>NW_025421424.1:362500-10362500 GCF_011764305.1 Mustela putorius furo
GGGAATGAAGAGTATTGGCATCCATCCAGAGTCAAAGTCCCTGAGGTGCCAGAGCTTTGCTGGGCTTGGCCTTCTGGCTCCCATGGAAGGTCAAAACCTCGCCATCACCATTTAAGTGCTGTCTCAGAACTTTGTCTTTACTCTTTCATGACTTCCATTTTTGTTCCGCAGTCCTCTTTGTGCTATAGAGAAGTTAGCTTTGCACAATTCAGTAAAAACGCTGCTCTTGAGAATCAAATGCAGTGTCCTGGGAATGGGACAAAAGTTCTACCAGAGACGCACAGTGGCTGACATGACTGTCTTACTCCTGCCTCACCTAATCCGCACAGAGATGGCATGGCTCTATGTGACCTCCTGCCAACCAGAGCCTGGAGTCATGCTCTCGTCCCAGGGACTTTCAAAAACAAGGAAAAAACCTCTGCAGTGTACAACATTGGGCCAACACAGTTCTTCAGCAACATCAGTCAGACCTGGGGGGAAAGGCCTGAAGCCACCACCTGGGTAGAGCCCCATGACCAGCCAAGGGACGGAGACCCCACCTGTGAGAGGGCAGGACTGGCTGAGGCTCCCATTTGTTCCCTTGGGGAAGCTGTGTGGATCTGATGAGGAAGCAGAGGCAGCAGAAGAGATGGCCCCTGGGGTTGAACTGACATTCAGCAGTATCTAGGCAGCTGAAGAAAGCAATTCCGGATTGTTCTTGGGGGTGCCTGGATGGCACAGTGGGTTAAGCATCAGACTCTTGGTTTTGGCTCGGGTCCAGAACTATTGGGCCTGCACTCAGCATGGGGTCTGCTCAAGACTCTCCTTCCCTCTTCCTCTCTTCCTCTGCCCCTCCCCCCCCACTTGCTCCTCTGTGTTCTCTCTCTCTCAAAAAAATATTAAAAAAAAAAAAAAAAAAGAATTGTTATTAAAAGCGAGGTGTCTGGGGTACCTGGGTGTCTCAGTGGGTTAAGCCTCTGCCTTTGGCTCAGGTCATGATCTCAGGGTCTTAGGATCCAGCCCCGCATGGGGTTCTCTGCTCAGCAGGGAGCTTGCTTCCCTCCCCCCCCCCACCCCCCCCACCCCGTCTCTCTGCCTCTCTGCCTACTTGTGATCTCTGTCAAATAAATAAATAAAATCTTTAAAAAAAAAAAAAAAAAAAAAAGCGAGGTGTCCTTAATCTGTTTACTGCTGCAGAGCAATTAGGCAGACGATGAGTTAGTCAGCTTCACCAGATGGGGTATGCTGGTTATTATCTAACCTGTACTATCCTATACTGTAGCCAGGGCTATGTGTAGCTATTTAAACTTAATTATGAAGTACAAAAAACAAATTTGAAAATTCAGTTTCTCAGCATTAGCTACATTTCAAGCACTCACTTGCCATAGGCGTCCGGTGGCCTCCGCATTTGAAACTGCACCTCTGGCTCATTCATCTGGCACGTCAGTACACATGAGATTTGTTTATTTGAAGGTCTAGACTTGTCTTTCAGCATTAGATTCATTTTAGTCCACCTAGTACATCCCTAGGACCAGCAGCTCCTGTGTCTGTACTGAACTCTCCGCTTTCCCTGAGCTTTACTGGAGAGGAGGACTTTCCTGCTTTCCCTGGGCTGGTGAAGAGGAACCCATTCCAGACCCTGGCTCCTGCAGGGCAGTGGTGAACCGGGCATGACCAGGGTCTTCTTGCCTTGATCACTCAAGCCCAACATTGCTCTAGGTTCCTCTAAAGGCTGCCCCTGCCCACACCTCAACGGAATACTTGGGGAGGCTCCTGGGCTCCGCTTATTACTTCTGTTATTAACTATAACAACTCGATTTTTTCCTTTTATGTAGTTTTAGAGTTACATCCTGTTTGTGGTAGTTCCTACTGGTATTTCAGTTGTGATGCTGATATACAATTAATTTTAAAAATAAATCAAAAGTGTGGGAACTATTAGCTCATCAGTGATAAAGGTACATGGATGTAGTCAAATATGGAAGGGCTCTGTTCCTAATGAACTTGGAGAAGCATGATTCTGTCTCAGTTTTAGGGACTGGCCTCCCTTAGCCTTGTCCCTCCCAGGAGCACTCCCTTTTGCCCTAAGTCAGGTAGGCAGGTATGCTCACTTGTCTGTCTCCTCTGGGCTTTCAACACAAAAGGCACTGTCAACTGTTTTTTTTTGTTTTTGTTTTTGTTTTTTTCGGGACTCCCTGGGGATGTTCCCTGTTCAGATCATTAAGAAGAATCAAGATTTCAGAAGTGCTTCTGGCTGGGAGATGTGATTACATCATCCCTGAAGCCATGGAGTCTGTTTCTGGGGAAGACTAAATCTTTTTCTGTGCTCTTTCTCTTCTACGTCATCAATTAGTCCTCAGTGTTTTGTAGGCTTTACTTTGAATCTTCTCTCTCTCTCTTTTTTTTTTTTCCTCAGATGAGGGGTGCTGAATAAGAAGGAGGGGAGGGAAATCTTGGTGAAGTCTTCTCCGTGAGCACTGGCACGATGGCCCAGCACAGGGGCTCTGGGGGCAGACGGCCTGGCTCCGAGTGCTGGCTCTCACCATCAGTGGGATGGGGCCCTTGGCAAGTCAGCCAGCCCTCCGGTGCCCGAGTGTCCTCATCTGCAACGAGGGTGGTCAGAACCTGCACTGTCTCGGGGTTGTATGTGGGCTGGCTACACAAGGAACCGTGTGCCCGTCGCACAGTGAAGCTCTGAGAAAGTTGCTAGTACAATGGGAATTAAGACTTTGCTTTCCACTTCTAACTGTACCACACTGCCAGCTTTCAACATTCCTCAGAAGAAATGAGGGGTGTTAAATGGTTTGGTTGGCATATTAGTGACCAGCACCAGAAAAACTGGTTACTTAATGATTTTGAAAGCCATCTGAGTGGAGATAGTGCAGCAGGGGCCTGGATCCAGCGTCCTCAAATCCTTGGACCTTGGACAGGCATGATGATTGTTCAGCTCATGGTGGACAGTCTTTTGCACATGCTTCTAGCAAGAGCTTTTAGTATCTGGTCATACTTAATCCAGGTATTATAAGAAAACTTCAAGTATGCACTAGTGATCCCCCCTTCTTTTAAGAAAAAAAGAAAAAGAAAATATAATTTATCTGGAAGTTGTAGATGTCATCTTTCAGTGATGACGGTGTATTTGCAGTAAACCGGCATTCACCTTGAAAAGAAATAATGTCTGCATTGAAGGAATTCTGTTTGAAATCGTCGGGAGAACTATCCATTCAGCTCGAGAGAGAAGAGAAAGAGAAGAGAAAAGTGAAGAGAAGCTCAGTGGAATAAAACTAGTTTTCTGCCTTTTCCCCCTCAGGAACAAGACCTTGAGGAACTGGAGAGATGGCAGCTAGTAAGAGTCAGAGAAAACAGCAACACATTAAGAAGTTTCATAGAGGGGCTCCTGGGTGACTCAGTCCTTGGGCGTTGGGTGTCTGCCTTCGGCTCAGGTCATGATCCCTGGGTCCTGGGATCCAGCCCCCCACCCCCACCCCGCATCCGGCTCCCTACTCTGTGCAAACTGCTTCTCCCTCTCCCACTCCCCGTGCTGTGTTCCCCCTCTCTCGCTGTGTCTCTCTCTGTCAAATAAATGACCAGAATCCTAAAAAAAAAAAAAAAAAAGTTTCATAGATCTGGACAGAGAGAGAGGAGAAAGGGGTAGGACATGTGGAGCTGACCAAGGATTCAGACGTGAGGAGCCAAGATCCTGGAGTAGGTTAAGTGAGCTGCATGCTTGGGACAGAATTTCCCCTGGACACATTCGCAAATTAAGCTATGTGCACATAAGAGGCTAGAAGGCAAGCAGAGTGTGGCTGAAAAGAAAGTGGAATTTTCAGCACTGCCATGGTGCTAAGGAGATACAAACTGAAGTTCAGGATTCATTGAAGAGGAAGGGCCCGAGGAAACATGCCACGGTCTCAGGTGGGGGAGCCCTGGCCATCTACAGCACAGCAGTTCGAGCAAACTAGCTGGAGACTGAGGCTTCCCCTGAGGGCAAACAAACTGTAAACCAGCTTAGTCAGGGATTAGGGTCGATCTGTTCCTCTGCTGCCTCCTGTGGGAGAGGGTGAATATCTTCAGAGAAAGACAACATCTTTCAAAAACAGGCTATCATTGTTCACACAACAGTTTCATCATTCAATCACAATACTCTAGGATTGTAAGGGAAGAGAAGCAAGGGGGTGGGGAAGCAAACCATGGAAACTAACTCATGGGTGATTGAGATACTGAGTTATGAGTTATTATTTTAGTTAGTAGAACATGGGGACTCTTGATCTTGGACTAGTGAGTTCAAGCCCCACCTTGGGTGTAGAGAGGTTCCTTAAATTACTTAAAAGTTACCTACAATTACTTTAAAAAGATAAAGTGGTATGATTCAGCTGACCAGAAAAGGGATGACAAGATAAAAAGTTTCATCAGAGAAACAGAATCCATTTTAAAAATCAGATAAAAAAAAACTACAGAAATAAAATACATAATAGTTGGCATTTTAAAGAGTTAATAGTTGAGTTTCATAGCAGTTTGGAAGAGAGATGATTATCCTGGAACTATGTAAGGAGAAGGAAACTCTCCAGGCTTAAGCATAGAGAGCTGAAAGGAAGAGAAATTCAGAAAGCAGTGTAATAGAGATATGGGCCATGTCCTGAAGGCCTAACACACATGTAATTAAAGTCTCGGAGGCTGGAGGAGACAGCAAATGGGGCGGAAACCATATAGAAAGATATTACGGACGATTAAGGAAAAATTGTGATGATCTATCCAACCACATGTGGAAGAAGATCAGTGAACTTCAAGCCAGAGAAGGACAAGAAAATCAGGGGCCCAAGCTGGTGAACTCCAAAGACAAATGAAAACAATCAGAGCAGCACCTGGATGGGGAGTGGGTGGTGAATTCCTATTACACATCGTCGGAAGATTGGAAGCTGAATTCCCAGCAAAAACAATGAAAAGGAGACCTTAGGGAAGGGTTAGAGCAAGATCATTTCCAACCTACTAGGTGCTGCTAATCCCTGGCCAGATATCTGTCAAGAGGAAGTGAAGACCTTACCACATTAGTAGCTTACCCCAACTAAAGGAAATGCAAAAGGTAACTCTTCAGGCTACCTGGGCGCAAGAAAAATCTGGAAAAATGAAGGTAGGAACGAAGAGCAACAGGTAGATAGGTTAAATATGTGACTAAGTCAAATAAATATCACTATCCAAACAATAATAATAATGTCTATGAATTCAAAATGTATGTTGAAATGAAAGTAAGGCAAAAACACCCAAAAATGAGGGGAGTAAATGGAATCGAGATGTTCCAGAGCTCTAGCATTGTCTAGGAGGTGTTAAAGGTGCTAATATATTCAGTCTTTTGCATAGATTTTATAGACTACATGAAAAAAGTAACTTATTTGTGTACATATGAAACAAGTATATAGTTTAATCTTGAATTAATATTACATAGAAACTAAAATAATATTTTTGAGAATTCTCAGGTTTTAAAACTAATTCACTTTATTTTGGGGTGGAATATTCTGGCTATACCTGTTATGTCCTGTGGTCTAATCTGTCATTCAGAGACACTGTTAATTAACTTTATGTTTAATGTTAAGGTTATAACATTAAGTATACTGCAAAATGTGATAAAGGTATAAGCCTCTGTGAGTATCAGCCAGCCTAATGTACTTCCATCAGCTCAGGAAGTTTCCTGGCAAAATATTTAACAAAGGGAAGCCCTGTTCTCGACTGATACTTCGTGGCAGTGGGAGCACACAGGAGTATCAGATAGGTGCATTTGAATACATAGGTTTTAGGTGTACAAACATGCCTTTATGGTGGGCATCTTTTGCTGAACACACTGTTTGAGGGAGTTATTCGTGTTACTGCCTTATCCATAGTTTGAATGTTTTTACTACACAGTACTAATCCATTCTGAAAATACATGTGAGTTTTATCCAGGTTGGCCTAGTATAAATGACATCGCACCAATGTTCGTGTAGAAGCTTCCTTTGGATGTAAGCATTCGTTTTTCTCGGGAAGTTAATAGCAATTTATTACCAGGTAACAGGGTAGGTATATTTTTTAACTTTATGAGAAACTGCCAAATATCAGGAAAGTGGTCGTGCTTTAAATGGACTGCAATCAATACCACACAGTAAGGTCCTACACACTTGAATGGGGGACACAGAGAGAAAACAACTTGAAAAATCTATTTTTCTAGGCTTCTCCTCTCCACTCTGCTCCCAGTACTTAAGGCCTCTGTGGGGGTGGCTCAGTAGTTTAGGCGTCTCCTCTGCTTTCTGCTGGGGTCCTGATCCCAGAGTCCTGGGATTGAGCCCCACTTCAGGCTCCCTGCTCAGCGGGGAGCCTGCTTCCCTCTCCCTCTGGTGGCTGGTGCTCCTGCTTGTTCGTTCTCTCTCTCTCTCTCTCTCTCTCTCTCTCTCTCTGTCTCTCTGTCTCTGTCTCTCTCTGACAAATTAAAGGTCTCTGTGAAGGTGGCTCTGGTCACACCAAGTGTCACCACCAGCCTATTCGGGTCTGGCTGCAAAGCCACAGAGAGACACCAAGGCAGCCCAGACAAGAGTCATTCCTAAACGCCAGGTAGGAATAGCCCTTCCCTCCCCAGTCAGGACTCTGTGACTCTTGGGCTCTGTGCCAAACTCTAAAAACCATTTCTTGCGCTTCCTTTTCATCCCTCCGTGCCTGGATTTCACTAGACACTGTCCGATGGTCATGGCCACAAGCGTCTTGTCAGTGGCTTTAAGGCAGCTCAGGCAGGAACCCGAGGGACCACCCGAGGATACCAAAGAGATTGCGGTTTGGCGAGAGGACCGCGGAGAAGCGCAGAGAGAAAGGGCCGGCGAGGGCAGAGCGCGCAGGGCAGGCGCGGCGGGGCAGGCGGGAGGCCCGGCAGAGGGCGTCCTCCGGTTCCTGGGAGGATTCCAGGCGCCGAGCAGCGGCCACGAGCCGAGAGCACCGACCGCCCCGCAGCGAAGCGGACCACCGACAGCCCCAGAGGGCGGGTGACCCCCGGCCGGGTGGAGGGGGCGCCTGGGGCTGGGACGCACGTGACCCGCCGCCTCCGGGAGCTGGAGAGTCGGCGGGGCGCCTTCGGCACCGGGGCGCGTCGTTCTGGATGTGGAAGCCCTGCCTTTGATGCGGATCCCGAAGCCAGACTGACGGCGGCCCCCGGCTCTTCGCTTCCTCGGGGGAGACGCGGGATCCCAAACCGGCGCCGCAGCGGGGCTGCGGTCCCTTTACCTGGAGGGTCGCGAGGGCTTTCAGGGGCTTTTTGCACTTAGGAAAGAAAGTGGTGGGCACAACAGTAGGGGTAGGACGGAAGCTGTTCAGGCTCCGGCATGAGATCCTGCCGCGTGCTTCGTTTCCGTAGTGTAGTGGTTATCACGTTCGCCTCACACGCGAAAGGTCCCCGGTTCGAAACCGGGCGGAAACAACAGCCTTTTTTGCCCCCTAGTCCTCGTGTTGACAACACACAAGGGAGGACGCTTGGAGCCAAGGGGAAGGCAGCGTGCGCAGCCTCATTTTCCTTTCAGAGAAACAAACACGAAGCCAGGCTGCAGCTCCCTTGCTTCCTGACAGCCTACTGCGCACTTGACAACCTGGCCTCGTTCGTCCGCTGCCGGCCTCGCTGGAGAGCGGGGGCCACAACCAGTCAGGCAGGCCGAGAAGGGCACCGGGGACAAAGCCCAACGCACGTTTCCTCTACCTCCAGAAACCCCCTAACCTGCTCCTCTGGCGCCTCAATCCGCTCTACAGGCGGACAGGCACCCGGGCTCGGAGAACCGACCACGTCCTCCCGGAGCCGTACACTTGGTTTTCCCGAGCCCAGCCCGCTGGCGCAACAGGTGGATTTGCCCCCACAGAACCAAAGAACACGAACTGCACCTGGGACTCGTCGAGTCGGCGTTTCAGGCTCCACCCGATGAGCCCACGGGGGAGCCGAGGAGCCCTTCGGGTGCCATCATCAGGACAGCCCTTGAGTTAGTTGGGAGGCCACCAATAGAGGGACTCTCTGCTCCTCACCCTCACCTTACTCATCGGGAAACCGAGGCTCACCAAGAGAGCATGGCCTTGGCTCTGCCACACACAGGGGTAAAGCTAGACTAGAATGGAGCACCGACCAGTTAGCTTGGGGTCAGACCTCAGAGCCCAAAGTGCTGCTGAGGCTGGGAGAGATGGAAGAGCAGCAGGGCAAGGGCTGGGAGCTGTGGGCCGCTGGGAAACGCCCCACTTTTGCTCTGCCCATCTGAGAAATCTAACTTTATTTTCAGGGTTTTCATCTGCAAGGGCCAAAGCAGGGATCCTGTGTGGATGCCCGGTGATCTGTGGGATACGATTTGGATTTTTCACGGCTACTGGTCAGGTTCTAGTCGCAGTCAGTAGGACCTTTCAGCACTGTCTCCTTACTTAGGATTTTCCTTTTCCTCCCCTAAATGTGCTGTGCACCAAAGGGCACGTGCAAAGGTGCCTCTGCAGTGAGTCCCTAAGAGCCAGAGGACCAGACTCCGGTTCCTTGGAATCACCTGGGTGGGAGAGCAGAGCTGGGATGAGCAGCCAGGGCAGGAGCTCACCTCCATCCCCCTCAGAAACCTAACCTCTCACTTCAAGGGTTTTCATCTACAGAGAACCTGCGATTTGACTGGATCACTCCTTTAAAACAAAGAAACAAACATATTTTGAAACACACAAAACAAGTTGCAGGTGTGGGAACATCCTGTATCCCTCACCTCAGTGCACCAGTTAGCATTTTCCCACATTGACACACCTCTCCCCCCCCCCCCCGCCCCCATATATTCAGTCTGGACACCCTTTGAAGACCTCTCAAGATAATTAGTTGGGCCACTGTCGCTCATTTCCTTGGGCAATGTCCCTCAAAACCAGCCTCTGCAGGACCTCTCCTCCAAGGCTAAGGGGAGGGCTTGTCCTCTGGAGGAGGCCCCTCTGGTCCCTTCAGGAACCAGACACCTGTTGCCCTCAGACTGTAGAGAAGCTTCAGGTGGACTGAGTGGTATGGCCTCTCCCAGAAGGTGCAGGCCAGCTTGTGCCCTGCACCTGTAGGAACACAATTAGGGTGTCATGCCCCGCAACCACTTGCCCTCTGGACTCCTTCTGGTGGCTTTGATGGGCAGAGGGTCTAGGGTCAGCCTGAGCCCTAGAACCCCCCACCCCAAGACAGACCCCTCAGGGAGGTGTAGCTCCCCCTTAGCTCCTGCCCTCCTGGTTGTCTGTGCCCTGCAGGGATCTGAAAGGGTCCTGGCCCAACAAATGGGGGAAGAATCCTTTCCTCTGGGGGGAGGATGAGGGGAGCAGGTGGAAAATTCTTCAAAAAGAAGGAGTTTTCAAGAGCTTTCCAGAGCTGTCTGCATTGGTGCTGTCAGGTAGGTGGTGGCCCTGTGATCCTGGTTCTTAGTCTTATTTTGTCCTGGCCTCGAGCTGGTCCTGGCTCCAGTCTGAGTCCAAGCAGACACCGGCAACTTGTGGTTTGTATCCAACTGTGCCTCTCCTCAAAGTGGGGAAGTGCCTGCGCTTCTATTTCCAGGACCCCAAGGGTCAGCAGGGGGTGGGGGGTGGGGGTCCCAAGGATGCTATTGATGGGGTTTTCTTCTTTCCTTCCCCCCCCCCTTTTCTCTTCCTCCCTTCCTTCTTTCCTCCCTCACTCCCTCCCTCCTTCCTCCTTTCTTGCTTCCTTCCTTCGCCTCTATCTTTCCCTCTTTCTTCTTCTCTCTCTTTCTTCCTTTACATGTTTTGTTTAAGTAATCACTACTCCCAAGGTGTGTCAGCTGAACTCACAATCCTGAGACCAAGAGATGCATGCGCTACTAACTAAGCCAGCCAGGTGCCCATCCCACTCCCTTTCTTGCTGAATCTGTAACTCAGGGACAACAACAAAAACAAACAAGAACAAAAACAAAAACAGTTTAACTATAGATTAGTGGTCTCAGTGCTAGTTACAAGGAAAAAAAAATCAAGTGAAATCTTGAGTACTTTTAAAATACTTTTAAGGATTTCAGTAATTTATATATAATGGCATAGAAGATGTTTCTATCATGTGGTATTTCTGAAGAGGACTCCTTGTGTGCATCAGACTGCTTTAATAATTTTGATCTGAAAACTGCTTTATGTTGTCTTCTAGTCTTTCTAATACTGTAGAAAATACTGGTAGATGATATTCCAGTTTATACAAGTCTTGGGTTTATTTTCTCTTCAAAATCCTAGTGACCCTTAGGGGCCTCAATCTCCTATACTGCTTTTACTGGTCCAACAAACACACTTTAATTCCAGTACTACTTAAGAGTTTATACAATATGAAATTGTGTGTTTCAGTAAGATGAATACATCCTATTATATATTTTTAAGGAGACTAAGTCTTATGATTCTGAAAATCACAGTGATGTAATTATTCTTACAATTGTGTGTGTGTGGGGGGGGTGGTGGTAAACCATTTTAGGTATCATATACAATCCCACCATGCATTTCTCCATTATGTGTCAGGTCAATTTGCAATTTGAAGATCTACTGTGATCTTTAAGTTCTTCCAAGGATATTAAATTGAGTTACTTAATGTATCAGCTTAGCTTAGAGCTTCTCTAATTAAGAGATAAATCACAAAAACTTTTAATACAGTGCTGCTGCACATATTTAGGCATTAGATAGGGGGGTTGATGGAACAGGTTGAGGGCAGTCGACCTTTAGGAGATATCGGTGAGTGTAGAAAACACATGCGATGTCTGCTCCAGCAAGTGAGGGAGGGGCTATCAGTGAACAGTAGGGCAACGTTAAAAGATATGAGTGATGAGGGCGGGGGGGGGGGTGGGTGGGACAGAAAATGATGTGAGTGATTGGAGTCCCTGAACAGAATGGGGGGCGGGAAGCCATTTTTGAGGAATTGAAGAATTTCCCATCATAATAAAAATGATAAACCCACCAACCCAAGGAGCCAAACGAACGAGATGAATGAGCGCAAGACACATGAAGAAAACCATATCCATTCACGTCCTAATTATATTGCTCAAATCCATGGGAAAAGAATAAAAAAATTTGCAAAGCCGCCAGAGGAGAAAGGTGTGATACCTACAGAACACAAAGATGAAGATGATGTGGGCTTTCTGGTGGGAAGCAGTGTGAGAAGGCCCTGGAGCAAACTTCAAAGTCAACGAGGATGTCCCCTCCAAAAAAGGCTTTCAAAAATGAAGGTGACACTGACACAGAAATGTTGACAGACTACATCACCAGCAGACCCACACTACAAGAAAGGTTACACGTACCACATGGGAATCTGCATTTAGCCAAAGGGACGGAAGGGCAACAGACTGGTAACCGCGTGGGAAAATAGATAAGATTCTTTTCTTATTACTTAAATCTCTTTAAAAACACGAGACAGATGAAACCAAAGTAGTAAGGATGGGTTTGGGGGTTTCTAACACGAAAAGTAAACGGCACGATGGCTACAGCATAAAGATGGACAGGGAAGAAACGTGAAGAGGTAGGGGATCCCTTAGAGGGAAGCCGGGAAATTACAGGTGTATGCGGCTATAAAGCTTGAAGCAGTCGCTGAAATAACAAAACAAAGAGTTACAGCTAATAAGCCAAGGAGGGAAAGGAGTGGATCATAGAAAAACCACGGAAACACTACGTCAGAGCAGTTGCTCTTCCAGGACTTTACCCTGTAGAAGTAGTCGTCTAGTACAAGAACGATGACGACAGCAGTATTTTATCCATACTATCCTCGAATCAACTTAAAGAGTATAAGGAAAGGATTCAATAAATACTGGCACAAAAACACACGCAGGCAGAAACTTCTCTGCCTCGTTAAAAGGCATTCGGAGGGTTGTACTCATTCGAGGACGTCCGGATTCGCAGCGACCTGTTCTCCTCCACAGCTCTCCTTCTCCAGAGTCCGCGGTGGCCTTCGAATCTTGGCCTCGGTCCTCCTGTTGTGCACAGGCCAAACGACAGGACCCTTTCTGCCTTCTAAAAATACTGCCGCGTCCCTGGGTGGGCTCGAACCACCAACCTTTCGGTTAACAGCCGAACGCGCTAACCGATTGCGCCACAGAGACCTTCGGGAAGCCTCCGCCCACATCCCGGTAGAGAGCGAGCACGCGCTCAACGCTAGGGGGAGCCACCCGCCTCCTGGGGGCGGGGGGGTGGGAGTGGCCCGCCCCCTCCCCGGAGAAGCCGAAGGCCAACTGGTTCCCGGGAGGTTTCTCCCCGTGGATTCCGCGGGCACCCGACCTTCGGCGCCGCTGGCGCTCGGCTTGCTCCACTCAGCGGCGGTCGGTGTGGGGGAAGCTGGAGAGAGGGTGGGGTGCGGCTGCTCAGAAGGCGGCAAACGCCAAGAGGCGGCAAAGAAAAGCGGGGGAGGCGGGGACGGGATGGCGAGACTGCCCAGGACCCGGATTGAGGGACCGGACAATGGTTTTTTGGTGGTGGTTTTGTCCTTATCGCGTAGGAGGTTCCGAGGAAGGGAAGGAAGATCCGAGAGCGGGTAGGAGAGACGCCACAGCACCAGTACCTGCAGTTTGTCCGATGAGAAAACAGTGCAGCTACAGGAATGACTTTGCGTCAAAAGTCCTATTGCGACTGGAAGGCCGGCCGCCGGGAGGGTGGCGCGCCGTGATCGTATAGTGGTTAGTACTCTGCGTTGTGGCCGCAGCAACCTCGGTTCGAATCCGAGTCACGGCACTCTTCTCGGCCCCTGGCGACCCGTCCCTTTTACTTTGTCTTTAAACACCCCCACCCTCGGGGCGCCAGCGCCTCGAACCTGGGGGCCCGAGAGCCCTGCTTTCCGCTGGCCACTGGGCGCCGGGAGGTCTTCTTCATTCACCCGAAGGAAAGGAAAACTCCACTCGCCGCTAACCTCGGGACCTTCTCCGCTCTGACTCGGAGCGTAAGGAAACTCAACCAAATGGCTTTTCTTCAGCGCGCCTCCAAACGAGGACAAGTCCTGGAGTCCCCAGCTGTCCAGCGAGAAGCCTCGTGGGCTGTCCTTGCTGGGAAGTGGCGTCCCCGTGGTCCTCAAAAAACCTTAAGGATCTTCAAAGACCAGAGAAAAGTGCCTGTCAGGTAAGTGACAGCTCTTCCACAGACCTGTTGAGCGCCTCAGACCTTGGCTCCTGCGAATCTCTGTCTCGGGGGAACTCTTTCAGTCCTTGGCTGTAGTCCTTGGCGTCATCGCAGCAACCTCTCCAGTGGCTCGTGGCATACCCTCAAGGGTTTGAAAATGCCTGTCGGCAGCCCCTTCCACGCCCGACGGTATTTATTCATCGCGATACCACTGAGAGTTGTGCTTGTTGCACATCCTTGCCAGGATGGGGTGTTTCCCATCCTTACCAGTAGTGCTATCTCGATGTGATTTTAACATCCATTTCCCTAGCGGCCAAAAATACTGAGCACCCTTTTATGTGCTTTGTTGGCCTCGTGTATCTTCTTTTCCGAAGGATCTGTTCATGTCTTTTACCTATCTCAAAAACTTGAGTTGCCTGATTTTTTTTTTTTTTTAATTATCAGTTTGGAGGCGCTCACAGCACCCTATAGCTACAGGTGTGGGGGTTTGCTTGCTTGCTTGCTTGTTTTTTGTTTGTTTGGTTGGTTGGTTGGTCAGATATGTTTTGTGAACATTTTCTCCCTGTCTGTGGCATGCTGTTTTCACTGTCTTGGTGGCGTCTTTGAATGAGAAGATATGGTTAAAGTTGATGAAGTCTAACTTGCCCTGTCTTTTTTTTTTTTTTTTTTTTTTTTAAGTACATATTTTTTCCTGGTTCTTGTTTAGGAAATCTTTGCCTACCACCAAGTCACAAAGTAACCTCCAAAAGGTTTATGCCTTCAACTTTTATGTTTTAGGAGGCACCTCCCATTAATTTTTGTGTGTAGTGTTGGGTAGCAGTAAAGCTGTTTCCGCCCCCGATATTGAACCTATTTCCTTACCCGGTTGAACTGTTTCTGTTGAAAACGAATTCACCAGGTCATCTGTGGGTCAGTTTCAAGTCTCTCGGCTCGGTCCATTTATCTGTGTGTGTCTCCTGATGCCGCTGGCACATTGCAAGGTCAGTAGGGGCTCAGAGTAAGTCTTCAAGTCGCGTAGGGTGAGCTGCGGGGGGGCAGCAGGTTGTAGGCGGCATAGATCCGGAGTCCAGTTCCCGGCTGCGGAGCCTTCCTTGAAAGCGGTCTCAGTCCGCCGGAATCCACCGGGTGATGCGAGGACCCCGGGGTGTCACGCCGGGCGCCTCCCTTCCCGCGCTCTCGCGGCACCGCCTGTCCGCACGCTACCGCCTCGCGAAGGCGCGTCACCAGGGCGGCTCTGAGGGGCGACCAGGCCGGGCCGGGGCGACTCGCGCCGGGACGGGTGGGCCAGGCAGGGCCCTGGCGGCCCTCGGGGCGTCTCCTCCTGCGGCCTCTTGTGTTGGAGAGGGCGGGGACGGACGGTCCTTGTGAAAGGGCTCCGGGGAGGACGGGTGACCTCCCTGAAGGCTCAAGGCCTTCCACGGCTCAGGGGGACAGGACTTCCGTGGGAAGGCGGTAGAAGAAAAGGCTCCCGCGTGCTCCCTGGTGGTCTAGTGGCTAGGATTCGGCGCTTTCACCGCCGCGGCCCGGGTTCGATTCCCGGTCAGGGAATCGCTTTTTTGACCAGGCATCTTCCCTTCTAGCCCTGCAGCTGCGCGCCGGCGGTGTGCTCCCCCCACCGCACCGACTCTTCCTCTCCCGCGGCCGGGGGGAAACGATGGCTGGCCCCTTGGCAGGGCGCGCCGGGCTTGATTGTGTCCAGGTCCGCCGCCCGCAGAAGTGACTGCAGAGGGCCACTAAGCAGCTGACTCGTGTTTACGTCTGCGCGGCGGAGGTTCAAATCCCCGCGGGGCCGCCCCAGAGGCGCCCACCAGGCTAAGCTCTGGATCCCAGGTCTGGAGGCCAGGCCACGTCGCGGGGTTCGTGTGTACCCCGGACGCGAGCCGGTGGGCCCAGTTCCTCAGCTCAGTTCGTGCGGGGAAAGCGTACTACGCGTTCGGACCCGATACCCGCGAGGGCTGAAGGGAGCGGGTCCTCCCCGAAGGCTGTCTCATTTGCAGATTAAGCGGCGTAGGGAGGTGATGTTAGCTGACGCAACAAAAGGCAGCGAGTGAGGGGTGCACTAAACGGAAAACTTACTGCTTCCGTAAGCCGAAGGTAGGGGTAGAAATCCACACCCGGATCCCAAAACGATGATACCCCAGTCAAATCCCCCAGTTTCTCCCAAGGGCTGTTGCATTTAGACCCTGTAGACTTTACCAGGCGCTGGGCCCGTTTTCTTTTTTCCCTTCGACCCTGGCTCTGAAGACCTGTTGAGGTAAATGTGACGTTCCGGTAAGGCTGGAAGAGAGAGCGAGCCAGGGCCGACGGAGGTGCTGTGGACCCAGCAGGCTGCAGAGGCGACCGGTGCGGGGTGGAGACCAGGCCGCGCAGGGGCTGCGGGGCGGTGAGTGTGGGGCCGCTGCCGAAGGCGGATGGCCTCAGGGGCCAACTCGTGGGTTCTCGTGGGGGCAGGTGTGCGAGGGGAGAGGGGCGAGTGTCTCTTGAACTCCTTTCGGGAGCGGTTTGGAAGAATGGCGAGGGCTGGGTGGAGGAGAAGTTGGTGACCCTGAGTGTACCAGGCAGGAATGGAAGGCTGTAGGGGTCGGTGGAGGTCCGCTATAGGCAAAGTTAACTATTTTCTTGACGGTGGGGTATTGACTGCATTTTCCGTCCGTTACTTGGCTGGGTGCTTTTGTTCTGGCGGTGGTTCCGCCCCCCCTCCTTTGTTTTTCCTTTTTTCTTTCTTTTTGCTTCTTTATGTCTCCTCTCCTCTCCTTGCCCCCAAGACTGTCTTTTCTTCACTCTTGTTCTCGCTGAGACCCTAGGTGTGTGCGCAGTGGGGCACCCTGAGGCTGCTTTCTACAGACCCTTCGGTGGGGGAAGCATGGTTGAGGGGTTGGAGGTGCACAACACCGCCCGGTTCCAGCAGGCCGCACGGGAACCTTCTGTGGTGGTTCACTCCAAGAAATCCAGGAATTCTAAATTCATCCCTGCCATCTGGGTAATGATGAAGGCAGAGTTTTCCAAAGTAAGAGAAGAATACCATCTATTTCATTTCTGATTACAAGGTCTTTTTGTGTGTGGGTTTTGGGTTTCTTTTTTTCTTTCTTTTGTGTGTGGGGTGTGTGTGTGTGTGTGTGTGTGTGTTCGTGTGTTCGTATGTTTGTTTTTCGTTAATTAATCTTGATCGGTACCTTAAAAAAAAAAAAAAAAAAAGAGCCTAAAGGTAGATGGCAAGCTTGCCACTAACATTTGCAAGTGTTCATGCAAAAAGTAAAACAGAGGCATCAAATCAAATCTCCTCCCGCTCCTGGGTGGACCTTGAGGGCTAGGAACACAGAAAAATGGACATTGTCAGTCCCAGGCTCCCTTGAGAAGGCATATAGGAGGTCCTCACTACATTAAGGTGGGACCCGAAGATCCAAAGCCCTGGCGGGTAAAGGTGATCCCATCTAGTCCTGCCCCTTCTACTTCCAGGGCTCTTTGGACAAGGCGGCCTTGGCTCTCCAAACAGAATAAGGAAAAGGAAGGCTTAAGAGGCCCTTGACAATAAACAAACTGAGTAGGCGGGCGGCACAGGCAAGCAGGCCCTGGCTGGCTCACCGGGTAGAGCAGCCACTCTTGATCCTCAGGCTTGTAAGTCCCAGCCCCACGTTGGGTTGGACGTAGAGATAACTTGAAGATAAAATCTTTAAAAGAAAGTAAATAAAAAGCCCCTGAAGAAATTGTGGCGGCGGGCTTGACCTCTAGTGGATTTAGCCTTGAGTACACATAGCCTGGGTAAGTCTGGGAGACCGTGGGCCATCAACTTGGTGGGTATGTTTCCCAGTCAGTAACAAACCCCAACCAAGAGCCTGCCGGAGGAGAGCATAGTCAAAGGAGAACATACTCATCCAATAACACTTCATCCAGGTACCCTCCAGTAGCATCTCAAGAGAATCAACTTGCATCTAGAATTCAGTTATAAGACAGAAGGACGAAAGCTCAGATATCTGGAATTTTAGAGATGCTTCCATCCATCCTTGTCTCAGGGCAGACATGAAGATGGAAATTAGGACATAATTCTGAAAGAAACAAAACTGAAAAGATTGCAGCTACTGCATAAGGTGTGGTGAAGCCAGTCTTCAGAGGACCATACACACCTTTTAAATGTAAATCATGACAATTGGGGCTAATTCCTAATGAGCTAAACCTCCATCTCAAAGAGTTACCAAAAATTTTTTAAAAAATAACAAGAACAACAAAAGCATATGGGACCAGAAATTAAATATAAAAGCAAGAATTTGAAAATTAGAAAAGACATGAAAATAAAAAAGAAAATGAGAAGTGAATATACAAAAGCAAAAAGTCAGTGGTTGGCTCTTTGAAAAGACTGCTCTGATAAAACTGGGAAGAGGGAAGATGGAAGTCACTGCTACTCAATGGGTAGACAGGAGATTAACAATAAATGAGTATCATAAACATGCATATGCCAACCCATTAAAAGTTTTAGAGGAAATGTAGGTATATTGCAGTATTGATTTGGGTAGGGTGGGGAGGAGGACTGGTCCTACAAGCATTAATTTTTTTTTTTTTTTTAATTCTTTGCAGGCTTTCTTCCTGCAAAGAAAGCCCAAGGACCAAAAAAGGTCATTAGAAGAAATGACTCCAAAGGCAAAGAAATTCTACAAGCACCAAAAGATGACAGAATTCCCCAACTTAGGTTTATGAGTTTGGGTGGAAACCAAAAACCCCAAAAAGGCAATGGGAAAAACAGAAATTACAGGCCTCGCTTAGTGCTGAGTATACACAGCTGCGGAAAAAAAAAAAAAGACGAATCAAACAAAATATATATTTAAAATGTGTCATGACAAAATTGGTCTTACACTGGGGAAGCAGTTGATTATCATTAGAAAATAAATGAATTTGTCACACTAACAACTTTTATGGGAGGAAAATGGGAATCACCAAAGCCCAGAAAAGGTGTTTGGAAAAATTCGTTATCAGTTTATGATTTTTCAGAACCTCTTAGCCTAACAGGAAGAGAACAGCCCTCATCTGCTGAAGGGGTAGCTTCTAGACCAAAAAACAGACAGACAAAACCCCTTCAACACACATTATAGTTGATGATAGAATACTGACCTTTTCCCCCCTTACCCTTGCCAATCTGGAACTGTCAGGAAGCAGACAAAGAGGCCCGCTGCCATCACTTCTCTACACCACTGTGATGGAGATCTTAGCCAGTGAGGAAAGGCAAGAAGAAGTAGGAGAAGTGCAAATGAAAAAAAAGAATACTACAATTATTTATATATATGAAATAAATTACTGGAACTATTAAGAGAATCGAGCTTCTTTGGTATATACACAAATAGAGAAAGCAGGCTATGATGAAGATTCAAAATCCAAAGGTGTTAAAAACATTATAAATGTTCAATGATTATAGCATATAAGAATTCAATTCCATGTACTGTGCCGGGTGGGGGGAGGAGGGGAGAAGAGGGATGAAATATGATCCCTACCTCCACCATCACCAGAGTAACTTCCATGTGGATTAGGCACCAAAATGTGAAACGAAACCACGGATGGTTTTAGTTGGTATTAATGTATCGAGGTAGTCGCATGATCTCAAGAGTAAGCAAGGATTGAAAACACAAGACAAAAAAGACCAATTTTTAGTGAAGAGGCTAAGTCACCTGCTTCAAGAATCTCTGTTCATTGCAGCACAGAATCAAGGGTAAAAAGTCAAGGCACAATTGAGGCGAATGTATCTGCAGTCAGCATAATCAAGTGGTATCAAAGATTCTTAATGAGTTATTGCAAAAGGAGAAGAAAAAGACAGACCTATAGGAAAAATCACCAAAGTCGGGGGAAAAACACAGGAGAAAATTCAAGTGGCTAACCAACATGGACCCGTGCTCCAATTCATTACCAAGAAGGGCCTTCAAAACGGAACCCTGATGAGAGAATATTACAGAGAGGCAAAATAACAACAGCACCACTAATAATTAAGTGGGAGTAGGGGGTGAGGTAGAAGGTTATGACCTGGTAAAGCATGGGAGTGGT
Source organism: Mustela putorius furo (assembly GCF_011764305.1). NCBI lineage: Eukaryota > Metazoa > Chordata > Mammalia > Carnivora > Mustelidae > Mustela > Mustela putorius. The sequence goes on from NW_025421424.1 coordinate 381,557, forward strand.
TGATTAAAGGGCTAATAATATTTTACTTCTTCATCTGTGTGTAGGCTACACAGGTGTGTTCTGTGCATTTTACCTTATGTATGTTACAATTTTTCAACCCCCCACCCTCAATCTTCCCCACTCCCCCCACCTTCCTCCCACCCCCTCCACAAAACTCTTGAGGTTGAATCAATCACGTTTGTTTTTTAAAATTTTTGAAGATTTTATCTGTGTATTAGAGAGAGAGCGCGCGCGCGCGTGCCTGTGAGCCTGAGCTGCGGGGAGGGGCAGAAGGAAAGGGAGAAGCGGACTCCCCGCTGAACAGGGAGCCCAGCCCGGGGCTCCATTCCAGGCTCCCAGATCAGGACAGGAGCGGAAGGCAGAGGCTTTAACCGACTGAGCCACCCAGGCGCCCCTAAATCAAGTTTGTTGTGTTGGTTGTTGTTTAGTTTATTTTTTAAAGCGGAAAGGAGGGGAATCTCCCCCAATGTCACTAATCTTCACTTTTAAGCTGCTGTTAGGTAGGCAAATCCTCCAAAGATTTTCGGAGGAAAATTCGTCACCCGTAGCGTCTAACGCAGTCACGCCCCTACTACCCTCTAATTGGAATCCTTTCCAAGGAGCGCCCAAGAGCTAGAGAACAAACCCGGGTCCACGGTTCCCGGAGTCTTTAGTTCCTCTTCCTTTCACAAGTATACTCTTCTTCTTCGGGGGCCCACACCTGTTGAGGCGCATCGCCGGGCACGCGGCGGTCCTTCCCCGGAACCGCGATGGGCCGGCGGGAGGAGCGCGGACCGCGGCGACCAGCCGCGCGAGCGAGGGGCCTCTGGCCGCAGCCCCCCTGGCGTCCACCAGCCTGCGCCTTCCTCGGGCCGCCGACGCCGCCCCGGCCACTGGGTGTCTGCCCGGCCCCGGGGCGGCTCCCCTCCGGCGACCTTCCCGTGGCTGCCCTCGCTCCGGGGTGAGACGTGGCCCAGCGGCCGACCCCAGGTCCAGCACGGGCCTCAGTGACCTGGTGGCCCTTTGGGTTCCGTGGGTCCTGCAGGGGAAAGCCTGAAAGTAACTGTGGTCTTAAGTCCAAGCAGTCTAAACTGCAGACCCCGAGCAGACACTTGGGGGGGGGGGGTGGACAGGTGAGAACTCTCGAGCGAGGTGGTTGCCGCGCTGCACGCCAAAGGCTACTCCACTCAGGCCCAGCCCCAGTGTAGATCGGCTCCTTCTTGCTTTCTGCTTGGAAATGGCCCGCGGATTCGGGGTCTCGTTTTTCCTGCTCCTGGCGGCCAGAATCAGGAAACCACAGGACCTGGCCTGTGCCACCGGGAAAGCGAGGAGGAGGGGCCTCGTGAGCGTCTGAGGTCTGCAGGGGAGGGGAGAGGAGCGGGGAAAGGCACAGGAGGGTCGCGGATGGGAAAAAAAGGGAACGAGGCAGGATGCATTGGCCGGGAATCGAACCCGGGTCTCCCGCGTGGGAGGCGAGAATTCTACCACTGAACCACCAATGCCTCACACACGCCTTGGCGCATGGTGGGTCTCTAGAAAGAAGTTCCAGAGTGACCGTGGGAAGGAGCACCGGGGAGCGGAAACGCTCCAGAAGACGTTTACGCGGTCGTCTTTGGAGGACTGACCTAGCAAGCCCACAGGCACTCGAAGCAAAGGCTTCGGAAGGAGGTTTCCATCAGGCAACAGCGTCAAGTGGGGACATTCGAACAAGATAGCAAAATAAACTGTTCCGTCCGCTCACACCACAACTCTGAGAAAGTTGTGGTGTGAGCAACTGTACAACAGACTCCGGCAGGAAAACGTGGGAAATTCATCCAGACCCCTTGATCAACCCTCAGCCTCGAACTGTCGCTATACAGAGTCTGAGAACGTATCTAACTTGCCAGTTCAGAGCAAGTAAAATTCTAACCGGGGAAAGTAAGAAGCAGCAGATGCTGGTTGGAATTGGTGGAGGAATTAGAACATCTAAGGAAGAAACATATTTCGGTTAATGCAGTTAGGTCTTTGTTACTGGGTTTTTGTTTGGGGAGGGTTTGTGGGTACAATAATTATGTCGTTCTGTGATCATTATAACAATAGTATTTATCTGACTCTTAAGGTGTTCTAAGTATTTCAGTGGATATGTGATATACCATAATTATGACACGATTAGTACAGGGCGCCTGGGTGACTCAGTGGGTTAAGCCGCTGCCTTCGGCTGGGGTCATGATCTTAGGGTCAGTGGGATTGAGTCCCGCTTGGCAGGAAGCCTGCCTATCTGACTACTTGTGATTTCTCTCTGTCAAATAAATAAATAAAATCCTTAAAAAAAAAAGATTACTAGTAAGCCTGTGACTGATGATTAGCTGTTTTGGAGAATCTAATTTCGTTAAATTGAACTCCTGGCTGCAGTGAGTTGTAGCATTTGTTGACTCTGAGATGCCTCTGAAGCACAGGGCTTGGTGTATTGGCCATATAAGGAGCAGGCTGTTTTTTAGAAAAACATGGATGGCTGAAATGTCCTTTGATGACACTGAAATAGAGAATTTCTTTCCCCAATTTTCTCTGGGGAAATTCCTTGGGGAAATTAAGAAGGGGGGGGGTGCGGGAGGACACGGGACCTGGAGAGCTCCCCCACATGTTAGGGCTAGGAATCTGTATGACTTTTTAAGGACAGGAGCCACAGAGGTGCAAAGAAGTCTCTCTCCCTAGAATGCAAGCATTAAAGAGTGAAAATATAAATATCAGAATATCAGTCAGAGGCAAAGGACAAAAAAAAAAAAAGAAAGAAAGAACGAAAAGAAACAGTTTATATTGGCTAGAAGAGTAACATTCTAGCATCTGTCTAGGATCTAGTCCAATTTTTTGTCATGGTATGGCCTCCTTGAGTGGCCAAAGGAGGTGTGGTTAAATGGAAGATCTTCCAATGAAATTTTCAGGTATTCATCCTTTTGTAAGTCTCTCTCAAATACAGGAAAAAAGCAGGACCATTGATCCTTGGCCTCTTTCCAGGACACAAAATAGAGGTAGGATGAGAGAAGCTGTTATCACCCAGATCTTCTGGATTAACTCAGGTATATCCACAAAAGTCTACCTTCCCTAAATGTTACTGGGTCCTGAATGTCTATTGAGGGGAAAAACATGTTGGTATTAAATTTGGGAGGAAAGGGAGCTTGGAGGCCCTAAGAAATGGGGCAGCAAAAGAATGCATCTGAAGTGAGAAGATTTTTATTTGAATACCTCAACTTTATAGTGTTGCATAATTTAAGTTTCTTATGCAGACTTTGCTCTGGGTGTCTTTACTGTTTGATCTATGTGTCTACCAAAGAGATCTATACACATTTATTTTAAGAATTCTTTTCAGAGTCTTTGAAGACGATAAGACCTAGGTGCAACCTAGGATGAAGCTTTGGTGGTTCAGTGGTAGAATTCTTGTTCCACAAGAACAATGTAGGAGATCCAGGTTCAACTCCTAGCTAATGCATACGCCTTCCACTTTTAAGTTTTTCTTTTTGCACAGAGAAAACGGGTTGATTCTGGGTTCTGGTTTCCAGAAGTGGCAGTGGCAGTGCAGGGAGAAAAATAGCAACAATGCCTCTTTAGTTAATTCCAGAACAGAAGACCTTAAGGAGCTACCCTAAATAGGGATTTTGTAGGGCTCTGAGCCTTGAATTGATCCCACATGTTTGTTGACCTGCAGTGCAGTCATCACCTGGCAAGAGTATGTCTTTGAAGACTCAGATGTACCTGGTGGTTCTCTGCGATTTGAAATTGTACTTAAAACAATTGGCTCAGTGGGTTAAAGCCTCTGCCTCTGCCTTTGGCTCAGGTCATGATCTCAGTGTCCTAGGATCAAGCCCGGCATCAGGCTCTCTGCTAAGCGGGGAGCTTGCTTCCCGCCCCCCGCTGCCCCCCGCCTCTCTGCCTACTTGTGATGGCTCTCTCTCAATCTCTCTCTTTCTGTCAAATAAATGAATAATGATAAAAAAAAAAACCACTGTTACCCTTGTTCTTTATCCTATCCTATCCTTTGGCCACATAGCACATGTAGTGGAATCAAAAAGTGAAGTTCCTGAAGGATAGAAGTGGCTATAGGAGAGGCATTAGGGGCTCAAGGAAGGGAGACACTTGAATGCAGAGAATTGGGTTGTGGGGCTTCTGACCTTCTAAGGAGTTAGGTCCTAGTTTGCTGGTCTTGGTAAAATTAAGGACAAGAATGAACTCCATGTGGAGAGACACACTCACAAGAAAATAATTTTTATTGTGACTTTTTGTTTTACTTCACCAAATCTGATCAAAGGAACTTCAGGTTTGTATTAATCGATACACCAATTTTAGAACTGTTTTAGGATTACAAAAAAAATTGAACAGATAGCAGGGTTCTCTTATTCAGTTCTCCCAGTTCTATTATTAATATATTGCATTTATATGATACCTATGTTACAAATAATGAACCAATATTGACACATTATTATCAACTAAAACTCTTCATTTTTTAAAGACAAATCAATTTTGACAAATTGATAATGTCATGTGTCTATCATTACTATGACATACAGAATACTTTTGATACCCTAAATATTCTTCATACTGCACATAATCATCCTTCCCCTCTCCAAGTCCTGGCAACCACTGATCATTTTTAATCTCTATAGTTTTGCCTTTTCCCAGAGTGTCATATGTGGTCTTTTCAGACAGGCTTCTTTCACTTAGCAATATGAACTTAAGGCTCTTTCTTTTTTTAAAGATTTTATTTATTTGACAGACAGAGATCACAAGTAGGCAGAGAGGCAGGCAGAGAGAGAGAGGAGGATGCAGGCTCCCTGCTGAGCAGAGAGCCCGATGCTGGGCTCCATTCTAGGACCCTGGGATCATGACCTGAGCCGAAAGCAGAGGCTTTAACCCACTGAGCCACCCACGCGCCCAAAGGCTTCTTTTTTAAAGATTATTTTAAAAAATTTATTTGACAGAGAAATCACAAGTACGCAGAGAGGCAGGCAGAGAAGCAGGGAGAGAGAGAGGGTAGGAAAGCAGGCTCTCTGCTGAGCAGAGAGCCCAATGATGCCCGGCTCTATCCTAGGACGCTGAGATCATGACCTGAGCCCAAGGTAGAGAGGCCTAACCCACTGAGCCCATTAGTAATAGTAGCCCATTTCTTTTTATTTCTTAATACTACTCCATTCCATAGTTCAATCCATTCACGTACTGAAGGGTATCTTAGTTGCTTCCTGTTTCTGTGACCATTCATGTGTGAGTTTCTGTGTGGAAATAAATTTTCAAAAATTTCGGTAAAGACCTAGGATACTGATGCAGTACATATGTAAGATTAGGTTTAGCTTTGCAAGACACTGTCAAACAGTCTCTCCAAGTGACTGTATCGTTTTGCATTCGAAAGCAATGAATGATGGTTCCCACTACTCTAGATCTTCACTGCATTTGGTAATGTAACTTCTTAGATTTAACCATCCTAATACGTGCGTACTGGTATCCTAATGTTGTTTTAATTTGCAATTCCCTAATGACAAATAATGTTGAAAATTTTTTCATGTCCTGAGTTGTCACATATATATCCTTGACTGTTCAGATATTTGCCCTTTATTGAATTGGGTTTTGAAATTGTTATTTTTGAGTTATACAGTTATTAGTGTATTTTGAATACAAGTCCATTATCAGATAAATAATTTGCAAATATTTACTCCCAGATTCTGGCTTGTCTTTGACTCCCAGAACAGAATCTATTGCAGAGCAGAAGGATTTCATTTTAATGAGGTCAAACTAAATCCATTTTTTTCTTATAAGGATGGTGCTTTTAGATTCACACGGAAAAGAGTTACCATGAGAATGAATTTGAAGAACAAAGCGGGCATTGTGAGAGACCCTCACCTGTAGAGAGAAGCAAGTGTCTGGACATGAGATCCTAAGATTCTTCCTGACCTGTCAAGCACTTCACTGCTACCAGACCTGAGAAATGGCAGGAGACAGATAATAGGGATGGTAGGGGGGCGAGCAGAATACACATCGTACAGAAATCAAGACACTGTAGTGAAGGAATATGAGGACACTAGGTGGTATTAGGTACAGGTGTGTCCAGATTTAGGCTGTGGAAGGCTCCCTCAGGATGCAGTGTGTTGGAAGTGCAGGTTTGTAGTTTTGGAAGAGATATGGGAATAAATGTACACCTGTCGATGTAGGTGATAACTGGAAGCGTATTGGCCAGAGCCAGAGTGTCTTTTGTGTATTGGGCAAAGGACAGATGGAACCAAAGTTCCTAAAGGGTGACCTGATGGTTGTTTTCCTTGCTGAGTTTAAGTTTGTAACTCAGCCTCCACCTAGCTTTCCTTCTAGCAAGAAGGGATTCCTTGCAACACTGTGGCTCTTGTCCTTCAAAAAGTCATACTGATTCCTAGCCCCAACATGTGGAGCCTAAAAAACTGGCAAGTAAGATACGTTCTCAGACTCTGTATAGCGACAGTTCGAGGCTGAGGGTTGATCAAGGGGTCTGGATGAATTTCCCACGTTTTCCTGCCGGAGTCTGTTGTACAGTTGCTCACACCACAACTTTCTCAGAGTTGTGGTGTGAGCGGACGGAACAGTTTATTTTGCTATCTTGTTCGAATGTCCCCACTTGACGCTGTTGCCTGATGGAAACCTCCTTCCGAAGCCTTTGCTTCGAGTGCCTGTGGGCTTGCTAGGTCAGTCCTCCAAAGACGACCGCGTAAACGTCTTCTGGAGCGTTTCCGCTCTCCGGTGCTCCTTCCCACGGTCACTCTGGAACTTCTTTCTAGAGACCCACCATGCGCCAAGGCGTGTGTGAGGCATTGGTGGTTCAGTGGTAGAATTCTCGCCTCCCACGCGGGAGACCCGGGTTCGATTCCCGGCCAATGCATCCTGCCTCGTTCCCTTTTTTTCCCATCCGCGACCCTCCTGTGCCTTTCCCCGCTCCTCTCCCCTCCCCTGCAGACCTCAGACGCTCACGAGGCCCCTCCTCCTCGCTTTCCCGGTGGCACAGGCCAGGTCCTGTGGTTTCCTGATTCTGGCCGCCAGGAGCAGGAAAAACGAGACCCCGAATCCGCGGGCCATTTCCAAGCAGAAAGCAAGAAGGAGCCGATCTACACTGGGGCTGGGCCTGAGTGGAGTAGCCTTTGGCGTGCAGCGCGGCAACCACCTCGCTCGAGAGTTCTCACCTGTCCACCCCCCCCCCCCAAGTGTCTGCTCGGGGTCTGCAGTTTAGACTGCTTGGACTTAAGACCACAGTTACTTTCAGGCTTTCCCCTGCAGGACCCACGGAACCCAAAGGGCCACCAGGTCACTGAGGCCCGTGCTGGACCTGGGGTCGGCCGCTGGGCCACGTCTCACCCCGGAGCGAGGGCAGCCACGGGAAGGTCGCCGGAGGGGAGCCGCCCCGGGGCCGGGCAGACACCCAGTGGCCGGGGCGGCGTCGGCGGCCCGAGGAAGGCGCAGGCTGGTGGACGCCAGGGGGGCTGCGGCCAGAGGCCCCTCGCTCGCGCGGCTGGTCGCCGCGGTCCGCGCTCCTCCCGCCGGCCCATCGCGGTTCCGGGGAAGGACCGCCGCGTGCCCGGCGATGCGCCTCAACAGGTGTGGGCCCGAAGAAGAAGAGTATACTTGTGAAAGGAAGAGGAACTAAAGACTCCGGGAACCGTGGACCCGGGTTTGTTCTCTAGCTCTTGGGCGCTCCTTGGAAAGGATTCCAATTAGAGGGTAGTAGGGGCGTGACTGCGTTAGACGCTACGGGTGACGAATTTTCCTCCGAAAATCTTTGGAGGATTTGCCTACCTAACAGCAGCTTAAAAGTGAAGATTAGTGACATTGGGGGAGATTCCCCTCCTTTCCGCTTTAAAAAATAAACTAAACAACAACCAACACAACAAACTTGATTTAGGGGCGCCTGGGTGGCTCAGTCGGTTAAAGCCTCTGCCTTCCGCTCCTGTCCTGATCTGGGAGCCTGGAATGGAGCCCCGGGCTGGGCTCCCTGTTCAGGGGGGGGAGTCCGCTTCTCCCTTTCCTTCTGCCCCTCCCCGCAGCTCAGGCTCACAGGCACGCGCGCGCGCGCTCTCTCTCTAATACACAGATAAAATCTTCAAAAATTTTAAAAAACAAACGTGATTGATTCAACCTCAAGAGTTTTGTGGAGGGGGTGGGAGGAAGGTGGGGGGAGTGGGGAAGATTGAGGGTGGGGGGTTGAAAAATTGTAACATACATAAGGTAAAATGCACAGAACACACCTGTGTAGCCTACACACAGATGAAGAAGTAAAATATTATTAGCCCTTTAATCAACCACTCCCATGCTTTACCAGGTCATAACCTTCTACCTCACCCCCTACTCCCACTTAATTATTAGTGGTGCTGTTGTTATTTTGCCTCTCTGTAATATTCTCTCATCAGGGTTCCGTTTTGAAGGCCCTTCTTGGTAATGAATTGGAGCACGGGTCCATGTTGGTTAGCCACTTGAATTTTCTCCTGTGTTTTTTCCCCCGACTTTGGTGATTTTTCCTATAGGTCTGTCTTTTTCTTCTCCTTTTGCAATAACTCATTAAGAATCTTTGATACCACTTGATTATGCTGACTGCAGATACATTCGCCTCAATTGTGCCTTGACTTTTTACCCTTGATTCTGTGCTGCAATGAACAGAGATTCTTGAAGCAGGTGACTTAGCCTCTTCACTAAAAATTGGTCTTTTTTGTCTTGTGTTTTCAATCCTTGCTTACTCTTGAGATCATGCGACTACCTCGATACATTAATACCAACTAAAACCATCCGTGGTTTCGTTTCACATTTTGGTGCCTAATCCACATGGAAGTTACTCTGGTGATGGTGGAGGTAGGGATCATATTTCATCCCTCTTCTCCCCTCCTCCCCCCACCCGGCACAGTACATGGAATTGAATTCTTATATGCTATAATCATTGAACATTTATAATGTTTTTAACACCTTTGGATTTTGAATCTTCATCATAGCCTGCTTTCTCTATTTGTGTATATACCAAAGAAGCTCGATTCTCTTAATAGTTCCAGTAATTTATTTCATATATATAAATAATTGTAGTATTCTTTTTTTTCATTTGCACTTCTCCTACTTCTTCTTGCCTTTCCTCACTGGCTAAGATCTCCATCACAGTGGTGTAGAGAAGTGATGGCAGCGGGCCTCTTTGTCTGCTTCCTGACAGTTCCAGATTGGCAAGGGTAAGGGGGGAAAAGGTCAGTATTCTATCATCAACTATAATGTGTGTTGAAGGGGTTTTGTCTGTCTGTTTTTTGGTCTAGAAGCTACCCCTTCAGCAGATGAGGGCTGTTCTCTTCCTGTTAGGCTAAGAGGTTCTGAAAAATCATAAACTGATAACGAATTTTTCCAAACACCTTTTCTGGGCTTTGGTGATTCCCATTTTCCTCCCATAAAAGTTGTTAGTGTGACAAATTCATTTATTTTCTAATGATAATCAACTGCTTCCCCAGTGTAAGACCAATTTTGTCATGACACATTTTAAATATATATTTTGTTTGATTCGTCTTTTTTTTTTTTTTTTTTCCGCAGCTGTGTATACTCAGCACTAAGCGAGGCCTGTAATTTCTGTTTTTCCCATTGCCTTTTTTTGGGGTTTTTGGTTTCCACCCAAACTCATAAACCTAAGTTGGGGAATTCTGTCATCTTTTGGTGCTTGTAGAATTTCTTTGCCTTTGGAGTCATTTCTTCTAATGACCTTTTTTGGTCCTTGGGCTTTCTTTGCAGGAAGAAAGCCTGCAAAGAATTAAAAAAAAAAAAAAATTAATGCTTGTAGGACCAGTCCTCCTCCCCACCCTACCCAAATCAATACTGCAATATACCTACATTTCCTCTAAAACTTTTAATGGGTTGGCATATGCATGTTTATGATACTCATTTATTGTTAATCTCCTGTCTACCCATTGAGTAGCAGTGACTTCCATCTTCCCTCTTCCCAGTTTTATCAGAGCAGTCTTTTCAAAGAGCCAACCACTGACTTTTTGCTTTTGTATATTCACTTCTCATTTTCTTTTTTATTTTCATGTCTTTTCTAATTTTCAAATTCTTGCTTTTATATTTAATTTCTGGTCCCATATGCTTTTGTTGTTCTTGTTATTTTTTAAAAAATTTTTGGTAACTCTTTGAGATGGAGGTTTAGCTCATTAGGAATTAGCCCCAATTGTCATGATTTACATTTAAAAGGTGTGTATGGTCCTCTGAAGACTGGCTTCACCACACCTTATGCAGTAGCTGCAATCTTTTCAGTTTTGTTTCTTTCAGAATTATGTCCTAATTTCCATCTTCATGTCTGCCCTGAGACAAGGATGGATGGAAGCATCTCTAAAATTCCAGATATCTGAGCTTTCGTCCTTCTGTCTTATAACTGAATTCTAGATGCAAGTTGATTCTCTTGAGATGCTACTGGAGGGTACCTGGATGAAGTGTTATTGGATGAGTATGTTCTCCTTTGACTATGCTCTCCTCCGGCAGGCTCTTGGTTGGGGTTTGTTACTGACTGGGAAACATACCCACCAAGTTGATGGCCCACGGTCTCCCAGACTTACCCAGGCTATGTGTACTCAAGGCTAAATCCACTAGAGGTCAAGCCCGCCGCCACAATTTCTTCAGGGGCTTTTTATTTACTTTCTTTTAAAGATTTTATCTTCAAGTTATCTCTACGTCCAACCCAACGTGGGGCTGGGACTTACAAGCCTGAGGATCAAGAGTGGCTGCTCTACCCGGTGAGCCAGCCAGGGCCTGCTTGCCTGTGCCGCCCGCCTACTCAGTTTGTTTATTGTCAAGGGCCTCTTAAGCCTTCCTTTTCCTTATTCTGTTTGGAGAGCCAAGGCCGCCTTGTCCAAAGAGCCCTGGAAGTAGAAGGGGCAGGACTAGATGGGATCACCTTTACCCGCCAGGGCTTTGGATCTTCGGGTCCCACCTTAATGTAGTGAGGACCTCCTATATGCCTTCTCAAGGGAGCCTGGGACTGACAATGTCCATTTTTCTGTGTTCCTAGCCCTCAAGGTCCACCCAGGAGCGGGAGGAGATTTGATTTGATGCCTCTGTTTTACTTTTTGCATGAACACTTGCAAATGTTAGTGGCAAGCTTGCCATCTACCTTTAGGCTCTTTTTTTTTTTTTTTTTTTAAGGTACCGATCAAGATTAATTAACGAAAAACAAACATACGAACACACACACACACACACACACACACCCCACACACAAAAGAAAGAAAAAAAGAAACCCAAAACCCACACACAAAAAGACCTTGTAATCAGAAATGAAATAGATGGTATTCTTCTCTTACTTTGGAAAACTCTGCCTTCATCATTACCCAGATGGCAGGGATGAATTTAGAATTCCTGGATTTCTTGGAGTGAACCACCACAGAAGGTTCCCGTGCGGCCTGCTGGAACCGGGCGGTGTTGTGCACCTCCAACCCCTCAACCATGCTTCCCCCACCGAAGGGTCTGTAGAAAGCAGCCTCAGGGTGCCCCACTGCGCACACACCTAGGGTCTCAGCGAGAACAAGAGTGAAGAAAAGACAGTCTTGGGGGCAAGGAGAGGAGAGGAGACATAAAGAAGCAAAAAAAGAAAGAAAAAAGGAAAAACAAAGGAGGGGGGGCGGAACCACCGCCAGAACAAAAGCACCCAGCCAAGTAACGGACGGAAAATGCAGTCAATACCCCACCGTCAAGAAAATAGTTAACTTTGCCTATAGCGGACCTCCACCGACCCCTACAGCCTTCCATTCCTGCCTGGTACACTCAGGGTCACCAACTTCTCCTCCACCCAGCCCTCGCCATTCTTCCAAACCGCTCCCGAAAGGAGTTCAAGAGACACTCGCCCCTCTCCCCTCGCACACCTGCCCCCCACGAGAACCCACGAGTTGGCCCCTGAGGCCATCCGCCTTCGGCAGCGGCACCCACACTCACCGCCCCGCAGCCCCTGCGCGGCCTGGTCTCCACCCCGCACCGGTCGCCTCTGCAGCCTGCTGGGTCCACAGCACCTCCGTCGGCCCTGGCTCGCTCTCTCTTCCAGCCTTACCGGAACGTCACATTTACCTCAACAGGTCTTCAGAGCCAGGGTCGAAGGGAAAAAAGAAAACGGGCCCAGCGCCTGGTAAAGTCTACAGGGTCTAAATGCAACAGCCCTTGGGAGAAACTGGGGGATTTGACTGGGGTATCATCGTTTTGGGATCCGGGTGTGGATTTCTACCCCTACCTTCGGCTTACGGAAGCAGTAAGTTTTCCGTTTAGTGCACCCCTCACTCGCTGCCTTTTGTTGCGTCAGCTAACATCACCTCCCTACGCCGCTTAATCTGCAAATGAGACAGCCTTCGGGGAGGACCCGCTCCCTTCAGCCCTCGCGGGTATCGGGTCCGAACGCGTAGTACGCTTTCCCCGCACGAACTGAGCTGAGGAACTGGGCCCACCGGCTCGCGTCCGGGGTACACACGAACCCCGCGACGTGGCCTGGCCTCCAGACCTGGGATCCAGAGCTTAGCCTGGTGGGCGCCTCTGGGGCGGCCCCGCGGGGATTTGAACCTCCGCCGCGCAGACGTAAACACGAGTCAGCTGCTTAGTGGCCCTCTGCAGTCACTTCTGCGGGCGGCGGACCTGGACACAATCAAGCCCGGCGCGCCCTGCCAAGGGGCCAGCCATCGTTTCCCCCCGGCCGCGGGAGAGGAAGAGTCGGTGCGGTGGGGGGAGCACACCGCCGGCGCGCAGCTGCAGGGCTAGAAGGGAAGATGCCTGGTCAAAAAAGCGATTCCCTGACCGGGAATCGAACCCGGGCCGCGGCGGTGAAAGCGCCGAATCCTAGCCACTAGACCACCAGGGAGCACGCGGGAGCCTTTTCTTCTACCGCCTTCCCACGGAAGTCCTGTCCCCCTGAGCCGTGGAAGGCCTTGAGCCTTCAGGGAGGTCACCCGTCCTCCCCGGAGCCCTTTCACAAGGACCGTCCGTCCCCGCCCTCTCCAACACAAGAGGCCGCAGGAGACGCCCCGAGGGCCGCCAGGGCCCTGCCTGGCCCACCCGTCCCGGCGCGAGTCGCCCCGGCCCGGCCTGGTCGCCCCTCAGAGCCGCCCTGGTGACGCGCCTTCGCGAGGCGGTAGCGTGCGGACAGGCGGTGCCGCGAGAGCGCGGGAAGGGAGGCGCCCGGCGTGACACCCCGGGGTCCTCGCATCACCCGGTGGATTCCGGCGGACTGAGACCGCTTTCAAGGAAGGCTCCGCAGCCGGGAACTGGACTCCGGATCTATGCCGCCTACAACCTGCTGCCCCCGCAGCTCACCCTACGCGACTTGAAGACTTACTCTGAGCCCCTACTGACCTTGCAATGTGCCAGCGGCATCAGGAGACACACACAGATAAATGGACCGAGCCGAGAGACTTGAAACTGACCCACAGATGACCTGGTGAATTCGTTTTCAACAGAAACAGTTCAACCGGGTAAGGAAATAGGTTCAATATCGGGGGCGGAAACAGCTTTACTGCTACCCAACACTACACACAAAAATTAATGGGAGGTGCCTCCTAAAACATAAAAGTTGAAGGCATAAACCTTTTGGAGGTTACTTTGTGACTTGGTGGTAGGCAAAGATTTCCTAAACAAGAACCAGGAAAAAATATGTACTTAAAAAAAAAAAAAAAAAAAAAAAAGACAGGGCAAGTTAGACTTCATCAACTTTAACCATATCTTCTCATTCAAAGACGCCACCAAGACAGTGAAAACAGCATGCCACAGACAGGGAGAAAATGTTCACAAAACATATCTGACCAACCAACCAACCAAACAAAAAAAAAACAAGCAAGCAAGCAAGCAAGCAAACCCCCACACCTGTAGCTATAGGGTGCTGTGAGCGCCTCCAAACTGATAATTAAAAAAAAAAAAAAAAATCAGGCAACTCAAGTTTTTGAGATAGGTAAAAGACATGAACAGATCCTTCGGAAAAGAAGATACACGAGGCCAACAAAGCACATAAAAGGGTGCTCAGTATTTTTGGCCGCTAGGGAAATGGATGTTAAAATCACATCGAGATAGCACTACTGGTAAGGATGGGAAACACCCCATCCTGGCAAGGATGTGCAACAAGCACAACTCTCAGTGGTATCGCGATGAATAAATACCGTCGGGCGTGGAAGGGGCTGCCGACAGGCATTTTCAAACCCTTGAGGGTATGCCACGAGCCACTGGAGAGGTTGCTGCGATGACGCCAAGGACTACAGCCAAGGACTGAAAGAGTTCCCCCGAGACAGAGATTCGCAGGAGCCAAGGTCTGAGGCGCTCAACAGGTCTGTGGAAGAGCTGTCACTTACCTGACAGGCACTTTTCTCTGGTCTTTGAAGATCCTTAAGGTTTTTTGAGGACCACGGGGACGCCACTTCCCAGCAAGGACAGCCCACGAGGCTTCTCGCTGGACAGCTGGGGACTCCAGGACTTGTCCTCGTTTGGAGGCGCGCTGAAGAAAAGCCATTTGGTTGAGTTTCCTTACGCTCCGAGTCAGAGCGGAGAAGGTCCCGAGGTTAGCGGCGAGTGGAGTTTTCCTTTCCTTCGGGTGAATGAAGAAGACCTCCCGGCGCCCAGTGGCCAGCGGAAAGCAGGGCTCTCGGGCCCCCAGGTTCGAGGCGCTGGCGCCCCGAGGGTGGGGGGTGTTTAAAGACAAAGTAAAAGGGACGGGTCGCCAGGGGCCGAGAAGAGTGCCGTGACTCGGATTCGAACCGAGGTTGCTGCGGCCACAACGCAGAGTACTAACCACTATACGATCACGGCGCGCCACCCTCCCGGCGGCCGGCCTTCCAGTCGCAATAGGACTTTTGACGCAAAGTCATTCCTGTAGCTGCACTGTTTTCTCATCGGACAAACTGCAGGTACTGGTGCTGTGGCGTCTCTCCTACCCGCTCTCGGATCTTCCTTCCCTTCCTCGGAACCTCCTACGCGATAAGGACAAAACCACCACCAAAAAACCATTGTCCGGTCCCTCAATCCGGGTCCTGGGCAGTCTCGCCATCCCGTCCCCGCCTCCCCCGCTTTTCTTTGCCGCCTCTTGGCGTTTGCCGCCTTCTGAGCAGCCGCACCCCACCCTCTCTCCAGCTTCCCCCACACCGACCGCCGCTGAGTGGAGCAAGCCGAGCGCCAGCGGCGCCGAAGGTCGGGTGCCCGCGGAATCCACGGGGAGAAACCTCCCGGGAACCAGTTGGCCTTCGGCTTCTCCGGGGAGGGGGCGGGCCACTCCCACCCCCCCGCCCCCAGGAGGCGGGTGGCTCCCCCTAGCGTTGAGCGCGTGCTCGCTCTCTACCGGGATGTGGGCGGAGGCTTCCCGAAGGTCTCTGTGGCGCAATCGGTTAGCGCGTTCGGCTGTTAACCGAAAGGTTGGTGGTTCGAGCCCACCCAGGGACGCGGCAGTATTTTTAGAAGGCAGAAAGGGTCCTGTCGTTTGGCCTGTGCACAACAGGAGGACCGAGGCCAAGATTCGAAGGCCACCGCGGACTCTGGAGAAGGAGAGCTGTGGAGGAGAACAGGTCGCTGCGAATCCGGACGTCCTCGAATGAGTACAACCCTCCGAATGCCTTTTAACGAGGCAGAGAAGTTTCTGCCTGCGTGTGTTTGTGCCAGTATTTATTGAATCCTTTCCTTATACTCTTTAAGTTGATTCGAGGATAGTATGGATAAAATACTGCTGTCGTCATCGTTCTTGTACTAGACGACTACTTCTACAGGGTAAAGTCCTGGAAGAGCAACTGCTCTGACGTAGTGTTTCCGTGGTTTTTCTATGATCCACTCCTTTCCCTCCTTGGCTTATTAGCTGTAACTCTTTGTTTTGTTATTTCAGCGACTGCTTCAAGCTTTATAGCCGCATACACCTGTAATTTCCCGGCTTCCCTCTAAGGGATCCCCTACCTCTTCACGTTTCTTCCCTGTCCATCTTTATGCTGTAGCCATCGTGCCGTTTACTTTTCGTGTTAGAAACCCCCAAACCCATCCTTACTACTTTGGTTTCATCTGTCTCGTGTTTTTAAAGAGATTTAAGTAATAAGAAAAGAATCTTATCTATTTTCCCACGCGGTTACCAGTCTGTTGCCCTTCCGTCCCTTTGGCTAAATGCAGATTCCCATGTGGTACGTGTAACCTTTCTTGTAGTGTGGGTCTGCTGGTGATGTAGTCTGTCAACATTTCTGTGTCAGTGTCACCTTCATTTTTGAAAGCCTTTTTTGGAGGGGACATCCTCGTTGACTTTGAAGTTTGCTCCAGGGCCTTCTCACACTGCTTCCCACCAGAAAGCCCACATCATCTTCATCTTTGTGTTCTGTAGGTATCACACCTTTCTCCTCTGGCGGCTTTGCAAATTTTTTTTTTATTCTTTTCCCATGGATTTGAGCAATATAATTAGGACGTGAATGGATATGGTTTTCTTCATGTGTCTTGCGCTCATTCATCTCGTTCGTTTGGCTCCTTGGGTTGGTGGGTTTATCATTTTTATTATGATGGGAAATTCTTCAATTCCTCAAAAATGGCTTCCCGCCCCCCATTCTGTTCAGGGACTCCAATCACTCACATCATTTTCTGTCCCCCCCCCCCCCCCCCCCCCCCCCGCCCTCATCACTCATATCTTTTAACGTTGCCCTACTGTTCACTGATAGCCCCTCCCTCACTTGCTGGAGCAGACATCGCATGTGTTTTTTACACTCACCGATATCTCCTAAAGGTCGACTGCTCTCAACCTGTTCCATCAACCCCCCTATCTAATGCCTAAAAATGTGCAGCAGCACTGTATTAAAAGTTTTTGTGATTTATCTCTTAATTAGAGATGCTCTAAGCTAAGCTGATACATTAAGTAACTCAATTTAATATCCTTGGAAGAACTTAAAGATCACAGTAGATCTTCAAATTGCAAATTGACCTGACACATAATGGAGAAATGCATGGTGGGATTGTATATGATACCTAAAATGGTTTACCACCCCCCCCCACACACACACAATTGTAAGAATAATTACATCACTGTGATTTTCAGAATTAGAAGACTTAGTCTCCTTAAAAATATATAATAGGATGTATTCATCTTACTGAAACACACAATTTCATATTGTATAAACTCTTAAGTAGTACTGGAATTAAAGTGTGTTTGTTGGACCAGTAAAAGCAGTATAGGAGATTGAGGCCCCTAAGGGTCACTAGGATTTTGAAGAGAAAATAAACCCAAGACTTGTATAAACTGGAATATCATCTACCAGTATTTTCTACAGTATTAGAAAGACTAGAAGACAACATAAAGCAGTTTTCAGATCAAAATTATTAAAGCAGTCTGATGCACACAAGGAGTCCTCTTCAGAAATACCACATGATAGAAACATCTTCTATGCCATTATATATAAATTACTGAAATCCTTAAAAGTATTTTAAAAGTACTCAAGATTTCACTTGATTTTTTTTTTCCTTGTAACTAGCACTGAGACCACTAATCTATAGTTAAACTGTTTTTGTTTTTGTTCTTGTTTGTTTTTTTGTTGTTGTCCCTGAGTTACAGATTCAGCAAGAAAGGGAGTGGGATGGGCACCTGGCTGGCTTAGTTAGTAGCGCATGCATCTCTTGGTCTCAGGATTGTGAGTTCAGCTGACACACCTTGGGAGTAGTGATTACTTAAAAACAAAACATGTAAAGAAGAAGAAAGAGAGAGAAGAAGAAAGAGGGAAAGATAGAGGCGAAGGAAGGAAGCAAGAAAGGAGGAAGGAGGGAGGGAGGAGTGAGGGAGGAAAGAAGGAAGGGAAGGAGGAGAGAAAAGGGGGGGGGGGGGAAAGGAAAGAAGAAAACCCCATCAATAGCATCCTTGGGACCCCCACCCCCACCCCCTGCTGACCCTTGGGGTCCTGGAAATAGAAGCGCAGGCACTTCCCCACTTTGAGGAGAGGCACAGTTGGATACAAACCACAAGTTGCCGGTGTCTGCTTGGACTCAGACTGGAGCCAGGACCAGCTCGAGGCCAGGACAAAATAAGACTAAGAACCAGGATCACAGGGCCACCACCTACCTGACAGCACCAATGCAGACAGCTCTGGAAAGCTCTTGAAAACTCCTTCTTTTTGAAGAATTTTCCACCTGCTCCCCTCATCCTCCCCCCAGAGGAAAGGATTCTTCCCCCATTTGTTGGGCCAGGACCCTTTCAGATCCCTGCAGGGCACAGACAACCAGGAGGGCAGGAGCTAAGGGGGAGCTACTACACCTCCCTGAGGGGTCTGTCTTGGGGTGGGGGGGTTCTAGGGCTCAGGCTGACCCTAGACCCTCTGCCCATCAAAGCCACCAGAAGGAGTCCAGAGGGCAAGTGGTTGCGGGGCATGACACCCTAATTGTGTTCCTACAGGTGCAGGGCACAAGCTGGCCTGCACCTTCTGGGAGAGGCCATACCACTCAGTCCACCTGAAGCTTCTCTACAGTCTGAGGGCAACAGGTGTCTGGTTCCTGAAGGGACCAGAGGGGCCTCCTCCAGAGGACAAGCCCTCCCCTTAGCCTTGGAGGAGAGGTCCTGCAGAGGCTGGTTTTGAGGGACATTGCCCAAGGAAATGAGCGACAGTGGCCCAACTAATTATCTTGAGAGGTCTTCAAAGGGTGTCCAGACTGAATATATGGGGGCGGGGGGGGGGGGAGAGGTGTGTCAATGTGGGAAAATGCTAACTGGTGCACTGAGGTGAGGGATACAGGATGTTCCCACACCTGCAACTTGTTTTGTGTGTTTCAAAATATGTTTGTTTCTTTGTTTTAAAGGAGTGATCCAGTCAAATCGCAGGTTCTCTGTAGATGAAAACCCTTGAAGTGAGAGGTTAGGTTTCTGAGGGGGATGGAGGTGAGCTCCTGCCCTGGCTGCTCATCCCAGCTCTGCTCTCCCACCCAGGTGATTCCAAGGAACCGGAGTCTGGTCCTCTGGCTCTTAGGGACTCACTGCAGAGGCACCTTTGCACGTGCCCTTTGGTGCACAGCACATTTAGGGGAGGAAAAGGAAAATCCTAAGTAAGGAGACAGTGCTGAAAGGTCCTACTGACTGCGACTAGAACCTGACCAGTAGCCGTGAAAAATCCAAATCGTATCCCACAGATCACCGGGCATCCACACAGGATCCCTGCTTTGGCCCTTGCAGATGAAAACCCTGAAAATAAAGTTAGATTTCTCAGATGGGCAGAGCAAAAGTGGGGCGTTTCCCAGCGGCCCACAGCTCCCAGCCCTTGCCCTGCTGCTCTTCCATCTCTCCCAGCCTCAGCAGCACTTTGGGCTGAGGTCTGACCCCAAGCTAACTGGTCGGTGCTCCATTCTAGTCTAGCTTTACCCCTGTGTGTGGCAGAGCCAAGGCCATGCTCTCTTGGTGAGCCTCGGTTTCCCGATGAGTAAGGTGAGGGTGAGGAGCAGAGAGTCCCTCTATTGGTGGCCTCCCAACTAACTCAAGGGCTGTCCTGATGATGGCACCCGAAGGGCTCCTCGGCTCCCCCGTGGGCTCATCGGGTGGAGCCTGAAACGCCGACTCGACGAGTCCCAGGTGCAGTTCGTGTTCTTTGGTTCTGTGGGGGCAAATCCACCTGTTGCGCCAGCGGGCTGGGCTCGGGAAAACCAAGTGTACGGCTCCGGGAGGACGTGGTCGGTTCTCCGAGCCCGGGTGCCTGTCCGCCTGTAGAGCGGATTGAGGCGCCAGAGGAGCAGGTTAGGGGGTTTCTGGAGGTAGAGGAAACGTGCGTTGGGCTTTGTCCCCGGTGCCCTTCTCGGCCTGCCTGACTGGTTGTGGCCCCCGCTCTCCAGCGAGGCCGGCCGGCAGCGGACGAACGAGGCCAGGTTGTCAAGTGCGCAGTAGGCTGTCAGGAAGCAAGGGAGCTGCAGCCTGGCTTCGTGTTTGTTTCTCTGAAAGGAAAATGAGGCTGCGCACGCTGCCTTCCCCTTGGCTCCAAGCGTCCTCCCTTGTGTGTTGTCAACACGAGGACTAGGGGGCAAAAGGCTGTTGTTTCCGCCCGGTTTCGAACCGGGGACCTTTCGCGTGTGAGGCGAACGTGATAACCACTACACTACGGAAACGAAGCACGCGGCAGGATCTCATGCCGGAGCCTGAACAGCTTCCGTCCTACCCCTACTGTTGTGCCCACCACTTTCTTTCCTAAGTGCAAAAAGCCCCTGAAAGCCCTCGCGACCCTCCAGGTAAAGGGACCGCAGCCCCGCTGCGGCGCCGGTTTGGGATCCCGCGTCTCCCCCGAGGAAGCGAAGAGCCGGGGGCCGCCGTCAGTCTGGCTTCGGGATCCGCATCAAAGGCAGGGCTTCCACATCCAGAACGACGCGCCCCGGTGCCGAAGGCGCCCCGCCGACTCTCCAGCTCCCGGAGGCGGCGGGTCACGTGCGTCCCAGCCCCAGGCGCCCCCTCCACCCGGCCGGGGGTCACCCGCCCTCTGGGGCTGTCGGTGGTCCGCTTCGCTGCGGGGCGGTCGGTGCTCTCGGCTCGTGGCCGCTGCTCGGCGCCTGGAATCCTCCCAGGAACCGGAGGACGCCCTCTGCCGGGCCTCCCGCCTGCCCCGCCGCGCCTGCCTGCGCGCTCTGCCCTCGCCGGCCCTTTCTCTCTGCGCTTCTCCGCGGTCCTCTCGCCAAACCGCAATCTCTTTGGTATCCTCGGGTGGTCCCTCGGGTTCCTGCCTGAGCTGCCTTAAAGCCACTGACAAGACGCTTGTGGCCATGACCATCGGACAGTGTCTAGTGAAATCCAGGCACGGAGGGATGAAAAGGAAGCGCAAGAAATGGTTTTTTAGAGTTTGGCACAGAGCCCAAGAGTCACAGAGTCCTGACTGGGGAGGGAAGGGCTATTCCTACCTGGCGTTTAGGAATGACTCTTGTCTGGGCTGCCTTGGTGTCTCTCTGTGGCTTTGCAGCCAGACCCGAATAGGCTGGTGGTGACACTTGGTGTGACCAGAGCCACCTTCACAGAGACCTTTAATTTGTCAGAGAGAGACAGAGACAGAGAGACAGAGAGAGAGAGAGAGAGAGAGAGAGAGAGAGAGAGAACGAACAAGCAGGAGCACCAGCCACCAGAGGGAGAGGGAAGCAGGCTCCCCGCTGAGCAGGGAGCCTGAAGTGGGGCTCAATCCCAGGACTCTGGGATCAGGACCCCAGCAGAAAGCAGAGGAGACGCCTAAACTACTGAGCCACCCCCACAGAGGCCTTAAGTACTGGGAGCAGAGTGGAGAGGAGAAGCCTAGAAAAATAGATTTTTCAAGTTGTTTTCTCTCTGTGCCCCCCCATTCAAGTGTGTAGGACCTTACTGTGTGGTATTGATTGCAGTCCATTTAAAGCACGACCACTTTCCTGATATTTGGCAGTTTTCTCATAAAGTTAAAAAATATACCTACCCTGTTACCTGGTAATAAATTGCTATTAACTTCCCGAGAAAAACGAAACGAATGCTTACATCCAAAGGAAGCTTCTACACGAACATTGGTGCGATGTCATTTATACTAGGCCAACCTGGATAAAACTCACATGTATTTTCAGAATGGATTAGTACTGTGTAGTAAAAACATTCAAACTATGGATAAGGCAGTAACACGAATAACTCCCTCAAACAGTGTGTTCAGCAAAAGATGCCCACCATAAAGGCATGTTTGTACACCTAAAACCTATGTATTCAAATGCACCTATCTGATACTCCTGTGTGCTCCCACTGCCACGAAGTATCAGTCGAGAACAGGGCTTCCCTTTGTTAAATATTTTGCCAGGAAACTTCCTGAGCTGATGGAAGTACATTAGGCTGGCTGGCTGATACTCACAGAGGCTTATACCTTTATCACATTTTGCAGTATACTTAATGTTATAACCTTAACATTAAACATAAAGTTAATTAACAGTGTCTCTGAATGACAGATTAGACCACAGGACATAACAGGTATAGCCAGAATATTCCACCCCAAAATAAAGTGAATTAGTTTTAAAACCTGAGAATTCTCAAAAATATTATTTTAGTTCTATGTAATATTAATTCAAGATTAAACTATATACTTGTTTCATATGTACACAAATAAGTTACTTTTTTCATGTAGTCTATAAAATCTATGCAAAAGACTGAATATATTAGCACCTTTAACACCTCCTAGACAATGCTAGAGCTCTGGAACATCTCGATTCCATTTACTCCCCTCATTTTTGGGTGTTTGGCCTTACTTTCATTTCAACATACATTTTGAATTCATAGACATTATTATTATTGTTTGGATAGTGATATTTATTTGACTTAGTCACATATTTAAACTATCTACCTGTTGCTCTTCGTTCCTACCTTCATTTTTCCAGATTTTTCTTGCGCCCAGGTAGCCTGAAGAGTTACCTTTTGCATTTCCTTTAGTTGGGGTAAGCTACTAATGTGGTAAGGTCTTCACTTCCTCTTGACAGATATCTGGCCAGGGATTAGCAGCACCTAGTAGGTTGGAAATGATCTTGCTCTAACCCTTCCCTAAGGTCTCCTTTTTCATTGTTTTTGCTGGGAATTCAGCTTCCAATCTTCCGACGATGTAATAGGAATTCACCACCCACTCCCCATCCAGGTGCTGCTCTGATTGTTTTCATTTGTCTTTGGAGTTCACCAGCTTGGGCCCCTGATTTTCTTGTCCTTCTCTGGCTTGAAGTTCACTGATCTTCTTCCACATGTGGTTGGATAGATCATCACAATTTTTCCTTAATCGTCCGTAATATCTTTCTATATGGTTTCCGCCCCATTTGCTGTCTCCTCCAGCCTCCGAGACTTTAATTACATGTGTGTTAGGCCTTCAGGACATGGCCCATATCTCTATTACACTGCTTTCTGAATTTCTCTTCCTTTCAGCTCTCTATGCTTAAGCCTGGAGAGTTTCCTTCTCCTTACATAGTTCCAGGATAATCATCTCTCTTCCAAACTGCTATGAAACTCAACTATTAACTCTTTAAAATGCCAACTATTATGTATTTTATTTCTGTAGTTTTTATCTGATTTTTAAAATGGATTCTGTTTCTCTGATGAAACTTTTTATCTTGTCATCCCTTTTCTGGTCAGCTGAATCATACCACTTTATCTTTTTAAAGTAATTGTAGGTAACTTTTAAGTAATTTAAGGAACCTCTCTACACCCAAGGTGGGGCTTGAACTCACTAGTCCAAGATCAAGAGTCCCCATGTTCTACTAACTAAAATAATAACTCATAACTCAGTATCTCAATCACCCATGAGTTAGTTTCCATGGTTTGCTTCCCCACCCCCTTGCTTCTCTTCCCTTACAATCCTAGAGTATTGTGATTGAATGATGAAACTGTTGTGTGAACAATGATAGCCTGTTTGAAAGATGTTGTCTTTCTCTGAAGATATTCACCCTCTCCCACAGGAGGCAGCAGAGGAACAGATCGACCCTAATCCCTGACTAAGCTGGTTTACAGTTTGTTTGCCCTCAGGGGAAGCCTCAGTCTCCAGCTAGTTTGCTCGAACTGCTGTGCTGTAGATGGCCAGGGCTCCCCCACCTGAGACCGTGGCATGTTTCCTCGGGCCCTTCCTCTTCAATGAATCCTGAACTTCAGTTTGTATCTCCTTAGCACCATGGCAGTGCTGAAAATTCCACTTTCTTTTCAGCCACACTCTGCTTGCCTTCTAGCCTCTTATGTGCACATAGCTTAATTTGCGAATGTGTCCAGGGGAAATTCTGTCCCAAGCATGCAGCTCACTTAACCTACTCCAGGATCTTGGCTCCTCACGTCTGAATCCTTGGTCAGCTCCACATGTCCTACCCCTTTCTCCTCTCTCTCTGTCCAGATCTATGAAACTTTTTTTTTTTTTTTTTTTTAAGGATTCTGGTCATTTATTTGACAGAGAGAGACACAGCGAGAGAGGGAACACAGCACGGGGAGTGGGAGAGGGAGAAGCAGTTTGCACAGAGTAGGGAGCCGGATGCGGGGGGGGGGGGGGGGGGGCTGGATCCCAGGACCCAGGGATCATGACCTGAGCCGAAGGCAGACACCCAACGCCCAAGGACTGAGTCACCCAGGAGCCCCTCTATGAAACTTCTTAATGTGTTGCTGTTTTCTCTGACTCTTACTAGCTGCCATCTCTCCAGTTCCTCAAGGTCTTGTTCCTGAGGGGGAAAAGGCAGAAAACTAGTTTTATTCCACTGAGCTTCTCTTCACTTTTCTCTTCTCTTTCTCTTCTCTCTCGAGCTGAATGGATAGTTCTCCCGACGATTTCAAACAGAATTCCTTCAATGCAGACATTATTTCTTTTCAAGGTGAATGCCGGTTTACTGCAAATACACCGTCATCACTGAAAGATGACATCTACAACTTCCAGATAAATTATATTTTCTTTTTCTTTTTTTCTTAAAAGAAGGGGGGATCACTAGTGCATACTTGAAGTTTTCTTATAATACCTGGATTAAGTATGACCAGATACTAAAAGCTCTTGCTAGAAGCATGTGCAAAAGACTGTCCACCATGAGCTGAACAATCATCATGCCTGTCCAAGGTCCAAGGATTTGAGGACGCTGGATCCAGGCCCCTGCTGCACTATCTCCACTCAGATGGCTTTCAAAATCATTAAGTAACCAGTTTTTCTGGTGCTGGTCACTAATATGCCAACCAAACCATTTAACACCCCTCATTTCTTCTGAGGAATGTTGAAAGCTGGCAGTGTGGTACAGTTAGAAGTGGAAAGCAAAGTCTTAATTCCCATTGTACTAGCAACTTTCTCAGAGCTTCACTGTGCGACGGGCACACGGTTCCTTGTGTAGCAGCCCACATACAACCCCGAGACAGTGCAGGTTCTGACCACCCTCGTTGCAGATGAGGACACTCGGGCACCGGAGGGCTGGCTGACTTGCCAAGGGCCCCATCCCACTGATGGTGAGAGCCAGCACTCGGAGCCAGGCCGTCTGCCCCCAGAGCCCCTGTGCTGGGCCATCGTGCCAGTGCTCACGGAGAAGACTTCACCAAGATTTCCCTCCCCTCCTTCTTATTCAGCACCCCTCATCTGAGGAAAAAAAAAAAAGAGAGAGAGAGAAGATTCAAAGTAAAGCCTACAAAACACTGAGGACTAATTGATGACGTAGAAGAGAAAGAGCACAGAAAAAGATTTAGTCTTCCCCAGAAACAGACTCCATGGCTTCAGGGATGATGTAATCACATCTCCCAGCCAGAAGCACTTCTGAAATCTTGATTCTTCTTAATGATCTGAACAGGGAACATCCCCAGGGAGTCCCGAAAAAAACAAAAACAAAAACAAAAAAACAGTTGACAGTGCCTTTTGTGTTGAAAGCCCAGAGGAGACAGACAAGTGAGCATACCTGCCTACCTGACTTAGGGCAAAAGGGAGTGCTCCTGGGAGGGACAAGGCTAAGGGAGGCCAGTCCCTAAAACTGAGACAGAATCATGCTTCTCCAAGTTCATTAGGAACAGAGCCCTTCCATATTTGACTACATCCATGTACCTTTATCACTGATGAGCTAATAGTTCCCACACTTTTGATTTATTTTTAAAATTAATTGTATATCAGCATCACAACTGAAATACCAGTAGGAACTACCACAAACAGGATGTAACTCTAAAACTACATAAAAGGAAAAAATCGAGTTGTTATAGTTAATAACAGAAGTAATAAGCGGAGCCCAGGAGCCTCCCCAAGTATTCCGTTGAGGTGTGGGCAGGGGCAGCCTTTAGAGGAACCTAGAGCAATGTTGGGCTTGAGTGATCAAGGCAAGAAGACCCTGGTCATGCCCGGTTCACCACTGCCCTGCAGGAGCCAGGGTCTGGAATGGGTTCCTCTTCACCAGCCCAGGGAAAGCAGGAAAGTCCTCCTCTCCAGTAAAGCTCAGGGAAAGCGGAGAGTTCAGTACAGACACAGGAGCTGCTGGTCCTAGGGATGTACTAGGTGGACTAAAATGAATCTAATGCTGAAAGACAAGTCTAGACCTTCAAATAAACAAATCTCATGTGTACTGACGTGCCAGATGAATGAGCCAGAGGTGCAGTTTCAAATGCGGAGGCCACCGGACGCCTATGGCAAGTGAGTGCTTGAAATGTAGCTAATGCTGAGAAACTGAATTTTCAAATTTGTTTTTTGTACTTCATAATTAAGTTTAAATAGCTACACATAGCCCTGGCTACAGTATAGGATAGTACAGGTTAGATAATAACCAGCATACCCCATCTGGTGAAGCTGACTAACTCATCGTCTGCCTAATTGCTCTGCAGCAGTAAACAGATTAAGGACACCTCGCTTTTTTTTTTTTTTTTTTAAAGATTTTATTTATTTATTTGACAGAGATCACAAGTAGGCAGAGAGGCAGAGAGACGGGGTGGGGGTGGGTGGGGGGAGGGAAGCAAGCTCCCTGCTGAGCAGAGAACCCCATGCGGGGCTGGATCCTAAGACCCTGAGATCATGACCTGAGCCAAAGGCAGAGGCTTAACCCACTGAGACACCCAGGTACCCCAGACACCTCGCTTTTAATAACAATTCTTTTTTTTTTTTTTTTTTAAGATTTGTTTGAGAGAGAGAGAACACAGAGGAGCAAGTGGGGGGGGAGGGGCAGAGGAAGAGAGGAAGAGGGAAGGAGAGTCTTGAGCAGACCCCATGCTGAGTGCAGGCCCAATAGTTCTGGACCCGAGCCAAAACCAAGAGTCTGATGCTTAACCCACTGTGCCATCCAGGCACCCCCAAGAACAATCCGGAATTGCTTTCTTCAGCTGCCTAGATACTGCTGAATGTCAGTTCAACCCCAGGGGCCATCTCTTCTGCTGCCTCTGCTTCCTCATCAGATCCACACAGCTTCCCCAAGGGAACAAATGGGAGCCTCAGCCAGTCCTGCCCTCTCACAGGTGGGGTCTCCGTCCCTTGGCTGGTCATGGGGCTCTACCCAGGTGGTGGCTTCAGGCCTTTCCCCCCAGGTCTGACTGATGTTGCTGAAGAACTGTGTTGGCCCAATGTTGTACACTGCAGAGGTTTCCTTGTTTTTGAAAGTCCCTGGGACGAGAGCATGACTCCAGGCTCTGGTTGGCAGGAGGAGGTCACATAGAGCCATGCCATCTCTGTGCGGATTAGGTGAGGCAGGAGTAAGACAGTCATGTCAGCCACTGTGCGTCTCTGGTAGAACTTTTGTCCCATTCCCAGGACACTGCATTTGATTCTCAAGAGCAGCGTTTTTACTGAATTGTGCAAAGCTAACTTCTCTATAGCACAAAGAGGACTGCGGAACAAAAATGGAAGTCATGAAAGAGTAAAGACAAAGTTCTGAGACAGCACTTAAATGGTGATGGCGAGGTTTTGACCTTCCATGGGAGCCAGAAGGCCAAGCCCAGCAAAGCTCTGGCACCTCAGGGACTTTGACTCTGGATGGATGCCAATACTCTTCATTCCCCAAGTCTGTCCCAGACTGAAAGAACATCCCAGAGCAAAGCGAAAACACAACAGGTCTCCCAGATCCGCCAGAAGCTGAGGGTGGGACACAAAGGACCAAAATGGAGAGTGACCCAGAGACAGAGAAAAGGACAATGGGTGTATTGACCAAACACTACCTGGGAACTGGCTTTATTTAACGACTAGATGGCCGTTTAACTTCGGATGGTCCAAGGGCTACATTTCCACAGAAGAGTTTCCACCCCTCCACATACTTCAAAGCTAGCTATGATGTGTATACAGAGGTTCATATGAAAATTATATTTCTGTATCAGAGTAAAGAGATTATGAAAGAGTTATCCCACTCATTGTCGACTTACAGAAATGGAGACAGAACAGCTATAAGAATGTTGTCATTTAACAAAGAGAAAAACAGGATTTAGAAAAGAGACAGAAAAGGGAGGAGAAAGAAAAACCCCTACAGAAGACTTGAGAATATTTTGGTTTTGTTTTTCCTTTCCTTGGTAAACGGATCAGCTGAAAGCCAGCAAACAGCTAGTCTAAACAATTAATTCTGGTGAAGCTGCCTCACTCGTCAGGTCAATATTTTTAGCTATTTGTGTGAATGCTCCCAGAAGTTCTTCAAAGTTTAGTTGTGGGATGAATGTGGTGACTCCGCCTCCCCAGTTTTTTTTGTGTAATACCTGCCAGGCCCTTGCTTTGGCACCTCTTAATTCAGCCTAACTGAACTACTTTCTCCATCAGGATTTCTTGAGCTCATAACCATCCCTGTTGAGCCATAATTATTCTGAAAAGAGCAGATTTGACGATGCCCACTTGGGTATCACTTTGACACACCTTTAACAGTTGAATATCAACTTAAGGTAATGGTTGTGAGCAACACAGAGGTTATTAGATAGCAGATAGCACAGGAAAGCCAACAGTCTGAGGACAGCAAAAATATCACACATAGATACTTTAAATTTACTTTGCCTTCTTGCCTCAGCCAAACCAGAAGTATCAACTTCACTTCAGCCTAGCCCAGTGGCTTTGAACTTTTTCCAACCAAAAGAGTAAATATGTATATGTATTAAATATAAAGTACAAAACGTGGACCATTAAAAAGCCTTTACCAATATAAGCCAACCTGAATAAGCACTGATGTAGTACCAACTAAAGTTCAGAACATTAGCAGACCACAGAAATCTTCCTCATGACTTTTCCCACCCAAGAGCTCACGGAGTCATCTCCATCCCAAAGCCCCACAACCCCCCCACATTTTATCAGTATGTATGTGTGTGTGTGTGTGTGTGTGTGTGCATTTATGTATATATTTGTCTTTGCTTTCACATAAATTAAATCATAAAGCATATATATATATATATTTTTTTTTTTTTTTTTTTTTTTTTTGCGGGGGGAGACAGGCATGGTCTGAGTTCTTCACTCACCATTATGTCTGTGATATTTATCCATGTTTTCCATGCAGTGCTTGTTTTTGTATTCCTTGTATGAATTATATCTCAGTATACTTATTAAGCTCTTGGATGTTTGAGTTGGTTCCAGTTTAGGATATTTTGGATTGATATGAACATTCTTTTCTATGTCTTTTAGTGGACATATACATTTCTCTAAGACAGCCCGTTTCAATAAAAATATAATGGCAGTCACATACAGTTCTAAATTTTCTAGTAGATACCTTTTAAAAAGTAAAATGAAAGAGTAAAATGAACATCTATCTAATATTGTACTAGACCTACTATATAAAAATATTGTCATTGCAACATGCAATATTAACAACTTTTCGGGGGTTCAGTAGCTGCATGTAGCTTGACCTCTCATATTGGAGAGCACGGGACTAAGGTATGTAGCTAAAAGTAGAATTTCTGGGCCACAGTATATAACCATGAAGGCATGACCCTTAGCTGACACTGCCAAATTTTTTTTCCCAACAGTTTTGGAATTTATTTTTACCGTTTCCAGAATTAAGAGTCTCCAGTGCTCCTCATCCTCTCAGCATTTGGGATTGTCAGTCTTTTTTTTTTTTTTTTTTTAAGTCAGATTTATAGAGATGTAATTTACATACAGTAAAATTCATGAACATTAGATTATGCTACACATTCTCTTCAGTGATACTTGTACATGAAACTGGATTTTGGTGGTTGCTGTGATAAAAAAAAAAAAAAAAAAAAAGCACCGTGCCCCCCCCCCCAAATCAGTGTGTGACAAGGAATGAAGCCTGAGAAGGTCTGAGAAACTGTGCAGTGCACAACACCAAGGCATATGATTTCGAAATGTCAGAACACTGAAAACAACAAATCCTTCAGTTAAACTTTTGTAGGGAGTCAAGAGAACACCCAAGAATATCCACAGCACCTCCCACATACTCTCAATATACAGAAATATATATGTGAACCAAGCAAACAATAGCATTCCCCAAGTACATACCAGAAAATACCAACCAGAATCCTCAGGACAACAGAAATCTAAGAGTCTCACAGGCTATATTAGTTGTCATTTACGACCTAACAGGGAATAAAGATCCCTGGCAACTACCACTCATCAGAGATTAGTCCCAGGAATTCACTTCATAAAATTAAACCACAGTCACACACTGATGCACGCGGATAGGGGAAAATAATGATGCACAATGAGAGGAAGAGAGAGAAAAAGAAGAGTTTTCCAATCACCCTACTTAGTATGTAAAAGGCAAAGAGCTCACTTTCTGCCCATGAGATTCAACAGAACTGAGCCAACAGCACTAACGGTCCAGGTGTGCAGGAGGAGCCGGTCAAGGGCAGGATTCTGTTGGCTCCACTGAGATGTCTGAGCTAATTTTCATGGACATAGCAGAAAACAAACAACAACAACAACAACAACGACAAAAAACTGTCATGGAGTACTGCAGTTATATGCATGCCAAATGATAGGCCAGACCATACTCTAAGAGAATCAGGTTGGGGAGATGGGGCCGGTGGGTCTTATTTAAGAGCTGATGTGAATTAGACAGGACCCGGAATCCAGTAACAGTTTTATGTGAAGAAATGTGCAAGTGATAAACAGCAGGAAGGACGCGGAACTCAAGTTAAAAGCTAGGCCGTCCGTCCCTGGGTGGGCTCGAACCACCAACCTTTCGGTTAACAGCCGAACGCGCTAACCGATTGCGCCACAGAGACACAAGCTCCCCGTTCTCCCCCGCCTTCTTAGGTAGTCAGTAGCTCCTTACCTCGCAATGTGCCGCACACTGGACAGTAGACGTTCCAAAGCCTTGGAAAACCCGAGACCAGGATCGCAGCAGACGCCGCGTGCTCATCACGGGAAACCTCGGCGCCGGGCGATTCTGAAGACAAAAGGGCACCCCAACGGCCTCTCCCCCTTTGCTCCCCACCCGCCTTAAACGCTAGGGTCCTCGTGGTCTGAGGCGAGTGGGCTCCGCGGGACGGTGCAAGTCGGTGGGCTCGCCTGATGGCACTTGCCGTTTCTCCGCCTTCACCAGACCGCCCTTCGTCGCCACCTGTCCTCAGGGGTGCGGGGGACCTGCACCAGGACCGCTGTGCGGGCTGGAGGGGGTGGGAGGAATACAAGTGGTCAGAAGGAGAGCATTTGTCCACATTCGGGGATGCCTTCGGGGCGGGGGGTGGGGGCGCTTCCGCTGCCGCCTTCGGTTTCCCGTGCCCAGCAGGCAAGCTCTGCGCGGGCAGCGGTCGTGGTGATGGTCGCTCTAACGTCCCCACGCCGAGACTGGGGGTCACTCACGCACCAGGACGCTCTCCTGGAACTTGTCAGATTCCACTGTCGTCTTTAGCTCTTAGGCCCTTCGTGAATGGAAATCCTGAAAAACTTTTCTTTTTTTTTTTTTTTTTTTAAGATTTTATTTATTTATTTGACAGAGAGAGATCACAAGTAGACAGAGAGGCAGGCGGAGAGAGAGAGAGAGGAGCAGACTCCCTGCTGAGCAGAGAGCCCCATGCGGGGCTCGATTCCAGAACTGTGAGATCATGACCTGAGCTGAAGGCAGCGGCTTAATCCACTGAGCCACCCAGGCGCCCCCTGAAAAACTTTTCAAATGGAAATTTCCTTTTTTCCAAACTCCTCAAACTTCTAACAGTTCATGGTGCGGCATCCCCAGCGGACGCCCCAGAAAGGGCCTACGTAGGGCGGGCCGTCCGCACGCTTCGTCCGCCCGCGCCCAGCCCCGCCCCACACGCGCCACCGGCTTTCCTTGGGGGCGGGCGTGGGCGCCTGCTGCGGAAGGCGCGGGGAGAAAGGCTGGCGCCTTGGGGCGGGGGCGGGGGGCGAGAAGCTGCGGAGGCAGGTCCGGAGGCATTGAGACTTCCTAGGCGGCCTGGGCAGCGGTGAGGGCCCGATCCTGGAGAGACGAGAATGCTTCTTTTATCCTAGCCGGATGAGGAAGGAAGGAAAAAGAGAACCCGAAAGAAGGAAAACCGCGTAGACCCGTAGCTCTGTTTAAAAAGGGTGGTGGGGGGGGGGCGGGGAGCAGCAAAATATCATCGAGGCTGTTAGAACGGCTTAGAACACAGCGGTTGCCAGGCGGCCCATGGCTCTCTGTCATCGTACAGTGCTCAGTACTCTGCGTTGCACTCGGCTGCAATCGCCTCGAAGCAGAGTCTGGTGAGGTTGTGGCGAGTGTTAAAATTCTGCAGAGTTGCGCCGCTTACCAGCGGCTCAAGAGCACGGTTTCCCGAGACCCCCGCGCTCTGCGCTGAGAAAAGGGGAAACCGCACGGTGCGCGCTGGACTTACAGGCATCTCGAAATGCCGGACTGCCCCACGTCTGGAAGGAGGTGAAGGAGGAGTCACCAAAGATACCTTTGATATCTTTCTAAAAATCATTTTTTTAGGTTTTTCTGGTTGAGGTGTTTCAAACATCAGTAGGGCCTTTTTAGACCCAAATAGGGACGAAATGAAATGAGACTTTGCACTTTAGCTGGATACTTTAAATAAAATCCAACGAATAAATGAAATCTTAACATATTTTTCTTTTTTAGATTTTTCTGGTTGAGGTGTTTCAAACATCAGTAGGGCTTTTTAGACCAAAATAGGGACGAAATGAAATGAGACTTCGCACTTTAGCTGGATACTTTAAATAAAATCCAACGAATAAATGAAATCTTAACATTTTTTTCTTCGTACAGTAAATGACTGAACATAGAGTGCACAAATCTGAAGTGCACAGCCCAGTGAGTTTGCTAAAAGTAACTGGTATCTCGATCAAATTACGGAAAATGTATATTAGTCCAAAAATTTAGAGTTCCTTTCCAGTTGTTAGAAAAGAATCTGAAAGATCGAATGAAATGGGGCCTCTTGCGTGAAGGGGTTTTAAAATGAAGCCGGCGGCGGGGGGGGGGGGGGCGCCTTGGTGGCGCAGCGTTAGTTAAGCCCCTGCCTTTGGCTGGGGTCGTGATCTCATGGTCCTGGAATCCTGGAATCGAGCATCGGGCTCTCTGCTTGGTGGGGAGCCTGCTTCCCCCTCTCTCTCTCTGCCGGCCTCTCTGCCTACTTGTGATCTCTTTCTCTCCCTCTGTCGAACGAATAGATAAAATCTTTAAAAAAATAATAATAATAAAAAGAGAATAAATAAAATAAAATGGAGCCAGGAAGCCATTAAGGAGATGGGCTTTTATGCACGCCTCCACTGGGTAGAATCAGGAATTTTTGAGTTGAGCCAAACCCCAAATATTACAAGGACTGAGCCCGAAAATATGTAACTTGCCACAGGAAGAGACTTTGCTTAGTGATAACCTTAGCAATCAATCACAGTCAAGATTAGCTTTCTGCCATCAACCCCAATGGAAAGTCTGCTAGGGTCGCTCTGGCGGCTTGGTGGGTTTAAGTGTCAGATCTAGGATCTCAAAGTCTTGAGTTCAAGAAGCCTCCTATTGGACTCTGTACTCCGTGCCACTTGGACTCTACCTTGGAAAGTTTAAAAAAAAAGGGCGGGGGGTCTCGCTAAGCAACTCTTTAGGTTGTTATTCAAGTATGTGTGCGGAATTGCAGTTCTTTGATCCCAAATAAACAGTCTTATTAATCATTGCCTCCTGACACCTTTAGGTTGCATGCCTGCTGTGAGAAGCAGGACCTGAAGTGACTTCACAGCAGGGTCAGTGGCTCCTGGAAGCAGCTGCAGTAGCCATAGGAGACTTCTGTGCTCAGGGACAGAATATGAAGAGCCTTTCACTTGTACTGAGTCCGCTTCAACGTACCAACCTCTCTGCTTTCGGTTGGGGTGGTTGTCTTTCTTAGGGATCGGGTGGGTGGCTGCCCAGAGAGAGAGATGCTCATTATGCCACTGCAGGGTTTTCACTATTGAGGAGTACTCTTTTGTTTAAAAGGCTTGCAAAAACTTGTGATGCCCAGTGTTTTACAACAACTGTTGGATCATTTAAAATTGCAGTGACCACTCCAGGAAACCTTTGGGGGCACCCTTAAAAAAGAGGATTCCAAGCATTCTTTGAATAGTATACAAAGGACAAAGTAAGTCCAAAACACCTCTGAAACTTTCCTTACATGGAATGCAAAAATAATAATAATAAAATTTTAATAAAAGACTTTGGTCATCTGAGCAGGAAACCTTAAATTACTCCATCTGCTAGAAACATAATTTGGATCCATCTATTCTCTTGAGCTTGAGCTTTCCCCTGAGACATAGCTAAAATTAAAACAAAAACAAAACTATAGGATCTCTGTGTTTGTGTCCATATATGTTTGTTACAGATATGGTATGTTGCTACCTTAGGATGGTATCGCCAAAATTAATTTTAAATGTTCTGCTTAATTGGCTTAGGGAAAATTAAGTGTTTATAAATTAAGTATTCCTAAAGTTCTCAGTAATAGCATGAAGGCTAACCTAAATGTTTTCAAGTTCATATAATTTAGGATAATCTTCGGTAAACAAAAGATAATTCAAGTTTGTTGATTTAATAAAAACAAGAGCATCTTCAGTTATCCGCATTAAATATAATGCAGATAAACAACTTCTTCTACTTGGGTTTACTAGTCAAATAAGCTTGTGTTATCTCTGTGTTACAAAATTCGTGAATGAAAGAAATAAAATGATTAATTCGGGCCCTGGGTGGCTCAGTCAGTTAAGCTTCTGACTCTTGATCTCAGCTCAGGTCTTGAGCTCAGGGTGGTGAGTTCAAGCCATACATTGGGCTCCAAGCTGAGCGTGGACCCTACTAAAGAAAGAAAGAAAGAAAGAAAGAAAGAGAGAAAGAAAGAAAGAAAGGAAGGAAGGTGATTAACTGTTTAATGTCTAATCCAAGTATAATTGTTAAAAGCAAATAATTTAAATAAATATGAATGAGACCGTTTGTACTGTTAGACTAAATAGTAGATATTCATTGAATATCTAAATCATTTCCAAAAAAGATAAACATTAATTGCTAAACATAGTTTATCTAGCTTTGGCTTTTTAATTTTTACCAAAAAATTATTATAAGAATATATCTCTAAAAATTTTGAAATGTTTTTATAAGTTTGCTAATGTACTACAGGATGCTAATTTATAATAGACAGTTGCCTGCCTCTTTTTTTTAATTTAATTTTTTATTGACATGTAATGTATTATTAGCCCCAGGGGTACAGGTCTGTGAATCGCCAGGTTTACACACTTCACAGCATTCACCATAGCACATACCTTCCCCAAAGTCCATAACCCCACCACCCTCTCCCTAACCCCCTGCCCCCGGCAACCCTCAGTTTGTTTTGTGAGATGATCCCATCTTGTTTCATTTATCCTTTTGCTATCCCCCACAACCCCCACGTTGCATCTCCACTTCCTCGTATCAGGGAGATCATATGATTATTGTCTTTCTCTGATTGACTTATTTCACTAAGCACAATACCCTCTAGTTCCATCCACATTGTGGCAAATGGCAAGATTTCATTTCTTTTGACGGCTGCATAGTATTCCATTTTGTGTGTGTGTGTGTGTGTGTGTGTGTGTGTACATACATACACCACATCTTCTTTATCCATTTATCTGTTGATGGACATCTAGGTTCTTTCCATAGTTTGGCTATTGTGGACATTGCTGCTATAAACATTCGGGTGCACATGCCCCTTCGGATCACTACGTTTGTATCTTTAGGGTAAATACCCAGTAGTGCAATTGCTGGATTGTAGGGTAGCTCTGTTTTCAACTTTTTGAGGAACCTCCATGCTGTTTTCCAGAGTGGTTGCACCAGCTTGCATTCCCACCAACAGTATAGGAGGGTTAGTTGCCTGCCTCTTAATAGTCCCTAAAAAGCAAAGATTACAAGTGGTTAAAAAGGTTGGAAAAGGAGCTAAAAATACAAATGAGTCAAAGAGAAAAATGTCAAAACACTTAGAATAGTAAGCATACATGAACTCTGCATATGCCATGTGCACTGATGCTGAGAGAATGCACACAAGGGAACAGGTGTGCCTTTGGAAGAGGAAGAATCCATGAGCTTTCCTAAGAGTTTTCTCCTACTGTGGAAGGATTTGTTGTAAATTCTGGTATGTTTCAAACTGCGGTCATAGACCATTGATGAGTTCTGATGAACGTTTATTTGAGTAGAAAATACAACTATTATCTCTATCTGCTTATGTAGTTGAATGGATGATATATGTATCTTCAATTTTATCTGTAATTTATAGATTTTATTATAGGGGTATTTATCCATATATGAATAAAAAAGAAAAAATTTTACTTAAAAAGTAGAAAGGAGAGTACATGCCTGGCATATACGGAAAATAAGCAATACATGGCAGTTTGTTAAACTTTTACTTCAGTTACTTATATGGTTTTATATGTGTATGCGCTGAGACATAATACACAGACTATTTCTTGCTGTGAAATGATGCAACATGTTTGAAAGCCGCTGTTTTTATACTGCAGTAAACTGAACGACGAAGGTTCTGTGTGGCCAGTAGAAAAGGCCAATACGGGAGCAGTCATCCTTTCTGTCCTGTACATGCACAGTGGTCACTCCTCAAAGCCAGGCTGCAGCCGCTCTTTGGTGGATTCATACTTTGTTGCCTTGTCTTTTATGATTTATAGCCAGGCAGCAACCTTTGTTTGAAAGAACTTCTCCTTTTTCAATCTTAAGCATGAATGCTGCCTGACATAGCTTTACATCACACTTCAGTGAACCAGTGGCATCCGGAGCAAGGAATCTTTACGTGTCCTTTCTTCCTTGTTTGGTTACACAGCTGTGCTAGAGGACCGCTTTCTCTTCTTGGGAGCTTTAGGATTAGCCTGGCCTCTTCACCAGTCTTGGACCTCCCTCCTGGGTATTCTGCTGGGTGCAAAAGCCCCGCTGTGCTACCAACCTTCGCTCGATTTAGCTACTGCACAGATCCAGCTTTCCAGTGTTGTTGCCCCAGTACAATGAAAGGGATTCTAAATGGTTTGTTCCCTGTCTAGATCCAGGCTCACCCACCTCTCTCCAATAAATGGCATACACATGAATTCCCACCAGCGACTAGGGTCTTAGAAGTATTGGTGAGTCAGCCTTTAGTTATCCTTCACCTTTAATCCTTTCTTTCCCTCCCTAAAACTGGAACAATTGTCTGTTCTGAATTTATTCAATCCCCTAGTCTTTACTGATGGTTGCTTATCCTACCCTATGAACCAATCACAGACTCTCAGGACCCCTTTCATGCAATACCATCAGTGCTGCTGCACATACACTACACACACGTGCACATACCCACTTATACACATAGGTACATACAGTTCCAGTAAAGTTGAAATGCTATAAGCATATTTTATCACAATTAATTATCATTGTTCTGGAAAGTCGATGCAATTAGGTGGGAAAACAAGATCAGCAGTATAAATATTTGCAAAAATGAGGTAAAAATATTTTATGTAATAGGTCTATAAATGCAAGAAAATCAATGGTAAACTATTGGAACTGGTAAGAATTAATTAAAATCACCATTTATTGCTGAGTGGAACACATTTTAAAAACTGGATGACTATTTTGACCTTAATTATTTGAAATGATATCTGTGCATGTGTGCACACATGTGTGGGTGTATGTGGTGTGTAAGGAAGAGAATGTTAAAATGGTGACAGTGGTTATCTCTTTGGGTGATAAGATTATAACTATTTGGTTTTTTCCTTATCTATAGTTTCCAGATTTTCTATAACGAACATACGTTTTTATAATAAATAGATAAGTTTTAAAATGGAAGAAAAAAAAAGAACCTCCCCCATGTTTTAAAACTACTTGCAAGGCCGGGATTCTGGTGATGGCTTCTTTGACATTGATACCCTCTGCTGTCTGTTGGGAACCTGTTCCATCTTTTAAGTCTTTATTCTGCCTACTCAGAGCAACCCTCTTCAGCAATATGGGAATCCCGTTGTGCCTCCTTGTTCTGTCATTCCCAGTCTAGCAGAACAATGTCAGGATGAACCTATAAAAATTAATGGATTTCAAGAAAAAAAAAGAAGGGGTTTCATATTGTAATTTATTTATATAAAACAGAAACTTAATATCCTTTCATTTGCTAAAAGGACA
Organism: Mustela putorius furo; assembly: GCF_011764305.1. Classification (NCBI taxonomy): domain Eukaryota; kingdom Metazoa; phylum Chordata; class Mammalia; order Carnivora; family Mustelidae; genus Mustela; species Mustela putorius. The sequence goes on from NW_025421424.1 coordinate 419,384, forward strand.
AAGATTTCCTGTACTTTTTTAAAAAAATATTTTATTTATTTGACAGAGAAGGAGAGAGAGGGAGAGATACCACAAGTAGTCAGAGAGGCAGGCAGAGAGAGGGGGAAGCGGGCTCCCTGCTGAGCAGAGACACCCCCCACCCCCGCCAACCCTGATGTAGGGCTCGATGTAGGGCTCGACCCCAGGACTGGGGGATCATGACCTGAGCTGAAGGCAGAGGCCTAACCCAATGAGCCACCCTGGTGCCCCATTTTCCTATATTATTGGTCTGCAACCTGAGAGGAGATTTATAAAGGAAAGCAAAGATTTCATGTTTTATCAAAATAATTATCTGTGCTTTATCAGGTCTTTTATGGGTTTTGCTCAACTATGTAACCTCCTGGTATTGGCTTTTAAAATCTTTTATTGTCACTGTGGTCAAATACATAATTAAGTATTGATTCACAATCTGTGATCCTACTTAGTCTGGTATCTAAAACCTTTTGGTATTTTTGAAAAACTTGCATCCACCTTGGCCATTTTCTTTCTTTCTTTTCGTTTTTTTTTTTGTTTTTTTTTTTTTTTAAGATTTTATTTATTTATTTGACAGACAGAGATCACAAGTAGGCAGAGAGGCAGGCAGAGAGAGAGGAGGAAGCAGGCTCCCTGCTGAGCAGAGAGCCCGATGTGGGACTCGATCCCAGGACCCTGAGATCATGACCTGAGCCGAAGGCAGCGGCTTAACCCACTGAGCCACCCAGGCGCCCTCTTTTCGTTTTTTTAAAGGATTTTATTTATTTATTTGACAGAGAGAGATCACGAGCAGGCAGGCAGAGAGAGAGAGAGGGAAACAGGCTCCTCGCTGAGCAGAGAGCCCGATACTGGGCTCGATCCCAGGACTCCATCCCAGGACCCTGTGGTCATGACCTGAGCTGAAGGCAGAGGCTTAACCCTCTGAGTTACCCAGGTGCCCCCAACCCTTGGCCATTTTCAAAGTTCTTGGACATTCAAAATTAGACTCAGGAGAAGCAAAGACAAATTTTTGGCTGATTAAGCAGCAAAGACCCCGGCCTTAAAATTGATCAAAACCAAGGCAATTATCTCCTGAAGGAAAATCTGAAAGTCCTCAGTATAAGGTATGTTCAATCTAGGACATCCCACAAAGAAAAACCTTATTGGGCTGACCACAGTTGTAGTTTCAGTCCACTGACTAATTTATGGTACAGCCCAAACAAGAAACCTATCTTGCCACAGTCCATGAAAAGACCCCTCATGAAAATGACTCATCATCAGCTGACCCACTGGGCAGCTGATAAACTTAGAAATCTCGTGAAACAATATGAGAGGAGCTAGCTGTATTTCTAGGACCACCAACGAAGCACAATTAACTGGTACAGTATCTTTCTTTCCTTTTTTTTTTTTTAAACCAATAACTTGTTATTTTCTTTATAACACTTTGTAATCATTTTATTGGGGAACCTCCTTTGTCTATTTCTCTATGAAGTAATATGGCAGTATTTGTAATGTGTCCTTATACTCCTTGTGGACTTCTCTGCAGGAAATGAAGAATTCCACGAATGGGCTTATACTTGGCATTTTAGCTTGGAAAACACCCTTCAGATTCTTTGGGGAATTAATCATGAAGGACTGTTGGATTGAGGTATTGGGGCTGTTACTTGTCCTAATAAGTATGCTAACTCTGGTTGCAATATTACCCAGTAAGTAAAACTCCTTAGTTGGTGGTAAAACCCTGTAATATTGAAAAACTCACTGCTTTCATAGGTTATTTGCTGTACAGACTGAATCTCTTACTTGTTCATTCCTCTATCCTGCCTGAAACCCATATAGTAGCCAAAATACCTTACTGACTTTATCTAAGTTCTTCTTACAATGGCCTGTTATCAGGAATAAATTGTAGCCCCTGGGTTAACATATTATTTTTTCTTGTGACCCTCATTGCCGATGGTCAAGCCGTATCTTTTTGCCCCTACCCTGCAAGAAACCATCGTCTGACTCTACAAACCTGACTGACTGTTGATTTGTGCCAGAACAAACCATACTCATGATATACCTGAATGAATAGCTTGGCCTCTATCCCTAGAGAGATAGAAAAATTTTACTGGTAAGAATGTATAGTATTCTCTGTGTCCTTAAAAAATATTCAACCACTTTTTCTTTGGCTAATAGCTTCCTTGCCCTACCCTCCTTCCTATGAAAACCTTCCTTTCTAAAAAAACAAAAACAGAAAACCTTCCAAGGCTCAAAATGCGTCTCCTTGGAGCATCTCTGCTTGCTACATGGAATGCTGCCTGATTTATGAATGGCCTAAAAAAGCCAATTAGGTCTTCATATTTACTAGGTTGAATTTCATTTCATGGGATATCGATATATATTTTTAAAGATTTATTTATTTATTTATTTATTAGAGAGAGAGAGAAAGAGAGTGAGTGAGCCCGGGCATCGGGGAATGGCAGAGGGAGAGGAGGGAGAATCCCAGGCAGACTCTGTGCCCGGCACAGAGCCGACGTGGGGTTCGACGTGGGGCTCGATCTCACGAGCCTGATGTCACAACCTGGAGATCACAACCTGAGCCAAAACCAAGTCATTGTTTAACTGACTGTGCCACCCAGGTGCCCCTGGATATATATTTTTTTAACTTTATTAGAATCTATCAGTTTCCCAGGATGGTTGTACTATTTTACTCTTACCAGCAACAATAGATAAATTGGCTGCACATTTTTGTTACCATGAGTGTTCTCTGTCAAATTTTAGCCATTCTGGGGCGGCGCCTGGGTGGCTCAGTGGGTTAAAGCCTCTGCCTTTGGCTCAGGTCGTGATCTCGGGGTCCTGGGATTGGCCGCGTTGGGCTCTCTGCTCAGTGGGGAGCCTGCTTCCCTTCCTCTCTCTCTGCTGCCTCTCTGCCTACTTGTGATCTCTGTGAAATGAATAAATAAAATCTTTAAAAAAAATTTTTTTTAGCCATTTTGATAGGCATGCAATGGTATATCAGGGCATTTTAAATTTGTGTTTCTAAGGAGTGGTGGATGATACTGAGAATTCTTTCTTATGCCTCTTGGTCCTAAAGAAATCTTTTGTGAAGAGATTCCAAGTGTTTTGTCCACTTTTATAATTGGCTTGGCATTTTTTTTTACTTTTTTCATAAACTTTTTTTTTTAAGACTTTATTTATATATTTGAGAGAGAGAGCATGAGCAAGGAGAAGGTCAGAGGGAGAAGCAGACTCCCCGTGGAGCTGGGAGCCTGATGATGGGGGACCTAGTCCTGGTACTCTGGGATCATGACCTGAGCTGAAGGCAGTTGCTTAACCAACTGAGCCACCCAGGCACCCTTATGTAAACTTTTTATATTAGAATAGATTTAGATTTATAGAAAAGTTGAGAAGATAGTACAGAAGATTCCCATATACCGTGCATTCAGTTTCCCCTACAATTTGCATTTTACATTAGAGTGGTATGTTTGTCATAATTGAACAAACACATTATTATTAACTAAAGTTCATATTTTATTCAGATTTCCTTAGTTTTTACATAATGACCTTTTCTTATTCCAGGATTCTACCCAGAAGATCCCATTATATTCTCCTTATGCTCTTCTTGACTGTCACAGTCTCTCAGATTTCCCTTCTTATTAATGATCTTGAAAATTCTCAGGAGTAGGGGCACCTGGGTGGCTCAGTGGGTTAAAGCCTCTGCCTTCAGCTCAGGTCATGATCCCAGGGTCCTGGGATCAAGCCCTGCATCGGGCTCTTTGCTCAGCAGGGAGCCTGCTTCCTCCTCTCTCTCTGCCTGTCTCTCTGCCTACTTGTGATCTCTCTCTGTTAAATAAATAAAAAGATCTTTAAAAAAAAATTCTCAGGAGTACAGGTCACGGACTTTGTAGACTCCCTCAGCTGGGATTTGTCTGATGTATTTCTCACAATCAGGGGTTATGGGTTTTGGGAGGTAAAGTACCATTCTCACCACTTTGCATCATGGGTCTTGTTAAAAAGAAAACCACAGGCTCAAAATAGCATCATTTAGGTTAAACCCCAAGAAAGTAAACCAAAACTTCATACCTAACCTAAACTGCAGTTTCAGCCTCCCAGAAATGTAACCTTTAACCAGTCAACATGGAATTTCTTGGTCAGTACTAGGGACTTTACTGGTACACTCCTTCCTCTCACCCTAGGAGGGCAACCTTGCCTGAATAACATATTCTCTACTGATAAGTACCTTGGTCTTGTCTTTCTTTCTTCTTCTTTTTTCCTTAAAGTCTTCTCTTTGCCTTTAAAAACCTCCTTTTGGAGTCAGCCGGATGGTATAGTTGGTTGAGTGTCCGACTCTTGGTTTTGGCTCAGGTCCTGATCTCAGCGTCCTGGAATCCAGCACCACGTGGGTCTCGGTGCCCAGTATTCGGAGCGTGGAGTTGGCTTAGGGTTCTCTCTCTCTCTGCCCCTGCCCACCCTGTTCCCTTTCTCTCTCTCTCTCTCTCAAATAAGTAAATCTTAAAAAAAAAAAAAAAAAAAAAAACCCTCCTTTTATTTAGCCCAGCAGAGCTCTGCTGTGCTTATTGGTTGGAATGCTGCCTGATTCAGGAATCATTTTAAAAAAACAGTTTGATCTTCAAATTTATTTGGTTGAATATTATTATTTACAAAGATTTATTTATTTATTTATTTGAGAGAGAGAAAGAGCACGCGCGCGAGCGAGCTCAGGAGCTGGGCTGGGGAAGGGCAGAGCTGGACTCAAGGCTGGATCCCACAACCCTGAGATCATGACCCCAGTTGAAATCAAGAGTCCGAAACTCAACCGGCTGAGCCACCCAGGCACCCCAGAACTCTATTTCTTAACAATATGTATTATTACATTATTTATCTCTATTGATGTTAATCTTGATCAGCTGGCTGAGGCAGTGTTTGTTAGGCTTCTCCACTGTAAAATCACTTTTTATCCCATTTCCATGGGTAGGGAAGTGAGTAGCCCACAGTTAGTGTAGTAGCTACATAAATTTGGGATACTTCTGCCTGAGACATTTGTCTATTTTCCCTATTCATTTTTCTATCTATTTACTTATATCAATATGTACATGCAGATATTTATTTATTTTAAAATATTTTATTTAATTGAGAGAGAGTGAGATCAGGAGCAGGGAGAAGGGGCAGAGGCACAGGGAGAAGCAGACTCCCGGCTGAGGAGGGAGTCCAGTGTGGGGGCCGGGTGGGGGGGGGGTGGTGCGGGCGCTTCTGGGCTTGATTTCCATCGCTCAATCGCAGGACCCTGGGATTGTAACCGTCCCTCAGGATAATATACTGCTTAAAATATAACTAATGAGGAGTTGTATTGGTCATGCAAGCAGGCTTAAAAATGACCTTGAGAAAAACCTGTACTAGCAGCGGGCCACTAGGGGAGAGGATGATACAGGTCCTTGAAGCCGAGCAGCCAGGAACACCCAGCCCGCTCAGGGCGGAATACCGTCGGCTTCCCTTTTCCGTTGTCTCCCTAGCCCCAGAGAAAGCCCGCTGTGGAGGTAATCCCTTTAAGTGCGCTTGCTCTCGCACAAATTCAAGCTGCCTGACCGGGCACACCCTACTCTTCTTCTTGTTTACTGACGAGTTTCGTGGTCTATGTCTTCCATCTCTTTGTTGGTTGTTATCTTGTATCTAATAAATAACTGAGGGCTGGCCGTGCTTCCTTTACCTCCCCTGCGCCTTTAGGAAGCGGCAAGTGGCGCCCAAACAGGGACGGAAAGGAAACAGGACAAGAAGCCCCAAGGTGAGTTTTTGCAGGGCTGTGCCTCACCCTCCTCCCCCCACCCCCTGCCTGTGAGCTGTGGGTACTTACCAGGGTATGGCCAGTGCAGTGTGTTCAGAAGTTTTACTTCGAACTCTCTATCTAGTGTTCGGGCAAGTTAGGTCCCCCTGGGGTCTCGACCTTCAGGGAACAACTGCCACAATAGGGAAAGAAAGTGGGAACTAAACTTCTCTGGTTATTTCCAGGGCAGAAGACATGGAGGAATTAGTGTGCACAGGGACTTTGGAGAGGCTATGTCCTTCGGGTGATAGGTGTGTCTGATGGGTCTTTGAGGTATTGCATATTGGCGTCTAAAACCAGTGTTAACTTTTATTCTTTCTCCTGGTGGTCCCTGGAGTCCAGAGTCATCTGGTCACTGATTCACATGCTAGACTTGGACAGACCTTTGGGCCACATCTCACTATGCAGTGGGGATGAAGAAATAAATCCCCAAACAGAGAGACATTGCAGGGTGGGCAGACACCCTGGTGGAGGGGAAGGAATTAGGGGAACAAGGAAGTGGGGGATACATGGGGGGAAGAATCCACAGGGAGATGAGGGGAACTAGGTAGAGGTAGGCCTCAGTCTTTGGTGGTTGTGGTAAAATCAAGAATGAGTTCCCACGTGTAGAGCAACATGTACAATAAAATAATTTCCATTACTGTTGCATTATAGTCCATAAGGGAAATCTTCTCTTTAGGGGATCACTTTTATACTTAGGGGTGGGTAAGTCCCACTGGGGTAGGCCATGACAGTCATCAGCCCTGCAGTTTTGGAGGAGGGAACGCCGGCAAAAGAACACCCAGGGATCATCAGGCGTGTCTACACCTGTTTCACTCAACAAAGCTTATGTGGGTCCCAGACATCAAACTGCACGCCACATTGGCAAATTGAGTAAGTGCTGCTAGTAATTCCTTTCTTGAAGGAATAAGAAATGATTGAGCCAGTGCCATGGGAGTGAGATGCAAGGTCAGAACCTAAATGATTTTCTCCATCTTCTCCCTCTGAACATCCAACTACCTGCACACACCAGTTCGCAGTTGCCCTCAGTCTCTGTGGAGGTTTATAAATTTTCATAATTTCTCTAATCCTGTTTCTTCCTTCTGTAATTCTACCAGGGTAGTTTTTTGAGTTGGTCAACAGCCCAGACCACTTCAACATCCTGGATCATTTGTCTGGTCTTGATACTGTTAAAGAGTAGGCGGTCAGTTGGGTTCTGACGGGATAGCTGGAGGTCAGCAATGAGGAAGCCATCACCAGCTATCTGGAAGGTCAGAGGCGTGTCTGGGCAGCACTCCACAAAAAGCTGGATCAAACCAGACAGGCCCAAGGTGGCCAGTGCCAGGACAGGAAACCCTTGACCAAATTAAGAAGAAGAAGAAGAAGAAAAAAGGGAAACCCAGCCTCCCACCCCAAGGTAGTAAGCCTGTTGATATTGATCATCAGTGAAAGACTCCCCCCCACCTCCCACCCCCTGCCATCCAGCTCCCTCTTGCTCTAGCTCTCCCTGTCCCTCTCCCTTTCTCTCCTCCTCTCCCTCTTTTTAGGACTGGCTGGATCGAGGCCTCAGGGTCCGGTGTCTCCCCAATTCACCTGGCAACAGTAGGTTAAAAAGAAAGCCAGGCCCCAAATGGTACCACTTACAAAGACCCCAACCCAGTAAGAAAACACTTACTACTTAGCCTAACTGCAGTTTCAACCTCCCAGAAATGTCACCTTTGACTAGTCAACATGGAATTTGTTGGTCAGTAGTAGGAACTTCACTGATAGGCCCCCACCCCTCCTCCTGTGAGGGCAACCTTGCCTAAACGATGCATTCTGGCTCACAAATTCCTTTCTTCTTTTATTTTTAAGCCCTCTGTGTCAGTCTTTAAAAACCTTTGCTCTCTGTAAACTCAGCAGAGTTCCCCTGTACTTGCTAGATGGGATGCTACCTGATTTGTGACTCATTTAATAAAGCCAATTAGAGCTTCAGATTTCATGGGTTTGGTATTTTTAAGATTTTTAAGATTTAAGCATAGGAATTAAAAGTGAACTTCTAGTGGCTTTCAGGGATAATGAAAAGCAGGCATGGTGCCTCAGTCTGTCTTGCTCTTTCCAAGGACTATTGGTAAGATTCTCTTGGTTTGAGCTCCCCTCTTTTTCTTCAATGGAGCTACTGATCTAATTGGCTTCTCGGTCCAGGGGTAATGGGGGTAGACAAGACGGACGGGAGGCTCAGAGAGAGCTGCAGTCCTTAGCCCTTGGTTCAGTCCGCTCTGTAGTTCCTTGTTGGGGTCCTTTCCCCATTTCCAGTCCATGGTTTCCATTTACTCGGATTTGCTGGTTGGTCCTTTCCTCATTTCCTGCCCACTCTCCATGTACCAAAGTCTACTGGTTGAGTCCATGCTGGGAATTGCTGGTGGTATGCGGGGCCTTCTCTTTGCCAGTAACATCTTTTGGTTACTGCTGTTGTGTTGAGGTGCCCTTGTTTATCTTGTCTTGTGGGAACAGAGGCTTAGGTAATTGGATTCTGAAATTCTAGAGTCAAGCGCGCCACCTTCTGGCCAGCCTGCTTGCTTTGTGTTGAAAAACTTGTGGGGCCAGGAGCTGTGAGTAAGTACAGAGATGGCAGTTTTACTCGAAATACAACTTGGAATTACAGTGTCCATGATGCGGAACATTGCAAGTACCTAAGATGAGTTAAGAAGTGTATTTAAAAGTAAGAGTTTTCCAATTTAAACAGAATGGGATACTTGTTTCAGTTGGCGAGCCAACGCCTCCAGATGCCTTCCAGTGTATTGAAAGATTCATTGCAAAAGGCTCATGGAAAATTAAAAGACTATAACTCTGATGTAACTCCTGTTGATCCCCTCTATCGTCTGAGTACCCATTCCGCTAATCCTGTGAATTGTATTTCTACTCTGAAGAGACGACACAGCTGTAAACAAAAGGCCTCCCAAGCCGATGGCTTTACAGACAATTCCATACCTACCTTCAAGAGAGGGCCCCATATGGGCCTCTCTCAGAGTTGATGAAAATGAGAGATTCTCTGGTAAACTGCTGTATTACGCCTTTAACCAGACAAGGGGTAACTCCGGTAAATACCAGAGCCTGCACAGGGGATCCTGGAAAAACTGGCAGAAGCCAGTGAAGGGTGGAAGCTCTCACCAGAATCGGTTCTGAATTTCTATCTGTAGCACCCAGTTGAGAGAGAGAAAAAAATTTCATATTGTCCCTTTCTTTTCGGATCCAAGCCCATTACATTGATCCTTTCTCTCCCTGGGATAGCTATTGTCTTCTTGTTTGTCTCGTTCTGCATTACTGGGCTAGGTGTTTGGTCTGCCTGGGGCATCCAACTTGTGTTTTGTTTTGGCTGTCAGGGTGATTTTGGATTTTGGAAAGGTGATATCTTTTGCATCTTCTTTGGGGACCCAGCTTACACCCAAGCAGGGTTATTCAGTAATGCCAGAAAAACTTAAAATTGAAACTGTACCCGGAGGGAAAGAAAGCAGATAATGTAGTTGGATAGGTGGCTCCCCCGAAGTTGTCATTTAACTTAAAACCCAAATCTTTCAGAAAGTGACAGGAGCTGTCTTGATCTTACATAAGTTTTGCAGAAGTTAGCTCTAGAGGCATTTCAGAATTCACCTATTCCCTTACTGATCCCCAAATCTCCCGTTTATCTCCAAAAGACTTGTAAATTGTTGGCCTTAAAAAAAACCAGAGTAAAAAAAAAAAGGCAAACCCCCCCCCCAAAGTAACCATAGTGTCTCTGCACCCGTGTGTGTGTGTGTGTGTGTGTGTGTGTGTGTGTGTGTACTGTAAAGTCAGTATTCTTCTTCCTGGATGGTATTGTTGAAATTAATTTGTAAAAGAGTTTCATTCATTTGGTTTGAAGGCAAGTGCTTGTAAGGATTGGGCAGTCTAAAACTCAGAAAGAAAGAAAAACTGGGGCATCTGAGTGGCTCAGTGTGTTATAAGCATCTGGCTCTTGATTGCAGCTCAGGTCTTGTGAGATAAGCCCCGCATGAAGCTCCAAACTAGGCATGGATTCTCTCTCTCCCTCTGCCCTTCCCCAACTTCCTCTATTTTAAAAAAAAAAAGGAAAAGAAACTAACCCAAGTGTCTTTTAAATTTGTATGATCTGGGAAAATACAGAATTAATAAAAGCTAGTTTAAGGGGTGCCTGGGTGGTTCAGTGGGTTAAGCCTCTGCCTTCGGCTCAGGTAATGGTCTCAGGGTCCTGGGATGGAGCCCTGCATTGGGCTCCCTGCTCAGCGGGCTGCCTACTGCCACCCACCCACCTCCTCATCCCCCCCACCCCTCCACCCCCTCCTGCTTGTGATCTCTGTCTGTCAAATAAGTAAAATCTTTTTTTAAAATTTTTTAAGAAAACTAGTTTAAGGTTGATGGCTTAATTAAAACAGACACATCTTTAGAGTTACCAGCGTTAAATATAAAACTTCTATTTCACTGGAATTTACTAGTCTCCTTTAGTAGTTTCCCCAAATCTTTTTGGCAATCTGAAACCTTAATAGTTTCGCTAAGTTAGTTAAATGATAAGTTAAATTCATTAAATACCTAGCTCATTTTCAGATAGACAGAATATTAAAACATTATTTTGGCTTCTGATTACAGAGAAACTAAAAGATATTTAAGTGTGTTAGTGCCACACTAGAAAATTTTAAAAGGCAAGTGCTTCTAGAAATTATAAAATATACTCAGAAATTTGCAAATCTAAAGAAGCTCATGATACAGGCAGACTGGGTCTGAGGACCCAGGGAGGTCCCACAGGACCAGCCAAGAGGGTCCTTGACTTCCCACAGGACAGAAATGAAACACAAGCCAGAGAACATGAAAACAGAGTTTCCTAAATAGGGTGAGTGACAGGTGGAGAATAGCAGACCAAGTAGTTGGAAGACTGGGAAAGGAAAGAGGAAGTCTCCTTGAGGCTAGCAGTTTATATTGGAGAGGGTCTAGGGTTATGTTTCTTCAAGAGTATGGTAGGACCCAATCAAAGGTGTCAGGGGAACAGTAGGTGTTACTGCATAAATTAGGGAAGGTAGGGATATTGATGCCAGCGTTAGCAGAGGTTGGTTTGAAGCTAATATCCTGAACCATGTTTCGTTCTTAGGTGTTCTTCTTAGGTGTTAACGGGTGTTTGGGGTCTAGGACAGAACTCAGAGTATGATTTAATTTCCTTGGTCACCCTCAAAGTGGGAACATAGCTGCTTTGGCTGATTCAGGGGCAACAGATGGAGTGTGAGTAAATGGGGCCTAGCAGAAAAACAGCAGAGATGGACACTTAGAATTTCTAAAACGGAGTCCCTTCAATTTCCTACCTCACTGCTGTAATAGTCAGTTCACAGGAGCTTATTATGACTAGACATTAAGGTTTCTAAGAGTTAAAAATTCTGATACAAGTAACTAAGACTACTGGAAATAATAAGGGAAATGTTTCCCTCTACAAGGAAAAGTGAAATACATGGTTTTGGTAAGAAAAAGAAGGAGGGATAGAAATACATTTTTGTTGAGGGAAAAAGAAAGTACTTTTGTGTTAGTGACTAAAGTGAGACTGATAATTTTAAGAAGGAAAACATAGGACAACATCAGAATTTTTTAAGTAAATTCTACCCCACATGGGGATCAAGCTCACAACCCCAAGATCAAGAGCTGCATGCTCCCCTGACTGAGCCAGCCAGGCACCCCCAAAATCTGAACGTAAAAAGAAAGTTGTAGGGTTGTTTAAAAAAATAATAATAATAATTTTTTTGAGAGAAATTTTAATACGTGATCAAGCTGGCTGACATACAAGCCAACGGCAACAGATTTCTATAAAGATAATGATACATTTGGATAATGTCCATTGTGCTCCTGCAAAGAATGGCCCCTTGTTGCCAGATTTTTGCCATCTTAAAGGTCCTATACCCATGGCAAGCAGTCTGCTCCTGAATCAGAAAAACTAAGGTGGGTAAAGAATGGCTGTAAATTAAAGGAACAGCTGGGGCCTGTGGAAAACCAAGGTGGTCACTTGGTTCTTCCTGGCTCCCTAACCAGCCCCATTTTTTGGGTTTTGCACTCTCTAACCTACCATAGTACATTTAAATGGACTCAGATGATAAATAGACATTGGTGGAAAGACTTTAAATAAAGTTACAGGAAACAGTCTACCAGCAAAGTCTGATCTGTCAGGTCTATAACCCTGGGAAAACTCCCTTTGTTCTAGAAGCCTCAGACCTCCCTCTGGACCCTTCGAACACGTGCAGCTGGACTTCATTCAGTTGCCACCTGGTAGTAGAGGTTATCAATATGTTCTTGTTACTGTATGATATGTTTTCCAGATGGGCTGAGGTTTATCCTTAAACTGCAAGGCTGATGTCCTCACAATAGTGGAAAAACTGTTAGAAAGTGTGTTTCCCACTTGAATTATACCTTCCACGTTCTCCACATCCCTGGACAAATACAAACCCTGACAAAAACCTTGCAGACTTTTTGGAATTCTCTCCCTTGTCAGTAATAGCAGCAGCTACGGGAAGTGTGTAGTGTCTTCGCTCAGGGCTGTCGTCCGCAGGTTAAAGAAGCCTTCCGAGATGGGCGTTCAAAGGATTCTGTCAGTCACTGTCTGGCCTGATGACTGGGTATTCTGGAAGTGTTGTCAGAGGAAGACAGCCCTTGAGCCTCATGCAGAGGAACCTTACCAAGTGTTCCTGACCACAGACACTGCTGCAAAACTAGGAAGCATTGATCCTCAGGTCCACATCACACAGCTAAAAAATGTTGCACCTGACACTTGAGTCAGCACAGATGCTGGAGACCTTCAAATCAGACTGATGAAGAGAAGCAGCTGACATGGAGATCCACTGCTTCCGTCCCAGACGATGGATCAAGACTTCATACTTGAACTAAAGGCAAACCCCTTACTCCTCCTTTTCTTTTCCTTTACTCTGGCATCGGCCCGGAAAGAGGAACACCTTCATCTTTACCCCCCCAGGCCAATTGCTAAGTGGGGGTAACCTCGGGAATTTAGAACCACCTTTTATTTCAGGCTAGGGAAAAACAAAACACAACACCCCCCCCCCCCCCCCCCCCCCCCCCCCCCCCCCCCCCCCCCCCCGCCCCGTAATTCTGCCCCCAGCTTTTCATAAGCAAAAGAAGGCAGGCACCTCATTGGTGTGAGAGAGGACCTACCAGGAGGCTTTTGTGATTCGGGATTCACTCCTGTTGGCGGATCCCTTCTTCCTGGTAAGGGATAAAAGTAAATAAGGCGATGATCAGGAACTTCTTAATTTCTTGAAGTTATTACAGAATCTGCTGCTGAAGCAGGAGCTGCTAGGCAAAGATTGGTAAAATCTCTGGCCACAGTTGTTCTGGATAATGAAATAGCCCTCCATCCTCTTCCAGCTGCAGAAAGACGGGTCTGTGCTGTGGTCACATCCCCTACTAAACCTGGATTGACACTTGCGGAAGTTAAAAGCCAGGATATTTTTTCCTCAACATCGTCCCCGCCCCCCCCCTTTCTAAAAGGAGGCCCTGTGAGCGAGCACACAGCGAGAGATGGGGGCTGATGTAAGCCAAGACAACGCCTGAGAAGGAAGCTGCAGAAGAGGTGAAACTCTTCCTGGTCTCCTTTAGGGTCTCTGACTGGGCCTGAGAATTAAGTTGGCTGTGAAACAGACTTTATTTTATTTATTTTTTTTAAATTTATTTATTTGACAGAGATCACAAGTAGGCAGAGAGGCAGGCAGAGAGAGAGAGAGAGAGAGAGAAGAAGGCTCCCCGCTGAGCAGAGAGCCTGATGCGGCACTCGATCCCAGGACCCTGAGATCATGACCGGAGCTGAAGGCAGAGGCTTTAACCCATTGAGCCACCCAGGTGCCCTAAAACAGACTTTGACAGGAGAAAAGCACGGAGGTATTTTACACTATGTGGAAGCTGTCAAGGAAAAATAAAGACCCCAAAAGTGCTAAGGCCTACATGCTTGCGCACTAGATTAAGCAAGAGTAGAAATTTTGAAAAAGTAACCAAAACATAGGAGGAGGCAAAAGACAGATAAGAGTTAATTTAACAAGGTCCATTTGCAGAGATTTCTCTCGGCCTCAACTTCCTGTCTCTGATAACAAGAATGTTTCTTAGCTCCTGGTAGAGGGGAGAGCATCTTTACAGGGGAGCTTTATCTTCCTCTGCGTAGGAAGGAGGTCGGTCAGAGCACCCTTCTTGAGTCTGCTCTTTTTCAAGTATGTCTTTAGCTCAAAATAATCCTTATGCTAGAGTGTCATATTTTGGGGTGCCCTATTAGGCCACCCCTACATTGGTGGCGCCTGAATCTGGGACTTCCAACACCCAGAACTGTGAGAAATAAGTTGCTTTTATTGTTCAAGCCACCCAGGCTGCCGTGTTTCGTGATAACAGTGTGAGCATATTAAGAAACCCATCTATGATGCCAGGACTTGGTAGTTGACAATTTCCGGAGTTCTCGCTCCTGCTTCCCATGTGGGATCCACCGGAGAGAGCCAGATGAGCGGTGTGCCCCAACCAATCTCACAGGATGCCTAAATTCAGTTGGTGTGAAAAATAATAAAGGGAAACTTAACTAAAATAGAGGCCAGAAGGGGGAGCCATACCACCAGCATCAATTACAGGAAGCATTGTCAGTTGGAGACTCCCAACAGAATTCTCAACAGAAAAGAATTCACAGTGACAGGTCCCAAAAGGAAAAAATGTGGATTGTATCTCCTACATAAAACTGACTACCCCCCACCAACTCAGCCTGTGAGAAGCCGTCATCACCCTGAACTCTTGCTTTTCTCCAGTGGATTTTTGTTCAAAGCAACCCCTCCCAACTTCTTCCTCCTCCATAAGAGGACATTCCCCTCCTTTGTTTACTCAGCCTGCCTGTGGTTTTGCCACAACATGCATATTGTGAATTTGCAATTCTCTGCTGTTTCCAAATAAGCCCATTTTTGCTGGGAAAATAACTTATTTTTAAAGTTAACACCTGCCTATAGTTTACCCTTGCTATCGGCCTCCAATCACGGCGCACATGAAGCCTTCCCATTTTCTGCTAGAAAGCTCTCCCACTCCTCTGCCTTCCTTTCAGTCTCTGCAAAACCACAAGCTGCAAGCTCTGAATAAGTAGCATCCGCTTTCCCTTACTCGGGCTCCTCTCAGCCCTCCTCCATTGGTCCTAGTCCTCGGCCCTCCAGGCCCAGTCCCAGCAAGAAGCCCCTCACTGTTGATGTCTAACCCAAGTTTCTGTGAGTAATTTTCCAATCACTGACCCACAGTTGTCTTTGCTGTATTTGGGAGTTGCCATCAGGTTTATACTGAAGTGTCTCCCCTACTGCAGTAGCTAAAGCAAAAAATCGGCCTTACATTTTTAACAAGTGCCTGCACATTCCCTGACAGGACCGCGCCAGGTCTTTCCACTCAGGCTGATAGCAAGTCCAAGCTCCTCTTGTTCCCTCCCCATGCCAGGCCAGTAAAGAGGCAAGATGTTGGGGCAGGGAAAGGGACTGCATACAGAAAGACAGCAAACCAAGGAGATGGTAGACTTTTTTTTTTTTTAAGATTTTAAAAAATTTTTCGTTTCACTGAGACTGACAGAGATCACAAGTAGGCAGAGAGGCAGGCAGAGAGAT
This sequence comes from Mustela putorius furo, assembly GCF_011764305.1. Taxonomy (NCBI): domain Eukaryota; kingdom Metazoa; phylum Chordata; class Mammalia; order Carnivora; family Mustelidae; genus Mustela; species Mustela putorius. The sequence continues at coordinate 434,771 of NW_025421424.1, forward strand.
GGGGGAGCAGGCTTCCCACCAAGCAGAGAGCCCGATGCAGGGCTCAATCATGACCCCGGCGGAAGGCAGAGGCTTTAACCCACTGAGCCACCCAGGCGCCCCAGAGATGGTAGACTGTTAACCCAAAGAACTATTTCCTCTTGGCAAGAAATTCAGGTTTCTTTTATGTTACCAAAGAGGAAAGCGAGAGGGGGTCAAGAACTGGATGATGTGTGTGTGTGTGTGTGTGTGTGTCATCCTGTAAGTTTTTTGTCCCTGGTCAGCTGATCTTTGCGTCCAGGAATCTGGTCGTGTTGATCCTGTAAATCTTTAAACATAGCATAGCCATTTCTGTACCTACTTCCTTATCTTCTCAGGTGAGGTGGATGTCAGGTAAAAAGCAATCTTTGCAAAACTTAGCTGTCAGATGCCTACAAGCAGAGCTACGCAATCCAATATTCTGACGGTAAAGGTCATAGCAGCAAGGGAAATAGAAGCAATACAGAGGAAGACATGCCCTTTCTGTTACAAGGCTAGTCAGATTCCCCAGGAAGTATTCCTCACTGCCGCCTGGACAATGCGTCTGGCTGCCAGGATTCAAGGAATGGGGCTTGGATCAAGCATTCACATTCACTGGCTCCATTGTCACCTAATCCCTGTTACCGACTCGTCTCCTGGCCTGACTGGCCAGAGACACTTCCTTTACCGCTTGCTTTACCGTCTCCAGAGGAGAATCCTTCAATGAATACATTGTGACAGGAGCAACCGAACAGAATCTACTTTTAATGTTAAAATAAAGAGCCTTTCAGTTGGGTTTCCCAGGCCGGAGCGCCACTAGCGGTGAAAACGGAAGGCGAGGGGCGCCCGGGTGGCGTCTGTGTGCCTTTGGCTCGGGTTATGGTCTCAGGGTCCTGGAATCGAGCCCCATATCGCGCTCGGTACTTGGCGAGAAGCCTGCTTCTCCTCCTCCTACTCCCACTCTCCCTGCGTGTGTTCCCCTCCCTTGCTCTGTCTGTCAAAACAACACAAAAACCCAGAAGCGTTGGTTTTCAGTCACCTGTTGTCTCTATAGTTTCATAAATTCAGCTGCTTTCGGATACTGGATAGCTTTAATAATTTATCTATTGGAGCGTGCGCATGCGCGGGGAGGGAGGCTATGGAAGGCGCGGAGCACAGGGGTAGACCGGGAGACAGTCCCAGCCGACTGCGGTGAGCCGCGAGTCCACTCGGGGTTGACTCCACCATTCCCACCCAGATCCAGACCTGAGGTGAAGCCAAGAATCCAGTGCTTAACTGCACCACCCAGGCGCCTCTGGACAAACTGAAATTGAAATTGAAATCCTGGATCACAAAGTTAAAACTGACTGGATCTAAAAGGAGCCCCTTCCCTTTGCTTTGTTTTACGCACCGAAAGGCATTATATTTGAAGAAAGGTATAGAGACATGAAGAGCCTGCCAGACAGGTTCCCCGCAGGCCAGAGGTTCAGACCCCACGCCCGCCGCCGCACGGTTTCGAGGTGGGAAGGAAAGAGGGGACAAGGACAGGGGCGGGGCTGTGCGCCGGAGGGAGGTGCTCCTGTGACGCCACACAGAGGGCGTGTGCTATGTAAATAAGGAAGCGCAGGGGCTGATGATATCGACCCCTGCCGCCTAAATACAATGGGATCTCCGGAGCTACGGGAAGCAGTCCGAGGCGGTTGACGGAGGTTCATTGTGCTGCAAGCGGGGAAGGTGTCGGGGGACTCAAGAGTGGTGGGGAGAGAAGTGGTCGTGTGTGAAGAGTGCAAGGCGTGTGAAGCTGGTGTGGGGCGTTGGGACTGCAAGTCATACTTACCTGGCAGGGGAGATACCATGATCACGAAGGTGGTTTTCCCAGGGCGAGGCTTATTCATTGCACTCCGGATGTGCTGACCCCTGCGATTTCCCCAAATGTGGGAAACTCGACTGCATAATTTGTGGTAGTGGGGGACTGCGTTCGCGCTTTCCCCTGGTCTTTTTCTCGTTGAAAGTCAGGCATTTGATTCAAATTTTTATAGAATGCTTGGTGTAGCTGTTAGCGTTGTATTTTTTTCTCATTTTGCTATGTGTGGTGTTAGAGTAAGCTACGCGCGTGCGTCTGCCTCATAAAGGTGAAGAAAAGGGAAAGTTCTTAGTTTTCAGAGTTTGTGGTCTTAGCTAGGAAGGGTGGCTGTGCCCTGTAGCATAGTTTTTCGCTAGCGGCATGAATTTTCCTAGGTCCTTTTTCAAAAAAACGGGCTTAATTTTCTGTCGAGCAATGCTATTTTTTCTAAGTTAAGAGAATTTTGAACCCAGTGGTTCTGAGCCTCTCTTCTGGAGCCGTGCTATCTTCGGTTCAATTTCCTGCTTTCAGATCCCGCTCCCTCAAGTGTCCAGAGTGACTGCACAGATTACCTACCCTCTCCTCTCCCTATTTTAGAGTTCTATTTTATAGGAAGGGAGGACTATGGTATGAAACGGGCCTGTCGAAAGAGTCAGTGAGTAGCACATTTACATTTGTAGATTGGGCCAGGGACCCAAGCACTTTTGGGGCACAACACTGCAGAGACACTGGACGTGATGAAAACGGATTTTATTAAAGTTACACCAGGGATCATTGTTCAGTGACTGTGGACACCCTCCACCCCGGCCCCCCAGGGACAGTGAAGTAACGCATTCTGTGGTCAGAATGACTGTAATCTTCTGGGCTGGAAGCATCTCAGAGTTAATGCTCGGTAAAAGCGGAATAAGGATTTAAGGCCTTGCTTCAAAAACAGGCCAGTGCACTTCCGGTTGAGGTCTCCGAACCATCAAAACCAGAGCACCCTCCAAGCAAAACCTGCCTGACAAGACAAGTGGTGCAACGACTGGTCGCGCGGCGAGACGCCCTCGGGGTCACGGCATTTAGTGGTCACAGCCGCCGGGCTTTACTCGAGGCCCGAGGGGCGGTGGGGGATGAGAGGCCGCAGTGGCCCGGAGCCCCCCCCCGTGGCTGCAGTGTCCGTGGCGCCGGGTGGGGGTGGGGATGAGAGCCGGGCCGCTCTGAGATGCGAGTTTCTGGGTTCCCGGTTCCTGAGGAGGCTGCGGAGCGCGGAGGACGCGGCTGCGAGGGGTCCAGGCGTGGGGTCGGGGGGCGACGTGCCCGGAATTTCCCTCCGCGGGATTGGGGGCGGGGTGAGGAGCGGGTGAGGAGCGGGAAGGCACTTGTCCGCCTTGAAGAGTAAAAAAAAAAAAAAAAAAAAACAACCACCCTGTCCCCTTAAAGGGAAAGGTCCCACCGAGATTTGAACTCGGATCGCTGGATTCAGAGTCCAGAGTGCTCACCATTACACCATGGAACCTCCACAGAGGTGGTGTGCTGTCCTTCGCCAGAGGTGCCTAAATACTGACCCAGCATCCACAAGCCGGTCGGCAATCCCAAGTCTGTTCTCTGTACTGGCGGGACTAGACTAGACTACAGTTGGCCCGCGTCGGTGCTCATCCACCGTGCTTTCTCTCTGTCCGCCTCCTTTGATTGACTTCTGTCATGTCTCTTCCACCTCAGAAAATAAGGAAAATCCACTCTGGGCCTAGGGTTAGGGAAGAGTTCATAAACCACAGATTCTACCCCAGTTTTATCCAGTTTTCTGTCCAGAGGTGAAATTTCTGTTAAGAGTACAGTGACTTTACTTTTCCTTGCCTTCACACTTTTCCCATTGCCCAGAGAAAAGGCAAGACTTGGGACTTCCTGGGTCCCTTGGTCACAAAGCACCCCTCACCCTCCAAAGCCACCAACTGACTCCTACATGCAATAGATAAAGGTGTGTCAGCAGTGGAGTGGAACTGGGAGGCAGGGGGATTCCCCCCCCCCCACACATTTCTGGGTTTTGTTGTTGCTGTTGTTGTAAGCTTTTCTTCTGTTTCTGTTTCTGTATTTGTTAGACCTACAATACAAAGTAATCAGCCGTGTTTAACATTAACATCAAACACTCTGACAAACCAAACCAAACTTGGCTTGCGCTGACTCAGAATCAACAGCATACCATTTAAAGCCACAAGGCAGGGCTCTGACTCTTAAGACTGTTTTCGGAGAGTTTGGCCAAGTCCTCTCCATTCCAGTTTCTCAATATATCATAACCTGGAAACTGCACGCTTAAAAAACAAAACAAAATAAAACAACGAACATAATATCCATGTACCCAAGAGCACCCAGGACTGGGCCACAGGGTATGTGTCCCCAAGGTGTCTTAGAGTGTGCACGTGACTTAGGTACACAAAATACCACCACACTAAATATGCACATAGTGGATGTAAATCCATATTACATTCAAAATAGCCATCTGTGTATTTAATTTCCCCTTTACCTCCTCATTTTATCCCAAAGCCAATCCTTCCCTTACTCAGTACACAGAAGAGAAAAAAAATTGACATTGAAAGAAAAAAGCCGCTGCCTGAAAAACAATGAAAGATGCCCGGTGCTCTGGAAGAGGTATTTTGTTCCTCGAGACTGGATGAGGCTTGAATGGAGGCAGAAGGCAAAGGGTCTACTTTGTTACAAAGAAGAAGATGTTCTCCTCAAAGTTTGAGGAGAAGATGAAAGTGCCTTCTGGAAAACGAAAAAGTTAAGCCGTAACATCACCAAGTATTCCTCCAGGAAAGCTTGAAGTGAGTCAGGCTTTATGACTGCAAGGAACAGAAATGGACTGTGACTGATTTCAAAAGGAAAGAAGTCTGTTGAAAGGATGATAAGAGATCACAGAAAGGCCGGCAAAGCCAGAGAACCAGGCTCTGAGGAGGAGCGGGGAAGAGAGAGCAATGAGTGGAGAGAGTGTCCTTGTGGGGTCTGAGAGCCCAAGGTGAGAGATGGGGATGTGGTGGTGGTGGGGGAGCAGGGGCTGTCCTGAACAGAAGGGCCCCAGAAATGTAAGTCCTCCCCATCCTCGCTCTGTTTCTCCTCCCATTCTGCTGCTGCACCTCTCATCTCTCCCCAACTTCCTCAGCTCTCTTTCTCCTCAGCCCCTTTCCCCAGCCCGTTTCACCCCTTTATTGAGGCTGACCTATACTTGGAAGCAAGGGTTGGCAGGGTTTCTCACTCTAACATCAATGATAGGTGACTTTTCTTACAAATGAGAGAAGTGACTGGGTTTTGTGCCTGCGGTAGCTGATCCTGGTCTCTGTGCCCACACCACTGAGGCACCCCAGAGTCCTTGCTGTGCCCTGTTCTAGTTGGAGTTGGGGGTTATATTAGGTCAGATCCCTTGGCAGAAGCCTGAGGAAAAAGAGCTGATGGAGTGCCTGGGTGGCTCACTTGGTTAAGCAATCTGCCTTTGACTCAGGTCATGATCCCAAGAGTCCTGGGTTCGAGCCCCACATTGGGGGCCCTCTTCAGCGGAGAGTATGCTTCTCCTCTGTCCCTCTCCCCGTTTCTTTCTCAAGTAAATAAATAAAATCTTGGAAAAGAAAAAAATCCTGAAAGACAGGCAAAACCCCACCTTATACACAGGAGCCTCTGGGATTGTAAACTGTCACGATAGCTTTGGCTTGTAAGAAATGGTTAAAATTGCAGTCATTTTCTCCTTCACACTTTATGGCTGCCATCTTTCCTTTTCACTCTCTGCCAGACAGGAAATGGTTCATGTGTACCTCCGTCCCTGGAGAGCTTTACTGGGCTTTTGGACTTCAGTCTACCCTGTGGTCTTGCAATCTCAGCTCTCTGTTGAGCTCAAAAGAATGATTCGGTAGATCATTCAGCTTTCTCTTGTCCGAGTGGAAACTCCTTCCTCTTACAGATTCCTGTCTCTTAAGCACATGTGGAATTGCACTTCGGTTTTATGAAATCTGTATCTTTTCATGTGTGTCTGGACAAACTTCCCTTTGGTACTGTTTTAATTCCTTTAACGGAAGACAACTTCTCATGAGGCCTTTAGGTGGCGCAGATGAGCACCTTGAGGAGCTAGGCAAATTAACACCAAATGCCTGTGCATTTGGTGCTGAACAGAAACCTCGGGATAGGCCTGTGGGAACTCGTAACCACCATCCGCAGCTATAGGTGAATTTTTGTAGTGGGGCTCTTAACTCCTTAGTCACCATACTTAATCTCTGTACTAGTTGGAGATGGGGGTTTATAATTAGGTCAGGTTTTTCAGAGGCAGTTAAGAATTGTTGCGATTCCAGTTTGTGGTCAGATCAGGGCTAGCAGAATGAAGAGGAGATTCTGGATATAGAAAAAAAGACAAAGAGACAGAATATTACATCTCCTTATCATCCTTACATGTGACATAATGTTACACCACAGCTTTATAACCCTTAGAATGGTGCTCTCAGTGGTAAATGAAATACTTGTTTCTCCAAGCATGTGAGGAGCAAGTTGGAAAAACTGGCTCAGTTGCTTAAATGATTGTGTATTCAGATTGAATCTGAGGGTTCCTAAAGTGCAGACTTCGATCTGTAAGGTGATGAGAGGATGCAGTCATGAAACTTCGTATCTTTCCCCCCTTCCATTATTATCCCCCCCCCCCATTTTGCCTGTTTCTGTGGTCCTTGCCTGGGGCTTCAATATATGTATAACTAAGGAAGGCACTATCAGTGCAAAAGACATGATATGCGGACCGTGAAATTGGACAGTGCTTATTCCAAAACATACTTTGACTTCCAGTTACATAGCCGGAGTCAGTGAATGCATCCTGATTACATGCATCCTGCTTGGGCTTCAATAACGAGGTACTGCAGGTTGGGTGACTTAAACAACAGACATAATCTCACCATTTCGGAGGCCAGAAGACTAGAGTTAGCTTCTGATGAGACTTCTTCCCGGCATTTGGAGAAGGCTGCCTTCTCACTCTGTCCCTGAATGGCCTTTTCTCTGTGAACAGGAGAGAGCTTTGGTGCCTCCTCCTCCTCTTGTATGGACACCAGTTCTGTGAGATCAGGGCCCCATCTTATTAACCTCATTTAACGATTATTACTTCCTTAAAGGCCTTACCTCCGAACACAGTCACATGGAGCGTTAGGATTCAACATAAGAATTCTGGGTGAGGGTAGGGAGCACAGTTCAGTCTCTAACACCAAACAACAGGGACAGTCCTGTGATTCTTTACCTGTCAAATCCTGTGACACTTGCCTGGTGACGGGGCTAAGTTAACGTTAGCAAGGCTGTTGATCCTGCCGGTTCTAGGATTAGAAGAGCACACCTGAGCTGGAAAGCGTGGCCATACAGGAGAAAGCGTAGGTCCAACAAGAGAGCAAAAGGCTGTAGGGCCGGGAAGCAAAGGTTTTGCTAGGGTCACTAGAGGTCCTAGTGAATGATATCACTCCTGTTTCTACTGTTGGAGGCCTGAACCCATGCATCCCAGCTGTGGGAGAAACAGCACCACGTCTTGGACACCAACGCAGAGCATATATGCGGCCTCCTGGAGAATCTCGCTCAGCCCTTCGAGATGTTGCAACCCAGGTGGCAGTTGGCACTGTAACTAAGTCTTCAGGAGGCCGTCCCACTGGTTTCTCCCGCTAGCTGCTTCTGGATGGTGGGGATCATGGTCAGACTCGTGAATTCCACAAGTGTGGGCTCCTGCACTTGGTATTCTGTGAGGTGACTTCCCTGAGCAGAAGGAGTTTATAGTCTGCTTGGGCGGTCATAACGAGATACCATAGCTTAAACAACAACAATTATTTCAGAGTTCTGGAGGTGAGAAGTCCAATATCATGGTGCTAGCTTTTTTTTTGGGTGAAGACTCTTTTCCTGAGCTGCCTTTTCTCTGTGTCCTCATATGGCCTTTCCTCTGTGCTTAGGTGTACGTGTGCGGGCATGTGTGCACGTACACACACACACCCTGCTTATCGCCCTCGACCCACAAGGACAACAAGAAGCCCCAGTTCAGATGTAAGATACATCTCTCTCTCTATTTCCGCAAGTCTACACACTTACATACGTTTACATGACCAATCAGCGAGCAGGGTACAGGAGGGAGCAAATCAGGCTCTACACCTAAAGGAACAACTTCGCTAGCAACCAATGCTGTTTACTTCCTCTTTGGGCGTTCCGCTTAGTCTCACGAGGCACTCCTAACCTGGCAACTAGCCAGGCGCCATCTTTTAACGGCGGAGGCCGCCTTGGCCAGGGGCCTGCCTCCGACATCTCCCCCTTTTTTCTATTATGGCGGGGATCGTGCCTGTCTTAGGTTGTCAGTGGCGGGGAATATCCTTACCCGTCATCAGACGGCAGATATCAATGATTTGCGTCCTGTCTTAGGTTGGTATATTTCCCCCACCAATCTTACCTGTCGTTGACTACCGATCCAGCATGCTTAGCCACACTTGGGGGGATGTTCCAGCCTCGATGGCTAACAAGGCCTGCACCATGGCTTGCTGTTGCCTAGGTTGCTGTCGCCTCCAAATTTGCAGTTTCCTTACTAGTAGAATCAAGCCCACTACGAGGATTATCATCAGACCAATTATGCTAGCCCATTGTTTCGTAAAGGTTAACACATCTTGCAATGTTTTGATTATCTCTGGGAGGGTTGCAAGCTCAACTCTAGTGTTATTTATCCTTGTTATGCCTAGTAGCAGGTGCTGAGTGTAGTTTCGGAACTCTGCGGACTAATTCCCCCGCAAGTATTGGGAGAGCTGTCGGGAGACATTCTGTAAGTCACTCATATTAGTATAGGCTATGGGAGTTACACAAATTGCCGGGAAGGGTGCTATACATCCCAGTCCCAATAGGGCCCCCAATATGTCCACTTGTTCTTGAACCAAATCCACTCTCTGGTTGACTATTAGGATTCCTGCTTGCAGATGTGCATTGATCAGAGTCTGTGTTTGAAGGGCAGCCGCCGTTCCTTCTGCAAGGGTGTTCACAGCTTCCGCAGTGGGTATCGTTGCAGCAAGCGAGACTGCTGCTGCTGTGGCAGCTGCTGTAGATATAGCCAATGCTGTCACAATGACGGCTGTGATACCAAAATCTCTCTTCTTTCTGGATAGCACCACCGGTAACTTGTCCTCTGGAATGGAAACTGGGATAGGAACATGGGTAGGGATACGCATAATCACAGCCAGCTTGAAGGCCGTGACATTCCAGCACTGGGGAAGATAGCAGTTCTTAGTGCAATTCAACGTATCATTCAGCTCGCTAGCATTTGTTACGAGGAAAAGGAACGGTGGCGAGATGTATATGGGAGTGGGCCGATAAGTAATATTACTGGTACAAGACACATTAACTGTTGTCTCAAAGGTACTAGAGTCATTTTGTTTATAAGAACAGTTGAGGAATTTGCCACTATTTAACATGGACACTGCTGAGATATCAGTACATGCTCCTAGCAAGTTACAGACCTGCCATGCATCAAAGGGAGAGGAGAGATTGCCTTGCTTAGGATTTTGAAAGGAATAATTGTACCCTGTAAAGGTATTATTTTTATTAGTAGGAGAGCGTGGAGTGAATGTAAAGCTATGCATTTCATTGATGTAAACTGAGCGCAAGGTACTCTGACATCCAGACCATTCAGGTGGCCATACCCTGTTATTGGTGCACCTGGGCAACTTAAAAGGTTGATATGGCCCCGAGGCATTAATAGGTTTCACAGGGGCCAAACCCTGGATCACAGGTGGTCCCATTGAGGTATGTTTAGCAAGCCTTCATCTAGGAACCATGGAGCCGCCTTTTCCTGAGCAGTTTTTGCTTTTAGTGGAGTTCCATTGGCTTTCAGCAGGTCTTTTAAAGACCCTTCCAACCGCACTTTAGATACTTCAGATCCCATTATGAACACACAGACAACAGACGCGGACGTTAAAGACACTAACTAGCACACTAACTTTTTACACGCAAATACTTCAGTCGACCTTTACTCCCTGCTTTACCGCGGAATTCCCACTTTTGAACGTGGCTAATGTCCTCGCTTACCTGCGGACCTTTACTCCCCGCTTTCCTGCGGATTACCTTGCAAGATTCCTTTATTTAGTTCCCGGGTTTCGGCACCATTTATCGCCCTCGACCCGCAAGGATGACAAGAAGCCCCAGTTCAGATGTATCTTCTCTCTCTCTATTTCCGCAAGTCTACACACTTATATACGCTTACATGACCAATCAGCGAGCAGGGTACAGGAGGGAGCAAATCAGGCTCTACACCTAAAGGAACAACTTCGCTAGCAACCAATGCTGTTTACTTCCTCTTTGGGCGTTCCGCTTAGTCTCACGAGGCACTCCTAACCTGGCAACTAGCCAGGCGCCATCTTTTAATGGTGGAGGCCGCCCTGGCCAGGGCCTGCCTCCGACACCTGCTAGCTCGGATGCCTCTTCCACTTCTTAGAAGGACACCAGTCCCATTGGATTAAGGGCCCCACTGGACCTCATAACCTGAGTTACCTCCTTAAAGGCCCTGTCTCCAAGCAGGCACATTGGGAGTCAGGCACACACCTCTGAGTTTGGTGGCTGGGGAGGCAAAATCCAGTTCATAACCAGAAATAATGCTGTGTGGCATGCTGTAGGGGTGGATAAGGCATTCTGCAAGTGCATGGACAGTGTTTTGGTAGAAGCGTTGTGGGCAGGGAAGGTAAACCTGTGCTCAGAGTGTTCCAGTGAGAAGAAAGACTGTGCCATCTATGATGGAAGTGGCCCGATGTCACGGATCTGCCGCTAGGGAGTTGTCCGTATTTGACCAGGGAATGGTGCTGTCTTGGTGACTGGTCTGTGCTCCTGGCAGACTGGGCACTCAGCAGTAGCTGTAGACAGGCCAGCCTTGGTGAGTAGAGGTCCATGTTGCTGAACCTGCCCATAACCTCCATCCTTGTCACCATAACCACTTTGCTCAGGAGCCCATTGGGTGATGCCAGAGTGGGTGACTAGAGAAATAAGCAGACTGGTATCCACAGAACAGGTCCTCTTACCCACACAATTATTCACATCCTCGTGTCTGCGCTCATTCTGAGAAGTCTATCCACGTACTTCTTCCCGGGGCTCCCTTGTCACCAGTCAACATGATCAACATGTCTCGTCTGAGTAAGATGAAACACCAGGTATACTACTCGGAGTTCCACTCACTGGAAGGGTTGCCCTTCACCACTGTCCTTCAGGGCTGTCCCAGAAAGAGCTGTCATACTAAGGCTGTCCCCCTTTGGGCAGTGCCTGCATATCAGGCAGAACCATATGCAAATGGGGCTCCAGTCTTCTCTTTCTATGTGAGTTGTAGGGAATGCCCCATAAGGCTTCTCACGGTGCAGGCCGTGAGAGGGGTTGTGTAGCAGGAATGGGGACCATGGGCATTTGTGCCCCTTCTTCATGTAACTTCCTTGTACCTTCAGGGCCTGCTTGGGCCCTATTTCGTATGTACCATTTCTATATTAGATAATTATATTGGGCGCTGGGGTGGCTCAGCTGGTTGAGTGGCTGCCTTTGGCTCAGGTCATGATATCAGAGTCCTGGGATCAAGCCCTACCTACATCTGGCTCCCTGCTCAGGAGGGAGTCTGCTGCTCCCTCTGGCCCCCATCCTGCTCAGGCTCGAGTGCTCGCTCTCTTCTCTCATAAAATCTTTTAAAAAGAATGTGTGTGTGTGTGTGTGTCTTAGATGATTATAGCTTGTGGAGAAATTAAGTGAGCAAACAGCAACATTCCAAACGGCAGTGGAGGGAATTGGAAATGCTCTGTTACAAGGGCCTGCCTGCCCTGTCTGTGAAGGGTTGCAGTGTTATTTGCAAGTTGACCCAGATTGCTGCTCCTGATCTCTGTCTCTCACGTTCTCTGTCTCAAAACATTTTAAAAAGCAACTTACAAACACAGGTAAATTAAGAGAGACAGCGAAAGTATACCATACTGATACTAATTAAAAGAAAACTGGAGTGGTTATATTGATTTCAGACAGAATATACTTAAGAGCAAGAAAAACTACAAGGAATAAAAAGTGGCGTTACATAATAAAGGGGTCAGTTATCCAGAGGGTATAATAATACTCGATGAATAAGTGCCTAAGAACAGAATACATGAGGCAAAAACTGATAGAAACTGTAAGGAGAAATAAACAGATTCAGTAGTGATTGGAGTTGAAGATTTCCAACTAGAAATACAATGCACGATGGAACAAAACTGGAAATCAGTAACAGCTGGAGAACCCCAATTTGGAGATTATACAACACACTTTGAATACTACATGGGAAATTCTTGAGAAATTATTTTGAGCTAAATGAAAATGAAAATACTGCTTATAAAAATGTCTGGGCGGCGCCTGGGTGGGTTAAAGCCTCTGCCTTCTGCTCAGGTCACGATCTCAGGGTCCTGGGATTGAGCCCCGAGTCAGGCTCTCTGCTGGGCGGGGAGCCTACTTCCCCCTCTCTCTCTGCCTGCTGCTCTGCCTGCTTGTGCGTGCTCTCGCTCGCTCATGCGCTCTCTCTCTGTCAAATAAAATCTTAAAAAAAAATGTGTGGGATGAGAGCACCTGGGTAGCTCAGTTACGTGTCTGCCTCCAGTTCAGGTCAGGTCATGATCCTGAGGACCTTGGATGGAGCTTCTCTCTCGAGCCCCTCTGCCACTCCTCCCCACAGGTGTACACTGGCTTGCTTGCTCTCCCCCTCTCTCAAAACCTTTTTAAAAAACGTGTGGGATGTAGCAAGAGTAGTTCGTTCGTGGAAGTGTGTGTGTTAGCAAAGAAGATCTAAAAATCAATAATCTAAGATTTCACTTCGGGAAATTCAAAAAACAAAGTAAGATGAGAAGAAAATAAAAATGAGCAGAAAGCAATAAAAATTAGAAACAAAATTAATAGAGAAAAATCAGTGAAATCAAAAGCTAGTTTGTTTGGAATGATGAATAAAATTGATGAACCTCTAGCCAAACTAAACGAGAAATAGAGAAGATAGAAATTAGTAATACCAGAAATGGAAGACCCTTAGTACGATCGTGCAGACATTAAATTACCGTAAAGGACTATAAGGAACAACTGCTCCCAGATTTGATAACTTAGATGAAATGAACCAGATCCTTGAAAGACACAATTTACGCAGACTCTCACAAGGAGGAATAAGGCCTAATTGCCTCAATAAGCTTCTGAAAACAAAACCAGACCTAGTTTCACTGCTGAATTCTACCAAACATTTAAGGAAACAATACCAGTTCTCTACAATATCTTTCAGAAAATAGAAGACAGAACTTTCCCTGACTAATTCTAGGAGGCAAACTTGACCCTAATACCTGTTTAAAAACCGAATTCAGAGGCATCTGGGTGGCTCAGTCATGAAGAGTCTGCTTTTGGCTCAGGTCATGTTCCCAGGTCCCAGGGATGGAGCCCCACATCTGTCCGGATCTCTGCTCCATGGGGAGTCTGCGGCTCCCACTCCCCCTGCTTATGTTCCCTCTCTTTGCGGTCAAGTAAATGTTAAAATAAAAATAAAAAATTCAACCAAATACATTTAAAAATCTAATTAGCTTTATTATTAAAAATTCACGGGGGCACCTAGGTGGCTCAGTGGGGTTAAGCCGCTGCCTTCAGCTCGGGTCATGATCCCAGCGTCCTGGGATCGAGTCCCACATCAGGCTCATTGCTCGGCAGGGAGCCTGCTTCTCCCTCTGCCTCTAGCCTGCCACTCTGTGTGCCAGTGCTTGCGCTCTGTATCTCTCTCTCTCTCTCTCTCTAACAAATAAATAAAAATCTTAAAAACAAAACAAAAAAAACCCACTTCCTAGTATTGACCAGGAAAGTCCATGTTGACTGGTTCAAGATTACATTCCTGACGGGACAGTGTGAAACTTCAGTTAGTTTAGGTATTAAGTCCTCCTCCTCTACTGACTTGGCATTTTAATCTAAGTGAAGCCGCTCTGGGTCTGCAGTTTTCTTTTTAACAATGCCCCTTCTTTGGATCAAAGTCAATTTAACTGAGAGATGTAATTAAAAACAACAACAACTTAAGGCACTAGTGCCACTCTCGCTTACCACTTTGTAGTTCTCTGTAGCTTCCGTTGATTCTTTCTTTGACATTCACAAGTTCAATCAGATTGGGAGGTTGACCTCCAGAACACTTGCTAGAATCCAAAGTAAAAGCAAGGAAGTCAAAAACAGACATTTAGGGGCGCCTGGGTGGCTCAGTGGGTTAAAACTCTGCCTTCAGCTCAGGTCATGATCCCACCATCGGGTTATCCGCTCAGGGGGGAGGGAGCCTGCTTCCCCTTCTCTGTCTGCCTTTCTGTCTTCTTGTGATCTCTCTCTCTCTCTCTCTCTCCGTGTGTCAAATAAATAGATGAAATCCTTAAAAAACAAGCAAACAAGCAAAAAAACCCCCAGACATTTAATTCAGGAAAAGAGGGATGAGTTCAGGAGGTCCAAGCTTGAGTTGTAACCAAACTAACACGACTTCCCTCCTTGGTGAGTGACAGGTAGAGACTTCACCAAGTGGAGTTGCCGCACAAAGGAAACTTTGCTGCAAATAAGGACATCATGGGGAAGGGGAGGGGGAATAAATTCTAAAGCTGCGGCTCCCCAGGTAGGGATCAGCAGGTTCTTTTTACCTGGGGTTAGGATGAATTCTCAGAAAAAGGGGATGTGGTCATAGCCTGTAAAGGCAGACAGAATGTTGCATCGCACTTAGAAAACAGGCCTCTAAGGTGCGTCTAATGTTATGTTAATGAGGCTGGTGCTCCTCCTAGGGCCGAGAACACCACTTTGAAGAAGCAGCCGGTAGTTGGCCAGGGGGGAGAGGGGCTCTGGGCGTGCTGGGTGGGGTCTAGGGCTCCTTATCTCTGGTAAGGAATATAGGGTCTTGTTTACTTTTGGAAAAGGTACTGGGAGTTTTACCATTGATTTATTGTCTCTGATAGGGTTAGGCTAATTCCTAGCCTGGTAGAGACTGTTAGCTTTTGCACTCTCTTGAATTCCCTTAAAATTCTTAACTAAAGGTTTTGCCTTGCTTGGTAATTCGGACACCTCCTGGGAAGTTCCTGGAGAAGTGTGCTCAGGCGAGTAGCGAGGTAGGGCATCAGAGATCATGGAAAACAATCAGGCCAAAAATGACTTACCCTGAGTCCCGAAAGCTACGTCTAGGTTTTGACTGAGGACCCTTAACACTTTCTGCTTTCAGAATAACGTGTGTTCCAGAAAAGGACTAGAAGAAAAAAAAAAAAAATTGAAAACTTTCCCATATCGAAGGGTTAGAAAGGGAAATGAATGAGATGTTCCGTACATGAAACTGAACTTTCAAGAATGGACTAGATTCCTGGGGCGTCTGGGTGGCTCAGTGGGTTAAAGCCTCTGCCTTTGGCTCAGGTCATGATCCCAGGGTCCTGGGATTGAACCCCGCATCGGGCTCTCTGCTTAGCAGGGAGCCTGCTTCCTCCTCTCTCTCCCCTGCCTGCCTACTTGGGATCTCTGTCAAATAAATAAAATCTTTAAAAAAAAAAAAAAAAAAAAAGAATGGACTAGATTTCGCCACCAGTTGTGATGCCTCGAGAATTTTAATAGATGTACACACAGTGCTGCAATCAGAAAGCTGACTGGATCTGAAAGGAACCCCTTTCCTTTGTTGTTTTACACACTGAAAGGCATTATTTGAAGAAAGGTACAGAGACAGGAACAGCCTGTCAGGTTCCCTACAGGCGAGCAGAGGTTCAGAACCCACGCCCGTCGCCGCCGCGGATGGGGCTGGGAAGGAAAGACCGGACCTGGGGAGCCGAGGAGGGGTGGGTGGAAGGGAGGAGGTAGGCCGGCGGTCAGGGTTCTTGTGACGTCACGAGGAGGGCGTGTCTTATGTAAATATAGAAGCGCGGGGGCTGATGGTTCGACAGCTGCTGCCTAAATAACAATGGGATCTCCGGGGCTATGGGAAGCAGTCGGGCGGTTGACAGAGGTTCGTTGTGCTGCGTGCGTGGAAGGCGTCGAGGGGCTCAAGAATGGTGGGGAGCGAAGTGGTCGTGTGTGAAGAGTGCAAGGCGTGTGCAGCTGATGTGGGGCGGAGGAGCGGAAAGTCATACTTACCTGGCAGGGGAGATACTATGATCACGAAGGTGGTTTTCCCAGGGCGAGGCTTATCCATTGCACTCCGGATGTGCTGACCCCTGCGATTTCCCCAAATGTGGGAAACTCGACTGCATAATTTGTGGTAGTGGGGGACTGCGTTCGCGCTTTCCCCTGTTCTATTTTGTTTATAAAAATAGAGTGCGCTTTTTTTTCTTAAGCGTTCCTTTGTTTTAGTTTATACGTGTATTGGTTTTCTTGTGTGCTTATATGGTTCTTTCAATGGTGGCATTTTGTAGTATTTTTTGTTTTTCAGATTTACGGTGTCCTGTTTATACTAACTAGTGGCTGTTTTTTGAGTTAGCGTTTCTTTTTAAAGAAGAGGCACTTATACAACTTTTATGTCATTGGGAATTTTGGCACGTTTTTCCAAAACTGTTTTAGTTGCGTTTTGGATAGTTTTAGTTGAGAGTTCTGTTGAGTTTTTAGTGTGGTTTTTATCTGCTGGTTTCTGTATTTGGTTTCTTAAGAAGCATTATCACAGGAACGTCCCAGGATTTCAGTAGTAAGAGGGGGTTTGCATTAGCATAGGGTTCAACAAAGCTAGCTTTGCAGGGACAGAGTGGGACAGTGAACCCCATAAAAGAGGAAAGACGTAGAACTTGCCTCAACACTCCAAACTTTCAATCTTAACGTTAAGTAGTATCTAGCTGGTAGTGTCAAGGAGTTAAACGTCCAGCAGTGCCAAGGAACAGAAGAAACCCCGAGAGATAGGGCAAGAGTTGTTAAAACCAGCCTGCCTACTGCCATATGCCCAGAAAATAAATCAGCTGATAAAGTGCATGTGTGAATTGTCCTTCTCAGGGTTCTAAGAGAATATGGCAGCCACTTCCATTTCCACCTTCCAAATTGATACGTTAAGCTAATGCAGAACTGTGCACGAATAGGAATTCTGGAAAATGTGCTTCCGGTTTAGAATGAAAATGGACACAAATCCACCACAGTCCACCTCTTACAGACTTGGTGTCTGCGTGGTATTCCTCCTGCTCCTTTAAAAATCATTTTTAACTTTCAGTATTAAAGACAATAGGAAAATCATGCTTTCTTCAAATAGTGAAAACATGCCAGCCCCCCCCCCCCCCCGCAAAGAATAAAATCCCTTTTCTTTGAATGATGTTCATTCCTCTTCCAGTTGAATCACCGTCATTCCCCCTACTTAGATTAAAAGTTGAGTACTATCAACACATCTTATATTTGTTAGCTGGTAGTGGGATGGAAAAGGAAAGAGGAAAATATTGGTACATACATATGCAAAAATATTTGTATCAAAATAAGGAAGAAATACTCATTTTATTACGAGTCCTCACTTCTGCAACTGCCACTGGTATTTATGACTGTCTTCGCTACTAATTACATATTTCTTTTGCCCTCAGCAAGTACCACACTTCTGTGTTAGCAGTTATCTTGTCTGGTGGAGTGATCTATGAATCCTCATTCCTAGAGTCTCTGGACCGTTCTCTGTGTTACCTGTAGTGGATTGTTAAAATTTCCATTGACTTCCAATGAGAGTTCCAAAGGGTCTTCTGATGGCTTTTCTGCATTCCTCAAATACTCCTCCTTACCGCCATTGTGTAGTAGCAGCCCAAGTTGCCCTTGGGAACTAAGACTTGGGAACTAAGACTGCTGGATCAACAGATCAAAGTTACAGAGGTAGATGGGAAGCAAAATGTTCACTAGTATATCCCTAGGGGTAATAGTGAGAGGAGCCACTCCCATTTCTACCACTTGGTTCCCAAACTTTCCAGTAACAGCACCATATATTGGTTGCTAATTTAGAGTATATCAACCGTGTGAAATACTTGATTCTTTTTATGATGTTCATTTTTTTGTGTCAGTTCCTTTAATTAGAACACAAAATGGGGGCAGCTGGGTGACGCAGTGGGTTAAGTGTGTGGCACAGGTAGTGATTTAAGGATTGTTAAATCGCCTGCATAGGGCCCGGCCCAGAGTCTGCTTGAGAATCTTTCTCCCCTCCCTCTACCCATCTTGTTGGTTCTCTCTCTCTCTCAAAATGAATTAATAAATCTTAAAAAAACAAACCAGGACACTCAAAGACATTGTATATTCCTTTTGTTCCATGTATATTACTTATAAATAATTATATAAAATATACATATGTAATTTATACGTATATATGTATTTTGAAGTCTGCTAAAATTAATACCCTGGGAGCTGGTTTCTCTTGACTGCTGTTTTTTTCTTAAGTATGAATTCAATGGGCCTCATTTTGTTGTTTCTTTGTGTGTCTAGTACTTTTTATTGTTTATAGCACACTTTGAATGATACATTGTAGAGATTTCAGATTCTGATACCTTCCTCCAAACAGTATCAATATATGTTCCACTAACCAATTTGATGACTAATGCATGACCTGGAGTTTGTGTAGCACTGGATTTACGTTTTGTTTAGGTGGATCTTTGGAAAGTCCAAGGGGTTTCCTAAAGCGCTCTAACTTGGTGTGACTCAACCTGGAAACTCCGGCTCCTCCCTCTGTTAATCTTACCAGGGCTTGGTTTTAATATTTGTTAGGGAGGGTCAAGCTTGACACTAGGGTGTGGTCTTCACACCTAAAACAGAGCAGTTCTGGTGTATCACCTCTATACTCAGAGTGGTAGAGTTGTTAACAGAGCCTGAGTCCCAGTGTTGCCAGCACTGATCTCTAGGATCTGTTGTTTGCCATCTTGTAGCATCCGTCCTCTGGTAAGCCAGATTGGATAGTAGCTTTCTGCGCATGAGCTGCTTTACACTCAGCAAATGACTGGCAGGAGACCAAATGTGGACTTCTGAAAAGTGGCATCTTTTCTCCTTTCCGATGCTCTGTGCTGAAGATTCCTGTTAACTTCAGCTGCCCTGATTTTGATGTCTGCCTTCACAACTCAGTGTGAATACCGTATTCTCCTGGGATTCCAGATTGCTGTGCCAACCTCAACCCTCTCTCATGGAATCACAGCCTTGCACTACCTCTGTCCAGTGTCTGTAAACAGACCCTTCACGTATTTTGTCCATCTTTGTAGTTGTTTAAAGTGAGAAGACTAATCTGGTGGTATTACTATATTAGAGTTGTGGGTAGAAACCCTGAATTCTTCCCAGTGCCTTTAAGGTGAAGGTGCCTAAAATGACTGGCTCAGTTTATGGAACATGAGACTTTTGATCTCGGGTTTGTAGGTTCGAGCCCCAAGTTGGGTATAGAGATTACTTACAAATAAAATCTTAACATAAAAATAAAATGAAAGATTTTAGGGGTGCCTAGCTGGCTTACTCATTAGAACATGTGACTCGAGCTTGAGATTGTGAGTTCAAGCCCCATGTTGGGTGTGGAGGTTAAAGAACGAAACTAAAGAAGTAAATAAAGTGCTTTCAGAAACTTTCAAAAAAGATAAGATGACGGATTTTTACATATATTACTGGTTTCTATTTTTAAAATCCTTGTTTTATTTATTTATTTGTTTATTTATTTATGAAGGTTTTAGTTACTTATTTGTCAGAGAGAGTGAGCGGCACACAGCAGGCGGCTGAGCAAGCCCTGGGATCATGACCTGAGCCAAAGGCAGATGCTTAACTGACTGAGCCACCCAGGGGTCCCTAGATTACTGATTCCTAAATAATTTGAATACTATCTTCCACATTTACAAATGACCTAGGTGAAGGGTTTTGTTTTTATTTTTAACAGATATCAAGTATGATCTGGACCTTCTGGACTCACTTCCAGCATGGTGACCCCACAGTATCACAAGGAGATCTGAACTAACTATGCTGTTCTCTGGGCATATTCCCATGCTTGAACTTGAAGAGTGGCAACATACGCCACCCCAAAATATGACACTTTGACATAAGGATTGTTTTGAGCTAAGGGCACCTGGAAAACAGCAGGTGCAGGAAGAGCGTTCTGACACCTCTGACAGCAGGTGCAGGAAGAGCGTGCTCCCTTTTCCTTCCTGAAAGCAGGAGATGCGTGTAAAAGATGCCCTCACTGCATCAGGAGGAAAGAAGCATTCTTGTCATGTGAGACAGGAAGTCAGGGCCCAGAGAAATCGGTACAGACCTTGTTAAAATAATTTATATCCTCCTTTAATCTTCCCATATGTCTTGCTTTTTCATAATTGCCTCCCTTTGTTCAACCCAGTATAAAAACATTTAGGCCTACCCACTACTTTGGATTTTCATTTTCCTATTGGACCTTCCATGTTGATGTAAAAATCAATGTGCTTTTCTCCTATTAATCTGTCGTGTGTCAACTTAATTCTCAGGCCCATATGGAGTCCCTAAGACAGTAGAGGTAAAGTTTTGCCTTACCCACAGACTCTCCTAGGACTACAAAAGAGAGGATTAGCAAAAGGACAACTGTAAGGTTCCTGGTGCTGGTAGAACGAACTTCATGTAGGCCTAGTAGGCCTAGTAGAAAATGCCAGAATTCTCAGAATCAGATAGTGGAAGAGTGAGACAGTGGAAGAGGGAGAGGCTGCTTTGAAAGACAAAGGTTGGAGGGGAGGCCCAGAAAGACAAGCTGTCTTTAAAGTGGGGACCAGTCCCTAGAATGTATCTCCTTTCTCCTCTTCCCCGGTTCCATAGCTCTTAGTTCTGAATCTTCTCCCCATTCTCTTCCCCAGCCTCACTCCTGGGTGCACCGGGTCTTTTCTCCCAAGCATGCAAATTTCAAACCTTCTTTCTACAGAAGACTCCTTTTGTGGTCTGCTGAAACCTGCACATGCTTCTTGGAATAAGGCTTTTAAAGATTTATTTATTTGGGGAGGGGGTTAGAAGGTGCACATGCTTCTTAGAATAAAGCTTTTAAAGATTTATTTATTGGGGGGGGGGGGAGCAGAGGAGAAAGAATGTTAAGCAGGCTCCGGGCTGAGCCCAGAACTCCCCCCACCGGGCTCAGTCTCAACCACCCTCCCAGGCTTAACCAACTGAGCCACCCAAGCATCCCAGGAATAAGACTTCTTAATGCATAGAACAGAACATTTAAAATTACAGAGGAAATCAGTTACTTTCAAAACCAGTTGTCTTCGAGCCTTTTCCTATAGTTTGGTAGCTGCAGAGGGAATGAGGTAGCCTCAGAGCTGGGCAGCTGAGCTTATGCAACCAAACCTCCCATGCCGCAACTCAAGACGATCCTGCAGTTGGGGTGGTAAAGAATAAGAATCTTGGTTTGTGCCAGTCTCAAAGTGAAACTGGACATCTTTATTATTTACCATCCAAACTGGGGTGGGGGAGGTGGAGGGGGGAAAGAAGTGGTTCTGGGAGCCGAGATCCAAGGGAAAGGGACGGTACGCCCCCTCGTGGCTACCTCGGGGATCCACACGGCACTGGCCACGGAGGGTACCCAATCGGTAGACAGCCAAATAAAATTCACTGGACGCTGGGCGATGCTCAGGACCCTAAAATTAGAGCGCTATGAACTGAGCTAGCAAGACGGGAGAAGTAGGTGCGCTTCTTTTTTCCCTAGCAGCTTGGAATCGTTGCTTAAATGTAATACCTGAGCCAAGACCTCAGCGTGTGGCTAATCTGGAAATAGGTTTGTAGAGAGTTTAATAGATTTCCTCCGGCCCACGGCTGATGGGCACTAAATCACAGTCCAGGCCTAGGACCTTCCAACTTCTGAGTTCAAGGAGGGGCCAGCGTAGCGGATGAAAAGTGCTGCGTGGAGATGGGGTTCAGCTGAGGGAGCAATGCCAGCCTTCGCCCCGGGCCTTTTAAAGAAGGGCCTCTCTCGGTGCTAGCTTCCGTCCAGATTGAACCCCAGACTTCCATGGAAAGGATCTCCAGGATAAAAGGATTTTCAGTCCATCCCAAGGGGTCCCACCGAGGCTTACCACAGATTCTCACCTCCTTAACCCTGTTACTGGAATTTTCCAATCGTCCACGAGGGGGCGCTTTCCCCCCAAGTTCTTTAGGCTCAGGTGAAAGTTGACGTGACGCCAAGTGCATTTTTCTGTGCCCAAGCCCCGCGTGTTCTCCGCCTCTTCTTGAGGGGCTGTCGGGAAAGTAAATTGAGACTCAAAGGAACGCACATATTAATAAATAGAATATTGTTAGCTACGTTTATAAAGAAAAAAACGTGAGTGCATGCTTGGAAGTAGCCCTCAAATGGCTACAAAGCTACAAAGCTGTAGAGAACTTTCAGCTCTATTTATGTGGGGTTAAAGCTACAGGGGTCATCGTCCGACTCAGTACAAGCATTCTTACTTTACTCCAGTAATAATAATAAATTCGCTCAGACACACCTTTAGAATTCTTCACCAGCCTCTCCTCCGGTTGTCTTTGAGTGTGCACTTCTTGGAAGTACAGACTTCACCATTGTCCACATTCCTCTGCAGGGCTCAGGGGCGCGGAGGAGCGCACAGCCGGTTTCGGGCGGGGGGCGGGGGGCGAGGGGCTGGGGCCGGGCCGATTCCCCCCAAGGGTGCGGTTTGCAGCCATGAACAGGGACTGTGGGCCCCCCAGCAGTTCCGATGCCCGCGTTTGGGAGGTCGCCAGGTCCAAAGGGTAATATCTCATGGCGCTGCCGTCTGTAAACCGGGCATTTAAAGGAGGAAAACTGTTTTTCAGAGTTGAGAGCATCAACCGCACACGGCAAATGGCGGGTGATCGAAATTAAGCAAAATCGGCCTTTTGTTCAGAGGCTGAGTGCTCGCGTCCTGTACCCCGCCCCCTCACCAGGCTGCCCACGCCCCCTCGCTGCTTCTCTCGTCGTTTCCTGGGTTCAACCCTCGACACCCCGGCCCCGGACCGCCGAAGCCATACTAGGCTGCTGCGTGGCGGTTCAGGGTGGGGACTCACGCCCATCCTAGGGCGCACGAGTCCAAAGTCGGAGTTTTCGACGCATTCTCGATCAGCTCTGGGAACCAAAGCTCGTCCGCTTCGGAGAAACCTTTGCTGTCTTCCCTCTCCCGAGCCCCTCGTAGGACTCAAATGCCCACACTGCAGTTCTTGGCTCCCCTGGGCCCCCACGGCAGAGTGGATCCGTCACCAACCATTTAGGGAGTGCCTACCAGGGCCCGGCCCGGCTCGGGGACACCCGCTGCATCGCGAGCCACGCCCGCCCGGCCCCGTTGAGTCTACCCTTGCAGCGAGCTGGGGCCTTGGGGGTAGCGCCCAGCCCACGCGCGTCAGCCTGATCCTGCGGGGACTCTCTGGGAGGAGGAAATCGGAGTTAAGAACCGGAAGGTGGATGACTTCAGCCGAGAGGCTGCGGGCCACTTCCGGAGCCAGGAGGCTATGAGGCTGCGAGGAGCAGGCGGAGGGGCCGTGAGTCCGACGTTGGGCTCTTGGAGTCCCCGAGTGTCTGGCCCGGTGTCGATGTTCACACGTGCCCAGTGAGACGACCGGTGGCCTCAGTGTCTCCCGCCCTTCCGGTTTCCGGAATGAGAGAATGAGATGTCCCCAGCCAGAGGTTGGAAAGCAATTTCTGAGATCAGGAAATGAATGGAGAAGGGACACCCTCCGTGTCTCTGTGGCGCAATCGGTTAGCGCGTTCGGCTGTTAACCGAAAGGTTGGTGGTTCGATCCCACCCAGGGACGGTCTCTTTTCCCAGCAGCTTGGAACCTTAGGTTACTTGCTAGTGAATTCATTTATCCTCCGAGTCTTCTGAACTTCTGTCCACTTTAAATCAGACTCGGAAATATCCTGCCCGAAGACCCAAGTTGCATCAAAGTGCCTAAAAGGAGGAATTTTTCAGCAAAGAAGTAAGCGTCTGGGCCTTTCTTTATCCCAGAGGCACTGCAGAGAGCCTCACTTCCCAAAACTGGGTTTTTACAACTGCACATCCTGGAAACTAGAAAATCCTAAGAATTGAGAACAACAAAACCTGTCTTCACTCGCGGTGAAGCCTCTAGTTATGGGTGCAATTGTGGTTCTTCCACCATGTGGCTTGAACAAATCACGAGTTTTCTGTGCCTCGATTTCTTTGTCTATAAGAGGGGGTGAATAAGAGTACTTCCTTCATGAATTAATTTAAATTTTTATGAGATGCGCATATAAACCATTTGACCACTTAATGTTAATTAAAACTTTTGAGTGGCATCTCATCACCATTTCTGTTATTTACTTCATCTTCTTAAACAAATGGCTATCTTTCCATGGATGGGTTATTGTTTTGTGGTTTGTTTGTTTGTAATTTATTTTTATTTATTGATTGATTTTTCGATGGATTAGTGTATAGACAAACATGCCTTAATTGTTGGACGTGACATTGATTCTAATGTTTACTGTTGCAAATGCTTGTTCAAAGAACATCCTTATACAAATATTCTTATCACTTATGCATGGATTTCCCTAAAAGAGATTGCTGGAAGTGGACTTTCCTAATCAAAGTATTTGTCATTGCTAATTTTTTTTTTGTCATTGCTAATTTTGCTAATTCCTGTCTAATGGCCCTCCAAAGAAGTTGTACCTAGTCATACTGCCACATTCTAAGAGGGCACCCTTTTCTTGGCAACCCAAACTGACACTTACCAGCAGTACAAATCCATCACTTTTGCTTGGGGAATGTTATTCCTTGTTGGTCTCACACATTACTGTGACTTGTCCATGAGGAGCTGGTGCTCCCTCAGTCTCCTTTGTTCTCTTGATCCCCTGGGGATCCTGGGGAAGTAGTTCACAGGGTTGGATTCATAGGACAGTAGAAGTCCGGTTCCCAATGTGCCTGTGGCAGAGAACCCAGTCTTTTGCTGCTTGAAGAAGAGTCAAGAACTCACCTGTCAGAGTGGGACCTTCATGGGTGGTCCTGAGCCAAATAAAGTAAGGAGAGAATTTTAAAATTTTCCTCAAATTAAGACTTCAGATGTTGGATATTTTTAAATGTTTTCTTATGGCAGCAAGAGAGACTGCCTTCTCTGGACTTTCTTTGGGGAAACTTAGTAATGGTGTCCATTCTGCTGATCTTATGAAATTGCTCCCTTGGTGCTAGTATGTGATACTTGTTAGAAAACCTTGTCTGGTGAGCTGAAGTGAGCAAGTAGCTAAAGGAAACTTCTCATAGAAAGCAGAAATAGGGGATACATTCTCAAACAGATTTCCAAAGTCTTAATTTTGATCTTTTCAGAGGTTTTGGGTGGTGTCCTAGCTCAGGCTGCTATAACGAAATACCACAAACAACAGACATTTACTTCTCAAAGTTCTGGAGGCTGAAAAGTAAAAAATCAAGGTGGTGGCACCACTCCGTTCTTGGTGAGATCCCTTTTCTGGCTTCAGATGACTACCTTCTCAGTGACCATCATATTTTTACAAGGTGACCTTTGTCTTTTCACAAAGTCCCATCATGGGGTGCCACTCTCATGACTCCATCTAAACCTATTTACCTCCTGAAGGTTTTACCTCCTAATACCAGCACACTGTGGGTAAGGGCTTCAACATTTGGGAGGGACAGAAACATTCAGTCCACAATAGGTACTAACATTAAGAGGCATTTCCTGAGTGTTTAAAATACCCTTTATATGAAATGACCAGATTGCAGACTTCAGAGCAGTCGTGTGCAGGTGGGAGCAGAACTTGTCCTATAGTTCTGTGATCTTTTCCTCCTAGAGGAATTGTGTGTATGTGTGTGAACAGAAAATCGAAGGATTATAGAAAGATACATGAAAAAAATTACTTCCTCTGCTCAAGCTTCCAATTCCCAAAGACAAAATACTAATGTGATTGTTTTTGATAAACAACTTTATTTTTAATAAAACAATTATAGTTTTCAGTAAAGCCAACAAGCATGGCTTTATTAGTTCCATAACAAAGTAACTACTCCCTTTATAAGTATAGATTAAAAACTTCCGGTGAACCAGGCTATCTTCACATGCTACAATTCAGACAAGCTTCTAGGCCTCTCAGCCACAGGGCTGGCCATTAACCCACAATAACTACTGGTCCCCTGACAGTGTGGGCAAGCCACATTCTCTGGGAAATTCTTAAAGCATCATGATCTAGAAGTTCCACAGGATTTTCTTTCCTTTCTTTCTTCCCTGATCTGCTTGTATGCTCTGAGCTAGAAGCTCACAGATACTAACACCCCCTCCTCCCCAAAACAAAAAACCAAACAAACGCAGTTAAAAAAATCTCCTGCATTTCAAGGTTCTAGTCACTCTACCAGTATTTTTGTGAAGAAGAGAATCCATATGGTATGAAAAGCATACATCAATTACAGAACTTTGTCTTAATGAAGTTGGAGAGCTCTGATAAGAAAATGGGGTTCTGGGGTGCCTGAGTGGCTCAGTAGGTTAAGCCTCTACCCTCAGCTCAGGTTGTGATCCCAGGGCATCGGGATCTCTGCTCAGCGGGGAGCAGAGAGCTTCCTCCCTCTCTCTCTGCCTAGGGGCACCGGGGTGGTTCAGTTGGTTAAGTTCAGCTCAGGTCATGATCCCAGGGTCCTAGGATCAAGCCTGGCATCACACTGACATCAGGCTCCCTCTCCCTCCGCCTGTCTCCCAGCTTGTACTCTCTCTCTCTCTCAGATAAAAAAGAAAGACAATGGAGTTCTGACAAAGATGAGAGGAAAACCTAACCTAGGGTCTGTAATGGTCTAGGGGAAAGAAAGATTGAACCAAATACTTAACACAGCTCCAGTCCACACATCACACAGGTCTAAAGACAACAAGCAGATATGCTCAAGTCTGTGAGATGATTCAGGAAATGCAAAATCTTTTTGAAAAATTTGACACTAAAATGCAACTAATGATGAAATTATTTTACAGTGAAAATCTCAGAAATGTAGAACTGTACCACACAAAGCATGAATCCTAATGAAAACTATGACTTTGGTTAACAGTAATGTATCAGTACTTCTTCAGTTGCAATGAACGTACCAAACCAATGTTGGGGGTGGAGGAGAAGGAGTGTATGGGAACTCTGTACTCTGTTCAGTTTTTCTGTAAACCTAGAAGTACTCTTAAGAACTAAAGTCTATTAACTTGTTGAAAAACCTCAAGAATGTAAAGGCCATCTTTGCTTGGTATTCTCCATTTGTTGCTCCAGATCCATTCTCACCACTGCCTACCTTACTCTGTGCCCTGGAAAGTTAATCTTTTTGAACTGCCAGAAAGGGCTTCCCAGCTCAGCTTCCTGTTAGCTGTGGCCCATGGGCTGCAGTTGATTGGGGTTGGCAGGATGGGCAGAATATGAGGTCAGCGTAATTATTTTCTGCAGGCTGACAGTGACTGTGTTCTTTGCTACACCTCAAAGCCACAGCTGTTTTTTGGTGGCTCTGAGCTACAATTACCGCTTTTCCAGGTTCCAGAAACGTCTCTCTCCTCTTGCCCCATCAGGCCTAGTCATGGGTCTCCTTTGTTGCTACTGCTGGAATACCACACCATACATTACCTGCGTGGGGCCTGGGAATCCTGAGCTGGGAAGTTCCCGAAATCCCCCTAATCCTCAGCAGGTCTGGCCTTGGGAGAGCCTCAGAAAACGTGCCACAAAAGCTTTGGGAGGTCACCGCATCTCTGTTCACCACCTTGACTTTAATTCTTTAAATCAGTGATTGGCTATTTCCATCTCTGAAAACAAATATTGTTAATTCTTCATTTTCTAGTTTTAGGTACTTCATCTTTCTTCTGTCTACTCCCTCTACAATTACCACTGTGTGTGTACATGCACACACACACTTTCCCACTTCCTTAGCTTCCCAACTGTGATGATTAATTTGATGTGTCAGCTTGGGTAGGCCATGGTACCCAGATAATTTGGTCAAACATCATCTAGATGTTCTTGTGAGGGTATTTTATAGATAAGATTAATATGTAAATCAGTGGACTTTGTGTAAAACAGATTACTCTCCATAATGAGCGAGGGGATCATCTAAACAATTGAAGGCCTGAGGGGGAAAAAATCAAGGTTCCCCCAAGAAGGGAGGAATTCTGCCTCCAGATCCTGCTTCAAGATTAGAACTACAATATCAATTCTTCTCTGGGTCTCCAGCCTACTGGCATATCTTGAAGATTTTGGATTCACCAGCCTCCACAATCATGTGAGCTAGTTCCTTAAAATAAAAGCTTCTCTTTCTCTCTCAATAGATAAATATTTTATATACACACATATTTATGTCCTAGGTATGTATAGAAATACATCTTCTGTTGGTTCTACTTCTCCAGAGAATTCTTTTTTATTTTTTATTTATTGATTTTTTTAAAAGATTTTACTTATTTATTTGACAGATATCACAAGTAGGCAGAGAGGCAGGCAGAGAGAGAGGGAAGCAGGCTCCCCGCTGAGCAGAGAGCCCGATGGGGTACTCGATCCCAGGATCCTGGGATCATGACCTGAGCCGAAGGCAGAGGCTTAATCTACTGAGCCACCCAGGTGCCCCTCCAGAGAACTCTTAATACATCGATATACTCATATCATAATTTTGATAAGATCAGTGATTATTATTTTAAATATATATAAACTGTTAACAGACAAGCCATGTAATGTGATCAAAAAAATTTTTAAAAGATTTTATTTATGTATTTGACAGACAGAGATCACAAGTAGGCAGAGAGGCAGGCAGAGAGAGAGAGAGGGGAAAGCAGAAAGCAGGCTCACCGTGGAGCAGAGAGCCCAATACAGGGCTAAGTCCCAGGACCCCGGGATCACGACCTGAGCTGAAGGCAGAGACCTTAACCCACTGAGCCACCCAGGCGCCCCTAATGTGATCAATTTTGTGTAACATGTTCTCCTGGCATTAACAGTTACCTTAGTTTTCCATGCAGTCATTACTAAATGATAAATGGTTTCTTTCCAGTACTGTAAATCTCCCCTTGACACATTGAAACACACGTTTTGTTTTTTTCTTTTTTTCTTTCTTTTTTTTTTTTTTAAGATTTTATTTATTCATTTGACAGACAGAGATCACAAGTAGGCAGAAGGGCAGGCAGAGAGAGGAAGGGAAGCAGGCTCCCCACTGAGCAGAGAGCCAGATTCGGGGATCAAATCCAGGACCCTGAGATCATGACCTGAGCCAAAGGCAGAGGCTTTCACCCACTGAGCCACCCAGGTGCCCCTTAAACCTTTTTCAAGAACTTGCTCCTGGCACATTCCCATCTCCTCCAGTCTAGACCACTTGACCTACAGGCCTTCCCTACTGCTGTCATCATCATACCTCTCTTTACCATTATCTTGGGGTTTCCATTGCCTCTTTTATTAGGTCATCTTCCTTCCTTCCTTCCTGTTTTTTTTTTTTTTTAAAGTTAAAAATCTCTTAATTTTTTATTCCTGGTACCACTACCACAATTTACAGGGCAATATACCTGATGTAATGAAAAGAAAAAGAAAAAGCTACAACAGATAAAAGACCTCAGGAATGTACATCTAATTGACACTACATTGCATTAATCAATAGCTGCACTTTTTGCAAACTGTGGTTATGACAGTCCTGAACAAGAAGGGTTTCCTGTTTAAGCTGCAGTAACTTTTCTGACTATGGATCATCGTTCCTTCTGTGGCAGATTTTTACAGTTCCTCTAATGCATTTGGGACGACTGTCTCAAAGTAACCTGCAGCTTTCCTGACAACTTCTCGCTCGCTCTCCTGCTAAGAACTGTAGCCCTTTTCTTCTGAAAATTTTTTCGAACCTTCTGCTACCATATCCACCACTTCTGCCACCAGAGCCATAACCACCGCCATAGGGACTGCCCGAGCTTCTTCCACCAAAACTGCCCCCCTTCATGGGTCCATAATTTGATTGCTGTTGTCCACTATAATTTCCAAAATCATTATAGTTCCCACCACCACCATAGTTACCACCTCCAAAATATCCTCCTTCATTGTAACCATCATATCCACCACCACCACCTCCATACCCACCTCCTTGGTTTCCATATCCTGGTCCACCACCACCATAGCCTCCTCTACTACTGTAACCAGGACCACCACCATAGTTGCAACCATCACCTCCAAATCCATTATATCCACCATCACCTCCTCCGTAACTACCTCTGCTGCCACCACCACCACCACCAGAATTTCCCAGAACACCAGCATCAGACAAAATCACTCTCTAATCATGATGAAACAAAAGAAGGAGGAAAAGAAGAACTACTACGTGATTGTCTGAAGGCAGAGGAACATCAAGGATGCTTGACATCCCCTGAACTGAGAAGGAACTTTGAGATGGGGAAACGAATGAGAGAAGCAGTTGACGAGGGTTTTTATATTGGGTAACTTACTGGTGGGAAGGATTGGACCATGATCCAGTCAGCTGCTCAGCTATTCTCCACAAAAATCCAGACCTTAACTCATAAATCGTGTGAGGAGGTAGGACCTGAGGAAGAGCCTAACAGTGAGATGAGATCCAAGTGTACACGCAAATGTGATTAATAGCTAATTATTAACAGACCCCTCTGTGCACCAGGAGGCCAAAACCCCATTACTGAAGTTTATATCTTAATGGATCTGCTGGAGGCCGCACAGAACTCTTGGTGCTCTTGTTTCCTCTGTGATCACAAGACAAGTAACAGTAATCTGTGGGGGCGGGGGCAGCTTCTGAAGAACATAACACTAGAATGAGCACCAAGCAGACAAGTCAAAATGCTGGCCAAAAATGAGGTCAGTGTGGCAAGCATTCCTACAATGATCGTGTTTGAGCATGAACAGAATGCAGTCCAAACCACAACAAATGACCAACTAACAGTAACTGTTGCTTCTTCACCAATTTCACATTTGGCTCTGTTCCACTCCTCCCACTTTTGGAATAAAGAGTACTAAGATTTCCAAAGGTAGAATTGCCCACAGTTCCCCACAATGTATGTTGTCTCTTTTGTTGCGAGAAGCCAAAAATCCAACTTTGAGTACAGGTTTGTTCCTGATGGTAATACACTGGAGCCTATTGACACTGTAGAGAAGGCAGATACCATTCTTTTCTTTTCTTTTTAAATTTATTTTAAATTTATTTTATTTATTTATTTTTTATTTGCATAACAGTACTCATTATTTTTTCACCACACCCAGTGTTCCATGCAATCCGTGCCCTCTATAATACCCACCACCTGGTACCCCAACCTCCCACCCCTCCGCCAATTCAAACCCCTCAGATTGTTTTTTAGAGTCCATAGTCTATCATGGTTCACCTCCCCTTCCAATTACCCCAACTCCCTTCTCCTAACACCCCTTGTCCTCCATGATATTTGTTATGCTCCACAAATAAGTGAAACCATATGATAATTGACTCTCTCTGCTTGACTTACTTCACTCAGCATAATCTCTTCCAGTCCCGTCCATATTGCTACAAAAGTTGGGTATTCGTCCTTTCTGATGGAGGCATAATACTCCATAGTGTATATGGACCACATCTTCCTTATCCATTCGTCCGTTGAAGGGCATCTTGGTTCTTTCCACAGTTTGGCGACCATGGCCATTGCTGCTATAAACATTGGGGTACAGATGGCCCTTCTTTTCACGACATCTGTATCTTTGGGGTAAATACCCAGGAGTGCAATTGCAGGGTCATAGGGAAGTTCTATTTTTAATTTCTTGAGGGATCTCCACACTGTTTTCCAAAGAGGCTGCACCAACTTGCATTCCCACCAACAGTGGAAGAGGGTTCCCCTTTCTCCACATCCCATCCAACACATGTTGTTTCCTGTCTTGTTAATTTTGGCCGTTCTAACTGGTGTAAGGAGATATCTCAATGTAGTTTTAATTTGAATCTCCCTGATGGCTAGTGATGATGAACATTTTTTCATGTGTCTGATAGCCATTTGTATGTCTTTATTGGAGAAGTATCTGTTCATATCTTCTGCCCATTTTTTGATATGTTTGCCTGTTTGGTGTGTTGAGTTTGAGGAGTTCATTATAGATCCTGGATATCAACCTTTTGTCTGTACTGGCATTTGCAAACATCTTCTCCCATTCCGTGGGTTGCCTCTTTGTTTTTTTGACCGTTTCCTTTGCTGTGCAGAAGCTTTTGATTTTGATGAAGTCCCAAAAGTTTATTTTTGCTTTTGTTTCCTTTGCCTTTGGAGACATATCTTGAAAGAAGTTACTGTGGCTGATATCGAAGAGATTACTGCCTATGTTCTCCTCTAGGATGCTGATGGATTCCTGTCTCATGTTGAGGTCTTTTACCCATTTTGAGTTTTTATCTTTGTGTATGGTGTAAGAGAATGGTCAAGTTTCATTCTTCTACATATAGCTGCCCAGTTTTCCCAGCACCATTTATTGAAGAGACTGTCTTTTTTCCACTGTATTTTTTTTTTCCTGCTTTGTCGAAGATTATTTGCCCATAGAGTTGAGGGTCCATATCTGGGCTCTCTACTCTGTCCCACTGGTCTATGTGTCTGTTTTTATGCCAGTACCATGCTGTCGTGGTGATCACAGCTTTGTAGTAAAGCTTGAAATTAGGTAGCGTGATGCCCCCAGTTTTATTTGTTTTTCAACATTTCCTTAGCGATTCAGGGTCTCTTCTGGTTCCATACAAATTTTTGGATTATTTGCTCCAGCTCTTTGAAGAATACCGGTGGAATTTTGATCAGAATGGCATTAAAATTATAGATTGCTCTAGGCAGTATAGACATTTTAACAATGTTTATTCTTCCGATCCAAAAGCATGGAATGGTCTTCATCTTTTTGTGTCTTCTTCAGTTTCTTTCATGAGTGTTCTGTAGTTCCTCGAATACATATCCTTTACCTCCTTGGTTAGGTTTATTCCCAGGTATCTTATGGTTCTTGGTGCAATAGTAAATGGAATCGATTCTCTAATTACCCTTTCTGTATTTTCATTGTTAGTGTATAAGAAAGCCACTGATTTCTGTACATGGACTTTGTATCCTGCCACGTTGCCGAATTGCTGTATGAGTTCTAGTAGTTTGGGGGGTGGAGTCTTTTGGGTTTTCCATGTAAAGAATCATGTCATCTGCGAAGAGAGAGAGTTTGACTTCTTCATTGCCAATTTGGATACCTTTTATTTCTCTTTGTTGTCTCTGCTTGCTGTTGCTAGGACTTCTAATACTATGTTGAACAAGAGTGGTGAGAGTGGGCATCCTTGTCGTGTTCCTGATCTCAACGGGAAGGCTGCAAGCTTTTTCCCATTGAGGAGGATATTTGCTGTGGGTCTTTCATAGATAGATTTGATGAAGTTCAGGAATGTTCCCTCTATCCCTATACTTTGAAGCGTTTTAATCAGGAACGGATGCTGGATTTTGTCAAATGCTTTTTCTGCATCGATTGAGAGGACCATGTGGTTCTTCTCTCTTCTCATATTAATTTGTTCTATCACATTGATTGATTTGCGAATGTTGAACCATCCTTGTAGCCCAGGGATGAATCCCACCTGGTCATGGTGGATAATCTTTTGAATGTGCTGTTGGATCCTGTTTGCTAGGATCTTGTTGAGAATCTTAGCATCCATATTCATCAGTGATATTGGTCTGAAAATCTCCTTTTTGGTAGGGTCTTTGCCTGGTTTGGGGATCAGGTAATGCTGGCTTCATATAAAGAGTCTGGAAGTTTTCTTTTTGCTTCAATTTTTTGAAACAGCTTCAGGAGAATAGGTGTTATTTCTTCTTTGAAGGTTTGGTACAATTCCCCAGGGAATCCATCAGGTCCTGGGAGGTTTTTTGTTTTGGGAGGTTTTGATCACCGCTTCAATCTCATTACTAGATATCAGTCTATTCAAGTTGTCAATTTCTTCCTGGTTCAATTTTGGGAGTTTATAGTTTTCCAGGAATGCATCCATTTCATCTAGGTTGCTTAGCTTATTGGTATATAACTGTTGATAATAACTTCTGATGATTGTTTCTACTTCCTTGGTGTTAGTTGTGATCTCTCCCTTTTCATTCATAATTTAATGAATTTGGGCTTTCTCTCTTTTCTTTTGGATGAGTGTGGCCAATGGTTTATCGATCTTATTGATTCTTTAAAAAAACCAGCTTCTAGTTTCATTGATACATTCTACTGTATCTCTGGTTTCTACCATGAATGATCTCAGCTCTAATCTTGATTATTTCTCTTCTTATGTGTGGAGTTGGTTTGATTTGTTGTTGATTCTCCAGTTCTTAAAGGTGTAGAGACAGCTGCTGTGTTCTGGATTTTTCCATTTTTTTGAGGGAGGCTTGGATGGCTATGTATTTCCCCCTTAGGACTGCCTTTGCTGTATTCCATAGGTTTTGGACCGAAGTGTCTTCATTCTCATTGGTTTCCATGAATTGTTTCAGTTCTTCTTTGATCTTCTGGTTGATCCAAGCATTCATAAGCAAAGTGGTCTTTAGCTTCCAGGTGTTTGAGTTCCTTCAGAACTTTTCCTTGTGATTGAGCTCCAGTTTCAAAGCATTGTGATCTGAGAATATGCAGGGAATAATCTCAGTCTTTTGGTATCAGTTCAGTCCTGATTTCTGACCCAGTATGTGGTCTATTCTTGAGAAGGTTCCATGTGCACTTGAGAAGAATGAGTATTCCATTGTTTTAGGGTGGAATGTTCTGTATATATCTGTGAGGTCCATCTGGTCCAGTGTGTCATTCAGTGCTCTTGTTTCTTTATTGCTTTTGGCAGATGTCATTCTAATTCTTGGCTGTTGACATTAAACTGTTGTCTCACTCCCCTTCCCAAAAGCTTTCAGGATCTCCTCTTTGTCCCTACTGTTTTGAAGCTAATCTATTTTTACTCACTCCACTGGGCACTTAACAGACCCTTTCAGTGGGGGAGTTTGGATTTCTTGTGTATCACTCCAGAGATGTTTATGTATATATAAGTAAAAGTGTCTATCTCTTGGAACCACCATTACCACTTTGATACAAATGATTGCACATTATAAGACTGTTCCTTTGGAATCTTCACTTGATCTATGTCTCAGTGAATTTAAGTTAGCTTTTGCTATATAACAAACCATACCAAACTTACTGACTTAAAATAAGAATAATTTATTATTTGTTAGGGCTTCTGTGAGTTGGAAGTTTTTCTCTTCCGGGCCAGCTCATTTGGGGCTGGTTGGTGTAGGATGGTTCAGTCACCTGTCTGGGGCACAGCTGAATTGACTAGAAGATCTGGATGGATCTTTTTTTCCTTATGATCTGTCCAGCAGACCAGCTTGAGGGTCTTCAGATTATGGCCTCAGGATTCCAAGTGCAGCAAAAGAAGGTTAAGCCCCAATGTGCATTTTCCAAGCCTGCGCTTTCCCTCAGGTTTGCTAAGGCACCAACATTGGCCAAAGCAAGTCACAGAGCCAGTCCTAGATAACAGACCAGTGGACAAATAAGTTCCACATCCTGATGGGAAGAGCTGCAAAATATACCATTTCTTTTCAGTCAAACCATATTGGAATATCAGGAGCTTCCTCATTCTTTTTACAGCTGGCTGAACCGTATTTCATTGTATAGTTGTATATTTAGTTACCCACCCCCAAATGGTGGAAATTTAGAGAGGTTTCCAGTTTTAATCACTGAATGAAAAATGCTCTGTGAATAACCTTGAATATGTTTAATTTCACATGTGTGGGGATAATGGGATAAATTTCTAAATGTGGATTTTAAAAAGTAAATAAAAAGTTTAATTATTGATAGATGTTGTTAAAAGGGCACCCTACAGAACTTGGACCAACTCACCCTTTCATATTTAACCTCTCCAACATGCTAGACTTTTTAAAATTACAGCATTTCTTATAGGTCAAAAGTGTTAATTCAGTGTTGTTTCAAATTGCATTGCTTTTGTTAATAGCAACCTTGAATGTTGACTATCTTTCCTTATGAGCAATAGAAATGTGTATTTTCTATTCTTTATATGTTTGCTCTTTGGGGAGGGTTGTTGGCTTATTATTGGTTTGTAGTTTGTAAATATTAGGGAAATTAGCCTTTTGTATATATGTGTGTTCTGTGAATGTAGGTGTTGGGTTTGTTATCAAGGGGTTTCGGCTGTTTTGGGGTATGAGTTCACAATTAGGGCAGTGAGGAGAAATTAAAATGGAGGATTTTTAACACAATGTGAATTGCAAATATTTTCTCAAATTTGTTGTGTTTGGACTTGACTTAGCCAGATATCACTTGATTCACGTAGTCAGATTCATTGATACTTTCTCTCACAACTTGAGAGTTTATGTTGTAGAACACCTTTTTTCACATACACACCAAGATAATAATTGTTTCCTATTTCCACAGGAACTTTTATGTCCCTCTTTATTGTTATTTAAATCTTTGATTGATTTAGAATTTACCCTTATGTAAAGAGCATGGTATTCACTGACCATTATTTTTCCCTAGACACCTATTTATTTAAAACTGCTCATTAGAATTACTGGTTCAAGACCCTCTTTCTAATGTATTACATTTCTTTATGTATTTTGGTATATATCCGGATTCTTGTGCCATTTATTACTGTTGACTCATGCATGATACCTTACTATCTTAATTACTCTAATTTTTCATAGGATTGGTCCTTCCTATTGCTCTCTTTAAAAGAAAGAATTTCCTTGGAAAAGATCTTCTTCGAGTATTTCGTTTCTTTATTTTTGAGATTTTTATTTAGTTATTTGATAGAGCCAGCAAGAGAGAGAACACAAGCAGGGGGAGCAGGAGAGGGAGAAGCAGGCTCCCCACCCAGCAGGGCCAGAAGTTGGGCTGGATCCCAGGACCTGATGGTGACCTGAGCCAAAAGCGGATGCTTAACAACCGAGCCACCCAGGCGCCCCTCCCTGAGTATTTCTGCTTGTTACTTTTCCATTTAAACTTTAAAATTATATTGTCCAGTTTGAATTCTAAAAAACATTTCTATATTCTTATGAAAACCATGTTATCTTCAGACAGCGAATTAAGGAGAGATGTTATCTTTGTGACATTGAGTCTCCCAGCCAAGAACATAATATATCTTGGTTGACAGGGAAGGAGGTCCTGATGCAGTGGTCCCTGAACTTGGTCATTTACCTAAATCACCTACAGAGCTTAAGTCACAGGTTTTGGGGCCAGCACATGGTTTCTGATTCCGCAGGTCTGACGTGGGGCTTGAGAATCTGCATATCTCACAAGTTTCCAGGTGAAGCTCATGTTTGTCCTGGCACTACACTTGAGAATAACTGGCCTAATGTATTGATCATCTGGGAGAGGGTTGGTGGGAGGCTGAAGCATATTTACAAACTTAAAAAAAAAAAAAAAAGGACTGTTAAAGGATCCTTAGGGAAGAGAGGCGGACAACTTGCATGAGGAGTTAAGTGTCTTCGCCCTTGAGGAGAAGCCTCTAGACCTGTGCCAAACTTGGCTGCCACACGCCTTGAAAAACAACTTAAGCCAGACCACCCATTCCAGCACTGAAAGGAGACTCGGACGAGACAATTACAGAGCAAAAAGTTCAGGCTTTCCCCAGCAGAATCAAGTTCTCCATTGGATCAATAACTACCTCAAAACCGGTGCGCGCTGCGCAGCAGGCCGCCCAGACACCGCCCCAGGCATCCAGCGGAGAGCGGCGGGGACTCCCAGCCTGCAAGCTCGCGCCTGCGCCTCGCTCACGCCCCGCCCACGCCTGCGGCTCTTCACAGTCCCTCCTCCGCCGCCCCAGATCCTGTTCCAGGGCACTCTCCTTTCCACCACGCCTCCGAGATTTTAGTAAATGAGTTGTATTTTATAGCCGTTTGCGGCTGGTGAACGCTTCAAAACCTGAAAAGCAAAAACAGATGCTCCTTGGCACCTAGCGAAGAACATTTTAACTAGCTAAGAAGGTCCTTCAAAAAACCCCACCAAGCAGAATAGAGTGTTTCCATCCGGTCCCTTCTGGTCCTAAGGCGTCTTCTCGGTAGGGCGGAGGGGGGCCCCACGGATCAGGACTCGGAGCTGTCACCTTCCCCCCGGGAGAAGCTCCTCCCGCCCCTCGATTGGTAGGTCAGGGACCCAGGGTCCCCGGTTCGGATTAACTTGTGTTCAATTTGAAGCGAATAGAAGATGTTCTGGAAGTTGTTACCGAAGTTTAAAAACCAAAGCGGCCGCAGTGGCTAATTACAAATTTACAGTTGTTGGTTGCCTAAAGAAGATTTCATAGAAACTCAAGAGAAAAATATCTGCTCGCCCAACGTGGGGCTCGAACCCACGACCCTGAGATTAAGAGTCTCATGCTCTACCGACTGAGCTAGCCGGGCGCCCGGGGCCTGGGTTTTCTCTTAGAGGTATCATTTCTTTCAAGAGACAGAGTATATAGTCTAGATACACACTAGTGACAATGAAAGAGATCTTGGGATTGTGAACATGATAGTAGCTTTTTACTACTAAGACTGGCTCCGAGAGAGTGGCGGGGACTGCGTCGGGCCAGGCAGCCTTCCAGAGAACGGAGAATGTGGAGTCCTAAAACTTCCGTGTTTCCGCAAAGTCCGCATGGATCGGATCATTTTGTTAGCCCGGTGTCTGGCATGCCGACTGCTGAGGAGGAGACTAAAGAGCGCGAGGGAACCCGGATGAGAGTCACAAACAGCCGGGGGAGCAGGTAGGGGCCTGGGGGCTTGGTGCTCCAGCCCCTGCTTCCTTCTTTTCCTGAAGGCAGAGAGGCTTAATTCACTCAGCCACCCAGGCGCCCCATGTGTTGTTCTTTTCCTAAACCGTGACAACCACGGTGGTGGGAGGAAGCGTGGCTGAGGGACGTGTCACTGGGAGCACGAATTTGTTTTTAAATACTAAAATTTTGTGTGGCTTAAGTAAAATACCCTATTTGTTACGCGTCCTAGCGAGATTTCAAGTCAGATGAGAGTCAGAGCCCCAGGGGATTTCATTCCACTCTCCCAACTTTCATTTCTCCAATGTACGGTACAAGCGGTGAGTTCCAGAGTCAGAAGCAAAGGGTTCTCACCTTTGCAGCCTTGGTGGCAGCTCCGATACTCCCCAGACCGCCCTGAAGTGCGCGCGTGCCAGAGCCGCTTAGGTTGTTTGTTTGGGGGGGGGGGGGGGCGAGTGGGGTAAGGAGCTGAACAGAAACAATTCACCCAGTTTGTGAACAGCATTTCTGCGAGGAGCTTGGAACGAAGAGAGAATTAAGCTTTTTTCAAGCCCTTTAAAAGATTTTGTATATTAATTAAAAAAAAAAAAAAGAAAGAAAGAAAAAAAAACTGGCCACCCCAGACACACCATATGCCGTGACTCGGATTCGAACCGAGGTTGCTGCGGCCACAACGCAGAGTACTAACCACTATACGATCACGGCGCGCCACTTGCCAGGCGACGCAACGGGGTTTTATTTTATGCCTTTTGGAATAGGAATAGGTACCCTATGCTGCCGTTTTATTTGCCCCGTTTAAATGATCTGCAGCAATCAAAGCACCAAACTTTTCCACTCCACAACCTCGAAGTCTTGACCCCTGAATCCGGTTTTGGGCTAAATCCCGCCTTCAGGCGCCAGCATCGCCCTTCGGCTGGGCAGCGGGCTGCGGCTGGGACCATCGAGGATCGCCCCTCCTCATGCCGCTTTTCCTTCCATTTCCAGCTTGTACCCTGGAATTGAGGTTTCTGTCCCTGCAGCGGTGGAGCCCGGATAGAAGCAGAGCTGGTCGAAGGCCCTCTTTTACGTTTCTTCTTGCTAGACACCGTTCCAAGTGACAGGGATCTCTCCGGGAACTGCGGGATTTGTACTGACGTCCTTACTCTGATTCCTCAGTAAACCAGAGCCGCATCCGAGGATTTAGAAAATCAAATCCGAGCAGCCTTTATTTCAGACCCCCACCCCCAAAAAATGCCCTAAAGACCCCAAAAGGATAGTTATATACTGGTGCGAGGCCAGCGCCCGAACCCAGCACACGGGCTTGGCTCGGCGTTGCAGCTAGGAAAACCCCAGAGGGTCTCTTTTAAGATAGATTCACCACGGAACTGAGAGTCTCAAAATCCTTTCCTTCCCTGGCGGTTTACTGAATTGAACTACTTAAAAGTTTCGGGGGAGAAAATCTAAACGCATATTGCGTTGGCCGGGAATCGAACCCGGGTCAACTGCTTGGAAGGCAGCTATGCTCACCACTATACCACCAACGCAGGCCCTTTCCACTTTTGATTGTTTTCCCTATGAGGAGTAACTGCCTAGTTCTGGTCACAATTCTTTATCTGTCATTTACATTAAGAGAGATTTCTAACACCCAGCCAAACAAGACAGCGCTCTATGATTTCTCCTATGGTTATATTAAAGATTCTATGGTAGTTTCTTATTGATTCACAGGTTTTTAAAATCAGTTCTAATTTTTTCAATTGTGGTTTGAAGGAGGTGTCTCAAATCCAGTTAGGAAGTTAAGTCTCCCCTGATGGACTCATTAGGCATTTCAGAGTACTTTCATAGGGCAGATGCATTAAGGTAAATACAGTAAGGTAGATTGTTTATGGCGGCATTGTTTGTAGTAGCAAAGGATTAGAAATAACCTAACTGTCCATCGAAAAGAAGTTGATTCAATTAATTATGGAATATCAATACAGTAGAATACTATGTGCCATAAGGAAGAATGAGGAAACTCTTCAAGTCTAAACTTGATGTATAATCTAATATATTTCTAAAATACATTGTTAAGTAAAAAAGGCAAAGTGTACCAAAAAACGTGTATAGATTGCTATCATTTGTGCAAGGAGGAGTATATTTAAATATATAAGTATGTGTGCATGTACTTGCGTTTGCATAAGATATGAAATGTAACATTGGTTGCCTTATTAGAGGGAAAATAGATGGCAGAGATAAAAATTAAGTTTGTCAGTTACAGCCTTTGCATATTTGAATCCTAAACCATGTAAATAAATACACTACCCTTTTCAAGAACTAAATTAAATTGAAAGAAAATATCATGTTAGTGAAGAGCGTTTATTTCCATTGACAAGTGTTGGAAATATATTAACTTTAAAAATATCTGGAAATAAAATAGTATGAATAGCATAATTCCAATTGTTTTTTTTTAAACTGGACATCGGAGTTAATAGGTCGGAGAACAATTTTCACTTTGTATATTTCTGCACTTCCTGTATTTCAGCTTTGGCGAGTCGGGTAACTGACTAGGAGAAACAATGTTAATCATTAAAAGGATTCTGTGGAATAGTTTAAACAAACAAAAAAAAAAAAACACAACTTTAAAATGACTCTTCCCTGACCGGGAATCGAACCCGGGCCGCGGCGGTGAGAGCGCCGAATCCTAACCACTAGACCACCAGGGAGGCTGGTAAAAGCTTTCTGATAGAAATTATATGATTCGAAGTGTATGTTTCTACCTAAATTTCTGTATACCGTTCCAACTGCCTTGGGTTTTGAGATTCCTGAAAACTGCGCCTTTGTCAGGTGGAATTGACTCCTTTGTTTCTTTTTTGAAGTTAGTAAACCCGCGGAAGAACCCGGAAGCCTGGCTCCCAGAGCTGAGGGATGATCAGAAACGCACCATCACAGTCCCCAAGACCAGAGATAAGTAACAGGAGGAGACGGAGACAGAAAAGAAGCTCTCAGCTTCACGTAGTTGCCCTGATTTCCTGAACTGTGATCAGGAGAAAAGTAACGACCTTTAGCTGGAGCTTTGCCCAGGTGAACAGAAACTTTTCCTTAAGAAATATAAAGGTCGTCGTGTGACCAACGCTTGGAGATCCTGATCCTATGGCAGCTTTTTTTCGTCTATGAACTTAGACCAAATTCTGCTGGCCAAAACAAATACTGCAGTCACGTGAAAGTCACTGGGCCTACGGGTCCTTGGTGGTCAGCA
This sequence comes from Mustela putorius furo, assembly GCF_011764305.1. NCBI lineage: Eukaryota > Metazoa > Chordata > Mammalia > Carnivora > Mustelidae > Mustela > Mustela putorius. Next base: position 476,283 of record NW_025421424.1, read on the forward strand.
GAACCTGAGCTTAACTCTGGTGGGAGACTAAGAGAAAGGCAGAGGTATGGAGCTTTTCAGTTTTTTAATATGAAGAAAGGAGAGTGGGAGTAAGAAGGAAAAAAGAAATGGGGTGCATGCTTCCACTGAAGGAACATTAAAAACCATACCCATCAGTGTATGCAAATTAACTTTTTTTGACTATATGAGAAAAAACAAATGTAACAAAATACTGACAATGAATCTACGTGAGGGGTAATTGAGTGCTCATTATTTTATTCTTTCGAGTTTTTTGTAAAAATTTTTAAAATAAAAAATTGAGAAAAACAAGAATGAAACAAAAGCCTCCACTCAGGCTTTTTTTTTTTTTTTTAATCAGAAGATCCCAATGTTACTAACTTTGATGAGTTCAAACCGAAATTTTTAAAAGCAGTCCCCCTCCACATTAACATAAAAAAATATTTTCGATAATGAAAAAGTGAATTTAAATATGAATCACTAATGATGTGTGCATATCAGCAGGGCTTAACAGAAGAATGGATAGTAGGACATGGGGAATTTGTGGGGTTTTATGTTCTTTTGCTTTGCTTTTAAAGTATTAATGTTAAAATATTGTTTAAGAAAAGTATACATCCTCCTGACTTCCAATCTCCACCTTCCTGGGGGTTTAAATGCCAGAAATTTGTTACTAAATGCCAGATGGTTATTTTCACAAAAACCAGTAATCCCATTGTCACATGTCACCATGGAGATTAACAGAGGCCATTTCCTTTTACTCCAGCTCTGTTCCACAGAACCACAATCTGTACCCCAAGGATGGAAAAAAAGTAACTAACTTTCAGCATTTTGGAATTGTATACCAATTCCAAATTGGGGTGGGTAGGATAGTAGAATTTATTCCTCTATATCAGAGGAAATCAACCTTTTATTTCAGTCAATAACAGCCCATTGTAATCTATTTTTCTGCCACCTGCTGGTAATTTTTGGCAACACATGAGAACCTAGGAAAGAAAGTACAAGCTCTGGGAGCTAGTCACCCTTCTCAACATCAAACTACCAGGAGAGGGGGCACCTGGGTGGCTCATTGGGTTAAAGCCTGTGCCTTTGGCTCAGGTCATGGTCCCAGGGTCCTGGGATCGAGCCCCACATCGGGCTCTTTGCTCAGCAGGGCACCTGCTTCCTCCTTTCTCTCTGCCTACTTGTGATCTTTATCTGTCTAATAAATAAAAAATCTTAACAAAACAGGAGAGGCCTCATCATTCAGGATGAGGGAAGATGGGGGAAGGAGTACAATTCCTTCACTTCACTCCATCTTCTGTTTTCTTTTTTCCTTTTTCCATACATTTGTAGATCATATGCCAGACTAGGCATTGAAGTCACAAAATATACTTAATGAACTCATAATCAGGGGGCACTTGGCTAGTTCAGTCAGAAGAGCATACAATTCTTGATCCTGGGGTTGTTGAGTTTGAGCTCCACATTGGGTATGGAGATTAATTAAATAAACTTTAAAAAAAAATAGCTCACAATCAAATGGAAAACCAAATAAACAAGTGAATAAAAGAATATGGATCAGGGAAGATTGAGTACTTGTACTTTTCCCTATTCCTCCTGCTAATACAACTAAAAAGCTTGGACACTGCACATAAAACAAACTTAAGAGACTTGAAAAGGTGGAGAAAAGGAGGCAGACCAGCTAGGGGCCTAAAGAACCTAAGGAGCCACACATTGGTGATTTCCTGGGTTTTTTTTTTTTTTTTTTTTTTTTTTTTTTTTTTTTTTTTTTTTTTTGTCTCACAAATCCCAGATGTGGTGCTGAAGAAGCCAGCAACCTGGAAATGCCAGTGGGGACAGCCAAAGGAAAAAACAAAACAAAACAAAAGCAAGCCTGTTCTTTCTAGCCAAAGGACCAGGAAAGAGGCAGCCTAGGAAAATAGAAAACTTCTAGATAATCAGCACTCCGCTCCAGCCAAACACCAGAGAAAGAACTGTTTTGCTCACTCCAACAAACACTGGTAATGGTTGAATGGGATGCCTAGACATCCACCTTCACCAGGCCTTTTAGGAGGTGTTCCTTCCCTTCTCTGCTGGATTAGTTCTAGAGGAGAGGTGGTAAAGAGCAGTTTCACCAACACCCAGTGATATCAAGGTGACCCCGCCCCTATCCCTACTATTAGTGGAGACCATGTGGGAAGGAGTAAAAAGACCTTCCTACTTCTCCCAGGCAGGTTGGTATCAGTGAAAGCCTAATAACCCCTGCCCTCACCTAAGCAGTAATGAGAAGCCCCACCCCTCAGGTGTCAGTAGAAGCTGAGTGGGGAAACTGGAAGCCTACACCTACTTGGCTGTAATAAGACACTCCCATTTACTTTCACTGCCACAGTAGTAGTGGAGAAAGCCAACTAAGAAGTTTTAAATAGGATCCAGAGTTCAAAATGTCCAGGTTTTAATAAAAATAGCACTCATCATACCAATGAGAAAGATCTTCAACTGAATGAAAACAGACCACACCTAGATGACAGATACTAGAATTCTCTGACAAAGATTTTAAAGCATGGGGTGCCTGGGTGGCTCAGTGGGTTAAAGCCTCTACCTTCGGCTCAGATCATGATCCCAGGGTCCTGGAATGGAGCCCGGCATCAGGCTCTCTGCTTGCTGGGGAGCCTGCTTCCTCCTCTCTCTCTGCTGCCTCTCTGCCTACTTGTGATCTCTCTCTGTCAAATAAATAAATAAAATCTTTTTTAAAGAAAAGATTTTAAAGCAGTCATCATAAAAATGTTTCAACAAGCAATCACAACCATGCTTGAAACAAACGAAAAAATTAGAAAGTCCCAATAGAGAAATTAAGTTTCAGCAAAGACATAGAAGCAAAGAAATAGAAGAAAAAGAAGAACTAAAAAAAAAAAAAAAGAACAACAACAATGACGATGACAACAACAACAGCTAAACGGAAATTTTAGAACTAAAAAATAACAATAACCAAACCAAACCAAACCATCTCAGTGGATGGGTTCAATAGCAGAATGGAGGGGGCAGTGGAAAATCTGTGAACTAGAAGACAAAAGTACTCAACATGGACAGTGGATAAATAAAAATTAAAAAAAAAAAAAGGCAGAGTCTCAGGGACTTGTGGGATTATAACAACAGATCTGTGATATCATTGGATATCCAGGAGGAGAAGAAAAAAAGAACAGGACAGAAAAAAGTACAAAAAGAAATAGTGGCTGGAAATTCCCCAAGTTTGGCAGAGGGATAAAACCTATGTGTTCAAGAAGCTGAGCAAACCCCAAAGAGGATAAACCCAAACAAATTCATGCCAGGACACATCATAGTCAAACTACTGAAAGCTAAAAACATAAAAAATACTGAAAGCAGTGGAAAATGACACCTTACTTGTAGGGGGAAAATCAATGGCAGATTTCTCATTGGAAATCGTGGAGGCCAGAAGAAGGGGCACAAAATTTTTCAAACACTGAAAGAAAAGACTGTCCACCGAGATTCTTTTTTTTTTTTTTTAATTGATTTTATTTATTTACTTGACAGAGAGAAATCACAAGTAGATGGAGAGGCAGGCAGAGAGAGAGAGAGGGAAGCAGGCTCCCTGCTGAGCAGAGAGCCCGATGCGGGCCTCGATCCCAGGACCCTGAGATCATGACCCGAGCCGAAGGCAGCGCGGCCCAACCCACTGAGCCACCCAGGCGCCCCCACCGAGATTCTTATATCAGGGAAAATACTCTTCAAGAGTAAAGGGCATAATACATTTCAACAACAAAAAGACAAACAGCCCAATTTTCAAATGAGCAAATGAAGAGAACATCTCCAAAGAAGATACTCAAAACAACCAGCAAGCATATGAAAAGATTCTCGATGTCATTGGTCATTAGGGAAATGCAAGCCTATACCGCAATAAGATATCATTTCACACTTTGGGGCTGGCTACAGTTATGGAAAATAACAAGTACTGATGAGGATGAGGAGAAATTGGAACACTTATACTTTGCTGGTGGGAATGTAAAATGTTTCAGCTGCTGTGGAAAACAGTTTGGCAGTTCCTCAGAAAGTTAAACGTAGTATATATGACCCAATAATTCACTCCTAGGTACATTATACCACAAAGCACTGAAAACAGATACTCAAAAGATATCCTATCCATGTACATTCATAGCAGCATGCTATTAACAGTAGCCCAAGTAGAAACCACCCAAATGTCAATAAAGTCACAGATAAACAACTATGGTATATAAATACAGTGGCTTATTGTTTGGACATAAAAAGAAATGAGGTACTGATACCAGCTATGGTATCATAGTGGTATGATACAGTATGGATGCACCTTGAAAACGTTATGCTTAAAAGAAAGAAAACAGACACAAAAGATCACATATTGTATGACTCCATTTACATGAAATGTCCAGAAAAGGCAAATCCACAGAGACGGGAAGCAGACTGGTCATTGCCAGATGTTGGGGAATGACTGAATAATGGGTACAGAGTTTCTTTTTTGGGGAGATGAAAACATTCTGGAACTTGATAGTGGTGACTGGTGCAAAACATTTTGAATGTATTATATGTTATTGAACTGTACACTTTGGAATGATTAAAATTGTGGACTTTATGTCCGATGTGTATTTATACAGTTAAAACAGTGAAGGAGGGACGCCTGGGTGGCTCAGTTGGTTAGGCGGCTGCCTTCGGCTCGGGTCATGATCCCAGCGTCCTAGGATCGAGTCCCACGTCGGGCTCCTTGCTCCGCAGGGAGCCTGCTTCTCCCTCTGCCTCTGCCTGCCACTCTGTCTGCCTGTGCTGGCTCTTGCTCTCTCTCTGACAGGTGAATAAATAAAATCTTAAAAAAAACAAAACAGTGAAGGAGAAATCCTAGCAAGATTTTTTGTGGATATAGACAAAATTATTCTAAAAGCTAAATGGAAAGGCAAAGGAGCTAGAATGAGTAAAATGAAGTTTGAAAAAGAAGAATTGAGTGAGGGGCACCTGGGTGGCTCAGCGGGTTAAAGCCTCTGCCTTCAGCTCAGGTCATGATCCCAGAGTCCTGGGATCGAGCCCTGCATCGGGGTCTCTGCTCAGCTGGGAGCCTGCTTCCCTCTCTCTCTCTGCCTGCTTCTCTGCCCACTTGTGATCTCTGTCAAATAAATAAAAATAAAATCTTTAAAAAAAAAAAAAAAAAGAAGAATTGAGTGGGATGGGGTGGGAGGGATAAGGTGGCTGGGTTATGGACAGTATGGTGGGTATGAGCTATGGTGAGTGCTGTGAATTGTGTAAGACTGATGATTCATAGACCTGTGCCCCTGAAACAAATAATATATATGTTAATAAAAACATTTTTTAAAAGATAAATTAAAGTTTTGAAAAAAAATTAACTGGGTAGAATCAGCTTACTCATTTTTAAGACTTATAAGACTACAGTGTCAGGATGGTGTGGTATTGGCAGAAGAATAAATGTACAGACCAATGAAACAGAATAAAGAACCCAACAATAGACCAAATATGCCAAACTGACTTTTTTTTCTTTTTTTTTTTTTTACAAAGGTACAGAAGCAATTAAATGAAGAAAGAATAGCTTTTTCAGTATACCTTGCTGAAGAAATTGGACATCCATTGGTCAAAAAAACAAAAAACAAACCAAAAAATCTCTCAACTTTAGTTTCACACCTTATATAAGAACTGACTCAAAGTGGATCAACAACTTAAACGTGAAGTGTAGAACTCTTAGGAAGAAAAAAAAAAGCTCTTCATGAGCTAGGGCTAGTCAAAGATTTGACACCAGCAGCATGATCCATAAAAGGGAAAAACTGATAAAGTAGACTTCTTCAAAATTAAATACTTTTTTTTTTTTTTTTTGCAAAAGACCCTCCTATGAGGATGAAAAGACAAGCAGTGATTGGGAGGAAATGTTTGTAAACCACATACACAACAGAGGACCATTACCTAGAATATATTAAAAAACTCTCAAACTCAACAGTAAAAAAACCCAGTCTGATGAGAAAATGTCAAAAAGACATGAAGGATATACAGAGAGCATATAAGCACATGAAAGATGTCCAACATTATTAGCCACTAGGGAAATACAAATTGAAATCACAATTAGATACCACTACATACCTATCAGAATGGCTAAAAAAAATTTTTTTTAATGACTATCTAATGGTGAGAATGCAGAAAATGCAGAGAAACTGGATCACTCATCCATTGCTTTTGGGAATGTAAAATAGTGCAAGTCACCCTGGAAAACAGTTTGGCAGTTTATTAAACAAAAAACATCCTGAAGGGGTGGTGCAGTGGGTTAAAGCCTCTGCCTTTGGCTTGGGTCATGATCCCAGGCTTCTGGGATCGACCCCCACATTGGGCTCTCTGCTCAGCAGGGAGCCTGCTTTCTCCCCTCTCTCTGCCTACTTGTGATCTCTGTCAAACAAATAAAATCTTAAAAAAAAAAAAAAAACAACTAATCCTGAAAGGTTACACACTATATGATTGCTTATATAACATTCTTCTTCTTTTTTTAAGACTCTATTTATTTATTTGACAGAGATAGCAAGAGAGGGAACACAAGTAGGGGGAGCAGGAGAAGGAGAAGCAGATTCCAGGGAGCCTGACATAGGACTTGATCCCAAGACCCCGGGATCATGACCTGAGTTGAAGGCAGATGCTTAACTGAGCCACCCAGTTGCCCCTATATAGCATTCTTAAAATGACAAAAATCACAGAAATGGAGAAGATGAGCTTTTACTAATTTTAAGGTAGGGATGGAGATGGGAGGGAAGTAGGCATGGCAACATGAGGGATCCTTGTGATGGAGTAAGCTATCTTGATTGCAATATCGCGCTATAGTTTCCTGTTACGCCTGAGTTTTCGCATCCGAGAGGCCACCAAGGAGCCAACACCGATGCAGTCACATGAGGGTTTATTTTTACAAGCTTAAGCTTGGGCCCAAGTATACCCAACGCAGCGGAGTAGGGACTTGGACCCTAAACCAGACTATAGTCAGAGTTTTTAAAGGCGGAGTAGGTGTGGACTCGGGGGTGGGTGAGGACAAAGGGGTGTTCAGAAGGGCTATCAGGGTAAAGAAGACTGTCAGGATATTGAGGCCTGGTTATTATCAAGCCAAGGCCGTTTTTCCTCTAGTGAGGCACTAACATGAAGACAGTTGAGAGTTTCCTGATAGAATGTCACATTCCTCCTCTCAAGTGTCCTTGTTAGTGAGATTTAGCACTGGGACATTTGTAAACTGAGGAAGACTCCTGTCTTGCAGGATTGTGATTTCTGCAAGTTAACTATTTGTTCACACATCCTACCGAGGGGAGGGGAGCAGGTGGAGAGGGGGGGCAAGGTGCCAGCTTTTGCTTTGTCAGGATGGCTGTACTTATGTCAGGGCTAGACTCAAGGTGGGTACAGTCTTGTTTTTCTTGGCCTCCACATTTCCCAGGGGGTTACCATTGGGAGAAACTGTGTAAAGGGTACATGGGATCTCTCTGTATCATTACAATTGCATATAAAGCTATAATTACCTCAAAAGGAAAAGTTTACATTTAATGAGTACGGAGTTTCAGTTTTGCAAGATAAAGAGTTCTGGAGATTTCGTTGCACAATGTGAATATACTTAAAACTACTGAACTGTACACTTTAAAATGGTGAAGATAGTAAATTTTATAGTAAGTGTATTTTACTACAATTAAAATTTTATAGAGAAAGAACAAAGTAATTAAAGAGTAGAAAGATTTTACACACGAACAAAACTAGAACTGAATGAGACAAAATGCAGTTAATTTCACCAGAGGGAGTGAAGAAACTCTGGGAACTCTGCTGCACATCAGTAGCAAAGCTGACAGTAGAATTCATAGCTCCTCTCCAAATTGCTTGAAATTGTCTTTTACTTGGAGCTTTAAGATCCATAGGATTGGAACACCTGGGTGGCTCAGTTGGTTAAGTGTCTGCCTCTGGCTCAGGTCATGATCCCACAGTCCTGGGATGGAGTCCCACATAGGATTCTTTGCTCAGCAGGGAGCCTGGGTCTCCCTCTGCTTCCCACTCCCCTTGCTTGTGCTCACTCTCTCTCTCTCTCTGACAAATAAAATACACTTATAAGATCCACAGAATCTCTTAGCCCCTTTGTGACATCAGATTTTCCCACACAATGCCAGATGGCATCAATCTCAACTCTTCCTACTGCCCACAGAAATTCCTGTCTACACGGGACTGACTTGTCTTCTTCATCCCTTTAGACTAACGGTTCTCAACTTAAGCCACATGCGCAATTGCACAGGGAGTATTAAAAACAAAAAAATCCTGGCAGTTGTGTTCCACCCCCAGAAGTTCTGATTTAATTGGTTTGGGGTATTCTCTGAACATCAGAATTTTTTCAACCTCCTCAGATGATTATAACATGCAGCCAAAGTTAAGAGCTGCTGCTTCAGGCACTGAATATACAACTTTTCCATTAAGTGCTGTATTACATTTACTTTGTAGATTTTATTTATTTATTTGACAGAGACACAAGTAGACAGGCAGGCAGGGAGAGAGAGGGAAGCAGGCTCCCTGCTGAGCAGAGAGCCCGATGGGGTAATTGATAGGACCCTGAGATCATGACCTGAGCTGAAGGCAGTGGCTTAACCCACTGAGCCATCCACGCACCCCATAGACTGTTATTTTTCATCTGTTATATTCGTCTCCATGGCAAAACTGTATAATATCCTAGAAGGCCTTCATTCTATCAAATATTTCTAGCAAATTTTTTTTAAAGATTTTATTTATTTATTTGACAGAGAGAGATCACAAAGTAGGCAGAGAGGCAGGCAGAGAGAGGAGGAAGCAGGCTCCCCGCTGAGCAGAGAGCCCGATGCGGACTCGATCCCAGGACCCTGAGATCATGACCTGAGCCGAAGGCAGCGGCCTAACCCACTGAGCCACCCAGGCGCCCCTCTAGCAAATTTTAAGTGCTCGATCAACACTTGAATTCTCAACTAGCTGAGAAAGTTCCTTGGGTTGGCATCAGAATCCAAGTTAGTTTTGGCTGGTTAATACAGTACAAAACGAAGATGGAACAAAGGAAGGAGATAAAATCTAACATTTGGTGACAATGACAGACATAATTCCTGATACAGGAGTGGCTGAAGTCCAGGCCTAAATAACTGAGAAATCTTCACCTGATTAGCAATAAATGTCCAGGGACAAAAAACAAACAAACAAACAAACAAAATAAACAACCACAAGGCATCAATCATTAACCCTAATTATTAATTGTCTCTCATGACAAATTCTTCTACCAGTTCAATTTGTTTTAATGACAACATCTAAGTATGCCAAAAGCTCTTTGGTAAACAGAGGAGTCTGTATATGCTTGAATCATTCAAAATACCCAAAGTCCTTTTGAGGAACAGTCCAGGTGGATATCACCTCTGTATAACTAAAAATCCAGCAAGTAGACCCAAAGGGGTAGTAATTCACAGACTGAAAACTCGCCATTGAAGTATCTCATGATACTTCTCTGCTAATTTGCAATAATCTATACCCAAGAGGCCTAAAATGTCTGACACGGAGGAGATAATCCTGCTGTGTGATTTAACAGTATAAATGTCTCTGGAGCCCACTCAGGTTCCAAGTTCTGCTCAAACGATGGGACTGAGGAACAGCCGTAATTACAAAGACTTGGAACCAAAAGAGATACTTAGAAACATATAATCTGTTGGCTTTTCAATCCACTTAAGCAATAGAACTCTTTTTTTCTTAATGAAAGCATGCCCCAAATCCCAAAATATAAAAGAGCTCAAACCAGAGCTGCTCTGTTTGGACTGGGGTGTAGGAAATCCCTACAGCTTTGGGAGCATGGCTTTTAAATCCAAACCTACAGGGAAAGGGGCTGAGGGTTAAATTTGTGTGGCCCCGTGTTTAGGAGGCTCTAGAGAGAAACCAAGAATGTGAAGTAAAAGGAATCAAACGTCTCTCTCATATGAGAGTACTGGGAAAGTCGTGTCCTTGAGCTACACACACACACACCCCAAACCTGTTTCTAAAGCAAGCATGATCCATAACGTAAAAACACTTTCAGTAATCCAGTTTATCCAGTTTACGTCATGGTAGTGTGAAACCACTTGGGATTGAGAATATCTAGAAGGTTTCCTCAACCGTGGTGGTATCTTTGGGGTAGGAGGGGGGCTTTAGAAATATGCAGGGGTACTTTAAAAATTTACAGTGACTGGGTTGCAAGTGGCAACTGGATGCAAGTGGCACTTAGCAGGAGAGGTGAGACAAGAATGCTTACTGTCCTGCACTAGGCAGGACAGTTCTACAAAACAAAGAATTGTCCCTTCTCAAATGTTAATAGAGCCCCCACTGAGAAGAACTGCAGGCAAGGAAACCTAAAAGATTTAGGTTACTTTATACCCAAGATTCCCATGACACGTTTTCACAGAGGATAATACACTCCTAAAATTTGTATAGAACCACAAAAGACCCCAAGTAACCAAATAAAGAAAAGCAAAACTGATGGCATCACAATGCTGGACTTCTGCACAAAAACAGACACACAGACCAATGGAGCAGAATAGAAAACCCAGAAATGGACGCACAACTCTATCATTGACAAAGCAGGAAAAAAAGAGTCTTTTCAACAAATGGTGTTAGGAAAACTGGAGAGCAACATGCAGAAGAATGAAACTGGAGGGCGCCTGGGTGGCTCAGTGGGTTAAGCCGCTGCCTTAGGCTCAGGTCATGATCTCAGGATCCTGGGGTAGAGCCCCGCATCTGGCTCTCTGCTCAGCAGGGAGCCTGCTTCCTCCTCTCTCTCTCTCTCTCTCTCTCTCTCTCTCTGCCTGCCTCTCTGCCTGCTTGTGATCTCTCTCTGTCAAATAAATAAATAAAATCTTTAAAAAAAAAAAAAAGAATGAAACTGGACCACTTGCACCATACACAATAAACTCAAAATGGATGAGAGCTCTAAATGTGAGACAGAAACCATCAAAATCCTAGAGAACACAGGCAGTAACCTCTTTGACCTCGGCCTCAGCAATTCTTGCTAGACACGTCTCTGGAGGCAAGGGAAACAAAAGTAAAAATGAACTATTGGGACTTTATCAAGATTAAAAACTTCTGGGGTGCCTGGGTAGCTCAGTCGGTTAGGTGTCTGCCTTCGGCTCAGGTCATGATCCAGGAATCCTGGGATGGAGTCCCACATCAGGCTCCCTGCTCAGTGGGGAGCCTGCTTCTCCTCCTCCTCCCTGCTCGTGCTCTCTCTCTCTCAAATAAATAAAATCTTTTTAAAAAAAGATAAAAACTTCTGTAGAGTGAAGGAAACAGTCAACAAAACTAAAAGGCAGCCTATGGAATGGGAGCATATATTTGCTATAGATGTATCTGATAAAGGGTTAGTATCTAAAATCTATAAAGAACTTACCAAACTCAACACCTATAAAACAATCCAGTTAAGAAATTGGCAGACAACATGAATAGACATTTTCCTGAAGAAGACATCCAGATGGCCAACAGACACATGAAAAGATGCTCAACATGACTCATCATCAGGGAAACAGAAATCAAAACCATGATGAGATAATATCTCACACCTGTCAGAATGGCTAAAATTAACAACACAGGAACAATAGATGTTGTCAAGGACTTAGAGAAAGGGGAATCCTCTTACACTGTTGGTACAAACTGGTGCAGCCACTCTGGAAAACAGGTTCCTCAAAAATTTTTAAATAGAACTATCCTATGACCCAGCAATTGCTACTAGATAGTTACCCAAAGGACAAAAAAATACTGATTTGAAGGGGCACATGCACCCTGATGCTAATAGCAGCACTATCAATGATAGCCATATTACAGAAAGAGCCCAAATGTCCATTGAGTGATGAACAGATAAAGATGTGGGGTGTGTGTGTGTATAATGTATATATTATATGTATATAATATGTGTTATATATAATACATACACACATATTATATATATATATATAATATAATGAAATATTTACTCAGTCCTCAAAAAGAATGAAATCTTGCCATCTGCAACAACATGATTGGAGTTTGGGTGTATTATGCTAAGTGAAATAATTAGAGAAATACCATACAATTTCACTCGTATGTGGAATGTAAGAAACCAAACACATGAACATAGGGGAAGGGGCAAAAAAAAGAGGGGCAAACCTAAGAGACCCTTAACTACAGAGAAAAAAACTAAAGGCTGCTGGAGGGGAGATGGGCAGGGGTATTGAGAGCCTACTGAAGTGTCTGCCTTGCTCTCCTCACTATCCATAGTAAAGAGGTAGCTCCTTGGTGGTCTGGTGGCCAGGACTGAGGGCTTTTGCAGTGAAGAGGAGTCATGTCTATTCCAGCCCCCTTGCAGGAGGTATGTGTACCCTCAAGAAATTGTAGTTAAAAGGTCAAGGAACATACTTGAACATTTTTCTGAGGACAGGGCTAATATCTCTCATTAGGTTTTCAAAAGGAGTTTGTGATCCTCCAAAGTAAGAACCACTGATTTATAAACTCTCAATCCCAAATAATCCCATACTGCTAACACCCTAATAAATTCAACCAAAAGAAACCCATCTTTTACTGCATTAGCAGTCTTTGATTTTAGAAGCATTTTATTTTTGGAACTCTCTTCTTAATGCAGGGAAGGGCAAGCACTGCTTTCTTTACCTTTCCAGGAAATGATAAAAACACCAAATGTCTAGGTAAAGGTGGTACAAAGTAAAGAGTCTGTCTTTATGGAATAGTTCCAAATGGGTAAAATGGTAAAATTTCAAGCTATGAAAAATGACGCCTTTTTATTTAACTTAAATTTAAATTCACACTTCCAAAAATACTTGATTTGTTTTCATTTTAACTTTAATTTATCCACAAGAGGTTTAAAGAGAGTTGCAAAAATGTAAGCAACACCTCACATGCAACCAAAACAAATATAACAAAAACTAGCATAAAGATAGAAAATTCAAAAGCTATAGAAAAAAATATATAATAAAAACCCAAGTGTATATAAATACTATAACTAGATTATATTTTCCTCTGAACTTCAAAACAGTTAAAACCAAAAGAGAAAGAAAATGAGTTACAGCATTCTCACTGCCTCTTAAAAGGAAACATATCAAGCTGCCAAAAAAGTCAAACTTTCCTTAAATGGTGAACTTCTCAAATAGGCCCTTCTACCACAACAATTAATGACCTAATGACCATCACTGAGTTTATCTGAAATGAATTTTGAAAAAGTATCTTGTTTCCTTGTTGTTTCTTTCATTTGACACCAAATAAAAGATATTTATTTATGAATATGGATATTCATGAGGCTATCCAATGATGATCTTCTATGTTTTCAACATACTGGTTTCTACCAGTTAGAGGGTTAGTAATATAGTTTAAACATATTGAACTATATTAGAATTTTGTTTAATTCCTTGGGTATATAAAAGTTGGTTGCCAGCCATCTCTCTTCTTACCCTCAGTGGTGGGCTCATTCTCTGAGCCAGTGTTCTAACTTGAAGATCTTGGGACTGTTTTCTCTGGTCTACCTTCTCTCGCATCCTGCCTAAATCTGTATCTTTTGTTTTTTTCCCCTTTTCTCCATCTAAATTCCGCCACCTGGGAGCCTATTGAAGAAGCTATAATGCAAAGAATATTGACTTCTGGGGCAGATAAATCTGGATTTGAATTAGGCAACCTGAGACAAGATAGTATCTTCAAGCGCTTCGGTTCCTAGAAAATGGGGATAAAATTTGCCTTTCAGGGTTGTTGTGAGGATTAGAAATGCTATCACCAGATCACTCAGCATAGCATGTGGCACCAACAGATGTTCAACAATAATTAAACTATTTCTACTATGATGAGTACCCCTGTCCAGGTGGATCTGATATTTTTGTTTTGTAGTAAGTAAGGCAGTGGACAACTGTTACTCCTTAGTACCTTTTTTGAGAAAAGCTATCAAGTCTGCTCTTCCCCTCATCTGCTTAATGTCGGTGGAGATCATTTTTGTTCCAGGGAGGTACTTCTTGGGGTTCTCCAAATACTCATCAGTGTCTCCTCTCCCCAGGTGATGCCTTTGTTCTTGTTGGCATCTGCAGAAGACAAGTCAGGCCCTTGGTTTATCTTTTGCCCAGATAAACCATGGAGCTTTGGCCCAGTTTTGTGCTTGCCTCCCTTTTCCACAGTATGGCACTAGGGCACAATTCTGAACAAAAATCTTCTTGCCCTTCTCAATATCACCCATTCTTAAATCACTCTTCTGTTGCAAGTGAAACAAAGAAGCCCATTCACAAGTCAGAGGTCTCTCTGTAAACTCAACTTTGCTGACTATAAATGTGTTCTGGGTGGCATTTGGTAGATAGGTTTTGACAAGGATGACGATTAGACACACACACTCAAACACACATACACATACACACACACAAAGGGCTCACAGATAATTTCTGACTTTAAAATTTTGTTATGAAAATTTCAAACATTTACAAAAAGATCCTAGGGTAATGAATACCTGAGTTCTCTATCTCCCAGTTTGAACAATTATCAGTGCATGTTTCAATCTTCTGTAAGATTGAATGCCTATAAGCATTCCAGCTATCATATCATTTCATCTGCAAATATTCAAAGATAGATAAGCTCTTGCTTTTTAAAAAGTACCACCTATCACACTAACTTTATAAATCATTAAGTATTCATGAATTGTTCATTTGCATTCAAATTTCCCCAACTGTCTCATAATTTTTGTTTGTTTTCTTGAATTAGAATCCAATAAAATCCATACTCTGCAACTGTTTGATGTCTCTTAAGTCTCTATTAATGCCTAAGTTCCCTCTCCATTTTCTTCTTTTTTTCTTGAATTTGTTGAAAAATCCAAGTCATTTTGTCCTGTAGAGTATTCTCACAGTCTGGACTTGTGCCTCTGTGGTGTCATTTGATGTCTCCTGTATTTCCTGTAAATTAGTAGTTAGCTCTACACTAGTTCAGATTCAGACTGAAAGGGCTTTTTTGCATGCCTGCTTCAATAGGTGGAATTTATAATCCACCTGTGATCAGGAGGACACAATCTTTGTTTCTCCCTTCATGATGGATAGTAGCCATTGTTGATCATTGCCTAGACACATTAATGTATTAGGAGTTATAAATGTTGATTTTCTAATTATGCCATTCCTTCTTCATTTATCTGCTGGAAAACTTCTATAAAGAGAAATTTCGGGGCGCCTGGGTGGCTCAGTGGGTTAAGCCGCTGCCTTCGGTTCAGGTCATGATCCCAGGGTCCTGGAATCGAGCCCCGCATCGGGCTCTCTGCTCAGCAGGGAGCCTGCTTCCTCCTCTCTCTCTGCCTACCTCTCTGCCTGCTTGTGATCTCTCTCTGTCAAATAAATAAATAAAATCTTTAAAAAAAAAACTATTAGAACTGTATCAAAAGGACTCAGCAACTAGAATAGTTTACACTGGCTAATTTAAGTGTCAAAATGGATACTATTTGCATATTTGATATTTCAACTATCATCTTTGTATCAAATATACTTAAATCTATGAGTTTGCCACTCATTATTGGAGAGCACTAGGGGATCAACTCATTATTTTGAAAACTGTTAATAATTGGAAAGAATCAAACATTTATCTTATCTTTCCTGTGAGAATTCAAGAGGAGGGGGAAATTTCTCTCTTTTTTTTTTTTTTTTTAAAGATTTTATTTATTTATTTGACAGAGAGAGATCACAAGCAGGCAGAGAGGCAGGCAGAGAGAGAGAGAGAGAGAGAGGGAAGCAGGCTTCCTGCGGAGCAGGGAGCCCGATGCGGGGCTCGACCCCAGGACCCTGAGATCATGACCCAAGCCAAAGGCAGCAGCCTAAACCACTGAGCCACCCAGGTGCCCCAGTTCTAATAGTTTTTGAAGTCTTCTTTGCTTATCTTGAGCAATTCCTGACCCATACCTGAAATCAGCCATTTCTCTCAGGGGCTCCTTTCAAAGGAGCTTCCTAGTCAAATTACTGTGTTTTTAAGTCATTTGAATAGTTCGGTTGGCATTTTACATTTTTGTAGTAAAATCCTTATACTATGGACTCATGTGGTTGAGAGAAATCTAAATTTTTCAGAAATATATGGATAATGAAGAGAAGAATACTGTGTAGACCTCTAGATTCTGAATTAAATGCAAAGCCAATTAATCAAATGCCTTAGGGACATTATTTGGAATCAGCCTTTGTAGTCACTTCACTTGGCAAGTATAAGAGATGATGATCCCAGACACCTATGGCTGCAAAAATACAACATGGCCAAATCCCTTGGTTGCAATATCTTAAAAGGTCACAAGATTATGTTACTCTACAAAAGCATCTTTCTGAATCTCTTTTTTCTCGGTTTATCTCTCTAAGTCCCCCTCCCCTGTGGATGAGTAACCTTTAAAAAACTCTTGTCTCTATTCCTTCTTCACCTCTGCTGTTAGCCTCCTCCTCTAACAATGCAGAAGCTTATATTTTGTGTGTGAGTTGGTGAGAGGGAGGGAAGAGGAATGGCTGTATAAACGAAGGGAATAAAATGGATGAGGTAGGGGGATAAACAGCTGCAAGGATCTGGGCTGGTAGACTGAAACAAACCCTCCTCCTAAGCAACTCAGAGCTCAGATTTCTTCTCTGGACAGCTGGCTTTTTTAGTCCTTCTGAAATACTCTGCAAAGATGAGGGAGGGGATGTGGACTACCTCTGCTATGGACCTTATTTGAAGTCAGCTACCTCTTAGATGTGTTCAGTAGAAACTAAATGCAGTATTCAATATAGTGGGAGTGAGGGTGGTGACAGAAAGGTATGTAATTACCTACTCTAGTAGGTAATTTTAAAGGTTGGGCGTTTATTACTGAGAATGCTGGAGGGCTGCCTGGAATAGGCAGTGACTACTCACATAACCTGGAAGTGGATATCTGACTTGCCCATGATATTTCTGCCTCCCCTTCCCCACTTGGCACTGTATACTCTATATTCTTTCTAATCCTCCTACCCTCCCCACTCCCCTCACCCATACCCTACCCCCACTAACCTTCCTGGAATTTTGGACTTAGCTATTTTTAAAACAGTCAACTCAGTAGCCACCTCCCTCCCCCGCTCAGCTGTCCAGTACTCTGGCCAGCCATTTACTCCCCCTTCCCCCCACGCCAAAACTTCTCTGGTTCCCTGACCTCAGTGAGATTGCAGCCGGTGTGGGAACCTGGGGGAGACATGGAGAAAGAGACGGGGGATCCCCTGGCTGGAGCTGACCGACAGAGTAGGCAGTCATGGCTGGAGAATTGGATATCAGAGTAATGTTTGACCTCTGGAAACAGTAAGTCAAAATGAAATTGCAATTCCTTTAATAACTTTTGGAATGAAGTTAGACTTTCAGAAAATTATGACACCTACTTGAATGTCTCTTGTACAAAAGCTAGGATCTCTTTCATACCAAGGTGCCCCATCTCCATTTCTCCTGTCTTATTTCTGGTTGCTGGCCACTGGCCTCTTGAAGTCTTCCATCTTTCCTCTGGCCATTTTAGCCTTCTCCTTACCCTGTTGCCTCAGATTTCTGATGAAGTTTTAGGAGTTTTGCATATCCCCTATTCTGTGGTTTTCTCACCAAGACCAAATTTAGCCTCAGATGATTAGTCATTGGTACCCCTCCACCCTGCCTGTACTCAGCGTTGCCCTTCACATTGGGCTTCCAAGGGTGGGGCTACTCCTTGTAAATTGTTATCACCACACTCTAGTCTTGCCACCCCATTCTCCCTCCCGCATGACTCTGACTCCACTCGTATCTTTACCCCAAGAAATGGGAGTTTGGCAAGAGGGGCTTAGGCCCTCCCCAAGGCCTGTTCTCGTCAAAAGATTGGGAACTTCTGAATTTGCAAAAGGAAGATGAAAAGAGTGGTTCTTCAGTCAGATTTGGAAAAAATTTTTTAAAAAATACAAAAACTGTTACCTCAGCACAAATATTGATTTGCATGCTTGGTTTGCGTCCCGTTATTCCTTAGGAGAGAGGGATTATACTCCTAGCTCTCTAGTAGATTAATGAGATGGGTCCCTTTTCCTTTGAATACTGATGTTCTAGAGAGGGAATGGGTAGTCCACCCTCACTCCTTCTTGCAAAAAATTCTGACACAAAGAAGGAAGAGAAATGAATGACCCCTGGAGGGTCTCCCCTCTGGACGGGGAAGGGCATATAAGAGGTATGTTTCTGAAGTATTTTCAGATCCTAATTTTATGGAGGATGACAGAGATGACTGGGGTCTGATCCATCCACATGATTCCTCCTTTTTTGATATTTCTGTTGTTTGGTAGTTCAGGATGGGGCAATACAGTGGACTCTGCCCATGTCCCCACCCCCCACCAGTCCAGTCAACTTTCCTTCCACCCCCACCTCAGGGTATTGCATAAGTCGCCACAAGAGCAGGGCACAGAGGCTTAACAGCCACACTTACATTTGGGGAACCCTATCCTCCCCAACTCCTGACCGCTCATCCTTTTCCTGATCTTCCCAAATTCTCTTCACATCATCCTGAATGATTTTCAACTCTTCTCTCTCCCCATGCCCAGCCAAATTTCTTTTTTCAGTCCCTTACAGGAGGTCCGGTCAAAATTCACTAGGTAGGAGGGTCATCAGCTGGAAAGAGCCGGAGCCTGGGGGGACCTGGCCGGATAGGTATGGGGAATCCAGGCTGGTCCCCCCATGGCAGCCCCCCAACTCTAAGCACTCTCACCCTCCTGCTGCTCCTCTGTGGACATGGTAAGGAAGGGCTAGGGAAGGGCTGGGGAACCTAGAGGGTCCTCTGCTGTGCAAGGGTGGGCAGGTGAGCATGTGTGAGGAGAAGAGATGGGTGCTGCGGAGTTCCAGTCACTGTCCCACCTCTCAAACAGATCTATTTTATTTCCCATTCGCCTTGGGGAAGGGCACTGGAAAAGCGCTTCATCTAGAAGAAGAGATCTAGCGGGCTTACACATTTTTATCAAGACCCAGCGAACACAGGAACTAGGGAGCTGGGGGCTGGGGACCCGGGATAGGACTGGAACTCGGGCTCAGTTGGGTTTTAGGAGCTGCTGAAATCCCACGCCCCCCCCCCCCCCCCCCCCGCATCAGACTTGGGAAAGTTGAGCCCGGATCTAGGAGCCTTCTCACAATTTTCTCCCTTTGTCCTCAGCTCATTCTCAATGCAAGATCCTCCGCTGCAATGCTGAGTATGTATCATCCACCCTGAGCCTTAGAGGTGGGGGTTCACCGGGAGCACTTCGAGGAGGAGGAGGAGCAGGAGCAGGGAGCCGGGGTGGCGCGGGCTCCGGCGGCCTCTGTCGAGCCCTCCGCTCCTACGCTCTCTGTACCCGGCGCACCGCCCGCACCTGCCGCGGGGACCTGGCCTTCCATTCGGCGGTGCACGGTATCGAAGACCTGATGATCCAGCACAACTGCTCCCGCCAGGGCCCCACGGCCCCTCCCCCGCCCCTCGGCCCCGCCCTTCCAGGCTCCGGCCCAGTCCGCTCCTCCGGACCCCCAGCCCCGGACCCCTGTGACTATGAGGGCCAGTTTTCCCGGCTGCACGGTCGTCCCCCGGGCTTCCTGCATTGCGCCTCCTTTGGGGACCCCCACGTGCGCAGCTTCCACCACCTCTTTCACACGTGCCGTGTCCAAGGAGCTTGGCCCCTGCTGGATAATGACTTCCTTTTTGTCCAGGCCACCAGCTCCCCCGTGGCATCGGGGGCCAACGCCACCGCTACCCGCAAGGTCAGGGACTCAGCAGCTCCTCCAAACCCTCTCATGGTCGCCCCACGGTACCCCTCCCTCCCATCCTCACTGTTCCACAGCAATGCTGCCATTCCCTTTCCTCCTCCTCCTCCACTTCTCCTACATCTCCCGCCATACCCTCCCACCAACACTTAAGTCATTTAACACTTAAGCTCCTTAAGTCACTTTCCCTCCCTGGGAATTTCACTCAAATGCAGAAAACAAAAAAGAACGTTGAGGGGAGAGCTGAGGAGTCCTAGGTTGAGGAGTCACAGAAGGGAAACTTTTCTTTCTCCTGTGAGTTGCTGAGATCGAGACCAAAAAGGAGAGGGAGGGGTTGAGCAGGGACGGCTGGGCAATACCAGAGTACAAAGAGATCAGAGTGAGGGAAGACCACAATAAGCCTACTCTGGAGGCCCAGATCAGATCCTTGACTGTGTGTGAGCCCGCTGGTGGTAAGGGGACGAAGTACTGAGCCCCAAATGAACTGTTTTCCCTCTTGCCCTCACAGCTTACCATTATATTTAAGAACATGCAGGAATGCATTGATCAGAAGGTCTACCAGGCTGAGGTGGACAATCTTCCAGCAGCCTTCGAAGATGGTTCTATCAATGGAGGTGACCGACCTGGGGGCTCTAGTTTGTCCATTCGAACTACTAATCCTGGGAATCATGTGGAGATCCAAGCTGCCTATATCGGCACAACTATAATCATTCGGCAGACAGCTGGGCAGCTCTCCTTCTCCATCAAGGTAGCAGAGGATGTGGCCAGAGCCTTCTCTGCTGAGCAGGACCTGCAGCTCTGTGTTGGGGGGTGTCCCCCAAGTCAGCGACTCTCTCGCTCAGAACGCAGTCGTCGTGGAGCTATAACCATTGATACGGCCAAACAGCTGTGCAAGGAAGGGCTGCCTGTAGAAGATGCTTACTTCCATTCTTGTGTCTTTGATGTTTTGATCTCTGGTGACCCCAACTTCACGGTGGCAGCTCAGGCAGCTTTGGAGGACGCCCGAGCTTTCCTGCCAGACTTAGAAAAGCTGCATCTCTTCCCCTCAGATGCCGGAGTTACTCTTTCCTCAGGAACCCTCCTGGCCCCACTATCTGGGCTCCTTCTTCTGTGGCTTTGCATTCAGTAACTAGGCCAGCAACCCCATGACTGGTTTGAAATGATCAGGGGATAGAGACAGGCAGGGAAGAACATGAAGAATCCCTGAAGGAAACAGAGGGAACTAGAAGACACATGAAATAACGACATTTAACCAGAGTCAGATAAGGCTATAGTCCAGGACTGAAATGATCACAGAATAAGGATTTTGGGCAAAGCTTCTGTAATCTAGACTTCTGTAGTGGCTCTTTGTCCATTTTCCCAGTCCCAGTTATGATACACGATTGTTGTAGTTCCTCTACTCCTGAAATCACCCCAACAAACTTAGAGGCTATAGGGATCTTGATGACCAGTAGAAAACTTAAGGGTTGAGACTTTTAAGATGAAAGAATTGAAAGAGGAAGACATGACCATTACCTATGAGAGATGTAAAAATCCAACAATATTTTCTCTTGGAAGATGGAAAGAGGAGGAAATGATTAAGGATGGAGTCTATCTGATAAATAAAAATCGGTAAGATGTGCTCTTTCTGGCTCAGAAATGAAACAGGGCTTGTCTGGATCTTAGGAGGAGGGAAACTCTACCTTTGGAGCATGGCATGGATAGGAAAGCAGCTAGCATCCCCACCTCTACATAATCTGTTATTAAAGCTATGAATTCTTCACATCCTCTTCTGCTGCCTTTGTTGAATCTCTTTACAGATGCTTGAAATGGAGTAAAGACGATGTATTTACTCCATCGAAAGAGGGCTCAGAAGTATCAGATACTATATCTGCCCTTGGGATGTTTACAGGCTATTAGGGAAACAAAACTGACTGAAGTGGAGGAGTGATGAGTGTGCAATTATTCCCTAAATTCTGTGATGCAATGAATTCAGATGGGAATTAGGTGATGGAAGATAGATGACACACGAGGGCGCCTGGGTGGCTCAGTGGGTTAAGCCGCTGCCTTCGGCTCGGGTCATGATCCCAGGGTCCTGGGATCGAGTCCCGCATTGGGCTCTCTGCTCAGTGGGGAGCCTGCTTCCTCCTCTCTCTCTCTGCCTGCCTCTCTGCCTACTTGTGATCTCTCTCTGTCAAATAAATAAATAAATTCTTAAAAAAAAAAAAAAGATAGATGACACATGAAATAATGGAAGATAGTTGATGAGAATTAAAGAAATAATAAGAGGCAATAGAAGGGATGGGATTTGAAGTGATCTTTGAAGACTGGAAAGGATTTGAATTTTTTTTTTTTTTTTAAGATTTTATTTATTTGACAGACAGAGATCACAAGTAGGCCGAAAGGCAGACAGAGAGAGAGAAGCAGGCTCCCTGCTAAGCAGAGAACCCGGTGGGACTCAATCCCAGGACCCTGGGATCATGACCTGAGCCAAAGGCAGAGGCTTTAACCCACTGAGCCACCCAGGTGCCCCAGGATTTGAATTGTTAAGGGCCTTCCAGGGCAATGAAGACTGTCCGGAGTTGTGCATAAATTCATTCTTCAATGAGGAAACCAGCAAAACTCAAATGAAGGAGATAGGAAGGAATGGACTAGAAGATGGACAGAGGCCAAATTATGAGGGACCTTGAAAGTGAGTCCAAGGAATTTAAATTAATAGCTGTGAGCTTAATATTACCAGGTAATGTTCTAAACATTTTTAACATATTAATTCATTTAATTTTCACAACTCTCTCAAGAAGGTAATAGTGTCATCTTCACTTTTATATAAGGAAATTGAGGTACAGCAAGATTAAGCAACTTTCCCACAATCACATAGCATGTAAATGGTTGAACAGTACTTAATTCAGTAACTGACAATAACTGTTGAACCCAGGTGACTGGGCTCCAAAGCCTTAACTCTTCATCACTACACTGTGTTGTCAAGGAAACAGAGCCATTGAAGATTCCGGTTGTGGAGGTGGACAAGGAGTGCAGCTTGTGTGGCTGCCTCCACACAAGTGACTTCTTTCTTAACTGCTCCTTAAATTAGTTTTCTGAACTCAAAAGAGTAACTTTATCCCTCAGATGTGGGAATATCAAGTCAGTTAAGAACTTCATGGCCAGGGGTGCGTGGGTGGCTGAGTGGGTTAAGGCCTCTGCCTTTGGCTTAGGTCATGATCCCTGGGATCAAGTCCCACACTGGGCTCTCTGCTCAGCAGGAAGCCTGCTTCCCATTCTCTCTCTCTCTCTCTGCCTGCCTCTCTGTCTACTTATGAACTCTATCTGTCCAATAAATAAAATCTTAAAAAAAAAAAAAGATAATTTCATGGCCAACTGATGAATTAGATTTTTCTATGGTACCTGTCATGTAACACAGTTTCTTTTGCCCAAACTTAAGGTTAGCCCTAGTACCAGTGGAGTGTTTATTTAAAAATGGGTAGGGGCGCCTGGGTGGCTCAGTGGGTTAAAACCTCTGCCTTCAGCTCGGGTCATGATCTCAGGGTCTTGGGATGGAGCCCAACATCTGGCTCTCTGCCCAGCAGGGAGCCTGCTTCTCCCCTCTCTCTGCCTGCCTCTCTGCCTACTTGTGATCTCTCTGTCAAATGGATAAATAAAATCTTTAAAAACAAACAAACAAACAAATAAATGGGTAGCTCAAAATAAACGCATGAAAAGATGCTCAACGTTATTAGTCATTAGGGAAATGCAAACCAAATTAGTCACAATGAGAAAACACTACACAACCACTATAATGGTTAACATTAAAAAGACTGATTATATCAAGTGTTGGAAGAAGTGGAGTTCTCACAACCTACTGGTGGAAATGTAAAATGGTACAACTAGTTTGTACAAATGGTTTGGCAGTTTCTCAAAATTAAGCATATACATACCATATGATCTAAACATCCCACTTCTAAGTAGTGACCCCAGGGAAATGATAATGTGTGTCAGCACAAAGACATATGCACAAACGTTCATTATAGTTTTCTCTGAAATAACCAAAAAAATTGGAAGCAACCCAAATGTCCATCAACAGATGAAATCTGATTTCTTAGATTATTAGTATGTTGGTCATTTGAGATAAAGTTTATCACAATTTACCAGTTGTGATAAATCCATAGACAATATCAGTCAGCAATAAAATGAAATAAACTACAAATGCACATAACATGATGAATCTCAAAATAATTATGCAAACAAAAGGAGCCAAACAACAACAACAAAGAGTATATATTGGTTGTTTCCATTTTTATAAAGTTTTAGAAAATGTAAACTAATATATAGGGACAGAAAGGAGATCAATGGTTGCTTAGGAATGGGTGAAAGGAGGGAGAGATGGCTTACAAAGGGGCAAGAGGAAATATGGGAAGTAACATGTTCATTAACTTGATTGTAGCAGCAATTTCATGGGTATACATATGTTAGAACCCATGAAATTATATACTTTATTTTGTTTAAGATTTTTTTAATTTATTTGACAGAGAATGAGAGAGAGAAAGAGAGAGAGTGAGCACAGGCAGGCAGAGCAGCAGGCAGAGGGAGAAGACGATGCAGGGTCCTGCCTGGTCAGGGAGCTGGATGCAGGGCTACATCCCAGGACCCTGGGATCACGACCGGATCCGAAGGCAGATACCTAACCATCAGTCTCCCAGACACCCCTGAACCCATGAAATTATACACTTTAAATATGTGTAG
This sequence comes from Mustela putorius furo, assembly GCF_011764305.1. NCBI lineage: Eukaryota > Metazoa > Chordata > Mammalia > Carnivora > Mustelidae > Mustela > Mustela putorius. The sequence continues at coordinate 500,688 of NW_025421424.1, forward strand.
TTCATCTTACTTACATCAAGTATACCCAATAAAGCTAAAATTAAACAAACAAACAAACAAACAAACAGGTAGCCCACCTTTCCCTTTTCCTTTGGTGGATCTGACAAAGACTTAGAATGACCACAGCATCATAAGGAATATTAGAACAGACTTGTTCTTCTCGGAAAACACAGAAAAGAAGAGAACGGCGGGGCAAGGGAGAGGGAGTATTTCATGATTTTGTATTCTCTTTTCTACTCCTATCACAGGGACATATTCCTTCCTCCAGATTGTCATTCCAAAGGCCAAATACCATAGAAAGCACATTTTCTGGCTTAAAAACATCAGCCCTGCACCTCATAATTCTGTGTTTCAATTCCACCAATAGTCAGCAGATGGCGATGGTGACTAAAAAGAAGTACTCACTGGGGCTGGGGCGAGTCTCCCAGGAAAAGAAATGTGATTTCTTAGATTGTTAGGTATGTTGGTCATTTGAGAGAAAATTCTAATAAATATTTGATGGAATAGGCATTTCAGGAATAAATTGGAGGTAGTGTCACAGTTAAATAAATTGTTTAAATAAATTATTACATATAACCTTACAACAAACAAAGGGTTGTTCAAGACATGAAATAATGAAAATATGTTACTTGGCTCCACAGTGGATATTATTTACACAGCGACAGTAATGTAAACACTAACTATTGATACAGCCCAAACTGTGCTATAACTATTAGGAGAATGAGGTAAAGGAAAGAGAAGGCAGATATACAACATAATGTGAAAGCTGACATTTCAATTACTATAACAAAAAAGTAAAATCTGTGTCTACTATTTCTAAATTAAGAAGTCAAAGGAGAAACATTTAACCTAGAAATAGGAAGTAAATGCCAGATAAAAAAGCTAACTGGGGGTGCCTGGGTGGCTCAGTGGGTTAAGCCGCTGCCTTCGGCTCAGGTCATGATCTCAGGGTCCTGGAATCGAGTCCCGCATCGGGCTCTCTGCTCAGCAGGAAGCCTGCTTCCCTCTCTCTCTCTCTCTGCCTGCCTCTCCATCTACTTGTGATTTCTCTCTGTCAAATAAATAAATAAAATCTTTTAAAAAAAAAAAAGCTAACTGAATTGGAAGAGACTCTAATGAATGTCTCAGTAGGAGGGCATGAGAACTGATGTTTTTTGTGTGAGCCCTAAATATGTGATTTTAAGCAACATTATTTTGATTTTTAAAAGGGAAGACATTCCCACTTTGGCCAGTCCTGAGCTTTTCCCCTTAATTATCAAATTTGTGGCCACCTCACACACTTCTTAGGTCTACCCAACACCTCCCAACCCACTTCATCCACTTTGTGTGCTTTATGGCAAATTCCTCCCCACGCTTCTTCTCAAGGAAATAGAGATAATTTCCGTGCTGCAGTAATTATGGTTGCCAAAATCAATGTCAGGAAACTGCTCCAGCATAAAGGAAAGGAGAGAAGGCAAAGCATTAGAAAATAAAAGGCCTTCCTCAATTTTTCTGCCTACTCCCAAACCAAATTATTCATCATCCTTTCCAACAGGAAGAAATATATTACATATGTTTCCTGAGATAAAACTTGTGTGTGAATGGAAGGTGGGCTTTCAGAAAGTGAAAGAGAAATCAGGCAGGATAACTGGAATTTGCCTTCACCACAGGGCTAATGATTTTGGAATCATTATCTGCTCTTGGTTCAAAGATATATATATATATATATATATATATATATATATATATATATATATATGAAACTATATAGTTGACACAATGTTACATTAGTTACAGGTGTATAACATAGTGATTAGACAAGTCTACAGTTTAGTGCTATGCTGACCACAAGGGTAGTCGCCATCTGTCACCATGCAACACTATTGTAATATCATTGACTATATTCCTTAGGCTGTACTTTTCATCCCCATGACTTATTCATTCTGTAACTGGAAGGCTGTACCTCCCACTCCACTTCACGCATTTTGCCCACCCTCATCCCCTCCCCTCTGGTAACCATCAGTTTGTTCTCTGTATTTAAGGGTCCATTTCTTTTTGTTTGTTCATTCATTTTGTTTTTAGATTCCACATATAAGTGGAATCATATGGTATCTATCTTTCTCCTTCTGACTTATTTCACTTAACATAATACCCTGTAGGTCCATCCATGTTGTCACTGATGGCAAGATCTCATTTCTTTAATGCTGAGTAACATTCCATTGTATGCATATGCCACATCTTTATGTAATCAGTCTTTGATACAGCACTTTTCTCCACCTCCTACCTCTGAGAAATGAGTGGTCAGATTTTTAAAAAATCAGTCAGCTTCTTCATCCTGCCCTCTCAGCCCACCTCACCCTGGCCAAGAATTGAAAGTCCCTTTGCTAAAACTACAGCATCAAAAACAGAAGATTCTGCTGTGGTATTCTCTGTGTGGAGAATACAGCCCTGCACCTACCACAGACAAGCCTATAGCCTTGAAATGTAGTGATGGAGAACAGACAAGAACAAGAAGGACGAGTCATGGGAGGGGCTGTCTATCTACACATTAGCTGATCAGGCTAAAATAATCCTACTGATTGATTTTGACCCTTCTTTAGAATTTTTGAATCACCTAAATTATGCCAGGCCATAAGACAAACATGGTTCTTACCTTCGGGGAACTTGGTTTAGGTGGGAAGAAACACAGATAATTATAAGATAAATGATCAATATTCATAATATGTAGAAGTATGTCCAACATACTGTAGGAATACAAAGAAGGTGGCAATTAAATCTGCTAGTAGAAATCAATCTTTACAAAGGAGATTAATTTTCTTTGTTTAAGGAGCAGAGATGGACTACTTAGATTTTTCAGCCATAAGTCAGATGAATTTTATCCTAGATGTGTGACCTTAGGCAAGTCAGTTGAACTCTCTGAATCACAATATTCTCTTCTGCAAAATATCTACCTGCCTATTTAGTTAGAATCAAATGTTAATGCAATTGCTTAATAATGCACATGTATAAACAGCTCTATATACACTATAAAATGCTATTAACAAAGAATGTATTGTTAAATGTTAGTCTAGGTAAAAAATAGAAAACTGGCTTAATATATAGTTTCTTCCTCTCAGGCATGAATATCATATTCTTTCCTCTGCTCCTTCTTCTCACAATCAAAGAATCGTCTTTGTCACTTAGGGTTTCAGGTTTCAGAAAATCTTTGATGCATTTGAGACAATTCTTGGACTAAGGATCTTGACAATACATTAGTCCACCCACTAGGTGGCAGGGCTGAGCAAATGGATTACTGAATTGTGTAAGAAAAAAAAAATTCTCAGAAAAGAGGAAGTTGGGCTAAGCACACAATGTCCCAAATCTTTCATGTTTATAAATATCAACATAGTCCAATTTTCCCCTCAGAAAAACAAATCATCACCTCTCACTGACTTACCACCCTTGCTCTGATACACGACTGGGCCATAGGCTTTGAGGAAGGGACTGGTTGCATATGTTCTAGCACAGCAGAAGGAAGTGAGGTTGAAATTTAGTCTTATACTGGTAAGAAACAATACTAGGTTCTGATTAGTGGCATATTCTGTTCTATAGACACACCACAACCTACCAATTCAATTTATACTGAATAATATATTTAACCTATGAAATGTATTCTGCAAGGTGCTATAAAGAATACAAAGATTTTTTTTTTTTTTTAAAGACTCTCTAGGAATTCATTGTCCAGGAGAGAAAAGAAAACTTATGTGTAGATTTTATATAAGAAATATAAGTAACATTTGTGTCACGGAGCATTTAGAAGAGAGTGAAATTCAACTTGATGGCAAGGTGAAAGATGAGAGGACTGGGAATCAAGAAAGGTTTCATAGAAGAAAGTCATTTGGCTGTCAACAAAAGAGTGGATAGGATTTCAAAATGCAGAGATGGGGGAGGAAGGTCAGGCATTCCAGGTAAAGAGAAAAGCATAACCAAAGACGTAAAGGCAGAGAAGGATGTATTTGGGGAACACTAAGTACTCAGGTTTGGCTGAGGTATAAGGTACATAGATGAGGAAGTAGAGGCAAACGGGACTGGAAAGTTTGGTTAAGGCCAATTTGTGAAGACTTTAAAGGCTAGGTTGAAGCATTTGGATTTGATTCAGTAATCAGTGGGTTTTGGAGCATCACAGGAACAGACAAGAGTTCAATTTTGTTAGATTAATCTGATTATGATCTATTGATTATAGCAGAAAGGTCAGTTACAAGGTATTAAAATAATCTAGGCAAAAGTAACAAGGACATGAATCAGAGTGCTGGCAGTGGAATAATAAATAAGAGGTAAATTCTAGAAACCCTGCAAAGATGGCCTCCACAGAATTTGGCAATTGATTGGATGTGGGGAATGTCATATAGATAGGATGGAATCAAAAGCAATTCCTGGATTTTAAGCCTTGATAATTGGGGGGATGTATAATAGTTCCATTAAAAGAAACAAAGGGAAGAACTGAGTTTGAACACAGGGGGAAGATTATTAATTCTATACTGGACAAGTTGAATTTGCGATGCTAGCTGCAGCTTTGGAAACAGGCTAAAGATAGAGTAAAAATTTTACATAAGTGATATACAGATGGGCAAACTGAAGAGCAAAGCTTAAAGGAAGAAAAGGAGAGGGCCAAGGACAAGTCCTCCAGAAAAGCTTTTGGAATTAGAGAAATAAAAAATTGCCAGAAAAGGAGAAAGTCCAAAACTCAAGATGAATGTCTACATTTTAAAAAGATGTCAGTTTCAAACTATATAGGAGCCAAAGGGAATAAGGCCAAAAAAGCCTTCTGGTTTCCTCTGGAAACCTTGAAGAAAACCATTTCAGTGGTAGCAGAAGCCAGACTACAAAGAGACAAATTTAGTCAATGCAGAAAGCCTATATAAGTTATTCTCTTAAGAAATATAATAGTACAGGAAAGAAAACAGAGGAGTAATAGCATGAGAAGGGAACTACATTTCTTAATATAATAAGGCAATTTTAAGAAGTATCTAAATGAGTCTACAGTAGTTCTGAACAAATTAATTTACCTTCTCTCCCTACCTCTCCCTGAAGTTGGGCAACTCCTACATGTCCATTCTTTCCTCCACATGATAGAAAAACAGACTCCAATAAACACGAAATGTGGGCTTCCAGATAAGGTGTTTTTAATAATTAAACCTAAATTAAAAAAACAAGAACACTTGCAAAGCATCCTGGAGACAAGAGCTTTATATTATGTGTTAAGGATCCTGGATTTGGAGAATGGCCCCGCAGGTTACCAGCTGTATGTCCTAGGGGTAGGTGGGGTGTGTGTGTGTGTGTGTGTGTGTGTGTGTGTGTGTGTGTCTTTCTCTGTCTCTCTCTCTCTTTTGTGGGGTGGTGGTGGTTGTTGTTTGAAGACTGGTAGAGTCTGCTTTGACTCTAAAATTTTGTGAGTCTTGCCCTGAATCCTTATCCCTTATAGCAAGCATCAAATAAGATACAATGTGTTAAAGCACTGAGAGACAGGACAACACATTAGAAAGACTTCATACTTCAGTCCAGACAAACTTGGGTTCAAGATCTTGCTCTATTAACAAAATCTATGACCTCAGGCAAATTACTTAATCCTCTGAGCCTGACTTAATCAACCCTGAGTCACAGGGTTATTGTGAGAATTCAATAAATAATCTACCTTAAATCCTTTCTGGAACATACAGATGACATATTTATTTATAAATAAAATGTTATTGAAATAATTATGTTAAGGACTTGGTCCATTACAGGTGCTCAATAAATGACAAAAAAGTCACTTTGAACTCTTAAGATGCTATACAATTACTAATATATTATTAATGACTCGGAGGCAGACACACAGTTGAGCAGTCTGGAATTCCATACTTCTTTCTACTTCTAGTTGCCTCTAAACTAACGTTGTCTAGGGGGAAAATGGGAAAAAGCTGATAGGTTAGAGTAAAGGGAAGTTCATAGAGTGGAGGTGACAAAGGGGTTTATTTGTTTATCAGACCAGAAGCTAAGGAAAGAAACACAACCAGCTCTGACTCTGACTGGCAACAGAGTAGTGAGGGCATTTCTCTCCCTGAAAGCTTTGGCTTTACTTAACCAACTCCAGTAAAACAAACTATCACCTTTTGATTTTTATTGGCACAGAGATTGAAGAGGGTGGGGAAGGCACAGGTAAAGACGATCTCACTTGAAAACTCCCTGACTTAACCTGACTAGGCTGACCCTCCTGGACCCCTCCCACCCCCAGCCTGGCATTCCACAAGTGTTTGTACCCCGTTCTCAGGACAGGAACCTACATGATTTTTTATTCCTTTGATTCAGGAACCCAAAAAGAAGAATCAGGGAGCAAATTTTTATCTCAATACCAGGTTATAAGGTGAAAGGTCGTAAACAACTCTGTCCAAGAGAGCTTCATTTCGGAACATGCCTTGGCCAGGAGCCTGGTAAGCAGCTGCTTACTGCCAAAGCTAAATAGTTTTTTGGCATTTAAGGGAATCCAGACATAGCACAGAGCAAACAAGTGGTCTATACTGAGTTCTACAAAATGGAAAAGGAAAAAACCCTGAGCCCAGAGAGGAATTCATTGCAAGAGAGAATTGCTTGATTTTAAAAAGCTCAAAAAATTTGGCCCTTCATATATGTGCCCAAATAAACAAATATCAGCATTCTCTTTTTCTCTAAGATGTCCAGAATCACTACCACCCTGATCTATTTCTATTCACCTCTCCTTCTTTCCTCTCAAAAACTATGTAGCTACATATCACACACAGTTTAACAATATTCACTCATATCTTTTTTTTTTTTTAATGTAATCTCTACACCCAATGTGGGGCTCGAACTTAACCACCCAGAGATAAAGATTTGCGTGCTCCACCAATGCAGCCAGCCAGGCACCCCTGATTCATCTATTTCTTTGTAAACATTTTGCTGTTTTGTATTCATGTCCACTTTCATACCCATCAAAATGAAAGTTATCGGGGTGCCTGGGTGGCTCAGTCTGCCTGCAGCTCAGGTCATAATCCTAGGGTCCTAGAATTGATTCCTGCATCAGGCTCCCTGATCAGTGGGGCATCGGCTACTCCCCCTCTCTCTCCTCCCTACTCATGCTCTTTCTCTCCCTTGCTCTCTCAAATAAATAAAATCTCAAAAAAAAAAAAAAAGGAAGTTCTCCCCAAAGCCACAATTCTGAATTTTAAAATTTACTTTGGAGAGAGTCCTACCCTGCCTGCTCCTTGATAATTCGATCAATATTGCTGACCCACTAAAAAACAACTCAGACCTTGTTGACTAGGTTTCTAAAACAGGGTGCCACCTCAAACTCACACACCCTAAGGATCAACATGTTCCCCTTTTTGTTCCTGGGGGTTGATAGTGGGTGTGTTTTCCAACAGAGTTTTGATGTCTGAGTCTTAAGCTTGCTTAATAGTGGGGCTGAGTTCTAACTTGTTAGCCTTAGGGTGTCAACTCAGTTATGGTGTATGAGAAAGTAAGAAGGCTTCTTAATAGCAATGGATAGCCTTCTTTTTGCTGAGAATAAGATTGCTGTATATCTTAATGCTTCTTATTTACTTCCGCATCTCAATCCTGGAAACACTGTCTTCCTCTTTCCAGCACAAAAAAAAAAGAGAGGGAGAGAGAGAGAGAGAGAGATAGGGATGAAAATCTCCTGATACCTCAACACAGAAATAGGAGAGGCCCAGGATTCAAAGACAAGTTTGGGGGGGGGGTGGAAATCCCTGTAACTCTGCAAGTTTTTCTTATTGCATTTATGAATAATTTCTCATGAGATAGCTCTTTAAGGTATCTTATGGCTAGGTTGGGGGAAATCCTCACGGCCAAATAACAGCAGAGTGAGGAGTCAGGGTATCTTTTAGCTTAAACTTATAGTGTCGTAGTGACCCTTCTGTCTTCTTCACCGGGATTTCTAAAGGGCTTAGAAAAACACTTTTAAAAGATAGGGAAGCTCTTCCTTCAAACAGGAATACAGCCATCTCTCCACTGACATACTGGTTATAAACAAGAGAACTTTTAACTACGCTGTGAAGAGTATGGGCAACAGATTTAGGGACGTGCCTTTGATTTAGTGGGTCGCAGAGGGGATAAGGACAAGAAAGAGCACAAACAACTCAGAAGCAAAATGGAAAGAGTGAAGTATCTCTTCTCCTTTTCTTTCCTTTCCTGAAGAAGCACGGAGGGAGGGAGAGAGAGAATAGAGCCCAAAGTACACACCTTACTGAAGAGTAATGGGTGACTGGGGGAACATAACAAAGTGTTCCCCAACTTTGCAGGTAGAAACTGAAGAGATGAGAGGATAAGCAACAGGATGTGAACACGCCCTATTTCCGTTCCAGAGAACAGAGAAAACAGAATAGAGGGTACAGGGGGTGAGAACAGTACAAGCGCCGTCCCGAGCTCTGACGGACTAGAAAGGGGGAGAGAAGGCTGAACAGCACGCCCCCCATACTCACAGTCCACTGAGGACTGAAGAGAGGTTTACAATCTGTCACAAGTTCTCCTTTCTTTCACAATAGTTTGGGGGTTTGACAAAGACGTAGGGCAGAAGGACAAAAGGGATCCTCCTGAACAGTAACGCCAGAGCTCCCTGGCCTCCGCCCCAATTCTGAAGTATTCTTGGAGTTATGGGATTATTTTTCACAGGACTTGCGACTTGTGAGCCGGCCATAAACGGTCGCCTCTAAATTAATTGCACTGGCTAAAGCGAGGCGCGAAATACCCACCTAAGCACATTTTCTTTTTGCCTCAAACCCTGCTCCCAGTCCAGAAGCATCTGCACCCGCCCTCCGACTCCACTAACCCGCGTTAAATCTTAGGGTCAGCGAGGCCGCCAGCTTCCTTCGGGCAGGAGGGAAGCCGCTGCGCAGCCCCTTGGCCCCCTCCTCCCTGCGACGCGGTGGTGCACAACAACCATTTTCCCCGCCAGGAGCACACCGTGTCCACGCGCCGCTGCGACCTCGCTGATTGGTTGGGCTCCTGGTAAACAAGGACCGGGCAGCCAATGGGGGGGCTGTGCACGAGGGCAGCACGAGCCTCCGGACCAGCGCTCGCGTGGCCCTGCTAGCCTGCTCGACTATATAAAGCAGTTTCCGGCTCCCACTTGTAACTAGCCTTTCCTCTTCTCTGACCCAGACGGGTGAACTGCTCCGCCGAGATCCAGAGCGATCCTCCAGCTGTTTGGAGGATAGAAAGGAAAGCTGATTTTTTTTTTCCCCCCTGGGGCTCCCTTGGCATAATCTACAGCTTTTTCTGACATCTTTTTGAAAGCTTAGTGGAGAGTTGAAGAGTGAAATAATTTATTCCAGAGGGGTTTGTGGATTTGGAAATTTGGGTTTTTTTTCCCTCCTCTGTTTATAATTGTTAAGACAACCCAGCCCAATCATGGTGGTGTTCAAGAAGATCAAATCTTTTGAGGTGGTCTTTAACGACCCTGAAAAGGTGTATGGCAGTGGGGAGAAAGTGGCTGGCCGGGTGATCGTGGAGGTGTGCGAAGTCACTCGAGTTAAAGCTGTCAGGGTCCTGGCATGCGGAGTCGCCAAAGTCCTGTGGATGCAGGGATCCCAGCAGTGCAAGCAGACTTCTGAGTACCTGCGCTACGAAGACACCCTCCTCCTGGAAGACCAGCCAACAGGTGAGTGGCCGGCTGAAAGCACATTCCAGAGGGCAGTTGAAACGAATGATTGGAGCTTACGCTAAATATTCCAAGTTGCTCAGGTTGAGCAGCTTGAATTTCGTGTTGCTTCCTTTTTTAGTTTTAACTTGCAGACTCTGTCCTCAAAAGGGGTGGTTTCTAGAATTTCTTAGTGTTGTGTTCTGAAGGTGATCCTGAGGGATGTTGCTTTAAGCTGTTATAAGGTTTCCTGAAAAGAAGAAGTTAATTCTTGTTTTCTGTTTGAGAGGATGGTAGCTTCTCTGTCCTGGTTGAGCCTTTCATCATTGCAGGGCTTTGTAACTTTTTGCCCAACACAATGCATCAGAATCTTTCGTTTTAAGAATATAAGGGGTGAAATTGGGGGAGCTACAATAGGCTTGCATGCTGCCCAAGAATTCCTTATCACACGGATGCATTTTAAGTGTAACAGGAAACCTGATGGGCTACTCTCTTTTCTTCTTATTAGGTGAGAATGAGATGGTGATCATGAGACCTGGAAACAAATATGAGTACAAGTTCGGCTTTGAGCTTCCTCATGGGTAGGTGTTTCGCTAAATACATCTTTGGACTTTTTTAATGCCTAAAAATTGTCCCCACCTTTGATCATTTACTGTTGGTGGAGAGGACTTTTGGATTAATCGCTTCATTTTTCTTGACACAGGCCTTTGGGAACATCCTTCAAAGGAAAATATGGGTGTGTAAACTACTGGGTGAAGGCTTTTCTTGATCGCCCCAGCCAGCCAACTCAAGAGACAAAGAAAATCTTCGAAGTGATGGATTTAGTAGATGTTAATACTCCTGATTTAATGGTGAGATTCATTTTAAAATTCTCCTCTTTGGGCTTTAGGGATGATAAGTAAAGAGTCTTGGGCATTAGATTGAAACACCTCAGGGGTGGGAGAGAAAGTTGCCTATTCTCAGTAAGGAGTGGAAAGGAAAAAGAAGCGGAGAAGGATCTCTAGAAATTCTCAAAACGCCTTATTTTACTCCTCTTGAATATAGGCCCCTGTGTCTGCTAAAAAGGAGAAGAAAGTTTCCTGCATGTTCATTCCAGATGGACAAGTGTCTGTCTCTGCCCGAATTGACAGAAAAGGATTCTGTGAAGGTAAAAACCTTGAATTTAAAATGGTAGACTGATGAAACTGAAACTGTGGTTTTGGGAATGAGAGCAGGGGATAGAGAATGGAATAAAAGCCATTAATTGTACTAAGCATCAGCTAATAAGTTTTAATCTTTCTCATGATTAGGTGATGAGATTTCTATTCATGCTGACTTCGAGAATACATCTTCCCGAATAGTGGTTCCCAAAGCTGCCATAGTAGCCCGCCACACTTACCTTGCCAATGGCCAAACCAAGGTGCTGACACAGAAGTTGTCATCAGTCAGAGGCAATCATATCATCTCAGGAACCTGTGCATCATGGCGTGGCAAGAGTCTTCGGGTGCAGAAGATCAGGCCTTCTATCCTGGGCTGCAACATTCTTCGAGTTGAATACTCCTTACTGGTGAGTGGGTGGAGTCAGAGAAATTTTTCATCTTTCAGAATAGCAGTGGTTTCTCCTGACCTCTAGTTTAATGAACTACCATTTTCCTTTCTAGATCTATGTTAGTGTCCCTGGCTCCAAGAAGGTCATCCTTGATCTGCCCCTGGTAATTGGTAGCAGGTCAGGTCTGAGCAGCCGGACATCCAGCATGGCCAGTCGGACCAGCTCTGAAATGAGTTGGGTAGATCTCAACATCCCTGATACTCCAGAAGGTGAGCCAGACCTAATGTCTTTTCTTCTTTGGCCTGCTTGGGTTTGTGAAATTGTGATGGTCAGATATTTCATGGGCAGACTTCTTATGCCTATGTTTTTTCCAGCTCCTCCTTGCTATATGGATATCATTCCTGAAGATCACCGATTGGAGAGCCCCACCACTCCTCTGCTAGATGACACAGATGGTTCCCAAGACAGCCCTATTTTTATGTATGCTCCCGAGTTCAAGTTCATGCCACCACCTACTTACACTGAGGTGAGAATTGTCATTTTACTGCTGCATTTGTCCTAAGCCTTCTATAGGAAGTTGAGTGGGAGAGATTGCTAAACTGGGTGGTTCTTTTCGTTCTTACCCAAACTAAAATGGTCGTTTCTTTCTCTTCTCGCCCTGCCTCCCCCAGGTGGATCCCTGCATCCTTAACAACAATGTGCAGTGAACATGTGGAAGAAAAGAAGCAGCTGTACTTAACTTGTTTCTTTCACCTCTCTTCCTGGACTCTTAATTTTTCAGAGACTCAACAGTCTCTACAGTGGGGTATGGGTCCACCCCAGCCTCTGATTCCACAACATAGGAGGTGATCAGCAGGCAATCTCCTGAGCCTTAAATGGTGCGCACACGTCCTCAGGCAGTGAGATGCTGTGATTTGGGAGTGTTTGCTGGATGGGTTTAAAAACACACTAGAAAAACTCAGGCCCATCCCATTTTCTCAGATCTTAAAAACTGAGGCATTTTAGTAGTTTTTGAAGAAGGGGCAGAAATGGCCTCCTGACATGGTCTTCCCCAGGTTTTTTGGAGAAGATTATGTATCTTGAACTTTTGTGTTATGTGGAGCAGAGCCAATTTAGCAAACAAGGACAACAAAAAGGAAAATATCATGGCCAAAAATTTGGGACAAGAAGGTTCTTAAAAAAGGTGTTGCCCTTTGTTTTTACACTTATAGAGAGAAAAAACAAAGCATAAACCTTCCAGAGCTGATTTGGTTTGAACTTAGGAGAGCACTTCCCATGTGAATTAAAGAGAAAAGGCTCTAAGGTTGTCTTTGCTTAGAATATGCTTTAATCTGGCTTAAAGCAGTTGTTAACTATGCCCCACCAAAGGTCTTAAAAGCCATTTTTAAAGCCTATTGCACTGTGTTCTCCTCTTGGCAAATGTTTTCATGCAGGAGAATGTGTTTTTCTTACGTGACTCCTTGGAATGGATTCTGAGGTAATAATTCTTAGCACTTTAGTTCCTGTCAAATTTTGGGTGTTTCTTTTTTTTGTTCCCCCTGATCTCAAATGTAAGCTAAAACTGGTCTACTATGTTTCTAGGGGTAAGCACAGTGACAAAAAATATATATATATCGTGTTATTCCTCACTTTTGAGACTTTGTCCCAGTGTATAGAATTCTGTCATTCTGACACTCTAATAATTCTGTGAGAAGGGTTGCTGCTATCAGCCTTCGCCACTGTGACTTCTGCACACTTGAGAAGGAACTCTAGATCAAGATGCCCCTGATACTGTGATCAGAGCTTCCAGACATTGCCATGAGAAACAAGAGGATGGGTCTTCACCAAAACCCACAGGGCTCCCTTTCTGCCCAGTGTTAGGAGGCAAGGATATCAACAGTCCTCTCTCACTGCAGCCCTTGGCACTTGGTCAGTCACCGTTAGCCTTAGCACTTTGTTCACTGTCCTGTGTCAGAGCACTGAGCTCCATCCTTTTCTGAGAAAGGGCTGAAGGTGGTTTCACTTTTTTTGTTTTTTTAATTGTTTATCTTTTTATATGATAAAAACTATATTTTGTACTTAACCAGATATATTTTCACCCCAGGTGGGGGGTATTCTTTGTAAAAAACAAAAAAATAAAAATAAAAGTTTTTTAATGTCAGAAATGGTTTTCTTGTCTTTGAGATGGTGTTGAAGCTATTCCTAAGTATGCCTGAGGGAGCTTTGCCCATACTTCACTGTTCCTGGTTTTGGATATCTTGTGGGGAAAACACTACCTATGTGACAGGACCCTAAAGATTATAGTCAGAGTGGGGGTTGTGGTGAATAGGGAAGGAATGTGAGCTACATTTAGTTTTAATTCCAATTAACTAAAGAACTGTGATGGGATATTCTGTTGGTATAGACTAGTTTTCCACAACTATAGATACTCATGAGTAAACGCCTTCAATTTTGGAGTGCATGAGTTTTTTTTAAAAGATGAGCTCTTTGGGCACCTGAGTGGTTCAGTCAGGAGAGCATGTGACTTGATTTCAGGGTTGTGTGCGTGAGCCCCTTCTTGGGTATAGAGGTTAATTAAAAATAAGATCTTTTGAAAATAAAATGAGCACTTGAGATACACAGAACTAAGATTGGAAAGGGGGTTTTAAAGGAAAGGTTACGATTCCCTGTTTTATCATTTGGTTTCATCCTAGGGTTTCTTAGCTAAACCTGGTTTATATACAGTAAGACATGATAATTATTTAGGACTGAAGGATTTAGATGTATGAGTATTCGTTGAAGACAGCTACAATCTCTTCTGTTCCTATTGCAGTTCCTATCAAAGAAACACATTATCCTAACTCAGTAAATGTTTGCTGAATATTTAACCCCACCCTCATCCCTTAGGATAGGCTTCTGCAGTACCTATTTCTTCTTTATAGGGTGAGAACAATAAATGGATGCCACAAGTCCCCCTCTAATTGAAATGATTTTTATTATTCTGAAAGGGGTGATGAGGATGAGCAACCCTGAGACTTTGAAAGTTAATGCACTTTCTGGTTTCTGGCTTATTTAAACTTTTGCAGACAGTTAATCCAGGCCCTTAACTGGGGATTTGGGGGTTGGCTTTTCTGTAGACTTCCACGTGGTAATTCCGAATCTCAGACTCCTGGAAGTTCATAAAATCAGTGTGAATTGAGGAGCAAGTTTAGATTGAAAAGATTGTTTCCCACTTCAGTCTTTGTTATCTGTCTTTCAATCTTAAGAGCTCTCCTCTCTTGGCTCTTAGTTTTTCCTTCCCAAGGTGTCTGGCTCTAGCTTCCTGTTGTCCTGGTGACTCTCTCCTTTAAGACTACCTCTACTGCCTCCTTTTCTTACCTGTATGAAGAGAGTTTGGTGGCTCCTCCTCTCTTCGCTGAATTTGACCAGGAAACTAGGTCAAAGTTGATGGAAAGTTTTTTGTGCAGCTTGTTTTCCAGGGACTGGAGGGGTGGAGCAAGGAGCAGAGCAGGCCAGAGGGCAAGAGGGAGAGACGGAGAGAAAGCCTGCCTGTTGGAGTAAATGGCTGGCTAATGGGGCAAGATAGAAGAGGATAGCAGGGAGAGGGTAGATAAGTTACACCTAAGTTCTGCTAGAGATCTGATTCTTTAGCAGCCACAATATATGCATCTCCTCTTGTTACCGAAATGCCTCAAATTCAGCACTGTCCAATAGAAGTTTCTGTGATGATAGAAATGTTTGCTACGTTCACTAAATCAAGTAGCCATTAGCCACTGGCAATTGAGCTCTGAAACGTGGTGGTGAGCTAAATTTTTATTTTTGTTTAATTAATTTAAATTTAATTAGCTCTGTGTGTGACTAGTATTAAATGACAATACTGAACAGTGTAGCAAAATATGAGAAGGAAGGAAGCTATTCACTCAGAGGAAACTCATCCTTCCCTAGACCACCAAAGGCTCCACTTAACTTCCTTTTGCCTTTTACACACAACTTCTACCTTACCTTAGGACATTTGCTGTATATAGGCTCCTTTAAGTGCACTTCCTTGGGTACTGGCCTACTTGTTTCTCCACCTAACTGGGTAGATTTGGGGCCAACCTTTCCTGTGCTCTTCTCACATGCTTTTTATTTTTTTATTTTTTTAAAAGATTTTATTTATTTATTTGACAGACAGAGATCACAAGTAGGCAGAGAGGCAGGCAGAGAGAGAGAGGAGGAAGCAGGCTCCCCAAGGAGCAGAGAGCCCGATGTGGGGCTCGATCCCAGGACCCCAGGATCATGACCTGAGCCGAAGGCAGAGGCTTTAACCCACTGAGTCACCCAGGCGCCCCCTCACATGCTTTTTAAAGAGCCCAAACCTACATGTACAGCCATTAGAGGAGGTCCAGTTCTTAGTATCATTTATTCATTAGGTCCAATCTGGTATACAAAGATCTGCGAGAAGAGAGCAAGAAAATAATTTAAAGGGAGAAAAGAACTAGAAAAAGTAAAATTAACAAAAAAGTGCAGGTACTTCCACAAACCAGGGTCCTTGGCTACCTTGATACCTCTGAGCAGACTGAAAACACAAGGGTGTGATTTGGGTCAAGCCCCTGGGAGGGAAAGCGTGGAAAGATCTGTCTGAACACCTGGTCAACAAAAACAATCACGCAGGATTGCAAAAGGTACAGAGTGGGGTGAAGGAGTATCCTTTGCCCAGTTCCCTCAACAACCTATAGACCACCCTCCCTAGCATTTTCCTTGGACTATCTACGTCTAGGTGATGGAATACGTAAGGGAGACAATGAAAATATTTTATTGATCCTCCAATGGCTGGAACCCCTGTCCCAAGCACCCTGACCTCAGTGGTTCTGGACTAGAAGAGCAGACATTTTTGTCCCATTCTCTATTCTTACTCTCATTCACTTCCATTTCCTAAGTTGAAAACCAGCCTGCAGAGGGGCTGCAGACCCAGGACTGTAGGTCCTGGCCCAACAGGTGAGTCTACAGCCTAGAAAAAGTGCAGAGATTAGCCTTCCTATACCATTTAGGAGAAATAATACAGTGTGGATTCAAACTATCTGAACCCCAATCCTAATTCCACCATTTAACAAGCCGTTCAAGCTTGGACAACTTGTTTAAGATTTCTGGAGCTACCGTTTGATATCTGTGAAATGGGGGACAAGAATAATACCTACCTCAGAAGACTGTTGACAGGATTTTAAAAATAAATGTGAAGTGTTAGAACAATGGCAAACAAGCACTTGTTATCTAAAATAAAGAGGAGACATATCTTCCACCACCCTGATTAGTTCAGTTCCAGGCATGTCTCCAAAATGGTCCCTCCTTTGTGACTGAGCAGAAGTAAGCCCTTCTCTCTTTGCTCCTCTTGATTCCCTTCCTGTGTTAAGGGAACAAAACAGTCTGAGAAGAGGTCCATGTATGGCCGCGGACTCAGCCTGGAGTTAATCGTGGTAGGGGAGAGGTTGGAACTCCCATCTTCGGACCAGGACAGGCCCTCTGAACACTGCCAGCATTGCACAGTATAGCTCAGGAAGTCCTAGAGTTTTCACTCTCATAATTCCAGAGTGCCTCACAGGCCTCTGGATTAACCCCATCACTTTCTGGAAATTAATTGAGCTTTCTTAACTTCTCAGTAGACAAGTTCAGGAGAAAGCTTCCCACCATTTAAAGTCATAAACTGGGGAACAGAGAGTGCGGGGCAAACAATGGGACCTGATGAAGAACTCTCAGACTCCTTATTTGAATGTAATGCCTCTCCTTCGATTTTCTTTCCTGAGCTGGACTACACTGAGTGGCACAAACCCAGTGGAGGTGAGCCCTCTGTTGAGGTCCAGTTTAGCCTATTTCATCTATTTCTGTCCCGTCTTGACCTTTCCCTTGGCTTGACCCTGCTGTATTCTTTCCTGGGCCCGTTGTTCCGTAAGGAGAAAATAATGAACCGGCTCTGAAGGCTGGGATTTTTCTGACTCCCAGTTGATTGGTCATCTCCAAGCAATGGGAGTGATAGGAGGAGGAGGAGGCAGAAAGAACATGGGTCCTGGATTGTGGCTCTCATGTGCCTTGAGTGCTAGGATGTCAAGCAAGGTCCATTCTCATTCTTTCTTGGTGTGATGGAGCTGCTAATTAGCTCTCTAAGTCAATCAAAGGGTCAGTAAACGGCTTCTTGGAAAAGTCCTGGCAGGGACATTTTTAACTTTCTGGACAGATGGAGAGAGGAAGGATTTCAGTTGTTGAGAGGGGAGGTGGAGGTCAGGGGCATGAGAATTATGTTTCGCTTATACGGTTCTATGGCTAAAGACCCTCCTTCTCCACTTCACATATCTAAATTCTGACTTCCTCCTTCATCTACCCAGATTCACAGTGAATCCTGCTTTTGTCTCCTGTTCTCCCATTTCACTCCATTTCTAGTTTTTCATGCCTGTCTTACCTTCTCACTCTAAGGAGACCTCACTTTCTATTCAAGACCCCAAGATATTTTTAGCTCCATATCTCGGTAGATCAAGGAAAGGGTGGTAGGATTGTGGCCAAAGCCTGCTTTGCTTTTCTTGGAGAAAGAAGCCCATCAGTGGTACCCAGAGGCTTCTCTTCAGTCCTAGCTCTTCAAGCTATCCTGTAGGAGTGCTCCAAATTTACTTGCAACCTCATGCACCTCACTGCCCTCAACTTTTGGGAATAGAATTTGAGATCTTGAAAGCTCAGATGAGTCTCATACAGCTTTGGAAAGTTGAAGAAATATTAGTTGAGATCAGGGCCTGCAAACCAGGGGGCCATTGGTGGAATGAGCTTGCAGATGTTTAGAAACCAGTACAGTTTCTTCCTAAAAATTTGAATGGCTGGTAAAGATTAAAAAATCAGATTTCGGGCGCCTGGGTGGCTCAGTGGGTTAAGCCGCTGCCTTCGGCTCAGGTCATGATCTCAGGGTCCTGGGATCGAGTCCCGCATCGGGCTCTCTGCTCAGCGGGGAGCCTGCTTCCTCCTCTCTCTCTCTGCCTGCCTCTCTGCCTACTTGTGATCTCTCTCTCTCTCTGTCAAATAAATAAATAAATAAATCTTAAAAAAAAAAAATCAGATTTCACTAAAAGCTACTGTTCTGGCTCCTCTTAAAAAGCAATTATATTTGGTAACAAGCAGCCCACATTCCTTCATGGCGTCCACCCGCGAGAGCTGAAGGGACCAGGCAGGCTCTCATTTGCTAGCTTCCACCACTACTTGTTATATCACACTCCCCAGCTTCACCCCTGTATGCCTGCCTGACTCCTGTCTGGTGTTTAGGTTTGTCTTAAGTTGTTTCCTAGAAGGAGAGCTTCTCAAATATTTCCTCTGAGGGACCCCTAAGATTAGGGAGAAGGAACCATTTTCCCTTGGGGCTTCTGGAACACTCCAAAGTCACCTGTCAGAAGCCAAAAATGCTGTTGAAGTACCTATTTTATGTTTAAAAAGGGCAAATTTCGATTTATACCACACAGTACATTTGTGTGGTGTAGCATAAAAATAATTTTATCTTCCTCCACCAGATCCTAAAAGTTAAATTGAAACACTGGAAGATATACTGTCTGCAACTCCAAATATTCCTCACTACATCACCCATAAATAACCCCAGTTAGGCACCACAGTGCTAAAGACACAAGGCAAAGAGAGACATGGAAAAAAAGACACGGAGAGAGCATCAACAAGAGGAAAAGAATATGAAAGACAATAAGAATGAGTGAGTGATAAGCTCTTTCTGGCCCTAAATCATACCTCCTGACCTGGCCCAAGCCAGCTCCTGGGAAATTTGTAGACATCCCTGATATCTCTGGACAGGTGTTGGAATGGTGGCTCAGGGTGAAAAGCAAGTCTCAAAACAGGATCCAGGCCAAGTAAGGGAGAGGTGAGGGGCTAACAGCAGCCAAGTATGGTCAGACGGGAAAGATTGTCTAGGGGCCAGGAGAGAGGCTTGGAGACAGGAAGGAGAGGGCTGAGAAAAGGGCTGGTCAGCATTTGCCCTTTCTCCCACCAAGCCCATCTTTGTTTCATTTCCTCTTACTTCCCCTGCCTCAGAAAAATGAAGTGAAAGAGTTGCCTTGACCTCCTTATATGAGGGAATCTTCTTTCCAGAATGGCTACATCTTCCGCCATACAAGAGCAGGAGATGAGTACCAGGGTTCCTTTCCCTGTCCAAATGGGATTTCATCTCTTCTCTCCCCAAGATAGGAAATACCCCAGATCTGTGTTCCTGACTTGGGTGAGTTTATTACCCCCACCCTCTTTGGTAAGGCAAAGACAGGTGTAACTAATCTCCCTCCTATTCCAGTACTTTCAATTCTGCCCTGAATACAACAAAGAATGTCAAAGACAGGAATTGGATATTTCCCATTGACCATTGTGTACCAAGAGAAATGGAATCACAGGATGGGGAAGATTCAGGGAGAGGCAGGGGTCCAAGTTTTGGGAAGTCCATCTCACAGCTGAGGACCCAGGGAGGAGGAGGGGTTAAGAATGGGGAACAGTCTCAGACCCAAAGGTTGTGGCGACATAGCCTTTCCCTGTGTTAGTCAGGTCTGGGCCTGAGGAATCCTTGGACCCTAAAAAGGTCTTAAAAGTCTTGGTCCTTAGCCTCTCAGGTCCTGCAGTTAGGGCTGTGTCCCATTAGGGTGTGTGTATGTGGTGGGGGGGGACTTCCCTTCCCTTTAGGATGCAAAACAGCAAATTAAGTTGTTGGAGATAAAGCAAAGGGCTTTCTGAGGTGATGCTAGAACTTTTTATTTTCAGTTTTCTGATCCCAAATGACCTTGAGGAGATAGTGAGGCTCAGTAGGGGAAAGGTCAATGGAGAAGGGGCACTGCTGGTCTGGCTAGGTTAGCTAACCGAGCTATTCTTGTCTAGCTCACGTCTCTTCCCTGTCCTCTGGCCAGACATAGTATGTCTGGGGAGATGAAGAAGCCCTGCCCCACCAGCCCCTTCCTCAGTCAGAAATTTCTCCACACTGCTTGATGTGAGTCCTGACCTGCAGATTGTGACCTTGACCTGTGATGCAGGGGTTGTCATCTCCCTCAATAGTTGATAGAATTGCTGATCCTCCTGTTACCTACCAGAGCTGAGGCAGTTTCTTGGAAAGGACTGGCTGCATGCCTGAGGTATCTTTAGCTTGCCCAGACTGAAAATAGGTGGGGAAATCCAGGGGATGGAATGAGATCAGGAAAAGCTGGACACGTCCTAACCTTTGTTCTCAAAACCATTTAGACTCTTGCAGGTGGATCAATGTCAGCCTGAAGTGTTCTTAGTGGATCGCTAATCCAAATTCTGTCTCATTTGAGGCTTGCAGCCTTGTCATGATTTTTCCAAGGGCACAAGGCTGTGGGGTGGTGAAATTCCATAATCCGTAACTCCATAAACATCAGACCATAACTAGTGCTTTGCTCGGTGGAGACGGCAGACCTTCCTTTTGGATTAGTTCTTAACCAGCCCATGCCTACAGGCCACCCTTCCTTCCTTTCAAAGTTTACGTAGCAATAAAAATGAATTGGAAATAATTGCTTTTTCCTCACTAAGCCATGGGCGCCCTATCCACCTGATCGCTGACCTTCCAATTTTCTTGGGTCTCCAATCTTCTAAGTAACATGTTGCATCCAGGTTTTCCATTCAGCTGTCCCTCAAACCACTGGAGTCCCTGTGTAGTTTGCAGACCCCACTCTCAAGCTTCCTGCCCAACGTGGGAGGGCACTAGGATGGAACAGAAGAGCAGGGAAGGGTAGGATTCTTGCCAGAGAACCCACCCTGCCTGAGGCCACCATGGGCCTGGCTGTGGGCATGGGAGCGATCTGTTCAACATAAGCAGGCAGGTAGCAAAGGGCTGAGCAAGCACATTGTGGGTCCTCTCTAAATGTCTGCAGATGGATCCTCAACCTCTAACTTCTCAGCTGGTCCTCCAGAGAAATAAACAGTCGTGACTAGTTACTAGACCTTAGGCTTCAGCCTGCATGATGGAACCTATGGAAAGTAGGGGAGAGGTCAATGGAAACAGTCTAACTCTGCCTGGAACAGTTCTGGAATCTGGGGAAGCTGCTAGATCTCGTGTCTCTGGCTTTGTTGAGCAAGGTCACCTGCCAGGAGTGGCAGGACGCCAGATAGGAAAGAATCCAAGAATGGTCTGATCTTTCTGACGCTTTGTTTTTGAGGCAGTGCCACCAAACCCAAGTGATCACTCTAACCTTTGCCCTCCTTTCTCCCATTTCATGGGAAAAGATGTACATATATATAGTGGTTGGGGGAGGAATGTGTCCCGGTCCTCCTCTACTCAGTTTTGTGGAGAATCTTCTTTGCTCCTACTCTTTTAAGGTCCTAGGCTGGCATTAGGTGGGATCTGGGGGGATGGCTATGCCCCCAACATAGACACAGATACAGTTAATCAGGTTAGGACTGGTATATGTGTGAGAGGGGGACAGGAGGCAAAAGATTTTTCAGTGTCTTTCACATTTGTTTCTTGCTGATTTCTCCAGAGCGGCAATTACAGGCTTAAGTGTGACCATGGGAAACCCCAGTGACAGGTCCCGGGGCCCCTCCCCCACCATTCTATTCACCTAACACCTTGGAGAGCTAGAAAAGGAAACATATCACGACAAATTGCTCAATAACTCTGGAATGGTGCTCTTTCGATTCCTGCTTCTTTCTCTGTTCTCTTGGCTGCCTCTACCTTAATACCTATTACCACAGACAAACCAGTCTCTATGCCTGAAGATGGCTGGATAATTTCTTGAAGGTTCTCTTCCGTCCCCTCTTTATAACTTTCAAATGTTTAGTAGGGTCGCTATGACAGCATGCCAGCTATCTGTGCCTGCCTCCTTATTCAGTCCCTATTCTGGACACGCAGCTCGCTCGTGACCGTTGCATGGCAAGTGGCTGAAGCCAATCAGCTCATGGAGGGCTACATCGGAAGCCAATCAGGGCCTAGAGAAGTGACCTCACCCCAGGGAGAGCTGTGTGGGCGAGAAAGCATCTCTCGGAGCTGTGAGTGTCCCTAAGTCACTCCCCTCCTCCCCACCCTCTTTACTTCCTGTAAAGCAATACCGCCTACCCCCTCTACTCCAAGAAGGGAGTAAGAAAGGCTAACTAAATTCCACAAAGGGAGAATCAAAAGAGAAACTGCAACTCAGCCACAAAGCAGCTTCTGGAAGTGGAGAATGGGGGTTCCCTTTGCACAGACCTAGCTTTCTATGTGGGGTTCCCAGGGGCCTGGAAGAGGGTGTACAATGAGGAAGAATCAGCACCTCCTCCCCACTCCCTCCCTGCACCTGGCTTTCTTGACTCTCTCTCGCAAAAATAGCTGTAATCTTTCTTTGTAAACAAGGCTAAGATCAAGGTCAAGTGTGGGAAAGAGAGGGCCCATGTCCCTGTGAACACATGTGAAAAGAGACAATCCCCAGGCGTCCCATGGTCCAAGGACCAGAGGCTCAGACGCCAGCTTCAGGGAATGGGCTGGTCTCTACTACTCTCTCTGCGCAGCCTCCTCGATGACTTCCTGACTGTTTCCTGGCAGGGCTTGATTGGGAGTATGTGTCCCACCAAGGGAGTGGGAGGTGAGGGGTAAAGGACAGGAAGGCTGTGACCCCCAGTGTGTCACGGTGGGCTCTGATGTGTCAGGAAAGAATGGCCCAGCTAGGCACTCCCTTCTTTCCTCCAGGCCTCTCCCACCAGGCCTCACCCTCCACAGAGAGACGGATGAAAACATTTTATTTAAAAATATAAAGCTGGTCTTATTCCTCCTAATTGCACACATTCCCAGTTATCTTTCACTATAAGAAAGTGGGTGGGGACATACGTTCAGCTGTCTCAGCTCCAATGACGCCAGTGTTTCTTTGACAATTAAGCCATTGGTCCTTTGCCCTTTGCCCAAGCTATCAGAGGTGATACACGGAAGGCAGGAGGGGAAGGGTACAAAAGAGAGCTAGCTGTCAGCATTGTCCATTCCTATCCCCAGGGCCAAACAGTTCATCTGGGCTCTCAGCAAATGATCTGCCTGTCCACAAAACCAAATAATAGGGACAGTTATTCTCTGTATCTTAAATCAAAAAAAGATCCAAAGGCCCAGGGTGCTGTTCAGGCTCCTTTTTCAGTATATAGCCTCATCCATATTGTCATCACTGTCACCCCCAAAGTCCTCTCCATTGTCAAAATATGACATGATGTAATCAGTTTCCTGAAACAGAACAAATAGAAATCCAAGTCAGGCTTGCTTTCAGCCTTTTCCTTCCTCCCGGTGTGTCAGGCCCTTCTCCTCCCCTCCCCAGGAAACTATCCCAGGCCTGGGAAGTCCCTTCTGGCTGCAGTTTGCTCTTGAGAAGACCCTAGGGACACATGAAGTGGAGGGCACAATCCTCTGGGACACATCTCCTTTGGCTCTCCAACCCTCTAGAGAGAACATCGCTGGTGGATGGAGTCGAGACCCCCACAGCTGATGAGGAAGACAGGGGGACTGAGGGTGGAAGGAGAGCCCCTTCACCTCTTCATGTTCTTCTTCATCATACTCCTCTTCTTCTTCCTCTTCCTTCTCTTCTTCTTCTTCTTTCTCCTCATCTTCCTCTGAAGTCACTTCTTCCTCCTTTTTCTCCAGGGTCTTATGTGGAGATGAGCAGAAGGAGAAACTCAGACTCCGCTCAGAGAAGAGAAAGAAAGAAGCACACAGAGGCCAAAGGACAGGCAATGAGTCCGGGGTCCAGGTGGTCTCTATGCACATTTCCCCCTTACCTCTAGTTTCTGTATTGTTTCTTCCTTATCTTCTGTGTTCTTAGGGGGCCTCTTGGGGATTAGGATGGTGGTCCCTGGTCAAGGAATCAAAAGGTGAACCAACAGAGAGCAAACTTCCTTATTAGCTTTCTACCACACCCTCTCCCAGAGATGATGTCACTCTGCTGCCCTCATGTGGCCACCATGGCATCCAGCTACAATAGTGGGTAGAGTGGGTTGGAACTGGGAGGGCAGGCAAGACCACCAACTGCCTCGGGGCCCTCCAGCTGGTGAAGGAAATTGCTTTTCCCAGATACACTCACGTTCCTTTTGTAGCTTCCGCACTCGGATCTTTAGCTCCCGGGGTAAACGTCGCCAATCTGGGAACAGTGGGAATGTAAATGTCAATAAGACCCTGCCTGGGGTCTCCTATGAATAACTGGTTTTAAAAGGAGAGGTAAGAGACAGAATAATGGTGAGGAAGGAAGGGATTAGTTGGGTCATAGTTACTTAGAACAAAACTGTGTCTTGGAAACCTCCAGAAAGCGGGGCTATTTAATAGGTTTCCACGTAGAGTCAGAGAGTGGTTTTGGAACACATCTTGGGCTCCAGTTTGTAAATACTGAATAGAGTGGGGGGTGGACAGAGAAAGGTGGACAGGTTGGTGGCTTGTGGCACCTTGAGGATTTAAAAAAGGGCAGTAAATGAACGGGCCCACCACCTACCAGGGTTCCAGTCGATGGCATTGTCAATCGGCCCTGACATCTGGTATTTATCTGAGTAACGCTCCACATCTGAGGGGTCAGAGGCCAAGGGTCAAAGTTTTATCCTTTCAGAGCCCTAGAACAGGGTTGTTCCTGAGGGCCCAGCCCACTTGATGCTCAGGCATTGTCTGTTCCTTCACCCCAAACCCAGAACCTGGGGGCGGGTCAGCTTCCATGAGGACCTTCAACATTCTTCTACCTTGTCCCTTGGTCACCCCAAATTGTAATACATCTCCCTTAACCCAAAAGCACA
This sequence comes from Mustela putorius furo, assembly GCF_011764305.1. Taxonomy (NCBI): domain Eukaryota; kingdom Metazoa; phylum Chordata; class Mammalia; order Carnivora; family Mustelidae; genus Mustela; species Mustela putorius. The sequence goes on from NW_025421424.1 coordinate 525,503, forward strand.
GCCATGTTGAGAGGTATGGAAAGGAAGGGATACTAAAGAGCAAGAGATCAGGGTTTCAGTCTTCTCTGGACTCTTTGTGGAGTTAATGGGGCTACCAGGCAAGTCTTTCATCCCTCTGAGCTTCAGCTTCTAAGGCTTCAGCTGGAAAGCACTGTTTATCAGTAACCTCAAACATTGCACTTCCACACCAGCTGGTAAATATCCACTATCCCAAGCCTCCCAAGTGACTCCCCTTCTTTGGTCCCTCCTGGTCTCCCTGATCTCTCCAGAATCCTGCTAACCTTAGGAGGGCTTCTCACACACCCAGCATCAGCCTCCTTTCTGATTGTTTGATGCCTGTAATATCCAACCTGTCAACCATGTTGATATATTCCCTTCATACCTATGAAATGAGCACTGTGATGCTTAATCTCCTACTGTTGTGAGACTGTCGTGAGACTCAGAACAAACCATGGATAAATTTCAAATACAGGGGTAATTTTTATGATCTCTCCAGCTAAATAGTCAGCTTTCGGTGGCTCTTCTGGCCTCTCTGGCCCCCCAGTGGTGCTGTGTACAGGGCACTACTCATGAAAGGCATTCAGAACATGATGGTAGCATTCCAACTGACCTCTTTTGGGGACAGCTGGCCGGATGAAGTAGGGGAGCTGCCTCATGGCCCCTCGTAGCTCCTGCTTCAGTGCCAGGACATACTCCCCTTCCTCTCCTGCAGGCAGAGGTACTGGGCGGAACTCCAAGGGCTAAGGAAGCAGGGGCAGTGGTCAGTTCAGGGAAAAAACAAAACAAACACTAGGGGCGCCTGGGTGGCTCAGTGGGTTAAGCTCAGGTCATGATCTCAGGGTCCTGGGATCGAGTCCCGCATCGGGGCTCTCTGCTCAGCAGGGAGCCTGCTTCCTCCTCTCTCTCTCTGCCTGCCTCTCTGCCTACTTGTGATCTCCCTCTGTCAAATAAATAAATAAAATCTTTAAAAAAAAAAAAAAAACAAACACTAGAGTACAAACCTAGAATGGTCTTTCCCCCCAATTCAATCCAATGCTCCCACTGACCAGAAGTCCAGAGAAAAATGGGGGGAACGACACAGCATTTTGAGAGCTGAGGAGTTGGGGGTGTAAGAAACTACTTTGCCTGGAAAACATCCCATGTGAGTTGAAAGCATAGAAACAGGAAGGGGCAAGCTGAGTTTTATGCTGGCCCATGAGGAATCCAGGCTCATATACAGTCAGCCAGGGGCACACAAGGGGAGAAGATACTCACGGGGAAAAGTGGAGAAGGCTGAAGGGTGGATGGGGGCAGAGCATCCCCCTTCCCAATGCCCACAGCCTCCATGTTGAAGGTCAGCTGGCCCCGGCCACGACCCCGGCCCCCACCCCGACTGGCCATGGTGGAGGGGGCCTGGGTATTCAGTGATCCAGTGAGAAAAACCTGATAAAAACAAAAACAAAATGAAAAGTATAGTAGAATCATGGGAAGCCAGAGAGGTATAAGACACTCAATATTTTCCCCTTAGGACCCAAATAGCCAGTGTAATTCAACATATTTTGATGGGGTAGGCTGCACTGTACCAGGCAGGATATTTTTGGAAGTACAGACATGGATGAGACATGGTCCTACAGGATAGATAATTGCAATATAGTGTAACTGTAGGACAAATGGGAAAGTGGGGGTGCCTGATGACTCAGTAGGTTAAGCGTCCGACTCGATTTCGGCTCAGGTCATGAACTCACGGTCATGATCTCAGGGTCATGAGCTGGAGCCCTGCATTGGATCCTTGCTCTGTGGGGAGTCTGTTTGGATTCCCTCTCTCCCTCTGCACCTCCCCTTACTCTCTCTCTCTTTCTCAAGTAAAAATTAAAAAGGGGGTAAGTGATTAGACCCTTGGCTACCGAACTCTGCTTCTTGTTATCGATTTTGAGGGGCCAGTGAGAAGCAGATAGGTTAGAAGGTAAAGTTACCAAATGAAGATGAAATTTGCAAGAAATGATATTCCAGTGACAAAGAGCACACCTAGCACCCAGATCTTGGTTTCCAATACCATTTTCCAGCAAAAGGAACATCTTTTTAGAAAAATGGCTGATTCTAGGGCTGGGGCAGAAAATACATAAGGGAGCAGGGAGCATCTTCTAGTGCCAGAAAGCAAAGAAGTACTCAAAACAACAACACACATACATACATGTGGGGCTATTTCAAAAGGGCCTAAGAGTCAACCAAAAGAGCTCCCAATGGCCAAAGCTGGAAGAATTTGAGCAGTAAAATAAAGCAGTATTAGCTTATAACCCCAAAGTATAAAACAAATATCCATGAGTCTACACTGATATAAATAAGTAAGTTAATACATGGAGGAGAAAATACAAAATTCTCATGTAGAATTCTGAATAAATTATGTAAACTCTACCCTGAAGAGGGGAGTATAACCTTCCACTCCCTAAGTGTAGACTATATATAGGGAATTTTGTCTAATTCAGCTTAGGAAATGGGAGAGTAATTCTATAGTGGAGAACGTGGACAAACACTACTTTAGTCTGTTGACCAAGTCAACATCAACAATATTAAATTATGTTGCTAGTAAGGGTATATACCCTTAATAAGATGGGAGAAGGGAGAAATCTAGAAAGAATGGGTTGGTGAAATGAGGCTTGATGAATCACAAGGTCTCAAATTTGGGAGAGCTCTCAGAAATCATGTATTCATTCATTTAACAAATAATTACTGAGCATTTACTATATGCCAGACACAGTGCTAGACAACAGGGATCATAGTGAATCCTCTACTCTAGACATGTATACTTCCTGTGTATGTCACGTAGAAAGAAACCTAAACCATTGGTTAGAGTGTCCTTTCCCTTGAAAGGGCCTGAAGACATGCTCTCATGATATGATAGACCATATTTAGTAAATTGCTTTTTTTTTTTTTTTAGTAAATTGTTATATAGTTTCTATTTACCCATCTTTAGTAAGAGGATTGCTTATCTTACTTCACAAGTTATTCCCTTTTGGGGTATTTGTTCTTCAATTAATATCCAACAAATACTCTAAACAAGAAATACGCGGCTCAACAAAATGCCCTAGTTGGTGAAAAAAAAAAAGATTTAGAAATACGAATAAGGGGGCACCTGGGTGGCTCAGTGGGTTAAGCCGCTGCCTTCGGCTCAGGTCATGATCTCAGGGTCTGGGATCGAGCCCCACACGGGGCTCTCTGCTCAGCGGGGAGCCTGCTTCCTCCTCTCTCTCTCCTGCCTCTCTGCCTACTTGTGATCTCTGTCTGTCAAATAAATAAATAAAAATAAATAAAATCTTAAAAAAAAAGAAATATGAATAAGGTTATCTATTTTGTCAAACGCGCATATACATTTTTTATATATACATATACATTTATGCTTTTAAAAAAAGTTGTTCTTGAAGGATACACATTGAAAATTAATATTGGCTAATCTGAGGTGATGGGATTTGTGGGGCTTTTTTTGGGGGGGTTACGTATATTTTAAAGTTTGTTTTCTATACTGAATATTGTTTTTTAATTTTTAATTTAATTTTTTTTTAAAGATTTTATTTATTTATTTGACAGAGATCACAAGCAGGCAGAGAGGCAGGCAGAGAGAGAGAGGGGGAAGCAGGCTCCCTGCTAAGCAGAGAGAGGGATACAGGGCTCCATTCCAGGACCCTGAGATCATGACACCAGCCGAAGGCAGAGGCTTAACCCACTGAGCCACCCAGGCACCCCTGAATATTGCTTTTTTAATAAGAGAAATAATTTAGAAATATAGCAACAGAATAGTAGATGAGATTAATAATAAGTAGCAGGAAGGAGAGGGTGGAAAATGTGTGTCTGAGGAATTTGGAAAGTTTTAGGCTCAGCAAAAAACGTGAGGAAAAATGGCTGTCAGTCAATAGATTAAACTGTGAACTGACTGAAAGAGCATATTAAGGGGCACCTGGGTGGCTCAGTTAGTTAAGTGGCTGCCTTCAGGATCAAGCCCCATATGGTGCTCCTTGCTCAACAGGAAGCCTACTTTTCCCTCTCCCTCTGCCTGGTTGCCTGCCACTCTCCCTGCTTGTGCTCTCTATCTCTCACTCTCTCTCTCTCTATGTCAAATAAATACATAAAATCTTTAAAAAAAAAGAGAGAGAGAGAGAGAGAGCATATTAGGGGGGAAAGAATGTCTCATAAACACTAGAGAAGGAGAACGAATTTGTGAGCATGTCTTCAGGCCCTTTCAAGGGAAAGGACACTCTAACCAATGGTTTAGGTTTCTTTCCACCTGACATACACAGTTCTAGCAGTGGGGATGGGAGCTGGTTTGATGCAAAGCAGTAAGGAGTCAAGAAAAGTCTGTGAGCTTTGAGGTTAGACAAATCGAACTCCATTTCCAGATACTAACCAAGTGACCTCCAAGGATATGGTGTAAAAGGAAGACAATATTTTTACTTAACTGAGGCAATATACTAGTGATTGGAAAACTACAAACTGCCCATCTCTACCAAACTCAGGTCAGGAAGGTACGGTGTGTCTCTTCTATTTAAGATTGTGATTGAGTCTAACTTCTTGGGGATATTAAGGTTCTTCTATGATCTGGACCCAAACTGCTTTTCCTTACTGTCAACCCTCCCTAGAGGTCATCCTTGTACTCTCCTTCTCCCAAACAACTCATATACATGGTACTCACTGTAGTAACTGTATTCTGGTAGAAATTATTAAGAAGCAGGTTTCAACAAAACATACAGAAAACTCACTACATCAAATTCCAGAAAGGCAGTACATGTAGTGGTTAAGAACAGGGATTTGAATTCCAGTTCTGTTATTTCCAGCTGCACAACCTCCAGCAATGAATTTAATATCTCTAAACCTGTTTCCTCACCTACAAATGGGAATAATAATAATAATAATAATACCATCTTAATTCAGTCAACAAATATTCACTGAGTGCTTGCTATATGCCAGGCACTATTCCAAGTGCTAGGGATATAGCAGTGAGCAAAACAAACAAAAACTGCTGTGCCCGAAGACTTGAAATGGAGCTTACATTCTCGTAGAGTTACCAATAACAAATATTTATTTTCCACCCGAGACTGAGTGGAATGCCGAATGGGGTAGATGTGAACAGAGAAAAGAAGAGATCCAGAGACTGAGGCCTAGAGCACTCTAATATTTAGGATTTGCTATATTTATCATAAATATGACAAGGAGTTAACCCTTACTATATGAACTCATGGAAATCCAAATGAAAAAAAATCATACCAATAGGATAAATGTGCAAAGGACATGAATAGGTAATTGACAGAAGAATGATTAATAAAACCACTCTTCAAATTTACAAAGACATAATAGATAATCGGGCTGCCAGTTTTTTTGACATGGACCTTCTTATAACTGACTGGAAGGATTTTGTTTATACACAGTCTGTCAGGGGAGCAACTTGCAACAATTTGGTCATTTGAATCGACAGCCTCTTAAATGTTCATATCCTTAATCCAATAACCCTACTTAAAACATCTGTGCAAAGAAATCATCATATATATAATCAGATTTGTAAATACAAGGATGGTCATTATAGAGCTATCCATGGGAGCAAAACTTCTGAAATAACCTAAATGGCCCAATGAACAACGAATGGTCAAAAAAAAGCAAATATCCATTTTAGACTATTATATAGAAAGAAAAATGACTTCAAGTAATATTTAAAAGGAAAAAAATGTTCACAGTATAAAGTGGAGGGAAAGATGATATAAAATTGTATTTGTTGTATAGCCTGATTTATGTAACATACACACACACGTATATACATATATATGTATGCAGAAAAGAAATTGAAAGGATAAGTATTAAAGTAATAATAATGGTTATCACTAGATCATGGCCATTAAATAATAAGCATTTTGACTTATACCTTTATGTGTTTCCAAGTTTTCTAGAATAATAGGCATTTTGATTTACACCTTAATGTATTCCCACAATTTTCTAGAATAAATGTTTATTACTTCTTTAATCAGAAACCATAAGGGATGGTTTTCTTTATTTTTAAGAATGCTACTGGAGGGCACCTGGGTGGCTCAGTGGGTTAAGCCACTGCCTTCAGCTCAGGTCATGATCTCAGGGTCCTGGGATCGAGTCCCGCATCGGGCTCTCTGCTCAGCAGGGAACCTGCTTCCTCCTCTCTCTCTCTCTGCCTGCCTCTCTGCCTACTTGTAATCTCTCTCTGTCAAATAAATAAATAAAATCTTAAAAAAAAAATTAAAAAAAAATGCTACTGGAATTCAAATCCATGTTCTTAATCAGGATAGGTCCCTCTCTTTTGCAACGAGAGTGAGGAATGCATTTTGTTGAGCTATATATTTGTCTAGCATATTTGTTGGATATTAACTGAGGAACAAATATCCAAAAATGGAATGACCTGCAAAGTGAGAGAGGGAGTCCTCTTTAAAACAGAAGCTGGAGGGCGCCTGAATGGCTCAGTGGGTTAAGCCGCTGCCTTCAGCTCAGGTCATGATCTGGGATCGAGTCCCGCATCGGGCTCTCTGCTCAGCAGAGAGCCTGCTTCCCTCTCTCTCTGCCTGCCTCTCCATCTACTTATGATTTCTCTCTGTCAAATAAATAAATAAAATATTAAAAAAAAACAGAAGCTGGATAACAATTTACTAAATACAGTTTATCAGATGAAGGATGCACATCTAAAGTAGAGAATTCACTATGATCCCCATTGTCTAGCATATGTCTGGCATATAGTAGGTGCTCAATAAATATCTGTTGAACGAATGAATGAATACATGATTTCTGAGAGCTCTTCCAAACTTGAGACCTTGTGATTCATCAAGTCTCCCCTTACTGTCCCATTCCTCCTAGCTTTCTCCCTTCTCTTGACTGTGGGAGCAATTATATTACAAGCCACTAATTTAAGATATCTTAATTAGATATTGTGTATGTTTTGTGTTTTATTACTTGTTCCCCAATTACGTTAGGAGTTTAAATTCTGCCTTCCCAATCCATTCGATTCAATTAACCTTTATTGGGCACTTCCTATTAGTACAAGAACCTGCTTACAAAACCTTATGTTCTCAGAACAGAAACATTAGAGAGCCCACTAAGGGCTCTAACGGAGATATGCATAAAACACTATCGTCAGACTGGGGAACGGTTAATTCTTTAGGGGAGGGGGAGTTAGAAGGAGAAGAAGAAAAATGTAGTCCAGGAAAGCTACAGGTAGGAGGTAATATTTCAACTAAGTCCTGATAGATAACAGGAGTTTGTCAGATTCTTAGACAAGGGAATAACAGGAATAGATTCCAGGGAAACTGATGCCACAGCAAACAGTCAGAGATACGAGTGAGCATTCCTCACTTTGTGCTTTAATCTCTCTCCTCTATGAACGAAAGAAAAACTGCAGTTTTCTGGTATATAATCAGTCCAGCAATGGGAGCCCAGGAGAGAAAGGGAAAGAAGAGTAGGAAACTAGAGGGGGCTAGATCCAACAGGCTGCGGGAAAGCGTTGTCTATTTCGCAGCTTGGCCCTGGTGAACTAGTTCGGGAGATGTGGGACAGAACCAGGTCAGGGCCACCCGGGCCGAGCCTTACCTGCTGCCCCTCCCCCACGCGGAGCCCTCGTCGCAGCCAACTTGAAATTTGCTGGTCTTCCTCTAGCTGGTGGCGCTGTAGGTCCGCCTCTCAGAGCTCCCCATTGGTGAGTTCTCCCGGCCAATCTAGGAGAAGACGAGGAGGGAGATCCGCCCACTTGAAGGCCTAGGAGACGTAGGGAGGGGGAGAGTTCAACCTGAACCCGGGTTTGGGAAGCAGGCGGCGGCGCGAAGGAAGATGGGGTTGCAAAATCAACCAGGGGTCGGTTTTTTCCGACCTCATCTCAGATGGGGGATCTGCTGGGTAGCGAGAGTCCGCAGACGGAACCTGACACTTAGATCTCACCGAGAGACTCTGTTGAGGAAGCCTCCACAGAAAAATGAAACGGTTGTTCGTTAGGATCAGTCTTTTTGTGACTCGGGCTTCACAGCCTGGCCCCTCCATTACTCCAATCTTCCCTCTAATCCTACACGGCTTCCCTCCAGCACCACCAATGACTACTTCTTTTCTATTTTTCCCCTCTTTGTGGGTTGCTGCCATGTCTATGAGAAGATGGGAGGAAAGTTTGGGGAAGGAAGGATTAGGAATCAGAGAACCAGAGTTGTGGCAGGACAGGAGCCCAGTGTTTCCTGCATTTTCGCTTGCCTTTCAGTTCTTCCTAGCCCTTGGTGAAGGGGGGCACGGTGGTGAGGGTGGATGGGGGATGGTGGTGGAGAGGAATCCTACTTTCATACACACACACACACACACACACACACCCCACAAAAACAACCCCAGAAATGGGAAGAGAGAATAATTCAGAGTGGTGATAAAACTTAGGAGTCAGTCAAGACTGTCCTACATGTCTGAGAAAATGGCCCTGGAAGTGAAGCCTCTGGACTTGGAAGGCTATAGGTGTAGTGGCAAGTGCCCAGTCTTTGGAAAAGGACAGAAACAAAGCTGTGAGGCTTTGGAGAACTTGCTTAACTTTAGTAAGTCTCAGTTTCTTCATCTATAACAAGAGATAACAAGGAGATTCCTATCTTACAGCATTGTTCTGAGGATTTGAAATAACGTATGTGAAGTACTTAGCATATAGCTGGTGTCCAACAAATGTAGCTGGTGCAAATGGGTAGCTTCCTTGCAATATTTCTCCCCCTCCTTCTCCAGAAACACTATTTTTAGTATCTTTTGTCTGGTGGCTTCCAGTCTGAATTATATCAGGTGAGTTTTCCAAATCCTTGGGATTTTTTCCTCATCTTCCACTTCCCCTCATGCCTTCCAGCTGGACACAAACTCCTTCCTAAAATATGCAGATGGAAGCATGGTAACCATGGAGACAGGGCAGGTGGCAAGGAGAGGCAGAGACAGGCAGCCGAGAGACCGATAACGATTGCGACAGATAGGCAGAGAGAAGACTTAAGGAGCGATTGGACAGAGACCCTCAACCAACATGGAAAAATAATGAGTCTAAGCAAGACGGAGTGTAAAGAGATGCAATGAGAAAGGGATGTGTTACAAGGTTCGCGCTTCTCTCTGCCCCTTTTCTCTCTCCCTCTCCCCCTCCAAGAATATGGGGAGGAAGGCATCTGGGAATGCTCCCTGGTGTAGCTAAAAATGACCCAGTATATCCACTCTCCTCATACTTATCTGAGGTCTGTACAAGGGATCTGAGGTTCAAGTTTACGTGTGCTGTGTGTTCCGTTTGGGCGGAGGTGGAGTGAGAATGTACCGCTGTGCCTGGCTCCAGTTCTCCCTGACATGTAAACTACAAGAAGGCAGCCAGATCTCTTGCTTCTCTCTGCGCAGTATGGACTCTGGCTGTGGATCTCAATCGCCTTTCTCCGCCTCTGCACAGTGTGCCATGTGCTCTGACCTGTGGCAGGTCAGAGCCGGCGCATAGGAGCGCATAAATACACCTATCGCGGAGAATGGGACTCTGCTCAGCGAAGAATTGGGATGGTCCCAGTCTGAGTCGCGGAGGAGTCTCCTAGAAACATTTAGGTTTGTTGGGGCTGAGGGGAGGTCGGCTGAGCAAGAGAAGTCAGGATTGGAGCCTCTAGGGTTTGGGGCTTTATGTGTGCATGGGTGGGGGAACGGTTTGGTGCCCAACGCCCCCACCCGCAGAGACTAGGCTATAAATAGCAAGGCAGAGCTCCGCCCCCCCCCCCAGCTTCTCTCCTCCCGAGCCGGCGCCTTGCCCGGGGCGCACCGGGAGGAGGGACCAGGATTCGGTGCCCGGGCGCAGATACTGACACCAAGGGAATCCGAGTGCCCCTCCCCACGCCATGTGGGCCCCTGGGAACCCAGCTCCGCCACCCAGGCTGCCCCATGGCCCTGGCCTCAGTCCTGGCCCGGCGGAGATCCTGCGGAAATTCAGGTATCTATTTGGGCGCACAGCCTGGGAGGGAAAGAGCAAGGAGTGATGGGGAACATAGCAGGGGCAAAAGAAACCCCCCAATTCTCCCCCACCCGTTTTAGGTCCCAAACGCAAGCTGCTTCCCTCCCCCCATTCAATTTTTGGGGCTGTGGCAACCTAAAAGAGGTTAGGAATGGGAATTATGTGTGTGAATGTATGGGTGCATGTGTGTGGGTGGGTGGCGTTCAGCATCCTAGAAAGGGGTATTCCAAGTGCGGATAAGAAAAGGGGGATGCTGGAAAGGTCTGATAAGCCGTGGGGTGAGGGTGGGGTTGCGGTATCCTTGCGCGTGCACGTACGCATTTGCACGCGCGCTCGTCCTTCAATGCGGGTGCACCTTCCCACCTTCTCAGGCATGCGCTGGGGGGCCGGGGCGGCTCAAAGGCATGAGTTAGAGGAAGTAATAGTGCCGTGGAGATCTCCCCACGCCGTTTCCTTCCACCGGTGCCTCAGTTTCCTTGCCTGAATCCGTCAATAAGATCTCTCTCTTTCTTGCAGGGATTGACTTCGCCACTGAGCCCTCAGGCCTCCGCCAGCCACCACCCCCACGCCCCTAGACATCCTCGGCGGGCCCCAGTCCCGGCTCCATTGGTGCTCTCGCCCCTGCCGCAGCTATGCTGCACACCGAGGGCCACGCTCTTCTTCGGGCCGTGGGTCAGGGTAAGCTACGCTTGGCCCGTTTGCTTCTGGAGGGAGGCGCCTACGTGAATGAGGGTGATGCCCAGGGGGAGACTGCACTAATGGCGGCCTGTCGGGCCCGTTACGACGACCCCCAGAACAAGGCGCGCATGGTTCGCTACCTCCTGGAGCAAGGTGCGGACCCCAACATCGCAGACCGCCTGGGGCGCACCGCGCTGATGCACGCTTGCGCCGGGGGTGGGGGCGCCGCCGTGGCCTCGCTGCTCCTTGCCCACGGTGCAGACCCCTCTGTGCGAGATCACGCGGGCGCCTCGGCGCTTGTTCACGCCCTGGACCGTGGGGACCGCGAGACTCTTGCCACGCTGCTGGACGCCTGTAAGGCCAAGGGCACCGAGGTCATCATCATCACCACCGACACCTCGCCCTCGGGAACCAAGAAGACACGGCAGTATCTCAATTCCCCACCGTCCCCGGGGGTGGAGGACCCTGCTCCCGCTCCTCCTAGCCCCGGGGTCTGCACGTCGCCTTCCGAAATCCAACTGCAGACTGCAGGAGGAGGAGGAGGAGGGGGAGGTGGAGGAGAAGGAGGAGGAGGAGGAGGAGGAGGAGGAGGAGGAGGAGGAGGAGGAGGAGGAGGAGGAGGAGGACGGGGGTTGCTATCCCCTCGCGCTCAGGAAGAAGAGGAGAAGCGGGACGTATTCGAATTCCCTCTTCCTAAGCCCCCTGATGACTCCTCCCCTTCTGAGCCGCTCCCCAAGCCACCCCGTCACCCTCCAAAACCACTCAAAAGGCTCAACTCCGAGCCCTGGGGCCTAGTGGCCCCTCCTCAACCAGTCCCACCCGCGGAAGGGAGGCCGGGGATCGAGCGCCTGACTGCGGAATTCAACGGCCTGACCCTGACCGGTCGACCCCGTCTTTCCAGGCGTCACAGCACTGAAGGTCCGGAGGATCCGCCCCCGTGGGCGGAGAAAGTGACGGGTGGGGGTCCTCTCTCTCGCCGAAACACTGCGCCAGAAGCTCAGGAGTCTGGTCCGCCGTCAGGGCTGAGGCAGAAACTGAGCCGCATGGAGTCGGTGGAGCTCGATACCCCCGGAAGTATTTGCCCCGACTCGCCGGAGTGCAGCCGCTTGTCCCTGGAGCGCCGCCGATACAGCGCCTCCCCGCTGACCCTCCCTCCAGCCGGCTCGGCTCCCTCCCCGCGCCAGTCCCAGGAGAGTCTGCCCGGGGCTGTATCTCCGCTGAGCGGACGGAGGCGGAGTCCCGGGCTGCTGGAGCGGAGGGGCTCGGGGACGTTGCTCCTGGACCACATCGCGCAAACGCGGCCTGGTTTCCTGCCTCCGCTCAACGTCAGCCCCCACCCTCCCATCCCCGATATTCGCCCCCAGCCCGGAGGTCGGGCGCCTTCGCTGCCCGCCCCTCCCCAGGCGGGGGCGCCAGGCTCTCCTAGGACCAAACGCAAGTTGGTGAGGCGCCACTCAATGCAGACTGAGCAGATCCGCCTGCTAGGGGGCTTCCAGAGTCTAGGCGGGCCAGGGGAGCCAGGGCGCTGAGATGAGTGAGAGGAACCAAGGAGGGTAGGGATCAGGACCTTGATGGGACAGGTGGGAGAACCAACTCACACACACACCACGGACATAGGGGTCTTTTGCATGTGCTGTTGGGCACGGTGCACGCACACATGAGTAAAAAAAGTGTCCACAAGCACAGTACTCTTATTCGCAGTGAAGGGTAAGTACTCTCTTTACTGGGCATAGACACATGCATTCATGTCCTGGTCACTTCACATGCATATGGGAATACTTGTGTACCCAGCCATAGAAATGGCACACACAGGGCCACTTGTGCTAGGGCCCCAAGTGGGTCCCAAAGTCACTTGCATTCGTTCAGAAGCAGTAAGAAAACCCTACTTACGGTTAGTCTCCAATCTCTTTGCCCTTTTGCAGAGGCAATTCCCTGCTTTCCATGTTAAGCCCTGCAACAGCCCGTTCATGACTTTGCACACTCTACCCTCTTCCTGGATATCCCATCCCGTTGTGTAGGTCTTGCTTCTCTCTCCAGGCCTGGCTCCTTGTTCACATCCTGCTTCCAGCCCTAACCACTTTTCAGGATATCTTCTTCACCCTCCTTGGGATTTTCCTGCAGCAATCCTCAGCCTCAGTTCTGCTGCTGCCCTTCCGGCTCTCAGCTTTACTTCTCAACTTCCTGCTTTTTATTCTCACCTTGTTCCCCCAACCAACACAGCAGGTTGTCTCATTTTCCCAAGGAGTGGGTCATGGGCTCTATGCTGCTCTTCTGTCTGAGCTTATGAACACCCCCACAGGTAGAAGTGGGGAGTAACCCTAAATCACTCCTCTCTCCACTTGACATATCAAATAAATGTGTTCAGAAGTCTTTGGTTTGTCACTTCTGCCTGAGGGTTTGGGGAATGAGGAATGGGGAGGGAGGGTGATGCTAACTACAGCTCTAATGATCTAGGGGATACTTAGAGGTTCCATCCACTTCCTTGCAGGAGACCAACTGACCAACTGTGGTTGCAGAAGAAAAGACAAGTGTCCTGTGTCCTGAAGGTTTTAAGGCATTTGACAGGCTTTCAGTTCAATCAGTCTCCCCTATGTCTATCCTTAAATTCTTTGACTTAAGATTTCTACAAAAGTACCTTCTACACAAATTACCTCCCTCCACCATCAACAGATGTATCCCGATAGATTGACTAACCCTCTTTCAAGCTTCTTATTTCATGACCATTCCTGGCGGTTCTAATTTTTTATCTCACCAAGCGCATTTCATCCATTTTTTTCTACTTCTTCTTCTTCTTCTTTTTTTTTTTTTTTTCCATTTGGCAAACGAGATCACAAGTAGGCAGAAAGGCAGGCGGGTGGGGGGGTGGGGTGGGAGGGAGCAGGCTCCCCGCTGAGCAGAGAGCCCCATGCGGGACTCCATGCGATGAGGGGCTCGATCCCAGGACTCTGGGATCATGACCTGAGCTGAAGGCAGAGGCTTTAGCCCACTGAGCCACCCAGGCCCCCTCTACTTCTTTTTTAAAAAAGCTTTTAGTTATGCAAGCTCTACACACAAAGTGGGGCTCGAACTAACAACCCTGAGATCACGAGTAGCATGCTTTTCTGACTGAGCCAGCCAGGTGCCCCCATTTTTTTTTTCTACTTCTGACTTTTCTTTCCCCATCCTGAGCCACTGCAGAGGGAGGAAAGAGAGAGAAAAGTAGTATAACCTCACCTAGGTAAGAATGGCATGATGGTTAACTGACAAAGGATGTGTAGTATGTATCTGTGTGTGTATGTGTGTATAAGAGTAATCTGAAAAACCCAGCCTAACAAGTTATGAACAGGGTAACTGTCTTAATCTGCCCCCTAGACTTCTCAGTTTTCTTTCTGCATATATTCTTATTATTCCTCACTCTAATGGGAGGTAAGGGAACAGCCCATTCCACTCTCTCTCTTGGTTTCCCCCAATCAGAATAGGTGAAATCAGAAAATTACCTAACGATGTGTGATATAAGGAAAAGATCAAAATATTGGGAATCAAAAGACCTATGTCTGAACCCCTCTTTGCCATCTCCTAGCTTTAATTTTGAGCAATTTATCTAGCCTCTCTTAGTGTCCATTTCCTTATCTGTAAAATAATAAAATCTAGTCGTTGTGATTATTAAATAAGACAATGCACTAAAGTATACTGCGCAGTGCCCGACATATAGTAAGCATATGGTCATTAAATGTATTCTTTCCTTGTTTTAGCTCCACCGCCCATTGCATGTGATCTTGGACAAATCCCGTAACTTATCTATTTCCTCATCTCCATCCATGAAATGAAGTCGTCAGACAAATAATCCCTAAAAATCCTCTTACTCTGTCTACAATTCTCCTCAGCCTGACATCCAGTCCTTCCCCGGCCTTTAGTAACCGCTCCCTCCGCCCCCGCCCGCCCCTCTGCAAGCTTCGTTCCAGGGGTCTGGCTTGCTTTCCAGTACTCCCCACAGGACTGCGAAAAAGCGCCCAACATAACCTTCTCCCTTATAAAGCTTTTTCTCTTTGCAATTGGTTGCCCAGAACCTCCGCCCTCCTCAATGATTTGCCTATGGTAGAGCTGGAGCCCTCCAGTTCCCGCCCAGTCTCTGGTGATTGGCATAGAACCGGGCTCGTCCCCGCCCCCTCTTGACTGACGGCTGGGCCCCAGCACCGCCTCAGTCCCTGGGCGCTCGCTGGAGGGGGTGGCTGGGACCGTTAGCTCGCCAGGCTGGCAGGCTCCGGGCCGCTACTCCACTGGCGGCCGGGATGGAGACGATGCGAGCACAGCGGCTGCAGCCTGGAGTGGGCACCAGCGGGAGGGGTACTCTGCGAGCGCTTCGGCCCGGAGTGACTGGGGCCGCGGCTGCCACCGCCACACCCCCAGCAGGGCCCCCGCCCGCACCGCCGCCCCCTGCACCGCCCCCGCCGCCCCTGCTCCTAGCCGGGGCCCCTGGGCTGCCGCTGCCCCCAGGCGCCGCCGGCAGCCCCGCGGTGCTGCGGGAGGCTGTGGAGGCCGTGGTGAGGAGCTTCGCCAAGCATACGCAGGGCTATGGCCGAGGTGAGTCTGCGAGTCTGGCCTCCTGCGGGACACCGTCTGTAAAGGAGCCTTGCTCCCATAGTCCTCTGGATCGCTTTTTCTGGCGCAGAGCCCTCACATGCATTTCCTTTTGGGGAGTTTCCTTCTGGGCTACACACACACACACACACACACACAGGCACATGCGCGTGCGCGCGCACACACACACACACACACACACAGGCACAGGCACAGGCTCATACACACGTCTCACCCACTCCCCTTTATTGAGTTAATACTATATTGCTACTATATTCTCCAGGGACCCCTTTTTACAAATACAGCCATCTTTTCTTCCCACCCTTTTCTCCTTCAGAAATGGAATTCTTCCTGTAGCTTAACATCCCTTTGCCTTTGAGGACCAGTCCCCATTGTGTAGGACCCTATCCTTTATGTCAGCTTTAAGACATTTATCATCCATACTCTCCCAATCTTTCTTTTGTGATCTTGGCAATTCCTGGGCTCCCCTATTGACTTATTACACCTTAATCTTTTTT
Organism: Mustela putorius furo; assembly: GCF_011764305.1. NCBI lineage: Eukaryota > Metazoa > Chordata > Mammalia > Carnivora > Mustelidae > Mustela > Mustela putorius. Next base: position 541,199 of record NW_025421424.1, read on the forward strand.
TTTTTTTTAAGATTTTTATTTTCTTAAGTGATCTCTGCTCCTAATATGGGACTCAGATTTACAACCCTGGGACCAAGAGTCAGATGCTCCACAAACTGAGCCAGTCAGGTGCCCATCAGCCTCCTTAATCTTGACTTTTGAATTATTTTCTTACTTATCCTGACTCTGAAATTTCCAGTGCAACTTCGGATTTGCTGGGGAGTTAGGTGATGCCTTCACAAGTCACTTATAATTGTGTTTTTGAATCTGGAACCATACTACTGAGCCCACACCAGCTTCCTATGACTTAGTATCTCACTTTGGTGTCTTTTTTAGTATGGAGCCTCACAACTTTGGCCTCTCTGTCTGTCTGGCTCTGTTTTCCTGGCCCTTGCCCAGGAACTGAGGATAAATCCCAGGCCTTGGCTCTCTCAATGTTAAATTCTGTGGAAATGAGCCAGGCAGAAACCCTATTTCCATTAGAAACCTTCATTTTACATATGCCTAATTTCTAGGGTTTCTGAGAAGGGGAATGTGAGGGTTTTCTTTGTTGTTTATGTTTAATCAGTGCAGATTTTCCTGCATTTGAGCTCCAGATTTATAGTGTAACAAGGAACACAATATAGTGAGGGGTGTGGGATTCAAAATGTAGGTCTGGCATTTCTGAGACATCACTTCTTTCTGCTTCTTAAGTCCTGCCTGAGCTGAAAGTGACTATATCTCTAACTTTCTAGTAAGACAATAATACAGAGAAAGGTTGTAAGGCCTTCTCAATGGACAGCAGTGACTTTTTTTCCCCCTCCTATGAAACTAGCAAAAAGAGCATATGCGGGTTTTGGAGTCAGACAAATGTGGATTAAATCCCAGATTAAATCTCTGTCACTTGCCAGCTATGTTTTTGGGGAAGTGACAACTTCAGCACACTTCAGTTTCCTCAAGTGTTACAAGGAGAATTAAATGAGATATTACAGCTGACATGTAATGGGTACCTTCTATAAATGATAAGAATTGCCTCAGATTTGTTGGTTCATTTTCTTGGAAAGAACAGGTCTCATTTTATCCCATTCTTCAATTCAAACAGTGTAAACTCAAAGATTCCTATGAAAACATATTTTTTTAGCTCCATTTGTTAGATGTGCCCAATAATACATTTCCCATTATTTTCCTTTTGTTCCTCAACATTTTGAACTGCTACCATGGGGCTGGCACTCTGCTAGGTGCTTGGAATGCAAATGCATATGATTCTGAAATTCATCATGAAGAAATATCATTATTTGTCTAGTTAAATTCCTAGATTTAACAGGGCTTCATGATGGAACTGTCATCAGCTATGGTCCTGCTGCTTCCAGTCTTTTTAAGTTGAGACCAAGGGAAGGTCTTTTCCTCTGGGCATAGGAGCAGTCATCCTCACAAACCATTCCTCTTAGAAACTTACAGGCATTTATTAGAATTGTAGAGGAATGAACCATTTTTCATGTCTGTGTTACCTAGCGAGCCTCTGGTTTGGCATCTAAACTGAGTGTCCTGTAAAACGTTTTTCATTTCCTTAGACAGGATGAAGGAGCAAGGGGATTTTACTGACAAAGAGCAATCAGTCAGGCTTCAGACTCTGAGGCGAAGCCTTCCTCCAACCTCCCTACCTCCCACCGCACTCCCCATTTTTTCTGAGTTTCTCATTTCCAGTCTGGGTGTCCCGCCAGTACTTTGGGAGAGTTTGGCAGATAATTCCGCTTCAGACAAGTAGAATCTCTGCCGATTTGGCTCAGAAGTCCTTCACCACATGGAATTGCTTATTCTGCTTCGATTAATAGGCAAAACTGCCATTGGCATGTACCCATGTACCCTTGTGACTGATGGTCTGGTATTTGGGGGCTGGCACTGTTCCCCTGAGTATAATTTACTTTGATCTTGCCCAGACCTTTATCTGATCCAGCAGTGCTTTACTGTATCATCTGCAATTCACATCCTCACCTTCTTTCTGACTGCTTCAAATTTACCTTTTCTGCCTTTAGATTTACCTGCATCCGTATAGGACCTCAGCATTCATTTTAAAAACACAAAAATGAAACTATTCTATTATTTCATTTGTTTCTCCTATATCTCCCCCTCAAAACACGCACCATAGTCTCCACCAAGTCACATATCTAGCTCAGTACACTGTAAGGTTGTTTTTTGTTTTTTGTTTTTTTTTTTAAGATTTGATTTATTTATTTGACAGGCAGAGAGGCAGGCAGAGAGAGAGATAGAGGGAAGCACGCTCCCTGCTGAGCCGAGAGCCTGATGCAGGGCTCTATCCCAGGACACTGGGATCGTGACCTGAGCCGAAGGCAGAGGCTTTACCCCATTGAGCCACCCAGGCGCCCGGATCTTTTTTTTTTTTTTTTTTTTAAGATTTTATTTATTTACTTGACAGGCAGAGATCACAAGTAGGCAGAGAGAGGAAGGGAAGCAGGCTCCCCACTGAGCAGAGAGCCTGATGCGGGGCTCCACGCGGGGCTCGATGCGCGGCTCAATGCGCGGCTCCATACTGGGCTCCATGCGGGGCTCCATCCCAGGACCCTGAGCCGAAGGCAGGGGCTTTAACTCACTGAGCCACCCAGGCGCCCCAGTATGCTGTAGGATCTTAATTAGCTTGTAGTGCATAGGGTTTGAAATCATAGTACCTCACCCCGTGAAACAATGGCTGTGTGATTGCGGATAAATCGCTTAATCTCTCTAGGCCTCATTTACTTCATTCATTCAACAAGTACTTATTGATCACCAGATGCAGTGGTGAACAAGACAGGTACTCCGTCCCTATCTTCATGGAACTCACAGTCCACAAGTATGTGTGAGGGTTAATGGTGCAGTAAAGCAAGATAGGGCAGTTGACATAGGGTCAGCTTTGAAGCAAACATTGATTCTAAAATCCTGGTTCTGCCGCCATGGCCTGTTCCTTAACTTGTTCACTTTTTTTTCTTTGTTTGTTTTTTGTTGTTTAAGATTTTATTGTCAAGTAATCTCTACACCCAACATCGGGCTCAAACTCAAAATTCCGAAATCAAGAGTTGCATGTCCTGCTGAATGAGTCTGCCAGGTGCCTTCTTGTTCACTTTTTGCAAAATGGGTATTATAATACTTACCTTGATAGTTTAGTTTTGTGTGGATTAAATGAGATAATGAGCACATAGTTGGTACTCAGTGAGTGGTTGCTATTATTATTATGCTTTTGGAAACCCTTTGAAAACTGTAGGTGAGAGGTATTGGTAGCATTCACATTTCCTTTGCCCCTTTTTGCACGTGGCATGTAGTCCCCATCTAATGTTTGACAACTGGCAGTCACTTTCCTTGCTCTGTAACTTCTGCATTGCCCTCTTCAAACGCATCATTTCAGAATTATTGTTCTCCCTTTATATCACAGTATGGCTACATCATTGGAAGTTCTGCCCAGCTGCTTCCCTAGGTTGAACAAATGGATCTTGTGTGGCATTTTCTGTTTAAGTTATTGTTCCTTTTCATTGGAATCACAGACAACTTCTTTGTGTACAAGTGATTGTGGAGCTAAATTGGTAGTCTGAATATTTCCATTTTGGGGGATGTTGGATTAGACCCTGTATTAGTTTCCTGTAGCTGCTGTAACAAATTATTGCAAATTTGGGGGTGCTGTTTACCACAACAGAAATTTATTCTTTCACAGTTCTGGATGCCCCATCTCAAGATCCTTAATCGCATCTGCAAAGTTATTGCCACCTAAGGTAACATTCACAGTTTTAAGGATTAGGGCATGGACATCTTAACAGGGGGCATTTTTCAGCTTCCCATAGTCCTTGTCATAAGTCACAGTCATCTTGCCATCCCTCCCTTCAAATGAATCTATGCACTAGGCCATCAGGAGCACATTCTCTTTTAGCCCAGCATCTCCAGTTACTTCTAAAAAGCAATTGTAGTTGTCAGATGTGTCTGTACTACAGACACAGACCTGCTGACCCCTTGATTTTGGCCCATCGTTACTTCCAGACTTCTGGCCTCCAGAACTGTGAAAGGACACATACATACATGATTTCATTGTGGGTTTTAGGGGGCTTGTGAACTCCCATGAAGTTCAGTCATGGACCTGATCTTGGACCCTGGGTTAAGAATCCCAAATTGGAAAGAACCCTGGCATCAGGATGTCTGAATTCAGTCCCTATCTCTGCCACAGCAGGTGACCTCAAGCAGGTCACTTCCCCTTTTGTAGCCTGAGTTGGACTAGATGATCTCTGAAATCCCTGTCAGCTCTAAAGATCAATGAGTCTGTGAGCAGTTTCAAATGAGGATCACAATTAATTGCTCTTCTCCTGATCATTCTGCCCAATTTCCCATTTCATCCATTTCTGAAACAAGTCTCCCCATTTCCTTTGGCTTTGAGTAATCATTAAAAAATAGTCCTGTGCTGTGAGCCAAGAGAAATTTAACTGGCTATAGACTGGACATAGGCTTTTTAATAGGACCTTCCCAGTTGCAGTGGTTTCCTCCCCTTTCCCTTTATTTCAATATTCTCCCTGTTATGTGCATGTCAGGAAAGCTGTCACCCAGTGCATTGTGCTAAATTGTCTCAAAGAGGGAACTGGGGCTGAAAAGATCTCAGTGGAAAGAACAAAAAGATGGCTAAGCTTTCTGGGCCCAGTGACCTTTGAAGAGCCCCTGCCAAAAAACTAAGGGTGGGAAAGACAGAGTTTCCTTTTCATGCTGCCTTTTAATGGAAGAAGGAACACTGTAAGAAGTCAGATACAGGGTGTTAGGAAAGAGCTTGTGCGCCTTTCACACCGCTGATGCAGGGAGTGCTTGCTTCAGTTGCAGAGCAGGTGAGCTAACGGTTGTTGCTGGCAACAAGATTTCGGATGCCTCCTTGGCCGGCAAAGTGTATTATTCATCTCTGCATCTCGAATGCTCAGAATAGAGCTAGGTACATATTATGTGCTCACATTTCTGCCTAATGTGTGTGTGGCAGCTATGAAAATGTGCTGGTCATATCTCCTGCTGCAGGGGCATAACTGACAGCCTTAAGCTGCTGTCCTCTCTGTGTCCATCACCTCGTGTGCACTGAGGCCACACATCCTGTGGCTGCCCCCTCCCCCCAGTCAGTGACGTGGCCTAGCAGGGACATTAACTCACGCACATCCTGGTGATATGTGGATTTCCTTTGGCTTGTGGGCTTCCCACTGGCCTGGCCAAACCTTTTTTGGAACTGAGCTGCCAACTGAGATTCTCACATCCAGACCTCATTCCTTCCCACATCCCCTTCTACAGGTGTCAGACCTTCAACATTGTCTGAAGCCTCTCCTGTCTCCTGCTTCCTCCACAATAAATCTCTTGCTTGTCTGTCCCATCTTGGTGTCTTCTCCTTGGCAGACCTAAACTAATGAATAAGTCCTTGTAACTAAGAGCAGAGAGCGGCCATGTTGGGGGATATGGGAGAATGCACGTGATCATTTATTATTATGAGGCTCTTGTTAAAGCCACTTGAAACGTTTGGAACCCTGCAGTCAAAGTGATCCTTTCCAAAGGAAAACTGATTTCACCCTAAACCCTTCAATGGCTTCCCGCTGCTCTTAAGAGAAAGCCAGTGCTCTGATGAGGCCTGCGAGGTTCACTTTGGTCTGGTTCCTGCTAACTTCTGCAGTCTCACTTGCATTACACTTGCCCTCACTCTCTCTTTTTGAGCCACACTTGTCCCTTTATTTGCCATCTTCTCTGCTGCTACAGAGCCTTTGGGTATGTTGTTCCTTCTGTTCAGAGCTCTATTCTCTCACCTTTTTGCCTAGTGAATTCATACTCATATCTGTACTTCAATATCACTTTGTCAGTGTAGCTTGCTTTGATCTTCTCAACGAGGTCAGATGCCCCCATGACATTTCCCATCATCTACCAAACTCCCTTATAGTGCTTATCAAGGTTGCAGTTTTTCATTTGCTTGAGGGTCTCTGGTTAATCTCTCTCCCTCTCTAGACTGTAAACTGCATAAGGAGACAGAACAGGATATGGTTTTGCTCACTATTGTCGCCTAGCATCCGGCACGTAGTCTAGCACAGAGTAGGTACTCAGTACATAATTGTGCGATTATTGAGCCCAAGTATTGGGGAAGGAGGGGCTGTTCTGGAATACAGTATTTTGAGTCTGGTTTTGAGTTTTGAGATTGATTTTACCCTCATACGTTAGCCCATTACTGTTTGACAGATGGTGGCAGAAGTCAAGAGACTTCCGGGTCAGAGACAGAGGACTTAATTACTCACAGTACAGCAGGTAGCATAAACATCAGATTTGTTTGCATCAGCTCCCCTTGCCTCCCACATCTGATGCGAAGGGTTCAGATGCATGCTCCTGTAGGCCACGTGTTGCATTACAGAAGAAGAACAAACACTGAGCCTGGGGAACCTGCCATTACTTAGCAGGGAGTAAGCAGGCTTGTTCTTTGTCCCAGAGGAAGACGTTACCTCATCCTTCAGGTTTCTTGCTGCAAACACAGTCCTGAGAAATGGCCCAAGGGAAGAGCTACCAAATCTTTAAAATCTTGGCATACCCAGCAAGATGGAAAGGAGCATAAGAGACCTGTGAAGGAGTGTTCCTCCAAAAATCACTTTTACCTAGGGAAATCCTCAGAAGAGACATTCTTGCTCTTGCGCTCGATCTCTCTCTCTCTCTCTTTCTCTCTCTCTCTCTCACACACACACACACACAGTATAGTATATATCTACACATAATGTATAACATTCCAGGATGGAAAAGGAATCTGGCTATGGGTTTCCTCACCAGAAGCATAGACCTGTGATGGCTAAAAGGGCCACATTTCTTTGAGTGTCAGTATTGCACAAAGGTTAGGAACATTGACTCTGGAACCAAGATAGTCTGGATTTGAATTCATACTCTGCTACTTTCTAGCTGTTACATCCTTTTTTTCAAAAAATATTATTTAATTGTTTGAGAATGAGAGAAAGAGAGAGAGACTGAGTTGGGGGAAGGGGCAGAGGCAGAGGCAGAGGGAAAAGCAGGCTCCCTGCTGAGCAGGGATTCCTCCCCTGCCCGCCAATGTAGTTGGGGGGCTGGATCCCAGAACCCTAGAATCATGACCCAAGCTGAAGGCAACCACTTAACTGACTGAGCCACCCAGGCACCTCTAGCTGTTACATCCTTGGGCAAGTTATTTAACTTGCCTGTGTCTCATTTCACTCATCTATAAAATGGGGGCACAACACACAGGAAGAGTTCAGTAAATGCAATTCTTTCTCATTGTGCTGGTGATTATTATTCTAGGCCCCCTGACCAACTGTGGAATGATCTAATGGCACTTCATTAGGCAGGGATAATGGTCTGCTGACCTGGAAACTCTGCCTCCAATATTTTAGTTATTCTGCTTTGGTGCTTAGGGCTAATCAAAATGTGAACCAGAGAGGTGGGGAGGGAGGCCAGGCATATACTGGTCTTACTATGCAAATACCTTAATCAGAGTCTAGGTTTATTAATTTAAATGTTTTTAAGTGATGATAAGGAGCTAAGGCAGGTTAGACTCTTGATATACATACAGCTGGCAGATACTGTCTTGAAACATAGAACCACTCATTGCTGAACTTAACTGCTTCTCTTTTTGTAGTGAATGTGGTGGAGGCACTTCAGGAATTCTGGCAGATGAAGCAGTCCCGTGGGGCAGACCTGAAGAATGGCGCTCTTGTGGTTTATGAGATGGTTCCCTCCAACAGCCCTCCTTACGTCTGCTATGTCACTCTACCTGGGGGAAGCTGCTTTGGGAGTTTCCAGGTAAGAGTTGCAAGCAGGCAGTAGCAAAGATAAATGCTTGGCTGCTAGTAGTGGTTTTCTCCATCACTTTGGCCATTTTTTGGTGTCTGAAATCACATATTTGAGCACCTGAACCAGTTCTGGGCACATCATTCTGGTAAGCCTCTGAGGTTCATTTAACCACAAAAGAACCTCAGTAGCTTCTCTTTCAGCCTACAAAAAACCACATCCACTTTGAATTGGATCCCTTATGAACAGGCCCTTTCTCTGTGTATCAGACTACCAGCACCTAGCCCATGTTCTAATCTGGCCATCCATCTTCCTGCCATCTCGATTTGAGAACACAGAATAGTATTCCTTGCCCACAGGGTTTCTTCATAGGCAATTACTAAAAGAAAGCAATGTTTCAGTTCTTTAAGAGGTCAAAGGGGAGGCACTATGTATGGTGGAGATAGTACTCATCTAAGAGAAGATCCGAATTCTTATTTTCCTCACTGCCAGAGAGGGCAAGTCAGGTAAATTCTCTGGGCCTCAGTTTGTCCATCTATAACAAGAAGGAGATAAGTTAGATTATTTCTACAATCTTTCTAGTGCTAGCACTCTACAGTTCTGTGAAAGAACTGTGATATAGGATGGTGAACAGTGGTTGCTTTTATAGGGTAATAAGAAATTTGACTAGCAGTCTTTGTTGGCTTCCACCATGACGTACTGTGGCCAGGGCCAAGAAGTTGCAGAAGGTGTTGGTGCAGTCCATCATCCTTATCTCCAGATACTTGCAAAATAGATCTCGAGTTCAGGTATGGCTTCATAAGCAAGCGAACATGTGGATTGAGGGCTGTATCATTGGTTTTGATGAGTACACGAACCTTGTATTAGAGGACGCCAAAGAGATTCGTTCTAGAACAACTAGTCAAGAAAACAACTGGGTCAGAACATGTTAAAAGGAGATAATATTACCCTGCTCCAAGGTGTCTCCAAACTAGAAACGATCAGTGAAGTGAGAAATTTTTTTAGAAGACCACGTAGATTGTTTTTATAGAGGTCCTTTGTTAGGAGTATAGTTCTAAAACATTTGTTTGTATTGTTTTGATTACCTTTAAGTTATTACCAGAACACAATAAATACTGTGGGATTGTTTTTTTTTTTTTTTTTTTTTTTTTTAAAGGGATTGTTTTTATTTAAAAAAAAGAAGAGGGCTTACTTTGGCAGCACATATACTACAACTGGAACGATACAGAGCAGATTAGCATGGCCCTTGTACAAGGATAACATGCAAATTCGTAAAGTATTCCACATTTTTGAATCATTGAACACTGAATAACTAATGATGTACTGTGTGCTGGCTAACTGAACATAATAACAAAAGAAAGGAAAAGAAATTTAACTAGTATGAATATTGTCATCAAAGATGGATTCTTTGACATCACCCATAGGAAGGTAGCCTGCTGAAATGTCAACTTGGAGTCTGAATAGGAATTTAGAGGAGATATCTGATAGACATTTTGTTGTGTTTTATGGTTTGTATAACCTTTTGTCAAAGTTATAACCCCTGCTGTGTGCTTCCAAAGCCCCTTGAACTTCCCTTATCATGTCACTTATCACAACATATCATAATTGATTATCTCATCTAGTGGATTATGCTTGGTGGAGGCAGAGATAGTATCTGTCTTCTTTCTTATTCAAGTTTATTTTTTTATTTTTTTTAAACTTTTTTTTTTTCTTAAAGATTTCATTTATTTATTTGACAGAACGAGATCACAAGTAGACAGAGAGGCAGGCAGAGGAAAGTAGACTCCCTGCCGAGCAGAGAGCCGAGCAGAGAGCTCGACACGGGACTTGATCCCAGGACCCTGAGATCATGACCTGAGCCGAAGGCAGCGGCTTAACCCACTGAGCCACCCAGGCGCCTCTTGTTCAAGTTTAAATCCTTACTACCAACTCAGCACCAGCCCAGCAAAGAGTAGGCACTTAATAAATCCATAGCATGAATGAGGGCCATTGTGGTTCAGCTCCTGCCTCAAACAGAAAAGTCCTAAGGAGACTTCATTTCAAACACAGTGACTAAATTTTTTCCCTCAGAGACCCAGCCATTTCAGAGAAATAAATATATGCTCATGATGACTAATGTTTATACTTTCTCTTCTAGAAAATAAGATCTTCCTTCTCTCAGGTCATCTTATTACTGAATAAGGATTTGATAATTTTATGGTGATGTCCATAACTGGACCATCATAGTAATTTGATTTCTGTTCCCCACCCCCAAAGAATAGAATTATCTATCTTGGCTTCTTTTAGCTTATATCTCTTATGTCCATTTTGGCAGGTGAAATTTCTCCTGGTGGTTTTCTTTATGGATGACTTTTCAGGAATAGCACTACACTGTAGAATGAACAGCAGGCTAGTGAGTAGAGACAGGCTAGTGAACAGAGAAATTGAAGAAGATGACTTAAGGTTAATGCACCAACTACCATATTCTGAGAGACCTGTCAGCTCAAAGAAATCGGGAGTTATTGATACTGAGGGTAGTTAATCAGTGAACATATGCTGATCGACTTTTAAAAACTGTAACATTACTTCCTTCCTTTCCTCTAACCCTAATCATAAATGACAGAGGCCACAGAGGCCTTTGAGGCTGCCAGTGATGATGAATTATAAAGGAATATTATAGTGCCTGGGGATTTAAGGTTGAGTGATTTAAAACTTCTGAAAATCAGACTTGTTCTATGATACCCATGTTGAATATAACATAAAAAACGTTAATTAACTTTTAATTTTTTCTTGGTTTGTTCAGGTCAGCTTTCCTTCCCCTTGTCACCCCTCTCCTCTTTATTTCCACTGGGGGGGAAAAAGACTATAAATTCCTTCTTCAGATCTTGGACTCTATTCAGGGATAGCTCATTGATTGACGACATTACTGGGGGAAACGCCTGCTTGAAGCTAAAAGCAAAGTCCAAGAACCCCAGATGGGTGCTTCTGGTAGAGACTAGAGGTCTTCTCTGCAGAAGCAACCTAGACACAGATTTGTTCTACTCTTAGGGTATCCAGAGGCATGAAGACAAATCTTGCCTATGCACAGAACAGGAGAACAAGATAGAGATTTTGAATGGGCTGGGCAGAATCTGGCTTTTGAGTAATGAATTCTGTTGACAGTTTAAACGGGGATATCTTTTATATCCAGTGATTATGTGCTGACTTCAGCAGCCTTCCTCATTCTGCATTCAATTTGGTATGAGCTATGGCCATCTCCAGTTCCTTAATGACTTCAGGATGTTGAATCAAAATTATGTTTCCAAATGCCTCAACCATTTTACGTTACAAACTTTGGAGGGTGTGCTGAATGAACTGATTTATCCAAAGACTGTCCCAGACTCTTCTTTCCCAGTGTTTCCCCTCCCACCATTCCTTCTGCTCTCTTAGATATACGCATGGACGTGTTTTCTCTTTCTCTGCTCTGCCTAGTTTTGCCCTACAAAAGCTGAGGCCCGGCGGAGTGCTGCAAAGATTGCACTGATGAACTCTGTGTTTAATGAACATCCTTCCCGAAGAATCACTGATGAGTTCATTGAGAAGAGTGTCTCTGAGGCTCTGGCATCTTTCAATGTAAGTTACTGGGAATTGAAAGGAAGAAGAGCGGGGGTTGGGAAAACTGGCTGGTTGGGAAGTCTTGTAAATCACTGGGAAACAGAGCAGCAATTCTTTTCTTTCCTGTCTGTACCTCCTTCTGTTTATTCTCTATCACTCTTGTATATTATATGTTCCCTATGTCTCAATCACTGATTCTGTATGTATGTTTATGTTTTTGTTGCTATTTTTCTGCTTTCATTGTGTCTCTTTGGTATCTGGAAACCTTTAATTCAAGATCTATGGAATTTTAGAGATAATCCAAAATAAAAACTGAGCTTGAATTCTACTTTTCCCAACTTTGATGTAAGAACTTACTCCCTGGGGTGCCTGGGTGGTTCAGTGGGTTAAGCCTCTGCCTTCAGCTCAGGTCATGATCTCAGAGTCCTGGGATCGAGCCGGAATTGGGCTCTCTGCTCAGTAGGGAGCCTGATCCCCGTGCCCCCCGCCCTGCCTGCCTCTCTGCCTACTTGTGATCTCTCTCTCTGTCAAATAAATAAATTAAATCGTAAAAAAAAAATTACTCCTGTCTTCCTCCAATGTTTGTTTTGTTTGTTTGTTTGTTTGTTTATGAAGGCTTTATGCCTGGCATGGAGCCCAGTGCAGGCTTGAACTCTTGACTCTGAGATACAAACTTGAGCTGAGGTCTAGAGTTGGTAGCTTAACTGACTGAGCCACCCAGGCACCCCTGGGTTTTTTTGTTGTTGTTGTTGTTATTCTTTTTTTTTATATGACGGTTCTTAGTGCCACTTGTCTCCCTTAGTTCATTTATTAATAAAGAACACTTTATAATATAGTGTCATATTTCCTTTTATCCTTTCTAGGCATGGGGTGGATAATTTATTTACTCTCCTCAAAAAGGATGTGTATTCTTTCAAGTGATGATGATAATGATAACCATAGCTAATCCTAATTGAGTATTTACTTTGTGCCAGGGACGATTCCAGGGGATTTATATGTATTTTATCTCATTTGATCATCACAATAACAGCTGAGGTATAGGAACTGTTTTTACCCCTATTTTACAGATGAGGAAACTAAAAATATGGAAGTGCAATTTTGCCCGAAGGGATGTAGCTAGGAAGTGATAGAGCCAAGACTGGAGCCCATTTGGACTTAGAATTTTCTAGCTCAGGAGTACATCTTAGAAATGAATGCTGCCTTCTTTCTTCCTTTCCACAAGTTCACTGATAGGGTGATGAAGTTCTCTGTTTCTGTTCTCTTTGAATTTAAGATGTAATTACATGTACTAAACCACTTTGATTATCTGTTCATGTATTTATTAGTGTTGAACACTTTATTTTATTTTTTTAAAAAGATTTGTTTATTTATTTGACAGAGAGAGAGGGACAATGAGAGCAGGAACACGAGCAGGGGGAGTGGGAGAGGGAGAAGCAGGCTCCCTACGGAGCAGGGAGCCTGGAGCCCGTTGTGGGGCTCAATCCCAGGACCCAGGACCCCAGAATTATGACCTGAGCCGAAGACAGACGCTTAACGACTAAACACCCAGGCACCTCTGTTGAACACTTTAAATCATAAATTAGCTTCCCTCTGTTACGCAGGACCCATATAATTTTCTCCCATTTCTCTTTGCCCCAGTCAGCAGTATCTACAGGGAATAAAAACAATTTTTATATTAATCAAATTCAATTAAAATTAGGAAAGTACATTTATCACTTTGCATTTATCACAGTACATTTATTAAGTCACCTAATGTATTATACAATGAAACATTAGTTTGGGTTATAGAAAGCAAGGGTTCATCATTTTGAAATTATGGTTCTACTAGTTATGTGACTTCAAGTAAGTTACTTAATCTAAATCTCAGTTTCCTCATCTGTAACAATTATACCTATCCCATAGGATTATTGGATAGAAGAGCATATATTCAAGCACTTAGCATATGTTACTTGTTTAGATGCCTTTGGATGCAAGTAATAGAAAAATCTCACTTCAAACTGACTTAAGGGAATAAATCAAGAAAGGAAATTTATTCTCTTACATGATAGGAAGTTCAGAAGTAAAGATTTCAGGGCTGGTTTATTCCATGGATCAAGAGTGTGAATGTCGGAGCACCTGGGTGGCTCAGTGGGTTAAAGCCTCTGCCTTCAGCTCAGGTCATGATCTCAGGGTCCTGGGATCTAGCCCTGCATCAGGTTCTCTGCTTAGTGGGGAGCCTGCTTCCCCCTCTCTCTCTGCCTGCCTCTCTGCCTACTTGTGATCTCTCTCTGTCAAATAAATAAATAAAATCTTAAAAAAAAAAAAAAAAGAGTGTGAATGTCATCATCTACTGGCCTAAATTCTTTCCATCTCTCTGCTCAGCCATCCTCTAGATATTGGCTTTGTCCTTGGGCTGGCTTCCCTTAGGGTGGAGGACAGCTACAGAATTTCAGACATTAAAACAGACATAACTACAGTTAGAGATGGAAAGAGACCATTTTTCTTTCTTTCATCTCTTTCTTTCTCTTTATTTTTTAAAAGTAGGCTCCACACCCAACCCAATGTGGGGCTTAAACTCAGTACCCTGGAATCAAGAGTCACATGCTCTACCAAATGAGCCAGTCAGGTGCTCTGAAACTTCTAGTATCTCTTCAGTAGTAAGGAGTCTTTTCCCAGAAACCCTCTGGCCCAGAAACCCTTCAGCAGACCTCTCTCCTACTTCCCAATGGCCAGAATTCCCACCTTAAAACCAATTACAAGCGGGGCGCCTGGGTGGCTCAGTGGGTTAAGCCGCTGCCTTCGGCTCAGGTCATGATCTCAGGGTCCTGGGATCGAGTCCCACATCGGGCTCTCTGCTCAGCGGGGGGGCCTGCTTCCCTCTCTCTCTGTGATCTCTTCCCTTCCTCTCTCCTACTGTGATCTCTCTCTGTCAAATAAATAAATAAAATCTTAAAAAAAAAAAAAAACCAATTACAAGCAAAAAAGGTTAGGATTTACCCAGTGGAATTAGAGGATAAAATCATTCTTCCCTGAGAGAGACGCATGGGAGATGGGTAGGTACTGGAACAAGATTAAGATTCTGTAGCAGGGAAGAAGGAAATAGATGTCACCAGCAATGTCTACTACAAAGCATTTAGGCAGTATAAATTAGTATTATTCCTGCCATTGTTTCTATTTGATTAACCCCTCAAAATTGAGAACTTGATAGATTTCTCATTAATTTCCCAGTAGAATCGCCATATCCCAAGTAACATTGATTTGGTATTAGCCATGGGTAAAAGGTGATATTCACATTTCTTTGCTTTCAGCCTTTGTTCTTTTAAAGTTCTGACTTGGAGACTGTATGTCTTGACAAATCACCCAGTCTCTGTAGGTCTGAGTTTCTTCATTTGTAAAATGAATAGGTTGAATTTAAATTAACTCTAATTCCTTTGCAATAATATTCTAATGTTCCTACCATGTATCAAGTATTCTGTGATTAAATGTGTATTGAATAAATCGGGTTCCTTTATAACCATGTTAGATGTAGAAGTGTGACAGGAGGTAGATCTTGTGGGTCAAGTTGTGGCACAACTTGTGGGTCATGCCACTTTGGTGTACTTCGAATAGGTTTCTGTTGTGCCATAATACTGAGCCCCTCAGCTTTCAAGGGACTGAGAAAGGCCCAGGGCAGATGGCCTCCTCTGCCAGCAGCCTCTTCTGTATACCCCAGTTGGTTGTACAGATGTGATCATTACTTTCTATGTACTGTACAATGGAAAACTCTGGAGGTACTGAATAAGGTATCATATTAAATATTATAGGAAAAATGAAACTGGTTACTTGCATCAGGGCCGTAAATGCTAATAGTGAAGATTACCTTTTTCTTCCCTCCCTCTAACTTTTCATTTTTAAATCCAGATTTTGTGATCTTTGCTTTGCCATGAAGGTTAACTACATGTTGGCATGTTGTTTCTCATGAGCCACAAAACAGTATGGGTTGATCCTATGTAGTTCTGACTTCTTGTTGACCCTAGCAGAGTGAAAACAAATAATAAGCTAGCACCTATGATATACTTTCTGAGTGCATTGAATTATTTTAGATGTAGTACATATATTGTAACCCCCCATGAAAAGTGCCCCATAATGAACTGAATTTGGATTTGGATATAACTTGATTGGCTCCTGACCTCTACCTAGTCCTGTTTCTCAAAAAGAGTAGAATCTTAGGTGTAGGGCAGGAATGATCATGTAGAATGAGCTAGAAAGAGCAGGCAACTTCTCAGGAAGCAGGAAGAGAAAGTTGGGTACTTACGTTCCCAGTAGTCTCCTGGCTTTATTTTCCTAGATCAGGTTGACAAAAGGTCACCAATAAACCAGGACATGCCCTTATTTTGGAAATCCCAGACAACACCCAGGTTTGGAATTATCTCTAATAATGTTAAACCATGGGGTACCTGAGTGGCTCAGTGGGTTAAGCCTCTGCCTTTGGCTCAGGTCATGATCTCAGGGTCCTGGGATCTAGCCCTGCATCAGGTTCTCTGCTCAGCAGGGAGCCTGCTCCCCCACCCCCGACCCTGCCTCTCTGTCTGCCTCTCTGCATACTTGTGATCTCTGTCTGTCAAATAAATAAATAAAATCTTAAAAAAATATATAATGTTAAACCACCACCAAACAGCACAAAACCAGAGCCAGTATCGGAATGTATTTGGATTGTGTAACTGGATACCCAGCCTAATGTAACAATGTACCACATTTTATATAATTGGAGTTTTAAAAAATTTTAATTTTTTATTTTTAAAAAGATACTTATTTACTTGAGGGAGAGAGCACGAGCAACATAGAGGGGCAGAGGGAGAGGGAAAAGCAGGTTCCCCACTGAGCAGGGAGCCTGATGTGGGGCTCGATCCCAGGACCCTAGGACCATGAACCTGAGCTGAAGGTAGACACTTAACAGACTGAGCCACCTGGGCACCCCAGTAATTTTTTAATTTAATTCTTGAGACAGTCTTAGGAGATGGATCTGTGACTATTCCCGTTTTACAGATGAGGACACAGAGGAACAGAGAAGTTAAATGAACGATTTCACCAAGGCTTCTCGGCTACTAGGAGATCCAGTCCATGTTCTTAACTTCTTTACTGTACTGTTTTTTGCTCAGGATAATGTATCTTAGTTGTACCTTTACAGGGTCATGTCACCAATAAGATACAAGAGGGAAATGTCCAAGAGGCCAAACTGCTATCCAGAATTTACCATGCTGATAGCTCCTACTGTTTCCCTTGAAAATGCATTTGCCCAGTTACCCTTTAGGCTAGTCCAATCCTGTATGCTGAGCTCACTCTGTTATTTTTACTAAGTCAGGGTTCTTCTCTCTGTCCAGTGTTCCCTCTTTGTAAGATAGGAAAAATTAGATTGGCCTCTGTCGCCTGAGTTAGTATGTGTGTTGACTTTGGAGTCCTCTAGGTCTGTGGTGACCAGAATAGCCATCAGCCACCATGTAGCTTTTTAGCACTTGATATGTGGCTTGTGTGAATTGAGATGTCCTGTAAGCATGAAAGAGACATCAGATTTTGAAATCTTAGTATAAGACAAAGAATGTAAAATATTTCATTAAAAAGTTTTATGCTGGGGCGCCTGGGTGGCTCAGTGGGTTAAAGCCTGTGCCTTCAGCTCAGGTCATGATCCCAGGGTCCTGGGATCAAGCCCCACATTGGGCTCTCTGCTCAGTGGGGAGCCTGCTCCCCCGCCCCCTCTCTGCCTGCCTCCCTGCGTACTTGTGATCTCTGTCTGTCAAATAATAAATAAAGGGCGCCTGGGTGGCTCAGTGGGTTGAGCCGCTGCCTTTGGCTCAGGTCATGATCTCAGGGTCCTGGGATCGAGTCCTGTATCGGGCTCTCTGCTCAGCAGGGAGCCTGCTTCTCTCTCTCTCTCTCTCTCTCTCTCTGCCTGCCTCTCCATCTGCTTGTGATATCTCTCTGTCAAATAAATAAATAAAATCTTAAAAAAAAAAAAGAACTTCTGTAGCCATTTTCAAAAAAAATAATAATAATAAATAAAATCTTAAAAAAAAGTTTTATGCTAATTATAGTTTAAGATAGTATTTTGAATATATTAGCTTAAATAAAACATGCTCTTAAAATTAGTTTTACGTGTTTAATGTGGCAACTGGGAATTTTTTTTTTTAAGATTTATTTATTTATTTATTTAGAGAGAGAACTTACAAATGCTCGCAGGGGGCTAGGCGGGGGGGGGGGGGCAGAAGGAGAGGAAGAGAGAAACCCAAGCATGCTGTGCTGAGCGCAGAGCCCTACGCAGATGGATTCCACAACCCTGAGATATCGACCCAAGCCTAAACCAAGAGTCAGACATTCAACTGACTGCCCCACCCAGGTGCCCCTAGGAAATTTTAAATTAGGTTGGGGGCTTGTGTTATATTTCCCCTGGACAGTGCTGCTTGAGGCGATAATCCTGACTGAAAATCTATTTATCTTTTCCTTTCCTCTGTTACAGGGCAACAGGGAGGAAGCTGACAACCCAAATACAGGGATTGGTGCCTTCCGATTCATGCTGGAATCCAATAAGGGCAAGTCAATGTTGGAGTTCCAGGTACTTTTCCACGTACTTCTCTGACTCTGGTGACACAGATCAACCTGTGGATAGATACTAATCCCTAAGTCACTGATACTCAGTTGAAAGGGAAGGGAAAGAAGGTTAGAATATTTTTCAAAATATAAAGACCTAACTTTCCCAAAGGGCGTATCAGAGATGGTATGAGATGCTTGCATAAATACATTTTGTAAGAGGTTCCCCATGTAATTCTAATGCAAACTCCCCATATAAAATCACTGTCCTTATGCTTCATATCTTCTTCCCCCAGGAACTAATGACAGTTTTTCAGCTGCTGCACTGGAATGGCAGCCTTAAGGCCATGAGGGAAAGACAGTGCTCTCGGCAGGTAAGAGGTTCTATAGGTAAGTGCAAGGAGTATGGCAGAAGAACTATTTTGAGGGGGCTGTTGTTAGAAATAAGCAGGCCTATAGTTATCAGGTTGTGAACACTGAAAGTTTCCCTTAGAGGGCCCTCTTCATTCCTATCATCTTTTTAATTTAGATCTTAGCTGTGATTCTTTTGCCGAACTTGCTTCTTCCACCAGAAAGTTCCCTTAAGAATCTCCTTAGAGGACTTAAGTGCAAACTTCAGTTAGGACTCCAAGGCTAAGAGTTCCAATCCTGGGGCACCTGGGTGGCTCAGTGGGTTAAGCCTCTGCCTTCAGCTCAGGTCATGATCTCAGGATCCTGGAATTGAGCCCCAGATCGGGCTCTCTGCTCAGCAGGGAGCCCGCTTCCCCCTCTCTGCCTGCTGCTACTTGTGATCTCTCTCGCTGTCAAATAAATAAATAAAATCTTAAAAAAGAAAAAAAAAAAAAAGAGTTCCTGGTCCTGTTGGGCCAATGTGGTGTGAACCTGACATTGTCAGTGATCTTCATATTCCTTTCCCCTTCCAGGAAGTGTTGGCTCATTATTCACACCGGGCGTTGGATGATGATATTCGCCACCAAATGGCATTGGACTGGGTGAGCCGGGAGCAGAGTGTGCCAGGGGCACTGTCTAGAGAGCTGGCCTCTACTGAGCGGGAGCTGGATGAAGCCCGGCTGGCAGGCAAGGAGCTGCGCTTCCACAAGGAGAAGAAGGATATTCTCCTGCTGGCTGCTGGGCAGTTGGGCAATATGCATTCTTCTAGCTGTTAGGTGTCCACTCACATACTCCCCGTCCTCTCTCGGCCCTTTTTTTAATAATGTCTTTTCTAAGACTTAGTTGATTTCTGTACATACTTTCTCAATTTTATACTTTAAATATATATATATGTATATGTATATGTATAAATTCTACACTTGGATTCCTATTTGCTGAGAGATACCTTTTCTTCTGGTTTTTGGATGTCGTTTCATTTGAAACATCACCACTCCACTTTGTAAGAAGAGGAGGCTGTCTTCAGAGCTTGTTGGCTCTTACCCTTCCAGTAACTCTGTGTAGCCATTTCAGTAGCACAAGATGATTGACAAAGTGTTCTTATAATATGACAGGGAGCTTGAATAAGGATTATGTGCCCTACCCTCACTCTCATTCCTTTCTCTTGGATTCCAGACAGGGTGTGAGTATGAAGCTTTTGGTTTTGGTTTATCTTGAGCTGAGCCTACTTGATAGAGTTGTTCCTCCAGCAACTAGATATTTCCTAGCCTAGACTCCCCCTACCCCACCACCACCACCTTATTCCTTTTCTGCCTTCAAGTGGCACTTCACTTTGAGGCTGGTATCTTATTGTTAAAACCATTCCTGAGAAACTTCCCAGAAAGAGGAGAGGACTTATAAACACACCCATAGGTGTTTATCACCTAAATTACCTCTGGGGCATAGATAACATATCAAGCTGGTCCTCGAGCTTCCCAGATGAGCTTTCTCCGGAGAGGGTCAGTGTTGAAGCTGCTTATCTTCAAGTATTCCTGTTTCTCTCCTTCTCCCCCCTCACCCAGCTTAGCTGAGTCCAGTATTAGACCTTCCTGCCTGCTGAAATTGGTAGAAGGGAAAACATTTCCCTAATCCCACTCCTCCTATCATTTCACTCTTTGGAAACAGCTGTCCTGTTTGGTGAGGGCCATCCATGTTCCTCTCTCTCTCTCTCGAAGTTGCTGCTATGTGCTACCTTAGATGTCCATGGATTCAGTTGTTTTCTCTCTTTTCTTTCTTCTTCTTCCATGTTGATTATTAGAGCATGAGTCAATCAGGAAAAGGAGCCTAGCATTATGGCACTTCCTAATTGGAATCTTGGGAGACTGTAGGAGGGAGAAGAGGCTCAATGATCAACTATGTATGTTTTTAAGATTCCCTCTCCTGATGCCCCCCCACCCCTGCCCCTGTCCTGGGTAAATAGGAGAGAAATGATAGGGAGTACAGCTGGGAGAATTTTTTGTAGGTTTCTCAAAGACACACTTCCCCTTGTTTCTGTAATCTCCTTTATATTGTATTATATATAGCTCAGTGCACTTTCTAAAATGTGCTTGGGACGTTTCATGTTTCTGCAATTGGAATTTCCATTTAATGATGATACACTTTGTTTTTAGAAATAGTTAGGAAATAGGCCACAATTTTCTCTTTTGGACCAGATAGGGATAAGATGAAAGTCAGCTTTTTGGCCTTCGAAATCATCTTGGTGACTAGTTCATATGGGATCAGTGGTAAGGAGTCTAGCAACTGTTTTAGTGTTTGAAAGGGATCTCTTTGAATTTTCCAAGCTCCATCTCTATACACCATGGAGCACTAATAGGGTCAGAATAGAGGCTCCTACATTAAATAATAGGTATGTCTGTTCAGATTTTATTCATATTTATAATCCAGAAATCCTAAACCCTCATTTTTCCTATGCTCCTTTCTCTGGAAAGCGTGAAGTGGTGTGAGTTTTGGGAAGAATTTCCTCTTGCACCTCCTGGATTGATTATTTTTCTCAAATAACAACCTTAAGATCCCAAAGAACTTGAGAAAAATTCCCTGATCTGTCATTTTCATTGTTACAAGAATTTACTTATCTTTTTAGTAGTTTCTATGTATTTTATATGTATAATTTTATACAATTAAAAATAGATTTTTGTCTAGTGAGCTACATTGACTCTTTTATTTTTTAAGATTTTATTTATTTACTTGACAGAGAGAGACACAGCAAGAGAGGGGACGCCAGCTGGAGAGTGGGAGAGGGAGAAGCAGGCTTCCTGCTGAGCAGGGTTCCATATGGGGCTTGATCCCAGGACCCTGGCATCATGACCTGAGCTGAAGGCAGACACTTAACAACTGAGCCACCCAAGCATCCCACATTGACTCTTTCTTGAGATCTATGTATCAGAGAAGCTGTAAAATGACCCATTCTTTTACAAGTATATGAAAGCAGAATTTTGATTATTATTTTTTGGATGGTAGAAATAAGATTGTACTCCTGGGGGAAGGCATTCTAACTCCCCTTCTCCAGACATTTGAGGAACCCGGATTTTGTCACTGATCCTTTCTCTCAAACTCTACCCATTTCCACTGGCACAATCTCACCCACCATGGTGACTTCAACTCTATAATACACACCATTCTTAAATCTATTTCTTTCACCCTTTCCAGCTTTTACATCTGCATTTACATACACTGGACATCACTACCTGAATTTAGGACACAAGCTCTTTGAACTCATATTCAAAATAAAAGCTATTTCCACACATGCTCCTCCTTGCCTCCCCAAATCTGTTATTAAGATTATTATCTACCTGTCTATCTAAGCTGGAATCTTAGGTCCATACTTGACTTTTCCCTACCATGATCTAATCAGTCATTATTGAGTTTACCTCCTATATAAACTAAAAAAAGAAAGAAAAAGTTTTATTTATTTTTTTAAAAGAGAGAGAATGCGAGCAGGGTGGGGAGCAAAGAGAGAGAGAGAGAATCCTCAAGCAGACTCCCTGCCAAGTGCAGAGCCTGATCCAGGGCTCCATCCCAGGACCCTGAGATCATGACCTGAGCCAGACACTTAACTGGCTGAGCCACCCAGGCACTCCCTACATAAACTTCTTAATCTGTCTTGTCCATATCCACTGCCTTTCAGTCATTTATCATTTCTGGGCTGGAGCACTGCAATAACTTCTTAACTAGCCTCCGTCTTCATTCTTTACATCCTCCACACTATTGCTAGATTTCTTTCTAAAATACTTAGTACTATACCACTAACTTGGTTAAACCATCACTTAGCTATCTTTTTTTTTTTTTCTTAGCAGCATTCCCCAAAGTTTCATATGTGAGCCCTTGGTATTGAGACAATTTTAGGTGGTAGATGGGCAAATATTTTTAATTTTAAAATTAAAAAATATATATTTATTTATTTGAGAGAGAGAGAAAGCATGAGAGATCACCAGTAGGAGGTAGGGGCAGAGGGAGAAGCAGACTCCCTGCTGTGCAGGGAGCCTGAAAGGAAGAAGACCCTTAACTGACTTAGCCACCCAGACACACACATTTTTCATTTTTATTTAGTTCTAGTCTAATCTGAAACTGTCATAGAAAAAAATACAGATTTTACATTTATGCCAGTGATATTTAAATTCAGTATAAACAAGTCAGTCTACTTAATTAACAAGTCAGTTTACTTAAGGAAAAATACTAAACAAGGAACAGCATGGGGGACTATCTGTGATTGAGAAAAATCATAAATACTCAAATACTTGAAGCTGAGAAATTATTGCCTGCAGGATAGAATTCCAAAATTCTTAGCATGGCATACATTTTGGCCCCAACCTGTACTTTCAGCTTTATCTCCTAACCATACAGCACCAGGCAAACAGAATTTCTTGCCATTCTGGGATCTGTTCCTTCAATAAGTATGTATCAAATGTCTGTGAGCCAGACACTGGTCTAAACTGTTAAGGATATCATAAATAAGAATGTCTGCCATAAGGATTACACTCTAATGGGAAATCAACAATAAACAAGATAGAAAGTAAACAAGGTTAATTAGATCAGCATTTAAGCTCTGTGAAGAAAATAAACACAGTGACAGATAATAAAGTAGAGAACCCTTCGATTCTGGTAGTATTTTGGGGAGACCTAAAGGATGAGGTTGAATGAGCCATGTGAAGAGCTGGAGCAAGAGCATCAGGAACAGGAAGTTCTAGAAGTCCTGAGATGGGAGAGACAACATAATTGAGGGAAAATGTAGGGAGAACTTAATGAGAGGGAATTTGGTGATGGAAGTTGTTGTAAAGAGGCAGAGCAGGTGGTGTTTGAATTTTATTCCAAGTGCAAAAATAAGAAAAGGTTTTTGGTAGGGATGTGACCAGCTGATTTTTTCAAAGATCACACTGTCTATTGTGGAGAATGGGTTAGTGTCTGTGCTTCGCCTGCAAAACTACCCAGTCTAAAAGGCCCAGTTCAAATGGAAGCCTTCTTATTCCCAGTCCTATTATAAACTTCCTTTATACTGCCATAACAATTTTATGACAGCAATTATCACTCTCATAATATAAAATGATTGTTAATAATGTAATTATTTTTCCCTCTATTGCCAGCACCTTCTATTAGATATACACATTATAATTGTTTGATTAAAAAATTAATAAGTAAGTGAATGTGCAGTCCACTATCATTGAAGACCTACATCAGGACTGCAGAATTTGGGGGCAATATGGGTTTGGCCTCCTAGGCAAAAAACTCCTAGGTTTTTAGAATGAAATACCTGCACCATTCCCGAAGATACTCAAGTCCCTATTTTGTTTACAGCTATGATTTTTTCCCCCTTCATTTCCAGAGGTGGTGGGTGTTAGGTTCCCCCCCCAAAATGGGTACCCCAATAATGGGTCCGTGACTAAAGAAGCGAGACTGATACAAAGCGAAGGTCAAGCAAAGCTTTATTTTGGGCCAAGCATCAAGAATCAGACCAACCATCAAACAAACAGCCCCGTCAGGGATGCCCCTCACAGAGGGCAACCCCTCCCTGCTTTCCAGACTTTTATAGAGCAAAGGCCCTGTAGTTGGGCCTGGCCACACACAGGTGGCTAATTGAATTACAATTCTCCCCACAGTAGCCATGGAAACTAGCCCATCACCTAGGTAGCTAGGAGACAGTATGCGCCCCCACTTATTGAATACCTCCGCCTGGCCTAACCCACCCTTGTACTTGGGCTTTGTTACCTGGCGCTGGTTTCCGGGACTTGTTTTTAAGTCCCCTGGGGGAAGGAGAGCAGGGGCTGTTTAAGGGTTAAACAACAAAGTTATTATTTAACCTCAATGGAAGCCTCTGGCTAAAAATATAAAATAGGTCCTTACAGTGGGAAGAGTTTGACTTAAAAGAAAAAAAAAAAAAAAAAAAAAAAGCTGCAGCAGCAGCTTATACCCGCCTCACCAATCCTAGTTCATGGACAACCAGGTCTGTTAGTTTCCTTGAGAGAGACATTCGGTGCTGCACCAACCAGAAGCAGCTTTTTGAGCCACCATTGCTGACTGAACTATTTTAAAAATGTTACATCACAGGTCCAGCCACTCCTCAGAACAGCATACGGGTCTAGACTTTTTGAGAGCGAAAGACATTCTTGAAGTTTCATTTCCTAATATTAAGTCCAAGGAGACGGAAAACAATCTTCTAATAAAGGAATTAGGCAGTGCCTCGCTGTCAGTAATATTTCTCCTCGGCTGCCCTAATCAGTAGGAAATCGTTGCCTACACCTACCCGCTAGCTGTCCCTTAGAGCGCTGTTTGATTCAGGCCACCACCTACTCAAGATGGCTACAGGAACACTTCCGGTATCTTCCCGAACTAGGCCCGCCTTCATTTGCGTATTTTCACTGCGCCGGGGGCGGGACTCAGAATTAGCTTTGGATTGGGCAGCTTAACCAGCGACCTTTCCCCTCCGCGACAGTTTCCCGAGGTGCCTAGTGCCTGAGCGGCCTGGGGAGAGTAAGAAGGCAGGCAAGATGGCGGACGTGCTGGATCTTCATGAGGCTGGGGGCGAGGATTTCGCCATGGATGAGGATGGGGACGGTGAGGACAGTGGAGGCGGCTGCGGGAAGCGGGGAAGGTGCGAGAGAAGAGAGTTAATAGAAAAATAATTCCCTTTCCCGGCAGGGAGGATGGGAGTCGGGGAACCGGGTTTCGGTTGGATTAGAGAGTGCGCCCCCTTCGGGAGGAATGGGGGCGGGACCGGGAAGGGAATGGGACTGAAGGTGGTGTGGGGCTGCTTTCAGATCTGTCCCTAAAGAGACTATTGTTACAAATACCTGTTATTTTTGCTACTCATTCTTTTACTTCTGGGGCTCCAGAGAGCATCCACAAACTAAAAGAAAAGGCGAAGAAACGGAAGGGCCGCGGCTTTGGCTCCGGTGAGTGTTTGTGGGGAAAATGGGTCTAGAATGGCGACAGATACGAGTTTTGGAGTCCCCGTTCAGACACATGGGGAACAGTGGGAGAATGGATTTCTGGTGATCTCTTGTATGTTCCCTATAGAAGAAGGGTCTCGAGCGCGGATGCGTGAGGATTATGACAGCGTGGAGCAGGATGGTGATGAACCTGGACCACAGCGCTGTAAGTAAAATGGAGCCTGTAGGGTTCTGTGTTTGTAGTGAATTATGGACCAATGAAATAAAGTCCACTAGGAATGGGGTCGGATATACCTTAACCAATCTCAGGAATCCCCTCTTATCCCACTCGTGATCTTGCTTGAAGTTTTTCTCTTGTGCTCAAACCTCCCTCCCTTTCCCAACAGCTGTTGAAGGCTGGATTCTTTTTGTCACTGGAGTCCATGAGGAAGCCACTGAAGAAGACATCCATGACAAATTTGCAGAGTATGGGGAAATAAAAAACATCCACCTCAACCTGGACAGGCGTACAGGATACCTGAAGGTATCCTAAGTGATACCGTATTGCTTCTCTTCCCCATAACTTTAGACAGCACTGATAATTCTCCCATGTTTGCTGTGATTGGCCAAGAGCATAGTTGAAATAAAATGAGGTTGAAAATTGATTTTGTCAGACATAGCAAAGAGACGGAAGCAGACATTTTGTATATACAATAAGGATATATGAGGTATATTTGTTGTTTAAAAGGTACAGAATTTTGTATTTGGGTATGAGTTTAGATTTGAGGAAGATGCTTAGGTGGTGTTTGGTGGAATATGAGGGTTTTGGTTTTTTTGGTTTTTTTTTTAAAGATTTTATTTATTTATTTGACAGAGAGAGATCACAAGTAGGCAGAGAGGCAGGCAGAGAGAGAGAGAGGAGGAAGCAGGCTCCCTGCTGAGCAGAGAGCCCGATGCGGGACTCGATCCCAGGACCCTGAGATCATGACCTGAGCTGAAGGCAGCGGCTTAACCCACTGAGCCACCCAGGCGCCCGAGGGTTTTGATCTCTTTCTTTTCTCTTCTCCCAGGGGTATACTCTAGTTGAGTATGAAACATACAAGGAGGCCCAGGCTGCTATGGAGGGACTCAATGGCCAGGATTTGATGGGACAGCCGATCAGTGTGGACTGGTGTTTTGTTCGGGGTCCACCTAAGGGCAAGAGGAGGTAAAGTGGAGAGGGCAAAATCTTGGTGAAGGGATCATGAGCAAAACAGAATAAGGACGTTGTATTATGTTCTCTGATGGGCCCTTCCTTTTCCCTAGAGGTGGCCGAAGACGCAGCAGGAGTCCAGACCGGAGGCGGCGCTGACAGGTCCTCTATTGTCCAGATGTTCTCTCCAGAGATTCTGTTTGACCATGCAGCCTTGGAGAAATAGGGCTGGGATGGAACTCACCATGTTTATATTTAATCTCTTACCCTACTTGCTTAGTGGTTTGGGTTTTTGATTTTTTTTTTGAGTTATGAATAAATGTCCCATTTTTGTTTTGTACATTTAAAATTACTTTCCTCTTCTAACATTGCAAGTTCCGAAGCACTATTTACAGTAAGGCAGTATAGGTCACTGTGAAGATGCTTCTAGGGCCTCAATTCTGTGTGAATTTCTACATTAAATACAGTCTCAAGTCTTAGCTAGGATCAAAGTAGAGACACTGCTCAGTACTTCTTTTTCTTGGAAGCTAAGAGAGCAGGGGTGGAAGTGATGTGTCCTTGTGATATTAAAGCATAGTTAGTTTGTTCCTATATACTCCGTACCGTGCTGATGGATGTTATAGGAATGTCTCTTTTGTTTCTCCTGTCCTTCCGCTGCCATACTTGTTTGTACTTGCAGCTTTCTAAGGGCTTGAATCTCCTGTTGGGGCATTCTCTCAGAACCTTTTTCCCTGGAAGAGTCTGTACAGACTTCTTCATGCCTTCTTTGGCAGCCAAGGGTAAAGGCCCCATAGAGGAGAGGATCCAGAGGAGCATTGAGGAGGCCAAAAAGGAAAAGGATGTGGCTGAGGCTTGGGGGGACTTCAGTTAGCATGGTGGGAGAGAACCAGTACCACAGGCCCAGCAGGTAATAAGGTGTCCAGCAGAGGATGAAAGTCACCAAGACGAGTAGGGCCAGTCTCAAGGCCCGCAGACGAACACGGGAGCAATTGTCTAAAGAGCGATGGAGGGCAAATTCGCCGGCAGGGGCTGGGAATTTAGAAAACATACTCAAATTCAGAACCATTCAGCTTCTGAATTGAGTGTAGGATGAACAGGCAGGGATGGTGAACTGGAGTTCTCCTGATACAAGGAAGAGAATGTAGCAGGTAGGAGGTAATGTTACACATCCTCTTCCCTTCCCAGATTGGGACTAAATGCTCCCCTCTTCTCCCCCAGGGATTATGACACATGCTGGAGGAAAGGTTTTGATTGGGGTGTGGTGTTAGGAAGCTACTGAGACTACCCGGAGACTTGATAGTATCTAAGACTAAAGAAAATACTGATCACTTTTCTCCTTAATCCTTGCCCAGCTAACTCAACAATGGAGGGTGGCTAGAGGCTGGTTAGAATTGAAGGCATTTAGAAAATACTTACAGCATCAGATGCTAGAGGGATGGTTACGATGTCACTTCTGGTTTGATAGAAAACTATCAAATCAGTAAATGAAGCTAGAGGCAATAGTTCTTAGGGTATGGGTTAGGGCCTGGGGATTGGAGTCTCACCGTGGTTCCCCTTCTTTGTCCGGGGACTAGGCACACTGAGGACAATGCGGCTATAGCAGATGGTCATGGCAGTCAGCGGCAGCAGAAAGAGGCAGAAGAAGGTGAAGAGGTTGTAGGTGATTTCTTGCCATCGAGCCTTGAAACTGCCTTTGGTGACACACTGAGTGAAGGGGACTGGACCAGCTCAGCGGACAGTGTGGAACAGGAACAGCTGGAGTGGAGTTTGAGGACTATTAGAAATGGTCCCCCTTCATCCTTCTCACTAGTCATACTTTCCCAGTTCATCGTCAATTCTCTGCAGAGCTGGGTAGTGCTGAGTTCATCTATAGTGCCATATTTAAAAGGTTAAAAACTTGAGAATCCGTTTTCCTTTTAGGCTATGGAGCTAATCATTGTTAAATCCTGGGACTTAAAGAATCTTGCCTTCTCAAGTACTGTTCTAACATGGCACTTTGTAAAATTTTTA
The DNA here is from genome assembly GCF_011764305.1 of Mustela putorius furo. Classification (NCBI taxonomy): domain Eukaryota; kingdom Metazoa; phylum Chordata; class Mammalia; order Carnivora; family Mustelidae; genus Mustela; species Mustela putorius. The sequence continues at coordinate 569,537 of NW_025421424.1, forward strand.
CCGCCTCACCAACATTTTTAGCTGAAGTGATTTTTTTTTTTTTTTTGATATATCTAATTCTGTGGAAAAAGAAATTTTGTGTAAAATGGGTGCTGCTAAAATTTCAGGCCATTTTTGCAGCCACTTTGAAATGACCTTTAGTGATAGTCTTATACAATAATTATACGAGTGAAACAATGTTAAGAAATAAAATTTAACATTTTCCAAATGCTGTTGGCTGCCCCTCCCCCTTTTTGGTAAATTGCTGAGTTTTTGGTTTGAATCCTAAAGAGTATTTTTCAGTTAAGAGCTTCAGGGCTAACACTTTGGTTCAGATAAGGCAGATTGAGTCACTATTAGTTTGATAAAAGGCAAGCTTAGTGGTCTTGGATTCCCAGATATAAGGCATTTGGGAAAGTGATTTCAGCAATGAGGGACTTTTAGGAAAGGTGAATAGTAGCCACAGACAACTGAATGGCTTGGGGTTAAGGTCAGCTTACTCTGAGCTAGCTGGGGAATGGTTTTTCCCCTTCCCATCTTGAGTCCATGTATTTGTAGGTTTTTTGATTGGTTGGTTTTGTTTTGTACTGTGCCTAGATACATCTGACAGATTGTGAAAAGGGGTTTAAAAATAAGCAAGGCTTCTGGACTTAGAGTTTGGTCTGTAGCCCTACTTCTGCCTCTCCTTCCCCCTATTATGCAGTTTACCACCTATTATATAAAGCTTCCTTTCAACCACTTGTGATACTTAGAAACTTGAGCCTTCAAAGATAATTTCTGACTTTTCCGGTACTTCCTCACCACACTTAAGCAAAGGGTTTTTTATTGACATATTAGTCCTGGAAGGTAGGATTAATATTTTAAATAGAACATATGGGTAATGCAGAATTTATACAAGAGGATGCTAATTTGGAACCAAAAATACCATCTTTTGCACATGTATCATAATGTTATCAGTTTGCCATTGAAGCGAATGGAGATTACAGTTGTCAGAATGTAACAAAGGATGAAACTCCTATCCAATATCTTGTGGCCAATAGGTTTCAAGTGATTTAGCCAAAGTCATCAGCTAGTTAGTAGTAGAGCCTTGACCCAGAAAAAAACAAAGTAAAACAATGCAACAGAAACAGGCGTCTAGGGGCGCCTGGGTGGCTCAGTGGGTTAAAGCCTCTGCTTTCGGCTCAGGTCATGATCCCAGGGTCCTGGGATCGAGCCCCTGGGATCGAGCCCCACATCAGGCTCTGCTCGGTGGGGAGCCTGCTTCCTCCTCTCTCTCTGCCTGCCTCTCTGCCTACTTGTGATCTCTGTCTGTCAAATAAATAAATAAACAGGCTTCTACCTCCCAGTCCACATATAAAATTTGCTTCATATAAACAACTTTTTTTTTTTTTTTTAAGATTTTATTTACTTACTTGACAAAGATCACAAGTAGGCAGAGAGGCCGGCAGAGAGAGAGGAGGAAGCAGGCTCCCCGCTTAGCAGAGAGCCTGATGCGGGGCTCAATCCCAGGACCTTGGGATCATGACTTGAGCCAAAGGCCGAGGCTTTAACTCACTGAGCCACCCAGGCGCCCCCATATAAACAACTTTAATACCTTTTGCACTGAGGCAGCAATGCTGCTTTTTTTTTTTTTTTAAAGATTTTATTTATTTATTTGACAGACAGAGAACACAAGTAGACAGAGGCAGTCAGATAGAGAGAGAGGGAAGCAGGCCCCCTGCCGAGCAGAGAGCCCGATGTGGGACTCGATCCCAGGACCCTGAGATCATGACCTGAGCCGAAGGCAGCGGCTTAACCCACTGAGCCACCCAGGCGCCCCCATATAAACAACTTTAATACCTTTTGCACTGAGGCAGCAATGCTGCTTTTTAAAGCTTTGGGTAGCAGAGGTTCCTGCTTGCAACATTGTTGGAAGCATTATTTTTTGCCTTAGACTTAAAGTCAGACTAAGTTTTGGTAGTTATATTTCTAATATTTGAGGATTTAAGGATCAAATAAATATTCTATAATGCATTATTCCAGAGTTCCTTCTAGGTAGAAAATCCTAGTCCTGGTCTCCCAAGATGCTGCTCTACTCTTTCCCTCAGAGGGTGATGTGGTCTTGATTTTTGGTCTTAAAGGAATTGCTTCATATTTCCTTTTTTTCTGTATTTCTAGTTCATTATCAATACACAAGATGTGATAACTGGTACTCAAGTTCAGATGCTCTGTTTTCTTTCCAGTTTTCACGATAAAACTAGAGTAAAAAATACCAATCTGATACGTCACTCTCTACTTTTTACCTTAGTCTCTCTCCACTGTCCTCAGGAAAAAGTACAAGCTTAATATCTGTAACCTGGCTCTTCCTTCCCATCCAGGCCCATTACTCACCCATTTTCTAGCCCTCAACTTTAGCTACAACCACTTTGAATTCCTCTACCTTCCACCCTGCCCAGCATTCCTCCTGCTTTAATTTGTCTAAAGCCTCTCTTATTTTAATAAAATGAAAAATCTGTTGTAATGTCTTTGAGAAGTTTTCCCCGACTGTCCAAGAGTGTGTCAGACATCCTCATTGTTCTTTAGCTTCTATGGTTACCTTTAGTATAATGCTGGACTGCATACTGTATTATAATTACACACTAATATGCCTTCTGCGCTAGTCTGAGTTTCCTGAATGCAGCTCTTCACTGCTCAGTCCTTGATAGAGCATTAGAGTGTGTCTAGGGGTGATGTACATTATATTTTGAGTGGATGAGTGACTACCACAGGGTTTTACCCAAAGCCCCTGACTTCACTGTCTTCTTTATAGACCCACATACATGTTTCATCCCTACAGTTTTCTGCAACAATCTGCTGAAAAAGCTGGGAGGATGCAAAGAGGTGAAAGCCAAGCATAGGGAAACAAAGCTAAAGGAAGAGGCATAGATAGGGTACTACTTTGAAGGCAAAGGCTCTTAATAGAGATACAGATTAACATGCAGTGATCTTAATTTGCAAAACAGCAGAGGCTCCCCTCTGAGGATTAGTGGGTGACCATGGTCAAGCACACCACTCCACTCCAAGCGCTCATATTGTTTACCCAGATTCTTGTCCCCTCTAGCCTTGGGTCCCAACAAGTCACTCACCTGGGGCAAGGCAAGCAGGAAACTAAGTCCCCAGGCTGCCCCTAGAAGTTTCCTTCCAGCTGGGCGGGGTCCAAGCGGGTGGAGTACGGCTGCCTGACGGTCAAGTCCAATGACCACAGGCAGGAAAGCTGCAGCATACATGGCCATTAGTTTCAGGAACATGAGTGTCCGACATGCGATGTCCCCGGCCAGCCACTGAACAGTGATATTCCAGATGGCATCTAGAGGCATAACCACAAATGTGACTAGTAAGTCAGCAGCTGCTAAGTGTGCAAAAAGTCGTCGTACAGGAGAGGGACGGAGTCGGCTGGGTTGTGGTCGAGTCACTGACAACAGGACAGCCAGGTTCCCTCCAGCTGAAGAAATGAATAGCACAGTAGTCACTCCCACTCGGACCTTGGCTGCAGCTGAGAAGGTGGGCAGCTCTGAGCCCTCTATCTCTACTCCTGATCCCGCCCAGACCTCCTCCTCCGCTAACCCCCGAGGGGTGCCATTGCCTGCAGACATGGTGACCTGGAAGGGAAAGGGGTGGGATGATTAAGTGTAAGTATGAAGAGGTGAGCTTCGTCCACTGATTCCTTATTAGGATCTGAAGCTGGTTATTGAGAGTTTCGTCTATTAAAGCCTCTGTCTCTGGAGACTCTCCATCTGTGTCCTGGAGGTCACCTGCCCAACTGCCAGGGTCCCGCAGGGAACCGGGATCTGGTGCTGGCTTCTACTTCCATAGACTTCTTTAGCCTAGCCTACTGCCCTAGGTTCGGCCGCAGCGCATTTGTGCGTGTGTGTTAGGGGTGTTTGGGAGCACCCCGGGGACAACCCCATCCCAGCCTCGCAGGCGAGATACTGCGGTGCCTTTTCGCCCCGCCCCTACTGCAAGCCCCTCCCCGGTCCTGAATATTTAAAGACGAATGTACCGCCGGAGGCGTGCTCAGGAAATAGTGGCTATCCGATAAGGGTATGCTCTGACGGAGACACACCAAAAAAACACGCCGATATTGGTCCAGAGACACACGCTTCTTGTTCTAGATTCCGAGGTCGGTCACCTTCGCTTTCTTTTCTGGCGATGTTTGTCCCTCGCGAGACACCGTTGATTGTCCAGGAGGCGTGACTAGGGGCGGGAAGTGGGGCGGGAGAGGGGCTGCGGAGCCGGGGCTGCCGCTGTCATGGACGCCTGGGTTCGCTTCAGTGCTCAGAGCCAGGCCCGGGAGCGGCTATGTAGGTGCGGCCGGAATAGGAATGGGGGTGGGGACAGAGGAGGATCCTCGTGAAGCGAGGTCCGTTCATACTACGGGGGTCAAAAAGGGTCAGCTCGGGCTACGGGGGCCCGGACGGACCGCCAGGCGCAGATTTGAGCGGGCCGTGAGGAGATGATTCGTTTTTGCTCACCGGAAAGATGGGGAAACTGAGGCACGAGTGGGCCAGCGGGGAGGCCGCTCAGGGTGGCCATGTCCACATAAGACCCTACACTTAACCCACTGGGCGGTGGTGGCGTGAGGAGCATTCGCCCCGCGGCGAATAGCCGGACTCTGCCCCCCAGGGCTGAGTGGCTCTAAGTTCCCTTGTCCCCTCACCCTGTTGTCATCCGGGAACTCCTCTGCCTCCTCCTTGTCTTCCGGTTTCGATTCAGCTAGAGGGCTGAAACCTCCTAGTCAACCTACTCTGAAAAATAATCTCTCCACCTGTCCCCCCACTCCCTTATATGTCAGGTATATACTCACACTGGTGTGCTTATGATGGGGCGACCCCCCTGGTGCCTTCACAGTCCACTTCAGACTTCAGACTTCATCATTGTCAAATCTCTTATTTTCTCAACTCCAAGTAATGCCCCCAACTCCTTTTCTAGGCCCCTTTTTATCCTTACGCCTTTCCCTTCCCCTGGCCTGAAGGAGAAACGGTAAGAAATGGGCATAAAGAGGAGGAAAGGGAATGTTCGCAAACGGGGAAAAGGGGAAGTCAGTACTTTCCTTTTGGAAGACATTTTTGAGAGGTAGGTTAGGGATGTCTCCACCTTACCTTGCCTGGCCTCTTCTCCAGGGCCGCCCAGTATGCCTGCTCCCTTGTTGGCCATGCACTTCAGAAACATGGGGCCAGTCCAGAGTTACAGAAGCAAATTCGACAACTGGAGGGTCACCTGAGCCTAGGAAGAAAGCGTAAGTAACCATGCTTTTGTTTTATTACTCCAACACTAACTCCATCCCCAGCTTCTCCCTTAGCCCTTCCTTCCTGTTCTTGACCTTCTCTGCCAGTTCTTACCCCTTATTTAGGTCTGCACTTATCCTCTGCATGCCTCTTGGTTGAGATAAGAGAGCAGGGGTAAGAGACTAGTGAAGGATGGAAGAGAATGGGGCAAGTTGGAGAAAACCAAACTGAAACACAAATTAAAATTTGAAGAAAACTTTTTTTGAACTGTTTCTCTTTTTTAAAAAAAAAATTGTAATTATCACTTCTTGACTTTCACCTTCTTGCTTTCTCTTTCTCTGTGTCTCACTCTCTGTCTCTACTTCCAAATCCTTGCTTCTCCTTACTAATCTCCACAAGTTCTACGCCTGGGTAACTCAGCGGATGCTCTTGAGTCAGCCAAACGAGCTGTGCACTTATCAGATGTTGTCCTGAGATTCTGCATCACTGTTAGTCACCTCAATCGAGCCTTGTACTTCGCCTGTGACAATGTCCTGTGGGCTGGAAAATCTGGACTAGCCCCTCGTGTGGATCAGGAGAAGTGGGCCCAGCGTTCATTCAGGTTTGATATCCTTTTATCCTACAAGAACTTTTGTATTTTCCATACTGCATAACTTGCCTTTTATGAGCAAATGATCTTTCAGGGTCTTTCCAGAACATACACATCTTAATCACTTGGCTTCCAATCTTTATTTAGATTTTAAACTATCAGAGAGTAGTGAATGGAGACAGATGGAAGACAGATGCTCTTCCATGATGAATGACTAAGATTGGGCAAGATAAGTTATTATATGGCTTTAAATCTGCTTCTATCTATACCACAGGTTATGCCTCTCACTGCCTGCTTGTTTAATTCTAAAAATATTTAGGAAGTGCTTACAATGGGCTAGAGAATAAAGCAGAGAGTCCGATATGGTTCCCATTCTCACTAAGATTCTAGTCTAGTGGGGGAGTCATATTAAGACAACTACCAAACCAATTATTTTTGGAAATGTACAGGTGTTATGAGATATATAACAAAGGGAGCTGATTTGGATTGAAAAGCCAGGGAAGAACTCTTTGAGAAGTAATGTTTTAGTTCAGACTTGAGGTGTGAATACAAGTTGGTCAAAGCAAACAGTAGCAGAGAAGAACTTCTCAGACAGAAGATATCCCATTCTAAGGCTTCAAACCAAGAAAGATTTTGTCAAATTAGAGAAATAGAAAGAAAGCCAGCATGATGGAGAGTGCTGAGTGAAGGACAAGTTTGAACTGGAGATGTGGAGGGGACCAGTTCATTCATGCCAGGCCTCTTTGGCAATGGTAGGATTTTTTGGTTTAGTTTTGTTTAAATTTTATTCTAAGTGCAATGCGTTCTGAACAGGGATGTGACGTGATTCAAATTGTGTTTAAAGAAGATCTCTTGCTGTAGTGGAAAATGAATTGCAGTGGGGCAGAAAAGGAGGAGATGCCCTAATATGGTCAAGAGATGATATTGGCTTAGACTAAGGTGCCTCCCATGTGCCCCTAGATTTCATTTAAAATGGGATGGGGGGTGCCTGGGTGGCTCAGTGGGTTAAGCCTCTGCCATTGGCTCAGGTCATGATCCCAGAGTCCTGGGATCGAGCCCCGCATCCCGGTCTCTGCTCAGTGGGGAGCCTGCTTCCCTTCTTCTCTCTGCCTGCCTCTCTGCCTACTTGTGACCTGTCAAATAAATAAAATCTTTAAAAAAATAAAATAAATGAAATAAAATAAAATAAAAATAAAATGGGATAGGAAGGAAGCCATGGAGAGTTTTAAGAAGGGGAGGTAATGCTGTGATTTATTATGTGAAATTAGATTGTTGGGGGATGGGCAAGAGTGGCCATGGAGAAACAAGTTACATGACTAAAGTGGTAGTTTGAGCAAGAGGTGCTTGTGGCTGAGACTGTGCTTGTGAGTTGTGAGTGGGAGATGTGATTGGATTCAGGATGTGTTTTGGAGGTAGGACAATTATATTGAGTACAGACCACTATTGACAGAGTGGATTTAAAAAAACATGGACTATTGGAGTGCTTGGGTGGCTCAGTCATTTGAGCATCGGACTCTTGGCTTCTGGTCAGGTCACGATCTCATGGTTGTTCGGTTGGTCGTGGGATCTCATGAGCCCCCTTCACTCCCCACCTTGGGCTCTGTGCTCAATGGGAGTCTGCTTCAGATTCTTTCTCCCTCTCCTGCTGCCCCTGCTCACTCATGCTCTCTCTCTAAAATAAATAAATGAAATCTTAAAAAAAACAAACCATAAACTGTTCATTGGTTCTTTCGCTTGTTTTTTAAGAAGGCTCCATGCCCAGTGCAGAGCACAATGTAGGGCCTGAACCTAGATCAAGACCTAAGCTGAGACTAAGAGTTGGACACTTAATTGACTGAGCCACCCAGGTGTCCCTGTTTGTTTGTTTGTTTAAGATTTACTTATTTATTTGTCATAGAGCACGCAAGCAGGAGGAGTGGCAGGTAGAGGGAGAAGGAGAAGCAGGCTCCCTGCTGAGCAAGGTGGTGGGGGCTGAGGGGGAGGGGGAACTCCATCCCAGGACACTGGGGTCATGTCCTGAGCCAAGGGCAAACTTTTTTTTTTTAATAGTTTATTTATTTGACAGAGATCACAAGTAGGCAGAGAGGCAGGCAGAGAGAGAGTGAGAAGCAGGCTCCCCATTGAGCAGAGAGCCTGATGCGGGGCTCCATTTGAGGACCCTGAGATCATGACCTGAGCTGAAGGCAGAGGCTTAACCCACTGAGCCACCCAGGTGACCCAAGGGCAAAAGTTTAACCAACTGAGCCATCCATGTGTCCCTGTTTGTTTGTTTTTTAGGTAATCTTTACACCCAACATGGGGCTCAAACTCACAACCCCAAGATGAAGAGTAACTTTACTGACTAAGCCAACCAGGAGCCCCAAACATAGACTGTTTTTAAGGAATTGATAAATCTAACACATTTAGCAAGTTGCTTAACATTTTGGGCCTCGCTTTTTGTTTTTGTTTGTTTGTTTTAACAAAATGATGGGATTTAAAAGATCTGTAATGTGTCTGGGTCTCTGAAACAGCTGAAGCTTGTTCTCTGAAAACATTTGCATTATTATAGTTCAGGTTGAATGTGTGTGTGGCTAATGGGTTGCAAAGTGGACGATTGAAATTTAAGGGTTTTCTTGGAAGATTTGATTATGCTTCTGACTTTAAGCCAGGATCTTAAGGTATATGTAAACACAGATTAGTTACAGAAAGCTGGGGTAGTGGACAGTAGCACTTTCTGCTGGTGTTCTCATGCATAATTCCTCTGTACTTACTCTGTACTGTGGGGGGAAAATGTTTAAGCCTCTGTTTGATATGCCAAGTGGTTTTATGTGCCCTTACTGACTCTTCTAGCCTGTTTATCTCAGGTACTATCTGTTTTCCCTCATCATGAATTTGAGCCGTGATGCTTATGAGATTCGCCTACTAATGGAGCAAGAGTCTTCAGCTTGTAGCCGGCGACTGAAGGGTTCTGGAGGAGGAGTCCCAGGAGGAATTGAAACTGCAGGACCTGGGAGTCCAGGAACTACGGGAGGAGGCTTGCCTCAGCTGGCTGTCAAGCTTCAGCTCCGAGTCCTGCTCTTGGCTCGGGTCCTTCGAGGTCATCCCCCACTTCTGCTGGATGTAGTCAGAAATGCCTGTGATCTTTTCATTCCACTGGACAAACTAGGCCTCTGGCGCTGTGGCCCTGGGATTGTGGGGCTTTGTGGCCTTGTGTCCTCCATCCTGTCTATTCTTACTCTGATCTGCCCTTGGCTACGACTCAAGCCCTGATATTCTGGTACAGGATGAGGAGGGGATCTGAATTGGTAAGACAGAGTCTAAGATCATCCCCAGTGTACCAGCCTCATTCTAATTCTACTCCTTTGTTAAAGTTAAAATGCCCAAGATTTTGGGGGTAGAGGGAGGAGCTTTGGGGAAGGTGAGGTGAAGAAAGGTAACTTGTGAAGTCAATGGGATAATTCTAATGTTCAGATATTCCGGAGCTTTTGCTTTTTCCTCCTTCATTGCAATGTCTATGTCTTTCTTGACCCTTTTTACTTTGTGTTTCTTACGTCTATTTAAGATTCTGTCTCTGCATTTTTTTTTTCCACTTTCTCAGTTTGCTGTCCCAGGAATTTGATCAGCAGAATTACTTTTTTTTGGTAGGGGAGGTAGAAGGTCTGTAAGGTTCTAACCGCCTTCTTTTTCCTCACAAAGGCTGCTTGTGGCAGATTTTACCCCCTTCAAATGCCACCAAATCATAATTCTAGAGACTTTATTTCCCAGTGGATTCTCCCCTCATGCACTAGAGACTGTTTGATACTTCCTCCTTCATGTCTACCTCACCAGCCTCCCTCATGACTTGGCCCTTCCCTCTACTCATACCTGCAGATTTCTGCTTACACTTTTATTTCAGGGCTTTGTTCCCTAGCCTCTTGTCACCCTTTCTTCACCTATCCAGAAGGATGCTATGTCTAGCATCTTGCTGTAAATACTGTACAGTGATTCTGTGTAAATAGCTGTGGCCATGCCCACAATGGAGAGCAAGCCTTCCAGGTCAGCATATTAAAGATCAGTTTGCTCATCAATGTCTGGTCTGGTCCTGTGTGTTCTGGTCATCTGAGGTCTCTAATTCCTGTTACTGTGGTATGGGTGTTCCGTGGGATTAGCCACTAATATCATCACCGAGAGACTTTTTTTGAACACCTACACTATGTAGGGCATAATACTGAAGAGGTAGAGATACAAAGAGCTAAGAAGCTCCATGGTCCCAACTTTAGAAGTTTATAGCCTACTTAAGAATATGGGGTCTAGGGGCACCTGGGTGGCTCATTGGGTTAAGCCTCTGCCTTCAGCTCAGGTCATGATCTCAGGGTCCTGGGATCGAGTCCCACATCGGGCTCTCTGCTCAGCGGGGAACCTGCTTCCTCCTCTCTCTCTGCCTGCCTCTCTGCCTACTTGTGATCTCTCTGTTAAATAAAAAAAAAAAAAAAAGAATATGGGGTCTAATATTAAAGTAACTATACTGGTCCCACAATCCCCACCCCATACCAGTTCATAATTTCTAGTCCCTCCAAAAGCTATAATGCCACAAGGCCTCAGAGTCTGAGTCACAGACAGAACTAAGTGAAGTGAGACTGGCAAGGTTTGGTTTGTGGGCTGGCTGTGTTCACATGTTGGGACTCCCTTGGATGGGAGGGGAAATGATAGCACTGTCGCCAGCTCTATCATTTCCCATATCCCAGGGTGAGATAAATAAGGTTAAGAAGTAAAAAGTCTCTGTCCCCCACGCCAACTGTCTATTCCAAACCTGAGGAAAGCATTAACTGCCCAGCAACAGACAACAAAGGATAGAAAAAAAGGAAGAGAAAGAAACGGCGAAGTCAAGACTTGTGCTCTTTGGATAGTGAGATGATGCCTCCAGGGGGCAGCATCAGAGCAGAGAAATTAGGAAGATCGCTCAGTCCTTTCCTTGGTCTGGGGCTCCCGGGAGTTCCCACCATCACTCCTCCCATTTTATTTTTAGCTGCCAGTGGGAGGGGGCAGGATGGGAGGGAAAGTAAAGAAAACAGAAAAGGAGAGGGACAGAGGCACAGAGGACTTCACGCGGGCAGAGAACAGGCAGGCATGGAACTTGCCCTTATCCCTCACCTGCTCTTGCCAGTGATGTTCCTGACAGGTGAGGAAGGTTAACTTGGACTTGGTTCCTGGTGGGGAAGGAAGGTGTATGGGTGGTTTGGCATTGGGAACTTCAAGGTTAAAATCTTTGGAGTTAGGTGACAAGTTAACACTTGATTATGTATGTGTGTGTGCATGTTTGTGTGTTTGTGTAAGGTTTCATTCTTATGCCTGCACATATGAGTGCTTCGGGAATGAGACTGGCAGATACTTGGGTTAGATTTGTGTCCCATTATCTAAAATCTTTATCCTAAGCTCTGGAGGAGTGAGTGGACCAAAAGGAAGTATGATGTGACCTTCCACGTGGCTAGTCTGATTCCTATTCTCCTCCCAACTTCCTTCTACCCTTGGTGGTCTCTGGAGCCCGAGGCATAACTAACTCTGGTGAAAACTCAGTTTTTATCTAACCAATGAGCTACGGTTGCTAGTCATACAGCCCTGCCAGTTTCCTGGATGCAAAAAGACTCACATAGAAAACACCTTTCTAAAGAGGAATGTGGTTTGAGACAGAGCTTATAGCCATGGGTGGTGGGGGTGGCCTGAGAGCTAGTTGCTTGAAAGGAGAGAGCAGGGCAGGGAAGAACCATGGGAGGGACCAGAGGCTTGGAATTTTTCCTCACCAGTGCCCTATAATCTTTGTTTCCTAAAATACCAGCTTTGATTTCTTTACATTTTTTTTTAAAGATTTTATTTATTTATTTGAAACAGAGATCACAGGCAGAGAGGCAGGCAGAGACAGGGGGAGAAGCAGACTCCTCGCTGAGCAGAGAGCCTGGTGCAGGGCTCGATCCCAGGACCCCAAGATCATGACCTGAACCAGAGGCAGACGCTTAACCCACTGAGCCAGCCAGGCAACCTTCTTTACATTTTTAAAAATTTTATTTTATTTTTGGGACGCCTGGGTGGCTCAGTGGGTTAAAGCCTCTGCCTTTGTCTCAGGTCATGATCTCAGGGTCCTGGGATGGAGCCCTGCATCGGGCTCTCTGCTTCGCAGGGAGCCTGCTTCCTCCCCTCTCTCTCTCTGCCTGCCTCTCTGCCTATTTATGATCTCTCTCTCTGTCAAATAAATAAAATCTTTAAGAAAATTTTTTTTAATTTTATTTTTAAGTAAATTCTGTGCCCAACATGGGGCTTGAATTCATAACCCTGAGGTCAAGGATAGCATGCTGTACTGACTGAGTCAGCCAGGTACCCCATACCAGCTCTGATTTTATTTTATTTTAAGATTTTATTTATTTGACAGAGAGATCACAAGCAGGCAGAGAGGCAGACAGAGAGAGAGGGGGAAGCAGGCTCCCCGCCGAGCAGAGAGCCCGATGCGGGACTCGATCCCAGGACCTTGAGATCATGACCCGAGCTGAAGGCAGCAGCTTAACCCACTGAGTCACCCAGGCGTCCCCCAGCTCTGATTTTAAAGGGATTGGCGTGAGTGGGGATGGGGAGAGAATCAGCCAGGACAAGAGTACAGGATGTCTTTAGGGTGGGCTAAAAGTTAAGGAAGAAAGGCAGGTAAGCAGGGGGCAGTTGGGAGGGTGGATGAGCTCAAAAAGAAGCGGGCTGTGGGAAACTTAGGGGTGATGGGACCCTTGGTAAGGATGGTTGGCAAACCATGTGTGTGGGCAGGAGAGTGGCCCCACCCAGTTAATGACCAGTCAGGTTTTCAGGGCTGGAATCATGCAAGGAACTAGACAATGGAGAAAGAGATCAAGAGTGTGAAAATGACACTGGGAGTCCTGAAGAGACAGAAAGAGGAGAGACCAGCAGTACTCACTAGCCTCCTCTTGTCCTCCCTGAGTTCCCGAGTTTGGGGAGAATCTGGAAGGAACAGTAGTTCTGGGCTGCAGAAAGGCCCTCTCCTTCTTTGACTCTTACAGCTTCTGGGGGAGGATGTGTAGGAGGAATGATGTGGAAAAGAGGAACCTGACCCTTTCAGACAGGTCTGTGAATGAGATTTCAGGGATGGGAATGGAAATACAGCTGTGCATCAGCATGGCAGAGGTTAGACATCTGGACCCAAACACAGGAAGGAGATCATCCTTGCTTGGAGCTCTGAGTATCTGAGTAAGAAACGGGGAGATAGACTAGATCAAAATGTTCCCTCTGTGCTTCCTCTGGTTGTACCTCTCCCAGTATTTATTAGCCTCTCTGACCACATCCTCTTATCCTTATGACCCTGTGCCCCAGGTCTGTGCTCCCCCTTTAATCTGGATGTGCATCGCCCACGCCTATTCCCAGGGCCACCTGAGGCTGAATTCGGATATAGCGTCTTACAACATGTCGGGGGTGGACGTCGATGGTGAGGAGGAAACCAGAGGGCCGTGGGATTGGACTGTGGTAGAGCTCTTAAAGGGAAGGCAAGGCAGATGGGAATCTAAATGACTCTGGTCTTTTGGAATTGGCTTGCGTTTTCCCTTCGGCCTGTCTCAAAGGTCATGTTCACAAAATGCTTATACTCATGTCCTCCTCCAGGATGCTGGTGGGTGCCCCCTGGGATGGGCCTTCAGGTGACAGAAGGGGTGATGTTTATCGCTGCCCTGTAGGAGGTTCCCACAGTGCTCCATGTGCCAAAGGCCACTTGGGTAAGAAGACGCCTCACTCTTCCCCTCCTAACCCCTAACCTGATAGGCTAGTAGCCACCTCATGTTCACCCCCTATCCTACACACTCCCTTGTCTTTGACTTGATCCTGATCTCATCCTCTTTCCAAATCAAGAACCTCATAGGGGACCCATGATCTCATTCTCTTCTATCCCCATTCAACCAGGTGACTATCCGCTGGGAAATTCATCTCATCCTGCTATGAATATGCACCTGGGAATGTCTTTACTAGAGACAGACAATGATGGGGGATTCATGGTGAGCTAAGGGAAAGGTGGTGGGGGGGGATCTCTGAAGGATTTTGGCAGAGAAAAGAGCAGCATGGTAAGGGAATCTGATCCATGTGGAGGGTCAAGGTCAAGAAGTTTAAAACCATGGAAAGCAAGGAGGGGAATCCCCGGGGATAGTTCCAGTGCCTCCTGGTTCCTAGGGGCAGTGCTGAGAGTGTGCTCCCAAGCCCTGGGGGTAATACTCCTCCCCCACCCCCCAGGCTTGTGCCCCTCTCTGGTCCCGTGCTTGTGGCTCCTCTGTCTTCAGTTCTGGGATATGTGCCCGTGTAGATGCTTCATTCCGGCCCCAGGGAAGCCTGGCACCCACCGCACAACGTAAGCAGAAGAAAGGCCTGAGGACTCAGTCCCAGAACCGGGTGCAGGGTGGGAAAAGCCGGGGCGACAGAGTGTGATGCTGGACAGGGGGCCTGCGTAGCTTTCCTCATTGTTTCCTAAGGTTCCATGTTTCCTAACAGATTAGAATTCAGACTCTTTGCCAGGGCATCAAGACTCCAAGAACAGATCTAACCAACTTCAAAAACTCAACTCTCACCATATCCTTGCATGCACTGCGCCTTGGCCATGGCATTTCCCTCCCCATTCTCCCCTTGTTATCTATTTTATACCTCCCGTCCTTTTGTTTAAAGTGTTCTCCATGCAAATGCCTTTTCTTATATTCTCTTCTCCTCCAACGTCTTCTGTTGCCACCTCCTTTGACTCCCTACCATCAGAACTGACTCTCTGTTGTCCTACAGCATTGGTGGTGCCCTGTTTTTACCTAGCCCTTAATTCCTCCTACTCCTCCTTTCTTCTCCTTCTTCTTCCTCTTCTTCTCCCTCTTCTACTTCTTCTCTTTCTTCTTCTTGTAAATTGTATGCATGCCTGTCTCCTCTTTTACTCATTTCTACATTGACCCAGGGCCTAGCACACTACCTTCCTTGCATGCTCAGAAGTGCCTAAAACGTGTTTGAATGGAATGTACACTCCTGTGACCTCTTCCCTTGTTGTCCCCATGCCCAATATCCTTCTACTCTGGTCCTCATCAGCAACCTCCTCCTCCTAGGCTGTCCCACCTACATGGATGTTGTCATCGTCTTGGATGGCTCCAACAGCATCTACCCCTGGTCTGAAGTTCAAACTTTCCTGCGAAGACTGGTAGGGAGACTGTTTATTGACCCAGAGCAGATACAGGTAAGAGACAGCAATATGGATGGCCTTGTAGTGGGAGAGATGGCAGGGATGGGGGAGGAGTGGAGGTGAATGTAGGCAGTGTCTTTGGGAGTATCCAAACGCCCCTCTCCCTGCCCTCACATACTGTCTTCTCCCTCAGCATATGCATTCTATGTGAGGGCACACATTGTTTTCAGGTGGGACTTGTACAGTATGGGGAGAGCCCTGTGCATGAGTGGTCCCTGGGAGATTTCCGAACCAAGGAAGAAGTGGTGAGGGCAGCGAGGAACCTGAGTCGACGAGAGGGACGAGAAACAAAGACTGCCCAAGCAATCCTGGTGGCCTGGTGAGGGACTGGGAAGGGGAGCCTGGGAGGCCAGAGTGAGGAGGGCCTGGAAGGGTTAGGGGAGGGTCTGGAGTACAGCACATCTCATCACATTCTTCAAAGTGTCTATGTTTGTGTCTTTCCATGTTTCTCATTTATTTATCACTGTAGCCGGAACTCTCCCTATCCCTGCACTCTCACTTTGACCTTGGCCTTTGGGTTCTCCACCACTCATGTCCTAGCCCGCTTGCCAAACATGATTCATACTCTCTGAGTGTGTCCTCTCTCCAATGGAATTGTTGCTGAATGAACCTTCGAGTAAATGGATTTTGTACTTATTTGCGTGGAGAATATGCCACTCTATATGTTCTATGTCACTCAAACGTTTTAGTTTTTACTCTATGCCAGTCCCCGTGCCAGACACTGTCAGGGAGATGGACTAAAAGGCAAGATGCTGGACTTCAGTGAACTGCTGACAGTGTGTGTGTGTGTGTGTGTGTGTGTGTGTGTGTGTTTGCATACACGTGATCACACCTCACTACTTTCTCTCTCTTCTCAGCACAGAAGGATTCAGTCCATCCCGTGGGGGCCGACCAGAGGCTGCCCGGCTGCTGGTGGTTGTCACCGATGGAGAATCGCATGATGGGGAGGAGCTTCCTACAGCACTGAAGGCCTGTGAGGCTAGAAGAGTGACCCGCTATGGGATCGCGGTGAGAATGTCCTCTGGACCTGGTGGGATGGAGGGGTGTGGTGACACTGAGGACTGGGAACTTGAAGAAGATGGGCAGTAAGCACTTCCCAAAGATCAGCCATCTTTCCCTTCCTTCACTTTGACTGCGTTCTGGGGCCAGCTCTGACATCTCCCTCCGCATAGCTAACTAACCCCACCTGGATCTCCTGTCCCCAGGTCCTTGGCCACTACCTCCGGAGGCAGCGAGACCCCACCTCTTTCCTGCGGGAAATCAGGACGATCGCCAGTGACCCAGATGAGAGATTCTTCTTCAATGTCACCGATGAAGCTGCACTGACTGACATTGTAGATGCACTGGGAGACCGGATTTTTGGCCTTGAGGGTAATGACTACCCTGGAGAAATGAGGGACAGGGAGGGGGCAGGCTGGGTGTAGGTGGGGTTCTGTGGTGAGTTCAGTAAGTCAGAGGAGATGTCTTCCCTGATACTGCCTTGATGTTTTCTCATGCTCAAGGGTCCCATGGAGAAAATGAAAGCTCTTTTGGCCTGGAAATGTCTCAGATTGGTTTCTCTACTCATCGGCTGAAGGTTGGACAGACTCTAACCCTGCTGTGGCACCTCTCAACATGTGACTCCTCCCAACCTGAGACGCAGGCAACTTCAGCCCAGGGCTCTTCTAGATTTCTCCTTTAACCAGTGTCCATGCTGACCCTTCTGTGCCTTTCCAACAGATCCCAGCATACTCTTAGTGACTTCTCACTCCTGGGGTTTTTACTCCTCATTTCCTGTTGTCTTTTCAAATGTCTCCATCTGTTTCTGCCCAACAGGATGGGATTCTCTTTGGAATGGTGGGGGCCTATGACTGGGGGGGCTCTGTGTTATGGCTTGAAGATGGTCACCGCCTTTTCCCCCCACGGACAGCCCTGGAAGATGAGTTCCCTCCTGCTTTGCAAAACCAAGCAGCCTACTTGGGTGAGTAGCGGAGGGTTGCAGGTGATGAGGGGGTGAGGAGGAAATGTTTTGCCAGTGGGGGGTACGAGAGCAGTGTCTCACTGATCTGCTAATTTCCTTGGGACCTCCTCCTGTGCCTTTAGGGAACCCTCCTACTCTGACCCCATCTTTTTACTCTTTCACCCCTGATTCCCTGCCCACTTCTAGGTTACTCTGTTTCCTCCATGCTTTTGCGGGGTGGACGCCGCCTCTTTCTCTCAGGGGCTCCTCGGTTTAGACATAGAGGAAAGGTCATCGCCTTCCAGCTTAAGAAAGATGGGGCTGTGAGGGTTGCCCAGAGCCTCCAGGGGGAGCAGGTAGGGCATCCAAGGGAGGGTGGGACCCTTGGATCCTGAGGGACCTTCAGGCTGTGGGGGAGGAAAGGGAAGGGCTAAGAGCCTGAAAAGTCTGTTGAATTCTGGTTGGCAGAGGCTGTCAGGGGTGTGAGGATGAGAAGGGCAGGTTGGCAGATACCTCTCAATTGTCCACAATCACCTTGTCTTTTCTCTGGGGTCACCACTCCCCACCGCTCCCCAGATTGGCTCCTACTTTGGCAGTGAGCTCTGCCCATTGGATACGGATGGGGATGGAACAACCGATGTCTTACTTGTGGGTGCCCCCATGTTCCTGGGACCCCAGAACAAGGAAACAGGACGTGTTTATGTGTATCTGGTGGGTCAGGTGAGACTTGCTGGGTCCCCCTTGAACTTGTCTGCAGAGGGGGGCGTGAAGGGGAGAAGGGAGGGAAGTTTCTTCCATTCACAGGCTGGCTGAGAGGCTGGGACTACCAGGCCCGGTCAGCATCTTCTGTCTTCTCCCTCCACCAGCAGTCCTTGCTGACATTCCAGGGAATGCTTCAGCCAGAACCCCCCCAGGATGCTCGGTTTGGCTTTGCCATGGGTGCCCTTCCTGATCTGAACCAAGATGGTTTTGCTGATGTGGCTGTGGGGGCGCCCCTGGAGGATGGGCATCGTGGAGCACTGTACCTGTATCATGGCACCCAGAGTGGGCTTAGGCCCCGGCCCGCCCAGGTCAGGAGTGTCTGGATAAAGCAGGGAAGTGGGTGGAAGGAAGGAGTAGGGGGTGTGCTCCTCGTTCATTGATGTCTCCCTGACCTTGCAACCCAAAATGGACAAGTATTTTTTTTTTTTATCAGTAGTCGGGTAGGATACAGTTTGCTGTACTAGAGAGTCCTGGACACAGGCTCGTTTCTCTTATTCCTTCTTATTCTCTCTTTCTCTCCTTTTAAGATTTTATTTATTTGAGGGGGAGAGGCAGAGGAAGAAGCAGACTCTCCACTAAGAAGGGAGCCCAATGCAGGGCTCTATGCCAGGACTTTGGGGCCATGACTGGAGCCAACGCCAGATGCTTAACCAACTGAGCCACCCAGGCATCCCCCACTTCTTATTTTCTTATTCCTTATTGTGTGCCAGGTGTGTGGCCTGGGTCCCCAGGCGTGAGTGTCCCTGCTCAGTTTCTCCTTTCTTCCTCTCAGAGGATTGCTGCCATCTCCATGCCACAGGCCCTCAGCTACTTTGGCCGGAGTGTGGACGGCCGGCTAGATCTGGATGGAGATGACCTGGTAGATGTGGCTGTGGGGGCGCAGGGGGCAGCTGTCCTGCTCAGGTGAGCTGTCCCAGCTCAGGACTATAAGCTGTGAAAAGCAAGGGCTTGGGAGTCACAGACTGAGATTTGGATTTCTTTCCTTTCCTTTTTTTTTTTTTTTTTTTAAGATTTCCTTTATTTGCCAGAGAGAGTGAGCAAGGGAGAGCACAAGCTGGGGGAGGGGCAAAGGGAGAGGGAGGAGCAGGCTCCCTGCTGGGATGATGACCTGATCTGAAAGTAGACACTTAACCCACCCCACAGAACCACCCAGGCACCCTAGATTTGGATTTCTTGACCAATTTGCTCTGTTCCTCCATTTCCTAGTTCTGAAAATGGGAACAATCACAGTGCCTACCTCATAGGCTTGTTCTGAGGATTCAGTGCCCCAGTGGGGTAAAGATCTTGATGTGGTGCTTAGCATACAGCTAAGCATGCAAGCATTTCTTCAACGTCAGCTATTCTCTTTCTGCCCGAAGGTTCTGGGGAGGGTGACACGTGTACATCCAGCCCCTCGTTCTTATCCTTGACCTTTGGGAGACCAATACAGGGGACTGCCTTTTTCAAAGGGCTTTCCTCTTGGCTAGCCTTTCTTCCCCACCCTGCTCCCAGCTCCCGGCCCATCGTCCACCTGGCCCCCTCCCTGGAGGTGACCCCACCAGCCATCAGTGTGGTTCAGAGGGACTGCAGCCGGCGAGGCCAGGAGGCAGCCTGCCTATCTGCAGCCCTTTGTTTCCAAGTGACCTCGCGCACTCCCGGCCGCTGGGATCGCCGATTCTGTGAGTGACCTGAGCATCCTAAGCACCTCTCAACCCAGCCTGCCTCGGTCCCTGGACCCCTCTTTACCCTCGCTCCTACCTGTCCCATCCAGATCTGCGCTTTACAGCATCCCTGGATGAGTGGACGGCGGGGGCACGTGCCGTGTTTGACGGCTCTGGCCAGAGGCTGTCCCCGCGGCGGCTCCGGCTCAGTGTGGGAAATGTCACTTGTGAGCAGCTGCGCTTCCACGTGCTGGTGAGGAGCGGGTAATGCTCTGTTAGCCACAGGGCCTGGGAGCCAGGGGAAGGCTGACTGGAGGAGGAATTCCTGCCGGACGGGCCCAAAAGCCAAGGCCGAGGCAGGAAAGCGAGGAAGGTCAGCCTGATCTGGGTTTGAAGCCTAGCTCCGCCATCTACTGCCTGTGAATGAACTCTGGCAAGTCACACAGCCTGCACACCTCAGCTTCCTGGCCTCAGAGGAGGAGATACTAATAATAACTACATCAAGGGAGTTGTGTTAGAATCTGGTGTAATGGGATTGATACCTTAGGACAGTACCCAGCATACAGAAGGTGCTCAGTCATCGCATTGTACCAGGGGCCAGGGCTGTACACCTAAACCTGGCTCCCCATGATCCTCTACTCTGGTTTTCCTCAGGATACCTCTGATTACCTCCGGCCACTGGCCTTGACTGTGACCTTTGCATTGGACAACACCACGAAGCCGGGGCCTGTGCTAGATGAGGGCTCACCCACCTCCATAAGAAAGCTGGTCAGTGGTGCCAAGCCCCGCCCAGCCCCTGGGTCCCAACACTGCCCCTCTCAGTGAATTCTAGAGACATGGAGGGTGGACACCTGATAGCACGGCAAAATTTGACCTGAGCCTCCGCTCTTCTCTTTTCACTTTGCTCCAATTCCATTCCTTTCTACTTACCTTCCTCTCAGTCCTCACCCCCTTCTTTCCCCTTTAGGTCCCCTTCTCGAAGGACTGTGGCCCTGACAATGAATGTGTCACAGACCTGGTGCTTCGGGCTAATATGGACATCAAAGGCTCCAGGTGAGACAGACATGAGCTAGCCCAACCAAGGTGACCTGAGACAGACCGGAAGGAACTTGAAGGGAGCAAGAGGGTTGTTTCTTGCCCAGGAAAGCAGAAGTGATGCTTTTCACAGCTTTTTCAACTCCTGGGCTCTCCCTTATCCTAGGAAGGACCCATTCGTGGTTCGAGGGGGTCGGCAGAAAGTGTTGGTGTCAGCAACCCTGGAGAACAGGAAGGAAAATGCCTACAACACTAGCCTGAGTCTCAGCTTCTCTAGAAACCTCCACCTGGCCAGTTTCATGCCTCAGGTGCCTGGGGCAGAGGAGGTTTGGGAGGAGTCAGGGCTGGAGGAGAAAGGAGATTGGGGTATTGACCTGGGCTGTGAAGGGCTCCAGAGAAAGGCTCAGTGTTTGAAGGCTGCCAGCAGGAGAGCCCCTGCAGCCTCAGCTCTGGCCCCACCCCCTCTCCTCTGCTCTCAGAGGGACAGCCCAGTGAAGGTGGAATGCACCACCCCTTCTCCCCATATCCGGCTCTGCAGTGTGGGGCACCCTGTCTTTCGGACTGGAGCCAAGGTGAGTGGGGACCCAGAACCTGAAAGAGAGAGCAGCTCTGAGACAGCAGGGGCTGGAATCTGCAGGGCCTGGGAATTTAGGGAAGGGCTACACAAGAGCTGCTGGTGCCCTGCTGGCCTCATGAAGAGGAAGAGACCATGACCCCATATGACCCCAGGTGACCTTCCTGCTGGAGTTTGAGTTTAGCTGCTCTTCCCTCCTGAGCCAGGTGCTTGTGAAGCTGACTGCCACCAGGTGAGAACAAAGGGAACTTCCTCCCAGGCCTCTCCTATTGGGGCTTGTGGGGGGAAAGGGTATATGAGGGGGCTAGGACGTGAGCCTCTCCCTCTAACCCTACAGCAATAGCCTGGAGAGAAATGGGACCCTTCAAGATAACATAGCCCGGACCTCAGCCCACGTTCAATATGAACCCCACCTTCTATTCTCCAGGTATGGCTCATCTCCCTGCTAGCACTCCTTTCTGACCCCAGACTCATACTCTAAGTTTCCTTCCTTTCCTTCCATGTGTTTTGGTGTTTCCCCCAAACCCTTGGGGCTGCTCCATCTTTTTGCCCTCAATCCCACTCCAGTTGAAACTTTTAAGCAACTTACTTTCCTAGGTATAGTTATACCTATACATCCTAGGTTTAGGGCTTTGCTCTAGGCCCTGGGGATTGCAGGTGGGGTGAGGGATATGGGATGTGGCCATCAAGTTTGTGCCAAGTCCATGTCATGTCCCATTTCTATCTTCTTTATGTACCACCATCTCTTTATCCATGTGCTGGCTCTGCCTTCCCTGAATCCCTGTCTGTGGGCTGATCATGTGCCCCTGTGTCTGTGTCATGGCTGTGACCGTGTTCTTCTGACTTGGTGTCCACGCAGTGAGTCCACTCTGCACCGCTATGAGGTTCACCCATACGGGACCCTCCCCGTGGGTCCCGAATTCAAAACCACTCTTAGGGTGAGAAGCTGGAGGGACCTTGGCATGAGCAGGGGGAGGGGGAGGAGTCTCTTTTCATTTTCCAGTGGCACCTAGGGGAAAGGGGAACAGATGCAGAAGGAGCTTCTGTCTCCCGCTTCTTCCCATTTCCAACCCTCCTCATAGGTTCAGAACCTTGGCTGCTATGTGGTCAGTGGCCTGGTCATCTCAGCCCTCCTTCCAGCTGTAGCCCATGGGGGCAATTACTTCCTGTCATTGTCTCAAGTCATCACAAACAATGTAAGTCTGGGCTAAGGGTGTATGGAGCCCTACCACCTCAATCTGGTCAATTTCCCTCTATCTGCTGGGTCACTGCTCTCAGGACTCCTCAACCCTGGGAGAACTTTCTTGAACACATGTGGCATAGGTGGGGAGTATACGTGGGGAGTGTGCTCCTGCTCAGCCAGAGTGGCTGGCCTCTCACCATCAAGAGGGTCACTCAGGGAGCACCTGGGTGGCTCAGTCGTTAAGCATCTGCCTTCAGCTTGGGTCATGATCCTGGGATCCTGGGATGGAGCCCCATGTGCAGCTCCCTGCTCAGCAGGAAACTTGCTCCTCCCTCTCCCACTCCCCCTGCTTGTGTTCCCTCTCTCGCTGTCTCTCTCTGTCAAATAAATAAATAAAGTCTTTAAAAAAGAAAAAAAAAAAAAGAGGGTCACTCCAATTGCATCTCCCTGTAGGCAAGCTGCACGGTACAGAACCTGACCAAGCCCCCAAGGCCCCCTGTGCACCCAGAGGAGTTTCAGCACACAAGCAGACTGGTATGAGTCACAAGAAGGTGAAGAAGATGTCCAGAGTGGGAATGCAGCGGGGAGTGGTAGACTTCAGAGACTTGAGACAGGGGATAGAACTCGGAGTGGGGAGTAGGTGATTTTTCAACTCCAAGATCTTTATCTGGCTCTCTCTTCCGGCAGAATGGGACGAACACTCACTGTCAAGTCGTGAAGTGCCATCTTGGGCGACTGGCAAAGGGGACTGAGGTCTCTGTTGGACTACTGAGGCTGGTTCACAATGAATTTTTCCGGAGGGTAAATCTTTTCTTCCATTCTTCTCTTCCGCTCCTACCTGGAACTTCAGCCTAGTCTTTGGAAAAGACTCATGTTCAAGTTTCACCTTTATCTCTCATGAGCTGTTGGACCTTGAGCAAGTTATTTAATCTCTCTCTGATTCTTTCTCTCCATCTCTAAAGTGGGGAAGATAATACCTACTTCATGGGGTCGTAAAGAATAAATGAATAATGAGATGGATTCATTAAAACTAGTTTTTGTCCCTATATTTTCCTCTGTTTATCATCCCTTGGTGTTATATCAATAACCAACATTTATAGGATACCAAAATTTAGCCAATTAATTAATTATTTTTTTGTTTATAAATTTTTAAAATAAAAAATATTTTGTTATTAGTAATCTAGCCTACTATGTAAAAGGACCTGTATTAGGCAGACACTGAGGAGAATATCCCCAACACTTAGCACCATGCCTAACTCATTATAATGGCCCAATACATGTCTCTTAAATGAATGAACGGATAGTTGATATTATGTGCATGATAAGTATTGGAGGGTACTGGGAGGCAAGATTGTAGAGCTGAAATGGATCTAGGTTATGAAAGTTCTCCAAAGCTAGGGAGATGAAATTCAACTCAATGTGATAGGCAGTCAGGAGTCAGTGTGAGTTTCTGAGTAGGGAAATGACATCTTAATTATAACAGCTATTAATTATAACAGCCATAACAGCTGTGAGGGGTGATTTACTGTGAATAGCACAAGATCCCTGGGATGTAGGCATATTTTATGGGAAAGTTAAGTCTGAGACACCATCCTTCTCCAAGTCTGGTTCTCTATCACTCTTTGGTATCCTTTTTTCATTCATTCATTTATTTTTTCAATAAAGCTTTATTGAGAAACCAGTGTGTACTTGAGAGTGTGTTAGGCACTAGGCACTAGAGACACAGATGTTTATGAGACAGAGCTCTTGACCTCAAGGATCTTCTAATCTGGTGGTGAATGACAGAGACGTAAACAGAATATTATGACCTAATCCAGGGTGATGGAGGTTAGAAGGAAACACTTCCTAATTCCCAGAGGGGATGACCTCTAAACTTCAACCTGAAGAAAGGGCAGGGGTTAGCCAAAGAAAGGGGAGCTAAATAATACTGGGTAGGGCAAACACATATATGAAGGGCCAGGGGCTCATCCCTCTATTACCCTTCCTCTCTTTCTCCATTGATCTCCAGCCTTTTCTTCTCGTCTAAAAGATGCTGGAAGTGATGCCTACCAGCCTCATCTTTGCTATTGGGGTTCTAAGACCATACCACCTATGATGGCTCATTTTCAATGTCTTCCACAGGCCAAATTCAAGTCTCTGACAGTGGTCAGCACCTTTGAGCTGGGAGCTAAGGAGGGCAGTGTCCTACAGCTGACTGAAGCCTCTCGTTGGAGTGAGGTGGGACAGAATCCTGAGTTTGAGAGCCACGGAAAGAGTGAGGGTGGGAATGCGGCAAGGGCACCTGGGGGCTTTTTAAGAACAGAGATATCCTCATAAGGCAGCAGCTGGGGAGTCAGAAGGGAAAAATCAGGACACTGGGGTCCCACTCCCTTTATTCCTGCCTCAGTTGCTTTCTTTTTATTCTTCTATTTCGAGGCTTCTATTTCACCCTCGTATGTGAGGTGAGGCTAGCTGGGAGAAAGGATACCAGTACCAAACAGCTCTCCTCCCTATACAGAGCCTGCTGGAGGTGATTCAGATGCGCCCTGTCCTCATCTCCCTGTGGATCCTCATTGGCAGTGTCCTGGGAGGGCTGTTCCTGCTTGCTCTCCTGGTCTTCTGTCTTTGGAAGGTAAGCACAGCTTTGGTGGTAAGTATGGGACATGACGTCTGTGATTTGAGGGCTCCTGGAATATGGCAGGGAGAACTGGATTTGTGCTGGCCAGCTAAGTAGGCTATGGGTGTTCTGCCCGGATCTCTTCCACTATACTCTACAAATGTTGGCTGAATGAAACGAAGCCAAATAAAATAAACTAGAATCTCATTTTTGGGAGCAGAATAAAAGTAAAGATTTCAGATATGTCTGAGGGCCCTTGGCAAGGTCCTCAAGCAGGGCATTACGTGATGACTCTTCTCTCTTCCTCTACAGCTTGGCTTCTTTGCCCGAAAGAAAATCCCAGAGGAAGAAAAAAGAGAAGAGAAGTTAGAGCAATGAATGTAGAATAAAGCCCTAGAAAGTCCTCTTGGCAGCTTCTCCAAAAGACTTGAGTGAGAGCCGAGGTTTGGGGGCTCAGCTGGACAAGAAGAGCCTCTAGACTGTCTCCCCAGACCTGCAGCCTGACTTGACTTTTGAGTCATGAGGATGCTGCTGGCAAGAGATGAGGCCTTACCTCAGAAGACAAGGGCTGGCGCCCAAAGCAGAAACACTCTCCCCCTGTGCTTCCCTTCTCATGATCCCACTGCCACAGTCAACCCTGGGGCCTTGGTTGGGTGCCCCTTTTTCCTTATCCCCAGGAATCAGGTTTTTTGCCCAGGTTCCCTGGTATCTTTTAGATTCCCCCTACAATCCTCCCTCAAATTTGGAAAGGGTGAGGGCAGATCCTCCTCCATTCCCTGCCTCTCACCTTCCTGTCTGCTCCCCACTCCACAGAAGGGAGCTGAGTTGGCTTCAAAAAGTAAAGTCAACATCTGCTGCTTTCCTGTGGAGTCTGGTGATTCAGAGAGCCGGATGGGGAGAGTCAACAGGAAAAAAGGAGGGAGGAGGAAAAGCCACAAGAGACATTCTGTACAATTCCAAGGAACAGAGAAGTCTTTAGACGGGCAACTGCCATCCCCCTGAAACCTGAGACTTCATGGTGCCCTGGCCCGCCCTCAGGTGCCTGTGAAACCGAGCTGCCCCAGGCCTTCGGGGCACGGGTTTCCCAACTCGTGGCCTTCCCTGGGAGCAAAGCCAGGGCAGGGCGCCTGATTCTCCGGAGCCACCGGCCCCCAGGTGGCTAGAGCTGGAATAGCAGAGAAGAGTCTCGTTGCTTTGGTCATGGCCAGGGGAGAGAGTTGGATACCCTCGGGGGTGTTTTCTTCTCTCTCGGGTCTCACACACTCACGAGCCCTTCTTAGGGTCACATTCTAGAAACCACACAGAAGGGAGACGATTTCCTCTTGATGGTGGGAAACCCTTTCACCGGCTTTGGGAAGCAGCAGCTCCATGGGGTTCTAAACACCCCATAAACCTTAGTCAGGTCTGCATTGATGAAGAAGCCAAAGTGGGTGACAGGAGGTCTCTGGGGAGCAAGCCCTTATATGCTTATTATTGGTTGTGTGGCCCAAATAGCTCCTAGGAAAATGTTTTTGGGGCCACTGAAGTCATTCCTGGTAGCGCTTCTCTGGTGGAATCAGTTTGCCAGCCCTTGCCTGATATTTACTGGAAAATTCCAATTTCCATCTCTGGGTCACCTGGTGAGGTGGTCCTGACCAGTAGTAGAGCGAATTAGATTCTCCACCAATAACGTATAATTAATAATAACGTATAATTAGATTCTCCACTGAATAACGTATATTTCTTTGTCATCAAGACTTTGGATACCAAAGTCTGTTATTGCTCTCCAAGCTGTGGCTCTGATGGCCATTTGAAGAATCTGTACCTGTTTTGTGCTGAGAGGAGAGGAGACCTGACCGGGCAGTTGACCAGCAGTCACATTGTTCTTCAGGGCTATTCTTGTGGTCTGGGCACAATGTTTATCTTGGCACGTCTCTGGTCTTCTGCATAGGACATTGTCTCTGTTTCCTAGCAGGGTGGACAGCGTATCAGATGGTCAGAACAAATAAAGTTCAGTGTCAAATTATGTCTGGCTCTTTTTCAGTTCCCTAGGATATGGACTGCTCAGGAATGGTGAGAGAAATATTCTTGGACTGCCCAAGACCTTATACAGTTGAGTTCCTGGAAGGCAAAGTTATAAGATATTCGGAATGTTTTCTGTGATTCTCTCCCCAGAGATGTCTTCTAGCCTCCTGCAATCCTCACCTAGTTAAGTGACTACAGACTATAAATTGTGTAGGTCTGGTAAGCACATAGGCCTAGACTGAAACCCCAGGTCTGCCATTTATTAGCTGTGTGGTATTGGGCGAGTCATAACTACCCTGAGGCTCACATAGCAGTAAGAGGTACAGTGGTTAAGAATGAAGACAGAGGAGCACCTGGGTGGCTCAGTGGGTTAAAGCCTTTGCCTTCAGCTCAGGTCATGATCTCAGGGTCTTGGGATTGAGGGTCCTGGGATCGAGCCAGCCCACATTGGGCTCTCTCTTCAGCAGGGAGCCTTCTTCCTGCCTGCCTCTCTGCCTACTTGTGATCTCTCTCTCTGTCAAATAAATAAATAAATAAAATATTTTTTTTAAAAATGAAGACAAACTTGGGTTTAAATCTCAGCTATACCACTTTTTGACCTTGGACGGATTTAATTTGTTTAAGTCTTGGCTTTCTTATCTTTAAACTTACTAAGGTTGTGAGGACCAAATGAGATAATTCAAGTAAAGTGAACATATACTGGGTACTCAATAAAGGTTAACTGTTGTTATAAAAATATTTTGTTATAAAATAATCAGCCTTCCCTGTGTATGTTCCTAATCTGGTGACCCACCTCCCCTTCACATAGGTCCTGAAGATTTGTTTCTCCTGTGTGTTATTGTTTCCTGATGCTAAATCTTCTCCCATGCTTCATCCCCTTTGACATAGGCTCTCATGCCCACTAAGACCATTAGAAGGTTCTAGTGGTAGAAATCAAGTCTATTTGATTTTTTTTAGACATCCAGTGTTCTAGTACCTTCGAGGGACATGTGCACATAAGCAACGGCCTTAGAAATAAGACCACGTCTCTCTCTCTCTCTCTGTTGCTTAACTCCAAAAATGGTGGCTGGTCCGTCCAATAGGCAGAGACAACCATTTTGTGGCAAGCTGGTGAGTTATTTGTGGCAGGAGGAGTCCATGGTGACCCTCAGTGCACTTCACATAAGCTATTGCTTATCAGCCTTTGGGGAGCATACATTTCTGATGTGGTAATGTGGACAGATCTCCCCCCTCTTTAACCCCAGTCAGCATCCAAAAGGTAGATGGATTTCTTCGAGAACTGGTTCATCTAATTCTTTATCGATGTGATTAAAAGAGCATTTTAAATATTTTCCCCATCTAGAGGTCCCTCTCTTCTCTAGCCTTGAGCTCCAGAATGGGACTTTTTCTAACCTACCCTATTCTTCAGTAAGCTTGTTACCTCTTCCTTTGAGGCAGTGCTGTTTTGAGAAGCCACCATGGAAAGAACAGGCTCTCCTCAGACACAGGAGTATTCCTTCCTTTCTTCTCTGTTGCTTCTTCATCCCCTCCTTCATTTTTCATTCATTCACTTATCAGCCATTAAGCGCCTACCATGTGCCTGGCGATGAGAACAATACAAAACACCACTCCTACCACCAAAGAGCCCAGTCTTGTAGGAAAAAAAAACATGGAAACAAATAATGGCAGAGGTGGTTGCTATGCAACATGGCAGTAAGGAATAGAAGTGTGTCCTGCACAAGAGGCATGCTTTTTTGAGCAGGGGTGGCAGAGTTGTAAGGAAAATCTTTACAGAAAAGAAAGTGGCTTGGGAGGCCACCAAGTGTGAGAGCAGGCGTTCCAGAGAGGATTAATCACCAGTGGGGAAGGGAGTGGTAGTGGCTTAGGACAGCCTGAGCATGGGGCTGTTTGTGGACATGGGAGAGGGGAAACTGGAGAAGGTGGGGTATGGCATTTGCTGTGCCTTGTAAGCCACATGAAGAATTCAGCTTTAGCAAGTAGGCTTTCGGCTTCCAGAGGCCTTTGAGTGGTGGCTGTGGCCTCAGGGAAGAGAAGATGTTAGGGGATCTTTGAGCATGGTAGTCAAGAAAGAATTTATTTATTTATTTATTTTTATTTATTTTTAAAGGATTTTATTTATTTATTTGACAGAGAGAGATCACAGGTAGGTAGAGAGGCTGGCAGAGAGAGAGAGAGAGAGAGAGAGAGAAGCAGGCTCCCCGCCGAGCAGAGAGCCCGATGCAGGACTCGATCCCAGGACCCTGAGATCATGACCTGAGCCAAAGGCACCGGCTTAACCCACTGAGCCACCCAGGCGCCCCAAGAATTTTTTTTTTAAAGTAGGCTCCATGCCCAGCATGGGGCCTGAACTCACAGGCCTGAGATCAGAAGACATGTGCCTCACTTACTGGGTCAGCCAGGTGCCCCAAGAAAGAATTCTTGAGACCCTGTATGATGCAGCTGAGTAAGCTTTGGTAAGTAGGACAGGGGTAGGACCCGTGGGCAGAAGGAGCTGCACTTTTGCTGTATGAAGCTGGTGCTTATATGCTTAGCGCTCAGGAAGGAGAGGATGCACAGGGAGTATTAGATTCTAAGTATTGTCTTCAAATTTTTACTTGTAAAATTACCTTCTCAAGATTTCTCTGCTGATTATCATTCAGTTCAGTATTAACCTGGTAAATTTTACAGGCAGTGATGAGACCCTTTAAGAATGTAGTAACCAGGGATGTCTGAGTGGCTCAGTTGGTCATGATCATGATCTCAGGGTCCTGGGATTGAGTCCCTCATCAGACTCCCTGGTCAGTGGGGATCCTGCTTCTCCCTCTCCCTCTGCCTGCTGCTCCCACTGCTTGTGCTCTTTCTCTCCGTCAAATAAATAAAAACTAAAAAATAATAATAAAAAGAGTGCAGTAACCAGCACGAATGTGATCCTTACCAAATCTATGCAGACCATAGGTGACCTTTTGGGCTAAAGGTTAACATGTTTCTGCTTCTGTCCCTCATCATTTCCCCCTGATCAATCTTCGGCCCTTAAATCTTTAAGCTTGTTGAAAGACAAAGGGCTCATTTTCTGTAACTTCTTCAAGCTGACAGGGGTTGTAGAGATGTCCTTACCTATGGACTGATCTATCTCTACAAGTAACTATTATGGAAGGTCACTGCTGTAGAGTCCAGAGGGGACATTGCTTCGAGTAGTAAGGCTCATCTATCGGCTGGGCAAAGGAGTCAAGAACTGCTTGCATGTATATCAAAAATAGGAGAGAACAAAGCAAAAGAGACAACATATTAGAATTCATATTATAATAAAAATAAGAAGTGTGATAAGAAGACCCTCCTGACCAGGAATTTAACCAACCATTAAGATCTTTAAGACAATGGAGGGTCTTTAAGAGCACTGATTTGGTTATTTATATCAGTAAGTCATCCTGTTATATTTTTGTCATCATCTGGAATGTGGACACAACATTCTACTTTAATAATGTCACATGTTCCTCCTTATGCTGCTGTTAAGAAGTCCACTGCCATTCTATTTTGTAGAAATGCTTTACACATTTGAGTTACTTTAGTGCTTCATAATGTAATGCTATTCTGACAGTCACTTAAGGCCTTAATTGTGTATTTATCAAGGACCTCAAGGAACACAGATCTTGTCCCTCATTGTTTTAGATATGGAAGATTAGCAGGACTGGTGCTAGTCTTAGTGCTATGGCCATGAATCCAGGCATAACTTGTAGTACATCTTCCAATCCAGCCTGGTGCAAACCATGGCCACAGATTTGGCCCACATAACCATTGTGTTCCATTAGGTGCTAGCATCTGACATCTGGTCACCTTGTCTAGTCAGTAGCAAACCAATGGGTTGCTGGTAAAATAATGGTAAGCTCACAGGCTTCTTGGAGGGAGCTATCTCATTTGGCAAGTATTTTTGGATCATGAATCAAAGGTATGGTTTTTCTGTTCCCAGCATAGTTGTCCTACTGTTGTTGTTGTTGCTTAGTTGTCCTACTGTAGGACTAAGCCATATATATCTGTCCCATACTTGTAATCTTTCCTGACTGTTTTGATAGGAAGGACAACATACTCAGGGAATTTGTTGTCATGAGCCTATCTGTGGGTTGGCATGTTCAGTTAAAATTTTGATAGTTTGAGGGGCACCTGTGCGACTCAGTTAAGCATCTGCCTTGGGATCAGGTCATGATCTTGGGGTCCCGGGGTCGAGCCCTGCCTTGGGCTATCTGCTCAACAGGGAGTCTTCTTCTCCCTCTTGCTCTCGCTCACTCTCAAATAAATATATAAAAAACCTTAAATTTTTTTTTTTAATAGTTTGATAAGAGGAAACCTTCTTATGGCCTGGAGAGTCCCATGTAACATTTGCCATAGGCAAAGAAACATACTCTTTAGTAGTAGAAATATTCCTATATATGCTGGAATTGGAGTGACTTCATGTTGGGTTTGGTTAAATGTGGCCACTGTATGCTTGGCTAAAGCCTCTACTTGTAATTTTTTAAAAAGATTTTATTTTATTTATTTGACAGAGAGATCACAAGTAGGCAGAGAGGCGAGCGGGGGGCGGGGGGAGCAGGCTCCCTGCTTGATCCCCGGACCCTGAGATCATGAGATCATGAAATCATGAGATCATGACCTAGGCCAAAGGCAGAGAGGCTTAACCACTGAGCCACCCAGGTGTCCCAAGCCTCTACTTGTAATTTTACATTTATAGATGTAAATATATATGTATATGTATATACATGTATATATACAGATATATATACCTGGTTCCCAGATATATCCTGGTTGCCAGGATATATATGGCTAAGGGATAAAACCATTAGGAAGCCTTCTTTGCCTGATGTCCAGTCTTAACAATATCCTAATTTCAAGGAATCACTAGCAAGTGGGAGATGACTTGTCCTGGGAGATTAGGGCATCCCCAAGTGCATTCTCCAATTCAGTTATAGGGAAAATGGGGCCATCCATGATCTCCACAAGTTCATAGCTAATCCCATGGAGTGGGTATGCTTTGACTTTTAAGGAGTGATTTTGTTTTCCCAGCCACATAGAATCAATCAAGGTGACAACTGAGTTACACAGTTTGGGGGGAGTCCATCCCTTTGGCCAGCTGTTTAAATAATCATATGTCTGGGGCACTTGGATGGCTCAGTGGGTTAAGCCTCTGCCTTCAGCTCAGGTCATGGGATCAAGCCCCACATGGGGCTCTCTGTTCAACAGGGAGCCTGCTTCCTCCTCTCTCTGCCTGCCTTTCTGCCTACTTGTGATCTCTATCAAATAAATAAATAAAATCTTTAAAAAAATTTTAAAAAATCATATGTCTGTGGGGTCCCTTCTATTATTCCGACAGAGTAATAAGAAGGAAGACTGGCTATATATGAGCTATTATGGAAATCTCTCTGAAATTTACCTCAAGTTGTCTAGCTTAGGCAAACAATTATTTGAAGACAACTAATCAAAACTAGAATCTAACATCCACATCCAAAAGGATATATTATCGAAACACAATCTTTCTCTCTAAATTCACCCGTTTTTCCAGAGATAGCCAAATCAAGACTAATTAGGTTGTAAAACAGCCCAGTTTTAACAAACTTGGCCTCAGTATTTACATAAGCTAGGCAAGGATAGTGATTAATCGTGTAACTTTCTTTATTTGTTTTGCTGGAATTTTCATAAGGAATTTCTAGCTTGAACTTTTAATAGCCTCTGAAGGCCAGAGCCAAGCCAAACTGTTGTCATCAGACTTGTCTGTAATACCTGTAGATTTGGGCATATTTCTTTTCTTGAGGTCCCCCAAATATCTTGAGGTTCTTGTACTTGCCAAGAAGTGACATTCTTTACTCATCTGGTGAGGCTACTGGGAACTCTGTGAGCAAGGTATCAGGCCAACATTTCCAAGGGGCTCTATTGGCCCCATAAAGTCATCCTTAGTTCCTTAAAACTGTCTATGCATTTCTCTCTTAAATATGACATTTCAGTCAAAGCCTTGGTAATATAATCAATATTTCCAGTGGTGTCCTGTTATAAGGAGAACAGATTCTTGTAGAACTTATGCAAATAACTGTAATTGCTGTGGAAGAAAGAAAAGTCATTAAGAGTTTCTGATTTCTGGAATGTTCGGGTAGGGAGAAAAATTGCTTCAATTTGTTCAGAATATTTTATTGGGGTACTTGGGTGGCTCAGTGGGTTAAGTCTCTGCCTTCGGCTCATGTCATGATCTCAGTGTCCTGGGATTGAGCCCCAAATCCGCATCCGGGTCTCAGCTCAGCGGGGAGCTTGCTTCCCCCTCTCTCTCTGCCTGCCTCTCTGCCTACCTGTGGTCTCTCTCTGTCAAATAAATAAATAAAATCTTTATAAAAAAGAATATTTTATCATATTTCTGTAAGTCATGGAAGAAACTTTTAAGAGAGAAACATCATCAATCTGGAAGAGCAAACATTAGAGAACCAGCAATATTTCAAAGAAGAGTCATAAAAAACTATAATCTTCTTCCTCAATTCACTCAGTCCTGTGTTGTTAATTTTTGATCTGAGTGCAGCTTTCCCATGAGTCCTGGAAATTCTTACCCAGTTCAATTCCATGATTTTAAAGATATCAAAAATCTATATTTGTTAAAAATCCTTTTTGTGAATCTCCTTGAAGACAAAATTCATTCTGCAAGAGCATCAGAACAAGCACTATAAATGGCTAGAGTCAAAAATAGACAAGGTTAGGGTTTCCTGGGTGGCTCAGTGGGTTAAGCCCCTGACTTTGGCTCAGGTCATGATCTCAGGGTCCTGGGATTGAGTCCCGCATCAGGCTCTCTGCTGAACAGGGAGCCTGCTTCCCCCTCTCTCTCTGCCTGCCTCTCTGCCTACCTTGTGATCTCTCTGTCAAATAAATAAAATCTTTTAAAAAATAGACAAGGTTAAAGATCTGATATGAGAATTCATTATAATGCAACTGACAAGGAAATCAGTTTTTTTGTGACACATAACACTTTAATATTTAGAACGTCAAGTGATGACCTTATCCCAGAACATATTAAAACTTAAGGAATTTGCGGGCACCTGGGTGGCTCAGTTGGCTAAGTTTCTGCCTTCAGCTCAGGTCATGATCTCAGGGTCCTGGGATCCTTGTTCAGTGGGGAGTCTGCTTCTCCTTCTGCCCCTCACCTTGTGCTCTCTCTCTCTCTTCTGCTCTCAAGTAAATAAAATGTTAAAAAAACCAACAAACCTTAAGGAATTTCATAAATTTCTAGAACAGTTATAGCATTTACCCAAACGACATAACCTACAGCTTATCATTATTAGTTTGACAGTGCTTCTGGAGTAACTTAACACACCAAATAAGCCTAATTTGTCAAAAACTTCATTTACCATTTAAATCTCAGGAAGTTGGGTGCCTGGGTGGCTTAGTATGTTTAGCATCTTCTTTCAGCTCAGGTCATGATCTCAGGGTCCTGGGACCAAGCCCTGTATCTGGATCCCTGCTCAGTGCGGAGGGAGTCTGCTTCTCCCTCTTCCTTTGCCCCTCCCCTGGAAATAAAATCCTTAAAAAATAAATAAATAATCAATCAATCAATCTCAGAAGTTTGTTAAAAACCTTACAAACTTTTATTTTTTATTTACTTTTAAATATTTTTATTTATTTGACAGACAGAGATCACAAGTAGGCAGACAGGGCAGGCAGAGAGAGGGGAAGGGGAGAAGCCTCCTGGCTGAGAAGAGAGCCACAATACGGGGGCTCGATCCCTGGGATCATGACCCAAGCCAAAGGCAGAGGCTTTAACCCACTGAGCCACCCAGGCGCCCCAAAACACCTCAGAAAGTTTTAAAGCACATATCTAAAAAGGATTACAGCTTATAAATTTAATATTTACATTTAACCAAGTTAACAATAAGGGAATCTACAGGAAGCTGTATAGTTGTTAGCAAAACTGAGCTCCTTTAACATTGAGACCTTTTAACTTGCTTAAGTAACCAAACAAAACAGAAGCTTTGTTTTTTGGGGTTGACAGAAAGAAAAGAGAAAAAAACTGTTTATATTTTCTTATCACGAGTATACCAACAATCCAAGAACACTTTGTTGTTGTTGTTTTTAACAAAGAGAAAAGGTGAATTTCAATCCTATACCACCGTACTTTTAAAATTCATTTCAAGCTTAGTCCTGACTGCACATAAAATTCTTTCCCAAGGGAGAAAATGTTTTATAAGAGGATTTCCAGCTGAAGGATGATTGCAAGCTTTTTGAGACCAGGAACATGCTATTAATCTTTGCTGTCATAGAAATCATCTCTCAGGTACAGGTGGGAGACAAAGGAGGCCATGATCAACAGTGTGGCAGGAGGCTGCCAGGACTTAGCTCACAGCAGAGGCTCCATACCTCCGTACCATCTACCCACCCAGCAACTGGGCTGGGAGAGAGGTTCTGACTACATTGCATAAGTGAAGAAGCTGAGACTCAGGCCAAGCAAACTGCCTGATGTCATACAACTACATATAGTGGTGAACCTGAGATTAAAACTTGGATTTGTCTGGCTCTGAAATCTCTATGCCTTCCACAACAATAAACACTAAGAGAGATGGAGGACCACCTTCACTGTAGAAATTGATCCAGTCACCAGATTATGAGATTTTTCAGAGGACAGTATGGAAGCTTGGGGTTTTCTTTCTCTTCTTGCTCTTACAGCTGCCTGCACTGATGCTTTTTGATAAACATGTGGCTTCCTTTTGATTCTAGAAAACACTAAGTCTCAATAACAAAGGATGCAGACTTCAGCAAACTAAGGATTATATAGTAATCACTAAGAGCTGAGCTGGAAAGACTGTTGTAGTGCTGCTAATTCTTTCTGTAAAGACAGTAGGATTATAAAATCAAAAGACAAGGGGGTCTGTTTTCTGCTCAACCAAACATATCTAAAGCACATTAGAAGTTTGATGCGATATTTTGTGTTATTTTATGAAGTGCTGCATGGAATTATTACCTGGTTGCAAGAAAACATCATGTAAAATGAGAATATTAGAAATAAAAAAAAGAGCATGGATAAAAGTAAAAAAAAATTATTTCCCAAAGATATCCCTTTACAAGCCGTCTACAACTTTTTCATTCAAATTTTGTCCTAAGGCTTTTCTCTCTAAACCACTAGGCTCGTTTTAAGACTAAATTATCTTCTTTTTCCCTCTACAAAGTGTACTTCCATTCCTATATCTTTCTCATATATTTCCCATTTTCCCAAATGCAAAGTTGCTTATTTCCATCAATGCTAATTACATTTAGCAGAATTTTAACTTAGAAACCTTAGTCTTCAGTGATAACTAAGTAGTAAACCAACTCTGCACTGTCCATTACACCAAAATTCTTTAGATCTGAAACCCATGAATGCATCTCATAATTTCTAAAAACATGTTTTTTCCAAATACTACAGTCTTTCAATAAACCATAAAGCACATTTACCAAGAGACCCAGTTCTCCTCAGTTTCTCTGTGATAAGAAGCCAAAGCACATAAACCTGTGTTCAGTAATCAATGCTTTAGTATTTTATCTCGTTTAGAAAAGATTTAGCTAGCCAATGATTTCAACTTCAAAGTTTCAGGTGGAAAGATTTTGAAAGCTGTTTTAACAATTACCCATGAGGACTTTATGAGACAGACATTAACTGTCATTTTAACCCATCCTTGGGGACAAATTGCAACAGAAAAAACATGAGCTTATTTAACCGTTAGCAATCATTGGTAAAATAAAAGTTTTCTAAATCCTGATAACTCCAAAGACATGTCTATCTTAATTAAACTAACAAACTTACATTAGCTTAAATACTGAATATGTTGCAAAGAGTCAACCTAAAAGTAAGTCCATTTGTTTAAAAAGTCACTGTGACTTTTCACTTTTTTTCAACTTAAAAGGTCACTGTCAATTTATAGCACCTATGGGGAAATCTGAAGTGGGAGGTTTAAGTTCAGGGAGGAGTGTAATACTAAGTACTAAATAGTATTGAGGTTTAAGAACCCCTAAATGGGCCATTTTTCATTATTCTCCAGAGAATACTGAGGTCAGGCATTATCACAGAAGGAGATAAGGTGCTTTTTTCAATCCTGTTGTCCAAATAGACTCCAGTGTGTTAGAAGACAGCCCATAGGGGAATCCTTTGGGACTGAGGAAGTTGAATTCATAGTCAATTCCTACAAAATGAATGAGGAGAATACATTAACTAAGTGGGAGTCCATTACCAAAATCCCCTTAGGCTTCTGAATGGTGTCCCGTCAGGAATACTACCAAAGTTTCCTGTGGTTCAGAGCTGGGAAGTGTCCCCCTTTCTTGATGGCTCTGACACCTTTGTACTACCTGAGAAGGGATGTCGACCTTCCTTTGCTTCCGCATTGCAGGACCAGCGGGTCCTGGAGGATGGACTGAAACGCTGCAGAGATTGGGGTTGCCTCTTTCCATTTGGGGAGAGCCAATATATTTGACAACCAATAATAGTATCCTTTCTAAGCCTTTATCATTAATGGGTCAGGTAGAGGTCCTGGCCTTTTTTAAGAAGAGGCAGTTATTATTTTTTTAAACATTTAAAAATTGAAATTCAATTAACTGGCATGTCTGGGTGGCTCAGACGGTTAAGTGTCTACCTTTGGCTCAGGTCATGATCCTATGGTAATGGGATCAAGTCCTGCATCCAGCTCCTTGCTCAGCGGGGAACCTGCTTCTCTCTCTGCCTGCCACTCCCCCTGCTTGTGCTCTGTCTCTGTCAAATAAATAAAATATTAAAAAAATAAATTCAATTAATTAACATATAATGTATTACTGGTTTCAGAGATACAGGCCCGAGATTCATCTGTCTTATATAATACCCAGCGGCAGCTATTTTATATCATATTAAGCATCATATATCTAAGATAGAAGTACTCTCAATCTGAGAGCAGGACCAAGAACACCAAACAGCCCATGCATAAGGACAAAATGATAGATATGAGAAAAGGAAAGTATTACCCTATCTAATCTGGGTAATCCCTCTTTCTTTCTCTCTTTCTTTTTTTTAATAAGTAGGCTCCATGCCCAATGTGGGGCTTGAAATCAGAACCCTGAGATCAAGAGCCACATGCTCTGCCAGCTGAGCAAGCCAGGCGCCCCCAGGCAACTTTGTTGTGAGCTTTATCCACAGTCCAGTCCAAAGAAGCAGTCCTCTGTTGGGTGAGTGCTCCAACCAGGTGATAGCTTTCACCAGTCTCTTTTGGGAAGCACAGTCAGAGTATCTTGGATTTTAGGCTCATCAAGGAATCACACCTGGTTATTTAGGCAGAAACCTTAAATGGGAGTCTTGAAATTGGCAGCTGTCCTAAAGACATATGTGGCCACCCCATGCCTGACCAGAATATATGCATTAAAAGAACAGGAAAAATAGGAGAGTCTGACTTCTGAGCTCAATGCCTTTAGGGTCGAGGTAATGGTGTCCCACCAGGCAGCCAGAGCCATAGTGTAACCATGGGCAAGAGGTCCTGTCCTGCATTCAGCCAAGACACATTCCAAAGCGTCGTACTATTCAGGACATCTCTGAAAAAGGATATGTAAGAAACAAACATTGGGAGTAAAGATAATTTACTAAGTTGCATTGATACTCACTCCTTTGGCTCTGTTCCAGCCACCAAAAATGTTGTGCGATCATTAAGCGATGGTTGAGAAAGAATTCTTCAGATGTTGTACGATGCAGCTTGGTAAGTTTATTTAAGTAGCACACAGATAGGACCGTGGGCAGAAAGAGCTGCACTTTTGCTGTATGAAGCTGTGGGTTATATGCTTAGTGCTCAAGGGGGAGGGGACGTGCAGGGAGTTATTAAATCACAAATGTCTTCTTCAAATTTCTAATTTCACAAGATTTCTCTGGTGATTATCACTCATTTCCATATTAACTATTAGTGAGATATACAGGCAGTCATGAGACCCTTTAAGAATGTAGCAACCATGGGGGGCACCTGGGTGGCTCAGGGGGTCAAGCCTCTGCCTTCAGCTCAGGTCATGATCTCAGGATCCTGGGATCCACCCTCTCATCGGACTTTCTGCTCAGCAGGGAGCCTGCTTCGCCCTCTCTCTCTGCCTGCCTGTTTGCCTATTTGTGATCTGTCAAGTAAATAAAATCTCAAAAAGGAAAAAAAAAAAAAGTAGCAACCATCACATATTTGATCCTTATTGAAACTATGCAGGCTATAGGTAAGCCTTTCCGGCTAAAGGTGAACATTTTTCTGCCTCTATCCCTCAGCAAAAGACAGGCAGGCAGACCAGTTAGCTGGAACTGACTGGTCAAGCAAGAATTGCTGAGAATCTGAATTTAAAGGGCAGTGGAAATAGCGAAGATGGTTTTGCGGTGTTTACTTCAGATGGGGGTTGCTTAAAATAAGTATTCTCTCCTCCCACTGTGTTGTTTTCTAACTTAGAGGTTGCGTTGCAATATTAAGTCCGATCCCGCTCCCCTCAGGTTTTGTTTCCCAGATTGCGAAGGGTCATGCACCGTTAGTGCACAGTCCTCTGCTCTGCACCCCCATCTCCTCTGGTTTCCAAACAGCTCTCTTCAAAGCCTCTTCTGTGTTTGGGTTTCTGGCCCGGGAATGGGAGGAGGAAGCAGAGGTAAACTACGCGGGCCAGAGGTCTCTGGATATAATAAGAGTGTGGTCACCAGCGGTTAAACGCGACAGTTGGTGAGACCACAGCGCACCCAACGAATCCCGGACCTGCCGGCCTACAGTAACGGCTCCTGGAGGGGCGGGCCCGAGGCGGGGCTTGGGCCGGAGCTGCACCTGAACCTGCGCTGGGGAGCGGGGCTGGGAGAGGAGTTTTAGTCCCTGCGGGAGTACCTTCTACCGTGTGGGTTGGAGCTGGAGACAGGTTTGGTTTGGGAGAGCGAGGTTTGAGACCAAGCCCAAGTCGCCGCCAAAGACTGCGGGTTTTTTTTGCTTCTGCAACGTCAGAGTCGGGCAGGGCCAGGGGCGGAGTTTTAAGCTTGGTTCTCGGCTTCTCGTATCCGATTGAAACCAGCAGGACCTGGGGCGGAACCTGGGGCGGAACCTGGGGCGGGTCCTGGGGCGGGTCCTGGGGCGGGACCTGGGGCGGGTCCGCGGCGGGTCTCACTTGGCTTTTGACAGCTCGCTCTCGCATAGCCACAGCCGAGTCCCTCGGGTTCGGGAACCTGTAGCCCCGCTCTCCACGCGTCCCCGCCCCCCGTGGCCCTGGCCCCGGCCATGAAGCGCTTCTTCTCCTGCTCCAGCTCACAGGTGGCGGTAGGTGCCAAAATGTCTGGGAGGATGGGGCTGGGGTCCAAGCCCTGTGGTGACAGAAGTTCTGAGTCCGGT
The DNA here is from genome assembly GCF_011764305.1 of Mustela putorius furo. Taxonomy (NCBI): domain Eukaryota; kingdom Metazoa; phylum Chordata; class Mammalia; order Carnivora; family Mustelidae; genus Mustela; species Mustela putorius. The sequence continues at coordinate 609,587 of NW_025421424.1, forward strand.
CTTCATGCACTATCGCCTTTTCTCTTTCTGGGTCTTTCCAGCGCTTCCACTCCCGCAGTGCAGCCTGCCGGCTCTGCCTTCCTCAAGGCCCTGTCCGCTGGCCTCTGACTTGCCTTCCTAACCTCAGGCCTTCCCAAGTTCCTTTCCGTTGGCCTTTTCTTGTCCTAGCATGTACACCTCCAACTTCTGAGATGTTTCCTGCAGCCCCTGCCCCTTCCCAAAGGCCCTGTCTACTTCTGCCATCTCCTAGTACTGAACACCTCAGAGCATCTGTCCTATCCCCAGCCCCTGCTCAGCCCCAAGCTCTGCTCTATGTCCCAAGTCCTGTGCCACGGCCCCATTTTCAGCCCTGACCTGTCCTCACAATCCTCTCCCATATAGCTCTATCCTTGCTGTTTCCTCTCAGCCCAACAAAGGTCTGTGCCTGCCCCAAGCCCTATTTCATAGTCACCTCTGTCCCTGCCCCCATCTCACCCCATGGCCCTTCCACTCCCATTCTCTCATCAGCACCACTGGCTCTCTGACATCATTCGAACCCTCTTTCCAATTGGTTGCTCCCACACCAGCAGTCTCCTCCTGTTCCCCCATCAACCTCTGCCCCTCTCTTCCCAGCGGTTGTCCCACACCTTTTTTGCCCCGACTTCCATCTGCCTGCTCTCTGTGGGTTAATCTTGCAGTCCGCCATCCTGACAGGCCCTAGCAGAGGAGGCATAGCTGTCTGGCTGCTCCCCAGGGAACTGGGTAAGTTGCCCACAGAGTTCACCCTGGCCAGCTCACCGCAGTGTCTGGTTATCAGACTGGTTCTTGGGCCAGTCAAGGCCTTCCACCTGCTTCTCCCCAGAATTTTCCTTCATTCTAAACCCTCATCCAGTTGCTTAGGGCTTGTACTCTCTGCTTCCCCGGACTGAGTTAGGGAAAGATGATAGTAGGAGAAGAGGATAGAGTAGATATGCTCAGAGTTCCCAGTAGAAGTCACTCGACTCCCCCACGTTCTCCCAGAACCCAACACAAGGCTGATTATAGAAGGTAGGGCACACAGAGAGGGTGTAGCTGTTTCTTCCCTGCAGATACCTCCTATCTGAGGATGGCATTTTCTGTGGAGATTGGGATTATGGCTCTTTTAGAAGTGAGGTAGCCAACGACCTGTGGACCTGTGGGAATATTACTCAGCCTAACCCGACTTACTGGTGTCATTCATAAGCAAACATGAGAAATGCTAGGCTCACACTCTTCAAGGGCAGGCCGCAGAAGCTTGGAAGGGAGCGAGCTATGAGGCAAGAGTAGGAACTCTGTTGAGGCCTGTTCTTGTCCCACTTGCAACTGCTTCTTCACATAGTCTCCACATGCATAGATCAACCAATCAAAATGCATTATCTGGATGACTAGTATAGGTACCAGCAACTGAGGCAACTCAGACTCTGTCTTAACTGATAATGATTTTCTCATTCACATGGATTCTTCCCTAGTGACTGAAAGTCCTCCACACTTCCCTTTCCTTTCAGGTCTGTGGAGTCTGCCTGCCCTTAGGAATGGGGAGATTATTTCATTTTTCCCAATTCTCCAATCCTTGGTTTCCAGTCTTTCCAAAGTTCTGGAAGGAGCAATGGACTGAATGTTGGAATTTGGAAATATCCATCCCTCTGTTCTTCACCCCAGCTCTACAGACTTGTGGCCATGAAGACTTTACACCCATTCTAAACTCTCTTCTGTATAACAAGCTCATAGGAAGTAAATCAGGTGGCTTTACAACTATCCAACTGGAAAGAAAACTGGTTTCTCAGTCAGGATGGGATCGCAAAGAGCTTACAACTAGGCCAGTGTCAGCTGCAAATTGTTTCCTCCTGAAACTTCCTCACCCTTATGATAAATTCCTCCACTCCCTGGGTGGTTAACCACTCTGAACCCGTTTGTCAGAGAAATAGTGTGACAGGCTTCCCGGCCACTCCCAAAACCTGGTTTCCAAGTCGTGCCAGCGGACTCTCCCTGCCTGTCTCCACTCCCATCCCTGGGTCCAGGGCCAAAGCCCTGCCTCCTTTGAGACCAGGACTGACAGTTCAGGGATCATTTTCAAATTAATCTAAATTATCCAGAATATAGGAAGCTACACACACACATACACACACACACACCCCTAGCTCTTATGATCTCATTTTATTTTAGTCAAATAGAGGATGCCTTTGAGGGTGTCTTACATATTAGCTTACTCTGCCTATGTAGGAAGTGGACCAGAAAATAGCTTTAAACAGTTGGCGCTGAATCAGCTTGGAGGAATGTTAGTTGCATTAAAAAACAACAACAACAAAAAAAACAAAACAGAAAAGAAACAAAAAAAAACCTAAACTGTGAGTCAGTTCTGGTTCCTCTAGAACAGCCTTTCCATTTCCAATCACCTGTCCTACAGGTGTACCCACTCTTTCTCTCTGCTGTTGGTGTGTTCCATCTCAATAGGAAGCTTACCAGCACACAGCCAGAGATAAGGAGAGGTTGCAATTACTTCTACAAAAGCCCCCTAATCTTGGCTGCAGAAATACAAAGCTTATCCTTGTTTTTGACACTGCTGATTAGAGTGGTGATTGCTCCCCTGAGGCTGGGATGGTCATCCAGGGCCTCTTTTCCAGAGGCGCTGGGATGAGCGGTAGATGGATTTGGAATTCGGAAGCATCCCTCTGTCCTTCTTCACCCTAGCTCTGCAGAGGTTTGGTCATGATGAATTTTCCATCTCTTCTAAATTCTTAGTAGAAAAGATTATAGGAAATAAGTCAGGCAGATTTAGAGCTGTCTAGTTGGAAAGAAAAGTATCTACTTTGCTAAGGAGCCCCTTTACTGTCTCTACAGCCTGGCCGTTATACGTTGGCTGATACAGAGCAAGAGCTCTTCCTCTCGCTCCCCTGAAGGGAGAATTCTGACCCCTGAATTGCTGGCATATCAAAAATGTGCTAGCAATGCTGGGAAGGATGGGGATTGGGATTAGCCTTTATCGTGCCCTTACTCTGTGGCCTGTTACATCACTAGGGAACTGAGGTTCAAAGAAGTTGTTACATGCTGAAATTCACAAGGATAGAAAAGCGTTAGAATCAGGATTTTAAACAGACAACTTCAGATTGAGGTCAGCTGATGGCAGTGTCCCCTGAGGGAGATATAATTATAGCTTCCATATTTTTTTCTGAGGCTAACTGGTCCCCAAGGGACATTAGATGATATTATTCCTAGGTCCCAAAGTCTACTTGGTATAGGGAGAAGCCATTTGGCTTATTTTGTCCTTTGAGAAACAACCTGTTTGGAGACTCTTCTCTGTGCAGGGAGTAGCGTCTGGGGGTGGGTGGCTTTGGCCTAGAGGCAGTCTTAGACTGATTACATGGTAATAAGGAAACCTTCTCCCAGAACTCTGTAGCAGTGTGTGTGGTCTGGTGGTGCGAACCGGGAGTGGATGCCAGGTGGCCTGGGTTCTAGTCTCAGTTTTACCCTGTTTTGTGGTGTGATCTGGGACAGTTATCCAACCTTAGTGTGCTTCAGTTTCTTCTGCTCTCAAATAGATCCAATTATATCAGCTCTAACTCCTTTCCGGGGATGCTGAGAGGCTAATCGAAATAGCACTGGAAAGGACTGTGAAGAATTACAAGAATTACCTTAGAATCCACCTAGCCTGAGATCATTTTATGGCTTGGGCATTTCAAAACTTCCCTGTTTTTGCTATATAATTTTCCCTGGCTGGGCAAACAGTATTTGAAAATTGGTTATTTGGCTTCTGCAGACCCTATGTTTTCCCACCTCCTCCCAAGGCCTCTTTCTTGTTGAGATGACACCTCATAAAATCTAAGGTGCCACCAGCAATCCTTCACCACTTCCTGTTTGGTTATAAGAATACCATACCCTTGTATGGCCTTTTCCAGTTTACGAAGAAATTTTATATGCCTTATATGAGGTTAGCTCACTTAATGCTCACAACGTGATGAGGTAGTTATTATTTCCCACGTGTCAAAGATGAGGACACAGAGGTGTTCAATTGCTTACCCTGGGTCACATAGCTGAGAAAGTAGCTGACCCAGGCCTTCACCTCAGGCCTGCTGACAAAATATTCATCCAGGAGTCTTTTCACCATCATACAGACTTTTGCATCCCTTCTTCCTTTCCCTTCCTCTCTCTGGATCCAACCAGGCCTTTCTGGGCTTCAGCCCTGGGTGTTTTACACAGCTGTCTCTCATGCCCTGTGATACCTCAATTATTGTAATTACCCCCACCACCAGCAAAAAGTCAAGCTGGAATGAGAGAACAATGCAAGCCCAGGTGTGGCTGTTGCTGGGGACAGCTGCTCCCTGCCAGGGAAAAGAAGAGGGAGGGCAGGGGAGAAAGGAGCAGGGGAGCTGCCTCTCGCTGCCTCTGCAGGCCTAGCCAGAGACCTTATCTCTGCCGCTAGGTGGTTGTGCTTTGGAAGGGGAAGAGCAACCAGCTGAAGGGCATAAAGGGCATAGAAATGAGGCTGGAAAAAAGAAACTCTGCCCCCCCTCCCAGTTTTGGGACCCGATGCCCAAGGGCAGAGATGTAATGGCTGGGTATTTGGGCTCCTAGCTGTAATGTGATGCTGGGTGCCTTGACTTCTCATAAATCTGAGGACAAGAGGCAATGTGGCTCAGTTTGCTCCAGCAAGACCCCGAGAGGAAAGGGGAAAGGAGTCATGGCTGGGATCACTCTGAGCATGCGCACCTAACCCCAATAGTCACGTGATGACTTAAAAAAAAGGACATCTAAATACTACACTTTCAGTACTAGAACATGATTTTTAATCCAGGAGTCCAAGCACTTTTTGACCCAGGGCTGACAAAGGCCAGCAGTAGTCTCTCAGCTGCATATGGATGTCCCTTTTCTTTGCAGGGCACCCTAGCCATCTCCTCCCTTCCTTTTCCCATCCCACTCCTGCCCCCTGTATTCACACAACCCATGGCCCCTGACCAGGTGGAGAGATGGAACCGCCGTGATCAGAAGCTGCTGGAGGCGGTGCAGCGGGGGGATGTGGGACGCGTGGCTGCCCTGGCCTCGAGGAAATCAGCCCGGCCCACCAAGCTGAACTCGAATGGCCAGTCCCCGTAAGTGAGCCGTCCCAAGTCCACCTCCCTCCCCCCGCCCCCCCATATGTGGTTACCATTAAAAGCCTTAAACCCGGAAGGAGGTAAGACCCGGGAAGCCCTACAACCCCAGAGCCGTTTTTGTCTTGACCAGCAAGCGTGTCTATCAGCGTTTGTTTGCTACACACCAAGGGCTGCACACAGTGAGGGAAGAGACATTGTCTCTGAGTCCCACCCCTCTCACAGTCCAGAATGACAGAACTGCACCCCCCCGCCGCCCCCAAAAAAGGGAAAGAAAAAGCAGAAAAGGACATAAAGCCCATGAAACAAACAGAAAACAGGTACACTCATTAAAGATGGCATCTCTTTATTGCTCAAGTAGGAGGGTGTGTAGCTTGGGAAATTAGGAGCAAAGTGGTAATGGCCATGAGCCTCACATGGCTGGATGGAGTGATTAGGATGAGAGGGATATTATCCCTTGTCCCTTCCAGTGGCCAGCCCTCTTTTGTGTTTGAGCAATAGTCTAGCTTGCTCGAGACCTATGGCTCTCATTTCTGTCTTTGCTTCCAGCCTCCTCTGGCTTTGTGACAGTAGGCCACAGAGCCTTTTCCTCAGAAAGTCAGGCTATAGGGGAACTTCCCTGTCTAGTTTGGGGACTGGCTTTGAGGTGAAGGAGCATAGTAGGTAGTACTTATGAATATTCTTGTAGCTCTCATCCCCCAGTCCCCTCATCCTTCTGCTCCTTGGCCTTGATTCTGGCAGGTTCCATCTGGCAGCCTCCAAAGGCCTGACAGAATGTCTAACTATACTGCTTGCGAACGGGGCTGACATCAACAGCAAGAATGAGGATGGTGAGTTAGACCGCACATTGGGCCCCACGGCGGGCCTCTCCCTTTAGAGCAACAGTGGTGGTGGGGGCCAACCCCTGGAGGTTCCGAGTGTAGCCCCCCACTTCTCTCCTCATCAGTTCTGGCCAGCATCCTCCCAGGGCGCTCCTCCCTGCAAGCTGGCTTTACCTCAACCCCCACTCCCACCTCCACCACAGGTACCAGGTACTCGGGGAACAGGAATTTCTGGCCCTGTGGGGCTGAGAGCTTCTCTCTCTAATCTCCCCCTGATTATCTGTGCGTCTTTTGCCTTCCCTCCCTGTGAGTCATCGGCATGCGTAGGGCCATCCATCTTCCATCTCCCCTCTTTCTCTTTCCAGGAAGCACGGCCCTGCACCTGGCCACCATCTCCTGTCAGCCACAGTGTGTCAAAGTTCTGCTGCAGGTAGGAACAACCTCTCAGTACTGCTTTAGTGAAGGGAACAAGTGGGCCCAGCATCTTCTATCTTGCCCTTGTAGTCACATGCACTATTGGGTCACATGGACCGCTCTCCTCCCCAGTAAGACGTGGTAATCCGGGGTGCCTAGGTGGCTCAGTGGGTTAAAGCCTCTGCCTTCGGCTCCGGTCATGATTCCAGGTCCTGGGATCTAGTTGGAGTCCCGCAGCAGGCTTTCTGCTCAGCAGGGAGCCTGCTCCCCGCACCCCCCCCCCGCCCCCGCCTGCTTCTCTGCCTACTTGTGATCTCTGTCAAATAAGTAAATAAAATCTTAAAAAAGAAAAAAAGGCAGGTGGTAATCCTGCACCCATCAGTTCACAAGCATTTAGGTAACACCCACGACATGCGGATGACATGCTTAAGGCGGCCCTTGAGGGCAGATCAGAAAGCAGAGTTCCCCGGGGGACTGCTGGCCAGTCCTCTGTAAGCCATCAGCAGAGCCCTGCGCAGATGGAGTGCTGAGTGGCTGGGCAGGTGGAAGGACAGAGGTGTTCAAATTCATCCACACTTCTACTGTCTGCTTTTAAGGGACTTGCAGTCTAGGGGCACTAAGGGAAATATATATGTGAAATGACACGCAGAAAATCCAGAAACCTGTCTCCAAAAGTGCAAAAGGCACAGTTCAGCAGGCCACTGGGCAAATGGCTGTTCTGCTTTTGTTCTTCCCTGACCTTTCCAAGTTCCCTAATGCTTAGCCTGAAGTATCCCGCGGGGACTCAGATATCATTTTCCCTAACATACTTATTGGTCTATCATCTGATTTTTCTTAGGCCCTAGGTTTAAGAACTGCGGCTGAAATTCAAGGCTGCCTATAATCTGCAAGGAGTGGACTGGCTCTCCTAGTAGTTGGCCGGAGCCATGGTCCTCCTTCCCCTCACTGTAGTGCTATGGAAGTTGGGGAGCCAACGGGGGGTGGGGGTGGGGGTATGGGATAAGGATGGTACCACCATGCCCCATGCTGCTTCCCTTTGTGGCTGTTTGCAGCATGGCGCCAACGAAGATGCTGTGGATGCAGAAAATCGTAGTCCGTTGCACTGGGCAGGTGTGTGCTGGGGACAGGGGGTGGGGTTGGGGGGAAGCAGGACTGCAGGGACCATGGGCAGAAGGCATGGGTGTGGGATGACATTTGGAGAGCAGGACAGATTGAATGGTTGGAGGGAATGCTGGGTCATAGTCTGACTAGTGTCCTTCCTGCTTCTCCTTAACCCAATCATCCCTCAATCCTCCCAGCCTCCTCTGGCTGTGCCTCCAGTGTGCTCCTGCTGTGTGACCATGAAGCCTTCCTGGATGTCCTGGATAATGTGAGTGTCTGCTGGGCAGGGCCCTGCACAGGGAGGCTGCTGCTCTCTCTGAGCTTGACTGGCTAAGCTCTGGGATGAGGAGGGTGGAGCCTCCTCTTCCTTCTCCCCCTGATGCTCCTCCTTTCCCTCCCAGAAGAGGTTTTTTTTTTTGTTTTTTGTTTTTTGTGTTTTTTTTGGAAGAGGGCTTTTCTTTTGAAGAAGTGTCGGGAGAGGGCATTTGGTAGAATTGTCAAGCCTCTGGCTCCTCGTGACCTCCCTTCCCACAATCTGTGCAGGACGGACGGACACCCCTGATGATTGCATCACTGGGGGGTCATGCAGCTATCTGCTCACAGCTACTACAGAGAGGTGCCCGAGTTAATGTCACAGACAAGGATGACAAGTGAGCCTTCCCCATCTCCCCAGCTCAAACCCAGGCATTGACCACTCTAGAAAGGAGCCCCTGGGCAAACGTGTGTGTGCGCATGCGCGTGTATATGTGCGTGTGTTTTGTGGAAGAAAGATTGGTCTCTCTTTTCCTGGGAACCTCCTTCCTTCTGAGCAGTTGTTTGGAAGAGCTACATGCTGCTTTGCACTTTTCCTCTCAGGGAGCTGAGAAAGTTTTACTTAGACTTTCCTATTCAGCTGCTACCACCACCATCATATGATGGTGGTGGTAGCAGCATAGATGACCAGCATAGATGACCCTGGAAGTCGAATCAATACTTCTGGATCCATTAGTTCACTTTACTGGTTTCAAACCACCATCTAAACAATGGGATCCTTTTTCCAATAAAGAATTTATGTGGAACCTCGATAAAGAAAAGATGAAAATAGGGCCCTTCTACTTGGCTCCTGGCTTTCTGATGCTGCAGCTCCAAGGCAGGGTGGTCTGGTTTCATGCCTTGTTGTTGGCTGGTGTGGGTCTGTGGTTCTCCTTGCCACACAGAGTGAGATCTGATTCCATGAGTGGAATTTCTAGAAGCAGGACTCCTGGATTTCCTGGGGAAAGCCTTTGCCCAGCTTTGTCCCCACTCACAGATCGGCTCTGATCCTGGCCTGTGAGAAAGGCAGCGCCGAGGTAGCAGAACTGCTCCTGAGCCATGGGGCAGACGCAGGGGCAATGGATGGCACAGGGCACGACGCTCTGCATTATGCTCTTCGCACTCAAGACAAAGTGTTGTGTCGGCTGCTGCGGCAGGCTCTGAACCGGCGGGGGCAGCGGGGAGGTAAAGCTGAGTCCCTTTTTTAACTTCACAATTCTCCTTGAGAGCCTTAGCATCCAGGAAGCTGCTTAGAATGCCATTTATTCCCATTGAAATAATCCCTCTGACAAAGAATTTTCACTTGAGTTTAGAGTTTAACTTACTGATTGCTGCTACTGTGAAATGACCCCAAATTCCCAAAGCATGGTCGCAAAAGTCCTTAATGCAGCCTTGTGTCCCCTCAGAAGGCAACTCTGGCTCGACTACCTCTATGTTTATGAGTTGTGATTGTTCATCTATTTGTATGGTTTGCCAGTCACCCTCCATCTCCCTTGCTAGACTGGAAAGCCCTCAGATGACAGGCCACTGCTGTTTTGCTCCACACTGAGATCCTGGTACCCATCAGTGCCTGGCACCATGCCCACTAAATAAGTGAGCAAACAAAATGAACAAGCTGGCCCGTCTCCAGGATAAGGGAACCAAGGATGCTGGACGCTTGGGGACCCATTCAACAGGGGTGGCTCCTGTTGACATGTGTGGGAAGGGTCCTCACACTGGGGGAATGTTCTTCTCAGAAAAAGTCTGGAGATAAAGCGTGGGCTAGAAGAGGGCCTGTCTCTATTCTCATTTTCCCTGTGATTTCTCGCATAGGTCAGGGGCTTGTTCAACATCCAGATCTTGCATCCCAGGTAAGACCCTACATGCCTTTTGCTTCCGACCCACCCTAGGCTGTCCCACTGGGGTTTCCCCTAGGTAGTGATTCTTGGGGGCATCGAGAGAGAGGAAGATAAGAAAACCCCTCCTGGGTCTTGGCTAGCTGCCTGCCTTTAGTTCACTATTCCTTTTTCTATGTAGGCCTCCTCATCTGAGCCTCACATGGGTTCTCCACCTAAGAGCCCATGGAGAGCAGAGCCCGAGGAGGAGCAGGAGGAAGAGGAAGAGGAGGAAGACCCATACCCAGATGAGTGGAGGTGGAAGTATGAAGAGGAGCAGAGGAAGGTTTCTCAGTTGGAGCAGGAGCTGGTGCAAAAGACTGAAGAGGCGAAAACTCAGGCTGCAGCCTACCTGGGCCTGGAGAACCAGATTCGAGAGCAGGTGCAGGAGCTGGGGCTCCTCCTAGCTCAAGAGCCTGGAGCTCCCGGAGGGCAGGGCTCTAGTCTTCGGCCTGGAGGAGATGGAATGGAACAGGGCTGTCCCTTGGGCCTGCTGGCCAAGCGCATTCAAGAGCTAAGGAAACAGCAGCAGGCAGCAGCCGCAGTGGCAACCAAGCCAGCATTAGCTCCTAAGAAGGCTGAGGATTTAGCCTCGGGGGGCATTCAGCATGAAGCCCAAGGAAGGCTCCAGCCAGAAGAACAAGAGCCACCCCAGAGCCTAAGGTGTGAGACCGCTGGGAAAGCCACAGGACAGCAGCTGAGTGCCAATGGTGGACAGGCCCTTGGCCGGGATGGTACTGACGAGCCATCAGCTGGTCAGAAAGAGAAGCCCCAGGCCCCTGGGGCTGACCCGATAGGCACAGCGGCTGAACCCATGGGCCCAGCAGCCATGAATCAGCTCCTTGTACAGCTGAGGGAGGAGGTGGCTGCCGTGTGGCGAGAAAAGGATGCTGCCCGGGGGGCTTTGTCAAGACCAGTCCTGGAGGGGGCTCTGGGGACACCCCAGGTGGAGGCTGCAGCCGCTGCCTGGGAGAAGATGGAGGCCAGGCTAGAGCAGGTGCTGGTGAGGCTGGATCGGGCAAAGGCAGGATTACAGGGCAAACCTCAGGCCCCTGCCCAGGAGCCCAGAGAGGGAGCCTCAAAGGCAGGCCTGGTGATCATCACCAAAGAGAATGAAGGGAAGGAGAAGAAGGCTCCTGGGGCCCGGGGAGAGCCTTTGGGGGCCCCTGGAGGGGAACGGCTACCCGGAGGCTGTCCGGCTAAGGGCCAGCTGGAGAAGGAGGTAGCAGCACTGAGACGGAGCAATAGCAACTTGCTGGAGGAGCTGGGGGAGTTGGGGCAGGAGAGGCAGCGGTTGCAGGGGGAGTTGCAGTCTCTGAGCCAGCGGCTCCAGCGGGATTTCGTTCCCAAGCCAGAGGCGCAGGTCCAGCTGCAGCAGTTGCGGCGGAGTGTGGGGCTGCTGACGGACGAACTGGCCATAGAGAAGGAGGCCACCGAGAAACTGCGGAAGCGCCTGGCCTCCCAGAGCAGTGGCCTCCAAGGGCTGTGGAACTACCTGCCACCAGACCTGGTGGGCAAGGGGAGTGCTGGGCGCACAGCGGGCGAGCCCCTGGAGGAGCTGCAGGCCTGCATCAGCACCCTGGTGGAGCAGCACCGCGAGGCCCAGAAGGGGCTGGCTCGCCTGGAGGAGGAAAACCAGCAGCTGCGGGGAGCCCTGGCCCCATGCGGGGAGCCGGGCACCTTGTCAGAAGCCCCCGCACCGCCCCAGGTGGCGGCTCTGGAGCAAGACCTGGGGAAGCTGGAGGAAGAGCTGCGGGCCGTCCAGGCCACGATGAGCGGGAAGAGCCAGGAGATCGGGAAGCTGAAGCAGCTGCTCTACCAGGCCACGGAGGAAGTGGCCGAGCTGCGGGCCCGGGAGGCTGCTAGCCTGCGGCAGCACGAGAAAACGCGCGGTTCGCTGGTGGCCCAGGCTCAGGCGTGGGGCCAGGAGCTGAAGGCCCTGCTAGAAAAGTATAACACAGCGTGCCGGGAGATGGCTCGCCTGCGCCAGGCGGTGGCGGAGGAGCGGCGGCGGAGCGGGGACCTGGCCACACGCGCGGCCGAGCAGGAGCGCCAGGCCGGCGAGCTGCGCGCGCGCTCCCAGCAGTTTGAGCAAACAGCTGAGCAGTTCAAAGATAAGGTGGACCATCTCATTGGGGCTTGCCGGGACAAGGAGGCCAAGGTGAGCAGGCTGGGCAGCCGGTAGGGAAAGTAAGTGGCCATGTGTTTAGGGGGTTTTTAGCCTGCCTCTGTCTTTGTGCTGTCAGTTTAATACCTGTAACGGAGCACCTGTGGTTTTCAAGGACGGTTGTGTTCCCCGGCGTCGGCGTCGCGTCTTGCCTCTTGTTTCTCGTTTCTCCAGGAATTGGGGTTGATATTAGTGGTGAGGCTAAGGTATAAACAGAAGAGAGAAGGGGGCTTAAGTATTACAGTTGGGGATTCAGGATTCAGAAGCAGTGCGGGTCGCAGCCAGCTAGCTACTGCCCTGGAGGGATTATGGTTATGAACACTTTCACTTAAAAAGTAGATTAGCCCAGGTTGCTGGGGTTTTGCTAGGGTTCTGGGGAGGTAACTGGGGGGCTGATGGGGGTTAGAAAAGTAGACTAGCCTCTAGCTCCTCTTCTCCTCCCCACCCCACCCACTTCAGTCAGAGGGAGTTCTAGAGATTTCCATTGGCAAAGAGAACACCAAATCAAATAAAAACGTTTGAAAACCACTGTGTTAGAAACCGGAGTTTCCCAAGGATTGCTCCAGAACTCAGTGTAAAGGCTGTACATTTCTAGGAGGCATGTTTTATGAATCATAAAAAAAATCCATTTACGAATGAATTTAGTAATTTTATTTATTTATTTATTTATTTATTTATTTATTTATAAGATTTTATTTATTTGACAGAGAGAGAGAGACAGCCAGAAAGGGAATACAAGCAGGGGGAGTAAGAGAGGGAGAATCAGGGTCCTGGGGTTCTCTGCTCAGCGGGGAGCCTGCTTCCCCCTCTCTCTGCCTGCCTCTCTGCCTACTTGTGATCTCTCTCTATCAAAATAAATAAATAAAATTTTAAAAAAGATATAGGAAGTATATGTTTTGTATAATACAGAGGGCACACAAAGAAGGAATGTTATACAGAATAGCAATCAGTGTGCAGTGGGGCTGATTAAAAAAAGGAGGAATTTTGTGTTGGCGTTGAAGGAAAAGATGATGTAGATAAATGGGCGAAAGAAAATAGTGTAGTCTGACATTGGATTTGAAATTCAGTTTCAAAACTTACTGCTTGATCTTGGGTGAGTTCTCTAAAGCCTCCAAATCTCATCTAAGACTCAGTTTTCTCATCTCTACTATGGGGATAATGATAGGGTTTCAGGAAGATTACATTAATAAGACATTATATTTAAAATACTAGAAATGCTTTTTGGTAAATGGTAAGCACTCAATAAATAAAAGTGAGCTATTTTTATAATTCCTACTGCCACCATTCCTATTACTGCTGGTTATCAGTAACCAAGTTTGTGCCTCAGTCTCACAAACCACAAAAACAAAACTCATCTCTTATTTCTTGGTGGTCAACAACCATGAATAGGGCAGGATCCAGTGCAGACTTCAGACCATGGGCCATGAATTCAAAGAGATCTTGGTTCAAATCATTATTTCATTACTTACTAGCTGTATGATTTTGACAAGTCACTTAAGTCAGTCTTATCTGCAAAATGTGAATACTAATACTTCCTTCAGTGAAGTATTATTCTCCTCAGAACAGAAGAAGAAATGTCTTGAGTATTAATTGAGACAATGTGTATAAAAGTACCTGGCATATATTACATACCCACTAAAAGGAAATTGACCTTGACCGTGGATGGTATTGGGGTGGGAAATGACTTGGGCCACTTCAGTTGTCTTTCTTTCCTTGTGGCATCAGATCAAGGAATTGTTGAAGAAGCTGGAGCAGCTTTCAGAGGAGGTCTTAGCTGTTCGGGGAGAAAATGCTCGCCTTGCCCTACAGCTTCAGGTATGTTCTGGCCCTCAGAGAAATAGATGCTGCTAGAAAAGAGGGCAGCCAGTGGAAGTGATGTATGTGAGGGAAAAAGTCTAGGAATTGTAGAGGCCTGGTCAGGCAGTGGTCTAGGCTGGGCCAATGGTGGGCCAAGGGAGCCTAATTGGTATAGCTGACCACTTCTTTCTTCTCCTTTTTTAAATTTTTAAATTTTTGTTTAAATTAATTTCATTAACATATAGTGTATTATTTGTTTCAGGAGTAGAATTTAGTGATTCATCAGTTGCATACAACACCCAGTACTCATTCCATCAAGTGCCCTCCCTAGTGCCCATCACCCAATTACCCCATCCCCCAATTACCCCATCCCCTCACCCACCTTCCCTCCAGCAACCTGTTTGTTTGTTCTCTACAGTTAAGGGTCTCTTGTGTTTTGACTCCCTCTCTGTTTTTATCTTATTTATTTATTTTTATTTTTTATTATTAAAATTTTTTTTTAAAAAATTTATTTGACAGAGATGACAGGTAAGCAGAAAGGCAGGCAGAGAGAGAGAGGAAGGAAAGCAGGTTCCTTGCTGAGCAGAGAGCCTGATGCAGGGCTCGATCCCAGGACCCTGGGATCATGACCTGAGCCGAAGGCAGAGGCTTTAACCCACTGAGCCACCCAGGCGCCCCACTTTTATCTTATTTTATTTGTCCTTCCCTTCCCCTATTCATCTTCCCCTGTTCATCTGTTTTCTTAAATTCCATGTCTGAGTGAAATCATATGGTATTTGTCTTTTTCTGACTGACTTATTTTGATTAGTATAATACCCTCTAGTTCCTCCCCCATAGTTGCAAATAGCAAGATTTCATTCTTTTTGATGGTTGAGTAATATTCCATTATAGAATCTCTACATATAGATGTAGATATCAATATAGATATATATCATATCTTTATCCATTCATCTGTCTATGAACATTTGGGCTCTTTCCATAGTTTGGCTTTTGTAGACATTGCTGCTATAAACATTGAGTGCATGTGCCTCTTCGAACCACTGTGTTTGCATCCTTTGCATAAATACCTAGTGGTACAATTGCTGAATCCTAGGGTGGTTCTGTTTTAACTTTTTTGGGAACCTCCATATTGTTTTCCAGAGTGGCTGCACCAGTTTGTGTTACCACCAACAACTGACCACTTCATTCTATTTTTCCTCATCCTTGGTGGGGGGGTCGTAGTATGTGTGTCAGGGTGGGTGTGCTAGGGTGGGCACAAGATCTCTCACTGATGCTCACTCCTAGGATTCCCAGAAGAATCACGACGAGATCATCTCCACCTATAGGAACCATCTGCTGAATGCTGCGCAGGTGAGCATGGGAGGAGGTAGGGACAGCACCTTGGGCGGGGGGGTGTTGCATTTGGGATCCCTCTTTTTACCTGCATATACCTGTCATTTCTTGGAAATTTGGACTTTATTTTTTAAAAATATTTTATTTATTTGACAGAGATCACAAGTAGGCAGAGAGGCAGGCGGGGGGAGGGGAGGGGTAAAGCAGGCTCCCTGCCGAGCAGAGAGCCCCATGAGGGGCTCTATCCCAGGACCCTGGGATCATGACCTGAGCTGAAGGCAGAGGCTTAACCCACTGAGCCACCCAGGTGCCCCTGGACTTTATTTTTTTTAAACAGACTTCATTTATTTATTTGACAGAGAGAGAGAGACAGAGAGGGAGGGAACACAACCAGGGGGAGTGGGAGAGGAAGAAGCAGGTTCCCCACAGAGCAGGGAGCCCTACTCAGGGCTCAATCCCAGCAACTTAGCCACCTGGGCACCCCGGAAAGTTGGACTTTAAATGTTCCAGTGCCAGGTCTCTGGAGCTCCTTAGGTAGATCAAGAGAGGTTGTGCATGAATGTGAGTGGGGAGAGGTGTTTGTCCCTCCTTGTCAATACCCTGGTCTACTGGAAGGCCTTTTCCTGTTCCTTATGCCTTTTCTCAGTTTTAGCCTGAGCCAAATTATCCCTCACTAAGGAAGAAGAGATGGGTCATTTGCTCCTTTATTAGGAAGAATGATAGCTACAAAGAATTGAACACTTGTTGTCTATCAGGTGCTCTGCTTCATATTCACTATCTTTTTTTTTTTTTTTTTAAACCCTCACAGCAGTCCCAGCAAGTAGACATCATTATCTTCCTTGTAGAGACTAGGAGACAGCCATGGAGAAGTCACACACTATAAACCAGGGCACAGAGGAAAGAGCATTCCATGAAACCACGGAACGTTCCCTTGCCTGTCTCTCCTCATTTCCTGTTCATCATCTCCTTTTCCTTTCTTCCCACCACTTACAGGGCTACATGGAACAAGATGTGTACAATATTTTGCTGCGTATCCTCAGCATCCAGGAGGAGTGAGACAGCCATGCCCTGAGGGATGTGCGATTTCTCTGTGGTGAGTTGTGGGTCTGGATGATGAGGGAAGGAACCCAGAGAAAGGACTTGGGCAAAGAGGCTTAGGGATGGGACTTGGAGTCTCCTTTTGCCCCATGCAGTGGCGGCTGACACTGGGGAGCCCTGAGGGGTGAGGAGCATATGAAGTGAGATTAATTGAGAAGACAAAATCTGGGGACTCCCTGGGTAGAGGCAGAATCAGGGAATAGGTAGACCAAAGGGGTCTGATGTGGGACGATGAGGACTGAAAAGCCTGGCTGAGTGGCTCTCCTAAGGCCCAGTCTAGAGACAGCCATGGTAGCAGAGTGGCAAGGAGTGGTTTGCTAGGGCGGGACTCTAGAACCCCAGACTCTCTCCTTCACTCGCATACCATTCATTCAGAGGGTAGTCACCTCTGACTCTTATTGCTGCCTCTGTGCACATGGCCATCTTCTCCCGTCCAGGTGGATGACATCCCGCTTTGCATCTTGTCATGGGTGGGAGGAGGCTGGGGAGGTGGAAATGTGTGCATTTCACCCTTGAATTTCTTCTTTCAGGGAGTAAGAGCATCCCTGGTCGCCAGAGGCTCCACCAGGTTGGGGAGGAGGAGGGGGCAGTTGGTGGGGATGGGTGGGTGGGGTTTCACCTGACATTATGGATCCCAGACCTGAAAACCTGAAGCCTGGAGTCAGCACTAATGAGACCAGAGGAGGGGGCACATGGAGGCCAGCTCTATGGAAAATAAAGCAGGAGGCATGTAGTGTTGGATGTCCTGGTTTTCTCTGCTTAAAGGGGAGTGAGGGGAGGAATCTTTCTCATTCTCATTCCCCCCCCCCTTTTTTTTAAATCACAAATCGCTCCAAAAGTCTGCAGCTTTCAAACTTGGATTATGATCCACAGTAAGAAATACACTTTGTATCATAGTGCGTATATCTGAAATAGTAATTACCCTTACTCTTTTCACTCTATGATTGTCTCTGCTGTTACACTTCAGCAAAAAAATATTGCTCATAATACATCCACAAATGGGCCAAGATTCATGATTGAGAAACAGCTCTCTGTGAAAATGGAGATGGACACTCTTTCTCTTTCTCAAATCTGGCTCTAATCTTTTTTCTCCGTCTTGAGATTCCTGCGTCCACTATCTTTTTTAAGAAGGAGAAATTGAGAGACCTGGATTTCCTTCAAGCTGTACAATCTAAAATATTTGATCCTGTGTCATACCCTGCATCTAGATCTGAGGCACAAAGACTCACATGGTCTGTGTTCTTTGCCCAGGTACAAAGTGATGTGAAAAGTCAGATTCCTGGGAAAGGGAGGAAGGGATACTCAGAGCTGGCTTCTTCCCTCCACTTCTGTTAGACTTTAAAAAATGTATCTCTGTTGCCCACTTCCCATGGGCCTCCTCCCCTTCCTGTCCCTCCACTCGCCAGACTGCTAGGTGAGAGAGAGGCAGCGAATTCCTCCCCATCTGGAACTGCGGTTTAGATTCCTCCCTGGTCCTTCTCCCAGCCTGCCCCCTGCTGGGTTTTGCTGTGTAGGAGGACTCGGTTTTGGCCCTAGAGAGCCACACTGGGTTGGAAGGAGAGTGGGGAGGGGCTGCCTTGGAAGACAGGGACCACCCCAGGGCTGTAGGAGGGGTTGGCCCAGAAGAGAGCAGCTGTGTAGATTGCATCCTAGAGAAGATGAGGACAAGCTTTGGGATTTGTATGGACGGGCACAGGACTGCTTTAAAGCAGGAAGAATGGAGACAGGAGAGGTTGATGGGGAAAGAGAGGGTACAGCTGCTGGAAGAAGGGCATCAAAAGATCCAAGTTCCCCATGAAGGGGAACAGATCCTCTCTTTCCCTTCTTGCTCTTTGAGTTACCAAAGAATATAAAAGGACTATTACAATCATTATTTATGGAGTGCGGGGTGGGAAGAATGAAAAAATTGCTTAGAGAGAGAGAGAGGGAGAGATCCACACAGGCGGAGAGTGTTTGGCTAACTTTAAGTGTGAGTTAGAAGGCAGCTTTGGTAGTGGAAACTGATCCCAGGATGGCTGAGCTATGGGAATGGTCAGTGGTGTGAATACTAACACAGGATGGAATGTTCCCAACCCCTGGCCTTTCCAAACAGTCTCCCTCTGTATAACCCCATAAACTCTTACCCCAACAACCCCAAGGCCTGAAATTTTCCTTGATTTCATAAACAAATCTTTGTTTCCTAAAGTAGCTCTAGTCCTACTGTTCTCCCCATTCCTCCTAGGAGGGACTTAGGTAGGTACTTCCTACTCCTTTTTCTCTTCCTTGTTCCTCAGGCTTCAGATATAAGAGTATATGGGTGAGTGTAGGTGAAGCGTGGTCGCCACGATGGGGTCAGACTGTATCTTTGAATGCCTCCCATCAGAACATGGTCCTAATTTGTAGTTTCCCTCCTTTATCAGATAACAATTCATTAAACTGACATTGAACGAGTCTACTATGGGCCAGGCACTGGGGATAGAGAGTGAGCATCACAGAAAAAATTCTTGTCCTTGCCAAGCTGGGATACAGGATCAAATTCAGGCACCCTGTTTCCTACTTTATGTTATCCTGGAGGGGTGCTGGAACTTATAACCTCAAATTAACTATTAAAGGAGATCCCTTCTTTATCCCTCCTTTATGAAACCACTAAGATTCAAGGTGAGGTTTACTTTTTTTCTTTTACATTTTTACAGCTTTAATGAGTTATGATAATTGACATTCAATAAACTGCAAGTACTTTGATAAGTTTTGACACATGTGTATACCCATAAAACCATCACACAATCAAGGTAATGAACATGTCTATCACTCCAGAGAATACCCCCCCCTTTTAAAAAAAAAATCCTCTCTATCCTCCTCCTCTCCAATCACTGAAAATTCTAGAAGATAAAAACTAATCCATAGTAACTTTGGACCTAGAGGTCTGAACAGAACAAAAGCTTGGGGCCTGATGAAGACAGTTGGGTTTTAGAACTGAATACTTGAGCTTGAATTTAGCTTTAAGTCCCACCATTGCTGGAAGCAAAGCATCAGGGAAAGAACCTGAGTGTCATGGGAAGGTACAGATCTTCCCCAGGGATACAAGCCACAGAGTAGCTGGGCATGGTCCAATTCAGCAGGTACCTGGGGGTATTGCCGGGCTGGTACCTTCATTCTTGCGGCTTGGAAGGGGTCTCATGGGAAGGATTATACTGAAGGTTTAAGCTAAATGAGAGGGTAATTCATATTATTTATGATTATTTTTATGACAATTACAGGTTTAACTATCTTGTTGCCGCTGCTAGATAGAGAGCTCCTGCAAGGCTTTTTATGTCCTCAGCACCTAACAATCTCTGAACAGCATTCTAATGTTTGTTGAACAAATGACATTATTGCTTCTGTCCCAGCCACTAACTATAAAATGTTATGAGTTTTTCCAGTAGGTAGGTTGGGTAAACGGCCCTAAAATTGGTGCTTTCATGGTACCTGCATGTGAGTGATGAGCTTGGTTGAGAAAGGGGTCTCTGGAAGGTCAAAGGCTTTGGAAGAAGAGCAGGCAGTTCAGAGGGGAGCAGAAAGATGAATATTGAGGGTAAGGAACCCCCCCCCTCTGTTCACCTTCAGCTACACCAAAGGCGTGGGGTCTCTGGTGACGTTCTATTTGGGGTAGGAGGATGGGGGACCACAGGTAGAGTTGGCGCTTAGGTACACTTTGGATTCTCGAAGCCCAGGCTTTCTCCCAGGCAGAAGAGGCTCATTTCAAGTAGGAACCTCCAACTGCGGGCAGATCCCCGTCCATCCGGCCACATTTGCAGCAGGACTCCACCCCAGGCGGGCGAGAATGAAGAGATCCAAGAACGTCCTCCCTCCTGACCCGCTCACTCGAGGAGTTAATCTCTCCGCTCGCGGCTCCGAATCCCTCCCTCTCCCGCCTCAGACTCCGCCCCCTCCCTCAGTCGCCGCGGTCCTGGCGGGCTCACCCCGGAGGGGGCGGCCCCAGCCCCAGCGCTGGGCCGGGCGGAGCTCCCGTCCGGGCGGAGCTGCGGCTGCAGCGTCCAGCTGCCGGACCGACCTCCAGCCTTGTAGACAGCGGGAGCGGCGCTGGGCCCCCTCCCCCCACCTCCCCAGTCCACCCTCCGAGCCTCCCGAGCTCCCTCCCCGCTCCGTGCAACTGTGCTGGTAAGTCCCGCTCATCGCACCAAACTTTTTTGCTGTCGAGTTTGAGTCCTACCGCGGGACCACGAGCAACACCGTAGCTGGTGGTGGTGGTGGGGGGGCTTGGGGGGACGTAGGATTGAGAACAGCCGTCTAGAAATGAACTATTCACAACTCCATAGCTTCTCTGAAATGATTCAGATCTCAGGTATTTCCCGAGTTGGTAGAACTCTTGACTTTAGCCGGTTAAACTTGTAGAAGAGATGACGGTATTCGCTCCAACTCCGCCACCCCTCCCCCATATCTCTTAAAATTTAGCAGTTCTCGATACTTTCCCTCCATATTTCAAGTATCTTTGGCTCCCTAAAAGCTCATCTCCTCCCAGCTCTGGCGTGGCAAAGCCCCCTCCCCCAGGCACTTCGGGTCCGCCTCCTCTTCATTACCCCCGGGAACCCCGCGGTCTTTCGGGCTACGCTCCCTCCGGTCTTGCACCGAGGCCAAAGACGTGCAGGGGCTGGGTCCGGCGGTGGAGGGAGGGGCTGAGGCTGGGGCCTGTCCGGAGCCGGGCGGGCGGGGCCGGGAAGGGGAGGTGTAGGGGGCCGGACGGGGCGGAGCAGGCGGCATTTGCGGCCGGCGCTGGGGTGGAGAGTTGTGCGCCGGTCCCTGGGCCTGAGCTCGGGCTCGGGCTCGGGCGCCTGCGATGTCTCAAGATGGCGGAGCTGGGCGAATTAAAGGTACCGGCCCCCTCCCCCATCCCCATCTGGACTGAGCCCGGCGGTACGCCGAGTCAGGGAAGCGACCGAGACTGGGTGCTGAGGGCTCGGGTGGGGTCTGGAGACGTGGCGGAGACTAGCTGCAGGGGGTGGGAGCCAAGTGGCTGTGGGCGAGGACCGGGCTGCGGCGGGTCTCCGGGGGCGGGGCCGCGGGGCAGATGTAGGGGTGGGGCCGAGGGGAATTGCAGCTGTTGGGGGCCGAGGCGCAGGGGGCGGGGACGCGGGGGTAGAAGTCGGATTTGGTAGTTGGGGCAGATGGAGGAGGAGGGCCAGGGGTAAAAGCTGCTGTAGAGGCGTAGGGGGCGAGTTGATCGATGCCAAGAGATACCACAGTAGGGGGCGGATGTGGGGATGGGACTGGGGGGCAGCTGTATGGAAGGCTCCTGGGGAGATGCAGCTGAGAGGATGGAAGCTTTGGGGCTGCTGTTGGGATCAGAGCCTTGGGAAGTACCAGTAGGCGGCTGAGATCTAGGGGGCGGGGCTGTGCGGGCGGCTAGATCGAGGGGTGGGGCAGAAGCATCCTGGAGGCTCAGAGGAAGGTGCTGCCTTAGTGAATCGGTGTCTTTGGGCAGAGACCGAGGAGTGCGAAACTATGGGATAGAAAGGGGGAGGTTCTTGATAAAGCTAATGGAGAAATAAAAACAGGACAGAGGAAATAAGGGTGGGAGAAAGATGGAAGAACCAAGTTTTTCATCACGTTCCTCAAAAGGGGCCCAAAGCCATAAAACCTCCTTTGACGGGGCGAATTGTGGAGGGCTAGCAAGGCCTGCCCATGACAGGGTCTCCCAGAGATTCACAGAAGGGTGTCCTTTGAGGAGAGAGTTTTTGGTGCCCTCCTACTGCCAGACAGTCTTGAGGGTAACCATATCTGAGGACATCTCACAGAACCTTGAACCGCTGGGTTCATCCCCCTGCCTCCTCGCTTTGTTCTGTTTTTTGAAATGGAGCCATAGCCCTTGGTGGGCTTGAGGTCTAGTCACTGGGCCCAGCTGCCTTTAGGAGAACTTGCAGTTTTGCTCAGAGGCCCCGCGCTTTCTCCTCATCCACCCATCTGCTTAGAGCTTTGCCCTCTCCTCTTCCACCGCTGTGGAGGGGGAGGATCATTTATTTTCTCTATGTAGGAGAGAAACAGGATATTAGTTCCTGGCAGATGGAGTAAACAGATAAACAAGAGGGTGGCCTGGACTCGGTGATTTACTGTTAGCCTCTTTGCCCCAAGTTTTGGTCCTTTGCCTCCCAGAAAAACAGGACTAAGGGAGGGGTGTTCATGTAAATGATGCTTAGAAAGGATTTGGGGGGAGTTACAAGTATTGAACCCTGACTTGAAAACCCTGGCCACAAATGCTTCAGAGGCTTGGGGAAAATAGCTGAGGTAGCTTGAAGTGTTGGGAGGGGTATGCCGTGGGGCTCTCTGGCCTGAATCCTTTTCTCCCCCTCCTTCTCCCTGTCTCCTATGCTCTTCCCAAGAGGCTGGGATGGGTATGAGAGTCTGAGAAAGAACAGGAGAGGAGATAAGCAGCTTAAAGGAGCTGCCAGGCTCAAGGCAGGGATGGAGGTAGGCTGTAGAGGACCCATTGGTGTGCCTATGGCTGGCTTGCTGTCTGCACCCTGCTCCACCTGACTGACCTACAGGCATGGGGAGTTAGAGTTCCTCAAGCTCTGGGGGGCTAGTGATATGGTTGACCTGAGGGTTCCTGAAATGGGACTGAGATGTCCCTTTGGCTAGATGGACTGTGTGGCAGTCATCCATTGGCTGCAGAAGGTCTTTCTGATGAGTGCCCCTGGGGAGGGGTGTGGGGAAGGGACACTGCCTACTTGGTAGCTCAGCCCCAGCCTCCTTGGCAGTATTCTTTTTTTTTTTTTTTAAAGATTTTATTTGTTTATTTGACAGAGAGAGATCACACGCAGGCAGAGAGGCAGGCAGAGAGAGAGGAGGAAGCAGGCTCCCCGCTGAGCAGAGAGCCCAATGCAGGGTTTGATCCCAGGACCCTGGGATCATGACCTGAGCTGAAGGCAGCAGCTTAACCCACTGAGCCACCCAGGCACCCCTCCTTGGCAGTATTCTTGAGTGTCTCTGTTCTCCACAGCATATGGTGATGAGCTTCCGGGTGTCTGAGCTTCAGGTGCTGCTCGGCTTTGCTGGCCGGAACAAGAGTGGACGGAAGCACGAGCTCCTGGCCAAGGCCCTGCACCTCCTCAAGTCCAGCTGTGCCCCCAGTGTCCAGATGAAGATCAAAGAGCTTTACCGCCGACGCTTTCCCCGGAAGACCCTGGGGCCCTCTGATCTCTCTCTTCTCTCTCTGCCCCCTGGAACCCCTCCTGTCGGCTCCCCAGGTCCTCTAGCTCCCATTCCCCCAGCCCTCTTGGCCCCTGGCACCCTGCTGGGCCCCAAGCGTGAAGTGGACATGCACCCCCCTCTGCCCCAGCCTGTGCACCCTGATGTCACCATGAAACCGTTGCCCTTCTATGAAGTCTATGCGGAGCTCATCCGGCCCACCACCCTTGGTATGGCTCTGTCTTCCTCAGGTTTCCTGCATCCATACCTCTCGCCCAAACCTTTCTTAGACTTTAGTCCTGTGGGATCAGCGGCCTAGGTTGGGGGCAGCATCTGTGGCTGCCTGTCACAGGCTCAGGAGTAACTGCCCCTTTGTGTTCTCAGCATCCACTTCTAGCCAGCGGTTCGAAGAGGCACACTTTACCTTTGCCCTCACGCCCCAGCAGGTGCAGCAGATTCTCACATCCAGGTACCTATCTCCCAGCCCTCCTACCTCATCCCAGGGTGGTGAACCCTGGACTCTCTTCTCCGACTCTCTTCTCTTCTGTCTTGCTCTCCTGCTTGTCCCCATCTTCCTGCATCTGCTTTGTCTCATTCTCTTGTGTGTCTCTTCTCAGCCCTGTCCTCTGGGGGCCATATCCTGACATGTCTCCCTCTCCTTCCCTGTCACAGAGAGGTTCTCCCAGGAGCCAAATGTGACTATACTATACAGGTGCAGCTAAGGTGAGTTGATCCTCCTCCCTTCCCTGCTGGGCTCTGCGGGGCAGGGCGAGGGGGCTGGTGGAGGGAATGCCATCAGGGTGTGCTGGACACGGCTAGGAGACAGCGCCGCTCTGTCACGTCCATCCCAACCCTGGGACTCGTCGGGTGCTAAGGGCTGCAGGTGCCGACATCTCTGACGGACCTTCAGAGATTCCCTGCCTTTCCACCAGAAAGAAGAAACCACCTCCCCCACTCTCTCATCCTTTCTTCTCGCTTACCAGGTTCTGTCTCTGTGAGACCAGCTGTCCCCAGGAGGATTATTTTCCCCCCAACCTCTTTGTCAAGGTCAATGGGAAACTGTGCCCCCTGCCGGTAAATGCTCTTCCCTTCTTCTGGCCATGACCCCTTCCCTCTTTCAGTTCTTAAATGTTCAGTGCAAACCTATTACAAAGGAGCCATGCCTAGCACAGTGCCTGGGTATGTCATAGGTTGTCCGTTCACTAAGGGATTAACACAATCTCAAGAATACTGAGATAGGGCTGATGCACAAAGGGTTCTGTCAGAACCCAAAGAGGCACATTAGTTCAATCCAGAGGTTGAGGGAAGACTTCTCTGAAGTGATGACCTTAGAGCTAAGAGTTGGAAGAAGTGGGGCATCCCTGTTCTTCCCTCCTCAGGAACTCAGGAAGTAGGTTTCTGTCTCCCTGGTCAATGAATAAGCTCTCCTTTGTCCCCAGGAACGAACCCCCCCCCCAACCCTCGATAGTTCTGTAGTTTTGCAAGTCACTGAATGGGCCCCCATGTTCTTGGTCACTGAGCGAGCTGGTCTTCCCTCCAGGAAGTGAGTAACTTGAGATAAAAGTGTCTTGACCCATGTCTGCCTTCCCCAGGGTTACCTTCCCCCTACCAAGAATGGGGCTGAGCCCAAGAGGCCTAGCCGCCCGATCAACATCACACCTCTGGCTCGTCTCTCGGCCACAGTTCCCAACACCATCGTGGTCAACTGGTCATCTGAATTTGGACGGGTGAGCAGGGCTGGGGCAGGGAACCTAGAGAAGCCTGCAGGGTGTGAGGGGGACAGCATCCAGTGTCGGAGTTGGGGAAAACATCTTCCTCTGCTCAGACCCACTGTCTGTGGTCCTCCTGGGACAGAGGGTTGGGAAGGTGGTGGTGATGTGCAGAACAGAGGCTAATTGCCTCCCCTCCCTCCATGTAGAACTACTCCTTGTCTGTGTACCTGGTGAGGCAGCTGACTGCGGGGACCCTTCTACAGAAACTCAGAGCAAAGGGTATCCGGAACCCAGACCATTCTCGGGCACTGAGTGAGTAACACCCTGCCCCTTTTCCCCCCCTGATCTGGATCTGAGTCTTCCTGGTCCTCCAGCCTTTATGGTCAGACCCATCCCCCTCTTGTGACAGTACACCTCACGTCACACACGAATCCAACCCTACCCCTAGCCCCTTACCAGTCTTTGTTGTTGAGAAGTCAGCCCAATCTCAGGCACTGAGGGACACCCTTGCGTTCTCAATTATACATCTGCTTTGCACCTCATAGACCCTGCTTCCAGCTTCTTTAGACTGGAGGCTTGTTTTAAAAAAGATTTTATTTATTTATTTGAGAATGAGAGCGCACGAGTGGGGTGAGGGGCAGAGAGAGAAGCAGACTCCCTGCTGAGCCACTGAGCCTCCCAGGCGCTCCTAGACTGGCAAGAGTCTTAGGGGTCCTCTGATCTGGGTGCCTGGGTGGCTTAGTCATTAAGCATCTGCCTTTGGTTCAGGTCATGATCCCAGTGTCCTGGGATCCCTGCTTAGTGGGAAGCCTGCTTCTCCCTCTCCCACTGCCCCTGCTTCTGTTCCCTCTCTTGCTATGTCTTTCCCTGTCAAATAAATAAATAAAAATCTTTAAAAAAATAAAAAATGAAGAAACAGGATCCTCTGATCTAACCCTCTTGTGATGCTTCAGTTACCTTTAAGTCATCTCTGTCCCAGTGTCCCACAGCTGTGTTTAAGCATCTTTAGGGACAGGGAACTCTCCCTCACAGCCAGTCTTCATGTGACATCCCCCCAGCCCCCAAAGGCACTCTGCGTGGCTGCCTCTCAGCCAGAGTCGTCTGCTTCTGGCCTCACTGCCTCCTGGGCTTCATCTCCAGCTTTGCTGACCCCGTGGCTCTGGCCTCATTCTTGTTTCAGTCAAGGAGAAACTGACCGCTGACCCGGACAGTGAGGTGGCCACTACGAGTCTCCGGGTGTCACTCATGTGCCCGGTGGGTACAAGGGAGATGAGAAGGGGGAGGGGGAGCTGGATTAAACTCTGGGCCCAGATGAGGGCTCCTAGGGCGACCAGAGTAAGGCCTCCTGGGATGTGGGGACTCTGACCAGAGAACTCCTCTCTTCTCAGCTAGGGAAGATGCGCCTGACAGTCCCTTGTCGGGCCCTCACCTGCGCCCACCTGCAGAGCTTCGATGCTGCCCTTTATCTACAGATGAATGAGAAGAAGCCAACATGGACATGTCCTGTGTGTGACAAGAAGGCTCCTTATGAATCTCTTATCATTGATGGGTAGGGCCACTCTGCTTCCTCTTACCTAGGACCTCCACTAGCAACCCCCCCCCATCTATATATGGAGAGACCTTCCTTCCCCTCCCATGAACCCCAGCTCTTCACCTATCAATCCCTTTATATGTATAGGTATAATTTTTTACCTTTATAATATACCGTTGACCCTTGAACAGTGTAGGTCCACTTTACACAGATTTTTTTTTTCAATACAGTACAGCACATATAAATTTATTTCCTCCTCTTTATGATTTTCTTAATATTTTTCTTTTGTCTAACTTACCCTATTATAAGAACGCAGTATATGATACACCTAACATACAAAATGTGTGTTGATTGTTGATGATATTGGTAAGGCTTTTGGTCAACCGTAGGCTGTTGTTATTTAAGTTTTGGGGGGAGTCAAAAGTTATCCATGAATTTTTTTTTAAATAGTAAAGACTTAAAAAAAAAAAAGATTTATTTATTTATTTGTGAGAGAGAGAGAGAGCGCGCGCATGTGCTTGTGAGGCAGGCGAGAGAGAGAATATTAAGCAAGCTCTGTGCCCAAAGTGGAGCCTGACATGGGGCTCGATCTCATGACCCTGAGATCACAACTCGAACAGAAACCAAGAGTAGGATGCTCAACTGCCTGCGCCACCTAGGCACCCCATCCATGGATTTTTGATTATGTGGGGTCAGTGCTCTTAACCCCCATGTTGTTCATTGTCAACTGTATATATTTCCAACATTGAGGATTTAAAGCATTAGGCATTATGCTGTGAACTTTGCATGCCTCATCGCATTGAATCCTTATAATTAACCTTGTGAGATGGGTATGGTCATTACAGGTGAGGAAGCTGAGGCCTAGAGAGATTATCTTGCTCAAAGTTCTCAGTGTTACTAAGTGGCAGAATCAGTGCATTGAACTGATAAAATATATCTCCTAGAACAACTACCTGACCTTTCATTGACAATGGCAAAAAAGTTCTTCTGAGGGTCTGTTATACTGATCTAGCTAATCCTAACCCTCGTCCAGAGCCTAAATGACAATTCTCGTTCCCAGTGCCCTCTTTGAGATGGTTTATAGAGTTCGGTATCTTTGCTCCTTTTGTCTTGTTGCAAGTACCACGTGAAACGTGTGCTTAGAATGTTTGGAAAATTAAGCATTTAAAGTTGGCAAATCTCTTTTATATTACCTTACTTTATTTGATTCCGACAACTCAAGAGTTAGTAGAGTGAAT
Source organism: Mustela putorius furo (assembly GCF_011764305.1). Taxonomy (NCBI): domain Eukaryota; kingdom Metazoa; phylum Chordata; class Mammalia; order Carnivora; family Mustelidae; genus Mustela; species Mustela putorius. The sequence goes on from NW_025421424.1 coordinate 637,205, forward strand.
ACAGACAAGGAAACCTCAGTTCCTGAGGTTCAGGAAGGTGAGTCCCAGAACTCCCCGGCTACTGTTCCCAGCCATCTCCCAGCCCCATGAATTCCCATCTCTCCCCTTCCCCCAGCTTATTCATGGAGATACTTAATTCCTGTTCGGATTGTGATGAGATCCAGTTCATGGAAGATGGATCCTGGTGCCCAATGAAACCCAAGAAGGAGGCATCTGAGGTTTGCCCCCCGCCAGGGTATGGGCTGGATGGTGAGTGACCCCCTGTCCCCCAGCTGAACTACATCTTGGATGGCTTCGTCTCTGAGACACAGTCCTCTTACCACCCGCAGGCCTCCAGTACAGCCCAGTCCAAGAGGGCAATCCATCGGAGAATAAGAAGAAAGTTGAAGTTATTGACTTGACAATAGAGAGTTCGTCAGATGAGGAGGACCTGCCCCCGACCAAAAAGCACTGTCCTGTCACCTCAGCTGCCATCCCAGCACTACCTGGAAGCAAAGGGTATGAGGAAATAGGCTGAGTCCACGGCAGAGAGGCAGAGGAAGAAGTCAGGAATGCCTTCTGATCACTGGACAAACCCTAGGGCAGAGAGGGGACTCAGGAGGCTGAGCTGGGTAAGGGCATCTGTGGTTCGCTGGCTGCCTCAGCTCTTCCTCTTTCCTCACAGAGTCCTGACATCTGGTCACCAGCCATCTTCGGTGCTACGGAGCCCTGCTATGGGCACACTGGGCGGGGATTTCCTATCCAGTCTCCCACTACATGAGTACCCACCTGCTTTCCCACTGGGGGCTGATATCCAAGGTAGGACACTGATCACAAGGTGGGCTGTTCCTTGCTACAGCTGCCCCCAAACGAGATCAGAACCCCTGTTCCTTTTCAAAGACTTCTGGCTCTCTTGCCAAGGCTATAATCCAAGGGACTTCTTTGGGGATTTTTTTGGCCATGGAGGGGTCAGACAGGAGATTGATTCTGATTTTTCTTTTCTTACCAGGTTTAGATTTGTTTTCTTTCCTCCAGACTGAAAGTCAGGTAAGTGGTCTCTTCTCCCATGAAGCTATCAGATCTCTGAAGATTCCTTTCTAGGCACTGATGCCCTGCCCCCCCCCACCCCCCTTTTCCCTTGAGACCTAAATCTGCTTCTCTGTGAGGAAAGGCAGGGGCTGGGAGACAGGGGCTGGGCAGTTTATTTCCCTACTAGACCCTACCTGTGCTTCTTCGGATTCTCACCCATGTCTTCTTTGATCTCCTGTTACTGTTCTGTCTTGAGTTTTTAAAATTCTGCCCCCAACTGCTCTCCCTCCAACCACCCCCTTACTGCCCCCACCCCCTGCCACCCACCCACCCACACACACACACACACACACACACACAGGAGTCATGTGTACTTGAGTGCTGTGCCTGCCCCAGAGGGACATTCCGTGCATTTCAGACGTCCACAAGGCCAAAAACCTAGCAAGCTAGAAGGGCTGTCTCAAGGCAGGGAATAGGGGCAGGGCATGGGTGGGGTGGGGAAGTGGGGGAAAGAGAGTCTCCCCTGCTTCTCAGAGGCTATTTGGGGATCCAGGGGGTTGATTTATCCCAGGATATTTCTGAGATGAGTGACTGGGAGGCGGGTGAAGTCAGGAGAAAATCTTAAACTGTGCCCTTGATTCCTCCCAGCACTATGGTCCCTCCGTCATCACTTCGCTAGATGAACAGGATGCCCTTGGCCACTTCTTCCAGTACCGAGGGACCCCTTCCCACTTCCTGGGTCCACTAGCCCCCACATTGGGGAGCTCTCACCGCAGCACCACTCCAGCACCCCCTCCTGGCCGTGTCAGTAGCATTGTGGCCCCTGGGGGGGCCTTGAGGGAGGGGCCTGGAGGACCCCTATCCTCAGGTCCCTCTTTGACTGGCTGCCGGTCAGACATCATTTCCCTGGACTGAGTCCCCTGGACGATGGAAACTTCACTGCCTCCCAACACTGAGCAAATACTCTGTGCAGTCCAGACTCCTGGCTACTCTGACCCATCAGGGGGCTTTGGCCCAAGGTCAGAAAGACCTTCATGGATACCTGATTTTGGCCTTCTCTCTGCCTAACAAGGCCAGCACCCAAAGGGTTAATATTTAACCTCTTTTTAAGGACATTTGGGTTCTATTTTTGGAAATGTTCTTTAGATGGCTGGCACATTCCTTTGGGTATGTTAACCTAGGCAGTGGGAGGCACATGGGTTGGGGTGTGAGTTGGGGGAGGGGCCGAATTGGCTGGAGCGTCATGGGGAAAGGGCCTTTCTCTTGTCCCCTAGATGCCCTCTCTTCCCCAAACCTATGGTTCTGTTCCTTCCCCACATCCATTGTCTCTTCATGTCCATTCCGTTCTCTTTGGTCAGACAGACAGGCAGACATAGGGACAGAGAACTCTATTTTGGGTTGTAGATTTTTTTGTACATAAACAAGAAAAACCAAAATACTCCAAAGATGATTTCCCCTGCTTCCTACTTCCCAGTATGACTGAGGAGGACATAAGGCCTTAGCTCTGATCCCCAGGGCTTTGGGAGCAGGGCCTGGCCTGTTGCCTCGGTCTCTCTCTATTTATATATTTAAGTTCACAATGTTTCATATGCTGACCAGCTTGGGCCATGAGCTTCAAAAGGCCCATGGCCCCATGGTTAGGTCTGGCTCATTCTGCACCTTTTCTGGGAGGTGGGAAGACCTCATGCTCTCCCCATTCTCCTTTTTCAGGCTCCTCCAGGGCCTAGGGCCTATGTTGTAATTTTACTTTTTATTCTCAAAGTTGTAGCAAAGTTCTTACCCATAATAAAGGTTGTGAATGTCTGTGAGTGTCTTGGAGGTGGGCTGGGGCCAGGGGAATTATGCACTTCCATTTCCAGAGCCCTGGTTTGCGGGGAGGAGGCCCATGTCCTATGCTTCCTTGCAGACCCTGGGCCTACTTTCACATGGGCGGGGTGTCCCACTGAGGAGTTCTGGGAGCATTTGTTCTTCCTTCCTCTCTTTCATAGAGCATTCGGCCCAATGTCGCAGAGCCCTTACCTGCCCAGATGTTGCAGCCAGAGCCTGAGGGCAAACTTCGTCCCAGAGCTGACCCTCTCTTTTCCTTCATCTGTGGTTGGGGTTGTCCGCAGCAGTGTGGACACGGGCAAGGCCAGGGGTCGAGCTCCTCCATCCTCCTTTAGTTCTACTATACTGCATAATGATGGCTCCTGTTTGGGCTGTGCTCCTGTCAGTGGCTTAGCCCTCTTCTATGGAACCCTCCCAGCCACAGGAGGAAAGGGGTGGGTGGGTGTTCCCCTCATTTACCAAAAGGAGCAGGTTCAAGGGGGGTTAAATGACTTGCCCCTTTGGGGGAATGGGACTCAAACCCAGTGGTCAGTGCTAGCCAGCTGAAGCAGGAACCCCTGGAGTTGGATGGACAGTGTCTTTGGTATCATGTGCCCCTTTCATCATCAGCTGACCAGCCCACTCCCTAAATGTCCCCCAGGACACAAAATCCCCCTGAGGAGGGGAAAGAGGTGGGACTATTCAAGTATGTGTTGGTGTGTTGGAGGGTCAGGCCAAAGCTCTTACAGGATGGAGGGTGGTAGCTCCTGGGAGAGATGCCTGGATGTCTCTGTACCATCCTCCATAGTGGCCACTGCAGCTGCTACATCTGGTCCCAGCCACATAAAGGCGCTCACTTCATTTGGGTTTGGTTGGATCCGGGCCTAGGCCAGATAGTTAGATCCCCTTAGCCGTGGCCTCTCTTAGGAGGCCTGTTCTTGACTGTGGCCTACCCACAAGTGGAATGGGGAGAGACTTGGGACAGGGGCAAGTGGGGGGGAGGCTATTGGATTTCTTGAATATCTCTGACACCCCCCCCCCCCGTCACAGAATTAGTCTGCTTGGGTCTCAAGCCCCCATTTCCTTCCTGCACTGTCAGCCCTACCTGCAGCTGCTGCTGTGACTCCTGGGAGACCACGAGAAGATAGAGAATGATGTGATGGTATTTGGGGAGACCCCAGCTCAGCCTTGGAGGGTAGGCAGACTAGGAGAGAATACAGCAAAAATGAGAACTTCCTAATTCTTTTTGAGACTTTGTAAATATAGCTGAAGAAGTAGAGGGTAGAGATGGTGCAGAAGGGACATGGGTGGGGATTGTGGGTTTGGGGATTCCAAACCATCCACCCACAGTTAATCATTTCTCCTCTGGCCCAGGCACGTGAAGGGCTGTTCTTTGGCTTTGGTGGGTTCAAAGTTGTTGAGGGCTCTTGGTTAAATAAGGAAGGGACCTCTTTCAGGTTCCTGTCTCACCTCCCATAACCCCAGAGGGACCCAAGAGAACTGGTCCTGGGGCAGCTGCAATCCACTCTCCTCCCAAAGCTCTCGGAGCCCTCCGTCTAACAGCTGGAAATGAGAATTGCACAGGTCTCCTTCAAGTCCTTTGTTTGCCCCTCCCTCAGCCCACACCCAAGGCAGCCCCAGCCAGAGGTCTCTGGTTTCAGGGCCTCCAGTAAAGGTCGGGTTAGCTGATTGGTTACCTCTTCATCAAGTTCCACGTGCCCACCTGCAACAACAGTGGGACCAATAGGTAAGTGGTGATGGTCTTGGTCAGGAACCACCCCTGTATCATCCCCCACCCCCCACACTATACTACCCCTCTCCTCCAGTCGGTGTAGATGCCATTGCAACTCCTTGTGAAAAGGGGACTCACCATATTTGTAGGCTGGCCTGTTTTCCTGAGACTGGGATTAGCACTATTGGTGAAGGGCCACTTTCTTCCTGAACTTGGAATTCTGTTCTCAGGGCACTCACCTGGGGGTACCCAGAGGTTGGGAGAAAGGCTGAGGGTGCTTGTCCTTCGGGTTAATAAGACAGTCTGGTCGCTGGACTGCAGAATGACGGCCACACCCAGATCCACACCTCGATTCGTGGGCAGCTCAGACCCCCGAGCCCTGAGCTGCTGCTGGTCCAGTGCCACAAAAGGGCAGAAAGGGGGTCGCTGGTGGGGGTGCGGGGGGTAGGTGGCCGTTTGGTTTAAGGCTTCAGAAGCCGGGCAAAAATTGGGCAACGCCGCGCGATGGGGGAGGAGGTCGAGTCTGATGGAGCCTGGCCTCTGGCGCCAGCTCCACACCCCACTCCTGCCCCCCACCCCGCTCCCCTTTCTCCGGACCTGGAGCGGAAGCGTGGTCGAAGCGCCTGGGAATGGCCGGTCCGAGAGGACGAGTCGTCCTCGCTTAAAGCCGCAGTGCGTGGGCCACGGCCCGAACCCTGGCCCGGCGCCCAGGAGGCGACACACACTCTGCACGAAGCTCGGCGACACAGGGCGCCCGGACAGGAGCAGCAGCACCCGCGAGGCGGCCATAACGCGGCTTCTGGGCTGCGGTCCGCCTGGCGCCCTCTGCTGGCCCAGCGGCGCCGCCCCGAGTGTTGGGCCGGGTCGGAGAGAGGCCGGGGAAATTTAGGCAGAAGCCTTGGGGAGGAGCCAAGGGTGCAATGCTAGTAAATGACAAAGAAGAAAGCCTCTAATTCCTCGGCTCCTCTTTTTCCTCCCTCTTTTCTTAAGGAGAGTGATTCAGACTGGATGATTTCTCAACTCACATGTTCCCTCCCACCAGCCACAGGCTGTGTATACTTAAGCACCCCTCTGTAGCTCTATACACCCATCTGCTGTAGTAGGTGTCACCTCGAATTAGTGTCTTGACCAGACACCCAGGAAACATTCTTTTCCCCTCCCCTCTCTTTCTTCTCACTCATATGGCAACCCAGTGCAGTAGATTCTATCTCCTTAAAATTTCTCGGATGTCTTGCTCTCTAGCCTCCATTGTTCTAGTCCTAGCTTTACTCCTATTCTGCCAGAGATACTACTGCACATCTCCAAATAGTCCTTCCCCTACCAGTTCATTCTCTAGGGTGCTTCCAGAGTGATCTTTCTCAAACAGATCTCATCATCTTGCTTCCAACTGCTTAGAAGATAAACTACTAAGCACAGTATATTGAGGACCCCCTCACCCCCAATCCCCCTTGCTCCTGTGGGCTGTCCAGCCTCAATGCTGGCAGGACTTAGGCCCTGTTTTCTGGTTATATCCTATTTGCACTTCTTCCTGGAACCAGGCTCTGCTTCCTTCTGGGACCCTTTCCCCCTCCTACCTGGCAAATCCTCTTCTTTCATAAGACAGATTATCACTTTCTCTGCGATTGCTTTCTTTCTTGACCCTTTTCCCTCTTGCCTCTCTGTATACAGTACTTTTCTGCTAGAGCCCCACCCAGTATTTCCTTGTATTTGTCTCCTCCCACTAGGCTGTGTGTATAAGGCTTATTCATCTTTGTATCCCTAAAGCCTAGCCCACTCCTGGGCACATAACAGTTGCTCAGTAAAGAATGGTGAGTGGCTTGAAGGCAGAGACAGCAACTTATTGATCCTGGTATATTATATCCAGTATAATGGCTAGCAGTTAATTGGCACTTGATCGAACAATTAAATTCATTAATCTTAATGAATTAGAGAGAATGGACATTGAAGAGGAAACTGAAGAGACTGTAATAGCACCTACCTGCTTTAAATGAACTGAAGCTGCTGGGACAAATTACATCAGGTAGGTTAATTATCTACCCAAGTCACTAAGAGAGAAAACTTAGAATTGCTGCTTTTAAGAAACCATGAAGAAGAGGAAGGCAATGACTTCTTGAGTCCTTACTGTATGCCAGGCATTGTGCTAAGTCTTACATACACGGTTTCAGATGTGCTAGAAGCCTGGAGCTGGCAAGTTGTATTTTATCCGTAGATTCCAATGTGAATGCTGGGGCCAATCTAGGTATCTTTCAGAACCTGCTAGTTCTGAAAATAGCTTTTACTTCCCTCTGTGTGGGTATCTTTCATATTCCCTACACTGTGTGTGTGTGTGTGTTTGTGTGTGTGATTACAACTTAACAAAATAAAGAATAGGGGTAGCCTTTTGAGAACAGAATGAACTGCTTAGGAAGAAGTTTCTTCCACTGCCATGGATATTCAAACACAGGCTTGGCTTAACTTAATGCATCTAATAGTTGATTAATCTAGTTGACTTGAGGCCCTTTCTCCTAATGAGATCTGATGAGTGGAGAATACAATGATGAGGATAATACAGGATCAGCAAACTTCAAAAAACATGTCAAACTCTTTCTGATGTTTTCTGGGCAGTAGAGATAGAGAGGGCATTTCAATATAAGAATCAGCAATGGGGGCACCTGGGTGGCTCGGTCGGTCGGGCAACTGCTTTCGGCTCAGGTCATGATCCCAGGATCAAACCCCATGCTGGGCTCCCGCTCAGTAGAGAGTATGCTTCTCCCTCTTCCCCTGCTCATTCCTACTCCTTCCTTCTCTCTCTCATGTGCACACACTTGCTCACTTTCCCTCTCAAATAAATTAAAAAAAAAAAAAAAAGGAATTTGCAATGTATCTCACTGCAGAGAATGCATCAGTCACCTCCTTTATTTTTCCTTCCAACTGCCCCAGATTTTTGAGAAAGGCTCTTCTTCTGGGTCATTGCCTCTTCATGGTGCTCTCAATATATGACTCCAGTAGGAAGATGGTTTCATCCACTTGGATTTCACTAGCATCCAACCTGAGTGAAAAAGTGAAAGCATTTACACAGACTGAACATTCATTATTTAAGATCAGAGGCCATGGAGAATGGCACTGAGGGCATTTTAAGAGATGGTTTGAAGGGGGAGGTGACTACAAAAGTCCAGGAAAGAAGTGATAAAGGCCTGCATGAGGACCAAGATGAAAGGCCAGATTTGAGACACATTATTATTATTATTATTTTTTAAAGATTTTATTTATTTATTTGACAGACAGAGATCACAAGTAGGCAGAGAGGCAGACAGAGAGAGAGGAGGAAGCAGGCTTCCTGCTGAGCAGAGAGCCCGATGCGGGGCTCGATCCCAGGACCCTGGGATCATGACCTGAGCCGAAGGCAGAGGCTTTAACCCACTGAGCCACCCAGGCGCCCCTTGAGACACATTACTGAAGTTAAATCAACAGACTTGGTGAACAAGAGTGTGCGATAAGGCAGTAGAAGCTGAAATGCTTTTAGAGTTTTTAAGCCTGGGAAAACAGGTGGATTAAATTCTGCCAACTGAGCTGGGGAAGAAGAGGGTGCGTTTAGGTTTGCTTGGGTGAGGTTGGAAGGGTAACGGGGTGTTGAGGTGGACTTGTCTGGAAGGTATTTTGAAACATAGGTTGGAGATTTATGATGCTTACTTGTTGACATTACGCTTCAGGGTTTCTAGCTGCTGGCGTTCAGGAGCTGTGATCATCTCCTCTATTTCTTGGAGCTGTGCCTCCTCTGCACCTGTAGCCTGCATAGATGCGATAATGGCTTCCACCCTCTGAGACTTTTCTAGTAGACGCCTGTCAGACAAACACAGCTCTGAGGCATGTCCCTCTTGTCGATTCTTTTACCATTTTGGCATAACTCCTTCTTCTCCCATGTTCCTGGTCAAAGTGGATATTGCCACCTTCCAAAGATAGTTTTTACAAGTTTAACTAGAAATATGACTTTGCTCCTGAAACTCTTACTGCCTCTCATTTGCACTTAAAGTTTAATGCCAATTTGTACATTTCCTATAAATTTAAACTGCAAAATTATTTCACTGGGGGTATATCATTAACAGTTTAGAATAATGTATGATTTATGTCAACCTAAGCCAATAATTCAATGCAACTAGATTTGTTATTGTCTCTCTTGGTTCTTATTTCTATAGGATATTCCCCTTCAAGACTTTGACCTTGAAAAATGTTAATTACTCAACTGAAAATGCTACTCACTTGTTCTCTTTGGTTTCAAATTGTCTCCTTTCTATCAAGTTGGCTATGCTCTGAGGGGAGAGAAGAAATGCACATGGTTCTATTTAGTAGCTCAAGTAAAATGGCTAAAGGGGGCATGAGGGTGAAGCCTTATCTGTGTGGAGGGAATGGGGAGAGGGTCCAGAAGAAATCACCTTGTAGCATCTGTGCAGCAACATTCGGGCAGCTGACAGGATGTTCACGGTATATAAATAGAAGGTCCTGGATGGGGCATGGTCTGGCGTTTTGGGAATTTCCTATTTGTCCATAGAAAGAAAGAGAAGAGAAATCACACTGTTCTTCAGAAATGGCAAAGTAAACACCTGTCCCATTCAGAGCAACTCAGCTCTCTCTCTTTCACTTATACTTTCCTCTTCCCCAGTCATTCAGCATTTGTGGCAAAATCAGCCACATGGAGAGCTTTTTCTATTTGACTGTAGGCATCCTCAGTGAGGAAGAAAGAGAAGGCAATTAACATTTTCTGAGCAATGCTTATGTGTCATGTTGATCATATTTGATCTTTAGGACAAATCATATTATTCTTTATACCATAGTATTCTTTTTATCATTGTTATTATCATATCATATATCATATCATATCAAATCATATTATTCTTTATATCATTTTACTGATGAGAAAATGATGGTAGGCAGCGTTAACTGGATCAGAGGCAGAACTATGATTCTGACTCCCAGATCCACTGTCTGTTCCCACATAGGGCATACTACATGGCTGTGCACATTGTGAGGACCCAATATAAACCATTGGCAGATTTCATCTATAATAGACTTAAGGGCTGAGGAAAGGACAAAGCGTAAGGACTAAGAACTAAGGAAAAAGGGCAATTCTGGGTGATTTCATGGCTGTGCCTCTTTTTAACCAGGCTACTTAAAGTTTCCCAATTCTCTTTCAAGTCCTTGCTATGTCTCTATAATTCTTTTTTTTTTCTCCTTTTCCTATCTCAGAGTTGGAAACAGAGTTTGCTTGGGGTTCAGGATGTTTGCCTCAGAAGTTTCTTTCACCCTCAGCTAGCTCCCTTGGTTGGGGACTGTTATGCCACTGATTACCTGGAGTGATATGAAATTTCCCGAGAGCATTTTGTAAAGCATATCCTTTGCCTCCTTTGCTGGAATCATTGCAAAGTCTTCTACCTGCTTCTGTTCCAGGTGTTTCTTTTGCAAAACTAGACGGAATATTCTGGCACAGCGAGACCCAAACCTGGGAAAGAATAAAGACTAAAGAAGGCAAATGGCATGACACAGATTAGTTTTAGCTACTAGTCACAAATGGCGGTTGCTCTGTATCCATGGAGCCAGGACCAGAGAGAGGAACAGTGATCGGGGATTTCTTTTACAACTTCACAGATAGTTAATGATACTGCTAATCACGATGGAGTTACCAACTGCTGACTCACCTGAGTACCTGAGTTCCTGCATTTTAAGTAAAGGCTTTCAGAAGCCTGGTTAAATGGCATCATTAGGAATTAGGCAGTAGGGTATTTAGAGTGAAGAACAGTAGTGGATGGGATCTATAGCAATCCAGTGGAAAAATGGGCAAAATGCACCAAGAAGTGTGAATACTGGGTGCCTACATAATGATCAAATTGCTTATTCAAATAAAGTGTGGAAAGGAAGTGTCTGACCCCAACCCTGAGCAGGGTGACCATCTTACCTCTCCTGTACGACAGACTCCAGAGTGGCTGTGGCTAGGGATCCGAGAGCTTTATGCAAGTCTTCATGCAGAGCATTAAGGTCAGTAATGTTTTGGCCTGGTCACTGTGATCTTAGTTTTAATCCTACATCTCTAATTCAAAATTGAAATGCTATTTTGTTTTTCACATTGGTCTCATTTATGGTATGTAAGTATTTCAATAACTCAATTTACTAGGATTTAAGTCAGGCTTTTGTTTAACTAAAATTTGGCTAATTAAAAGTCCTTTTTACTTCTTTATCATCAATGTATTAGTTCAATTTTCTGACTTATTTAGTCTACTGAATATTATCTAATCTTTTTTGCATTAAGTCACCATTCCTCTTCATAGTTCAGGCTGCCTGACTATAAGGAAATAATGGGTAAGGATACTGATGACATACATTCCTCCACCACTGTCGCCAGACTTTCCAACAAACTCTAGCTATTAAAACAAAAACAAAAACAGAGAGACACAAAGAGTGTTAACTGAATGGAAAGTCCAGTGATTCTATTTCCAAAGGAGCAAATCTGGCCAAGAGTCTGTAGCAGGTAGCCTTCCTATCAGATGATGGTAGAGAAACTATCTGAGCTAGGTAGGTAGAAAATGAGGCTACAGAAGAAGGATAACAGGTTTCAGTGGCAGAAATAAATTGTAAACACAGCAGGAGAAAAGAAAAAACAGACTTACTGGATCATCTGCCAGCAGAGTGAGATACTGATCAAGAACTTGTTTAGAGATGTTATAGCCAACAGGTAGGGATCTGAAGATCTATGGAGCAAAAAGAGATGGTGAAAATGGGTTTGGAAACTTAGAATTGCTGACATTATTGAAATAAAGATGTTTTAATTTCAGATATCATAAGTATAAATATGTCCAAATATACAGCGATATTGTTTCTAAGAGTAAAAAACGAGAAACAATCCAAATGTACAATAATAAGGAACTAATTAAAATAGAGTACAGCATGGCCACTAAATGGAACATGAAACTGCCATAAGAAATGAGATCTACATATATATACTGACATGAAAAAGAAGGCTTCAATACACTGTCATATGAAAAAAGCACCCTTAGAACAGTTTATAGAGTATAATCCTATTTTTTTTGCTAAAAAAATGCATATAACTACATAAATTTTTTTGCTAAAAAATATACATATAACTACATAAAATTTAAATATACATATAACTACATAAAAAATACATACAACTACTTTAAAAAATATACATATAGCCACATTAAAAAAAAGGTCTGAATAAATATAGGTATCAAACTATGAACAAGAATACCCAGGGCTGGGCTGGGATCACACAAAATTACATACATATTTAAACTGAGGTATGTTACATACAATAACAAGCCCAGATTTTAGAGGTTCAGTCTGATAAGTGTTGACAATTACATATACCCATGTAACTACCACCCACAATAAGATACAGAACATGCCCACCATTCCTAAAAGTTTAGGGGCTACAACTTAACAAATATTATACATTTCTATGTAGGTCATGTAATTACTTTTGCTGAAAGAAAAGAAGCCTGAAATTTTTGTTTAATAATAAGTTTAAAATTTTAAAAATACTATAAAGTATAAATACTATTTATACTATAAAATACTTCCATTTTATAAAGTGAAAATATAACTATATTTAATATGGGTAAATGTAATGAAATAGAATATAAATAAAATGTATTTGATACATTAAGTATTCATGTTTTAAGAAACACACATACTAAAAACAAATTTAAAATACGCAAAATAAGTACACTGAACAAAACAAATATAAGTGGCCAAATAATGTTTTGAGCACCAACAAAATTTCTCAGATTCCAAACAGTGGATTCTTAGAACAATTAGGAATAGCTTTACTTTGACCAAGAGAATGGTTTAGGTTCTTAAAGGATGGATCCCTGAGACCAAATATTTCAGTACCTACCACCTGAAGAAAATCCTTGTCTTACTTCAAACAGTAAAAACTCTTTCAAAGGCTCAGATCTCAACCTCATCCCAGGCTCTGTGTATAAGAATTAAAATATCCAATAGTCTGTCAGACTAGTACTACAAGAACATGAAAATCACCTCATTGGAAGACAATGGCTGGGTGAAGGGGGCAGCAGAGGGAGTGGTAATCTCACTCATCCGAAGCATAGTCCGCACGATCTCGCTGCTGGTCTGGGTTTGAAAAGTGAACTGCAATTCAGAATTCACTCTGCTGTGATGGCTCTGGCTATATGCCAATGGCCATATCTGGCAAATAAGTGAATGTTACTGATTCAGGCCACCGTCCCACCCACTTAGGTATCACCTGGTCCATCCTGTTGGCAACTGCGCTGACAATGGCTTGGTCACGGAAGTGCTGGTGGAATCTGTCAAGGTTGGCCTGCCAATAAATCCCATCATCTGGAATGGGCTGGGAGGAGAAAAGGATTAGAGGGAAACATTTAGACACAGTGTACTTGGTGAGTTTTCTGGTAAGGAGCTTGGATTTAACTGATCACTATTTCTTAGTAGCAATTACATGGAGTAGAAAAAAATCATTTAATCATGTGGATTAGTGCCTTGACAAGACAAATTCACAATATCCAAATAGAGATTCTCTAAACTCACTTATAATCTTTCTCTATCTGAACTCTTCTCTAGTATCCTAAAGTCTCCCATTTACCCCTCTCTTCTTGCTCTCAGCACATGACCTTGCCTCTTATTTCAGAGAGAGAAAACAGAAGGCCTTTTTTTGGCATAAGATGCTGCCTCTGTCCAATGACTGAAGTAAGTTAAGCCTCAGAAGGGAGACAGCAATGGAGTTTACACTTTGTTAGTTTATTCTTTGTCAATATTTAATGACGTTCATAATCTTACTACTTCTCAACCTTGTGAACTCTCTTGGGGCTTGTTATCTAGGTGCTCTTTCTGCCTTGCCTCAGGGTGAGGACTCCTAGTCCTGTTACCTCTTTGTTATCTGTGCTATGTTTTGATCTCTTGGCTTTTGGCTCCCCAGTAGCATCTTCATCAGATGATCTTCTCCTTTTACCCTTCCCTGCCAAATAAAACAGATGAACAGCTGGGTTACATCTCAGAAAATCACTGAACCTCAGAGCATGTGTCCCTCCATCCCAAGACATCTCCAGCTGCCTCTAGGTTAATGTTGCTAGGGAGGCTGAGGAGCTACAAGAAATTCAAGGCAAGGATGAAGTCATTTGAAGCTCAACATATGCAAAAAATAAAGTACTAACTTTCTCCCTCAAACTGCTCCTGCTCCAAATACTTCCTTTCAGTGAGTGGAGGAGGACCATCCTCCTCCACATGCAAGTCAGACACAGAGTCATTCTTGGCACCTCTGTCTCCTTCACCTTTCTGTATCTAATTTTTCACTGGGTTTGTCAATATTTTACCTCTACCCCATCCTTTCTGCAAGCAGGAAAATCTTTTAAAAATACAAATTAGATCATGTCATGTCCTTTAAATCCTTTAGTGGTTTTCCTTTACTCTTAGGATAAAGAACAGACACTGTATGAGGTCCTGCATGATCTAGCCCCTGCCTTTCTATCCTTATCACATGGCTCTCTTAGCTCACTGTCCCTTAACTACATTAACCCATATTTTACTTCCTCAACTATCCTATTTTTTTTTCTCACTGCACTTTTGCCAAAAATGTTTATCCTCTGTACCCCTTCATACATTATTTCACCGGTTAGTTTAAAATCTTAGCTCAGATGCTCAAATGCTATTTTCTCAAAAAAACATGCACTCTAAACTCCGATAAATCTAGTCCCCTGTTAAATATTTTCATAACATCTCATACTTTTGCCTGGGTGGCTGAGTCGGTTAAGCATCTGTCTTCACCTCAGGTCCTGATCCCAGGGTCATGCATCGGGCTCCCTGTACCGCAGGGAGCCTTCTTCTCCCTCTGCCTCTGCCTCCCCTTAACCCTGCCTATCTCTCATGAATGAATAAAGAAAATCTTTAAAAAGAAAAAAAAAAAAACCACACCTCATACTTTTCCTCCATAGTACTCACGTGGTTATTTGATTAATCAAAGTCTTTTGTATTAGACTTAAGCCCCAAAAGGACAGAGACTTAAGTATCTAGCACAGGGTAAATTTGTGATAACTGATTCATTCATTCATTTAACAATTATTGAGGAAGAATCCACAACTAGGGCAAGTCCCATGGGTCAAAATTCCTTACCAATCAAACTAAGTTTAGGAACCAGGTACATGTCCTTTTCACTGATGACAAGAATGGGGGCAGGTGGCAGTGGACCCGGGTCTGAATTCTCAGTGGCAGGCACCCAGGGGCAACGCTGTACAAAGTGTGTGTCTGCTAGTCGCATAAATGTGTTTGATACCTCAGCATAGTCCATGGTCTTGCCATCTGTACAATAGGAGGAAAGAGGCCATTGAGACGGCTTAAGTTAGCTGAGGGTCCAGTCCTGTAGCCAGCCAATCTACACTTTTGCTAACAGCTATGGATATGCTACTGACCCTCCATAGTCTCTGTGAGTCGGTCTGCCACTTTCTTCACAACAGCTGACATTGTCATTTTGCCATTCAGTAGCAGCTCCTCCACAATGAGCTCTCCAGTGTCGCTATACAGTGTTTTGGCGGTATAGATATACCGGGGATACCTAAGCATTCGCAACACACGGCTGCACTGGGCTTCATACTCCACTACACCACGTTTGTGCACTTGATATATCACCAGGTTATGCTGGATGAGCACACAAAGGGCTTTTTTCACCTAGATAGGACCCAAAAGAGACAAAAGATCTAAAGACACAGCTCATTTTTGTTGTCAATTTTTGTCCAACAATTTACTAAGTATTCAGAGATGGCTGGGGTGCCTGGGTGGCTCAGTTGTTAGGCCTTTGACTCAGGTCATGATCTCAGGGTCCTGGGATTGAGTCCAACATCAGGCTCTCTGCTCAGCGGGGAGTCAGCTTCTCCCTCTCAGTCTCCCTCTCTCTCTCAAAAAAATAAATTCTCAAAAAAAAAAATGAATGAAAGCAAATTAAAATGTCACCCACACATACCTGATCCAGCGATGTTCCTGTGTCGTGGGCAATTACTCTCAGTGGCTGGCTGCCTGTTCTGATTAGGTGGACTCCAATTTTTTCTACAATCTCTCCAAAATGCTCTTGCAGCAACAAAGAACAAAGTTTAATTTCTGCTTGAGTCATTGTACTGAGGAGTCTCTGATGCTGGAAGTAAAGCTGCTGAGTGTAAATTCACGTGTTTTCTGGAGGGCAATTTTGACATTAGAAATTTTTAAAATTTCATTTTAGATACTCTGTCTCAAGAAAATAATAAAAATGTCACTGTTATTCTCATTATAGTGATAAACTAGAAACAACCTAATGTCTAACAATAAGGAGTTAATTCAATAAATGATGGCATACCCACACGGTGGAATACTAGCCACCACTTAAAGTATAATACGTTTGAGCACAGAAAATTGTTCATTAAGTGAAAGAAATAGATTAGAAAGCAAAATGTAGAGGAAAATTCAATTATTACAAAAAAAAGTACATATACATAGAAAAAAAGACTGGAAGATTATATACCAAATTTACCTTTATGGGATTACGTATGATTCTAATTTTCCTTAAAAATTGGGTGTAAATGGTTTTGCGATGTCATAGACTTTAGATTCTATACTTCATTGATTGTAAGACTTAAGGCCACTGTTCACAGCCCTATGGGAATGAACAGGTAGTGTCATTCCCAGTCCATGAAGAAAATGACAACTTAGAAAAAGAAAATGAGGTAAAGGAAAGCTTCTCAACTGGGTGTTTCAAATAGGAGATGAAGTATGTTGTCTGAAGGGCAGTATTTAATTCTAAAATTCCTACTCCTTCAAAAAGCAGACACAAACAGAAACAGACACAGTTGATTATACAGTATAATTATTTCCTTATTATCCCAAGTGCTCCCAATCATCGGTTTGTTCATTTATTTGCCCAAATCCCCAGAGGCCAAGTCTCTGCCTCTCAGCTCAATATTCCCAACCACACGTCTTTGGGGAAGCATCCCCAGACCCTGTGCCATCCCGGAAAAGCACTTCCAAGGAGCTTAGCTCCTGGCTGTTCACTCCCTTCACGCAGGTCCCCGTTCCAGACTTGGTCCCTTCGTCTAGAGACAGGGCCGCTTCGTCCAGGTAGCTTTTTCCACTAACCTCTGGGTCAATGCAATCTAATGCTGCCGAGTCGCCCACGGCGGCTTCTTACGGCTCCCGCGGGCCGCCGGGGCAGAGGGGGAGCCCACGGCCCTTTCTCGCAGAAAGACGGACAGCCCGGAAGGAGGTAAAGAGGAACAACGCGGGCCGCTCTACCCCGGAGTTTCGGTGGTTTCCGGTGACGCTCTTTCTTTCTTCTCGCTGGAAGGCTGGAGGACCTGCGAGCCGGTGTCTGAAGAGCCGGCGGGCGGGCTGCGGCGGGCGGACTCTCCTTCCTGCGCCTCTTTGGTGCTGGGAGGCGGGCCGCGGGGTCGCCGTCCGCGCCGCCGGCTCGCTGGGCCCGGCGGGCTCACGTGACCGACGCGGGCTCTGGGGCGGTCGGCCGCGCTGAGGAAGCGGCGGCGGCCAAGGCGGCTACCGCAGGCGGGTGGTAGCGGCCTGACAAGGGACCGGCCGCTGCCCTCTCGGACAGCCGCGGCGGAAGAGAAAGATGGCGGAGGCCTCGGCGGCCGGGGCGGGCGCAGGCGCCGCTGTTGCCGCGCACCGGTTTTTCTGCCACTTTTGCAAGGGCGAGGTCAGCCCCAAACTACCGGTAAGAGCCCCGTGCCCTCTGCGCTTAGGTATCCGCGTTGACTTTTTGCCCCGAAGTCCCCGAATGGGTCTTCAGGTTCTCGCACAGCTCTGATTTCTCTGACACCCGTCTCCCTGATATCCTCTGCTCACTTTTCTGGTCGCTGGCCCCAAATCCCGGGCGTCCCGGCCCTGATTCCGGAACTCCCGCCCAGCCCACTTCCCCCACTTCTGATGTTCCACCTGCCCCTCACTCCCTTACCGCCCTTTACCTATCCCCCTCCATCTTTTTGTCTTTCCTAGCAAGTTCTCTGACAACTCTCCCCTCAGTTTTCTTTCACTCTTTTTCACCATGTCTCCTTCCCACGTTGACCTCCCTTTCCCCCTCTCGATACTCTTTCTCTTCAATTGCTTCTCACCTTCCCCTGAGGCCTCTTCCACTTTTAACCAGATCCCCCTCCCCCATCCCCAGTGGAGCCAAATAGCGGATTGCTGAAGATTGTCCCTGTCCGGTTGTCTCTAGGGAAGGAAAGAAGAAAGGAGAGAAAGAGAGGGTTGGAAGATAACTGTAGGGAGGTGAGGAGGATTTGCTCTTCCGTGGTTTCTAGGGTTCTTGTGAAAGTGAAAATAAGTATACTAACGACTTGCAGAGTGCCTGTGCTCCCTGTTACTATTGAAGGAAATGGGTTTAGGAAGAAGGCAGGACATACTGGTGCAACTTGGTTGTTTTGGTTGTCCTGCTGCCAGTGTCTTTAACATTACCTCCCTTACCTGCCCTTCCTGGGTTCTGTCTCTTCACGTAATAAAAAGATCCAGGCCAGAATGCTGAGGACTGGATCCTTGCCATAAAATTGGGTTTTACCAGTTTCTGCCAGGTTGTCTGTTAGTCCCTGGAGAGGTGGTGCTACCGTTGTGAAGAATGTGCTTCTGCAGCAGGCTTTCCGGCTACAACACTCCAAACCCAGCTCTTTTGGGTTGGATTACAAGCTACTGCAGGGAAACCCAGAACGGTGAATGTTCAGTCTACCCTTGGCCAACCGTCTTTAGAATTAGCTATAATTGTCCTTTTCCTTGGAAATAATCCAGGTTCAGCCTTAAGACAAGGTGGCTACGTAACAACTCACCTCTGTTATTTACTGTCTCAGATACAGTCCATGAGAAATCCTCCTGAAGGTGTCTGCAGTGGTGTCTTGCTCCTTAGAAACACAAATGGAGTCTAGAAATTCAGTGTCTCACGAGTATTTTAATAGCCTTTTTCACCCAAAAGTTCTGGTTTTTTTTAGGCTTTTATGGCATTTTCTTTCCTCTGTTTGCCCCACACCCTCCAGGGTCATAGTTTCATCTATGTGCTGTTTTACTTTTGCTTGTGGAATCCACTCAGTGCGTATGCGCAATTTTTGCTATATTTCAGTGCTAGGAAGAGTAGGTGCCTTGATTTTTGTTTTTTGTTTTTTTGTTTTTTGTTTTGCCAGCGGACACCAGAGCCTCCAGAACTCTCTAACCACAGAAAGGGAGTCTGGGAATTCAGCCAGTATGTGTGTGACCACTGACATGCTGAATGTGATGCCCTGTTGAACACTGCTGTCTTCTGATCTTTTGTGCTGTTCACTGTTTGTCTTTAAGAGTGAGAAAATGGTCTAACTCCCCACAACTTAATATATCTTCTCTTCTTAACATCTCAAGTTCCCACCTCGTGCTCTTGAAAAGGGATAGTTTGAAAGACTTGGTGGGTGTTTTTATAAGCCTTAGTTTGATGCCCAGAGGAGAAGTTCTTGAACTTTTTAGTCTCATTTATTATCTGTCATGCTTGATGTGTAAATTGAATACTTCCTGCATACATACAAAGTTCTCAGCTGAATGTCCTGGAGGCAGCACCAAGGAATATGTGGTTCCTGCCCTTCAGAACCTCAAAATTTTATTGGAAAGACAAGACAAATATGGAAAAAGTAACAACACAGGTGGATGAGGATGGATAGTATGTGGTTTAGAATTCAGTGAGAGGGGGATACAGTAGCATTGGTGATGTGAAATCAGGGAAGTGACAGTTGAGATAGGATTTAAATTGGGTTTTGAAAGATAGGTAGAATTCAGATTGAGAATAGCACAGACTGTAGAAAAGAGTAAATTGAGTAAGAAGGAAGAAACATTTAATAAATCATTGTTGTCATGCATTTTTAGGAAAAGGTGCAGTGAAGTCAGGGTTATAGTTTGATTCACACATGAGACAAGTTTTATTTTGTTTCATGGCTGTTTCTAGATCCTTAAGCCTAAGCTGTCACCTTGAACATGTTGGTTTTTTTTTTTTTTTAAAGAGTTTATTTATTCATTTGACACAGAGAGAGAGAGGTCACAAGTAGGCAGAGAGGCAGGCAGAGAGGCAGGCAGAGAGAGGAGGAAGCAGGCTCACTGCTGAGCAGAGAGCCCGATGCGGGGCTCAATCCCAGGACCCTGAGATCATGACCTGAGCTGAAGGCAGAGGCTTAACCCACTGAGCCACCCAGGTGCCCCGAACATGTTGGTTTTAAGAGTGATCAGATCAGATAAGTATCTGGCTCAGTTTAAATCGGACTCTGCTACTGAAAAACCAGCCCAACACTGGTAAGTCAGTAATATGCTTTTCATATGTATAGGAAAAAAATGAAGAGTTTTATAAAAGTAATTTTATATTTGAACTTGAGATTTCCTTCACTGTAAGTACTCAGCATATAGTAGGTGTGCCTTGAACTGGATGAATGTGATGGGAAACCAAATGTCTTTTTGAGCGTAGCCGGACCCAGGTTATCTGGAATAAAGTTTGTCTTTGTGTTGATATAATTTGCATCTCAAAAGGATGCTTAGTCTCGTGCTAGTTGGATCACAAGAACAGTCAGTTATTCCTGAGTGCTATCCTCTCTGAATATGAGAGGTAGAGTATTGACTTTTACTCTCAGCTTTTAATGAGCTATATTGCCAAGTGGCTTTCTTTCTTTCTTTCTTTTTTAAAGATTTATTTATTTATTTATTTGACAGAGAGATCACAAGTAGTCAGAGGCAGGCAGAGAGAGAGGGGGAAGCAGGCTCCCTGCCAAGCAGAGAGCCCAGGTGTGGGGCTCAATCCCAGGACCTGAGATCATGACCCGAGCCTAAGGCAGAGGCTCAACCCACTGAGCCACCCAGGTGCCCCTCCAGGTGACTTTCTTCACCCAGTCAATGGGAAGGACTGCTTGCTTTAGAGCCATCTCATCTCTTTGCCAGTTTAGGCCCCTGTAGAATCATAATGGTGTTCAGTGGGATTAAGTTGCAGGGTTTTGGAACTCTTATTTCTTCTCCCTTCCCCAGTTTCTAGGGTATAGCACTTCTTGATACATTCACAAGTGTGTGCAGGTAATAGCAATAGCTTACCCAGTGGTTCAGCCCTGAAACTGTTCCCTTAACGTTTTGGGTTATTGTTTTTCTTGTCATTTCTACTACTCTGAAAGATTCTCAGGCCCAACTAACTTTAGTGTCTGTATTAAAAGAAATAATTTTGGTTATAACTTCTGAGGGGGAATGGGATATGCCTAATGCTATGTAGGTTAAGTCACATTCAGTTGAATGAATTTGGTGAAATAACAAGTCTTACTGCTAATCCTGATCTATCCATTTTAACTTTGTGTGTTTTCACTTTGGATCCTCCCAGATAAGAGAACAAAATATTCATTTAGAAAAAAGATACAAAGAAATGAAAAATCAAGATAATTTTAGAATGAAAATATATTCAGTGGTACTGTTATCATTAGATATCAAAAAAGAATCTCTGTTGGGGTGCCTGGGTGGCTCAGTTGGTTAAGCATCTGCCTTCGGCTCAGGTCATGATCCCAGGGTTCTGAGATCGAGCCCCACATCGGGCTCTCTTCTCCACGGGAAGCTTGCTTCTCCCTTTCCCACTCCCCCTGATTGTGTTCTCTCTCTTGCTGTGGCTTTCTCTGTCAAATAAATAAAAATCTTTAAAACAAAACAAACAAACAAAAAACATAGCAGAAGCTTCTACCTCACTTTACTGTCCTCTCTTGAAAGACAATGTGAAGCCAAGACTGATGGAGATACTATGCTATATTGAGGGATGACCGAGTAGTACCATAGAAGGCTGTGTCATGCAATGTAATTACATCCCTACACTACACTGTCCCCCTTTTAAATCAAGGCCAGAGATTGCATCTGGTAGAGTGTTCATTAAATGGGTGAGATAAATCATATGCAGAGTAAACTATTTTTGGTATTGATGGACTAGGGTGATTCTTAAAGTGTTTTATGGAGATCAGAGTATCCAAATTCAGAGACCAGTCTAATTAAGGGCTGTCAAGGAATTATTCACCTCTGAGACTCTCCCTGAAGGAACTAAAAGGCTTCTCTTTCTCTCACACATCTCCTTATTATTCACCTTTGGTCTAATAAAATGTTATCCTTATAATAAGTTGTTATCTACTTTGGTTCGTTACCAGGTGCTATACAAGTGACTATCATTGTGCTGTGCTTGTAATGACTTTACTACAGGAAAACATTATTAAAGAAAAGATTTTATTAGAGAGAGAGAGAACGCACTTGTAAATGGGTGGAGGGGCAGAGGGAGAGGCAGAGTATCTCAGTGAAGAGTCTGAGGTAGGGCTGGATCTCTGAGATCATGAGTTGAGCCAAAACCAAGAGTCAGATGCTTAACAAGCTGAGCCACCCAGGTGCCCCAAATACAGGAAAACTTTCTAAGCACCCCATAGTAAGAGAAGCTAAAAAGTAAATTTCATTTTTTTAATTAAAAAATTTTGTTTAAGTACATTTCTAAAGGACTTTGTGATTCTTAAAACTCTAAGCTCACTGATCTTGCTTTTTAGGTTGCATTATTTGTTGAAAGGTAACAGAGCAGTATCCAAGTAATATTAGTAATGTTATTGAACTTGGGGTAGGAATTTAGTGTTTTGAGCTGGGCTAGAGAGGTTTGAATTAATAAGATATCTTATATTCTCCTGTTGGTGGTTCACCAGCTAAAAAGTCTGCTTGATTTTCTAACATCTATCTGGTACTGTGCTTGAACGATGTGATGAGTTATATTTAAAAGTAGTGGCTTTAGTGTTGTGAGATCTTTATCAAACTGGTTCCAGTGGTACAAAATATAGGTACTACTATGTGAAGTTTGAATATACAGTGTTAGTAAATATATTCCCTGCCAGGATCTAGAAACAAGAAATACGTATTCTTCTAAGTAGAAGGCTAGTTCTGGCCTTGAAATTCTGATATGTAGACATGTAGGTACTGGGGAAATCTGTGGGATTTTTTTTTTTTTTTTTTTTTTTTAGTATGAGGAAGAACAAAAATCTTAAACTCACTGCAGATAAAATCCCTTGTACTTTTTGGGAAGTACCAGTTGAATGCTAACACTTCATGTTTCTTTATGTTTACTTGGCTTTTTATGACCTTTAGGTACATTCAGGGAGGAAATGCTAAGGTCTTTCAGACATCTATCTTATTAGAAAAGGAAAGAAGATGTGGATTCCTTCTAATTCTCTATAGTCAAATTAGAAGGGGTCTAAGAATAAGCCTGTGAATGCTGACTTTTTTTCCCATCTTTTCACAGCCTAATAATGAACAAGAAAGGAGATAGCTTAAAACAGTGGTTCTCAACTGGAAGCAGTGTTCTCCTCAGGAGAACCTTTGGTAATGTCTGTAGTCATTTTTCGTTGTCAGGATTGCAGGACGTAGGAGGGAGAATTGTTCCTGTCGTCTTGTGGATAGAGGCCACGGATGCTGTTAACATGCTACATAATGCACAGGACAAACCCCCACAAGAAAGAATTATTGGGCCCAAAATCATAAGAGACTTGAGGTTGAAGAATCCTGGTGTAGAAAGATAAAGAGATTGTTCTCTTGTATCTGTGGTGTGTAAGGTTTTGTTCTGATGTGGCTTTGATTTCTAATTTTGGGATACTGATGAGAATTTTCAGTACGATAATTGAGACCATATAATTTTAGCCAAAGCCCTGATGGGAGGGATTATTTAGAACAGTAGTTAGTGGCTGCTATTCTATGATAGCTGTATCTGTTAGGGTCATTTTCTCTCCTTGTGGTTACTGAGACCAGAGGAATTGGATCACTCCTCTCAGGTTACACACTGTAGGGCAACTTCTAAAAGAAAAGTATCCACATTTTTTTGTCAGTTGGGAATTAATTGAGGTAGTAGCATCGCTTGTAACTCAGGAAGACATCTGGAAATTCCAGTTTGAAAACAAATCAAAAAGCAGACAGTAAGCTAACTTAGTTTCTTTGTAGTTCATCTTAGCATTAATCAGGTTTTACTTTTTCTCTTTCTCTTACAGCTCTCTTAGAAGTTTCATGAACTCAGGAGATTTTGTGTTTAAACTTTTAGTTTCTTTTCGCTCTCTCTTTTTTTTTTTAAAGATTGTATTTATTTATTTGACTGGGATCACAAGTAGACAGAGAGGCAGGCGGTGGAGGGGGGCGGGGGGCCAAGGGGGAGCAGCATGCTCCCCACTGAGCAGAGAGCACGGTGAGGGGCTCAATCCCAGAACCCTGAGATCATGAACTGAGTCGAAGGCAGAGGCTTAACCCACTGAGCCACCCTGGCGTCCCAAACTTTTAGTTACTTTAAACTCTTGGCTCAGAGGGTGAATTGAATGATCAGTCCTTATTCTGATACTGGTCATTAGAGCTGAGTCACCTGACCCTCTCTGTTTACCTTAGTATATACTATTGTAAAATAATATTGAGGTGTTACTGGGAGCCTGAATGAGCATTCAGAGAAATAGAGTTATGTAGTCTTGGATTGAAAGGTATTATAGGAACAAGCAAATACTTTCCTTGGTCGGGAAATAGGGTCTTTGCCATAGTAGAAACATTTTAGGTAGTTTTTCTTCCAGAAGTTTAGGTTAGATTCTGAAAGATTTTTTCTTTAATTCTACTTTTAAGTTCAAACGTTAGCAAGTCAAAATTCCTTAGAAGTGTCAAGGTGAATGTGTATCAAACAGGAGTAAGTTGGTTCTCATGATTTTTAGCTGAGCACTTCTTATATGTTAAATTGCTTGTCCGGCCTCTTTTCCCAAATAGGCCATTTAGTTTTGTTTTCCTTGAAAATCTGTTTTAAGATAGGTAATCTCTCTCCTTGACAGTTTCAGCAAGTGTCACAGAGAAGTTCTTATAGACAAGGTATTCTTTGTTTACCTCTTTGTCATTGTCTTTGATATTGTTTAGATTTGAACAGACTTTAAATCCAGAGAACTATCTTCCAGTAGAGGTTTCATTATGGTTACTTTTTTCCATGCTTAGAATATATATTGTCAAAATAAAGAGAAAAGTCCCATAGTTACATGCTCTTTAATGCCTTTTTCTGGATTAACTGAGACCTGCAGGTATCCTACAGTGATGCTGATCTTCTGGCCTTGTGGTTCTCAGACCTATTAGACCCAGTGCCCTCATTTTATAATAAATATTTTGAAATGCTCCTTTTAATGAAATTCACATAGCACAACTTTCCTACACATACAGTTTTTTTAAAAAAAATTAGCTGTAAGATAAAGAATAAATAAAAAGAAAATTATTCATGACAAAATGTTACACATTTCAGTCTGTAAATACTCAGTTGTCCATAACAGGAAGATATATATAATGTGGTAGGTACTGGCACCAAACATTTACATAACAACTACCTGAGTAGATGTTATAAGGGTATTTGCAACTTTCATGCCATGAAAAGTAAACCATCAGAACGGTGAACAATTCTTAGAAAAGGTACAAATAAAGTATAATTTTCCCTTTTTTTACTCTGAGTTGTTTTTCTGGACATTTAGTGCAGACTAAAATTATGCAGAAAGACTTGGTGTTTATCTATAAAATGAAGGTAGGACTGAGGCTTTGAAAAAGGTGTTTTTTAAATCTACTTAACTATCCGTATGAAGTTTGAGAATAGAAACATTTATTTGTGCTGCAGTTTTCTGTGTGTTCCTCCCTCTGTCCATTAAATGGACAATAAATTTTTAAATTGCTGTGACAGCTAGAACACTTCAAGAGATATCCAGAATGTCCCCTAGATGATTGTATTTTCCTCATTAAGAATACCTTCTAGTATACAGGAAAATATTTTCCCCTTTTATGTTTACTCTTCTTTTCTCTTACTTATTATTTCCTATGTTAGTGCAGTAAGTAAAGCACATGTTGCCAAGATTCAGAGTTTGTCCTTTAGATTTGGTTTATTTTTCTTTTAGACAGTTCCTCCTGTATACCTTTAAATTTCTTACTTCCTTACCACTCTTATTATTGCCATTTCCATATTCATCAGTGGTTAGAATGGTGCTTGGTGTGTAGTATTCATTCAATAAGCATTTGTTGAATGAAGGAATTGTAATTGGGGGCCTTTTCTTCATACCACTTTCTGGTTTTATACATGTTGAAAATCATGGGGGTACTAGTGTTCATACAACACACTAAAATAAAGCACAGACCTGTAGACCACTGAATAAAAGTTTGGCTCAAAGCAGGGGTCTAATAAACCACTTATCATTAGGTAGGGGCTAGACAGAGTTGAGCCTCTTGTTTTTTGAATGTAGCTTTGTTTGTGTATCTGACAGTTTATAAGTAGAAGAGCTTCCCAGTTACCTGTCCTCCATATGAGCAGCTGATTGGCTTTTAAAATTTATGATTTATTTATTTGAGACAAAGAGTGCACACACTTACACACGTGAGCATGAGCAGGGGGAGAGGCAGAGAGACAAGCAGACTCCCTGCTGAGCGAGCAGTACCCTGGAATCATGACCTGAACTGAAGGCAGAATGACTGAACCACCCAGACGCCCTATTTTTGAGTCTTTCAAGGGCCTTAGTTTTCCTTGTTTGTAAAATGAGGTAGTTGTGTTTATTCCTCTCTGTTGGTTAGTGATTTGAGCTTTTGTGTATTTTTGGATTTTGTATGAAGGAATTTTGTTCTGTAGTTTTCCACATAGATCATGTGATACCCACTGAATTCTCCACCCCCTGACTCCCCCACTGAATTATTCTTACTGGGATATAGATTTTACTTCTGAAATGATTCTCCTTTGTAAGTTACAAAGTATATTATCTTGTTTGATGATAATGAACAATCTTGAAAATGTTAGGATTGAGGACATCATAATATAAAGCAATGCTGAGATTTTCCTTTGTTAAATGAAAAAAACCGTATACTCTTATTGCTGGTAATGTTGATTGAATAAAGTAAAACCTCAAGTTTTGAAGACTTGGGATTCTTTGACAGGTAAATTTGGCCTGGGATAATTTCTTTTTCAGGTCTTTTCTTATAAAATCTTTGTTTCTTTTATTTTTTAAAGTTCTTCAGTTAATTCATTATTCTCTTACTTTGTAAAGCTCAATGACTGCTTTTGTCAGCCAGTTTGTATGTGATCTCTACTGACCTGAGAGTTCCTGAAAGTGAACTAGATCATATTTGTAAAGTTCTCTTACCTCACTGATGGAATGTCTATACTATTTTATTTAGATGAAGAGGTATCCATCAGAGGTTCAGAGATTGCTCTTGTGGGCACATGGTAGAAAGGAGGATGGTGCTAAATTATTTTATTTAAAAGGGTTTTACTTAATGTAATGTAATCTAAAGGCCTTTATTCCTTTTGGATTTTAAACTGATACTTTTTTTTTTTTTTTAAAGATTTTATTTATTTATTTGTCAGAGAGAGAGCAAGAGAGCCAGAGAGTGTGTGTGCAAGCAGGGGGAGTGGCAGGCAGAGGGAGAAGTAGGCTCCCTGCAGAGCAGGGAGCCTGAGGCAGGACCTGGGATCATGACCTGAGCCTCGGTAGGTAATTAATCGACTGAGGCACCCAAGTGTTCCTAAACTGATACTTTTAAAAATGAAATGATGATAGTAGCTGATGATTTTTTAAAAAAATGTTTTTACTTGGCAAAATAGAGTTGACAGTCTTGTGTGTGTCCTTAATTTCTAAATTTTAAAATTGAACTGCTTTGGGGTGCCTGGCTGGCTCAGTCGATAGAGCATGTGACTCTTGATCTTGGGTCATGAGTTTGAGCCCCATGTTGGGTGTAGAGATTACGTAAATAAATAAAAGCTTTAAAATTGAACTGCTTTATGGAATCTAAAAATCTGGAGATCAGGCTAAATCAGTATTTCTCAAAAATTTGTGTCAGGAGACTTAACTATGAATTCAGAATCATGGTAGAATGCGTCATACTAAATCTTGTCTCCATTCTTCCATTTCCCCTTTGACCATACAGAATGGTATATTAATGGTTCTGAAAAATCATTCAGTAAAGCAACATACTTTTTTTTTCCAAAGATTTTATTTATTTGACAGAGAGAGACACAGCTATAGAGGGAACACAATCAAAGGGAGTGAGTGGGAGAGGGAGAAGGAGGCTTCCCGCTGAACAGAGCCTGATGTGGGGCTTGATCCCAGTACCCTGGGATCATGGCCTGAGCTCCGCCTGAGCTGATGGAGCCACCCAGGTGCCCGTCAACATACTTAATAATATTGTTTAATTCAACCTTTTCCAGATTTGTTTTTTCTTTTTCTTAACAGACCACTGATTTAATATCCTGTGAAACATGGTTTAAGAAATGCTCTACAAAATTGCTTCCAGGAGTTTATTAGAATCTACAGTTAATTGAAAACTTTATGTTCCAGGTCCTAGTTCATTAATGAAGTGTGACTTGCTAAATATCACACAGTTCGTTTGTTTCTCTGTGCTTCCAGTCCAGTTTTGATTAAAGTTCACATTCACTACTTTTCACTGCTTAGGCTCTTCTGAAACATTGCTCAGTTCTTCTTTCAAGGCGAAGTACCTGATATGAGGATATTCAGAAAAGTTTGTTTTATTTCCGTAAGTGTGATTTCATTAAAACATATATTTTGTACCTGATTTCAGTGACTTCTAGTCCCAAGTTATTTTTCTTTCCCTACCAAGAATGCTTTCTTTTCCCTCAGTGTTTGGAATGGAGAGCTTCAAATATGTTTTCTGGGAGAATGAATGTTGTCAGTTTATGTAAGAAGATTCTGTCAGCCTAAGCTGAATGCAAGAAGATAAAAATTTTCCTCCAAACCAGTGGGATGCATCAGAGCTGAAGGCAAACTTTTTGGATCATTTACCATTTTATATCTTTGCCACTGGTTTTTCGTTCTTCCTGCTGCCTTCAGTGGCAGCAAGCACAGAACATTATAACTAAATCTGTTCTGGCTATATTGTGTTGTATGAAATTAACTTTTTCTCTGGTAATTTTTGTAGTTTAGTCTGTTTTTTTCTTAGAAAATTTGGCTTCTTGTTCATCTGATCAAGCTTGTATCAAGTAAAGTTTTGTCCTGTGTGACCTGATTTTCTGCCTTGTTACACAATGTGCTGAAGAAGGTTGATTGATTATACACTCCTGTTTGGAGTCCCTGATATTGTTGGTGTTCAGTCATGGCCTGGAATGGAGAGACAAAATTATGAAGGTTGTATATGTTACTATTCTTAGGGAATGAGACCATAAATGAAAGCAGTTTTGTTGGCCTGGAACTGAATCACAGCTCTTCAAACAGTATTTAAATTGTATAGGTATCCTTGTATAACACTAAAACTAACTGTAGCCTGATGTTTTTTTTTTTTTTTTTCCTTTTCTTTTTTCTTCTTTTTTTTTTTCTTGTGAACTGGTTTTCTTTCTGGTTAATAGTCAAGGGAACAATCACTTAAGATTTTTTGGAGTTCAAAATGCTTAAACTGAAAACTTTCATCTTCTTTTTGAATGAGTAGTTGGCCACATGAAAGAGTAAGACTTTCTTGTTTTTCTGAAGGAGAGTTGGGGGAGATAGCATTTGTGCTCTAGTTTTACAGATGGAGAAACAGGTCTTCACAAAGACCTGTTACCTTCACTAAGGTAATGCTGGAACTAGAGACAGAACTCAAGTTCTTTTGTCTTTGTTTTGGGGTATACTTGATGCTTATGAAAAGGGAGGAAGTGTACCTTGGTTTGAAAAGAAATAATCAGGGGATTTATGGAAAAGGTCTCTAGAAAAAAGCAGTATCTTTGATCTACACCTGTGAGCTGGCGGGAAATTCAGGGTGTGGTGAGTTCTGGTGTAAGAGCTGTGATGTGTTTCTAACAGTGTGTGTTCCTGGGGCACCTGGGTGGCTCAGTGGGTTAAGCCGCTGCCTTCGGCTCAGGTCATGATCTCAGGGTCATGGGATCGAGTCCCACATCGGGCTCTCTGCACAGCAGGGAGCCTGCTTCCCTCTCTCTCTCTGCCTGCCTCTCTGCCTACTTTTGATCTCTCTCTCTGTCAAATAAATAAATAAAATATTTAAAAAAAAAAAAAAACAGTGTGTGTTCCTAATCCTTCCAGTTAGGAATTTCTGAACAGTTCTGCCCGATGATACTCAAAGAGACTATGAACAAGAGGATATGAGTAAATATTGTGATCTTAGTTTTTGACTGTCAGACAAGACAGAAAATAAGCTTCTGTGTTTTTTTTTTAATTTAAATTCAGTTAATTAACATATAACATATAATTAGTTTCAGAAGTAGAGTTCAGTGATTCATCAGTCTTATATAATACCCAATGCTTATTACATCACGTGCCCTTCTTAATGCCCATCACCCAGTTACCCCATCCCTCCACGCACCTTCCCTCCAGCAACCCTCAATTTGTGTCCTTTGCTTAAGAGTCTGTAATGGTTTGTCACCTCTGATTTTTTTTTTAAGATTTATTTATTTATTTGACAGAGATCACAGTTAGGCAGAGAGGCAGGCAGACAGAGTGAGTGAGAGAGAGGAGGAAGCAGGCTCCCTGCTGAGCAGAGAGCCCGATATGGGGCTCCATCCCAGGACTCTGGGATCATGACCTGAGCTGAAGGCAGAGGCTTTAACCCACTGAGCCACCTAGGCGCCCCGTCACCTCTGATTTTGTCTCGTTTTATTTTTCCCTCCCTTCTCCTACGATCCTCTGTTTTGTTTCTTAAATTCCACATATAAGGGGCACCTGGGTGGCTCAGTGGGTTGGGCTCTGCCTTTGGTTCTGGTCATGATCTCAAGGGTCCTGGGATCGAGACCCAAGTTGGGCCCTCTGCTTGGCGGGGAGCCTGCTTTCCACTCTCTCTCTGTCTGCCTCTCTGCCTACTTGTGATCTTTCTCTCTGTCAGGTAAATAGATAAAATCTTAAAAAAATATTCCACATATGAGTGAAATCATATAATTGTCTCTCTCTAATTGACTTATTTCAATAGCATAATACTCTCTACTTCCATCTACATCATTGAGAAATGGCAAGATTTCAATTTTTTTTGGTGGCTGAGTAGTATGTCATTGTATAAATACACCACATCTTTATTCTTCTGTCTATGGACATCTGGGCTCTTTCCATAGTTGGCTATTGTGGACATTGCTGCTATAAACATTGGGGTAAAGGTGCCCCTTCGGATCACTGCATTTGTATCTTTGGGTAAATAAGCTTCTGTTTTAGATTTTAAAAACTACTTAGATGCTGATAGTGAACATTAAGAAAAGCAAAGCTGTGGGAATTAGGAAATAATTTCTAGTCTATTTCATGTTCTGAGTAAATATTGAAACAAATTTGCATAAAGTTCAAGAGTATGCACAATTCAGAGTGGAACTCAGTATAAATAAGTCTTGGCTTGTAGCTCATTGTCCTAAAACCTCATATGTTTTGATAATTAATCTTGAAGTATAAGAAGGAAAAGAAAATAATGCATTAAAACTACTGTTTCCCTTTCTCTTCAGTATTACAAGTGTACTCTTGTGCTGTTCATCAAAGTGGGTAAGAATCAGGGCTAGGCTATACTTAAGGAGTTGTTCCTGATTCAGACGATTAACGGTGAAAAATATTTCTGGTTATGGGTATTTTTAGATGGAATAGGCAGTGGAACATTTGAAGCAGTTCATTCAAGTGTTCTTGCCACTGGTATCTTCACTAGAGTTTTATACAATAAACTTTTAGACCCTAGGGGAAGCAGCTTAGTTGGGTACAAACAATAAGGTTCCAATTTCCAATGATTCTGGGTAATTAACCTAGATTTGTTATACTTCTCTTCTACAGATTAAATGATACAAATGACCTAATGAATTTTTTTGATAAGACTTTGTGACTGTGTAGACTGTATGTTGGCAGTATTTTGGTTGAGGGGGGGTAGTTAGTGTGGTGACTTGATGTGTTAATGTTGAAGCAGAGAAGAGAGATTTCCATAGTGCCAGACATATGTGGGTGCTTATCATTATCCTCCTTGGGAGGGCTTGCCCCTCCTCTTCTCTTCTAACACAAGCACCTTATGCTTAAAATTCAAAACTTTGTATCTGAATATCTGTGTGTGTGTGTGTGTCTATATATGTATATATGTCAGGATGAATGATTCTAAAGCCAGGATTTGGATGTGGGAGGAGTATAGAGGCAAAGAAAGACTATGTTTGCTTCCTGTTTGACAGCACCCCCCCCCCACTTTTTCTTAGAAAGATCATTTATTTATTTATTTATTTATTTGACAGAGAGAGAGAGAGAGCGCGCACGCGCGAGCCCACAAAGCAGGGGGAGTGGCAGGCAGAGGGAAAAGCAGGCTCCTGCTGAGCAAGGAAGGATCCCAGGGCAGGACTGGATCCCAAGAGCCTGGGATCATGACCTGAGCAGAAGGCAGATGCTTAACCAACTGAGCCACCCAGGCATCCCCTGTTTGATCCTTTTACAAATTTACCTTAATTCATGGACATTCCCCAGTTAAGGTTAAGATCACTCCTGGAAAAAAATTACGGAAATTAAAATGTAAAGTAGCCATCTTTAGAAGTGACTTGAGATAAGTACTTAAAATCCAGTCTGGTTGTAATATCAGTATAGGGTAAAACTAAACTGTGTTTGTAACTAAGAAAACATAGCTTAGTAATTTTATTATATTTTGTCAGAAGAAGCAGTATGTCTCTTAGAAGAAGGTGTGGGAATTGTTGGTGAACAGGAAAAGAGTAGAAAAAAAAAGTCAGAGGCAAACATCATCCTCTTCTGGTACTGCCGATGGGAAGAGGAAACCCAGGTCCTTGATTTTTGAGGATCTGGTTTGTATTCATGGTGGGGATGGGTATCTTAGGCTGTTGTAAAGTAAAATGGCATTTTGGGTTTTATATACATGGCCTCTGAATTTGGTTTTTATGTGAATCTTTTTCTTTCTTTTTTTAAAGATTTTATTTGCTTATTTGACAGATCACAAGTAGGCAGAGAGGCAGGCAGAGGCGGAGGTGGGGAGTGGGGGTTGGGGGCGTGGGGGGTGGGGAAGCAGGCTTCCCACTGAGCAGAGAGCCCCTTGTGGGGTCTATCCCAGGACCGTGAGGTCATGAGCCGAAGGCAGAGACTTAACCCATTGAACCACCCAGGCACCCCTATATGAGTCTTTTTTTAATTTTTAGGACAGATCTTCTCTTGGTCTGCTAACTTAGATTTCTGAGTCTGTAAGATTGAAGGTTTCAGACCTTGGATTGTGTGTTTATCATGATAATGCTCCTTTATGAGAGAGGGAGGGGGCTGAATGGCTGCTGAATTTTCCAAGGCCTTATTGGGCCTCACCATAAACTTTTTCATCCTGTCCTCAGGAAATTATAGTTTCTATTACTTTCTCTAAAAGCAAAGTTATTTTTATTTAATCAGTGTGGTATAATGAAAAGAATATATGAGGAAGAGAAGACCAAGACTGATATAACTTAAAACAAAAAACTTTATCATGAAAAGCTTTAAACATAACAAAAATAGACTAGGATAAGAAGCCCACATGAACCCAGCTTTAATAATTATGAATTTAAGCAAGTCATATTTCATTCATCTCTACCCGAAGTCCACATGATGTCTCCAGATAGTTTGAAACAGTTGTTACAATTTTTGAGTCTTTTGAGTGAAGGAGTGGCACCCTCTATGCAGCTGGAAGTTAGGAAGAGTAGGACTAGTGTGAATTGAGAAGAAAAAGGGCAGTATTAAGTCAAGTGCTATCAAGCCTTTAAAAAGAAAATCTAGAAACTGGAACTATAGCAACTTCAGAATGTTATTTTGGGATTTTCAGTCCTCCAAGAGAATGGAAGTGAGATAATTTTCTAAGAACAGACCTTTGTTCTAAGATCAGACTATTGAAGTATGTAAGAAACAAGAGGGCATTTTTCTTTTTACTTTGATAATTAGAGAATGATGAGGTTACAAATTTGAAAAAGTTCTCTGTATGTTCTGTAATGTTGATTGCAGTAGAGAAAATCCACAGCTGAGAAATCTATATGTTTTATAATTAGCTACTTTTATCAAGGATAATTTACAAAGCATTTGGAAAGAATTTTGGTTCTCTTCCTTGTAAACAAAATAGAATTATTTAGGAAGGTTTGATTGTGGAGGGAGTACCTAGGGATAGGAGGGAATCCATAGTACTTCTGCAATTTGGTTTATACCTCTGAAGTGTCCTGTTCTGTTGAAAGAGCTGTTTGTGGCTGACAGCCTGGTTCCTAGAACTGTGCCTGGGATCATGATGAGAAGACTTGTACATTTTCTCTACTCTAAATCAACGCGTTTCTTGTTTCAGAGTCTTTTTTTTTTGTCTTCCCAATAGTGATTATCTGCTTTTGAAATTACTCTTTCTGCACCATACATCTTTTTTTTTTTTTTAAGATTTTATTTATTTATTTGACAGAGAGAAATCACAAGTAGACGGAGAGGCAGGCAGAGAGAGAGAGAGAGGGAAGCAGGCTCCCTGCTGAGCAGAGAGCCCGATGCGGGACTCGATCCCAGGACCCTGAGATCATGACCTGAGCCGAAGGCAGCGGCTTAACCCACTGAGCCACCCAGGCGCCCCAGTGTAAATAACCTTTTAACGCCAAAGATCTTCATCCCTACTCCATTTTAGCCACCTATGCCAATTGATATATCTTGGACTTTATGATCATCCAGAACAGTTCTTCCTCTGAAACCTCTCAAGCTCTATTATCTTATGATCCAGCCATAACTTCTTAAGTTTTCAGCTCTTTGGGGCATGTGGGTGGCTCAGTTGGTTAAGCATCTGCCTTCACCTCAGGTCATGACCCTAGTTTCTTGGGTTCGAGCCCTATGTTAGGCTCATTGCTCAGCAAGGAGTCTGCTTCTCCCTCTACCTCTCCCCCTGCTTATGTTCTTTCTGTCAAATAAATAAAATCTTTAAAAGTTCTTAGCTCTTTTATTTCTTTACTTCCATTCTATGTGTTTTCTGATTATATTAGATTCTGGTACTTTAACTCTTATTTGTGAAGTATATGGCAAGTAATTTCATGTTCATGTAGTCAGTAAATATTGAGAACCTATCTGTCCTAGGCATATACTGGTAAACAAAACAGATCTGCACCCTTCTGTTACGAAACTTGAAGCTTACTGAATGGAGACAGACATTAAAAAACATCTAAATTGTGGGGATGCCTGGGTGGCTCAGTTGGTTGGGCGGCTGCCTTCGGCTCAGGTCATGATCCTGGCGTCCTGGGATCGAGTCCCACATCGGGCTCCTTGCTCCGCAGGGAGCCTGCTTCTTCCTCTGACTCTGCCTTCCACTCTGTCTGCCTGTGCTTGCTCTCTCTCTGACAAATAAGTAAATAAAATCTTTAAAAAAAAAAAAAACATCTAAATTGTGATAAGTGCTATAAAGTGATGAATGAGGTGCTGAGGAAGAAAATAATAGGGGATCAGAAGATGGGTGAAATAGGTGAAAGGGATTAAGAAGTGCAATCTTACAGTTATAAAATAAGTAAGTCACAGGGATGAAATCCAACATAGGGAATATAGTCAGTAATACGGTAACAACTTTGTATGTTGATAGGTGATAGCTACACTTACTGTGGTCATTTCATAATGTATAATGAATCACTATGTTGTACACCTGAAACCAATACTATATCTTATGTATTCTTCAATTACAAAAAAAGAGAATAGGAGGTAACCACTGTAGATTCCATGATGAAAGACATGACTTGGCATTAAAATGGAGGCTAAAGGATTAGAAATTCCTTGCTGTTCACAAAGTTAGGGAATAGTGTTTCAGTTACAGAAGCAATATATATGGAAGCTTAGAGGCATGATGAGCTTGATGAGGCAGAAAAACTGAAAGAAGGCCCTTGTAACCGTAATATACTGAGTGGGGGAGAGTAGCATGAAGTGATGTGGGCCAGTTGAATAGAGACCTGCTGAATCAGGGCCTTGTAGGTCATGTTTCAGAGTTTGATTTTATTCGGGGTGTTTTGGGAGATAGTTGAAAGGTTTTAAGCTGGGAAATGACATGGTCCATTTTTATGTTTTAAAAATCATTCTGACTTCAGTGTGTGGAAGAGATAAGGAAGAGGCTAGAAGAGAAGTGGGACGACACTTAAGAGTGAAGGTATTTCAGTGTCTAGGGTCACTGCTGGCTTAGGTTAAGATAGTGTGGCAGTGGGCAAGGAGTAGATTTGAGAAATGTGTTTGAGCTAGGAGTGCCAGATTTGATCATTAGTTGTTGGAAGATAGGGGAGATGGACTCCCAGGTTTCCAGTATGAGCAAGCTGGTATGTATGCCACATCTTTAGAGACAGAGTATGTGTGTATGTGTAAGGAAGAGAGAGAAAGAGCACTGAGAAACCTGGTCTGGGTTGGAGATACATGTTTGGGAGATGTTCCTGTATAGGGGGTATTTAAAACAGTGGGAATGAGCGAGAGGGAGAGGGAGGAAATCATAGGGCCCAGACCTATGATTGTGACAAATTACAACACTTTGTAATTGATTCCCTTTTTCTTTTTAACATTTGACATTAGAATAGGTTTAGGGTTAGCCTTCTAAAATCAATCTCATTTGTATTCAGATAAACTTTCTTAGTGGGAGAGAAAGGGATGGAGTTACTGATAGCTTGGAGGGTGGCGGATGAAGGAGTAGGGGGAGGGGCTCAGGGATTTATATGGTCTCCAGATTATTTTATTTCTGAAGTGTACAGTGTGCCTGTTTTGAGTGTTTCTCAGCCTTCCTGTGTATAGCAGAGCAAAAAAACTTGAGAGCTTCTGATGCATAGGTTAAAGCTCATGGTATATCTGAGGTTTTCCACAATGTGGTCCCTGCCTACCTATTGACATTCAGACCACTCCCCTTCAACCTCTGTGCCTGTTAGAGTCTGTTGTGTTAATCCTTAGCCCATAATTTCCTTTCTCGTGGAGCAAAAGACTAATAATTTAAGTCACTGTTTCAGAGAAAGCCTTGCCTGGCCTTTCCTTATATTCCAAGTGTGCATTAATTATAGCAATTATTTTATTAAATTTTAATGTTTCTTGGATTGACTGTATCCTCACCAAACAAATCTTGTTGGAAAGGATTGGTCTTTTTATAGCCCTTTGGTTTTCTTTTTATTTATTTTTTTTTAATTTAAAAAATTTTTAAAAAGATTTTATTTATTTATTTGACAGAGATCTCAAGTAGTCAGAGAGGCAGGCAGGGAGAGAGAGGAGGAAGCAGGCTCTCCTTGGAGCAAAGAGTCCTATGTGGGGCTTGATCCCAGGACCCTGGGACCATGACCTGAGCCGAAGGCAGAGGCTTCAACCCACTGAGCCACCCAGGCGCCCCGGTTTTCTTTTTTAAAACAGTATTTATTTCCTTTTTTAGAGAGCGAGAGAGAGAGCAGGAGGAGAAGGAGAATTTTTTTTTTTTAAAGAAACTTTATTGTTTAAAGATTTTATTTGAGATAGAGCAAGGGCGAGAGAGAGTAAGAGAGCATGAATGGTGGGGAGGGGCAGAAGGAGAAGGGAGAAGCAGACTTTCCACTGAGCAGGGAGCTTGACTCGGTGCTCAGTCCTAGGACCCTGGGATCATAACCTGAGCCAAAGACAGGTGCTCAACCAACTGAGCCACGCGGCACCCCCAGGAGAGAGAATCTTAATAAGCAGGCTCCCAGCTGAGCTCAGACCCTGATGTGGGGCTTGATCCCAAGATCCTGAGGTCACAGGTTAAGCGGAGACCAAGAGTAAGATGCTTAACTGACTGTGCCACCCAGGCGCCCCTCTTTTTATCTCTTTTAAGAAAGCATTTGAATATTTGAGTAACTATTCTGATTGTCTTTGACTAGCCAAATGTGGCTTACATCACTTTCTGGTAAGACAAAGTTTATATAGGGTTTACAGGGAGCAAGAAAATAGTTGAAAATGTCTTTCCCAGTCTATTTTAATAGGTAGTTAAAAATAGTTTTAGAAGTATGGTAAGTGGATGATAAAGGAAAGAAATACTTTAGGATGGTTAAAAAAAAAATGTATGACAAGGCAGTCTCTAAAGTGTATTCTTTTTTTTTCTTTTTTTTTTTAAAGATTTTATTCATTCACTTGACAGAGAGAGATCACAAGTAGGCAGAGAGGCAGGCAGAGAGAGAGAGGAGGAAGCAGGCTCCCCGCTGAGCAGAGAGCCCGATGCGGGACTGGATCCCAGGACCCTGAGATCATGACCCGAGCCGAAGGCAGCGGCCCAACCCACTAAGCCACCCAGGCGCCCCGTATTCTTTTTTTTAAATAAGATTTGCTTATTTGGATGAAAGAGTATGTGAGATGGGGGAGGGCAGAGGGAGAGAAACTCGAGCAGACTCCATGCGGAGTGTGGAGCCTGACTGGGGGCTTGATCTCACCAGCCTGAGATCATGACTTGAGCTGAAATCAAGAGTCAGATGCTTAACTGACTGAGCCACCCAGGCACCCTTAAAGTGTATTCTTTCTTTTTTTTTCTTTTTTAAAAAATTTTTTATTTATTTGAGAGAGAGAGAGCCTGTGCATGAGTTGGGGGTGGGTCAGAAGGAGAAGCAGAATCCCCATTGAGGGGAGCCAGGAGACCAACCTCGATCCCAGGACCCTGGGATTCTGACCCGACTCGATGGCAGACTCTTAACCGCCTGAGTCACCCAAGTGTCCTCAAAGTGTATTCTTTCTTATCAGTACTAACGCTTGATAAGATTCTTGGTACTGAAGGAAGTAGAAGCTTATTTGGAATTGTTCTAGTTATTTGAATTAACATTTCTGTTAAATACCTGAGAATGTTAAGTTTTATTTAGAGCCATTGGTAGTCAGAAAATAGATAAGAAATACTGAAAACTTCATTGTTAATTCCTAGTTTACCACTTGATTTATGTCGTGCTTCAGTTTGTGTCTTTTACACGTGTATAATATCAAATAGCAGTTTTTGTACCCATCAACTTTATAATCCCCCCCCGCCAAAGATTTTATTTATTTATTTACTTGACTGAGATCACAAGCAGGCAGAGAGGTAGGCAGAGAGAGGCGGGGAAGCAGGTTCCCTGCTGAGCAGAGAGCCCGATTCGGGGCTCGGTCCCAGGATCATGGGATCATGACCCAAGCCAAAGGCAGAGGCCTTAACCCACTGAGCCACCCAGGTGCCCCCAGTTTTATAATCTTAATACTGCTCTGATAACTAGTGGAGGTTTTTCATTAGATTTGAAGAGAAAATTAGATCATGAATTTATCCCAGTTTTTTAAAAAATCAACCCAAATTAAAAAACAAAAATCTGACATTCTCCCTTTCAGTGGGAGCTCTCAGAGGGAACCTCTTATGAAGCTATTCTGCAAACTTCTTATCGAATTCTTTATTTGCCAGAGTGTGATCAAAAAAACCGTCCTTGGAGTCAGCAAGTACATGTAACATTTCATCGCATCAGCTTGTATACTGCACATTACTCTGAAACTACATGCTTAGCTTTCTAATGAAAGATTCCTGTTTCTTTCTTTCTCTCTTTTATAGGAATATATTTGTCCCAGATGTGAATCAGGCTTTATTGAAGAAGTGACAGATGATTCCAGGTATTGTATAAGCTCGTGAATAAATCAGGCATTTTGTTATCAAAATTGTTTTCTGTCACCATTGACTGAATGAATAAAAGGAAAATTGTTCTATAACTTATGTTCTCTGCTAAGTGGAAGGAACGGAGGGAGGGAAGAAGAGGGAAGGGTAATAAAAATGGAAGAATTTGGGATGTGATGTGATAGTGGGTATGGTGAGATCCTCTGCTTCTGATTGTGTGTGGCATTCCTTTGAAATCTCTATATCCATATCAGAGGAAATCTGGTAAGTTTGCATTTGTTTTCTGAGTCTTTGGTGTCTTTTTAGATTATTGGGTGGTTTCAGTGACCACTCTGTTGCCTAAAGGTAAATGGCTGTTAAACCTCTTCGGTCAGCTTGGGACTGACTTCTGACAAAGATATCTAAGAAGGTAAGCAGGCTGGTCTAGTCAGGGAAACCGAGTTATTACTCTCTTTTGAGGAAAGCCTTTGGATCCTTCATCTTACTAAAATTATTGCAGTCAGACTTACGCCATTTTATAGCTGTAATATTAATTTGGTTCATAATGCTTGAAATCAGCTCTTATTGGTCTTTCTAGAGATATAAACCTTATAAAAGGGGAAGTGTTCCTGAAAGTGACAGTATTTTATATTACTTTTTGGTTAATATGGATAAAACTATAAAAACTTAATAAAAAGTAGAATAGCGTTGGTAGGATGGCCTTTTATGGCTAAACATAATGGCACATTTGTTCTTTTATGGCTGTTGGTTAGATAATTTGGTTGGACAATTGATGAAATACTGACTGGATGAAAAGAACCTGTAATCTGAAGCTTCTTTTAATCTTGGAGTGACTTTGGAGATTTTAATGGCAGTAAATAATTCCTTTGCTGTTGCTATTGGCAGACTCCAAAGTTGAAGGGCCCTTCCACAACCAGGAAAAACCACACATTTTACAGTATGTACTATTAGTTTAACTTTATTAATGAGTGGTGATTATATATATATAAATGAACTGGAGCTTCTGGGGCATTATATGGCATGGGATCAGGTTTGGTACACTTACATGGTGATCTAATAATCTTGGTTTTTGAATAACACAATACCAGCTTTAAACCTGTAAGATTAGCATGACAGCAAAATGAGCAATTTTGTGAGAATAGCATGCTAACTTGGGGCAGCTTTTTATTTGTGCTTTTATAATGGCATCAAATACTTACTGCAAACACTTACGCTCTGCATGTATTGAATAAAGAGCATATTGGTTATTGGGAGGCAATTGATGGGCTTACTTTTTTGTTCTAAGTTTTTAAGTAGTAATCCTGGTTTCTTTAGCCTTGTGTATGAAGTATGGTTATAAATGCAGATAGTGATTAGCTGTAGGATGAGTCGTTTTTTTAGAAGGGAACTATGAATTTTATGGATCCTGCTTTCACTTGATTTAATTCTTTTATTTGTGCCTTTGTAGGCCAAAGGTTGTCCACCTACAGGTGCCATTAGTAGCAAATACTCAATTGTACAGATTATATGTCTTTTGAAAGGTTGGTGTTCTAAATGGTTGAAGAAATCTTTTTCTTAGAATCAGTTTCTTAGAGGTAGCATGGTATTCCCTTTATATTAAGTTCATAAACATTGGCTGATTTTTGAATACTTAGCAATTACAGTGGTAAGTAGTAGATGGTAAAAATGAACAATAGGAGGTCCTTACGTATAAATATTGGGTAGTGGGCTCCATATGTTACTGGACATTGATCACAGGGGCATCTTGTAAGTTTTCTTAAGCTTTGTAACATCTCTCAGAACATGTGGTTGTTTTATTATCCCTTCTCTATGATTAGCCTTGTTACTCTTAAAATATGGAGGAATTTTAAGGAAAGGGAATGCTGAGGAAGTTTCAGGGGGAGCAGAACTGTAAAAGATAAAGTTCATAGCTTTAATTACCAGGGATATTTGAATCCCTGAAACAATATAGTAGGCTTGAGCAATAAAATGGGTATACAGTGGTAGTTGAATTATTTACTAATTTAGCATAAATGTACCAGTACTTCTGGGCTTATTCTACATTTGAAGTGTTTTTAACTTCTGAAACAAATGCAAGTGTTAAATGGTTTCTAATTAGTGAATAAGGCCTGAGCATGACTACATAGAAAATGGCATTAGCTTTGCTTTTTCACTTTTGGTTTCAGACTAACCAAACTGTGTTTGTTTCCTTATTGAGCTGAGTGCAGTTGGTGTTCTGAAAATGAAAGCTATCTGCAGTAGTTTGTAGACTTGTATTTGGAGTGACTATGTGTACATGTTCATAGGCGTGTGTCTTGAAGTAAAAGTGATACCTGGTAGTTCTTGTGATTTTTTTCCATTCCTTTCTCCACAAAATATTAGCCATTTTTCCTCTCCTTTTTTT
Organism: Mustela putorius furo; assembly: GCF_011764305.1. NCBI lineage: Eukaryota > Metazoa > Chordata > Mammalia > Carnivora > Mustelidae > Mustela > Mustela putorius. Next base: position 678,616 of record NW_025421424.1, read on the forward strand.
TTTTTGCAGATTTCATGGGGACAATGGGATCTAATATTTCTCCCCAGTCTTCAGGAGTAGTTATTTTATTGTTTACACATTTTTTTTTTTTAAGTAATCTCTCCACCCAGTGTGGGGCTTGAACTTACAACCCTGAGATCGAGTCACATGCTGTACCAGCTGAGTCAGCCAAGCGCCCCTGTTTTCACATTCAGCAATTTTATTTTCAAGTTACCAATGTAGAGTATGACGTTGCAGGGTTTTTCAAAAATGATGAATGCTCTGTATAATGTTTTACACACAGTAAACACTTTACATGTATTTGTGGTATGAACACATTCTTGATCCTCTGAATTTATATGTATACATATGCTTTTTAAGGTTTTGTTTATTTGAGAGAGAGAGGGAGGGAATGAGCAGGGGGGAGGGGCAGAGGGAGGGGGAGAAGCAGACGCCCCACTGAGCAGGGACACCCCCCCCATGTGGGACTCCATCCCAGGACCCTGGGATCATGACCTGAGCTGAAGGCAGCCACTAAACCAACTGAGTCACCAGGCACCGTGAATTTATATTTATGAAAGGAGGGAAAGGGTTAGAAGGGGATGAGATAAATTCTAGATATTAATAAGGTAGAATTTATAGTCAGAGTCAGAGTGCAGAGGGCTTTGGATCCTCATTTGGTCGGTGAGTTCAGAAAAGACTTAATGGAGGAGGTAGCATTTGAGATGAGCCCTGAAGGATGGGTAGGATAATCAAAGAATAGTATAAACTATTAAAAGAAGAAAAAATATTTATTGAGATCTTTTATAATGTGCTAAGTATAGTACCAGGCCCCTTGTAGCACTGTATTTAATCATTCCCAAGTAGGCTCAAATGTTATGTTCATCTGGTGGTTGAATGATTTTTTTTAGCAAAACGTTATTTTGAGAATCTTGTTTTATTCCTTTGCCTCCTTGAGAATAAATGTTTTTTTTCTCTTGCTAGGTCAAATTTGAATTGCATTGCTGGCTGTGGTTCCTTCTTCCTACTCTGTGGTGGCCCCTCTTTCTAATTTTTCACTTAATTTATACTTGATTTTGTGGTTTGTTATAATATCTTTTGTAGATTAATCCACATGCCAGTTCTTCATAATTTCCTTCGTAGGTGTCACATTGGGATGAGTTATTTTTCCTTATTGGGCTTTGTTCTCATTGTACTATTCTATATTTAGCTTCTGGGAATGAAGCTTGTTCCTAGGAATAGAATCAGTACTCATTTCTTTTTCTCTTCAGTTTTTTAGGTGGTGGTGGCAGCCGGATAGACAGTAGCACATCAACACATTTTGCAGAGGTAAGTTTTCCTTTGGCTGTAGGGATTCTGTAGATAGTGGGTGGATGTTTAAACCATGACAGAGTTCCACCTGCCGCAAGTGCAGCAGAACATCAGAAAGTATAAGAAAAGTGTGGGCAAGAGTAGCCCTTAGAAAGATTTGTGTTTTTAGTAGTTGGGCCTTTGACATGTTACTTTTGGTAAACCTTTGACAAAGAGAGGAACCTTCTTGATCTGTGCTGTTTTAAACCTGGTGTTGTTTCCAATTGTTTTCTACTTCCTTAACTGTGTATATGGTGTGAAAGGAAAAAAAAACCTTGTGGTGTTTGTGAAATAACAGTGCTATAAACTCTGCTTTGGTGATGTGGCAGCCAAGGAAATAGCAGGCCAGAATGAGTTGTAATTGAAGTCACCATTCAGCTTTACACAGAGGTACTGGTTTTTAGAGATGGCCTCTAATAAACATGGTGGTTTGGTATGATTGGAATTGGGGGCCAGATTAAGTATATGGTATTTACTTGCCTTCCAGATCTCAAGGTGGGACCTATAGTTAATTTCCAATTATATACATAGCGTAGCATCCATAGTTTTGGGAAAAAAATCTTAACTATGATTTGAAAATGAGGCATTAGTTTCCATCTTGGAATACTGTTTTACATTAAATTGAGAGTAGTTTTGTTTTTCATTTTATTCATTAACTTAAAATCTCTTGCTTAGTTTTTTGGGGGATTATTTTAACCATTTTTAAGTGTACAAGTAAATGGCATTAAATGCTCTATTTTTAATCATTTAGAGACTATACCCTGTAAAAGACAGACCATCTATCTCATCCTATGAGAAACACTGGTTTGTTTTGCTTCTATTGCCAGACAACTTGGTTGGCTTTAGAAAGCTAACAGATGCCAAAAGAACAAAAAATTAAATCCCATAATCATGATGTTTCTATGTGTGTGTTTTGGGATCACATTAGCCTTTTCCAAAGATATCTCAGTTGCCTAGAAGCCTGGCAGAATTTTTTGTATTTATTTATTTGTTTGTAAAGTAAAACAGTTAGCAGTACATTGGACAATTGGTGTTCAAGAAGCAGCCCATAAAACCCTAAGCTCCTCTCCTTCATCCTCTGAAATTATCTCAAGACCTGTATTCCCCCAGATTTTTATGTTGTTAGAATTATAGTCAAGGGACACCTGGGTGGCTCAGTTGGTTAAGCAGCTGCCTTCGGCTCAGGTCATGATCCCAGTGTCCTGGGATCGAGTCCCGCATCGGGCTCCTTGCTCGGCAGGGAGCCTGCTTCTCCCTCTGCCTCTGCCTGCCATTCTGTCTGCCTGTGCTCGCTCTCTCCCCCTCTCTCTCTGATAAATAAATAAAATCTTAAAAAAAAAAAAAAAGAATTATAGTCAAGAATCTTGACAAAATGTTTGAGTAAAATTTCTGTTTTACTAAAGGTACTTCCTTTTACTTATGGTCTTTGTAGTTCTTAACATCCAGTTTTAAGTTTTTTGGTTAAATCTGAAATGCCTAACATGGGCTGGTTAAAGTGTGCGTTGCAAGACATTTTGTGTCTTTGAACTACTATTTTTATTTTCTCATTTTGATAGATTGAAAAACATTATTTAAAGTTTATTCTTGCCAGGCCTGGAAGCCTTTTTAATTTTATTATGTATTTCCCTGTGTGTGTTATTTCCAATAACATAGATTGTCACTTACTAATTATATATATGCTGAAGAAACTTTATCTGATTTTCTTTAAATGTTAGTTCTCTTAGGAAATGGAAAAACATTGGTCTGTCAGTTTTATAGATATGACTCACCAGGGGAGATGCATTAAGAAGAAAAATAAATATAGGTAGTCATTTTCCTAACTTTAGTAATGCTAAATCTGTCACTGATGGCATGAGCTATCCTTCAGGTGTTAAAAGTAATTTTGCTGAATCATAGCCTGTGGCTTCATGTCCCTTAGGGTTTATAGCAAGGGCATGTTTATGCCCAGTTTTCCCTCTGTAGAGATCCCTTGTTATCATGCCTGAGTATGTCAGTTTTTTCCTTTTCTAATTATATTTTGCATTTAAAAAATAGAAAAAAATCTGTCTTTATGATATAGAAGTTGCCAGGGATTTAAATCTGTCAGCTTCTTAGCTAAATGTTTTATACACAGCATTCTCCTAGCAGTAGGGACAAGAAGCAAATGTCATGGTTACCTTGCCTGCAAGGAACTTAAAATTTCATTGGGGAACAAGTGCAAACACATGAAGCAAATGGGAAAATAACAAAGAGTATACAGAGAGTGTGATAAGCTTATTGTGGGAGGTATATAACAAGTACAGTAGAAGGGAGAGATTGGTAGGCTGCAGCCTCTGGGAAGACTGAAGTGTTTAGGAGGAGAGAGGTCAAATGACACAGTAGTATGCCTGGAACAAGATTGCCTGAGTTCAAATTCTGGGTTCACCACTTAACTGGCTGTGTAACCTGGGAAAAATTACTTAGAATCTCTTTGTGCTTCTGTTTCTTTGTAAATTGGGGAAAATAATATCTACCTCATAGGTTTGTGAGGGTTAAATGAAGTAAGACATTCTAGGTGTGTAGGCCAATGTGCCTGCCATGCAGTGAATTTCAATACATTTTAGCCATTCTCAAAACTTTGTTGAAAAGGTAAAACTCCTTCATGAGGAAGTTAAAAGAAGGCATCAAGCATTGGAACCTTACATGGTAGACAGAATTCAAATACACAATGAGGTGAAAAAAACTATCTCAAAATAATATTCATAAGCTATAAGGTTTTAGACTCATGTCCCTGGATGAAACACTTAGAAAATTATAAATAGAAACCAAAGTTATTTTCCTTTTCCATATTTTAGTTTATAAGTTTAGCAAAAGCTTATGCTGAGTTTTGTTCAGTTTTCCTCAGCCAGAGTTCCTTGTACAAAAAAGATGTTATTTTCTATAATTAGCATTTGCTGATAGCTGAATTCTTAAAATACTAGGTATGTTAGAAGAGGCTTAGTCCAAGCAAAATTTTAACAAAGTTAGTATTGATTTTTAAAATTTTTTTATTAAGTGGCTGTTGGGTCAGGAAATAGAGTGGGTAAAGTTGGAGTGAGGGTGGGAGGAGGGTTGCTAGTTAAATGGGAGTTTTGTCTGAGTATTGTGTGAGGATCAGTGTAGAATGAATCTAAAAATGTTGCTAGCAGTTTTTAGGGAGGAAGGGCATTGCTGTATTGAGGTTCCTGGTGGTAACCTGGTGAATTGAGCCCATGGCTGCCTGAGGGTTTCATTGATTACTTGAAAGTTTCTGACCATGACCTGGTGCCATTGAGACATCTGATCTGAGAGTCTCAGCTTACCAAAATGGATCACTTCAGTGCAAAAGTGGCTGTGGCTGCTGCCTCTGATTAGCAGAAAATAAGATAGGTGGCTTCCTGGAAGCAGAACTCCCAGGTATATACATGAAGGTAGACTGCTCAGTCTGATTTGTATTTATTTAAATAAAATTTCTTTTGGTACATGATGTAGCATTAAAATGACAATAAAAAAATACTAAAAACATCTGGAGTCCCACTATTCCAGGAGCTTCTTTTCTCCACATATTTCCTTTCAGGTTTTATCTTGAGTCATTGGTACTGAAAGATACTATAACAGCATTAAGATTTTTAAAAATGAAAAATCTGTATTCTCATTATTTTAGCTTTATTTCTTTGCATATTTTACATTTTTCACCTACATGATTCATAACTGTTTCCAGAGGCATTCACAGAGTATACTATATTGAATTTCTGCTTTTTAACATTTACTTAGGGTTATGTAAAAAAACTTTTTTTGTCTCCTTGTAGTTAAAAGAATATAAAATTTATGAGTTCATATTGGTTCATGCCTGTACTGTGTTAAACTGTTATCCTATGTTAAACATGTCTGGTTATGTGTGATAGTTCATTGTGGATTGTATCTCTTCCCTCCACCTCTAAATCTAGAACACATTGAGAAATACAGAAGCCAGACAGATGGAAACAAAAATTTAGTTTTACTCTTCCCTATTGGAGAACATGGTTGGTTGATCTGTGGCCAAATGGACATCCAAAGTCTATATAGGATGACTTACCTAAGAATTAGAGGTTGCAGAGGAGGCATTCATACTCAGAACCATTTTTTTTTTTTTTTGCATTTGTGTAGCTTCCTAATAGGTGAACCCCATCCGTTGGAGAAATGAATGAATGGTGAATCAGCAGATGTTAGGCTCTTGCCACTCACCAGTCAGATACATTACTCCTCTGGTAGAGAAGAATAATGAGGAATGATTGAAGAGGTCAGCGATGGAAATGAGAGATCTGATTCTTCCCTCTTCACTCTGGGTTTAGTGACTTAACCCTGAAGTTAGCAGGAGTATGGGAGTAGTGACTGTGCCATCTTGGGGAGATCAATAATATGTGATAGCAATTTTGCCTTTACCTTCATGAAGAAAGACTCTGCTCTTTTGTGTGTGCTTCTGGGACCTGTGGAGAAGGCTCTGAAATAATAAAAAAACATTAAGTAAATTATGTTGAACTAAATAAAGTTGTTAATATTCTACTATTTTTGACCTCCAGAAATGGCAATTTTATTTTATTATGTTTTTAAAAAAGATTTATTAATTTTAGAGAGAGCATGTGCTCGCATGAGGGAGCACAGAGAGGAGCAGAAGGAGAGAGAGAAAATCTCCAGCAGACTTGCCACTGAGCACATGGTCTGATGTGGGACATGATCTCAACAACCCTGAGATCATGACCTGAGCCTAAATCAAGAGTCGGACACTGAACCAACTGAGCCACCCAGGCACCCCCACCAAAATGGCAATTTTACATGAGTCAATCTAGTAAAAAGAAGTTAAAGATTTTAAACCATCTTTCCCTGGGTTAACCATTCTTTTACCTGTTTGTTATTCTCAGTCTCAGCCAGATGCCAGTAGAGTTTGGGTTCTTCGAGCTGTTGCAACTTGGATTGAATCTTAAAGTTTGGATTAATTCAACCAAATCTTTGATGTGTCTCATTTTTTAGTGTGAAGAGCTCATTTCATGTTACCTGCTTTACATCCAGTCAGTTTGGAGATGTCAAATAAAACTCCTGAGCTTTTTGCAGTTGTTGAAAAAAATAACTCTTTGCATAATTGAGTGCATACTCAATTCATACCAATGACCACAAATTAGCAGAGACCACAAACTTAATGGTAACAGATGGAAAAACGGTAAAACAGAATATTCTTGGTGTCAGTCTTGCCAGTTGCCCAGAGTCCATGGCCTGTAAATTTAAACTTATTTGGGAAAAAGTACCTTTCAGGAGATTGTTTATGGCACAGTGCTTATATTACTGGGGAAATAGGGATGTGCGTCATATTTTTTGTGTGTGAATGGCATTTGAGCTCTGTATTTTGATCAAATTTAGGAATTCGACATGGTTGCAGCTACAGTGTTGAGGTTTCTTTTTGAGGGCCCTTTCTTTCCTAGGCAGTATAGTATAAACCTCTGAATTTCCATTTACTTTTATTTTTTTTTTTAATAAGAAGGTTTTATTTTATTTTTTTTTTAAGACTTTATTTATTTATTTATTTATCAGAGAAAAAGAGCACAAGTCAGGGAGGGGCAGGCAGAGGGAGAAGCAGGCTCCCTGCTGCAAGGAGCCTGATGTGGGACTCGATCCCAGTATCCTGGGATTATGACCTGAGCCAAAGGCAGATGCTTAACTGACTGAACCACCCAGCCATCCCTCCATTTACTTTTAAGTCTTATATTCCAGGTACCCCTGAGTTGAATTGAGGATGAGCATGTTTTTTACTTTTCTTTCAGTTATCTTCTCTGCTTCTTAAAATCATTCTAATGTTTATTACTATTGTTTTAAAAAATTATTCTAATTTTTCCTTAATTTATTGAACAAATCTATTTTCCTGGAGATAGATGTCTTAAAGTATGGGTCTATTAAATTGTCCTCTTAGCTTTTAGGTTTCAGTAATTTTATTCTACCTCTAAGTAGAAGCTTTGTTTCCATGGTAAATGGGACCCCTGCACTTATTTGCCTGTTGGCTAATAAAAGCTACTGCCTTTCTCAGGATGAAGATATAGTTTAGGTCTCCAGTATCTAAAAAGCAAGGATCAAAAGTTAGGCTCCTTTTGGGTTCACACACAGTTCAAAATAAGATAAAAGGTGGTTGGAGCTGGTAATCTAATGCCATTTAACTCTGCTACCAATGGCAGATTAAAGGTAGAATGCCTCTACAACCATTATAACCATATAATAACCATATAATCTTCCCAAATGGAATATTTTGTGAAAAGTTAAACTAAAAAGAATAAAAATTATATAATTTTTTGGAAATCTACTGATTAGACAGAAAATTGGTTTTGTTATATAGGTGAACTTATTAAGCAGTTGTTCAAACATTTCTTGAAAATAAAATTCTAGGGGGGACCTGGCTGGCTCGGTCGTAAGAGCATGTGACTCTTCATATCGGGGTTGTGAGTTTGAGACCCATGTTGGGTGTAGAGATTACATACCTACCTACCTACCTACCTACATACATACATACATAAACAATTAACTAACTAACTTAAAAAACACCCCAAATTCTAAAAAATAAAAATAACTTAGGTCCTTAAAACCTGGCAGAATTTTACAAGAACAGAAAACTATGGACCAGTATCCCCTTGTGAACATAGATGTGAAAATCCTCAACAAAATTTTAGCAAATAGAACCCAACAGTGTATGAGAAGGGTTAGACATCATGTTCAAATGAGATTTATTTCATTTGGAATGTTAGTTCATAATTTGAATGTTAGTTCAACATTTGAAAAATCAAACAACGTAACTCACCATAGTACACTACAGAGTAAAAACCATATAGTCATCTCAGTGGATGCAGATTAAGTATTTGACGAAATCTAAAAAAAAATTTTTTTTAAAGAGAGAGCAAGAGCACATACTTTCCTTGGGGGGAGCGGGCAGAGGGAGAAAGGGAGAATCTTAACCGGGCTCCATGCCCAGCACAGAGCCCAACCTGGGGCTTGATCTCACAACCCTGAGATCATGACCTGAGAGAAGATCAAGAGCCGGATGGTTAATTGACTGAGCTATCCAGGTGCCCCTAACATCAATTTTTGATAAAATCTCTGAGCAAACTAAAGTAGATGGCAACAGCCTTTATCTGACAAAGAACTTCTACTAAAATCCTGTAATTAATACCATTATTAATGGTGAAACACAGTGTTTTCTAGCTAAGATCAGGAATAAGACCAGGATGTCCTTTCTCATCACTTGTGTTCAACATTGTTTTGGAGGCTCTAGCCAGTATAATAAGGTAAGATAGGTAGAGACAGACAGATGTAAGTAGTATCCAGATTAGAAAGGAAGACGTAAAACTATCTATTCACAGTTGGCATGATCATTTATTTTGAAGGAATCTGTAAGAGAGCTGTTAGAACTAGTTAGTGAATTTATTAGCAAGGTTACAGGGTATGAAAAAACAAGCAAAAATCAATTATATTTTTACTTATTAGCAATAGTTGGAAATCGAAGTTAAAAAAATAATTTACAATAGTATACAAATGTGAAATACTTTTTCAGAAAAGATATATAAGATCCAAAAGTGGAGAATTACAAAATGTACTTAAAGAAATTGAAGAACACCTAAATAAATGGAGAAATAATGTCCCACTCAGGATGAACTTAATATTGTTGGGATGTCATGTATAATTTGGTGTAATTCCAGTAAAGATCCCAGTCAACTTTTTTTTATAGAAATTGACAAGCAGATTGCAAAATTCACATGGAGATGTGAGGTGGTTAGAATAGCTAAAACTTCTTTGAAAAAGAAGAAAAAAGTTGGAGGACTAATACCTGATTTTAGAGCTTATTATAAAGCTACAGTAATCAAGACTGTGTTATTGCCACAAAGATCAAAAGAGCAGAATATCCAGAATCCAGAAGCAGACACACACTATGGACAAGTGATTTTGACAAATGTACAAAGGCAATCCAGGAGAAAAAAGATGGCCATTTAAATGTGCTGAAACATTTGCAGTACAATAATATGAGCTTAGATACAAACTTTAAACTATATATAGAAATTAGCCCAAGATGGATAGCCCAAGATAGACCTAAATGTAAAGCTTTTTTATACTTTGAGGAAGAAAACACAGGAGGAAATCTTTTTTTTTTTTTTTAAGATTTTATTTATTTATTTGACAGAAATCACAAGTAGTTGGAGAGGCAGGCAGAGAGAGAGAGAGGAGGAAGCAGGCTCCCGGCTGAGCAGAGAGCCCCAAGCGGGACTCGATCCCAGGACCCTGAGATCATGACCTGAGCCGAAGGCAGCGGCTTAACCCACTGAGCCACCCAGGCGCCCAGGAGGAAATCTTTATAACCTTGGGGTAGGCAAAGATTTCTTAGATATGACACCAAAAGCGTGACCCATAAAAGGAAAAATTGAGAAATTGGACTTCATCAAAATTAAAAACTTCTTGTCTTCATAAGAATGAAAGGACAAGCCACAGTCTGGTAGAAAATGTTTTCAGATCATTTATCTCACGAAGGACTTGTATGCAGACTATGCAGAGAACTCAAAATGGAATAATAAGAAAACCCATTTTTTGAAAATGACAAAAGATTTGAACAATTTGCTTCTCCAAAAAAGATTTACAGATGGCAAATAAACATGCAAAAAAAAGGCTGAACATCAAAAAAAGAAATGCTCAACCTCATTAATCATTAAGGAAATGCAAGTTAAAACCACAATGAAATACCACTATGCAACTGTCTGAATAGCTAAAATTTGAAAGACTGGCCATACTAACTGCTGGTGAGGCTATGGAACAACTGAAATTGAATGTAAAAATGGAACAGTCACTTTAGAAAACACACTAGCTGTATATATAAAAAAAAAGATCTGCATATATAAATATGTGTACAGATGTTCATAGCAACTTTATTTCTAGTAGCTAAAAATTAGAAACAGCCCACATCAACCCATCAGCAGGTAGGTGGGTAGACAAATTGTGGTATAGTCACCTTATGGAATCCTACTCAGCGTAAACCACTGATATGGACAAATGTCAACATAATCGATTAAAAGAAACCAGAGTACATACAATATGATCGCTATTACATGAAATTCTAGAAAATGCAAACCGCAGGAAGATCAGTGTTTTTTTAGGGGCAGGAGGAAGGGATTACCTAGGGGTATTAGAAAACATTTGGAGCTGATAGGTATGTTCTTTATCTTGATTAAATGTTTTTATTTTTATTTATTTATTTTTTAAAGATTTTATTTATTTATTTGACAGAGAGAGATCATAAGTAGGCAGAGAGGCAGGCAGAGAGAGAGAGAGAGAGGGAAGCAGGCTCCCTGCTGTGCAGAGAGCCCGATGCGGGACTCGATCCCAGGACCCTGAGATCATGACCTGAGCCGAAGGCAGCGGCTTAACCCACTGAGCCACCCAGGTGCCCTTGATTAAATGTTTTTATAAAGTTGCTTGTGACCTTTTTCAAAATTGTACTGTCGATTGATTTATCTGTATGAGACTAGGTTTTGTTTTGTTTTTGAGATTTTATTTATTTAAGAGCGAGAAAGAGGGACCACAGAGGGAGAAGCAGACTTCCCTGCTGAGCAGAGAGCCCAGAGAGCCTGATGCGGGCTCTGTCCCAGAACCCTGAGATCATGATATGGGCTAAAGGCAAACGCTTAACCAGCTGAGCCACTGGAGACTGTAGTGTTTTTATTTATTTTATTTTACTTTTAAGATTTTATTTGTCAGAGAGAGAGAGCATAAGCAGGCAGAGGCAGAGAGAGAAGCAGGCTCCCCACTGAACAAGGAGCCCGATGTGGAACTCGATCCCAGGATCCTGGGATCACAACCCAGCTGAAGGCAGCAGCTTAACCCGACTGAGCCACTCAGGCTCCACTCCACTCCACTCCACTCCACTCCAACTGCAGTGTTTTTAAAGATATAATTCGTATACCCTGCAATTTTACCTTTAAAGTGTACAACTCAGTGGTTTTAGTATATTCAGTGTACAGCCATCCCCACTAATCTTCTTCTTTTTTTTTTTTTTAATATTTATTTATTTATTTTTTTGACAGAGAGAGAGAGAGAGAGATCACAAGTAGGCACAGAGGCAGGGAGAGAGAGAGTGGAAGGGAAGCAGGCTCCCTGCTGAGCAGAGAGCGGGATGTGGGACTCCATCCCAGGACGCTGAGATCATGACCTGAGCCAAAGGCAGCAGCTTAACCCACTGAGCCACCCAGGCACCCCCATCCCCACTAATTCTAAAACTTCTTTATCTTCCCCAAAAGTAACCCTGTATCCATAATCACTCCTTTTTCTCCCTAATTCCCTCAGCTCTAGGTAACCACCAATCTATTTTCTCGCTGGATTTGCCTATTTGGGACATTTTATTTAAATCATACATTACGTGACCTTTGTGACTGATTTCTTTCACTTACCATATTGTTTTGAGTGTTCATCCATGTTGTAGCATGTATCAGTACTTTATTCTTTTTTATGGCTATGTAATATTTCATTTGTATGGATATAGTACTACACTTTATTCACTCATCAGTTGGTGGGCATTTGGTTGTTTACACTATTTAGCTGTTATGAATAAGGAATATTTGTGTGTAAATTTTTGTGTGAACATATGTTTTCTTAGATATATAACTAGGTGTGAAATTGCTGGGTCTTCTGGTAACTGTTTAACTTTTGAGGAACAGACCATAGTATTTTAAGGGATGCTAATGTGATTATGGTTAGCTAATAGCAAATTCTGGAAAAGTATTGTCCATCCTGTTTTTTATATTGAAATCTGTAAATATTTCAGCATGGGTGTTTTCAGAAGTATTTGTCTTTTTACCTCCATTCAGAGTAACATTTCAGTTTTTCAAGCAAAAATTATCAAATAAACGGTCTCTATGAATCTTTTGGCTGTTTCACCAAAACTTTGTAATAATGTTCTCTGGTTTTACTTATACATAAGCCATGTGCTGAATATCCAGTTTTATAGATAGGCTTTTTTTTTTTTTTTTTTTAAACCTCTTATGCTTGTCTAAGTTTGCTCAGAGGCATATAGCCTGAAGCTGTTCTTTTCCTTAGTGTTGATTTGGTATAAATTTGTTTAGCACACTTTATATCCTGTGTTCTGGGGCCAGTGTACACTGTTTGGGACAAATACATTGTTTGCACTAATTGTCAGTTTCCAAACATATGCCAAATACCTCATGCTTGTATTGCAGCTGTTCCTAATCTTTGGCTCCTTTAGAATTTTTGTATGTATTAGATGTGATAACAATTTGTATAATTATCAATGCAGATTATTATGCTCTTGGTACTTGATTTTTCTTCTAGTCACAATTCTCAAATATTTAGTTTTTATGTTAATTATAATGATTGCTTTGAGAGTTCTTTTCTGTGAGCAGACTTTGTGGAACTTTATTCTTATAGTAAGGGTATTGTACATTTCCTGTATTTATGTAAGTGATTTGGATGATGGAAAACATGGAAGGGGTAATACTTTTCACTTATTAAAGGCAAGTACAGTTTTGGATATTTAAAAGTTGCGTTTACTTTGGAATTTGGGGTCATGAAAATGTTGTGTTTTAAGACCACTTTTCAGACTAGAAACCAGTAATCTTTACTGGGGGGGGGGGGACTGTCATTAGAAGGGGAGATAAGTCTGATGATGAAGTACAAATGGCAGTTAAAGTGTAAAGGTGCTTTATTTCACTTTTAGTGTGCGTATTATTTTTTGTTCATCTAGTTGGACATCAGAAGTTTTTGGAAGTTATTAAAAAACAGTGTTGGATGGGCACCTGGGTGGCTCATTGGGTTAAAGCCTCTGCCTTCAGCTCAGGTCATGATTCCAGGTTCCTGGGATCGAGCCCCACATCGGGCTCTCTGCTCCTTGGGGAGTCTGCTTTCTCCTCTCTCTCTCTGCCTACTTGTGATCTTTGTCTGTCAAATAAGTGAATAAAGTCTTTAAAAAAAAAAAAAAACAGTGTTGGCAAGAGTATGGGAGAATGAAAGCTGTTATACTCTGAGGAGTATCAATTGGTATAGCCCTTTGGTGGATGGCTTGGTGTAATCTAACAAAATTTAAAATGCTTATACCCAGTAATTCTTTATCTGTGCTACAGGATATCCATATGAAAAAGAATGATTCCTAATATATTTTACGGGGCTAGGATAACCTCATAGCAAAACCAGACAAGGAGAGTATACAAAAGGAACATTAGGGGCTAATTCACTCATGAACATAAGATGCAGAAATTTACCCAAACTCCAGAAATAGAATGCAGCAATGTATTATAAAAGCCAGCTTGTGTTCATCCTAAGAATTCAAGGTTGAGGGGTATGTGGGTGGCTTGGCTCAGGTCACGATTCCAGGGTCCTGAGATTGAGACCTGCATTGGGCTCTCTGCTCAGCAGGGAGCTGCCTTCTCCCTCTCCCTCTGCCTGCCACTCTGTCAAATTAAAAAAAAAAAAAAAAAGAATTTAAGGTTGGGCTAATATTAAAGGCTAGAAGGCAGTGATGTTATTTTAAAGTGCTGAAAGAAGAAACTGCCAGCCAAGAATGTGAAATCTGGCAAAAGTGGGGCGTCTGAGGGGCTCAGTTAGTTAACTGTCTGCCTTCATTCGGCTAAGGTTGTGATATCCAGGGTCCAGCCCCTGAGTGGGCTCTCTGCTCAGTGGGAAGTGGGGTGTCTGCTTCTTACTCCTCCTCTGCCCTGCCCCCGACCCTGCCTGTGCACTATGCAGTCCTTCTCTCAAATAAATAAAATTCTTTATTAGGGGGGAAAAAAAAAACCTCTGGCAAAAGTATCTTTCAAGAATGAAGGAAAAATTAAGACATTCCCAGATAAACAACATTTGAGGGATTTCTTTGCTGATAGACCTTCTGTATAAGAAATGCTGAAGGGAGTCTTTCAGGCTCTCTGCAGACCTATTGAATTTACTTTCTGGAGTAGAGCCAAAGAATATGCATTTTAAATAAACTCTCCTATTTATTCTTACACGCCAGGAACAAAAACCTTACAATGAGATACCATTTTCTATCTAGCAGATTGGTAAAAACTAAAAACAAAAACAAAAGCCCTGTGCTATCTAGTGCTTGCCAGGATTTGGTACAATGGAAACTCTTGGTGAATGTGTGAATTGATGATAACTTTGCAAAAATAGTTTGGCATTGCCTAGTAAAATTGAAGATATATAGACCATATAAAGTTGTACAAACTGCGAAATGGAGAGACTTTTCTATCTCTGCATATATGAATGTTCACACTGGCTGTTTGTAATAGCAAAAACCTAGAAACAATCTAGATGTTTATTGAGAGGAGAAAGTGTGGTGTAAAATGTGTGTGAAAATGAATGCACTGACATGTGCGACCAAAAATGCAAGTGCTTTCATAAGGCACTTTCATAATTCGTTAAGTCACATTTTATTAGAGATACATACATTTCTAGTAAAACGATAAAGGAAATCAAGGGGATGTTTAAAAATTATGGGTTGTGGTTACTGGAGGTTGGGACAGGGAGGGACACACAGAGGGTTTCAGTGGCTTTAGTGATGTGAACTAAGAGATGGTTATGTGGGTATATATTTTATTTTCTTAATGCCTCATTATGTTTTACATGTATCAAATACCAGTATCATAATAAAAATGTTAAAACTACGTGAAATATAATATAAAAACATCCATATTGTGCTGCTATTGAAAAGAATGATAGGACTTTGTATTCTGAGTCAGTGCCTCTTTTTCCTCTGTGGCTTTAATCCCAAACATCTACAGTTTCCTTTGCCTTCCATTTGTGGGATAGTATCTCTTCAACTTAAAAATCAAATCCATTGGGGCGCCTGGGTGGCTCAGTGGGTTAAAAAGCCTCTGCCTTCGGCTCAGGTCATGATCCCAGGGTCCACATCAGGCTCTCTGCTCAGCAGGGAGCCTGCTTCCTCCTCTCTCTCTGCCTGCCTCTCTGCCTACTATAACCTGTCTGTCAAATAAATAAAATCTTTAAAAAAAAAAATGAAATCCATTGAGGCAGAGGTGTTTTTTTTTTTCCAACATCTTATTTACTGCCATATCTTAAATAGTTCCCAGAAAGTACAGAAAGAGTATATGCTAAACAGGCATTTATTGAATGAAAGAATATGTGTGTGTTAACACGGAGATATTTAAAGATTGGAATTCTACACACTAAATTAACTTCTGAGTAGGAGAGTAGAACTGTATTGCACTTTGTATTTTATATTCTGCATTTGCATTTTTGTAATATATTTATTATGTATTTTTTTAATTAAAGGAGGAGGAAACATCTTTGAAAATCAAGAAGCAAAATGTAAACTGGAGAAAGATGACAAAAAATAACATTGTTGACAAACCTAAACAAACTCCTTAATTTCAGGAATTAATTTGACAAGTTATTAGATGTTAGGTTGAGACTGGAGTTTGGTCTGGAATCAGATCAACTTTAACATACAGCTGGGCTGGTATCCCTTTCTCTGAATGTTTCTGGAGGAGACTGTTGTTAGCATGGGTCTCTGGAAGAAATAACTAGTCTTGAGCAGATGGGCTGTGAGGATTTTAAGACCTAAGATCTTGTGCTGAGCAGTTTTGTGTCCCTGTAATTATATATACACTAAATAATGTGTTTTCTGTTGGACTTAAAATTTTGAAACAAAATGAAAAGACCAGGATGTAACCAGGGTTATGTACTTGGTATATAGTAAAATAAATAGTAGTCTCTCTGAAAATACCTGGTGTACAGGTAAATACAATTTAAATTTGGTGGTTTGTTTTTTCCATGCAGTCTTTGTTGAATAATTCCAAACACCTCCCCAACCCAACCCCCCCAACACTCCCACACACCCAACAACACCTTTGTAATGATAAAATGTGTACAATAGAATGGTCTTATCAAACATTCCTGCACTGCTTTGGCAGGCTTTGACAATGCCCCTTTCTGATGCAGCTTCTAGATAATAGAAGTATTTTATAGACCTCTGTCTCTACTTTGTGGTAATGGTGCTCTTTATAAAGTGTGTAAATACATCCATTTTATTTAAACCTTAGATAATTACATAGTAGAAATGTGGATGTTATTTGTGACAAAGCACAAGAATATGATGATCTACATGATTATGCCTAGGACAGAAGTCCATGATCATGTCTGGCTCGCATTTTTACTTCAGAAGGAGACACTGGCCAGAGGCATGTGGACATGAGATCAGTGTTAAGGAAAGGGTCCAGCTGTTGGCTTGTTTCTGTATGAGGAAAATTAACTTTCTCAGTGTCTAAGTGCCTCTCCTGCACACACATACACCATGCATGCTCTTGAAAGACATTTTTTTTTCTCCTTCATGAAACTAGGGAAACATACACGTCTTTAGTTTGGAGCTACTGAATTTCAAAGTGTTAAAAACTATTCCAAAAAAATTTTTTTTCCTCTTTTTCAGTATTTATTCTTTATCATTTCCTCTGATCTTGAAACCAGTAACGTGTTGTTTATTTCTGGTTTTTTACTAGCTCTGGGAGCATTTGGACCACACGATGTTTTTCCCAGATTTTAGACCATTTCTAAGTAGCAATCCACTGGACCAAGATAATAGAGCCAATGAGAGGGGTCACCAAACTCACACTGACTTCTGGGGACCAAGCCGGCCTCCACGGCTGCCAATGACTCGAAGATACAGATCACGAGGAAGTACTCGTCCTGATAGATCCCCAGCTATTGAAGGGTGAGTTTTTTATTTAAGTTTCTTTAAGGGTAGTTTCAATGAAGGACGTACTGGCATAATCTAATCTTTATAAGGTTCTCATACTTCTTACCTTTATGGATAAGATGGAAGTATAAAAACGGAATGAAGGTGAAGTTAAATAGAATGTCTCTTTTCAGCTGCTACCAATTAACAAATGATGCTAAAACTAATGATATAGGTCTCTGGTTAATTTTATTAATGTCTTAGATTAATATATAGGTGATACATTTATTTATCGGAAGATACTGAAAGGGAATATCCAATATATTGGGTGACGTTAGGATTTAAAAAGACCTCAGTAGATTGAAACAATGGACTTAATATGAAATTTCATAGAAATAGATATAGCCTAGGGGCTCCTGGGTGGCTCAGTGGGTTAAAGCCTCTGCCTTCGGCTCAGGTCATGATCCCAGGACCCTGGGATCGAGCCCTGCATCGGGCTCTCTGCTCAGTGGGGAGCCTGCTTCCTCCTCTCTCTCTGCCTACCTCTCTGCCACCTCGTGATTTCTGTCTGTCAAATAAATAAATAAATAAATCTTTTAAAAAACAAGAAATAGATATAGTCTTGTGATGATAAAAACATTCATGCAACAAATGTTTATTGACTGTCTTTTATGCTGGAACACTTCTGTTAGACATTGAGATACAGTGGTGAGCAAAACAGATGCTGGCCCTTGATCTCATAGAGCCCATTTTGTAGGAGTAATAAACATTAATTTTTAAAAATATTTGCCATATGCATGGGATTGAACTTCATGCTTTATCTGCTTATTTAATCTATATGAATTAGTAGGTGCTATTGCTATTCTTTTTTTTTTTTAAGATTTTATTTATTTATTTGAGAGACAGTGAGAGAGCATGAAAGGGGAGAAGGTCAGAGGGAGAAGCAGACTCCCCAAAGAGCTGGGAGTCCAGTGCAGGACTCAATCCCAAACTCCTGTAACATTATATGAAGGCAGTGGCTTAACCAGCTGAGCTACCACCCTGCTATTGCTATTCTTTTTTTTTTTTTTTTTTTTTAAGATTTTATTTATTTATTTATTTATTTGTCAGAGAAAGAGAGAGAGAGAGTATGCACAAGCTAGGCAGAGTGGCAGGCAGAGGCATCGAGAGAAGCAGGCTCCCTGCTGAGCAAGGAGCCTGATGCGGGACTCCATCCCCGGATGCTAGGATCATGACCTGAGCTGAAGGCAGAGGCTTAACCAACTGAGCCACCCAGGCATCCCACTATTCTTACTTTAAATTAAAATAAACTAAGACTCAGAGAAATAAAATAACCTGGATCAGTGGTAGACCCAGGATTTACTTGAATCCTGGGATATATGAATCCAGTGCTGCATGGCAGCCACTAGCCACACGAGGTTATAAGGATTTAAATTAATTAAAAGTTAATAAAACTCAGAATTCTTTAGTCATAGTAGCCACATTTCCAGGGTTCAGTAGCCAGAGATTGCTAGTAGTTACCATATTTTACAGCACAGATTATAGAACATTTCCATTATCTCAGAAAGTCCTGTTGGACAGTGCTGTTCTAGAACCTACATTCCCTCACATACATACACCTTCCACATTTTACTATTAATAGGTTACTATACTTGCTTTATCACATATCTATCCATCTATTTGTCCATTAGTTCATATTATACTGTATGAATTTCGGGGTTAGTTGTAGACATTTCCTCTTAGGACAATGATAGGATATAAGGAATCTGATTTAATGGGATTGTCTAGGACAAAAGCCAAAAAATTGCAGACCATTGTAATGATATATGGTGCTGAGATGCAAATCTGTGCCAATTAAACTGCATGTAGATTACTTTCCTTTCTCTATGTGGTATGGACCCCATTGTTGAACTCCTCAGCTACAGTTCATCTATAGTTTAAAACTCTTGTGCACTTATTTTCTCCGACCCACTAAACTGCCAATTTTGGATCAGTGCTGTGGTCTGCGTTTTCTTTGCTCCTCCCCTAAGGGATGGCTGAATATTGCTGGAGGAAAATCATTAATATTCCCATTGGTGCCCCTACAGCTGGCAAAGTCTGTTTAATCTCCATTAGACTGTCAATGCTTTTGATTAGTCTTTTAATTTGCATTCCCCTCAGGAAATATTTTGAACTTCTGCCAAATTTGACTCCAGATTTCCTGTCTGGTAGCTGATTCTCAGCAGCTGACTTGTATTCTTCATTTTAGAAAATTGGAGCCTCAGATATGAACTACCAAAAACCCTGGGTCAGATTTTTCTACATTAATATTTATTTCTCCTTCCAGTCTCCTGAGATGAGGTATCCTTCCTTTGTTTTCAAAATAACTCCATCAGTTCATGTTTCTGACTCATTCTTTTCCTGTTTCTTCTGAGATTTAGTTTCATTCATTTTCATCTCCTTGCTTCCTTTCACCTCTTTGCTGCTCCCCCCACCTCCCACACTTTAGCAGCTTGATTTTCAACTCTGGCTGTACATTAGTGTCTCAGGATTTTTTTTTTTTTTTAAGATTTATTTATTTATTTATTTGACAGAGAGAGATCACAGTAGGAGAGAGGAAGGGAAGAGATCACAGAGAGAGAGGAAGGGAAGCAGGCCCCCTGCTGAGCAGAGAGCCCGATGTGGGACTCGATCCCAGGACCCTGAGATCATGACCTGAGCCGAAGGCAGTGGCTTAACCCACTGAGCCACCCAGGCGCCCCTCAGGATATTTTTTAAAATCCTGATACCTGGTCCCTTTCACCAAGGATTCCATTTCAGATATTCTGGGTGAGATCTAAACATTGATAATTTTAAAAAGCTTCTGCAGTTATTCTGATTGTAGCGAGTTGAGAACCATTGCTTTAGTTACTGCCCAATCTTATTTCCTTCCTTTTCCAATAAAATTTCCTGAGAGGAGTCTGCTTTTACTTTGTGTACTTCCTTATCTCTCATTATTCCTGTACCACTGTAATCTGGTCCTCCTTCATTAAAATCCCTGTGTTGCAGGGGTGAAGACCCAGTAGGTACTTCAAAATCTTTATTGTATGGGTCTAATGTACTGAATTCGATATTTTCCCCCCTTGTGAAATTCTCTACTTTTCTGACTTCCATGACAGTGAATTTTCTTGATTTACCTCTTCTCTCACTTTTCCTTCTAGTGGATACTTCCTAAATACTGGTTTCCCAAGGTGTTTTCTTCATTCTGCTTTTCCTTAGTCTGCAACAGGGTTCTTAACTTTGGAGCTTAGTGACTTTGTTGGGCTGGGTAATTCTTGATCATGTGGGGGGCTCTCCTATAATGTTACATTGTTTAGCAGCATCCCTGGCTTCTGTCTACTACCTGTAGTAACCCCCCTTATCCTCCTAGTTATGACGATCAGAACTGTCTTCAGACCTTGCCAAATGTCCCCTAGGGAGCAAAATTGTCCTTGGTTGAGAACCACTACTTCATAAGTTCTCTCTGGCCATTCTTAGATTATCTCACAATTCTAATAATTACCTATATACTAAAGACTCCCAGATCTATATTTCTGTTTTGACCTTTCCCCTTAATTTGAGACTTGAATATATATCCCCTTGTTAGACACTTCTGTTTGGATGTTCCACAGATACTCTAAACTCACCAAGATGGAAGCTAAACTCATTTCTTCCAAACTGAATCCTTTTTCTTTATTTGAATTTGATTGGGGCTACCACTCTCTACGCAGTTTAGAAACTGAGGTCTTAACATAGACTCTTTTCTTTGTCCTGCTCAACTTTCTGCTATATATGCATCCAGTTACTTATTCTTCCTGATTTTTCTTTCCTGTTTCTCATCTCCTATTTTGTCCAACCATTTCCCTTTTAGTTCACGTCCATATCTCCTTCAAACCATTACCATTCTTAATTTTTTTTTAAAAGGATTTTATTTATTTGACAGAGGGAGACACAGCAAGAGAGGGAACACACACAGGGGGAGTGGGAGAGGAAGAAGCAGGCTTCCTGCCAAGAAGGGAGCCCAATATGGGGCTTGATCCCAGGACCCTGGGATCTATGACCTGAGCTGAAGGTAGATGCTTAACAACTAACTGAGCCACCTGGGCGCCCCACCATTCTTAAATTTGATCCCTTATTACCCTTGCAGGATTATCTACCTAAATTTTCAAATCTCTGTCACTTCTCTGTATAAAATCCATTGTCATAGGGTCCATAACTTCATATATAAGGTCCTCTATGTTTCTGAACTCTTCAGCCTTGTTTCCTGTCACTTCTGCTTTTCTTTTCTTTCACCAATACAAAACTTACCATTCTCTACATACACCATGGTATTTCTAGCTTGTTTACCTTTACTTAATCTGTTTCCTTTGGCAGAAATATCTCTACTACTTTCTTTTTTTTTTTTTTAAGATTTTATTTATTTATTTGACAGAGAGAGGTTGCAAGTAGGCAGAGACGCAGGCAGAGAGAGAGAGAGAGGAGGAAGCAGGCTCCCTGCTGAGCAGAGAGCCCGATGCGGGACTCGATCCCAGGACCCTGAGATCATGACCTGAGCCGAAGGCAGCGGCTTAACCCACTGAGCCACCCAGGCGCCCTCTCTACTACTTTCTTAACCCAATTAATCCTTTGGTGAATTTAGGAAGCCTCTTGTTACCTGAGGATTAGATCAGAAGCCCTTCTTTGTGCTCTCCCAAAGCACCTCATGTACTCCCCTGCCCTAGTTCTTTTTATTTTTATTTTATTTTTCATTTTTGTTATTATTATTTTTAAAGATTTTATTTGAGAGAGAGCACAAGCGGAGGGAGCAGCAGGCAGAGGGAGAAGCAGGCTCTGCTGAACAAGGAACCCAGTGTGGGACTCGATCCCAGGACCCTGGGATCATGACCCTAGCTGAAGGCCAGATGCTCAACCAACTGAGCAATCCAGATGTCCCTCCTACCATAGTTCTGACTATACCAGTTGAAGTTATCAATACTATGTACTACATAGCATTACATAGTAATAGTACTACATAGTACTATTGTACTATGTCAAGCTTGACATCCATTAGCCCATTTAATGTTCCCCAAAATACTGTGAGGTAGGTACTGCTGAGGAATATTGAAATTCTGGCTTATTAGAGTATATATTAGTTATCTGTTGTCACATAACAAGTTATCCTAAAACTTGGTTACTTGAAAGAGTAATAATCGGGGTGCCTGGGTGGCTCGGTTGGTTAAGCGTCCTGGGATCGAGTACCACATTAGGCTCCCTGCTCATCAGGGAACCTACTTCTCCCTCTCCTGCCTCTCCCCCCAACTTGTGCTCTCCCTCTCTCTGACAAATAAAGAAATAAAATCTTTAAAAAAAAGTAAAATCATGGATTATTGCTCACAGTTCTTCGAGTCAGGAATTCAGATAGGGTAGGAGGTAGTTTCTCTGTGCTGTGTGATGTCTGGGACCCAGCTACAACACATAAAGCCTGAGGGCTGAAATCATCTTTAGGCTTATTTGTGTACATGTCTGGTGGTAGGGCTAGCTGGTGGCTGGGCATTTAGTTCATGCTATCAGGGAAAACACATGACCTTCCTTAGTTTTAAGTCAAGTCTAATTTTGTTTTTGTTTTTGTTTTTTAAAGCTGTCCACTAATTTGAATTTGTCTGATTGTTTCTTCATTCAGATTAAATATCTGGGCAAGAGTATTAGATAAGTGATGTATCCTTCTCCGTGTATCACAACAGAGGGGGCACATGTCAGCTTGTGGGTAATGTTAAGTCTGACCATTTGTTTAAGGCCTTGTCTGCCAAATTTTTCTTATAAGGGTACACTTTCTTCTCTGTAATTAATAAATAATCTGTGGCGATACTTGGATATTAAATGGATATCTGGTTCCCTAAATAGTTTTTTTACCTAATGATACTAACATCTATTGATGATTCTTGCCTGAATTATTACCATAATGGCTATAAAATAATGATTTTTCTATTTCTGTGATTCCTTCTACAAATATCAATCTTTTGTAAATGAGCTTTTTTCTTCTCCTTGCCCTATCTTATCAATCTACTTACTTATTTTAGTGTGGACTCATAGATTTTATTTTAATCATTATTCATTTTGATGCTCATAATCCCAATTTGACCAGAGTAATTTATCTAAGCATTTTAGGCAGTAACCCTCATTCACAGCCCTTAAATTAATAAGAGAGTTGAGGTGTCAGAGTAAAGTGATCAGCTTGTGTTTCTCTGATTATTAGCTGGTAATTTCTGGCCTACGAGATGAACACAATTTCTGCTGGGGGTTCCTATAAAGGAAATAAAATTCTTCCAAGAAGAATTTTTTAGTTGCTACATAGGAATGAGGAGAATTATTCTAATTTGTTCTTTGTACTGTATGAATGCTTAAAAAACACAGTATGTATGTCCTTTGGCAGCCTTGTATTTTGTCCACAATCTGAGAAGAGAAGGTAACTAGCACTTAATCAAATGCTTAGAATTTTTCAGGTACTGGGCTATATACAATCTTTTTACAGAGCCCTGGAGCTCGGCCATGAATAGCTAAAGAAGGCGGGGGTCAAATTTTAATATCTTTTGCTCAGAAATTCCTTGCCAGATTAATAAAATAATCAGTGTGAACACATTAGCTTGATTCAGTCCTCCTTGATTGCTTTGCCACTTTATTCCATTGGAAATTGTGGTCTGCTCCGTTACTACATTGTCCCTTTAACTAATAGCAGAGTGGGAGAAGGATATAAGCTTCCTTTTCTCATGTGTTCTTTTTGATAATCATATTACCTGAGTAACATATAACCTGACTTAATGATAACTTAACAAGAGGTTTTTTTCCTTACATCTAGGGAGATGTCTATAGCTGGGTGGCAGTAGGATATTTCTTTATCTTAACCATGTTAGGGTTGAATCTTTGTGGTTCTCTTGGTCTTTCTCTCATGCTTACTGCCTTAGAGCTTCAGGAAAGAAGAAAGGGAAAAAGGATAGCGTCAGCTTATTTGTCCCCCCCCCTTTTTTTTTTCAGAAAAGGAAAATCTTTTCCATTGCCCCACTCCCAACTCTATAGTCCTTGCCAAGAAAATTCCACTCACTTGGCACTATGTCACATTTTCCCCATCCCCAGCTATAAAGAAAGCTGGGCGAGCATGGATTTAGCTTTTGAATCCTTTGTAGTTGGAGGTGGCAAAGGAGAAGGGTGTTCAGAATGGATTTGGAGTCAGTCAGCCAATGTCTGCTAATGAGATATTTTATTAGCTACTTTAGCTAATAGAAAAAAATAACACGTTACTTCAAATTAATTGTAGCATAGGGTTAATATTTATTTTACATAAATAATGTTTTAGCAGTCTTCTGAAGATTTTGATCTTGTAAGATAGGTTAACCATGGGCATCTCCCTCCCTTCCCCCCCACACCTTTTTTGCAGGGGGTGAGTGTCATGAACTTAGTGATTTTGGGCTCCAAATCAGCATTTTGTATATTTTAGTCATTTAACTTTTTTTTTTTTAAGATTTTATTCATTTATTTGAGAGAGAGAATGAGAAAGAGAGCATAAGAAGGGGAGGGTCAGAGAGAGAAGCAGACTCCCTGCTGAGCAGGGAGCCCGATGCAGGACTCGATCCCAGGACTCCAGGATCTTGACCTGTGTTGAAGGCAGTCGCTTAGCCAACTGAGCCACCCAGGAGCCCTTAACTTTTAAAAAATTTATTTAGAGAGAGAATGAGAGATTATGAAAGTGGTGTGAAGGGTAGAGGGAGAAAGTCTTTTAACTCTTGTTGGTTTTTTTCTCATTCTATAATTATTATTATAATTTAAAGTTTTAAAAATTTATTTATTTATTTATTTATTTGGGAGAGGAGACGGGGGTTTGGAGGGTAGAAGGGAAAGGGAGAGAGAAACCCAAGCAGACTTCTGTGCTAAGTGTTGAGCCCAACGTGGGGCTCAGTCTCACCATCCTAAGTTTGTGACAAATCACAATCACAGAGAGATGTCACCTCACATCTGTTAGAATGGCTGTTATCAAAAAGACAGAAAATAACTAATATTGTTAAGGATGTAGAGAAAAGGGAAGGAACCCTTGTGTACTGTTGGTGGGAATGTAATTTGGTGCAGCCAGTATGGAAGACAGTATGGAGATTCCTCAAGAAAGATCGAATATGATCCAGCAGGTCCATTTCTGAATATTAATCCGATAAAAATGAAAAGACTTAATTTGGAAAGATATATGTACATCCCCACCTGTTTATTGCAGCATTATTTTTAATAGCTAAGATGTAACCACCTGAGTGTCTATCTATAGATGAATGGATAAAGAAAACATGGTATAGATACATAATAGAATATTATTCAGCCCTAAAAAAAGAATAAAATCTTGCCATTTGTAACAGTGTGGATGGACCTTGAGGACATTATGGTAAATGAAGTAAGTCAAACAGAAAAACACAAATATATGATCTCACTTACATGTGGAATCTTAAAAAAAAAATCCAAATCCCCAAACCAAGCTTGTAGATGCAGAGAACAGATTTATGGTTGCCAGGGGAACAGATTTGTGAAGTGGGGTGTGAGAGGTGAGCAAAATGGGTGAAAAGGGGGTAGGGGTCAAAAGATACAAATTTCCAGCTATAAAATAAAGAAGTTGGGGATATAATGTATAGTAGAGTGTCTATAGTTAATACTGTATTGCATATTTAGAAATTACTAAGAGACCTTAGCAATTAGATCTTAGAAGTTTTTAACATGGTGATGGATGTGAACTGGATTTATTGTGATCATTTCACAATACATACAAATAACAGATTTTTAAAAGTCTTTTTTTATTTTTGAGATTCAAATGTTTTTCGATATTTATTTTCCCCAGAATTATATATATACACATGCACATATATGTGTGTGTATGTGTGTGTGTGTTAGTGTGGGTCATAGAAGCTATATATATACCAAAAACAAACAAAAGTAGACAAATTGTATATACCACTACTACTTTGTTATTTTTTTTCCATCTCCAAAACAAGTGCTTTATTTAACTTTTTTCCATTTTATTTCTTTTCAGTGTTCCAGCATTCATTGTTTATGCACCACACCCAGTGCTCCATGTAATCTGTGCTTTCCTTAATACCCACCACCAGTCTCACCCAACCCCCCACCCCCTCCCCTCCAAAATTCTCAGTTTGTTTCTCAGAGTCCACAGTCTCTCATGGTTCTTCTCCCCCCGCAATTTCCCCCAACTCACTTCTCCTCTCCATCTCCCCATGTCCTCTGTGTTACTCCTTATGCTCCACAAATAAGCAAAACCATATGATAATTGACTCTCTCTGCTTGACTTATTTCACACAGCATAATCTCCTCCGGTCCCATCCATGTTGGGTGTTCATCCTTTCTGAGGGAGGCATAATACTCCCATTGTATATATGGACCATATTTTCTTTATCCATTCTTTCGTTGAAGGGCATCTTGGTTCTTTCCACACTTTGGCAGCTGTGGCCATTGCTGCTATGAACATTGGGGTACAGGTGACCCTTTTCACTACATCAGTATCTTAGGGGTAAATACCCAGTGAAAGTCTTCTTTGTTAAAACTAGTTGTCTGAAGGTTGTTTCATGAATGTATTGCATGTTATAAAAGGTGAAGTGCAGTAATGTCTGAAGACTATAAGTGATGGTCTTTCTTGTTTCTAATAAGATAGACTTTTATCTTTGCTTATCATCTTTAGGAAGTAATATGTTAGTGTTTAAAATGCTGTGTGGTATAATTGTAAAACTCTTTAAAAAAGAGGGGTACAGAAACTAGCCCTGTGCATTTGTTGGTGCATGAGCTGAAATCTACAGCTTTTTTGGGGGTGATGGGGCATTCCGCAGGTTTACTGTCAAGAGGTGTGGTTTTTTTGTCTTTACGAGTTTTTGTTTTTTTGGAGTTCGGCAAGGACAAACTTTAAAATTGTATTCTGCTTGCAATGTGTAGGATGGCAGAAGGATATCCTAACCTTTTGTCATGATCATATGCAGGAAAATAATGAAAGTTGACTAGAGCCCACTTTTTAAAATTTTAATTGAGTACTTCATTTTTGTAGCTGCTGCTTCTGAAAGAAGGAAAGTTTAAAAGAATGTCAGTATTTTTAGGAGAATTGAATAAACCTGTTGCAATAGGCTTCTCTTGAAACAAATGAAAAAAAATCCTGATTAACCTGGTTAATAAAATTGTCTTGGTCTCTATGGTGCTTTTGAAATGCATTGACAGGAGAGTGTTATATTACTGAGTTCTCTCTCATCTACCACAAGCACCATTGCTCTAATGTTAAGATTTTCTAAAATAGTGAAGAATGCTTGGGAAAATTTTGGGGGGAGGGGGCATGTGTAATTTTTCCTTGATTTTTCACAGTAGTTGTATTCCTGGAAAATTCAGTATATTTTAAAACCAAGTAGGAAATACTTTATACATAGAATGGAGTTGAGTTTGGGCTCAGTAAATTATAGAGTTTTCCTCCAAGTGAATGTTCACACAGGACATTCAAAGGTTGTGCGTGTTGGAGACCACTGCTGGGCATGACTATCCTCCTATTTCTTGGAAGGTTACTGGCACTTGCGAGGTCCCTATTTACTAAATATAAATGGTACCTCCCCATTCATTGTAACTAGCAAAACTGTCTCCTTGGATTTCTAAATCAAGGGCAGTATTGAGAATTCCTGGTGTCATTTAGAAGTCCTTAGAATGGTTCTCAGTGATCAGTCACTGTGTTATCTTTTTTTTTTTTTAATATTTTTATTTATTTATTTGACAGAGAGAGAGATCACAGGTAGGCAGAGAGGGAGGCAGAGGCAGGGGGGCGGTGGGGGAAGCAGGCTCCCTGCTGAGCAGAGAGCCTGACACGGGGCTCCATCCCAGGACCCTGAGATCATGACCTGAGCTGAAGGCAGAGGTTTAACCCACTGAGCCACCCAGTCACTGTGTTATCTTAAGCTGTCTGTCTCCCTTTCTCTGTCTCTCTCTTCTGTGCTTTCTTGTATTGGCATCATTATTGGATAGCTCTCTCTGTTTAAAATGAAAGGTGACTGGTGGTAGCTCCAAGTTTTCAAGAACATTAGAGCATTCATCCCAGAGGGTATATCCCTCTTTTGACTCTCAGAAAGGGCACCTGGTTCAGCTTGGGTTTTGTGCCCACACTTTTAGTGGGTGCAGGTATTATTCCTGTGAATTTTTCTTTTTTTTTTTTTTTTTTTTTTTTTTTTTTTTTTAAAGATTTATTTATTTATTTATTTGACAGAGAGAAATCACAAGTAGATGGAGAGGCAGGCAGCGAGAGAGAGAGAGGGAAGCAGGCTCCCTGCTGAGCAGAGAGCCCGATGCGGGACTCGATCCCAGGACCCTGAGATCATGACCTGAGCCGAAGGCAGCGGCTTAACCCACTGAGCCACCCAGGCGCCCCTCCTGTGAATTTTTCTAAGTTAAGGATTCACCCCCCCCCCATATGAGTATCTAGCTGTTTGCAGTGTAAATCATTGAATCATCCATCTGACCTGAAATATATATCTTTTTATATATACATTTATATATCTATAAATATATATAATATATATCTTTATTTATATTCTATAGAATATAAATAAAGATATATATTATATATATTATATATAATATATATCTTTATATATATATAATATATATATATATTATATATATATTATAGATAATATATATTATTTATATAATAATATATAATAATTATAATATATTATATTATTATATTATGTTATATAGAAATGATATATATTATTTATACAATTATATATTTATATTAATAATAATATTTATATAGATAATATATAAAAATATATATAATAATAATTATATATATAAACTGATTTAGTTTTGGTGAAGTCCAGTTCATTATTGTCCTTCCTCAAAAATGCCCTGATGCTTTTTACCCTTCCACATGGATTTTAGATAAAATTTGTTAGTCTGTGCCCTCTCTCTTATCCCATTGGGATTTGGATTGGATATGCATGGGAATGCAGCTATGCTCACCACTATATCACCAAGGCTGATGCATCGGATTTATTTATTAACTTCGGGGCATTTGTCACTTTTTATAATATTGGAACTTCTCATCTAAGTCCACAGCTCATGTCTCAATTTATTTGGTTCCTTCGTGAGGTTATTCAGCAAAAAGTTTTATAGTTTAATTTGCCTTTTTAACTGATTATTGCTGGAAAGTTCTTTGTCACCCATCCCCTTGCTATTTAATTGAATTCTCTTATTAGCTCGAATAGGTTTTCCCGTTACTCCCTCGAGTTTCCTAGCTTAGCAGTTGTATCATCTACAGATAATTGTGTTTTTTTCCCTGTTTATGCCTCATTATTTTTTATCTGTTACATTGACTGTATTATCACAACAAAGTTGTTTAATAGTAGGCATCTTTGTCTTCTTTCTGATTTGAGTGGGAATGCATGTTTCTGTGTTAAGCATGTTTACCTCTGGTTCCTCAGATACACACTGTCAGATTAAGAAAGGTTTACTTTATTCCTAATTTATTAGGGGCTTTTAATTAGGAATGAGTAGTGATTTTTTTTTTTAAGATTTTATTTATTTGAGAGAGAGAGGTCACAGGCAGGCAGAGAAAGGGTGGGAAGCAGCCTCCCCACTGAGCTGAGAGCCCAACTCGGGCCTCAATCCCAGGCCCCTGAGATCATGACCCGAACTGAAGGCAGAGGCCCAACACACTGAGCCACCTAGGCCCCTTAGGAATGAGTAGTGATTTTATCATATGCCCTTTGTAGTCCTGTCCGAATGATTTTATAGTTTTCTCCTTTAAGCAGTTAATGAATTTTATTAACTAACAAATTTTCTTTTTTTTTAAGGTCACTTTTTTAAAAAAGATTTTATTTATGTGACATAGAGAGAACACAAGCAGGAGATGCGACAGGGGGAGGAAGAAGCAGGACTCCCCACTGGGTAGGGAACGCCAGATATCCTCTGGAATCATGACCTGAGCTGAAGGCAGATGCTTAACTAACTGAGCCACACAGGCGCTCCAACTAATAGATTTTCTAATATTGAAGCCACACTGCAAGCACTGAACAAAAACTACTTTGTCAAGAAGCATTAATCTCTTTAATACATTATTGGAGTTGATTTATTCCTAATCTTTTTGTTTGTTTGTTTTTGCATCTGTTCATAAGGGGACTCGTAATTTTTTTGTGTTGTCTTTATCACATTTTGGTATCAGGATTATGTTAGTTTGATAAAATGAACTGGGAAATCTTGCTGTTTTATTTTATGCTTAGGAATAGTTTAAATAACATAGGAATTATCTATTCCTTAAAGGTTTGATAAAAATTAACTATAATTCTGTCTCCATCTGGCATCTTTTGAGGGACCAGATCTGTTACAACTTTTGAAGTTACTTCTGGGTTTAATGCTCCAGGGTGGTGGTGTATTCATTTCTATTGCCAGCTTCTAGAATAGTGTCTGTTTTATAGTGGATACTAAATATATTTGTGTTGAATGAATGGATAATTATGTTCCTAAGAGGTATATGGAATATATGCATTAGTGGTAATTATAGCTAGGAGTTTGTGCCAGGCCCTAGTCTGAGTGCATTACGGATAGTAATTTGTTTAATCTTCTCCATAATCCTATGGGGAAGTTACTGTGAATCTCCATTTTACAGTAGAAACTGAGGCACAGAGTGGTTAGGTAAACTGCCTGAGATTATAATACCAGTTAAAAATTGCAGCCAGGATATTATACAAGTGATGATATTTGTATTTGGTAGGATTATGTATGTTTAAAAAATACTCTTTTTTTTGTTTGTTTAAAAAGTACTTTAAACAAATCTAATAGTATCATATAGACTTCCCAATTAAAAAAAAAAAAAGGCATTTCTCTAACTTTCTCAGAAACTTTCCTTCCAAAGCACACATACCCGTATGAGAGGGCTATCTCTCTGCGATCTGTCACCCCATTGATGCCAGGGTTGATTTAGCCGATCTGGCTGGCTAGGCTGGTGTCTCCTTCCTCCCTCATTGCTCCGTGTGCGTCCCTTCCCAAGCTGGTGCACTCGAAGAGGAGGACTTTCTCCCCATAGAGGAGGACCCTTCTTTGGTCAAGGATATACAAGTAGCTGCGATCCCCTTCTAGAACCTCCAGACAAGCTCCAAAGCACACATACCAATATGATAGGAAGTAGTACTTTTAGTTCACTTTCTTTTTTCCTTTCCTTCATGTGAATGGAACACAACATGCCTGTTTTGGTCATGTTATTGCTCCTGCTTAGCAGGTCTACCCTTTTTCTTCTACATGATTGTTACTCCTTTACATTAGTTGTCATTGTATGTCACCCAGTGGTTTTTTGTTGTTGTTTTTTAAGATTTTATTTATTTATTTGTGAGAGAGAGTGAGAACACAAGCAGGAGAAGTGGCAGGCAGAGGAAGAAGCAGACTCCCCACTGAGCAAGGAGCCTGGTGCAGGACTCTATCCCAGGACCCTGGGATCATGACCTGAGCTGAAGTCAGACCCTTAACCAACTGAGCCACCCAGGCATTCCCTCACCCAGTGTTTGGAAAGTACATTACAATTGCATATTTTATAGATTTCTTTTTTGTTAGATTTTAGCTTGGCTTCTTCCTAATGGGATAGTTCGTTCTGTTGATTTGAGAAGGAGTATAATGTTTTATTCTGCTCATCAGGTTTTCAACTGGTGGTTTCCGTCAGCTACATTGCAGGCTCCTCCTGTTCAGTCCACGGATTCCACTGTAGACAGAGTACTTTGTCATTTAAAAAAATCATATGTCAGAGATTAATTAGCCTTCATGGGATTATTAATGTGTTCCTTACACCAGTTTAAGGAGTTACTCTGAAGTGAGATCTGTTTTCTTTTTCAATGACATGAGTGAAACCTCTTTGCAAATGTAAGGATAGGTAAGTCTCACATTGTTAATTCATTTTGCAAATACTTGTGAGAGTGTCTAAAGTATGTCCTCTAATCTGCAGCTTTCAAATGATGTTTATCCAGGTGCAGTTGGGTCCTGAGTAGACTAGCTCATCCTATCTAACCTTAAATGAATCTGACCTGTGCCAGAAGACTAATTTATTAATTTGCAGCTGCGGGTATTCTGTTTCAGTGACTGAAAAACTCATTTCTGCTTGTTAGCATAATCCTGTCTTTGAATTTCCCAGATAACAAGAAATCAAAAGCGGGGCACCTGGGTAGCTCAGTGGATTCAGCCTCTGCCTTCAGCTCAGGTCATGATCTCAGGGTCCTGGGATTGAGCCCTGCATCAGGCTCTCTGCTCAGCAGGGAGCCTGCTTCTCCCTATCTCTCTCTCTCCCTGCCTGCCTCTCAGTCTACTGGTGACCTCTCTGTCACATAAATAAATAAAATCTTAAAAAAAAAAATCAAAAGCAGTCATGGTTGCTTGGTGTGTATAAAATAAACAAAGGAGATTGCACAGTCTTTAGGAGAAATTTCATTCAGGTTGGGACAAGTCTAAGGAATTACTGATATTTTACCCTAAAGAATTCTTTTTAGGATGGCGAAATATTTATATTTGTCAGTGCTTTTTCCTTGTCTCTGTTAGATCAACACTAACACAGTCATACTTTCCAGACTTCATAGAGGTTACTCATTACTTTGCACTTACTACATTAAGACCTGTCTTTATTTTAGTTTGTTATACTCCTTTAACATTTGTTTTTTACTGTTACATTTTAGCCTGGTTTTTTGATCGGCTGTCTCTGAATCGCTTTGTAGGGCAGGTTACTACTAAGGTTTGCTTCCTTAAAAGTATGTTCCCCTGAAGGAGATTCTGAGACCATAGTATTCTGACCACTGATCACTGTTTATATTTTGAGAATTGACTTTTTTGGTTATTTAAATATATTAGGGGTTTTTCGTTTGTTTGTTTTTTGTATTAAAAAGGCAGCATTACCCAGTTATACCCTGATGCATAATCTTGTGGAACTTTTTAAATATTACACCTACATCTATATAATTGAAATGGAAATCATACTGTACCTACATTATCATCGCCCCCCCCCTTTTTTTTTAAAGATTTTTATTTATTTACTTATTTGACAGAGAGAAATCACAAGTAGATGGAGGGGCAGGCAGAGAGAGAGAGAGAGAAGCAGGCTCCCTGCTGAGCAGAGAGCCCGATGCGGGACTCGATCCCAGGACCCCGAGATCATGACCTGAGCCCAAGGCAGCCCTTCATCCCCCTTTTTTATCTTAATAGATTAGATAGGTCTTTCACTGTATTTCTGGGCCCTATCTTTGGGTCTTTTAATTAACTCAACAAACATTTGTATATTACTTTGCCAGGTATTATTCCATGTATTAACTATACAGTAGTGAATGAAACAGTCAAAAGTTGATTGCCCTTGGGGAGCTTAATAAGGGGAAAGTCAGACAAGCAAAATAAGTTAAATCAGTAGGCTGTTAAGCAGTAGTAAAGGCTATGGGGAAAAAAAGGCAGAGTAGGGAGTGTGGGAGAAGTGAAGTTTCAAAAAGTATAGTCAGCTAAGGCCTTACTGAGAAGACATTTGAATAGACATAAATGTAGTGAGGAAATGAGCTAGGAATGTGCCGACAAGAAGAGGCCAGTCAGGGGCACCTGAGTGGCTCAGTGGATTAAGCCTCTGCCTTTGGCTCAGATCATGATCCCAGGGTTCTGGGATTGAGCCCCACATCTGGCTCTCTGTTCAGCAGGGAGCCTGCTTCTCCCACCACCCCCTGCCCCCTCTGCCTGCCTCTCTACCTACTTGTGATTGCTCTCTGTCAAATAAATAAATAAAATCTTAAAAAAAAAAAAAAAGAAGAAGAGGCCAGTTAGAGCAGAGTAAGTGAGGGGGAATAGTAGGAGATAAGGTCACAGAGAAGGTGGTTGGGTGTGGTGATGGGGAAGAGAGTATTAGATAATGCAGAGCATGGTAGACTAGGGTTTTTGGGTTTTGGTCTGATTGCAGTGGAAACCCAATGGAAGGTTTAGGGCAGAGAAATGACATAGTCTCACTTCAGTCTTAAAATGATCATTCTTACTGCTATTTTGAGAATAGAATGGGGGGCTGCAAGGAGTACAGGGGCAAGGGCAGAAGCAGAGAGACCATTTTAATAGGCTGTTGCATTAATCGAAGCTAGAGATGCCAGTGGCTTGGTTGAGGGTACTGAGAAATGTTTGAATTCTACATATAGTTGATAGTGGGCATAATAGTATTTGGTAGCAGATTGGATATAAGGTGTTAAGAGTTGCAGATAATTTTAAAAAAGAGTTAAGGATGTACTAAGGTTTTTTATCTGAGCAGCTTGAAAAATGGAGTCACGATCAGCTGAAATGGGGAACCCTGGGAGGAACAGATATGGGGGAGAAGATTCAAGAGTTCAGTTTGGGACGCAGTAAGTTTGATGTGCTTATTACGCATTCAGGCGGTCAGGTTGAGTAGGCAGAGGTCTTGGGTGGCGATAAGATTTCGAAATGTGGCTTGTATGTAAAACTGGGTGAAATTGCCAAGAGTCAAAATAGAAAGAAGAAACGCTCAGAGAATTGAGCCGTAGGTCCTGACTGATTAGAAGTTTGGAAGATAAAGAGGAATAAGCAGAGAAGACAACCAAGGAACAAAGAGGAAAACCTAGAATACAGCTCTAGAGACTGGATGAAGATTCTTATATATATATATCGTCTTAGCATATGTCTTCCCCTCTAGACTGTGTGGATTGATTTTTCTCTTCTTTGGGTTAAATACACATGCCATCCTTCCCATCTTTATTTTAGCTACCTATTACTTTAACAAAACAAGATTTTATGTTTTTAACAATAAGAAGATCATTGTAAGTACTGCATGTATCAGCTGAAGATAATGTTCTCAGAATAACTCTTACACTTAGAGTCCACCCTGAGCAGACTCTGCAGGGATGTGGGACCAGCATCTGACTCCCAGGGAGTAAACAGCCAAGAGAGGGGAATCTGCAGCTAGCTCCTCAGCTGAGGTGTCCCTTGCAACTCTAAGCATTTTTGTAGGATCAGCTTCAGAACCAGGATTTAGGCTCTTTCTCAGTTAAGTACTGCCACTACTTACTGATTAGTTCAAGCACGTGATAATTTACTCTTCTAGTTATTAGCAAGCAAGGAGGGTATATTATTTATTACTGTGTAACAGATTACCCTGGAATTTAGGTGCATCCAGCAACAGACATTGATTTTCTCACAGTTTCTGGGGGCCAAAAATTTGTGAGCAGCTTAGCTATGTGGTTCTGGTAAAGGTTTCCATGAGGTTATAATCAAAATGTCAGCTGTGGCTGCAGGCATTTGAACACTCAACTGGGGCTGGAGGATCTACTTTCAAGATACCTCACTCCCATGGCTGTTGGCAGGAGGCCTTAATTCCTTACCATGTGAACCTCTGTAAAGGGCTTCTTTAGTGTCCCCATAACATGACAGCTGGTTTCCCGAGAGTAAGTGATCTGAGAGAGAAAGGAAAAGGAAAGAAATCATAATGCCTTTTATATCCTGATCTTGGAAGCCAAACACTGTCATTTTGGCCATATTTTATCTGTAGGAAGTGAATCACTAGGTCCAGCCCACATCCAAGGGGGGAAGAATTAAACTCCACTTCTTGAAGGGAGGAGTATTAAAGAATCTGTAGATTTATTTTAAAACCTACCACATTTCACCTTCTGGCCACAAATTACTACGGTTCTCTCATGTGCAAAATATACTCCCATCCTCCCAGCACCTACCTAAAGCCTTGCCCCTTTATAGCATCAACTTGAAATCTGGGTGGTTGGTCCAGTATGGATGAGGCTCCTTTGGTTATAGTTCTGCAAGTACAACTTCTTTTGATGTGAACACCTATAAATTAAATAAGTTTTCTGCCCCTCATGCACCCGGCATATAGTGATGGGACAGGCATGTGCTAAACAGATACAGAGATTCCTATTTAAAAAGTGAGAAAATGGGAGGCACGAAGAAGTCACTGACTCATAGCAAATCCGATTTTATCTGGATAAATGTTGGAAGTTTCTTGATTAGGACTTAGTTCTTCTTTTGCCCAGGAATGCTGCTCTATGGCTCGTTTCCTCCTTCAAGGCACTTGGTTTCACCCTGTGAGTTATCTTTTTTCTTTTCCATGAAAAGTAGCCCAGAATTGCAGTTGCATAGTTTTCTTACTCTGCTTCTTGCCAGTAGAATTTTGAGGGTCCAAGAAGCTTCTTTTCATTTTGTTTTGCCTCGTACCTTTCAGTGTAACCTGGTAACGTTTCTTTTTAAAACTTAGGGTCTTCTGTGAATGTTACTGAGATTCCTGCCATAAACAAAAGCCACACCCACAAATCTCTTCCAGATAATCTCCTTTCTCCCTTGGGCTTTTGCTGGGTTTGCTGAGGGACAGTACTTGCAGTGGATAGAATTTTACCCTCCAAAAAGCTATGATCAGGTCCTAACCCCACACAACTGTGACTGCGACTTTATTTGGCATAAGGTCTTTATAGATATAGATATAATCAAGTTAAGGTGAGATTGTATTGGGTTAGAGTGGACCCAACTGCAGTTGTTGGTATTCTTAGAGAAATTTGGACACAGAAGACACAGGAAAGAAAGTCACCTGAAGACCAAGGCAGAGATTAGAGTAATGTGTCTGCAAGCCAAGTAATAGCAAAGATTGCTGGGAACCACCACAAACTAGAAGAGGGCCATGGAACAGATTTTCTCCCAGGGCCTCCAGAAGGAAGTAACCCTAACAACATCTTGGTTTCAGACTCTGCCTTCCAAAACTTTTTGAACTGTATAGTTTGTGGGAATTTGTTATGGCAGCCCTTGGGAACTAATAGAACACCTACTTAAGCTTCTTGGAAGCCCAGTTGTTTAACTGAGTAGTTCTCAAGGCTATATAAATCTTTCAGAGGTCTTAACAAAGGATTTTTATAGCCACATTCTAGGCTTCCTTGTTAACCATTTTCTTTCAGCAGTGCCCTGAATTTGATATTCCATAGGAAGCCATTTCTTTTTATTTTTTTAATAAATTTTATTTTATTATTTTTTAAAGATTTTATTTATTTATTTGACAGACAGAGAGCACAAGTAGGCAGAGAGGCAGGCAGAGAGAGAGGAGGAAGCAGGCTCCCCGCTGAACAGAGAGCCCGATGCGGGGCTCGATCCCAGGACCCTGGGATCATGACCTAAGCCGAAGGCAGAGGCTTTAACCCACTGAGCTGCCCAGGCGACCCTGGAAGCCATTTCTTAATTTTAGTATCATTTACCATCTGGAGAGGCTGGGAATTTTCAGAATTATTTAATCTTGACTCCCTTTTTGTTTAATTATTCTTCTGCATAGAGGTGTCTGGCTGGCTCGGTTGGAAGAGTATGTGACCTTTAATCATGGGGTTGTGAGTTTGAGCCCTGTGTTGGGTGCAGAAATTACTTTAAAATTTTTTAAAAAATAAACTTTATTCTTTCCTTTAATTTATCCCTCTCTTCTTACATTTTAATGTAAGCAGCAAGAAGAAGCCAAGAGGTACCTTCAGCATCTGGACAATTTGTTAGCTAGACCCAGTTCATGAGCCACAACTTCTACTTAGGTGTTATGATGGACAACTTTTGCTACTACATAACAAGGATCCCTTTCCCTACAGTTTCCAAGACTTTTCTCACTTAAAGCTCCCATCCATAAATTTCTCAAAGGATATATCATACTTCTCTTTCTTCAAGGCTCTTCAAACTTTCTCTGATAATCTCAGAATCCTTCCAACTTTTACCCACTGTTGGGGTCTAACTCTATTCCCATGTTTTAGGTTTTTGTTGTAACAGAACACATTTCCAGGTATCAAAATCTGAATTAGTTACCTGTTGCTGTGTAACAGATTACACTAGAGCTTAGTGGTTGAAATTAACAAGCATTAATTATCTCATAAGTTCATTGGGTTAAGAATTTGGGGGCAGTTTAGCTGGGTGGTTCTGGCCCAGTGTCTTACGAGCTTTTCATCAAGACATTAACTATTACTGCAATCATCTGAAGGATCAACTGAGTATTACTCATACTCTGGCAAGTTTGTTCTGGCCATTGGGGAGGCTTCAGTTCCATATCATATAGGCCTTTACCAGACTGTTGGACATAGCACTTTTTCCAAAGGTGATTCAAGAGAGAGCAGTGCTCTTTATGACCTAATCTTGGAAGTCACAGATTATCCTGCCATATTCTATTGTTAAGAAGTAAGTCACAGTATGATATTGGCTTAAAACAGACACCTAAATCAATGGAACAGTTTAGAGAGCTTAGAAATAAATTCAAAAGCCAAGAATATATACAGCAGGGAAAGGGTAGTTTCTTCAACAAATGTTGGGAAAACTGGGCCACTATCTTAGACCATACATAAAAATTAACTCAGATGGGATGTAAGACCTGAAACCACAAACCTTTTGGAAGGGAACATAAGTGATTACCTCTTTGACATCTGTTTGGTAATGATTTTTTTAATCTAACTTCAAAAGTAAAGGCAACAAAAGCAAAAATAGACAAGCTAGGGGCGCCTGGGTGGCTCAGTGGGTTAAGCTGCTGCCTTCGGCTCAGGTCATGATCTCAGGGTCCTGGGATCAAGCCCTGCATCGGGCTCTCTGCTCAGCAGAGAGCCTGCTTTCCTCTCTCTCTCTCTGCCTGCCTCTCTGCCTACTTGTGATCTCTCTCTGTCAAATAACTAAATAAAATCTTTAAAAAAAAATAGACAAGCTAATAAGCTAAAGAGCTTCTGCACAACAAAGGAAATTGTCAACAGAATGAAAAGGCAGCCTATTGAATAGGAGAATTTGCAAAGCTGATAAGGGGTTAATAGCCAAAATATATAAAGGTCTCATACAATGCAATACCAAAAAAAGAAAACCAGTCTGATTAAAAAAGGGATCAGAATATCTGAATAGTTGTTTTTCTGAATAAGATACACAGATAGCCAAAACATACATGAAAATGTGCTCAAGATCACTAAGCAGGGAAATATAAATCAAAACCATAATGAAATGTCACTTTCCACCTGTTAGAATGCCTGTTATCAAAAAGACAAGAAAAAACAAGTGTTGGCGAGGATGTGAAGAAAAGGAAACCCTCATGAACTATTGGTGGAAATCTAAATTGGTGCACCCACTATGGAAAATAGTATGGAGGTTCTTTTTTTTTTTTTTTTTTTAAGATTTTATTTATTTATTTGACAAAGAGAAATCACAAGTAGACGGAGAGGCAGGCAGAGAGAGAGAGAGAGGGAAGCAGGCTCCCTGCTGAACAGAGAGCCCGATGCGGGACTTAATCCCAGGACCCTGAGATCATGACCTGAGCTGAAGGCAGAAGCTTTAACCCACTGAGCCACCCGGGCGCCCCTAGTATGGAGGGTTTTTTTTTTTTTAGATTTTATTTATTTATTTGACAGAGAGAGAGATCACAAATAGGTAGAGAAACAGACAGAGAGAGAGATGAGGAGAAGCAGGCTCCCTGCTGAGCAGAGAGCCCCATGCGGGACTCGATCCCAGGCCCCTGGAATCATGACCTGAGCCGAAGGCAGAGGCCTAACCCACTGAGCCACCCAGGCGCCCCTAGTATGGAGGTTCTTAAAGAAATAAAAATAGAGCTACCATATGATCCAGCAATTCTACTTCTGGGTATTTATCTAAAGACAAAAACCTTAATGTATCCTTATATGTTCGTTTCAGTATTATTTATAATAGCCAGAACATGGAGCCAACCTAAGTGTCCATTGATGGATAATGGATAAAGAAATTGTGACTTGTATAAATATACACCAACACACAGACACACACTGGAGTATTACTTGGCCAAAAGAAAAGAAAGAAAGAAATCTTGCCATTTGCAACAACATGGATGGACCTTGAGGCTGTTGGGATAAGTGAAATATATCAGACGGAGAAGGACAAGTATCTTATGATCTCACTTATATGTGGAATCATAATTTTTAAAAAAGCTTATTGATAAAGAGAATAGATTGGTGGTTGCCAGAGGCAGGGGGTAGGATGTGAACAAAATAGAAGGGGACCAGAGGTACAAATTTCTAGGTATAGAATAAGTAGTGGGGATGTAATGTATAGCATAGTGACTATATCATCAGGGAAATGTAAATCGAAACCATAAAATTATTATACTTCATTATAGTAACAAGTAACTAAAGTATTATAGTTAATATATTACATATTTACAAGTTGCTAAGAATGTAGATCTTAAAAGTTGTAATCACAAGAAAAAAATTTTGTAACTATGTTTGGTGATGCATGTTAACTAGTCATCTTCTGGTGGTCATTTATAATATATAAGAACATCAAATGATTATATTGTACACCTGAAACCAATACAATGTTCATGTGAATTTTACCTTAATAAAAAACAAGAAGTCACTAAGTCCAGCCTACACTCATAGGAGGATCATAAAACAATTGTGTACATTTTTTTGGTGTGGACATATTTTAAAATACATAGTCTAGTTAGCTTTAGGAATAGGGAGAGTCTAATATTGGCTACTGTCATTGTTATATCAATTGAGCCTAATAAAGTGGGAACGAGGGGGTTAAAATTATGTAACATGTCAGTTATGTCTCAGTAAAGCTGGACGAAAAAAGTGCATATCGTTCACAAAACAAGAGATTTAGGAGAAAGATTTCTTGTCTGTCTTTTGCCCACTATTGCTTTGGGTAACAAAGATCAACTCCCTAATATAAAGGACTGGGTAAGTATGCCATCCTTAGTGTTCAGAATGACAAGATTCAGGTGTGTGTATGTTTGAGTTTGTTTGTGTTATAGGCAATTGAAACACCTTTTGAGGGCTGATATAGCATGTTGATAAATGTTGGTAAAGTGGGATTATTATCAAAAAAAATTTTTTACAGGGCTTTTTGAATAATAGCTTACACAGAAACCCAGTGTGTAAAAACATTTAAAAATGGAACTACTGTTGTTACAGGATGGGCCCAGATCCCACTGATTTAGCATCCCTTTCAGCCTCGCTGTCAGGGATCCAAGGAACATCATTTGAAAACTACACCATGTAATCAGTCCCTTTCAAGCCTAATTCACAAAAAAATCTATTAATACGTAAGATGATAGAGCTCATCAAGAGCCATAATAGCAGAATAGCCCTTTACCACTTTACCAGTTAGGAGACTGATTTCTGGTGTTATCTGCTATATAATGGTCAGTGAAAACCCATCGTGATTTGGAGAAGTAGTCGATGATTGGTCAGCCATTGATATCTGTAGAATACTTTCATTAGTCTGTTGTCTCACCTAACTGTTTTTTCCTTCAACAGAATAATACAACAGATCTTTACAGGATTCTTTGCAAATTCTGCAATTCCTGGATCCTCACATCCTTTTTCCTGGTAAGTAACTAAATGCCCTGTGCCTTACTTTGCTGGAGTAGCAGCAGCGTTTTAGGTATCCATACCATTGTGAGAGAGAGCAAGAGCTGCACAGGTGAGTATATAAAGATATGATTGGCATACTGATTGCCTTTATTTGCTGAGCCCAAACTTAAATCAGAACTTTTTTTTATTTTTCAGTCTCCTGAGGGCCATCCTGGTCCCCCAGGATGTCCAGGCACTGGATGTGTCGGTTTTGGTTCATATTCTGGCCTGAGAGTTGTGTTGAGAGGGGAATGAGACAGTCCCACCAGGCCTGGTATCTGGACTTTGCAGGTTTCTTTTCTAGCTCATATGGGAAGATTTTATTCCTTAAGAATTTCTGTAATTAAGAACATGTTGCTTAACTTTCTATTCTCAAAGTAAGAAGGTTTGTCAGAAGAAACAAAGGCTGTAATTCAGTATCAGAGTGACACTTAAGTACGATAGGGGTTAAGATGGAATTTCCTCTTGTCTAGACAATTACGTGCCCCTTCTGTCTCTGCCCCAGAAGGCTCCTTTGCTCAGAGGACCTCAGTCCTTCCACACAGTTACCCTATTTTCCAGCTGCTCGTTTCTTTTAACGTGTTCCAGCCAAAGAGTCTGGGCATCTGTTATCCAGGGTAGTGCACAGGCAGCTCCAGAAAGAGGTGCTGCCAAGTTCCTTTTGTAATTGCTCTAAGTTGTGATTCAGAGAGACTGCTGTGGCTGTTACTCGACTTGAAAGCTCCACATTGTCAAGGGCCACGGGCAACTTCTTTGAATGAAGGAAGTCTGCTATAGATTTTGGCCAATCACAAAGGGAAAACTCTCTTTAAAAAGCAGCTCCATTTATGTTTACTGTAAGTGGGCACAGAGAAGACAAACTTTTCTTAGCCAGTAGGCAATGAGTCACACTTTTTGCTTTGGTGTGTCATGTGGTATTTTAGGTAGCTTCACATTTTATGTTCTATTCGGTTAAATAAAAATTCCTTACTTAAGAGAATAAGAGACTACTTCCGGATAATCTGTTTGACCTTTAAATATTGAGAAATTCTTTGCCTCTTGATTTTAGAGAACTAGTGACTTTCCAGCTCAGAGGGAGAGCAGGATCTGCCAGTATTTTCTGTGGTGTAAGGCAGAGACTGGTCACTCCATCTAATGCTGTCTGTCTCATCTCCTGTGTAGGAGCGGGATGCTGCACTCCAACCCTGGGGACTATGCCTGGGGTCAGACAGGGCTTGATGCCATTGTAACCCAGGTGAGGAGCTACCTTTTGAGGGTGTCTGTTCAGTGTGTCTCATGGTTCCACAGGCTTCCTGCTTTCCTTCTGCTACTTTCTGAAATGGCAGTCACTCTGCTTTCCCTAGTATTTTGAGCTTGTGGGTTTCCATTTTACAGAAGGAATAAATGGCTTATGGGTTTAGTTTAGCACCCATGTACCTTCTAGGTGCTAGGGACTTTTTGGAAGATGGCTTTACCTCCATAGGAAGAAAAGACTTCTATAACAAACAATATTTTGTATTTTTGGCCTCTTTTTCAGTCCTATGAGTTTTTTATAAACAAGTGCTTCACAAAAGAGGAGGGTCTCCTCACATGTTGAAGCAGGGGTTTCTGCTAGTTGGAGCAAAGTAGGGGAAGGAAGCAGAGAAAAAGGTATTCCCATGCCATGTATAATTGCTCCCACTTATTTATGTTTATTTTAATTTAATTGGGTTTTCATTTCCCTTATGGATTGCTGAGGATAGAAAGCATGTCATTTATATCCAAATCTTCTCATAAGTAATAATTTACCTATTTCTTGGCTTACTTTATGCTACTTTCCATACTCCCACCCTTTTTTTCTTCCAGCAGAATGAAAGTTTTAGAGCAGTTAAGTATTACTTTTTGTTCAGTTATAGTTTTATTCCTGACATCACAATCCTTATGCTGCCTCTGAAGTTGCTTTATGCCCAGAGGCGGACCTTGCAATGACAGTTTTATCTTTAGACTTACACTATTGTCACTCTGAAATTGTAAAGGAATTATGAGTGTTCTGGAAGCAGGAAAGAGGAAACCGAAGCCTCTCAGAGCCTTGCAGAAATAAGAGCAACTAACATTTCTTACATATGTACTGTTTATTCTCAGTTGGAGGAGCTCCCTCTCCAGGGATAATCTCTGCCACTTCTTCTTTTTCTTTTTCCTTTTTTGTAGCTTTTGGGACAACTGGAGAACACAGGGCCTCCCCCAGCTGACAAGGAAAAGATCACATCTCTTCCAACAGTGACAGTAACTCAGGAACAAGTTGGTAGGTTCAGTTCTATACTTACTCTGTCAACTTCTGATTCAAAATTCCAGCATCTTCCTATACTAAGGATCTTCAGGTGAAGCTATAGCACTCCTAAAATTCCTGCCTGGGTGTCATATATTTAAGATGTCTGCCTTTTCATTAGGGTTAGTCATGTTGATGCAGAATTGGACAAACCTTTTTTTAAATTATAAAGAGAAAGAAGGCTAAGTTAGGACAGTTGCTGATGTTGCACAGTTTTTAATAGAGAAGAGGGAGCTCCAGGGATAGACCATTTGGTGAAGGGTTATGTATGTTTGTTTGTTTTGAGGTAGGCTCCATGCCCAGTGTGGGGCTTGAACTCATGACCCTAAGATCAGGAGTTGCATACTGTACTGACTGAGCCAGCCAGACACCCATTTTTAATATAGTTGGAAATCATTATGATAAAGGACAGTTCAGAAAGTTACAGACTTTATCTTACGTTTTTAGTACATGCAAATCTGTATGACTTTAATCTTATGGGAACAAGGGAGTTTTTTGTTTTTACCTTTGGAATGTTCCTTTTTGGTTATTATTACTATTTTTTAA
Organism: Mustela putorius furo; assembly: GCF_011764305.1. Classification (NCBI taxonomy): domain Eukaryota; kingdom Metazoa; phylum Chordata; class Mammalia; order Carnivora; family Mustelidae; genus Mustela; species Mustela putorius. The sequence continues at coordinate 722,801 of NW_025421424.1, forward strand.
TAAGCAGGTGTACAGTGTGTGCTCAGGATAGAAGTAGAGCCCATGCTTTGATGTTTTGTGGAGTCATTTTGACCTTGGTATGTAGATTTCCTGGGGCCCAGGAGAAGGGTCTACAAATGTTGAAGGCTGAGAATTTCTTTTATGAGCCAGTAAGTATTTCCTCAGCGGCTGCCATCTCCTTTTTCTAGGTGCCATGGAGGAGACAAAAGAGGTACAAGATAAGCCTTGATTTCTTGAAGAGCTTAGCAAGGAAACCAAGACTCAACTGAACTATTAGAAAACAGTATAAAAAATAGTATTGAGCAGATGATACAGAGAACGAGAAAAAATGGGGGGCTGGGAATTTGTTTCCTATTTACTTGCCTGATACAATTAGGTACTTTAGACACAGATATTATTTTTAAGCACTGAAGGAATTTAGTGACAAGGAACATTATATTGAACTTAAGCAGTTCTTTCCCCACAAATTCCAGATTAAGTTAGAGAAGATTTTGAAGACAGGATAGGCCATCTTAGAAGGGTCATTTTGCTCAAGGAAAAATATGAACCAATGTGAGAATGTCAACATGGACATAGTGTCTCAATCAGGTATAAGGAGAGTCACCTTATTAGCCCTGAAATAGAATCTGGTTTGGGGTTAGTGGGAAGCGTGACTGGTTAGGGGCCAGTTTGTGTGGACCTTGAAACTGGCAGAGTAGTTAGGGCTGGATATTTTAGATAGGAGGCAGGTTTCATAGCTCCCCAAGTGGAGGATTGCAGAACTTTAGGTAGTCTTTAGAGATGATTAGTTTAGAGGTGGTGTCTCAAATAGATTGGAAGGCAAAGAAGGCAGAAGCAGGGATTTAAGGGGCTGCTGCCACATGTTGGGGGTGCAGCTAATGGTGGCAGTGCTGACAGACAGGGAGGGGTAGACTCAGGATCGTTTTGAAGAAAGGCTTTCCTCACTGATTGCATAATAGGATAAAGAAGGGAAGAAGGTCAAACAAAGAGTACAGAAGGTTTTGCAGCTGGGGAACCACAGAGCTGGTGCTGCCATCTGGCAGGGGTGGGGGAATTGTGAGCAGGCCCCAGTTGGGTTATGGAAGTGATGTGATATTTTTAATTTTAAACATGTTGATTTTGAGTTATCAGCTGGGAATTCAAGTAAAGATGAGCTGGGGATTGCTGTGAAGCTAGTATTAGGGAAAAGTAGCTGGTTGCAAAGCTTAGGAAAATTTGGAGGGTTGAAAGCTAGGGTCGAGGATACTACCTGGGGGATTGTTCCAATAGACCAGACATTAAGAAATAATAGCTAGAATTGAGGTGAAGGTGTTAGGGAATAGTGGAGAGGGAGGAGTAAATCTATTAAGTGGTAGTCTCACTCCAGATCCTTGACTGCTGCTATGGGCACGTCGCACACCCTGGCCACTGGAGAGAGAGACTGTCTGGTATTGTTAGCCAGACTTGGGAAACTCTGACTCCGCTGCCTGGTACTCCCAATTTAGTTTGCGGCTGTTCCTCACAAAGTGTTTCTTGTCTCTGGACTTGGAACCTGAGCTTTCCTTGGGCTTTGCAATTCTGCAGCACCACCTCCTGGTATAGCTTTTAATTAACAACTTGTACAGAGGCTTTAGGACAACCACCCTGAAAGAGAATGCAGAGTGTGGAAAATAGCAGGGTAAAAGTGGCTTGAGATACTGACTAAGAGGCCCCCTTTTTTTCCTAAGTAGACACTTGAGTCACTTATACTAAGTAGAAACTGCTAGAAGTCTATCACACGTCTGGGAAGATGTTTTTCCTTTTTCACTTAGCAAATAATCTAAGCCTGGGGATATTTTTTTCCAAGTCTTGACTTTGAAAAGTAGACCTTAATAATTTCTATGCAGTCCTTACCTAAGCCCATTCATGTCCCTGTCTACTATCATGTCCTCCCGCATTTTGAAATAAAATTCCTGCTTCCTACCTTCTCCAGTGGCTCGGATGCACTTTGTATTTTTTCTTTATGCATTCCTTTGGTTAAAGACTGGGCTGGTTTTTTCTTCTTTCCTTTTGCTCACTTACTTTAGAATGCATTTCCTCCTCCAACAGATATGGGTTTAGAGTGTCCAGTGTGCAAAGAAGATTACACAGTTGAAGAGGAAGTCCGACAGCTACCCTGCAACCACTTCTTCCACAGCAGTTGTATTGTACCATGGTTAGAACTGGTGAGTATAGACAGCTGTCGTATGTGATGGGCTGTCTCTGCCAGTCCCATCTCTTCATGGGAGCGGGGGGAGGCGGTGGTTTGGAGTTCATAGAAAACCAAGCAGAGCAGATATTAGTCCCTGGCTAATTCCTGCTGGTGCCATTACCGTTTTTTAGATCACTGTGTGTTTGGAACTTCTCTGACCACTAGTTACCAAACCACAGCCTACAGGTCCTGGGCCTGCCACCTGTTTTTGTAAATGAACTTTTGTTGGAACATAGCTACGCTTATTTGTCGACAGTTGTCTATGGCTACTTTTGTGCTGTGTCAGCAGAGTTGAGTGCTTGCAATATAGGTGGTATATCCTATGAAGTCTAAAATATTTACTATCAGTCCCTTCACAGAAAGTTTGCTGACCCCTGCCATCTCAGGCCACTTTCTTTATCTCTTTCTTTCTTTATTTTTCTTTTCTTTTCTTTTTTTTTTTTTTTTTAAGATTTTATTTATTTATTTGAGAGAGAGCATACATGTGGAGGGGGGATTTGGGGAGAGGGGAGGGAGAGGGAGAAGCAGACTCCCCACTAAGCAGAGAGCCCGACACAGGGCTCAATCCCAGGACCCTGAGATCATGACCTGAGCTGAAGGCAGACGCTTAACTGACTGAGCCACTCAGGTGCTCCCAGGTCACTGTTTCTGGTTAGTTCTGTTTGGTGATGTGTGGTAGCTGTTGTTAAGTTGCTGTCCTAGAATTCTCTCTGGCATTTCTGTTTAAATTCTTTCGAAGATGTCCTGGTGTTATACCTTCGAGCCCAGCATGCACTGTGTGAGAATACATGCCCTTTCTGTTTTTCTGCCTGCCAGCTCTCAAGATTTCTTAAAGTGTTTAGCATTTCCAGCTTCTCAGGTCATGCTATTTACTAGGCATTTTACTATTTACTATTTACATGGTATCTTTGTGTTTCAGCACGACACGTGTCCTGTATGTAGGAAGAGCTTAAATGGTGAGGACTCTACTCGGCAAACCCAGAGCTCTGAGGCCTCTGCAAGCAACAGATATAGCAATGACAGCCAGCTACATGACCGATGGACTTTCTGAAGCTAAAGCCTGCATCTGAGCCAGGGCTGTGGTAGTCTTCTTATCACAGCTGTCAATTGTATCAAAACAAAAAAATAGTAGGTGGATTTAGGAATTGCATAAGAAACCCCAACCCATAATATTAATGCAGTGAGTGTTTTTCTTCTCTAAATTTAAAGTTAGTATCTGCAGATGGAATCGTATCTACAACCAAATGCTTCTTATTCCTGAATTCAGAGTGATACTTTTTTAAGTGTGAAACTTGATTATGTGGGTTTCCCCCGCCAGAATAGAATCACTTTACCTTAAAGTCTAGCTAGGGTCCCACTATCTGTCATGTTCTCCTGTAGTGGATGTTACCACTTCCTTCTCTAACCTCTCCCCTATCATTAGTATATTTTATAGTACATGCAGTGGAACCACAGCCCTAAAGTCCGCTGATACAAAGTCTTCCTGTTTTAATTGTACAAAAGCATCTACTCTTGGCCACAGAAGCCACAAAGCAAGAACAGATTAATTCAGGAATCTGAGACTAATGATTTTGTTTTGTTTTGAATTCTCAGAAAATCAAAGGAAAATTAGAGTGGGGAGGAGAAAATGGCTGATCATTGTACTCTTTGATTTTCTCATTTTAATTTTTAAAGACTACTTCACAAGGTGCAGTTTCTGTAGAAGCCAACATGACATATCTTAGGAATCTTAAATTGGTGGGAATCTGATTCTGGTTCCCTTTTGAAAATGGGTTGGGCAGCATATAGGCACAGAAGAAAAGGCATTTGAAATCTTTGGTTCTGAGGTTCCTTTAATAACCCCCAACTCATTGTTTACTGCCTTTTGTCATGGAGACCTTAAGATAATTTCCCTCAGAAATAGAATTATTTCATTACTGCTTCTACAGCCAATTCACTGTTTTTAGTAATTCATTGGCCTTCAGGAATTGAGATTTCACATTGTCTCATTTTAATTTTTTAAGCCCTTTTATCATCTCTGAAATCTTTCTGTTCTGCTTGATTCTGGTTGTACTTGGAATCAAACTGATTATTGTGATCATGCCTAAAACAGCTTGGCCTTGGAGAGGTGGGCCTTCTATTTTCAGCCTAACAATGTCTCATTGCACATGCACATGCTCTTTGAAGCATTTAAGTGTTTAAAGTTGAATAAATGAAGAAGATCAAGAATGTTGTTGGAACTTCAGAGTCTCAAAAGGAAATGATGGGGGCATGTAACCACTGTTAACTCAGCATAGAGGGTGATGGGGGTTCCATTTGTCTGGTCACATCAGTCCTTGACAATTTGGAATGATTTGAACAGGAAGGCCACTCTTTGGTGAGTGTCTTTCTTGGATCGGAGTCTTTCTTCAGTTTTTGCTGACTATCATACACTGGTTTTGGGGTGAAGGAAGGGGGTTAGGGATATCTTTGTACTTTGGTAGAAGATAAAGAAGTAGGGGAGGGAAGAGAGAAAGTGGGAGAGTGGCTTGCTGAATTAACAGCCTGCCTGTAGAATTGTGACCGTAAGGTCTGATTCATGTTGGGCCCAGGGAACCAAAGATGTTTTCTCCTCTGCCTCTTATGTAATATCTCTGCAGAGATCATTTTTTGGAGAATGTGAGCTATTTACTATGGGTATCAGTGTGTATCCTGAAACTACAGATTGGTTTGAAGGTGGAGGGAAGCTTGGGGAGAGGGGTGAGAGGTAGATTCTGAATATTTAATTGCCACTACGTAGATGGAGAAAGGCCATGCTGAAGTTGGAGCACATCTCAGTTTTCAAGTAGAATAGTGTCCACTTTCTCAGAAAAATTATGACAGCCAGAAATTATTGTCTCTCTGTTAGAGTCTAGAGATGCCAGGACAAACGATTGTATTTTTACTATGACTAGAAAACTAGAGAACCAGAAAGGATCTGAGTAGCTCACAAAGGGTCAGAAACAAAGTATTGGATTAGGGGGTTACTTTTTCAATACACAGAATAGTGTCAGTCTCAGTTATCTGAGATTTTGATAACTTTCTTTGCTCTGATAGAGGCCACGAGGCTCCTTTTGCTATTTCCTGTATCCTTTCCACTTAATGATTCTGTAGCATTTCTTCCTAGGAGCTATCTTGGAGTTTAAGGTTAATTTAGGTTAAGGAGTATACTAGGGTTCTCCAGAGAAACAGAATCAGCAAGGCAGTAAAAGGTGTGTGTGTGTGTCTGTGTCTGTAAAGAGATTTATTATAAGGAATTAGCTTGTGTGATTAAAGAGGTTAAGAAGTTTTAAGAATTTCAGTCACCCAGCCAGTTGATCTTAGGGTGTAGTTGTAGTCTGATTCCAAAGGCCTGAGCACTAGGAGAGCCAGTGGTATAAATTCCAATCCAAAAGCTGGTGGAAGTTTTGAGACCAAAGAAAAGCCAGTTTGTTTGTTTTTTTAAAACATTTTATTTATCTGAGAGAGAGCAGAGAGAATGGGAGAAGCAGACTCCCTGCTGAGCAGGGAGATGGGAGCAGGGCTTGATCCCAGGACCCCAAGATCATGACCTGAGCCAAAGGCATGTAGTTAACTAACTGAGCCACCCAGGTGTGCTGAAAAGCCACCTGTTTTAGTTTGAGTCCAAAGGCAGGAAAAGATGAATGTCCTAACTCAAATAGGCAAGGGGACTTCTCTCTCTTGCTACTGGAGTATCAGACATTGTGTTCTAGTTGGGCCTTTAATTGATGGGATGAGGCCCACTGACATTGAGGAGAGCAGTCCACTCTAATTAGGCTACCAATTCAGATGTTAATCTTACCAGATATACCCTCACAGACACACCCAGAATAATCTGTGACCAAATATTTAGGTACTCCTTGGTCTGGCGAAATTGACATAAAATTAGCCATCATAGAAGGGAAAGTAGAAATGCACAAAGGGAGACAAAGCATGGGACTCTTGATCATAGGAACAAATTGAGGGTTGCTGGAGGGGAAGACGGCTGAGGGGTGCCGGGTAACTGGGTGATTGACGTTGAGGAGGGTATGTGTTGCAGTGAGCACTGGGTATTATATAGACTGATGAATCACAGACCTGTACCCCTGAAACAAGTAATACACTATATGTTAATTAATTGAATTAAAAAAAAAATACAGAAATGCACACAGCAGAGTGATACCCATCCCACTTAAGTTTTGCCAGATAAACAGTGTGTCTCTATGAGAAATGTCTGCTTTGATTAGAGACCTCAGTAATAGGGTTGAAAAGTAGAAGAAATACATATGCGTCAAGGGCAAATTTGCTGTGTGCAACGTACCTATTTTTTCCTTAACCAAAATTAACCTGGAAGTCTGAGATGCGTCCCATTCTAGGAAGAAACATTGCAGATTCATTGATCTAATACCGGAACATGGCTTGGGTTAAGAGTTAGTTTTTAGGAATGTCTTGCTCTTAAATGTTTCAAACAGTTTTGGATATAGTGCCCAAGGCAGAGGGCTGCATAATCCGTACTTACATAACTTCATTCCTATACAGTTGGAAGGTTTACAGACTCAGGAATCTGGAGCCTTGATAGGAGTCAAAGGAGAGATGATTTAATTCTTCCTGATTGTCAGAATAGGAAACAGTTGCATTTTCTGATCTTTAACCCTTACACTTGAGGCCTTTATGTTCATATTAAATGGCCTGTGGATTCCATGCAGAGCCGAACTTGGCTCTGCCAAGATTATTTTGTTTTGTTTTTGAGAAAGAGAGCATGTTCACACAGTGGGGGAGGGCAGAGCAAGAGGGGAAAAGAGCGTGTAGCGTGGAGCCCAGTGAGGGGCTGATTTCACAACCCCAAGATCAAGATCATGACCTGAGCCAGTTAAGAGTCGGAGGCTTAACTGACTGAGCCACCCAGGCACCCCAACAGATTTTTTTCTTGTTTATGAATGACTTTTCTTCTTTATCTTCCCTTTGCCCACTATAGTTTGAAAATAGAGGGGTGCCAGGGTGACTCAGATGGTTAAGTGTTTGCCTTTGGCTCAGTTCATCTCCAGGGACAGGGATCGAGCCCCACATTGGGCTCTTGGCTCAGCAGAGTCTGTTTCTCCCTCTGTCTCTGCTCCTGCTTGTGCTCTCTCTGTTCCTCAAATAAATAAATAAAATCTTTTAAAAAACATTTTTTTTTTATAAAGAGGGAAGAAAACTATTTTGTTAGCACATAATTAGGAGGGAATGTCCTAGAGATTGGTAAGCTTACAAGTTGGGAACTGAAAAGGCAAATCCTTGCTGGCCTCCAAGTGATGATTGCTTCTTGGGTAGTTTCCAGGGATTTGTTCAACTCAGGTTCCTACAGGTTAGCTGGCTGGATAGAACTGGGAAGTTGGGTGGGAAGAGAAGAGTGGTGAACATTTAGCTGAGATCTCGAACGTCTTTAACACTTTTTTTTTTTTTAAGATTTTATTTATTTATTTGGCAGAGTGAGAGATCACAAGTAGGCAGAGAGGCAGGTGGGTGGGGGGGTGGGAAGCAGGCTCCCTGCTGAGCAGAGAGCCCGATGCGGGGCTCAATCCCAGGACCCTGAGATCATGACCTGAGCTGAAGGCAAAGTCTTTTTTTTTTTTTTTTTTTTTTAAAGATTTTATTTATTTATTTGACAGAGAGAGATCACAGGTAGGTAGAGAGACTGGCAGAGAGAGAGAGAGGGCGCGGGAAGTAGGCTCCCTGCTGAGCAGAAAGCCCCATGTGGGACTCGATCCCAGGACCCTGAGATCATGACCTGAGCCGAAGGCAGCGGCTTAACCCACTGAGCCACCCAGGTACCCCAACACTTTCCCAGCTGGGAGCAGGAAGAAAGAATAACTCTGCCTTTAAAAATTCATTTTCCCTCAGAATTCCTACTGCCAGTTCCCTAAAGAGTTGGGAAACGGGGAAAATCCAGAATGGCATTTTGTCCCTGTTGTTGTAACTCCTGAACTCTTCCTTACAGTGTTTTAATTTATAAGAAAAAGGTGCATCTCTAGGCAAGAGATGCGGAGACGGCTATAAATGAAATAGCTTCCTTAGCTTATTATAAATTTTAGTTGTCAACATTTGCAGCAATTGAACAAGTGCTTATTAGATGTTTTCTTTGAGCAGTACACTCTCTGGTCCAATAATTATTTCTCAAGTTCGAAGGAAGTTTTCTGGGGAAGAATTTGTTTTTTCCCCCGATAACTCTCACTTTGGTTTAATAGCTAATAGGAGAAAAAAAGTCCTTGTTTATGTCTTTGTGTTTCACATTTGTATGTGTGTGTGTGAGAGAGAGAGAGAGAGAAAGAGAGAGGATATGTGCGTTAATGGATATACGTATAGATGCACATATCACAGTAGAGGAAGAAAGGGATGTGGTGGCCACTGGCATAATGTTAACAGGTACAGCAGAGGGCTGGAGCCTCAGTGCAATTCTCTCATTATACATATACTTCAGGCCCTTTTGTTTCCATAGTTCTCTCTTATGGGGCATTGTTGGCTTGGTTGCCAGCCAGACATCCTGCTATATGGTATGAGGCCCAAGGGATTCACTGGAGGTAAAAGCCTTGTCATTTCTAAGGGTTGAGGGGAGAAAAGGCTTTGAGGATAGCCTTTCTCTGTTTCTGTAGTAGTAGAACACAAATACGATTATCTATTGCTTTTTAATTTTTTTTTCTTTCTTTTTTTTTTTAAGAAATTACTGTTACCAAATTGACTTTTCTCTTGACCTTCTGCATGCTTCAGTTTCTTTCAATCTGATATCCACTTGCTCTTTCCTCAAGCAAATTATATCAGTCTTAACAAAAACTAATCAGGAGGGAACCGTAGTATGTGTCTGTTTCAAACAAAAACCAAACAGCCTTTGGGGTGTTGGAAGGGAGGGGCTCTTCAGACTTGGTTGTTAGAGCAGATCTAGGCTAGCTGGTGATGTCTGTGAAGGAAGATGATTTTAGTGGGAGGAGCAGGATAAATAAATAGTAGCTTGAGAGGAAAGCCCTCTTCGGTTTCTGAGGTAAAGAGGTGGGAAGATGAGAATGCTTTTCATCAGAATAAACCAACAGGGATTTGGGAGTTAGGAGAGTAGACTTTTTTTTTTTTAAGATTTTATTTATTTATTTGAGATAGAGAGAGGAAGAGAGAGCACAAACTGTTGTCAGAGGCAGAGGGAGAGGGAAAAGCAGACTCCCCACTCAGCAGGGAGGCCGATGTGGGGCTCCATCCCAGGATCCTGGAATTATGACCTGATCCTAAGGCAGATGCTTAACCAACTAAGCCACCCAGGCATCCCTGGAGAGAAGACTCTTATTAAGAGTTTCCAGAATGAGTCTCACATAAGTTCTGAGGCAGGAAGTTGAGAGAATGTATCACAAGTGGCCATTGTGTGGGGGGAATCATAGCTAACTGGAATGTCAGTGCCTTAGCACTCAGGCCAGGAACCACAGGGCTGCTCCAAGGTTTAAAGTAAAATGCATAGAATACAATGTGTACAACTAGAGATATTTTCTAGGATCCAAGTAGAACCCTTGTCTTAACCAAAGGACATAAGGTTTTGATCTTCCCTGCCAGATAAGTGGAATTACAGACATTCAGCTCTAAGATTATATACATATAAACTTTGTAAAGTTTTGACAAATTGCTCTTAGTTGGTGTCCACGGAAGTAGAGTCTGTGTTGCCTTTCCCCTTTCAGTGGGATATCTGTGACTCATGGGATATAAGCTTGTGCTTCTTTACCTTCTCTAATAAGGTGTGCTGTTTTTTTAAGGTCCAATAATTATTAGACTCTTCACAACATGAAGATAGCTATGTTTTTTTCATCAAAAGGGTATCTTTTAATGAAAAAAATACATAACAAAAAGCTGCTGTGATTTGCTTCCAGTGATGCTTTTTTAAATTAAGTGGTTTTTTTTCCCCTCAAGAATCTACACCCCGGGGCGCCTGGGTGGCTCAGTGGCTTAAGCCGCTGCCTTCGGCTCGGGTCATGATCTCAGGGTCCTGGGATCGAGCCCCACATCGGGCTTTCTGCTCCGCAGGGAGCCTGCTTCCCTCTCTCTCTCTCTCTCTCTCTCTCTACCTGCCTCTCTGCCTACTTGTGATCTCTGTCTGTCAAATAAATAAATAAAATCTTTAAAAAAAAAAAAGGATCTCTACACCCCATGTGGACCTCAAACTCAGGACCCTGAGATTAAGAGTCATGTTTTTCCAACTGAGTCAGCCAGGTGCCCATCAGTAATGCTTTTAAATCCATTTGTCTTTATTAGTAACACCATAATCTACATCTGGTTGAAATATAGTATATAAATATTTGTAAGATATATATTCAGATGAAATATAGTGCTAATACAGATTCCTTGTAATAGCTCCATGGCCTCAAGGAAGTACAGATTCCATGCATGGGTTGTGAATCACTCATTTGGATTGAAGTTAGGATGTGTATTCAGAAAATTACCTATTCATGCATGGAAAATTTGTAGGCTTATTTGAAATCAATGATGTCAATAATTTGGATATAAATATTTCACATTTATGTTTAACCAAGTCTTGAGATAAGCAGAATACAAGAAATGGGACTTCTAACTTGCTGTTGCTTTGTTTATTCTGCTTAGTTCACATCAGAGCTAATAGTCTAATGCTCTTGAAGGTCTTAACAAGCTTGGACAGCGGTCATGTATCCTTTTGCAGTTTTTTGTGTGTGAACTACAATTAGTATAGCACAATGGATACAACGTTTTCTGTAGTAGGATGTGGCTTCTTTGTGAGACTTCCAGTGATTATGTAATGCTGAGAAGTTTCAGAAGATTCTTTTAATAGTAAAAAGCAAAAGACAACATCTCCACTCACATGCAGCTTAAATTTAGTTAGAAACAAAACCTACATAAAACAGAGAAAGATTAAAGTGAACATAATTTAATGGAGAAAACTTTGGAGTCAGAATTCAAGTGGCTGTGGGTTTAGAATTTAGAATCTCAGATTTGATCCTCAGAGCAATCCTATGGAAACAGAAGATAGGGTAGACAAGATCCCATTTAGAGATAAGTAGACAGAAACGGCATCTCAAAACTTCCATTTGCCCCAGGACACAGAGCTGGTACACTCAAGAGCCAGATTTTGAATCCAGGTGTTTTGACTACATGGCCTAGTCTTTTTTACCTTCCATAAGGCACAAAATCCAGAGTCCTTAGTTTGAGGGTCAACACCAACACTAATAAGGGTCTAAGCCATCTTTTTCAGCCTTTTCTCTCTCTCTTCCCACAAAACTTCGTTCCCACATTTGGCAGGTCCTGGCCAAGGATCGCAGGTAAGCTGTTTCCTTTTGATGGTTTGCTATTTAGCTCCAGTGAAATTGTCTGTGTTCTTAGAATCTCCCGTTGATGTCGTCCTCCACCCTTCCCCCTTCCCCCACTTGACTATGACAAAAGGTCATCTGTCTGAAGAGAAAGACAAGAGGATTTGTGAATTTAGGAGAGAAGAAAAGGCTGCAAATACTGCTCTGGGCATTTATTTAAAAGGAAAGAGATATGACCAAAGAGGCTGACCAGTACTTGGTTGAAGCTGGGCGGTTTTGCTTTGTGGTGCACCTGGGTGCACGAAACTTTCTTGTGCTGTGGGGGTGCTGTTGAATGCCAGGGTCTCTCAATTTCTTCATTTTCATGCCAAGTCAGTCACTGGGCTCTGGCTCTTTTCCTATCCTACATATCTTTGCTTGTTTCTTTTCTCTTCTTTTTAGTGTTAAATAAAAATTTCTTCCAAAAAAAAAAATTTGTGTTCTCATTTTGTTTGGCTGCCTTCTTTATTTACCATGTTAGAGAAGGGGGAGGAAGACTTTCTTCCGTATAAAAACACACATACCACATACTTATCCAGCATTTTAGTGAGAACTGTCCACAAGCCACTTTTGTGAAAGCTGTTCTTTATTTTTTCTTTTTTCTTTTTTTTTTCTTTTTTAAGTGGTGACAGAGGGAGAAAGAAAGGCAGGTTTCCTGTGGTGATGAGGAGGAGAGGTCAAGGAATACATTCATTTGTCCCACCTTGCATTCCCCAGATTCTTGGCATATTTAGCATCTCCTCCCCTGTGCAGTATCTTCTCTCTGTATTTTGTAATGTGAAAGGTAGCAAGCTAAAGAGAGTCAGGTTTATCTTGCTGTAACTTTGTTTTTTTTTTTTAAGTTTCTGGCACAGGCTTACAAAGCTGTAGAAAGAAAAAGGAAGGTTATGTTACTGCCACACAACTTAGATAGCTTATGTAATTCATTGTTTGATTGGTCCTAGTGACTAGGGAGGAAATGGAAACGGAAAGGAAAGAAGGAAGGGGTTATAACCCTGCCCTATAATCAGTTGTCTCTTACTGCTAAAGTGCAGATGGGACCTCTAGCAAATCTGACTAGTCTGGTTGAGGTGGGGAGGAAGCCAACCTTTGATTTCTCCTTGCGGGAAGGTAGGGCAATCAAAGAAGAAAGAGTTGCCTCCCCAAAAGTTTCATTGGTTTTCCATGTGAAGGCTGGCACAGTGATAGGACAGGGATACTGACTGAAGGTGGTTTTATGAGCTGAGGGAGGCCCAGAGATGCAGGAAACTAACTTCCTTCCTTCCTTTTTCTTCTCTCTCTCTTTCTTTTTTTTTCTTCTGTTTTTAAAGATTTTATTCGTTTACTTGAGAGAGAGGGAGAGCACAGAGGGAGAGGGAGAAGCAAACTCCCCACTGAGCAGGGAGCCTGATGAGGCTCTCTATCTCAGGACCCTGAGATCAGGACCTGAGCTGAAGGCAGGTGCTTAACCTCCTGAGCCACCCAGGCGTCCCTTCATCCTTTGGATAAACGTAAGCATCCTAACTTGATCTACGTGATCTCTCTGGGCCTGACAAAATTTATTCTACTGAACTAGAACCTTTTCATAGTTATGCTAAGCCTTGAGTTGTGGGGGAGAGGGATAAAAGGCATCAACTATCAAAAGTTCATTCTCTTCACCTGACTGGAAAGAGTTTTTGAGAGTTTTGAGAGAGTTTTTGCTCTAGTATAACTTGGGAGCCAAAGATAGTAAGTAGTCATGGGTTGCATGGTTAAACTCAATTTCTTTCTCAGAGTAGTTGTTTCTGTATGAAGAAATACAATTTATTTTACTAACAGAGTAGCTAACTATCTGAGGGATAGTTAGCAGGTCCTTGCCAAGTAACACAGATAGGTCTGTTTTCTTGTAATAGTTTCCAAATAAGAGGCTGGAATAGTGGGATGCCTGTGTCACTCAGTTGGTTAAGCATCTACCTTGAGCTCATGTCATGGTCCCAGGGTCCTGGGATTGAGGCCCATATTGGGTTCTCTGCTCAGCGGGAGCCTTCTCATTCTTCCTGCTGTTCCCCCTGCTTGTACTCTCTGTCAAATAAATAAAATCTTTAAAAAAAAAAACTTTAAAAAAAAAAGTCTGGACTATGGGAGTGTTAGGTGATCCTATTTCTGGAAATGGGAGGAGGCAATCTAAGAGTGGGGAGGGTGGTGAAGGAGAGAGAAAATACTTAGCATATAGTAGATAATTACTGAGAGCACATGGTTTTGGAGTGAGAAGTTCCTCTCTTAATTCCTGTGAACTAGAGCAATATTAAGCTCCTTGTGCCTGTTTACTGATGAGAAATCAGGGAATGTTTGCCTGGAAGGGCTATATGGGGCAAGAATCACCATATATAAAACCTAACCTATCACACAAATTGTTTAAACAAATTTATTAAGAGCTTACTATGCCTGGTACTGTCTTTTTGCTGGGGTAAATGTGACAAAGCCCCTGCATTTATAGAGCTTACATTCTGGTGACATGCAAACAGTGGTAGTTATTAATAAGAGGAAAGCTTAAAAGAATACATGGAATTAAGAATGCCAAGGACAGGGCGCCTGGGTGGTTCAGTGGGTTGAGCCGCTGCCTTCGGCTCAGGTCATGATCTCCAGGGTCCTGGGATCGAGTCCCACATCAGGCTCTCTGCTCAGCAGGGAGCCTGTTTCCCTATCTCTCTCTCTCTCTCTCTGGCTGCCTCTCCGTCTACTTGTGATTTCTCTCTGTCAAATTAATAAATAAAAGCTTTAAAAAAAAAAAAAAAAAGAATGCCGAGGACAGGTGGGGTGAGCCTGGGTGGCTCAGTTAAGGGTCTGCCTTTGTCCTTAGTCATAATCTCAGGGATCTGGGATCAAGCCCCATGTGGGGTTTCTTCCTCTTCTGTTGTGCTCTCTTTCAAATAAATAAAATATTAAAAAAAAAAAATGCTGCCTTTGGCTCAGGTCATGATCCCAGGGTCCTGGGATGGAGTCCCTGCTCAGCAGTGAGCCTGCTTCTGTCTCCACCTCTGCCTGCCACTCTGCCTGCTTGTGCGCTCTCTTGCTCGCTCGCTTGCTCTCTCTGACAAATAAATAAATAAATAAAATCTTAAAAAAAAAAATGCCAAGGATGGGCAAAGAGCTCCATCAGTTACTGGTAATTGCAATGGCAAATCATTCTGAGTTCCAATCTCTTATCCAATAGGGAAAACCGAGATCTATATTGATGTGACGCTCAGAGGACTCATCTGCAAATGTTTATACCCAATCCACCCATCACCCTTTGCCAAGAAGTTGCATTTTTAAAACCCACTTCCAGACCCAGTCTAACTCTTGCCTTGTTCATCTTCACATAATAGGCAAACATCTGTTACCTTAACTTGTAGCCTTCTGTTTGTCCCGTGAATAGAGGCAGCTGTATTTATTTCTTTGCCTCTTCCACAAGCTTTCTTTCCTAATAGGTCTGATCTCCTGGTCTCCAGGTCTGACAGATGTGTTTCATCTGTCTTCCTCTGATTAGTATAGTCTTGAGTCCTTTTGGTCCAATTTTGCTCTCATGTTGGTTTGATGTTTTCCTGTGGATAGCAGGGGCCTGCCTTCCTTCACTCTCCCACTCTAGGCTTCCTTTCTACCCTACCTGTCTCCTCCTGGAGGATAAGCAAGATGTCAAAGGTGTAGCACCCTCATTTCCTGGGCTGCTGAAGACTCTTTGGAACATACTTTGAAGGGCCAAGGTCACCTGGCTAGTGACCAGCATCACCCAGGCGTTTTCTTGGCAGGAAGCCTGAACTGAGAATGCCTTTGCTGTGACTGAACTTGGGGTGTTCTGTTCGTTTCAGTCCTTTCACTGTACAGTTCCCTGTCTCTAGTTCAAAAGAAAATTAATTGGTCAGCAGAGGGTTTCAGAAATCATTAATACCTCCTTTTGTGTCATCTCAGAACATGTTTTTTGATCTCCAAGGATAACGCTCAGCACAATTTATTGCCCAAATAAGTATTTTTTTAAACATTTCTGGGAAATGATGATGAGGTACTTAAACAGCAAAAAAAATAGATACAGAATTTGTCACACTGGGGATGCAAACAAGCCTACCTTGAAGGAACTTTCAAGTCTTGTTAACTAAAATAGCTTAGGTACCTTGGACTTGGGTGCCCCTTCACGTAAAAACCATCTTCCAGAGTGTGTCAAGCACTTTGGTCTAAGTTAAAATCTGGGCTTTGGAATAGATCTGGATTTTTATTCACCATTTACTAGCTGAGTAAAATTACCCTCAATTACCTTTGAGCCTGACTCTTCACAAGACAACAGTAGCTGGAACTTCAAAAAGGCAGTGAAGACTAAATGAAATAATCAACACATCATTCAGGACAATGCCTGGCACATGGTAAGCACACAGTGAACAGTAGACGTTATTTACTGATATTATATGTTAAGCGTCCAGCTTTGTTAGTTTCACCTTCCAAGAGGAAGTTTATCATCTCTGCATTTGGTGCATGTGCTGACTCTAATACTTCAGTATTAGAGTCTCAGAGTACTGAGAGGCTGAGAGAGGCTAAGAAAGGCAGTTTATCTTACAGAGCGCCATCACCAGTAGAAAAGCTTAGGATGTATTAAAAGAATTATAGACTATATATAGATTAGTTTATAAAGAGTAAGGGCCTTGTTGCTCCCCCCATTCTGCTCTCCAAGCTCAGCACTGCCTGTGGGATGCACAATCAATATGAGAAGCATGAGAATGACAGAGGAGTTTCCCCTCGTGAGGTAAACGGGAAGAGAGTATTCACATAAATAGAATGGCATTTTAAAAAGCCTCTGGAGTGAGGCAAAAATAATTTAGACTTTGTCCCATAGCAAGTTAAAAGCTGGGACGCCTGGGTGGCTCAGTTGGTTAAGCAGTTGCCTTCGGCTCAGGTCATGATCCCAGTGTCCTGGGATCGAGTCCCACATCGGGCTCCTTGCTCCGCAGGGAGCCTGCTTCTCCTTCTGACTCTGCCTTCCACTCTGTCTGCCTGTGCTCTCTCTGCCTGTGCTCTCTCTCTGACAAATAAATAAATAAAATCTTAAAAAAAAAAAAAGAAAAGAAAGTTAAAAGCCATTAAAACTGGTGGTGTGGCATGTACAAATTAGCATTTTAGAGAGGTTAGCATTTTAGAGAGGCTGTTTGGTTTGGAGGCAGAGATATTATTTAGAGCTGATGGATCATTTATTAGGTAATAGCTTAGTGCCAGGCCCTGGGGTAGGTGTGGGAGGAGATACAAGGTTGAGTAAGACATGGTCAGATCCCAAGGAGCTTGTCAGACTATTGGGATTTTTTTTTTAAGATTTTATTTATTTGACAGAGATCACAAGTAGGCAGAGAGGCAGGCAGGCAGAGAGAGAGAGAGATGAAGGGAAGCAGGCTCCCTGCTAAGCAGAGAGCCTGATGCAGGGCTCAATTCCAGGACCCTGGGATCATGGCCTGATGATCATGACCTGGGATCATGACCTTAAAGCCAAAGGCAGAGGCTTTAACCCACTGAGCCACCCAGGTGCCCCAACTGTTGGAATATTTTAAGTGTGAGACAATGAAGACTTGGAGAGCCCCTTTGGAAAGAAAGGAATAAAACGGGAAGAACTAGTTGTACTTAGTAACCGACTGTATGGAGAAGAGGAAAAAAAGGCACCAAGATTTTGACCATAAATCGTGGGCAGAACTAGGGTCTCAGGATAGGTTTGAGTCTGAGGAGATGGCAGAGCAGTTAGAAGCTAGGAATCCAGTTGTCAGTGAAAATGTTAAATTGAAACTTAGGAAAAGATTAGAGCTGGAAGAGTTGATTTGTGGATCATTTTGCAAGAAGGGGCAGGTTAAAGTCATGAGGGTGAATGAGAACTTGGGAGAAGCAGTAGGGGAAAGATCAGAGAGATGAGGAATGAGACTTGGCGAATGAATTCTCATGTTTGAGAGGTGGGAGGGGGAAATGGAGGCAGAGAAGGAGCAAAAGAACCCCCAGAAAGGCGGGAAAACCAGGGAAGTAGAGTCGTAGAAGCCAATAGGGATGGGCGTTTGTTAAGGGAGAGAATGTGAAGTGCTGGACGCTGTAGTGAGGTCAGAGTGGAAGACACCAGGAAGAGACAAGAAAATATAAATCAATTTAGAACAATGTAGAAAATGTGAATTAACTGCTAACCATAAGAAATGATTAAAATATTTGTTAAAAGACTCGGCTAGGTTTTTATTTGGGAGGGGGTGTAATTTTATTTTTTATTTGTTTTCTATTATTTATTTATTTACTTACTTATTTATTTTTTTGACAGACAGAGATCACAAGCAGGCAGAGAGGCAAGCAGAGAGAGAGAGGAGGAAGTAGGCTCCCCACAGAGCAGAGAGACCGATATGGGGCTCAATCCCAGGACCCTGGGATCATGATCTGAGCCAAAGGCAGAGGCTTTAATGCACTGAGCCACCAAGGTGCCCGTTTTCTATTTTTCTTAAAGTTAAAATATAGTATTTGAAAGTTCATAAAGAATAATAGCAGTGTCCTTTTTTCCTCCTAGGTCTATTCCCCCGAGACAACCATTGTCCGCTCTGAGATGTTTCACTGCATTCCTAAATAGTATGCTTATGTTACCACTTCTTGATGATAAAATTTGGGCATTATCTATTGATTTTCTGTTAAAGGATGAGGATATATTTCTCTTAAGCTGCTACCCACTTCCCTTCTCTGCATCTTTCATAAATCATTATATTACACATTGTAGTTAAATGAATTATGTAATTTGGATTCTGTAAATGTTACATTATTACGGAACCAAGTTGTGTGCCGTGATAGGTTTCCTTTTGTAAAATTTAGTGTTTTCCCTGGAGATGATGATTACCTTATTTTTTTTAACCAGGCAGAATTTTCCATATCCATATCTTTAATCCTTTATCCAATCTATCACAGGCCTTCAAAAAGATGATCTATCAATTCTGTTTTCACCTCCTCAAGATCTTCCAGAGTCCTCTTTCTTTTTTTCCTTTTGGACTAATTGTTTTGGCCATTTTTCATTTTAGAATTTTCTTATCTCCTTTCTCCTATTAGAGTCTTTCCGTTCCTGGATCCCATTTTATCCACTCTACCTGTTCACTACCTGTTTTTCTGAAGTACACCTCTGGTGGCTCCTTAAGATCACATGGGAGGCAATCTTTTTTTTTTTTTTTTTTTTTTTGAGTCATTGCCTGTCTTTATTCTTTCCTCACATTTGACTGGCAATTTGGTTGGGTATAGAATTCCAAATAGAACATAATACTTCGTTTTGAAGGCTTGTTCCTTTGGGAATATAGAAACAAGAGTCACTCTCTGCTGGCCGTATGATGAAGTCACATATAAAGCTGAGTCTAGAGGGGACCATGTTTAGGTTTTGTCTAAGTAGTAATAGAGTAGAGGAGTATGCACAAAATAAAGGAAATATGCAGAGATGAGAGACCTTGCTGCCCCAGAGATTGAGACTGTCACTGTTTAGGTTCTGTTGGCTTTCTGGTTTCTGATTTCAGAACCCGGATCTCATGAGGGCTTTATTCCTTTATTCCTGCTTTATTATTTGTTCCTTTTAACCCATGGCAGCTTGAGCAGATTCTGTTTCTTTACAACTAAACGTTTATTAAGGCAACCATCCATTTTATCTCAAATCCATCTCTGTCACAGCGTGAAGGCTCAGTGTCTGTATTTAGAACTAGGACCACATTTCTGAGAGATCTCTGAATTAGAATCAAGAAAGCCTAAATTTCAGACCTCTATCTGCTTTACTGGCACTGGTCAGCAAGACAAATTGAACAAATTGCTTTACCTCCATGTAACCCATAAAAATGAAATTATTTATCTCAATAAGATTTTTAAAATAAAAGACAGAATGAGATCACTTTTGTATTCATGCTGTGAGCATTTGCCACTACAGTGGGACTGTAGGAAATGACTGAGTCATGGGAAGGACTCTGAAGTAACTATTTCTGTCTCCAGTTGCTGACCCTGCTTATTATCTCATCTGGTGGCATGTGAGATGTCAGAACTCACCTGTGACTAAAATAGAGAAAAAGTGACCCTGGAGGCAGATGTCTGGCTTCCGGGCTTGTGGCACAACACTGGTAGGACCCACTGTCCGATGGTGTGATTTGGTTTATGGTGAACACCAAAGGAGATGGTATTTCACTGACACCATCTCTCCCGGGATTCCGTTTAAATCTCAGTTGCTGCAAGCTGGTCTCGGGGAAGCAGTCAGAAGATCTGTTCTTGCACAAAAACACCATAACCCCCTCAGCCTCTTCTTTCTTATACTGCAAAGTACAGATCAAGCGTAGTTGTTTTCCTTCCTGGTGAAATGAGCTTTGGATCTGCATGCCCCCTGGAATGGGAAGGGAGAAGAGTTAGCCAGGGGAAGTTCACTCACATAGACTAAGTGCACTCACCCAGAAATGTTGAGGCAGAGGAGGCGGCTGCCCAGCCTACATTAAATACCACCTCCTGGAAGAGTAGTTTACGGACTATACCTGTATCTGAGGGAGACCTGTAATCCCAGTTACTTGTTAATTCAGAAATGGTTTAGATTTTATTTGTACTCCAAATGGAACTTGTATAGGACCTTAATTAAAGTGCATTTATATACATCTAATCCTCGGTATAGCCCTAGAACCACGTACTGATGTTCTCATTTTATAAACTGAGCTACACAGTGGTTTAGTGGGTTGATAATGCTGACATATATATTTCAGAGAGAGGAGAGGCAGAGGGAGAGGAGAGAGAATCCTAAGCAGGCTCCACGTCCAGCACAGAGCCCAAAGCAGGGCTTGATCTCATGACCCTGAGATCATGACTTGCCTCGAATCAAGAGGTGGATGCTTAACCAACTGAGCCACCCAGGCGCCCTCAAGTTGACACACATTGTAGTATCTGGATCTCAAACCTGGATTTCATAAATTCAGAATGTATAAGATCCTGAAAGTATCTTAGATTGAGGGCCAGATTACCAGGCTCTTGGCAACACATAGCAGAGGCAGAATGTCTGATGGGGAGGGCAAAAGCATTAGTTTTAACAGAAAAAGAAAAACTATATTTTTCACCCTTCCATTAGTGTCAAGAGGGAGTGGGTCCTTTTCTTCCCTACAAGAAAAAAAACCTTGGGATCCATCCCTCCTCCTGAATCCAGGATTTTCCCTGATGGCTATCTCTGTTCTGGGGATCTGAGGAGGGGCTGTCCTCACCACCAAGCTGGGTGTCCACAATTGCCAGCAGAATGGCCAGGGCGAAGCATCCTCTGCCAGATGCCATCAGTGTCCTGCACAGTGTCAGCAGCCACAGGAACTTGAAGCGAATGTTGGCTCCAAAGATGTCCTTGCCTCACTTTCCTGAAGCACATGAGGACTCCTCCCAGGGCTCCAAGACCATCTCCATGTTCCAGGCCCTAGCTTAAGTTGGCTAGAGTCTGGTGGTAAAAGGCTTTGGCATGAGAGTCCAGCTGGCTGGGAAGCGAGAAAGTTAATCAAATGAGGTTCACTGGAGAGAAGAGAGGAGAAAAGAGGGAAGAGACAGAGACACTAAAGGCTCTATTTTCAGAATATGTTTTTCTAAATTAAGTTGCATTACTAGGTCAAAGACTAGGAACACAATTTTTTTTTCTACTACATATTATCAGATTGCTTCCCAGAAATATGGTTGAGATTCAGATATTCAGCAAGAATGCGCTTGTTAGGGCGCCTGGGTGGCTCAGTGGGTTAAGCCTCTGCCTTCAGCTCGGGTCGTGGTCTCGGGGTCCTGGGATCGTCCTGCATCGGGCTCTCTGCTCAGTGGGGAGCCTGCTTCCCCTCTTCTCTGCCTGCCTCTTTGCCTACTTGTGATCTCTCTCTCTCTGTCAAATATTTTACATTTTTGCCAATTTTGAATGAAAAATTAGATTTCACTGTTGATTTATTTTGCATTTCCATGACTAGTGAGGGTGAGGCTCTCTTCTTACATTTATTCGTCATTAGTATTTCCTCTTCTATGAATTGCCTGTTCATATCCTTTGCTTTTTTATTCCCAAATCAACTTTTTAAAAAATCAGCTTTTCTCTATATTAGAGAAATTACCCTGACTTTTTTTTTAAACAAATATTTTCTCCCAATTCATTGTCTCTTGAAAAAATGTTTTTTTCCATCAGGAAAATTCACATTTGCATGTAGTTAAATACAGTGCACCTATCTGTCTTTTCTTTTAAGTGATCTATAGTTCTTTGTATTGTTTAAGAAAGTTTCCCTCAGGGGCGCCTGGGTGGCTCTGTGGGTTAAGCCTCTGCCTTCGCCTCAGGTCATGATCCCAAGGTCCTAGATCAAGCCCCACATTGGGAGGCAGGGAGCCTGCTTCCCCCTCTCTCTCTGCCTGCCTCTCTGCCTACTTGTGATCTCTATCTGTCAAACAAATAAATACAATCTTAAAAAAAAAAACAAAAAACTTTCCCTCAGGTTGAAGTTATACTTTTTCCCAATATTTTATTGTTTTGTCTTTTATGTTTATATGTTCTTTTTTAATGTTTATATCTTCTAATCCTGGCTAAGAAAAAATGCTTTCATCTCAAAAAACCCAAATTGAACCCAAAGCAAAAGCAAGATAAAACCAGGGTTTTCATCAGTTGGAAATCCTTGAAGAAATTTTGAATCATTCATACAGTAGAAAATCATATATTATTAAAAAGAATGAGTTCTGGGACGCCTGGGTGGCTCAGTTGGTTGGACAACTGCCTTCAGCTCAGGTCATGATCCTAGGGTCCAGAGATCGAGTCCTGCATCGGGCTCCCAGCTCCATGGGGAGTCTGCTTCTCTAGCTGACCTTCTCTTCACTCATGCTCTCTCTCAAATAAATAAATAAAATCTTAAAAAAAAAAAAGAATGAGTTCTTTAAATATGAGCTTGAGGAGGGATCAATAATCCACCATTATATCAAAAAAGGCAAATTGAAAAAAAAAAAGGCAAATTGCAGGGCTATGCATATAAAATAAATATTCTTATTTTAAAAAATCCCCTCTCTTTATATAAGTGTTTTTAAAATATATTCAAACACTTTAATCGTTTATAACTTTTTGGATAGATAATTTTATTCACAGGGTTCAAAGGGGTAGAGCTGTGTAGTTAAAAGTTTCCTTCCTACTCCCACCGCCAGTGATCTATTGCCTCTTCCCAGAGTTAACCAATGCTGCCTTATTGGGGATACTTCTAGAGCTATTCTATGCATATTTAAGAGGTTCCATTTCTTTCCCTTTGTAAAAATAAATAAATAAATAAATAACAATGAATGATAGCATACTGTATATTCTGTTCTATATTTTGCTTTTTTCACTTACCAGTGTGTCCTGCGGAGACATTCCTTATCAGTACATAAACAGCTTTCCCTCCTTAAAAATTGTTGCACAGGGACGCCTGGGTGTCTCAGTCGGTTAAGCCGCTGCCTTTGGCTCGGGTCATGATCCCAACGTCCTGGGATCAAGTCCCGAATCGGGCTCCTTGCTCATTGGGGAGCCTGCTTCTCTCTCTGCCTCTGCCTGCCACTCTGCCTGCTTGTGTTCTCTCTCTCTCTCTCTGACAAATAAATAAATAAGTAAATAAATAAAATCTTTTAAAAAAAGTTGTTGCACAGTGTTCATAATTATGTGAATTTATTCTCATAGATTCCTACCAGTGAAGATTTTGATTATTTCTTATCTTTTTATAGAGGTATAATTGACATACATGATATGACTTACAAATAATGATTTGACAATAGTTATGCACTGTGAAACAATCACCACAGGAATTCTAGTCACCATTGATCACCATAAAAATTTACCAAAAAATGTTTTTCTTTTGATGAGAACTTTCAAGATTCACTTTGCTGGCCACCTTCAAATGTGCACTACAATACCATTCACTGTAGTCCCCATGCTGCGCACCATATCCCCATGACCTGTTCATTTCACAGCTGGAGGTCTGTACCTCCAGACCCTGTTCACCCATTTCACCCACCCCTTAGTCTCCTCTTCTCTGACAGCCACGATTCTGTTCTTTGTATCCAAAAGTTAAGTGGAAAATATTAAAAGAGGTGAACTTTAAGTGGGGAAGGGCAGTTCCTGTCAGTTGGGAGGCACATAAATGTAAGGAGGCTTTTTTTCCTCATATAACACTCTTCCACTTAATGTAGTACTACTACTTCTTATTTTTTTTATTAAAAAAAAAAGATTTTATTTATTTATTTGACAGAGATCACAAGTAGTAAGTAGAAAGGCAGACAGAAAGAGAGGAGGAAGCAGACTCCCCATGGAGGACAGAGCCCGATATGGGGCTCCATCCCAGGACCCTGGGCTCATGACCTGAGCCAAAGGCAGAGGCTTTAACCCACTGAGCCACCCAGGTGCCCCTACTACCACTTTTTAAAAAAGTAGTTTTATTTACTTTTGCGTGCGTGAGATAGAGAGAGAAATGGAATGAGCAGGGGAGACAGGCAGTGAGAGAAGCAGGCTCCCTGATGAGCAGGGAGCCCAAAGTGAGTGGGACTCGGTCCCAGAACCCTGGGATCATGACCTGAGCCAAAGGCAGATGCTTAACCAACTGAGTCATTCAGGTGCCTCTTAGTTTGTTATAATCCTAATGAAAACTCCCAGTCGTCTGGCCCCCAGGGCTACTGCCCTAGCCTTGACCTTGTGTTCCTTCTCCTGTGTGTTGTCTTACTTTCATGCTCTTCCATGTCTCCACCAGATTGTCCTGCTGACTCTTGAAACAAAACATTGAATGACATGCTTTGTGTCTAGCCACAAAGTATTATCTGATTTGAAAAGGAAGATAAAGAAATGAAATTTCGTCATTTGCAAGGACAAGGAAGGAACTGGAGGGTATTATGCTAAGCCAAAGTAGTCTGTCAGAGAAAGACAACTATCATATGATCTCATTCATATGTGGAATTCAAGAAACAAAACAGAGGAACATAGGGGAAGGGAAGGAAAAATAAAACAAGATGAAATCAGAAAGGGAGACAAACCATCAGAGACTCTTAATCATAGGAAACAAACAGAGGTGCTGGAGGGAAGGTGAGTGGGGGGATGGGGAAACTGGGCGCTGGGCATTAAGGAGGGCACGTAATGTAATGAGCACTGGGTGTTATATAAGACTGATGAAACACTGAACACCACCTCTGAAACTGATTATACATTATATGTTAATTAATTGAATTTAAATTAAAAAACTTGAAAAAGGAAGATGAAGAAGAATTACAGTTATTCATTTAGCCTAGGTTTGTGGTTTAAAGCATAGACTCTGGAACCAGACGGCTTGTGTCCCAACACTTACTGATGCCAGATCTAAGGAAACACTTATACTTAGGCTCCTGGGATAGGAACCATCTTCAGCCCTTAATAAATGAATATATTTGATAAACACCTGAACAACTATGATGTGTTAGGCACCACAGAGCCCAGAGAGACAACTAAAACAGAGGCTGATTCTCTCAGTGGTTCTATGCAGCCTCTAGTCAGAAGGACCCATCTGTACTCTGGCTTTGGCAAGTTTCTTACCTCTCTGAAAAGCAACTTACTGAGCTGTAAAATGATGATCATATTCTCTTTCCAGGGTTGTTCTGTGGGTTAAAGGAGGCAATCCATGTAAACTACTTACATGGTTTAATGCCAGGGTAGTGGCTGGCATAAAGACTCAGTAAATGTTAGCCATGATTATTTTTATGCTTCCTCATATTTGCAGCAATTTATAGTGTCCCAAACACCTCCACATCCACATCCACAATTGTGTTTCGTTCTTATAAAGCACGGCTTTTCTAGTTATTTAAAAATGTGTCACTTTTACCAAGCGTATGGAAGCTTAGAAAGGCATTGTGAGGAGCTTAAAAATCACAGCTTCTAAGTGAAGGAGCTAGGATTCTAACTCCCAAGTTATGCGGGTCTTTCATGTCCTTTGTCCCTCTCATTTATCTAGCCACTCAGGAACGACTGCAATCCAAGGAAGGCTGTGATAACAATAACAAGGTCATAAAGTATATCAAGGAATAGGAAAGGAGAAATTCTGCATGAGAGGTCTGGAAAGGCTGCAAGACCGGAATGCAGTTGGGCCTTGACAGATGTTTGCTGACTGGGGATCTGGTGGTGAGGTAAGGCAGGGAACGATCTGGAAAGATTGGGCTTCCAGTCCCGGCTGTGCATTAGCTAGCTGCGAGATGTTGAGAAGGTCACGTCCCCTCTCTAGGCGTATTTCCTGAGGGACTGGTGCAGCGGGATGGGAGGGGCGTGGTAGGGACCGCTTCCAAGAAGAGAGCGGCAGAGTGGCGGGCGACTCCCAGGGGCTGATGCCGGAGTGGCCGCGCTTCGTGGTGCCTAGGGCCGAGCTGGAGCAGAGCGTGTAAGTTTATCATGGGCCGTTCAGGGGGCCTGGGCAGGTGGGGGCCATGGGGAAAAGATGCTCTTGGAGTAGGTGACCTTGGTGCCTGGAGGGGGAGCACCCCGGTGTGATGCAGGCAGGCCGGGTGGAGAAGGTACCGTTGCTTCTGCATTATGACCACTAGAGGGCGCTGCCCTCTAGTTGAAGCCGGAGGTGGCGCGGGGTAGGGTGTGCAGGCTAGCTGGGGAAAACCTGAGCTAGTGCTGGAGGTGTGGGCGGTGCAAGATCCGGTCTGGGGGGTCCTGAGGACACAACCTATACTAGACCCCTGCAAAGCGGGAAGAGGTGTTGGGGAGCGAAAGGTGGGGACTTTCTGGGTCCACAGGGTAGATGCAGGTCTCTTCTTCCTCATAAGACATGGAGAGCCCTGGAGTTGGCAACGATGAGGGTCCAGGTTAGGCTGGCATCGTCACCTTTCAGCCTTCCCCGCGGTCCCTGAACTATGCTGGGTGCCCAGGACCTCTGGACTCTGAGGATGTGCCTCTGGAGGTAAACACCCTCCTTCTCCCTGACCTTAGAAAGCAGGAGGCACCTGGAGTCCCAGACTCAAATCCAAGCTTCATATGATCTGGGGCATGTTACCAACCTTGCTCAGCCTTACACTCCTCTTGTCTTTAAAGCTCCCTCCTGTGAATGTTGCGATAATTAAATGACACGTGGGTCTGTGCCTGACATTTTCTGCGGAGTGTGGACCCACTGCTGGTGGGTAAAGACTGGAAGGAAGAGGCTCTTCTTTTTGCTACCAAAGTCCTGATCTAACCTCTCAGAGGAGCTGGAAGGTTAGCAAACAGCTTCACAAATATTCGTTTGCAGATTGCCATTTGCAGATCTCCCACCAAGCTGGAAAAGATGCCCCAGACCCAGAGATGGGATTTCATCAACCACCACACACCCAACTTTCTTAAAATAGAAACAGATTAGTAAGTAAACTGAAGTCAGTCTCAGAAGGCCCTTGGAGCACTTGTCTGCTTTCTCAGGCTTGAGGCCCTGACCTGCCATGACACACAGAGTTGGGCTTCTCAACCATAACATAAATGCACCACAGACACCTTTGGTTGTCTGGTGAAGCCTGTGGGTCCCCTTCTCAGAATAATTTACAAATTAATAAAACAAAATATAAAGGATAACAAAGGAAACAAATTATATCAAAATAGTCATCTAAACATTGGAACATGTGATAGTGTAGTGTGTTTCCTAAGATCTAGCATCAGTAAATCATCATAATCTCATAGTAGTGATGAATCTATGTGACATTTTGAGAAATATGTAACAACTGTAATGAGATTTGGAAATGTTTCTGATTTCTATTGATGGCAAATTCTATTGTGGTTGGTTTCCTACATTCATAATTGAAACAAATGCTAACTTTCAGCTAGAAACTTGTGGAAATAAAGATATAATGTTTCTCTCGGGTTTATGAATCTCATGAATGGACCCTCAGTTAAGAACTCCTACAGAACAGGCTCCTTGTTTTGTAATTAGGGAAACTGAGGAAACCAGCTTTCCTGATTTCTAGATGAAAAGTCTTCCACTAAAGTGCATAACTCTGGAACTTAGAGGAAAGCCCTTTCTTTCTCTCTCTCTCTTTTTCTTTTTCTTTTTTTTTATATGGGCCTTAATTCATGACCCTGAGATCAAGACTTGAGCTGAGGTCAAGAGTCGGTTGCTTAACAGACTGAGCCACAACAGGTGCCCCAAGGAAAACTACTTGTTCTGGGACGCCTGGGTGGCTCAGTTGGTTAAGCAGCTGCCTTCGGCTCAGGTCATGATCCCTGCGTCCTGGGATCGAGTCCCACATCGGGCTCCTTGCTCAGCAGGGAGCCTGCTTCTCCCTCTGCCTCTGCCTGCCATTCTGTCTGCCTGTGCTTGCTCTCTCCCTCTCTCTGATAAATAAATAAAAATCTTAAAAAAAAAAAAACTACTTGTTCTTCTTTCTCTCTTTTTTTTTTTTTTTTGGATTTACCCATTCATTTTACAGAGAGAGAGAGGGGAGGGAAGGGGAGGGGAGGGAGGAGGGAGAGAATCTTAAGCAGACTCTGCAATGAGCATGGAGCCTACGTGGGTCGATCCCACGACCCCAAGATCACAACCTGAGCTGAAACCAAGAGTCAGACAGTCAATTGACTGCACCACCTGGCATCCCATGGAAAACTATTTCCAAATCATTATTTTCACTCTGGAATTCACAAGTTTATTCTGCCAAAAAATGCCAGTTGGCCTGAAGCCTCTCTTGTTGGTATTCCCCCTCCCAGAGCATACATCTGGGATATAAACTTCCCTTGGGGTGCTTCACAGGACCAGTCTGAAGCTCCATGGAGCCCAGTGGCTTGTCCTAGGCCAGGTTTTGAGGGATCCGGAGGACAGTGGATCCAAGTCTTGAGAACTTTCCTCTAGTGACCATGTCCTTTTTATTGATAAAAATGACCCTTTGTCCATGAACATTGACCAAAAAAAAAGTGGCCTGTAGGATTTAGAACAGCATAAGAGATTTGTGCTTGGTCAGGTTTGTTACTTCGGGAGCTTACCTGGATTTCCCTCCCATGAACATGCAGTACAGTTCTTTCACGTTTGAGGCAAGTGTTAGAATGGGGCCCGGATCCCTGGAAGCTGACTTGGGAAGAGCAAGCATGGTGCCCCAGCTGGCACAGTAACACTTCTCTTTCTAGCGTCCTAAGGGTAAAGAGCATTGCAAAAATTAGGGGTTCTCAAGGACCTCACTGGAAGCCTGTCCTTACCTGAGCAGTTCAGTCAATGGTCCCATTCCCACTCCCAGACCCCAGTTCCCCAGTGGGCCTCATTACCTTGGGACAGAAGTTCTTCTTTCTTGCTCTCAGCCTGGGTGCTCTGGTGAAAGCACTTTGAATGAGCTCTCAGCCCCTGTCTTGTTCTTTGGTCATCTCCCACTTCCGTCATTGCTCACACCTTCATGACTTGTATATATGGTCTTTGAAAACCACAGCATGGGTTTTTGTAGCAATCAGGGGTCTTCCTGCCTCTCTCTCCTCCACCCCCACTGTGAACTTTTTCTTTTCCACCTCATCCTCTGCTGCTTTTCCTCTTCCTTTTTGTGTTAGAGACAGACTATCTGCTGAGGGGGCTGAGAAAAAGCACTCTTTGAAATTGTTTCCTTCACCTTGGGGGACAAAGATTTTTCACTGATAATTCATAATGAAGGTAAGACTGATGATAGAATGACTGAGCATGTGCTCTCAAGTATAAAGAAGGGTATCAAGTCCTTTCTTGAGAGAAGGCTTTGCGTAAGGACAGGACAGAGGAGAAAGCAGCTCCAGGCTGAAGGGGGAAGCGGGTGGCACAGTGAGGGAACCCGAGGGCGGCGTGGAGGATGGAGAGGGGGACAGCCCAAACGGTCCTGCATGGGGGGGGGAATGAGTGGGTGAATGGCTGACCTTGTTTCCCCATCTATGACCCCTTCAACCCATTTCCATTCTGTTCTGATCTGTTCCTCCTTGGTCACTGGCATCCAAGGGAGGTCACTGGGAGATTGCCGGGATTATCCCCGAATTCTAGTGTCACGCACCTTGATGGAAAGAGCATCGGTCTGAGAGTGAGAAGTTTGGGGTTCTAACTTCTGCAAGGCTGGGCCAGGCTCCATGCCAGAGAGGACCCAGCACAACGAGAAGCCCCATGGTTCTGAAACAAATAACCAACGTGATTGTTGACAAATGCCAAGCTACCCAGGAGCCCAAGGACTGTCAGAAGAAGAGGGGTCAGGGAAGTTTTTCACGACAAATCTAGAGTCACTCACCCATGTGTGGACAGGGATTTCCTGGTTTGTAGTACTCTGTGGTCCTTAGACCTGAAAAGTGCTCTGGGGTTTGTGGTCCTTTCAGGGGACCCACCAAAGCCATTGTCATGTTATCAGGTGAGACAGGCATCAGCTCCATCTCCTTATTCTGTTAAACTGCTCAGCTTTCACAACAGAATGTGTGGGTTCCTGGGGGATGGAAACCAGCTGGGTGGTGGGAGGTTGCTGGGATTGCTGTGGGGTGGGGGAGGGGAGTCTCTCCTCTCATCTGCAGGTCTCTCACCATCATCCTGGGCCCAGGACCGGTCCACGACAGCCATAGGACACTGGGCCCCACAGACATGAACTGCTGAATGGGGTCTAGTATTTTCTATCCCAGCCCCTACAAAAGTGGCCAAATTTATGACTTCTCTGTTCCTTGAAATGGAGAATTGCTGGTGCTCCTCTCTGTGGGACACCCAGAAGTTTGGCCATGACACCCTTCAGTCTTTGTCATCAGCTGGAGGCTATGCAACAATGAAAAAAAGTCAAAGATAACAAAACTGTGGAGTTGCAACTTTGGGGCCCCTTGAGCACCAGCAGACACACGTGTGCTCACAGTGGTTGTTGCAAAACCCTCAAAATTCTGCAAAGACCTCAGGCTTGAAAGCGAATGGCAGAGGACTTCCTTCCAATCAGGGTGCATCTGCCCGTCGTGCAACACCTGCGTACATGATTTCCTCAAGATGCTGCTTCTGCTCCCTCCTCACTGAATGTCATTGTGTTTTGGGCCCTGCGGGGTTGATGTGACGGAGCACCAGCTGGCCTGTTCTCAAAGAGAGCACGCTTGGTGGTGAGGGACAAGGTGCTGGCCGAGGCAGAATGTGCCCGGTGCTGCAAGCACCACACAAGTGAGAGGAAGCCCAAGGAAGAGAAGGAATGAGAGAGGAACTGGAGACTGTCCCCGTGACGGACAGTGTGGGGC
Source organism: Mustela putorius furo (assembly GCF_011764305.1). Taxonomy (NCBI): domain Eukaryota; kingdom Metazoa; phylum Chordata; class Mammalia; order Carnivora; family Mustelidae; genus Mustela; species Mustela putorius. The sequence continues at coordinate 753,405 of NW_025421424.1, forward strand.
ACTTACTTCAGTGGACAAAGTGACGTTTGAATTAAACTCTGAAAGGAGGTGGAATTTCAAAAGGCAGTGGTAAGCATTTTTCAGGTGTACGAACAATATAAACAAACATGGTATAGGGGTAACTTGACAGGCTTATTGGAAACCAATGAAGCCACTGAAGTGACCGGAGTGTCGGCTGTGTCCCCTTGGGGGGCTTGGGGCAGCCTCCGGCCCACAGCCTCCCAAATATTTATCCTGTCAGTCTTAGGATGTCTGAGGTATCTGAGGCCAGTTGTACAAGCTACCAACTGATACGTTGTGTTCTGGGTATTACTAGGAAGTGCTCAACATTAAAAGAAGATCTTGTTGGATGTTAAATAATCTCTTGCTTCTGGAGAATGGTGAGGTCTAGTCCAGTCGCTGGCAGGGTGCAGAAAATTCTAGGCCAGTGATTCTCAGACTTGAGTGTGTATTAAAGCCACTAGACAAAGGTTAAAATGCAGATGGTTGGGCCCTGCCATGGAGTGTCTGATTCCATAGGTTTGCAGTGGGGTCCAACCATGTGTTTGTGTCCCTCACAAGCTTCTTGGTGTGGCATTCGCCGAGTTGCTCCTTGCGAACTGTTGTGTGTGATCCCTCCTGCAGACTCTGCTTTCTTCTCTCTGGTGGTGTGTGGCTCGTTGCCATCCAGACTACCCGTCCAGCGTTCTCTCTGAGCACCTCCAGTTTACAAATTCTTTGTCGTATTGCCTTCAGATCTGCCTCCCGTTCACTTCCAACCATGGCTCCCTGTTCTGCTGAGGGCCACACACAGAACATGTTCTGGATGGTGGTTCAGCCCCAGGCACAGGAGTCAGACTGCGAGGTTCATCTTCTGACTCCATTTAGGAGATGGCCTTGGGCAAGTCACTCAACTTTTCTTAATTTCCTCCTCCGTGGATTGGGCCTGATAATAGCACTTTTGTCATGGGATCAATAGCTAGTTTCAATGAGAAAATGTATGGAAAACAGTTAGTGTGGTACTTGGCACATAGTAAGTACTCAGTTAATGTTAGTTATTGTCATTACCTAGTTTCCCTTCCTACACAGAAGTCCATCAAACCTCTGAAGAAAGGTCATCATACTAGTTAACACTTCTCCTTTCAGGGCTAAGTGTCCCCGGCTCCTTCAACTACTCCTTATGGTCCAGTGTCAGTGTGTCCTTCAGCCTCGTCATTCTCTCTGAACATAGTCTAGTTTGTCCCGTTCCCTTGTCAAGTACATGGAGCCTCAGACCTGCCCCCTGCCTAGCATAGTCACAGTCTTGTCTAGTCAGTGTAGTCAAAGATCGTTTTAACTTTGGTGATGAATTCTCACTTTTCACTTGACCACATTGGACTTTTAGGCAACGAAGATGCTAGCGGCTGACATCTGCAGGCAGAGGGAAAATTCTGTCATTGTGTCACATTCCCCCTGAGGCTTGCCTGGTTGCAGCCATGCAAGGCTCTTATTGTGTGGGTTTGTGGGGGTGTTGGTTGGGGAGAGTACCTCTGATCCTTGATCGGACTTGGGGCTTACACCTGTTTCATGACTGGTGTGATGGTTAGGAGCCCAAGTGACAGTGAGGAAGGATGTCAGAAGCTGAAGGATCTATATCCCTCTCTGCCGTGGCCTCAGCCCGTCCTGGCTCCAGGGACTTCGTGGGAAACCCAGCAGCTCCCCTGGAGAAGATGAACTGAGCCCTCTGCTGCAGCCAACAGTTCTCTGGAAGGAAACCAATCTCCAGGCCAGGGGACATTTAAAGCAAAGCTGTGTGGGCATTCCAGTCCTCATCCCCAGCCGCTGTCACCACTGGCTTCTTGCCCAGAGTCCTTGGTAAAATGTGAGGAGGGAGTCAGGGCTGTTTCACTATGGAGACCGGGTTTGAGTATCAAGATGGCAGAACAAGCCTTGGGAAGGATGTCTCTCTCAGTTTCACTTCTCATTTCCAGTCTTTAGTGAATGGTTCCCCAGGAATATTGACCTGAAGTTCTGTCTTGTAAATAGAAGGCAGAGAAAAATCTCCTCATGTCACTATGATGCACTAGAGAGTCTATCTTTTTTTTTTTTTTTTTTAAAGATTTTATTTATTTATTTGACAGAGAGAAATCACAAGTAGATGGAGAGGCAGGCAGAGAGAGAGAGAGGGAAGCAGGCAAAGAGCCCCATGCGGGACTCGATCCCAGGACTCTGAGATCATGACCTGAGCTGAAGGCAGCGGCTTAACCCACTGAGCCATCCAGGCGCCCCTAGAGAGTCTATCTTGTCTGTCCCTGGTCCCAGAGGACACCAGCCAGGTCAGGCCTTGTGCTGACAGGGGACCAGGCCCACAGGACCACTGGCTCAGCTGTCCAAACCCTGCCACCGGCTCACGCACTGATCTGCACAGAGGCGCACTGAGCTCTCCAGGACACACCAGCCTCATGGTAGAACTAGCCACAGTCTCAGCTCTGTCTGTGTTCTGTCTATGCGCCCCCTCACTGCTACCCCAGAGCCACGCTGTGCTGTGTGAATAAATAGGAAGAAGTCTTCTCTCCGCAACTCCGGGTACACTGAAGTCATATAACACACAACACTGTGGCTACAGATGCCCCATCCTCCTCTGTCTCCCACCTCCTGGGAGCAGCCGCATGAAGCTGTTGCCAAGTTCCTCCCTGAGGCTCCTGCCAAGCTCTGCCTTTGGCCACAGGAGCTGAGGAAACCAGCCTCCCATGCTTTGTGACATCTGCACTTTCTCAGCCTTCCCACAGCCCCCGGGAACCTCAGGCCTTCCTGATGCCCGATTCTTTGAATCAGGGATTCACATTTTGTCCTCCAGGATATTTTCAGGCTGATCTAGGGGAAAGGTAAAAGATGGTGTTTAGGGACGCCTGGGTGGCTCAGTTGGTTGGACGACTGCCTTTGGCTCAGGTCATGATCCTGGAGTCCCGGGATCGAGTCCCGCATCAGGCTCCCAGCTCCATGGGGAGTCTGCTTCTCTCTCTGACCTTCTCCTCATTCATGCTCTCTCTCACTGTCTCTCTCTCAAGTAAATAAATAAAATCTTTAAAAAAAAAAAAAAAAAGATGGTCTTTAGCAAAGAGTACCCTGCCAACAGAGGACTCGCAGGCAGTCTTCTGGCTGGCTGGGCACAGAGGCTGTGCTCCACCTAACGGCAGATCAGATGGGACTCTCCTGGTCCAGACTTGGGCTTTGAGAAGAAAATGTACATTCTTCAGTGGATAACGAAGGCAAGCATCACTATTATCTTTTTTCTGGCAAGTTAGAATTCTTTTTTTTTTTATTTTAAATATTTTATTTATTTACTCAACAGACAGATCACAAGTAGGCAGAAAGGCAGGCAGAGAGAGAGGTGGAAGCAGGCTACCTGCTGAGCAGAGAGCCCGATGTGGGGCTCGATCCCAGGACACCGGGACCATGACCTGAGTTGAAGGCAGAGGCCTCAACCCACTGAGCCACCCAGGTGCCCTGCATGTTGGAATTCTAAACAGTGGGAAAAAACAAGGTCTACATAGATTAGTGCTCCAAACTGGAGTGTCAGGAGGCACTAGAACCATCCCAAAGGAGGCAAAACTTTGAGGTAGTGGTGTCTTTAATTTTCATTCATTCATTCATTCATTCATTTTAAGTAGGCTTCAGACCCAGTGTGGAGCCTGACATGGGGCTTGAACTCTGAACCCTGAGATCAGGACCTGAGCTAAGAGTCAGATGCTTAACTCACTGAGCCCCTGAAGAAAGGGTGTCTTTTTTTTTTTTTTTTTAAAGATTTATTTATTTATCTGACAGAGAGAGGGAGATCACAAGTAAGCAGGCAGAGAGAGAGGAGGAAGCAGGCTCCCTGCTGAGCAGAGAACCCAAAGCCAGGCTAGATCCCAAGACTCTGAGATCATGACCTGAGCTGAAGGCAGAAGCTTAACCCAGTGAGCCACCCAAGTGACCCAAAAGGGTATCTTTTAAATCATGCTATAGACTTGGGACAACTAGGCTGCTCCTGGTCTTGATTCTCTCTCACTGGCCCTTCCGCCTTGGATAGTCTCTCCGTGAAGGGTAGAGGCTATAACCTCGAGAGGCCTGGTACTTTCCTTGCTGTTCTCCTGTTCCCGAACTTGTCCCTCTGGGGCCCTTGAGAAGGGGTCCAAATTTCCCAAGGACCACTGATCTTCTGTTTCTGTGTTTCTCAGAAAGACGCAGGTGGAGACCCAAATCCAGACTCTGAGAGGACTCAGACTTGGTCCAGGCAGGAACCCAAGACTGTTCATGTTCTGCACCTCAGTTTTCCTTTTAGTGGAAAAGTATTGTGTATTCTGCCCCCTCAGCTGGGAAAAAGAATGAGGGAGGGAATGACTGCTAAAGTATCATTTGCAGCCAGCTTGCAAGTGTTAATAATTCACAGCTCTCTAGGGGTCCTCGGGCCTCCCCTGACCTGCCACCTTGTTGCGGAGAAAAACGAGAAAGTTCAGATCAGCAATCATGTGGGGCTCCAATGTGCGATGTGGCGGGGGACAGTGGCCTTGCACCGCTGTAAAACATTTATCTCAGGTCTGCATCTGGACCCTGGCCTAATAAATTCCTCAGCAAGTATGCAGACTACACAGATCGTCTCTTCAGGTGGTGGATGAGGCCAAAGTAACATGGGGAGTCCAAGCGGGGGGAGGACTGTCATAAATACTGACTCAGGACAGGGACAGAAACCCACTGGAGCTGAAAAAGCTAGACTCCAAGTTAATGAGCTACTACAAAGACAGGGTAAGACAGGGATAATCAGATCTGAAGTTGGAGTAAAAATTTGGGGGTATCAGGGATGAATCTTAGAAATTCTTTTTTTTTTTTTTTAAGATTTTATTTATTTATTTGACAGAGAGAAATCACAAGTAGATGGAGAGTCAGGCAGAGAGAGAGAGAGAGAAGGAAGCAGGCTCCCCACTGAGCAGAGAGCCCGATGCAGGACTCGATTCCAGGACCCTGAGATCATGACCTGAGCCGAAGGCAGCGGCTTAACCCACTGAGCCACCCAGGTGCCCAGGGATGAATCTTAAAGGTGAGGATTGGAGGCTGTTATCTTGTACTGAGCCGGGCAGATTGGTGTAGTAGGAAAGGGCTTTGGCCTTGGGAATAAAAGTGCTAGGTTTTAGCCATGGGTCTGCTATGAACCTGAGGTGACCTTGGCTAAGTCACTTCACCTCTCTGGATCTTGGTTGCATAGCCAAAAAATTGAGACTGTACAACTCAACAAATAAAATCAAACAAGCAGATTAAAAAATGGACAAAAGACTTGAGCAGACATTTCTCTGAAGAAGATATACCAAAGATCAATAAGCACACGAGAAGATGCTCAGAAGCATTCATTTTCAGAGGAACATCACTCAAGTGAGATGTCACCTCACACCCATGAAGGTGACTATTATTGGGACACCTGGGTGGCTCAGTCAGTTAAGCATCTGCTTTTGGCTCTGGCCATGGTCTCAGGGTCCTGAGATCGAGTCCTGCATCGAGTTCCTTAGTCAGCTGAGAGCCTGCTTCTCCCTCTGCCTGCCACTCCCCTTGCTTGTGCTCTCTCTCTCTCCCTGACAAATAAATAAAGAAAATCTTTTTTTTAAAAATCAGGATGACTATTATTTAAAAAAACCCAGAAAATAACAAGTATTGGTGAGGATGTAGAGAAATTGGGAACTTTGTGCTGTTGGTGGGAATGTACATTGGTGCGACCACTATGGTGGGTTCCGAAGGACTCTAAACAGAAAATCACCACATGATCTGAGAACTCCACTTCTGGGTAAGTACCCGCAAGAACTGAAAGTGGGGACTTGTGTTCATAGCACCATTATTCACAATAGCCAAAATGTGGAACTAACAAATTCATCACCAGACGAACAGATAAGTGAAATGTGGTGTGTCCATGCAATGGAATATTCTTCACCCGCAGAGAGGGAGGAAATTCTGACCCATGCTACAGTATGGATGAACCTTGAAGACATTTGCTAAGAAAAATAAGCCAGTCACAATAAACAGATACTATATGATTTTGCTCATGTGAGATATCTAGAGTAATGAAATTCATAAAGACAGAGAGTAGAATGGTGGTTGCCAGGGCCTGGGGACAGGTGAAAATGGGCAGCTGTTTACTGAGTATGGAGTTTTAGCTTAGGAAGAAATAAATGAGAACTGAAAGGAATACATCAGAACAATTTATTGGAAAAGACCAAATTTTCCCTCTGTTCTTTGTCACAAATCAACTGTTTTTATTTGTTTGGGTCTGCTTGCGGGGGATGGTTTCCGAGTCTATTCCGTTGGCCTATTTGTCCATCTGGTGCCCATGACATATTGTAGTAATTACCATCACTCTACTGTCTTGTTATCCAGGAGGGCTTCCTGAGTCTTATTTTTCAGAACTAGCTTGTCAACTTCCACCAAAAAACCCCAACCAAGCAAGTAAACAAATATGCCCCGCGGGAAGTTTGATGGGAAATACATTAATCTGTATGTCAGTTTGGAGAGAACGAACATCTTTACAGTGTCGAAGTTTCCGTCCATGACTATGATATAATCTTCATTTACTTAAGTTTTCTTTAGTGGCTCTTAGTAATATTTTATAGTTTCCTATGAGTGTGGCAAAGTAGCAATCCCTTTAACCTTTAAGGAGTTTGGGAGAGCTTAGGGAAGATGGTCCTAGATGAGTCACTCCAGCCTTGAAGAGCCTCATCTGTTTACCCTTGTGAACTAGACAACTGTTAATTTCTGTGTGACATGGTGGGGAAAGTGTTGGGAAGCACTGGGAGGTCTTTGTGTTTTCTGTTTTCTGACCAGTTTTCTGTTTCTGATCAGTTGCACAGAATGCTGTGCCTTGGGCTGGCAGGCGTACCATCCATAATGCCCCCAAACATCCTGAACTCCTGACTTGCCCAGGGTGTACTCCTAGCCTGTTTGTTTATATGAGCTCGTCTGTACAATGTGTGCCCATAAATCAGGAGAGCATGACTTGCAGAAACAATAGTAGTAATGGTATTTTGTGCTGCACATTTACTAGGTTCCGGGAGATCAACAAATGTCTTTTCACTTAAGCCTTCTAAAAACCCTATGAGGTTGTTAATATTACTAATATTTATAGAAGAAGAAGCTGGAGCTTTGAGAAGCAAAGTAACTGATAAGTGGCAGAGTCATTTCTGGAAACATGGAAGACTGATAACCTGAAAATCTTCCCTCCTCATAGAAATGCTGGGTTAAAATATATCAAACAGTTTTTCAATAGATAGTTAAGCTTGCAAGAAAGGAAAGAAATTTCTAAGGTCCGGAAGTGAAGAGGAAGCTGAAAAAACAGCAAGCAAGCAGTTTGTTCTCATAGTGATGAGGGAGCAGGAGGCTGGCTGAGGACAAAGCAAGAGCTGGCGCCTTGCACCCCCCCCTTCATCCGCTCCCCTCCATAGGTGTAGCATTCCTCAGGCACCCCTGACTGCCATAAAATGATAAATAGTTAACTTGCAACTAAGCCTTCAATATTCTGATAGTATTCTTTGCCCCAATAGCCCTGTGTCCTCACCTACCCAACTCCTGCGTATATAACCAACCACCCCTCACAACCCGGGGCAGCCGCATCTCTGCCTGCCCACGGGCCCTGTCCCCGTGCTCTAATAAATCACCTTTTGCACCAACGACGTCTTAAGAATTCTTTCTTTAGTCGTCGGCTCCGAACCTCCTCACCCCACCGAACCTGACTTAGGTTCTGGGACTTCATCAATAGGGTCACTTTGGGATAGGAGATAAGACTGAGGAACTGGGACCCTAGATAGAGCTGAGACCCCAAAAATCCACCTTCTTAGTAAAAGGGCCAGACTAAAACCAAGCTGGCAAAATGAGATGCATATTTTCACTCCTTTGCTCAATTTCATTTTTTGAAAAGCTTGCTATAATTTAGGCTCCTATTCCAGGCACTTGGGATGCAGTGACAAATATAATCTTGTCCCTGGGAATTTATATTGTGGTGGGGGAGGGACATAAAATAAATAATAAACACAATATAAACATATGATGAAGAGGGATCTATTTATGGAAAACACAGAATAGGGAAGAACTGATCAAGGATAGCAAGGAAACCATCTATCTTGGCCTGGACTCTGTCAAGAAAAAAGAATTTCCTCCTGTGAGTTCCCAAACACCGATTTGCCTTTAGAAAGGGCTTGAGTAGAGATGTTTGGGTGACTCAGTGGGTTAGGAGGCTACCTTCGGATAAGGTCATGATCCCAGGACCCTGGGATCGAATCCCACATTGAGCTCGTTGCTTGGCGGGGAACCTGCTTCTCCCTCTGGCTGTGCGCTTGTGAACACTCTCTCTCTTTCTCTGACAAATAAAATCTAAAAACAAACAAACAAACAAAAAGAAGGCCCTTGGGTTGGGGGGCCTGGATGGCTTAGTTGGTTAATCATCTGGCTCTAGATTTTGGCTCAAGTCACGATCTTAGGATAGTGAGATCGAGCCTTGTGTTGGGCTCTGTGCTGGGCATGGAGCTTGCTTAAGATCCTCTCTCTTCCTCTCCCTCTGCCCCTTCCCTGACTCAAAAAAAAAAAAAAAAAAAAGAGAAGGGGCTGGGGTTGTAACTGATGTGAATTGTTTGCATGATCTAGAAACACTAAGGCAAGTAACTAACACAAATTGGCCCTGTTGTCAGTGTCTTTCTTCATCATTCTAAGGGATGAGGGGTGGGCTGCCTCACAGAAACAAAGCAGACCCTCCACCCAGGCTGCCAAGAGCTCCTGCAGATAAAGCCCAAACTTGAGCTCACAATAAAAAAACACAAACCCATCCAAACTATTAATGGCAGAGTTAGGGTTCACTGCAACATCTTTTTGATGCCGGAGCCCATGCTCACGACCCTCAGCCATACGGCCTTCCACATACACACCAGGGCTTACAGCACACACCTTCCTGGCTCAGCTGTCTTAGATCCGTGGTGTTCAGCATCTAACAGATACACAGCCATCCACCTCTGCTTGAATACCACTATGGAGGAGAGCACATTCCTTCTTGGGTGGCTGGGGGCCTTTTTGTACAGGTGCCACAATGCCCAGACAAGCTTCTCAGTTCTTCTGCACCAAATGATCCCAGACAGAATAACTGACCACGTGAGTTTTCGCTTTTCTTATCTGTGAAATAGAGATATTGGCCTTAATGATTGTGCCCTTTTAAACAGAATAGTGGATATAAAGGCTTACCAGGTACATAATAGATAATGCTGTTTGCTCTTCTCATTAATGTCTAGGTCTAAGCAATCAATAAGACCAATTCTGCTTTGTATTAATCAGATCAGATCCATTCATAGGCAGGAGAGCTTTTAAAACTCAAGCTCTTAGGGGCCCCTGGGTGGCTCAGTCATTAAGCGCTGCCTTCAGCTCGGGTCATGATCCCAGAGTCCTGGGATCAAGCCCTGCATCAGTCTCTCTGCTCAGTGTGAAGCCTGCTTCTCCCTCTTCCACTCCCCTGTTTGTGTTCCCTCTCTCACTGTCTCTCTCTGTCAAATAAATAGATAAAAGACTTCTAAAAAAGTAAATAAAATTCAAGTTTTAGTGAGGTTAAACCACATTTCATTCAACATTCCACTGAGAAATTCTTTAGTCACTTAAAAAAGATGTTTGTTTCTATTTGATTTTGAACCAAAGCTTTCTCTGCATTTCTTTCTTTCTTTCTTTCTTTCTTTCTTTCTTTCTTTCTTTCTTTCGAGTTCTAGCAGCGAGGAGGGACAGAGGGAGAGGGAGAGAGAGAGAATTCAAGCAGACTCTGTGTGGAGCTCAACATGGGACTTGATCTCAAGACCCTGAGATCAGGACCTGAGCTGAAATCAAGAGCCTGACGCTAAACGGACTGAGCCCCTCAGGTGCCCTGCTTTCTCTGCATTTCGATGTCTTTTCTGTTTCCAGTCTCAAAGATTGTGACTATTTCCCCTTCTGCACTGGGATGGAGGGCCAGTCTGAGAAGTCTCCTGATGAGTATATACTCCACTGGGAGGGCTGTTTTCATTTGATTTCTGTCACCCAACTTTTTAAATTTTACAAGTGTCAAGAATAAATATTACTGATGTAGGCTTCTTAGCAATTAAGATATCTTTTATATACAGTGTGATTCACCCTTTTACATGTATAGATTGATGAAATTTGGTAATTTTAGACAATCGAATAGCCACCCCCACATTCAAGATAGAGAACAAGATCTACAACAATTCCCTCACCTTAAAGTTCCCCCTTTAGACCCTTGATTTTAAGAGGCAAATTGGGGACACTTGGGGAGAAGCCATGAAGTCATGGCCTCCGCAGATAGCCTTAGGGAATAAGGGGCATTCACTTTATCCCAGAGAAAAGGTTTATGGAGAGTATAACAACCTTCAAATATCTGAAGGGCTGCTATGTAGAATAGAGTAGACCTAGAGTAACTCTGGAGGGAAATATTAGGATTTATGGACAGAAGCGAGAGACCTTTTGACTCAATATTTAAAAAAAAATAAAAACCTCTAAAAACAATATAATTACAATTATTTACAGATGATGAAGGTTAAGTGAGACTCTGAGTCAGAAATAAATTACTCTAGGGGCACCTTGGTGGCTCAGTGGGTTAAAGCCTCTGCTTTCAGCTCAGGTCATGGTCCCAGGGTCCTGGGATTGAGCCCCACATCAGGCTCTCTGCTCAGCAAGGAGCCTGATTCCTCCTCTCTCTCTCTGCCTGCCTCTCTGTCTATTTGTGATCTCTGTCAAATAAATAAATAAAATCTTTAAAAAAAAGAAAAGAAAAGAAAAATTACTCTAGAGAGTAAAGCCCCGAAATGGCAAAGTCATCATTTGAACACAGGTATTCTGATCTTCAGTCAAGATTTTTCCCTTCTCCACGGCCATTTAGGAAGAGACACAGGAGGCCCCCGGGGCAGGGCAATCCAAACGGACAGATTCTGATTTGAGTTAGCTGCTCAGATGTTTGTCATTTTTGACCATTTACCCTCTGGCTTGGGCCAAGCCTTTCTTGGGAAAACCTAAGGCCCATCCAAGGTCAGTAGCCCTTTAGGCATGGGTGGAGGAGGGGGTCTCCCATTCACGGACTGGGGTTAGTTAGCTTCGCCTTACTGCCTGGAGCACTTTCTCGCCCTCATTTGCAGTGTGGGCTGCAGATCCAGGTCAGTCAGGAGCCTGGCTTGGGTCTGCCTGTGTGGGTGCTGCTGGTAGGGCTGAGCTGCTGCTCTGGGTGCCTGGAGCCCTTCCCCACTGCCCAGGCGGTCCTCAGCCTTCCACCTTCCCTCACTGGGCTTGCCGGAGAGGGAAGTGGGTGGAAGGGGAAGGCAATTTTCAAGAGGCTAGAGCATAGAGACCGAGCATCCTCAGGTGAGGAAAGGGAGGGAGGAGAGAGCAGGTAAGAGGAGCGGAGTCTTGGAAGTAAGAGCAAAGGTTTTGAGTGTAGGTAAAAACTCCCGGGGACGCGCGGAGGAGGGCGCCTGAGGGGCTTTGCTCCATTTACTGTGGCTTGTCTGCCTCAGGTCTTCTACTAGGTAGGGGCTCTCAGAGGTTCCTGCTCCCCAGGGAGGCCTCCGTGCTCGAGGGTCCTCTGGTGGTGGCCTGCAGCGCCCCCACAACCCTGGGATGGGGCACGGTGGAGGGTTCTAATTCACTGAGTGTTGCTTGGTGTGACCAAGGCCTTTGCCAAGGGAGAGAAATGAGGAAAGCAGAGGAGCCTCCTCCCCCAATGCCCCTTCTCTTCTCCCCGCCCCCCCTTCTTTGGGAGGGGCAGACGGGCAGCAGCGTCCCCTCAGGGCTTAGGTGGGCGGTGGCACTGGGCTTGCTGCAGGTTGTCTCAGGTTTGAGCTGCTCAGGGCCCACCAGCTGGCAGGAAGCAGGACAGAGGTCACTTGAACTCAGACCACAGGTCCCTGTTAAATACATCAACTTTTAAATCAATCTTTGTTCAAAGTCCAGTGAGTTCCAAGACTAGAGCTCACCAGCAGAGAGAGAATTCCCCGGTGAACGGACCAGCTTTTCTTCTTTCCACATTCAGGTAAGAGCTGACTCTGGTCGCCCTGAGTGAGGGCACCAGCTGCCTGGGCTTGAACCTCCTTCTTTCTTTTCCTTTCTCCTTTTCCAAGCAGTGGCTGGCTATCCAGGGCAGAAGGGAGGCCTATGGGGAAGGAGCCAGGGGCCTTCTGTGGTGGGGGTGGCGGGGGGAATTGTTCACACTCTGAGGTTCTCTCTGCTCGTGATGCCTGACCCTCACAGGTTAGGGTCTGTTTCACAAAGGAATTGGTAAACTGATCCTCAAAAAAAGCTTTCCCTCGGTTGCCTAGGGGGTTGGCGAGCGGCCCAAAGGGAGCATGACAACAGACCTCACAGGTCACCAGGGGGATCCTCCTCTGACCTCCCCACTAGGCAAGGGCCTTGTGTATTAGAGATTTTCTTCTGGAAGCATCCCTTCAAGGGTAAAAGCTAACTTAACTTTCCCACCCAATAAAAACGGGCATCTCCTCTTTTCATCACATAACAACACTAAGAAATGAGAAAAAACCAGTGAGTTTCTAGGTGGCTGAGTTTTCAAGTAACCTCCCCAGGCTCTACCTTTTGAAGTTTATAATTCTTTGGGTCTTGTGTGGGTCTGAAAATCTTGGTTTCTTTAACGTTCCAGACGATTCTGGTGTGCAGCCAGGTTTGGGAACCACTGGTCTCTTCCTAAGAGGAAGAGACTAAGGGACTTAAAGGTGACTTTATATAAGGGTTTTCCAGCGGAGGAGACCCTTGATCCGGGCAGGTTCCTTCCTCCTCAGCTGTCCCTGCAGCATTGTTCAATGTGCTTGCTCTCAGTCCTATATCCAGAACTCACAGGCGTGCGGGTGTCTAGTCACCTGTAGTCACATGTTCTTTCCTGCAGCAAATAACTCAGGGACTTTGAGTTTGTGTGTTATGACTAAGTAAATTGTTCTTATCTTTAACTCTTTTGTATGTTCTCTGCACCATAAACTATGTAGTAGCTAGTAATGATGTCTTGTGTTTGTAGACAGCTGCTTCTCCTCCAGGGGAAAGGACACGGGACTGGGGCACAAAGAGCCCGTGCTGTTGTTTGGTTAGTGGTGACAGTCCGTTAGACAAGACAGCTGGGGCTTCAGTTTCACCATCTATCAGTGATGGCCTCGCTTTCCCCAGGGCTGTACTGAATATAAAATTATAAATGAGACATGTTTGAGGGGATTAAAAGCATAAACGTAAGGTGTGTACATTTCCAGTGTGAGTACCAAAGGCTCTGTGGGAGGGAAACAGGCTGTGGTCAGTGAAGGCACCTCGTCCTCGTGTTTTCATCTCAACAAGCCTCTCTGGACTCCCCTATAAATCGGGAGTTGGGACTAGATCACGGCCAATGTCCTCTTCAGCCCACCAAGTCAAGGTGGAGCCCTAAGTATGAGGACTTCATTATCCTGCAGCTCAGAAGGCTGGCTCCTTCTCATCGTCTGGGTTTGAATCGAAATGCTACCTTCCCAGGAAGGGCTTTCCAAGTCAGCCTCCCCCTCAGTCCCACCACCACGTCTCCTCGTTCATAGCCTTTGTCACCAGAGGTCCTCTCGTTTACTTTCTACTGGTCACCCTTGCCAGACGTCAGGCTTCAGGAGAGCCGAGATCTCCTCTTCTGTGTTACTGCTCTAATCCCAGCTCTTAGGAAGGCACCTGGCATAGAGCAGATGCTTAGCTATTCAGCTAAATGGGCTGCCGGTTAGTGTGGCGGGGAATGGGCTGCAAGAATGGAATCAGGGTGTTTTGAGAAACCGCTCTCCAGGAGAGGATGCTTAAGCACTCTGATACTCTTGGGGAATCTGAGGGCCTGGCTTTGATCATGTAGGGATGCACATCTCTGGCCACAGCACGGTTAAATGATTTTCATATTTGTTGCATATGAGCATAGCAAGTTCAACTTAGATATGTTTCCTCAAGATCGTGGCAACTCCTCTCCTTGGCATTTCATGAGGGGCTGCCTCACGATTTCTTTTCTTTTCTTTTTTTTTTTTTAAAGATTTTATTTATTTATTTGACAGAGAGAGATCACAAGTAGGCAGAGGGGCAGGCAGAGAGAGAGAGAGGGAAGCAGGCTCCCTACTGAGCAGAGAGCCCGATGCGGGACTCGATCTCAGGACCCCGAGATCATGACCTGAGCCGAAGGCAGTGGCTTAACCCACTGAGCCACCCAGGCGCCCTGCCTCACGATTTCTTACTCTCATTGGCTAAGTGGTGCAGAGCATGGATGCTGGAAAGCTGCACTGCAAGCAGACATATTCTTCTTTTCTGAGACTCTGTGTCCTCCTCCGTCAGACAGGCACAACCACTTCATTGTGGTGTCTGGAGGATTAGGTGGGAGAACGTACCTTGGAGGGTCTCACACACTGTGCTACTGTTATGATGATTTTTTTTTTTTAAAGATTTATTTATTCACTTGAGAGAGAGCACAAGTGGCAGGGGACGGGGCAGTGGCAGGGACAGGGGCAGGGGGAGAGGGAGAAGCAGACTCCCAGGTGAGCGGGGATCCTGACCTGGGGCTCGATCGCAGGACCTAGAGATCATGACCTGAGCTGAAGGCAGATGCTTAACCATCTGAGCCGGCCAGGTGCCCCTGTTTGATGGTCTTCAGGCAACTCTGTGATGGGCACAGCCCCAGAGAAGGTAGGACCCCAGGTAACGGCAAGGAGTTTTGATAAATAGGAACAATAGCCTCTAGGCAGCTTGAGGGTATCTCTGCAGGGTTTGCTCCTGGTCTGAGGCAGCCTCCAGCTTCTGAGGCTCTAAACCTCATGCAGCACGAACACTGGAGATCTCCTGTAAGACTGAGCCCAACGTGCTTCCCAGGCTCACCTGAACTGCTTCTTCCTTTCGACATACACTTCTTCTCCTGGCTTTCTGGACTATCCACTCTTCCTTTTACCTGGGCTGCCTGCCTCCTTCCAGTCTAACTACTTGTGTCCCCTAACACAGCAGATACCTCAGGGGTGGGAGGCTGGGGAGATGGTGAAAGAAGCCTAGACTCCAGGGGGTTTGAATCCAGGCTCTGTGGCTTATCCAAATAGCCATGGGAAACCAACTTAACTCTTCAGAGTCTTTTTTTAAATTTATTTTTTACTGGCGGCATGGGCCATTAGGATTTCCTTTTTTCTTTCTTTTTTCTTTTTCCCCCTTTTTCTCACTTTTATTTATTTATTTATTTATTTAATTTATTTTCAGTGTGGACCATTAGGATTAAATGTAAACCATAATAGAAACAATAAGCACCTAGGCTGGTGCTTGGTGCTTAGTAGGATCTCAATAAACACATTTAACAATAGCAAGACATTTTCTTTTAGATATTACTGTACCCATGCCATTTTTGGATAATTGTGTTTCTAACTTTCCCCACTGCACTCCTGGGCTCTGTGAGGGCAGGACAGTGTCTTAATTTGATTAGGGCCTTGGGATCTGTCTGTCCCAGAACCAAATATACCTTGTCAATTGTATAAATGATACTTAAAATTCAGACAACAGAGTGATGCCCTCAGACTGTGGTGCTCAGGAAAGGATTTATGTTTAAAATTGACCTGAGCCTTGAAAACAGGTAGGTTTTAGATTCATTCACTTGGAAAGAATGTTTACTTAGGAGATACTATGTATAACTAATCAGAGTGGGGAAGGTACTCCAGGCATGAGCAAAGGGCAGGCTGGGTGTGGGTGGCCATGCGCAGGCCAGCTGGGTATCTGCTGAGGGCCTAGAGGAATGAGGTAGGGCAAGATTATGCCTGAGCAAGGAGTCTGGATTCTGCTTCTTGAATGATTCTTTTGTTTTTATTTATTTTTATTATTCTTTTTCTTTTAGAGATCAAGAGGGCAGGGGAAGGATAGAAGCAGAGAGAGAATCTTAAGCGGAGCATGGAGCCTGACATGGGGTTAGATCTCACAACTCTGAGACCATAACCAAAGCCAACATCGAGAGTCAGATGGTTAACTGAGTGAGCCACCCAGGTGCTCCTTGAATGATTCTTTTAGAACCTGATAGGATGATGGCAAGATCTCAAGGCAGTAGGTGGGAGAGCCTGGGGGCAGGAGGACTGTGGAACACTTGAAAACAATGTAGGGGTAGAAATTCAAGGTCAAGAGGTCTTGTAGAACAAGATGCCAATTTGAGGGATAGCCGCTGTTCCAACCAACCCTCAGGGTGATTTGGTTATTCTCAGGTTTTACCAGCTTTACCAGGGGCAAAAGTTATCCTCTGTGAGGGCGTCTTTGTTCCCACATAATGTTGACTCTGTCCTTCTCCCAGCTTGCAGAACTCTTAGGTAAGCAAGTCAAGTGTGAAAGACCTTGACCTCCATCCCAGAGTCATGTAGGACAAAGTGTCATTCATGATGCCTGGGGACTGGGGGTAGTATTTGGTACCAGCTGGCCACATGAACTTTGAGATAAGCAGATTCATTCCTTATCATAAATGAGGAGTAAGAATTAACTCCCTGGGCCTGGAGTCACTCTTTTCCACATAATGCTCAGTGGAATGCATTTCACTAATTTCCCACATTTGAAATCTCTTGCTGGCTAAGACCAAATGGTAACTGTGACAATGGGAAAGTAAAGTTAGCAAATACATATCTTAGGCTCCCGCTTATCCTTCTGTTTTTGACACTAATTCTTTAAAATGAAGACACTTGAGTGTTTGAACTTCCACAGGTCTTGCTTTTCCAAGGAGGAACCCAGGTGGTCCCAAGTGAATTATCTGCAGTGAAGACCTAGAACCTGCTCCAGGTGAAATGTTTGTGAAGAAAGATGAAATCTTTATCTCTTCCTTGCTGGGGACATCTGTCAATCCCAGCAGGGACACGATAGGATTCCTCTTATGCCGTTGGAAGAAACTGTGTGTCTGAGGCTCTGAGGCTGCCCTTAAAGGAAGGCAGACACGCCAGGGCAGGAGGAGGCCTTGGTCAGGGCCGATGGCTGTCAGGGATTCTTGGCCTGTCCCTGTGCTGACTTAACTATCTCATAGTCTCCACCAATGGCATTTTTCTGATAGAACTCTAGTGTTTGTCTGTCTCACTCATGACACAGATGCACACCAGGGAGGGAGGGACAGTGTTCTCCATGAGGACACAATGTGCCCAGATGCCTGGTCAAGGTTCCTGGGAATGTTGCCTTCTCGCTGAAGTTCCAAGGGTTTTATAGACTAGCAAGGAGTTCAGTGCAAAGCGAATACCATCCGGGTTGAATGTTACCCTGGGCTCCCACCCTCTCTTCCCTTCATGCCTTGATGAAACAGAGCGATTTCTCTGTGGTACATCCTAGTTCTACAAAGAGCCGTCCACAGTCACAATTACTAGGGTTAAACATTATTCACCTGCTGCGTGGCTCAGTGACTGCTGTGTAGTTTTCCACAGTTCTGGTGTTGGTTACATAAGTGCCTTTTGAGGAGAGACTGTTTTCTTTGTGGTCTGGTACTCCCTGCACCACTGGTTCCCAAGTATTAGACAAGATAGCACTGGATCCATCGTGACTAGTGGCTGTAGGCACCGTGTTTGTAGACCAGTCCTGCTGCATCCTAGCCAGAAGAGCCCACCCCTTCCTTCCTGGAAGTCCTTGCACCAGGCTGTGGGTCACAGCTGACAGTGCTCTTCTGTTTTTCTGCTTCCAAACGGAATGCGTTTCTCCCATGCCCTTTCTTGAATCTTTTGGAAATTCAGGGATGTGGCCTGGCGGGTGAGCCTGCTCACTAGTTACTGCTTGGCTGCCATGGTCCCTACCTGGAGAAGCTTTCTGGGTACAAGGTCCCGCTTCCCTCATGCACCTTCTCCACCCTTGTCTGTTCCTTGGTGCCTGTGCTGGTTACCTCGTGTGCACACCTGTTAGAGCTCATCTGCTTCTGGCGGCGCCCCCCACAACTTGGTCTGGAAGTTTTGTAAAGCTCCCCAGAATCTTATGCTTCTTTGTATATGGTATTTGGTTCTATTTTTGTAATTCCCTGGCTTTCAGACTTACGTGCTCCTTCTGGGGTCGGTTGGAGAAATCGGAGCTTATTACATGAGTTTTAGTTCCCGAGGAACAAAATCTTCAGCCCTGTCTTTCCGGTGGTTAATGCTAACTTTAAAGAGTAGGGCTGCTGAGAACCCTGGCCTGATGATCAAGGGGCCCTCTTAGCCCCAGCCCAGCCCTTCTTGTCTGCTTTAGAGAGAAAACCGGAAATACTGCTCAAGTGTTCTCGCAGAAAAAGGGATTGGGGCTCCCACCAGAGGACCAGGAAGACAATGTGCATGGCTTGCCTTCTATGTCCTAGATACTGTGCTCAGATGCTTTACTTGGTTGATCTTAAGTCCTCTTCACCATGTCTATATGCATTTCCTATTCCAGGTGTACCTTTGTCTTCAGCTCAAAATTAAAGAAGTCACCCATGTTCTCACAGCTAGAAAGTGGTGATGCTGGGGTTAAAAACTGGGTCATCTCCAAAACTCTAGTTCTTAATAATGTCCTTTACCGAGACTTGAATGATATGGGAAGATAGAAATAAAAATACGGATTCCCTTCACATCAGCTATATACCTAGACATTTCTTTTAGACTTTTCATGACTAGAAATTACTCTGTCTTATAGATCTTTTAGGATGACCTTTCCTCTGTTGATCCCTTAATTTTTGAAACTACTCCTTCCATTCCTTCCTTCTCCCCATTTGTCCTGCTCAGCCAGTCCCTGGCACTCTACATCTCTCCAGCCCTACCCTTTGACTACTCTTACCTGCCAACTCATGTTGGTCGAACATTCCAGCTCTATGCTCATTGTAAGTATAGAAATCCTCATCTCCAAGCTTTCTGTTTTTTAAACATGTCTAACCCCAACTTACGGTAAAAGTTACCACTTTCTCCTTCTATTCATGGACCCTGTGGTGAGGAAAAGGCCATGAGAAGCCATCCTGATTGGTCTACTGTCAATTAATGAGATTGGCCTATCTATCTAATAGGAAAACATTAACTTAAGTTGTTTCTTAGAAAATTGTATTCAATTTGTTGACTCATTGTAGTGAAGCAATGCTGTGGCTATTGGAAATCCTTTTTGGCCAGTGGTTATAAACTGACAGCCCAGGGGCTCAATTCTGTTGGGTTTACATGGAGTTTCTTAAAAATTTGAAATAGCTGTCAGCTTTTTACAGTGGGGAAATTTTGCATAAATCTGGATTTCCAGATTCTCTTGAGAAATTGATAGGTCCAGCATTCCTGGTTCCTATCGCCTCCCAGCAGCTGTCTCAAAGTGCTAAATAGCAGAGCAAATCCACAGGCCTCTCCTGACCCTAGCGATTTGCCAGTTTGAGCCCACTGGACATTTTGGTCCATATCCTCAGAATTCCTGATTTGTCTTAGTTACTCTGCAGGAGAGATTGGAGCCAAGGTAAGTGACCTTCTTTTCTTCTTCATCTCTCTTTTTTTTTTTTTTTAAGGTTTTATTGATTTGTCACAGAGAGAGATCACAAGCAGGCAGAGAGGCAGGCAGAGAGAGAGCAGGGAAGCAGGCTCCCTGCTGAGCCGAGAGCCTGATGTGGGGCTCGATCCCAGGACCCTGAGACCATGATCTGAACTGAAGGCAGAGACTTAACCCACTGAGCCACCCAGGCACCCCTCCTGCCTTTTTTTTTTTTTTTTTTAACTTCGGCCTTTGTGGAAATATTCTACCCATCGAGGTAAAACCCATTTCCTGTGCTCCCTGTATCCTTCCTTGATACACTAACACACTGCTCATTTTTTTCACAGAATAAAACCACCAGCCCTGCTCTTCCCCTCAAGCTATTATCCCTGTTCTGTCCATCATCTGTTTCGAGATGTGTCTATATCTGTTGTCTCTGTTACTGTTCACTAGCTTCTCAGGCCCTTCTCCATCCTGGACTCCTGTGTTCTAAGTTTAGTGACATGTTCTGTTTTCATTCTCTTTACCTCTTAATGTCATTTTGCATTGTCACTTACAATCTTGAAATGCTTTTCATTTTGACTGCACTGTAAAATCTCAGCCTTCTGCTTATTCCTTCTCTGCTTCCTCTTCTGAATGCCGGGATATAGGATTACCCCAGGCCTTATCTTGGGTACCTCGTCCTCCATGTTCCCACTCGGAGGCTTTCCTTAACTCTGCGGCACATGCCCAGTCCTTTGTCCTGAGCTCCAGGCCCATACTCCCGGCACTCTTCTGTTAGTCATCAGGGCATGGGCTTCTCTGACGCCCTCCCTTGGCAACATCATACCTGAGTGGAAAACTCATTAGTCTCCTTGCTGCTATAATCAGAGTACCACAGACTGAGTAGTAGAATGTGTGTGTGCTTAAGCAGCAGAGATTTAGTTCTTCACAGTTCTAGAGGCTGGAAGTACAAGATTAAGATGTTAGCGGGGCTGGTTTCTTCTGAGGCCTCTTTCCTTGACTTGCAGATGGCTACCTTCTGTGGGCTCACATGGCCTTTCTCTGGGTGCGTGCACGTCTCTCCTGTCTCTTCATCATCTCACAAGGATTACTGGATTATTCCCTACCCTGTGACCTTATTTAACCTTCCTTATCTCTTTGTAAAGCCCAGTCTCCAAATACAGTCACCTCGAGGGTTAAGACTTCAACATCTGAATTTTGGGAGGGACACTTCTGTCCACACAGAAAGGGAGTCTAGGGCTTAACGGAGGAGAGCTCTCAGAGTTGGGTAGCAGGAAAAACTGAGCTAAGGTCATAAATCCAAGTAACACGTGGCCTTTATGGAGCAGCAGACGGAATGGGAAGATGACTGCAGAAATCGAGTATCCTCCTAGCTCAGAACGGGGAGGAACCAAAACACAGCCATGGTCTGTGGCCTCAGGGGCGGCCTCAGACGGCTGTACTGCGCATGTGCCGCTTGGCGTCCCCGAGGCACCTTCCTGGTGATGTGGGACCGCCGGCAAGCTGCGTGGAAGTAAGGTCCGCAGAGGCTGGGGAGAGGAACAGGGACCCCCCCCCCACACACACACCCAGGGGCTGCGGTCCTTTTGAACCTCCTTGTTCACTGGTCACAGTGAGTGTATGTAAATAAGTATTTTGGACCACTGTGTTTCAGAAACCTCCCTGTCTGTGGCCACCTCTGCATGGAGAAATTGGAGAGAACAGGATTGAAGAACTGATACACTCTGTCCTCGCTGTAGTTCCCCCACCACTGTCCCCTCCTCTCTGTTCTCACAGCTGCCATCCTAGGGCAGGGCCTTACTGGATAATCCTCACTGTGAGGAGGATTAGGCAACATCCTCTTACCTGGCCTCCCCACAGGGCATCTTTGCTTCAGTTCATCCCACCTGCGATTCTTGGAGCCCAGCTCTGGTCCTGTCATCCCTCTGCTTATATGCCTTGAGCTCCTTGGGCTGACATTCGAGGCCCTTACAGGCTAATGTGTCACCATGACGGAAGGACACATTGGCTGCTGTCCCTCAGTCACACTGAGTTCTTAACTCTTCCTTTACCGTACCCCAGCACGTTCCCACTTCCACAGTGGAGGTTTACATTATTCTCTGTTTAGAATGTTCTCTTCCTACTTTCATATCTGCTGAAATCCTACCTATCTGCTGTCAAGGTCTACATCAAGTCCTACCTAATCCATGGAGCTTTCCTGAGCTTGTGTCATGTTGTAGGACGTATGGCATTTATACTTTGTTCATGGTGATAGCTATTTTTGTATTAAAACTTTTCCTTCACTCCTATTCAACTACAAAGTCCCTTGAGAATAGAGGTGGTTTTTTTGTCTTTATCCCATCAACCACTGAAGAGTGTTTTGCATTTAAGTGTGAGGCAAGCACTGGTGGGATGGACTAATGAAATCAGCTTTAGGGTTCTAGGTCTTCTTGATGTTCAGGAGAAAGTTGAAGGACTTTTGTTCATGATGCTAAATAGACTTCATCCACTCCCATATGCTAAATGAAGAAACTATGGCGGAGGGATGGGGAAGAGGTTGATAGGGAGCAACAAACTGTGAGGTAGAGCTGGCAAGCATCACCCCTCCCCAGGGCCTCACAAGATGACTGGTAGAATCACAAGATGACTGGTGGGGCCTCAGACAAGGATGGAACTTGAGACTCTACCTACAGGGTGATGGGGGAGGAGGCATGGCCTCTGTGATGGTTAGATTTAGGGGTTGGGGTATGGGCCCACACACTTAATTCATAGAGTAAAGAGCACATGGGAGCTGTTCAAGGTTGGTTTCATCCGTTTTGTTCTTTTTTTTTCTTTTAAAATAAACATTTTATTTATTTGACAGGGAGTGAGCAAAGCAGGGGGAGCAGCAGGCAGAGGGAGAAGCAGACTCCTTGCTATGCAAGGAGCCTGATGTGGGACTCGATCCCAGGACTCTGGGATCATGACCTGAGCTGAAGCCAGGCACTTAACCGACTGAGCCTCCCAGGTGCCCCCCTCTGCTTGATTTTGTTTGGCTCAGAGCTGGGACTTGGGGGAGGGAGGCACAAGGCCCAGACTAAGGTCATCACACACTCCTATACTGTTGGCCAGGACATTGGCCATGGTCAGAGCTGGATCCCAAGGACCACATAGGGTGGCAACGGCCTCCCCTAACCAAGCTGCCCACTTGGTTTTTCATGTTGACTAAGGGTGAGCTTAAGGTGGTGGCTGTTAATAGTTCACTCAACCTTGACATTTTTTTCTGACCCATGAGGGTGTTATACCAAGACTGAGGAGAGAAAACAGGAGTTAGGAGCAGCAAAGGATGGTTTTAAGCACTAGTTTCTTAAGCTAGTTGGGTGGGAGTGGTTCTCAAAATGTGCATGTTCAGGTTCAAGCTGGGAGATTGAATCAGTAGATCTGAGGTAAGGTTTAAGCATCTATTTTTATAAATCTCTATAGGTGATTCTGGGGGCCAGTGGGGGTTGGAAAATCAAATCTGTAAGGTGATGGGGAGGGTTCGGTGAGGTTCTGTACCATGCCTGACATGTAGTGAGTTTTCAAATGGCAGTGAGATTTATTATTGCTGGCCTCACCTGAAGGTCTATGAATTTATACTGTTTGAGCTAAATATATCTTCCCTCTGATGAAACCAGATGGTGCCTTTGGGCATGAGTGGACGACCTCCAAGTCTGAGATGAATGAAGATCCTATATTTTTTGCTTTAATTTTCTAGGAGCTGTCCTTTCTTTTTCTTCCTCAAGAATTTGATCTCACCTGACTTGTGTTTTATGTGATCTTTGGCAACCTCAGGATTCCTTTACCAAATAATACCTGGAAGCTCCCAGGTGTTAGACAAACTCTGTGTTAGAGTAGGGCAGTGTTTCAGAGACTGTTGTATTGGGAAATGCTTTGTGTTCTTATCAGGCTCCCACTGACCTTCAGACTCTCAAATACGTGTAGATCATGGATTTTTTTGATGAGCCAAGTGGCTTTAAAATCTCTTCCCTCCTACCCCAGTTTCCTACACTGGGTACACTTGTGAACGTTCATGCCTATGATAGTTTTTTTTTTTTTTTAAAGTAGGCTCCACGTCCACTGTGGAGCCCAACACAGGGCTTGAACTCATGACCCTGGGATCAAGAATCAGACCCTCAAACGACTGATCCACGCCAGGTGCCCCTTTATGATAGTTTTTAATTAGAAATTTCCACATGTAGCCATTGTTAGAACAGAGTGTTCTATTTTTTTTAATTTTCTTGAGGTATAGTTATTGACACAGTGTTACATTAGTTTCAGGTGTACACATAGTGAGCAGACAACTTTGTTATGATATGCTCAAATGTAGCTGCCATCTGTCCCCCTACAGTGCTATTCCAACACCACTGACTGTATTCTCTCTGCTGCACCTTTCATCCCCATGATGGCAAGCCTGTCTCTCCCACTCCCCTTCACCTCTTTTGCCCACCCCTACCCCCTTCCCCCTGGCAACTGTCTGTTTGTTCTCTGCATTTATGGCCCTGTTTCTGCTTTGTTTGTTCCTTCTTTAGATTTTACATATAACTGAAATCCTGCCCTATTTGTCTTTCTCTGATTTATTTTATTTAACACAATACCCTCTAGGTCTATTCATGTTGTTGCTAATGGCAAGATCTCATTCTTTTTTATAGCCCAGTGAGATAGAGATATATATATATATAATATATTTATTTATTTTTGTTACTGGTCATTCTGACAAGTGTAATATGATGACTCTTGTGGTTCTGATTTGCATTTCCCTGATGTTAGTGATTTGAGCAGCTTTCTGTGTGTCCCTTTGCTCATCTGAATGTCTTCTTTCTTTCTTTTAAAGATTTTATTCATTTATTTGGCAAAGAGAGAGACAGTGAGAGAGAGAACACAAGCCAGGGGAGAGGGAGAAGCAGGCTTCCCTCAGAGCAGGGAGCCTGATATGGGGCTCAATCCCAGGACCCCCGGATCATGACCTGAGCTGAAGGCAGACACTTAACAACTGAGCCACCGGATGCCCCCTGAATGTCTTCTTTGGGAAAATGTATATTGAGGTCCTCTGCCCATTTTTAGTGATCAGATTATGATTATGATTATGATTATTTTGGTAAAACAGATAACTTTTTGATGTGCAAAGTGACAGGGCAGGCACACTTTATTGTAAGTCTCACTGGCATAGAGATCAGTCTCACTGTGGCCCTGGCTAACCCTGCTGAGGGAAGTCCTGTAGCTTCCAGCCCCAAAGAGGCAAATGGAGGGCAAAATGAGATGACTTCTTAGCCTTGGCCAACTAAGCTGAACTCTCCTGGCTTTTTGGGTTTTGTTTATGTAGATCACGCTCCCCTCAGGAACACCTCCTGGCTTAGACTTCTGCTCTGTGTGAGGGGGTGTTGACTCGGGGTCAGAGATGGGCCCATGTTGATGGCTGCCTGGGAGCTGAGATGCCTTGGCCTGCCTTGGACTCAGAAGAGTCCCTAGTTTCCACCAGATATTTCTTTCCTAAGGAAAACAGCTCAGTAGCTTCAGTTCTTTCTTGTCTGGCCACCTCCAGAGGTCCTGCTTGCCCTCCTCTGTTGTTATTGTCCTACCTGCCCAACTCGTAAAGTGTGCCGAACTTCCCTTCTTGACTATGGAAATATTACTCTTTCCTGGTAGCAATAATCTAATTCTTTTGGAAGAAGGGGTGGGTCTAAAGGTGTGATTAATAATTAAGAATGATTAAAAAGAACCCTGGCTTTCCACCCTGACCACCAGCCAGCACTTTGTTCTCTTTCCCACAGACAAGCAACTTTGTTGCCAAGAGTTGACTTTCTTCCCAGAGCTCAGCAGGGGTTAGAGCTTCCTTTCATTTCCAGTATTCTATTTTGGCTATCTGAACTGGGGGAAAAGGCTGCTGAAGATTTAACAGACTCCAGCATTCGATGACTGCTGGTACAGTATTATGGAAATCCATATGCCTTCACTAGTTAACTCCCTGTTCACCATAGGGGTCCAATCTGGATTTTCTCCGGAAACAAGATGGGGGCTGGGGATGAAGAAACAGGAATAAGTATCTTTAAATACAAAGATCCTTCCAGTTAGGCCCTGTTTTCCAGAGTCCCAGGCATCCTCATCACGGAGCAGGGATAGTCTTGCTACAGTCATGGATCCCAGCCCCGATTTAGGGGCGGGTGTAACACCAGATGGACCCAGATCTGGAGCTGGACTAGAGCCAGGCTCTTTGGCTTCTAGTTGAAGTGTCATTTAGTGAGATAGCAAAGGAAATCATTTTAGGGCACCAAGGGTCCCACGGAAGGCCTGGCTTTTGGGGTATCGATCTGCTTTTCTTTTTTGCTATGGTTGATGGGGTTAAATATTTCATCAGCGTGGCGTGGGCCCGGGCATCAGTGGCTGGATCTCGTGGAGGGGCTGACATGGTGGCAGGAGCCCGAGGGGGCTCAGAGCGGTAGCCATCTCCTGGCCCGCACCCGAGGCTTCAAAGACAGGTGCAGATCTGAGTGATTGCTGTCTGGTTGTTTGAAAACTTTCACCAAATAAATAAACAACTTGGGATTTTGCCAAGAAATAGAGCTTTGTCTTTCCTTGTGGGTCTCCTTGGAGACCTAGGAAAATGACGCCTCTTTCCCCTTCCCTAAACATGGGACTAGTCTGGCTGACAAAGAGTTTCACTTTCTATCCTCGTAGAACTTCAGAGAAAGCAACTACGATACTGTGGCTGACACCCAGGGTGTGAAGTAGCTGAATTTTAGGGGTGGGTGCCTTAGAAAGGAGCGTGTATGTGCTGACCACAGACCCTCTCCTCTTTTGGTGAAAACACAGTATTGAATGGTCTCTATTTTGATTATAAGGACATGTTGTGGATTTTGCAGGTTTTGGTTGAAGTTTCTCTATAATTACCCCCAAATTTCAGAGAGCCTTGGTTTTTTTCAGTTTTTAGTCCCATGAAATTGAAAGTTGAGAGGGATCTAGAGGTGAGTTTGGACATAGATGTGGGTTTGAGCTGGAAAATGGAACTGATAACACGCAGGCCAGATGCTCAGCCAAAAGAAAAATAAAGGTTCCGGGAGACCAGGCGCCTGCACGTGAGGAAGCCCCTCGGGTGCTGCCCAGTTCCCCCCAGTACCCTTCTTCCCGGTCTCCTTCCACAGCAGTGTCTTCCTGGCAGCGGGTCATGCTTCGAGAGCTTGCCCGTGTCCCCCCAGGGGTGGCCGCTGCCCACACGATTGTGGCTCGACTTTTCTTTTCCTTGGAGATGCAGTGGGGAGGGCTCAGTCCCTGGGCGAGAGGTCACTTGAAACCATGTCTCTTGGTTTGTTTTCTTGGCTGTTTAGTCATTCCTGCCACTAATGGCGTGGCTGCCAGACTCAGCTGAGACGACTCCCTGCAGTGGCCAAGCTGTCAGGCAGTGGGAGCCTTTCTGCCTAGTTTGTACTGTGTGTCTCCGTGGGCATGAAGGTCAGAGATGGCTATCTGGAATCACTGTGCTGCGGCTGCTAGGGAGCCTGGAGCACTTTGCTGTCTCTCCTCCACCCCACCCTCCATGCTCATCCGTCCCTGTCCCTCTAGGAGGGAAGGGACAGACGGTTTATTCTCCGATTTACTGGTAGGCAGCCGTGACGAGCCAAACATGGCTCGCCCTGCGGGCAGTGGCAGCAGCAGAGGCCGGCCTTCTGCTCCCCGCCTCCGCCTGGCACCAGCCGTTCTGGTCCCCACTCTTATTCACCTGTGAAAGAAAACGCTGCAGCCAGGAGAGATGGGTGACACCAGCAGCAGCCTTCCCCGTAGGGAGTGGGTGCCCAAGCACAGGCTGGTGGTTTTCACGCTTGTCCTTTCTTCTGTGGCCCCAGACCTTGCTCTGGCAGTGGGGCCAAAGGAAGCGGAGGGTGGATGGAGGCAGAGGCTGCTTCGGGTGGGGGAAGTCAGGCCTGGCCACGGGAGCTCTTTCTCTGCGGGGCATCTCTACTCTGCTTGGGCTAGTGCTTCAGGGTCCTGGTCAACCGCCTTTCTATCTCCGCTCCAATAGATCAGGCCAGCTGTGAGGGCTGCTGTCTTTGTTCTTACTTGTTTGAGGTCTTCCTGACCCTGCCCTCCCTCCCCTGACTCCCACCCATCCTTCAGGTCTTAGGAAAATCATTTTCCCAGGAGGCCATTCTTAATTCTGCCTGTCCCGCTCCCTACTCCCAACATCCTCTGTTATACTCTGCCTCATCAAATCTGTTCTTTCCTAGCATATCATTCACTATGTGTTGTGAAAATACGTTCTCCCTGATATGGGGGCAAAGGATAGGTCTGTCTTGCCCACAGATTTATCCTCAAGTCCTAGTCCTTGGGAGGCTTGTCACCTATTTGAATGAGAGTGGGCTTGGATTTTCTTAAAAATTTTTAGGTCAGGGGTGCCTGGGTGGCTCAGTGGGTTAAGCCCCTGCCTTCGGCTCAGGTCATGATCCTAGGGTCCTGGGGTCGAGTCCCGCATCGGGCTCTCTGCTTAGCAGGGAGCCTGTTTCCTCCTCTCTCTCTCTGCCTGCCTCTCTGCCTACTTGTGATCTCTCTGTCAAATAAATAAATAAAATCTTTAAAAAAAATTTTTTAGGTCAGGTATTTAGAGCTACTTTTTTTTTTTAGATCAGGGGACAGAGAGGAATTTAGTCTTAGACCTATTGAAACTGAAAAATCTGTGGTCCAGGACACAGCCAAATACATGGGTCTGAAACTCAAATAAAGAGATCACCCTTGGGGAATAGATTTGGAAATCATTAGCAAGTCCCAGAAGGTGGGCCCCTGTGCCCCCAGTGTTGGCTGCAGTCTAGGTTTGGCATGGTTAGAAGAATAGGATTATGGGGGATGGAGGGCAAGGGTTCTATCTCCAAGCAGATTTTCTTTCCTATGGGTTTATCCATTTGTTTTTCATCACAGAAATGGCTTCCACCTTCCATCCGCGAGAATGTGAACTGTCTAAACAAGAAGGACAAAGCTATGGCTTCTTCTTGCGAATCGAGAAGGACACTGACGGCCACCTGGTCCGGGTGGTTGAGAAGGGGAGCCCGGCAGAGAAGGCGGGCCTCCAGGATGGAGACCGAGTTCTTAGGATCAATGGTGTCTTTGTGGACAAGGAGGAGCATATGCAGGTGAGTGGGCTATCTGGGGTTCTTCCTCCAGGATCTCTACTGATTAGTTTTGGGGGTTGGCGGAGAGTTCCCAGCTGCCACTGGCAGGGCAGACCCCTTCATGGCCCTACCTTCTGCCTGCTACTCAAGTCCCTTCCAATGAACTGGGAACTGTAAAACTAGTCCTAGATTGAATAGTGTCAGAGTCCATAGGCATCATGTTTGCTATATGCCAGGAGCTATGCTAGGCAATTTCATATTCATGATTTTGTTGAACCCTTATCACAACCCATGAGCTTCCATATCACATGCCACAGAAGAGGGCTCAGAGGCTCAGAGAACTTCGCTTGCTCATGTGTTCATGCAGCGAACCCATGGATGGTCTGACCTGCTCCAGTTCTCCCTACCCCCTAGTGGATGCTCCTTCCACTATGCCATGCTGTTTCCATTGGCCCAGCTGGGACTGGGCCACAGTCTAGGTTACAACAGTGCTAGAGCCCTGTCCCCTCCAATCTGCCCCTGGATCTTAGGAGGGATGGGGTACGGATGGCTGGGGCCCCATCTGCTGACTCCTTGGGCTTCAGGGGTCAGCAATCTGAATCTCTAGATGCAGAGAATGAGCCAGATGGTGAGGATCCCCTATGGGGGCTTCTTGGTTAAAGTGATCTTTTTCTTCTTCCTAGGTTGTAGATCTAGTCAGGAAGAGTGGGAATTCAGTGACTTTGCTAGTCCTGGATGGGAATTCCTATGAGAAAGCAATGAAAAAACAGGTAGACTTGAAAGAGTTGAGTCAAAGTCGGAAGGAGCCGAGTTTGAATGATAAGAAGCTGCCCTCTGTGGTGAACCAAGGAGCACAGACTTGGACCCAGCCACGGCTCTGCTACCTGGTGAAGGAGGGGAACAGCTACGGCTTCTCTCTGAAAACTGTCCAAGGTGAGCTCGAGGGTGGCCTTTCCTGAAGAAAGATATTATCGGTTAATGACTTCTTTGGCAGATTTTTCAGATGCTCTGGCTGTCCAGCTGCAGCTTCTCCCTCCCATCCTCCCTCCCTCCCTGGCCTTTTCCCTTGCTTTGACAATTGCGCAATGAGGGATCCAAACACTGGACCCAGCCCAGGGCAGGGAGGGGCGCTGGGCACTGCTGTGCCCCAGTGTTTGTTGGGCTGAGCCTTAGAGGCTAGAGGGTGAGAGGCTGATGCTTCTTTGTTATTCTTTCCTTTCTGCCTTAGGGTGAGGAGGGAGGGGAGAGGGAAAGAAAGGGCAAGAAAAAGGAGATTCTTCATCATAGCTACTTTCGAATAGCTACTTTTTCACTTCTGAGTGCCCAGATGCTCCTTTATTCGGCAAATTCTGGAGCACCTGTTGATGAGGCAGACCCTGGTCTAGTTTCCGAGGAGCCTATACTAGTTCCCACCCTCTTGTGACACTGAAGTAGTGCCTAGCCTCCGCTGCTCTGAGGTGCCTCTGTCTGACAGGAAGTACTAGAAGTACTAGAAGATCTGTTTCTAGAATGAATAGAGATGCAGGCTGGCTTTTGCTCAGTTGCCCATGGTTCTGTGATGGTGTCTCTGTCATGTAGGTGGGAGACACAGAGGCTACATAAAACTTTTGGGTTCGACCTTGAATGTTGCTCCTCCCACGTTCTTTCTGCTACTGGAGAAGCACGGGTCATAACTGAGTAAATCATAAAGAGCCGAGCAATAGTAGACATAAATTGTTTCCAAGTCTGATTTAACCTATAGCAAGTGATGTAAAGTAGCTATAAGAGGTACTTCTCCGGGCGCCTGGGTGGCTCAGTGGGTTAAAGCTTCTGTCCTCAGCTCGGGTCATGATCTCAGAGTCCTGGGATCAAGTCCCACATCAGGATCTCTGCTCAGCAGGGAGCCTGCTTCCCTTCCTCTCTCTGCCTACCTCTCTGACTACTTGTGATCTCTTGTCTGTCAAATAAATAAAATCTTAAAAAAAATGTACTTCTCAAGTTTGCCCATTATTAAACATAATGGTGCAGGTGGTCAAGGGAAGCTGGGTGTTTCATAGAAGTCCATTATCAGCAAAATGGTGTAAAAGTTATCATAATTCAGGTTCTACTCCTTGGACTCTTGTGCTAGTATACATAATAAATGGTTTCGATTAGCTTTATAAAGAAAATCTTTTCTTCGTGACAAATATATAATAAAGCAACCGGAGAAATTTTAAGGCAGCAGTTTATACTGTTATTCCTTATAAATCACTTATGTTGTCTTTATGAAGTTACCCTTTGACCAGGTTGAAATATTAGTATTTTTTTTTTAAATTTTTTTTTTATTTGTTTATTTGACAGACAGAGATTACAAGTAGACAGAGAGGCAGGCAGAGAGAGAGAGAGGGAAGCAGGCTCCCCGCTGAGCAGAGAGCCCGATGCGGGACTCGATCCCAGGACTCTGGGATCATGACCTGAGCCGAAGGCAGCGGCTTAACCCACTGAGCCACCCAGGCGCCCCGAAATATTAGTATTTTGAAAGAATTGGCAGCATTTCTATAAGAAGTACCTAAGTCACATCATCTATTAATCCAGACTGACTATGTGTGCCTGCCCTTCTGCGCCTCTGTTCTCTTAAGCCGGAATGAGTGAGATTTCGGGACTTCACTGGTGTATGATGGTTGGCGATAGTACTAATTAAAGAGGACAGAGTGGAACAGAAGCCTTCTAATTCCAAAGGCAAAGAATGGGAGTAAGGCACAATGAAGCAGCAAGGGCACAGCTTGGTGCTTTCTGCCTGAAGAGGCCACTGCCCTCTGAGATTCTTTCCTTGCATTCAGCGGGGCTCAGAAATTGTACTCGGATTAATAGAAACCAGCCAATCAACATCCATGTCAAGCTTTTGTGCCAGGAGCTATAATTTTAATTCCAGATCAGAAGCCCCAGGCTATTTGACTTAGCCTAAAAATTGGAAGTTGTAATTTTGCCTTTTTGGGAGAAAACCCTTTATAATTGGACTTTCCATGGAATAGAGTTGTAATGCTTGTCCATGCCCTTTCAGGTAAAAAGGGAGTGTATATGACCGATATAACGCCTCAAGGTGTGGCTATGAAAGCTGGTGTCCTGGCTGGGGATCACTTGATTGAAGTGAACGGAGAGAATGTTGAAGATGCCAGCCACGAGGAAGTGGTGGCAAAGGTATAGCCCAAAGGGGACTTTCCTTACTTTTCACTCTACTCTTACTGCAAGTGACAGGAAGACACGAATGGCAATTTATGATGGGAGGATTATAGTGATGAGAGGTTAACCAACCCTTTGCATTAAGAGGGTCCAGACACACTAGTGGTGTCAGCAGTGTTAACATGGGGTTCTGGAATAAGGCCTTTGCTGGTTTCAGGTTTTTGGAGAAAAGCATTCTAAAGTATTGTTAACTTTAGCTTTTGGATCTTATTTGTACCTGATTGGGAGCCCCCTCCGAATTTATAACAAAGTCAGTGTTCTAATAAAATGTTTTAATACGAGCTGGCAGATAACCAATGTGGTGATGGATAGAGAGCTACACATAGAGAGTATTGGAAGACATGTTACCCCAAATCTTATGTTCCAGCACAGTTCCCTGACACATGGATAGTCCTCTGAGGTTTTCCTTTGTGGTCATATGGAACCTTGAAAACTGACCAACTTAATCTTCTCTTGGTAGAATAATTTTTCAAAGTAGACCTTTTCATGCTTTTCCAAACTCCTTTTCTAGACTTAAGAACCTCACTTAAGTACATTTCTGGGTTTTCTGAATTCTAGCTCTCACTTGGATTCAGTTAGCATCTGTGTGGGTGAGGTCATACTTAGCAAAGGCAGACACAGTTATGGACATGGAGATAGCGTTGACCAGTGAGATGGTAGGAAAGAGTATCATAGTTTAAACTTGGGCCTTACATTCCATTATTTTCTATCGAGTCCAGAGACTGTGTGTCTCCAGGAAGAAACTTTCCTGCTTCCCACACTGTTCTTGGCGATGGCTGTGGGTCTTACCTGTGTGTGCTGTTGCAGGTGAAGAACTCTGGAAGCCGTGTCATGTTCCTGCTGGTGGACAAGGAGACTGACAAGCTCCATGCTGAGCAGAAGATAAAATTCAAGAGAGAGACAGCCAGTTTGAAATTGCTACCCCACCAGCCCCGGGTTGTGGAGATGAAGAAGGGAAGCAATGGCTATGGTTTCTATCTAAGGGCAGGCCCAGAACAGAAGGGTAAGGTACTAGAAGGACAGAAAACTTGGTGGTATAACCATCTAGTTCTTCAGCCACTCTGACTCCGGAGTTCTTTTAGGCCCTCAAGTCCCTACCAGCTGCTGAGGGTCAGCGAGAGACTAGAGAGCATAGCTGGATCATTTTCCATGGGGGCCATGGTGGGCATCTCAAGGTTTCCTTAGCAGAATGATGAGGCAGAATTTTGGATCTGGGCAGTAGTATGCTGTAATTTGCTCTTGGGAAAAAAAAATGCCCTAATTTGTAGCATTTGTTGATTTTTTTTTGTTTGTTTATATTTTTTGTGGTGAAAATACTCCCAATTGCAAGCCACGAATGTGCTGTCCTAGCATGCAAAGTTGAGAATTCTTGAGCAGAATTAGTTCCGGATCTGAGTAAGGGGTGTGGGTTGGGGTCTGGGAATCAAATAGTATCCGAAATCTTTCTGATTCCTTCTAACTCAACAAGGAAAGAATTAAGGTCCTTATAGGGAAGTTGACTATATATATAAAGGAATGCAGGGTCAGGCCATTAGCAAACTGTTGTTCTAGACGTTGCTATTTTCTTTTCATCATGTATATTTATAGTAATATGAATCAAATTAACATTTGATGAATTATATAAAAACATCTTCAGGGCCTTATAGAATATCAAGTGACTCAAACAGGAATTCTTCAGTCAAGGAGCCTACTACTTAGTAGAGGAGATACAACACGTATGTCCATGACTGAAGGTGGAGGGTGCGGGGCACCATAAACTGGGGTAGAGTACTATTGGAATTCAAGGTTGGAGCAAATTTTTCCTGCTAAAAAAGTACTGGAAGGCCTCATGGTAGAGATAGCACCTGAGCTCAGGCCTTTGTAGTGTGAATAGAATTTGAACAAGTAGATGGTGTGGGGACAACGAAGGCCATTCCATGAGGATAGGATTGTGTGAACCACTCAGGGAAACGTGGGTGCAGTTTGATCGGCATCTGATCTGTGGCACAGAAAAGCATGTCAGAAAGGCAGGTTGGAAAGAGATGATGAGGACCTTTAATGCCAGGCTGAAGAGTCTGAACTTGGCTCTGTAGTTGATGGGGAGTGAAAACTTTTTTCAACAGTGTGAGAGACAAAAATTAAGCCTGTAGCATCTTGGGGGCTTTAGAAATCTCCGTTACTCCTAATAATTCTGCAAGAAGAATTTCTGAAACTGAGGGCTGGGAAAAGATACAGGAATTATTATAAGGGACAAAGAGTTATAGTTTAACTGGGATCAAATTTAGATCTTGTTCCGTTCTAGAGTCTGTGCTTGTGCTGTTGTACCCAGGAAGACTTGGTCAGACATTGCATCAAGATGAATCTGAAGGCAGACCTGCATTGGAGAAAGCAAGGATTAGGGACAGGGAGAGCTGTTGGTAAGGTGCGGTAGTTGTTAGGTAGATTTCAGGCAGGAACTAGATGAAATGTGTTTAGGGAGAAGAAGTGGGACCACAGAAGAGATGTGTCAAACATTAAGGTAGCATCAAATGACCTAGCAGTTGATTGGAATACGGGGAGTGGATACTGTGGAAGAATTGATGTCAGTGACTGGGGTGATGGTGCTTTCATGAATAGGTGACTGAGGGGAGGAGCTTTGGGATGGGGGAGATGGGCAGAGATAACTTTTGGTTTGAACATGTTACATTTGAGGGGACTATGGGCTATCTACTTGGAGATGCCCAGCAGCAAGCTGGAAAAGTGAAACGAGCTTGTTAAAATCGTGGGAGGAACAAAAAAAGTGTGAGAGATCTAAAGGCATCTGGTGAAGGCAGTTCAAGTGAGGAGAGGAAGGGTAAAGATGCATCTTTGAGGCATGCACACACAAACACATTCATAGTTGAATACATCCAATTGCTACTAAAATACCAGCATGTGTTTCTTAGGCTCTGAGTTCTTTGGTTTTGTTCTTCTTTCTTCTTTCTGCCCCATTTTAATGGCTTAGCATCTACATAAGATGTATGGGTACAAGGATGCTCACTGACTTCCTGGGAACTTGCTCACTCTTAATGCTTAGCCTGCGGTTTTGTCCAGATTATGTCTCAGATGTGTTTAGTTACAACATGATTCTTTTCTTTAAGATCCTTTCATCGGTAATGGCTGAGTTTATTCCTGGAGTAAGTTGTGGGCAGGGAATGTGGCTGGATGGTGTGCTTGTCATCTTCCTTGGATGCTGGTGGGCGGGGCAGTAGTATTCAGAATGACTTTTAAATCTATCTCATCTGATAAAATAAATGGGTCCCAGCAGAGAAATGCTACAGCTTAACTTAGGGGCTTTTCTGATGATTTTATTTCACTTTTGGGGAGGGTAGGTCAAGTCATCAAGGACATAGATTCCGGAAGTCCGGCAGAGGAAGCTGGCTTGAAGAACAATGACCTGTTAGTCGCTGTCAACGGCCAATCTGTGGAATCCCTGGATCATGACAGTGTGGTGGAAATGATTAGAAAGGGAGGAGATCAGACTTCGCTGCTGGTGGTAGACAAAGAGACGGACAACATGTATAGACTGGTAAATAATTTAAGGCTATACATTCACGCATTAAGGTTGGCGTCCATGCCCTCAAGTCCTCAAACTTTGGCTAAGTTACCACTTTGATTTTCAAATTGGAAGGGCATAGCAATCATCATTAAGGCAGCACTGAAGTTCAAACTGGTAGTGATAAGAGAATGCCAAGTAGTAGGTACATGAGTTTTAAATGCTTAGATTCAAAATTTTGAAAGAATTTGCAAATGTAACTAAAGAATTACTCTTGGTGATCTAAGAAAAATCTATGAACTATAGCCTGGGAAAAGGCGGATGTAACCCTAGCTTTCCCAAATAGGAAGCAATGGAATTTTAAACCATAGGCCAATGAATTCCATTAACCCACATAAAAGACTAGAAAGGGTTTTTATTTTTATTTTTTTTAAAGATTTTATTTATCTGACAGAGAGAGAAAGACAGTGAGAAAAGGAATACAAGCAAGGGGAGTGGGAGAGGGAGAAGCAGGCCTTCTGCTGAGCAGGGAGCCCGATGTGTGGGCTCAATCTCAGGACCCTGGGATCAGGGCCTGAGCCAAAGGCAGATGCTTAACAACTGAGCCACCCAGGCATCCCTAGAAAGGATTTTTAAATAGCTTCTAAGCCCTTAGCAAGGAAATGGAATCACGGACTCACCAAGACTAACTAACCCTAGTGTCAAACTAACCTTATTTGCTCTCAACTTTTAATCACAACTGGTGTTATCTGAATGTTTTGTTTCTTAATAATCTTTTAATTTTATCACAGGAGGTGAGGTGTTCAGACTAGTTTAACAGACATGTGGGGGTCTTCTACGTACCATCGCTAGGTCATGGTCATAAAGATGAACAAAGATGGACTTGTTCCATGCGATACACAATAATGGAAGCATCTGAAGGTGCATAAATGATACAGAGGAGGAATGTGGTAGGGTGTGGTATTAGTCCCTTTTTATAGATTAGCAATTTCTTAGTCTCTTTAAACTTCATTTAAAAAAAATGTCACCCACTTTTTAAATTTGAACCCAACCTGAATTTGAACGCAGGTTCTTTTTTTTTTTTTTTTTAAAGATTTTATTTTTTTATTTGACAGGCAGAGATCACAAGTAGGCAGACAGGCAGGCAGAGAGAGAGAGAGAGAGAGAGAGAGGAGGAAGCAGGTTCCCTATAGGGCAGAGAGCCTGATGTGGGGCTTGATCCCAGGACCCTGAGATCATGAACCAAGCCGAAGGCAAAGGCTTAACCCACTGAGCCACCCAGGCACCCTGAACGCAGGTTCTTAATTCATTATACCATATACCCTCTCAGCACATTTTGATGAACTATTTCAAGATACTTGCGTAAAGAAGATTAAAGAGTGAGCTGGACTGGACGATAGAACAGTTAATGGGTTTTTAAAATGGGTTTTAGCTAGTTGTACAACCTTACCTGAAGAATCCTTGATATTGGAACAGTGTCAGTCTGAATAGATGACTCCAGTGGTAGGCTTCTTATCTTCAGCAAGTTTATTACCAAATTTGGATGACAACATGGAAAATACTCAACATACTTAAGTCATATGGACGGCTTAATGTATTGATGGGTAATTAATTTACTAGAGATTGTATTCAAAATATCCAGTCAGAATAGAAAGAAGGGTAAAAACTAATGAGTTTAAGTTTAAACAGGAATAAATTTCAGGTACTAAACTAACTTAAAACTAAATTGTATGAATACCAAATGGTGAGACCTGATTTGAGGACTACAAAAAAGACCAGAAACCTGATTATACTCTAAGTAGCCACCCCCACCCCCCAAAAGGCAATTTAAAGTTACCTTAACTGACACTTGGCTTTTGGAGATGATAGTCTTTCTGTCCGGAGTTGTTCAGACCATACTTTAAATGACCCATAATGTGATCTTGGGCAAGTTACCCTCCCTGTGTTTGCCCTTAGTTGTAAGATCGGGATTGCTACTGTGAAGGGTTATATGAGGTAGTATTTAGAACATTTAGAACAATGCCTGGCACATAGATATGTTATGTTTGTTAAGACAACACTGTGTCCAGCTCTGAGAACATAACTATAAGAAGGCCAGTGTCCAGAAAGGAAATCAGGGCAGAGTTTTTGGAGATCACCATATGAATATTTAGTTTGACTAAGCGTAGACTTTGGGGAAGAAAGGAGAACATTTTCAAGAATTTGAAAGGCTAGGGATGCCTGGGTGGCTTAGTTGGTTGTCTGCCTTTGGCTCAGGTCATGATCCCAGGACTCTGGGATCAAGTCCTGCATCGAGCTCCTTGCTCAGCAGGGACCCTGCTTCTCCCTCTGCCTGGCGTTCCCCCTGCTTGGTGCGCTGGCGTTCTCTCTCTCTCTCTAACAAATAAATAAAAATTAAAAAAAAAAAAGAATTTAAAAGGCTAAATGGTAACTATGTAAGGTAATAGATATGTTAATTACCTTGATTGTGGTGAT
The DNA here is from genome assembly GCF_011764305.1 of Mustela putorius furo. Taxonomy (NCBI): domain Eukaryota; kingdom Metazoa; phylum Chordata; class Mammalia; order Carnivora; family Mustelidae; genus Mustela; species Mustela putorius. The sequence continues at coordinate 791,055 of NW_025421424.1, forward strand.
CACTTTACAATGTGTACATATGTATCAAATTACACCATACACCTTGAATATATACAATTTGTTAATTACACATTAATAGAGCTGGAAAAAAATGAAGCAAACACTGACAAAGTTGAAAGTAGAAATAGACAATTCTACTATAATGGTTGGGAGACTTCAATATCCCATTCTCTATCATGGATAGAGCCACCAGTCAGAAGATAAGGAACTCAGGGGCTTGAACAAAAGAAACTAACTAGATCTAACAGAAATACAGAGCACTCTGTCCAGCAACAGAACATATTCTTCTCGAGGGTACATGGGCCATTCTCCAGGACAGACCATATGTTAGACCACAGATTAAGTCACAACAGCCAAAAGATGGAATCAAACCAAGTGTCCACTGACAGATGAATGAATTTAAAAATGGTGGTAAATATAGTGTGTGTATATAAAATTAAAAAAATATATTTAAAAGAATTCAGAAGGTTATTACATGCAAGAAGCCCCTACTTTTGGGGTTTTCTACAGGGCATAGCTTAACTAAATAGAGAATGTATAGGGAGCTAGCTTTTGGCTTGACACATGAAGCTGCCAGGAACAGGGTAGCCATTTTTGCCAAGTGGTGACCTTCCAGCTTGTGGAAAAGTTTAGGCAGAAGTCAGGAGGTCACTGCTCTGGCTGCTGTAAAGGGGATTCTGGCATCAGTTCTTTTCCAGTCCCTCCTGATTTTATGACAATGATTTCTCTGTAATGTTCTGGTTTAATATAAGAGAGAACTTTGATCTGAAAAGATGCCTGTTCCCCCCCCCACCCCGCCCCACAAAAGCCCTCTAAAGTAGGTTCTGTACAGTGCTTGCTTCGGCAGCACATATACTAAAAGTAGGTTCTGTACAGGAGTGGGTGGCTGGTGGTGGGGGGAATCTTTGAGATCTATAGGTGAATCGAACAAACCAGTTCTTGGCACATACTAGGCACCCAAATATATGAAAGTGCATAAAACCTCATGAAGTGTTTAATGTTATGGTACTTCAAGGTCAGCTGCTACTATCTCATACAGCTGATTTGCCTGTTGGGTAGTGATGTCAGGTATTTTTGTATGTAATGAGTCACTGGTAACTTTCCACATTGTAAAGACAGAAAGAAATGTGGGACATTTGCAAGCACATCACTGAAAGCTCTGGAATTTAGTTGACCTGGATAACTTAGGAGTTCTTAACTGGTGCTACTCTTGTTTAGAAAGGAAGATGTGGTCTTGTGGTTAGTGAGAGAAATGATAACCAGAGGACCCTATTCTAATTTTAACCAGGTGGCTGAACAGTACAATCTGGGGCAGAGCACACATTGTACTCACTTGCAATTGCTTGATTTCCTACTCCTTGCCTAACAAATGTCCTGGATACTTGTAAGCAGTGATTTAACTGCTGATCCAGGATCTTATCATACCCAATCTACCCTATTAGTTCTCTCAGTTAAAACCCACAGTCTACTAAGCTTTTAATTCTTTTAAAAAAATCAGTCATGTGTTTCCTGTTCTAGGTCTCTTTTGTATTCAAGACTTTCACTCCCTTCTTCACATGGATGGTCTGAGAGAGGAGATGGATTAGAAGTATTTAAAGATGGTGAGGAGTTGGGCCTAACAGGAGTGTCAGCTAATGATTACAACAAAAAATAGTAAAATGAGTACAACAAATTACTCTGTGTACTTCAGATGGTGATAAAAATATTGCTCTGTTGCACTTTCTCTGATGTGTTCAAGGAGCTCTGAAGACCATCTTATTGAGGAGGAAAGGGCCCGATGAACCTATTATGCAGGAGTTACAGGGCAAGTCACAAGAAACTAGCATTTTTGTTACTTATTTTGGGATCTTTGCGTGGCATTCTGTACACTTTTGGTTTTTGTGTATTTGTGCATTTGTTTACTCCATAGCTAAGCTCCATCTTTCTTTACATGTTTTGCGGTTGGGGTAGTATAGAAATTTTCCCAACCACAATCAGATGTATCCGCCAGGCTTATGGAACATGGGTGACACCTTGTGAATGAAGCTAGCACTTTTCGTAAAGTATAACTACTCATACTTAACAATTAATGTTTTTTTCCCCCTTTATTTTCAAAAGGCTCATTTTTCTCCATTTCTCTACTATCAAAGTCAAGAACTGCCCAATGGTTCCATCAAGGAGGCTCCAGCTCCGATGCCGGATCCCACTCCTCCAGAAGTGTCAAGTCCAGATACTACAGAGGAAGCAAGAGATCATAAGCCTAAACTTTGCTGGCTGGTTAAAGGGGAAAATGGCTGTGGCTTTCACTTAAATGCCATTCAGGGTCAGCCAGGCTCCTTCATCAAAGAGGTATGGTCCTCTAGTTCTAGCAGCCCAATGAGCACAGCCACTGATGGCGTAGTAAAAAGCTTACATGGAAAGCATACACTGAGGGTTTAAACAAATGCTGTCATGGTCCTCACCCTTTAAGACAGCGACTAGTACAGCCTAAGCTCACCCCTATTCTTTCTTTCTTTTTTTTTTTTTTTTTTTTTTTAAAGATTTTATTTATTTGACAGAGAAAAATCACAAGTAGACGGAAAGGCAGGCAGAGAGAGAGGGAAGGAGGCTCCCCGCTGAACAGAGAGCCCGATGCGGGACTCAATCCCAGGACCCCAAGATCATGACCCAAGCTGAAGGCAGTGGCCTAACCCACCGAGCCACCCAGGCGCCCCCTCTTTTCTTTTTTTTAAACACCTACTTGTCTTTAGATGCTTTCAAATCAAATAGAGTGATTCGGCGTGACTGTAGTTGACAGTCACTGTCAGCTCTGAGTGGGAGTGATACTTGGTAACTTACACATTTGGCATAATGTCCCTAGCCTGTAAGGACTGACCATGAGAAGACCATCCTTATGGCTCCTAAGTTGGGAATGCAGAAAGGGAACCTATGAAGAGGAATTAGTGCCTTCAACTCAGATCTATAGTATGACATTCAATCACTGTAATGCTACACATTTTTTTTTCTGATGCTTTTAATGATTTTTTTAAAAAATTGAAGTATAGTTGACATACAATGTTATATCAGGTGTACAACATAGTGTTTTAATAATTATATATATTACAAAGGCTCATCATTGGTTAAGTGTAGTTACCACTGTGTCATACAGTTATTAAATATTGTTGACTATATTCCTTAAGCTGTACTTTTAATTCCTGTGACTTATTTATTTTATAACTGGAAGTTTGTACTTCTTAATCCCCTTTGCCTATTTTGCCCATATCCCCCATCTATCTCTGCTTTGGCAACCCGTCAGTTTTTTTCCCTGGATTTGAGTCTATTTCTGTTTGTTTTGTTTCTTGGATTCTGCATATATGTGCAATCATAAGGCACATGTCTTTTTCAGTCTGACTTATTTCTAAGCATAATATTATCTAAGCCCATCCGTATAGTTGTGAATGGCAGGATTTTTTTTTTTTTTTAATGGTTGAGTAATACTCTATTGGGACACATGCACACGCCACATCTTCTTTATCCATTCATCCATTAGTGGGCACTTAGGTGGTTTCCATACCTTGGCTAGTAGAAATAATGCTACTATAAACATAGGAGTGCACAGATCTTTTCAAATTGGTGTTTTTGTTTTCTTTGGGAAGATACCAAAGTGGGATCAAAGGGTCTTATGGTATTTCTAATTTTAATTTTTCGAGGAATCTCCATACTGTTTTCCATGGGGGCTGCACTGATTTACAATCCCCACCCGCAGCAACACTGGGGTTCATTCCCTTTTCTCCACATCCTCACCAATACTTGTCATTTCTCATCTTTTTGGTACTAGCCTTTCTGACAGGTGTGAGGTGATACCTCATTGTGGTTTTGATTTGCATTTCCTAATTAATAATGTTGAGCATTTTTCCTGTTTCCTGTGTCTCTTGGCCATGTGTGTGTCTTCTTTGGGAAAATGCATATTCAGGTCTTCTGTCCATTTAATTGGATTATTTGTTGTTATTTGTTGTTGTAGGAGTTTTTATATATTTTGGACTTCAACCCCTCATCAGATATATCATTTGCAAGTATCTTCTCCATTCAGTGGGTTGCCCTTTCATTTTGTTGATGCTTTCCCTCTGCTGTATAAAAGCATTTTAGTTTGGTATAGTCTGAATAGTTTCTTTGTGCTTTTCTTTCCCTTGTCTGAGGAGACAGATCTAGAAAAATGTTGCTAAAGCTGATGCCAGAGTTAATTATTGCCTGTGTTTTCTTCTAGGAGTTTTAGGTCTCATATTTTTAGTTTTAGTTTTCAGGTTCCATATTTATAGGTCTTAATCCATTTTGAGTTTTTGTATGTGGTATGAGAAAGTGGTCCTGTTTCATTCTTTTGCATGTACCTTTCCTATTTTCCCAGCACCATTTATTGAAGACAGTCTTTTCTGTACCGTATATTCTTGCCTCCTTTGTTGTAGATTAATTGATCATATAAGCATGGGTTTATTTCTGGGCTCTCTACTCTGTCCCATTGATCTATGTGTCTACTTTTGTGCCAGTACTACACAGTTTTGATAACTGTAGATTTGTGGCACACCTTGAAATCTGGAATTATGAGACCCTAGCTTTTTTTTTTTTCTTCTTAAGAGTGCTTTGCCTATGCAGGATCTTTGTGGTTCCATACAAATTTTAGGATCTTTCCTAGTTCTGTGAAAACCACTATTGGAATTTTGATAGGCATTGCATGGAAGCTGTAGGTTGTCTTAGGTTGTCTGGACATTTTGACACTATTAATTCTCCTAATCTGTGATCATGGAATATCTTTCCATTTATGTGTGTCATCTTCAGTTTCTTTCTTTAATATTAGTCTCACAGTTTTCAGAGTATAGGCCTTTCAGATCTCCTTCTTAGCCTTCACTGAGTTTATTCCTAGGTGTTTTATTCTCTTTGATGCAATTGTAAATGGGATTTTCTTCCTTACTCTATATGTTATGCTAAGCTCAACCACAGCATAGCTACCATCTGTCACCATACAACATTATAGCTGTACCTTTTACTTCATGATTTATTCATTTTTCCACCATTTTTGTATGTGAGAAAGTGGTCATTCTCTTAGGTAGCTGTCCAGTTTTCATATGAACTTTTATTGAAGGGACTCTCTGTTCTCCATTATATATTCTTCCCTCCTTTGTTGATTCATTCACCATATAAGTGTGGGATCATTTCTGGGTTTCCTATTCTGTTCTATTGATCGACATGTCTATTTTTTGTGCCAGTACTACTGTTTTGATTACTGTAGCTTTGTAGTGTATCTTGAAATCTGGGATTGTGATATACCAAATTTTCTTCACCCATCTCAAGATTGCTTTGGCTGTTTTGCTTTCTTTTGTGGTTCCCCTATGAATTAGCATTATTTGTTCTAGTTCTGTGAAAAATGCTGTTGGTATTCTGATAAGGAACTGCACTGAATCTATAGATTGCTTTGGGTAGTTTGAACATTTTAACAATATTCTTCCTATCTATGAACATGAAATGTCTTTCCATTTGTTTTTGTCATTTTCAGTTTCTTTCATCAATTTCTTTTAAGTTTTCAGAGTACAGGCCTTATACCTTCTTGGTTAAGTTTATTCCTAGGTATTTTACTCTTTTTGGTGCAATTGTAAATAGAATTGTTTCCTAAATTTCTTTTTCTGCTACTTTATTAGTGTATAGTAACACAACTGATTTCTGTGTATTCATTTTATATCTTGTATATTTACTGAATTCATTTATTTTAATTTTTTGGTGGAGTCTGTAGGGTTTTCTATGTATAGTATGTTATCTGCAAATAATAATAATTTTGGATTTGGATGCCTTTATAGTCTGATTCTTACAGCTAGGTCTTACAGTGTTATGCTGGGTAAAAGTGCCAAGAGGGAACGTTGTCCAATTTATTGGCTTCTAAATTTTCGTAATAGTTTCTTATAATCCTTTTTATTTCTATAGTGTTGGTTGTGACTTCTTTCGTTTCTCCTTTTGAGTTCTTTTTTTTCTTGATGAATCTACCTAAAGGTATACAGTTTTGTTTATAGTTCAGAGAACCAGCTCTTGATTTCATTGACCTTTTATGTGTGTGTATATATATATATATATATATATATATATATATATATATATTATATAGTCTCTATTTCCACTCAGATCTTTTTCTTTCTTTGACTAACTTTGGACTTTGTTCTTTTTCTAGCTCTTTTGGACATAAGGTTAAAGTGAAATGTTCTTGTTTCTTGAGGTAGGGCAGCATTTCCATAAGCTTCTTAGAACTGCTTTTACTGAATCCCAAAGACTGAATTGTGTTTTGTCTCCATGTATATTTTTTTAATTTTTAAAAAAGATTTTATTTATTAACTTGACTGAGAGAGATCACAAGTAGGCAGAGAGGCAGGCAGGAGAGGGGGAGCAGGCTCCCCACTGAGCAGAGAGCCCGATGCGGAGCTTGATCCCAGGACCCTGAGACCATGACCTGAGCCGAAGGCAGAGGCTTAACTCATTGAGCCACCCAGATGCCCCATCTCTATGTATTCTTTTATTTTCTCCTTGATTTCTTGGTTGACCCATTGTTTAGTAGTACGTTATTTGTGTTCTTTTTAGATTTTTTCTTGTGATACCTAGTTTCATACTGTTGTGGTTGGAAAAGATGCAGGATATGATTTCAGTCTTAAATTTATTAAGACTTACTTTGTGGCCTAACATGAGATCCTAGGGAATGTTCAATGTGTACTTGAAAACAACGTGTATTTAGCTATTTATTTTTATTTTGTATTTAGCTATTTTGGATAGAATGTTCTGTATATACTTGTGAAGTCTATCTGGGCTAATGTGTGGTTCAGAGTCACCGTTTCCTTTTTAATTTCTGTCTGGATGACATATTCATTGATGTAGGTGAAGGGTTAAAGTCACCTATGATTATGGTATTACTGTCAGTTTCTTGCTTTATGTCTATTAATAATTGCTTTATGTATTCTGGCACTCCCGTGTTGGGTGCATAGATATTTACGATTGTTATGTTGGACTGTTCCGTTTATCATTAGATAGTATCTTTGTCTCTAGTTACTGTCTTTGTTTTAAAGTCTATTTTATCTAATGCAAGCATTGCTACCTTGGCTTTATTTTTGGCTTCGATTTGCATGGTGTGTTTTCTAGTCTGTCACTTTTAGCCCGTGTCTTTAAGGCCTGAAGTGTGTCTCTTATAGGCAGCCTATAAAGCAGTCTTGTGTATTAAGTTGATGGTTAGTTAATTTCAAACTTTTTTTTTTTTTTAGAGTGAGCAAGTGAGAGCACACAAACAAGCACAGAGGAAAGAGGGGCAGAGGGAGAGACAGAATCCTAAGCAGGATCCATGCCCTGTGTGGAACCTGATGCAGGGGGATTGATCTCACAGCCAAGATCGTAACCCAAGCCAAAATCAAGAATCAGATGCTTAACCAACTGAGACATCCAGGTTTCCCGAATTCAAATACATTCTAAAAGCCATACATTTTTATTCCTTTCCCTCCACATTTAGTGCATGTCTTATTTTACATCTTTTTATTTTGCAAATCTTATTTTTTAAAAGATATAATTGGTTTTACTACTTTTGTGTGTTTCAACCTTCATACTAGGTTTCTACTACCTTACTATATTTTTGTTTTTATTGGTGAAATTTTTTCCTTTCATAATTTTCTTCTAGTTATGGCCTTTCTTTTCTGCTTGGAGAGGCCCTACATTTCTTGTAAGGCTGATTTAGGGGTTTTGACTTCTTTAACTTTGGTCTGGGGAAACTCTTGCCTTCGATTCTGAAAATAATCTTGCTGGGTAGAACATTCTTGCATGTAGGTTTTTTCCTTTCAGCCCTTTGCAGGCTAGAGGGGGAGTGGGATTATATATATAATCGCAAAGTTTCTACTGAAAAAGCAGTTGACAGCCTTTATGAGATTTCCCTTGTATGTAGCTAGTTGCATTTCTCTTGCTGCTTTTTGGATTCTCTATCTTTTAATATCTTTGACATTTAAATTAGGGTTCATCTTGCTTGGGATTTTCCTGGATGTCTGTCTCCTTCCCCAGGTTAGAGAAGTTTTTAGTTATTTCTTCAAATAAGCTTTCTGTCCCTTTCCCTCTTCTCCTTCTAGGGTCCTTATGACATGAATGTTACTATGCTTGATGTTGTCCCAGAGATTCCTTAATCTAATCTCAATTAATTTTTTTTTTCTTTTTGTTGTTCAGCTTGGGTGCTTAACTGTTTTTCCAGATCACTGATCTGTTCTGTATCATCTGCTGATTCCCTGTAGTGGTTTTAAAATTTCAGTTACTATAAAAACCAATCAGAGATAAAGAATATATTTTCTATTTCTTTAAGTTCTCACTGAATTCATTTACTCTTAAGTCTGGTGAGCATCTTTATGACCATTACTCTGAACTCTTTCTCAGGTTTGTTGCTTATCTCCGTTTTGTTCTGTTCTTAGGTTTTGTCTTATTTTTTCATTTGGAGCATATGCCTCTGTCTCATTTTGTCTCCCTTTTGGCTTGTTTCTATGAATTAGACAAACCTTTACCTCTCCCTGTCTTAAAGAAGTAATCTTGTGTAAAAATGTCCCCAGTGTAGACTGTGGGTACCTAGTGGCTTTGGGTGGAGCCAGCTCTGGTGGCATGGCTGAAGCAGGCATGGGCTGGGGTGATCTTGGGGTGCCTATGCCATGACTGATTTGGTGAGACAGCTGAGGGTGTCCTGGTGTGTGCTATAACGGGCCCACCTTGAGCTGGTGTGAGCTAGGGTCGAGGGTTTGCTGTGGTGGCAGAATGGCTAGAGCACCTGGACCCTGGGCCTGTCTTACACTGTCAAGGTGCAGAGGGAATGTAAATAGTGGTATTTGCTAGTACCTGTGACCCTGGAGAGCTACAGCAGTTTCCCTACCATTTGGAGGATGCTCCAGGGTTAGTAAAATGCTTCCCTTCATCGCCCAGTTGCTCTTTAAACTGCTATTTTTTTCCCCTGTGCCCCAGGTCTGGGGAATCTGTGTGCAGATTCCTTCATGCTCTCCCTCCCTACTGCAGTCTGTAGTGTCAAGGGTGAGGGTTTCATCATTATTGTCTCCATCTCTCCTGCTGTCCTCTCTGTGATCTAGCCTATCTATTTTTTTTTTTTTTTTGGTGCTGAAGCCGCTCCATCAGCCCTCAGTTCTTCAGGAGGAATTGCTATTTATGTAGGTATAGATTTGGTGTCTGTAGGAGGAGGTGAGTTCAGAGTCTCCTTGTGCTGTCATTTTGGAGCCCTCTTCCCAATGGTACTCATTTGAGTATGGAAGTTGGAGCTTTCAGAAGCAGAAAAGCATCATAGCACCTTTCTTCTATATCTCAGGGAGAAATAACATGGTTAAGAATACATTTTCAAGCTCCTCTCTCCTCTGAAGGGAAGCTAATCTAACATTCTTTTATCCATGTTTGGAAGTAGTAATTGAGAACCTCTTTTCACAGGTACAGAAGGGCGGCCCCGCGGAGCTGGCAGGGCTGGAGGATGAGGATATCATCATCGAAGTGAATGGAGTGAACGTGGTGGATGAACCCTATGAGAAAGTGGTAGAAAGCATCCAGAGCAGTGGGAAGAATGTCACATTCTTAGTCTGTGGAAAGAAGGCCTATGAATATTTCCAGGCTAAGAAAATCCCTATTGTTTCCTCCATGGCTGATCCACTGGATGCCCCCACTGATTCCAAAGAAGAAACACCGGCAGAACCAGAGCATGATTCACACATGGCAAAAGAACGAGTGAGTGACGGTAGAATTCCTTCAGTGATGTAAACTATCAGGGAATGATAAAGTCCTTAATAAGTACACTTCAGATCGAGGTTTACCACAGATTTCCTAGAATACTAGAAAATTACAAAGGCAACAAGTAAATAAAATTATTTTGGTGGAGAGGAAGTGGTAGGAGGACAAGCTACTTTTTCACAGCATGGAGTTGACAGTAACTCTTCAGATAGATATCAATAAATAAAAGCTTATCAAAATTACAATGGAACCACCAGAAGAACCTGAATCAGACTCTGTATAAATTCTGGTTCTGCCACTTAACAGCCCTGCAAATGGATTTATTTGATCTTGCTTCACTTTCCCCACCTGTAAACCAAGGAGGACTTGTAGGATTATTATTAGGATTATATTAACTAAGACTATTTTAAAAATTACTAATTTTTAATTTTTAAAATTTAAAATCAATTCGTTTCAGAGGCAGAGTTTGGTGATTCATCAGTTGTGTATATATAACACCCAGTGCTCATCACATTAAGTGCCTTCCCTAATGCCTGTCACCCAGTTACTCCACCCCCCTACCCACCTCCCCTCCGGCAGCCCTGTTTGTTTCCTATTAACTAAGATTAACGTGCTTCAAACAGTACCTAGTTAATAATGGTAAGCATAAAATGCATGGTTTTTAAGATAATTGGTAGGTATTTGTGTTTTATTAGTAGGGAGGAATAAGCATTACTCTGTATTTGTATTAAAATCCTTGGTAAGTCTATTTTTGTCCATGTTCATAGAAATGTATGGCAAAGCCAAGACTCTAAAAATTTTATATCATTCTTCTTTCCATTAAATTCTATTCCATTTACATTAATTTTACGGATTGGTCACAAATTAAATACTATTTATTAATGAATACACACTTGGTTTAGGGTGCTATAATAAAATACCATAGACTGGTGGCTTACAAACAACACACATTTATTTTTCTGAAGGACAAATTTGATGTCTGGGGAAGGCCCTCTTCCCAGGTATAGGCAACCAATTTCCTGCTATGTCCTCACATAGGGGATAGGGGGCGGGTTCTTTACAAGGCATTAATCCCAATCACAAGGGGGCCACCCTCATGACCTAATCACCTCCCAAAGGTCTTACTGCTTAATATCATCACCTGACTTTAGGATTAGTATTTCAATATATGAATTTTGGGGAGATACATTCAGACCACAGCACACACCATAGCCACTGACCTTGCATTCTTGATTGCTCAACAAAGAAAGCATTCTATGTGTCTTTAAAAAATTTTATATTTCCATAGCAAGTCAATAATAGGCCTGTGCTAGCTTTATAGAAAAGATATACAGATATTAAGAAATGTTAGTGTCAAACAGCAAGCTGGAAACAAAGCCAAGTGTAAAATTCAGGTTCCCTGGCTTCTAGTGAGTGACTCTACTCCCTGCCTTAAGTCATGCAACTGTTGCCATTCACGCTCTCCCACTTACAGATCTTTTGTTTTCTTTTGCACAGGCATACAGTACAGCCTCACATTCTTCTTCCAATTCTGAAGATACGGAGATGTGATGAGAGCAAATAAAGGCTTTGGCCGACAGCTGTTTCTGGGTATTTAGTAGGAATCCTTTCCCTAAGAATGAGCTGCCACCCATTTACTGTTTCTGTTAGAGAGAAACTCCTCTGGGAATCGGTTCATCATGTGGGACTGTCTTCTGTTGTCATTTGTCTTGGGGGTGACTACTGCAATAGATGGCTTATTTATGGTCAACTTAAGGCGGGGACCAGATTCTTTTCATGTGATCTCTTTCAAGCTTTCAGCTTCACTACATTTCTCTGTATGACAATTATCTCTTAATTTTATAGGCTCCCTGAGCACTAATGATGATTCATAAATCTGTATATGTGAGAGCTGCTACAAAGTTCTGAGCAGATAAGCCTATTAAGACTATGCTTTTGTAAGAATGCTGTGGCTGCTAAAATAGATATGCCATTAAGAATGACTTTAGAGGGCACCTAGGTAGCTCAGTGGGTTAAGCCGCTGCCTTCGGCTCAGGTCATGATCTCGGGGTCCTGGGATCGAGTCCTGCATCGGGCTCTCTGCTCAGCAGGGAGCCTGCTTCCCTCTCTCTCTCTGCCTGCCTCTGTCTACTTGTGATCTCTCTCTGTCAAAATAAATAAATAAAATCTTTAAAAAAAAAAAAAAGAATGCCTTTAGAGTATATTGGAATCTTCCATGTTAGCTGATAATGTCTTAATAATGCTTTTGTTTTTGGTAAACTTGCTTTTACGCTTTAACCTTCATTTTGTCTCCAGAAACCCAAAACATAATAAAATTCAGAGTAAGATCTTAAGAGACTTCCTGGTAATAAAACTAAGGATTTCTTTAAATTGCATTTCTCAATGTTCTATAAACTTTCCAGCATTTTCCTTTCACAGGTGGAGAAAGTAGGGGCTAGAATAGGAAAATTACTTATTCCATTTAAGAGTTATTCATTGTTTTACCCCACAGCATGAGGAAGAGATGGAAAGGGAAAAAAATGAGACATTGTCACCAAATTGAATGTACGGTAATTCACTCTCAAATAATACTAACTTAAAAGGAGATCAATAAAGATAATATACCTGAATGCTCTCTGTAGAATCTATTTCAGTAGCACATTGTCCCGTCTCCAGATAAGAACAGAGAACCCGTTGGTTATTTTAAGGGGACAGGGTCTGGCACGGGGATGCCAACCATGTTAGCTTGCACAAGCCCACTACACCAAGCTATCCTTGAGAAAATGAAGCTAAGGCCAAAGGGTTACAATCTGATTTTAATGATAGTCAATATCAAGGGAAAGCCACGTGAGTCTTGAACAGAAATTCTGGGAGCCTCCTCCCTGTGAGCCTTGAACAGTTATTCTGGGTGTTTGGCCCAGCCACCTGAGACTTCCCCTTATCCCAGAGTTCCAGTGTATTCCCTCCATCTAGTTTCTTGGCTTTCCCACCCCATTTCTCCCTGTGTTGCACCAGCTGACGCTCTCAGCTGAGTGCTAGCTTAAGTTTACTTCAGGCTCTCATGTTCTAGCCAATGCTACTCATGATCACAGTATCCACAGAGGAGGAAGACGTAAGCTGAAGGTAGAATATGCTACCTCAGCAGTTTGATTGTTTAAGAAAAGTTAGGCCCTGGTCCCATCCATTTTTTCTCTTATATCCAAATTCTGACACCACTGGCCTGTAGCAGTCTGTAATAGGCATGAGTTCAAGGTGCCATATGCTTTTCTGGTGCCTGTTTGTGAGCCAAATAGAGGAACAGTATGCTGGAGAGAGCACTGACCAGGAAGATCACATCAAACCAACGGTGATAGAAGTTGAATTGCAGCTCTCCGAGGACTTCGGTGATTATGGTGCGGTATTCCAGAGGCATGCTCATTCGAATCAGTAGCACGGAGGAGACAAAGTACATCCCCTGTAAGTCAATCCGGAAGTCACTCTGAGTGCAGTCAAGGACCAAAGGGAATTGCTGAAATACTGAGAAGTATCAACACTTCCGGGACTTTACAGTTGTGAGGATAAAACTGGGTCATCAAACTTACCATTATCTGTGCTAATAGCAGGACAATGACGTTGGAGGACTTACTGCTAGAGATGGCATAAAAGAACTGTCAAGAAAGGGAGAAGAACTTAGGCAGTGCTGCTAGATTCTTGGGTCAAGAACGTTAAGTAGCAACAGTTAATGAGAAGTGCCTCTTCCCCATAGCAATCCAGTACAGAAAACTGATATGATTAATGCTGTTAAGAAGAGAGACAGATTGAGAGCGAAGGATCCAGCTACGATGTCCCCAGAGGGAGGGTTGGTGGTTTTAAGAATTACATTACCACACGGAAGGATTCCAACTGCTATCAAAATTTTCAGAAACTATGTGATACATATGACTGTCAGATCACTATAGAATATTCAAACGGATATCTAGGCCACCCCAAGACCTTGTAATTACTAGCCTCCTGAGCTCTTTCCAAAATTGTGCTAGATACCTGGAGAGCCCTTCTCTTCTCTAACTTCTTCACTCCTTTCATTCAAACAACTCTTGGATCTTGGGCTTCCTTATACCTCTTCTCCAAGAGAAAATTTACCTTCTGCCTCCACAAAGCCTTTCTATGTTGATCAGAAAATAGTCAAACATTCTGTTTCTCCTACTTACATGTCCTCCTTATAAGTGGCTCTTAAAGTTACTCTAACATCAAACAACTATCTTGTTCATCCATTCCAAGTATCTCTGGAGCTCCTACCATGTGCCGATTTCTACTCCTAGATTCTGGTGCCACATCAGTGAACAAAACAGGCCGTGAACTCATTCTATGACCTTTGGTACATGTACTCTTCTGACTGCCGTATGATATAAGTCCATCACCATTGGTTTATTGAGCAGTTTCACTTAAAAAAAATTTTATTGTACGTCTTTTAAATATTTGTGACTGTTTAAGTTCTCTGAAGGCAGAAATCTTAATCAGGTAAAATTTTCTCATGATGCCACATGAAATGTCGCAAATAATACCTTAAACTCAGTGCTACAACTTACCTTGGTAAGAGTGATCAGTAAACCTCTGATAGATGTGACGATGATTATTCCAACCAGAATGAAGGAAATGTGCTGAGACCAGAACTTCACCTGCCACCATAAAAGAAAGGAAAAGTACGAGTGAAATCTCTGTTGAGAGACATGTGAAGGCTATTCTTCTGATGCATTCTGATCTCTTATGTGACTGAGAGGGAACTTCATTAGGCCCTGCCTGATTTAAAAAAAGGAAGAATGCAGTGGATATCTTCATAAGCAGACTTAATCAAAACTTAGGACAGCAGCAAGCAAGTGCAGTGGTGATGAAAATAACACCAGTCAAAGAAACACAGATGGAACTAATGGCACAGCTTCGATGTGTTAAGTAAAAAGCACTAAAACTGCACTAAAACACTTCGATGTGTTAAGTAAAAAGCATTAAAACTGCACAATTTTTTAACATCTGTGAATGTAGTCCCCCGATCACCCAAAACTTAAAGAAAATTTTCTTTTTATAATAGAAGAATATGTAAATAATCTCAGCTATTGGTCTAGGAAATAGTTGCCCTTCACTTGAATCACATGATATGACCTTTTTCTCCTCTTGGTTTGCTTCAAAGTAGGAAGGCAGCTTTGGGACCCTGTGCTTGATTCGGGTCTGAAATCTGAAAATTATCTGTGGGGGAACTGCTATTACTAATATCTAAAAGATGTTATTCAGAATTCTGAAGCGTGGCGTATACAGATGGATTACAGATGAAATAGACACCACAGCAACTAGCCTCAGAAAGTGCTGATGAGGAAGAACACTTCTAATAATTGAGCCTAGTAAAAATTGTAAAAGAGGAAAAGAGAACCATATGTGGCAATAGTGAAGCCTATTTTATGGTATAATTTATAAACTACTTGGAGGAAAGATACCATGCTCCCTCACATGAAAAAGTTTACACTATTGATCTAGCATCAAAAAATGGGTACTCTTGAGTTGTTCGTCAAGGACTGGAGCTCAGTTTGCTCTAGTTTACTCTCATTTTATCTAACTACTCGGAGCATATCTAGCTGAGGCGGATGGCTGGGGGGAGCGTGTGGTGTGTCACTAGATTCACAGCATAGCTACATGGCCCTCAGAGGAACTAAGAGGATTCTGGTCTTACTATCACATCAAAGTGCTAATCAGCTGGAATCACTGGCCATTTATACATATATACACACATAGATTTAGAAAATATATTCTATAAATAAAGACATTAAACTTAAATTGGGACAAGAGTGTGTTTAACGATAGTGGTATTATAAAACAGGTAGAAAGAGGATTAAAACTGCACAGGTTTCAGTTACCATCTTTAGCTCAAAGTCCACATTAATTAATTGGTAGTTTTTTTTTAATAGCAGACATAATTTCACTTCTAACATGAAACACTAATTGGTAGTTAATTTTCTACTAGAGGAATCAAAGCTGAGTTTTGGATTTGACGATGTCATGTATCACAGAGAGAAGTATCCAATATTTGGTGGGGAGAACCTGGGGAGGGGTAGTTGGCTACAGAAAAGCACAGGAGGACTACAGAAATAATCAGCATCTAAGATAATAATAAGTACCAGCCATCACTTATGGTTTTATGTCCTTCACAAATTTGCCATATGAGTATGTCAAAAAAATAGGGAAGAGTGGGAAGAACAAAGGCAGAAGAAGAAAGGAATTAGAACCCTAACAATTGTAATTTATAGCAGATAAAATTGAAATGTCTCAAACCAGGATCTTGGTACAACTCTTACATCGAACTGGATCCCCAGATAATTCACAGTGATCTCAATGCCTCTTGTGACAGGATCAGTTTTCCCAACTCGGTCAAAAACGATATTAATCGTTGCCTGCAAAGATATGGACCTTTATATTAGAGCATCTCAATAATCACTATTTCAAAAAGTGACACAAAATAAATAATCAATATAACATGTCTTACAGGTGGGTATTCCTAAAAAATGCAGTACTGGTCTCAATCTAAATCACATATAAGACATTTATTTTGGCTACTCAACAGACAAAAAAAGTTATCTACCCTATCTTTCTTTTCTGTAAAGAATAAAAGGGAAAAAGGCTATGGCATAGACATCTTAATTTCACAGAAGTTAGAAAGGTAACATTCTGGTGGATAAAGTCTGAGTAAGAGAGTCAAGAATTCCAGGGTCATTCACTCTGATTATTTTCTGAATGTTCTAAGAGCAATCCCTATAATGAAAAGAGAGAGCTAACAAACCAACAACAGATTACACAGAATTGTGAAAAATACCCAATTAATCCAAAAGAAGGCACAAAAAAGAAAAATGAAAAAAAGAACAGATGGGATAAATAAAAAACATGTAGCAACACAGTTGTTTTAAATCCAATCATATTAATAATTGCATTAAATGTAAACAGTCTAAACTAGTAGCTGGCAGACTCTGGCACTGCAATGATAGTAGTCATAGATGATGTGCAGATTCATGAATGGGCCTGGCTGTGTTCAAATAAAACTTTATTTACAATGGCAGGTGTTGGCTGGATTTGGCCTATGAGCTGCAGATGGCTGAATCCTGTTCTCAACATGCCAATTAAATGGCAGAGACTGTAAGACCTGTAAGACTGGTTAAAGAAGTAGAACCGACTATATGTTGCTTACAAAAAAACCACTTTATTTATTTTTTTTAAAAGATTTTATTTATTTATTTGACAGAGAGAGATCACAGTAGGAGAGAGGAAGGGAAGAGATCACAGAGAGAGAGGAAGGGAAGCAGGCCCCTGCTGAGCAGAGAGCCCGATGTGGGACTCGATCCCAGGACCCTGAGATCATGACCCGAGCCGAAGGCAGCGGCTTAACCCACTGAGCCACCCAGGTGCCCACAAAAAACCCACTTTAAATATAAAGATACAAATAGGTTAAAAGTACAAGAATGGAAAAAGACACATTATGCTAACGCTAACCAAGAGAAAACTGTAAGGTCTATGCTAATATAAAAGTAGATTACATGGTAAAAAATATTGCCAGGGATGAAAATGGTAATTTCAGAATGATAAAAGGATCATTTCAACAAGGAGTATACAATGACCCTAAAGAAGCAAGTACCAAATAATACTTTAAAATACATGAAGCAGGGGTGTCAGAAGATGGTGCAGTAGGAGGATCCTGACCTCATCTTGTCTCACAAGCACATCAAGGTAATAGCTACCTCTGTACAGCTATGAAAATCACCTGAAAACCAGCAGAACAGACCTTTCGCAGTTAACTATTGAGAGGAAGCTACACTGAAAAGGGTAGGAGGAGCTGAGTCACACCTGGGAACCAAACTCCCCGTGAGACTAACCATAGAGAGGAGGGACACCACAAGCCCAGGGAAGCAGAGAGGATCAGACCCCGAGCAAGGTACCCTAGGCCGTGGGGTGATGAGTTCCCAATAACATCTGGCTTTGAAAACCAGTGGGGATTAACTTTAGGAACTTTTAAAATCAGCAGGGCTTAAGTCCAGGTACTTTTAAAATTAACAGGGCTTAATTCTGGGAGAGCCAGAGGGCAATCAAAAACCACCTGCTCTTAAAGAGCTAGAATAAATAACAGCCTGAGAGACAGCACAGAAACAGCAGTTTGAAAAGTGCTTGGGTATATAAAAGATATTCATTTACTAGTCTCACCACGTGCTGGAGGGCCAGGGAGTCTTCTCTTCAGGAGACTTCCAGAACAAAAGTGCTGGTGGGCACCATTTCTCTTCTCCTCCCCCAGCCTAGAGAGCCAGACACTTGTGGGAACTAGCACTAATACTCTACCTATCCTCCTAGTGCCCTGTCCCAATTTTCACCTGGGGACCTGCCTGCCTCAGCAGGTGGTCCTTCAAAACCACTCCTGCCCCACCACACCCTGTAAGCAGCCTCAGCAGGGACCCATACCACTCCAAAAGTGACTGCAGCCCCGGAGAGAGAGAGATAACTCTAAATATCAGTGTGTCCACAGTTACAAAAGCTGAGCCTCTCAGTTGGCTATGTAGGGACTAAACCTTGCCCAGTATGACCACAGCAGGCAAAGCAGGTCACTGTAGCCAACTAAGGCAAATGCAACTCAGCCGCAACAGTAGAGTGCATGTTGCCCACACAGAGACCCTCTTGGAGCACCTGGTTCTAGTGCTTGGGGGCACTGCACTACAGGGCACTATAGGACCTAGACACAAGGCCATTACTTTCAAGACCAGGAATCATAGCTGACCCCCTAATACAGAGAAACAAATAGAGAGCTAGACAGAATGAGGAGATAGAGGAAAATGGCCTAAATGAAAGAACAGGACAAAATCACAGCAAGAGATCTAATGAAATGGAGATAAGCAATACGTTTGGATAAAGAATTCAAAGTAATGGACATAAAGATACTCAATGGACTTGAGAAAAAAATGGATGAATTTAATGAGAACTTCAATAACAATATAAAAACGAACCAGTCAAAGGTAAAGAATTCAGTAACTAAAATTGAAAAAAACACACTAGAGGCAATCAACAGTAGATTGGAGGATGCAGAATGGATCAGCAATTTGGAAGACAGAGTAATGAAAGCAATCACGCTGCACAGCAAAAAGAAAAAAGAAAAATAATAAAAGGGAACAGGTTAAGGGAACTCAGCAACACCATCAAGTGTTATAACATCCACACTATAGGCATCCCAGAAGAAGAAAAGAGAGAAGGGGGCAAAAAATTTGTATGAAGAAATACTAACTGAAAACTTCTCTAATCTGGAGAAGCAAACAGGTATCCAAATCCAGGAAGCACAGAGACCCCCTAAAAAGATTAACACAAAGAGGTCCATACCAAGATATGTAATAATTAAAATGGCAGAAAATGATAATTTTTTTTAAAGATTTTATTTATTTATTTGACAGAGAGAGATCACAAGTAGGTGGAGAGGCAGGCAGAGAGAGAGAGGAGAAAGCAGGCTCCCTGCTGAGCAGAGAGCCCGATGTGGGGCTCGATCCCAGGACCCTGAGATCATGACCTGAGCCGAAGGCAGAGGCTTATCCCACTGGGCCACCCAGGCGCTCCAATAATGATAGAGAATTTTAAAGATTTATTTTATTTTTGAGAGAGAACAAGAGCATGCACAAGCAGGGGGAGGGGTCAGGGAGACGGAGTGAAACTCAAGCTGAGTTGGGGACCTCAATGTGGGGCTCAATTTCACAACCCTGAGATCACGACCTGAGCCAAAATCAAGAGTTGGATGCTTAGCTGACTAAGCCACCTGGGTGCCTCTAAAGCAAGAATTTTAAAAATAGCAAGAGAAAAAAACAGTTACCATGAGGGAACCCTATAGTTATTAGTTGATTTTATACCATAGCTATTAGTTGAAAGTTATTAGTTGATTTTGTATGAGAAACTTTGTAGGCCAGAAGAGGGTGGCAGAATATATTCAAAGTACTGAAAGGAAGACCTGCAAACCAAGAATACTCTACAAGGCAGTTATCATTCAGAATAAAAGAGAGACAAGGGGCGCCTGAGTGGCTCCGTGGGTTAAGCCTCTGCCTTTGGCTCAGGTCATGATCTTGGGGTCCTGGGATCGAGCCCCACATTGGGCTGTCTGCTCAGTGGGGAGCCTGCTTCCCCCTCTCTCTCTGCCTGTCTGACTACTTTAAAAAAAAGAAAAAAAAAAGAGAGACAAGGGACACCTGGGTGGCTCAGTTGGTTAAGCAGCTGCCTTTGGCTCATGTCATGATCCCAGCGTCCTGGGATCGAGTCCCACATTGGGCTCCTTGCTCGGCGGGGAGCCTGCTTCTCCCTCTGCCTCTGCCTGCCATTCTGTCTGCCTGTGCTCGCTCTCTCCCCGCCTCTCTCTCTGATAAATAAATAAAAATCTTTAAAAAAAAAAAAAAAAGAGAGAGAGACAAAAAGTTTCCCAGACAAAAGTTCAAGGATTTAATCACCACTAAACCAGCCCTATAAGAAATGTAGGGGCTCCTGGGTGGCTCAGAGGGTTAGGCCTCTGTCTTGGGCTCAGGTCATGAACTCAGCATCCTGGGATCAAGCCCCACAATGGTCTCTCTGCTTGGCAGGGAGCCTGCTTCCCCCTCTCTCTCTCTGCCTGCCTCTCTGCCTACTTGTGATCTCTCTCTCTTTGTCAAATAAATAAATAAAATGTTTTTTTTTAAAAAAAGAAAGAAATGTAAAAGGAAATTATTAGAGCAGGAAAAAAAGGCCATAATTATAAGAAAGTTATGAAAGGAAAAAATTTCATAGGTAAAAGTAAACATATAATACATCTAGTAGATTAATCACTTATAAACCCAGTCTGGAGCAAAAGTAGTAAAATCATTTATTTCTACAAAAGCCAGTCAAGAAATATGCAAAATAAAAAGTAAAATATGACATCATATACATAAAATGGGGAGGGGGAGTAAAAATGTAGTACTTTTAGAATGTTTTTGAATTTCAGCTTGAACTTAAGTTTAACCATCAACCTCTGCTATACACCTAAGATATAATATATAAGCCTAATGGCAACCACAAATCAGAAACTTGTAATAGCTACACAAAAAAGAGAAAGGAATGCAAACATAACACTACCATAAGGGGAGAGAGCAGAAGGAACAGAGAAGAACCACAAAAACAACCAGAAAACAATTTACAAGATGGCAATAAATACATAACTCTCAATAATTACTTTAAATGTAAATCATCTAAATGTACCAATTGAGAAAGACAAAGGGTGACTGAATGGATAAAAAAACAAGCCCCATCTATATGCTTCTTTAAGAGACTAACTGCAGACCTAAAGATACATAGAGACTGAATATGAAGGGCTGGAAAAAATACAACATGTGAAAGGCAGGAAAAAAGCTGGGATAGCAATACTTAGTATCAGATAAAGTAGATCTTAAAACAAAGACTGTAGCAAGGGACAAAGGAGGGCGCTACATAATGATAAAGGGATCAGTCTAAAAGGAGGATATAACAACTGTAAATATCTATGCCCCCAACATAGGAGCACCTAAATACATAAAGCAATAATTAACAAACAAAGGGAGAAGTTGACAATAATACAGTAATAACAGGTAACTGTAACATTCCACTTGCAACAGTGTAGATCATTCAGACAGAAATCAGTAAGGAACCAGTGGCTTGAACAACACATTAGAACAGATGTACTTAACAGATACACACTGAACATTCCATCAAAAAACCACTGCATACACATTCTTTTCAAGTCCATGTTAAACATTCCCCAGAAGAGATCACAGCTTAGGCCACAAAACAAGTCTCAATAAATTTAGTAAGACTGAAATCACATCATGCATCTTTTCTAATCACAATGGTAGGACACTAAAATCCAATCACAAGAAAAAAATCTAAAAAGAATACCAATACATGGAAGCTAAATAACATGCTACTAAACAATGAATGGGTCAATCAAGAAATCAAGGAGGAAATAAAAAAATACATGGAGACAAATGAAAATGAAAATATAATGGTTCAAAGTCTTTGAGAAGCAGTAAAAACCATTCTAAGAGGGAATTCTTTTTTTTTTTTTTTTAAGATTTTATTTATTTGACAGAGATCACAAGTAGGCAGAGAAGCAGGCAGAGAGAGAGGAGGAAGCAGGCTCTCCGTTGAGCAGAGCCCAATGCGGGGCTCGATCCCAGGAACCTGAGATTATGACCAAAGCCGAAGGCAGAGGCTTTAACTCACTGAGCCACCCGGGCGCCCCTAAGAGGGAATTCCATAGCAACAAAGGCCTAATTCAATAAACAAGAAAAATCTCAAGTAAACAACCTAACCATACACCTAGAAAAGCTAGAGAAAGACCAAAGCCCAAAGCTAGTAGAGGGAAAGAAGTAATAAAATTAGAACAGAAATAAATGAAAGAGAGAAAAAAGGATCAATGAAACTAGAACCTGTTTCTCTGAAAAGATCAACAAAATTTGTAAATCTGTAGCCAGACTCATTAAGAAAAAGATGCAAATAAAATCAGAAATAAAGGAGAAGTAACAACTGACACCACAGAAATAGGTGAAAATAGGATTATAAGAGACTGTTATGAAAAATTGTATGTCAACAAACTGGACAACCTAGGAGAAACAGATTCTTAGAAACATAATCTTCTAAAACTGAATAAGGAAGAAATAGAAAATCTGAACACGGCAATTAGCAGTAATGAAATGGAATCAGTAATAAAAAAAACTTTCCAAAACAGAAGTCCAGGATCAGATGACACAGGTAAATTCTACCAAATATTTAACAAAGAGTTAATACCAAAGAGGTGAAAGACCTACACTCTGAAAACTGTAGAACACTGATGAAAGAAACTGAAGCTGAATCGAACAAATGGAAAGACATTCCATGCTTGTACATAAACTAATGTAACATTGTGTATCAGGTCTACCAAAATAAAGAAAGAAGAGTTAACATCTACTCTTCTCAAATGATTAAAAAAATTTTTACTGAGTTATTTTGAAGAGAGGGGGTGGGGGAGGAAGGGACAGGAGGAGGGAAAGAATCTCAAGCAGAACTCCACACTGAGCACTGAGCCTGATGCGGGGGTTGATCTCACGACCCATGGGATCATGACCTGAGCCAAAACCAAGTTGACTGCTCAACCAACTGAGCCACCCAGGCACCCCTCTCCCCAAATGATTAAAAAAAAAAATAGAAGAGGAAGGGAACTTCCAAATTCTCTCTATAAGGCCACCATTTCCCTGATACCAAAACTGGACAGACACTACCAAAAAAGAAAACTTTAAGCCAATATTTCTGAGGTACATGGATGCAAAATTCCTTAAAAAAATTATCAAACTGAAAAAAAAATTTAGCTAACTGAATTCAATAATACATTTAAAAAACTGTTCACCACAATCAAGTAGAATTTATTCCAGGAATACAGGGTAATTCAATATTCTCAAGTCAAACACGATAAACCACATCAACAAAATAAAGTATAAAAACCATATGGTCATCTCAATAGATGCAGAAAAAGCATTTGACAAAATACAACATCCATTCATGATAAAGTGGATTTAGAGGGAACAAAGTGGGTTTAACAAAACACGTGTCGGCATAATAAAGGCCATATATGAAAAATGTTCACTGGTGAAAATAGGCATCACACTCATTTGTGAAAAACTGAGAGCTCTTCCTCTAAGATCAGGAAGAAGACACGGACATTCACTCTTACCACTTTTATTCAACATAATACTGAAAGTCCTAGTTGTAGCAATCAGACAAGGAAAAAAAAAAACGGCATTCAGAATGACAAGGATGTTAAACTTGCTATTTGCAGTTAACATGATCATATAGAAAAACCTAGAAACTCCACCAAAAACTATTAGAACTGATAAATGAATTCAGTAAAGTTGTAGGATACAAAATTAATATACAGAAATCAGTTGCATTTCTACAACAACCAAAAAGATTATCTAAGAACAAACTTACCCTAGGAGGTGAAAGACCGATTACCCTAAAAACTATAAAATACTAGGGTGCCTGGGTGGCTCAGTGGGTTAAAGCCTCTGCCTTCAGCTCAGGTCATGATCCCAGGGTCCTGGGATCGAGCTCCCCATCGGGCTCTCTGCTCACCAGGGAGCCTGCTTCCTCCTCTCTCTTTGCCTGCTTCTCTGCCTACTTGTGATCTCTGTCAAATAAATAAATAAAATCTTAAAAAAAAAACCTATAAAATACTGATGAGAGAAATTGAAGGCAACATGAACAAATGGAAAGTTACTCTGTTCTCATGGACTGGAAGAATTAATATTGTTAAAAATGTCCATACCACCCAAAGCAATCTACAGATTCCATACAATCCCTACCTAATTACCAATAGCATTTTTCACAGAACTAGAATGAATAACCCTAAAACGTGTATGGAGCCACAAAAGACCCCAAAGAGCCAAAACAATCTTGAAAAAGAACAAAGCTAGAAGTCTCATAGTCCTGGAGTTCAAGATATACTTTAAAGGTGTAGTAACCAAAACAGTGTGGGACTGGCACAAAAGCAGACATATAGATCAATGGAACAGAACAGAAAAATACATGATTGGGTAATCCCACTACTGGGTATTTACTAAAAGAATATGAAAACCCTAATTTGAAAAGCTATATGCACCCCTATGTTTACAATAGCTGAGATATAGAGGCAACCCAAGGGTCTACTGATAGTTGAATGCATAAAAAGATGTGGTGCATATATGCAATGGAACATTACTCAGCCATAAAAAAGAATGTGAGCTTGCCATTTTAACAGTCTTAAAGGGTACTATGCTAAGTGAAATAAGTCAGACAAGGAAAGACAACACATGATTTTACTTATAAACAGGATCTTAAAAACGAAACAAATGAACAAAGAAACAAGCAAACAGACTCTTAAATACAGAGAACTGGTCAGAGGGGAAGTGAGTAAAGGGATGGGTGCAATGGATAAAGTGGTTTAAGAGACACAAACTTGGGCGCCTGGGTGGCTCAGTGGGTTAAGCTGCTGCCTTCGGCTCAGGTCATGATCTCAGGGTCCTGGGATCGAGTCCCGCATCGGGCTCTCTGCTCAGCAGGGAGCCTGTTTCCTCCTCTCTCTCTCTCTGCCTGCCTCTCTGCCTACTTGTGATCTCTCTCTGTCAAATAAATAAATAAAATCTTAAAAAAAAAAAAAGAGGCACAAACTTTCAGTCATGGAGATGAAATGTATAGCGCAGAGAAGAGTCAATATTAAAATAACACTGTATGGTGACAGATGGTGACTACACTCATAGTGAGCCCTCTGTAATGTATAGAATTGTTGAATCACTATGCTGTACACCTGAAGTTAACATTGTATATTAATTATAGTTGGGTAAAGAAAATATACAAAGCAAAAACTGACAGAATTAAAAAGACAAATCAACAACAATGGTTTGAAATTTCATCACTGATGAAACAACTGATAAATCAGAAAATTAAAAGGATATAGAAAACTTTAACAATACTATCAACTAATTTGACCTAATTGACATTTATACAACATTCCAGCCAACAGGAGCAGAAAACAAGTCTCAAGAAATTTGAAGAAATTTATATCATACTAAATATGTTCTCAGATCACATGGAATTAAATTAGAAATCAATTACAGAGGGAAATTAAGAAGATCCCCAAATATTTAATAACAGACTTCTAAATAATGCATGAGCCAAAGAAGAAAAATTAGAATTATTTTGAACTGAATGAAATAAAAATACAACATATCAGAAATGTTATATTTTGTGAGATGCTTAGCAAGAAATCTATAGCACGAAAACAACTATATTTAAAGTTTTGAATCAATGATCTTAGCTTGTACTTTACAAAATTAGAAAAAGACCCCAAACAAGCAGAAGACAAATTATAAAGATCAGAGCAGAAATTGATAAAGTAGAACACAGAGAAACAATATAGAAAATCAATTAATCCGACAACATGGATGGAACTAGAGTGTATCATGCTTAGTGAAATAAGTCAAGCAGAGAAAGACAACTATCATATGATCTCCCTGATATGAGGAAGTGGTGATGCAACATGGGGGCTTAAGTGGGTAGGAGAAGAATCAATGAAACAAGATGGGATTGGGAGGGAGACAAACCATAAGTGACTCTTAATCTCACAAAACAAACTGAGGGTTGCTGGGGGGAGGGGGTTTGGGAGAAGGGGGTGGGATTATGGACATTGGGGAGGGTATGTGCTTTGGTGAGTGCTGTGAAGTGTGTAAACCTGGCAATTCACAGACCTGTACCCCTGGGGATAAAAATATATGTTTATAAAAAATAAAAAATTAAAAAAAAATCAATTAATCCAAAAGCTGGTTCTTTGAAGCGTTCAATAAAATTGATAAACCTTGATCCAGACTGATTAGAAAAAAAAGACAAGACACAAATTACTGATATCAAGAATGAGATACCACTTCAGCCACCACGATGACTCTAATTAAAAGATAAGTAAGTGCTGGTGAGGCTGTGGAGAAATGACAACTGTTACACTGCCAGTGGGAATGTAAACAGGTGCAGCTGCTTGGGAAAAGAGTCTGGCAGACTGGCAGTTTATCAAAAGGTTAAACAAACTGGTAGCATATGACCCAGCAATTTTGCTTTCACAGGCATGTACCTAAGGGAAATGAAAACATATATCCACATACAAATTTATCAAAAAATGCTCACAACAGCATTATTTATAATGGCCAAAAAGTGGAAACCACCCAAATGCTTCTCAACTGATGGGTGGATAAATAAAATGTGGTATATCTATATAATGGAAAGAATGTTATTCATCTATAGAAAGGAATAAAGTGTTGCTAGAGGCTACAATATAGATGAACCTTAAAAACATTTACTAAGAAGCCAATCACAAAAGACCACATGTTGTGTGACTCAATGTACATGAAGTGTCCAGAATAGAAAATCTATAGAGACATAAAATAGATTAGTGCCTGCCTAAGGCTAGAGAAGAAATAAGGAATAACTGCTAATGAGTATGGAATTTCTTTTGGGGTGACTGCATTATTTGTGTGCACAACTTTTGAATATATTAAAAACCACCAAACTATACATAAAATGGGTTAATTATTTTGTATGTGACTATCTCAATAAAGGTGTTATACAAAAGAAGAGGGGTGATATCACTACAGATTTTATAGATATTGAAAGGATACTAAGGGAATATTAAGAGCAATTTTATGCAAATAAATCTGACTTCAATAAAAATGGACAAATTCCAGAAACTACAAAAGCTCACTCAAGAAATATATAACCTGAATATAGTCTATTAAAGAAACTAAATCCGTAATTAAACGATTTTCCTGCAAAGAAGACTCTAGGTCTAGATGCCTTCACTGGTGAATTCCACCAAATGTTTAAGAAAGAAATTATAATAATTCCACAGAAACTCTTCCACTAATTGGAAGAGGAAGGAATCCTTCTCAACCTCTAAGGTTAGCATCATTCTGACACCAAAGCCAGAGACATTACAAAAAAAGTATACTCTGATATTTCTCATTAACACTGATGCAAAAATTCTTAAGAAAATATTACTAAGTTAAATCCAACAACATACACCATGGCCAAGTAAGGTTTATTATAGGAATTCAAGGCTAGTTTAATATTAAAAAATTAACCAAAGTAACTCACTATATCAGCTGAATAAAAAGGAAAAGTCATGTGCTTCTCTCAAAAGATGCAGAAATAGCATTTGACAAAAATCAAACACACTTTCATGATTAAAAACACTCAATAAACTATGAGTAGTAACTTCCTCAACCTGCTAAATGGGAGTCCAGGAAAAGCCAACCGCTAATACCATATTTAACAAGATCAGGATGACTGCTCTTACCACTTCTGTTTAATTTTGTACAGGAGGTTTTGGTCAGTGCAATAAGGCTAAAGGAGGAGAAGAAAGAAGAAAGATGGGATAGGACAGAAAAGGAAGGGAAAGAAAGGGAAGAAATAAAAGGCATCCAGATAGGAAACAAGGAAGCAAACCCCTTCATTTGCAGAGATCTGATTGTCTACGTAGAAAAAATCCTATGAAATCTATGAAAAGCTTTTAGAATAAGGGGATTTAGCAAGGTTGTGGAATAGAAGAATCAACTGTGTATCTATATACTAGTAATATTCAGGATCTGAAATTATAAAAACAGTCCTATTTATAATAGCATCAAAAATATCAAATACTTGAGATAAATCTAATGAAAGATATAAAAGACCTGTACACTAAAACCTAAATATTGTTGAGTGAAACTAAAGAAGATTTACATAAATGAAGAGTTACACTGTGATCATCAAATGCAACACTCAGTATTAAGATGTCATTTCTCTTCAAACTGATCTCAAGACTCGACATTCTAATACATATTTCAGCAAGTATTTTGTATTCAGCAGCATTAAAAAAGCAGCTTCTAAAAATTCATATGGAAAAGCAAAGGACACAGAATGGCCAAAACAAGTTTAAATAAGAAGAAAGAGTACTTAAATGATTTGATTTCAAGCCTTATTTCGGGGTGCCTGGGTGGCTCAGTGGGTTAAAGCCTCTGTCTTCGGCTCAGGTCATGATCCCAGGGTCCTGGGATGGAGCCCCGCATCCAGCTCTCTGCTTGGCAGGTAGCCTGCTTCCCCCTCTCTCCCTGCCTGCCTCTCTGCCTACTTGTAATCTCTGTCTGTCAAATAAATAAATAAAATCTTAAAAAAAAAAAAAAAGACTTATTTCAAGACAGAGTGGTATTGGCATAAATAAAGGCAGACATACATAACAGTAGGAAAGAACAGAGTACAGACACAGACCCACCCATATGCGGGCAATTAGGTTTTGACTAAATTGCAAAGACAACTGAATGAGAAAGGATAATCTTTTCAGCAAATGGTGCCAGAACAAGTAGATATCTATATGAAAAAAATGAACTCGGATCCACATTCCAACACTGTCTGAGAAAATTAACTACAGATGGATCATGTGCTGAAATGTAAAAATCTCAAACTATAAAATTTATAGAGTAAAAGATGAAAAAATCTTGGCGACCTTGGGTTAGCCAAGATTGCTTAGGTACAACACCAAAAGCATAACCTATAATAGAAAACAAAAGACACATTGGACTTCATCAAAATGAAAAACTTCAATTCTTTCAAAGACACTGTGCAGAGAATGATAAGCTAAGGTAGTGACTGGGAGAGAATATTTGAAAATCACAAAGGGTTTCCAGAATATAGTGAAAACCTTGCAAAACCCAATAAAAAGAAATCCTAATTTAAAAACTGGGCAACAAATCTGAATAGCTCTATCTTCCTCCTCCCTCCAAAATATACAGGCGGCAAATCAGCACATGAAAAGTTGTTTAGCACCATTAGGCATTAGGGAAATGCAAATTAAGCAATCTGTATCAGCTCATATCTACTAGAATGTCTAAAATTTAAAATACTGACTACAAAATGTGAGCAAGGATGTGGAGTAAATAAAACTCTCAAACTATGCAGGTGGGGATGTAAAATGGTACAACATCCTTTGGAAAAGTTTGTCCATTTCTTCAAAGGTTTAACATCCATCTGCCATGTGACCTAGCCATGCTATACTGAAGTGTTTTCTCCTAAGAGGAAAGACAGCACATGTCCACATAGAAACCTGTACACAAATGTTCATAGCAGCTTTACTTGTAATATCCCCAAACTAGAAACAAATACCCAACAGCAGGTGAAAAGATAAACAAAATGTGGTATAATCATACAACAGAATACTACTCAGCCATGAGAAGGAATAAACTACTGATCGCATGATAACATGAATGAAACATGAGATAATTCTGCTAAGTAGAAGTTGTCAGAAAAAGGGTATCTACTCTAAGATTTCATTTATATAAAGTTCTAGAAAATATAAACTAATGTATAATGAAAGCAGATTGGTGGTTGACTGGGGATGAATGCAATACGTATTTCATTATAAGGGGACACAGGAAACTTTTTGGAAGTGATGGATGGATATGGTCACTACCTTAAGGGTGGTGACAGTTGTTGCAACAGGTGTACACATCTGTCAAAACTTACCCAACTATACCCTTAAAATATATGCAGTTTATTAAACATCAATTAAACTTCAATAATGCTGTTAAAAAAGGATATATTCCCCTAAAGTCTATAACTCAGGAAAAACTTTTTAGTAGCTTAGCTAACTGAACATACTATCTTCATTTATCTTCTCCCACTGTATGAATTAAGATTAAAAATTGTTCTCTGAATAGATATTGACATAAATTTATTATAATATTAGATCTATTAAAATCCAGAATCTTTCATTCATCTATAGAGGCCAAAATTAACAAGCTAATAAAGCTCCTCTTTATGCAAACACAGCCCCAGGAGAGTCGCAGAACCAGAAAGTCCAATTAGTCTTTTCTGTAATCACACTGAAACCCATGAATATCTACAGATGAGTCATAAGAAGAATGTACATAAAATGAACATAAAGAATAGAGCATTAAGAGAGAGCCAAAAAAGAATGAGAGCCATAAGCACCTAAAATGAATTTATTTCCAGAAATATAAATGTTTTACTTGTAGAACTTACTTTAGATTAAACTTTTTAAGGTGTATATAGATTACTAAAAAGGAGAGGTAATTTCTGTTCTGAGCTGAAGGTAGGGATTGTGTCACATAGATATACTCAAGGGTAATATGGAAAACAGAGTGTAAAATAAGAAACTTTTGTATTTCCTTCATATAGTTTATAAACTATATCTGATTAATGATTTCTGAATGAAGAAATGTTTAGGTGACCTAAAAAAGAGAGGGAAAGGAGTCAGGCTCAAGGATGTGAAAGACAGCATTCTGTGTGACTCGACTGGATTTAGTTTAGTGCCTCAGTCAAACCCACTTTTCTCTCTGCCATTAGCAGGGAAAATAACCTCAACCCTGACAACTAAAACTAATATACTTACCATGAAAATTTTCCAAACACAGTAAATAGAGAAAAAGTAACCCAAAAAATTAAAGTATTTCCCCTTGAAAGTTTTGGAATATTCTATTCTCTCCTGAGGGAAAACAAACAACAAAACACTGTTAGTCTCAGCAAAATGTAAACTTATACTCAACCAAAACATTCCTGCTTCTATGAAATTACTGTTTTGCTGGAGTGAAAACCCCATACATTACATTAATCTTAAAATAATACTAGTAGGCAACATTTATTGAATGCTTACTTTAAGCCTGAAGTTGGGAAAAACACCTTACATACATTATCTACTTTAATTTTTATAGCAACTGTTATATGTTCTATTATCTTAATTGTACACATGAGAAAACTAAGGCTTACAGGGGTTGGATAACTTGCCCAAGGTCACACAGCTAGTAAGTAGAGGAATTTATGCTCAGGTCTGTCTTCAAAGCCTATGTTAATCTCTACCCTATATAGCTATTCCTATGAAGGGATCCTTGAAAAGGATAAAAATAGTCTGAATGAACTTAACTAATAGATTTTGTATCATTTGTTCAAAAAGTTACCTTACCTTCACTGAAGTTTCTTGTATCTTTGTAAAAAATTAGTTGGGCATACTTGTGTTGGTCTGAGTTTTCTACTCTGTTCCATTGATATGTCTATACCTTTGCCAATATCACATAGTTTTGATTAGTACAGCAATATAGTAAGATTTGAAATCAGACTGAGTCTTTCCATTTTATTCTTTTTCAAAACTGTTTTAGCTGTTCTAGTACTTTTGTCTTTCTATATATTAGAATAATTTTGTGTAGATCTACAAAAAATCTCGTTGGGACATATGTGAAACCTGTGCATCAATGTAGAGAGAATCAGTATCTCCCCTATTTTGAGGCTTCCAATTGATAAACCTGTTACAACTATTTAGATACTTGGATTCTTTCATAAAGTTTGCCGCATGTGAGTCCTGTATGTGTTTTGTTAGACTTATACCTTTCATTTTTACAGTGATTGTAACTGGTATGGTATTGTAGTTTATATTGTATCTAATTACCAGTATAAAGAAATACAGCTTATCTCTGTACGTTTATTTTGTACCTTGCTATTCCTATGAAGGGATCCTTGAAAAGGATAAAAATAGTCTGAATGAATGTAACTAATAGATTTTGCATATTTAAGTTATATTGCATTTTAGATAAAAATAGGAAAACTACTTCTTATAGTTAGGTCACTTCTTGATCTGGATCCCTTCCTTTTTCTTTCTTTCTTTTTTTTTTTTTTTTAAGAGAGAGAAAAAAACCTGGCTGGTGGCGGGCACAGGGGCAGAGGGAGAGAGAGAATCTTAAGCAGGCTCTACACCCAGTGCAGAGCCTGATGCAGAGCTGAATCTCAAGACACTGAGATCATGACCTGAGCCAAAATCACAAGTTGGACACTCAACTAACTGAGCCACCCAGGTGCCCCTTAATCTGGATCTTTTAAAACATGGCTAGCTCACGGCACTGCTCTTAAAATATCACTAATTTATAAGAAATAAAACGCAATCAGAGGAGCTACCATCTTGACCCTGAATCAGTAGGAAGTGGTGTGTGCCACTTTTGAAGTTGAAAAACCTCTTGATTATCCTACTAATTTCTATTATTGAGTGTTCCAGTACGAATTTTGCTGTGGGTTGGAGCAATGTCATAAAGGATGCAGACTCCTAAAGCTTCATGGCTGATACTGGAGCGATAAGGTCACTTTCACACTGCTTGGCCATAGAGGACACTAAAAAGCTATTTAGTCTTGTTCTTTCTTCTGGTAGAAACTGGTAAAAATCATACTTTTGTTTCCTTGCCTTGTACCTTGGTAGCATATAGATCAGCTGTTTCCAGAAAAAGCTGCCTGCTTAGTTCTTCCAAAGCATCCACTTCCTGTTGAATAAGAGTAAGATCTGGCACAAAATGGGCATCAAGGCTTAAAACACATAGAAGTTTCAAGAAATAGTAATGAAGAAAGCATATGCTTTTGGTTTTTCCTATAGTAGATCTTAGGAACTGCCTATATATTCAATTTCCTGCTTCATGGACAACAGTACTCCTTTAGAGCAATTTCCCCAATCTCCAACACAGGTGTGTAAAAGCTTCTCCATTATCAAACAACTACCACTCAGTTTCTCACTAGTTCAAGTGGCTCAGACAGATGGCTTTGCTCACTGTTGCTTTTCTTTGATCAGTTAAAGTCAAATATAATTTTGAAATCTCAAATAGTTATACAGTAAAACACCTATAATACAATATAATTTCCCCTAAATTATCTAATAAATGTAATATTAGGAAAGGGAACTAATACTACTGAGTTCCAATACAGGCTGGGATTTATAAATATGACTTTTTGGTTCTTTATAGACATTATCTTCTATTGTACTCCTAACAGTCTCATGAAATAGATATTATTACCCATTTTGCAGATAAGGAAAGCAAAGCTCAGAGAGTCAAGTAACTTGCTCAAAGTCATGCAGCTAACAGGTGTGGATGCAAAGTCAGATCTGCTCTCCTTCAAGGCCTGTTCTTTCCATTACACTATGCTACTTTCCAAGAACTTACTGAGGTCCTATTAGTTTCTCCATTTAGGAGACAGGGCCTCAGAGAAGTGAAATAATCCTGATACTTTTGCTGACTTGACTTATTGTCATAAAGACAGTTTAAACCTAAACTTTGGCTTTTATGGACTTTTAAGTAATAAAAATAGTGAAGACAGCCCACTACAGGTATATCTCATTCTGTTGTACTTTGTAGATTTTTTTTTTTTTTAAACAAATTGGAGGTTGTGGCAATCCTGCGTTGGGCAAGTCTACTGGTGCCATTTATGTCTCTGTGTCACATTTTGGTAATTCTCACCTTATTTCAAACTTTTTCATCATCATTACTATTATTATTATTATTATATTTTTTAATAGGGATTTGTGATCAGTAATTACCACTCACTGGAAGTTCAGATGATGGTTAGCCTTCTTTATACACTTTTAAAAAAAGAATGCTCTTACACACTCAATAGGATACAGTATAAATATAAGTTCTATATGTACTGGGAACCCAAAGTATCCATCTGACTCCCTTCAATGTGATAGCCACTTTTTGTGATGTTCTGGAACCAAAACTGTAACATCTCTGGGGTATGCCTGTAGTATTCAAATTACTGAGTATCCTTCTGCTCCTTCCTCAATAAGGAAGGCTGCTATTCTCATGGTTCAGGCAGTCAAACAACAGGGTTTAACTAGTTCCATGTCTGCCTCTCCCATGATTAGACAGCTTCTTGAGAAAAGAGAGTATACTCTGTTCATCATTTTATCCCTTAGGACTCTGCCCGGAAATGGGAGATGTGAAATAAATGTTTCTAGATTAAATGAATTCAATGTAATCCTTTCTTTCCTCTCTCATGGTCACGTCACCCTGCCTTTCTTTGCTCTAAATCTTACCTACATTTGACACCAGAAAGATGTGCCACAATTTATAGCAAGAACCGACTACATCCTTTTCCTAGAGCTGAAGCAAAAGGGAATTTGTACTTCCACAGGCAGAGGAAGGAAGTAAGAATATGCTATCTCCCTCCAGGTGCCCCAAGTTTTAACTTAATAGCCTGGCAGCCACAAAGAGATTTTGTTTCTCAATTTGGGTGTCAGCTGAACACTGCAACCAGCTGGGACAAGAACAATCTTTAACCCAATCTCCTTAATTCTTTAAACCTAAAGTCACTGAAGATACAGCGCTGCTTAAAATTTGTTTAGAAATACTTACTGCGGGGCACCTGGGTGGCTCAGTGGGTTAAGCCTCTGCCTTCGGCTCAGGTCATGATCTTATGGTCCTGGGATTGAGCCCTGCTCAGCGGGGAGCCTGCTTCCCATTCTCTCTCTGCCTGCTGCTCTGCCTACTTCTGATCTCTCTGTCAAATAAATAAGATCTTAAAAAAAAAAAAAAAAAAGAAATACTGACTGCTTTAGAAATAGGCCCTTACCGTCCCATACATATACAAGCCATCCATTTTAGGGAGCCACTGTGTTTTAAGCTGCTTGTTCAGACTTGGGAAATAGAAGAGCGCAGTGGAAAGAACCAAGAGGAGGTCCTGTCTTTGCCACAAACCACAGTGTAAGTTAACCTCTCTGGGTCTATTTTCTCATCTGTAAAATGGAAAGAGTGACTTTTAGGACTTCAGCTCAAAGACAATGGTTTTATGATCTTTTAGAGGTGTAGGAAAGATGACTCCGTATTTCCTAAGCCTAGCCCTGGCCAGCTGGACTCTGATGTAGTCAAGTACCGTAAGAGAGACCATCCCAATACTACTTTTTTCTTCTGGCCTTTGGTTCAGAGTTGAGAAAAAGAATCAAACAGAGTGATAAAGGATACTTTCACTTCCTGGTGCTGAAGTGGTAACACTTTTTATCATTCCCCAGAATCCTGATGGTTTGTTATGCACCTCCCCCTTCTGGAACATAGTTCTCCGTGTCATTGCCATCCTGAAATGAAAGAAAAGATAAAACCTCAGCAAGGGAGCTTGGAGCCTCATGGTGTGTTCTCATCTACCTTCTAGTCTCATAAGTGCCCCTTTCCTTTGCTGAGCTGTTCAGGAAAGAATGCAAACTCTGGAGTCTCGCTTTTCTACTGTTTACAACTGAAGGGCAACTATACACTCCCAAGAAGCAATGTGGCCTAGGCAAAGGAGCACAGAATTTGGAGAAGACAGTAAATGTGGAGACTGGCTCTAACTGAGAAGCTGTGAGACTTCAGAGTTTCTATTTATTCATCTCCAGTAGGTGTGAGATTACTGAAATCATATATAAGAGTTCTTGTTATCAACTACAAGGCACTACACATATATTAATAATTATTACTGTTATCATTTAAGGACAAAATAGTCAACACACCTAAAGGACCAGATTCAGGATAGGAACTAAAAAAGTTTATCCTTCCTTTTCAAAAGCAGACCAAAGAAAAACAACAAAAAATCCCAGTAAGATACACTCTTCTAAAACATCATTCTCTAACTCTAATCCCCCCCCCCAACTATTGAATAAGTCAACAAGAAACTTACTACTATTCCTTCCTCTTGTCCTCTCAGTTCTATGGAGAACTCACCGCCTCAGCAGCAGATGCTGGCATGTTCCAGCCTACCACAATGGTGTTTTAGAACAGGGTCCTTGCAAGCAAAAGGAAGATCACTTGTACATAACGGTTACTTGAAGGGTATAACGGGCTAAGTCCTTCCAGTTTAAAATAAACCAGGTTAGGTGTAACAGAGATAGAGTAGTAGGACTAAAGAAAAGTTGAGAAGAAGATGGAGATTTTTGGGTGACAAGAGACAGAAGTGGTAAGGAGGACAGACGGCATTAAAATTTACAGTTGGAACCAATACAAAATGGTACCAGTGGTACCAAACAGTATTTCCATGGACTAATTCTTTTTTTTTTCTTTTTAAGATTTTATTTATTTATTTGACAGAGATCACAAGTAGGCAGAGAGGCAGGTAGATAGAGGGGGAAGCAGACTCCCTGCTGAGCAAAGAGCCCGATGCGGGGCTCGATTCCAGGACCCTGAGACCATGACCTGAGCCGAAGGCAGAGGCTTAAACCACTGGGCCACGCAGGTGCCCCTCTATGGACTAATTCTTTAAGCTACTGGTTAAAACAATATTAAGAAGAAGAACATTAGGTGTATTGGGCCATGCTGACTTAACTGTTTCCTCCCCTAAATGATCTCTGCCTGAATACTGAGTGAATAAAATATAGCTCCAAGCTTTAGCTCTTCTTTAATTACAGATGTTCACTGTAACTCAGCATTATTGGAAGATGTAATTAGCAACCAAGAATAGGCTCAGACCTAGGGAGATTTTTGACTTGGCAAGACTCCTAATCCTTAGTTTTCCCATTTTCATTGGTGGAAAAGCTGGAACAAGTATATGAAGAGGGAAGAGGTTCTATCTCAACTCATTTAAAAGTTCACTTCAGTTTAGCATGCTGGAATAAAGGACAGGCCTTGGAGAGAGAGGACACACAGAGAGCCATTTCTATTATCCTCAGTTTTCATGTCTTAGTACAATAAACACAACAACTGTGGAGTGGAAATGGCTGATTTTCTAAAGGTGACTGACACTATCATGGCTCCATAACAGGCAGAGAGAGAGGAATAACCACAAGAAGTGAAGGTTGTCTGCACACAGCAAGCATGACCTTGTTTTAAACAACTTACTTTCACTTTTTATCACTCAGCTATAAATTAGGTTTGCTCTTACCAAGTTAGTTGCAGATGAACAATAAGTATATATTTTCAAAAGAAATAGTAACAATATCAAACTCCCCGAGATGTGGTAAAAAAGGAAAAAAACCAGTATGAGATACTAGCGAAGTCACTAAGTTTTATATTAAACTTTTGTCACTATCCTCACCAACCCCACTGTGAGCATCACCCCTATTGCTTCATTATAACGGGTAGTCCAGATCAAGAAATTATCTCTTCATTATTAGCTGAACACCATTAAAAAACCCATAGTCTGGAAAGACACATGCACCCGGCTGAGATTTAGTGGTAGATTTCAAGTCAAGAAGTTGCAAAATATCTACTGTGGTTTAAATATGCCATTCTGTGGTTTTCTGATGGAAACCAGAAAGATGGGAATTCAGCAATCGCTTTTATAATTAAACATTTTGAGATAATTGTAGATTTGCATGTGGTTATAAAAAAAAAAAAGATCTCAATTACCCTTCACCCAGCTTTTCCCAGTGGAAACATCTTGCAAATTTATAGAACAGTATCACAACCAGGGTACTGACACTGATAAGAGTCAAGATACAGAACATTTCCATCACTACAAGAATCCTTCATGTTGCCTTTATATAGTCCACTTCCCTCCTCTCAACTCCAACTCCTCTTTAATTACCCAGCAACCACAAATTTGTTTTCCATTTCCATTTTGTCATTTCAAAAAGGTTACATAAATAGAATCAGATAGTATATACCTTTGTGGATTGGCTTTTTTCACTCAGCCTAATTTTCTGAGAGTCACCCAGGCTGTTTTATTGATAGTTCATTCCTTCTGGTTCCTTAGTAGTATTCTGTGGTATGGATGTGCCACACTTTGTTCAACTATTCATTCATTAAAGAATATCTAGCTTATTTCCATTTTTGGCTACTATGAATAACACTGCTATACACATCAGCGTACAAGTTTTGTGTGAACGTAAGTCTTCATTTCTTTGGGATAAATGCCCAGAAATGCAAACTGCTGGGCTGTGTGGTCGTTGCATGTTTAGTTTTTAAAGAAACGGCTAAATGTGATCCAGAATTACTATTACGACATTTTAACCAGCAGTGTATGAGTGATCCAGTTCTCTGCATCCTTACTAGAATTTGGTGTCACTAATTTATTTTAGCCATTCTAACACATGGTTATCTTGTCGTTTTAATAGCATTTCTCTAATGGCTTATGATGTTAAAACATCTTTTCATGTACTAAATTGCCATCTGTATATGCTCTACAATGAAATATCTGCATGTCTTTTGCCAATTTTTTTTCTTTTTTTAGATTTTATTTATTTGACACACACAGAGAGAGCGGGAGACAGTGAGCATAAGTGGGGGAGCGGCAGGCAGAGGGAGAAGCAGGCTCCCCGCTAAGCAAGGCGCCCAATGTGGGACTCCATCCCAGGACCCTGGGATCAGGACCTGAGCTAAAGGCAGATGCTTAACTGGCTAAGCCAGCCAGGCTCATTTTTAAATTGGTCTTTTTATGTTTTTTAATTGTTTTGAAAGTTCACATATTTTAGTAGTTTTTTTTCCCCCCAGATAATGTGGTTTGCAAATTTTTCTCCCAGTCTGTAATTTGTCTTTTCATCCTCTGAGCAATGTCTTTCCCAGAGCGGAATTTTTTAGTTTGGATGAAATCCAACTTATTAATTTTTCCTTTTATAAAGTACGCTTTTGGTGTCAAGTCTAAGAACACTGCCTACCCCTAGGTCCCTCCTATGATTTCCTATGTTTTTTTCCCCCCTAGTTGTAGAGTTTTATAATTTGAGTTAATTTTTGTGTAAGATGAGAGCTTTATATTGAAAAAAAAAAAGAAAATCTACGGATGTCAAATTGCTCCAGCATCATTTGTTCAAAAAGTTACCTTATCTTCACTGAAGTTTCTTGTATCTTTGTAAAAAATTAGTTGGGCATACTTGTGTTGGTCTGAGTTTTCTACTCTGTTCCATTGATATGTCTATACCTTTGCCAATATCACATAGTTTTGATTAGTACAGCAATATAGTAAGATTTGAAATCAGACTGAGTCTTTCCATTTTATTCTTTTTCAAAACTGTTTTAGCTGTTCTAGTACTTTTGTCTTTCTATATATTAGAATAATTTTGTGTAGATCTACAAAAAATCTCGTTGGGACATATGTGAAACCTGTGCGTCAATGTAGAGAGAATCAGTATCTCCCCTATTTTGAGGCTTCCAATTGATAAACCTGTTACAACTATTTAGATACTTGGATTCTTTCATAAAGTTTGCCGCATGTGAGTCCTGTATGTGTTTTGTTAGACTTATACCTTTCATTTTACAGTGATTGTAACTGGTATGGTATTGTAGTTTATATTGTATCTAATTACCAGTATAAAGAAATACAGCTTATCTCTGTACGTTTATTTTGTACCTTGCAACATTGTTAAATAACCATTAGCTTGCATGGTTTGCCTGTATGTAACATTCTTCTCTTGCTGCTTATAAAACTTTCTTTGTCTTCCTCTTTTATCAATTTGACCATATGAACTCGGTGTACTTTTGTGTTTATCCCAGTTGGGGTTCTTTAAGCTTTTTGGATCTGTAAACTAACATTTTCCTCCAAATTTGGGAAGTTTCTGGCCATTATTTCTTTAAATACTTTTTTGCATCTTCCTCATTCTTTAGGACTCACAACTCCATGTTGAACTGTTTGAGAGCAGAGAGCCCGATGCGGGGCTTGATCCCAGGACCCTGGGATAATGACCTGAGCCAAAGGCAGAGGCTTTAACCCACTGAGCCACCCAGGTGCCCCTCAGTTACTGTACTTTTTAACTTTTGAATTTCTTTTTGTTTTCTTTTAAAAATACAGTTTTCATTTTTCTTTTGGGATCCTTTATCTATTCACTAATATTATGCTTACCTTCATTTCTTAGAATTTATAATAGCTGCTTTTAAGTCTGTTTGCTAAATCTATTATCTGGGCTCACTTTAAGTTAAATGTCCATTAACTGCTTTTTGTCTTGAATATGGATTGCATGCCCCTATTTTTTGGTACATATAGTAAGTTTTAGCTAAAAACTTAACACTGTATATATTATGTTGCAGTGCTTTGAAATCTGTTTTGTTTTTCTGAGGATTTTTGTTGTTGTTGTTGTTGTTGTTCTATTAAGCAGTTAAATTCCCTGGGCTCAAATTGTGAAACTGTCATATCCACTACATGCAGCAACTAATGTCTTTGCTTAGTTTTTCAGCATCCGGCTACTCTCTTTTTGGTCTGACTCTGATGGTCTCTGTTGGCCACAGACCTGCTTAAGCTCAGCAAAGAATCTGAACAGATTTTACAGTCAGATTTTAAGGTTTATCCTTTCTCTGGTCTCTTTGTTTATAGCAATCTCTCAATATTTCTAAGTGCTTTGCCAGTTCTCAGTTCTACCTTGTGACACCTCAAGCCAGTAAGAATATTACTGTCATTTGAGCTCTGTGCCATCTTACACATAGTTCAGACAATGCACTCAACCAAAGGCACAACACACTTGCAAATCATAGTAAGAGGCAGTTATGTCTTTCAAGGGTACACCCCCTTCTCGTTTCTCCCTACTTTTTCTCAGGTTCTCTGGTATTTACTTTGCAAATGCATGGTTTAGTGATGAGTGTATTCAGACAGTTTATACTTAGATTCTATTATCTTAGTACTTCTGCATCTCTTTTGTCTCCAAAATTTCACTTCAAAGTTCAAATCAGAGTAACTGGAAATTTATCAGTCTGAGTGGGTGCTAGGAGAGCCGGCAGTGGTTAAAGAGCAACTCCAGGCAAGAAAGCCACAAACATGAAATAATCTGATACTCTTCTCAAAATTTTCTCTCTCTGTTCATTTTCCAGTGCATTTGAATATTATTATTATTATTTATAATTTTTCTAATTTTTATGGTTTTCTGTCAAAGGAATTAGTTAAACTCTTGGCAGTGCCATACTTTGAGGGTAGTTGTGGCTGGTTCTAAAGTTTTACCAGTGAATGTATTTTTTTTCTCTATCCCTACAAATTTTCAAGAGAACCTAAAAGAAAAAAAAAAAGAAAAATAACAACCAACTAGAGAGTAAAGGTTAAGAATTTTTCCTCATAGTAATAGCTTGCATTAAACTTTTACATGCTGTAATACTCTAATTTTTGTGTAATCCACAAGCGAAAATTATAAATTCAGAATTTATGGGCTGAAAGGAATCGTAGAGACCCTTTAGTTAACCCCATCATTCTATGAGGAAACTAAGACCGTCAAGATATGCCCAAGATCATTTAACATGCTTAATATAAAGTGATTGTCTAGGGGTGCCTGGGTGGCTCAGTGGGTTGGGCCTCTGCCTTTGGCTCAGGTAACAATCTCAAGTGTCCTGGGATCGAGCCCCACGTCGGGCTCTCTGCTCACCACGTTGGGCTCTCTGCTCAGCAGGGAGCCTGCTTCCTCTCTCTGCCTGCCTCTCTGCCTACTTGGGATCTCTTTGTCAAATAAATAGGTAAAATCTTAAAAAAAAATAAAATAAAATAAAAAAAATAAAGTGATTGTCTAGTTTAAGTTCTTTTCATTATACCATAGTGTAGTTACATAGTTGTATTTTCTATCTTCCACAGGACCACAATTTCAAAATTGTATTAATATTGTTTGTGAATACAGGCTATATTCCAGCTATATCAAAGATTACCAAAATAAAAGCTTTAATATCTAAGTCAACAGAAAAGCAAAACAATGTAACAGATGACTTAACTCTCTCAGCCTGAAAAAAGATGAAGGTTTTGACCACTAAACCAGCATGTTCATACTAACTGAACTAGGTTTTTGAGGAAGGTTTTTCAAATACTATAAACCTCATCTTCTCTTTAGTGTTTCAAGTGAGAACGCAGTGTGCCTCTTTCTTGCAATTTTCAGCCATTAACTCTTGTAAATAACAGATGTTACTTTTCTTGCATGCCATCTCACTATGGCCCTCTGCTGTTAAATTAAAAAATGGTTTTCTGGCCACTACTCCCCAACTATTAGTGTTTGTGAAAACAGTTTTTCTAGTATGAATCCCAAGGGCCCCAGTGTTGTCATGTTAGTTGCCTGTCTGACCTATTAGCTTCACTGCTGTGCTAATTAGGCCAAGTTGGAAGGCTGACTTTTCTGAGAGCCACTCAAATTAGTAAGATCGATTGCAGGACCACAAACCATCCCAGATTCCAACTAGACAGAACCTACAGGGATACATGTATGGCTCAAGGCCAATTCCTAACCATGGGAAAGGAATTCCTAACCACTATGATAAAATGGCTTAAAAGAACACATCCAAGGAAAAGGCTGAAGATGGTGATGTAGGAAGACTCTGAACTTTCCTCCTCTATAGACACATCAAATCTATACCTATTTATAGAGCAATTCCTCCTGAAGAATAACTGTGGGCTGACTAAACAGCTTCTGTATAAAAAAAGATAGACCAGGGGCGCCTGGGTGGCTCAGTGGGTTAAGCCGCTGCCTTCGGCTCAGGTCATGATCTCGGGGTCCTGGGATCGAGTCCCGCATCGGGCTCTCTGCTCAGCAGGGAGCCTGCTTCCCTCTCTCTCTCTCTGCCTGCCTCTCCGACTACTTGTGATTTCTCTCTGTCAAATAAATAAATAAAATCTTAAAAAAAAATAAAAAAGATAGACCACATAGAGAACAACAAAACAGACGGAGACTAAATTAAAGGGAACCCCTCCACCCCCAATGCTGTGAAATATGCAGCAGGGGAGAATGGGCAGGGGGAAAGAATAATACTGAAGGATCATGAGCAGATTTGTCTGCTCCGAGGCACAGAAAAAAAAGCTGTGGTTTAGAATAGCAAATAGAATATAAAGGAACCAGCTCTAGAACCCTATCAGACAGCAGAGGAACTGCTGAAACTCCCTTCAGGTGGGAGGGGCTGGCAAGCACCAGAGTTTATGTTTCCCCTCCACCTTGACAGTATAGACAGGAGCAGGGGCTGGGCACATTAGTCAGATTACCATCTCAGTGAGCCCCTTGACCACATCATCCCCAGCTGTCCCACCAAGGGAGGCCCAAAACCATGCACACTGGGACACCCTGGTCACTAGAGCTCCACCCATTTCAGCAGGTAACACAGGAGCAAAGGTGCAAAGCACCAGGCCCACACCAGTTCAGTTGCAGATGGCTTGCTGGGGTCCCCCTGATGCAGAGCACTCTGGGACCTCCTAGCTCATGGATGCTTTAGCTCTCGTTCTAGCTACCCTGCCAGGGTACCCACTGTGTGGAGCACCTTGGGAACCCCTAGCCTGTGCCTACTTCAGTGCCAGCTGTCCTGCCAGGGCACTCCCTGAATGGAGCATTCTGGCCTGTGGCAGCTTTGGCTCCAACCACCCCTTCAGGGTGCTTCCTTTGTGGAATGCCCTAAGACACCCTAGCTTGTACTCATTGCAGCTGCAGCTATTTTGCAGAGCTTTCCGCAGAGCGAGGCCCACGACACGTGCCCCCCACCCCAATTTACCTTCAGCTATCTTGCTGAGGCACTCTCTGTACAGAGAGCCCCAGGACCATCCCGGACCACACCCACTTCAGCTCTGAACATCCCAGACCCAGAATGGAGTGCTTCAGGACCCCCAGCCCATGCCAGCCACAGCTCCAGTCAGTTAACCAAAATTACCAGTCACACAGTCTACACAGAGGATGACCATACACAGGGGCATTCCCTCAAGTTTAAGAGAAGTAGCTGTTCTACCAAATTCATAGAACAGGCACAGAAAGGCAGGCAAAATGAGAGAGAGGAACATGCTCCAAACTAAAGAACAAGATGAAACCTCATAAAAAGAATGGAAGGAGATAAATGAAATGGAG
The DNA here is from genome assembly GCF_011764305.1 of Mustela putorius furo. Taxonomy (NCBI): domain Eukaryota; kingdom Metazoa; phylum Chordata; class Mammalia; order Carnivora; family Mustelidae; genus Mustela; species Mustela putorius. The sequence goes on from NW_025421424.1 coordinate 834,793, forward strand.
ACAAGCAATATGCCTGACAAAGAGTATAAAATCATGATCATAAAGATGTTCACCAGACAGGAGAGAAGGGTGAAAGAACTCACTGAGAACTTTAACAAAGAGATAGAAAATATAAAAAGAACCAGAGTTGAGGGATATAATAACTGAAATGAAAAATATACTAGAGGGAATTAACCCAGATTAGTGAATGCAGAAGAATGAATTAGTGATCTAGAGGACAAGTTAATGCAAGCCACCTAAGCTGAACAGCAAAAAGAAAGAAGAATTAAAAAAAAATAAGGGAAGGTTAAGGGATTTATTGGACAATATCAAGTAAACAAACACTCATATTATAGGGGTCCCAGAAGAAGAAAGAGAGAAAGGGGCAGGAAACTTATTTAAAAAAATAGCAGAAAACTTCCCTAACCTGGGGAAGAAAACAGACATCTTGGCCTAGGATGCAAAGAATTCCAAACAAGATAAACCCACGGAGGTCCACACCATGACATATTGTAATTAAAATGTCAACTATTGAAGAGACTCTTAAAAGCGGCAAGAAGCAAATAGTTATACATAAGGGAAATCCCACAAGGCTATTGTCTGATTTTTCAGCACAAACTTGGCAGAACAAAAAGGAATGGTATAATATATTCAAAGTACTGAAAGGGCAAAAACCTACATGCAAGAATACTCTACTTGGCAAGGTTATTCAGAATAGAAGGAGAGAGTTTCCCAGAGTTAAAGGAGTTCAGCAGCACCTGGGTGACTCAGTCATTAAGCATCCACCTTCAGCTCAGGCCGTGATCCCAGGATCCTGGGATTGAGCCCTGCATCAGGCTCCCTGCTTGGTGGGAAGCCTGCTTCTCCCTCTCCCACTCCCTCTGTTGTGTTTCCTCTCTTGATGTGTCTCTTTCTATCAAATAAATAAATAAATCTTTAAAAAAATAAAAGAACTTAAAGGAGTTCATTACCACTAATTTGGCCTTAGAAGAAATGTTAAAGGGACTTCATTAAATGAAAAGAAAAGGCTCTAAGTAGAAGAAAAGGATGATATGAAGATATATATCTATATGTATGTCTAGATATATTGATATATATATATCTATAAAGTTAATATAAAGTTAACTTTATAAAGTTATAAAGTTATATCTATAAAGTTATATAAAGATTTATATATATATAGAAATCTTTACATCTTTATAACTATATACCTTGAAATCTATATAAAGATAGAAAACATGACAACATATACATGGAATGGGGGAGCAAAAAAAGTTCTTTTAGGGACGCCTGGGTGGCTCAGTTGGTTAAGCAGCTGCCTTCGGCTCAGGTCATGATCCCAGAGTCCTGGGATCAAGTCCCGCATCGGGCTCCTTGCTCGGCAGGGAGCCTGCTTCTCCCTCTGCCTCTGCCTGCCATTCTGTCTGCCTGTGCTCGCTCTCTCCCCTTCTCTCTCTCTGATAAATAAATAAAATCTTAAAAAAAAAAAAAGTTCTTTTAGAATGTGTTTGAACTTAAGTGACCATCAACTTATAGATTGCTACATACTTGGGATGTTATATATGAACTTCATGGTAACAACAAAACCAAAATGTGTAATAGATAACAAAAAAATAAAGAGAAAGAAAGCCAAGCATACACTAAAGAAAGTCATCAGTCACAAGAGAAAATAGCAAGAGAGAGCAAGAGAAGGAACAGAAGAACTACAAAAATAGCTAGAAAACAATGGACAAAAGGGCAGTAAGTACATGCCTATCAATAATTACTTTAAAATGAAAATGTTGAAATGCTCTAATCAAAAGACATAGAATGACTGAATGGGTGAAAAAACAAGATCCATCTGTATGCTACCTACAAGAGGCTCACTTCTGACCCAAAGACACATACAGACTGAGAATGAAGGGCTGGAAAACATATTCCATGCAAATGAAAGTGGGGTGAGGCGTGGTGGGGAGGGGGTCAGGGTAGCAGTACTTATCAGACAAAGCAGACTCTATAACAAAGACTTTAACAAGAGACACAGAAGGGCATTATGTAATGATAAAGAAATGAATCCAACAAGAGGATATAATAAGTGTAAACATTTTTGCACACAACATCAGAGTATGTAAGTACATAATACAAATGTTAACAGACATAAATGTAGAAATTGACAGTAACACAATAATAGTAGAGAACATTAATACCCCACTTACATCAATAAAGAGAATATCTGGGCCAAATAAGGAAACAGCATCTCTGAACTAGACCAGATGGACTTAATAGATACAGAAGATTCCACCCCCAAAACAGCGGAATACACATTTTTTTCAAGTGGACATGGAACATTCTCCAGGACAGATCACATGTGGGCCACAAAACAAGTCTCAATAAATTTAAAAAAGACTGAAATCATACTATGCATCTTTTCTGACTGCAATGGTATGAAACAAGATATCAATCACAAGAAAGCAACTGGAAAAAACACAAACACATGGAGGCTAAATGCTAAATGCTCCTAACCAACCAATAGGTCAATGAAGAAATCAGAGAGGAAATAAAAAATATAGAGAGACAAATGAAAGTGGAAAAACAATCATTCAAAATCTTTCAGATGCAACAAAAACAGTTCTAAAAGGGAAACTTATAGCAATACAGTCCTATCTCAAGAAATAAGAAAAATCTCAAACACTTTAACCTTATAACTAAATGAACTAGAGAAAGAACAAACAAAGCCCAAGCTTAGTAGAAGGAAGGAAATAATAAAGACCAGGCAGAAATAAATGAAATAGACTCTAAAAAAAGAAAATAGAAAGATCAATGAAACCAAGAGTTGGTTCTTTGAAAAGGTAATAAAATTGATAAACCTTTAGTCAGATTCATCAGACAGGGCCCAAATAAATAAAACCAGAAATAAAAGAGAAGAAACAACAACTGACACCACAGAAATACAAAGAATTATGAGACCACTACAAAAAATTATATGCCAACAAATGGGACAACCTAGAAGAAATGGATAAATTCCTAGAAACATACCAAATACAATACAAACATACCAAAACCAAATGAGGAAGAAATAGAAAATCTGAACAGACCAATTACTAGCAACAAAATTGAATGTGATAAAAAAAACTCCCAATAAGCAAAAATCTAAGACCAGACAGAATCACAGGTGAATTCTACCAAATATTCAAAGAAGAGTTAATACTATTCTCCTCAAATGGTCCAAAAAATAGAAGGGGAAGAAATTCATTCTATGAAACTAGCATTACCCTGATACCAAAATCAACCAAAGACACTACAGAAAGAGAAAACTACAGGTCAGTACTCCCAATGAACATAGATGCAAAAATCCTCAACAAAATATAAGCAAACTCAAATCAAGACTATATTAAAAGGATCATTTGCCACAATGAAATGGGAATTACTCCAGGGATACAAGGACGGTTTAGTATAAACAAAACCAACATGATACATCACATCAACAAAACAAAGGATTAAAAATAGGGGTGCCTGGGTGGCTCAGTGGGTTAAGCCTCTGCCTTCAGCTCAGGTCATGATCTCAGGGTTCTGGGATCGAGCCCCACACTGGGCTCTCTGCTCAGCAGGAAGCCTGCTTCTCCCTCTCTCTCTGCCTGCCTCTCTGCCTACTTGTGATCTCTCTGTCAAATAAATACATAAAATCTTAAAAAAAATAATAAAATATTGCAAATTGTGGTCCCAAGGCAATGTACAGATTCAGTGCAATCCCTGTCATATATCAATAGCATTTTCCATAGAACTAGAACAAAGTGTTCAAAAATTTGTGTTGAACCACAGAAGACCCCACGTATCCAAGTCAATCTTGAGAAGGAAGAACAAAACTGGAGGTATCACAGTCCTGGAGTTCCAGATGTACTACAAAGCTATAGTAATCAAACACAATATGGATCAATGGAATGAAATAGAAAGCCCAGAAACAAATCCACACTTACATACTCAATCTATAACAAAGGAGGCAAGAATATACAAAGGGAAAGGACAGTCTCTTAGATAAATGGTGCTGGGAAAACCTGACAGCTACATGAGAATGCAGCTGGACTACCTTCTCACACTATATGTAAAAGTAAACTCAAAATGGATTAAGACCTAAACGTGAGACCTGAAACCATAAAACTCCTAGAAGAAAACACCAGTGGTAATCTCTTGGACATTAACTTTAGATATATTTTTCTGGATATGTCTCCTCTGTTGAGGGAAACAAATGTAAGAATAAACTTTTGGGACAACATCGAAATAGAAAGCCTCTGCACAGCAAAGGAAACCAGTAAAACAAAAAGACAACCTACTTAATGGCAGAAGATATTTGCAAATGATGTATCCAAGAAGGGGTTAATATCCAAAATGAATAAGGAACTTATACAACTCAACACCAAAAAGACAATCTGATTAAAAGTAGGCAGAGGACCTGAATAGACATTATTCTAAAGAAGACATACAGATGCCCAACAGATACATGAGAAGATGCTCAACATCACCAATCAAGTAAATGCAAAACAAAACCACAATGAGATATCACCTCATGCCAGTCACAATGGATATAATAAAAAAAGACAAGAATAACAAGTGTTGGCAAGGATGTGGAAGAAAAGGAAACCCTTGTGCACTATGGGTGGGAATGCAAACTAGTGCATTGACTGTGGAAAACAGTATGGAGGATGCCTGGATGGCTCAGTTGGTTCAGCAAGACTTCAGTTCAGGTCCTGGGATTGAGCCCATGAGGGGCTCCCTGCTTGACAGGAAGCATGCTTCTCCCTCTCCCCCTTCTACCTGCTCGTGCACTCGTGCCCTCTCTCTCAAATAAATCTTAAATAAAGTGTACCTCCACATTTGACATGGGTCATTACTTTCATCTCTCCATATGAATGAAAGAAGTATAGTATATGGGAGAACAATCACAGGAACCAAAATAGTATTATTATAATCATCTTTCAATATTGAATAATGCTGCTTTTACTGTTATGTTTTTTAAATCTAAATTTACATTTTTATGTAAATAAACTGTATAGAATCAATGTGAACAAAATGCAAAGAATAAATGTATATTCAACATGTGAATCAATACTCTAGGACAGGTATACAGAAATGGAGATCAATAATGAGCTGGTAAATCAGGCCCTCCTTATCATTCTAAAGTCTATGTTATCTCTTACATTAAGCCTTCTTTGACGTGACTCTGGGTCTTACTACAGAAAAATGTTGAAAGACAAAACATGAAATGCAGAAACACTCATGCAATTTAGAACCTCTATGTCATTGTTTTTATTTGGGTAATAGAACTTTAAAAAAGACAGTAGACTAATGAGCTTCATGAAGTCAGTAACTTATCTTTTTTTAAGAAAGATTTTATTTGTTACAGAGACAGAGAGGAAGCTCACATGAGAGAGAACCCAAGTTGGGGGGTGGGGAAGAGCAGAGGGAGAAGCAGGTTCCCCACCAAGCCGGGAGCCTGATGCCTCAGGGCTTGATCCCAGGACTCTGGGATCATGACCTGAACCGAAGACAGGCGCTTAACCAACTGAGCCAACCAGGCACCCCAGTAACTTATCTTGTTCCTCATTCTATCTCTATGAGTTCAGCATTTAGTGCAGTACCTAGCATAAACTAGGCTTCCTATAATTACTAAGAGAATGAAAATACATGAATGAATAAATGAAGATAAAACACAAAAACCTAATGACTGTCCTCCAGAGATAATATTAGTATGTTCAATAGTATTCCTCAGCTCTGTGTGGTTCACTGTTCTAAGAGTTCTACATGTCAACTCATTATTTCCATTTTACAGATGAGGAAACCAAGACATAAAGTAACACCTCAAGGTCACACTATGAATTGTGGGCCAAGGATTCAAATTCAGACAGTCTGAGTATACAGCTTAGGCTGTGACTCAATGTGATAGATTTCTAGAAATGCCACTTTAGGAGTATACATTGTAAAAGTGCTTCTTAAATGATAAAATGACAATAGCTAGAAGACTTGAAGGATTTTTCAAAGCGGTTGGAGAAAAGGAAGTTGAAAAGATTGAAATCAGGCACGCAGAAGTTTATAAAAATGTAAGGCAATAGACTTTTAGAGCATCCAACGCAGAATACCTTCAAATGTAAACATTATATTAATAGCTAATCTCAGGAGAATTTATCTAAAGTCAGGAAATAAGTGGAATTTGAAAATTTCTTTCATGCAAGACTAGACATTAAGTCTTTGATGGTACTTTAATTTATTACAACAATAAGTAAGATGAAATTCCCTGTTAGCCCCAATTCATAGTCACATTTCTTGTTGAGAAATTCTAGGAGTACAAGTTTTTTAATGTGCTGATATCTTACCTTTTCTTTTTGCTGATGATCATATCCATGGTTTGGAGCAGTCGCCGTTCCAGGGCTAGAATATCTGCATCAGTCACATTTCTATAAATAGGCGCAAACTGTTAGCAATGTTTGGGGATCCCATCCTTGGGCATAATAAATACAAGACAGCTGGAGAAACACATAAACCTTAGTTGTTACCCAGTAATTCAAGGACCTTTTCTAGAGAATACTAAAATGACTATAAAAAGCAAAAATGCTTTTGCTTTCATTTTTTTTTATAGTTAAAAGTTTTGCAGTCTCAGGGCAATAGAAGGTAACTGGCTCTCTTATAGTCTTTCTTAGCTTATGATGCACATGTAAGCACTCTTACAACTTACAAGAAGGGATTGCCTTCTACCATTCTACTTCTAGGAGGAACTGATTTACAGAAGTGGGGATTAGCTCACATTGCATGAGACATGCGCCTTTAAAAAGTGTAAGACGAAGTAAAGAGAATCTGACTAAAATCACCATTTTTAAAAAGATTTATTTATTTTAGAGAGAGACAGAGAGTGAGTGTATGCCTATGAGTGGGGGTAAAAGGAGAGGGAGAGGGAGGATCTCAAGCAGACTCTCTGCTAAGTGCAGACCCCAATGTGGGGCTCAATCTCAAGTCTCACAACCCCAAGATCATGACCTGAGCTGAAATTAAGAGTGGAACACTCAACCGAGTTACTCAGGTGCCCCGAAATAACCATTTTAAAAATAAGTGAAAGTAGGACAAACAAAGGGCAAATAATATAAGATTATTTATTTGGAGAGATTCTTAGGATAATGCCTTTAAAGACAGAGGGAAAGAATTTAAAAAGCAGTGTCACAGATCTCATATTTAAGTATTAATGGTGATGGCATGCTAGGACATATGTATTCATGAAGTAACAGGAAAAAAAAAAAGAGACAAAATTCTTTTTACCTGAGGAAATAGGACATGTACGTGTATGGGCAGTTGACAGCACCAAATCCAGAAAGAAGAGCCATGAGAGTCACACCAATTACACCTACCCGGCTGATGAGCTGTTCTATGGACAAAATCCCTAAAAACATCAAAGTGATAAAGATAAAATGGCATTGCAAGGGGAAAAATGACAGAAAACCTCAACCATTACATACAACTTAAATAAGCGAAATTTTAATTATCAATATTAAATTTAAAAATTCAATTATCAATATGTAGATCTTCCATAATAAATATATAAAAGTCTACGGATTTTCCTCCTATCCCATATGCTTCCAGAATCATCTCTATTGCTAGGCGATGGTAATGCTAAAGTAATATTTGCAGATAATACTTTTTCACTTAAGGTAGTGTGAACTCTAGCAAAGCACTTTTAGTAGTAAAAGCTTTGGCAAAATAATGTTAGGAAAGTAAATCTGCTGGAAAAGTAGAAATACCAGGGACCACTTTCCACTATACTTACCATCAAGATACACACTTCCCCCTTAGGTCATAATAAGCTTATGTCTTACTCATTTTTGTCCATAAACACATAAGGTATCTCACAGATGAGCTGAATTTATACGTGAGTATCTTAAAGGCAGATACGTGAGTTTTAGATTATCAGTTGTATTCTAATTATCAATTGTTTCTGATTATTTGAGAATGCTGATAATTAGTAGTTAAAATAAATGCCATGTATATTTGGGATAAATGAGAGAAAGCAATGCTGAAGAATAAGCCAGGAAGCTTGGAATCACAGAACAAAACTAGTTTTGTTTTCCCTTCCTGTTTCAAGAATGGAATCCACTTCAGCATTATTCACTCTGGCCTAACACCAGAGCTGCCATTCAGGAATTTTGTTGGCTTTGAAACCAAAATTCCAATATTCTGGTCCTCCTGCTCCTGTGCTTCCACTACACCATTTCAGAGCTCTTTGTGACCTCTGGTCTCTATAATCTTCTGCTTTTTCCTACCTTCCATTTCTTCCTTCACAGAGTCTAAGCTCCAAGTTTACTTGCTTCAACTTCTCTCATTAGGACACTGTCCTGACTGTCTTTCTTTAGCGCTGATCCTAAAAACTCCCTATCTTGGATCAGTCTAACACTCCATCTTCCCTGTGCCCATGACTGAGCTGCTAAAACAGCTAGAGTGCATTGTGATATTGGTGCCATTACAGATTTATGGTCTTTAGTCTTAATAGAACTTACAACACTACTGAGGAATTCTTCTCCTGCCCTTGGTCAGCCATTTCTTCCCAATTCCCTCAGCAGACTAAATCTTAAAAAAAAAAAATTATTTTAGGGGTGCCTGGTGACTCAGTTAGTTAAGCATCTGCTTACAGCTCAGGTCGTGATCTCGGGGTACTGGATCCAGCCCCATGTCGGTTCCCTGTTCAGAGGGGAGTCTTTTCTCCTTCTCCCTCTGTTATCTCTCTCTCTCAAATAAATAAATTAATTTAATTAAATTTTAAAATTTTATTTTAGAGAGAGAGAGAGAGAGAGTGTGAGCGTGCACAAGCACATGGTGGGGAGGGGCAGAGGGAGAGTGGGAGACAGAACCTCAAGCAGACTCCCCACTGAGTGCAGAGCCTGATACCTGCCTTGATCTCACAGAATCTCACTGAGCTCATGACCTCAGCTGAAACCAATAGTGAGACATGTATCTGCCTGAGCCACCAGGTGTCGCACCACTCCCATCCAGCAGGAAACCTTGAATTCATTTTCCAAATCCTTGTTCTCAGTAGCTAATGCCCCTATTATAGAAGTTATTAGATATATACTTCCTTCTACTATATTCACATCTGCAATCATCCTCCCAACTTGTCCCCCTCAAACAAGACAGTGTGCAAACCTAAGAATTCTCTACCTGTGCTTTGATCTTATTTCCTTTCTACTGCCTCCAGAATCTTGTTCCATCACCTGTCCTCTCTATCTTCAATATTTCCTTCCTGGCTGGTTCTTTTCCTTCAGTTTCAAGTCTCTTTCCTAAGAAAGTCTGTCCATAGCCTTGAGTTTATCTCTAGTCGCCAATCTTCTATTTCCCCCATAAAAGCCAAACTTTTTGAAAGGAACTCACACTTACTATCACCTCTTCTTCACCTCCATTTATTCTTCAACTGGCTGCCATTCGGCTTCCATTCCATTCTCCTACCTGAAGAAAATTGCTTTCACTAATAATCATAATGGCAATAGTAGAGCAACATTCATCAATGCCTATTATGTACCAGGAACTGTTTGAAGCAGTATTAACTCATTTACTCCTCATGACAGCCCTGTGAGGCAGGTATTATGAAAAACCTCACTTTGTGGATTCAGAAACAGAAGCACTAAGAGGGTAAGTAAGTAACTTAGTCAAGGCCACACAGCTAGTGGCAGTGTCCTTTTGAACTCTTGTTCAAAAACAAGCAGTGTAGCTCTACAACCTATGCTCCTGGTTGTAAAATTCAATGACATTTTCCAATCCATGCTTTATTCGATCTTTCATGACATGAATTGTTGTTTAGTCTCATGCTCTACTAACTGAGCTAGCCAGGCAATTGAATCATTGTTATTTAAAATTATTTTTCTTTCTTGGCTTTTATACCATTTCTCTCAGTTACCCTTTAACTTTTCTAGTTATTATTTTCTCGGGTCTTCTCTGCTCAGAATGGGCCCGAAGCTATTTCATTTCACTCTATACATTTTCCATGGTTAAGCTTGGCTATTTTCTCAGGTTTATCCAATGGTGTTTAGCTGATGGTGCCTAATTTTTTTGATTCCTGGAATTATTTCCATAAGGACTAATAAATCCATACCTTCCTCTTAAGTTGCCAACTGCCTGCTGAATCTCACTTGGATGTGCATAGGCAACTCAAATTCAACATATGCCAAGTTTGAATTATCTTCCTTCTTCTGCACTACCTTTCCTAGAAAATGATATCAACTATCTAGTCACCAAAATAGAGAAGTCTATACCACTAGTCTCCATTCTGCCTCTTGCTCCCCTTTGAATGTACCAGTCTTTTTTTTTTTTTTTTTAATTTTTATTTATTTATTTGACGGACAGAGATCACAAGTAGGCAGAGAGGCAGGCAGTGAGAGAGGAGGAAGCAGGCACCTCCCTGAGCAGAGAGCCCGATGCGGGACTCAATCCCAGGACCCTGGGATCATGACCTGAGCCGAAGGCAGAGGCTCTAACCCACTGAGCCACCCAGGTGTCCCTAACCTGAGGGTTTTACATGATGTCTCTTGTGCCTTCTTGCTGGGTCTAGCTTTGGTCTTGTCCTTTAAATCTCAGCTTAAATACTTCCTCATAAAGGCTGACTTTAACCACTAGCATCTAATTTGACATCCTTATCTACATTGTTGTCTACCACAGTAACCTGTTTTCTTTTTTTTTTTTTTAAGATTTTTATTTATTTATTTGACAGACAGATCACAAGTAGGCAGAGAGGCAAGCAGAGAGAGAAAGAGAGGAAGAAGCAGGCTCGCTGCTGAGCAGAGAGTCTGATGCGGGGCTTGATCCCAGGACCCTGAGATCATGACCTGAGCCAAAGGCAGAGGATTTAACCTGCTGTGCCACCCAGGCACCCCAACCTGTTTGCTCCTTAATAATAATCACAACTGGCAATTATTTGTTTATATATTTACTGTTCAGTCCTCTCCGCCAGAGGGTAAGTTTCAGGAGGGCAGAAACCAAGTTTGTTTCATTCATGGTTGTGTCCCCAGCACTTAAAATAAAACTAGGTATTCAAAAAATATTTGTGGAATGTTATATGAATGACTAAATCCTTATTCAAATTCTGTTCATTCTACTTCCCACATACCTCTTTACATCATCTTTATAGGAAGGAATCATGTCTTACTGATCTTTGATTTTCTTACTGCCTGGCACATGGAAGGTGTTTAGCAAATGTTTATTGACTATAGATATAAAATTATCCAGTAACAAAAAAAAAATCAAGGGATTAATGTAGGTTATTGAATATTAAAAAACTAGAAAAATGCCCCCTCTACTTTTATTCCCTTTAAGGTGGTATCCCTTTAGTAAATATCTTTTCCTGGTCTAAAGTACTTTGAAGATATGATCTACGTAATCTTAGCAGTTCTATAAAGTTAAGGTCAATTGTTACTTGTCTTCTGGCTAATAAGTATAAAGTCAGGTGGATGAAGTGGCATGCGGAAAACCATCTCACTGTTGCCATCTGCTCACGCAGATTCATTCTAGCTTCATACACTTTTTATTTATTATTTATTATTTATTTTTTTGTGCACTTCATAAACCTTCTTAGCCTCCTTTACTCCTTCCCAGTATGGAATGCCTTCTCATCTTCCTTGGTTCAGGCACTGCACGAGGAGTACTTCCACAGAAATCTTTTCATTATAGGTAAGGATGGGGTCCTGCAGTCTTTTTGTGGTCTCTACAGTAATAAATCATACTGATTGTTGGGGTAGTCCTAGAAAAGCTCTAAGATGGCAGGGTAAGCCTGGCTGCTTCTTATCCATTGCCTAAACTGTTCTTTCTACTTACTTCTTTTAGGCAAATGAATGACTTCATGGAAAACTAAAACAGAAACTATTTCCCCAGCTCTTCCTGCTAGTGTCTTCTTTAGGATATCTCTACAGAATTTTGAAAAAAAGATGAAGATACCAAAGATGTGATGGTCTTCATCTCCCTTCAGGCGTGGTCTGGCTACACAGGTCGTGTGAACTGACTGCTCACAAGAAGAAAGCTGGAGACAGACACCAGAGTCTTGTCTTTGGGCTGCGTGTTAGCTTGTGCTATTACTGAAAGCAGCCTTGGGGTCCTTTTATAATTCTTGTCCCTCATTTCTGATATCACAAATTTCTCTCTCTTGGGCTTACTTGAAATAGTTTATAGGAGAGCTATATTGTCAGGGCCTCTGTACTCCAAATTTTTCCCTATATGGACATGCACATGCTAATCATATTGGCAAATCCTAAAATCCTATCCAGAGTGTTACATTCTTAAACTCATCTAGTACCTTGGAGAGACTAAGATTGTTTTTTTATTCACTGATTCAATAAACATGCATTAAACATTTATGTGCTAGGTTCCACTCTAGATACTGGGGATAGAAAGATAAGATGTAGTTTTTGACCCCAGGGTCCTCAGGGGGCTTATGAGTTAATGAGGAAGTTAGAAAAGGTAACAAGTAATTAAAATTGTTATAGGTGATATAAGTACACTGAGGTGGGAGCAATTAGTATCTTCATGATGGCCAGAAAAATCTAGAATGGACAAGAGTTAAATATTGCAAGAATAGGTATTTTCTAGAAAAACAAAAGGTGAAGGAATGTCCTGACTGAGAGCCACCCAGGCATCCCTGTATATGCTTTTTAAAACTGTGCATTTTCTCTGATCCTCCTGCAGCACAATCTTATAACCTCTTTCCTCGATCCCTGCTACAGGGAAGGAGTAGACACAGATGGATTCATGGTAGATTCTAGATACTGTTTTACTCAACATTCATTCCAATGCCTTTCAGGCATGTCTTCTTGTATTACAGAATCTGGAAAGCCAAATATTCTTTCTCAGATTTCCTTGAAACTAAGGTTCTGAATGTACCTAGGCTGTATCCAATTCACATGCCCATGTGAGACATCAGAGGCAGAAGTGAATAACATGGGAGTGTGGACAGCATTTGGGACTGCAGCAGTCCTACTATCTGATCCCTGATGTCACAGGTCCCCAGTGGTAGTGACAACTTCAGTGGGGTTTTCTCCAGTGACTACCGTTGTATGGTTGAATGTTACTCTTCACTGCAGCATTTAAGTTTGACATCTTGCTTTCCTAAAAATTCTATTAACTCCTTGATATCCTGAAATAAATTACTTTCTGCTTTAAATTTGTTAGAGTAGATTCTGTTTTCTGCTCTAAGAATCCTGACATAGCAGGACAGTGGAATGAACAGACGTGTATTTTTTTTAAACCTCCAGTATCAAAGTGCCAATATATTCACTACAGGTGGCATAGAGATCTATACCTATATTCATGTATATATTTCTGAAGTAGTTCTGAAAGGACTATTAGATGACAGATTATTGTTCCTGGTTTTTAGCACAGAAAATAGGGCTCTATTATCTGCTCTTGTATTTGAAGATTTCGTTAAGTTTTATTTACGTAATCTCTACACCCAGCAAGGGGCTCGAATTCATGACCCCAAGATAAGAGTTGCATGCTCTACCAACTGAGCCAGCCAGGCGCTCCTGCTCTTGTATTTAAAATGAACTTTATTGTGTACAGAGAGACACTGATACCTAGAAAGCTTTTCTTTATCCACTAATTTTTAATGTTTTATGTCACTGCTCTTTCCTAAAATACATATACTCCCCAAAGACAGTATTTATCATTACTTGAGCAGCGGTCATTTATCTTTTGGGTCACTGGCCCCTTTGGGAATCTAATAAAAGCTTGTGGATACTTCAGCTCCAAATATACATACAAATATTTCCTGATAATTCTACATGCAATAACAGGAATTTTAAATATATAGACAACTTTCCCCTCCCCTTACTCTCTTGAAGTTCATTCACTAACTGAAGGTCAAAAACTCCTGCTCTAAAATCATAGAAGTAGTTTCCAAAGCCAGTATTTGATATTTCCTAGGATAAAGGGAAATTCAGTTTAAAACCACACTGTTAAAATAAATAATAATAAAATAAAACCATACTGTTTTTAGAGAAGTAATTTGCTATATTTCCCACAATCAGAAGTTTAAAAATAGTTGTTTTTTAAAATTAGGAAATGATAAACAATTATTTCCTTCTCCGCACCACATTTATACTTACCATGTTTTGGGCTGAGAATGGGAAATGGATCTCCCAGTTTCCAGAAGAAGTACATGAAGGTCAGCCACAGGAGACAGGAGAAGAGCAGACGCTGTTTATGTACTAGGAAAGAGGAGAAGGACAGTAAGGTAAAACAGATCTATGTTAAAGAGCTTGTTCTACTTACAGATAGGGAATCATACTAATATTTGGCTGGCTTGTTCACTTGACAAATGAGTGATGGAATAAAAGTTTTTAGAGAAAGCATCCTAATCACTGTAAGAGGAATTTGGCTGAAATTAAGATGTGGGTTAAGGGAGATACTATAGTGGAAATAGAAATACAGCTGTTGCAGCACAAATTGTCTAATCAGTCAACATTGATTTTGCGCCAAACTTCTTAAGATGCTATATGCGAGGCATCCATAAACAACAGTCGCTACTGAAAGTAACGTAGAAATGAAGCTCTCCACAGCCTCAATCCCCACAAATCCTTATCTCAATCTATGTGCTGACACGAGAGGGTAAAATACTCACGTTTACAAATACTCACATAGTCGGATGTTGCTCACAATAAAATAGCCAATGTAAAAAGGCACCATGAAAACCAGGATCAGAAGGATTACACACAGGTTCATTTTCCAGTGAAAATAACGGGAACTGAAATAAATATTAAAGAATATCACTAGAAGGGGAAGAAGGCAGCAACTTTCATTCTCTTTAGTCTTAAAGATTTCTTACTCGGAACTCAATACTGAATATATCCCATCCACTTAGTCAAGTAGGCTGTTACTGTCTGCTTCTTTATAGAGGTTAAAGAATATATTATAGAGTCCTGAAAAGTATATATGAACATCCTAACTTTCTAAAAATTTTACTTATTTAAATGAGCATGGAAATGATCTAGTTATATTCATAGGCAGTGTATAATAACATATCAACATATACTATTACTGGTAGAATATGACTATTGTTTCATTTATCACTGGGAGTCTCATAATTAAAAGAAAATAAATGTCAATAGTAATCGCTATAAATAGTAACGTGCTATAAAGACTTAAATATTTCTTTTGCATCTTCAATATAAACATTTGATCTGCATGACTACTTTTATAAATGCTTATGAACTGTATTTTGTGAATTGATTAAAATATTTTTAGGACTTTTATTTTTGATGCTATGGCTTTTATTCCCATGACTTATGCATTTCATAACTAGAAGCCGGTATCTCCCACTCCCCTTCACCAATTTTGTCCAACCCCGGACCGTGGACGTTTTTTTAAAATAACAATTTTATTGAGATAGAATCCACCCATTTAAGGTGTACAATTCAATGGTTTTTGCATATTCATAAAGTTGTACAACCATCATAATACATTTTAGGACATTTTTCATCACTCCATAGTGAAACTGTTCCCATTCGCTCTCCTTTTCTCCTCACTGCCCCAGTCCTGGGAAACCCCCAATCTACTGTCTCTATGGATTTGCCTATACATGTCATCTTATGTCTGGCTTCTTCCACTTAGCATAATGTTTTCAAGGTACTTCATTCTTATTTATAGCTAAATAATGTTCATTCAATTGTATAGATATGCCACATTTTGTTTATCCATTCGTTAGTTGCTGGACATTTGGATTGTTTCACTTTTAAGCTATTATAAACAGTGATGCTAGGAACACTTGGGTATGAACTTTTGTGTGGACATGTTTCATTTCTCTTTAGGTATGTACCCAGGAGTGGAATTGCTCGGTCATATGATAACTATTTAATTTTTTGAGGACTGCTGCTATTTCCCAGTGGCTGCACCAGTTTACATTCTCCCCAGTAGTATAGGAAGGTTCCAAATTCTGCACTGTCTTGCTCACACTTGTTACTGTCTTTGATTATAGCCATCTTCATGGGTGTCAAGTGGTAACTTACAATGATTTTGACTGCCATTTCCCTTCAAACGACTGATGATGCTGAGCATCTTTTCATATGCTTATTGGCATACATGTATCTTATTTGGAGGAATGCCTAGTTAGATCCTTTACCCACTTTTCAATGTGTTGTCTTTTTATTGTTGAACTAGTAAGAGTTCTTCATATATACTAGATAGATGTCTCTTATCAGGTAAGTAATTTACAAAAATGTTTTCCCATTCTTGGGGAATCTGTTCACTTTCTTGTTCGTGTCTTTTGTATTTGCTAATTTTAAACTTACACTTGGGCCTTGTTTCAAAAAGTTAAGAGGTTAAGTGGCTTATGAAGATATATAAAATATAGGATAATAAAATAAACTGTAAGAAAGAAGAAAAAGAAAGGAAAAACAAGGGAAAAGATAGGTATAAAAGAAGGCCAGGGCTGATGAGTAGTATTACGAAAATGCACACCACAGAGCTCTAGAAACATGGTATCAATGGATCAAAAATTTAGCTTGAAGTCTCTAATGGTTGATGTGAAATAGAAAATTTGATCAGTTAAGTAAATGACAGTGTTATAGGAAACCAACTGCTTCAAGGAAGTATAATTATTACTGATTTACTATTACTGAAGTATACCAAGACAATGAAATTACTCTAAAGATTTCCTAAAGAAGAAATGTGAAGGCAGTTAACAAGGTCTTCAACAACATCCTTTAAAGAGAAACATCAAAATGAGTTTCAGAGGGTGGTTTTTTACTGTTCCCCCCAATACAGGTGAAAGCCATTATAAAACAAAGAGCTATTCATTATAAAAGCTGTGCTACAAAAAGCCAATACCATTTAGTCTAGATCTATTGACAGCCTTTTATTTCTCTGGATTAACCCACTTTAGAGCATCTAGAGAAACAAATAAGCTACACATTTTCTAGGCAACTGTACTTAGTATTTCAGCAAAATTTCTAAAAGATATTGGGCGGTGGTGGGTTTGAAATGACAAGTGTGACCCATATTGCCAATTAAAAATGAACACGTATTTTAACTTTTTTTTTTAAGCTGAAAGTAAATGACATTCTCTTGAGAAAATTAAGGATCCTAACAAGATTATATATCTAAGTAGGAGGCCACAGCATTTCTGCTCAGAGGTGTCAAACTGCTCAGAAGTATCCTAACTCTTTGTTAGGACCAAGATTCTTTTTTGAGAACTATTCTGAATGAAGTCAGTGCACCAAAATAACACATGATCAAGGTCCATATTTCTGTTACATAGTAGGGCCAAGTGTTAGTATAAAAGAAATAGGTGCAACTGAATGTGTCTCAGTCTATACAAACCCAACCCCCCCAAAAACAACAAGATTTTAGTAATGCAACTTCCTATATTCTTTAAGGTTAACTATTTAAGAAATAAATATCAAAGTAACTGAGTGATGTGTCTTACTCTATGGATTAATTATAAAGGAGTTAAAAGGGGGGGACTTCATCTACCAAAAACAATTTTGATTGTAGAATATTTGAGGCATACTCTTTTCTTTTCATACTTAGAGGATGGCAAACTATGGCTTGCCAGACACCTGCATTCATTCATTTATTTAGACACTTGCTTTTATAAGTGACATTTTATTGGAACACAGCCACACCCATTTGTTTATACATCGGCTTTGGCTGGCTTTCACTCTACAACAGCACAGCTGAGTAATTGTGATGGAAACCATATAATCTACAAAGCCTAAAATGTTTATTATCTGGCCCTTTACAGAATGACTTGCTGACCTCTGGGTAGAGAGCAGTGGAAGTTCCTGGTTGTGATTAATAATTTGTAATTAGTAAGTAAAAGAACATTTGTCTATTCTTGACAGTCATAGGATCTATATCCTGCTCATCCAAAAAAGGTTTGGATTATTAAAGAACTAGTTAAAGTAAGCGTCAGGATACATTCTTGTTTTATCATACTACAAATTCTTGATTTATCAAGAGACATTAATTATCAACTCTGATTCTCAAAGGAATCTGAGAACACCATCTCTCTATAAGTCTCAAGTATCAGGAGTCTGGAACAAGTTATACAGCTCAGTTCAGCACTGATTCCTGATTATAGAGTCAAATGCCACTTTATTAAAAGATTTTTCCATACAGAGATAAAAAATTACAAAAGTCAACATAGAATAGCTGATGCACTCTACACACAAACAATGGTCTAAAAGAACTCAAGCTTGTAGTTAACAAGCAAGAAATATTTTGGACAGGCTGTCTAATAAACAGGCCTGTTATTTGGAGGGGAATAGGAGTTGCTTTTAAAAAATGCTTTAAAGAAGACTAAGTTCAATCAGACTCTAAGTTCAATCAGACTCGACCACACCTGTGAAATCAACAAAGGTAACTTAAGTGAAAGCTGGAGTTCAGACTTCAGAGAAGCCCATTCATAACTAAATCTGAGCAATTCTCATCTTTTCAGGTAGAGATTTTTTTCATTAGCACAACAATATGAAGGGCCATTAGCAGGATTCAAAGAGCAGCCTGAGAAGAATAAAACTTCTGGGTGAAGCCTGGGACCTAGGTTCTCACAGCTTCATTCTCAATTAGGCCTCTCAATTGGCTCTCATTAGAGCTGAAGGTCAGACTTTTTTTTTTCTTTTCTCTTATTTCACAATTGGTGTCAAACCAGTTACTAGATGATTGGGATCCATACTTGCTATGATTTTTACAGTGACTGAGACTAAACTAACCACACGGTGGATTTTTTTAGCTATGGAATTCAGGTAAGTCTTCCATCTCATCACACAGTTCTCTCCATGAGAAGGGCTGATTAGTACTCACTCACCTGCTGTTCAATACTTTTAAGATTTCAAAGATGATGAGCTCAAACATGGTACAAGAGAATGCAAAGGTCACAGAGAAGATCACCTGTACCACATACTGACGAACCTATTAAAAGTCAAATAGAGAATACAAGTCATTTCCTTGCGTGAAGTATTGAATTAATAATCTGGTCACAAGTTGGAAAACTTAATGAAAAAATTCTCAAGTCATTGGAAACAGGGCTATAATAGCAACTTGCTTGGAGCTAAAGAAATAGATGGAAGTAGGTAGTATTTCTAAATCATGGGCACTATTCCCATCATCCTCTTGTGGATGGAGAATTTAAAGCACAGCCTGAAGTGACAGGGCGAGAAGCAGCACTTAGAATTCCTGATGTGCACTGACTTAAAAAAGATCACACACACACACACACACACACACACACACAGAGGTTAGTGCTAAAAGGGTTTCTGGGTTTCTTCAACACTCTTCAGACCTTGGACCAGTTCTGGAACCTGCCCTCGGAGGCCTTGAAGTATTGAGCAGAGCAGACTCTCTAGAATCCTGGGCTCTTTCAGACCACAAACCAAACTCCTTGGAAAGGTTTACTGGTGAACATCCTAGAAACGATCTAAAAGTAGTACACAACCATTGAGCTTATCACTAAATAAAGATTAATTAGGAGATGTCCAGTCTGGGCTGGTGTTTCTATGAACTTCTGGCTTAAGAACCAGATCAGCCTTAAGATTTTGGTATTAATTTAGGATGACTTAGGTTATTAACACTGAAGGTCATATACCCAAATGAATGGGAAGATTTATAAGACCCTGTAAATTAAATTCTCTTCAAAAAAATAACTGTCTGCTGTTGTTCTTTATACTGATATTACTAAGGCATGTCAGTTTTGCTCCTGAGTTACATAGAGCCTGCCTTTATTTTTTATTTATTTATTTTTTTAAGTCAACTAATCATAGTCTCCAATTTAAGAATTATATAGTACTCATTTGGCTAAAACTTCCTACCTTGGAAGGGAACATGACCTTTCTTGGACAGAGGTATTTTTCTTGTCCATTTTATTTTTATTTATAAAGATTTATTTCAGAGAGAGAGAGCACACTTGCACAAGAGGAGAGAGAAACAAAATCTCAAGCTGCCTCCATGCTAAGTACAGAGCCCAACAGGGGGCTTGATTTCCTGACCCTAAGATCACAACCTGAGCCAACTCCAAGAGTCGGATGCTTAATGGACTAAGCCACCATTCGTGCCCATTTTAAAACAATCTAGATTCATACAGTAGCAGTATAACCAAAATGAACTCTTCTTACCTCGTAGTCCTTAAACAGTTGGCGCATGAAGAAGAGCCACCCAAATCCGAAGAAAAGTATCTGGAGGAGAAGGAGATCAAATGTCAATATACATAATCTTTTGAGAAATGCCCAACACAGATTATTTTGAGATAAAAGTTCTGTTAACCAGACAATTAACTTGTTTCCAAGATTAAAGACAAGATCCACTTATATAAGATCTATTTATTAAAACCCACAACACTGGGAGAAGGTTTAAAATGCTCGTCAATTTTTGAAATTATCCATGTTTTAGAACATTGTTTATGTTAGGCAAAAATAAAAGTATATTTTTTTTCCGGCAATTTGCGATTATCATTTTAGCTAGAGAATCTAGCAAGCAAAAAAGGAGCCAGTGAAACTTGCCTCTTATATTATATCCCTGTTTGCAAGTATTTAGAAAAACAAAACTTAATGGGAAAGGAGTTAAAATTAAAAAAAAAAAAAAAGAGGAAAGTGGTAGAAAAACTGATTTTTTTAATGTACTTTCTTTCATGGAGCTTTCTTAGCTTCTCCACAATATGGTTTCCCTAACAATGTAAAGCCAAGAGATTGCAGGATCCCACTTCATCAGTTTTGGTTCAAGCTGGCATCAGATGGTAGGCACATGACAGCACTGTTCAGTGTTCTAAAAACTGTTTTTTTTTTTTAATTGGTGAGCAGAACCTTCTCTGTATACACACACACACACACACACACACACACACACTCTGACACAGCTCCTCTTTTTTTCTTTTTTGTTTTAAACAGTTTTGTCTTATTTTTAAAGTCATCTCTACACCCTTTGTAAGGCTCGAACTCACCACCTAGAGATCAAGAGTCAGATGCTCTATCAACTTTGCCAACCAGGTGCCCCATAACTCCTCTTTTCTTCTGCTGGGAACGTTAAGAATAAAATTCTTTAATGCTTCCCACGAACTTTAGGAGGAAGCATAAACTCTTGAGCATGGTTTAGAAGACTCTTCCAGCTTCTTGTGTCCCTCATATTCACCAAATTCATATTTTCAGCCATGGAACTGCCTATGGTTCTTTAGACACAATACTCTTTCCTTCCTATAAAGTCTTCTATGCACATTGTCCTTTGACAGGAACTTCTCTTCAGTTCCTACAAGTCTTAACTTAATTATTACTACCTCTGGAAGGCCGCCTTTGACCTCTCAAAGATGTATTGCTCTTTTTATATAATCCTATTCGATCTTGTATTTCCAAAGCGTTTGCCACACAGTTTTGTAATGTCTAATTTAAACACACTTTCTTAGATGTTAGCTCTGCGAGGACAAGGGTGTTTGAATACTAATCTGTATTCTCAGCACCCTGCACAATGCCTGGCACATGGTAGGCTTTCCATTAATGTTCGCTGAATAGGTAAATGGTCCAAGGTGAAAGATGGTTTGTTCTTAAGGAAGAGTCAACCTCAATTTTTTGGTGATAATTTATATGTGCTGTGCTAAGTGCTGGGGATACAAAGATGAGTAAGATAGTCACCGCCCTCAAGGAACTTGAAGTGTAGTGGTGGAGACACTAAATAATTATAATGTCACAAGGGGCATACAATGGTAGAAATATATACATAATGTAAAATACGGGAAAAGGGAGATCAAACAGGTATGTAGAGAGATAGGATGCATTTAGGATGCATTAGGAATACCTTAGTTGAAGGAGGTTTTAATTGCACATGAAGCCTGTATCATGTGCAAATTTGAGGATTATATGTATTTTTCTAGACAGAGGCTCTAAGGTATTTATCACACATTCGAAGGTTTCCACCACCCCTAAAATAGTAAAGAACTACTATCTTCATGGATGAAAGAGCAGTAAGTAGGAAAAAGACAGGGGATGGGGGTAGAAAGACCTGGCTTTCTTTGCAGGTAGGAAAGAACATGAGTACAAGCACAGAACTAAGAAACTGCATGATATCTACATGGGAGTATACTGGGAATATACAGGGGTATATACATGGTTTGGTGCTGCTGGAAGCTAAAATTTCGAGAAGGAAGTGGGTGAAAATGAGGCTTAGAGAGGAGGAGCAGGAGACCAACTCAGAGGCCTGAAGACCACTCTAAGGAGCTTGCAGTCTGTAGGTTATGAGTCATATTTTAGTAGGAAAAAGACACAGCCAGGTTTGTTCTATATGGACTATGGTGGCCATGTAGAAGATGCATTTGAAAGAAACAATACTGCAGAAAGATACCATACAGGTGGTTACTGTGGCTGTCCAGATGATAGATGCTAAAGGACTGAACTAAGACACTGGTGGCTGGAGAGGAGACAATAGGTTAAATCAGCAGGGAGGAGTCAAGCTTGACTAGTCTGGAATACATGATGAAGAGTGAGGCCACCCAATTTATACAAAGAATATTGGATAAAGAAAAGGTCTGGGAACTAGGATGGGAGATTAAGAGAAGAGTTCAATTTAAGATGTGCTAAGTGCCTAAGGGCCATCCACGTCAACATAAAAGAGATTATGAAGGCAGAACTCAGATACACCTTAGAGTTGAAACCACTGAAGTACGTGAGATCACCCAGGAATAGTATGTACAGTGAGAAAAACAATATGGCAAGAAAACAGTGGAGGGTAGGAATGGGAAGAACAGAGCAGGAAGGAGACAGAGAAGGAGTGGACAGAAAATAGACCCAGGAGAGGGTGGTATCCCGAAACCAACCTAATAGTCTGAATGAGTGTTAATTGAAGCAGGGGGCAATAAAACCAGGAATGAAAATTATTCAAAGGATTTGGTAACTTGGAAGTCAATGCTAACCTATGGAAACCAGTGAATACTGAAATGGAGGCAGGAAACAGATTGCAGGTGGGCTGAGGGTGAAAAGGGTAAGGCAACAGAGACAATAAACACAAATTAATCTAGGGAGAGCCAAGACAGAAATACCGACAGCACTTTTCACAAACAAGAACAATACTAAAATCTTACAAAAGACCCTGAATAGCCAAAGCAATCTTGAGAAAGAAGAACAAAGCTAGAGGTATCACACTCCCAGTTTTCAAGATACACTACAGAGCTGTAGTAATCTAAACAGTATGGTACTGATACAAAAATAGACATATAGAACAATGGAATAGAATAGATATCCCGGAAATAAACTCTAGTTTACATGACCAATTAATCTATGACACAGGAGGCAAGGATATACAGTGGGGAAAAGCCAGTCTCTTCAATAAGGGGTACTGGGAAAACTGGATAGCTATATGCAAAAGAATGAAACTGGATCACTTTCTTACACCCTACCAAAAATAAACTCAAATGGATTAGACTTAAATTTGAGACCTGAGACTATAAAACCCCTAGAAGAAAATACAGGCAGTAATCTCTTTGACATTGGCCTTAGCAACATTAATCTAGATAGGTCTCTTCAGGCAAGGGAAACAAAAGCAAAAGTAAACAATTGGGGGGCACGTAGGTGGTTCAGTTGGTTGAGTATCTGAATCTTGGTTTCCACTTAGGTCATGATCTCAGGGTCATAGGATCAAGCCCTGTTTTGGGCTCTGTGCTCAGCATGGAGTCAGCCTGAGATTCTTTCTCTTTCCCTTTGCCCCTCTCCTTACTCTCGCTTCCTCTCTCTCTAAAAATATATAAATAAAATCTTAAAAACAATACAAAACAAAAACTACTGGGACCATATCAAAAAAAGCTTTTGCACAGCAAAGGAAAAAGACAACCTACTTAATGGGAGCAGATATTTGCAAATGATCTATCCAATAGCTAATATCCAAAATATACAAAGAATTTATTCAACTCAACAACCAAAAGACAAAAATTCCAATTGAAAATGGGCAGAAGACCTGAACAAACATTTTTCCAAAGAAGACAAACAGATGGCCAAAAGACACATGAAAAGATGCTCAGCATCACTAATCACCAGGGAAATGCAAATTAAAATCACAATGAGATATCACCTTATACCGATAAGAATGGCTACTATTAAAAAGACAAGAAATAACAAGTGATGGCAAAGATGTGGAGGAAAAGGAATCCTTGCGCAATGCTGGTAGGAATGCAAACTGGTGTAGCTACTGTGGAAAACAGTATCGAGGTTCCTCAAAAATTAAAAACAAACACACTAATTGGCAAAGATATATGCACCCTTGTGTTTACTGCAGCATATTTGCAAAAGCCAAGGTATAGAAGTAACCTAAGGATCCATATGAGGATGAGAAAGATACCGTGTTTGTGTACATGTGTACATACACACACACACACAGGAAAATACAGCCATAAAAATGGATGAGATCTTGACATTTGAAGAACATAGATGGACCTGGGGGTATTATGCTAAGTGAAATTAAGTCATGAGAAAGACAAATAACATGTGTTTTCATTTATATGTGGAATCTAAAAAACAAAACAAACAAACACAAAGCAGAAACAGACCCATAAATGCAGAGAACTTATGGTTGCCAGAGAGGAGGGAGTGGGGGGATGGGCAGAATGGGTGAAGGGGAGTGGAAGATACAGGCTTCCAGTTATGGAATGAACATCACAGGGATAAAGATACAACCTAGAGAATATAGCATTGTATGGTGACAAATGGTAGCTACACTCGTGGGGAGCACAGGGTAACTCAGAAGACTGGTGGATGACCAAGTACTATTTGGTACACCTCAAACTAATGTAACTTTGTGTATCAACTATACTTTAATTAAAAAACAAAACAAAAAATTGTTTAAAAAGTATGAAAAAGAGGAAACATTAGATAGCAGCCTAGAGAAGGAGGTGGGGAAAAGAAAGTTTATAGGCCTTGGGGAAGAAGTAGTAGAGTAAGGGGCAGGTGAACACATGTGAGAAGGAATCTACACTACATATTTTGGATGTATTCAAATATTTCATATTTCACAATAAAGTCTTTTTAATTTTGTTATTCATTTTTCACATTTCATTATGTCCTTTTAAATCAGTGCCCCATTTTATTTTCGGTGAGTTTATATTTTACATAAAATTGCCTTAAGACCAGTTAGTTCTGTAGCAAAAATACTTGAGGCAAAGGTGTTTACAAGGAAAGCTAATCGACAGTGTTAATAATTTACTATGATGAGCAGCAACTAACATTTATTGACCATTTACTATATTCCAGGAACTCTAAGTACTTAGCACTGTAATCTCATTAAATCCTAAAAACCTGAAGTATGTGTGATTATCCTCACTTCAGAGAAAGCTGAGGTTTATAGAAGTTAATTCATTTATAGTAATTGTCAAAATCAGGATCAAATCTGAAGTTTGTATGGCTGATTTCAAAGCTTGTGCTTTTAAGCACTTTATAATAAGCTGCGCTAAGATCAAAGGTACAGGTGGAGAGGATGACCTTAAGAAGGGGTAAGGGGCACTTTATTTTCTGATATGGGAGGAAGGCAGTTGGGATGGTTGTAGACATACATAATGGCTTAGATTAAGACCTAGGGCATAGAAGGAAATTATATCTTTTGTCCTCACTTTTACTGATACAGGAGGCAAGGTTACCTGCTAAGAGTTTTAAGAAATGAGGAGGGAAAGGGAGGCTTTGAGGACAGTGATAGAGATTCAGAGAAATTAGGAGGGGAATGGCACAAACAGCTGACCATTTCAAGAAAAATAAATAAAGTCTGAAATATATATTTAGTTAATTTTATTTAAGTAGGCTCCATGCCTAGCATGGGGCTCAAACTTATGACCCTGAGATCAAGAGATGCATGCTCTACAGACTTCATTTAAACTAAACCTTTCAGTTCATATAAAACAGGAAAAATGAGGAAGAGGGGTTTCTAACATAACTACATCTCTATTTACTTAATATTTACTAGGCTTCCATGTATCAGCAGCTGATTTAGATGCTGGGGAATACTGCAGAGAATAAGAAAGAATAACCTGGACCTCATGAAGTTTACAAATAGCAGACACAAATAATAGTGATAGAGGCTAAGAAGAAAATAAAACAGGAAAATGGGATTGAAGGTGGCTAGGATGGGTGCTACTGTGATGGGGGTAGGGAGTCAAAACAAGCCTCTCTAAAGTGATATTTTTACTGATACCAAAACAATGATGAAGGAGCTACATAAAAATTAAGGTCAGAGAACAGTCCACACAAATGATTCTTTGGGTCTTAGTTCCTCACTTGTAAAGAGCATTAAATATTTAATATTGCGTGTGAATTCATGTGTGAAAGTTAAAGTACTGTATAATGTAAAAAGATATGAAGGCCACTTTCTTGCTTTAACTTATTATGTCTGTGTTAAAAATCTTAAGATGCTACAATATAATGCCAATTTCCTCACCCACATTCTTTTTTAAAAATTGAGTTAAAAAAAAAAAAAGCTACTGAAATATTGTCATTTTTCCTAAGTCAGTAGTAGGGCTGAAACCTGAATTGTCACGAAGGGCAATTAGGCTTAGAAAAATTAGAAAAGCTTAAGAAAGTTAGAAAAATAAGAGAATTACGTGTCCAGATTTTTGTGTTAATAAATTTGAATATTATGCAGCCAATAAAAACAATTATGAAAATGATATAAAGGATGGTAAATTTTAAAAGTTATCTTATTAGCGTGTCCCTTGTTTCATATTTTCTAAAATGTTGTATTTAAAGTTTTTCAAGAGCCAAGGACAGTGCTCTGTTTCAAAGACAGAAACATTAGGATGAAGGACTATGGAAACTGGATCAAAGATTTAGTTTAATTTAAACCCTCAAAACTGTTTCTGTCATTTGCCACTTGAAATATACTCTAAACTATTGGGGAAATTAGGAAGTAAAAATCAATAATTAGATAGTCTGAGCTTCTACAAATATTAACAGTTGGCCAGCCAATACCTGTGTTTAGTACTTGTACTTAATGGCAGGGGGATAAGACTTGGACAAAACAGGACCTCAAAAAATAAATACATAAATATCAGAGTTACGATAAATGCTATGAAGAAAACAGAGTAGCTGAACGAATGAAAGCTGATAAAAGCAAGAGGCTTCCACTCTATCGTCCAGCAATGGCACTACTAGGTATTTACCTAAAGGATACAAACATAGTAATCGGAAGGGCAAAAATAAGTCATTCAGAGGAAGACAATTATCATATGATTTCACTCATATGTGGAATTTAAGAAAGACAACAGAGGATCATAGGGGAAGGGCAGAAAAAAGTAAAGTAAGATGAAATTAGAGAGGGAAACAAATCATAAGAGACTCTTAACTATACGAAATAAACAAGGTTGCTGGAGGGAAGGTAGCTGTGTAATCAGCATTAAGGAGGGCACCTTCGATAAGCAGTTGGGTGTTATATGCTACTGATGAATTACTAAACTCTGAAACTAACTAACTAAATTTTAAAAAAGCAAGACACTTCCTAGACATAATTTGTACAGAACAAGGAATTAGTGTTTATTTAGGTTTGTACCCGCAGAGTTTTTATAAAATGGTCGATAAAAGCCTGCGGACTGTGCTAATTAATGAAGGTGACCAATGGGTAAAAAAGGGAGGGTTAAGAAAAAGATCCGAAGCAGAAAGAGTGTTAAAGGATGAGGTATTGGTGCACAAACCAAACCTTAAGTACTTTTAAGGTCTCTGAGCTGACCACGGCAAATTCCTGCAAATGGGGATTCAGGATTTGACAACTAACAAGCGAGGTCCCCACGTGTCCCCAGGAGCCAGCTCCCATTGGCCTGCTCCGTACTCCGTGCGCGGAACCACACTCTTCCGGGATCCGTGGGAGAGAGGCGCAGGCCAGAAGCTTTGGGGGCTTTGGGGACCGCTCTTTTCTCCCGGCCCCCGCGCTGAGCGCTGAGGCCGTGTGATTCTCTCCAAAAGTGGACGAGAGAGGGGAGATACAGGGTGGGTGGGGGAGCGGACGGCCGCAGGGCGCCTTCCCACTATGAGGCTAAGGAAATCGGACTCCGCAAATCCCACACTCTCCCCCAGCTCTGGGAACCGAAGAGGCAGGTCCAGACGCAGGACGAGGACAGCGAGATTCTGGGCCAGCCAGCACCACTGAAACTCCGAGAAGACAATTCACGGAGGAGTGGCTGAGGGGGTCCCGGGGTGGGAGGCAATAGCTCACCTGAGAGGTAATCATGATGCTGGAGTCAATCAGGAAACTCATGGTGTAGGGAAGGCTCGTGCCTCCACTTTCCACTCCCTGTGACCGCAGCAAGCTCGGGCTACAAGCCCTTTCACAAAGGCGGCCTTCGCCCGGGTGACACCGCGGGGACCGCGGCTAGCCAGCCCGACGCCATCAAGCTGCGCCCCAGTCAGCCAATCCGCGCCTCTAGCCAGTGCTTCCCGCCCTGGGCTAAGAGTGGGCGGGGCGGACGCGAGGCTCTTGGGAGGAGAGGCCCCGGGGGCGGGGTCAAGGACCGGAAGTTCTGGGGGTGTGGCTCAATTATGGATGTCCTGGCTAAAAGGGGCGGGATACAATTAAGTGGTTTGAAAATCCCAAAGCTGATGTAATGCAAGGTAGCATTTTATTTATGAGGCCAAAGTTGGTGGGACCTGAGGTAATATCTTATTTTAAGTGGTAATTCCATTTTGTAGTGTAGTGGTCATGGTTAATAAGATGAAGTTAATGATTATAATGAGCTAGATAGACCATAACTGAGGCATTGTGTTTTAAATGTTGTTACTTACACTTGGCTACCCAAACAACTACTTAATTACAGGTAAGGAAGAGTGGAGAGGCAGATGATATTTTTAGCAAATATAGATAAACAAGTAAATTTCTGAGGTGATAACAAAAAAAAAGCACACCATCTCTAACAGGAGTGATAATCTCAGCGAACTTGGTAACAATCAGCCCACACCTGGAGTACTGCACTTTTTGTACCACACTTTCAGAGGCACAGAGATGTATTGGAGCATGCTCAGAGGTGAGCCACCAGATGAGGACAGATGGAAGAAACTGAAGTAAGGAGACTCAGGAACATGATAGCTATCTTTGTGTGAAAGAATGGGTAGAATTGATGCGGCCCCTGGAAATACATGTTAGACAAAGGACTGGAAGTTAAACGAAGCTAGATTTAACTCAAAACAAGGAATAATTCTTTAAGGGTCTGAAGATGAATTATTTTAGGAAATAGTCCCCCTCCCTTGGAGTTGCTCAAATATGGACTTCATCCATTTGATACTCATTTCATGAAGGCTTAATGCATTGCTTTGTGGCTTATCCTTTTCCCCTCAGGCTCTAGGTAATCCTGGAGTGCCTGTAGTCTCATAGCACTGGAAGGTGGCTTCGTATGAGGGCAATGACCCAGTGTGGGAGCTGCTATAGTCCGTACCTGGAAGCATAGCCTTTAGTGCACCTGGCATTGAGGACCTGAGTGTTTAGACTACTGCAGTCTGAGTAACTGATTTATTACACGCAATTTATTGGAATTGAACTCTGCCGTACTAAGCAGTCCAAACTACCTTTCAGATGTCCAATCCTTTATCCAGAAGGCTAGGAAGCCGTGGAGGTAGCCCTACTATGGCAGAGTCAAGTCAAAGAACTTTGTGTCCTTGGCTACATCTATCAGGGAGGCAGGTAGATGACCAAACGGATGCTACTTGATGAATTAGAATTTCATCTAATTCATCTGAGATTCAAGGCTGTGTGATAATGCAGAATTCTGGGAGAGCATATCAAGGCTAAGAGTTCACCTTGGTGGCTTACTGGAATGCATGGTGGGGATCAGGGTCTCAGTGAACTTGGCAAAGCAGAGAAAGGCATGCCATCCCGCTGGGCCCAGCCCTGTGCAAAGCTCTGAATGGCACCATTCAGGATTTTCCCTACTGTAACACCTGTATCCAGGTCAAGGACAGGTCTTGGTGACCCAAAGAACTACTACCCTTGCTTTTGATTGCAGAATGTGACTAGAAACCTTCACACTAGATTTATGTCCAATTGATTCACCTCTCAAAGTACTGGGAGGGATGGCTGAAACTGAGAGCTATGAGTTCTTGCTTTTTTTGTCCTCACCTTTGCTTCTTTCCCCTTAGAGCTATTACCAATCCCCATGACCAACAATGGCCTTTGACAGGAAAGGAGATCTTTCCTCTCAATCCCTCCAGGCCAAGTGCACAAACCCTTCCCTTAAATCTCTGAATCCCAGCTGAGCCTAAGGTACAGCATTTAACAATAGAACTTTGTGGGATGCCTGGGTGGCTCAGTTGGTTGAGCAGCTGCCTTGGGCTCAGGTCATGATCCCAGCGTCCTGGGATTAAGTCCCACATGGGGCTCCTTGCTCAGCAGGGAGCCTGCTTCTCCCTCTGCCTCTGCCTGTGCTCACTCTCTTTCCCTCTCTCTCTCTCTGATAAATAAATAAAATCTTTTTTAAAAAATAGAACTTTGCCAGACATATGTCACAAGACTATGGTAGTTATTATATCACATAGAATAATATTTATGATGGTGATAATAGCTAATATGTACCAAGTGCTTACTATGTGCCTATTCTTAGATCTTGACATGTATTAACTCATTAACTCCCTAACTTAGTCCCTGATTTGCCTCTATATGGCAGACATGGTTGTTTTGTTTCTTTTGGAAGCATATTGAGCACATTGGCACTTGTTGGAATGAGTTGAAATGAGAATGAGGCTCATGGAGAGAAAGGAGTTCCTTCTTCTTTCTATTTCTTTTCTCATCCTAGAATCTTTCTCTTTTCAGGATTTGACATTGAAATATCCATTTTCTTCACAGGAAGCCTCGCCACCTATGGGGAGTATAGGATCCTATCCTATGTTCATAACTGGACTAGAAGGTGAAAGCACAACTATTTATTAGCAGTACACAAACATTATCAGGAGCTGTTTTCCTGTATTTCTAAATTTGTAGGATTATGTCTGTCTACTTGCAAATCAAGATTTGTCTAGATTTTTTCCCCTGGGACATAATCAGTTCCTTCCAATTTATGATTTCAGGTCTTTAATCAGACTTTCTAAGAAAGCTTTTTCCCATTAGATCTTTGATGTTTATGGTTCTCTTGTCCTGACTGTCTTTCAGGAGGACCCATATTTATGTTGGATTTCTATGGCCTTCACTCCATGTCTATTACCTCCTCTGTGATAATTTTCATGCCTTTGTTCCTCCTCTTGGCATTCTGGGAGACTTCCTGATGTCGTGATTCTTTAAAGTACTGCTTTTGCTTTATGTATTGCTAATTTTGCTCCTTATTCTTCAACTCTACTGAGTCTACTGAGACTTTGCTTACTAACTCTGCCAGCTTCTTTTCCAACTCAGTTTACTATCTTATTATCTTCTGTTTCATTTCTTGCTTTACAGAGTTCATTTTTTCTTTTAAATTCTTTGAGCTCACAAAACAGATTTTAAGCTTACTTATTTAAGCTTAAGTAAATATCTTTTGAAATTATGCTATTCTTTTATTTCTGGTGTCCACTGTTTGTTTTCTCCAGGTTGTTAACGGTCTCTTTGTTATTATTTTCCTTGTCTCTTACTCATCTGTAAAGATGAGCGTCTCATCTGTCTCAGTGTATGTGTGGAACCCAACTAGACACAGTAGTTAGCTCAACAGGACTTTTAAAAAGTCAAGAAGGGTCTTTGGCTACTGGATAAGTGAATAGCTAAAAATATTTAAAGGGAGGACAATTCGTATGCAACTCTAGAATAATAGAGTTGTCCTAGAATTATGGTTTCAGTCTGATACAATCATGAAAAAAGAAGTTGGAGAAAGTTGAAGTTCTGATCTGAGATACATTAGAGATGTCCATATTTGTCATAATGCCATAAGAATACCCCTTGTTGTTGTGTCTGCCTTAAAGATGTGATTGAGGATTTGGGGGTCACATTATATTCTGTGGGTTTAGCTCACTTGCATTTATTTGATCTCATCCATTTTCTGTTGGTTTTATTAATCTAATTAAATTCTGGAGATTCCTTGGTCTTTCTTCCATCAATAGGTCCAGCCAGTGCAGGGATGATAACTGTAACAAGTGAAAAATGTAGAAAAATAGACCTGGAAAACCTGGATGAATTAGAAAAGCTGAACATTTTTCAGGAAAGCTGAGTGTTAGAGAAAGAGTAGCTGCAGGGAGGGGAAGCCCCTCGAAACTCTGTTCCCCGCCTAAGGAGACATCATCCATGGCTGAGGGCTTTCCTCATGGTTGCAACTGCCCAGCCACCTGGAATTAGCATTATAGTTACCATCTGTTCAAATCCTGCCCACTTCCAAGAGCATTTGGAGCAGATTAAAACACATATCCTATATACAATGAAATCATTAAAACAAAGAAAAAGGAACCATACTTGATGGCTTTACCTCAAATCCTCCTCACTAGTTCATTCTTTCCACAGGAGTTGGAGCAGTCTGAGGGCAAGTAGCTAATAAAATATGATGGAAGGAATGGTATGTGACTTCTAAGTTTTGATCATAAAAGACCTGGAAGCTTTTGCTTGATCTCTTGGATCACTTGTTCTAGGGGAAAGCAGCCACCAGCTCATGAGACCCTCAAGCAGACCCAAAAGCAACCAACCTGCCCACGCTAACTCACTAATCATGTAACCGTGTGAGTGAGTTGGTCCTACCACCCCAGCTGCAGGCCCTGTCAGTATCTGTCTGCAACCTCATGAGAGGCTCCAAGCTTCTCCAGAATTCCTGACCCACAGAAACTGTGAGAGATGATAAATGCTCATTGTTGTTTTAAGCCACTAAGTTCTGGAGTGATTTGTTATTCAGCAACAGTGAGCTAATACATCAATCTTACAGGTGTCATTTTTACTAAATATTTGCATGGCATAGCCTTGTAGCCTTTGATTTTCATTTCTTCTTCATTCACTGTTCAATTGGTAAGCCAAAGCAACAGATTTTAGGTTTTTGTTATAACCACATGTAACCTCAATTTCTATCAATAGATAATGTATTGCTAGATCCTGTAATGGATACATCTTGAGATCTCAGAGGACTAACACAATAGAGTTTATTTTTTATTTAATTAGAAATTCAAATGCCCAGTTAGAAATTGACAGGGATGGGAAGGCCCTCTGATCTACAATCATTCAAAGACTGACTGCCATCTTCAACATATGGCTTCCAAGTTTGGTCTAGGGGATGACATCCAGCAATTCATATACTGCTCCCCCCATTCCTTTATTTATGACAAAGCAAAGCCTCTTTGCTTCCAAACCTGGAACCCCTGGGACCTTTAGGGAATCTCTTCCTCAAAAATTTTCCTATGTAGTGTCAGCCTACAGTACATCCCTTTAGTGATGGGGAGTGCTTGGCCCATTTTCTCCTTCCTGCCTTGGGAGATGTCTCAGTACTCATTCAATGCATTCACCAAACATTACTATGTTCCAGGCACTCTGCTAAGTTCTGAATATTCAAGCTACATAGGATGAAATCTCTATCCTAAATTTGCTTGCAGTCAGATGAGAGAAAAGGGGGAGATAAAACAATGTGATAGACAATTTGGTAGAAGTGTAGATAAGTATTGAGGGGTCACAAAGAAGGGAGCAACTAACTCTGTCTCGAGAAGTTTGTGGAATTTCATAAAGAAGGATACAACAGAGCTGAATGTTTAAGGGTGAGAAGGAACTGACCATGGAGAAAAAGACAGGCCACGGCAGAGTCTTGAAACTTCATGGAATTCATTTGTCACCATGGACCAGGCCTGCCTGTACTAGGGACAGGCCAATGGTCCCAGAAAGTTGGGGCACATAAGGGTGTAGGTAGATGTGGGAGATGGGGCTACAAAGATGGTACAGCAGTTGAGACCTTGCAAACAACAGAGATAATTTGGGCTAAGGTAAAATAAACAAACAAGCAAAACTCTGGGATAGTTCAGCAAACTGGAGGAAGGCTAACAACCAGGATCTGGAAAAAGAGGAACCAAGCATGGCACAGAAATCTAGATAAGCAGGAACTCACTGTGGGTCTGTTCAGTGGCTTCTGTCGAGATCAATGTTTTTCAACCAAGTTACAGTCTCTCCGTTACTCCACTCAAGATCTGCATTCCAGGGAGAGAAGTTATGATTGGCCCATTTGGGTAAAAAAAACAGAACAAAAACAAAAAACCCCCAAAAACAAAAACCTGACCCTTGACCTGATCTAGGAGAAGCTCGGTAAACATAACTTAGAGTTCTACCAAGCCTATCTCTAACTGAGGAAGTGTATGTCCCCCAGATAAAATTGAGATGTTATTATAGGAAAAGGGAGTATAGATTCTGGGCAGGTAAAAACAGATGTTCTATCTAGGTGAATTGAAGGTAGTTATAAAGGCTTTGTATGCTGTGTTGAGGAAATTATAATTTATTGGGTGTGTAATGAGGAGCTGTTGAAGGATTTTAAGCAGAGAAGTGACATGGGAAATCCCAGGCAGAATTTTTTGGCCAATTTTATTTTGAGTAATCTATTTATTTTGATCAGTAATGAATAACTTTAACTCTTCCTATGGTTGTCAGAGACATTGGTGAGAACAAATCCTATTCTTTTGCTTCTTCTCAAAAGGCCAAGAAAGTATACTTTTTGATTTTTCCTGATGTTTGTGTAGAGAAAAATAGGGAACAAAGTGGCCAAATCTAACTGATAAGTTAATTAGAAATTAACTTTCTAATCTTTCAGATTCAGAAAGAACATTAGTTCTTTCTGAATCTGAGTGTCCTCCATTCTCAGTAGTGAGCTGGAACTGGCCTATACTGGCCCATAAGAATCATTTGCTAAGTTCCCTGGAATTTTGTGAGCTAGTTGTTAAACACAGTCATCATTAACAAATTACATAGACTTAAAGAAAATATGAAACACAGGATAATAAATACTCAAAGTGCATTGCTTCTTAATTATTTTATTACTATCTATGTTAATGGGTTATTTGTATGTATTATAAGGTAGAGATATTTTGTAATGTTGTGCTACTATACACCTCTCCTCAGCTATGTGCTCAGTGACATTAGGCTGGGAAATTAACAGGCAACGGTAGGAGAATTTACACCAAGGAAACTGGCAAACATTATAAACTGGGAGGGACCTCTTTACCCTGCAGAGAGCAGATTGTGTAATGTTTACCAGAATACCATTGCCCCCTCCCCAGACCCCAGGCCTCTTGTTCACCAACCTCTTAATTCCAAAGGAAGAATAACCAGAAACGGGGGCAGTCCTTCTGCCCAAAAAGGCCTTGACTTTTCGCCATCTTTGTTTTTTTCTTTTGACTTGTCATCACAGTCTAGTTGTGTTGATAAGTCAAAAGAAAAAAACAAAGATGGCGAAAAGTCAAGTTAGTTTTATTTGTTTTGCAATGGTCTAACATGTGACTATTAGCTCTAACATAAGGATGTGGAGGGTTGGAGAATTCAGGACACAATCCCAATAAGGTCTCTCTCCCTTGCCAGAGATCTCCCCAGGATGTTTGTTATGAATATGCTTCTTAGCTGAGTCCTTACTAATTCCATCATAGATGGAAACTTTTGCAGAAAAAGGCAATGAAGGCATCTACTTTTCCCTCCAGGAAATTTCATGTATCTCTTTGTCTGCCCTAGAGAAAGAACTTCCAGAAGGAAGTGGGGCTGGAGCTTACAGTATATCCCTGTGGCTGACTTTGGGAGCTACAGCGTCTGGGGCAGCAGAGTGTGACTTGTTTTTTATAAAAACATTTCTTTCATTTTTTTTTTAAAGATTTTATTTATTTGTCAGAGAGAGAGCACACACAAGCAGGGGGAGCAGCAGGCAGAGCAGACAGAGGGAGAAGCAGGCTCCCTGCTCCGCAGGGCTCCATCCCAGGACCCTGGATCATGACCTGAGCTGAAGGCAGATGCCCAACCAACTGAGCCACCCAGGCATCCCAAATCTTTCTTTTATTTTATCTAACCGTTGAACCTACAGTTTTGTTTCCTTTTTCTCCCTCCTTCCCGGTTACATATTTAGTTAAAATACAATAGTTACAAGAAGGGAAGGTCTTCTAGTCACACACTCTGCTTTGTTTTACAGACGGTATTTACACTTAGAGGAGTTTTCCATCCAACCAGGCAAAACCTTTTTCATCTAAATTTTGCTAACTTGGGTTGTGTGGTTGTTTGCACATGGTATGCATAGAGCGAAAGTTCAGGGTCAGGGGAAGAAGAGAGGAAGAGAGATGTGGAGTGGGAGGGGATATGCTGCATGGGTGCTATGTTCCTTTTTCACCCTGAGAATGAGCCCAGGACCCTCCTCAGGAACTCCTGAAGAGCAACTGCCCACACTAGCCTTGCCCCAGGCTTTTCCCATGGCTTAATCCCAAAGAGTTCTTGCACGTAGCTCCAGGGGCTCACTGCTGCTGTGAGTCAGAGACAGTCTTAGGGGCTGGTGCGTCTCTACAAGTGAGCTCTGGGAAGCCAACTGTCTGTAGCACCACCTGGAGAAGTGACTTCTCTCATGATAAAAAAATGTTCTTTTTTAATAGTGTCATTCTTAGAAATTCAGGACAACAGAAATATTGACCATTCCCCCTCCTCATTTACTTCCTTCCCTTTACTTATTAGCTCGATTTTTGTCAGGATTTTAGTCAACAATCTGTGCGGTGTTTGAAAGTGGTGGCTGTCATTGCTTCAGTATACATTTGACAGTAAGGACTTCTCACAAATTTGGATAAGGCCTTCCTCCCCTTCCTTTTATTTCCAGATTAGTGAGCTTTTAAAAACACCCACTTCTTCTAGTACGCTCAGTGTTTCCTGGATATCAATTTGCTGTTCTGTCTTGTGAAGGAGGGGCAAAATTTGTTACACCCCATTCACCTAGGGAAGTGACATTGTGATAAGTGACACTGTGGGGTCCTGAGAGTCAACAAGGGGCAGCCAACGCTTCTGAATTAAACTTCATTGTTTTTTGTGGGAAAATCTTATCCCCAGGTCACACTGACCTTCAGGAGAATTTGTCTAATTCTGTGTTGGATGTGTCACCTATGTGGCAAGTGGCAAAGTCATGGTGGGAAAAGCAGATACAATACAATGCCCCAAATGCTAGGCCTAGGGATTACAGAGCAAGGTTTGACGTTTCTAACTGAACTGCGAGTAACTCTGTCCCTCCTGGTCTCCTGGTCACAGATCATCTCTGACAGAGGTGTTGTTAACTGCTCTTAAGCGCCTAGCGCTTTGCCTCTGGGAGGAGCTGCACTTCGGCTATCCAGCTGTCCATTGCTTCTTTTTATTGGTAGATCTATGTGCCCTAAGGGTTTTAGTCTAACAAGAGAAGGACCAGGAGTAGGATTTAAAGCCAGACCTAATGGAGCCCAGGTGGGGATTATAATCCTGAGTCGGCCATAATTATTTGTCCCACAACATATACTGAGGGAGCCAGCTGTATAGGGTAAGGGCCTCAGCAGACACACAGCTACCTGGGAATAGACCCTGGGACATTTCTCCCAAGGATGAAAGCAATTACCAATCTGTCCCCCAGGCATTTCTCAAGGCCAAAGAGCCTCAGGTTCCTACTAAACATGTGCGGTCCAGATTCTGTTTTGAGTCTTCTCTGAGAAAACTGACCTCCAGAGTGTCTATTCCATGTTGAAAAACTCTCATTAGGTAACTGCAAGGCAGGTTGAGAGGGTGGGAAGGAAACCACCCACCTCCCTTCCTTCCCAGTCTCCCTGTGGCTGGGGGAATCTTTCAGGGAGTGGCAACACTCGGCAGGCTCCAGACTTGGCAGCCGACTCATTACCCTTATGACACCATTGGAGGTAAGTTGGTGGCGACTACCATCTGGAGTCTGTAGACAGAAAACTAAGACACAGAGAAGTGAGGGGATGACAATAACATAGCTACTGAAACCAGAAATAGAAAAAAAAAATCCTGGTCCCTTGATGCCTATGTCTATTTCTCCCCAGGTAGTCTTCCTCATTTATTGGGAAGACTGAGAGGGAAAATGGCAACTTCCATGGTTGTGGGGTAGGTATAGACCGTGAGGCAGGAGGCTGTTTCATCCTAGGAGATACACTCACTCCCAGGCGTCTGTCCTCGCTGAGACAAGGAGACCAGCTGCCTTCCTCTAGACCTTTACCACTACTTCCAAACAGCACCATGAGGCTTTTTTCTGGAGTATGGTGCCCTTCTCTTTTCCTTTTTTTTTTTTGGATTAGGTCCGAGTTGAGACAGACACTCCATTCTGGTGATGATCAAGCTCTTCTCAGGCACTGAGTTTATATCTTCTTAAAATGAGTCTTCAGGAGTTAAAACTGTAGAAGCAAGGGTGCGGCCACTGGGATGAGTGTAGTGACCCAGTCTCTCGAGTTCTCAGGCCCCAGGACTGTGCTACTTGTCTCCCCAGATGGAAGGTCTGGGTGGAATAGTGGTGCTGGCAAGGGGCAGATTCAAGCCATAGCCAGAAAGTCACATGTCTTTGAGATAAATATACCTCTTCTATTCAACTATCCGCTGCCTGATATGTTCTTTCATTGAAAGTTTGTCACTTTGGATTGACATAGGTAAAATATATTTTAGGCTATCTTTTTTTTTTTTTTTTTTTAAAGATCTTATTTATTTATTTGAGAGAGAGAGAGAGCATGAGAGGGGAGAAGGTCAGAGGGAGAAATATACTCTCCATGGATCTGGGAGCCCCATGTGGGACTTGATCCTGGGACTCTGGGATCATGACCTGAGCGAAGATGGTCACTTAACCAACTGAGCCACCCAGACACGCCTATTTTAGGCTATCTTTTAAGATGTAAAATTTCCTGGAGGGATGATCAAGCAATCATACCTTAGGATGAATTTAATTTTTAGACCACTTTGTTTTAAAATGGGGCACTAAGGAATGGGAATATTGATACCCGGGGAGGAATAGTTTTGCAGGAGGCTTTGCTCTGGAAAAGCATATCTTGAATTAATATTGTAAAAGGAATGTGATAACCAGAGGGTAGCACAGGAGATTTGCATGCTTTGGGATGGTGCTGGTTGGGAAAAAGAATTAAGGCAGTTTTCTGGGTACTTCTTTTGGGTTCCCTGGTGGTCCCCTACCAGATCTCTGCCATGTCATCTTGGTTTCTATCCCTCCTTCTATAACCTTGGCACTGCAGCCCCATGATGCTAGCTTTGGTTTAGATAAACTGTCTTGGTTATCACTTTGACCTTCAGCTCTGGGAATTGATTGGCTCCTTGTGTTAAATGTGTACTTGTACTTGAGGATTTCCCTGGACAGGACTCTATGTTTGAGGAGTGTTGGTTGTGAGGGTAAAGCGTAGGAGAACTTCGAGGTCCCTCTTTTTCCCTTTAGTCTCTATGTCCCTTTCAGGGATGATGCCTGGTCTGGGACTAGACTTTGGGATTCTGGCTGTTTGAGCTCCCACTTCATAAGAGGCTCTCCCTAGTATGACTGTGATGGTCCTCTTTGTACACATCTCATGTCTCAGCAAGGCCTGAGAGCTGACTTTCCTCAAGACAGGTCAGTGAGCGGATTATCTCCTGACTCAGACTGGCTTGCTCCCAGCCCCTGATGAAAGGAGGTGTTGATTTCAGGGTGAGCCCTCACTGATATTGGAAGAGGAGAGAAAAGAAGGGGACCTTCTTTCTTCAGGGAAGAAAAATGCGACTAGCCCTCAAGGCCCTTTCAGTTCAGGGAGAGGGTGAGATTTTTGGTCTTTCCCTAATGATGCCCAGGGCAGAATCCCCACCAATTCAAGGGATAATTAAATCAGAACCCAGGGGCTACAGTGACCCAAAAGGAAGGTCATTGAGAATACTGGGTATCTCCTGAACTGATGATTTTAAACTGAACACTTCAAAACGGTGAACTGAGATTTGGAAGCCATAGACACAAGTTGAGACCATAAACAATATGACCAATTCCACAGGAAAGCTGGGCTCGCTAGTGTAGGCGAACTTTGCAAACTAGTACCCCAAAGCTTAAACTTGGCTTGTGCACATTTTGCTTGGTCCACGTGGTATATTTAAAAATTTAGTTGGCAGTGTTAAAAATTTCACTGAGAAGTTTGGACTTCTGGATTCTCTGAAAAAATCAGATGGTCCGGTAACACTGCCTGATAATCAGTGTCTGGTACTGAGTGGCAGCTGCCCTCTGCCCCCCGCCACCCCCCCCCCGCCCCAGTCTTCACAACCCTAGACATCCCATGGCATTAGAACAGGCCCACCCCAACCATTGAAAGCCCCTGCCTGCACCCCATAGACATCTGAGCTTGGGCCCCCTGATATATGATCATATGGTATCTGCTAGGGAAGTGCTGGTGTGATAAAAATCCGGCTGAGCTAGTGAGCTTGAGTCGGACTGGCAAAAAGCTATGAGGCAACCACAATTCTGATTGGAGGGATTTCTGTGGAGACATGAGGATTAAAGCAGCGCTTCCCATTGTAGTTGAGCTGGAGGGGCAGGGCAGTCATTCGAGACTGGGAACTTTGACAGGTCAGTGACTTTTTCTTGGTGGCCCTTTTATTTGGGAAATGTGGTTTCCTAGTTGTATAGCAAGTGCTGTGTCCTCTGCAGCTCCTGTCCAACCAGGGGTGGGTGTGAGGGGAGGGACAGAAGACTTGAATCATGGTGGCATCTTTATGTTTCATCTTGCCCTATGTTAACTCTGGTGTTTTCTTTTCTTTCTTTCATTCTTCGGCCCCACTTCATACGGTTAGATCGTCTGACCTTGCTCGGCTGCTGGCTTTGCTCAGCCTGCTCAGCGGTCTGGTGTCATCTCTCGTGAGGTCTGGACACAGGGAAGGTGACTTCTCTGCCAGCAGCCCTTGCTTTGATACCTTCTCAGGCTGTAGGTCTTCCTTCTCACCCTCCTTCCCCACCTCAGGAGTCTCAGCTTTCTCCCCCTCCAGCACTGCTGTGGTCTCCAGCCCCTCTGTGCTCACTGTCTCCCCTTCCTGCCTCTTGTCTCCCACCTCTGGTTCGGCCCCCTCCTCTACAGGCTGCTCCTCCACCTCCCCCTCCTGTGCCCCCACCTGAGCGTAGGAAGGCAGTGTCTCTTGGTAAGCTCGGGACAGGTCCCCGAGGGGCCCCGCACCCATCTTCTCCTCGAACTGACTAAAAGGTTTGGCCGAAAGTGGGCTGGTCTCCACCATGCCGACCTCAGTCAGGGGGAAATAGTGGGACACGATTTTCTCTTCTTCCAGCAGCTGGTAGCCCTTGGCCTTCTGGATGGAGGAGACGGCAATGGAGTGGAGGGACTTCTCGGGTATCTCCCCCAGGGGCTGCTCCACGGGCCTCTTGAAGGCAGACCGGATTCTCTTCAGGCCTAGGTGGCTCATCTCCAGGATGTTGAGGAAGAGGGACACCGAGGCCACCGACAGCATGAACAGGATGAAGATGGTTTTCTCCGTTGGCCGCGACACGAAGCAGTCCACCACATTGGGGCAGGGCCACCTGCTGCAGCGATAGAGGGGCAGGATCCGGAAGCCATACAGGAAGTAGTGGCCCACGATGAAGCCCACCTCGAAGAGAGTCTTAAAGATGATGTGGCAGATGTAGGTCCGCAGCAGGGTCCCTTCCAGCCGGAATTTCTTGGTGCCTTTGCTGCTGTTGCTGCCCTTCTTGATGCTGCCCTGGTCCGCGGCCAGCGGCACCCTCTCGCCACCGTCGCCCGCCGCCTGCTGGCACAGCTCCTCGGCCTCACGCTCCTTGCGCTTCTCCTCCATGCGGACGTGGTGCACGGCGTGGCCCACGTACACCAGCGATGGCGTGGACACGAAGATGATCTGCAGCACCCAGAGGCGGATGTGTGAGATGGGGAAGGCCTCGTCGTAGCAGACGTTCTCGCAGCCGGGCTGCTGGGTGTTGCACACGAAGTCGGACTGCTCGTCCCCCCACACGAACTCCGCGGCTGTGCCCAGGATGAGGATCCGGAAGATGAAGAGCACGGTGAGCCAGACTCTTCCGATGACCGTCGAGTGCTCGTTCACCTCCTCCAAGATGTTCCCCAGGAAACTCCAGTCACCCATTTCTCACCCACCTGGAGGAGGAAGAAGGCAAGAGCTGATCAGCCGTGGTGCCATCCCCTGCCAGTCTCTCTCTGTTAACGCTTGCTCCCTGGGGGTAGGGTGGGGTACCTCTCCTTTCTGAGTTGCTGGAACCATCAGTATGTAAAAGAGCACCTATCGAGTGGAGTGCCTCCTCTTGCGTGCTGGGATGAAGGGACAAGAGCGGTGCGAAGAATCTTCCTCATCTGCAAAATGGGTTTAATGCTAATACCTGCTCTCTGTCACTTGCAAGGGGTGGTCTGAAAGTGTAGATGAGGCGATATGTGTATCATTCCTTGAATTCCACCCCAAATAAGGGCTCGTTGTTGACCATAGATAGAAACCCATGTTTACATGGGTTTAAATCAAGACCACAAGCTAAACTATGCTTTAAGAGGCATCATACTGAAGAAAACCCTATACTGTGAGGGGTCTGGGCCCCCAACAGAATTCTTGGATGTGTGAAACTGCCTGTAGCCATTTTACCTGGACTGTGTTGAAATGTACAATGATGTGTTTGGAGGGAAGTGGAAGGATTTTTTGAACATCTACTTTGTGACAGGCTTTTGACATTTCATTATTTCATTTAATTGGATCCTGCTAGACTATAGTCTTCATAAGGCTATGGGCCATGTATGTTTCATTCACTGCTGCATACTCAGGGCCTGTCACAGAGCCCAGCACCCAGTGAAAGCTCAGGAAGTGTTTAACCAATTTGATTTGAACACATGAGAAAACTGAAGTTCAGAGAGGTTAAACAAACTGGGATCAGACAGTTAAATAGCAGTCGTTTTGTCTGCCTGGTCCCAAGGGCTGAGTTCTTTCCATGACACCCTGGAGATACACTGCTTTCGATCTAAACTACATAATTCTGCAACTCCTGGTCTCTTAA
The DNA here is from genome assembly GCF_011764305.1 of Mustela putorius furo. Lineage (NCBI taxonomy): Eukaryota > Metazoa > Chordata > Mammalia > Carnivora > Mustelidae > Mustela > Mustela putorius. Next base: position 877,604 of record NW_025421424.1, read on the forward strand.
TTTATGTTTCTTTCTTCTCTATGTTGACATCTGCAAACCATTCTTAACAGCATCACAAATGGAGAGTACTGTCTTTTTTTATATGATTATTATTAGTCTTTTAAAACCAAAGAATGGGGAGCATGCTTCAGGGAGGAATCACGTTACACGGTGAGGAAAGTCCACTGAGACACTTTTAGTGTCTCACAGAATGAAAATGTTTTAGGTTCTGTAATGTGTGCCTACCTTAATAGAGCTAAAAATTTGTCAACAACAACAAAAATACCATTAAACATGATAGCATATCATGCCCCTAGCAACAGCATGATTAATGCACTGGGGATCGAACTGACGGGGCTGATATGTGTAAACTGGGACACTCACCCAGTGCAAACCTGTGCTAACCTAAGGGACTATGATCAAAACTTCTACATTGGGGCACCTGGCTGGCTCAATCTGAGGCGCATGGGATCCTTCACCTTGGGGTTGTGGGTACGAGCCCCACATTGGGTGTAGAGATCACTTAAATAAATAAATAAACTTAAAAACAAAACAAAACAAAACTTCTGTCTCAGCCTGTGGCAAATGCTCCTCCAGCCTGAACATTTCTAGTGTTGCAGTGTTTTCTCAGTGTGGCTCTTAGACGGTGGCAAGAGCGCATGCTGGAGATGTTGCTCTGGGCTTCTTTCAGCCTTGTCTCATCCTATAGCATCAGAAGACCACTGCTTTAATGACCGGGATACTTGTTAAGCACTTGAACGAGTGATGAAAAGTGATATCTTAAATAAGGTGTGATTTTCATAGATTGGAGTCTGTGGTTTGGAGTCCAGCCAGACGGTACGGGAGGCAGACAGTGATTGCAGGCGTGAGCAATGCGCACGCTGTGCTCTCAGGGTATGCACAGCTGTGGCTGCTTTTTGTTGTAGAGCAGAGGGTGTTGCTCCTCTTGGAGCCCCAGAAACTCCCAACTAGGTAGGGTACCCAAGAGCAGCTTCTGTCCTCCTGAGAAGGTGAGAGCATCTGCGGCTCCCCAGTCATGACTCCAGCATTGGGAAGAGTTCCTTGTAGGTAGGGATGGGGGGCTGAGAGTGGGAGAGGGTCCTCCACCCAGAACCAGCCATTCAGAATCCCAGCCACATGTGTCTAGCTATACTTCTGCTTTTAACATTCCTCCGTGGGCAGTTAAATCTAGTGCTTGCCCTGTAGTGAAGGGCAGCCATTTCCATTGCCTTCAGAGGGAAAAAAGATGGGAAACCTCACAATCAGGTAAGCAGCCCAGGCATAAATCCTACTGTTGGCAGAGCCAGGAAAACCCCAGTTTCCTATCACATGGTTCAATCTAACATTCATGTGAAAACAGCAGTTTATGTAATTTATTCTTATAAGATCAAGTCTGGCCTTAACGTACTCTACATCTAGTGTTGTTAATGTCTTGTCCCCATTGATGTATCAACTCAGATTTGACACTCTTCCTTGTATTGTACTGTATTTGTCCTTTGGGATTTCCGTGTGTATTTCACTCAGGTACCTATGTGGACGTGTGCAGTGAGCACACACTTTGAGGATAGCGTGTCTATCAATCTTGTTTCTCCCTTTGAGAATCAAAAGCTCTTGGAGACCAGGGATCATTTTATCTTCATCTTCTATGAAACGTCATGACACAAAACAAAGACCTTCACAGAGTAGGCGCTCCATAAATAACCAGTACATGGGACCAATGGTAATAATTTGAAATCTGAAATTCTCAATCTCTGAGTGCATATAATACCAGTATTAGTTAAAGTCTAGGAAACTCCAGTCTTCTTGCTGCAGTTAGCAGTGGCAGACAGAGAACTTGCAAAGAAAGCCTAAATACCAAAACAAGGATTGCAGATTGATCCAAAACTAGCTGTTTTGAGAGACTGTTTTGTATAAATAAACTGGAAGGCCAGTGATTTTTGACATGTTGTGACTGTTGTGGCATATTCATGAAACATGAAGATCCTCCCGACCACCCCATCAGTAGTTTCCAAATTAAGCCAAATTTGTGTCCTTTCATACCCTACTCTGCAATGCTAAGACTGAGTGTGTGAATGTGTGTGTGTGTTTTAATGTCTAGTTACAAAGTTTCTCATGATAATGGAAGAAGAGAAACTAACTTAGGAAAAAATCTTTCCAATTCCATGCTGTTGAAACAGACCCATTATTCTTTTAAGAAGAGGAGCTTTAGAGGTGCTAAGAGAAAATGCCTTGGGTCCTTGACTTCTACCAATGAAAATTATACATAAAGGAAGTCAGATAAGAGTATATCTGAACAAATTATTCCACTGGAGCAGGGAGTAATTTAAACCAAAGGAAGAATATTTCTCTGCTCTTCTGCAAAAAGAAACAGATCTTTTACAGATAGAAAGTAAACCGATGGAGTTCACGCATCCACCCCAGGTCATCCAACAGAATGTTCCACCAGAGGATTATGGTTTTATTTTTATTTTTATTTTTTTAAGATTTTATTTGTTTATTTGACAGACAGAGACCACAAGTAGGCAGAGAGGCGGGGGGCGGGGGGGCGGAGGCAGGCTCCCTGCTGAGCAGAGAGCCCGATGTGGACCCTGGGATCATGACCTGAGCCGAAGGCAGAGGCTTTAACCCACTGAGCCACCCAGGTGTCCCAGGATTATGGTTTTAAATAATGATTAAAATGACACCTTATGTTTGGGTATCCTTTGTCTATTTATAACTGATACACTTTTCCATATCTTATTTCAGTCCTCATAAGAACCTGTAAACTAGGCCAGTAGTTCTCAAACTTTGACATCATAGACTAGTAAAGTACCAGCAGAACAGGGGGGCCAACACAGAGTTACCAGCTCCTAATTTTGCCAAGCAAGGATATAAAAATAAGAAACTTGGGGTGCCTGGGTGACTCAGTGGGTTAAGCCTCTGCCTTCGGCTCAGGTCATTGTCTCAGGGTCCTGGGATCAAGCCCAGCATCAGGCTCTCTGCTCAGTGGAAAGCCTGCTTCCCCCCACCCTCTCTGCCTGCTGCTCTGCCTACTTGTGATCTCTCTCTCTGTCAAATAAATAAATAAAATCTTAAAAAAAAACTTATTAAATCACAATTATGACTACATCATTTCATAAGAGGGGGAATATCATACCACAAAACCAGAAAAGACATAATTTCAGAATAAAAGTCCTTTAAATGGAACACATTTAAGTTGGTGAAAAATTTACTATATTGCTTACTACATTATTACTACAGGCTTCTGGAAGGTTCATCTTGGACCAGAACTGACAGGTCCGCAGGATGACCATTTAGAACCAGTGAACCAGGCATTTTCAGCCTCCATTAACAGATAGGAAGGCAGGCAGGGAGGTTCACTAAGTCTGCCAAGGGGGCTCAACTAGTGAGGGCAGAGCAGGGGTGGGAGCCCTGCTCTTCTGGCTTCAAGCCCAGGGCAATCTCCAATACAGAGAAGTATCCTCTTCTCTTGGCTTTGAGAAGAGGCAGAATACCACACTTACACCTGTGTTAGCCAGTTACCCCAAAGGATTACATGGCCACTTACCAGTCTGGTTGGTAAGGGAGTATAAATGGGTCTCCCTTCATGTCTCTAGAGCAGCTAGACTCTAGAGCAAAGAGAAGCTTTCCTAGAGAAACAGCACAGCCTGCCCCCAGGAAGACTGTTGGGGTCTTTAGCTAGACCTATTCTTATGCACCATTAAATGCCCCAACATCGAAAATGCAGCGCATGAAGCCTCCTCTCCACCCACAGCACTCAGAAGTAATTACTGTTACACCTATCACAGAGATCAAGGAAAAAGTATAAAACTCTTTCATAAATACCAAATACTTATTTTAGATCTCTCGGGATTCCTGGAGGCATGTTAATTCATTCTGAAAAAATGAGAAAACCTTAAAAAGTCAAATTGTAGTTAGAATTTGGGCATCTCCCCTCTCATCCCCCTCTCCCATTCCTACAGTCCTTTCCCTTCCGAAACTCTGCCCACTCTCAGGCCAGTCCCAAGAGGATTTTCAGAATTGGACTCTAAGTTCAGCCATCCCAACCCAAGACCAAACCTTAGTGACAACGTTTTTCCTTTTGTAGAAACCCCGATCTGGCCCTTAGATTAGGCTAGAAAAGAAGCCCAGGTTACATGGCAGGGAAGGCGACAAACCAACGTAACCCAAGGAAAACTTGCCAACAGCAGTAGGGTCCCCCGGAGAAATATGTGCTCTCTTTCTCTCTTGGCACTCAGCAGCAAAATGGCAACTTTGTCCTCTTTCCCTTGGCGCCTAAAAGCCCACCTCCCACTTCTCTATCCCGCCCCTACCTTGCTGCACGACTGAGCAGATATGACTGGATTGGCCCTGATGGGTAGGTTTTACTGTCCAGCAATATTTTAAGCTCCCAGCCAGACAGCTTTTATGAAGGGAGGGATGTTTGGAAAACAATAGGAGAGAGAGAGAATGGGAGAGCTGTGTTGGGCACAGAGGGGAGGAGGGGGGGAAAAGCTGATGTGGGAAAGCTTAGATAGGCTTCTGTAGCCTCCCAAAGTGTCTTTTAGCTGCAGACCTGGTCCTGTACTGCAGAAAACCTTCGGCTTCTCTCCAGAGGGGGTATTTTACCTGGGGGTATTTTCTCAGTGCCTTATCATCAGCTTAGAGAATGCTTGGGGTGTAGGGACAGTAAGAGGTCACTTGCATGCATCCCCTGCCCTCAGTCAGACTGTACCAAAGCACCCCCGCCCCCAAAGAAGAGTGGTTGTTTCTTTTCAAGGGTTGATCTATCGTTCTCTCTTGGGGGTTTGTTCTTATGTCTCCAAGTTTCTTTCTTTGAAAGGAGCCTGCATATGCCAAAGAATTCTGGTGCCACTTGTCAACATAATAACATTCCCCACCTTGTTTTACTCATAATTACAAATACTTTTGAGGAACTGCAGAGTCAAGGGGACTATGCAGTGTCAGCTAATAGTTGCAGACTCTCATGCCTCCAACTGCGAAATGGGGGTATGAGGTTTGGGTCACCAAGAAGCTCTGGGTTGAAATACCTGTGCGGCCTAATGAGGAATGATGTTTAGGAAGCTAGGTCTGGGGCATGAACGCATGCCCTCTGCCTCCCCAAGTCCCACCATCTTCCCAATGTCTGGGACTCACCATTGCATTGGTATGAAAGATGGTTGTACTGACCACCTTTCCAAACCCCAAACTGGGGCATTTTATTATATAAGTTGATATATGGAAACAATGGAGCAAACATAGTTGAAACTGGGATGGTTTTAGGAAACCTACAATGTATAATTACTGAGCCGAAGGCAACTTGGAGGGTAAACCAGAAAAACAGCATCTAAGTGCTTGCCTCTTCTCTACCCTCATTTCCTGCCCTTTCTGGTGTCATGGGCATACTGCATTTTGATGGTGGTGGTTTGAAGGGGGATGTTACCAAAGTTGTTTGAGTCTCCAATTCCAATCATATCCTAATGTTCACTAGCCCAAACCTTATTTACTTTAGAATTCTGATTTCTTTCAGAATTCAAATTTGAAGGATGAGTCTAACTGGAACAGAGCCTTCTAGAGAATCTGTCAATTAAAAGCAACTGGCCAAGGCTCTTCCCCAGTATCAACGAGGCAAGAAGTCAGAGGAGAGAGGGAAAGAAATCTGATCAGTGTTTCTTCAGAGAGCATTTGTTCAATGTTGATTCCTGAAGCTTGAGCTTTCTCTGGGATTTTCCAGAAACTACAAACTTCTCTTCAGATGAATTTCTCTCATGCAGGGCTTTCCAGGACAACTTGGCTTGTGTGGTAGAGCAGTCCCGTCTCCTGACATCATTGTGTGAGAGACAGTCGTAGAGGATGTGTTCATGTCTGGAAAAATAAAGAATCTCATCAGAGCTCAGGTTTGGACAAATCTAGCTTTGCAATTTAGCACTTTCTTTGCTTATTTCCTCCATGGGTGTTGAAGACAACTCTACTAAGAGTGCCGAGGTGATTGAATTATTTTTGTTGTCACATCTTCTGTTTGCAGTCTTTGAAAACATAAACACTCAATCCCTTATGTCTTGAGGAACATTTTGAAAGAGGTGGGAGAGGGCCTCATCCCAGGTTCGTCTGTGGTTAAGAGATGTCCTAACCAGAAATTAGAGTCAGTTTCTTAGGTCTTTCAGTGGGAAGTCTTCTTGTGGCGGCTCTATTGTTTTATCTGATGTAAACAAAGCTCTGGAACATGGGATATAACCACATTTGAAGGCAAATCCCACTTTTATGTTCTGTAATGTGGATTATTAGATCATTGATGTTTGGATAGTTCAACGGTGGCGTTCTTTCACCAGGGTATGTTTTGGAAGCAGTGAAGTAGTTACACATGGGAAAATCGCGGGATTTTCAGTGGGAAGACCTGGCTCTTGGTGTGGCCCTTCCTGAGCAGTTTGCCCAGCCTCTCTGGGTCTTGGCTTTCTCAACTACGTAAGAGAGTTGATAATGACCGCCTTTCCTGTTTTGTGAAAAGTCCTTTTAGTAATGATGGTGGCGATTGCTCTAACCCATGCAATGCTGTGAATCCCTATCCGCTTGTTAGTTATTCACTGTGATCTCCTCCCCTTCTGAGTCTGGCTGTGTCCTGTGCCCCCAGGTCCTGGGTTGGCTTGTTTCTAAGTGTGTCTTGATTACAGTCATAATATGCTTTCCTTCCACAGGGAAAATACCAGGACTGGAAAAGACCAGAAGAAACTGTGGGCCTCAATTTCCTCATTTTACAGATGAGAAGTCAGTTCAGGGTGGAAATGACGTCTTGAGGTCGTGGTGCAACTTAGAGGCCCAGGCATTTTCCATGGTTCTGGATGCCTCCATGTGGGGGTAGAGACTCACTCAGCGGTAAGGCTCTTTAGGGAGAACCAGGTGAGCCCTATCATGGGTAGAAAGCCAGGCAGACAGATGTATGGGGCCCGCAGGGACCATTCTCAGTCAATTGAAATGATTGGAATTAGGAGGCAAAAAACCCTCTCTTTTCCAGCTGCTTGGGTGTGCAAGGTAGAATGAATCTCTAAGAAACCCAGGGCCAGGGGCTATGGGTGAATTGGGTTATTTCCCTGAATATCCAGGCCTGGCTCTGACTTCGTGGGCAATGTTTGGTGATTCATTTTACAAGCATTTTCTGAGCTCCCACTCCATGAGGTGTTTGGGACCCACCAGTGGGTAAAACAAAGATCTCTGCCATAGCAGAGCTCACAGTCTTGTTGGGGAGGCGGCTGATTCTCATTAAACGCGATAACTCAGGGAATGACACAGGAGGTTAGGTGATAGGAGCTAGCACCAAATGGAAAAGTATGGGGGGCAGGGAAGTGCGAGGCAAGGGATTGGGAGAGCCAGTGGAGGGGAGATGGTTCCCACACAGACCTCACTGAGGTGAGGTGGAGCCCACTTTAAAGAGGGTGAGGGAGGGAGTGGTGAGGGTATGGGGTAGGTGGTGGGGGGGGGGAGGGGGAGAGTAAGCCAGGCCAAGTCCTGCAGGAGCAGGCAGCCCAGGGCTGGGCTGGAACAGTGGGTGCAGACAAAAACTTCTGGGAAATGTAATTTTTGTCTCCTGATTGTTCATCCATGTGTGGCTTGATCACCTTCACATCTCTAAAGCATCGACAACACCAAGAAAGGAGATACCCAGCCTCCAACGTGCAACTTTGCCCTTCTCTTCCACCACACGCTTTGGCGAAGTGGTTGGTGTGAGCCTGGCCCTGTGCTGGGAGGACAAACTTGGATAAAACCCTGGGATGCCTAACCCAAAGCGCGTGCAGAGAGGCCTCACACCCATCTGCTCAAGGAGATGGAGGACTGGAGGGGGCTCTGGTCTCCTAGACCCCAGTTCCCGCATTGGGCCTTAGAACGGGGGCCTTCGTCTTTGAGGAAGCTGAACAGAGAAGCACTGAATGGCCAGGCTTTGGAGTGAGTTTGGCTCAGCATTGCCCCGAATAGGCTGCCCAACCTCGCTCACGTGACTTTCCTGGGCTCCTCTTCAGTTTTTCTCCTGTGAAAATGGGAACCAGCATCTCCTCAAAGAATCAGAGTGATTCAGTAAAACAATATGCATAAAACCGAGTTTAGTACTTGACATTGGGCCAGTGCTTGCTAAGTAGTAATGGCCATTACCACCCTTTGGAAGAAGGTTTGGCTACTACTGACCGAAGGAGGTCAAGTGTTCCTTCCATAATTAACCAGCGGGGGGCTCAATGCTTGCTTTTTCTTGTTTGTACCACCTGGAGAGGCCCAGAGGTGAGCCATGGCCCTCTCTAACCCTCCTCCCTGGCCAGCTGGGTGTGAGCCAGAGAGTCTTCTGTACGACAACCATTTGGCTGGGATTCAAGAGCTCCTGTGCCCTGAGGGGCAAGGGGTGGGCTGGAGGGGAGGGACAGGGGTCACTTTCACCGGTGACAGGATTTCCCGCACAGACAGTTGTCAGGGCAAGGCTGGGCACTCTATTGAACAGAGCAGCTCATGCATGAGAGCAGACTGTGCCAATTCTATAGAGCACGACCCCTCGGCCCTGGGATCTTCTGCTAACAAAGTTATCTTTCCCAATCTGCTTAGGCAGAAGGGGGACACACTTCCCGTCCTTGTGCTGAGCCTGCAGAACAATAGGACCCAGGCCAGGCCGAGATCTGGCTCTCAGCATGTTCCCCTCATTTCCTCCCCTCTTCCCACGAAAGGTCTTGGGTTCTCTTCAGCAGCCCTGGTCGTCACCTTGGGGAGATGAGGCTGCAGAAAGCGGCCATTGGCTGGGGATGGGGGAGGGGAGAGACCAGGGAGTGTCCTGACATTCTAGCTGCCTGGGGAGGGACAGAGAGAATATCCCAGAAGAGGGACAGGGAAAGAGGCTGATGGAACCTCAGATTCGCTGGGGTGGGAGCAGTTGTGAATGTTGTAAGCCCATAGGTCTCTGACTGCAGTTCCCTGGGGCCAGCGGTGGCAGCATTGCCTGGGAATTGGTTAGGGGAGCGAGCCCTGCCCCAGGACCTACTGAATCAGAAACTCTGAAGGTGGAGACCTGAAAACTGTTTTTAAAAAGCCCTCTGGGGGACGCCTGGGTGGCTCAGTTGGTTTAGTGGCTGCCTTTGCCTCAAGTCATGATCCCAGTGTCCTGGGATCGAGTCCCACATGGGGCTCCTCGCTCAGCAGGAAGCCTGCTTCTCCCACTGTCTCTGCCTGCCACTCTGTCTGCCTGTGCTCACGTTCTCTGACCAAAAAAAAAAAAGTTAAAAAAAATTAAAGGGGAGCCTGGGTGGCTCAGTGGGTTAAGCCGCTGCCTTCGGCTCAGGTCATGATCTCAGGGTCCTGGGATCGAGTCCCGCATGGGGCTCTCTGCTTGGCAGGGAGCCTGCTTCCCTCTCTCTCTCTCTCTCTCTGCCAGCCTCTCTACCTACGTGTGATCTCTCTCTCTGTCAAATAAATAAATAAATAAATAAAATCTTAAAAAAAAAAAATTAAAAAGCCCTCTGAGAAACAAACTGAGGGTTTTGGAGGGGAGAGGGGTGGGGGATGGGTGAGCCTGGTGGTGGGTATGAAGGAGGGCATGTATTGCATGGAGCACTGGGTGTTGTATATAAACAATGAATCTTGGAACACTGAAAAAATAAAATAAAAACAAAGAACAAAAAACAAAACAACAAACCCCCCCCCCCACACATACAAAATAAAAGCCTTCTAGGCAATTCTAGTGTATGCTAAAACTTTAGAGCCACTGCTCAATGTAACCCTGGCCGCTAGAATTGGTGGTGCTGGTCCCCGGTGCCCAGAGCCCTCCCCTAGTCCCCATGGCCGGCACTTTCTGATACCTGCGTCCACCACGAGGCCCTAGACACAGGTCTTTGGGTCCATCCAGAAAACAAACCATCAAGTCTTGTGGAGTTCCCTGTAGTCTCTCAGCTGTTGTAGTAGCCCATCCTACATATATAATAAGTCAGAAGGGGAGAAAAATATTTTGCAAATACATGGTGTAGGCAGCTGTACCTACAGTGAGGGGTGGGCCGATTTGTCTCCATTTTACTGAGGCTCAGCGAGGTTAAGTAATTTGCCCGCGGTCATGGAAAGAAAGGGGCAGGGTGAGGACTGGAACCAGATCTGCTCGACTCCAAAGCCGGTGTTTGCTCTGGCTGTCCGTGCTGTCGCCTTTAATTGTGAGATTCAGTTCAACAGTGCTGACCTTTCAGAGCATTTTGGGGGGTCTCCGGTCTTTGTGCTAATCAATTAACATTTGCATGTTCAGAAAAGGTTTTTTGTTTGTTTGTTTGTTATTGCAGTTGTTGTTGTTTTTGTCCTGAAAAACCCACATAGCTGCAAACATTGTCTACATAGAGGAATTCACTTTGTACCTATCTGTGTGCCTTTTAAAAATGACAAACCTACAGGGTGAAAGCTTGCATGATGGAAGGAATCAAAACGGTAGAGGGACATGCAGGGTAAAGAGTAAAGTTCTCTGCTTACCTTCCTCTTCCCACCTCATCACTACAACCTTGCTTAACTGTTTGGTGTGTGTCTTTCCAGACGGTTTTTGCTTTTTTAAAGATGCACTTCATATATACATATTAACATATGCCTAATATATCTTGATATCTTTGCTGTATATGTCTGCATCATTTTAATGTCTGCAATAGTATTCCATCATAAGGACATCCTGTAAATTTGTTCAGTCTGGTCTCTGTTGAAGGACATTAGGTTGCTTCCATGTTTTTTGCTATGACAAACTTTCAGAAAAGGATAAACATCTATATGTCCGTATTTTAGGGGCAAATGAAGGAATAGTTTTGGAGGATGGATCCCTGGAGGTAGAATAGATTACTCAAAACATAGGAACGACTTGAAAGTTGGTTAAGTGACACCAATTACTTTCAAAACAGACTGTGCCTGACTATACGCTCAGAAGAGTGTGGGGGCAGGCATTTTGTGTTCTAGTCTTACTATCACCAGCTGTTGTCTCTCTTTACATTTTTTTTTTTTGACAGTGGTATGAGCAGGACATAGTCTTTATTTTAATTAGCAGTTTTCTGATTATCGAATGACTCATATATTTATTAGCCATTTACATTTCTTTTTTTCTGGATCATGCACTCAGATCCTTTTTCTCTTTTGGGGGAGTTATTTTCCTTTTCCTTGTTGGTTTATTGACTCTTTTTATAGACCATAGCTAATATTTGTCATAAGGATTGTGAAATTTTTTCATATGATGACTTGTAACTTTGCTCTTAAAGTGTTTTGCTGTAAAAGAGGACTTATATTTTTATCTAATCAAATCTGTCATTAAAAAGTTTGTGGTTTCTCATTTTTGTGCCTGCTTAGAAAGGCTTCTGCATTTCATTAAAATTCAGAAGACCAGTGAGGAAAGAAATTTGCCAGAGTAGATTCCGTTTCAGTTCAGCATTTAAGCCTGGAAAAACTGAATTATCAGAGCAATACAAACCCTGCCTAATTCTCCTCCTAGTTTTGTCTATAGTGGCCATTTAATTTTAATAATAAAGGAATTATGTAAATTGCATTCATTGTCTTGGTTCATTTGGCAACAGATTTCATCATCATCATCATCATCATCATTTTCCAGGACCCGTTTGATTTGCAAATCAGAAAACCAAACCTGTGTCATTTTGCTTCTTGTAGGTACTTTTGTTTTGCCTCTATGGTTTTGGATGCCTGATCTGTACTTCTATTCAGATATCACGCGTGGGTGGAGAGAGAGCATGGAACATTATTATTTTCTTTTTCACAGGCTTATTTATGGGGAGGACTTTTTTGTCTTTTTCTTTTTGCCATTGCCTTTTCTTTGTGGCAAATCAAATAGCTGCAGTCTGGGCCAGTTACCCTGAATTCCAAAAAAGCCTGCTTCTTTTTTAATCCATTACTACTTGGTTTCTTTTTGCCTTAAGTAAGAGGCTTTACTCTGACCAGATTCGTTGGGAAGAACATGGTTCTGGTAGCTGGAAAACTTCAGTCTGTGGCTTAATCTAGTTGGTTTCTCCATCACTAAGGACTTGGGTTCCTCTGTCTTTAGTCAATCTTCTGTGTCATCTACCCTGGTTCCAAGTCCAAAGACTCAAAACAAATATTGTTCTCTGTCTACTGTTGAGTCCCCCAATAATGGGTCCGTGATCAAAGGAGGGAGACTGACACAAAGTGAAGGTCAAGCAAAGTATTTTTTCGCGCCAAGCATGGAGAATTAAACTGACTGGCCGGGGCTGTCTCTTATAAGAGGTGACCCCTCCCTGCCTTACAGACTAACTTTTTTTTTTTTTTTTAAAGATTTTATTTATTTGACAGACAGAGATCACAAGTAGGCAGAGGGGTAGGCAGAGAAAGAGAGGAGGAATCAGGCTCCCTGCTGAGCAGAGAGTCCGATGTGGGGCTTGATCCCAGGACCCTGAGATCATGACCTGAGCCGAAGGTGGAGGCTTAACCCACTGATTGACCCAGGTGCTTTCAGACTAACTTTTATAGAGCAAAGGCTATGTGGTTGAGCCTGGCCACACACAGGTGGTTAATGAGATTGCAACATACAGAGAAAGCCGCACAGTCATGTTAGGTCACACACGGGTGGCAATTGAATTACAATTTACCCCATAGTAGCAATTTGAACTAGCCTATCACCTTGGTCAGAATTGGCACCCAATAGGCGCCTAAAAGGCAGGGCCCACACTCCTTGGTAGCTAGGGAGACAGTATGCGCACCCCACTGATTGGATGTCTCCACCTGGCCGGATTCACCCCTGCATTCGGGCTGTTATCTCCATCCGACCTGACCCACCCTTGTATTTGGACTTTGTTTTGTGGGACTGGTTTTCCGGACTTGCTTTTAAGTAAGGGGCGGGGGCAGGGTCAGTTTAAGTTTTACTGCATAAACAACAAAATCACTGTTTAATGGAATGGAATCGCTCTGGCTAAATAGGCCCTTACATCCATCTCTCAGTTTCCTGAGCCATAACATGGGTAAACAATGAGACATACCTGGATGAGTTGTTTTGAGGGTTAAATAAGAGAATACAGAATTTTATAAACACTCGTGACAAAAAAGTGGTTCTTCAGAAGCAAGTTTCATTTCTTTCGGGGGTTATGCTGAGCTCGTGCCACTAGATGGCGTTACCAACACAGCCAGCTGGCTAAGATGGTTCAGTATGAAGTCCAAGCTGGGGAAAGGGGATCCCCACTTCCTTTTCTTCCCTATGAATGAAATATATTTAGCAGCGATGGTTACAGATGTAACAAAGAAGCTTTCATTTTTGCTGTAAATCATTTGTTACCGTCAGAGCTTTTCTTAGGCAGCAGACTGCCCTGAGCAATGGTTGCAAGGAGACCCAGAAGCCAGAGTACTCTTTTGGAAACAAATTTGATCATGTCTTTCCCATACTTGAAACCCTTCTATAGCTTGCTAATATAAACAGAGGTACTATTTGATATTTTTATTTTAAGTTCAACCTTGCTCTGGAATTGAGGGTATAAAATAAGTCATTCAGGTCAAGGGCAACATGCCCCTAGTCCTACCTCTCAGGCACCACAGGAACCCTGAAGCTCTAGAAAATAAGGCTCAAGAATCGAGACAAAGTGAAGCTTGTGGCCTTGAATATATCGCATAGAGTCCTCTGTCTGCAGCATGCCTATTACTCCAGCCCATATCTTGCCACCCATTGCTTTGCTCCTGACCTTCAGCCGCTATTAACCTATTGAGCTCCCTATACATAGCACCCTGATTCTTGCCTCCGTGCCTCTGTCCCTGCAGTTCCCTCTACTTTGAACCTCCCTCCTCAACTCTGACTCATCCAGCAATGCTCAGTTTAGGCTTTACCCAAAAATTCCTTCTTCAGGATTTCTGTCCCCATCTAGGTTAGATTTCAAGAGGTCCTTCATGTGTCTTTCTCCTCTACTAGTCTATGTTATTTGTGAGTGCAAGAAATGTGCCTTTCTCGTATTTATTTTAGGAGGGCCAGGCCAATGAGAGAACTCAATGGGTTTTTGTGGAAAGAATCAATGAATGAGTGAGGAACAGAGAGAAGGGCATTCCAGATAGACAAGATAGCAAGATGTAAAGGACAAGATGAAGATGTAAAAGTTGGAGAGGGAGGTGACTATTGCAGGGAGTGGATGGTTTGAGTCCAGGAGTAAGGGGATTTCTTCCCACAATCCAGGCTGAGCCACTCACTGGAGACCAGGGTGAGCCCTGTCCTCTCAAAGTGCCAACGGCAGCCCTCATGAAGTCATGGGGGGGGGGTATGTAAGGTGGGGATTGTATGGCAGCTGTAAGAGAAGCCCCAGAAGTAACCTGCTTCTGGGAATAATTTTGGCAGTGACCTTCAGTGGCCTGAAATTGAGGGTCTAGAGCTGCTCAGACCCTCTATGGTAAAGGTGAGGACCCCAACACAAATGACCTTTGCCAGAAATATCACACACACACACACACACACACACACACACACACACACTTTCTTTCTCTGTTTTCTTCCTCTTCTGAGACCGGATCCTCTTTTTCTTCTGAGGGTCCCTGAGAAAGGTATAGGACAGGGCTCCTCAGGTTAATGAGGGTGATCTCTCTCAAAGGGGCAAATGCTCGGGGAGCAGCCCACATGATTCCAGGAGGAAAAGGGGCTGGGAAGTGGGAAGGTGGTTCTTGTCCCTTGTTATTGCAGGCACAGGAATCAGTCCTGAGCCAGCTTTGTGTGTGGGAACCAAGACAGCGGACCATCAAGTTGTCACCCTCTGGGCTCTGGACCTGTGGGGCATGAGGGCTTCAAAAAAAACTAGAAGATTTACTTTCCCCCTAAAAACAGAGATGGTATTACCATATTACCTCACTGTGGCAGCTTCCTAAGCAGCAGACTCAAGGGCCAAAGTGCTCCAGAGCATACTTTAGAGGGAGAATGTTGCCTTTCTGTTGTCTCAAATGGCACCTCCAGCCCCTGAAACTGGAGTCTTTATTAGCTTGTACCTGTGAGGTGATACAAAACTGAAGAAGCTTCAGTCTCTGGCCAGTTTTATCCTCCATCTGGGAAGAGGCTGCCCATTTCCCAAAGACTTGCTACAGGTCCCTGTACCTGCTTAGGTCCTGTGGCTACTAAGGATAGCTGGGATTTCCCTCAATTTCTGTGCTACTGATGTAACTTGCTGAGGCCAGTCTCTTCGCAGACCCCAGGTGGCTTTTCTCCAGATAGTCTGCCAAAATAGTTTGCAGTTTCCAGTCTCACAGGCAAGAAGGGACTCTGGACGTGTAATGGAGAGTGTGGGAGCCCCAGAGGAGAAACATCTAGCCCTTCTGGCATTACCACAGTCATAGGGCTTCAAATGTGCCCCCGCTCCCCGACACATGTTAGTTACCCCCTCCAAACTGTAGAGGGAGGCATAATGGTGACCAGTCCCATTTTACCTGAAGTGTGAGAGCTTGCAAAGGCTCAAGAAGAGTGTTGACAAAGCAGAGAGGGGAATTCTAAATCCTCCGAATTTCTAGGAGTGGGTAAATGAGCTCATAGTCCACATTACGCAGCCTGCCCAGGACTCCAGGGAGGCGGACCCCTTCCTCTTTTCACTCCAAAGGTGAACCTCCCTGGAAGGCAGAGGCCGCTCTTGACCTAAAACTGGGAGAAAAACCACTTGGAATTTTTTTTTTTTTAATTGCTTCTTCATTTTCCTTCTGGATCGGGTCCCCAGGCATCCAAACAATGCCTCTCCAGGCACTGCTGTCATAAAATGCAATTGAAATCCGTATCTATGGAAACAGGCTGGCTCCTTTTGCCTCTCTCCCTCCCTGCGTCTGTGTGGGCCGGGGTGGGTCTAGACTCTAGGCTCTTTGCTCTGATGTAGGGGGCCATTCTGGTTGTGCCCTGCCTGCCCTACTGAGCCTGGCCTCCTCCCGCCAGCCAGCGGAAGGAGAGTGAGCTAGGGCTGGGGCAGGGCAGTAAAGCTTCAGATAGGCCCAGAGAGGCAGGGCAGAAGGAAGATAGTGTGTCTGTCTGGGGCTCCGGGGACAGCAGGCAGTGACACTCAGCAGGGACAGCATTGACCTGGGCACTCAGAGCTCCATGCTGCTCTCCTGGCTTTTGAGCTCAAGACCCAGACATTTACTCAGTCAACAAAGTTCTTCCCCACCTTCTTCATGCACCCCAGGCTTGGCTACAATTCTCTGGGCCTTTCTTCCTTTGCCTAAAAAGGCAGTTCATTATTCCTTAGGGGTACATATGTGATGGTGTTTGGTTTAAGAGGTTTTTTTTTGGTTTTGTTTTGTTTTTGGTTTTTTTGGATTTAAGACAAATGAAAATCAGTCTGCTTCAACTTGGCAGAATGGACTGAAATGGAAACAAAGACACCAGAGCTCTCTTCTCATCCTCAGCCCTAATCCACTGACTTACCAAATCACATGTTTTCTTGCAGGGGCAACCTGTCTTTAAACCAGGCACTGCAGACAGGTCTAGCTCATGAGTTGGGAAATTAGCGGGGGTAGGGGGGGTGGGAGGGGAAGGTGATGGTGTTGGGAGCCCTCACTACCTGATGAAATGTGTCATGTAACAGAGTTTCCAGGGAGATCATTTCCAATCCAGCATTGTGCCTCTGCCTGGGTAGCCCAGGAAAGCATCCAGAACGCCACCAACACTGTCCTTGCGTCACTAGGGGGCGATGCTGTCTCTCTTTTATTCCATGCGGGTTTTGTTTTGTTTTGTTTTGTTTTGCTTTTTGGGGGGCTACTTCTTCAGAAATTGTGGGCTAAGAAAGAAGCCCCTTTCAGATGTGCCTCAGAGTAGAAGAACTCTATTCATCACACCAGAACAGAAGGGCATGGTTCAAGTGTGAGTGGCTGAGAGGATGGGAATGCAAAAGGACAAAGCCGGGCCTTAATTTGGGGGATTGTTGTGGGGCCATATTTGCTTGCCTTCCCTCACTCTCTTTAGTGAGCGGGTACCCCAGAGGGTATCCCCCACTCCTCTTCTTTCCCTACTCACTAGCTCCTCTCATCATTGCAACATTTGCCCTATTTCTCATGGTCCCCCTAAACCGTCAAACCTGAGAATCCTGTGAAATTCTCTGCTATACCCCCTTCCCTCTCTCAGGCCTGCCCTGTTTCCTCTGTTCCTGAACTATTTGACAGTATCCCTGATTGTACCCCCGGGAAATATTTGATTGTGAAAAGGCAAAAGTATATGGTGTATCGTTGGTTCATGGGATGGCAAAGCCAAGAACCTCAGCAGGTACCTTTCTCTGACTTCAGAGATTAGAGGCCCCGGGGCCAGCAGCACTCTGGGGCCATTCTGGCCAGAGTAAGGGAGAGTCCATTTTAAGAGTTATGGCTGAGAATGTGTGAATTTGGTTCATCCAGCTGCTTGGTACCATTCTGGGAAGCCTCTGTAGCTGGAGGCAGAGTTGGTGGAACTCTTGGAGCTGCAGAAGGTGTTTGGGCGGTGGCCTCCTCGTGGGTGAGCTGCCTACCTTGGACTTGCCCTCCAAGAGCCCGCAGGATGATCCACAGCCAGTGTGACAGCCTGCACCAACACAGCCAGTGTGACAGCCTGCACTAACACAGCACCATTGATTCATGCTCTCCTTGGCCTGTCCGCAAACCTTTGTGGAGACTTCCGAGGAATTCCTCTGCCCACTAGATCCAGTAGGTACATTTTCATGTCCTTTTAAAGGGTGAGGGGGCCTTGTGTGGAAGACTCTGTCGTTGGAATTCATCACTGGCATTCTCAACATGATGTGTAGTTTTTCTTGGCTCTCAGACTCTATAACTAGACAGTCCGACTCTGAACCTACCACTTCCTGGCTATGTGATATTTGGCAAATTAACTCTTTGAAATCTCAGTTTTATCATCTATAGATGAAGATGATTGTAATGGGGATATAATGAGATACTCTATATAAAGTACTTGGCCCAATGGCTGGCATGTAAATGGTCACTGTCATTATCTTGAAAGGCAGTAGAGTGTAGTAGCTAAGCCAGCTGGCTCAGATTGGGACTCTACCACTTCCTAGCTGTGTGATAGCAAGCAAATAATTTAATCTCTCTGTGCCTTGGTTGCCTTATATATAAAATGTAGTTGATAACGATACCTATTTGTTAGGATTGGCTAGCTAATGCATATGGTGCCCTGAAAACAGTTCCTGGCACATAGTAAGATCCAAATAAGGGTAGCCCTCATCGTCTGCAGAGCAACGGCCTGAATTATCCAAGGATGCCTCTGGAGTACTGTGATGAACATTTGAGGAGAATTATTTTCTCATTTGACTTAGTTTAACGAAGATGAATCTGTATTTGTTGCTTGTACAGCTGGTAAGTGCTGGGGCTAGGGGCTCAGAACATGGTTGAGGGAAGCCTGTTGGAAATGCAAGATATGAAGCAGGGAGTCCAGAAAACGAATCATTTTGAGGCACTTATATGGCACCTTTTGACCAGGGTCCTGGATGTCTTTTCTTTTACTATATATCAATGTGGAAAGATTATATTGTCATAGCAGTTTTGCAAGGGGAGAAATGGGTGACCAAGACAGATGATGTACTGTGCACAATGTGTGCAAAGGCGGGATCCATACTTCCACCCACACACCAATTACATTTAAAAATAAAAATTAATCAAAGCAGCTTTTGGCACTGCCAGACAGAGAGGGTCACGGACAGTGTGTTTGACATGTCATTCAACCGTGTTGGCAGCCGCAGGCACAGCTACAGTGAATCTGGGGTAATGCCAGGAATAAAGCACAGCTCAGGGCCTCCATCACACCTCGCTGATTGTTCATTTATTTTTAGAGTCTCCAACAAGAAAATTTTAAAGAAAAAAAAAAAGAAAGATAATTCTGTGAGTGGGAATCAGGAATGAGCAATCTAGAAAAATCTGAAATTTTTCTAGAATTGTCAAAAGATATATTGTAAATTTCAGAATACTTTCTAGGTGCTGGACTGCTGGGATAAGACAATCTCTAAAATGTGTCACTATCTTCTGGGAGGAGAATCTTGAAGGATAGAAAGACCAGAATGAGGGCAATGTGCCATCATTCTTTCTAAAAAAGTAAAAAGAATTAATCTGGAAAAATTACCTATTAGGGCTGACAACTGTTTAAGTAAAACTAATGAAATGGAATTTGGAAGAAAACGCTCTCCTGGCTTCTTCATTGGCATGATGATTCATTAGCAGCAAGAGTTAGGGTTGTCCACAGTCCTGTGCTGATCATTGGTGAGCAGGTTATACAAAAAGATCTTTGGGAAATATCATGGTATTTGTTTTGGCAGTAGATTAATTTTTCAACTAAACCTGTTAACTCAGTTACAAATATTTTGTTAGAGAGTGATGGGCTTATGTGTGCTCTAACCTCCTTTTATTCAAGAAATGTTTATCGATGGGGCACTTGGGTGGCTCAGTCATTAAGCTTCTGCCTTTGGCTCAGGTCATGATCCCAGGGTCCTGGGATCGAGCCCCACATTGGGCTCCATGCTCAGTGGGGAGTCTGCTTCTCTCCTCCCTCTCCCTCGGTTTGTGTTCCCTTTCTCACTCTCTCTGTCAAATAAAGAAATAAAATCTTAAAAATAAAATTTATTGAGGACCCACTCTGGGCCAGGTGTTGGCTAAGGAGCTGGCAGGACAATGCTGCCCTCACTAGACATGTCCCCCATTCTCCTGGAGATGGGTATTGGACAAATAACATACGTAATTTTTGAATTAATATTGTGTCAGTGAAGCAGACATATACAGCATGAAATATACATACTATGAAGAGTTGGCTTTCCCAGAGGGTTAGAAATTTGAAAGCCCTTGGAAAACTATGAGGTGTTAACTAAAAGTTGGAGCAATGCCCTACTCTATGCTTTGTTCGGCTTCATGGTTAATTTCTGAATGGGCACAAGTTTGCTCCTGCCTAAAGCCCAGGCCACTGTTTCTGGTGGAGCTTTCTCTCTTGAAGAATGCTAACTTCCTTTTCTGAACACCACGTGGTCAGTGGGAAAGGCCCCAGAGGGGGTGGGAATAGATTGAGAAATGGTTCTGTCAATTACTGGAGCAGAGAAATTGGTCCCAGTCTCTTCATCATCCATTTTGGTTGGAAGTTGGACCAAAAAATAAACAGTACAGGAATCCTTGATCAAAACTCTAAACAAGAAGGTCTGCTACTGTCCATCACTCATGCTCTAAGGGACTGACCTGATGCAGTCCTCATTTACCAATTCTATCCTAAGAGATAAATGTGGATGTGAACGTCAATGTTATTATGAGAAATGAAAACATTACCCACCTAAAACAGAAAAGTCTCTTTTCTGATAGTTAGCCCTTATCAAATGCACATGTAAGAGCCTGTCCTTTTACAAAATACATCATTTCATTTAATCAGCACGTAAATCCTATCAAGTAGCTATTTTATTCCCATTTTACAGATGGGGGAATGGAGGTTAAATGCATTAGTTCACTTGGCCAAGGTCACAGTGCCAAGAAGTGGCAGAATCCGAATTTATACCCGGGCCCCCAACTGAATGTTAAAGCCTGGGTTTTTTTCCCTTTACACTGTGGTACACGTCCTTTGGAGAATGTAGAGGTAGAGATAGCAGCTGGAGTTTGAGACTGGTAGCATGACTTGCTTTCTCTTGATAAAGAAACAAGAGTGGGGGTGGGGTGGAGGGACCCTATGACTGAGCTTTAAACAGGGGATTGGTGGAAGCCGATCTTGCCTCATTTTGCGTTCAGCACATTTTGTGGGGTGGGCCCTGGTGTGAAAGGCTAGGAAACAAGATGTCTGCTCCCAGGTTGGGGGAGAAGATCCTGTACCCTCCTGTGCCTGTTAAAATGAGAGATGGATTGTCATCTGTCAGGAGAGGGCTCTGGTAAAAGAAACCAAGAGGCCTAATGGACAAATAAAAGAGAGCATTAAAAGGACCAAGACCCAGAGGATGACAGACAAAGGGGACATATAGGTCCTTGTCAAGCTGGAGTTAGTTTTGTTTCAAGAGACACCAAAGTCCTCCTCTAGCCCTTTTCCCTCAGTCTTGGTAACCTGAAGCGAGTCATTTACGCTAACATCGTCCCCTTCATGGCTCCCCGTATAAGATCCAACCTTTTAGGGAACAGCATCCTGGCAGAGATGTCTTATGGTTTATGCATAACCCAGTTCTTTTCATGTTTCCTGCTGTAAATTTTTGCTTGTAAATTGCTTTTTTGAAACCCCATTGTAACCATTCCTGGGGGTGGGACTTTTTTTTTTTTTTGGATAACCAGACCAGTTGGCTGCTATTTGGCAGACTGCTAAAGTAGATTGGAAGAAGAGGCATAAAAGAACTGTGCAGAGACAGCATGAAAAATACACTGAGAAGATTAGTGTCCAGGGATTTTTGGTCTCTGATCTTTCTTCATTTTGTACTGTCTATAAGAAATCAGCCTTGGACAGCCTTCTCCAGCTGCCTTATAAAACGTTACCCTTCCAATTGTATGATTTTGCCTATTGCCATTTCTTCTATTCTTGGAAACATAAAAGCTTTGGTCCCCAAGGGATCTTTTTTCTCTCTCATGTTAGTTTTATGTTTAATGATTTTTCATAACCTCTTTAAACTGGTCTCTTTTCCACTAGCATAGTCATATGGAGTTCGTGTTTATTCCTGCCTAGAAGTTAATTAGCTTAGTTTAAGAATGGACTTAATGTGGCTCTAACTTTAACTTGAGAACAAGTGAAATCAGGGCACCTGGGTGGCTCAGTTGGTTAAGTGGCCAACTCTTGATCTCAGCTCAGGTCTTGATCTCAGGGTCATGAGTTCGAGCCCTGTGTTTGGCTCCACACTACCTAAAAAAAAGAACAACTGAAATTAATCACAATAATCATAACACTGAATATAACCAATGAAAACAAACCCTACTGTAGTAGGGGCTGGTGGTTGATTCATTTGTAGTATTTGTTCGACACACTTATCTGTTGGGCCAACACAGATCTAAAACCCATTATTCTTGACAACCTGTTCAAAGTCTGAAAGTGTTTACAGTGAAAATGATCACTCTCATTTCCTGAAAAACATGAAAAAGAAAAATAGCTAATTATCTTTTTGTTTAGTTGGGATGATCCCATCCTCTTTATACCTCTGTTACAGAATTTATTAAATTACATGATGATTATTAGTTAACTTGGTTGGCTCCTCCAATAAAATATAAGTTTCTTGAAGGCATGTTAATTAAAACGAATTTAAAGAAGATTTTGCTGATCCTTGATTAAATTGTGTCCAGAAATTCACTAATAAAAAATGAGCAGTCAAATTAATTGGGTGAATGAGATAACTGGGGCCAGCCAGCGCAACTAGCCAGCAGGGAGTTCCCATCGAGATTTATCACCACCTGACTGTGTTTTGGCAACTCCTGGTGGCAGTTTTCTAGCTTACATGTTGATGGGGATGCTTCTGGATCCTGTTGTTTATTTCCAGGGCAAGAGCAGTGATTCCAGAAATCTCCTGGGTAGTGGTACCCATATGTAGGCCCAATTTAAGTAGATTGGTGAGGATGTTGGAACACACCACTTCTCTGATTTCAAAGGCAAATTTGCCTACAGTTACACCAATTTTCCCCTGTCCTGCCTTCTCCCTTGCACATTCCCTCTCTTTCCCCCCAAATAATAAGGAATTTAGAAGGCTTCATTTGAGAATTGGGGTTGGATAGAGGATAAGAGTCAACTTATAAGTGTAATAATTCTAATTCAGTGTCACTCCAGGATTTTACTGTATTGGGTCCTCAAAAAGTGTTTGAATCAATATAATTTTTCTCACTCAACATGACTAAACCATGGGATAAACTTTTTTGAAAGACAACAAAATGGGTAAACAACCAATGAAAGGGATCATTACTACATCCTGGGTACCCAGTGTATAGACTAGCCAATGATGTACTAATGATCTACAAGCAACTGCAGATTTGAAAAACTGAAAGAGTATATCCAACAGACTAGCCTGAATTCCATAATCAAGACTATGCCTAGTTCTATCCTGAAGAAAGGCTTGCATGTAAGTGAAGCAAAAAATGGCTGTGGTTGTTACTCAGGATTGGACAACTCAGCTGGAGCTGAAGTAGAGCAGAGTGTACCAGAGCATCCACCAGAATTGATGGCAGGAGCAGACAACACATGGTGATGAAGGAGACAGAAGACTCTTCATTTTTAAATACATATCATTAGAATCTGGGACCACAGAATTCTTTGAACTATGCTAGCAAAGATTGTACAGCCTTTCATATACAGTATGTAGGAGAAAGAACGTTCAGATGTATTGGAAGAGAGCCATCATAATCGATCAATAAATCTTGGTCAAAGACAAACTAATTTAACAAATAATAATAACACTTAGTATTGATGGTTAGAGGGTAAGTCCATCTGTGGCTCAAGATGAGAAGAGAGCACAGGGGTCTCTGGATGGTTCGGTTAGGTAAGTGTCTGCCTTGGGCTCAGGTCATGATCTCAGGATCTTGGGATCAAGCCCCATGGCTGGCTCCCTACTCAGTGGGGAGTCTGCTTCTCTTGCTTCCTTTGCCCCTCCCCCAGCATACACACACACACACACACACACTCTCTCTCAAATAAATAAGTAAGTAAGAAAATATTAAAAAAAAAAAAAGAAGAAGAAGAAGAGAAGATGGTACAAACGTGATGGTTGAGAAATGTGGAAGTGTTTCCAAATGTGGAAGTGGTTGCCTCCACGAGGCATGCAGCTTTGGGAGCTGGGGTTTCTTTATATGATGTTATCAATTTAGGCACTACTTCTTTAGAATCACCAACATATTTACCATTTCTGTTTCCTGTTTTCTTTTCTGTGTCTTCAACCTACCATCTAGGATGATTTTGTTTCTTCCTAACGAAATAACTTCAGTGTTTCTCTTAGTGCTAGCCTACTTTTGAAGAATTTCCTATTTTTGTTTATAAATGAATTAAATTAAACTTCATTTGTGATGACAGAATTTTTTCTGATGGGTTATAGAATTCTAGACTAGCATTTTTTTTTTCTACAGTTTAAATAGGTTTCTACAGCTTCTGTTGGAAAGTCATCTGCTAGTGTTGTTTCGTTCCTTTGTAGGTAACGTGATTTCACTCCCCCTCCCTCACCCATGGCCCCAGATGCTTCTGAAGTTCTTTTCTTGGTCTTGATTTTCAGCAGTTTTGCTATAATGTGCCTAGTTGTGGGTTGGTTATGTATGTACGCATGCTGCTTGTGTTCACTGAGATTCCAATATGTGGCTTGATGCCTTTAATCAGTTTTGGAAAATTCTTACCTGTTATCTCTTCTAATATTGCTTCTTCCCCATTCACTCTCTTGCTTTTTCCAGACCTAAATTACATATCTTTTAGACCTTCCACCATGTCCTGCAGGTCTCTTATGCTCTTCTATTTCTCCCCCTTTCCCTCTTGGTACTTTCTATTGACCTATTTTTTTCCAGTTCACTAACATACTTTTCAGCTGTGTCTAATCTACTTTCAAAGTTCTCCACTGAATTCCTAATTTAAATTATTGTATTTCTTTCAGTTTTAGAATTTCCATCTGATTCTTTTTGAAATAGATTCCAGTTCTCTGGATGGAGAAAGTTTCTCACCTATTTTTGAACATGTTAGTCATAGTTACTACAATTTGAATTTTTCCCTCTTGTTGTTCAGACATTTGGTCTTGTCTTCTGATACATTGTAACATTTGTTTGAATCTTAGACATAGTGTATAAAACATTGTAGAGATATTTTGAGACTCTTAATGATGTTATTTTACTTTAGAGGATATATACTTTTGCTTCTAAAAGTAACCAGCCTAGGGGCAATTTATCTCAATCCAATCTATAACTGAGTTCATTGAAAACAGATTTATTATGATTTTTTGAATTACCATATAATGTATTACTTGTTTCAGTATACAATTACTTGTTTTAAGTTTAACATATAATGTATTACTTGTTTCAGTATACAATTAAGTGTAATACAGAGCACAACCTGGATTAGTTCTTGAGGGACACAGCAGTGCTCTAGTATCTGACTTTTGAGGGATTTCTCCTCTGCTTTCTCCAGTCACATGTGTCTTCTAAGATATTTGAAGCACGTTATAAACGTAATCATGTCAGTGGTTTCCTATAGAATTGGTCAGAGAGATAACCCCTTAATATCCAATTAGCAAGTGGAAAAACATCTTCAGCAAACCACAGGGCGATCCTGGCATCAGAATACAAGATGGTTTCACCCTAGTCTGGGGTTAACTTTCTGCTTTATAGCCCTGGGAGGTGGCTAGATCCAGCCAGAATGAATACTGCTTTGGCAGTAGTGTCCCTCTCCTCATCTAGAAGCACTGCAGCTATCCTTTGGAGACATGGTGCTTGGCCTTGAAGGCCCAGAATCCTGCCATTACCTTCACTAACCTGCATACCTACTACCCTTCATATTCTGGATCAAGATGAGTCTTTACTGAGAGAACATGCCATGGATGTTTCTTGGTTAGCAGAGCCTAGGGAATCATTTACAAACCCAGTTTGTTATATATACATTGTATATGATCATACTATAGTATAGTGGTTAAAAGCAGAGGCTTTAGAATCAGACGGATCTGGGTTTGAATACTGATCTTGCTGCTTACTAGTAAAATATTTTTACTCTCTGGGTTTCTGTTTTCTAATTTCAAAGTATGAATAATAATATTATGTACCCCTGGAGTTCCTGGATGGCTTAGTCATTAAGCATCTGCCTTTGGCTCAGGGTTCCGGGATCTAGCCCACACTGGGCTCCCTGCTCAGCAGGAAGCCTGCTCCTCCCTCTCCTACTCTCCCTGCTTGTATTCCCTCTCTCCCGGTCTCTCGCTTTCAAATAAATACATAAAAATCTTAAAAAAAATAATATGTACCCCTAGTGTTGCTGGAAGGAATAAATAATATACTTAAGGTACCTAGGTCAGTGCATACATAGCTCATAGTAGATATTTAATCAATATCAATGGTAAGAAAATATACTCTTTTCTAAGTTTAGCTTTGGTTCTGGGCAATCATTTCATTAGGTATGCCTCAGTTTTCCTTCTAATTAGAGGGGAAAAGAGACTCATTCATCTCCTAAACTTTGCTTAATTAAGATTAGGAAATGCACATGAAGACTTTGAATGAAATATTCTAAGTTTTGACATAACATATTCCCAGATGTGTTCAGACGACAATTGGTTCATCCGACTAGAAACTATTTCCTAGACTATCCAAGTTCATTCCTCTGTCTACAAGCATTACTTGATTATATTTTAAAGAGAGACAAGGATCTTTTCTATTTTAAAAAATTTATAAGAAAGAAACATAACTCACAAAATTCCTGTGTTTAATAACTAAGCAAGCCCTTCCTTAGAGCGAATCTAAATGCTTTGTGCTAGAGCTCAGATTTATTTCTTCTCATACCTTTGCTAGATGGGTAAATTCCTCCAGAATGGGTAAATTGCTCCTGTTCACTATGGTATCCCCAGGACTTGGCATATAATAAGCTTTCAGTATTTGTTGAATGAATGAATGAACGAATAAATGAAAGAGAACCCCCAAATTCTGAAACTTTGAAATTCTGAACACTAGAATTTGATGAAAACATGTATGGTGACTATCCTATCCTTGTGCCAAAGATAGGACCATCTTCCCCAGCTTCCTGATAGGGATCCCTACTGATCCTTTTTGAATACATCAGTAACAGGTAACTAACTTCTTTGAGACAGCCTGTTTCATTATTGAACAACTTTGGTTATTAAAATGAATTTTATTTAGGTAGAGCTCAAAGATTGATTAAAAAATTTTTTATTGTAGTGTTTTATGTGTCAGGCCTGAGGATAGCACGTGTGGCTTCCATTTACATGTATGTGTCTCCAACCTAATAAGGGGGTCAGTTTAGCCAATTTTGCAGGAGAAAAATAAAATCATCTTGGTGAACACATAGCACTGCCTATCATACAAGTCAGGAAGGTAATTTTTAGGTTTTTTCCCCTCCTAGAAATAAAATATACACATATTTTAAAATTCACTTTGTACTGTAGGACTAGATTGAAAAACAGGTACCCCATCTCTAAGTTGCATTTTCCAGGGGCAATTAGACATTTCTTTTGGTATTTATCTCATTATTTCATAATACAAGATAAGCATGCAGCTTTCTTAATATCATTCCTTTTCTCAAACATTTTCCCCCTTTCCTCAAATTTTGATTGTGCGTATTACATTTTTCCAGATGACATCTTTGGGAGATTCCCAGATACCAGGAGACTGGCATGTTTAAACAATCTTTTTCTGTCTCATGCTCAAGCAACAGTTCACTTGAAACGCCATTCTAGGTTGGAATCATTTTTCTTCAAAATTTTGAGGACATTTGTCCATTATCCTCTGATATCTAATTTTGTTTTTGAGAAGTCCAACACTATTCTGATTTCTGAACTTAAAAAAAAAAATCTTGTATTTTTTTCTTTTTTTCTTCTTTCTTCCACGGAAATCCTGGGATCTGATCTTTATCACTACCATTCTTAAATTGCACAGTGATGATATAAGTCCATTTATTACATAGATTTTTGGTGGGTTCTTTAAATTGTGAAATTTATGTCCTTCAATTTAGGGAACTTTTCGGGTATTATTTCTTTGGTGATTTCCTTCTCCATGTTTTTTCTTTCCAAAACTTAATTTATCAGGAGTTGAACATCCTGAATTTTATCTTCTAATTTTGTCTTCTATTTTTATGTGTTTCCTTGTTATACTTTCTGAGAGATTTCTTCAATTATATCTTTAAATATTTTTATTGAATTATTTTGCTCCTGCTTTTATATTTTAATTTCTAAGAACTCTTTTTCTTTCTCCTCCTTCTTTTTTGAGTCCCTGCTTTCAAATAATTTGGTTACATAGGTAGGAGTGGATTTACTCAATCATAAGGTAATTTTAAAAAATCTTTTAAATGTTTTTAAAAAAATTATTCAATTTACTTAAACTAAAAAAATGATCGCTCATTTTTCCCACCACCCTTTCCCTGCCTCTGGCAACTACCAACCTGTTCTATATATTTATGAGCATGTGTGTGTGTGTGTGTGTGTGTGTGTCTCCAGATCCCACGTGTAAGAACAATCATAGGAATTTTTCTTTCTCTGGCTGACTTCTTTCACTTAGCAAAATGTCCCCAAGTCCCAACCATATTATTGCAAATGACAAGATTTCATAATTTTTTGTGGCTGAACAACATTCCATAGTATATATCACAATTTATTAATTTACTTATTCATCTATCAATGGACACCTAGGTTGTTTGCATATCTTGGCTATTATAAACAATGAAGCAATGAACATGGGGGTGAACATACCTTTTTGAAGATCAATTTAACTATTGTTAGATATCTGTGCATTTTCTCTTCATGATTCCTCCCAGATTTCTTATATAATATTTCTTTAATCTTTTCTCATGGCTTTTTTCCCCCACCTCTTTATTCTAAATATATAATCTCAACACTGCCAAGGCCTTCATTGACTTCTTTATTTGGGAAAATATGAGGTCAAACAGAGCATATAAAAAAAGAAATGATTCAAGAAATTTAATCTACAATCTGAACATACTGGTCCAATTTTCAATATTCATCAATTCAATTCCTATTCAGGAAATTATAGGCAAACTGCTGAAAATAAAAAATAAAGAGAAAATCTGGAGATAAGCCCATACTTATATTGTCACTTAATCTATAACAAAGGAGGCAAGAATATATAATGAGGAAAAGGCAATTTTTTCAATAAATAAAGACATTGGGAAAACTGGATGGCTACATGCAAAATAAATTGAAACTGGACCATTTTTTAACATAATACACAAAATAAACTCAAAATGGACTAAAGACCTCAATTTGAGAACTGAAACCATAAAACCCCTCAAATAAAACATAGGCAGTAATAGACATTGATTTTAGCAACACACTTATGGACGTGTTTCCTCAAGAAAGGGGAAAAAAACAAAAATAAACTATTGGCACCACACCAAATAAAAAGCTTTTGCATAGCAAAGGAAACCATCAACAAGATGAAAAGTCAACCTACTGAATGGAAAAAGATGTTTGTAAGTCATATATCCAATAAGAGGTTAATATCCAGAAAATATAAAGAACTTCTACAACTCAACACCAAAAAGACAATCTGATTTAAAAATGGGCAAAAGAGACCTGGATAGACATTTTATCAAAAAAGACATACAGAGACTGATGCTCAACCTCAATGAGGGAGGCCTGTGGTGGGCATGGCACTGGCATGGGCCTGGAAGCAAATGTCCTGGTTCTACTACCAGTATCTGCTGGTCACGGCGCTCTGCATGCTGGAGCCCTGGGAGAGGACTGTGTTCAATTCTGTGCTGGTTTCGATCATGGGGATGGCCCTGTACACAGGCTACATCTTCATGCCTCAGCACATCATGGCAATACTGCACTACTTTGAACTCGTACAGTGACCAAGACGTGACCCAAATTGAGCGGCTCTTTGGGGAAGGACCATCCTCTGAAGGTGGAATGAAGCCTCATCAGATGTCATAAGAAACTCTACTAGATGTCAATACAACCAACCCTATGAATATGAAGACTAAAATCCATGAGTAGAATAGGAAAATGATCTCGACTCATGTGTGTTCTTTATTTTTTATTTTAAAAGAGGCTCTTGTGTACCCAACTTTTGTAGCAACATGAATGGGACTGGAAGAGATTTATGCTGAGTGAAATAAGTCAAGCAGAGAGAGTCAATTATCATATGGTTTCACTTATTTGTGGAGCGTAACAAATAGCATGGAGGACATGGGGAGAAAGGGAGGAGAAGGGAGTTGGGGGAAATTGGAAGGGGAGGTGAATCATGAGAGACTATGGACTCTGAAAAACAATCTGAGCGTTTTGAAGAGGCGGGGGGTGGGAGGTCAGGGTACCAGGTGGTGGGTATTATAGAGGGCACGGATTGCATGGAGCACTGGGTGTGGTGCAAAAATAATGAATACTGTTATGCTTAAAATAAGAGATAAATTAAAAAAAATAATAAATTAAAAAAATTCAAAAATAAAAAAGGAGGCTCTTGTATAATAGTTTTTGTCTATTTTAACATTGTAGTCATTTGCACTTTGTTATCAGTATTTTCTTAACCTTTGTGACTGTTTCAGTATTACCCTGTGAAAGCTTTTCTTAATGTAACTTTGAGTACATTTTAATTGCTTTCTATTTCTAAAACCCAAAGACATTAGCTGGCTGTACTGTTCTTGCTTTCATATGGCACATACATCTGCCTGGATATATTTCTATTCTTGACCAAAGTTTTATAAGAAACAATACAAGATCCGGGGCAGGGAGATGGGCAGGGAGGATATTTTATCAAGAACTATTTGAGGAGGAGTCAAGATGGCGGAGAAGTAGCAGGCTGAGACTACTTCAGCTAGCCGGAGATCAGCTAGATAGCTTATCTAAAGATTGCAAACACCTGAAAATCCATCGGCAGATCGAAGAGAAGAACAGCAATTCTGGAAACAGTAAAACAACCACTTTCTGAAAGGTAGGACCGGCGGAGAAGTGAATCCAAAGCGACAGGAAGATAGACCCCAGGGGGAGGGGCCGGCTCCTGGCAAGCGGCGGAGCAACGGCGCACAAAATCAGGACTTTTAAAAGTCTGTTCCGCTGAGGGACATCGCTCCAGAGGCTAAACTAGAGCGAAGCCCACACGGGGTCAGTGTGGCCTCAGGTCCCGCAGGGTCACAGAAGGATCGGGGGTATCTGAGTGTCGCAGAGCTTGCGGGTATTGGAACGGGAAAGCCGGCTACAGAGACAGAGCCAACAGTAAGCTCGCAGCTCGGGGTGACCTTGAACCGGTCGCAGGCTTGATGAGCTCGGAGCGCGGCCAGAGGTCAGGCAGACGGGAGTTACTGGGCGCTGTTCTCTGAGCGCGCACTGAGGAGTGGGGCCCTGGGCTCTCGGCTCCTCCAGGCCAGAGACCAGGAGGCCGCCATTTGTATTCCCGTCCTCTGGAACTCTACGGAAAGCGCTCAGGGAACAAAAGCTCCTGAAAGCAAACCCCAGCGGATTACTCACCCTGGCCCCTGCTAAGGGCGGTGCAATTCTGCCTGGGGCAAAGACACTTGAGAATCACTACACCAGGCCCCTCCCCCAGAATATCAACAAGAAATCCAGCCGAGACCTAGTTCACCTACCAAGGAGTGCGGTTTCAATACCAAGGAGAGCAGCAGAATTCCAGAGGATGAGAAATCAAAGCACGGAACTCATGGCTTTTTCCCTGTGATTTTTTTTTAGTCTTGCAGTTAATTTAATTTTTTTTTCTTTTTCATTTTTTGTTTTTTTTCTTGCCTTCTGGTAAAATTTTTTTTAACTTTTACCTTTTTCTTTTTTAACGTTTTTTAACCAGTTTATCTAATATATATTTTTTTCTTACTTGTTTTCTTTTTTTTTTAAATTCTTTTCTTCTTTTTTTTTCTTTCTTCCTTTTTGAACCTCTTTTTATCCCCTTTCTCCCCCCTCATGATTTGGGATCTCTTCTAATTTGGTTAAAGCATATTTTCCTGGGGTTGTTGACGCCCTTTTAGTATTTTACTTGCTCCTTCATTTACTCTTATCTGGACAAAATGACAAGAAGGAAAAATTCAACACAAAAAAAAGAACAAGAGGCAGTACCGAAGGCTAGGGACCAAATCAATACAGACATTGGTAATATGTCAGATCTAGAGTTCAGAATGACAATTCTCAAGGTTCTAGCCGGGCTCGAAAAAGGCATGGAAGATATTAGAGAAGCCCTCTCGAGAGATATAAAAGCCCTTTCTGGAGAAATAAAAGAACTAAAATCTAGCCAAGTTGAAATCAAAAAAGCTATTAATGAGGTGCAATCAAAAATGGAGGCTCTCACTGCTAGGATAAATGAGGCAGAAGAAAGAATTAGTGATATAGAAGACCAAATGACAGAGAATAAAGAAGCTGAGCAAAAGAGGGACAAACAGCTACTGGATCACGAGGGGAGAATTCGAGAGATAAGTGACACCATAAGACAAAACAACATTAGAATAATTGGGATTCCAGAAGAAGAAGAAAGAGAGAGGGGAGCAGAAGGTATACTGGAGAGAATTATTGGGGAGAATTTCCGCAATATGGCAAAGGGAACGAGCATCAAAATTCAGGAGGTTCAGAGAACGCCCCTCAGAATCAATAAAAATAGGCCCACACCCTGTCACCTAATAGTAAAATGTACAAGTCTCAGTGACAAAGAGAAAATCCTGGAAGCAGCCCGGGAAAAGAAGTCTGTAACATACAATGGTAAAAATATTAGATTGGCAGCTGACTTATCCACAGAGACCTGGCAGGCCAGAAAGAGCTGGCATGATATTTTCAGAGCACTAAATGAGAAAAACATGCAGCCAATAATACTATATCCAGCTAGGCTATCAATGAAAATAGAAGGAGAGATTAAAAGCTTCCAGGACAAACAAAAACTGAAAGAATTTGCAAACACCAAACCAGCTCTACAGGAAATATTGAAAGGGGTCCTCTAAGCAAAGAGAGAGCCTACAAGTGGTAGATCAGAAAGGAACAGAGACCATATACAGTAACAGTCACCTTACAGGCAATACAATGGCACTAAATTCATATCTCTCAATAGTTACTCTCAATTTTAATGGGCTAAATGCCCCTGTCAAAAGACACAGGGTATCAGAATGGATAAAAAAAACAAAACCCATCTATATGTTGCCTCCAAGAAACTCATTTTAAGCCCGAAGACACCTCCAGATTTAAAGTGAGGGGGTGGAAAAGAATTTATCATGCCAATGGACATCAGAAGAAAGCAGGAGTGGCAATCCTTATATCAGATCAATTAGATTTTAAGCCAAAGACTATAATAAGAGATGAGGAAGGACACTATATCATACTCAAAGGGTCTGTCCAACAAGAAGATCTAACAATTTTAAATATCTATGCCCCCAACATGGGAGCAGCCAACTATATAAACCAATTAATAACAAAATCAAAGAAACACATCAACAATAATACAATAATAGTAGGGGACTTTAACACTCCCCTCACTGAAATGGACAGATCATCCAAGCAAAAGATCAGCAAGGAAATAAAGGCCTTAAATGACACACTGGACCAGATGGACATCACAGATATATTCAGAACATTTCATCCCAAAGCAACAGAATACACATTCTTCTCTAGTGCACATGGAACATTCTCCAGAATAGATCACATCCTCGGTCCTAAATCAGGACTCAACCGGTATCAAAAGATTGGGATCATTCCCTGCATATTCTCAGACCACAATGCTCTATAGCTAGAACTCAACCACAAAAGGAAGTTTGAAAAGAACCCAAATACATGGAGACTAAACAGCATCCTTCTAAAGAATGAATGGGCCAACCGGGAAATTAAAGAAGAATTGAAAAAAATCATGGAAACAAATGATAATGAAAATACAATGGTTCAAAATCTGTGGGACACAACAAAGGCAGTCCTGAGAGGAAAATATATAGCGGTACAAGCCTTTCTCAAGAAACAAGAAAGGTCTCAGGTACACAACCTAACCCTACACCTAAAGGAGCTGGAGAAAGAACAAGAAAGAAACCCTAATCCCAGCAGGAGAAGAGAAATCATAAAGATCAGAGCAGAAATCAATGAAATAGAAACCAAAAAAACAATACAACAAATCAACGAAAGTAGGAGCTGGTTCTTTGAAAGAATTAATAAAATTGATAAACCCCTGGCCCGACTTATCAAAAAGAAAAGAGAAAGGACCCAAATAAATAAAATCATGAGTGAAAGAGGAGAGATCACAACTAACACCAAAGAAATACAAACTATTATAAGAACATACTATGAGCAACTCTACGCCAATAAATTTGACAATCTGGAAGAAATGGATGCATTCCTAGAAACATATAAACTACCACAACTGAACCAGGAAGAAATAGAAAGCCTGAACAGACCCATAACCAGTAAGAAGATTGAAACAGTCATTAAAAATCTCCAAACAAACAAAAGCCCAGGCCAGACGGCTTCCTGGGGGAATTCTACCAAACATTTAAAGAAGAACTAATTCCTATTCTCCTGAAACTGTTCCAAAAAATAGAAATGGAAGGAAAACTTCCAAACTCATTTTATGAGGCCAGCATCACCTTGATCCCAAAACCAGACAAGGATCCCATCAAAAAAGAGAGCTATAGACCAATATCCTTGATGAACACAGATGCGAAAATACTCAACAAAATACTAGCCAATAGGATTCAACAGTACATTAAAAAGATTATTCACCACGACCAAGTGGGATTTATTCCAGGGCTGCAAGGTTGGTTCAACATCTGCAAATCAGTCAATGTGATACAACACATCAATAAAGGAAAGAACAAGAACCATATGATACTCTCAATAGATGCTGAAAAAGCATTTGACAAAGTACAGCATCCCTTCCTGATCAAAACTCTTCAAAGTGTAGGGATAGAGGGCACATACCTCAATATCATCAAAGCCATCTATGAAAAACCCACCGCAAATATCATTCTCAATGGAGAAAAACTGAAAGCTTTTCCACTAAGGTCAGGAACACGGCAGGGATGTCCATTATCACCACTGCTATTCAACATAGTACTAGAGGTCCTAGCCTCAGCAATCAGACAACAAAAGGAAATTAAAGGCATCCAAATCGGCAAAGAAGAAGTCAAATTATCACTCTTTGCAGATGATATGATACTATATGTGGAAAACCCAAAAGACTCCACTCCAAAACTGCTAGAACTTATACAGGAATTCAGTAAAGTGTCAGGATATAAAATCAATGCACAGAAATCAGGCATTTCTCTACACCAACAGCAAGACAGAAGAAAGAGAAATTAAGGAGTCAATCCCATTTACAATTGCACCCAAAACCATAAGATACCTAGGAATAAACCTAACCAAAGAGGCACAGAATCTATACACAGAAAAGTATAAAGTACTCATGAAAGAAATTGAGGAAGACACAAAGAAATGGAAAAATGTTCCATGCTCCTGGATTGGAAGAATAAATATTGTGAAAATGTCTATGCTACCTAAAGCAATCTACACATTTAATGCAATTCCTATCAAAGTACCATCCATCTTTTTCAAAGAAATGGAACAAATAATTCTAAAATTTATATGGAACCAGAAAAGACCTCGAATAGCCAAAGGGATATTGAAAAAGAAAGCCAACGTTGGTGGCATCACAATTCCGGACTTTAAGCTCTATTACAAAGCTGTCATCATCAAGACAGCATGGTACTGGCACAAAAACAGACACATAGATCAATGGAACAGAAGAGAGAGCCCAGAAATAGACCCTCAACTCTATAGTCAACTCTCTTCTACAAAGCGGGAAAGAATGTCCAATGGAAAAAAGACAGCCTCTTCAATAAATGGTGCTGGGAAAATTGGAGCCACATGCAGAAAAATGAAATTGGACCATTTTCTTACACCACACACAAAAATAGACTCAAAATGGATGCAGGACCTCAGTGTGCGAAAGGAATCCATCAAAATCCTTGAGGAGAACACAGGCAGCAACCTCTTCGACCTCAGCCGCAGCAACATCTTCCTAGGAACAACGCCAAAGGCAAGGGAAGCAAGGGCAAAAATGAACTATTGGGATTTCATCAAGATCAAAAGCTTTTGCACAGCAAAGGAAACAGTTAACAAAATCAAAAGACAACTGACAGAATGGGAGAAGATATTTGCAAACGACATATCAGATAAAGGACTAGTGTCCAGAATCTATAAAGAACTTAGCAAACTCAACACCCAAAGAACAAATAATCCAATCAAGAAATGGGCAGAGGACATGAACAGACATTTCTGCAAAGAAGACATCCAGATGGCCAACAGACACATGAAAAAGTGCTCCATATCACTTGGCATCAGGGAAATACAAATCAAAACCACAATGCAATATCACCTCACACCAGTCAGAATGACTAAAATCAACAAGTCAGGAAATGACAGATGCTGGCGAGGATGTGGAGAAAGGGGAACCCTCCTACACTGTTGGTGGGAATGCAAGCTGGTGCAGCCACTCTGGAAAACAGCATGGAGGTTCCTCAAAATGTTGAAAATAGAACTGCCCTATGACCCAGCAATTGCACTACTGGGTATTTACCCTAAAGATACAAACGTAGTGATCCAAAGGGGCACGTGCACCCGAATGTTTATAGCAGCAATGTCCACAATAGCCAAACTATGGAAAGAACCTAGATGTCCATCAACAGATGAATGGATCAAGAAGATGTGGTATATATACACAATGGAATACTATGCAGCCATCAAAAGAAATGAAATCTTGCCATTTGTGACAACATGGATGGAACTAGAGCGTATCATGCTTAGCGAAATAAGTCAAGCAGAGAAAGACAACTATCATATGATCTCCCTGATATGAGGAAGTGGTGATGCAACATGGGGGCTTAAGTGGTAGGAGAAGAATCAATGAAACAAGATGGGATTGAGAGGGAGACAAACCATAAGTGACTCTTAATCTCACAAAACAAACTGAGGGTTGCTGGGGGGAGGGAGGTTGGGAGAAGGGGGGTGGGGTTATGGACATTGGGGAGGGTATGTGCTTTGGTGAGTGCTGTGAAGTGTGTAAACCTGGTGATTCACAGACCTGTACCCCTGGGGATAAAAATATGTTTATAAAAAATAAAAAATTTAATTAAAAAAAAAGGACTATTTGCAAAAGACTTACCTGTAAGTTTGAACTCAGGAGTATGGTTTTAGCTATCTAGACTCTACTCTTAACAGCTTTTGCTTTAAAGCTACTCAAGTATTTCTTAACAATGAAAAAGAAAGATCTTGCTAAAGTTAGAATAAGGAACATTTCACCTTTTAAATATTTAGTTCTTATGTGGACACATTTCCAGAAAACTTCGGTGGTGATTCTTAATGACAAAAGTTGGTTAAATAACATTATTATGTAATGCTTATATACCATAGAGTTTTTAGGAGAAAGTAAATCAGTTGCCTCTGAGGGCTGTTGTAAACAATGTCCTTCCTTAAATTTAGATTCCTGATTGTAATGGGAGCTGCAGATGCATTTGCACATTGCAATAAGATGAGATGAATTGTTAAAAACTATAACAAAAAGAATGTAAACGTGGTTAAAATCCTTTCATTCTTCGTATTTTTTAAAAAGATTTTTATTCCTTAAATGTAAAATGACTACCTGATTTTTTTATGTAAACTCATTAAATTCAAAGAAAAATTAAAAAAAAAGACATACAGATGGCCAACAGACACATAAAAAGATGCTCAATGTCAGTAATCATCAGGAAAATGCAATAAGATATCATCTAACATCAGTCAGAATGGTTACTACTAAAAAGACAAGTAATAACAAGTGTTGGCAAGAATGTGGAGAAAAGGGAACCCTTATGGACTGTTGGTGGGAATGTAAATTGATACCACTGTGGAAAGCAGTATGGAGGTTCTTAAAAAAATTGAAAATAGAAATACCGAAGGATCCAGTAATCCCCCTGGATATTTGCCCAAACAAATGAAAATACAAATTCAGAAAGCTATATGCATCTATATGTTTATTGCAGCATTATTTACACTAACCAAAATATGGAAGGAACCCAAGTGTCCATCAGTAGGTGAATGGATAAAGAAGATATGGAAGAGTGGGATACACACACACACACACACACACACACACACACACACGCACACAAGAATATTATGCATCCATTAAAAAGGATGAGATCTTGCCATTTATGACAACATGAATGGATCTAGAGGGTATTTTACTAAGTGAAATAAGTCAGAGAGAGCGACATAAACACCATATGATTTCACTTATATGAAAAAACAAAACAAATGAACAAACAAAAAACGGACTCTTAAATGGTGGTTGCCAGAGGAGAGGTGAATGGGGGCATGGACGAAATAGGTGAAGGGGAATAAGAGGTACAAATTTCCAGTTATAAAGTAAATAAGTCATGGAGATGGAAGGTTGAGCACCATATAGTCAATAATATAGTCACATTGTATGGTGACAAGGGTTGACTACACTTACCATACTGAGCATTTAGTAACGTATAGAATTGTTGAATCACTTTGTACACTTGAAACTAATGTAATATTATATGTCAACTATATATTTTTTTGAGTTCACTATGTCTTTTTTTTTTTTTAAAGATTTTTATTTATTTATTTGACAGACAGAGATCACAAGCAGGCAGAGAAGCAGTCAGAGAGAGAAGAGGAAGCAGGCTCCATGCCGAGCAGAGAGCCTGATGAGGGGCTGGATCCCAGGACCCTGGGATCATGACTTGAGCCAAAGGCAGAGGCTTTAACCCACTGAGCCACCCAGGCACCCCTGTCAACTATATTTTAATAACCAATTAAAAAGTAAAGAAAAAAAGAGGGAAAAACTTAAAAGCAGCCAGAGCTGGGAGGGGGCACAACATACTGGGATACACAAATAATCTATTAGAGCTGACTTCTCAGAGGAAGTAAGGAAGACTAGAAGAAATGGAATGATACATTTCATCAACCAGAATTCAATATGTTATGACAATATCCTTAAAATATGAGGTGGAATAGAGCATTTTTGGATAAATAAAAGCTAAGAGACTTTGTTGCCAGCAAAACTACATTAAAAGAAATGCTAAAGTGTAGTTATTAGGCTGAAGGAAAATGATACCAGATGAAAATTCAGATCTACAGGAATGAAAGCAGAGCATAAAACAGAACACTACCTTATTTTTTCCTTTTAATTTCTTTAAAGGATAAGTGACTGCTTAAGACTACACTAGCCAGGGAGTTGAGGGAAATTGGAAGGGGATGTGAACCATGAGAGACTATGGACTCTGAAAAACAATCTGAGGGTTTTGAAGGGGTGGGGGGTGGGAGGTCAGGGACCCAGGTGGTGGGTATTATGGAGTGCATAAATGGCATGGAACACTGGGTGTGGTGTATAAACAATAAATTCTGTTACGCTGAAAAGAAATTAATAAAAAAAGATAATGTATATATATAAAAAAGACTACATTAGCCAGAATATCTTGTAGGGCATATAATACAGGTAGAAGTATAATATATGGCAATAATAGCACAAAGGATGGAGGAGTAAATGGAAATATGGTGTTGCAAGAGTCTCACAATCCATGTGAAGTATCACTATACTAATTATCAGTAGATTATGACAAATTAACAAAACCTATGGTAATGTCTAGAGCAATCACAAGAAAAAAATCTCCAGAGATACTGCTTAAAGACCAGTAAAGAAATAAAATGGAATAGCAAAAAAGTTCAATTAATCA
This sequence comes from Mustela putorius furo, assembly GCF_011764305.1. Taxonomy (NCBI): domain Eukaryota; kingdom Metazoa; phylum Chordata; class Mammalia; order Carnivora; family Mustelidae; genus Mustela; species Mustela putorius. Next base: position 916,803 of record NW_025421424.1, read on the forward strand.
AAAAACATTAAAAGGCAGGGAAGGAAAAACAAAGGGGGAAAAATCCAGATGGGATAAGTAGGAAAGAAATAGCAAGATGGTAGTCATCCCCAACGATATCAATAACTACATTAAATAAATGTGGACTAAATAGTTTACTTAAAAGATAAATTTTCACATAGGATAAAAAAATCAAGGCTCAGGTATATCATATACAGAGGAGACACAGCTTAAATACAAAGAACACACATACAGGTTCATAGTCAAAGATGGAAAAAGATATACAGGGCGCCTGGGTGGCTCAGTGGGTTAAGCCGCTGCCTTCGGCTCAGGTCATGATCTCAGGGTCCTGGGATCGAGTCCCGCATCGGGCTCTCTGCTCAGCAGGAAGCCTGCTTCCTCCTCTCTCTCTGCCTGCCTCTCTGCCTACTTGTGTTCTGTCAAATAAATAAAAAAAAAAATCTTAAAAAAAAAAAAAGAAAAAAGGAAAAGATATACAACTAAACAGTAGATAGAAGCAACTTGGTGTGGCTATATTAGTAACAATAAATTTGAAGTCAAGGAATATTTCCAGATATAGAGAGGGACACTTCACAACGATAAAAGGGTCAATTCATCAGGAAAACATAACAATTCTAAATATAAATGCATCTAATAACAGAAGCAAAATATGTCAGAACTGAAGAGAAAAATAGACAAATATCCAATTATAGTGGGAGATTTTAATAACTTTCTCTAAGTAATTTATAGAACAAGTACATTAAAAAGTTAGTAAGGATAAAAGGTTTTGGACTGTACAAGCAACAACTTGACTTAACTGACATTTATAGAACACTCTACCCTGTAACAACAGAATGAACATTTGAGTGCTCAGGGAATATTCCCCAAGTTGGACCATATGCTGGGCCATAAAATAACTTGCAATGCTTTCAAAAGATTAATATCTTACAGAGCATATTCTTTGACTACAGTAAAATTAAATTAGAAATCAATAACAATAAGGTATCTAGAAAAATTCCCCAATACTTGGAAATATAACAACACTTGCATAAATAGCCCATGTCTCAAAGAAGAAATCATAAGGAAAATTGGAAAGTGAAACAAAATGTCAGTATACTTCTCAAGAAATACTTAAAGGGAAGTTTAAAGCTTTTTTTTTTTTAAGAAAAGAAGAAATGTTTAAAATCAATGATGACATTTTACCTTAAAAATCTAGAAAAAGAAGAACAAATTAAAAACAAAGAAAAGAGAAGGCAGGAAAAAAGTAAAAGACAACAAGATATTCATAATGCCAAATTGATTCTTTGAAAAGATTAATAAAATCCATAATCCCCTAATGAGGCTAATTCAAGAAAAAAATTCAAAATCAGGAATTAAAGAAAGAACATCATTATAGATATTACAGATATAAAAAGGACAAAATGAAGAATTACGAACACTTTTATACTAATAAATATGATAATTTCAATTAAAATAGACAAATTCACTGGAAAAAAAAAACCTTAAAATTGACTCAAGAGAAATAAAAATTGGGGCACCTGGGTTGCTTATTCCGACAAACATCTGTCTTGGCCTTGGGTTATGATCCCAGGGTGGTGGAATCAAGCCCCACCTCCAGCTCCCTGCTCAGTGGGGAGTCTGCTTCTCCCTTTTCCCTTCATCTCTGCTAGTGTTCCCTCTCGCTCTTTCGCTCTCAAAATAAATAAAATAAATACATAAATAAAATCTTAAAAGAAAACGAAAAAATTGAATAAAAATGAAGAAAATTCACAAGCCTTCTCACAAAGAAAGCTGCCTTTCCAGTTGGTTTTATTAGTGAATTTTATGAATCATCTAAGGAGGAAAAGTCCTATTTCTACATAAACTCATTCTGAAGACAGAGAAAAAAACCCCAAATCATTTTATGAAGTCAACATTGCACAAACTGGAGTAGGGGAGGCAGATTCTAAACTAACCCCCCCCCCAAAAAAAACCTCTATAAGGAAAGAAAATGGAAGACTGTTAACTTTCAAGATCATAGATTTAAAAAGTCCTCAACAAAGCGTTGGCATACTGAACCCAGGAATATATAAAAGGAATAATTAAAAAACAAACATAATTTAAGAAGGATTTTTTATTAAGATCAAGTGGGGTTAATCCCCCCAAATTTAAGGATGGTTTTAAACTTCAAAATCACTCAGTATAATTCACCACATTCACAGAATGAAGAAGAAAAGCCAATGAGTGACTCAATACATGCAGGAAATAATTTGAAAACATTCAATGCTCATTCATGAGTAAAGTGTTCACCAGAGAAGGGATATAGCCTCTTTAATATGATAATGAGCATTTATGAAAAATTCTATAGCTAACATCATATTTAATAGTAAAATATTGAATGCTTATCTCTTAAAATTGGAAAAAGTGCTCCCACTACCCCTACTCAGTATTGTATGGAAGACTCTAGCCAGTACAATAAGGCAAGCAAGAGAAAGAGTGGGATAAAGTTTGAAAAAGATGAAGTAAAATTGTCTTTTTTCTCAGATGGCATAATGGTGTATGTAGGAAATGCTAAGGAACCCCAAATTCCTGGAATTACTAAGTGCCTTTAGAAAATCATGGGATATAAAGTTAATGTACAAAGATAAATCATATTTGTTTATAATAGCAGTATAAAAGTGGACAATTAAATGTAAAAAGATAATTACAGGTGCACCTGGGTGGCTCACTGGGTTAAGCCTCTGCCTTCAGCTCAGGTCATGATCCCAGGGTCCTGGGATTGAGCCCCACATTGAGCTCTCTGCTCAGCGGGAAGCCTCCTCTCTCCCCCTCCCCCCGCCTGCCTCTCTGCCTACTTGTGACCTCTGTCTGTCAAAAAAAAAAAAAAAAAAAGGATAATTACAATAGTATCAAAACCAAAATACTTAGGAATAAACTTAATAGAAGTATAAAATGTGAACACTGAGTATAAAAGATTGTTGAGAGAAATTAAAGAAGACATAAACAAGAGGAGAGATATATTGTGGTCATGGATTGGAAGAATCAGTATGGCAAAAGTGCCCGTTCTCTATGAACTGATCTATAGATTTAATGCAATCCCAACCGAATTCTAGTAAATATTTAAAAATATAAATTGACATGTTGATCCTAAAATTTAAGTAGAAATGCAAAGAACTAGAATAGTCAATAGTCAAAACAATCTGGAAAGAGAATAAATTTGGAGAATTCTCATTATCTGATTAAATGAACACTTTATAGTTATTAATACTTTACAGCATAGTAATTTCTATGAAGCATAAAAATTAGATCACTAAAACAGGATAGAGTCCAGAAAGAGACTTACACATATATGGTAAATTGATTTTTGATCAATTATCAAGTCAGTTCAGTAGAGGAAAGCACAATCTTTCCAAAATGGTGCTTCAACAGCAGGATAAATGTATTTTAAGAATGTACACTTACCCTTATATCATATTATATACAAAATTAATTTGAGATGGAATATAGGCCTAAACATAAAAGTTAGAATTATAAAAATTCTAGAAGAAAATATAGGAGAATATTTTTGTGACCTTGGAGTCACAAAATATCTCTTTGGTCACAAAAAGCACTAGCCAAAAAGAAGAAATATTGATAAATTAGATTTATCAAAATTCAAAGCTTCTGCTCATCAAAAGACATCATTAAAATGAAAAGGCCAGCCTATCTAGGAAAAAATATTTGCAAAACATGTATCTGAGAAAGAATTTCTTTCTGGTATATATGAAGAGCTCTTACAAATCAATTGTAAAAAGATAATCCAGCAAACAAAATGGGCAAAAGGCTTGCATAAACACTTCACAAAAGAAGATATATATATATATGGCTAATATGCAAATGAAAATGTGTTCAATATCACTAGTCATTAGGAAAATGCAAATTAAAACCACAATGAAATAACACTACATACACATATTCTCAGAATGACTGTAATTAGGGGTATATGGCAGGCTTGGTCAGGAGAACAAATGACTCTTGATCTCTGAGTTGTAAGTTTGAACGCCATGTTGGGAGTAGAGATTACTTAAAAATAAAATATTTAAAATATGTTTATACTAAAAAGAGAAATTAGAACTTGCATAATTGGGAGTATCAAATAGTATAAGCACTTTGCAATAGCGTTTGGAAGTTTTTAAAAAGTTAAACACAAACAATGGAGTGCATATATCCCTTGGTATCAGTATTTTTGTATCCTTTGGGTAATTATCTACTAGTGCAATTGCTGGATGGTAAGGTGGTTCTATTTTTAACTTTTTGAGGATCCTCCATATTGTTTGCCAGTGCGGCTGTACCAGTTTGCATTTCCACCAAAAGTGTGAGAGGGTTACCCTTTCTCCCCCACCTCATCAACACCTGTTGTTTCCTATGTTGTTAATTTTAGCCATCCTGACAGGTGTGTGGTGATGTCTCATTGTGGTTTTGATTTGTATTTCCCTGATGGTTAGTGATATTGAGCATCTTTTCATGTGTCTGTTGGCCCTGTGTATGTCTTCTTTGGAAAGATGTCTATTCATGTCTTCTGCCCATTTTTTAAACTGGATTACTGTTTTTTTGGATGTTGAATTTTATAACTTCTTTTGGATACTAACCCTTTATCAACTATGTCATTTGCGAATACCTTCTCCCATTCCATAGGTTAAGGCTCAGGGATTGGAACGACAAATATTGTTAAAATGTCTCTGCTACCCAAAGCAATCTACACATTCAAGGTAATCCCTATCAAAATACCATCAACATTTTTCACAGAGCTGGAACAAACAATTCTAAAATTTATATGGAACTAGAAAAGACCACTTTAATTTTGTTGATTGTTTTCCTCACTGTGCAGAAGCTTTTCATTTTGATGAGGTCCTAATAGTTTATTTTTGTTTCCCTTGCCTCAGGAGGCATACAAAGTTGCTACAGTCAACATCAAAGAGATTACTGCCTGTGTTCTCCTCTAGGATTTTGATGTTTTTCTGTCCTACATCTAGGTCTATCATCCATTTTGAATTTATTTTTGTGTATGGTGTAAGAAACTGGTCCAGTTTCATTCTTTTGCATGTCGCTCTCCAGTTTTCCCAGTATCATTGGTTGAAGAGACTCTTTTTTCCATCGGATATTCATTCTTTCCTGCTTTGTCAAAGATTAGTTGATCACATAGTTGTGGGTCCATTCTAGAGTTTCTATTCTGTTCCATTGATATATGTGTCTGTTTTTGTGCCAGTACCATAACTGTCTTGATGACTACAGTTTTGTAATATAACTTGAAGTCCAGAATTGTGATGCTTGCTTCTCTTTTTCAAGATTGCTTTTTTTTCAGGGTCTTTTGTGGTTCCATACAAATTTTAGGATTGTTTGTTCTAGCTCTGTGAAAAATGCTGGTGGTATTTTGATAGCGATTGCATTATCAATAATGGACAAATTATGGAAAGAGCCCAATTGACTGATAAATGGATAAAGATAAAGAAGATGTGAGGTATATATATATATATATAGAGAGAGAGAGAGAGAGACACATATATGTAGGAATATTACTCAGCTATAAAAAAGAATGAAATCTTGTCATTTGCAATGTTGTGGATGGAACTAGAGAGTATTATGCTAAGTGAAATAAGTCAGTCAGAAAAAGACAAATACCATATTACATCACTCATGCATGGAATTTAAGGAACAAAAAGATGAACATATGGGGAAAAAAAGAGAGTCAAACCATAAAACAGACTCTTTTTTAAAAAATTAATTTATTTTTTTCAGCATAACAGTATTCATTGTTTTTGCACCACATCCAGTGCTCCATGTAATCCATGCCCTCTCTCATACCCACCACCTGGTTCCCCCAACCTCCCACCCCCCGCCCCTTCAAAACCTTCAGATTGCTTTTCAGAGTCTCTCATGGTTCACCTCCCCTTCCAATTTCCCTCAACTCCCTTCTCCTCTCCATCTTCCCTTGTCCTCCATGCTATTTACTATGCTCCACAAATAAGTGAAACCATATGATAATTGACTCTCTCTGCTTGACTTATTTCACTCAGCATAATCTCTTCCAGACCCGTCCCTGTTGCTACAAAAGTTGGGTATTCATCCTTTCTGATGGAGGCATAATACTCCAAAGTGTATATGGACCACATCTTCCTTATCCATTCATTCATTGAAGGGCATCTTGGTTCTTTTCACAGTTAGGTGACCGTGGCCATTGCTGCTATAAACATTGGGGTACAGATGACACTTCTTTTCACTACATCTGTATCTTTGGGGTAAATACCCAGTAGTGTAATTGCAGGGTCATAGAGAAGCTCTATTTTTAATTTTTTGAGGAATCACCACACTGTTTTCCAAAGTGGCTGCACCAACTTGCATTCCCACCAACAGTGTAGGAGGGTTCCCCTTTCTCCACATCCTCTCCAAAACATGTTGTTTCCTGTCTTGTTAATTTTGGCCATTCTAACTGGTGTAAGGTGGTATCTCAATGTGGTTTTAATTTGAATCTCCCTGATGGCTAGTGATGATGAACATTTTTTCATGTGTCTGATAGCCATTTGTATGTCTTCGTTGGAGAAATGTCTGTTCATATCTTCTGCCCATTTTTTTTATATAATTGTCTGTTTTGTATGTGTTGAGTTTGAGGAGTTCTTTATAGATCCTGGATAACAACCTTTTGTCTGTACTGTCATTTGCAAATATCTTCTCCTATTCTGTGGGTTGCCTCTTCGTTTTGTTGACTGTTTCCTTTGCTGTGCAGAAGTTTTTGAGTATAGGGATAGAGGGAACATTCCTGAACTTCATAAAATCTATCTATGAAAGACCCACAGCAAATATCATCCTCAATGGGAAAACGCTTGCAACCTTCCCATTGAGATCAGGAACATGACAAGGAACACCACTCTTATTCAACATAGTATTAGAAGTCCTAGTAACAGCAATCAGACAACAAAGAGAAATAAAAGGTATCCAAATTGGCAATGAAGAAGTCAAACTCTCTCTCTTTGCAGATGACATGATTCTTTATATGGAAAACCCAAAAGACTCCACCCCCAAACTACTCATTAGAAGAACTCATACAACAGTTCAGCAACGTGGCAGGATACAAAGTCAATGTACAGAAATCAGAGGCTTTCTTATACAATAATAATGAAAATACAGAAAGGGAAATTAGAGAATCGATTCCATTTACTATAGCACCAAGAACCATAAGATACCTGGGAATAAACCTAACCAAAGAGATAAAGGATCTGTACTCGAGGAACTACAGAAAACTCATCAAAGAAATTGAAGAAGACACAAAAAGATGGAAGACCATTCCATTCTCTTGGATCAGAAGAATAAACATTGTTAAAATGTCTATACTGCCTAGAGCAATCTATACTTTTTAGTTTTTTATTTTTTATAAACATATATTTTTATCCCCAGGGGTACAGGTCTGTGAATCGCCAGGTTTACACACTTCACAGCACTCACCAAAGCACATACCCTCCCCAATGTCCATAGCCCCACCCCCCTTCTCCCAACCTCCTTCCCCCCAGCAACCCTCAGTTTGTTTTGTGAGATTAAGAGTCACGTATGGTTTGTCTCCCTCTCAATCCCATCTTGTTTCATTGATTCTTCTCCTACCACTTAAGCCCCCATGTTGCATCACCACTTCCTCATATCAGGGAGATCATATGATAGTTGTCTTTCTCTGCTTGACTTATTTTGCTAAGCATGATACGCTCTAGTTCCATCCATGTTGTCGCAAATGGCAAGATTTCATTTCTTTTGATGGCTGCATAGTATTCCATTGTGTATATATACCACATCTTCTTGATCCATTCATCTGTTGATGGACATCTAGGTTCTTTCCATAGTTTGGCTATTGTGGACATTGCTGCTATAAACATTCGGGTGCACGTGCCCCTTTGGATCACTACGTTTGTATCTTTAGGGTAAATACCCAGTAGTGCAATTGCTGGGTCATAGGGCAGTTCTATTTTCAACATTTTGAGGAACCTCCATGCTGTTTTCCAGAGTGGCTGCACCAGCTTGCATTCCCACCAACAGTGTAGGAGGGTTCCCCTTTCTCCACATCCTCGCCAGCATCTGTCATTTCCTGACTTGTTGATTTTAGTCATTCTGACTGGTGTGAGGTGATATCTCATTGTGGTTTTGATTTGTATTTCCCTGATGCCGAGCGATACATATCAGATAAAGGACTAGTGTCCAAAATCTATAAAGAACTTAGCAAACTCAACACCCAAAGAACAAATAATCCAATCAAGAAATGGGCAGAGGACATGAACAGACATTTCTGCAAAGAAGACATCCAGATGGCCAACAGACACATGAAAAAGTGCTCCATATCACTCAGCATCAGGGAAATCTATACTTTTAATGCCATTCCGATCAAAATTCCACCAGTATTTTTCAAAGAGCTGGAGCAAATAATCCAAAAATTTGTATGGAATCAGAAGAGAACCCAAATCACTAAGGAAATGTTGAAAAACAATAATGAAACTGGGGGCATCATGTTACCTGATTTCAAGCTTTCCTACAAAGCTGTGATCACCAAGACAGCATGGTACTGGCATAAAAACAGACACATAGACTAGTGGAACAGAATAGAGAGCCCAGATATGGACTCTCAACTCTATGGTCAAATAATCTTTGACAAAACAGGAAAAAATATACAGTGGAAAAAAGACAGTCTCTTCAATAACATTGAAGATGGACAGCTATATGTAGAAGAATGAAACTCGACCATTCTCTTACACCGTTTCATAAACTCAAAATGGATAAAAGACCTCAACGTGAGACAGGAATCCATCAGAATCCTAGAGGAGAACAGAGGCAGTAACCTCTTTGATATCAGCCACAGCAACTTCTTTCAAGATATGTCTCCAAAGGCAAAGGAAACAAAAGCGAAGATGAACTTTTGGGACTTCATCAAGATCATAAAACAGACTCTTAACTACAGAGTACAAACTGAGGGTTGCTGGAGAGGAGCTGGATAGGGATGGGCTATGTTGGTGTTGGGCATAAAGGAGGGCCCTTGTGATGAGCAATGGGTGTTATATGTAAGTGATAAATCACTATACTCTATATGTGAAACTAATATTGCACTGTATGTTAACTAATTGGCATTTAAAAACTTGAAGAAAACTTGAAGAAAAAAAATGTTAAATATGAATCTACTCTATAATGCAAGAATTTAACTCTTAGATGTTAACCCAAGAGAAATAAAAACATGTTGGCAAAAAGACTTGTGTAAGGATGTTCATAACAACTTTATTCATGAAAGCCAAAAATTGTAAACAACCCAAGCATCCATCAACAGGAGAATGAATAAACAAATTATGCTATATCCATACAATGGAATTCTATACAGCAATAAAAAGGAACAAACTACAGATGCACACAACATACCTAAATTTAAAAAGAATTATCCTAAATTAAAGAAGCAGTCACAAAAGACTATGGCTATGTAATCCCATTTATATGAAAAACTAGAAAAGGCAAAATTACAGTGATGGGAATGAGATCCATGACTGCCAGCTAACAGGGAATGTGGGAAGGGGATTGACTGTAAAGAGGCTGGAAGAACGTTTTTGGGTGATAGAAATGTTCTATATATTGATTGTAGTGGTGATTATATGCCGTATACCCTTGTGGAAATTTAGTAAAGTATATGTTTCTAATGGGTAAAGTTTATTGTCAGTAAATTATGCCTCACTAAAAGTGATTTTAAAAACACAACCCTCAGGGGGCACCTGGATGATGCAGTTGGTTAAGCATCCAACTCTTGGTCAGTTGAGTCATGATCACAGGGTCATGAGGTTAAGCCCTGCCTAGGGCTCTGTAGTCAGTGTAGAGTCTGCTTAAGTTTCTCTCTTCCCTCTCCTTCTGCCCCTCCCCCACCTCTAAAATAATATATAAATAAATCTTTAAAAATACCTTATGAGGATAGGTGTTACTATCCCTGTTTTATAGCTGGAAAGGGTGGGATCAAAGCAATAATATAAAATGGCCTAAGTTCGTACAGCAAGTAAGCGACAAACATGAACCTCCACATGTCTTTGATGCCAAAGGACATGTTCTTTTTGTTACACAAAGAACTTGAAAATGGTTATGGGCATGTGTTTATTTACATATGTAGGCATCTTCTGTTCCTTCAACTAACACGGAAACTCTTCAAGGTGTGGACTTTCATGTATACCTCTTTTCTTGTTCCAGCTTGGAGAATGCTCTGTAACAGGGTCAGGCAGTGTGTAGACCGGATCTTGTCCAACACTCCTGTGGGCAGTGACCTTGAATGGATTACAGCACATCTGAGGTATTGGTCCCCCTCCTCCTACAGGCATCTGGAGTCCCTGGGCTAGTTGCCCTGGCCGAGATAAACTCCATGTGTCACCTCAGGGTGCCATACAAATATTATTACTTTTTATTCCATGAAAAAGATTAGGAAGCACTGACTGACACAGGAAATGCTGCTGGAATTCAAAAGTGAGAGGGGGTAACTCTGGTTGAGATGCTCTGGGTCAAGGACCCAAGAGGAAGAACTTACTAATCAGAGAGGAAGGGAAGGGAGGGTGTGGAAGGAGAAGAGAAGAATGGATAGGAGCGAGAGTGGGCTTGACATATGTTTGGAGACAGTGAGCAAAGCCCCCAGCTTGGTGCTGGACTTCTGGAGATGTTCTGGAGCGGGAAAGGAATGCTTTTCTGGTGTGGGCCTGGCGTCAGGGCTAAGGAGTGGGAATGTGCTCTGCAGTACAAAGCTCCCTGTTCAGATTTCACACAAGATTTAATGTGTGTGTTTAGGGAGATTGGAGGTAGGGAAGGAAAAGTGTGTGTGTTTAAGAATAACATGCTGTTCCTGGACTTTGTGGCTGAGGGTCCTGCTGGATGCTGGGAAGGGCCAGCCCCTCAACCTGGAGCCACTGGTGAAGTCTGGCTTTCCTTTTCACACAGCATTTGTTCCCAGCCCCTGGCTGTCTCCCCCGGGAGGACATCCGTGGGGACGGTTCCTGTTTCCCTGCCTTTGCAAGCCCTTGCCTTCCTGAACGTGATATGATTGTTTCTCTGGGCACAGTGCAAAGATGCCAGTGGAGAACGGAAATATCTCATGCCTCAGCAATTTTTTAAGGCAAAAAAGAAAAGGCTATTGAACTTGGGAACCCTGGACCTGAAGTCCTCTCTTCCTGGTGTGGGAGGGGGAACATTGTACGGGGTCTATCAGTCAGTCATATGGGCCAGATAGTCAACATGGGAACGATTTGACTCCCATGCATCAGCTCAGCAGTGACAATAGCACTAAATTCCTTCTTGCTCTCAAACTGCTTTATTTATGCTATTCCCCTTGGGAATCTTGGGGGGCATGGAAATAGAGGATTTCATCCTCGGCCTGCTTCCTCTCCTCTCCTTCTACATCCTCGGCCCCTTTTGTTATTCTTTTAACATTCAGTTGTTTATTCACTTGTTAAAAAATATTTCTTGAGTATCTATTTTGTGCTAGATACTGTGCCATAGAATGAGAATAGAGCAGAGTTTAAGAGAAACCGCCACCCTTGATCTTATATGCTCACAGTCTGGTGGAAAATATTGCCCACTGAGTGCAGGTATGGGAAGACAGAAAATCTAGATCAAAAGAAATACAACACAAGGAGTAGATCTCAAAGCTCTTTGAAGCCTGGGCTGTGTCTAATTCATCCTTGACCCTCTTAAAACACATACTACGCTGCGTGGCCACACCATTATTTGCACTATGGTTATTTGCTGAATTAATAATGACAAAGTGTATGTGAAGTAATAATAATATAATATAAAAAGAACATAGGTTCTGGAGTTCCACAGCCCTGAATTTGATTTCCAGGTCTACCACTTCGTGGCTGGCGTGTATAACCCTTCCAGTTCTCAGTTTCGTCATTTGAAAAATAAGGTTAATAATACCTATTTCATAGAATTTTGGAAAGGATTAATGGTTAAGTACTTGTGAGTGTGCAAACTGTAAGTATGTAAGATAGCCTGCACAGAGTGAGCAACAAAAAGCTTACATAATTTTTTGGTGTCATCAATAATGAATAATAATGATTAAATGATTAATAGAGAAAAAAGTTACACAAGTATGAAGGAAGGTATGGCTACAGAGGGCTGAGGTCCACAGAGAGATGGGAAGGCCCTGAGCTGTGCCTGGAAGGTCACCCTCAGGTGGATAAATGCAGAGGGGGGGCATCAGGCAGTGTGAAGGGCACAGGTAACAGTGTGGCACTGGACAAAGTCATGGTGCACCTCTGGGACTCAGCAGAGGCGAGAGCCTGGAAGTAGTGGAGGGATGGACTAGCACCAGAGGGTTCCTTCAGGATTTAATTCTGGCCCAGTAGAATCTTAAAGGTGGGGTAGACATGCTACCTGGTGTTTGGTATCATCAATCTGGGACAGGGTGTAGGGTGCCTAGGAAGGGAGGCAGGGAGGCAGGGTGACTAGCTGGGAGATTATACAATCATCCAAGTGGCATGGGGCCTGGGTTCAGGGGACACCAGGAGAATAAAAAGGGAAGTATGGATGTGTCACACTTTGAGGTGGGAGAATCAGCAGACCAGCTTTAGAGAAGCCTGCCCAGGATCACAGTCAAGAGGTAAAAAACCAACCCCCACCTCACCTTCACCACCAAAAAGAACCCTCCTCTTCTAGTGAGCTCTGCTTCACTAGCTTAATAGTTTCTAAGTGTATTTTTGAGTATACTCATATTGTTGTGTAACTGATCTCCAGAACTTTCTCATCTTGCAAAACTGAAACTCTGTACCTACGAAACAAGTCCTCATTTCCTCCCCACTCAGCCCTAGAAACCACTATTCTACTTTCTATTTTTATAAGATAACTCCCCTTCCCCACTTCTTTTTAATAACTTGAACATGAGTATTCATCTTGAAGGGGCCTGTCCAGTCTTTTTTAGCCTTATGGCATGGGGGTCGGTGATGGCGGATCCACCAGAAGGACGGGAATCGCTAGGAGCCATTTCAGAATCTACCTTCTGTACCAAACGTCTTGATTTGCTCCTTCATGGTTTATGACTTAGGTCTGGCCAAGTTGTATGTTGGCTGTGCCTTGAATACCTCCGATTCTTTTCCACTTCTATGCCTTTACTTCTGCACCTTCCTACACCACACCACACCTGCCCCTGGGTGGAAGGAATACCCTAAGTATTCCCTCTCTACCCCCAGAGCTACCCATTCATCCTTGTAAGTGCATTTCGAAGGGCACTCTCACTGCATAGCCTTTCCTGATGAGATCTAGAGTAGATCTTCCACTTTGGAGTCCTGGGGAACACCCCAGGGCATGTCTCTTTATTGGCTGTTATCACATTCTGCTCTGTGGAAGACTAGTGTGTTAAGTATACTCCACAGCGCTCAGTAGACTGAGTTCCTTGAGGGTACAATTACAATCAACTTTTAAAATCTCTTTCGGCACTAGAACAGCTCCTGATACACGGTAAGCAACCAAACATTCGCTGAATTGCAAACAGTTGTGAGAGCCCGGGTTTGTGCAGATGGAATGCTGTTATGGACACTGGTAAGGGAAAGAAACCCCATGCTTCTCAAATAGCCCTTCATGACTGACTTATAGAAAAACAGCTGCCTTGCTGTGACTCTAAGGATTAGTCAGGCACTGGGAGAGTCTGCAGACACCTTGGGCTATTGGGGACCAGAAGCCACTGATATTTGATCTCTCTACAGGAACTTGGGAAGACTAGTCAGGGTGTTTTATTCTGATTACTCCATTTAAAGAAACTCTCTTCCTGACCTCAGTAAAGCCAGTGAGCTAGCAATTGAAGCGGGAAGGGAACTAGCATTTATTTAACCTAGGAATTTTTCTAGTATTTAGTACTCAGAGAATCCTGCATAAGGTGGTTATCATATGCCCATTTTGAAGCTGAAAATAAAAAACAAAACAAAATTCAGGGGGTGAGAGTAACTAGACGGAACTTAGTAAACAGTTAAAATCAGCCAAGTGGCAGTGTGACTGCAAAGAATGGGTTCTGTTATTATCACTCAGGTCTGCCTGTATTTATTGAGTCCCTAATATGTGCAAATCTCTGTGACAGAGTACTGAAGATTTATAAGGTTTAAGGCATGGATCTTATCTTTCTTTTTTCTTTTCTTTCTTTCTTTTTCTTTTTTTTTTTTTAAGATTTTATTTATTTATTTGACAGAGAAAGATCACAAGTAGGCAGAGAGGCAGGCAGAGAGAGAGAGAAGCAGGCTTCCTGATGAGCAAAGAGCCCGATGTGGGGCTCCATCCCAGGACTTTGAAATCATGACCCAAGCCAAAGGCAGTGACTTAACCCATTGAGCCACCCAGGCGCCCTGGATCTTATCTTTCAAGAGGCTGTGTCTAGAGTTGAATTTGGGATGGGTGAGTTAGTTGGCACAGGATAACTGAATTTAATTCAAGACCGTGACGAGTCCTATACACCTACATTTGTCTGTATATGGGAATATAGTGAAAAACTGATTCATTGCAACTGGGAAGACTGGGACAACTTTCTTAGAGGAGGTGGAGATTACAGAGAAGGTAGGATTCTAAGTTTAAGGGGGAAATCTTATGTCGCATCCTAGTCTTGGCCATGCCTCAATGTCGAATCCTTGACACTTTAGTTGTGACAAAGATTGGGATGCAGCTATACTGGGTGATGTCCATGAACTCAGACTTAATTAAACCTAAATAAATAAATATTGAGTTTGCAATGAAAAGGATAAACCAGAGTAAATTTTTATCTCACATATCAGATTCCCAAAAGCTGACTCCCTATGTGATTAAATTAGAGGCAAGTGCTCTGTGAACAGCAGCACACTATTTACATGTGGAATACCAAAAGAAGAGTCAAGCAATATTCTGGTCTTTTTGTTTGTGCTGTTCTGCAGTTATTTTTGTAAGTCTAAATACAGGACTTCACATTTATCTTGATTGTATTTCATCTTTGTTATCCTGGGGAGATGGGATCCCGGATCCTGACTCTGTCAATCTTTGTATTTTCTATTCTTAGCTTCCTTTGTGCTTTACATGGATAAATGTCTTCCTGTATTTCCATCCAATTTGTTGTTAAAAATGTTGACAAGAACAGGACTCAGGCCAGTGGATGGAGGCAAGCTGTGGGGGATCTATAATGTCTGGGCACAGTCATCTCCTGGTAGGACCTGACAAGGACACCTCTGGTAAGCATGGTGACACACATGGCTCCTTCCACCTGGAGTGGTCAGGGCAAACAAAAACAACCACGCTCAAATGTTGTATAAAGACTTCACAATTATTGGGGCACCTGGGTGGCTCAGTGGATTAAGCCGCTGCCTTCAGCTCAGGTCATGATCTCAGGGTCCTAGGATCGAGTCCTAGGATCGAGTCCCGCATCGGGCTCTCTGCTCAGCAGGGAGCCTGCTTCCTCCTCTCTCTCTCTGCCTCTCTGCCTACTTGTGATCTCTCTCTGTCAAATAAATAAAATAAAATCTTAAAAAAAAAAGACTTCGCAATTATTCAAAACTCATATTTCTTGAGTTTTCTAATTGCTTTCACATTGATTATCTCATTTGGGCTTCCTAAGAATCTCATGAAAGAGGTGTGCAGGTGTTGCTGGGCTGATTTTCAGAGAATGCCTAATGAAATCGAGGCTGTCAGAGTTAAGTAACTTCTTGAGGCTCAGGTAGCAATAAGTAGGAGAACTAGGTCTCAGATCCTCTTCTGACTCCCAGACCTGTGATTTTTTTTTTTTTTTACTTGCTTGATAATAGTCATTTCACTGAAGTTAAAACAGTCTAGTTCCTGTCTTATTTAGATGTAACTGACATAACATTGTAAACATTCCAGGTGTACAACAGAATGATTTGATATACGTCTATAATGCAAAATGATCACCACAATAAGTTTAGTTAACATTGCTCACTATACCTAGTTACATTTTTTTTTCTTGTGATGAGAACTTTTAAGATCTACTCCCTTAGCAACTACCCAATATACAGTACAGTATTGTTAACTGTATGTCCCATCCACAGTACTTGTTTGGGAGTTTGTACCTTTTGACCATCTTCACCCATTTCCCCCACTTCCCACCCTTTACCAATATGGTCTGTTTCTAAGAGTTGGTTTTTCTTAGATTTCACATGCAAGTGATATCATAGAATATTTTTCTGTCTTCGGCTGATTATTTTATTTACTGTAATGCCCTCAGGGTTCATCCCACTATCCCCAATAGCAGGGTTTCCTTTTTATTTAGGACTAATAGTCCATTGTGTGTATGTGTATTGGTGTACACACCAAATTTTCTTTATCCATTCATTTATTCATCGACGAACATTTAGCTTGTTTCCATGTCTTGGTTTTTGCAAATAATGTTGGAATGAACATAGGGCTGCACATATCTCTCCAAGGCAGTGATTTTGTTTCCCTCACATATATGCCCAGAAGTGGAATTGGTGGATCATGTAAGGGTCCCATTTTTAATTTCTTTTTTAAAGACTTTTATTTATTTATTTGACAGAGATCACAAGTAGGCAGAGAGGCAGGCAGAGAGAGAGGAAGGGAAGCAGGCTCCCCGCTGAGCAGAAAGCACGATGCGGGGCTCGGTCACAGGACCCTGGGACCATGACCTGAGCCAAAGGCAGAGGCTTTAATCCACTGAGCCACCCAGGTGCCCCCTCCATTTTTAATTTTTTGAAAGACAGTTTTCTTTTCTTGCTGTCCCTCCCTGCACTTGTGAGAACTGGCTAAGTTGCACATCTCCCCCACTGGATTCTATGCTCCACGAGCTAATATTCATGGCTGCATCCTTTGTTTCTGTACGGGAGCCAGCACAGTGTATGTGCTCAATGAATGTGTGTTGAATAAATCAAATAAATAAATAAATAAATAATTAAATACAATCTTATTACCTATGATGTAGGTATTTAATTTTATTTAGTAGAACTAGGGCTTAAAATTTCTCCCTTCCAATAAGCACTGAATAAGTACAACAACATGACTATACATTGTTCTCTTAATAAAGACCTCAAGCCTCTCCAAGTACACTCTGTTTATCCTCACACACACCTTCACAATAGGCTAGTGGTGTTATCATCATATTACCCACAAGGGTAGAGAGATTCTTTATGTCACCCAAGACTGCACAGACATTCTCAGGAACAGCTGCTAATAGATTGTATGTTTCTTTATATTCAGTCCATTGCTGAGGCTGCTAAATCCTACTAAAGCTATCAGGCACCAGAGCCTTATGCTGCTTTTCAAGGGTCTGCAATGCTCCCAAGTTAATTCACGGAAATGGCTACAGGATTGTGTAAAAACAGCTGGTTACCTCCCAGCAGAATTAGCTGTAACCAGTTTAGTCACTTGCTGAGAGAAAGCAGGAAATCTCATGTAAAAATCAGCAACATTCTCCATAATATAATAGCAAGTGAATCTATTTCTGAAGAGACCCAGATGCCTTGTTGGTTTAGGAAGATTCAGGGTAAGACAGAGATCTGTAGTCTGAAGAATGGGAGAGATTTTAGAGCCAGACCTGGGTCTTTGATTTGGTGATTATGTTACAGATGGGACAAATCTTTTGAGAACGGTGAGAATGATTTGTCAGTGAAGTTAAAACAGAAATGTGGACAGAAAATCTTGAGCCACATTCAGTCAGCTGCTGCTATGCTGACAATAGCAGCTCCTTTCCACAGCCTGAGATCAGCAACACACTATCGCTCTCTGTTCCCACGGTTTGGGAAGGGTCCACAAGGCAGAGATGGAGGACAGCCTGCTCAGGCAGACCACAACCCACTACAAAGTTCCAAAAATGCTACGAGTTCTGTAGAAATGATTATTTCTCCTTAACCATTTGAGAATAGATTGCCAATCTGATTCTTTATTAGCCCAGAACTCTGATATTTCCTACAAATGAATACATTCTTCTATATACCAACAATACAATCCACAAAATCGGAAAATTAACCTCAAAGCGTTACTGCCATCAGACCTCATTCAGAGTTTAAGTGTGGCAATCCTACTTTTACAGCCGAAGGATCCAGCGCAAAACCACATGGTGCATGTTCACTTTAGTGTGGGACTATTCTTTCATCTCTTCTCGACTGTCATGTCCTCGCCACATTTGAAGATTGGAGGCCGGTTATTTTGTAGACTATCTCTTCATTTAGGCTCATCTCCTATTTCCTTAGATTAAATTCAGGTTATGAATTCTTTGGAAGGAACAACACAGAAATGATGTTGTGTTATTCTCAGTGCATCATACCAGGTGGTGCAAATTTCAGTGTTTACCATTATTGATTGATGTTAACTTCGTTTTAGTAAGACGATGTCCCTTGGGCTTCTCCAGTTTCAATTTACTTATTTTCCCTTTGTTAATTAATAGATATTATGTGTGAAAAAATATGAAATCATGTAACTATCCTAGTCTTCAATGAACTTCTAAGTTACTCATTTATTATTTATCTCTAAGATTTGTTTCTTTCCTATTTTATTCAATGAGTTACAGGTTTTTACTATCATTTATTTTGATATTCCAGTTGTTCCCAATTTGCCCAGTGGAAGTCTCTTCAAGCTGGCATTTGTGTATCCCTATCATTCTTTAAGTACTTCCTTGCCTCTGGCAAAAAAATAACTTATAGGTTCATCTTATACTTTCTCTGCCTCAGACTTGAATTCAGTTGTCTAAGAAGCTCTACTTCTTTTAAGTGAAGAATTATATTTAGAAGCCAGGAGTTGGGCAATGGGTGGGCTTATGGCTAATAAGCAAGACTCCCAAGACTTCTCATGGACAGAGCATGGGAATTTATGTATGTAAACATATACACATTTACATCAATATTTATTCCCATATCTAACTATATATATTGCAGACTGCTAACTCCAAATTCAATATCGCAGAGTTCATTCTGATTTTCTGCTTTTCCATAATTGTAATTCCATTTTCTGATGGCAAGAGACCTGTTGATAACATATTTACTACTTGATTAATACCCCTGAATCCTACTCCAGTGTGAAACTGATTTACCATCTTTAAGGCTATCCTCTCACCTGCAGAGATGCTCTCCTTTCTCTACCTGGAGGCTGTAGCCCTCCAGGTCAGGCTTAGAAAGAGGACTCCAAGCTACTGTGAAGAAGGAGACTGATAAAACTACTTTACTACAACTCTAGCTATGTTTTGTGGAAGAGGAAAGATGGCTCAGAGGGCAGAACACAGAGTCCAGATGGTGGAGAGCCATAGAGAATATATCCTTATGCCCTTAAACCTAATCAAGGAAATCTAACACTTGCCTGGCTAAATGTCAGAAATGTGAAGTACCAGGGACTCTTTTTTACCTCCCATCTTTGCAATGTTTGAACCAGAATATTGATGGCTATCATCCTAAGGCTGTCACACCATTGTATTTTGGGCATGTTTGGGGCAGATAACTTGTCTCTTTAATTTCACAGGTCTTTCAATGGAGAGGGATTGCATCCCAAGAGCTGTTCTTAATAGATTATACCCAGATCCTCATCAGTACTGATTTAGATGATGAGATTTTGGACTTTGAATTGAGGAGATGATGGGACAGAGATTTAGATGATAAGGTTTTGCTGATGATGCACTGGGATAAGGATCAGGGTATGGTGTATTAGTCTCTTAGGGGTGCCATAATAAAGTAACACAGAGTGGGTGGCTGAAGAAACAGAAATTATTTTATCACAGTTCAGGAGGCTAGACATCTAATATCATGGTTGAGCAGGATTAGGTTTCTTCGAGGGCCTCTCTGGCATATGAATGGCTATGTTCTCTCTGTGTCTTCACACAGTCTTCCCTCTCCACCTCCAAATTTCCTTCTCTTTGAGAACACCAGTGATATTGGATTAGGGCCCACCCTAATGACCTCATTTTAATTGTATCGCCTCTTTAAAGACCTGTTTCCAAGTACAGTCACATTCTTAGGTACAGGGGAGTTAAGACGTTAACATATAAATTGAGGGGGGGGATATAGTTCAGTCCATAGTTCAGCAGATGGGGATGAATGTATTTTGCATGTCAAAAGGACATGAATCTTTGGGGGCCAGATGGCCAACTGTGGTAGACAGAATTCTTGGATGGTTCCCAAGATTCCTGGCATCTTGTATACATGCCCTGTGTAATCCCCTCTCCTTGAGTGTAAGTGGGACCTGTGAGACAATGATGTGGTCTCTCCTGTGATAACTTTACAGTTTATAAGATCCCTCTTAGAGGACTGGAGAAGGTGGGAAGGAGGGAGAGAAAGAGAGAGAGCTTCTCCTATTGGTCTTGAAGAAGTAATGACCAGCTTGTGAAAAGGCCACATGACAATTATTTGGCGGGGGGGACCTCTAGGAGCTTAGAGAGGCCCTCACTGATAGCCAGCAAGTAAGCAGGAACCTTACTCCTATAACCACAAGTAACTGAACTCTACCAACAAGCAGATAATCTAGGAAGAGAACCCAAAGCTCTAGAACAAAAGGGACCTGGTGGTTACTTTGATTGCAGCCTGGAAACCCTAAACAGAGAACCTGGCTAAGCCAAGCCTAAATTCCTGACCCACAGGAACTGGGGCTAATAAATGCTTGTTGTTTGTTGTTTGTGGTCATTTGTTATACAGCTATTGTAAACTAATATACCACCCAAAGTTTCTAGCCCTTTTCTACTAGGCTTCCATTCTCTGAAATTGCAATACACCCCAAGATCTAACCAACTTTGGACCTCCTACCAACCAACCAACAAACATACAAACAGTTTTTGCAATAAGTGTTGGGATCCATTAAGCTCACTTTCGCTTCTTTAGTATTTTCAGGGATGGGTTTCATGCAAGGAACCAGTAGCTGGTGCCAGTTTGTGACCTTCTCTCCATTATCTCCAGATTTGCATTTGAACAAAATCACTTTTGATTGGTGGTGGTGATTGGTGGTGAATGAATTGGCAAGACCAGCTAAAGAAAAACCAGTTAGGAGGCTGCTGTAGAAGTCCGGCTGAGAGGTGACAGTGACTTGACTAGGTGCCAACAAGGAATCTGGATGGATTTGAGGAAAGGAGATAGAAGTCACTCTCAACCTCAGTTCTTGGAGATAGCTAGTATTAATATGAACTATGTCAATATGGTGGTGTATTTTATTTTTATCTTCCATTTCTATATTTGTATATATGTAATACTATAGTTTCGCAGTGTTGGGATGACATTGTGTTTATAATTTTATATATTCATCATTGCCCTTATCTTGTAACTGCTTATCTGAAGAATTAAATGGTATTTAAAATATTATTTTTAATAAGTGGTTGCCTTTTTCATGGTCCCTGGAATTACAGTAAGACATATTAATGGAAAATTCCCAGAAGAATTTAAGGGAAAACAAAGGGAATGAATGATGCCAAGGGGTAGGGGCATTACACATGTCTAGATGCCACTGATGGAGAGAAGGAGCAGATTCCATCTACATTGAGTGTACATCTGGAAGGTGTGGCCTGGGGAACAGGACCTGGTTCAGTGGTCAACTGCTGACAACACTACACTGCAAACCCCAGCACTGGCCAGAGCTCACTGTTCCCAGCTCCCCAGCATGAGCTATAACTTTTAGCATCTCATACCAGTCAACAACTTTGTCATGTTGTAACAACTTACTAAGTGCTTAAAGTGATCTGGAGTGGATAAGGGTACATTTTCAAATGGCCTTTTAGAAGAGAAGCAATAACAAGTTGGGTATTAGGAGAGCAGCTGGCTGTGAATTTTTTTTTAAATGAGTCCATTGAACAACACATCAGCCATCTCTTGAGAGCCTACGTGCTCCACTCAGGCCTCATAAACTTGCCTGCAATCCTCTTTTCAGAACTTGCTGTCTGCTTCCCAGGAGTCCTCTTACAGTTTACACATACAGACACACATACACAGACGGCACGCACACCCCTCCTGCCCTCCTTCTGTCCCTCTCCCATGAGTGCAAGGCCAGTAGAGAAGGGGTCAAGTTAGCGGGGACCTATCTTTGGTTCTCCTGTGACTATTCTCTCCTCTCACCTTGCATTCCCCAAACCCTATCTCTACTCTTCACCTCTCCCTATGTGGGACAAAGCAGGGTCTCTTTCCCACACAACTTGGAAAGTCGTCAAATAATTTAAGCCAGGGTGTTTGCTGATAACAAAGGTGCTGTGACCGATAAAGAAAGTGTTGGCTGATAGGCTTAACATCCCATAAATATTTGCATTTTCATGGGGGCCTTCTAAAGAGAGAGAAGAGGACTTTGGGGAACTGAAGTTTGGGGCAGTTCTCTGGCATAGACTTAGACCTTGCTAGTCCTTGTGAAAGTGTCCCTACCCCTCTGCAGCATCCCTTTTGGAGAAATGCCCACCTGCTTCTAGATGGGTGTTCAGACCCGTAGAGGCCCAATCAGCTGGACACCTGCCCCACCCTCACACCCTGCTTTTCCCTGGTCTCACTCATAGCAGAGGGAAGAATGGCGAGGTAGGAGGTGGGGAAATTCTTGTTTCACCCAAAACCGGGAGACACAGTGCTAGAGATTGTTTCCTTTTTTTACCTGCATAGTTACATGAGAAACAAATTTCTATGAAGACTATGATTTGAAATGAGCTACCTAAACAAGCTGGACTATCAAACTCCACTTTCTTGTGCACTGTTGAGTATAAATTTCCAAACTGGCAAACAATGACACATAGTTTAGTACCATAAAATCAAAATTGATCTTGTACTTTTCTGTGTTTTGTGGGTATAGGTTCTAAATATTCTTTCATGGGAAGAACTTACTTTCATTTTGAGATTCTTTCCTATCTTTTAAAACAGACTTATTTCCTGTGTTTGGTATTTTTCTCATTTAGTATTATTACTTGCAATTCTTTTTCTTATGTTTTATATTATTATTATTCTTGTTTCTATGTTTGGATTTACTATTACCTATGTATGGTATTACTATTTCTCGTTTTTTTTTTTTCAATAATGCATCTTTTAAAAATCTTTTTGGTATTAAAACACCCTTGTTATTAAAGCGTGATAAATGGCAATGACAGGAGGCAGACACTTGGCTTTGTTCATTGCTGTAACCCCAGCCCCTAAGATAGCACCTGGGACATAGTAGACATCAAGATGTGTGTATTGAATAAATGCACACATGAATGATATATCTTAGAAATTATATCCTTATCTGTCATATGAATTGGCAACTGTGTATCAATTCCCAAATTTTAAAGTTACTAATTCATGAAACCCATGGGTTTAGAACACAGAACTGGGAATCAGATCAATTCTAATTTAACTTGATCTTAAGCAAGTTAGTCAATCTCTACAGGCCTCATTTTCTACACCAGTGAAATGGGATTAATACCAGTAGTTACTTCCTAGGGTCCTTTGAGGTGGCATGCAGGTGCTGGGTGGTGTGGGTAACCTTGGTCCCCGGTCATTAGACTCCATTTGGGGATTGGACTAAGTGCTCATCTTCCCAGGCAGTGAGGTGTGAAAGCCAGTCCCGTTTACGCCACCCAGCCCTTTGGATACAGTTAATCCCTATCCCTAGTAATTCTGCTCCTAACATCTGAAGACCATAGCGGTGTCTTGATGGTAGAACAATCTTACACCAGGCTGTGGTGATAGCTAGAAGAAAATGAGCATACTGTTCAATGAGTTATGATTTTGTTTCTTAAAAGTTTAAAATTTACCTATTCAATAGGACAGATATTTTTATTATTAGAAAAACGAAGCACTTAATATTAACATTGGTTACATACCTAATTATATTTTTTTCCCCACTCAAAATAATTCTAGGAAGTATTACTGCTGTTTCATAGTTACAGAAACAGAGCTCAGAGAGATTAAACAGCTTGATCATGGTCTCTGGTTAGTAGGTGGAAGAGCCAAGGTGGGAGCCCAGATCTGATTCCCAAAACCATGCTTAAACTACAGGATGCTGCCGCATGGTGGGGAAAATAGGTGTTTTTTTTTTTGCCTATTTTACTGGAAAATTTGGAGATTTTCTTTATCACCTCTCTAGATAAGATGAAGGTAAACAATTCATTCAGCCATGAACTAAATCCTTTTCCATTCTGAGTGCTAGAGAGCAGGATCTGCCACTTATTAGCTGTGTGACTTTGAATAAATTACATGCCCTCTCTGAACTTCAGCTCTCCCTCTTGCAAAGTGGAAATAGCAAGTCCTGACTCTCTCCAGGTTGATGTATGTGAAGCACCTTGTCAAGTGCTATATATACCTGTGGTATTGTTGTTAGTGGGTCTCCATGATTTCTTAGCTTGGATCAGTTTCATTGATTAAAGAGTTCTTTGCACAACTCTTCTTTATTTATATATTTTTAATTACCTGGTTTCCACTTTACCCCTCATCATCCACTTCCTTCCCTTTCTTTCCCTCACCTTGGGCTATCTTTCAGTTAGATTCTGCTGATTAGTCAGGAAACAAGTTATTCAAGTGCCTGGTATTTCGGTCCATTTCATACTCTCTGCTTTGTGCCTCCTCCCACCCTATCCCCTAACCCCATTGTTGGCTTTCAGTCAATTGTGCTCGAACAGTGTCCAGGCTTCTAGTGAGTTGCTGCATTTAAAAATTCTGCCTTCTAGCATTTTCCTTCTTGAATACTCCTTATTTTGTTATAAGTCTTTTTTTCCAGAGAGGAAAAAAACTCATTGCACCACACTAATGGAGGGGAACAGTGGCTCATGACCTGGGAAGGTGGTGTGCCAGAAATGGGGTGTCAATGGTGTTACAAATGTCTTGACATCGGATGGACTTGAGCTGTGCTTCTAAATGGGTTTCAGGGTTCCAAATCTGCATCTGCAATAAAAAACATGGACACACGCTCTCTCAAAATGATCACCCTTATTCTAAGTATTAAAGAAGTTCTTGAACAACCCCTTACTGCTCTTCAGGAAGTGACTATATGCCAGGTCCTAGGATAGGCACTGTGGGGATGGCAAAAAGAATGATATATAGTCCCTGACTGATAGGGCTACTGGGAACAATAGACATAGACAACATGAAAATAAAATTAATTCCTCCCTTTCCTCCGCAAACAAATAAAAAAAGTCAAAAGTCAATCTCAGTACAACACTTCAAGGGGTTCACATGTAACCGACAGTATCTTCTGAAAACAATCTTATGTTAAGGACTACCTCCACAGTGAGCCTGATATCCTGGAGCCCAGATCACAGCCATTAGTTCACCCCAGAGAGACCCTCTGCATGCACCGGCCAATAAGTGCTTGTTTTAGTTGTGGTTAGCTTGGGAACTGCACTCCTCTCCCACTCCTGCACCCTGTCTCCAGGGCACCTAGGGAGTCAAGCCAGATAGGGAAAGCAGTTGCTCCATCAGTCCCCAAAGGGGGTTGGGAAGAAGACTTCTCCCATTTGATTCCTCCACAACTCTGGCCAAAGGCTGCCCTTACAGTATTATCTCTACCAACCAGCACCTGGTCTGAGCTGGAAGCTTCTCTCTACAGAGGCTGTATGGTGCAAAGGTTTTATTTCCTTCTAGCCCATCTCCTTGTAGCCCTCTAAGCTTTGGCTACACAATTCAAACACACACAATGCTTTCCACTTGTGGGTCTTGGTATTCCACCCTCTATTTTTCCAATGGTCTTCTTCTTCTTTTTTTAGATTTTATTTATTTGACAGAGAGAGAGATCACAAGCAGGCAGAGAGGGGGAGAGAGAGAGAGAGAGAGAGAGAGGAGGAAGCAGGCTCCCTGCCTAGCACAGAGCCCGATTCAGGACTCGATCCCAGGACCCTGAGATCATGACCTGAGCTGAAGGCAGAGGCTTAACCCACTGAGCCACCCAGGCAGCCCTTCACTGGTCTTCTTAAGTATGCTTTCCTTTTGGTAGAAGCCTTGCTCGCTTTACTAGGGTGATTTCTCTCCCTTTGCTGGTCTTCAGTATCTTATTTGGTATCTATTCCACCTATGGCCCTGAGCATAATCTGTCCTATATTGCTTGGTAGGTAAGAGGACAGAGACATTCTTCTGTCCTATTTTCATATCTCCTGCAACTTCTAAAACAGTGTCTGATACATGTAGATACACATAACTGTTGAGACTCTTAACTTGATTTGAAGGGTACTCCGCTTTCCATACCAAGTTTCTTTTTCAAAAAGACTTCAGTAGACAAATGTCACTGAATGCTGCAGTAAAGTATGAAATCAGAAGTTTGTCCTTCAGCCCACAGGAGCCTTCCTCTGCCTACCCCACCGACAATGTCTCTTCATGGCTTCACGTTGCTGTCATTCACATTGGGGGAAACTCTTGGTTTGGGTGAGGGCGGGGGTAGTGTGGACATAGGACTGTAAGACACAGCGCTTCCCTTCCTTCCCACTCTCCTTTCTCTTCCTAACCTCCGCAGCCTCTCAATTTGTACTTCTTGCTCAGATCCTTGCATCTCTCGGCTTTTTGTTTCTTTCTGCTTTTTCTCTTTACATCCCCATCCAGTTGTAAACAAGATTCTGAGATGGCTGGCCTGGGGATGGGAAGCAGAGAGACTCAGACAGTAAGGCCGGGGAATGGCTAGCCCACGGGGCTGAGTCATGGCCCCCTCAGGTTTCCTCCTTTGTCAGCAGCCAGGCTTCAGACTTGTCTTCTAATTGCCTTCCTCTTTAACTAGGGACTCACAGACTTGCCGTAACCCCTCTTTGTCCCATTGGTAGGAGTTAATCAGGAACAGAGAGGCTTTCAAAGTGAAGGCTGTATTCAGAGACCCATGGAATGCAAAGTACTTTCTTCTTCCATTTACAGAACAAACAGCTGAGAGCCAGGAATTCTTCCCCCACAAAGCCCTGCTAGCCATTCCTTCCCTCTCTCTGGCTTCTCACCTCTAGATCCCTTTACCCCGCAAGTGCACTATCAAATGACTGTGGGTGCCACCAGGGAGGTGCAGTTTAATCTTCAACCTGTTTCTCCACAGGATTCCTTTCTGGAGCACATTTTTGGGAGAGCATAAATGTTTTAGGTCTGATCAACCTACATTCCTTGTCCTACCCATGGCCAGTTCCTCTGTTAATGCATCTCCCTGTCTCCTCAGCAGTCTCTTCGTAAAACTGTTTTGTGATCTCTAGCTGCATCAGTAACCCTTCCCTTGCTGTCATGATTTCTCAAGCCCAGTCTACCCCAAATCACCCATGTGTTTCAAGACCATTGCACTGGGCAGAAGGATGGCTCACTTGGGGATGTCCAAGTGCACAGGCTGTCCTTGTTTGTCACAAAACAAGCCCAATACTCCACGCACTCCAAATACTCTCAAATAAACCAAGCCCTCTACTTGTTAAGTTGAATTCTCTTTCTGGTGCAAGCGTTTTCAAGCTAAGAAGACACACTGTAGAGTAGGTTAAACTCATACAAAATACTTTTGTAAATCTGTTTAATTTTTTGTGAAATTATATCTTTATCACTACTGTCATTACTCAGAATAACCTGGTTTTAGCACATTATAACAGGAAGGTGGTATTCCTCAAGTAGACTGCGACTAATCATGTTTGGGTTCGAATTTCTTGGGAATATGACAAATGTCTGGAGATTTTGCTTTCTGAGCAGATCTCAGTATATGATGGCTGTAACTCCCAGGGCCCCTGGGGACAGTTAATTAGTGCAATAGTGATTATCTGGAAGTGGTTGGTCAATTACAGCCATACCCAAAAATACAGATAAAATTCACAAAATGTTCAGAGAAAGAAGACAGCCATAAAACATAAAATACTATAGGGGGACGCCTGGGTGGCTCAGTTGGTTAAGCCGCTGCCTTCGGCTCAGGTCATGATCCCAGCGTCCTGGGATCGAGTCCCACATCGGGCTCCTTGCTCAGCAGGGAGCCTGCTTCTCCCTCTCCCTCTGCTGCCATTCCGTCTGCCTGTGCTGGCTCTCTCCCTCTCTCTCTCTGACAAATAAATAAAATCTTTAAAAAAAAAAAAATACTATAGGATTCTGTATTTTAAAATGTGAAAACAGGGAAAACCTATCATGCTAGATGTCAGGATAGTGGTTACCTTGGGGAGGTAGTGACTGACACGAGATGAGGAACACTGGGGTGCTGGCAATACTTCTTGAACAAGTATGTTCATATTGTGAAATTTCATAGTGCTATAAATTTGTGATTTATGCTCTTCTTTGCATGGGCATTGTATTCTAATAAAATTTTTTTAAAAAATGTGATTTGTCAAGATTCTGGCTACTGTGCTTAAGAGCAGTGACAGATCAGAATTACATTGCTACAGTACTACTCCAATGACTTTTGTAGGTAGCAATTTCCTTCCAGCCTCCACAAATGGCTATAGAAGGGGAAGACCCAGGGGAAGACTCAGTAAAAGTACATGGTAAAACTTAAAGAGATTTAGGAATTTTTCTAGACATTCCTCATGCTCTAGTATGCTCTACTTCTGAATCCTAAAATAAGAGGTGAAGATGAGAAGGACAAGTCTCCCCTTAGGAAAGCCAAGGAGGGGAAGGTAGCCTTCTTCCTGCTCCCTGGCACTGGGGAGTGTCATGTGGCCCAGGCTTGGTCAATGGATGCTTTGATCCTAATATTTGAATTTTGGGGGCAGTTGAGACTCTTCTAGACAGCAGAGGCAGAGATTCACGTGCCTAGGGATTTAGTATTGAGTGTACAGTAGAAGCAAAAATCTATTAGCAGTGGAGCCTGCCACAGCCTTCTTGACAGCCTGTTTTTGTTGTGTGATCTGAACGGGTTCTTGGCTGCTTAGGCTTTCCTAGATTCCGTCTCACTTCTGAGCCTCCTCATCAGTTCTGAGGATAGTACCTTAAACCTTTTCTAAATCTCTTTTCTGGTTAGGGTAATCAGAGTGAGTTTCTTTCTTTTTTCTTTTTTTAAGATTTTATTTATTTATTTGACAGAGAGAGATCACAAGCAGGCAGAGAGGCAGGCAGAGAGAGAGGAGGAAGCAGGCTCCCTGCTGAGCAGAGAGCCTGATGCGGGACTCGATCCCAGGACCCTGAGATCATGACCTGAGCCGAAGGCAGCGGCTTAACCCACTGAGCCACCCAGGCGCCCAGAGTGAGTTTCTTTTACTTGCATTCAAGACGCTTGACTAGCAAAAGAGATTGTCAATTCTCCTTGCAATTGTTTACTCAAGTTTTATCACATGTCTTCTCATTCACTAACGAGAGATTATTTGAGGTTAACTATGCTCCTGTTTCAAAAATACCAACATTCTTTTTTTTTTTTAAAGATTTTATTTATTTATTTGACAGACAGAGATCACAAGTAGGCAGAGAGGCAGAGAGAGAGAGAGGAGGAAGCAGGCTCCCCGCTGGGCAGAGAGCCCGATGCGGAGCTCCATCCCAGGACCCCGGGATCATGACCTGAGCCAAAGGCAGAGGCTTTAACCCAATGAGCCACCCAGGTGCCCCAAAATACCAACAGTCTTACAGGACAATCAATCATACATACTTCAATGTGATATTTTTTCAACTCAGTTGCTTTTTCCTTTATATCTATCTGAGATCAGTACATTAAGAAAATAGGATGGAGGGGAGTGGTTCAGGAAAAGTTCATTTTGGGCTTGGGGCATTTCAGGAAGGACAGGAATGAGATAAGGTACCAAGTGGGGAGCCTTGGGAGGTCACAGGGTCTCATGAGATTACAGGGTCTTATGAGGTCACAGGATTCATATGGGGTAGGGAAAAGAAGACACCACAAAATAGGAGAGGGATCAGAACAACGTGTCAGAGAACCAGAGATAAATTTTGCAATATACCTTCAGGCTGGACTTTTGCATTTAAGTATTTCTTGTTCTGTGTTAGGGTGGGTAATTGGGAGCTCTGGCCTGTTAGAGTTCTGGGAGTGATTACAGGTGATTTATCATATCGTTGCAACTCCCAGCTTATGCACAGACCCCATCAGGGGAAGTAGTGTGTGTTCAGGATCCACCCTGCCAGACTAATCTTCATAAAACAACAGGAGTTCACTCAGAACCAGTTATGCCAGACTAAACTCTTTTCCTTTGTTGACGAGGTTACCAGGCTGGTGGCTTTCAGCAGGATAGAGACCTGGGAGCCTGGTACAGTTAAGTGGATTTGTAATTGGTTGAACCATCACACACCAAGACTAATGATTAATGAATCTGTGTCAACTTTCAGGGAGGTCTCTAGTCATTTTCTCCGGGGTCTCAGTCAACATTGTTATTAATGACTTGGAAGTGTTCACAGAACAGAGTGATCAAATTTGCCAAGAGAGTTGAGCAACTTCGCTGGATGACAAGATCAGGATTTAGAATGCTCTCAGAAGACTAAAGCGATGTCCTGGGTATAACAAGGTGGGATTTAATAAGGATAAATGGGAAGTCATACACTTAGCCCCAGAAAGTCAGCTGTATGTGTAGAGGCCAGAGGTGACCTGGTGTAACTCGAGCGCAGCTGAGGGAGACTTACCCTGAAGCAGGGGTCCAGAGTGCATGTGCTCTTCCTGCCTCACTGGGCCTGGGGCCACACCTGTAGAGTGTTCTTCATTCTGAGTGCTGCCCTTAAGAAGAAAAGGAACACACTGAAACAGGACAGAGGTGGGGAACCAGCCATGAAGGGGCCCTGGAGCCATTTTATAGGAGAGCAAACAGCTAACGGATGCCTACCCTGGAGAAGAAAGGGGTTGGAGTCAGGTCACCTGTTTGTAATTATTTGTAAAGAACTGGCAAAGTGGAAGGTGATTAGTATGTTTTGGTCATCTCAAAGGGTAAAACTCAGAGCTGTGGGTGGAGCTTTCAGTTTCTACCTAAAATATAAAACTTAAGGGCGCCTGGGTGCCTCAGTGGGTTAAGCCTCTGCCTTCAGCTCAGGTCATGATCTCAGGGTCCTGGGATTGAGCCCTGCTTCCGGCTCTCTGCTCAGTGGGGAGCCTGCTTCAGTAACCCCCTCCTCCCCTCCGCCTGCCACTCTGCCTACTTGTGATCTCTCTGTCAAATAAATAAATAAAATATTAAAAAAATAAATAAAATGTAAAACTTAGGGAAGATTTCCAGTAATTGAGGGGATAGGAAAGTACAACTGTAAGACCAGGCTTAGACATTAAGCCTTGGTTCACATCTCAAGTATTCCACTTATTAGCTGTGCTTTTGGGTAAGTTTATTATACTTTTTTTTTATTTCCAGGAGGATTAACTGAGATACTACAACACCTAGTTTATGGCCTGCTACACATAGGAACTCAACAAATGAGAGCTATTTGCTAAAGTTTGTTACTTAAAAGCATTTAGTTGGCAGTGAGTTTGAGCATAGCTGGAATGGGGAAGGGGACTTTATGTATTTTATGTGATGGTTGGGGAGAGATTGGCTGGCTGGTAGGACCCATTTAATTCTGAGATTTTGTTGCCTTTTGACAAAATGAAATGTGTGTTCTAGCAGAGGAAGGAACAAGGGGTATGTCCCCATATCTGTGTTTTCTTTCAGACTTGTCCCCAAATAGCTAGGTTTTGTGATTTATTCTGCCTAAGAAATTATTTTTTTCCTCAAACTGTGTACTTTTCATACTTGACTTTTGTGCCAGATGTAGAGTATAAATCCTAACCTTAATTATAGCTTCTTTTTACTAAGGCCATATTATAGGCTAGGTAGTGTGTTAATAACCTTCCATATATCTTTATGACAACATTTTAATATGACAAAGGAATATTGTATAATAAATATCATATAATAAACATTTAATATAATGACTAGGAATAGTGTATAATAAATATCATATAACATTTTAATATGATAATATGAAAAATTATATAATAAATGTCACAGGAACATTGAAAGGGAAGCAATTAATTCTAACTAGAGGACTAGGAAAGGCTTCTTGGAGAAAGTGGCACATGAGTTGGGTCTTAGAGGATGAGTAAGACTTTAATTGATGGGAGGCGATGGGGGCAAGGCCTTCCAGCCTGGGAAATGGCTTAAACAAAAGCACAGAAGTAATTAGTGGAGATAATGAGCCATCTTCCCAGGGCAGACTCTACCTTTTTGATTACGGATGCCATCATCCTTGCCATCACTGATGATAGTATGTTAGTATGAAATTATAGGAAAGATTTTGCAGTCAATGACTTGTTACCATTGCTCTTGTACTGAGGTTATTTTAGTGTGTTATTATTCAAGTAGATGGAATGCTTGCAACATGTGTGCAGAGCCCTGAAGTCTAAGGCAGGTGACCCAGGATAACTCAGGAAAGGAGTTTGAGACAGAGAGAGCTGCATAGCCATTAAGGAGTGGAAGTAGGCCTTCTCCACCTACCTAAGAGAGACTTTTGTGGCTTTGAGAAGCTCTTTTCTGGCTGGAAAAAAAGCCACTGTGTGGAAAGGGCTCTGTGGATGGGAGCCCAGCAATACTCAGGCAGGAGGTCCTGTGCAGTTGTTTTCCTACATGCCTTAACCCACTCGATGAGGAAGATGAGAGTGACTGGGAGCCAATGGTAGGTCAGAGGGAATGAGACCTAAGGTCAGGGTGGTTTCCCAGGGATGGGTGAACCCCCCTCCATCCACCCTAGTCTGTCTGCTTTCAGTAAAGTAGGCCCTCTGAGAGTACCTGCACCTAGCTCTAAACCAGCCTTAGGCATGAAGTGCTTGGGGAGCTGCCTTGGCCCACATTTACCACAACTGGCTTATCTGTGAATAAGGGGTAGGTTTAGTGATGACTCCAGAATTTCCAGATTTGTGGCCCTTGGAACAGAAATCAGATTGGGGGAGATGTTGGGATTCTTGTCTTACAGCTGCTTTTGCATAGCAAGCACTATATTTACTTGGATGGTTAACAGTGTAAGTCAATAAACAAAACACAATGTTTTTAAAATACACTTTCATTCGCATTTCATGTAAGACTAAGAATATGACCACTGTCCATATCAGTGGGAGAGGTACTGAAGGAGATTAAAAGGACTGAATGTTAAGCTATCCCTTAGCAGGTAGACCATGTAGAACCTGGGGTGGACAATTGATGCCTGGAATTATTCCTGGGTCTTGGCCCCAGTCTGAAATGGGATTCAGAGAGAGGACTCCAGCGTCCTTCGTGGAGGAAATGCTTGTCCTCCTTTGAGAAGTGGAGTACTAGAAAGGATCAGAAGCCCAGTGAAGGGGGAACTGCAAATCAGGGCATGACGTAGGAGCTCAGGAGTCAGTCCTGCCATGTTTCATCTGAGCCAGGGTGTCAGTCCCTCCTTTTACCCAGCATTTGTTGACCATCTACTTTTTGCTGGATGCGGGGACCTATATCAGGTGCTAGAGAGAGAGAGAAATTAAAATCCTGATCTCGAAGAGCGGCAGATCCAGTGAGAGAATGATCGAGGCGAAGGACAAGATGGAGGTGGGAGTCAAGGTCTGGGGATGTGAGGGCAAGAAGATTAAGACTGCTTAAATCAAGAGTAATAAGCATAGTCATCATTTACTGTGCATCTACCATGCCTTTGTATTATTTCGCTCCTGACAGTGACCTCAAGGCATAGGTATTTATTGTATCCATTTTGCTGAAAGGCTATGTGACTTGTTCAAAGTCACACAGCTAGACTCCAAAGCCTGTGCTTGAAACCAACCCACTAACCTTGGGATGTGCTAACTAAGGGGGGGGGGGGTGATTACACAGGTCACCCAGCCTGGACTTTAATGTCAAATTTACAAGTGACATAATTGTGTCTTTCACTGAACGAGTATCTTCTAGTTGAATTGTTTATTGGGAGACACAGTTCTTGCCCTTAAGCAGTTTATCTCTGAGATTGTAAGAAAGGTAGGGGAGAGGAGAATGGGAATAACCAGTCTTTTTGCCTTGACTAAGGAATGTAAGACACAACATAAAAATGAGCTATAGCATTAAACCCCAAAAGCAAAATAATGATATTGCAATTTGACTTATTTCTCAACATTGCATCTGTTTATGTTTCTATTTTTGGAGGATGTTTCTCTTCATTCCCATCACTTGAACACTGACCACTTTCCAGGCATGTCAGCTCAGTAACACTCAGAATGGATGTCACAAGATCTGTGGGTCTGAGGAAATGGCAGCACACATGGCCAAGGACCAAAATGTCCCTGGTTGCTTGGGAAAGAAAGGTCAACCCACGGCAGGCGCTGGGGACATAGCATTGCTGGCATCCAACACTCACAATCCTTAGTGATTAGTGAATGGAGAAGGTGTGTCTGTGATGACTGTGCTGTCTCATATAGTCCCAATGTCAATCAAGGACTTTGTTTTTTCTTCTGAATATTTTTTTTAGAAGTAATTTCATTCTTCAAAAAGATAATTCTTTATTCTTTAAATACATAACCGAATGTGGCTTCATCATTTTGTCTTTGGAAGACTTTTCACATAAATAAGTTAACATAGCTGAAGGAGGAAAAAAAAAACCCTGCTGATCATCCATATGGTGACATCATGCATTCTAATTTTTGATTTTGGGAAATATAGTTATAGAACAATTAGGAAATCCAAATCTTCCCCCCCGCCCCCACCTATAAGAGGCAGCTTCTTATCAGAAATAGAGTTAAGAACAGACTAGGAGAAGTCAGGAGTGTAATAGGAGTTTTGGCATGGCCACGTTCCCCAAATATGTTCTGGGGCTACAGTCAATTGAGGGAAATTGGAAAGAAACCGATAGCCAGGGATCAGCTTTCTTATACATTGCTCTGGCCAAATGCTTCATACAGAGTCTCATCTAATTTCAGAACTACCCTCTGAGGTGGGCATAATGAAACCACTTTATAGATAAGGACACCTCCATGGGTGACCCAATGGGTGACCCCATGAACCCCCACCCCCATGGGTGACCCTTAAAAAGACCAAACAGTGGATTCTTTAAGCTCAAGATTTCTTTTTACAGGATGTACCTATAAAGAAACTATTTTCCCTAGCAGAAGACAAAATGGGAAAGATTGCTTTGCCTAGAAGGGAGAAGCCCCCCTTCTCTGCTCTCCTTGTGTCAATAGCCTGGCTCTTCCTCCAGGAAATCTATAGGTGATATGTCATTTGGGCCTGTGACAGCTTCTGAGATGGTCTTATATTTGCACTTCCTTCACACCAGAAACGGAGCTTTGACTCTCCCCTAGGGCTCCCATATCTTGCATGTGAGTTGTTTGAGATAACTCTCTGGACCTAACATGATCAATCTTCGCTGGAAGCTTCTGCTTTGACTCGAGAGGGACTAAATAAAAGCTTTCAGAGTTCCATTGTGTATTATCCACAGCATTTCAAAGGAATCCCAAGTGGAGATTACAATATATTGTTTTAATTACAAAGGGATAATAGCCTCAAGTGAAGGAGTTTTACCAAGAAGGAATGAGTCTTACAAAATGAATGATAAAAGTGATTGCGATTATTATCGATTTTATTCAGGGCCAGACCTCAGTATGATTGGGACAGAGGCCAATGTGTACCTGGACGCCATTCTTGCCGGCTCCATATATTCTGTTCTTCTCTGGGCCTCATTCTGTGTTCCTCTTTCATATTTCTCAGTCCCTAGAGGAGCTCAGGCCTTTCTGTTAAGAGGAAAGCCTGGGTTAAGTACATTTATATAAAAGTAATAGGGATATCATGTGTTACTTCTCCCAGAGGTATTTATATTTTAAAACTTTGGCCAGAAGGGAGCAATACTTAATTCAAAGGAGCAAGTCTCTACTGGTGAGACTGTAGGCCTTAGGGAAGAAAGAATTTCAGAGGAGGGATAATAGTATCTTCTTCCTTGTTTTCATTGCAAAAGGATAATGACCTAAAGTAAGACATTTGAAGAGGATGAAATTTGTTCCCCTATTTTTCCAGGCCACATTTATGGAGGTGTGTGTTGACCTTGTCTCTACATAGGGATGGCCCTGGTCTCATTCATTGCTTTCTAAGTCAAAATGAGTCATTTGGTATGGACATTGGGGAGGGTAGGTGCTATGGTGAGTGCTGCTAAGTGTGTAAACCTGGCGATTCACAGACCTGTACCCCTGGGGCTAATAATACATTATATGTTTATTAAAAAATTTTGT
Source organism: Mustela putorius furo (assembly GCF_011764305.1). Lineage (NCBI taxonomy): Eukaryota > Metazoa > Chordata > Mammalia > Carnivora > Mustelidae > Mustela > Mustela putorius. Next base: position 952,698 of record NW_025421424.1, read on the forward strand.
TTAAAATGAGTCATTTAAGAGGCGGCTTAGCTCACTCAACTCCATTCAACTGGTGGAGATGCAAATTCACCATAGTGTGGTGCTACAAAGCATTAAAATGTGGTAATCCCCGGGAGATGGAGCTGGTTCTCCTCCATGATATGGTAGGATAATATGCATTACTGAGGGTCATTGGAGATTTAAAGTGACCTATCTCTGCCCTCTGCGTCCTTCCAGCAAGATTGCCATCTCTCATATATACTACACAGAAGATTCAAATCTTTACTTGTTGCCAATTTTCTGGGAGACAAATGCATTTACTAAGGAGGTTAAGGTATCCCTTTCTCTGCAACAAACTGGCTTAATGACATCAACAGTTTTCCATTTTCTGTGGTATAATATTATTGTGTATAATAAGAAATATATATTTGGTCTCTGCCTTGTCTGGCACAGAACTTCTAAAACCCTTGGGATTTCCTAAGTGATAACCTTGATAAAAGGTGTCTTTTAAAAATTCATAACAAACCCATTTCAACCACAGCTGAGTTTGTGTTAATGAGGTGACTCCTAGGAAGCTCCTACGGATGGGGCCTGGGGAACCAACCAGGTGATTAAAACTTTCAGCTCCACTCACCTGCCTGAGGGGAGGGAAGGAGGGCTGGAGTTTGAATCAATCACCAGTGGCCAAGCATGTCTATGTAGCCTATACAAAATGAAGCTTCTGTAAAAACTCAAAAGGACAGGGTTTAGAGAGCTTCTGGGTTTGGTGAACATACGGCGTTGTAGGGTGGTTGAAGTACATGGAGAGTGCATGGAAGCCCCATGCCTCTTACCACATACCTTGCCCCAAGCATCTATTAAAAGATAAACTGGGTCATATTGAAAATTTTCTGTTTATTTGAGCAAACATCAATTTGAATCAGGTGACATCAAACCAGAAGTGGTCAGGAGCACTCTTCCATCAGGAGTTGGACAAGTTTGTTTTGAAGATTTTATTTATTTCTTTGTCAGAGAGAGAGAGAAAGCATGAGCAGGAGGAGTGGCACGCAGAGAGAGAAGCAGGCTCCCCTCTGAGCAAGGAGCCCAATGCAGGGCTCAGTCTGAGGACCCTGAGATCATGACCTGTGCTGAAGGCGGATGTTTAACTGACTAAGCCACCCAGGAGCCCCAGGACAAGCTTTTTATAGAGAAGACTCAGAAGTAAATCAACGAAATTCTTTGATTAGTTATAGCTTGAGGTTGCATTATTTAGGAAAGCCTAGTTGGCTGTTTGTGATTGGTTGTTCTTAATCTTGAGGCATTTATAGGAATTGACTGAGGCTTAGGTTCCCATTTGCTTACTTTGCTTATGTAGGCTACCAAGGCATTAGAGCCAGCTCACCCTAATGGCCTTCTTGTTAATTACTTTAACATATCTCTTCCATCTGACTGTCCCTGAGTTGTATCATCTTACAATAAACCAGTGTTGGAGTAAGTAGAACGTTTTCCTGAGTTCTGTGAGCTGCTCTAGCAAATTAATCAAACCCAAGAAGGGGTTCTGGGAACCCAGATTTACAGCCAGAAGCACAGGTGGACTTGTGATTGGTGTGGTGGGGTGCAGAGGGGACAGTCTTGCAGGACTGAGACTTCAAGCTGTGGAATCTGATACCATGTCCAGGCGATAGTGTCAGAGTTGGGTTAAATTGTAGGATACCTAAGTGATGTCCCAGAATTGCTTGGTATGGGAAACCCCTCACCTGCCACATTTTGATGACCAGAGTGTAAGAAATGAAGTACTGAGAGGAAAGTCATCCCATAAGAAGAGTTTTTCCTCAAACACATAGGAAACTACAGGCTCCTCTAAAAGGGAGACTGAGTCCATCTCAACCTCTCATTCACACACACACACTCTCTCTCTCTCTCTGGTATTGATTCAAACTGTAATCCCTTTGCCTTGTCTTTCCTTCTGGACCGCTGTGGATTGGACACTTTATTAGACTATCTCTGGGTCTTGATCCTCTTTTGCCCTGGAGTGTTGTTCTCTATTCCCCATTTGCTCAATACTCCCAGCTACAGCTGCCTTCCTCCCTTGCCAGCTCAAGCTCCACCAGGACAGCACAGGTCAGAATCCTCGGCCCCTGTTTGCTTAGGAGGGGAAGTTAGGATCTGTGATCCGACTTAGCAAGAACAGCTGCAGTGTCCACTGTTCTTTGAGGTTATTTAGATCAATACATGGTGCCTGAGTGATTGGGTGAGCCCCCAGAGACTCTTGAGATTTGAAAATAACTTTTCTACTGTGCACTTTCTCCATGATGTAGTGTGGAAGTCAGGAAATCCTCCCACATCACCCTGGAGGGATAGGATGAAAAAATAGATCTATAACCAAGATTCCCAACTATTTAGTTCCTAGGATGTTGAGCCATCATAAATAACTTTTAAAAAGAGAAATTCTTAAGCAGAGAGGATATGTTGAGTTTCGTACAAAGGCCAGATTGACGGTCAAATCCAGTGAGCACTATGCATCCACCTGAATCAAGCGAGGCCATCCATCTCATGGAAACATGGTTTTCCCCATACGGCTGGGATGTGTGCCATCATTTTAGAGCTGAGTTTCTCAAATTGTGATTTCTAGGCCACCTGCATCAGAATAATCTAGGGAGCTAGTTAAAAATGTAGATTCCTGGGGGCACCTGGGTGGCTCAGTGGGTTAAAGCCTCTGTCTTCAGCTCAGGTCATGATCCCAGGGTCCTGGGATGGCGGGGAGCCTGCTTCCTCCACTCTCTCTGCCTGCCTCTCTGCCTGTTTGTGATATCTGTCAAATAAATAAATAAAATCTTAAAAAAAAAAAAAAGGAAGACAAAGGAATGTCGAAAGAGCAGGGACACTAAAGAATTGCTTAAAAAAAATGTAGATTCCTGGATTGGGGTCAAGTTAGGATGCTTTCACTTGCAAATAAGAGAAACTCAACTCAAAGTGATTAGAGGAATTGGTTAATTCAGTCTTAGTCACCTTCAAAGACATCCTTTCTGCCTTTCTTCCCTTTCTTCAGCTTTGACCTCGTGTTAGTTCCCCTCATGCTTAGAAGATGGCCATCTTATCTTCTAAACACAGCAGCAATGCTGTCCAGCAGAGGGAAAGACCCTATAAATGAGGGATGACCCCCTTTCCAAGCACCTCCCTGCCAGGGCAGGCTTCCTGGGCATGACAGTCACATAGGGTCCTGTCTTCAGAAGAGCCTTGTCTTGGTTTAATGCTTGCTTACAGTGGTCATGGCCTTAGAATTCTTAGTAATTTTATCTTTGAACTTGTGTTATGTAAGTGAAGTCTGATGAGATAATGGATCACGCACACAAACAGGAATTTTATGTCTGTTCTTCCTTGCCACTTTATTCCCCTATCACCTTTGCAATGTCCCATGAATACAGGTTGTGTGGGAATTCAGCAAGTCTCAATGGTAGGACAAGGTAAGCATGTCATGGAAGCCACTGACTTCAATGGATTGTTGATAGAATGTACACACATCAAGAAGTAAAATAAAACAAGTGAGTACTGTGTAGCCTTTCCACTGTTCTGGTAGAACAAAGTACATTTGGGAACTACATTCTATGAATTGTGTGATTTTGATGATTCTGCAATGTTCTTATACTTGCATTTAATACTGGTATTACACAATGTAATGACAAGTGATAAAATTTATGCTAATAATTTAAAATTTTAATCGGCTTTCCTGAGAATGACAGGAAACAGAAAAAAGTTTGTTTTTTTTTTAAATGAAACCATAACAAGATTAAAGACCAGAAAGGAAAAGAAAAATTTTATATTTTTAGTGTCTTTAATGACAATTTTTTTTCTTGATGTGTGTACATTCTACATTCTTTTTGAACAAGGGGCCCTACATTTTCATTTTGCACTGAGCCTCAGAAATTACAGAGCCAAATCTCTTCCCCACAGGCTTTGTATGTCTCTCTGACCATAGTTACCACTGGAAGGGGAATAGGTTTACTCTGATTAGCTGTAAGGATGAGACTTATCTGACCGAAATCAGGAATCTGTTAGGAAGGAGGGAAAGGAGTTGGTGCAATGGACTGAGCATATCCCCTTAAAATCTATATGTTGAAACCTTAAACCCAATGTGACAGTATTTGGAGGTAAGGCATCTGGAAGATAAATAGGTCATGGGGCTGGAGCCCCCATGATTGGGATTACTGTCCTCCTGAGCAGGCTGGACAGCTAGCTAGCTCTCTTTCTGCCACTTGAGGACCTGAGACCAATTCAGCTGTCTTCAGCCTGGAAGAGGACTCTCACCAGAACCCCAGCACCCTAGAACCATGATCTCTAACTTCCAGCTTCCAGAACTGTGGGAGATAAATTTCTGTCGTTGACAGGTCACCCAGGTTGTAGTATTGTGTTATAGCAGCCCAAACTCACTAAGACGGATAAGATGTGTGCTCCAAACATAATGTACACTTCATCTGCTGACTTTATTTCTTCTGAGCACTTCAGCTAATTCTTAAGGATTCTAAGGGTGAGAACATTTTCCTATCTTGTTTAGCTGAGAAAGAACTAAATGGTAGATTGTGCTCCCTGAGCACAGTTGACTAAATGTTCTCTTTGTTTCTTGAGCACCTTTAGGACTAACAACACACACCTTGAGAAACCCTTTAGAGGTTAAGACTAACAATTCGGTGGGTGGGTTTTTCCCCTCTAGATGTGTAAAGCTGAGGTAAGTGACACTGGAATGATAGGCCAATTTGTGACAGAGTGGGACACCTTTCCCAGTTTTCTGTAGGCATGAGGAGCTGAGCCTCAGAACATGCAGTGTCCACTTCTGCTAAGGATCATCATCTTCTATGAGAATACAGCTCCACTAGAATAACCACACAGCATTTTAGGGAAATGAACCAGCAGTCCAAGCCTCTTCAGTGCTACATGTTTTCAGAAGTCCCCATTCTCTTCCGTTCACAATGATTGACTACTCTCCTAATACCCTTCTGCTCTTAATAAGAAGCCTGCAAAAGCAAGAACCAAAAAAACTACAAACATGATTTAAGGTCTGATTATGGAATTTATGGGAAAGGATCTCTAGTCTGACTTTCTTATTGTACAGGTAAGGAAACTGAGGCCCAGAGCAGGAAGTGATTAAAGTGAGATCATACTGCAAATTACTGGCAGAATTCAGAATTCTTATGTCACCTTTTGGCTGGAAGTCCAACATCCATGTGTTATTCAACATGGCTCCCTTCTCCAAACTCTTTCTTCTTATCAGCCTCAATGTGGAAGCTTATAGAACCAACTCTGAAACACCAGAAGGTAAATGTGGCTTATGTGGGTTTCCTTAACCTCCATGTATCTTCCTTCCTTTGACAATATTTTAGACCCCCAAATCATCTTCACAGCCTCTTTTTTGCCTCCTTCCTCCTACATCCTCTGTATTCAGTTTCCCCACCTCCTGGGCTGACATACCTCCCTGTAACACTTCTTATGAAGTGGAATGAAAATTTACAAAAATGTTAATAGCTGGTATCAGAATTTTTGTTAGGAAGGAAATTATTTAAGAAAATCCCCGGATAGACTTGGGCGTAGAAGGCAGGATCCTGAAGCTGGCAGGAAAGGAGAAGACCCAAGTATCACCAAATTGCTGTACGTGAGACAGGAACAGGGACTGCGTGTGGGGAGGGGAAGGAGGAAAAGCGCTGTGTGAGGAGCCGCTCAGCAATTTGGACAGAAGAGAACTGGGGTTTCAGGAAAAATTGCAGAGGGATCTTTTCAGAACAGGGACTTTTTACTATTAAATTTTAACTTGTTTGCATTGCTGCAGGGTAAATCCTTTCTTCATTTTCCTCAAAATGTCAGCAAAGGCCTTATAAGATTTGAGAGGGGGTGGTATGAGCCAATCAAGGGAAGGAAAAATCAACGGACTTTCACTTCTGGGTGAGAAGAGGGGCCACATGCACTGGAACGTGAGGGTTGATTAACTAATTCCAGAACCAGAGGAGACCACAAAAATGTTAATAGCTCTGTGAAGGTGTAGACGTGTGGGAGAGAGCATTGAATTTTCCACAGGATGTAGAATAGAGATTCAAGCCAGTCTTATCTGGATCTCAAGTGGCCAGTGTGCCTGCAGCTGACGTTTGGGCTATGTTAGATGTTTATCTGATTTATAATATCAAATCCATTTCCTTGACCTTCCATAATCTTGCCTTACCCTGTGAAGCCAGCCTCTACTCAGAATCTCTGTTGCAGCTATGGTAATGTCGGCATAGTCTCAAGAACCCATCAGCTGACTAGCAGTCCCCAGCCTTGACTCCATTTTCCCTGGATCTCCAGTGCCTTTCCTTCTCTCCATTCAAATTCTGCATCTTTCAGTGCCTTGCTCAAACCCCTCCTGTCTGCACACTGTGACGCTTGTTGGCCCTACAGTTTACACCCAGGAGGTCTCTTTTTTCTTTTTAAAATAGACTTTATTTCTTATTCTTTTTATTTTATTTTTTAACTCATTAATTCTACTTTTATTCTGCCTAGAATTTAGATATTCACTCCTAGAACTTCATTTTTGCCCCCACTGACATTTGTTTATTTATTTATTTGATAGAGAGAGAGAGGGAACACAGCAGGGGTAGTGGGAGAGGGAGAAGCAGGCTTCCTGCTGAGCAGGGAGCCCAATGCAGGGTTCGATCCCAGGACTGAGATTATGACTTGAGCCGAAGGCTTCAGTCTAACGACTGAACCACCCGGGCACCCCATCCCTCCATTGACTTCTTTAAGCCCTTTCTGCCTTTTAAAGAAAATGAAGAGAAAAAACTAGTAAGTACCTTTTACTAACTCATAGCTATTTTTGTCTCTCCCTTTTGTTCATTCCTTTATATCTAAGCAACTAATATTTTTTTTTAATTTTTTTATTTTTTTTTAAAGATTTTATTTATTTATTTGTCAGAGAGAGAGCGAGCGGGAGCGAGCACAGGCAGACAGAGTGGAAGGCAGAGTCAGAGGGAGAAGCAGGCTCCCTGCGGAGCAAGGAGCCCGATGTGGGACTCGATCCCAGGATGCTGGGATCATGACCTGAGCCGAAGGCAGCTGCTTAACCCACTGAGCCACCCAGGCGTCCCTATGTTCTTTTTATTTGACTCCTTGTTGCTCAGATTTTACATCTTCTTTTTATTTATTTGCTTTTTAATTTTTTATTTTATTAACATATAATGTATTATTTGCCCCAGGGGTACAGGTCTGTGAATCTTCAGTCTTACATAATTCACAGCACTCACCAGAGCACATCCCCTCCCCAATGTCCATAACCCAGCCGCGCTATCCTCCCCCCACCTCCCAGCAACCCTCGGTTTGTTTCCTGAGACTAAGAGTCTCTTATGGTTTGTCTCCTTCTCCGGTCCCATCTTGTTTCGTTTTTTTCCCTCCCTTCTCCCCACAACCCTCTGCCCTGCCTCTCAAACTCCTCATATTAGAGAGATTATAAGATGATTGTCTTTTTCTGATTGACTTATTTCACTTAGCATAATTCCCTCTAGTTCCATCCACGTCATTGCAAATGGCAAGATTTCGGTTTTTTGATGGCTGCATAGTATTCCATCTCTCTTTCTCTCTCTCTCTCTCTCTCTTTCTCTCTCTCTCTCACACACACACACACACACACACACCATATCTTCTTTATCCATTCATCTGTTGATGGACATCTAGATTCTTTCCATAGTTTGGCTATTGTGGACGTTGCTGCTATAAACATTCAGGTACACGTGCCTCTTCAGATCACTCCATTTGTTTTGTTGTTTTTTTTTTATTTTTTTTATTTTTATTATTTTTTTTAAAGATTTTATTTATTTATTTGAAAGAGAGAAATTACAAGTACACTGAGAGGCAGGCAGAGAGAGAGAGAAGGAAGCAGACTCCCTGCTGAGCAGAGAGCCCGATGCGGGACTCGATCCCAGGACCCTGAGATCATGACCTGAGCCGAAGGCAGCGGCTTAACCCACCGAGCCACCCAGGCGCCCCCAGATCACTCCATTTGTATCTTTAGGGTAAATACCCAGTACTGCAACTGCTGGGTCAACTTTTCAGGGAACTTCCATACTGCTTTCCAGAGTGGTTGCATCAACTTACATTCCCACCAACAGTGCAGAAAGGTTCCCTTTTCTCTACATCCTCGCCAACATCTGTCATTTCCTGACTGGTTAATTTTTGCCATTCTGACAGGTGTGAAGTGGTATCTCACTGTGGTTTTGATTTTATTTCTCTGACGCTGTGTGAGGTTGAGCACTTCTTCATGTGTCTGTTGGTCATTTGGATGTTTTCTTTGCAGAAATGTCTGTTCATGTCTTCTGCCCATTTCTTGACTAGATTATTTATTCTTTGGGTGTTGAGTTTGATAAGCTCTTTATATATTTTGGATACTAGCCCTTTATCTGATATGTCATTTGCACATATCTTCTCCCATTCTGTCGGTTGTCTCTTGGTTTTGTTGACTGTTTCCTTTGGTGTGCAGAAGTTTTTATCTTAATGAAGTCCCAATAGTTCATTTTTGCCCTTGTTCCCTTGCCTTTGGTGATGTTTCTAGGAGGAAGTTGCTGCAGCTGAGGTCGAAGAGGTTGCTGTCTGTGTTCTCCTCAAGGATTTGGATGGATTCCTATCTCACATTGAGGTCTTTCATCCATGTTGAGTATATTTTTGTATGTGGTATAAGAAAATGGTCCAGTTTCACTCTTCTGCATGTGGCTGTCCAATTTTCCCACACCATTTGTTGAAGAGACTGTCTTTTTTCCATTGAATATTCTTTCCTGTTTTGTTGACCATAGAGTTAAGGGTCCATTTCTGGACTCTCTGTTCTGTTCCATTGGTCTATGTGCCTGTTTTTGTGCCAGTACCATACTGTCTTGATGATTACAGCTTTTTAATAGAGCTTAAAATCTGCAATTATGATGCTTCCAACTTTAGCTTTCTTTTCAACATCCCTCTGGCTGTTTGGGGTCTTTTCTGGTTCCATAGAAATCTTAGGGTTATTTGTGCCATTTCTTTGAAAAAAATTGATGGTATTTTGATAGGGATTGCATTAAATGTGTAGATTGCTTAAGGTAGCACGGACATTTTCACAATATCTGTTCTTCCAGTCCATGAGCATGGAACATTTTTCCATTTCTTTGTGTCTTCCTCATTTTCTTTCATGAGTACCTTATAGTTTTTTGAGTACAGATTCTTTGCCTCTTTCATTAGATTTTTCCTAGGTATCTTATGGTTTTGGGTGCAGTTGTAGATGGGATTGACTCCTTAATTTCTCTTTCTTCTATCTTCCTATTGGTGTATAGAAATGCAATTGATTTCTGTGCTTTGATTTTATATCCTCACACTTTACTGAATTTATTTATGAATTTTAGCAGTTTTGGAGTGGAGTCTTTTGGGTTTTCCACACAGAGTATCATCAAGCAAAATCAAGCAACTTGTCCAGGATTATACAACCCACAAGATGCAGTACTCATATGTAGGTCTTGCTAACTTCCCAACCATTATGTCATGTGCTCCTTTGTTTCACAAGTGATCCAGTGGGAGAGTAATAGACACAGAAATTGCTATGATAATCCCACAGGAGTAAGGCTGGACTTCTTTCTCTCTTTCAATCCCTGTTGACTCTTTTCCTTTCTTCACCCACAACCACTACTCCACTCTACCCCTACTGCTAAAACACTCTTTGTCTCTTATTTTCTTCCAGATGTCTATTAACAACTACCTTTTTTGGGGTGAAATCATTCCAAATAACCAGAGAAAATTTGGTCTTTCTTGTTTTTATTATTTCCAAACATACATGAACATCTCTTGGCTATTTCTTTTCCAGTCTTTGCTCCTTGGTGCGTGATTTTTCTTTTTCTTTTTGTCTTTTTTTTGTCTTTGTGCTGTAAATGTATGTATGGTCACATTTAGTGAGCACCTACTATGTAGCAGAGTCTATGGGGGGGCTAGAGAGTGACAGATAAGATATTTTGCTGGAAGAGTTTAAAACCTAATGGAAGACAGCATGTAAACAGATCATGTTATTAGAAATGTGAAGTGCTATAAAACAGTAAGCACAGCATTATGGTCCTACAGAGGAGTGATCAGTGTTCAGCTTGGAGAGAATGATTAAGGTTTTGGGGGAAGATGAGACATAAGCTGAGTTTTGAAAGATGAGTGGGACCCAGCCAGATGCAGAGGCAGGGAAGGGAGTAGCACAGCAAAGATGTTGAGGCAATAACCTCAGTGTGTTCTTGGAGAACCACAAGTAGTTGGTTTTGTTTTGTTTTTTTTTTTAGTAGTTGGGTTTTGCTGAAGTCTAAATTATAAGTGAGGTTTGCTGTGGGCTCTGGGAAGTGGAAGAAGTAGCTGGAGATGGTCTGGAGAGGTAAAACAGATGGGCTACCTGATGGTCTGATGTATAACTCAATAGGTGAAAATGCCAACAGAAGCCAGAGCCCATCCTGGTGCTTGTAGATTTGGTACTGCTTTGACCAGAACAGCGATGCTGATGCAGACTTAGTGATTGTGTTTTTGAAGTTCCCAGTCTCCTAACACCTTTTTGCCTATTGCTTCCTGTGTGTTCACCCCCTGACAGTGCAGCTTCTCAAAAGCCTGCCTTCACCCCAGTAGGCAAGGTTAAAGCATTCCTCTTTGCAGGAACGTCTGCCTCCTAACCATTACTTCCTTAGTCATTCCTGCTTTAAGAATGAGCACACCAAACCTTCTGGAGGATCCTAAGCAAATAATAGCTAAGAGATGAAAGAATCTTGGGGGGAGTGAACAGGACTCACAGGGTCAACTTCTAACCCCAATATCCTATAACACAGACTGAGTATTGACATATATTCCTGAGGCTATCAATCCTTTAAGACTCAAGTACTCAGTATGAGGTACAAGACCAAGAAGATCTTCATGGTCTGGTGTGTTTCAGGTTTTAATTGTGATTTTCAGGCACATGACTTGGCCAGTGACATGTAAGTTATGTGCAATGAACCATATAATAGGACTCTACATTTCTTTCCTTCTTTCTTTCTTTTTCTTCTTCTTCTTTTTTTTTTTTTTTTTTTTGGTCTTATGAGGGGAAGGCCTAGAAAATCTGCCTGCCTCTGGCCCTTTAAAACGTCTGACCCTGTAATGATGCTAATTGAAATAAGCCAAAGAGAGGAAGACAAATACCACATGATTTTACTTATTTAGGGAATCTAAAAAACAAAATAAATGAACAAGCAAACAAGTAAAGAGACATTTAAATTTTTTTTTTTAAGATTTTATTTTTTTATTTGTCAGGGATAGAGGGAGAGAGAGTGAGCGAGCATAGGCAGACAGAGAGGCAGGCAGAGGCAGAGGCACAGGGAGAAGCAGGCTCCCTGCCAAGCAAGGAGCCCGATGTGGGACTCGATCCCAGGACACTGGGATCATGACCTGAGCCGAAGGCAGCTGCTTAACCAACTGAGCCACCCAGGCATCCCGAGAGACATTTAAATATAAAGAACAAACTGGTAGTTGCCAAAGGAGAGGTCAGTGGGGGATGGGCAAAATAGATAAAAAGGATGAAGAGGTACAAACTTCCAGTGATAACATAAAGAGGCCGTGGAGGTGACAAGTACAGCACAGGGAATATAGTCAATATACTGTAATAACATTGTATGGTGATGGATGGTGATGATACTTACTGTGGTGAGCATTGAGGAATGTACAGAACTATGGAATCAACATATTGTACATCTGAATTACTATAACATTGTATGTTGATTATACTTTAATAAACAAGCCCACAAACAAAACTACCTGACCCTGTAGGAACTCACCAGCTCATAAAGACCACAGAGGCCAAACCAGGAATTTATTGCAATTACCAGGGCCACCTTGCTCATACCCAATTTATCCTTTATTTGACCCCCTCATCCCCATCCCTTAACTTGATTTACTCGGATTCCTCCTTCTGCTTATTTGGACTCAGTATTCCCTACTTTCCCTAAGGGATTCCAATACCTCATCCTTTGGTTCTAGTGCTTGCTGAATCTAGTTCTACTTATGCATACTCAGCTTCTTACCCTGAGTGGCAGACAGATGGGAGCAGAGGTACTGATATAGCTGGGTGCTTGATAAAGCCTATTGATGGGGGTAATAATAAGAGCTAATATTTACCAAACACAACTCTGACCAAGGCTAAATCCCATAGTTAGTTCTCCATCCTCATCATCTTATTTAGAATGATGTTAAGCTACTTTGGCTTGGTCCACCTGCCTTCCAGGACATCACACACTCTGGATTTTCCTCCTTTTCACTATTGCTTGAGAATTCTTCCTCTTCTTCCTTTTAATATTGGTGTGACCATGGCTTGGTCCCTGGTCTTCTTTTCTATTAATCCTCTCTTCCTTGGTGACTTCACTCCCTCCTGAACTTGTATATCAAACTACCTACTTGACATATCGGTAGCTAATAAACATCTCAAATCATGCCCTTCCAATCAAACCTACCCTACTGTCAGTCTCCCTCACCTCAGTTGATGGCAATTGTATCTTTCTGTAGAGTCATTCCCCCACCTTCCTTTATACCCTGGCCTTCAGCAAATTCTGTTGGTTCTACCTTTGAAATTAGTCTGGAATCTGACCACTTCTCATCGCTCCATTGCAATCACTTTTATAATCTGTTGCCTGGATTATTGCAACAGCTTTCTAACTGGTCTTTCTTCTTCCATTCTTGCCCTCTATAGTTTGTTATATCACATGGTAGCCAAATAGATCTTTTTACTTTATTTCATTTTTTTTCAAAGATTTTATTTATTTATTTGACAGAGAGAGATCACAAGCAGGCAGAGAGGCAGGCAGAGAGAGAGAGAGGAGGAAGCAGGCTTCCTGCTGAGCAGAGAGCCCGATGCGGGACTCGATCCCAGGACCCTGAGATCATGACCTGAGCTGAAGGCAGCGGTTTAACCCACTGAGCCACCCAGGTGCCCACTTTATTTCATTTTTATATTTTATTTCTTTATTTTTAGAGAAAATGATAGAGAGAGAGAGCATGTGCAACTGCGGGGAGGAAGGGCAGAGGGAGAGGGAGAGAGAAAGAGAGAGAGAGAGAGACAAGCAGGACTCAATCTCACGCACCTGAGATCATGATCTGAGCGGAAATCAGGAGTTGGACATTTAGCTGACTGAGCTACCCAGGCACCGCAGATGGATCTTTTTAGACAGTATAAATCAGACCATGTTCACTCTGCTCAAAATCCTACAGTGGCTCTCCTTTTCCCTTAGTGCAGAAGCCAAAGTCCCCATAATGGCCTGTGAGGTGTCCTGACACCATCTGGTTTTGTTGCCTTTCTGACTTCATCTTCTACCCTTTGTCTCCTCCCCTGCTTGGTTCTAGTCACACTTGTCTTCCTTATGAGGGAAATCAGAATAAGCTTGCCCCAAAATATGACAGACTTTTTGGCATGTGGATTATTCTGAGCAGAAGGCAACTGAGAAACAGCAGTTGCAAGATGAGCTCTCTGTCCTCTTTCTAATTGAAATATCTAAAATCAGGGCATAAATTCCCCTTGTGAAGTTGTCTCCCCCACCCCATATTAGAAAGAGAAGACAACTCTCATAGTGGAGGTGGGACCAACTTGAATCTACAGAGCAAACTTTATTGAAATAACATTTATATTCCATTAGTTTCCCTTTATATATCTACCAGTCCACTGTTTACTGCCCCTAGAAGCCCAAATCTTTTTTCTCCACAAATTTATTGCTCTTTGTTAAAATGGTATCTTTTAAAAAATTTAATTTATTATTTTTTATTTAATGAATACCCTATCAGGAGGATATTATCCCAACTTGAGGATACCAATTCTCTATTGACTGGCTCAAGTTCTCACAGCTAGCAAATGATGGCACTAAAATTATCCCACAATTTCTAATGCCAAGTATAATGCTTATTTTTGTATCTTCTCAGAAACCATATATAAATGTATCATTGTTAAAATGTTATTTAAGCTCGCAGGCCTCACCACTTCTTTGGGTTTTTACTTTCTTTTCTGTGAGACCCCTGGGTATACATTAAAACAAACTTAAAATATTAACATCAAATAAAATTTGATTGCCTCTTCTCTTGTTAATCTTCCTTTTGTCAGTTTAAATTTGTAGTGCCCCAGAAACTGAACATAAGAGGATACTGGAGAGCTTTTCCCCCTCTGGACTTACTATTTCTCAAACACGCCAGGTACACGACAACTTAGAGCTCTTGTACTAGCTGATCTCTTGGCTATAATACTTCTTCCCAACATATAGGGTCAACTCATTCCCTAACCTTCCTCAATTCTTTGCTCACACTTCCCCTTCTCAATGAGACTTACCCTAATCATCACACCAAACATTACAATCCACCCTTGCTTTTCCTGTTCTCTTTCCCCAGCACTTATCACCTTTTTACATATTCAAAATTTATGCATTTATGACTTCTGCCCTTACCTCTTATTGGAATATGAGTTCCAATAAGGATTACAGTACCTAGGAAAAAAGCTAGTATTACAAAGTGCTGTGTTCCAAGCCCTATTAGAAGCATTTTATGTATGTTAAGAAAACTCTTATTTATGAAGGCTTATGAGATAGGTACTATTGTTGGGTCCATTTTATGGATGAACACACTGAGATATGGAGAAGTTAAATGAATTACCCAAAGTCACACAGCTAGTAAGTGGTGAATCCTAGACCCAGATAATCTGGCTTCAGAGTTCATGCCTTTAGCCCCAAAGGTATAGTGCCTTTTGTTGCATAGCACATTTTAGGTGTTCAGTAAGTGTTTGTGGCATGAATACGCAAATGAACAATGAAAACAATTACTAAGTGAATAATTTTATTGCTACCATACAGATGAGCTGAGGGTCAAAGATAAGAGGTAACCTGTTAACACAGGTAGGTAGGTAATAGCAGGGCTGGGATCTGAACCCAATTGCTGCTTCTGTTCCCATCACATAACGTCATAGATAGAGGATGAACTTAAACTACTGATCAGCATCAATTTTCATAGGTTCTCATTATAAACCCTTCATGCAAACTTCACTTAATGCTCATGTCCAGGCATTCTCATTAAATACAATGAAGGAGGTAGAAAAGAGCATTAATCTCCAAGATGCTAATATGAAAACTAATCTCACATAGGTTGATTACCTCTCTCAAAGAAAAAATATAACTCAGGGGCAGAGCTACTGTTTCCCAGATGGATTCCAATTTCCCAGTAATCTACAGAAATGTAGAGGAAATGAAGAGTTACTCCCATTAATTTTACTCCTTTGTCTTAAGAAGAATGCTGCCATTTAAACCTGCGTCATTTTGTGACACCAGATTTGGGTGGAGACTGGCCATGCACAGTCACTGCTGCTCCCAGTCCTGGTCTGAGAATCACTTAGGGGCTCAAAGTCATTTTTGTCAGCTTTCCAAGTGCGTGCTGGGGACGAAGTTGTCCTGATGCTTGTCCAGCCAGCTCTCATCTCCCAGAGACAACCCTCTCTGGGAAACTCCTTTATTTACATGTCTGCATTCTTGACTTCACCAGCTAAACAGCTAAGAATCGCTGAAGGAGGATGTCAGGAATATCAGGGAATGGGGTCCTCCTAGAGCGTGTTTTATTTCTGAATGCAGACAACATGGGGAGCTCAGAGAGAGGGCAGCTCAAATGTCTCCTGGCCAGAACAGCGCCTAATGATCGGGTCTTAGGCGGGACTGTGTTGTTAGGGCCACTGCAAGTTTCTTTTTCCTTATCCTCAGCTCAAATGGTTCCTTCTACTGCCCCAGGCAATAAGCCATCTTTCCTGGTTCTCCTAGAGCCCTCCTCACCTTGGATTGTCATCATCTGGTCACCGTGTCTTGCCAGCTAAACTGTGAGATCCCCCAAGGGTGAGGTGGATCTTATTCATCTTGGTAGCCACAGAGCTTCACTGTTGGGTCATAAGATTTGGCACATGAAATGATAACAGAAATAAAACCCTACATTGCCTCAATCAAAGGGGAATGGTAATCACATGGAATTATTTTTCAGTTATAGGACCCATTTTAGCTCCGACCAAGCTGTCAAGTACTCTTTTTCAAGAGGCGTTCTCCCCACCGCCATATTACAGGCTGGGCCATGCAGAACTGTGGGCAGAAGGCAGGCAACTATGTAAGAGACATGAAGATGATGCAGGGAGGCTGGCAAGTGGTTCGTCGCATGCATTGGAAGAGATCCAAACCTCATTAACAGTGAGGATACATTCTTTGTCCTCAGTATATGTTCAGACCAGACCAGGTAAAGATGTTGAGATTCTCCTGAAAGCAGGGATGAGGTCACAGCACGAGGAAGGGAACTGTCCTCAGGTTGTGCTGGGAAAAGCATAATGTGGGACACAGAAAAGGGTCAGCAGAACCTGGGTAAGGAAAGGAGACAAGAAATCTGCATTTCTGGATCCACTGAGACACAGTACCAAAGGACTGTAGGCTAAGTGTTGTCACTGGTTCCTTACTGAGGAAGGGTTGCACATCACCATCAGACTGTCACTGTGAGGCGTTTGCACCTGGACATAATTACATTCTCCATTTACCATAGCATAAACCACACAAAGTTCTCTTTCCTCCAGCACGAAGGAAATTAATCCTTTCCATGTTTTCATAACTCTGCAGATGTTGGATCTGAACCCCATGGACCTGACAACTATCTTGGTCCTGATTCTTGAGTTCAGTTTGGGTCGGACTCGGTTTTTAAAAAAGCCTTTTCTTGTATGTGTGTGCTCTGGTTAACCTGGGATGTAGGAGGTACTCTGTCATTATTCAGTCAATGAATGAATTTGGCTTGGGTGTCTGGTGCTTTCTCTGGTACAGCTTCTCCGCAATGCCCATTTAGGACTATTTCTCTAAGGCTGGTGCCTTCTCCTCTTGACCCACCTATCTCTGATTTTTTTTTTCTTTTTTTAAATGCTGAACAAATGGTTAAGCACTAAAGAATTAGCGTACAGCTCACAAGGCAGCTCTCTGCTTTGTCACTTCACTGAAGAGAGAAAAGCAAACCTACTCAAAGGAATATCTGAGTGGCTGAAATTTATTCCATCCTATCTTTTCCTCAAGTTCAAGTTAAATAGTGACAGATTCTGTTTTGGTTTCCCTGCTTTCAATTCCCCAGATAGAAAACCATCTGCCTTGATGAAAATGATTTATCACTGGAATTGTGTGTAATGGAGAGAGAATAATGGGGCCCACTTGGTTAATGCTGACTATGAATTTCTGGTATGAACCGACCATATCAACTATTCAGTTGGTGGAACCATGGTTGAGAAGGGGTGCACATCCAGCTGACTCCAGATTTTGGGCCCCGGTTATTCCAGATTTGAATCCTAGCTCTAATTCTTTCTACCTGTGGCATGCTCCTTAATGTTTCTGAGCTTTACTTTTCCATATATAAAATGGGGACCATAATGCCTACTTGAAAAATAGATATTGCTAAGTCATATTATGCTGGGAAGGATTCTCATCAATATATCCAACCAAAGGTATTGGTATGGAACCTTAATTTAGCATACTGTCTCCATCCTGAGACATTTTATTTTATTTTGTTTTTTTAAGATTTTATTTATTTATTTGACAGAGATCACAAGTAGGCAGAGAGGCAGGCAGAGAGAGAGGAGGAAGCAGGCACCCTGCTGGCAGAGAGCCCAATGCGGGGGCTCGATCCCAGGACCCTGGGATCATGACCTGAGCTGAAGGCAGAGGTTTTAACCCACTGAGCCACCCAGGTACCCCCATCCTGAGACATTTTAATAGGGCCCAGCACCTTGCTCCAGGGAAGGAAACTGTTGGGAGCACAGGGTGGTGCTCGCGGTCTTGGGAAAATCACACTGTGAGTCCAAAGAACAAGAGATTCCAGAATCCACAAAGTTTAAGGAGTGGTGACCAAAAGGAAGACAATGAATTCATTTAGTTGATACCTGCGTGCCTAGTATGTGCCAGTCACTGTTTATAGGACTGGAAATGTAGAGGTGATTTGAGACAGATCGAACTCTTACCCTATTAGTTTCCATTCTATTTGTAAGTATGTGTAATAAGCATAACAGACAAATCAAATATATGATATACCTTTTGAGGTATATAAGTCTAGAGAATTTGTGTGTAGGGTGTTGCTTGGGTTTACAACTTTAAACAAGGTGGTCAAGTCTGCCTCCTTGAGAAGGTGACATTTGAGCAAAAACCGAGGGAGATAAGGATGTTCTTGAAAGTTATGACAGCCTGGGTAGGAGTGAAGGTGGGTGGACAAGGGGTAAAAGCCTGGAAGAGAGAATTGTTCCTAGGCCCCAACATCAGGCGTACCCTGAGTGCCTGGTGATTTCAGAGAAGGCAAAGGGCAGTGTCTGCACTCATCATGTTTTTTATGGACCAGCTGCCAGGTCCTCCCTTCCCCACCATTGCCACACTGGATTTCTGCTTGTCTCCAGCAGCCTCATTATTAACAAAGTAGATGGGTCAGCCCTTCTCTGAAGTAGGATTGCCATGTATGGTTGTGCAGGTTGAACACTGCACAAGATGACACATATAAGGGGGGGGTTCTGTTTACATTTTACACATTCTGGATTTGTATATTATGATAAATTTCTGGCAGGTGGCAGTAAAGTGTCTGTTCCAAAGAAAGCAATATATTGCAATGCTTCTCTGACCATTAGGCTAAAGCATCTTGAAGAAGGGTAACTTTTTCCAATCCACATTAAATCACCTGGGAGCCATGTGGCAGCCTTGTTGATCCAGATTTCCAAGAGATGCCACCATTGTTTCATTGGGGAAAGATTTACTGGTTAAGACAAGTCTGTCCTCTGCTGAAAATTCTGTGGTTCTCATCATGTACTGAAGAGAACTCACCATGAGGCATGTATGTAGTGGAAATTACAGACTTTCTGGGTTGGGGAATCTTCAGCTCACAGTCTGATTGGAATAAATGAGCCTAGGAAATACAAGACGAAGCTGCATTTGCAGGGCAAGCATGTAGTCCTGTTTTAGTTTGGGGGAGCAGCACCTACACCATCCCTTGACCCCATCACTGCATTGGTTCCTTCTCAGCTTGGTTTCCGCTCCCTTTTCTAATCTCCTCTTGTCAGCCCTTACGTCATCTGTGAAGTCTTCCCTAATGCCCAAATCCTGCTCCATGCACACTGTGGTCCAAGGCTCACAGACATTATACTAGTTCCTTCTAAATATTTTTTCTCTCTCTATTATAATGACAGGTTTATCTGCCTGTTTATCCCATTAGACTTTGGATTCCCTGACGGCTGCACTGTGTCTTATCAACCTTGGGAAAGCCTCCCTGACACTGTAGTTGCTCAAGAAATGTGCTGTTGGACACTGCTTCTCAGGTGATAATAATAAGCATCTTCTGGTGATAATAAAGAAAATGGTCCTTTTATTAAAATTATGTATATTATATATATAATGTATAAAATTATACAGTTTAAAATTGTGGCACACGCCACAGCAGCTTCTAAATCCTTTTAAGTACTAAAAGGCTGTTTTTCCATCTGTCATGTTTGTGTTGAGCTTGGTAATTTCTCAGGAGCTGAGATATAAGTATGCATCAAATGAGTACAGGTGTGGATAGGAACAACACCTGTGTTGTCATGACCCCATGACCATGGGGTCACCTCTGCATCTCCAGTCCTATAAACAGTGACTGGCACATACTAGGCACGCAGGCTGCAATCTTTATCTCTCTCTGAGATCGGAGAGAAATCTCATACCCCAATATGGCAAGAATGGGCTGCCCAGAGCCTTGAGCCCATATAACTGGACCACCCCCTGGGTCTTGTTGCAGCAGTTTTGGTTTCTGTCGGCCTTGATCACTGGGGAAACGTACAGAGTATGTGGCCTTTGTAACCCCAACACATAAGTCTTCGTGGAAAGTTGCCATTCTCAGGCGTCAGGCATCTCCATGAGCAAAGTCCCCAGGGAGACTCTGTGGCAGAAATATCCCAATTTAAAAATATTCTCCAAGTGGCTTATAAAATGTGTACAAGTTCAATTACTCTCGGCTTCCCTGTGCTGTGGCAGCTGGTCTGTCTGTGTTTATTTGTTCCTCTGACTTGTGATTATTCAGAGGGACTGCATTTGTTTCACTCCGTCTCCTCTGGGAGAGGCTGGGAGCCCCTCAGAACAGAGGTCAGTTACCTCAAATAAGTGGTGGGCCCGGCTGGGACTGGTGTTCTCCAGGGGTGGACATTAATGGGGCGCTGGTCCCCCCTAAGAAGGCTGGGGACAGCTTGGGCAGCAGTGGGCAGGGCTGGGTCTCATCTGGGTGGCAGTGTGGCCATCAAGAGAAAATAGCGTGCTGATAGCCGTACTTTTTTTTTTAAAAATATTTTATTTTTTTTATTTGACAGAGAGAGAGAGAGATCACAAGCAGGCAGAGAGGCAGGCAGAGAGAGAGAGAGAGAGAGAGAGAGAGGAAGCAGGCTCCCTGCTGATCAGAGACCCCCGATGAGGGACTCGATCCCAGGACTCTGGGATCATGCCCTGAGCCAAACGCAAACACTTAACCCACTGAGCCACCCAGGAGCCCCATAGCCACACTTTTTAAAGTGCCATATGACCATACCCTCCAATGTAGGTACCTTTAATTACCCATAAATTATAAAATGAATGATGGTGTTACTATATAAGCATGTTACACACACATGAAAACATATTTTAAAAGAGTGAAAAATGAGAAAGATAATGTAAATTTTTAAAAACATTTGTTGGTAGGAGCTGGGTACATGGAGATTTATTTTATCATTCTGACTATGTTTGCCTACATTTAAGAGCTCATGAAACGCTATAAAAAAACAAACAAGGGGCAAAGAATGAAGAAAGGGTCAACAAACAAGCTATGGAAACTCTGGGTGGGAGGCTCAGACCCAGGCAGGGTAAACCGAGAGAGGGGCCAGGACTGCCCTCAGAATCACCTGCACTCTTGCCAGACATGTGGGGAAAAAATGATTGATTCTGCTTCCACCATTTCAACAACATGCCAGTAGCACGTCTTGGGGGTGCACAAGAAGCTGGACTCCAGAGCTGGACTGCTGAGTTCATCATCCTGGCTCTGCCACTCACTAGTTATATAATCCTGGAAAGTTCCCTAACTTCTGTGTGCCTCAGCTTCCTCCTCTGTAAGGAGGGGATAATAGCTGGATCATAGTAGGGATATGCAGATATATACACATCATTTGCATAAATTAATACTCAAAAATAGGAGGACAGTGTTGGAAACATAGTGCTCCATGTATTGCTATTGTTATAATTGTTATATAATTGTTTTGTATTGTTATAATATTATGATTTCCTCTACCCTTGTCTGCCCTTTCTAGATATAATGGGATCTGGATTCGCAGGGACCCTGCTTCCCCTATTTCCACCTCTGATTCAATCTCTGAAAATGTCTGAATTAAACAGATGGCAAGTACCTCGTGGGCAAGTGTGCTCTGGGAAAGAGGAAAATAGCTTTGCCACATGTAGGGAAACAAAATCTGATGGGAAAATGTGGGATGATGATTCAGGAAAGCAGTATATGCTCAGCTGCCCTAGAAACGCTGTCCACTTCAGCGGGTCCCGGTTTCATCAATCCTAAAATGAGTGATTTGCAGCCAGTGACCCCAGAGTTTCCTATCAGAGTTGACACTCTTGGCTGTGTTCTGCTTTACTTGGAGCTGTGATCAGTCTTAGGATTTTGAATTTCAAACACTCTCCTATGTTTCAAGCCTGATCATAAGATCTCCTAATCTCAGGTTTGGATATAAGCCTTGTTCCCACGTGCCTTGTGACATAGGCCAGGTTACTTTTTAAAGTAACAAATCACAAATTATGTATGAAAACTTTTAAAAGAACAAATGTGCCATATTCTTTATTATACATACAGGATGATTGGTTGACAATGTAGGAATTCATATTAGAATGCCAAATAAAAATACACATGTCATATAAGCTGATCTCTATTTAGTCAGCTGTATATAGCTAGCCATACAAATCTCTACCTACTTATGGATATTTTACGATACATGTATCTAGTTATATATGGGTAGATAAATCTGAGGACATATCAGACACCACCCTATTTCCTGAATCTTTGTGTCAGGAATATATAGAACATTGCTTTAAGGAAAAATAGGTCTTCATAATTTTAAAAAATCTACAGCTTTTGTGAAAAGTCACATATGTGTCTATATATTTATATAAATATAAATATTGATATACAGATTACATAGATTTAATCATTGAATGTTAATTGTTACTATTTCACGGTAGTGGCATTTCAGGTGATTTTTTTACTTCTTTCCTTATGGTTTATGTATTGTGAATTTCTTTTTACATTGAGTATGTATTATTTACATGATCAGAAGACAAAAGCCCTTTTCATAGTGAAAAGAAGAGTATCTAAAAGACATTAACTCAGGTATTGGTATAAAGATATAATCATTAAAGGGAAAAACTAACAAAATATCTGATGTAGTAACTGAACAAAGAAAGAATACCCCAAAACTCCTAAGGTAAGAAGCCTTTAATGCATGTTTTTAAATGCAGTGTTTCAGATAATTTTGTTTATAATTAAATTCTAGGGCATCTTGAACATTTCATAGGACTGACTGCAGTCTTATGTTTGGAGTTGGGACAGTTTAGCCTTCAGAGGATAATTGAATGCTTTACCGCATTTCTTTGCATAGACTATACATTTTCTTCAGTTCTACAAAATTTCAATTTATTACATTTGTATTGGGCGTTTCAATAAGTTAATATGGGGCACCCTTATACTGATCCCTCATCTCAGTCTGCCCCCACAACACACACAGCTCAGTCCTTATTTGAAAGAGAGCCTGCTCCCAGTTGCACTCCTGCCCCAGGCCCCTGAGGGCAGCGGTTCCCACAGCTGGACTATCAGGAATGCCATGAGGATTGGACAATAGCCAGGAAGCTGGGGCAGGCTCTGAGCTGATAGCCTTACAGACGCAGACGCAGACGATGTCCCTCCGGGGCAGGTGAAAGACCTGGGCACACTTCCTCCACAGTGGAGCTTGTCTCCCTTACTCTGGACCAGGTCTTCTTGGGAACAGAGAGTCTCACATAACAAAGGGTCTTAGTTCTGCTCTGGGAGTGGGGGCAGGGGGAGACAGAAGGCGAGCATGGCAAGAGCTCTTCCCTCCAGGACTGTTTATGATCTGCCCATTGGCCTCCTTGGTGAGGAACCCCCAGAAGCCAATCAGGCAATATCCCAAGGGGGCTGGAGAAGAAGCCCCCTTAATGAGACCAGCCCTCTGCATTCTTCTTGCCCAAGCTCAGTCTCGGTTTTAAAAATTCTACTCAAAATACTCATTTAGTAGTGAATATTTCCTAGATAAGCACTTATAAAGTGCCAGAGGCCAAATTAATTGAATGCTTTACATGTGTGAGCTAATTTATTCTCCACAATAGCTCTATGAGGTAGGAATTGTTATCCACCACTACCCCCCATTTTATAGATGAAAAGACTGAGAAATAGGGAGTCACTTTCTATAAGTCATACAATGAATTAAATAGCCCAGTCACATTCAAATCCAGGTCTGTTTTCCCCTTGAACCCATGTTCTTAACCTGTGTTCTCTACAGCCACACACTGTGCCCAAAGCTGTGAAAAAAATAGGCATGGTCCCTGCCTTCATGGAGCTCACAGTCTAACAGGAAGAAAGGACAAAGAAGAGTTAATTATGTGTATGAAACGTGAGTGGGAGAGGAGCATGCAAAGCCTAGAGCACTCACAACCAAGAGAGCTAAACTAGGCTAGCCAGATGGTTCACCTGTATTTGCAAAACCATATTCGAGAATATTTTGTGAACATAAGCCTAGCTGAGAAAAACAGAATCTGACTTACCTAAAACCTTGTCTGAATCTTTGCTGTAAGGAGCTGCAGGCACTTGGGTGAGTCAAGCTTAACAATTAGTTGGGGCTGGTGGATAAGAACAAGGTGAGGCAGAAATGCATGTAAATCCAAGGTGGAAATTAGGGACTGTCTTCTGGCAAATCCTTTACTTCATCTTGCCTAACAACCTTGGAATTCCTTCTGGCAAAGAAAGTGAGAGATTCTTTTCTCCCAAAACATTTCTTTTGGCAAATACTTAAGGATTCTAAATGTGACCAGTATCTACTAGGTTTTAGTCTGAAAGGAAACAGAATCTTTCTGGAATAACAGCACAAGAACAGCCATTTGTCACGTTCATCCCCAAAGCCTCTTTGCCTTCCAGGTCTTAGTGGGGAAGTTTACGGACCAGCAACAGTAGAAAGGGCTAAACTTGAGTGTTGGCCTCCTTGAATGGAAATTTAATTTGAAAAAGGACATTATTATTCATATTTCTGCCTGTCTCCATGAAAATCAAACATTATATTTTTATTCCAAATACTCTAGTAAATACAGGACTCCCCCCACCCCCAATCTGTTCCTACAAAGATAGCAGAAGAGTGCGTCAAAATATATTCCAACTGATGAAGTGTCTTCATGGCAGGAAAATGGATTTGGAGCTTTAAAAAAGTATTTATGAAGGGAATGGCAAATGGCAAAGGTTCCAGCTGGAGCTGCTAATTGCCAAGTTAACAATTTGGGGAAAATCTCAACCAAGCTCTGTGGTGCCTGGTAAATATCATCTGGCCATTTTGATTCAATACTCAATTACTTAATGTAGGTGCAGACAGGAGTTTTAACTTGGAGCCCAAAGCCTGGGTTCCAAACCCATTTGTTAACTGACCTTGACTCAATTCTGAAAAGTTTTCGTCTATTGAATAAAGGTTATACTTCCCTGACAAGATCATGTAAAGGATGAATACAGTGATTGCAGGTGTCCAAATAAATGATATCCCCCCTCTTCTGTCCAAGTCGGGAAAAATGGGTGAGAATGGCACAGCAGCTAGGAGGAAGGATGTCAGGATATTGCCTTTATTACTGATGAGCCTAAGTGTCAAGCTTAGCTTGGGGTATATAACAACAGTGGGTTTTTTTCCCCAACCAACCAGCAATGTTATACTCCTGTCAAATGGTGAGCATGGAGGAAAAGGCTAAATGTTAGCTTACTGAGGGCAGGCAGCTCCCCATGAGGAAGAGAGGGGAAGGGTCACCCTTGCCAATAGGGTTGCATTGTGACTTTTATGGGTCATAGACACTTTTGCCTTTAGGGTTCCCTTCCTCTATAAAAAATACTAAAAAATATATACGCATTGGCTGAATGATGAATATATTAACATTACATTTCTTTATTAGCATTACATTTTAACACATTTTCTTGGAGCCCCCTGGCTGGCTCAGCCGGTTGGGTGTCTGGCTCTTGATTTTGGCTCAGGTCATGATCTCCGGGTGGTGGCATTGAGCCCTCCATCAGGCTCCATGCTCAGCAGGGGTTCTGCTTGGGATTCTCTCCCTCTGTCCTTCCTACTATGTGCTCTCTCTTTCTCAATAAAATAATAACTAAATAATAAAAAACCCCACAGCATGTTCTTAGACCTAGGCTGAAAGTTTATTTTTCTTCTGATTTTAAAAGAAATTAAAACATTTTTTGTGGGTCCCTGTTACACGTATTTGGACCCTAGCTATTGTACTGCCTGATCAAGTGTGTTTGCATGCCGAGCCCTTGTTCACAAATATCCCAACTAGATAAGCCCCGGCTCCATTCTTAGGGAGTATTGGTAAGGCCAAATTGGAGGGACTAGGGGTTACTCCAGACAAAGACATGAACTCAGGGGGCAGGATCCTTCCCAGACCCCATGAAAGTAAAGTGCTGAAAAAACCCAAAAAACAAAACTGTGTGATGTAGCCTAGACTGTGAATAACACCAAAGTGTTTAAGGCATTCTCTGTCTTCAAAAGTTGATTACAGCACCAGGCAGAGGGAAATAAGCGCAAAATTGGAGAACAAGTCACATGTTGAGGGAATTTCCAGAAACAATTCCTTGAGGTAGTGATCTTTGAACTTGGCCTTGAAGGAGAAAAGATTTTTGGTAGACAAGGTTGGTTGGGATGTGATGGAGAGGTTACTCTGGACTGTGAGACTGGCAAAGAGATGGATTCACTAGAATACAGGGATGGGCTAGAAATTAGGTTCAAAAAGAAGCCACTTACCTTATTCTTCTGACCCCACTGAACTCCCCATTTTATAACAGTGGGTGGGAGGGAAGAAAGTTATTATTTATTCGGCACCTACCATATGCCAGGAGATAAACAGGCATCACCTCATTTAATCTGCCCTGTAGTGATTTGGGGTGGATATATTTACCCTTGCTTTTTCAGACAAGGAACTTGAGAAAAGACTTGCCCATGGCCACAGAACCTAGCTGGCATCAACAGATTGGCTTTTGATTGCCAGCCCAGGGCTCTGTTCCCTGACTCCTGGGAGACCTCAAAGGGGTTTTCTGAGAACTATCGGAGAGTTCTTACAATTGTATTTCAGGTGGAATGTTGTTCCAGAGCCTCATTTCTGGCCCTCCATCATCCGGACTCTTGGTCCAGGATGTTTTTTCTCTCCTCATCCTGAGCTTCTCTCTGTTGAGGGCCCCTCCATGCTTGTCTTCATCTGTTCACAGCACTGCCTTCCCTGGCCTCCATGCCCGGTCCAGATCTCTGCTGTTCTAGGCTTGCTGCTTGTGATCTCCCAAAGGGGCTGGTTCTAGGTTCCAAGACTGTGTTGGGCCTGTAGGAGCTAACAAATAGTGGCCGACTAGCTAATATTGCACTCTGCCAGGTACTGTGCTTAACACATCCTCACACCTTGTTTTCTCCTCACGACCATCCTCTAACATAGGCATTATTAAAATTTTACACATAAGAACACTGGGACTCAAAGGGATCATACACGTGCTGGAGGCTGGTTTTAACCTCAGCAGCCTGACTTTACATTCTCAACCTGAACCATAATGGCATCCAGCCTCCCAGAATCCTTAATTCACATGGTAATTTGTGAGAAATTGGCCTCTGTTTTTCTCCGGTTGATCTCCATTTCTCAAAGTTCTTCCATATTTGGAATCTTTTCTTTGTTGTCTTTCAAGTTAGCCTTTATAGGCATGGCTCTTATTCTCTCCAAATTTTGTCATTTGGCTATTTCCTGTTCAGAAATGATTAATTCTCTGATCTCTGCATTTCATCCAATCTTTTAGTTATAGATATCTAGTAACTTGTTCTACATCTGTTATTTAATTATCTTTTCACTCCTTGCTTGCTTTCATATCCCCCTTGCAATGGTCAGAGGGTAAGCACGGAGACTTGAATGTGGATGTCTTGTCAGGAAGTCGCCTCAGGAGTCCTCTCTTTTTCCTCTTATTCCTCTAACAGGACTAAGACATAAGGATGCATCTGTGTGTTTTATCTCTTCACATTCATTCCCCACCTTCATCAACATAAAAAATTCTGCTTTGAGGGACCTGCCCTTTCCCTTTTGATGTTAGAGGAAGCATAATGTGGTGGCAACACATTGCCTCGGCTTAGATCCCAGTTCTGCCACTAGACCATCTGTGCTCGCTTGGACTGGTAACTCAAACTCTCTGTGGCTAGTTTCTTAATTATGATAGTATCTGCCTCATAGGGTTATTGTGAGAAGAAAATATGTGTAAATATAGTGCTTCCAACAGTGCTTGGTAGAAAATAAACACTCCACAAATATCAGTGATTTTTTTTTTTTTAAACCATTGATCTTTCCCAAGGCTAGGCTGAAGGAATGTTCTTTCCTGGAATTTGAATCCTGAGCAGAATGGCAAAAAGACAGAAATCCATTAGAGCTAATTTATTTGGGTAATTGTGCCCCAAAGAAATGGTTAATCAGTTCCTGTTCCCTGGATCCTAGGCAGTCCTTCTGGTCCTCAAATCTGGATCTTCAGAAGTCTCTTATTCTGCATTTCACTCCCAACATTCTTCCAACAAATGTTTCCTCCTCTTCCTCATTTTCTTCTTCCTCTCCATCTTTCTTCTCCTGCTCCTTTCATTTCCCCCCCACTCCCCACTCCCAACCCTCCTGTCCCTCCTCCCCAAGACTAAAATAGTAAACTTCGATTTCTGACACTTTCTGCTAAAAAACCTTTATTGAGCCTGCATCTCGTGAACATGGCCCCTTAGCCTTGGCTCAAATACATCCATAGAACAGTTTTTTTTTTTTTAAAAATCTGAGAATTCTGAAAGTACTTTCTTATATCAGGCAGAAAGCTTTTATAAGACTTTGAAGCCAGAACATTTGGTTTTGGAGCCTGGCTCAGTCATTTACTTGCTATGTGGCTTGGACAAGTTGTTTGACCTCTTTGCTTTGGTTTCCTCACCTGTAATATAGAAGGTAATAATAGTAGCCATTTCATGGTATTGTTGTGAAGATTCAATGTCGTGTTGCTTTTGAAGCACTTAGATTTTAATAAGATTAAGTTCGTGTTAGCCATCTTCCTCCTCCTCATTCCCACACAGATCCTAGCTCCACCCTTTAGAGCTGCCTAGAATGAGCTAGATCTTCTTCTTAGTGCCAATCTTTCAAATACGAACATGCTCTGTTCTTATCCATCTTTCTTCCAGGCTCAGTATGCCTGGCTTCCTTTGGTCTTTCCTGTGGACTTCTTAGCAGTCAGGCCAAGACCCTCTTTGTGGTCAAAACTGATTGACTGGAAAGATCCAAACCTGTCTTCACCTTGTCTACCTTTTGATAAAACACAAGTAAACATCTTATATGGCTTCCCCCCACCCCTGGGGAGGGTCTGTGCCAACAACGTCTGGACTCCAGAGTTTTTGAGCACCACTCCTCTACCTGGGCCTAAGGGTGGAGATAGGGTCAGGAGGAGAATGGTGCATGAATGTATAAAGGCACAATAGCAGTGGGAAAAACTTCCCACCTCCCCTGCTGGTCCCCACCCAGGCTTGTGCAGAAGCTAACTAGACATATTTCCTGCACTTTGCCTGCTCTGCACTGGAATCACTGGCACAGCTCCATGCTAAGCTGTTCCTGGTTGTTGACATGCTACTGACGAGCCGGAATAGTTTCCACTCACAGGAAGAGCTTTCCCCATGATATAGAGAGTAAGAATCTGATTGATAATAATCTTGGTTGCATGGCACTTTGCAGTTTGGAACACATTAGTTCATTACAATATCATGATGGATTTGTCATGGGCAGAGCCATCTTTTTACAAAAGGAATACCTGTTTTACTTGAGGACTTAAAGTTTTGAAGAGGTTCAGGGACTCTGGCCCATTCACATTGCCTCAAGGGACAGAGCTTGCATTTGAGTTTAGCTTAGAGTTCTTTGTGACACATCTTGTTCTGAAGGCTTTGGAGCTGCTGTTGGATTGTTGCTGTGAGTGTGTCACTCTGCCCCGGAGGCCACAAGACCTCCAGCAGCTTCTTTCTTAATGATCAGCAGACACTGAGAAGCAGGTGACCTGAGACCTATAAGTAGGTCTAGCCTAGTCTACTTATAAGTTGGGGAAATTTTGGGTGTAGAGGCAGCAGTGACTTGAAAGACACATGATGTTTGGTAAGGCTGCAAGGGTGTCCTGGAGGGAATGACAATCAGCTGGTGAATTGGAAGTTATGTTCTTGGGGGTAGTCAAGTTCTAATGTCTAGTCATCTTCTCACTTACAAAGTCCAAGGGAGCCTTCTGACTTAGGTGTTTATTCTTAGGCTCTTTCTAGAGATTCAAGGGAAAATAAGTTGTTTGCTGGCATCCATTTGGATTTTCTTGGATTTGGTGATCCTAGGGTAAGAGAAGAGCCTAGGATTCCATTGGTGGAAAGCTACTGTGTTGTCCTGCCTAGCTCTGCCTTTGAGCAACTATGCATCCATATGGCCCTGGACTGGCAGTAAGACTTAAGTTCCCAACCCTGAGCTCAGTCTATAATTGCTGGGGGTTGGGAGGCTAAAAGCAAGGAACAGGTGGCCAAAGCAGAAGTGATTTTATATTGGGTGTGATCCAGGATAGGGCAACTGAGAATCATCCTGTGAATCCCTGAAAATTAGAGGACAGTCCTGACTCATCCCTTTCTTTGGCTCTTGGCAGAGCAAATTAATGTGGTTTGCAAAGGTCCTAAAAATCTGGCCTCAAACTCTGGCTTCTTTGCAAGCCAAGCTCCCACATACCTTTTGGTCCAGCTATGTAGAATTATTTACTGGTCTTTAAAAATGCCATCTCTCTTTTTCACTTCATGCCTTTGTTCCTGCTGTCTCATACTGCCTAGGATGTCCTTCTCCTTATTTCTTTGTCTAGAGAACTTCTGCTCACTCTTCAAGATGTACCACGATGTCATCTTCTCTGTGGAGCACAGTTATGACTTGCCCCATTCTTTGTTCCTAAAGCATTCTCATCTTGGTTCTACTGTGGCACTTCTTACAGTGTCATGTAATTGATTCTGTGGTTGAATGCACAGACATTGAAACCAGACTGCCTGGATTCAAATATCAGCTCTACTACTAACCAGTGTGGGACTTTGGACAAAGTCTCTGCTCTTGCTAAGTAGAATGGAGGCACTAGTACTCACCCTACAGAGTTATCATGAAGATTCAATGGGCCACCATGCATTAAGGACTTAGATCACTGTCAGGCATGGTAAATGTTGGTGTTGTTGCTGTTGTTATTATCATTATCTATTTGAAGTCACCTGTCAAGGTTACCTCCTATTCAGGTCTACCTGAACTTCAACCATAACAATGAGATCACTTGCACATCCATGGCCAATAAGCCAGAACTGGAATGTGACTTTCTCTCTCTGCACCATTAGATGTAGAGTAAATAGATGCCAACAGGCAAGGTTCCTAATTTCCATTCAATGTTCGTCTGAGATCATAGCCCACCTTGATCCTTTCCACAGTCTTTATCATCAACTTCCAGCATGTATTTCTCAGCCCCCTCGATCCAGATATCAGGATTCTCCTCCTAGACATGGCAATCTAAACCAAGACAGCAGTTTTCTTCCAACTAGTTCTCCATGTCTATGGAATGCTTGGCTGGTAACACCACTCATTTGGCTCTCAGAGGGGTCTGCCCCCTCCCACCTCTGACACTGAAACCTTAGGTTTTGGTGTCTTTTTAAAAAATTAATTAATTAATTAATTAATTTGACAGAGAGAGACAGAGCGAGAGAGGAAACACAAACAGGGGGAATGAGAGAGGGAGAAGCAGGCTTCCCACCAACCAGGGAGCCCAATGAGGGGCTCGATCCGAGGGCCCTGGGATCATGACCTGAGCTGAGAGCAGATACTTAACGACTGAGCCACCCAGGTGCCCCTTTGATGTCTTTTAACCCACTGAGACACCCAGGCACCCCCCCCCCCTTTGGTGTCTTTTAATGTAGATGTTTGAGTCACTGGTACCTCTGGTTCCCAACACAGTACCAAACTCCGTGTGTTTTTTAAATGAATAAATGCCTGGATAAATTAGGAGTAGGTCATCCATTGGCATTAACACATCCTATACTTTCCCAGAGTGTAGTGTCAGTGTGATTGGCTGCACTTGGGCTTTCTGTTATTGGCAGCTGAGACTGTCCTGATTGAAACACACCCCCAAGTGTTTGCTCATTTCTGTTCCCCTTGTCTGGAGCACCCTTGGGTTTCCATAGTGTCACCATGTGGGATAGAAAGCATCTAAGGACATCTTTGTGCTCTGCAGAGAGCAGGTACAAGAAGACATATAGTTGCAAGCCCAAGAGACACTTCAGCTTTGGCTTGGTATGGGGAGAACCAATTGCTTGAATCACAGAGACATTGAACTGGAAGGAATAGTCACTGTAACGGAACCCAATCTCTTCTTTGCCAACATGGAAACTGAGGGCCGAAGAGCACAACGGACTTCTCAAGGTCACTCAACTCTAAGGGTCAGTAAGCATCAGTCAGGTCTCCTGAGTCCTGATCAGCACTTTTCTCCCTGGGCTCAGTGTTCCATCAGCCTTTGTGTCTCGAACATGTCCTTGCCTCTATGGGCACAGTTGCTACTCAATCCCAGGGACACACTGGAGGTCACTGAAACCTGGACAGGGCTGGAGTCAAGAGGCACAGGATATATTGTTCTGGCGGAAGCAGGCTCCATGGGGGAGGCCAGCATTTTTACAAAGTTTGGTTTAGTTGTCCAGGATTTAAACTTCTACCCTTGTTTACACATAGCAATCTTCTCTCAAGATTTTTGCAGGCTTTTCTCAGGGTCTGTCAAGGTCACTCTTATCTCCACTTACTCACCACTCACCAGCACACTTCCTTTTCTATGTTACATGTGGTGGGGAAGGGGTTGGTTGGATGGGGGAGCCTAGTATTTTTTTTTTTTTTTTGTCTTGAATTGTTTTGTTCAGAAATTCTGTTTTTTCCCACGAGCTGTTTGCAAGGCTTTTAAATGAGGGCTCAGAATCACATGGAATAACCCACTTGGGGCAGAGAGGGAATGTGTCAGCAGCACCAAATTACTTCGTTTTAGAAATTAAAAAGAACACTTCTTACTCTCAATACGTGATACTTATAGCAACAAAAAGTTGAAATCCCTGATAAGAGAGAATGAAATGAACTTTAATAAATTCAAAGAGTAGGAAACAATGTAACCCAAGGACTTAGTGGGATGGGGGGGTAGGAGACATACCAGTCTAGGGGCCATGCAGATGGTATTCTTTGCAAATTCTATTGCAGTGGTAATATTCTTCTAGAGAGAAAGGCATGAACAGTTTAATGGATTATGTTGCCATTGAGTGCCGCTTCCTGTCACTGTACTCCGTATAATCTTTAAAAAGGTGAAGAAGATGTCTATCTATTGACATAGAAAATGTCGCTGACATATTGTTAAGTGAAAGAAAAGCAGATTACGAAATATTGTTCATAATACAACTTCAGTTTTGTAAAAAAAATTATAATGTTAAAAATGTGGAGGATAGAAAATGGTATCAATATATCAAGTGTGATTATAGGGGATTTTCAAATCCAGTTTACACTTTTTCTGTGCTACCAGAAATTTTACAATAATATACTTTAATTTTTGGTACTTGGAAAACACTACAAGGGTTAGAAAAAAAAAAAAGCTTTCTATTTGTGCCTGGGCGCAGAGATTCATTTATGAAGGGGATATTGCTGAAGGGGTGAGTCCTTGCATTAAGAAAGTTAGGAGATCAATGTATGTTATTTCCCTGAGGGAAGTAGGGAGAGGCTAGCCTCAGTCAGGTGTGGGGTAGAGACTCTTCCATCAGAAACTCCAGAGAGGGGGATGTATTCCTGGAGTCCCCAGTCAGAACTTGGCATCATGATTTCCCAAACCCAATCCATCTTAACTAGGTTGTTAGAGGGTCCAGTACTCTCAGTGCTGTAGTTAAGCAACATTATGCCTTAGATAAACTTTTAGGGACTAGCCTGGGAAGCTACCTACCCTTTACAACATAATTTCTACGGGAAAATATACTTCAAATTCCACATCACCAATTTACTTTGGAGCTTTAAAGACACAGCCATTTTTGGCTTGGAGACCTCTTTGACCCTTCCCTCTTTTTCACCAAGTATTTCAAGAATCCCTATTAGTCTGTGAAAGATCTCAAACTTATGCACAAATCTTTTGGTTCATGCTGCATTTGTTAGCCTGGCACCCAGTCAAAGGGTTTTCAAGACTGAAGGGTTCTTGGAAATTGGCACCACCAACTAATTTTTTACTTCTCATTGATCAAATTGGCTGGAGTCGCCCAGGGATCACTAGTTACACTGGAAATTTATGTCTCCCCAGCACTCCTTTTCTTACTGTGTGTTTGCGAGGGTGTTTTAAGAAGAGATTAGCATTAGATTCAATAGACTAAATGAAGACATCCACTCTTACCAATCTGGGCAGGCATCATCTAATCTGTTGAGGGCCCAAAAGGACAAAAAGGTAGAGGAAGGGCAATTTTTTTTTTTTTTGAGCTGGGACATCCATCTGCTCCTGCCTCTGGACATTGGAGCTCCCAGTTCTTGGGCTTTTTGATTCTGGAACCTATACCACCAGCTTCCCTGGTTCTCAGACCTCCAGACTCAGACTCAATTATGCCACTGGTTTTCCTAGGTCTCCACCTTTTGGATGACATATTGGATGACATATTGTGGTATATCTCTGTTTCCATAATTTCCATAATTGTGTAATATTAATCTATTGTGTGATCTCTCTCTCTCTCTCTCCCTCCTCCTCCCCAAGTATTAATGAATACTTGGAAATGTTATGAGGCAGCTATGGCTATGGGTAAGTTATGAAAGGAAGGAATGGATAAGCTGATCTCAGAGGGCCTTCTCATATCTAACAGGTAAAGACTGAACTGAGAAGCTCACCTCATGTCTGTGGGACAGATTTCAACCTGTTTGATAAGAAGCTTCTAGGTCAGGGAAAGGATAGGTCAAGTTGGCCTCTGTTAGATTTGTCAGCCATAGCAATGACTTTGGAGATTGGTAAAAAATGACCTTTCTTGACCACCTTAATCTATAGCAGTAATCGTTAACATTTTCTGGGTAGAGATCAAGACTATGGTCCCTGTTCCTTAAAGATTTGTGTATGAATGCAGGGCTCCTAGGCCCCATGAATCTCACCATAAATCTTCTAGGGGGGTCCATGCATGTAACAGGAGATCCTTTAGCTAAAGTCCACATCAGCAAGTTCATGATTTGGCCAAAGATGTTTAAAAACAGTTCAAGAGCAAAAGTTTTGCATCTCCTCTCAAAAATCCTCAAGATCTAGAGTCATCTCTAACTCTTGGAGACAAGTTGTTTCAGGACCTAAAGAGGTCAAGCAATTTTATTTTTCTCTAGTTCTTAACAGGTTAAGCTCCAGGGACTTTCAGCTAAGAGCCCCAGCAGAGGTCAGTTAATTGGCCTGTTCTGCCCTAAGGGAAGTCCCCAGGTTTCATCAGTTCTTTGAGAGATCTGGCTTTCCTGATCTTGGACAAGCTGCATCCTTGCTGTGGGCCTCGGCGTCCTCATCTGGCATAGTTGCTCTTTAAGTTCTTGTCAATCTCCTGTGTTCTGTCTCCTGTGAGTCCTTGATATCTGTGTGGCAGAGACAACCCTCTAAGAAGTCATGATTCTGGATCCTAACTTTGGTCTGCTCCTGTCACTGAAGGTATTCCTGTCCAAAGAAATGTCTAGAGCACACCCTGCTTGAGAAGCCACTAGCTTCCCAGAGGCCTTCAGGGGAAAGGTAAGGAACAGAATCGTTTTTTGTTTGTTTGTTTTCTGCTCTGGGAAGAAATTTATTAGGAGTCATCTTTAAAGGCAAATGTCCACTGGGCACATATGTGTATCCAAATGAAACTCTCACCCAGGGGGTCAGAAGAGGCCGGCTAACATGAGGGATTTAGCTGTGCCCTGAAGAAACAGAAATCTCTTCTCCACTCTCAGACATTCTCCCATTTCCATGACTCACCTCCTCTCATTCCAGAAGGTCATGCACAGGAATTAATTTATGGGTCCTGTCCAGAGGTCTTTAAGTAAACAGTGCTACCAGTCCTTTCAGCTACCCAGACACACCAGTTTTCAGGCCCCGGGGAGGAAGCTAATGACTTGTAGTTACTTGGCTATTGTTTTCCGAAAACAATTAGACTTCCTTTTTGATAGCCTCAGAATTCCTTCTTTACAAATTAAGGTGCTGGAGCCAGGGAAGGGCTGAGCTCACCAGCTTGGTAGCACAATGCTCCAAGGCAAAATCTCCTTTCTGTAACAAGTTACAGAGGCTCCTTAGAGGCTGGTGGACAGGGAGCTCTGGACATGCAAGCCCCATCTGGGAAGGGAAGGGGCCTCTGGGCCTCTCCTCTCTTGAGATCTTACCTGCATTCCATAATAAGTTTTCACAACAAACTTGTGAAGACAATGTCATAATCATTTTACAGAACAGGATGTCGAGGCTCAGTGGTTTGCCCAAGATCACACAACAAGTAAGGGACAGGGTTGAGAGTCCATCTCTAGTCTTCGGACTCTGAGATACAGCCTCTTAGAAAGAGGACATGCAGATGCAAAGAGAAGCCATCTGTCTAAAGTTAACAATTTTTGATCCATCATCTGAGAACGGAGTCTTCATGTTAGGTAAGAATCTACATTTGCAATTCACTGAATATAGGGTTTAAGTGATAGGTGCCTGTCCTTTCTCCTCTTTCCCCTCCACATACTCCAAAGCTGGGGCTGGGTTGGGTTCCGTGTTAGGAGAGCTATTTTTTTTTTTTTTAATTTATTTATTTGACAGAGAGAGATGACAAGCAGGCAGAGAGGCAGGCAGAGAGAGAGGAGGGAGCAGGCTCCCCGCTGAGCAGAGAGCCCGATGCGGGGCTCGATCCCAGGACCCTGGGATCATGACCTGAGCCGAAGGCAGTGGCTTAACCCACTGAGCCACCCAGGCGCCCCTAGGAGAGCTATTTTTGAACCTTCCTCCTGCCAGCGAGGTTTGATGAACACTCAACAGAGTGACCAGTCCCTTTTTTGCCCATAAAGGA
Source organism: Mustela putorius furo (assembly GCF_011764305.1). NCBI lineage: Eukaryota > Metazoa > Chordata > Mammalia > Carnivora > Mustelidae > Mustela > Mustela putorius. The sequence goes on from NW_025421424.1 coordinate 989,041, forward strand.
GATTCCCTACTGGCTTTCTCTGGCAGTCCGGACACCATTATGGACACATGTTAATTCTATCTTATTATGGTGCTTGTGGGAATTTTTAACTTTGAAGGGAAGTAGACTTTCTTACTCTTTGCTATTGTTAACCACTCTGACCTCTACCCTACCACTACCACCAGTATGAGGGAAAGCTGGTAAAACAGTGCCCCTTACCCACAAGGGATATGTACCAAAACTCCCAGGAGTGGATGCCTGAAACCGTGGATTGTACCAAACCCTATACATACTGTTTTTTCCTATACATACATAATTATGCTAAAGCTTAATTTATAAATTAGGCAAGTGAGAGATTAACAACAATAATTAATAATAAAATAGAACATTTATGACAATATACAAAAAAGATGTGAGCATGGTCTCTCTCGCCCCCTCAGAATATCTTACTGTACTGAACTCACCCTTCCTGAGATGAAGTGAGGGTAATGATGTGGGCACTGTGACATAATGTTGGGCTGCTCTCAACTTTCTGATGATAGGTCAGAGGAGGATCATCAGCTTCTGGACCCACAGTGGACCACGGGTAGCTGAAAAACCACAGAAAGCTAAACTGCAAATAAGGGGGCTACTGTAACCCACTCGTTCCATTCCGTGCATATGCCCACTTTTGTACTCATTACATCGCATTCTACTTATTGGTGCCCAGGGCTGTCTCCCCAGTCATGGGAAGTGTCGGGGGAAGAAGGGGACCTGTGTCTCCTTTACCTTTGTATTCCCTGTCCTTGCACATAGTATGTCTTCAGTATACCTTCCCTGAATCAATGATTAATGAATGAATGACTCTATGGGGTAGGTGCTATTCTTCAGACTCTGGAGGGGAATGCTGTGAGGGAAGTACAGTGTTGGCTGGAAAAGCTGTTGTTGTGTGCTCTCAGGTACAAAGGGAAGGTTATATTTGATTGGAACCTTTGAACGTAGTGTGCAATCTATGTGGCCTGATCTGGTGACCTTGCTCAAAGGAAGCAATGAAGATGACCATAATAGTTATAGCTATAAAAATGATAACACCACATTTCCATTGTTAATCTTTCATCTTTTATTTCTTTCAAAGTATTTTCCCTTCTATAATTTAATTTTAACGTTCAGAACAGATTTATGATTCATTGCATGCCATGAGTATGCACGTGTGTATCCGTATTTATACTCTATATGGATATGTGTGTGTGTGTATATATATATACACATATACATATATATACATACATATATATATATATATATTCTATACATAGAGAGAGAATATTTAGCACTCACTACATGCCAAACATGATATCTATTTCATTCAACCTTCATAACCAATCTATAAGTTTCTTAGTTACTATGTTACTCTCATTTAAAAAGTGAGCCAGATGAGGCTGCCAGGGAGAAAAAAAATCTCCTATACCCTTTATGTTCAGTTATTGGAGCCTTGCAAATTAAACTAACAGAAGATAGATAACAGGGAAAAAAGAGGGTTATTTGTATGCATAGGGAAACTAACAAAAGGAGCTAGCTCACTAAAAGGTTAAAGGTTAAACTTAGTAATGAAAAGGGAGAGTGAAAAGGCTTCTGGGGGAACACCAAATTGGTTTCTTTAGGAAAGACAAATGAGTTTTTAGAACAAATGGGGGATAAGAAAGTTTGTGATAATGTTTGTTTATGCAGGTGCAGTGGTCTTTCTGTCTTCTTCATGGCCATGCACCTCCCCTCCAACCCCCACCCCTACGCCCACACTCATTTCCCAGAAGTTGCTGCTTTAAGTCAGATAAGGGAAGCTCCAACAAGGCATCTTCCTGTGTCTGATGAGTCTCAAATATCTTCAGCTTACAATAATCTCCCTGCCAACTCCAGGGTTTCAAATGGGTCCCCACATGGCAGAAGAGGGCCCTATAGTTGCTGAGTGGTGGAGCCAAGATCTGAACCCAAATACTCTTAACGGCAAGGTTATTTGCCCCAAATCCTGTCCATTCTACCTTGAATATTTAGCTGACTGAATGTGAGAGGAAACTCTGAAGAAAGGGAATCATCTTAATCTCCTCAGTGACTCTTATCTTCTGTAATAATTTGACCCTAGCAGTGAAAGTTGAAGCTGGACACTAATTAAGGAGGAGATGCAAACTTTGTTGTTGAATTAGGTTTTCAACTTTACTGTCTAAATTATCTAGACAGGCATGGGACATTGCATCTCTATTTGACATGCAAGAAAATGCCTCTATTTTGATGTGATTTGTCAGAGGGCACCTGAGTTAATGGCATATTTGGCAGAAAGTTTCCTGACCTTGTATTTCATGATATTTTATGATTTTTGCCAATAGACCACCTAGTATCATATTTTGGACTTGACTGAAAACACCTTTCAAAATAAAGAAGTAAGCCCTTTTTGGTCCTTGTGAAGTAGAAAGGTAGGGGTAGATCAAGGATGAATAATTTGTTGGAGGAAAAAGAGGTGTGCTCCAGGTACTCATTGCAAACTCTAGAGGTTGCATATAATGACATAATAACACAAAGTAACACAAAATTCAAAGTCTTCTTGCTTTCAAGTACTTCCTTTCAGATCTAGAGGGCAAAGGCCATCCCAAGATCTCTCAGAGAAAGGTCTCCTTTTCATCATGAAATGAAATCCCTGGACTAGGGACTCCAGAATTCCATTGAGGCTGTATCCAGCTGTTGCCTTCCTACCCTGAATTTAGTGGGAGAGAATCAGGTTTGGCTGATACTGGATACTTCCTCCTCTTCCCCTCCTCCTCTTCTCATGTCCATGGAGGTCACTGGCCAAGTCCACTACAAAAGGGTTCTTAAGTTTGGGATTCCAAAAATCCCATCTGCCTTAAGTTCAAGAAGAGGTGTGGATGTGACTTTGAGTTTTTCTTGGGGATTAAAACTTGATATGTACTGAGAATAGATTCATGGACCAAAGCATCAGAGACAAGGAAGTATGTGTTTCTTTTGCTTTCTGCTTCTTGGAACAGGGTGTTCTTGCCTGTTTTAGCCACTATCTGGAAAGCAAAAGTCTTAAAGGGGACGACTTCCGCCTGTGGTGTCTGCATCTCCACCAGCAGTAAAGTGTGACCTCAGCTCACTAACCATCGCTCCAATTACCTCTTTATGACCTCCAATGAGGCATGGGGGACCCACTGCTCTCATAAGTAGATGCTGACAGAACTTATTTTCATGTGTAAGGGACGTGGGTTCTAAGGGAGGAGGCTCCTGAAACATCTGGACCATAGTGTCTTTGAAGGAAACTGGGGGACTCGAGATTCATTAGGTAGAAAAGACATTGAAATGTCTCCTCATTTGCCCTCTGGCTTCTAAGAGGAAGCAAAACAGAAGTAATTTTCAAAATGCCACCTTTAAAAGACTTGTACAAAAGGTGATTTTGCCTCTGCCTGGACATCTCAGATGGGGGCTGTGCCACTTTCACCATGATGGTCAAACACAGCCTCTCTTGCTGGGGTTGGGGCCCATTCTTCTTGTGGCATCTACAGGCCTGTTTGCTCCCACCTGGAAGGTCCTGTGCCCTCCTCTCTGACCAGGCCAGCGGGTTCCAGGGGAATTCCTCCACAGCCCTGGTGAGAAAGTTGCCTGACCTTTTTCCCACTTATTAACTGGGTAATCTTGCACAATTTACTAAACTTCTCTGAGACTGAATTTTCTTTTCTGTAAAACAGAAATAATAATGGTGTATCTTCCTTGTAGTGTTGTGAGGTGAAAATACTTGGTACCTCAAAAGCCTTTAATAAATGTGCCTTGCCCTTTCTCTTAAGCACAACAAAGAAATCACACTCTATGAACCTGTTTCCAAAAGATTTTTTTTTTCCTCACTAACTTTTTTTTTACATCGTCATGCATTGAGGACAAATACATATTGAGTACTGCCATTTATGCTAATTGTTTTGTCTTCATAGCTGACTAGAATGCCAGCTTCTTGTGGACAGAAGATGGCCCTTCTCTCCTACTTAGTATAGGCTGGGCCCACAGGAGTGGCCAGAGAATCTTTGTCCAAGAGACCCTGACGGATGGTACATACGATCCTTAGAAGGTCATCTTTGTATTTTCATCTTACACTAGAAGGTGAAGAGTGCTTCACACAAAGCCTGGCACGTAGTGAGTGTTGAATGAAGTCTATTCTGCCACCCCACTTTATAGATATTCCCTTACAGGTATTGTTGACCAATTCTTTGGCTTCCTCTCTAAATCCTCTCTGAGTTTCTGTGTATCTTTCAATGTGTGACTCCTCTTTGTAAGACCCTGTCTTAAGCTAATGTGAGGATGGAGGGTAGGACACAGTATACCCTCAGCTCCCACCCCTGGCCTGACACCTCCTTTTCCAGGACGTTGTTCATTTGCTCATGACAACCTTCTTAGATATGAGGTAACAGCTAGATTCAGCCCCTTTAAATGATCATCTGGGATCCATAACCCAAATGACATTTTCCTTAATCTTGTCAGAGTCCTTATCTGAGCCTAGAAGAGACCCAGGTGAGAAATAAACCAGACTTCTGAAGGCCTTACCAAAGCAGCGTAGCGCTGGGCCATCAAAATGCACTCTGTCCTAGGTGCTATCGTGAGCGCAGTGCCTGGCTGGAGAGCGGCTCCACTTCACTGTGTTGGGATGATCTAGGTTCAAGATCTCAGTCTTCTCCCAACCCTGACTCGGACTTCCTGGGTCACCTCTAGCAGCCTATCCAGTTTCTTCACTGCCTTATTTCTCTACCTGCCAAGCAGGGTGAGAGCATCTACCTCCTGTGCCCTGTGCTCTATCCCAGATCATGGGCATGCCTACATCTTGCCAGTTCTCCCCTTCAGGGGATTCAGAGGAAAATGGCATTCTCCGTTCATCCCCAGCTGTAATCCCAGCTAGACTCTCCTTTGGCAGCCAGTGATCTAGGAATGAATACCTCACTAACCCTTCCTCACTCTCAGATTATCTCCCAGCTGAGACTTATGTGTTCTTTAACTGGCCCATCTTCTGGGTGGAGATGATAACCAGGCATTTCTGGGAGCCTCCAGGTTTGATAGAGTGGCTAAGATGTAGTGACAAAGCCATAGTGCAGGGGCAATCTCTGTTGTGGAGAGGAAACCGGTGTCCCCAGAGCTCTCTATGGTTTCAGTGGCAAATTCTACCCTCGGAACTTGGCCCAGCTATTGTGGTACAGGCAGGAGGAGACTGCAAATATATTGTGTTGCTTGTGCAGTCATATCCACGGCAGTTAGCATGCACCAGACATTGTCCTAAGTGCTTTCCAGATACTCAGCAGTCCTCATGACAACCCTGGGAGGTAGTTATTATTAGCCCCAATTTGTAAAATTGAGATGCACAGAAGTTAAGTTAACTTGCTCAGTATTACCTGGCTAGTGAGCAGTAGAGCCCCAATTCAAACCCAGACAGGCTGGCTCAGGAATCTGCTGCTACATAGCAAAGAACAAAACAAACAAACAACAACAAGTTAAAAAGCGTGAAACTCTGACTAAGGAATCCAGAGTCCAGAATTTATTGTCCACAGGGCTGCTGCCTCCCCGGACATAGGAAGTTTGGCCCCACATTCTCCCCTGTTGCCGACTCTAAACTTATTCACCCTCAAAAACTATCACCACTAAAGAAACAAACAGTTCTCGCAAAATGTTGAAATGTGTGTGAGCAGTGCTGTGTGTGATGGTGATGATGTGGGGCATCTGCCACTTATACTACCATGTGTGACACTGACAGGTGGCCTTGACTCCCTGAGCCTCAGTTTCCATGGCGTTCCAGATGACATCTGGCGTTTTCTTCTCACTGTCACAGCATGTGGGCTCTTGGTCATTGGTTTGTCTGGGCTCAGTCTACTCAGAGCAACCTCTTTTGTTGATATTTATCACACTCTAACGAGGTCTATGGCTAAGCTGAAGGTTGGGAATGAAGGGAGTTTGAGGGGAAGAGATGCCTCCCAGTTTCTGAATTTGCTTGCTTGTGATGTACCTTCTAACAAGAGATAAGCTTACCTCCATTTACTGGATTCCAGCTGGGAAACTGTATGCCTCTGTGGGAGGAGCACAGAGGTGAATTTTGGCTTTGACTAAAACTCCTGATCCAGACTTTACCGTTTACCAACTGGGTCACCATGATTGGGTTTCCTCAAATGTAGAAATGTCTACTGTATAAAATTGGAAACTGGAATGACTGAGTGAAATAAAAATAGAATATATATATAGTCTAGCCCAATGTTGGGCACATAGAAGGTGCTCTCTTTTCTTTAGAGAAGGGGGTGAAGGGAGTATGATCCTGGTCAGTGATGGTGCCCTCTCCCTGTCCTTTGGAACTTTCCAGTTACCCCTGGTGTCTATTCTGGGTGCTGGTGCTTGTGAGTTGTGAGACTGTTTCCTATGCTAGTTGCTGTAGAGCTCACTGATGAGGACATAATGGAGGTCCCAAAAAGACCTGTTTCTTGAGGGAGCATTCTTTTTCTCTGACAGTAGATAAAGGATGGAGAAGCGAGACCTCTTAGGTAATGCTAGTTTTCCCCTGATGCCCCAGGACAGCCCTGGCCAGAGGAACCTGTGGAGGCACTGCAGAGACTAGGGAGGCAGTGTGCAGTGCATGAAGGAGAGTGAGGGTGCCAGGACTGTAGCGACAATGACAGTGGAGGGCCGTGGGGGAGGAGGAAGACTCCCTCTCCTGTCTCCTGGAGAGGAGAGTGGTGAAGAGAGACTGCAGGGAGGCAGAGGGAAGAAAACTTTTGAAGTGAGCAAAGATTCTAAGAACAAGAGGGAGAGCAGGGAGGGAGGGACCTGGGGGGAAAGGGGTGGAGAGTGAAAGAGTAGGAAGAAGTGGGAGGAGGGAGGGCGACGGACTCCAGTCAAAAGGGGGTGGGAGAGCAACTGACAGGCTGAGTGAGAGCTGGGAGGAGTGGGCAGCGGAGGAGGCAGCCGGGAACCCAGAACCAGGGAAGCCTGTGGAAATTCCAGAGAGAAGGACTGGGGAGAAGGTAAGGATAGACGTGCTTTTAAGAGATGAAACTCTCAGTTGATGGGAAGGAGCCAGAAGAGAGAGCCTGGAGTTCCAGGCTGGACAAGAACCAGAGCTCCTTCTCTGTACTGGGGGCTTATTCCCTGAGTCCCTGCGATGGTGAGGTTGGGATATACGGCGGAGGAGGATGGTAAAGCAGCAGATAAGTTACTCACTTGATTTCTAAGGATCTGCTGAAGTGTGAGTGGAGGGCCCTTGGAGCTGGTCTACCTCTGGCCGAATGGCTGCCCTCCAGGGGCATCTTCTAAGTAGCTTAGCAGTTCATTTCCAAGAACTTTTGTTAAGATGAAATTGGCCCTTAAAAACAAAAACCATCACTGTATTGTGGTGCTTCCTCTAGGCTTGGAATCTTTTTCCAACTGCCTTCCACCGCATCTAGGGGAGTGTTTTTGATCCCCACCCCCCAAGGCGTGTTGGGCGGTTTAAAAATATTCCGTGCTTAATTTCCTGCAGAATATCATGTCCCCGCTGTGCGCTGTGAGCCGGCTGGCCTGCCACTCACTGTCGCTGTCAGAGGCAAGAGGCTGGTGAAGATCCAGAGGGGAAGAGGAGAGAGGTGTCACTGAAGGTCTCCTTTCCTCCTGGGTACAGGGTGAGGTAGACGGCCGCCCGCGGGCACAAAGGTTTCTGTGGGCTCCCTGACCTCTTTCCTGAGCATGTGGTGAAAGAACCCGGGTTCTTGTGCCCTGAGTGGCTGTGTGTCCTGGCACCAGACCCTTCCCCATTCTGGGCCTCAGTTTCCTCATCTAGAAAATGAGGGGTTTGTGGGGCACCTGGGTAGCTCAGCTGGTAAAGTGTGCCACTCTTGATCTCGGCTCAGATCTTGATCTCAGGGTCGTGTGTCTACTACAGCTTGGAGTCTACTTTCAAAAAGAAAATGAGGGGTTTGAAATAGAAGGATCCCTCCAGTTCCATTCAGCAGTAATGCTGTACAAGGTTATGATTCCTTAGGCTCAAGTATTCCTTGGAATCATGGCAAGGGGAAGCTCGTCACAAGGATTTTACATCTGTACTATGCCTTTGTTCACTTTTAACTGGATTCCCCCTTCCGGTATGCCATCATAATGGAGGGATTCCTGGTTTTTCCTCCTCAACGTCTCATAAGGGTCTGGCCCACTGAGTCTGACTGGCCGGAGGAAAGGAAGGGCAGAGCAAGGAGCACTGGCCGGGGAGTCAGGAGACCCAGGAGAAATCTAGCAAAACTGGAGAAGAGACAAAAGCCTATATGTGGCGATGTGGCACCCTCATTAGCCAGGTGGCATGGCTCACCACTGGGGACACAGGCTGGTATTTATAGGCACCGCAGCCTGACTTTCATATCAGCGGGCCTTCCTCTTTTCCACCCAAAGCCTCCAGAGCCCCAGTTCAGCCCAAGACCCTGATTCATGGCTCTCGAAGAACGGCTCTGAACTTTCCACCTTCCAGCAGGTTCCCCAGGGCAGTGGAGCTGTTTGGAGCCTGCTCCCCTGGCCATCCCTCCCCATCTTCTCCTTATTCAGCAGCCGCCGAGAAGCAGTCCCCTGACCACAGTGTCCATGGTGGAGGAAACCCAGAAGTGTGTTTCCTGGCTTCCAGACTGGTACCCACTGGCTATCCCTTCAGTCAGATCCATGCAGTTCATCAAGCCACGTCAGTAACAGTCATGGTGCCTGGCTTTGCCACAGCCTTAGCACACCAAGGATGCTCTCACTGGACTCTTGAAACTGGTTGTTCTTCTTGCCCCCAGCTGCCTCACTCCTGTCCCCGCTCCTTACCCTGGCCAAAAGTCCTAGGCCATTAGGACTGGAAAAGGTCTGTGAGATTGCCTGTCCAATTCTTCCACTAATAGGGAAAACAAAGCAGAGGAAAGGAAAGTGACCCATGAGGGATGGCGCAATGAGTCACGCAATTTGATTGGGAGAATGTCCTGCTGTGCTCACTCATTCCTAGGGCCCTTTGGACTTCTGTCCTCAGCTGTGTTCTCTGAACCTCCATTTGTCCCCAGGCCTCCCTGCCTCTTCCATTTAAGTATCTCTACGATCTTGTTTTCTGGCAGGAATTCTCACTTGCCCACCTGCTCCTCATTATCACTGCTGGTTGTTGAGGGGTATGTGCAGTGGAAGGTTTGGGGCTCTGGCAGCCTGCTGGACTACCACACTGCAGCCTGGCCTCTTGGGGACTGGCTGATTCCACTGCAGCCACTGAAAGCAGAACAGGGAGCCTATCTGCCTGGATCAGTCAGGAGACCTGGAGTCCTCAGGGTCAGCGAGACCCAAGGCCCAGGCTCTGCTCCCTGTCTCAGGGAAGACCTCAGCCACCTGGGGTTCTCGCAGGTCTGTGTGCCAGCTGGCCCCACCTTGAGCTCGAAGATTAAGCTGACCAAAGGGAGAGATGCCCAGGAAAGCTTCAAGTCTCCTAGAAAAGAAACCAATTCCCTTTCTAGAGCCAGAATTCCCTTTCTAGATTCCTGGAGAATGACAGCTTGGTGCCACTTGGTCATTCAGTTGTTTCTGGATATTAGCATATCATGGGAAAAAAAAAATTCAACCTTCAACAATCCACTCACTTTCATAAGGAAAAGGAGTCAGGAGGTCTCAGAATCAGGGGTATTGAAATAGCACAGAGGGATCTTAGAGTTTATCTAATTCAGGGATGGGGCAGAAGGAAGAGCCTGGGCATCTGGAATCATATTTGGGTTAGAATTTCAGCTGTGTGGCTTGGGGCAAATTATTTAACGTCTCTGAGCCTTAGTTTCTTCATCTGTCAAAGAAGTTTATAAATGTCTTCCTTGTAAGGTTTTGTGAAGATTAAATAAAATAACACACAGTTTTCCCCACTATCCAATATGTGCTCTACACCACTTCATATATATATATATTTTTTTTAGGATTTTACTTATTTATTTGACAGAGTGCACACATAAGCGGGCAGAGGAGCAGAGGCAGAGGAAGAAGTAGGCTCCCTTCAAGCAGGGAGCCCGACATGGTGGGGGAAACCTGTATTTAAAATGACCATTTTAGGGGTGACTTGGTGGCTCAGTGGGTTAAAGCCTCTGCCTTTGGCACAGGTCATGATCCCAGGGTCCTGGGATGGAGCCCCGCATCAGGATCTCTGCTCGGCAGGGAGTATGCCTCCTCCTCTCTGCCTACTTGTGATCTCTGTCTGTCAAATAAATAAATAGAATCTTTAATAAAATAAATAAATAAATAAAATGGCTATTTTATATTAAGTGCTCAGTGAACAATGGAACAATAGGGTAGAATCCAGGTTAGCTGGTCCTCAGCCCATATCTTGGAACTACATCTCATTTGATGGAAAAGCCTCCCCCACGACATGGAATTCTGAGAAGGTACTGCTTGCTTTTTATGATCGCAGATATTTTTTTTTTCCCCTGGGACGACTTTTGCTGACCTCTAAGCTGGGGGCGGTTAGAAAATCTAGCTTTGCCTTTTGGCTTTGCCACTGACTTGCCATGCTATCGCAATTGGTCAAGTCACAAACTCCCCAGATGTTCTAACTTAGCAGCCATCCAGCTCAATTGCTTTCTCTTATACACAAGCAAACTGAGGCTCAGGGAGCGGAATGTCTCATCCAGAGCCACAGAGAAAGAGCTGAGACTCGGAAGAGCCTTTCTTTCAAGGCTCTTGTTCACAGATAATTTCCAGGATCTTAATTCATCCTGGGATTTTCATGATTCAGAACTTCAGGAGAGGGCAGATGTGGTTAGGGGTCGGGATGGCCCTCCTCTGCAGGTCACCGATTTCTCTTCCAAGTAGAACCGAGCCAGCTTCAAACCTACCCTAGTGGATGTGCCTTTGGACTGGTTGATGAACAGATTCAAAAGTGCTGCAGCTTTTCAGAAACCAGGGATTATATGAAGCACACATTTTATAATGTGGACTCAAATGAAGTCCATCTCCAGGCCCAAAGTCCAGAACCAGGCTGAACCAATTACGAGAATGAGAGGGGCCTGATCTCAGTGAGACCCCGTACCTCCCTCCTTCTCCATGCTTGCCCCCGAAGGTCTGCACGCCTAGTGAAATAACAGATGTACAGTGAAATTAATATCTTTCCCATCACCCATGTGTTCCTCACCTTTCCCACGCGGTGCCCCGTGACCGTGCTTGTTGGGTCGCTCTCACCAGGCTGCTGCACTGCCAAATTCTGTATCGGGTTGGCTAGTTGGATCATGCTTGAGAGGAGTCTTTACTGGAAATGTCAGAAAAGAAAACAAGGAACTAACCTGACTGTCTATTATGTGCCCGGTACTGTTCAAGCACCTTCCATACATCCACATACTGTTGAATCCCCATGAGTAAACATTCCTTCTTTTCAGATGAGGAGGAAACATACAGGTTGAGTGACTTGCCTAAGGGCACACAATTGGTGAGTGGAGGCAGGGTTCGAATCCCACTACTCTTCAGGAAACACAAGGCCCACCTCCTATTTTTGTTTCAGTGGTTCTTGTTATGATTTGACATCAATGAAACACCAGAGTCTGTTGTCTGGCCAGCTGAAAACCCGGCAGCAGACACGGCTGCAGCCAAGAGCACTTAGTGGCTAAAAAAGGAAATAACTTTCTATATGTGAATTCTGGCCAAATGGTGGCAGATGCTGAAGAGTCTGGGAATCCTGACCACTGTGGGCCACGGGCGTCGATGGAATCATTAATTCTAGGAACAGCATCAGCAAGGGATGGCCAGCCAAGAAGCCAGGGGCTGAAAGGAAAAACCCAGGGCCTCTTACGGGAGAGTGGGAAAAGCCCTGCTCGTGGAGTTCAGAGACTGGACAGAGTTCTGGTCACAGGTTTGTCACCAGCTGTCAGAACTGGGGCCTCTTTGATTTTTCTTTCCCTTTTAAAGACACAGTGGGAAGGTAGGCTTTGCAGTTAGGCAGATTGACGGCAAGTCCCTTATGCAGCATTTGCTACCTCTGAGCCTCAGTGTTCTCAGCTGTCAAATGGGATAATAACTACTTTCCTAGCAGAATTAATAAAGGTTAAAAGTATAGTTGTAAAATGCTTCATACGTGGAAAACACTCAAATTCGTGTTATCTGTTATCACTAGTACTTAATTTCCCTGGACCCTGGTCTTCAGCTTGTATAAAAATAAGGGATTGATTTTGCTTGATATCTAGATTCCTTTCCTATGAATCCATGAAAAATGGTGGAAATATTAAAGAAATCTAAGTGTCTCATAAATATAATTTTCATTAATAACTTCATAGGTTTTAATCAACCTTTTCAGGGTACTTACTAAGGACCTCCTAATATTTCATTGTTGAATATCTCCATTTGGCCACCACTTCCCACCTACATCTTGTAAATATTTCTTCTTCCAACAATTTAACAAGAAAATTACGTATCTCAGCATGATTGTCCTTCTCCACTTTGCTCTGTTCCACCTCCTTGGCTTTGAAACAACTGTCTATCAGCAGAGTGTTTCTGAGCAGACCACTCTGTCCTTGCTAGAATAAAATAATGACATAGAAAGAAAGGCTAATTATCTGCCATTGGCTGGAGTCAAAGGAAAACCAAAGTGACACTTCATCTCCTCCATCTGTCTCCTGCTTCTTTCTCATCTCTGTCTCCCTCTCCTTTCTTCAGTGATCAAGGTTCAGGGGTGGAAGCCCCCACTGGACTTCTGAGGAAGTTGCCCACTTGGCTGTAGGACCCGTTTGGTTGTGTCCCCTGAGGTTGAAAAGGCAATCCCCAAAGAGCAGTCAGGAGAGGAGTGGAAGTCCTAAATGTAAGAATTACCCCCAAGAACTTCGAATCGACCCCCGATTCTAGCAGTCACCTTGAAAACTTCCCTGCAGCACTCACCTTGTGTCAAAGTGGCCACCCTCTTTGGAACTTTAGGAACTTTAGGTCATTTAGATGGGATCTAGCACAGTTGTGAAGGCAGGCGTACTGCTGTCAGACAAGACTAGAGCTTGGTTTGATGTCAACTCCACCACTTGCCAGCAAGTCCCCCTCAAGTGGTGTTGCTCTGCCAACCTCCCTGAGCCGGTACAAAGGGGCTGGGGATGAGCCTTGCTTGCTCCATTGTTGGGACAATCAAATGAGAAAAAAAACATATCAAGAAACTTGCAGAACATCTGGCACATAGAGAGGTCTCAATAATTTAATTTTATTATTATCATTATTACCTAGATTCAGAGTTTCTTGTTGTGTAAGTTTAGGTAAATTAGAAAATGGAGCAGAGAATCTCCAAGGGTCACGAAGATTGCTGGAGTAGTTGAAGATCAAGACCACTTTCTTGTGCAATCCTCCCTGTGCCTCTCCATTTTAGTGAGAAGCTATTGAGGGGGAGGGTAGGTCAGAAAAGCAGGTATTAATGAAAAAGGAAGGTGCCGAAGAGTTCTGAGATGGTGTTATACTTAGTGCTTTACATTATAAAGCCACCTCTGATTTCTGGCATAGCAGGAGAGCTCAATAAACACTTTCTGCATTGAGCTGCACTGACATGATACTGTGTCCAAGGATCATTTATTAAGTGAGGCCCTTTGGGTCCTTTTACAACAGAATTCTCTTAATTGGGAAGCAAGTCAACCCTGCTCTGTGCCACATTCCACTGTGTGATGAGCAGAATTATAGCATGGGCCCAGAATGCTGTTATCATTACTGTGAATAACAACCTTTACTGAGAACCAGAGATCTGTTAGATAATACAGAACATGTGTCATTGTCCAGAATTAGACTCAGACTCTGTAGAGTGGTCTTATAATCTAATTTTGACAAACTTGAGTGAGCGCCCCAGTGATATGTGGGGAGGAGGTGGAGAAGAAATAGTCCATGGTGAACAGATGTGTCTCTGCTTTAGATCCATCCAGTCCTGCCTGGCTGAGCTGAGGGCTCGGTCAAAGGCAGAAGGAAGGCTCAGCAGCTTTAGTCTCCTGCTGTTCTGGTCACCACATTCACTGTGCAGGTGCCCTAAGGTCACTTCCCAGGGAGCCCCTCTACTGGCATTAGGTGTTTTTGTTTTGTTTTTAAAGATTTTATTTATTTATTTGTCAGACAGAGATCACAAGCAGGCAGAGAGAGAGGAAGGGAAGCAGGCTCTCTACTGAGCAGAGAGCCTGAGGCGGGGCTCGATCCCAGAACCCTGAGATCATGATCTGAGCCTAAGGCAGAGGCTTTAACCCACTGAGCCATTCAGGCGCCCGCATTAGGTGTTTTGAGTGAGCTGAATGCTGTAATTTATTTACTGTTGTTGATTTTTAAAGGTGCACAAATCAACCAACCAGGTGTAAGGTACAGTCTTAAGCACCAAGAGGGAAGAGGGGGTCGTGGGACTTAGGAGGAGGATACAGTGATGAACAGATATGGACCTTGTCTTCAAGGAGCTCAGGGTAGAGTTGGAGAGAGAATACATAGCCAGTAGAGCAAATCATTTTCATTATGTATTTGAAAACCCAATGGTTTTACAGTTCAGTCCAAGGCCCAGCTGCTGACTTGGTGTGGGGGTGGGGGACACAGAAATTAGAAAGACTGTTAAGTGTGGCTCCAGAGGACAGAATTAGAATCAATAGAAGAGAATTTTCAAGGCATCTCTATGGTAGTCTCTTGTTCCCTTGCGATATGCTTTCTTGAGCAGGAGAGACAGGGTGTTGTTTTAGCAGTGTGCTGGACGAACCTGTCACCGGCAGCCTGCCTAGTTTATGCTGCAGCCACTACCAAAGGACTGCCACCAGCAGGGTGATTATTGACTGTGCCATGCTTTATGTCCCCACCCCATTTCAGAGCTGTGTACCATTAGGGTCTGCCCACAGGAACAAGTCATGTACTGAACATGGTCTATGTAAGGGTTGCTAACTACTCCAAACTCCTGGCATGGCCTCAAAGCCCTCCATAATCTGCTTCTGCCTTTTCTGCAGACCACCCCTTTGTTCTGCTCATTGTCCTCTAATACCATGCTGGTTTTCACTTGGTGGGTTTATTCACGTGGTTGCCTTTGTCTGGAATGCCCCCATCTCTCCCATACCTCCTCTCTCCCCCTATCTCTCACCTCTATAGACTTCACCTCCACCTAACTCCAATTCAAGGGTTGCCTCTTTGGAGAAGCCCAGAATATTTGCACAGTTGGTTGTGTTTGTATCCCTCACTGGACAGTGAGTTCCTTCAACCCAGAGTCTTTCTGATCTTTGGGTTCCTAACTTCTATCACATAAGGAGACATTCAGTAAATGTTTGTGAAGGTGAACTGAATTGAACTTTCCCATAATCCCCTCAGCACCTCATATCAAGTGCTGGTCACATCAGGAGACCATCATAAACATTTGCTTGATTGCTTAAAAACCGACCCCCAGGCTTTAGCACTAAATGGCAGTCATGTCTCAAATAACTCACTGCTGGAACTTCAAGCTCTGAGGTGGGGAGACATAAGAATTGATGCACTTCACCCCTAGAAGGAGGATGGAGGGACATTTTCTGGTGTGCCCCAGACTTGATCAGGAACTCTGAAGTGGTCTAGGTTCTACCTCTATTCGTCTTCATTTCTTTGAGCAAATCTCTTACCTTCTGTAGATGTCTCCTTCTCTGCAAAACAGAGGCAATAACCAGCACCCCAAAAGGCATAAAAATCCTCATAACTATGAGCATTTTTCCATTCAACAATAGAAACTGAGTGTCTGTATGTCCTAAGGTAGCCAGTCGTGAACAAAACAAATATGGCCCCACCTTCTTGGGGTCAATAAGAGAAGGGAGGAGAAGCACATCTTGAACTGTATAAGGTTTTACTTACTTATTTTATTTTAGAGAACGGACAAGAGAAAAAGAGAGGTGGGGAGGAGAAAAGCGAGAGGGAGAGAATCTTAAGCAGGCTCCATGCCCAGCACAGAGTCTGAAATGGGGCTCCATTTCACAACGCTGAGATCATGACCTGAGCTGAAATCAAGAGTTGGACACTTAACTGACTAAGATACCCATGGGCCCCGGTAAGGTTTTCTTTTTTATTGTTGGACATGAGAAGGAAGATTTGACCCTCCATAGGATCTCTCTGTAATCTTACTGCTGGGTCAAACATTTTTTTCAATCATTAAGAAAGCATTTATTATGTGCCTATTGTGAGATCTTAATGCATTAAGAATACAAAGTAGAAGACAGGGCTTTTGACTTGAGAAGTCTATTACTCATTTGAAGGGAAAAGCTGTTAAATCCTTGAAGGCAGGAATTGGGCCTGATTTTATACTATGAAGGCATAGTATGTGCCAGGTCTGGTACCCCCTAGATATTATTTTCAGTACCCAGAATAGTGATAGGCACATAGCAGGGACTCAAAAAAGTACTTGTGGGTTGGCTGTTAGAATGAAAATTTTGGAAAATCAGTGTAAGGCAACATGTAAGTGTGCCTGAATCCTACATGCTGAACAGTAATGTGGAGTCTTTATTGTCAAAATGGGCTGAGATCAATTTGAGAAAAGAATTCTCCATTTCTGCCTACATATGTGGGGCCAGAGGAGGAAGTCCTAGCTATGAGTTTATGTTAACCAAGGTTGCTCTAAGTTAGTTTTCTTTGAAAACACTGGCTGTGTTGGGAGGCAGAAATGCTAACACTGGGTTGGGAATGTAGGTACCTGAATTTTATTTGTAGTCATATAATACACAAAGTAAGGGAATAAAATGATCCATGTTCACTATACACAATAGCCTTCTTTTGGCCCTTTCCCTCTTATCCAAGTGCCATGTCACTATTACCAAACAAGTTCCTTGGTGACTCCTCCAAATGTTTGTTTTGTCCCAGGATATGACATGCTGAAAGAAGATGCTGAAGGTTTTTGAGTGAAGAAACTACAGAGTGGGGATGTTCTAGGGACTGGGTTCTAGGGACCATCTCTTTTGCCTTGGGGACTTCAGAACTTGTATCAGTTGCAAAGGGCTGTAGAATTTAATTACTCAGGGCTCCTTAGAAGGTCCTCCCCAACGCCCTAAGCCAGAGTAACCTGGCTGTGTTCCCACAGCACTCTCTTAATGTTAACACACATCATGCTTTATTGCAATGTCAGGGATATAAAGGCAGTTAAGTTCAGTAAAGTCAGGGACTCTTAGTTTTACTTTTTAACTGCTGTGCTTTAAGGGCCCTGCAGGATACCTGGTAACCATTCATATGAAATTGAATGGATGAAAGGGAAGAAGGACCTGGTAGGTAGAGGGGGTGTGAGGAGCTGAGACAAAGAGGTAAAAAGGTGTGGGCCATGTACACGTGTACGGGAGTAACGTAGCTTAAAAATGGAGCATGTGAGAGGAACAGGGAAGAAGACGGGACTGAACTGTGCTGTGGAGGATCTCAAGTACAAGTTAAAGAGTCTGAACTTTATAAGCAGTAGGAAGGCAGTGAAGATCTTAGCTAAAGCAGTGAGGTATATTATTACCATTGGATTTGATAGAATTTATTCATGGCATGGGCAGCTTCCTTTGCCCCTCCTAATATACTTCCTGCCAAGAAACAGATAATAATCTACAAAGCATTTTATATGCTCTACACCCAGTAAACTCAGTGGGTATTAATTTACATATTTCTTTGGCTGAGGTTGTGGGGGACCCGAAGGGACACAGTGTAGCTGGGAAACTGACTTTCATATTAAAAACTGAGCAGCTGGTACTTGGTAGCAACTTTCAGTTTCTCTGACCTCGCCTGGGTCATCAGGAAGTCACAAGTGAGACTTGTCCTGTACCCTATTTGCTGTCACCGGGGTGCATGGGGTCTGGCCCACCCCTACCTCATCAGCTAGTGTTTTTCCCTCCCCATGAGGCAGCCTCTCAATGTCACTGTCTTTCTCCTCTTCCATGATGTTTCTTTCTTGTACGCTTGCTTTCCTTCTTCCAGGTGGGATTCCTTGCACCACAAGGGAGGGGGTCAGCCGCAAGCCTCTTGGCAGACCAGACCAAAGCATCACATTCTTTGCCTGGCCCTATTTTTAGACCTCCTGGGGGACTTGCAAGGAATGAGTGGCAGAGTCAGAAGGTCAAGGGAAAAGTCTTCAGGGATTGAGGACAGTTTGGAAAATTTGCCCCAGATTTTGGAAGAATATGACACTTGTTTCCCTTTTTCTTGTTTCTTTTTACTTTCCATTTCTGTTTCCCTTTCACTTTCCCCCCCTTTTGCTTTTTCATCTGTTTCTCTCTTCTCTGTAATGCACTTCTCTCTACTTTCTCTCTCTCTCTCCCTCCTTCTCCATTCCTGTCCTCCCTCACCACTTTTTGCTAGCAAAGGCAAGGAATTATTCTTTAGTTCTTATACACTGAGCACTGTGCTAAGTGCTTTTTATACATTACTTCCTAACACTGGATGAGCTAAATAATAGTATCTTCATTTTGCAGTGAGGGAAATTGAGCTACAGATCCAGTAGCTTCTCCAAGCTCAGCGATATTGATAGGGACTTGAACTCCACTTAGCTATCCCCAAACTATATTTGCTTAACCACTACATGGTCTCTCTTTTTCCATTCCAAACTCCTGCTTGTCTTTCCCCTCTTTTTGTTCTTTTTTTCCCCGTTCTCTCCCTCTCCTTCTCGCCCTCCCCTCTCTCAGACACTCAGCACATCCTGGTCCCTGCATGTTGTGTGGATGACCCTGGAGGTGCTGAACACTATGCACGTGCCCAGAAGAGATGACAGACCATTCGCACTCTTATCTAATCAGCCATTTTCCTTCTGAGCAGACGCTCCACAGTTTTCCACATTTGGAGGCTAAGGGAGGGGGACCCTTCACCACCTAGGGGAAAGGACAGATGTCTGAACACAAACTAGAGGAAAGGCTTCAAGACCTGGATGAGTCTTTGACATGGAGGGGGACAGAGATAAGGCCCTTTCCACTCATGTGTGGACTCTCAGGGTTGGGGAGTGGGGGCCTGGGAGAAAACAGGGCCAGGAGCCTGGTCTCTGTCAAGGTATCAACTCAGGAGTCAAGAAAGCCTGCACCATGAAATATGGCAACCCACACTGTCCTTTATCTGCATAAAGAGTGTTTGGATAGGAACCAGGGGCATACTGACAGCAAAGATGTGAAGGTCAAGGTGTGAACCTGACAATCTCTAAGATCCCATTAGATTCTAAGGTTTTAGGATCACAAAAATGGAATATTTGTAATTCAGTTCCCTCCTCTTTCTCTTTATTTTTATTTTTGGTCATTCTGTTGATTAGGATTGGTTAGAGGCTTAAGCCATAAGGACATTTATTGCTCATCAAGTAAGAATTCTGAGGTAGGAGATTCAAGAGCTGATTCAGAGGTCTCAGGACATTAGTTGGCATTTCTGAGACTTTCTGGACAACCTCAGACATCTTGGCTCAAATAGTCCTGTCCATGGGCAGGAAGTAGTCGGGGTAGTGGGCAGGGGGACCTCCAGTGAGACTCCCTCCATTTATTGGGGGATGGAAAACAGTTTCTAGAGCACTCCCTCTACATAGACTCTCACCATACCTGACTGACCAGATCTAACTGCAGAAGAGACTGAGAAAGTGAAATCTGGTCTTTTCACCCTGCTAACGGATGGCAGGCAAGGAATAGGGAACTGATTTGCCAATCAGAGCCTGCCACCCTTTATTCACTCAACTAAGATTCCCTAAGATTATCCACTCCAGTCCAGGCTCTGGGCCAGGTGAAGATTATACAGGCTATCTCTGTGATCAAGGAGCCCCCACTAGAAGAACACAGACAGGCAGAGGGCCACAAAACAAGAAGACAAGTGCTAGGAGGGAACCAAGTGTCCCTAAAGCCACCACAGAAGCTGAAGAGGTTCAGCTTGGAGGAGCAGGGAGGGCTGCAGGGAACCACGACAGGGTTAAGTTCTGAGGGTTAATAAGGATCTAGCTGGGGGTGGGGGGGGGCGGTTATGTGGAAGGTGGCTGGGAAGAGGGCATCTGGGAATCTTCCAGGATGTGGCAGGCAGTACAAAAGGAACTAATGGGGACAGACAAGGAATCAGGCTGGAGAAGCAAGAAAGGGCCTGCTGAGAGAAGGTTCTGTGTGGGACAAAATGGTTTGGGGCATTTATTCTGGATGAGCAGGTCTGTGCATGGCGACCTTCTGCAGGAGGACGAGGAGCCATACCCCTGGAAGGGCTGCACTGCCCCAAGGTGTGGGAGATTGGCATCGCCAGCTGCCTCCCAGCTGCAAGAACCCGAGCACTCATCAGCAGCACCCAGAGCTGGTTTTTGTTCGCCATCTCCCAGTACAGCTGGGGATGGTTCTGAAGGTTAGGGGACGCATTCTGAGAGGCCGGACTTGCCGCCGTCCCCATTCCTTCCTCTTCACTCAGTTCCTTCTGGAACCAAAATAATTCTTTCACTTGATGCCCTTTCAAACATATGGAACATTTGAGTTATGATCCCCAACATATCATGTACCTCACCCTTGAAACTCTGAGGCAGCTGTTTTCCATCCCCATTTTACAGACAAGGAGGCAGACTCAGTGAGACACAGGGCCAGAATGGCGAGAGCAGAGAGCAGTCCTTTGCATTCCTGCTTCACCAGTGTTTCTCCAGGCGTGGGCTTTGCACTGTCTACCTCAGAGTAACCTGGGCTGCTTGGGGCAGATCCCGGTTCCAGGGGCAGCCCCAGACCTCCCAAAGCAGACTCTCCAGAGGTAACAGCACAGAACCCACTCATAACAGGCTCCTCAGTTGATTTCTAGATCCATTCAAGTGTGGGAATCACTCTCATCTTGCTAACACAACCATTTTTAAACTTCGATCTCCTTTTCCTTTTGCTGGCCTGGAAAAAAGAGAGCTTTTCAGGTGAATTTGGCTCATGAGTTGCACTTTCTTAAAGAATGGATCGGTGGAGCCCCAGACTGTCCAGACTTTGCAGAAGCATCCCTCTCCTTTTCTCTCTTTCTCTCTGCCCCACTTGCAGAAGTCCTGGTGGCTGTCTCCTGCTGAGTCAGGATGGGTGACTGGAGCTTCCTGGGAGAGTTCCTGGAGGAAGTACACAAGCACTCTACAGTGATCGGCAAGGTCTGGCTCACCGTCCTCTTCATATTCCGCATGCTGGTGTTGGGCACGGCTGCCGAGTCATCCTGGGGGGATGAGCAGGCCGACTTCCAATGTGATACCATGCAGCCCGGCTGCGGGAACGTCTGCTACGACCAAGCCTTCCCCATCTCGCATATCCGCTACTGGGTGCTACAGATCATTTTTGTGTCCACGCCATCGCTGGTGTACATGGGCCATGCCATGCACACGGTGCGTATGCAGGAGAAGCGGAAGCTAAGGGAGGCTGAGAGGGCCAAAGAGGTCCGGGCCACTGGCTCTTATGAGTACCCAGTGGCTGAGAAGGCAGAGCTGTCCTGCTGGGAGGAAGTGAACGGGAGGATTGTCCTCCAGGGCACTCTGCTCAACACCTATGTCTGCAGCATTCTGATTCGCACGACCATGGAGGTAGCCTTCATTGTGGGTCAGTACCTCCTCTACGGGATCTTCCTGGACACCCTGCATGTCTGCCGCAGGAGTCCCTGTCCCCACCCTGTCAACTGTTACGTATCCCGGCCCACAGAGAAGAATGTCTTCATCGTCTTTATGCTGGCTGTGGCGGCGCTGTCGCTCTTCCTCAGCTTGGCTGAGCTCTACCACCTGGGCTGGAAGAAGATCAGACAGCGCTTTGTCAGATCTCGGCAGGGCACAGCCGAGTGTCAGCTTCCTGGCCCCTCTGCCGGCATGGTCCAGAACTGCACACCACCCCCTGACTTCAATCAGTGCCTGGAGAACGGTCCTGGGGGCAAATTCTTCAATCCCTTCAGTAACAAGATGGCTTCGCAGCAGAACACCGAGAACCTGGCCACCGAGCAAGTTCAAGGCCAGGAGGCGATTCCTGGGGAGGGCTTCATTCACATCCATTACGGCCAGAAGCCTGAGGTACCCAATGGGGCCTCCCCAGGTCACCGCCTTCCCATTGGCTATCCAAGCGACAAGCGCCGTCTCAGCAAGGCCAGCAGCAAGGCCAGGTCAGATGACCTATCAGTGTGACCCTCTAGTATTGGGGTGGAATCCAGGACCAGGTGGGAACAGAGGAAGCTCACAGAGGGAAGATGTGTCCCTATTGACCCCATCTCTCATTCTCCTATCTGCTCTGTTCCTTTTGGGCTTTAGGTCTCCATGGCATTGCTCATTTATTCCAGAAGGTAGGACCAGACCTCTTCGAGTGCAGGCAGTGACATGGTTACCTAGCCCAGCTGCTGTCCTTTCCCATCCTCTACCCAGTGTACATAGAAGGTTTTCAGATTCTTTGGTCAAGAGAAAGAAAAGGGAACAGCGATAAATGTAGCCACAGGAGGGATAGCCAGAAGGACAGATTGGCTCTCTACATACCAACCACATACCAGATGGGTTCTCCAAGTCTCTATGGATTCCTTGACCTGATCGCCCTTCTTCTTGCAAGGAAAAACCCAAAGATCCCAGCCAATCAAGAGCATCAATCAAAGACCTTCCATTAGATGTGCTCTTGAATCTGTTGTCTCCAAGGGTCAAAACTTGCAGTGATGTTAAGGTGGCCTTGGGCTGCCCTGGGCAGCCTTCCCTGTACCCAGTCTTACTTAAAAAGAGGTCCTTGGAACTTGACCAGCAGCCTCAACTTTACAAGTGTTTTGGTATGTACCTCTGGCAAATGTCCTACCTTAGTGAAGCCGCAGCCTTTACTTCTGCCAGGGTGACAACTAGCTCATGGGGGTGCAAACTCCCCCAGGGAGTGACTATATACACAGGCTCCACTGGAATCCCTGCCACCACCTGTCATCCTGCAGCTCTTTACAGCTCAACCCGATGATAGAAACCATCCCATCCCTTCCTTGGCTCTTCACCCAGTGCTCCCCTAAAGATCTTGTCGACCAGAGTGCCCAAGAAGCCGTCGTCCTCTCTCAGATCCGGACCAGATCACCAGCCACAAGGGCCAATGGAATTTCCCTAGGTCTTATTAAAACAAAGAGGGCATTGTGCTTCTCAAATTCCCTTTGGGAAAAAATAATTCTGCTGTGAAGATAAAAATAAAAAAAGAGAGAAAATACTGGAAAACTATTTCCCCCTATTTATTTCCCTTTCTGACTGCCAACTTAGAGTGCCAAGAGGAGGCCTGATGACAGCTATGGAGCCCCCAGATCTCAATCTCCCTGGAGGGCTTAGCAGGGGCGAGGAAGCAGTAAGGGAATCTCCAGCTCTCTTGGCAGGGGCCTCTTTTAAGAGCACAGTGATTTCTATGTCTCCCTGGTGCTCCTAATGAGACAGCTAGAAAGCAGTGGTGACTGTGGACTGTGGAAAAGTCCTGCCTTCCCAGGGACTGGCCTGGTTTCTCTGTTCAGTCCATCCATAATGGGCGGTTGCCATTATGGATGAAGGTGAAGGATGCTCAGAATTGGATACTGAGACTTATAGGTAGATGATTACTTTTTAAAATGCATGTGTGTGTGTGTGTGTGTGTCTACACTGACAGGGTGGATGAATGAGAGGGGAGTCTGAAATAAGGAAAGGAAGCTTTAGAGGAACTTGTGTCTTCCTGCCCTCACCTCCAGATGCTGGTGGAGGGGCTGAGACTCACAGTTTCCAGTGGCATCGGCCTTTGCAGATGAGAAGTTGAGCAGAAGAGGGTGAAGGCTCAGAAGGTGTCTTAGCCTCTGCTCCCCATCATGATCTCCAGGCCCTTCTGCTGATATGTGGGTGGAGAGAAGGATGAGGGTAGAGAGTTGGAGGGGACTGACTGGGAGGCCATTTAGGGAAGAATGTTCATCAGAGGTCCCTAGAGAAAACACCTTTTTATCTTTTATCTGGCACCACCATTAAGACTCTCTCTGCAAAACAAAACAAAACAAACAAACAAACAAACAAAAATGTCTCTCCTTCCATCTCTAAAATGGGTTTGTTTTGTGAAATAAGTATACTTGGATTAGAAATCCTATGACATCAGTCCTTGATGATGGGACTTTCAGGAATAAAATAAGAAATAATATGTGTAGTTTGTCTTAATAAATTTGGCCCTGCATCTCTCTTCTTGGTGTCCTTTCATGCCATGACTATGAAAATAGGATGACAGACTTGGTCAGGGAGGGAAGCACTCAGACTCCACCCATCAGTTAGTAATGCCAACAGCTTGGAGTCAGACATGCAAGGGTTAAAAATCTCAGCTGCCCATTTACCGCTGGACTCCAGCAAGCTACTTAATCTTTGAACCCTGGTTTTCTGTAAGTAGAGTCTCAGAACATCTACCTCATCTTTAGGTTGTTAAAGGAGGGAGTGAAAAGTTCATCTGAGTGCCTGGGAAATAACAGTACCTCACTAAATGGTAATCATTGATACTGTTGCCATTGTTATCTTTATTATTTTCATTATTGTGTGGAACGCAGAATATTTGAAAACCTGGGATGTTGAGAGATGATTCCAGAACTTCCCCTTATGGAGCTCCCATCTACCTAAGGTGGTCAGTTTAAGACAGGTCAAATTAACTCAAATTAAGGCAGAGGAAACAATGGAAGAGAATTGAATGGGAATTCTAAGAACCACAGGCTCCTGGAAGTGAAACAAAACCCCTGGAAGAGGACACCTGACCGGGGCGGGCCTTAAGAGGCTGAGGTTTTAGTCAGGTGAAGACCTCAAGGATGACTCTGTAAAATGGATCTTGGTGTTCTTATTTTACAGACTTAGAAACTGAGGCCCAGGAAATCTCTGTAACAGTGAAAGCTTCTCATTGGCCTCTCTGATTGGGACCACATCTTTTTGGAAGAGGAGAAATGATTCTTGCTGCAAACAAAGGTTCAAGGGACCACTGAGCCCTTGAATACCACATGGGTGCTATTTCCTAGAGAAATAAACAAAGCCTGGGGAACATATACAGAAGTATTATCTTCACTACCAATTAGTGTTGTTCATCAGGGCAAGAGAGCTCTTTTAAAGAGTCTTGCAAGCAGATTGTAGAACGCAACTTAGGACAGCAGAGTTGAGACTTGGGGATGTACCTGGCATCTGTTAAAGGGCAAGGTGCTCAGCCCAGAGGTGCCTGAGTAGTCCAAGTGGAAAAAGCATCTGAGATCTACTTTTTCTCCTAGAAAAGAAGCAGTGCATCTCATGGTTCTATAAACATAGCTATTAACATTTAATAGTTTATGTTACACCCAGACAGCAAAAGCTAAGGGACTTACGTTACAGTGAGTAAGATTTTAACTCCATGTATCTGCTCTCATTTTCTCTTCCTTTCCCTTTTAAAGGTTCATCCCTAAGGAGGGTTAGCTGGGTGGCAATATGGTGAATACATTCTGGGTTGTAGGTCCCTGCAGGCTCCCTTCTTAATTTCCTCCCTCCAGTGCCAGATAAGATCAGCATTTCCACCACTAGTGTTTCATGACTGTGGTTAAAGCATCTCAGTGCTTAAATGCTAATAATACTCTTATGAAGAATCATAGCATGAATGAATTTCAGATTCCTTCCTAATAGCAAATTTCTCCAGCAGAGAGAAAAACAGAACAAGGGCTCTGCACACCTCACAGGTGTCTTGAAGGATTGTTTTCATGATGTGCAGATGAAGAAAACAACAAGGTTGGAGGGGGTGCCAAAAATGAGCTCTGTGCTTCCCAATCCTCCGTAGTTCCTAGGAGCCCCTGCAGTGGGTCCACAGCTTGAATATAAAACAGAGTTTACAAATGATATATATGTAAACAGAACAGGATTGATAGCTTTTCCTCTCATTGGTTACTTGTTTGTCATCAGAAATGAGTATGATCTACAGTTTTTTATTATTCTTTCCATTGGGAAAGAGAAAAATTTCACTCAACAAACATCTATTCTGCACCCACTATGGACTGGGCACTATGTCAGGTTTTAGGAATGCAATTTATAAAACATATGATTCCATCGTTTGGAGCTTACCATCTAGTAGGGAAGACACCCTAATGCAAGTAAATAAACAAAATCATTACAAATTGTTGTAAGTGCCAAAAAGGAAACAGAGAAATGCTAACAAAGGTGGAGGAGGGATGTTCCTCAGACTGGCAGAAAGGAGGTAACACAGAGGCTGAGATCTGAGAGCTGAGGAGAAGCCAGACACTGATGACTAGAAGAACTGAAGTAGGAGAACCCAAATTCCTTCCAGGAAACCCCAAAATGTGAGTGACCCTAACTTCAGTCTGATCCAACATTCTTGAAAGACAGAATTCAAGCAGTCCCTAACTAGCACCTAAAACAACACCACTTGGCACCATGTACCTTTTCAGTAAAAGCCTCAAGGGACAGAAAACTCTCTTTACTCAAAGAAGAGAAGGGTGGTCTTAATTAAAACAACTAAATATCATATGTCAACATTCTAAAAAGCCCTATTTGATGTTGCAACTATGGTTTCCACTGGGATTGATTCTTGTAACACGCTTGGGGACTTCTAAATCGGGCCCATTCCCTAGAGTCCAGGCTGGTGGGCAGAGAAGACTGCATCTGAGGGGGCTGGGAAAGAGCCAGCAGGGTGTGGTCCAGAGGAGGCTTGGCATCAGAGGAGTCAAAACAGTTAGACTCAAGTGCACAGAGTGGGGGCAGTGAGGAAGGAGGGAGAAGCACAGCGGTGGGGAAGCCAGGCCACAGAAATTGTGCAAGACGCCAGGCACGCAGGCATCACTGGGGACATCTCTCAGCCGGCAGCAGGGTAATGACCCCTGATCTGGTTTTTTGGGAACTGGGCCTCTAGACTCAGAGGGGGGTGTTGACATGGGCAAAGCACAGCTTTAGCCTAGGAGCTGGGTAACTAGGCAATGTATTGGGACAGAGCCTTGAACAGAGTACAAGGTGGGTACTCATTATCAGAGTTGATGTGAGGTGCTGCTAGATATATTTATTGGTGGTAACATATACTAGATGACTTCAAAGTCATAAATCTAAGGAATGCCAGTAGTGAGACTTCCACACACCTCATCAAGCATGATGGTGGGTGGGAGATGATTTTTGGCAGGGGATCTGATACTGCTCTGAAATCACCCCAAGCTGGCATCTCCTTCAATTCCATGGAAGGCTAACGCAGCCCTGGGAGGTCATGGCCAGGAAATGGCTTAAGTCCCCTCTATCCCTTTAACCTAGCTGAATTTCTATCACTCTGACTCAAGGCCTTATGGGATGGGGTGCATTCACTTGTGAACAAGGGTTTCCTCTGAGAGAAACTGAAAGCCAGTCATGAACCCATTCTGGAGAGCTCTTACCCTGGGCTCTGGAGCCTGGCCAAGCTGAAGCCCCCTGGGCAGCGGACATTCAGAGCAGGGTGGGAAGTTGTTCCATGCCTTCCTGGGACTTTATTTATTTATTTATTTATTTATTTATTTTAAGGATTGAAATATCATGTAGAGGGGCTTAAGCTAACAAACGTTTAAGCCAAAATTGTACATTTGGAAACCAGTGTCAAAACCTACATAGGGTGTCATTAGCTGGGGAAAAGCCAATTAAAAAAAAAAACAAAACCCCAAAACCACCACCTATTTTGGAATAGTTAAGTGCTATTTTCTAGGCTCTGTGCTAAGAGATTTTATGAATTATCACTTCATCCTTATAATAAACTTATGATATCATTTGACACACATCCCCTTACAGATAAAGAAACAGATTCAGTAACGTGCACAATTAGTAGGTGGTAGAAGTGATATTCAAACACTTCTCTTTGTCTACAACCTGCTTCTTTTAAGTGCTTCTCATATATTTTTACGGAAAAGAGCAAGATACAAAGTGTACCCCATCGCAACTCCAATGTGTAAAGTAGGCAATTAAAAGAATAAAGATTTGAGGGGCACCTGGGTGGCTCAGTTGGTTAAGTGACTGCTTTCGGCTTGGGTCATGATCCCAGGGTCCTGGGGTCGAGCCCCACATGAAGCCTGTCACAGGGCTCAATGGGGAGCCTCCTTCTCCCTCTCCTTCTGCTTGTGCTCCACCTGCTTGTGCTCTCCTGTTCTCTCTCTGTCAAATAAATGAATAAAATCTTTAAAAAAAAAAAAAGATTATTAAAAGAACAAAGATTTGAAAGAAAAAAATGAAAGTGGTTGTGCCAGTACAGTGGATCTGTGGGAACGCTTTAATTCTCCTTATTTCTAAACTATTTTAACTTTATCATGTTATTTTTATAATTAAAAAATTTAAAATATATTTATCTTCAGCCTTCGGGCTAAATTTGGTGTTCCCTTGGGGTGACTGCTGGGAGCTGCCTCTCTTCATTTCCGCAGCACTCATGCCTGGGAAAATCTGTCTTTATTTGGGCTCTGAATGCCACCCTTAAATGGAATAAGGTTAGCCTGAGGCACCCACCCCAGGGGCGGAGCTGTTGAAGGTCGGCCAGCTGCACCTCTGGATGTAGCTGAGCATTGCAGTGAGTGCAGGGGCGCTACCCAGCCGCACCATCCCCCTGCCGTGAGCTTGCACTCCTCCCCTCAAGTGCAATGAGTGTGGGAAGCTCTTGCTCTATGTCAGGTCAGGGCCACGGGCAGGCGCTGTTTGGGCAGCTTGGGAACTTACCAGTGGGAGAGTCCCCAGGTGCTCAGACCCGGCAGGAGAGGAGAACCATGCCATATTCCAGGGGAGAAGTTGAGTGTGGTAAGTGAGAGGAAAGTGGCACTGTGGGGCCTTGGGGCAAGGCAAGGACCAGGGAGAGCAAAACCGCAGGAAAGGCTTTGTAGAGTTAAATGCCATCTGAAATTGACTGTGAAATATGAGTAAGATTGTATGTTCCAGGAACCACAAGGAACCGGGAGGGGAAGATGAAGCCAGGAGGCGGCAAGTGCACATGTGGAGATTGCTGGAGACTGTAACTGACTCAGAGGGCAGTAAGGAGCTACGGAGTTTCTTTGGGGAGTGGGGTGACCAGCGCGGTACTCGAGGCTGACTAGAGACAGAAGCTTGTCTACAGGCTACAGAGGGAAGACCCAAGAGGTTGGGAGGCTGTGGTCATCCATGAGGCTCCCTTTTGAAGTAGGGATGAAATGAGATAACACAGAGCCATGGAGACTAGGTGTAGGGTGGGGATTGTGGTAGGAGATGGAAGCCAGAGATAATGAAGAGGTTTCAGATCTGTGTGACCATTTATTCATTTATTTCAACAAAATTCATTCCATTCATTTAGTTAATAAGAATATAACATGGGCCTGCTTTGTGCCTCACTCAGTGCCAGGACCTGGGGACCCAGAGAGGAAATCTGTGGGAAGACCCTCTTAGCCTCACCTGCCTCTTGTTCCAGCTGTCTGTGGGTGTGGACCCACTTCACACAGATGCACCTGACACCCCTCCAGGCTTCCCTTACTGACAGGGGTAGAACTCTGCTCAGCACCTATCCCAACAAATGAACAACCCAGAACTGTTGAGTAATCTGTGCAATATAGGGCAAAGCTCTGACCACGAGGGGACAGAAGCTCTTCTTCCACTCCTACCCCCACCACCCTGATGGTTCCAAGACCTAGTTCTTAGCACTTCTTCAGGGTATAGTTAGATTGAACAACCGGTCCCACTTAGCAGTGCCTAGCTTGATAATACATCTTCCTATTGGATCTACTGCCCTCTCTGTCTCTCTCCCCTTATTGCCTACTCTTGTTCCCAGAACTGTACACCTTAATAAGGTGTCAGCACATCAGTCTCTCCCTTAGACTCCACTCCCTGGGGAATCCAGATTGAACCAATGATTCTTACTTGAACTCTAGCTGTTCTCACTCTAGGCAAAATTACACAGCATTCAGACCAAGCCTGGAACATCAAGGTTAATAGCAATACTTCACTTCTAGAACAAGTACAGTATAGGAGTGTAGGTCAAAAATCCTGACATTTCTGTTCAGCATTTATAGAGAATCCCATAGTTTCTTGTGTGTTAGTCTTGTCTGCCTCGATAGATCTTAACTCCAAGACCCTGTGTCTCACAGCGTTTAGACAGTGCTGGGCAGGCAGAAGATGCCAGAAAGCATCTGCCAAGTTGAACTAAAGTTGTTCTCTTTAATTTCCCTGGATTCTACGTTGTCTTTCGCTGCCTTGTTTTATCTACCAACTAGTTTCCAAAAGGGCATTTCCTTCCTCTCCTTGTACTGCTTGTGCACGGTAAAATAGCACTGCTAGAAACTTCCATCTAGTGTGAAAGTGTGACCATGCTCCAACAGATACAATGTTTTATCCAAAGAGCTCCCCCTTCCCAAGCAGTGGCTTTAGAGGTTCTGCCTAGGAAATATCCAAGCTGGTTGCTGCCGTCTGCTTTTGTGTCCCTCTTCCCAGGACAAGTCCCCTCTCCCATCCACCCTCACCAACAAACCATAACAATCTCCTAGTTTTGTTCAGCTTTTTAGTAGGAAAGGAAGTTAAAGTGTAGAAAGAAATTATTTTCCCCTCCCCATTTAATCAAGGACATCACTGCCACTAACTTGTCTTTCTTCCTCTCCATCCCTAAAATAGTCTCAAGATTTGGGGAAAATAAAAAGTTGCTCTCTAGTTCTCTCTCTCTCTCTCACACACACACACACACCACACACACACACACACACACACACACACACACGACAGGGCCCCTATCTTAATATTTACAACAGCTCTTAACCCAAAGGGCTTTCTGGGAGTGGGAGGTAGCCAAAGCGATGGTAGTGGCCTTCGTCTCAGCCTCCTCTGCCAGGCTCAGGCGGAAGACCAGGGGAAGAGGTGTTGAGTCTGGGACATCCAGGGCACTTTGGCTGCTGAGAGAGTGAAAGCCACCCTCTGACTGCTGGGGCTGGCTGTTGTTAGGGCATGGATAGAGCTGCTCCAGTGGCAGCTAAGCTTTCAAGGAGAAACACGTCTGGCTTTTCAAATATGCACACTTTCTGTTTCCTTTTCCTGGCACCCACTTAGACCCTGCCATTCCAAGCCCCCTTGCTCATTCCTTCCAACACTTTCTGTCCACCCTGTTGACTTTCCCTGCCCACCCAGCTGAGCACTGGGTCATGGGCAGCTAAGTTCATGAACAAATGACTCGTCTTCCCAACTAAACCCCGGGACATTAGAGAGTACATATGACATTTCTTTCTGTCACCCTCTGTCTCTAGCACATGCATCACAGGATTTTTAAAACAGAAAGGAATCTCTAGCAATTAAATTCAAGTGTTACTTTCCAGGAAACAGCCCTGGAGAATGAAGAATTCTCAATGTTGAGCAGTCGCCCAGCCCAACCTTCTAATTGCTGCTGTGATCTCTCCCTTGCCTGACAGCAGTCATCCAGTTTCTTCTGAGCACTTCCACTGGCAAAATAGCAGAGTGGTTAGGATCAGTCAGCTTGGTTTCACAGATCTGGGGTCAGAGCCCAGTTTTCTACTTACGCAACTTTATAAGTTCTTGTTTCTCATCTATGAAATGGTGTGATAGCATTTAACTCATAGGCCTGCTATGAAAAGTAAATTAAGCAAATAATACCTAGTATCAATTGATTACTAATTAAATATTAACTATTATATTATTGCGCCATTTCCCAAGACAACCCAGCCTATCTTCAGGTAGCTCTGTTAGCAACTTCTAAGGTTTCTTTTAGTTGAAATCTATACTCATGGAGTTTCCATCTTGTGTGAGCTGCCCTAAGTCATCAAGTGAGTTAGAATTAGTGGCAGAGTTGGGACTAGAATGGGCCAGGCTGTCTGTGAAATACATGCTCCATGAATCAAAAAAGAAAGCAATTTGCCATAATAAACTGCTATTATAATTATTCCCATAGAAGCAAAGTGATTTCTACCAGCCTCAGGGCTGGTTAATGAAAGACTCCGTTAAAATCAGTCTCCTCTCATGGGGCACCTGGGTGGCTCAGTGGGTTGGGGCCTCAGCCTTCGGCTCGGGTCATGATCCCGGGATCCTGGGATCGAGTCCCACATCGGGCTCTCAGCTCGGCGGGGAGCCTGCTTCCTCCTCTCTCTCTGCCTGACTCTGCCTACTTGTGATCTCTGTCAAATAAATAAAATCTTAAAAAAAAAAAAATCAGTCTCCTCTCTAGTCTGGTGCTGTTCCACTACAGGTAGACTTCAATGAGTTTCTCTCTGTTCCATCTTCACAGATCAGAGAGGGAGGAGGGAGGTGTTTGTAGATGAGGCTAGGTAGCAGCCCACCAAGAGAACCCACCCATCTCCCCTGCACACTTTCTTATGCTAATGAATGGGTAAAAGGACAGGAATAGTTCTGGCCTACAAGTATAGTAGAAAGACAAGATTAGTTCTTCAGTTCCAGAGGGGATCTTACATCAAAACTGCAAAAACCTTCTGCTTCCAGAGAGCCTCTTCCATAGAGATGGTGGTACAAAGCATAGGATAAACCACTGGGAGCATCCTGGGGAGTTGAGGACAGGATAAACACCCAGAACATCTGAGAAGGTTGCCAGAAGGTTGTTTGGAAAAGCATTTACCAATTCTATGGCAATGGGGTGAATTCAGCACAGGCTGAACCTCACACTTTCATCCCCCACCACATATGATAAATAGAACATTTAAAAATCCATCCATACATAAAGTACTAGAAAGAGAAGTCATCATGGACCAGAAATAAAGTTGTCACCCTAAAAGAGGAGAGGAGAAAAAAAGAAGAAAAAACGAGGAGAAGAAAATATATGGAAAGAACCTACAGTCACAGACAAGGACTGGAACCTCATGATCCATGGAAGGAGAAAATTCATAAACACCATCAAAACCACAGTTTTGAAAACAAACAAATAAACCAACCACAGTTTTGATGCCCAAGCAAGGATAAGGTCATTGTTCTTATTGGTAGCTCCGTTACTGGCAATGGGTCTGAATCAGAATTCCTGAGTAAGCTGATATCTAAAAAAGGGAAATTAGAATAACTCTACCTTT
The DNA here is from genome assembly GCF_011764305.1 of Mustela putorius furo. NCBI lineage: Eukaryota > Metazoa > Chordata > Mammalia > Carnivora > Mustelidae > Mustela > Mustela putorius. Next base: position 1,021,807 of record NW_025421424.1, read on the forward strand.
TCTCCTGAAACTGCATTTAAAAATGAGATACTACCAGTGGCTAAGGGAAAAGAGTCACAGCACAGCACACAGGCACAAACCTCTATGATGAGTTCAGGCTTTAGTAGGACTCTATTTTCTCAGAGCCTAAGTCTTGAGCCAAGTCTCAAGCAAAAGATCCACTTCGGTGCTTTGCACTGGAATTGCAAAGTCATTCCACAGGGAGGTCATCATAGTATAGGAGTGCATATGGTACAAAATGTCATGGAAGGGGTAATGAAAAATTGACTGTGGTGATGGACACACAACCTTAAATATCCTAAAAGCAATTGAACTATACACTTTAAATAGGTGAATTATATGGTAGATAAGTTATATTACAATAAAGCTGTTAGAAATGTTATGGAAGATAAGCTTGCAATTCTTAATAAAGCATTTGGGGAAAGACAAGACCATGATACAGTCATCATACCCAATAAATCAAAAGAAACACATCTGAGAAAAGAGAAGTAACAGAGCAAGTTGAAAAAGACTTTAAAAATGCATGTTTAAAATCCTCAAAGGAGGACACCTATATGTGGTTTAGTCAGTTAAGCATCTGCCTTCAGCTCAGGTCATGATCTCAGGGTCCTGGGATTGAGCCCCTCATCGAGCTCTCTGTTCTGTGGCTAGTCTGCTTCTCCCTCTGTCTCTATGATCTTTCTCTCTCAAATAAATAAAGTCTTTAAAAAAATAAAATAAAACCCTCAAAGGAATAAAGAATGGAGTAGCATCCACCAAAGAAACTGGCCTTACAAAGCAAGAACATGCAAATATGAAAAAAAAAATTCAAGTGTATATCTTTAAAATGAAAAATAGAACATTAAAATTTAAAAAAATCATCTAAGTTAAAGATTGGACAGAGCTGAAAAGAGAATTACTGAATTGGGAAATAGAACTGATGAAATTTCTTAGAATTTCGACACAGTTAATTAAAAAACTAGAAAATCTAAAAAGGCAATGAAAAGACATGGAGGAAGTCCAATGTGGTCTAATGAAAGAGTTTTAGGAGAGACTTAAGAAAATGACAAAGACACAATAATTGAAGACAGAATGGTGGCTATTTCTAGATCTGAAGGAAGTCATAAGTATTCAGCTTTATAAAGCTCATCAAGTATTAAATATGATAAATCTCCAAACTCCATATTACAGATAAGCTATAAAACACAAAAATAACAAAAAAAAAATCCCAGAATTTATGGAAGAGATAGATTAACTGTAAAAGAACAATGGTAGACTCCTCATCAGCAACAACAGAAATTCTTCGGTAAAATGCAGAGGGAAGAATCCAAAAATTTAGCAAGATAGGAATGTTGGAGTATATATCACATAGAACCCCACTCATTTACCTCTTAACTTTGTCCCTGAAGAGGGCTCAAAGACATTTCTCTTTGCCACCATATTGAGAAATGCATGCCTTTTAGAGTAAAGAAGTGACATGACTCTGGAGAACTGATGTAATTCTGTAGCAAGATGGAGAAAACTGTCATTTTTCCACATGAAAGTTACTTGATTGTGGTGTTTTCTTTTTGTTGTAGAAATAGAATCATTTTCCAGATGAACAGCTGCATACTAAGTGCCAGGGTATGTATTGACTTACTATGCTAAAAAGATGATGTTTGGAACTAAATGTAGCCTCCACCTGATTTGGTTTATGAGCGTCCACTGTCATGCTCCAAGATCTGTCTTTTACATAAGCCAAACAAATAAAGTAAACGGGAGTGTGAGGATTGGCCTCCTTGCCTCTTTCAAGGTTTTATTAGTTCTAGTCTCTGTGATTCCACCATCGTAAACAGAGTGCTTTGGTTTGCCATTTCACTAGGGTAGCTTCAAGGATTCCACTTTCTTCCTATCATGATAGCCTTCACAGTACAGGTCAGGAGAAAAAGAAGGATTTTTTTTTTTTTTTTTAGTTTTTGAGTATCTTTATTCCCAGTATATACTAAGGAATATGGGGGTGGGTGGGTGGGATGTATTTGTGATCTACTGGGATTATTGTGATATGGGCAACGCTGCAAATTTCATGTGTTTCCTTCTTACCATGTTGGCCAGGGAGGAAGCCTGAGGTAAAGTCACCTACCCTGATACCCTATGACATGATGCCCTCCCCAAAGACTCCACCCTGGCTTATGTGTCAGAGAGATATTCTGGGTCCTCAGGGTTAAGCTCAGAGCCAGCATTCAATAACCTCTGAAAATGTCTGGGTATTTCCTTCCACCACAACATACAGTTACCTGGGAAATGGCCATAGAAGGCCTACTTGGGGAAGACTAGAAAGATTTGTAGTATATATTGGTGGCAATATCTCCGGCTACTTTCTCAAGGATTTTCAGCCTTTCTTTCATTTAAAGGGCTCTGGGTCTTTGAGTTGATCCTGATCTAGATTTTCTACCATGGTGATTCAAGTCAGGCTTATATTTTTCAGACCTAGAATTCCTTGGATTATACAGATCAAGAAGGAATGTATTGAGCTGTTCCTCCATGTTGCTCCTAGGGATGCATCATTCACAACACAAGGATTGCTGTGGGTCTAACTTGCTGATTTTACTCTGGCCCTGAAGCCATTTATGGTAACCATGCCCATCCTGTCTCTGATGGCTAAGTGCTGCTACATTGCCTCTCCTACTTCAGGATCCCATCATCTCCTATGAACTCAGGGAACACATTTCAGTTGCAGCATCTCCCACCTTCAGTCCTAGCCTAAAAGAACATGGTTTACAGATAGATCTGCACAATATGCTGGTGCCAACAGTTAAGTGGACTCCTGTAGTAGTATAGTTCTATTTAAGAGGTGTCTCTGAAGGAATGTAGAGGAGAGAAATCCTTCCATGTGCAGAGCTTTAAGTGGTACTTTGTCTGAAAGGAGAAATGGCCTGAGATCTAGATCTAAGCCAATTCATGAACAGTGACTAATGGTTTGAAAAAATAGTTAGGAACTTGTATGGAGTAAGTGAGGGATTTATGATAAAGCATTTCTGGGAAAGAGGCTTATGAATTGATTAATCACAATGGGTCCAGGATGTGAAAATGTATTTATTCCATGAGAATGTTCTCCCAAAGCTGTCCACAATGCAGGAGGCTCTCAAACAGTATACAAGATGTCTTGCCTTATGAATGTAAGTCAGCCTCTCCTAGTCACCCTCATATTTAATCATATTTAATCAGTGAGGTTATGAACATCATCATAGTGGCAGGGTTACAATTACAGATAGGATACAGCATGCATTTTCCTTCATGGAGACTGACCTGGCCACCATCATTTCTGAGTATCCATCTTCCCTGAAACAGTTACTAATATTGAACCCTCAGTATGGTACCATGACTACGAGATACCAAACTAGGGCTTGCCTGAAAGATTAAATTAAATCCTTTAATGGTGGAGTAGGCAACAATTTGGTTCTCACTGAAATAGGTATTTATCTGGATTTGCATTTTTCTCTCTGCCTACCATGATGTCAGGAACATCAATTAAGGCTTTAATGAATGCCTGATTCAGTGTCATGAAATTTTACATGAAGCTGTTTCTAGCATTATGGTAGTGATAGTTTGTGTAATCCCCAAATTGTGGTTTAACCTAACCTACATTTATTTCTTGACCATGTAATGTTCAGTGTACACATTTCATATGGGTGGGTTTCAACATTCCTTTATGTGGTGTTTAGGAGCCATCTTGTGGCTCCATTATTCCCTAGAAACTCAGAGTTCTCAACACTCTCAAGACTAGAGGAGAAAATGTGGATATTCCTCATTATCTTCTTCAAAATCCCAACCCGTAAGTGATACACATTATTTCTACTTAGAGTCCATTGGTGATAGCTAGTTATATGGATCTAAGGGATGCTGGGAAATGTAGTCTACCCCAACATCAATCCTATACTATATGAATATTGGATGGACAGCTAGTCATCTAGGTATGTTATCAGCTTGTCAACAAGGTTGACTGGTCATCAATACTAGCTCACACCTTTCTTTCCATACTTACACACTTAGCATGCACACAAACACAAACACACCCAATCTCCCACCCCATCACTATATCTAGCTCAAAGACGAGGATGTATGGGTGATATACAGTAATCTCTAGCAAGTCTAGATGTAGCTCCTTGTGGTACAGAGACCTCTATCTCAAAGACAACTATCATCTCTCCACTAACAACCACTCAAAATACAATGTGGAGGCAGGAACAGGAAAACCAAAATAAAATTCCATTTTAGAAGAGGGAAGAAGTAGCAGGGCAGTCACTTATCCACAGAAATGATAAAGTCTTGCTGGGTAGACACAGTAAAGACTGTTTGCTCCAGTGTGTGAGGGTGGAATTCCTTGACTAAACCTAAATTCTGATCTCTGGAGGAATTTCCTTATCCATCATTCTCTGGGGTCTGACTGCACCTTTGACCCTGAGATCGTGACCTGAGACCAAGGCAGAGGCTTTAACCCACTAAGCCACCCAGGCGCCCCCCACCCCATGGAGTCTGACTACAGCTTTGAAAGACTGGTCCATGTCCATTTTTCCTCCACAGCCTTATCTGAAGTGAGGATTGCTGAGCTGGCCATCCTTGGGACTCTATGGCATTCACAGCTTGGAGAAAAAAAAAAAAATATATATATATATATATATATATAGCTGGAACTATATAGCTGGAAAGCTAGCACAAATTTAGAATACTGACAGTTATCTTACAAGGTGTCTGGGGGGAATCGTTTTATTTTTGTTTTTGTTTTTAGAATCAGGATTATGATTTCTCGGACAACAGAGTTCTCTCAAATACAGTAGGCTTTTGGGGCGCCTGGGTGGCTCAGTGGGTTAAAGCCTCTGCTTTCGGCTCAGGTCGTGATCCCAGGGTCCTGGGATCGAGCCCCACATCGGGCTCTCTGCTCAGCAGGGAGCCTGCTTCCCCCTCTCCCTCTGCCTGCCTCTCTGCCTACTTGTGATCTCTCTCTGTCAAATAAATAAATAAAATCTTTAGAAAACTGACAAACAAAAACAGTAGGCTTCTAATCTATTTGCTTCCAGTCAATTTCATGTGCCTATAGACATGCCCAGAAATCTTTCCTAGACATAAGTCTTGATACTGCCTCGTCAGTATCAAGATGCTTCCTCATCCTCATGCCTCTGTCAACTCATTGGAGGCTACCCTGAGGCCGTCTGAAGCAAAAGCTTGAATATGAAGTTGAAGTTGATCTTTCTCATAGACTGAGTCCCTCTATGTAACTGTGAAATCTTAATGAACCTTTGGACCTTTGCTGCACACACATATTTTGTGTCTTAACTCCCGTTGTTTGGGGATCAGATGATTTGACTTTTCCTATCCCATAAGGTCCCATATCTCTACTATCCCTAATACCTCCCATTTCCACTTTATTAAATCACTAAACCCAAATCATTTTAGTGTCTGCCTGTGAGGAACCTGACCTAAGATCTTTGTATATGTCTGTTTCCCTTTTGGGATATAAATTCTACCATGGTGAAAACTTTTTATGCTCATTACTGTATCTCAGTGCTTAGACTAGTGTCTGGCACACAATTTAAGGTGCTAAATAAATATCTATTGATCGAATGAATGGAATAGGAACAACTAAACCTTTATTTGGTAAATGAATGAAATGAATTTAGTGCTCTCCTTGAAAGATGTTCTGGTAAACATATTTTCTTTCATTTCATTATACGCAGTGATGTTTTATAGCCTGTAATGCAACCCTTATGGATTGGCACTTTGGAAGTCTGCCTGGTTGGCCTGTGCCCAGCTCTCACTGAATGAATCAACATGGTGTGTGCCTACAGCTAGGAAGATAGCAGAGGACACACAATGGGGGGAAGTGAGGTAAAGCAGGGCTTGCCTTCTAGGTGCAGTCGGGTTGGGACAGCTCTACCATTGGCAATCAATATGGACAGAGAGCTCTGCAAGCTGCCACCACCCTTCTATACAAGCAGTCACATTTCCTTTTGGCCAAGCAAGGAAAAGTCACCCTTTCCTTGTGGAGATGTGGGAGAGGAGGGATTATGGCAGTTCTCGGTGTTTCCCCCTGATAAGACAAACCCTGGGGCCTGATGCCTGGTCCCATTGTTAATCCATCACTTCTTTAGAACTTTGCTGAGGGTGGAACAGGGGTGGGTGCAGTTAAAACTGGCTAAAAATAAGCCTTGAAACAGACACTGCCAGGAGCAGGTGTTTTGGGAAAGTCGAGTTTGACTTCTGAAAAGGAGTACCTCATAAGGCCTTTGCAAGGGGAAAGTGGGCATCTGATGGCAGTGATGCCCTAGGCCCCATTAAGGAAGGCTGTCCAAGACTTCCATCCCACCCCCAACCTCTAATACCACATACCACCCCCCCATCATGGCTAGTCCCCATGACTTTACTACCTCTTGCCCAATATAGATTCACAAGTCACCACCTTCTGACTCAAGGATTATAGAGACTCTCAAAATAAGTTGCACTGAACAACTGCTGTACCCAGAAACAGACTGAGTGTAAATTCCAAGGCCCTGGTTCCAAACCCCGCACACACTTAAGCCCCTGCCTTGTGCCCCTGTAGGTACCTGACTGGGAAGCAAATAGACACAGCAAGTCTTTCTGACCCTGTACTCCATTTTTATACCAAGAATAGGTTGGCCACGTCTAGGTCAATGCATTTACAGCTCTCTGTAGTGTGAAATTCTTCAAATACAATGCCCTATCAGCTCACATACAGAACTCACACTGAACAGTCTTGAATGAATTGTGGGAAAGGTGTGGCTGAACTTCAGCCACTTTGTTCCTCCTCTGTCTCTCCCTCCTGTGGGTCTGGGCAAGCTATAAGCATCCCTTCTGTCATACTCAGGGAAGAAAAGTGTGAGCGCCAGAAAGCCCCAGCAGAAAGGGACACCCTGAAGAGCCAGGACCTGGAACTTGATCCTACCTCATGTCAGTATTATACCAAGGAAGCTGGGCCAAGCTAAGCTTTTAAACCTGTGTGTGTGTGTGTGTGTGTGTGTGTGTGTGTATCTAGATCTAGATCTTGATCTAGTTAGATAGATATACATCTATCTATATATCTAGATCTCGATATCTAGATATATAGATAGATGGATGCGGGGTGTCAGTGGCTTCAGCTGAGAGGAGAGAGGCCTTGAGGGTCAGGGTTTCAGGCAGGGCCAGGGACTATGAGCAGACTGTCTTGGCCCAAACAGAACTACAGTGTTTACAGTGTTAGCATTTGCAGATGACAGTGGAGAGGAAATCATGAAGGATCCAGTTTCCAGTTACTGGACAACTTTGAAGGTCAGAATGGGAAGCCTGGATCTGATCCAGTGGGCAATAGGGAGCCACTGTAATTTTCTGAGCAGAGAAATATCTCATGAAAGAGATCCCAGAAGAATAGTGTCCATGTCCTCATAAAATCGGCCCTAAAGAGGCCTGTGTCTGGACTATACAACTTCTGATGATGACTTCATAATGTCTCTTGCATCCTCTCCTTCCCTTCCATCGTCTCTGCCTCACCTAAGTTTAGTTGCCCAGTTGTTCCGCCCAGGCCCTTGCTCAGCTTCCTACTGGTCCTCACCTTCCATGCCCCTGTATGAGTCCAGCCTCCTTTCTGATGTGGCGGTCTCCCTGAAACACAAACCTGGCACAATATGTCACTGCCTCCTTCAGTTCCAAAGCCTGGCTTTGAGAGTCCTCCGCATGATGCTACAAGCCTCCCTTTCCAGCATTCTCCTCACTACCCCCACCTACACCTGAGGCTCCCCATGCTCTTCCCTGTCCCTGGCTGACGCACGCTGCTCCCTCCACCCACTCTTCTTCCCCTCTCCAGCATCCTTTACCTTCTCTCAGAGCCTCTGCTGAAGATCTGCTATTCCTTAAGGCCTGGTTCTAATCTCGTGCCCCTCAAAAACCCTTTTAAGATCCTCTGAAATAGTCTCTCAAGGCACTGTGTTTGTATATCTAGTGTATCTGGTCTAGCACTTCTCTGTCTGCCTAGTGTCAGGGTTATTTATAAACGTCTGTTTCTCCTATTATGCTGTATATTCTAAGAAAGCAAAAACCGAGCTAACAAAATATATAGTTGAATTTCTTGTACTGGCTAGCAGAGCTTATTAATTTTGGCAGGTGGGTAGCTCTATAGAAATTTTTAAAACTAAGAAGAGCCATGCTGAGCCCAGGACACTCTGAACTTTCAACCCACACACTTCCTAGCCCTGTTCTATGGTAGGTGAGGTCAGCACCAGATAAGAGACGCCGAGTAGGCCAAGAATCTCCCACACCTCTCCCAGCCCAGTGTTATGTCTAACAGTGGAGCCAGGCTGGCGATTCGGGGACAGGCATGTTGTCAATATCATAACACTAGGATGTTACCCACCATGTGACTTAAGTCCCTTTGCTCCCCCTCTGGATCTATCATCTGACTATGGAGACTTGGGGGAATACAAGCACTTAGCAATGAGCAGAATGGTTATTTAGAAGAAACAGTAGCCATCTGAGATAATTTACTGATCCTGTCTACATGAAGGGCTCAGGACCACAGACTGTAGGAGACATAATCCTGAAACATTAAGAATGATGATAAAGTACAAGTCAGTTCACAGCCTACAGATAGGTTGTGGTCCTGAATCACATGTGTTGGAACTTAATAGGCTTACTTCAGAGAAACCTATGAACAGGAGAGGGAGGTTTCCAGGCTATTCCACAGGAACTTATTTAACTCACAATGTAACTAACTATAGTACCTTAACATTACAGCCTTTAAAACCTGACTCCAGCAGAAAAAGCCACTCTGCACTGTAATATGGAAAGCTGTCTCTGCCAAGGGCAGCCCCAACACGGACTTGGAGATCATGTCCTCTGCACAGGCCGCCACAGTGACAGAAGTTCTGAGTTCCTACTGCCCTCTGCTAGTATAAATGGCCAAAAGGGAGAGCCTCAGGAGTTTCCAGTGTTTGTAAGTGGGTGCCTAAGTGTCCCCAGCAGCAAGAAGAAGAGGGGACTTCATCTGTTTCCTTCAGATGGGAGTCCTTGCCCAGATTGGATGCTTATATGGAATAAATGTTCACTGAAGATGATTTGCAAGCTAAGAGCCTATATGCTGAATTAAGTGAGTTGGAGAATGTCGGAGGTGAAGAGACTGTTTAAGGTTGGCTAATCCAATCCCCACATTTTATAGAGGAGGAAGCTGACAGTAAAAAAGCCAGATGACTTGCCTATGGTTCCACAAAATGAGTAGCACAACAGAGCTGTGAATCCAGACCTTCCACGGAGCAAGTCATTTCACTTGAGCTCAGTTTCTTCTGCTGCTAAGTGGGAAGGATACCCCCTCCCCTGCTGTGAGGGTTATTGGGAGGTTCATATAAGGACCAGCACATTTAGGAAATCTTTACAAACTGCAAATGCCATGGAAATGGTAGCTACTTCTACTTCATCTACTCTGCCTCTAACTGCCTCATTCTCCAACTTGGTGCTAAAATAAGTGACCCAGGAGCCAGGATGTGTGGTGGCAGGACACCCCAAAGGCAGCAGCCCTCAAATCCTGCTGGCCTGCCAGCCTAAAAAGTGGTGTGGCTGACACCTCTCTTTGGGTAGGCAGTAGAAGTGTGCCCCAGCAAGAGGGGCTGATCTCCTGGAGAAGGTTTCTGAGCTTCAGAGAAGACATGCTTGCGAGAAACAACACTAGAAGCACCCCCAGATGTCTGTCAGAGTGGCTCTGGGAGCACCCTCAGTGTCCCAGGAGGAGGCTCTAGAGAGCCAGGAGTGAGTCCTCAGCAGAAGACCCTCCTTAGAACAAGCTGCTCTCCTCCCTATCCCCCCTTTGCCCTTTCAAATAGACTGGTTTAGGTTGCCTGCTCATGTTTCATCCTCTCCCACATGCAGATGTTCTTGGAATAAGTTAAACAGTATCTTGTAATTGTTTGCCATTGATGGGTTCCTTGTTTTTTTCCCCCCATCACTCTACACTACTCTATACCACTTTTAGAAGTGTTCCATCCACTACTGCTACTCAGTTAGTGGGTTTCAATGGCTGGTGGGAGCTCACACATCTGGGTGCCAATGGCTTGCCAAGTTCTGGTTGATTGGTTTTCCTTGTGGCCCTGGTGATCCCAACATCTCTCTGTGCTGAGCGTTCACAAGATGGCAGGTAATGGTAACAACCTCTCTGACAGTGATGTCACATGGCAAGTATGTTACCTCTTGTAAAGTGTGGAACAGCTCTAAGTAAAAATCATAGTGGGAGTTAACATTTATTGAGCAGTGGATGTGTCAGTGGGTGATGCGGGTGTTACCTGGAAGATCTTATTTAAACTTCACAACAGCCCTCTGAGGTGGATGGACTATTTTTATTTACATTTTACAAATGAGGAAACTAAGACTTCAATAACTTGTCCCAGGTCCCACAGCCAGCAGAGGAAGTGGGATCTGGTAATGTCCATTTAGGTCAGTGGATTTGGTATGTGGAATTACCCCAATATAAAGGTAAAAATAAAGGTACCTTTAGGCTACATCATTTATGAAAAGTGCTCTCATGTGCACAACATGAAAAAATGATCACCCTTAACGATTCTTTTGTTTTAGGCCAGGAAGGGGTTCACAGTGGTCTGATGTGAGCCTGTGGCCCAGAGAGGATCTTGTGTGTAGCAGGCTCTACGTGGACACCAAGTTCTCCTGATGGTAGTCGCCTCTGTAGGTTAGTCTAAGGTACCCCCAAAGGGCTGAGCTGGACCCCTCCAAGGTCATGTGACTTTGAACAACAGGAAGTCCTGAGAGAATTCCAAGGAGTGCCTACCCGCCAGAGTCCCCCGTGAGCGGATCCTCATGGGTGCCTATCGAGTCTGATAGAGCCGTGGGCTCTAGTGGGTGCGACATCTGAGCCAGCGTGTTGCCTCACATGCAACAAGGCTGATGCCAACCCACGCAGCCTCTCTTCCTGTGGCCTCTCCCCCTTCCCTCTCTCCCTCAGGAGACTACGAGGTGGGATATTTTGTTGGCAAGCTCTGTGAATAGGGACCAGTCAGGATAGGAAGGGGGTGGGCATGAAAATCTCTTTGTCACCACAAGCACAGCTGAGACTGGGCCCCATCCAGTCACACTCTGACACCAGCTCCCACAGCAGCCACGCCCTCAGCTCAGTTTCCAAGAATCAAAGTGGCTGTGCCCAGTGACTCCTGGGGTGCTGACAGAGCTGAAAACTCAGGCTGAAAAGTGACTCAACACAAAGTCAGAGCCTAAAAACAATGCTTTCTCAGCCCATATCCCCATTCTGCTCCCGTTTCTATGTCTTACTCAGGAGGTGTTCAATCTGTCTGTTACATGCTAAAGAGGAGTACCACACACACAGCAGTGTCAACGTTGTGATGGTCCTGTAGAACTTCTCTGTAAAGGATTTCAGCAGACATGTATCACAGACACACAGGAAGCCCAGGAGGCCAAAGGTTTGTGTCACACAGAAAGCATGACTTCTGCCAAACTTTGTGGTTCGTTAAATATTAATCCACAAAGGATCATTCCATCTCCTCCAAAAGGGGATGGCATGATAAAAAGGGATAGGAAGACATCTGGAGAGAGGAGCATTCCAATTACCAAGCAGAAGACTTTTACTCCAAGGTGAAACTACATCCCCTTTCCCCTGCCCTGACCAACCCCTCCCCAGCTCCCTTACAGGCGATGGTGGAATCTACAGAAGCCTGAGAGTGTCTAAAGCAATGTTATCGCTAAGCTTGATAGTGATTGTCCCGGCCACAAAGGGACTAAAGGTAGTGAGCCCACAGTTCTGACCTCTCGTGAGCTGGAGAATTCCTTTCTCTTTGGGGATGCTGAGACTTCAGACTTCACGGAGGAGTCTCTATGATGAGAGCAAGGCAGGCATGGGAGAACCACTCAGCCACTCAGAGCCTACATTTCCTTCCTCTGATGGATGCCTTCTGTACTGCTGCTTTGCTCACTTCCTGATTCACCAGCAAAACTAGGTCAAAGTAACTTTAGCTCAGTGTGTGTCCCTCATCTGGCCAGTCCTCCAACAGACCCACTCTATGTAATAAGTGTATGGACAGTGAGTCCAAAGGACACACATTAAAAACACAGAAGCAGTGTGGAACAGGGAGAGGGATAAAATAGAGAACAGTGTGGGACGGGAATCCATGGGACAGGGAGAAAACAGCAGTTCAAAAGGTTCCTGAATAAACCAGCAGTGATGAGGAGCCATAAACTGAGGAGTGTGACCACATCAATTCACTACACCCGGGGGTCAAGAGAAAATAAATGAATAAATGAATGAATAAATAAAGTGGCCTGCTTCAGAATTAAACTCTGAAAGAGTACATTGGACTGAGACAGAAAAGAAGTCACCACTCATTCACAAAATAGTCACTGGAGGTTTGGGGAAAACACAGGTCATGATCTCAGGGTCATGGGATCAAGCCCCACATGTGGCTCTCTGCTCAGCAGGGAGTCAGCTTTTCCCTCTCACTCTCCCTCTGTACTCTCTCTTTCTCTCTAATAAATAAATAAAATCTTTAATATATATATTTATATATATCTTTAATATACATATTAAAGATTTTATTTATTTATTTAAGAAAAAGAGATTATATAAATAAAATATATAACATATATAAATAAACTCTTTAATTTATATATTAAAGATTTGTATATTAAATTATATTTATATAATTTAATTATATTCTAATTTAAATTATAATTATATATTTGATTATATATTAAAATCTTTAATATATATTAAAGATTTTATTTATATATTTTATTTATTTATATATATTATATATATATATATAAAATAGCCCTGCAATTACAACATAGTGGGAAAAAGTCAAAGTCATTGTAGAAAATTCTGCCACTTTTCTTCTGTCGAGTGCAAAGAGATACAGTAAAAGTGCCAAGAAAGAAAGAAATACCATGTGTGTGCCTGGTATACAGCAAATACTTAATAAATATTTATCACACAGTATACAAATTCAGCAATGCATATTTTGTATGCTATATGTATTAGAGATGCACACTATTGTGCACACTTTATGTATGTTTTCTTGCACTGTCTTTTTTTAAATTTTTTTAGAATTTTTTATAAACATATAATATATTTTTATCCCCAGGGGTACAGGTCTGTGAATTTCCAGGTTTACACACTTCACAGCACTCACCATAGCACATACCTTCCCCAATGTCCATAACCCCCCTACCCTCTCCCTCCCCCCACCAACCCTCAGTTTGTTTTGTGAGATTAAAAGTCTGTTATGGTTTATCTCTCTCCTGATCCCACCTTGTTTCATTTATTCTTTTCCTATCCGTCAAACCCCCTATGTTGCATCTCAACTTCCTCATATCAGGGAGATCATATGATAATTGTCTTTCTCTGATTGACTTATTTTGTTGAGCATAATACCCTCTAGTTAAAAATAGATGATTAATAAGAATTCTAAGGTTAGTTTTTAAAAGACACAGAGAAAATGTTTCTAAATAGAACTTTTTACCTGTTATTTGTCAAGATCTAAAATATGGTTTTCTTGCAGGATACAAAAATCAATGTGCAGAAATCTGTTGGGTTTCTATACACTAATAATGAAGCAGCAGAAAGAGAAATTAAGAAAAAAAATCCGTTTATAATTGTACCAAAAATAGTAAGATACCTAGCAATCAACCTAATCAAAGAGGTAAACTATACAACATTGATGAAAGAAATTGAAGACAACACAAAGAAATGGAAAGACATTCTATGCTCATGGATTGGAAGAACGAAGTTAAAATGTCTGTATTACCCAAAGCAATCTACAAATTTAATGCATCCCTGTCACAACACCAACAGTATTTTAAGATAGTCTCTTCAACAAATGGTATTGGGAGAAGTGGTTAGCTACATGCAAAAGATTGAAACTGGACCATTTTCTTAGACCTACACAAAAATAAACTCAAAATAGATTGAAGACCTAAATAAATGTGTAATATGAAATCATAAAAATCCTGGAAGAGAACACAGACAATAACATCTCTGACATCAACTGTGGCAACATTTTTCTAGGTATGTCTCCTGAGGTAAGGGAAATAAAAGTAAAAATAAACTATTGATATTACATCAAAACTAAAAACTTCTGCATCGCATCACAGACCTGTACCCCTGGGGATAAAAATATATGTTTATAAAAAATAAAAAATTTAAAAAAAAAAACTTCTGCATAGCAAAGTAAACAACCAACAAAACTAAAAAGCAACCTACTGAATGAGAGAAGATATTTACAAATGGTATATCTGAGAAAGGGTTAGTATCCAAAATATATAAAGAATGGATAAAACTCAATACCTTAAAAAACAAATTAAAAATAAGGCAGAAGACATGAACAGACATTTTTACAAAGAAGGCATACAGGTGGCTAACAGACACATGAAAAGATGGTCAACATCACCCATCATCAGGGAAATGTAAATCAAAACTACAATGGGATATCACCTCACACCTGTCAGAATGGCTAAAACAAAAAAACACAAGAAGCAACAATTGTTGGCGAGGATGCGGAGAAAAAGGAACCCTGGTGCACTGTTAGTGGAAGGGCAAACTGGTGCAGCCTCTGCGGCCAACACTGTGGAATTTCCTCAAAAAGTTAAAAATAGAACTACCCTACCATCCGGTAATCACTCTACTGTGTATTTAACCAAAGAATACAAAAACACTAATTCAAAGGGATACATGCCAATACCCAAATTATGGAAGAAGCCCAAGAGTCCATTGATAGTTGATAGATGAATGGATGAAGAAGAGGCAGTATGTATATACAATGGAAAAATAGCCATAAAAAAGAACAAAATCTTGCCATCTGCCACAACATGTATGAAGTTAGACAGTATTATGCTAAGCAAAATAAGTCTGTCAGAGAAAGACAAATACCATATGATTTCACTCATATGTGGAATTTAAGGAACAAAACAGATGAGCAAAGGGAGAAGAGAGAGAGAGAGAGAGAGAAACCAAGAAATAGGCCTTAACTATAGAGAACAAACTGATGGTTACCAGAGGGAAAGGGGTAAAAGAATGGGGGAAACAGGTGATGGGGATTAAGGAGTGCACTTGGGGTGAGCACTGAGTAATATATGGAACTGCTAAATTAGTATACTGTGCATCTGAAACTAATATAACACTGTATGTTGACTGCACTGGAATTAACATTGAAAAATTAAAATAAAATGCAATGACAAAATTAGCATTAAAAAACCCTAAAAAACAAAACAAACAAACAAATAAATAAGTTACAGTTTCATGATTGCTGAATGTCTGTCAACTCATTGTTTTGGATAGTCCTGGAGGGAATACCCCTGAAATATTTTAAGTAAAGTGATACCCACAGCAATACTAGATTCTGGACTACTACCACTAGTCTGGACTAATCCTATCCCAACTTTAATTTTTTGCCCTCATTCCCTCTCCCTTCAGGTCCAGCCACCTCTGTCTATGAATGTTCACAGCTTTGTCCATGTGGCTTTCTGTGCCTGGAATGCCCTGACTGAAACTTACTTCAAGGCTGGCCTCAAGGTCACTTCCTTTGTAAGGTGGCCTCAGTAACCCATGACAGTAAAAATCATTCTCTTCTCTGTACTGCTTGGTACTCCTGTGGCGCTCTTCACCCAGAGATGTCTGTTTCCCTATGTGACTTCTCCTTTGGCTTCAGGATTCTTGAAGACAAGGACTGGGACTTATTTGGCATTTTATTTCCACATGGTGCTTGACATATGGTAGATAGGCAACAGGTAGTTGCTGAATAGACTTACTGAAGAATTTTGGGTCTGCATTCAGCATCTCTGTTTCTCTACTAACTAATGATGCCCTATAGCTGGGGTCAAAGCCAACCCCACCTCAAGAAGCAGAAGCCAGATGTCCTAACTCCTTTGTTGGGTCTGCTTCTTTGGCAACAGCCACTGGTCCTCCCAGGTTTCTCTTTCATTCTGTTTTCTTTTCTTTTCTTTTTTTTTTTTTTAAGATTTTATTTATTTATTTGACAGAGAAAGATCACGAGTAGGCAGAGAGGCAGGCAGAGAGAGAGGAGGAAGCAGGCTCCTGCTGAGCAGAGAGCCTGATGCGGGACTCGATCCCAGGACCCCGAGATCATGACCCGAGCCGAAGGCAGCGGCTTAACCCACTGAGCCACCCAGGCGCCCCACATTCTGTTTTCTACTCATCTCTATTTTGTGCTTCCCCAGAAGTGAGAATGAGCGAAGCCTCTGTAATGCACACTATTTGAAAAGGTTTTCCTATTAAAAAATGATTTTGTAGAAATGCAATTAAGCTACATTTTACATACTTCTGTAGCCCTCCCAGCACTGCCTACCACAGTTCTTGCCTTGGAAACTATTTGCTCAATTAATACGTGGTTTTACGTAACGCTATATAATTCCAGGGAACTTAAGATGTTTAAGACAGTCAAATGATTCATTATGAGGATACCATTTTTTGTGGGGTATGTAAGTGGGGTTGGGGAAATGAAGTGCCTGAAAAAACTCTGTGCCTGCCCTAATATTACTCTGACAAGCTACTGGGAGACTTGGCATATGCAACTGTGGTTAGCAAACCTGTTTCATGAATGTAGCAAAGATGGACTTCCATTCAACCCATGTGAAAATAAGAGCAATTTTGAATCATTTGTATCAAAATGGATGAAGGTTGATTGTACTGTACATAGAAGCACAGATAGTCCCCACATGCCTCTCTCACATCTAGCCCATTTTAGCCCACTAATAGCATAAGAATAACATAAATTTAAAGCACTTTTGGAGAAGGGGCTTTAGAGATCACTTAGTCAAGTTGTTCTAGCTCAGAGACTGTACATACTCTGGACAATGGTAGAGCCAGAGCTATTTGTAATATTTCAAAAAGTCCAGTGGAAACCATGCGCTTACCAGGAATAATATAACAAAACCTCTAAAGAAGTCTGGTCTATTGATATTTGCTTCTAGTTAGGCTTTTGTGAATTCAGGGTTATAAAACTGGATGATTAAAATCTCTGATTAATTACAGATGGCAAAATAAATTCTTTAAAATGCAGAGGATTTTTAGAGGAAGATTAGTCTTTCAAAATATGAAGTGCATGCAGAGAGAGACAATAAAAGAGGTCCATAGTGGTGAAAAGTTTGCAAACTACTGACTTCACCCAACACTTTCACTTCACAACCCAGAAAAGGAAACCCACTGGGGTAGAGAGACTTGCCTGGGTCACATGGCTAATTGGTGGCAGAGTCAGTCCTCTATTTCCTGAACCAGTGCTTTTTAAAAGCTCCCACACTGGAACATTATCAGCTGCCTTCCCTTCATCTGTTTTTGCTTCCTGCTTTCCCTAACATCATTGTGTGGCCCAAAGAAGCAGGAGTATACCACACCCAGAGGGAAGGAGAATGAAGCGGATACCCAAGAGCAGGAAAAGCTGGAGACCAGCGACACCCACTACTCAGGCTATGATGAGAAGTGCAAGCGTCCTGGGGAAATATCTCAGGACAGGAGCTCAGAGGGATGGTGCAGATGACTGACAGAGGTCGCTGAAGGAAGTACACTTGACAAGAATAAAAATGGCTTCTGTTTCCTAGAAGCGAGGTCTTCCTCATCAAAGGGGCACTGAGAATGGGAGACTCATACTCTGCTGGCTCATGATGGCAAAGCACTGGTCCTGTGGGGTGGGGTGAGTAGGAGTGTGGTTTGGTAGAAAGCCAGAATATATAAAGAGAAATAAACACAAAGGTGTAGAATGACTACCAGTTGTGTAGGGGACACACTTGCCTCTTGAGATTTCTAAGATTTCAGGAGCCCCCACTAGCTGGGATAGATTTTATCCCCCTATCTCTACCCCAAACCCTAATCATCCAACAGGGTTATTCTCATGAGCAGTGTTCCCTACTCAGAATATTTCTTTCTCTTTCTCCTCCCTCCACCCCTCAAAATCCTACAGGACCATTTGACAAAATTCTACACTCAGCTATCAGAAATACTAGTATTTTATAACATGTTGTCTCTCTTGATGGGATTTCCTAGCCCAAGTGGAAAAATACAAATTCATGAAGGGAGACAATTCAATTCTTTACAGTCTGATTCATGGAAGATTAAAGAAAGACCAGCCTTTAAAGCTCATCGAGTCCAATCTCCTTATTCTACAAAGCAGGCATCTGAGTCCTGGGGAAGGAAGTGGCTGGTTTTCAATCATGTAGCCAGTTCGAAGGAAAACCAGTTCTCTTTAGCCTTTACTGTTGGATAGGAAATGGTTCCTTCCCTTCAAGAAGTTTGTGGTGGAAGAATTGCTGCAGGTACTAGCAGGGTGGGTTTGGGATAGAAAGACCTTCCCAAATCATTCCATGTAGGTGGCTACCTACTAAGCTGTCCCCTACCTAGGGCACCTAATGGTGGTTCCTAAAAATCTGGATTAGAGCTGAGGACCCTGTAACAGATAAGTTAAGGTATCATCACAGCCAGAGCCAAGCATCACAAAGGCCCGTCCCTTGCGTGCTTATGGTTTCAGTGCAAGCAGCACCAACTGTCTGCAAACTTATTTTCAGATTTTTGAATTGATAGAACAGATCGAGAAGAAGGCATTTGTCTCAGGTCTTAGATTTGGGGGAACATTCCAGTTCAGTATGGTTGTCTTGTAGCTTTTCTCTGTTGGCTGACTGTAAAATGTGGTATTCTTCATGGCTCTGTTCCCCTCCTTTCCCTTATACACTTCTTCTGACTAATCTCATCCATTCTTTTACCTCATTTGATTATCTCCTGGCAGTTCCCCTGCGCCCCAGGTCTCTAAATTGAATGGACATCTTCCCTCAGTCGATGCATAATCTGTTAGGCTCCATAACTTTCAGGGAGCCTTCATCAGTCCTTTCCTCTGAGGCCTACCCTACACCTACCACCCTGACTGATTGATACCCTGTGATCTACCATTATAACAGGCTGTGCCCACAGTTTATTATCACTGATAATGGTTATGATGGTTAATTTTATGTTTCAACTCCATCAGCCACTGGGTATCCAGATAATTGGTCAAACCTTATTCTGGGTGTTTTTGTGAGGGTGTTTTGGGATAAAATTAACATTTACATTGGTAGATTGAGTAAAACAGATTGCTCTTCCTCATATAAATGGGCTTCATCCAGTCCATTGAATTTTTGAATAGAAAAAAAGCTGACCCTAATGGCTTAAATAAACAACTCCGGAAACAATAGACGTTGGTGAGGATGGGGAGAAAGGGGAAGCCTCTTACACTGTTGGTGGGAATGCAAGCTGGTGCAACCACTCAGGAAAAGAGTATGGAGTTAAAAAAAAAAAGTTAAAAATAAAGTTAAAAATAAAATTACATTATGACCCAGCTATTATACTACTGATATTTATCAAAAGGATACAAACATAGTGATTTGAAGGGGCACATGCACCCCAATGTTTATAGCAACAATGTGTACAATAGCCAACATATGGAAAGAGCCCAAGTGTCCATCAACAGATATTGATAAAGAAGATGTGGTATATACACACACACACACACACACACTCACTCACACACACACACACACACGAATATTAGCCCACTAAAAGTATGAAATTTTGCCATTTGCAATGACATGGATGGAACTAGACTGTATTATGCTAAGTCAGTCAGAAAGAGACAAATACTATATGATTTCACTCATATGTAGAATTTAAGAAACAAAACATAGGGGAAGGGAAGGTAAAATAAAATAAAATAAGAGAAAAAGAAAGAGAGGTGAAACATGAGAGACTCTTAACTATAGGAAAACAACTGAAGGCTGCTGGAGGAAATGGGGGCTGGGGGATGGGGTAGCGGGGTGGTGGGTATTAAGGAGGGCAATTGATATAATGAGCATTGGGTGTTATATGCAAATGACAAATCACCAAAATTCTATCCCCAAAACTAATAATATACTACAAGTGAACTAAATTGAATTTATTTTTTTAAGATTTATTTATTTATTTATTTATTTGACAGAGAGAGAGAGAGGGATCACAAGCACACAGAGAGGGAGGCAGAGAGAGGAGGAAGCAGGCTCCCTGCTGAGCATAGAGCCGGATGCGATGTGGGGGCTCCATCCCAGAACCCTGAAATCATGACCTGAGCCGAAAGCAGAGGCTTAACCTGCTGAGCCACTCAGGTGCCCCCTAAACTGAATTTAAATAAAAAATTTTTAAAGAGAAAAGGCTGACCCTCCCCTGAGTAGGGAAGAATTTGATGGCCTTTAAACTGGGACATTGGTTCTTCCTGGTTCTACAACAGTCTGCTGGCTTTGGGACTTGAACTGAGATGTTAATTCTGCATATTTTGGACTTGATAGCCTACACAGCCATGTGAGCCAGTTCCTAATAATAAATCTCATATATCTCATTGATTCTGTTCCTCTAGAGAACCCAAATACAATAATTACAGTTATTTATTTCACTGTTTTACTATGTGCTAAGCACAAACACATCCCAACTGACCTTACTCCTCTATATACCCATTCATGATGGGTATTATCTCTATTTTATAGATAAGGAATCAGGCTCAGAGAAGGACAGTAGTGTATTCCAGGTACTCTCATCCCAAAGTCCAGCACCATGCTATATTAATAGGACTCATCAGTTTTCTGGTCACCCCTCTGTGACCGTGACCAAATAAGAGGTTTCTTTTCCTCTCTCTGCACTGCTGACACTCATTAGATCCCAAACCAAATATTTTAACTTTACTTCCAAGTTGCTTTTGACAGACATTCCAGTCATCTAAAGATGGAAGCTAGGGAAATTGGAGAGCATTAAAGATACTAGATTTTGGATATACTATCAAGTGTTACTCTAGAATATTAAAAAAAAAAAAACTGATGGGATTTTCCACTATCACCTTTCTCAGCACAATGCCTCTTGCCTATTGACCATATTAAATTTTCCTCATCAAGATCTTCAAGTCTGTCCACTAATTAACTTTTAAATGTTAATCCAGAGAAGACAAAACTCCAATTTCATGATGAAAGTCAGTGGAAAATAGAATGCACTTCATTCAAGCATTTATTCGTCTACTCATCACTATCCAGTGGCTACCATTTTTCAAGTATTGGGCTAGGTATTGAGGTTGACAGATATTTCTAGATTATAGAGGATAATGTGTTTTTATATGTTACCAGGTAAACTTTATTTGCAGAAATAGAAATAATATGAGATGCACTATACAAATACAAGATTTTTAAAAATCTATTATCTTTCAAAATCTTTCCTTTTTTTAAAAGGAAATCTGAAGTGATTGGAGGTTTTTGATTAGTATTTAAAGTCTGACAACATTCTGCAGAATGAATTAGAAAAATAAATGAGAAAGAGAGAGAAGGCAGAGAAGCCAGGAACATATATTAAAGAGCAACTATAGTAAGTTGGAGAATTTTGTAATTAATTTTCTGGCCTTAGGTACTGAAAACAAAAATGAAAAGGGGATGGGGTGGGTGAAAAAGTATCACAAAGAATTCATAAGATGTGGTGACAAGCAGATGTAAAGCGAAGGGAAAAAAAGTGACTCTTGGGTTTTGAGAGGGGGTGGCTTGAAGAATGGAATTTGGAAGGAGGGAATGGTTTGGAGGAAAAAAGCTCCGTTTGAGATATATTGAGGGTGTGGGAATTTGGTTTCTGGAGGGGCTACCTGGTGAGAAATGGATGAGGTAGAATATAGGACCACATGAACCATGCTCTCTTGTTCCATTCAAATACCCCTTTAGGGGGCGCCTGGGTGGCTCAACGGGTTAAATCCTCTGCCTTTGGCTCAGGTCATGATCCCAGGGAGCCTGCTTCCTCCTCTCTCTCCGCCTGCCTCTCTGCCTACTTGTGATCTCTGTCTGTCAAATAAACAAATAAAATCTTAAAAAAAAATACCCCTTTAGTTGATTCACAGGAATACTATATGGTCATTTAAAGTGATATTTGGAGGGTGATGTATGGAATTGTTGAATCATTATATTATACACCTAAAACTGATACAACACTGCATGCTAACTAACTGGAATTAAACTGAAAACTTTTAAAAACTTAAAAAAAATAAAAATATTGATATCTTCATGAAAAAAAATGATGTATTTGGGAACATATTTATTAATATGAAATAAAGTTTGTGTATTAAGTGGAAAAACCAGTGAAAAGAGAAGTCTGGAAGTATTTACCCCACATGTTAACAGTGGTTATCTCTGGGTGGTATGGTTAGGGGTGATTTTTCTTTCTTCTTTATGTATGGCATTTTTAAACTTTTAGCATAAATATGCTACTTTTGCCCTCATCTGAGACTGTCCCCAGGTCACAGGCTGAATGGGATCTGCTGCTCCCTTCGGTCAGTGTAGCTCCTTCCTCCTGGGCTGGTGTCTGGGAGCTTCCCACAGTTCTCTTCCTGGAGAACACTCCCTCCTCATAACAGGGCAGTCAATGAAACTGCAGTGGCCACAGCTGAGTCATCCTCAGCAACTTCAATCCTTCCTGGGGGAGCAGAGCTCCCCCAATGCAATATGCAGTGGGGAGGGAAGCAGGGACATCTTGGGGCTATTAGGACATAAGGTCTTCCCTCAGCCCCACACTAGAAGGCATCTACCTCTTTGAAGAAGTCAGATTAGGAAGCATGGGGAGATGCCTGGGTGGCTTAGTTGGTTAAGTGAGTCCTGGTATCAATCGGGCTTCTACATCAGTCTCCCTGCTTCTCCCTCTGCCTGCTGCTCCCCCTGCTTGTGCTCTCTCCCTCTCTCTCTTCAACAAATTAATTAATTAGTTAATTAATTAAGGAAAAGAAGGAAGCCATATGAGGACAACTGGTGAGGGAGATTTTGGCCCTGTTGGGGAGAGAAAGCTCAAACTTCTTCTTTTGAATGGGGTAGGAGTCCTCTGAGTGGCCTGGGGTGGCCCTGCTCAATCTCTTTTTTCTTTTCCCATTACCTAGGAGCTCTCTGAATGTGGAAGCCTTTTTCTAGGCCTTCTTGGTGCAATTGAATGAGCACATGATTGGCACCCAAGGATGAGAATATACATTCTGGCTCCACCACCTGCTAATCAAATGGGTGCCAGGCATTGACACTCTACATCCATTTAATCCTCATACCAATCCTAAGAGGCTGGTGACTATTATGTTAATATTTCTCTCAGAGTTGGGCCATTGGAATGCTCTTCACTCCAACTGTGTCTGCAAAGTCCTTCAATGATCTTCATGCTGCCAACTCATGTACGTTTTCCTCATTTTACATCATCTCTCTGTGCATGTAAGCTGGCCAGTATCTCTTATTCAGCTTCCAAGATTCTCTCTGTTTCCCTCCACTCCCCAGGCCTAGATTTACCTGTTGTCTTTCAGAATCTAGTTCAGACTCCACACCTCTGGGAAAAAAATCTCTGACTCCTGCCTCTCTACTCTCTAACCAATGATTCTCTCTCCTGTGTTACCTCCTGACATTATATTGTTGTATTTATTATATTAATTTATTTAGTTATCCGTGTCCCCTACTAGGTACAGAGTTCCTTGAAAGTTAAACCATACTCCATTGTGCTATTCCCAGTATGTTTTATAATATAGGTCCTCAATAAATTGCTTATATGAATAAATAACTTAATAAATTGATGAGAAAGCCAGGCATATGAACAGCTCATTTAATAAGTTTGCTAAGGAAAGACGAATGATGGTTGGAAATGGGACCAAATGGTAAAGGAACATGGTTTTGTATGTGTGTGTGTGTTCATTTTACCTGGGAGGTGGCTAAGACCTGAGAAAAAGTGGTCTGAGGAGAGAGGAAAGGTTTTTAGGAAAGGGGAGAGTTAATCATGTTTGCAGACTGAGGGAGAAAAGTCTGTAGTAAAGAAAGAAGAAAGGAATGTGTATGGGGAAATGGCTGAAGCAGGAGCATGTGAGAGAAAGTCAGGATGGGCCCAAGAGCACAGGTGGAGGGAACAGCTGTGGATGGAGGAGAAGCCAGGGCTCTCTCCTCACCAGCTTGCACTGCCACCTGCTCTTTCACTACTCTCCTCAGCTGGGATTCCTACCTCCTCTGGCACCAGCACGTCCCCTACTACCTCAGCTGCCTGCCTGCACTGCCAAGACCCAGCAGGAAGGAAACAGATGCCGCTTCTCCTCTCAGTAATTCCTGAACTCTGGTGGTGGCAGGATCACCACCCAGATTCTAATAATTCCTCTTAGACCACAGAAGAGAGCTACCATGTGCCTTTGGTTCTCTTGCAGCTACCCTAACCCCAGAGATCCTTCCTTTGATTTGCTCCTTCTTCTTACCATCATTCCTTCCTTAGCTACCTAAACTTGACTGAGAAGATATCATGAGTGAAACCTTATTACTTTTATGTATATACTTACTAGGCATGAAATGGTCAAAGAAAAACATTTACTTACAGTGTGAGTGTGTATAGTGGCGGTGGTGTTGGGAAGGGTGGTTTCCATTGGCAGAGAGTTTGTTTTTAGCTCAAATCTCAATCAGGAAGTTATTCATTCCAGCAAAGGCACTAAATAGACTGGGTCAGAAAACAAAGATGGGTCACCAAATGCTCAAAGAAGTGTAGATTCCGCTGAAGCTGCAGCTCCTTGCAATTTAAGAGAGAGAAGCTGCTCCAGAATAATAATCAGCTGGACAGGCAGAATTTTACAGAGCTTTATATCCAATTGCTCATTTGACAAATATCTGGGTGCTTACTATATGCCAGACACAGTGTAGATACTAGAGATTTAATACTCAATGAAATAGATCCATCACCAGATCCACCACTCAGGAAGATTACATCCCAGTGAGGGGACACCAAAAGTAAACATCTGATATGTGGGTAAATGGTTTATCTGAAGATGGTAATTACTATGGAAAGAAATTGAGTGGAGGTGTGGTGGTCGGTCTTCAAAATGGTGCCCAGAGACCTCTCTTCACTGTGTTTCCTCCCACACGAGATATGTCTGGCCTATGTGACCATCAGGATACTGCAGAAGGGATGGTGTGTAACTTTCAAGACTAGGTTAAAATTGATGTAGCTTCTGCTGGCTATCCCTTGGATCACTTGTTTTGGGGGAAGCCAGCTGCCATGTCATAAGGCATACTCAAATACCCTGGGAGATGTCCACGTGGAGATAAACTAAACTAAGGTCTCCTGCCCATAGTCAGGTGCATAAGCCATATTAGAAACAAATCCTCCAGCCCCAGTCAAACCTTCAGATGACTGCTGCAGCCTGGGGTGATGCGTGACTGCAACCTCATGGAACAGCCCAAGCTGGAACCCACTCAGCACTCCTCATTCCGACAGAAATGATAAGAGATAAGACATACTGCATTGTTCCTTTAAAATGCTAAGTTTGGGATAATGTGTTAAGCAGCAATAGTAACTAAGACAAAGGAGAACCAGGAATAACAGCAAGGTGGGGTGGGTACTACTGCAATTTTAAGTTGAATGGTTGGAGTAAGCATCCTTGAAAAGGGAGCACTTGAGCAGAGATTTAAGAGAGATCTGGGAGAGAGGCATGTATATAGCTGGAGGAAGAGTACCCCAGGCTGAGGAAATAGCCAGTACCAAGTCCTGCAGAGAGAGTGTGCTGGAAGATTTGAGGAACTGTGAGGACTGTGTGTGGATTGGACAGACAGGGAGAAAGTTGAAGGTTAGTTTGAAGAGGTGATCATGAGAAAAGAGAAATGACTACTGGATATAGCTTTGTAGAAGTCATTGTTGACCCTGAGGAAAGAAGTTTCAGTGATCTAATGGAGATGAACACCCTCTTGAAGTGGGTTTACGAGATAATGGGAGAAAGGAATTGGAGGCAGCATCTCTTTCAAGGAGTTTTGCCATAAAGGGGAACAGAGAAATGGGATATAGCTGCAGAAGGAAGTGGGTTCAAGAAAAGATTTCTTTTTTAGATGGGAGAATAACAGCACGTGGACATGCTGACAATAGAGGGTAGGGAGACAGGGACAGGGAGAACTTCTGGAACACTGTGCTGGAGTAGGTAAAAGGCAAAAGGTGGGATTGAAGGTCCAAGTGGAGGAGCTGGACTTGGAGAAAAGACAGAGATAACAAAGTCAGAAAGGCAGCGTATACGCTATAGATTTGGGAAGGTGGGCCAGTGTTCTGGTGGCAACTCTTGTCTGATTATTTCTCTTTGCTCATGAGGGTAAGTCAGCAATTTTCTTGGCAATACAATGACAAAAACTGTGCATAAAGTGAACAGCATATAATAAAGACAGGAGAAGAAAGACACATCTCAGTATGGCCTCTAATTCAGAAAAAATGGTATGGCACATAGAAGAGAATCTACAGAACTAGAATAAGAGAATTATGAATTGGACCAAAACACAGGTCATTCTCTCAGCCAGACCTGATGATTTTTACCAGTACCATAGCAAGTCTACTTTATATCCTTTGTAGTTTGTGTATGCATTTATGTGTGCATTAGCCATATGGTAAAATGTAGGAAATTCTAATTCCAGAATGTGAACTTAGTCATTCTTAATTCTTCCATCTTCAGAAAGTCCTGGGGTAAAAAGACTTTTTTTAGTTCTTATTATAGAGCAATATCAGGATTGGATGGACCTTACCTGACATTTGAAATCAATATGAGGGTGCCCAAAATGGTCAAAACCAGGCAAAGACAGAGAACTGCCTGAAGTTTTACTCTCAGGGATATCATACTCTACATCGTTATGCGATGTTATACTCAAAACCCTCCTTCCCCTTGGGTAGATGTGGTACCCTTGTCTGTCCTTTTTATCCAAGTAAAGTGTTTCAGTTTGGGACATTCAAAAGTATCCCTTTCACTGGCTGCAGTTATTAAAATAAGGACTAGCTCCAACTGGTTCTTATCCTCTTCCTTGAGGCTCATTAAGCCCACACTCAAACATAAACCACGACCAGCTGCCCTCAAAGTTCTGACATGCTCTGATATGTTTGAGCTCCTTAAATGGGCAGACTCACTCAGCTCCTCCACCTTGGACTCTCCTACACTTGCTTTGTGCTATAAACTGAGGGGAGGTTAATTCTTTATTAAGACCCATCTAGGATAAGTTAAATAGCCTGCTGATTTTCCCTGAAATACCATGAGTTATTTTCAAGTCTCCTTACATGGCACTGGGAGAGGTTGGTGGAGAAAGGGGTGGGGAGAATGTTTGACTCCTGTGTGAGAATTGTTCTATAATAGAGATTAAAAAAAAAAAAATTTCTTCTGTATGTGATTTTCATTCAAACACAAAGCTTTTCTTTATTTAAGAAAGAAATCCTTAATGTGCTAACAATTGTGCGTAACCAAAGCCCTCAAATTAAATTGCAAGAGAATTGAGAAAATAGGGCTATTAAAATATTTGGGTTATTTAGCGAAGTTGAATGAGGAGGGGGGAAAAAAAGACTATTCCAGTTTCCTCTTGCCTTTTACCCTCGCCCACATTTCTTCCTGCATCTCTGTCCCACTCTCTTTGTCTTGCTGTCTCTCAATCACACTGACACGGGAAATAGCTTTAGAAAATGATATGAGGGTACCTTGGGAACAACATCTTGTCACAGCTTTAACTGACCACCATATGGACCCTCAGATGGAGTGCAGGGTTTGTCCTCCATCCTGCTCAGCTCTTCCCTTTCAAATCATTCCAAAAGGAATCATTCAATCCATATGCATTGAGTTCCTACTATGCTCAAAGCTCTACAATCTGTAATTTGGGGCAAGGAAAGGCCTAAGTAATTGAAACATATAGACTCCTTAGAAGAAAAAAATTTTACAAAAAATAAGTAATGTACTAGACTTCACAAGCTTTTACTTTTTTTTAAAGTTGCAGTATCATAATGAAGGAGAGGAGGACCAAGATTTTTCCTTTGCCTCCTATTTGCCAGGCACTGTACTCTAGAGGCTTTATCTCTTTCATTGACCTTTCACATCAAAACTATGTCATAGATACAGCCCATCTTATAGTTAGGGAAAATAAGTCTTGGGAAGAATGAGGAACCCACCCAAGACTGCATAGATGATATAGAAGGAGGGGTCACTTTCAGTGTATCAGAATAGATGAATATGCCAGAATTTTAAGAATTGACAGGGAAGAGAGGGGAGAGTAAGTCAGGTTGAGCCTAGAAGCCAGGCCAGAAGCAGCGGAAGTCTGGGCTGGGAGGACTCAAGGAACAAAGTCAAAAGCCATTCTACACACAATGCAATGAACCAGTATGGGACAGAGTCCTGAGCTTGCTGGGAAACACAGGAGAAGAGATTCATGTCTCCTGAGGGAATACAGTCTCATACTCATCACCATCCACTATCTGTTAAAATCTAGACTGTCAGACCTTAATTGAACTGGCTGCCTGGAGAACTGCTTTTATTGAACTGAGCTTTGGTGTGGTTACCCCTAATGAGTTCCATCCAGTGTCTACCTTAAGAACTGTTGCTCTTGGTGATGGCCTCTGTGATTACATCTTCTTTAGAACATTCTTTCAGAAATGTTTTCTTTCTGGTTTCAGTAATAGGAATAGGTTGGTATGCTTGTTTTGATCTCATGACCCCTGTGATTAGAGCAGTTGATATGCTCTCCTCTTTCTGAATGATCTCCAACGATTTTGGACCAACTGAGGGTCCACCAGTAACCAAGAGTTGGGACTCTAGGCATATATGCTTATATCCCACTTATTACTATCCTTGTCCCAGGATACCATGACAAGCTAAATCAGAATAGAAGGCCAATTCCTAATAATCACAGGGTGCTGAATAATGTAGAGCAAAGCAAAAGTCAAAAATAGAAACTGAATCAGGGCACAACATCAGAGCTAGTCAATTGCACGAGCCATGAAGCAAGATGGGCATTTATTTCTTTTTCTTTTTTTTTTCTTTTCTTTTCTTTTTTTTTTTTTAAGATGGGCAATTTGAAGGAGCTCCAGAGAGCACAGGGTCCTGTTTGAACCATGAGCAAGGACTGTTTGACCCCACTCAGATTTCAAATTGTAGCAAGAGAAAAGAGGGGAAAATAAATGAAATGTCATTCTTGTATTGCTTATTGTTAATAATGGTTTGGAAGTGCCAGATCACTAGTTTTATCCTTGGATTATGCTTCTGCTTGTGAGAGTGTCAGTGAGTTTGTTTGCCCTATGGTATAGAAATGTTAATATTTATATAACCCAGAAGTGCTCAAATGTTCTGGCCTTTAAGTCCCAAATAACATTAGCTTGAGCTCTGTCCTCTATGGCTGCAAATTCTAGCCTTTTTTTAGTCTCACTTTCTTGAGTACCTCCAGTGGTCACTGACAAAAGCTTACTTGTTCCGTAAATCCTATTTGCCGTATGTCTTCTCAACCAAAGTCCTTGTGCTAGACTATCAAGGGGTTAAGACCCTGCTTTCACCTCTTGTCATCTTATGACTTGATTCTCCAGGAGTAGCAGCTCATGCCATATCCTGTACCTTAAGTGTGAGCATAATCATATTCTGTAACCCTCCAAATGTGGCTAACCCTTGTCTGAATGTGTAATAAATGCTCTGGGTACAAGGGACATAAAACAGGGAGAGTAGCTAATAGACGTCATTACCTTTCCATGTTCAGAACCTCGAGCAGACCCAAAGTTCTTCCCTTCTTCAGTGTGAAGTCTGTCTTATCTCCTTGTCTCTATGCCTTCCATTGTCGTATATCATGGCCCCTGTTTGTGACCAAAAATGGCCTTTTTGGTACTAAATAAAACCAATAGCACACCACCCACCAAGTCCAGACCTTCTCCAGCTTGTTGTCTGATGTGCATCAAAGAAGCAATCAGGCCTGTGTGTCACACCTGCTAAAACCTGGTCCTTTGGCCTTAGAGTGCAGATACATGAGCAAACCCCACCCGTGCCTTTCACACACGCACAATTTTCAGAATGCACAGCTCGAATGCAAGCGTAGAGGAAAATGTCTTAGTACTGCAGGTAATAGATCACACTCCAGGAAACAGATCTAAACAGCATACTTAATATGTGTGAAGCAGGCTTCCCTGTGGACAATGAGTAGATACTTCCATCTCCTCGACCACATTGATCACTAAGAAGACCCTCTCAGAATGAGAGGAAGGTGTTCTCAAGCACACTCCAGCTCCCCCACCCAGAAGTGCAGACACAGCTACAAGTCCCCAGCTCCATCAGCATTAGGATCTGTTCTTTACTTGGCAATCTATTACCCCTTTATGACTCCTTTATCACATCTATTCCTGATTCTGGTTTTAACACTGTTCAAAGCAGCAAAACGTTTTACACACAAAACATGAATATATGGAAATGTCCAAGTCTACCTGCAAACTAAATAATTATCATTAGAAGCAGTGCAGTCGTGCTTGTGATGTTTTGTCACTCATGCTTTCCCAATATAAACTTGATCGTTTTAGCTTAAGGTTGTGTCTCCATGTACAGTCAGTTGAATATGAAAATAAGTAATAGTTTTCTAATCTTCATAACAGTTAGTGACTGAGTAATGGATCAATCCCCGGAAGAGTGAGTCAATCTAGTTAGCCTAAAGATTAAAATAACTATGTGAGTTGCATTGGCATGAGTCAGCCTTCAAAAGCTTGGACACCCCAAAGGTACCACTAAAATGGGCCCTGTGAAGCTGAGAACCACACTCCATATTCCTGATGAGCTGGCACAGTGCGGCCATGGCATGAGGACCTTTCTGAGCCATCACCTGGCCTCTCTCTCTTTGACATCTCTTCAACAATAGGAGCACTCAGGTGCCAGTTAAGGATACTTTTCATAAAATAACAAGGACCTTTTCATCAAATGGGATTTGACTGAAAAAAACTCCCAGTTGCAGAATGCCCTAAGATTTATTTTCAGCTCTTGACCACTTGCTGCTGTTGTGGTTAGGTATCAATTATTGAGTTGTTGTAAGTGTCATTCTCTGTGCTAAGCTATGTATGTATCTCTAATCTTTAAGAAAATCCCATGAGGGGGGCATTATTTTCCCATTATATAGATGATAACTTGCAAGTTCATGAAGTTCAAATGTCTTGTCTCAGGTCATATTGAAGTGGCAAAACAGGGATCCAAATAGACATCTGCCCAGCTCCAAAGCTTTCTCTTTTTCTTATTTATTTTCTGAGTCTTTCCTACCAGCCTATTAGAAAATAGATGTTAGGGGCACCTGGGTGGCTCAGTGGGTTAAAGCCTCTGCCCTCGGCTCAGGTCATGATCCCGGAGTCCTGGGATCGAGTCCCGCATCGGGCTCTCTGCTCAGCAGGGAGCCTGCTTCCTCCTCTCTCTCTGCCTGCTTCTCTGCCTACTTGTGATCTCTTTCAAATAAATAAATAAAACCTTTTCAAAAAAAAAAAGAAAATAGATGTTAGTAGGCATGTGTATAAATCAAAATACAATAAAGAGAGATCACATAGTGATTTGAACAGGGGAAGTTTAATATGAGGAAATATTAACTATAACATACAGGGATTGGAATAACAAGGAATTTCCTAAGAAACCCTCTTACAACTCAATAATAAGAAGAAAAACAACTTGGGGCACCTGGGTGGCTTAGTGGGTTAAGCTTCTGCCTTCAACTCAGGTCATGATCCCAGGATCCAGCCCTGTATTGGGCTCTCTGCTCAGTGGGGAGCCTGCTTCCCCCTCTGCCTGCCTCTCTGCCTACTTGCGCGCTCTCTCTCTCTTTCTGTCAAATAAATAAATAAAATCTTAAAAAAAGAAAGAAGAAGAAAAACAACTCATTTTTTTCAATGAACAAAGGATTTGAATAGATATTTTACCAAAGAAGATATATGCATAGCTAATAAGTACTTGGAAGGATGCTCAACATCACTAGTCATTAGGAAAATGTAAATTGAAACCACAAATGAGATATCACTTCATATCACTAAAATGTTTGTATAATAAAGACAGATAATACCAAGTGCTGCAAAGATGTGGAAAAACCAAACCCTCACACATTGTTGGTAGGAATGTAAAATGGTTCAGCTATCTTGAAAAATAGTGTGGCAGTTTCTTAAAAAGTGAAAAAAAAAAAACAAAAAAAAACCTTACCATATAACCCAGTGATTCCACTCCTACGGATTTACACAAGAGAAAAGAAAATATACATGTACATAGACATGAACATGAATGCTCTGAGTAGTATTATTCATAACAGCCAAAATCTTGAAACAAGTCAAATGAATTGTGAATAAATAAGTAAGTGGGATAGATACATATAGTAGGCCATTATTCAGCCGTAAAAAGGAATGAAGTATTGAAACATGCTCGACATGGATGAGCTTTGAAAACATTATGCTAAGTGAAAGAAGCAAGAGGCAGAAGACCACATATTGTATGATTTCATTTCTATGAAATTTCCAGAACTGACAAATCCAGAGACTGGAAGTAGATTAGTGGTTGCCCGGGGCTGGAGGAGAGAATGGGGATTGGTTGAAAATGGGTATGAGGAGTTTTTATGGTGATGGAAATGTTGATAAAATTGCCTTGTGATTCTGAAGCTGAACAGCTCTGCAAATGCACTAACAATTACTGAATTGTACATTTAAAATGGGCACTATAATTTCTAAAGAAGTAAAGGACACTCTAAAGAATACAGGAAGAGCGGATATAAGGAGAAGCCTCTACCCCCGGGGCCCAGATAGAGCCCCCAAACAAGACCACTCTCCATATCACAGATTCCACACCCCAATCCTCTCCTCCAGCCACCTGCCCTTCCTCCAACTTCGAAGACATTTGAAGCAATCAAGCCTGAATTCCAACTCCCCACCTCTTTACCTGCGACCCTCATCTCCTCTTTTCTCTACACCCAGCAGGTGAATGGTCCCTTTCTCGGATCTCAAAGCTGGCCATGTGCTTTGCATTCCACCTGTACTGTCCTGGGCTCTTCTCCACGCTTCCTCCCCACCCTTTAGAGTCCTCCTTCCTCACTACTGTCTGCAACAGGTCAAAATGTTCACACCTCTCCCACCTGAAGAAAAAGAGAACACCCTCTCCAATTCTCCAATTCCTCTGTCCTACTTTTTATCTTCGTTCCTTCTTTCTATCTTCTCAAAAGAATAGTTGGCAACTAATTTCTCCCATTTATATGTCAACTCACAGCAATACGTTTCCGCCTCTACCCCTCCAACTATTGTTCTCTGAAAACAAAACAATGACCTCTTCCCAAAATCCCAGATAGATTCTTTCTTTCACACCTCATATGATGTGGCCTCTTTAACCACTCCCTTCCAGAATCTGTCTTCTCTCTGGGCTTCTGAGACCCCCGCTTCTCCTGATAGCTGCCATGCCACTGTGAGAAGAAGACTCTCTTCTCACTTTCTACTGACTCTGCCTCTGCCTGGTGCTTCCTAATATTCTGACCTAAGCCCCATTCTCTTCTCAGACTGCACCCCTTCCCTGGGTAATGTCTGCATTCTCATGGCCTCATCAACCACCTCAGAGCTCAAACTCTATTTTCAGCCCAGACGTCACCACTGAGCCTAGGAGTCAGAGATCCAATTGTTGTCTACATTTCTGCCTCTGGTGGTAACCCAAAACCTGCTCCTCCTCCAGGGCTCCCTTCTCAGTAAATGTCACCACAACCTATCTAGTTATCGAGCCAGAAATCTTGGAGATATGCTTGTCTTCTTTTTCTCCCTCACTCCCCATAATCAAATTACTAAACTCCATTGCTTTTACAATACCATTCAATAATCTCTCTTCATAACTGACCCCTCCCTTCTATCCTTGGTGCCACTGCCTGGCTAAGAAGCAGTATCACTTGTAGTGCGTGCGTGTGTGTGTGTGTGTTTTCTTTTAAAGCCAGACATGGA
Source organism: Mustela putorius furo (assembly GCF_011764305.1). Taxonomy (NCBI): domain Eukaryota; kingdom Metazoa; phylum Chordata; class Mammalia; order Carnivora; family Mustelidae; genus Mustela; species Mustela putorius. Next base: position 1,055,519 of record NW_025421424.1, read on the forward strand.
ATTATCATCACTAGGCATGAGGACCCTGAAGCTGGAACCCCTTTGGTAAACCTCTATTCTGAGTCGGGATTTGTCATAGACAAAGAATCATAGATTCAGTCTATAGGACTAACGCAAGTCACCCTCAGCAGTAAAGTTGGGGAGATGTGTAGACAAGAGAGAGGTAGGGACAGAAGTGAACTGGAGAACACCCTGTCTGAGGGCAGTGATCCTGTTCTGCTTCAGTCAACTGCACTGTGGAGATGCAGGCCGAGCGTTGACAAATATTCTAATTTTTCCCCATAGTTAGAAATTTGGATTTTTTTTTTATCTACAATCTTCCCTGTTCAACATTGCAAACAAATTCAAAATATCTTCTAAAATATCACATAGTCAAAGAAAGCATATCTCCAGGACTGCTATGACTTGCTTATGAGTTCCACTTTAGAAGGTTTTCTATCTGGGGAGGGGCCTGGTAGAAATGGTGTTTGGGGAAGATGTTTCCAACAGCAGTGTGCACAATCCCAACTGCAAGGAGAGGGTGAAGACAGAGAAAACTAGCTGCAAACCCAGGTATGGAGAGGAACAAATCTGGGCTTGGGGGTTTGGTAGTAGTGAGAGCAGGCCTAGCACACCCCACATCACAAATCAACTGAACAAGACCCAACCAGAGACGAGGGCTCCATGGCACCATTTTGCAAAGGAATCCAGTGCAGTTTGAGTGTCTGCCTCCATTTCAAAGTCCACTCATCTACTGACCTTTGCCTGCGTTTCTCACCCACATCCCATCCTCTTGAGGTGCCTGAGGGACCTTGGTGCTGTCCATATGGCACTGATGAGGAAGTCTGCCAGCTGGTCCCAGAGCTGCCATTGTCTCACTCCGTTACCTTATGCAAATGGCAGGCATACAGAGCCTGTTTCTCCATCTGGATACCCAAAGGAAAGCCTTCTGGACACCCTGACCTTCCTCTCGGAGATAGCAAAAGGAGCAATGAGGAAACATTAGCAAAGCTCCCACACCCACCTGTTGGCAGATGAAGGAGAGTTGCTATATAAATTATTAAGGAAACCGACCTGAGCCAAAGGGAGTCATGGAAGCTTCATTGTTATGCATGGTGCATGGCTGTCTTTTGAATATTCTGCTTCCTTGGTTTCCAATTTCCTTTTCTTAGCGACTCTTTCTCCCTCATAAATCTTTGCATCTCAATGTTCTGTTCTTTCTTCTTTTGTGTTCTGAACTGGGAGTTCTCACAACCCCTCCATGGTTAATCTACTCCTCCAAACACCGCAGGCTCTGAATGGCATTGTGCACAGTTATTGCTCTGGAAGGCAGGTGACACCCTTCTGCCTCCACTCTCTGGAAGGCCTGCTGCCCTGAAGGGATGGGTCCTGGCTGGAAGGCAAGGGAAGGGGCGTTACGAAGAGCCAAGCGGGCAGGGAATGCTCCCACCACTCTCTCCTCCTCTCCTAGCTGGCCCAGGAAACACTCTCCAACCATTCTCTAGAACAAACAAACCAAGTGCCTGGAGCTTTTTGTAAATCTGACGGCCAGTGATCACAGAAGGTGGAGTTCCAAATCCCCCCCCCCCACACACACAACGGCCCTTTGCCCAGAATCAGCATCAAGTGCCCTCTAGTGGGTATCAGAGGCATCCTCTCTGAGAGGCAAATTCTCTGTCCCGTCTGAACTGGGGACTCAGAAAGCATTAGCAGATGATGGGGAGGAAATGCAATTGGTATCTTCATCACTAAAACCAGAGAGAAAGGCTTTCTTTGGTATCACAAGGAAGCTAACCTATGAACAAATGTGTGCCACTCTAATTAGGCCCCATGTCTCTGGCAGAAGCAGTACATACACATGGGAGGAACAGTATTGCTCTCTGTTTGGGTTGTGAGTGTGTCATAGGCACATAGGGTGCCAGACCTGAACTTGTGTCCCCTTTGCCCTCACTTTTGGAATATGTTGAGGCAGATACAGCTGTTTAAACTGGCATCCCTGTTTATCTTTGTGTTCCCAGTGCCTAATAGGTAAGTGACTGAAATGAATTTAAATTGCTCTAAAGTTTGTTAACTGTAAAGGGACAAGAATATTTCAGGGGGATGGTGGTTGGGCTGCGTTTCTATCACTCTGCTTTCTTATAGAGACACCCCACTCCACAGAGCTTCTGCCAAGAATCAAAAGAACAGGGTTGGTGTTGGGCTTAATTTTTTGTGCCTGGAGTGTTAACATAGTACAGTGAAAATCATGGGTTTTGGAGTCAGAAGCGACTACAGCTCAGTAAGAGTTCCTCCACTTACTTGTGGCACCTGTACAAGTTTGTAGAACTTTTCTGCACATCCGTTTCCTCGTGAATTTATTTAGCCTGATGAAACATAATTAAATCATGTACGGACATATTTAATGACATGGAGAATTTATGATATAGTAAGTAAAAAGAAAAGGCTATGGATCAGTGTTAGAGAATATCTCCTTTTTTTTTTTTTAAGATTTTATTTATTTATTTGACAGAGAGAGAGAGATCACAAGTAGGCAGAGAGGCAGACAGAGAGAGAGAGGGAAGCATGCTCCCCACTGAGCAGAGCCTGATGTGGGGCTTGATCCCAGGACCCTGAGATCACGACCTGAGCTGAAGGCAGAGGCTTAACCCACTGAGCCACGCAGGCGCCCCAATATCACCATTTTTTAAAGTGAAATAACACCACCGTGTGGGTGTCCCAAGTTTTCTTCTGTTTTGGGTCCATTGTTACCTCATGTACACAGCACCATGACAGAAACAAGGGGACTCACCTAGTCCAGGGATGCCCGTCCCCTGCTGCAGTGTCTGCCCAGCTAGTTCTTTTCAGGGCCACACCCTTGTGATTGGTCTCTAACTGCTTCCCAGGGAGGAAGCTTTGTGCATTTACCATCACACCTATACCTCTTTCCCCACAAAAACATCCTCTGAGGGTTAGCATTCCATGCATGAGAATAAAGAACACTGGTAAGCTCATGAGAAGAGTTACTGTGCATTTTGGGGTTTTATAGACATTTGGGCAAAAGAGAACTAATTTAATTTAAGATTCAGGAGACTCTGTACTGTCACAAATGGCTATGTAAGTAGTAATTATCTCATCTATGAAATGAAAGGGAAAAAAATCACTGAAATGGGCATCCCATTGCCCTATTGTACTCTGTTGATAATAGTAAAAGCTGGTTCAACCCCTGGAAAAACTATCCAATGAGAGCCTTTAAAATGGCACACCCTTTCACTCAGTAATTTTGGGAATCTATCCCAAGAAAACAATTCAGGACACATAAAAACTTTATGCACAAAGACATTCATTGTAGCATTATTTATGTTGATGAAAAACTAAAAAAAAAAAAGAAACAATAATAATCATTCAAGGCATAAGTAAATTATGATACATGCAAATGTTAGAATAGTTACTTAACCCAGTGAGAAGTGGTTTCCAAAGACAGTGGACAACATTACAAGTGATTTTTTTCTTTCTATTTAAATATTTACCGCATTCTATAAGAACTGAGGATAATTTTGAATTTAGAAAAAAATAACTTCCATTATTTAAAAAAGAGTACAGATTAGATCATCACTAATGTCCCTCATCACAGGCTGGGTTCTCTAGAAGCAGATGTTGAGTTGCAGTTCAGGTATAAGGTGATTATCAGGGGTCAACACTTGGGCAAGGGAGGGAGCAGAAAGGGGACTAAAAGAAGTTAAACTGCAGTACAGACCCGAGGAGACTTTTGCCACCCCATTAGAGAGCTTTATAGCAAACATTATCCACATGGGGGACCCACATTGGGTCAAAAATCACCTGACCTCTTTCAGTCATCAAACGGAGACTGCACACAGAAGGGCACAACCTCAGGGGAAGAGTGGCCTCTGTAGCTGAGGCAGAATGAGAAGGACCTAATAGCTGGAGGCTCCTTTTGATGACACTCCTTGCAGCTGGGCAGTAAGTCTTTCCTGGAAGGGAAATCTGAGTAATGCATTTCCATATCTACTACTTCCCTCCTTCATCCAACTTCTTATGCTCTCATTTTACACACGTAGTAAACAAAATACAATCTTATATAGCACTTCTATAATGCTTTCACACATGGCATGCTTCCCTAATTCACAGAACAGAGCCAAGGAGAAGACTGCATGCAATATTATTTAAAAGCACTGTGCAGTTTTTTTCATGGCATTTGCTTTCCCCACTTCAGTACAGCCATTTCATCTAAGTTTGGTTCAAATTGTGAACTACGTAATGTTAGTGCTTCCTCTTCTCAATGCATCTGTTTCCGCTGCTAGCAGCTCTTCCCCTTTTTCTGGTCAGACAGCTGTTGGTCCAATATTGGCAAATATCCCTTCACTCATTGTAATATCTGACCCTGGCCTCTCCTTCAGGTAACTCCCTCTCTCTCTTCTACAACTGGCCAAGGCTGGAAAAAGACCAATACATTAATGCACACATGTTCTAAGGACTAATTGCAATCACTGTTCTCCCAAACACAGTAGCATTTCCAAAGTGATTCTCATATATAACACCAAAAGTGCAGGCAACAAAAGAAAAATAAATAAATTGGACTTCATCAAAATTCAAGACATTTGTATATCAAGAGGCATCATCAGCAGAGTGAAAAAATAACGCACAGAATGTGAGAAAATATTTTCATATCATATATCTAATAAGGCAACTGATATCCAGAATATATAAAGAACTCCTACAACTCAACAACAAAAAACCCAAACAACAGAATTTGAAAATGAACTTTTTGACTTGTATATATTTTTCTTCAAAGAATATATGCAAATGGCCAATAAACACATGTAAAGATGCTCAACATCACTAGTCATTAGGGAAATGCAAACCAAAACCACAATAAAATACCACTTCACATTCATTAAGATGGTTATTATAAATAAACAAAAATGAAAACAAAACAGAATATAAGTGTTAGCAAGGATGTGGAGGAATTGGATCACTTGTGCATTGCTGGTGGGAATGTAAAATGGTGTAGGTACTATAGAAAATATTATGGCAGTTCCTCAAAAAAGTTAAACATATAATTACCATATGATCCAGCAATTCCACTTCTGGGTATCCATTCAAAAAGAACTGAAAGCAAGGACTTGAACAGATATTTGTGCACCTATGTTTGTAACAGTATTATTAACAATAGCCAAAAAAATGGAAATAACCTATTGATGGATGAAGTGGTATTTATACACAATGGAATATTATTCCACCTTAAAAAGGAAGAGAATTCTGTTATGTGCTACGGTGTGAATTAACCTTAAGGACACTATGCTAGGTGAAATAAACCAGACACAAAATGGCTACATATTATATGATTCCATTTATATTAAATGTCTATAATTGGTTAATCCATAGAAAAAGTAGATCAGTTGTTGCAAGGGGCTAGGGGAGGGGAGGAATGGAGAATGACTGCTAATGAGTTTGAGATTTCCTTTGGGGGTAATGAATATATTCAGGAATTAGTAGTGATGGTTGCACAACTTCGTGAACATACTAAAAATCACTGAATTGTGTACTTTAAAAGGGTGAATTTTATGATATGTAAATTATAGCCCTATTTAAAATTTTTTCAGATAGTTCCAACTTCATGAAGACTTCCCCAGGCCTTCTAGTTAGAATTAACTACTCCTTCCTGTGCACAACCTTTATATCACAACTTTATTGGGGGTTCATGTAATTTTTTGTAATATACCAGCCTCCTGTGATAATTATGAGCTCCTCCTAGACAGGGCTATGTCTTGTCGATGCCTGTATCCTCTATTGGGCATAGTGCTTGAAACAGCACATATTCAATAAAAATAAGTTGAACTGAAGATACTGCCTGCTTTCCAAGACTTTATAATACAAGCAATATTGAGCAATCCATTTGTATTTATAACAAATAATAGCCACACATTACGGGTAAGACTTCAGTGATATAAAAACAAAAGATGTGGGGCAGCTGGGTGGCTCAGTGGGTTGAGTCTCTGCCTTCAGCTCAGGTCATGGTCTCAGGGTCCTGCAATCAAGCCCCACATCAGACTCTCAGCTCAGCAAGCAGCCTGCTTCCCCGCCCCCTGCCTGCCTCTGTGCCTACTTGTGATCTCTCTCTGTCAAATAACAAATAAAATCTAAACAAAACAAAACAAAAAAAAAAGAAAGATGCATGGTCTCTACCCTTAAGGAACTTACAAATTTTTGGTGGAAATAAGTGCACACAAATACAGACATACCTCATTTTATTATGTCTCACAGATATTTTGTTTTTACAAACTGAAGGTTTGTGGCAAGTCTGTTGGTGTCATTTTTCCAACAGCATTTGTGTCATTTCTCTGTTACATTTTGGTAATTCTTGCAATATTTCAAACTTTTCCATTACTATTAAATTGGTTATGGTGATCCATTGTCAGTGATCTTCAGTGTTATTATTGTAATTGTTCTGGGGTATCATAAATCACACCCAGATAAGATGGCAAACTTAATCTATAAATATTGTATGTGTTCTGACTGTTCCACCTACTAAGCATTCCCCCATCTTTCTCCCTCTCCTCAGGCCTCACTATTCCCTGAGACACAACAATATTGAAATTAGGCCAATTAATAACCCCACAATGGATTTTCAGTGTTCAAGTGAAAGGAAGAATCACATGTCTCTCACTTTAAATCTAAAGTTAGAAATGGGGGCCACCTGGGTGGCTCAGTTGGTTAAGTAACTGCCTTCGGCTCAGGTCATGATCCCAGAGTCCCGGAATCAAGTCCCTCATCGGGCTCCCAGCTCCGTGGAGAGTCTGCTTCTCCCTCTGACCTTCTCTCCTCTCCTTCTCTCTCTCACACTCTCTCTCTCTCAAATAAATAAAATATTTTTTAAAAATGTTGGTTGTACATTCTGACCACATTAAAAAAAAAGTTAGAAATGACTAAGCTTGGTAAGGAGGGCATGTTGAAAGCCAAAGCCATATCCAGAGCAAGGTCCTGCTTCTCTTCAATTCTATGAAGGCTGAGAGAGGTGAGGAAGCTGCAGAAAAAGAGTGTGAAGCTAGTAGAGATTGGTTCATAAGGTTTAAGGAAAGAAGCTGTCTGCATAACATAAAAGTGCAATATGAAGCAGCAGGTACTATGTAGAAGATGCAACAAGTTTTCTAGAAGATCCAGCTAAGATAATTAACAAAGGTGGCTACACTAAACAACAGATTTTCAATGTAGACCAACAGCCTTATATTAGAAGAAGATGCCATTTAGGACTTTGGTAACTGGAGCGAAGTCAATTTCTGCTTTCAAAGTTTCGAAGGACAAGCTGACACTCTTGGTAGAGGTTAATACAGCTGGTGACTTTCAGTTGAAAGTGATGCTCACTTACCATTCTTTTTTTTTTTTTTAATTTTTATTTTAAAATTTCTTTTCAGTGTTCCAGAATTCATTGTTTATGTACCATTCCCCATGCTCCATGCGATACATGCCCTCCATAATACCCACCACGAGGTTCACCCAACCCCCAATACCCCTCCCCTCCAAAACCCTCGGTTAGTTCCACAGAGTCCACAGTCTCTCATGGTTCATCTCCCCCTCCAATTTCCCCCAACTCCCTTCTCCTCTCCAGCTCCCCATGTCCTCCATGTTATTTCTTATGCTCCACAAATAAGTGAAAACATTTGACAATTGACTCCCTCTGCTTGACTTATTTCACTCACCATAATCTCTCCCAGTCCCGTCCATGTTGATACAAAAGTTGATACATCCTTTCTGATGGAGGCATAATTCTCCATAGTGTATATGGACCACATCTTCTTTATCCACTTGTCCGGTGAAGGGCATCTTGATTCTTTCCACAGTTTGGCGACTGTGACCATTGCTGCTATGAACATTGGGGTATGGATGGCCTTCTTTTCACTACCTCTGATTCTTTGGGGTAAATGCCCATTAGTGCAATGGCAGGATCATAGGGAAGCTCTATTTCTAATTTCTTAAGGAATCTCCACACTGTTTTCCAAAGGCTCACTTACCATTCTGAAAATCCTAAGGCCCGTAAGAACTATGGTAAATCTGCTCTGCCCATGCACTATAAAGGGAGAAACAAAGCCTGGCTGACAGCATATCTGTTTACAACATGGTTTATTGAATATTTTAAGTCCACTGTTGAGGACTACTGCTCAGAAAAAAAGATTCCTTTAAAAATATTACTGCTTATTGACAATGCACCTGAGTTCCCAAGAGCTTCAGTGGAGATGTATAAGATTAAGACCGTTTTCATGACAGCTAACATAACATCCATTCTACAGCCCATGGGTCAAAGAGTAATTTCAACTTTTGAGACCTATTATTTAAGAAATACATTTCATAAGACCATAGCTGATGGAACTGGGCAAAGTCAAAGGAAAATCTTCTGGAAAAGATTCATCCTTCTCGATACCAGTAAGAACTTTCATGGTTGGGGCGCCTGGGTGGCTCAGTGGATTAAGCCGCTGCCTTCGGCTCAGGTCATGATCTCAGTGTCCTGGGATCGAGCCCCGCATCGGGCTCTTTGCTCAGCGGGAGCCTGCTTCTCTCTCTCTCTCTCTCTGCCTGACTCTCCGCCTACTTGTGATCTCTCTCTCTGTCAAATAAAAAAATAAAATCCTTAAAAAAAAAAAAAAAAAAGAACTTTCATGGTTCACGGTAAGAGGCCAAAATGTCAACATTAACAGGAGTTTGGAAGAAGTTGATTCCTACTCTCATAGATGACTTTGAGGGGTTCAAGACTTCAGTAGAGGAAGTAACTACAGGGTGGTGAAACAGCAAGAGAACGAGATTAGATGTGGAGCCTGAAGATGTGACTAAATTGCTATAATCTCATGATCAGACTTGAAGGGATGGGGAGTTGTTTCTTGTGATGCGCAAAGAAAGTGGTTTCTTGACATAGAGTCCACTCCTGGTGAAGATGCTGTGAAGACTGTTAAAACAACAACAGAGGATTGTTGTGATTTATTACATAAACTTCATTCACAAAGCAGCAGCAGAGTTTGAGAGGACTGACTCCAGTTCTGAAAGAAGTCCTACTATGGGTAAAATGCTGTTAAGCAGCAACACACACTACAAGAAATCGTCTGTGAAAGGAAGAGTCAATCAATGTGGCAAACCAGTGTTGCTTATTTTACGAAATTGCCACAGCCACCCCACCTTCAGCAACCACCTCCCAATCAGTCAGCAGCCATAACAATGAGGAAAGACCCTTCACTAGCAAAAAAGATTATAACTCACTGAAAGCATAGATGATGGTTAACATTTTTAGCAATATTTTAAAAGTGAGCTGTGTGCATTTAAAAAGATATAATACTATTGCCTAATTTACTACAGTAGAGTGTGAACATAAATTTTGTACATACTAGGAGATCTGAACTCACAATATCTCTAAAACATGCCTGTAACTATGATACAAGGTAGAAAATAGTGCCATGTGAATGGCATGAAGATCCACACCAAACAGCTCAGGGAAGTAAAAAATGACTACCTTGGGGGTGATGGTGAAGATTTTATTGAGGTAGAGGCATGAAAGTGAGCTTTAGGGATGTAACAAGATGTGTAAATGAAAGCCTCCGGAGATGCAAATGATAGCCTCTAGAGCTATGTGTAGGACCAAACTACAAACACCTTCAAAGCAGGTGGTAAAAAGCGGGGCAAGAGAAGAAGGTAACTCTTAAGTTGTCACCCACATTGATGGCATGCAAGGCCACTGTATCAGAGAAAGGAAGACTTCCGAAAAAGGATTTTTTTGGAGAGAACTACAGGGTATAAAGCATTCTATATCCCTCCCCAGGGGTGAAGGAAGAGAGACAGGGAGATCCGTTCCTTACCTCAAATTAAAGGGCAGGACTTTGAGGGAACCACCTACAGAGCCTAATGGGTGTCTCTGGCAGTTTGAAGCACACAGGACTGTAGCCAGGCATGCACCTGGGAAACATAAATCTAGAGGGCGGAGCTGTGGCAAAGGAGCTGCTCTCCTGGAGTCCACCTGGGCAAATGATGCTTCCTTCCAGGGGACCAGGGGAGGTCCCAGAGGGAAAGGGAGTCAGTGTGATATTGCTTAGGCTCTGCTCAAAATGACCTCCTGCAGGGGTGGAGGCCTCAGCAGTGAGCTGGAGGTGAACTGCTGCTCGATACCTCCAGCTGCAGAAGTGTGGGGAAAGGGAAGTTCTCTTGGGAACCCATGGAAGTCCCTAAGAGAGCAATTGGCTTTAACCAGCTGCAAGGTCCAGATAGCACCAGTTTGATCATTTCCACTGTACTGGTCAACCAAGAATTGGGCTAATTCCCCTCCCTAATCCCCCTTTACTATTGTCCCTCCCCAAACTCCAGACCCTGAGGGGGGCAGAAACAGATTAGGAAGAGGGAAGAAGAGAAGAAGGAAGTTGAGAGGAAGAAAGAGAAGAAGCCAAGAACTCTTCTCTTCCTTCACCTTCAATCTCCAGACTTCTAGCCCACAGTCAGCCCAAGCCGGAGGAGGGGAGAAATTTCAATGTTCAAGTTCTAATTCTCCGGGACTGCCATTTTAATTTTTGATTGCCATTTTATTTTGTGATTTAAAGCGTAAAGGAGTACTTTTATTACCTCTGAGGGACCACCTTTGTCTTTCCTAGGGGTAAGAAAGAGATAGCCCCTTTGTGCAGATGTGAAGAGACAGCGGGGGTCAAAAACGAACTTGCTTTAAGACTCCATTCTACCATCTTCTCCCTCTCACTCTTCCTCAGTGCGCTCTCTCTCAAATAAATAAATAAAAATCTTTTTTAAAAAAACTTTTTATTTATTTATTTGACAGAGATCACAAGTAGGCAGAGAGGCAGGCAGAGAGGGAGGAGGAAGCAGACTCCCCGCTGAGCAGAGAGCCCGAGGCGGGGCTCAATCCCAGGACTCTGGGATCATGACCTGAGCCAAAGGCAGGTCATGAGCCACCCAGGTGCCCCAATAAATAAAAATCTTAAAAAAAAAAAAAAAAGATTCCATTCTACCAGTCATTCTTGTTCAATGAAAACATTACAGGCAGAAACAGGAGAAGGAGCCTCCAGAAAAAGAACAGAGGTAGCCATATCCAAGCTTTCTTCGGAAAAGGAGGCAGAGATAAGCACATCTATCCCAGGGATGGGGGCAGTGTGAGGGACACTGTAAATATAGACAGGCGGCTGATCAGAAGGGCCTCCAGTGCAAACTAGAGAGTCATTTCAATATTGAAGTAAAGGGGCCCCTGGCTAGTTCAGTTGATAGAGCCTGCACCTCTTGATCTCAGGGTTATGAGTTTGAGTTCTACATGGGGTGTAGAGATTAAAGAAATCTTTAAAAATAAATAAATAAATAAATAAACATTTCAGTGTATTTTAGTATATATTTTACTAAAATAAGCACAAGAAATCAGTAAAACAAAGTATTTAAAACATTTCAAATAAAAAAAATTCATAATTGTAAGTAAAATATAAATATACTTAATACATATTAAGCATTTTCCAATATAAAAATAAAATGTTGCTTAAAGTTAGCTTTACCCAAAGAAAGTTTAAGTAACTTTTTAAAAAAGATTTTATTTATTTATTTCACAGAGAGAGAGATCACAAGTAGGCAGAGAGGCAGACAGAGAGAGACAGGGAAGCAGGATCCCCACTGCGCAGAGAGCCTGATGCAGGGCTTGATGCCAGGACCCTGAGACCATAACCTGAGCCAAAGGCAGAGGCTCAACCCACTGAGCCACCCAGGCACCCCACATAAAGAAAGTTTAATTGGGATTAAAAATGAAATAAAATTGAGATCTTTTTTTTTTTTTAAGTGTTCTTAGTCTCTCAATGATATCACCATTGGGTAGTGAAAAACCCTCCAGTCCCTGAAAGCTTCTTTCTGAATCTATACTGGTTAAGGGAATGATAAGGAGATAATTGTTAAGTTGTTCTTAAATATTTTTCTCTAGCCTATTATCTTCAAACAGTCCTATCTCTTGGGTAATAACTTTGAGGAAATTTGGGAGCAGGAGGCAATGTTTTGTTTCCCTGCAGAAACAACAATTTCTTTTATTGGTAACAAGATATATATATATATATATATATATATATTTTTTTTTTTTTTTTTTTTTTAAAGAAGAAGTATTTCTCAGGGCGCCTGGATGGCTCAGTCAGTTAAGCATCTGAATCTATTTCAGCACAGGTCATGATTTCAGGGTCCTGAGACTGAGCCCCTCATGGGACTCTCTACTCAGCAGGGAGTCTGCTCCTCTCATTCTCCCTCTCCCTCTGACCTTCCCCCAGGGCATGTTGTTTGCTCTCTCTCTCTCTCAAAAAATAAATAAATAAATCTTTTTAAAAAAGTATTTCTCATTTGTCATCACTTCCTAACATCATAAAAATAGAGATTTTTAATGCAGATACCATATTAATACTAATAGTGCTCTGTTCATATTCCATCTGTTGGAAAGTCATTGTAATAGACAAGAATTATTTCTGCCCTAGAACTTTGCTTTGTGATTCCTACTTTCTTCTTTTGCTTGAAGCTTGTGGAAGTATAGAAGACAGCCTTCTAAACAAGCTCACCTATATTCTGATTCAAAATTAATGAAGCTTATCTCTGGTATGTCTCAAGACACAAATGATTGAGATTTTTTTTTAAATTCAAAATAATGTTATGACACCAACAGAAACACCAGTGTTCCAGGACTACAAAACATCACAGACACTAGAGTAGTGGACCATTGGACACTGATGCCGCAAATCATTCCATGGCCAATGGAGGGCCAACAAATGTTTTAAACAAGGACTACAGATGTAGAGGTAGACATACTTCATTAGAGTTCTAAGAGTTACAGAGAGCATTTAAGCCCACCTCCCTCTACTGAAAGGTGAGCAACTTCACTAGGACCCCCTGACAACGTGCATAGGGGGTCGATTCATGAAAGGAGGAAAGAAGGGAGAAAGGCATGGAAGGCATCTCTTGTGTCCCCCCAACCCCCATTCTCCCTTTTTTACTAAGACGAGCTCTCTGAGTTTTGGAAGAACTGTGTGCACCCCTCGTGGCTCACACAGTTTGGGTGGGTTTGACTTCCCCTTCAACTCCAGGGAAGGTCAGAAATGATTTTTTCAGGAATTAAGGATGTGTTCCAAATCTGGCAAATGAGTTTGAGGCCCAGGATTTCTGTTCACACAGAGGGGGGAAAAGCACGTTGTTTCCAGTTAAGCTGAGTGGGGAAGAGTGAAAACAGCCTTGGCCACTGTCTACCCAGAGGTAGCCTAGCAGTCACCAGTTTGAGAATAAAAGCAGTGGAGTGAGAGATGAAGCTAGAAGCTTTGAAAGAAACCAGAAACCGTCTGTATGTCTTCTCTGGAAAATGTCTATTCATGTCTTCTGCTCATTTTTTACTTAGAAACCAATGTTATCTGTGCTTCTACCTAGCTAAGCCCAAGGCAGTTCTGAAGTTTTCCGTGATGTGGGCTAATTGATTCCTTTCTCCCCTTTTTTCCTGTTAAACTAGCTTGAATCAAATTTTCAGCCACTTGCAACAGGAAGAGTTCTAAATGATATTTGAGAAAATAATTTAATCAATCACTGAAGTAATAACAAGAAGAAAGAGACTTATTGGTGAGAAGTCATGAAGGAAAACCAATGTTCTAGTCTCACATGTTGGATGGATATCATACATGCTCTATAGCACACAAATTACTAACCCTCTCCCCAATATAAGTTTAGCAGTATAATCTGTGGCTCATATTGTCGGTAATTCAAACTACCTCGTAATCCAATCATAATTATATACTTACAATTATATAATTATATATTTATAATATAATACATAATTGACATTATTCTTACTGATGGTTTTTCTCTTTTGCAAGCTTGTGGGACAGATCACTAGGGAAAAAAATTCATTGAAGGTGAAACTATCAATCTTACCTGCCTCGATGTGTATCTTTACCTCTTTTCCTGTCTTAATGGAACAGGTGACCCTTAATGAAAGACACAACCCTTCTGTCTAGGCTGATCTTTTTTTTAAAGATTTTATTTATATATTTGAGAGAGAAGAGAGTATGCACATGAGTGAAGGGGAGGGGCAGAGGGAAAGGAAGAAGCAGACTCCCTCTGAGCAGGGATTTGAGGCAGGGGGCCTTGATGCCAGGACCTTGAGATCATGACCTGAATGAATCAAAAGGAGACACTTGACTGACTGAGCCACCCAGTTGCCCCTCTGGCTGATCTTAATTGGAGCGGTGACACTTCTGTCCAAGGCTGATCCTTCCTCCTTTCTTTATCACAGCTTCTCCCATCTCCTGAGGGATTTTGCTCTATCAGTGATTCCTTTTTGTCTTAATTGTTTCCTCTCCACTGGCAATTTTCTTCCATCTTTATAAAAATTCCCCCATACTAAAATAATGCCCTCCTAGACTCTTCATCAATAGTTCTCAAAGTGTGATCTGAAGAGCTCCTATATCAGAAGCACCTGGGATGCATCTTTAAAACACAGAGTCCTGGCCCCACCCTGATCTAGTAAGACACATTGGTTCTCCGGAACCTGGCCTCTAAAAAACACTCCAGGTGATTCTGATGCACCACGCAGTTGGAGAAAAGTGTTTAGTTACCTATTCATTACCCAATCTTGTATATACTGTGTATGTTTCACTTTCCTATAGTCCTCAAATCTTCAAAAGTATCAAGCCCAGCACCTCTCCCACACACATACTGATTTGGTAGAAAAAAAGAAAACATTAAAGGAGAAAATTCCCACACTAAAAATGTAACTTCATTCATACCTAGTCTTTCTACTTTTCCTCCTGTCAACATGGAAAATACTTTTTCCTTCTGAGGCTAACTATGACATCTGAGTTCATTTTTCATATTTTCCTACCCTTCTAAGCACTTCACTCACTCTTTATCCTGTCTCTTATATTTTTAATCTTTTATATTATATATATTATATATATAATATTATATATGTCTCTTATATTTTTAATATTTCCTTCTCTAGAGTCTTCCTTTATCATTTAAACACATGAACATGGACATGTTCATGAACCCCTTATGGACAACATAAGGGGTTAGGAGCACCGGCCCCTCCCTCCTAGCATCCGCAGTTCTAAATTCACATATAACTTTTTTAACTCCCCCCAAATTTAACTTCTAATAGCCTACTCCTGACCTGGAGCATTGCTGATAACACAAGCAATCAATTAACACTTATTTTGCATGTTATGTGTATTATGTACCATATTCTTACAATCAAGGTAAGCTAGAAAAAAGAAAATGATGGCAAGAAAATCATAAGGAAAACACATTCAGTACTGTATTTACTGAAAAAAAAATCCGTGTACCACTATACTCATTCACCTCCTTTTCTCAGCTAAGCTTTTTGAAGATTCTACGCTGACAGCCCCTTTGCTGCCCACTTCTATTTAATTTCCACCCCACTATTTCCTTGAGACTGCTCTCACTAAAATGATCCAAAATTACTTTGTTGTTAAATCCAGTGGACACTCAATCCGTACATTATTGAACTTCTCAGTCCTATCTGACACTGATATCTATTCCCTTCTTGGAACTTTTCTTCTCTTGGCTTCCTTGATATCTCTTTTTTTCCCATCTCTGTGCTGCTCTTTCCCACTCTCCTTCTCAGGTTTCTTTCCCTCTGCCCTTCCCTTAAATGGTGGGCTCCTAGAGTCCTGTCCTAGCCTCCTCTTTTTCTCTCCCCACTCATCCCAAGAATCTTATCCATGCCTATTGTTTCAATTAATAACTAAGTGCAGAAAAGTCCCATGTATAGTTCCTAGTCCAACTCATTCTGAGCTCCTGACCCACATAATCAATTATGTAGAATGCATTTCTACTTAGATGCCTCACAAGTCCCTTATAACATATATACCTTGGTAACTTCCACTCAGCCTCCTTCTAGGTGAATGGCATCCTCTGCAAGCTGCCCAAGCCGGGAACACCTTCCTCCTTTTCTCTCTTGTTAACCCACACCCAGAATGCTTCAACAACCTCCTAACTGACCTTCTCCTCCTTGGCGTCCTTCCAATCCAGGGTGATACCCTGGAAGAGAAGACCACAGTTATACTGGCCATTAGGTCCTAAATATTTGCCATAGGTTAGGTTTGAAATTAGGCTTCGAGCTTCCTGCAACTAAGGCAAAAATGAAGGAAAAGTAATCTTCATCTTTTTTTAATGCTTGTTCTAATGCTAACACATTTCTCTAAAAGACATTTTTCAGGAGGAGATTTATATAGGAGGCAAAAAGCAATGAAACGGACAATGTCCTCCACAACATTCCTGTGATATATCCTACAGTTTCATTCAGCAAGTATTTATGCAATACTTGCTATAAGCCAGGCACCGTGCTCACGACTGCAGATAAGGCAGCAAATGTGGTTGTTTCTTATCTAATCTCACGATTAAAACCAAGTTTTGGCATCATATTAAAAGTGACTCTCTGTACACAATTTGGTGGGAGGAGATATCCCAAGATATCTCTCCATGATGGCAAAACCAGGGACAAAAACAGTAGTTCAGTTCGTCCACCTCCTCTCTCCTCTCCTGGGGCCGTCCCTGGAGCATGATTTCAGGATTTCTAGCTTTTCCTTTAAACTGCCGTTTACCCACACTCCCAGCACCACCACACACCACTTACTCAATATTTACAGGACTCCCCAGTGGTTGTCTCCTATGTGCCGACAAACAGTACTCTCAACTAGCACATGGAATCTGTCATTTTCCAACTTACCTGCTCTGGCTTCCTGCAGAGATCTGCTGCTGAGACATCACCAGCACTGTTACCCCACTACACATACATGTCCTATCCAGACAAGCCGCTGCTGTTGCTCATACAGGTCAGAGGTGCTGCTCGTAATGCTTGACAAATTTATGCTGAGGTTGCCAGAGTGCAGGGTGCAGACCTGGGTTGCCTGTCAATTCCTGCCGAAGGTACTGGCACCCGGATGCCAGTGTTACATCACCTTGAAGCTTCTCTGATGTGCTAAAACTCCCAGGGCTCAGGGCCCTTCTGCACAAAAGTTGTACCATGTTTCTGCCGAACTGTTGAAAACAGCTCTCTCTAACCACTGGGATTACATTTCATCACATGGGCTCTGAAGCACTGTTGTCTGAAACTCTTGACGCCTTATTTAGGCTACAGAAAAACAGTTTTCAGTTTGTAATCACATCAGTATGCACAGTAAGTCTCTAAAGAGTGAGTCCGTCCATGGGCTAGGCTAGTGGGAAAGCTGTGACAATGTGCAGTGTTCCAAAATGATCCTTTCCCCACAGTAGGGCATTCATAACATTCTATCTCGGTGAACAAGTTTAGACCCCGGGCAAGAGTTGTACTCCATAATTATGTTTTATGTTGTCTTCAAGTTTGGTCCAGTTTGATCCAGGACTAGAATTTAGAAGGTTTTAAGAACTCATTAGAGGACATACATTCAGACTCTTTTCACAAATGTCCCTCCTCTCAACCTGACCTTTGCCTTCAGATAGGCATGGCTGGTTCCATTGTGCCCTGTTTGTTGCAAAGATCTGGAATGCAGGCTTCAAGCAAGCCTACACGCAAGAGAAACCAGACCAACAGGCACCTATGGGTTGTTTAGTCACTAGACACCCACAGGCAAGACCTGGATTATTCCACAAGAAATACTGTGGATATGAGTGAACACATCAATGAGCTTAAAGTTCTACATGTTTGCGACAGTTTAGGCCTCTTTAAACTTAGAAGGGGTGTAGTAAGTGAAGATTAAATATAAAATGCCTAGTGCTGCCCTTCGCAAATAATCATCACTCGGTAAACTGGTGTTGAGGCTCTTAGCTTCAGCGACCTTCCAGGACTTCAAGAAAATCTACACACCTTAAATTACTCCCCTTTGCCACCCAGTTCTACCCCAGTCTTCACTTGTCCTACCCTATGGGCCAGGGAAACTGGCGGATTCACTCCTACTACATTGGCCACCAGTCCTTGACTTGCCCTGCTGGTGCTAAGAAGCGAGGTCCACTGTCCCGGGCTACGAAACACCTCTAAAGGGAGCGGGGGCGGGGGGGCGGCGGCGGTGGAGGCGGTGTCCGCCGCGCGCAGCCTTGTGGGAGTTGTAGTTCTCAGAACTCAGACTCTCCAAACAGGCGTCACCGCGGCACTCGTTTTCCCATGCTCCCATGCGCGGATCCTCTTGGGACGAGTCCTTGGGTGGGGGAAGAGGTGTGTGGGAGCTTGCGGACAAAAAAGTGGAGCGTAGTCGTCTGTGTTCGTGGAGTCTGCGGCCGAGGAACTCAGGGCTGGTTCCCGTCCCTTCGGAGCCCTGAAGGCCAAACTTGGATTCCAAGTTTAAGGTTCCCCAGAAGGTGAAAGATTCGGAGCTGAGCTTCCCCCTGCCGGGTCTGCGGCGGGAGCGGCCAACCCCGACCCGCGTTAAAACTCCCAGGGAGTCCTCGCTTTTCCCACCGCCGCTTCTCCCACCACTCTCCCACTTGGGGGTCTCCCTTAGGGCCGGGAGTCGCTGCAGTCGCTGGATGTGCGCTCCGGCGGATTCCCGGGAACTCGGGGGCGGCCGCTGAGCCCCGGCGCGAGAGCAAAGTTTGTATTCGCCTTCTGCAGCCTCACGCCCGGGGGCTTCCACCATGATCGGCGGTGTGTTCAGCGTGCGCATGTGGGCGCCGGTGGGCTTCCTGACCTCGCTGGCTTACTGCGTTCACCAGCGGCGGACGGCCCGCGCCGAGCCGCGCAGGGCGGAGAACCAGCATCCCGTCGACCGGAGTCAGCTGGAGTTGAAAATGGTGCAGGTCGTGTTCCGACACGGGGCTCGGAGCCCTCTCAAGCCGCTCCCGCAGGAGGAGCAGGTGAGAGGTTGGCCTGGGCAGGGGTTTGTGGGGGCAAGGACCTCGTGGTCGACCCGGGCAGACCAGACAACCTGAACACTCATCTTTGGAGATTTACCTTCACTGAGCTGGATTCTGGCAGGGTCCAGACCAAGGGAAAACTGCAGTAGCCAGTTCCGCCCTCAGCTCTTGAGCAGAAGCGTTGCTGGCCTGGTACTGCTAGCCCTCTTACCTCTTAGGACCCTCCATGTGTAAGGCAGCCCTGGAACTTCCATTTGTGGCCTTGATGGCTATGGTGTAGCACAGCTGGTGACACTTAGGTGCTTATTAAAGCGCCCAGGGATCTTGTTAAAATGAGGATTCCAGTTCAGCAGGTGTGAGGTAGGCCTGAGATTCTGTATTTTAACAGATACTGGGGTGAACTTGAGAACGAAGGTGTAGTGCGTTTCTGTGTGACTGTTTTGAAGGTTGTCAAGAATTGCAGGAACCTATGTAACTGGGAGCAGGGGTCACAGTGGGTAACAGAGCTCAGCACCTTTGGAAACAAATTTTTACAGCCGCTTTCTCTTAGGGTTTGCTGGAGACCATTTGAGATCCCTTGAAGGCTGCTTTTTTTTTTTTTTTTTTTTGTAGTAAGTGATATATCTGGGGGCTCTCCTTTTCTATTTTGGGTTTCTAAAACTCTTGTGGAAGGGATTTCAGGTAGGTAAGCATTTTTAATTGGCTAGTCTTGTGGCTATAATGTCTTAAAATCTACCTGATTTGGTCAGGATAATTATGATTAAAACACAAATAATTAGTTTTTTTCAAGTGATTAACCTTCCTGGCTTTGATTTTTGGGGAGAAGCAGTGAAGGTCTCTGACCTTTGATACCAGGCAGGTCTGTAATTGAAGAATTCTGGCTTCCCAGTGATGATAAAGAGGCAACCTAAAATCCTCAGGCCCCTTGACTGTAACACTTAACTGTGGAGTGCTTTTGCATTATTAGTCCTCCAGGTTAATGTTGGAGCAAGTTCAGCAGACGTCTAAACCTGTTATTTGGCATACTTTTCATGATCATAATTGGTTTCCAGAAACCCTTAGGATTGTGTTCTCACACTGTACAATGGAAAATCCAGCTTTTAAAGCTGGTCAGACATGAACTCAAACTTGTAAAGGTCTTACCACATAAATAAATAAATTTTGGCAGGCAGTTAATTCCATTATCAGATTTCTAAGTTAGTCTTTCTGAATGGCTCTACCACTTTCTAGTATTGGAGTATCTAGTATCCACTTTTTGGTATTGGAGTTTCTTTTTTCCTCTTCTTCCTTCCCCCACCCCTCTTCCTTCCTTTCTTTTTGATGCTTTTTCAATCCCTTACTCTGCCTTTTTGTATTGGGTCACTAAATTTTCCTGATGATTTTTGTACATAGCTTGTCTCATTTGCACTCTCTTCTCCATTTATTCTTGTTACAGAAACTGGAAAATAATATAGAGGTAAAAGACTCATGTTAAAAAACAAAGTTATCAGTGGTAGCAGGACAATAAAAGTCTGAATGTCTAGGCTTAGACCTAGTATATATATACTCCCTTAAGGGGCTGAGAAAGATTTAGATTCTTACAGGACTTTATCCTGAGCCGGTATATGTGTGATGGGTACCTTCTGCCATTATGTTGGAAGGGGCAGTTTGTAGCTAAGATAGAATGCCATCTTCATTCATCTTCTGTCTCTGTAGCCACAAAATAAGAAGCATCTGAGCCCATGGCCTTGCTTTGCAGTTAGGGAAGGCACATTACCTCTCCTGCCTGTTCACATTCTCAGACTTCAGGCAAATGCATTAGACATCTTTGATTATCTCCTAAAAGTTGTATGCATAAAAGCCGGGGGTGGAACCAAGCCTCTTTCAATTTGGGCTGTGAGCAGGTGTCATCAGCTTCCTGTAATTTGTTTCTGGATGTTTTCTCTCCGATTTTCTTTTCAAGATCCAGTTTGGTAGAGGTTGTTACTGGGATTTTCTAATCTGCTTCTGCTATTAACTGTAGTTAGAAGGACTACCTGGCAACAATTCTGAAACTACAACTGCCTTTGGTAGATGTCTCCAGATTTGTGACTGGTTTATAGATGAACAAAAGTGACAAGTCACTTCATTCAGTTATCTCGCAAATCTTCAGAAAGTAGCATTGTCTAAAATTAGGTTTTTTAAAAGTTTTTAAAATTTATTCATTTGAGAGAGAGAGAAAGAGCACAAAGAGAGGGGAGGATCAGAGGGAAAGAGAGAAGCAGACTCCCATCTGAACAGAGCACCTGACACAGGACTCAATCCCAGGACCCTGGGATCATGACCTGAGCCGAAGACAGATGCTTCACTGGTGTCTGGTGTTAGCCAGACAGGTGTCCCTAAAATTAGATGTCTTATTGAGTTGTTTTCTTTGGCTTCAGTGGCAGTTGACTTGTCTTCCTCTAGCAGTGCTTGGGAAATAAAGCTCTGGAACTTGATTGGCTCTTTTTTCTGATTATTAGGTTAGATCCAAGTACACATTGACAAGATAAATGAGGCCCTACTTTCAGAGTTCCCTCAGCTCACCTCTAGGCAAGATGGCCTCCAACTTAGGCAGGTTCCTCAGTTTTTTATAAAACAAAGTTCAACTTAGCTCAACTCTACTATTGATAAAGGAACTTGGGTTCCTATTTACTTGATAATGTAGGCAAGGTGGAAAGTATATTGACAGTCTTACTGTTACTTAATACTTACCCGAAGCTCAGCTAAGAAGCAGTATTCAGGAAGCAGTGCGTGAAGGATATGCCAGTGGGTCCATTCATTATTCTAGAATAGTGTTCTTAACTTGTTCTTGGCAGGACATTGGATTCAACTGGGGAGCTTTAAAACGCTAAGGCCCAGGTCTCCCTCCTAGAGATTTAATTGGCCCAGAGCATGCAGACATGGCAACAGCCTCTCTGGTGAATCTTTAGAATTATCTGGACTAGGTAGCATTAAAAGAGCTGAGGCCCCACCCCAGGAGATCCAGATGTGATGAGCTCAGGATGGGGCTCAGGCATTAGTTTCTTTTTAAAATCTTTTTTCATGATGCCAGTGTGCAGCCAAGGTTTAAAACCATTGCTTTATTCTAAAATCTACACCCAGAAGGGTTTTGCTTAGTTTTATGTAGGTTTTTTTCTTTTACCTTTGGAATGTGGCATATCAATCCCAGTATAGTATTGTCTTCACAGAAATGTGCTTTGGTGAGATCCCATCATTCTGTGTTGAGGAAACTGAGAAACAATCCCACAGAACTCATTGCTGTGATACTTCATTATATTACTCTATCCTCCCAAGGACCCTTGGGAGGAATTTGTCTGTTAGCATTAGAAATGGTGTGCTTCTCCCGAATAGTTGTCTTGCTTTTATCTTTAGGCTTGTCTAGCTGATCG
Source organism: Mustela putorius furo (assembly GCF_011764305.1). Classification (NCBI taxonomy): domain Eukaryota; kingdom Metazoa; phylum Chordata; class Mammalia; order Carnivora; family Mustelidae; genus Mustela; species Mustela putorius. The sequence goes on from NW_025421424.1 coordinate 1,077,703, forward strand.
AGTTTCTGCTTTACATAAAAGCCAGACGGCTTAGTGCTGAATCTTTGGCCCACCTACAATTAAGCATAAGGATCTTTATAGTCTATGTTTTGGAGATACATTATTCTTATGTCCAATTTTTTTGTCCCTATACTTGTTTGCTTTTGTCTTTCTCGCTCACCCTGAATTGGTTGTTTTACTATATTTTAGGTCTTGCTATCATCTACTTTATGTTCTTTTAAAAATGGGGCATAAATAAGTAAGTAAAATTATAAAGTTAGCCTTTGCCACTAAGTTGGAAGCTGAAGAGCCAGAACAAGAGTGAGAGTGTGTATATGGGGTAGACACCATGTATAGAACTGGTGTATCATCTGTTAAAATTTTGAAAACATGTACCGCAGATTTGACATGACCTAGATTTCCAGGAGTTATCTCCTGGGAAACAGCAAAGATCCTCTGTTGACTGATGTCCTTAACAAGAGGAGATTTTTCTCTCTCTCTTTTCTTTCTTTCTTTCTTTTTTTTTTTTTTTAAGATTTATTTATTTATTTGAGAGAGGGTATGAACAGGAAGAGGGGCAAAGGGAGAGGGAGAAAGAATCTCAAGCAGATTACCTGCTGAGTGAGGAGCCAGATTCTGAGACCATGACCTGAGCCGAAGTCAAGATTCAGATGCTTAACCAGCTGAGCCACCCAGGCGCCCCAGGAGATTCACAGTGAGGCTGACTAGGCCCTGTGGACTTGGTGTGAGGACCTGGACTAAACATTGGACTTACAAGATTGGATAATTCAGCATTGGCTGTAAAAGAGATATGCTGAAGGAGAGTAAAAAGAGATTCCAATTATGGGAATACGCTAGAAGCCCTGGGAACATAAAGGAGGTACCTCAAACTTAAAATGTCCAAAACTGGACTCAGCATGTCACCTGTCTTCTTTCTTTTTAATTAATTAATTTTTTATATCCCCAGGGGTACAGGTCTGTGAATCACCAGGTTTACACATTTCACAGCACTCACCAAAGCACATACCCTCCCCAATGTCCATAATCCCACCCCCTTCTCCCAAACCCCCTCCCCCCAGCAACCCTCAGTTTGTTTTGTGAGATTAAGAGTCACTTAAGGTTTGCCTCCCTCCCAATCCCATCTTGTTTCATTGATTCTTCTCGTACCCACTTAAGCCCCCATGTTGCATCACCACTTCCTCATATCAGGGAGATCATATGATAGTTGTCTTTCTCTGCTTGACTTATTTTGCTAAGCATGATACGCTCTAGTTCCATCCATGTTGTCGCAAATGGCAAGATTTCATTTCTTTTGATGGCTGCATAGTATTCCATTGTGTATATATACCACATCTTCTTGATCCATTCATCTGTTGATGGACATCTAGGTTCTTTCCATAGTTTGGCTATTGTGTCACCTGTCTTCTGAGTTGGTCTTAGTTTTTAGTCACGGAGGATGTCTTGTCACCTTAGACACCCAGGCTTAAAATCAAAGGAAGTTTTTTCTTTATTCTTTCTCATTCACCTACCAACATAGGCCCCAGATAAAATTTGATGGACTCACTTGCCAGGTTTGACTCACATGTCTTGCATCTACCCCTTCTATTCCTACTGCCCTAGATGAGGCCTTAGGCCCTCATCAGCTCCATTGCAGACATCTTGAAATTGGCTTCTGCATCAGTCTTCCCATTCCAGTAATGATCTAGGCTGTTGGTTTTCAAACTGTTCTTTGGAGCCTGTAATCTAGAGAGATGCCTAGTGGCTGGGGCTCTGTACTCCCACTCCTACTTCAACTGGAGGAACTCCATTTTTTGGCTTTTTATATGGAAAACTAAAGTCAAATTCTATTTGGTATTTGCTAATGAAAAAATCTGAAGGGGCACCTGGGTGGCTCAGTGGGTTAAGCCGCTGCCTTCGGCTCCGGTCATGGTCTCAGGGTCCTGGGATCGAGTCCCACATCGGGTTCTCTGCTCAGCAGGGTGCCTGCTTCCTCCTCTCTCTCTCTCTCTGCCTGCCTCTCTGCCTACTTGTGATCTCTCTCTGTCAAATAAATAAATAAAATCTTAAAAAAAAAAAAAATCTGAAAACTGCTCCCAGGTTGAGGCAAACCAAACCACTTCTTTCCTATATGCATTCTTCACCATCTCTGTTTTGCTCAAACTTCTACTGATTTTGGAATTCTGAATACCACCCTCTCCTTACCTACCTCTCATTCTCAAGTCCACATCTTTGCTTGTCTAAATCCTCTTTACTTCAAAGGCCATTCTTTCGTGAAACTTCTTGAATTCCCAGCCAGGAGAGAAGGTCTTTCTTGTCTTTGAGCTACTAGTGGTCTTCATCTGGTTTCTTGTAGGACATAGTTTATTTTAGTGCTATCATTTATATTCATAGCTCACTGTCTCTACCGACCTAAAAACCCAGAAAAGGCAGGGTCCTATTATCTCCGTCTTTGTGTCTTCCACAAGGTCGGGAGTTGTTAATTGTACCTACTGTGTGCCAAGCCCTTTGCTAGGCTTTCAAAATGCAGGAATAATAGACAACCTCATCTCCATTCTCAGAGCAGGACTACTGAGCAGGACAGACTAGTAGTAAAGGAACTCTTCTAATCCAGTTTGGTAAAGGCTACCAAAAAGGGCCACTGAGGCTGCATTGAGAGCGTGGGACATGGTCACAGCTTCTGGCAGCATTGAAGCCATCTTGTGGAATGAGCAGAAATCTTTCCAGACGAAAGGAAAAGGAAAATTTCACGTAGAAGAAACATGCGGTTGAAAGGCCAGGAAGTATGAGGATTGGTGAATTGGAGACAAAGTTATATGGTTAGAGACTAAGTCTGTAGGACTGGGAAGAAATGGTGAGGAGACAGAGGGAGGGGCAGAGGCCCTTGTGAGCCCTTAATGGGTTTATGCAGGGAAGTTACAGGATCAGAACTTTGAAAGGAGCCACGAGTAAAAGACAGTGGGAAGAAAGAAGGTCTGTGTTCTGAACACCCAATCTTCTGATATCAGTTGCTGTAACACCTGGCTGCAGGTGGGAGTGAGACAGTGCCTTTTGAAAGAATGGAGGGCTTCCTGAAAGGAACCTGGGATTCCCAGTGGTGTTCTTCTGGGCTGTTTCTGGGAGGGGCCAAGATAAATATGATGATCCATGACAGAGTTAAGTTTTCAGATGTTAGTTTTAAAACAAAACAAAGTGGTGGGGAATAGAGTTAAATATTATTCTTGTGATTTTAAGCGCTATAGTAATTCAGAGGAGAAGACAACATGCTAAAAGCTGGAGTAGTCCGTGATGGAAAGTAAGACTTGAGCTATCATTGGACCTTGAAGAGAAGCTGGATGGGCAGTAGGGACAGGAATCTGTCCAAGCAAGGGAAGCAAGCTAAAAGAAGATGCAGAGGAAGCAATGAGTATGGTCTGGTTTGGAGAGGAGAGAGGCATAGTGACAGTACAGCTGGGGACAGGGGCTGGGCCAAGGTATAGAAGTTGTGGAAGGCCAAGTGGCCAGGTGTTTATATCTCTTGAAACATTGGGAAAAAGCTATTGATATGATGGAAGTGGCTTAACAAGATTCATGGAGGGGGGTAGATAATCTGTGTAATTAGGTTTTACACTCTGACAGAAAAAAGAAGGACCTTTGGGAGTGACTTTTTTCTAGCCAGTGATCAACAGAGTCTAGTGCATGGCTGGTAAAGCAGTAGGGGAGAGCTGGAAGTTTGAGTTTTGGGGCCTAGCAGAATTATGGCATCATTGTGAATGACGTAGTATGTTGAGAAGAGGAGCTGGTATATGGAAAGAAGAAAAGACTTTTGTTTTTAAATTGAAGTCATCACATCTGACTCAATGAATGTAAGAGTTTCATGGGCAGTTGGAGCTCTGAGACCTGTGGCTACTGGTGATGTTTGGAAGCCATTATAGTACAGTGGAGCAGGAGCCACATTGCAAGGAGAAAAGGAAGATGGTGAAGAAGTGAAGGTTTCTTGGGGGCAACTACTTGTTTGAGAAATTGGATGAAAGGAAGGGAAATAGGTGGTAGTTAGAAGGGACATTGAGTAGAGCCTTTAAGGGTGGGGAGCCGTAGAAGCCTGCATGGGGTTGATTCCTAAAAAATTCTTACAAGTATATGCTCACTGAGATTATATTATGCTCATTCGTTTGTTTGTTCATTCATTCACCGAGTGTTTGCATACCAGGCATTCTGGCCATTTCTCCCCTTTACTGCAGTCTGGGCTTCGTGCCAGAACAACATCTTAACAGTGAGTACTAGTGGAGCAATAACAGGACTTGAGCGAGGTTCGGCTGGAATAATCAATTACAGTCTTTTCTTCCCTTAATTGGAGCTAAAGTTTCTTTCCTTCCCATGGGAAAGTTGTGGGTGATTCCAGCTATGTCTTCCAGGTGGTGCTGGGTATTACTGAGTTTCAAGAGCCTTTTAAACAATGTGTTGTTTTTTGTGGTCACAGCAGGCAGAGTGGAATCTCCAGCTACTAGAGGTCCCACCCCAAACTCAGTTTGATTACACCGTCACCAATCTCACTGGTGGCCCAAAACCACATTGTCCTTTCGACTCTCAATACCGTGAGACCAAACTGAAGGTGAGCAGTGCTTCCCTCCTCTGGGAAGCCCACTATAAAGTTTCCATGGTTCTCTCTGGGCTGAGTTTAGCAGGCTGTGAGGTATTTTCGTTCTTCTTTATGTCTCTGCCCCACATTAGGGGGGCATGTTTGCCGGACAGCTGACCAACGTGGGCATGCAGCAGATGTTTGCCCTAGGAGAGAGGCTGAGGAAGAACTATGTGGAGGACATCCCCTTTCTTTCGCCAACTTTCAATCCAATGGAGGTCTTGTGAGTTACTCAAAAAAGGGGTGTTGCACCCAGTTTAAGGTCTTAAGCATGAGGAAACCCATACTGACCCCCCAGATGGTTCCTGTTCTCACCCAACATAGTTTGGGGCAGTTACCTTGTATAATAGGATCCTGTGAACATGTGGTTGATGGAGGTGACATTCATTGGCTTTTGGGTCCCTTGGGGCAACCATCCCACAGAGAGATAAAGGATTATTCCCAGCCCCATAGCTCCCCCTATGTGATCTTAAAGCCTCCTAGGTGCTCTGTAGGATAGGGTAGTATATATACTTGAATCTTCCTTTTATGAATGTCTCTGCTTTTTTTTTTTTCTTCCAGCGTTCGTTCCACTAATATATATCGAAATCTGGAGTCTACCCGGTGTTTGCTGGCTGGACTTTTCCAGTGTCAGAAAGAAGGTTCGAGTTTGGAGTCTAGAAGTCAGCCCCTATCCCAGAGGACCTTTCTTCTTGCTTCCAAAGCCCTCCCCACCCTCTTCCTTGGTGCTGTTCCTTTGATTTCTCTCCTGCACATGTGGCTTCCATGCTGTACCTACTGTAGTGGGCTGTCCCTTGTCTGGCCTTCCGCTGCCCTTGCCATCTGTCCTCCACACCTACAGTGATGTGTCAGCCACTCTGATGTGCCCGTGGCTCCTGACTTCTCCTCTTAGGCTTCTCCACAGGCTGCATGAGGCAGCCCTAGCCAGGTCTTGTGAACAGTGTTGGGGCTTTTTGCTTAGGTAAGACGCTACTGAAAAGGAAGGCAGGCAGGAGGGATACTTAGCTGGGACCCAAGCCTGCTGCCATTGCTCTGGTCTTGGTTATAATCCACAGCCGGACCCAGATGGTATTAACAGTATTCTGTTCAGTCTCGCCTCACTGAGAAGGTCTAGTGAGTTGGAGTTTTGACGTGTTCAACCCGTGAATGATCACAGCTAATAGTACTCAACCTTTCACCACTGAGGACCACATTTATTATTTTCCCTCATGGATCTCATGTCTTGAGGCCCTTTGACTAGCAAATGGAACTGCATTTTGTCATTTGTACTTGATTCAGATTTACATTTAATTGCCGGTCTGAGTTTCATATCAACATGACCTCACCGATATTAAAATACTAAAATGGTGCCATAAGGCAAAGGTTCTTGCTTCACTTCTTTAGCAGTATCTCAAATAGATATAAAATTTCCGTCAGCTTTTAGAAAAATAAACTATGTAAAATAATAGAAACCTCCAGGCCAGAAGAGGCTGGCCTTACCCCACTCTGGGTTGCGTACAGCTGCCAATTCCGGCAGCAGTTGGATGCCGAACATAGACAGCATGTATCTGCCGAACATAGACAACAGAGAGCAGAATGTGCTGCCCTTACTTCCTAGAGGCTGCTGGACTTCTGAAAACTCTTCGCTTGCCCATCTTCTAAAAGGCAAATGTCCTCTCCTCAGAAACAGCGGAAGTATGATTGGAGTAGCAAAGCTGTTTCTTAGAGGCAGCCTGATTTACCAGCAGGCCTCAGACTGAGACTGCCCCAAATTCCCAACAGGGAGGGAAGTGATAGCCTCACTAGCCACTGGACCCAAACATCCTGGGACTCTAATTTGACCGTGTATCAAACCTTTTTTTTGATTGCTTTGTGTATACTAACCTGTTTAATTCTTTTTAATAACCCTATGAGGTAGGTAATATTATTCCTAATTTACAGATAAGAGAATTAAGGCACAGAGAGGCTAAATGACTTTCCCAGGGCCACAAAGCTGGTAAATGGTGGAATAGGGATTCAAACTCTGGCAGTCTGGTTCCAGAATCCATACTCTTCACCTTTATGCTGTGCTGTTCAGAGGACACACATATTTGGAGAGGGCCTCTGGTCATTTGCTCAACAAAGTGTGTCTGAATTTTGATATTATGGTAAAGTTACCATATGCTACTGGAGTTTTAACTATCAACAGTTGAGAACAACAACTCTTTGGGGTTTAGATTCACCACCCCACATACTGACTTCAGTGAGTTCCAGAGAGCTGCTCATAGAAGTTCTTTCTTTTGCCATCAGAGATCAGGCTTGATTTGAGTGGAAAGGAAAGCTACCACAGGCCCTTGCCATATCTGGCACAGAGCAAAGCATGGGAAGGTGTTAGAGCACCTTGATGGGAGGGGATAAAGATACTTGTAAGCTCTGAGCAGCAGCAAGCTACTGGAAGGTATACAGTTGACCTTTGAACAACATGGATTCAAACTGCATGAGTCCACTTACACACAATTTTATTTTTTTATTTTTTGATAAATACAGTACAGAACTACAAATGTATTTTCTCTTCTTAGGTTTTTCTTAATCACACTTTCTTTTCTCTAGCTTACTTGATTGGAAGAACACAATGTATAATACATATACAAACGATGGGTTAATCACCTATTTATGTTATCAGTAAGGCTTTCAGTCAACAGTAGGCTATTAGTAGTTAAGTTTTTGGGGAATCAGAAGTTATATGTGGATTTTCAGCTGTTGGAGGGGGAGATCAGTGACCCCAACCCTCAGATGTTCAAGGGTCAACTGTATAAGAAGCTTTGTTTGTAGCCTAATGTGTGTCTCTTGACAGTTCATCTAGAAACCTGGCTTTCCTTTTGGGCAAGGCTCTGAGGCTGACAGGTCTTGTGACCTTATGGTCACCGTTCTTACATTATCATGTGCTGAGTCATCGTATTGGTCTAGAGGATTGGACTTTGAAAAGCAGGAAAGTCACCTAGTTCTGATAGAGTTGGGGATAGCCTGTTCTTTGTTAGAATGCCTGAAGGCAGGAATCTTTGGGAACGGGTCAGGAAAGTGCCAGTCCGATCCAGGTCTGGGCCTGCTCTAGTCTATATGTGGCCCAGTAGGAGGGGCTGTGCCAGATAGAACAGGCTGCTTCTTGCTTTCTGTCTTTCTCAGACCACAGGAGAGCTCCTGTTGGCAAGGCCAGGGCATGTTGAAGTTAGTAACCTGGATGGTCTGCCTCCTCTAGCAGAGAGGAGAAGACAGGGGTGGGGATGCTGGGTGAACAAGCTAAAGCCTCTTCCTGCCTGCGCTCCCACCTTCCCTCCAGGACCCATCATCATCCATGCTGATGAGGCAAGCTCAGAAGTCTTGTACCCCAACTACCAAAACTGCTGGAGCCTGCGGGAAAGAACCAGGTAACTGCCCTGGCACCTTGCTCACCAGTTGGGGACAGACAGCCTTTTATTCTCGCTGGCAGCCTGTGCCTGAACTCAGGCCCTGCCGAGGCTTACCAGGTTGGTGGATAAGGGTGGGAAGGATTGCTTTACATTAAGGCTTGACCTTGCTGTCCGGGAAAGGAAGAAGCTCCTGTTCACAGTGACAAGCTCATAGTGAAGGTGCAGCAAGCTCTCTCCAGCCACATCCCGGGCCTGAGAGATGGTATGTACAGCCTGAGCCCGGTGTGCCTTAGAAACCATTGTCCTTGTGACCATCATGGGCTCAGAGAGGGCAGATGAAAACACCAACAGGTTAAGTAAAAGGTGATTAAGTCAGTGTTTGGACTACAAATCCATATTGGCAAGCAGAAGACACAGATTTCCCTTCTCTTACTAATTTGCTGCCTTGCAGAAGAGATTGGTTTGGACTGATGACACTTTTCAGTGTTACTTATTTCTGGGCCACCCGAAGTATGTGTTCCACAGAAGAGAGAGAAGGTTGTTTGCAAGCGGACCTAGGCTGCTGTTGTATTGTTTTTGGTGGAATGGAAGAAGATGCTAGAGTGGAATCTGGAAATTCAGGCTTTTATTCTGGCCCTAGTCTCTGCTATCTTACTTTCTTTCTTTTTTTTTAATTTCTTTTCAGCGTAACAGGATTCATTGTTTTTGCACCACAGCTATCTTACTTTCATAGGTCATGTGAACTCCTAGAGCCCCAGTTGACTCGTATAAAATGGGAATACCAACTAACTCCAATGTTTTGTTATTGAGGAATGAATGAGATCCCAATTGATGAATGAGATACGCTTTGTAAACTGTGTATTACTCTACAATATACAGGATTACTTTTTATTTTTTTGCAGAGGCCGGAGGCAGGCTGCTTCTTTGCAGCCAGGAATCTCAGAGGATTTGCAAAAGGTGAAGGAAGGAATGTGCATCACCAGTAATGATGGAGTAGACTTCCTCAGCCTCTTTGACAATATGGCTGCTGAGCAGGTTGGATAACTGTTCTCCTCCAGCCCCTGGGGGTGGGGGTGGGGTCAGGGATAGGCACCTAGGCAGGCTGGCTTCTGAGTTAGAACTGGGTAGAGGGGAGTGGGTGGAGGCTGCTGTGGTAGGACTTATAAGTGGAATGGCTGTCGGAACTGAGGGCTAGGCCACAATCAGGGAGGAGTCCTCATTTGGTTAGGCGCATGGATATTTAACTCTAAATCAGAATTTCTTAAGGCATGTTCTCCAGAATACCGGTGATGTAAGTGTGAATATTTTGGGCAGGCAGGGGTGGGGTGGGTGACGGGTAGCGGGGGTTGCCTGAAAGTTTTGGAATCCGTATTATATCACTTTTTGGAGAGTCTATATGCACTGAAGCATATTAAAGAATCTAAGCAGTAAAGAAAGCTGGTCAGTCTTTAAATCTATTTCCCCCCAAACTTACTTAGCCTAGAATCTTTTTTCATCTAATAAATATTGAAGACCACACGATGTGAAAGTCTTCTGCAGATTCAAAAGCCAGACTCCCAAAGGTGCAGTGTAGCCTGGATCCTCCTTCCCTCTCTTGTCAGGACGACAGTGTGCCCTGAAGGCAGAAGGGTCCTGTGCTTGTGGGTAAAATAGGAATACGGTTATAAGATGAGGGGGTTTATATAAGGTATTTACGTGGCATACTTTGTAGAAAACCATTTTGGGGAAAATGAAAGTCGTGTAGAAATTTATGAATTCCTTACTCTATATTTTATTATATTTTATGGTTTTAAAAAATACAGATGTTTTAAATAGGTGGGGAGCCATCAGAAGGGGAGGAAAAACAGCTCTTTTTCTCCCCCTTGAGCCTTCAGATCTCTAGGAATTGCTTCAGAAGGGCCTTGGGACGTAGCTTTTGGAACTGTTAAGTCCCTCCCCAGGAGAAGATGGGCCCCCGAAAGGTTGTGTGAAAGACAAGCAGCTGCCAAGCACAGTGAGCGAGAAGTGTTTCTTTGTAAAACTGTCCCCGTGGTCCTTTCAGGTGCACAACCTCCTGAGCTGCCCCACGCTGCAGAGATTTGCACGGATGATTGAGCAGAGAGCAGTGGACACAGTCTTGTACGTTATGCAGAGGGAAGACAGGTGAGCAGCCTCGTCAGCCGCCCGCATCAAATCATGCTTGTCCAGGCCTCTCAGCCTGTGGGCATGGGGTGGGGGCGGGGGGCGTCCCCTGGCCTGCTCACACCTGCCAGCTGGGTCTCTACCTGTGCTGAGGTAGAAATCACTATGTTCTGCTGGCCTGCTGAATGGATACAGCACTAAGTCCTTAGCCTTTGGAGCAGGGACTGGTGCCATGGGGCTTCTGTTCGCTGTTATACAGAACCAGGAGCCACCACTCGGCTGAGTTTCTCTTAAATCACTGACTTCCTCCCCTTTAGCTTTACCTTTCAAAGGGCTTGGGTCGGGAGAGCTGATGGAAGACTACTGACTGCTCACTTTGTTCATCAGTCTACAGCTTACAAGGCATTTCCCTGATCTCGCTCCGAGGGAAATGTCATTATCCCTGACCACAGCTGAGTCTGCCTTTATAGATGAAGAAATGGCCTGGGTGATGCGGGCTTTCTCACCTAGGCTTGGCTAGCATGTGGCAGAGCTGGGACACAGACCAGATCTTCTGGCAGTCCTGTGTTTTTTATGTTGTTGGGACTTAGGGCTTTGTTTTCGGAAGGTCCGTTTCTTGTCTCCCAGAGGGGAGTTCCTCTCTTATCAAATGAAACAAAAGAAAACACGTTCTTTGATTGGTTAAGAAACATTTGGCTTGCACTTAGAATAGGTAAGTTGATAGAGGAGGCGATGGGAAAAAGAGGATCAGTCCGGGGGAGAAAAAAAGGATCAGTCCTGGGGAGGAAAAAGCAGCTAACATGTCAAGAATTTTCAGGGCCTGGTACCATAAGAGTAAGATTAACCTATGGCTGCTTCTCTCCTGCTCAGTGTCAGTGTGTCCAGAAGGCTCCTGCCATGCCACCCAGCTTGCGACTACTCACTGTGATTTTTGCTCCCTTCCTTCATCTGTTCTTGAAGTAGCCCCACCAGACAGACCTAAATTGTCACACACAGTCCTCCCCTACACACACACACACACACAGAGCGTAGGTACTTTAAGCTTCTCAATCCATGCATTATCTGTTGCAACTATTCATCCCTGTCCATGTGGCACAGAAGCAGCCATAGACGACATACAAACAGCTGGGCACAGCTATATTCCAGTAACACTTTATTTATAAAACAGGCAAGTGGCTTGGATTTGGACAATGGCCATAGTTTTTCTCCCCCGTGTAAAGCATTTTAAATAAGATCTGATTCTTCTTTCCATTTCGGTTAGCCTTGATTTCGCAAAACTGATGTTTCTTCAGGGACGAATTAGAAGGCCTCACAGTGCCATCCCAACTTGGCCTGGCCTACGTACATTCTTCTGGAAAGTATATGTTGCATGTGCTTTGGTTGCCTACTCCTCATCCACTGCTTCAGCGTTCCTTGACTTAGAAAGGTTATCCTTTATTTCCAGTCATCATGAAAGAAGGATTGGTCTAAGCCGGTCATGGTGACCCCACTCCCTTTGGTCCATGACTGGGCTCTGGGAATTCTGGAAGAAGTGTTTTCCTCATCTTTGATCAAAGGGGAGAGGCACCAAAGCCAAGCCTTTTGGATGCTCGCCAGCACAGCTCCCTGCTTTAACACTGGGATGACAGGCGTGGAGTTGTGGTAACTGCCTTGTGATCCTAAGGTGGCAAAGACGAGGGTGAAAGTGGCGAAGCCACAGCACCTGCCCTGCAAGTGAGCACTGCCACTGAGCTCTGTGTCACACCACATAGATAAGACGGGTCCCTGCCGTCCAAACTCCAGAGAAGAGGGGCTGGTCCCCGGGAAGCAGAGTTCAGGATGCTCTTCCTTCTGATTGCTTGTCTAAGGGCCTTCTGTAATTCTTGGAATAATTAATTAATTAATTAATTAATTATTGAAATAGCCTGTCCTTCCCAGCTTTGTTCTTTTATTCCTGGAGGCCTAGTTCTTCATGACTAATCCCGGGTACCAGTCCATTACAGCCGTGTTTGTACCAGGTCTGTGCCCTGGTGCTTTTGTCTCTGTGTGCACAGAACCCTCAAACTGAAGGTGCCATTTCTCCCTGCCTGTTGCTGTCCCTCATGCATTTCTTGTCATCTTCTCAGCTCTTTCTGATTGGGCTTCTGAGGTCCTGTATGCCAGTGCCCACTGGCAGCTCCAATGTTGTTTACTTGCCATAGGGAAAGCCTTCAGATGGCCGTAGGCCCACTCCTTCATATTCTGGAGAGCAACCTGCTGAAAGTTGTGGACCCTGCCACTCCAGCAGACAAAACCAGGTACTACCACAGCAACTCCACTTTGTGCAGCTGAGGCCAGGAGGGGCCTCTGGCTGTGGGGAGGGAATTCTGGTTTTAGGGAGGGCAAGAACCAGGCTGACAGTGCAATTGTTAAAGAGGCCAGGAGTCCCAGAGATATTCACAACATTGTTACCTTTCTTTCTGTGGCACCCATCCTACCATGGTTTGAAATTTTTATGTTAACAGGAAAAAGCCTGTATTTGGTTTTTTCTTTTCTTTCTTTTTTTTTTTTTAACTAACTGAACATATGTGAAAGAGTAGCTGATTATGATGTCACATGGACACACATAATAGATGGTTTTGTTCGAACACCTTCATTGAGTGTAGAGAAGGGTATGATGTCCACCTGGCATTTTAAATGTTGGAAGTAACTTCTGAACGTTCAGCGCCACTTTTGTAGTGCCTGGAACCCCAGTTAGGGGCACAGATTTGCAGTGTTATGTGTCCTGGGCCCTGACGGAGCAGAGCATGGTCCACGGATGAGAAAGAGAGATTGTACGATAGCTAGAAACTCACGAGCCTGAGAACAGGAGAGGCCGGTGAGGTGCAATAGGAACATTCAGGAACTTTGGGCCAGATTTATTTATTTTTTGGCCAGATTTATAATAGCAGATTGTACCCATGCCCTTCATTATCTCTCTCAGCACCTAACCGGTCCTTGTCGCCTTGCCCCCCTTGCCTTGTATCTGTAGAATACTAGTGCTACTCTTCTAGTTTAGGAGTGAACACATAAAATCCTTGATCTTTTCAAAGAGAGAGATACAGGGGATGGGCAGATAAGATTAAAATGGCTCCATTTTTACTGATGAAAGCCATTTGGAGACTATGTTGAAGGCCATACAGGCTTCTTAATATTCCTTTGAAATGAACTTAATTCCCCCAAACTACAAGCTTCCCAACAAGGAGGAGAGCGTGCTCTACTAAACCCATCACATGGCTGAGCATAGGAAGAACATTTGCCACAGGCAGGCAGATCCCAAGGAGGGAAGGGAGAGGTAGGGCCAAGCCATACCTGGGGAAGAACAAGTGGGTGGGTGGACAAGCAGATGGGCAGGAAGGGACCAGGAGAGCTACTCCAGTGGGGATCCCTCCTCATAAAAACATGGGAGTGAGAATAATGTCTCCTCCCCCCACCATCTCTTTCAAAGAAATTTTATACCAGGCTCACTGACTTCTAGATGTCACCTGATTTCCGGGTCAAGTGTTTCTTACTCAGGAGGCAGGCAGTGTCCTGGCCTCCAGAGTCCTGAGGTAAAGGACTGTGGACTGTCTTCTCCTTGCAGAAAGCTGTACCTCTACGCGGCTCATGATATGACCCTCATGCCTCTCTTAATCACCCTGGGGATTTTTGACCACAAGTGGCCCCCATTTGCTGTTGATCTGACCATGGAACTCTACCAGCATAGGCAATCTAAGGAGTGGTTTGTGCAGCTCTATTACCGCGGAGAGGTAAGTCCTGTGAGGTGCAACTGGGTGGTAGCTAGGCACCCTCCCTCCGACCCACCCATCTGCTTTAGCACCAAATCCCCCTCCTCGGGCTCAGGGGAATCTCCTTGGTACAGTCAGCTCTGTAGATCCAATGGAATGACTCACAACCATGACCAGGGATACGGCAGAACTGGAACTGTGGTGTCAGGTTGAGATTTGGGCCTTATGGCATGTCTGCTACAGACTGCTTCTAGAAAAGGGACTCCCCTCCTCTTCCCCTGAGTGTCTCTGTCAGGATGTAACACCCTGACTGGGAGGCCTGTTTTGAAAGTGAATGATGGTGTCTTTGGGAGGCAGTGTGCGTTGTTGGTTGTGGGCACATGCTAGAGCACCCCCCAGAGATTAGACCTTTCGCTCTCCCAGCTTAGGGGTGTAATGTGACTGTGTCTCCCCAGTCAGCTCTGCAAGCAGTTCTTGAGTAACAATAAGCAGGGCATGGTGTTCCTACTCTGGAAGCTGACCAGGTGGTGGGGCCTTCTCAGCTGCTCTGTGTGTGCATACGCACTCCATTGGGTCAAACCTTTCAGACCTCTGGGCACAGGGGAAGATAGTGGGCTGGGGTCCTTAGGGGCCTGGCTGAGTTTTGTCTCTTCCACAGGAGCAGGTGCCAAAAGGTTGCCCTGACCGGCTCTGTCCTCTGGACAAGTTCTTAAACACCATTTCAGTTTATACCTTGAGCCCAGAAAAATACCACACACTCTGTTCTAAAGTCCAGGTGATGGAACTTGGAAATGGAAAGTGACTGATTTCTACAAACAGGATGTTGGTTTTTCAATAAATGCCTTTACACACTGCTTCTGGCTGTCATGTTTGGGGAAGACAGGAACAAGGGTTAATGTATTTTAACAAGGGTTGTATTTCCTTGCTGTGGTTATACCAAGGTTTCTTCTTGAGAGGAAGAGAGGTGCTGAGACCAAAGGGACATTTCCTATTTTGTGGCTTGATTTCCATGCCCGGAAGCCTCTGCTGTGCTGCAGGCTGGGGCCATCAGGACCTTGCAGAATTGTGTTGCTTCTGGGACTTAAGTTCTTTTTTTCCTGTCTTCATTTCACAAACATATGTTGAGCACCTACTAAGTAGTGGACATTATAAAAATGAAAAGGTTCTGCCAAGCTGTTTCAGCCTTGTGGGAGAGGCAGATAAGTCAGTGATGACAATGCAGTTGCAGTATGTTTTATTCTGTGATAAGGTGCATCAGGGGTTATTTGGGTACAGAGATTACCCCCCAGCCCCAGCCGGCAGGAGCCAGTGTGAGGTAGGGGGGAGCAGTTTAGAAAGGCTTCTAGGGGTGCGCCTGGGTGGCTCAGTTGGTTGGGCGACTGCCTTCCGCTCGGATTATGATCCTGGAGTCCTGGGATCGAGTCCCATATCAGACTCCCTGCTCGGCAGGGAGTCTGCTTCTCCTGCTGATCTCTCTCCTCTCATGCTCTCTCTCTCTCCCAAATAAATAAATAAAATCATTTTAAAAAAAAAAGTCTTCTAGGGAAATTCCATCCTGATCTGAGTAGGAAAGGTGAGTAGGAGTTAACCAGGTAAGCAAGGATAGGGTGTTGTGTGTAGGTAGAAGGTGAGCTTGAAGGTTAGGGGGCATTGCTGGTCAGTGAGATGAGCTCTGCAGTGAGGACCCAGCTGGAAGATACGGCAGACATTTGGCTTCTCATGGCTGTCTGGAGTGAGGATGAGGCCTCCGCGGTGGTGGGCTGGAACCACTCTCAAAATAAGTACTCCACACATTTCACTGGGCCTCCTAAGGTTCCCGATGAGCCCCGCTATTTCCTGATCCTTATCAGTTTTGTCATTCTTCCCCAGAAGCTCTTTCAGACTTGCTCTGATCTCAGATCACCAGTCTCTTAGGGAAAAGAGCAATCAAAAAACCTTTCCACTTCCAACTATCTTCATGTTGATGACTCCCAGACCTTCTTCTCTAGCTGATGTTTTCTCATCTGAGCTTCATGACCTTATGACCACTTGAATGTCCCAGAGACACCAAATTTTCCACATCAGAATCAAACCCCTCTTTCCTCTCAGACCTGCTCCCCCAATCTGAATGAGAGACACCTCCACCATCTGCTCTGTTGCTAAACCAGAAACCCATCCTTGTGTTTTTCTTCTCACATTTTCCTGTGTCTAATCAGTTAAGTTCTAGAAGTCTCTCCTGTTTACTGTTTCAGTCTCCGCATCTTTCCATCTTTGAGCACTGTTGTCCTCTCCCCCATCCTCACTCTAATTACTATTGTTTCTTATTTCACTAAGAAAGTGAAAGCAATCAGAAGATTCCGTATCTCCTCACTCCTGACTACCAAATCTCTTAACCCATAAGACCCTCCTTCCTGTTACTAAGAATGAACCATCCCTACTCCCACCTAAGACCAACCTTCAGCTTTGCACTGACTCCTACAATTATCTTTTTTCTGCAGTTACTTTAATCTTCCTACCCTAATTATTCCCATTAGCATACATATATACAGTAAAAATCTCTTGTCTTAACACTTTTTCCCACATCTTTGAACTCTTTGCTACTTTCTTTCCCCTTCACAGCAAAACTTACCAGAAGAGTCGTTTATACTTGCCATCTTCGATTCCCTTCCCTTTCTCTTTAGAACCAGCTGTGATTAAGTATTCACCCTACCACTCCATGGAAACAGCTTTTGTCAACATCATCAGCGACCTCTGAGTGCTAAATCCAATAGCCAATTTCCAGTCTTACTCAGCTTCTCATCAGCAGTCCTGGAGTATTTTCTTCATTTGGCTTCCATGACAAATACTTTCGTGGTTTTCTTCCAAATTCTCAACTTCTTAATTTTTGCTGAATCTGCCTTTTCCTTATCTCTGAATGTAGGAGTATCTCAGGGCTTAGTCCTTGGATCTTTTCTCTACCTTTTCTTCTGTACTGTCGTCTCAAGCAGTTCCATAGTTCATTTTTTTAAAGGGTCTGATTCTGCTTTTTATTTGTTCATTTGTTTTTATTGTTTTTATATGTGAATTTTGAGTTAGTGAGCATGCAGCGCACTATTGGTTTCTAGAGTAGAATTCAGGGATTTATCACTTACATACTATACTCGGTGCTCATCGCGGTACCCTTTCTTAATGCCCATCACCCTTTTAGCCCATCCCCCACCCACCTCCCTTCATCAACCCTCAGTTTGTTCTCTATATTGTTAAGAGTATCTTATAGTTTCTTTCCCTTCTCTCCTTTTTTTTTCCCTCTGTGTTCATGTTTTTTCTTGAATTTTATGTATGCGTGATCACATGTATTTGTCATTGTCTGAATGACTTACTTCACTTAGTATAATACTTTCTAGCGCTATCCATGTCATTGCAAATGACAAGATTTCATTTTTTTTTTTTGATAGGGGTAATATTCTATTGTATATACATACCACATCTTCTTTATCCTTTCAACAGTGAACAGTTGGGCTCTCTCTATAGTTTGGCTATTGTTAATAATGCTGCTATAAAGATTGGGGTGCATGTACCCCTTCGAATCTGGATTTATGTCCTTTGGGTAAATTCCTAGTAGTGCAATTGCTGGGTGGTAGAGTAGTTCTATTTTTAACTCTTTGAGGAACCTCCATACCCTTCTCTAGGATGGCTGCACCAGTTAGCGTTCCCACCAGCAGTGCATGAGGGTTCCCCTTTGTATCCTTGCCAACCCCTGTTGTTTTCTGTGTTGTTAATTTTAGCCATTGTGACAGGTTTGAGGTGGTATCTCGTGGTTTGGATTTGTATTTCCCTTATGATGAGTGATTTTGAGCATCTCTTTGTCTGTTAGCTATCTGAATGTCTTTGGAAAGGTGTCTATTCATATTGTCTGACCATTTCTTAATGGGATTACTTGTTTTTTGGGTGTTGTTTGATAAGTTCTTTATAGATTTGGGATACTAACCCTTTATCAGATATGTCACTTGCAAGTATCTTTTCCCATTCTGTAGGCAGCCTTTTAGTTTTGTTGATTGTTTCCTTCACTGTGTATAAACTTTTTCTTTAAAAAAAAAAAATTAGGGGCGCCTGGGTGGCTCAGTGGGTTAAAGCCTCTGCCTTCGGCTCAGGTCGTGATCCCAGGGTCCTGGGATCGAGCCCCGCATCGGGCTGTCCGCTCTGCGGATAGCCTGCTTCCTCCTCTCTCTCTTTCTACCTGCCTCTCTGCCTCCTTGTGATCTCTGTCTGTCAAATAAATAAATAAATAAAATCTTTAAAAAAAAAAAAATTATTTGTGTAGAAGTTTTTTATCTTGATGAAGTCCCAACAGTTCATTTTGCCTTGCCTCCGGTGACGTGTCTAGTTAGAATTGCTATGGCTGAGGTCAGAGAGGTTTCTGTCTGTGTTTTCTTCTAAGATTTTAACAGTTTCCTGTCTCACATTTTGGTCTTTATTCATTTTTTATTCATTTTTGTGTATGGTGTGTAAGAAGGTGGTCCAGTTTTATTTTGCTGCATGTTGCAGATACTGCCTTTTTTCCCCTCGGGTATTTTTTCAAGTTGTTCCATAGTTTAAAATATTTTTACACAATAGCTCCTAAATTTTTACCTTCCGTCTGGACTTTTCTCTTGAATTCTAGTCTTATTTCAACTGTCTACTCAACATCTCTACGTGGGTAGTTAAGATAATTTCATTTTAAACTTGCCACTGTCCACAATAACCTCTTAATTCTCCTGCCTCTACAAACCTACTTTGTCCCACAGGCTTCCCCAGCTAGGTAAATGGGACTGTCTTTCATACAGTTGCTTGGGCTAAGAACTTGGGAATTACCCTTGCCTTGAGACTTCCATTGCTACTTAGTCTCAGTGTCATCTCTCTCCTTTTCAAAGTCTCACTATTTCTGCCCTTCCCTTCTTCCCCAACTTATTCTCAGCATAGGTACTTCTAAAGTGCTGTCAGATCATGTCACTCTCCTGCTCAGAATTCACCCCTGGCTTCCTATCTCAAAGAAAGAGCCAGTTGTCAAGGCCTTATGACATCCTCTTCTAGGTCTTCTGTCCTCCAGCTGCACTAGCCATCTTGCTGTTCTTGTATGCCACATAGCCATGCGTCATGTCCTCACCTCAGCTCAGGACTTTTGCACAAGCTGTTCCTTCTCCTTGGAATGCTCTCCTAGACCTTAGCTTTCTCTCTTCATTCATAGCTCAGCTCAGTGCCATCTCAGAGAGGCCCTCCCATATTATCCTATCCTATCCTATCCTATCCCATACAATCCTTACATATTATCCTATGTAAAATATTCCAGACCCTTGTCTTCCCTCTACCTGCAGCCTTAGTTATACTCTGTCACCTTGTGTTGCAGGCTGAATTATGTCCTCTCAAAACTGATATGTTAAAGTCCTAACTCCCAGTACCTCAATGTGACTATGTGTGGAGATAGGGCTTTTAAAGAGGTAATTAAGGTAAGAAGAAATCATATGTGTGGGCCCCAATCCAATGACTTAGGAGAATCCTCATGAGGGAAAATTAGGACACCGACACAGAGGGAAGACCACGAGAAGACACAGGGAGAAGGTGGCTTTCCATAAGCAAAGGAGAGAGGCCTCAGAAGAGACCCACTCTGTTGACACCATAATCTCACATGTTTAGCCTTCAGAACTGTGAGGAAATACATTTCTGTGGTTTAAGCCACCTGATCTGTAGTATTTTGTTATGGCAGCCCTAATCAACCAATACGCCTTGTTCTGTTGGTTTTTTTCCTCTGATGGTATTTATCAGTACTTGATATTACACATCTATGTATTTATCTTCATGACTAGAATGCAAGCTCCTTAAAAGACAGACTTCACCTTGTAAAGATATGCCTGCAGCATCAATAGTGCCTAGCACATGCTAGCACTCAAAAAACATTTGTGGAATAAATGAATAATCCCCTCTTTCACGACTATCCTGGGGCCCATAATCATCCTCCTGGGTTACTTGGTGGCTTCCTAATAAGTCATATCCTTTCTTGCCTTTTGTTTCTCTGTTAGACCTGGCCCCTGCTTACCTCTCCAACCTCATCCCTCACACCCTGGCCAGACTGAACTGTTTTAGGAAAAGCCAGTCCCGCTCCTCTGGCCTCTGGTGCATATTGTTCCATTCCTCCAACCCCTGACACACTGCCTTTGCCTATCTAATCCCTGCTCATCTAGATGCTTCTCGTTTTTCTGCTGGTCTCTCAGTAGAGAGCTGTCTGTCTGGTTTATTCTTGTGTTCCTAGAGCCAAGTATAAGACATGGTACAAAGTGGGCTTCCGAAAAGATTTATTGAATGGTTTCTGAGCTCCCTTTGCCTGGCCCAAAGGTGGCTCGTGTGCACTCTTCCCCACTTACCACCAGGGGGAAGCATGGAGTAAAGGAAAACACGCAGGCTTCTGCTGGGTTCCAATTCTGGCACTACTTTGTGCAGAAACCCCGACAGGGTTTTCTGAGCCTGTTTTTCCTCTCATGTAAAATGGAGATGATGATACCTATTAATTAGGGGTGTTGTGAGAAATAATCGAGTAAATGTAAGGGACTTCAAAGAGTCTTTTGTGCCCTTTTGCTATCTCTGCCGAGTAGATGGAGCTGTGACAGGTTTCCTCACCTGGTGGGGAACTTTGGGAGAGCACTTTCCAGCTTTCTTCTCTGCAGACTGCCTCCTCTCTTACCCCTCACCAGGGCGAGTGTGCCTGTGTGTACAGCGGAACCTTGGCTCCCTTGGGCTCACCAGTAATGTGGCTGTGGGCAAGCCACTTAACTTCTCTGAACTTCTGTTTTCCCAGCTTTTACACAGGGATGTTAATATTTGTCTACTTGACAATCTGTCCTGAGGATGGGTCTGAAAAGTGCTTCATTGGCTTTGGCCTTGACTCCTTTCTCGTAATGTTTTTAAAATGAGTACTGTGCTATTAAGATTAAAAGGATTTGTAGAGTGGGTCTCTCCTGGGATGGCCAAAGTTAGGGGCTCCCAAGATAGAGTAAAGGGGTCACTCTTCTCCCACATACCGGGGCTTGCTTGGGTAGATTTACTTCAGCGGGAATTTACCTGACAGATCCTCCCGAGGGCCACATGCATTCTCTTACTTACAAAGCTCTTGGCTCTGGCAGGCACTGGAATGAAATAACTGTCTTTAGACAAGGCCAGTCACTGTTATGTATGAGTCCCCTTTAATAGTTTCATGTAGATGGTTCAAACGACAGCTAGGTGTTCAAAACTCTGAAGGGCCCACCTACAGAGAAGAAGGAAGAGAAAGAGTCCTCGTACCGCCCTACCCCTAGTCCTCAGAGCACCAGGACCTAGCATGCTGACCTGTTGGTATTTATTATAAGCAGCTCAGGTCTTTGCAAGTGGTACCTGACACTCCTCCTCAGCTGGAATCCTCCAGGGCGCTGCCCATCTATCTATCTGTAGAGGAGGCTGGGAGGAGTTAAGAGCAACTATTTTGTTCACTGTATGCCAGGGAAGTGTCATTCTTCAACCCTGGCACTAAAGCTGTGGTTCCCTGGGTACCCTGGGGCTGCTAGAGAAAGTGGGAGTCCCTCTGCCTGGCTGGGGAGTACTTCAGGAAGAGGGCTGTGTGCTCTGTTCAGACCCTGCCCTCTAGTGGCCCAGGGGACTGGCCTCACAGTCCTGACCCTCCCAGTCCATCCTGCCAGCCTCTAGGAACCTGGTCCCTGTCTATGGGTTGGTGGAAAGAGAACTAAAATGCACTATTCTCAATAAACAGCGGGTCTTCCCAGGACTCCTTTTTTTCTACCTGGCTTTTGAAATATGAGCTTCCAGCTTCCAACTTTGAATCTGCATCTTCATGTGTTTGGGCCTTAAAGAAACTAGAATTCATGGCTCACTATATGCCTGGAAGTTTATGTCACAATGTGTGGTGCTGAGATGTTTAGAGAAGGCAGGCATGTGCTTTGAAATCAAAGGGACGACCTAGGTGAGCCAGGAAAGGACAAATGCCCTGAGGCTGGGGCCAGTGCTGGTGGGGCTGTTTATACCGGCTGGGAAAGCAGGACATTTTTCTCTGAAGCAGGCTTTCCGCAGAGGAAAATCTGGATTTGAGAGAGATTAAAAGTCTCAAAGGTAAAGGAGAGATGTAAGGAAATGGCCTGCACTGAATCACGGCAAAGGACAGTATTCATCAGAGAATTAATTTGGAAGGAAATAGAGTGTGAAATAGCAGCAAGGCTTTCAAGTCTGGGCACTGTGGCCTTAGAAACCCAGTCGGTGCTTCAGAGGCTTGCCAAGGTCCAGTCTGGGAGCTAGCTCCAGAGAAACAGCCGGGGGATGTCCAGAGACCACAAATTGCTGAGCTTGGAAGGAACTGATTGAGTGTGTAATTAAGGGGAGGGTTGTATAACACTTGGGTAAGTAGAACTTGATGGGGTCAAACCAACAGGGCTTCTGGGAGATGAGAGAGCAGTCCCTGGGGCTGTTAGTAACTCAAGCCAGATGCATAAAGTTAGATATGGCTTATCTGGGCCTTGTGGAGATGAGGATGGAAGAGCTCAGGGAGGAGAAAGGTTGAGTGAGTGCTCCCTAAGCCAGAGTGTCCCCAGATGCTCTAAGACCTTAGTGGTTCTGTTCTGGGAGTGAGGTAACATTAGAGAGCAATGGGAAAAATCCCTGGAAACTGAAAGAGCCGAGAGGCTGTGACTCGGCCAAGGTCTTATAGCATGGAGGAGCTGTACGGGATTTTGAGTCCCGATTGTGCATCCAGAGTGTGTCTTGTGGTGCCACGGTGATGGTGACAGCTGGAAGGGACCTCCTCAGAGTATGAAGAGGGAGTCCTGTACCAGGCAGTAGGGAAAGGGTATCATTCACAGTACATTTGTGGTTAAGATGGGTATGTATAGGTTGGATACTGAAACAAGATGTATTCATAACTGGTTGAATTCCTAAAGCCCAGATCTTTAGTATTACCTAATCTACAAGGTCCTACATGACAGGACCCCTGTCCACCCCTCCAACCTCATCCCCTGCCTCTTGTTACCCCCTCAGATCTTGAGACATTGACTCCTGCTTGTCATTCAGACTTTACCTTAAATGTGAGTGTCTGTCATGTGGATATTTCCTTAGTGTTTATGTATCTGTTTAATTTAGCGTTTACTTTTGTAGAGACACAACAGAAGCCTGATAGTTCACACACAGGCTCTGCAGCCAGACTGCTTAGGTTGATGTTCCATCTTTTGGGATCTGTGTGATCTTGAGCAAGTGGCTTAACTCCTCTGTGTCTCAGTATACTTAATTTAGAAAATGGGAATAATAGTTTTACCTCACAAGAATTTGTGAAGAGCAAACATGTACATGTTTTGAAAAAGGCTGGCACATAGTTAATGTCAGCTATTACTATTTTTTGTTTTTGTTTTTCATATCCTGTGTTTCTCCCTCTGTAATCAGCAAGAACCTTGTCTGGTTTGTTCACTGCTGGACATTTCTCCAGCGTGTAGATCATGACTTGGCACATAGTAGAGTCTCAGTACCTATTTATTGAATGTATTTGCTGAATTAATAAAGTAACTAATTCAGTAGTCGTGTTTCAGGGAAGTGTTTTGTGTTGTATGGTAGACCTCTCCCCATTTGGATGTTTTTCAGTAGTTTGAGGAAAAATACAACAGAATAACCAGAGAGTACAGGCTGGATATACTTACTAAAGACATAAAACCAGGAGGCATAGCTTATTAAGTGACTAAATGAATGAGTGAATAAATGATACGTCTATTCAATATGTCCATGCTAGTATTTTTTTTTTTTAATCCTGGTCAAATATGAGACAAAACTTACTGGGAATAAATACAAAGTTCTTGATCTCAAAATCAGTTGCCCACAACTGGATAAGGGTTGTTGTGAGCAATTCGTTCAGTGTGAATCAACAGTATGATGTGTTCCTCAATTCTAAATGTGCTGTGGTACCTGAAATGAAGGAGGTGATGGTCCTGTTCCATTCTGCAACAGCTCAGAGAACTCTGCTCAGATCTGGGAGCCAGACTTGTGATCAGAACTAAACGTGCCAGCTGGAGAAGGACCATCAAGGGGGAGGGATCAAAGGGGCTGAGACCATATCAGATATTTTATTTATGTGGGCTCTGAGGACTGCACTCAGACCAGTATGTAGGCTACGGGGACGTAGAGACTTTAGGTCAATATAAGGAAAATCTGTGAAAGAATCTGAGCTGGCCATGGATTTGGGCTTCCCTCAGAAGATTCCTGTCGTGGAAGGATTTTGAGCTTACACTGGCATTTAGCTAGAGTATTGTAAAGGTTCAGACACTATCCGGGGGTCTGGAATTAATGGATTTTAAAATCTCTCCCCACCCTGAGAATCTACGGCTCTGTGATTCCATAGCATCTTTCATTCCCTGTGAACAGTCAGAGGCAGGCCTCATTTTTCTTTTCATGTGGTCAGGGATGAGGTTTGGTCCTCTAATTTAATGATTCCGAACTTTAAAGAAGGAAGAGGGAAGTGCCTGGGAATCTGGTGACCTCACTATAACCCTTTAAAGTCCACCATGTTGGGCCATAAAGTCCACCACGCTTGAAGGCGCCAGGGAGTAGTAGCAGCTCTTGAAAACAGCTTCTTGGGGCTGCTACCATCATCCCATTTTACAATTCCATTCTGGTGCAGTTTTCTCTAAGGTTTTCTTGTGCTACCTTTCAATGCTCAGGAGAGAAGTGAGAGGGCTCCCTGAGTCTCCCTTCTGAAAGAACGAACAGTTTCCAGCTGCAGCTAGAACCTTCTTACTGCCCAGTCAGCACATCTGTGAAGCTTTGGAATTTACTCTCTAGAACAGCCATTTCAGATCTCTGCATTGCAAGCCATCGGGTAAATCTCAAAAATGCTCTGATAACTCAGGTTGTACTGGGTGTATGCACATATGTTATCTGATATCGGTCTCACAGAAACTCTGTGACACTGAAATGTAAAGCAGCTGGCTTTACATCTCTTTACAGAGAGATCAAAGTCAATGATCCAGCAAGAGGCAGAGGCAGGACTCAATCCACCTTTGACCTTCGGGTCAGCTTTTCTTCCCAGATCCTCACATCTGTCCTCTGGGATGTTGCTTTCCCTTTGCTTTGTCTCCTTCAGCGTATGTGGTACCTCCTTCCTTTTGGTATCTTCCTTTCTCCAAAGCTACCTCCACCTGTGCTCTGGTTCTTTACCTGCTTCTTATTATCTTGCTGCCAAGGATGGCATGAGTTCTCTTGTATCCTCAATCCCTCCCATTCAGTTGGTTTCTTTCTTCTGGTCCTAAAATAATACTATTTCCATTATTTCAAACTTTGTTTTCCTTTTAACTGTCATCCTTTCTCTTGCCGAGTACTGTCAGACCTACTGAGTGAGTTTAATTCAGTGTCTCCTTGTCTTTTTCATACCCGGATCCTTTCCCCTGGCAATCTGCCTTCTATTTCTTTACCAAAAATGGCCCCCAGGAGACCAAAGAGCCATTGATCAATTTTGAGAACCATTGTTAGTGTCCTCACCATCCTTGATTTCTCAGTAGCATTTGACCCTGTGGACCACCTCCTATTTCTTGAAAGCCATTCTCCCACCCCCTCAGGATTTGTGTAACTCTATACTTCTATAACTACCCCAGTGACTGATTCTTTATCTGGACAACCAGTTACCCAACAGTTACATGAGCGAGGTGGGCTAGGGTCATTTCTAAGGTTTCTTCGCATGCTATGAATTTCAGTTTCTTTTGTTGGAACTTCTTCCACCCCTTCGGACTGTGCCAGTCCTTCATGACTTAGTTCCATCTCTCCACTTAGTTCTCTCTTCTCTCACTTCCATGGAGAGGTAATCCATACTTGTCTGCAGGTAGAGGAATTCACATTTCCATAGCTATTCCAAAACTCTCACTCCCCTGCCCTTATGTCCAGCTCTCTGCACATAGATGCTACATCATCCCTTCATAGTTAGCACTTCCTCAGCTCCGATGAGCACTGGCTTCCCAACTTCCCCAGTGTTTTCCCCATTATACCAGAGGCTTGGATGAGGTGCAGCAGAGGAAAAGGGCCTCTGAGCTACATTCTGAGAATATAAGAAGAAAGAAACAGGCCCAGTGTCTGGGGAAAAGGACTTAAGAGCAACAAAATGAAACCATTTAAGTCTAGATCCTTCTCTCTTCCCTAATAAGTCTTTCCTAAGAAGGGAACCAGTCTTCAAGTCAAAAAAGACCAAACACTGTTGAGATGGCTGAAAACCTTAGACAGATGAGCACATAGCTCCTGGTTGCTGTTCATGAGGTCAGATCTTCATGTACACATACATAACGCCTTGAGGTAGAGAAAGAAGCTCTACATGTTACTTCAGAGAATAGTGTAGAAGTTAAAATGTTTTGGGATTTTTAGTGTCAGAGAGCCAAAATACAAAGGCATATGTGGTCCTAGTGTTTTAAAAACCATAAAATGAGAGACTCCAAATTCTGAATACCGAGAGCTCTTTTTCCCAGTAGCATCTAGAGTGGACTCTTAAATAAGTAAAGTCTGTGAGCACTTAGGAAGGAAAGCTGTAGCCAGCATTAGGAATCAACAGTTAGTGAAACTATCTCTTTTCTGTTTAGGTTAATAGACCAATGGATCAAATATTCCCAAGAAATTTGATAAAAGTCATTCCAGTTAGTTTATGTTTCTCAGTCTTCATGTTGGCAAATTCTTTTCCTTTAGTCGTATCATGCCTTTCTTTGTAATCACTTGTTCAGTGTCTGACTTCTTTAGTAGACTATGAACTGGTGAGAACAGGATGCAACCATGCCTGACCAGTTTGCTGCTATACCCATAATTCCTGGCTTTGTACATTCTGACAAAAAATAAATAAAAGAATTAGTTACTTAATACGTAGATGTAAAATGTGAACCGGGTGATAATAAACATATAAATGATTGCAAAAGTGCATTTCAAAATTGATAAATTATTGAATTGATGTCAATCTAAAGATTAGCTCTAACTATAAAACTCTTAGACAAAAACATGAAGAAAAGCTTAATGGAGAGGAGGGAAGATAGCATAAGAATAGGTGACTTGTATTTCATCTGGTCCCTTGAATTCAGCTAGTTATCTATCAAATAATTCTGAACACCTGTGAATTCAACCTGAGATCTAAGAAAAGAATTGCTTCGATTCTACAAATAGAAAAGCGACCCATTTTTTTGCTGGGTAGGAAGTATGGAGGCATGGATCTGAGGGGATATATAGGAAGATAAACCACAGGGGGAGGGAGCCTCCATAAGCCTGCTACTGGAAAGTGATAGAGGAGTGGAGCACAAAATCAGAACTTTTAAAAGTCTGCTCCAATGAGGGACCTCCCTGCTTGAAAGGTGCTCAGATGGTGAGGTAGACCAGAATCCTAGGTGGGACAGTGTGGGTTCAGGATCTCCAGGATCACAGAAAGAACAGGGGTGCCTAAGTGCAGCAGAGTCCCCAAATATTGGAGTGGGGAAACTGGCTATAATCCGTGAGCCTGGGAATGGGCTCTTGCCAGAAACTGAATCCCAGAATGATTGGGTGACGGGGGGGTGGGGGGGGGGTTGGGCAGCAAGCAGCAGAGCTGCAATGACTCCCCTCCTTCCCTTCAGAGGATCCACACGGGTGCAAACTGCAGGAGTCTGCAGAGTTTGGCTCACACAAAAGTGATTGAGAGAAAAACAACTACTGGGTCATGAGGGGAGGCTTTGAGAGATCAGTGCTACCATAAAGCAAAACAATATTAAAATAATTGGGGTCCCAGAGGAAAAGGAAAGAGAGAGAGAGAGGGATGAAGGTATATTTGAGCAAATCATAGCTGAGAACTTCCCTAATCTGGGGAAGGGGACAAGCATTCAAGTCCAGGAGGCACAGAGAACCCTCCCTCAAAATCAATAAAAATATTGCACATGGAACATTTTCCATAATCGATCACATACTGTGTCACAAATCAGGTCTCAACTCATACCAAAAGATAGGGATTATTCCCTGCATATTTTGAGACCACAGTGCTTTGAAATTTGAATTCAGTCACAAGAGGAAATTTGGAAGGAACTCAAATACTTGGAGGTTAAAGAGCATCCTGCTAAAGAATGAATGGGTCGGGGTGCCTGGGTGGCTCAGTGCGTTAAGCCTCTGCCTTTGGCTCCGGTCATGATCTCAGGGTCCTGGGATTGAGCCCTGCATTGGGCTCTCTGCTCAGCACGGAGCCTGCTTCCCCCCTCTCTCTTCCTGCCTCTCTGCCTACTTGTGATCTCTCTCTCAAAAAAAAAAAAAACAAAAAAAAAAAACAAAAAAACAAAAACAAAAAAAGAATGGATGGGTCAACCAGGAAATTAAGGAATTTTAAAAATTCATAGAAACAAATGAAAACAACTCTTCAAAACCTTTGGGATGCAGCAAAAGCAGCCCTGAGAGGGAAATATGTAACAAGCCTTTCAAGAAACAAGAAAGGTCTCAAATACACAACTGAACCTTACACCTATAGGAGCTGGAGAAACAACAGGAAATAAAGTGTAAAGTGTAAACCAAGCAGGAGTTGGGAAATAAAAGATCAGGGCAGAAATCAATTAAATAGAAACCAAAAGAACAGTAGAACAGATCAATGAAATTAAGAGCTAGTTCTTTGAAAGAATTAGATAACCCACTAGCTAGACTTATCAAAAAGAAAAGAGAAAGGATCCACATTAATAAAATTATGAATGAAAGAGGAGAGATCATGACCAACACCAAGGAAATACAATTATAACAGAATATTATCAGCAAGTATATGCCAACAAGTTAGGTAGAAATGGAAATGGGTGCATTCCTAGAAATATGAAGAACATATTCATATTTCTATATATATATTCTACTTCAGGAAGAAGTAGAAAACCTGAACAGACCCATAACCAGCAAGGAAATTGAAGCAGTCATCAAAAATCTCCCAACAAACAAGAGCCCAGGGCCAGATGGCTTCCCAGGGGAATTCTACCAAACATTTAAAGAACTAATATCTATACTTCTGAAGCTGTTTCAAAAAAATAGAAATGGAAGGAAGACTTCCAAACTCATTCTGTGAAGCCAGCATTACCTTGGCCCAAAAGCAAAGACCCCACCAAAAAGGAGAATTACAGACCAACCAATATTTCTGATGAACATGGATGTGAAAATTCTCCCCAAGATACTAGCCAGTGGGATCCAACAGTACATTAAAAAGATTATTCACCATGACTAAGTGGGATTTATCCCTGGGCTGCAAGGGTGGTTCAATATTCACAAATCAATCAACATGATATGTCACATAAAAGGACAAGACCCATATGATCCTCTCAATTGATGCAGAAAATGCATTTGACAAAATATAGCATCCTTTCTTGATTAAAACTCTGCTCAGCATAGGGATAGAGGGAATATACCTCAATATCATAAAAGCCAAGTATGAAAAGCCCACAGCGACTATTATTCCCCTTTTAAAAAATATTTTATTTATCTGACGGAGCACAAGCAGGGGGAGCAGGAGAGGGAGAAGCAGGCTTCTGCTGAGGCTCCCAATGCAGGGCTCAATCCCAGGACTTTGGGATAATGACCAGAACCAAAGGCAGTACTTAACCAACTGAGACATCATTGACCCCCAGATATTTTCAGAAAACTGAGAGCTTTTTCCTTAAGGTCAGTAACATGACAGGCATGCTCACTCTCACCACTGTTGCTCAACGTAGTACTAGAAATCCCAGCATCAGCAATCAGACAACAAAAAGAAATAAAAAGCATCCAAATTGGCAAAGAAGTCAAACTCTCACTCTTTGCAGATGATATGATACTTCATGTGGAAAACCCAAGATACCACCCCAAAATTGCTAGAACTCCTACAGGAATTTAGCAACATGGCAGGATATAAAATCAACATGCATAAATCAGTTGCATTTCTGCACACTAACAATGAGACAGAAGAAAGAGGAAATTAAGGAATCGATCACATTTCCAACTGCGCCCAAAACCATGAAGATGCCTAGGAATAAATCTATCCAAAGAGGCAAAGAATCTGTACTCAGAAAACTATAAAGTACTCATGAAAGAAATTGAGGAAGACACAAAGAAATGGAAAAGCATTCCATGCTCATGGATTGGAAGAACAAATACTGTGAAAATGTCTATGCTGCCTGAAGTAATCTATGCATTTAATGCTATCCCTATCAAAATACCATCAATTTTTTTTCAAAGAAATGAAACAAATAATCCTAAATTTTACATGGAACCAGAAAAGACCCTGAATAGAACAAAGTTGAAAAAGAAAACAAAAGTTGGTGGCATCACAGCACCAGACTTCAAGCTCTATTACAAAGCCGTAGTCATCAAGACAGTCTGGTGCTGGCACAAAAACAGACACATAGATCAATGGAACAGAATAGAGCGCCCAGAAATGGACTCTCAACTCTATGGTCAACTAATCTTTAACAAAGCAAGAAAGAATGTCCAATGGAGAAAAGACAATCTCTTCAACAAATGGTTTTGGGAAAATTGGACAGCCACATGCAGAAACTGGACCATTTCCTTATACCACACACAAAAAATAGACTCAATGGGACGCCTGGGTGGCTCAGTTGGTTAAGCAGCTGCCTTCGGCTCAGGTTATGATCCCAGCGTCCTGGGATCGAGTCCCACATCGAGCTCCTTGCTCGGCAGGGAGCCTGCTTCTCCCTCTGCCTCTACCTGCCATTCTGTCTGCCTGTGCTTGCTCTCTGCCCCCCTCTCTCTCTGATAAATAAATAAAATCTTTAAAAAAAAAAATAGACTCAAAATAGTTGAAAGACCTCAATGTGAGACAGGAATCTATCAAAATCCTTGAGGAGAACACAGGCAGCAGCCTCTTTGACCTCAGCCACAGCAACTCCTTTCTAGAAACATCACCAAAGGCAAGGGAAGCAAGGGCAAAAATGAACTGTTAGGACTTCATCAAGATAAAAAGATTTGCACAGCAAAGGAAACAGTCAACAAGATTAAAAGGCAACCTATGGAATGGGAGGAGATATTTGCAAATGACATATCAGATAAAGGACTAGTATCCAAGATCTACAAAGAATTTATCAAACTCAACACCCCCAAAACCAAATAATCCAGTCAAGAAATGGGCAAAAGACATAAACAGACATTTCTGCAAAGAAGACATCCAAATGGCTAACAAACACATGAAAAAATGCTCAACATTACTCAGCATCAGGGAAATAAAAATCAAAACCACAATGAGATACCTCCTCATACCAGTCAGAATGGCTAAAATTAAAAAGTCAGGAAACAAGTGTTGGTGAGGATGTAGAGAAAAGGGAACATTCTTACACTGTTGGTGAGAATACAAGGTAGTACAGCCACTCGAAAACAGTATAGAGGTTCCTCAAGAAGCTAAAAATAGAGCTATATTAAGACCCAGCAATTGAACTACTAGGTATTTACTCCAAAGATACAAATGTAGTGATCCAAAGGGGCACCTGCACCCTAATGTTTATAGCAGCAATGCCCATAGTAACCAAACAATAGAAAGAGCCAAAATGTCCAATGATGGATGAATGGATAAAGATGTGGTGTGCACGCACGGTGTGTGTATACACATACATACATACATACATACATAAAATGGAATATTACCATCAGGATGAAATCTTACCATTTACTTCGACATGGATGGAACTGGAGGGTATTAGGCTGAGCAAAATAAGTCAATCAGAGAAAGACAATTATCATATGATTTCACTCAAATGAGGAATATAAGAAACAGCACAAAGGATCATTGGGGAAGGAAGGGAAAAATGGAATGGGAAGAAATCAGAGAGGGAGACAGCATGACACTCCACTATGGGAAAGAAGCTGCAGGAGAGGTAAGTGGGGGATGGGGTAACTGGGTGACAGACATTAAGGAGG
This sequence comes from Mustela putorius furo, assembly GCF_011764305.1. Classification (NCBI taxonomy): domain Eukaryota; kingdom Metazoa; phylum Chordata; class Mammalia; order Carnivora; family Mustelidae; genus Mustela; species Mustela putorius. The sequence goes on from NW_025421424.1 coordinate 1,109,367, forward strand.
GTATGTGATGTGATGAGCATTGGGTGTTATGCAACTGATGACCTACTGAACTCTACATTTGAAAGTAATGATGTATTATATGTTGGCCAACTGAATTTAAAGGAAAAAAAAAAGAAAAAAGCTTCATGACATTGGATTTGGCAATGATTTCTTGGATACAACACCAAAAGCAGAGGAAATAAAAGACAAAATATACTAGTTAAACTTCATGAAAATTTAAACTTTTGTGTATTGAAAGATACTATCGACAGTAAAAAGGCAGCCCATGGAATGGGCAAAAATGTTTACAAATCATATTTCTGGTAAGGGATTGCTATCCAGAATATATAAAGAGTGCCTACAATTCAATGCACAAACACATGTACACACAAACAAAATGGGCAATTCAAAATTTGGCAAAGGACTTAAACAGACATTTCTCTAAAGAAGATATAGAAATGGCCCATAAGCACATGAAAAGATGCTTACTGTCACTAGTCATCAGGGAAATGCAAATCAAAACCAAGATGAGATACCACTTCACAGCCATAAGGATGGCTATTTAAAAAACCCAGGGAGCACTTGGCTGGCTCAGTTAGTAGAGCATGTGACTCTTGATCTCGAGGTTGTAAGTTTGAGCCCCATGTTGGGTATAGAGATTATTAAAAATAAAATCTTTTAAAAAATAAAAAACCCAGAAAATAACAAGTATTGACAAGGATGTGGACAATGTAGAACCCTTGTACATTGCTAGGGGAAGTATATAATGGTCCAGCCACTGTGGGAAAATTTAAACTTAGAATTGCCGAATGATCCAGCAATTCCACCTCTGTGGAATTCAAAAGAGAAAAGAAGTTAAACAGGTGATAAGAAATTTAAGGGAAAGAAGTTAGAAAAGAAGTGAAGGCAGGGATTCAAATAGATATTTGTACACCTGTGTTTATAGCAGCATGATTCACCATAGTAGAAAGTAGATGTAACCTGAGTGTCCATAGACAGAATGGATAAACAGAGCATGCTATACAATACATGCAATGGACTATTATGAAGCCTGAAAAAGGAAGGGAATCTGACATGTGCTACCACAGGGATGAACCCTGAGGACATCATGTTAAGTGAAATAAGCCGCTAGTAAAAGGACAAGTACCATATGTTACCATCTATATGAGGTACTTAGAGTAGTCAAATTCATGGAGACAAAGAATAGAATGGTGGTGGCCAGGGCTGGATGAAGGGGAAAGTGGGGAGTTACCGCTTATTGGTTATAGAGTTTCAGTTTTGCAAGATGAAGAGGGTCCTGGAGATGGATGGTGGTGATGGTTGCACGACAATGATGTACTTAATGCTGTAGAACTATACACTTGAAATCATTAAAATTATAAATTTTGTTGTGTATCTTTTTAACCATAATAAAACAAATAGGTTTTAAAAATGTAGCTCTAATTGTGAGCTTCAGGATTTTATTCCAGGCCCTTTTATCACTTGGATGAAAATCTTAACATCTTTTGCTTTTGGTACAAAAATCAGAGAAAACCAATGCAAAGGATGTTTCTAAAGAATTCTGGATTTCTAAGGGATTCTAAGGATTCTGGAATAATAGATCAAAAATGGGTATTGAAATTAAAGAGGAATAATTGCACAATTCTGAATTCAAGATAAGGAATAAGCAAAAAAATTATGGAATTAGGAGCAATGATTTGTTTTACATGTGAAAGATCTTGGGGTTTTCATTTCCTAAAATTCCAAATAACCCCATAGTAAGAGGAGGAGAGGTAAACTTTGGTCTATTAGAAGAATTGTGTTTTGATAAAAGGAGACAACAGTCTCCTTGTGCTCTGTGCTGATCAGATGATATGAGGGCACCAAATAATGTCTTTTGTTCTTAGCAGTATACTTTCAAGAAGGTTGTAAACTCTAATAAAGCAGGATAAAACTATGGGAGCTGTTAGGGTACTCAAAACTAGACCTCATGGGTCTTGATGGGCCAGGGGATTTAGCCTGGGAAGAAGAAAATTAAGAGAGATCTAATAACTGTTTTCAGATATCTGAGAGGCTGCTGTGTGAAATAAGGGCTGTCCTTATTCTGTATTTACACATAAGGGCAAAATTGGGATGGACAAAAAGCTAGAAGAAGCCTGAGTCATTGTGTGGAGAATTTTCTGAATATTAGATCTGATGACATTTAATAGTGTGGTCTCCTGTTACTGGATGGCCACCTGCCAGGATGAGTGCAGGGCAGGAGCTTGGTTCTTTCCAACACCATGATTCTTTCAGTTTCTTGGTCTCAAAATCTTGGCATCTTGACTCTTCCCTCTTCTTTCCCCCAGTATCTGATGAAATCTTGGGGGTTCTTCCCTCACTTGGACTCTCTTGGACTGACGCTTCACTCTCCATCACCAGCAGCCTTGCCTCCTCAACCCTGGAGGATTTGTGCACACTGCCAGTCAGATTTCCCAGCTTTGGGGCTGCCCCTTGCTTTAAGCCATTCTGCAGGCCCCTGCCAGACCCATTTTATACAGTACTTATCTTATCATGCATTTCCCCTAATCAAGACTGAAAAGTTGTTTCTACTGTTTCCCATATCAAAATGAGATTTCCTTTCTTGGCTTTTGGGACCATTCTTCTTTCCCTTTCTTTTCTATTTCATTCTATTACTCAAATGACTGTTGTAGTGAAGCTGTTCCCTTCAATGTCAGCTGGTCTGATCACCTTCCCCTGTTCATTCCCACTTCTGTTCCCTCATCTGTGTTGTCCCTCTGTGTGTCCTCCACCCCCAGCTTTATTATAGGGACCACCTCATGTACTGCAACCACTATGACATTTTTCCTGACCACCAACAGTCACATGGATCCTTCATTTCTCTCATCCATCTGAAAAGTATTTACAGATTCCTCTTAGAATGTAAGCACTGTGCTAGATGCTGGTGAATCCATAAGAAAAATGCATCTCTTGACTTCATGGAGCAGGTGAGATAGACTAAACAATTGCTATAAGGAGCACAAGTGTGATGTTGTGATACAAAATGGTGTGTGTGTGTGTGTGTGTTTGGGATGGGTGGGTAATCAGAAAAGACCTTTCTAAGGAGGTAACAAATAGGCTGGGACCTAAGGAGGTAAAGGTATCAGCCAGTGGGAGGGGCTAGAGTCAAGCACATGCCAGTCCAAGGAACCAGTGTGTGAGCCAGAAGCAAGAAGCGGTTGGCACACTGGAGACACTGGACTTAGAATGGTTTGGTTGGAGCATAGTGAGTAAGGGTAGAAGGGCATGAAGTGAAACTGAAGAGGTGCCTGGGGCCAGATAAGCCATATGAAAGATCTTGGATTTTATATGAATTGCACTGGGAAGCCATTAAAGATTTTTAAGGAAGGGATTGATGTATATAAGCTAAACATTCTAAGATCTGTCTGGCTACTATGTGGAGAGTAATCTGAAGAGCAGCAAGAGTAGAAGTCAAAATTAAAAAAAAGAAAAAGAAGAAGAAGAAATGAATGTAAAAAAAAAAAAAGTAAAAAATATAAAAATAAAAACAAGAACAAAAACCAAATAAAAAAGAAGAAGAAGAAATGAATGTAGAGGCACCTGGCTGACTCAGTCAGAAGAGACTTCAACTCTTGATCTCAGGTTATGAGTTCAAGTCCCACGTTGGGTGTAGAGATGACTTAAATGAATAAATAAAAACTTAAAAAAAAAAAAAGAAATTAATAGAAACTAAGAATGACAGGAATGAAGAGAATTCTAGGGATTCTCCAGCTTCATTGACAAGGAAAAAACAAACTAATCTTCATGGTAGTGTGTTGACATTTCAAAACTGGCATTTAATTATTTACATACCTTAGTATATTAAAGGTACATATACATGTGTATAAATAAATCTGTGTGTGTGTGTAAAAATTTTTAATAGCACAACTACCAACAGCTAGGATAAAGAACTTCAAAGCCTGGGAGAACTTTTGCAGTTGGGGAACAAAATAAATAACAGTAATCCATGATTCCCTGTAACCAAACTGGATTTTTTTCAACCTGTTCTTTGGAATCCCAGGGTCCTTCATAATTGCTGTGGGCTTTGAGGGGCTATTTTGCAAGGGAAGACTGAGTTCTTATGTGTTTGGTGAAATAGGTGCATTTTCCCATTCTTTAAATATTGTGAGAAAATCAGTTCTGAACCTTCTCTTAATCTCTGTCCGTGATCATAGACTCACCTTCTTCCTCTAGCAGTATTGTTTGCCAAGCACAACTAAGTACTGAGCTGTTTGGATTGAACGTAGTGGTGATGTTTCAGTCTCTAGCAAGGTTAGGGCCTGGCTCGGCTACATCTGACGCTGGGAACCAAGAGCCAAAAAGCCTGTGTATAGAGCTCCTGTAGCATCACTGAGAGCTGAACGTGAGTGCTTGGATCAGATTGATATGCAGGGATGGGCAGGAGTCCCCAGGTAAAGAAGCTCATAGAGGGTTTCTGTGTGGGAAGGGAGGAAAATGAAAGTTCCTAGAAGCTTGGTAAAGAGTAGAAATAAACACAGGCTCCTCGGAGTCTTTAACAGAAAGAACTTGGGCTGCAGGGGGAAAAAAAAAAAAGAAAAGAATCTTGAAAACTACAGTCCATCCTGAACACTAATTGGACACCGACTAACACCGAGACTTACAAATTTCTTCTGCCCTGAACTCTAGCTGCAAACACTGGAGAAAAGAAGAGCGTGGCTAGCATAGAGCTGTGCACACGTTGTGTGGTATGAAGAACCACTCAGAGCTGAGAGTCATCCCAGTCCTGTCCCTGTCTCCCTGCCACAGTGGAGACCTGCACTTCGCTTGGGCCGGACTTTTTCAACCTGTTCTTTGGAATCCCAGGTTCCTTCATAATTGCTGTGGGCTTTGAGGGGCTATTTTGCAAGGGAAGACTGAGTTCTTGTGTGTTTGGTAAAACAGCTGCATTTTCTGCGCTTTAAATATTGTGAGGAAATCAGTTCTGAACTTCTCTTAGTCTTCTCTGTGATCATAGACTCACCTTCTTCTAGCAGTATGGGCTGCCAAACACAACTAAGCACTGAGCCAGAAAGTTAACAGTTGGAGTGTGGTCACCTGTAGGCAAAAAAGAAATCGCATCTATTATAGTAAACCAGATAAAGAGCCATGTTGAAGACAATTTTTGCTTCTACAACCCTCATAGCATACCTTCTTTTTAACCCCGTTTATTATTAACTCCCTCCAATATAAAATGTTTAGCCATAAACTATTTTGTGTGCTTTGCAAACTATTTGCTTTAGATGTGTCATTAGAATTTTATCACCAGATTAAGATGCCATGACTTTTCTTAAATACAAGGGCTTGTGAGTTTGAAAAACAATTACTGCTCTAGGTGAGAGAAAAGAAAGTGGCAATAAGGCTCAAGTTCTTTAAACAGCACAGAAAATACAATTTAATGTTTTTTAAAGCAAAAGAGATGAGTTTGTGAGCTGAAGGATTTTGCAGAATAAGCAAGTCTTTGCAAGTGACCTTCCTGTGTTCTTCCACACCATCCCCAGCTTGTTTCCCACAACACAGCACACTTCTCTTGAGGGGCCAAGATGATCACCTAGTCCCTTGCTTAAAACGTTAATGAAGTTCAGGCTCCTCAGTGGGCCACACCGGGCTCCCTGTGACCTCTCCCGCTCACCTCATTTCTTACCTGCACCTCCTTTATAATACCCATCCAGTTTCAAGAGGCAGGTTGTTGCTGCGCCCACTTCCTCTGTTTAAATGCCAACCAGCACCTTCCACCCAAGGAAAAATCACCTTCCCGTTGAGGCTTGATGGTACATTCCTCTCTGGCTTGCTGCACTCTGCGCAATCCCCACAGTAACCAGCTTATTGTAGTCTAATGATCAATTTATGCACCTATTTCCTCGTCCGAGCCTCAGCACAATTTGGGACACACTGTAGGTGCGCTCTAGATGGTGGTTGCTGAGGAAATGAGTCCTTGTGTTAAATACAGTTTCCCTGTCCTCTCAGTACTTTGAAAGTTCTCAGAAAAGGAAAAGGAAATGACTAAAGTGTAGGCCGTTTAAACGGAACACAACCACCACCCTGCCAGGGATATGCCCCTGCCACTGGGTGAGAGGAAGAAGGACTGAGGCCAAGAGCCCAGTGCGTCTGGGGAAGTGCTGTGATTTTTCTACAACAGTCAGGACCGGCTACATAATCTGAGGGGCCCAGTGCAACATGGAAATGTGGGGTCACCTATCCAAAGATTATTGAGAATTTCAGTAGACCCAGCCCCGGCCCAGGGCAGCTGCACAGGTCTCACAGAGTGAAAGCTGGCCCTGTTGACAGCAGGAAAGTAAGGGAGACTAGGAGAAATTTTGGATCAATTTTTTCAAAGAGTAGCTTTAAAATCTGTAAATTTGTTTTAGAATTTCTATTTTCTCATGTCTCACCCCTCATAAGACCCCTACAATTATTTTTCATTTGGAAATACAGATTCTTTCAAAATGTTTTAGTCCACATTGTTTTACAAAAAATACTGCATACTCTGGTTAGTCCTTAAGAAGTAATGCTATGATCCATACCCCACCACGTAAGCCCTGAAATGAAGTAACACATCATAATTGTATTTCCTCCATTCCGTCCCCCAATTTGGGGGAGATCTGCTGGGCTTTCCCAGGATTATGTTAACATGAAATATCTTTATCAACCTTTTGCTAATTTGTAAAAATTAATTCTCCATGCAATAACATCCAGTCTCTCCAATGTGATTTTATTTCACAGCATTCTTAGTAAATTAGAAATTGTTCCGTTTAAACCCCAAATGAACTTAGTTTATCAGATATCATTGTGATGAAATGTTGTTGGTATCTGCTGACAGTGTAAATGAATGAAGATTTATGAAGGGGTCTTTTCAAAACTCAACTAATCAGAGGTAGGGGAGCTCATTTGCACTGCTGCAGTTCTCCAGCAGGGGGCCGAGTAAGCAGTGCCACATCCCCAGCTTCTGGGGCCACCCCACTCCTGTGCACCCTCTGCTTCCTCCCAGGGACAGTAGGAAGGGCACCATGCACTACCAGTGAGCACAACACTATTAGGTGGAGCAGGGAGTGAGCCACCCCACAAGCCAGTCCAGTGGGACAAATGCCTTCCTTGGTGAGGGCTCGCCTCTCACGCCGTTTCCCTGCTCTCTTCCATATACCTGAAAGCCAGAGAACTGAGGAATATGGCAAATTAATGAAACAGAACGCTCATTTTAGTCTCCTCACATAGAGTTGTCACCATGCAGGACCATGTGAATAGATCTGATTGTGCCAGAACTCTTAAACTTGAGCTCCGCTTTCTCATCTGCAAAGGCAATGATTACCACCTACTTCTTAGACCCCTCAAAGATCCACACAGGGAGGTGACTGGTGGGGGAGGAGCTGCAACAGTCCTCTCACTTTTTTGCCTGGGGCTCTTGTGTTACTGAGCTGACAGGGCCACCAGCCGCGGAAGAAAAAGAAGCTCTCAAACACACGTCTAGAGAAAGTCACAAGAAGAACTCCTGTAGAACACCAGCAGAGCCCAATTTGTATGAGTCTGTCTGCAGATGATTGGGCACCTGCTGCTCCTACCTTCTGCTTTCACGGGTGAACAAACACGCACACAGACACCCACACACCCACACACCCAGCTAAAAATGCCTACGACTCAAAGAAAATACCCACACCAGAACAAGCCCCAGTGCACAGAAACACAAACAGCTAGTCCCTCAGACAGGGACCGCTGCAGCGCTGAAGGAGTTTGGTGGGAGGTAAGCCATGCCCAGAAGGAGCAGAGCCCCAGAGCGGATGCCGGGTGGAAAGGAGACAGAAAGTGCAGGAAACCACGATCTGCAGGTACAGTAGTAATGTTTTACCTTAGCAAGACCCAGGGACATTTCAGGGCTTGTGCAAATGACTGAAAATATACCTTTAGCCTTAATTACTTCACACCATTAAATTGGCTCTCACAGAAATTCCTGCGAACGACCACTAATTACCTCCAGAGGTAAATTTCCACACTGGGGGCCGGGGCTGCTCTTCCGCTTACAGCTAGGCCTTGGTGACGGAGCAAGGACAGGTGTGTGGGACAGATCTCCAAGTGGTTGTTCCTCATCCACAGGGAACATGCTTCACCTGGGTAGGCACTTCTGTCGACTTCCCCTAACCTTCATCAACCAACTCCGATGCCAAGCTGCTATGCCTCTTGGGGCATGTGGCAGCTACCGTGCCCAGCACTGAGCAAACAGGAATCCAAGTGAACAAAGAAAGGCAATTCCATTTTGTAAGAAACAATATATTTTATTTTTCTGACACCACAGCTCTGGTGAGTGGTTTGTACCAAATTTAATGGAGGTTACACAGAACGTTTTACGCATGGGAGGAGGAGGGAAGGGAAGGAACCACAAAATTAAAAACAAAAATGAAAACAAAATCCTGGATAGCTTTTAGCATCTGTTCCACTCCCACATTGATAAATTTCACTTGGGAATTCCTAATAAAAGGAGAACAGAAAACAAGGTGGGCAGGGAAGGGCATGTTGGGGAAGAGAACGGGGAAAGAAGACCATCGAGCATCCCAAGCACAGGCCTTTCCCTCCCGGAGCCAGAGCCCCGACGACACTCGGCCTGGAAGGCGAGGCTTCTTCCTTAGATTTACTTCCCCCAAGTAACACCGTGTATTGCAGCTGCCAAAGGGAAAAAGGAGGAAAGAAGGGGTCATCCATGGCGGAGCATGCCACGGGAGAAGGAAACACACTTAACCAAGGAGATGGAGAGGGAGAAGGGAGGGAAACTGAGAGAAAAACGTGAAGGTGGGTTTGTAGACTGGGAGAGACAGACAAGTGCCGGAGAGCACTCGAACTGAAAAACAAACGTCCTAAGCTTCATTATTTTTAAAAAGAAAAATCTCCCCCCTCCCCCCACCCCTCGCTGAACTTAGTTCCTTTTTTTGTGCTTTTCATTAATACTCTGCTCTGAGGTCGTAGTTTGGTTTTTTTCTATACACTGGAGTTGAAAGAAAATAGTCCAAAGGTCTGAAGATGGATTCTCCACCTAAAGTAAACAGCCCAGCATTCCTGTTCTCCTCTTGTCCCAAAGACTAAAGTCTCTGCTAAAATCCCTTTTACAATATAGTACAGTACACAAAAAAATAAAGCCCAAAGCAAAAAACAAACCAGAAAAGAATCCTGGGAGAAGCCAGTCCAAAGGACGTAAACATACAGAGAACGGTGCAACACATGACCGATGGCAATTCTCAAAGCACAGCTACAGATTCCCAAAAGTAGGTGCCATCATGGGATACCCAAGTCCACAAAAATAATTTTTAAAAAATAAATCTTAAAAAAAACACACCTGTTGATTAAATGAATCATTTGTTTTCAGGTAAATCCATACATTCTCGAGTTCCCCCCTCCCCCAAAGCAGCCCTCGGGTCTCTGTTCTCCTATTGCATGACCAACAGTACTCCTGGAACTCCCTCAAAGCAGCTCTCAGGACCTGGAATCTCATCTTGACAAGGATCGGCACATCCAATCTTAGCAGCTTAAAACATCATGTTTCCTGGGTTGCCAGGTCCTTGGCTAAATCCACCCATGCCCACGTCGGCGGCCATGCCCCGAGGCCTCATCTGTGGAGGGATCATGATGTTTTGTTGGGGTCCCATCATGCCCTGCATGGACATCATCATGCCTGGAGAACCCACAGGCCCAGGGTGGGTGTAGAGCCCAGCAGGCCCCCGATCCTTGCCAGGAATCATGCCCACGGCAGCAGCTGGATTGCTCATCAGGGTAGGCTGGCCGGGCATGGTAGACTGTGCTGGTGACATCATCCGATGGTGAGGTCCCATCATGCCTTGCTGGAGAAAGGCTGGTGGTCTCATTGGGTTGTGGCCCGGCATGGATGGGGCTGTACCAAGAGGGATGTCCGGAGTTCCCACTGGCCCTGGGCCTCCCATGCCAGGTAATGCTAGTCCCATTCTGGGGGCTTGTTCACCCATCATCCCCTGCATGTGCGAAAACCCAGGTCCAGGACCTTGGGGCTGTTTACGGCCTGGGACTTCCCCTCGAGGGAAATATTGCAGTGTCTGGCTAGGCTTCTCGGATGGAATAATGCGAGACAGATCGAACTCCGGTATTCCGGTGGCTCCAGGTCGGATGACCTCCTGCAGATCTGGGTCTGTAAACACTGAAGGCATGCTGTTCCCCAGGACAGCGAAGGAGTCGGGACCCCCGGGGCCTCCAGGCTTGCAAAGTGCTGCATCTGCTGAACTCTGAGGCAGGGTGCTGGGGCGGCCGAGGGGGCCTTCTCCTGGGAAACCCATACCTCCTGGGAAGTTGCCCTGCCCCCCACTGGGGCCATTGTGAGGGAATGGAACCTGCTGTGGAGGAGACTGTACTGGAGGGAAGCCCTGGGGGAAACCCATCCGTCCTTGAGGTACCATCGGAGGCTCCTGGGACCCATGCCCCATAATAGGATTGTGTGACATCAAGCCGGGCCCCATTGGGACCCCATGAGGAGGTATGTTGGGTCCCATGGCATTCGGAGAGGGCATCTGATTGGAGTGAGAAAGTGGCTGGGTCATTCCCATTGGGCTGAGGGTTGGCATCGGAACCACGGGGTTTGGACCTGAAATTCGAGGATTCTGTGTATTAATGCCCATTCCTAGAAAAATAAAGATATCAAAAGAATCACCTTAACCAAGAGCAACTTAGAAAAACTAAGAAATTCAATTAACAACAACAATAATAAAATCCACACGTATCACATGTGCAAGGGACTCTGCTGGGAAAACATACAACACGAAATCCCTGCCCTTCAACGAGATTAAAATACATTTTGGAGCCTATAAGCCAAGAGCTCTACAAGAGGATATATTTTGAATGTTAAACTGTATGACATAAGGATATGTAGAAAACAACTAGGAAAAAAGTCACCGGTGTGAAAAGTTACAAATTAATATGTACACCAATTTAGCCTTCTTCATCAGAGACATTATTTAATATAGAAGTGAACTTGTCTGAACAACTTAGGTAAGGTCCTCTTGGAGAAAGAGGGTTAATCAGTCCTGCAAGTCCAAGAATCAGATATAGCAAGGAAACCAAACAGTCCTTTACCAATTGACATTTGGCACTTTTTTATACTGCCTTGCAAAGAGTGTGTTTCAAACTCTAGGTTATATGAAACGCTAAAGAAATGATAACTTGTAACAGAAAAGGAAAGCATGCTGGCTCTATTGTAGTCTCTGGGGCATTTAAGTATTTGGTGTCTCTGTAGAATTACCACTGAGTATATTGAGAATGGTGCTTGCTAGGAAACAGGGGCTTTCCCCTGTCTGAAATCCTGTGGCTGCTTGTGGTTGGAGGCTGCTCTTCCAGAAAAACACTTGAGAAATAAAGACATTCTGATCAGCATGTTAAAAAGAAACGGCTTTCAGTATTTGCTCCAGGAGGATTCCCCACCCCCCTCCCACCCCCTCAAAAGGGAAAAAAGAACCCATCCCGGTACACAGAAACATTAGAACTTCTGTTACGGAACTGTAAGCACTCTAAGCAAACCTGCTTTCTGACAAACACACTGAATCAAATGAATACAAACTTGCTTTTGTTTTCTTCCTCTGGCCAAGACACTAATTCTACTAATGGTACTCTTTCTCAACTCATTCCATTTCCATCCGTTGAGGTCTGCCGCTGTCGAGAAAAGGCATGCGAGAAGTCTCTCTTCCGTCTAACACTGGCTCCATATTCCTAGCTTCCTGATTTCTTACCTGGCATATTATTCATCGATGGCAAGTTGGGAGAACGAGCTGGAGGGGAGTCGTCATCGGAGCTGGCCACAGTCTTGATGGCGTCGTGGTATAAAGGGGTAGAACTGGGCATTGCGAACTTGGACATTCGAGACATCATAATAGACAGCGGGTTCTGGGAAAGGGTCGGCTCTGGAGGCATGGTGTAAGGTGTACTAGAGGGAAGACTTCCAGGGATATTCACAGAGGCAGACTGGCTGGCTGTAGGAGGTGGCGGGCCACCTAGAAGAAAGCAAAATAAAACAACGGGCCAGGAATTAGACTCCTCTTAAAGGCAGTTGGGCCTATATAGTTATGAACTAGCAAGGCCACGAATGAGACAAATGAACAGGACAGTGTTATTAGACCCAGGACACGAACCATCAATCTTCTGGTCAAGCTCCGTGTGTGTGTGCAGAGGGGCGACCGCAGTGCAATATGGAGGTGACGGGTCCGCAGAGGTGAAGACAAACACACCAAGGATGCGTCAGAAAGAGAACTTCAAGCTTGGGAAAAGCATGGTTTAGGGACAACTATTTTCCCTGAAAAGAATGTGAAATAAACGGCTCTCTCCCTTGCCCATCACAATTCTGAATTCCACTCAGGTGTCTGGTCCGCCGTGGAGCTAGACCAGTGATGGGAAACCAGGTGCGAATTGTGTCACCCTGCACATGTGCTCCATTAATTTTCATGAGCAAGAGGGCTGAACAAAAAGGTTCTGAGGCAGCCGTTCCTTGGTACTGCTTTTGTGAACTGCTACCCAACGGAGAAGGGGACTCTTGAGCTGGGCAGGATCCCTCTCCTATCTTATTCTGAGTGTAGTTTTCCTCCAGCCGAGACAACACAGACCTAGTATTTACACCTCAGTGCTCATCTTCCACGGACCACCTCTGGTCCTAGTCACAAAACCACCATCATCAGCAAGAGCTTCTCCTAGGAAGAAAATACTGACAAATTGCCGCCGATCTGAGAACAGCAGTCTACCAAAGAAGGTTTTGGTAACCACCTCTGTGGTCAACACACACTTACGAGAACCACTCTGCTTTGGATTACACTCAGAGCCCGTGGACGTGAGGGCAGTCCCTTCGGGTGTCCAGTGGGCGGGTCTACTACTTACAGAAGCCACATTTACCCAATGACAAGGTGTTTTATTTCACCGTGTGTTCACTGTGAATTATTCCATGAAACGACACATGCTTCCACTTCTCCCTCCTCCTCGGAACGATACTATCTGACAACCGTATCCTGTGCTAATAAGAGCCCCATGTCTCTATCAGGACCCGACGCTTGTGCAGAACCCCGTGGGAGCACTGATCATGCACCTGGCTGCGAATGCATCCACCTGCCACGGGCCACCTCCTCCAACTGCAGAATCATGCTAGGACAGCAATTTTTCTTAAAGTACATCAATCAGGCTTTTGCAATCTCCGGCTACAGGGCACAACGGGGAACACGCGAGCATACTGACCTGACTCTACACTGCCCAGCATGGCTGGGGAGGCCATGGTGAGGGGTGCTTTATGGTTTGGAGGGATCCCGGGACTCTGGAGGGGAGGTTTTGGAGAGGAGGTCCATCCAGGTGACGGGGCAGGAAGTGATGGAGACTTGAGGTGAACAGGCGAAGCAGCAGCAGACCCCAAGACAGGGGGGGACTTAATGGAAGCAGCAGCAGCTGGGCCCGCCAGCATGCCTGCCAGCTGCGATGGAGTCTGGGGGGACTTGAGGTTCCCCGAGGGTGAGCCCAGCATTGGTGACTGGACTTGGCGCATCGTGGGAGATTTCAGAGGGTTAATGCCTGGGGAATGTACCTGGCTGCCTGCCACAGATATATCCAAGGGCTTCCGCCCCAGGCCACGCTGGACTGGAGGAGCTGTGTTGAGGCTAGCGGGGTTACTGGAAGGGTTGAGAGGTAGTGGTGGCATGTGACTGAGCCGGCTGTTAGTCCTTTGGTCGGGCCCAATGGGTTCTCTGAGATTCCGCAAGCCACTGTTGCCGCCTGGACCCTGAGACATGGGAAGGAATGGCCTGGGGCCCATGCCGTACTCCTGCTGGGGGTGCTCACCAAAGGGCAGGGGCACCATCTTCTGCTGAGCCGGCAGCATGTCTGCGCCCCCCGGGCGTAATTTCATCATCTCCTCAGGGCCCGCCCCAGCCTCTCTCATCTTCTGAGGTATCATCTGAGGGTTGGATCCCATGTTGACGTTTAGACTGACATCTCCCTTCATCCCACTAGGAACCATCCCAAACTCAAGTTCCCGACCTGGGCCCATCTGGGGGGGCATTCCTTTAGGAAAGTCGCCCCTGGAGGGACTCAGAGGGCCCTCGACGGGTATTCGAGGGAAAATGGGATTATTCCCAGGCTCCATGTGTCGCTGGGCACCTGGGATCATCCTGTTCATCTCCATGCTGGGCCTAATGGTCTCCATGCTCATCCCCGGGGGTAGAGCCAGCTGCTTCTCCGCCAGCTGCTGTTGGAACATCTCTTCGGACAACCCCTGGGGGTTTGGGAAGCGTTCCCCTCGGCCGGGGCCACTAAAGACACCTTGGCCAGGTGGGAAGTTCCGACCATCTGCGATTTTTGGCACATCGTCTGGCCAACTGACTCCAGAAAGACCTGGTCTAGAGGCCGGGTTGGGGACATTCGGCCCCTCCATTTCTGAGTTGATCATTCCTGCAAATCCGGGCAGGCGCATCTGGCTCCCCGGCATGTTGGGGTGGGGAGCCATGCCCCTCGGGGGCAGTGAGTGGGGCATGTTGAGCCCATCGGCGAAGGGCTCGGCCCCACCAGGCCCCCAGCCTTCGCTGGGCGCCATCTGGTACGGAGGGGGAGGCCCCCGGACCACACCCCGAGGCCCATGCTGATGGACCATCATGTCCTGGAGGGAGCACTGCTGCACCACCACCTGCTCCTGCTTCCTCCTCTTCTCCTCGTAGAACTCCTGCTGCAGTTTCAGCCATGCTATCTGCTCGGGGGTCATGTGGTCCAGATGCTCGGGTCCCATGGGCCCAGACTGGGAGTTCATGGAAGGTGGAACCATTTCATCTGGAGAGAAGGGCACATCTCTATGTCCTTGAGGGCCGAATGGAGCTCCCACATCCGTCCGGGGCCCGGGGCCCTTTCCTAGGCTTTGGGATTGAGCCATCATGGCCTGTATCGGCCCTTCTGGTTTCTTCTGAGGTCCATCTAGTACCCCAGGGTTCTGCTGGGGTCCCCCGCTTTGTCCTCCTGTGAATTCTTTCTCGTCGGGGAAAAGCATACGTTGGATGTCTCGGAGCGTTTGTAAGGAACGCTCCCGGTGCTCCAGCTGCTCCTGAGACAGTCCATCGGGGTTCTCTCCCAGTGTAGGGGGCTCTCCACTGGACACCGGTGGAGGTGGAGGGGCTTTGGGATCTGCTGAAGAGCTATTGCTCCCCTGGGAGACAGGGGTCACCGCTCGGTTATTGGGTGTCGAGTTTGGCCCGCTACCGTCTGGGGGCAGTGGAGTGGAACTGGCAGGACTGCCTACGGAAGGAATCAGTTTGTTGTCTACACCAGGACTATCCCGGTCCAGGGGACGTGGGGGTGCAGCAGGCTTGGGTGCTGGTGCCGGGATGGGTGGAGTCGGCTGCAGTCTGGTGTTCTGGGAAGAATTCTGGTCCTGGTTGGCTGGAGCTGGGGGCTGTTGTGGGAGGGGTTTCGGATCGTTCCGAATGGCAGATAACTGTGTGTTCTGAAGACAAACAAGATTTTAAAAATCATTGGTCAATTGTACAGAAAGGCAATTAAAAAAGCAAGACACATTACAAGGATCTGTCCCAGGCCCATAAATCTACTCTGACATTTGCCATAGAAAGTGCCCATGGCCAACCCCACTCTGGACATGGGGATGTTCTGATTTTTTTTCTTCCATTTTCCTGTCAAATGGCATCCTCTTTCCCTTGCTAAGGATTAGGTTTCAATAACTTTATAAGCATGCCAGAAGAGAGCCACTCTGCCAAAGTGAATACATCTGAGTATCTATTTCGAGGAACAGGTTTGAGATCACATGTCTACTGTGTGTTTCTGATTCAAAGAGAGATTAGTTTCTTGGTATGTGGGAGGCTGTACCTAACACCTTTTTCTTTTCCCCGAAAGTACAACTGGGTCTGTAGGCTTCTCATTGTCAATCAAGAGGTCTGCTGTTCTCAATGGAAAGAGAAAGTACTTGTCGCTCCCGGCTCTGTACGCCACCAGCCAGAGGAAGCAGGGAGGGCTGCTCTGTTTCAGCGTCCCCTCTGGCATGGCAACTGCCAAAGGACTCCTCTCCTGGAGTTTCCAGGGGGCCTGACAGCTCTGGTTTCTGTTTTCGGTTTGTGATCACTGATTCCATATTCGATAAGAATTCGTACATTAACTGTAGTAAGAGAATCCGCAGGCAGGAAGTGTCTGTGGCGAAATCTGAGGCTATCTAGCTCACGCTGTCTTTTGATCTGTTCTTTCCAATAGGCAGCCGACTGCCCTTCTCTAGGGTGGAGGAGAGCCTCGTTATTATTTATTAAGTACCGACACTACACTAGGTCCTGGGGTGAAAGCACCTCCCCTGCGGCCAGTGACACAGGTGCCGCTGGTGTCCGGAAGAGGGATGTACTTGTGCTGGGGCTAAACCTTGGCACCGCTGACAGTGCTGGCGGGAGGGTCCTGAGGAACAGACCTTCATGGGAGGGCTCTTTCACCAGCCTGCGGCGAGCCTCACGGCCCCTTCTTTGATGCTCATTTGTTTCGACTTGTTCGTTCACTTAATCCAGTCTACTTTCACACCCCTAAGGCTCCTCCTTACCTCCCCACTTGCTCTCTGGAATGTTTCCCTGTGTACAAACTTGTACACAAATCGTTATGTGTACCTCTGCATTGAACAGTCTGTGTTGCTTAAACACAAAGCCTGTCTTCGAGTGGCACACTCTGTGGGTACGTATATAAATGTTTCCCGTGCAGGTAGCCACGCCCCGATGTCTGCATACAGAGACAGTGGCAGGGAGGGCTGGCTGAGCATGCACGACTCCACATGCTCTTGGGTCTCCTGCATCCCTGACGCCCTCGCTGTAGTGTCGGTGTCAACTTAAATTTCCCTCCGGTGCCATTTTAAGTTTGCATTTGTTGGCCAGCTTTTGTTTATTTGCTGGGGACAGGCCCGGACTTTGTGTCATGTGACCAGGAGAGAAGCTGCAGTCTAGTGCCATCCTTTTGATTCTAGACTGGGAGTGGTGGTGATTTGATTATTCCCAATTATATCCTTAATTCCTTTTCTGACTCAGTTCAGTACCGAAGAAGGTAAAGGTGAGAACTAGAGTTAAGGTCTGTTGCTAAGTCAATCAAATATTGGTTTGCGCTATGCTAGTCCCTGTACATTCCAGGATAATTTAAATTTTAAATTTTACATATACATATGTATAAAATGTTTAAGTATAAATTAAAATATACAAACATTTTAAATGTTTTGTTCATCCATCTTCTACCCTTCTTGAATAGCACAGATGTAGGAGGAATGTGAAATGGCTTTCTCTAAGTCTAGGAAAGCCAAGCTCTGCTGTGTCAATGAAGAGGGACTCCACTGATACACAACACAGACAGAAAGGTCACCTATTTTATCTTGAACTGTCATTTGACTCATTTATTGCCACTTGACTTTTCCCATGTTGAAGAATCTGCTGAGTACTAGATTTTATGTTTCCTGAAAGCAGGGACTGTGTCTTGAACCTCTTAATGTCCCCATAACATTGGGATGAGGATGCCTTGACAATGCAAGTCACAGAAACAGCTTTTGGTTCCACGTGGAATGCTCTGTGTATTCAAACAACCATTGCGTGCCTTTTCTAACGTGGTTCATGGCAGGTAATTAAGTTCCAGAGAAGAGACAGACTAACATTTCTTATAATTTTGGAAATATCAAGCAATTAAAAGCACTCGATGGTCCTCTCACTTTGAAGTAAGTTAAGATTCATTCTGAAAGTCACTGAGACTCTAATTGGGGTGTTATCAGCATAGACCCCAGTACTGGGGGTTTACTTATTCCTTTTCTGTTCTGCAACCAACTCAAGAGCATTTGTTAGTTTTTAAAAACCTGCCCTGTGGGGGCGCCTGGGTGGCTCAGTGGATTAAGCCTCTGCCTTCGGCTTAGGTCATGATCTCAGGGTCTTGGGATGAAGCCCTACATCAGGCTCTCTGCTCAGCAGGAAGCCCGCTTCCCCCCCACCCCGCCCCTCCTGCCTCTTTGTCTACTTGTGATCCCTGTCAAATAAAATCTTAAAAAACAACAACAACAAAAAAAAACCCTGCCCTGTGCACAGGGTCTGAGTTCAGATTTTCCCAGAGATGGCAGGAGAAAAGAAATTGAAGTGCTCCATATAGCTCCTTTTTGATTCTGGGTCTTTCTTTCCTAGTAACCCATCAGTATACCAGCCCGCAAAAGCAAAGGCCAGTACAGTGTCGTCTGCCTGAAACCATGCAATGTCTCGAGAAGGGGTGCAAGAGATGCCTGAAGCACAGCTTAGACCATCAAGACTATCTCCCTGTCAACAGCATTCCCCAGCTCCCACCTTTAGAGCTACCGGAGTGCCTTTAAACCACACACCACTCTCAAAATGGCCTACCAGAGGGGCTGTGCTTCGCTCTGTCTTGCTGTTAGAGATGTTCTGGATGTGGAAAGAGACGATAGTTTCAACCTGGCCCTTCAACACAGCTTCTGCAGCTCTGCAAAGACGAAAGAGAGGCACACCCTAGGACTTGCTTCTGTTCCACCACCTGTAATGCCAAAGCACTTTAACCCCTGATTGAACTTGTGAGAGAAGGAGGGCGGGTCTGTGTGGAGAGCCACCAGAAGTGTTGAGTAAGAATCAAGAAACACAGGTTTTCATTATTCGTGTCTATCATTTACCACCAGTTACTAGGAAAGAAATCTAATGAGAGCCATTAGCAAATCTCAAAAGAGACACTAGAAAAAAACACCAAGATTTTCTCCTTCAAACCAATACACTGTGATAGGTGTTTTATAGAATCTTGGTTCCAAACCCCAACCATGAAAGGCAAACGTGAAATCTCACAACACCTAATGATAATTTAAGGCTGTGGAAACTCACTCTGTATGTATGTAGGGTAATTCACGTTTTCTATAAATTAAGTAAGTGGCTAAAAAAATCTGCTGATCCACCCACCAGAAACATAGGTACCCAAACATTCACAGTACTTATCTCTATGAATTCCAGACATATTCTTCTCTTAAGTTATATTTTCTAATTATTCTGAGATAGACACGTATTACTTGTGTTATTTAAAAAAGAATACTAAACTATAAGAAAGTGTATATTGTGTAATCAATCTCTTTTATGTTTAAAAAAGATCTCTATGTATATTATAAGCATAAAAACTTTCTGGCAGGAAAGCCAAAGAAGTATCATCAATGTTCGCCTCTGGGGAGGTTTCATATTTTCTTTTCTTTTACCCCTTTCCATACTATTAACTCTAAGTGAGAATATCACCGGTGAGGGAAACAAGGATCACTCTTCAGTGGGAATAAGAACTTCAGTGTCCAAACGCACAAGCCACGTCAACAGCGAGACATAGCTATTAACTTACTTATTGGCCATCTCAGTAGAAAACACATACACCACTTTGGCGGGAGTCTTCTGAGCAGGTGTGGGCTCCGGGGCAGTAGTCTGGCCATGGGAGGGGGTGGACGACCTGGGGGCTGCAGCATTGGATGGGGTCATCGAGTGTGGCGTGTGCTGGGAATCCTGGGACTTTATGTGGTCAGCAGAATTACATTCTAAAAGAATGAAAAGACTCGTGTCATAGAAAGAAGAAAACTTATGCCAGCATTCATAGCACCACAACACAAACCCACCTTGAGAATGTCAAAGAGGAAGTACCCTGCTAAGAGGAAACCTCTCCAGCTCATAAAAATTCCAGAACGCTTCTCCTGAAATGACCAATTACAAAGCACTGTCCCCCACCACCCCTAACCGCACCACCTCCTTCCTTCTCTATTACGCACCCTTCAGACATTAGCACAAAGGTCCCTCCTTCCTGGAAACCCTTTTGGAACTTCTTGGACTGGATGCCCCTGTGAGTTGAACCCACAGCCCCCAGATCCCCTGATTTCAGCATTTATCACATTTATTGTAATTGTTTAATGAGCCGCTATGCGGGTGCCCTCAGATTCTTACAGCCAGCAACCGAACGGTGCTGACCATGCCCCCCACGCCCAGCACGTGCAGGCACTCCCACAGGCCTCCCACTAATACTGGGCGGGGGGGGAGGTGGAGAGGAAAGACAGGGAGCAATCGCTCAGATTTCCGTTTCTAATTTGGACTGGTGGGAAGGGTGTCCCACTTCCACTCCTGGAATGCAACTTCATGCTCTGGCCTATAGTTAAGATTTTTGGTTTTATAGTAGGAGAAAAAACAACAGAAGTCATAGCTGCTGGCCCCACCTTCTTCCCCACTGGCCAGGTTTTGCTGCCTCCCTTGTTTCTAGCACATGTAGCCACCCAGTCCAGCCACACGGGAATCAGCTGTGACAAACCCCATGGGTGCCAGCGCTTCCTCTTGTCACTACAGCTCTGGCAGAGTGGTGGCTAAAGAGTACAGACCCCAAGTCTTAGAGGGCGAATCCAACAGAGAAGAGGAGGAGAGGCCCGGAGAACTGCTCCAGTGTGGGCCCCTGGCAGACACAAACTGGGGCTTGATAGTGAAGAAGAAATAACAGGGAGGCCAGAAATACCCTTAAGAACGTGGTGAGGACCGTGGAACGTCTGCCCATAATCCCCGACTCATGTGCGTCCTCAAGAGCAAGGACTCCTCGACAGGGTGGTTTCCAACTGCTCTTCAGTCAGTAGGAAAACGAGAAGGAACGGTCCCGTCTTAATAAGCAGTGAGGTGAGCTCCTGAATCTGATACCTACTCTCCCCACTTGGCTGCTCTTAGGCTCTCCGGCACCCACCAACGTCAGGGGCCTTCCCTCGGGAACGCCTACTTCCCTCTGAGTCTCAAAGATCTTATAGACATACCTTTAATGTCAGAGTCATCGTTTGGAGTCCCAGGATCTCTCTGATCAAAGGAGTCGGCGGAAATACTTCGCTCCCTTTTCCCCTTGCCCTTGGCACCATTTCCAGCCCCATTCTTCAGCCCCATGCTCCCACCTGGGCCAGGGAGTGCTTTAGGTGTATGGCCCCCACTCTTGGAGTCACAGGGGGATGGCTGGGATTGGCTGGCTGAGCCCCCCTGTTTACCCTGATTGGAGAATTTGGAATCCAGCTGGGGGTTTCCAGATGGGGACATCACTGTAGGGGGACGGACCATCACCTCCTGCTTTGACTTAGGGCTACTAAAAGAGACAAATAATAAAGGGAGATCAGATGCCGGATGTAGCCAGTCAGCCCAAATCAGGGAGAAGCAATTTTTAGAGTAGGTCAAGGAGACACAGAGGACTGAGTACCCGCCCTACCTTTCACCTCAGTTCCTTCCCCGCTCCCTCCAACCCTGCTCTCTTCTCAGCGCTAGGTGCTAACTAACCCAGAGGAGGCTCAGGCAGAGTGGCCTGCCAGGTCTCTGGAACCCTAGAGTCACATGGGGACCCATCTCTAGGGCTTCTGTCAATAAAGGACAATGGTTTCTATGTACATAGAGAAGTGACTCTCATACTAAGACTAGCTCAGAGTAAACAAACAGGCATCGTTAAGATCAAAATACTATCCACCCCCTGGCTGACAACAAGGAACAGCTGTAACGAGAGCCTAGCTTCCCTGCTGGAAAATACAGCAGGGCCCAGAGAGCAGGAGAGGAAACCTGCTGGTGAGTGGCAGGTTAGGGAAACCCTCCCAGATATGAATCCCTCCAATAAGCAGTACCACACACCAGGGCACATGTGCTCACAGGTGCCCCAAGGGAGGAGGAAAAAGTTCTTTGAAAAACATCAATTTCAGTACTGCGGAATGCAGGAGAAAGCTTCACGTTGGGGGGCTAGGGGCCAGTGGGGACATCCTAGGACCTTGGGCCTCCTCACCATCCTAGGCCTCGGTTTCCTCACATGCCAGGGTTAGTACACCCACTGTACCGGGTGGATTCTAAGGTGCCTTCCGTTGTGCTTTGGTGAGGGGGGAGGGATGGCAAAGGGGCACAGTCAGGGAATAACGGGCAAAGCGCTGCCAGAAAGTCTGACTGCACTGTAGCCTGTTGACTCGTCTGTTTTCTCTTCCTTTCCCCATTTCTTCCACTTCAACACACTGTGCCCTCAATGAGTGTTCAAGGTCCACCTCCGACACTACCCCCCACCTCCCGCCAGGGGCAGCTGGGCAGGCCGCAGCCCTTACCTCTGTGTGTTTCCTGACGGAGAATTCCTCACTTTAGGGTTACTGGAATGCATTGATTGAAATCCTGAGCTTGCAGTCACAGACAGGGATGCGCTCACCGAGTTCCTCTCGGGCAGCAGCAGAAAGAGCTGCTGAGGGCAGTGGCGGCAGCCCGCTGCTCGCTGGGGGCGTCCCTTATCGCTGGCCACCTGTATACCTTTTTCCTCTTTGTTTTTCTCTGCTGTGGAAGTGGGTCCTTTCCCCTTGCAGCTCCAGCATTCTCTGGGGGTGTGCCTCCTGCTGCCAAAGGGAAATCTCGCATCTCCGGGGCACACTATGGGAAAAGGCCACCCAAAAAGAGTTGGGATCAAAAACACAAAAGATATAAAACAGCCTTACAGGATCGAAGGTAAGGTGCTAGCCAGCTGGACAGTGCAGCCTCTGGGTTGCTCCTCGGCTTCAGCGGCGTTCAAGGAGCAATGGTGTCCGTGCTCTGACACTAAGGCCCTGGGAGAGTGACAAGACTTTCTGCCAGGCACACAAGCCTCCTGCCTTGTAGCGTGGACCCGGTGTTTATAAGCAGGTGAGAGAAACATTTTGTCTTCAGCCACATATTCTCCCTTCCATCTCTCTACTTCCAAATACAAACCAGTCAAACACCTGGGTTTTTCTTTTCTCAAAACCATGCCTTGAAACTGCAGGGTACTCCAAATCCAAAGCTACTATCTGGTCCTTCACCTCAAATGGCCAACAAGGCACTGAAATGTAACAAACCCATCCTAATTCAAACCACGAAACAAATGAATCTATGTTTCTATTCCCAGGGCCTTGTGGTGGGACACTGGAGGAGTTACTTCTGAAATCAGCTGTTGAGCCAACACCAAGTACAATCAGTTCTGCCCCCTGACTTCCATGATCTTTCTATTAAATTATGCCAAGGATGTGTCTTGCATTCTCACTGTTTAATGAGGGGGACCCTAGGCATGGGGAAGCATGGGAATGATCCGTAATGCTGAAAGTAAAAGAACATCTCTGAAAGCTAAGATGTTTTCTGAGCCAATTTGCAAGGCTAATTTGAAGCATAAAGGTCAAGAAAATATTCCCAAACCTAGCCAGAGAACAAATGAGAAAACCCTTTACTTAAGGACGCCTAGACTAGATACACTTTCAGTCCCTTCTCCTTCCAGGGTAGGTCCAACATGGCTTTCTGGTAACCACTGTCCCCCTCAGCTCCCTCCCCACCTTCTGCTATCTTGCTGCTGGGGTATGGGACCAAAGGAGGAGACAAGATGTAGGATTCTTGGCTGAAGGACCAAAGGGAGTTAGCAGGAACTCAGGTTCAGGTTCAGCTTACATACCCTTTGAGAGACTCCAGAACTGGACTAAGTTCTGGGAGCTCTACTCCAGGTTTTGGCACCGAGAAGGATCACTGTCAAGTGCTAAATGTCTCTTTCTTCATTTGGAAATTTGCAACAGGAATACGGAAGTTGTCAGTGCACCAGATTACATTTTTTTCTTTTTAAGTGAAGAAGTCAGGAAAAAGAACTAGAATAAAATGTTATGGAATGTTCCTATGCCGACCTTAGGAGAAAACATCCTAAAACACAATTTTTGTCTCGATTATACTTAAGGTTGTATTTTTATTCCCCACCCCCCCTTCAGCTTTTTCCTTTTTCTTTTTCAGTTTAAACTATAAAATTGACCGTGGTTGTCAAGTTTGACATATGTGATTATAAACCATTTCATAACCTCTCACTAAACATCAGGAATCACTGGAAAAACAGAAGTAGCAAATGAATCTTGCATGGACAAAGCCATCAGAAAACATTTACCTCAGGAACAGAAAAGCAGTCACCACCTAGATAGTCCCCTTCTGTAACTTCTGGTACTTTCTGTCTGCATCACACATTCTAGCACTCAATCACATGTCATACTGAATAGTCCTATGTGTATGTTTCATCTCCCTACGTAGACTTTGTTCTTTGAAGACAGGAATCTTGTTTTAAAGTTCTTTGGCTTGTCTATAATCGTCAGCGTGATGTACTAAGATGTGGTTGGACCCTCCGTGATTTACCCAGCTTCTCCCAGAAAAGAAATACCTGGCATTTGTGTTGTACTCTTTTTCCAAAGGAACTCTGAACATATTACAACTATCGAATTGCCTCCATCTGCCAGGCATTTCTAATGAGCCAATAGCAACGATGATTTCTAATGATACTGTGAGCATACCACTCTTTAATTTCAAAGTACTCCTACAACCAGTCTCTTGTTCTCGCGAGTTGCTCAAGCTTGATCAACAGGCCTGCACAGATGAGTGGCCAGAGCGCACATGAGCGGAAGGCAGGGCCTCTCCCAGGTTTGCCCCGACCCTGCTCTTCCTCAAGGCCATCTCCTTACCATGACTTTATGGGTGGAGACTGTGCAGAAGGCTGAAACAAGCATGTGGACTCACTGAGAGATGGGCAACAAAATCTAGGGTTTCAACCCTTGATCTAGGGAGTATTTGGAGGAAGTTACCCTAGCCTTGGCCTAAGCCGAGCAAAAAAAAAAAATCCTCCTGGTGTCTTATGATATAGTTCCAAAGACCCTATATTTACAGGGTAGGCTCAACTGTTTTACTTTAAGAACTGGAAAAGCTCTTCCACCGAAGAGACCTTCATTAGAGAAACACACAGATTTTGTCCTCTGCTACAAAGAAACCTCCTAACTTTAAGATCTATTTATTCAACTCCCTTTCCTTCTGAGAAGCTATATAAAATTCTTCCTAACTAGGGGTCAGGCACTCTTTTAAGTCCCTTCATACTAAGCTCACTGACCACAGCACGAGGAGGCAGGTACCCCTATTCTCCCTATCTCAGAGATAAGGAAACTGAGCCTCTGAAATGTTCAGCTGTCTACCCGAGCAAGGTGGGTCATCTCCGAGTTAGCCAGACCCCAGTGCGTGAGAGAGCTGGCACAGGGCCGTGCACCCTGGCTGTGCTCTTTATCACTCCAGTGCGTCAAGATAGGGACTCTGGGGACAAGGGGAGCCAGTGTGCAGAATCAAATGCTCAGCAGCACAGTACCAGCGTGTGGGTGAACTACTGCTGGGATGACTACCATTCTCTAGCTCACTTGTTTATCCTGCCCACTGTCATTTCATATCTTGTTATCTCCAACTGTCCCCTTCCTTCCCGCCCTCCCTTCTGTCAGTGCATGGCTTGCCCTGGCTTAACAAGAAAAGAAGTCACCACGTCGGACATGACATGCTCAGCACCAAATCTGCAAACCCATTTTCCTAGTACCTAGCCCTCTCCTTCTTCACTATTATTGAAACAGACAAAACAGCCCCCTTTACCCCAGATGTCAGTCCCACCATGGGTGGTAAAGGCCCCATCCCTTCTAGCTTTCTGAGAGCTCTCTCTCTCTCTCTTTTAGCCTTCCCTGCCATCTCCAGGATATTTCCAACCACTGCTTGGACATGGAATAGTCTCTTCCAGCATTGAGAAAAAAACAAAAAAATTACAGGAAAACAAAGCCCAGCTCTAGCATGTTATTGTTCCCTTCCAGAGCCAAGTCTCCCCAGGGTTGACAAGCGCACAGTCTTTACTTCCTTACTTGCCATTTACCCTTTCGCCAATTTTTTTTTTTTTTTTTTTTGGACAGACAGAGAGAGAGAGAGATCACAAGTAGGCAGAGAGGCAGGCAGAGAGAGGGGGGAAGCAGGCTCCCCGCTGAGCAGAGAGCCCCATGTGGGGCTCCATCCCAGGACCCTGAGATCATGACCCGAGCCGAAAGCAGAGGCTTAAACCACTGAGCCACCCAGGTGCCCCACCCTTTCGCCATTTTTAAACCAACTTCCCCCCTCTACCCCTATCTGGATCACAGAAACCACTATTTTGGTTCAGGTCACCCCTGGCCACTGCTCTAACCTCATCTTACTCCATCTTGTAGACTGCCAGCTGATCGCTTCCCTCTTGAAACTCTCTTCTTTCGGTTTCCACGGTACCCCACTTCCCTAGATCTCCTCCCGCCTCTCCAGTCACTCTCTGTGTGCCCCCTGTGCTGGCCCCTTCTCTATGCGATGTCTAGAACTCTGAGGTCCTTGGGACTCCACCCTGGGGTCTCTCCGCCTCTTGTTCGGTAAGCTTTCTCCATGCCAACCACTCCGTTTCCCGTCCCCAGCTCAGCTTCTGCCCTGTGGGCCTGAACCCACAAATGCCACCTGGGCATCTCCCTAGATGTCAGACTCAACAAGATGGGCAAGGAATTCATCTCCAGATAGCCTGCCTCCCCAAAGTGTTTGTCTTTCCTTCTTCCACACCGTGGTAAATGGTACCCAGCTGCTCATGCCACAAAAACGGGCATCATTCCCGACAAGCCTCTCCCTCACCTCAAGCCTCCATCTTGAGTCTGAATATTTTTGCCAAGTGAATGAAATCATGGCTTCAGAATTTCATCTTCAGAAAGGGAAGGCAGAGACCAAGAGTGATTTGTCCGTACCTATATTCCCAGCACTTCCTATAGCACCTGGCATGTGGTACTCGCTCAAAAAATATCTCTTGAATAAAAGTTGGAAGCTTTTCCCCAAGCTCATCTTTCTAAGCCAGCAAAGCTCTCTAGTGCTACAATCCATCATCAGACTACTCACCAAAACCCCAAGGGTCACGATACTGCAGTGCTCATCCTGGAGGTGAGGAGGTAGAGGAATCCAGGAACCCCCTTCTCAAAGGTCCCCTCACCTGGATGAGGATAAAGAAGAAAAATCTCTAAATGGCTTTAAAAGAAAATCAACTATACATCTTGCTACTGAATATCTTAAGAGCAGATTTCCTATGTATTCTAGAATGTGCGATTAAGAGACAGTTGTTGTCTCCCATGTAAAGGGAATCAGCTTCCAATTTTTTAAGAGTTTATTAGCCAATCTGTAGACATCTCAAGGCCCCTGAGACTTTCCCTCCTCCCTAAATGCACATTTTATTTTCAGAGACTGGGAAATACTAAGGGCAAATAAAATCAATGTTTCTACTTTCCAGATTTCTGGGCATTGAGTAGGGATTAAAAAAAAAAAAAAAAAACACCTCACAATTTTTGCTTCTGCCGACTCCTTGTTAGTGCAGGGAACTGGAGCTAATGGGGAAGGAGAAAGAGACAAACCTGCAGACATGCTGTTGAATTCACGGAGTGAACTCAGTTGCAGCCCTCCCTCCTCTGAACCCTCACTCTGCACAACAAGCACTCAGCAAGGAAAGGTATTTTCACATGCTTTTGTGAGAATGTGGGGCTGAACAGCCTGGCCAGATGATTTCCTGTGACTGAGTGCCTACTGTGTGCAAAATGCTATACTGAACGGGGCTAGATGAGTAAGAAAACAACAAGCTACTGGTCAAGCAGGACAATTTTTAACATTAGTCCTCGTAAAATAGAATTATAACTGTGAGTCTCCTCCTCTGCCCAGATTTTATAGTTCTGAAATTCCAAGAAAGAACCAAGTTCCAGATTGTCCTAAGGCCAAATTATTTTGGAATCTTTCAAAGGAGACTCTATAAGGTTGCCACAAAGTGGTAAATAAATTCACAGATTAATCTGACCAAGCTCAGAATCACCTCTACAATTCCAATTTCATTCTTCCGATGATCCTTTCCCACTTTCCTGCTCTAAGAAGTCAAGTTTATTACAACTGTGTCGTGTTTAATGAAGTTCATTTTCTATGCTATGACCACTACTCCATAAAAGGCAGAGTATCAAACTTAGAATGTGGAACTAAAAGGCCGCAGGATTCCATTCTGAGCTCATTCTTAACTTCTGGCATGTCAACTTCTAACAGCTTCCTCTCAGCAAAAGTACACAATGGGAAGAACGATCATCCCCAACATGTGGAGGAAAAATCTATACAATGCATATATGCATGCACAGAAAACCCTGGTCCATACAAAATACTAATGCGTGTTTTCATCTTCGAGGAGTTGGAATGCCTCTATTGTCCTTCAAGCTAACAAACCTGAAGCAGGCATGTAACTTGTATCAAACTAAAGAGTCTTGACAAAAGTTAAGGGTTCAAAAATGAATTTCTATCATTTAGAATAATGGCCACCCAAAGTAAAATTTCAGCCCAAATGTCCCTTCTTTGTGAAATCCTCCTTGATTCCCAACTGTCCCTAGGAAAGTCCTCTGGGGCCCTAACACTCGAAAAACTGTATCTCTGTTATGTGTAGACAGAGAGCTCCCTGAGGAAAGGGTCATTATCTTAGCACCCAACACCCAAAAGAAACTCAATAAATACTGGGTGATTCAGGGATTATAATGAATGTGGAGCTTAAGTTTTGCTACCCTTGCCTTGCATTTACACAAATCAATGAAGACATGCTAAAATACCTGTCTCACTTCCCACCACCTGCCTTTCCCATGAGATGAACTAGTGCAGAAGGTCACAGAAAAATGGAAGGTAACTATGCTTACACTTTTGACTTGCATTTAACTTCATGACCTTTGCCCTGGGAACTGCTAAAATAACGAATAAATGTAGTTTTAACTTACAAGAGACCCTACAGAAACAAGCAAAAATTCCAAAATACTCAGGTGAATCACAGAAGTCTTATGTTCACCATCAGGTTCCTTACCTTTCAAGATGTCCAATCTGCTCTCTCTTCTACATTGGGACACAGAAGAACTTTCCAAGAATGAGCTCTGCCTCCCAAACTGAAGGGAATTTTTAGGTCAAAGTGGAGTGACACCAGCTAGCCCCACATTCAGTCCTACGGGAGTGAGAAGAATAGAGAAGTTCATACCCCAATTCACCGACTGCAAAGAAAACCACCCATTCCCCAGTGCTCTGTGGCCAAAACAGTATTTGGAAGGAGCAGTGAGAAAATAATTAGGTCAAAAATGGGGAAGGAAGGCAAAACCACTAAAACTCAAAATGCAAGATGGAGCAGTACAGCCCAAATCCATCCCATTGAAGCCAGGGTTGTTTATTAGAAAAGCAAAACCACTAGACACAAAAGCCTCCTGCTAATCATTGCTTTGAACTTTCTCCACAACCAAGAACAGTCACTAACAGGTGGCAAAATGAACTTTTACTTCCTATCTTCTTTATGTCCTTGTGTTCAACATGATGGAGATGCTGAAAAAATATTGCAAAAGCCTAAAATTCAAGTGGCCAGAAGATACTTTAACTTTCAAAAATCTGTTGGGTCTAGAGCAGGAGTTCTTGATGTGGGACCCACTGGCTCTCATGGGGTCTATGGAGAGACTTTGTGGTAGCTGTGAACTTACTGGGGAAAACTTCCATCTTTACTCGCAGTCATTCACCTCTAGCAAAAGTCTGTACTGCCTTCAATTGTGAAGGGAGGGAACAATCGGTGGTAGGCAGTATTAGCAATCCTGTGACTGTCACCAAGACGCACCACAGGACACTTCCACGTGGCATTATACTTGTTGCTGATATCCCAACAAAATGTTTATACTCATCCCTACTTCAAAATTACAGTACAGCTACGTTCTGTTATTTAATAGGTTAGAAAGAAGCATATAAATTACTGTATCATAATTGTTTAATATTTTGTTAACTGTTACCATTCACTTATAAGACTATTGTGTTCCATTTTATGGAATTTAAAAAACCCAAGTCTTGAAAGAGGTCTTACACTTCATTAGGTTGCCAAAGGGGTATGTAGGACATAGGAGGCTAAGAACAAATAAAGTTGTTCTAAAACAAAGTTCCTACAGATTCTAATATCATAATCACCAGGGCAGACAGACAAGTAAGTTATTCCACCAACATTACTTCATAGCTGGAAAAAAATTAAGGCACCACGAAGCCAAGTAACATGTCCAAAGTCACTAAAATTTAGGATGGGCATCTGCCTAGGTGAGCATTCACAGTACGTATATTCCTACTCTTCCATGGGGACTTTTTCTTACATTCCACAATTGTCATCACTACAACTAACTTCCTACTAAATGGGGAAGAGGTATCATCTTTCAATATTAGTAGAAAATCAAAACCCAAACGATAGAACAAGATGGATGTATAAGGTACTCCTTTTCACTCTTTGATCAACTATACTGCCGTAATTGTTACAAAGGCTGAATCTGGTCTGTTCTTGAGACAGAGTAATCTTTTAGAAGGGAGAAAAAAGTTGGGCTACATCATGTCTCATTCTCAGACACGTTCAAAGCACTTTGCAGATAGGCATTCACTTGTTAAGTGCCGCAATGGGTCATGAGTGGTTAGGGCAGTGGTCTCACCACTTCATAAACGGGAAAACTAGACGATAAATACAAAAGATTGGTTCAAAGTCCTAAAAGTCAATGGGAGAGCCAGTTTCCTGATTCCAAGTTCAAGGCTCTACCCATTATACCAAATCATCATGAGCAAATATTTAGTTGATTATAATGCTTGGGACACCTCTTCCTCTTTTTTTTTTTTTTTTTTTAACCCCTATAAGCCAGAAAGCATCTTCTTTTGATTCACAAAAGCAAATATCTCATAGAATAAATTCCAATGTACATAAGTACTTTTTCACCAATGCTCGTCATCTAAAAATCCAAGTCAGGGATCCTGAGCTCAAAAGCTAAGTTACATACAAGTTGCCTTCTAAGAAGAGAACAGTGTGGAATTGTTCCTTCATCTTTTAGTCAATGAGCTCCTTATCTACCTACCATATCTTGTGGAACTATTATCACCTTACTTTCAACACTGTTATTACAAAATAATATTATAATGGTTCAATACCATTAGATCCTCAGTCCTAAAGCTGTGAAATGTTACCCCTGCCCCAATTCTGCCTTAAATTTTCTCTTCTTATTTAAACAACTAATTAGTGGAATCCTCATCTTCAAAGCATCCTTACATCATCTAACTAACTTCTCCTTTTATTAACTCATCTCTGTCTTCAACAGTTTGAGTCTTTTTTCAATAGTTAATAAGGATGTCTTTCTTAAATTTGTACTTAGGACCAAAACATTACTCACAGTAACATTAATTCCTTGCTAAACTTCCCAAATCACTAGTATCAAGACAAAAAACAAAATCAATAGAGCGATCATGTTGCAGAATCTCCACGAACAATCATGACTGTTACCCACCCATATCTTTTTGCCCTCCCAACCCCCATCTCTCAACTATTTTACCATTCATCCTTCCTACCTGCTACTTCCAATTCATTATTTTGTGCTCTGTGCACAAGAGTCCAAATCTCTGATCTAAGAATGAACACTTACATCTTGTATATTTCAAATGCTAGTAACCCTCTACGCATCACTGACCCAAATGAATCTCTTTACACAGCCACGAAATCACTTTCCCATTGCAGTCACTGCCAGTCTACCTCAAAGCCTAACTTCACACCAATTCCATCCCATCTTAGTCTCTCCGCCAAGTGATAGATACTTTATGTCCATTTCTTTGCCTTGTCTACTAACTTTTTCAGTCCCCAACTGGACTGCAATTTAAACTCTAAGTCCCTCCTCTCTAGCACAGACCAGGGTCCCTGGAGGACAGATTTGAGGCCTCCTCCTTCAGGCCTGGGAACCTTCAGGTAAGGCCCCCAGCGACAATATTACAGGCCTCTGCCCGTCCCTCTGAACATAATAACCAACCCTGATGTTGTGTTCCTTAGGATATCTCCATTTCACCAGGCTCACCCAACACTAACCAGTGACATCTTAATAGCCTTTGCAACTTTCAAAGGTCAATGACCAGGGTTCCACTTTGGAAATCACTGGTGTGTCCACGACCCCCACAATGACTCAGTGACCTACACATCACCACCTCACCTACTAGAGCCCTTTACTACTCATACATGCTTTTTAGCTTTCACTTCCCTTCATCCTTCAACAAGTCACTGGCCTGCAAAGTCCCCTTTATCTCTCTATCCACCTCCGGGGTCTTACAGACCCCACCAAACTCAACCTGAATTCCCTTATTTAGCTCTCCATCTCGCCCCTCCAAAGCCCCTTCATCCCAGGACCCTGGGACCATCCCATCTCCTCACTTAGCCTCTCCCAGCGCTGCTTGGGACACAACCTCTAAAAAAATCGAGAGATGCCGAGGTCTCTTTCCCCCCGCTCACAGAGCGGTGGGCAAAAGCCCCCCCCTCCTCCCCCACAGGTTTCCAGACTCAACTCACTACATCCGCAACCTCGACCCCCACCCCTTTTCTCCCTCCCCCCAATCCCACCGCTCTCCGCGGCGGTGGCTCCCCCTGCCCCCAAACCCGCTCAAAACACGCGGACGCGAACCCGGCCCACCAACCCCCCGGCTCCGGTCCTCCCCTCCCCCCCCCCCCGAGGTGCCACTTACCCCCGAGGCGGGAGTGGAGGAGGGGAGAGAAGGAGCGGAGTAGGGGAGGGGGCTTCGGTCCGGGGCGGCTTTCAGCCCCGGGGGGCCGGGGCCGGGGCCGGGGCCAGCGGCAGCGGCGGCGCAGCGTCTCCCCCCGGCGGCGGCAGCGGCGGCGGCGGCGCCGTCCCACTCCCGCAGGCACACATAGGCTCCATTGTCCGCCGGCGCCTCCCCTTTCCGGCTCCCCCCTCCCGGTCCCGCCCCTTCCCCCTCCCCTCGGCCCTCCCCCAGCCGCACCGCGCCTCGAAAGGTACCGCCGGCCCCGCCTCGGACGCGAGCTGCGAAGTGCCCCCTCCCCCTGCCCCGGAGTCCCGCCCGGCGGGGGAATGGGGACTGCCCCTCCCCGCCTCGGCTCAAGGCCTGCCGCCGGGAAGGGCCCGCCCCCCTCCAAGGGAATGTCATTCGTCCCCCTCCCGGAACGCGCGCAATGGTACTAACCCGGCCGCTTCCTCCTCCCCTTCCCAGGCCTTCCCGGAGAGGCACCGCCTCCGGAGCCCCGCCCACCGAGTGGCCTCGCCTCCTTGACCCCGCCCCTCCTTCTAATATTTTACTATGGAACCGCCCACGGCCAGCACCACCTCCTGCTTTGCATGGACACGCCCACCGGTCCCCGCCCCAGTTCGTCACCCGGCCAGAGGTGACGCCTACTCCCCACCTTAAAGAGGCAGAGTCCTCTTTCTCAACTAAAAAAGCCTCCCAAAGGGCCGGTGGGGTGGGAGGTGCGGCCAAGGAGCGTTTCTTCTTTCCCGCACCGTCCTCCCGGCGCGCACACTCACCCGGACCTCCCCACCGCCTGCCGCAGCACTGGGGAGCAACCCGAGGGGACCAGCAGAAAGCGCGGAGGGGGGCAGGGCAGCGGGGAAATTTGGCCATCTTTGACAGAAACGAATAGGAAGCTGCCAAAGGAAGGGGTCTTTCCCTCACACTTTCCTGCTGCGCTGGTCCCAGCCTACTCCTCCTCCTTCAAGGCAACCCCCCTCACGCCTCCGGGATGCCACCACCCTACCCCATCCGCTCTCCGGTCCCCGGTCTTCAGCCGTCAATCAGTGCACGGTGCTGGCGGTTGCCGGCTTTCTCCCCTCCCAAGAGAGCAGGCCCCTCTCGGGTTGCACTCTTCTCCACCCTCTCCAAAGCCGATTCTTGCCAGGGTCCTGCGAACGCGGTGGCTGTTGCAGGGTCTCTCCTTCCACGTCGGGCCCAGCCCAGCCCCGCTCACGCATCGCTACCTAGCTAGTGCCCTAGAGGACCTTCTGCTCAGATCCTCGAACGGCTTCACGACCGCTTTTTTAAATCGGAGTATCGCTCCCCTGATTTTTCGGGAGGCCTGCGCTTTGCAGAGCTCGAAGCCGAGGCATCCCGGCACCGTCCCCTGTGAAGTGAGAGGATAACCCATTAGGCTGCACTTTTTCTCAGAAGGAAAATGACGACGCACGTTGCTGAATAAAGCTCAGATTCCGGCTACTCCTGTTTTATCTTTGTGGCCCTTGTTGCTGCCGTGACCAACTATTATTATACAGACCTGTCTACTCACAGTCCTCCCCAGAACACACTGCTGTTCCATCTCTGTGTATGTGCTTTGTAGAGTCTTGATCTTATTTGTTTCTGCAACTACGAGCACTGGCCCCACTGCCTTTCTCAATCAGTTCAGTCAAGACTGCCTATGTTATAACGTACTGCGTATTCTCCCTAAAGACAGAGGCAACATGGCCAAGAGAAGTAAATAAATTTTCCTTGCTTTTGCTTCTACCACCCATAGTTTTAACCAGGATAATTAATTCTGTGTCAATTTCCCTGCTTATAAAATAGGAAAACTTCCTTGGGGGCAATCTTTTAACTAATGGTGCTGGTTGTGAAGGATGTTGCAGGAGAACCCTGAATGATAAAGCTTTCCAAACCACTTAAAATTCTTGGGTGACCATGTAAGTTTCTATACCATGTGTCTCCAGCCTAGATGCTACGGAAAACTGTTTTTTTCTCAGCCAGATGTTTCCCCTTTGTCTCCCATTATGACTGAGGATATAAAGAAAAAACACGATTGTACATATAAACAATATAAATCTAAGATCAATTGAAGGATTCCAAATGGGAAATAATTAAAATCCTTCTTTGTCGGGGGCGCCTGGGTGGCTTAGATGGTTAAGCATCTGCCTTCAGCTCAGGTCATGATTCCAGGCTCCTGGGATGAGCCCCAAGGTGGGCTCCCTGCTCAATGGGAAGCCCGTTTTTCTCTCTCTCCCTCTGCCCCTACTGCTCCCCCTGTTTATATTCTCTCTCTCTGTCAAATAAATAAATAAAATCTTTTTTTAAAAAGATTAAAAAAACTTTAAATACTTTTTTGTCATGTTTTGGCAATAGGTGAGAACCTCTGTAAAAGAAGACAGGAGGAAAAATTAAGGTACACATGTAGGGAAAGACAGCTAAACCCAGGAATATGCAAGAATCATTTGGGATTGCAGAAGTAGATGGAAAAAAGGGATTTACAGAGTGGACCTATAAGCGAAAACCACTGCTAAAATAAGCTCCTGAGTGGAGTGTTCCAGCCCAGGTCACTTCTACTTACAAAGCTCAAAGACAAGCTCATTCTAACAATACACGTACAAAAAAGTCTTAACCATTTTACTAGGCATTACACCCTCCACTCTATGTGTCAAAAGTCAAAATTATTTACTGAACCAGAAGAAAAATGTAAATGAATACTAAATGTGCAACTCCAGGGTGAAGGAGGAATAATATTAAGAAGAACGTGTGTTACAAGTCATGAAATCTACAGGTTAGAGTCTCCATAGCAATGTTAACTTAGCTACATTTGCACGTGGGATAGAACTGCGTTTTAAAATAGTATTTATTCTATCATAGTTTATTTTACTAGAATTTTTGTCTTCTGAATTTTCTAATTTCCATTCATTGCCATCTCACTTGAGAATGAATTCTATTTGGCTATATAAAGATCTTGCAGGCTGTCTATACATAAATACTAATGGATAATGATGAAATCATTTTTAAAAGCATCTTATAAATAAACACTTCAAACTGTTTCTGCTACTCTAGAAATTCTAAGAGAAATCATTTTTAATCCAAATGGTAACATTGGTAAAAATAACGGCTTTTGACGTGAAAGAGACCTGGGTTTGATTTTTTTTTTTTTTCCGTTTTGAAATTTGCTTCTCATACTGACAAGAAGCACTCACTGTGATGCAAACATGGATAGCATAAATTTGGCTTCTTAGTTCTCCAACTAATCACCGTATCTTTTATTTCAGTTTTCCTCCAACCTTCTCTACCGCAAATTCTGCTTTCAAAATGCTTCTGTTCCCTCAGCTCTTGATAAACTTATCCCGAAATTTTGGGGTTGGAAGGAACCCCCTCCTATTTTATGGAGGAGAATTCTAAGACGCAGTCGTTTAATGACTTGCCAAGATTATGCCCATTTTTAGGGAGTAGAATTTAAGTCCAACACTCTTCAGCACTGTTCTTACTCCCGCGGGTTGTTCATTCCCACTAATATTTATCATTGTAGAAGAGAACATGACGTTCTACCCTCGGGATGATGAAAGTAAGACTCAGAAAGGTTGAGCCCACTCAACCAGCTGGTGCTAAGGCTGTAAGAGGCCCTACCAAATTCTTGCCTTGGTCAAAGCCCTTGGTTTGTCCACAATTTCCTACTTCTTATACTGTTTTTTACCAATTCATCTACCTCATTGTCCAGACCAAAACGGGCAACCCAAAGGAATACCACTAAGAGAGTCATTTGTGACTGCAAATGAAGGGTTAGGAGGGAATGGTGTCTTGACTTTCACAGTGCTCCTCCCCTATGCTGTAAGAAAAGAGCCCGCAAACAATGTCTTTGTTAGGTTGCCCATGAAAAAGAAACAAATCTCCCTATCCCAGCTTTCATGAGTTCATTTAAATCAATGGGGAGTCTTAGAGATTCATCCATACTGGGAAAATTTAGGGCTAAGTCTCTCTTTTGTGAGGAAGAAATCAATATTCCCACCCCCTTCCTTCCCAGGAGCTCCTCCTAGGACCATTGGCACTTTGATGTGAGTGTGGGTCTCCTATGTCACCACAAATCTGCTGTCCACAGTCTGGGTATTAGAGGCACCCTCTCTATGAACGCTCAGACAGATCTGTGATAGGACACTCAGATTTCTTAAAAAGGTGCCATCACCTCAAACCTGTATGGTTTTGTCTCCTGCCCTCACTGTCTGCGTTCTTAAAGTCAAACTTTGTGACTTCCAGCCTGCTATTTTCTGAGCCCTAAATGATTGATACATCAATGCTGATCCTCTTCCCCAGGTTTCCAATTTCACACGGCCCATGATGGCTGAACCAGAAACAACTGGGTTACTCCATGTGCTCCAACAACTTCTCCCCAAATCTCTTCATCTTCATGCCAGTTCTTCACATCTGTCATTATTGTCCCACATCCCTTTTGTTCTTTAAATTCCACTAATTTACTATTTCATTTTCTTCTTCACCTCTTTCCCAACAATAATTCTGGGTAAATATTTCTACTATTTCATTTCATTTTCTTCTCCCAGGCATTTCTCTCAGAATGTTGACCTTCAGATACACCTATTTGACTTTTCCTGGGTTCTACCTTCCATCCTGGAAGCCTCCCACTTCCCACAGCCATCCTCTCCCCAGCTTCTCGGGAGCTGCTGCCCAACCACTGCTGCTTGACTCTACCACCATGGTTTGCATCCAGGTTGCTCTCATTTGCCGCAGTGCCTTTTTGGAATCCTTGGCCACCCATCATTCCAGTAGTGGAAAGTCTTAATGCTGAGGTGTACCCACATTTTTGTTTCCAGACATTACTAGAAAACAAGAAAACCCACAAAACCAAAGAAAGTGGGTCCCAA
Source organism: Mustela putorius furo (assembly GCF_011764305.1). Lineage (NCBI taxonomy): Eukaryota > Metazoa > Chordata > Mammalia > Carnivora > Mustelidae > Mustela > Mustela putorius. The sequence continues at coordinate 1,146,592 of NW_025421424.1, forward strand.
CCAAATTTGGGGCAATGAAACTTCAACTGAACTTTCTATTTACTTGACAACTCCTTCATGTATCTTTATAACCTCCTATATCATTTCCCACAACAATTATTCCAAATTTTATCTGCTACCTCTCCTACATTGTAAGACCTACCTTGTCATCTCACCCCACCACTAAAGAGGCTTCTTGCTCGGTTTTCTGTCTTCCATTTACTTACCCCCTTGCTTTAGTATCTCAGTAAGATCTTTCGTACTCCAATACTCTTTTTCCCTCTTCCTTTTCATTCTCAATTTATCCAAAGGGTAATCTATATTCTCATAATTCCTTTTCCTCCTGGGTATTAACCCAACCAACCATTCTACCAGAATTCTCTCTTCAACATGGTCAAACTTAATCACCCAAAACATCCAATGAATAACCTCTCCCTTCTTATAGTTTGAACTCCAAGATAAAATAAATTCTGGTTTTGTGTCCCCCCCACACCCAGTTTTATTGAGATATTTTTGACATATAACATTGTATAAGTTACGGTATACAATATAATGATTTGATGTATGTATATATTGTGAAATGATCACCCTGTTAAGTTCAGTTAACTTCCCTCCATGCACACAGTTACAATTTTTTGTGTGTGTAATGAGAACCTTAAAGATCTCCTCTCTTGGCAACTTTAAATATGTAATACAGTATCGTTGACTATAGTCACCATGTTGTACATTACATCCCTGAACCTGTTTATCTTATAACTGAAGACTGCTACCTTTTGAACACCTTCACCATTTTGCCCCACCCTCTACTCCCTGTCTCTGGTAACCACCGATCTCTTCTGTTCTTGTAAGTTTGGGGTTTTTTACATTCTGCTTATAAATGAGATCATACTGTATTTGTCTTTCTCTGACTTATTTCAGTGAGCATAATATCCTCAAGTTTCATATGTGTTATTGTAAATGGCAGGATTTCCTTCTCTTTTACAGCCGAAGAATATGCCACTGTGCATATACACCACATTTTTTTTCAATCCATTCATCTGTGATGGTCAGACCTAGATCGTTTCCATGTCTTGGCTATTGTAAATAAAGCTGCAATGAACATGGGCATGCAGATGTCTCTTGAGATAGTGATTTCATTTCCTTCAGATATATACCTAGATGTCTGTTTCTTCATTGATTTAAATTCCTCTTTTTGTCTTCTAATTGTGAATGTTCCTTAAAGCCTTTTGTTCTTTCATCTTTCCTCTCTTCAAATCTCCCTACAACATCTTTCTCATTCTTCTAACTTCAGCCGTTGCCCCTTTGGAGATGACCAACACATCCTAGGTCTCTTGAACTTCAATCCTGTATTTCTACCTAATCAGTTTGGTCTTCTAGAGTCAACTTTACAGGTCAAAAAAACAAATTCACCGTCTTTCAAAATTAAGTCTCACCTCTGTATTCATCACCTTTAACTTAGCTTCGAAACCTTGGCATTCATTCTGACTCAAAATCTCCATCTATTTATTTCTTCTTAGTCACCGGTATCCACAAATCTCCCCTTAAATCAATTTCTTGTTTTCTGCTCCCAACTTGGGTCTGTTGTAATAGCCTCCAAGTAGTCATTCCTGCCCTCCTCAGCCAATTCTCCATGCTTCTTCCCGATAGATCTTCCTAAAAGACCCATTTATTATATACTATAGGGCCCCTCTGCCCTAAGATCAACAGTGTGGCATAACAGGAATAATATCAGCTTGAGAATCACCTGGACCTGGGTTTGATTGAATATTGGATGGCAATTTACTAGCCAAGTAACTTCAGAAAGAAGAAAAAATGTTCTTTTCTTTCTTATTCTTTATAGAAGTAAAGCGTTTAGATCACCCATTTTAGAACATAACCTGGGTACACAAACATTTAATATCCTCTACCTTTTAAGTCTTGACCTGCATCTTGAGAACAAAATCGTACACTTCTTTGTGTTTTGCAATCATTTAGTAGTTGCCATATTAAGTGAACATCTACTAAGTGTAGGGCATCTTGGGGGAGGTACAAAAAATGAATCGGGTATTCAGTGTATCAAATTTTGTCCTTAAAGTCTAATCAGACTTATACAGGGGAGTCATTCATTTAAAAAAGGGGGAGGGTTGTAGGGGGGTAGTTCAGTAAGTGCCAGGCATCATGCAAGGTACCAAAGATTCAAGTAAATGTAAGATAAGTCCTCTCATGCTGGGACCTGGGATCAATCTAGTTAAAAATACTGACAAGTGAACACTTATAATCAATTATAATAAATGCTATGAAATGGATAAATACCAGGTGTTTGGGGGCACACAGAAGAGAGGCATCTAATTCAGACACGAGAGTCAGGGAATGCAACAAGATCTGAGGGGAATCTCAAAGAATGCGTAGGAGTCAGGCAAAGGACTCAGCAATGTGCAAAGACTAAGCTGTGTGACAAGTATATATAAATAACCACAATACAAGATAGAAAGTAATAAATAAGTGGCAGAGCAGAGACAAAAGTAAAATGGCAATCAGAGGAGATACATTATATATGGGGGCTGGGGGACATGAGCAGAAACTGCTTCATGGAAGTGGAGGCATTTGAGGCAACATGAAGGGGTCAGGGGTCAGGTTGATCAGGCCCATAGTGGGGCCAGATGACTTCTTGTCTTCTCAGTGTTCTACACAGCACCCTGTGCACAACGGCACAACACCTTGTCTGTTGCCATGATGATGACAATGATGACGACATCTTGGCTTTTCTCATGAAGTTGGTTCTTCTGATTTCCTAGAATGCTTATACAGGGAGACTCAAGATTCAACAGAACCACTTCCGGGTGGAGGGGCCCTCGATCAGGCTCGCCTGGCTTTGAATCCCAGCTCCACCATCAGATGGCTTTGTGATCTTAGAAAGATTACTGAAACTCTCTAGGGTTTAGTCTTCTCTTTCATAAAGTGGAGCAATGATAGTATTTTCCTCAAAGGATAGTGTGAGGAATAAATGAGCGACTACATGCAGACATGTAGGATAGGCCTTGCACAGTAAGTGCCCAATAAATGTTGGTTATTCATTTTCTCATAACAGAATTGGCCTTAGGGGAAGATTTTAGGAGCCCTGAGGTTATCTCCTCAACACTTCACTTATTCCCATGCTTACATCTCACTCACTCGTATGTCTTCCATTCTCCTAACACATTCCTTTAAATTCTGCCATTAGAAATTCATACCTTTGGATTCAAGATGTCACTTCCCCAAAAGACTTTGGGAAGGGTAACACAACAAAGGGGTAAGCCTTTTTTATTTTAATAATCTGTCTGGCCAGATCTCTATTCTCCTTAACTATTAACTGTACTGAGGGAATATTGTGGGGAAGAAAGGAAGGGCTAATTCTAAAGCATGGAGAACCTTCCCCAGAAACTGAAGCCAGGAGATGCTCAGAGGGTTTTCTGAGGGCAATAGGTCCTCTGGGATTGAAAGAAGGGAAGGACTAGAGAGAGATGCCAAGAAGTAATGAGAAATACAAAAACAAGGTCATTTATGTCAGTAAAGACATGCTTTACTAACTTAACAAACAGTGCTGACCTTGATTTAGGGGACTCTCCATCCACTGCCCCTTTCTCTACTCTGGTCTATGTTTCAGGATAAATTCACTTGGGATAAATGCTGAATCATTTCAATGAAGGAGACTATGCAGGTGATCAAGAAACCCCTGGTTTTGGGGCGCCTGGGTGGCTCAGTGGTTTGGGCTGCTGCCTTCGGCTCGGGTCATGATCTCAGGGTCCTGGTATCTAGCCCCGCATTGGGCTCTCTGCTCTGCAGGAAGCCTGCTTCCCTCTCTCTCTCTCTCTCTGCCTGCCTCTCTGCCTACTTGTGATCTCTGTCTGTCAAATAAATAAATAAAATCTTAAAAAAAAAAAAAGAAACCCCTGGTTTTAAGATTTCATAATGACTTTTACATGTTTTATTTCTTAGTTATTATTTGTAATAAAAAATTAATAAGCACTTAATATGTGTCTTAGTGGCAAGTTCAGTTGAGTGAAAATTTCATTAGAAGGTGAAAAAACAGGGGAGCCTGAGTGGCTCAGTTGGTTAAGCTTACCCGTCCAACTCTTGATTCAGACTCAGGTCATGATCTCAGGGTCCTAAGGTGAGCATTGCATCTGGGGCTCTAGGCTCTGTGCACAGTGGGGAGTCTGCTTGAGACTTTCTCCCTCTGACTCTCCCCCAACTTGTGCTTGCAAGTGTCTCTTTCTCTCAAGTAAATAAATACTTTTTTAAAAGGTGAACAAAAATAGTCTTTGTCATGAATCTTACAGTCTAGTCCAATAGAGAAAACACAAAAAGTTTAATCACAATTAATTCCTCAATTGTATTGCAAGTATAACAGCATGAAACAAACTCTGGACTTCTGGGGGTTAAAAAAAAAAAAAAGCAATGAGTAGAATCTTGAGCAATCATTTGCAGCATTGGAAGTTGAACTGGGCCTTAAAGGATAGGATTTGAACAGTTCCAGGATGAGACAGTGACCCAGGAGGGAAAGGCAAGGAGGCAAGCAAGAGACCGAAAGAAGAACAGCATGTGTGGGCAGAAAACGATAATAGTAATGATGAAAACAAGCCATCATAACAGCTGCCCTTTACTGAGTATTTGGTATATGCATGTGCCAAGCAATATTCTGACTATGTTCATATCGTCTCATTTAGGACCCACAATGGCCCATTGTATGAACTATAGTTCCCATTTTACAGTTGAGGGGCCAGATACTTTGAGAGATAAGTCACTGCCCTAAAATCATGTAGCTAAATGATTTAAATGATTAAAGGCCAAGTCATTCTGGGGTGAAAGCTCTTAGCTCTCCAGAGTACAGTCTCTCTTAGTGCAGGTGGTAGGATGCAGCAGCAAATACAATTGAATAAATAGGGTAGGAATTCATTCCATAGAATATAATTTAAATAAAGCATGCAAGAATGATATACCATAAGGTTAAAAAACAAAACCAGAAACAAAACCCGCAGTTTACCAAAAGCTGCTTACGGAACAGGCATACCTTCTTCACAGGGTAATCCAGAGTGTGATTTAGAGTTATACCCATTTTTACAGATGAGAAAATCAAGATGGAGAGGTTGAATGACTTGGCCAAGCCCCACAGCTGTTAAATAGCCCAGCCCAGATTTGAACACTGGGCTGACAGCAAAGCCTGTGTTCCTGCTGCTATTCCACGCTGCCTCTCTCCTTGATCCAGGGAAAAACTGGGTAAAAATAACACCGGTGCAATCTGCGGTGTTCTTCAAAGCACTTTCAGATTCACAGCCGCATCAGATCCTTACGATAACCCTGGGATAAGTTTGGAAGAGATCTCCCTCATCCATCATGATGAATAATAATAACAGTCAGAATAATCATTAAAATAATAATCTTAGGCAGCACTGAGTGTTCCCCCTATACCTGGCTCTGTGCTGAGGGCTTTACATGGATTATATGTTTGACTTACAGCAATCCTGTAAGATAGACTCTGTTATCATTCCTTTTTTTTTTTTTTTTCCTGTTATCATTCTTAACTTGCACATGAAGACACTGGGGCTCAGAGAGGTAAAATGACTTAATGAAGGAGGCTGGGCTCAGATAAGTTGCAAGCACTCACTCAAGGTCCTATGACAATGAGTGTGATCCCTGGACGAGAACACAGGTCCCGCACTTCCACAGAACTAGAGCAGGCAGGGAGAGGAGCTGGAAGGCTACAGAAGTTTAGGGGTGAGGTGAGGCAGCCCCAGATGGACTAATATGAGGGAGACTGAAGACACTGCACAACCAGGCGCCATCTAAGGAAGGCTATAGTGGCTCACTTCTGAAGCACGTGACCAGAAAAGGAAGGAAGAAAAGCTTCAGTTTGGTTTCTAGCCTAAAATGGGTAGAAGTAGTGATGGGGCATTGTGATTAGAACCAAGAGTGGTTCAAAAATGATGCTGGTCCACAGTGAGACATACCACATGCCAACTCAGGACAGCCGTGATAGAGAAGACAGATGACCTCGAGGGCTGCGGGTGGAAATGTGAAATGGTACAGCTGCCTTTGAGAACAGCTGAGTAGTTTCCTAAAAAGTTAAGCATAAGTTTACCATATGACCCAGCAATTCCATTCCTGGGTGTCTATCGGAGAGAAATAAAAACGGACCCACAAAGACTTGTATGCAAATGTTCTACCACAGCATTATTCCTCGAGGACAACGAGTGAGAATAATCCAAATGTCTATCATCTGCTGAATGGATAAATGAAATGTGGGGTGTTCCTCAGCAATAGGAAAGAAGGACTGATACCCACTGTAGCATGTACGCACCTCAAAATCAATACGTGAAGTGAAAGAAGCCAGATGCACAAGACCGCGTATGCCATCATTTCATGTACACACAATGTCCGGAAAAGACAAATCCATAGAGACAGAAAGCAGTTTAGGGGGTTGGGAGGAGGGAACAACAGCAAATGGGTATCTTTGTGGGGTGAAGCAAATGTTGGAAAACTGGACTTGGGTGGTGATTGCACAACACTGAATTTACAAAAAAAAAAATCATTGAATCTTGCACTTAAAATGGGTATGTAAATATGGTATGTAAATTATATCTCAATAAAGCTTCTTTTTTTTTTTAAAGATTTTTATTAATTTATTTGACAGAGAGAGATCACAAGTAGGCAGAGAGGCAGGCAGAGAGAGAGAGAGAAAGGAGGAAGCAGGCTCCCTGCTGAGCAGAGAGCCGGATGTGGGGCTCGATCCCATGACCTGAGCCGAAGGCAGAGGCTTTAACCCACTGAGCCACCCAGGTGCCCCTAAAGCTTCTTTTTTTAAGAAAAGTGAAGCTGGGGCTCTGGGGTGGCTCAGTGGGTTAAGTGACTGGCTTCGGCTCAGGTCACGATCCTGGGATTCCAGGATCGAGTACCACATGGGGGGGTGGGGCTCCCTGCTCAGCAGCGAGTCTGCTTCTTCCTCTGGCCCTCCCTGCTCTCATGCTCTCTCTATCTCTCAAATAAATAAATAAAGTCTTTTAAAAAAGAAAAGAAAAGAAAAGTGAAGCTGGCTTGTGAAGCAACAAAGACCAGTTTTAGAATCATAGGCGACCACTGGACCCTGAAGAGGAGAGGTCCTGCCAGGGGAGAGGGCAGGCTGAAGATGCGGAGGTAAGAGCTGAAGCAATACAAATGAATGGGTTCACCAAAGAAAAAGGCAAACAAGAGAAAAGGAAGACATCAAGGACAAAACCTTTGGTGTCACTACCATCGGGGCAGGGACGCTGGTCTGCCTTGGCCTATGCGGTGTTCACCTGGTAGCGACAAGTCCTATTAATATTAAAATGTCCTTATATTCTCCAAGCCTGCACCCACTGAGCACAGAGGTACATGCCCCATGGCTTGGCAACCAACAGGGTCAGTCTACGTGGGGGAAAATTGCCTCTAAGTGACAAAAATACACAAGGATAAGTAGGAATGGACTGAATATATTCTGCGTTTTGATGCTAAAAAAGAGAACTGCATAAACACGTTCACCCAAATTAGAAAGAACATCAGCATTAGGGAGTACGGTGTTTCCAGAGCTGTGATATTTCACTTAGTTGCTGACCAACAACCAACCTTCTTGGGAAGGGTGGGCCTGCACCAGCGCTGGAATCGGGCTCTTTGGCATCCACATCGACTTCTGAATTTAGAAGGAGCCAGCACACATTCTCCTATAAACTCTGCACCTGCTTTCCCACTTCACAGCGACCCCTCTTCCTCCAGTCCCCATCCCAGGCTTAGAACTCTGGGGAGAGGGATCCTCCCAGGCTAGGGACTGAAGATCCCCTCCTTCCCCCAAGGCCTGATAATCCTTTTTTTGTTTTTCCTTTCTCATCTCCAGTGAAAGTGAAGCAAATTTAGCCTACTGTCCTTGGTTGTGAAATAAAGGTGGGGGGGGGTGCGGGGGAAGAATCTGGGAGGTCAGGATGGAAGCGGCAGGGTATAGAAGAAGCCACCCAAGGTGGGAAACACTGACCCTGGCTTCAGGACTACCCATCGCCCACATCACACGGTGAGGGGCAGCTAAGCAGGGTCTCTTAATCCCAGGTTCATCTGGAGACCAAGGCTGGATTTCGGATTGAGGAAAAATATACATTTACTTTCACTAACTTCTAACTCCAATTTACCATTGCCTTCGAATATAAACATGGGTGGTATGAGCCATCCATGACTTTTTCACTGACAGAATCACAGATATTTTTATATCACCTTAAGGTTGTGGCAGATATTCCAAATATCGCTTATACTCATTGCTGATGATGCAATTACTGTAGCTATTAAATCTGCCACTAGACCTTTTTATTAATGTTCTAATAAAGAAGCGCATATATTAGTATACCACATATCTTTTTTTTTAAAGATTTTATTTATTTATTTGACAGAGAGAGAGAGGTCACAAGTACGCAGAGAGGCAGGCAGAGAGAGAGGGGGAAGCAGACTCCCCGCTGAGCAGAGAGCCCAATTCGGGCCTTGATCCCAGAACCCCAAGACCATGACCTGAGTGGAGGCTTAAACCACTGAGCCACCGAGGCGCCCTAAAGCTTTTGATATTTTGATCATATTTCAATATAACTCTTTTTGTAACGCTCAATATATTATCCTAGGTGTTTAAAGTCATAATTCCATCCATGGGCTTCACCAGGAGAACCAAGGTGCATCCATGTCACAAAAAAGTTGAAGAATTCCAGGACTGGAAAAACTTACCCCAGTCCCCATTCAGCACCACAAAAAATGAGCCTCCCTACAAAGCAGGCAATCCCACCATCAGAGAACATTTCCTTCGGGTTTTAAAGATTCCCATTAAAATGCAAATACCCCCAAAGGAGAGGAACTTCTCCCAGTGTTATTTGTTAACCCCTTAAATAGGGCTGTTCCGCAGCTAGTTGAGCACAACACCCTACAATTCAATTAAACAAACATTTATTGAGCTCCTGCCACGGCTAAGGAACAAGGCTGGGGGATAGAGAGGGAAATCCTGCAAGGTTTCTCCTCTCAAGGGTGCCTGTGATCTAACAGACGGAATAAAGCAAGTGCAGAAAAGACAGATGAGAAATGGTAGGGAGAATTGGAAGGAGCAAGGCGCGTCCTGGGGAAGGGATGGCTCCGAGGAAAGAGACTCCTTCAAGCCCACATTCCAGGATGGACTGAGTATGGACCTCGGAATACAACGTTGGCCAAGTTCACTGCCCAGGGTTGTTCAATAGGTAAAGCACGAAGTCAGCTACGGTGGCGGAGCGCTGTGAGGTCAAAAGGGGCTTCGAAGCACAGAGGAGGGAGTGACTTAGTGTGGGTGGGGGCAGGGGAGAACCTAGAAAGACTGTTGAGCGTGATGAATGTGGCACGGAGGAAGTGATACTTGAGCTGAGCCTAGTAGGATAAGTTTAAAAAGAGAGAGGGGATGGGGGAAGGGTGGGGGGAGGGGCACCGCATTCCTCGACGAGTTCTGCGCAGAGGGCCTTTTCTGGGGATGCATTTAAAGTGAGAGTTTAGGGACAGTGGAGGATCCAGGCAAGAGGTGGGCCTGGAATTGTAAAACAGAGCTGTACTGAGAAAGGATCTCAAATTTTAACACGGAGGAATTTATACCCCATCTCTTTGGAACAATCAGGAGGGTCTTCATGAAGTAAGGCCTTCATATTTGAGCTGGGCCATTAAAGCATTAGACAAATTTCAACAGGTGGAGATGGGGCAGGCGGGGAGTGTTTCTGGCCACGGAAGCTGGAGAGCCAGGAGGGTCTGAAAGCGCACGGCTTGGTGAGAACGGCGCGGCCAGGCCCCAGCGTCCTGGGTGGGGGCGAGCGGTGCACCCGGGGGGGAGGGCCGGACCGCGCACACCTGGCTGCAGGGGGTTGGGAGCTGGGGGGAGCAGGGCGGCTGGGTTACCGCTCAGGTTTCTCGCCCCAGGTCAGAACCTCTAGGGCTGGAGCCTGTTTACCAAAGGCCCGAGGTGATCTTGAGGCCCAAGAAAATCGTTTAGGGGCTGAGTATGAAGAAAAGGCCAAGAAGGAAGGTGGGCTTTGAGTGCTGGCGAAGGATCTGCACTTCAGCTGGAAGGTGGTGGGGAGCTGCTGAGAATGGACCCAGAGGGGGAATGGTATTGGTCGAGCCCAGAGTGCTTAGGAAAGATGTAAGGGGCAGAAGAGTTTAGGAAGGAAAGTGTGGGGACCCCATAAAGGGCTATTACAGGGGTCCAGGTAGGGAGTCAGGAGGGCCTGAATCATGCAATGGCAGTGGCAGAGGGAAGAGGACAGATGCAAAGACGTTTGGTTACAGAATTTACATGGCTCACTGGGCAACTGAAGTGGGTGGAGGGGCTGAGTCACACTTGACTCCAGGGATCCAAGCTAGGCAAGGAGAAAACCAGCAGGACCATCACAAGAAAAGCAGGGGAGTACGGCGCCTTTGTGAGGAAGGCTGTGTGGTTAGATGTAAAGCATTGGCACAGTCAGAATACTGTTGATTTTTACATTGAGGGAGGACACACCGTGGGTAGTGGGATCCAGCAGGAGGCATGGGTGGCTATGGGGATTGGGAGGAGGCAAAAGAGGGCTGCAGGGCCTGCCTTTATCACCATTTTGTTGAGGGACAGGAGCTGTGAGCTGTAAACCTAGGCCAGTCCCTTCCCTTCTCAGGAGCTCCGGTTTCCTCTTTGGAAAAGCAGGTGATAATAAAACTTATCACCCACTCATCTCATGGGAGTGCTGGAGAGCAACCAATATACATACATAAATAAGTTTAAGGCACTCAGCAAGAACAAAGTGTGCTAGAAATGCTAAACAATAATAAATTCAGCCACCTCCTCCTCCGCCATGATAGTAAACAAGGTGTCTTTTTTCAGAAACAGATGTGGCCAACAAGATACTAATTCTGGGGACGCCTGGGTGGCTCAGTTGGTTAAACAGCTGCCTTCAGCTCAGGTCATCATCCCAGCGTCATGGGATCGAGTCCCACATCGGGCTCCTTGTTCTGCAGGGAGCCTGCTTCTCCCTCTGACTCTGCCTGCCACTCTGTCTGCCTGTGCTTGCTCTCACTCGCTCTCTCTCTGACAAATAAATAAATAAAATCTTTAAAAAAAAAAAAAAGATACTAATTCTGAGGCTGTCTACAGCTTCTAACAAGAGGTAAGTAAATCTAAACTCTCAATTTTCAAGAATTCCCTCATGAGAGAGTCTAAGTGTCCCTAATACCTCCATCAAATGGAGGGCCTGGGCCAGACTGCAGTTAGTCAACACAAAAATTATTTTATCATCCCACCTTCCATTCTAAGTATCCATGTGTGACTAATATCAGCATCCAAACTGCAGGCAGTCCCCACCATCCCCCCTAAGCCACACTCTTTGTCACACCCCTGAGGTCCCTGTCTTGGCAGAATGGTGCCGTATAAAATATTCAGATCCTAGGTAAGATGTGCACCATCTACAAGGGAAAGAAGGCTGTCAGACAGAAAAAGGAAAAGAAAAAAAAAAAAACCAACAACAGCGCTCCTCAAATGACAAAGATTGCAAATCCACGTTAAAGGAACACATCTCTAATGGTATGTTCCATGCAGAGCCCATCTCTTAATAAATCCCATACCAGTCTCTGCTCCCCTAAAGAGCAGACCCGATAGGTAATAACTCCCCTCCTCTGTGGTAAAATCCAATTTTCACACCTGGTAAATGAAATAACTCCACTGCGAACCAAGGTCGGGTTGGGGTGAGCTGTTAACAGAAGGTTAGGGGCTGTGCCTCATGTAACAGCTCTTCTGGGAACCCCTTCTAGAGATTTGCTCTTTTTATGCCAGTTGATACTATTCAGCCAGAAAACCTCCAACCTCCTAGGTCACAAAAGCTAAAGCCCTTGTCACCTGGAGTGGTTATGAATGAGTGCTATGGTTCACGGGTCACATATGTGTGAGGCCTGGCCTTGGCCTTTACCTCTTGCTTGGTAGGAAGGTTCCTTACCATTTGTGTACTTTTAGGAGATAAGCTCATACTGCATTGCTGACAAATTGACCATGAGACAGGGTGATGCTACTGAAATTTACCATTGTAAAGGAGTAATACACCAGAGGAAGAAAAAAATATAATGCCCAAATCCAACTAGGAGCTGTGTACTGTGCAGACCTAATCAAGAACAACAAAGTGGAGGTCAGTTACAAATCAACAACGACCACACACACACACAGAACTGGAATGTGGGCCAGGAACACATCCCAGGATACATAAGAATTTAGTAAAGGTGACATCACAGATAAGTAGGTATAGGGAGGATTACTCAAGAAATGCCACTGACATAATTATTCTACTGTTTGGAAAAAAAATTTAAGATCCTCATCTCACATCGCATAATAAATTCCAGAGGAATTAAAGAGATAGATATAAAAATAAATCAATTTAAAAGAAAATGACGAGAAAATATAGATGAATATTTATCTGACTTTGGGGACAGGGAAAGATGTTCTTAGAATAAAATCAAAGGAAAAATAAATAAATAAATAAATAAATTGATAGATTTTATGAAATAAAAATGTAAAGTTCTGTATGTAAAAAGAAAAATCATAAAACTAGAAAGCCAGCAACCTAATGGAAGCAAAGTATTTCCAACAAATAGGATTTTAACAACTATGACTGAAAATAATTGTATTAATATAGAAAGAGCTCATACAAAGCAGTATGAAAAAAATACCCAAGTTGAAATTTGACATTACAATTTTTAACATTTCAAAATTTACCATTTAACACAAATGCAGAAAATTAATAGGAAAAAAAATCACTTGAATTCATGAAAACATTCATTCTAACTAGAAATGGAAGAAACAGTAAATCAATTGTATTTTCTGTGTTGGCCTATCTCAGGGTGTAAATATTTGTTGACTTGTTCAGATTAACAAAGAGTAAGAAAATCCCATCAGCAATTTGTACGATTACATAGGAAGGGCTCGGCAAACTGTTTCCGCCAACTATTTCCGTAAAGGGCAGACAGTAAATATTTTCAGGTTTGTGAGCCATGAAATCTCTGTTGCAACTATTCAGCTCTGCAACTATAGAGTGAAATCAGCCACTGACACTCTGTAACTGCAAGAACATGACTGGGTCCCAAAAACATATTCTTCATGCAAACTTATATGTGAATTCTATATAATTTTAACATGTCATAAGATATTGTTCTTTTGATTTTTTTCCCAGCCCCTTAAATGTTTAAATATCATTGCTAGCTCATGGTCTGAACAAAAACAGTTCATGGGATGGGTTTGCCCCGTCCTAGAGCAACATTTACGAAATCAATTTGATATCAAGAGGCTTTGAAAAGGCCTTACACAGATTCGTCAGTATTACAATAATCAGGTACACATACTTTTTTAAAATAAAAAATTAAAAGCATATACTCCTTTCCCTGATTGTCCTAATAATTCCCTTTCTAGGAATTATTTATTTGGAAAAAGGAAATGTAGAAACTTGGAAATTCAGACAAAGAAGCATTTCAACATCGAGCAGAATGGGGATGGTTAAGTACTTCTGGGACTTTCATACAATGAAATATTAGGCAGCCATAAATCTTTTGAAAAAACACGTATGACATTCGAAAAATCTCACATAAAAGGTACGTGAAAAAAACAGAATGTAAAATGTATATATCCTATTTTTGCAAAAACATTTGTGATACAATTTATATAGAAACATGTATACATATAGAGGAAAGAATGAAGGAAATGAATTAAAATGTGAATAGAGTCATGGATGCTGGATTTGTGGGTGATTAGATTTTTCTTTATTCTTTTGTTCTAATTCTATAGTGAATAGTTATGACTTTTATAATTAAGAGAATACACTGGGGTGCCTGCCTGGCTTGGTCTGTGGAGCACGCGACTCTTGATCTCCAGGTTGTGAGTTCAAGCCCCGTGTTGGGTGCGGAGATTATTTAAAAATAAAGTCTTCAGAAAAAGAAAGCACCCTAATATTATATTTAAAATAAAATAAACTGGAGGAAAAGTCTGGAAGCTTAAGTTCACACAAAATAGCGAGAGAAGAAAAAAGAAAACTCTTTCAAATACAATCTAAATGTAAAATCTTGACAAAATCTGCAATGAAAACCAGACCCAGGCAACCCAAAGTCGCCAGGTTCTAAAATTCATGTTCTGATCAAAAGCAGCTGAGACCTGGAATCCACAACTGCCCCTACACTAAACACAGCCAGAAAAAGAAGCAGGAGATGAAAAGGCTGCCTTGGGTCCTTGTGCACCAGTGGGGCTGGAGATGGGGACGCAGATGGCTTCTTATTCCTACCCCTCATCACCTCCACCTTCCCCCAAATAATAAACCAGAAAACAGCTCTTGTCTCAAGCTTTAGAAGGATGGAATAAGAATTCTACAACCAAGGCTTGCTTCTTTTGTTTTAGTATGGAAGAGGTATGGTTTCTCTCTTCCAAGTGTTACTTAGCCATTTCCACCTGGATGCATCTTTTGCTAGAGAGAGAGGGGAGTTAGAGCAGCTTAAGGAGATGGAAGTTTCCCTCAAGCACACTTTAACCGTTTCACAGTTTGGTCTAGAACCTGACCCGTGGACAATTAGTGCATGGCTATCCTCTGGGGAGTTTACTGTATGCTAGTTGACATGCTACACCTTTATATTGGTTGCATCAGTTACTTCTAAAAAGAAGCCAATAAGGAGGACTTTTCCCAACATTGAGCAATTGTCATACCAGTCAAGACATACCCATAAGCCCTGGAGGGGTCAAATAATTTGCCCAGGGTCATTAGGTAATAAGGAGCAAAGGCAGGTTTCAAATCTTACTTCCACGTTTTCAGTATCAGTGGCTGAAATACTGAAACCGGATTTGAAGAAGAGGCAGGATAGAGCACAGGTGTTACCATCAAACATACCAGAGTTCTGGGTTCAAGATCATAGCATGCATTGATTTTTCTTGACCTCAGCTTTCTCACCTATAAAAGGAGGTAATAAAACCTATCTCTCAGAACTTTTGGAAGTTCAGGGATAATATAAGGAAAATACCTAGCACATAGTAAGTCCTCAATAAATGGTTGCTAGGAAGAGAACATAACTATGTATATATTTTTTCTTCCCTTCATTTCCCAGAGATCTTTAATTCTTTGCTTTTCTATTTAAGATAAGGGAAGCATGCCTGGGACAACAGGTTTGGCAATGGGGCATGTTTATGCTTTAAAAATCGTGTCTAAACTCTCTAAGACCACAAACCACTGCACACAGTGCTTTCCTAGAAGAGCAAAGAGCAATAAACATATTCCTGTAGGAAGACAGTCTCACAGAGCCCCTGAGATGAGCCAAAGGAGAATTTTCTACCCACAAAGAGGAAGGTGGTAAGGTCCTTCACTTCCTTTGTGGTTTTAACCTAAACCACAACTCCTCCCTTTTCGCTATAAGTCGTTTCTTTACATCCATTCAGATCCGTGTTAGCTTTCTCCCACCTAATATGTCACTCCCCTCTCTGCCATATGGATAACTATCATATGCTTCCTCTGAGGAAAGCGTCTCCAGCACACAAAACTGGTTCTGAGCTGCTAACACAACCCATCCATTCAATTGCTGCCTGCACGGGAGTCTGTTTCCCGAGACCTTGGGAAGGCTCTGGAGTTCTTCCAATGCCCAGTCTTGTGTTGGAGGCAGAGAAGATGAGTAAGTATACCGTACATCATTTAGGCAAAAGGGGAAAATCTTCCTGCTCCAAAATGAAGGAGAACATCAGGGTTTCCAGTTGGAGACAAATGGAGGAAATGCAATGTTCTGGTTTTGATTTAGCCTTTATATTTTTTCCCTTTTTTTTTTTTTTTTTTGTTTGAGAGGAGAAAGAATGAATGAAAGGGGAAATAAATGCAAATGCTCAAGCCCAAGAAAGGAGAATCAGAAAATCCCCCCAATGTGGTAGGTTCAGGAAGGTGGGCAGACAGCTGTCTCCTCACTGCTGCTGTGGTTCCTGAGTTAATATTTGCCAGACTTAGCATTCCTGTGAGTGCCGTTGGGATAATGGGCCCCACTCAGCATCACGTGAGTTCTCCATCTCAGCCGAGGGACAGGATTTCAACCATATCACACACAGCTCTCATTACTTATAAGGAAATGATCTTACTGAGGAAAGCAGCACAAACCATAAACACATTTACTTAAAAAGGCAAAGCTGTTAGGTATACCCCTCAACTTCCGGACTAACAAGGTGTGCTGGTCTTAGCTGCTGATGTCCGAGTCCAGAATAGCATTTCCTAGAGTGGCTCCAAGAGCCACTTCGGGTCACGGGCTGTGATGCAAAAGGGGTACTCTCAGGTTTAACTTTCTTGACCAAAGGGGTAGAATAACAGTTATTTTCTAAGGAAGAATTTACTAAGTACCATCTATTTCAAGCAGTGTAAGCTCTCCCAAATTGTAGAAAAAGGAAATTCTTTGACCTTGAGAAGTTTATCACCTTCTTAGGGAACCAGGATGCCAAAAATCAGGATTCTAAGATGAGAATCATTAGATCCATCCTCACTTTTTCCCTCCCTCCCTCTTTTAGGTTAAACAACAACAACAGCAACACAGAAACCTGGGGAGGCTGAGTGACTGTCCTTGGTCACACACCTAGTAAATTCGCAGAGACAGAACCCAACTTTTCCAGCTCCAACACTGAGGGCCTTTCTCTCAGACTTCACTTACAGCTCAAAAGGAAGAGCTAGAACAAATAGCTGTACAAAAGTTAATATGACACAAGCCACATGTCCAGAAAAGTGTTATGGCATGCAAATAAAGGGAATGCAAAGTCTGAATTTAGTCCAGAAAGGTTTCTTTGGAGGAAGTTCTTAATGAGGTGACTGGGTAGGAATTGTCAGAAACTCAGTTATACCAACAACCATTTCTGAATAACTAATATGTACAAAGCACTTGACACAGAGAGGAGGAAGCCTAATAAGATGACTATCACATGGTCTGTGCCCTGAAAGGTAGCAGTACTATCAACTTTATTAATGGCAGAAGGGAAACAACTAAAGGAAGTCACACAGTGACTAGCTAGCAGGAGGAGAGAGGCAGACTTGTGAAAATATTGTGAAGGCAGAGAAAAACTGGCCAGGAACGAAGAGGGGATATACTCTGAGAGGGAGAATTCAAAATAGTTTGAAGCGTCACAGAGAAGGAAGGTTTTCTAGATTTAATCTGGGTAAAAGGGAAACAATCCATTAACTTCTACCCCCCAAAGTATTTGGAATTTGTCCTTACACTGTATTAATCTGTCATATTGTTTATAGCCAGATTCACTAAGAGCTTGATATCATGAAAACATTAAACACATACACACCCACATGCGCGCGCACACACACGCGTGCGTGCGCAAAAAAACTTTGGAAGCACTGTTCCAAAGCTCATAATGGTCAAATCCCAAAGACAAAAAGTGCCTTGGAGACTGGTCCAACATCTCATCACAAATGAAAAGATCAAGATCCAGAAAAACAAAGCAAAAACTTACCTTTCCACTAAGGAAGGCAAAAAGGGTCAGGCTCAAACTAGAGCCACTTTGTTCCAGCTCTAGTGGTTATAATTTCTAAGCCAAAAATTGGGACACAGAATACAAGTGCATTCATAGGCATAATAAAGCAGAATATTTAAAATAAATAAAGAGGTTAGTGTGGTCCTAGATGATGCTTCCAGAACATTTCACCACGCTGGTCCTTTTGTTTGCCGAAGGCATGTTTTTAGAAAAGAACATAGTCTACTCAGAGTCAAGAGAACCTTCCACAGCCATAAAAGAAGCATCAGAGTCCATCTCCATTTGAGCCCTTGGTGAAAAGAAAAGCCATGGGGACTCTAGGCAAGATTTTGATAAACAAAATGAGATGATAAATAACCTAAGACCATCAGTTCCCAGGAAACCAGGTTTCCTCAAAGCCTAGCATGTATAAGGCTCAATAGATTCTAAATACAAACTATAGTAAGCTGATGATGACCTTGGCTAGTGTACTCTTTGGGTATCATAAGATACTCAAATTGAGATAATTTTAACTTGGTTTATCTGTTACTTCCATAAATGCAAATCCAATTATTTTAATATCATGGTTAGATCATTTCTGGCAATTCCAGAGCCAAAAACAAACAAACAAACAAACAAAAAAACTCAAATATTAGTGCAATACTTCAGGAAGCTTTGTGGATTATTCTGGTACTAAAATAGTCATCCAAGATATACATACACCAAGCCCTGTCCACACAAAATAATATAATTATGTCCTTTATATAAAGAGACTTTTCTCTTTTGGTGGTACTAGATTTGCAGGAATTCATTCTTACTTTGTCATCTAACTCCTTTAGTGACAGGGAGCAGCAGTAAGTTAAGTTCCTCACAGTGACTGGAACCCATCACCTCTGCCTCATTATGCTGCTACTAAATAGCCCTGTGGAAACATGATCCGAAGAGTTGGTCAGAACAGAAAAAGCCAGAAAAATTCAGGACTCACACTTGATGATGTCATTGTTGTCATTAAGTCAAACAGCATTTCTCATCCATTAGTACCAGTACCTTTAGTACCATTCAAATTTCCATAAATTCCACCATGTTTAGTAATAGCTTTGTTAAAAAATAGACTCACAGAGCTTTGCACTTTGGGTTTCTATGTATTGAATGTCTCATTCTCACTTCCTGTCTTTGCCTAGACTGGGAAGTGAGCTGATTCACTGAAATGATTCAGTGTGGGCTATGGTACTTGGTCAAGAAATAATGTCTTTCAAAATATATTTATTTGCATATGCATAGAATATCTCCAGAAATGTATATGCAAAACTGGTTGCCTCTGAAATGGCTGAGGGATGGGATTTACACACTTTGTGAATTTTATACTTTGTGTATCATCTACTCATTTGCAAAAAAATATGTTTAAAAATTTTTTAATGAATGGACAAATATTTTGGGGGTGCCAGTGTTAAGCCACTGACTCTTGATTTCAGCACACATCATGATGTCAGGGTTCTGGGATTGAGCCTAGCAGTGGGCTGCCCACTCAGCAGGAAACCTGCATGAGATTCCCTCCCTCTCCCTCTCTGCCCTATCCCCACCCCCCCACCCTGCTCCTACTCTCTCTTTCAAAAAAGAAGAAACCAGAAGTTTAAAAAATAAATAAATATTCTTGTTGAGCTTCTTAATCCCTAAATATGCTTCAGCAGTGACAAAAGATAAATAGCAGTTGATTTCCAACTTGTTGGCTCCATTCTGATCCAACCTGCTTCTTATTCCTCCACAATGCATCATGTGTCACATTTTCTTTAAAATATCTGGCAGAGTTCATTTTTTCAAAAGTTGTACATTAGGGTCTATTTTATTTATTTATTTATTTATTTATTTATTTATTTATAGTAAACTCTGTGCCCACAACATGGGGCTTGAACTCATGATCTATTTTATTTATTTATTTATTTATAGTAAACTCTGTGCCCACAACATGGGGCTTGAACTCATGATCCTGAGAGATCAATAGTTGCATGCTCTCACAACTAAGCCAGCCAGACACCCCAGCGGCAAAATTAATTTTTTTTTAAATTCCTGAGAATTTTGAGAAATGCAAATCAAATGAGATATCAACTCACACCTGTCAGAATGGCTAAAATAACAACACACACACACACAAACACACAAGAAACAACAAGTGTTGATGAGGAGGTGGAGAAAAAGGAACACTCATGTACTGTTGGTGGGAATAGAGACTGAAGTCACAGTAGAAAATGGTATGGAGATTCCTCAGAAATTAAAAAAAATAGAATTACCATATGATCCAGTAATTCCACTACTGGGTATTCACCCAAAGAATATGAAAACACTAATTCAAAAAGATATATGTCCATTATATTTATTATTATTTATAATAGTCAGGATATGGAAGTATTATTTATAATAGTCAGGATATGGAAGAAACAACCCAAGTGTCCATCGATAGATATGTGGTAAACAATGGAATATTACCCAGTCATAAAAAAGAATAAACTCTTGCCATTTGCAATGACATGGAGGGATCTAGATGATATGAGGCTAAGTGAGAAAAGTCAGTCAGAAAAAACCAAATACCATATGATTTACTCATACATGGAATTTAAGAACCAAAACAAATGAATAAAGAAAAGAGACCAATAAAAAAGCAGACTTAACTACGGAGAACAAACTCATGGTTAACAGAGGGGTTATAGGTAGGCCATGGGTGAAATAGATGATGGGGAGTAAGAAGTACGTTTGTAACAAAGAGCACGGAGTAATGTACAGAATTGTTGAATCACTATACTGAAACTAACGTAACACTGTATGTTAATTATAATGCAATTAAATAATTTCTGAGAATTTTGTGTCACTGTTTGAAAGAACTGGACATTCTTGGAGTGTGCCAAAACCGTGGTTGGGAATCACTGAAATACAGATTCTAAGAATGCTAGTCACATTTTTTAAAAATTGGCAGGATCCAATGATATATAAGTGCACATTCTATCTGGTTTACTCAAATTCTCTTGTACTTACTAGATCAAATCATAGATTGTTTGAGTATGGACAAAAATCTCTACATTGTAACATAAGTTGAAGCATTAAACAGATAAATATGGTGAATGGTTAAGGGATCTATCACAAAATTATAATACAGCATTTTGAAATAAGAGTCAGGAAAATCTATTCTTAGGGCACCTGGATGGCTCAGTCAGTTAAGTGTCTGACTTCGGCTCAGGTCATAATCTTGGGGTCCTGAGATCAAGCCCCACCACCAGTTCCTAGCTCAGCAGGGAGCCTGCTTCTCCCTCTCCCTCTGCCGCTCCGCCCACCCAAATAAATAAGTAAAATCTGAAAGAAAGAAAGAAAGAAAGAAAGAAAGAAAGAAAGAAAGAAAGAAAGAAAGAAAGAAAGAAAGAAAAAGAAAGAAAGAAAGAAAATCTATTCTCTGATCCCTCACCAAAACACATGAGACCTGAGGGGGTGGCCTTGGAGTTATCTGGCTGAAGCAACTCTCTCCCCTTCAAGTTTTATTTTTTATGTAAAACATGGGCAACCGTAGTTATCTCAGAGGTTTTCTCGGAAGATTTAATGTTTTGATATTTAAAGCATTTAGCGCCATATCTAGCCCATAGTAAATGCTCAATAAATGATAGCTATTATTGTTTTTTTCGGAGAGTCTCCTCTGGGTTACAGATCAGGCAGCCCTCAAAAGTATAAAACTTACACAACGGCCCTTCCGCTAAATGCTCACGTTCTCCCACACACACTGCCTGGAAGAGGCGGGGGTGACTAGACCCCACGCACAGCGTCTGGGCAGAAAGGCTCACGGCTTATAATCACAGGACCGTGAGGGCAGCACCCCCACCCTCCATACTTTTTGTCACGGGGTTAACATGTTCTATGAGTCAGATCTAAAGTCCCAGCCCCCTCAAAGGCTGCTGGGTCTCCCTGTTTAATCAGACATGAAACAAATCGCGTGCTGCGGCAGAGGCGTACAAACACGCTTTAATTACAATATTGTAACACCAATTAGAGATCTATCTAATCGAGGACTCGGCACTTCCTGCTTGGATATTACTCCCATGTTGGGATAATTACTGCTAATTAAGCTTGGAACTAATTAGGCTAAATGATCTCATTTATACCAACAAAGATGACTTCTAGGAGTTCATAAGAAAAACGAGGGTGATTTTATCATTCCTGGACTATTTGGCATTTCACACTGGAAATAAAACGCCATCCCCTGCCATCAAGGTGCACAACTAGCTAGTTCTCCTGGAATTCCGGTCCCAAATGGCAGTAGGATCTTCGTTTGTTCCTCACAGGTTCTCCTACAGTCAAACGAATAATATAAAAGCAGCGTCCACTCAAATCCACTGTCCTTCCACAAATGAGGAGCACAGTCTCATGAAGGGCAGCCCCAAGAAGCAGGGACAGTGGTAGAGGGGGGTTCGGTGAGCAGCCTTGCAGAGCTCGCTTGCCTTGACTTTATGTTTCGTGCCTCCCAGTATTCTTACCACAGTATTCACAGCTCCGAGTAAGGTATGGGTTTCGAGGTCAGTCAGACAGATCTGGGTTTGGGTAGATTATCTAGTTCACCTAAGCTTCAGTGCCCCATCTCTAGCATAGGGATAATAATGCCATGTAGTGTCTGTGAAGATTAGTAAGATAACACATGTGGAATGTAAGCTGATACTTGGCACACAGCTGTCCTCAATAAGTAATAGGGATTTTTTTTTTCCTTCAAGGCACCATAATACTTCTGAACTAAGCCTACATTTCACTTGCCCTGCTTCTCTTTTGTGCTTCCTTGTTGGTAGTGGGGAAAAAGCACATGACGAAAAGTTAAGGGATCTCAGTTATTTTCCAATTTGTCTCTAATTAGCTGTGTGACTTGAGCGAGTCCCTTCTTCTTCCTGGAAAATGACATTCACTGTATGTAGTGAGCCAGGTTGCATGAATTTTCGGACTTAGCCCTTAAGTGGTACTCCCCCATTTTAGAGATGAGGAAACTGAGACCTAAATAAATAATATTCGAAAACAGAAACAAACAACAAAACAACAAAACTCTCACTGCTATTAAAGGACAAGGTCAGAAATTGAACCCAGGACTCATTCCATAGCCTACCTTGTTCTTAGCTAGCAACCCTCAACTAAGGAGTCTTTTTTATTTTTTTAAGTAATCTCCACACCCAATGTGGGGCTTGAACTTACAACCCTGGGGGATCAAGAGTCGCATGCTCTACCGATTGAGCCAGCCAGGTGCCCCTACAAAGAGTCATCTTCTTCTTCTTCTTTTTTTTTTTTTAAGTAGGCCCCACACCCAAGGCAGGTCTTGAACTCATGACCCTGAAACCAAGAGTTGCACGTTTTGCCAAATGAGCCAGTCAGGCACCCCCTATTTCATGTCTAATCCATGCTCCATCCTAGGGGAAATAAGATGCCTCTGTAACACAAACACCCTGACAAATTTATATTCATTAGACTACCTGTCTTAGAATTCCTCAACATTTGTCCCTATCAGAATTACATATTGTAACTCTTTCCACAACAACAGAACTAACTTCCACCTATTTGTGGAAAATCCTTACACTAACTTCTCTGGGCTCTAGCACCTGGGTTTTACTATTTTTCTTTCATCTGAGAAAAAAATTCTAGGGATTCTCCTGTTCTCTCGTCTTCAGAGTCTAATAAAAGACTCCACAAATATGTGGGCACACATACACACAGTTATTCTTTGCTGGAATGCTGTATCAGGGGAAAACAAAAACCAAAAAACAAAGCTCAAACCTCTGTTCTGAAGTATTACAGAGGATAGAAACCTTGAACCTGTGGGCCTTTCCTTCTAGAGAGGTGTTAATAGGATCAGAATGCAATACGGGCTAGTCATCGGTGGTCAGCTCAAGTCAAGAATTTCCTGAGCCACCTGAGCGGCAGCTTATCCAGGAAGTGATTTCTATGGAAACACATCAGTCCCCTGACCCTTAGGAGCCTTTGCAACAAAAGTCTGATCTCAACCTGGCCTCTGACCCATGTCCCATTGGAGTGTAAACTCTAGGAGGACAGAATTGTCTTGTATGGTTTCATCTCTAGTCCTCAGAGCTGGGCCTAACATAGAGTAGATGTTCAGTAAATGTATGGGGAGCCAACGAATAGAGCCTGGGTTCCAGTGCAGGTGCTTGGGGGCAAAACTAAGGAAGCTTATACGCCTCTTTAGACATGTCAAGGTCTCTTGCCTTTAGAGCGTTCCCTCTGTGGCATGTCCTCAGAAGATAACCTACAGCAGTTTGGGCTGTTCTTCCACTCCTCTTTCTAGAAGGTTCTCACACGTTAACCTGTGGGCAAGGCAGTCCCTGGGTTTGATTCCCATCACTCCGGGGTCTTTCTGTGGAGGAAAATGGGAGTAGGATGCACGGAAAAGGGTGCTTTTTGCCCACTAAGGAGGAACAAGGGACCTCAATGTCCCCTAGGGCAGGGGGGCCGGTGGTAAACCCTACCCCTGTGCCCAGATCACTGAGCTCCAACCTGGAGGCCTGCCTTTGATGGAAAAGAGGGTCTCTGTCTGCAGCTAACTCTTAGGAGACCAACAAATCCTGAACCAACCCTTGCCTGCTGGAAATACTCCGCCTGGGGATGGTGTCAAGTTGGCCCCTTGCTTGCAGGGTGGAAACGTCACGTCAGTGACGGCTGATCAGAAAGCACAAGGACAAAGAAGGAATAATGGATCTCTGGTCTCAGATCTCACTTTATTCCTATGTAAACTGGGGATAATAAGAACAATCCTGTTCCCCCCAGGGTGGTACGGACCAGAAGAAATAACGAGCGCCGCAACTGATTACACCCTGCAAATGTCATACAACAGTGAGTTATTACTCTCCCCACTAATTGTCTCTACTGGTGGTGGGATAGGCTTCAGAATGTCTGTGACCCAGGGGCCCCTGGGTGGGCCCCGTGCCTACAGCATGGTGGATGGGAGATGCGCAGGCAGCTTCCCTGAGACTGAGTACCAGTCTCTCTCTGTCAGGGATTGGTTCTGGCTGCTCACTGGGCAGGATGGCTCGAGAGCTTTGGACCTAAGCAGCAAATAACACACATGTGGTATTCCCGGCCTCCATCTCTTACTTTGCTGGAGATGGATTTACACAGATGAAGAACTACAGGAGGTAAGGATTCCTTCCTCATTTGCTATGGATCACAAGGATTGGTTCCTTGTGATCCAATTGGCTAAGAGCATGGGGAGACCTGACAAGTGAGGGACTCAGGGAAAGGCCCTTGGTCCCAGAGAACCCCAGTGTGACAAAGGACAAGAGCACACTTCTGAGGAATCCTGAAACAGAACAGGAACCTGCCTCTTAGCACAGGCCTTGAAAACTAACAGGTGAATGGGGCACCTGGCAGGCTGAGTCGATGGAGCGTGTGACTGTTGATCTCAGGGTCATGAGTTTGAGCCTCACTTTGGGTGTGGCGCTTACATTAAAAAATGAATAAATAAATAAAAATAAAAATAAAATGCTGAAGTGATTAAGAGGATGAAAAATGAATGCATATTAATGAATAAATAAATTTTCACAAAATGAAGAAAGATCTTATAAGAAGGATCATCGTGTCATTCTCCTGATTCTCATTTTGTCTTTTATGTTAATACAGAGTTTCAATATATCACTTTTGTTTCCTTAATAGAACTGAGATAACTCAGCTTCCTGGGCTACCAGGACATGCAAGCCAGCCAGAGAGGTGAGGGTGGTGAGGGAAATATTCTAAACCCCAAATCACAGCATAGCAGTTCTAAGGGACAATGTGGGTATGTCAAACCATCCCTTCATGTGACAGATGAGAAAATGGTGGCACAGGAAGGTTATATGATGTGCCCAAGTCCACACAACTGTGCCCCTCTGGAGACAGCATGCTGGGATATTTGCCTGAGAAAATATACCAGCTTTCCTTCTCTGAGGTGGGAAAAAAAAAACCCAAAAACATTTTACATTGGTTGCTTTAGGAGGAAAAAGTCAATGAAGTTGCCAGAAAACAAGGCCTCCCATTTATGGCCATCAGAAGTAGCCCAGTGAAGATGAGACTGAGAAATCCAAGACTAACTCCTGCAAAGGACAGGGGTACCAGGAAGTCACCTGAGGCAGAGTTGTCAGGGAGGCCATGTCCTGTCTGTCCCTGTACTTCATCTGACCAGGATAAGCTCCAGATGGGGCCAATTTCTTTAGGACTGTGTATGTCCACCCAGTTCACTTTAAGGAATATGCCTGTCCTGAAACTATTATCCACCATCATGTCAATCAAGTATCTGTTAAAAAAAATATGATGGGGGCACCTGGGTGGCAGTGTCAGATA
This sequence comes from Mustela putorius furo, assembly GCF_011764305.1. NCBI lineage: Eukaryota > Metazoa > Chordata > Mammalia > Carnivora > Mustelidae > Mustela > Mustela putorius. The sequence goes on from NW_025421424.1 coordinate 1,172,378, forward strand.
AGAGACTGCATTTGGCTCAGGTCATGATCTCAGGGTCCTGGGATCAAGTTTCACTCCGACTCCTTGCTCGGAAGGAAGCCTGCTTCTCCTCTTCCCTCTGTCTGCTGCTCCCCCTGCTAGTGTATTCTTTCTCTCTGACAAATAAAGTCATAAAATACAATAAAATAAAATAAAATAAAGGAACATGATGGCACATTTAGGGAGCTAAAGGGCTAGAATGTCCCTAGCAAGAATCTCACCATAATGCTCAAATTTAAAACGGGTCTTCCTTAAAGCTTATTTTTCCTGGAGACATGAAAGGTGTTCTTCTTTAAAGTTGGAAGTGTGGGGCTTAGGCAGTTAAGCAACTGACTCTTGATTTCAGCTTAGGTCATGATTGCAGGATTATGAGATCGAGTCTCATGTTGGACTCCCTGCTCTGTGGGGAATCTGCTTGAGACTCTCCCTCTTCCTCTGCCCCTCCCCACCATTCTCTCTCTCTCTCTAAAAATCAATCAATCAATCTTCAAAAAAAAATGTAGAGGTCTGATTCAACTTCTCCTCTGCATTCAAGCTTTTGACTTATTCATTTGTTCAGCTGGCACTTACTGGTTCCTATTCTGAACCAGACAATGGCTCATGAAAGAGTAATTACTGTGATGACTGCCCACATCTCTGCCCCTGAAGCCTGGATTATCTATTATTTTTCTTATCTGAGAAATGGTTTCCTCTGTTGGAGGAGTAGAGAGGGGCAAATTTATAACTGGTTGGTTTAATGCATCTGATCATCCTCAAACAAAAGTCACATGTTACCCAACCAGAGCTAAAGTGAAGGAGGTAGGTTGGCAGGCAGACCAGAGAGCAGAGAGGTCAGAACTGCAGGCACAGAAACAGTTCCATAAGCTTCTAGACAGGAAGGCAAATGTCACATATGGAAAGATCATGTTCGTTCATTCATTTGGTGATGCTCATATGTGCTGAGCATCTCCCAGGTGCCAGGCACTGTGGTACGGGTGGGGTCACATCAACCTTGCTCTGAAGGATCTCAGGATTTAAAGGAGGGAACATGAACGTCCACAAAATCATTATGGAATGAAGTAAGTCCTAAAAGAAGTACATACACGATGCCAGGTGGAGAAAGAAAATGCTGAAATTGGAGACTTTTTTTGAGGTGGAGTCAATAGATCCTCATGTAGAAGGTGAGGGAGGGAAAGAACTCAATGAGTCCAAGGCTTCTAGCTGAAGGCACTGGATGAAAGGTATTATTTAACTAGGAAAAGGGATATGGGAGGAGACTCCGGCTTTTTAGATGAAAGTGACAGTCTTCTGTTTTACTCAAGGTGGAAAATCAAGGTTGAGGTGTCTATGGGTAGTTGAAAATGAATTCAGGACAGAAATTGGCCAGTAATGTTGCAGGAAGGAGGAAGGGGGGGCAAAGGGATAGGATGATGAAGAGGAACAAAATGTGGAGAGTATAGATATGTAAGAATTTGTATACAACCTGTGCCCAAAGAAGATGATGATGCCAATCTCCTGGAACCTGTCCCACTATGGAGAAACTGCTCCCACCTAGGTCATAAAGGGCTTCAGATTGTCAAAAGAAGAAAGCATCTGCCAGCCTGCACCTGGCCTGACTTCGGGATTTGCACTGCGGACTCTTTGGTGTCCTTCTGGTTCCTTCCCTCACTGTGGCATCTGTGACACCACCTCTCTACTTCTCTCACTCCCTCCTTTTCCCCAGCTTTTCCTCTTCCTTTTCCTTAAGAATCGGGGATTCCCCAAAGCTTCATCCCAAGACCTATTTTTTTATTCAATGTGCTCTTCCTGAGTGATTGTCTGTAACTTCGATTGCCACTTACGAACAGATGGCCCTCAGACCAACATCTCTAGCCCAGGCATCCTGAGGAACACACCACAGTGGGCATGCAGAAAGCACACGATAAACGTTTGCTGAAATGAGCTGAGCTCTAGCCAGTCTTTTTCCACCACAAGCTCCATTAGGTATTGCCATCAGGATGTCCCATAGTCTTCAGATTCAGGAGAAACAGAGCTCATTTCCTGTGGCCGATCCTCCTTTTTTAAATTCTATTTTTTCTTTTTGTTCATAAAGTGGCACTTTTAATACCCAAGCTCCTAAATGGACACCAGTGTCATAGTGTCATCCTAGACTCTTTCCACTCCTTACTCCCAAAATAGCCTGTAGACTCCATCTCCAAAGTCTTAAATATGTCCCTTTCTTTTCATTCTCCCTGCCAGGAGCCCTCACCACCTCTTTCCTGCTTCCCTGCAACAGTCTACTGCCCCCAGTCTTGCCCTATTCCGAAGTACCATCAGAATGATCCTACAGGGTGAAGTTCAAATTCCTTGTCATGGGACAGACCTTTCTTCCACTACACCCTTGCTCATGCCCTTCTACTTTCTCCAAAAATAATCCTTTTCAAGAAAATAATTATTCACTAAGAAGACTTGGTTCTCAAAGGGCTTCATGATTTTGCACTTTCTGTTCCCTCCTACCAGGTGCCCTTCCTCAGCTTGCCTCTCTTCCCTGATTGCTCACCCAGAAGACTCTTTTAGACCTTTAACACTCCATCTGAGAATTTTCTCCTTCCCTTGCCCCCAGCTTCCCAGTGGTCACCTTCCCTCCTCTAGGCTCCTGTTAATGATTTTGTCACTTTCTACCAGACTGTAATGAAGGCATTTATTTTATGATTTCTAGGAGGGGGATCCTTAGCACCTGACACAGTGGTAGGTACTCAGGAAACAACTGGATAAGTAAATGAATGATGAAAATGGTGAGGAAGGACAGTTGAAGAAGAAAGCCACGGGGTAGGTGCGGCACCTGGCTGGCCAAATCAGTAGAGCATGACACTCTTCATCTTGGGTTTGTGAGTTCAAGCCCCACGAGGGGTGTAGAGATTACTTAAAAGTAAATAAAGAGGGGTGTCTGCGTGGCTCCCAAGCCACCCAGCTCAAGCGTCTACCTTCGGCTCAGGTCATGATCCTGGGGTCCTGGGATGGAGCTCCCTATTGGGCTTCCAATTTAGTGGAGAGTCTGCCTCTCCCTCTGCCTCCTGCTCCCCCTGCTTGTGCTCTCTGTCAAATGGATAAATAAAATCTTTTTGGAAGGAAGGAAGGAAGAAAGGAAGGAAAAAAAAATTAAAAATAAAAAAAGCAAGCCATGGGGAAAATGTAAATACACACTCCACAATACAAATAAAGAGATGCCTCTTCTCTTGGACTGCCCTCTGCTCTGGGCTTAGACAGAAGGAGGCCTTTCTCCAAAGATGAGCTCAAGTCTAATTATTTCATTTATCATGTCTTTTAGGAAGATCTGTGGGAAAGAGGGGAGAAGGTAAGAGATGATTGCTAACAACTTGCCTGACTTTGCCCTCCTTTTTCATCTGATCGCTTTCTATATTTGAAAAAGAAGTACAATCCTCCCCCTCAGATAGCTAGGGGTTTAAGAAATAGCAAACTATTAGTATTTGTTCTGTTTGGATCCATGTGAAATGACTAAGAAACTTGTTTGGTTTTGTTTGTTTTTTCCCCAACAATCTTTCTGGTTCAGCAATGCCCAAGTATGAAATTTCATGAGAGAAGGGATTTAAGCATTGTTAGAAGATATCTTGTGGCTCCTCATGAGTCCAAAACTTTGCAATGCCTCAACACCCAACATTCTGTGTGGTGTGGGTCAATGGGCATTTAGTACAACGAATTTTCTCTGTCAGGTTTTAAAGCCTCTCAAAGCTGTGGAGTTACATCTCTTACGAGATCGTTCTACCACGGTTTGGCCCTAAAACCCTTCAATCCTGTGACAGAGCCTAAATGGGGAAAAGCAACACGACTAGAACTTTCTTGGGACGAGAGGGCAGCTTGGACATCTAAAAGGACAAGGCATTGGGAGTGTTGGCACATCTGATGCTTCACATGCAGGGGCTCCCATTCTTAAGGGGATGCCGCTTGCTTTGTCACAGAGCATGTAAGGGGTTGGCTAGCATTTGTGTGTGCAAGTGAGGTGCTGAGCAGTTTGCTTGCAATTTGCAAGTGCAATTATTAGAGCTGAAACGTAACACAATTTGAAATAGATTGCCAGTAGCAGAGTGGAAAGGCAGTCAGACCTGCTGGGTCACTAGCAATGCCACCTTCAACGTAGATAAAGAAATGTCTGCATTAGGAGGAAGGAGAGATTGGCTCCTGAGATCGGGTTGGGGGTGGGGGTCCGAAGACAGATTTAGGCTCCATTATGCAGGAACACTACTTGCTTTCACTTCTTATGGTCTCATTATTTCCACCCATATTTTCCTCAGAGTTAGGCTTTATTCCCCACCAAGGGTCGGTTACACTCCAAGTTTGATGCTTTAAGAAAATATTGATTTTTGTACCATTAATTGTTGAGCATATCTGGTTTTTTAAAATGAAGTATTTTCCCTTTGCTTTTGCTTGACTGGAAAGTAAATGAATGGGTTCCATTTTGTTTTTTCCCTTCTAGATTTCCCTCAGGCATATACCAAGTATGTGTGAAATGTCAACTCAGTTAGAATATTTTGAAAATAAGCTATCTATGACTGTGAAAAGCAGGCTAGAGTAGACTTCTCTTCCTAAACTTACTGATGATAATGCTTAATTCACATACATATATGGAAGGACAAAGCAACCACATAGTGCAAAATTGCAAAATTTCTGGCACACTTCCTACTTCAAATGTACCCTGTTGTCTCTAGAAATGCTTGAGACCAACCATTTGGTCTGCAAACAAATCTTGAAACCAAGATCCTTTGTCTTGATGATAAATTTTAAAAATATGTGCTTCCCTCCCCAGACCTTTACAAACTGTTGATACACTGGGCCTTTGATTGTAGGCTCTCACTGAAGATTAATTAAAGGGATAAGATTGAAAAAAAAAAAAAAACACAAAAACTGTTGTTTGGGGTTCCAGCAACTTGGGAATTGCAAGTGTTGTTTTGGTTGTCCAGGAAAGGGCTGGCAGTGGGTGAGGGGGTGGGGATGGAAATGGGCGGAGCTGGAGGGACAGAATTAAACATCTGTTGGTCACCTACTATGCACCAAGGGCTATTTGGCATTTAACATCCATACTGCACAAAACCCTGGGGTATAACAATCTCCATTCTAAATTCCCTAGCAGTTTACTTAAAGATCAATATTTCATGATTTAAATAAGTGCAAAGATGAAGTGAAGCCAACTCACGGAAAGTGAGCTGGCCTGGGGAATTTATTCAAATTATGAATCATGGAATGCTCTGGTTCTCAAAGCAGCCATTTTCTAGGACACTTGGAACTTAGAGGCAGCATGGAAGGGCATGTTCTCCAGCTTTCAGCACACCCTCCCTAAGATGGGGGGCTCACCAAGCAGTCCTTGGCCAGGCAGGAGAAAGATGCCAAATGACAACAGCAAGCTACTTGTAAATTCTCTCTCAGTCGTATTTTCTTCTGAGATGGATGGTATTAGCAGACTTGCAAAAGGGGTATCAGCCTACTCTATTACTCATGTGTCCACAGTTTCCCTGCGAAAAGAGCAGTGGAAATCCACTGAAGAGTTGTATGGGCTCAAGCAAGTGATCTCAGCTCTTTGGGCTTAAACGTTCTCATGTGTAAAATTAGGAAGTTGGAACTGATGATGGCAAACATTCTTACGATTCTTGATATTCTAGCATATAGGCATTGGCAAGTGCATTAGGTTTTAATTTTCTCATCTGAAGAATGACTAGCTTGGTGTTATCATGGCTACAGAGCAAGAGGAAGCATGGAAAAGTGGAACTCGGGAAAATCAGGAATGGTGCCATGGAACAGAACTTCCAGCAAAGATGGAAACATTCTCTATTTGCACTGTCCAATATGGTGGCCATTAGCTACATGTAACTACTGAGTACTTGAAATGAGGCCAGTGTGATTGAAAAACAGAATTTTATTTTATTCTATTTTTATTTATTTAGTTTAAAGACTTTATTTACTTATTTAGAGAGAGTCAGAGAGCTCAAGAGAACACAAGCAGGGAGAGGGGCAGGGGCAAAAAGAGAAGCAGACCTGGGATCATGACCCAGGTGCCCTTGAAGAACTGAATTTTAAATTTTAAATTTTAATTTCATTTAATTTTAATTAATTTGAACGTGAATGACTGCACGAAGATATTAACTACCATATTGGATAGGACAGATATTGACTTCATTTTAAGCTAAAACTTTAAGTATAAAGATAAAAGATTAAGGGAGTACTTTGGGAATTGTTTCAATTGAAGAACTATAAACAGAGCACTATTATTGTTTTAGACCCTCTCAAAAAAAGGGTGAACTCAGGGGTGCCTGGGTGGCTCAGTTGGTTAGGCGTCTGCCTTCGGCTCAGGTCATAATCCCAGGGTCCTGGGATTGAGCCCCGAATCAGGATCCCTGCTCAGCGGGAAGCCTGCTTCTCCCTCTCCTACTCCTGGTAGGAGTACTCCTGGTGTACTCCTGTACTCCTGTACCAGGAGTAGGAGTACTCCTACTCCTGGTGTTCCTCTCTTGCTGTGTTTCTGTGTCAAATACATAAATAAAATCTTTAAAAAAAAAAAAAAGAAGAAGAAGAAGAAGGATAGACTCTCATTTTGTAATGATGGCAATGATAACAGTATCTTACAACTGTATACAACTTTATGTTCTCCAAAGTTCTTTCAGGCTATAATTTCATCCTCACAACAACTCTGTGATGTAAAAGACAAGTAGTATTATCTCGTTTTACAGATGAGGAAATTGAGACCCGGATGCTTGCCCAAGATCACAGGCTTAAAACAAAAATGAAGTAGAAATCTGAAACAATCACTTCAGACTACATTTCCTCCAGTTCCTTTCTCAGACAGTTCAACTTCCAATCCTTCCTCTTGCCTAACTTCACCACAGAAGTGGAAACAAATGATATAAACAGGATAAGAATAAGAATGTTGAGGAAAAGCAAGGGACTCGATCTTCTACCAACTAGATAATCCATCCCTGAAAGAATCAAGAGTTAGTTGTGTCTCTTATAAACAAAAGAAAGGAGTGCAAAATGAACTCCTCCTATGTGCCAGGCATTTTATAGATGATAGTTGACAGAACAATTCTAGGAGGAGCCTTCTCAGCAGCATTTTATTACTGAGAAAGTTCCCCACAAGATCACACACCTATTGAATAGTATAACCAGGATCCTGTTCTGCAGCTTCCGGCTGTTTCCAAAAGCCACATTCATGTTCAAGAAAGAGAAAGATTCGCACCCCCTTCCCATGCTTCCAGAACAGTGTCTCCGCACATACCTCACCACAGAAGACACCGATCAGCTGTTAGGCATGCAGACTCTGGAGTCACTCAGACTCCATCTGAACCTCAGATCAGACATTGCTCATGGAATTTAATATTTCCGGGTCTCAGTTTCCTCAACACAAACTGGGAAATCTTTTTACTTGCTGTACAAGGTTTTGAGGTGGATTTAGTGAGACAGTTTCTGAAAATACTTAGTATAGTGCTTAGCACAAGTGCTTCATGAATAGTAGTTATTAATATTTTACAATATTATTAAGGGGCTGCAGCTTCTGTGAGCAATTCTGAGACAGGAATTTCAAAAACTATTTCAGATGAGGTGGCATTCTGGCTAAAGTCTACCGAGTAGACCATCTCTGGAGGACAAAACACACTCACTGGGACACTGTGGGTTAAGCTGAAGACTTTAAATTTGGGGTCGGTGACTGAGGCAGAAGCAGTGAAGAGATGCCTTTGCTCAAAATGGTCCAGGAGCTGACCTGTCCTGACTTATCTCCTGTAAGACAAATGTCACACATGGCCCTCTCTTGCCTTCTAACCCCACATACCCAAGTCCTTGCTGCCCATGTCTATCTGAGTGTGACAGCTGCATAAAAAGCCAACATTCCCCCCACCCAAAATGGATTCACATTCATCCATTCATTCCCTTGACAATGACTCATGAAGCCCCTCGTATGTGCCAGACATGGTTCTAACAGACCACAGCTCTGAACAAGTCATACTCTTAGAGCTTGCTTTTGGTAGGGGGGAAGACACACACACAAAAGAAACAAACAAATAAGATCATTTCAGATTATGGTAAGTGCTGTGAAGAATAAAAAGCAGGATGATGTGATAAAGAGTGGCTGTAGGCAAAGGGCATGGTAATTGATTGGGAAGGAAAGACCTCTCTGAGGAGATGACATTTAAGCTGAAACCTGACTGACAAGAGAGGGCCAGTCAGGTGAGGATCTGAGGGCAGTGTTGTGGGCAGAGGGTACAGTAAACGCAAAGGCCCTGAGGCAGAAACGAACGAGGTACCTCTGAGGGACTGCAAGGTGGCCAACAGGATTAACGTTGACGCCGAGGAGATTGCTAAGAGAGAAGGTTGGAGTCCATCAGGAGCCAGCTTATGTGGCGTTTACACTGGGCCATGGTAAGGAGGTTGGATTTTATTCTAAATGCAGTGGAAGGCCATTGGGATATTATTCAGCAGGGGAGCAATGAGATCTGATTTGCCTTTTAAAAAGATTACTCCTAATCCCACCATCCCTTTGCCCACACACGTCAGCGCAAACGCACACACCCAGATTCTCTTAGGAGCCTCGCCATTTGCCAGCTATCTGTCGTGTGTGAGTCTCTCCTTGCCCCACTTCAATCTGTTGCCAAACTGTCCCTAATATTTCTGAAGCTCAGCCTCTCTCTGCATTTCCACTGCCATCACCCCAGTTCCAGTCCTCAGCCCTTGGCACCAAAAATACCTCAGTAGGGCTCTCACTGGTCTTCCAGACTCTTCATCTCTCCCTTCTGCCACCCACCCCACGTACCACAGCAAATAAATCTTCCCCAACTAAAGACCTGCTTACATCACTTCTCTGACTGGGAACTTTCAATGGCTCCCCACTGCCCAGGAAACTAAATGGTAATTCTTGAAGTGTTCGAGATCTTCCAACATAGATTCTGAACTGTGCATATGCTTTGGCCAAACTGGTCTCCTTGCTTTTCTCGGAACATGCCTTACTTTTATTTACGCGGTTTCCTGGGTCTGAACGGATGTTTCCTCCAGTTGCATCTGTTGAGATCCTATACTGCTCTATCCCTGGAGTCGAATGATATCATCTCCATGACGCTTTCCCTGTTCCTTCTGACTAGATGGGAACCTCCCACAGGATTTTGTCTGAACCTTTTTAAAGTATGTATTATATTGTTCTTATATACAGCTCTCTACATACGTGTCTTACTCCTCTACTGAATGATTAGTTCCTCGAGCATGATGACTGAAGCTTTCTCATTTTTTATGCTTGTTAATCCCGAGCAGAGAGCATGGCATGTAGGAGGTGGTTAATAAATATTTGTTGAATGAATGAATGAACAAACAAGTCAATAGAAAAATAGACCTGAAATTCCTCTTTAGGCAGCATTGCTCTAGGAAATGATTTTAGAAAATTATGAATAATCATAAGAGAGAATAAGAAAAAGGGTCTAGCCCTTTCATCTTCACTATGGCATCTAAGGGCTCCTGGGAAACACAAATAAGCATGGAAATAGGTTTCCATTGTTTTACATGGAATGGATGTCAGAAAAAGCCACTTGGGAGTTGCTGAAAATTATGCACTGTGTTAACAGTGCCCTAGGACATAGATTCCATGTCTGGGGCTCCCCACTTCCCACAGTCCTTCAGTCCCTAAGGTAGGCTTATGGGAAATAATGTAGAACTATTTCCCTTAGCAATTAATTTTGAGTTGAGCCGTTCCTTTGCAGAAAAAAAGATAAAAGTTTCATCTAATTCCCTAATTCTTCACTGTAGTATTAGCATTCTAGAAAGACTGAATTAGTGTGTTGGGGTTTACCTCAATCAATTGTGTTGTGAGTTCATTTATCTTAAGTGACTCTACTTTGGAGGAAAGGTACTGAAGGAACTTCCTTACAGAGAAAAGGCCTCTATTTAAGTAGAAAATGGGTATATTTGCTGGTGAAGCAAGAAGGTAATATTTCTTCACTACTATCTTTTGTTTCATGCACTGAACTTGATTCTCTTTACAAAAGGAGATAACTGGATGTCCCTGATTTTTTTTTTTAAGATTTTATTTGAGAGAGAGAGAGTGCACGCACACAAGCAGGGGGAGAGGCAGAGGGAAAGAAGAGGGGAAAAGCAGACTCTCCGCTGAGCAGGGAGCCGGATGCTGAACTCGATCTCAGGCCCCTGGGATCACCACCTGAGCGGAACACAGACGCTTAACCAACTGAGTCACCCACAAGCCCATCCTTGTTGTTTTTTAAGTTATACATATTGTTAGTACATTGTTTCATTGCGAACCATCTGTTACTAATTATGGCTGAGAATCATGGAACTCTCATGAAGCAAGGGTACCTGTATTCCTTATTTCTTACTAGTTAACAAGACTCCTCCTGGAAGATTAAGGGATACACCAAAAATCTGAGAGAGAGACAAAAATGTGGCAGCTGATCCTTCCTCAGGTGGCTTACCTTACCCTGGGCTGCTGCCACTAGTGGATCCGGTCCATGCCAGCACACCTTCTGGCCTACCAACAAGCTGGATACCAGGTGTGGTTTCAGAAGCAAAAGTAGTTCCTTGTATCGTTTATGTTGCTTTTCTTTCCTTTTTAAACCTCATAGTAGTAATTTATTCTGAAATATGAAGCCCTTGTAGCATGTCCTAAGGAAGGGAGTGAAAAGCAAGGCTTTCTAACTCCTGGGTGTGTGTGACTTTATTACCAAGAGTTTAGGTAAACAGCTTTCTACCAGCATCTTAAAATCTGTTTTCTTTGCTCCTAGTTCCTCACCTTCAGAACTCAATTACTCAAATTGCCCGAAGGTCCAGGAAATTTTTTTCAAACATTGTTTTTACATCTATTCTAAGAGAGGTCCACAGGAAGGTGAGGGTGTAAATCTTATTTCTAGAGAGGAGTGAGGTATCCATGTTCGTGGCTGTGGTACTCCAGGAGGAGGAGGAAGAAAATGCACTTCTGTTATATTTGGCTCTTTGAGATCAGAAGTGCTCTCCCATAACTCAGGAAAATGAGGTAATATTTGCATCTCTGGATCCGAGCAAAGTAATTCACAATGGATACAGCCACGCAGAGCAGATAGGATGGGAAAACCTGTGTGCAAATCACAGTTCCACCCTTAGCAAACATGCAATCCCAGGCAAGCTACCTCCCCAGTGAGGGTCAGTTTACCCAGCTGTAAAAGAGGAGCCGTATTATCCATCCATGTTATGTGGGATGGCGTATGTGAAGCATCTGATATTCTTCTAGACAAGGTAGAGACATATGGGGGGGGGCAAGATGGAAAAATGTGGTGGATTGGTAACTCAACAACTAAAACATTACCCAAAGACTTCCCAAAGAGCTCTGTCCCTGTCCCTGTCCTACTCAATCTGTACATAGAAAACATTTTTTAATGGTTTTGTTTAGGGGCACCTGGGTGGCTCAGTGGGTTAAAGCCTCTGCCTTTGGCTCAGGTCATGATCCCAAGGTCCTGGGATCGAGCCCCGCATCAGTCTCTCTGCTCAGTAGGGAGCCTGCTTCCCTCTCTGCCTACTTGTGATCTCTGTCTGTCAAATAAATAAATAAAATCTTTTAAAAAAATGGCTTCATTTATGGATGTTACAAAATCAGGAGTCATGACCATTAAATGCAAACCAACAGAAAGCCAAAGTAAAAAAATCCTCAAAATGTCTATTCTAACAAAACTAACTTTCAAAGTGATCAAAGCAGAACAACTTAAGTCCAACATATAAATCACTGAAGTCCAGGTTGCCTACACAGCAGCATGTGTTTAAAAAAAAAATAAATAAATAAAAGGCAGAGGAGAGGAGAGCAAGGAAGGAGAAATCATGGAGCAAGGAGAGCTTACATTTCTCTGATGAGGTGCTGGAAAAATCAGATGTACTTGCAGGTTGTACCAAGAGAAGTATGGTACCTAAAGCAAGGGATGTAATCATTCTCTGTTCCTGTGAAGCAAAATGATCAGTTCTAATGCCTCTCTGTCAAAGGAACACAGAGAAACTGTAGAGTGACCAAAGAGAAAAATTTCCAGACTGTGTCCTAGAAAGAACTTGGAATGTTCAACTTGGAGAAAAGGCGACTTAGAGGGATCCTCATAGCTCTTTCAAATATGGGAAGGGCCATAAGGGGTTAAGACAGTGAGGTCAACTCTATATTTCCACAGACAGAACCAGGACTAGGGAATAGATGAAAGCAGCACTCACAACAGGTGCACTGAAAGAAGCTGCCTGAGTGATGGAGTGACCAAGTGATTTTCCTGCTGCTGATTCTCAGAGACCGTGTGGCTCCTTGGGGGAGTGTTATCATCAGAGGTTCAAGCACCCAATGTGAGACTGGCCAGAGGAACTCAAATTTTCCTTCTATCCTTAGAAATCCACGGCCATCATTGACCCCAGTGTCCCTCACAGTTTTCCCCCCGAAGAAACATCTTCAGGAGCTAGGTGAAAAGGTAAATGCTTTTAAAATACAGCATTTCTATTTTTATTAAAAAAAAAAAATCACAGGGTACCTGGGTAGCTCAGCTCAGCTCAGATGGTTGGGTGTCTGCCTTCTGCTCAGATTGGGATCTCCAGGTCCTGGAATTGAGCCTGAAGTTGCGGGGGAGGGGTGTCCCAGCTCAGCAGGGAGTCTGCTTCTCCCTCTCCCTCTTGCCTCTCCCCTGCTTGTGCTCTCTCTCTCTCTCAAAAAAATCTTTTTTAAAAAAGATTTATTATTTATTTGAGAGAGAGAGAGAGAGAGCGTGCATGAGCAGGAGAAGGGGCAAAGGGAGAAGCAGGCTTCCTGCCTAACAGGGAGCCCGATGTGGGACTCAATCCCAGGACCCTGCGATCATGACCTGAGTTGAATGAAGGTAGATGCTTAGCTGACTGAGCCACCCAGGTGCCCCCAAATAAATAAAATCTTTAAAAACTATTTTAAAAATCTGAGTTATGGGCAAGCACTGATTTCAATCCGCAGCACGAGACTATGAGAAGGGAACTGGATTTGGAGATGCTAATTTGGGCCAAATTCCAGCTCTGACACTTACTAGCTATTTGCCTTCAGGCAAATTACTTGACTTCTCTGAGTCTCACTTTCTTCATCTGGCAGTATTAATAATACTTACTTCAAGGGTTGTTAGGAGGATTAAATGAGATACCATATCACATTGATAAGATGGGTATTTTTTTACCCACATTTTAATAGCTCAGAAATCAAGATGCATTTTACCATTGGTAGTGAGCTATAGTTCAATTGGGAGTGTTATTTTTTCTTTCTTTCATAGCAGCACATGAAGTAATATGGGTTTTAACAAAAATCAAGGGCAACTTATATTCAAAGGAATATGATAACATATACTAAAAACTTAGAATAATGACTGGCACACAAGGAATGTTCAAGGCCTTGTTAATTCCCTTCTTCTTTTGCTAGACAACGGCTTCACAGCCTCTTGAGAAACAGGGAGGTCCTCAAGAATTAATAATTGGAACTGATCTACAGATTCTCACAATGGAAAATTAATGAGAAGGTTCACATGGCATCCTACGGAGCATTATTTCTTTTTCTTTTCTTCTTCTTTTTTTAATTTCTTTTCAGCATAACAGTATTCATTGTTTTTGCACCACACCCAGTGCTCCATGCAATCCATGCCCTCTCCAATACCCACCACCTGGTTCCCCCAACCTCCCACCCCCTGCCACTTCAAACCCTCAGGTTGTTTTTCAGAGTCCATAGTCTGGACTCTGGTTCACCTCCCCTTCCAATTTCCCTCAACTCCCTTCTCCTCTCCATCTCCCCTTGTCCTCCATGCTATTTGTTATGCTCCACAAATAAGTGAAACCATATGATAATGGACTCTTTCTGCTTGACTTATTTCACTCAGCATAATCTCTTCCAGTCCCGTCCATGTTGCCACAAAAGTTGGGTATTCAACCTTTCTGATGGAGGCATAATACTCCATATAGTGTATATGGACCACATCTTCCTTATCCATTCCTCTATTGAAGGGCATCTTGGTTCTTTCCAGTTTGGTGACCGTGGCCATTGCTGCTATAAACATTGGGGTACAGATGGCCCTTCTTTTCATGACATCTGTATCTTTGGGGTAAATACCCAGTAGTGCAACTGCAGGGTCATAGGGAAGCTCTATTTTTAATTTCTTTTAATTTCTTGAGGAATCTCCACACTGTTTTCCAAAGTGGCTGCATCAACTTGCATTCCCACCAAATAATGCTATGGAGCATTATTTCTATTTTACACACATACACATTCTCTCTATATAATTTATACAAATAGTTTATATATATATATATGTATGTATGTACACACACATATATATACACACATATCTTCTAAGATATATACAAATATGTTATATTATATATTAGAAATATATATTATATATGTTGTATATGATATCATATATATAATATATACATTCTTTATCATCCCATTTCCTGTGGTCATGTAAACTTTCCATAATTTTCCAACGTTGCTTACTGAGTCTATTTTGGTCCCAACATTTATTGAGCACAAGACTAAATGTTTTGCCTACTTTCTCTCAGGAAAAAGTACATCTTTGTCATCACCAGCAGTCTACCACCATCTTCCAAACCAATCACCTACCGCAGAATGTCTTTGTCAACTTTAATAGCCTTCAGATCTGCCTTCTTTCCTCTTGTGGTGCTCAATTCAAGATGCTTTACATTGTCACAAGAAACATATTAAAAAAAAAAAAAACAAACATGCTCCAATATGTCAGTAAGGGAAATTTTTTCATGACCTGGCTGGCCCTGCACCTGACCACCAGAGAGACTTTTTGTAGTCAGATACTGTGGTGATTTTAAGTGTGGATTTTTCTCCACTAAAGACCTATCTTGTCTTTTTTAAAATGTTATCAAGCATCCCTGTCTCAATGTTATTTTGTGTTATTGAGTTACCCAGGTTAATTATCTATTACACAAAATCCAATTCTTTAGAGCTGCCTTATGTTTAACTATTTAATGGTACACATAATCTTACCTTATATTAATATTAGAAATTCACTTGCTAGCTCTTCTCTCTCTCTCCCTAAACTAACTTCTGGACGGTTGATTGCTGCTTAGTACTCCCAGCAGCAGGTGTTCAGGGGCAAAGTTAAGTTTTATTTTTATGGGTATGGCTAGTTGGCCAATTAGTTGACATTTATTGAGGGCTCACTATATACCCATCACTGTGCTAGTTTCTGGGACTACCTGGAAAGATAAATGCTAGACCTTCAAGGCATTCGTCTTCTAGGCCAAACATGAAACAGAAGCCACACTGAGCAGAAGCTCTCTTAAGTGACTGACACAATGGATTATTCTATGGCCTCCATTCTCTCTGTAAATGTAAAGACATAAGGCCCATGATGCAGGGTGACCATAGCTAGTGGGAGGCTCCTCGAGGACGCCTGCAATCTGCTATTCCCACAGCCAAGTTGTCTGCTCACTGGAAGTCAGCATGTTTGTTCCCAGAACTCATTGATTGTTCCCCAAAACAATAATCATTGTTATTACACAATTTAATTAAGCTTACTTGAAGTAAGGAATGTGAATAAAGAAGAGAGAAGTTGTGTCGACAAGATCTAAGGAGAACATTTGGGGAAGGCACATCAAGGTGTGTTACTAAGAACACCTGCTGTCTATACATGTGTGGGAGAGCCGCCTGTAAAACACCACTAAAAATCTGGAAAAATCCGATTGCCTCACAGAATGTCTTTAAGATCTTGCTCCGCTTTAAAGAAACCAAGACAAAATGATTGCGAAAGCCTTGGAGGTGTGGCTTATATGAGAAATAAGACGCAGAGCTCTAATGGGAAGCTTGAAACTCAAATGGCAAGTGAGGCCTTGGGCTTACCTCAAAAACTTGAGATATGTTTTAAGTTGAAATAAAAGTTTAAGGAACGATTCCATCATTTTGTATGATCCCTGCCTTAACTAACTTGTTCAACTGAATCATGAACTATTAATTGCATAGGGTATAAGGATTTCTACTTTAACATAAAGAATGTTAAAAGCTGTAATACAGGGTACTAAGGCAGGCAAGATGACTTCTTCTAGGGGAAGAGAGGGCTTATGATGGGCTCCATGGCGGAGATGAGTCCTGAATTGTGTGCCAAAGGGTAGAGTAGGAGTCTCTAGGAAATCAAGGAAAGACCAGTCGCTCCTCAGGGAAGGGATCAGTATAGTCATAGATGTCAGTTTTCTAGACTTTATCAGTCCATCCAGAGGCATGAAAATGCAGGTCTGACTCTATTTAACCACGTGTTCTTAAGCAAGTTGTCTGTGCCTCAGTGTTCTCTTCTAGAAGATGAAGACAACTGCAGTCTATACCTCAAAGGGCTGTTGTGAAAATTATGGAAGGTGGCCTTTAAATGATCATGCATTAATAAAAACACGGCAAAACTATCTTTAGGCTTTCTAGGAGCAAGGGAGTAGGATGGTCTGAGGATGGTCTTGGAGATGAAGAAAATGTGGCTTGCCTCTTTTAAAATCTCCTGCCATGGACAAAAGCCATAGAAAGTTCAAGAAAAGGGAAGGTGTGATGTAAGCTCCCAGGTGCCAGGAGCCATGCCCGCCCTTGAGACCAGCAAGCCAAATGGGAAAGCAGTTACTCTTAACAACAGCACTCAATATCAAACATCATAGCTCACCTACCAAACCCAATGAGCCCATTTGGTTTTGTCAACAAACCCATAAAATAAATATTACTACTATCTCCATCTTACACATGAGGGGACTGGGTCTCATAGACATCAAACATATCACTCAAGGTTGGACAGAGAATAGGGACTAGAACCTGGTCACCTAAATCCAAATTCTCTGAGCTTCCCAACACCCCTGGCTGCCTTTCTCATGGGTCATTTGGTTCACAAATCCTGAGCTTCAATGTCTTGTATTTGTTCATTTGTTAAAACTTTTCATAGGACAGGATGCTGCCACTAATAGCTAAAATGAGGGCTGGAGATTATCAGGGATTTCAATTATCCTGCCTATCTCTGACCTCCATTACCAAGGATAATCTGAAGCTAGCTTTAGCAATTTTCAGAAACTTTCATTAATTTTAAATAAATTTATACAATGTCATTTTCCCCCTTTATCCAAATTAAAATGTCCTTGTCTTTTCAGTTTCTCATTATAGGCAAATCCCTTGCATGTCTTGGAGACAGTCTGTTGTTTTTCTCTAGATCCTTTGTATTTCTGCTTTGTTTTCTTTGAAATGAAAGGACCCACTGCCGAATTCTGATTCTAAGGTGAAGTCATAACATCAATGTATATCATTAAAATGTTTTATTGTAATTACAGAAATAGTCAATGCCAAATTATGTGCACTATATTATTTTCTGCATCATTCTTTATCCCATTCTCAAAGTTAATACAGCCTATTATATCTCATTCATTCTTCTGGCTGCCTCTGCACAGCAAGCAGATGTCTCCATTGAGCAATCCACAATGAATCCGAGATCTTTTTCCTGAGCACTTACAAGTAGAGTAATTCAGAGCCCATCAGTGAGTATGAGCTGTTTCAATTGTTCCTTCCAGTGTACATTAGCTTGCACTTGTCTACATAAAATTTCAAAGAATCATAGATATTACAGATGGAAAAGACCAGTTAGTTTATCAGGCCTACCCACTCTGCCAGCAAAAGCAAGCATGAGGGTAATTCTATCAGTTCATGCTCTTTTAATGATGCTTATTAATAATAATTACAATTACTGTTTATACTACATGGTTTCTTTCATCCTAAAATCAACTAAAAGTGTGTTTTTTTTAAAGCAACCTTTCTTTTCTTAAATAGAATGAGCGCTCAGACATCAATGTTACCATAAGCAAAGCCAGTCCAACGAAACCCAGAATTCAATTCAGTTCAGTTCAGTGAACATCTCTGAGTACCAACCACTTGTAGGGCAGAGGCCACGCTGGGGGTTTAGAGGGATCCACAGGTGAATGAAACCAAAAGCTCTGCCCTGTTGTTTACCACCTATGAAGGGATTTGTGATAGTGAACATTCATGCTATTACAATCATGCCAAGAAAAGAACCAGATAATACAGCCGCTATGGGGATGGAGAGAGTCATCAGGCTCTAGGAATTAAGAAAGGCTTTGTGAGGAAAGTGACACTTGAGCCAGACCTTGAAGGGAGGTTGAGCACAAGGTCCATCAAAACAGTTTGGAAAAAAGGGGGACATAAGCAAAGAACAAAACCAAAACAAGGGATCTTGGCTAGGTTTCTACCACACGCCGCAAAGATGAGTATGTGCGTTCTCATTCAAGTGGACAAAATCTGCAGATGTCTACAGGCCTCTTGAAACAGGATGAGGCTGTGGAAACTCAATTTAATTAACAACTTAAATAACAATCAGAACACACAGATTACCAATCATGAATATACTTAGGAAGACAAGGCAGAATGTTTTAAATTAGGGACGGTCTCAAAACAAACAATTCTTTTTTTCAGAAGACCTGGTATTGTCTGTAAGAAAAACTGGGAACTCCCAACCATGGACTAAAATCTCCAATCCAGATCTTAAATGGATAAATGACCCACTTGCCAGTACTTTAGTTCTACTTACTTCACGCCACACCATACGGCCAAAAGCTGATGCTTGTGTACCATTGGGCCACTTGAGGGACTTGTAGGTTCTTGTTGGGTTGCTAGGCAATTATAGATCCTAGAACCTAGGATCTAGAATGCATAGAAAACGGGATTCCATTTTCTGGCTCCTTCAATAAAGACACACGTAAGTGCAGACCGGGAAATGCGAATATATACTTACGATTAATAAGAGTAGGTATTTCTCTACTTTTGGTCAAAGAACCTAATCTTTGGAAACACTCTTAACTGTCTATCTATTACCACAATAATTAGCTACTTCATACCCCTCTTAATAAAACCACTGGTCTGAAGAAGAAGGAAACTACAGAAGGATTCTTGTTCTTCTGTATTTGTCCCCTCGAAGACCATTGCAAATGTTATCTCCTGTATGCTTTCCCCAGGTCCTTTTACCGCCAGTCCCTTCACCAGCAAATTGACTGTTCTCTTTCTTGACTACCCCACTTCTTTGCTTCATTGCTATACGCTTTATTAGTTGTGTGAGAATCTCTTTCCACCAGAATGAAAGCACCTTAAAGATAGGAATTCAACCTTGCATTCCCACAATGCCAAGTTCCTTTTTCACTGGCTGACAAAAGTAGACATTCAACACATGCACGTTAAATCATTTCATCAGGTCTGAGAGACCCATTTTGACATATTTCAATTACTAAAATATTTTGTTTTGTACCTTTTCCAAAATTTGCCCTTGTCTGTCTGATCATAAGCCTGTGTGTGCCAACCACTACCTGTCATTCAGTTAGTGCCTGCCTCTGATAGGTGAACTGCAAAAACACTGTCCTACACAAGGTCTGAATCTTGATTCAGTCATATGCACATTCATCCACCACGTGACTGGAAAACTTTGGAGTCAACTGGACCTAAGTTCACACAGACACACAAGTTCTGATTGTTCCTTACTAGTTGTATGGCTCTGGGCAAGTTAAACTCTCTGGACCTCAGTTTCCTCAACTATGAGATGAAAACATAAATAGCACCTAGCTTCGCTTGAATAAGACAACACTCAGTGTTTAGGACATAGCAAATACTCAATTAAGTACTAACACTGTAGCCTTGTTCGTAAAGTAGACATAGTAATACAAGTCCTTGTGGGATTCTTACATGAAATAAATGATATAAGAAACAAAGTCTTACCCCACACATTGTTCAATCAATGTTTCCTTCCTCACTGTGTGCTAGGATAATTGCTACAATTAACTGAGCACCTATTACATCCTAGGTGATGTGTACCAGTCACTTTAAATATATTGTGCCATCTAATTTAATTCTTATAATAAGCCATTGAAATAATAATCATTATCCCTATTTTAAAAGTGAGTAAACTGAGTTTCAGAGAGAATAAATAACCAGCCCAAGGGCATATCACTAGTTCATGACAGATTGCTCCAACTGCTAAAGTAAGAGGGGTCAAGAACAGAATAGGAAGCAGAAAAAGAAAATACAGGCAGGAAGACTAGGCAGAGACTCCCTAAGAAGTTTAGTATTCCTATTTATACCCATTCTGGTCTTCAGTTTTGGGATTATGCTTGCTTTTTAAACCAGCCTCTGGGACCTGAGAAAATATATTGTCACGTTCACTATTCACACATTCCTGCTTTTTCATAAATGCATGAAATGATGTCACTCATCTAAGAACTAAATCTAACACTTTTCCCTCTCCTAATTTTTTTCCTGGTTATAAATTTGCTATTTGTTCCCACAGTCTTCTTATCTCTGTTGTACTAACTGTCAACCCTAAAACATTGTACTTTTTAATAACGTGGTTATCCTGAATTTCTTATATTTCCATAATGGACTTACATTAGATATGTCAAATACATTTGTCACCAAATACATGAAAGGGAAGACGGCTCTTCCATAGTTCCTACTAAAAGGCACCCCAGTTTTATACCAAGTAGCAACTTCCTGCCCCACAGCCTCCAGGCTAGAGATGCACATCTGCCCCTTGGGCAAGACTAGTTAGGGACCTAGAAGAAGGGCAATGAAAAGATGAGTGGGGTTACTGGATTCTTTCTTGGATATCTGAATTAGAAAAATCTGAGAGAATGAAGGAATTATCAGGGAAAATTACAAATGAAAGAAGACATGAAGAAGAAGCAAAGGGAGGAGGGTGGAGAGGGTAGGTTCTGGACACGGTAGGCTTGGCAAGTCAAAGGAGTGACACCAGGTATGAGCAAAAGCTACGAGATGGATAGAGGTTACCCAGAGTAGAGCTAGAAGACCAAACCAGCATGCAGCAATAGGAACTCAATAGGAACTCAAGGTGAGAGAACACACAGTGAGAGAATGAGTTTGAGATAGGCAAAGAGGTTGCTCCTAGAGCTACCTCAGGACCTGAAAGACTTACAGCTCTAATTTCAGGTTCCATCTGTGAGCATCCTCACAGTGAATGCTGCTTTCCTCGAAGAAACCACAACAAGTCAGTTCTTTGCAACCAGAAGGCCTTTTCTGGAGGGTTCAGCATTTAAAACCTTTTTTATGAAATGAAGATTAAATTGCATTGTCCCCTTTGTATCAGATGGGTCGCAGCTGCAGATTCCTGGAAGACAGGCATCACCTTCCTACCTTGCGATTGTCCTGACTTCCTCAAAGGTCTCTCTATTTTCCCTGTTTCTGAGATGGAAGAAACTTCTCCTATTCAGCCACTACCTAAATAACAACTCAAACTTCACCACTCATTTATCACCCATGATCCTCAAACATAAAGAATAAACTCTCAGAAATGGGAACCACAAGGCCCAAGAAGGAGAAACATGGCTTACAAGTTTTAGGGGAGAAAAGTCAAGCATAAGTAAAGGAGAGACTCAGAGATATTCAAAATACTTTGTTATGAATGTAGAATTTACTCTTTGCAAAGGAGGAGAAGGGTGAATATCTTAATATGAAAAATTTCCTTTTTTACCGTGGAACATGTGGTTGTATAATTTAAGATTTTTACCTGTCTTTCTTTTTTTGTATTTAGTTAAATTTCTTAATAAGCTACATTTCAATGTGAACTGTTTACTCTCTGGACAGCAGTTATTGACCAGCTGCTGTGCCTCACCCTGTGCTGGGCAGTGGGGGTACAAAAACTAAAGACAGTCCCAAACCTTGAAGAAGCTACAGTCCAGAGCAGGAGGTGGCCTATAGGCAGCACCGTGTGGTAAGGGACACATAAGCAACAGAGATAGGGTCTAAGAAGATTCCCAGAAGAAATGTCCAGCTTAATTTAAGTCTTGAAGGAACAGTAGGAGCTGGCTTGGAAAAGATGTCCAGGCAAAGGTAGAAACCTGGCCATTAGCACAGATTCTAAAACCCTGCATTCTTTTGACTATGGTTGACTTAGGGGCACCTGGGTGGCTCAGTTGGTTAAGTGTCTGCCTTTGGCTCAGGTCCTGAGATCGAGCCCTGCATCGGGCTCTCTGCTCAGCCGGGAGCCTGCTTCTCCCTCTCCTTCTGCCTGCTGCTCTGCCCCCTTGTGATCTCTCTCTTTCTCTGTGTGTCAAATAAAGAAATAAAAATAAAATCTTTATTAAAAAAAAAAAAAAAGACTGTGGGGGCACCTGGATGGCTCAGTGGGTTAAAGCCTCTGCCTTTGGCTCAGGTCATGATCCTGGGCTTCTGGGATCAAACCCCAAATCGGCTCCCTGCACAGAGGGGAGCCTTCTTCCTCCTCTCTCTCTGCCTGCCTCTGCCTACTTGTGATCTCTGTCAAATAAATTTTTTAAAAATTAAAAAAAAAAAAGACTATTGTTGACTTAAACACCCTGGTATATCCTGGACTTCTATACAATAAACTATCAGTCCAAGCATCTTTAGAAAAGAGAAGTATGCCTTTGACCCACATTCAAAAATTTCCTTACTCACACACCTTGAGTAAAATTTTTTTCCTCAACCAGACACTAACTACACAAGGCACAGGGATAACAGAAAATCCAATGTATCTAGTATTAGACAAAATGAAGGACCGCAAATTTCCCAAGTTTCTCTTCGAGCAAAAATGATGGCTTGGCTTCTTTCAACTGCCATTACTGTTAATTTTTAGTTTGTGTCTTTATTTTTCAAGGAAAAGAATGATTATGATTTTCATGGAAATTACTAAAGCTCTCCAAAGCTTTTAATTAGAGTCATTTTGAATCTTTAAGTGAATAACATAAAAATACTTTTTTAAAAGTTTTCTCACTTTAATTTTAATTCTAGTATAGTTAGCACACAACATAAAAATATTTTTGATAACTACTTAGACCATTAAAAGTTAGATTAGCAACAATGATATATAAAATATGCTTTTCTTTTCCTGTACGTTTGGTACTCATCAATAACCACATTTCACATATTTCTGTAGAGTATGTTCTTATGTTCAAAAAAAGCTTGCTGGTATATCATTTCACAAACCCGTTCATGTTTTCCCAACTATAAAGTCAATAACATATTGCTCTTAAGTAGTTACTTCTTGGGATTTTATGAAGTTAAGCAAGCTACCCAATGATAGGAATTTTAAGGAACTGAGAATAAAGGAATAGTATAAATTTAAAAAAAATTGTTATATATGGTCTTCCAAATTCCTTCCTCCAGTTATAAAGTAATCATATCTTACATATTTTTTTTTTCCAGACAGAAATAAGACCAATTCAAAGAGAGTCAGTGGTTTACTAATCCTCAAAGTAGCCTTGAACTAGTCTCCCTTGCTACAAGCAAGAGGATATTTGTAAAACATGGTAGAAGATCTTATTCTGGATTCTGAAAATTACATTAAGAGCTAGCACGTGAAATTTTTAAATTATATCTTTCCAAAGATTTAACCAATTTCAAGTGAATAGTGCTTGGAATTACTCATATGAAACATGATTAATAAAAACATCCTTCACTGCCCAACCTGTCTGTCTCACTCTTGGCCATGTCTCAGAAGCCGTTTATCACTCACATCCTGAAGGTATATAATATTTATATATAGCACACATCATATCAGCAAGTCTTCAGCAATATCCTTCAGGAGTTGCATATCATAAAGATCGTCAGTAGCCCTATCATCCCCCAAAGCACGGTGTTTAACACATAGCATGTATTATCCACACTACGGTCACTTCATCTGGTCCCTTGCACCCTCAAAACAATATGTAAGCACAGCACAAAAAGGAAGAGCACAATTTCTATGAGAAAGCAGTAAGAGCAGTGAAGCTAAGAGATGTAAGCAGGGCCCATCCATTTTCAATTCATACTTATTATACAGGAAGATATGCATTCAAAACAGCCTATTCTTTTGAAAATCGTTCTTTAGTGTCCTCGCACATGTGCCTACATGCTGACTGGCCAATTCTCTTCAAATCCATAAATTAAAACCCCACTTTTGCCTATTGTGCTTTTCACTTCAAAATGTCAACATAGTTGGGATATATAGGAATGAATCCCATTATACCCACAAAACTCACAACATTTCCCCCTTGGGAGCCACGGGTCTAGAACTGGGCTTTGTAAAATGTGACCAAGAGACCAGATCCACAGAATTTTCTATTTGCAGAATTAGAGAAATACGGAATAACAGGAAGGAAACAGAAGTGATGTAGCCCAGCCCCATTCTTAAAAGGAGTCTGGAGGAGCAGAGTGGGGAGTCTTAGGTCATAGAATGGCAAAACCAAATCCAGAAACTGGTCCAATGCACTTGTAAAAAACATGTAATGATTCAGTTAGAATGGGGGACTCTTCTTTTTTGAGCAACAATCTAAATCTTAAGTCTTTAAAGGAGTACATTTGGCTGGGATATCAATGGTGACTGCCTCACCTCTTTGCTTTTCTTCTCTTGTAGAGATTTGGCCTAACCAGGAGATTTAATCAGCAAGCCATCCTGTCCCTTATTTTCCTGTGAGTCCTTGGGTGAGTCACATAACCTTACTTAAATATAACAGAAGGATAACGGTATTACTTAATTCACAGGGCTATTATAAGAGAGGACTGAGCAGATATTTTAAAGTGCATTAAAATGTCAAGGTTTAAAAGAAATGGAGAAAATTTCCATTTTACATCTTATATTTGTGTCTCTTGGGAAACACACACACACACACACACACACACACACAATTCCCTTCACCTGAGCTACAGGCAAAAGCAATATTTGTAACCAAGAAGTGTGGGGGAATGTCCCGGTTGTTGTGTTGGTTTTAAACCTCCGGCAGGACTAGGGGCTCTCACACTTTTATATACACGCAGAACCCACACATGCACCTTTTAAAATGTGATCAATCTCCATTTTT
The DNA here is from genome assembly GCF_011764305.1 of Mustela putorius furo. Classification (NCBI taxonomy): domain Eukaryota; kingdom Metazoa; phylum Chordata; class Mammalia; order Carnivora; family Mustelidae; genus Mustela; species Mustela putorius. The sequence goes on from NW_025421424.1 coordinate 1,197,209, forward strand.
ACTCCCCTAGAGTTAAGAATGGCCTGATCACTGCTGTCTAGCTCCCCAGTTCTGTTAAATTTCTTCCTCAACCAGATCCTTGTTTTCACCACATCTCAGCTCCCCACTTGGCTCACTCCTCTCTTCAGATTACTCAGATTGCCTCCCCCAGAGGCAGCGCCCCAGTGAGTAACACATTGGGGGGCGGGCAGAAGTGATCAAATACTTGCAAATGAAGTCATACAGCTCACAGGAGAAGGCAGGGGCCACAGGTGCCAAATGCAGATGATAGCTGCAAGCTCTGGGTAGGGCTGTGGCTACAATGTAGCTACCATGTAGGCCTGTACTTCACTGTGAAACAACGGCGGGGGCACAGAAATGACTCTCATTTTGCTCATCACACGACCTCTGTAGGTTCCCAAAGTACAGGCACCAAACCTATGATTTCTGTGTGGGTGGGCATGCCTGCCTTCCTTTTAAACTACTAAATTAGTCTAGGGGGAAAAAAAAATAGATTGACACCACTGAAGACAACATTCCTCTAAGTACTAGAGAAACACACAATGTAGAAAATGGTGATACAAGCGAGACCCCAAGTCGGCCTGCACGGAAACGACTGGCATTGTCACCATTCCTTCTCTCCACCCAAGACCAAAATGGAATTGGGCATGCTCCTACTCTGGGAGATTCAACCAGTGAGATTTTAACAACCCAACCGAAATGGGACTATGGTAAGATGAAGAGGCTGTAAATTTTTTTCACCTTTAAAGATATATGCCCTTGTTAGGAGGAATGGGAAAAGCCATTTCATTACACTATTGTCTTTGGAATTTCTTTTTGTTTTGTTTTTTTTTAATATTTTATTTATTTATTTGACAGAGATCACAAGTAGGCAGAGAGGCAGGCAGAGAGAGAGGGATGGGGAAGCAGGCTCCCTGCTGAGCAGAGAGCCAGACGTGGGGCTCGATCCCAGGACCCTGGGATCATGACCTGATCTGAAGGCAGAGGCTTTAACCCACTGAACCACCCAGGTGCCCCTGTCTTTGGAATTTCAAGATGACAGTGATAACAGTGGAGTTTCCTGCAGGTAAGTGTTTCATATGAACTGGGGAAACTAAGGAGTAAGTGAAATGAGACAAGAGCCTCACTAACCACAGGTCTTTTGCAATGCCCATCAGAGTTTCATGGTGCGCAGAGACTAGAGCTAACGTGAATCCCGCCGAGATGACTCTCACGAGGAGTGTGGCATTATTTACTAATACAAGTGTAAAGAGTTAATAGATACTACTCAGGTCTCTGTTGCATTGTGTGAAGAAGTTGGGGGGGTGCTTTTTACTGTCTTTGGAAACAACAGGCCCACTATATGCTGTACTAGTAGGAATGCCTCCAGTGGAATGAGAATTGGCTGGGGCAAGACCTCAGGCAAGAAAAAAGGACAGCTAGCTTATGTCTAGTTACAAATTTAGGACAGTTACTTATATAACTCTATGTTCTGCCCTATTAGAGTATCTGCATGCTGTTCAGTATAAGTTATCATTATCATAATTACTAATTTAACCCTGTGGTTAATGTTGATTACACCACAAAGATTACATGCTCCCTGAGAGCAAGGGTGCGTCTACTTTATTCTTTCCTATGTCCTCAGCACCCAGCAAGGTGCCCGGTACATAGTTAATGCCCCTAGAGTATTACTTGAATCAACAAGTGAGCACATGAATGAATTCACGCGAACTCACACCGTGACACGCAGTCGCCATGTTTGCTCCATGTGCCCTGAGCAGGACTAAATGCATTGCTATCGTCCAGCACAGCAAAGAGATTCCAAAAGCTGCCTGTCTTTCTGGCAGACCCAAGTGCTGGGCTGTATAAGATCGAGTATGGAGGCCATGTGAGGGTGCTGACTTGACAGCCTTCTGGGCATTCTGAACCCCAGGGTAGGGTCCAGATGCTACCTGGCTGCACTGAGCCCCCCTCAGGTCACTGCTGATCTTCCCAGGGCTTCGGTGTCCTCATTTAAAACTTGATGAATAACCTTTTTTGTCCCTTGTAGTTCTGAAATTCTAACATTTTAGGAAGATATCCAGAACCTGAAATATTGCCAAAGACAAACCATGGTAAGATCTTCTGCCTACAAAGTGGGGGATAAATTAAGTTTTAAAATACAAAGTTCAGTTCTATTCCAACAAAACATTTTATTTGTGTGTGGAGGGTGCTTCTTGCCAGATCCAGGCCAGTTAATATCTTTCCTCCATCCTTTCTCACACCCCAAAGTCGGGTTCTCCAGGCTTCCAAGGGAAGAAAATATTCTCAACCAGGGCCGGCCCTTTGCTTCAATCTCTATCACAGGGAGTCAGTCTGATAAACACTTGCAGTTAGAATGGAAGGAGGCATAGCCTCCTAGACTTTTGCAGATTTTTTTGGAAAACTAGAAAGAGTCACAGAAAACCTCAAATTAGGTAAGAGAGTGAAATTCCCCCAGAGAATTCAGAGAGAGCCACAACTGAGATCCTTGAAGCAATTGCTGTGTAAGAAGAGAAGAAAGGAAATCCATGGCTCAAGAAAATAAGCAGACATTTTTTTTTCCTTAAAAAAAAATTTAAAGATGAGTATTAGGCACTGATTTCTGCCTTCTATTCCCATCTCTCAAGATGACACTTAAAAAAGCAAAAGGTTTTATCCACAAAACCACCAGTGAGTAAACAACCTTCACATTCTTACCCTCACACACACACAGTAAGATATTTACTCTCTGATAAACAGCAATTGTAAATAAATCTCATTTAATCTCTAAAAGCCACAATAAAAATCTTTAACCTCCAAGGTAGAGTTTACAGATGTGTCTGGAAGGCCTGCCAGCACCAGGAAACACAAGGTCTTGAATAAACTACTATAACAGGAGGCACATTTTCTCTCTCGAGCATCTTACACTGACCTTCTTTTAAACAAAATATGTACAAGGGAGGAGGAAAGGGGAAACCCAACCCCTCCCACCCCATTCTCTGTACAAATCAGCCAATAAATCTAACGAAAAGACACAAGAGAAAAGGACAGAAGCCAACAGGTGGAAAAAGGCTTTTTGTTTCCTTAGAAATGCTCAGACACTTGATCTGTGTTCCCCGGTTTTGTCTTGTTTTGTTTTGTTTTGTTTTTTGTCTCAGGGTGTCTTTAATGATGGTTTGATGATGATGATGATGACCAAGAATAATGATAACACTTCTACTTGGTGATTCCACGGTAAATCTAGCTTGAAGATTTCTCCATGCCTTTCAGACATAAAGCTCTGTTCTGTTTTACCAAATCCCAGGCAGATATGCAGCATCCCCAGGATTCAGCTATCTGGATTGTATAGATGGGGGAAACTGAGGCACCCCCCACTCCCGCCCCCTCCCAATCCCCCTCACACAACTCCTTTACAGTAACTACCACCAGAGAAATCCCTGAGACTGGAAAAGTTTCTGGATTGTCTTGCCGCAGAGTTCTCTTGCTCTCCCATCTCGCCTGCCTTGCTGCTCTGCCTCGGGAGTCTGGGCTCCAGTGATAAGGTTTGGGGTACCTCCCCTTCAGAGGCGCGCCAGGGCAGTGTGGGGGAAGTCCACACACACACACACACACTCACACACACACACACACTCACACACACAAAGCTCGATGCAATCTCTGCGGGCACTCGGCAGAGCCCCAGCCAGCCCTCACTCAGCTTGAGAACCACAGCTCCAAGCTTGCAAGGCCTCCCTGGGCTTCAGTCTGGGGCCGCTCTGAACGAGGGCTCTGCCCTCCTCTCCCCCTCTTTCAGGCTTCTCTCTCTTCCTCTCTCTCATTTTTTTCCCCCTCGCACCTCCACCCTCACACCCTCCTCCCACCCCTCTCCAGCCACCCCTTTTCCCCCACCAACCCAGAGGCACAGATCGTGTTACTGGGGTTCCCTAGAAAGAGGGGCCATCCCCAGCCCTGCGCGCCTTGCAAGACTTCCAGGGGCAAGGCGAGAGCTCCAATGGCAGGACCCCAGCGCTCCTCCTGAGCAGCGCAGGAATGAGACCCCCACTTCCAGGCACGGGCGAACGAGCCTGCCACAGAAGAAGGAATTGTTAGGGCTCTTACCTTTTTTATGAGGAGAAATTCTGGAGAATCATTTCAGAAACTGAGGGGGGAAAGTGAATGAAGACAAAAAAGACCCTTTTCCTGCAATCCCTGGCCTCCTGGTATCAAGACACTAGGACAACATCAAAGCAACTTAGGGGGAACACTTTAGGGGCCTATTGTCTGCTCTGGTCTGATCTGTTTTTCTTCTGACTCCCCCTCTTGCTGCGGTGACACTTGGTACGGCCCAGGCATTCATGCCAAGTAGCTTTCACACATGGAAGCTTGTCTCAAGCAATTGCTGACAAGCCACAAACAAGACATTCTCCCTCCCTTCTCGGTGCCCCCTCCCACTCCTCCCCCTCCACCTTTTCCTCCTCCCCCCTTGTCTCCCCTCCTCCTTTCTTCTGAATGCAAACTAAAACTCTCCAGTGACAGGCAGGCTCGCAGGCTTGGCCTAGCTGCGCACGCAGACACACACACACACACACACACACACACACACACTAACACACACACACACACACACACACACACACTCTGTCTCTCTCTCTCTCTCTCTCTCTCACTCTCCTCTCTCTCTCTCTCCCTCTCACGCAAGCAGCTCAGCCAGTTGCTGCACTGGTGGAGTTAAGAGACAGGAAAAAGCCTAGGCTGAGTTGGGGGCAGGGAGAGAAAGAGAGAGGGAGCCGGAGAGCGGGAGAGCCTCCTGTGCCCTGGTAAAAATGGCAGAAGAGAGGTGAGCCCTTTGGAAAAACAGCAGTGGCCACACACGTGTGCACACAGACACACACTGGGAGGCAGCCTGAGCTCCAGCAAGAGTGAAATAAACCACCACAAACCAAACAGCAAGGTCCCATCAGCTTGAGGTTGGGGGAGTGGGGAGATAAGAGAGTAGGTAGACCCAGATCCGGGGCTTCTGTTGAATGTTGAGGTGCCTTTCTTTTCTATAGTAGAGAAAAACTGGTTCCCGAAGGATCCGGTCTTTCTTCCCTGCATAATTGAGCAAAGACCTGAGCTACTAGTTAAAATAAAACCATGAAATGTGTAAATGTGCGAGTAAACTTGAACTGTGGGTTCAACTTGTACCCAGGATATTTTTAAAGTGGATTTTTTTTTTCCAGAAACCCTAGAGAGCAGTAGCAAGGAGAGTAGTAACAAGTAGTGTAAACTCTGAGAGCTGTGAAGTGTGATGCTGAAGTTACTGATTGCCAGGCGGCTGGAATTTATGGAGGGTGGGCACTGCGAGTCGCGGGGGAAGGGTGGGGGAGTCTCTCAGAGCTGTTTTCTAGGAATGAGGGGGAATGAGGTAGGATAATGAATATGGCATGAAGCGAGGCAGGAATTTGATTGGTGAGGAGGGAGAAGGGAGGTGGGGGTGTAAGGGGGGGGGCACTGCATTTAAAAAGGAAGAAGAAAGATGGAAGCCCAGAGATTGAAACATGCGAGGGGGAAAATGAGATGGCAAAGGAAGGCAGAAAATGTGAGTGAAAAGGAGCACAAAGGATGCGCAAATTTGCAGATGGCATGAAATCAGGAAGGCCAATTGAGATCCAGAAGAACGACAGGATGATGATGTGACGTTCATATTTTTAGCATGTTGTGGAGTCACAGACCTGACAAGGTCTCCCCAGCCTAGGCCAGGAAGTTGCCCCTCTACCTGCAGTTGCTGCAGAGAAGCTGAGCTCCTAACGGGAGCTAAACCAGATCTGTATTCTTGCAGGCAGGTGGCTTATAGTCTGTTTCTCAGAGTCTTCTACAAAATGCAAATTACGTGAACACGCATCACTCACTCCTTCGTAGGGGTGCAATAAGGAATAAATTATGACTTTTTACACTTAATACTAGCTAAATGGCTTGTCACTAACTAAAAGTAACTGTATCGAAGACATAGCCTTGTTCCTGCTGACTTTACCCCTTAGTTTCCTTCTCCATTCCGGCTGATCCCTACAACTGTCTACCCTGACTCTCATTCATGCTGATTGTGAGAATATTAACTACTTTTGATTGAGTATTTACTTAATTTTTAGCACATTCCTAAACATTTACACTATGAAGTCATTGCTCTTAAGACCATCTCCATGTCCAGATGCTAAAAAATGAAGCACAGAGAGGTTCAATAACTTCCCTCAGGTTACACAGCAACGTAGCAGTGGAGCTCAGATCAGACTCAGACCTGTGTGATTCCAAAGCCCCAGCATTTACCCACCATCTCATGTCCTCTGACCGCCTAGCTCAGGTTCTCCATAGCACCCCACTCAGCCATACAAACGCATTGTTTCTTTCTGTACCCAAGGTTGGGTTTGGGTTTCTCGCTTTGAGCCAGGGGACCTTCTGACCTCCCCTTAATAGACTACTGACTCACCGTCCACTTCTAAGCGATGATGACTCACTATTCACAATGAGGCCTTTAGGGAAGAATTGCACGAAGGGTCAACTTAACCTTTAATGACCACACGATTTGGAGATTTGCTGGGCAATGGGGAAAGGCAGCTGAGGCCAGAAAGTCTTCCCTTCCTAAAAAAAAAAAATAATAATAATAAAATCAAACTAAAAACACCCGCAAGGTGTGGCTGCTGCTGCTGCTGCTGATGATGATGACAGCAGGTGACATTTATGAAGCTTTTTCCTCTCTTAAACAACCCCATAAGGTATAAGCAGTTATTGCTCCCATTTTCTGGATGGAGAAGCTGAGACACAGAAGAGGTGTGGTGAAGTGCCAAGCTCACTGAGGCAGAAAGTGTGACTGAGCTGTGGCCCCAGGCAGCCTGCCTCTCCAGAGCCCATGCCCTCCAGCCCATGCTATGCAGTAGCCGAAGGAAGTGAGGAGCCCTTCTGACCCTTTCACTCTAAGTGAAAACCTAAATGCTTGGTGAGAGAGAGCAGAGAGGGGCAACAACGCTAGTGTTTTCATGTGGCATCTCCATGAGGAACTAATGGAGAAGAAAGCCTGTGCCAGGCCCACAAACAGACCCAGTTCTCTGATTCCCCCACAGCCCCACCTGGGCAAGGACAGCGCATCCTCAGACTCTGGGTCAGAACATGTTGGTAGGAACACCAGATCGGACTCTCTTGCCTCCAGCACTGATGGTTTCCGCCTGCCAACTCCAAAGAGCGAAGAAAAGGAAATCCAAGTAGTTAAGTGAACAAGATTACTGCTCGAGTGCTTCTCAGCTTATTTTACAAGACTTCTGAATGCTAACTGCAGGGTATGGAAGAAAATGCCCTGAATTCTTGGGCAGACCTGGTTCGAGTGCTATTTTACCACTCATAGGGATAGGAACCAGGCTCTTCCGGCCAAGCTTTGTTTCTCCCATTTATAAAATGAGCTGATGCCATGAGATCTAGCACCTTATCCAGCCCTAAAACACTGTCATCCTGGTAAATGTCCAGTTGATGAGGAAAAGACAAAAAGCCAAGGGAGCTGATGAGATGTATGTTTGGGTATGCACATGCGTATGTGTGCCGGAAAGGGTCATGAAACGAAGGGATGGAGCAAGAAAGACCCTTGTTGGACTGGTCTACCCAAATTATGGCAGGCCTCTTCCAAAATACATTCTACATAATAGCTATTTTTCACTTTATTTTGTTTCACTGCTGGAATTCCCAACAACAACACTGTCATTTGCTATATTAACAATCTTTTTAAAAAGAAAACGCCTCTAGAGAGGATAAAGAAAATGAGCCACTCACACGTTAGTGTGAATTATTTCGTTAGACTGCTTTCCTCCTAATATCTAATTCATATCGAACGGCCATTTAGGTTAGAGAGTGAAGTGGAAAGGGGGAAGTGAGTAGATAGTTTTAGAATTGAGAAGAGTCTTGGTGTCAGGCAGGTCTGATGTGGGGGTTGCTTAGAGCAAGAGAAGATAAGCAGGCACCAGGAGATGGCATAAACTATTAGAAGATGGGGACATAATAAAGGCACCTGGCTGGCTGCCTTGGGGGAGCACACAACTCTTGATCTCAAGGATGTAAGTTTGAGCCCCATGTTGGGTATAGAGATAACTTAAAAATAAAATCTTAAAAAAATAATAAAAATTTAAAAATAAAGGAAGAAGGACCCTGGCTTCATCTTTCTCCACATTCCCCTTTCCCTGCATCTGGCAAGTGCTCACAGTAACTTCCTATGGGGTCAATATGGGGCTTAGTTCCATTTACAACATGGTTTTCATGAGGGAAAGATGTTCAGCCAACCAAACACCCAACTTACAAATAAACGCTAAAAAACCCAGCCCATTCATAATTTGATATCTGTCTACCTGTACATATTTAATTGTGAGGGAAAATGTGGGAGTCAGACAAAAGAGGTTTCTCTCTCCTCCACATTTCTGGAAGGTGAATTATCTGACATGAAGGAGAGAATCAAGCAGAATATCAGGAACCAAGTTTCAAGATTTAGCAAGATAAAGCAACAATTTAGAAGCAGGCAAGCTTAGAACTTACCTGATCTGAAAATAGCCACTTCTCCTAATAATAAATTAAATATATCACATTACATAAAAATATAGCTACCTCCCTCCACCCCCATGATAAAAAGACAGGGTGAAGTTACTGGGTTCTGGAATGAAAAGACATGAGTCCCAATGTGATGTACTTACAAGCTGAATGACCTTGGTCAAGACTTTTAATCTTTCTGAGCCACGGTTTTATGATACTTCCCATGGTATCATGAAGTGATGAGTTCCCATGTGAATGGGCTTTATAAAGAGGAGAGGGCTATACAAATTTTAGCCAGTGGTAGGTAAAAATCTGTGACGATAAGAGCACTACTCTGTGTCAGGCATTCTCTTTATGTCCAGTATCTCATTTAATTGTCACAAGTCCCCGCTACAGCAACACAATACAGTGTGCTTATGTATTTGGTCTCTAGAGCCAGAGAGGCCTGGTCTTGAGTTACCGTGAGTTACAATCACTCTGTGATTTTGGACAAATTGCTCTACCTTTCTGAGTCTCAGTTTCTTCCTTTGCAAAATGAGGATATTAATAGTGCCTTCCTCATGGGATTATTTCGAGGATGAAATGAGATGATGAATGCACATGACATAATTAGCGCAGTGCCCACACAGAAAGTAATCATCAAACATTAGATGTGATATTTGTTTTCATTTCACAGGCTTGGTGAGATTAAGAGCTTTGCCCAAGGTCACGCAGCTCATAAATACAAGACGTCCGAATGTGGTTCTGTTTGACCCAAAACCCCTGCTCTTTACTGCTCTATATTGTCTATCTTGCCATTGATTTTTCTGAACCACGGGTAATTGAAAGGACGTACTAATTGCATCATCATTTGCTTTACCTTTATTAGCTTCCCACGTGAACTGTGGTCTGTAAACATAAACACTCAATGAATATATTTTCCATACAGAACATCTTGGAGAGATGAGGTTATTATTTAAAAATACTCCTTGAAAAGATCCCTCAAAGTAATCCGGAGTACAAGTATCTCAGAAAAGCATTACGGCAGACTCGTGTTCTGGAACTTAAAAATTATTAGTCTAAATTTCATCGTCTCTTCTCAGCTGAGCTTCAGGTCAAAGAAGAGCATTAAGTGCCCAAAAGGTTCAGTATGGGAGAAAAAACAAAGCACGCAGGTAATCCGCAGGCAGTCTCCCCAGACTTTAAGAGACATGCAGAAAATTGAGAACTTCCATTTTACAGGCCAAAAATATTCCAGGGAGCCCAACTTAAGTTTGAATATATATATTAACAAGAGATTCACATTACTGAGCTCCAGTGAGAGGTGGCAGGTGGAAACAGATCATCACATAGCAAGGAACAGAAATCCCCTCTCCCATGGAATGAGTGACTACAGCTTCTTCCTTCAATCTAAGCGATAATAAATCAGAAGAATGGGCTCCATGTGGAGAGGTTGAGAGGATAACCATTCTGGAAGCGGCCACCAGAGTCAATGCCCCAAGGTCCTAACACACCACTTTTTTTTTTTAACACACTATCACACTATTTTCGAAGCACATTTATTTCATCTTATTTTTTTTCCCAGGCAAATTTCTGGAAAAACTCTGTTACAAAGGACCTCTGAATGCTTTCAGCAGACCCTAATTAAATGATGAAGGAAAGTCAGTTCCTGTGTGTTTGATTCATGTTTATGATTGTCATTTAAGTGGATGAACTGATGATAACTTGAAGTCCTGTGCTCGTCGAGGGGAGACCAGGCACCTATGCGAGTGCCCTCATGCACAGTCCTCTGGGGGAAAGATGGGCCCAGACTGGCATTAGTAAGCATTCCAACTCTGCAGGTTGTAGAACGTCCATTAGGAACAAAGTGTATGTGTAATAATACAATTGACATGTCAGTGGGACAGAAAAGCCAGTTTGTCCCTTCTCCCTGTCATCTAAGCAGGATGTGGAAGGGAGCTTAGACGGCCCTGGGAAAGGTCTGAGGAATTGAGCTTAGCCCAGGCAAGGAAGGCACAAACTGGAACAGCAGGCTTTGGCCAAGGGCTTTATCTGTAATGCCCCATCCCTGAGATCTGCTTCTATACGAAGCTTGCAGCTCATCAGAACAGAAAGAGGCAGCAGAACTAACTACCAGTGGGAGCAACGGTTTTGGTAAACAATGAGCCAACTTCTTCCCCAAGGGAGCAGATCAGAGGAGCTGTAATCACACTGGAGGGAAACTCTCCAGCAGTTACACAGACAGCCAGGAAAGGACTGCCTCCCCTGACTGCCTCCCCTGACTGCCCTCACGTGCTGCGCTTCCCTGGCCTTGGTTCAGGGCAGACGGATTCAGGTATGATCGGGGGCACTCAGCTGCTCCAGGCCTGCTTAGAAGGCAGCCCAGGCAGCAGCTTCCTGGGCCACTAGCTACAGCTTCATAATGCTCCGCTCCAAGAGGCCGAGAGTTCCCTTTCAGCTGAGAGGGGGACATATAAAAGGATTTCTTACTAGCCTGGCTCCAGAGTTTGAGTTGTTCTGTCCTGCAAAGCTGGAAAGAGATAATTGCTCTGAAACTATTACAGTTGCATTCGTAGTACGTCTGGACCTGAGGTTGTTTGACCTCTGAAAACCTGGAATAGAAATAATGCAATTATCTGAGCTAAAGACAATTTAATAAAAAACAAAACAAAAAACAAACAAACAAACAAACAAACAAAAAAACACTGAAGCCAGGAAAAGGAAATTTATCTTTTATGTCACATGTCTTTTGCCTAGCAATGGAATGTGTACCTCTCATAAAGACGAAAAATGCGGTGAAGACTGAATAGAAGGTGGTATTTTCAACTCCATTCAATAAACATTTCTTATTACCTGTTGTGTGCAAAACACTGTGCTTGGACTTGTGCCACCAAAACCAGTATGACTGTCTCTGTTCTAAAGGAGTGCGCCATCTAGTTAGATGAAAAGAGAGAGATGATTACAAGGAACCACAGTACCAGCCATCCTGAGATAAAGGAAGTCAGCAGGGATCACAGGCATTTTTTTTTTAAGCAGGCCCAACATGGGGCTTGAACTCATGACCCTGAGATCAAGAATCACATGCTCTGCTGAAAGGGCCAACCAGGCACCCAGGTAGTATAAGCATTTGAGGTACCTGCCCAACACATTCCCTCCACCCACAGAGAATAACGGCCCAGCCACCTGCTCAGAGAAACTCTGACACTTGTGTTTATACCATGCAACCAATTCCCCTGGACAGCATTCTCTCTCCCAGAAATTTAATTAGGACTTAACAGAAGCGAGTTGATCTCTCTTAGCCCTAGCATTGAGAGAATTCCTGAGGTTTAAAAAAAAAAAAAAAGTAATGAAATCAACCTACTTGGAGAAGTAGCAGATGAGAGTCCACATGGCCTGAAAGAGAGAAAGAGAGGAAGAGAGAGAGAGTCCTTGGTTGTCTGCTTTCCAAACCACAGCTGCAGCTCTGGTGGAGGCTTCCTGACTTCAGTTCCTTAAGATGTTCCTGATTCTAAGTTACCCCCCAACTTCACTCCCTCCCCACTAGACTAGCTCTAATGTGTTTCTCTTTCTTGCCCCCGAGAGAGGATGAAACTCTAACTCAGTCCAACCCTCATAAATGCCAAGCAGGGAACTCGTTCCGGATGCACATCAGATAAATTGAACTCACAAGGAGTTTGAGGCCTAGTAGGGGTGCTGGTAGGTGAAAAGTACATATGCAGTACTATAAAAGAAGTGTGAAGAGAATCTGGGGAGGAAACAAGCATTTATGTCTTCAGAAGAATTTTGGGAAGGTTTCACAGAGGATACAGTGTGTGATCTAAACCTCGAGAAGGATTTTAACAGATTTGGTGGGATAATGCGTTTTGATCAGAGGAAAGCATGCTTCCTGCTGAGAAGGCAGGAAGGGCATGTTAAGGTATGACTTCTACACTTCATTGGCTCTCCGATTTTCAAACGCGCTCCAGAAAGGCAAGAGACTGTGCCCCCTATGACCCACCGGCCATATTCGACCTGTTGCATTTTTGTATGGTACAGCCTGCAATCCAACAAAGGTTTTGACATTTTAAAATAATGCTTGGGGACGCTTGGGTGGCACAGTCTATGAAGCGACCAACTCTTGGTTTCGGCTCAGGTTATGACCTCAGGATTGTGAGATCAAGCCCTGTGTTGGCCTCCATATTCAGTGCAGAGTCTGCTTGAGATTCTCTCTCCCTCTCCCTCTGTCCACCCCCACCCCCGACTCCTGTTCTCTCTCTCTCTAAAACAACTACATAAATAAAATCTTTAAGATAAAACAAACAAAAAAAATAATGGTTGGAAAAAAGAAGAAGAAGAAGAATATTTGGGGTGCCTGGCTGGCTCAGGGGGTTAAAGCTTCTGCCTTCTGCTCAGGTCGTGATCCCAGGGTTCTGGGATGGAGCCCCACATCGGGCTCTCTGCTCAGCGGGGAGCCTGCTTCCCTCTCTGCCTGCCTCTCTGCCTACTTGTGATTTCTGTCTGTCAGATAAAAAATAAAAAGTCTTTAAGAATATTTCACGGCATGCGAAAATTATATGAAGTTCAAATTTTGGTCTCCACTAATAAAGTTTATAGGGACACCATCACCCTTATTCCTTCATATACGGTCTACAGTTGCTTTCGTACTGTAACCATGAAGTTAAGTAGTTGCAACAGAAACCACATGGTCTGCAAAGTCCAGACTATTTCTATCTGGCTTTCTTTGCAGGAAAAGATTGCTGACCTCTACCTTATATTCCAGGCTCCAGAGGTTTCCTTTGAACATTGGGATGTGATGATGCCACTTTCAGAGAGTGTATATCAAATATCCATTTATAATAGTGTTATCAATATGTACTTTGTAGGACTGTTTTGAGAATCATCTAGAATATCTGTCATGTAAACAAAGATGTGAAACAGTATACATATTTTGGACCCCATATCAGAGAGAAAGAGAGAGAGAGAGAGAAAGGAAACCTTAAAAATATGTAAAGAGCTATCAGTATTAGTTACGATATTGGTTATTTTACTCTGTAAAGTTTTACAGAACAGCAACAATAGTAACATCAATAACAACCACCTTATATTGACTGCTTACTATGTGCCAAGCATAGTGCTCAGTGCTTTATGTATATATATATATATCATCTTATTTAAATTTCCTGGGATGATTGGGTGGCTCACTTGGCTGAGCACACAACCCTTGATTTTGGCTCAGGTCATAATCTCAGGGTTGTGGGATCAAGGCCCAAGCTGGGCTCCAGCTCAGCAGGAAGTCTGCTTGCGAATTCTCTGTCTCTCCCTCTGCCTCTCCCACTTCCACTCACACATACACTCTCTCTCTAAAAAAAAAAAAAAAAAAAAAAAAAAAAAACTTCCTAAGAATTCTATGACATAAGAACTATGATTGCCCTCACTTAACAAATCAGGAAACTGAGGCACAGAAGACCCAAGGAACCTGTCCGGGACCACACAGCTAGCATCAGTAGAACCCTAATATAAATAAGGCGGTATGAGCCCAGGCTTAAACTCTTCCCAGCACAGCACATGTGCACATCTTATGTTATGCATTTCTTGTTAGAACTTTTTAACACTGTCCATCTATTACTTTTGTAATTAGGAAAAACATATACTTTAAAAATAAATAAATACATAAGTACATAACATGGTTCCTGGACACACAGTGAGGACGATGATGGTGGTGGTGGTGGTGAGGAGTAGGAAGGAGGAAGAAGATGGTGGCAATTTACATTTATTGGCCTCTTCCTACAATGTACCAGGCAATCGGCATGCTAATTAAGTTGAGGAGGCATTTGCTAACTTGTTATTATTGCCGATATTACTCTTTGCGCCAACAGTTTTTTCCCAGAGGTGTGCTGGGGCTGAGTGGATCTGGAATGGAGGTGGCATCCCAAGTCTCCACGCTTAGGGCTATGAAAAGTTGTCTTAATATTTCTCCCACTTCCTTGCCATGGTAGGTGGTCAGAGAATGAATGAGTGTAGATAGGTGGAGCAGATGGCTCCTGGGATCAGGTGGAAGAGAGATCTAAATCTGGTTCCAACATGCACTTGGCACTGCAACCTTAATCTAGACCTTATGTTGTCACATTGGACATATTTGCCCTACTTTTCCAGTTCGATCTTATGGACAGGACAATAGGTGTTCCAGACCACTGGAAGGGCCCACTGCCCCACTGTCAGGCCTCCCATGGCCTGAGAGTCTCTCATGAAAGATCCATTTCTTCGAGTTAAAGTTTGGCCAAGGAGAAGTAGGAGGGCCTGGCTGACTCAGTCAGTGGAGTGTGTATCTCTTGAACTTGGGGTTGTGAGGTCAAGCCCTCCATTCAGTGTAAAGATTACTTAAAAATAAGATCTTAGGGGCACCTGGGTGGCTCAGAAGCCTCTGCCTTTGGCTCAGATCATGATCCCAGGGTCCTGGGATCAAGCCCCACATCAGGCTCTCCGCTCTGCAGGGAACCTGCTTTCCTCTCTCTCTGCCTGCCTCTCTGCCTACTTGTGATCTCTGTCTGTCAAATAAAGAAGTAAAATCTTAAAAAAAAATAAGATCTTAAAAAAGTAAATAAAGTTTGGTCAAGGAAAGGTGTCACAGAAAGCCACTGACTTTGCGGTGATTTAATCTCATAGAATCCTAAGATGGGAGAATGAAGAGTCACCTAGACTCCAAAGCCTCCTTGTTCCCGCATCTAAACCCCTTCCTTCCCTTCTTCCATCTCTAGTGAGAGAGGAGACCTTGTCTGTCTGTGCCAATCCTTCTCTTACTTTGGGTTCCCCTCCCCTCTCTGTCCATCATATTCTTTCTATACCATCATCCTGCACCTCCACTGTTTCTTTCCATCAGTATTTATGTTAGTTCAAGTACCCCTCATCTTAAGATAAGATTAAAGTAAAATAAATTAAAATAAAATAAAATAATAAAATAAATTTTAAAAGGCCTCCTGGGCTTCAATACTCTTTCTGGCTACTGCTTTGCCTCATTTTTCTCCTCAGCCCGACTGCTTATAAGAATTGCTTTTAGACTCTGAGGGACACATGATAGAATTCCAGATTTGTAGAACAGTCATATGGTTTGGGAGGTCTGGTTTAGCCCGGAGGAGGAAGAGTGAGTGGCACAGAAATCAGTCAAGGAAAGGAGAGGAACACGGGAGGCTCCTGTGGACAACCTATTTCATAATGTTATCTAAAATCAATACTAACCTCTCCCACCAATTAATAAATTATAGTGGGTCTGGGTACCTGCTCAGAATATGTCAGCTAGGTACTACGGGGGTGGAGGTGGGGTGGGAGGTAGGTTACAGTCAAGTACTTACCACTGCCTTTGAACAATTCAGTTTCGTCTGGGAGGCAGGATATACACACTCGATTAAGGTATCCGTTCAGGGCAGTGCATGATTAAGGCTACATGAATGATCTAGATTAGTGGTCCTCAGACCACAGCTGTCAGCATCAATTAAGAATTTGCTAGCAATGTAAATTCTCAGGTCCCATCCTAGCCCTGCTGAATTTGGAACTGGGGATCCCAGCACTCTGTTTTTAAAAAGCCCCACCCCCGCACCTCCCGCCCCGCCAGGCAGTTCTGATGTGAGCTAGAGTCAGAGAAGCATGGGGTAGGTAATGTGGAATCCTGGCTCGAGGTCCAAGTCAGACTTACCACTCAGCATTTAAATTTGATTCTGATCAATGACAGAGAGTCATCCAGGAAGGGCAGCCGCAGAGAGTGGATGTATAGGGGTAAGAATGCATAAACCATAGATGGAAAGGAGGCCAGGGTGCTGTGGGAGGGGGGAATGCCAAGGAGGCTGGGGACCAGAAGCAGCGGCGTCCAGGGAGTGGAGGTGGCTGCGGAGGGCGGGGCGAGCGAGCCCTGAATACCAGACTCCTTTGGGGAAATAGAAACCGCTTCTAGTTCTCTCTAGAGAGGGCTCCACCTGCCACATTTCATTTCTTTCTCTCCTTTACCTACTCGGGCATTCTCTCCCAGCCTCTCCTCTCCAGAAGTGAGGATCACCCCTTCTCCTTTGATCTTTGCTGCTCTGATCCAGGAAGGTGTCTCTTTCCCTGCCTCCCCCATCAGTACTTCCTCCTTCCTCTCCCAACCCACCCCCTCACTCCTGCTGCCTATGAGACATTATAAACCACTCCTTTGGAAAAACTGTGCCTAGAGAGGCTACATGATTTGAACAAGTTCCTATTCAAAGCGTCGGGGGGGGGGGCATACCTGCCTCTTCGATTCTGAGAGCGTGTACCCGGGACTCGTTCAGCATGGATTAGCAGCCGGGTGTCCGCGCCGGCTGTACGCGGGGCCCCAACAGGCAAGTTACACTGGGGCCCTGCGGAAGGCTGTGCAGCGCGGCTGGAAGCAGCTCTCTGTGGGAAGTCCTTTCCAAAGCCCAGAGGAATGCCTTCAGGCTTGCGGCCTTGTTTCCCAGTGGGATGTTCTCTCAAGACAGAACCTCCACAGGCGCCTTTAGGCTCTGATGTTTAGGCATCATACTCCCAGAGAGAGAAGTTGGTACTGTGGGATGTGCGTTGGTGGGGGTATGTGTGTGTGTGAATGCACAAGGGATGCCCCTTCTCTTGAAGGTTTTCAACACAAGACCAAAGTTTTAAGCTAGCAAGGTGATTTGTCCAAACTGTTTAACGTCTCTTCTTGGCCTTATCTATAAAATGTGGATCCTCAGGTCAACCAAGAGAGTCCCTGTGAGGATCCAATGAGAGGGTCAAGCCCAGTGTAAATCACAGCTGAGCCTTGAACAACATGGGAGTTAGGAGCACCAAGCGTCTGCTGTAGTTAAAAATCCAAGTAAAACTTTTGACTTCTCCAAAAGCCTACGGTTGGCCGGAAACCCCTAATACCACAGACGGTTGATTAATACATATTTCATTTGTTACATGTATTATGCGCTGTGTTCTTACGATAAAGGAAGCTAGAGGAAAGACAACGTTATTTAGAACATCATAATGAAAAGAAAATACATTTTAGTTCTGTACTGTCCACATCACATATAAGCGGACCCACGCGGCTCACACCTGTCTTGTTCAAGAGTAACGACATATGGCCCACGCAATAGCTCATGACCATGGGGGAACCTCAGGTGCTCTCCCTGTTTCCTCTAGCCTCTCCTCACTCCACTAGACCCTGCCCAGTGTTGTGAACCGGTTTTCCTAAAATAGGATTTTTATTATGTGGCACGTTATTATCTCAAGATATTAGTATTCGCCACTCCATCTCATTACTCAACATTTCCTTTCATCTTCTCTACTTATACATCTGACCTTCCAGTCACCAGGTTGTCCCAGGAACAAGACAAACAAAGAGAGGAGCTGGAACTCTTCTGGCCTTTCACCAGGAGAGACCGGGAGGCCCTTGCAGGCCTTATGAGCTGCATGAGGCTGGGAGCTTTGAGGAGCCTGCCTACAGACCTGGGAACCATGACGTCTCAGGAGTGCCACGCGGAGGGTGACACTGCCCAAGCGCCAGCTCCTTCCCCAGTGCTTGCTGAGGCCCAGGGCCCTAGGTGTCCACTCTGAGCATGGAGCTCCCCACCAAGGAGTGGAATGGAGGCTAGAAATAAGTTCTCTTTTGGTTCTTGGGTATTTTCGTTCAAGGCTTGACATTTAAAAAGCTGTTACTGACCATGTTGTTTCCCTAACCAAAGGGCCTCAAGTGACTCCTTCCTGCCTTCAAACTCAAATCCATATGTTATCCTGTCATCAGGGCTCTCTACAGTCTACTCATCCCTGCCCATCTGGCCAGACTCACAGACTGCTTGTCTCTTGCTCCAGCCTTGCCTGGCTCCTGATTGCTCCTGGGTCTATATCTCACCCACTGGGGTCTTCACTGGGTGTCCCACAGCTGCCTCACCCATTACCATCATACCTGCCTCCCTTACTTGCTATCGTTCCCCTCCAGAGCTGGTGCCACAAGAAACACATTTGTGGAAGCAGAGACCTTTCCCCCTTTTCTCGCCACTCACAATGCTCAGGAGAGTCTACTTCTTAAATAATTTTGACTCTGTCTTTTTCTCTATATTCCCACCCCACTGCTTTAGTTCTGGTCTTATTTTCTGGAGTTCTGACTACAGCTCTGCCTCTTTCCTTCCCATCCCTCCCGCACTGCAGTCAGAGGGGTAGCAGTGTATAGGAGTGAGACAGAAAGGCTGCTTCTACTCCTTACTCCTGGAGTGAACCTGGACAAGTCTGTATATTTCTCTGGAGGTGATAAAGGCTATTGGGAGGTTGAGGCTTGTAAACCACAGCTGGCCCTACCCAAATAATATAAGACGCTGTTATCATTATCTTTCCAAAATGCAGCTGGGTAGGTCATTTCCCCTGAAAAACTTACTGATTCCCTTTCCTCTGTACAAAGCCCAAATTCCGCAGGAGGAGGTAAGTGCCCTGATGATATGATCTCTACCTGCCTTAACTAACCGATTTCCCATCACTCTTCATCTGCCCTTATATTCTGGCTTAGGCAGTGTGCTTCCTAAGGAGAATTTGCACTTGCTATCCCTTGTGCCTGTGGTGCACTGACTCCCTTGTCACCCACCGAGCCCCCACCTCATTACAGCCTTCTGCCTACTACTTCACTTATACCTTGGTTGTTACACTTACCACACTGTAATCTTCTTTAAAAAAAAAAAAAAATAGCGTCTGCCTCCCCCATTAGACTACCCATTAGACTACCCATTGAGAGAAGGGATGATTTCTTATTCCTCTTTAAGTCACACAACAGATATTTCCAAAAAACAAAGTCTGTTCAATGAAACAATGAATCAACAAAATGCAAACCATGTTCATTTCCACTTCTGCGAGTTTCCTCCGTGGCATCCCGTCCCCTACCCCCATACATTTATACTATACCAAGGCTTCAAATCAAATCAGATTCCACCACCCTCAGAAAGAGACTCAGAACTACTCAGATCCATCTGCTAATGTTAACACTGAGGAAGCCTGTAAAGCATGATCCTATTCTGCCCTGTCTCGGAGTGGTTCTCATACAGAATGACACCAGTTTTAAAGTATAGGCTCCTTGAAATCAGGCATATGGTTTCCTGAGCTCCCTATCTTTTATGATCTTCTTCAGCACAGTGGCTGCTTAGTAAATGTCTATCAAACAATGAGTCAGCAAATAAGTATTTGCAAGAATGAACAAATGAATCAGTGTCTCTTGTGTCTTAACATATTGTAGCAGGTACCTGTTTTGTCCACCTAGGGATGTATTCATATGTGATCTTAGTTTTTTTTGTCTACTGTATTCTTTCTGTAAGAGATTGTAAGCCCAAGAGCAAAGTCTGCCTCATACTGCTTTTCTATTTCTCGCAACCCTGATCACATTGCTGGAAAAAAAAATAGTACGGATTTCGTAAATACTTCTTGAGGAATAGAACCAGCCTCTCTGACGAGTAACGGAAGTCACAAACTGTACAGAAGGAGAAATTGGTCTGGTGAATTACAAGTTCTACTCGGTGTCTGTGCTTCTTTGCATCACTGTTTTTCTCCTGTTCTGCTCTTGTTCAAGTCTGTTTCTCTAGCCTGCGGCTAAACATTACAACCAGCTCAGTTCCCACTACTCCATCCTATTCAATGCCAATAGCAGTTTTCCTGGGGATCCTTCCTCCTTTAATGACTGCCATTGCCTGCTCCTATTCCAAACTGATCCCGAGGATGAAACTGTGGCTTTATCATCGGCCTGTAGATTCAGTAAGAACAGAATGATTTTCTCTCTCTTTTTTAAATTAACATATAATGTATTATTTGCCCCAGGGGTACAGGTCTGTGAATCATCAGGTTTACACATTTCACAGCACTCACCATAGCACATACCCTCCCCAATGTCCATAACCCAGCCACCCAATCCCTCCCCTCTTACCCCCCCAGCAACTCTGTTTTGTGAGATTAAGAGTCTTTCATGGTTTGTCTCCCTCCCGATCCCATCTTGTTTCATTTTTTTCCCTCCCTACCCTCTATGACTGCCCCACACTGTCTGTCAAATTCCTCATATCAGAAAGATCATATGATAATTGTCTTTCTCTGATTGACTTCTTATTTCGCTTGGCGTAATACCCTCTAGTTCCATCCACCTTGTTGCAAATGGCAAGATTTCATTTTCTGATGGCTCTGGAATATATATATATATATATATATATATATATATATATATATTCTCACATCTTCTTTATCCATTCATCTGTTGATGGACATCTAGGCTCTTTCCATAGTTTAGCTATTGTGGCCATTGCTGCTATAAACATTCAGGTACACGTGCCCCTTTGGATCCCTACATTTGTATCTTTAGGATAAATTCCCAGTAGTGCAATTTCTGGGTCATAGGGTAGCTCTATTTTCAACTTTTTGAGGAACCTCCATACTGTTTTCCAGAGTGGCTGCAATAGCTTGCATTCCCACCAACAGTGTAGGAGGGCTCCCCTTTCTCTGGATCCTCACCAACACCTGTCATTTCCTGACTGGTTAATTTTAGCCATTCTGACTGATGTGATGTGGTATCTCACTGTGGTTTGGATTTGTTTTTCCCTCATGCCGAGTAATGATGAGCACTTTTTCATGTGTCTGTTGGCCATTTGGATGTCTTCTTTGCAGAAATGTCTGTTTATGTCTTCTGTCCATTGCTTGATTGGATTATTTGTTCTTTGGGTGTTGAGTTTGATAAGTTCTTTATAGATTTTGGATATTAGCCCTTTATCTGATATGTCATTTGCAAATATCTTCTCCCATTCTGTTGGTTTTCTTTTGGTTTTGTTGACTGTTTACTTTTGCTGTGCAAAAGCTTTCGATCTTGATGAAGTCCTGATAGTCCGTTTTTACCCTTGCTTCCCTTGTCTTTGATGATGTTTCTAGGAAGAAATTGCTGCAGCTGAGGTCGAAGAGGCTGGCCTATGTTCTCCTCAAGGATTTGGGTGGATTCCTATCTCACATGAGGTCTTCCATCCATTTTGAGTCTATTTTTGTGTGTGGTGTAAGGAAATGGTCCAGTTTCATCCTTTTGCATGTGGCTGTCCAATTTTCCCAACACCATTTGTTGAAGAGACTGTCTTTTCTCCATTAGACATTCTTTCTTGCTTTGTTGAAGATTAGTTGACCATAGAGTTGAGGGTCCATTTCTGGACTCTCTATTCTCTTCCATTGGTCTATGTGTCTGTTTTTGTGCCAGTACCATACTGTCTTGATGATTACAGCTTTGTAATAGAGCCTAAAGTCTGGTGCTTTGATGCCTCCAACTTTGGTTTTCTTTTTCAGCATTGTTCTGGCTATTTGGGGTCTTTTCTGGTTCCATATAAATTTTAGGATTATTTGTTCCTTTTCTTTGAAAAAAATTGATGGTATTTTGATGGGGTTAGCATTAAATGTGTAGATTGCTTTAGGTGGCATAGACATTTTCATAATATTTGTTCTTCCAATCCATGAGCATGGAATGTTTTTCCATTTCTTTGTGTCTTTCTCAATTTCTTTCATGAGTACTTTATAGTTTTCTGGGTACAGATTCTTTGCCTCTTTGGTTAGGTTTATTCCTAGGTATCTTATGGTTTTGGGTGCAATTGTAAATTCAGTTTCTTGCAGACAGCATATTGATGGGTCTTGTTTTTTTTTTTTTTTAATCCATTTGATACCCTGTGTCTTTTGATTGGGGCATTTAGCCCATTTACATTCAGGGTAACTACTGAAAGATATGAATTTAGTGCCATTGTATTGCCTGTAAGGTGACTGTTACTGTATATTGTCTCTGTTCCTTTCTGATCTACTACTTTTAGGGTCTCTCTTTCCTTAGAGGAACCCTTTCGATATTTCCTATAAGGCTGGTTTGGTGTTTGCAAATTCTTTCAGTTTTTGTTTATCCTGGAAGCTTATCTCTCCTTCTATTGTCAATGACAATCTAGCTGGATATAGTGTTCTTGGCTGCATGTTTTTCTCATTTAGTGTTCTGAATATATCATGCCAGTCCTTTTTGGTCTGCCAGGTCTCTGTGGATAGGTCTGCTACCAATCTAATATTTCTACAGTTGTATGTTACAGACCTCTTGTCCCAAGCTGCTTTCAGGATTTTCTCTTTGTCACTGAGACTTGTAAGTTTTACTATTAGATGCCAGAGTGTTGACCTATTTTTATTGATTTTGAGGGGGTTGTTCTCTGTGCCTCCTGGATCTTGATGCTTGTTCTCTTCTCCAAATTAGGGAAACTCTTGCTATAATTTGCTTCAATATACCTTCTGCCTCGTTCTCTCTTTCTTCTTCTTCTGGGATCCCAATTATCCTAATATTGTTTTGTCTTATGGTATCACTCATCTCTTGAATTCTTCGCTCGCGGTCCGGTAGTTGTTTGTCTCTCTTTTGCTCAGCTTCTTTATTCTCCATCATCTAGTCTTCTATATCATAAATTCTCTCTTCTGCCTCCTTTATCCTAGCAGTAAGAGTCTCCATTTTTTTTTTATTACACCTCATTAATAGCTTTTTGGTTTTCAACTTGGTCAGATTTTAGTTCTTTTATTTCTCCAGAAAAGGATTTTATTTCTCCGGAAAAGGATTCTCTAGTATCTTCCATGCTTTTTTTGAGCCCAGCTAGCACCTTGATAATCGTCATTCTGAAGTCTAGTTTTGACATCTTACTAACGTCCATATTGATTAAGTCCCTAGCCGTCGGTACTGCCTCTTGTTCTTTTTTTTGTGGCAAGTTTTTCTGCCTTGTCATTTTATCGCAATAAGACTAGATGAATGAGAGAACAAAATACTAAAAGGGTAGCAATGACCCCAGAAAAATATACACTAACCAAATCAGAAGAGACATGAAACTGTGGGAAGAATGGAGGAAGAAAAGAAAAAAAAAAACATATATATTTGACTGGTGAATAGAACAGAGCCACACTCTTGATTTTGGGTGTATTTAGGTCTGTTAGAAGAAACTATCTTCCAAAATCTTAAAGAAAGAAAACATATATATATATATATATATATATATGGGTAAACATGATGAAGGGATGGAATATGACTGTAAAGATGAAAATTTTAAAAGATTCTAAAAAGGAACTGATAAGATAAGTTGGTTGAAAAAACAGAAAAAAGGAAAGAATGGGATCAGGCTATAGACTAGAACAAAGCCATGCACTAGATTTAGGGTATATTTTGATCTATTAGAAGAAATTTTATCCCAAGATTTTTTTTTTTAAAGATTTTATTTATTTATTTGACAGAGAGAGATCACAAGTAGGCAGAGAGGCAGACAGAGAGAGAGAGAGAGAGAGGGAAGCAGGCTCCCCGCTGAGCAGAGAGCCCGATGCGGGCCTCGATCCCAGGACCCTGAGATCATGACCTGAGCCGAAGGCAGCGGCTTAACCCACTGAGCCACCCAGGCGCCCATTATCCCAAGATTTTAAAGAAAAAAAAAACCTATATGTATACAAAAAATAAGGTTAAATACAATGAAGGGATAAAATATGACAATTAACAATAAAAATTAATACCGATTTTTAAAAAGGTATTATAAGATAAAATAGTTTTAAAATGTTAAAATAGGAAGGGGGAAAATGTTAAAAAATAAAATAAAATAAAATTTTACTTTAAAAGACTCAAGGATCATGGGAAAAAAGAGATGAAATCTGTGCTGCTTTTCTCTAGCTCTGGAGTTCCCCAGTTCTCATTGATTGATGAACTTGGTCTTGACTGGATGTTCTTGCTGATCTTCTGGAGGAGGGGCCTGTTGCCATGATTCTCAAATGTCTTTGCCCAAGGAGGAATTGCATGGCCCTTGCCAGGCACCAGGCTAAGTAATCTGCTCAGGTTCACACTTGGGAGCTTTTGTTCCCTGAACGCTTTCTATATAGCTTTGGAGGATGGGAATGAAAATGGCGGCCTCCCAATCTCTTGGCCCCATAGGAGCCAAGAACTCAAGGTCCCACACCTCAGTGCACCCTCAGAGAAAAGCAGTCAACTTTTCCTGTTTCCCTGGTCTCTGACTGTGCTCTGTGCTCATCCAGCCTGGGCCTGAGCATTTCTATGTCTGATGCACAACCCCATTTGGAGTGTCCAAACCCAGCTGATTCTTGCAGCAGCTCCTCCCTTCTTGTTCTGCTCCTCCCAGAGAAGGAAGGTGAGTCTCCATGGATCTTCCATGGATCTTCCACCTGCGGGGTCCCTGCTCAAAGAGTAGTGACCCGACTATGCCTTGGATAATGGTTTAAGGTAACCCCAAGCTGAGAGCTCACTCCTCAGCTCTGGCTCTGTAGCTGGCTTCCCCACTCTGACACCTGGGAGCTCTGCCACACTCAGACACCCCTTGTCTTTCTGTGACCTCACATGTCCTGAGACCACACTGTCCCTGTGAGGGCTCCACACTCCGCTTAGCCTCTGGAGCGATATCCCTCAGTGGAGCAGACTTTTAAAAGTTCTGATTTTGTGCTCTGCTGCTCTACTGCTTGCTGTGAGCAGGTCCTTCCCCACCATGGTCTCTCTTCCCATATATCGACTTGGATTCACTTTTCCACATGTCCTACCTTCCAGAAAGTAGTCGCTTTTCTGTTCCTAGAATTGTTGCTCTTCTTCTCTTTGATCTCTTGTTGAGTTTGTAGGTGTTCAGAATGGTTTCATAGCTATCTAGGTGAACTCCTGGGACCTGATGATATTTAGGTCTCCTATTCCTCCACTACCTTGCTCCTTTTTCCAGAATTATTTTCTTATAACAAGAGCAAAAAGCAACAATCTTAAGAGCTAACATGTAGGGAGAGCTTGCAATGTGGTGGATGACAAACTCTCTGCCTTAAAATTTTTCATATTAAAAATTTTTTAATAACAATATCTGATTACATTTCATTGTCAGAGAGTTGAAACATTCAGGAGTACATAGAGGTACAAAACACAAAATGCCAGAGCATTTTTTTTTGCATATTATCAATTAACCCTCGTAATGATGACAATAACTAACAAATACATAATCAGACACTATTTTACACATTTCACATGTATTAACTTATTTTAAGCAGCAGCACAACCAGTTGAGGTAGATGCAGTTATTATCTCCATTTTACAAATAAGGAAACTGGGGCACAGAGAGGCATAGAGAGATTCAGTAACCTTCACTGACATGTTACAGTGGGGGAAGTGGCTGAATCTGGATTCAGAAGAAAGGAGCCCTGGCTCTAGCATCCATATTCTTTTTTTTTTTTTTTTAAGATTTTTATTTATTTATTTGACAGAGAGAGATCACAAGTAGGCAGAGAGGCAGGCAGAGAGAGAGGAAGGGAAGCAGGCTCCCTGCTGAGCAGAGAGCCCAATGTGGGACTTGATCCCAGGACCCTGAGATCATGACCTGAGCCGAAGGCAGCGGCTTAACCCATTGAGCCACCCAGGCGCCCTAGCATCCATATTCTTTATTGTGATGTTTTATTGCCTATGGAGCAGTGCTCACATTATTCCCATTCCATAGGCTTCTTTATTCATTCAGCCAATAGGAAATATGTATTACCAGGTGCCCTACACAGTTCCAGGATGTCACCATGAGTAAGACTCTGCTCCGGTCCTCATCGGGTTTCCATTCTGGATGAGGACACTGTGGATAGGAATTACATATGGAGTGAGGGCTGACTGGCCTGTAGGAAGCAGCACTGGGACTGTCAGGTTTGACTCCAAGACCAGGATCCTCAACCGGAGGCCATACTGCTTTCCCGAACAGGTTCCAGTCAAAGGCCTTGGAAAACCTCATAAGGATGACTGGTGACACAGAAGCAGGCATTTCCCACTGTCCTCTCTCCTCTCCTTTCCATGTTACTCTCCTGCTCCTTCAAGTGCACATGGGTAAAATTTAGGCTGATGGCATCACACAGGGCCAGAGAGATTGCTGAGGAGAACAAGCCCCCCAACCACCACCGACTGGGCATTGCTTTATTCACCCTTAAATGAGCTTAACTCTTGGTAATCTTACCAGAAACCCTAGTTACCAACCCTAGTTGGTAATCCTCCCCTCTTTATTCTCCCTGACAATCTTCCCACCCCCACTTTCCCCACCTAATTCAAGACCTTTGGGGTCCTTACAAGGGAGAAGTTCTGTCCAACCTCAATCTCTCCAGTGATGTCCCACTATCTAGTCTGGGTCAGTCTCCTTGAGTCACTGAGACCATGGGAACCTTGTACATCCTTGCTTCTCACTGAGTTAAATCACCCTGTTCTTCTCAGCATTTGGTCTAGATCTTTTTCTCAAACTCATATCCCTGTGAGGTCCTGTCCGAGTTCTTATTATCATGCTTCACTTGTGAGGCACAAAACTCAACATGGTCTACATTCAGAGAGGGTCAGTCCTGTTTCCAAGATCAGAGTAAGCCAGTCTGATGGCCCTTCCTATCACACTTTCTGGTGAGGACACTGTGGAGCTGAGTGGTCTGGGGAGCCTCATTATCTGTAGCCTGAGCAAGTGCCAATCTGGGGATGGGCTGGTGGTCCTGGGAAGTGCAGAGACCTGGGGACCTAGGGACAAAGGTATACATAGGAGTCCCACAAAGGGTGCTAAAACCAGGCTGAGGTTCAGCTCTCTCCTTCCACAATTCTGGGCCTGGGAATACAAGAACCCCTTTCAGCTTTTAGAGACAACTGGGGGGAAGGGAGGGCACAGGGCTTGGCTGCTTCACCCTAAGTGAAGTACCTCTGTACCACACAAATGTAAGGTTCTCCATTGCTCAGGCCTCGGGGAGCTCTCTGAAGACACCTTGGCTCATGAAATCCCATAAGACAAATCCAAAAGAGGAGGTAGGTCAGGGGTCGGGGAGGTTCGGTAAAAGGATTCAGTACCTCCCTCCCTGTGTCATGTCACATGACTTTCTCCTGCGTCTGGAACAGCTACTTTTCAGGGATGTGGAGAAAAAGCAACAAGTTCATTCTTAAGCTTAGTCCAGATTCTTTTCAAGCACATGAACAGGTGGTAAATTTGGGGAAGTGATTCTAAGGAATAGGACTGGGGGCTTAGGGGTCTTGTGAAGATTGAAACAGGAAAGAAAGAAAGAAAAGCCAATCCGTGCATACTTTATGGATCTGATCATCACTATGGGCAACCAGAGTTCAGTCTTAGTTCCTCTGAGGAATGCTTGTCTAATGCATCTCAGACTCAGCAGCCTGCAGGGTAGAAGAAGGAAGTATCAGTCCAGCGCTTTCACTCTCTGTTGATCAAGTGCTGTTCCTGGGGTGTCAACTTCCACACATACTTCCAGGTTTGCACGTGTATCAGATCAGTGGAGCACGTTCCTGCAGGCAGGAAGGTCAGGGAAGCCAGGAAGGGAAACTGAGGTCTGCTCAATGCACCAGAAGGTGTGGTGCTGTCAGATTTTGCTTGCCTGGCAGCTGGTGACTGCAGTGATGGCTGAAATACAAAGCAGGCTGAGAATGTAGGTGGGGCACCGGATTTAGAAGAAATTCTCTTTCCACTCCCCTCTGCCTTCAGAATCAGATCATAACTATCCTTCAAAGTTCAGTCCTCTGCCATGAAGATTTCCCAAAGGAATCTTGTCACAGCCAACTTTCCCCTTTAATCTCCTAGAGTACATTACCCAATCACCACTTATTTTTTGCTTGATTTGTGCTACACACTACACACTACAATGGCTTTACTCCTTGGATGATACTGTAAGGGCAGAGGCTTCATGCATCCCCACTCATAGGGCCTGGTAGAGTGGGGGACGTAAAGCAGTCCTCTCAATTGTGTTCATTAAATCTAATGGTTATAAATGCTATTAGCAATAAGGTTCTACAGTTTTCAAATATTTGTTATAAAGCATTTGTTCTTTCTTGTCACCATAGGCTAAGTTGTAGGAATGGAAGATATGAACTTGGGTGAAGATTTTATTTAGGGTTCTGGATTTAAAATTTAGCCAGTGGAAGCATGTTACTTTCCTACCTCCCAAAGTCTTCAGGTTATCTTCAGCAGAAAATGTACCTGTGACTCCCTCTTTGAAGGCCTGATGTGTGCTGGACTGGATGTCCCAGCTGGTCATTTCTTCCTGTGCCATTGCTCCCACTTTAGCCTGGCTCACCCCTTCCTTCATAAACATTTTGGGGCCAGATCCACTCGAGTCATTGAATATTGACCCAGAGGCTTCTATGGGGAACTCTGGTGATTTTCTTTCCTTATTTTTTTATTTATAATTTTATTTATTTATTTAAAGGTTTTATTTATTTTTTTAAAGGTTTTATTTATTGCTTTATTTGTTCATATATTTATTTATTTATTTTAAAGGTTTTATTTATTTGAGGTACAGAGTGAGAGTGAGAGAGAACACGTGTAGGTGGGGAGGCCAGAGGGAGAGAGAGAAGTAGATTCCCCACTGGGCAGGGAGCCTGATGTGGGGCTTGATTTCAGGACCCTGGGATCATGGCCTGAGCCAAAAGCAGATGCTTAACTGACTGAGCCACCCAGGCACCCCTAAGATTGCTACTGTCTTGGGACAGTAGTAACTGATCTTTTGAGAATTGAACCGCTGACCTTAACCTCATTGGCGCAATGCTTTAATTAACACAGACTAGCCCATCATGTATACCTTGCTACCTAGACTAAAACGGAGCACTGGACATGAATAATAGAAGCCATAGGTAATTCAACCTAACAAACAGCTAATGAGGGCATATGGCATGCTGGCCTCACATTACTTGGGGGGTCCCCTAAAAAGACCATTACATTTGGTATCAGAAACCCTGGGTTTGAATCATGGCTTTGCCACTTAATAGCTTTCTGATCTTAGGTCAGTCATTAGGTCAGATGTCCCAGTTTCCTCACGGGTAAAATGGTACCAATAATTCTTTGTTTTCTGTGATTTTTGTGAGGATCAAATGAGATGCTACATGTGAAAGAACATTTAAATAGTTAAGTGTGAAATATTACTAGTGTTATGTAAAGATGAACAAGACCCAGTCTCTACCTTGAAGGTTCTTAACTTTTGGCTGAGTCTGACAGGGCTGAATTCTCCCACAGAGAAGATGTCTTTGAGGAACAAAATCAGGGCCCTGGCCCTCTTGAACAGAAGGGAACCTTCTTGTTGGAATAACTCTCCTTCCCTCCACAGGGGCCTTTCGGCCTTCCCAACCAGGGAGGTGGCTGTTGATCTTAGGCCATCTGAACAGGCAGCAGCTAACTGCTAGGGAGGGGCCCCTATCCCCAATAATACATAAACACACTGTGAAGAATTGACAGATATATTTGGGTAGACCCCCAAACAGGACATATGTAGATGTTCCTGAGCAAATCATTCTAGACAAATGGTCTAAAAATCAGATTTTTAGGGGCTCCTGGGTGGCCCAATTGGTTAAGTGGCCAACTCTTTATTTCTGCTCAGGTCGTGATCTCATGGATTGTGGGCTAAGCCCTGCATTGGACTCTGTGCTCAGTGTGGAGTCCACTTGAGTTTCGCTCTTGCTTTCCCTCTACTCCTTCTCCTCCAATCCTCCGACTCACTTTCTCTCTCAAAGAAATAAGTAAATCTGGGCGCCTGGGTGGCTCAGTGGGTTAAGCCGCTGCCTTCGGCTCAGGTCATGATCTCAGGATCCTGGGATCGAGTCCCACATTGGGCTCTCTGCTCAGCAGGGAGCCTACTTCCTCCTCTTTCTCTGCCTGCCTCTCTGCCTACTTGTGATCTCTGTCTGTCAAATAAATAAATAAAATCTTTAAAAAAAAAAAAAAAAAAAAAAAGAAATAAGTAAATCTTAAAAAAAAAAAAAAAAGTCCAAGAATCAAATTTCCCCACAATTGCCAGCATGACAACCAGTCAGACCTTTAACAACTAATTAAGTTGAAGAAATATTAGTAGTCATGCACGTATTTTGTTAGTACTTAAGAAAACACATGGAGAAAAAAAAAGAAAACACATGGAGAAACTAGAGTTACTCAAGTTTGGGAACCCTGTAAAATGGTTAGAGTTCAGGCAAGGTTGAGAAAAACTGGAGACCTTTAAATAAAACCAAGGTTGGAAAGATTAGGGGATTTAATTCACTAGAAAAATCATTAAGCCAGGAATAAACGAGAAATATAGATGAATACAAAGTTCTGTCATTTATTCATCTGATATTTATTGAGTGTGAGGTGGCAGGCTACATTCCAGCTGCTGGGGTATGTAGTAAATCCTCTTATCTGGAGGGTGTACCCACCTGCTAGCCACTAAAAACTCAGAGATGCACCCTTTTCCCCACCTGTAGTGGGGAAGCATGGTCCCGAAGTTATGTCCCCAACACAAACACACACACTCTCTCTCTCTCCCCTCACCCTCACCCTGGGAGGGGGGCTGCCTGCAACCAACGGCCAATTGTTGTGGGTGGGGATAAAAGCTTAGCCCTCTTGCTCACTGGAGGTGGGACAGTCCGTACTGTCATCAAGACCCAGAGCCCCCTCTAGGACCAACTTGAGGCTGGACATCGTGGAACCCGGGGCTGATTTCTCCTTGCCCTATTCAGTTTCCCTGGTTCCTAAGGGTTTCACTAGAAAGCACTCCCTCAATAAATCACCTGCCAAGAATCCTCACCTCCTTCAAAGGAACCCAACTTATAGCAAAGTATGACACTGTATAAATGAGAAGCAGTCTCCGCCTTTTGGGAGCTTGTTTTGGTGGCAGATACTAACAAAGAAACAGGTACTTCCAATGTAGAAGTAACAGCAATAGCATCAGGAAATCCATGGGGCTCTGGGAACAAGAGTGGGTCACAGAGAGATTCTTGGCAGTGCACACTTCTGAGATGAGCACTGGAGTGTGTCTAGGGGCGGGCTGGGGAAAAAGGTGGGGCCAAGGATTTGCCAGACACAAGAATAAGGAGGTAGAGAGGTACAGATGGGAGACACCATGAGGTTTGACCTCAAAATTGCAAGTGACTAAATGTGACTGAAACCAAGGGTGACAGCGACAAGAAAAGAGATCAGAGAGGTTAAAGTGGTCCGGGTTGTAAAGGGAGCAGTGACCTAGTAACAAGTTTGTATGCATCCAGGGCAAAGGAAAAACAGGGAAGGGTTTTAAGTGGAGAATACATGATAAGACTTCTATTTTCAAAAATGTCCTGGGCTATAAGAATGGAGAAAGGACTTAAAAGGGCAAGGCTGGTGGTAGGGACATACCACCAGTCCATATTTCAGTTTTCATGGAACTGTCAATAGCATTAAAGAAAAACAGGTTCAAGTTCCAGCTCCAGCACTTCTGGATAACTCTGGCAAGTTATTTATTCTCTCTGGGCTTCTCATGGCCTTAACCATGCAATGAGTCTGCTAACAGTACTAACCTACCAAGTAGGCAAGAACATTGAAGGAGCTAAGGTATGAAGAGGGTTTACTTACTTAATTAATTCACTTATTTATATATATGCATGCACACATACATACAACACTTTACACCTCCAAATCTCTATCAGAATTATCTGTTATTATCCTGTGGTCGTGGATACTAGAGCAACCTCAGTGGGAATGGAGAGAGGCAGATGGGGCCAGGAGTTGGAGGAGATGGAATTGGAAGGACACATAACTGGTTGGATGTGGCAATGAATAAAGAGAGGTGTCTAGGATTTCTGTTAGGGGGCAGGTCAATTGCAGCACTCTCATCGTGATGGGGCTTTAGGATGGGGTGAGGATGCTGAATGGAAGCTCTGTCCAGTTCTGGACATGTTGCTTTTGAACGTAGCCTATGAGGAACCCAGAGTGGAATTGTCCGGCAAGTAGCCGCACGCGTGAACCTGAGGTTTCAAAGTGAGCTCTGGGTGAGAGGTCACTGGTGGGGTGCAGGAGAGAACCCAGGAGTATATCCTGAGAACGGAGGCAGCCCAGAGTGGAGGTGTGGAGGAGACCTGGCTTGTCCTTTCAGGGAACTCAGGGGCTGGTGGGGGAAGCAGATAATTAAACAGATTTTTAGAATACAATGGCTATGTTTTGAACTAGAGCTCTGGGGTGGATCCCAGGGGTTGCAGGAACTGAGGAGGGGAGCACCACTCCAAAGGTCAGAACTAAAACTGGAGATTGCCAAATGGGTGGGGGTAGGAAGGAAAGGGTGCAACGACTTGGAAAGGGTTTTTTAAATATGTTGAACTCAGAGACAAAATAACCAACTGTAACATCACAGCATTAGGAAGAACTTTAGTGCAGTTGAGTTCCACGTCTCTGAGGCCATGTTATTATGGAATCCTCGGGGTCCTGAGGGGCCCCTGCAATTGGGGCCAGCCATAGTGTGGGAAGCTGAAACCAAGCAGACACCCAACTGGAGAGAGTGTCTGTCATTGTTTTGCAAATTGGGACTGTGTGCAAGCTTTCTTTTGAAAAAACTGTGGTTACTCCCCTCCACCCCAAAACCCCAAGCTATTCACTTACATCAAAGCACCAAAGAATCCGAGGCCCAGAGAGGTTAAGTAACTTGCTTAATTTCAGGCAGCTAATTAGGGATCAAGCTGGGCTGGCATCTAGATGTTTGATTCTCAGGCTGGTGCTCCTTCTTGCTCTCTCTGGGGCCTTATACTTTTAATTTCCCTGGTCTACATTCAATTGTATCTTGACATTTTCTGAACTATGGTAAAAGGGATGTGTATTTTAAAATATCACAGGAATAAGGCACGGGAGGGACATTATGGGGGCAGCCATCAAAATCATTGACAGCTCGTGGTCTTTCACAAAGATCTTTCATGATCAAAACCACTTTCGAGGGCGCTTGTGCGGTTCAGTCGGTTAACCGTCTGTCTTTGGCTCAGGTCTGGATCCCACCTGGGATCCAGCCCTGCATCAAGCTCCCAGCTCAGAGGGGAGTCTGCTTCTCTCTCCCTCTGCCCCTTCCCCTCCTCATGCTCTCTCTCTAAAATAAATAAATAAAATCTTAAGGGGAAAAAAAAAACCTCTTTTGGTTCCTGTAATGGCAGCTGTAGCAAGTGAACCCAGGCAGAAGCCCCTCAGCCTTGCTGGGGACCCAGGCACAGCCTGATGGGGGCACAAAAGCTTTACCATGATCTCTGGTAGATGATCATTCTCAAGAAAAGGTAGTCTCGTGACTCTCAAGCAGATTTAGAATGCGCATGCCTTCCTCAGACATTTTCTTTTACTGATTTTTATTTTAATTTTCTTTTTAGATTTATTTTTTTATTTGAGAGAGAGAGAGAGAGAGACAGAGAGCATGCAGGGGAGAGGGGCAGAGAGGGAGGGAGAGGGGTCTCAAGCAGGCTCTGTACTGAGTGTGGAGCCCAACAAGGGGCTCCATCTCAGGACCCAGAGATCACTACCTGAGCAGAAACCACGAATCCTACGCCAACCAACTGCAGCACTCGGGTGCCCCTTATGGCTTCTTGTTTTTAAAGTTGTCTCTACACCCAACTTGTGGCTCAAAATCATGACCCTGAGATCAAGAGTCACACGTTCTACCCCCTGAGCTAGCCAGGTGCCCTGTTAGAGAGTTTGTTTAATTCAATCAGTGAGGGAACTAGACACATGCTACAGCTGGTTCAAAGAGAATCCAAAGAGGACAGACCCGTTTCTAGTTCTTGTGCAAAAAGGGGCAAAACTGGCTTCTTCCGTGTGGGAGTCATCTGACCCTCTCCCTGAAGTACAGAATTTGCATATCCATAGACAGGAATTAGTTTGCAATGTTATCTGTTATCTACAATTTAGAGAGGTGTAAAGTAGATCCCATAGAATCAAAATCAGATAATGCAAAAGGTATTCTACAGATAATAACCGAGTTTTCCAGTAATGTGCATGTTTTTCCTATACCTATGATAAGAGCAGAAGCGCATTTTAAAAAAAATTTTATTTATTTGAGAAAAAGAGAGGGAGACAAAGAGTGAGGTAGAGAGCATAGGCCGGGGGAGGGGCAGAGGGAGGTGAAGAAGCAGACTTCCTCCCTGAGCAGGGAGCCCAACTCCCGGCTCTCAGGCAGGAGGCAGGGTTGAATCCATGGACCCTGAGATCATGACCTGAGCCGGATGCAGACACTCAACTAACTGAGCCACTCGGGTGTCTTGCAGAGGCACATTTTACAAACAAACATGGGGATTTCATGTTCCTTGCCCTGCTGTATGTATATATATACACACAACACAAATACACATGAGTGTTTGCACACTTACACTCAAAAAAACAAAAGCTTCACAAAACCGTACTTATCCTTATGGCATCAATATGTCCTGATTTTTTCCATTTTACTATTTGTTACTGTTGATATCTACTCATGGATCAAGGATTTACAACTTGAAAACAAGGGACTAGATCAGTGCTCCTCGAACTATTGCAGAGGACTTGTTTTTAAGTTTTGTGGGTTTGTTTTTGTTTTTTCTTTTACAATTTACAGCCCTTCATTTGCTGATAATTTTGTAAAACACAATAAAAATAAATTACTAGGAAATTTCAGTGAAAATAACCCCCCAGATTTAGAAAATGCAGGCCCAAATTTTATTATTAGATTCAACAGCCATAAAATTGGATGTTGGGGCAAAGTCAAATTCCTATTAAAGTTTCAGACACTTACTCTCACTTTCTGAGTTTGGTTCCCACACACTGGAACAGTCGTGGAGTCCACCAGCCCTTGAACTGCACTTGGAGTAGCACCAGTGAGATGATCGCCAATTAGTAGGCAGTCCTGGGATATTTTTTTTCCAGAAACAGACGCCCCCTAGGCCTACTTCCATCAGGGGTCTTACTGGGGCATACCTATGGCAATAGGAGAGAGACACGTCCCAGGGCCATCTGGCAACAGCAGCCGCTCAGTGAGTGAAAAGTTCTATGGACATTGGGGGGATCTGATTTCAGAGGTGGTCCTTCATCCTGATATTGTTCACAACAAACATGACCTGGCTGTCCTCTCCAGCTGCTCTTCCACATTCATCTTCTTGATGCTTCTCATAGTACTGACTGATTCTATTTTGGAGTTTATCAGTTCAGATTCCTACAAGAACCTTATTGCCCTATTTAAACGTCACTTCCGTTGAGCTTGCTTGACAAAGTCTGGATCTACTGCCTTTCTATCAGGAGCCGACTATGCATTCAGTCAGAGAGCAGAGAGCAGGCTCATGTGGTAGAGAACATGGCCACCCTCATTCAAGGAGCAGCCTGGGGCTTTGTCCCTCAGCACAGTAGGGAATAGGAGGTCAAGGCCAGGTATCCTTTGAAGAAAAGATTGGCCAATCCAAAATAGATTTTACAGTTCTCCATTTTCAAACCTGGAGTTATCCTGAGACGTTACTCTCCAGGAGACTTAAGAAGGGCAAAGCTATCACAGCAGTAGCTCTCATAGAACTTGTGACTCCACTAGAGCTAGACCACAGACAGACACTGGAGAATTTACCCATGCTCAACAGGGGCCTTCCACATCTGTCTTTGCCTTTATGAAGTGTACGTCACAGAGCTTTGCAAGTCTTCACACTCCCAGTTGAAACAATAGTTTAGACTCTCCCCCATAAAATGCAGTAGAACACCCTTTCAGAAGAATGACTATAAACTCAATGAAATATATAGAATACTGATGTTGTATGAGACACAAATGGTGGGCACTGAAATTTTCTCCCCAAAGCTTAGAGAGAACCGTTGCCCAGCGTAAGTTACTCTTATCTGAGCCCATTACACATTAATCCATGTCAGGTACTTTAAGGGCAGTTCATTGATGGTCACTGTGAGTTATGTCAAATTCTGGAATGCCGAAGTCTGCTCCTACACCTCTTCCCTATATCCTTTCATTTATTTCTTTTCATACCAAAATGAACAGGCATATTACTTGAAGCTTAGATTTCCCAGGCTAGTCCACATTTCCCGTATAGAAGATGTGTATAAAGTGCTTAATACAATATTGGCTGCATAGTAAGTACTCAATAAATGTTAACTCTGACATACATATGTATT
Organism: Mustela putorius furo; assembly: GCF_011764305.1. Classification (NCBI taxonomy): domain Eukaryota; kingdom Metazoa; phylum Chordata; class Mammalia; order Carnivora; family Mustelidae; genus Mustela; species Mustela putorius. The sequence goes on from NW_025421424.1 coordinate 1,233,517, forward strand.
AAACCTATCATATCTAGATTACTTGAGTTATTTTTTGGGCGTGGGGTTGTATTGCTGCCTGCTTAGATCGTAGCTATCTTCATTATTCAATATGGTTCTGCTTTCTCTTAAGTTCACAGAAGTGTTGTTTGCTGGGGTGGTTTCCACCACTAGTTTTTAAGCTCATTGGGGAAGGTCTTTTACAGCCTGGCTAACTCTCCACTGTTATTCGCACCAAGAATGCTCTGTGCACAGTGAGTACCCACACACGCTGCTGGCTGGCTGACTGATTGATATACTCCCACCTTCCCTCCATCCCATAATAAGCTTCCATCACTGCAAATATAAGAACCTCCTTATCTACATCTCCTGCCATCCAGAACAGTCTTCCTCCGCCTCCCTGCCTCATTGACTCACCATCTCATTTTACTCTTTCTTCCATTTCCTGGACCTTCTGACTTTGTTTTTCTCCCTAGACCATCATTTCAGCTCAGGGCACACATTATTTAGTTTTGGAATGTGTTTCCCATTTGCTGCTATATTTTAATTAGATTGTACCCATTTTTATGGAGCCTACCAGGATAAATGAGTCAATGGCTCAAAGAACACTTGTGAGAAATGAAAAGCTCCATGCAGACTGTCAGGGAAATAAAAATACATATTTGAGACCAGAAGCCGAATCTATGGGAGAGAAATCTTCCTTAGCTCACCTCTGTGAGGCTGCATCTGGGTGACTGTTTTTGGTTTTTTATTCTTATTTTATTTATTTATTTATTTATTTATTTTTAAAAGATTTTATTTATTTATTTGACAGAGGAAATCACAAGTAGGCAGAGAGAGAGAGAGGAGGAAGCAGGTTCCCTGCTAAGCAGAGAGCCTGATGCGGGGCTTGATCCCTGGACTCTGGGATCATGAACTGAGCCAAAGTCAGAGGCTTTAACCCACTGAGCCACCCAGGCGCCCCTGGTTTTTTATTTTTTTAAAGATTTATTTATTTATTTATTGAGAGAGTGAAAGCATGTGCTATGGGGGGATGGGAGAAGGGGCAGAAGCAGAAGGAGACTCTCAAGCAGACTCCCCCACCCCCTGCCGAGCACAGAGCCCAATGCCAGGCTCTATCCCAGGACCACGACCTGAGCTGAAACCAAGAGTGGATGCTTAACTGGCTGAGCTACTCAGGTGTCCCCGGGTGAATGTTTTTAAAGGAATTATCTGAATGCAGAGGGGGAATGGGGTGGCTTGCAACCTTGGCCAGCTGGATGAAGAAAATTCAGATGCTAAAACAGATGTGTGGAGTTAATGAAATTCACAGTCCTTTGCCCTAACTCTGCTTCACCTGGTTTGAGCTCATTAAATGGCAGCCATAAGTAAGGGAGTGAAAAAGAGGTGAAGTGAACTTCTCTGCAAGCCCCTCTCCCTACCCAGCTAAGCAGGTAGCTTCAGGAGGGAAGGTAACGCACACAACATCTTGGCTCCGTGCTGAGTGTGACATCAAAGTTTATGCACATTTATGCACCTGCAGCTTTTTTTTTTTTTTTTAAATCAAGTCTGGGCTAATTACAGGATTTCATTGTATTTTCATACATATAATAATCTAGTTTACTCTGTAAATGATTCATTTACAATTCAATTAAACAGCCAAGGAGAACAAAATGTTAAAATAAACATGTGTTTAAATAAGATACAATATATATAATTAGACAAAACACATACCCCTATCTTAGTGTTTGATTTGCACAATAATACAAAACAGGTCATTGGAGGCAATGCCAAATATCAGGGATTAGGCGACCTTTACAGTCCTGCCAAGCTGGAGAGTTTATGATTTTGTGATCTGAATGAAGAATGAAGAATTCAGTGCGTCATCCAAATGTTTACAGGAATCCAGCTGTTTGATGTCAGGTAGACAAAACACCCAGACAACTGACAGAGGCATTTCATTTTCATCCAGATGTTTTCCGGCATTGTGTTGATTCAGCCTGACACATAGAAAAGTTAAGTGACTTAGCCGAGACTTGTGACAAAAATCCTCTGAATATAGCGGTAATGAAGTTGTGTAGACATTTACCATTTGAGCACCCGTAGCACTAGTATTTGGAAACTGCCTCCTGATGGCCTCTGAATCCGTGAGATGAAAACAGACCATCTACTTCGTCCCATTCTCCAGTGTTTGCTGTCCTTTCCCCTCTCCCCCTACATACACCTCCCTAACCAAGGTCTGTGTTAACCTGGCCTCTGACGCATGACCAAGCAGGCCTCTCCATCACAGGGCGGTGCACAGTGGCCTTTGTCTCTGAAGCCGCTTCAGCTCACGGCAATTGCTGGGTCTCTGGACATCGTTATCTGGGCCAAGCGCCCGCCGGATCAAAATTTCTAGCCATCTTAAAGGTTGATTGCGGCACAGGCAATCACAGCCACCATTTATCCTACTATTATCATGGTCAATAATACAACTCATCTAGATTTGGCTGTGATTCACAGGGCTGAGGTGACTGATGCTGACCAAAAGTCCTAGCCACACTCAATAAATCTAAATTCTGTCCTTGGGTTTGCAGCTGCAGCTGCGGCAAATCAGCCTCTTTGACTTGGAAGGCTTCTTCCGGTGGCTTTGACTCCCAGTGAATTTCCCTGTGCCTGATTGCTGCCTATTCCATGCCCATCTGGTCCCTCTCATGCCCAGATGTCTTGGGCTTGACCATTCCATTGAAATGGTGCTTCTAAAACATCTTTCCCTGAGACCCTTCCTGGCTTCTCTTCTTCCAGCACCCTGCTCCCCCACTTCCTTTCTCACCGCCTCCCTCTAGCCCTCTGCACAGACCCTGCTGTTGCTACTTACCCTGCCCGAGTCTGGATGGACTGGCCTTGCCTGTCCAGAGAGCTGTTTCTAGACCAAACTCCCTATGCGACCTTGAGCAAGTCACACACCTCCCTGGGCCTTGCTGTCCTTATCTCAACACGAGAGCATTGGACTAAATCGGGTCCGAGGCCCCTCCAGTTCTAAAATTATATTATCTCTCTAATACTGTTAGTGTTAGACTGGCTGTCTTCCAAGGTGTCACTGCTCATCATTCTATCTAGTTGTTATGCAGGGAGGTTTTTTTTTTTTTGGAGGGTGAAAAAAACGAGGCTCCAGAACTAATATCTTGAAAAGTGATAAAATATGTCTGCTACCCTTTTCATCCTCATGAGCCCCCTCCTTTTCTTCTCTGTTGAATTTAAAACTCAGAGACTTACATATACACATTATGACAGTTCTGTCACTTCCCCAAATTGCACAGTGAAAACAGGGAAAGGTGCAGGTAGGCTTAGCATCCTGAGTGTTATACAAACTGTGGTGCTTCTGGGCCCAGGCCGGGACCATGTGGTGGCAAGAAGCTCTGCACAGCGACACAGAAGGGCTGAGGGAAGGTACCCCAAGTGCAGGTGAATACAGGGAAGGAACATTCACCTGGAACATCCAATCAGCACCCTGTTTGGCGTTTAGACAGGTCAGTTCCAGAAGGAAAAAAAAGAAAAGAAAAGAAAAGAAAAAAACTTAGCATACACACAGTGTTTAGAGGGTTCCAGATTTCCAAATGAAGTGTCTTCTATGGAATTAAGAGCTTGTCCATTCCTGGTATGGATGGTCCAGGGCAGATCACATGAACGCATGTTTATATGGGTAACCTCAGGTGAGGGAACGTCTGGGGCAGTTTCCAAGCAGTTGCAAAGGAGGTTAGTCTAAGGTGTAGGTGCTGGGATGGAAGAGAGGGCAAGTCTATACCCCCACCCTATGTGAAGGAGCTGATGGGATTGTTGCTGTCACGGTTGTTTCTGTAATTTGAAACCACCAGATGATATAGTGATCGACCTTTCCAAAATTCCTGGTGATGAGTAAAACAAAATCTCCTGAGGGACGCCTGGATGACTTAGTTAAGTTTCTGCCTTTGGCTCAGATCATGATCACAGAGTCCTTGGATTGGGTCGACATTGGGTTCCTTGCTTAGCGGGGAGTCGGCTTTTCCCTCTGCCTGCTCTGCCTGCCATTCCCCTGCTCATGCTCTCTCTCTGACACATAAATAAACAAAATCTTAAAAAAAAACAAACAAATAAAACAAAGTCACTTGAGATTACCCATGATTTTAGCCTCTAAGTTTAGGAATGATACTGAGTAACTCTATCTGTAAATGAAGTCCTAAGAGATCAGACGCCTGTCTGGAGCAGAGTAACACTAAATGAGAATGGAACGCACACCTCTGTTTGCAACCAGCCAGAGAGGACACATACTTTGCTGAAATGGGCTGTTGCCGGGTACAGAGGATGACAGGGAGGACTGAGTCCCTCTCCTGCCCACCCAGGAACTCCTCACCCTCACATCTATTCCTCCTCCCCCCCCCCCGCCCCCGTTTCTTACACTTCTTTCCCCTGAATCCAGCAATCAAGAGTGTGCTTTGAAACTCTATTAGCATTTTATTTCCCTCCAGATCATCTTCTCCGCGGCCAGGAGAACCTTTGGTCAGGCTATCCCCTCCCCCAAAGTTTCTGGAAAGAGCAAAAGCAAGAGGGGAGAGCCAGGGTGTTTGGGAAAGGAGATGCTCCCCCTCAGCACCAAGGTGGTCACCAAGTCTCCTTAGGGTACAGAGAATCGGCCTAAAGAGCCAAACTGGATTGGGCTGGAGTCAAGCTGTGGTGTGGAGGGGTGAGTATAAGGTTTTGGCAGCAGCTGCCGGCGGAGCCAGGTTAGGGATGGATCCAACAGAGATGATGTGGAATGCAACCCCCAGCAGGTCCTGGATCGCAGAGGAACCTCCACGTGAGAGAGCATGGAGCAAATCTCAGCTGGAGTCCCCGAAGGGACTTGGATACTTCAGGATCTCTTGACTGTTGCTGAGATGGTGGGTCCAGAAAGGAGGCGAGGAGTCTGGAAAAGTAGGGGCGATCAACTGTGCATAATTTTTTACTGTTGCAAGGATTCTACAATTTTACAGCTTATAAAGTACAATCGCAAATACTATTCCATGTAATTTTCACAATTACCCAGTCTAACAGAGAAGTAGTTATAATTAACTCTATTTTGCAGTTCCTTCATTCATTCAGTATTATTTTGAGAGCCTTTGATGTACAAGGCACTATGCCGGATCCTCGAGATACCGCAACAGACGGGACTACATCAACAGTTGGAAAGTAATGGCGATGAAGTAATTGGCTCATTGTCAGGACTGCAATGGGGTCATCGCAGGTAGGTGAAGAATGTCTGGGGATGAATCAGAAGAAATATGGCTGGGGGGCGCCTGGCTGGCCCAGGCGGTGGGGTGTGTGACTCTTGATCTGGGGGTTGTGAGTTTGAGCCACATGCTGGGTGTAGAGATGACTTAAAAATAATATATATATATATATGTATATATATATATATTTTTTTTTTTAAAGAAGAAACACAGCTGGAAAGAGAGGCAGGAACCAAGTCTTAAAGGGCTTTGGAAAGTAAGGAAGGTGAATAAGGAGGATGAACAGATGGAGAACAGAAGACACTACGTTTTCTGACTTGGCCAATTGGTGGCTAATCACGTGATTTTACTGGGCGAGGGAGTCTGGGAGGAAGAGCAGGTTTTGAGGGAAAGATAACACGTCACGTTTGAGACATGTGTCACTGTCTTAAGAGTGGGCAGTTGGAGAAAAGTGTCTGAAGCTCAGGAGAGGAGCACAGGCTGAAGTTAGCTGTGGAGTAGTATTTCCCTGTGGATGGTTACTAAGGTCAAGTGGGTGAGATTGTCTGGGGCGAGTAGATGGAGAGAGGAGAAACAGGCTCATGCCAGAGCTCCAAGGAGGTCTAAGAGTAAAGAAAAGAGAACCTACAAATGAGATGGAACAGCATTGTTTCTGTTGCGAGAATAATCTTTGGAATCAGACACCTCAGGCCGTCTGTCTCTGGGTAAGCTGTTATCACCCCCGTGAGCCTTTGTCTCTTCCTCTGTAATGGGACAATAATAGTATTCACCTTGCAGAATAGTATGGAGAAAATTTAGCAAAATTCTGGCACAGAGTAAGCCTCAATTACTGCAAGCTATTATGTTAATTATGTTTAATAAGAGTAGGAATGATAATAATGAGAGGAAGCAGCAGCCAGAGAAGCCAGAGGGTATCAGACAAAAGTGACGTCATGAAAGTTGAAGGAAGTGTTTACGAAAAACTGGTCAGTCAGACCAAATGTGCCGAGAGGTCAACGTAAAAGGCCAATGAGGGTCTGTTGGATTAAGCTGCTGGTAGGACATTGATGACTTTGGCAAGGGATGTCCCACTCCATGGTCCAAGCAGGGGAGAGGCCTGGAGAAAATGACTGGGGAGATATGGGTGCTCAGAAGAGTCTGGTGGCTTAGTCAAGGTCATGCGGCGAGCGCGACAACTCTGTTTTCCTATGGTAACCGAAACTTAGATCTCCAGACTCCGAATTTGGTTTGTTTTCCACCTGTGGGATCCAAACAAGTGATTTAGCAAGTAAACGGGACTCCATGCCACAGTAACTGAGGAGGAGAAGGAATGAAAATCCTGGAAAGGATGGGGATGGGGGGTGCATCCTGCAAGGCACAGAGGGTGGGAAGAGAGGTAAATGGGCAGACCTGTTCCCAGCAAGGGGAGGAAATGGGATATAAAGTGAACAAATATTTACTGAATGCCTGTCATGTGTCAAGCATGTGGGGAGGTTGAAGAAATAGACATGAGATGTGAGTCCTGCTTCTAGGAACAAGACACAACCATGTGGAAGCTTCAAGGCCCAAACAGTGGTTAAAGCAGCAATAGGAGGGTTGCCACAAAGCAATATACGGTTTATCATCAAATGAGTTGTAGCATACAATGAATGGACCGACTTCTTCAGACTTCGCCAAGGAAGGCTCACCTGGGGAGATAGAATTCCAACCTGCTGGCTTCTTGTCACCGAACTGGCCTTCTTAGCAGGGGACAGGTACTCACATCTCTGGGAATTGTGTAATGAGAATGGGGTTGGGGGAAGGAAGACAGGGAAACTGTCTCTGCGGGGCAGTGCCCAAATCTATGGGCACCCCATAACCCAGCTACCCTCTACTTGGCTCAGGGTACGTGATTGTGTGTGTGTGTGTGTGTGTGTGTGACCAGAGGAAGGGATAGAAGAAGACACAGAAAAACAGACATATAGATACAGAGATATAGAGGAGACAAAAACGTAAAATGAAGAATATCTGGCACATGGTGGCATTCATTGGATAAATGAACAGAAAGTCCAAGGAGACACAATCCAAAGTACATGGGAAAGACAGCCACATTTTGGGAAAACTTCAGGGTCAAACTTAATCCTCACTCTTCACCTGTATAAATGTAGACAAGCTACATAATGTTGGGGGCCTTTTTTTCCCCTTTGTCAGAAAAGAGGGATAGCAATCCCTTCCTTACCAAGCCATTGTGAGGCCTGAATGAGATGACACGTAATATCCAGCACACATTCTGGTCCAGAGTCTATGCTCACTAAATATCAGTTGTCAATGACAGTTCAAGGTGCTTACAAATGGTCACCTTTTGCCGAACTTCAAGATGCTTTATAAATATTAGCATATGAAACCTTGCAAGACACTGGAAAAGTGGGTAACAAATGTCATAATCCCTCTTTTACACATGGAGAGATTTGGCATTGAGAATCAGGGTTTCGCCAGAAGAATAAGCAATTCTGTGGGAGGATGGGGAAGGGGGGGGAGCAAAGTCTCCACAAAGATTCTAGAACACCCGCCTTCCTTCCCTTCTGCCCTCAGCCAGCCCCCCAGCCAGCCAGCAGGTGGTGGCGTCAGATTACACTCCTCTTCCCTGCCCAACCACAAGCCCAGGCTGGGGTTGGCTGGCAGGGGAGTTTGCAAAGCTGCCGTGTAACTCTGGGCATTTCTTTCTCAAAAAATCAGGCAGCATTAAGGGGATGATCTCTGATCAGACCTAGCATTGGCTCCTTCGGAGAGCAATCTACGAATCAGACTCTCTTTGGCAGCCTTTTCCCACCTCCTTGGTGACAGCTTGATAATAGCCGGTCCTGGTGGAATTTTCTCCCCCAGGACATTCCTGCAACTGAGTTGCTTCGCCCTTTCAAAACACCAGTGAGCAGAGCCCAGAAAACTGAAACAGCCTTCTGGTCTCATTAGCGCGCTGCATTTCCCCGTTGTTCTGATTTGCTGTTGTGTTTCCTATGTGTGAATATGATCATTTGTTAAACTGGTCTATTTGTGCGATTCTTCTCTTTAATTTACTCCCATTACTCAGCACCCGAGAAATTGAGAGAAGTTAGTGCCTTGCACTTAAGATTTCTGGGGTCCTCGCTACAGGGGGTGAGTATGGAGACCCAGACCCCGAGGGGTTGCTCAGGGTCTGGACCTGGCTCTTGCCGCCTCCACCTGCCCGTCTTCAGGCATGGGCACGAGGGAAACGCAGCATCTTTATGGCTGATTTGAGTGTTTGTGTGTCAGAAATGAGTTCCTGGAGAGTGGACAAGAATGGGAAGTGGATAGGAATTGTGCTTCAGAAAGACCTAGCAGGGAGAAGAGGACTGGAATACGAATGAGATGTGGAACTTTGAAGGGTGCTTGGCACACAGTAGGTGTTCAGTTCAAATGACGATGATTGAATGTGGGAAGAATAGAACCAAAGCAGCCGCAAGAATGGGTTCAATGCTCAGTTCTTAGGCCTGAGACTTGGAAGGGATTATCTGCCAGTCACCCCTGGGCTGTGGCTTAGCCCCCACTTCATCAGCATAAGAATTTATGTATTTATATTTTAAAGCTCCAAAAAGTAGGAATACCTGGGTGGCTCAATTGGTTAAGCATCTGCCTTTGGCTCTGGTTGTGATCTCAGGCTCCTTAGTTGGAGCCCTGAGATGGGCTCCCTACTCAGCAGGGGAACCTGTTTCTCTCCTCCTTCTATTTTTCCCCTCTGCTCATGCTCTCTCTCTCTCTCAAATGAATTTTAATAAATAAATAAATAAATAAATAAATAAATAAAGCTCGGGGCACCTGGGTGGCTCACATTGGGCTCTCTGCTCTGCAGGGAGCCTTCCTCCTCTCTCTCTCTGCCTGCCTCTCTGCCTACTTGTGATCTCTGCCTGTCAAATAAATAAATAAAATCTTAAAAGAAAAAATAAAGCTCCAAAAATAAGGAAACAGAGATCACTCCTTGCTTAGAACTCTCCTTCCCTCCTATGGGAAGCAAGCTCATTTGCTCTGGATCTGTCCTGAAATGAGATGAAGAGGTTAAAATTTGTTGGCATTTTTGAGGGAGCCCCTATTCCCACTTAACAGGTACATGGAATGACTCTTGCCTTGACCTTCAGTTCTCCATAAAACTAGACTCACTTCTTTAGTGTTAGTCAGGGATCTTCTTCTTTTTTTTTTTTTCTTAAAGGTTTTATTTGTTTATTTGACAGACAGAGATCATAAGCAGGCAGAGGCAGGCAGAGAGAGAGGAGAAAGCAGGCTCTCCCCAGAGCAGAGAGCCTGATGTGGGGCTCGATCCCAAGACCTTGGGATCATGACCTGAGCTAAAGGCAGAGGCTTTAATCCACTGAGCCACCCAGGTGCCCCTGGTCAGGGATCTTCTTATTGATGGTTCACATTGGCCTCTTGCCAAGGCCACAGCTTCTGTCAAGGAATAATCAGGCTGGATATGATGAGAAGACTGCTGATTTCGGATTAACAACAACAGCTAAACTCCTAGAGCCCTTAGCCACATCCTAGGGCCGCACAAGGGGCGCCTGGGTAGCTCAGTGGGTTAAAGCCTCTGCCTTATGGCTCTGGTCATGATCTCAGGATCCTGGGATCGAGCCCCGCGTTGGGCTCTCTGCTCAGTGGGGAGCCTGCTTTCTTCTCTCTCTCTGCCTGCCTCCCTAGGGCCACACAAGAGTCATCTCAGCTTATTGGTCAGCATCTCTATGAGGAAGGTATTATTGTTATCCCCAAATTGTGGATGAGGAAAACAGAGGCACAGAAGAGGCTAGGGGACTGGCCCAAGGTCACACTACGGAGTAGCAGAGCCTGGATTTGAACTTGAGGTAGTCTGATGCCAGAACCACAGCCCTGCAACCCTCTGGTGAAGTGTTGCTACCCCTGTCTGCTTTTCGTGCTCCTCCTCAGCTCTCTAGCTGGTGATTCGCCATGAACTAGGCTCTTACTGTCTTTTCTGCTATTCTGCATACACGAATCTTTCTCCATCTCCGACTCAGCTTTTGGTTTTTCCTCTACAAGTTCTTTCCTTCATATATCCATTTTGTTCTAGATTACCTCCTGGGTGCAGGTTCTGTGAAGATCTGGAGGCATCTTCCAAAGCCCTGATAGCCTGAGTCCTCTTTCCTCTTCTCATCTCTTGCCCTTCTTTATTTTATGCCACTGGAAACACAGTTAAGAAGGATTTCAGGGTTTGACACTGAAAGCATCTCAGAAATGATCTGCCAACCCATTCACTTTATCCATGAACACTTAGATCTACGGAACTAATATGTGGCACAGTCTTGTCCTAATTCAAACCTGATGTCTCCTCTTTCTTTTTCTCTTTAAGATTTTTATTTATTTGACAGACAGAGCAAGCACAAGCGGAGGGAGCAGCAGGCAGAGGAAGAAAGAGAAGCAGGCTCCCCGCTGAGTAGGGAAGCCGATGCAGGACTTGATTCCAGGACCCCAGGATCATGACCTAGCCAAAGGCAGATACTTAACCGGCTGAGCGACCTGGGCACCCCTTGGTTTTTCCTCTTGACTCCTTGCTCTAACCTTAGTACCCAGGTACATCATAGATAATCATTATCACTTGGCCTTCTGTATCAATCTGTGATTCAGTTTTTTAGTCTGTAGAATAGGAATAGTATTCATGTTTACCACTTAGAGTTCTAGTGAGGACTAAATGAGTAAATACATATAAAGAGCTTAGGTTAGTGCCTGAATTCATACATGTTAGTTTATTATTTTTAAAAATTCTACTTCAGTATATTTTATTAGTCAATTCTAAGCTAACATTTCCAAATACAGTTGATCCTGGAACAGTATGGGTCTGAACTGTGCAGGTCCACTTAAATGCCGGATTTTTTCTTCTAATTTTATTTTTTAAATTATTATTTATTTTTTTCAAGAAGGGGAGGGAGGGGCCAAGGGAGAGGGAGAGGGAGAATCTTAAGCAGGCTCCATTTCCATGTGGAGCCTGATGCAGGGCACAATCTCAAGACCCTGAGATCATGACTTGAACCGAAATCAAGAGTTAGATGCTTAACTGCCTAAGTCGCTCAGGTCACCGAGACACTCCAGTATGTGGGCTTTTTCAGTACAGCACTGTAAATATATTTTCTCTTCCTTGTTTCTCCTTAACATTTTCTTTTTTTTCTAACTTACTTCATTGTAAGAATACAGTATATAATGCATGTAATATACAAAATATGTGTTAACTGTCATCCATAAGACTTCTGGCCAACTACTGTTGGCCATTTAGTATTAGTAGTTGGCAGTTTTGGGGGATCCAAAGTTATATGTGGATTTTTGACTGACAGTGTATTGGCGCCCCCAATCCCTGCACTGTTTGAGGATCAGCTATACTTTCCGTATTAAGACATTTTTGTCCAAACATGGACTTAAAATACAAACTTCTTCAGCTGACCTTATGTTATTATTAATATGTTAACTGAAGATGTTGCATATAATTTAAAAAACACTGTGAAGCCTTACCAGGCCCCCTTCCCTAACCAGAGGCTTTGGAAAGGTCAGTCACACATTTTCCTTTGCTTCCAAATATCCCGAACGTTGGATCATTAGTGTTTCCCATTCCCACCCCTGCAATGCTGTGGGAAGCTTGAGGGGATAGACTAGTCCTGTTCATCTAAGCACTCAGTAGCTGGCACATAGTAGGCACTCTGCACAGATTTATTGTTGAATACGTGAATGAAAGCAGCATCTGCATATTTATGTTATTCCTTCCTCACCCTTCTACTATGACCATCAACTTCTTTCTAATATGTGTGTATTATATGTATTTTTTTCTGGCCTGACTTTTAAAAAATTCTTTTCTCATCTATCATTGAGTTTATTTATTCATTTTGAAGATTTATTTATTTGAGAGAGAGAGTGTGTGCACCAGCGGAGGGAGGGCCAGGCAGAGGTGGAGGGAGAGGGAGAGAGTCTCAAGCAGAATTCCTGTTGAGCATGGAGACCATTGGGGCTCTCAGTCCCACAATCCTGAGATCAAGACCTGAGCTGAAATCAAGAGTAGGTCACTTAGCCAACTGAGCCACCAGGCGCCCCTCTACCATTGAGTTTGAAACAAAAATATAAACTGTCAAATGCAGCCAGATAGCTGGCTTACATAGAAACCATAAAAAAGGAACGTGTAAGTGAAAGTCTATCAGAACGCTCCGGGACGATACAGGGGAGAAGGTGGTCCCATAGTGAACAGATGCTGCCAGGTCTTGAAGCAGCCCTAACCCAAGAGAGAGGACAGAGCAGGTGGCTGAGGGTCAGCTTTGTTGATAGATGCACCTGGACTTGAATGAGTAACCTGACCTCTCAAGCTTCTACCTTACCACCAGCACAATGGGGTTGATAACTGGCACCCCTCTCCTAGGGCTTTTGCAGAGTCTGAGGTCATTCAGGTCCAATGCCTGGTACAATGAAGGACCTTGATAAGTATTTGCTGTAGAGGAAGGGCTGGCTTTCAACAATCCCCACCCTCACCCTTGAGGACATCCCATGCCCTTATTCCAAATCTGTGACCACAACCATCTGGTCTTTTGGTTGGACCTGAGAATGAATTCTGGGAATTGGTGGGGAATATGTCCTTCTCTAGGTGAATGATTGATCAATCTCTTCTAAAAGGAACTTCTCACTTGAGGCTTGAACCTGAACTGAATTCAGGCACAGACCCCAGCCCCGTGGGGACTTTCTCTCTCCTCTCTCTCCAAACATACAACGTGAGATGCAGCCACCTGGAGAGAATCTGTTGGGAATAGCCAGGCATCTCTCAGCAAATAAAGAGCAATAGCCATCATTTTCATCATGACCATCATCATCATCATCCTCATAGGTTAATAGGGCACATGTGCATTAAGGACAAATGTGAGCCATAAGCATAAGAATAATAATTTACAGGAAATAAGATCATTCATTTTAACTGTACTCTCCACTCTCCTGAGCTTCAGTGAAATTATACAACCAAACAAGCAGCAGACAGACACCAGGTTGAACATGGTTACCAGAAAAACTCCCTGCCTTTGCTTTGTGATTGGCTGAGCGTCTCCTGAGGGCAGAGAGCTTTTTAAGCAGCTGGTGCAAATGGATGCCTTTCTGAAATTAACCAGTTGATGAATGTTACAGGCATCAGGCTCCATTCCAGGGTCGGGCCAGGCTGTGCTCAAACTGTGTGTTTCCCTCACACCCTTCAGGGTCTATGACTAATGAGGAGATGAATGGTAGGGATAGGAATGTTGAGGGTAGGGGGAAATTAGAAAGCAACTATAAGATGCTCAGCCCTTGGGGGTTGGTGCTTTTCTCCCTCGTGCATCCTGGAATCTGTGTGCAGCCCCTGCCACATCCACAGTTTCTGGAAACTTGTTCATGTAAGAGCAAGAGGAGGAGGAGTACCTGTCATTTATGTATGTGGTACAAAGATCCTGTCTTTTGAGCAGGCACACTTGACCCCGGCTCAGGTACTTATTCACTGTGTGAACTTGTGCAAGCTGTTGTCCACTCTGAGTCTGAATTTCCTCATCTGCTTATAGAAAAAATAAGACCTGCTTTACATGGGGTAAAGCATTAAATATATATATAAACATATTTTACACCACCTGGAACAAAGTGGGTGCTCAGTAAATGGGATGTTGATTATTGATACTTTTATTGTTACTGAAGGAGCCAAGAAGGTCTGAGTACAGATATCAAAGACCGAGAGTGCTGCTGTTAAAAGCTTTTTTTTTTTTTTTAAAGATTTTATTTATTTATTTGACAGAGAGAGATCACAAGTAGGCAGAGAGGCAGGCAGAGAGAGAGGAGGAAGCAGGCTCCCCGCTGAGCAGAGAGCCCAATGCGGGACTCGATCCTCGGACCCTGAGATCATGACCTGAGCCGAAGGCAGCGGCTTAACCCACTGAGCCACCCAGGCGCCCCAGCTTTTTTTTTTTTTTTTTAATTCTTCTCCTAAATGGGTCTGTGTTCTCCCTCCCTCCCTTCCTTCCTATTTCCCTTCCTTCCTTTTCTTTCTTTCATCTATCACTAAAGTATGGTTTACATACAAGGTGAATCCTTCTTTAAAAAACAGATATGGGTTTTGCCTATACTGAGGTGTTAGTAATGCGTATTAGCATGTCTTGCTTTTTTATTCTTGACCTGAAAGAGGGGAGGGGTTATAAGATGAGCTCTGCTTACATCGTGATGTTGCCTAAAGTTGAACCCACGCATAAGGACCACTAACATGAGCCCAGTGGAGCAGGTGCCTGGCTGGCTCAGTTGGGAGAGCACACAACTCTTGATCTCAGGGTTGTGAGTTTATGCTCCATACTGGGTGTAGAGATTAATTAAAAAAAAAAAAGGCATTTAAAATAAATTAATTAATTAATTAAATGAGCCTGGTAGAGTACTGTATTTTACACAAATGAGACTGGTAACTGAGTTTCTCTAGTTAGGCTTTTGGAATGAGATCTACACACACAAATGCTGGTCAGTCCTGTTGCTTCTGTCCTGACGGAGTAGCAGGTGGGGCTGGGCTGGTCCTAGCTTTACCACTCTTCATTTGGCTCTGGCCAGGTGTCTCTTGTGATCACAGTCTCCTCGTTTGCAAAATGAGAGGATTGCCTTTTAATGGTGACAGACTCCAGGAATGAAGAAGTGGTTGGAAGAGCAGATGAGAGATAAGTCCAGGCCAAATTGCACAGGGCTAGTAAATCTGGTTATGAAGAGTAGCAATTTCTGCTTCCCAAATGACCTTAGGAAACCAGACTCAATATTTCTGAGGCCACGTTGGAAATGTTAGAGCCCATTCCTGAGTAGGCAAAACTATGTGCGTGTCACCCAAAGAAGCAAAGTTCTTATAAGGCTGAAACTGCCATCCAGAGAGGGAATTCGATTTCAAAGTCTAGCCACGGGGTGCACCTGTCTCCCTCTTCTTTCTATTAATGCAGGCTGCCCTTCAAACATCTATTGACCATTAATTCATGGCCAGCAAGTCAGCAAACTTGATGGTACTACTGTTCATAACCTAAGAATTTGTGCAATAAATTTTATTCTTCTTAGGGGTTGTTAACCTATTCCAAGGCCAGTTGTTGGTCCTGGCAAGGTGATCTTTTAAGTGTCAACTTACTATTCTGGCCACAGGCTCTATTACCTAGAAAAGTCCTTAATGAAAATGGTGAAATAAATAAGCAGTTGATTGGGGGCGCCTGGGTGGCTTAATGGGTTAAGCCTTTGCCTTCAGCTCAGGTCATGATCCCAGGGTCCTGGGATCGAGCCCCGTATCAGGCTCTCTGCTCATTGGTTTCCCCTCTCTCTCTGCCTGCCTCTCCGGCTACTTGTGATCTCTGTCTGTCAAATAAATGAATAAAATCTTTAAAACAAAAACAAGCAGTTGATCAACATAGACTCAGTTATAGGAACACTGATGGACAGCAACTGGTACTGGACTTTTCTGTGACGAGTAGGTTCCTCTAATAATACTCTCACCCATGTGTTCCCTTGGCCCTTGACCCCTGCCATGGTGTAGTTACAATGTGCACTGAGCCTCTTCTCAAGTTCAGTTCCTCTGTGCACGGCTCAGTGACATCGAGCAAGAGTCCTGGAATCAGAAAAGCCAGTTCCTGTGCCCATTCTGCTGCTTACCTGCTGCGTGACCTTGGGCACAGATGCTCCCTCTTAGCTTCAGCTACATTATCTACAAAATGGGCCATACCAGCACCCTCCCAGGCATGAAAAAACAAAACCCAACTGAGTAAATCTGAAGATCTAATTGGCTTCCTTAACCAATTCATTAATGGGGCAGCATCCTGTTTAACCAAGTACAGAGGTGCTTCAAGGAGATGTAGGACATGGAAGACTTTTATAGGAAGGACAGTGGGGAAAGAAAGTTATAAGCAAAAGAAAAGAAACAATTGTTCCAGTCAAGATTACATTCCCTTAGGGGGAAAGGTACGGGTTCTTATTAGGCGGATTACCTCATGTTCCTTCAGGAGATGGAGAGGGCCCCCGTGACACATTATCTCATTGGTGTTTATCAGAAAATTCCTGACTGACAGGCTAACACTTACATTTCTGGGGGAAGGTTGGAACTGCAGCTAGGTTAAGTATTAAACCTGGGGTTTGGTGACTTGGCCTGGCCCACGAGATGCCATTTTGGGCCTGTGGTTTTCTTTTTAACTCAGGCTGGTTGCAAAGATCAGTCAAGGTCACCTGCAGGAAAAAAAAAACCCATTGCGAACTCTAGGGCTTGGTGGACCTGCAAGCTCCTCGCAGCCTGACCGGTGATTTTGGTTTCTGTTGTACGTGATATGTAATGCAGTGGTTCTCAACCACACAAGAATCATCCAGAGAGCTTTTAAAGAATACCAGGGCTTGGGCTCCACTCCCAGATAGGCGCATTTAATTGGTTTTGGGTGGAGCCCTGGCGTTGGTATTTTTAAAAGATCCCAGGTGATTCTCCTGTGCAGCTGGGACTGAGAACTACGTTTGGCTCCTAGCCGGGGGCTCACTTCTGCTGGATGAATGAATGATTCTAATTATGACTTCCTCTCCCTGCCCTTTGGAGGAATATGCTTTGTACCGGAAGGAAGGATGTTTCCTGTGTCGGCTTACACTCAGGTGCCTGGCTATTTCTAGAATTGCTTTGCAAGAGCGTCTGGACTTTCATGTTAGGAAGGTGCTCACAGTGACTGACATGCTGGTGGGCAGAGCCTCTGAAGGCTGGGGTCGGGGCAGGGGACGCGGGGGAGCCTTGCAGCTGCTGTTTGGCCACTGGGCTGGCATCTCTATGTGGCAGCTGGCCAGGCTGTGGTAGGTGGAAGAGAACTGGGTTTCCCTGGCCTCCGATCTCCTCCTGCCAATTAGGTCAGGTCAGCCTCTGGCTATGTTACATGCTTTAGGAAGTTCCCGGAGGCTTTCCCGCTGTTTACCTTGTGGAGACAGTTCAGTCAAGGTTTTTAATAGAACAACTCAACGTGAAATTAATTTCCTGGGTGAGCTGGTCCTGAAAGTGCATGAGTGTTACGACTCCAACTTAAAGAGATTTCTTCATTTCAGCTTTTGACCCCTACTTTCTTCCAGGAAGATTCTTTTAGAGTATTCCATCTGCCCAAGAGTGAGTGCATGTGTGTGTGCCTGTGTGTGTGTGCGCATGAGTCTTTCTCTCATACACCAACTACACCATTTTTTCTTTTTAATTTATTTGTCAGAGAGAGAGAGAGAGCACAAGCACAGGGAGCAGAGGGAGGAGCAGGCTCCCCGCTGAGCAAGGGAACCGATGCACGGCTCGATCCTAGGACCGTAGGATCAAGACTAGGACCCTAGGATCAAGACCTGAGCAGAAGGCAAATGCTTAACTGACTGAGCCACCCAGGTGCCCCTACACTATGTTGCAAGACATCAATTTACTACAGATAGGTGTGTGGGAAGTCCTCCTTCCTTTTCCTCACCTCCAGGCCTGTCCACTTTGAGCTTTCCTCCAGAATTCCTTCTAGACTCCTCAGTCAGGAGCAACCACTCCCTTCAGAACTCTGGGGAGCCTTTTTTCATGGCCCTTCCCACATTCCCATTTTTTGCAAGCACTTCAAAGAAAAAGGGTACAGTGAAAGCATAGGCAGAGCTGAGTTTACACTCCAGCGTTGCCACTTATTTGCTGGTTGGACTTGGGCAAGTGAATTAACCTTCCTGGTCCTCATCTCTAAAATCAAGCCAAGGAAACCTGATCTGGAGGATGGCTGGGAGAAGAAACGAGCTAAGGTAAATAAGGTGATACAAGCAATGTCTGGAGCAGAATGGTGGTTGCCATTGGGGACAGGGCTCCCTGGTGTTCTAAATCCCCCACACTCCTTTGTCCATTGAAGGAGCTCCACACATACCCACTGATTGGGGATGGGTGAAAAGATCCTGGGATCCAAATCCTAGGACACCGAGAAGGAAGACACACTCTTTTCCAGCCACTTTGTTAAATTAAAAAGATATATAACACATATACATCCTATGGTTTTCTTTGTTATGTTTCTTTAAGTGCTCTATAGTACTGTTTCCATCCTTTACTCTGAGGCAGAGAATTGCAACCAGATGGGATCCTCTGGGGGTGATGACTTAAAGCTGCTTTGTGAGGATGAGCTAGCTCAGAGAAGACCCAGCGCCTTGTCAGGAAGAGAGGAAGGCCTGGGCATTTGGCAAATGTTTCCTAAGTGGCAGGCCTGTCCGCCCACCAGCTTACCGACGTAACATGATGCATGGCATGGCAGAAACACTAGTGCCCATTGTACAGACCAGGGCACAGATGTTCAGACAAGCTGTGCCATTTGACCAATGACACAAAATGGGACACACAAAACCGGGGATTCTTGGATCCAAAACCCTCACACCAAATTTTGAACCAGAGGACCTGTGATAGACTTGTGATTGTCACTCTCCAGTCCATGGCCTTCACCTTTCTGAGGCTCCAATTTCCTCCCTCGCCTCAAAGGAGGGAGCGTTGGGCCATGAGGTAATGACGGCTGGTTCTCCCGTCTTGGTCTTGGTGGCCGGCCTGCTGTACCTGTCACAGCTAGTCTCTGCAGCCCTCTAGTGGTGCTTTGCGGGACACCGAGTGGCGCCTTGCTTTCCCGTTGCCATATTCACAAAGGGCAGATGCGGACTCCCAGGGCGTCTGGGAGCTCTGTGTCCTAAGGCCTTCGCTGATGACCAAGACAGATGATGGGGCTCAGAGAGGCCCTAGAGACAGAGATGAAGAGACTGGTTTCTAGAGCTTGCTATTTTTAAAACTTTTGGTCCTGTTTGTTCTATGCTAGATCTGGAACTCTCACTCACTCTTGAAGGATAAAGAATAAAAACCGCACATACAGATTAAAAATTTCATTTTAAATCCGTCTGTGGGGTGCACATACACCTGCCTTGTTTGCACCCCCCAGCTCTGCACCATCCGGCCCTCTTGGCGTCAGAGGGAGTGCCGGTTGCCAGCACACGTAGGTTCAAGGTTTGGCTCTGCTGTGTGTGCACCAGCTCTGTGACGTCACTGGTCATTTCACCTCTCTGCACACAGAACTCCTCACCAACAAAATCAGGAGTTCGGAGGTAGAACCTTTGCAAAGTCTGACATCTTATGCTCATTACTGGAGTGGCTGCTTCTTTAGAATGGTTGATTTTTACCATCCCATCCAATCTTTCCCTTTGCTATTCTTGCCAAGGGAAACACGCTCTTCTGAGAGCTGGGATTGCAGATGTTGGGTAAGGATATTATTTGAAGCTATAAGCAGAGTACGGGTAGCAAACATGGCCACGTGTACCATCTGCATGGGGAAGATGCCCACTTCTCCATTGCACCTTTTGCCTGAGATCCAGACTTAGCCCCACCTGTCTATTCCATTTGGAAGTCTAACAGATATTTCAAATGTAGCATGGTCCAACAGAACTACTGATTCCCCATTCGCAAATATATTGTCACATCTCAGCCTTCTTCACCTTAGTCAATGGTACCACCCTCTACCCGAGCACTCTGAAAGCCCTTTCTTTCACTGACACCCCAGCATCTAGACTTTCAATAAATGCTTTGGCTTTACCTCTAAAATATAGCTCAAAGCTGACACTTCTCCTATCTCCACTGGCTGCTAGAACACCTCATCCTCTCTCTACCTAGGTTATAGCCACAACCATTGAGACTTCCATACTTTTCCTGGAATCCATCCTCCACCACAATCATTCCTAAAAGCAGAGCAGAGCACCCCCTTGCCTAAATCCATCTAGCAGTTTTGCCTTTGCGCATAGAATCCAATCTAAAGGCCTTATTTTGCTGTTTCCCAAGCATCTGCCCATCCAACCCTGCCACTCTCACCAGCCTCCCCTTCCTCCACATGTCCATCACTCATCTCATGATGCTTTGGCCATTCTGGCCTTCCTCTGTCCTTAAGATATCACAGTCTTTCTCTTCTCAGGGCCTGTGTGGGCCTCTCTGCCTCAGAGTCTCTTCCCCTAGATCTTGGTATACCCCTCTCCCCATCCTCAGTGTCACCTCTTCATCTCAAATGTGATCTCCTCTGAGCAGACATCCCTGGCCACTTCACTGAGGCAGCCCCTCAGTCACATCCCCATATTTAGTGTTCTTTCTAGTCCTTACACATGCCTAGTATGATTTTATTTATTTGTTAAGAGTTAACAGGACTCATAGCATCTGGGTGGCTCAGTCGGTTTAAGTGTCTGCCTTCAGCTCAGGTCATGATCCCAGGGTCCTGGGATTGAGCCCCACATGGGGCTCCCTGCTCGGTGGGGAGCCTGCGTCTCCCTCTTCCTTTGTCCCTCCCCCTGCTTGTGCTCTCTCGCTCTCTTTCAAATAAATGAACAAAATCTTAAAAAAAAAAAATTTACAGGACTCTCCACACTCCAGTGTAAGCCCCTTTAGGTCAGAGAATGCATTCATCTTGCTCACCAGTGATTCCCCAGAGCCTTCCCTTGTGCCTGTCACAAAATTGGTGTTCAAAAATATTTGGTGAGGAGCTGACCGATAAGCTGGTGGGCACCGCTTACTTCACTAACTCCCAACTCTACAGAGTTGGGTTCTTCATCCCAGCATGAGCTTTGGTCATCCAGAGGAAAAACATTTTCCAGTCATGGCACCTTTCTCCATGCCAGTCTTAACTGAACACCCTTTTCCAGTTCTGGGCTGGCAGAGTTGGAAGCAATGAGGGGACGTGTGTATGTGTGCCTGCATATGTGTTGTGGGGGAGGGCAGGGATTTCATATTAGGGTTGAGCATGGTAGATGATTTTCAGTTGCCTTATCTACTGCTGGTGTAAAGCACCAGGTGGCAGCAGGGGAGTGTTACTGCGCTTCCTTCCCAGTAACCTCGTGTTGTGCGAAGTGGACAGTTAGATACCACCCCTGCGCAGAGAGCTTGCAACCCATAGATGGATCTGTTGTCCTTACATAAAGGTCTATATCTTCATTATCACAAACGTATACACTAAGTGTCCTTCTCTGCAAGATACTAGGCAAGGACTGTAGAATCTTGGCAGACGGGGAGGAGGAGGGGGGTCTTGCTTTGTGGAGATAACAGGAATGTGGATGGCTGCACAGGCCTGGAGCAAATAAAGGAATGGTCACATAGTGTAATTATTTGCTGTCTTGCTGTTCAGTTTTTTATTTGTTTGTTTCCTCCTCTAGACTGAAAGTCCCTCAAGGAGAAGGACGAGACTTTTCACCTTTGAACTCTGAAACACAAAGCAAAGAGCCTATGACAACAAAAAGGCTTAATAAATATTTGTTGATAGCATGAGGGAAAAAATTAAAAAATAAAAGGGAAGGGAAAACAATGAACGTTGTACAGAAAGAAGTTAAGAGCATGCCTTGTGTGAAATGTATGAGGTGCACGCTCTTGACCCCAGTTTATGGTCACCTTCTTCTTTTGCCTTTTTCTCCTCTTCAAGAAAAGGCAAGAAACCTGCCATGTCTGACTTTAGTGGAATATTGGCCATGTAGAGCTCTTCAGACCAGAAATTCCAGTTAAATGAGTGAGATTACTAGCCAGAGAGAATCTTCAAGACATATTTTCACTTAGATGTTCAGCACAGCTCACCATTCCTTTTTTTTTTTTTTTTTTAAAGATTTTATTTACTTGAGAGAGAGAGAGCACAAGCAGGGGAAGGGGCAGAGGGAGAGAGAAGCAGGCTCCCCACTGAGCAGGGAGCCCAATATGGGGCTCCATCCCAGGATCCTAGGATCATGACTTGAGCTAAAGGCACATGCTCAACTGAGCACCAGGTGCCCCACCGCCCAGCATTCTTAGTGGTAAAGAGCATCAGTGTGCACCTGGAGACCAGATTCTGTGTTTTCAGTCTTTAGCATCTTAGTATCTTTATTACTGCCCACACCATGAAAGACAAAGGGCATGCATCTTACTTCTCAGCCCTTGACCTTCTGGAGGTGAGTTTCCCTTCGTGTACTTTTCATGTCAACGCAGTGCCTCCCAGTCCCACAGCAGAGGGGTCCTAGAGCATGTTTTCCTTCCCTGGGTGAAGAGGTTGGTGAGATGGGACAGAGGCGACTGACAGGCTTCAGAAAGAGGAGAGGCAGACAGGAAGAGAAACCCAAGCCAGAGACAGCTGATGTCCAGAGCAAGAGACAGAGGAGGACACTGGGAAGAAGGAACATGAGAGTGTCTGCAGGAGTGGCTTTCT
Source organism: Mustela putorius furo (assembly GCF_011764305.1). Lineage (NCBI taxonomy): Eukaryota > Metazoa > Chordata > Mammalia > Carnivora > Mustelidae > Mustela > Mustela putorius. The sequence continues at coordinate 1,255,847 of NW_025421424.1, forward strand.
CCGGGTCACCTGCCTAAACCTGCAAGTGCAAGTTAGATTTCAGATTAGATTTATATTCTGTTCAATTTTATTCCTAAATATAGTTTAAATTCCAAGCACAGAATCCTATGTATCCTCTCCATCCCCAAACCCTGTCTCGTCCTCCAGTCCAGGGAGTCTGAATTTGAACTTCCTTTAGCGATAGGGAAAGTCTTTCCTTCCACAATGATGGATTAATACTTAAATAAATAAATAATGGATTAAAATGTAAAACTGCCAATAGAGGTAGCACATTGGTGTGAATGAATGTCAAAACACACCTCATTGCTCCTTTCTATTGTTTGCAGGGAGGGGAAGGAACCATAAGGGAAAAAAGCAGGAACTGGGGACCCTGGCCAAGCGGTTTCTCTTCATCCCTCTGTTGAGAAGAGAGGCTGTGGACCAACTCTCTCTGTAAAGAGCAATGCAGGCATTTTTAGCAGTTCCTAATCTCTATTTTCCCTTCATCTGTTCTACTTTTATAATAATCTCTAAAAATGAACACAAGCATATTCTGAATTATGGATGATTCTCTCTCTCTCTTTGTCAAAGATTTTATTTTTTATTTGATAGGGAGAGAGAGAGCACAAGCACAGGGAGCAGCAGGCAGAGGGAGAGGGAGAAGTGGACACTCTGCTGAGCAGAGAGCCCAATGTGGGACTTGATCACAGGACCCTGTGATTATGACCTGAGCCCAAGGCAGATGCTTAGCTGACTGAGACAGAAAAGATGAATATAGCCTTCTGATTTTGGTGCCTGGGTTTGTGTCTGTTTGTGATCATGTTCCTGCCAAGTGAAGGTCAAATAATACTTCCAAACCATCTATAAATGAAGGTTTCTGCTAGTTCAGAAAGTAAAAGTACTGGGAAAATTTTCTTCACTACCATGTGACAGAGAAAAATAGAAAGGTCAAACTTGAAAGAATCTGCACATGTCAGTGAGTATAGCATTTGTATAGTATTCATATTTTAAGTGTTTTCCTTGTATGCTTTGCTCATACTAACTTACTACAGTTCAATGGCAGAAGATAAGTCAATATGCGATAACTAATTTGCTTAAAAGAATTTTTTTAATTACAGTTTTTTATTTGGGAGGGCTGCACTTCTACATTGACTGACCCATTCAAAAATAAACCTGTGGTTAAATGGGCTCCATTAAAAATAAAGAAATTTATCAGCAATGATATGATGATTCAAATGCAAGTCTATTGTGGACAAAGTCAGAAAAACCAAGTTAATAATAAGATGTTATGTTTTTACCAAAAAGCCCCGCATCGGCGATTTTGCTTAAACAAAACCATACTACATGTCACATTAACTTAATGCAGTCAATTTGAATTTTAGTGGGTTTGCTTATATTTAATTTGTAAATTGATTTTGGTTTTATAGTTATTTATATGAGAGCTGTATGCATAAGGAGTGGAGTTTACCCTAATTTTATGATTGTACATATTTATGTAATTTTATAATAAAGTCATCTAAGTCAATATTTTATATGTCACATAATAGTTAAGTTTGAGATGAATTCCCTGGACGAGACTTCCCAAAGATTGTTCTATGGGATGCTAGTCCCAGAAAAGAAGCAACCACAACAAAATGCATTTGTTAACCTATACATTTAGAAAATTCATTACAGCTCCCCTTTGGGAATTTATAGTACATGTCAGTATACTTTTACATGAGAAAACTGTTTAATTTTGTCTGCAGTTTTCCAAAACTATTTGACTACATAAAACTATTTTTCATGGAATAATCACTGAGATCTTATGAAATTCTCCAGAACACAGTAATGAAGAATTGTTCTAGACTAGGCAGAAGCAGATCACACACTTCTCACTGAGGAGGTAAGCAAGGTAACCAAATCTGAAGCTTTGACGGGAATGTGGCTCCAGGAGGTGAGAAGAATTAAAAAACAGAAGTCTTTTCTTCTGCAAATGTTCATGATTCCTCTAAGGAAGGAAAGGTTGGGAACATACTGAGTGTCCAGACTGACTGTGTGTACAGGGCTACTCATTTATAGAAGGGAGAGTCACGTGCACAGGGATACTCTCTTCAGGGTGGCCTAAGTGAGTAGATTTTGGTGAAGGTTACTATAGAGCAGATTTCCGTATTTGTCCAGATGTCCAAAGATGAAATGACTTCATAGCACATGTGCCGGCCCTGAGTGGCTCAGACAAAGGCTGAAAGGCAATGTGGATACAATTCAAGTATCAGTTAAGTGGTTGGGCTCAATGGTTTTTAACCTTGAGTTTCTATGAGTTAACACATTTGTGATCAAATTTAGATATGTACCCAAGATAACAATGTACTCTACAGGATCATAAGAACACTTAAGTGATACTGTATATTTAAAATGCTGACTCCTTAAATCATTCTAGCAACCCAAAGAGGGGGGCACTGGTTTTATCCCCACTACATGGATGAATAGCTGTGATGAGGAAATAGTCATGCTCATCACTTATCCCTTTAAATTAATGACCACAGACCTCAAGCGGGCATTGATGCTGCCCAACTATCAAACTATATCTCTCTTCCATTTACTCTTCCCCAGCATCTCCCCAGCCCCCACTCTCAGCCAATCGTAGTACTTCCTGTGTCACAGAGAAAATTGGAATAATCAAAGGAACTTCCACAGTACTCCTACCATACATGGGAGTTGGTACTATTGGGAGTTGGTCCCTACTATTCCCCCGGTTGAAAGACCTACACTCCTAACTAGACCAGCTCTCCCATCTGTGTACCAGATCCCACACTACACCATCTACTCAAGGCCACCACTCAGTATCACCCCCTCTTCCTCCCACATTATCAATTGTCCTGTGTGACCAGTCATTTTCATCATATGCGTTCTGTCATTTATCTTTGAAAAACTTTATTTCTTTCACCCTTGCCTTTCTTAACCCCATGCACATTTCAGCTGCACCACATTTCTTTGCTTCTCTTTATAGCAAATGCCTCCGTCAGCTCATTGTTAATGCACCTAGTTCCTCTCTTCCCATTCTCTCATAAACTGATTCCAGTCAGGCTTTCACCTCCACTCTGCCACTCAAACTGCTCTTGTCAAGATCACCAGTGGCTGCCAGATGGCTAGATCCAATGGACACATCTTATTCCTCTCCCCTGACCTATCTACAGCATTTGACATCATTGGTTCTTTCTTTCTCACCTTCTGTGCTTGGCCTCCTGGTAACACAATTTTAGCTTTCTTCCTCCTTCACTGGCTGCTCCTTCTCTATTACGTTGGCTGGTTCCTCCACTTCCTCCAGACCTCTTCATCTGGAAGTGCTCCAAGGTCCAGGTTTTGAACTACTTCTTTTCTAATTTCCCTGGTCATCTCACCTAGTTTTATGGTTTTAGAATGTCACCTAAATGCTGTGGACTACAAATTTGTCTCGGGCCTACACCTTTCTCTTGAGTTCCAGGCTACTTGACATCTCCAGCTGGATCTAATAGACATCTTAAATGTAAAAACACTAAGGTTCTGATCTTTTGCAGTGAATATGGTGCTGCCCTGTCCACATCCCCTTTCAGGACTGAGGCTCCTATCTCACTGGCTCACAGAAAGGCCCTGCCTAAGAATTGCTCTCTAAGACAGCTGAAGGAGCTGTCTTGCCTAAGGTCACATAATCCTTGGAGGCACCTCTCTACCAATGCCTATATGATGTGGGAGCTACAACGGCCTCAATTTGAGACAACTCTTAAGGGTCTTCTAGCTTTGCATGGGATCAACAGAGGCCTCTGTCAAAACTGGATCACTTCAGTGATGACCTGACCTGACCTGACCTGACCTGCCTGACCCTGCTTCTCTCACTCTCATTACAGGTGGGCTCTTGCAATAGGAATCCCTGTCTCAGATCTGGTTTCTGGGGAATATGGCTAAGATAGTAAATATTGAGAATATTCCTAGGAAACAGACTCTAAAAAAGGATTTTGGAACTAGATCACCAGCCTATTGGCTGGGTGTAAAAGCCTCATCACTGGTGGAAGGTGGGGTCCTTTGTATCATGGTTTTTATTTGTTTTATTTATTTTTTTATTATGTTATGTTAGTCACCATACAGTACATCATTAGTTTTTGATGTAGTGTTCCATGATTCATTTTTTGCGTATAACATCCAGTGCTCCAAGCAATATGTGCCCTCCTTAAACATATCACTGGGCTAACCCATCCCCTCACCCCAACCTTCTAAAACCCTCAGATTGTTTCCTGGAGTCCATAGTCTCTCATGGTTCATCTCCCCCTTTGATATCCCCTCTTCATTTTCTCCTTCCTTCTCCTAATGTCCTCCATGCTATTCCTTATGTTCCTCAAATAAGTGAAATAATATGATAATTGTCTTTCTCTGCTTGACTTATTTCACTTAGCATAATCCCCTCCAGTTCCATCCGTGTTGATGTAAATGGTAGGTATTCATCCTTTCTGATGACATGTCTGTTCATGTCTTCTGCCCTTTTTTTTTTCCAATTAAATAGCTATTTTTTAAAATTAAATATTTTATTTATTTGTTTATTGGACACACACACACATACAGAGAGAGAGAGAGAGAGGTCACAAGCAGCCAGAGAGGTAGGCAGATAGAGGGCGGAAGCAAGCTCCCTGCCAAGCAGAGAGCCTGATGTGGGGCTCCACCCCAGGACCCTGAGATCATGACCTGAGCCGAAGGCAGAGGCTTAACCCACTGAGCCACCCAGGTGCCCCTGCCCATTTTTTGACTTGATTATTTGGTTTTTGGATGTTGAGTTTGAGAAGTTCTTTATAGATCTTTTTATCAGCCCCTTGTCTGTAGTGTCATTTACAAATATCTTCTCCAATTCCATGGGTTGCCTTTTTGTTTTGTTGACTGTTTCCTTTGCTGTTCAGAAGCTTTTTATCTTGATGAAGCCCCCAAAATTCATTTTCGCTTTTGTTTCTCTTGCCTTTGGAGACGTGTCTTGAAAGAAGTTGCTGTGGTCAATATTGAGGAGGTTACTATCTATATTCTCCTCTAGAATTTTGATGGATTCCTGTCTCACATTGAGGTCTTTCATCCATTTTGAGTTTAACTTTGTGTATGGTGTGAGAGAATGGTCGAGTTTCATTCTTCTGTTTTCTAATTTTAGCTACCATCACCAATTGTTCTATCAGCGATTGAGAGGGATATTGATATCTCTACTATAATTGTAGATTTACTTACTTCTCCATTCAGTTTTATCAGTTTTTGATGTTCTGTTATTAAATTCATACAGGGTTAGGCTTGTTATATTTAATCCTGTTATATACCTTATACCAAAGTATACTTTGTTTCTCTTTGTCTAGTTTAGTGATATGAGTCAGTAAGTTTCATTTTCAGTCTCAGTCGTATTTGTATATGTTTCTTTTTTGTTCAGGGCCCATTTAGATATACCTCACTAAGAAGCTCTCATAGACAGAATTTGTTATTACCTCTGGCATTTGTAATGAGCATGGAATCCACTGAGCACAGATTGCATGTGTTTGTTTTAATTTTAGTGATCATGGATTGCATGTATTAATTTTAATTATGGATTGGCTGCTCTTGGGTGAGACATATATCTCTTCCCCAAATAAGTGTGTGATGGGTGGGGGGTGGGAGAGCTGACATGCTATAACATGACTGTACAGGGCTACTCCTTAGTTAGGGCCTATGGATGTGTCACTCTTTTAATGAAAAGTGGAGAACATACATACCATTGATGACTAAATATAAGATTAACCTGAAATATAAGATGATTTTCCTTATAAACTTTATCCATGTTGTTTTTTTTCAGCTGCTCCTAAGGTGCTTAGTCCTTCCAAGGAAGCTAAGGCCACATTGGAGTGAGGCCCTCTCCTGATCTGGTGACTAGCCCCACACTTGGCAGTGCTCGTTCAGCCTTTGCCCACACTATGGCCTCCCTCTTGTAACTTGCTTGCATCCATTTAACCCTCATCCTACATGATGATGAGGTTATGGTCACAAAGGATAAGATCAATACCCTCATTATAGCCTCAGATATAAATGTTGAACCTTGCTGGCCTTGCAAACAAGCTTGTTTGCAAAAGCCATGGCCAATGTCAACATCAGGAGCCCCATCTGTAATGTAGGGGCTTGGGGACTCACCCCAGCAGTTGTTGCTGCACCAGCAGGGGGTCCTGCTCCCTCCACCAGGTCTGCCCCCACTGAAGAGAAAAAAGTGGAAGCAAAAAAGAAGACTCAGAGGAGACTGATGTCAACATGTGTTTTGGTCTTTTTGACTAAACCTCTTCTGTAACCTGTTCAATAAGAAGTTGAAGTCTTCAAAACAAAAAAATTGTCTATGTTGTTGCATGTAGCTGTAGCTTATTCACATCCTGTTTAATATTGCATTGTATGAGGGCGCCTGGGTGGCTCAGTGGGTTAAGCCGCTGCCTTCAGCTCAGGTCATGATCTCAGGGTCCTGGGATCGAGTCCCGCATCAGGCTCTCTGCTCAGCAGGGGGCCTGCTTCCTCCTCTCTCTCTGCCTGACTCTCTGCCTACTTGTGATCTCTCTCTGTCAAATAAATAAATAAAAAATCTTAAAAAAATATTGCATTGTATGAATATACCATATTATTCATTTTTCAGGAGATATTCATATGGAGCTCTATTGCTTTTCAAACTGTATTGAAAATGCTTGTTTATTCTGTCATACAACAGAGAAAATTGTGAAGTCATATTTTTAGGACAAATTACTAATTATATAAGTTTCTCTCCACTTCCCATCTCTCTCACCATTTCCATCAGGAATAGCTGTTGCATATCTAAATATTATTACTTGTTTGATATCATTTAAAGCTAATTAATCTTTCACCACCTGAAGTGCTTGGTAGTTCAGAATAAAATAATTAAGAATGTGCTGTAACATGAGACTTTCCAAATAGCCTTCTTTTCTGAGTGGGAGTATTGCAAGAGAAATGAAAAACATGTCCACAAAGTACCTATATACAAATGTTTATAGCAGTTTTGTTCCTCATAGACCTAACTGGAAATGATCCAAATTTCTATCAACAAAGTGAGTAAATAAGCGTATTGTGGGATATTTATATAGTGGAATACTACTTGGAATTAAAAGATAAAATTATTGTTACACTGAATCTCAAAAATATTTGGTAATTTTTGGAAGATCACATCTTCACTAGGTTGTGAAAGCAAAGCTAAGCCAAAAGGGGACTGACTGGGTTGAGGTAAGATCTTAATGACAACAAGCCAGACATCAAAATAGCTAGAGGGTAGTACTCTAGCTGAAGGAAGAGCAAGTGCAAAAGCCTGTAGGCAAGAAATGTTATGCTTTGTTGAAGAAGGGAGACCCCTTGTGGCTAAAGTAGCAGATCTAAAAGAACCCTAGGAGCTAGGTGGAGTTGGTGTTAAGTCTAGAGACAGAGGCAGGAACTAGATTATGTACAGCTCTACAGCCTATGGTAAGGGACATACCTTTTTTTTTTCTTAAATTAACATATAATGTGTTATGTGTTTTGGAGGTACGAGTCTGTGATTCATCAGTCCTACACAATTCACAGCATTCAACATAACACATACCCTCCCCAATGTACATCACCCAGCCACCCCATCTCTCCCACTCTCCTCCCTTCCAGGAATCCTCAGTTTGTTTCCTGAGATTAAGAGTCTCTTATGGTTTTTCTCTCTCTCTAATTTCATCTTGTTTCATTTTTTCCTCTTTTTCTTTATGAACCTCTATCTTATTTCTCAAATTCCTCATAGCAGTGAGATCATATGATAATTATCTTTCTCTGATTGGCTTATTTTGCTTAGCATAATACCCTCTAGTTCCATCCATGTCATTGTAAATGGCAAGATTTTGATGGCTGCATAATATTCAATTGTGTATATATACCACATCTTCTTTATCTATTCATCTGTTGATGGACATCTAGGCTCTTCCCATAGTTTGGTTATTGGGTACATTGCTGCTGTAAACATTTGGATGCATGTGCCCCTTCAGATCACTACATTTGTATCTTTAGAGTAAATACCCAGTACTGCAATTGCTAGGTCATAGGGTAGCTCTATTTTCAACTTTTTGAGGAACCTCCATACTGTTTTCCAGAGTGGCTGCAATAGCTTGCATTCCCACCAACAGTGTAGGAGGGCTCCCCTTTCTCTGGATCCTCACCAACACCTGTCATTTCCTGACTGGTTAATTTTAGCCATTCTGACTAATGGTGGTCATTAGTGACGTGGTATCTCACTGTGGTATCTCACTGTGGTTTGGATTTGTATTTCCCTCATGCCGAGTAATAATGAGCACTTTTTCAAGTGTCTGTTGGCCATTTGGATGTCTTCTTTGCAGAAATGTCTGTTTATGTCTTCTGTCCATTGCTTGATTAGATTATTTATTCTTTGGGTGTTGAGTTTGATAAGTTCTTTATAGATTTTGGATATTAGCCCTTTATGTGATAGGCCATTTGCAAATATCTTCTCCCATTCTGTCGGTTGTCTTTGGTTTTGTTGACTGTTCATTTTTCTGTGCAAAAGCTTTCGGCTTTGATGAAGTCCCAATAGTTCACTTTTGCCCTTGCTTCCCTTGCCTTTGGCGATGTTTCTAGGAAGAAGTTGCTGTGGCTGATATCGAAGAGATTACTGCCTATGTTCTCCTCAAGGGTTTGGGTGGATTCCTGTCTTACATTGAGGTCTTCCTTCCATTTTGAGTCTATTTTTGTGTGTGGTGTAAGGAAATGGTCCAGTTTCATTCTTCTGCATGTGGCTGTCCAGTTTTCCCAACACCATTTGTTGAAGAGACTGTCTTTTCTCCATTGGACATTCTTTCCTGCTTTGTTGAAAATTAGTTGACCATAGAGTTGAGGGTCCATTTCTGGACTCTCTATTCTGTTCCTTCGGTCTATGTTTCTGTTTTTGTGCCAGTACCATACTGTCTTGCTGATTATAGCTTTGTAATAGAGCTTAAAGTCTGGCGCTGTGATGCCACCAACTTTGGCTTTCTTTTTCAACTTTGTTCTGACTATTTGGGGTCTTTTCTGGTTCTATATAAATTTTAGGATTATTTATTCCTTTTCTTTGAAAAAAATTGATAGTATTTTGATGGGGATAGCATTAAATGTGTAGATTGCTTTAGGTAGCATAGACATTTTCACAATATTTGTTCTTCCAATCCATAAGCATGGGATGTTTTTCCATTTCTTTGTGTCTTCCTCAATTTCTTTCATGAGTACTTTATAGTTTTCTGAGTACAAATTCTTTGCCTCTTTGGTTAGGTTTATTCCTAGGTATCTTATGGTTTTGGGTGCAATTGTCGATGGGATTGACTCCTTAATTTCTCTTTCTACTGTCTTCCTATTGGTGTATAGAAATGCAACTAATTTCTGTGCATTGATTTTATATCCTGACACTTTATTGAATTCCTGTATGAGTTCTAGCAGTTTTGGAGTGGAGTCTTTTGGGTTTTCCACATAAAGTATCATATCATCTGCAAAGTTGACTTCTTTGCCCATTGGATGCCTTTTATTTCTTTTCGTTGTCTGATTGCTGAGGCTTAGACTTCTAGTACTGTGTTGAATAGCAGTGGTGATAGTGGATAGCCCTACTGTGTTCCTGACCTTAGGGGAAAAGCTCTCAGTTTTTTCCCCATTGAGAATGATATTTGCTGTGGGTTTTTGATAGATGGCTTTGATAGTATCGAGGTATGTACCCCCTATCCTACACTGTGAAGAGTTTTGATCAAGAAAAGATGCTGTACTTTGTCAAATGCTTTTTCAGCATCTATTGAGAGTATCATATTTTTCTTGTTCTTTCTCTTATTAATGTATTCTATAACATTGATTGATTTGTGGATGTTGAACTAAACTTGCAGCCCCAGAATAAATCCTACTTGGTTGTGGTGAATAATCCTTTTAATGTACTGTTGGATCCTATTGGCTAGTATTTTGGTGAGAATTTTTGCATGTGCATTAAGGATATTGATCTGTAATTCTCCTTTTTGATGGAGTCTTCATCTGGTTTTGGGATCAAGGTAATGTTGGCCTCATAAAATGAGTTTGGAATTTTTCCTTCCATTTCTATTTTTTGTAACAGTTTCAGGAGAATAGGAATTAATTCTTCCTTAAATGCTTGATAGAATTCCTCTGGGAAGCCCTCTGGTCCTGGGCTCTTGTATTTTTGGGAGATTTTTGATGACTGCTTCAATCTCCTTGCTGCTTATGGGTCTGTTTTCTATTTCTTCCTGATTAAGTTTTGGTAGTTTATATGTCTCTAGGAATGCATCCATTTCTTCCAGATTGTCTAATTTGCTGGTGTATAGTTGCTTATAATATCTTCTTATAATTGTTTGTTTTTCTTTGATGTTGGTTGTGATCTCCCCTCTTTCATTTATGAGTTTATTAATTTGGGTTCTCTTTTCTTTTTGATAAGTCTGGCCAGGGTTTTTTCAATCTTATTAATTTGTTCAAAGACACAGTTCCTAGTTTTGTTGATCTGTTCTATTGTCTTTCAGTTTCTACTTCATTGATTTCATTTTTTTAAAAATTTTTTTAAATTTTTTATTTTTTATAAACATATATTTTTATCCCCAGGGGTACAGGTCTTTGAATCACCAGGTTTACACACTTCACAGCACTCACCAAAGCACATACCCTCCCCAATGTCCATAATCCCACTCCCTTCTCCCAAACCCCCTCCCCCCAGCAACCCTCAGTTTGTTTTGTGAGATTAAGAGTCACTTAAGGTTTGTCTCCCTCCCAATCCCATCTTGTTTCATTGATTCTTCTCGTACCCACTTAAGCCCCCATGTTGCATCACCACTTCCTCATATCAGGGAGATCATATGATAGTTGTCTTTCGCTGCTTGACTTATTTCGCTAAGCATGATATGCTCTAGTTCCATCCATGTTGTCGCGAATGGCAAGATTTCATTTCTTTTGATGTCTGCATAGTATTCCATTGTGTATATATACCACATCTTCTTGATCCATTCATCTGTTGATGGACATCTAGGTTCTTTCCATAGTTTGGCTATTGTTGGACATTGCTGCTATAAACATTCGGGTGCACAGATATATTCAGAACATTTCATCCCAAAGCAACAGAATACACATTCTTCTCTAGTGCACATGGAACATTCTCCAGAATAGATCACATCCTCGGTCCTAAATCAGGACTCAACCGGTATCAAAAGATTGGGATCATTCCCTGCATATTTTCAGACCACAATGCTCTAAAGCTAGAACTCAACCACAAAAGGAAGTTTGAAAAGAACCCAAATACATGGAGACTAAACAGCATCCTTCTAAAGAATGAATGGGTCAACCGGGAAATTAAAGAAGAATTGAAAAAAATCATGGAAACTAATGATAATGAAAATACAACGGTTCAAAATCTGTGGGACACAACAAAGGCAGTCCTGAGAGGAAAATATATAGCGGTACAAGCCTTTCTCAAGAAACAAGAAAGGTCTCAGGTACACAACCTAACCCTACACCTAAAGGAGCTGGAGAAAGAACAAGAAAGAAACCCTAAGCCCAGCAGGAGAAGAGAAATCATAAATATCAGAGCAGAAATCAATGAAATAGAAACCAAAAAAACAATAGAACAAATCAACGAAAGTAGGAGCTGGTTCTTTGAAAGAATTAATAAAATTGATAACCCCCTGGCCCGACTTATCAAAAAGAAAAGAGAAAGGACCCAAATAAATAAAATCATGAATGAAAGAGGAGAGATCACAACTAACACCAAAGAAATACAAAGTATTATAAGAACATACTATAAGCAACTCTACGGCAATAAATTTGACAATCTGGAAGAAATGGATGCATTCCTAGAAACATATAAACTACCACAACTGAACCAGGAAGAAATAGAAAGCCTGAACAGAACCATAACCAGTAAGGAGATTGAAACAGTCATTAAAAATCTCCAAACAAACAAAAGCCCAGGGCCAGACGGCTTCCCGGGGGAATTCTACCAAACATTTAAAGAAGAACTAATTACCATTCTCCTGAAACTGTTCCAAAAAATAGAAATGGAAGGAAAACTTCCAAACTCATTTTAGGAGGCCAGCATCACCTTGATCCCAAAACCAGACAAGGATCCCACCAAAAAAGAGAGCTATAGACCAATATCCTTGATGAACACAGATGCGAAAATACTCAACAAAATACTAGCCAATAGGATTCAACAGTACATTAAAAAGATTATTCACCATGACCAAGTGGGATTTATTCCAGGGCTGCAAGGTTGGTTCAACATCCGCAAATCAGTCAATGGGATACAACACATAAATAAAAGAAAGAACAAGAACCATATGATACTCTCAATAGATGCTGAAAAAGCATTTGACAAAGTACAGCATCCCTTCCTGATCTACTTCATTGATTTCTGCTCTGATTTTTATTATTTCTCTTCTCCTGCTGGGTTTAGGAATTCTTTGCTGTTTTTCTCCAACTCCTTAGGTGTAGGCTTAGGTTGTGTACTTGAGAAAGGCTTGTATTGCTATATACTTTCCTCCAAGGACTGCATTTGCTGCATCCCAAAGATTTTGAACAGTTGTGTTTTCATTTACATTTGTTTCCATGAATTTTTAAAATTCTTCTTTAATTTCCTGGGTGACCCATTCATTCTTTCGTAGGATGCTCTTTAGCCCTCATCTATTTGAGTTCTTTCCAACTTTCCTCTTGTGGTTGAGTTCTAGTTTTCATTGTGTTGAATTCATATTTTCATTGTGGTATGAAAATATGCAGGGAATGATCCCAATCTTTTGGTACCAGTTGAGACCTGATTTGCGACCCAGGATGTGATGTATTCTGGAGAATGTTCCATGTGTGCTTGAGAAGAATGTATATTCTGTTGTTTGGGGATGGAATGTTCTGAAAATATCTGTCATGTCCATCTGGTTCATTGTGTCATTTAAAGCCTTGACTTCCTTGTTGATCTTTTGCTTAGGTGATATGTTATCTAAACAAAGACCCTTTAAGTATGGACAGAAGACATGGACAGACCCTTTAAGTATGATGCAGTGTCCTTCCTCATCTCTTATTATAGTCTTTGGCTTAAAATCTAATTTGTCTGATATAAGGTTTGCCACCTTAGCTTTCTTTTGATGTCCATTAACATGGTAAATTGTTTTCCATCCCCTCACTTTAAATATGGATGTGTCTTTGGGTCTAAAATGAGTTTCTTGAGGACAGCACATCGATGGGTCTCTCTCTCTCTTTTTTTAATCCATTCTGATACCCTGTGTCTTTTGGTTGGGGCATTTAGCCCTTTTAAATTCAGCGTAATTATTGAAAGATATGAATTTAGTTCCATTGTATTGCCTCTAAGGTGACTGTTACTGGATATTGTCTCTGTTCCTTTCTGGTCAATGTTACTTTTAGGCATTCTCTTTCCTTAGAGGACCCCTTTCAATATTTCCTGTAGGGCTGGTTTGGTGTTTGCAAATTCTTTTAGTTTTTGTTTGTCCTGGAAGCTTTTTATCTCTCCTTCTATTTTCAATGACAGCCTAGCTGGATATAATTATCTTGGCTACATATTTTTCTCATTAATATTCTGTATATATCTTGGCAGTCCTTTCTGGCCTGCCAGGTCTCTGTGAATAGGTCTTCTACCAGTCTAATATTTCTACTGTTGTATGTTACAGACCTCTTGTTCCAAGCTGCTTGCAGGATTTTCTATTTGTCACTGAGACCTTTAAGTTTTACTATTAGATTATGGGGTATTGACCTATTTTTAATGATTTTCAGGGGATTTCTCTGTGCCACCTGGATTTTGATGCTTGTTCCCTTCCTCAAATTAGCAAAGTTCTCTACTATAATTTGCTTCAATATACCTTCGGCACATCTCTTTCTTTCTTCTTCTCTTGGGATCCCAATTATTCTAATACTGTTTTGTCTTATGGTATCACTTATCTCTTGAATTCTCCCCTTGTGGTTCAGTAGTTGTTTGTCTCTCTTTTTCTCAGCTTCTTCATTCTCTATCATTTGGTCTTCTATATCACTTAATCTCTCTTTTGCTTCATTTATCTTAGCAGTAAGAGCCTCCGTTTTTTATTGCATCACATTAATAGCTTTTTAAATTTCAATTTGGTTAGATTTTAGTTCTTTTGTTTCTCCAGAAAGGGATTTTATTTCTCTAGAAAAGGATTCTCTACTATTTTCCATGCTTTTTTCAAGCCCAGATAGCACCTTGATAATCATCATTCTAAACTCTAGTTCTGACATCTTACTAATGTCCATATTGATTAGGTCCCTAGCTGTCAGTACTGCCTCTTGTTCCTTTTTTTGAGGTGAGTTTTTTTTTGTCTTGTTATTTTATCTAGAGAAGAATAGATGAATGAGAAAATAAAATACTAAGAGGGTAACAATGAGCCAAGAAAAATATACACTAATGAAATTAGAAGACACTCAAAACTAGGGGGAGAAGAAAGGGAAAAAAATGATTAGGCTGGTGAACAGAATAGAATAGAGCCACACACTGTGTGTGTGTGTGTGTGTGTGTGTGTTTATTTCTTTTCAGGGTAACAGTATTCATTGTTTTTGCACCACACCCAGTGCTCCATGCAACATGTGCCCTCTTAATACCCACCATCTGGCTCCCCCCAACTTCCTACCCCTGCCCCTTCAAAATTCTCAGGTTGTTTTTCAGAGTCCATAGTCTCTCATGATTCACCTCCCCTTTCAATTTCCCTCAACTCCCTTCTCCTCTCCATCTCCCCATGTCCTCCATGTTATTTGTTATGCTCCACAAATAAGTGAAACCATATGATAATTGACTCTCACTGCTTGACTTATTTCACTCAGCATAATCTCTTTCAGTCCAGTCCATGTTGCGACAAAAGTTGGGTATTCATCCTTTCTGATGGAGGCATAACACTCCATAGTGTATATGGACCACATCTTCCTTATCCATTCGTCCGTTGAAGGGCATCTTGGTTCTTTGGTGACCGTGCCCATTGCTGCTATAAACATTGGGGTACAGATGGCCCTTCTTTTCACTCCATTTGTATCTTTGGGGTAAATACCCAGTAATGCAATTGCAGGGTTTTAGGGAAGCTCTACTTTTAATTTCCTGAGGAATCTTCACACTGTTCTGCAAAGTGGCTGCACCAACTTCCATTCCCATCAACAGTGTAAGAGGGTTCCCCTTTCTCCACATCCTCTCCAACACACATTGTCTCCTGTCTTGCTAATTTTGGCCATTCTATCTGGTGTAAGGTGATATCTCAATGTGGTTTTAATTTGAATCTCCCTAATGGCTAGTGATGATGAACATTTTTTCATGTGTCTGATAGCCATTTGTATGTCTTCATGGGAGAAGTGTCTGTTCATATCTTCTGCCCATTTTTTGATATGATTATCTGTTTTGTGTGTATTGAGTTTGAGAAGTTCTTGTCTACAACCATACCACCCTGAACACGCCCGATCTCGTCTGATCTCGGAAGCTAAGCAGGGTTGAGCCTGGTTAGTACTTGGATGGGAGTTTGAGAAGTTCTTTATAGATCCTGGATATCAGCCTTTGTCTGTACTGTCATTTTAGAGCCACACACTTGATTTTGGGTGTATTTTGATCTGTTAGAAGAAAATGCCTCCCAAAATTTTAAAGAAAGAAAAACATATTTATATATATACATACACACACACACACTATATATAGTATATATATAGTATATACCCTTATTTTTGTGTACACAAAAATAAGGGTAAACATGATGAAAGGATGGAATATGACTGTAAAGATGAAAATTAAGGGGTACCTGGGTGGCTCAGTTGGTTGGGCAACTTCCTTTGGCTCAGGTCATAATCCTGGAGTCCTGGGATCGAGCCCTGCATCTGGTTCCCAGCTCCATGGGGAGTTGCTTCTCCCTCTGACCTTCTCCCCTGTCATGCTCTCTCTCACTTTCTTTCTCAAATAGATAAATAAAATCTTTTTTAAAAGATGAAAATTAAAAAAGATTTTAAAAAGGGAAGTGATGACAAGTTGGTTGAAAAAAGAAAAAAAAAAAAAGTAGAGAATGTGATCTGGCTGGAGACCAGAACAAAGCCATATGCTAGATTTATGGTGTATGTTGATCTGTTAGAAGAAACTGTATTCCAAAATTTTAAAGAAAGGAAAACTTATATGTATACAAAAAACAAGGTTAAGTACATCGAAGGGATAGAATATGACTATAACAATGAAAATTTTAAAAGATTTTTAAAAAGTTATTGATAAGATAAAATAGTTAAAGAGGTTAAAATAAGAAAGGGGAAAATTTAAAAAGAATAGAAAAAGAAAAAATGAAATTAAAAACATTTAACTTTGAAGACTAAACAATCATGGGGGAAAAGCCATGAATTCTATGTGCTGCAGTCCCCGAGTTTTGCATTTCCATGTTTCTCATTGATCTGGAACTTGGTCTTGGCTAGATGTTCTTGCTGATCTTCTGGAGGAGATACCTGTTGCAGAGACTCTCAAATGACTTTGCCCAAGGTGGAATTGCACCGACCTTGCCAGGAGCCGCCCTAAGTAATCTGCTTGAGTTTGCTCTCGGTTACTTTTGTTCCCTGAACACTTTCTGTAGAGTTCTGGAGGACGGGAATGAAAATGGCAGCTTCCCAATCTCTGGCATGGAGGAGCCGAAAGCTCAGGCCCCACTCCTCAGAACACCCTCAGAGAAAAGTGCTTAATCACTTCTTTTTCCCTGGTCTCTAGCCACACTCTGTGCTCACCTGGCCTGTGACCAAGCATTTCTGTCTCTGGCTAACAGCCCTGTTTGGAGTCTCCAAACCTAGCAGATTCCTGCTGCAGTCTCCCAGAGGAGGAAGGTAAGTCTCCATGGATCTGCCACTTGTGGGGTCCCTGCTCAAAAAGCAGCAGTGGTCTAACTGTGTATCCAATCATGGTTTAAGGTAACTCCTTAGCTCTGCATCTGCAGCCAGATTCCCTGGTCCGATACCTAGGAGATCTGCCACACTCAGGCACCCCTGGTCTTTCTGGGACTCCTGAGGGTCCTGAGACCACACTGTCACCACAAGAGCTCCACTCCCCTGCTTAGTCTCTGGAGTAATGTCCCTCAGTGCAGCAGACTTCTAAAAGTTCTGATTTTGTGCTCCACTGCTCCACCGTTTGGTGGGAGCCCACCCCTCCCCCCGTAGTCTCTCTTTCCATATATCACCTTGGATTCACTTCTTGGCAGGTCTTACCTTACAGAAAGTGGTCGCTTTTCTGTTGCTGCTCTCCTTCTTTTCAATCTCCTGTTGAGTTTGTAGGTGTTCAGAATGGTTTGATAGCTATCTAGCTGAATTCCTGGAACCTGATGATATTTCAGTCTCCTACTCCTCTGTTATCCTGCTCTTACCTCAAGAATAAACATTTTTTGAGGGCTTAGTATGTACACACAGAAGACCTGTCTTTCAGGAGCTTACAATACACTTGGAGAAATACCTAAATGGTAATTTCAGTGAAAATATATTCAGCTTTATTCTTGAAAAGTACTTTTCACTGGATATAGGTTTCTTTTTTTTTTTTTTAAGAGTTTATTTATTTATTTGAGGGAGAGAGAATGAGAAAGAGAGAGACCATGAGAAGGGGGAGGGTAGAGGGAGAAGCAGACTCCCTGCTGAGCAGGGAGCCTGATGAGGGACTCGATCCTGGGACTCCAGGATCATGACCTGAGCTGAAGGTATTTGCTTAACCAACTGAGCCACCCAGGCGCCCCTGGATACAGGTTTCTTGATGGATAATTTTTCTAGAACTTTAAAGATGTTATTCTATTGTCTTTAGGTTTGCAATTTCTCACAAGACATCCATGATAATTCTTATCTTTGTTTCTTTGTATGTAATGTGTCTTTTCCCATTGTTATTTTCAAAATTTTCTATCAGATTTTCTTTCTTTTAACAATTTGATCATGTCATACATAAGTGGTAAGGTGTGTGTGTGTATGTGTGTGTGCATGTGTATGTATGTGTCCTGCTTGTAGTGCACTGAGTTTCCTTGATGTGTGGGTTGGTGATTTCATAAAATTTAGAAATTTTTAGCCATTGTTTTTCCTAATGCCTTTTCTGTTCCCCTTCTCTCTCTTCTCCAGGGATTCCAGTTAGCTGTATGTTAGGTCACTTGGTATTGTCTCACAAATTACTAAAGTTTTGGGGTTTTTTCTCTTTTTCCTTCTGTGCTTCACTTTGCATAGTTTCTGTTGCTATGTCTTTAAGTTTACAGATCTTTTCTTCTGTAGTTTTTAATTTGCTATTAGTCTCACAGTGAACTTTCTTTCAGATATGGTATTTTTTATCTTTAGAAGTTTTATTTGGTTCCTTTTTATGTCTTCTATTGCTCTTCTCATTATGTTCATGTTTTCTTTTACATTATTGAACATATGGAACATATTTATAATAGCTGCTATAATGTCTTTATTTGCTAAGTATATCATCTCCATCATTTTTGGATCTGTTTATACTGACCGTTTTTGTCCTGAAATTGCATTTTTCTCCTTCATCTTACATATGGTAAATTTTTAATTGGATGCTAGAAGTAATGAATTTTATATTCTCGAGTTCCATATTTTGTTACATTTCTTTAAGAATGTTTGATTTTTTTTTTCTATCAGTTTAGTTAGTTGCAGATCAATTTGATTCCTTCAAAGCCTGTCATGAAATTCTTTAAGAGAGATCTAGAAGAGCCTTCAGGACCAATTTAGTAATACTTCTTTTCTTTCTTTTTTTTAATAGGCCCTATACCCAATGTGGGGCTTGAACTCACAGCCTTGAGATCAAGAGGCCCATGCTCTACCAACTGCACCAGCCAGCATCCCAAACTGAGCTACACTTCTAAGGTATGGTTCTTCTGGTATCTCCACTGACTGCCTTGTGTATCCAGTGATATCTCTACACTTCACATTGTGGAAATTAGAATGATTTCTGGACCTGGGAATAATTTGGCTTACAGTTCTTTATCTCTGCCTGGTGATTGGTTTCTCCAGAGGGGATTCTTGCCTAGTTTTATGGGGTTTCTCCCTATGCATGCATGAATTGGCATTCAGTCAAGGATTCAAGGAGATGCTAATGTAAATTTCTAGAATTCTTTCTTTGCATAACTGCCTCCTTTTGAATATCTTGCTCCACAAATTCCAGGGTTCTTAACCTCCTTGTGCTCTGCTTTCTCCTCAAAAGAATGAGATGGGCTCATAAGACTGGGCTTTGTTTGAAGTCTCCCTTCCTGCACTCCAGATGGGAAATTACCTCCTCGCTGGAAGCCTTGAAATGGTAGGAACTACTTTGTTTTCCTTTTCTTAGGGATTCCTGTTCTGCATCTTTTTTTTTTTTTAAGATTTTATTTATTTATTTGACAGAGAGAGATCACAAGTAGGCAGAGAGGCAGCCAGAGAGAGAGAGAGAGGAGGAAGCAGGCTCCCTGCTGAGCAGAGAGCCTGATGTGGGACTCGATCCCAGGACCCTGAGATCACGACCTGAGCTGAAGGCAGTGGCTTAACCCACTGAGCCACCCAGGCACCCTCCTGTTCTGCATCTTGTCCAATATCTGAAATGTTTGTTTCTGGTATTTTTATAGTTTTTTTTTTTTTCTGATGACATATCCTTTTACTGATGCGTGACTGGAAGAGGAACCCCAGGAGTATACATTTCATTTCATTCTAAGAGAAATACACATAGAAAGTGTTCTTTCTGAGGGAAGACAGAGGAGTATTTGATTACTGGTTTATATTTTCAAAATATCATTTGAGCTACCTCGTAGAAAACAAACAAGAATGAAGTAAGAGTAGAATCAGAAAAATGAGTGAAAGAATAGTGCTGGAATCTGAGTGGTTAGGCCCAGGTTTGTGGTAAGGTTAATGAGATAGTCTTCAGAAACACAGAACTCAGTCATAGATTGACTGCTCAGTGTGGTTTGGAATTGTGTGACGGTGGAAGACAAATAGAGGGATAGATAAAAGAATGGAGCATTAACACCTTTATTTTGAACATAGTATATTTGTGATGTTATTTGACATCTAAGAGGAGATGTCAGTAGGCAATCACTTCTATACTTCACATGCTCAGGAGCAATTTATAAACCAGAAAAATAAATTTGACAGTTTTATACATATAGGTTTTAAAGCTATGGGAATGGATAAAGCAATCTTAAGGAGGTAGGTAGTAAAAGAACTAAAACAGCCTCTTAGGTAGGGCATATAATAGATTTCTTAGTTTATTTATAAATATCCATCTCTGGAAAATCAGAGAAGATCAAGTAGATATTGGCTGTAAATATGTCAAATGTTCAATGCAGATCAATTTGGTAGTGGACATGTAGCAGATGTTCAAGAAATTCAGGTTCCAGAGGGAATAATTCAGTACAGTGTGGAAGGCAGGACTGACCCTGGTGGTTGTTACTATGAGTGTGTTCCCTGGGAGAGTTGCCAGATAAATAACTGAGAAAACCAGGAGGAACAAGCCCTATAGTTTGGATGGTTGGAAAATCCCAAGAAAGTGAATTCAGAAACATTTGTTTGATTGTTTATTTCCAATGGTGTCATAGCTACAAAACAACGAGAAAAAGAAACCATAATAAAATATACCCCAAATGGGTTTATAAACGTGTGTGTTGTGTCAAATGACTTTGGGTTACAAAGCAATCTGGACTGTGAAAGGAAGCCTGCAGGGCTGTCTTCAGGGAGACCCTCACTGCTCCTCACTAGACAGACCTTGCAGGATGAAGTCCAGGCACCTCCCACATAGGCTTCTGTGCCTGCTAAAGGGTAAGCATAAAGGCAGATGTGGTCCAGCCCTGTGTGAATCTCTGCATTAGGGTGAGCTTATTTCTCACTAGTTATGCAAAAACTCCCTTCTGCCATTGTCCTTACTATGTTATATAATTTATTTATATAAGCACTCTTATTATTATGAGTATGTGTTTATAGATAAAAATGACAGACACAGGGGGGTTAATCAGATTAAAACAGCCAGCAAGCCTGTAAAAACCCTAGACTTAGATACTCTGATGGCAACCTTCTCAGGTCCCCTCTTTCTTTGGGAGCTTTGTACTATCACCTCACTATTGCTCAATACACCTTGCTTTGTTGCCCATAAAAATAATAGTAATAATAATAATAATAATACCACCAAAAAGTGCTTACTACCCACAGGATCAGTTTTATTTCAATGTATTTCTTTCTTTCTTTTTTTTTTTTTTTAATTTAAACCCATGAAGGGAATATTTATTGGAATTTGTTTGTTGGTTTTTCTTTCTTTTTTTAAGATTTATTTATTTATATGAGAGAGAAAGTGCAAGGAGGGGCAGAGGGAGAGGGAGACAGAAAATTTAGCAGACTCCTCCCTGAGCTTGGAGCCTGATGTGGGGCTTGATCTGAAGACCCAGAGATCATGACCTGAGCCGAAACCAAGAGCCAGGTGTTCAACCAACTGAGCCACCCAGGGGTCCCTCTTTCTATTCCTTAACTCTTTTCCTCCTCCCCTTTTCCCTTACCCATTCTCTTTTTCTGTCTCTCTATTTATATCTGTATATGTATCTATAGCTTCACAAAATAGAGCTCTTAGTTTATATCCCATTTTGTGTCTTTTTTTTTTGCTAATGTCATAGTGCAAACATTTTCCTACACCTTTCAGTATATTTAAATGTACTATTTCCAGTGGCTGAATAACATTATATTATGTGGAGGTATACATTAAAATGTATTTAATTAATCTCATATTATTGAACATCTAGGTTGCTTCATGATTTTGCCATTATAGAAGTACTATGATAAGCATCTTTCATGTAATTACATATGATCCTTTGCTAATTTCTTCAAGATGAATGTTTGATTCTGTGCTTTTTAACAGATTGCTTGAAAAATATTTTGAGGGGAGCAATTTTTGTTTTTTATGGAGTTTATCTTCTTAATGAGATTAATTCTTTTTCTTATTCTTTTTAAAAAACTTTATCTTATTTTTTCAGTGTTCCAAGACTCATTGTTTATGCATCACACCCAGTGCTCCATGCAATGTGTGCCCTCCTTAATGCCCACCACCAGGCTCACCCAACCCCCACTCCCCTCCCCTCCAAAACCCTCAGTTTGTTTCTCAGAGTTAGTCTCTCATGGTTCATCTCCCCCTCCAGCTTCCCCCAATACCCTTCTCCTGTCCTTCTCCCAATGTCCTCTGTGTTATTCCTTATGCTCCACAGGTAAGTAAAATGGTATAGTAATTGACTCTCTCTGCTTGGCTTATTTCACTCAGTCACTTCTTTCACTCTTCCAGTCCCATTCATGTTGCTACAAAAGTTGGCTATTCATCCTTTCTGATGGAGGCATAATATTCCATTGTACATATGGACCATATCTTTTTAAAAATTTTTTTGTATCACAGTATATTTTATTTATTTTTTAAATTTTTTTCTTTTATTAATTTTTTTATTTTTCTATAAACATATAATGTATTATTAGACCCAGGGGTACAGGTCTGTGAATTTCCAGGTTTACACACTTCATAGCACTCACCATAGCACATACCCTCCCCAATGTCCATAACCCCACCACCCTCTCCCAACCCCCTCCCCCCAGCAACCCCCAGTTTGTTTTGTGAGATTAAGTCTCTTATGATTTGTCTTCCTCCCGATCCCATCTTGTTTCATTTATTCTTTCCCTACCCCCCACACCCCCCCCCCCATGTTGCATCTCTACTTCCTCATATCAGGGAGATCATATGATAGTTGTCTTTCTCTGACTGACTTATTTCACTAAGCATAATACCCTCTAGTTCCATCCATGTCGTCGCAAATGGCAAGATTTCATTTCTTTTGATGGCTGCACAGTATTCCATTGTATATATATACCACATCTTCTTTATCCATTCATCTGTTGATGGACATCTAGGTTCTTTCCATAGTTTGGCTATTGTGGACATTGTACTACTGCATATTTATCCTAAAGATACAAACATAGTGATCCAAAGGGGCATGGACACCTGAATGTTTATAGCAGCAATGTCCACTACATGGACCATATCTTTATTCATTCGTCTGTTGAAGGGCATCTTGGCTCTTTCCACAGTTTGGCAATTGTGGCCATTGCTGCTATGAACATTGGGATACATATGGCCCTTCTTTTCACTGCATCTGTATCTTTGGGGTAAATACCCAGTAGTACAATTGCAGGGTCATAGCGTAGCTCTATTTTTAACTTCTTAAGGAATCTCCATACTGTTTTCTGAAGTGGCTGCACCAACTTTCATTCCCACCAACTGTGTAAAAGGGTTCCCCTTTCTCCACATCCTCTCCAACATTTGTTGTTTCCTGTCTTGCTAATTTTGACCATTCTAACTGGTGTAAGGTGGTATCTCAATGTGGTTTTGATTTGAATCTCTCTGATGGCTAGTGATTCTCTTTTTAAAGTTTATAAGTATTCAGAAATTTTAACCAACACATTAGTTTTAGGACAATTTCTTTGATATATTCTCTCATTAATAAAATTGTTATTAAAACCAAGATTTCCCCTTTGTCAAATAGTTTGTCTTTCTTAAGGGAGGAATTAAAATGATCACCACCTTTCTATTATTTTATTCATTTATTTATTTAACAGAGAGAAAGAGAAGGGGGGGCGGAGGGAGGGAACACAAACAGGGGAGTGGGAGAGGGACAAGAAGGCCTCCCACAGAGCAGGGAGCCCTATGTGGGGCTCAATCCCGTACCCTGGGATCTTGACCTGAGCTAAAAGCAGGCATTTAATGACTGAGCCACCCAGGTACCCCTAGTTTATTTATTTAAACTTGGATCTGACACTGGTATATCTGTTCCAGATTTGAAGTCAGTAAACTGCAGAGGAAATAGTGGGCTTTGGTGTCAGATAGATTTGAATCCTGGCTTTGTGACTCTGATCATGGACAAGTAATCTCTGTAATCTCTGCCTCAGTTTATCTAAATGATACAGGTCATTGTATCTAGCTCATATTTTCTAAAGAACGATTACATTTGATTATCTATTATTCCATGTACAAATCTCTTAAGATACATATACTCCTCAGATCTCTCTTCCAAATGCCTCCCACACATGTTCTCACCAGATCGACTCCTAACTCCTTAGTCCAGGCTAACAGCACCTGCCCCCTGGCCTGTGCAACCTCCTCCTTGCTGACTTCCTAGCCTCCATTCTTGTCTTTATTAGTCCATTCTCATAGTAGTTGGAGTGATTGTACTGATGGTCCCCAACTTACAGTGGTTAAACTTACGATTTTTCAACTTTGCAGTGGTGTGAAAACAATAGGCATTCAGTAGAGACCCTTCTTCAAGTTATGAATTTTTATCTTTTCCAGGGCTAGTAATATGCAGTACCATTCTCTCTTTCATGATGCTGGTCAGGGGAGTCCTAGTTCCTAGTCAGCCAGGACATCACAGGGGTGAACGATCAATGCAACTACAACAATTCTGTACCCATTAGGTCATTCTGTTTCTCCCCGTCAGAGCAGTATTCAATAAATTATATGAGATCTTCAACACTTTATTATAAAATGGGCTTTGTGTTAGATGATTTTACCCAACTGTGGGCTAATGTGTTCTGAACACACTTAAGGTAGGCTAGGCTAAGCTATGATGTTCAGTAGTTTGGGTATATTACATGCATTTTGACTTACGGTATTTTAAATTTACAATGGGCTTATTGGGGTATACATTATAAGTCAAGGAAGATGTGTAGATACAAATTCTATCATCCTAGTCCTATGCGCAGTCTTCCAGTGCTTCCTCATCATACACAGGAAAAAGGCCCTAGTGTCCTAGCTTCTGAGGCCTGTATGATCTGGTCCCTGATTATTTGAGATTAATTCCTACTCCTCCTCCTATTCTCATTTGGCTTTATCCACACTAGACTTGTTGCTGTTTTCAATCACACCAAGCATGTTGCCACTTTTTTTTTCATATATACAATGCAAATTTATTCAGTCTTTAAAAAGAAAGACCTACTGCTTTTGCAACAATGTGGATGAACTTTGGGGACAATAAGCTAAGTAAAACAACCCAGACACAAAAAGTAAAAAATCAAACAAACAAACTTCATGATATCACTTGCATGTGGCATCTTAAAAGGTTGAATACAGGAAACAAAGTAGCACAGTGATTATGAATGTCAGGGAGGTGGGGGAAATATGAAGACATTGGTCAACATGTCACAAAGTTACAGTTAAGCCTAGAGATCTAAAGTATATCATTCTGACTATGGGTAATAAAATTGTATTAAGTAGTACAATTTTGCAAAGAAAGGATATTTTAGATGCTCTTATAAAAATGGTAATAATAAAGGATGTATATAATTAGAAATAAAATAAAATGAAATAAAGACAAATATATAACATAGGTTTGTAAAAGAGCTATTAAGCATGTTCCCACTTGCTATCCCCTTTGCCTAGAATTTTCTTTCCCTAGATATTTGCACAATTCTTTCCTCTTTTCCTCCCTCCTCTATGTCACCTCCTTGGGGAGGGGTCCTCTAATGCCTCCAGCTGTAAAAGAACCTCTTGCTGTTCCCTTAGTCTCCTTTATTTCTCTTTGTAACACTAACCATTATCTGACATTTAGTAAGACATATATATCTACATGTATCTTTAATTTCTATCTTCCCAACCAGAATATAAATTCTGCGCAGGCTGGGACTCTTCCCAATTTTGTTCACCCCTCCAGTCTTAATGCCTACTTTGATATGTGGCATACTGAAAGGTGCTCAATACATTTTCTTGAATAAATGCAGGAATGAACAAACAAATCAATATACATTTTTTTTCAAATGATTCTGTAATCCATTACATGTTTTTGGGCAAAGTCTAGTTTAGTTCCTTTCTATTATTATTTCCATTATTCTTTTCTATTTTATCTAATTCTACCTTATCTGGTCTTCTTGGGTATCCTCCTTTATTTTGGGAAAGCTATTATCAGTCATCATGAGTATTTTAATCTTTAAACTAGAAGGTATGACATATGTTCAGATTTTAAATATTGCTTTCCATATCAGTTGTTTTACCACACCATTCTAATTGTTCTTCTTTGAACAAGACCTTGTTTTCCTCCTATTGAGCTGACCAACACAGTTCATGCTAATAGTTTTGACTCCATATGAACACTACGTGTGTTCATTAAAAATACCTCAAACTCTTTTCTCTAAATAACAGGAGAAACATATGAATATTAAGTTTCTTAATGTAACCTTGCTTGGCAACTGAAGAATAACATTTACAAACTCTGTCTGATCAACAAAAAAATGGAGACCATTCTGACAATGCTATTCCATTCTACCATGATCTTTTTACAACTCAAAAAGGATTCTGTACTCCTTTGGCTCAAAATAATTCAGGGGCTCCTCATTCTCTATAACAGTGGTCCTCAAACTTTAGTGCTTATCAGAATCACTCAGAGGACTTCCTAAAAATGGATTGCTGGCCTCATGCCAAGTTTCTGATCCAGGGAGTCTCAGGAGGTCTGAGAATTTGCACTGCTAATGATTTCCCAGGTGAGGTTGTTGTTATTCGTCTGAGGGCCAAATCTGGAGAACTACAGCTCTGTAGAATTCAAACACCTTCACACAGTGTGCAAGTCAGTATATCATAGTGGTTAAGGTAGAAGAGATAGGCCAATCCAGTTCTACCATTCCCTAGCTTGTGACTTTAGAATGTTTATCTTATCTCTTTTGCCTTAGTTTCTTCATCTGTTAATGAGGACAATTTTAATAGTAGGGCTTTCCTCTTAGATTCATTGTGAAGTTAAATCTCATAATACCTAGAAATCATTCAACACAGGGCCATACAGAATAATCCATCCCAAAATGCTTATAACTCTTCAAGGCTCTTCAGGAACTTGCTGCTACCTCTTCAACTTCAAAGTACTAAGTGGGGATCTTTCAAACACCAGTTCTTTTCACCCTTTTGTTCCTTGGTTCATGGCCTTTCACTGTCGGGGATGCCTTTGTTTTCATTCTACTTCTTCCTGGTAAATGGTTACTCTTCTTTTAATACTGAATTCTGACAATCCATCTATCTGAAAGCATTTTATGAGCTGCTTAGATGGGGCTAGGTGTTCCTCAATGTGGACAGTTTACTGTCTGCCTTATATTTGTGATGCATATTTGTGGTGATGATCCCATGGCAATGAAGATGAACTTTCTACTTTGTTCCACTGACTCTCTCTCAGACACATTAACAGCTAAATATAGTAAGAGGTGAGCCCAATGATAGAGAAATTCCTAGAGCATTATGGGAACTCAGAGGAAGGACAACATCTCTGCTTTCATTTACAAAAACCCTAAAGAGTGACACAAATTACCAAAACTGACTCACTAATTACACATTCTCTCCACATACTCTTTTTCAGACCATGTCAATTAAGTTTTTGTTTCTATCAGTTCATCAAAGTGTACCTTGTACAAGTCACCAATAAATTCCATGTAACCAAATCCAAACACCATTTCCAAGTGTTTATCTTACTTGATTTATTTGACATAAGCAATTGTTTAGTTTCATTTGGCTGTGTGACAATACTTTGGATTCTCCTCCTACCATATTGGATGAGACGTCTTGTCTTTTTGATAGCTTCTTGCTATAGTCTGAATGTGTTCCCCCCAAAATTCACATGTTGGAATCTGAACACCTAGTCTGATGGGAGATTTTGAGAGATGATGTTCTCATGAATGGAATTAGTGATTTTGTGAAAGATACTCCATGTGAGGCTATAAGGAGTAGTCTGTGACCTGGGAGAGGGCTCTCACCTGATCATCTTGTCACCCTGATCTGAGATTTGCAGCTTCCAGAGCTGTGATGAACAAATGTGTGTTGTTTATAAGCTACCCAATATGGGGTATTTTGTTTAAAAAGTCTATATAGACTAAGACACTTCTCATCTTCTTGAACTCTAAATGTTGGACTGCACAGAGCTCAGTTATGAAAATCTTTATATTTTCTTATGGACTTTCACATCGTATGTCTTCTTATCCATTCCTGTGCCTTTACATTTATATAATGATGACTTCCAAATTTACATTTTCATCCCTTTCCTCTTTTGCTGAACCCCATATTCATATATCCAAATGTCTTGAATTAGGTTGGTAGTAGTAGCGGTGGTAATATGTAGTCAGATTCTGAACATATACTTATGTTAAGGAAGATAAGCTTTGTGGATGGATTTGCTGTTAAGTGTGATATAAAGAACAAAAGTCAAGGATGTGGTCCATATACACTATGGAGTATTATGCCTCCATCAGAAAGGATGAATACCCAACTTCTGTAGCAACATGGATGGGACTGAAAGAGATGATGCTGAGTGAAATAACTCAAGCAGTGAGAGTCAATTATCATATGGTTTCACTTATTTGTGGAGCATAACAAATAATATGGAGGACATGGGAGATGGAGAGGAGAAGGGAGTTGAGGGAAATTGAAAGGGGAGGTGAACCATGAGAGACTATGGACTCTGAAAAACAACCTGAGGGTTTTGAAGGGGCGGGGGAGTGGAAGGTTGGGGGAGCCAGGTGGTGGGTATTAGGAAGGGCACAGATTGCATGGAGCACTGGGTGTGGTGCAAAAACAATGAATACTATTACACTGAAAAGAAATAAAGAAAAAGTCAAGGATTACTTTAAGATTTCTTTTTTTTTTTCTTAAAGATTTTATTTATTTATTTGACAGAGAGAGATCACAAGCAGATGGAGAGGCAGGCAGAGAGAGAGAGAGAGAGAGAGGGAAGCAGGCTCCCCGCTGAGCAGAGAGCCTGATACGGGATTCAATCCCAGGACCCTGAGATCATGACCTGAGCCGAAGGCAGCAGCCCAACCCACTGAGCCACCCAGGCGCCCGACGTTAAGATTTCTGACCTAAATAATTCTTAAAAGGGAGGTTCCAACATATATGTATCTAATAACAGAATCCCAAAACGCATAAAACAAAGCTTATAGATTGGAAGAGAGGAAAAAAATATATAAAATGTTCCACCTGTATTAGTCTTGGATTGCCATAACAAGGTACCACAGATTGGGTGGCTTAAATAACATACATCTATTTTTTCCCAGTTCTGGAGGCTAGAAGTCCAAAATCAGGGTACCAGAAAACTGAATTTCTGGTGGCACCACCTTTCTGGCTTGTACATGCCCTCTTTTTGCTGTGTCCTCACATGTCTTTTCTTCTGTGTACACATAGAGAAAAAGAACTCTGATGTCTTTTCCTCTTGTTATAAGAACACTAGTCAGGTTAGGGTCCCATTCTCATGAACCTATCTAACTTTATTATCTCCTTAAAGGCCCTACTTCCAAATATAGTCAAATTGGGGGTTATAACTTCCACATATGAACTTTAGGGACACACAATTCAGTCCATAGTATCACCCAAAAAGCACAAAATACAGATTCTTCTCTTGTACACATGAAACATTCTCCAAGATAGATCATATTGTAAGTCATAAAACACACCTCTGTAAATTTGAAGGGATTGGAATTATACAAAACATGTTTTTCAATCACTGTATAATAGAATTAGAAATCATAACAAGAAGACATTTGAGAAATTCATGAATATATGGAAACTAAACAATACACTCCTAAATAACAAATGAATCAAAGAAAAAAAATCACAAGGGTAATTAGAAAATACCTTGAGATGAATAAAAAGGAAGGTACAAAATACTGAAACATATAGGATTCAGCAAAAGCAATAACAGAGATATATTTTTTGATGTAAAATGCTTATATTAAGAAAGAGCAAAGAAGTACAAAAGGTATATTTAGAAAACTACAAAATGGAAAGATACTAAAGAAGGCTAAATAAATGGAAATATATCCCATATTCATGTATCAGAAGATTTATATTTTTAAGATGGTTGTACATCCTAAATTGATCTACAAAGTCAATGTAATTCCTTATTAAAATCCCATCTGATTTTTTCTGCAGAAATTGATAAACAAATCTTTCTTTAAAAAATTTATTTATTTATTTTGAGAGAGGGAGAGAGAGAGAGAGAGCGAGCATGGGGTGGGGAAGGGCAGAGGGAGAGGGAGAGAGAATCTAGACCAGACTTACCGCTGAGCATGGAGCCTGATGTGGGGCTCAATCTCAAGACAATGAGATCATGACCTGAACCAAATTAAGAGTCAGATGCTTTAGTGACTGAGCCACCCAGTTGCCCTTGACAAACTAATCTTAAAACTAATAGGGAAGTGCAAGTGACTCAGTAGCTAACATAATGTTGAAAAGTGAGTACAAAGTTGGATTCATGCTTTCTGATTTCAAAACTTACTCTAAAGCTACAGCAAAGGAAGTATAATACTGGCTTAAAGAGAGACATATAGATCAATGAAACAGAACTGAGAATCTATAAATAAACTCACAATCTGGATTTTCAATAAGAGTGAAAGACAATCTAATGGGGGAATGAACAGTATTTTCAACAAATTCTGCTGGAACAATTGAATATCCACATTCAAAAGAATGAAGTTAGATTCCTCTCTTATACCATTAAAAATTTTGCTCAAAATGGACCATAGATCTAAATGTAAGAGGAAAAAATTATAAAAGACAGAGAAAATACAGGAATAAATCTTTGTGGCTTTGGGTTAGGCAAAACTTTCTTAGATATGATACCAAAAGCACATGATAGAAGAAAAAATTATGCTATTTGGATTTCATCAAAATGAAAAACTTTCGGGGCACCTGAGTGACTCAGTTGTTTGGGCAATCAACTCTTGGTTTCAGCTCAGGTTGTGATCTTGGAGCCATGGGATTGAGCCCCGTGTTGGGTTCTGTGATTAGTGTGGAATCTGCTTGAAATTCTCTCTCCCTCTTCCTCTGCCTCTCCCCCCACTCATCATTCTCTCTCTCTCTCTCTCTAAAATAAGTAAATTTTTAAAAAGAAAAGGAAAAAAGAGAAAAACCTTTATGTTTTAAAGGAAACAATCATGAAAATGAAAGTGAAAAGGCAATCTTGTACACCTAAAACTAATATAATATTGTATGCTAATTCACTGGAATTAAAATAGAAACTTGAAAAGTCAATCCATAGAATGTGAGAAAATATTTGCAAACATGTATCTGATAAGGGAAATTTATTTGGACAACATGAAGAACTCTTACAACTCTGTAACAAAAAGATAACACTGTTTAAAAATGAGCAAAGTATCTGAATTGGTCTTTCTCCAAAAAAAAAAGTACAAATGGCCAATAAGCACAGAAAAGATGCTCAACATCATTAGCCATCAAATAAGTGTAAAACAAAACCACAAAGAGACACTACTTCACACCTTCTAGGATTGTTACCATCAAAAAGATAATAATAAGCCTTGGTGAGGATGTGAAGAAATTGGAACCCTCATGCATTGCTGGTGGGAACATAAAATGGTACAGATGTTTTCTAAAACATTCTGGTGATCCTCAAAAAGACTTGAAAGGGTGGAATGCCTGGGTGGCTCAGTGGGTTAAGCATCTGCCTTCAGCTCAAGTCATGATCCAGGGTCCTGGGATGGAGCCCACACTGGGCCCCTGAGTGGGGAGACTGCTTCTCCCTCCCCCTCTGGCTGCTGCTGTCCCTGCTTGTTTTCTCTTTCTCTGTCAAACAAACAAATAAATAAAATCTTTAAAAAAAAAGACTTGAAAGCATAAACATAGAACTAGTTACCACATAACCTAGCAGTTCTACTCCAGGTATACACCTAGAGAAATGAAAACACATGTCCACACAAAAATTTTTCATGAATGTTCAAAGAAGCACAATATTCAAAAAGTAGAAAAATATCAACTGCTTAATAGATAAATATATAAATAATGTATAACATAAAAATATAAAATATATAAAAATTATAAATATAAATAAAGGTATAAAAAGTATAAAAAATGTGTAAATAACATATATGTCCCTCTTTCTCATTCTACTGCAGCCAGACCAACCAACCCACTTATTGCTCTCAAACAGTATGTCCAGCACACTGAACCCACACACTTACATCAGATAATTAACTCTTTTTTTTTAAAGATTTTATTTATTTGACAGAGAGAGATCACAAGTGGGCAGAGAGGCAGGCAGAGAGAGAGAGAGAGGAGGAAGCAGGCTCCCCGCTGAGCAGAGAGCCCATGTGGGACTCGATCCCAGGACCCTGAGATCATGACCTGAACTGAAGGCAGAGGCTTAACCTACTGAGCCACCCAGGTACCCAGATAATTAACTTTTATCTGGGTTAGCATTTGTAAGTCATAAACAGAGGGGAGACTGAGATTCACCTGTGTAAGATGTGTGGCCCTACCAATGAGGCCATGCATAGTAGAGCAAGATTTAATCAAGGCAGAGAGAAATATGCTGAAATACTATATCATTTCTACCTATAAAAAAACTCTTATTCTTTTCTGAAAGGGTTTGGTAGTGCAGGTGTCAGGGTGGTAAATTAGAGAATGGGCTGCTGGTAGTAACAGGGGATGCTTAACACACTTAACAGGAAGAAGAGAAACTAAAATCCTAAAAAGACTGTTGCTTTGTTCACTGTGGCAGGCAGAATAATGGTCCCCCAAATCCCCAGAATCTGTGAATATGTTATCTAATATGGCAAAGGGGACTTTGAAGATGTGATTAAATCAAGAATTTTGAGATGGAGAAATTATTCTGGATTACCTGTGTACATACAGTGTAATCCTGAAGGTCTTTATAAGATGGAGATAGGTGGATTAAAGTTAGAGAAACAAGATAGGATGATAGATGCAGATGTTAACTTGATGTACAGTTGACTATTGAACAATACGGGTTTGGATTGCATGGGTCTGCTTATATGAGAACTTTTTACAATAGGGTGCACTAAATTTTCTCTTATGATTTTCTTAATAACATTTTCCTTTCTGTAACTTAATTTATAATTTATTATAAGAACACATTATATAATACATATAACACACAAAATATGTGTTAATGGACTTTATGTTATCAGTAAAGTTTCTGGTCAACAATAGGCTATTAGTAAATTTTGGGGAAGTCAGAAGTTACATGTGGACTTTTGGCTGGATGGGGGATCACTGTTCCTAACCCCTGTGTTGTTCAAGGGCCAATTGTACTTTGAAGATAAGGGAAGAGTCCATGAGTTGAGGGATATAGGTGGCTTGTAGAAGCTGAAAATGTTAAGGAGATAAATTCTTCCCTAGAGTCTCTAGAAGGAATGTGGCTCTGCTGATATCTTGACTTTTGAACACCTAACTTCCAGAACCAGAAGATAATACATATGTGTTATTTTAAGGCACCAAATTTGTGGTAATTTGTTACAGCAGCAGTAGTAAATGAATAAACACATAGGCTGCATGGCTAATTACAGTGTGTCCAGAATCTCTACCTTGAAATTCTTGAATGTTTTTGCAATTGAGCTGGAGGCAGTTCTAAAATAGGTAATTAAGTGCTGCTTGAAGGTCATGGAATGGCAGTGTGGCTAAGTACATTAGCATGTTTTATAAGTACATCCTACCACAAGGTCACTTAAAATGTTGTTAATCATGTAAGGACATTGGTTGAGGTATTGCAGAACTCAGAGGACATAATGGTAAATTCACACCAATAAAGAAATATTTGAAAAGTTATCTTCCACTGCCTAGATGAAGATGAAGTAAAAGATATCCTAGATTTCTAATTTCACAAAGAATGGTACTCTCTGTAGAGAAAGGCTTGGAGGCTTATACTCAGAGAAGCTGATAATGGTCCAAGGTGATGACTGCATGGTGACCAAGGATTCCTGGCAGATCTTTGTTCTTCATTATTTTTCTTTATGAAGATCAGTAGAATGTCTGTCTGTCTGTATGTAAGAACTGACATATCCTTCAAAAGCAGGAGTCAATGATTTGTTTGGAGCAGTGAGTCTATTTGCTGGATTCATGGCCCACAGATGGATTGCAAAGCCACAGTGATTTATAAGAGCATGTGTGTGAATATGTGAGTAGATATTTGTGGTGATGATGTGTGTATGCTTACTGTTCTTTAATTGATGGAGAACACTTCTGAGAATACTTCTTTCTGTAGGCAAAAGGATAAGATCTAAAGTTAAATGACAGAAAAGGATCCTTTAGGCTATCATCAGGTCATGGATCAAAAGCAAAGGTAAAAAATAAACTGGCTCAGAAGGATTCACTATAAGTATGGCCTCAGGGTAAAGCTTGCTAATGTTTCTGGGACACTGGTGAACATTTCCAAAGGGTGCATAGGTGCTGAGGGAACTTAGATTCTGAGCTCTGAAGGCAATAACTGACTAGCATCTGAATATATATATTTGGAGGGAGGTCCCTGTCAACCTGCAAGAACAACTTGCAACTGGGGACAATTCCAGGAGGCTGCTGTCAGGCTCCCAACTTGTTTCTGGGGCATCAGGTGAGGTGACAGAGAGTTGATTGCCTCTGGGGTACAAAACTTGCCTGTGGGAATTGTGTCAGACCTGCCTTTCTGGACAACATTTTTGGGGACAAGCAACCAAGTGCTTACGCAACAAGAGCCTCAGAGAATATTTTTCTACCCTTTCTGGCCCAGGTGGTAATCCAGGGATCTGCATGGAAACCAGACGTATGTCTGGGAGTGGGTCATCTGCAAGAGGATGAAGGAAGACTAGGAAGTAGAGGACATTTGGAAGGAAATATCATGGGGTTGTCAACCTTTATTGGATCATGATCTGCTCTGATGACCAGATGAAATCCAAAGACTAAGAAAAATGTACTTATATACATCCATGGAATTCTGTACATAATTTCAAAATCACAAAATCCACTGACTTTCCTTAGTGGTCAGTAGATCCTGACATTAAAAATTTCTCATTTAGACCTGAAAGGTGGGCAGATGTCCAACTATATTTAACGGGTATGGTCTATAAGGTGAACTTAGAGGTTTTGGAGACTGGAGAAAGCCTTTTGTACTAATATTTCACAGCAAGATAGCCATTTTTAGAGTATCCTGGAAACTGTGAGTGGGTATGGATTTGTTGGATCAATTTGGATAGTTCAGAAGTAAGGGAATACTATTAACTGACAGAAGAGAGAATGAAGATAATGGAATAAGTTTAGAAATTTAAGGTGCGGTGGGCCACCCATGAGAAAGTGCCCAGTCAGCAGTTAAAAGCATAGGCTTGATACTCAAAAGAAAGGCAGAAGGTAAGAGTTTGAGTCATTGGCATAAAGGTGGAAGCTGAAAGCATCACTATGTGTTAAATGTGCCAGGAAGTGTAGTTTATCTGATTATAAAATGATGTTTTTAAAGTACTTTGAGATTTCAAAGCATATATACAAAATAAGGTACACTTCTTATTCTTTATTATAAGAATTCAAGACATATGATTAAGAGACAAAGCTTTCATTAAAATTCCCATCTCAGCCTCAAGTATCTTAATGTATTTAGAATTCAATAGAAACTTGATACTGAAGTTAAAATTAAAAAATTCCTAACGTTAAATTTAAGTTGTGGAAACCCAATAGGCCTGGAGGCCACAAATAAGAAATGAAAATTTGCTTTGTCAAAACATGAAATCATGGTTGAGTAAGCTGAGGGGGTTACATTTTCCATATTACTGTCAATATATTTAGGTTTCCATCCACAACTTACTTGGTTTACTTATAAATCCACAAGTTTCCCCAGTGAATCTCTTGTGTGATTAGCACTATTTGAGAAATTGAAAACTTCTTATTGTAATAATTTCATCATCCTCATGTTTAATTGAGGCAAGTATATTTTGGGAAAGAGATTTTTTTGTTGCGTTATTTATTTATTTATTTTTAAGATTTACCTATTTGTTTGAGAGAGAGAGAGAGTTTGCATGAAGGGGCAGAAGGTGGAGAGGGCGAGGGAGAGAGAGAATCTCAAGGTGACCCTGTGCAGAGTATTGACTGAGCCACCTAGGCACTCTGAGGATTGATTTTTAAATTTGTTTTTGTTTCTGTTGTTGCTGTTGTATTAATTTTTTTCTTTTCTTTTCTTTTCTTTTTTTTTTTTTAAAGATTTATTTATTTGACAGAGAGAAATCACAAGTAGACAGAGAGGCAGCCAGAGAGAGAGAGAGAGAGGGAAGCAGGCTCCCTGCTGAGCAGAGAGCGCGATGCGGGACTCGATGCCAGGACCCTGAAATGACCTGAGCCGAAGGCAGCGGCTTAATCCACTGAGCCACCCAGGCGCCCCTTTTCAATTCCTAGTTTCATTGATTTAATCTGAGCAAATGTTTATTAACTTTTAGGGAGCAGTGAGCTCCTCATAACTGGAGATGGCTCCAGAGGTTAGACTGCCACATCTATTGAGATGACTCATAGTTTCTACCAACCATGAGTTTTTATTACCATACTAGATGCTTATACAATGTAAATATGATACTGTGAATAGTTTGTAGGAAATTCCTGGTTCTCCTTTGTGGTTCAAATCAATTATTCCTGAGGAGTAGAAGACAGCCCCCGGGGTCAGGTGTTCCCAACACTGGTTTCAAATTATATTCTTGATTTGTTATTTTAGGATCAGAAGCCCTCTAATAAACCTTTGCATTTGCAAGTAGCACAGGATTGATTGATTGATTGATTTGACTTTTGGCCATCTTAAATACCCAGTGAACAGATACAGCTTTTCATCTTAGCACCCCTGCAGTCTTCTGTTTCCTAAAAAGAGAGATTGTCATAATAGGCCATTCTCCTTAACTTTCTCCCTTACTGCATTGCTTCTTCATTTTAACCACCATGTGTCTGACTATTGGGCAGTGACAGTGAGTGCTCTTCACTGGATCAAATTCACTCCATTCTCCAGGACAAGTTTTCCAGCTTCAGTCATCCAGAGTCCTGCCTCTCTGAAGAACTGTGTATACCTAACAACTCTTAGACATCCTGTGGTGCCTGGCTGGCTCTGTTGTAGAGCATGCAACTCTAAGTCTCAGAGTCATGAGTTCAAGCCCCACATTAGGCATAGACTTTAAAATGAAAAATGCTCCACATCACTTGTCATTAGGGAAATACAAATTAAAACCACAATGAGATACCACCTTACACCAGTTAGAATTGCTAAAATTAACAAGACGGGGAACAACAAATGTGGAGAATGGGGAACCCTTTTAAACTTTTGGTGGGAATGCAAGCTTGTATAGCCACTCTGGAAATTAAAATGGGGGTTCCTCAAGAAGTTATCAACAGAGCTACCCCATAACCCAGCAATTGTGCTACTGGGTATTAATCCCAAAGATACAGATCTAGTGAAAAGAAGGGGCACTTGTACCCCAACATTTGTAGCAGCAATATCCACAATAACCAATTTGTGGAAGGAGCCAAGATGTCCATCAACAGATGAATGGATAAAGAAGATGTGATTCATATATGCAATGGAATATTACTGAGCCATCAGAAGGGATGAACACCTACCATTTACATCAACATAGATGGAATGGGAGGGTGTTATACTGAGCAAAATAAGTCAATTATAGGGGCTCCTGGGTGACTCAGCCATTAAGTGGCTGCCTTCAGCTCAGGTCATGATCCCAGGATCCTGGGTTTGAGCCCCACATCAGGCTCCTTGCTCAGCAGGAAGCTTGCTTCTCCCTCTTCCACTTCCCTTGCTTGTGTTCCCTCTCTCACTGTGTCTCTCTGTCAAATAGATAAATAAAATCTCTTAAAAAGTAAGTCAATCAGAGAAAGGCAGTTAATATATGGTTTCATTCATATGCAGGATATAAGA
Organism: Mustela putorius furo; assembly: GCF_011764305.1. Taxonomy (NCBI): domain Eukaryota; kingdom Metazoa; phylum Chordata; class Mammalia; order Carnivora; family Mustelidae; genus Mustela; species Mustela putorius. The sequence goes on from NW_025421424.1 coordinate 1,293,457, forward strand.
AACAGTGCAGAAGATCATTGGGGAAGGGAGGGAAAACTGGGAAGTCATCAGAGAGGGAGAAAAGCCATGAGAGACTCTTAACTATAGGAAACAAACTGAGGGTTGCTGGAGGGGAGGTGGTTTGGGGGATGGGGTAACTGGGTGATGAGCATTAAGGAGGGCAAGTGATGTGATGAGCACCGAGTGTTATATGCAAGTAACAAACCATTGAACACTAAATTAAAAACTAATGGTGTACTATATGTTGGCTAATTGAATTCAAATTTAAAAAATTAAATGAAAAATAAAGTTCATCTTCGCTTTTGTTTCCTTTGCCTTTGGAGACATATCTTGAAAGAAGTTGCTGTGGCTGATATCGAAGAGATTACTGCCTATGTTCTCCTCTAGGATTCTGATAGTTTCCTGTCTCACATTGAGGTCTTTTATCCATTTTGAGTTTGTCTTTGTGTACGGTGTAAGAGAATGGTCGAGTTTTATTCTTCTACATATAGCTGCCCAGTTTTCCCAGCACCATTTATTGAAGAGACTGTCTTTTTTCCACTGTATATTTTTTCTTGTTTTGTCGAAGATTATTTGACCATAGAGTTGAGGGTCCATATCTGGGCTCTCTACTCTGTTCCACTGGTCTATGTGTCTGTTTTTATGCCAGTACCATGCTGTCTTGGTGATCACAGCTTTGTAGTAAAGCTTGAAATCAGGTAACGTGATGCCCCCAGTTTTATTTTTGTTTTTCAACATTTCCTTAGCGATTCGGGGTCTCTTCTGATTCCATACAAATTTTAGGATTATTTGCTCCAGCTCTTTGAAGAATACCGGTGGAATTTTGATCGGAATAGCATTAAAAATATAGATTGCCAAAAAAACCTTAGATATCTACACTAAAAAGGGTTTCAAGTAAGTTTAGGAACAGGTATCCTTTATCCTATTATGCACATTTATCCTTCCCACAATATGCACTGAGTACCTGCTTTATGTCAGGTCAGTTTTAGGCACTGGAACGCTAGAAATGAGAAGACACAATTGCCCCCTTCAGAAATCTCAGACATATTGTTGATTATACAGCAGTGTGTTTCTAAATCCCAAGTTACTATTTCCTGCTTTTCTGGACTTCCCTCTTTATAGGTTCCCAATTGGCCAGTCTGCACTTTCATGTTCTCTCTACGGCCATACATATAAACAAGCCTCTCTTTTGTATGTATTGAATAAGTAGTTGATTTTGCTGCTTTGCCTGGATTTTAGAATCATAACTACAGCCCATCTACTTACTTAGATTCTATACATGCACTTTTTCCTTCACTTGAGCTGAAGTCCTTGTACACAGACCTTGTTCTTAAACTCCAAATCATTGCCTTTCCTTTTCTTTTGACTCACCAACCAGTGTTTTGTCATTCAGAGCTATGGTTCCAACAATATACCACTTTCTCAGTACAAAACCCATGCTCTGATTGAAACTTTTTTCACAAATGCTATGACTTCTGTCTTCCCTATAGCTTCCTGTCATTCATAGGTTCATAAGTTCATAACTCCCCCAGTATTCTGCTTGACATTGCCAATAACTTGGTACTAACACCAACTACCTCTGGAATATAAGAAAAGAAAAAAAAAGCCCAGAAGCTCTTCAGGGCAAAGTTATGCCTCCAGGTCAAAGGAAAGGCAGTAGACTTAGAAAATCTCACAATATTTTACTGCAATAAAACTAGGGCAAAAACATCTGATAGTGTCAGATTTAGATGTCAAAAATGCAGACACCATTAATAATTTATGCTATTTCTGCTCACTGAAGAATAATGATGTTTATTAGGAGACCTCAGAAGTATCATAATGGAGGTGTGCAAATTGTATAAAATCTGGGCATATCCAATATTCATCCAAAATAGAAATATTATATTGGGATTCAAATTTTCAGCTTAGCTGGATTTTGTTGTTGTTTTATAAATGTTTGAACCTGAAGAAAAAGTATCTCTCTCTTTTTAAAAACTCATACAATTACTAGTAGATTTTGTGGAGAACCACTCTTTTTTGCTTGGTCCCCAAAACAAAAGTGCCAAGATAGTTTGACATATTCCCATGCATCACAGTTAATGTCAAAGTGAACCTTGTGTTATTCAAAAGATCACGTGTACAAGCAGTTTTCAGTTCAAAAATAAGTTTTGTTTATAGAATATCATTTTTATCCTGGGCTGCAGGGGTGGTTCAATATTCTTAAATCAATCTATACAATGCATCATGTGAGTAAAAGAAAGGATAAGAACCATATGATTCTTTCAATAAATTCAGAAAAAGCCTTTGACAAGATACAACATCCATTCTTGATAAAAACCCTCAAAAAAGTGGGGGGAGGATAGAGGGAATATACCTTAACATCATTAAGACCATATATGATAGATCCACAGCTAATATCATCCTCAATGGGGAAAAACAGAGCTTTTTCCCCAAGGTCAGGAACAAGAAAGGGATGTCCACTCTGACCATTGTCATTTAACATAGTACTGGAAGTCCTAGTGTCAGCAATCAGACAACAACAATAAAAAGACATCCAAATCAGCAAAGAAGGAGTCAAACTTTCACTATTTGAAGATGACATGCTATTCTATGTAGAAAACCCAAAAGACTCCACCAAAAAATTAGTAGAACTGATACACAAAATCAGCAAAGTCATAGGATATTAAGTAAACATATAGAAACTTATACACTGATAAGGAAGCAATAAGAGAAATCAAGGAATTGATCCCATTTACAATTGTACCAAAAACCATAAGATACCGAGGAATAAAAATAACTATGGGAACTACAGGGTACCTGGGTGGTTCAGTTGATTGGGCATCCAACTCTTAATTTTAGCTCAGGTCATGATCTCACTGAGCATGGAGCCTGCTTAAGATTCTCTCTTCCACTTCCTCTCCCTCTACCGCCCTAAAAAAAAAAAAAAAACAACAACAAAAAAAACTAACCAAATAGGTAAAAGATCTATACTCTGAAAACTATAGAACTTATGGAAGAAATTGAAAATGACACAAAGAACTGGGAAAAACATTCCATGCTCATGGGTTGGAAGAACAAATATTGTTCAATTATCTATATGACCCAAAGCAATATATGCATTTAAAGCAATCCCTATCAAATACAACCAGCATTTATCACAGAGCTAGAACAAACAATCCTAAAATTTGTATGGAACCACAAAAGACCCCAAACTCCCAAAGCAATTTTGAAAAAGAATACCAAAGCTGGAGACATCACAATTCCAAACTTCAAGCTCTATTACAAAACTGTAATCATCAAGACAGTATGGTACAGCACAACGACAGACATATAGATCAATGAAACAGAATCGAAAACCCAGAAATGGACCACAACCATATGGTCAACTAGTCTTTGGCAAAGTAGGAAAAAATATCCAATCAGAAAAACAAAACAAAACAGACTCTTCAATAAATGGTGTTGGGAAAACTGGACAGCAACATGCAGCAGAATAAAACTTGACCACTTTCTTACACATACAAAAAATGAATTCAAAATGAATGAAAACCTAAATGTGAGTAAGGAATCCATCAAAATCCTAGAGGAAAACACAGGCAGCAACATCTTTGACCTCAATCAACCATAGCAACTTCTTACTAAACATGTCTCCGAAGACAAGGTAAACAAAAACAAAAATGAATTATTGGGACTGCATCAAGATAAAAACCTTTGCAAAGCAAAGGAAACCATCAACAAAATTAGAAGACAACCTATGGGATGGGAGAAGACATATGCAAATGACATATTTGATAAAGAGCCAGTATCTAAAATCTATAAAGAGCATATCAAACTCAACACCCAAAGAACTAATAATCCAATCAAGAAATGGACAGAAGACACGAACAGACATTTCTGCAAAGAAGACATCCAGATGGCTAACAGACACATGAAAAAGTGCTCAGCATCACTCTGCATCAGGGAAATATAAATCAAAACCACAATGAGACACCACATCACAGCAGTAACAAAACAGGAAACTGCGTATGTTGATGAGGATGCAGAGAAAGGGGAACCCTCTTACACTGTTGATAGGAAGGCAAACTGAGGAGCCACTCTGAAAAACAGAATGGAGGTTCCCCAAAAAGTTAAAAACAGAACTATGCTATGGCTCAGTAATTGTACTTACTAGGTATTTACCCAAAGGATACAAAGATACAGATTTGAAGGGCTACATGCCCCCAATGTTTTTAGCTGCATTATCAGCAATAGCCAATGGATAAAGAAGTTGTGGTATGTATATACAATGGAGTATCACTTAGCCATCAAAAAGTATGAAATCTTGCCATTGAAATGATGTGGGTAATTTCATTTATTATGCTAAATGAAATAAGTCGATCAGAGAAAGTCAAATACCATATGATCTCATATGTGGAATTTAAGAAAGAAAACAGATGAGGAGTGCATGGGTGGCCCTGTCATTTGAGCATTCAACTCCTGCTTTTCAGCTCAGGTCATGATCACATGGGTTGTGTAATCAAGCCCTGCATCAAGCTCTCTACTTGGTGAGGAGTCTGCTTGAGTATTCCCTCCCTCTGTCCTCCCCCCTGCTCTTTCTCTCTCAAGTAAACAAATAATTTTTTTTAAAAGAAACAAAACAGATGAACACAGGGGAAAGAAAAAAAGAGAGGGAGGCAAACCATAACAGAGATTCTTAACAATAGAGAACAAACTGAGCATGGATGGAGAAGTGGTGGGTAAGGTGATGGGCTAAATGGATGATGGGTGTTAAGGAGAGCATTTGTTGTGATGAACACTGGGTGTTATATATAAGTGATGGATCATTAAATTCTACACCTGAAACCAATTTTACCATATGTGTTAACTAACTTGAATTTAAATAAGAACTTGAAAAAATAAAAGAACATTTTTAAGATTTGTAAGAAAGGTATAAAAATTGACTCAAATTGGATCATATTCTTAAATGTAAGAGCTAAAACTGTACAACTCTTAGGGAAAAAAAAAGGAGTATGTCTTTGTAACCCTGGTTTAGGCAATAGTTTTATAGATGTGACATCAAAAGTACATGCAAGAAAAGAACAAATAGATGCATTGAGACATTGGACTTAATTAAATTAAAACTTTGTGCTTCAAAGAACATAATTGAGAATGTGAAAGACAATCCACAGAATGGGGAAATATTTGCAAACATATATCTAATAAGGAAACTGTAGTAGAATATACAAAGAATTTTTACAACTCACTGATAAAAAGTCAAATAACTCTATTAAAAGATGAGCAAAGTTTCTGAATAGACTCCAAAAGAAGATACACGAATGGCCAATAAGCACATGTAAAGATGCTCCTCATCTTTAGCCATCAGAGAAATGCAAAACAAAACTACAATGAGATACCACTTTTACTCACTAGAATAGTTACAATCAAAAAGAGTGATATGGGGATGCATGGGTGGCTCAGTTGGTTGGACGACTGCTTTCGGCTCAGGTCATGATTCCGGAGTTCTGGGATTGAGTCCCACATCGGGCTCCCAGCTCCACGGGGAGTCTGCTTCTCCCTCGGACCTTCTCCTCGCTCATACTCTCTCTCACTGCCTCTCTCTCAAATAAATATAAAAAATCTTTTAAAAAAAAGAGTGATATGATTATATGTTAATAATAAAAAAAGAGTGACATGTGTTAATGATGATGTGTAGAAATTTGAACCCTCATGCATTGCTGGTGGAAATGTAAAATGGTATAGCTGCTTTGTTACCTATATTTAAATGATTTTATTTATTTGATAGAGTACAAGTTGGGGGAGTAGCAGAGAGATAAGCAGACTCCCTACTGAGTCAGGGTTCAGTCGCAGGAGCCTGAGATCTTGACCTGAGCTAAAGTCAGATGCTTAACTGACTAAGCCATCGAGGTGCTCCATGGTATAGTTGCTTTAGACAACAGCCTGGGAGTTCTTCAAAAGGACCCAGATATCTCACTCCTAGATAAGTGTCCCAAAGAAATGAAACCATGTCCAAGAAAAAGTTTGTACATGAATGTTAATAGAGGTATTATTCATACTATTCTCCAAGTAGAAGCAGTCCAAACATTCAAATGCTGAATGGATAAATAAAATGTGGTATATCCTTACAATGGAATAATTATTCAGCATTAAAAAGGAATAAAGTACTGTTATATGCTACAGCATGTATGAACCCTGCAAACATTATGCTCAATGAAAGAAGCCAGACACAAGAGACCATATAGTTTGATTCTGTTTATGTGAAATATCCAAAATAGACAAATCCATATATACAGAGGGTGGATTAATGGTTGCTTGCGGCTGAATATGAGAAAAGGAACTGACTGCAAATGATGGATAATTTAGGAGTGAATAAAGTGTTGGTAAAATGAGATTTTGTTGATGGTTTCCTAAAAAATGTGTTTGTGCCTAAAATCATAGTTTCAGACTATGTGAAGCAAAATTAGAACTATGGGGAGTGAATGAAGAGGGTGAATGGGGTCAAATGTATACCAACAAATGGCAACTAGACTTATTATGGTGATCACATTGTAGTGTATACAAATATAAAATTATTATTTGTTTTTAGAGAGACAGAATGCATGTTGGGGGGAGTGGGGAGGTAGAGGGAGAGGGAGAGAGAATCATTTTTTCTATTTTTTAATTAATTTTTTATTAACATATAATGTATTATTTGCCCCAAGGGTGCAGGTCTGTGAATCGTTAGGCTTACACACTTCACAGCACTCACCATAGCACATACTTTCCCCAATGTTCATAACCCAACCACCCTCTCCATACCCCTTCCTTCCAAAAACCCTCAGATTGTTTTGTGAGATTAAGAGTCTCTTATGGTTTGTCTGAGAGAGAGAGAGTCTTAAGCGGGCTCAGGGCTCAATCTCATGCCCTGAGATCATGACCTGAGTTAAATCAACAGCCAGATGCTCAACTGACTGAGCTACCCAGGCATCCCAAATATCAAATTATTGTTGTACACCTGAAACCAATGTAATGCTATATACCAATTTTACTTCAATTAAGAAATATAGCAAAAAAAATCTTAATGTGAGTGCTATGAAGTGTGTAAACCTGGCAATTCACAGACCTGTACCCCTGGGGCTAATAATACATTATATGTTAATAAAAACAAACTAAAAAAAAAATTAAAAGAAACTCAGCAGGAAAAAATATCTACTTTGGAAACAAAACTACCAGTATGAAAAAGAGAATAGACAAGTTAATAATTTAGTTAAAGATTTGAACAATGCAATTAATTAACTTCATCTCATTGATATTTATAGAACACTACACCCAACAACTGCAGAAAGAACATTCTTTTTGAGTGTACATAAAATCCTAGGATACTTCCATTGGATCTAAAAAATTCAAAGAAAATCACAAAAAAACATTGAATACAAAACATTTTCAAAGAACAAACTTCTGGCTTTTTTGGTCTGGTTTCTATTTCATTGATTTCTGCCAAAATAAACCATATAATTGGGATTTAAAATAAGTCTTAATAATTTTCAAATTTTTGTTTAAATTCTAGTTAGCTAACGTATAGTGTAATATTGGTTTCAGGAGAAGAGTTTACTGATTCATCACAAGTGCCTCCTTAATACCCATCATCTATTGAGCCCATTGCCCACCCACCTCCTTCCATCAACCCTCAGTATGCTCTCTATCATTAAGAGTCTCTTATGGTTTCCTTCCTTCTCTCTCTCTTTTTTTAAGTTATTGGAATTATATAAAATATATATGATCAAGATGAAAGTAAACTAGTACTCAATAACAAGAAAGGTAAATGGAAAATCACAAAATATTAGGAAATTAAACAACATATTTCTAAAAACCCAAGGATCAATAAAAAATCACAGTAGTGGTTCATATATACCATGGAATATTATGCCTCCATCAGAAAGGATGAATACCCAACTTTTGTATCAACATGGATGGGTCTGGAGGAGATTATGCTGAGTGAAATAAGTCAAGCAGAGAGAGTCAATTATCATATGGTTTCACTTACTTGTGGAGCATAAGGAATTGCATGGAGGACATTAGGGGAAGGAAAGGAAAAGTGACTTGGGAAATTGGAGGGGGAGATGAACCATGAGAGACTGTAGACTCTGGGAAACAAACTGAGGGTTTTGGAAGGGAGGGGGTGTGGGGGTCTGGGTGTGGGGGAGGGTGGGCATTAAGTACGGCACTTATTGCATGGAGCACTGGGGGTGGTGCATAAACAATGAATCTTGGAACACTGAAAAAATAAAATAATTTAAAAATAAATTGCATCATTAAAATGTTAAAGAAATTACAATAGAAATTTGTGATATTATAAACAGAATTTTCATGACTTCTCATAAATAATGGAGGCCAGAAGATGGTAAAACTACATTTTTATTTTATTTTTTCTTCTTTCTTCTGTATTTATTTATTATTGAATTATAATTGACATATACTATACTTTTAGTTTCAGGTGTATGTCATAGTGTTTCAATATTTTTATACATTACAAAATGATTTCCACAATAATTCTAGTTACCATCTGTCACCTACAAAATTATTAGAATATTGATGACTATGTTCCCTATGCTGTACATTATATCCTTGTGACTTTCTTATTTTATAACTGGAAGTTTGTATCTCTTAATTCCCTTCACCTATTTTGCCACCCCCATCTTCTCCCTCATTTGGTAAACAAGAGTTTGTTATCTATATCTATAGGTTTGTTTCTGTTGTGTTTTTCCTGTTCATTTGTTTTGCTCTTTATATTCCACATATAAATAAAATCATGATATTTGTCTTTCCTGTATGATTTATTTCACTTGACATATACCCTCTATTTCTATCCATGTTGTTGCAAATGGTAAGATTTCATTCTTTTTATGGCTAGGTAATATTCCAGTGTGTGTGTATCTCACATCTTCTTTTTCCATTTATCTATTGATGGACACTTAGACTGCTTACATATCATTGTCTATTATAAATAATGCTGCAATGCACATAGGGGCATATATATCTCTTCAGACTGGTGTTTTGTTTTCTTTGGATAAACACCCAGAAGTGAAATTGCTATATTGTATGGTAGCTCTTTTTTTTTTTTTTTTTTTTAGGAACTTCCATATTTTTTTCTATAGTGGCTGCGCCAATTTACATTCCCACCAGCAGTGTACAAGTGTGCCTTTTCCTCCACATTATTACCAATACTTGTTATTTTTGTCTTTATGTAATAATCAATTTAACGTTGTGAAGTGATATATCTCATTGTGGTTTTGATCTGCAGTTCCCTGATGATTGGTGATGTTGAGCCTCTTTTCAGACACTTATCAGTCATCTGTATGTCTTTTTTTAAAATGTCTATTTAAGTTCTCAGCCCATTTTTTAAAAGCAGGCTCCATGTGCACTGTGGAGCCCAACATGGGCTTGCACTCATGACCCTGAAATCAAGACCTGATCTGAGATCAAGAGTCAGATATTTAACTGACTGAGCCACCCAGATATCCCTTGCCTGTTTTTAAATCAGGTTATTTTTTATATTAATTTGTGTAAATTCTTCATATGTTTTGGATATTAACTCTTTATTGAATGTATTATTTGCAGATATCTTCTTCATTTCAGTAGGTTTTCTTTTTGTTTTGTTGATAGTTTCCTTCACTGTGCAAAAAGTTGTTCAGCTTTATGTAATCCTATTTGTTTATTTTAGCTTTTGTTACTGTTTCCTGAGTAGACTGGTCCAAAAAACTATTGCTAAGACCAACGTCAAAAGCTTATTGTCTATATTTTCTTGTAGGAGTTTGATAGTAACAGGTCTAACATTCAAGCATTTAATCCATTTTGAATTTATTTTTGTATCTGGTGTAGGATAGTGGTCCAGGTTCATTCTTCTCCATGTAACTGTCCAGTTTTCCCAACACCATTTATTGAAGGGAAGGGACTGTTTTTCCTCATTGTATAATCTTGCCTTCTTTGTCATAGATTAATTGGCTATCTATGAGTGGGCTTCTCCTGGGTTCTCTTTTCTATATCATTGATTATGTGTTTATTTTTGTGTCAATACTGTACTGCTTTGATTACTATAACTTTGTAGCATAGTTTGGAATTTTGGATTGTGATACTTCCAGCTTTGTTCTTCTTTCTCAAGATTGCTTTGGCTATTTGGTGTCTTTTGTGGGTCTATACAAATTTTAGAATTCTTTGTTCTAGTTCCACAAAAAGTGTCATTGGTATTTTGATAAGGGTTGCGTAGAATCTGTAGATTGCTTTGGGTCATATGGGTATCTTAACAATATTAATTCTTCCAATCCACGGCCATGAAACATGTTTCAGTTTGTTTCATCAGTGCCTTATAATTTTCAGGGTAAGGGCCTTGGTTAAAGTGTACTAGATGAGCTCAACAGCAGAATGGAGCAGACACAGAAGAATTAATGAGCTTGAAGATAGACCAACAGAAGCAATTAAACCTCTAGATCCAACTATCAACCTACAGGAAATACAGAAGACAGAGAAAAATGCTAAATTACACCTCAGAGATGCAACTGGTAAAATTCAGGCTGTAAGAAACTTTGCAAGACCATTCTATTTCCTCATTGAATAAATACCAGTGAAAAAAATCACACATGAGGGAAATTTAGAGACTTAGAAGACTATGGACTGGCAGAATGTGTGGATTATTAGCTCTGTTCTGATTGTAACAAATGTACAATAAGTAAAACACATGACATTTATTAGGAAAAAACTCTTACTGTTAGATTTTTTTGATGCATTTGTAAATGGAATTGTTTTCTTAATTTCTCTGATAGCTTATTAGTCTGTATAAAAATGCCAAAATTTCTGTATTTTAATTTTGTATCCTACAACTTTACTGAATTCATTTATTAGTTCTAACAGGTTTTTTTTTTTTTTTTTGCATAATCTGGTTTTCTATACATAACATTATGTTGTTTGCAAATAGTGACAGTTTTTAACTCCTTTTTTCCAATTTGAGTGTTTATTTATCTTTCTTGCCTAATTGCTGTGGCTAGAACATCCAATACTATGTTGAATAAAAATGGTGTGAGTGGACATACTTGTCCTGTTCCTGATCTTGAGGAAATGCTTTCAGCTTTAAAAAAATTTTTTTAAAAAGATTTTATTTATTTATTTGACAGAGACCACAAGTAGGCAGAGAGGCAGGCAGAGAGAGGGGGAAGCAGGCTCCCCGCTGAGCAGAGAGCCTGATGCGGGGCTCAATCCCAGCACCCTGGGATCATGACCTGAGCCAAAAGCAGAGGATTTAACCCACTGAGCCACCCAGGCATCCTGCTTTCAGCTTTTAAATCACGGAATTGGATGTTAGCTGTAGGTTTGTTTAGTTGGCAGAATGGCTAGAGCTATAATAGGTTTAGCTGTGAGGTACTGGGGCATTCTATACTGGGACCACCAGAGAGGGATGGCTGGAGATGGTGTGGGAAAGGGCATGAGCCAAGGTATCCTCAGGCACGCTGTACTGGGACTGCCTTGGCGAGATCAATGGAACTGGAAGTGGTCATGGGCTGGGGTTGCTAGAGAGCACTGCACCAGGGCCACCTAGGTGTGATGGTTGGACCTGGGGTGGGTATAGATGGGGAGCCACCTTGGCTTGATGGCTACAGCTGGTGTAGGCTAGGGGTCTGGATCTTGCTGGGAAGCCCTTGCATGCTAGCTAGTGTCCTGGACCCTTCTCCCATTTATGCTATTGTGGTGGAGAAAGAATGTAAAGAATGGCATTTGCCAGCACCTCCAGTCTGAGAGAAAGTTCCAGCAGTTCCCTCCAAAGGTTGGTGAATTCTCTGAGGTTGGTAAATGGATTTCCTTCATTTATAGTCTAGTTTCCCTTCAAATTGCTGAAGTTTGGGGAGGGGGCGTTGATCTGTTTGTTTGATTGTTTTTGCTGTGCCCAGGGTGGGTGAACCTGCATAAGGGCCTCTCAGTGATATCCCTCCCTACTGCAGGTCATTACATTGGGAATAGGATTCCTATAAATAACATGTCTCTGTCCCTCCAACTCTTCTCTGTGTGGTTCCTGTAGACTTTGCTGTGCTGTCTTATTATCATTCAATTCTTCTTTGTGTGGAATTTCTCTATATGAAGATATAGCTTCTGTGTGTCTATGGAAGGAAGTGAGTTCAAGGTCTTCCTATGCTGCCATCCTGGATCACCTCCTGGAATTATATTTTTAAAGGTTTGAAAGAAAAAAACTGCCAACCCAGAATTCTGTATCGAGTGAAAACATTCTTCTAGAATCAAAGTGAAATAATGGCAATTTCAGGTAAAAGAAAACTGAGACTGTATTGCTAGAAGAGATGCATTATTGGAAATGTTAAGTAAGGTTCTTCATACTGAAGGGAAATGATATAGATGGAATCTTGATTCTTCAAGAAATAATGAAGAGTATCAGAAATAAATAAGTTTCTGAGTAAATATAAAAAGTGATCTATCAGCTAATTACTTTATTTGGTCCCCCTTTAACTTGATAAAAAACAACTAGGAGCTACTTAATATCAAGAAGAACACCATTCACCAGTTATCTATCCCAGGGAGCAGAACACCACATACAGGTTATCAATCCCAGCGAAAGACTCTAAACACTTCTTCCCATTGCATCTTGGTATTGCAGTTGCTAAGGACAACAAAAGGCAGCCAAGCACTGAAAGGAGCAACACTTACACAGAGAAGAAACAGAGTGAGATTAACATCAGAAGGGGGCATTAATCCTTCATAGTCAGTGGATCTTTCCCCACAACTGACACAGGGTAATTTACCTATACGTAACCCTTTCAATGCTTCAGGAAGGACCTCTTTCTCTCCTCCACTGGAATCCGAAATACTGAAAGCTGGGGGTATGTCTGAGAGCCATTAAGATACACATTTAAGCTTAACAAAAGAGCACACACTGAGTTTGAAATAGGGAAAAGTATTCACATATAGGGTGGTAAGCCCAGCTTAGGCTGAATGGGCTCAAGACCAGGCCCAAGACCCATTCTTAAGTGGCTGAACGAGAACAAAAGACTGCATGCATGAAGACGTCTCTCTCAATAATTAACTTCCTAAAAATTTAATTTAATTTTTTATTCAGTTATTTAATTTTTTAAATTATTGTTACCAAAGAGTCTAATTATTACACTTATTAGTATTCAGATATTATCACAGGAGCACCTGGGTGGCTCAGTCAGTAGAGCACATGACTCAACCTCAGGGTTGTATGTTTGAAACCCATGTTGGGTTTAGAAATTACTGAAAAATAAAATCTTAAGAAAAAAAAGAGGTTACTTTATCTTCTAGGTTGGATAAGCTGGTTTTAAATGACAAATACACTCTAATGTCCCAATCTCTATAAACCCTTGAATCTCTTTCTCTACATTAAACCAAGGCAGGTCTTGCATTTCTAACTTGTACAGTAGGTCACTTTTGGTTATGTTTTCAACAAGTAGTCAAACAGGGCCCTCTCTAATTCCCAAAGCTGCAACATTAAGCACAGAGTCTTTGCATATTGAACTCATATCAATAAATTTGGCCTGATCCAATTTTATATTCTTGCCACCATTATTCCACACACTTAGATTCTGTTCCCATACATATTCCTCAGATTTCTGTCTGTATAGGGTAGAAATCTAAAGTAGTTATTTTAGAATGTAGCACATGTCCACATGAGTCTCAGGATCCAAGCTATTATGGATCTTTGGGGGTTCTGTAAAAATCTTAGGATTGCTTGTTCTACCTCAGTGAAAAATGCTGTGGGTATTTGATAGGGATTGCATTTAATGTCTAGATTTCTTTGGGTACTATAGACATCGTAGCAACATTTCTTCTTCCAATGAGCATGGGATGTTTTTCCATTTCCTTGTGCCCTCTTCAATTTTTCTTGTAAGTGTCCTATAGTTCTCAGAGTACAGATCTTTTACCTCTTTGGTTAGATTATTCCTAGGTATTGTATTTTTTTTGCTGCAGTTGTGAATGGGATCTATTCTTCGATTAATTTCTCTTTCTGCTGCTTCATTATCAATGTATAGAGGTACAACAGATTTCGGCACGTTGATTTTATATCCTGTGACTTTAAGGGGGAGTCTTTCAGGTTTTCTCCATAGAGTATCATGCCATCTGCAAATAGTGAAAGTTTGACTTCTTTCTTGCTGATTTGGATTCCTCTTATTTCTTTTTGTTTTCTGATTGCTGAGGCTAAGGCTTCCAGGACTATGACAAATGGTATTGGGAAAACAGGACAACAACTTTCTTACTTACACCATACAAAAAAATAAATTCAAAATGGATGAAAGATCTAAAAGCAACAATCAAAATCCTAGAGCAAAACACAGGTGGCAACCTCTTTGACCTCGACCACAGCAACTTCTTACTAGACATCTTTCTGGAGGAAAGGAGAAAAAAAGTAAAAATGACTATTGGGACTTCATCAAGATAAAAAGCTTCTGTGCAGCAAAGGAAACAATCAACAAAACTAAAAGGAAAGCTATGGAATATGAAAGGACATTTGCAAATGACATATCTGATAAAGGGCTAATATCCAAAATCTATAAGGAACTCAATACCCCAAAAATAAATAATCTAGTCCAGAAATGGGAAGAAGACATGAACAGACATTTCTCCAAAGAAGACATACAAATGGCAAACAGACACATGAAAAAGTGCTCAACATCACTTGACATCAGGGAAATACAAATCAAAACCACAATGAGATACCATCTCACCTCTCTCAGAATGGCTAAAATTAACAACAAAGGAAACCACAGATGTTGGTGAGGATGTGAAGAAAAGGGAACCCTCTTACACTGTTGATGGGAATGCAAATTGGTGCGGCCACTTTTTGCGTTCCCCAAAAAGTTAAAAATAGAAATATGTTGTGACTCAGAAATTGCATTAGTAGGCATTTACACAATATAAACATATTGTGTAAAATATATTTTACACAATTGGATCAGGCCAAATTTGTTTATATATAAAAATACAGATTCAAAGGGGCAATTTCATCCAATGTTTATAGCTGCATTATCAACCATAGCCATATTATGGAAAGAGCCCAAATGTCCATCAACTGAAAAATTGATAAAGAAGATGTGGTACAGATATATACAATGGAATAACACTCAGCCATCAAAAAGAATGAAATCTTTCCATCTGCAATGATGTGGATGGATCTGGGGTGTATTATGGTAAGCAAAATGTCAGTCAGAGAAAGACAGAGACCATATAATATCAATCATATGTGGAATTTAAGAAACAAAACCGATGAACATAGGGGAAAGAAAAGAAAGTCTCTTAACTATAGAGAACAGACAGAAGATTGATGGAGGGCAGGTAGGCAGGGATGGCTTAAATGGGTGATGAGTATTAAGGAGGGCAATTGTGTTGAGCACTGGGTGTTATATGTAAGTGATGAATCATTAATTTCTACTCCTGAAACTAATATTACACTATATATTAACTAGAATTTAAATAAAAACTTGAAACATGAGTGAAAAAAATCTCTGCTCTCCATGTTGAAAATGGTTTAATATAGTTAATCTTTCACTATTGGGAATAGTGCTATATAGGGGCTCTGGGTTGATTTCAATTGTTGGCAAATTGAGCACTCAACATGGTAGTAGTCAGATAAGCCTTGATGAAGGGAAAGCCCATGTTCTTGAGCTAATGACATTATATCTGTCCTTGCTAATATGACTACTTTGTACATGAGTCTACTGAGCAAGCATGTAGGTGGGTTGGGAAAAAGATGACTCACCTCTCCATGTGATTAACAAGAGAAACAGTCTTTATATTAAGTGTCATTTCATGAGTATTCCCATAAAATGTATATGTCTTCACAGTTTACCTCATTCTGAGGGATTTGTTCATATGCTTCTTCCTCAGATCCTCTTTTTTATTTTTTTCATTCATACACCTCAGTTTTATTTGTAAAGACTTTTTGTCATTGAATGTTCCAAATATATACAGAAGTAGAGAGAATAAAAACAAAATAAAATACTTGTACTATGCCCCAGGTTCAACAATTACCAACTCATGGCCCATACTGTTTCATTTTATCCTACTATCCCAGCCCTTTTCTCAATTTTCCAGATTATTTTGAAACAACTTCAAGACATAGCATTCACTAGTAACATGCCAATTGAAAAAAGGAAAAAAAGAAACATGTTTTTATATAAAATAAAAAGGAGAAATTAATATGAAATATATAATAATTCAAATACAGCTGGAGTTTCCATTGTCTAGTAATTTTTTTTAAAAGCAGTAATTGTCATACTTGGCTGATCACTGGAATTTTCTGGGAAACTTTTTTTTTCTCTCTCTCTCTTTTTTTTTTAAAATTTTAATAGGCTCTTTGCCAACATGAGGCTTGAACTCACAACCATGAGATCATGACTCACGTGTTCTACCTACTGAGCCAGCCAGGCACCCTACATGCCCTTGTTAGGAATATTCCAGCTTCATTTCCTCTAAGTTCCTTGACCATCAATTTAAATCATTGGCCACTGTGAAGTGGTATCACTTCATATTTCTGGTCATCTCTCTTTCTAGACAGAAGAGACAACCAGATTTGTGGCTCAGAATCCTGCCCACTAGGATTAATTTTCCTCAGTGTCCTTCAAGGCCAATCCTGAGTGGGGCTATAATGTAGTATCAATTTACCCTGGCTAGTGCCAGAGTTTCTTGTGGAACTATCTGTAAAGTAGTTTCTAATTTTTTCTTCTTCAGCAAATTGGCCTTGAAGAACATCATGTAAGGCCATTCATTTGTGTTGAGGAAGTAGTGTAGTAAAATAAGGTGTTTGAAAGTCTGAATCACTTGCTGATGTCACTAATTTGGGCCTTCAGGAGTATTTGGAGCCTGATATTGTATATATCACTTCCACTTGATTATCACTTCCACTTGATTATGAGGTGCTATTTCACCTACATTTGTAGCATGGTAGATCAGAGAACACATAGTTCATATAAATAGCTAAAATCATATTGTTTGTATCCCATTCTAATGATCAGTCTTATGGCAACCCAGAAATAGCCAGAAGCTATTTCTCAAAGGGATAAGAGTTATTATCTTCAGAAGAGAGCGTGGCTTTGCTCTAAATTCTAGGGGATTGGCACTGTGATTCTCCTACTGGAGCCTCAAGGGTTTTATATGGCAGCCCATACATCACAGATCCTTCAAACCACATTAAATTGTTTTTTTCAGAAGGTCTGAGAACTGACTGGGTGAGGCTAACTCTCCATTATAATGATGCTATTAACGATTTTAGTTACTGGACTTCGGATTTTTCATTATATTGCACAGTAAGATGCCCATTCATTTCAGATCTAGAGACAATGTGATCATTTAATCATTGCCAAAGATCTCTATAGATTAAAATATTCTGATTTCTGTGAAACCACATGACCTCTACCACTTTAGAATCCCACTATCCCCACTGAAATAAAGGAGCCCATTTCAGTGATGCCCTCTCCTGGTGTCATTCCCAGGCTGCAGAGGACAGCCACTACAAGCTTTTATAAAGATGGTGGTGCTCTCTTTATCAATGCATTTTGCAGGAAATTTTGGTAAAGGGATTGTACTCTGCTGTCTCCTTGAGTACTTTGTGGGTCTAGGTTAAGATGGTCATATAAAATAAATCCATCCAACATTTTTATTTCCCTGAAGCTTTGAATCCCACCTTTTACATTTTGTCAGGAATATCTTGGCATCAGAATTTTATTGCATGTAGTCCATCAATGAGTGTAGGTTTCAGTCAACCAACCAAATAACCTGTTGAAGCCCCTCCCAGCTGCTCAAGATAATACACTGAATCCAAAATTTCTAGGAAATTGCACCCATGTAAATATATTCAAAATGATCCAGCAATATGTTCTATCCTTTTTGATCTAGCACCTTATGAATCCATAGTCATACATATTCTCAAGGCTTTTACCAATGAAAAAATGATAAAATCTTAACAATTTATTTTGTGTGAGCATTATAACCTCCTGGGTTATATTTTGTGCTATTAACCTGGGGTATTCTAGAATTGGGCCTCAATTAAGAGTCTGTAGATAATGAAGGATGGTAGGTGAACATCTTAAAAGAGAATTGGCATTACTTGTAAGACAATCATCTTAGGTGAGATCATTATAGGGTTTCAACTAAGGGAAAGTTAGTCTCCTCAGATAGGGGAGGAGGGACTACTTCTGATGGCAGAGAAATTTAATAAATATTTAGGTGTTCAAGTTCTAAGATTTGCCCAAATCCACTATATTTTTCCCATTCTAGTGATCAGAGTCCAAATCATTCCCAAGTCAGTGTCCTAACTGCTACGTGAGAGAAGTGGTGGATTTACAAATTACTTTGTAATTATGCAACCCACAAAATCAGATTTTTGTTCTGAATTAAGCCTCATCAGTTTTGAGAGATAAAAGGTTTCCTGGTTGTTTGACCTTGCCTTGAGTGAGGAATTTAAATACTTGAGCCTGTCATTTTCTTCCTATAAACCTCCCATTGCAATCAGTAATGCAGTCAGTAAACAATTTTGTAGTCTTCATTCCCACCACAAAGGTCAATTGTAGTATTGTATCAGTAATTTGGTATTTCAATGTCTGGTTTCCAATAGACATTTTATTTCAGACAATGTTGATAATTTTAAGGAGTCATTTTGTCATTACACACTATGAATGATTGGATTTCCCATTTTCCCTTGGCTATGATGTCATCAAAATATTTAAACTCATCAGATCAGATATACAATCCAGACTTCCGCCTTTTTTTAATTTTAAGAAAGGGAGGTGGGGCAGACAGAATCATAAGCAGGTTCTATGGCTAGTACAGAGCCCAACACGGGGCTCAATCACACAACCCTGAGATCATGACCTGAGCCAAAATTTAGAGTCAGGTGCTTAACCAACTGAGCCACACAGGCACCCCTTGACTTCCATCTCTGAGGGTCAGTTTCTTTGAATGACTTTGATGTAAAATGCTGTAGCTAACAGAGGAAATAAGGTTTTCACAGAAGAAATAAAAAACTAATGTAAATATTTTAACCTAGAGGGATTTAACACAAGAAATAGGTGATAAAAGTGTTGGAAAAGTTGGGAGAACAGAAAAGGGGAAGGAAGGTTGCACTACCCTTTTTATGAAAGTCTCTACCCTCCCTATAGAGAGACACTCATTTCATACCTGTGTGACCTTATGTTTCAAGAACAGCTGTTACAGGAGACTGTAAACACAAGCTAATGTCACCCAGAAATCTGTTTCTGCCAGTTCAGTACTAGTCTGCCACTGCTACCAGATCCAGAAGAAGAAAATTTCTTCTATATTCTCTTCCTAATCTCTTGTGTATAATTCTTATACTGGCAAAATTTGTAATGGAACCTGTGTTATCAAGGGAGCCCAGGAAATAACCTTTCCAGGATTTCAGCCCCTATGATGTGGAGAGAACTTAGAAGGACTGAGATGGTGCTGAGAACTAACACAAAATATCTGACCCAACATGACTTTGCAAAGTGGAAATAGAGTACTTGTGGAAAGAGAGGAGAGAAAGATGAATTTTAGGAGCTGGTATATAGGAATTGAGGATCTGGATATGAACTCTAAAACTATGATTTATAAATACCTTAGATGTCTATAACACCAAGTACTATATGCTGGCTAACTGAAGAGGAGGAGGAGAGAAAGAAAGGAAGGAAGGAAGGAAAGAAGGAAGGAAGGAAGGAAGGAAGGAAAAGTAAAGAAGGAAAGGCAGAAGTTAAAAGGAAATCTTAGAAATTTTTCATACCTGTTTGGAAGACAGCTGATTTAGACACTAATATTGCCAGGAATCACATACCCTCCAGCCAGCTTCCTCAGGGCACTCTTGACCTCCTTGTTTCTCAGGCTATATATGATGGGGTTCAACATAGGGGTTATAACACAGAAAAGCACAGAGACGAGAATATCCATGTCTAGTGAGTAACCTTCTCTGGGTCTGTCATAGTTGAAGTTGGCCATTCCATAAAAGACCACAACCACGGTAAGGTGGGATGCACAGGTAGAGAAGGCCTTGCTCCTACCCTGAGCAGAGGGAATCCTAAGAATGGCAGAGATGATGAGTATGTAGGACACTCCAGTAAACAGGCAGGGACTCAGGCCAATGGTGGCACTGGCCACATGGAGCACAGATTCATTCAGAGAGGTGTCTGAGCAGGAGAGCTTCAGGAGCAGTGGAATGTCACAGAGAAAGTGGCTGATTTGGTTGGGTCCACAGAGTGTGAGTGTGGCTGCCAGTATTGTGTGTGTCACAGAATTCGCCAGTCCACACAGCCAGGACCCAGTCACCAAAAAAACACAGACCTTCACACTCATGAGGACTGGATATTGAAGAGGGTGGCAAATGGCTACATAGCGGTCATATGCCATAGCAGCCAATAAGACACATTCAGTGCCAGCACATGTCACGAGGAAGAAAATCTGGGAAAGGCAGCCCTCATATGAAATGGTCTTCTTCTCCCGGAAGAAGTTCACCAGCATGACTGGAATGGTGGTGGATGTATAGCAGATGTCTAAGAAACTCAGGTTGCTGAGGAAATAATACATTGGAGTGTGGAGAGCAAGACTGATTCTAGTGGCTGTTATTATGAGCATGTTCCCTGCAAGTGTTGTCAGGTAAATAACTGAGAAAACCAGGAAAAACAAACCCTGTAGTTTGGGGTGGTTGGAAAATCCCAAGAAGATGAATTCCGTCACGTCTGTTTGATTGTTCATTTCAAATGGTGTCATAGCTACAAAACAATGAGGAAAAAAAGAAAAGCCATAATGAGAATGTACAAAGAGTGCCCTAAATTGGCACGTTAACCTATAAGGTTACATCAAATAATGTTGGATATAGAATGGTCTGGACTGTGGATGGAGGTGTGTAGGAAAGTCTTCAGAGAAATCACAACTTCTCACTCAACAAATCCAGCCAATTCAGGCCCAGGGACTGCCCATGGATTTACATCACTGCTGGTGGGTGAAAAAAATAATGGAGATTTGGTCAAAACCTTCAATAAACTGATAATCCTTATCTTAAAGCTCATCTAGTTCTATATCTACTAAATCTGCCTCCTAACATTGCATGCTTCACTGCATTAAATTCTTTTTTTGTAAATACTTTATTTTTTAAGTAAGAAAATTTAATTGTGAGAAATTAAAAAAATGTAGAAAGAAATAAAGAATAGAACAACTCACAGAATCAATTTTTCAGTGTATTCCATTCTAGTCTCTTTTTCTATATATGAATCTTGATCTCTACTTATGGGCTTAAAATATTGGGAGCACAAACTCCTACAAATGCGTTTTATTCTATCACACAAAATAAATTTAATATTTTCCTTATAATTAAATATTAGATTGCTTCCATTCCCTTTGCTAGTATAAACTCTAGAATGAAATTTTTCATACAGAATTATTTGTGAACATCTCTGATTTCTTCAGAATAAAATTATATTCATTTGTTTTATGTAAATTGATCTCATTTTTCTCAATGAGAACATTTGCCTTTTAGGATTTATAAGACATAAGAAATTTTTTTTTTAAAGATTTTATTTATTTATTTGACAGAGAGAGATCACAAGTAGGCAGAGAGGCAGGCAGAGAGAGAGAGAGGAGGAAGCAGGCTCCCTGCCGAGCAGAGAGCCCGATGCGGGACTCGATCCCGGGACAAGAGATCATGACCTGAGCCGAAGGCAGCGGCTTAACCCACTGAGCCACCCAGGTGCCCCAAGACATAAGAAATTTTAAACAGTCATATATACTTAGGTAATTTTCCTCATTAAAGTAAACTTTAGTAATCCAAAATTTATCCTCAGTCAAATTTTACATATATTCTGAAAATATAATTAATATAAGTACCAATTTTCTGTTAAATTATCCATTCCAATGCAAGGCTAGTTCAATATTCAAGAGGCCAATCAATATAATTTACCACATTAACAGACTAAATAAGAAAGTACATTATTATCTTAATAAAGGCAGAAAAATCATTTGATAAAATTCAGTTTCCATTCATGATAGAAACTATCAGTAGAGTAGGGATAGACATGGACTTTCTAAACTGGTAAAGGGCATTGAGCACATATTATGTGCCTGGCACATGATTTGATTTATATTACTTTTTCCAACAACCATAACATGGGCACCATTAATATCAGACTACAATGAGGAAACTAAGGAACTGAACTCAGCTAATTTAACCATTGTCTCCATCTAGTAAGCAGCAGACATAACATACATCTAATTTGTTTGCTTTGAGTTTAACATACTCTTTTTTCCACATCAGGGAAATACAAATCAAAACCACAATGAGATATCACCTCACACCAGTCAGAATGGCTAAAATCAACAAGTCAGGAAATGACAGATGCTGGCGAGGATGCGGAGAAAGGGGAACCCTCCTACACTGTTGGTGGGAATGCAAGCTGGTGCAGCCACTCTGGAAAACAGCATGGAGGTTCCTCAAAATGTTGAAAATAGAACTGCCCTATGACCCAGCAATTGCACTATTGGGTATTTACCCTAAAGATACAAATGTAGTGATCCAAAGGGGCACATGCACCCGAATGTTTATAGCAGCAATGTCCACAATAGCCAAACTATGGAAAGAACCTAGATGTCCATCAACAGATGAATGGATCAAGAAGATGTGGTATATATACACAATGGAATACTATGCAGCCATCAAAAGAAATGAAATCTTGCCATTTGCAACAACATGGATGGAACTAGAGCGTATCATGCTTAGCGAAATAAGTCAAGCAGAGAAAGACAACTATCATATGATCTCCCTGATATGAGGAAGTGGTGATGCAACATGGAGGCTTAAGTGGGTAGAAGAATAAATGAAACAAGATGGGATTGGGAGGGAGACAAACCATAAGTGACTCTTAATCTCACAAAACAAACTGAGGGTTGCCGGGGGGAGGGGGTTTGGGAGAAGGGGGTGGGATTATGGACATTGGGGAGGGTATGTGATTTGGTGAGTGCTGTGAAGTGTGTAAACCTGGTGATTCACAGACCTGTACCCCTGGGGATAAAAATATATGTTTATAAAAAATAAAAAATTAAAAAAAAAAACATACTCTTTTTTCCTACTTTCTCAAGGTGGAAGATTGGGTTAGGATTTTAGACATAAGCTTTTCTTTTCCTTTCTTTCTTTCTTTCTTTCTTTTTTTATATTTAAACTTTATTTTTTCAGTGTTCCAAGACTCATTGTTTATGCATCACACCCAGTGCTCCATGCAATGCATGCCCTCCATAATACCCACCACCAGGCTCACCCAACCTCCCTTCCAAAACCCTCAGTTTGTGTCTAGAGTCTCTCATGGTTCATCTCCCCCTTCAATTTCCCCCAGCTCCCTTCTCCTCTCCTTCACCCAAAGTCTTATGTGTTATTCCTTATGCTCCACAGTAAGTGAAACCATATGATAATTGACTCTCTCTGCTTGACTTATTTCACTCAGCATAATCTAAGTATTAAATGGTATAAGTTTCCCTCTAAACCGTATTTCAGTTGTATCCCACAAATTTTGATATACTGTGTTTTAATTTTTATTCAGTTCAAATACTTTTTCACTTAAGACTTTGTTTTTGTTCTATGAGTTATTTGAAAGTATATTGATAAAGGCTACATGTTATTTAATTCCACCAGTATGAAATGTCCAGAATAGGCAAATCTATAGGACAAAAAGATTACTAGCTTCTCAGGGCTGGGGGCAGGGAGTAGGGGGAGTGGCTGCTAACAGGTATAATTTTTAGGTGATGAAAATGTTCTGGAATTATGTAGTGGTTATGGGGAGAGTTGTACAACTGTGAATAGACTAAAAATCAATGGATCATACACTTTAAATTGGTGATTTCATGGTTTGTGAATTGTATTTCGATAAAGTTGTTATAAAAATTTTAAAAAGGTGAGCACCTGGGTGGCTCAGTCATTAAGCATCAGGCTCCCTGCTCAGCTGGTGGCTGGCTTCCCCCCTTCCCACTCCCCCTGTTGTGTTCCTTCTCTTGCTGTCTCTCTCTCTCTGTCAAATAAATAAATAAAATCTTTTAAAAAAAGAAAAAAAGAATGTATATTGGTTAATATTTAAATATTTTGGGATTTTTCAAATTATCTGTTAGTGTTATTTCATTATGTTCAAAGAATATGTCTTGTATGACATTTATTATTATTATTTTTTTTTAAATTTTTATTTATTTGACAGAGAGAGAGAGTGCACACAAGCAGAGGGAGTGGCAGGGAAAGGGAGAAGCAGGCTCCCTACTGAGCAGGAGCCTGATCCATGGATCATAACCTGAGCTGAAGGCAGATGTTTAACCAACTGAGCAACCAGGTACCCCATTTATTATTTTAAATTTAAATTTTTTATAGTTTAGAATATTATCTATCTTAGTAAATGTTCCATGTACACTTGAGTAGAGTATATATTCTGGTTTTGTGAGGTGGTTATTATATAAATGTTAATTAAATTAAGTTAGTTGACTGTTTTCAGGTCATCTATATCCTTACTAATATTCTGCTTACTTGTTCTCTTAGTTAATGAGAAAGGAGAGTTGACGTCTCCAACTATAATTGTGCATTTATCTATTTATTTCTCCTTTCACATCTATCAGTTTTTGCCTCATGTAATTTGAAGCTCTTTTTCAGAAATAAACACATTACGGATTATTATATCTTCTTGGAGATTTGATTTCTATTTTTTCAAAGATCTTATTTATTTGAGAGAGAGAGAGAGCATGTGCATATGCAGGGGGCAGGGGCAGAAGAAGGGTCAGAGAGGGAGAATGTTATCTATTTGTTCCACTTACTCCTTGTTTCTTGTTCTCTCTCTTTCTGTCTCTGTATGCTTAAGTGAGCATTTTTTATGATTTTTTTAAAATCACATTTATATATTTCTTGTTTTACCTTTCGGTAAACTTTTCTGAATGTCACCCTAGTAATGACAAAATACATAGCAAATAATATGAGTCTACCTTCATATTATATACCACTTCAGTGTGGTTGTAAGACCTTATATTTCTAATTTCTCCCTTGCTCCATTTTTTGCTATCATAGTCACATATTTTACTTTTACATATGTTATGAACATACACTACATTGTTGCAATTTTTCATTTAAAATGTCAACTTTGAGAATTAAAAATAAAAGTGAGTTTTTCTATTTTTCTATGGTTGTCATAAGTTACCACAAACCTGATGACTTGAAACAAATGAACCAAAATATTCACTCACAATTCTGGAGGCTTACAAGTCTGAAGTCAAGGGATCAGCAGGGTCATCCTCCCTCTGAAGGCTCTAGGGAAGAATCATTTTTTTCCCTTTCATAGTTTCCAGTGTCTACTGGAAATTCTTGGTGTTCCTTGGCTTGTAGCTACATGGCTTCAGTCTTCGCCTCTTATCACAGGGTTTTTCCCCTATGTGTATCTCTGTGTGTCCTTTCTTTTTCTTATAAGGACACCAGTCTTGGAATTTAGGGCCCACACTAAATCAGTATTACATTAATTTAAACAATTACATCTTCAAAGACTCTATTTCCAAATAAGGTCAAATTCTGATGTTCTCAACAGACATGAATTTTGGGGAGATTATACTCAACCTATTAAATTTACCTTCACTTAATGCATTTTTAATTCTTAACTCCTTTTATAAAGATCCAGGTTTCTGACTGGATCATAATCCTTTTCTCTGAAGAGTTTTCATTAACATTTCTATTACAATATGTCTGCTGGCAAAGCACCCCTTCAGTTTTTGCTTGTCTGAAAAAAATGTATATTTCTTTTAATATTTGAAGGCTATCATTTGAGTTGACAGGTTTTTCAAAGCACTTTAAAAATGCCACACTACTGTCTTCTTACTTGCATACTTTCTGATGAGAAGTCTGCTGTAATTCTTATTCATGGGTCTTTGTCAGGTTGGGTTTTTCCCCTCTAAGCTGCCTGCAAAATTTCCTTTCTGTATTGACTTATAGCAGTTTGGATATAATATGCCTAGGGTTTTGCTTTGTATTAATCCTGCTTAGTGTTCTTGAACTTCTAAATCTGTCATAAAATTTTGGAAAATTCACAACCATTGCTTCTTCAATACACACACACACACACACACACACACACACACTCTCACACACTTATATATTCTGTTTATTCTCTCTCTTCCTTCCAGGATTCTAATAATGTATATGTTAAACAGTTTGATACTATGCCATAACTCTTGGATGCTTCATTCTTTTTCCCTTTTTTACCTTTTTTTTCCCCTTGTGTTTTTATGTGGGTATTTTCTATAGACCTCTCTTTAAGGTAATCAATTCTTTCTTCAGCTGTGTCAAGTCTACTGATAAAATTGTTAAAGGCAATTTTCATCTTTATTGTCATGTTTTTTATTTCTCACATTTCCACTTGATCATTACTTACAGATTCCTTCTCTTTTCTGAAATTAACTGTCTGTTCTTATATTTTGTTTACTTTTTCTATTAAAATGTCTACCCATTAATCATTATCTTAAATTCTTTGGTAGTTTTAATCTCTCTCTCATATCTGGATCTTGTTCTGATATAAACATTAGTATAAACACTGTCTTTTCAGAGTGTATTTTTTTCTTTTCTTTTCTTTTTCTTTTTTTTTTTTTTTTTTTTTTGGTAAGCATTATACCTTTTTGTTGAAAGCTAGGCCCATAGAATAGTAAATACTGAAATATAAATTTATTGGCTTGGAAATGAACATATCTTTCCTTATACTAAACCTTTAGTGTGTGAGGGTTAATATAGTAACCAGCTGGATTGAGTTTGACTCTGTTTTTCCTACAGTCACCCTGAGTGCACTAAAGGCTTCAAATTACTCTGATGATACTTTGTCTTTAGGGTATGGACTAGTGTGCCCACATTTCTGCTCTCTCTTAGCTTTGTGTTTTCCATTTTCCCTATTCTCTAGAGATAATCTATTTCTTCTAGATCTCCTAGTTGTAATCCACTGTTATTTTTACTTGATGGTTATTAGTAGTTGTCTGGTGGGGAACAAGGATGAGGTATTCTTTGATGTTCTGGTTAACCCTTAATCATAGGTACTGTGAATCTGGGTCTTGGTAGTATGGTAGTCTCTTCAATAAATGGTGCTGGGAAAATTGGACAGCTATGTGTAGAGGAATGAAAGTCGACCATTCTCTTACACCATACACAAAGATAAACTCTAAACGGATAAAAGACCTCAACGTGAGGCAGGAATCCATCAGAATCCTAGAGGAGAACATAGGCAGTAGCTTCTTTGACATTGGCTACAGCAACTTCTTTCAAGATACGTCTCCAAAGGCAAAAATGAACTTTTGGGACTTCAAGATCAAAAGCTTCTGCACAGCAAAGGAAACAGGGAGATTCAAATCAAAACATTGAGATACCACTTAAACCAGTTAGAATGGCCAAAATTAACAAGACAGTAAACAACAAGTGGAGAGGATGTAGAGAAAGGGGAACCCTCTTAAACTTTTTATGGGAATGCAAGTTGGTGCAGCCATTTTGGAAAACAGTGTGGAGATTCCTTAAGAAATTAAAAATAGAACTTCCCTATGACCCTGCAATTGCATTACTGGGTATTTACCCGAAGATATAGATGTTGTGAAAAGAAGGGCCATCTGTACCCCAATGTTCATAGCAGCAATGGCTACAGTCACCAAACTGTGGAAAGAATCAAGACACCCTTCAATGGATGAATGGATAAAAAAGATATGGTCCATATATACAGTGGATTATTATGCCTCTATCAGAAAGGATGAATACCCAACTTTTCTATCGACATGGATGGGACTGGAAGAGATTATGCTGAATGAAATAAATCAAGCAGAGAGAGTAAATTATCATATGGTTTTACTTACTGTGGAGCATAAGGAATAACACGGAAGACACTGGGAGATGGAGAGGAGAAGTGAGTTGCAGGGAAATCAGAGTGGGAGATTAGTCATGAGAGACTGTGGACTCTGAGAAACAAACTGAGGGTTTTGGAGGGGAGGAGAGTGGGAGTTGGATGAGCCTGGTGGTGGGTATTATGGAAGGCATGTATTGCATGGAGCACTGGGTGTGGTGCATATACAATGAATTTTGGAACACTGAAAAAAAAAATTAAATTAAAAAATACTGATTCAAAGGAATACATGTACCCTAATATTTACAACAGCATTATCAACAATAGCCAAATTATGGAAGGAGCCCAAATGTCCATTAACTGATGAATAGATAAAGATGTGGTATATAGGTAGATATAGTTATAGATATAGATAGATATAGATATAGATAGATAGGTATAGATAGATATAGATAGATAAAGTTGACTCATTCATTCTTTTAGTAGGATGCTTTTTAACCTTCATGAATTTGTGTTCCTTCCAAATTTCCTCTTGTGATTGAGTTCAAGTTTAAAGCATTGTAGTCTGAAAATATGCATGGTATAGTCTCAATCTTTTTGTACTGGTTGATACCTGATTTGACCAGTATGTGATTTATTCTGGAGAATGATCTATGTGCATTCAAGAAGAATTTGTATTATATTGCTTTAGGATGGAGTCCTCTGAATAGATCTGTGAAGTCCATCTGGTCCAGTGTGTCATTCAAAGCCCTTGTTTCCTTTTTGATCTACTACTTAGATGATCTGTCCATTTCTGTGATTGGGGTGTTAAATTCTCATATTATTGTATTATTATCAATGTGACTTTTAAATTTTGTTATTAATTGGATTATTGGAATTTAACAATAAAATGTATGCTCCCTTCCCTTGCTCTTCAGATTCTGGGACTCCTGTTATCTGGATATTATTTTGCTCTATGGTATCACTGATTTTTGAAGTCTCCCTTCATGATCTAGGAGTTGTTTTTCTCTCTTTTTCTCAGCTTCCTTATTTTCCATCATTTTGTCTTCTATGTCACTATGACTCTCTCTTCTGCCTCATTTATCCTTGCTGGTGGAGCCATCATTTTTTATAGCATCTCAGTAATAGCATTTTTAATTCTGGCTTGATGAGACTTTATTTCTTCTATTTCTATAGTAAGGGATTCTCTAGTGTTTTCTGTTTTTTAAAGCCCAGCTAGTGTCTTTATAGTCATTGTTTTGAATTCTAGCCCCGACATCTTACTTATCTCCTTATTGATTGGATCCCTGGCAGTGAGTACTTCCTCCTGTTCTTTCTTTAAGGGTGAGTTTCTCCATGTCATCATTATGTCCACAAAAGAATAAAAGAAAGAAAGAGAAAAGACAAAAATAACAACAAAAACACCATAAAAGAAAAAAGACAGAACAAACCAGAAGAATACAGAAAAGAAGATGAAGAAGGAAGAAAAAGAAGAAGGAGGAGGAAGATGAGGAGGGATCAAACAAGAAGTAAAACAGAACAAAACAATAAACCAGATCCTGGGTCTATTTTGGTCTGTTTGTTAAAAGAAAGTATATCCCAAATTAGAAAGGAAGAAAGTTATATATATATATATTGTGATAGATATATATATATATATATATATATATATATATATATATATCTATCACAATAAAATACAATGAAAGGAAGCCCAAACCAAAAAGTAACATAAATATAGAAATAAAAATTTAAAAAGAATTGAAAAAATAAGAAAATAGCTGAAAAAAATAAACTGAAATACTAAAGAATAATAATAAGTAATAATAATTTTAAAAACCCACAAATGTTATATACCCCAAGATCTGAAGTTCTGCAGTTCTCTATGATCAGTAAACTTGGTGTTATTCCATTATTCATGCTGGCCTTCTGGAGGTGGGGCCTGTTATGCTGATTTTCATGTGTCCTTGCTCTGGTGGAATTGTGCCTCACTTGCCAGGGGCTGGGTTCTCTGTAAGTGGCTTCAGATTGCACTATGTGGTGCTCTTTTCCTCCCTGAAAGCTTTCAGCACTGATGAGGGAGATGAAAATGGCAGCACCCCAATCTCTAACTCCAGATCTAAAAGCTCACATCTACTCTTCAGTGAGCTCTCACAGAAAAACAGTCAATCATTCTTGTGTCCCTGATTTCCAGCCAACTCTGTGTTCACGCAGCTAGTGACTGAGTGTTTTTATCTCAGGCATATGACCCAGTTTTGAGTCTCCAAACTTTATGGACTCCTGCAACACAGACTGGTGTCCTTTCTCCCAGGGAAGAAATGGGGTCTCACTGTACTTTTGCTTTTTGCTGGGTCCCTGCCTGGAGAGTGGTCACATGACCATCACCATGTAGCATTTTGCAGTTTATGGTGACATCAAGCAGAAAGCTGGCACCTAGACTCACTGTTTTCAGCCAGGTTCTCTGTTCAGATGCCTGGGAACTCTGCCACACTCAGGCACCCCCATCCTTTGTGTGACCCCAGGGATCCTGAGACCACACTGTCCCACCTGGGATTCTGCCCTGCTTCACCATCCAAGCAGGTCCCTTTAAACCAGGGACATCCCCCACCATAGAAGACTTCTAAAAGTTCTGATTTTGTGTTCTGCTCCTTATAATATTTTTCAGTAGCCTCCTTAAGCTGGCTCCCTTTCCTTGCTGTATCTTCCGATATATTACCCTTGATTCACATCTCCACACCACCTACCTTCCAAAGAGTGGTTGCTTTTCTATTTGTAGAATTTCAGCATTTCTTTTCTCAGACCTCCAACTGATTTCACAGGTGTTCAAAATGACTTGATAACTATCTAGCTAAATTCCAGGGATCAGATGAACTTAGGGTCCCCTACTCTTCCACCACCTTAACTCTTTTTCCTAATCATAATTATTTTTTAAAATGATACTTTGTTATCTGATAATGATATATTTATAAAGTGCTTTATAATCTTTAAAGCTCATGCATTCTTCTATTTTATTCTAATAATTCAAGGCACATGAATAAAAAGTAAACACAACATTCATTAAAAATTCCAAATCTTAGGGTCCTTGAGGAAATTAAAGTTTTTAAATTTCAATAGAAAGTTGGTGCTGAAGCTAAATATAATTTTAAAAATCTAAGTGTAAACTGTGGAAAATAAGCCTACAAGTCTTAAAAGAGGAAAAAAAATTTTTTTGCCTTGGCAATAAGTGAAGTGTTTTGTTGACTAACCTTAAGGAATGTATTTCCCCAAAGGAAACAAAATGGGGAAAAACTAAATCAGGGTAAGTGGTGTGTTTATGAAAACCCTTACAACACATAAAGGAAATATCTATTCATGATTTATTTCAATAACATAGAGCAATGATGAAAATTTTTAAATCTAATTTTCATGTAAATTGCTGACTACTTAAAATGCACACACACACACATAATATCAGCACATGGAAACTTTATCTAAAAGAAAATCCAAATGTTTTCACATGCTTTTGGCCAAGTTAATTCACTGCTATGGATTATATGAGCTATTTTTACCTGGTCCAGATTCCTATTGTACAGTTTCCTGTAATACAGGTGCCTGGGAACAGATGAAATAATCAGAACTCATTCTATAGTCCAGGGCTTCCCCAACTTTAATTTGAATGTAAATCACCTGCATTTCCAACAAGGTCCTAGGTGATGCCCAGGCCACTGATCAAAGGACCAAGCTTTAGTGCCAAGAGTCTAGGCTGTTCCCACCTAATAATCAGAGCTGTCCTAACTTCTAACCAGTATTTTAAAAGTCCTTTCTTAACAAATTTACCAAGAAAAATTCTACATCTTGTCTGAAAATTTTATTCCAGCATTAACATTTCTTTTGCCCCTTTATATCTCACCTGTGCTTCTCCTAAAGCAAAGGGGGAGGGAAAGCAAATTACTACCTTTTTTGGTATGCAAGAGCCTTCCAGCTATAAAATTCTTCAAGCTGTGAAATTCTCATTTTCTTTCAATATCTTCCAACCATCTTGGAAGTGGGTAGTTTTCAAGTGGTAGTGGGTAGTGGGTAGTGGGTAGTGGGTAGTTTTCAATTCAAACCAATTTAGGTCTTCAATAAGGTCTATTATAGCCCTAGGCTAGGTATTAAGAAATCCAAAGGAGATAAAATTCTTGTTCTCCCCAAACTTATAAGCTAATGAGAAGATAAACTGTAGTAAGAAGCAGAGAGCTCTGTAACATTTTGTTTATTTTTAAAATGGTTATTATTTTTTTAAACTCATCTTTGGTCATACAACCTCTGCTTGAACAGCTCTAGGAATAGGACACTCATTACTGGATCCAATTCCTTCATTTCATTTTTTAAAAGATTTTATTTATTCATTAGAGAGAGAGAGAGAAAGCAAGCAAAAGCAAGGGAGGAGGAGAGGGAAAAGAAGAGGGAGAAGCAGACTCCCCGCTAAGCAGGAAGCCCAATGCTTGGGACCCCCAAGATCTTGATATGAGTCACAGCAGACTCTTAACCAACTAAGCTACCCAGGCACCCTTCCTCATTCCATTTAGATTATGAGCTCCCTGAGGTCATGGTCTGGGTTTTTTCAATTCTGTGCTAAAAATGAGTCTGGGGCTGGCACATAGTGTATAAATGTTTGATAAATGAGGAGAGGCCATAAGGAACATCTCTGGAAGTAGAGATAAAAAGTTTCCTTAAAGACTGAAACTAATACAACACTGTATGCTAACTAACTGGAATTAAAATAAAAACTTAAGAAGCTAAAAAAAACCTTCTCTGGCAACTATGTATTTTAATATTTTAAAAATCTATCCAATTATTGATTTTATATGCCCAAAGTATAAAACTGATGCACAAATAAAATCTAAATTTCAAAGGAAAAAAAGAATAAAGACATGGCATTTCCGTGGACCCTAAATGAATGGGCATTTGAGGTAGTAAGAACAGAGAAGCAAAGGTGTGGAGGTTGGATGCCCAGAGTTGGTTCTGATTTACAACAAATTTTCTCCCTCTCATATTTGTCCCAAACCACACATCCCTTTAAAAATAGGAAGAGTAAAACAAACAAACAAACAAACAAACAGGAAGAGTAAACCTATAGATTTGTTTCATTAGAGCATGGTTTAGGATTTCATGTCATATTTCCATAATAAAGACACAGACTAATTCACCTGTGAGGGCTCTTCCATCTCAAACAGGATTTGGTGATGATGGAAAGATGTCTTTGTTCTTGTCACCAGTTCAATTTTGGAAAACTTCCTGCCATATTTGTGATTAGCCAGTCAAAGTCACTTCCAAGTGGGGTACTGTGTTTCTCTATCCTTTTGTATATATTATAAATTCCACTATTATTCTTCTTATTTAATTCTATTGAGTATATGCTATGTGTCAGGAGGTGAATCACCTCCATAAGTTCTCAAAGCAACTTTAAAGTATAAATATTATGAATCCCATTTTAGAGATGACAGACCTGATGCTTCAAAATGTCCCAAAGTCTCATTTGTGACCACTGAATAACCCTCCCTCCCACACTAATGTATGATTCAGGTAGCTCTTCACAATTCTGCTTACTTGATTCATTCCAAGCTTTTCTTGGTAATCTACTTAGCATTTTGAATTGAAATCTCTTCATCTTTCTGCTCAATTGAGATGTATAAACATAAGTATAAAGGTCTTACATATATTATTTCTTTGTTTCTTAACCTCCAACTTCCTGTTTCACAAACTGAACTTAGACTAGATAAGCAAGCATTTTATAATAAAGATAGTAATGAGATTTCATTACTGGAAATTTTCAAGCAAAGGCTACATCTCCTGCAGAGAGGATTGATTCAAGTCTTAAAGATCATTCAAGTTGTTCCAATAGTTCCTTTCAGCCCTGAGATTTTATTATTCTACCAATGTCATTATACATCTGAAAATATGGCATTTGTAAGACCATGAATATTTCATATTTTATATGGCTGGATCAAACCCTGTTGGGTCCCCCAATAATGGGTCCGTGATTAAAGGAGCAAGAATGATACAAAGCGAAGGTCAAGCAAAGCTTTATTTCGAGATATAAAGCATTGAGAATCAAACCAACTGGCTGGGGCCACGCCTCCTACAGAGAGCGCGACCCCTCCCTGCCTCACAGACTAACTTTTATAGAGCAAAGGCCATGTGGTTGGGCCTGACCACACGCAGGTGGTGAATGAGATTGTAACTCACAGAGAAAGCTGCACAGTCGTGCTAGGTCACACATAAGTGACCAATTGAATTACAGTTTACCCTACAGTAGACATTTGAACTAGCCTATCACCTTGGTCAGAATTGGCACCCAAAAGGTGAGGCCCACACTCCTTGTTAGCTAGGAAGACAGTGTGAGTGCTTTGTGTCTCCACCTGACCCGACTCATCCCTGCATTCGGGCTGTTATCTCTACCTGACTTGACCCACCCTTGTATTTGGGCTTTGTTACCTGGGACTGGTTTCCCGGACTTGCTTTTAAATAAGTTCCCCTGGGGGGTGGGGGGAGGGTCAATTTAAGTTTTACTGCGTAAACAACAAAATGGCTGTTCAACAGAGGTGGAGCTGCTCTGGCTAAATAGGCCTTCACAACCCAGCATATCAGTGTATGCCTTAGTATTAACCTATCCTAAGGACATCCCCTTCTAGGGGGATGGACATCTTCTAGGATGGTTAACATTTTACATGACTGAAAGCCTCCTTGCCTCCAATATTTATATACACACATAATATATAAATTCCCTTATTTTAGGTTATGTATTTTATTTAATGATTTCAAATTTTTATTTTGAAACAATTATAGATATGTAATAAATTGCAAGGAAATGTACAGTATTGTCATTACGTTTTTAATGAAAATATATGGGATTTTTAATGTTCAAAGTAGTATGTGTTCTCTGAAAAATTTCACGTAAGTCAAAAGTACATAAAAAGTAAATGAAGTATCTTCACCTTCATAAAGCACTCTGCTCAACACCACTGTAAACAGTTTGGTGTGTGTTCTTCCAGTCCTTTGTTAAATTGCATACATGATGGCCAAATAAAAGAAGCCAGCTTAACAAACAATCCCAGACTCCCTTCCATCCTTGCATAGCCTTGTCTAAAAGCCCTATGATTGTAAAAACAGCCCCAAATATAATAGTAGCTCCTGTTTATGAGTGTACCAGGATGTACTGGGCTGGGTATTTGTACACATGATCACAACAATCCTATACAGAAAATATTTAGTAGGATTTGCAGGTGAGGAAACTAATACTTAAGTTTGTGCAGCTACTTAAGCCCGGAATTTAACCCAGGTCTAATTCTGAAGGCCATTACTAATGAGGGAGCAGGAGGCTGGCTGAGGACAAAGCAAAAGCTGGCACCTTGCACCCCATCTCCATCCGCTCCCCCTCAGTAATATGTATAGCATTCCTCAGGCATCCCTGACCGCCATAAGAAACAAATAGTTAATTTGCAGAAATCACAATCCTACAATACAGGAGTCTCCCTTGGTTTACAAATGTCCTAGAGATCTACAAACAAAGAAGTTACCTTATCAATAGCACAATTTCCAGAAGCAAATAACTCAGTTCCTCAAGCCCTAAAGAGAAACCCAAATCTCACTAACAAAGACACATTTGATAGCAGGAATGTGAATGGCTTGGCAAGAGACAACATTGATCAAGACACAAGGCCTCCGGTATCAGGGCACCTTATAGGCCCTCTTTAGCATATGAAAGCACCATTGAAACCTTCCCCCAACCGCAGGGTACATAACCCGCCATCTCTCACAACCTCTCTCACAGCTCTTTCTGCCCACGGGTCCTGTCCTTGTGCTTTAATAAACCACCATTTTGCACCAAAGATGTCTCAAGAATTCTTTCTTGGTCATCGGCTCCGGACCTCAGCCCACTGAACCTCACCTAGGTTCTAGAACTTCATCAATTACCTTTTCAACTCATGGTCTATAGAGAATGTTCGATGGAATGAAGAGAGAGAGAAAACCAAATAGGGAAAAATATCTATATATTTTTAATTCCCTGAGAATTCAGTCAAATTAACATTAAAGAAACCAAAAAACCAAAAGTTAATGTTAACACCATTCAAACCAATTTCCGGGAATTCTGCATATAAAAAGAGTCAAATTACTGACTACTTTTCCACCAGTTGTCCCTCTCCTTGGGTGGTCCCAGCATGAGAGCCCTGTGGTGTTCAACGGCTAAGATTTCTCAGCATCAGTTCTGCCTCAAAGATGGTATAGATCAGCATCTCTAAACCACTGTATTTAGTCTTAGGTTTGAGAAGAAGGTGGCTTTATAGGGGCCTCCTAAGAAATCACATCCTTTCCCTAGCCTGTCCCATGGACAATATAAAGCCATTGGTAAAATTTGAGTTTCTTTCTATGAATATGATTGTCAGAATGGAAAAGGGATGACCTTCACCAATCACCTCTCCAGGAGGGGCACATGAGGTCTTTGACCCCGCCATCATGAAGCTTGATACCCCAATGGCATCTGATCCCCCTGCCTACTAAAGCTGAATGGGGAACCAAACCTTGAGACATAAAGTCCACTCACTAACAACGCAGACTGAAGTCAGTAGAACAGGAAAAAAAAAAATCTATCACTTTGTCCCACAGAGAAAAAAGAGAATGAGAAGGGACATTTCTGCTGAAATTGGGAGGACATTTAGATCCAGTTATTTGGGTACAAACATCTTCCTGACCTGAGAAAAATAATGGCCTGTGGGGACATAAATGTGGCACCATGACCGCTCGGCCTGTGCTGATCTTGACATTCTCCTCTACCATAAGAACAGAGGTCCCATGGAAACCTTGTGGCAGCATTGGCTGTTTCCAATCAAACAGCAACAATTCTGCTTCTTCCCTTTCTCAGTCAATAAATCCTCCCAAAAGCAAATGAATAAGAATGAAAATATATAGGAATAACCCTGATTCTATGAGGACTATGGGGAAAGGAAATCATCCACAAACTTTAGGCTCTATTACAGTTAATAAATTGCTTGTAGTATACCTCCCAAACATCAGTCAGTTGCAACATAAAGATAAGAATGTCCAGCTAGTGGGGGCACCTGGATGGCTCAGTGGGTTAAGTGATTGACTCTTGGTTTTGGCTCAGGTCATGATCTCAGGATCCTGGAACTGAGCCCCACATCAGGCTCTGAGCTCACCAGGGAGTCTGCTTGAGATTCTTCCTCTCCATCCCCCTCTGCTTCTTCCCCTGTTCATGCTCTCTCTCAAATATATAAATAAAAACCTTAAAAAAATGTCCAGCTAGTGAATAAATGTTTCCAAATAGAAGTGTTATGCAAATTTAATTACATTAATTTAAACAAATATTTTGTGTGTGCCTATTATCACATTATAATGCATCATATAAAAATGTCCCTATGCTTTCTCCCTGAAAATTAGTCCTTTATGTCCTGTTTGTGAAAAATAAAGGACTAACACATTGTATTCCATATTATTTACTATAAACAAAATTTTAAATCATATTATTTCATGAAAGAATTCAGGCACCCCTCAGGTTTAGAGTAGATAATGGCTAAAGTAATTCTACTCTGGTACTGTAGAATTCTACTCTGCTATTGTGGAAATTGACATATGAATGGAAAAATATTTAAAATATGTCATTACATAAATGCCATCAAAATGATAATGAAAATATGCACAATATTTTGTAATATGCTCTTAAGAAGTAGATATATCCTGACACGGCACAATTTTCTCATTTGTGATGGTAAATAAACTACTTACCATTCACTCTCACAGAGAGCCTTTCTGGGGGCACTTTGGTGGCTCAATCAGCTGAATATCCTACTCTTGGCTTCACCTGGGTCGTGATCTCAGGGTCGTAAGATTGAGCCCTGAGTCAAGCTCTATCTTCAGCATGGAGTCTGCTTCCCCTCTCCCTCTCCTTCTGCCCCTCTTCCCACTTGCTCTCCCTTTCTCTCTCATATAAATCAATCAATCAATCAATCTTAAAGAGAAAGCCTTTCTTGCTTTGTAAGCAGGGCTTGCTGCTCTTTACTCTAGTACCTGGAATGAAAAGGATACTCTCTGGAAAAACAGACTGCCGACTGCTGTGTCTCATGTGAAGGGTGTGCCATTCCAGGAGATGCCTTGAGCATATTCATTGCCTAATGCAGGAGTCAAAAGTTCTTTGATATCTCAATGAATTCATTTTTCTAGAATGGACTTATATAAATGCCTGGGGACCAATCTTTTGAGAATACACATGTTACCTCTAAGCAGCTGTTCTGGAATTCCTCAGAGTGCAAACACAACTCAAGGACAACAGCCTGAATAGAAAGTACAGAAGTGATGAACAATTAATTCTCTCTTGGATTCATTAAAGTTGTGGCAACGATCTTTTCCCAGCATGCAATGAGGAGTTCAACTTCCTTTCTCTTTAGGGACATTGATGAGTAAATTTCAGTACTAGATTTCTATTAGGAAGTTGGAGGTGATGGAAGCTTATGAGATTGGCTTCTCCTTATTACCATCAGGAAGAAGAGAGGGAAGTGTGGGTGTGAGCTTATCTGGTTGGATTCCATGAAGCATGGAGAGTTTTCCCCTCAGACTTGGACTTCTCCATACTCTATGCTCTGCCAGTGCATGTATATTGGAGCTATGGTACTAACAACCTACTGTTTTGACACTAAGCACCTCCTAGTTAGGGCTGCTCACCTGGATATGGTGCTTCCTTTCTTCTCCACCAACATCCTTACATCTTCATGTCCTCAAATTTCTGGCAGTACTCTGATCTGATGATGACATTATTAATATGGAGTACTAAAGGAGAAAAAAGCAGAGCCATCAAATAGCTCTGTAGGTTATAGTTGGGAAAAAGGTTGTAAGTTTGAAAATCTTGTATTTTACTTCACCAAAATTAAGATTAAAAACATTAGATAGGGTACAGCAATTTTGGAAGAAGTTTGGCAGTATCTTAAAATGTGAACATGTATTTTCCATATGATGCTGCAATTCCCCTAGGTATCTACCCAAGAAAAATGAAAAGACTTATACGTGAATGTTAATAGCAGAATTGTTTATAACAGTTAAAAACTAGAAACAATCCAAATGCCCTTCACCTGCAGAACGAATGAACAGATTGTGGCATAGTCATACAATGCAATTTTATTCAGAAATAAAAAGGAACAAAAGACTGATAGATGCTACAACGTTGATGAACCTCAAAAACACTTTGCAAAGGGAAAGAAGCCAGACAGAGAAGACTACACATTGTCCAAGAAAATTGGCAAATCTGTAGAGACCTAGGAGTAGGGATGGAGATTGACTAAAAGTGAGATTACCTGAAAGGAGCTGTCACTTTGGGGTGGTGGGAACTTCCTAAAGTTGGATTTTGTTGATGGTTACACACTGTACGTTTACTAAAAAACATTTAATTGCATACCTAAAAGAAGTGAATTTATGATATAAAATCATCTCTCAATGAAGCTGTTAAAAATGTTTTAGAAATTTAGGTTATAGGTGTTCTTTCTGATATTTTATCCTGAACTTTCTTCTTCCTCAATTTTCAAATTAAATTTGAGTGTGTGTTTGCGTTAAAAAAAAAAAAAACATTAGATAGTGTCAAGAGTTAAGTGTTTAAAGTTCAAACACTCCCTTAGCAGCATGAATTTTTCTATACAAGGAGAAGTACAGAAGTAGTGCTTATTAAAGTCCTTAAAATCATTATCCACCAGGGAAATGCAAACCAAAATTGCATTGATATAGTACTTCACACATACTAGGATGGGTGTGCCAAAAAGAACATATAATAATAATGTGTTGGTGAGGAGGTAGACAAATTAGAATCCTCATATACTGCTCACTTTAGTAAGGTAAAATGGTGCACTGTTCTGAAAACAACTTGGCTCTTCTTCAGAATGGTAAATCATTTGATCCAGCCATTCCACTCATAGGTATAAATTCCATAACGATAAAAATATATGTTCACTTAAAAGTGGTACATAAATGTTTATAGCAATATTACTCATAATAGTCAAAATGTGGAAACAAAAAAAATGTGTATTAAGTGATGAATGAATAAGTAAAATGTGCATATCCATAAAATGGAAATCATTCAGCAATAAGAATAGATGAAATACCAATACATACTACAAAATGGATGGGATTTGAAAACACCCCAAGTGAAAAAAGCCAGATACACAAGGCATACACTATATGATTTTATTTATATGAAACATGTAGAATAGGGATATCCATAGACACAGAGAGCAGATTAGTAGTTTTCTAGTGCTACTAAAATGGGCAAATACATGGGGGTGATTTTTTTTTTTAAATATGTGGGTACTGGATTTTTTTTTTTTTGGAGCAGTGATGGATTATGAAAATGTTCTCATATCATATTGGAGAACACAGGGAATTTTAGATCACAATGTGTGAAATGCTTGGTACAGGTGTAGCTTGTTGTCCTGGTGGAATGGAGCATTACAGTTGTCAGAAGATCCTATATAGACACCACTGGGCTAAAAGGCCCATGTTTTTATTATGTAAGGAATTTTTCAGAATGAAAACTTCATCTAATTGTTGATCTCATTAGAGAGTCCACATTCCCTAGTTAACTTCCTCAGGGCACTCTTGACCTCTTTGTTTCTCAGGCTGTATATGATGGGGTTCAACATAGGGGTTATAACACAGAAGAACACAGAAATAAGGATATCCATGTCCAGGTTGTAGCCTATGTTGGTTCTGTCATAATTGAAATTGGCCGCTCCAAAGAAGACCACAACCACGGTAAGGTGGGATGCACAGGTAGAGAAGGCCTTGCTCCTACCCTGAGCAGAGGGAATCCTAAGAATGGCAGAGATGATGAATATGTAGGACACTCCAGTAAACAGGCAGGGACTCAGGCCAATGGTGGCACTGGCCACATGGAGCACAGATTCATTCAGAGAGGTGTCTGAGCAGGAGAGCTTCAGGAGCAGTGGAATGTCACAGAGAAAGTGGCTGATTTGGTTGGGTCCACAGAGTGTGAGTGTGGCTGCCAGTACTGTGTGTGTCACAGAATTCACCAGCCCACACAGCCAGGACCCAGTCACCAAAAAAACACAGACCTTCACACTCATGAGGACTGGATATTGAAGAGGGTGGCAAATGGCTACATAGCGGTCATATGCCATAGCAGCCAATAAGACACCCTCAGTGCCAGCACATGTCACGAGGAAGAAAATCTGGGAAAGGCAGCCCTCATATGAAATGGTCTTCTTCTCCCGGAAGAAGTTCACCAGCATGACTGGAATGGTGGTGGATGTATAGCAGATGTCTAAGAAACTCAGGTTGCTGAGGAAATAATACATTGGAGTGTGGAGAGCAAGACTGATTCTAGTGGCTGTTATTATGAGCATGTTCCCTGCAACTGTTGTCAGGTAAACGATCAAGAAAACCAGGAAAAACAAACCCTGTAGTTTGGGGTGGTTGGAAAATCCCAAGAAGATGAATTCCGTCACGTCTGTTTGATTGTTCATTTCAAATGGTGTCAGAGCTACAAAACAATGAGGTTTGTAGGAAAGTCTTCAGAGAAATCACAACTTCTCATTCAACAAATCCAGCCGGTTCAGGCCTTGGGACTGCCCATGGATTTATATCACTGTTGGTGGGTGAAAATAAATGGTCAAACCAACATTAAAATGTTGGTCAAATCCAGCAATAAGCCATTAACCTCTTCATTAGAGCAAACTCATGTAGCTTGATCTCATTGTCTTAGTAATATCTGCGATTGTTGCCCTTTCTGGTAAGCATCTCATTTTTCTTTCATTTTTTTCCCCAAGAAATAACATTCCATTGCAAAATTCTTTTAAATGTAGAAAGACAGGGGAACCTGGAATGGCTTAGTCATTAAGCACCTGCCCCCAAGGGTCCTGGAATTGAGCTCTGCATTGTGCTCCTTGCTCAGTGGGAAGCCTGTTTCTCCCTCTCTCTCTGGCTGCTGCTCCCCATGCTCGTGCTCTCTCTCTGTGTCAAATAAATAAATAAAATCTTTAAAAAAAATAAATGTATAAAGACATAAGTAAAAATCCAGTCACCTGTAGAATCAAAGCCAGTGGTACCTTTTGGTATTCACAATCATAGTAGTGGTTTTTTGTTTTTTGTTTATTTTTTGCAGTTATGTAAATCTTGATCTCTATTTGTTGCTTTAAAATATTAAGAGCACTTGTTATGATAAGCCCTGGATGATGTATGGAATTTTTGAACCACTATGAAAGTGATAACACTATGTTAATGATACTGGAATTAAAATAAAATATTAGAAGCAAAATTTCCAAAATTAGAAAGGAAGAAGTAAACTATCTCTATTCACAGATGACATGATCCTATGTATACAGAAAATACCCAAGAATCCACAAGAACATTATTAGAGCTCATAAACAAAGTCAGCAAAGTTGCACACACAAATATCAGTTATGTTTCCATATATTAACAATAAACAATCCAAAAAGGAAGTTAGGAAATCCATTTCATTTACAGTAATATCTAGAAGAATTAGGTGCTTACAGTAAAATTAGGTGCTTACAGTAAATCTTACTGAGGAAGTGAAAGGTCTATATACTAAAAACTATAAAACATTGCTGAAAGAAATTAAAGAAGACAACTAA
Source organism: Mustela putorius furo (assembly GCF_011764305.1). NCBI lineage: Eukaryota > Metazoa > Chordata > Mammalia > Carnivora > Mustelidae > Mustela > Mustela putorius. The sequence continues at coordinate 1,335,884 of NW_025421424.1, forward strand.
ATAAAAAAGCACCTATATTAATGGATGAAAGGACTTAATATTGGTAAGATGTTAGTACTATCCAAACTAATGTATAGGTTCAATGCCATCCATATCAAAATTTTAGTATCCTTTTCCCACAAAAATGGAAAAATCAGTCTTCAAATTCATATTCAGGCAAGGAGCCCTGAATAGAACACCAGGATACAAACACCTGTACAAACACATACAGACACCTGTACAAACACATACAAACCAAAAACCTTCCTTTTATGAAAAAGGAAGAATGACTCACATTTCCTGACTCCAAAACTTACTACAATTCTACAGTAATTAAAACAGTATGGTATTTGCATAAGGATGGACATACAAACCAATGAAATAGAATGGAAAGCCCAGAAATAAATTCTCACATAAATTCTTACACATATAAAATGATAATCTCACATGTTCAACTTTTGTTGAAAATGACCATTCAATGAGGGAAAAGACAGTCTTTTCAACAAATGGTTCTGAGAAAAGTGGATATCCACATACAAAAGAATAAAGTGCACAAAATTAACTCAAGATGGATCAAAGACCTAAACTTAAGAGCAAAAACTATAAAATTCTCAGGAGAAAACATTGAAGAAAATCTTTATGCTATTAGTTTTGGCAACTATTTTATGGATATGACACCAAAAATACAGGCAACGAAAGAAAAAATATAGATAAATTGTACTTCATCAAGATTAAGAAAGTGTCATCAAAATACACTAGCAAGAAAGCAAACAAACAACCTATAAAACAGAAAATAGTTGCAAATCATATATCTTATAAGGGACTCATATCCAGAATATATAAAAAAAACTCCTAGAATTTAACAATAATCAAAAAAGAACTCAATTCAAAAATAATCAAAGGACTTTAATAGACATTTCTCCAAAGATAATATACAAATGGCCAATAAGAACATGAAGAGATGCTTAATATCATTAGTCTTAGAGAAATGCAAATCAAAAGCATGAGCTACCACATTTCACCTATCAGGATAATTATAATGAAGAAAATGGAAAACAAAATATGTTAATGAGGATATAAAGAATTTGGAACCCTTCAGGAATTGTTGACAGGAATGTAAAATGGCACATCTACTATGGGAAACAGTTGCCAGTTCCTCAAAAAGTTAAACATAGAACTACCATATGACCCAGAAATTCTATTCCTTGGTACATATCCAAAAGAATTGAAAGCAGGGACTTGAACAGGTGTTTGTATCCTGGTGTTCATAGCATTATTATTCACAATAGCCAAAAACAACTTAAGTATTCATTGAAGAATGTTAGGATAACATTTTGTGATATATGCTTATAATGGGCTGTTATTCAGCCATAAAAAAGAACAAAGTTGGGGCACCTGTGTGGTTCAGTGGGTTAAGCCTCTGCCTTCAGCTCAGGTCATGAGCCCGGGGTCCTGGAAATAAGCCCCGCATCAGGCTCTCTGCTCAGCAGGGAGCCTGCTTCCCCCTCTCTCTCTCTGCCTGCCTCTCTGCCTACTTGTGATCTCTGTCTGTCAAATAAATAAATAAAATCTTAAATAAAATTTAAGATCTTAAATTTAAAATCTTAAATAAAATCTTAAATAAAATTTAATCTGTCAAATAAATAAATAAAATCTTAAATAAAATTTTATTTATTTATTTGACAGAGATCACAAGTAGGCAGAGAGGCAGGCAGAGAGAGAGGGGGAAGCAGGCTCCCCGCTGAGCAGAGAGCCTGATGCGGGGCTTGATCCCAGGACTCCGGGATCATGGCCTGAGCCGAAGGCAGAGACCCTAACCCACTGAGCCACCCAGGCGCCCCAATAAATAAAATCTTTAAAAAAAAAATAAAGGAACAAAATTTTGATATATACTACAACATGAATGGATCTTGAAAATATTATGCTGACATTATGCTAAGCCAGACACAGAAAGGCAAATATATGATTTCACTTATATTATGTGCCAAGATTTAACCTCAATCAAACATTGCATGTTTCCTGAAAAAATAATTAATACAATTACTAGCTTTCTGTTAAGTTATCCATTCTGATAGGTTCACAGCCGTTCAAGTATGATTTCTGTACCTTTTTCAATCTTGGATGTGAGGCATCTTGAGCCAGATATCCTACTTTCACTTATTAGATGTAGATGGTGGCTAAGTCAGCTGGACTCCTCTGTTTCCCAGTTTGATGACTGCATTCTCAAGAAGTAGCATGACATGATATAAGCAATGTGCCCTGTATATAATAGATGTTCAATCAACTGTAGTTATCATGGCTATTATTTGTAATCCATACAAAAATATTTTAATATATTTTCTTTGACTCTGCTTTCAAAATTGTATAAATATGATCACTTTGCAATATAGTCACTACTGATAACCCAGTCCAAGCCACCAATTTCTCTTGCATCAACAACTACAGCAGACTTCCACTTCCTTCCCCTCCCCGTTCCCATTTAATTCGTCTCCGACACAGCAGCAGCAGCCAGAGTGAATTTTTATAATCTAAGCTAAATTATGCCACTCCTAAACTCAAAACCTTCCAAAGTTTTTCCATTTCACTTATTTGAAATCTAAAGATCACACCTTGGCCTACGAAATCTATGGGATGTGGCCTCTGACTGCCATTCTGATATTACTTCCCACTGTTCTTCCCTTTTGCTCACTTAGCTTGAGCTACACAGAGCTGCTTTCTGTTTTTAACAACACCAAACACCTTCCCATTTCGAGGGCTTGTACTTGCTATTTCCTTTGCCAGAAACATTTTCCCTCCAGATATTTGCTTGTTCTATCTCCTATTTTCACTGAAGTTTTTCCTGAACTGTTACAGTCTCGGGGATACTATTTCTAACAATTCTATTTAAAATAGAAGTCACATCACTTTTTATCCCCTTACTTTGCTTTACCTCTTTTTGTGGTACTTATGCTACACTTGGCATGAAATTATTGATATATTCACTTCTGTTTGTAGTATAAGTTCTATGAGGCCAGAGGCTCAGTTTTGGTCATTTTCTATCCCTAATACCTAAGAGAGAGCCTAGCATACAGCTTATGCTCAATAAATATTTGTTGAATGAATAAATATATCTATGTTTTAGGTGACTATGGAATTTATTATATTTCCTGTGAGAAAATCTATCTAATTCTTTTCCATTTTGCCTACTTATGCTTAATTATTGTTCCATATATCTCTCTCCTGACCTGTGAATATCAACCCATCATGCCAATCAATCTACTTTAATCTTTAGAGTACAAAACTTTACACATTGGGAATAATTAACATCTTACTCTATATTGGCTTTTTTTTTTTTTTACAATTTTATTTATTTATTTGACAGACAGAGATCACAAGCAGGCAGAGAGGCAGATAGAAAGAGAGGAAGGGAAGCAGGCTCCCTGCTGAGCAGAGATTCCCAATGCAGGTCTCAATCCCATGACCCTGGGATCATGACCTGAGCCGAAGGCAGAGGCGTTAACCCACTGAGCCACCCAGGCACCCCTCTATATTGGCTTTTATATAATAAATTATCCTCATTAGTAAGAAAGCAAACATAAAACCTAGCTTATTTTTATTTTTCTCATATAAGTTATCAATTACAGCAAAAGCTATCTTATTAGAACCCCAATTGATATGTTACTTGATTAACTTTTAAGTGTGCCCCAAATTTGTCTCTCCAAATTACTGAAGAGACAGAAGGATTTACCAAATTATTTAATCAGCAACCTTGATCTCTTAACCTGAAGGGCAGCCTCCCTACAAACATGTTCAATCACATTAAACTGGAAATCATATTCTCAGATGCTGTCTTGTTGAAAGCAGTGATCTCTCTAAACCCTAAAATATCTCTAGCCCTCTCTACCTTAAAATCCTGCACTGGCCAACATTCTCTATCAAATGAAGTTCAAATTATTTTACATGGGTTCAGAAAGAAATCCAGATTTGCCAAGTTTTGAAATGTACCATTTTGGGGGCTTTCTTTTTTTATGTAAAAATATTTTATTTTGGTAAATTTTCTAGCAACATGATTATGTGAATAGATTTCTAAGGCTACCGCCCAAGGCTGTAGAAAAAGGCTTTTGTAAACCACAGCTTTGAAGCTTGTTCCAAATGCAGTAATGATGGAGATAGCATACTACACTGGTCAAGTTGTGAGCTCTAGAGTTAGATTTCTTAGGATCAAAACTCACTTTTGTCATCCTTTAGTTATGAGATTTTGGGCAAGTTACTTAGTCTCTGCTTAATATTTTCATGACTAAAATAAGGATTGAAATAAAAGGGCTCATGTCTGAAATAGAATAATAAAAAATTCAAAATATAAGTGGGCAAATATAGCATCTAAAAAATAATTTTAAAAGACTCTAACCATTTAGAAAAAAATAATAGCATGCATTAGAGAGCTTATAACATAGATAGAAATGAAATATATAACAGTAACAACACAAAGGTTGGATGAGAACATGATAAAATTTTGTATTTTTCTTGCAACATATATTGTCATAAAATATTAATTCAAGGTAGACTATATTAAGTAAATAATGTATAATAAAATACATAGACTAAGCACTAAAAACTAATACAAAGTATATCCAAAAACTGACAGATGAAATGAAATAAAACAAAAATAAAAATTCAATCCAAAAGAAGGCACCAGGGGGTAGATGGGACAAATGGAAAACAAATAGTAAAATATTAGACTTAATTCAACCATATTAGTAATACCAGGAAATAGAAATAAACTAAATATTCCAATAAAAAGAGATTGTTAGACTGGATTTAAAAATAAACCAACCTTACCCCTTTTCAAGAACTGTACTTTACATGTAAGATCTTGGATATGTTAAATAAAAGGATGGGAACAAATACAGAATTTAAAAGAAAACATCAAATAAGTTGATGTGTATGCTTTAAGATAGATTGCCAAAAGTAAAAAGGAATGTTTATAATAATAAAAGGGTCCATTTATCAAGAAGAGAGAAACAATCTGAGGGTTTTGGAGGGGCAGAGGGTGGAAAGTTGGGTGAGCCTGGGAAGTTGGGTGAACCTGATGGAGGGCACGTATTGCATGGAGCTCTGGATGTGGTGCATAAACAATGAATTCTGGTACACTGAAAATAAATTTAAAAAATAAAAAATAATTAAAAAGTTAAGAAAATATAACAATTATAAAAGCATCTAATAACAAGGGCATGTGGGTGGCTCTTTCATTAAGCATCTGCCTTTGACTCAGGTCATGATCTCAGGGTCCTGGGATCAAGCTCCGCATTGGGCTCCCTGCTCAACAGAAAGCCTGCTTCTCCCTCTCCCACGTCCCCTGCTTATGCTCCCTCTCTGGCTGTGACTCTCTCTCTCAAATAAATAATAAAATCTTTTTTTTTTAAAGCATCTAATAACATAACCAAAATATTGACAACAGAGTTGGGCAAGTTCACAGTCACAATTGAAGATTTTAATACTCTTCTCTCATTACAAATGATAGAATAAGTAAACAAAAAATTCAGTAATATAAAATGTATTATGATAATAGCATAATCCTGACACCAAAATGTGATATGGTCCTTATAAGAAAATTACAAGCTAATATCTTTCACAAATATAGACACAAAAATTCTGAACAAAATATTATCAAATCACATCCGGTAGTAACTTAAAAAGGATAATGCACCATTAACAATTATGGTTTATCCCAGGAATATAGCTTGTTTTCCAGTTAAAAATCATTGGCATCCTCATACAAATAGAATAAAGGAGAAAAACTGAACATCTCCACGTTCACATTTGACAAAATGCATTTGAAAAAGTCGTCACCCATTTGTAATAAAAAAATCAAACAAACTGGCAACAAATTAGGACTTCTGCAATCTGGTTAAGTATCTACAAAAACCTTACACATACTGTCATACTTGGTTGTGACATATTCTGCGTAATATGTAAAACAAAACAAGGATGTTTACTCTTATCTGTACTTGAAATTATACTTGAGGTTCTAACCAGAGCAATAAGGGAAAAACAGTAAGACAAAACTATTCGAAAGAAAGATGTCAGCCTGTTTTAATTTACAGATGTCATAATTTTGTCTGTATGAAATTAAAAGGAATTAACAAAATAATATTTAAAAATCAGAGGAAGCAAGGTCAGTATACAAAGATCAATTGCATTTCTATAACCAACAAACACTGGAAATGTAATTTAAAATAATATCATTTACAATAACTTTAATTATCAAAAAGTATATAGGAATAAATTTGACAGAAGATTTACAGGATTTCTCTATTGTAAAGTACAAAATACTGCTGAGAGAAATTATAGACAAAAATTATCTTCCAGCCTAAATGCAATCCCAATAAAAACTTCAGTAATTTTTTTGAGAAAACTCCAAGCAGAGTCTAAAATTTATATGGAAAGTTAAAGGATCTAGAATAATCAGGAGAACAAAAATAAAGTTGGAGAACTTATACTTCCATATTTCAAGAGTTAGTATAACTTTTAAGAGATTAAAATAGTATGGCATTATTGCAAGAAAAAACAAATATATCAATAGAACAGAACAGAGAGTTTAGAAATGGACCGACAAGATTAATTGATTTTCAGCTACTAAAGCCATTCAATACAGTAAAGAAATATTTTTTAGAAAAGGAACTGGAGCAACTATATGTTGCCACTATGTACATATATATATACACACACATATACATATATCAGACATACATATTTGAATATGTGCGTAAAAAATAAAGAATTTTGACTCCCAAGTTAAAGGAAAAATTGATAATCCTACTTCATGAGAATTAAGAATTTTGCTCTTCAAAAAACACTATTAAAGATAAATAGCAGTCTAGAGACAGGGAAAATATTTATCTCACAAAAGCATCATATTCAAAATATATTTTAAATAATTATAAGTCAATAACAGAAACACCAAAGACAAATGAACAAACCAATTGAAAAATGGAGACATGAACAAATACTTTACAAAACAAGACAATTAAATGGCCAGTAAATTAGGAAAAGATACGTCAACATTAGGTAAATGTAAATTAAAACAAAATGAAATAGGTTAAAGAGGATATTCTTTCCTGTTCCTGATTTTAGGGAGAAAGCATTGAGTATTTTACCATTAAATATGATGTTAGGTATAGATTTTTTTCAGAGATGTCTTTAACAGTTATGGAAGTTGTCAGCTATTCTTTAATGAAAGTTTTATCATGAATGGATATTAAATTCTCTTGAATGATTTTTCTACATCTATTGAGATGTATTTTCTTACGGTCCTACTTCCAGGATTCCAATTATATGTATACTTGGTGTTGTACAATAGTGCTCAGATATTCTGGAGTTTTTGTTTTTTGTTTTTTTACTCTTATTTCTCTTTGAGTTTTGGCTTGGGTAATTTCTTTGACATACTGTCAAGCTCCCTGATTTTTTTTTCAGCCGATGAGCCCATAGGAAGCATCCTTTATCTCTGTCAGTGTTTTTTCCCGTCTTGCATTTCCATTTGATCTTTTATTATTCTTTCCATCTGTCTGCTGAAATTACTTGTCTAATCTTGCACATTGTCCATCTTTTCCATTGAATCTTCTAGTCTATTAATGACAGTAATTTAAAATTCCTTCTCTGATAACTTTTTACATCTCTGTCATATTTGAGTCTAGTTCTGATGTTTGCTTTGTCTTTTTAGACTGTGTTTCTCTTACCTTTTTGTATACCTCATAATTTTTATTTTGAAACCGGAAATGTATAGAAGATTAGAGACTGAAGTAAATTTGTGTGTGTATGTGGGGGGTCGGTGCTTGGAGATGAGCATATCTTTCCTCCTGCTAAGTCTTTACTGTAGGAGTTTGAATTAATGAAGTGAGGAGCTGGGCTGAATTGGGTTTGTCATTTCTATGGTCACCTGTGCACCACAGGTTTCAAATGATATCTTGAGCTTACAACTAGGCAAGTTTGCCAGAATTTCTATTTTTCTCGATTTTATTCCCTGCTTGGTTTTGGATTTTTCTTTTATACTGCTAGCCCTAGAGATAATCTGTTTAATGAATATTTTCCATCTGTACTCAACAGTTAGTTTTATTTATTATTTGTTAGTGGGCTGGTGGGGAATAGGAAAGAAGTGTTGCCTAATGTTCTGGTCAACCATTAGTCTTGAGTTCTGTGAACCTGCGTCTTGGGGTATGGCCTTGCCTCTTCCCCAGCTGCCAGTGCTGGGCCTAACATATATTCCTTCTCTTCCCTGAGGGAGAGATGTTTTGTCTCTGTCCCTTCCCCAGCTGCAATGTTTTTCCACAGTGTCCCAAGGTGACAGGTATTTTCTGTTGCCTTTGCCCTTCAGATTACAGTTTTATTTCTGTAAGAAAAATGTAGTAAATGGGAAGAAGTTTTGGGAACAACTGTTACTTCTCCCACCGTCCTCTCCCAGATAGTCTCTTTATTTTTGAAATTTTCTGTTGAATGTTTCCTGGTCTTCACTGTGAGTATGTGGTGGAGTTCGTGGAGGAAAAGAATGATGGTGAAAACCTTCTTGTCTATGTTTGCCTATGGCCCCCAGGGTCTTCTCATTCTCATACTAGCCCACTCTTAGTGTTTAACAGTTCATTAAATTCACAAAGAAACTGAATCTTATCAGTTTATATGGTATCTGATGACTTCTGTTCTAGGTTAAATAAAAAATTCTTGTATCCTGTTTTCTCTGTCAGAGGCTGTATCTCCCCAGTTTTCTGTTTACTATTTGCCCTGAAACCTCAATTCCCTAATAGGTTCAAGAAAAGTCATTTGTTTGCATTATGTCCAGCTTTACAGTTATTGTTATAATACTGGAAACCAGACTTCTTCTAGCTCTCTAAATCTCAAAGTTGAAACTGGAAGTCTATACAGCCACTTTTTAAAATAATTTGGAAGTTTTTAATAAAGTCAAACATACAATTATTCTATGAACCAGAAATTCCATCCCTAGGTATATAGCCAAGAAAAGTGAGTGTATATGATCACAAAATGATTTACATGATAATGTTCCAAGCCAATTTTTTTAGTAATAATACAAGCTGTAAATGGTTTGCCTATCAACAGGAGAATGGATGTAAAAGTGTGGTATATTTATGCAATGGAATAGCACACAGTTATTTAAAATACTGATACATGTATAAATACTGATGAATCTAAAACACTTTTCTTTAATGAAGGAAGACAGACATAAAAAATTTGTACTGTATTTTCTTAAAAGAAGTTCAAAAATGGGTAAAACTTATCTATGGTAATAAAGTGAACATATTCATTACACACATATTGTGAACATATAATTACTAAAACATAATAATTACTTCTGGATGACATTGTTGGGAAAGGCGCATTAAGGAATTTTCTAAAGTGAGGGAAATGTTCTATATTTTTATTTGGATAGTGATTCCATGAGTTCATATTTACATAAAAATTCATCAACCTGTACACTTAAATTGGAAGAGAGAGAAAAAGTACAGAGGGAAAAAAAAGAGCAAAAACACACTCAAGGGACTGCACAAGAAAACTATTGCTCAAAACCATTGACAGGGGAAAAGGAGAGGGCTACAATACTGTCATTTTTCTATAAACAGAAGTTTATGTCATAGCCAGGTTCGCCCCTGCGGAGCTGGGTGGTGCTCTGGTGCAGGAGTAGAGCTGAGCCCCAGCAGTGGGCAGCCTGAGGATCCCCAGGGTCACACAGGGAGAACTGATTCTGCTGCTTAGAGTGCATTTAGAAGAGGTTATACAGCCTCTCTGCAGGCAAAGGACACTGTGGGCGCCATTGAGCTATACCAGCCACCAATATAGGAACAAACACACCAGTGAGGGCTACAACTCCCCTACAACAACTCTCAATTTGTTTCCTACAGTTAAATCTCTTACAGTTTGTCTCCCTCTCTGTTTTTTAAAATCTTATTTTATTTTCCTTCCCTTCCCTTATGTTCATCAGTTTTGTTTCTTAAATCCCCAAAATGAGTGAAATCATATGGTATAACATTTTAATTTTTAATTTTCTTCTTTTCTTTCTCTTTTCTTTCTTTCTTTTTTCTAACAAGCATCTCATAACAAGAAGACTAAAAGACACCTAGGATCTAGCTTCCTTTATGTATTTTATGTTACCTTATTTTATTTTTAATTTTTTCGATTTTTATTATTTATTTATTTAATTCTTTTTCCTTTTTTTCCCTCTGAAAAAAAAGCATGCGGAAAGACTGTGTCAGACCTGTCCTCAGCAAACTTAACAAACAAACAAGTAAAAAAACAAAACTGAGCAGCCCTCCAACAGAGATCTCAAAAAATATCTTCTCTTCCCTTATGGGGTAGCAGGGAGTCTAGATATCTGGACTGTTTGGAAGCCAGGCTTTGGTGTGAGAATGGGCAAGAATGACTGCAGAGTATCCACAATGGCCCATAAATCACATTCTAGGTGAGGGTAGACTGGAAACAGGCAGCACCTGGAGGGTAACGGCCTGTGTTTTAGAAAATTTTGAGCTTTGAGAAACTCGTTAAATATCTATAGATCTAGAAGAAATATATATATATATATATATATATATATATATATATATATACCCATTCACAGTATCTTCTATGTCATTTCAATGGAGTCATATAATTGTGAAACCCACCTCTAGAGTCCTTTATAAATAATGTGCCTTTAGTTAAAACACCTTTGTTCAATCCAAGAAAGTAGTCTGAGAACTAAGACCAGATCAAAATAAAATGGTCTGTAGCTGAAGCTGTGGGATTTTGAAGGTTGGAGAAGATCCATGGAGCAATAGTACACAGAGAAGGAGCTTGTTCTGAAGCTCCTTTGAATATGATGGGTGGTGATGCCATGGTGAGGGCACTGAGTTAGTTTAGGTGGGCAGGGATCATTAATTAAAACCTGAAATAAATGAGGCACAGCAAGTATGGGGAGGGAAGATAGTGGATTAAGATAATGTTGAGTGTTAGGTACCTGTGAGATATCCACATGGAAATGCCCAATAGGCAGCTGGAAAAAAAGATTTATCTTTTTTTTTTTTTTTTTAATCTTTTTTCAGGAGACAGGGTAGACCTGTCTAGAAATGAATTTGAGAGCAATGGTATTGAAGGTGGCTGTTGAATTCATAGGCATACATGAAATCAACCAAAGAGAATACATGGGTGAGAAGTCTAAGGTGGGGCTCTCGTAATCCCCACAGTTCATAGGAAGTATGGTGGACAATGTGTCCAAGAAGGAGGTTTGCCTATATTCATCACCCTCTATAGGTTAGCTGTGGGCATCACTTCACAGTAAAGCAAGATTAGGGTTGGCTTCATCATCTGTATGTCCTCTTAGAAAACCTTTATGTGATACTTGTGTATTATTCTTTATTTTTCTTTATCAACAGCATAGATAGATTTCACTTCATTAAAATTCAGTGATACGCACTTTCTCTCAGCTCACAATATTGAAAATGTAGAGGTAAAATACTTTTTTACAGGTAAATACTTAGGTTTATTAACAGAAAGAAATGAAATCCTTCACTGAAGGTGGTCCCACAAAGAGAAATTGATGTATGACCTATGTATAACAAAACTGTAAAAGTGAATTCGAAATGTTTAAGGATTTTAAAAAATATGGTCCTTGACATTGGGGAGGGTATGTGCTTTGGTGAGTACTGTGAAGTGTGTAAACCTGGCGATTCACAGACCTGTACCCCTGGGGATAAAAATAAATGTTTATAAAAAATAAAAAATTTAAAAAAATTTAATAAAAAAATATGGTCCTTGAGGTTGTATACACTGCTTATTTTAGTTGTTTTAAACCACGATTTGAAGTCCATTCCTGAGGAACATATTGATGGAGCATTATATACACACACACATGCGTGCACACATGTAGGAGAATCAGAACCATACTAAATTCTTTTTTTTATCTGACTACTTTAATATTTTTGTGAGCCCAGAAGATGTAGTGAGGAATGACATGTGTTTTGTTTTTTATATTCTTTATGCTTATGCTGTTTTGTATATAGTAACAATGCTGTATCAGCACCATCATCATCAAAACTCACCGTTAATAAGCATCCCTGATACACTACAGTTTATGTGATACTCTGAAACACTTGCCTTTTGGAATTTACACAGTACTGCATGTGAATAGGCAATCTCAGTCTCAACCCCTCTGCTTTATGAGAATGACCTTTCTCTCCATTTTTAAGTGAGGCTGTGTTTTGTCAGAAAAAGAGGTTAGAGGGTAAACCTTTACAGGCTGGCTCTATTCACAAAAATGTCTAGCTTGAAAGAAATCTTGTTGAATGTAGTTTAAAAGAGGTATGTTTTTCTTTAAAGATTAAAATAAGTTCAGTATAACCCACCTAAACAAAAAATAAAACAAAGCTCTGATAGGGTAACTAAGTGATGGGCATTAAGGAGGGCACTGATGTGATGAGCACTGCGTATTATATGCAAATGATGCATAACTGAATTCTACAACTGAAACTAATGGTTGGATTTAAATAAAATTTAAAAACTAAAAGATAAATATAACTCAATGAGTTACTTTGGAAAGAAGGAACATTTTATACATAACTGAATTCAACCAGAATCTTTCAAACCAAATAGTGAGAAGAGACACACAAAGTAATAATAACTAGCACTTACAGAATGTTTTGCTGACTAATCTTAGGGGTTTATTTCCTTCAAGGAAACAAAATAAGTATAATATAAACCAGGATAGTTGGTGTGATTGTGAAAACCTTAGAACACACAAGGAAAACATCTATTCATATTTCTAGTGATGCAAAGAAATGATTAAAATTGAAATATAATTTTCATGTTGCCAAGTAAATTGCTTATCTACTTAGAACATAATCACACAGATACACACACACAATGATTAGTAAGAGTAGTCAAGATAATTCTTCTAAAAGAACATCCAGAATATTTGAGGTGTTTGTGGCAAAGTTAATTTATTGCTATAAGAGATAAGCTATTTTTGCTTTGCCCAGATTTCTGTTTGTACCCTTCCCCATCATATGGGCATGTAAGACCAGATAAAATATTCAGAGGTCATTAAATAGGCAATGCTTCTCAAAATTTAATGTGCATGTACATCATATGTATTTACCTCAGGCAAATTGGATGGAAATCCCTTTTATCTCAAACTATGATGAAAATGAAAAGATGACCCTGTTCTTACCTACTCCACTTTGGAAAACTTCCTACCAATTTTGTGATTATCTAGTCAAGGCCACCTCAAAGTGGGACACTGTGTTTTCTTGTCCTCTTGTACACACCATTAACACCATCACTATAACTCCCACTTAATGCTAGTTGAACATGTCCTATAAGCCAGGTACTTTTCATGATTGCTCCATGAATTCTCAAACAACTTGAAAGTGTAAGTACTATTATTAGCTCTGTTTGCAGTGAGAGAACAGAAGCTCAAATCTTCAAAAGATCATCCTCATAGTCTGTTTTGACCTCCCCATACTGCTCTATGAATGATGTGGAATTTGGTTACAATTCCCTTTGGTTGCTTCACTTCAAGTATTTCTTGGTAATCCACTTGGCCAAATTGCCAAATTCATATTGAATTGTAATCCTCTCACCCTTGTGCTTAATTGGTCTGGTAACTATTCTTCCTTTATCTTATTTAGACTTGCGACTTTTTGTTTTAGTAACTGTATTTCTACTACATATGCAAGAATTTTAAAATACATAGAGAATAATGAGACCCTATCATGGGAGATATTAAAGCAGTCTAGATTGCTACATGCCTTGCAGAGAATTGATTCAGGTTTCAAATGTAGATCATTTGAATTGTTTGTACAGTTCCTTTCAGAACTGGCATTACACTGTTCTGCCAATGTTGTTACACACCTGAAAACATGGCATTGTTAAGACCTTAAAATGTTCATATTCAGAAGAACATTTTCAGACCTAATATATCAATATATCCATAGTTCTCACCTACCTTGGGAAAATCCCTATTTAACATTCATGAACATACTTTGGAATGATAACATTCCACATGACTGAAACATTCCTGGCCTAATGCTATGTGGAGACAAATACATAGATAGATGGATAGGTAGATAGATAGGTCCCAATTTTGACTTAATAATTAACTGTTTACATCTTAGAAGACTTATTATTTTAAAATATTTATAGATTGACAGGGGATTACAAAGAAATGTACAAGGAGGTTTTACTAAATTTTTAAAATTAAAAATTTTATGGGATTTTAAATTTCAAAAAGAGCGGGACACCTGGGTGACTCAGTCAGTTAAGCATTTGCCTTTAGCTCAGGTCGTGATCCCAAGTCCTGGGATTGAGTCCCACATTGGGCTCTTGCTCAGCAGGGAGCTATTTCTCCTCTTCCTGCTGCTCCCCCTGCTTGTATGCTTTTGCTCTTTCTCTCTGACAAATAAAATCTTTAAAAAAATAAATTTCAAAAAAAGCATATACTTACTGATAAATATACCAGAGTCATAGGCATATCAAATGAAAGTGAAATATCTTCACCTTCATGTCACATTCTGCCTGGCATCACTACGAACAGTTTGGTGTGTGTCCTAGTTTTTTGTTTATATCATATAAGATCGACCATACAAAGAAAGTCAGTTTACAAACCATCCCATCTTCCCTTCCATCTCTGCATAGCTTTGTCTGTAATTCTTATGATTGTTAGTAACAAGATACGGGTTCCCCCCAAAAGGTTACTCTTTTATAGGAAGACATATGTAACAGGAAAAATGAAAGAAAACCACCATTTATGGTAGGAAAAGTTCTAAGATGACCTTCCAAAATCCTACCCTCTGGTACACAGTTCTACCAAAATCCCCTTTCATTGAGTATGGGCAGGACCAGTCAATATGACTCACAAACTTCAGGGCTTTATGATAATTAATAAATTGCATGTAAGACACCTCCCAAACATCAATGGATTGTAATATAGATATGAGAACCCCTGACATAGTGAACAAAAAAGTTTTCAAATATGAGTTATGCAAATTTAATTATATTTTATTTAAACAAATATTTCGTGTGTCCTTAATGTCATATTATAGGGGACACATAGGAAATACTCTATCTGCTTGAAAATTACTGCTTTCCATCTGGTTTGTCAAAATTAGAGTAGGAGTAATTATATATATATATATATATATAAAATAAATAATAAAAAATAAATAATATATAAGTATATATGTATACTTATATATATAATATATAAGTATTATATATATAAAATATATATAAGTATAATACTTATAAGTAATATATGTAAATATTATATATCATGAACAAATTTTCCCCTCATATTATCTTACCTAAGGAATTCAGGTACTTCTTAGGTTTTCAAGCTGATAATCTCTCAGGTAATTTCAATTCTGGTTTGATTATTATTATTGTAGACATTGATAACATGAAAATGATATTTAATAGATGTCATTACATAAATATCATAAAAATGGTTAAGAAAATATGCACTGTATCTTATAACATGCCCTGTAGAAGTAGGTATATCCTGATACTGGGCAGTTTTTCTCAATTGTCATGGTAAATGAACTACTTACCACTAAGTTTTGCTGAAAGCTTTGGATTTCTGATTTCGTGGCAGGGCTTCCTGCTTTCTACTCTAGTTTTTTCCAGACTGGAAAGGATACTCCCTGGTAAAACAGGCTATCAATTCCATGCATCATGACATCCATGCATCATGACAGAGATCTGCCATTCCTGGACCTGCCTTGAGTATACTCATTGCCTAATAGAGGAGTCAAAAATCTTTCTTTGATCTCTCAAAGTATTCATTTTTCTAGAAAGGACATTTATAAATGATTGTGGACTGGCCATTTGGGAGTAACCATGTAACCTCTCTCTAAGCAGCTGTTTTGAGATTCCTCAGAGTACAAACACAACTCAAGGGCAATAGCTTGAATAGAAATTGCTATAAATGAAAAACAATTAATTCTCTCATGTATTCATTAAAGTCATGGCAATCATCTTTGCCCAGCATACAATGAGGAGATTAGCTTCTTTTCTCTTTTGGGACATATGCAAGTGAATTTCAGTACCAGATTTTTTGTTAGGAATTGTGGGTATTGAATACTGGAAATCTGCTAAGAGAATAAAGAGGTCTTACCACATACACATAAAAGTTGGTAACTACATGAGAAGATGATATGTTAATTAGCTTGACTAGCCATTCACTATGTATATGTATATCAACTTATCATCTTGTATACCTTAAATACACACAGTTTTTAAATGGTCTAAAAATCAATAAACATGGTACTTTTATAAAATAACTAAAGGATTATATAAATAAAAGTGATCAACTGGAAAGGAAGAGAAAGAAAGAAAGAAAGAAAGAAAGAAAGAAAGAAAGAAAGAAAGAAAGAGATTCATACTGGGTGCACCTGTATGGCTTAGTTGGTTAAGCACCTGACTTTTTTAAAAAAGATTTTCTTAAAATTTGTTTTTGAGAGAGAGAGTACTCAAGCAGAGAGAGGGGCAGAGGGGGATGGAGAGGGACAAGCAGACTCCCCACTGAGCATAGAGCCCAATGCCAGGCTTGATCGCAGAACCTTGAGACCTGAGCTGAAACCAAGAGTCAGTTTCCCCACCCACTGAGCCATCCAGGCACCCCAGGTATCTGACTCTTGATTTCAGCTCAAGTTATGATCCCAGGTCTTGGGATTGAGCCCCACATTGGGCTCCACACTCAGTGGGGAGTCTGCTTGAGGATTCTCTCCCTGTCCCACTGTCCTTTCCCCTTCTCTCTCTAAAATAAATAAATAAATCCATTTTTTTTTAAAGTAAGAAAGAAAAACTCTGCAGAATGAAAAATGTTTATCTACTCACTGATATTACTACAGAATCCACCTTCTTTAGCTGGCTTACTCAGGGCGTTCTTGATTTCCTTGTTTCACAGGCTGTAGATGATGGAGTTCAACAAAGGGGTCACAACACAGAGAAGTACAGAAACAAGGATATCCACATCTGAGTTGTAGCCTGCTTTGGGTTGTCATTGTTGAAGTCAGCTGTCCCAAATAAGGTCACCACTACAGTGAAGTAGATGCCCAGAAAAAGACCTTGTTTCTGCCCTGAGGAAATCCCAAGGATGGCAGAGATGATGAGTAGGTAAGACATTGCAATAAATAGGCAAGGCTTCAGGCCGGTGGTGGTGCTGGCGACATGGAACACAGACTCATTGAGAAAGATGTCTGAATAGGAGAGCTCCAGGAACAGTGGGATATCACAGAGAAAGTGCCTGATCTGGTTGAGCCCACACAAAGTGAACATGACTGCCAGCCCCGAGTGTGTCACAGAATTCTCTAGGCCATGCAGGCAAGTTCCAGTCAACCAATACACACAGACCTTTGGAATCATGAGAAGCAGGCAGTTAAAGAGGTGGCAAATGGCTACACAGCATTCATAAGTTAAAACAGCCAACAAGATTTCCTCAGCACAGGTCACAGGAACATCTGAGAAAGGCAGCCTTCATATGACATGATCTTCTTCTGGAATAAGTTCACCAGCATGACCAGAATGGTAGTGGACAAGTAGCAGAAGTTCAAAAAGCTCAAGTTGCTAATGATATAATAGAGTGTGGAGGACAGGACTGACTCTGATTACTGTTAATGTGAAAGCACTTCCCAGAAGAGTTATCAGATAAATGATCAAGAAAACCAAGAAGAATACCTTTGTAATTCAGGATGGTTGGGAAATCCTGGAAAGATAAATGAAGTGACCACAGTTCAATTTTCCATTTCTTTGAGCTCTTCTTAACTGAAATGAAAATTAGGAAAGAAAACAAAAAGACAATGACAAACACAGTGACAAACACTGGAAGAGCTAACTAACTCTTACTCATCCTTTGGTGGATGAGATGGCACCTCTTCTAAATAGTGTAACACGACACTCTGAGACTGGAAAATATGCACTCCCCCTCACTGCTGTGCTCCTTTGCCTTGTGTTTACTTGTCATGCCTATCACTGTTAGTTATTAGCCTGTGAGGCTCCCCACTGGTCTCTAAGTTCTTTTATCTCTCTTTAATTTATATGTGCCCTGTAAAACTTTTGTTAAAAGGGATAAAAGAAGGAACTTCAGTCTTCAGCACTAACACTGAAAAGCAACAGCTGATGAGTTAAATTAGAACCCAGTACTTTTCCTCCCAACCTTCCTCTTCCCTGGAAAGAAGTTGCAATAACAAATTCTAACTTAGTGTGAGATAGCCTCCATGACCGTTGCCTCCTGGTGTTACTCACATGAATTTACTATATTATATGGCAGAAAGGGTTTGTAGGAGTAATTAAGATTATTAATTGCATGACTTTAAGGTATGGAAATTATGCAGGTGGACTGATCTAATCACACAAATCCTTAAAAGCAGAGCAGAAGGCAAAGTCAGAAATTTGAATCACAAATAGGATTCCAGGTGTCAGTTTGGCTTGAAGATGAAGGGGGCAACATGTTTAGGAAAGGGTAACTTTGGTTCTCAATTCACAAGAAGCTAAGTTTTGCCAACAACTTGAATAAATATGGAAGGGTAATCTTACCCAAAATCTCTAAATAAGAGCCCAGCTTGCCTTTCTTTTACTCTGAGTCATGTTCTTCTTGTGCCTGTACTTCTGTGAGATAGAAGACCCAGTTAAGCCATGTTGTGCCTGGACTTCTGACCCACAAAACTGTGAGGTAATAAATGAGTGTTCAAACCACTAAGTTTGTGGTAAATTTTATGGCATTAATAGAAAATGAATATACTGATCATCTCACTTGCTATGGAAAATTTAGGATTATCAGGGGCTAATTATGAGAGACCCCCAATCTAGAAGCCTCAGAAGTTATGCCATCCATTATACTATAAATCTGTGACCACCCCTCCCTCTGCCTGTTCTTTTTTCCTTCATTATGTCTGCGGCTAATACTACCTCTCAAAAAAACTGATAGAGGGAATATAAAGGAAAAAGTCAAATGCACACTGCTCATTTTCCTAGTCAATAGCTCCAATAAAAGGCTGGGAGAAAGACAAATTTGGAACTGTTTAGTAAGATGATATTTCTAGATTATTTTAGAATTTTAATTAGTGTCTTGCCATTCTGCTTTACCATGAACAGTGAATGTAAGCTAGGCTGTGACATAACCATTGCAAATTCTAAGAAACATTGCAGTTCATTAACTTGCATCTGAAATAATTTTCTTAGTGGATTGTCTTTAAATGAGGCTTTGTGTCTTGGCATCACCATTTTTCATAGAAACTGTTAAGCTGTCTCCTTTCTTTAGTGTAAGCCAGTGGTCAGTAGTCAAATTTAGTATATCAATTTACTTTTATAAATAAAGTTTTATTGACTTACAGCCACACCCACTCATTTATGTATCATCTATAGCTGCTTTTGTGGTACAATGGCAGAACTGAGTAGTTGAGAAGGAGACAATATGGCCCACAAAACCTAAACTGATTTCAGACCCTTTACAAAAATGTTTGCCAGCCTCTGGTGTAAGCCATTGGGTTTAGGAGTTTGGCAGACTTGGGGTTTTTGTTTGTTGTTGTTTTTTTATTATGCTTAATTATCTGACATATAGCACATCATTAGTTTTTGATGTAGTGTTCAATGATTCATTAGTTGCATATAACACCCAGTGCTTATACAGCCGCTCTGGAAAACATTATGGAAGTTAAGGTTATGACATTAAAAATAGAGCTACCCTATGACCCAGCAATTGCACGACTTGATATTTACCCCAGAGATACAGACTTGGGATTAAAGCATAGCCTTGTCACTTTTTAACATCGACCATTAATAATATACTTAGCTACTCTAAGCCTGAGTTTGTTCATGTTTAAGATGAGATAATGTCTGGATTACAGAATTTTTGTTAAGATTAAATTAAGCATTGAATAAAAGAACAGTGAACATCGTTAACTTTCAATGTATAAGTCCCTCCATTACACCACTGCAGCCATTTCAAGTTCCCCTTTAAAAATGTTATTTCCCTTCCAACCAGATTGACTCAAACGACACACTGTTTGTGTTAAGAATAAAATATTATTTTCTATTTATTGATTTACCTTCTCTGATCTTTTAATTTCAACAGCTATATCAGCTCCACTTTTAAACAACTATTTTATAATTACATACACTTATTTCTCTCTCATAAAACAAATACAATTGTATTTTCTTTATTTTTAAACTACATTTTCTGAACATATTTTCACAAGAATCTTTCAGGGAGGTAGGTAGATTTGATTATAACAATTTTTAATGTAAGATTTCCTCTGAAATGGGAAATTAAAAAGCCAACTATCATATGAAACTACATGCAACATGACAAGTAATTGATAAAATTAGACCTAATGCCTCTAAACTTCCTTCTGACAATATTCCTTAACTCCTTGTCAGAAACCTGGGAGTCGGGGCGCCTGGGTGGCTCAGTGGGTTAAGCCACTGCCTTCGGCTCAGGTCATGATCTCAGGGTCCTGGGATCGAGTCCCGCATTGGGCTCTCTCCTCAGCAGGAGCCTGCTTCCTCCTCTCTCTTTCTGCCTGCCTCTCTGCCTACTTGTGATCTCTCTCTGTAAAATAAATAAATAAAATCTTTAAAAAAAAAAAAAAAAAAAAAAAAGAAACCTGGGAGTCGTCTTTAGGCCATCCCTCCCCTTATCACCTGCTCATATCTAACTCTTCAGCAAAACCTCCTTCTCATCCCCTCTCTGCTTACCTCTTTTATCTCTTTAACATAAAGGTTTAGTTTGGGTAGTACGGATTTTCTTACCCATCTAAATTTTCAAGTCAATCAACCAGAGAAAAGGGATCACATTGAAAAGGCAATGATATAATATAGAAGTCTCACATTCACAATTGCTTCAACTAAATTATTCAGTTATCAAAGCAAGAAAAGATCAGTCAAGAGAAGGTGCCTATGGGACACCTGGGTGACTCAGTTGGTTAAGCCACTGCCTTCAGCTCAGGTCATGATCCCAGGGTCCTGGGAATAATCCCACGTGGGATTCCTTGCCCAGCAGGGAGCCTGCTTCTCCAACTACCCGCTCTGCCTGCCACTCCCCCTGCTTGTGCTGGTGCACGCACATTCTCTCTTTCTCTCTCTGACAAATAAATAAATTAAATCTTTAAGAAAAAAAGAGAGAGAAGGTGCCTATATGTTGTTGCAGACTTGATTCATAAAATAATAATATAATAGTAACAACAACAACAATAATGATAGCTCACATTTCCTTGCTTACTAAATGTCAGGTATAGTTACTGTACCATGTACTTTACATATTTAAATTTTAATTCTTGCAACAACTTTGAGAAGGAAAGATCATTACTATTCTCATTTTTTTCCTTGCTTCTAAGTTCTTAATAATTTTTTAAAAATTTTTTTAAAATTTATTTTTTATTTATTTTCAGCATAACAGTATTCATTATTTTTGCACCACACCCAGTGCTCCATGCAATCCATGCCCTCTATAATACCCACCACCTGGTACCCCAACCTCCCACCCCCCACCACTTCAAAACCCTCAAATTGTTTTTCAGAGTCCATAGTCTCTCATGGTTCACCTCCCCTTACAATTTCCCCCAGCTCCTTTCTCCTCTCTAACTCCTCATGTCCTCCCTGCTATTTGTTATGCTCCTCAAATAAGTGAAACTATATGATAATTGATTCTCACTGCTTGACTTATTTCACTCAGCATAATCTCTTCCAGTCCCGTCCATGTTGCGACAAAAGTTGGGTATTCGTCCTTTCTGATGGAGGCATAATACTCCATAGTGTATATGGACCACATCTTCTTTATCCATTCGTCTGTTGAAGGGCATCTTGGTTCTTTCCACAGTTTGGTGACCGTGGACATTGCTGCCATAAACATTGGGGTACAGATGGCCCTTCTTTTCACTACATCTCTATCTTTGGGGTAAATACCCAGAAGTGCAATTGCAGGCTCATAGGGAAGCTCTATTTTTAATTTCTTGAGGAATCTCCACACTGTTCTCCAATGAGGCTTACATTCCCACCAACAGTGTAAGAGGGTCCCCCTTTCTCCACATCCCCTCCACCACATGTTGTTTCTGTCTTGCTCATTTTGGCCATTCTAACTGGTGTAAGGTGATATCTCAATGTGGTTTTAATTTGAATCTCCCTGAGGGCTAGTGATGATGAACATTTTTTCATGTGTCTGATAGCCATTTGTATGTCTTCATGGGAGAAGTGTCTGTTCAAATCTTCTACCCATTTTTTGATATGATTATCTGTTTTGTGTGTGTTGAGTTTGAGGAGTTCTTTATAGATCCTGGATATCAACCTTTTGTCTGTACTGTCATTTGCAAATATCTTCTCTCATTCCGTGGGTTGCCTCTTTGTTTTCTTGACTGTTTCCTTCCCATTTTTCAGAAGAACAAATTGAAGTTAAGAAAGGATAGATAAATGCCTAGTCAGGTAATTAATGAAACCACATATTGGCAAGGATCTGCAGATTCAGAATTCAATTCTACCATTAATTACCATTAACTACCATTAACTAGTCAAAGCATCTTCTTGTCTCTGAACGTTACTCTTCTCATCTGTAAAATAAGAAGTCTGGACTAGGTGACTAAAAATATTCCTTCCAGATTTGATACTTTGTGATGATATTTTGTACCTGTTTATTTCTGTCTCCAAGATGAAACTGAATAACAGCAAGGGTGAGAAAGTCAAAGGTCTCCCAAAGATAGAATTGTTTATTCCTCTGTCTTCTGGGAGTATAAAGGTACAGGATAGGATGAAGATTTTAGCCAATACACAGAAACGGTAAACTAAATAATGGCCCCCCCTAAGATGTCTATTCCCTAATTGCTGGATCCTGTGATTATGTGGTATTACTTGATGAAATGGATTTTGCAAATGTGTTTAAGATTATGGGCCTTAATACATGGAGATTACCCTGGATTATCTGGGTCATCCAAATCTAATCGCCTAAGCCCTTAAAAACAAATTTTTCCGTGGCACCTGGGTGGCTCAGTGGGTTAAGCCTCTGCCTTCGGCTCAGGTCATGATCCCAGAGTCCTGGGATCGAGCCCCACATCGGGCTCTCTGCTCAGCAGAAAGCCTGCTTCCCCCTCTCTCTCTGTCTGCCTCTCTGCCTACTTGTGATCTCTGTCTGCCAAATAAATAAATAAAATCTTAAAAAAAAAAACAAATTTTTCCAACTAGAGTGAAAAAATACGTAGCAGGAGAGATGAGGCAAAGGGAAGAGTCAGAGAGATTCAAACATGAAGGACCCAATCTACCTATGGAAGGGGCCACTAACTAGGGGATACAGGCAGCCTCTAGAAAATGAGAATGACTTCTGGATGGCACACAGCTAGGAAATGGGGATTACAGCCACATTGAATTCTGCCAATGATCAGAATAAGCCTAGAAGGGTGTTCTCCTGTATAATCCTGAGAAAGAAATATAGCCCTCCGGACATCTTGATTTCAGTCTTTTGAGACACCAAGTCAAGGAACCAGCCATGCCATGTGGTACCCAGATTTCTGACCTACAGAACTGTAAAATAATAAATTTGCATGTTTTAAGTGCTAAACTTGTGGTAATTTGTTATGGTTTCTCAGTTGGAGTGCTCAAGACCTATTTAGTCTTTATAATATACCTCTGTTCACACACCAGAATTTGAGTTCTAACTACACTCCTTACTGTTTTAGCTTCTGAACATTATATTAGGACTGAAGGTTGATACTTAAATTCTAATTTTATATTAAGATATAATTGATATATAGTGTTATATTAGTTTCAGGTATACAACATAATGATTTAGTATTTGTATATATTGCCAAGTAATCACCTCAATAAGTCTATTCAACATCTGTCACCATACATAATTATAATTTTTTTCTTGTGATGTGAACTTTTGAGACATATGCTGTTAGCAACTTTGAAATATACAATATAATATTACTAGCTGTAGTCATCATGATGTACATTATCCCCAGGATTTATCCATTTTATAACTGAAAGTTTATGCCTTTGACTCCCTTCACTCATTTCACCCACCCATCCCACTTTCCATCTCTGGCAATGAACAATGAATTGCTACTTAGATTAAACGTGAATTTGAAGAAGACATTGCAGGGCACCTGGGTGGCTCAACTGGCTGAGCTTCTGCCTTCTGTGAATTCAGCCTTGTTTTTGTTTTATTTTAGATTCCACAAATAAGTGAGGTCCTTCAGTACTTGTTTTTCTCTGCCTGACTTATTTCACTTAGCATAATGCCCTCAATAAGTATCCATGTGGTTGCAAGTGGCAATATTTCCTGCCTTTTTATGTCTGAGTATTGTTCCATTGTGTGCATATGTATATATTTTAGTGAAAAATGCATTGGATTTTGATAGGGATTGCATTGGCTCTGTAGGTTGATGTGGGTAGTATAGACACTGTAAATTATTCATTCTTCCAATTAATGAGCGTGGAATATCTTTC
Organism: Mustela putorius furo; assembly: GCF_011764305.1. Taxonomy (NCBI): domain Eukaryota; kingdom Metazoa; phylum Chordata; class Mammalia; order Carnivora; family Mustelidae; genus Mustela; species Mustela putorius. The sequence continues at coordinate 1,360,310 of NW_025421424.1, forward strand.
CATTTGCCTGTGTCTATTTCAACTTATTTAATCAATGTCTTATAGTTTTCAGAGTACAGGTCTTTCACCTTGGTTAAATTAATCCCTGGTATTTCATTCTTTTTGATGCAACTAAAAGTGGGATAGTTTTCTTAGTTTCTCTTTCTGCTAGTTAATTATTAGTGTATAGAAATGCAACAGATTTTTGTATACTAATTTTAAAAATCTAAATTCAATTAGCCAACATATAGTACATCATTAATTTTTGATATAATATTCAATGATTCATTAGTTTCATATCACATCCAGGGCTCATCACATCACATGTATATTGATTTTTATCCTTTAACTTTACAAAATTTGTTTACTAGTTCTTGGTTGAGTTCTTAGATTTTTTTACACATACTATCATGTCATTTGCAGAGTCATAGTTTTGCTTCTTCGTTGCCAATTTGGGATGACTTTTATTTCTTTTCCTTGCCTAATTACTCTGTCCAGGACTTACAAAACTTAAAGAAAAAGATTTTATTTATCCATTTGAGAGAGAGAGACAGACAGAGCACAAGCAGGAGATGAGTCAGAGGGAGAAGGAGAGGGAGAAGCGGACTCCCAGCTGAGCTGGGAGCCTGACCTGGGGCTCAATTCCAGGACCTAGAGATCATGTCTTGAGTCGAAGACAGGTACTTAACCTCTGAACTACCCAGGTGCCTTTTTATTACTGTGACATTAATTGTATTGTCTTATTCTTTATTTATTCATTTGAGACAAAGAGATGCAGAGAAAGAGAAAGCACAAGTGGGAGGAGGGGCAGAGGGAGAGGGAGAAGCAGTCTCCCCCCTGAACAAGGACCCTGATTCAGGGTTCAATCCCAGGACCCCAGGACCATGACCTGAGCTGAAGGCAGAAGCTCAACCAACTGACCCACCCAGGTGGCCTGCAGTGTCTTTTGTTGCTAAGTAGCAACAAAATAAGTTTATAGCCTTTTAATACTTGCCTGTCATTGAGTATTAGCCCAGATGTCAACTCTGCATTTTAAGAATCAGGTTTTTGGACTTCTTCCCCCAGCCATGATGTAAAACAGTAACCAGATTTGTCCATCTGCCTTAACAATTGGGCAAAATTCCAGGAAAAAGCATTTCATATATTAAACAATAAGTAGCACGAGATAGAGAACATTGAGAGAAAGTAAATAAATGAGGAAAACCCTGTGAATGCCCTGGTTCACTTCATTGTGAAAGTTTCTAGGCCACAGCACAAGGAAAGGATATGAAAACAGAGTTCAGTGATCTCCATTCAGTAATGAAACAAAATTCAGAGTTCAAGAAGATCAAGGTACCTAGAAATTATGTGGCAAAGTCTTGGAGAGGAGAGAGAGGCACACATATAGAAAGATCTAGAGATCCACAGAGGATTCCGCTAAACTCTTTAGCAGAATGTTAATTAGCACATGACAAGCAAAGGAAAGATCATTAGAGAGAATGGAATTAGACAGAATGGAATAATGGAATGTGGAATAAGATCCAGAGCTTACACAGGGGTAGGCATAGTCTGTGTTCCCACCAATCAGAATTTAAATGATTTTTTTACCATACATAAAGTCATCAGATGGGTCTTGCTTTAGTAAAGAGGCAAAACTAGCACTGGACTAAGGCTATTCTGATTCCACCCAACAAAAATTAATAGCTAGTCTTAAAGGAATCAAATTATTTCTAAGTAACTATGTCCAAAAGTAAATTTCAAAAACACTTAAAGAAATACAATTGAACCTTGTACAACATGGGGGTTCAAGGTGCAAACCTCCCATTCAGTTGAAAATCTACAGATAACATTTGGCTCCCCAGAACTTAAATACTAACAGCTACTGTTGACTAGAAACCTTCTTGATAATATAATATCACACATTTTTTTGATTCTTATAATGTAATCTAGATAAAGGAATGTTATTAAAATCATAAGAAAGAGAAAATACATTTACAGTACTGTACTGTATCAAAAAAAATCCTCGGTGAACCCACAGAGTTCAAACCCATGTTGTTCAAATCTCAACTGTACTAAAAAATTCATCAATCACCTATGTAACATTTACAATGTCTGGCATCAATCCAAAATTATCAGGCCTACAAAAGAGCAAGAAACTCAACTTATAGTAAGAAGGAAAAAAATTCAATAATTGAAAATAGACTTGGAGGTTATACAGTAATAGACTTATTAGAGAAGAACATTAAAACAGCTATTGTAAGTGCATTTATATGTTCAAGAAGGTAGGGGGGGGCACCTGGGTGGCTCAGTGGGTTAAAACCTCTGCCTTCAGCTCAGGTCATGATCTCAGGGTCCTGGGATTCAGCCCCACATCGGGCTCTCTGCTCAGCAGGGAGCCTGCTTCCTCCTCTCTCTCTGCCTGCCTCTCGGCCTACTTGTGATCTCTGTTTGTCAAATAAATAAATAAAATCTTAAAAAAAAAAAGAAGGTGGGGAAATCATGCACATCATAAGGAGAGACAAGAAAAAGTATATGTATTTGATATATATTTAAATTATAATTTTACAATAAAATTTAAAAATTAAAATTTACAGCTTTTGGTTTTTTGCTTAGAGCAGGTGAATGTGCAACTGTCTTTGATTTTCCTGAATCCAGATTTATCTGACACCCACTGCCTCCACCATGCTGCCTAAGTTCCACCCCAATGAGATCAAAGTCATATACCTGAGACACACCAATGGGGATGTTGGTGTCACACCTGCCCTGAACCCAAAGATTGGACCCTGGATCTGTCTCCAAAAAAGGCTGGTGATGACACCATCAAGGCAACTGGTGAATGGAAGGGTATAAGGATTACATGTTCTGAACTAACCATTCAGAACAGACAGGACCAGATTGAAAGTGGTACATTCTGCTTCTTCCCTGATTATCAAAGCCCTCAAGGAACCACCAAAAGACAGAAAGAAACCAATTTTAAGAACAGCAGAAACATTATTTTTGATGAGACTATCAAAATTGCCTGATAGTCAGGGGGCTAATCTTTAGCCAGAGAACTCTCTGGAACCATTAAAAAGATCCTGGGGGCTGCCTAAATTGTGGACTGCAATGTTGATGGCTGCCACCCTCATTACATCATAGATGACATCAATAGTGGTACAGTGAAATGCCCAACTAGTTAAGAACAAGAAAGGAAAATATTTTTTTTTAAGATTTAATTTATTTATTTGACACAGAGAGAGAGATCACAAGTAGGCAGAGAGGCAGGCAGAGAGGGGGGAAGCAGGCTCCCTGCTGAGCAGAGAGCCCGATGCAGGGCTCGATCCCAGGACCCTGAGATCATGACCTGAGCTGAAGGCAGAGGCTTAACCCACTGAGCCACCCAGGCACCCCAAAGGAAAATATTTTAATAAAGGATCATTTGACAACCAAAAAATTAAAATTTATGTATATATATACTTATATCTGTATATGTATATATATACATATCATTGAACTTCTAAAGCATACAGCGTATGAGATGAAGTATAGACTGAATGGGATTGATAGCGGATTACACACAGAAAAAGATCAGTAAACTTGAAGGCATACCAGTAGAAACTACCCACATTACACAAAGGGGAAAAGACTGAAAAAACTAAACAGAAAATCAAGAACTTTGGGACAACACCAGGTGTTTTACTATGCTTATAATCAGAGCCCAGAAAAAGAAGAAGACAAAAAACATGTGGAAAATACTGCCCAGTATTTCCCCAAATTTGATAAAATGTATAGTCCAAAGATTCAAGTAACTCAACAAACCCCAAACAGCACAGAAAGAAAACTACACTAAGAAAATCATAATCAAATTGCTTAAAACTAGTGGTAAAGAGAAAACCTTAAAAGCAACTAGTAGGGGTGCCTGGGTGGCTCAGTCCATAAACGGTTGCCTTTGGCTCAGGTTATGATCCCAGGATCTTGGGATTGAGCCCCGCATTGGGCTCCTGGCTTGGCAGAAAGCATGTTTCTCCCTCTCCCACTTCCCCTGCTGTGTCTCTTGCTGTGTCTCTCCCTGTCAAATAAATAAATAATTTTTTTTTTTAAAAAGCAACTAGTAAAAAAAGACACTACAGACAGAAAACCAGATAAAAATGACAGCAGACTTCTCATAAGAGCAGGAGAAACCAAAAGACTGTGAAACAATATCTTGAAATTCCTGAAAGAAGAAAAAGAACTGTAAACCTGGAATTCTATATCCAGCAAAAATACCCCTCAAAAACAAGATGAGGGGCAAAACTTTCAAAGTGGCAGCATTAGGACTTCAGTGAATCCTTTTCCCACAAATGTAACAAAAACACTGACAAAACAGTAGAACTTAACAATTTAGACTTCAGAAATTAACCAAAAGCATGGAATCAACCAGAAAGTATTTATTCAAAGAAAGCCACTGCACTTCATAGGAACAATGAAATCTGTGGTGTTTTAATTGCAACTATTCCCACCCACCCAGCACCATGGTGATAGCTGTCAAGAATCAGCTCCAGTAGAGACAACTGATCTGTTTGGAGTTTTGTGAAATGCCCTATCCCCTTAAACTGTCAATATTTTGACAATATTTCAGAAGTGCTCTGGAAAAAAAAATTCTTGGGGCATTATTAACATTTCACCTAACTTGAAGTTCAGCTCCATGGAAAAGATTCTATTTATAGGAGTTATGGAAAACAATAGCAATCAGCTGGAAATGTTAACATTACAGCTAGTTGAAGCTGTGAATTTAGTTGGGGAAAAGATGAGTTGTATTAGTTTTCTAGGACTACCATAACAAAGTGCCATAGACTCTGTGATGTAAATAAACAAACAAAAATGTATTTTCTCACAACTCTGGAGGTTGGAAGTCTGAAATGAAGGTGTTGGCAGGGTTGGTTTCTTCTAAGGCCTCTCTCTTTGGCTTGTAGGTGGTCATATTTTCTCTGTGTCTCCACATTGTCTTCCTTCAGTGCATGTCTCTGTCCAAACTTTCTTTTATTATAAGGAAACTGGCCATATTGGGTTAGGCTCCATCCTAATGATCTTATTTTAACTGAATTACATCCTTACAGACCTTATCTCCAAGTACAGTTTCATTCTCAAATGGTTAAGATGTCAGCATATGGAATTGTTGACAGAGGTCACAATTCAGCCCATACCAAAAAATCTGGCCCAAAGTTTAAAGGGAAAATTTAGGGGGGAAAAAAACCCGATATGACCACAGGGAAATTTGAAAAGCTCTCACATTCCTGAGAATCTAGAGGAGCTAGAAGACTGCACACAGAGATGTGCAAGGACAGGAAAAACCTGAGAGGGCTTGGTAACTTACATTTGGGTGACCTTGTAGCCCTTTGCTAGCAAAAAGTGAAAACTACAGCTAACTTGCAAACTACTTCAGATTTGAAGATTTGCCTTCACACACAAATATTTGTGGTAAAAAATGGAAGACTTCCTAGATCATTTAAAGAAAGAGTCTGGCAAGTCATTGACTAATCACCAAACTGAGCTAACAAAGGGGCTAATTCATAGAAACCTAGACTTTTAAATAAAAAAAAATTTAAAAAGGAATGAGAGAATTCAGTGGCTGTACTCCAAGAAATACAAAATCTACAGAACTAATCCAAGAAAGTTATGAAATAAGAATCAGGAAATAGGAAAAGAAAAGCAATATAGTGAAATTGGGGGACGGAGATAGGATCTGATTCCAAAGTTGTTACAATATCTTCAACCTTAAAATGTCCAGTTTTGAACAAATAAATTAAAACATAAAATTATCTTAAGACTTAGCAAATATGATTTTTTAAAAAGATTTTATATATTTATTTGACAGACAGAAACCACAAGTAGGCAGAGAGGCAGGCACAGAGAGGTGGGGAAGCAGGTTCCCTGCAGAGCAGAGATCCCAATGCAGGGCTGTGGGGATCTACCACCAAACAACACTATTACAGTATCATTGACTGTATTCCTTTTATTGCCATGACTTATTCACTCCATAACTGGAAGCCTGTATCTCCCACTCTTCTTCATTCATTTTGCCCATTACCCACTTCCTACCCTCTGAAAATCATGTTTGTTCTCTGTATTTATAAATCTCATTCTGCTTTTTGTTTTTTTTTTTTTACTTGTTTTTTAGATTCCATGTATGAGTGAAATCATATGGTATTGTCTAACTCAGTCTGACTTATTTCAGTTAGCATAATACCCCCTAGGTCTATCCATGTTATCACAAATGGCAAGATTGCATCCTGTTTTATGGCTCCATAGTATTCCATGGTGTGTATGTACATACACACACACACAAACACACACACACATATTTTTATGCATCACATCTTCCTTGTTCCTTGAGTATCCACTCATCTATCAATGAACAATATCTTGGCTATTGTAAATAATGCTGCAATAAACATAGAGGTGCATATATCTTTTCAAATTAGTCTTTTTGTTTTCCTTGGGTGAATATTCAGTAATGGAATTATTGGATCATATGGTGTTTCTATTATTAATTTTTGGAGGAACATCCATACTGTTTTCCACAGTAGCTATACTAATTTACATTCCACCAATAGTGTATGAAGGTTCCTTTTTCTCCACATTCCTGCCAATACTTGTTATTTCTTATATTTTTTGATACTGGCCATTCTGAAAGGTGTAAGGTGATATCTCATGTGGTTTGTATTTGCATTAGTGATGTTGAGCATATTTTTATGTATCTATTGGCCATCTATATGCTTTCAGCAAAGAGACAATCTTTAAAGTAGCAAGAGAAAATAATTTATCACATACACAGGAGCATAAATAAGATTGACAGCTGACTTTTCACCAGAAACTATAAAGGCACCAAAGCAGTGGGATAACATAGTCAAAGTGCTGAAAGAAAAAAAAAATGTTAATGAAGAATTCTATATTCACAAAAAAAGAATATAGCCTTTAGAATAAAATATATAGAAAATTTTGCCTCAAAAGATGAAGTATAAATACTTTCCCGCATGCCCTCTATTAAGAAGAACTAAAAGCCATGGACATCTCTCTTCTGTTCCTGTATTTTTTGTTTTATATTTTATTTTATTTTATTTTACTTTAATTCCAGTGTAGTTAACATAGAGTGTTATATTAGTTTCAGGTGTACAAATAGTAATGCAGCACTTTTATACATCACCCTGTGCTCATCAAGATAAACATACACTACCCCCTTCATCTATTTTACCATTCCCTCAACCCATGCCCTCTAGTAACCATCTAATTGTTCTCTATAGTTGAGTCTGTTTTTTATAGAACTTCCCTATGACCCAGCAATTGTTTACTAGGAATTTACCCCAAAGATACAAGTGTAGTGATCTGAAGGGGCACCTGCACCCCAAGTTTATAACAGCAATGGAATTAGCCCAGATGTCCATCAGCAGATTAATGGATAAAGAAAATGTGGTACATATATACAATGGAATATTACTCAGCCATCAGAAAGGATGAATACTTATCATTTACATTGACATGGATGGAGCTGGAGGGTATTATGCTGAACAAAATCAATTAATCAGAGAAAGATAGTTATCATAGGCTTCACTCATATGTGGAATATAAGGGATAGTACAGAGGATCATAGGGGAAGAAAGGGAAAACTGAATGGGAAGTCATCAAAGAGGGAGAAAGATCTTAAGAGATTCTTAACTATAGGACACAAGTTGAGGGTTGCTGGAGGAGAGGTGGGAGGGATGGAGTAATTTGGTGATGGGCATTAAGAAGTGCACATGAGGGGCGCCTTGGTGGCTCAGTGGGTTAAGCCGCTGCCTTCGGCTCAGGTCATGATCTCAGGGTCCTGGGATCGAGTCCTGCATCGGGCTCTCTGCTCAGCAGGGAGCCTGCTTCCTCCTCTCTCTCTCTCTGCCTGCCTCTCTGCCTACTTGTGACCTCTCTCTGTCAAATAAATAAATAAAATCTTAAAAAAAAAAAAAGAAGTGCACATGATGTGATGAGCACTTGGTGTTATACCCAACTGATGAATTATTGAACTCTACATCTGAAACTAATGATATACTAGATGTTGGCTAATTGAATCAAAATTTAAAAGAGTATGTTGGTTTTTTATTTGATTCTCTCTCTCTATCTCTCTCTTTTTATTTGTTGGATGTTTTGTTTCTTAGATTCCACATATAAGTGAAATCATATAGTGTTTGTCTTTCTCTGACTGGCTTTTTTGCTTAGTATTATACTCTCTAGACCCCTTCATGATGTTGCAAAGGCAAGACTTCAATGTATATACATTGTATATACATACCTAGACATTTATATTAGAAAAGTTAAAAAAAAAAACAAAACTCTAAAGGGTAGAGAGATGGCAGACTAGTTAGGATCCTTGGGACCTGAGGAAATATATGATGATAAGTGCTCTGGTGAGAATTTTCAGTCTAAGAAATACCTGAGACTAAATGCTGACAACCCAGAAATACCAGTAGGTATAGACAACAAAACAAAAACAAAATCTTGCTCTCTCCTTTCTAAAACTAGAAAAAAGTCCAACATATGAAGACAGAAAATTTTTAGATAATAACTTCTCTATTTTAGCTAAACATCACAGAAAAAAAAACAACCTGAACCCCAGACCTGACAGCAAAGACCAAGTAGAGAGAATGGAATTACATACTGTCTAGTTGAAACCCTATTCCCCATAGTATCAGTGAAGGCAATGTGAGGAGCTTGTACTTCCACTGCCACTTGACAGCAACAAAGGGGCTTTCCCCACTGTGCTTGGATGGTATTAGAGATTACACAAGATTACCTACCACATTGTCAGTGAAGTACATGTGAGGAACAGTAGTAAGGCATGTCTGACTTACAGCCATGGCGGTTATCAGAGGAGGCCTAGTAGGGAGCAGATTTCTCACTCTTCCCTAGAAGTAAAAAACCAGGTACCAATAAAGCCAAGTGGAAAACTGACTTCCACTTCCATCTGGCAGTAATGAGGCAGCACTCTGCCTCTGCTACAGTAGTATCAGAGGAGGCATGTGAAAACAGAGCTTTAAATAAGATCTATGTTTTCATAACAATACTCAAATGTTCAGATACCAATAAGAAATTCATTTATCATACCCCAAACCAGGAAGACTTCAACTTTAATGAGACAAGACAGTCAATAAACACCAACACTAAGATGACACATGTTAAAATCATCTGACAAAGATTTTAAAGAAGCCATCATAAATCTACCTCACCAAGCAATTACAAAATGCCTAAAATGTTGGGAGGGGGGGAAGAAATGAAACCCAGCAAAGAAAGAGAAGTTACAAAGAAAAAAATAAATGAAAAATTTTGAATTGAAAACTACAATAACCCAAATTTAAAGATGCAACGGATGAATACAATGAGTACAGTGAGTGGAGGTGACAGTAGAAAGAATCAGAAAATGTGCAAATAAAACAGTAGAAAATAATCAGTATGAACAATGGAGAGAAAATAAACTGAAAAAAAATTTAACAGAGTCTCAGGGAACTGTGTAATTATAGCAAAAGTTATAGAACAGCCACTAAAAATGTTATAAAAAGAGATGCACTGATAACTTTATGATAAAAATGGAATTTTAAAAATGTTCAAGCAATTTGTTTCATAGGAAAGCAGGGGGGAAACTGCAGAAAAGTGAACAAAGAGCAAATAAAAAATAAAAAAAACAATATACTTAATTCCCAATATATCAATATGTATATTAAATTTAAATAGACTATACAACAGAAGACAGGTTGGTATACTGGATTAAAAAAATATGTGGCCCACAAATAAGTGAAACCATTTGATAACTGACTTTCTCTGTTTGACTTATTTCAATCAGCATAATCTTCTCCAGTCTCAACCATGTTGATGCAAAAGCTGGGTATTCATTCTTTCTGATGCCTCACTAATATTCCATTGTATATATGGACCACATCTTCTTCATCCATTCATCTGCATGGCATCTCTGCTCTTGCCACAGTTTAGCTATTGTGGACGTTGAATGAGGGGAGGGATCGGATGGGGAGAAGAACCATGAGAGACTATGGATTCCAAGAAACAAACTGAGGGTTTTATAGGGTTAGATCAAGGAGTCAAGAGCAGACATCAAGTGTCGCCTGGGTGGCTCAGTTTGTTAAGCATCTGCCTTCAGCTCAGGTCATGATCTCAGGGTCCTGGGACTGAGACTCACTTGGGCTCCTGCAGGGAGCCTGCTTTTCCCTCTCCCTCTGCCTGACACTCCATTTGCTTATGCTCTCTCTTTCTATGTCAAATAAATACTTAAAATCTTTAAAAAAAAAAAAAAAGACACTAGAGTAACTAAACTCCATGTAAGAAACAAAATGTACCAGTAAAGGTAGTTAAATAAGTAAATACAGAAGACATTATAATATGTATTTTAAATTCTTCTCCTGATTTAAAAGACTACTATATAAAATAATAACTACACTATGTTAATGAGCTGATAATAGGAAGATAAGGGAGTTGTATTGGAGCAAAGTTTCTACTACTAGAATGAAGTTAGTTTTAATCTGAACTAGTTGATTTAGTTTAGATGGCATACTGAAATTCTCATAGCAAACGCTTGGAAAATAACTTAAAAATATATAGTTTTAAAAAAGCCATGCATATGGGAAATCTCATACATCCCTCTCAATTTTTCCATGAACCTAAGTTACCTGATTTCAAGCTTTATTACAAAGCTGTGATCACCAAGACAGCATGGTACTGGCATAAAAACATACACATAGACCAGTGGAACAGAGTAGAGAGCCCTGATATGGACCCTCAACTCTATGGTCAATTAATCTTCGACAAAACAGGAAAAAATATACAGTGGAAAAAAGACACTCTTCAATAAATGGTGCTGGGAAAACTGGGCAGCTATATGTAGAAGAATGAAACTCGACCATTCTCTTATACTGTACACAAAGATAAACTCAAAATGGATAAAAGACCTCAACATGAGACAGGAATCCATCAAAATCCTAGAGGAGAACATAGGACATCTCTTCGATATCAGCCACAGCAACTTCTTTCAAGATATGTCTCCAAAGGCAAAGGAAACAAAAGCCAAAATAAACTTCTGGGACTTCATCAAAATCAAAAGCTTCTGCACAGCAAAGGAAATAGTCAAGAAAACAAAGAGGCAACCCACGGAATGGGAGAAGATATTTGCAAATGACAGTACAGACAAAAGGTTGATGTCCAGGATCTATAATGAACTCCTCAAACTCAACACACACGAAATAGGCAAACATATCAAAAAATGGGCAGAAGATATGAACAGACACTTCTCCCATGAAGACATACAAATGGCTATCAGACATATGAAAAAATGTTCATCATCACTAGCCCTCAGGGAGATTCAAATTAAAACCACATTGAGATATCACCTTACACCAGTTAGAATGGCCAAAATTAACAAAACAGGAAACAACATGTGTTGGAGAGGATGTGGAGAAAGGAGAACCCTCTCCCACTGTTGGTGGGAATGCAAGTTGGTGCAGCCTCTTTGGAGAACAGTGTGGAGATTCCTCAAGAAATTAAAAATAGAACTTCCCTATGACCCTGCAATTGCAATTCTGTGTATTTACCCCAAAGATACAGATGTCGTGAAAAGAAGGGCCATCTGTACCCCAATGTTTGTGGCAGCTATGGCCATGGTCACCAAACTGTGGAAAGAACCAAGATGCCCTTCAATGGACAAATGGATAAGGAAGATGTGGTCCATATACACTATGGAGTATTATGCCTCCATCAGAAAGGATGAATGCCCAACTTTTGTCGCAACATGGACCGGACTGGAAGAGATTATGCTGAGTGAAATAAGTCAAGCAGAGAGAGTCAACTCTCATATGGTTTCACTTATTTGTGGAGCATAACAAATATCATGGAGGACAAGGTGTGTTAGAGAGGAGAAGAGAGTTGGGGTAAATTGGAAGGGGAGGTGAACCATGAGAGACTATGGACTCTTAAAAACAACTGAGGGGTTTGAAGGGGCATGGGTTGGGAGGTTGGGGTACCAAGCGGTGGGTATTATAGAGGGCACAGATTGCATGGAGCACTGGGTGTGGTGAAAAAATAATGAATACTGTTTTTTTCTGAAAATAAATAAATTAATTTAATTTTTAAAAAAAGAAAAAGAAAATAAAATCCATTAAAAAAAAGGCAAGTCGCAGGGGGAGGGGTCAAGATGGCAGAGAAGTAGCAGGCTGAGATGACATCAGGTAGCAGGGGATCAGCTATATAGCTTATCAAACCATTCTGAACCTACGAATCCAACAGGAGATTGAAGAGAAGAAGAGCAGCAATCCTAGAAACAGAAAGTTGACCACTTTCTGAAAGGTAGGACTGGCAGAGAAGTGAATCCAAAGCAATGGGAAGATAGACCGCAGGGGAGGGGCCAGCTCTTGGCAAGCATCAGAGCAATGGAGCACAAAATCAGAACTTTTAAAATTCTGCTCCCTGAGGGACATCACTTCAGAAGCTAAACTAGAGTGAAGGCCATGCAGGGACAGCGTGGCTTCAGGCTTGCAGAGTCACAGAAGGATTGGGGGTGTCTGAGTGTCACAGAGCTCGCAGGTATTAGAGTGAGGAAGCCGGCTACAGAGACAGAGCCAAGGAGTGAGCTCTCAATTCAGAGTTACCTTGAACTGTAATCCATGGCACAGACCACTGTTCTGTGAATGGGGACCCCACAGGATCCGAGGAGACCCCCATGGAATAGTTCAGGGATCCGCAGGGTTTGGAGACGGCAGGCAGAGCTGTGTGCCAGAGGCAGAGATGCTTGGTCGCAGGCTGGGTGAGCTCTGAGCAGCTGGAGACCAGGGAGATGGGAGTGATTGAGTGCTTTTCTCTCAGGGCACACTGAAGAGTGGGGCCCCAAGTTCCCGGCTCATCCCAGCCAGAGATTGGGAGGCTGCCATTTTCATTCCTGTCCTCCAGATTTCTACGGAAATTGATCAGGGAACAGAAGCTCCCAAAAGTGAACCTGAGCAGATTACTTAGCCTGGCCCATGGTAAGGACAGTGCAATTCTGCCTCAGGCAAAGACACTTGAGAATCACTACAACAGGCCCCTCCCCCAGAAGACCAACAAGAAATCTAGCCAAGACCAAGTTCACTTACCAAGGAGAACAGTGGAATTCCAGAGGAGGAGAAAGCAAACCATGGAATTCATGGCTTTCTCCCCATGATTCTTTAGTCTTGCAAAGTTAATTAATTTTTTTTCTGCTAACATTTTTAAACTTTTACCCTTTCCTCTTTTAACGTTTTTAAATGAATTTATCTTAATAATACCTTTCATTTAAAAATATATATATTTTTGAAACTTCATTATTATATTATATTTTATCCTTCGTTGTATATAACTTTATTTTTTGTAGACAAATAGGGTTTTTTCTTCTAAAAAGTTTGGGTACAACTTCTTCTAAGAGATCAAAATATACACTAAATCTAACACTGGGTTTGTTCTAGTCTCCAACCCAAGCAAATTCTCTCCACTTTCTTTTTCTTTATTCTCCCAACCAACTTAGCTTATCAACTCCTTTTTTAGAAATTAAAAAAATTTTTTTTAATCTTTATACTTATATTCCAGCCTTCATTGTATTTACCCTTATATATGTTTTTCATTCTTTAAAATTTTGGGAGGTAGTTTCTTCTAAGAGACCAAAATACTCCCACAATTAAGTGGATGACCCTGTTCTAGTCACCAGTCTAATATATATATATATTTTTTTTTCTTTATTATATTTTTAATTTATTTGTTTTCTTTAAAAAAAATTTTTTTTACTTCTTTTTACCCCCTTACTCCCCACCCCCCAAAATTTGGGGTCTCTTCTGATTTGGTTAAAGCACATTTTCCTGGGATCTTTGCCACCCTTTTAGTATTTTATTCACTCCTTCATTTATTCTTATCTGGATAAAATGACAAGGCAGAAAAACTCACCACACACACAAAAAAAGAACAAGAGACAGCACCAAAGGCTAGGGACCTAATCAATATGGACATTGGTAATATGTCAGATCTAGAGAGCAGAATGATGATTCTCAAGGTGCTAGCCAGGCTCAAAAAAGGCATGGAAGATATTAGAGAAACCCTGTCCAGAGTAATAAAATCCCTTTCTGGAGAAATAAAAGAACTAAAATCTAACCAAGTTGAAATTCTAAAAAGCTATTAATGAGGTGCAATAAAAAATGGAGGCTCTAACTGGTAGGATAAAAGAGGCAGAAGAAAGAATTAGTGACATAGAAGACGAAATGACAGACAATAAAGAAGCTGAGCAAAAGAGAGACAAACAACTACTGGACCATGAGGGGAGATTTTGAGAGATAAGTGATACCAGAAGATGAAACAGCATTAGAATAATTGGGATTCCAGAAGAAGAAAGAGAGAAGGGAGCAGAAAGTATATTGGAGAGAATTATTGTAGAGAATTTCCCTAGTATGGTAAAGGGAACACACTTCCAAATCCAGGAGGTGCAGAGAACCCCCCCTCAAAATCAATAAGAATAGGTCCACACCCCGTCATCTAATAGTAAAATTTATAAGTCTTAGCGACAAAGAGAAAATCCTGAAAGCAGCCCAGGACAAGAAGTCTGTAACATACAATGGTAAAAATATTAGATTGGCAGCTGACTTATCCACAGAGACCTGGCAGGCCAGAAAGAACTGGCATGATATATTCAGAGCACTAAACGAGAAAAACATGCAGCCAAGAATACTCTATCCAGCTAGGCTATCATTGAAAATGGAGAGAGAAAAGGCTTCCAGGACAAACAAAAACTGAAAGAATTTGCAAACACCAAAGCAGCTCTACAGGAAATATTCAAAGGGGTCCTCTAAGCAAAGAGGGACCCTAAAAGTAGTAGATCAGAAAGGAACAGAGACAACATACAGTAACAGTCACCTTATAGGCAATACAGTGACACTAAATACTATCTCTCAATAGTTACCCTAAAAGTAAATGGGCTTAATGCCCCAATCAAAAGACACAGGGTATCAGAATGGATAAAAAAAAAACAAAACCCATCAATATGCTGCCTACAAGAAACTCATTTTAGACTCGAAGACACCTCCAGATTTAAAGTGAGGGGGTAGAAAACAATTTATCAAATTTTTCAAAAGAAAGCTGGGGTGGCAAACCTTATACCAGAGAAATTAGATTTTAAGCCAAAGACACTATATCATACTCAAAGGGTCTGTCCAATAAGAAGATCTAACAATTTTAAATATCTATGCCCCTAACATGGGAGCAGCCAACTATGTAAACCAATTAATAACAAAATCAAAGAAACACATTGAGAAAAATACAATAATAGTAGGGGACTTTAACACTCGCCTCACTGAAATGGACAGATCATCCAAGCAAAAGATCAACAAGGAAATCAAGGCCTTATATGACACACTGGACCTGATGGACATCACAGATATATTCAGAACATTCCATCCCAAAGCAACAGAATGCACATTCTTCTCTAGTGCACATGGAACATTCTCCAGAATAGATCACATCCTCAGTCCTAAATCTGGTCTCAACCGGTATCAAAAGATTGGGATCATTCCCTGCATATTTTCAGACCACAATGCTCTGAAGCTAGAACTCAATCATAAGAGGAAGTTTGGAAAGAACCCAAATACATGGAGACTAAACAGCATCCTTCTAAAGAATGAATGGGTCAACCGGGAAATTAAAGAAGAATTGAAAAAAATCATGGAAACAAATGATAATGAAAATACAACAGTTCAAAATCTGTGGGACACAACAAAGGCAGTCCTGAGAGGAAGATATATAGTGGTACAAGCCTTTATCAAGAAACAAGAAAGGTCTCAGGTACACAACCTAACCCTACACCTAAAGGAGCTGGAGAAAGAACAAGAAAGAAACCCTAAGCCCAGCAGGAGAAGAGAAATCATAAAGATCAGAGCAGAAATCAATGAAATAGAAACCAAAAAAACAATAGAACAAATTAACGAAACTAGGAACTGGTTCTTTGAAAGAATTAATCAAATTGATAAACCCCTGGCCCGACTTATCAAAAAGAAAAGAGAAAGGACCCAAATAAATAAAATCATGAATGAAAGAGGAGAGATCACAACTAACACCAAAGAAATACAAATTATTATAAGAACATACTATGAGCAACTCTACGCCAACAAATTTGACAATCTGGAAGAAATGGATGCATTCCTAGAAACATATAAACTACCACAACTGAACCAGGAAGAAATAGAAAGCCTGAACAGACCCATAACCAGTAAGGAGATTGAAACAGTCATTAAAAATCTACAAACAAACAAAAGCCCAGGTCCAGACGGCTTCCCAGGGGAATTCTACCAAACATTTAAAGAACTAATTCCTATTCTCCTGAAACTGTTCCAAAAAATAGAAATGGAAGGAAAACTTCCAAACTCATTTTATGAGGCCAGCATCACCTTGATCCCAAAACCAGACAAGGATCCCACCAAAAAAGAGAGCTATAGACCAATATCCTTGATGAACACAGATGCGAAAATACTCAACAAAATACTAGCCAATAGGATTCAACAGTACATTAAAAAGATTATTCACCATGACCAAGTGGGATTTATTCCAGGGCTGCAAGGTTGGTTCAACATCCGCAAATCAGTCAATGTGATACAACACATCAATAAAAGAAAGAACAAGAACCCTATGATACTCTCAATAGATGCTGAAAAAGCATTTGACAAAGTACAGCATCCCTTCCTGATCAAAACTCTTCAAAGTGTAGGGATAGAGGGCACATACCTCAATATCATCAAAGCCATCTATGAAAACCCCACCGCAAATATCATTCTCAATGGAGAAAAACTGAAAGCTTTTCCGCTAAGGTCAGGAACACGGCAGGGATGTCCATTATCACCACTGCTATTCAACATAGTAATAGAAGTCCTAGCCTCAGCAATCAGACAACAAAAGGAAATTAAAGGCATCCAAATCGGCAAAGAAGAAGTCAAATTATGACTCTTCGCAGATGATATGATACTCTATGTGGAAAACCCAAAAGACTCCACTCCAAAAGTGCTAGAACTTGTACAGGAATTCAGTAAAGTGCCAGGATATAAAATCAATGCACAGAAATCAGTTGCATTTCTCTACACCAACAACAAGACAGAAGAAAGAGAAATTAAGGAGTCATTCCCATTTATAATTGCACCCCAAACCATAAGATACCTAGGAATAAACCTAAGTAAAGAGGCAAAGAATATATACTCAGAAAACTATAAAGTACTCATGAAAGAAATTGAGGAAGACATAAAGAAATGGAAAAATGTTCCATGCTCCTGGATTGGAAGAATAAATTTTATGAAAATGTCTATGCTGCCTAAAGCAATCTACACATTTAATGCAATTCCTATCAAAGTACCATCCATCTTTTTCAAAGAAATGGAACAAATAATTCTAAAATTTATATGGAACCAGAAGAGACCTCAAATAGCCAAAGGGATATTGAAAAAGAAAGCCAAAGTTGGTGTCATCACAATTCTGGACTTCAAGCTCTATTACAAAGCTGTCATCATCAAGACAGCATGGTTCTGGCACAAAAACAGACACATAGACCAATGGAACAGTATAGAGATACCAGAAATAGACCCTCAACTATATGGTCAACTAATCTTGGACAAAGCAGGAAAGAATGTCCAATGGAAAAAAGACAGCCTCTTCAATAAATGGTGTTGGGAAAATTGGACAGCCACATGCACAAAAATAAAATTGGACCATTTCCTTACACCACACACAAAAATAGACTCAAAATGGATGAAGGACCTCAATGTGAGAAAGGAATCCTTCAAAATCCTTGAGGAAAGCACAGGCAGCAACCTCTTCGACCTCAGCCGCAGCAACATCTTCCTAGGAACATCGCCAAAGGCAAGGGAAGCAAGGGCAAAAATGAACTATTGGGATTTCATCAAGATCAAAAGCTTTTGCACAGCAAAGGAAACAGTTCACAAAATCAAAAGACAACTGACAGAATGGGAGAAGATATTTGCAAACAACATATCAGATAAAGGACTAGTGTCCAGAATCTGTAAAGAACTTAGCAATCTCAACACCCAATGAACAAATAATTCAATCAAGAAATGGGCAGAGGACATGAACAGACATTTCTGTAAAGAAGATATCCAGATGGCCAACAGACACATGAAAAAGTGCTCCATCTCACTCGGCATCAGGGAAATACAAATCAAAACCACAATGAGATATCACTTCACACCAGTCAGAATGGCTAAAATCAACAAGTCAGGAAATGACAGATGCTGGCGAGGATGGAGAGAAAGGGGAACCCTCCTACACTGTTGGTGGGAATGCAAGCTGGTGCAACCACTCTGGAAAACAGCATGGAGGTTCCTCAAAACGTTGAAAATAGAACTGCCCTATGACCTCGCAATTGCACTACTGGGTATTTACCCTAAAGATACAAACGTAGTGATCTGAAGGGGCACGTGCACCCAAATGTTTATAGCAGCAATGTCCAACAATAGCCAAACTATGGAAAGAACCTAGATGTCCATCAACAGATGAATGGATCAAGAAGATGTGGTATATATACACAATGGAATACTGTGCAGCCATCAAAAGAAATGAAATCTTGCCATTTGCGACAACATGGATGGAACTAGAGCATATCATGCTTAGTGAAAGAAGTCAAGCAGAGAAAGACAACTATCATATGATCTCCCTGATATGAGGAAGTGGTGATGCAACATGGCGGCTTAAGTGGGTAGGAGAAGAATCAATGAAACAAGATGGGATTGGGAGGGAGACAAACCATAAGTGACTCTTAATCTCACAAAACAAACTGAGGGTTGCTGGGGGGAGGGGGGTTGGGAGAAGGGGGACGGGCTTATGGACATTGGGGAGGGTATGTGCTTTGGTGAGTGCTGTGAAGTGTGTAAACCAGGCAATTCACAGACCTGCACCCCTGGGGATAAAAATATATGTTTATTTAAAAAAATTTTTTTAAATAAATAAATAAATTGTCCTGGAGTTTCTACTAACACAGTGTGAAAGGAAAGGCCAGGGTTGGGGGGAATAGGCATACAGATCAGCAAAAAAAGACCCAGGGGTGCCTGGGTGGCTCAGTGGGTTGAGCCTCTGCCTTCGGCCCAGGTCATAATCTCATGATCTCATGATATCAGGGTCCTGGAATCGAGTCCCACCTCAGGCTCTCTGTTCGGTGGGAAGTCTGCTTCCCTCTCTCTCTCTGCCTGCTTCTCTGCCAACTTGTGATCTCTCTTTCTATCAAATAAATAAATAAAATCTTTTAAAAAAAGAAAGAAAAAAAAAGACACAAAATAATACCTATGTTTAGATGGCATGACCGTCTACATAGAAGATCCTAGAGAATCTCCAAAATAAATAATAACAACAACAAAAAGCAACTCTTAGAATTAATAAGTTAATTCATCAAGGTCATAGGATACCTGATCAATGTACAAAAATTAATTACATTTCCATGTAACTTCAGTGAATGATCTGAAAATAAAATTAAGAAGATAATTTCAAGGGCACCTGGGTGACCCAGTTAATTAAATATCTGCCTTTGGTTCAGGTCATGATATCAGAGTCCTGGGGTTGAGTTCCATGTTGGACTGCCTGCTCAGTGGGGAGTCTACTTCCCCCTTTCCCTCTGCCCCTTCTCTCCTGCTTATGCTCTCTGTCTCTCAAATAATAAAGACAGCCTTTAAAAAAAAAGAATATAATTTCATTCATAAAGGAATTAAAAAGAATACCATGGGGGCACCTGGGTGGCTCAGTGGGTTAAGCCCCTGCCTTTGGCTCAGGTCACGATCTCAGGGCCCTGCTCAGCAGGGAGCCTTCTTCTTCCTTTCTCTCCCTTTCTCTCTGCCTGCCTACTTGTGCTGTGTCTCTCTGTCAAATAAATAAGTAAAATCTTTTAAAAAAAGAATACCATGTTTAAGAAAAAGTTTAATAAAAGAAATGCAAGTCTTATAC
Source organism: Mustela putorius furo (assembly GCF_011764305.1). Taxonomy (NCBI): domain Eukaryota; kingdom Metazoa; phylum Chordata; class Mammalia; order Carnivora; family Mustelidae; genus Mustela; species Mustela putorius. Next base: position 1,380,230 of record NW_025421424.1, read on the forward strand.
ACTGAAATTTATTAAACATTGCTGAGAGAGTGTTTTAAAACATCTAAATAAATGAAGAAACATTCAATGTTTCTGGATTGGAAGACACACTATTAAGGTGACAATTCTTTCAAAATTGACCTATAGCTTTTATTCAATCCTTACCAAAATTTCAGTGCATTTTCTTCAGAAACTGACAGATACTGAAAGTTACATGAAAAAAAACATTATATGAAAATGCAAAGGACTTAGAATAGCCAAAACTATTTTGAAAAGAACAAAGTTGAGGACTTGTTTATGTATAGAAAGACTCAATACTGTTAAAAATATTAATTATTCCCAAATTTCTTTACAGATGATACACAGTCTCAATCAAAATAATAAGTCTTCTCAAAAAAACATAAGTAATTTAATTCTAAAATTTCTATGGACATTGAAAAGACCTAGGATAGCCAAAACAATTCATGTGTACATAAAAGTTATCTCCATCTACTAATGAATGAATAAAGAAGATGTGGTACACACACACACACACACACACACACACACACACAGGAATATTATTCAGCCATCAAAAAGTATGAAATCTTGCTATTTGCAACAACATGGATGGGTCTAGAATGTATTATGGTAAGCAAATGCCATATGATTCCATTCATACATGGAATTTTTTTTTTAAAGATGAACATATGAGGGGGGGGAAAAGAGAGATGGAAATAAGCCATCTTTGTCCTCTTAAAGGACAAATTGAGGGTTGATGGAGGGAAGTGAATGGGGGATGCGGTAGAAGGGTGATGGGTATTAAGGAGGGTATTTGTTATGATGAACACTGTGTGTTATATATAAGTGATGGATCACTGAATTCTATTCCTGAAATGAATATTGCACTGTGTGTTAACTAACTAGAATTTAAATTAATATTTGAAAAGAAAAAAAAGTCTTGTAATGTTTTATAGACTTAAATATAAGTTCTAAAACTATTAAAATGTTAAGGAAAATAGGAAAAAATTTAATGACATGAAAAGATTTCATAAATATGACTCAAAAAGCATGAGCTCTAAAAATATGTAAGTATATGTTTTCATTAAAATTTTTTAAAAGTTTTTCTTTTCAAAAAGATACTATAGAGAAAATGAAAATCAAAGCCACATACTGGTATAAAATATCTGCAAACATATATCTAAAAAAATACATATCTAGAATATAAAACAGTTTAACCATAAGAAGACAAACAAACCAATCAAAAAATGGGTAAACATTTAAACAGACATTTCACCCAAGAAGATGTATATATAAGTACATAAAGTATGCTAAAATTTCATTAGTCATTAGGGAAATGCAAATTTAGATCAAAATGAGGAACCAGCATACTTCCTTTAGAGCGGCTAAAGTTTAAAAGACTGACCAAAGCAAGTTTCACCAAGGACATGGAGCAACTGGAACATACACTGCAAAGAGGAATATAAAGTAACTCATTTAGAAAACAGTCTGTATCTTTTTGAGAAGTTATACATACATCTGTCATACTACCAAGTAAACTCACATGTAGTTATTATTCCAAGAGTAATAAAAGCATATATCTACTCAAAGACTAGTACATGAATATTTACAACATCTTTGTAAAAGCCCCAAACTGAAAACAACTCAAATGTTTATCAACAGGTAAATGGTTAAACAAATTGTGGTATGGATATACAATATGGTATGGATATACAATAAAATATTAATATGAAAAAGGAAAACTGAAGAGAAAGAAAAGAACAAAAACGTACAAACTGTTGATACATATAAGCACATGGGTGAATCTCAGAATAATTATGCTGTGTTTAAGAAGCCAGATTCTTTAAAAAATTTTTTTTATTTAAATTCAATTTAATTAACATATAGTGTATTATGAGTTTTAGAGGTAGGATTTAGAGATTCATCAGTTGCGTATAACATCCAGTGCTTATTCCATCAAGTGCTCTCCTAAAGGCCCATCACCCAGTTACCCAAACTTCCCACCCACATCTCCTCCAGCAACCCTCAGTTTGTTTCCTACAGTTAAGAGTCTTTTACAGTTTGCCTCCCTCTCTGTTTCCATCTTATTTTATTTTCCCTCCCCTTTCCCTATGTTAATCAATTTTGTTTCTTAAATTCCACATATGAGTGAAATCATGTATTTGTCTTTCTCTAACTGGCATTTCTTTTAGCATAATACCTTCAAGTTCCATCCATGTTGTTGCAAATGGCAAGACTGCATTCTTTTTTATGGCTAATATTCCATTATATATATATATAATTACATAAGATATATATATACACATACATAAGAGACATATATATAATGTATCAGGCTTCTTATGTAACATATATGTATGTGTGTATATATATGTATACATACATATCTATGTCACATATATTTATTTTTGTCACATATATGTCACTCTAAAAAAATCATGCTTCTTATGTGACATATATATGTATATACATATATATGTATATGTTTGTGTATATATGTATATGTATGTGTATATATGTATGTATATATATGTTACATAAGAAGCCTGATTTTTTTAAAGAGTACTGTATGATTATATCAAATTATAAAAAATGAAAAGAATATATAAAGGAAAAAGAATATCACTGTTTGCCTAGGGATTTGGGGAACTGATGGGGCAAAGGGAATCTTTTGGGGATGATGAAAATATTCATCACCTTGTAGTGATGGTTTCACTGGTATATACATATAATAAAATTTATCAAATTGTACACTTTTTAAATTTTAATTTTATCTATCTAAATAAATTTAGAAAATTTTCATCTATCTAAATTTAATTTTATTTATTTTAGGGAGAGGGAGAGAGTGTGATGGGAGGAAGGGCAGAAGAAGAGGGGAGAGAGTATCCTAAGCAGACTCTGGCTGACCACAGAGCCTGAGTGGGGTTTGACCCCATGACCCTGGGATCACGACCTGAGCTGAAACCAAGAGATGGATGCTTAACCGACTGCACCACACAGGCATCCCAAATTGTACATTTTAACTGTGTGCAGCTTACTGTTTATAAATTATACCTTAGTAGACCTATTAAATCAAGATCTTTCCTTGTATTTTAAAGCCATCTTGAAAGTGCTAATGTAGAGATATGGAAATGTGTTCATTCAGAAAATAGTGAGTATTCTAAACACCTCAGCTCTGTGCAAACTATAGTTTACCATTCATACAGTAAAACACATGAATTAGAAAAACAATCTTCTTTAGTGACAGAGAATGGTCCAACTAGAAGAATCACGGAAGAAAGTAAGCAATTTACATAAAGTGACATGAACTTGTATGTAAGTACAGGGCCCAAACAAACTGTATTAGCATTTTAACAATTGACATTTTGACTTTGGTAAGAGATAAGTAAAGGAGCGCTTCTCAGGATGGAAATGTTTTGTTTTGTTTTTAAAGATTGTATTTATTCATTTGAGGGAGAGAGAGAGAGAGAGAGAAAGGGGAAGAAGCAGAGGGAAAAGCAAACTCCAGCTGAGCCAGGAGCCTGACATGGATCTCTATCCCAGGACCCAGAGACCATGACCTGAGCCAAAGGCAGACACTTAACCATCTGAGCCACCCAGGTACCCCTTGGATGGAGAAGTTTTGATTGAGGACTTATTAAAGACCGGTGCTTGAATTTATCTCATTTTACATACTTAGATTTTCTATAGCATAATAGTGCACAATTAAGTCTCTATGTCTGAGAATGGTGTGGGAATTTATCAAGAAGCTAAGAATCAGTCAGGGTATTGAGGTAGACTCCAGAAACATCTCGTATGTTCTTGCCACTGTGTAGGTGAATTGGTAGTATATTATTCTTTGTGAAGGTGTACCTAATAATTGGTATAGCCCAAGAAAATCTTCTGGAAGAAATTGGAAGTTATTCTCTAAGGACTTATTCCATATACTGATTTGATTCTTTTAAAAAATAAAATATTGATGATCAACAGAACTGAAAATGAAATATAGTATTCTCAAAGACAATAGCCCCTGAAACAGTGTGTGATTTCTGATGACTGACCCTCAATAATAAGAAAATGGGATAAGTGAAGGGAAAGAAAAATGAGCAGAGGATGAGGAGACAAACTGAAAAGATTGAAAAGATTAAAGAAGAAAACTGATATGACTAAAAACTATCAAATCATGAAGGGTATGGTTTAAGGTGAACATAGAATCATTTAACAGCTTGCAGAAATCCTATAAGGAAGACAGACTAAACATTATTGACTTCAACTTATAAATAAGAAAACTAGAGTTAGAGAAGTTAGATAAACCATCATACAACCATCAAGTAACACAACCATATCTTCTACTCATGTGCGCTTTCTATTTCACTAGTCAATTTCTGTGACTTAGTGCAGCAGTAATAAACTTATTACCCTAACAAAGTAATACTTAAAGGAAGTATAGGTAGACAGAATATGAAAAAGGTGACACAAATTGAAAAGTTGAACCTCAAATTCTTTCTTGCAATAAACAGGATCTGCTAATGCAATAATGTAAAAATAAATGGAACAAAAGGGATTTTAGTATAGGAAGACCCTGAGTTGCACACCAAGGAGTACGTTTACCATCAAGCCATCAAGGCAGAAGAGGGCCAAAGAAGGAAAAATTTTCATAAAACAGATTATTCATATGTAAAAAGTGTAGCAAATCCATTAGGAAGTTACACACCAATCACCATAGCACTTAAAATCAGTCTGGATTTTCTTTTTTCAGAATTTTTCTAAGGCTACAATCTTTTCTTTGAAATATTGGGAAAGTGTGATTCTTTGTGGATGATTCAAAGTGGACGATTTCAGAAAACATCCCAAAATTATTTGAAACAAGTTTTTCTTGTCATAAGTCCAGTAAATCACATGACCAACAAAGTTGGGTAATGTCATTTGGACATATACGCTTATGAGACTTGTGTGGCTACAAAATTTACTTGAAAGGAAATAAGGCCAAAGACAGTCTTCTCTATAACACCTGATTGGGATTGTGGTCCCACTCCTACACATCATCTCCCTCTCACTGCAACCCAGTGCTGGGTGATTTTCTGGGAGAGAGTGGGTGTTTCATGATTCCCTTCGTTGGAGTGAATAATTGAAAGTGAGGAGTGATATGTTAGTGCTTCTTTGAAGGATGTAATTAGGTAATATCATGCAAGAAGGAAACTGTCATAAAGCTAATAAAATGCAAATGAGAAGGAACTGCTGCACTGCTCATCTGCATCATCTCATTTACAGAATTTAAGATGAAACAATAGAGATGAACCAAGAAGTTACATATATTCATCAGAATTGCTGGAGAGTCCTGACCTCTGGCCATCAATCAGAGGGAAACATCCACTGCTGGGAGCTGTTTTCACTGTGCTTGGATCTGAAGTAGAGAGAAGAGGGATAAAAAGTAGGATGCCGAATGAATTTGAGGTAATTCTGTTATTCTATCAGTAGTTCTCAAACTTTTCTAACTCATGAGCTGTTTAGGAACATTTGACCCATTCAAACCTGAATTCTTTTAACCACAAAAATGTCAAGAAAATACTTCTATTGGGGCGCCTGGGTGGCTCAGTGGGTTAAAGCCTCTGCCTTCGGCCTAGGTCATGATCCTGGAGTCCTGGGATCGAGCCCCGCATCAGGCTCTCTGCTCAGCGGGAAGCCTGCCTCCCCCCCTCTCTCTATCTGCCTCTCTGCCTGCTTGTGATCTCTGCCTGTCAAATAAATAAATAAAATCTTTTAAAAAAAAAATACTTCTATTGCCCCTTCTGAGGCCATCTTAATTCCAGGAGCTGAATTTATCTCAAAGTCATTGATGACTCTATTAGTCATAATTTATCCAAATACTTTTGAAATGCATTTATATTTCCTGTCAGACCTACCTCTCGGGCTAATAAATTTATTTTATAAGTTTCAAAAGTTGTCATTTCCCTGTCCTGGGGACTTTAATGTTAACGAGTAAACAAATCTGTGTTCACCTAATTCATGTTACTTCTTATTATGTAGATTTAATTACTCCCAAGTATAGATTTCTCATTTTCAGACTGAAAGACCAAATCTAACCTTAAACAAAAGACTTTTAATTCCAATATCACCAATTATTTTGGACTCTTCTTCTCCAGGCCTTTTCAAGTTATGACAAACTTGTTTCTGAGGCAGAGCAACAAGAACTATATAAATCCTTTCAAGCAGAAATATGACAGGATAAAGCTTTGTTTCCAGTAAAATTTTAATGGTTTTCTTTATTTTTTAGTCTTTTTTGGCTAATGCAGAGCATTGGGTCCATGCTCTAGGGTCAATCTGTAATGACTCTTGGTCTTTTTCTTGAGTGCAGTCTGATAAGGAAGAGTCATATTTTATAGGTGTATTTTAGATTATTTATTTCTAAATTCATTATTTTTCCTTCACACTCATTATAATATCATGTAAGGCTCTGCCCACTGACACAGAATCCCAAGATTATTCTGTAGTCTATCTCATCTGGGGTGGCTCTCCACTATCTAGAGGGATTTGTGTGTCTTGGAATCTAAGACTTTGCTGTGTACTCCTTCCTCACTATCATTTGTAAAAATATTCAACTGTCTCTTCCCTAGTATGGACCCCTGAGTGACCTTGTGCCTTACTCTTCTTTGCCTGGTGATATGCCTATCTTTATTCTTTATTTCTGAGCTGGTATCCTGATGATGAAAACAAAAACAAAAACAATCCCCATTGCTGGCCTATAATGGTTCCACTTTGAATCATCTTTGAATATTTAAATAAGTATCCAAGGATACTGGTTTCAGGAAAGCAAGGTTGGTGGGCATGTGTACTAATTATTCTTTAAAATCTAATATAACCAAATCTGTGGCTCAAGAAACTCTAAAAGAGGGGTATCTGGCTGACTCAGTAGAGAATACAACTCTTGATCTCAGGATGATGAGTATGAGCCCCATGTTGCTTGTGGAGATTATCTAAATAAGTAAACTTCAAAAAATTCATTAAAAAAAAAACTCTAAGAGAGTAATAAAAGGGCTGCAATGGAATGTGACAATTACCTGTATTATCTCTCTAGGTTGAAAATCCAAGAAGAAATAAAAACAAATCCACTGGGTTTTATTTCCTTTATTTATCTATTTGTTTATTTGGAGAATCCAGGAATTATGTTGTCATGGTTAAATAATTTATTTTTGTTTTAGTCTTGAATCATCTAAGTTTTTCAACTTTCCAGTATGGATTACCAATTGGTCCCCATATAAGTGAGGGTAACATCTATAATTCTCTGACCTCATGTTTCACTAATAAGCTATGATCTCTCACTTTCATCCTTGGAGTCCTATAGAACTTACAGATGCACAGTTGGATATCTTTCAGTCCTGGAGAGGTATCTTCATGTGTTTTGCCAGTTTGACTAAGGATAAGACTAAGTCAAATGTATTTAGAACACTTAGATATGCATGCCTCCGTGTAGCTTACCCTACTCCTTGCTGCATTACTTATCTCTTACCCCCCCCCATGAGAAAAAGAGAGATTTCTGTGGGTTTTAGAAGGCTAAAAGGAGTGGGTTTTGTTTGTCTACTTTCAGAACGTAGTGATAGTCATATTCTGGGCATCTACCTTATGGGGCACAGAAATAATTACATTTTTTCCTGAGGAGAAAGTGTGATGATAGAAGTAATATCAGTGGAAAAGGGATGAACAGAACTAGAAGAGTGGCCAGTGGAGGTGACAGTGACCTGGGAAAGAAGGAGGCAACGGAGAACAATGTAGGCAATTTTCCCATTCTATTAGAGCCTTTCTGTTACTCTCTTAGAGTTTCTCAAGTTATAGGTTTTGGTCATATTAGAGTTTAGAGATTATTACCAACTACCCATACCCAATGACCTGTTCTCCTGAAATCAGAAATGTCATGTTTCTCACTTCATATTTTCATCAACTTCTTCTGTGATGTAGAAGAAACTGGCAAACTCAGTGTGCTTTCTTGAACCCCAGCTTTAATGAGTGGACTATTCTCTGAAGCTGACATTGGGAACAACTGCATGTAAATTTGACAAATCAAGACATAGAAGTGCCCTTTTCAAGTGCTCAACACACATATCTAAGCTTCCAGAATTCAGTGATCAAACTGAAAAGCTAATTGACATGACACGCCACTTGCAAGTGTCATAGATTAATTGAAAAAGTTAGTTACCCTATTCATTAATGATGTAAATGGTAATAGTTATTATTTATGGTAGACACATCATATACCATGCCTTATTCTGAGTATTTCATATAAATTATAACATTTAACCCTAACAAAAGTATTATGATATAATAACATACTATTATACCCAATATATGGGTGAGGAAGCTGAGGATCAAAGAATTTAAAGATCATGCAACTAGTGGATGGTTGGAGCTGCCATTCAAACTCAGCTGTACCTGTCCTCTAGGCCTAAAGTCTTGGTTAAATTGTGTCAAGCTTTAAAAAAAAAAAGATAAATTGTTTAGATGTGGAAGAGAGTATGATTGCAACAGAAAATTTGTATCAGGTTATGGAAAGTCAAAAGCTGGTGACTTTGGAAGAGAATAATTGTCTCTTGTCTGACTTTCCCTAAGGTGTCACTAGATCTAGAACTGTCCTGATGTGCCTCTTACAAAAACTGTTCTGTATTTAAGTTTCTGATCAACACTGTATATTTACAAAGTTGTACAATCAATAAAGGTACAAAGTATGAGTCATTCTAATCACAATGCCATGTAAACCAACAGCATTGACAGTTTTGTCCCAGAATTACAGAAATTATTATTTTATGTATACACATATATACATATTATCATACATATATTTGTATGTAAATTATCCAAGTGTTTTTTTTCGCCTAGTGAAATAGAGGCTATTATGTTACATTTATATATTTTTTTTCCCTTTATTTACCAATGCTAATTTTAATGTGGGGATTTTACCCCATTACACTTCTTCCTTAGAAGAAATTTGTGATGGCAGCAATATTCATTTGGAAAATTTTGGTCACAGTAGTTAGACAGAAACTACTTATTTGATGAAAATTGATACATAAGGATATGATAAATGACAGATATATAATAGAGATGGTAAAAGTTATTCACCACTCTATATAAATTTGTCAGTAAATAATCTGGAATTAAGTCTCAAAATTCACTGGTTCTGAGTCTGTTACTATTTTGAAATAACTTCTCAGTATAAACAATTTAAAGAGGGAAAAACATAGAGAGAGTTATGTACAAAATAATGAAGTAACAGAATTTTTTGCTTTTCATTTCATTGTTGGGAGCCATACAAATAGGGCTCGCTCTTTCTTTTAATTTTTTTATCTAAGCTATAAGCTTAATTGTTCATTTTTGTCCCTGAGTTTAGGTTGCTCACATTGATTTTGTATTAAAGTTTAACTACTACAAGAGTCTTGGCCGTAACTCATGGAGAAAGTGTGTGTGTGTGTGTGTGTGTGTGTTTAGGAGCTCATGCCAAGGCTCACAGAGGATGAGCATGATGTCTGTGGAGGTCACATGTTCCAGTAGAAAGTGCCCTTTATTGACTTAGGAGTCAGAAAGGACTAGGTTTAAAGGCCAGTTTCTTTCTCCAAAACTGTTTTACTCATACAGAAATTAGCTATCATTTCCTGGCTGACATATGGTCTGCTCTAGCACACTGCATCTCCCCTGCTGCCTCATCTAATATAGTCTCTATTAGAAAAGACAGCTTGTGCCTGTTCCTGATGATTCAAAGTTCCCCTTAAAAAGATATCTGGAGGCAGCAAGGAACTGGAAATCAATAGAAAAATCATTCCACTCTGAAAACATTGTTTTTCTTTAGCTTCTCTAATAGAGAAGTGCCTTAAACTGTTTATTCTCCCAGCCATTTTATATTGAATCAGGATATAAAATACTGTTTATTCTACTGATGCCTTACCCATGCCGGGTTACTTTAATCACATTTCTTGGCATAAAAATAAACAAATATCATGGAATCTCGGTGTTATGGACTGAATGTTTATATGTCAAAATTCATATGTGGAAGCCACATTGTGATGGTATATGGAGATGTGATGGTATATGTGGGTGGGGCCTTGGGAAGGTAATCAGATTTAGGTAAGGTTATGGGGATAGGGCCTTCATAATGGAATCATTGTCCTTATAAGAAGAGAAATAGAGACCAGAGCTTCTCATGGAAGCTCACTCTTCCATGAGAGAATATAGCAAGAAGAAAGCCATCCGTAAACCAAGAACCAAATTTGCTAGCACCTTGACCTTGGTCTCCCCAGCCTCCAGAACTATGAGAAATTAAATATCCATTGTTCATTTCACCCACTCTGTAGTATTTCATTATAGCAACCTGAGCTAACACTCAGTTACATATTATTTCTCTGGAAATTAAGTTCACAACTTCATATACCCATAACACAATTGAGAAAGAGTGGTTTTTTTTTTTAACAGCAATGAAAATCCCCCACCACCATAACCACTTCCACTGCCAAAATTAATATGCAAAAGGTTACAAGAAATGTAGAACTTTGTTGATTGCAAGTGCAACAGCTGACAGTCTGAAAACAAGGTAAGAGCCAAAAAGATTTTAGAAACAGGGACAACTGTTTTGTGTTTTTATTTTCATTTTTATTGAAATATAATTGCCATATAACACTGTGTAAGTTTAAGGTGTACAACACTTTGATTTGATACATTTATTTTGCAATATGACTACCAAACACCTCTTTTGAGTGATAGGGCTTAGACCCCATCAAGTTACACAATTATCATTTCTTTTTTATGGTGGGATCCACTCTCTTAGCAACTTTGAAGTTTATAATGCAGTGTTGTTGACTATAATCACCATGTTGTGCATTAGTTCTCCAGGATTTATTTATTTACCAGTTTCCAGTTTGTATACTTAAATAACCCCCAACTCCCCCATCCTTCAGCCTCTGGTAGCTACCATTCTACTATCTGTATTTATGAGTTTTACTGCTTTAGATTCCACATAAAACTGATATCATACAGTATTTGTCTTTCTCCATCTAACTTAACCTCACTTAGCATGATGCCCTTAAAGTCCATCTGTGTAGTTGCAAATAACAGGATTTCCTTCTTTCTCATTGCTTAATTTTAATATATATTATCACATATAATTATATGTAATAAATAAATATATACATACTTCACATTCTTGACGCATTCATCTGTTGAAGGATACTTGGGTTGTTTCCATATCTTATCTATTGTGAATAATGCCACAATAAACATAGGAGTGCAAATATCTTTTCAATACCCTATTTGCACTTCCTTGGGATATATACATCAGAAATAAGATTGCTAAATCATATGGTAGTTCTATTTTTAATTTTTTGAGGAATGTACATACTGTTTTCCATAGTGACTGAACAAAATATAAATTTGGTATAAACAGTGTACAAAAGTTCTCATCTCCACATCCTCATTAACACTTATTATCTTTTATCTTCTTGATGATAGCCATTCTAATAGTGAGGTGATATCTCACTGTGGTTTTAATTTGAATTTTCCTGATGATTAGTGATGTTGAACATCTTTTCACATACCTATTGGTCATTTGGATGCCTTCTTTATTTATTTTTTTTTGTAATTCTTTTATTACTAGTGAGTTTGCACATTTCCCAATATGGTTTTTTTTTTTTTTGGCTTTACTTTTTTTTAAATTTTTTATTTTTTATAAACATATATTTTTATCCCCAGGGGTACAGGTCTGTGAATCACCAGGTTTACACACTTCACAGCACTCACCAAAGCACATACCCTCCCCAATGTCCATAATCCCACCCCCTTCTCCCAAACCCCCTCCCCCCAGCAACCCTCAGTTTGTTTTGTGAGATTAAGAGTCACTTATGGTTTGTCTCCCTCCCAATCCCATCTTGTTTCATTGATTCTTCTCCTACCCACTTAAGCCACCATGTTGCATCACCACTTCCTCATATCAGGGATATCATATGATAGTTGTCTTTCTCTGCTTGACTTATTTCGCTAAGCATGATACGCTCTAGTTCCATCCATGTTGTCACAAATGGCAAGATTTCATTTCTTTTGATGGCTGCATAGTATTCCATTGTGTATATATACCACATCTTCTTGATCCATTCATCTGTTGATGGACATCTAGGTTCTTTCCATAGTTTGGCTATTGTTGGACATTGCTGCTGTAAACATTCGGGTGCACGTGCCCCTTTGGATCACTACGTTTGTATCTTTAGGGTAAATACCCAATAGTGCAATTGCTGGGTCATAGGGCAGTTCTATTTTCAACATTTTGAGGAACCTCCATGCTGTTTTCCAGAGTGGCTGAACCAGCTTGCATTCCCACCAACAGTGTAGGAGGGTTCCCCTTTCTCCGCATCCTCGCCAGCATTGTCATTTCCTGACTTGTTGATTTTAGCCATTCTGACTGGTGTGAGGTGATATCTCATTGTGGTTTTGATTTGTATTTCCCTGATGCCGAGTGATATGGAGCACTTTTTCATGTGTCTGTTGGCCATCTGGATGTCTTTGCAGAAATGTCTGTTCATGTCCTCTGCCCATTTCTTGATTGGATTATTTGTTCTTTGGGTGTTGAGTTTGCTAAGTTCTTTATAGATTCTGGACACTAGTCCTTTATCTGATATGTCGTTTGCAAATATCTTCTCCCATTCTGTCAGTTGTCTTTTGATTTTGTTAACTGTTTCCTTTGCTGTGCAAAAGCTTTTGATCTTGATGAAATCCCAATAGTTCATTTTTGCCCTTGCTTCCCTTGCCTTTGGCATTGTTCCTAGGAAGGAACACATTCTTCTCTAGTGCACATGGAACATTCTCCAGAATAGATCACATCCTCAGTCCTAAATCAGGACTCAACCAGAATCAAAAGATTGGGATCATTCCCTGCATATTTTCAGACCACAATGCTCTAAAGCTAGAACCCAACCACAAAAGGAAGTTTGAAAAGAACCCAAATACATGGAGACTAAACAGCATCCTTCTAAAGAATGAATGGGTCAACCGGGAAATTAAAGAAGAATTGAAAAAAGTCATGGAAACAAATGATAAGATTTTTTTCTATTTCTGTGGAAAAATGCTTTGGAATTTTGATAGAGATTGTGTTGAATCTATAGATGGCTTTGGGTACTATGAACAAATGATAATGAAAATACAACGGTTGTACAAATACAATATTTCCTGAGAGGAAAATATATAGCGGTACAAGCCTTTCTCAAGAAACAAGAAAGGTCTCAGGTACACAACCTAACCCTACACCTAAAGGAGCTGGAGAAAGAACAAGAAAGAAACCCTAAGCCCAGCAGGAGAAGAGAAATCATAAAGATCAGAGCAGAAATCAATGAAATAGAAACCAAAAAAACAATAGAACAAATCAATGAAACTAGGAGCTGGTTCTTTGAAAGAATTAATCAAATTGATAAACCCCTGGCCCGACTTATCAAAAAGAAAAGAGAAAGGACCCATATGAATAAAATCATGAATGAAAGAGGAGAGATCACAACTAACACCAAAGAAATACAAATTATTATAAGAACATACCATGAGCAACTCTATGCCAATAAATTTGACAATCTGGAAGAAATGGATGCATTCCTAGAAACATATAAACTACCACAACTGAACCAGGATGCCTTCTTTAGATGTCTATATAGTTCTGTTCACTTTTTAAAAAATTGGACAATTTGTTTTTTGTTTTTGATTTGTAATCCACTCTTCATATTTTTTAGAATTAACCTCTTATCCAATGTATGGCTTGCAAATATTTTCTCCAATTTTATACTTCCCTTTTCATTTTGTTAATTGTTTATTTTGCTTCATAGAAATTTTTATTTGAAAACATTCCCACTATTGATTTTTGGTTTTGTGGTTTGTGCTTTTGGTGTTAAATCTAAAAAAAAAAGTAATTCCCTAGTACAATGTCAAAGAATTTCTTCCTTATGTTTTCTCCTAGGAATTTTACGTATTAGATCTTGTGTTGAAGTCTTTAACTCATTTTGAGTTCATTTTTGTGAGTGGTATAAGAGGAATCCAATGTCCTTTTTTTTTTTTTTTTCTGCATATGGTTATCCAGTTTCTCTAGCACCATTTGTTTAAGATACTACCCTTTCCCCCATTGAGTGTTCTTGGTTCCCTTTTCAAATATTAGTTGACCACAAGTGCTGGATTATTTCTGGGCTTTGTGCTCTGTTCCAATGGCCACTGGTCTATGTGTACATTTTTAATGCTACTACTGTTTTAATTACTATTGCTTTGTAGTATAGTTTGAAATCAGGAAGTGTGATACCTCCTGCTTTGTTCTCTTTCTGAAGATTGTTTTGGCAATTTGGGGTCTTTTATGGTTCTATACAAATTTTAAGATTTTTTTCTATTTCTGTGGAAAAATGCTTTGGAATTTTGATAGAGATTGTGTTGAATCTATAGATGGCTTTGGGTACTATGAACATTATAATAATAATAATTTTTCAGATATATAAACATGGAATATTTTCCCATTTGTTTGTGAGAGGGACAACTACTTAATAAAGCAGAACAATCTGAGCCACTCAGCCCATAACAAACTTCCTTAGGCATCCCTATAGTGATTTTTGACATCACTATATTATAATGGAGGATGAAATTTTAAAAAATAACCCTCTGCCATTTTATCAATAAATTATTAAATTGTTTTACCTACTTTAAGAAGGCAGAAAATTGTCTACTTTTGGAAAATAATTTACGAAAACAATTAAAAATTTAAAATATTTTGGCACTTGAGGGAATACTTTGCCAATGTACAGAAAATCAGTTTACATTATCTAGCTTATTCTGGGATAATAGAAGTAGCCCTGTCCTTGATAAGATCTGCCAGTGAATCTCATAACATTTTTAAATGTGGGCTCCTTTTCCACTTAAAAAATTAAGTGTGGCTAGTAATATTTAGGCCTACAATTCTGAATATTATTTAGGTGAGAGCTTATGAGTGTTTCTTTGTGTCAGTTCTAATCACATGAATGAATAATTCATTTGGTATTTCTTGTGATTACCAGATTTCATCATCATTGGTTTATCTCTGGCACATAAATTAACTGGGATATAGCCTTTGTGAGGCTGGGAAATAAAGAGATATTATGTGAGTATTAGAGCTAGAAGAGGCTAGAGATATCTAATCCAAGAACTTTAATTTTGAGATGGAGAAATTGAGGTCCAGCAACTTGTTCAAGTTATATGACTGGTTAATTCACAGCTCAAACAAGAATCTAAGTCTCCTGATTTCCAGCCCAGTCCAATACTTCTTCCATAATGCTTATATGTGAGATAATGTGAGATAATGATAAGGCATCTGTGGTAAATTTGAGATATCTTCAAAAGTGTCCCAGAACCCATGAGTCAATTGAAATCATTATTTATACTTTTAATGAAAGCTACTATACAAATAATAAGAATACAAAATTATTTCTACTTATTAGCTGCTCTAAAAATGGTTAAATGGGTACTTAGTACAACATACCACACTTTACTAAAAGGGAAGTCAGTAAGAGAGATAAAGAAATCATTTTAATTCATTCTAATCATTAGTTAATAGCTTGTTTCTCAAACCATGTTCCCAGGCCCAAAATTCCAAGACATCAGAGTGAACAGGGGTTCTCACCAATGAAACAGCTCTTCAATTAACTGTTCTCTATTTTAGAGTTTTGCATAGCTTTTTATTTAAAAGAAAAATCTGTTGCTAGAAATAATCTCTGAAAGCCACAAAAGTGCTATTAAATAGTTCACAAACAGGGGCTCCTGGATGGCACAGCCTGTTGAGCTCTGTCTCTTGGTTTCTTCAGCTTAGGTCATGATCTCAGTGTTTTGAGATCAGGCTGCTTATTGGCCTCTGAGCTCATCAAAAAGTCTTCTAAGGTTTCTCTCCCTCTCCCTTTGCCCCTTGCTGCTCTCTCTCTCTCTCTCTCAAGTGGATGATAATTCTTAAAAACAAACAAACAAAAAACAAAACAACTCAGTAAGGCTGATTAAAGAAAACACCAAAAATAATAAATAAATAAATAAATAGTTCATAAGCAATGAATGCCACTGATATAAAGAGATGAGGGAATAGGTCATTCTACACCAGAATGCTGTGATCTCATTTTTCTTGGGTAATTACTTAGGTGTAGAGTTGTTGGGACAGATGGTGCATGTAAGTTTAATTTATAAGAAATGATCCAAGTGTTTAAAAAAAATAGTTGTATCATTTTTAGTTTTCAGCAGAAAAATATGAGAATTTCAGTTGCTCAACCTCCTCATCAATACTTACTATTGCCAGTCTTGTAAGTTTTAGATCTCCATGCCAAAACCTGTACAGGTATGTTCATACCAGATTTATTCATAATAGCCAAAGGCTGAAAACAACCCAAACATTCATTGAGAAATAAACATATAAGAAAAGTGTCATCTTGTGGCACCTGGGTACTCAGTCCTTTGGCATCTCCCTTCGGCTCAGGTCATGATCCCAGGGTCCTGGGATCAAGCCCCATATCCGGCTCTCTGCTCAGTGGGGAGCCTGCTTTTCCCTCTCCCTCTCCTACTGCTTGTGTTCCCTCTCTTGATGTCTATCTTTCTGTCAAATAATTAAATCTGTAATAAGAAAGAAGTAATTATTTTCACATACAACAACACAGATAATTCTCAAAAACATTTTGTTGAAATGAAGAAACAGAGGCAAGAGTTAAAAAAAAAAAAGAATGCTGCTGTGTCATTTCTAAAAATTTACTGAAATTTCTTACCTGCTAATACCTACTTCTGGGCTCTTCTAGTTTCCTTCCTTCTGTGCACATCAATTAAAGAAAGCTAAATTAGAGGGCTAAAAAATAAATGTATATTAACTGTAACATATAAAGAAAATATAGCAAAACACAAAGAGAAAAACCATCTTATTCCACATTGAGAAGGCTAACCACAAGAAGATAAACACTTACATTTTTTTCTCAAGATATGTATACATGTAACAGCCACACACACATGCACACACACACAATTTAACACACATGTGTATGTGTGTATAATTATATAATCTGACTTTTCTAGTCATGTATTTAAATATTTCCTCATTTAAATACATTCTATTTTAATCTAATAGTTTAACATAATTTATAAATAAATTTAATGATTTATATAATTCATTCTAATTAAATAAATAACCTATAGCTTTAAATGGCATAATTATAACTGCTGAGTATTTAAGCTGTTACTAATTTTTCCCTATATAAATATTGCTGTGATAAACTTCACTGCTAAATAGCCATACATACAAACATATATGCTAGATTATTTCCTAAGCATATAGTTCTATAATTAAAATTGATAAACCAAATTATGCATCCACTTTTAATGCTTTCAATCCCTATTGCTAACTTGATCTGCAGAGAGGAAATGCCAAATTATACTCCCCAAAGTACATTACAAGAATGTCCTTCCCCACAGACTGTTTTTCCAATTTTAATGTGGGAGAGATTTGAGCTTTCTAGATGTTGAATGGGAAAATTCAATAGATTTTCAGTGACTGGAGGTAAGAGAGAGTAGGAAGGATAATTGATGAAGCAGAGCAAGAAGTGGTCAAATTTAAAGCACATGAGAAGGGGTCAGCTTTAGACAGAATGAACCTCTCTTGGAGTGTTAATGTAGTCAGGCAGGTGGCTGGTAGGGTCATGACATTGAGGAACTCCCTCTTAATACCTCTGGTTTATCTTTGAAGAAAGAGGCAAGGTTTAAAAGGCTAAATAATTACCCTTGCAAATACATTGCTAATGAGGTATCAAGCCAAGATTTGAAATCACCCCTTCTATTTCAGTGATACACTATAGCTGTCTCAGTAGAATTACTTACATTTTACTTAAGATAATTTTATTTATGAAAATTTTTTCTCAGCTAAAGATGATCCCTACAGAATGACATCAGCATCATAGGTAGCATAAATTTCTAGGTTTTGTACCCCTCTTAAATACAACAAAAATTTGGCATCCTAACACATAAATGCCTTTGCAGAGATCATGTAATCCAACAACATATGTCAGGGACCTGGGAGGACTCTCACCCAATTGTGCATTGAGTAATAGGCAGACAGACCTCAGTAGAGGCTGTGGAACTGGCAAAAGCCTGTGAACTAGCTCCATCCCCTCTCAGCCATGATCTGGGAGTAGAGATCATGAACTCAGGCAGATATCAATTGATAAGAGTGCCTTTGTGAAAGTCCAGTTTCCAAAAAAAGTTCCAGCACTATACTGGAATTAAAAAAAAGTGGATTTAGATGCATTGAAGTGCATGAGAGGAATGACTTGATTTTGCCAGCATCACTTCTTCCTCAGAGTAACAGAGTGTAGGGTTAAACTCTCTATCCAGGTGTCTCTTCCACAGGGGAAAGGGAGAGTGGTGAGTGAATGCATGGCTTCCTCAGCTGTTCAGGAGGTTGGTTTTGGTTTTTTTTCTTAAGATTTTATTTATTTATTTGACAGATAGAGATCACAAGTAGGCAGAGAGGCAGGCAGAGAGAGGAAGAAGCAGGCTCCCTGCTGAGCAGAGAGCCCGATTCGAGGCTCGATCCCAGGACCCTGGAATCATGACCTGAGCCGAAAGCAGAGGCTTTAACCCACTGAGTCACCCAGGCGCCCCTGTTCAGGAGGTTGTTAAAGAAACTAATTTCTCTCCTTCAACATACAGAAAATTAAATCAGGAGCTCCATGATGGGGAGAAAGGAAGAGATTGGAAAATAGGCAAATAAAAACATCAGAGGGCATTAAAGGATGTGGTTCCTGTTGACTGCATTCTAAACTCCAGCAAGAAGTCTGTCCACAAGTCACTGGGGAAACTTCATTTGAGCACTCCTTCATTTGGCTCTTGTGCTCTCCCAAAGTCTCAAGTGTCAAACCTTACCTCCCCACCATTCTGTAGCCAGTGCCCCATGCATGCTCTTGGAAGAAGTGGGGAGAGCAAACTCAAGCAGATGGGGAACATACATAGAAAATAGACAGGGTCTCTGGACAAGGGAGAATCACAAACCCAAGCTGTAGCGCTACCTTCAAGAAAGCAAAAGAGAAGTTAGCAACAGCCAGGCTTCTATATTGTAGGATTGAAAGAAGATATGCAAGTTTAAGAAGTTGTATGGGGGCAGTTATCCATTCAATCAGAGAAAACCCCAGAATATGTAGCTAGACTAACAAAAGATACTGCTCAGCTGAAGGCTGTTAGTAAAGATTGGAAGAAGTGACTGCTACTTCAAATGTGAGAACAGCAATGCAAAACTCCAAGGAACATGAAAAATCAAGGAAATATGACATCACCAAAGCTCACAATATAATCATCCAGTGACTGAACCCAAAGACATGGAGACCTGCAATTTACCTGATAAAAAATGTAGAGGGTGCCTGGGTGGCTTAGTGGGTCAAGCCTCTGCTTTCGGCTCAGATCATGATCCCAGAGTCATAGGATCAAATCCTGCATCAGGCTTTCTGCTCAGCAGGGAGCCTGCTTCCTCCTCTCTCTCTTTCTCTCTCTCCCTGCCACTTGTGATCTCTCTCTGTCAAATAAATAAATAAAATCTTTTAAAAAATGTAGAATAACTGTCTAAGGAAACTCAATGAGCTTCATAAAAGCACAGAAAGAAAATTCAGTGAAATCAAGAAAACAATATAAAAATAAAATGAGAAATTAAAGAGATAGAAATTAAAAGAAACATGCAGAAATTCTGAAGCTGAAGAATTCAGTGAATGAAATAAAAAATGCAATAGAAAACATCAACAGCAGCATGGATAAAGCAGAAGAAAGAGTCGGTGAGTTGGAGAATAGAAAGTCTGAAATAACTCAGAGAAGAACAAAGAAAAAAGAATGAAAAAGAGTGAAGAAACCCTATATGATCTATCAAACACCATAAAAACAAAACAAAAACAAAAACACCTGACATCCAAGTCATTGAAGTTGCAGAAGGTAGAAAGCTTCCTTAAAGAATTAATAGCTGAAAACTTCCCAAACCTGGGGAGAGATTTGGACATTCAAGCGTATGAAGCAAATATATTATCCATTATTTCTATCTAAAATGATCATATTTGAGATAGGTTCTAATAAAAATGTTAAAAACCAAAGAAAAAGAATCCTGAAAGAAGCAAATGAAAAAAATGATTATAACCTACAATGGAACCCTCATTAAGTTATCAGTGGATTTCTGGGGAGGACCAAGATGGCAGAAGAGCAGGAGACCTAAATTTCTTCTTGTCTCAGGAATTCAGCTTGATAGCAAACCATTCTGAACACCTACAGGAAACTCAACAGGAGATCAAAGAAAAGAATAGCAGCAATTCTAAGAACAGAAAAGCGACAACTGTGTGGAAGGTAGGACATGCAGAGAAGTGAATCGGAGGTGATATATGGGAAGATAGATCTCAGGGGTAGGGGCTGGATCCTGGCCAGTGGTAGAGCAGCGGAGCACAAAATCAGAACTTTTAGAAATCTTCTCCACAGAGGGACGTCCTTCCAGTGGCTAAGTGGGGGTAGGGGTTTGAACCCTTGCTGGGCCAGTGTGGTCTCAGGACCGTTGGGGTCACAGAAAAATGGGGGTGTCTGAGTGTGGCAGAGCTCCTGGGTATCAGAGTGGAGAGGCCAGCTACAAAGACAGAGCTGAGGTGGAGGTTCTCAGTTAAGGTTTACTGCACACCATGATTCCTGGCACAATTAGGCCACTGCTCTTCGAGCAGGAATGCCACAAGTGGTAGATCAGAGAGACTCACCTTCCTCCCCTGGGAGGAGTGGCACTGGAGCATGCTGCAGAAATCTGTTAGATTTGGAGACTCCAAACAGGGCCAAGTGACAGAGATAGAAATGCTCAATCACAGGCTGGGTGAGCTCGGAGTGCGATTGGAGTCCAGGGAGATGGGAGGGGTTGACTGTTTTTCTCTGAGAGCTCACTGAGGAGTGGGGCCCTGAACTCTCAGCTTCTCTGGGGCCAGAGATTGGGAGGCTTCCATCTTCATTCTTATCCTCCATAACTGTACAGAAAGCATTCAGGGAACAAAAGGAACAGAGAGCAAACCTGAGCAGATTACTTAGCCTGGCCCCTGGCAAGGGCAATGCAATCCTGCCTCAGGCACAGACATTTGAGAACCACTGCAACAGGCCCCTCCCCCAGAAGATCAGCAAGAACCCAGTCAAGACCAAGTTTACCAGTCAATAACTGTAAAACTCCAACGCTAAGGGAAAACAGCACATAGAATTCATGGCTTTTTTAACCCATGATTCTTTAGTCTTTCAAAGTTAAATTTTTAACTTTTCTTTATTTTTTCTATTTATTTCTAAAGATTTTATTTATCTATTTGACAGACAGACAGACACACAGCAAGAAAGGGAACACAAGCAGGGAAGTGGGAGAGGGAGAAGTAGGCTTCCCACTGAGCAGGGAATCTGAGGCGGGGCTTGATCCCAGGACCTTAGGATCATGACCTGAGCCAAAGGCAAACATTTCACGACTGAGCAACCCAGGCGCCCCTTCTTCTTCTGTTTTTTAAAAATTTTTCCACTTTCTTATTTTAACCAACATTTTATCTTATCAATGCCTTTTTATAAAATTTCCCTTAATTTTCATTTTTACAGTGAAATTTCATTCATTTATTTAAATATATATATATTTCTTTCTTTAAAAATTTGGGATACAGTTTCTTCTAACAGACCAAAATATACCCTAAATCTAGTGTATGGCTTTGTTCTAGTCTCCTGCCTGATCACATTCTCTCCCCACCTCTTTTTTTTTTTTTTTTAATTTCTTTTCAGCGTAACGGTATTCATTGTTTTTGAACCACATTCAGTGCTCCATGCAATATGTGCCCTCCCTAAGACCCACCACCTGGCTCCCCCAATCTCCCATCCCCTGCCCCTTCAAAACCCTCAGGTTGTTTTTCAGAGTCCATAGTCCCTCATGGTTCACCTCCCCTTCCAATTTCCCTCAACTCCCTTCTCCTCTCCATCTTGCCCTATCCTCCATGTTATTTGTTATGCTCCACAAATAAGTGAAACCATATGATAATTGACTCTCTCTGCTTGACTTATTTCACTCAGCATCATCTCTTCCAGTCCCATCCATGTTGCTACAAAAGTTGGGTATTCATCATTTCTGATGGAGGCATAATACTCCATAGTGTATATGGACCACATCTTCCTTATCCATTCATCCATTGAAGGGCATCTTGGTTCTTTCACAGTTTGGTGACCATGGCCATCGCTGCTATAAACATTGGGGTACAGATGGCCCTTCTTTTCACAACATCTGTATCTTTGGGGTAAATACCCAGTAGTGCAATTGCAGGGTCATAGGGAAGTTCTATTTTTAATTTCTTGAGGAATCTCCATACTGTTCTCCAAAGTGGCTGCATCAACTTGCATTCCCACCAACAGTGTAAGAGGGTTCCCCTTTCTCCACATCCTCTCCAACACATGTTGTTTCCTGTCTTGCTAATTTTGGCCGTTCTAACTGGTGTAAGGTGGTATCTCAATGTGGTTTCAATTTAAATCTCCCTGAGGGCTAGTGATGATGAACATTTTTTCATGTGTCTGATAGCCATTTGTATGTCTTCATTGGAGAAGTGTCTGTTCATATCTTCTGACCACCTTTAAAATTTTTTTCTTTTTTTTTCTTTAAGATTTTATTTAATTTATTTGACAGACAGAGAGAAAGAGAACAAGCAGCAGAAGCATGAGAGGGAGAGGGAGAAGCAGGCTCCCCACTGAGCATGGAGCCCCATATGGGACTCAATCCCAGGACCCTGGGATCATGACCTGAGCAAAAAGGCAGATGCTTAACCAACTGAGCCACCCAGGCATCCTTTCTTTCTTTTGTCAACCAACTTCTTATCTTATAAATTACTTTTTTAAACTCTTTAAATTTTCATCTTCACAGAAATACACCATCTCTTTATTGAATTCACATACACACATATATATGTATATATACATATATATACATATGTATATATATTTTTCCTTTCTTCAAAATTTTGGGAGGCAGTTTCTTCTAACAGACCAAAATACACACAAAATCAAATGTATGGCTCTGCTCTATTCACCAGCCTGATCATTTTTTTTTTCCTCTCTGGTTTTGGTCCCTTTCTGATTTGTTCAGTATATATTTTTCTGGGGTCATTGTTACTCTTTTAGAATTTTGTTCTTTCATTCTTCTGTTCTTCTTTGAACAAAATGACAAAGCAGAAAACTCACCTCAAAAAAAAAAAAATAAGAACAAGAGTCAGTACTGACTGCTAGGGACATTAACAAGATGTCAGAGTTAGAATGTCAGATGTCAGAATTGGAGTTCAGAATGATGATTATAAAGATACTACCTGGGCTTGAAAAAAGTGTAGAAGATACTAGAGATTCCCTTTCTGGAGAATAAAAGAACTAAAATCTAAACAAGTTAAAATTTTTAAAAGGTTTTGATGTGGTACAATTAAAAATTGAGGCTCTGGAGTGCCTGGGTGGCTCAGTGGGTTAAGCACCTTCAGTTCAGGTCATGATGTCAGGGTCCTGGGATCGAGCCCCACATCAGACTCTCTGCTTAGCAGAGAATTAGTGATATAGAAGACCAAATAATGAAGAATAAAGAAGCTGAGTAAAAGAGAGATAAACAACTACTGGATCATGAGGGGGAGAATTTGAGTCATAAGTGATATCATAAGATGAAACAATATTGGAATAATTGGGATCCCAGAAGAAGAAAGAGAGGGGCAGAATGATGCACAGATCCCCCTCAAAAATCAATAAAAATGGGTCAAACCCTGTCATGTAATAGTAAAACTTACAAGTCTCAAGAACAAAGAGAAAATCTTGAAAGCAGCTCAGGACAAGAAGTCTATAGCTTACAGTGATAGAAATATTAGGTTGGCAGAAGACTTATCCACAGAGACCTGGCAGGTCATGAAGGACTGGCATGATACAGTCAGAGCAGTAAATGAGAAAAATATGTAGCCAAGAAGATTAGATCCAGCTAGGCTCTCATTGAAAATAGGAGAAATAAAAAGCTCCCAGGACAAACAAAAATTAAAAGAAATTATAAATACTAAACCAGCCTTACAGGAAATATTGAAAGGACTCATCTAAGCAAAAAGAGAGACTGAAAGTAACATAACCAGAAAGGAACAGAGACAATATACAGTAACAGTCACCTTACAGGCAATACAATAGCACTAGATTAATATCTTTCCATAGTTGCCCTGAATGTAAATGGGTTAAATGCCCAACCAGAAGACACAGGGTATCAGAATGGATTAAAAAACAAACAAACAAACTAAACAAAAAACCAAGACCCATCAATATGCTATCTGCAAGAGACACATTTTAGACCCAAAGACACCTCCAGATTTAAAGTGAGGGGGTGGAAAACAATTCATCATGCTAATAGACTTCAAAAGAAAGTTGGGTTGGCAATCCTTATAGAAGACAAATTAGGTTTTAAGTCAAAGACTATAAAAGGAGATGAGGAACGACACTATATCATACTTAAAGGGTCTGTCCAACCAGAAGATCTAACAATTTTAAATATCTATGTCTCTAACATGGGAGCAGCCAATTATATAAACCAATTAATTACAAGTCAAAGAAACACATCAACAATAATATAATAATAGTAGGGGAATTTAACACCCCCCTCACTGAAATGGACAAATCATCTAATCAAAATATCAACAAGGAAATCAAGGCTTTAAATAACACACTGGACCAGATGGATATCACAGATATATTCAAAACATTCCATCCCAAAGCAACAAAATACACATGCTTCTCAAGTGCCCATTGAACATTCTCCAGAATACATCACATCCTGGGTCACAAATCAGATCTCAACTGGTACCAAAAGATTGGGATCATTCCCTGCATATTTTCAGACCACAGTGCTTTGAAACTAGAACTCAAACACAAGAGGAAAGTTGGAAAGAACTCAAACACATGGAAGCTAAAGAGCATCCTACTAAAGGATGCATGAGTCAACCAGGAAATCAAAGAAGAATTTAAAAAATTCATGGAAACAAATGAAAATAAAAACACAACTGTTCAAAATTTTTGCGATGCAACAAAGGCTGTCCTCAGAGGGAAGTATATAGCAATACAAGCCTTTCTCAAGAAACAAGAAAGGTCTAGGGACGCCTGGGTGGCTCAGTGGGTTAAGCCGATGCCTTCAGCTCAGGTCATGATCTTGGGGTCCTGGGATCGAGTCCCGCATCGGGCTCTGTGCTCAGTGGGGAGCCTGTTTCCTCCTCTCTCTCTCTGCCTGCTTCTCTGCCTACTTGTGATCTCTCTCTGTCGAATAAATAAATAAAATCTTAAAAAAAAAAAAAAAGAAACAAGAAAGGTCTCAAGTATACAACCTAATGCTACACCTAAAGGAGTTGGAGAAAGAACAGAAAATAAAGCCTAAACCCAACAGGAAAAGAGAAATAATAAAGATCACAGCAGATATCAATTAAATAGAAACCAAGAGAACAGTAGAACAGATCAACAAAACTAGGAGCTAGTTCTTTGAAAGAATTAATAAGATTGATAAACCCCAGGCCAGAGTTATCTAAAAGAAAAGAGAAAGGACCCAGATTAATAAAATCATGAATGAAAGGGTAGAGATCACAATCAACACCAAAGAAATACAAACAATAATAAGAACATATTATGAGCAACTCTACACCAGCAAATTAAACAATCTGGAGGAAACAAATGCATTCCTAGAGATGTACAAACTACCAAAACTGAACCAGGAAAAAATACAAAACCTGAACAGACCCATAACCAGTAAGGAAATTGGAGTAGTCATCAAAAATCTCCCATCAAGAGCCCAGGGCCAGATGGCTTCCCAAGAGAATTCTACCAAACATTTAAAGAAGAGTTAATACCTATTTCCTGAAACTGCTTCAAAAAACAGAAATAGAAGGAAAACATTCAAACTGATTTTATGAGGCTAGCATTACCTTGACCCAAAAACCAGACAAAGATCCCATCAAAAAAAAGAATTACAGACCAATATCCCTGATGAACATGGATGCAAATATTCTCACCAAAATATTAGCTAATAGGATTCAACAATACATTAAAAGAATTATTCACTCCAACAAAGTGGGATTTATTCCTGGGCTGCAAGTTTGGTTCAACATCCACAAATCAATCAATGTGATATAATACATTAATAAAAGAAAGAACAAGAACCATATGATACTCTCAAAGATTCTGTAAAAGCATTTGACAAAGTACAGCATCCTTTATTGATGAAAACTCTTCACAGTGTAGGGTTAGAGGGTACGTACATCACTATCATAAAAGCCATTGATGAAAAACCACAGTGAATATTGTTCTCAATGAAGAAAACCAGAGTTTTCCCCCTAAGATCAAGAGCACGGCAGGGTTGTCTACTATCACCACTGCTATTCAACATATTACTAGAAGTCCTAGCCTCAGCAATCAGACAACAAAAAGCAGTAAAAGGCATCCAAATTGGCAAAGAAGTCAAACTCTCACTTTTTGTAGATGATATGATACTTTATGTGGAAAACCCAAAGACTGCAATCCACAACTGCTACAACACATACAGGAATTCAGTGAAGTGTCACGATATAAAATGAATGTACAGAAATCAGTTGCATTTCTATAGACCAACAACATGGCAGAAGAAAGAAAATAAGGAGTCAATGTCTTTTACAATTGCACCCCAAACCACAAGATACCTAGGAATATATCTAACCAAAGAGGCAAAGAATCTGTACTAAGAAAACTACAGAATACTCATGAAAATAGTAAAGGACACAAAAAAGTGGAAAAAGCTCCAAGTTCATGTATTGAAAGAAGAATATTGTGAAAATGTCTATGATACCTAGAGCAATATACACATTAAATGCAATCCATATCAAAATACCATCAATTTTTTAAAAAGAAATGGAGCAAATAATTCTAGAATTTATATGGAAACAGAAAAGACCCCGAATAGCCAGAAGAATGTTGAAAAAGAAAACCAAAGCTGGAGGCATCACAATTCCAGACTTCAAGCTCTGTTACAAAGCTGTCATCATCAAGACAGTGTGGCACTTGCACAAAAATAGATCCATAGATCAATGGAACAGAATAGAGAGCCCAGAAATAGACCTGCAACTCTATGGTCAACTAATCTTTGACAAAGCAGAAAAGAAGGTCCAATGGAAAAGAGACAGTCTCTTACAAATGGTGTTGGAAAAATTGGATAGCCACATGCAGAAGAATGAAACTGGACCATTTCCTTACATCACACACAAAAATAAACTCAAAATAGATGAAAGACTTCAATGTGAGACAGGAATCCATCCAAATCCTTAAGGAGAACACAGGCAGTAACCTTTTCGACCTCAGCCACAGCAACTTTTTCTTTTTCTTTTCTTCTTCTTCTTCTTTTTTTTTTTTTTTTAAGAAACATCACCAAAGGCAAGGGAAGCAAGGGCAAAAATGAACTATTGGGACTTCATCAAGAGAAAAAGCTTTTTTACAACACAGGAAACAGTGAACAAAACCAAAAGACAACTGACAGAATGAGAGAAGATACTTGCAAATGACATATCAGATAAAGGACTAATATCCAAAATCTATAAAGAATTTATCAAACTCAACACCCAAAGAACAAAAAATCTAATCAAGCAATGGGCAGAAGACATAAGCAGAGATTTCTTCAAAGAAGATATCCAAGTGGCCAACAGACACATGAAAAAGTGTTCAACATTACTTGACATCAGTGAAATACAAAGGGATGGGATGGCTGGGTGACGGACACTGGGGAAGGTATGTGATATAGTGAGTGCTGTGAATTGTGTGAGATGATGAATCATAGATCTGTACCCCTGAAACAAATAATACATTATATATTACTTTTAAAAAGTTATCAGTGGATTTCTTAGCAAAATTCTTACAAACAAGGATAAAGTGGAATGACATATTCAAAGTGCTGAAAGAAAAAAGAAGTGCTAGCCAAAAATAGTCTACATAGCAAAGTTATTTTTCAGAAATGAATGATGGATTCTTCCAGAAAAACAAAAGCTAAATAAGTTCATCACCACTCCACCTGCCTTACAAGAAATGTTGAAAGAATTTCTTCACAGGATGAAAAGACACTAATTAGTAAAGTGATAACATACAAAAATATACACCTGAAAAACCCCGAAAAACACCTGAGAAAAATATATAGTCAAATTCAGAAGTCTAGTGCTATAATTTTATGGTGTGTTAACAACTGTACTATAAAAGTTAAAGGACAAGAGTATTAAAAATAACCATAGCTACTATAATTTAACAAATATATAATATTTTAAAAAGTAAATTATGACACTAAAAATATAAAAGGAGCAAAAGAAAAATTTTAGCATGTAAGTGGAAGTTAAATTGCTTTCAACAAAATAGACTTAACTCATGAGATGTTCTATATAAGCTTTATGGTAATCACCAACCAAAAATTTATAATCTATTCACAAAAGATGAAGAGAAAGGAATCAGTCCATATCACTACAGAAAATTACCAATTCATAAAGGAAGGCAGCAGGAGAAGGAAAAAGGAACAAGTGAACTAGAAAACAGCCAGAAAACAATTAATAATATGCCATTATTAGTAAGTCCTTATATATCAATAACTGCTCTAAATGTAGATGAATTGAATTCCTCAATCAAAAGGCACAGAGTAGCTGGATGAATGAATAAAGTAAGACTTAATAAGACTACAAGAGATTTACTTCAACTTTAAGAACACACATAGGCTCAAAGGAGGGATATAAAAAGACTTGCATGTGCACACCAAAAAATAAATATAAAAAAACATGGTGCACTATACTTATATTAAAAAAATAGACTTTGAGCTGAAAATGACAACAAGAGACAAAGAAAATCATTATATATGACAAAGGGCTCAATTCATCAAGAGGTTATAATAATTGTAAATATATATACATACAACATCAGAGCACCTAAATATATTAATCAAATATTGAGCAGTATGAAGGGAGAAATAGACAACAATACATTGATAGTAGGGGACCTCAGTACTCCAAATTTCAGTGGTAGATTATTCAGCTAGGAAATCTACCAGGAAATGTTGGACTTGAACCATACTTTAGACCAAATGGACCTAATGGACATGTATAAAGCATTTCATCCAACACCAAAATACATATTCTTCTCAAGTGAACATGGTATATTCTCAAAGATAGATCATATGATAGGATACAAAACAAGTCTTAGCAAATTTGAGAAGATTGAAATCATACCAAGTATCTTGTCCAACACCAATGGTATGAAACTAGAAATTAACAAGAGAAAAGGTGGAAGTTTTTACATATGCAGAAATTAAACAACACTGTCCTGAACAATGAATGGGTGAAAGAAGAAAATAAAGGAGAATAAAAGAATATCTCAAAACAAATGAAAATAGAAACACAACATACTAAAACTTATGGGACACTGCAAAAGCAGTTTTGAGAGGCAAGTTTATAACAACAGATGCATATATTAAGAAAAAAGAAAGATCTCAAATAAGCAATCTAACTTTATCCTCAAAAAAAAAAAAAAAAAAAAAAACAGAAAAAGAAGTACAAAGGCCAAAGTTAGAAGAATGAAGAAATAACAAAGATCAGAGCTGAAATAAATGAAATAGAGACCAGAAAAACAATAGAAAAGAGCTAGCTTTTTGAAAAGATAAACAAAATTGACAAAACTTTAGCCAAACTGAGAAAAAAGAGATATTCAAAAATATAAAATCAGAAATGAAAGAGAAGACATTACAACTGATACCAAAGAAATACATAAGATCATAAGAGACTATCATGAACAACTATATGCTGGCAAATTGGATAACCTAAAAGAAATGGATAAATTCCTAGAAATGTACAACTTACAAAGACTGACTTGTGAAGAAATAGAAAGTATTAACAGACCAATAATGACTTAAAAAATTGAACCAGTAACCAAGAATCTTCCAACAAAGAAATGCACAAGACCAGATGGTTTTACTGGTGAATTCTACCAAATATTTAAAGAAGAATTAACACTAATTTTTTTCAAACTCATTTAAAAAATTGGAAAAGAGGAGACACCTTCAGCTCATTCTATGGAAACTGGAGAGGAGGGGACATACCCAAAGTCATTTATGAGGCCAGAACTATCCTGATACCAAAGGTAGACAAGGGTATACAAAACAAAAACAAAACAAAAACATGGAAAGGACTGCAAGAGATTATGCTGAGTGAAATAAGTCAAGCAGAGAGAATCAATTATCATATGGTTTTACTTATTTGTGGAGCATAAGAAATAACACAGAGGACATGGGGAGATGGAGAGAAGGGAGTTGAGGGAAATTGGAAGGGGAGATGAACCATGAGAGACTATAGACTCTGAAAAACAATCTGAGGGTTTTGAAGGGGTGGGGGGTAGGAAGTTGGGTAAGCCTGGCGGTGGGTATTATGGAGGACACATATTGCATGGAGCACCGGGTGTGGTGCATAAACAAAAAATTCTGGTACAGTGAAAAGAAATTTAAAAAATTAAAAATTAAAAATAAATTACAAATTTTAAGAAAAGGCATTTTTGCTGGATTAGTTAAGCCTGATATTTTTCTTGTTTGTTTACTTATTTTGACCACTTTCCTCACTAAAATGTTAATCTGTGAGAAGAGAAACCCTGTCTGTCCTGTTTCACAATAAAATTCCAGAAAGAATAGCAAAAAACAAAAACAAAAACAAACACAAAAAAACCGAACCAAAACAAAACAAAACAAACAAAAACCTATAGGCCAATATCCCTGATGAATATAGATGCAAAAGTTCTCAACAAAATATTAGCAAACCAAATCCACACCACATTTAAAAGAGTGTACACCATGATCAAGCAGGATTTATCAGTGGGATACAAGGATGGTTTAATACATGCAAGTCAGTAAATGTAATAGACCACATTATTAAAATGAAAGGTAGGGCACCTGGGTGGCTCAGTGGGTTAAGCCTCTGCCTTCAGCTCAGGTCATGATCTCAGAGTCTTGGGATGGAGCCCTGCATTGGGCTCTTTGCTCAGCAAGGAGCCTGCTTCCCCTTCTCTTTCTGCCTGCCTCTTTGCCTTCTTGTGTTCTCTCTCCCTCTCTCTCTTTCTCTCTGTAAAATAAATAAAATCTTTGAAAAAATAAAATGAAAGGTAAAAATTTTGATCATCTCAATGGGTGCAGAAAATCATCTGACAAAATACAACATTCTTTCATGATAAAAATCCTTAACAACATATACAACAAGCCCATGTCATATACAACATATACAACCCCATGGCTAACATTATACTCAATACTGAAAGGTTGAAAACTCTTCTAAGATTAGGAGCAATACAAGGGTGCCCACTCTGATTATTCTAATTTGACAGAGTACTGGAAGTCCTATTGGGAGCAATCATACAAAATAAAGAACAAAAAGGTATCCAAATTGGAAAGGAAAAAATAGAGTTATCTTTATTTATTGTAAAGGTGTCAATTCATCAAGAGGTTATAATTGTAAATACATACACATCAACATCAGAGCACCTATTAAGCACTATTAAGCAGCGAAGGGAGAAATAGACAACAAAATGTTAGTATTAGGTGACGTAAATAATCTAAATTTTGATGATGGATAGATTATTCACCCAGAAATAGTGATGAGGAGTGTATTTCTTAATTTCCATGCATTAAAAAAATTCCTTTTTTCTTGTTGGACAAGATACTTGGTATGATTTCAATCGTCTCAATTTTACTTTTTCAAATATGACCAAATATATAGAAAATCCTGAAGACTCAAACAAAAAAAATTTTTTTGAACTAGTCAATAACTTCATTAAAGTTGTGGGATATAAAATCAACATACAGAAAACTGCTGCATTTCTTCACACTCACAATGAAATATTTGGGGGAAAAGAATATCTCATTCAGAGTAGTATTAACAATAATAAAATACTTCAGAATAAATTTAACCAAGGAGGTGAAAGATTTGTATACTCAAAACTACAAAACTTTGATAAAAATAATTGAAGAAGACACAAAGAAATGGAAAGATATCCTATGTTTGTGAATTAGAAGAAATAATATTGCTATAATGTCCATGCTACTCAAAGCCATCCATAGACCCAGTGCCATCCTTATCAAAATTTCAGTGGCATATATGGGGGGAAAAAAACCTAAAATTTACATGGAACCACAAAAGACCACAAATAGGCAAAGCAACCATGAGAAAAAAGAACAAAGATGGAGGTTTCACATTTACTGATTTCAAACTATACTATAAAGTTATAGTAAGCAAAACAGTATGGCACTGGCATAAAAAATAGAGACAAAGACCAATGGAACAAAATAGTATGCCCAGAAATAATCCAATGCATATAGGGTCAACTAATATTTGATGAGGGAGGCAAGAATGCTCAATGAGGAAAAAATAATCTCTTCAATAAATGGTGTAGATATAAGTGGATAACTGTATGCAGAAACATGAAATTGGACACCTGTTTTACACCACTGACAAAAATTAACTTTAAATAAAGACCTAAAACTATAAAACTCCTAGAAGAAAACATAGGAGAAAATCTCCTTGATATTCACCTTGGCAATGACTTTGGATATGACATCTTAAAAGCACAGCAACAAAGCCAAAGTAAATATGTGGAACTACATCAAACTAAAAAGCTTCTGCACATGTCTGTTGTCCATTTATATGTCTTCTTAGGGAGAAATGTCTTTTCATGTCTTCTGCCCATTTCTTGACTGGATTTTTTGGTTCTGGGGTGTTGAACTTGTTAAGTTATTTATAGATTTGGGATACTAGACATTTATCTGATAAGACATTTGCAAAAATCTTCTACTATTCTGAAGATTGCCTTTTAGTTTTGTTGACTGTTTCCTGTGTAGTGCAAAAGCTTTTTATCTTGATGAAGTCCCAATAGTTCATTTTTTTTTAAGTTTTATTTATTTATTTGACAGAGAGAGATCACAGGTAGGCAGAGAGGCAGGCAGAGAGTGAGAGGAGGAAGCAGGCTCCCCGCTGAGCAGAGAGCCCGATGTGGGACTCGATCCCAGGACCCTGAGATCATGACCTGAGCCGAAGGCAGCGGCTTAACCCACTGAGCCACCCAGGCGCCCCCAATAGTTCATTTTTGCTTTTCTTTCCCTTACCCTTGAAGACATATCTAACAAGAAGTTGTTGCAGCTAGGGTCAAAGAAATGGTTGCCTGTGTTTTTCTCTAGGATTTTGATGGATTCCTGTCTCACGTTGAGGTCTTTCATTCATTTTGAGTCTAATTTGTGTATGGTATAAGGAAATGGCCCAGTTTCATTCTTCTGCATGATGCTATCTAATTTTCCCAACACCATTTGTTGAAGAGACTGTCCTTCTTCCATTAGACATTCTTTCCTGCTTTGTGAAAAGATTAGTTGACCATGGAGTTGTGGATCCATTTCTGGGTTCTCTATTCTGTTCCACTGATCCATGTGTCTGTTTTTCTGCCAGTACCGTACTGTCTTGATGACTACAGTTTTGTAATGTAAGCTGAAGTCTGGAATTGTGATAACATTTGGTTTTCTCTTTCAATATTCCTTTGGCCATTCAAGGTCTTATTTGGCTCAATACAAATTTTAAGATTGTTTGTTCCAGCTCTGTGAAAAATGTTGATGGTATTTTGATAGGGATTGCATTAAATGTTTGATTGATTTGGGTAGCATAGACTTTTTTTTTAAGTATTTGTTCTTCCAATCCATGTGCATGGAATGTTTTTTTCATTTTGTGTCTTTGTCAGTTTCTTTTCATAAGCATTCTATAGTTTTCAGAGTACAGGTCACTTATCTCTTCAGCTAGGTTTATTCCTAGGTATCTTAGGGTTTTGGATGCAGTTATAAATGGGACAAATTCCTTGATTTCTCTTTATTCTATCTCATTGTTAGTGTTTAGAAGTGATACTGACTTCTGTGCATTGATTTTATATCCTACGACTTTCCTGATTTCCTATATCAGTTCTAGCAATATTTTTTTGATGGGACCTTTTGGGTTTTCTTCATCGATAATCATGTCATTTGCAAAGAGTGAGAGTTTGACTTCTTTTCCAATTTGAATGCATTTTATTTCTTTTTGTTTTCTGATTGTTGAAGCTAGGACTTACTTTGTTGAACAACAGTAGTGAGAGTGGACATCTCTGTAACACTATGTATTTTTTTAAATTTAGGGGCATTTTCAGTGTTCCAGAATTCACTGTTTATGTGCCACACCCAGTGCTCCATGCAATACATGTCCTCCATAATACCCACCACCAGGTTCACCCAACTCCCCACAACCCCCTCCCCTCCAAAACCCTCAGCTTTTTTTCTCAGAGTCCGCGGTCTCTCATGGTTTGTCTCCCCCTCTGATATCCCCCAACTCACTTCTCCTCTCCATCTCCCAATGCCTTTTCCATGTTGTTCCTTATGCTTCACAAGTTAGCAAAACCATATGATAATTAACTCTCTGTGCTTGACTTATTTCACTCAACATAATCTCTTCCAGTCCCATCCATGTTGCTACAAAAGTTGGGTATTCATCATTTCTGATGGTGGCATAATACTCCATTGTATATATGGACCATATCTTCTTTATCCATTCGTTTGTTGAAGGGCATCTTGGTTCTTTCCACAGTTTGGCAACTGTGGCCATTGCTGCTATGAACATTGGGGTACAGGTGGCCCTTCTTTTCACTACATCTGTATCTTTGGGGTAAATACCTAGTAGTGCAATTGCAGGGTCATAGGGAAGCTCTATTTTTAATTTCTTAAGTAATTTCCACACTGTTTTCCAAAGTGGCTGCACCAACTTGCATTCCCACCAAAAGTTTAAGAGGGTTCCCCTTTCTCCACATCCTCTCCAACACTTGTTGTTTCCTGTCTTGCTAATTTTGGCCATTCTAACTGGTGTAAGGTGGTATCTCAATGCGATTTTGATTTGAATCTCCCTGATGGCTAATGATAATGAACATTTTTTTCATATGTCTGTTAGCCGTTTGTATGTCTTCTTTGGAGAAGTGTCTGTTCATGTCTTCTGCCCATTTTTTGATGTGATTATCTGGTTTTTGTGTGTTGAGTTTGGGGGATTCTTTATAGATCTTGGATATCAGCCCTTTATCTGTAGGGTCATTTGAAAATATCTTCTACCATTCCATGGTTGCCTGTTTGTTTTGTTGACTGCTTCCTTTGCTGTGCAGAAACTTTCAATCTTGATGTAGTCCCAAAAGTTCAATTTCACTTTTGTTTCCTTTGCCATTGAAGACATATCTTGAAAGAAGCTGCTGTGGCTGATGTCGAAGAAGTTACTGCTTATGTTCTCCTCTAGGATTTTGATAGATTTCTGCTTCACATTGAGGTCTTTTATCCATTTCAAGTTTATCTTTGTGTATGGTGTAAGAGAATGGCCAACTCTCATTCTTCTACACATAGTTGTACAATTTTTCCCAGCACCACTTATTGAAGAGACTGTCTTTTTTCCACTGTATATTTTTTCCTGCTTTGTTGAAGATTATTTGACCATAGAGTTGAGGGTCCATATCAGGGCTCTTTACTCTGTTCCACTGGTCTATGTTTCTGTTTCTGTGCCAGTACCATGCTGTCTTGGTGATCAAAGCTTTCACATTATTATTTTTAAAACTGCACAAGCATGCCCTTCTTTAAGAGTTGGAAATTTACCTCATTTAATTTTCTTATTAATCTTGCTAGAATTTTATTTAAATATAACATAATTATTTTCTGAAGTATATAAATGGAAATCAAATTTTTTTAAATTTGCCATCACCATAAAGCTCTAACTACTAAAAAATTTTTTCTGGATTGAGTTATTATATAAAAAAACTAGCAGTACACACTTGGTCAAAACAACAGAAAGTTATTCCATATTTTGAAATATATTGCTAAATAAAAGAAGTAAAATTTCATCAAGAATAGGACTTATTTTAAAAAGTTGGTTCAGGGGCACCTGGGTGGCTCAGTGGGTTGACGCCTTTGTCTTTGGCTCAGGTCGTGATCCTGGGGTCCTGGGATTGAGCCCCACGTCAGGCTCTCTGCTTGGTGGGGAGCCTGCTTCCCCTCTCTCTCTCTCTGCCTGCCTCTCTGCCTACTTGTGGTCTCGGTCTGTCAAATAAATGAATAAATAAATCTTTAAAAAAATAAGTAAATAAAAAGTTGGTTCATTAAAAAAAAAAGTTGGTTCATGTATCCAATACTAATTATTGCTAGAATGAAATAGGGTTAACTATCTATTTACTCCTACCTTTTGGTTTCATAACTTTTGAACAATTAAGTTCAAGTAAATAAGTAGCTGGAAATGGAGATAGTTTTGCTCTACCACTGTCACTCAAGTCTTTTATTCCTTCTAAGTTATATGCCAAAATCACATGGTATTGTATAATCAATTATATTAGTGTATATCAGCTGATACCTAACTGTAGTTGAAAGCAAAGAATTGGAAATCACCTGACTTACAAAATGATTTATTACCCAGTCACTGTAGTCATTCACTTTTTCTGGGAAGTATCTAAAAAAGATTTTATTAAGATTTGTCAATTACTATTAATTATGCCTGGTACTCTTCCACTTAGAAGTATTTGTTTTACTCAATAAACTCAGAGAGGATTCAGAAATCAAATTACTGTCCATTTTAATACATCTCTGCAATGCAATGTTTTTTATAAAATGCTCTTATTTTATCATGTGTTTTTATCAAAGTCTTAGAGCTATGATTTGATACCCACCTCATTCAATTTGTGGTAAATAGCTATATAATCTAGTTGACAATGTCAGCTCTCATTTTCAACTTAATCATCCAAATCAGAAAAAAAATTACCTCATTTCTTAATTTAAATAAACATATTACTATGTATCCCCATGACAGTCATCTAACTAATGATATTGTATTCTGAGATAGATAATAAATATACAAAATATACAGACTTCCCAAGAATGAAACATAGCCTTGCTGCCTTCCCTAGTTCTTTTTAATGCTCTACTTGAGACCAGCCCTCAGGAAAGATATGTTTTTGACTAGGGAGTTGAAGATGTGAGATTGTATTGAAGAAAAATTACCATCACTTCTGCTGCAATCTATAATAGAGACATTATATTACCCCTGGATCACATTGCTAATGAGGGATTAAGCCAAGATCTGACATCACCTCTCCTAGCTCAGTGATGCACTAGAGCAGTTTCATTAAAATTATTTAAAAATTTACTTAAGATAATTTCTCAGCTAACGATGGTCATGGCAGATACAGATCTAAATGTATAAAACCTGACATGAGTTAAAATGACAGTTTTTAATGAGAAGTTTCACCCTTAACAGAAATGTGTGAAAGACAGACCATCACAGTAAGGTAACTTGAAAAGGAAGATTTTCCTAAGTCAATATTATAAATTGTCCCTTCATTTGGTACCCTGAGGCAATGAGCTTATTTAGATTTGGGGTGTATGAATAATATGTTCTGCTTTGTAGAGTAGAAGAAAGGCAAATGAAAATGAAAGGTGTGAAAGGAGAAGCAACAGGCCCAGCCCAGAAAAACTGACCTAGCACAGTACAAGTCATTCCATAAACCAAGAGGGTTGGGCCTTAAAAGAAAAAGTACATATGGGTAAATCATAGTCTAGGAACTGATTTGTAAAGGGCACTACTATTATTGTAACAAATTGATAGTCCAAGGCCTGAAATACTGAAATCTTTATTTCAAATAGTACTCCAAAAATGCTATCATTAACCAGATGGTTTTTGTGTTCAGCAAGTGCATAACCGGTGATTCTCTAAACATTCATTGAAATTAACTAATGAAGCAATTAACTAACAGATGTAGGAAAATATGGTAGATTAATTTTTTATTCATAGTTTCAGATGAAATACTGGACTTTAATGTTTTAATTAAATTATTTCCAGGTCTCTTAAAGAACAAATGAGAAAGTATGCACAGCAAAACCAATTAATTTTTCAGAAAAATGTGGTAGAAACTACATCATGATAAAAAGTTGAAAGAACTGGGGTGCCTGGGTGGCTCAGTGGGTTAAAGCCTCTGCCTTTGGCTCAGGTCATGATCTCAGGGTCCTGGGAATCAAGCCCCGCATTGGGGCTCTCTCTCAGCAGGGAGCCTGCTTCCTCCCGCCCCCCCCCCCCGCCACGCCTGACTCTCTGCTTACTTGTGATCGCTGTCTGTCAATAAAAAAAAAAAGTTGAAAGAACTACAAAAATGATCAGTGCAATGGGCATATCTATAATCAGACAAGTTCTCTGTAAATCAGCAAGAACATAATTCTGTTTTTCCACTTCCCTGTTTCCACAGATCCTACCTAATTGTCTTTTTGACTGGCTTATTTTTCTAGTTTCTCCAATCTTCTTTCCTTATGCTAAGAAATTCACTGAATCTGGAACTTCACCAGTGGTTCATTCAGGAAAACACAGGCCCTATCCCTTCTCCCCATTTATTTTCTGCTCCATCAATATTACTTACAATTTTCCCAAAATTCATTCTGATTATTAGTCTCATTATCCACAATTATTCCAAATCAAATATGATTATATAAAAAGATTTCGATATGGTGAAATGTGGTGAATTTCATATTCTGACATTAGCTTTGCCAGTGAAGGTCTGGTTCTAAAATAGATGAAAGGTAAATCAAGGCTGATGAGACTTGGGTTCAAAGAAGTGAAGTTAGGACGCCTGGGTGGCTCACTTGGTTAAGCAGCTGCCTTCGGCTCAGGTCATGATCCCAGGGTCCTGGGATCGAGTCCCACATCAGGCTCCTTGCTCGGCAGAGAGCCTGCTTCTCCCTCTGCCTCTGCCTGCCTCTCTGTCTGCCTGTGCTCACTCGCTCTCTCTCCCTCTGTCTCTGACAAATAAATAAAATTTTTAAAAAAAAGTGAAGTTAAAGCTTTTAAACTATAAATATATCATGCCAGAGTTTAGGTTGAAATCATTATGTTCTTTGCTTTTCTGCTCTGGCTATAGGTTTCTAACAGGCATTTGAGATGAGAATAAGTAAAAACCAAAAATAAGTCAGCAGATCTTCAAAAGTAGATATTGAGGCTCCTAAGCAAAAAGGGGGTAGGGGAAGACAGAGATGATTTTGTTTTTCATATGTTCTTCATTCAAGACCTCTGCAGTCAATTCTAGCCCTAACAGTCTGTCTCAGGAAGCCTAAACGCTAATCAGTGGCAATTAAAAAGTTTCATTGGGTACTATTAAAACTTTCAAAGTCAATGAGTTGGAGTAGTAGTGGCAAATGAGTGGCAATGGGGATTGTTAAATAGTCACTGTTTGCAAGATACATCAGTGGTAGGAGTGTGCAAATTAAAAGATTTCTCCTGCGACACCAAGTCACTGGGAAACTCATTTAACAACATCCCTAAATAATTAGAAGCTCCGTGCCTTCATTAAGAACCAAAAATAAGTGCTTGCACCATGTGCAGGTAAATGACAGCAGGGACATGTAAAAGTTGTTTTCTAGTTCAGACTCAAAAAAATGTGTCATTTTTATTGGTTAAAGAAAAAAATTCCCTATAATAATTTTGTGATTGTGCTCTCATTAGGAGTCATGAGAGAGCTCAAGACACCCAGAGCTCTCATAAAGTATCTTTTTATTTCCATCTACTCCTCAACAACAGTTTTATGGTAAAACTAACATAATGAGACTTATTACTGTAAGCCCTTCTACCTGGGGATTCTCAGTGGAATTAAACACATATAGGTTAAAATGAGCCTCATACCAAAAATATCAGGTTTGCCAGATATCTACACAGCTTGCATTGGACAGATTTTTTTCAAAGAAATTATGTCTGAATTTCTTTGGAGGTTGGTTTGGAAAGAGAGTGCAGAAGAAACTAGGGGAATGTGCTATATTTTAGTCATTCTTTAATGGGAAATAATATGTCCATTTGATACTGGTGATGGTCTTCTTGCAACAGAATGTCAACTCTGCTGGGACGAGTCTCTGATGCAAATGCTAAGTTCTATACAATCTTGAAAGAACTTCGGTTTGAGTACAAGCAGAAAGAGGCCATGCATTCCCTTTTCAGACATACTGAGCTCCTACTAGGTGCAAAGTCTTGGGATAAGTACCAAGGGGTTTACAGTGTTGAATTACTTCTAAATCCTGACTTCAAGAGCTTATGCACTGATAGAGAAGATAAAGCAATTTTCTTCAACATTGATAATGCAAGATAGAAAGAGGGGTGCTTGTAAGTGCCTAAAACATTTCCAGAAAACTATAGAAGACACTTAAAGTTTTCCAGGAGAGAGAGATTATATCATTCAACAACAGCAGAGTACATATGCTTAAGCTCACATGAAATATTCACCAAGATAGGCTATACTCTGGGCCATAAAACACACCTTAACAAATTCTAAAAAATGAAAATCAGATAAAGTCTTCTCTCATACTACAACGGAATTAACTAGAAATAGATAACAGAAGATAACTAAAAAATATATAGCGATTAAGCAATACATTTTTAAATAACACATGGACCAAAGAAGAAATCTCAAAGAAATTAAAAATATTTTAGTTAACCAAAAATGAAAACCTATGTATCAAAATTTTTGAAATGCTGTGAAAATAGTGTTTTGAAGGAAACTGATAGCATTGAATACATATGTTAGAAAAGATGAAAGATCTAAAATCAATAGTCCAAGTTTCTACCTTAGGAAACTAGAAAGAGAAGAGAAAATTAAATCTAAAGTAAGCAGAAGAAAAGAAATAATAGGAATCAGGGCAGAAATTATTGACACTGAAAAGAGGAAATCAATAGAGAAAATCAACAAATTCAAAACCTGGTTCTTTGAAGAGAAAATAAAATAAAGTTGATAAGCCTCTAACAAAACTGAGAGAAAAGAGGACATAAATTACTAATATCAGAAATGAAAGAGGGGACATCATTACAGGTCCTATGGACACAAAAAGGCTAATAAAGGATTACTGTAAACACCTCTATGCCCACATATTTGGTAACCTAGATTTATGCAGACCAATTCCTTGAAAGACACAAGCTGCCAAAATTCAAAAGAAATAGACAATCTGAATAGGTGTATATATATTAAAGAAATTGAATCAATAATTAATGCCCTAATACAGAAAATACGTGGCTCAGATGTGTTCACTGGTGAATTTTATCAAACAATAAAGGAAGTGATTATACCAATTCTCTACAATCTCCTTCAGGGGGACTTTTCCCAACATTTAAAACGCAACAAAAAGAAAATAACCTGGTTTAAAAAAAGACCTTAACAGATATGTCATTAAAAAAGATATAGAGATGGCAAATAAGCCATGAAAAGATGCTCCATCTCATATGTCATCAGGGAAATGCAAGTTAAAACAATGAGACAGCACTACACACTTACCATTATAGCCAAAATCCTGAACACTGACAACAGTAAATGCTGGTGAGGATGTGGAGCAATAGGAACTCTTATATATTCCTGGTAGGAATATAAAATGTTATAACTATTTTGGAAGATAGTCTGCAAGTTTCTTACAAAGCTAAATATACTCTTACCATATGATATAGTACTCATGCTCTTTGGTATTTATCCAAAGGAGTTGAAAACTTATGTCCATACAAAAACCTGCACACTGATATTTGTAGCCGCTTATTCATAATTGCCAAAGCTTGGAGGCATCCAAGATGTCCTTTAATAGGTGAATGGATAAATAAAGGCTGGTGCATCTAGACAATGAAATATTATTCAGAGCTAAAAAGAAATGAGCTATCAAGACATGAAAATACATAGAGAAACCTAAAATGCATATTACCAAGTGAAAGAAGCCAATCTGAAAAGGCTACATACTATACGATTCCAACTATGTAACATAGAGGAAAAGGTAAAACTATGAGGATGATGAAAAGATCGGTGGTTGCCAAGAGTTGAGGGACAATGAAAACATTCTACATGATATGATAAAGATGGAAACATGTTATTATTCATTTGCCCAAACCCACAGAATGTACAAAACCAAGGGTGACCTCTATTATGTAAACTGTGGACTTTGGCTTAATTATGCTGTGTTAATGTAGATTGATCAATTGTAACAAATGCACCACTCTGGTGAAGGATATTTATAAGGAAGGAGGCTACACATATGAGGGTAGGAGCAGGAAGTATATAGGAAACCACTATAACTTCCTCTCTATTTTCCTATGAACCTAAAAGCTGGTCTAAAAAATAAGGTCCTTAATAGTTTTTAAAGACTAAAATACTGATGCATTCTATAACATAGATGAACCTTGCAAACATTATGTTTATTTAAAGAAGACAGACACAAAGAGTCACACATTGTATCATTCCATTATATAAAATGTCCCAAATAAGCAAATTCACAGACAGAGAGAGTAAATCTGTAATTACCATGGACTCAGAAAGGACCAGCATGGAGAAGAGCGGTTGGCTGCTATGGGTGAGTTTCTTTTTGGTGTGATACAAATGTTTTGGAACTAAATGGTGGTGATGACTATGTGACCTTGTGAATACACAAAAACCACTGAATTGTACACTTTACAAGAGTGAATTTTAGGGTATGTAAATTATATCTCAATAATTTTTAAAAATAACAATTAACCCTTGTATTTTAAGTAGGTGGGGGAAAATTAAGCAAACCACTTTCTTTGATACATTATCTGGTTATTTGACTAGATCATACTGTATTATCTGGTCAAACAGTCAACTGCCCATATACTTTTAGTCAGAGGTAGAAGAGAAAAGAATCATTTTCTGTTTGGATTGCCTACTAGACTATAAGCTATAATGGCTGAGGTTGTCTCTTTTTATTGCACATGTAAATATGCATTGAGGCTCTCAAATAATGGACAGAGCCAATAAACATAATGAATAGATTAATAATAAAACCAAATCATGAAAGAAAAAGAGCAAATAACTCGCATGCACTGTTGTCAGAGCAAATTCACTGAAGTGAGAAAAACAGCCTGTTGGATTCAGCTGCTAAGAAACAGCAATTTATTTAGAAAGCAGTTGCCTTTCCAGAATGGATTATCTTCTGATAAAAATGATGAATATGTATGTATAAAAAGAGAGGGGGCTGGTTAAAGATTGCACCCAGGATAACTCAATTGATTCCTTTCAGAACTGTGCCATGCATTAGCATTGTTGGCAGGGCATCTGCTTTTCTGAAGCAATGTGTAGTTGAAACACACTTTTCTACCTTGCCGTTCATGTTATACTAGACAACCCCAACCTACAAAGTAAGGGAAAAGATCATTGCCGTAAGGATTTAGGAATCAGTAATTTTATATCACCAATATATTTTATGAATATAAAATAATTGTCATACTTCTCTGAACCCCTCAATTGAAAAGGGGGATTCAAAAGCAGGTTATGCATAAGGTCTTTGCAAAAAAAAAAAAAAATTTAACAGTAACCTTTAAACACTCTCCACCCCCTAGAGTAAGTGAAGTATAGAAGTACAGTAAACTGCCAGTCTTGGGTAAGTAGGTAAAGAGACTTTCTGTATTCCTGGTTTCCTTTGTTTGCCTTACTAACCCTTAAATGACAGTGTAAAACTCTCAGCTTCTCCAAGTAACCCCTTTCAGAAGAGCCTAAATATTGTGGGGCAGAACCAGAGC
Organism: Mustela putorius furo; assembly: GCF_011764305.1. Taxonomy (NCBI): domain Eukaryota; kingdom Metazoa; phylum Chordata; class Mammalia; order Carnivora; family Mustelidae; genus Mustela; species Mustela putorius. Next base: position 1,423,810 of record NW_025421424.1, read on the forward strand.
CGCTGCCCTACCCCTGGCCATATCTTCTTGGGTTATGCTAGCGGGGGCTATGAAAAATCTGAGCGGGAATAAAGGTCTTATCCCAGGTCTGCATCTTAGTTATAACAATTATTTGACCCTGGGCAGGTTACTACTTAAGTCTCAGCTTCCTCAGCTTATAGTAGATATAAAAATAGTATTTAACCTACAGCAGTATTGGGGGGGATTAAATGAATAATGCATGGAGTTTGGGACAGAGAGTACTCAGTAAATAATAGCTGTTGTTGATATTTCTATCTCTTCTTACTTAAGTAGCCCCCTACATAAATGTAAAGGGAAAGATTAAATTACTAGTTTAGAATATCAAGTGATAAATATAAATTGCTAGAAAAAGAATGGGTCTCTACCAGTAACTTTTGATTGCATTCTGGAAACACGGAGCCCTACTGAATTAATGAAATTAAAAGGTTTTCTGTTGGGCATTCACGCTCTCTGGAATTATTTGGCTCATTTTCTTTTTTTTTTTCTTTATTTATTTGAGAGAGAGAGAGAGAAACAGAGGGCACAGAAAGGGAGGAGTGGGAGAAGCAGACTCCCTGCTGAACAGGGTGCCCCATGCAGGTCTCAATCCCCAGATCCTGGGATCATCTAACCTGAAGGCAGCCGCTTAACCCACTGAGCCATGCAGGCACCCTGGCTCAGTTTAATAAACCAAAGGCAGGTACAGGCAACTGTGGAAAACCTGTAGATCATGTCCTCCATTAACTGAACTTGTGATGCACGTAGGAGGTATGGATTCCAAGGAAAGAACATTGAATGTAGGAGAGTGGATGAAAAGGAGGCTTCTCACATGGCCATTCTGCCCCTGTAAATGACCTTGGATGCAAAGGAGGCCAAACACAGTTTCCCAAGCATGGAGTGACTCAGTGGCTCAGCTCGACATTTTCCTGACAGCCTTAGATATCTCTGCACTTTTTTTGGAGTTGAGAAGAAAAATGAAATTAGAAACCACACACACACACACAAAGCTGTGATGTGATCATGGCACATGGGTGTTCATCTGACTTTCTTCATGGAACATTGTGGTAGAATGGAATTACTGAGCATATTTCCTGTCAAGCATTGCCAAATTTTCAACTTGCATTTTTTTTTCTTAAAACTTGTCTTATATGAAAAGGCACAATGTTCTTTTAACTAAAGCACTTTGTTTCTGCAACAACTTCAGAGAACAATTGCCATGAAAATATCATTTTGTGCAAACTTAAGAGCTGCCTAATGAGAAAAAGCTGTTTCTGAAGAGAAAAGTTCCTATTCCTTCTCATAGGAGGATAAAATATTATTCCCTTATCATGGAAAAGATAGTCACAGAGGTTCACACTACTGATGCAAACAATTAACCATGTTAATTGTTCTCTTTCCACTTATACTGTTTGGAAGAGAAGAGGTAAAGGAAGGAGGAACAGAAGAACCAGAGAGGAAGGCTGAGCAGTTCTATATTTAGTCCACATAGTCAAATAGGTAAAAAGGGTAAAGAAATCACTTGTGGTTGTGACTGAGAGAAGTAGTGGCAGATAGGTAAAAATTGAAACTATAATCTCCTGAAATCCCTGATTTTTAAAAAAAGATTTTTATTTATTTATTTGACAGATCAGAAGTAGTCAGAGAGGCAGGCAGAGAGAGAGAGGAGGAGGAAGCAGGCCCCCCGCTGAGCAGAGAGCCCGATGCGGGGCTCGATCCCAGGACCCTGAGACCATGACCTGAGCCGAAGGCAGAGGCTTTAACCCACTGAGCTACCCAGGCGCTCCTGAAATCCCTGATTTATCCCAACAAAAATATTACAGGAATGAAAGCAATATAAGAACTCAAATGAGTTAGGAAATTTTTACCAAAGCCTAAGAACACAAATCGAGATTAGACTGATCAGTGATAGATAATGTGAGAAAAATTCCTGTATTTACCTAAATGTTTGACTTATTTGAATCTTGACTTTTCATGTACTTCTAATGTTGGCTATTTAAATAAGAAATTTTATCTTTGTTTTAAAAAATGAAGAATAACATAATAGAAATTTTGTCAATCATTCTCTTCTGTTACCTGTACACAGTGGGAAATTAAATAAAAAGCACAGAACCCAGAGACGTGAGTGGATGGATAGATAACAGAACAAGATTGCATACTGGGTGGTGAGAAAGAATAAAGGGTTTTGTGGCAAAATGGGCTTAACAATTGGGATTCTTTTAGGTGGAAGTAATAGAAAGTTCCTTGAACCTATATATTATCAAAAAGGAATGTAGGAAAATTTGGTAGAAGGATACAGAGATCTCTCGTGAAACCAACTGTAAGAAATGCAGTGGGACCTCAGGAAGAGACTGGAAGCAAGAACTATTGTCTTTGTTTCTTTCTGCCCATTTGTTTTATTCTTACCTTTATCTACATGTACATCTCATCTCTACATCGTATCTCTATATTCTCTACAATTATTTTTCTCTGTTCCTTTGTCCACATTGTGGGCACAGATCTCAAATATACATGTTCTGTTTCTAACAAATGAGTTAACAAATTGTAAGCAACTTCAGACCATACTCCAAAATCCCAGGAGAGAAGATCTGATTGTCACAGCCTGGTAGGTGTCCATCCTTGTTCCTACTGGCCAGAACATCCGAGTCACATGGGATGAACATGACAGCTAGCTCTGAACTCTAGTGGGCCAGGAACACAGTCCCAAATTCTGATCCAGGAAGTTAACTCCAATGCACTCAAGGTAATTCATTCTTTTTTTTTTTTTTTTAAGATTTCATTTATTTATTTGTCAAAGAGATAGGGAGAGAAAGAGAGCACAAGCAGAGGCAGAGGGAGAAGCAGGCTCCCTGCTGAGCAAGCAGCCCGATGTGGGACTCAATCCCAGGATGCCAGGACCATGACCCAAGCCAAAGTCAGCCGCTCAACCGACTGAGCCACCCAGGCGTCCCAAGGTAATTAATTCTTATAAGTGCTTTTTGGATATACATGGTTAGCTTGTTGGGGGACTCTGGCCTCTCAGGAATTAGCTGATTCCTGGGTAGGTTATCTTGCTGAGGTATTTCAGAGATCTGATGGCTATGAAGACCCCAGGATCTCTGTTTGATGTTCCCTATGGTCCAGAATGAATGAAACTTTCAAACTGTATTGTCTCCAAGATATTCGAGGTCTATAATAGATGTGTGTAAAGATAGGTTTGGTGAAGTTCCCTCTCTTTCCTCCATGCAGTGGCTGTCCTTCACTCTGTAGGCTCTTGCTATACCATAGAGGTTCTCAGTCTTTTGTCTATGTAAGAATCAACTGGGAAGTTTGTTAAAATTCAGATTCCCAAGTCAGTATTTAGCAATTTTAATTCAGTTGTTTGGGACAATATCTAGGCATCTTTTTAATTTCATTTTACTTTAATTATTTTATAACAGGGGCAGAGAGACAGGGAGAGAGAATATTTAGCAGGTTCCATGCCCAGTGTGGGACTTAATCTCATAACCCTGAAATCATCATCTGAGCAGAAATGAAGAGTTGGATGCTCAACTAACAGTCACCCGGGTACCCCTGAACCTTCATTTTAAACAAGCACCTCTAGTGATTCTGGTGTACAAAGGCCTGGAGTCACACTTTGAGAAATTAGGTGCTAGTGACTTGATGGAAGCTTTCAGAGCCTTAGCTAATAATACAACCAGCTCAAACTCACTCCTGAAAGCTATATTTAACTCACTTTATGTACCTACATATATCAACTTATTTCATTTTTTACTCAATTTTGCATTAAATTAAAAAAGTCTCTCTTGGAATCATGTTTTATTTGTATTTTTGTATTTGTATTTTCCAATTTCACTCCCAGCATTGTGAAATTGTTGTTTCTTAATAATTCTTGATAAATGCTTCTGTGTATTTTCTCAGTCTTTTTGTTTGGTGAAGAACTTAGTACTGGTGGCACTTATTTGTCTAATAACTTTAATTTTTACTTCATTTAACTAACCCAGTTGTAGAGGTGGGATAAGGAAAGTTTCGCCTTTGACGCATTACTTTTACTCCTTCTAGATTAGAGGTGGGTATAAAAACATGCAAGAAATAAAAATGTTACACTGAGTATTAAACTGAGAAGCAGGAGTTCCAAATTACCTGTCTATCCTAAAAATAAATAAATAAATAAATAAATGAACTCCCAGAATTGACAAAACTAATAGAAAACTTAGAACTTATCTATTACAACCCCTCAAGTTGGCTTCAATAACATGAATTGCTATTAAGTACCTACTGTGTGCAGGGTACTCTAAGCACTTCGCATGCATTATTTCATGTAATATTCCCAACAACACTTGAATAAGGGGACAATATTCTTAATGGAGCCAGGGTTTTAAAACATCTCAATAGGTTTGATCAGAGCACCTGGGTGGCTCAGTTGGTTAATCCACTGCCTTCACCTCAAGTCAAGATCCCAGAGTCCTAGGATCAAGTTCCACACCAGGCTCCCAGCTCTGCAGGGAGTCTGCTTCTCCCTCTGACCTTCTCCCCTCTAATGCTCTCTCCCACTCTTTCAAATAAATAAAATATTTAAAAAAAAATAGGCTTGAGGGGCACCTGGGTGGCTCAGTGGGTTAAAGCCTCTGCTTTCAGCTCAGGTCATGATCCCAGAGTCCTGGGATTGAGCCCCACATCAGGCTCTCTGCTCAGCAGGGAGCCTGCTTCCCTCTCTCTCTTTGCCTACCTCTCTGCCTACTTGTGATCTCTCTCTCCATCAAATAAATAAACAAAATCTTTAAAAAAAATAGGCTTGATCAATTAAGAAGGATTAATATAAAGTCATTTACCTGAGCTCAAAGTCCAGCTTCACAAGTTTGCTACAGCAGTGTATGTAAGTGTGTATTTCTACTGGCTATGAGTTAAATAGGAGTCAATGGAACCACTGCCAGAAAAGCTAAGTGTTCATGTTTACATGAGCGGAATTTTTGTCCATTGTATCCTCTGCCACTTTTACCTCACTGTTGTTTGGGGTTCATTCCAACCTCTGCAATTTATGAGACATTTTGACCAATCAAGGCCCCAAAGAATCTTGAATGGCATTTCCTCTAAAGAACATATAAAGGAATGGAAGATATTCAAACCCAGATATTATGAAAGCTGCTTTGAATACTTGAAGAGCAATGAGATGAACTTGGGAATGGACTACCTGTGGCTCTGAGTCTAGCAAGAGGCACAATGGGTGGACCTCACTGAGCGACAAATTTCAATGCAAGGTAAGGGAGCATTTTTTAAAAATTGTATAATGTTATGTTTCTACTATCAGTGAGGGCTGTCCAACAACAGAATGGGCTGCTGTGTGAGATAGTGAGCTCTCCATCTCTGGAAACAGCCATGGAGAGGCTGAATATCACTTGCCCTGGAGGTCTGAGAGGAGATTCATCCCTGGATGTGGGATTGTGGCCTGTGACCTTCCAACTCCAGATCCCTTCCAACTTCAAGAATTTCTTATTCTGGTACCAAAACACACACACACACACACACACACACACACACACACAAAACACAGGTATTATGCAAGGGAACCTGAGTGGCTCATTCAGTAAAATGTCCGACTCCTGGTTTCAACTCACATGATGATCTCAGGATTGTGAGATTGAGCTTTGCTTAAGATTCTCTCTCCCTCTCTCTTTGCCCTTTCTGTCTGTCTGTCTCTCTCTCTCAAAAAATAAATACAATAATAAAAAATTTTAAAAAGAAATCTACTATACAAGAGACACTAAATCAGTGTTTCGAAGCATAAAAAATAAATAGGACACGATTCTTGCCTTCAAAGTACTTCACCAACTAGTGGACAGAAAAGTTAAAAAATAAATACAGTAATGCATTTATTTTCAAACTCTTCTTTCAAGTCTCATTCATAGCTGAGACTAAAATCAGTTATATATTTGCAGGTCATTGATTGATGAAAGACTTGAAATTAAAGAGATAGGATGAATATTGGACGAGGTATTGCACATGACAGAATGGAGATCCTATTAAGTGGTATTGTATTAAAGTGGTATTTTATTCAGGAGTTTCAGGGATGATCAAACCCTGCCTCTGCCCCATAACCCCTCCATTTAAAAGATTCTGATAGTTATAGACAAAGGACAAAGTAAATCAAAGGAAGGTAAAGAAACACTATGTTTCTTTAGATCTAATATCAAATATTATTGATAATATTGATAATATTTGTAAATTCATTCCCAAATTCCAGCGGCCTAGGATGAGAGAAGTTCTTTCTTTAAGTTAAATTGGCTTGGAGGGCCTGGAAAGAAAATAGTCTGTTGGGTCTGCCCTTTACATCTTCCACAAACTCAATCCTCAGTCCCAGATCTGAAAAACCATAATGGACAACAAGGGAAAGACCAGTCTCTACTGCAGTTCCCACATGGACGCATGGATTTGGCCTCTCCTGCTGCCTGCCCTGGGTATTTAATCCTGAGCACTAGGTCCTTCATTCATGTGGGAGAAAGGAAAGAAGGATGGTGGGGTCTCCCCTAGAAGAAATCAAAGGAGAGAAGAGGAAACAACATACTCATGTATGTTAAGTTTGTTCTCTTCAAGGTCTTCACTTGCTGGCAACTAGCCAATCCAAATCTGGACTCCTTCTTAGGGGAGAGAGTTTTCTTGGATCCCAAATCAGCTTGTGAGAAGGCAGGAAGCAAGGAAGTGTTCAGATCAGAAAAAGGCCAAGAGGGGCCTTGACTGTCTCCTAAAGGTTGACATTGCTGTTTTACATCATGAAGTTAATAGTGCTTATTTCTAAGTTACCATATGGGACTATTTGGTATATTCATCACAACTTTTTAGGGGCTATGAGCTCTTTGAAGAAATGCTGCCTTTTGCAATAGCTTTTTGCAATAGCCTTTTGCAAATTTTGCAGCAATAGCTGCAAAAGCACTGCTATTGCTTAAGATTGAACATGAGTTGGAATCTGAGAATATTTTTTAAAATATCTAGACAAGAATTTACTAAACATAAACCATACACTAGGCAATCTGTCAGCACCTACTAATAAATTTTAGATTTTATTTTCATAATAACCCTGTGATTTAGGTATTACTCCTAGAATAACAAAAGATTTCTCTTTCTATCACACTTAAGTCTCACACAAACATGCTCTTTTCACTCTGTGGCAAACTAAGCAAAAACTTCTGACACTGTAGTTGTTAGTAATCTGAGGTGTGTTTATGCTTCATAGGTGTGTTTGATCTACACATATTTTGTGTATCTTCTTTGCCAATACCCAGCCCTGGGTAATTTCTTATGTCTGTTTGCACTGTTGCCAATCCCAGGCTGCTCAGAATTTCTGTGAGTACTCCCAGGGTCCACTCCCATACATGCAATCTCTCCTGGACTGGACTCACTGTTTTTCAGACAATCACTTCACTCATTGCTTTTTGACTCCCTGACAAATCCCTCATAGTATCCATTCCAATTTTTCACACACTCCTTAAGCCACCCCAACCCCCAGCTCTGACCCCACTCCTTTTTCAGGACCACTTCATTCTTAGTGGATGGCCATTCTACTGGAATATGGCTCCCCCATTCCTTCAAATGGCTGCTCCCCTGACTTCACTCCATAGAGACTTGATCACCATGGCAACCACTGCCGGCTTTGCTTCATTTCCTCAGAAACCCCAACTGGCAGAGATGGCTGAATCAGGGAACTTCTGCAGGGAAATGCTGGGAGCACTTGGTACTAGGAGCTGAAATCTTAAAACCAGCTCTAATTTAAATAACCAGAAAGAAACAGATTCCAAGAGCACAAAAGAAGAGCTAAGGAGGTCTAGAAACAGCTGTTTCTTATCCTGCCAGCCTCTTGAGGGAAACCAAAGGTTCTGTGAAAAGATAGAGGTAGTGGTCAGCCAGAATTTTAGATCTAATATCAAATATTATTATGCCTTGTTTCCTTTATTGCCTTGAATACACAGTAAGGTTGCAAACCTTAAAGGAAGAAAATTAATATCTGATATCGTTTCTCAACTATAATTTCAAAACTGACTTCTGGAGTTATGGGGGTAGAGTATGATACTTTGAGATTATTTAGCAAACATTTGTTGCTGTCCTCTTTGTGCCAGTCACTGTGCTAGGTGATGGGAAAAAATGAATACAATACAGAATGTATCCTAACAAGAGATATATATAAACAGTAGGGGAAAACAAGAACATGTTGAATTAGACTTAACCTCCAGAAGCATTTCTGTCACAAAGCACAAGCATTAGGGGTGCCTGCGTGGCTCAGTGGGTTAAACCTCTGCCTTCGGCTCAGGTCATGATCCCAGGGTGCTGGGATCGAGCCCCACATCGGGCTCTCTGCTCAGCGGGCAGCCTGCTTCCTCCTCTCTCTCTGCCTGCCTCTCTGCCTACTTGTGATCTCTCTGTCTGTCAAATAAATAAATAAATATTTTTTAAAAAAAGAAGACACTCTGATAGTAATTTTGAGTACAAAGAGTTTAGAAGCCAAGTGATAATCATAAATATATGTTATAATCAGAGCTGTTTAAAAAAACAACAACACAATTCAAAACAGCAGTAAATGGGAATGGGAAAATTAGAAGAGAAGAGAAACTATCCAGAAAGCTAATTCCCTTATAATTCTTCCTAGCCTCAGTTTAGACTTGCCAGAGGGTCTTTCCCAGGTTATGGACTTGGATGTTTCTATTAAGGATGGTGTGGTATTATTCCATCTCTGTCCCATGAGGCAGCAAACACTGATTCACTCTCTATATCCCTTAAGCTTCCACGACTTAATTTCTTCCTTCCCATTAAATTAGAATAAAAAATCTCTTCATTTCCTCAAAGTGTTTTGGAAAGACCAAGGAAACCATCAAATCTTAAGAGTGTTTAAAACCTTGGGGGACACACATGGCATTCAAATACTAGAGACAAAATCTAATATCATTTTTTGAAATGTCTTTCATTATTCTGTCGTGTCCTGAAATCCCATAAAAACAGAAAGAGGCTTTGGTATTTTACTAAATTAAAATGTGTAAAGGAGGAGAAGAAATGATGGTTTACTTGATTTTCATTATTGCTCATTCCAAATTCCAGGAAAAGTAAATAATTAGTTAGGACAATTAGATGATTCTATATAGGAAGCCAAGGCAAGGTGTTCAAAATTTAACATGGTTGATGAAAGTAGAAAAAATCAGCAATTGATCAAAATCTCAAGTTTCTCACTTGCAGCACTTTCTGTACCACCCCCCCCCCAAAACGTTTCAGGACTCCACCTCTTATATTTAGAAACATCAACATTACTGAAAGCGCTTTAAAGGTTTATCTTATCTAGTTTCCTCATTAGTCATGGGCACATTTCTAGAGAGTTAGAAGGGAGTGAGTATCGGGAACCCCACCTTGATGACAGGAAACCAAGTGACAGAAGAAAGGTGATTTGTCCCAAGACATCTAAAGACAGATTGGAAATGACAGCTAGATTCAGATATGGTTCATCCTAAATAAAGAAAATTTCCACCTCATTCATTGACACCAAAATATTCACCTTCACCTACAAAAGGACTTTTTTTCTGGCAGGATTTTTTCCCCCTTCACTCAGCCTCAGAGATAATACTAATGATTACCAGCGATGGTAGTGAAAACCAAGCTTAATCACCATAATTGACAATTAAGTTGGGTAACAACACAGAGACAGGTGATTTCACACAAGGCTAATGAAAATGGTCTATTAAAATCCACACACGTTTGGCAGCAATTATGAGCTCCTGGAGCCATTTGCTTTGAAATGTGCACATTTCACAGGCGGCTGCCTGCCAACAAGACAACTCTGAGCAGGACCAAGAAAGAAGGAAAAGACTGTCGCCAGGGATTTCTGTAGGTGCGATCTCCTTTCAGTGGCTTTCTGGATCTTTATTATTACATCCCTGATATTTTAAAGCCAAAGAAAGATGCACTGTTCACAGCTTCAGGGAACGATGTTCCATTTTCCTACAAAACCACAATGGGATTGGCAGAGGACAGGGGAAAGGGTACTAACAAATGCATGGAGGCAGAGTGGAGGAGATTCATGGAGTAAGTGCAGGCCATGTTGGGAGACAATTAGATTTCATGTATACAGTTATGGGAGGCCCTTATTTTAACAGTTTTCTCAAAATGTTAAATAGAAAGGATAATCCCTGCTTCCCAAAGATGACAGAGAATACTTAAATAAGTTTATTTCTTTAAAGGTACAGGGATTCAGAAGGTGAGGTTTCTTGACAGAAATTTCATTTGCTGGTTCACCACTACTTTTGAGGAAAAAAATTTGGTGATAACAAATTTGGAAGGAACAAAATATGTGCTACTGTAAACATTTTGCTGGTGGCTTTTTTGAATCAGTTATTATGAAATATTCTTACAAATCAAAGACCCTAGAGATTTTTTTTAAATCACCTAGAAATTATACTTACATTGAGTGCATATTATAACTTTCTGAAATGGCAGAAATTTATAGGTAACACATTGACTTCTCTTCAAGCTAATTGTTTCCTTGGCCATGTCCACTTTACTAATGAGCTCATCAAATACATTCTTCATTTCTGTTATGGTGTTTAATTCTAGCATTTCTTTTTGGTTTTCTTATAGTTTCTTTCTCCTTGCTTATGTTACCCATCTGTTTTTACTTTTTACTGTAGAGTCCTTAACCTATTAAGTGTAGTTATTTTATGATTTTTTTTTTTTTTAATCAGAGAGAGAGAGAGAGAGGGAGAGCAAGCACAGGCAGACAGAATGTCAGGCAGAGGCAGAGGGAGAAGCAGGCTCCCTGCTGAGCAAGGAGCCCGATGTGGGACTCAATCCCAGGACGCCGGGATCATGACCTGAGCCGAAGGCAGCTGCTTCACCAACTGAGCCACCCAGGCGTCCCAAGTGTAGTTATTTTAAATTCCCTCTTTGACAACTCCAAAATCTGTGTCCCATCTGAGTCTGGTGATGAGGCATGCTTTGTCTCTTCAGACTGTGTGTGTGTGTATGTGTGTGTGTTTTAGCATGCCTTAAAATGTTTGTTGAAAGACAGACCTATGTATTGGGTCTAGGAACTGAGGCAAAGACCTTTAATGTGAGGTTTTATGTTACTCCAATTAGGATTTGGGCTGCTTACTCTTTGCTATAGTTACAGGTGCCAGAAACTTCAGACTCCACTTGTCCTTGTTCCTAAATATTGACTGTGTCTTGTAGCTCTTTCAACTATAATGTGCTATTACTACTCTGAAGCCCAATTAATGTGACAGTAAAGTGCAGGGGAGGAAAAACATTCTATAAACTTGTGATTAAATACCAGCCAGTGTTTCTAGACTGTAACCCCTACAACTGTTTTCTACCTTCCCCATAGGTGATAAAGGAAGACTAAAGGTGGCTAGAGTTGAAAATCATTCTGGGGAGTTAAGATGGCAGAGGAGGGAAGAGACCTTAAGCTTGCTCCTCCCTTGAACATAGCTAGATAAGTATTAAATCATTCTGAACACCCAAGAAATCAATCTATGTTGGGGAGGATCCAGAGAAAGGGGAACCCTTCTTTTATGCTGTTGGTGGAAATGCAAGCCAATGCAGCCATTCTGGAAAACAATATGGAAATTCCTCAAAAAGTTGAAAATAGAGCTCCCCTATGACTCAGCAATCACTCTACTGGGTATTTACCCTAAAGATACAGATGCAGTGATCCGAAGGGGCACATGCACCCGAATGTTTATAGCAGCAATGTCCACAATAGCCAAAACAGGGAAAGAGCCTAGATGTCCATCAACAGATGAATGGATAAAGAAGATATGATATATAATGGAATACTATGCAGCCATCCAAAAAAATGAATTCTTACTATTTGCAGTGACCTGGATGGAACTAGAGGGTATCACACCAAGTGAAATAAGTCAGTCAGAGAAAGACCATTATCATATGATTTCACCGATATGAGGAATTTGAGAAACAGGATAGAAGATCATAGGGGAAGGGAGGGAAAAATGAAACAAGATGAAACCAGAGAGGGAGACAAACCATAAGAGACTCTTAATCTCAGGAAACAAACTGAGGGCTGCTGGAGGGTGGGAGGGGGTGGCTGGGTGATGGACATTGGAGAGGTTGTGTGCTATGGTGAGTGCTGTGAGTTGTGTAAGACTGATGAATCACAGAACTGTACCCCTGAAACAAATAATACATTATATGTTAATAAAACATAATAAAGATTCATATAATAGAAATTAGTTTCAAACTATTTTAAAAAATTTAAGACTGCTTGCAGTGAAAGTCATTTTTTAATATACACATTTAAATATTTTTAACTTTAATTTTTATTTATTTTCATTTTTTATTTTATTTTTCTTTTATTATTATTATTTTTTTATTTTTTGCATCTAGTTTCTGTAATAAACAGACCAAAACACATCCAGGATCTAGCCTCTTTTTTTTTTTTTCTTTTTTTCTGGACAAAGTAATAAGATAGGAATTCACTCCAAAAGAAAGAACAGGAAGAAGTAGTAATGACCAGGGATTTAATCAAGAGATGGAAGATGTCTGAACTAGAATTTAAAACAACAATTATAAAGATATAATTGGGCTTAAAAAAAAAAATAAGAGATGCACCTGGGTGGCACAGCCAGTTAAGCATCCAGCTCTTGGTTTCAGCTTAGGTTGTGATCTCAGGGTTGTGAGATTCAGCCCCATGTCTGGCTCTGAGCTCAGAGTGGAGTCCGCTTAAAGGACTCTCTATCCCTCTTCCTCTGTTCCCCCACCCCATACTCATGCACATGTACATGTACTCTCTCTCAAATAAATAAATCTTTCTTTTTTTTTTTTTTTAAAGCATGGAAAATACTAGAGAATCCCTTAGAGGGAAAAAAAAAAAAAAAAAAAAAAACCTAAACTAAAATCTAATCAGGCCAAAATAAAAAATGCTATAACCAAGATGCAAAAGTCAATGGGTGCCATGACAAGGATGGATGAACCAGATAGATATAGTTAGGGAAAATAATGAAGCTGAAAAGAAGTAGAAAAGATATCAGATCTCAAATGTAGACTTAGGGAACTCAGCAACTCTTGAAAGCATAATAACATCCATATCCTAGAGTCCCAGAAAAAGAAGAGGGAAAGAAAAGGGCAGAAGGTTTATTTGAGCAAATTATAGTTGAAAATTTTCCTAATCTGGAGAACGATACAGGAATCAAAATCCAAGAAGCATAAGAAACTCCCATCAAAGTCAACAAAAGCTGGCCATCACCAAGACCTATCATAGTCAAATTCATAAAATACACAGACATGGAAAGACTCCTGAAAGCAGCAAGGGGGAAAAAGTCCTTAATCTACAAGGGAAGGATCTATCCACAGGAAAGCAGCAGGCCAGAAGACAGTGGCATGATATATTCAAAATGTTGAATGGGGAATATATGCAGCCAAGAATACTTTATCCAGCAAGGCTGTCATTCAGAATAGGAGGGATAACCAGTTTCTTCATGGTTGGAGTTAGGTAATTGCTTTTTCTCTAGATGGGATAAGCCTCTGATAAAGTCTTCTTCTTGGGAGAGCAGGCCTTTACTATGGTGAATGCTCAGGACATATTCCAAAATTGTTACTTCTCTCCTCCCCCTGCCAGAGCTTTGAGGAAATTTTTTTTTCTTGGCTTTTCACTCTGAAGGCCTGCTGGAGTTCTTGGAGGCACGACCCACAGAGAGGTAGAGGCACCTTTAAGACTGTGGCCCCGGGTGTTTCTCCTTCTCATCCTAGATCACATTCAGCCTCCACCAATTCATCAAAATTACCACTTAATGTGGTGTATGTCTAGTGAGTTGGGGCCACCAAACATGCAGGAACAATTGGGTTGAAGCAGGTGACTCTAGGCAGTGAAAAGATTCACATGAGGCAGAACAAAGGCGATAGTAGTTTCTAATACACTGCAAGAGAGCTGCAGACAGGATAGCAGAGGAGAGAGTCTGCAGGGAGGTGGGGGGCGGGGGTGGTCGCTGTTTTTAAAGGGGGAAGGTGAGGAGGTATGGCGATATATGGAATCTTCCCTTTTGGGGGTTGTAAGTAGCCCATTGGTCAGTTGTGGCCTATGAATATTTTGAGGTGGATCACCTGACAGGCCTGTCTGTATTTAGCTGGTCGCTGTGGGTCCTTTTGCCTTGATCAAGTTTCCATTGCCCAAGCCTGTTGCCTATAAGCGGCTTTTACATTTAATCGATTTCATCAGTTTACGGCGGCAGAGGCTTGTGCTCCGGTTAAGCAGACCTTGGCTGTGATTCTCTGTATTTGGCTCTCTCCAGATTTCAAAGCGGCAAGTTTGCCCTTCAACTTCAGTTCTCTAAGGAGTCCAAGGTAAGTCTCGGCTTTTCACTGATTTCGATTAGCTTTTATTTTATTATAATAATGAGAGTGACCATTTCTGAGCTCTGAATCTTTCTTTCTTTCTTTCTTTCTTTCTTCTTTTTTGGGGGGTCTGAAACTGCAAGTCCTGTGTATTTCATTTCAGTTAAGTTTAAAAACTGATACTTGATTCAGTTATTGGAAAATTTTAAGAATGTTTCAAATAATTTGGTCATGGGAATCTATTTTTCAACTGTGAATTTTATTAAATCCAAAAGCAGATCATGTGTTTCCAAATGGAGATTTACCATTTGAATTGAGATGTGTAGTAGAATATACAACCATGTTTCAAAGCCTTGGTGTACAAAAAGAATGTAAAATATCTTGTTAATAATCCTTTGTATTGATTACCTATTGAAAGTGTGAATAGGAAAAGCATTCTATCTTGGCTCTTTTAGCAGAGGTAATAAGAATTAGAATGCAGTGCCAAAAGTAAAAGCAGGAAGCAGCTTTATTAAAGCAACAGTACACTCGCTGGAGTAGGAGAGCTGGCCAGCTGAAGTTGCAACTGCCCTGAGGCTACAGGGGTCCTTTTATTTTATGTGGGGGGGCTCCCCATTAGAGACAGGGGGTCTCTAGTGGAGGCTGCTTCCAATCATTTGGGGCACTGTTTCCACAGATTGAGAGGGGAAGTTTTTGACCCTACAAGGTTTGTACCAGAACAGTCATGGTAGACTTTTCCCATCCCAGGGGGGCTATGACCACAATGCAAATGCATTATAACGAGTCTAGGGGTTACTGTGGAGCTGAGGTGGAAGAGGAGAGGGCGCACCTGTGGCTCTTGGTCTGTTAATCCCAGGATCTTAGAAGCCACAAGGTCAGAGCATTTGCCCTGGGGCTTCTAATGTGTAACAGTTTTTTAAATTATATTTTATTTTTTCAGTGTTCCAAGATCCATTGCTTATGCACCATACCCAGTGCTCCATGCAATAGGTGTCCTCCTTCATACCCACCACCAGGCTCACCCATCCCCCCCAGCACCCCTCCCCTCCAAAACCCTCAGTTTATTTCTCAAAGTTCACAGTCTCTCTTGCTTTGTCTCCCTCTGATTTCCCCCCAGTTCACTTTCTCCATCACTGTCCTTGCCTCCAGCTCATGTGTAGTTAACTGCCTACTCTATCATCTCCCCCCACCGCCCAAGAACTTGAGACTGAAATCTTTCTGGTCAAAGGATGGAAGTTCCTTGGGGCATTTCTTCTAATACTCATTCTTCTAATACTCATTTCTAACTTCTATCTAACAAAATGATAATATTTTTAATACATTGGTTGAAATTAAATATATCATTAAAACTAATTTTGTTTCTGCACCTTTAATGTGACTGAAAGAAAATTTCAGCCTATATGTGTGCCTCGCACACTTTCATTTGCCAGTCCTGTTCTGTATTTTAAACTATATATCTTTTACTTAATCACTGGCTACCTTTAAACAATACAACACTGCACATATAATTTGAAATCCTTAAAGTAGTGATATATATTTTTCCCTCTCCTGCCCTTTTTATTACTTACTTTCATATATATTATTTTTGCATGTTATGAACCACACTACATTGTTTTGCTCTTAGTCACCAATTTTCTATTAAAGACATTAAAAACGAAGGAGAAAGTCTTTTTTTATACACCCATCTGTGTACTATTTCCAGTATTCTTCATTTTTTTGTTTACAAACAACATCATTTTCCTTTTGTCTGGAGAACTTCCTTTAACCTTTTTTGTGGCACAGGTCTACTGCTGTTAAATTCTCTTAGCTTTTATCTGGAAAATAAAGTTTTTATTTAGTCTTCATTTCTGAAGGATAACTGTATAGAAAATTCTACATAGAAAGGGGTTTTTATTCTTTCAGCACCTGACATTGTTCTTTTGCTTTTTGTTTTGTTTGTTTGTTTTACTTACAGCATTCTGATGAAAAGCTGTAAAAATTCTTATCTTTTCCTATATGTACAATGTATTTTTCTAGTTGTTCCTATGTATATATAGTGTCTTTTTCTGGCTGGTCAGTTTTCTAGTTTTCAGTAATTTTATTTATTTCTTCTAATACTCATTCTTCTAATACTCATTTCTAATCTCATGTCTTGGGGCTATTTGGGGTGTGTGTGTGTGTGTGTGTGTGTGTGTTAGAGTTCATTGAGATTTTTCATTCTGTGTGTTTATAGCTTTCCAAAAAGAAACTGTTCAGCCATATTTCTTCAAATATATTTCTGCCTCATTTTTTCTCATCTGTATCTGAAACAACAATTTTAGATATCCTATAACTTCAATATTTTCCCACAAATTATTGAGAGCTTTTTGAGGAGGGTGGTTTTTTTCTTTTCTCTTTGATTCATGTTGGATAAATTTTATTTTTATATCTTCAAGTTTAATGATATTTTCTCCTGCAGTCTGACCTGCTATTAACCATACCAGTAAAATTTCCATTTCTGCCATTTTATTTGTCATCTCTAGGTGTTCCATTCATGCTTAAATCTCCAACTTGTCTCCTTATTATACTCATGTTTCTTCTACATTTTTGAACTTATGAGCATGTTTATTATTTCTTTTAGCACCTTTGCTTGTGAATTCTATCATCTCTTTCACTTCTTAATTTGTTGCTATTGTCTGATTTTCCTCCTGGTTTGTTCCCCTATGTGTAATACTTTTTATTAGGAGCTAGACATTGTAAATTATACATTGCTAGTTGCTGGATTTTTGTTTGTTTTTAAAGACTGTCAAATTTGATTCTCACAAGTAGTTAAGTTACTCTTGCTCAGTTTGATTCTTTTAGGGCTTGTTTTTAAGTTCTTTCAGGGTAAGTCTACAGCAGCCTACAGTTTTGCTTTAGGACTAACTTGACCTCCATTCTAAGGCATTGGTTTGTTTGTTTGTCTGTTTGTTTTTGAGGTGTCTACTGAGTACCCTGTGTACTCTATAGAATTTCTCCATTTTCCACTTGCTACAATGACCTCCAGCACAGTATGGTCTATAGAAATTGTCTCTTTCCTAAACACTGTTGTTTACTTGAAATCTGGTTTTGTCCCATCTCATGGAGGTTTACTCCACTATACACAGATTTTTATTCAGTTATTGATTCCTTAACTCTTCCTATGTGTGTCTTCATCCTGCCTCAGGTGTTCTATGCAAATAAATAAATAAATAAATTACAACTCTTTGAACTGTGGTCTCTTGTCTTTAACATAATGATTTTCAATACTTTGTTTGGGCTTCCTTCTTGTGTCATAGTCCAGAAATTGTTTCCAAGAGGAAAGTTTAGGTGTGGTAGGATTCACTTCATCTATTTCTTCTCTCTGTGACCATAGTTCTGAGCTTCCTATTATCTAATGTCTGAAAGGCTTTTTTTAAAAAACACTTTGTCTAGTTTTCTAATTGTCTATGGTGGGAACCTAATTCTAGACTCAGCTACTCAGAAGTCTATCCAGCAACTTCTTCCTACAAAATCATTAGTCAGAACCTAACAACATAACCACTTCTAACTCAAGACATCTGGAATGTGTAATTGTTTAACTGGATACATTTTGTACTCTCATGTGCCCTCTCAGACACTCCTGCCTTCTTAGATGCTCACACACGTTCACACTCACTCTCAAACACACACTAATATAATAGTATTCTGTTATATGGAGGAAGGGAAAAAGGAATATATTAAGTTACCTACTAGCAGTTTCTGGTTCAACTACTTTTCCTGTTTTTTAAATAGTATAAAACTTTTAAGTGGCTACAAAATATTTTACAGTATGGATGTATCATTTATTTGCCTGTATATCCTCTAGTAATAGACATTCAATTTACCTACAGGTTTGGGTTTTATTTTGCTACTGCCACCCTATACATACATACAAACATACACACATCCCTCCATATATTTGTTTTTAATGTCCAATCTTATAGCAAGAAAGGAAACAGATTATTTTCATGAAAACATTAATTACCAAAAACTCAACCTGAAAAGAAGAAGTAGAAAGCTAAAATAAGAAAAGGTCAATAGAGTGTAAGAGGATTCCCCTTTCTCCACATCCTCTCCAACACATGTTGTTTCCTGTCTTGCTCATTTTGGCCAGTCTAACTGGTGTAAGGTGGTATCTCAATGTGGTTTTAATTTGAATCTCCCTGAGGGCTAGTGATGGTGAACATTTTTTCATGTGTCTGATAGCCATTTGTATGTCTTCATTGGAGAAGTGTCTGTTCATATCTTCTGCCCATTTTTTGATATGTTTGCCTGTTTCGTGTGTCTTGAGTTTGAGGAGTTCTTTATAGATCCTGGATATCAACCTTTTGTCTGTACTGTCATTTGCAAATATCTTCTCCCATTCCATGGGTTGCCTCTTTGTTTTCTTGACTATTTCCTTTGCTGTGCAGAGGCTTTTGATTTTGATGAAGTCCCAGAAGTTTATTTTGGCTTTTGTTTCCTTTGCCTTTGGAGACCTATCTTGAAAGAAGTTGCTGTGGCTGATATCGAAGAGATTACTGCCTATGTTCTCCTCTAGAATTTTGATGGATTCCTGTCTCACATGGAGGTCTTTTATCCATTTTGAGTTTATCTTTGTGTACGGTGTAAGACAATGGTCAAATTTCATTCTTCTACATATAGCTGCCCAGCTTTCCCAGCACCATTTATTGAAGAGACTGTCCTTTTTCCACTGTATATTTTTTCCTGTTTTGTTGAAGATTATTTGCCCATAGAGTTGAGGGTCCATATCTGAGCTCTCTACTCTGTTCCACTGGTCTATGTGTCTGTTTTTAATGCCAGTACCATGCTGTCTTGGTGATCACAGCTTTGTAGTAACGCTTGAAATCAGATACTGTGATGCCCCCTGTTTTATTTTTGTTTTTCAACATTTCCTTAGCAATTCGGGGTCTTTTCTGGTTCCATACAAATTTTTGGATTATTTGCTCCAGGTCTTTGAAGAATACCGGTGGAATTTTGATCGGAATGGCATTAAAAGTATAGATTACTCTAGGCAGTATAGACATTTTAACAATGTTTATTCTTCCAATCCAAAAGCATGGAATGGTCTTCCATCTTTTTGTGTCTTCTTCAATTTCCTTCATGAGTGTTCTGTAGTTCCCCAAGTACAGATCCTTTACCTCTTTGGTTCGGTTTATTCCCAGGTATCTTATGGTTCTTGGTGCTATAGTAAATGGAATCGATTCTCTAATTTCCCTTTCTGAATTTTCATTGTTAGTGTATAAGAAAGCCACTGATTTCTGTACATTGACTTTGTATCCTGCCACGTTGTTGAATTGCTGTATGAGTTCTAGTAGTTTGGGGGTGGAGTCTTTTGGGTTTTCCCTATAAAGAATCATGTCATCTGCGAAGAGAGAGAGTTTGACTTCTTCATTGCCAATTTGGATACCTTTTATTTCTCTTTGTTGTCTGATTGCTGTTGCTAGGACTTCTAATACTGTGTTGAACAAGAGTGGTGAGACTGGGCATCCTTGTCGTGTTCCTGATCTCAACAGGAAGGCTGCAAGCTTTTTCCCATTGAGGATGATATTTGCTGTGGGTCTTTCATAGATAGTTTTGATGAAGTTCAGGAATGTTCCCTCTATCCCTATACTTTGAAGCGTTTTAATCAGGAACAGATGCTGGATTTTGTCAAATGCTTTTTCTGCATCAATTGAGAGGACCATGTGGTTCTTCTCTCTTCTCTTATTAATTTGTTCTATCACATTGATTGATTTATGAATGTTGAACCATCCTTGTAGCCTAGTGATGAGTCCCACCTGGTCATGGTGGATAATCTTTTGAATGTGCTGTTGGATCCTGTTTGCTAGGATCTTGTTGAGAATCTTAGCATCCATATTCATCAGTGATATTGGTCGGAAGTTCTCCTTTTTGGTAGGGTCTTTGCCTGATCCCCAGGATCAGAGTAATGCTGGCTTCATAGAAAGAGTCTGGAAGTTTTCTTTCTGCTTCAATTTTTTGAAACAGCTTCAGGAGAATAGGTGTTATTTCTTCTTTGAAAGTTTGGTAGAATTCCCCAGGGAATCCGTCAGATCCTGGGCTCTTGTTTTTTGGGAGGTTTTTGATCACTGCTTCAATCTTTTACTAAATCTCCCAGGCCACCCTATCTGATAGTCTTATCCTACCCTAAAATTCATTTATTGTTAATTTTTTAAATAAACCATATTGTTAGTTTCAGGAAATGTTTTGGGGATGTTCTAATTATTTTTATGTTCAAACTGTTGTCTGTCTCTTCCAGGTGTTGTAATAAGGTGTTTTTTGGTTTTTTTTTTTTTTTTTCTGAAAGTTTGCTTATTCTTCCTTCTCTCTGGATGCTGGTCCCTCATAGGTGTACTTCCTTGTCTCTTTTATCTTTGAATTGGCTTGTATTTGTCTGCCTTAAGTGGTGGGAGATTCACAAGTAGTATAAGGCATGAGAGTCTCTGCCCCATGGGTTAGTGAGGCAAGTTGTTGTCTGGCTCAAATGTACTATTAAGATGCTTCTTTCTAGCTTTCCTTAAGCTTTCCCAGTCTTGGGTGTGGAGAGAACTCAGTTTAGTTCTCTCCAGTTCAGAAACTAGGCTCCTTCTGCTTCTCTGGCTGAACCCTGACTGATACTGGTCACATCTGCCAGGTTCCACTACTGTAAAATTATCCTGATTTGTAATTACAGAGTAATTTGTGGGGAGGTAGTTGGTGACTAGGTTCCTTTTTGAACTTCCAGTGGCTAGTTCTAGCATCCATTGATGATTTTTGTTTGATTCTATTATTTATTTCAATTATTTCTATGACTTTTACAAAATAGTTATTTTCTATCTCTATTATTCCTTTTACATTTTACATTTTAGTGGAAGTTTGATAGTTTATTACTGGTATGAACTTTATATTTACTGATATGAACTTTATATTTTCTATATTATTTAATTTTTTTTTAATATTTTATTTATTTATTTGACTAAAAGGGCGATCACAAGTAGACAGAGAGGCAGGCAGAGAGAGGGGGGAAGCAGGCTCCTGGCTGAACAGAGAGCCCAATGCAGGGTTTGATTCCAGGACCACGAGATCATGACCTGAGCCGAAGGCAGAGGCTTAACCCACTGAGCCACCCAGGTGCCCTTATTTTATTTAATGGGTCTTAATCCATTACCATATGTCTTTACTTACATATCTATATGCTCTTTATTTTTTAAATTGAAATATAATTGATATATAATGTACTCATTTTAGATATACAATGTAATGTTTTCATATATGTGCATATTGTGAAATGATTACCAGAATAAATTTAGTTAGTATCCATCATCAAACATAGTTACAATTTTTTTTTTTTTGAAGAGAACTTTTAAATTGAAGTATAATTGACATACCCCATCCTATTACTTTTGGATATATATCATAGTGATTTGATATTTGTATACATTACAAAATGATGCTCATGCTCATGATTAGCTTAGTTACCATCTATGATCATATAAAATTTATTATAATATTGCTGACTCTATCCCCTGTGCTTTACATATTTAAGACATATTTATTCTATAACTGGAAGTTTGTACTTCTTAATCACATTCATCTATTTCACTTGCCCTAAACAGTTTAGTGACCAATACTTTGTTTCCTGTATCTATGAGTCTTTATGTTTTGTTTTATTCTTTTTTCCTAAAGATTTTATTTATTTCTTTTTAGAGAGAGCATATGCAATTGTGAGCAGGGGGAAGGGCAGAGGGGCAGGAAGAAGGACAAGCAGACTCTGTGCTGAATGCAGAGCCCAACATGGGGCTTGAGCCCATGACCCTGAGATCACTACCTGAGCCAAAATCAAGAGCTGGTCACTCAACTGACTGAGCCAACCAGGCATCCTTGTTCTTTATTTTGTTTTTTTAAAAAAGATTTTAAGTAATTTCTACACCCAATGTGGGGCTTGAATTTATGACTCCAAGATCAAGAGTCACATGCTTTACAGAGGGAGACAACCAAGCACCCCTCTTCTTTGGTTGTTTGGTTGGTGGGTTGGATTTTTGTTGTTGTTGTTGTTTTTAGATTTCACATACAGGTGAAATCATATGGTATTTGTCTTGTTTTTGTCTTACTTATTTCACTTAACATAATACCCACAAGGTCCATCCATGTAGCTATAAATGGCAACATTTCATTGTTTTTTGTGGCTGAGTAATAATTCCATTACGCACACATTACCACTCTGTCTTCTTAATCCACTCATCTACTGGTGGACACAGGTTGCTTTCATATCTTGACTGTTATAAATAATGCTGCAACAAACACAGGGATGTTTATATCTCTTCAAATTGTTGTTTTGTATTCTTCAGATAAATGCCAAAAAGTGGAATTTCTGGATCATATGGTAGTTCTCTTTGAAGTACCTTGAGGAATCTTCAAACTATTTTCCATAATGACTATTCCAATTTACATTCCCAACAACAGTGTACAAGAGGGCCTTTCTCCACATCCTTGCCAACACTTGTTTTGCTTTTGTTTTTATTTTTTGTCTTTTGGATAATAGTCCAACTAACAGGTGCAAGGTGATATCTGATTTGCATTCCCCTGATGAATAGTTATATTGAGCACTTTTCATGTGTCTGTTGACCATCTGTGTGTCTTCTTTGGAAAAATGTCTATTCAAGTCCTCTGCCCAATTTTTAATTGAGTTAATTTGGTTTTTTGACAGTAAATTATATAAGTTCTTTATATATTTTTAGTATTAACCATGAATTGAAACTATTTTCTCCCATTTAGTAAGTTGCTTTTTGTTTTGTTGATGGTTTCCTTCACTATGCAAAAGCTTTTTAATTCACATGAGAGACTATGGACTCTGAAAAACAATCTGAGGGGTTTGAAGTGGTGGGGGCGGGGGGGTGGGAGGTCGGGGTACCAGGTGGTGGGTATTATAGAGGGCACAGATTGCATGGGGCACTGGGTATGGTGAAAAAATAATGATACTGTTATGCTGAAAATAAATAAATGAAAAAAAAAGAAGTCAAGCAGAGAAATTAAATTATCATATGATTTCACTTACTTGTGGAGCATAAGGAATAGCATGGAGGACATTAGAAGAAGGAAAGAAAAAGTGAATTGGGGAAAATAGGAGGAGGAGACGAAGCATGAGCGACTATGGACTCTGAGAAACAAACTGAGGGTTTTGGAGGGGAGGGATGTGGAGGGATGGGTGACCCTGGTGATGAGTATTAAGGAGGGCACGTATTGCATGGAGCACTGGATGTGGTGCATAAACAATGAATCTTGGAACACTGAATAAAATAAAATTAAATTAAGAGGTTAAAAAAATAAAAAATAAATTAAAAAAAAAAGCTTTTTAATTCAATGTAATCCTACTTGTTTATTTCAACTTTTGTTGCCCTTTCCTGAGGAGACTGGTCCAAAAAATATTGCTAAGACTGATATCAGGAAACTCTCTACCTATGCTTTCTTGGAGGAGTTGAATGGTTTTATGTCTTAAATTCAAGTGTTTAATCCATTTTGAATTACTGTTGTATATAGTAGAAGATGGTGATCCATTTCAATCTTTTGCAATTAGCTATCCAATTTTCCACTGTTTTTTTAAAGAGACTGTCTTCTCCCTATCCTATATTCTTGCTTCATTTGTTATGGATTAAATGACCAATATGTATGGATATATTTCTGAGTTCTCTTTTCTGTTGTATTGCTCTATATGTCTATTTTAATGTCAGTACCATACTGTTTTCACTCTGATAGGTTTGTGATAATAGTTTAAAATCAGGGAGTGTGAGAGCTTCAGCTTCATCTCTTTCAAGATTGCTTTGGCTATTTGGTATCTTTTGTGGTTCCATGCAAGTTTTAGGAAACTTTGTTCAAAGTCTGTGAAAAATGCCATTGGTACTTTGATAGGGATTGGATTAAATCTGTAGATTGCATTAAGTAGTATGGACATTTTAACAACATTAATTCTTTCCAATCCATGGCCATGGTATATCTTTCCATTTTTTTGTGTCCTCTTCAGTTTCTTTCATCAGTGTCCCAATTTTCCAAGTAAAAGTCCTTAACCTCCTTTATTAGGTTTATTCCTAGGTATTTTATTCTTTTTCATAAAACCATAAACAGGGATTTTTAGAATTTTTCTTTCTGATAACTCTTTATTAGTGTATAGAAATGCAACCAATTTCTGTATGTTAATTTTGTATCTCTCAACTTTGCTGAATTCATTTATTAGCCTCTAATAGTTTTTTAGTGCCGTCTTTAAGGTTTTCTCTGTATAGTCTCCTATCACTTGCAAATAGTGACTGTTTTACTTTAAATTCCAATATGGATAATTTTTCTTCTTTTTCTTGCCTAATTGCTGTGGCTAAGATTTCCAATACTGTGTTGAGTAGAAGTGAGGTGAGGGATTCTTTGTTTTGTTCCTATCTTAGAGAAAGAACTTTCCACTTTTCAGCACTGAGTATGAAGTTAGCTGTGGGTTTGTCATATAGGACTTTTGTTATGTTGAAGTACATGACTTATGACAGGAAATCTCAACAAAATGGATATTGGATATATAAGTGGATTTTGAATTTGAATTTTGTCAGATGTTATTTCAGCATCTATTAAGATGATCATATGATTTTTATACTTTTTTGTGGTATATCACTTTGATTTATGGTTGTTGAACCATCCTTGCATCCTTTAATAAATCCTATCTGATCACGGTATAAAAGCCTTTTAATGTGCTGTTGAATTTGGTTTGCTTATATTTTCTTGATGACTTTTGCATGCATGTTCATCATGGATGTAGTGTGTGTGTGGGGGGGTTGTATTGTATGGATGGAGGTTTCTGTGATTTGTCCTGCTTAACCAACCACCCAGAACTGTACATATGCAGGCAGGCTAAAGAATGTTGTTTGTGAGGCTTGTGTTGCATGAATGACCTTGGGAGCCTGATTAGCTGACATTAGCTGGCCTCCAGGTCAGAATTGGCCCTTCTGGTCTGGACACTAAGAGCTATAAATTTTGCCTTACATTCCCTCCAGCTCTGGCAGAATGGCAGGGCCCCCCAAAATGGAATTTCCTCAGCTGATGAGTTTGATGTAACTCTTTGTTATTCTTCTCTACTGCTTATATTTGCCCTCATCTATGTGTAGATTTCCCTTTTCTTCTCTTTTTAACATGTTTTTACTTCATAATATCAATGAAGTATTTTTCCCCTATGTAAGAGAAAACAACTATTGTGAATCTTTTCTTTAGAACAGTGGTCCCTTTCTGGTTTGGGGTAATGCTGGCCTCCCTGCAGATGTTCTTCCTCTTTAATTTTTTTTTAATTAATCTGAGAAGACCAAATATGGTGTCTTTAAATGTTTGGTATAATTCACCTGTGAAGGCTTCTGGTCCTGGATATTTGGGGGAGTTTTTGAATTACTGATTTAATTAATTACTTATAATCTATCTACTCAGATTTTTATTTCTTCATGATTCAGTCTTAGAAGGGTGTGCATTTCAAGGAAGTTACCCAAGTCTTCTAAGTTTTCCAACTTTTTGGCATATAATTGTTTGTGGTAGACTCCTATAATCCTTTGTAACTTCTTTTTCTTTTCTGATTTTATGTGGGTCTTCTCATTTTTTTCTTGATGCTCCTGGTTGAAGGTTTATCAATTCTTTTTTGTTTATTTCTTTTCAAAGAACCAGCTTTTATTTTTTATTTTTTTTAGGAGTATACTTGTAATGAGCACCAGGTGTTTTATGGATGGAAGTATTGAATCACTATATTGTATACCTGAAACTGATATTATTACAGTGTATATTAACTAACCAGAATTTAAATAAAAACTTAAAAAAATCAAAGAACCAGTTTTTAGATTCATCTTTTCTATTTTTTTTTATCTCTATTTCATTTATTTTCATTCTGATCTTTATTATGTCTTTCCTTCTACTGACTTGGACTTTGTTCCTTCTTTTTATAGTTCCTTTAGGTGTAAAGTTAGATTAAGATTCTTGTTTCTTTTTTTTTAACTTCATTTTATTTTTTCAGTGTTTCAAGATTGTTTATGCACCACACCCAATGCTCCATGCAGTATGATTTTTCTTGTTTCTTGAGGTAAGCCTGTATTATTGTAAACTTCCCTGGTAGAACTGCCATTGGTATGTTTTCATTTGTCTCCAGGTTTTTTTTTTTTTTTTTTCTCTTCTTTGATTTCTTCATTGACTCATTGGCTATTTAGTAGCATGTTGTTTACCCTTCACGTGTCAGTGTTTTTTCCATTTTTTACTTTGTAATTGATTTTTAGTTTCCTAGCACATTGTGGTCAGAAAAGATGCTTGATATGATCTCAGTTTTCTTAAATTTATTGATACTTCTTTTGTGACCTAATATGTGACCTATCTTGGAGAATGATCCACTTGCACTTGAAAAGAAAGTGTATACTGCAATTTCTGGATGAAATGTATTAAAATATCTATTAATTCCATCTGGTCTAGTGCGTTATTTAAAGCCAATATTTCTTTGATTTTTCTTTTTTCTTGTCTGCATGGTCTGTATATTGATGTAAGTGGGATGTTAAAGTCCCCTGTTCTTCAATTTCTCCCTTTATGTCTGCTAATATTTGCTTTATATATTTTTGTACTCCTATGTTGGGTGAAAAAATATTTACAAGTGTTATTGTCTCTTTTTGATTGACCCCTTTATCATTATGTAATACTGTTCTTTGCATTTTGTTACAGTTTTCATTTTAAAGTCTAATTTGTCTGATATGAATATTGCTATTTTAGCTTCCTTGGGTTTTCTTTTACATGGAATATCATTTTCCATTCCTTTACTTTCAGTCTTTATGTGTCTTTAGATCTGAAATGAGTCAGATAGCTAGCATATGATGGGTCTTGGGTTTTGGGTTTTTGTTTTGTTTTGTTTTTTAATCCATTTAGCCTTTTGATTGCTGCATTAATTCATTTGCATTTGAAGTTCTTATTGATAGGTAGGTACTTATTGCCACTTTGTTAATTGTTTTCTGGTCGTTCTTGTGGTTCTTCTCTATTCCTTTCTTCTCTTGCTTCCCCTCTGGTTTGATGTTGGTTTTCTTTACTGTTTTGTTGGGGTTACTTTCTCTTTATGTATCTGTTGCAGGTTTTTGGTTTATGGTTACCATGAAGTTCATATACATATACATTATATACATTATATATATATCAGTCTACTTTAAGCTGTTGATTGCTAAGGTTCAAGTGGGTTCATCTTGTGTGGGACTCTCTAAACTTCCTGCATGTATATGTCTGTTTCATTCCCCAGGTTACAGAAGTTTTGAGCCATTATTACTTCAGATAAGTTTGTTTCCCCTTTCTCTCTCATCACTTTCTGAGACCCTCCAGAAAGCAAATATCAGTGCATTTGATATTGTCCCAGTGTCCTCTTTAACTATCCTCACTTTTAAAAGTGTTCTTCTTTTCTTTTTGCTGTTCTGATAGGGTGATTTCTACTATTCTGTCTTCCAGATTGTTGGTCTTTTCTTCTTTATCATCTAATCTGTGCTGATTACCACTACTATATTTTTCATTTTTGTTATTGTATTTTTCAACCCTGATTGGTTACTTTTCGAAGTTCTCACTGTGTTTTTCCATTCTTTTTCTGACTTTGGTAAGCATCTTTATGACCATTACTTTCAATTTTTTCTTAGGTAAATTATTCATCTCCATTCCATCAGGGGTCCCCCCACCTTCCTGGCATTTTATCTTATTCTTTCATTTGGAACACATTCCTATTTCTCCTCTTTTTCTTTGACTTTCTATGTTTGTTTCTATGAAGTGGGTGGAACAGCTACCTCTCCCACATGAGAGAGTGGCCTTGGAGGAGCAGTCCCTGTGTAGACTGCATTGCTGGAAACTTTGACAGTCCAGCTGGAACTAGAGAAGGCACTGATCGGGAGGGGGTACCAGGCTGTGCCATGCCAGGGCCACCTTGGCAGGCAGTAAGGTCACCAGGTTGGTGGGGGTGGAGTGACCATTCCACGGCTGCCTTGGCAAGATGGCAGAGCTGGGACAGTCATGGGTGGGGGGTCTTGTGCATACCATGCCAGGGTGACTTTGGAGGTTGACTTGAGTTGGTGTGCACCAAGGGCCAGTGGCATGGTTGGGGAGCCCTAGCAGGCTGGTTATAGCTACTGGACCCTGTTCCACTTGTGCTATTAGAGAGAGAATATAATAAATGGTGTTTGCAAGTATCTTCAGTCTCAGAGTTTCAGGAGTTCCCTGCTTGTTTGGCCAACACTTTAGTGTTGGTAAATGGATTTTCTTCATTTATAGGCTAGTTGTCCTTTAAATATTTTATTTTATTTTATTTTATTTTATTTTATTTTATTTATTAGAGAGCATGAGAGGGGGGATGGTCAGAGGGAGAAGCAGATTCCCTGCTGAGTAGGGAGCCTGCTCTGGGACTCAGTCCTGGGACTCAATGCCTGGGAAGGCAGTCACTTAACCAACTGAGCCACCCAGGTGCCCCAGTAGGCTAGTTGCCCTTTAAACCACTATTTTTTCACTGTACCTCAGGTTGGGTGAATCTATGTGTGACTCTTATTGATATCCCTCCCGGCAAGTCACTGCATGGAGGGAGGGGGTTTCTGTTGTTACTGTGTGTCTGTCTCTCTCACCCTTCTTTATGTGGTCTCTCTACCATTTGTTGTGCAGAATCTGTTTAGCCCTCGTTCTACTTCAGGAAGAACTGATCTACATGTAGGTGTACATTTATGTGTCCATGGGAGGAGGTGAATTCACAATCTTTCTATGCTGCCATCTTGGATCACACTCTGCCTTATAATGAGAACTTAAAAGATTGAATTTTATATGAAAGTTGATAAGGGAGTCAAATATAAAATTCATACTGCTAAATATTAACTATAGTCACCATGCTGTATATTATATCCCCAGAACTTACTTATTTTACAACTGGAGGTTTATACCTTTTGATCACCTACCCCCAGCCCCCACCTCTGGCAACCACCAATATGTTCCATGTATCCGTGAGTGCCATTATATATTTTGACACTCAAATTGTCCCAGATTTGGCCAGTGGAAACTGTTTCAAGTTGGCTTCTACATCCTTTTTAGAAAAATACTCTGTTTATTTCCTATTTTCTTGTACCATCTCTGGAATCTGCCATTTCTTCAAGAAGCCTTGGTTCCTTTTACTGGGAAAAGATATTTAGAAACCAAGGTCTAAGCTCTAGGTTTGTCCCTTGCTACCTGAGTATTATTACCTCTGCCCTTTCAGTGCAGGTTTGTATTTTTAATATATGATTAAATTTCATATATATGATTCAAAATCATATATTCACGTAAAATATATAAAAGTTATATATTTTAAGTTGTTGAGTATTTGATACCTCTAATTCCAGTCCACTGCTGCAGGATTCTTTCTTGCCTTCCCCCTATCCATACTTGTGTCTTCATTCTCCTGATGGGAACCCTACTTCCCAAAATATCAAATATTTCTTATTTGTTCAACTCTACAACACACAGAGAAATGTTTCCAAATCACTGTCTTCCTAGGACTATTAAAAACAACTTACCAAGTAAAATTCAAGATTAATTTACTTATTTTAATTTTAGATTAAGGACTATATTCAAAAGTTATTTAGATTAATCATTTCTTCCCTTCAGAATGGTTGTAATTCATTTTAATTACAGTTAGGTTCATTTTTTTCTGTCTATATTAAACGTGAGGATTTTTTTCTCATATCCCCTTTTATTTTTTTTAATTTGTAAAACATTAACATGCTAAAATAAAACCACTATTAAAACATACACTTGGAGAAATGTCACTACCTCCAATTCCTTTACCATTTTTAACCATTTCATGTAATCAATTTCATTAATGTCTAGTTTATTTTTCCCTGTATTTCTTTATACAAAATAAGTATATAGATGTTTATCTTCTATCTTTTGTCACATAAGAGATAACAAATCATACACATTTTTTGCACATTTTTTTCACTTACTATATGCCAGGAAACAATTCATTTTGATCTAGAGATTTATATCCTTTTTTTTTTTTTTTAACAGTTCCAGAGTACTCCATTGTATGTTTGTGCCATGTTTTCAACCAATATTATATGTATAGGTATTTAGGCATCTTTAATATTTTTTGAAATTAAAAGTAATGCTAAAATAAATAATCTTGTATATTTACATTTCTTATTACAAGTGTATCTTCAGGGTAAATTTCTAGAAGTGAGAGTAATGGGTCAAAGACTAAATTAATATTCAGTTCTGTTAAATATTCCCCTGCAGGAGAATTTGAATTCTAACCAGCAACCTGATGAATACCTGTTAACTTATATCTCTAGAAAAGTTTGTCAAATTTTTTAATGTTCCCCAGTGTGATACGTGAGAAATTGCTTTATAAAGGGTAGTTTGGCATTTTTCTAATCGTGTGTGAAATTAAATATCTTTTAGGACCATTTTCATAAATATTTGGTGATTTGACTGCTCATATCTTTTGTCCGTTTTTCTACCTGACTTTTTTTTTATCATTTCTATCACAATTAAAGAGCTCTTTGTATATTAATGACAACAGTCTTCAATTGAAGATAATTAAAAATATTTTTTAGCCACTTTATCACTTGTCTTTTGACTTTACTTTGGTGGTTTTGTGTCATGAGGGTTTTTATTTTAAACACCTGAATTTATCAATTATCTGACTATACTGTTTTTAAATTTTGAGTTATACTTATAAAGCCTTTCTCAAAACCTAGCTTGTAGAGGAATTCTACATTTTTCCAGCATTTTATATTTTATACATTTTATACATTTTTTACACTTAGGTCTGACTCCTTTTTTATTCTTAAGTATGGTGTGAGGTATGGCTCCAATTTTATCTTTTTTCAAAAGGTTATCCATTTGTCCCAACAGCATTTTATTTTATTTTAAAGATTTTATTTCTTTATTTGATAGAGTTCACAAGTAGGCAGAGAGAGTAGGAGGAAGCAGGCTCCCTGCTGAGCAGAGAGCCCGATGTGGGGCTTGATCTCAGGACCCTGAGCTTATGACCTGAGCTGAAGGCAGAGGCTTAACCCACTGAGCCACCCAGGGGCCCCCATCCCAACACTATTTTAAAGTCCATTTCCAGTAAGATGAGATTTCCAATTATATACTAATTCTCATTACATTTGTTTTTGGAATTTCCATTCTATTCCAAGTCTCTGTCAAATAAGGTAAAGTATACTTTTCATTTATAAGGATCTTATCCTGTTTTAAAAGCTTTTTCCCCCTTTTTGTTTCATTAACATATAATATATTATTTGCCCCAGGGGTACAGGTCTGTGAATCATCAGGCTTACACATTTCATACCACTCACCACAACACATACCCTCCCCGATGTCTATAACCCAACCACCCTATCCTTCCCCAATCCAGGGCCCAGGAACCTTCAGTTTGTTTCCTGAGATTGAGTCTCTTATGGTTTGTTTCCCTCCTGATCCCATCTTGTTTCTTTTTTTTCCCCTCCCTATCCCCTCTATGACCCCTCTCCCTGCCTCTCAAATTCCTCATATCAGAGAGATCGTATGATAATTGTCTTTCTCTGATTGACTTATTTTGCTTATCGTAACACCATCTAGTTCCATCCACATCATTGCAAATGGTAAGATTTCACTTTTTGGTGGCTGTAGAGTATTCCATTGTGTGTGTGTGTGTGTGTGTGTGTGTGTGTGTGTGTGTGTGTGTATATATATATATATATATCACATATTCTTTATCCATTCATCTGTTGATAGACATCTAGGCTCTTTCCCTGGTTTGGCTATTAGCGACATTGCTGCTATAAACATTTGGGTGCAGATCACTACATTTGTATCTTTAGGATAAATACCCTGTAGTATGATTGCTGGATCATAGGGTAGTTCTACTGTAAACTTTTTGATGAACCTCCATGCTGTTTTCCAGAGTGGCTGCACCAGGTTGCATTCCCTGGAACATTCCCTGGAACAGTGTAGGAGGGTGCCCCTTTCTCTACATCCTCGCCAACATCGGTCATTTCCTGACTGGTTAATTTCAGCCATTCTGACTGCTGTGAGGTGGTATCTCACTGTGGTTTTGATTTGTAGTTCCCTGCTGATGAGAGATGCTGCGCTCTTCTTCATGTGTCTGTTGGCCATTTAGATGTCTTCTTTGCAAAAATGTCTGTTCATGTCTTCTGCCCATGACCTGATTAAATTATTTGTTCTTTGGGTGTTGAGTTTGATAAGTTCTTTATATATATTAGATACTAGCCCTTTATCTGATATGTTATTTGCAAATATCTTCTCCCATTCTGTTGGTTGTCTTTTGGTTTTGTTGACTGTTTCCTTTGCTGTGTAAAAGCTTTTGATCTTGATAAAGTCCCAATAGTTCATTTTTACCCTTGCTTCCTTGCCTTTGGCGATGTTCCTAGGAAGAAGTTGCTGCGGCTGAGGTCTAAGAGGTTATGCCTGTGTTGTCCTCAAGGATTTTGATTCCTGTCTCACATTTAGGTCTTTCATCCATTTAGAGCCTACTTTCATCTATGGTGTGAGGAAATGGCCCGGTTTCATTTTTCTGCATGTGGCTATCCAATTTTCCCAACACCATCTGTTGAAGAGATGTCTTTTTTCCATTGGACATTCTTTCCTGCTTTGTCAAAGATTAGTTGACCATCTGGGCTCTCTAATTTGTTCCATTGAACTATGTGTCAGTTTTTGTGCCAGTACCATACTGTCTTGATGATTACAACTTTGTAATAAACCTTGAAGTCTGGAATTGTGATGCCACCAGCTTTGGTTTTTCTTTTTCAACATTCCTCTGGCTATTTGCAGTCTTTTCTGGTTCCATATAAATTTTATATTTGTTCCATTTCTTTGAAAAAAATTGATAGTATTTTCATAGGAATTACATTAAATGTATAGATTGCTTTAGAGAGCCTAGACATTTCCACAATATTTCTTCAGTCCATGAACATGAAACATTTTTCCATTTCTTTGTGTCTCCCTCTGTTTCTTTCATGAGTACTCTGTAGTTTTCTGAGTACAGATTTTTTTCCTCTTTGGTTCAGTTTATTCCTAAGTATCTTGTGGTTTTCAGACAAATTGTAAATGGGATTAACTCCTTAATTTCTCTTCCTCTGTCTTGCTGTTGGTGTATAGAAATTCAACAGATTCTGTGCATTCATTTTATATCCTGACACTTTACTGAATTTCTGTATGAGTTCTAGAAGTTTTGGAGTGGAGTCTTTTGGGTTTTCCATGTAAAGTATCCTATCATCTGCAAAAAGTGAGAGTTTGACTTCTTTGCTGATTTGGATGCCTTTAATTTCTTTTTGTTGTCTGATTGCTGAGGCTAGGACTTCTAGTACTATGTTGAATAGCAGTGGTGATAGTGGACAGTCCTGCTGTGTTCCTGACTTTAGGAGGAAAGCTTTCAGTTTTCCCCATTGAGAATGATATTTGCTGTGAGTTTTTCATAGATGGCTTTGATAATATTGAGGTATGTACCCTCTATCCCTACACTGTGAAGAGTTTTACAGTGTGAACTTTTACACTGTGAAGATGTTGTACTTTGTCAAATGCTTTTTCAGAATCTATTGAGAGTATATCATATGGCTCTTGTTCTGTCTTTTATTAATATACTGTATTACACTGATTGATTTGCAGGTGTCAAACCAACCCTGCAGCCCAAGAATAAATCCCACTTGGTCTTGGTGAATAATCCTTTCAATGTATTGTTGGATCCCACTGGCAAGTATTTTGGTGAGAAATTTTGCATCCATGTTCATCAAGGATATTGGTCTGTAATTCTTCATTTCAGTGGGGTCTTTGGTTTGGGGATCAAGGTAATGCTGGCCTCATAAAATGAGTTTGGAAGTTTTCCTTCCGTTTCTGTTTTTGGAACAGTTTCAGAATAGGAATTAATTCTTCTTTAAATGTTTGGTAGAATTCCCCTGGGAAGCCATCAGGCCCTGGGCTCTTGTTTGTTGGGAGATTTTTGATGACTGCTTCAATATCCTTTCCTGGTTATAGGTCTGTTCAGGTTTTCTATTTCTTCCTGGTTCAGTTTCGGTAGTTTGTACATCTCTAGGAATACATCCGTTCCTTCCAGATTGTCAAATTTGTTGGTGTATGGTTGTTCATAATATGTTCTTATAATTGTGTTTCATTGGCATTGGTTGTGATCTCTCTTTCATTCATGATTTTATTAATTTGGGTCCTTTCTCTCTCTCTCTCTCTCTTTTTTGGATAATTCTGGCCAGGGGTTTATCAATCTTATTAATTCTTTCAAAGAACCAGCTCCTAGTTTCATTGATTTGTTCTAGTGTTCTTTTGGTTTCTATTTCATTGATTTCCGCTCTGATCTTTATTATTTTTCTTCTCCTGCTGGATTTAGGCTTTCTTTGCTGTTCTTTCTCCAGCGCCTTATGTGTAGTGTTATGTTGTGTACTAGAGACCTTTCTTGATTCTTGAGAAAAGTTTGTATTGTTATACACTTTGCTCTCAGGACTACCTTTGCTGTGTCCCAAAGATTTTGAACAATTGTGTTTTCATTTTCATTTGTTTCCATGAATTTTTTTAAATTCTTCTTTAATTTCTTGGTTGACCCATTCATGCTTTAGTAAGATGCTCTTTAGCCTCCATGTGTTTGAGTTCTTTCCAACTTTCCTCTTGTTATTGAGTTCTAGTTTCAAAGCATCGTGGTCTGAAAATATATGGAGAATGATCCCAATCTTTTGGTTCCTGTTGAGATCTGATTTGTGATCCAGGATGTGATGTATTCTGGAGAATGTTCCATCCATGTGCACTTAAGAAGCATGTGATTCTGTTCTTTGGGATGGAATGTTCTGAATATATCTGTGATGTCCATCTGGTCCAGTGTGTCATTTAAAGCCTTGATTTCCTTATTGATCTTTTGCTTAGATGATCTATCCATTTCAATGAGGTGGGTGTTAGTCCCCTACTGTTATTGTATTATTATTGATGTGTTTCTTTGATTTTGTTAGTAATTGATTTATATGACTGGCTGTTCCCATGTTAGGGGCATAGATATTTAAAATTTTTAGATCTTCTTGTTGGACAGACCCTTCAAGTGTGATATAGTGTCCTTCCTCAGCTCTTATTATAGTCTTTGTCTTAAAATCTAATTTATCTAAAGAATTGCCACCTCAGCTTCTTTTTATGTCATTAGCATGGTGATTTGTTTTCCATTCCTGAACTTTAAATCTGGGAGTCTTTTGGGGTTTAAAATGAGTTTCTTGCAGACAGTGTATTGATGGAGCTTGATTTTTTTTTTTTTTTTTTAAATCCATTCTGATACCTTGTGTCTTTTGATTTGGGCACTTAGCCCCTTTACATTCAGGCTAACTATTGAAAGATAAGAATTTAGTGACAGTGTATTGCCTGTAAGGTGACTGTTACTGTATATTGTCTCTGTTCCTTTCTGGTCTGTTACTTTTATGTGCTCTCTTTCCTTAGAGGACCACTTTCAATATTTCCTGTAGGTCTGGTTTGGTGTTTGCAAATTCTTTTAGCTTTTGTTTGTCCTGGAAGCTTTTTAATCTCTGCTTCTATTTTCAATGACAGCCTAGCTGGATATAGTCCTCTTAGCTGCATATTTTTCTCGTTCAGTGCTCTGACTATATCATGCCAGTCTTTCATGGCTTGCCAGGTCTCTGTGGATAGGTCGGCTGCCAATCTAATATTTCTATAGTTGCATGTTACACACCTCTTGTCCCAAACTGCTTTTAGGATTTTCTGTTTATCACTGAGGTTTTTAAGTTTTATTGTTAGATGATGGGGTGTTGACCTGTTTTTTATTTTGAGGGGGGTTCTCTGTGCCTCCTGGATTTTGATACTTGTTCCCTTCACATATTAAGGAAATTCTCTGCTGTTATTTGCTCCAATATACCCTCTGCTCTTCTCTCTCTTTCTTCTTCATCTGGGATCCAAATTATTCTAATATTACTTTGTCTTATGGTATCACTTGTCTCTCGAATTCTCCCCTCATGGTCCAGTACTTGTTGGTCTCTCTTTTTCTCTGCTTCTTTATTCTCCATCTTGGTCTTCTATAGCACTAATTCTCTCTTCTGCCTCATTTATCCTAGCAGTGAGAGCCTCCATTTTTTATTGCACCTCATTAATAGCTTTTTGGATTTCAACTTGGTTAGATTTTAGGTTCTTTTTTAAATTTCTCCAGAAAGGGATTTTATTTCTCCAGAAAGGGATTCTATAGTATATTCCATGCTTTTTTCAAGCCCAGCTAGCTCCTTTAAAATCATCATTCTCTACTCTAGGTCTGACGTATTACTAATGTCTGTATCAATTAGGTCCCTAGGCATCAGTACTGCCTTTTGTTCTTTTCTTGGTGGTGAGTTTTTCTGCCTTGTCATTTTATCCAGATAAAAATAGATGAATGAGAAAACAAAATACTGAAAGGGTAGTAATGACCCCAGAAAGATATACACTAACCTAATCAGAAGAGACCTGAAACTGGTGGGAGGGAGAAGAAAGAAGGAATTAAAGATATATATAACTTTTTTTAGACTAGTGAATAGAATAGAGCCACACACTTGACATTTTGGTGTATTTTGATCTGTTAGAAGAAACTACCTCCCAAAATTTTAAAGAAAAAAAAATACACACATAAGGGTATACACGATAAAGGGATGAAATATGACTGTAAAGATAAAAATTTAAGAAGACTCTAAAAAAAGGAATTGATAAGAAGTTGGTTAAAAAAGAAAAAGAAGAATGTGATCAGGCTGGAGACTAAAACAAAGTCATGTGCTAGACTTAGGGTATATTTTGATTAGAAGAAACTGTATCCCAAAATTTTAAAGAAAGAAAAACCTGTATATTTACAAAATATAAGGTTAAATACAATGAAGGGGTAGAATAGGACTATAAAAATGAAAACTTTTAAAGATTTTTTTAAAAAGGTATTGGTAAGATTAAATAGTTAAACATTAAAATAGGAAAGAGGAAAAAATTTTTTTGGAAAATGTTTTTTAAATAGAATTAAAAAATATATAAAAAATTTAACTTTGAAAGACTAAAGAATCATGGGGGGGATTGGCTGGATCCCCTTGGGTCTTGGCTGGATATTCTTGCTAATCTTTGGGGGAGGGGCCTGTTGCCATGATTCTCAAATGTCTTTGCCCGAGGTGAACTTGCAACTGCCCTTGCCAGGGGCCAGGCTAAGCAATCTACTCTGGTTTGCTCTGAGTAGTTTTGTTCCCTGGATGCTTTCCGTATATCTTGGAGGAGGAGAATGAAGATGGAGACCTCGCAGTCCCCAGTCAGAGAACCTGAGAGGTCAGGACCCCTCTCATCAGTGTGCCCTCAGAGAAAAGTCCTCAATCCCTTCTGTCTCCCTGGGTTCCATCTGCACTCCAACCTCATCCAGGCTGTGACCAAGTGCTTCTATCTCTGGTGCATGGCCTTGTTTGGAACCTCCAAACCCAGCAGGTTCCTCCAGCATGCTCCTGCACTGCTCCTCCCAGAGGAGGAAGGAGGTAGTCTCTCCAGATCTGCCACTTGTGGGGTCCCTGCTCAAACATTGGCCTAACTGCCTCAGATCCTGTTTAAGGTAACCCTGAGCTGAGAGCCCCCTCCTCAGCTCTGTCTGTGCAGCCAGCTTCCCCACTCTGATATCTGAAAGCTCTGCCACACTCAGGCATCCCTGGTCTTTCTGTGACCCTGCTGGTCCTGAGACCACATTGTCCTCGTGAGGGCTCCACCCCCTACTTAGCTTCTGGAGCAACTTCCCTCAGTGGAGCAGACTTCTAAAAGTTCTGATTTTATGCTTTGCTGCTCTACCACCTGCCAGGAGCTGGCCCCTCCTCCCGCAGTCTCTCTTCCCATATATCACCTTGGACTCACTTCTCTGCACATCCTACCTTCCAGAAAAAGGTCACTTTTCTGTTCCTAGAATTGCTATTCTTCTTCTCTCCTATCTCCTTTTGAGTTTGTAAGTGTTCAGAATGGTTTGATAACTAGATGAACTCCTGGGACCTGATGATATTTAGGTCTCCTCCCCTTCTGCCATCTTGCTCCCTCTTTCATGTTTTAAAATCTTATTTCAGCTTTTCCTTAATACTAGATACTGTGAAATTCACTATAAAACTCCAAGGGAACAAAAAAACTTGGTATTTCTATTTGGATTGCATTGAATTTCTATATTAATTTAGGGAATACTAGCATCATTAGAATACGGATTTGCCCTATTCTAGTACAAAGAATGTGTTTTCATTAGTTCAAATATACTTCTGTGTCTTGCAGGAGTATTTAAACTTTTTCTTGTAGAGATTTTCTTGTTTTGTGTTGATTATACTTTTTTCCAAGTTTTTATTTCAATTCCAGTTAATTAGCAAACAGTGTAACATTAGTTACAGGTGTAGAATCTAGTTATTCATCACTTGCATACAACACCAGGTGCTCATCACAAGTGCCTCCTTAATACCCATCACCCATTTAACCTGCCTCCTAACTCCCCTCCAGAAACCTTCACTTTGTTCTCTAGTTAAGAGTCTGTTTTCTAGTTTGCCTCTTTTCCATCCTATGTTCATCTGTTTTGTTTGTTAAAATCCACATGTGAGTGAAATCATATGGAATTTGTCTTTCTCTGAATGAATTATTTCACTTAACCTAATACTTTCTAGCTCTATCCACATCATTGCAAATGGCAAGATTTTATTATTTTTGATGGCTAACATTCTAGTGTGTGTGTGTGTATGTGTGTGTGTGTGTATACATATGTATATATACACACTAAATCTTCCTGATCCATTCATCTGTCATTGGACATTTGGGCTCCCTCCATATTTTGGTTATAAACACTGGGGTGCATGTATTCCTTCAAATCAGTAGTTTTTATACTTGGGTAAATACCTAGTAGTGCAATTGCTGGATCATAGGGTAGATCTAATTTTAATTTTTTGAGGAAACTCCATACTGTTCTCCAGAGTGGCTGCACCAGTTTACATTTCCACTAACCGTGTAAGAGGGTTTCCTGTTTTCTGCATCCTTGCCAACACCTGTTGTTTCCTGTGTTGTTAATTTTAGCCATTCTGACAGGCATGAATGATAACTCACTGTGGTTTTGACTTATATTTCCTTGATGATGAGGGATGCTTAACATTTTTTCATATGTCTCTTAGCCATCTGTATGTCTTTTTTGGAAAAATGTCTAATTATGTCTTCTGCTCATTTTTAAACTAGATTATTTGTTTTTTTTTTTGAGCTTCTAAGTTATTTGTATATTTTGGATATTAACCCTCTATCAAATATGTCTTTTAACAAATATCTTCCCCCATTCTGAAGTTTGTCTTTGTTTTGTTGTTTCCTTTGCTATACAGAGCTTTTAATTTTGATGAAGTCACAATAGTTCATTTTTGCTTTCATTTCCCTTGCCTCAAGAGACATATCTAGGAGAAGTTATGGCCAATGTCAAAGAGATTACTGCCTGTGTTCTTCTCTAGGATTTTGATGGATTCTTATATCACCTTGAGGTCTTTCATCCATTTTGAATTTATTTTTGTATAAATATAAATTTATTTATTTATTTATTGTATTAAATTTATTGTATAAATATAAATTTATATTTATACCTGTACCCCTGGGGATAAAAATATATGTTTATAAAAAATAAAAAATTAATTTAAAAAAATGTAAATTTGGTATAATAAAGTGATCCAGTTTCATCTTATTGCATGTAGCTTTCTAGTTTTCCAATACCATTTGTTGAGGGGATTGTCTTTTTTCCTGTTGGATATCTTTTCCTGCCTTGTCGAAGATTACTTGACCACAGAGTTGAGCGTCCATTTCTGGTTTCTCTATTCTGTCACATTGATCTGTGTCCCCATTTTTGTACCAGTACCATACTGTCTTGATGACTGTAGCTTTGTAATATAACTTGAGATCTGGAATCATGATGCCTCCAACTTTGTTTTTGTTTTTCAAGACTGCTTTGGCTATTTGGGGTCTTTTGCGGTTCCATACAAATTTTAGGCTTGTTTCTCAGAGTCCACAGTCTCTCATGCTTCAGCTCCCCCTCCAATTTACACCAATTCATTTTTCCTTAGGGTTTTGGAGGGGAGGGGGGTAGGGCATGGGTGAGCCTGGTGGTGGCTATTAAGAAGGGCATGTATTGGGGGGGGGGGGGACAAGATGGCAGGGAAGTAGGAGGAGGCACCTTTTTAACCTGTACCCTAAAGTGAGCTGATTACCTACCAAAGAACTCCGATCACCCATGAAATCAGCCTGAGATCAGAATTATACACGTCTGGATCTCTACAGGGGCAGAAGACACCAGTGGGCAGGTAAAGCAGAGTGGGAGCAGCGGACTGATATCGGAAGATAAACAAAAGGGGGAGGGAGCCACCAGAGGCGACCAGTTGAAAAGTAATACCCCTAATACAAGCGAAAGTGCCCTGCATCTGGGGACCAGCATTAACTTGGAGACTCGTTGAAAGCACTTCAGAAGAGCAAAAGAACGCGGTGTGTGTGTGTGGGGGGGGGGGGAATTGTGGGAATCGGGGTGGCTAGGGACAGGTGCTTCAGTCCCCGGTTCCAGGACAGCCTCCCCTGGCGCTGAGCCAGAGAGAGTGTGGCAGAGAAACCAGGTCTTGGTCCCTAAGCCGCCAGCACGCCCGAGAACAGGTGGGGTCCGCCTCCTGTGAGGGGCTGGGTGCCTCACCAGAGGACAGAACACGCAAGCCCTGCTATACAGCCTGAGATGCGCACCCTCATTCTCTCCTAAAAGAGGTACACAAAGGCCCGGCCAGCACTCTGTGACCCACGCCATTGTTTCAGAGCCTAAGATGCGTGCCCCATATTCTCCCCTGAAAGAGGTGCCCAAAGGCCCAGCCTGGTGCTTTCGGACCGGTGCCCCGTTCTCAGAGCCTGAAAAGTATGCGCGACCCACAGTCTCCCCTGAAATTGGTGCGCACAAGCCGGGCGCTCTTAGACCCAGAAAGACCAGGCACTCCCAGCCCGGGCCAGCAGGAAAATCTCAGTGTGCGATCGCTGCTTGGAACCTCTCTGGCAGTCTGGAGCTGCCCAGACAGCGGCCACTGCCATGGTTTTGGGTACAAGCTAAAGATCCTGAGTCCCCAGGGACCGCGATTTGGAACCTGCTCTGCCAGCGGCCAATTGGGAACTTATTTGGGATCTGCAGCCAGACTGAGGCTTCTCTCTGAGAGGGAGGCCAGGATGCAGTTTGTTTTCCTCTAAAACTACAAAAACCATATAAGCCGTCAAGGTGAGAGGAAAAAAAAAAGTGAACAAACATAAAAACCGCCAGAGAACAAAAGCCTGAAAAAAAACAGTTTCCTTAGAGCCCAACCCCTTGAGGGGGGTGGGGGGACTTAACTCAGGAACATCATTGACTGAAAACCCACGTGGCAGGCCCCTCCCCCAGAAAACAAACCAAGAAAAGAAAAAAATAAAGAAGACTACAAGAGAACAACCACCACTACTTCATAGGACAATTTTTTATTTTTAACTCGTTCCCACTATTCTGGTTCTTTTTTTTTTTAATAGATAAATTTTTTAACCTATTTACCATCACAGTGAGATGTCCAGTACATTAAATTCCATAATAACCTTCTAACCTGAACTTTTTGATACATACACTTGTGTTTTTCTTTTGCATTTCTATTTTTTTATTTTTTTAAATTTTAGTTTAGTTTAGTCTATATTATTTCTTTTTATTTTCTAATATTCATATAGAGATATACTTCAAAGTAAACCCCTTTCCCCAATCAATACTACCCCTATAGGTAAACCAACTTTTAATCCCCCTTTATGTTAGGAAAGTTGAGTCATTTAACAAAGATATCAAGATACATCCAGGAGGAATCAAAACAACCTTCCTCGCACACACTGAGAATTTATTACCACTCTCCCATCTTTTTCTTCCACCAGTGTTTCTGTGTTTTTGTGTTTGTCCTGAGTGTCTATAAATCTTACACTTGGGGTTCTTTTTGACGAGGTTCTTCCTTTATTTGCATATATATTTTTTTTCCTCTTGTCATATACTTTTATCAGTCTTGTGTTTGTCTGTCTTTGATTGTATACTTCATAAATCTTTCCTCAGGGCCCATTTGGGCTGAACCTTCTCTTTGATCTTCCCTTTCTTCCTGTCTCTCTCTCTCTCTCTTTTTTTTTTCTTTCTTTTTTTCTTTTTCTTTTGTCTCTCATATGGGTGAGGAATCCTGAATGCTCAGAAGTGTTCCAGGGTGCACCTTGACTGCACCACGGTCAATACATTCAGCTACATCTGTTCAGTCATCTCTCACCAAAATGATTAGGAGGAGAAATGCCCAACAGAAGAAAAATACAGAGGATGGACCTTCAGCAACAGAGCTAACAGCTATCAACATAGACAATATGTCGGAAAGAGAATTCAGGCTAACAATTATCC
Organism: Mustela putorius furo; assembly: GCF_011764305.1. Classification (NCBI taxonomy): domain Eukaryota; kingdom Metazoa; phylum Chordata; class Mammalia; order Carnivora; family Mustelidae; genus Mustela; species Mustela putorius. Next base: position 1,466,477 of record NW_025421424.1, read on the forward strand.
AGGCAATAGCTAGGTTGGAGAAAGCCATGGATGACCAAACAGAATTGATTAGGGCTGAGCTGAAAGCGACCAGAGATGATGTTCACAATGTTAGGGCAGAGCTGAAAGCTACCAGGGATGAGGTTCACAATGCTCTCAATGAGTTCCAATCTAATCTAAATTATCTCAAAGCTAGGATAACTGAGACAGAAGATAGAATTAGTGATCTGGAGGACAAACAGATAGAGAGAAAGGATCAGGAGGAAGCCTGGAACAAACAGCTTAGAAGCCACGAAAAAAGACTCAGGGAAATAAATGATGCCATGAAACGTTCCAACGTCAGAATTATTGGAATCCCTGAAGGGAAGGAGAAAGAAGTCTAGAAGATATAGTGGAACAAGTTCTTCATGAAAATTTTTCCAATCTCATGAATGGAACCAGCGTTCATGTACTAGAGGCTGAAAGGTCTCCACCAAGATTATACATTCCAAAAAAAAACATCACAACACCTGATAGTCAAATTGAGGAATCATAATTGTAGGTATAATCCTTGAAAGCTGCTAGGACAAAGAGGCTCCTTACTTACAGAGGAAAGCCCATCAGAATAACGTCAGACCTGTCCACAGAGACCTGGCAAGCCAGAAAGGGCTGGCAAGATATATTCAGGGCACTAAATGAGAAGAACATGCAGCTAAGAATTCTTTATCCAGCAAGACTGACATTCAAAATGGATGGAGAGATAAAGAGTTTCCAAGACCATCAAGGCTTAAAAAACTATGCAACCACCAAGCTGACACTGCAGGAAATATTAAGGGGGTTCTATAAAAGAGGAAAAATCCTAAGAATAGTATTGAACAGAAATATAGAGACAATCTACAGAAAGAAAGACTTCAAAGGTAACACGATGTCAATAAAAACGTATCTATCAATAATCACTCTCAATGTGAATGGCCAAAATGCGCCCATAAAACGGCACAGGGTTGCAGATTGGATAAAACGACAGGGCCCATCCATATGTTGTCTACAAGAGACCCATTTTGAACCTAAAGATAGACCCAGACTAAAAGTGAAGGGATGGAGAAGCATCTTTCATGCCAATGGGCCTCAAAAGAAGGCTGGGGTAGCGATTCTCATGTCAGATAAATTAGATTTTAAACTAAAGACTGTAGTCAGAGATACAGAAGGACACGACATCATTCTTAAAGGGAATAGCCACCAAGATGATCTAACAATTGTAAATATCTATGCCCCCAATATGGGATCAGCCAATTACATAGGAAAACTGTTAAGATAAAGAATCATATTGATATGAATACATTAATAGTAGGATATCTTAACACGCCTATCTCAGAAATAGATCATCGAAGCAGAAAATCAATAAAGAAACAAGAGCATTGAATGACACATTGGACCAGATGGACCTCATAGATATATACAGAACATTCCACCCTAAAACAACAGAATACTCATTCTTCTCAAGTGCATATAGAACCTTCTCAAGAATTGACCACATACTGGGGCACAAATCAGGACTCAACCAAAACCAAAAGACTGGGATTATTCCCTGCATATTCTCAGACACAATGCCTTGAAACTGGAGCTCAATCACAAGGAAAAGTTTCGAAGGAACTCAAAGACCTGGAAGCTAAAGACCACCTTGCTTAAGAATGCTTGGATCAGGGCGCCTGGGTGGCTCAGTGGGTTAAGCCGCTGCCTTTGGCTCAGTTCATGATCTCAGGGTCCTGGGATCAAGTCCTGCATTGGGCTCTCTGCTCAGCAGGGAGCCTGCTTCCTCCTCTCTCTCTCTGCCTGCCTCTCTGCCTACTTGTGATGTCTCTTTGTCAAATAAATAAAATTAAAAATTTAAAAAAAAATGCTTGGATCAACCAGGAGATCAAAAAAGAACTGAAACAATTCATGGAAACCAATGAGAATGAAGACACTTCAGTTCAAAACCTATGGGATACAGCAAAAGCCGTCCTAAGGGGGAAATACATAGCCATCCAAGCCTCTCTCAAAAAAAAATTGAAAAATCCAGAACACAGCAGCTGTCTCTACACCATAAAGAACTGGAGAATCAACAACAAATCAAACCAACTCCACACATAAGAAGGGAAATCATCAAGATTAGAGCTGAGATCAATGAAGTAGAAACCAGAGATACAGTAGAACGTATCAATGAAACTAGAAGCGGGTTTTTTGAAAGAATCAATAAGATCAATAAACCATTGGCCACACTAATCCAAAATAAAAGAGAGAAAGCCCAAATTCATAAAATTATGAATGAAAAGGGAGAGATCACAACGAACACCGACGAACACTAACAATCATCAGAAGTTATTATCAAGAGTTATATGCCAATAAGCTAAGCAACCTAGATGAAATGGATGCATTCCTGGAAAACTATAAACTCCCAAAATTGAACCAGGAAGAAATCGACAACCTGAATAGACCGATATCTAGTAATGAGATTGAAGCAGTGATCAAAAACCTCCCAAAAAACAAGAGTCCATGACCTGACGGATTCCCTGGGGAGTTCTATCAAACTTTCAAAGAAGAAATAACACCTATTCTCCTGAAGCTGTTTCAAAAAATTGAAGCAGAAGGAAAACTTCCAGACTCTTTCTATGAAGCCAGCATTACCCTGATCCCCAAACCAGGCAAAGACCCTACCAAAAAGGAGAACTTCCAACCAATATCACTGATGAATATGGATACTAAAATTCTCAACAAGATCCTAGCAAACAGGATCCAACAGCACATGAAAAATATTATCCACCATGACCAGGTGGGATTCATCCCTGGACTCCAAGGATGGTTCAACATTCGCAAATCAATCAATGTGATACAATAAATTAATATGAGAAGAGAGAAGAACCACATGGTCTTCTCAATTGTTCTAGAAAAAGCATTTGACAAAATCCAGCATCCGTCCCTGATTAAAACAGTTCAAAGTATAGGGATAGAGGGAACATTCCTGAACTTCATCAAAACTGTCTATGAAAGACCCACAGCAAATATCCTCAATAAGAAAAGCTTGCAGCCTTTCTGTTGAGATCAGGAACACGACAAGGATGCCCAATCTCACCACTCTTGTTCAACATAGTATTAGAAGTCCTAGCAACAGCAATCAGACAACAAAGAGAAATAAAAGGTATCCAAATTGGCAATGAAGAAGTCAAACTCTCTCTCTTCGCAGATGACATGATTCTTTATAGGGAAAACCCAAAAGACTCCACCCCCAAACTACTAGAACTCATACAGCAATTCAGCAACGTGGCAGGATACAAAGCCAATGTATAGAAATCAGTGGCTTTCTTATACACTAACAATGAAAATACAGAAAGGGTAATTAGACAATCGATTCCATTTACTATAGCACCAAGAACCATAAGATACCTGGGAATAAACCTAACCAAAGAGGTAAAGGATCTGTACTCGAGGAACTACAGAATACTCATGAAAGATTTGAAGAAGACACAAAAAGATGGAAGACCATTCCATGCTTTTGGATTGGAAGAATAAACATTGTTAAAATGTCTATACTGCCTAGAGCAATCTATACTTTTAATGCCATTCTGATCAAAATTCCACCGGTATTTTTCAAAGAGCTGGAACAAATAATCCAAAAATTTGTATGGAATCAGAAGAGACCCCAAATCACTAAGGAAATGTTGAAAAACAAATATAAAACAGGGGGCATCACAGTACCTGATTTCAAGCTTTACTACAAAGCTGTGATCACATGGTAGACATGTGATCACATGCCAGACAGCATGGTACTGGCATAAAAATAGACACATAGACCAATGGAACAGAGTAAAGAGCCCAGATATGGACCCTCAACTCTATGAGCAAATAATCTTCGACAAAATGGGAAAAAAATATACAGTGGAAAAAGGACAGTCTCTTCAATAAATGGTGCTGGGAAAACTGGACAGCTATATGTAGAAGAATGAAACTCAACCATTGTCTTACACCATACACAAAGATAAACTCAAAATGGATAAAAGACCTCAACATGAGACAAGAATCCATCAGAATCCTAGAGGAGAACATAAGCAGTAATCTCTTCGATATCAGCCACAGCAACGTCTTTCAAGATATGTCTCCAAAGGCAAAGGAAACAAAAGCCAAAATAAAATTCTGGGACTTCAAAAAATCAAAAGCTTCTGCACAGCAAAGGAAACAGTCAAGAAAACAAAGAGGCAACCCATGGAATGGGAGAAGATATTTGCAAATGACAGTACAGACAAAAGGTTGATATCCAGGATCTATAAAGAACTCCTCAAACTCAACACACCTAAAATAGATAATCATGTCAAAAAATGGGCAGAAGATATGAACAGACACTTCTCCCATGAAGACATACAAATGGCTATCGGACACATGAAAAAATATTCATCATCACTAGCCCTCAGGGAGATTCAAATTAAAACCACATTGAGATATCACCTTACATCAGTTAGAATGGCCAAAATTAGCAAGACAGGAAACAACATGTGTTGGAGGGGATGTGGAGAAAGGGGAAACCCTCTTACACTGTTGGTGGGAATGCAAGTTGGTGCAGCCTCTATGGAGAACAGTGTGGAGATTCCTCAAGAAATTAAAAATAGAACTTCCCTATGACCCTGCAATTGCAACTGGGTATTTACCCCAAAGATACAGATGTCGTGAAAAGAAGGGCCATCTGTACCCCAATGTTTATAGCAGCAATGGCCACGGTCACCAAACTGTGGAAAGAACCAAGATGCCCTTCAACAGACTGAATGGATGAGGAATGGATAAGGACTGTGTGTGTGTCTGTGACTGAATGGATAAGGAAGATGTGGTCCATATACACTATGGAGTATTACGCCTGCATCAGAAAGGACGAATACCCAACTTTTGTCGCAACATGGACAGTACTGGAGGAGATTATGCTGAGTGAAATCAGTCAAGCAGATTGAGTCAATTATCATATGGTTTCACTTATTTATGGGCATAACAAATAGCGTGGTGGACACGGGGAGTTAGGAGAATGGAGTTGGGGGAAATTGGAAGGGGAGGTGAACCATGAGATACTATGGACTCTGAAAAACGTCTTAAGGGTTTTAAGTGGTGGGGGGGTGGGAGGTTGGGGGATCCAGGTGGTGGGTATTAAAGCACGGATTGCATGGAGCACTGGGTGTGGTACAAAAACAACGAATACTGTTATGCTGAAAATAAATTTTAAAAAATTAAAAAATAAATAAATAAAAAAGTAGTAGAGAAACAAACAAAAAAGTAAGTCTTCAAAGTTTTTACCACACAAACAAACAAAAAATTGGTCACTGTGAGGTGATGGATGTCTTAATTAACCTTACTGTGGTAATAATTCTGTAATATATTCATATATCAAATCATTACATTGTATATTTTAAACTTACATGATGTTATATATCTCAATAAAGCCAGAACAAATAAAATTAATGTAATAAAAATTAAAATTTAAAAAAAGATGGTTTTGGGGATAAATTTCGAGGGTTTTGACATTATAGGATAATGTTTCTAGCTATGGGTGGGTTCTTATCCCATCTAAGGTGAGCATTCTTATTGCTTTTACTGGTTTTCTGTGAACACTATCAATCTCAAATAGTTCACCTTTAATTGTGAGAAATTTGTCATACACATGTATGTATGTGTGTATATATAATGTACTTTGACTTTTTTCTTTATTCTTTCATCTCCTTTTGTAAGGTCCTCAAGTTCATTTTTAACTCTAACTCCTTCTATTCCACCTTTTATCCCACATTTTGAATTTTTCATGTTTTTCATATTAATATTTCCATTTGTTACTTTTTTATAATTTTAATGTCATATTGCTTGTATCTTACTTTAGGTTTTGAGAGGCAGGCAGAGAGAGAGGAGGAAGCCGGCTCCCTGCGGAGCAGAGAGCCCGATGTGGGACTCGATCCCAGGACCCTGGGATCATGACCTGAGCTGAAGGCAGAGGCTTTAACCCACTGAGCCACCCAGGCGCCCTTTAGGTTTTTAATATAGTTATTTTACATATTGTAAATTCTTAATTTTTCTCTTCTAATTTTTTTTAATGTTAACTTTTTCTATTGAAGCAGTTTTAACCCTCAGGTATATTCCTATAGTTATATTACCCTGGGAATGATAGTAAAACCTATCTTTTAATGAGCATTGGAGAAGGGTAGATGTCCAGATCCAGTCCAGACATTCAGATCCTCAGGGCCCAGGAGAGCTTTAGAACAAAGAGTTGGGGAATGAGCCCTAGCGCAGGGAGATTTAGGCACCACAGATCCAGAGTCGTCCTCCTTTTTATTGTTGTTGTTGTTGTTATTCTATCTAGCAGTTCCTTAGATCTTAGCTTCCCCTTTGAACTCTCTAATGGAAAAACAATATTGGGAGGGACACTCCATAGATTATCTATTAGCTCTGGGGAGTTGAAAAGGGTAGAGTAGGTGCTTGGGAATGAACAGCCTCAATCTATTGACCCCAACCAGTTGTGTGTGTGGTTTTTTGTGGGCTTTGTTTTGTTTTTCCTGCCCTGATTTTACCCTTGTGGCTATCTGGGCTCACCTTGAATTTCTATAGGGAGGTGGCGGTCAACAATGGATCCAAGGGAAAGTCCGGGAGGGGTGGTGGTGGCGGCATGATCAGAAGAACTTTTCTTAAACAGCCTTCCAGAGCCACACCAGCCACCAACTATCCATATAAAACAGTTCAAAACTTTCCATCCACCCTTGGATTTTTTGTATTATTTCTTAGATTCCATGCTTTCATTTTCAGTTCCTCCAAGATTGATTTTGGAGGAGACAGCCCAGGTTAATTTGACATTTTGGTAGGAATTAGAATGTCCTCTCTCCAGATTGTTTAGAATATGCAGTCAATGGATGCAGAAAATAAGTCATACTGAGGATTTTTGTTTCTACCCTAAGAACAATGAGAAGCCATTGAAGGTTTTAAGATCAATGACAGGATCTGATTTTGAGACCACTCAGTCTGCAATATGGTAATTAGATTGGAAGGGAGTGAGAGTCAACATGAAGACAGGTAGAAAGGCTCACAGTTGCCCTGGTGAGATGATAATGATGATCAACACTAAGGTGATGGTGGGGATGAAGGAAAGTGAATTCAAGAGGTACTTATGAAGTTAAATTGCTAGATCTTGATTATAGATTGAGTTTAAGGGAGACAAGAAATACATGAAAGATTAACTTTTATATAGTGGGCTTGTATAACTCAATGGATGTATTTGGGAGAACTGGAAGGGATTGAGTTAACTCAATTTTGGGTATATAAATTTATGATCCCTTTAAAATATTCATTAGACATGTCAAGTAGGCAGCTGAGTAGGCTTGGAGTTCAGAGGAGACAGCTGATCTAGCTCTGGGATGACTCACACATTTATAAATGGATGAAATAACCTTGAGTTCAGAATGGAAGGAGAAGAGGACCTAAAGATGAATCTTCAGGAACTCCAATATTTCATGGCTAGGTGTTACTGGTTGAATTGTCCTCCAAAATTTGTATTTGAAGCCCTAAGCTCCACTACCTCAGATTGTAAGTATATTTGCAGACAGTCCCTTTAAAGAGACAATTAAGTTAAAATAAGAACTGTAGAGTGGGGCCTAATCCAATCTGGCTGGTGTCCTTGTAAGAAATTTGGACATCCAGAGAAACGCCTATACACCGAGTTAAGACCATGTGAGGATATAATATGGAGGCAGCCATCTGCAAACCAAGAAGAGAGGCCTCAAGAGAAACAAAATCTGCTAACACCTTGATTTTTGTACTTCAAAGAACTAAGAGAAAATTAATTTCCATTGCTCAAAGCCACCCAGACTATAGTTTTGCTATGGCAGCTCTAGTAAAATAATACACTAGATTAAAAAATATATATATAAAGATTATGGGGGGGAAGTTGGACAAAGATGATAGAAGATAATTCCTGGAGATTATTTTGTCATAATCACAGAAGTCAAGGCAACAGTGTTTCAAGTCTGGGAAGCAGTCAACAGTGTTAAACTTGGCTGACAGGTCAAGATAAAAACTAAATATTGCCTCTGGATTTAGTGAGTTGGAGTTTAATGGTATTTTTCATTTATTTACTTGAGAGCGAGCATGCACACAGGCAGAGGGAGAAGTAGGCTCCCCACTGAGCAGAGAGCCCAATGCAGGGCTCTATCCCAGGACTTTGGGATTTTGACCTCAGTAGAAGGCAGACAATCAACTGGGCCACATGGGAGCCCTGAGTTTGATGGTATTAATAGACTCCTGGTGGTGTAAAATGCAGGAAGGTAAAATGGCATGGGTTAAAGAGTGAGGGGGAAGTGAAGAAATGACATAATTATGGACAATTCTTAAGGTTTGATAGGGAAAGGGAATGAAGAATGGAGGTGGTTTTCTTTTTTTTTAAGATTTTATTTATTTATTTGAGAGAGAGAGAGAGGTCACAGGTAGGCAGAGAGGCAGGCAGAGAGCGGGGGAAACAGGCTCCCCACTGAGCAGGGAGCCCGATGCGGGCCTCGATTCCAGACCCCGAGATCATGACTGAGCTGAAGGCAGAGGCTTAACCCACTGAGCCACCCAGGCGCCCTGGAGTTCTTTTTAAATGGGGGAGACTTGACCTTGTTTTTTCTCAATGCAAGTTTTCAATTTAAAAGAAGAAACTGAATGTATAAACAAAGTAATTGGTATAAGAGCATTCTTAAGAAAGGTGGAGGGGAGAGTTTACAGCTGAGATGGGGGAGGGCCAACCTTTTATTAACAGAGAAAGAAAGGCTGGGAAGCAGAGGTGGGCACCTTCAGAATTACTCCGGGGATAAAGGAATGGCTGCTTATTTTCTAGTTGAAGGTGCTTGGTTTTTAAGCCTTCTTTGCTTCCTAAAATGAAATCTCAATTCAACTTTGCATTATAACTAGTGTCTTTCCTCTCATATTCTGGCATTTGATTGGTTGGTTGTCTATTTTCAGAGTGGTTGTTGAGTCTTCACCTTAATGCCATTGGTATTTTAGTAAGAAGTTTTGAGAAGCTTCAAAGGGCAGTTGCTAGTCAGTCACTGTAAAAATGACAAGTTTCTGTCTTCTCAAGTTTTATATTTAAAAAGTTATGCCATCTGGAGTTTATAATATATGGGGGAAGTCTGATACTTTTCCCAAATTGCTAGCCAGTTATCTCAGTACCATTTCAATTCAACAAATATATCTGAGTACCTATGAATCGCTTTGTGCAATACAAGAAATCATCTTTGTTAAAGACTTCAGTATTTCACCAAGGGTTAAATAGACCAATAAATGTGAGCTACAACAAAGAAGTGCTGTAAACATAATTATCATTAGCAGTTTAAACAGATTAAATTTTTATACAATTACAGTGTTAGGTCTGTGATCAAAGGAGCGAGACTGATACAAGTTGAAGGTCAAGCAAAGCTTTATTTCCCGCCAAGCATCGAGAATCAAACTGACGGGTTGGGGCCACCTCTTACAGAGAGGGTGACCACCCCCAGCCTCACAGACTAACTTTTATAGAGCAAAGGCCATGTGGTTGAGCCTGGCCCCACACAGGTGGCCAATGAGATTGCAACACACAGAGAAAGCTGCACAGTCATGCTAGGTCACACAATTCACACACATACACAATTCAGTTGGGTGGCCAACTGAATTACAATTCACCCTGTAGTAGCTCTTTGAACTAGCCTATCACCTTGGTTCGAATTGGTGCCTAAAAGGCGGGGGCCACACTCCTTGGTAGCTAGGGAGACAGTATACACGCTCCACTGATTGGATGTCTCCACCTAGCCTGACCCGCCCTTGTATTTGAGCTCTGTTACCTGGGACTAGTTGACCATATTTTACTTGTTTCCCAGACTTGCTTTTAAGTAAGTCCCTTGCGGGGGGGGCGGGGTCAGTTTAAGTTTTACTGAGTAAACAACAAAATGGCTGTTCAACCAAGATGGAGCCACTCTGGCTAAATAGGCCCTTAAAACAGGAAATGCCTTTTTCTGGATTCTTACAGAAAACCAGACCTGATAGGGGACAGTGGAGAGTTGGGAGATAGGGGAAGGAGTTTAGAGGAGTAAGGCAGTCCAGCAAGAGAAGCCAGCACGACAAGCAAAAGCCCAAGTGAGAAACTGCAGGATGTCTTTGGGAAGTCTAGATTATGGGTGAAGGTAAGCAGTGCTAAAGTTCATACTGTAGTTAGTAGACAGCAAAAAACCCCACTGGCCTAGAGATGGTTTGGGGCTATAAAATGCTTTGAAGGTACACTTGAAGAAAATTTAGTATACACTTTAGATTGACTGGAAAAATAAGTCACAGGCTTTTTACAAAAGGTAAAAGAGCACAAGCAGCAGACATAAAGGACAGTTTATTAAAAATCAAGAAAATATATCAGTTTGCACATATGGAAGAAGTTCAATAGACTTAAGACCCTTATTATCTCGGGTTTTCATACTTGTGTAGAGGTATAAACTTTTCCACAGAAGCTCATCAGTGCATAAAATCTTGCATTGTTCTCATACCCCTGTCTTAGCCTTCTCAAAGCCGCAGGCTAGAGGGCATCAATGATAAGCATAGAGGCTACTTATAGACAAACAGGCTTGAGTGATGTTAATATACAAAGGGCCCTCAGGCATTCCCTGGCTGGACACAGGCCCATCAGGCAGCACACCTCAAAATATCCATAGGCCCTCACTGACCAATGGGCTACTTACAACTAGGCACAGTTACCAAAAAAGGGAGAATTCCGTATGTTGCCATAACTTTTCACCTTCCATCTTTAAAATCAGCCCCCACCTAGGTACCTGGGTTGCTTAGTCCATTAAGCATTGGACTCTTGATTTCAGCTCAGGCCATGATCTCAGGGTCATGAGATCAAGTCCTAAGTTATTTTCTCATTTTCTCTCTCCCTGTGCCCCCACCTCCCCCTCCAAAAACAACTGAGAAAACAGCCCCACCCACTGCCTCCTTACAGTCTCCCCTTTGTTGTTATGCCCACAGCTTCCTTGCAGTGTATTCAATAAACTTCTATCTTCTTTATTGTGCTTCAGGTGAATTCTTGTCACTGCCTGTGCCACCCATCAGCTTCCACCTGGTCGTTGCCCATTTGGAGACCCCCCCCCCCCAATCCAATCAGAAGAGACCCCACAATAAGCTGTGGAAAAAAGAGAACAAAACCCTCAGGATGAACAGAATAGATAGTTTTTTTCTTATAGAATGACAGCCCTTTGGGAAGTGGGAAGGGCTTATAAAATGTAGGAAGGACTTAGGGAGACATAGGGCAGTGCTGAGGACTCTGAATTGCTGAGGTAGACAAGCAAAGTAAGGAGCTGCCACTGACAAGTGACCCCATGTAAGGGAGAATGTGCTATGTGAGTTTTCTCATCTTCTGTGTTGTTTTGCCCAACTTCTCATGAGGCAGAGGTTCATGGCCTAGGACCTTCATCCAGAGGGAAAAGCACATATGGCTGGAGGATGGGGGACTGAGTGCGGGGTGAAAATGAAGCACCTCAACTCCCAGAACAACTGTGCTGCTGAAAGGTCAGCTGTATTCTCTGAGAGTGAGTTCCCTGCTCTGATGCTCCTCTCAGATGTTCAGAAACATCCACAGTTGGCCCTGTGCACACAGCCCTCAGAAGTGAGCCCTCAGGAGAGCATACAGCTTCTGCAAATCAAGTTTTATTCACATCTGCTACTACCTCAGCTATCAAGGCTGCTTCTGAAGGTATGACCATTTACCTACGTAGTAGGTTTCACTGTACTCCCTTTAGAGAGTTCCAATTCTGTGTTTATAGGAGAAATAAGATGCCAGTCAAGAGGTTAAAGTTACAATAATAACCTCGATGTCAAGACCTAGCAGTAAGGGTAGGAGTTAAGAGGGAACAAAAATGAAAGGAGTTTGGGGTGCCTGGGTGGCTCAGTCCTTTGAACTCTTGATTTTGGCTCAGGTCATATCTCAAGGTTGAGAACGAGCCCTGTTCTGGGCTCCACACAGGACATGGAGGTTCCCTGAGATTCTTTCTCTCTAAAAAGGAAAGAAGTTTTAGGAGGAAAAAAAAAAAAAATGGAAGAATCATGAATTTAGGGTCTAATAGGTCTTTGACACAGATACTAAACTGTCAAAGGGTGAAAGTGCCAGGGAGAGAGTCGGAGCACATCCCAGGTGCCATAGATACTATCCTCCTTAGAAGGTCCTGGTCCTGGATGGCTGCCCCTCTAGCCAGGATTCCTTGAAATGAAAGGCACAGGGCTGAGATTTCTGAAGACGTCTCTGCAGGACTAAGGGTGGGGAGGTCTAAACACAGCAGAAGTCCGGCTGGTTGCAGATAGTCAACCAAGACTGAGGCTTTTTTTTTTTTTTTAAAGATTTTATTTATTTATTTGACAGAGCACAGGCAGGGGAGCAGCAGAGGGAAAGGGAGAAGCAGGCTCTCCACTGAGCAGGAAGGCATAAATGGGCTGAAGGTGCTTCCTTCTCCCAGAGCAACCTGTTTCATTTCTTCTTAATCCACAGTCTAATCCTCTGTAAAGAAATCAGTCTAATGGAAGGGAAGAAAACTGGATTGAGGAGAAAGAAAGCAGTGAAACCATTAGAGATAGAAAATTTATTATTATGCAAATTGCTATGCAAATGGAAGCCCTGGCAAACAGCCAGAGGACTTTCCCAATTAAGGTGTGCATCCCTGTATTACCGGTACCAAATCAGAGTAACACATCCTGAGAACAAAATGAGAATTCAGAAAACACAGTATCTCAGAGGCCCACCAGATCCAGACTCTTTTGAAACACTCTAATTCAGTAGCTCCGGGCAAATATTAACTGCTTGCTGAATGCTGACTGTGATACTGGTCAACTGTTAAGGTGCCAGCTGTCCTGGAGAAGAAGAGGATGGTGGATGAACAGCTGCCCTGCTTCTAGGAAAGTAGTATCTGATAAGGACAGTCAAGGAAGATCTAGTTCATCACTTTAAAATCAATTTTACCAAAACTGCTACTTCTCTAGGTTAGTAATTATTGAAGTAATCACTCTGAAAGTAGCATGTCTTAATTCCCTTTCACCATATAAATTCTTCCAATACTGTTAGTACTCATTATGGCTACTATTATCTCATTATTAAAACTCTTTTGATACTGCTTAAATTGTACAGGCATACAAAACATGACTTTTCTGCTAAGTTTTTATAGTTAAACCAAACAGGGAAAGATTAATACTGCATGCTATCACTTGTATCTGGAATCCTAAAAGAAAGATGTCAAACTCCTAGGAACAGAGCCTTGTCTATAGGCCTGAAGGATCTCTAGAGACCTGATGTGAAAAGATTCACTGTTATCAAATGACAATTATTCAATGAACTCCTCCTTTCATATACCTTTTAATCTAGCTGCTGGCACCAAGAAATGCTTGGGTGTATTCGTCCTTGGATATGTAGAAGTTACAAAGTACTTCTTAGAGTAAAAAATGTGGCAGAAAAAGGCTTGGCCTTGATTAGTGATACCAGAAAATGCAAGACATTTTCTTTGAGCTGAGAGAACACACTAGTAAGATCACAAAAGGATACATGTAAGTTGGGATGCCTTTTGCAGCCAAATGTTTCCGAATAAGTCGCTCAGTACCATACCAGTTAAAACCTTTTGTGGCATGTCCAATGCGTGGAAGATGAACACTTGCTGTTAAAGGGGAAAAAACAGGTTATGATGTCTTCATTCATCAAAAATTTGATTCAGTATAAAATATACGTAAGAGAAAACTCGACTCTTAGTCACTTTGTGGTTTCCAACAGACAAAATGTACATAATCGTGGGGTATCCCACACAAAGTATAAAATTAGAATGTCAAAAATATTCTAGGGCAGGACTATAATAGGAAGAAGTCAGTCAGTCTATCAAACACAAAGACCTACAGGTTCTGGAAATAAGCAGGTACAATGAAAATAGAGTATAATCAGTGTTGGAGATAAAAAGATCATTATTATTATTATTATTATTATTTAGAGAGGGGGAAGAAGGGAAAGAGGGAGAATCTTAAGCAGGATCCATGCTCAGTACAGAGCCCAAGGCAGGGCTTGATCTCACAACCTTGAGCTCATGACCTGTGCTGAAATCAAGAGTCAAGACACTTAACTGACTGACCCTCCCAGAAATAAACAGATAAGCTTTAACAAGCCAATCAGTTCAACAAACTCTGAAACACAATAGGTTTAGAAATAAACTTCACTCTCATTTGGGCAGAGAACTGTCTGCTAATGTGGACTGGATGTGGCTACCCAAGAAGGGAAGTGGTAGGGTAAACAGTATCCCCAACAGCATCTGACCAGATTACTACATCTCTGGTCTTCTGCTTCCTCATCTGTAGAATGAGGACACAAATACCCCAGTGCAGGAAGATGGTCCGCAGAGATAGTGAATACAAAAGTGATCTGGAAAGGAAAGGAGGCGAATCAAGATGATGTGGTGATACTTGTGTGGTCTCTCAGACATTGAGGCTTACCTTTACCATCTATACTGAGTGAGGTCTTAACATTTCTCACCTCCCTTTAAAAACCCTATCAGAAAACCCTGGAAACAGAAATTCATGTTCTGAAAAGCTTACCTTTCTTTCTCTTTGCTGCTAAATAGATCTTCTTCAGGCCCTCTTCTAGGGCTGCCATCTTAATGCCAGACAGGACATTTGCGCGGTCACGGTGCTGAGCCACAATCAAGGCCAACTAGGAGGAAAAGCCATCACATGGTTGACATGACACGAGAAGACTGCACTGTCAACTAAGTGAGGTACCCATGGAGGTCACTTAGTGACCCCCCATGGAGGGGGGCTTCATCTCCATCTTTTCTGGATGTTCTGCCTGAACCAGGTCCTACCAAATCCATGACTTAATCTTCCATTCTAATTGGTTTATTTTGTGGTAACTTTATACATAAGCATTTCTTCTTGTTTTTAAGATATGTTAAAACCAGTGTCCAAAACATGCTGTCTTTCCTAAGTGCTCTCAATGGTAAAAGAATTTTTCAGTCTTAGGAGCAAAAAGGACTTTACAGATTCCTGTATCCAGCCCTCTGGTGGATATTCGAGTCAGCTCCCAACCCCCATTCCATCTCTGCTCCCGTAATTCCTACACTGTCCTAAGTCGGGGAGACTGGACAGAGTGTCAAGGGAGTGTCTGGGACTGGCAGCCCTACCATCATATGGTCACCAGTTGTAAACAGTTTCCTTGAGTCACTGGATTCTGAGCGTCTATGCTGTAATCACTGTGTTGTTCATGTTTTTTAGTGTTTTAGAAATGACTGAAAAAATGGTTGACCAGGCAGAAGCCACTTTGTTGTCAGCCACAAAGACCACCAACCTCAAAAAAATGTATGTCCCTTTCAGCCCGGTTTCTAAATTTCTTTTCTAAGTCAGTAAGATTTGGCTCTGAATTGAATATGAATTCAGGCCCTTGATAAAGTCAGGTCAAGGGGCACCTGGGTGGCTCAGTGGGTTAAGCTGCTGCCTTCGGCTCAGGTCATGATCCCAGGGTGCTAGGATCAAGCCCCATGTTGGGTTCTCTGCTCAGCAGGGAGCCTGCTTCCTCCCCTCCCTCTCTGTCTGCTTATGATCTCTGTCAAATAAATAAATAAATAAAATCTTTAAAAAAAAAAAAGTCAGGTCAAGAGTGGTTAATAAAACATCTTAGAGGAATTCTAAAGGACTGGTAAGTAAGAGACACTTAAGATGCAAAAGGAGAATTTTTCTTTGAAAGCAAGAAAGCATGAGTTGGGGGAAGGGCAGAGGGAGAGAATCTTAAGCAGTCTCCACACTCAGCACAGAGCCCATTGCAGGGCTCAGTCTCAGGACTCTCAGATCATGACCGGAGCCAAAATCAAGAGTTGGACACTTAACTAACCAAGCCACCCAGGTGCCCCTAAAGGAGAATTTTAATATAAGCAGAGGAAATATGGATCGGCTCCTCTTCTCTGCTTATGGCTGGCTACTGAACACAATCTTTTACACATCTTTTCACATAATGAATGATGACACACTTGAGGTTTTGAGCCCTGTTTTCTTATTGTTTCCTAAGCACTTCCTATGAGCCATACTGTGTGAGGTATCGAGGATAAAATGACAGAGTCTACACTCTCAGGAGGAGCCTGCCTAAGGTCGGTATAGAGAACCACCAAGTCCGAGAACAATGTTCCGTGATGGAAAGAAGGGCGACGGAGGGAGTGTGGTGGGACTGTGAGGCCTAACATGCTTGTTATGGGTTGAATTCCTATGTTGAAGCCCTAACCCTTAGTACTGAAGAAATGTGACTGCGTGTGGAGACAGGACATTTTAAAGCAGCAAATAAGTTAAAATGAGACCATTAGGTGGTGCCTGATCCAGTCTGACTGCTGTGCTTACAAGGAAAAAATGTGGACACAGACTGAGACACCAGGGATGTGCACACAGAGAGGAAAGACCATGTGAGGAAATATGAAGGTGGCTACCCTTAAGCCAGGAAAGAAGCCTCGGAGGCAATCAGCCCTGCCTGCACCTTAATCTTGGACAGGCAGCCTCCAGAACTGTGAAGAAATTAATCTGTCTTCTGAGCCACCTGGCTGGTGGTGTTTTTTAACAAACTAGAGAGATGATCCTTGAAAAGCACAGTGTTGGTGCTGTTTTATTATGGCAGCCCTTGAAACCAATGTGTTGACAGAGAGGGCAGCAGGAACAGGAGAGGTTTAAGAGGAGGTGACATGCGCCAAAATTTAGTTCTGATTAAGAGATTTTTTTTTTTTTCTAACTTACCAGATCTTGCCCACTGTTTCTTGACTCTTTATCATCAATAGGAAATAAAAGGACGCCTCCCAAATTCAAGTCTGAGGTAAAATAAAAGAGCAACAGACAGAAGGTAAGGTTCACTCTGGACTGAGACCCCTGAAGAGGGACCCTTGTGAATGCCCGACTCCTTTCCTCATCGGCCAATCAGGTAGCAATCTCATTTTTTCTCACTCTCTTAGATTCAGTCACTGCTTTAGCCAGGAACTCACAGGATCCACCCTGGAGAGGTTTTTTTCTTTTTTAATTTTTTGGCTCAAAAACTTTCATTTTCTTCATGCTTTATTGGGGTAAAATATACCTAACATAAAACTTACCGTCATGACCATTTTTAAGCACACAGCCCAGTAGCGTCAAGTACCTTCACACTCCTATGTAGTCTCCACAGCTCTCTTTACCTTGCAAAACTGACACTCCATACTTATTAAACATCTTCTCATCTCCTCTACAACCACCATTCTTACTTTCTACCTCTGTGAATGTACTGGAGTTATTTCATCTAAGTGAAATCACACAACACTTTTTTTTTGGTGACTGGCTTATTTTACTTGGTATCATGTCCCCAGGAACTGTCCATGTTGTAGCATGTGTCAGAATTTCCTGGTTTCCAAGGCATGAATTATTATTCCCGGTATGAATATACACTGCACTGTTTATCTATTCATCCATCAGACACTTAGGGTTCCACCTTTAGGCCATTGTGAATAATGCAACATAGGTGTACAAATACCTGTTTTGAGTCCGAGTCCCTGTCTGCAGTTCTTATAAGAGGGATTGCTGGATCATATGGTAATTTTATTCTTAAACTTTTTTAGGAAACACTATACTGTTTTCCATAGCAGCTACATCATTTTGTGTTCCCACCATCAGTACACAAGTGTTCTAATTTCTCCACATCCTCACAAAACACTTGTTATTGTCTATTTTTTTATTGAGATGTAACTGACATGTAACATTGTAGAAGTTTAAGGCATATAACATATTGATTTACACATTTATACTGCAATACAAGTGCCACTAAAGCAGGAGCTAACATCTCAATCACATCCCATAACCTCTTGGTGGGAACAATTACGACCTGGTCTCTCAGCCATTTTAAGGTTTATAATAAAGATCTGTTGTCTGTAGTCCCAGCAATGTATACTGACCTCTAGAGGTCATTTATTTACTAAGTGCAAGTTTGTACCCTTCAACATTAACATTAACCATTTCTACCACGCCCAGCCCCTGGTAACCACCATTTCATTCTGGTTTTTGTTTTGTTTTTAGTTATAGATTCCACATTAAGGGACACGTGTGTGTGTGTTTTGTGTACACATCTTCTTTATCCATTCATTTGTTGACAGACACTTTATCTTGACTATTGTGAATAATGCAGAAATCAACATGGGAGTGCATAGATATCTCTTTGATAACCTGCTTTCACTTCCTTTGAATATATACCCAAAAGTGGGATTGCTGGATCATATGAAAGATCTAATTTTAACTTTTTGAGGAACCTCTACGCTGTTTTCCATAGTGACTGCACCAGTTTGCATTCCCACCAATGATGCATGATGGTTCCCTTTTCTCTACATCCTCATCAATACTTATTAGCTCTTGTCTTCTTGATGACAGCCATTCTGTCAAGTGTGAGGTCTTATTTCATTGTAATTTTGATTTGCATTTCCCTGATGATTACTGATGTTTAGCATCTTTTCATGTCCCAGTTGGTCATCTGCACATATTCTTTGGAAAAATATCCATTCGGTTCCTCTGTTCACTTTTTAACCAGACTTTTTTTTTTTTCTGTTGAGTTATCCAAGTTCTTTATAAATGTTGAATAGCAACCCTTTATCCAGTATATGGTTTTTAAATATTCTCTTCCTTTCTGTAGGTTGCCTTTCCATTTTGTTGTTTCTTTTGAAGTGCAGAAGCTTTTAAGTTTGATGTAGTCCCACTTATTGATATTTTTATTTTTATTCTTTTGATGTCCTCCCCCAAAAATCACTGCCAAGGACAATCTCAAGGAACATCTTCCCTCAGTTTTCTTCCAGGAGTTTTATAGTATCAGGTCTTATGTTTAAGTCTTCGATCCATTTTGTGATAATTTTTGTAAGTGGAGTAAAACAGGGGTCCCAATTTCATTTTCCTGCATGTGGCTATCCAGTTTTCCCAACATCAGTTGAAAAGACAGACTACATTTTTCCCATTGGATGTTCTTGGCTCCCTTATTAAATATCATTTGGCAATGTATGTAGAGGTTTAATTCTGGGGTCTGTAGTCTGTTTCATTGATCTATTTGTCTATTTTTATGCTGATACCACACCATTTTAATTATTATCACTTTGTAGTCTAGTCTGAAATCAGGAAATGTGATGCCTTCTGCTTTGTTCTTTCTGATGACTGCTTTTGCTACTCGGGTCTTTTTTGGTTTCATTCAAATTTTTGGATTTATTCTATTGCTGTAGAAAACGCTATTGGAATTTTGATAGGGATTGCTTTAAACCCAGAGATGGCTTTGTGTAGCATGAACATTTTAATGGTATTTCAAAATCACTGATCAGAAGAGTTAATATCTTTTCAATTATTTATTTTCTTCTTCAATTTCTTTCAACAAAGTCTTGCATTTTTCATTATCTAAATCTTTTACTTCCTTGATTAAATTAATTCTTAGATATCTTATTGTGTTTCCTGTTATGGTGAATGGATAGTTTTCCTCATTTTTTAGAATTTTCACTGCTAGTGCATAGAGAAGGAACTGATTTCTGTGTATTGATTTTAGATCCTGCAACTTTACTGAATACATTGATTATGTCCAATAGCTCTTTTTCCAGTTGATTAAATCCAATATACTGCGAATTTGGGGTTTTCAATATATTGTATCACATCTACAAATAATGACAATTTTACTATTTCCCTTTTAAGTTGGATGCTTTTTGTCTTTCCTGATTGCTCTAGCTAGGGCTGCCTGTACTATGTTAAAAAAGGAAGAATAGGCAGGCACCCATGTTTTGTTCCTGGTTTTAGAAGAAAATCTTTTGATTTTTCTCTGTTGAATATAATGTTAACCATGGGTAACACATATGGCTTTTATTATGCTGATGTATGTTCATCCTATACTTATTCTTTTGAGGGTTTTTATCGTAAAAGGATATTGTATTTTGTAGAATGCTTTTATTGCATCTGTTGAGAAGTTTAATGATTTTTGTCTTTCATTCTACTAATGTGGTGTTTATCACATTTGATTTGCATATGAAGAACTATCCCTGCATCCCAAGGAGAAATCTTATTTGGTCATGGTGTGTAATCCTTTTAATGAGTTAAGTTTGGTTTGCTAATTTTTTTTTATAATTTTTGCATCAATATTCATCAGGATTTTGGTCTATAGTTTTTTTTTTTTCCTTATAATGTCCTTACCTGGCTTTGGTATCAGGGTATTACTGGCCTCAGGAAGGAGTTTGAAAATGTTCCCTCCTCTTCAATTTTTCTGTAAGAGTTTGAGAAGGGTTGGCTTTAATTCTTCTTAAAATGTTTGGTAAAACTTGTCCAGGAAGGCATCTGGTCCTGGGAGATTTTTAAAACCTGAGTCCATCTCCTCACTCATAGTCCATCTGTTCAGACTTTACGTACCTTCTTGGTTCAGTCTTAGTAGGTTGTGTGAGTATGAAATTTATCCATTTCCTCTAGATTATCTAATTTGTTGGTGTAAAATTGCTCATAGTAGTGACTTATGATCTTAATGTTTTTCCGCAGGTCCGCTGTAATTTCTCCTCTTTCATTTCAGACTCTGAGTCATCTCTCTTTTTTCTTAGCCTTTCTAAAGGTTTGTCAATTTTATATTAAAAAAACCTCTTAGAGTCACATCTTCTCTTTTGATTTTCTGATCTCTAATTTCATTTATTTCAGATCTGATCTTTATTTCCTTCCTTCTGCTAACTTTGGGGCTTACTTTGTTCTTTTTCTAGTTTTTTAAGGTATAAAGTTGGGTTATTTGAAATATTATTTCTTAACATATGTATTTATTGCTCTCAACTTCCCTGTCGGGTACTTCTGCAGC
The DNA here is from genome assembly GCF_011764305.1 of Mustela putorius furo. Classification (NCBI taxonomy): domain Eukaryota; kingdom Metazoa; phylum Chordata; class Mammalia; order Carnivora; family Mustelidae; genus Mustela; species Mustela putorius. The sequence goes on from NW_025421424.1 coordinate 1,487,274, forward strand.
ATCCATCAATGTTTGGTATGTTGTGTTTCCATTTGTTTCAAGATATTCTTTGGTTTAGGCAAACCACGGAATGGAAGAAGATATTTGCAAATGATAATATAGACAAAAGGCTGATATCCAGGATCTATAAAGAACTTCTCAAACTCAACACACACAAAACAGATAATCATGTCAAAAAATGGGCAGAAGACATGAACAGACACTTCTCCAATGAAGACATACAAATGGCTATCAGACACATGAAAAAATGTACATCAACACTAGCCATCGGGGAGATTCAAATTAAAACCACACCGAGATAGCACCTTACACCAGTTAGAATGGCCAAAATTAGCAAGACAGGAAAACAACATGTGTTGGAGAAGATGTGGAGAAAGGGGAACCCTCTTACACTATTGGTGGGAATGCAAGTTGGTGCAGCCTCTTTGGAGAACAGTGTGGAGATTCCTCAAGAAATTAAAAATAGAACTTCCCTATGACCCCGCAATTGCACTACTGAGTATTTACCCCAAAGATACAGATGTTGTGAAAAGAAGGACCATCTGTACCCCAATGTTTATAGCAGCAATGGCCACAGTCGCCAAACTGTGAAAGAACCAAGATGCCCTTCAACTGATGAATGGATAAGGAAGATGTGGTCCATATACACTATGGAATATTATGCCTCCATCAGAAAGGATAAATACCCAACTTCTGTAGCAACATGGACAGGGCTGGAAGAGATTATGCTGAGTGAAATAAGTCAAGCAGAGAGAGTCAATTATCATATGGTTTCACTTATTTTTGGACCGTAACAAATAACATGGAGGACATAGGGAGATGGAGAGAAGAGAGTTGAGGGAAATTGGAAAGGGAGATGAACGATGAGACTATGGACTCTGAAAAACAATCTGAGGGTTCTGAAGGGGTGGGGGATGGGAGGTTGGGGGAGCCAGGTGGTGGGTATTATGGAGGGCACATATTGCATGGAGCACTGAGTGTGGTGCATAAACAATGAATACTGTTATGCTGAAAAGAAATTAAAAAAAAAAAGGAAAAATTAAAAAAGATATTCTTTGGTTTGCCTTTTGACTTCTTCTTTGACTCCACTGGTTGTTCAGAAGTATGCTGTTTAGTTTCCACATTATTTGGAGATTTTTCTAACATTTCTCATTAAAAATTTCTAGTTTCATCATTGTGGTTGGAAAAGATATTTGGTATGACTTCAGACTTCTTTTGCTATGACTTGTTTTGTGCTCTATCATATAATCCATTCTTGAAAATGTTCCATCTGTACTTGAGATGTGTATTCTGCTGTTGTTGGATGAAATTTTCTACAGATGTCTGTAAGGTCAGTCTGATGTACTATTTGGTCCAAGTCTATCTCCTTGTTGCTTTTCTCTCTGGATGATCTGTGTACTGCTTAAAGTGAAAGACTGACATCTCTATTATTGCACTGATGTCTATGTCTCCCTTCGTATCTGTTAAAATTTGCTCAATATATTTAGGTGCTTTGATGTTGAGTGCATATATACTATTGTTATATTTTCTTGGTGCATTGATCCCTTTATCCTTATATAATGACTTTGCTTGTCTCTTGCAATCATTTTGGTTTAAAGTCTACTTTGATGTAAGGATCGCTACCCCCACTTTCTTTAGTTCCCACCTGCAGAGTTCTCTTTCTTCATCCCTTCAATTTGGCGTCTACGTGTTTTTAAGGCTCAAGTTGGTCTCTTGTAGGCAGCAAACAGTTGTGTCCTGTTTTTTGTTCTTTTCATCCTTTTGCTTAATGAATTCAATCCATTTAGAGTAATTACTTTATCTAAGTCCTTAAGAAACGTCACATTACTCACTGCTTTCTAGTTGCTCTGTATTTCCGGTTTCTTTTTCCCTCTGTTTCTGCCTACCTCCATACACCGGTTATTTTTCTGTAGTGGGATGTTCCATTTCCCTTTGCCTCTTATGGATCTGCTCTAGATTTTTGCTATGTTTTACCATAAAACATCTTATAGATAAAACAGTCCATCTTAAACCGAAAGCAACTTATGGTCAGTCACCTATTAAGGCTCTTCCTTTTATTCCTTTTATCCCTTTTTATGTTGCTTATTCATTACTGGTTCTTTTTACTATTCTTTTCCCTTAACATTCATACTGGATGGTTAAAGCACCATCCTAATATAGAAAGCAGTTACCTCTCTTTTTCGCCATTACTAGTGTGTTGTGTACTTCCAAGTTTTCGAGTTACTGATCAGCATCTTTTCATTTTGGCTGAAGTTTTCAGCATCTTGGAAGGCAAATCTAGTGGTAGTGAACTCCCTCAGCTTTTTGTCTGGGTTATCTTATCTGAAAGATAACTTGGCCAGATACAGTTGGTAGACTGCCTTAGTTGGCACTCTTTATCTTCCGATACTGAACATGTCATTCCACTCTCTTCTAGCCTGTAGGTGCTACTGAGAAATGTGCTGTCAGCCTAGTGAGGGTCCTTTTTAGGTTATGTTCTTTCCCCTCTCTGGCTTCTTTTAAGATTCTTATCATCGATTTTTTAGTTTCATTATAATGTGTCTTGGGGAAGGTCTTTCTGCATTGAGATAATGGGGTAATCTATTAGCTCTGTGGACTTGTATGTCCCAGTTTCCCCAGGTTTGAGTTCTCAGCTATCATTTCTTTCAATAGACTCTGCCCCCCCTCTTCTCCCTCTTCCTTTTCTGGAAGCCTGCTTATTCTGGTATTTGTCTTACTCTGATAGTTGTCTTTTTGATCCAATCCCATAGCTCATGTACTTTCTTCACTCTTATTTAATCTTTATTCTTTCATCTCTTCTGTGTTATTCCAAAATTCCTATCCCCCGAGTCATGTTTTCTTCCGTCTGGTCTGCCCTGCTACAGCTGCTCTCTATTGTAGTCTTTACCTCATTCAACAAATTCTTCAGCTCCAGAATTAGTTTGGTTCTCTTTTACAGAACAGAACTCATTTTGTTCATATGTTTTATTCCTGATTTCAATGAATTGCCTTTGAGTTTTCTTGTAACTCATGGAGTTTATTCATAACTCCTATTCTGAATTCTTTATCAGTTAGATTGCAATATTCTGTGCCTTTGAGCTTGTTTGCTAGATAAGTGTCATTTTCTTTCTGTGATGCCTATTTCCTTGATTTTTCACATTCCTTGTAGTTATGTACTGCTGCTTTTGCATTTGAAGTAGCAGACACCTCCTTAATTCTGTGCTCACTGCTTTTAGCAGATGGTTTTATGTTCTGTGGTATATTACTCAGTTATTCCTTGTGTTTGTGAGGTATACCTGTCCACTCTTCTTGCTCTCTCTTGGGGCCAAATTTTTAAGCTTCTGTGTTATCTCTGGATGTTACAATTCACCAGGCTGCCTCTTGGAAACAGCATTCTAGAATAGCTATTTATAGCTAAGTTTTGTGGGGTTTTTCCCCTTGACCAATGACTTTCCAAGTGTGCTTCCTCTCTACCAGAGCTCGTTCTCACAGATGCATTTGGGAGCCTCCTCAAAGCTGGCAGCAGAGTCGGTGGAAGTGTGAGTTTAGCACTCTGTGTTTTGGGGGAGCCTGTGGACCCAGTAGGGGAATCCCTGAGTGTGGTACTTCCAGAGACTGAGGATGAACTTCCCATTGAGCTCAAACCCTTTGACACCATTTGAAATTTGGATCTGCCTCCTCCCAGCCACAGAACTCCCACCTTAGTACTCTGGGTACTGGCAGAGAAAAATGGGTTTCTCCAGCTGTGTTCCATCCGACTGGGACAAGTAGGAGCTTACTCACCACTTTCCTTTCCCCCCACAGGTCATCTCCTCCAAATACACCACTCCATTCAGTGTTTCCTTGGGCAAAAGGCAGCAGCAGGAGAGTGTCTCTTACCACCTTCACTGTGACCAACTTCTATTTTTCTTTCTCCAGTGGTGTGTTGGAGTCTTCCCACAGGAAGTCTGGATTTCTGCAAGTTCTGTCTCATCCATGAGTACCTGCCCGGTGAGCACACATCCGATTTTTCCCTGACGGTGGCAAGACAGGTGTAGGCCATCGTGCTGGCTCCATAGCCTGTATGGAGGTTTGTCTGTATCTCATGGGTGGCAGTGGTGGGCAAGCCTCCTCTCAGGTCCTTTGGAGTAGGTGTTAGGTCCCAAAAGACACACCAACAGGCTTTCGTTTGTGTATGGGTATCTAATTTGATTAAATAGGGGGATAAAAAGGCGGAATATCTTATACCGCCAATGTTTGCTGATGTCATCCTCTTCACTTCTGAGTTTTTATGATCTGCCAGTTCAATGTCCCTTACGTATTGCCTACAAAGTACTCCTGCAGGTATTAGAGAGTGAATGCAAACCCAGATCATCTGGGGATGGTTAGCAGGGGGCATTATGAACTTGAAATTCCTTCAGCAGTCTTAATGTTTGTTTTAAACCAAACACTGCACTCTATCTGCATCTATTTTCACATTTTCCTAACTCATCATAATCAAATCAAACTAATGCTCTAGAAAAATGTCCTAAAATGATTATGACTTTACATACTTCAGCTTGAAGCTTTTATTCTCTCAGTCTACCCTACACACCCCGATCTTTTAAGTCATCCTAAAATACTGGCTCAGTTAGGCCATTCTTCTATTCAAACTCCCAAAAGACTAGCCATTACCTACTGGATAAGGTTCTGCTTAGAATGGCATCTCCCTGGACAAGCCTCATGCAGTCTTCTATAATGTGATCCAAATCCCACTCTTTAAAATCCAACTCTCTGTTCCTCAGCTTCAACCCCTTTACTCTGGCCTGCCTGGCCTACACACCATTTCCTAAATACATTCACTGTGTAAATGCCTGGGTCATTCAACACCCTATACTGGGAATGGCAATTGTGCGAATATCAAAAAGCACGAGAGACAGTCAGAGATCTTCTTCCATTTCTCACCACTCACTTGAATTCAACCACCCTTCCAAGTCCAAGAGTACTTTTACCACCTCCATGAAGCCGTCCCTAGTATTTCCAGCCCAGGCTTTCATCTACTCCCCTCTACCCTATTTCAGTAGTTCTTCAGAAGAGTGCACACACTCAACCCTGTTTCCTTACTGGCCACTTACGTCTTAACTCTGTGAAACCAAGGTTTAGTCTTCACATTCTCCTCAAAGTACTCCAAAGTCATGCAAACCCAATGGCCATTTCTCAGTTCTCATCCTCACTTCAGTGCCTGATTTCTTGACACCCTCTCCTCCTTTATACTTCAAAATATTATATTCTCAAAGTTCTCTTAGCTGACAATTACTTCTATCTCTCCTTCTTGCTGCTGTTCCTAAGTGGAAGTGTTTTCTATGTTCTGTTCTCTGTCCTCTCATTTCCCCATCCTGCCTCCTTCATAGTGCAAACAGGCATTCCTCAGTCTTCATTTCTAGCTCTGACCTCTCCTGAATTCTGCTTTTCCAACTGCCCAATCAATATCTAGATCTCAGTTATTTGAACCTACTAAACCACAGAGGGTTTAATAGAAAATAAACAACTTTTTTAATAGTTTAGAGGGTAAAGGACTGCCTCAAAGTCACATAACTAGTCAAATGACAAAACTAGCTAATAAGACCCCAACCGGCTCTCCCAACTCCTTAACTAGTGCTTCATAACCCATGTGATACCTGTCCTAAGTGTCCTCTTCTCTTGTATTCCATCCCTACTCCAGGACTGACATTTATCAGAAGACTTGCATATCCACTATCCTCATTATAGTCCCAGGAGGTAGATGGAATCAGTATTATTAACAAATTATAGATGAGAAAACAGGAAGAGAGAGGGTAAGGGACTGCCTCAAAGTCAAATAACTAGTCAAATGACAAAACTAGCTAATGAGACCCCAACCAGTTCTCCCAACTCCTTAACTAGTGCTTCATAACCCATGTGATACCTGTCCTAAGTGTCCTCTTGTATTCCATCCCTACCCCTTTTCTCTGCTTTGCTTCTTACCTTTCATTTTCCCAGCCAGCTCATATATTTTTCTTGGTTCACTGGATCGTGTTTCTAAAGCTGTGAATAAACCACCTCGGCCCCAGCGACCAGAGTCATCTGACAGAAGAAGAATATTTTCATTTTTAGAAGGCGAAATCCAGTCCACAATTCAAAAGCACAAAGGTATGCCAACTAGATTTGTAGAAGAATGATTTTTCCAAGGGAAGAAACACTTATGTAGCCTCCCAGGAAAATCATAGGCTGGACTTCTCAAATGTTTAGGTTTTATGGAATATACAAGACTATCACAACAGGAAGGTGGAGAGTAGATGTAACATAACAAGCAGCACAAGCACTGGTAATTCAACAGCATATAATTCCCATTTTACAGGTAAGGAAGAAATAAGGTTAAATGACTCATTTGACCTGCGACTAACATAGCTGGTTATTATCTTCTGTTTACAGTCACTCATTCACGCTCCAAATATTTGTTAGCATGTATTACTGCTCTAGGCACTAGTGTTATAGCAGGACTGCTCCTGTGAAGTTTATTTTCTAGTTCAATGAGACAATCATATAAACAAATACACGCATAATACATCTGGGTGGTGATATGTGTAATGAAGTAAATGAAGGCAGGAAAAGGAGTAGAGAGTAACAGAGGCATGGGGGTGGGGTCTGTTTTACATGAGGCACTCCGGGGAGACCTCTCTGAGATGCAGACATCTGAACAATAGTTACTGCGGCTATCTGAGGAAAGAGGGTTCCAGGCAGGAAGAAAAAGTGCAAAGACCACAGAAGCAGGGGGAACATACTTGTAGTTTTGCTTTTTCTCAAAAGATTTGTCTTATATATGTTGCCTCCTTTCACCTTTTCAAAAAACTCGTGAAGAGAATAGCAAACTATTCGATTATATGCAACCAGGTAAATGAGAGCACCAGAGTCCAATCTATCTGTGTCTCTGGATTCTATATTTGCCTTTTTATGACCACAGGACCACACCGGCCCATCAGTCATATCTAGGTCAGGCTGCTGCCTCCTCCTCCCCAGTTCTTGGCACCATAAAGAACACGGCACCCTCCCTGGGCCAGTACCACTTCTCCTACCTATGCAGTGCACGATGACAGCATCCTCTGCCCCAGCCTGTGGGTGGGTGACATCACCGCTAACGTACTTGATGGCAGTTGAATCTGGATCTTCATAATCCAGCTGGGCAGACCTCTCGTCTTCCCTGTCCTCTAGGTCCTCTGGTTCGCTCTCCTCAGAAGGCAGGCAGAAGGACTGGTAATTGTTGGACTCCCACCAGGCCATCCTTCAACCGGCCAGAGATAAAAGGAAATTAACCTGGTCTATCACATTTTCCCTTGGAGTGCACTTCATCCTGCCATTCACTAACAGCAAGTGCCCAGTGGAAATGCAATTAGACACTCACCCTGATTGCAGTTTTCTGCCTATTTGTAAATCAACAAGAAGTCTTACTGATTAGCCTAGTTGCCACCTGACTATACTTCAATAATAAGCAACCACTGGATGTCCCTGTTTTTAAGAACAAGATTAAGTTACTGTTCAAGTGAACTACTCTTTGTCAGACAGCAACAATAAAATCTTAACATTTTCTTGCTTCAACTGAATGGGTCTCTCTACACACAAAGGATTTTTCACACAAAAAAGTACACGGTTAGGGAGTTCAATCTTTAAAAAAATATTCTATTACCAGAAGGAGCTACCAGTTTTATAGAACCTTTCTGCAATTTTAAAAAGTGTTCAACAGTGGACTCAGTATACTCAGTGAGATTCCTTTAAGCATGACACACATCTGCTTTATGATAATAAATTCAAATAATACACACGTACTTTTTCTCATGTTCTGCTTCTTCCTTTTTCCTCTTCTTTTCCTCCATTAGTCTCTTTCTCTTGGCTGCTGCTGCTTGTCTCTTCTTCCTTCTGTCCTCGAGTTCCTCTGGGCTCAGAATCCGCTTCCTTTTCGTAGACCCCTCCGCAAGGCCTGGGAGGAGAACCTGTAGGAAAAATGAGATCAATAACCAGGAAGGGTGGGGGCTGTCTATCCTTTCATGAGTTTCATTCATCCTTAAAACACACTCTGTGTGAAAGCACCATGGCTAATATTTCACAAATATTAGCATCTCCCTGCCCCCTTGTGTGATGGGAAGTGGTGGCAAGACACTTCAATTTACTGTTCACATTACACATCTCACTGGCCCGGTGATTAAGATATTGTGCTCTAACTCAACCAAAGCACTCGCATGTTGGTACAGCAGTACCTCATCTGATTAATTTCAACAGGATTGAGGTACTTCAGAAAATCCTCCTCTAAAGTATTATATAACTTATCTTAATGGTAGCTAGCATTTAGTGAGCACATACTAAGTGCCACCATTCATGACTGCCACCTTCTCTTAGTGACACTGGGTCAAGTTAGCGGGAGCAGGATGTAGTATTTTGGTGATCCCTTCTGGGATGGCTAAGATGGACAGGGCTGCTTTCACCTGCATTAAATGGTAAAATATACTCTTCCTGTTAACGTTATTTATGCGAACTTCCACAGTTTTTATGCTAGAGTACAGTTAATTGTCCTTACATCTCAACAAATATTTATATACTTATTTTTCAATAAATCACTCCCAGCATCATTTTTTGTTCTCTTAGAATGTGAATTTGGGAGAATTAATTCTTTTACATAAATGAATAGTCCTTACACTGCTTTTATTTCGGAGTAGCCGGCCCTCTTGCGTAGTTTTCTCCAAATGCTTTTTCTGAAGGTTCACCAGTTGCTCAAATGATTTTCTATCTTCTTTACTAGGTTCCTTGGAATAATCTTTACCTTCAAATAAGTACATATGGTTTTCTAAGAACATAAAACACAAAAGAGAATGTCAGACACTAGAGAAAAATGGATTAATTCTATTCAAAGCAAGAAGGGCGAAGGAGAGAACATATTCTAAATGGACTAAGACTAGCTTGTGAGGAAGCTACTGATTTTGGATCCAACTGATGGAGGGGCGGTGTCTCACACATTTACTATTTAAAGGAGAGGGTGTGGCTAATGCCCTTCGGTGCTCCTCTAGCTGGTACGCAAGTCTCTGCTGGATACCTTCCACCCTGCTGAATCTTGGGCTCACTCATCACTGCTTCCACATTACTCTCCAGCATAGGTCTCACTGATATTAAGACCACTTAATAAAAAATAACTGAGAACCTAATTTTTCTTATTCTGCACATACTTAATACTCAACTCTTTCTCCTCTTTTCTGTAATAAGGAACAAGTGGCAAATCTCTAAGAAAATGGAGAATCACAAAAATAATTCCTTAAATTTCTAATATTCTTTCCAGGTCTCATGAAGGATCTTTATGAGCGTCCCCACAATTCTGTTATAACTAACCCCATAGAAGAAAGGGAGAAATGAAGCTCAAACAGGGATTAAGGGACTCCCCAGTTCTCACTACTAATAAATGAAGGCGGCAGGATTTTTACTCTAAAGCCACCATGCTCTTTTCAGGGCATTCTGGTGTCTGTAGAAGAATGGAGAATGAACAGGCCAGCAAATACTAATTATAGTAATAATAATAATGACAATAGTGTAATCTTGATAGTATTTTATGCTATCGTAACACTTTCGTCTTTATTATCACATTTAATTTTTCAACTATTTAAGAGTAAAGCAGACATTAATAGCACCATTTTATAGATGAGGACACAAAGGCTGAAAGTTTGGGTGATGTGCCAAGATCATGAATCAGTGATAAAGAGAAGTCATAACAGGCCAAGACCAGCAACCCAGAGAGGTGAGATAATGATTCTAAAGTGAAGAGTATTTAAAAGCACATACTACCAAAGAATGTATTTTCACAGCATTATGAAATCAGCTTTAAGTATGTTTTCTCTAGAGAGCATGAAAGCAAAACATTTTCATTCTCAAGAGATCAATTGCTTCACACTTGTACCCAAATCCAACCAGCTGTAATTCTAATTGGCACTTGCTAATTAAATCAGCAGGGGGCTTTCAATGAGGTGCTCTATCAACAAGTGGAAAAAAAAAATAGAGCTGAGAAGTGTCAAATATGATCAACATATGTAGCTTCATATTGCATGTAATTCTCAACTTACAAACATGCTTTTTTAAAAAAAACCCTGGCATTCCAGATTAAAGCAACCCTGTTTTTCATTTGTTCTTATTTCAAATTCACTTCTATTATTTTTAATCATGCTCCCTATTCTCGCTCTGTAGCCAAGAGGAGGCTGGAGACCACAGGTCTAGACCCTCATCTATGTCCTGCTAGTAGAATCATCTACTGCAGAGTGAAGATGTACTCACTGATCAAAGACAAGATTCCAAATTTTAATACAAGTAGGAAATATTTTCTGGCAGTGGCACTGACTGAAGATTATCTTTCTGGAAAACAGCAGAATTTTATTTTGTTCTAGTAACATTAGGAAAATAACCTGAAGTTAATCTAGATGAGTACAGAAATGGGTGCAAGCTTTAATATTTCATGTAATCCAAGTATAACTTCAAAATAGGGTCATATGAACCCATTTCTTCTACCTAAAACCACTATTTTGAAAAGCTTTGGGGATTTTCAAAAGGGATTTTGAAAAGATATGATACAATAGTGAACGGAAAGTTCAATAACTCTTGGAAAATGTAAAGTGGCTAAAGCACTAAGAATAAAGACCACAGAAGCCTAGTCAAGGGATGATTATAAGACTAGAGACCCCTGTCAATCCTTCAAAGGACGTACAAGGACAAGGTGCTAGAGAGTGGGGGATCTGAGAGAAGTAACAGGAGTACCATGAACCCTTGTCACCCACTGTTTCTTCAATTTGAACAGGTTTATTCCAACCCAAGAAAGATACTAAAAGATTCATCTCTGGAGAAACTAAGTTGCCCAATGAAAATACCTACAGACATCCGGGAAGGCCTCCTCAATGCAGAAGCTGGCTCCCCAACCACTAGCGCTGGAATAAAGACAAAGAGCCCATATTCCTGCTTGGCTTCGGGCTAACTATCAGCTTGGGCACTTCACTGGCACAGTTCAGTGAACATTGTTTTCAGACAGCGAGAGGATACCAGCTATTTCAAGAAAACTCAAGACAAAAATAAGAGTGTCCAAAGAAAATTTTGAAAAAAGCAGCAAAAGCAGCAATGGGAAGAAAGAGAAAAAAACGCTGGGGGCCAAAGTTTACTTTTCAAAAGCTGTAACAGGGGCACCTGGGTGGCTCAGTTGGTTAAGCATCCGCCTTCGGCTCAGGTCATGATCTAGTCCTGCATTGGGCTTCCTGCTCAGCAGGCAGCCTGCTTCTCTCGCTGCCCCTCCCCCAGCTTGTGCTTTCTCTTTCTCTCTAATAAATAAAATCTTTAAAAAAAGAATAAAGCTATAATAAATGTCTCAGAGGAGGACATTATACCTGTAAAATGAAAATAGGATGAGATTAAAACTAAGAACAAGGGCGCCTGGGTGGCTCGGTGGGTTAAGCCGCTGCCTTCGGCTCGGTCATGATCTCAGGGTCCTGGGATCGAGTTCCGCATCAGGCTCTCTGCTCAGCAGGGAGCCTGCTTCCTCCTCTCTCTGCCTGCCTCTCTGCCTACTTGTGATCTCTGTCAAATAAATAAATAAAATCTTTAAAAAAAAACAAAACAAAACAAAACTGAGAACAAGAGTACTTGAAGAATAAAAATGGGATGCTAATATTAAGAAATTTGAAAGATAAAATATGAGGAGCTGTGTCCTACAGAATAATACTAGGTGCCTAAATTCCAATCTCTCCATATACCCTATAAAACCACCCTAATCCATGTCTACCATAAAATGAGGATTCAGAGGACATTACAAACTTTCATTTGCAGGTAAACAGAAATACACACCCAAATGCCAATGGGCGCCAGCTCCCAAGCCCACCCTAGAGAGTAAGACAGAGACTGGCAGTGTTGGACACAGCCCCCCGAAGAGCACCACACCCTACATGCGAAAATAGTTAAGGACAAGTCTCTGACATAGTAGATCAGAGCACAGGCTACTAAGGAACTGAAAGGAAGGGGCCAGAAAGTGCATGCAGCCAGCAATTTGGAAAGGCACTACTGTTGGAGGAGAAAGAGAGATACTTTAGCAGTTTTGTGGGAAAAAAAGAAAGCAAGTGATGGAAACTGGGAATCCTAAGAAACAAGAGTACTGCAAAACCAGAAGTCATGCCAACCCCACTCCCTACCAAAAAAGGAGGCATCATGTAGCAAAGAAACTACATTATCTGTGTATCTGTGGAATAAGGTACTCTTGCACTAAAAAGTCTAGATAAGACTCTTAAACCTCAACCCGTCCACACTGAATCCCTGCTGCCACTGGTGCACGACAAAAATAAGTCTAAGACCGCAGGGAACATCCTCGCAGAGACTATGTGAAGGCTATATCCCCATAAAGACTTCAAGACAAATTCACATACTCAGAACTTTAATGGACAAAAAAAAAAAGGACAAATGCTGACCAAGTTCAGAAAAGAAAATAATCCTCTCATAATTTATGTGTATTGTTTCACTAAAAAATAAGCAGTACCGGGGCACCTGGGTGGCTCAGTGGGTTAAGCATCTGCCTTCGGCTCAGATCATGATCCCAGGATCCTGGAACTGAGCCCCGCATCTGGCGCTCTGCCCAGCGGGGAGCCTGCGTCTCCCCCTCCCTCTGCCTGCCACTCTGCCTACTTGTGATCTCTGTCAAATAAATAAATAAAATCTTAAAAAAAAAAAAAAAAGCAGTACCTACACCTTATGGGTACAGTGAAGATTAAATGAAAAAACAGGCATAAAGCCTGTGATGCAGTACCCACTCCTGATCAAACACAGAATAAATGTTCAACCAATGCAAAAAACAAATCACTCTACTATTCATTGAGGAAAGGAAAATGTGGGGGCGCCATACTAAGGACAGTGGGATTCACTAACAGAGGAAAAGATGCTTGCCACCAAGGCAGAAGTGGTACAAATTAAAATCTTTGAGATTTTACTAAGAGCATTAATATCACTGAGTTGGGTTCAAACTTCAGCTACAAAGGAATAGTCAGACAATTTCCAGTCAGTCTAGGAAGAGTTCTTGGAGAAAGAAGTCTTCAACAGTGTGCCCAAAATAAGAACAGGGTGGGTAGGAAAAGATGCCCCAGGGAGCACCATCCAGGACTTCCTATGGGGACCAATCTCACTCATGTCTAACTCGGGCAGCCATGCCATTTGCTCTACTCTCACTTCCCACTTACTGCCTTCCTCTTGCTCCCTGACTCTGCCTTCCATTGTAGGCAAGGCTTCAGAGATCCACTGGCCATCTTTTGTTTCTCCCAGGATCGTCTCCAGGTCTATTTCATCCATGGTGCTGCCCTCAGATGACAGCAGTTTATCCAAACCGAATTTGAGTATCTCACTCAGCTTGAATGGAGAAAATGAAAAAGCCCAGTTACTTCTCAAGAAAACAAGCATTGGGATGTCAGTGATCTGTTACATGGTGTAATGACACAAGGCAAATCCCCTTTCCTGTTGGTCAGTTATTCGTCTCTCCCCACGATGATGATACCAACACAATCATTTAGTAGTTGGATGATGGCCATGCAGAGAAATAAATACTGATCAGTGATGTTGACTTTGACAATTCTCTAGAACAAGAAAAAACAGCCATTTTCCCCCTAAAGAACAGTAATATCCTGCATTATCTATAGCACTTTTGAATCCTTCTCACAGGTACATCTTACCCTTTTGGACTGGGTCAGTCTTCTCTAGACGGTCTAATATTTGTGAGCCAAATACTGGTGGGAATGTAAAGTGTTCCCAAGACCAGCTGTTTGAGAGGGCTGTCTTACAACTTGACCAGCTCAAGGATACCAGAAGGTTAAATTCTGGCTCTAAAGTCTACTTTCTCTCTTCCCCATCCAGACTACACTAATTATCTCTTTGGTTGCCAAAAACAAAGGTGACAACCCAATGCCCCTGTCTGAGATGAAAACAGTTTGTTCATTGTTTGTTTTAAAATAATCCAGTAATAAAAGAGGTCGTTGTGGTTTATTAAATGTGAGAGTAATATAGACTCTCAAGTCCTGAAAGAGAGAAGCAGTTCATTATCCTACAGAGAGGCAGATGTAGTGAACATTTATTGAATGCTTACTGTGTGCTAAGTATTATTCTGAAGTGCTTCTGTTTCAATGAATATGCTCCCTGAGCCAAAATGGAAGAAAACGGAAGAACCTAGGATATATTATAATATGGGTTCTAATTTTAACCACCCATGGCTACTATAGAATAACTTGAAGTCCTCTTCCAGAAGAGAAAATCTTCAAGTCAGGATTTGTTTCCTATCCAATATTCCCATCTTCAGGCAATTTCTTCTTTCATCCCTTTTTCCTAAAGCATAATTTTGAATTCCTGGTCTCATTTACCCGCCTCTGACAATGAAGGTCACTCACTGATCAAAGGGTCTGGGGTTAAGATAAGGTATGGGATTAATCATCACTTATTATGCTGAGTTCTTTATTTAATTTTTTTTTAACAGTCCTCTGAGGTAACTTGTAGTATTCTCATTTTTTTGAAATGCAAACAGAGTACAACTAAGAAGTGAAGATACCTGCTCAAAGCTACATAGCCACTAAGTGACAAGGGTTGGATCTGAATCCAAGTGAGGGGGACCTAAAGCCCACCCCTATTATTCCATACTCCTCTACCTTTATATTATGTTCATCTCCAGCTACTTGCTTGCACGCGGTAGGTACCATGGCAGATACGTCTGGCCAGGGAGCAAACGTGTAGCTAGGGAGAGTGGGTGTGAATACCAGTTCTTTGTGTTTACTTTCTTACCCATAAGAAAGTACTGACAATATGACACATTCTTAAGGGAAAAACAACATATGATACCTGGAGGTCAGCATCGGCTGCAGGTTTCTGGGCCCCCAGAGTAAAATGGCCTCCCTCTATGACTGCATTGGTCAGCTGCAGTTTGGAGGCTGCTTTCCTACAGACTATCTCCTCCACAGTGTCTCGGCCAATCAGCCGAATAATTTTAACAGACCTGTTCAGAAACAAAAGGAGTGTGCCTTGAGGGACTGCACAGATGAACACAAGTATGCAAGGCTGATACACTTAAAAGGAAATAAACCCAAAATGCCACGTTCAGGGAACAACTAAAGGGAGACTATGCTAAGTGGATCTGAGCATTTGTTAAGAGAGATCTGGCCTCACAGAAGCTTTCCAAGAAAGTCAAGGAAGGGATGAGGCGGGGGCCCTAAACTGGGGTGTCTGATGGGAACACAGGAAGAAAACCTCTGGTCAAAGGGTAAGGCCCATCTCTTTAGCTTAACTCCACAACTCTGTAAGTTCATTTTTAAACTGAATTGGACCTTAATTCAGGAAAGAGGAGTTAATTAACTTCTAAAGGTTCCTTCTAGTCTTTTCAGGGTTTGATTGTGCTTTTTAATGAAGTAAGTTTGGAATGAGAATGTGTGCTGGCCAGCAGCCTTCAAGGAGTCAGCAGCAAAGCTGGGCTAAAACCCAGTGCTCTCTCGCCCTCTGGTCTGGGTCGTGACAGGACCAGCTTCTTCACCTTCTTCCCCAACCCAGAACTGAGGAGCCCAGGATGTGGAAGGACACTGGTGCTGAAATCTCTCACTTGTTCTGGCCAATCCGGTGAGCCCTGGCAGCTGCCTGCAAGTCATTCTGAGGATTGAAATCACTGTCGACAAAAATAACGGTATCTGCAGCTGTTAAGTTCATGCCAACTCCTCCTGCAAACAACACAAAAGGAACATGATCAGCAGCACACTGGCTAGGGCTAGACAATAAAGACACAAGGCCACAGCAGTATAATTGGTAAATTAAGATCAATCAAAACAATTGGCCTCACCCTTCAAACTGACACTCCATCCCCAACTCCAGGACCTTGGAGTGGTTAACAGTGCTACCCGGGCTCATACTGCTTCACTTGGGAAAATTTAACTACTAAAGGGAACAGAATGAGAGGAGCAGAGCCAAGTAGCAAAAGTACATTCTGACGTTAGTGCCAGGAAGCCATTTTAAATGTTTTGATTGGTTCATTTAGAATACTCAGTGTAAGAGGATGCATGCTCTTTCAAAAGAAAACAGTTTAAAAATTTGCGAGAGCTCTTCTGCTGCAGGCACTGTTAAGAGAGGACTTCACATCCACTGCAGGTTACAGCTAAGGTGGCAAGATCCCTGATACAGGCTAATGAGAACAGAGGATATTTATTTATTACACTCTTAAGCAGAGCAGGAAACTACCTCTCTCTGACAGGAGAAAACTTCAGAAACTCTTTTCTCTATTTGTTTCCAAATTAATCAAAGAGAAGGTAACAAAACCAACCATAGGACAAGAACACTCCATGGGACAACTTTCCTACAACTTTCAGCATTGTAGGAAAAGGGCTGAGGCGGCTCTTTGGATGATGAGAATTAATTAAGAGAACCATGAAAGCAAATTACAGCCTTGTCTTTGATTAATGTGGAAACAAGTACAAAAGGGACTCCCTCTTGCCAGGGTCGTTACAGCTCATTGCTGAGACAAGCGAGCCTGAAAGGGCTTGTTCCAAGACCCTGAATTAAGGATTAACTTTTGAGATGGGCTACTTACTGACTCTAAGCTGGCTCTCAAGACAAGTCAGGCAGGAATATTCTAATTAAAGGCTTCATATAAAATTAAAGTTGGAATAAAGAAATAATAAAGACTGATTACTAAGAGATGCTAAATTATGCCTCATAATAATGCCAACTACACTTGTGCTGGGCTTACTATGTGCCAGGCACTGTTCTAAGCACTTTACCAGTATCAGCTCCTTTAATCCTCACAACAACCTTATGAGTCATTTATTATTATTATTCACATTTTATAGATAAAAGAACAGAGAAGCCAAGGGATTTTTTAGAGCTCACACAGCTAGAAAGTGAAAGAGCACTAGTCAGTGCTCTAGTCCCACTAGTCCGTCTGGCTCCAGAAACTTTGCTTTTTACTCACTACACCATAATTATCTCCCAGGCACTTATTTCATTAAAGTGTGCTCCATAAAAATTATCATCTTCTTAGGCTAATGTTGTCTCAGTTCAGCGCTTCTCCATTAAGAAGAGACGTTTGCAAATAAGCTATTCTCCAGTCTTGTTTGGGACATACCGTGAGTTATCACTGCCACCTGGTGGCAATATGCTTCAATAACAGGTATATTTCAAAGTTGGAGGGAAACCTGTTAAATGAAATGACAGTTCTCCTGATCTACAGCTTAAAAAGTGATGGCAAACATGATCGTTACTGTTTGGAAAACACTCAGGTCCAGGACTGCTTCAGTTCTTCAAAAAGATTATCCTGTATTGAATTTTGAGTACTCCAAGGGGCTCTTTCTTCCTCATTTCAGACCGTTGCAACATAATGCTACTCTTTGATCGTGAAGATGAAGAAATAGGTAATGAATAAATAGCGCAGTTTTCCAACACCAACACTGAAAATGCATTTGTTCTAACCCTTCCAGTGTCTCCTAAAACCATCCCTGAGACAACAGAGAACATGATAAATGGCTGATTCAGGGTGCAGTCTATAATAATGGAAGCAAGTGAAGCAATCTCCTTATGGTCAAGGATTCTACCTAACCCATCTTTTATGTACTCTTACAGTACGAGACACTTCATAAATGCTTTCTAAGATGGAACTTTCTTTTTAAAAAGATGTTGATATCTCCTTAATAGAGGACACAAATCCCTTTAGTGTTCCTGCATCTATTGCATCAAAATTAGATCTACAGGGCACCTATGTGGCTCAGTCAGTAAGTGTCTGCCTTCGGGTCAGGTCATGATCTCAGGGTCCTGGGATAAGCTCTCTGCTCAACGGTGAGTCTGCTTCTCTCTCTTTCCTTCTGCCCCTCTACCCCACTAGTGCTCTCTCTCGAGCTCACTCTCTCCCAAATAAATAAATAAAAATCTTTAAAAAAAAAAGAAAAAAGAAAAAAGATTCGATCTACAAAAAATAAGATAATGAAACTAAGTTTCTGTAAGATCAAAACTAATTTAAGGTGGGCCTGCTCCAGGAAATAATAATAATTTCATCTCTGAGAACTGATTTCAAATGACTGAAGTGTCTATAAAGGCAGTCTTTAACTGGTATAGCACTATAAATAACACATAAAATATTTATGACTTACCTCATAAAGATAATGTTAAAAATAATTCTAAAGAGCTGGCGATTTCATTATAATCACAAGTTTTTTTAAAAAGGGATTTTTATTAGGCTTTTACAGCACGATTCCAGAGCTACTTGTGGAAGAGGGTTAAGTAGCAAACAGGTTGTTATCTTACTTCCCAAATTCACAACTGAGGAGGAATGTTTTCTCTGCTGAATGGGAGTAAAACTGTACACGAATTACAGACAACTTCTGGGACAATCCCAGGTCAGTGGTCAAAGCAAATTAAAATCACTTTCCAACAACCCCTGGTTCCAGCCTTATTTCTCTAAGCTGGCAGCTTAGAGAACTTGGACAGGAAAGAACCCCATGCTAGGAGTCCAAAACTTTGATCAATTTACGGCAACTCCCTCAATTTCCCTTTTATATGTTCCTTGTTGATGACCTCACCTTTCAGAGAATTAGGGGAAAACATACTAATGGTTGGGATGTAAAAGTACTGTATTTCCCCCTGATTTGTCTGCTTTTGCCAATGCCTTCGTGGCCTACCTGCCCTGGTACTCAGGAGAAAAATAAAAACAGGCTGCTGTCCAAAGTTCTTAATGGCCAGGTGTCTCTCCTCTCCTCTCACAGAACCATCCACACGCTCATAGCTGTACCCTTCACACAGAAAAAGAAAAGAAACAGAAACCTTTTCACATATTCTTTGGGTAATAAAACACTGTCAGCTCAAAACCAAACGCTAATTTTGTCCTTTTTTGTATACAGGTATGCCCCTACTTTCAGCAAATCCCATGGTAAAAATCTAAATTTAGGTGACATTTGTTTTACAAAGAACTCAACATAATATACCTCTCTAGGTTTTTAAAATACATGCAGTCAATGTATTTGGTGTTTGTGGGGTTAAAAGTCAATTCTAACTATCCCAACCCTGAAGCACACTATGAACCATACTGTGCGTAGTTTCCAATTCTGCCGAGAATTCTTACGCAAGGAGGAAGATAAGCACTTAGGAGCTCGTGAGTGAGCCTGCCCAGTGGCCCAGCAGCTGCCTTTCAATGAAGCTTCAGGTTTTCCACCCATCAGCACAGACCCCTGTCAGGAAGGGGAATTACATGCTCAAGCCCTGTTTGTCAATCTGGGGATCCCTCAACATGCTAATGGCATTTCCTGCAATTGTCCAGTGGACCAGGTACTGTACTGTAGTACTTAGGGGACATCAAGTGGCTCCGAGAGATCTACTCTGAATTCAGGTTTTAAACAGCAAGGTCTGAAGCTGATACTCCCTCACCACTGATTTTAAGATCAGTCAGTGTTACAGCCCTTTCCCAGCATCCCACATACATTTTATTATATATTAAACAGAATCTTCAGGTAATAACTTACATTCCCTATTGTTTATATAGAAAAAATATTCCTTTCCCTTGGTTGATAAATGGGATCTCTATAATTTCATCTTTTTCTACTGATCCTGAGTAAGTGCTCAACTGCCGAACTGAATGGTACAAGACACCGAAAGCTTTTTTTTGTAAACATTTTCAAAAACACTCAATAATTCTGCAACTCAGATTTTTTTCCAGTGCCCATAATTTTAAATCACATTGCCAATAGAATGTAAGTTTATTTCTGCCCATGTGTCTTTACCCAGCTGTCAGTCCTTGTGTAAAACATCTCTCTCCTTACTTTCAATCTTTCTTCGGTCCAAAATAATGTTCTTTGACTGCTTTCCTCTGTAACATCTCCACTCCGCGCCACCCCCCTGGATTACCCTTCATGGACCTATAAGACTGTTAAGTCTAAAACTGGCTTAAGCAACGTAATGGCCAAGGAATGTCACCTCTATAGTCCATGTAGTCTTGGAGAATATCCAACATCCGGGTCATCTGGGAGAAAAGTAAAACTCGATGGCCCCTGGCAAGAAAGAGAAAAGGAAAGTCTGCCAACTCTAAGTATTTAAGGTGAGTTTCCCTCAGGGGAAACTTACCAAAGAATCCAAGTTTATAAATAAATGAAATTCTGAAGCAGAAATATAGATACCATAATCATAGAGACTTCCCTCAGAAATGCTAAATGTTCCACATAAATAACCACATGTAGCTATATTCTGCAGAGCCTAAGTTCTCAAACTACAGATATTCCCAGGAGCATGTGTCAATGCACCACAGGGAATAAAAAGCCCCAGGATAACCTCTTTCTGAAATGTCAATTTACTAATGGAAAGAATTATACACATCCATTTTAACAGCAAAATAAAGGTACGTGAAGAACA
The DNA here is from genome assembly GCF_011764305.1 of Mustela putorius furo. Taxonomy (NCBI): domain Eukaryota; kingdom Metazoa; phylum Chordata; class Mammalia; order Carnivora; family Mustelidae; genus Mustela; species Mustela putorius. The sequence continues at coordinate 1,507,626 of NW_025421424.1, forward strand.
AAGTGCAAAATTCAAACGCACAAAACCCAACTGGAAATCCTGAAGAACTTGTGGTGAGCCATCTGTGGCCATTCTCTAGTTGAGGGTATAAAATCACCATCCTCTCATGTATAGCTGTATCTCTTATCCCATATATGATACATTAAAAAAACTAATGTATAGGGAGAAGAAGGGAAAGGAGGAAGCAAAATCAATTAAATCAAGAATAAAGATAAGGCTACATACAGTCCCATGCTATCAGGTATTATTTTAAGTTTTCACAAAGAAAGAAATTAACACTGTAAAAACAGGAGTCTCATTAGGAAAACTAATTTAACTGAGCTTGTGATGTGTGTAAAGGAAAAATTATGAAGATCTCCTTCAAGACTCTAGCCCTACACGTACGGAAAAGGCGCTGAAGTTGAAGACCTCAATTCTAATCCCATCTCTGTCATCAGCTGGCTGTGTGACTTTAGACAGGCCACAGGACCACTCTGGGCCTGTTTCATCACCTATGAAATTAAAAGGTTGTAAAGATGTTTACGGGTCCTCCTCCACCTCTAACACATTTATACTAGATATATCAAAGCCAATAAAATACATTGAGACATGCAATTATTTGGCTTGCACATTCCTAATGTTGGGTAGTTTTGCCAAATCTCGGGTCTTATGGTTAGTTCAGGCTCACTTGACACAGTTGCGCTGAAGGGACAACTTTGAAATCCTTGGGAAGCTGGGCTTTTTCTAGACTTCTTTGTCCCTCTGAGGACCAGGAGGATGAGGTAGAGGCTGGATACCAAGCCACTGAACATTTAGCTGAACCTTGAAAGGTTCCAGGAATGACTCAGTCTTCTGCTACCCAACCCATGTTTCTGGGTAAGAGTTCTGCAAGTTCTCTTTGAACAAAACCCTACAGGTTAACAAAGATGCATATTTACTAAGCCCTCATTAGGTGCCAATTCAGTGTAAGGTAACAGCAGGCAATTAAGAAAGAAATGTTTGATGTTATTTCTATTTTGGGGAAACTAAACAATACAATAATGAGATTCCTACACATCAATTAAACAGAGAGCAGATTAAGGGAATACACTGCCAAATGCTGGATTAGGATCTTAGGTGCTGTAGGAATTCGGGAAAGGGAAGGACGATTATGGAGGGGATAGGGTGGGATGGGGTGTGGGTGTAGTTGCAGTGAAGGTGGAACCTGAATCAGGGTCTTTAAAAAAGGACAACTGGAATTAGTCTCAAGAAATCAGTGAATTCAGCCACCTGACTGGCTCAGTCAGTTAAGCATCTGCCTGGCTCAGGTCATGATCCCAGGGTTCTGGGACGGAGCCCCACACTGAGCTCCCTGCTCAGGGAGAAACCTGCTTCTCCCTCTCCCTGCTCCCCCCACTCATGTTCTTTCCCTCACTATCTCTCTCTCAAATAAATAAATAAAATCTTGAAGAAAAAAGGAAGAAATCAGTGAATCACCTGGTTTTAAAAAATTATCAGCTCAGAGCAGAAAATTTAAACTAACCACCTACCTGGAATACAGGAATGCCAGCAGCTTATCCAATAGATGAAGTTTCCCACTGGCCTCAATCAGGTGGTCCCCAATCTCAAAAGGCTCTGGTTCCACACCTGAAAAAAAAGGGAACCTATTCCCAATAATGTGTCCCCTGACCAGGGCAGACTCCTTAAGTACAGAAGCTGATGGTGAGGCTACAGCAAGAGGCCAAGCTCCTCCTAAATGACAATGGGCCCTAGTCTCATCTCTCTTTGAGACATTTTATAATTATTTCTATGATAATCTTGGTCCTGCTTAACATCAATCAGAGAGCCTAACACTCCCAACATGCCTAATAAACGCTCACCCAAGGAACAAGCCCACTCTTTATAAGAAGAAGGCACAAGGACATACTAAAAGCCAGAGAATTGAAAATTTGAGAAAACAAATCAAAAAATAATGCTTAGATGTATTAACTAGTAATTCTCAAGGTGGGGGGGAGGGGTGGCAGTCAGAATAACCTAGAGGGCTTCTTTCAAAATCCACACGTTCCCAATGCCCCCTGCCTTAAAAAAAGATTCTGAAATGTACCTGATTAAAATTCTGTGACATTTGAAATAATTCATAGTGCTACTTACAAATATTCCCTTAAAATGACTCCAGCAAACCCTCCACATTGATCCTATCCATTCTAGTGCCCTCACGGCCACAGAAGTCCTAGAAGTGTTCCAAAAGCTACCCATCAGAGTGAATCAAAAAAGCCCTCATTTGGTATGTAGCTAAAGCAGCACTTAGAGGCAAATTTACAGACATCTCTAAAATGGAGGGGAAGCAGAAAAGGAGGATGAGATGAGCAGAGGTAGGGAAATGGAGAAGCAAGAGAAAGCACTGTACTAGAAGGCAAAGGAAGAAAATGTTTCAAGAAAGAAGTTATCGACTGTGTCAAAGGTTTTGAGAGATTAATTAAAATGTGAACTGAAAACCATCAGGAGATCCCTGGTAAACCTGCAAAGTTCAAGGGTGGTAATAAAAGGCTGACAATGGAGTGGGTTTAAGACAATGGGACATCTAGGGGCACCTGGATGGCTCAGTTGGTTGAGCATCTGACTCCATCTCAGCTCAGGTCTTGACGTGAGGGTCATGAGTTCAAGCCCTGGACTGGGCTCCACAGTTGGCTGAGTGCGGAGCCTACTTTAAAAAAAAAAAAGAAAAAAGGGGCGCATGGGTGGCTCAGTCATTAAGTGTCTGCCTTCGACTCAGGTCATGATCCCAGCGTCCTGGAATCAAGCCCCACATCGAGCCCCACATCGAGCCCCACATTGAGACACATTCTCCCTCTCTAGCTCCCCCTGCTTGTGTTCCCTCTCTCACTATCTCTCTCAGCCATAAATAAATAAAATCTTTAGGAGAAAAAAAAAAGACAATGAGACATCTAATCATGAAGAAATGATCCCTAAAGCCAGATTATGAGACAATCCATAAAACAAGCAGCCCTTTGATTCTTCAAAACTATAATTTCAGGTAAGATCAACAAAGGCAAAAAACAATAACAAACAAATAAAAACCCCTGAGTAATGTTTCTGGATTATAGGAGAATAAAGAGACAAATTCAGATCTATGACTCGATTTTGAATTTAAAGAGAGAAGAAAATCAAAGGCATAAAGAGACACTAAGGGGACAATTGAAAAAAGTTGACTATGAACAATATATTAGGTTACATCAACATAAAATTAACAGAAGAAAATGGGGGAAAAACTAGACAGTAAATACAGGCAATTCTTTTGAAAAATGATGTGGCCACAGAAATGTTCATGAAAAGCAATGTGAGGAAAAAAAGGCATTTGTCTCACCATCAAACAGATATGGATGATCCACACACTTTCGAAGCTGGGACAAGACATTCTGAAGTTTAACTTTCTTTGCCATCTCATTTTCAAATGCATCTGAAAACAGCAACAGACAGAGAGATATGGATTACTAGTAGAACAAAAACAAAAAACAAAACAAAAACGCTAAGATAACCTTATTTATTCAGTAATAGATCTCTTAAACCTGTAATAACCTCCTAAATTTCACTGAATTGTATTAAGAATTAACAGCATAGGGGTGCCTGGGTGGCTCAGTGGGTTAAGCCTCTGCCTTCGGCTCAGGTCATGATCCCGGGGTCCTGGGATTGAGCCCTGCATCAGGCTCTCTGCTCAGCCGGGAGCCTGCTTCCTCCTTTCTCTCTGCCTGCCTCTCTGCCTACTTGAGATCTCTAGCGCCTGGGTGGCTCAGTGGGTTAAGCTGCTGCCTTCGGCTCGGGTCATGATCTCGGAGTCCTGGGATCGAGTCCCGCACAGGGCTCTCTGCTCAGCAGGGAGCCTGCTTTTCTCTCTCTCTCTCTCTCTCTGCCTCTCCATCTACTTGTGATCTCTGTCCAAAATAAATAAATAAATAAATAAAATCTTTAAAAAAAAAAAAAAAAACAAAGAAAGAAAGAAAAGAAAGAACGAACAGCATAGGGGTGCCTGGGAGGCTCAGTGGGTCAGGCCTCTGCCTTCAGCTTGGGTCATGGTCTCAAGGTCCTGGAATCGGCCCCTGCATTGGGCTCTCTGCTCGGCGGGGAGCCTGCTTCCCCCCCCTCTCTCTGCCTGCCTCTCCTCTCTGCCTACTTGTGATCTCTGTCAAATAAATAAATAAAATCTTAAAAAAAAAAAAAAAAAAGAATTAACAGCTTATTCACACAAAATTTTCTTAACTATCAATTTGTTTTAAGGAAGCCTAACTATAAAATGAATTCGGGAGCATGTTGTTATTTTACACAATTCTAAAGTCCTTTCTTTAACTACTGTTGTGGAGCCAAGGGATAAATTAACACAGAGTGACAGACTGTTCTGCTCCTCTCTCTGTTCCCACTCCCAATTCCTCTCAGTGAATCTGATCCAACAAAACAGCTTTGCAATGTGTTAAATATCTGATAGGGTGGAAAGATGAAAGGCATGACTGGCATACCTAGAAGTGTTTGCTTAACTAACTTCCACATAGTAAGGACAATTGCGGGGGGCCGGGGGGGGGGAATTTCACAAGTGCAACAACCAATGAAGTCAGTTTTACTGTAAAGACACCCTACACGGTTTCACTACAGCTTACCTGAACATTATTCAGAATACAAAATTCCATCCGTATTACTACACAAACCAAGTATGATAATAAAATATTTACTCACCTAGTACATGCATACCCACCAGTATGCATGCCTAGCATTTATTTTGAACAATCATCCTGGGATAATAATAAAATCCCCCTCCTTGTTTAGTTTCTAAACAATCAAGTGCCCTCTGATTACCTAGGTCTTTCATCAAAATGGCCTTGTAGTATCTTTTCTGCAGTGCTGACATGCCATGGTACAGCACTACCTCTGTCTTCTTGGGAAGCTCTGTAGCTACCTCAGCTTTCACCCGCCTCAACAGAAATGGCTGCAAGAGTTTGTGTAGTTCCCTTGCTGTGTAAGGGAAAAAACAACAACAACAACAACAAGAACAGGATAAAATTTTCATACCAGTTCCACATGCTAGACCAGTATGGTGATTTTTCATAGTACAGGTAAACATAGAACCTTGAACATGGGTTTGAACTGCACAGGTTGACTTAAATGCAGATTTTTTTTTTCAATAAATACAATAAATACAGTACTACTGTAAGAATATTTTTGCTTCTTTAGGATTTTCTTAGCATTTTCTTTCCTCTGGGTCAATTGACTGTTAAGAATACAGTCTAACACATATAACACACCAAATATGTGGTCGTTGTTTACATTACCATTAAAGCATTCAGTTAACAGCAGGCTATTAGTAGCTAAGTTTGGGAAGTCAAAAGTTACAGCAAATTTTCGACTGTGTGGAGGCCATCAACATCCCTAATCCCTGGTTGAAGGGTCAACCATATTTCTTCCTTCATTGGATACTTTTTCCCAACTCCTTCTGAGATTGCTACTGGCTGTCAACTTAAGAACTAGGAACACTCAAAGAACTTAATTTTTAGGGGCACCTGGGTGGCTCAGTTGGTTAAGCAACTGCCTTCAGCTCAGGTTATGATCCTGAAGTCCTGGGATCAAATCCCACATCAGGCTCCCTGCCTGGCAGGAGTCTGCTTCTCCCTCTGACCTCTCCCCTCTCATGCTCTCTCTCAAATACATACATAAAATCTAAAAAAAATTTAAAAAGAACTTAATTTTTATTAATAATTTCTCATCTGCATGAAGTTTTACTGTTTCCAGGATACTTGTGCACTTAATCTGATTAACCACCATAAGAGCTCAGAAGTAGAGGGACAAATAGTATTGTCCCCATTTTTTAAAGATTATTTATTTGAGAGAGAGAACATGAGAGTGCAGAAGGTCAGAGGGAGAAGCAGACTCCCCATGGAGCTGGGGAGCCCAATGCGGGACTGGATCCCAGAACTCTGGGATCACAACCCCAGCTGAAGGCAGTAGCCCAACTGAGACACCTAGGCGCCCAAATTGTCCCCATTTTTATAGCTAAGTTAAGCACGCCTTATTCAAAGTTACACAGCTGGACACCAATGTTGCTATTATTCAGACTCAGTTCTTTTCAGTTCAGTATCTTTGTTCCTTCCCCAGGCATCATGCACTTCAAAAACTAGCCTGAACTGAAATTCCGCTGCATGCTGGATTGCCAGGTACAGCAAATGTATACAAGAATGCAGTGAAATATAAATTCCACATAAACAACAAAATAATTTTGTAATAGGAGTATGTCCCATGTAATATTTGACTGGGGGTCATATATTTTATCTGGCAACCCTAAACATGGAGGCAATCGGAGGAGATACCCAGGTAATCTCAAGCTTGTGGGATGGGCATTTCTGCTGTGAGAGGCTCTTCCAATTCATACTCACCTGGTACATATATCCCTACTAGTTGGCATGCTTAGCACTTATTTTGCACAATCATCCTGGGATAACAATATGGGGAACAGGTAATTCAACAAGGCAGTGGGGCAAAAGTACAAGAGGAAGAAGACTAGACTGCAAGTGGCAGCTGTATAAATGATGGCTCCCCTCCTTCGCTTCCACCACCCACTTATCCCAGACTCTTGGTTTTGATGCACTGTTAACAGAAACGCCCGTACTATGGAATGCTGAGGAGTGGTTTCTGCCTCAGGAAATAGCACAGAAAGTTAACAAATTACAAAATTAAAGAAGTTATGTGTTGAAGGGGGGGAGAAGCAGACACTTTCTACTTCTTCCCAAAATGATCCATTAAGCCCTCCTGTAGAATCATGTAACAAATAAGAATCACGAATAGCAGACAACTGGGAACAACCTGAGGGATCTAGCACCACCTCAGTTGTGTGGCTCTTTATCTCCCTAGGAGGTATCCTCCAGTTATCAATTCTCTTTCTTTTCACCTATAACCCCGTATCTGTTATGCACCAAGGCAGGTTCTAGGCCCAGACTTTCTGGATGATTTCTAGGAAGGGAACTTGCCTGACTCAGACTCCTTCTCAATATCCTGGTAATGCTGAACAAAATCTCCCACCTGCTCCTTGGGAAAGAGATCAGGCTCCACAAAGCTGAGAAGAGAGTAGAGCTCTTGGAGGCTGTTCTGGATGGGAGTTCCGGTCAACAGGAGACTGAAGACTACTGAGAACTCAAATACATAAATGAATAAAAGTAAAAAACCCATAAACCAAGAACACCAAGTTCCCCATTACAACCTTTACCTGTACAGAGAGAGGCGTAATTTAATGGGATGACCATGAGGACATGAAACCTGAAGACTGGTTCAAGCTGTATACTAGAGATCTGATATAGGAAATAATACCTCTTCAGTTGTAAGAAGGGGACAGTAATTCTGTGAAAGAGATACTATTACAAGGAGGTAAGGAAAATCACTATGTGAATTCTTAAGTACTACATGAGCATTTGATATGGCTATCATTATTCAATCTTAGTGGGGATTCAAGCTGTATTTTATTACCCACATGGATGAGTCTACTGAGGCATCAGAGGTACATGGTACATACTCAAGCAGTTTGAAAAAGCTACAGCATCAGCCCCACCACTACAAGCGAGAAGCAAGAAGATCTACACTAAAAGAATGTCCTTCTGTACAACTTTACAGAGCATCACATTCAAAACATCAAGACTTCTAGATGTTTCTGGGCCTTATACAGCCCAAAATGAAAGAAATTCTTTAAATTTTGAGCAACAGGTAAGAAGAAGAATACAAGACTAATGAAATAAAAAGTTAGGAAAGACAGTAATAGGTATTAAGTTAAGCAAAGGACAACCTCTACACCAACATTAATAAGAACTTACACCATTTGAGTTAAATAATGCAGCAAAAGCAGAGATCCATATCCTGTATATGTTATTTTAGAAACTGAAATACAGCATGATACACTGATACATATATACCCATATGTACATACTTTTTAAAGATTTTATTTATTTATTTGACAAACAGAGATCACAAGTAGGCAGAGAGGCAGGCAGAGAGAGAGTTAGAAAAAGGGCTCCCCACCGAGGAGGGAGCCTGATGTGGGGCTCGATCCCAGGACCCTGGGATCATGACCTGAGCCGAAGGCAGAGGCTTTAACCCCCTAAGCCACCCAGGCGCCCACACACCTTATTTTAAATATAGAAAACAGTATATTTTAGTTTCTAAAATAATATATATGCATATTTATGTATTTGGGTGTTCACATGCACAGCAAAGGATATGGCAGCAGATGTACCAAATGTTAATGTATGCACAGGAGTATGATTACTGATGATTTTTAATTTTATTCTTGTTTCTACATTTTGATTTGGGAGAGGTCATAAGAAGATACTGATTAATATCAGAAAAGGCAACAGATGGAATGACACAAATAAAACTGATTTGAAAATGTTACATTACTATTTTTTTTTTTTGCAATCTCCTTGTTTTGCTTTCTTTTTAAATTGTTTCATCAATGTCCACCCACTCGTGCCTGCTCTGCTGCTGGGCAATGTTTTCATAGCATTTAAGTATGGGAACTGGTCAGAAATAAATGCTTTCAACAACCAACTGACCTCTTTACAATGTGTTCATCATGCAAAAAGCTGGGGTGACCAAAAAATATGAAGTCAAAAAGATCATCAGGATTGCTGGTCACTATAGTCAACTTACACTGCCATATGAGCCAATATATTTATTCACAGTAGTGTCCATTTAGTATCAAAACTTTTAACTGGGTGAAAAAAATCCAGAAACAATCTTTGTATAGTTTTTTTTTTTTTAAGATTTTATTCATTCATTTGACAGAGAGAGAGCACAAGTAGGCAGAGCAGTAGACAAACGAAAGGGAGAAGCAGGCTTCCCTCTGAGCAGGGAGCCCTACACGGGCTTGATCCCAGGACCCTGAGATCATGACCTGAGCCAAAGACAGACGCTCAACCAACTGAGCCACCCAGGCGCACCTGTATACAGAATTTTTAAAACTTCTTTGTGTGTGATACTTTGCAAATATATCCCATGTTGCTAAATATTCCTCTACATAATTTTTCATAGCAGCCTTACTTTGTCAAGGTACTGTTCTTACTTTGTGAATGTACTTTGTAAATGTAAATGAGGTATAGCATAAATTGTACAACCAACTCCCTATGTTTCACTATAAATTGCTGCCAGCTCTTACAAACAAACTGTAAAGGGGGGAAAGGCACCACCCTTCTCCCCACCTCTCAGCCCTATCAATAAATACATTTCTTTTCAACCAACAAGTTGTCTGCAATTCAAACCCTATATCATGCTTAGATGACACAGAAATTCCTCACATAATCCCTCTGAGACTCAGTTTCCTTACGAATAACAAGGAAAGACTCTGGGACTGGCAAGAGAACTTCGTTACTCCACTCCAAACCCGGGGTTCCTTTACAACACCTGGTTCTCTTCTCCCATCATGCATTAGTAAAGTGGCATGGTAGTTTACGAAGCAGTCTCTTATAGGGTTATGTGCCAGAATATGACAATCTCTTAGGAAAAAGATACTATTAAAGAGTCCCTAAAAGAAGGCAAAAGACATCATAGAGCAGAGGGGGCCCATCAGGGGATAGCAATCTTTGAGAATGGACTAATAACAGTGGACATATCTGCATTACAATGCTAAAAACTACTAACTTTTAGCCAGTAAACAGAGAATTCGGACCTAAGACTTTCCTCCAAACCACCTCTAACTTTATTACTCATTTGTGATAGGACATGTTATACAACAGGGAGCAAACCTCAAATGATGGCCACAGGAATTTGCATACACGGTCTCATTTAAAGATCAACAAGGAGAAGGGCACTTCTTACTCACAAGCTGTTCCCTTGGCTCCTCAGAAAAGAGGGCAAATCTAGGGCTACACTGACATTTCTCATTTCTCACTGTGCCAGAATGGTGCCAGAGATCAAGAGAAGGGAATGAGATTAAGGGTATCATACAAGTATGACAAAGACAAGAGAGACTAGAGCTAACAGTCAATGGCATGCAATGGGGTGAGTCTCTTCATTACTCCATGTGAATTATCAAATCTTTTTATTTATTTATTTATTTATTTGACAGAGAGAGAGATCACAAGTAGGCAGAGAGAGGGGGAAGCAGGCTTCCTACCGAGCAGAGAGCCCAATGCGGGGCTTGATCTCAGGACCTTGGGATCATGACTTGAGCTGAAAGCAGAGGCTTAATCCACTGACCCCCCAGGCTCCCCTGAATTATCAGATCTTTAAAAAAGGTAAATGGGGAAATGGTAAAATATGTCAGATGTATCTGCTACTGCAGACATAAGAGTTTTAACAGATTATTCTTAATTACCCCTCTGAAGAAGATCAAAAGAGTTGAAACATTTCCAAAAATACAATATATTTTATTGAAATAGTACTTATTATCTGATGCCCAGATTTCAGTAAATGTTGTCTCCTACATAAAAGATAAGAGGAAGAAGTTAGGCCATATTAAGTACCACCTCTATCACCCACAAAATGTTTATTTGGCCCTACAGAAATTCGACTAAAAAAAAAAAAAAGTTTCAATTTAACTAACTCTGTACAGGTCCAAGATAATGTTTTTTTAAAAGAAGTTGTACAAAAACTACAGACTATCTTGTGAGTTTACCTCCAAAAGGGTCTTATGCAGCAAGGAGCTTTGGTTTTTCAACCTGTGAGCTTCATCCACAACAAGAACACTCCATGGGAAGCTGTGAGAGAAAAATCCAAGCTTTCAGTTTTGTGTAACCCAAGCATCTATCTCATAGCCAAAAAGTCTTACCATACAACTAGCACTAATATTGGAAAGACTAATATTAAGCCCATTCTACTAGAGACACACTCAAATTGCCTTTTTTTCTTTTTTAAGATTTATTTATTTGAGAGAGAGCGTGTGCATGAATGGGCAGAGGGGGCAGAGAGAAAGAATCTCAAGAAGACTCCACTGAGTATGGAGTACCACACAGAGCTTGATCCCGCGATTCTGAGATCAAGAGTTGGATGTAACCCAGGCACCTCTCAAATTACCTTCTTATCTGAAAGTCTGCCATTTTATATAAGACAACATCTGGACAAGGTACTAAGGGAATTTGTTTTCCAAGATGGGAAAGGTCTGTGCATAAAACCAGAAAGGAAGGAGCTAGAGACAAAAAGCAAAAGGAAATACTTATGACTACGTACTAGGTACCAGACCCTATGCTTGGTTGGTACTTTATGCCTGTCATTTAATCAAAAGAATATGGTGAGTAGACACTGTTCTGCTCATTTTATCAACAAGAAGACTAAAGCTCAGAAAGGTTAGGTGACTTGGTCAAGGTCATAAAGCTAAAATAAGGTAGAGCTGAGATTTAAACACAGAAGAAAAATAAAGAGAAAATGATGTCACAGTAGCTTAAAAAGTGCTTTAGATTTAAAAATGGAAAAGCAGTGAGTAAGATCAAATGTTACAGACATTCAGGAAGATATATCCATTGGATATACTATGGAAGTCATCGGTGGCTGTTCCTAGAGCACACAAAAAATTTCAAAATAAGGAAAAATATGTATGTATGAATATGTTCCAAGCTGATTTAAAATAACAAAAAGTTGAAAATAAATAAGTCCAATTATACATGACATATTATTTAGTATTTTAAATACTATGATCATCTTACAATAAAAAGGCCCATGATAACTAAAAAATGTGTAAATATTATGTATCTTCTCACAAATGAGAAACCATGTGAGAGACAGCAAAGTGAAAGTTACAAGGTCTTGGACGCCTGGGTGGCTCAGTTGGTTAAGCCGCTGCCTTCGGCTCAGGTCATGATCCCAGGGTCCTGGGATAGAGTCCCACATCAGCCTCCTTGCTCAGTGGGGAGCTTGCTTCTCTCTCTGCCTCTGCCTGCCTCTGCCTGCTTGTGTTCTCCCACTCTCTCTCTCTAACAAATAAATAAATAAAATCTTTTTAAAAAAAAAAAAGTTACAAGGTCTTTAAATTTTTATTTTGTTTGCAAACATTATGTAATCTCATTACATTTTTTTTTAAGATTATTTATTTGAAAGAGAGAGCACAAAGGGGAAGGAGAAAGTGGGAGAAGCAAACTCCCCACTGAACAGGGAGCCAGAGGTGGGGCTCAATCCTAGGACCCTGAGATCATGACTTGAGCTGAAGTCAGACACTTAGCCAACTGAGCCACCTAGGTGCTTATTATATTTTTCTTATACTTAAAAAACAAAATGTATATACAAGTAAGACAGAACAATGGAAAGATAGTGGGTAGGGAAATAAAAATCACTCAAAAACTGAGAAAGATCTACAGCAGATGTTGGCCTTACAGGAAAGAAGCCCTCTTCCTCTGAGAAAATCCAGAAAATAGGTGCAGAAACAGAAACCTAGCACCATCTACCTATTGAGAGCAATGCAGCTGGAGGGAAAACTGGGGGTCCAAAGAGAGTAGGAACTGGGATCATTCCTACTGGGTAGCACTTGGAGCAGATGCATTTAAGCATTATGAGGAGTAGTGTCCTACTGGTGTTGGAGAGTGGTCACGAGATAAGGTGGCAAAGTAGCCATAAAATAGCACCTGGCCTGTTAAAACCATCATTCAAAACAATTTAGGTCCTATCTCCTTGTGAAGAACTGGGTATTAAAGTCTTACATAGAGCAGGCATGCAGTAAAAGCTTATTCAGTGAAGCAGCCTACAGGGAGATGGATGTGGGCTCAGTGGAAGAAAGGAGGTCAAATCACTCATCAAAGAACACCAAAGTACACTAAAGGATGCTCCCTGGAGGGGAAGAGGTGGGAGTGAATTCCAGCAGTGACTGGAGAGTGGGATGAGGGACCTTCTAAACCTCTTGACCCGAAGATTTCGTAGGTCTATTATCAAAAAATTTTTTCATATTTTTCACATTGGTATATATACCATTTTAATTCTCCACTAAACCCCTTTAGGGCAGATATTACACTTTCTGACTCTTCTCAATGTGTGATACAGTAATATACAAAATAACCTTGTCAAGTATAACAAAAGAATAAACCTGTGTCCCTGGGGTTCATACAGTTAGCCAATATTATGAATGGCCTCTTATTATTTAGGTTCTGAAATTCACATGGGATTGAATTCAAGTTGGATGATTTAATATAAAAAGATATTATTTCTGATGAATAATGTGAAACTCCAGGGCAGTTAGGTAATTTAAGAAGCTGTCCCCAGGGTTTGTTTTGGTTTTTCTGGAATCAGTATCAGATGTTTGTTTGTTTATTTATTTATTTATTGAGAAGGTCTCTTAAAAGGTCTCCACAGCACTGAGTCTGCATTTGGATATCTGCTTTGCCATTACTATCAAATGTAGCCTTGGCTGGGTTCCTTAACCTCCTACTTTCTTCATCTATAATACCGACAATAAATAATACCTGCCTACTAGGGTTTTCATGAAGATTACTTAGGATAATTTAAATACCCAGAAACAAGTATATCCTAATCTTCTAGGCTTCTGAGACTTCCCACATCCTACCTTGTATTATAGATATCTAAATATTGGTTCTCCCTCTACTGGAGTATACACCCTCTTAGGGAGCTCGGTAGTTTACTTTCCTGGCACTGCTTGTAACTCTCAAACAGTGATTTCCCAAAAAGAAAAGATCTTCAACAAGTATTAAGTGGGATATTAAAAATAAAAAAAGACAGAGGGAAAGTATATTTTCTTAAGAAGAATAAGATAACGTGCTCACTTAAACTTAAGTGAACCAAAATACAGGAACGGAGAGTCACGAAATCTATGACTAGGCAGTTAGTGTCTCCCAATAAGATGAAAATAGACATCCAACTTGGAAGAACCTGGATAAGAAATAACATGTAAATTACTGGTAAAGTGCTTTGAAAACAAACAGAACTTTCTGAGTATTAAAGATGCAAATCCCCACTTAACCACATCATAACTATGAATTGTATGGAGAATGAAATTCTGTCAACACATCTTTTCTTATGTACCTAAAGTCTGGCTAATGTTTAATTTACGTTGTAACTCATAGTCTGACCCTATATTGTAACATGTCACCCCTAATATCAGGTGGTATGAAGAATTAAATCTACGTTTCCTATCCCTCATGAGCTGATATGAAAGCCTGAAACCTGACTACTTAAAAGTGTATTTAAAACTCCCTTTCTAAAAAGTGAATTGTACAGTACTGACTGCTACTTTAGGATACCTCTAGGAAAAGGCTCAAATAATTCACCTCTCTATTATTGCAGAATCTCCAAATAGCAGTCCTGAAAGGTATCTATGCTATTTGCAATGAAAAGAATCTAGTGTTTATTAACAACCCACCATGTACATCTTGTTTAATCCTCACAACAGCCACCCAGAGCGAGATTTAATTATCCTCATATCACAGATGAAGACCCTGAGGTTCACTAAGGTTAAGTAACCCAAGGATACACAGCTAATGAGAATGGGCTATAGTGCAGGACTCCCGCTGTGCCACCTGTCTTATTGTAAGACTCACAGGAGACATACCAGGAAGATGTACCAGACATGATGAAAGAGACAAAGTACTAAAATGTAAAGACAAGACATGACACTCATGATATATTCAACAGTTTCTGAAGCAGTGCGATATACTCACGATTTTAGAAATGATGAATCTTTCAAGCAAATCTGAAAAATTAAGAAAAAAGACACACTGTAACTAGTACTAACATAACTGATATTATAAACTAGTTTATTAGCTAAATCCTATAGTTTAAGAGAGTTAAGTCTCACTCATTAAGTTAAAAAAAAGTTCTGAATCTAATTTTATGTAGCACTATCACAAAGAGAAAACAAAACACAGGCACAAGTAAGTGCAAGGTCTTGCTTACAGTCACCCAGTCTTCACTTAAAGAATAGGAGCTTAAGCCTCTGCCTTCCGCTCAGGTCATGATCTCAGGGTCCCGGGACTGAGCCCCACATCGGGCTCTTTGCTCAGCAGGGAGGCTGCTTCCTCCTCTCTCTCTCTCTCTCTGCCTGCCTCTCTGCCTACTTGTGATCTCTTGTCTGTCAAGTAAATAAATAAAATCTTTAAAGAAAAAAAAAAAAAGAATAGGAACTTAAAATGAAACTAGAACTTAGTGTCCTCCACTCCCATTTTGTAGTAACAGACAATGCCTCAGCCCACAAAACCCTTTTCTCCTACCTACTTGCCTCCTCCTCCTATTCACCAGCCAAGTGACACCTCCCTGGGCAACCTTCACCCTTGATGCACCGAGAGAGAGAAAGAGAGAGAGATAACCAACTAATTTGGAGTACAATGGTCCTTCACTTCCTTTGGTCATGGTCCCTGTCTAAGAATCTAATGGAAGTAAACTTTTCTTCCAGAAAAATGTATGCTCTCAAAAGAAAGTTAAATTTAATTCCAGTGGCTTCTACAACTTCTACAGTCCCAGGTTAAGAGTTCTTGCTATAGAGAAATAAATGGATACCTCATAGGTAGTCAGCAGCACATGAAAACGTGACTCTTGTTTTAGGTCTTGCTGTAGATGGGCTCTCTCCTCCTTGTCCCCTGCATACATTATACAGGAAAGACCTGGAGCAAATCTGAATCCAAGAAAAGAGGTAGATGAACACCAACACAGAGCCTAAGGGAAGGGTGTATATATATGGAAAAGTACATTTCATAGAAGGATTAAGGATGTGCAGACTTCATGACATCCTGCAATCACAGAGAGTCCAGGGACTCTGGATTCCTATCTAGAGTAAAGAAAAAACTATGGGTAGGTTCCTGTGTGAAAAGGCAGAAGGGTTGGATGAATACCTACAAGGGCACTATACTAATTCTAAAGAGAAAGCTAGTTTTTCCATGTTGGTTACTTCCCATGTCACTGTGAAAAAGATGGTTTCCCCTTTAGTTCAGCAAAATTTACTGAGTACTGATCTTCAAATTGCCAAACAATAACATCCACTGCATCTTCCCCCCATCAGATTCTTTCTCTACCTATATTGCCTCAGGTCAGAGTTTTCTGGAGGAAATAAAATCACTTATTGGGACAGTATGTTGTTTTATCATCTTTCACATATCACCCAGAAAAAAAAATCTTAATGTAAAAAGCAAAATTGCAGCTACATCTGCTCTGTACCTCTCCATCTCTTCTCTCCAGTTGCTCAAAACAGACAAGGGGCAAAGAATCAGAAATGGTCCTTCATCATTTAATCTTCCTGCCAAGTAAATGAAGAGAGCAATAGTCTGGAACACACAAAAAGAAGGCAGTTTTTAATCACATTTCCACATGAGAAACAACCACAAAGTTCCCATAACCTTGGAGGGAACACAAAATCGTACAGAAGACTTAGTGTACAAAATATATATATATACAATTCTCCACACACCAGGCATTATCCACTCCTAAAGTGAAATCACGTAAGCCTAAACAAAATTGCCAAGGAAATCTATGGCACTTAGTTACATCAACAGTTAACAAGCAGTGGTGCTCAGTATTTATGTAATTGAGCCCTGTGATACAAAAGGGAAAAAAATCAGAAAGATAAAAGTAATGAAAACAAATGCAAATAATGCACAAGATCAAGAAAACTCTGAAAACATAAGGTAAGAACATCCAAGATGTGACTAAAGATGACCTACCATGTGGTGGTCTCCGCTGCTTGCCACTCTCCTGAAGGAGGATGTTTTCCTTCCTAATTTCCTTCCTCATTTCCCTAGTGTTTTTTTTTCCTTCTGCCTGCATGTATAGAGCACCTTCTATTTGCTAAGCACTATTCTCAGTTCAAGTATATCACTGAACAAAAAAGACAAAACTCCCAGCTCTCCTGGAGCATACATTCTAGTGAAGAAAACAAACAATAAATAACACCTTGTAACCTTAAGTAGACACGTAAAACAAAAATTTTTGTAAAGCCAAACAAGCGTATTCTAGGACATGGCTGTATGTACTTTGACTAGAAGTTTCTCTAATAAAAGGTTGCTGTGATATACAGAGAAAATAGCACTCTTTTATAAAACAAAATGTTTGAGGAGCACCCATCCCCAAATGCTAAACCATGCTAAGAAAATCTATCCTAAAGATACAATCCAAGATCCTGAAAAAGTTGCATGCCCACGAGATGTTTACACTGAGGTTAATAAAGCACAAAAAGAGGGGACAATGGGCCATGCCTCATCTGCAGGATATTTAAATTATGATGAATTCTCTTAAGGGAATCTTATATAGCCAGCAGAAGATGACTGTGAAGGATATAAGAAAATGGGTAATTACAATTACAAAGTTAGATAAGTTAGGATACAAACTATATGTGTACAATAATATACTATAATGTCAACCATTTAAAATACACAGCTAGGGACGCCTGGGTGGCTCAGTTGGTTAAAGCAGCTGCCTTCGGCTCAGGTCATGATCCCAGGATCCTGGGATCGAGTCCCACATCGGGCTCCTTGCTCGGCAGGGAGCCTGCTTCTCCCTCTGCCTCTGCCTGCCTCTGTGTCTGCCTGTGCTCGCTTGCTCTCTCTCTCCCTCTGTCTCTGGCAAATAAATAAATAAATTCTTTAAAAAATAAAATAAAATAAAATAAAATACACAGCTATTTCACGCTTTAAGATTAGAGTGTTGTGGCTAGAAGGTGGCAGTTACTGCTTAACTGAGATTACTTAATTTTATAATGGAAATCATTTTCTTCTTTCTAAATAATTTCCTTTTTAACTACTCACCACGTCCCAGCCCAGACCGTACCAGAGCAATTGCCCAGTGAGTACTTACTGGAATAAGGTCATTCTGTTTAGCTTTTGCTGAGGATACTATTTGAGAGAACATTTATCTTCGGTTACCATAAACCACATATATCTACAAAATTAATTTGGATTCACTAGTGAATCCTACCAAACATTTACAGAAGAAACAATGTCAATTTTACACAAATTCTTTTAGAAAGCCAAAGGGGACAAAAACTTCTCAACTCATGCTATGAGTCCATCTTTACCAGAAAACGAAAACCAAGGGCATTATAAGTAAACTACAGACAAGTATCTTTCATGAACACAGATGCAAAAATCCTAAACAAAATCTTTGTAACATGAATTTGGAGGTATAATAGTTCCAAGTCACTTAAAGTAGAGCTACATGAACACCCTGGAGAAAGGCCAAGGACAAGTGGAATGTGCTGGCTCTGAATGAAATCAGCAGGATTCCAACGTGCAGAACAAAGGAGACTACACGGAGGGCTCTGTACATGATCTCAGTGTCTCTTAGCCTGGCTCTCCCAGAGACATCCAGAAAACTTATATTTGTTCTAGTTCCATAGTTCTCAGTTCAGGAATATACTAGAACCCAATTTATCTGCCTGAGAAACCTGAAGACAACAAATAAGGTCCTTGAGGAGACCATACTCAGAGGTCATTTTGTATTCTGCATAACCCCAGGATCAATGAGGAACACCTGGCTTAAAGTAGTCTCCAACATATGGTCAGACAGAACCTGTAGCACTATGTGCAGAACTGCTCCAAATGGATGTTTATGTATGTGAGGTCAGATTTGCAGGGCGCAATCGAGCTTCCAAAGGGATCAATGAGACCTTCACTCATTCTGTGTGGTTACTGGTAAAAAACCTTTTTGGTATGGGGTAACTTATATGTCCACGGTTTCTGATCAAGTCAGCTCTGCTGTATATTTTGACTACAGTGACTTTCTTTAGTATCCTATAGATGAGTAAACCTTGTGTGACTAACCCAGGGGGTGTCTGTATCTAGACTTTGAATCGAGCCAAGCCCACCACTGACATCTGACAATATACTGTACTGGTGATCCTCCTACCAGAATAATCAATCTCAATGCCCAAGGAGACCACACCTGATTCTCCAGGTCTCTGGACTGGGTGCTCCCACTAGATATCCAAGGCATGTGGGAACACAGGATTCTTCCTCTGCACTTCTCTAGCAAGACACATAAATGAGAAGTAGCCCTACCACCCACTGAGGAAGAGAGGTAAATAGATTCAGTTAACTAAGTAGAAGTACTGCTAAAGAGGGCAGCGTCCATTTGATCTGGAGGGTGGGGGCACATGACACAGATATATTAGCATAGAGAAAAACCCTGACCATTAATTACAATCCCAGGTCAAATGACCCAGTTCAAAACCATCCCCATAACTAGGAAAGTCAGTTCCAAGGTCATAATCTCTTAACAAAGGTTCAAGTATTTCACCTCTTAGTATAAAAACCCATACTAGTAGCTAACAGCTGAAGATAGTGATGAGTTGTGAGGAAGTATTTCAGCAGAGGTGAACAGTGGTCACTCCACAAGTAACCTACCTGGCAGGTCTTACCCAGGCCCATCTCATCTCCCAGGATGCAGCCATTCTGACCATGGAAGCACTGGGCAAGCCAGTTGACTCCCTCCAGCTGATAAGAGCGTAGATGAATCCCTAGAAATAAAAAATAAAGCAAGTCTGAAAAGCAGCCATTTCAGCACACATAAGCTATCTTCTAAGACTTCCACTGTAAGAACACCACAGCTATATCCCTTGATGAGGAGTTACAGAAATGTAAATATGTAGCAACTTCCAAATAACTTCTTTTTTTCTTCCCAAATGACTTTTTGAGCAGACTCAGTCACCATTAAATTTGAAGCCCTAAAACTGCCTGTCCACGTCACAGGATCCACTTGACAGATGAGAAAGTCAACCTGAGGATTTGGCCTCTATACTGCCTGGCTCCCATATCAGTGTCCATTCTAGGAAAGAGGCATTACTAATGCAAATAACCACAGTGCAACTGCTTGACTGCAATAATTTAAGTCTGCCATCCATGGTAAAGGAAAAAAAAATCAAGATAGGATGAGATTAAATTATATTTTAATAGAGGGGCAGTACTGTTAAGAACTGAAATAATGTTGCACAGAGAGTTTAACTGTGCACAACAGCAGAAAACATCTGAAATTCACATGGAGCTTCTGCTGTCTCTTTTCTCTTTCCCTTGGGGGAAAAAAAAATCCAATTTCAGAGAATAACCATATCTAGGGGAAAGGGAAGACTCAAACACACTTTAACAAAAATATAACTTTCTGGTTTGAACTTATGACCTTTAAAAAGAACCTAGATGGTATATAATAATTGTAGAACATTAAAACAATGAACAAGTTATTTTTATTAAGCAATCCCCATTCATAGGTTAGAAAATTCAGATAACTGAGACTCTAGTTCAAGATGGCAGTGTAGGGGTGGTGCTGAAGGGATGGGCAAAATGGGTGAAGTGCGAGATTCCAGCTTCCAGTTATGGGCAGCATAGGAATATGGTCCATGATATTTTAATAGTGTTAAGTGCCAGATGGTAGCTACATTTGCAATGACCATAACATAGAGAGAAGTTGAATCCATCATTAACTAATGTAACATTATGTGTCCAACTATATTCAAATCAATTGAAAGTAAAAAAGTAAGTTAAATGAAGTTTTAAAAAATATGGCAATGTAGGAAGATCCCAAACACACTTCCTCCCACAGATAAACCAATCTACATCTATCTATGGAACAATTTCCTCTGGAAAAAAAAAAAACTTAAAAACTGGGGTGGGTGATGGAGGGAGAAAAAAACCTTTAAAAACTGGCAGAGCAACCTCCTCACCTTAGGCAAAAGAGAGGGAAACAACACTGCAGAGGACAGGGAAGGCCGAGACACAATCTTGCCATAATCCCCACCCCCAATGATATGACCTACAATCACAAGAGAGTGAAGGGTTCGTACCCCACACTGGGCACCTAACTCTTAAGACCAGCACCTGAGAGTGGAGTGCCTGGGTGTCTCAATCAGCTAAGTGGTCAACTCTTAATTTCAACTCGGACTATGATGTAGAGTCATGAGATCCAGCCCTACACTGAGCTCCCTGTTCAGCGGGAAGTCTGCTTCTCTCCTTCTCCCTCTGCCCACCCCCCAACATCCACTCACGAGCTTGCACTCTCTAATAGATAAATAAATCTTTAAAAAAAAAAAAAAAAGACCAGCACCTGAGAGGAGCCCCCCAAACATCTGGCTTTGAAGACCAACAGGTAATGGCATCCACAAGACCTACAAGGCTGTGGTAAACTGAGGAACAACTCTAAAAAAACCTGCACGAAGACTTAACCACCCTACGGCCCAGCCCAAAAGCAGCCCTCTAAAAAGTGCTCAGACTTTATGTAAAAAAGACTTACTTCCTAATGTAGTGCGCGTTTGAGGGTCAGGGGTCTGCTGGGTACTCCAAGGATGGAGGCTTGTAGGTGCCATCTTCTTGCTCACTCTCTCTGCCCTGCTAAAGCAGGCAGGTTCCATACCCCCCCCCTTTTTTTCTTTTTCTCCTCTTCTTTTTTTTTTCTTTCTTCAATGGTGCCATCTTTACATTATCCCTCTGCATATTCCAGAACACCAGTATCTCCCAGAGGGGAGCTTCTACACACATTTGGTGCCCCAGTTTTTATCTTTGGTGACCTTGTTTCTACAACTGCTACCTAGAGGATGCTCCCTGAGTGACTGGCTCTGGAGGCTAGAAGGGCTTTGTTCCTGGGTCCCACCGGACAGTAACAAGTGGAGATTCTGTTCTTAGAAGACTACCACCCCCAAGACACTAAACAGATAACAGATAAAAACACACCCCCACTTTTTCTGTGAAAGAAGTGGGGGTGTGTTTCTGTGAAAGACCTATTTGTCTGTCAGCGTTGGCCTGAGTGATGGGCTTCTAGTATGGCACACTTATAGGGGCTTACAGGTTGCTCTCAGGGAACAGAAAGTGGTGGTTTCCTTCAGCCTCACTCCAATTCACCAGAATCTTCCAGAAAGAAGATTATATCCTTTTCTGGTGAGGCCTGATTTTGCAGCTGCTGCTCAGACACACCTCTGTGTTGCCTGGCTGAGTGGCCAGCCTGGCTTAAAGTCACGGATTTACAAGACTCTAACCAATGAAAAAAGAGTTCTTAAACAGCCATCACCCCCAGGGGATAGCAAGAGGCAACAGGCCCAAGCACTCAATGTTTTAGGAAAAAGGCAGATTAGCTTATCATTTCTGTAGACTGAAGGGTAGCTTCTAAACAGACACACATCTAAGGCTGACTGTAAACTTTTCCTGAGACTTAGGAAGGCAACACTATGTTCACACTCTCCCTCTGCCACACTCCATAGTGCCAGCATCGCTCCAGGGGAGCTCTTACACATGTCTGGTGTCCAGTTTTTAAGTCTGGGCCCTGATTTTTATGACTGCCATTCAAGGGATTTCCTGTGATTGCCTGGCTCTGGTGGCTGGAGGGGCTTGAGTTCCTGGGCCATTGGGACTGTAACAATGGCATGCTGCCACCCCCAAAGCACTAACGGACAGCAAGCTGAAACAAATTCCTACTTGCTAACCCTAGAACTTCAGCCTTGGGGCAGACTTCACCTTTGGCAGGATCTAGAGGCTACAAAAGTACTCTCAGGGAACATAGGCTGGAGGGTGCCATCATTGCACTCTCACTCTGCCTACTTGCTACAGCCCACCAGAATCCCCCAGAAAAGTGCTTATAGACTTGTCTGTAGCCCCAGTTTTGTCACTGCTGCCCCAAGGACACCTTACCTGCCTCTGAGGGCAGTGGGGCTTCTGCTTGCAGTCCAACAGGACTGTATATATTTGCATTCTTTTTTAAAAGATTTTATTTGTTTGAAAGAAAGAGAGAGCACATGCGCCCACATACTCACACAAGCAGGAGGAGGAGCAGAGGGACAACCAGACTCCCCACTGAGCGCAGAGCCTGTCATGGTGCTCGACCCCAGGACTCTGAGATCATGACCTGAGCTGAAGTCAGATGCTTAACTGAATGAGCCACTCAGGTACCCCAGGACTGTATATATTTGTATCCTTTAAAAGCTTCTGAGGGTCTGGCTTCTAATCAGTCTGAATGGAACTGCTGATTGAAATCCTCTCCTTTGTGAACTTGACTGGTCTTGGCACATCCTCAACTACTGGGAACTACTGAAAGTAAAATAGGCTGGGGCGCCTGGGTGGCTCAGTCTGCCTTTGGCTCAGGTTATGATCCCAGGGTCAAGCCTTGTATTGGGCTCGCTCCTCAGCAGGAAACCTGCTTTTCTCTCTCCCTCTGTCTGCCTCTCTGCCTACTTTGCGGGCTCACTCTCTCTGTCAAATAAATAAACAAAATCTTAAAAAATAAATAAATAAAAATAAAATAAAATAGGCTCTCTGGAAAATCACAAACATCTGAAGGACAACCAACAGCTTAACAGGGTTAAATGGAAGTTTTCTCACCTACTTTATGTCCTACCAAAAACCATCCCTTCGGGGCGCCTGGGTGGCTCAGTGGGTTAAGCCGCTGCCTTCGGCTCAGGTCATGATCTCAGAGTCCTGGGATCGAGTCCCGCATCAGGCTCTCTGCTCAGCAGGGAGCCTGCTTCCCTCTCTCTCTCTCTGCCTGCCTCTCCATCTACTTGTGATTTCTATCAAATAAATAAATAAAATCTTTAAAAAAAAAAAAAAAAACCATCCCTTCAAGACTAGGAGAAGTGTCTGTTTCATCTTATGCTGAGAATCCGAAATAAGTACAAGGGAACAAATGGATATGTTCTAAGCAAAAGAACAGATAAACCCTTAGGAAAAAACTTCAAAGAAATTGAGTTAAATGATTTACCTGATGAAGAGTACAAAGTAACAGTCATAAAGAAGCTCATCTAAATTTGGGAGAAGAATGAATGAACTACATGAAAACTTCAAAAAGAGACTGAAAATACAAGTTCCACACAGAATTCAAAGAACCAAAGAATACAGTAACTGAACTGAAAAACAAACAAACAAACAAAACAAAACCAAAAAACCAACAACAGAAAAATTCAACAGCAGACTAGATGAAACAAAAGAAAAGATCTGTGAACCCGATGACAGAGAACTCACCTAAACAGAGCAGCACAAAAAACAAAGACTTTTTTAAAAACGGAGATAGCTTAAAGGGACCTCTGGGACAACATCAAGCACACTAACATTCACATTATAGGAGTCGCAGAAGGAGAAGTCAGAGAAAGGGGGGAGAACACTTATTTGAAGAAATAATGGCGGTTTCTCAAGGAAGATGGAAGAGAAGTAGGGGACCCTAGTTTTGTCTGGTCCACGGAATTTGGCTAGATAGCGATCAAATCATTCTGACAATCTGCAAACTCAATCAGAAATCTAAGAAAAGAATTGCTGCAGTTCTACAAATAGAAAAACCACCACTTTTTGTAAGGTAGAAGATATGAAAAAGTAAATATAAAAGGACTTATATCAGAAAACAACTCCCCCAGGGGGTAGCCTCCATAAGCCACTACCAGAAAGTGATACAGCAGCAGAGCACAAAATTCGAAGAACTTCAGAAGTCTGCTCCAGTGGGGGATGTGCCTATAGGAAAGTCGCTCATGTAGCTAAGCAGGGCAGAATCCTAGATGGGACAGCATAGTCTCAGGATCCCAGGGATCACAGAAAGAAGAGGGGTTCCTGAGAGCGCAGAGTTCCCAAGCATCAGAGCAAGTAAGCTGTCCACAAACAGGGAGACCAAGATTGGGCTTTCCGCTCAGTGTTGCCATAAACCACAAACCATAACACGACTGGGTGACTGCTCTCTGAGCAGAGGCCCAGTAAGTGGCAAAACCACAGCAAGAGCCTTCACCCTCTCCCTCCCAGAAGCAGGAAGGGTGAGCACTGCAGGAGTCTATAAAGGTTGTAGACTCGAAACAGGGTTGTGTGCCTGAGATAAAAATGTTTGGTCATAGCTAGGTGAACATAGAGTGCAGACAGAAACCAGGGAGACAGGAGTGACTAACTGCTTTTCTGTGAGAGTTTTTTTCTTTAGTTTCTTCTAACAAACCAAAATACACCAAGGATCTGGTATATTGCTCTGTTCTAGTCATCTGTTTATGTTCTTTCTCTTTTTACTTGTTTTTTTCTTTTTTTGGTTTCTGATGGTTTCTGATTTGTTAATGTGTATTTTCAGGAGCCACTGTTGTTATTTTTGCATCTCGTTCTCATTAATTTATACTTTTCTGGACAGAATGACAAGACAGAAGAACTCACCTAAAAAAAAAAAGCACATGATAAAGTACCCACTGCTAGGGACATAATCAATATGAACATAATAAGATGTCAGAACTAAGATACTACCTGAGCTTGATAAAAGCAGAGAAAACACTACAGAAATCCTCTCTGGAGAAATAAAAGAACTAAAACATAATTAGGTCAAAAACAAAAAGGCTATTACTGAGATACAATAAAAAACAGAGGCCCTGGGGCGCCTGGGTGGCTCAGTGGGTTAAGCCGCTGCCTTCGGCTCAGGTCATGATCTCAGGGTCCTGGGATCGAGTCCCACATCGGGCTCTCTGCTCAGCAGGGAGGCTGGTTCTCTCTCTCTCTCTCTCTCTCTCTGCCTGCCTCTCCATCTACTTGTGATCTCTGTCAAATAAATAGATAAAATCTTTAAAAAAAAAAAAAAACAGAGGCCCTAACTGCTAAGATAAATGAGGCAGAAAAGATAATCAGTGATACAGAAGACAAAATGGAGAAAAGGGGTGTCGTGGCTCACTTGGTTAATGTCTGCCTTCAGCCCAGGTCATGATCCCAGAGTCCCAGGATCAAACACTGCATAAGGCTCCCTGCTCAGCAGGGAGAATGCCTCTCCCTCTCCCACTGCCTGCCACCACCCCCCTGCTTGTGCACACATGCACGTGCACTCTCTCCCTCTCTAATAAATAAGTAAAATCACTAATTAAAAAAAAAGGAAATGATGCAGAATAAAGAAATGGAGAAAAAGATAAACAACTACTGGACCACGAAGGGAGAATTTGAGAAATAAATGATACTAGAGAGCAAAATATTATTAGAATAATTGAGGTCCCAAAAGAAGAAGAGGGGGCAGAAGGTATACTGGAACAAATTATAGCTGAGACCTTGCTCCAATATGGGGAAGGAAACAGGCATTCAAATTCAGAAGGCACAGAGAACCACTCCCCCAAAACCAATTTTAAAAAAGGGCAGCACACCTTGACATAAATAGTGAAGCTTGCAAATTTCAGAGACAAAGGAAATCCTGAAAGCAGCTCCAGACTAGAGGACCTTAACCTATAAGGATAGAAACATAAAGCTGGCACCACACCTATCCATAGACACCTGGCAGGCCAGAAAGGACTACCATGATATATTCAGAGTGCTATATGAGAAAAATATGCCACCAAGAATACTTTATCTAGCAAGGATGTCATTCAGAAAAGAAGAGCTAAAGAGTTTCCAGACAAACAGAAACTAAAAGAATTTGTGATCACTAAACCAGCCCTGCAAGAAATATTAAGGGGATCCTGTAAGTGAAGAGACAGCTCAAAAGTAACATGGACCAAAAAGGAACAGAGACCATATGCAAAACCACTGACATTGCAGATAATACAATGGCACAAAATTTATACCTTTTCAATAATTACTCTGAATGTAAATGTGATAAATGCTCTAATCAAAAGACAGAGGATTTAAGATCGGATAAAAAAGCAAGAACCATCAATATGCTATTTACAATAGACTCATTTTAGACCCAAAAACACTTCCAGATTGAAAGTGGGGGGGTGAACCATTTATCATCAAAAGAAAGCTGGGATAGCAATCTTTGTATCAGATAAATTAGATTTTAAACCAAACACTGTAATAAGAGATGAAGGAGGACACCATATAATAGGTAAAGGGTCTATCCAACAAAGAAATTTAGTAAGTGTAAATATTTATGCCCCTAACATGGGAACAATTAATAACAAAACAGAAAGACACATTTATAATAATAGAGTAATAGCAGGGAAATTTAACACCCCACTCAGAGGAATGGACACATTACCTAAGCAGAAGATCAACAAGGAAACAAGAGCTTTCAATGACACACTGGAACAGATGGACAACACAGGGATATACAGAGCATTCCATACTACAGCAACAAAATACACATTCTTCTTGAGTGTACATGGAACATTCTCTAGAATAGGTCACATGCTGGTTCAAAATCAGAGCTCAATTAGTACCAAAAGACTGAGATCATTCCATGAATATTTTCAGATCACAGTGCTTTAAAACTTGGACTTAATCACAGGAGGAAATTTGGAAGGAACACAAATACATGGAGGCTAAAAAGCATCCCACTAAAGAATGAATGGGTCAATCAGGAAATTAAAGAAGAATTTTAAAAATTCCTGGAAAACAAATGAAAATGAAAACACAACTGTTCAAAACCTTTGGGATGCACCAAAGGCAGTCTTAAGAGGAAAGCTTATAGCAATACAAAGCTATCTCAAGAAACAAGAAAGGTCTCAAATACACAACTGAACCTAAAGGAGCTGCAGAAAGAACACCAAATAAAGCCCAAAACCACCAGAAGAGAAATAAAGATTAGAGGAGAAATCAATGAAATAGAAACTAGAAGAAGAGTAGAACAAATCAATGAAACTAGGAGCTGGCTCTGTGAAAGAATTAAAAGATTGAGAAACTCTTGGCCAGACTTATCAAGAGAAAAGAAAAAAAGGCACCCTCTACCAAACATTTAAAGAAGAATTCATATCTATTCTTCTGAAGCTATTTCAAAAAAACTGAAATGGGGGTGCCTGGATGGCTCAGTGGGTTAAGCATCTGCCTTCGGCTCAGGTCATGGTCTCAGGGTCCTGGGATGGAGTCCCACATCCGGCTCTCTGCTCAGCAGAAAGCCTGCTTCCCCCTCTCTCTCTGCCTGCTGCTCTGCCTACTTGTGATCTCTCTCTCTCTCTGTCAAATAAATAAATAAGATCTTAAAAAAAAAAAAAAAAAAGAAATGGAAAACTTCTAAACTCATTCTCTGAGGCCAGCATTATGTTGATCCCTGTACCAAAGAGTCCACCAAAAAAGGAGAATTACAGACTAATATCCCTGAAGAACATGGATGAAAAAATTCTCACCAAGATACTAGCCAACAGGATCCAACACTACATTAAAAGGATTATTCACCACAACCAAGTGGGATTTATTCCTGGGATGCAAGGATGATTCAACATCCACAAATCAATGTTATATACTACATTAAAAGAACCACTGGATCCTCTCAATAGATGTAGAAAAGCCATTTGACAAAGCACAGCATCCTTTCTTGATTAAAACTCTTCTCAGTGTAGGGACAGAAGGAACATACCTTAATATCATGAAAGGCACATAAGAAAGCCCACAACTGCCGCTTCAAGTCGGCGACAAGAGAAGAATTACGCACAAACAAGTCAGCTGCAAAAGACTGGAAGCAGGGGACAACTCGAAGTCGAAAAGGACTGCTGCCGCGAGCAACTCCACAGTCTCACTTTTATTAGAAAACAATAGCCAACAGAAGGATGGATGAAGGTCACATGTTAGTCACGTCTTGCAGGCCAGCAAGGAGGAGGGTCAGGTTTATAGTTGACCAAGCACATTCAAAGGACTCATCTAACTAACAACGAGCACTTCTGGGAAGAGAAAGAAGCGACAAGGAAAAAGCGAAGCAGGCGGTTTTCGTTCCACCCTGAGCTGACCAAGCGTTCCTGGGTGCTCGGCTTCCCTGAAGCAGGCAGCGTTCCGCATTGGGCAGGCGGGGCGTTCCCGGCTGCCCAGCTTCACGGTCGTACATCGTCCTTCTCCCCAAAGACCTGTTGTCAGTATATGTATTTCTTAAGGCCATATCTAAATGTGCTTGGCAACTAGTAAAATCCTCCAGGGGTTACAGTTTAAGTAACAAATTGTTCCGAGGGGCAGCAGCACACAACGAATACCATTCTCAGTGGGGAAAAACAGAGCTTTTCCCTCAAGGTCAGGAACAAGGCAGGGATGTCCACTCTCATCATTGTTGTTCAACAGAGTACTAGAAATCCTACCCAGCAATCAGACAACAAAAAGAAATAGAAGGCGTCCATACTGGCAAAGAAGTAGTATCACTCTCTGGAGATGACATAATTCACTATGTGGAAAGCTCAAAAGACTCTACCCCAAAATCGCTAGGACTCATACAGAAATTCAGCAAAGTGGCAGGAAGGAAAAATCAGTGTATAGAAATCAACAGCATTTCTATATACTAACAACGAGACAGAAGAAAGAGAAATTAAGGAGTTGATCCCACTTACAATTACATCCCCAACTGTAAGATACCAAGGAATAAACCTAACCAAAGAAATAAAGGACTTATACTCTGAAAACTATAATACATTCATGAAAGAAATTGAGGAAGACACAAAGAAATGGAAAAATATTTCATGCTCATGGATTGGAAGAAGAAATATTGTTAAAATGTCTGTGCTACCTAGAACACTCTATATATTCAACGTAATCCCTATCAAAACACCATCAACATTTTTCAGAGCTGGAACATATAATCCTAAAATATGTATGGAACCAGAAAAGGCCCTAAAAGAAAACCAAAGCTTGTGGCATCACAAAGCCAGACTTCAAGCTCTATTACGAAGCTGTCATCATCAAGACAGTATGGTACTGGCATAAAAACAGACCCATAGATCAATGGAACAGAAGAGAAAACCCAGAAATGGACCCTTAACTGTATGGCCAACTAATCTTTGACAAAACAAGAAAGCACATCTGATGGAATAAAGACAATCTCTTCAACAAATGGTGTTGAAAAAATTGGACAGCCACATGCAGAAGAATGAAACTGGACCATTTTCTTACACTATATATAAAAATAAATTAAAAATGGATGAAAGACCTAAATGTGAGGTAGAAAACCATCAATATCCTAGAAGAGAACACAGGCAGCAACCTTTTTACCTCAGGTACAGCAAATTCTTGCTAGACATATCTCCAAGGGCAAGAGAAACAAAGGCAAAAGTGAACTACTGGAATTTCACCAAGATAAAAAGCTTTTTGCACTGTCAAGGAAACGGTCAACAAAACCAAAAGACAACCGACAAAATGGGAGAAGATACTTGTAAATGTCTCATCAGATTGAGGGGTAGTATCCAAAACCTATGAAGAACTTACCAAACTCAACACCCAAAAAACAAACAAACCAGTCAAAAAACGGCAGAAGACATGGGGCACCTGGGTGGCTCAGTGGGTTAAAGCCTCTGCCTTCAGTTCTGGTCATGATCCCAGGACAGCTTGATCCTGGGATCAAGTCCCACATAGGGTCTCTGCTCAGCAGGGAGCCTGCTTCCTCCTCTCTCTCTGCCTGCCTTTCTGCCTACTTGTGACCTCTGTCAAATAAATAAATAAATCTTTAAAAAAAAAAAAAAAAAGGCAGAAGACATGAGAAGACACTTCTTCAAAGAAGGTATTGCCAAAAGACCCATGAAAAAATGTTCAACATCACTCAGCATCAGGGAAATACAAATCAAAAGCATGAGATTTCACTTCACAGCAGTCAGAATGGCTAAAATAAACAAGTCAGGAAACAACAAATGTTGATGAGGATACAGAAAAGGGGAATTCCTCTTACACTGCTGGTAGGAATGCAAGCTGGTGCAGCCACTCTGGAAAAGAGCTTCCTCAAAAAGTTAAAACTAGAGCTACCCTACAACCCAGCAACTGCACTACTAGGTATTTACCCCAAAGATGCAAATATAGTGATCCACCTGCACCCCAATGTATATAGCAGCAATGTCCACAATAGTCAAACTATGGAAAGAGCCCAGATGTCCATTGACAGATAAATGGATAAAGAAGATGTGGTATATATACATACATTGGAATACTACTCAGCCATTAAAAAGAATGAAACGTTGCCATTTGTAATAACATGAAGGAGCTAGAGGGCATTATACTAAGTGAAATAAGTCAACCTGAGAAAAACAATTATTGTATGGTTTCACTAATATGTGAAGTTTTTAAAAACTAATCAGAACATAGGGGGAGGGAGGGAAAAATAAAAAAAAGACAACACCAGAGAGAAGACAAATCATAAGAGACTCTTAACCATAGGATACAAACTGAGGGTTGCTGGAGGGGGAGGTTTAGTGGGGGGCGATGGGTAACTGGGTGACTGGCATTAAGGAGGACATGTAATATAATGAGCACTCAGTGTTATATAAGACTGAAGAACCACTCAATTATATCTCTGAAACTAATAATACACTATATATTAATTAACTGGATTTAAATAAAATTTTTTTAAAATTTTAAAAAAAAGAAATGGCTGAAAATGCCTATAACCTAGGAAAGGGAAAGAAAAAAAAAATCATATCCAGTAAGTCCAAAGAGTTCCAAGTAAGATGAATTCAAACAGACCCACAAGTAAATTATAATATAAATGGCAAAAGTTAAAGACAGGGTGAGAGGCAAGATGGCAGAAGAGTAGCAGAATGAAATGAAATCAGGTCCCAGGGGTCAGTTAGGTAGTTTTCAAACCATTCCAAACACATATGGAAGTCAATTCCATATACAATTGCACCCAAAACCGTAAGATACCTAGGGATAAACCTAACCAAAGGGACAAAGAATCTGTACTCAGAAAACGATAAAGTACTCATGAAAGAAATTGAGGAAGACACAAAGAAATGGAAAAAGTTCCATGCTCATGGATTGGAAGAACAAATATTGTGAAAATGTCTATGCTACCTAAAGCAATCTACACATTTAATGCAATCCCTATCAAAATACCATCAATTTTTTTTTCAAAGAAATGGAACAAATAATCCTAAAATTTATATGGAACCAGAAAAGACCCCAAATATCCAGAGCAATGTTGAAAAAGAAAGCCGAAGTTGGTAGCATCAAAATTCCAGACTTCAAGCTCTATTACAAAGCTGTAACTAACAAGACAGTATAGTACTGGCACAAAAACAGACATATAGATCAATGGAACAGAATAGAGAGCCCAGAAATGGACCCTCAACTCTATGGTCAACTACCTTCAACAAAGTGGGAAAGAATTCCCAATGGAAAAAAGACAGTATCTTCAACAAATAGTGTTGGGAAAATGGGACAGCCACATGCAGAAGAATGAAACTGGACAATTTCCTTACACTACACACAAAAATAGACTTAAAATGGATGAAAGACCTCAATGTGAGACAGGAATCCATCAAAATTCTTGAGAAGAACACAGGCAGCAACCTCTTCGACCTCAGCCACAGCAACTTCTTCCTCAAAACACTGCCAAAGGAAAGGAAAACAAGGGCAAAAACGAACTACTGGGACTTCATCAAGATCAAAAGCTTTTGCACAGCAAGTCAACAAACAAACAACAACAAATATATTTGTCAACAAATACATTTTGTTGACAAATATAGTAACAGTCAACAAAACCAAAAGACAACTGACAGAATGGGAGAAGATATTTGCAAATGATGGACCAGATAAAGGGCTAGTATCCAAAATCTATAAAGAACTTACCAAACTCAACATCCAAAAAACAAATAATCCAATCAAGCAATAGGCAGAAGATATGAACAGACATTTCTGCAAAGAAGACATCCAGATGGCCAACAGACACAAGAAAAAGTGCTCAACATCACTCAGTATCAGGGAAATACAAATCAAAACCATAATGAGGTACCTACCACCTCACACCAGTCAAAATGGCTAAAATTAACCAGTCAGGAGACAACAGATGTTGGAGAGGACGTAGAGAAAGGGAAACCCTACTACACTGTTGGTGGGAATGCAAGCTGGTGCAGCCACTCTGGAAAACAGCATAGAGCTACCCCACGACCCAGCAATCACACTACTGGGTATTTACCCTAAAGATACAAATGTAGTGATCCAAAGGGGCATGTGCACCCAAATGTTTATACCAGCAATGTCCACAATAGCCAAACTATGGAAAGAAACTAGATGTCCATCAATAGATGAATGGATAAAGAAGATGTGGTATATATATACAATGGAATACTATGCAGCCATCAAAAGAAATGAAATCTTGTCATTTGCAACAACATGGATGGTACTAGGGGGTATTATATTGAGCAAAATAAGTCATTCAGAGAAAGACAATTATCCTATGATCTCCCTGATATGAGGAAATTGAGTGGCAGAGTGGGGGGTCTGCGGGGTAGGGAAGGAAAAAATGAAAAAATGAAACGATGGGATCGGGAGAGAGATAAACCGTACGAGACTCTTAATCTCACAAAACAAACTGAGGGTTGCTGCGGGGGAGAGGAGGCATGGAGAAGGTGGCTGGGTTATGGACGTTGGCAGGGGTATGTGATATGGTGAGTGCTGACAATTCACAGACCTGTACCCCTGGGGCAAATAATACATTATATGTTAATAAAAATCATTTTAAAAAAAAGTTAAAGACAGACAGAAAATACTAAAGGCAATAAGAGAAATACAACTTGATATGTATATGGGACCTCCTATAAGACAACTGGCAGATTTATCAGCAGAAACTTCGCAGGCCAGAAAAGTGGCACAATATATTCAAAGTACTGAAAGAAAAAGATTTCCAACCAAGAGTACTCTACCCAGCAATGTTATCATTCAAAACTGAAGAAAATACAGTTTTCCCAATAAGCAAAATCTGAAGGATTCATCACCTCTAAACCAGCCTTATAAGAAAGGAATCTCTTCGGAATGAAAGAAAGGCATTAGTAATAACAAAAAGTAGAACTCTTACCAGTAAAGGTAAATATATACTAAATGGAATGGATTAATCACTTTTAAAACTAGTATGAAGGTTAAAAGACAAAAGTAGCAAAAATAACCGTAACTATAATAATTAAATAAGGTAAGCAAAAGATTAAAAGCTGTAAAATGTGATATCAAAAACATAAAATGTGCTGGGGAAGAGTAAAAATGTAAAGCTTTACAATTAGTTCAAAATTAAGTTATTATCAACTTAAAAGAGCTACAGATGTTAAGTTGTTATATGTAAACCTCATGGTAACCACAAAGC
Source organism: Mustela putorius furo (assembly GCF_011764305.1). Taxonomy (NCBI): domain Eukaryota; kingdom Metazoa; phylum Chordata; class Mammalia; order Carnivora; family Mustelidae; genus Mustela; species Mustela putorius. The sequence continues at coordinate 1,541,397 of NW_025421424.1, forward strand.
AAAAACCTATAGTTGATACATAAAAGATAGTAAGAAAGGAACCCCAGCATACTGCTATAGAAAATCATCAGCCCACAAAGGAAGAAAGCAAGAGACAAAGGAACAAAATTACTGCAAAACCACCAGAAAAGAATTAACAAAATGGCAATAATAAGCACATACTCTAATAATCCCGTGAGATGTTCATGGACTAAATTCTCTAGTCAAAAGAGAAAGGGGCTAAGTGGATTTAAAAAAAGAAAAAAAAAACGGGGCGCCTGGGTGGCTCAGTGGGTTAAAGCCTCTGCCTTCGGCTCAGGTCATGGTGCTAGGTCCTGAGATCGAGCCCCGCATCGGGCTCTCTGCTCAGCAGGGAGCCTGCTTCCCCTCTCTCTCTGTCTGCCTCTTTGCCTACTTGTGATCTCTATCTCTGTCAAATAAATAAATAAAATCTTAAAAAAAAAAACAAAAAACAAGACCCACCTACAGGCTGCCTACAAGCAACTCACATCAGACATAAGGATTTAAAGTAAAAGGATGGAAAAGTATATACCATGCAAATGGAAACCAAAAGAAATTGGGGGTAGCAATACTTGTATCAGACAAAATACTTTGAAACAAAGACTGTAATAAGAGATAAAGAAGCACATTATATAATAGTAAAGGGGTTAAACAAGAGGATATACCATTTGTAAATATTTATGCACCCAAAATAGGAAAACCTAAATATATAAAGCAAATGTTAACAGTCCTAAAAGGAGAATATACAATAGTAAGAAGTACAATACTAGTAAGAGACAGAGATAAAATAATAGTAAGAGATTCCAATACCCCAATTTACACTAATGGTTAGATCATCCAGACAAAAAAATCAGTAAGAAAACATCAGTCTTAAATGAGACATTAGACCAGATGGACTTAGATGCATATAGAACATTCCATCCAAAGGCACCAGAAGGCACAACGTCTCAAGTGCACATGGAACATTCTCCAGGATCAATCATATGTTAGGCCACAAAACAAGCCTTAAATTAAGAATGAATCATATCAAGCATATTTTCTGATGACAATGGTGTGAAACCAGAAATCAATTACAAAAAGAAAACTGGAAAATTCTCATATATGATTAAGCAACATGCTACTGAACAAATAATGAGTCAGTGAAAAAATCAAAAGCAAAATTAAAAAACACCTGAGACAAATGAAAATGTAAATACACATATCAAAACTTACGGGATGTGGCGAAAGCAGTTCTAATAAGGGAAGCTCACCGAGATTTAAATGCTTACCTCAAGTAACAAGAAAAATCTCGCATTAACAACCTAACTTTACACTAAAAGGAACTAGAAAAAGAAGAACAAATAAAGACCATGTTAGTAGATGGAATGAAATAACAAAGACCAGAGCAGAAATAAATGAAAAAGAAACTAGGACGACAATAGAAAAGATCAGTGAAACCAAGAGATGGTTCTTTGAAGAGATAAAAACAGGCAACCCTTTAGCTAGATCCACCAAGAAAAAAAGGGATTCAAATAAACACAATCAGAAATGAAAGACAAGGGGCACCTGGGTGGCTCAGTTGGTTAAGCGTCCAACTCTTGGTTTCAAATCAGGTCATGATCTCAGGGTCATGGGATCAAGCCCCATATCCAACTCCATGCTTGAGATTCTCTCTCTCTCCTTCTGACCCTCTCCTTACTCACTCCCTCTCTCAAATGAATAAAACGTTTTAAAAAAATGAGAGAGGAAATGTTGTTAACTAACACGACAGAAATACAAATGAGCATAAGAGACTATGAACAATTATATACCATAAGAGACGACTATGAACAATTATATACCAATAAACTGAACAACCTAAAATAAATCAATATATTTTTAGAAATATACAACCCTCCAAGGCTGACTCTTGAAGAAATAGAAATTCTGAACAGACCAATTACTAGTAAAGAGATTGAATCAGTAATCAAAACCTCCCAGGGGCGTCTGGGTGGCTCAGTGGGTTGGGCCTCTCCCTTCGGCTCAGGTCATGGTCTTGCGGTCCTGGGATCAAGCCCCACATTGGGCTCTCTGCTCGGTGGGGAACCTGCTTCCCCCTCTCTCTCTGCCTGCCTCTCTGCCTACCTGTGATCTGTCAAATAAATAAATAAAATCTTTAAAAAAAAAAAAAAACTCCCAAAAAACAGAAGTCCAGAACCAGATGACTTCACTGATAAATTCTACTAAACATTCAAAGAAAAATTAATACCAATTCTTTTCAGTCTTCTTAAAAAAAGGGGGGGAGGGGGTAACACTTCCAACTTCAATAATACCCTGATACCAAAACCAGACAAGGACACCACAAGAAAATTATAGGTCAATGTCCCTGAAGAACGTAGATGTAAAACCTCCACAAAGTATTTAAAAACTGAATTCAAGGGGTACCTGGGTGGATCAAGTCATTAAGTGTCTGTCTTCGGCTGAGGTCATGATCCCAAGATCCTGGGATTAAGCCCTGCATCTGACTCCCTGCTTAGCAGGAAGCCTGCTTCTCCCTCTCCCACTCCCCCTGCTTGTGTTCCCTCTCTTGCTGTGTCTCTCTCCATCAAATAAATAAATAAAATCTTTAAAACAAAACAACAACAAAAAAGAAAACTGAATTCAAAAATACATTAAAAGGATCACACATCACGATCAAGTAGGATTTATTCCAGGGATAAAAGGATAAACATTCACAAATCAATCAATTTGATATACCACATTAAGAAAATGAAAGATAAAAATCATGTGATCTCATTGATGCCAAAAAAGCATTTAACAAAAATCAACACCCATTTATAATAAAAATTCTACACAAAGTGGGTATAGAGGGAATGCACCTCAGTATAATAAAGGCCATAGAAGACAAGCCCACAGCAAAAATCATATTCAATGGTGAAAAGCTTTCAGCTTTTCCTCTAAGATCAGGAACAAGACAAAGATTCCCATTTTTGGGGCGCCTGGGTGGCTCAGTGGGTTAAGCCGCTGCCTTCGGCTCAGGTCATGATCTCAGGGTCCTGGGATCCAGGCCCGCATCGGGCTCTCTGCTCAGCGGGGAGCCTGCTTCCTCCTCTCTCTCTGCCTGCCTCTCTGCCTGCTTGTGATCTCTTTCTGTCAAATAAATAAATAAAATCTTTAAAAAAAAAAAAATTCCCATTTTTGTCACTTTTATTCAACATAATATTGGAAGTCCTAACCACAGCAATTAGGAAAGAAAAAAAAAAGGGCATCTAATTCAGAAAGGAAGGAAGAAATAAAACTGTCACTATTTGCAGAAGATTTATATAAAGAGAGCCCTAAAGATGCCATCAAAAAAACTATTAGCATAAACTAATTCAGTAAAGTTGCAGGATATAAAATCAATACACAGAAGTCTGTTGCAATTCTATACACTTACAACAAGCTACTAGAGATATTAAGAAAACAATCCCATTCTATCCTCTCCAAACCCTGTACTTCTCAGATTTTTAATGGCAGCCTCATCACGTAGCCACCATCAATCATTAACTTCAGCCCCTTCCCATCTCAATAGAACGGGGAATGGAGCTGAAAATTCTAAGCTTCTAATTATGGCTTGTCCTTTCTTGTGATCAGCCCCCACCCAAAAGCCATCTAGGAACATACCCAGCATCACCTCATTAGAACAGAAGATACTACTGCCACCCTGGACTTTACAAGGGTTTCAGGAACCCTATTCTGGGAACCAGGGGGCAGAGCCACTATGTATTTTCCTTATCTCACAAGACCATTAGTCCAACTGTCAGCTCCAGGATCCTTCCCACCTCAGCTACAGTCCTTGCCAGTAAAATGGATGTTCAGTATCCACTTAACCTCCCTGAAGTTAGGACTAGTCTCCAAGAGAAATGCAGAAAACCCAAATCCCTCCCAGACTGTGGCTTCTCCCACATTTCCCCCTTTCAAATCTCCTACACCCATCAATACTAGTTCATCAATACTAGGAAACTAATATTAAATAACAAAAGAACTTTTTTCCTTTTTATTTATTTATTTATTTTAAAGATTTTATTTATTTATTTGAGAGAAAGAGAGTATGAGAAGGGGGAAGGTCAGAGGGAGAAGCAGACTCCCCGCCAAGCAGGGAGCCCGATGCGGGACTCGATCCCGGCACTCCAGGATCATGACCTGAGCCAAAGGCAGTCGCTTAACCAAGTGAGCCACCCAGGCGCCCCCTTTTTATTATTTTTTTAAATTAACATAAACTGTATTATTTGTTTCAGGGGTACAGGTTTGTGCTTCATCAGTTTTACACAATTCATAGTGCTCATCATAACTACTCACATCAGAAAATACCAGCGTTGATGACAATGTGGAAAAATCGGCAAAAATGTCACATACTTTTTGGCATAGAAACGCGGCCTTGGAAGAATTAAAAATTTATGGATATAATAAATATTTGGTGGGGCGCCTGGGCGGCTCAGTGGGTTAGGCCTCTGCCTTCGGCTCAGGTCATGGTCCCGGGGTCCTGGGATCGAGCCCCACATCGGGCTCTCTGCTCAGCAGGGAACCTGCTTCCCCCTCTCTCTCTGCCTGCCTCTCTGCCTACTTGTGATCTCTCGCCATCAAATAAATAAATAAAAATCTTTAAAAAAAAAAAAAAATAAATAAATAAATAAATAAATATTTGGTTACAAGGACATTTATTAGTATTATTTATAACCACAAAAAAAGTAAGAACCCAAATACCCACATATTTGGCTGGTTAAACTATGGCACATCCATTCATTGAAAAATCTGTACCCACTAAATATGATCTTTTAGAATAAATAACTAAAAAGACTAAATGATGATAGAAGGCAAAACTGATTCCAAAAAGTATGCATATGAAACCCCATTTTTGCTCCTCTCCCTCCCTCCACAACCCATCTCAGAGAAGGAAAAAAAGAAATTATACAGACACACACAGATCAAGGATGGCACGATAAATAAGAACATATAAACAGTAAGACAAAGATGGCAATTAAATTCTTTCTTTATGCAAAATATATTACTCTAAATGTTTTACAGAGAACATGTACTACTTCTGTAATAAGGAAAAAATCAGTAAGGATTTTTAACCAACTCTCAAAAAATCATTTTACAAAATATAAATTCTAGTAAATAGAAATGGGAATTTCAGGCTATAACAGCCAATGGTTATTCTTTTGTGTATACCTGTTTTCTATTTTTTTCTTTCCTTCCACTACAATTTATTGTTCCCATCACTAAGTTTCCACATTGTCTACTTCCTTCTTCATTAATTAATTCACCCAAGCAAAGGTGCATCTCTTCTCTCTTCTCGCTTTTACTAAAATAACACACATCCAGATGATAGCTCTCTAGATATATTTATTATCTGCAGTCTATCAATGAGCGCACTCCTCTAGCCTTCTCCCGCAAATAATTCTCAAAGCATCACACCTAAAAACACATTTAAAGAATAAGGCATACAAAAATATGTTACGATACCCACACAAACACCAGTCCATAAGCTTCTATTTAGGCTGGATACACACTCCCTAAAGACACAGACACATTCATTCACATAGCCTCAGAGACACAGCAAAGGAGAGGTCTTTCTCATTCCTGTCTGTATCCTAACCACTCACCTTCATTCCTCTTCTAAACTGGATACAGAAATACATCTTTTGTTTCATTCTGGGAATCAACAAAATCTCACTTCCTTGGCATTTAGCATGAAACAACAGTTCAATAAGTATTAGTTTATACTTCTGGAAGCAGTAACAGTCCCCGCCGTAGGAACTCTGGTAAGGCAGGGCCTGATTTCGTTTTGCGCACCTCTGTACCTAACAACTGAAAGTATGTGGCTCTCGGTAGCATTTAATAAATAATGAATTAAAGTCTACACCACTGATTATTATGGACCCAAGTTTCTATCATGCAGTTAAAGCATGCACTGCATTCCCCATTTTATAATTCAAAAAACAGGACTGGAGAGGACAGCTGGTGAATCAAGCGTAGTCAGGCGAGGAAATAAAAAAAGAGGGCCTGAGTTTTTCCATCCACAGGACAAGGTGTCACTTCGCTGTCTGTAAAGCTTCGAGCTTCAGAGATTCTAGGAAAGGACTGGGAAAACACGTAAGTGCGTAAGGACTGATAAACTTTGCTTACCGGCGTGTTTTAAAATAGAGCATTGTGGAAGAATTAACCAATGGGAAATTATCAAAGAACTGCACGTGCACGGTAAATGAGGAAGATAGGTGAAGCAAGCGGAAGGGTTCTGAGAGTTTTACAGGAGCAACTCATGAACTCCCCGGGCTCAGGCCTCCAAACTGACCGAAGAGAAACTTTAAACTCACATTCTTGGGGCGCTAGGACCTCCTCTGCGTCTTACCTTCGGGACACGAGTCTCGGAGTCCCTCCGCCCTGAGGCTAGCTTGCCAGGCTGCGAACGGGTGTCGCTTCCCCGCCCGGAATCTCGTTCTTTCCACGCCCGCCAACCCCGCGCTGCGCCGGCGGGGGCTATGGCTGCCTGGCCCCACACCCGGGCCCTCTGTGCCCGACCCCACCGCAGGGGCGGGAAGGAAAGGCCCTGGGGCCCGCAGGTAAGAACAACAACCACCCACAGGACGCGCCAGCCGCAGCGCCGAAGGCCCGTTCCTAGAGCGGGATCCTCTGGCCCGCCAGAAGCGAGTCCCGAGAAGTGCAAAGACCCCGGAAGAAGCAGGGCCAGGGCCACTGACCTGTCAGGCCCCATTGCCTTAGGTCCTGCTCCTGCACTAGTGCCCGCGCCACCTCGCCTCGGCTCCGGGTCTTCAGAGCACGTAGGAAACCGGGCATGTGGCTCCCACACGTCGCGGCGCCCGAACTCTCCATGCGCCCCGAGAAGCTCCGCCCCGCGGCGCCCGCGCGCTTCCCTCCCGACGCACCCCGGCCGGACCCAGCGCGCAGCCGCCGCCAGAGGACGCGTCCTGCGCCGACGTCTGGGCGCCGGCGACCTGCGAGTTAGCCTGCAGGGTCTCATTTTCGTTCTTTCCGGTTGTGCTCAGCCGGCTCTCGGCGTCGGCTTGTCGGGAGGTCGCACTATGCTCACCATTCACTTATTAGCAACACTGACTATGCGCCAGGGGCATACATACTATGCGGGTCTCTGAGGTTATGGAATTCAGTAAGACGTGGTTGGTCCCTGTCCTCCAGCGATGCACAGCAAGAATGTAAAAGCCTGGTGTGCTCGGGTCCTTTTGCACCGGTGATACATTGAACCCTAAAATCCTCTTACTTACTCCCTGTTGGCCGTAGACCAAAGTCAGAAACTTCTGAATGATAGGAAATTAAAATCATGAAAATCCTCCAGCGATTCACAGCAAGAATGTAAAAGCCTGGTGTGCTCGGGTCCTTTTGCACCAGTGATACATTGGACCCTAAAATCCTCTTACTTACTCCCTGTTGGCCGTAGACCAAAGTCAGGAACTTCTGAATGATACGAAATTAAAATCATGAAAATTGTCATTACCAAAAGGAATTTCTCAAGTGAATTATGGGGAACAAATTGAAGCAAAGTGTTAGATTAGGGGTCAATGACAACATCAGCTTTGAGTGGATTTATGACGTAGTAATTTATAATTAGTAGTGTGTCACTGATATAAATTAGAATAACCAAATAACTGCAGTTATTCAATAACTGCAATAACTGCAGTTAATGATCCAGTGAGAGGTGCTGTCCTGAGTGTTTTACAAGTTTTGTTTTGTTTTTTCTCGTTTAACCCTCACAGTAACCTTATAAATAGATATTAGGATTGTTCCCACGTTAGATGAGGAAAGCTATAAGAGGAACCGTATTATTCTCTGGGTAATGTCATCAGAATACTAGTACCATTTGGGTAAACCTGGGCGCTTCTATCTTCAGTAAACTCAGATTAAAGTTGCATGCCACCCCTGACCCCAGTCCATCTACCCTTAAAATAAAAGAAGAAATTAGTTCTGAGCTACAAAAGAGATGTCTTTGGGTTGATTTATTCATAAAAACCCAAAGCACTGTTTTGAGCACCTCCCATATGTCAGGCACTCTTGGCACTGGAAACAGAGGCCACTAGTCTCATTTGCAAAAACATTTAAGTAAAACACACTTATATTTCATATTTTAAATTAAGTGTTATTAAGAGTTATATTTTAATTAAGTATATAATTAAATTAAGTATAAATTAAGAGTTATATTTTAAATTAAGTATATATTTAAAAGGAGGAGACAGGCAATAAGCAAATAAAAATCAGGTAGTTATCAATGTTAAGGTGAAAGAGAAACAGTCACATAATGGGGCTATACTGATTCCCTACTTGATGCTTTGTCAACACCATAAATGGGATTTGTATCCTTTCCTGGCTTCTCTGTAGGGCTTCTTGGGGTTGCTCATGAGTGATTATGCATCCTGATCTCTGGGTTTGAATTTTTTTTCCTCTCCTCCAGGTTCTGTAGGTAGGTTTATCCACTAAAGCAGTAAGATCAATCACCTGCCACTCAAACAAAAGAGACTTGATTATTTTTAACTTAAGGTACATTTGTTTTAGCATAATACCAGAGATAGAGTCCTAGCTTTAAGCTAAATTTCTCTTGGTAGATTGAGTCTGACATCAAAAAAACAGGTAGGAAAGATAGCTGAAAAACCCCCAAGTCAGCTGCTGGTGACATAACACATATAAAAGGTGACAGATAAAATTTTACTCCAGATGGTGTATTAAAGGAGTCTATGGAAGGGGATAGAGTGGAAGTAGGGTGACCAGTTAGACCACTGCAGGAGTCTGGGCAAGAGATAATAGTTGGGCTAGCATGGCGGCAGTGGAATGGTAAGTAGTGGTCAGATACTACATGTATCGAAAAGGTAGAGTCTATAAGGTACATGGATTGAACATCTGAGAAAAGTCAAGGAATAAAGGATGATTTCAGGGATGTGACCTGAGCAAATGATAGTTTCCCCTTTTGGAGGGGGTAATAGAATTTCCACTTTTGGAGGGGGTAAGACTGAGAATGAGGAGGTCTGAGGAACATCAAGAATTTTCATTTTTAATGTCAACTATATTTCAACTTATAAAAGGAATTCATGGAGCACCTGCGTGGCTCACTCAGTTAAGCACCTGACTTCAGCTCAAGTCTTGATCTCAGGGTCCTGGGATCAAGCCCCGAGTTGGGCTCCCCACTCCCAGGGAAGTCTGCTTGTCCCTCTCCTCCTCTCCCTCCCTGCTTATACTGCCCCACCTTATCACTCAAATAAATAAAATCTTTTTAAAAAATCAAAAAGGAATTCATTTTTGAACACAGTAACATGAAATTCTTCTTAGATATCCCACCAGAGATTTTGAATAATCAGGTTGATTAACCTGGAGCTCAAAGGAGGGTTAGAACTGAATATATTAATGTGGAAGTTATCCACATTAATTTTCAGATGGACCTTAAGCCTTGTTACTAGATAGAATCTCCTGGGGGATGACTGGAATTATAAAAGCGACTTAGGGGGCGCCTGGGTGGCTCAGTGGGTTAGGCCTCTGCCTTCGGCTCAGGTCATGATCCCAGGGTCCTGAGATCGAGCCCCACATCGGGCTCTCTGCTCAGCGGGGAGCCTGCTTCCTCCTCCCTCTCTGCCTGCCTCTCTGCCTGCTTGTGATCTCTGTCTGTCAAATAAATAAATAAAATCTAAAAAAATAAAAAATAAAAAAAAGCGACTTAGCCTTAGACAATTAACATTTAGAAGCTGAGAAGAGGAGGAGGAACCAGCAAAAGAGCCTAAGAACAGCAGCCTGTGATACAGTAGAAGTAAGAGCATGGTGTGCAAGAAGAAGAGAGTTTGCATTTGTCTGTGTCAAATGTAACTGATAGGTGGAATAAAATAGAATAGAGAAAGAAACGTTGGATTGGGCAATATGGTAGTCATTGATTAAAGTGGAAAGTTTTGCTGTTAGAGGGAACAAAAATGGGAGTGGTAACTGAAGGGGAACATGGGGTCAAGGGAAGTCTTGTTTTGTTTTCAGATGGGTGATATTAGAGCATGTTGACTACTGATGGGAATGGTCCAGTAGAGAGAAAAACTGATCCTGCACAAGTGGTGTCCTTGAATGAAAGGATGGGCTGACTTAAGAGCACAGAGAGTCCATGCCCTGGAACACGCAGAGGCATACTACACCGGCAGATTTAGTAGTGAGAGTATGTGGAAGATCTCTTGATTGTTTCTGTTGTTTAAGTGAAGTAAAAGCAAGGTCATCGGGGCACCTGGGTGGCTCAGTGGGTTAAGCCGCTGCCTTCAGCTCAGGTCATGATCTCAAGATCCTGGGATCGAGTCCCGCATCCGGCTCTCTGCTCAGCAGGGAGCCTGCTTCCCTCTCTCTCTCTCCCTGCCTGCCTCTCTGCCTACTGTGATCTCGCTCTGTCAAATAAATAAATAAAATCTTTAAAAAAAAAAAAAAAGAAGAAGAAGCAAGGTCATCAGATGAGCTTGAGGAAGGGGAAGGGGATTTTGAAGGTTTTAGGAGGGAAATGTGAAAAATAGTTGTCTGGGGTGTGGAATAGTGAATTGACTAGAGAAATATGGTAGCATTGCCAAGCAGCAGCAGCAGCAAGGTTTATGGTCATGAGAGCAGCCAGTGTGGTGTGTGTTGAGTGCAGGTAGGGAATACTTAAAGAATTGGAGTTTACCAGGGTTGGACTTTTGCCAGATGAGAGCAACAGAGAATGATTATACTGGCCATATCCCCAGTGTCCAGAACAGGGGTAAACAAGGTAGAAAAAGTCTCCTTACTCATGAAGCTTAGATTCTAGTGATGGAGAAAGACAAAATGGTGGGGAGGATACAAATAAGTTAGGTAGTATTGGTGGTAACAAGATAGTAAAACAGGGTAATGAGATTAAAATAGGGCTGGGAAGCAACTCTGAATATGGTGGATTGAAGAGCATGTCATCAAGAAGATGACATTTGAGTTAAGATCTGAATGATGAGAAGCCAGCTATGTGAAGTCAGGAAGACGATTGCTCAAGACAGACTGTAAGGGCCTATTTAGCCAGAGTGATTCCATCTTGGATTAAACAGGCATTTTGTTGTTTATGCAGTAAAACTTAAACTGCCCCTGCTCCCCTTCCCCCAGGGGACTTACTTAAAAACAAGTCCCGGAAACCAGTCCCAGGTAACAAAGCCCAAAGACAAGGGTGGGTCAGGCCACGTGGAGACATTCAATCAGTGGGGGGTTGCATACTGTCTCCCTAGTTACCAAGGAGTATGGGCCCCGCCCTTTGGGCGCCATTTGGGTGCCAATTCTGACCAAGGGGATAGGCTAGTTCAAATATCTACTAGGGTAAATTGTAATTCAACTGGTCACTTATGTGTGACCTAGCATGAATATGCAGCTTTCTCTGTGTGTTACAATTTCATTGGCCACCTGTGCGTGGCCAGGCCCAACCACATGTCCTTTGCCCTTAAAAGCTAGTCTGCAAAGCAGAGAGGGGTTGCCCACTCTGTAAGAGGTGCAGCCCTGGCCAGTGGGTTTGATTCTTGATGCTTGGGGCAAAATAAAGCTTTGCTTGACCTTTGCTTTGTATCAGTCTCGCTCCTTTAATCACGGACCCATTATTGGGGGACCTTTCACAGACCACAGGGCAAAGACACTGAGGCAAGGTTAGAAAAGGAATAATAGATTCATTAGATTGGTGAGGGGACACTAGAGGGGACTAGGTCACTGATTGGATAGAGAGCTGAGGAAGAAAAAAATGTTGATATGGACTCCAGGGGGTTCTGCCTTGGATAACGAGGTGGATGTTGATGCCAGCACTGAGATAGAGAATATAGGAGAAAACTGTCAGTTTGAGGAAGGGAAGATAAGGGTTTCACTTTAAGGATTGTTGCATACGTACCTAGAATAGTGCCTGGCACTTATATTCACTCAATAAATAGTACTGCTGCATGTTTGAATGAGGTGCCCATAGAACGATTCTAAAGTCCAGGAGCCATGATTGTTATAAACCTGAAGCACAGAGAAGACATTTCCTAGATGGGAAGACTTAGGCTACAGTGTTTTCTAGGAAGTAACTGCTAATTGCCAAAATAAAATCTAACACCAACTCCTTTATAATTCATTGCTAAGGTTATGACCAATGGTTTCATATTAATTATTTGTTTTATTCCTCTACAGAGAAGGTAAATCCTCCGGTAATAACAACTAGTAAGATTAATGGTAACCAGATCACCCTAGGAATGGGTCTTACTATCTGCCCACCCTACGAAAACAAGCATGATCATGCCCGGGTTAGCAAACAAGTTGTTTGTTGGCCATTATGTCCCTGTTGGGTAACAGCAGGATACCAGCTGGCAGCATCCGGTAAATCAGTTATGGAGCCTGAATAAGAGCTGTGACCATGGATGAAAATTTGTACAAACCTCTTCTTAGGTACATGGACTTAGACCTTTGGGCTCAGGTTAGGCTGAGGTCAGGGCCCTCAAATGGAAAGATCATTCTACAGAGATGAAGGAAGAGTTTTCTCTCCTTCAGGAAAGGAGAAAATTTCATTTTGGCTTTTGATATTATTTTACATATTTTACATCAAATAACATAATAAATCTAAAACTTAGAAATTCGGGGGAAATGTGCTATAGAGAGTGAACTTTGAAGTGTATCAACAAGTCAGTCTGGTTTACAGGACTCTTGCCAAGTCAGTTTAGAAAGTTGCCACTACTCTTTAATACTAAGGGCATAATACTGGAAAAATATCAAATAAATCTCTGAGGACAAAGTACAAAGATTGTAAACTGACCACAAGTCAAAATTTGCCCACAGGTCCTTTGGATTATAGGGCTGTGTTCTCTCCTTTTTGTTTGGATATATTTTGACTGTCATACCTTGCCATTAAATTAACAATATGCAATTTCACACTCTTTTCTTTCATCTAAAAGTATATTGTTGTGGAATCCACACAGCTAATCACAGAAGGCTTTTGAGTTTGCCAATTCTGGAATTTAAGTTGTGTGACATATTTCCACAGAAGGAAAAGGACATCTCCATAACAACCACGAAGCAAATGTTTCTCAAGACTCAGGGTACATTAAAATATCTTTTGACAAGGGTGAATGAGTGGCTCAGTTAGTTAAGCAGCTGACTCTTCATTTTAGCTCAGGTCATTATCTCAGGGTTGTGCAATGGACCTCTGCATAGGCTCCAAGTGCTTAGTTGGAGTTGTCTTGAAATTCTTTCCTTTCCCTCTGTCCTGGCCCCTGCTTGTGCACGCTCTCTCTAAAATAAATAAATAAAATCTTTTTGAAAAATATCTTTTGACAATGTGATCTTGCTACTAGAGGCTATAATCCTGAGAATTCTCTCTTGCTCATGGCCCAAAGCCATGTTGTACCCTAACCCCATAAAGCCTAGGTCTTAGATTTAAAAAATGAGCACAAGTGTTGCACTCATATTTATATTCCTGAGGCATTGTTGTAACTTTGATGCAAGGTAGTTCTCCCACTTCCATTCCCCAAAACTGCTCAAAATTGGCAAATAAAATTAATCTTCATAATCAGAGCTTTAACAATCAGAGAGTGCTCCTGGAAGGCCTAGGATACATGATAATTTATAATGAATGTAATAACAGCTACTCTATAATGATGTTGTGAAAATTAAATGAAATCATTTTCTATAAGGAACTAAACACAAATTTTAATATCCAGGGCATTGTGAAGGACCAGAAAACTTAAGCTGGGAATGAACTTGGTGATCACCCAAGTTTTCTACATCTCACGATAGAGACTCAAGAAATTAGGAATTGTCCCTCATCGTTGAGGTTCCACCATAACCTCATTCGCTTGGGGAATCCACCAAAAAATGTTCCAGAGTATTTTCCTCATAAGTGTGGCCCACAGATTCGGGTTCTAAAAGTAAACAGACCCACGCATACATATACATATATACAATGTGGGCTATATACCCAGTGGTGGGGTTATGGACAGACAGCTTTGATAGAATGTATTACTGTTCTCAAATGTTCACTTTCTCCCAATAAGTGACTATTCATATCCTATAAAATGATTATACATTTATGCTTCTATCCATATGACGTCAGTGCCTTCCAACAGGCTAACTCTGTATTAACTTGCTTTGGCCACTGGAATGCAAGTGGTTGTGAGGTGATCTAGTGCATGAACTGAAGATTTAAATGTGCTTGCTGAGATTGCTCTAATATATAAATATATAATATTTAATATATAATAAGTTATTTCAATCTGTGAAAAGGCTTCTTTGCCATCTGCACATCTTTTTTGGTAAGCCTTGTTCTTTTTCGGGTGTCACAGCTAAGATTTTAAAATTAGCCTCACACACATGTGCGCACACACACATACACTCTCCTACACCTTGAGATTTTGATTGGCATTGCATGGAATTTGAAGACCAAATTGCAGTAAATGGACATTTTACAATATTTACTCTTATGACTCATATACATGGTATCTCACTCCATTAATTTAGGGTTCCTGCATTTTTTCCAGTATCTTTCCCCACTTTATGCCTCGAGATCCTGTACATCTTTTGTTCAGATTACTGCCATTAATTTGATATTTTGACATGATATAAATGGTATTTTTAAAATTTTCATTTCAAACTCTTTTTAAAAGACTATTTGCCGTGTAAAGCAACAATACTGTCAATGTATTAAGGGATTCATAAGATTTGAAGTAAGGGGTGCCTGGGTGGTTCAGTGGGTTAAAGCCTCTGCCTTTGGCTCAGGTCATGATCCCAGAGTCCTGGGATTGAGCCCCACCTCGGGCTCTCTGTTCAGCAGGGAGCCTGCTTCCCTTCCTCTCTCTCTGGCTGCCTCTCTGCCTACTTGTGATCTCTGTCTGTCAAAAAATTAATAAATAAATAAAATAAAATCTTTAAAAAAAATGTTGAAGTAAAACATATAACAATAATACAAAATTCAGGGGAAATAAAATTACGTATTCTGTTGTAAGACTTACATTGTGGAGGGTTAAATAATAATTCAATATAGTAATAAAGTAAGGATGCATATTATAATCATTAGAATAAGCATTAAAAATATAAGAAATGGATCTAAAGGGGTACCTGGGTGGCTCAGTGGGTTAAAGCCTCTGCCTTTGGCTCAGGACATGATCCCAGGGTCCTGGGATGGAGACCCGCATCGGGCTCTCTGCTCAGCAGGAAGCCTGCTTCCACCTCTCTCTCTCTGCCTGCCTCTCTGCCTACTTGTGATTTCTGTCTGTTAAATAAATAAATAAATAAAATCTTAAAAAAAAAAAAAAGAAATGGATCTAAAAAGATAATAAAAGGATAAAAAAGATAATAAAAGGAAAAATGAAGAATTAAAACATAACTTGATTAAACTGAAGGAAAGCAGGAAAGGAGGAACAAACAAAGAAGAGGTGTAAAATTTTTAAAAAAATCAATTTTCAGTAACCATATCAGTAATCACAATAAATTTAAAAGGCCTAATCAATCTTTAAAAGAAAAAGATTGTTGGGGAACCTGACTTACTTAGTTGGTAGAGCATGCAGCTCTTGATCTTGGGCTCATGGGTTTAAGCCCCACATTGGGTGGAGAGCTTACTTAAAATAAAATAAATAAATCAAAAAAAGAAAAAAGAAAAAGTTCGTCAGACTATGAAAAAAAAAAGAAAGACCCAACAATATCCTGCCTATAAAAAACACACTTTATTTATTTTTTTAAAAAGATTTTACTTATTTATTTGACAGAGATCACAAGTAGGCAGAGAGGCAGGCAGAGAAAGAGGAGGAAGCAGGCTCCCCGCTGAGCAGAGTCCACTGTGGGGCCTGATCCCAGGACTCTGGGATCATGACCTGAGCGGAAGGCAGAGGCTTTAACCCACTGAGCCACCCAGGCACCCCAAAAAACACACTTTAAATAGAAGTTTTTGATTTAAATATAAGTAATTAGAAATAAAATAATGAGAAAATATATTCCTTGAAACAGGAACCATGTGAAAATTGATGTGGTTATATTAATAACTGTCAAAGTAAATTTTAAGGAAGAAGTAAAAGAAAAAAGAAGGAAATTTATAATAATTAGAAGATCAATTCCAGCAGCCAGCAGAAAGGATGAATACCCAACTTTTGTATCAACATGGACAGGACTGGAGGAGATTATACTGAGCAAAATAAGTCAAGCGGAGAAAGTTTCACTTACTTGTGGAGCATAAGGAATAGCATGGAGGATAGTGGGAGAAGGAAAAAAAAACTGAATTGGGGAAATCAGAGGGGGAGATGAATCATGAGAGACTGTGGACTCTGAGAAACAAACTGAGGGTTTAGAGGGGAAGGGGACGGCGGGGTAGGGGTGGGGGAGAGATGGGTAAGCCTGGAGGTGGGTATGAAGGAGGGCACGTATTACATGCAGCACTGGGTGTGGTGCATAAACAATGACTCTTGGAGCACTGAAAAAAATTAAATTAAATTTTAAAAAAAGACAAATTCCATAGGAAGAAGACATAATCCTAAATGGGTATGTACCTAATAATATAACTTCAAAATTTATGAAGCAAAAATTGACAGAACTGTATGGGAAAGACAACTTTAGAATTATATGTGGAGATTTTAACATACCTCCTCAATAATTAACAGAACAAACAGACAAAACATTTGTAATGATATAGAACATTTGAGCAACAATATTAAGCAACATAACCTTATGGACACTTGCAGGACACTATACTTAACTACAGGTTACACAGTCTTTTCAAATGTATATGAAACACTGAACACAATATCCCATATGCTAAGCAATAAAACTAGTAATCAGTTTCTAAGGATTAAAATTATATTCTCTGACAAAATTAAACTAGAAATCAATAACAAAACATCTAAAAAATCCCAAATTTGAAAATTAAGTAACTTCTAAATAATCCATTCATCAAAAATGAAATTACAATAGAAGTTTGAAAATATTTTGAAAGGAACACTAATGAAAACACCACATTTGAAAATTTCTGTGATGCAGCTATAGTAGTTCTCAATGGAGATTTGAGGACTTAAGTAAATATTTCTACAAGCTAAAAAAAGAGCAAATGTAGAAAGAAGGAATAATAAACACAAAATCAGAAATTAATGAAATAGAAAAGAGATATAAAACAGGAGATGTCAATGGAGCCAAAAGACAGTTTTTTAAAAAGATTAATAAAATTGACATAATTGATCAAGGAAAAAGAAGAATGAGAAAAACAAATAACTAATATTAGGAATGAGAGAGGCAACATCAATCTAGATGCTACACACTTTAAAAGAATAATGGAAGGGGGCAACTGAGTGGCTCAGTTGGTTAAGGGTCCAACTCTTGATTTGGCTCAGGTTTTGATCTCAGGGTCATGAGATCAAGCCCTGTGTAAGCTCTGTGTGTCTCCCCTGTGCTGGGCATGGATTCTTCTTAAGATTCTCTCTCTTTCCCCCTTCCCCTCCCTACCTTTCCCTCCCATGCACACAGATCAATCTCTCTCTCTCTCTTAAAAAAAAAAAAAAAAAAAAGAGGATGTTATGAATAACTTTATGCCAATACATCTGACAATCTAGATGAAATGGGCAACTTTTTAGAAAAGCACAACTTACAGAAAAGGGCACAAGAAGAGAGAAAATTTGAATAATCCTCTATCTTTTAATGAAATCAAGCCCATAATTTAAAACATTCCAACAATCAAAACACCCAATCCAGATGGTTACACTGGTAAATGCTGCCAAACTTTTAAGCAAAAAGATCAACAATTCTACACAAAATCTTTCAGACAGACAGCATAACCTTGACACCAAAGCCTATCAAAGACATTACAAGAAAAAAAATTAGAGCGATATTCCTTGAAAATACAGATGAAAAAAATTCCAAGTGAAATTTTAACAAATCAAATACAATCTCATATAAAAACTATACAGGGACACCTGGATGGCCCAGTTGGTTAAGCATCTGCCTTCAGCTTAGGTCATGATCTCAGGATCCTGGGATTGAGCCCTGCATCAGGCTTCAAAAATATTAAAAAAGAAAAGAAAAGAACTATCCACATCGTGGTTATGTGAGTTTATTCTAGAAACAGATAGTTTGCTTAACATTTAAAAAATCATTCGAGGGGTACCTGGGTGGCTCAGCTGGTTAAGTGTCTGCCTTTGGATAGGGTCATGATCCCAGGATTCTGGGATCAAGTCCCACATTGGGATCCCTGCTGGGAAGGGAGTCTGCTTCTCCTTCTCCCTCTGCCCCATCCCCCCGCTCATTCTCTCTTTTAAATAAAGTTTTTTAAAAAAATAAAATTAAAATTAAAAAATCAATCAATATAATTTTAACAATAGGATCATCTTAATAGACACAGAAAAAGTATTTTATAAAATTCAACCCTATTCATAATAAAAATTCTTAGCTAACTAAGAATAGAGGAAAGCTTCCCCAATTTGGTAAGATTATTTACCTAAAACATATAAATCACATCACATTTAATGATAAAATAGTGAATATTTCTCCATAACAAGACAAGGATGTCTATTATCACCACTTCTTTTCAACACTATATTAGAGGCCCTACCCAGAGCAATGAAGAGAGAAAAAAAATAAAAAATAAAAAATTGGAAAGAAAACAGTAACATGTTATTCATAAATGGACATGATTGTATGCATAGACTATCCAAGGAATCTACAAACTACTGGAATTATTAAGTGAATTTAGCAAAGCCATGTGATACAAAGTCAATACACAAATATTAGCTGTATTTCCTCATACTTGCAAAAAATAATTGAAAGAGGAAAATGTAAAAACGCCATTTACAGTAGGACTTTAAAAATAAAATACACAGGACTAAATAAAATATGCAAGATTCCATACTGAAAATATGAAACAACACAGAGAGAAATCAAAGAAGACCTATGAAAAGGAAAAAATAGTCTATTTTACATATTAGAAGATTCAATTGTTAGGATGTCTGTTTTCCCCAAGTTGGTCTATACGTTCAATGTAATCCTAATCAAAGCCCAGGAGGCTTTTTTGATAGAAAGCTAATTTTAAAATGTAATGGAATTGAAAAAACCAGAATAGTCAAAATCATCTTTAAAAAAAGCACAAAGATGGTATATATATATATATACACACACACACACACACACACATACATATATATAACTAGTTTTCAAATTTCAAGTTAAAGTAATTAATACAATATGGTATAGGTGTAAGGATAAACAAATAGATCAGTTAAACAGAAGAGAGTCCAGATATAGGTTCACCCATATATGATCAATGGCAAAGACACCAACGCAATTCAAGGGGAAAGAAAGGTCTTAGAATAAATGCTGGTGGAACAACATAATATCCAGATAGGAAAAAAAAATTCACCTTGACCCTTTATACCATTCGTATTAATTTAAAATGGATAATAGATCTAAATTTAAAATCTAAAATTGTAAATCTTCTAGCTGGAAACGCAGGAGGCTGTATGAGCTTGGGATGTGCAAAAATTTCTTAAACAGGAGCAAAAAGTACTAATCAGAAAATAAAAACTGTTAAATTGATTTCATCAAAATTTAAAACTTCTCACAAAAAGACACAATTAGGAAAGTGAAAAGTTACCTCTCAGTCCTGTGCTTATTGGGCAGCTTTCTTTGGCAGTTCTTCAAATAAGATCTAAGCTAAGCTCGTTCTATCTTTCAGAGCTGCCGTCTGAAAAGAAGTGGCCTCCAAAGGGCAATATTTATTGAATGAATATAAAATGTAAAATGCAGACTTCACAGAAAGGAATAGGACATGGGAGAAGATCTGAGTAGAGGCAAGGCTATACTGTTCAAAAGCTCCTCCTGGGTTAGACCTTTGCAGAAATTCCTCTGTACAATTACATGTGTATGCACATGCACACACAAACACACCCACGCACTCCTTCCAGTACATGTGCTGCCAAAGCGAGCACCCACGCACTCCTTCCAAAAGCTGTTGGAATTACTCACTGTTATCTACTGTATCTGTCATTTGTGTTACTGCTCTTTCCCTATAGCATGAGTGAATAATTGTGTCGAACCTGTATATTAGTTTGCATATATTGTTATATATATATAGTGAAGAATTGTTACAGCCTAATGAAGAATTTGGCTCGCTTGCAAATTAGCAGTTAGACTTGATGAGAAAATATGAATCAAGTTTTAAAACATTTTAAACAAACATTTTACAAGTAAGTAATTTAGAAACAACATGAAACAGGGGCACCTGGGTGGCTCAGTCAGCTAAGTTACCGCCTTCAGCTCAGATCATGACTTTTAAAAAGTCTATAAAATATTGCTTTAGAAGTAATTCTTGCATTGTTCTGAGATCGTGAAATTGATTCAGTAAGGGAGAGATTAGTATTCAATTTATAAAAGTACTCACCTGTTTTTCTGTATCTAGTTATCTCTAGTGCATTCAAAATTATCCAATTTATGAATAACTCATTTATAAGTTAAACTGCCTTGTTTGCACCTTGCCTTTCCACTTACTGGGAAAATGGGGGTGATGACAGTAATTGCCTCTTGGGGTTGCTGAGAGAATACATGGGTTCATTCCCATCAGATTTTCTGAAGGTACAAGGTGAACCCTTTAGAAATGATCTTTATTGGCCCATGAAGGATACTTTAAGGTGAGGCCAGCAAGTCCAAACTGAGGATTTACATTACTGACATCAAACCATCTTGAGCCAAGTTGACTAAGGAAGTAAGTAGAAGGCAAACAAAGCCACTGCTTAGTTCTCCACAAACCCCTCACTCGTGTCAAAACAGACTGGTGGGTTGGATGGGCCCTGATTCTGACTCAGTGTGTGATATCCAACTACACTGGTCTCGTCTGCAGGATTTTATAACTAAGTTCTATTTTAAAAGTGGGTATTTTGTGTTTTTAATTACTTAGGTACCTGTGTGAGAGGAAGCACTTTAAAAAGAGATTTATGTGACAGAGAGAAAAGAGGGAGACAGCAAGCCCCGAGGAGCAGAGGAAGAGGGAGAGAAGCCAACTCCCTGAACACAGTCCTAGGCGGGGCTGAATCTCCCCACTCAGCGGAATCAGCTGAGCCGCCCCGGCGCCGCCGGAGGGGGGGGGGGGAGACACTTAAAAGTCCTTCACTATGGAGTATTATGCCTCCATCAGAAAGGGTGAATACCCAACTTTTGTAGCAACATGGACGGGACTGGAGGAGGTTATGCTGAGTGAAATAAGTCCAGCAGAGAGAGTCAATTATCATACGGTTTCACTTATTTGTGGAGCATAACAAATAGCATGGAGGACAAGGGGAGATGGAGAGGAGAAGAGAGTTGGGGGAAATTGGAAGGGGAGGTGAACCATGAGAGACTATGGACTGTGAAAAACAATCTGAGGGTTTTGAAGGGGGGGTTAGGGAACCAGGTGGTGGGTATGAGAGAGGGCACGGATTGCATGGAGCACTGGGTGTGGTGCAAAAACAATGAATACTGTTACGCTGAAAAGAAATAATAAAAAAAAGTCCTTCTACTTTATTGAAATGTTTGTGTTTGGTCCTCTCTGCTAAACTATAAACTCCTCCAAGTAGGAAACGTAATCCTTTTCTCACTGAACCCCAGCGGCCAGTTTAGTACAGGGGTATTTCAAGTCAATTTCTAGGAGCTAACTGGAACCAGAGAACCACCGGTGAGGTGGGAGTGGGGTGGGGAGCAGGATGAGGGCGCGGGGAACTGTCTTAATACATCCTGAAAGGTAAGTGTTTTCCGCCGAAGCTTTTAGAGCAAGACTTGCTTTGAGGTAGTTGCTAGTGTCCCTTCACCAGGAGGAGTTTGTCACTTTAAGGCGGACACCAGGAAGTTAAAAGTGGATGGGGGTGGGGGTGGGGGAGGGAAACGCGGGTCTGCTCCGACTCTAGAGACGGTAGTTGAGCCTCCGGGCACCTCAATCCAAAAACAGAGGTTGGAGGATTTTTTTTTTTTTTTTCCCTTGCCCAAAGCAGGTTTTGCCAAAGTACTATTCTCGCCGGGAGGAGGGAGAGGGTGCCGCTGAGCAGCGGGGCTTGGGCTGAAAGGAGGTGGAGAGGAATAGCTCCTCCCCATTGGCTGTTGCTGTTTGCACTGTGTTGCTTTATACTTCTTCCACCACAGCCAGAAGAAGTGCGGAGCAGCCTCTGGATGGCAGCTGAAGGATCCGCCAGGTGCTGCTGGAAAGGCAGTGAGATAGGCTACCACGACTTGGCTCTCGGTTTCGGGTCTTGCGGAGGCCGGGTTCCCATATCCCATCCTAGCAATTTCCTATGCCCAGGGGGACCGCAGAATCCGGCTTCTCCTAAAGCACCTGCTATCGCAGCATTTATTTAGAGGATGCCAAGGCCAAGATCTTTCCTCCCTGAAATGTGTTAGCTTATGTGTGCTTTCTGTGTTTTGTCATTTTTTTTTTCTTTTTGTTTTTGGACAGGTTACATTGATTTAGCCTGATAAAGATATCTGGAGACCATGACCAAGAAAAGAATTGCTGTGATTGGGGGAGGTGTGAGTGGACTCTCCTCTATCAAATGCTGCGTGGAAGAAGGCTTGGAGCCAGTCTGCTTTGAAAGGACTGATGACATTGGAGGGCTCTGGAGGTTCCAGGTAAGTCTCCTGGCACCCAGCAGGAGTGTTAGTTTGCAACCTCAGGAGCATCCCAGATGTAATCCGAAACTGGTCCCCTTCATGGAAGGCAGAGAGAGACCCAAGAAAGAGGCAGGCCCCTCCAGGTTGGCCTGTGACTGGTTTAAATAAGCAAGGGAGCTTACATATGAGGCTTGTCCTGGGCAGCAGCAAGACAAGTACATCTCCACACCTGCCATGTGCTAAAAGTTCATATAGAGGCTCTGGCTGGATTCAGTCATTACCATGCATATGGTCTCAACACTGCATCACTAGTAAGGCAAGCAGAATGTACATTCCAAGACGTCTCTAAGGGTCTCGCTCCTGGGTCAACATGTGGTCACATCCTATTGATGGCCTCCTCCTAACATGCCACCTCTCCTGACCAGCTTTTGCAATGTCATACCCCACCCCTTCTACAGTGTCTCCTGAGCAGTCAGCAAGGGGGTTCGCTATCATGGAGGTGGCCCATTTGGTGTCTGTCTGTATGGGAGGCAGATACCACAGCAACAATGTAGGCACAAGCAAAAGAAAACACAGATTAAGGTAATGATTCCCAAAGCAATGTTTTTCCACCAAGAACCCCGGGCTCGCAACCATTGATCCCTAGCTGGGGTTGGATCACTCATGGTATTCACTTACGTTTTTATGTGATTTAGTAAAGGTGATATATTAGCTGACTGATCATGTCTTTCTCAGGGTTTTGTGTTCTCAGCAGCCCAGCATGCTGATGTTGGTGAGAGTTGGGGCAATGGCTGGGTTTTGCAACTTCCACACCTTTACAGTGCCTCCTTAGCAGGGATCCCCAGTCTGGCATATGCGGTAATAGGAGTTACTGGTTGATCACACAAATGTGTTAAAGTCTGGGACAGTACTTTAGACTACTTGGCAAAAATGGTTTACCTGTTAGTAATTTCATCTGCTACATTAATATTCCATTTTTCCTTTCTACCAACACTGCTGCTTGGGGATTCTAGGAGAGCTGGGCCCTCCATACACTGTCATGACTTTTGGCTGGTCTTGCACATCATGACCTTTGATACGGGACCACAGCTAGAATTTCCCCACTCCCTCCCTACGGGCTATAGGGACACAACAGGTATAGGGGAAGGGGCATCTGGAGGATCTCCCTCCTCCACAGGTCCTAGTGGCACCTGCATTTCTAGTAGGCTGGTGGACAGGGTGCTCCTCTGCTGCAAATAGGCATGTCACTGAATCACAGTGGCAGGCTGAGCCATGGCAGACTGGAGTCAATGGAATGTATTCTCATCCCAACCCTTGATAGGCAGGGAAGTTCTGCCACAATGCACTCTTCCATAGGGACAGGCTTAACCTGGAGGGGTCCTTTAACACTGATAGGAGCTATTGCTCTATGGGAGTAGATAGGTTTTTGCTCTCTTCCAGAGCTGAGACCAAAATCCTGGGAGTACTCTCTCCTTCTCTTACTTTTGCTAGTGCCTAGCCCATATATTCCAGAATCACAGACACATCTAATTCAAATGGTAGTCCTGCTTGGGAGATGCCCAGAACTATAACCTGCTTTACAAGTATTTTGGCTTTTTCAAAGGCAGTTTGCTCTCTCTTTCCCAGTCCCACAAGTGCCCTTTCTTTACCAGGTGATATAAGGAATGGGGGCACTGTGCCAGGTGGGCAATAAAAGTCCTCCAAAGTCCCCAATCTTTACAAAGGCATCTTGTTCACAATATTAGGGGCTGGGAAGGCTTGCGCCTTATTGATCACAGCTTCTGGGAAAACACAAGTCTCATCTGACCAGACAGCTCCCAAAAACTTTATGGCAGAGCCTTGAGCCTGAATTTTTTGTGGGTTCACTGCCCATCCTCTTTCTCACATATGCTCCAGCAAAGCCTCCAGGCCTCCAGCAGAGGCAAATCTTCCCATGTTAACATTATTCTTTCTTTTTTTTTAAAAGATTTTATTTATTTATTTGACAGAGAGAGATCACAAGTAGGCAGAGAGGCAGGCAGAGAGAAAGAGGAGGAAGCAGGCTCCCTGCCGAGCAGAGAGCCTGATGTGGGACTCGATCCCAGGACCCTGAGATCATGACCTGAGCTGAAGGCAGCGGCTTAACCCACTGAGCCACCCAGGTGCCCAACATTATTCTTTTTTTAAAAGATTATTTATTTGACACAGAGAGAGAGAGAGAGAGAGAGAGAGACTGTGAGAGAGGGAATACAAGCAGGGGAAGTGGAAGAGGGAGAAGCAGTTTTCCTGTTGAGCAGGGAGCCCTATGTGGGGCTTGATCCCAGGACCCTGGGATGATGACCTAAGCCCAAGGCAGATGCTTAACGATGGAGCCACACAGGCGCTCCCCCCCCCCCCGCCCATGTTAACATTATATCATCGATGTAATGGATCCATTTTAGTGATGTGGGGGAGGAAAACAGGACAGGTCTCAGGCTACCATCCCATGACATATGGTGGGGCTATGAAGGGCACCTTGGGGAATCAGTCAAAGGACCCATTGTTGCCTCTCCCATGTAAATGCAAACTGGTCTTGTGACTCAATGGTCAGAGGTGTACAGACAAAAGGCATTTGCTAAGTCCAGCACAGCATGGTACGTTCCTAGGACTCTGACCAAGTTATCTAAGATGGTGGCAATGTTGGGCACAGCTGCATGGATGGGGAGAGGTGACCTTATTCAGTTCTTGGTAATGTGCTGTCATCCACCATGAGTGATGTGACTCTTTTACTGGCCACTCAGTGTAGTGCGGGTTGCTTATCCTATTTCCTGTTATGCCCCCCAGGCAATTTATATTGACAGTTACCACTCTACAGGGATGACAGGCTAACTGGTTCCCAGTTGATGTTTCCCCTTAGCACTGGTTTGATTACCCAGAGGCAGAATTCACCAGTGGAGATTTGCCCAAGTCCAGAGGAAAGGGTAAGAAGCTCCAAATGCCTGAGTCCAGCTTGCCAGTCAACTGGTGGTCATGGCCTCTTGATGGCCTCCTCCAATAATAAGATATTTCATGTTGTATTGCGAAATATGATGGGCTTTATGATTAAGTAATTAAACTTGCTAGAATTCAACTTGCTGCCCTCTTCTCAGCAGCCATCCCTCAAGTGCTATTCAGGTTCTTTCCCACCCCACCCCTGCAGGCTAGCAGCAAAATAGGACATAGGTATCAGGTTTTTGTCTATGAAAATGAAAATGGTATGGAGATCATTTTCATTTAATGACTTTTGCTGCTATCTGAAAGAGGGTAAATAATATTGGGGCGGGGGTGGAGTGTAACAAGACAACAAACATTAGAAAATATAAAGTAGGAAATTAAGAGTGGTTGTAAGTGATCTAGAATACTTGCTTACAGCTCCTTCCAGGGATCCCCTTTCCAGTCCTCTCTGACCTTATAGTCTTTTTTCTTTCCTTTTTTTCTCTTTCCTCCCTCCCTCCTTTCTTTCTCTCTCTCTATATACCTCTCTCCCCCTCTCCCTTCCTTTCTTTCTTTCCTTTCTCTGAATTCCAGTTCAATTTAAATAATTCTCTAGTAATCCTAGTCCTCAAGTAGAATATATATTCTGGCTGCCTTCTTTACTCTGAACTTTTCTTTCACTTAAAAAATCAAATTTAGTTCAAAGGCCTGTCTTCAGAAGAGGGCAGAGGGCACTGCAACTGGTATTTCTTGCCCTTCCATTTTACTCAGTTTTAAAATTGAGTTATTAATATGTACATCCATCCCTGCAACTTGTTACTAAGTTTAGTTATCATCTACTTAAAAGATAATTAAGCTAATTATATGCCGAAGAGTATCAGCTTCCTTTACTGATCTTCAAAGTGGCAGGCTTTCATTGGGTTTGCTTTTAAACTTACTTTCTAAACCAGTGAATGGAAATAAGGTGTCCAGATGTGTTTCATATTTCATACAAATATGTTGATCAGCCACTTAAAAATGGCTTCATAGAAGGGTACCCGGATGGTTCAATCAGTTGAGCGTCTGACTCTCGATTTCAGCTCAGGTCGTGTTCTCACGTTAAGGGATTGGGCCCCACTTGGGCTCCACTATGAGCATGGAGTCTGCTTGAGATTCTCTCTCCCTCTCCCCCTGCCCCTTCCACTCTTCTCTACATACATACATACATAAATGACTTCATAACATTATTTAGTTGAACAGCACTGTAGTCCTTTTGCATCATGGCTCTGTCTTGGGGAACAAACTTTTTTAAAAAAATATTTAATTAATTAATTTATTTGACAGAGAGAGAGAGAGAGAGATCACAAGTAGGCAAAGAGGCAGGCGGAGAGAGGGGGGGGAAGCAGGCTCCGTGATGAGCAGAGAGTCCCATGTGGGGCTCCATCCTGTGACCCTGAGATCATGACCTGAGCTGAAGGCTGAGGCTTAACCCACTGAACCACCCAGGTGCCCCAACAAACTCTATTTGGCAATAGTCCTTAGACCTAGACTAAATATCCCCTGGCAGAACACGCATGCCTCAGTGTTAGGCATGAATTGAAAAGGCTGTTCACTAGTGTTTGTAATTAATAGAAAATTATGCTTTTGAAATCCCGCCACAAAATAGTATAAAAGTTAAGTGCATAGCCTGGGTTCAAATCCTAGGTCTGTCCTCCTAGAAGTGTGACCTTAGGCCTCAGTGTACCTGTTTTCTTACCTTTGAGAAGGAGCTAATAGTAGCACCCATTGCATAGAGTATTATGGGGATTAAGTGAATGGATAATAATGTCAATCACTAATAACTATGCCAGGTGTACAATAGTGCTACATGCCATTGTTTTTACTATTCAGTAGGCCTGGAGTGGGGTCATGCTCCTGGTATCTTTGGTAAGCATTCTAGAAAGGCTTGTCAATAACTAATCAGGCAGTGAAATAAGTTCAGGTCCCCATTCTACCTGCTTATCAGGTTTCTGGCTTTTACCTGCAAAGTGGTTTAAACTTGTTCTCTGTTAAAAACTTAACCCGAGATTTTTTTTCTGAGTATCCACTTGGCAAAATTTCAACACCATATGAACTGCTTCCTTGAAACTAAAGAAGTTGTATTTTGTCTTAACTCTTAACTACATCTTGTCCATTATATTTTCTTAACTACATCTGTGTCCATTATATTATATACCATATGTAATATATTTTACACACATATATATACATACATACACATGTGCACACCCACACCATTATATTTCCAGAGCCAAGTGTGATGTCTGGCACATGGTAGGTGCCAAATATATATGTTTTTATAAATAAATCCTTGAAAAGCATAATGTCTTGAGGAGCTGCTTAAAACACTTGTGGAAACAAGAGACCTTCATTCTCATGTACATTCCACAGTTACACAATTGTGGATCCTGAGGTATTATAAACATCCATTAATTGTGGATTAAATATGTTTTACATGTCGATGCTGTTTTCCTCAAGAATTTCCTCTGAGACCTACTTCTCTACCACCCCCTGGTTGGTTTGTTATTTGGAGTCCTGCTCTTCCCCACTTCCCTAATTCTTCTGTAATTCACTGGGGGTTTCATACATAGCATCGTTCCAAGCACTTTGGACGTCCTCCATTGCTGCCAGGTGTCCAATAAGACAGGACTCAGGGCTGCCCTTTTCCTTTTCTTGTGACAGGTCCTAGAGACTCAGTATACATCCATAATTCTTTTCTCAGATACCATCACTTGCATTTTCCTATCTTCCTTCCTCTTTTTCTGTTCCACCTGCCAAGCAGGAGTATATGATTTACTCTCCACTTGCCTCCTTCTTATTATTGCTGAATACTTTCTAGTAATAATTATAAGTTTTCAAGACATGAATTTCAGTCAATTCTTAGTCTTCTCTTAACAATAGATCAGACTGATGGTGGAAACTAGGTGCTAATGTGAAACATATCATTTTGATTTTTCATTCTTTAATATTACTTTATGAATGAAATAGCTTTAAAATGATAAATTCCTTATGAATGCTGAGGATTTAATAAACAGTTAATGCTGGAAATGTTTTTTTAAGATTCTTTAGTCCATCTGAATTTTTAAAATCCTTAAAACATACCAAAGCAGTGCTTCTCAAACTTTAATGTGCATATAAATTACCAGTGAGCATGTGACTCTTGATCTCAGGGTTTTAAGTTTGAGCCCCACGTCGGGTGTAGAGATTACTTAAAAATAAAATCTTAAAAAAAAAGAGTATACATAATATAAATCAGTAATATAAAAAAGATAACAAGTAGATGCAATATAATATAAAATTAAAACAAAATAAAATATAAATTGAGTAATAAATACCTTTAGACGAATAGGCTTTTAAAAATTCTTAAATTTATCAACTCTCTCCCCTCCAAATGAATGAATGAATAGACAAATGAATGAATGCATAAACACTTAGAAGGTAGAAAGCAGTGGTTCTCAGCACTGGCTGTACTTTAAAGAATCACCTGGGAGACTTTAACAAATAATGATGTCAGACCATCGAGAAGTTGTGGTTTTATTGGCCTATGATGCCAATAAAACTCTCCACTACTTATTTCTAATGTGCAGCTGGTGTGGAGACCTTTGCCCTATAGTTTTTAGCCCTAGCTTCCCAGGTGTTAAATGACGATGACATGGTATCTTTGGGAAAAAAAAAAAAAGAATCAGTAACTATATTGGACTTCGGACTTTGTTAGATGATGTGGAAATAGATAAACTCCTGTCACTGTCCTCAAGCATTTTGCAGTTTAGCTAAGAATGTGTTGATGGGATAAACTCTTGTGCCCTGGGCTTTCTGGGGCCGCACACCACCTCTTCCCAGCAGATCTCAACCTTGTCTCCATATTAGACAAGGAGTAATTAAAACAGGGTCTTTGGGAGTAGGGACCAGGGATTAGTGTTTTTTTAGAGTTTCCCAGATTATTCCAATGTGCAGACAAGTTTGAGAACAGTCCTAAGAGAGCCTCTGTTGCATGGAATTCTGAATCTGTCAAAAGAAC
The DNA here is from genome assembly GCF_011764305.1 of Mustela putorius furo. NCBI lineage: Eukaryota > Metazoa > Chordata > Mammalia > Carnivora > Mustelidae > Mustela > Mustela putorius. The sequence goes on from NW_025421424.1 coordinate 1,570,888, forward strand.
AGAAGAGCAACAGTACTTCTGTTCTCGTTGCTTGTATGAACTTCCTGTTCATACGTGAGTCATGTGCTGAGGCAGGAAATACAATCAAGGTATATTTGTAGAGGTAAATGTATTAATTGATGGTAGGAAAATTAAAAACCCTGGTGCAGCAGCTTCTTTTTCCACTCACTGACCCAACATTGCTCTGTTTCCACTCTCTTTTAGAAAAAGCAGTGGGTTGGTGTGCCTGGGTGGCTCAGTCTTTAAGTGGCTGCCTTCAGCTCAGGTCATTGGTCCCGAGTCCTAGGGTCAGGGGATCAGCTCCGCATCTGGCTCTCTGCTCAGTGGGAAGCCTGCTTTTTCCTCTCCCTCCACTCGCCCTGCTTGTGTGCTCTCTCTTTCCAGTGCTCTCTCTCTCTCTCTGTCTCTCTGTCAAATAAATAAATGAAGTATTTTAAAAAATTTAAAAAAAAAAAAAAAAAGCAATGGGTTGACACAGTGGTAAACCCTACCTGGGATCCAATAAGGTGTTTGGAAGAGCTTGATTTTTTTTTTTTTTTTTTAAGATTTTACTTATTGGGGCACCCGGGTGGCTCAGTGGCTTGGGCCTCTGCCTTTAGCTCAGGTCATGATATCCGGGTCTTGGGATCGAGTCCCGCATCGGGCTCTCTGCTCGGCAAGGAGCCTGCTTCCTCCTCTCTCTCTGCTAGCCTCTCTGCCTACTTGTGATCTCTCTCTGTCAAATAAATAAAATAAAATAAAAGATTTTATTTATTTATTCACAAGGGACCGAGAGAGGGAAAGAGAGTCAGAGGGAGAAGCAGGCTTCCCACAGAGCAGGGAGCCTGAGGCAGGACTCAATCCGAGGACCCTGCGATCACAACCTAAGCTGAAGGCAGATGCTTAACTGATTGAGCCACCCAGGTGTCCCTTGATGGTTTTGCTGGCCCAAGACACTTTGCTGTGTTAGTGACAACAAAAAGAATATAAATATATGAGCTTTGCCACAGGGGTAAGATCTGCGATGCATTTAGCTCTGTGAACCGAACAGACCTGCTCTAGAAAGCATGGTTCTACTCTTTGTACTAAACTTTGCATTAGTATTTTTGTATTCTTTGGGTAAATACCTTGTAGTGCAATTGCTGGGTCATTGGGTAGTACTATTTTTTTTTAATTTAATTTTTTTTTCAGTGATCCATAATTCATTGTTTATGCACCACACCCAGTGCTCCATGCAATACATGCCCTCCTTAATACCTACCACCGGGCTCACCCAACCCCCCAATCCCCTTCCCTCCAAAATCCTCAGTTTGTTTCTCAGAGTCCATAGTCTCTCATGGTTTGTCTCCCCCTCCAATTTCTCCCAAGTTCTATTTTTAACTGTTTGAGGAACCTCCATACTATTTTCCCCAAATAGCCAAAGCAACCTTGAAAATGAAAAGCAAAACAGTAGGCATCACATTTCCACACTCCAAGTTATATTACAAAGCTGTAGTGATCACGATAGTATGGTACTGGCACACAAATAGACACATAAAACAAAAGCATAGAATAGAAAACCCAGAAAGGGACCCACAACTATATGGGCAATTAATCTTTGACAAAGCAGGAAAGGATATCCAATGTAAAAAAGTCTCTTCAAAAAATGGTGTTGGGAAAATTAGACAGCAACACGTAAAAGAATGAAACTGGACCACTTTCTTACCTTACACATAAAAATAAATTCAAAATGGATGAAAGACCTAAATGTGAGACATGAAACCATAAAAATCCTAGAAAAGAACATAGGCAGCAACCTCTTTGACACAGGCCATAGCAATTTCTTTCTAGATATGTTTCTTAAGGTAAGGGAAACAAAAGTAAAAATAAACTACTGGGACTTCATCAAAATAAAAAGCTTCTGCACAGCAAAGGAAACAGTCAACAAAACTAAAAAGGCAGCCCATAAAATGGGAGAAGATATTTGCAAATGGTATCTCTGATAAGGTTTAGTATCCCAAACCTATAAAGAACATATCAAACTCAACACCCAAAAAACAAATAATCCAATTAAAAAGTGGGCTGAAGACACGAATAGATATTTTTCCAAAGAAGACCTACACATGGCCAAAAGACACATGAAAAGATGCTCAAAATCACTAATCATCAGGGAAATACAGATCAAAACTACAATAAGGTATCAGCTCACACACAACAGGTGTGATGGCCAAAATCAACAACACAAGGAATAACAGGTATCGTTGAGGATGTGGAGAAAGGGGAACTCCCTTGCATTGTTGGTGGAAATGCAGTCTGATATAGCCACTATTCTTTTTCTTGTCTTATTACATCAACTAGGAATTCTATTACAGTGTTGATTAGGAATGATGAGAGAGGACATCTTTGCCTTGTTCCCAATTTTAAGGGGTGAATTGTCCATTTTCTCACATTAAATTATGATGTTAGCTGTGGGTATTTTGTAGATTTTTTAATCAAATTGAAGACATTTTTCTCTAAGTTTGCTGAAGTTTCTTTTTTTTTTAAATCATGAATGGGTGTTGTATAAACATTTCAACAAAAACAAAAGAAAAAATACTACCTCCTTAATAAATCAACTTGTTTTTTCTATTTTCACATTTTATTGACTTAAAATAAATAAAATATACTCAGAGAAAACCATCTGACAGGGGAGATGTTATACCATGCATAATTATATAAACATGGATAAATATAGGTAATATATAATTGCCCCATGCAGACATAATTTTATATATTTGGTGGTCAGAATGTGAATCTAATTTTGTAATATTAATTTTTTTACTACAAATTTTTTTTTTACTAAAAGTTATATTATAGGCCATTTTCAATGTTCCTACCAACCTAGATTTGAAAATTTTAGTTTCTCCAAATTCATGTTCCATAATTTAGTCATTAATTCATTTCAAAGCACTTATTGAACATCTACTATATATCAGGCACTGTCTTGATATACATCCTATTCTCAGGTACGTCACAGTCATAGATATATATGCAGAATAATACAGTGTTAAGTTTAAGTTGCCTTTGAGAGCTTAGAGGTGAATGGGACATCTAACTCTGTGGGGAAAACAGGAAAGTCTTCTTCAAAGAAGTACCATTTGATGAGACTCTTGAATGATAGGAATTTTCCAAATGAAGATGTAGTAATAAGTACTTTTAAAGTTGTGAAAGGGCCACTCACTTGTACCCCACTTCAGATACCAGTCACAAATCCAGGTTTTTACTTATACTTCTGACCAACTGGCTATAAATCAGAGGTTCTCATGACTCCCTCCTTGGTTTTGATTAATTTGCTATAGTGGCTCACAGAACTCAGGAAACCCATTACTCACTAGGTTACCAGTTTACTATGAAAGGATAAAACTCAAAACAGCCAAATGGAAGAAGTGCATAGGACAAGTTATGAGGACAGGACATAGAGCTTTTGTGTTTTTCTGAGTACTCTATTCTCCCTGCATCTCCTCAGCTTCACCAAACTGGAATTTCCCTAAACCCCATGATTTTGGGTTTTTATGGAAGCTTCATTGTAGGCACGGTTGATGACATCATTAAATCATGATCATCAACAATTTATTCAACTTCTAGCCCCTCTCCCCTCCCCAAAGGCCAGTGGTGGGACGTGAGGTGGGACTGAAATTTCCAGCCCTGTAATCACTTGGTTGGCTCCTTTTTAACTTTTTTTTTTTAAATATTTTATTTATTTATTAGACACAGAGAGAGAGAGATCACAAGTAGACAGAGCGGGGGAAGGGCCCGCTGCTGAACAGAGAGAGCCCAATGTGGGACTTGATCCAAGGACCCTGAGATCATGACCTGAGCAGAAGGCAGAGGCCTAACCCACTGAGCCACCCAGGCGCCCCCCCCTTTTTTTTTCTTAAGAGAGAGAGAGCGTTCGTGGTTGGTGGGGGAGGCAGAAGGAGAGGGAGAGAAAGAATCTCAGACTACCCACTCAGCAGGGAGTCCAATGCGGGGCTCAATCTCACAACCCAGAGCCAAAATCAGGAGTGGAATTCTTAACTGACTTGAGCCACCCAGGCTCCTATCCTTGACAATCAGCCCCTATCCTTAAGTGCTTTCCGAAAGTTACCTCATTAACACAACAAAAGATATATTTATCATTCTTAACACTTAGGAAATTCCAAGGGTTTGGGGAGCTATAAGTCAGGAACTGTAGGCAGGTCCACATATATATGCAAAATATATACAAAGACCAAATGCATATGAGAGATATATGTCACTATATTACAGGCACTTAGCTTATTTCTTTTCTGTAAGTGATGCAGTCATTAACATCATTTAACATAACTTTGTCTACTATGCTGAATATTTCTTAAAAAGCTAAGTAAGATTCAAGGATTTTCATATACTTGTCATATTGCTCTCCAGAAAACACTGTACTAACTTCACTCTCTCCAGCATAAGTTCCCATTTCTTAAGTTTCTGTTTGTGCTAACACCAAGTAATAGTCTTTTAAATGAGTAAAAATGAGGTAATACGGAACATATGCTGGACAGAATAGAAGTTAGTAGTGTTTCCTGGAGAACAGTCTTGCCAGTGTACAACAACCCTTGAAACTCACCTAGGCTTTGAAATATATAAAAATTTTTAAGACTATTATTCAAGTAAACAGTTCTCACTTGGAGTCTCATGTCATTGCAATTAGGTGACAGCTGAGACTGTGTATCTGCTATGGTCTCTTTGTTCACATGTTTAGAACTTTAGCTGGCATAAATGAAATTTCTGGGGGCCGGCTACACATCTCTGTATCCCAGAAATTCTCTTCACATGTCTGACTTGGGCTTACTCACAGATTGGTGACTTAAGGTAGCTGGACTTTTTACATATCTGCTGACTTCTACCAGATCGAGCTTTCTAAGACACAGAGGGAAGAAGCTGCAAGACTAGTTAGAACTGTCTTGGAAGCTATTCAGTATCATTCCCCAACTGGATACTTTTGGTCAAAAGCAAGTCACAAAGGCAACTCAGATTCAAAGGGAAGAGACTACTCATAAGGACACAAATACTGGGAGATGTGGAGGGGTGTGTGTGTCTTTTTTTTTTTTTTTTTTAAGATTTTATTTATTTATTTGACAGACAGAGATCACCAGTAGACAGAGAGGCAGGCAGAGAGAGAGAGAGAGGAGGAAGCAGGCTCCCTGCGGAGCAGAGAGCCCGATGTGGGGCTCAATCCCAGGACCCTGGGATCATGACCTGAGCTGAAGGCAGAGGCTTTAACCCACTGAGCCACCTGTGTGTGTCTTTTAATTGGCATTTCTTTCAGAAAACTTTTTCAAATATTTACTGACTGTTAAAAAATCATGAAGTGGGGCACCTGGGTGGCTCAGTGGGTTAAAGCCTCTGCCTTCGGCTCAGCTCGTGATCCCAGGGTCCTCAGGTCGTGATCCCAGGGTCCTGGGAATCGAGCCCATGTCAGCAGGAGCCTGCTTTACCCCCCACCCCCACTCTCTCTGCCTGCCTCTCTGCCTACTTGTGATCTCTGTCTGTCAAATGAATAAATAAAATCTTTTTTAAAAAGTCATGAAGTTAATTCTCAAGTTGCTATGAATGTTTCTTATTTAATGCAGGAAAATCCCGAAGAAGGAAGGGCCAGTATTTACAAATCAGTGATCATCAACACATCTAAGGAGATGATGTGCTTCAGTGACTATCCCATCCCAGATCATTATCCTAACTTCATGCACAACTCCCAAGTCCTCGAGTATTTCAGGATGTATGCCAAAGAATTTGATCTTCTGAAGTATATTCGATTTAAGGTAGGGAATTTTGTGGATGTCTTTGTGTTTGAAGTTGTTTGTCAAGTAAATAAATAATGTGGCTTCATTAATCAGTGCTTATGTGTAAAGAATGCTTTAATATGCTCATATATCTATCCTATCCAGACAAAGACTCTGTTCTTTTGTCTTCTCTGTGCCTGAAATACATCCATAGAAAGGTCCTTTTTCTATATATTTTGGCTGCAGATCCTAGAAGCCACTGGCCAGGATGTTTTCATTCCTTCATTTCATACTATTTGATTGCAATAAAACAAATGAGGGGAAGTGTTTTCCTGGTCAGAAAGGGGAACTGACAGGTATGGAAACCTCAAAACAACTCTGGGTCCACCACAACTTATCTGCTACTGCTTAACTCCTTTATACTTTCTGATGTACTTGCCAATGCATTTTTTAAAAAATTTTATTTCAATTAGCCAACATATCCTTAGTCTCAGATGTAGTGTTCAGCAATTTATCAGTTGCATACAATACCCACTGCTCCTCACATGACACCAATGCATTATTTTTATGTGATCACAAACAACCTAATGAAGCAGTTATTGGGAAATTACTAAGGAAACCAAGAAGTTAACTGTGGTGTAGAAGGAAGAACACTGAAATGGGGAACAAAAACTTGAGTTCTAGTTTTTGCTCTACCCCTAATCAATTTGTAACTTCAGAAAGTAAGTTCCTCAACTTTGATGTCTCTTGTTTTGTTGTTTGTAAAAGATGATGATTATATTAGATCACTTCAATGGTTCTTTCCTGTTAGGTCTTCCATGATTTTTCTATCATTTTTTTCCCAAAGATTTTATTTCATTTGTTCATGAGAAATAGAGAGAGAGGGAGAAGCAATCTCCCCATGGAGAAGGACCACAATTAGGACTCAACCCTAGGACCCTGGTCTCACAACCTGAGCCAAAGACAGATGCTTAACTGACTGAGCCATCCAGGCACCCGATTTTTCTATCATCTTAACCATGGCCATAGAAGAATACATATTTCTGACAGCTGGAAAAAAGCCTAAATCTTCTACCTTTTTTACCCCTTGTGACGAGAACTACTAGGATCTACTCTCTTAACAACTTTCAAATAGGGCGCCTGGGTGGCTCAGTGGGTTAAGCCTCTGCCTTCAGCTCAGGTCATGGTCTTGGGGTCCTAAGGTCGTGTCCCGCATCGGGCTCTCTGCTTGGTGGGGAGCCAGCTTCCCCCCTCTCTCTGTCTACTTGTGATTTCTCTCTCTGTATATCAAATAAATAAATAAAATCTTTAAAAAAACCCCAACTTTCAAAGATACCATATGGCAGTATTATCTATAGTCATCATATTATACATTATTATACCCCCAGTACTTATTTATCTTATAACTGGAATTTTGTACCTCTTGACCACCAGCATCGAATTCCCCACCCCCACCTCCCTTCTACCTTCTACCTTCTTCTTCTTTTTTTTTTTAAGATTTTATGTATTTATTTGACAGACAGAGATCACAAATAGGCAGAGAGGCAGGCTGGGGGGTTGGTGGGAGTGGTGGTGGGAGAAGAAGCAGGTTCTCCTCTGAGCAGAGAGCCTGATGCAGGGCTTGATCCCAGGACCCTGAGATCAGGACCTGAGCTGAAGGCAGAGGCTTTAACCCACTGAGCCACTCAGGCGCCCCTCCCTTCTACCCTTTAATTAGTCTGCTAAATCATGACTTTTTTTATTTAACAATTTAACAATGATAATAAAATGGTAATATCCAGTGACAGCTCCCAAAATAAGTAATTTATAGCTCAGTGACTTCCCTTCATTTGTTAAACACATTAAACAAATTTGTTACCATAATAATCAGTGGAGATACAAAGACCAAAAAAAAAAAAAAAAAAAAAAATCAATGATTTCATAGCCTCATTAAGAAGGTAAAAAAAAGAAGAAAAAAAGTTTCTGTAAATTTAACTAATAAAAGTAAAGAGTAACAGGGTAATAAATCCCATAGAGATTTATATATTGTTAGCTAAGAGGAACGGTACTTAACCCATTAGGGCATGAGACAATAGGCATCAGGGAAGTTTTCTTAGAGGAGATATGTAAGCTAAATATTCAAAGGTAAATAGGAATCTGCCAAAGGAAGAAGGAATAAAAGTATGACCAATGCAGAGACACAAACCTGTGTAAAACCAAGAACCTTACAGAAAAGAACTCTAAATAATGCAGGATGGCTTGAGTTCTAGGTAGTATCTCTAGGAGTCTACCAAGACATTATGGTCAGAGACACTAGAACCACATAGGAATACATTCTTTTTTTCTTTTTTTAAAAATTTTTTCAGTGTTCCAAGATTCATTGTTTATGTACCACACCCAATACATTCTTAATGTTTCCCTAGGCTGGACAGAATAACCCTTTTTTTTTTTTTAAAGATTTTATTTTGAAAGACCTCTCCCCCAGAAAGCCCCCTCCCCTAGAAGATAGATAGGATAACTAACCGCTTGTTTGCTTTTCTGTGAACCGCTGGCTTTTAGGTGTAGATTAGGTTATTAATTGCGTGATTAATCGCTCTCTTGCCCTTCTGTAACTGCTTGGCTTATAGAAATAATGTAGAAGCCATGATGGCGTTCCTCCCTTCCCCCTTCTTGTTCCCCTCTCCCGCCTCTCCCTTCGCGCGCAGGCCCTCATAACCAATCAGCTTGTTCCCCCTTCCCGCCGCTCTCTTCCCGCGTGCGGGTCCTCAGAGCCAATCAGCAAAACCCAAGTATGCCTTTTTCAAAAGTTCAAATCGTCCACCAATCAGTTGCACCCCACCCAAAACTTGTTTGTACCTTCCTATAAAAGACCCCGCTTCACTCCGGTCGGTGTGCTCGGTTAGCTGGAGCTGCCGAACACCCGCCGGTACCTGCGCAACAATAAACCTCTTGCTGATTGCATCCAGTGGCAGTGTTGGATTCTTGGGTAAGGGGATCCGCGGGTCTTTCAATTTATTTATCAGAGAGAGGGGGGGGAGAGAGCGAGCACAGGCAGACAGAATGGCAGGCAGAGGCAGAGGGAGAAGCAGGCTCCCTGCCGAGCAAGGAGCCCCATGTGGGACTCGATCCCAGGACGCTGGGATCATGACCCGAGCCGAAGGCAGCTGCTTAACCAACTGAGCCACCCAGGTGTCCCCAGAATAACCCTTTAAAAAAATTTTTTTTATAAACATATAATATATTTTTATCCCCAGGGGTACAGGTCTGTGGATCGCCAGGTTTACACACTTCACAGCACTCACCATAGCACATACCCTCCCCAATGTCCATAACCCCACCCCCCTTCTCCCAACCCCCTCCCCCCAGCAACCCTCAGTTTGTTTTGTGAGATTAAGAGTCACTTATGAGAATAACCCATTTTTTAAACCAAAAATTATACCACTGGCTATCCCATCTGCAGCCTCTTTTTTTTTTTTAAGATTTTTTTTTTTTTTTGACAGAGATCACAAGCAGGCAGAGAGTCAGGCAGAGTAGGGGAAGCAGGCTCCCTGCTGAGCAGAGAGTGGGATACCGGGGCTCGATCCCAGGACCCTGAGATCATGAACTGAGGCATAACCCACTGAGCCACCCAAGTACCCCTTGCAGTCTCTTTCTTAATAATTACTTGTAACATGGGCATTTATGGGAGCCAAAGAGAGATTCATTTATATAAAATATGAGTCACTGAGATGTTTTTATACTCTAAGAAAGAGAGTCCTATGACTCAGTCACAAGTTTAAGCCTAGAGTGAGAACAGGACTTGGGATAAGAAGATATCAGAGGGTCCCAGGATGTCTGGGGGCCAGGGGAGGAATAGGCATTTAGTGCATGGAGTCCTTTAGAAGCACAGGGGAAACCCAAGTTCTATTCAAGTGTTGCAGGACATCTGAGGGCATGGTCTAAGAGAATGAGTGATTTGCACTGTTCTAGAAGCAGAGGAGAGTGCAACATTAACCTGCCAACTCCCTGCCTTGTGGGAGTTTTCTCACTCTGACCACAGCCCCAGACAGAAAAGTTCCTATGTGTGGAATACGAAAATCAAAGATCCCGCAAGAGCTCTCTTATGTGATACCAGGCCTTTGTGTAACACTCTGCAAAGAGAGTCATGTTGAGGAAGATGTCCACTGTATTGGCTGTGGTTAGTCTCCTGAGCTATCACTTTTCTTTTCAGACCACTGTGTGCAGTGTGAAGAAGCGGCCTGATTTCTCCACTTCAGGCCAATGGGAAGTAGTCACAGAATCTGAAGGGAAAAAGGAGGTAAACGTCTTTGATGGAGTCATGGTTTGCACTGGCCATCACACCAATGCTCATTTACCCTTGGAAAGCTTTCCTGGTGAGTAGCCTACGAGGAAGGAAACACTTGAACCGTGCCTGTGACCTGATCTCAGAGGAAAAGGAGGGTTGTGGCCTGAGTGATCCCCACCTAAGGATGAGATAAGGCTTATCCTAATTCTACACGTTCCCCTGAAAGATGTTGGGGCAACTGTGATTAGTGCTCTTTGGGAGGTAAAAATAACCTTAGTTTTGGAACCTAGAGAAAAATTAGAAGGCTCTATCTTTGGTTTCATAATAACCTTGGTTTTTCTAAAGATCAAAAGAAGGAACATGGGACTTGATCCATATTAGGTTGAATAAGGACTTTTTCAGCAATCAAGGGAACAAACAAATATTGAGTTTCTAAGGAAGAAATGAAAACTTAAAGAATTTAATTATAGTTTTTGACCTGGATTTTCATTTTGAAAAAAAAAAAAAAGTACTTTAGTGTAATCTAGAGTATTAGAAAACATATATACTCCAATTGAAATGGGAGTAGGTATTTAAAGATGAAAAGACAAAAGAGAAAGGTATTCTGCAGCAGTTTGGATTTGGGAATCTACCAGTCCAAAATACAAACAGATCCTGAGGTGAGCATACTATCTGTGATAAGGAAATCACAAGGTTCTTCTCTGAGACTATGAGAAAACAGGCAAAAATAGAAAGGCAAGCATGTAGCTGAATAGAGGGAGAATATAGATGTGTGCTTAAACTCTACACACTGCCAGCAAAATGAATGTTTCAGCGAATAATAGCAGATAAACCTCATCCGATAATTATTTTCCCTTCTTTTGCAGGAATTGATAAATTCAAAGGACAGTACTTCCACAGCCGAGACTATAAGAATCCAGATATTTTCACCGGAAAGAGAGTCATTATAATTGGCATTGGGAATTCGGGAGGGGACCTGGCTGTGGAAATTTGCCACACAGCCAAGCAGGTTTGAATTAGTAAATTATTTTCTTTGCTGCATCAAGGAAGCTGTATGTAGACCCAACAAAGAGTATGAATACCTCTGCCCACAGCCTATCAGTGCCAGTGGCAAGCAGGACTTGGCTCCGTTGTCTTGGTTGGCAACATTATGACGATGAGATGATGGAGCCAACATTCCCTGTTAGATTCCCATCATTCAGTTGACTTCACACTACAGAATCCCAATGATCCCAGTCAGCTGTCTCTTCTGAATATGCCTCTGACTTTGAAGACCAAGCAGTAGCTTGAGGAGCTTGGTTGAGTGCAGCATTCAGAGTGTGGCACCTGTTGAGGCTAGTGGAAGTGCCACACTCTCATATAAAGGAAAGCATGCTGGTTTAGTGGAAGGTTTTGGATTCATAGGATGGTGGGGGAGTTTTTCTCTTCACTCCCCAAATGGAAAATAGAATCAGTCTAACCTTTCCAAAGATAATGTGGATATCAGTATGAAAAGCATCCATGCTGTAGCATGTGCAAGTTCACCCCAGTCTTTGCATACAGTTAGGTATCAGAATGACATTCACTCTAAAGCAATTTCTACATCCTAGAATTTTTTTGTTTTGTCTTGTTTTTTTTGGGTCCTGATTTGCACTCCAGTGTTAAAAAAGACCTGAGCTGTTTTGTTTTTTGTATCATATATTTTGAGCTGGAAAGAAAATGTCTTCATTATAAATTCCTAGAAAAAGACATGTCATTTTATATCTTGTTATTCATGTCTTTATTGAATAACTTTATTGGCAATAGGTAAATGGTCATTTTCCAGCAACTTTACTTAAGCTGTGTTTCTTCACATATATGTTTAAAATTTTTTTAAAATAGAAGTTTAATGCCACACCTTTGTTAAATGACCTTTATCCAGAAATTCTATTCAGTAACACTTCTCAGTATTATCCCCATCTGTCACCACAAAAGTAATTTCATGTTACCCCATAAATTAATTCAACAAGTTTATCAGTAAATAGGTATATAAACAAAATAGGTTAAAAATGTGTATAGGTATTATGATAAAAGAGTATGTAAGGTATATGATGGTGACCCAAAGCATGAGTCTTCTTTTATAGCGCTGGCATATCAAATGGTCAGTTATAAGGGAGTTGGGCCTTCCATGCACTGAAGAGCTATAGATTGCCAAAGAACAAAGCATTCAGAGTGGATGGAGATAAGGTAGCTGTGTCTGAGAATGCCTGGGGACAACTCATGGCACAGCCATGTCTGCCTGGCAGGGGTGACACTAGCACACTTCTAATGCTAAGTCAAAGAAACTCAGTTGCTGGGTTCTAACTTTTTGCTTTACATATTAAATTGTATTTATTAGAATTTGTTTGTAGATCAAAAAGTTTAATGGACCTATACATTTCAGCCTATCAAGGAAGTTTTGGTATAATAAATTTTGTGGTATAATATTTTTGTGAAAACACCCATTTCTTATAAAACAACTGTCCTTATATTTTTTCTTATAAATCCAGATTTGTAAATATGGTATTTGCTTAAAACAAGCTATAGATGGGAAACCGAAATGAGAACTATGACGATAGCCATTAGGCATCTATTAAGTGTTTACTATATGCCCCACCCTTTGCAGAACCACTATTTAATTCTCACAATAGCCTTGTGATGTATTATTGTCACTGCTTTATATATAGGGAATCTTTTAATTGAGACCCTGAGCATTTACTCACATACTTATGTAATAAAAATTATACAGGCTATGCACAAACCTGTGTGATTCCTAAGACCATGCATGCTTTTTCAACTGTACTTAATCATCAGAGCGTGTAAGGTTACCATCAGTGAGAATCTATGAGTGAAGTATGTTATTATCCCTCTGTAGACTGGACACCTTTTTATATGAGAGTTTACAGACAAAAGACTATAAAGCAGGTACTTATGTACCTTACAATTATGGAAACTATCTCCAGAGAGTTTTGTAGAGAAAGTGATACGTTCACCAGGTAATTGAATGTCAGAACTCAGCTCCAAGCCTGCAGAGAACACATAAAGACTGACCAGCTTCCTGTTGTTCTACTAGTGATCTGCAGCTTTTCCATAAAATAATCAGTGCAACACTTCTTCAAGCACAGGCCTGGGGGTCATCAGATCTGGGTTGGAAAGTCAACTCTGCCACTTACTAACTGTACGATTTCAGCAAGTTATTCATTTTCTCCATGGCTGTCATCCATAAAATGGGGACCATAATATCTACTTCAAGAGGTTGTTGTATTGATTAAGTAAGACTATAGATAAAGGACCAGCACAGTGACTTACAGGTCACAATTCTCAATAAATGGAAGCAACGAGGATGTTGGGTTGGATGGTGGGTTGGGGAGACTGAAAGATGTCTACACTGTACCTCCCACTCTGGAGGAAACACATTTGCAGAGACAGAAATAAGAGTGTAAAAAGTTTAATATCAATATAAATGATAAATAACAGGGGTTTTTGGTAATATGCAAATAATGTCAAAGCAAAAGAGACTGAGGGTTTCAGATTAAATGATGTCCAATTGCTTTCAGTTCTACTGCTCCTTGATTTTAAATGAGTTGGACAGGTTAAGTACTAGAGAAGTTCAAAGGACAGAGAGAAAATTGTCAGGCAGAATGGTTAGTGGTGTCTTATGGAGGAGGCATACTTATCTGGATCTTGACAATAAATAGGCTTTGGAGAATTAAAAGGATAGGTGGCTTTTCAAGCAGGCATAATGACATTAAACAGAAATGCAGTCATGGTTGAGAGAAAGACACATTCTTGGTCAGTGAATGTACTAATTTAATTGTATACTTAGTGTTTGAAAAGAAAAATTGCAGGAAATAAAAAAAGACCATGCAAGGGCTAAAAAGACAGACAAACTAGTTTGAACTTAATCTTGAAGAGAGCTATTATGAGGAAAGAATGACAAAAGCAAACAATTTTTTCCCCATGCCCCAGGTTTTCCTCAGTACCAGGAGAGGGGCTTGGATTCTGAATCGTGTAGGAGACTTTGGATATCCTTTTGATGTGTTATTCTCTTCTCGATATAAATACTTTCTTTCGAAGATTTGTGGTCGATCATTGGTAAACAGTGTTTTGGAGAAAAAGTTGAACCAAAGGTTTGACCACGAAATGTTTGGCCTAAAGCCGAAACACAGGTATGTTGCCATAATGTAAGTAGAGCAGTGATGGCCAACGCACAAGAATAAGGACTTCACATGGGATAACAGTAGAACTACTTCTACCCATACATTAAGAAAATACACATATCTGGGGCATCTGGGTGGCTCAGTGGGTTGAGCCTCTGCCTTCCGCTCAAGTTGTGATCTCGGGGTCCTGGGATCCAGCTCCACATCGGGCTCTCTGCTCAGCGGGGAGGTCTGCTTCCCCCTCTCTCTTTGCCTACTTGTGATGTCTCTCTCTCTGTCAAATAAATAAATAAAATCTTTTTTAAAAAAAAAGAAAGAAAAAGAAAATACACATATCTGAAATCAGATTTCTACTTTGCCCCTTATAGAAGTCTAAGATCTACTGATCTGTAATCATCAGCCTGTGATTCTCCTTGGCATTAACCATTTTATCATTTCCTCAAACACAGGTTCTTTTTACATGATACCCAGTAACAATAAAATGGTAGCATATAGCAGTAAATTATTCATTCATCCCACAAACATTGAGCACCTGCTATGAGCCAAGCATTATACTGCACACGAGAATACAGAGACTAAAGGCCTAATAGTAACTAATACAAATAATAACACCTTAATTTTCTGAAGATTTAATATAAGACAAGCACATTGCTAACTGAGTTCTGTGTATGATCTCATTTATTTTTTTTTTAAAGATTTATTTATTTGACAGAGATAGATCACAAGTAGACAGAGAGGCAGGCAGAGAGAGAGGAAGGGAAGCAGGCCCTCCGCCAAGCAGAGAGCCCGATGTGGGACTCGATCCCAGGACCCTGAGATCATGACCTGAGCCGAAGGCAGCGGCTTAACCCACTGAGCCACCCAGGCGCCCCTGTGTATGATCTCATTTAATCCTCACAACAACTCTATAGGTTAGAACTATTTTTTTTTTTAAAGATTTTATTTATTTATTTGACAGAGAGAGATCACAAGTAGGCAGAGAGGCAGGCAGAGAGAGAGAGAGAGGAGGAAGCAGACTCCCTGCCGAGCAGAGAGCCCGACGCGGGACTCGATTCCAGGACCCTGTGATCATGACCTGAGCCGAAGGCAGCGGCTTAACCCACTGAGCCACCCAGGTGCCCCTATTTTTTTTTTTTTAAGATTTTATTTATTTATTTGTCAGAGACAGAGTGAGCGAGAGCGAGCACAGGCAGACAGAGTGGAAGGCAGAGTCAGAGGGAGAAGCAGGCTCCCTGCGGAGCAAGGAGCCCGATGTGGGACTCGATCCCAGGATGCTGGGATCATGACCTGAGCTGAAGGCAGCTGCTTAACCAACTGAGCCACCCAGGCGTCCCAGAACTATTTTTTTTTTTTTTAATTGCTAGTTTGCAGATATAAAAACTGACACTTAGAGAAACTAATTTCTATGAGGTTACACAATAAATAAATGTCAGACTTGAGAAATGGATCTTACCTTAAATAGTCTAAGGAGAAGACAGGCAATAGAATATGATAAATGCATGGAGAGCTGTGGGGATATGAAGTATGGGAGTCCTCACACAGGAAGGTCGACTGAAATAATTTCTAGAGGCTGATTTTTTTTTTTAAGATTTATTTATTTACTTACTTACATGAGAGAGAGTGTGTGACAGAGGAAACGGTCAGAGGGAGAAGCAGACTCCCTGCCGAGCGGGAAGCCTGATGTGGGACTCCATCAGGGACTCCAGGATCATGACCCGCGCCAAAGGCAATCACTTAACCAACTGAGCTACCCAGGCACCGTAGAGGCTGATTTTTAAATGCTTTTTTCCAACTCTTTATTTTCTTTAGTGTTCAGATGTATTTACTCCAAAATAGTAAGTACAATGAGTACACATGATACCTTTCACTTAGATTCACCCATCAACAGTTTGCTGTATTTGCTTCCTCTCTCTCTCTCCCTCTCTAAAGATAGATAAATCCCCACATATAGAGAGCATCCATCCATCCATAGATACATATATACATATTTTTTCCTGAACCATTTCAGAGTAAGTCACAGTCACTAGGACACCTTATCCTACATTCTTCAACATATTAAGAAATGGGCTATTCTCCCACACAAACGTAACAGAGACCACACAGGAAATTCAGCATTGATAAAATACATTATCTAATATATCAGACATTTAGGTTTCCTAAATTGTCCCCAAAATATTTATGGCTCTTATATTTTTAAATCTAGGATCCTTTCAGGTATTAGCCAATTGCATTTAAATGTTAGGTCTCTTTAATTTCTCTTCATCTGAAATAATTCACCATTTTTCAACATAGACTTTTATAAAAGAATTGAGCCAATTGTTTTATAGAAAAATCTCTAAGTTTGGACTTGCATAGTTGTTCCACCTTTACTATATTCTGGTTAAACATTTTGGCACAAATACTCATAGGTTATATTGTACCTTCTTGGTGGATCACACCAGCATCCACATGATACGAGTTTATCCTGTACTAATGTTAAATTTGATCAGTTGGATAAGGTGGCACCTATAAAATAAATAAATAAATAAATAAATAAATAAATATGTTTTATTTATTTATGAGAGAGAGAGAGGGGACACACAAGCAGGGAAGGGTTAGAGGGAGAAGCAGACTCCCCACTGAGCAGGGAGCCAGATGCAGGCCCTGATCCCAGGACTCTGAGATCATGACCCGAGCCAAAGACAGATCCTTAACCAACTGAGCCACCCAGGTGCCCCTGTCTTCTCTTTCACTGACATCCAGGCCCCAACGTCTGCTCTGAGATCCTGATCTGTGCCAAGCTGGTATACATTAGACTTTTCCCAAATTTCATGGATAGACCAAGAGGGACACCATTAGCATATTGTTTAACCACCTCCATCAAAGTAGAATTTTACTAACATATTACTGATACCTCTTTTTCTTTCATTTCTCCTTCTTCTGATCTTTATCACTGCTTACAGACCTCTGAGTCAACATCCAACAATGAATGATGATCTGCCAAATCGTATAATCTCTGGCTTGGTAAAGGTGAAAGGAAATGTGACA
Organism: Mustela putorius furo; assembly: GCF_011764305.1. NCBI lineage: Eukaryota > Metazoa > Chordata > Mammalia > Carnivora > Mustelidae > Mustela > Mustela putorius. Next base: position 1,588,068 of record NW_025421424.1, read on the forward strand.
GAATTCACAGAAACAGCTGCCATATTTGAAGATGGCTCCAGGGAGGACAACATTGATGCTGTTATCTTTGCCACAGGCTATACTTTTGCCTTCCCTTTTCTTGAAGATTCTGTCCAAGTAGTCAAAAACAAAATATCCCTATATAAAAAGGTCTTCCCTCCTAACCTGGAAAAGCCTACTCTTGCAATCATAGGCTTGATCCAGCCCTTGGGTGCCATTATGCCCATTTCAGAGATGCAAGGACGCTGGGTCACTCAAGTATTTAAAGGTAAGTGACCATGCTACCTAACTACTTAATGGTATGTTTACTTACATTTATGTTCTTGCTTTTAAATAACTAAACAGTATGTATGACTAGAACAGTGCCTGGCATTAAAATTCATGCTCAAAAATTATTTTTGAGTGAATGTAAAGTAATAACATAACTATAGACGTACATTGGAATCTCCTGGGAAATTTTCCCAAAATGGGTATGCTTTGCCTGGTGGTATTTATTTTATAAATCTAAGTGGGGCAGACATAAGATCTCTGAGAATATGTTCCTTCATTGATTCCAATGGTACTGCAGACTAGAATCCACTCATCTAGATTTTAGACAACTGATACACATTTGTAAAGCAAAGGAATGTAATCTTTCATTATAGAGAAAAGCATATATAGAAATGGCATGATTTGATTTCAGCCAAAAATTAAGACCTGGTTAAAGACTAGTCCAGAATATATAAGATTCAGCCTCTCAAATTCTGACTTTCCCCCTTTTCCTCCTCTTTCAGTTTTGGCTAGGAGATCATCAGAAAAAACTTAAGGGTGTGGGAGGCTCAATATGAGTCAGGAAAATGATATGGCTTCTAAAAGGCTTAATTATCTCTAGCAGCATTAAAGAATTCTAATGTCCTAGAACTTACAATTGTTTTTCTCTAAGAACTTAAATTTTTGTCTCAACTGGTCAGTACATACTCAAAGACATAGTTTATTTTGTTTTTCCCAATGACACATTTTAAAAGTGAAACTGGGGGGCACCTGGGTGGCTCAGTGGGTTAAAGCCTCTGCTTCAGCTCTGGTTGTGATCCCGGGGTCCTGGGATAGAGCCCCCGCATCGCATCGGGCTCTCGGCTTGGTAGTGAACCTGCTTCCCTTCCTCTCTCTCTCCCTGCCTCTCTGCCTACCTGTGATCTCTGTCTGTCAAATAAATAAATAAAATATTTTTTTTAAAAAGTGAAACTGGGGTACATGAAAAGGAGAGAGACAAGAATGGTTATGGGATTTGAAAATGTGACATTTGAAGTACAACTGAAGGAGCCAGAGTGGTTTACCTAGAGAAGATAAAATTCAGGGCTGATAAGAGAGTTCCCTTCGAAGGTCTGAAGAATGTCCCCGGCAGAAGGATCTGATATGCTCAGTATCACTTCAAAGGGTTGAACCAGAACGAAGGAGTGAAACTTTGAGGGTTGGACAAAATCAGCTTAACATTAGGAACAAACATGCCAATGTTTTTTCTTTTTCCTTTTTTTCTTTCTTTTGGTCAGCTATTCCCATTTCAAGATGAAATGGGCTGCCTCTGAAACTATGATGAATCCAAGCAGAATAGGGAAAAGCTCACCTTTATAGGACTTTGGGCATAAAATGGATCAAAAATTTAGTTTTCCTTCTCTCCCTGTGGTACAAAGTCTGTTACAAAGAGTACAAATGTGGGTGTGTTCTTCATCCTGCCCTTTAACTTCCTCCTTTATTTTTCATATACTTGTGGGGCCATTAATTATTTCCTCATGTCCATTACTTCATTTCCCAATCAGGAAGATGATGTTAGGGAAGAGGACGGTATTGGTTAGAAGGCAGAATAGGAGAAATATCTCCCCAAAGTAGAATACAGTAAGTTACTGTTGTTAATGTCATATTGTAAGGATAATGGGATAATTCACTAGATCTAGTGAAGTATACCCTACTTGGGTACAGAAAATTATCCTGTATTTCTTTGAGTTCTGTCTGGCAGAGTGATTATTAATAGGATTATTATTCCCCATGGGGTGATTTTACACTTAAAATTTTGATTTTCCTCTTTAGGGCTAAAGACATTGCCCTCACAAAGTGAAATGAATGCAGAAATAGCTAAGGCTCAAGAGGAAATTTCAAAAAGGTAAGAAATTCTCCCAGGAGAGATGCAGTTACTTCTTCTACTTGGTTTTTAATTAGAGTAATGTTATACTATATTTATTAATTTTTTAAAATATTGATTTGTTTATATGAGGGAATGCATGCAGCAGAGAGGGGCAAAGTGAGAGGGAGAGAATCTTAAGCAGACTCCACCCTGCAGGTAGAGCCCGACTCAGGGCTTGATCTCATGACCCTGAGATCACGACCTGAGCTGAAACCAAGAGTCAGACATTCAACCAACTGTGCCACCCGTGTGCTCCTATTGTATTATATTTAATCTTCCTTGTGTTAAGGATTTAGATTATATTTTGAAGGGAAAAGAAATAATAGTTTGCGACAATAAAATGGAGAAATAATACCAAGTGGTTTGCATATTTACAGAAAAGGAGAGAAAAGCATTTAAAATCCTGTGATTAAACCTAAAAGAAAACAAGTCAAGTAGGAAAAAGCACATGGAGAGAAAATCAGGTATAATTTGGTAGAATTACTTGAAATGCTAGTGGAGCTGCCAGACAAAAGAGTATCAGTGACTTAATGGGAGGAACGTATGGTCCAGTTACAAATCTGCAGGTAGATTTACAAATCAGATGAGGCTACTTCACTGGCTGTCATCATGTGACAGCGCTCCCAGGTCACAGCAGCTAGTGGTACAAATAGTCTTTGTGATTTGGGAAGGTGGTAACATCAGCTAGTTCCTTAGAGCTCGGGTGAATATGGTAATTTAGCAATGTGAATTTCAGAACCTGAGTTCATTCACTGGATGATTTTCATTTGGATAAAGTGGAAGTTAATGGTAAGATCCTACATTATTGTACAAAAGTCAAAGGTACTCTGCTAACTTTCACAATCTAAATACTAAATCTAAATACTACACTTATATTGCTATAAGTTTTAGCAATCTAAAACTACACAATATACCAAAAGTCTTACATTCTTTTCTGCTTCATGTGCATCTTATATCCTCCATAAGATTATATAAGGTCCTTAAGTTTGGAGACAAGGTCTTGTCTTTCTAACTTTCCCTCCTAACTTTCACAGCCAAATTTCTACAATAAGTATTCTACAATATATGCTTAAATTCTCACCCCTCTTTCTCCTAAGCCTTCTGCCTTGTAACTTCCCTCCTTAATTCTGCAACTGCTCTCTTGAAGGTCATCATTGACCAACTTCATTTTTCTTCTCACTCCTGAGTTTGGTGCTTCTAAATGTCTCTTCCTTCTTAGAATGCTTTCCTTCCTTGCTTTACTGGCTGTAAACTGTTTCAACTTTCCTCCTCTCTTTCCTTTGACTTATTTTTGCCTAGTACCTTCTCACTGTGAGCAGTTTCCAATAATCTTTTTTGAGGGACATCTATGTACACAAAGTGTTTTATATGCACGAGTTTATTTAATCCTTGTAACAACTCTACAAAGCTGGTGTAGTGAATCCCTTTTGTGGAATCTTCATGATTACTCAGCTCTTGACTCACTACTATAGGATAAATGAATGGCTACAGACCCTTCAGCCAACATAATATCCCTAAGGGGAAGCTCTTAAATTCTTTCCTGTCTACTCCCATTTCTATAATACTGGTCCCATTTCAATAAATTCCAATTTGACATCTGTTAGTTCTTTTAGAATTCCATTCTACCACCTCAAATTTATTTTCTCTCATTTTTTCTTGTTCTTGCTTTTGTTCTTCTTGTTTCCTCAAGTTATCCCATCTAATCTCAATTAGTTTGACTTGGCTTTTCTCTTCCTTTTTGTATTTTATTTTCCTTATAGGAAATAAAAAGTTACCAGGTAGCTCTCTAAATCCCACTCCTTCCACAAGTATCTGTTACCACATTTTCTCCCTAAAAAGTTCTAACTCTTCAAATCTGCACGTAGTGTAATGACTCCATCTGATTCTGTTTGGAGGACTGCTTCCTCTACTGGGGTAAGTCATCCTCCCCCTCCATTCAGTATTCCAAATTAGCACTGGCCATGGGAAGTCCTGCTCTGTGGAACCCACTACCACTGCCCTCATAAACAACTGAAGATCCCAAACTTGAGAACTTTTGTGGTGAGTTCTCTCATAACACTAGAGTCCTCTGTATCTGGTGCTATATTTGCCTCTTTCTATCCATTCTTGTTTTCCACAACATTCCTCTTCTACTCTAGGTAGCATCCATAGATAGTCCATGCTCATATTCTATACCCATTCCTACTTTATTCCTTCATTCTGCTGCTGCCTTGACTTGTACCCCTTTGCTGTTTGCTATGGGATATATCCTCCACATCCTTCAAGGACTTATTGCTCTCTTTTAACTACCCTTTTCTAACATTTCTATTTAGCAATCTAAAACTACACAATATACCAAAAGTCTTACATTCTTTTCTGCTTCGTGTGCATCTTATATCCTCCAGAAGATTATATAAGGTCCTTAAGTTTGGAGACAAGGTCTTGTCTGTCTTCTCTGTTTTCTACAGCTCCTAACTGAATATGGAGCCAGTAACAGGCACTCAGACGCATTGAATAACTGACTGACTGACTGATTGAATTGTTGCTAGGCCATGGCTTTTGTTTTCTCTGCTTCAGGTATGTGGAGAGCCAACGTCATACTATTCAGGGAGACTATGTAGATACCATGGAAGAGCTTGCTGATCTGGTGGGCGTCCGGCCCAATCTGCTATCTCTGGCCTTCACGGACCCCAAATTGGCAATACAGCTATTTTGGGGACCCTGCACTCCAATCCACTATCGTCTTCAAGGCCCTGGAAAATGGGATGGAGCTCGAAAAGCTATTCTCACCACAGAAGATCGTATCAGGAAGCCAATGATGACTAGAGTAATTGAAAGCAGAAATTCCATGACTTCCACAATAACGATGGCCAGGTTTATGCTGGCTATTGTTTTCTTTGCTATAATTATGACCTACTTTTAGCTGTCCCATTTGTCATTGCCCTAGTTTTCTCTGGAAAACTGGATCTACAGATGCCTTAAGAATCTGATGCGATTGAACAACGCTCAGCTTCACATTGCCCAGGAATCCCCTTTTATTTCTTTTGCCAAAGCATTAATCCTCTGTCCACTTTTCCCTACAGTGAGATTCTGGTTTTTCATTCATACTGATTTCCCTCCTTTCCTTTTATGACCCGCCTCTTTTTCTTTTTAGTAACCCCTGAACTCTGAGCTTAGGTATTTTTTTAGTCATCTTTGTTTGTCCATGGCCGATTTCTTGACGTGTGGTATGTGCTTAATAAATGTTTGTTGTCATTTATCAGATATAACGGTGGAGAGCATAAGTCAATATCTGTATAAGAAATGGATGATTCCATGTAATTCTGCATCTAATAGGATTTGGCTTTCTTTTAGAAGCTCAATTTTTTGTTTTTAATATTGTAACTAAATGTATATCTCCTGAGAGATAAGAGAAATAATAGTCTTGAATGCATCTAAAATAAGATATATAAACACTTAACTATTTTATTTCACTAACTATTCACTAGTGTGCCTGATACCTCATCCTTTTTACTCTTTCCCCTAAGCAACATGTCATTATTTTTTCGATGAGAAAACTATCTTCAGCTTTCTAGGCTCATGAGTCATTTTAATAATCTAGCATCTGCCAATAGGTTCAGCCTGGTTGAAAACTTTGGGAGGTTAAGTTAGCTGTCCCATCTTCCTCTGGTCATTTTGTTACCATATTAGGATCCAATAAGACTTGTCTTAGATCCGTAGCTGCCCTCTTTTATAGGATAGCCTATTGATGTGATTTGTCATTCCTCACTTCTACTCTCTCCTCTCTATTCCCTCACACATACATAGTCTAAGTAGTACATATTCAAAGAAGTCATTTATGTATTAAAACAGGATTGAGGGCTGCTTGGGTGGCTTAGTTAGTCGAGCATCCTAATTCTTAATTTCGGCTCAGATCATGATCTCAGGGTTGTGAGATCCTGTGGCAGGATCACACGGTGGGTGTGAAGTCTCCTTAAGATTCTCCTTTTCCCCTCTCCCATGTCCCCCCCACAATACATAAATGAATAAATAAATGAGTTTTGATTGTTGTTAACTAAATATAGGGACATTCTGCTTATAACAATTCTTTAAATGTCATACGATGTAGTTCTGAAAGAGCAAATGAAATGAAAAGTAGAACTTCCATTTATGTCCTAGGACTGCTGTTGATTCTTTATTCTCATTTGTAGAAACTTGGTTCTGTTTTTGTCTCATAAAGTTAAATAAGTGTTTGCTGTTGGGCACACCAAATTTCATCAAGAATGATACTGGATGTACCAGCCAGGTTTATATTCACAAATAAACTGTTGTCCAATACATTTTTGCATTGCTTCCTGTTATTTAACAAAAGGATAAATGTGAACAAGTAAAGGAACAACGTTAGAAAGTATTATCTTTCCCAGTGTGACTACACATAGGAGAACCAGAAACGTGAGAACTACAACCTCCTCCTGATCATTCAACTATTTGCACATTTCTATGCCATTTGGCCAGTTTACCTGTGGAAATGCCTTTTGAGAATTAGAAAACTGAGAAATGGTATTACTTCTTAGGTCTTTTTCCTTCCCTAAAACTTGTGATACTGATGGTTTATCATCTATAAAAATAGACCCAGTATCTTAAAATCTACAGATTATTCTAGTTCAAAAGTAAATTAGAGGTTGTTTTCTTCTTTTAACATATAAATTTGCCTCTCTTAACATGTATACTTATTGAATGAAAAATCCTTTGATAATATAATAAGTATCCCAGTTTCCTCTTTAAGTAAAAAGTATGTCATTCTAAATTCATTGACTCTCTCATTTTATTTACAAAATGCAAGGTCACAAAAAAAATTCATTGGTTAACTTCTAAATCAAGCTAAAAGTGAGACATGAATAGCAAACTGAACTAAAAACAACCCAAGATAAAAAGCCCTAGCTGCTGATGGCTGTGTACTAATATTCAACAATTCACCATATCTTGCTTTTCTAACTATGTTGAAAGGTTATATAACTTTCCTATTATTTCATTTCCCATTATATTACACATATACACACATACATTCTTGTTGTGCCAGAAAGTAAGAAAGTGCTCAAAAAGCAAACTGATAAAGGTATTTCAAAGGGATACAGAAGCCAACTGCAAGTGGTCTCAATGGCCAAAGGCAAAACAATCTGAGCAACAAAATAAATGAGCTAATGTAATGTATCCTGGTTAGGAACTGGCACATAAGAAGAAAATTAAGCAAAAATTAAATACTAGGTGGGTGAGTGTGTTCTGGAGGTATAGCTGCTGCCGCCACCACTGTGCAGAGCCAGAGCAGGAGCCACCACAGAGAGGAGAGAGGAGGCCCGGGCCTGGGTGGGGTAGGGGAGGCTAGATTCCCAGAGGTGGGATAACTGGATCAGAGGGTGGTTACCCTGTATATAACAGTATGTTTCTCACTGCACCCTCAATGGCACTGAGTAGACCATTAGTATTTAAAAAGACTGCATCATGCATGAGTACAAACTAGTGGCCCTTGGTTTAGGAGGCATGGGAAGTCTGCTCTGACAGTTCAGTTTGTTCCTGGAATTTTTGTTGAAATGTATGACCCAATGATAGAAGATTCCTACAAAAAGCAAGTTGAAGTAGATTGCCAAAAGTGTATGCTCAAAAAACTGGGCACAGCAGGACACAGAAATTTACAGTGATGAGGGATTTATATATGAAGAATGGCCAAGCATTTACACAAGCATATTCTACATCTTATAACTTATAAGACCATTTAATGGGTAAAGGGCAGAGAAGATGTTTCAATGATTTTGGCTGGCAATAAATGTGACATACCATGGTGAAACTTGCAAAATACAAAGAGAGTTCTGAAAGGAGTTAGAGACAAAAGATCCTTAACCTACAAGGGTAGCTACATAAGTTTAGCAGCAGATCTGTCCATAGAAACTTGGCAGACTGCAAGACAGTGGCAGGATGCAGTCAATACGCTAAACAAGAAAAATATGCAACCAAGAATACTATATCCAGCAGGGCTGTCATTTAGAATAGAAGGAGAGACAAAGAGTTTCCAAGACAGTCAAAAACTAAAGGAGTTTGTGAATACTAAACAAGCACTGTAAGAAATATTAAAGGGGACGCTTTGAGAGGAAAAGACCAAAAGCAACAAAGATTAGAAAGAGAAAATATACAGAAATAGTGATTTTACCAATAATACAATGGCATTAAATTCATATCCTTCAATAATTACTTGGAATGTAAGTGGACTAAATGCTCCAATCAAAAGACATAGGGTATCAGAATGGATTAAAAAAAAAAAAAGACCCATTGATATGCTGCTGACAAGAAACTTATTTTAGACCCAAAGACACTACCAGATTGAAAGTGAGGGTGTGGAAAAACATCTATCACACTAATTGACATCAAAAGAAAGCTAGAGTAGTGATACGTATATCAGACAAACTATATTTTAAACCAAAAGGGGTAATAAGAGATGAAGAAGGACACTATATCAAAAAAAGGTCTATCCAATAAGAACTAACAATTATAAGTATTTATATTCCCAACATGGGAGCAGCCAAATGTATAAATTGTGAATTAATAACAAACATAAAAAAAACTCATGGATAATAATACAATAATAGTAGGGGACTTTAACACCCCACTTACAGCAATGGAAAGACCATCTAAGCAGAAAATCAACAAGGAAACAATGGCTTTGAATGACACACTGGGCCAGACAGACTTAACAGATATGTTCAGTACAAATATATTCAGAACATTTCATCCTAAAGCAGGAGAATATACATTCTTTTTGAGCACACATGGAGCGTTCTCCAGTATAGATCACATACAGGGTCACAAATCAGGCCTCAACAAGTACAAAAAGATTGAGAGCATACCATGCATATTTTTAGATGACAACACTATGGAACTTGATGTTAACCACATGAAAAAGTTTGGAAAGAACACAGATACATGGAGGTTAAAGAATGAATGGGTTGATTAGGAAATTAAGGAAGAAATTTTTTAAAAAACCATGTAAGTCAAAATGAAAACACAACAGTCCAGAACCTTTGGGATGCAGCAAAGGCAGTCCTAGAATGGAAGTATATAGTAATTCAAGCTTTACTCAAGAAGCAGAGAAGTGTTAAATAATACCTAATACCTAAAGGAGCTGGAAAAAGAACAGCTAATAAAGCTGAAAACCTGCAAAATAAGAGAAATAATTAAAATTAAAACAAAAATTAATGATAAAGAAATTTTAAAAACCAATAGAACAGATCAACGAAACTAAGAGCTGGTTCTTTCAAAGAATTAACAAAATTGATGAACCCCTAGGCAGACTTATCAAAAAGAGAAAGGACTCAAATAAATGAAATGATCACAACCAACACTGGAGAAATACAAACTATTATAAGAGAATATTATGAGTAATTATATACCAACAAATTGGGCACTGTAGAAGAAATGAATGCATTCCTAGAAACATAAAAACTACCAAAACTGAAACAGGAAGAAAGAGAAAATTTGAACAGACCCATAACCAGCAAAGAAATTGAATCAGTAATAAAAAATCTCCCAACAAAAAGAGCCTAGGGCCAGATAGTTCCCAGGGGAATTGTGCCAAACATTTATTTTTAAAAAAATATTTTATTTATTTATTTGACAGAGAGAGAGAGAGAGAGATCACAAGTAGGCAGAGAGGGAGGTAGAGGGGGAGGGGGAGCAGGCTCCCTGCTGAGCAGACAGGACCCTGGGATCATGACCCAAGCTGAAGGCAGAGGCTTAACTCACTGAGCCACCCCTCTATCAAACATTTAATGAAAAACAAATATCTATTCTTCTGAAGCTGTTCCAAAAACATAAATGGAAGGAAAACTTCCAAACTTATTCTATGAGGCCAGCATTACTTTGATCCCTACAACAGACAAAGAGCCCACCAAAAAGGAGAACTACAGACCAAATCCCTAATGAACATGGATGCCAAAATTCTCAACAAGATACTAGCTAACTGGATACAGCTGTATGTTAAAAGGATTATTCATTACCAACCATATGATCCTCTCAACAGATGAGGAAAAGGCATTTGACAAAATACAGCATCCTTTCTTGATAAAAACCCTCAAGAAAATAGGGATAGAAGGAATATATCTCAACATCATAAAGGGCATATATGAAAGACCCACAGCTAATATCATCCTCAATCCCCACTGAGGGCTTTTCCCCCTAAGGTCAGGAACATGATAGGGATGCCCACTCTCACCACTGTTGTTCAATACAGTACTGGAAGTCATGACCTGAGAAACTCCATCAAAAAACTGCTAGAACTAATACATGAATTCAGCAGAGTTGCAGGATATAAAGTCAATTGCACAGAAATCTTTTTGCATTTCTATACACCAATAATGAAACAGCAGAAAGAGAAATCAAGGAATTGATCCCATTTATAAATGCACCAAAACCCATAAGATACCGAGAAATAAACCTAGCCAAAGAGGTAAAAGATCTGTATGCTAAAAACTATAAAACATTTATGAAAGAAACTGAAGATGACACAAAGAAATGGAAAAGCATTCCACGCTCATGGATTGGAAGAATAAACATTGTTAAAATGTCTATACTGCCCTAAGCAATCTACAGGATTCAATGCAATCCTGATCAAAATAACACCAGGATTTTTCACAGAACTAAAATAAACAATCTGAAAATTTGCACAGAGCCACAAAATATCCCAAACAGCCAAAGTACTGTTGAAAGAGAAAAGCAATGTGGAGTCATCAAGATTCTGGACTTCAAGCTCTATTACAAAGCTGTTATCATTAAAGCAGTATGGTACCTGCACCAAACAGACATATAGATCAATGCAGCAAAATAGAGACCCCAGAAATGGACCCACAACTCTATGGCCAACTAATCTTCTATAAAGAAGGAAAGAATATCCAATGGCAAAAAGATAGTCCCTTCAACAAGTGGTACTGGGGAAAATGGGTAGCAAAATGCAAAATGAAAGTGGACCACTTTCTTATACCACAAAAATAAATTCAAAATGGATGAAATACCTAAATGTAAGACAGGAAAGCATCAAAATCCTAGAGGAGTAAACACATCTCCAGAGGCAAGGAAAAAACAAAACAAAAATGAACTATTGGGACCTGACCAAGAGAAAGCTTCTATACAGTGGGACCTGGCTGGCTCAGTCAGTTAAGCATCTGACTCTTGATTTTGGCTCAGGTCATGATCTCAGGGTTGTGAGATCAAGTCTTATGTCAGACTCCATGCCCAGCGTGGAGCCAGCTTAAGAGTCTGTCTCTCCCCACTCCCTCTGTCCTTCTCCCTATCCTGCTCTCTCTCTCTCCCACTCTTTAAAAAAAATGTTTTGCACAATGAAGGAAACAATCAACAAAACAACAGGCAACCAAGGGAATGGGAGAAGATACGTGCAAATGACATATCGGAAAAAGGGCTAATACCTAGAATCTAAAAAGCTCATCAAAATCAACACCCAAAAAATAAATAATCTAGTTAAGAAGTGGGCAGAAGACATGAGCAGACATTTCTCTAAAAAAGACATATATAACAGACATGAAAAGATGCTCATCATTCATGATCAGGGAAATACAAATCAAAACCACAGTGAGATACCACCTCACACTTGTCAGAATGGCTAAAATTAACAACAACAGAAACCACAGATGTTGGCGAGGATGTGAAGAACACAAGAGACAGGTATTAGTGAGGATGTGGAGAAAAGGGAACACTGTTGGTGGGAATGCAAACTGGTTCAGCCACTCTGGAGAACAGTATGGAGGTGCCTCAAAAGTTAAAAATAGAACTATCCTATGACCCACCAATTGCACTACTGGGGTTTTTTTTTTGTTTGGCTTGGTTTGGTTTTTTTGTTTTTGTTTTTGTTTATTTGTTTTCAAAGAGGGATGCAGGGAGGGGCAGAGGGAAAAGGAAAGTCTTAAGAAGGCTCCATGCCTGGTGCAGAGCCTGATACGGGACTCATTCGCACAACACTGAGATCGTGACCTGAGCCAAAATCAAGAATCAAATGCTTAACTGATTAAGCCAACCAGGCATCCCACACTACTGGGTATTTATCCAAAGGATACACAAATGCTGATTTGAAGGAGCATATATACCCAATGTTTATAGCAGCACTATCAACAACGGTCAAATTATGGAAAGAGCCCAAATGTCCATAGCCTGATGAATGAATGAAGAAGATTTGATACACACACATACACACACACACACACACACACACAGAGGAATATTAGCCATCAAAATGAATGAAATCTGCCTTTTGCAATTATGTGGATAGAACCAGAGTGATTTATGCTAAATGAAATAAATCAGAGAAAGAAAAATATCATATGATTTCATTCATAAGAAATCAAACAGATGAATATAGGGAAAGGGAAAGAAAAATAAGATAAAATCAGAGAGGAAGGCAAACCATAAGTGACTATTAACTATAGAGAACAAACTGAGGGTTCCTGGTGGGGAGGTGAGTAAGAGAGTGGACTAAATGGGTGATGGGCATTAAGGAAGGCACTTCTGATGAGCACTGGGTGTTACATTTAAGTGATGAATCACTAACTTCTAATCCTGAAACCAATACCACACTATACATTAACTAACTTGAATTTAAATAAAAAATGAAAATAAGTAAAAATAAAAATAAATAAATTACTGTTTTCCCTTGATTACAAATTAAGTTGTTCTAAGAAAGCATAATAACTTACTATAGCAATTTTGTTTTCTTTGCTGAATAAATATAAACTATAATTGTGGAGAGGAGAAAATGGTGAAATGAGGTCAAAATAGACATCTTTTTAAGATCACTTAGATTAAGTTCTTTCCTGTAGCTGAGCACATTGAGCCAATAGTCTCCACTAGCAAAATTTATGGTACATTAATGGCAAGTACATTCATAAATGAAATAATTTTACTTAATACTGGGTCTATGCCCTGTTAGTTTTGTCAATGGCAATATAATATATAATAGTATATAAACATCCTCCAGAGTGCCTACTTGGAATTTTCCAAACTGCTGTATTTTTCTACACTTCTGTAAATTTTTTTTGCTGTACCCTACTCTTGATAAATTCTCCACTGCCCCAGGTGGCTAGCACCTATACCCTCAAGATTCATTTCATCTGTTATCTTCCAGGAATCTCTCTCTCTCTCTCTCTTTTTTTTTTTTTAAGATTTTATTTATTTATTTGACAGACAAGAGATCACAAGTAGGCAGAGAGGCAGGCAGGTGGGGGTGGGGGGGAAGCAGGCTCCCCGCTGAGCAGAGAGCCCAATGTGGGGCTCGATCCCAGGACCCTGGGATCATGACCTGAGCGGAAGGCAGAGGCTTTAACCCACTGAACCACTCAGCCGCCCTTCCAGTAATCTCTTACTAATGATCTCCAATACAAAATAGGTGACCTTCTTCTGTGCACTTACTGTACCTGGTATTTTGCTCAATTTTATTTGGTGAATATTTTTGTTACACTATTTGGTATCAGTTGGTTCTTTCAGCTGTTTCTTCCTTGAACTAGAAAATTCCTTAGAGGAAGACATTTTGTAATTACTCTATATATTCCCAGTGTTGCCTAAAACATAGTAAGAGCTCAGTAAATTAAGTTAATTGATTGAATGAATAAATTTGACATGAGTATTCTTTAATATATGAATGTTTTTAAAGGATTAAATCAAATCATGAATATACCTCAATTTTTATACATACAAAAAAATGAAATGAAAGGACTAATGCTTTTACTAAAAAGTTATTAAGGAGTTTAAGGATGCGGAACATTTTGAAATGTCTACAGGGCAAGCATGTTCTCCTAGAAAATATTCTGGAATAGGTAATTGATCTGAGTCAGTATGTCATCTCTAATGTTATGTTTGTTTTGAAATGCAAGTGATATGTCCTGTCTGCAACTTACTTCCTCAATCAAACAAACATAGAATCTAAAAGGCATTGGGGCACCTGGGTGGCTCAACTGGTTAAGCATCCAACTCTTAATTTCAGCTCAGGTCATGATCTTAGGGTTGAGAGATGGAACCTTGAGTTGGGCACACACACTGGGCATGGGGTCTGCTTAAGATTTTCTCCTTCTTCTGCCCCCTCTCTAAAAAAAATTTTTAATTAAAAAAATTTAAATAGGGACGTCTGGGTGGCTCAGTTGGTTAAGCAGCTGCCTTCGGCTCAGGTCATGATCCCAGCGTCCTGGGATCGAGTCCCACATTGGGCTCCTTGCTCAGCAGGGAGCCTGCTTCTCCCTCTGCCTCTGCCGGCCATTCTGTCTGCCTGTGCTCGCTCTCTCCCCCGCCTCTCTCTGATAAATAAATAAAATCTTTTAAAAATTTTTAAATAAAATCTAAATAAATAAATTTTAAAACTCAGCATCTTAACACAGGAAGGAAGGTGGGGTAAATGTCTTCCTTGATCCTCATTTCCATTTCTCTCTCCTTTCTCAAATCCCCGACCTTCTTCCAAGTACACACCATCTCTACTATTTTGAAGTAATTTACAGACCTCTCAAGTTTATTCTCCTTCATTCAGTGAAGGTTTTAGCACCAAGCTCTCTGCCTCACTCTCTTTATAAATATGACTATTTCCTGTAGTTGGTTTTAGCAAGTATGCTCAAACCTCAAACCTGCCCCCTTTCCTCAGGGTCAGCTAATCACCTTGCTTCTTTCTTTCTCTACGAAAGAGGAAGCAATCAGAAGACTTTCACATCATTCTACTCAGCATCCAGTATTTTTAATAGGGGCTAGACATAGACACCCTCTGCCTACCTTGTATCAAAATTCCTAAATCCCAGAAGGAAAGGTGGTGTTCAGCTTATAAAGCACATGGTTGCACAAACAGCTTGGACACAGTAAGCCACTCTATCAGTTAGGATGGTAATAACCCTCTCCAAATTCAAGTTCCCAGACATCAGCCATAGGTCAAACTTGGGAGCAGGCCTTTCTAATGATAAGTAGTATCCATAACTGGAATGAATAAGTTATGAGAACAAAAGGTACAGCACAGGGAATATAGTCAGTGGTATTGTAATAGCGTTGTATGGTGACACAGGTTAGCTACACTTGTGGTGAGTGTAGCATAACATATAGAATTGTTGAAGCCCTATGCTGTACACCTCAAACTAATGTAACATAGTATATCAACTGTACTTTAAAAAGTGCTATAAAAAAGAAATTAAATGAATAAAGACAAGTGATCTCAGGAGGTGAAATTACCTTGAGAGGGTAATGTCTACATAATTTGTTTGGAATTCTGTACAGGAAACCTGTTCTTCCATATCCTGGTTGGTATTTGATTCTTTATTTTGGGGATATAAGCAGCATTATAATGGCGGTAAAATTCAGCTCTTTTGTGCACACTGACTTTTATCAGGATCCTGTACTGGTGTCCAGACTCTTGCCTAGCATTTCAAGTACCCAGAAACACCACCATCCTCTGGAATTTGACAGAAATTCTCAGATCCCACCCCAGACCTACTGAATCACAAGCTTTGGGCACATGGCCTATTCAAGTGTGTCTTTTTTTTTTCCCCATTTTTATTTTTTTGCCTTTTTTAAAATTTATTATTTATTTTCAGCATAACAGTATTCATTATTTTTGCACCACATCCAGTACTCCATGTAATCCGTGCCCTCTATAATACCCACCATCTGGTTCCCCGACCTCCCACCCCCTGCCCCTTCAAAACCCTCAGATTGTTTTCCAGAGTCCATAGTCTCTCATGGTTCACCTCCCCTTCCAATTTCCCTCAAGTGTGTCTTAATAAGCCCTCTAGGTAACTCTGATGTAAAGCAAAGTTTGAGAACCTCATCAGAAGATGAGGAAGACCAGTACCAGCTCTGTCAGGCGTCAAATTAATCCTGAGGTCTTTACATACTCTTACTAACTGCAAGAACCAATAGTTAATAACTTATGAAAACTGGGTTGGAGTAAGGAGTGGTGTGGAGCTGGGATGTATTCAAACTAGCCTCGTCCCCTCCCTATAATTTTAAATAAACTTAAAGTTTATTTTAGAGCATTTTTTCCCTCTACTCCTTGGATGTAAATTCTCTCATTTGAAGAGTCCTCTGACTACAAATCATGGCATTGGACTTGTTCCTGCATTTTATTTTGATTGCTTTAGTATTTTTTTAAAAAAGATTTTGTTGCCTCTTTGTTTTTTTTTTACTGTTTCCTTTGCTGTGCAGAAGCTTTTGATTTTGATGAAGTCCCAAAAGTTTATTTTCACTTTTGTTTCCTTTGCCTTTGGAGACATATCTTGAAAGAAGTTGCTGTGGCTGATATTGAAGAGATTACTGCCTATGTTTGCCTCTAGGATTCTGATGGATTCCTGTCTCACGTTGAGGTCTTTTATCCATTTTGAGTTTATCTTTGTGTACGGTGTAAGACAATGGTCGAGTTTCATTCTTCTACATATAGCTGTCCGGTTTTCCCAGCACCATTTATTGAAGAGTGTCTTTTTGCCACTGTATATTTTTTCCTGTTTTGTCGAAGATTAATTGACCATAGAGTTGAGGGTCCATATCTGGGCTCTCTACTCTGTTCCACTGGTCTATGTGTCTGTTTTTATGCCAGTACCATGCTGTCTTGGTGACCACAGATTTGTAATAAAGCTTGAAATCAGGTAACGTGATGCTCCCAGTTTTATTTTTGTTTTTCAACATTTCCTTAGTGATTCAGGGTCTCTTCTGATTCCATTCAAATTTCTGGATTATTTGCTCCAGCTCTTTGAAGAATACTGGTAGAATTTTGATCAGAATGGCATTAAAAGTATAGATTGCTCTAGGCAGTATAGACATTTTAACAATGTTTATTCTTCCGATCCAAGAGCATGGAATGGTCTTCCATCTTTTTGTGTCTTCCTCAATTTCCTTCATGAGTGTTCTGTAGTTCCTCAAGTACAGATCCTTTAACTCTTTGGTTAGGTTTATTCCCAGGTATCTTATAGTTCTTGGTGCTATAGTAAATGGAATCGATTCTCTAATTTCCCTTTCTGTATTTTCATTGTTAGTATATAAGAAAGCCACAGAATGGGAGAAGATATTTGCAAATGACAGTAGAGACAAAAAGTTGATATCCAGGATCTATAATGAACTCCTCAAACTCAACACACACAAAACAGACAATCATATCAAAAAATGGGCAGAAGAGGGGCACCTGGGTGGCTCAGTGGGTTAAAGCCTCTGCCTCTGGTTCAGGTCATGATCCCAGGGTTTTGGGTTCAAGCCCCACATTGGGTTCTCTGCTCGGCAGGGAGCCTGTTTCCCCCTCTCTCTCTGCTGGCCTCTCTGCCTGCTTGTGATCTCTGTCTGTCAAATAAATAAATAAAATATTTTTTAAAAAATGGGAAGAAGATATGAACAGAGACTTCTCCAATGAAAACATACAAATGGCTATCAGACACATGAAAAAATGTTCATCATCACTAGCCCTCAGGGAGATTCAAATTAAAACCACATTGAGATATCATCTTACACCAGTTAGAACGGCCAAAATTAACAAGACAGGAAACAACATGTGTTGGAGGGGATGTGGAGAAAGGGGAACCCTCTTACACTGTTGGTGGGAATGCAAGTTGGTGCAGCCTCTTTGGAAAACAGTGTGGAGATTCCTCAAGAAATTAAAAATAGAGTTTCCCTATGACCCTGCAATTGCACTCCTGGGTATTTACCCCAAAGATACAGATGCCGTGAAAAGAAGAGCCATCTGTACCTCAATGTTTATAGGAGCAATGGCCACGGTCGCCAAACTATGGAAAGAACCAAGATGCCCTTCAACGGACGAATGGATAAGGAAGATGTGGTCAATATACACTATGGAGTATTATACCTCCATCAGAAAGGATGAATACCCAACTTTTGTAGCAACATGGACAGGACTGGAAGAGATTATGCTGAGTGAAATAAGTCAAGCAGAGAGAGTCAATTATCATATGGTTTCACTTATTTGTGCAGCATAACAAATAGCATGGAGGACATGGGGAGTTAGAGAAGAGAAGGGAGTTGGGGGAAATTGGAATGGGTGGTGAATCATGAGAGACTATGGACTCTTGAAAAACAATCTGAGGGGTCTGAAGTGGAGGGAGGAGGGGGTGGGAGGTTGGGGTACCAGGTGGTGGGTATTATAGAGGGCACAGATTGCAAGGAGCACTGGGTGTTGTGCAAAAATAATGAATACTGTTATGTTGAAAATAAATAAATTTAATCAAAAAAAAAAGAAAAAAAAAGATTTTGTTTATTTATTTGACAGAGATGGAAGTAGGCAGAGAGGCAGGCAGTGGGGAGGGAGGGGGGAAGCAGGCTCCTCGCCCAGCAGAGAGCCCAACTAGGTGCTCAGTCCTAGGACCCTGAGATCAAGACCCCAGCCAAAGGCAAAGACTTAACCCATGGAGCCACTCAAGTGTCCCTTGATTCCTTTAGTAATTTTTAAAAACTTTTTATTTTGAACTAGTTTCAGCCTTTTTTTTTTAATATTTTATTTATTTATTTGACAGAGAGAGATCACAAGTAGGCAGAGAGGCAGGCAGAGAGAGGAGGAAGCAGGCTCCCTGCTGAGCAGAAGGCCCGATGCGGGGCTTGATCCCATGACCCTGGGATCATGATCTGAGCCAAAGGCAGAGGCCCTAACCCACTGAGCCACCCAGGCACCCTAGTTTCAGTCTTTTAAAAAAATTGGATATTTTTGTGATGAAAAATTTTGTGATATTTTGTGATAAAAATTCCTTTTGTGATAAAAGCTCTCAACAAAGTAGGTATAGAAATACTGTACTATACAAGACAAACCCACAAGTAACACAGCTGAGAGCTTTTTCTCTATGTTCAGAAATAAGACAATGATGCCCACTCTTGCCACTTTTACTCAACATAGTATCAGAAGTTATTAGAAGTCATAGTCATGACAATAAAAGGCAATCAGAACAGAATGGAAGACATAAAACTGTCACTAATAGCAGATGTACTACATAAAGAATACCTTAAACATTCCACCAAAAAAACTGTTAGAACTAATAAATGAAATCAGTAAAATTGCAGGATAGAAATTTAACATACAGAAATTAGTTGTATTTCTTTTTTTAATTTAAATTTTAGTTAGATTACAGTGCAATATTGGTTTCTGGAGTAGAATGCAGTGATTCATCACTTACATACAACACGTGGTGCTCATAACAAGTGCCCTCTTTAATACCCATCACCCATATAGCCTATTCCTGAACCACCTCCCCCATCAACCCTCAGCTTGTTCTCTATTGTTAAGAGCCTCTTATACTTTGTTTCCCTCTCTTCTTGTTCCCTCTTCCTATATATTCATTTGTTTTCTTTCTTAAATATCACATGAGTGATATCCTATGGCATTTGTCTTTCTCTAACTGACTCATTTCATTTAGCATAATACACTCTAGCACCATCCATGTCATTGCAAATGGCAAGGTTTCTTTTTCTGATGGCTGAGTAATATTCCTGTGTGTGTGTGTGTGTGTGTGTGTGCGCGTGCGCGCGCGTGCACCACATCTTCTTTATCCATTCAACAAACAATGGGCATTTGGGCTCTCTCCATAGTTTGGCTATTGTTGATAATGTTGCTATAAAGATAAGGTGCATGTACCCATTCAAATCTGTATTTTCATAACCTTTGGGTAAATATCCAGTAGCGAAATTGCCTGCTTCAGATTCTCTCTCCTTTTCCCTCTGCCCCTCCCCACCTCCCTCTCTGAAAACAAACAAACAAACCAAACCAAACCAAATCAAGACAAACAAACAAACAAAAAAAACCCAGTAGTGCAATTGGTAGGTCATAGGGTAGTTCTATTTTTAACTTTTTGAGGAACCTTCATACTGTTTTCTAGAGTAGCTGAACCAGTTTGCATTCCCACCAAGAGTGCAGGAGGTTTCCCTTTCTCCACATCTTCACTAATGCTTGTTGTTTCTTGTGTTATTAATTGTAGCCTTCTGATTGGTGTGAGGTAGTATCTCATGGTGGTTTTGATTTGTATTTCCCTGATGATGGTGATGTTGAGCATCCTTTCATTTTTCTGTTAGCCACCTTGATCTCTTCTTTAGAAAAGTTCTAGTCATGTCTTCTGCCCATTTCTTAACTGGATTATTTCTTTTTGGGTGTTGGTTTGATAAGTTCTTTATAGATTTTGGATATTAACCATTCGTCAGATACGTCTTTTACAAATATCTTCTCCTATTCCATAGGCTATCTTTTAGTTTTGTTGATTGTTTCCTTTGCTGTGCAGAAGATCTGTATCTTGATGAAATCTCTATAATTCACTTTTGCTTTTGTTTCCCTTACCTCTGGCAATATATCTAGTAAGAAGCTGCAATGGCCGAGGTCAAAAAGGTTGCTAGCCTATGTTCTCCTCTAGGATTTTGATGGTTTCCTTCTCACATGTAGGTCTTTCATCCTTTTTGTATTTGCTTTTGTGTATGGTATAAGAAAGTGTCCAGTTTCATTCTTCTGTAGAATATCCAGTTTTCCCAACACCATTTGTTGAAGAGACTGTCTTTTTTCCATTGGATATTCTTTCCTGTTTTGTCGAAGATTAATTGACAAAGTAGTTGAGAGTCCATTTCTGGGTTCTCTATTCTGTTCCTTTCATCTGTGTGTCTGTTTTTGTGCCAGCTTGATGACTGCAGCTTTGTAATATAGATTGAAATCCAGAGTGGTGTTGCCTCCAGTTTTGTTTTTTCTTTTTCAGAGCTGCTTTGGCTATTTGGGTGGTTCCATACAAATTCTGTTCTAGCTCTGTGAAAAATGCAGTTGGTATTTTGACAGGGATTGTATTGAGTGTGTAGATTGCTTAGGGTAGTATAGACATTTTAACAATAGTGTTCTTCCAATCCATGACCATGGAATGCTTTTCCATTTCTTTGTGTCCTCTTCTATTTCTTTCATAAGTATTCTATACTTTTTGGAGTACAGATCTTTATCCTCTTTAGTTGGGTTTATTCCTAGGTATCATTGTTTTTGGAGCAATTGCAAATGGGATCAATTCCTTGATTTCTTTTTCTGCTACTTCATTATTATTGTATAGAAATGCAATAGATCTGCATATTGAAGAAGTCAGCTGCATTGCTATACACTAACAACAAAGAAGAGAAGTTAAGAAAACAATCATATTTACAATTGCATTAGAAAGAACAAAATACCTAGGAATAAATTTAATCAAGGAGGTGAAAGAACTGTACGCTGAAAGCTGTAAGGCAGTGATTAAGGAAACTGAAGATGACATCAATAATGGAAAGATACTCCATGTTCATGGAATGTAATAATTAATATTGTTAAAATCTTCAGACTACCAAAAGCAATCACAGATACAATGTAATCTCTATTATAATTGCAAAGGCAATGTTACAGAAATAGAACAAACAATCCTATAATTTGTACAAAATCAAAAAAGACCCTGAAGAGCCAAAGTAATCTTGAGAAAGAAGAAAAAAGCTGGAGGTCTCATGTTCCCTGATTTTAAACTATACTACAAAGCTACAGTAATCAAAACTATATAGCACTTGCATGAAAACAGACACATAGATCAATGGAATAGAAGGGAAAGCCCAGAAATAAACCCATACATGTATCATCAATTAATCTATCACAAAGGAGAAAAGAATACACAATGGGGAAAAGACCAATAAATGGTGTTGGAAAACTGAATAGCTAATGTAAAAGAATATAACTGGATCACTTTCTGACACCATGTACAAAAATAAATTCAAAACGTATTAAAAAATTGCATGTAGGACCTAAAAACAAAGAAACAAAAGAAAACATTGGCAGTTATCTCTGACATCAGCTTTAACAATATTTTTATGGACCAGCTTTGTCAGGCAAGGGCAACAAAAGCTAAAATTAATAAATGAGATTACATCAAGCTAAAAAGCTTTGGCACAGTGAAGGAAACCATAAACAAAACAAAAAGGCAACCCACTCAATGCAAGCAGATACTTGCAAATCATACATCTGAAAAGGGATTAATATTCGAAATAAATAATTTATACAACTTAATATCCAAAAAACAAACAACCTGATTGAAAAATGGGCAGAGGACTTGAATAGACTTTTTTTTCAGAGAAGACATTCAGATGGCCAGCCAACAGGCATATGAAAATGCTCAAAATCACTCACTATCAAGAAAATGCAAATAAAAACCAAAATGAGATATCACCTCACAACTGATACTGACTCATCAGATTGGTTTACACGAGACTGGTTATTGTCAAAAAGACAAAACACAAAAAATGTTGGGGAGAATGTGGAAAAAGGGAATCTTCATACACCGTTGGTGAGAAGGTAAACTGGCACAGCCACTATAAAAAACAGTATGGAGATTCTTCAAAATTTAAAACTAGAGTTAGCATATGATCCAGCAATTCTACTTCTGCATATTTTTAAATTTAAATTCAATTAGCCAACATACAGTATGTCATTAGTTTTAG
This sequence comes from Mustela putorius furo, assembly GCF_011764305.1. Taxonomy (NCBI): domain Eukaryota; kingdom Metazoa; phylum Chordata; class Mammalia; order Carnivora; family Mustelidae; genus Mustela; species Mustela putorius. The sequence goes on from NW_025421424.1 coordinate 1,610,653, forward strand.
ATGTTGTGTTCAATGATTCATCACTTATGTATAACACCCAGCGCTCATCATAACATGTGCCCTCCTCAATGCCCATCACTTCTGGGTCTTTATCCAAAGAAAATGAAAACACCAATTTGAAGAGATAAATGCATTCCTATGTTCATTGTATCATTAATTACCCCAGCCAAGATTTGAAAGCAAACTACGTGTCCATGGATAGATGAATGGATAAAGAAGATGTAGTATAAAGAAGATAAATATATATATTTATCAGGCATTAAAAAAGGATGAAATCTGGCCACTTTTGACAGAACTGATGGACCTAGAGAATATTATGCTAAGTAAAATAAGCGAGACAAAGACAAATACTATATGATTTCACTTATATGTGGAATCTAAAAAACAAAACAAATGAACAAAACAAAACAGAAGCAGACTCATAGAAAACAAACTGTTGGTTACCAGAGTGAGGAGGGGTTGGGAGGGGCAAAAAAAGTGAAGGGGATTTCTTAATAGAAACTTCCAATTATAAAATAAATAAGTGATGCAGATGTAATGTGCAGCATAGGGAATATAGTCAATAACATTGTAATAACTTTGTATGGTGACAGGTGGTAACTAGACTTATCAGGGGGCTCATCTCATAATGTATAAAAATATCACATCACTATGATGAACATCCGAAGCCATTAAGATATTGTAGATCAATTATATTTCATTTTTATTTATTTTTTATTTTTTTAAGATTTTATTTATTCATTTGAGAGAAAGAGCTAGTGAAAGAGAGCATGAACAGGGAGGAGAGGGAGAAGCAGGCTCCCCACCAGGTGGCACCAAACATGGGACTCAATCCTAGGACCCTGGGATCATGACCCAAGCCAAAGGCAGATGCTTAACCAACTGTCACCCATTTGCCCGAATATTTCAATTAAAAAAAAAACAGTACAGAGAGTTCTCATATACCCTTAGCCAAGACTCCCTAATTATAAGATTTCATATAACATTATAGTCCACAAGGAAATTAACATTGATAGAGTACTGTTAACTAATCTACGGACCTTATTCAAAGTTCACTAATTTTCAAACTAATTTCATTTTTCTGTTGCAGGATCAACTCTGGGATTCCATATTGTATTTAGTTGTTATGTATCCTATTCTCCCCCAATCTTTGTCAGCTCCTAAGGCTTTTGTTGCCTTTCTGGACCTTGACACTTTTAAAAAGAATGAAGTTCTGTACTTTTTTCTTTTCTTTTTTTTTTTTTAAAGATTTTATTTATTTATTTGAGAGAGAGACAGTGAGAGAGAGCATGAGCGAGGAGAAGGTCAGAGAGAGAAGCAGACTCTCCATGGAGCTGGGAGCCCGATGTGGGACTCGATCCCAGGACTCCAGGATCACGACCCGAGCCGAAGGCAGTCGTCCAACCAACTGAGCCACCCAGGCGTCCCTGTACTTTTTTCTAATTTATTTAGTCTATTTCTAATGTTCTTTTTCTGTCACAGGATCCCACTCAAAATACATTACCCCTCAACATTAGGCCTGTTTAGACTGTGATAGTTTCTTAGACTTTCCTTGTTTTTGATGATCTTCCTAAGACTACTACTAGTTAAGCATTTTGTAGAATATCCCTTACCTGGTGAGTGTCTAATATTTTTTCTCACCATAAGGCTGAGGTTATAGCTTCTCAGGAAAAAGACCACAGAGGTAAAGTGTTATTCTCATTATATTATACCAAGGGTACATACTACTAATGACTTATCATTAATGATGTTAATCTTGATCAACTGGCTGATGTAGTGTTTGTCATGTCTTTCTACTGTTAAGTTATTCCTTTTCCCCCTTATATATTGTACTCTTTAGAAGGAATTACTATACTCGGCCTACACTTAAGCAGTTGACAGTTATGTTCCATCTCTTCAAGGACAGAATATTAACATAAATTTTTTGGAATTTTTCTGTATGTGAAGAATTCTTTTCCCTTTATTTGCTTATTTAATCATTTCTTTATTAACAGCACAGACTCATGGATGTTTATATTATACTTTGGGTTATAATCCAGTACTGTATTATTTATTTCATTGCTCATATTATTCCTTCTTTAGTCATTAGGAGCTATTGCATTGACTCCTTTGTCTCTGTGCCATACCACCGGTTGTTTCTTGTGTGTTTGTTTGCTTGTTTGGTTGGTTTAAGCACTTCCTCACTTTCTGGCACTACCAGATGCTCCAGACTCATCTTACATATTCAGTGTCCCAGTCCTAAAAGTAGCCATTTCTCCCAAGAGTCCTGGTTCCTTTTATTAGAGCATGGTATTAGAAACCAAAACCTGGGTGCAGGTGTGCTCATGGCTACTGGGCTGTCATTTTTTTCTAGGCCCTTCAGAGGACAGAGCTTGAAAATATACGTATACATATACTACCACATGAATACACACAGATTTATTTCCATATTTATCCATCTGCATCTATATTAAGATAAAAATGAATTCATATTGATATTTTCAACTCTAACCCAGGATTTAGTGATGACAGGCACAATCCTCTCATTTTACAAATAAGAAAACTTAACAATTAGAAAGATAAATATACTTGCCCTAAGTCAAACAATTTACAGTAACAGTCTCTTAGTACCAAATAATACTCATGTGGTGATATATATATTAAGTGCTCAATCAATTATGATGATATTAATTGAGATTCTAGTTCTTCAAATAATGTAAGTTTATACTTTTGGAAGAGGAAATTTTCAGTGAATTAGTTTAGCCCTAAGTGTCACTACAGATACTGTGTCTAAAGTGTCAGGTTTGGGGTCATACCTCGTTGAAGTCATAGTCATTCTTCACTTGGAGATTTCTAGATTGTGAGCAATTCCAGAGCAGGGGCTGCTCAGCATAGGCCCAGCAGGTACTAGGCCCTCATCAAAGTTTTAAAAAATGAATGAGGTATACATAGCATTTTAGGAAATGTTGGTTATATATTTACTCTGAGCCTTGTTTATAACAAGATATAATTATCTGTTCTGCCCACCCTCACAGGGAAGTGTTTTTTTTTTTTTTTTAAGATTTTATTTATTTATTTGACAGACCGAGATCACAAGTAGGCAGAGAGAGGCAGGTAGAGAGAGCGGAGGAAGCAGGCTCCCCATTGAGCAGAGAGCCCGATGCAGGGCTCAATCCCAGGACTCCGGGATCATGTCCTGAGCCAAAGGCAGAGGCTTTAACCCACTGAGCCACCCAGGCGCCCCTCTCACAGGGCAATTTTAAGATCACATGATAGAATTCACATGCAAGTCCTTTAGAATCTGAAAGACAGAATTATGATAATATGTGTGGAAAATTCTGGACTCTTTAATTTGGCTCCTCTTCCTCTGGGTGGACAAAATGTAAGAACTTCACTACCACTTCCAGTCCAGAATAAAATGATTTTAAAATAAAAACTAAGAAGCCACAAAAGACCCCCAAAAGCCAAAGGAATCTTGAGAAAGATGAACAGAATTGGAAGTATTATATTTCTTGATTTCAAACTACTGTAATCAAAACAGTATGGTACCTACATAAAAATAGGCACAGACCAAAAGAAGAGAGCAGAAAGCCCAGAAATAAACCCACAGTCAACTAACAGTCAACTAACCATTGGTCAACTAATCTTTGACAAGGGTGCTAAAATCAAAAAATTCTGGGAAAGTCTCTTTAAAAAGTGGTGCTGGGAAAACAAAATATACACATACTAAAGAATGAAACCAAACGCCTATCTTATACCACTCACAAAAACTAACTCGAAATGGATTAAAGATTTGAATTTACACCTGAAACTATAAAACTCAAAGAAAACATAGAGGGTAGACTCTTTGACTTTGGTCTTGGTGATGAAAAGGCAATAAAAGCAAAAATGAACAAGCAGAACTACATCAAAGTAAGAAGCTTTTGCATAGCAAAGGAAAGAGTCAACAGGTGACCTATCAAATAGGAAAAAAATATTTATCTGATATTTAACCATATATCTGATATAGCTAAAAAGGGACAAATATCCAAAATATAAGAAATTCAAACAATTCAATAGCAAGAAAACAAATAATTCAACCAAAGCAAAGGTCCTTAAGTATTCTGGTTACCAATTTCAACATGGGAGTTGGAATAACTCCAACTCCATGGGGAGTTGGAATAACTCCCCACACCAACAAGCAATCCTCAGGATGCTAGCTGTGTGTCTTAAAATTCAACTCAATTCTGACATTATGTACCTGGAGATGGTGTCTGATCCCAGAGCTTAAGAGCTTAGTCCTACAGAAGTAGGACCCCATACACACACATATTTCAGAAACCAGTCACAAGTCTAAGTTGTCACCTGGGCTTCTGACTAACAGGTTATAGACTGGAGGTTCCTAGACCTCCTTGAGTTCTATTAATTTGCTAGAGTGGCTCACATACCTCAGGAAACCCATTTAGTCACTAGATTCCTAATGTACTATAAAGAAGATATAACTCAGGAACAGCAAAGAGATGCACAGGGCAAGGAGGTATGGGAAAAGAATGTGAAGCTTCCGTGCCCTTTCCTAGTTCACAACTCCCCGAATCTCCACATGTCCACCAACCTGGAAGCTCTCCAAACCTTGTCCTTTTGGGGTTTTAAGAAGTCTCATTACATAAGCATAATGGATTAAGTCATTGGCCACCAGCAATTGATTCAACTTCCAAACCCTCTCCACTCCCTGGAGGTCAGTGGGGTAGGACTGAAAGTTCCAGCCTTCTAACCAGCTAAGTTGGTCCCTTCTTCTAAAAGTCCTGTCATTAACATAACAAGAGACAACTTTAGTGCCCTCCTCACTCAGGAAATTCCAAGGGTTTTAGAAGCTCTGTGCCAGAAATGGGATAAAGGCCAAATAAACATTTCTTATTAAAATAACAATGAGAGACCTGAATAGACATTTCTCCAAAGAAGAAATGCAAATGGCCAACAGGTACATGAAACACTCAACATTACTAATCATCAGGAAAATGCAAATCAAAACCACAGTGAGGTATCTCCTCGTATCTGTTAGAACAGTTCATCAAAAAGACAAGAAAGATGTTGGCAAGGATGTGGAGAAAAGAGAACCCTCATACTTTGCTGGTGGCACTGTAAATTGGTACAGCCACTATGGAAAACAGTATGGAGGTTACTTAAGAAATTAAAAATAGAACTACCATAGGATCTAGCAATCTCATTTCTGGGTATACATCCAAAGGAAATGAAATCATGATCTCAAAGAAGTAGCTGCACTCTGATATTCATTGCAGCATTATTTACAGTTGTCAAGATACAGAACACAACCTAAGTGTCTATCTGCAGATGAATGGATAAAATGATGTGATATATATAATGGAACATTATTCAGCGTGAGAAAGAAGAAAATCTTGCCCCCTGTGACATCACAGATAGACCTTGAGGGTATTATGCTAAGTGAATGTCAGAGAAAAGAAATAAGTCAGACAAGAAAGGAAAGAAGTCAAATGGAGAAAGACAAATACCACTTCTATATGGAATCTAAAAAAAAGTCGAACTCAGAGAATCAGATGGTAGAATGGTAGTTGCCAGGGACTAGGTAGTGGAAAAAATAGCAAGATGTTGTTTATTTTTTTATTTTTTTTTTTTTTTAAAGATTTTATTTATTTATTTGACAGAGAGAGATCACACATAGGCAGAGAGGCAGACAGAGAGAGAGGAGGAAGCAGGCTCCCCGCTGAGCAGAGAGCCCGATGTGGGGCTCGATCCCAGGACTCTGAGATCATGACCTGAGCCGAAGGCAGCGGCTTAACCCACTGAGCCACCCAGGCGCCTAGAGAGTAATAATAGCATGGCGACTATAGTAAATAATAACTATATAATATACTTGAAATTTGCTAAGAGACAAATTTTAAGTATTGTCATCACACATACACAAATGTAACTAGGTGGATTGACAGGTGTGTTAATTAACTTGACTGTGATGATCATTCCACAATGTTTATATCAAATCGTCATGTTGTACACTTTACATATATATATATAATTTTGTCAATTATATTGCAATGAAGCTGGAAAACACTTAAAATCAATGGTATTTGTTTTTAAAAATAATTAGTTTCTACAATGACTGAGTGGTCTCTTTTGGATATAAACTTAATCTTTCCTCTTGCTAAAGCTGATTTTTAAAATAGTATGTATTTTTAGTTCTTATTAAAGTATAATTTTATTATAATAAAAATCAACCTTTTAATTGTACACTTCTGTGAGTTTTGGCAGATACAGCTCTGTAAGTTTTGGCCACTACAATCAAGATATGGAAATGGAACTGTTCCGTGCACCCCACCCCCAAATTCCCTCCTGCTCCTTTGTAGTCAACCTCTCCTTTACCGTCCTCAACTCCTAGAAGGCATGGTTCTGTTTCTGACACTCTGCTTTTCCCAGAATGTCATGTAAATACAATCTGGCTTCTTTCACCTCATAATACATCTGCAATTCATCCATGTGTGTATGGAGAGTTTAATCCTTTTTATTGCTGAGTAGTTTTCCATTTACAACTATGCCACCTTTTGTTCATTGATTCACCAGGTGAAAGACACTTCTGTTGTTTCCATTTGGGGATAAATACGAATAAAGCCACATATGCTTAGTACAAATAAACATTTGCATACAGGTTTTTGTGTGAACCCACCTTTATTTCACCTGGATAAACACCTAGCAGTGGGATTACTTAACTACATGCTAAGTGAAGGTTCAACTTTATACAAAATATCAGATCATTTTTGAAATGTAAATCACCAAGAAGAGATGTCCTACCCATCTCTGACCACAAATGGGAGGGGAAATGGGAATAGAAACCTCCAGATGCCCAAACTAATCTGTCGTCACGTTCTGTAAAATCAATAGACTCTTTTCCCATCCCATTTTCACCTCTCGGAAGGACAGCTTTAGCAATGCACATATAAGCTTACTGTGATATGCGACTTCCCATGCTCTCTGTTATTTTCCTGTTTATCAGGCAGAATGGCTGATCTGAGGAGATCAGTGGCAAGGACATGTGAGACACAGTAACGTCAGGAGAACCCCCACCAATTACATTACTTATTACCTCCTTTTCTTTCCCTCTCCAAGGCAAGAGAGGACATTGGAATGGCAGCAAATAAACAAACTTGGGACTAGAAAGAAGCAATTAATCCATCCTACAGTGTTAATTACTTTTCTCCTGTGTCTGAATATGTAATATGCAAGGTTGACTTTATTAACTATTGACTGACTTATAAATACTATTAGAGCAAAACAGTGTCATGGGTAATCCACCAAAGGAGATAACCCTGAAAGCACTTGTATTTAGTTTTTACAAGCAGTTTAATTCTTTTCTTTGTAAGTTTTCCATTGGCCAATGTAATACCTGGTTTGCCTCTCCAATGCTGATCTGACTATTCTAAGGCATACACCAGGAACATATTATTTGGCATAGAGAAACCAACTTGCGGTTAGAAAGCTGAATAGTACACAAGTTAAGATTTAATGTATTACTACTTCAAGGGCCTTGCTTCAGAGTCCCATGGAAAGAAAGAGAGGAACTGGTGGGGAGGACAACGGTAGGGACCAAAGAGGAGGTAACCAGGCAGTGGAGACTTTGGAGGGACCTGCAAAAGGTCACAGTAAAAACGTACCTTTTTCTGCAAAGTGCCTTGGTTAAGAGCTAGAGAATAACTGAGTTTACTAGGCACAGAGGAAAGACAAAAGGCAGAGAAGTGGATTTGCCGAACTCAAGTGAATGGGTTTGCAATTAAAAATAAACTTTTCAACAAATAGAGCTGCTCATTTAGAAAGAGTGGCCTTGTACGACTTGGGATTCCCCATCACTGGCTATTTAAGTGGTATTATCTTGGTAGAAATGCAGTAAACAGTATTCATGTACCCTTCATTGGGCAAATGTTTATTAAAAACTTACTCAGTACAAGATGCAAGCACAATATGAAAAGTAATCAAATCTAGATTTGCTCTCTGCCAGCTGTCTAAGCAGTGCTTCTTACACTTAAAAAATGTATACACATTCCCCCTGAGGATCTTGTTAAAATGCAGATTCTGCTTTCTGTAGGATAGAGCCTCAGATTCTACACTTCTAAAAAGCTCCCAGGTGATGCCTATGCTGCTTGATGATCTGGGTAACACATACTGAGTGAAAAGGGTTTCTAGCAGAGAATTAGACATGCACATGATTATAATACAAAGTAAGAATTCGTAAATACCATATAAGTACCATCAATTGTCAGTAAAGACCTAGATCTGTCCCAGCTCGAGGACAATCTTTGTTCCTTCCTGCTATCAGCGTTCCTTCTGATGTTTTTGTTGCTCTGTTTCTCAAACTGGGTTTCTTTTCGAGTGGCTCATTGCATATGCTGTTTCTTGGCTTAGAATAGCTTTCTCCTCGTCTTCAGACTAACGTTTCACTAATTTGTCAAGGTTTATCTCCTAATGACCCCTTCTTCCCTGGGTCCCGGTTGGGGCTGACCGCTCCCCACAGCAGTTAGCTTGAATCTCAAACAACTGCCGCTACTTCCTTCTGACTCCAGTAGGAAGTCCGGCTTTTAATTCCCCATGGGAACCCACCTCCCCGGGTTGCCTCCCGTAAAAACGCTGCTGAGAAAACGTTTTGGCTAACCTGAAGCCAGGTGAGGCGGCCGGGAAGAAAGCGCCGCATCTGCAGGTACAGGGAGGTGGCCCTAATTATCATCCGGAGACCGTTTCCTCCCGAAGGCAGGCCCTGGAGCTGACCGCACTAGCGGTTTCTGGTCCAGTGCCCCGGGGGAGGGCATTTCCCCGAGGCTAATCGCATTGCTGGCGCCCCCGCCCGGCGCCGGAGGCTGCCCACCATAGAGGCGATGGCGGCTAGAGGGGCCCGCGAGCTTCAGGAGCCGTGGCCGCGCGGCTGTAGGGAACGCGCGCGGGGCGGGTCTCGCGCCACTGGCCTTGTAGCCATTTTAGGAGGAAACCCGGATCGCTAGCCCCGGGCGCGGCTTCAATTTCAATAACTTTATTGGTGGCCTTATCCGCAGAACAGCCATCGCACTAGTGGGTAGGGGAGGGGGGAGAGCATCACGGGAGGGGATTGAGGAGGGGGACGCCCCCGGGCAGTGAGCGCTGGGATGCCGGGTGTTCCCGAAAGTGGGATTCCTGAGCAGCGGGCGTCGAGAGGGTTTTGGTGGGGGGTTCGGGCCCTCCTGGAGGCCGGGGAAAGAGGGGACCCCGGGCACGGCTTCTCTGGGGCGGGGATTCCCTTGCCTGGGTCCCCAGGCGCAGGGGCGGAGCCGGGGGCGCCCCTGACGCGGCTGCCGGGGTGTTCCTAGTCCTGTGTTGTTCCACACGGCAGGTGGCCCTCGACTCGAGCTGCAGCCATGGGAAACACCACCAGCGACCGGGTGGCTGGCGAGCGCCACGGCTCCAAGTCTTCACGCGCCGAGGGCGCCGGCGGCCATGCGCCGGGCAAGGAGCATAAAATCATGGTGGGGAGTACCGACGATCCTAGCGTCTTCAGCCTGCCGGACTCCAAGGTGAGCGTCTCCCCGCCCTCAATGGGCGCAGCTGCAGCAGGCTGGGGGTCAGAGCTCCTCCTCCCCTTCCTGGTTCTTGTCCCACTGAGCCAGGTTGCGGTTTTCTGAATTAGAGGAATTTGGGGGGGGGGGACGGAGATGTTGGGGGTAATTACTACTGCGGTGCTCTCTCAGAATAGGATAGAGGCAGAGTTTTTGTTTCTCGATTAATCTGTTGGCCATATTTTTACTATGGGGACTGTAAGCCCCCACCCCCACCCCACCCCTGGATTTTCTAACTGGCAAGTGCCCGCTTTTAGAGTACTGATGAGTTTATAGGTTGTAAACCTAGGTAGAAAACTTAAGATGGTTGGTTGCCTGAGTTGCTGATCATCGGCGGCAGTTTCTCAAACCTGTGGTGGGTAAATGAACTTCTTTTTCCTGGCAGTTTCTATGCATCCGTATCATTTTTGCCCTTCTAAGAATTCCGCGCTTCTGATCCTTACCCTCTTTGGCATGATTGTGAGCAGCAACCACTTGCTTATTTGATACTTTTTACTAGTCTTGGGGGTCAAGAAAGGACCTCCTTTGGTTGACTGCTCAATTTTCATCTCATACTTTATATTGTGGTGACTGAGGTGCTTCTTACACGCCCAGTTACATTTTGTAGTAGGAGATCAAATGATTCCAGGATTTCTTCACATCCAGTAGTACATGCTGTTAGCTTCACTGAAAAAGGGCAACCCACAGCTGCCCGGAAGACCTTGCTCTTAAATGCAAGGACTTTCAGAAAAGTGGCAACTTGTGCTCACCCATAGACGAGTTAGATGGAGCTGACAGCAATGTGCTTACCATCCGAATGTTTCTATTCACATTTAGAGCTGTCAGCATGAAATACAATGATCCCTGCAGTCAGTACGAGTGGGATAAAGTACAAAAATTGAGGGATTGAAGAGATTCGGGTGCATTTGATGTTTCCTGTCATTTCAAACCTTTCACCAAACTGGGGTTTTAGAGAGTAAAGAATGCTTTGCCCCATAGGTAACACATAAAATTTGGATTCTGTTTATTTTCTTGAATCCCAATTGAGAACGTAACTACAGAAAAAGAAGTGAAGGTGATAAAAGAAAAAAAAAACACTTCCTGGGGTTTCTTCTCCATTCCTTTCTTCTATCTCCCACTTCAGAACTTCTTCCTCAACATTTGGGCCATCTATCCAGTCATTTGAATTTACTTCTTCAAAGCTTTTTCAAGGTGATCCACCTCATAATTTTACCCTTTTCCTACATCGATGACTCAGGATTTAAGTACAGTGTATTGTCAGACTGTGACTGCAATAACCGGTGTGCTGGATAAAAGCCCAGGTTGGTCCATCTGAAATGGAGCTTATTTTGTTTCATTCTTTCCCTAACCTCAGTCTTGCCATTTGTGAATAAGGACATTGTTTCAGGTAATTCCTAAGGCCTATTCTACATTTAAATTTTATAGTTCTCAATCTAGTCTCTTTACATCTTCCTTCATTGTTTTACTTAAACATTTTCAAACTGTAGTTCTCATTGTTTTGCCTCTTTTCCTGATGATTTTGGTGACGATTTAACTTGGAGTAAATGGTCTTTCTGTTAGAAAGACCTGCCACAGGAGTGTCATGTCATATGTGGAAGTTCTTTCTTCCAAAGCTAGGCATATTAATAGTTTCTAGCTTTCAAATTCTGAACTGAAAATACTAAATCATGAAAGTAACTCATAGAAAAGTGGCAGTGGGGCCTACATTGCTTCAAATGCCACCAGTCTTCTTCAGAGTACTAGTTCACTGGTTCTCAATCCTATTTGCACATTAGAATCACTTGAGATTTGTTTAAACACTGCATGGAAATTTGGAAACATATTCTATGTTTCAGAGTAGAATATGTAATGAACTCCTATATACCCATCACCCAGTTTAAACAATGATCAAATTGTGAACAAATTTATATCTTCTATACCCCAAGCCACTCCCCCCCCCAGTTATTTTGAAATGAATTCCGAACATCCTATCAAATATTATTTTATCTGTAAATATTTTAGGATGTATCTGTAGAGTTTTTTCCTTTATTTTGACAATCAGTATTATTCTCTGTGAATCTTTTTTTTTTTTTTTTAAAGATTTTATTTATTTATTTGACAGAGATCACAAGTAGATGGAGAGGCAGGCAGAATGAGAGGAGGAAGCAGGCTCCCTGCTGAGCAGCGAGCCCGATGCGGAACTCGATCCCAGGACCCTGAGATCATGACCCGAGCTGAAGGCAGTGGCCTAACCCACTGAGCCACCCAGGCACCCTCTGTGAATCTTTTTAAAAACAGATTCCTAGACCCTATATCTAAATCAGAAGCTGAGAGTTATTCTTAGGCATATGTAAAAATTTCTGTCATTCTAATGAAGCCAGTCAGGCAACAGTGCATTGCCTTAGAGTATGGAAATAAAGCTTTTCACTTATGACTTTTCCTTATGTAATGTGAAAGTCCCTTCACTTGTTTCTCTGTTTACTTAAGTTTATACTGCTCCTCTTGTCTCACAGTATAGTTTTGAGGACTACTGAGAGACCGTATGGAAGGTAGACTACCCTAGCCATTTTCAAAATAAAGCCCAAATGAATAAGTTAATCCTTTTTTTAACTCACATTATTTTATTTGGGAATGTTTTTACTTGATACAGTACAGTCTGTTTACCAAAGTCATTTAAACCAATCTGAAGTGGGGATCAGCAAACTTTTTCTGTAAGGGACCATACAGTAAATATTTTAGACCTTGTGGACCATACAGCCTCTGTCTGTTCTTCAGTTTTGCTTAGCATGAAAGCATTTATAGATAATATTTAAATGAAAGAGTGTGGCTATTTTCCAAAGAAGTTTATTTATAAAAGCATATGACGGGGCGCCTGGGTGGCTCAGTGAGTTAAAGCCTCTCCCTTTGGCTCAGGTCATGATCCCGGGGTCCTGGGATCCAGCCCCGCCTGCTTCCCCCCTCCCTCTTTGCCTGCCTCTCTGCCTACTTGTGATCTCTGTCTGTCAAATAAATAAAATCTTAAAAAAAAAAGCATATGGCTCCCTGGCCATAGTCTGCCAACTCTTGTTCTAAAAGATGGTTAATTTGATATTGGAACCGCTTTTGTAAAAGGAAGCTTTGTTTTTTATCTGATCCTCTGATTCTCAAAAATTAAGAAACCAGGGGCTCCTGGGCTACTCAGTGGATTAAGCCTCTGTCTTGGGCTCAGGTCATGATCTCAGGGTCCTGGGATCAAGCCCCACATTGGGCTTTCTGCTCAGCAGGGAGCCTGCTTCCTCTCCTCCACCCCCACCCCTGCCTGCCTGTCTGCCTATTTGTGATCTCTCTGTCAAATAAATGAATAAAATCCTTAAAAATTTTTTTTTTAAAAATTAAGAAACCAATGATACAATTTTCCTATACTTTTAATGTCCTTTTTGTAACCAATTAGCCAAAATGAAGTTTATGAATTACTTATGAATTTCAGTGTCTCAAACTTGCATTACAACTGATAATTCAGAGCTATTCACATTTACATGTGAAAAATACCTGGATAACTTTATTATTTTTTATGGAAGTGTACTTTTTTTTCATATTTTTTTCTCTTAAAGAGACTCAGAAGCATGTCGTAATTGCCTGCTCGTAGGTTAATCTGGAACAGGGAGAAGTAAGCTTCCCCCACCTCTTTTCTGAAAGGGAGATCCTCAGGCTCTGAAAGAGTGAGTGATCTAATCAAACTCTAAAGTTAGGCTGTGCTTTGGGCAACTGTTGAGCATAAGCCAATTGACCATTTGGTCCTAGATGGGTTATTTCTCTATAGTATATTCAAAATCTGATTCAGTTGCTAACTTCAAGGCTTACTGATCCTTCCCAGAAACCTAGCACCTCTCTCTGCCCTAGGGAGGACCTTTTAAAAGTTCCTGGGTCACAATTTAGGGATGACCTAATGCTTCTTACAGCTCCCAGGGGACAAAGAGTTTGTATCATGGCAGCAGGATTTGGAGGACTCCGTAAAGCCCACACAGCAGGCCCGGCCCACTGTTATCCGCTGGTCTGAAGGAGGCAAGGAGGTCTTCATCTCTGGGTCCTTCAACAATTGGAGCACCAAGATTCCACTGATTAAGAGGTGAAGACAAGTATCTTGGTTGAGTCTACAGGGTCTAGGAGTACAGACCTGATTTTCCTACTCAGGAGAGAGACCTGGCTGGACTGCTCCTCTCCACCCACTAGGGACTCTCTCTAGAACATTTTCTGTGGCCAGTGATTACATCTGTGGCATTTTTTTTTTTTTTTTTTAAATCTCATAGTGAGTCAGAAATGCTTAACCAGTTAGAATGTCATTGCCTCAGAGGAACTTATACAGCTTTGTGGGTACATTCTCTAGGACTGTGTTAACACAAGTCCTGTTTATGCCTGTGGGAAGTCATCTGTAACTGGCTGAGCCCACTTGTTCTGACTTCTGCACTAAAAACACAATTGATGTTCTAGGTAGTAATGTGAGCTGTTGCTTGCAGAGCAATAATGAACTACTTGGTAATCAGAATGGCCCTTTTTCAGTAGGTTATTTTTCAGAAAGTGCTCACCAAAATATGGAAAATGGTACCTTGAGGCACTTCTGTATTCTGAAGCTACCTGCTCCTTCTTTACACTTGTGAAGGATCTGTTCCTACTGAAGCAAATTAGTTGTACTAAGGTGAATCATTTTGGGGGATTAACATCTATTTTTCTTTTCCAGATATTAAGAACTAAAGTTATTGGGAGGGGCCGGCAAATATGTGCTCAAGGTGATACAGAAAAGGAGAATGGGTCTATACATTTTTTATTCCAGTGGGGACAATTGCTTAGGAAGTGGGAGATCACTGTTGTATGTTGTGAGTGTCTCATGGTTTTTACATTGACATTCTGTCTTCTAACATGAACTTGGCTTGTTTAACCTTCTGTTTTCTTCTGTAGCCATAATGACTTTGTTGCCATCTTAGACCTTCCTGAGGGAGAGCACCAGTACAAGTTCTTCGTGGATGGACAGTGGGTTCATGATCCATCAGAGGTAAGGCCTTGATCTCTAAGGGTAACCATTAACTTACTTTGACCTTTTGTCTATTATTCCCCTTGGTGTCAATGTCATTGCTTTCAGGATTGATGGGCTCCTACACTAGAGGATTTCTCTCTTGATTAAAGATGGAGGTGTCGAGCATGATCATTTTTTAAAACAGGAGAGTTAGATGGAAGAGATGAATTTAAAACAGGGTATATGAATATTTTCCTTTCATTGTTTCAGCCTGTGGTTACCAGTCAGCTTGGCACAATTAACAATTTGATCCATGTCAAGAAATCTGACTTCGAGGTGTTTGATGCTTTAAAGCTAGATTCAATGGAAAGCTCGGAGACATCTTGTCGAGGTAATTTTATAGTATTTGCTCATTCTTTTTTTTAAAAATTTTTTTATAACTTTTTTTTTTTAAGATTTTATATATTTATTTGACAGACAGAGATCACAAGTAGGCAGAGAGAGAGGAAGGAAAGCAGGCTTCCTACTGAGCAGAGAGCCAGGACCCTGGGATCATGACCTGAGTCCAAGGCAAAGGCTTTAACCCACTGAGCCACCTAGGCGCCCCGTATTTGCTCTTTCTTGATGTGTTTTTCCTATAATGCATGTTTCTTCCCAAGAGTGGTTTTGTTTTTCATTTTCTCAGGAATCCTCTGAATCACATACATGTTTTACAGCCATATATATATCTCTATATATATATGTTTGTCCTCTGAACATTTAGGTCTTATCTGAGAGGAAAAAAACTCAGTCTAGTGTATTTGATTTCAAACTTTTTAACCAAGATCTACAGTAAGACATTTTTTTTAGGTATTGTAACCCAGTCTTTCTCTTCCCACCTCTCTTCCTGTTTCCATCTCTCTCCCTCTCTTTTTGTCTCACACACACAAACACACACATGCACACTGTAAGACAAGTCTTAGCAGAATGTCTGTCTTTGTTATATTTGATACACTCTATTTTCTATTTTATCCTTTCTTTCATTAGCCACTAATGGATTATAGTCCATAGTTTAAAAAGCTGTTTCTAGCAATATTTCAAGTTTTCATTGACCTGCTGGCAGTTTCACCAGCTGAGACTAGTTCTGTCTGGTTTGCCTTGTTTAGTTGCCTCTGCATTAGCTTAATCCTGCCAGTTTAATAGCTAGGCTGGGTGTTCCACAGTTTTATATGGCCCTCCAGCTATGACTGTCTCTGGGGAAAAAGGGTTACAAAACCCCCACAACTCTTTTATGTGTATGTTAACTGAAATTTTATAAGTTTTTGATGAAAAAATAATTTTCCTGTTAGAGGAAAAGACCTGTATCCTTTTGTTTCTCCCAATCTTACTTTTTCCCATGGCTTTCATCACATTTGCTACAGCATCAGAAGACTGATTTGCTAACCACTCTCACAGTTACCATTTTAGTTATTATATTAAAGGCTGTAACTGTCTAAAGAATTGTGCACCCTGTTCCCAGTGGGTATACTGTTCCCTTGTGAGTTCAGAGCCTGCCCAGGCTACTCACTAGCTTTGAAGTCATGCACAGGTCCTTCAGCCTTTCTGGTTCTCAGTTCCGTATCACGAAAATCAGAGGCTTAGAATCTCAGTTGATTCTCATCTGTGGAGACACGACCCAAAGTGGAATCTCAGGGCACAGAGGTGGCTTATGCAGCTTCTAAAAGACCAATCAAGGGTATAATAATTGTTGATGAAAATCGTAAAAATAGTTTTCATTATACAAGCCCAGTAAGTAAAGCTGAACATTCATTTTGACTGGTGGGGCAGTGATTAACAAAGGCTTAATTATACTGAGTTAAGTGATAAGACTACTTGCAACTCTACATTTTTGGATTATATGATTCTAGAGAAGCAACTGATGAGCAGTAGATAGGGAATCATCATTGTGTAAAAGAAGACGTGCATACTTTTGATATCTCACTCTTCCCTCTTTCACCAGTTTCCTGATCTACTTTGTGTCTGCATGGATTTCACCATTTGGGACCTTTTCATATAAATGGGATCATGCAGTGTGTGGTGTTTGGTGTTTGGCTTCTTTCACTTAGCACATTTTCAGCTTTTATCCATGTTATAATATGTCTCAGTACTTCACACCTTTTTATGGCTGAATAAAGTTCCATTGTAGGGATTCATTAGCTGATGCACATTTGGATCGTTTCCACTTTTTGTATGTTAAAAACAATGTTCTCAACATTTGCGCTTAAGTCTTTGTGTGGACTTGTTTTCATTTCCCAAGAGTATAATTTCTGGGTCATATGCCAACTTCAAGTTCAGCTTTTGGAGAAATTGCCCAACTGTTTTCCAAAGTTCTTGCACCATTTTACATTCCCAGCAGCAACGGGGATTGTACAAATGTTCCAGTTTTTCCACATCCTCACCAACCATTATTACTGTGTATGTTTTTATTACAGCCATCTTAATGAGTGTGAAGTGTTACTTGATTTACATTTCCGTAACAACTACTACGTTGTTAGTAATCTTGTCCTCATTGTTGCAATCATTGTAGTACCAGCAGTCTTAGTGTTTATAGCCTTGTTATCTGTTCTTGTGTGGAAAAAAGAAAAAATCTAATTTTTTCACATCTTTTGGCAGTTTACAAGGCATTGTCACGTCTGTTATCTCCTTTCATTCCTGTGAAAACATTGTGAAATAGGGTAGAGATTATCTTTCAGTTTATTAATGAAGAAACTGACCATATTAGAAGGATTTGTTCTAATCATACAACTGATAAATAGAGTAGTTCTCCTCTGAACCTATGCCTTTCGCTTCTCATCCCCTCCTCTGTTGTCTACATCATGTTACCATGTTGAGGAATTTCAGAGTTCATATTCAAGAAGACTCAGACTTTTACTTTGCATTACAGTTGTAGACCAGCAGGTTACAAGTTTATGATCTATGACTGTATTTAATATTAGCTGCCATGTATTGATAGTTTTTTCCATGCAGTTTTACTAGCTCCACAACTTTCCCTTATATTTGGATAAATCTCTTCCAGACCTTTCCAGCTCTCCCCCAGGGCCTTATGGTCAAGAAATGTATGTGTTTCGATCTGAGGAGAGATTCAAATCCCCACCCATCCTACCTCCTCACCTTCTTCAAGTTATTCTTAACAAGGACACTAATATTTCTGTGAGTACTCTGAGAGAATTGCTGCAGCATCTGGGGGTTATTAGGACCATTGGAGCCAAAGTTAGTAATACTAGAGGTCGGGGTTATTACAAAGCAATGTCTGTCGAGAATATAAATAATATACATATCGATAGCATTACAGGTTCCTTTTTCTAGGGTCGAGTTGTTACTTTTCCAGGTACTAATACCAAAATTCATAGTTATCTTCTGGTCCTAATGAATTAGACTCAGACCCATGGATTGCTAGAGCCAATTTCTGGGACTTCCAGTCCAACACAAGATAAGACATACGTACCATTTGGGGATATACAAAGGGAGTATAAGGGATTTGGGTTGGTTTTTGGTTTCTTTTTTCCATATAATTTACATCTTTAGTCAATCCACTTGATTCCCACTAAGATTATTTTGTCTCTTAACACAAATCTTCTATATGTGTTGTGGGCAAGATTTTTGTTTTAGTGCTATTAAAGGAGATAAATAGATGCTAAGGCTTAGAGTTTCTGTCCTGGACTCAGAATTTTCCTAATTCTCTGTAATGAGAACATAAAAATTGATATGTACTAGGATGAGTGTATTATTTAAAAGAAATACACATTCTAGTTTAGCATTTCTCAACAGTTCCAAAGAGCTCTAAGGAAGAGTAAACTGTTTCAATCAAAACTGTGCACTTAACTCCATTTAGTGATTTTTTTATTTCTCTCTTAGTGTGACCCAGCCTTGCTTCCTGAGCCCAATCATGTTATGCTGAACCATCTCTATGCATTATCCATTAAGGTAAGTGGTGGGCCTGCCTCTTTCCCAAAATGGGAGGACCGGGGTAACGTTTTCTCCAGGGCTTACTTCCCCTGCTACCTCACTGACGCTAAAGCTTGGTGTAAGGTCAAATTATAGGAGATGAACTTGGTTTTTTTTTTTAACTGGTAGGTGGGTTTTTTGTTTGTTTGTATTTAATCTTAGTCTCCATCCCTATGTTCTGGCTAGCTGAATTGCCCTGTGATTGAATGAACTTGTTCACTTCCTGGTTTCTTTCTGGATAGCTGTACCTTTTGTACCACCTACTTCATTAGATTGGAGTTCACAGCACTAGGATTTCATTTGCAGGCAAAACAAGTTGATCTTCCAGTTCAGAGAATGCTTGGATGTGATTAAGGCTTTTGCTTTTTAAAGGTGGATGTGAGCTGCTCTTGAGTGCTGCATCTCTCCACTACACCAGGTGAAGGAGGAATGTGACCAGATTTGCTCTGTCCCCTCCAATTCTAGAGTCCTTAGCTTCTCTGCTGTGTTAGAGTCTGGGTTGAAAATACCTTTTCAGTCTTGTCATGTCTTTGTGGTTTGGCTATTGGAATGGAGTTTTATATGGCTCCGTAGTTATCAGACTAGGCTGACCCTTGTCAGAATCACCTGGGGAAATTTGTAAAAATACAGTTCCAAAGCCTACAGTCCCAGAGATTCTGAACAAGTCATCTAGGATGGACCCCCAGTACTTGTTTTTTTAGGCTGCTTTTATTTCTTAGGTGTGCAGCCAGATTAGGGAAATCACTGATAACAGCTACCTTTAATAGATTATGTGGTACTTTTCAAATATATGTTATTGAATTTAAATTTTATAATAACCTTGTGAGGTAAGTATTATTTTTAACCCCTGTTTTATAGATAAAGAAACTAAGGCTCAGAGAAGGTCATAATACCAGTAAGTACCAGAGAGAGGACTCAGGTCCTCCTGTCCTCACTCCACATTCTTTCCTGGAGATCTCTGTGCCAGGTCTTTCCAAGGTTTTTCTCTCCTCTGCTCTTCATTTCTGACCATTCCTGGAGCCAATTTTTTTTTTACCTTCCTAGCGTCTGTCATATTTAGGCTGTGATCAGCATACTCTGGACACAGAATGTTAATCTGAGCAGCATTCATTGTAGATAACTCAGTGTATGGGAAATTGGGAAGATGCATTGGTTTCTCAGTTGGATTTGCTTGGGTTCTTTGAATCAGACTGAATTTTGCTTCCTGTAACTGCTCCTTGACTATCAACTGATGCTCCCGGGCCTACCATCTCCTCCTATGGCATACCCTTGAGCTGTAACACAGCCAGGGAAACAGTACCTCTTACTTGGCACATTGGTTCTAACGCAGATCAGGGTCTTGATTACTGTGATTCAGCTTGCCCTTGACCCACTCCAGGTTCTGTTAGAGTGTTTAGGCTGTGTGAGTTGATCCATTGGATTGAGTGTCTTTTCAAGGAAGATTTTTGGGGTCTACTTTGTTCAAGGATAGAGAGGGATTCCTGAGTCTCCTCTTGATTAAAATGAACTTTTAAAGTTCATCCCTGCATGAAACGGAAATTAGACTTGCTTTGGGGCTTGGAAATGGAAAAAAAATAAAATCACTCCCCTTTCTTCTCACTGCATTTTAGACTTCTCCAAATGAATGTCAGGATATCTTCCCCTCTGTCACGCTAGTTTTAAGGCCAGTATTCAAATTTGAGGTAGGGAAGGGGGTAAGATGGTAGGAAAGTAATATTTCTTCAGCATCTGCTATGTGTCAGGTACTGTGCCAGAGAGTCTCCTATAACTTTCATGGTTGGTGTTATCCTTTGTCCTGATGAGAAAAAAAGGCTTAGAAGCATCAAGTAGATTATGCAAAGCCACAAATAGAGTAACAGTTGGAGGCAGGATTGGAATTTAAGTTGAATTGAACCAGCCTGTTTATCTGATATCAACTCTCTCTGGTTTTTTTTTTGTTTGTTTGTTTGTTTTTTTTTTTTTTCCCCAACTCTCTTTGTTAAAAGTGAGTGACTGTGAAGTACTGGTGGCTGGAAGAGCCACCTGTCATCTGAACTAACGAATCAGCTACGTATTTCTTTTTGTCGCAGGATAGTGTGATGGTCCTTAGTGCAACCCATCGCTACAAGAAGAAGTATGTCACTACTCTGCTGTATAAGCCCATCTGAAGGGATCCCTTCCTGCCTCCCAGGATTTAAGAGAAGCATCTCCCTTGCCTTTCTGGACTGGACCAGTCTTACCAAGACTGGAAGGCTAATTTGCTTTGAGGCTGATATGTGTGTTTCAGAGCCTTTGAGTAGGATGCTCTGCTTTTGCATTCGATTGCAGATGGGAGCTTTATGAGTTTATGGAATTTATTTTAAGACAAAAAAGTTATATAAATATATGTGTGTATATGTGTGTATATTATATATATATATGCATATATAATACACACACACACACGTATATGAGAGATGAGAGGAAGGTTAATGGAAGCCTCCTAGCTAGATGTGTTCTCTCTGCTTGTGGGGACTCACCAAAACCAGTTTTGGGGGAGCTCAAGAAAGACCAATTACAGGAAGCTTGTTCCCTAAAATGGATGAAGAGCCAACTCTCAGGATCCTTGTTGGGTAGAGATTCTACCACTGCTACCTTGGCTTTCCAAGGGATGGGCTTGTGCCAGACTTCTGTTCCACTTACAGTTGCCTCCTTGCAGAGGCAGCTTTCCCTTGCATGGGTTCTCTGTATTCCTAGAGTATGTGGCACAATCTGTGCTTTTTATGATACCAGATGCCCCACAGGAACCCTTTCTCATCTCATTTCACGTTCTTACTTTGATAACCTCCCTCAGATCCTATACCTGACCCATCCCTAACACAGAAGTCACTGGCCAGTGACCCCTTTCAAAGGCTATGTGAGACCTGACCTACCACACAGATTGGGGCTACCAGAAAGTCTCCTTTTCAGCCCAGCACAGGCCCAGGCCACTTTGTTACCACTTGTTTTCCCTTCTACTAAAGAAATATGTCTCAGCATTATAAGAAAGGCAGAGGGCAGAAGGTCTACTTTCTTAGTTTAGTGCCACAGCTTAGGCTGTCTTGACACATTCCCAGAGGTTAGTCCCACCTGGCCTGGCCCTGCTTCCGTATTTTCTTTTGCGGAGCAGACAGCTTCGAAGGTGGGAGTGGAACCAGGGAACACTTTAATGTCTTTTATCTTTGGGAGATTTTTATGTGCCTACATTTTTCTTTAGTTAAAAAAATGCCTCTTCATGATTCTTAAGACACTGAATAGGAAAATTTTAGGCTCTTGATAAATGGTTCCCAAGATTCTTCAACAGGAGAGAAGTAGTCTAGCCCTCTGTAGGCTTACATTAGTGTGGCCAGCCCTGTGCATATCACTAAACAGTGTTTTAGAAACAAATTCGGGTTCCTTTGGTGCACCTAAAAATTTCCTTCAACTTAGACTTAGTAGGCCAAGAAGCAAGAAGATACCCCTGGGGTTCCTAACCATGAGTAGTATTGCTTCCCTGCACCAAGTACAAACAGGACCGTTTTGTTTTTCTCTTTTTTTAAAGTGTTTGATGAAGAAGTGGGGTCAATGATTCTCATTTGTGGAATGAAAAGTAGCTATCCAATCCACTCATAGGGTTCAGAGAGAAAACATTTTTTTTTTTTTCAAGTGTCTGTGGCTCTTCCATTAAGGATAAGTGCAAGTCAAAACATTCAACACTGAAGGAGGCCAAACTTGATGCTAGATGCACACTGAAAGGGTACCCATTGGTCAGTTTAGCTACCTCCTTTTTTTCTTGTTCAAAGCTGATGACACAGCTATCTTTGGGTGTGTAGGCCTTAGATCCTGGGAGCGAGGCAGTGGAACATGGGGTTGTTTTGCTGGGAATGCAAATTTCTAAGTGCTTTGGTGGTTACTTTCTGAGAGTAAATACTTGAACTTTAGAACTTTGAGCTTTAGCTACTTGAGGCCCCTTACTGCAGCAAAACACTTTTGTGGGAAACCGTTTATGGTCCCAACCACTTTTTGAGTGGTCTTTCATTTAAAAAATCCAGGCCAAATCCTATTATAACCAGCTCTCAAGATCTGCACTGTCTACAGTTATACTGTTGTTTTTTTTTTTTTTCTAATACCCATTAGATAAGTGGAGCATATGGGAGGATTCAAAGCCTTGGTTGTTACTTGGAGGGTTTAATCACGCTATTTCTTGTCAGCAGTATTGAAGTGTAATTGCCTGTGTGTTTGTGTATTAATTTTTTTACACAGATGTATCAGTAGAGTGGGGCAGGAAAAGAGATTCCTTCAGTGTCTCAGGCCAGCAGCTACTGTGAACTGGCTCTGGCTCCAGTCACTGGTGCTGGTGGCCTTCAAACCTTCCTAATCTGGATATGTGCAGAAAGTGTCAGTTTCCTAAGTTCTTTGGTAATCTCCCAGCCAAATGTGAAATGAGAGCCTACCAGCTGGTATGGAAGAGGATAGGCAAGGGGATCTGATGCCTCCTTTAGCACCGTTCCTTCTCCACACTCCTAATACACCCCTTGGGCCTGATAAGCCTATTAAACACAGTTTGTCCCCCAAGAAACTGTTCTAGAAGGTAGAGAGGGAAGGAGGAAGGTAGCCCAGAGTACAACCTATTTATTCTTCTGTGTTGGTTAAAGGGGTAGTTTATTTTCTAAAGAAGAGAGCTTGGCAGATTTTGAAAATGAAAAAAGGCAGAAAAAAACCCCCACCTTTTTAGCTTTTAAAAAACATGTTGTTTTTGTTTTTGTTTTTGTTCTTTTTTCCTATAGGAGTTTCACAGAGTCAAAGTTTGAAAATCACTCTTCAGGAGTGCTAATCCTTCAAAAAATACATCATGATTTGGGGGTTGTGAGGAAAAGGAAGAGTGACTGAGCTAAGGATACTGGAAAGTTAAAAGGCTTAAGTAGCTCAGAACTCAAAATAGCCTTTTTCTTGTGGTTAATTAAATGAAACATAACATACCGGTATCCTTTGGATCTCATTGTGCAAAACCTACTTATAAACATACCTTTGTCTCTTGTTCCTTTTGTCTACCCTTTCTTTTATATTCTGCTTTACCTTCACTTGTCAAGCTGACTTTTTACCAGAGCTTTAGGTCAAATATTACCTAAAACAAATGTTTCGTCATCCTGCTGGTCTGGTCATGGTTAAAGCTCAAATTAAGCTTAGAGTTGAGGGGCACCTGGGTGGCTCATTGGGTTAAAGCCTCTGCCTTGGGCTCAGGTCATGATCCCAGGGTCCTGGGATCAAGCCCCGAATCCAGCTCTCTGCTCAGCAGGGAGTCTGCTTCCTCCTCTCTCTCTGCCTGCTTCTCTGTGATCTCTGTCAAAGAAGTAAATAAAATCTTTAAAAAAAAAAAAAAGCTTAAGAGTTGAATGGGATTTGGTCACTGTAGGTAGCACCCCTATGAGCATGCCTGGCCTCAAGTGTATTGGCTTTTTTTTTTTTTAAACAATGCTTATATGGTAGAGAAACCCTATAAAAGAATAGTCCAAGAGGAGATTCTGAGAGGATCATACTAATCCCAGGCCTCCAATTCTTGTCTCTCGTAGACCTAATGGATCTGAGATAAAACCTTTGCAAAGTGTTATTACTCTGTGTATGCTGCTAAAATGAAGTTAAGTTTGGAAAGAAGTGTTACCTCCAGACTCTGCTTGTATTAATCTGAGTATAAATGAAGGAGACATACTAATGATAGAATCCCCTGCTTCTAATTGGGGAAATAGGGCTTTTAAAATTTTAACCTCAACTAAAAATGATATGCAATCGTCTATGTTGTGTGTGTTTGAAAAATATTCTATTCTCAGAGATTTCTAAGTTCTCAACGTGATAATGACTTGGGGCATAGGCTATAAGCAGATACATAATTTGTTCACACATTATTCTGACACATCCTTAAAACCAAGTCCTTGCTGTCTTCTACCAGGGACTGATAGCTCCAGTTATAGATAGAGCACCTGGGAGGGCTAGGGATTAGGAAGTCTCTGGATCCTAGGCATTTATTTTTCCTTAAGGACCCACCATACTGGAAGATTGAAGGGCTATCACTTCTGCAGTGATCCTAGACCTCTGGAGTAAAAAGGCCAATCTATTTTTCAAACTATAAGAAGAAAGAAAGAAGTCTCAAGAGTCTGTTACTTATGAAATCCAATTCTTAACAATGGAATCCCTGTAGGATTCAAATGTGGACTTTGTCTTGATTTGCTTTTCTCTATTGTGCTTTGAAGTGATTAAGTTTCATTAAAAATTAAATTTTTTATTAGTTCCAATGTTAGTTGGAGTTGAATTAATTGCATTGGAACACAGTGCTTTTGCAGTAAGATTGCTGTGAAACCACTGGATTTTGTAGTCAAGTTAAGTGGTCAAGGGATAACTACCTACCATAAGTATTGTATTATGTATTTGATCATGTTCTTTTCTGTTCCCATCCAAAGAACACTTAACCGTACCTAGGTTGTGGTTTTAAAACAGCCAAAGCTCACTGATGTCCATTAGTCCTAATCTGCAGGGTGGGCCTCATAGGTGAGACTTGTTTGAATTTTGGTAAATTGAAGGATGCTGGTGGTTATTTCACTGGAGCATTTTGAATGAGTGCAGCTCTGTCATAAAGGGGGAGTAAGACTATAATTTGGAAGGGAATTAAATATGTGATTCCTCCTTTAAATGGTGCCTTTTGTAACCTTTAGTGCTGAGGTACAGGGCTGCTTTTCAGCATACAAGAATTGGCATACAAGAATGGGTTTCAAATCTTTTCCCCAAATGTCATTTGTCACTGGACTTTGACATGTCTGAAAATTATGTGATGTAACACATACAGAAATGTGAGGTTTTCCCCAGAAAATTGTTGAATAAAAGTATTATACAATAATATTTGAGTTCTTCATTGGTCACTGGTTATATTATAAAGATCCATCTGCTTTGGTGATCTCAGAACATAAAGAATGCAAACTGCCACACAAACACATTTGAATAAAGAGAAGTCATAGGTGTGGACAAAAGTGGTGTCATCCAACCATCTGCCAATTTTCCTCTTTTCCAGGCTAACCCATCATTAACTAGAGGAATGTGAATTCAGGGATTTGAAATTTGGCACATTCTATAAAGCTGTGTACTTAGCTATTTTCCTCTGCTGGATTTGCTGAGGCCCTAGACTAAGGGTTTTCACCTGTGTGTACATTCATATCACCTACGCAGGTCCTATGAAAATACTGGTGCCCCATCTATTTACCTCCATCCCTAATTAAATGGAAATCTCTGGTATGGGATCGAGGCATCTGTACTAGAGTCCCCAGATGATTCTAATGCACATCCAAAGATGAAGATCCGACTTATTCTTACTCTCAGACAGATACTTCGTTATATATGAAAGTGGATTGTGTGCTTCATTCTGACAGCAAATCACTCTTCTCAAATGGCTTTGTTCGTGATGGTAACAGGATAATTTTTGTCTTCCATCCCTTTATTTCACAGGATATTTACATAGCTGACCTCTAGACTTTGCCTAAAACAACAGACTCCCCTATATTTGCCACTCTACAGTGTCTAAAGTGAGTTAAATTTCCTTACGGGAGATAAGAGAATGACACGGGGGGTGACTACAGGGTGAAAACAGTAGGGGAGGTGATCAGTGAAGTGTGAAGGGGTGAAGTCGGGCAGGTGATGAAGATGAGTGATTGCAGGCAGAAGAAACGTTCCCTTTAACCCCCAGGAGCAGGTCAAGAGACTGACTGCCAACAAGCAAAATGTCAGATGTGATGCGGACTCAGCCTCTGACCAAATGCTCTCCCAAACATCATGCACCATGATCTCTAAAACAGCATGGCACCAGATTTCTGTCAAGGCCCAAACTTGCACTGGTGTGTGGTTCCTAAAGCATTTCTTTCTGGCCCACCTGGTTTGGGGTCTTGTATTCTGACCCTCATCCTCTGCACCGACACAATACACATTGCTCAAAGACCTCATAAATCTCTCCGCTTCCCGTCCCCCGACCCCTGCCACTGGCTTACATGGCCAGTGTTCATCCACAGCACATATGCAAATCTGGAGTCCTTTCTCTCCCTAAACCCATTCTTTGGCTCCAGGGCAGTTACACTGGCTGAAGATGAATTTCTCCATGCTCTCCTACCATTGGAATTCTTCAGGCATTCGGTTGTGCTCTGAAGGAGGCTTCTGTCTTGAGAGTTTTCTCTTTTCACTGACTGCCTACAGAGGAGGGCAAGGTTGTCAGAGGTCAGAAAATCTAAGGTTCATATGATGTAGGATATGTTTAAACCAAAAGTAGGTTTTCACAAACTCCTTTACTACTTCTGAACTAGATTCCCTTCACTACAGCCTCCAAAGCCCACCTGCTAGTGATAGATTATGATAAGGACATTAGGCAAGAATACCGAGCACCTGAAAGAGCCACCAAGATTACTGCAGACCTGTGTACCCGATTCTTGGGGAAATTCTTAACCCCAAGCTGACTGAGTCCTCAAAACTATGACCTGTACCCTAGCTTAGTTCATGTTTTCAAGGATCTTTGTTATAGATTACAATAGTTCTGGGTCACAATTAGAAATCAGATCTTGCAATAGGGAGTGGGATGGGTGTTGCATTCAGTTGGATCTCAGAAAATATTTTATGGAGCCAACCTGAAGATGGTAATTCCTTTATTTCCCCCGTTAGAAGATTTGGTTCAGAGGTCCTCTAGAAGAGTGACTTAGAGTTAGTATATCTGCAGACAGAGAACAGGACTTTGACAATCCAAGGATCTACCAGATAAAGAGCCAGTCTGAGCTCAGAATTTTCAGCTATTATAGAGAACTCTAGCAGCAACGGGGTCTAAATGAAATAGGGTAGAACTCTCTAAGTGAACTGAGATCACTAGTCTTATTCCCTGTAGCCATTTGCTGATTCTGGGCATGGACTGAAGACAGCTTTGTCCAGGCAGAAGGTATCTTGAGGGGGTAAAGTAAAACCAACAAAGCTCTTGGTGGCACATGGTGATAAAGGAAGGACTTAAAAACTTGAGGGGCTTCAGATGCATGGTTAGTTTTCTCCAAAGAAAACGAACCAAGTTCTGAGATCTGAACTTGCATGGAATGCTTAAGAGCTAGCACAAAAGGCTTATAAAAGGTGGAGAGAAATCTCCCAAAGTCTGATGATGCTGAGGTGACAAAGACAAGTTATAGCAAGGGGGCTCTACTGAAGCACATGGTCCCAAGACACTTGTCAAGCATTGGAGTGATGTGGGGGCGGGACACAAAAGAACTGTATTAAAAATTCTTAAAGGAAAATATTTAAAGGAAAATTCCTCAGCTTTGGAGACCATTTGACTTCCAAATAACTGCATATGAAACAAAACTGAAGACTATCTATAGGAGTATGAGGCTCTTGGGTGGCTCAGTCACTTAAGCCTCTGCCTTCACCTCAGGTCATGATCTCATGAGCTCAGGGTCCTGGGACCCAGCCCCATTTGGGCCCCCTGTTCAACAGGGAGTCTACTTCTCTCTCTCCCCCTGCCCCCTCACCACTCATACATGCTCTTGTGCACACTAGCTCTGTCTCAAGTAAATAAAAATCTTTAGGAAAGAAAAAAGAATACCTCTAGGAATACAAAAGTATGCAGTTATCAACAAGGTGAACAGTCACAATATTTGATATCCAATCAAAAATTACCAGGAATTTTTTTTTTCTTGTCAAAATGAAATAAAAGGGATTAGATTTACCCTCCAACCTAAAACAACTAACCATCCAGACAAAATATATGAAACAATGGTTTTCAGGGAAACCAAACAGTAAAGGACAGTGATCCCTGAATTACAGGAGACAAATGAAGTAAGCCCTTTCGTTGACTAAGCTGCCTTCCTTGAGAATTTCCAGCCTGGTGAACTGCCTCAGTTGAGGACACAGCTAAGAGTCTTCAGAATCCAACACTGCTGTAAGCACATAATGGAGTACTAAGGAGGAGAGAGCTACACACAGATAGAGCTTAACTGGCAGCAGAGGGTTCCCTCGCGTGTTCAGCAGAGCATTGATCAATGCATGTGAGAAAAGACACTTTCTGGGTCTAGTAAAAGAGCCACCAGAAAGAATAAAAAGAAAATACCCAGACTTCACACAGGGCCAGAAGAACTCTGTTCCTACCAGCCTGGTAAATCTCATAATTCATAGAATAATGAGTACAGTATTCAGAGGAGTCTTGCCTTAGTTGTGGGGAACAATTACCCCTAAACAAAATGTTTGTGGTAGGCAGAATAATGGCCCTTCAAAGATGTCTATGTCCTAATTCCCAGAGTCTATGAATATGTTGATTATATGCCAAAAGGGAACTAAGACAGCAGATTGAATTAAGGTTGCTACTCATTGACCCTAAGATGTGGGGTTAAGTCTGGATTATTAAGGTGGGTGGAACCAATCAAATAAGTGCAAGAGGGAGGTCAGAGTGATACAGTGTGAAAAGGACTTGACCTGTTCTTGCCTCTTTTGAAGAGGGAAAAAGACCATAAACCAAGGAATGTGGATAGCCTTTAAGAACTAGAAGAGAGGGATGCCTGAGTGGCTCAGTGGGTTAAGCCTCTGCCTTCAGATCAGGTCATGATCTCAGGGTCCTGGGATCAAGTCCCGCATCAGGCTCTGTGCTCGGAAGCAGGGATCCTGCTTTCCCCTCTGTCTCTCTGCCTGCCTCTCTGCCTACTTGTCATCCCTCTCTCTCTGTCAAATAAATAAGTAAAAAAATCTTTAAAAAAAAGAACTAGAAGAGAAAAGGAAATTCTCCTATCGAGACTCCAGAAAAAAGAAAAAGAATAAAGAAAACCTAGACATCTTTATTTTAGCCCAGTGAGGCTCATTTTGGACTTATGAACTGAACTGTAAACTAATAAATTTGTGTGTGTGTGGTTTTCTTTTCCAAGATTTTATTTATTTAATTGAGAGAAACAGAATGAGAGAGAGAGAAAGAGCTTGAGAGAGGAGAAGCTCAGAGGAAGAAGCAGACTTCCTGCTAAGCAGGGAGCTAGGACTCAATCCCGGGACTGCAAGGTCATAACCTGAGCCAAAGGCAGTTGCTTAACCAACTGAGCCAGCCAGGCGCCCAAATTTGTGTTGTTTTAAGACACTAAGTTTGTTGTAATTTCTCATAGCAAGGATAGGAAACTAATACAACACTGCTATTGTCTCGCCTAACACCTCAAACACAAAAGCCATTGGATCAAACTGTTTCCAAGTAATGTAACTGCATCCCATAACAAAGCTAAAGAACGTAGACAAATAAATAAATATCCTATACCAATCAAGATAAAATTTAAAATGTCTTGCAACCAGTTAAAAATATATATAAGCTATTTAGAGCAACAGGACGATCAAAGTATAATGAGAAAAAAACAATCCTGGTTTCAGAGGGGAGGGTAGTTCGGGGGTGGGGATAGCCGGGTGATGGGTATTAAGGAGGGCACGTCTCAGGGCCCCTAGGTCACTCATTCAGTTAAGCATCTGTCTTCAGCTCAGGTCATGATCCCAGGGCCCTGGGATGGAGCCCCACATCAGGCTTTGTGCTCAGTGAGGGAGCCTGCTTCTCCCTCTCCCTCTGCCTGCAGCTCTGCTTACTTGTGCTGTCTCTCTCTCTGTCAAATTAATTAACTAATTAACTAAATCTTAAAAGAAAAAAAACAGAGGGCACGTCTTGTGATGCGCATTGGGTGTTATATGCAACTAATGAATCATTGAATACTACATCAGAAACTAATGTACTGTATGGTGGCTAACTTAACATAATAAAAATAAATAGATAAATAAACAATTAAAATTGACTCAGAATTGACACAAGAGGTTAGAAATAGCAGACGATGAACAGTGGAATAATTATTATAACTTTATATCCCATATGTTCAAAGATCTAGTGAAAAGACAACATTTTTTTTTAAGTTTTATTTATTTTTTTAGAGAGAGAGCATGTAAGAGTGTGTGGAAAGGCAGAGAATCTCAAGCAGATTTCTCACTGAGCACAGAGCCCAATGCTGGGATCATGATCTGAGCTGAAATTAAGAGTTGGATGCTTAACCGACTGAGCCACCCAGGCACCCCTGAACTGTGAGAGGCCACGATAAGGCTTTGAGACAAGGACCAAACCAGGCCCTGACTTGTGCCTCCTTTAAAGGCTGAATAGCCGAACAAAAGGCTTAGATCGATATCGATAAAGTCAAGTAGCACCGAGAAAGGGTCTGTGCCATGTGTTGTGCGCTCGCCTATGTGACTTCCCACACTTGCTAGTCAGATAGAGACGATTTGGTCGGGGTCATGAATTCTTGGCTGGTCCCTGCTGTCCTTGCACAGGCCATAAACTACACCATTGTAAGATTGTGCTATGCTTACATAAACTATGTCTTGAGTGGCCTTGAAGTCAGTACATCTGGCACCAGAAGGTCTGCTATTGGGGCTTGGGAAATAGAAAATGGGAAAGCTTGAAGGGTTTTCTGTGCATGTTGCAAACTCTTTAGTAATCAGCTAAAAATAGATACTTTCTTATGGTTGTTTCTGTTAGCTATATAAATGCCTCACAGCCTTGAATAAAATCGGCACTGCTTGGACATCCTCCTTGGTGCGCCTCCTGCCTCCATCTCTTTGTCTCTTAATTTCTTTTCACCATTCTCTCTCTTACCCTCATGTTCCTGATCGATTTGTCGCACCAGCCGCGACACTGAACATTTTATGTAGAGACATATCAGATATGATATTGAACTTTAGAGATGAAAACTAAAAATCATGAAAGGAAAAACATGCTGGATGGAATAAGCACTAGTTCATACACTACAAAAGAAAGATCAAACCCAAAGACATAAAAGTAGAAACTACATGAAATAAAGCAGGATAGAAAAAGACTTGTGAAAATGAAGAGCACATCAGTGAATTATGGAAAAACTTTAAGTGACATAATAATTAGAGTACCCAAAAGATGTAATAGGAAGAGGAACAGAACAAATATTTGAAGAAATAGTGACAATTTTCTCTAAATTTGATGAAAATCATAAAGCCACAGATCTAAATAGCTCAATAAACCCAAACATAAAAAATATTAAAAAAAAACCCACTAAGCTAAGGCAAATCATAATCACATCTTTCAACACCTTTTAAAAGAGAAAAGTGTAAAGAATAAGGGGGGAAATCTAGTTATATAGAGAGAAACAAAGATAAGGATGCAGCAGATTTGTCATCAGAAATAATGCAATTTAGAACACAGTGGAAGAACATCTTCAAAGTACTAAAATAAAAAAAAATCCTATCACCTTGAACTATTTACCCAGTGAAAATATGTTTCAAAAAATGAAGGTGAAATAAGGACTTCTTCTTACAGTAAAAAGCTGAAAAGAGTGACTTCCTCCTGGGAAGACAGTAAACCATACTATTTCCTATTCTTCCCTCTAAGTACAACTAAAACCCTGGACA
Source organism: Mustela putorius furo (assembly GCF_011764305.1). Classification (NCBI taxonomy): domain Eukaryota; kingdom Metazoa; phylum Chordata; class Mammalia; order Carnivora; family Mustelidae; genus Mustela; species Mustela putorius. The sequence continues at coordinate 1,642,558 of NW_025421424.1, forward strand.
TTATATATAAGACAAACATAAGACACTGAAAGATAGAAAAAGGCAGGTTGACTAGGGACCTCAGGATGCAAGGAATGACTCAGTGATGAGCTCCCTGATCCCTCTAATCCATGGACCAGCAAAGGGGCAACCTAGCAAGACACAGAGGCCGTGCAGAGACCAGTAAAGAGGCCCTCCTAACCCTCCCAGCCTGGGGGTGTAGGGTTTCAGGGGGACATAGTGGAGAGCTAGAATTCCCATCCCTGCTGAATTAACATGGAGCCTTCTCCTGGGTGTCAGTAAGGCTGAATGGGGAACCTGGACTTCTATCCCACCAATACCCTAACCTCAACACCATCAGAGGAAGCTAGTGAAAATAGATTTAAGTAAGATCCAGAGTCTCATGACATAATGCCCAAATTGTCTAGGTTTCAAGCAAAAGTTACTTGTCACACCAAGACCAGGTAGAGTTCAACTTGAATAAGAACAAAACAACTAGTATACGAGAACAACAAATTGAAACAGATGTTAGAATTATCTGACAAGGACTTTAAAGCAGTCGTCATAAGCACACTTCAATGAGCAACTACTAACATACTCAAAACAAATGAAGTAAGAAGTCCCATCAAAGAAATAGAAAATCTCAGTAAAGAATAAAAGATATAAAGAAACAAATGGAAATTTTAGAACTGAGAAATACAATAACTAAAATAAAATCTCAGTAGACTGACTCAACAGAATGGAGGAAACAGAGGAAGAATCAATGAAATGGAAGATACAACAATAGAGAGAAAATAAACTAAAAGAAATTATCAGAGCTTCAAAGAACGGTGGCTTTGTAAACAAAAAATCTAGTATGCCTATTATCAGAGTCTCAGGAGAGAAGCGTGTGGGGCTTAAAAAGTACTCAGAGGAATAATGGCTGAAAACTTCCCAAATTTGGCAAAATCTTAAATCTGCAGCTTCCAGAAGGTGATCAAACCCTAAACAGGATAAACCCAAAGAAATACCCAAAACTCATCATAATCAAACTTCTGCAACTAAAGGAAAAAAACAAAAAACAAAAAACAAAACACTTGAAACCAGTGAAAGAAATGACACTTTCCTAGAGAAGAAACAATGTGAATGACAAAAGACTTATCAAAACCAGGGAGGCCAGAAGAGGTGGCTTAATAACATTTTGCATGTGCTGAGAGAACTCATTCTAGAAGCACATTTCCAGTGAAAATAATACTACATTTCACAAAGTTTTGTATTACTGAATCATATGGTATTTCTATTTTTAATCTTTTAGAGAATCTCCTTACTGTTTTCCACAGGGGCTGTACCAATTTATGTTACCACAGAAAGCTCCTGAGAAATCTCTTTTCTTCACATCCTTGTCAATACTTGCCTTTTTGAGGGATGCCTGGGTGGCTCAGTTGGTTAAGCAGCTGCCTTCAGCTTGGGTCATGATCCCAGCGTCTTGGGATCAAGTCCCACATTGGGTTCCTTGCTTGGTATGGAGCCTGCTTCTCCCTCTGCCTCTATCTCTCTCTCTCTAACAAATAAATAAAATCTTAAAAAAAAAAAAAAACTTGTCTTTTTGATTTTAGCCATTCTGACAAGTATCATGTAATATTTCACTGTGGTTTTAATTTGCATCTCCCTGACGTTTCTTGCACTTTTAATCTATATGTGCCTTTTATTTAAGTGGGTTTCTAATAATTTTTAAAAAAACAGCATGTTTTAAAAAATATTTTTAAAAAATGTATATGGAGATGCAAAGGACCTAGAATAGCTGAATCAACTTTGAAAAAAAAAAAAAGTTGGAGGATTAACACTATCTGATTTCAAGACTTATAAAACTACAGTGATCAAAACAGCATGGAATTGGTCTAAAAATAGATGATTAGATCCATAAAACATAATAAAGAGTTTAGAAATTGGTCCACACATCAGTTGATTTTCAACAAAGGTGTCAAGGTAATTAGGGGAAAGGATGATCCATTCAACAAATGGTACTGAAACATTTAAGCAACCATATGGAAAACAAAATGAAAGAAAACAACCCCCCCCAAAATACCTTACACCATTACAAAAATTAACTTGAGAACTTTCATAGACTTAATTATGCTAGAAGTATAAAATTTCTAAAAAAAAAAATACATAGGAAATCTTAATTACTTTGGGTTTGGTAAAGATTTCTTAAATATGACATAAAAACACAAACAATAAAAGAAAAAATCAACAAATTAGACTTTACAAAATTAAAACCTTTTCCTCTTAAGAGGATATTTTTATGAAAATAAAGGACAAGTCACAGACTGGGAAAAATATTTGCCAAATATGTATTTGACAAAGTTCTTGTATATACAAAGAGCTCCTGCAACTAAATAATAAGAATATAAATGGGGGAGCTGGGTATCTCAGTCAGTTGAGCATCCAACTCTTCATTTTGGCTCAAGTCATGATCCCAGGGTTATGGGATCAAGCCCCGAGCCTTGCTCTGTGCTCAGCATGGAGACTGCTACCCCTGGTCACTCACATTCTCTCTCTCTCCCTCTCAAATAAATAAATCTTTTTTAAAAATAATGTAAATAACACCAAAAAAAGGGCAAAATATTTGAACAAATGCCTCACCCCAAAAAGTACGTTAATGGGAAATAAGCATGTGGAAAGATGCTAAATATCATTAAGTCATTAAGAAAATGGAAATTTAAACCATAATGACATACCAGTAAGTGCCCACTAGAAAGGCTGAAATTTTAAAAACCTGACCGTATCAAGTGCTGATGAGGATGTGGAGCAATGAGAACTCTTACATACTGCTAGTGGAAATGTAATAGGTACAGGTACTTTGGAAAACAGTTTGGTTATTTCTTTAAAATTTCAACTATTATTTGAGCCAGCTATTCCACACCTATTTACTCAAGATAAATGAAAGCATATATTCACACAAAAACTTACACACAGCAACGTTTTTGGTAACAGCTACAAACAGAAAAACGTCAAATGTCCCTCAACAAGTAAATGAATTAGAACGCTGTTGCATATCCATACAATAAAATACTACTCAGCAATAAAAAGAACAACTTTTGACACATACAGGTATTAATCAGGATTCTCCAGAAAGAAAGAACCAATAGGAAATATAAATGCAAACGCGCGCGCGTGTGTGTGTGTGTACAAACACATATACATAAAATGAGAATTGGCTCATGTGGCTTTGGAGGCCAAGAAGTGCTACAATCTGTCCTCTGCATGTTGGAGAACCAAGCCAGGAAAGCCAGTGATACAATTCAGTCCAAGTCCAAATGCCCAAGAACCAGGAGCTCCAATGCCTGAGGACAGGAAAAGATGGACGTCCTAGCCCAGGAAAACAGAGTGAGTTCTCCCTTCTTTTGCCTTTTTGTTCCATTTGGACCATCCAAAGATTGGGTGCTGCCCACCCCCATTGGTGAGGGTGGATGTCTTTACTCAGTCTACTGAATCAAATGCTAAGCTCTTCATAAAGACCCTCACAGACACACACAAAAATAATGTTTTGTCAGCTATTCAGGCATTCCTTAGCCCAGGCAAGTTGACACATAAAATTAACCACCACAACATAACATGCTTAAGTCTCCAAATCATTATGTTGAGCAAAAGAAGTCAAACAGAAAAAGAGCGGATGTATGATCCAGAAATCATATCAATGATTACCTGGGGGAGAAGGTGTAATCGGTAGAGACAGGAGGGAGGGAGAGAGGTTACAAAAGAGCAAGAGGAAACTTTGGAGGAAGATAGTTATATTCATTATCCTGATTGTGGTAATGCTTCACAAACAAATATACATATGGCAAAACATCAAGCATGTGCTTTAAATACATGTAGTTAATTATGTCAGTTATACTCAATAAAGCAGAAAAAAGTAAAAAAGTAAAGAAATGATAGTGCAATGAATGTTTTTAGACAAACAGAAACTGAAGAAATTCAACACCAGCACAGGATGTTACAAATATATTAAAAGTAATTTTTATGAAAGAATGAAAAGATGAAATCCTCATTGGAAACACAGCAATGTAGAATGGAAAGAAAAATACTGGAAAAGGTTGATACATGTGTATAAAAAATTTAATGACTTCAGGAAGGGACAACAATAGTTCGTCAACAACAATGCAAAAGATAGAAGTAGGTAAAGGGAAGAACAGTTCTCTAAGATTCTAGCAGTATTGTGAAAGTAATCATTTGTATAAAAATATAATAAATTGGGGCACGTGGGGGGCTCAGTTGGTTAAACATTTAATTTTTTATTTTGGCTCAGGTCATGACTTCAGCATCATGGGTTCAAGCCCCTCATTGGGTTCTACATTCAGTGTGGAGTCTGCTTGAGAGTCTCTCTCCCTCTCCTGCTCATGCCCTGTCTCTCTTCTCTCAAATAAATAAATAAATCTTTAAATATATATATATATATAATAAATCAAGTATACATGTTGATATTTCTGAAGTAAGCTCTCAAAGAATGGTAAATGTTAACAAGTTAATAGGAAAATAATGTAATAACAAAAAATATTTATCTATCCCAAAAGAAAGCAAAGAAAGAAGTGAAAGGGGAATGTAAAATAGATGGAATATATAGAAACGAAGTAATAAAGTAGTAGATATAAACCCAGTTATAACAGTCATTACATTCAATTTCAACAAACTAAAATCTTCAAGTAAAATATTAAGATTGGCAGAATAGGTAAGAAAAAAGTCCGTCCCTGAGAACACAAAGATTTTTCTTTAATTTTAAAGCTCCTCTGTAAGAAAATAACTTCACTTACATGCTCAGGAAGAGATAGAAGAGATAGTATGGAGTATTTGATTTTTCCCAGCAACATTCTCAAGCTCAGAAGCACATACCCTGATCCATTTGGGAAACGGGTGAGTGTCAGATGCAGAGAGTATTAGATTCTGGACTTAGGTGACAGAAAAGGTAATTTTCTTCAGATATCTCGTTTTCCTTCCAGCAGAATAAGGCCATCTCTGTCTAATACTGCTGTTCTCATATACGGGTAGACTCACTTAAAAACACTTCTAAGGCCCTTTAAGTCACACATTGTATAAGGTCACCTCTGTGTCCCCCAGTGTAACTAGAATAGTACTTCGCCCACAGGATCTCAGTAAATGCCTGAATTGAGTCCTAAGTTAGAGTCCCAAGATACCTAGACCAGCAAAGATGCTATGTTTGGAGAAGCAGGTGCAGTAAATAAAAGAACAGAAAGCAGAGTGATTATCACATTCCTTAGAGAGGCAAGGTTGTTGAGTGTCTGTAGAAATCAGTAACCTTGGATTTTGACCTCCGTTTTACCTTACAGTGTCTTATTCCTTTGTATCTCAGGCTTTTAAAAAAACAAAACAAAACAAACAAACAAACAAACAAAATCTTGTTTAACTGTTATTCATTTCCTTTCATTTTATTTTTATTTTTCATCATGAAAATTTTATCCTTTAATCCCCATCCACTATTTACCCCATCCCCCACCAACCTCCCCTCTGGTAACCATTAGTTTGTTCTCTATACTTCAGAGTCTATGTCTAGGTCTGTCTGTCTGTCTCTCTCTCTCTCTCTCTTTTTCCTTTGCTCATTTCTTTTGATTCTTAAATTCCACATATGCATGAGATCATATGGTATTCATCTTTCTCTGACTGACTTATTTTGAAAGACTAGCATTATATCCTCTAGCTCCACCCATGTTGTTGCAAAACCCAGCTTTTTCTTTTCTTTTCTTTTAACTGAAAACTGAAGTCTATCTTGGGAAAATTATGAAGATTGCATCTACTTTGATGTTGGGAATATCCGAGTGAAATCTGGAAAGCAGTTAGTTTCTCAGGAAGAAGATACATTATCACTCATCACTGCGGGAATGCTCAAATTACAGGACTTATTAAATATGCCTCTTTTTTCCTCCAGCTGATTGACTAAGGCTTCTGATCTCAGTAGTTTCTGGAGATCCTGGCAGTCCTGTCTGCACTGAGCCAGGCAGGAGCTCAGGTGCTGGGGGAGTCTGGAGAGGCTGAAATCTGCCCTAGACCCAGAGTCCCTGGCCTGAGACAAGTCATTCAGCTGTTAGAAGAAGCAAGTGCAGAGATTAGGAGAGTCAATAACGTCACCCCTCATTGGGCACTTCTTTCAAACTTTGCATTTTTTTTTTTCTTCATGTTGCTGTAACAACACTTTGCATGCTATTTGGCAAATAATGGCTCCAAGACAAGGGGTGCCTCAAAAGCTGGGATAATGTCTGTTTTTGTTTTATTTTGAAATAAACCTGGATTTGAATTTTGTATAAATAAAATCTTACATAGCATGTACTTTTTAAAGATGAATAATCTTCCATTGCATGTATATATCATATTCTGTTTATCTACTCATCCATCAATGGATACTGGGGTTCCTTGCATCTTCTGGCTATTGTCAATATTGCTGCTCTAAACATGGGTGTACAAATATCTAATCTTATAGATGAAAAAACTGACACTTGAAAAGATTAACAAACTTGCTAGAGCTCCCATAGCTTCTTGGTGGTAGAGTTAGCTACCTTTATAAATCCAGGAGCTTCCCAGGTCAGTGTTCTTTGCGCCATGCCACACAGCCTCATATTAGAATGTCAGAACCCTATGAAATAAACAATGTTTTATCACTTTTAAGACAAATAAATCAGAAGATTCTTACCTATAGATCTACTTTGAATGCTTAGTCAGCTTTCAATCCTTAGCTGATTCAATTGGACCCAGGAACACATAAGTAATCATTAACATTCATCAGAATTACAATGTTTTTTGTAACTATCTGTATAATGTTTGGTTGTTGGAAGATAATCTTCATGTAAGTAGGACCTATCTTGTCCCCCTACTACACAAGTCTCCACCACAGAGTCAATAAATATTTGTTGCATAAACAATGATATTATAAACAACTAATTTTTACCAATATTCTTTAATTCTCAGTGTATTCCTCACTCAGTCCTTTACTAGGGCTGGAATGAAGTGATAAAACCATGGACTGGAAAAGGACATTGGATTTGAATACCAGATCCACCATTTACTTAATACAGAATAGTAGACAATTTTTTAATCTCCTCAAGCCTCATTATTTTATTTTACAAAATGGAGAATATAATATTACATATAGAGCTTTTGGATGATTTTGTGTGTCCTTGTGTTTCTGTGTGTGTGTGTCTGTGTGTGTGTGAGAGAGAAAGGGATGAACTTCAATGTCTGAGAAGTCACTCAATCAATGTGAATCCCTCATTCTCCAGCTGGCTGCAAACCTAGGGATCACTGACACCAAAATCACATGCAGAACTTGTTAAGAATCTCTGGGCATAGGGATAAAGCAAAGAAATCCTCATGTTCCCCCACAAATTTCTGAGGTAACTCTTATATGATGGCTGAAGAAGTAAACAGGTAGTTGAAAATCTGAAGAATTGCCTCCTAGATGATCAGTGAATCTATCTTGACATCAAGGAAAATTGCTTTGAAACATGAAAAAGGGGAAGAGAATAACTAGGGCAGGGTTTCTCAATAAGGCAGAGGAAAAGACAGGTGTTGAAATAATATGCGGCTGGAGGAAGGAGAGAAAGAGGTACACGTGTTGTTTGAGGAAGGATATTCATTATTATAATTTTATGTTTAGGAAAAAAAGAACTCACTATGTTCATGACACAGGCTATAGAAAGAAAAGTTCAGTAAGAACTCTTTGACAGGCAGGGCTGTCTATTAGGAAGAGGCTATCTTTTGCATTATCAGAGATTCTGAAAGCAACGGGAAAGATTAAACAAATTGGCACTTCAGGTCAGTAACTCTGGGAAATAAAGAAAATAATCCATAATAATATCTTGATATGGTTCAATTATAGGTTTGAATGTGGGAACAAAGCTCTGGTTTACTTGTCCAAAATATCACATACCTAATTTTATTGAAAGCTTATGTCAGACAAGCGATTTTGTGATGATTCGGGATAAAAGGACTGGGATTAGGAATTGTGACATGCAATAAAATGATCACAAAATTATAATTTCTAATATTCTCTAGAGAAAAAACATGGTACAGGGGAAAGGGATGTCAGCTTTGTGCTCTGAGCATCCAAGATTCTAGCACTATTTCTGCCATAGAATATTGTGTGAATTTGATGAAGTCACTTTACCTCAATTTTCTCCGCTATAAAAAGAGGGTAAGAAGTAGATGACCTTGGGGCGCCTGGGTGGCTCAGTGGGTTAAAACCTCTGCCTTCAGCTCAGGTCATGATCCCAGGGTCCTGGGATCAAGCCCCGCATCGGGCTCTCTGCTCAGCAGGGAGCCCGCTTCCTCCTTTCTCTGCCTGCCTCTCTGCCTACTTGTAATCTCTGCCTGTCAAATAAATAAATAAAATCTTAAAAAAAAAAAAAAAAGAAGTAGATGACCTCTAAGTTCCTTTTAACCTAGAATTATCCTGTGGTTTGATGATGTTTAAACAATTCATGTCAGACAGTGAGACAAGGGATGAAGTGGTGATGAGAGTTCCTCCAATGCTGTGTGCCAAGGAAAAGCCATCTTCATAATGGTTTCATTTTCAATATCTGGCCCCTTCACTGAAAGAACAAATGAATTGTCTCATCCTCTCACCTGGCTGCCTCTAGGTTCTGGACAGACAGCAAAAGTCTCAAAGCCTTAGGATGTCACTTGGGAAGAAATGTGAGCTAAAGCGTTAAAAGGAAGAAAATTCTTGTAACAGTGATCAAAGAGGGACTTGAAGAGTTAATCCATGACTGCTTCTAAGCCTGGAGATGGTATTTGGAAAAAATGTGAACAGGTGATGATTGCAGCTCAAGGTATGGCTTGGCATGGTTTTGACCTTCAGGTGTCAAATTTTCCTGGCAGTCACAGAGATAAGTGAAATGAATCCATGGGAAGATAATAATGATGTTTCACTACAGCCACGTAACCCAATTTTACAAGACCCAACTAATATAAGAAGATCCGGCTACTGCAAGAGAACAGAAAATGGATATTCAAAAAGCCCTAGGAGACAAATACAAGCTGTTCATGATTACCATGAATATATCGAACAATTTTTTGATAACCAAAGAGCATGGCATGAACTTGCAGAACTGTGTATCAATGAACACAACTATGCAAAGAAGACTTTTGTTTAGAGGAGCTCATGGTGACAAATCCACACATTTACCCTGTTGTCAGCAGGACATTGAAGTTAAAAATCTTGACCTTTCAGGGATTTTACATAAGCATTGAAAGTATTCCACAAAAATACGAAAGCTTTGTTTGGGCTTAAGTGTACACAAACCACATTGCTTCTGATCCCAAAGCAAGAATAAAATGGAGGAAAATGACATGAAATATGTTCATTGGGCAGCTAAAAAAATAACAGAGTTGATCAGTGTGAAGGTTGAAATAAGAAGGAAATCAAATACAGATAACCCTTGAGCAACTCAGGGGTTAGGGGCATTGACACACACCCCCCCACAACACAGTCACAAATTTGCAGATAACCTTTGACTCTCTAATGCTTAACTTCTAATAGCTGACTATTGGCTGGAAAGTCTACCAGTAACATAATCAATTAACACATATTTTGTATGTTAAGTGTATTACATACTGTATTCTTACAATCAAATAAGCAAAAGAAAATAAAATGTTATTAAGAAACTCATAAGAAGGAGAAAATACATTTACATTCCTGTACGTTTTGAAAAAAATTACACATAAGTGGACCCATGCAGTTGAAACCATGGTGTTCAAGGGTCTACTGTACTCTCCTTAAACCACTGAAGATATACTGGAAACATTGTGGCTCAGTAGTTCTTAAAGTTTCAAAAGCTAGTGCTCATTAGATTTTACAACTCTTAGTTAAGTTTACTGGCCTGTAACTTACTAAATGCCTAGTGCTACTTATACTAAATCTGTGCTAAGGAGGCAGTTGTGTGTGTGCACGTGCACATGCCTGTGTGTGGGTGGTATGAGAGAGACAGGATGGGGAGAGGGGCAGAAAGAGAGAGACTCTAAAGGATTTAATGCCATTTTATCTGTGTAGCCCCAAGGATGAATGCTTTTCAAACTGCCTGTTAGCAAGGATGACATAACTTAATATCTTAATGGGTACAAAGTCTCAGGATAATCACTGATCAAATTCATTAATGTTTCTTCCTCTCTCTCTCTCTCTTTTTTTTTTTTTTACAATTTTATTTATTTGAGAGAGAATGAGTGAGTGAGTGAGAAAGCGTAAGCAGGGGGAGGGATAGAGAGAGGGAGAAGCAGACTCCCACCTGAGCAGGAAGCCCAACAAGGACCTCTATCCCAGGACCCAGGGATCATGACCTGAGCTAAAGGCAGATGCTTAACATACTGAGCCATCCAGGAGTCTCTATTTCTTACTTTATCTTTTTTTTTTTTTTAAGACTTACTTCTTTATTTTTTTAAGATTTTTTATTTATCCATTTAACAGGCAGAGATCACAAGTAGGCAGAGAGGCAGGTGGGGGGGGGCGGGAGGAAGCAGGCTCCCTGCTGAGCAGAGAGCCCAATGTGGGGCTCGGTCCCAGGGTCCTGGGATCACGACCTGAGCCGAAGACAGAGGCTTTAACCCACTGAGCCACCCAGGCGCCCCAAGACTTACTTCTTTATTTTGAGAGAGAGAAAGAACACATGCACAGCAGGGAGCAGGGAAGAGAGAAAATCTCCAGCTGACTCCCTGTTGAGCAGAGGATCTAGAGGGGCTGATCTCTCAACTCTGAGATTATAACCTGAGGCGAAACCAAGAGTCAGACACTTAACTGAGTCACACAGGTGCCCCTCTTCTGTGTATATTTCTTGACCATGCTGAGGTTGGTTATAAGGGAGAATTATCCAGAGCCATTCAGTCTTATCCTACACAGTGATTCTGCTTTTTCCCTTACACAATGCCCTTCTACAAACTAGAAATTGAGACTTCTGAAAGAAATATTAAGAACCTCAGTGACAGACTGTATCCAATATTCATTTTTTCTTTTTTAAAGATTTATGCATTTATTTGAAAGAGAGAAAGAGTGAGTAGAGGGAAGGGCAGAGGGAGAGAATCCTCAAGCAGGCTGCCAGCTAAGAGCAGAGCCTGACACCGGGGTCCTCACAGGGCCCTTGAGATCATGACCCATGAGATCATGACCTGAGCCAAAACCAAGTCAGACACTCAACCAACTGAACCATCCAGGTGCACCTAGACTGTAAGAGGCTGGGAATAGATCCCCAAATAACCCACCTGTAGGTGAATTCCCTCAGTCCAACTGCCAACCTTCTTCCTCTGCCCCAACTAGCTTTATCCCCTAAGATCTTCTCAGGACTCTGGTGCCCACTCAGAGTTCTCTTCCCAAAGAAGCTCTCCTTTTCCCTTCCCCAATTAAAGTGCCTCCGCACTGGCATCTGACGTATCTTTCTCTCATTTTATTTTCATTATTTTTTTTTTTTTTTTAACCCAAAGATCACATTGATGTGTTCTCTTTGTAAATCACATGATGAAAGAATCCATAGGGGGAAAATTCCTCTCTTCCACACTAATTTCCACTGTTAGCAGGATAGAAACCACAGCTCTGGCTCTGATCATTTCTCCCAGAATCTGACTAGCATACTTCACTCAGTCTAAGGGGCGAAACCTTTTCCTACCTTTCTCACAAGACCTCCCCGTCTCACCTGCCTAGCCCAACTCGCTGCTCAAGCGTTAGGAATCTCTGAGTGCTCAGATAGATATTGGGGTGTGCAAACATGGTGGCAGGAGAGCTTTGGCTATCTCTTGTTTACCGGATACTTAAAAAGTAGCGAGCTGGCTGCAGAAGGCTGGGGGTTTTAGGACTCAGTCGTCTGTCTGGCTATGATCCCCAGGTTCACATTTGGGGAACTATCCAGTCTGAGTCCCAAACCCCAATCTCAATCGCCTTTCCAAACCGGGCTTGTAGCTAGGAGACAGGAGCGTATCTTATTCATTTTCCATGGATCTATTTTAGTCGGTGGATTGTCAGACTTTTAATTTCAAGGTCCTGAGCATGGCGCAGCGTTCATTGATTTTCTGGCATCTGTGGCTCCTACCGCGTCTGGCCCTCTTTGAGCTGTACCTGGCGTGGCCACGAGAGGGCGATAGGGACGCAGCGCATTCCCCAACACGGGTCGCGGAGAACCGTGCTCCAGGTTCAATTTGGCGGGAGGTGACCAGCCCGCCTTGAGCTGCGCTGAGCCCGGCTCTTTACTATGGAGTCGCCCCAACCCCAGGATGGTCCTAAACCCACTGAAGGCCCCGCGCAGCTAGAGAAAATGGGTGGTGAGGAAGACACCAAGAACGACGGGAAGGAAATAGGACCAGGAATGGAACGGGAGGGACTAGAATCTCAGCAAGTCCCTGGTCCCTTTCTGTGGGTCACCGGAGCTTCCGGACAGTGGGAAGAGGACATGTGCAAAGGGAAGGAAAGGAACACTTGTTACTGTTTGTTTGTTTGTTCTGTTTGTTTTTCTTTTTCCTTCCTTCCTTCCTTTCTCTCTCTCTCTCTCTTTCTTTTCTTCCTTTCCTTCTCTTCCTTCCTTTCCTTCCCTTCCTTCCTTCCTTCCTTCCTTCCTTCCTTCCTTCCTTCCTTCCTTTCTTTCTTTCTTTCTTTCTTTCTTTCTTTCTTTCTTTCTTTCTTTCTTTCTTTCTTTCTTTCTTTCTGTCTTTCTTTCTGTCTTTCTTTCTTTCTTACCGCAGGGCAGGAAACTAGTGATGCAAGCAAAGCAGGTGCACCTGGAGGAGGCGTACAAAGCCCGTCCCTGTCGCTAACCCCCAAACAAACTTGATCTCGATCCCGACAGGCAAGTCCCCGGAGCCGCAGGGAGAACGTGAGCCCCGGAGACTCCTCGCGTGTCCAGGAGCCCAGCTCCGACCCTGAGGTGGGGGAAGAACCCGGCAGGAGGCGTGTCCCAGCAGCGCCTGCGGGAGGAGAGGCTGCCTGCGCACACCTCAGAGAGTCAGCGCGCGGCGTCCCCCGCGGTTCCATGGTGTAATGGTGAGCACTCTGGACTCTGAATCCAGCGATCCGAGTTCAAGTCTCGGTGGAACCTTGCCCTTTAGGCCGAGCCACCGCCAGCTTTTACTTTCCTCTCGATACCCAACGAGGCGCACGTGCTTCCCCCCTCCGATGTCCCGCCCCCATCCCGGGAGGGAAACTCCGGGGACATCGCGCAGTGCTTCTCCCCCCGCCCCCCTCAGGGGGGTCCTTCGCAGCCGCGCCCTTCGCGCTCCTCAGCCTCCCCCTCAGGAACCAGGGACCCGGAAACCCGCATCTCAGAGAGCCGTCCGCCGCCCCGCGCCACGGACACTGCGGCCACAGGGAGGGCACCGGGCCACTGCCACCTCTCGTCGGAGTCCCCCTCGGGCCTAGGGTAAAACCCGGCGGCTGCACGGCAAGGGGCATCCGCCGCGCGTCCGGTCGTTGCACCCACTCACCTGCACGGTAGAAAACGATGGCGACGGGAAACAGCGTTTCTTACCTCCGCCCTGCGGTGGTGAGAATGCAGTTTCTAGGGTCCTGGGTTCGAGCCCAAGGGTGGGCGTCTTTCCTTTCCTTTTCCTCGGATCCTTTCCCGCCCCTCTCAGAAGAATCCCGAGTGTCTGTTCAGGCCAGTAGGGGTCGCAGTTGTCCTAAACTTGGTACTGGAGCGTGGGGCTTCGGTCCCGTCAGTCAACCCTAAACCGCGGGAAATAAGAGATTCTGGCTGGGGATTCTCTGGGCCTCACCTGCTGCCGCCCTCGGGGCTCCTCCAGGGCCGAAGGCAACACGAGCCAGGGCAGCTCCGAGTCCTGACCCGTAGGGTGCCCCTCGCTCCTGGGGCGACTCTGCTCCACGGAGAAGACGCCTTACGACTGGACCTGATGGAAACACGCTCGTTCTCTTCTGCTCGGTCGAAAAATTTGGTCACAAGTTCTGAAGGACCTCATAGCTAGTGAAAATGTCCACTGCCACACCTCTCCTAGTTTTGGAACTTCCGCCCGTTTACAAAGGAATGTAAAATACAGTTGTTCTCCAAGGGCTCGCTTTGCGGCTCTGAAGAGCAAAGGAGTGAGAGCCCTAAGGCTGGAGGGGAGAAACGGAAAGCGGAGACAGGAGGAGGAAAAGAGATAGGAAGGAGAAGGGGCGGGATCCGAGGGCGGGGAGCCAGTCTGTTGACCTGCAGACTCCGCTGCCGCTGCGGGCTCATTCTGCAGCGCTGCCGCGTTTGGGTTGAATCTCATTGATCCCCCAGGAACTTTGGCTTTACCTGCAAAGTACGAACGTGCGTGTCTGGCGTTGTCCTTGCTCTTTTTATTAATTGTGGAAGTCGGAGTAGGAGGTTAAATAGACCTGCAAGTTATTGGGAACCAAGTTAGGACCTTACTGAATTCTCTGGCGTTAACTGGAAAGCAGACTTTCCTTCCCTTCTCTCCCATTGCAAGAGGACTGCCGGCAGGACAGGCTTGGAGAGAGTCGAGGCACCCAAGAGCATGAAGATGGCCAAGGACTAGTTCTTTGCTGGACATGTGGTGGCTGAGCTGACTGTGCCCTTCCCAGAGCGTGGATCCTAGGGGTCTGGCCAGGGGACTGAGCAAGGGGACCTGTCAGAGTGAAGCAATGGGCTTTCTCCAAAGCATTGCAGACCTTCCTTTCTGACCTCCATCTTCTGTACTGGACAGATCCTTTTAATGGAACTGCATTGATCTGTAGATTTGGGTACCCTTCCCTGGCCAACTAGAGCCTCTGCCCTTACCAAGACCTGAGCCCCAGACATTGCTTCAAGGAGAAGTTACCCTTTATTTTCCCACCTGAACTGCTCTGGCTCAAGCCCAGCATCTGTCTTGTGATAAAGACAGCCCCTCACCCCTTCAGGCTAGGAGGGCTGATGCTCCTTCACTCCCAGCCCCTCCACAGTCCCACATATGTGTATGGTTTCAACCTACAGAAGCATATCCAAGGCCTACATCTCTCAAATCTCCTTTCCCTTCACCCTGGATCCATACTCTACTCCACACATCCATTGCAGAGTGATAGAGTTTTCTTCTTGTCCTTCTTGTTGCCCACCCAGCACTCCAGGATTCTTCTTCTTTTGTTTTTGGAATTGTTCCTTTCTTGGATAATGTCTTCCGTGTACTATTCATGAAGGTACTCTGCCCCCGTTTGCTCAAGGTGAGGACATGGACCTAAGCTCCATCAATGACCTCCAGTGATTAGAATATGAAAATTCCCTGGAATATGAAAATAGAAGTGGGGTGAGTAAATAAACCTCAGATTTATCCACTTGAAGAAAAGAGTATGTGAAAACACTGGTCTTTGTTCCTCCTATTTGTATCCTATGTGGCCCAGCTATGAATATAGAGATTACATAGTTAATATGATAGGTGATCGATAAAATTATGATACAGATATACTGGACGATAAAGCAAGAAGAGGCATGTTTGGTGTGGAGGTGATATTAGAGGGATATGTGAGAGATAATATCTACAATTTGAAAAACAAGGAACAGTGAAGGGGGGGTTGCTGGGTTTTAAAAATTTATTTATTTACTTGACAGACAGAGATCACAAGTAGGCAGAGAGGCAGGTAGAGAGAGAGAAGAGGAAGCAGGCTCCCTGAAAAGCCTGATGCAGGGCTCGATCTGAAGACCCTGGGATCATGACCTGAGCTGAAGGCAGAGGCTTAACCAGCTGAGCCACTCAGGAGCCCCGGGTTGCTGTTTTCTAAACAAACTTATGAGTATGCATAACTTTGATAAAAACTTGTCCCAAATACAAATTAATTCCTTTGCCATATATGTATGTATGTGGAAATTTAAAGTGTATTGTTGTATCTCGAATATTATTGGCTCTTTTCATATTATTGGCTCTTTTCATGGAGGAATTCTGGGTTTGATGTCTTGCACAGAACAATTTCCCACTGTAGGTCTATAAAACTGTGAGCAAAAATAGGTTCAAACGAAATGGCAGGTAAGGACTATCCAAATTTGGCAAAACATTAGAGAAAAGAATATTTTCATAAAATGTGGGGACTATGACCTACATTTTCTTTTCAGGGTAGTTAGGCAGGCAGTCACAAACTTTGATTGACAATTCCATGCTCGGGACTCTGGAGAGAAGGAGAGGCATAATAATGCATATTAGTATATGCATGTTCCCTGCAGTAGTATGTGTGATAATCAATATTGGAGCCAATTGCATGATCATCAATTAGAGAGACTGTTTGAATAATGACTTACTTATATCGAGAAGGATCTTAACTAAAAAGAACAAAGCAGGTAATGAAAATGCTGATGGCAGTGGCGCTGGTAAGAGCTAATGTGTTTTGAACATTTGCCTGTGAAAGTCATTGGCTACGTGCTTTCCCCACACATCTCATTAAAACTATGGACAAGCAAAATACTCCATTTCACTCATCTTACATGTAAAAATGGAAGCACAGAAAAGTCACATAACTTTTTTGGACTGATTAAGTTTCCCTCCTAGAGCTTGTACCTTCACCATTGGATGTGAGCTGGGTTCTCTTGTTCTCTGTTTTAGGGATTTACAGTGTTTCAAATACGTTAAGCTGTAAACCAGGCTTTGGAAAAGTAGGGGAAGATGTAAGGGCAGTTGTAGATTATATGTTCTCTGGAGCTCCAAAACATTTTCCTCAAAGGGGGACTCATTGCTAGTGGTGCCTGGGAAATAGAAAGCATAAATTTGGTATCCTAAAGAGAAAGGGGAAAGGTTGGAAACCCACCTTCTCCGGAAACCCAAGCATCCCTGGGTGGGATTGAACCACCAACCTTTTGGCTAACAGCCCAGTGCACTAACCAACTGCACCACAGAGACACTCCATGTAATCACTCATTGGCTGGGGGTCAATTATACTATATACATTATGGTTTTGTGTTCCTGGTTGAAGTCTGACAAGAATGCACAACCTGATGGCTATAGTTAACCTTGCTGAATAGTATATTTGAAAGGGTAGTTGTTATGAGTTCTTATCAAAAGGAAAAAATACATTTAAAACCATTTTTATTTATATGAGAGGATGGACGTTCACCCAACTTGTAATCATTTCACAATATGAGTAAGCCCAGTCATTATACTGTATATCTTAAACTTTTAAAGTGCTGTATCTCATTTCAATCTCAGTAAAACTCGGGGGAAATTATATTATCCATAATCGTCTCATTGTACAGAGGTACAGAGAAGTGATTTTTGTGCCCAAGCTAGGGCACCCTCAACTCTTCTGTTTGGTCTAACCTCCCTCCCTGCTCCTGAAGCTTGAAAACGCGCGGGAGATATTGAGGCCTAGAGTTTTGGGTGATGACTTGGAGCCCAGCCTGTGAACTCCCAAGATCAAACATCAGGTGCCCTGGTGACAACGCAGTCTCTTGGTTGGAAGTCATCCATTGTCCAGTTCTATGCTCCACTTCACGTGTCCTGGTCTTCTTCTCTAGTTCCTCCAGATCGCGGGAGGCGGGGAGGAGGGTGCGAGCCTGAAGAACCATAATCAGCTGTTCCTCCACCGCGCCAACCCTTGGAGGCCACTAGATGGGGACTCCATGGGGGCAGGGATTTGGGTTTGTTCACGATGCAGGTCCCTCGCTTACAATATTGCCTGACACTTTGGTGCCAAATAAATGCCCCGTGAAGGAGTCCATTCTGCCGCAGGGGCCTGAAGGGGACAGGAGAGGAACGAGGAATTTCACCTTGGACGATTAATTTTAGTGCTAGAGAATTCCCTGTATGGGAAAAAGTCAAAGTCGGCCATTCTTTAAAATCTTTATACCGGAAGCTGATTTAGAGCCAAGTCAAGGTCCTGATCATGGAAACCTTTCGAGGACACCACCCAGAACTCCCCACCCAGGGCGGTGCTGCGGCCTCGCCTAGGGGACGCGGGTGAGCGCAGGGAGAAAGGTGATGAGGAGAGCTGAAGAGCGTAGGAAGTGGATGGGAGTGAGGGCGGTCTGGAGTAGGAGAAAGAAAGGGCAAAGGGAGGAGGAGTGAAAATAAAGCCGAGAGGCACCAACTCTAGCCATTGAAAGCAAAACTGGTTAAAAAACGCTGAGGCTATTTAGGTCGGTTTATAGATCTTGCTTGACCTCAGCGCAGCAGGTTGTCCACGGCCTGCGTTGGTCGTACAGTGGTTAGTACTCGCCTTGCGACCTTAGTAACCCTGGCTTGAATACTCGCTCTTTTCCTCTTTAAATAACCTCCCATCCCAGTAAAGCTGGCCATAGGGTGCGATTTCCCGCAATGAAACTGAAGACTGCGAACAGCTGAATCCGGCTCTGGAGGTCCCACGTGGCGGAGCTCCCAGCCTCAGCTCCCAACAGGGACAGAGAGAGACCTGCCTAACTTGGGGAAAGGCGGGAAAGTCGCCCAGAGGCGAGGTCTGCAGCGCCCAGAGTCCCCACTCTTACCCCGGAGACTGGAGGCAAAGACAGCAAAGAGCCAGATCCGCTTTGAGGGAGAAAGAGCCTGCACCGGGAACCACTCACTTTCATTGATGGGTAAGACTCTAAGAAAAGCACCCAGCTTTGCCTTGGAAAGGGAATTCTTGCTACCCTTAGGTAGAAGCATAAATCCCAGCTTTTCACATCTCACTTGTTTAGTCTGTAGTGTCTGACTTCCACTGATGTCTTTATTATCATAGCGAAACAGACTTTTGTTGGTACAAATTCTCCATAAATTTTAACATATATGTGTATTTGTGTAGTCATCATCATAATTACAATACATACAGTTTCATCTCTCCAAAAACCTTCTTTGTGCTATCTTGTTACTGTTACAACTCACAGCCAACGGTATGCCTTTGCAATCACTGATCTGTCCATCGCTATATATATATATCTATCGATTTGTGGGATATATAGATAGAGATCTATAGATCTATCTCTCTATTTTGTTTTCTGAGACTGTCATAAGAATGGAAGCCATACAGTATGTAGCCTTTTCAAACTGGCTTCTTTTACTCAGCAAGGTGGAGTTGGGATTTGTTTTGTAGATCAACAGTTCCTGTTTACTGCAGAATATTCCATCCAGTGGGTATGCCACTGTTTTGTCTATCAGGTATCCTTTTGAACCACATTGGATGATTGTAGCTTCTGCTCTTACAAGTATAGCAGCTATGAATATTCCTGTAGAGATTTTTGTGTGAACACTAGTTTTCATTTCTTTGAGGCAGATTTCTGGCAACCCAAGTTTGCTAGATCATATACTACTTGCATGCTTAACTTTATGTATGAGAAACTACCAAATCTTTTCCAGAGTGCCTATACCATTGTGTATTCTCACCAGCAGTGTTAAGAGAATTCTAGTTACTCCTTATCCCAGATGCTTGGTACTGTCATTCTAATAGATGTGTAATGCCATTTCATTATGGTTTCAGTTTGCATTTCCCTGATGCTTGACAACATTTATGTGCTTATATCCTCTAGAGAAGTCTGTTCATGTCTTTTGCCTATTTTTTCATTATTATTTGTTTCCTTATTGTTAGTTTAAGATTTCTTTATATATTCTTGTCACCAGCCTTTTGTCCTATTTGTGATTTTTTTCTTTCAATCTGTAACTTTTCATTCTTTTAGCTGTTTTTTGGAAAACATTTTTAATTTCAATGAAGTACAATTAATTTATTTCCTTTTTCTGGATAGCACTTTGAGTGACATCCCTACAAACACTGCCTAACCCCATTCCATGAAGATTTTCTTCTATAAAATATTTAGTCTGTTCTCTATGGTTTTTTTGTTCATAAACTGTATGGTTTAGGTGGATTTTTTCTTCATATGGATGTCAAATTATGCCGACACAATTTGTTGAAAAGAAAATAAAAGTCTTTCTTCACTGAATTGCTTTTACACTTTTGTCAAAAATCAAGTGGGCCTATTTCTGTAGTTCTATTTCTGGACCCTCTATTCTGTTTCATTGGTCTGTATGTCTATCCTTCTGCTCACCCACAATATCTTGCTAACTGAAGCTTTATACTAACTCCAAAAATGGGTAGTCTTATTCTTCTAACTTTATGGTACTTTTACAAAGTATATTTAGTTCTTTTCAGGATTCTATCTCTCTGCCATTCCAGCCCAACAAATCGAGAATCTGTTAATATCTACAAAAGCTTTAAAACTTCAAAGACTCTGTGAATAGAAGGAAAAGATAGTGGTCTCCTTTTCCTATGGTGTCTTGTTGGAGTAGATCCAAGGGAGTAAGAAGGGGGAGACTGTGGGTGGCAGCAGATGAGGCCCAGAGAATCCTCAGCCAGAATCTCTTATTTCCTGCAGTTTAGGATTGACCAACCAGACCGACTCCCCAGGCTGAGTTTAGGACAACTCCGACCCCTACTGGCCTGAACAGATACTCGGGATTCTTCGGAGAGCTGAGAGAGGAACGGACTGGAGGAAAAGAACATGAAAGACACTCAACCTTGTGCTCCAACCCAGGACCCAAGAAACTGCATTCTCACCCCAGCACGACAGAGGTAAGAAAAGCTGTTTCACACTGACGTCATTTTCTACCCATGCAGGTGAATGGGTGCAAGGTCAGGACGCCCTCGGGAGAAGGCGTGCCACATGCCACTGGCTTGGTATCAGAGAGGAAAGCAAAAGGCAGCGGCAGCTTGGCACAAAGGGCAAGGTTCCATCAAGACCTGAACTCAGTTCGCTGAATTCACAGTCCAGAGTGCTCTCCATTACACCATGGAACCATCTGGGGAAAGAGACCTGCTGACTCTCAGAAGTGTATGCACACAGCCTTTCCTCCCTCTGGCCTTCCTGCGGCTTTCCACCTGCGGGGTTCTTCCCCCAGCCTCAGGGGTCAGGAGTCACCAGGGATCACATTCTCCCTGCCTATCTGGAGGCTTGCGTGTAGGGGATGGAGATCAAGTTCCTTTGGGGATTAGCGACAGGGACAGGCTTTTTATGCCTCTCCCAGGTGCACCTGCTCTGCCTGGGTGACTAGTTTCCTCACAAGTCTGAAATCCGGATGTCAGCTTGTTATGTTTTCATCTGATGCTCAGGCTCCTCTTCCAAGCTCACTACAGTTACTGGTAGAATTTATTTGTTTCATGTCTCCAAAGGCAAGGGAAACAAGGGCAAAAATGAACTACTGGAACTTCAACAAGATCAAACGCTTTTGCACAGCAAAGGAAACAGTTGACAAAACCAAAAGACAGCTGACAGAATGAGAGAAAATATTTGTAAATATCTTATCAGATAAAGGGCTAGTATCCAAATTCTATAAAGAACTTATCAAACTCAACACCTAAAGAACAAATAATCCAATCAAGCAATGGGCAGAAGACATGAACAGACATTTCTGCAAAGAAGACATCCAGATGGCCAACAGACACATGAAAAAGTGCTCAACATCACTTGGCATAAGGGAAATACAAATCAAAACCACAATGGGATACCATCTCACACCAGTCAGAATGGCTGAATATTGGCTAAAATGAGTCAAGAAAGTACAGATGTTGGTGAGGATGCAGAGAAAGGAACCCTCTTACACTGTTGATGGGAATGCAGGCTGGAGCAGCAACTCTGGAAAACAGTATATAGGTTCCTCAAAAAGTTGAAAATAGAGCTACCCTATGACCAGCAATTGCACTCCTGGGTATTAACCCCAAAGATGCCAATGTAGTGATCCAAAGGGGCACCTGTACCCCAATGTTCACAGCAGCAATGTCTACAATAGCCAAACTATGGAAAGAGCCCAGGTATCCACAGACAGGTGAATGGATAAAAAAGATGTGATACACACACACACACACACACACACAATATTATGCAGCCATTAAAAAATGAAATCTTGCCATTTGCAACAACATGGGTGGGACAAGGGTATTATGTTAAGTGAAATAAGTCAGAGAAAGACCATTATCATATGATCTCACTGATACATGGAATTAAAGAAACAAAACAGAGGATCATGGGGGAAGAGAGGGAAAAAAGAAAACAAGACAAAACCAGAGAGGGAGATAAACCACAAAAGAGTCTTAATCATAGGAAACAAACAGGATTACTGGCGGGAGATAGGTGGGGCGATGGGGTAACTGGGTGCTGGGCATTAAGGAGGGTATGTGATGTAATGAGTACTAGGTATTATATACGACCGATGACTCCCTGACATTTACTTCTGAAACGAATAATATATGTTAATTAATTGAGTTTAAATTAAAAAATTAAAATAAGTGAAAAATTAATTCATTTGCTTGTGGTTGTAAGACTGAAGTCCTTGTTTTCTTGCTGACAGTCAACCAGAGGCCATGCTCTGCATCTAGAAGCTGCCTACATCCTTTTTTCATGGCGCCTTTTCCATTGTCAAACAAGTAATTGTATGCTGAGTCCTTCTCATGATTCACTCTGATTCTGTCTTCTGCTAGCCAGAGAAAGCTCTCATATATAAGGAGTCGCGCAATTAGATCTGGTCCACCCAGCTCATCTTCCCACCTTAAAGTCAGCCATGCTGTATAACACCACCACCGTGGAAGCAATGTCTCGTCACTCTAACAAGTTCCAGGGATTTGGGGGAGACATATTTGGAAACCATTTCAACTTCTCTTCACTATAGTCCAGCCTCTGGGTTCAGGAATACATGTCCCTTCCAAATGCAAAATAC
The DNA here is from genome assembly GCF_011764305.1 of Mustela putorius furo. Classification (NCBI taxonomy): domain Eukaryota; kingdom Metazoa; phylum Chordata; class Mammalia; order Carnivora; family Mustelidae; genus Mustela; species Mustela putorius. Next base: position 1,665,121 of record NW_025421424.1, read on the forward strand.
ATTTACCTTATCCCTAAGGTTCCCAAGTTTTATTCCAAGGCAGCATCAGTTCAAAGTAGAAAAAAAAAATGTTGTGTAATCAGCTCAAAATTCCAAAATCACATCTGAATCACTTATATCAGGTGTGGATGATTCCTGAAGGTGTCCATTAAGCGCAGAGTACAATTCCCCTCTCTCTGTGGACCTGTGAAACTATAGAACTATTTGTATGCACTCCTCCCCAAGTGCAATAGTGAGACACATAAAGAATAACATTTATTCAGGTTCTAGCTGAAAAAGAGGCAAAATGGAAGATATTAAAAGGTCACTGATCCAAAATAATTTGGAAAGCCACCCAAACAAAATTCAGCAGGAATTCCTTGGTTAGGTTTCAAGGCCTCAAGACATGAGGTTTTGCCTCTGGGCTCCCATTCGTTTGCATCTTCATTTAGTTATTATTTTTTCCTTTCTTTCATAGGTCTCTGGCTCTTCCACTTCCTTCTCATACAGCATCCTCCCCTTAATGGTTGGTATGTTGTCCCCACCTGAACAGGTCTGATAGTGACGTTGTTGTGGTTCTGTCCCCCAGGAGCGGCTGCCCTCACCATCTCACTCATCTGGGATCCTCTTCCCTGACCAGATTTCTATCTGTCATGACTCTTTCAGCTTACCCATGTGCCTTAGGAGAAAGCTAGAATTGTGGAGCCCCAGCAACGATCTCTGCTGTCTCTTCTCCAGGAGGAGAATAAATGACAGAGGCCTTCACAAAGAAATGACCCCCGCTGAGGGCGGACATCCCCAGCAATTAGAACAGAGGAGGAAGCCTGTAGGGCAGCAGAAGCCCTACAGACCCAAATTGTGGAAGCAGGACCCACATCAGGTAGGAGCCCTTCCTGGAAATGTCCCCATCACCCCACTGAAAGCCATCTTGGATGAAGGACATGGTCTGCTCAAAGCAGTTAGTCTTGTGAGCATTGGGTCTTTCAGAGTCTCCATCCTCAGCCATTTGATTAAAATGGACTTTGTCCATACCTGAGGATCTCCTTCAATTTTTTGTCTGAAGTGCCCTTACCCCCAGGGGAATGGAACAGGCACCATAGTGACTCTGATGGAGCTCTGCAGCTGGTGCCCAGGGATGGGAGCCCTGTCTGTTACATGATATCCCATTTCATATCTAACATTCCCGTGCTTCATGCTGCCTTCTCTAATTTATATCCTACACACTCTATTGTACCTAAGATAAATATGCTCAAAGAGGTAATTATATTGTCCACTAAAGCATATGTGGCATTAGGATCTCACACTGCTTTTTTTAAGGCTGTGCTGTTCTTGCTTCAGCACAGACCTGGGATAGGGTTTGAATGAAAATATGGTTGGGACTAGAGATCAGTAACTATAATTATTGCTGGGAACTGTTATTTATCCACTGGACAAGTATTTAGTGAATGTTTCACTGGGCAGGAATCACTGGGGACATGGAGTGAGCAAGGTAGACCAAATGCCAGTCTCAGGAAAATGAACTTTGACACTGGAGTTAGATATTTTATAGATAAACACATAAGTGAATTTTACTTGTGATTATGATAGATATTATTTAACACTTTCCTGTTATGTGATCCTAATCTCTTAGCCAGTGATTTAAAAGTGAATATAAGTAATAGCATTATATAATTGTGAGAAAAGATCTGTCCCCAGATAGGCCCTTCTGGTATTTTAAACAGTAGAAATACCTACATTTGATCCAAAGTCTCTTCAAAATTATTTATTTTTAAGTTAAACTTTAAATTTCAGTGTCCTCTGAAATTCAGAAGTAGGTTTCTGGAGGGTGTGTAGGAGCCTAGACACGGAAGCTTACAGCCAAGCCTATGTGGGGGCTCTGCTGCTATCAGCTGGAAGGGGAGTTTGGGAAATTCTCCCAATGTCTGTGGGCCTCAGTTTCCTCATGTGTAAGATAAGGTTGATATTCAAATTCTCCAAAGTCCCTTCCTGCTCAGTTTCTCTGAGTGCACGAGGAATTGAGGTGCCTTTTCCAAAGCTTTGGGGACTGCAGCTGAGACCCGACTTGGTCCCTTCTCTGTGTGTCTCCTGCAGGAACCTGAGCTGAGTCCACACTGAAAGCAGAGAACAGAGGGAGCAGATGGAAGACTGGATATCAGCAGGTTTGGGGGATGAGAATAACACAAAGAAAGACAAGGCAGTGGTGGAGCACGTGGTTGCAAAAGGACGGAAGAATAAGGACCATTCGAGTTCAGAAAAATCAGGGGAACCTGAGGAATGAATACACCAGCATCCAACTCTGCAAGGAACTGCCTGAGCTGAGCACAGAGGACCAGGAGAGTAACTTAGTCCATAGTGAACCTGTGCCCCTGCCGAGGAGCCCCACAGGACAGATTGGGATTTGTTTGTACTGCTGGAAACACCCAGTTCTCAGAGGAGGAGGATGCGACCATGAAGCTCTGCCCCAGTCCCCTAGTTTCAACCTTGGAGCTGCCTTCATGGTGGATGTCTTCCAAGAAAGTGTGGGCTTAGAGGGATCAAGGATGTTTGGATAAGGGTTGGAGATGTCCATTCTTACTGAAGGGAGTTATGCCCTTACAAATCTGACCCTAATCATGGCTCTAGGTGCCAAATAACAAAGCAAACCACTTACTTCCATTGGTTGTACAGAAACAGGATGCTCTTAATGCACATAAATGGAAAGTGACTCTGCCTGTAGGGTCATGCAATAGAACAGATAACTTGGGCAGTGGCCCAAGAAGGGTATGGGTTGAGTTTGTGACAGTGTCTCTTAGGTCTTGGAGAAGAAGGTTTGGGGCTTGAAGTTGCAGGTGGGCTGGCTCATGGTAACATTACCCAATCTTGGGAAAACATGTCTAGCACAATTTTGGGTTCAATGGACACTAAATGTTTAGTCCATGAACTGCAGTCATTCTTTCACAGGTTATCCACTATTGGCTTCAAACAAAAGTGACTTTTCTATTCATAGATACCAAGGATCACCTGGGTGGCTCAGTCAGTGAAGCATCTGACTCTTGGTTTCAGCTCAGTCATGAGCTGGTGGTAGTGGGATCAACACTGAGTTGGGCTCCATGCTCAGCACAGAATCTACTTCAGCTTCTTTGTCCCTCTCCATCCCCCTCTGTTCTCCCAGATCATACTACTCTCTCTAAAATAAATAAAATCTTTAAAAAATAACAATGCTCACAAATATGCAGGTTTAAACACATCCTATGATGATTTTGATGAACAACAAGGTAAAGCAGATTTTTTAATTTTTTTTTTCCAACAGAGAGCAGAAGAGGCGAGTAATATATCATTTCGGCATCAAAAAATAAACAGGTAAAAGAAAGAATGTATGGAATTGTATGTCATCTACACAATGATCAGTTGGTTATAAACAAATTGGAATAAATCTATGTTTATATTGACTCATAGGTCCAGTGAAAGTGGCAGAGCATTGGGAAACAAAAACTGGCCAGGGGGGAACCCGGGTGGCTCAGTGGGTTATGCCTCTGCCTTTGGATCAGGTCATGATCTCAGGGTTGAGATAGAGCCCCGCATCTGGCTCTCTGCTCAGCGGGGAGCCTGCTTCCCCCCTCCCTCTGCCTGTTGCTCTGCCTACTTTTGATCTATGTCTGTCAAATAAATAAAATCTTAAAAAAACCTCATCTAAAAGTCATTCACATAATTGGAATTTAGAAAACCATTAAGCAAACCTAAAGCAAAAATATTTAAAGCTGTTTGTGAGCCACATGTTAACCCATCAGGGGTGAACTTTATGAGACACCTAACACTGAATAGATGCTTTGATTTCTTTGAGACCTGTTACCTGAGACCCAGGGAATGTGACCTTGTGAGTTATGCAGGTGAGCAAGTTTTACCTGATAGGATGTTAAGTCCAATGACTAAAGATGTATCTTAAATATGCTACACACACCAATCATTACTTAAGTCAAACATCTTCACTCTTCCTTGGGGAAATGGAGCTGACACAAAGGACTGCAGATTCTGTTGCAGAATCCAGACCTGATGCTTACAGACAGATGGCAGTGGACACCTACTTCAGATCTGGAGTATAAGCCTTTGTCTCATAAGGCAACTGAGTCACACAACTCAGTCACACAAGTGATCACACAAGTTGATCACACACACCCCTCAGCCTGTCACTATTACTTATTTTCATGCTGTTGGTGCCATCCTATAATAGACCACATCAGAAATGAGAAAAATCAGAGTTGGGCACAAACTCATGGCATTTGATGGATATATCATTGAATACAGTTCCAAATTTTCTGGCAGTACATAATGCCGGCAATAGATTACTGAAGACTAAATTAAATAATAAGTGGGAACATCAGTCTCTAAATTTTGCAACTGTGGTGATACAGCTACACACAAGATAAATGGGCAGCCTTGCCAACTGAATGGTTACTCTCAAGGAAAGTGTATTAATGGACATACAAAACATTTTGCATCCATTTGTCCACAAGACTCTGGACAATCTTCCCTGGCATACGACTGGATTTGGTTTGGATTATTCCTTTTCGTTGGGCTGCTGAGAAAAGTGCAAGGGAATGGAATCAGATCCTTCTCACCTAACAAATACCTAAATCTCCAAAGATACGGTCACTGCCAGATCCAGCTCGAATATCAAATGCATTTGCTTGCATCAAGACCCAAGATCAATGTATAAAACTCAGGTGTGATTTATGTGATTGCAGTGCCTAACTGAAAGGTGAAAGCGGTATCATTTGTAATAGCATGAAGCTTGAAATACTGAGGGATAGATCTGACTGAAAATCACAAAATATTTCACAGAGAAGTGAATGAAGCCTTAGAAAATGAAGAGAACTTCCTTATTTGGGGGTGGCAAGATTCAATACTGTTCAAACATCAACTTTCCCCATTTGATCTATACATTCAATTCAATCTTTTGCAAAATCTCAGCCCGTGTCTTTGGTAGAAAGTGACCAGTTGATTTTAAAATTCATATACAAATATAAATGACATCATATGGCCATACACTTGTGAAGCAAAGAACCAAGTTTTAGGGTTAGCTGTACCTGATTTGAAGAACCATTCTGAAATCATAGTAATCAAGATAGATTGGTATTGGCATATGACAGGTAAGTAGATCAATGAAATGGATTACAGAATCCCAAAACAAACTAATACTTATATAAGTGAACAGATTTTTGGCAAATGTGAGAAGCAAGGCACTGTAAAAAACATAATCTTTTAGAGCACGAGGGTGGCCCAGCTGGTGAAGCGTCTGACTCTTGATGTTGACTCAGGTCATGATCTCGGGATCCTTGGGATCTAGTCCCTCATCAGGCACCATGTTAAGAGGGGGTCTGCTTGTGATTCTCTTTCTCTTCCTCTGCCACCCCCACATAAATAATTTTTTTTTAAAATATAATCTTTCAACAAGGGGTAAAGTGTAATCTTTTCAACACATGAATATGGACACGACATGGGTATGCATATAAAAATAAATACATAAAATTGGATCCATAACTTACATTATACAGAAATTAGCCTAATATAGAGCATGAGCCTAAATCAATACTCTAAAATGTTAAAACTTTCAGAAGAAGACATAGGAGAAAATCTTTGGGAGCACCTGGGTCACCCAGTCGGTGGCTCATGTGACCCATGATATTGACTCACATCCTGATCTCGTGGGTTGTGGGATCAATCCCAGAGTTGGCTGTGCTCTCAGTGGGCAGTCTCCCTCTGTCCCTTTCCCCACATGCTCTGTCTCAGTCAGTCTCTCTAAAAGTTAAAAAAAATGGGACAGGCAGAGGGACAAGCAGACTCCCTGCTGAGCAGGGAACCCAATCTGGGGAGGGAAGGGCGAAGGGGGGGTGTGGGCAACCCCAGGGCCTTGGGATCATGACCTCAGCCGAAGGCAGATGAGGAAGCAACTGAGCTAGCCAGACGCCACAATAAATAAACCTTTAAAAAAAATCCTTATAACCTTAAGTTGGACAATGATTTCTGTTCTTTTAGATTTTATTTATTTATGTGACAGAGTGAAAGAGAGAGCACAAGCAGGGGAGAAGCAGAGGGACAGGGAGAAATGGGCCCCCCACTGAGCAAGGAACCTGATGCAGGGCTGGATCCCAGAACCCTGGGATCATGACCTGAGCGAGCCAAAAGCTGACACTTAATCGACAGAGTCACCCAGGTGCTCCTGGACAATGTTTTCTTAGATATTACACCAAAATTGTGATTTTTGAAAGAACAAATTGATAAACTGGATTTCATCAAAAGTTAAAACTTTGTCTCTTCAGAAGCCATTGGTGAGAGAATGCGAAGTCAAGTCACACATATGGAGAAAACAGTTATGAATTTCATACCTGAGGAAGGTCTCCTAATACAGCATTGAAAGAACTCTCAAAAGTCAATAAGAAGCCAATCCAATTAAAAATGGGTAAAATAAAAGTTTCTGGCTGGCTCAGCTGGTGAAGCAGCTGCCTTTGGCTCACATCATGATCTCAGCGTCCTGGGATCTAGCCCCTGCCGCCCTCTCTCAATCTCCCATGAGCAGGGAGTTCTCTCCCTCTGCCCTCCTCACCCTGCCCCACACGCCTGATCTTGCTCTCTTTCTCTCTTTCAAATGAAAAAATAAAACCTTTAAAAATTAAAATAATAAAATCAAATGGGTAAAAGATGCATAAAGACAATTCAGCAAAGAATATATATGGACAGTATATAACAACATGACAAGATCTATATCATTAGTCCTTGGGAAAATACAATTTAAACCATTATTTGCCAATAAAATGGCAAAAATGAAAAGGATCTCCATCCCAATTATTGGCAAGGATGTGAGGGAGCTAGATTTCTCATACACTGCAGATGGGAAGACTAAATTCTACTACTCTAGAAAATATTCTGGAAACTTTTTTTTCCCCTTAAGACTGACTTCTTTTTTTTTTTTTAATTTTTTATTTTTGATAAACATATATTTTTATCCCCAGGGGTACAGGTCTGTGAATCACCAGGTTTACACACTTCACAGCACTCACCAAATCACATACCCTCCCCAATGTCCATAATCCCACCCCCTTCTCCCAAACCCCCTGCCCCCGGCAACCCTCAGTTTGTTTTGTGAGATTAAGAGTCACTTATGGTTTGTCTCCCTCCCAATCCCATCTTGTTTCATTTATTCTTCTTCTACCCACTTAAGCCCTTAAGACTGACTTCTTTGAGAGAGAAGAAGTGAAAGTGAGTGGGGGAGGGGCAGAGGGAAAAGGAGAGGGACAGAATCTCAGGAAAACTCTCTGCTGAGCGCTGAGCCCTACTTGGGACTCTGTCTCATCACCAATGAGATCATGACCTGAGCCAGAATCAATGCCAAATGCTTAACCAACTCAGGCACCCAAGCACCCCAACAGTTGGGAAATTCGTCAGAATATTAAACCTATACTTAACATTGGCCATCACCATTCCACTCAAATGAAAAAAAAAAAAGATATATTTAAAAAATCTATTGATTACAACTCTTATTTTTTAATGGTTATTTTATTTTATTTTATTTGAAACTCTTATTTTTAATTGTCATTCAAATCCATCCACAGGTTAGTGATCCAAACAAATTGTGACATACCCAGCTCATGGAATATTATTCAGTTTTACAGAGTAATCTCTTCACATACATAACAAAATGGGTAGGAAAAAATTTTTTTTCTCAGATAATTATTCTGAGCAAAAAGACATCAGAACAAAACATGTACATAGCATATTATTTCATTATATAAAACCTCAGAAATTGCATATAATTCTATTGTTACAGAAAGCCAATCAGTGGTTCCCTGAGGTGGGAGTATGAGGGAGGAATTGCTAGAAGCACAAGGAAACTTTTGGGGGTGATAGATATACCCACTACTGGGGTGATGCATATATATGTTCAAACTTATTAAATGTGAGACTTTAATTATATATACTTTACTGCATGGAAATTATACATCAATATACCTGTTGAAACAGTTTAAATACAAAAAAACAAAAAACAAAAAACCTTTCAAACCCTGAAATTCACTAAGTGGTTCTTCTATTTTCAAAAAAAAAAAAAAATCAACCATATAATTTTGCAAGCTTGAAGTAAGCAATGAATCATTTCTTTGGATATGAAAATGAATTTATCTATCTTAACGTTTCTATATGTAACTCTCGAAGAAAAGACAACCTTAAGAGAACATAAAGGGAAGCCACAGTATAGAAGATGTTTATCTCTGACAAAGGACTTTTCTCTAGAATTAGATATCATGTAGTCTGAGAAGATAATTAATACAATAAAATAATTGGCCGAAAGACTTGACAGAAACTTCACAAAACAAGATATACGAATGGTTCATTAGCACATGACAAGAGGCACAACTCTTTAGTCAGGAGGGAAAGAAATCAGTATACAAAGAGATACCGTGTGTATCTACTGGTATGTCTAAAGTCAGAAAGTCTGAAATCTGACAAAAAACACTTGGAAGTCTCATGTAGCTGTGGGAATGAAAAATTGTACCACCACTTTGAATAGCTGACTTCCACTTATAAGATTAAATATAAATCCTATGGACAGTCATTCCATTCATAGGTATTTACACAATATGTCTATAGAACGATCAGCATGTGAAAGTTCATAACAGTTTATTTATTATGCCTAAATTATAACTGCCTAAAACCAGAACATGAAAGTCCAGTAACAGAGGAATGTATAAACAAACATAAAACCCTTGAAATCTTACCCAGCATAAAAATGTATCGAAATATTGATTGAGGTAGGGATATAGATGGATTTGTGTTTTTTTTAAGATTTTATTTATTTGCTAGAGAGAGTGAGAGAGCACAAGCAGGGGGAGTAGCAGAGGTACAGGGAAAAGCAGGCTCTGGGCAGAGCAGGGAACCTGACATGGGGCTTGACCCCAAGACCCTGAGCTCATGACCTGAGCGGAAGTTAGATGGTTAACAAGTGAGCCACCCTGGTGCCCCTCCTTTATGCATTTTTTAAAAGACAGACAATTGGCAAAGAATAGACAAGCTGTTCTGATATAAATATCCTTTCTCCTGTCCTAGAAAGAAATAATGTATATATAAAAAGATTGGAGAGGAACCAATTTGTATGGAACAACTTTGCCAAGACCCTGAAGCAGGTCTACTTTCCATTAAGACCAGAGATTAATGGAAGCCCCACCAGTCTGGAGGGGGCTGAGAAAGTCCTAGAACCCTAGAATGATCTGGACTACCAGACACATGTTCCTCAAAAAGATCAACTACTCACCTCCAAAGGCTCTGAGCAATTTGTGAAACTGTGGGTGAGTTTAAGACCAGCACCACTCTAGAACCAGGACTCTCCCTTGAACCAAAGCCAGCATATTGATAGATGCCATTTCGAAAATCACCGTTATAGGCCATGGCATGCTCCACAGTAGGGAAAACGGGTACATGAGCATCAATTGAGAGAAATATCAATCAACAGACAAGAGACTTTTTTTTCAAAAGACATTATTAAATAACGTCCACCACCCACTAAAACCCAGGAAAGTTCTCATTCAAAAACAATGTTTTAAGGAACATATAGGTATGCATCTTCATGATTTGGGGATAGAAGCTGATTTCTTAAATGTACAAGCAACCCAACAAATCAATAGATAAACTGGATTTCATTCATTCATTCATTCATTCATTCAAGTTAAAAGCATTTTTGTTTCAAAGGACACTATCAAGGAAGTGAAAAGCCAATCTATGGAGTGGGAGAAATATTTGTAAATCGTATTATCTGATGAAGGTCTGCTATATAGAATACATTGAAAGAAACCTCTTACAACTAACCAGTCAGGAAAAGGACAGCCAATATAAGAAACGGAAAAAGAGTTTCAGTAGACTTTCTCTAAAGGATAATACCAATGCAACAGTGAACACATGAAAAGATGCTCAGCATCATTAGTCATTAGGAAAATACAGATATAGGCACCTGGGTGGCTCCGTGGGTTAAAAATTCTGCCTTTGGCTCAGGTCATGATACCAGAGTCCTGGGACTGAGCCCCGCATCAGGTTCTCTGCTCAGCAGGTAGCCTGCTTCCTCCTCTCTCTGCCTGCCTCTCTGCCTACTTGTGATCTCTCTGTCAAATAAATAAAATCTTAAAAAAAAAAAAAAAGAAAATACAGATCTAAAGTGCAGTGAGATCCCACTTCAACCCACTAGTGGGACTTCAAACAAAGATACAATACATGTGTCAGGAAACTTATAGAGAAATGGAATTCTTACACATACCTGGTGGGAATGCAAAATGGTGTCATTGCTTTGCTTTGGAAAATAGCTTGGCAGTTCCTCATAAAGAGAAACACAGGGTTACTTTTGAAATAGCAATTCCACTGCAAGGTAAATAGCTAAGAAAATTGAAATCATATGTCCATAGGATGCGAAAAGAAGTCTACATAACACAGAGATGCAGAAAGAATATTGAGAAAGTTGGGACAGAAAAAAATTTTCAAAGTTAATTGCATAAACTAACTCTGGTTTCTGTCTTGTTTTTGGTTTTGATTTTGTTTTTGCTTTGTTTTGTTTTTGCATAAAAGAAAGCCTTATTTACTACATACATCCTAATAAAGTATTGTAAATGGAGGAATATCTAAATAAATTGAAAAGCTTTTCAAATACAAAGCAACTAATGATAACTAAACTGCTATCATGCTTCTCTTGTGTTTCTAATGGATAGAGAGAAAAAAATAAAACTAGAAAAGACCTAGAGAAGATCACTGTGATAGTCTATGACTTTACAAATTTCTTTTACTGGAAAAGCCTTAAGATAGGGTTACCTTAAAGAGAAGTGGGATGAGTTCATGAAAGCCCTTGGGAAATCAAAAACCTCTTGGGTGGGTTGCCTGAGTAGTTCCCTTGGTTGAGCATCTGACCTTGGGTTTAGGCTAGGGTCATGATCTCAGGGGTTGTGACGTTGAGCCCCTTATCACACTTTCTCCCTGTACCCATGCCCCCATTCTCTCTCTCAAATAAATAAAGAGAAAGAAAACCCAAAACTTCTTGGGAAAGTATTTCTCCCTTGATGATATCATACACACATAAGAATGAACAATGAGAACTATGCTGAGATAATGTTTTAGAAAGAGATGGGAACTGTGCTATCAGCACAAGGGTAGACAACTATTGACATTGGCCACTGAGGGGTGGGACCCATCAGTGGTGACCTTCAGGGGAGACCAAGAAGCCTTGTATACCAGCATGGCCTTGGCAACTGGAAGGCAGGGTCTCCCAAAGTTCCACTGACACTCTGGGCGTTCCATTCTGTTAGTGAAAGTACAGAGTGTTAGCTGCCATTCTGGAGGCTCCCTTGGTCATTCCAGTAGGAGTCTGAGCTACAAGCAGTGCCTTTGGCTCCCAACTCTGCCATCTTGAAACTTGTTTTTGTGGTTACCGATTCTCAAGTGCTATGGAGTGTTGTTCAAATTGTTCCCAACAGTAAGTAAAGAATTTCTTTTTCCTCACCCCTCAGTCCTGATTAAACCTACTTGATGTCACTGGTTTTTAACCCATCATGTGTTTGGGTTTCTTCTCCTTGGTGCTCATCCCTACCTTTCCTGCCACACATCACCATGGCAGCACCTCTTGCATCTCTGTGCAGGACAGGGGCAGAAATCAGTCTCCTGAAAATAAACCAAGGGCTTCAATTCCAGCTGGAAAAAAGCAAGCAGGACTTCTGAGACCTTAAGAAGAAATTCTTTGTATCTGAAGCTACTGCCTACTTCCTGGCCAACCAACTGTAGAAATACAGTAAGTCCTACAAGGTCCTGCTCTACAAAGTGGCTGTGTGTACTCCTTCTAAGAAATGAAAAGACTCTTCAGAAGTCTGCTATCTTCTTCATTTCTAATGTCACCATAAATCTCATTCCGACCACAATGCAGTAATGGTAGAAGTGGGTATTTGACCCTCAGTTTCCTGAGGATGAGAAAATGGAAAACAAGTAAGTTTGCATCCTCCCCAGGTTAGCAGTGACCTATAGGGTGGGTTAGAGCTTTCATCCCAGTGACTGATTCCTGGTGCAGACACAGAGATGACTGGTCCTGTCAGGATCCTCTCTGTCCTATAGCAGACCCTTCATCTCAGTTGGTCTGGGACTAAGGAACTCCATCAGGTCTTGGTTCTTGGATGTTCCATTGGCAAAGCACCAAGCTAGCTACACTGCAGAAACATGCTGATGGTCCACGCAGCACCGGGTTTGTGGGGAGGGGGTAGGACTATAGCAGGTGACACTACCTGCGTTCCAAGAGAAGGAGGTGGGTTCTGGTTTCCCTGAAACTGTGGTATCCATGAAGGATGCCATCCACGCAGGGACTCCCCAGGTGAGATGGAACCCGTGTTCAGGATCTGCTTCCCGAGTCCATGGAGGACAGGTGATACCTGGTTGGAAGACTGGGGGTGTTTCAGGGAATATGAGACAATCTTTGCTACCTCCTGTGTCTCTCCCTGAGCTGAGCAACCTTCAGTGAGGAAGGATGGTCAGCAGGTCCAGGCCTGAGCCATGAGACACGTGGCCAAGTAAAAATGAGGGTGAGTGGGGAAATCCACAGGTCCAGAAACCACCCAAGTCAGTGTATGGGGCAAGCCCTCCCCCACAGTCAGCCTGAATTGGGGAGCTCAGCTGCCTGTTCATTAGGAGGGGGCTGTGGTGGCAGAAGGAACCATGAGAATGGAGCACATGCACAGCTGAATGACAAGAAGAAATGCTGAGGCTGAATTTTTGTCATTCACTCACAGTTTGCCTTCAATACAACAAGGGGAGGTATAATTAAAAATGAGTGAGGCGGTGACAAGTAAAAATTGAAAACTGCTCTTTAGGAAAGTGAAGAGATGATTACCTCTCAGGGAAGGAGAAGCAAAGTTTCGATTGCAACTTTCCTGATAATCATCATGTAACTGTGGAAAACCAGTTGCGAAGATGATGAAGACAGTTACCACCCAAGGGCTTGGGGTGGAGGTAACACAGCACAGGGGTGAAGAGCATGGGCTCTGAGTCAGTCTTCCTGGACTGACAAATCCCTGATGCCTATCTTCCTATGTCTCAGTTTCCCTCTCTGTTAAACTACTACCATTGTGAGACCTACTTCTCTGAGTTGGAATGAATCCTGAGGAATTTTTGTTAAGCTCTCACAAAAGAGCCTGGAACCATGTAAATTCTGTTCATGATTCTACTGCTTCAATGACACAAACATCATGAGGATTTGGCCATGTTCCTTTCAAGTCATTCTGTTTTTTTGCATTCTAGTTCACACAGGCATTTCTGGGAGAATTTTTACCTTTGAGACATTGTTCAGTATAGGAATCCCAGCTCAGGGTACCCATCAGTCATGTAATCCTTGGGGCCTTACATCCTGTCCCTGCTTAGTGCTTTCCTTAAGAGGCTGCAAGACCTTGCTGGGCCATGATCAGTGTTGCAATCAGGAGATACGAATTCTGACTCTGCAAAATACCAGTTAATCAGGGCATTTAGTTCCTCTCTGTGTCCTGGGCTGTTCTTTCCTGGGGTCTAAAACAGGGAATAATCTACTTTCCTGTATTTGGGAGGCTGACGAAAAAGACATGGAGCTCCCAGCACAGAGCCTGGTGGCCCGGTTCCATTTGTCCTGGGATAGACCCTGCCTCCTCCCTTGAAGGGAGAGAGCATAGAAGCATGTCCAGCTTTCCACTGAGGCAGCCGTCTCTGTTTCTCAGAGTGTGAACAGTCCACCAACGTCATTGAATCCGTGCTGGGGAAGGAGATGCTGTTTGAGATGGGCAAGAAGGCAGACACGTTGGCCGAGAAGCTCAGGTAAGGAGGGCTCTCTGTGGGAGGCTAGAGGGAAGCTGTGGGCATTTCTGACTTGGGGTAGCAAAAGTCTGGGCCCGGAGAGGGGCAGAAACCATCATGGCAGTCACATTATACAAACATGTCCAAAACCAGTAGACAATAGTGACTGGTAAATGATGGAATCTAATGACTGAGAGCCTCATTTCCTCTTAAAAAAAAAAAAAATCAAAGTCACCACATACAAGGGAACAATTCATGACATTTAGCATTTTGACAATGTTGTGAGACCAAGACCCCATTTATTTTGCACACTGTCAGGACCTGGCTGACTGCAGTCTGCCATCCTTTCTCTCAGAAAATGCTGTCTTCTTGACCTGCCATTCTCCTGAGCACACCAGTTAATGTGAGCCATACTGTCCACACTTCTGTGTCTGGCGTTGTGTCCATTCACTGCACACTGCACTATATGTAGTTTTCTAGGGAAATGTGTGTGCCCCAAGTGAGCATCTGAAGGGACATCTTCCTGATGTGTTCTTAGGAGGACACCTGCCTTTGTTTACAGAAGTAAAGATGCAGGGGAAGTCCAGGCATGACCAGAAGAACACTCTGAATACAGAGGAGGCCTTGTTTTACCTTCTTCTTTCTCTGCCAGACAGGTCACCACACAGGCCAGACTTTAGCTTCAAGGACTCCTTGGGGAAACTCTGCCAGAAACCTCCACAAAAGCTTTTATTATCTACTGTTCAATTACTTGAATTTAACAATTTTCTCTCTCCCACCTTAGGCAATATCATATCCTAGTTAAAGATCAGGATAAAGAGCTGACCTGTTTGTATGAGAAGCTACAGGAAGGGAAAGATGTTTCCCAACTACTCAATAAGTACCTCGAGGACCTCCTCACCCAAAATGACAATGAGCATTGCCAAGGACAGGTCTTCCAAGAGCAAATGGCTGAGGGACACAGGCAGGCCAAGTGCCTTGCCTGAAAGCTCAGTCCAGGTAAGATAGCCACAGACCCTGATTGCACTGCGCTGCTCCAAGTCCCTGGGATCCCAAGAGGCTCCCAAGAGACTCCCCTCCTGCCCTCATACTGTTTGCAGAAGCTTTCCTGGGTTCCCGCCACATGTGTGGCCATGAGAGGACCAGGACTGGGAGGTGGTAGCAGAGAGGAGCAATGCACAGGGTGGACGTCACATGGTCCACCTGCCTTGCTTCATCCCTGAGGGGACACAGTCTTTGGGGCAGGAGGCAGCATGGAACAGATTTAGAGCCTGGAAAGGGAAATGTGACGAGGCAGCTTGTTAGTATGCAAGGATCCCTTGCAGAAGAGGGAGGTTCCCAGACTCAGCCCAGTCTGCATTGACCGTGGGTGAGAGAGTGAGTTTTACTTTCTCATAGCTATCCCCTCATCTGTAATGTATATCAAATAAATTCTTGTCACCATAGTGATCAAATGGGAAAATTCTTGAATGCACTTCAGTAAAAAAAGAAAGGCCCTGACCATGTGGAGTTGGATGTGGTACTGGAGTCAGTATGATTTGAAGGTGGGAGCACAGTTTAGATTGAACACTTTTCATAGACAGACGTCCCCTTGAGGACACTGAAGCCCACGTGGGGGTCATGAAGTCCCTGGTGGAGGGATGTGGGAAAGGCTGGTTGTCCTGTCATGAGGGCGAGGAGGAAGCTCTGTGTGAGTGCTGTGAATGCAGAGAGTCTGTGTCTGGGTGGGACTTGGGGCCTGCAGCAAGACATGCTTGTGGAAGTTAAGTCTGAACCTGGACAGTCTACGGCCATACCACCCTGAACGTGCCCAATCTCGTCTGAACCTGGACAACAATCCCCTGATATGGACAACAAGAGACAGGAGAAACAGTTGCCCAGGTTCAGTGATGCTGAGCCTCAGAATCACAGACACACCGCCTGATGGATCAGAAACTCAGGTCACAGCAGATCTTAAAGACACTGCCCTAAACTCAGTAGAACATCTAGTCACGCAAAGACACTTATGTCTCTAGGGCCATAAAAGCTGCTGTGCTTATAGTGATGATGTGGGAAATAGCTGAAGGGACAATTCTGGATTACTTTGCAGATCACTAGGACAATCAGGAGGATTAAGAAGAATAGAAAACAACGACCCAGGTGACAATGCATATTCCGGAACTGGTAACGTGTGGGTAAGAATGCACAGGGACTTAGAAAGAAAAGTAAGTGAGATCAAGAGAGTCCCAGGTGCCAGATGCAAGGATGAGCAGGACTGCAGATGGTCAACCCAGGATGCCCTGTGAGTCTGGTTATCTGTTGTCTTTATGGGGCTTGGAAGACCAAGATGAATTAACAGCCTTAGGATTCACAGTACCTACAAAATAGCCATTCTTCCCTGTAAATGGACGACGGAAGGAGATGCATATTTATTTTCCACAGTCTCTAAGGTCCTTGGTAGGAAGGTGAGCAGCAAAGGAAATGCTAAAGAGGCAACTACCAAAATTAAACACCAAGAGAAGCAATTAACCAAAAAACAAAAACTCAGGGCGTCATGTGACACTCATTAATACAAAGGTGCCAAGAAGGCACACATTTCTGCAGGCTGTAAGGAGTCCAGAGCTGTAACCACAGACATAGGTACATGGTGGTTGCCCCTGGGCTGGTCTTCACCTTCACTTCATGTGATGACTGTACCACACTGGGATGGTTGAGTCTCAGGCCTTGTAGGTCCTTCTGTGGCTGGGGCTCTGAGTATCTGCTGCTGCTACTCTCCCACCCCGAGGCAGCCACACTCTGTCTCTTGTAGAATGGATAGCTTTTTCCCTCTGTAGGCAACGGCCCTTTGCTTCTACTGACACTCCCCACTAACTCCCATCAACACCAAACCAGCTAGAAAGCCACACTGTCTGATCCTCCTGGTGTGGTCTTCTGTCATTCCTGTGTTACGCGGCACAGCAGGGAGCTGCAGGAAGTTGAGAAGAAGGAAGTCCCACAGGACACAGAGGATGAATGTGTTCTGACTCCTTCAACTCTGCCAGAAGGGTGTAACAGTGACCAGTCTTACAATGATGGCGAGTTCCCATTAAATGAACAGGAATTAGGCTCTGCTCCAGATTTAGCCTGTGAATGCTCCCATTCCAAAGGGGATGAAACTCCATGTGCTCCCTCAGGTAGTGTCCATATTGTTTGTTCCACACACCTTGTCTACACTGCAGAAGGTCATCTCTATACACAGGCCCTATAGACACACACATTGCTTTAAATCAGGACATAATGAATTTGGAAACATAGAGGTCAGGTGGGTCAGGGAGCCTTCAACCATTCTAAGTAGGGACCATGCCTCAGACCCTCCAGCCTCACTGTCAGGTCATTGCCCCGGTGTTTGGGGAAACAAACTCTATCCACCTCAGTAGGACATCCACAAAGTTGTTGTCAGATACCCTACTTGGATCAAATGTCTTTTGCAATATGCACTGATACTTTCTCTTTATGATCAACCTCTCGAGGTTCTAGGCCTGTCCAACATTGTTGGCTGACATAAGGGGATTTCCCTCATTTCACTGCTCTCATTCCCAGTTTCTCTCTTCTCTATGCTGGCTCAACTTAGCTAAGCAGTCACCTGAAAACAACTGTGTCATTACCTTGTGTGTTTGCTTCTGTGAAGCAAGGTTGGGATCTGGCATCACTAAAACCACAAATGGCTTTTGTTTTAGAAGAAGACCAAAGAGTCTTTTTGATTTGATGGTTGCTACAATTGATTCATCATTCTAGTCTCAAGTATAAATTCCTGAGAAGCTAGAAGACCATGATATCTCATGGAATTATCCCCTTTTGCAGCAACACTTCTGTCAGGTGCCTGGGTTCTTCCCCTGCATCTCTGGGGGAAAATATATTATAATCTCTTTTCACAGACTCATATTAGAGAAGAATATTGGGATAATTTGCAGGGGACAAGGAAGAGAATTTCCCCAGCAGGTCAGGGTGCAGTCCTGTCTAATTCTCTGAAGGCTTACCCTTGGATATCCTGGAATATCCCTGCCAGAAGAGTATGGTTTTACACTTAGAATATTAATGTCCTTGCAGTGTGTGTGCTCACTGTGTTGGTAACATGGGAAGTGTGATTTCCTTAGTGTGACCTGCTGTCTCCAAACTTCCTTGCAGAAAGTCAAGATGATCTTGGGGAAGAAAATGGACAACAACCAATATGCTCTAGGTAATTGAATACTATAGACTATGAATTTTCCTGGTGACCCCTGGAGACCTCACATCCAGGGATAAAGACAAAGTGTTGCCTAGAACTATTTCATCCATACGGCTAATAGAAGAACATCCCCTTTAACCATGTCCTCTATTTCCATGTGGTAGTTGTGGAGGACTCAATTTCTTACTCCCTCACATGTTGAGTAACCTACGGAGAGTAGACACACAGGAACTAACCCAACCCAGGGATTCCTGTAATCAGCTGTCCTCTCCTCAGTGGTGCAAACACAGGTGAGAAGCATATCAGCTTTGTGCCTGTTTGACAGCATCATCTTGGCAGGATTTTTAATAGCAGGGGAGGAAATTGAAGAATAAATTTATGTCCTATCAAAATAGTGGGAAAATATTCATTGGAGTCAGCATGCCTGAGAGTAAGGCCTCAGGAGCTATAGTCATTTGGGCACTACAGATAAAAGTTAATACATTGTATGTAGAAGAGTTGAAGCCATGGCATTGGATTCCCTCTGTGTTCTGGGAGTCATGACTATGATGGAGAGTTTAGTCTCCTCCTCCATCACTTGGTTATGAGGCCAGTGCACAGAGCATCTACAGCTCTGTCTCTCACCGATCCTCATATAGGATGCCACAGTCTTGCCCTCATATTGGAATAGTTTTTTTTCCTTCAAGGGGAAGCCAAATTGCTTTCTGTGAGCACAACCTATTAACTCTGATCAAAAACAGCTAGGAAGCAATGGTGTCTGATGCTTCTGATTTGATCTTTTATCATTCCTATCTTACTGTCACAGCATGGAGCATCATGAAGGTGAAAAGAAAGAAGAACTACAGGACACAGTGGATATATGTGTTTTGACTCCTTCAATTTTATAAGAAGAGCATGAAAGCAACGAGTGTTGCATGATGGCAAATTCCCATTTGATGCATAAGAATTCGGTTCTGCTCTGGATATAGGCTCTGAATGTTCCCATTCCAAAGGGGCAGAAACCGCACATGGTCCCCAAGTAATATCCATATATATTGTTCCTCACATGCTATGTAGATTGAAGGACTTGACCCCCATGAGTCAATCATATACTTACAAACTCTTTTGATTCAGGCTCTAGGACAGAGTTCAAAATAAGATATTCCATGAGTCAGTGAGCTTTGCTCATCTCCTGTCTAAGCCACAGCACTTTTATGTCTGGGCCACTGCCCATCACTGCTCTCAAGGCAGCCCTGCCAGAGAGTACCACTCTAGCCCAGGCACTGGAGGTCACTTCCAGACCTCCTACTTTTGAATTCATCTCTTGTGCCTCTTGCAAGGACCTAATTTTCATTCTTAAGCCATATCCCTGAATTTCAATGCCTGCCAAGGTAGCTGTCAGCCTTTTCTATATATTTGGAGATGTCAGTATCCTGGTTCACTCTGCTCACTTAGTCTGTGTCTCCATTTGTCTTAAGTAAGCAGAGAATCAGAACTAGATCCATACTATCATGCAGTGTATATTTTCTGGAGCAAGGCAAGATCCTGAAACTTTCCTCACCCATAAAAAGCTCTTGTTTCTTTGTGGCTTTGAAGATTATTCTGATTTGATGGTGTGTAGATTCCATTTTTTGGTTTAATCTCAATGGCTGATTCCTCTAAACAACTAACCAACAGCATTTCAGATGGAAAAAGCCTGAATAGTGCAGCAACACTCTAGGAAGTAGCTGGGTAGTTCCCCAATCTTGGGGAAGAGAATCATTTGTTCTTTGCATAGTCTCAAGGCAGGATGCTGTGATGATGGCCTGACATATCAGAAACATTTGTTTAATGGCTCAAGAGAGCAATCCCAGTGATTGCTTACAAGGACCTAAGTTCTCCAGGATGACTTTTATCACAGTTGCCTGTAATTACTCTGCTTAGATTTCTGCCCTGCGCTACATGGCACACAGGAGTGGGCATTTGTGAAGGGGAATCTGCTTGGTGTCACTTTGTCTTCGTTTATTTGCAGAAAACCCCAAATGGATCAGGATGGACTGAAAGGACAGGAGTCAGTTGCCCCCAGGTAATTCTGAATACTTAGCGGCTGTGAATTGCAAAGTGGCAACCAGGGAAAAGCAGAAAGTGCTCAAGAGAGCTCTATTACCCATTTGGTCAATGACACATGATCCATTTTCACAACATTGTCTGTTTTCATTGTGGTACTGGGATTGCTCCCCATTTCTGAAGTACTTCTCTAGTTGAGTAACTAACCCACAGCCAGCTGACCCAGTTGAACTAATACATCACAGGAATCACTGTGAATGCTCATTGTCCCCGGTCTATTTTACAGAGACAAGCATGTCTACTTTCTGCCTATTGGACTTATCAATTGACAGTGTTCATAGAATGAAAATATCATGGCAAGAAGACAAACATATTCTATCATGCCACATTATTTAGAGAAAAGGACCTTCCCAGGCAAGAGATACCTGGGACAGTCACCTGTTCCCAAAGCTGCCAGTGGTTGGCCACTAGATTCAGAATTCAATGCCATTTGAATGAAGGGGGAAAGCCACCATTCTGGAACTCTGTATGTAGTTAGTCATGGCTGGACGCCACAGAGAGAATTCAGTCTCTTCCTTCACAAGCTTGCTATTTGGCTTGTGTACTGAGCACTTATTGTCCTTTCTATCTGCCACAGCTGTCACAAGCACACACCTTGTCCCACAAACACAAGAAGAGTTGTTCCTCTCTTTCCTAGGTTAACCTCTTTGCTTTCTGGACCACTCCCTTCTGCCCTCCATCAAAGCCAGACAAGACAGAGAATTCAGATCCCTCTGAGGTTAATGTTCAGTTGTCCCCATGTAGCAGGCTCAGCAAACATCTGCTAGAGGTGGTAGAGAAGGACACCTCATGGGACTCTCCGGATGAATGCTACTTGACATACTCAGTGCTTCCTGACCTGTCTGACTCCTACTGGCCTTACAAGAGCACTGCCATCTTCTCACCTGAGAACCCAGAAGTCTGCTCCTCTCTGGAAGGGGCCAGTGAGTACTCCATTTTCCAGGCGATAAAGCTCCCAGTGGACATCCACACAGATCTCCTGTTCTTTATATCCTAGACCTCTTCTGTGCCCAGACAGGTTATCCCCAGTGGGCAAGCTCTGTAGAGACATATTGATCTGAACTGGGCTCTAAGATGGAGTTTTAAGCCCAGACATCAGGTGGGTCAGGGAACTTTCCTCTCTTCCTACTCCCAGGGAATCACCAGTCACCCTGGCTTCTCTGTCAGGTCACTGGGCCCATGTCAGGCACCACAAACTCAACTCACCTCAGCAATATGACCAGAGAAGATGTCTGTCAGACCTAATCTGGATGAAATTTCTTTTCTCACATTTAATAAGCTGTACATTTCATCTCTGAGCCAGGTCCTTTATGAACCTATGCCTGCCACAGTCAAGTGGCATTCTTGTCCAGGGTTAACTGGTTTTGTTCTTCTTAGTCCCATTCTCTATCTCCTTTAGGTTGGCCTTTCTTCCTAAACAGTTCTCTGAAAACCCACCATCAGTGCCTCCACTGATAGCCTGTTTGTGTGTTTCTAGCAGCACAGCTGTGCCTTGGCATTTCCTTCCCCCCACACAAATTGCACTACAGATCTGTGTAGCACCAAAGACTCACTTTAACTTGAGGGTTTGTAGTTGCATTCCATCTGCTCAGTCTCAGTGTATAAATTCCACTAAGCTTTCAGCAACCCAGCTATCTGAGGAGAGAAGACTGAATACTGCAGTAATCCTTTTAGAATGCAAAGAGGCTGGCTCTCCAGAATCTGTGAAAAAAAGAGAAGTTAAAGTGTTTACACAGACTTCAGATAGGGGAAACTGGGATGATAATCTCCTACCCAATGGCTAAGGCTGGTAAATCAAGGCAGTTATCACAAGGCAATACACAAGGCATCCTCATGTAATCTTCTCACTGAACATGCTCTCACATTGAGCATATCTGAGTGCCTGGGCAGCATTAGACACTGAACTCTTTTGTACTGAATGTGATCTGCTTAATGACTGGCATGGTCTCTATTTACAGAAAATCAATTCCATTGTGAGGAGAAAGAAGACCAAGACCTCGTAGGTCCCAGGTAACTCTGAAAACTCATGGGTTTTTATAAGAGACTCTTAACCTGGAGAAACAAACTGAGGGCTTCTGGGGGTGGGGGAGGGATGGGGTGGCCAGGTGATGGACATTGGGGAGGGTATGTGCTATGGTGAGTGCTGTGAATTGTATAAGGCCGAAGATTCACAGACCTGTACCACTGAAACAAATAACATCATATGTAAATAATAAAAAGAAAGAGTCATGGGTTGCTATTTCAGTGGTTAAATTTAAGGACTGCATTTCAATGAAAAAAATAGAAACTGATGAATGTATCTATTTCATCCATTCTCCAACCAGAAAGTATCTCTTTTTTTTTTTTTTTTAAAGATTTTATTTATTTATTTGACAGAGAGAAATCACAAGTAGATGGAGAGGCAGGCAGAGAGAGAGGGAAGCAGGCTCCCTGCTGAGCAGAGAGCCCGATGTGGGGCTCGATCCCAGGACCCTGAGATCATGACCTGAGCCGAAGGCAGCGGCTTAACCCACTGAACCACCCAGGCGCCCCAGAAAGTATCTCTTTTAACCATGATGTGTGTCTTCACTGTGTTACATGGCTAAATTCCATTAATGGACCCCTCCATCTCACTAACTTGCATTCAGTTGAACTTGGTGAATTGATTAGTCAGTGGGATTCTCTGCATTCCCCTTTTTGTCTTCTTTTGGTAAATCCACAGTGACAGGCATAGCTGTCTCTCCCTCTTTGGTGTTACCACATTGAGGATATATTCTAGCAAAAGAATACCTAGAAAAAAATTCACATTTTATCACAGTAGTTAGAGAAAGAGTCACTGAACACATGAGATCTCTCCAGGTTAAGGATGCCTTTTAAAATTGGAAGGGGAGGTGAAATATGAGAGACTATGGACCCTGGAAAACAATCTGAGGGTTTTGAAGGGACAGGGGTGGGAGGTTGATGGAACCAGTTGGTGGGTTTTGGGGAGGGCACGTATTGCATGGAGCACTGGGTGTGGAGCAAGAACAATGAATACTGTTACACTGAAAAGAAATTAAAAAAAAAAAGTCGTGTTCACTTGATCACTGAACATAACAGCAACAGCATTTATGCAAAAGTGTCAAAACCATCTTTAGGATTCTCTACAGTTACAGTGAGCCATGACTTCCATTTTACAATCGTTCAGTTTTTTGCTCAGAAACTCTGTTATCTGGCCACTATCCTGGGATCCTTCTGTTCTCTAGATAACTCTACTGTCTCCACAGCAGCCACACACTGCTCATGAAACAGGAGGATAATTTTTGCATCAATAATGGCTGTGCTCCTTTGTTATAACTCTGCATCTCCGCTTCCCATCAAAATCAGTAGGATGCTGGGGTGTCTCCTTTTCTTGTTTTAATGTTCAGATCTCCCCACCTTCCCAGGCTCAGCATGATGCTGCCAGAAGTGAAAGAGCAGGATGCCCAAGGGGACTCACTGGGTGAATGCTCTTTGACTGATTCACCCCCTCCTGAATCATCTGACCAGCATGCAACTTATAGGAGGGCTGACATCAACTCATTTAAAGATATGGGCATCTGTTCTGCTCTGGAATTAACTAGCAAGTCCTCCACTGTCAAGGTGATAAAGATCCAACTGGACTCCCAAGTTGACCCCCTATGTTTGGTATCCCAAATTCTGATTACAATGAGATGTCTCATCCCTGTGTAGAAGTTCGGTAGACATAGGGATGTCAGTCAGGCTCTAGGATAGACTTTTCAGCACAGACATCAGGTGAGTCATGGACCTGCACTTTGCTCCTCATCTCAAGCCCTGGTCCTAACTTAGGACACTGGATTCAAGGCAGATGTGACAACTCACACCCACTTGTCTTACACAGGCCAAGATGTCTTTCTTTGCTCCTGATTTCCATTAAATGTTTCTCCTCATCTGTACTGCTCTTGTTTTCATACCCAATGTCCTTGCACTTTGATGCCTGTCCAAAGATGTCATCAGCCTTACCTATATCTTTGGACTGGTTGTTTCCCTGGTTTGACTGCTCTGATCCCCACAGTCTGTGTCCTCTATGTTGGCTACCTTGAGTGAGTCATCATTGTTGGAGTATCAGGACATCAGCTTCTCTGCCATAAGCTGGCTTGGATGTTTCCCTGAAGCAAAGTTGAGCCTGAGCATTGCCCCTCCCCATGCATGTCTCCTATGTCTGTGTAGCACAAAGGATTTTACACAAAAGATTCCTCTTGATTTGAGGATTTGCAGATTCTATCCATCAGTCTGGTCTCTGTGTTGAAATGCCTTTAAACCATCACACACAGAGTATCTCCTGAGATAAGGGAAGGTGAGAAGGTTGCAGTAAGTTTTAAAAATTCAGGTAAGATGTTCCCCAGAATCTATGGTAAAACATTTCGCTCCATACACAAGACTCTGTCTATATGGCCCGACCACATCAGGGAGCTCATGCCCAATGGCTAAGGAAAGCAAACCATGACACATTCCCAAGACATCTCCCTGTGGCCTCCTGGAGGATTTCTCTCACATTATCCTCGGCCCCACTAAGGATAATTATGCCCCAGTGCTAGCTGTAGCAGATATTTAATTTTAATGCATAAATGGTGCTCTGTTGAATGTGATTGGCCCTGTCTCTCTCTATTTGTAGGAAGTCATAATGATCTTTTGGAGGAAGAAGACCAAGACCCGATTTACCCCAGGTAACTCTGAAGAATCATGGGCTCTTATTTAATGGTGACATTTGAGATCTAGGAAAATCTAGAAAGTGCTAAATGTACCTATTTCACCCATTTGGATACCCACAAAATGGTCCATTAGCAATGTTCCCCTTTCACTTTGCCACTTGTATAGGCCCCATGCCTAATCCCCCCCAAACTTGGAACCTACAGTCCCTTGGGAGAAATACACAGCTATCCAAGCCTCACTCAAAAAAAACTGAAAAATCCCGCATACACCAGCTCTCTTTACATCTTAAGGACCAGAAATTCAACAACAAATTAAGTTAACACTATGCACATGAAGGGAAATAATCAAGATTAGAGCAGAGATCAGTGAGATATCTAGAGATACAGTAGAACACATCAATGAAACTAGAAGCTGGTTCTTTGAAAGAATCAATAAGATCAATAAACCACTGCCCAATGTAATTCAAAAGAAAAAAGAAAGGACCCAAATTAATAAAATTATGAATGAATGGGGAAAGACCACAATTAACACAAAGGAAATGGAAACAATCGTCAGAAATTATTAACAGTTCTATGCCAATAAGTTCAGCAACCTTGAAGAAATTAATGCTATTCTGGAAACCTCTAAACTTCCCAGACTGAAACAGGAAAAAACTGACAACCTGAATAGTCTGATATCTAGTAACGAGACTGAAGCAGTGATCAAAAACCTCCCAAAAACAAGAGCCCAGGACCTGACGGATTCCCTGGGGAATTCTACTGAACATTCAAAGAAGAAATACCTATTCTCCTGAAGCTGTTTCAAAGAATAGAAACAGAAGGAAAACTTTCAGACTTTTTTGATGAAACCAGCATTACTCTGATCCCCAAACCAGGCAAAGCCCCATCCAAAAGGACAGTTTCAGACTGATGCTGGTAGACCCAGCAATCACAGGATTTCTGGCATTATCACGGTCTCTCTTTGATTTGGATCCAGCCTAAGATGCCATCTGTCTCTGCTGGTTTTGCATTATGATGTTGGCAAGAATTCATGGCAAGAAGAGTGTTTAGGAAAACACGTAGGCCTTGGACACACAAGCTTTCTGGAAATCCACAATGTTGCCATAGCGAGGGTTTTCTTGGGGTCTTCTGTAAATTTTACCAAAACGTATGCAAAAGAGTTAGTGCTGGTTGGATTGTTTTCTGAGTGTGCTATGTGTTGAGGCTGTCATGCACTGGGGAAGTTGAGACTCTTTCCCTTTAAACTCCCATTTTGGCCATGCTCTGACCACCTCCTGCTCTCTTTCCCTCCATGGCTCCCTGAACTATCCCCAGCACATCCACACTCTGGCCCCAGATGGAGGCAAAATGGCTCATCTCCCTGGATGAGGACTTCCCGTTTGTTTCCTGTGACCAGTCCCTCCTCCTTCTGTCAAAAACAGCTGGGACTCCACATTGACTCAGGCTTTTTGTTGCATCTCCAGTCCTCTTAGTGACAGAAGGCTCCACAGGGAGCTGCCAGTGACAGAAGAGAATGAAGTCCCACAGAGGTCACTGGATGAATGTTATTTGACTTCTTCAGTTGGCCAGGACCTGCCAGACACCTGGAGGCCTTCTTTATACAAGTGCCTCACCCACATGTGAAAAGCAAGAAACCTTCTTGGATCTACATGAGATGGTAAGTACTCCCATTGTGAGGGGAACAATTTTCCCGGGGAGAGGGGGTCCCAGGAAGCCTGTCTTCTCTGTATCCAACAACCCAAACAGGCCAAAAGATGGATCTATGCCAAAAAGCCTTGTAGAATCATACTGGTTTGATCTCTGCTCTTGGATTCAATATTAAATTACATACAGCCAGGAGCTCTATTGTGCTGGAATCACAGGGTCCTCACAGGGACATTCTCCAGTTGGTGTAGCATCTCGTATGAGAGCCAAGGGCACTGAACACCAGCAAGGTCACATCCCTTGCCCAGGATTCTTGGCCAGTAGGTGTGGACGTCAGACCCTCATCAGCCTAGACTATTCACTGCTCTCCACTTGGTCCTATTAGGCACTAAATGGGGACAGGGCTTGCCTTTTCATCTCTGCTTTTCTATCAAATTATTTGAAACAGCTGTAAATGTGAACAAAATATTGTACGACAGTCCCCAATGTCACATGGGATCCAGCCACACCTCTGCCAACACCTACCCTGGGAGTGACTCTGTCATGTGAACAGAGGCTGCGGCTCATCCAGCTCCTCCAGGAGATGAGCGTCTCCATGAGGTTCTCCACCCAAAAGCAATCAGGGCTGAGAGGTCCTAGGCCCTATCTGTTCTCACCAGGGGTCCCCTAGAGGCTCTTGACTAGGATGCCTGACATCCCTGTGTTCTGCACAGTTCGCTCAGAGAAGCTGACAGCCAGGTCTGGGTTCCCAGGGAGGGAGGGATGAGAAAGGTTCAGACACATGTCTCAGAATGCAGGTGTGTGTCAAGCCCCATGATGCTTCAATACAGCAAGGTGAGCAAGAACCTGGTGTTTAGTATCAGCTCTGAACCACGTGCTGGGCTTGCAACTTACTGGTTCTTTCACCGGCCAACTTCTTCCTCTTCTTACATATGTTTCCTTCAGTCCCTTTACTGAAAACCACAGAAAATGGTGTCTTCGTCTCATTGATTGAGAACATGAAATATAATTTCTAGGATCCCTGATCCAACAAAATTGCTCAGCAATATGTATCAACTTGTCCCGTCTAATCCTCAGATCCCTATAGTGTTTCAACTCTTGGAAATGGTTTCAGGGCATTGTTTCATGCCTGGAGGAACAGCATTTAGCATCTCTGCTATCGCTAGAGCCCATCCTGCCTGCCTTTCTCAGAAAGCCTAATGTGCCCAGTTAACTCACCTTCAACATCTTCAAGCCAATCTTCTCTGTTTGGTGCTCACAGTCACAGTGGAAATACTGGCCTCACAAGACCATCTCCTGCTTATTTTATTTTCCTTTTCTAAGGAAATAAAAGTCTACTTTGTTCCATTAAATATACACGTCACTCTCTCCTATAATCCTCCATCTAGCCCATCATCTCCCCTCACCTGTGGGGCCTCATCCCCAGCCTCCTGTTCATCAGGATCCACTGCTGCTCGAAATTCCTCAAGACTGAGCTTCTCCACCTTCCTCTCGGTCTGTGTCCCTTACCCTCCAGCACTCTGTGTCCCTTCTTGGAGTCTGGGGTGGCCTGGGGCTCCTCTGTCAGGCACCAATCTCCCTGAGAAATGAAGAGATGCAGTTCCCATGGGGAGGTGACATCAGCAGCAGCAGCACTGTGGCACCAGGGAGAAGTGCCAGAGAAAGAGCTCAGTGAGTGTTCTGGAAGCACAGCCCTGACAATGGCCTTAGAACTTGCCATCCTTACAGTCCTCTCCCTCAAGCCTGTCAGTTCTCCTTGGTACCCACTGTCCCAGCCCTGACTCATCCCACTGGCTCTCTTCCTCTCTCTTTGACTCATCTCCCACAGAGGCTGGAGCAGGAAACCAGGCTCCATGCCAGTTACTTTGTCCACTCTGGTTATTATAACAAAAATGCCACTGATGGGCTGACTTCTTTTTTTTTTTTTTATTATATAAATTCACAGTTCAGATAACCTGAACGAGCTGGGGTGTGTTCAGTATTTACAATAGTCTCTAATTTTTTTTAATATAATTTTTTATTTTTTATAAACATATATTTTTATCCCCAGGGGTACAGATCTGTGAATCACCAGGTTTACACACTTCACAGCACTCACCAAAGCACATACCCTCCCCAATGTCCATAATACCACCCCCTTCTCCCAAACCCCCTCCCCCCAGCAACCCTCAGTTTGTTTTGTGAGATTAAGAGTCACTTATGGTTTGTCTCCCTCCCAATCCCATCTTCATTCATTTATTCTTCTCGTACCCACTTAAGCCCCCATGTTGCAACACCACTTCCTCATATCAGGGACATCATATGATAGTTGTCTTTCTCCGCCTGACTTATTTCGCTAAGCATGATACGCTCTAGTTCCATCCATGTTGTCGCAAATGGCATGATTTCATTTCTTTTGATGGCTGCATAGTATTCCATTGTGTATATATACCACATCTTCTTTGGCTATTCGAGGTCTTTTCTGGTTCCATATAAATTTTAGAATTATTTGTTCCATTTCTTTGAAAAAGATGGATGGTACTTTGATAGGAATTGCATTAAATGTGTAGATTGCTTTAGGTAGCATAGACATTTTCACAATATTTATTCTTCCAATCCAGGAGCATGGAACATTTTTCCATTTCTTTGCGTCTTCCTCAATTTCTTTCATGAGTACTTTATAGTTTTCTGAGTATAGATTCTGTGTCTCTTTGGTTAGGTTTATTCCTAGGTATCTTATGGTTTTGGGTGCAATTGTAAATGGGATTGACTCCTTAATTTCCCTTTCTTCTGTCTTGCTGTTGGTGTAGAGAAATGCAACTGATTTCTGTGCATTGATTTTATATCCTGACACTTTACTGAATTCCTGTATAAGTTCTAGCAGTTTTGGAGTGGAGTCTTTTGGGTTTTCCACATATAGTATCATATCATCTGCGAAGAGTGATAATTTGACTTCTTCTTTGCCGATTTGGATGCCTTTAATTTCCTTTTGTTGTCTGATTGCTGAGGCTAGGACCTCTAGTACTATGTTGAATAGCAGTGGTGATAATGGACATCCCTGCCGTGTTCCTGACCTTAGCGGAAAAGCTTTCAGTTTTTCTCCATTGAGAATGATATTTGCGGTGGATTTTTCAGATGGCTTGGATGATATTGAGGTATGTGCCCTCTATCCCTACACTTTGAAGAGTTTTGATCAGGAAGGGATGCTGTACTTTGTCAAATGCTTTTTCAGCATCTATTGAGAGTATCATAGGGTTCTTGTTCTTACTTTTATTGATGTGTTGTATCACATTGACTGATGGGCTGACTTCTTAACAACAGAAATCAGTATCTCACAGTTCTGGAAGCGCAACAGAACCACAATCAAACAGGGGCACATTCTGGGCCTGGTGACACTGCCTTCCTGGTTCAGAGGTGGTCACCTTCTGGCTCTGTCCTCACAGGGCACAGAGGTGATGGAATTTGGTGGGGTCTTTTTTATAGGGCATGGATCCCTTTTATGGGAGGATCTGCCTCCCAAAGGCTTACCCCATAGTACCATCACACTGGGGATTACATTTCAGCCTATCAACTGGAAGTGAATGCAAACTTTTGCACTGTGACAGATGGTTTTACTCTGATTTGTTCCCACCAGCTCCACCAATACCCTCCCATGCTCACCTGTTTCTCAGCATCACTTTTCTCATTCCTGTAGATTCCATGTGTTTTTTCCCATTTCAAATGAGCAGAAGTGGGGTTGGAATATTATGTTCCATGTCCCCCAAATCCATATTTAATCATTGACTCAGTTAAATATAGATATGTACATACAGACAGACACACACATTTAGAACTTATGTCACATACATGATGTCTATTCAATGTTTATATTATACATAGTGCACATGTGTGAAATGTACAGCATGTTGAAGTGTGTTGTGTAAATTCCCCAGCTTTCTCTTCCCTGGTTGCTCCCAAAAGGCTTCCCTTCAACCTGGACTTTGGCTGAGCTCTGTAGTCTCTTCTCTCCAACAGTGCAGCCTCTTTCCAGCACAATTTCCTTGACTTTGTCTTCTCTTCCCCAGAACTATTTCTTTTTACCAATTCTATTTCTCTTGATTTCACATTTGTCCTTTGTGAACATGTTGGCCTCCTGGCACCATTATCCTTACGGGAGTGTGAGAGAGATGAACACAACAGGGAAAAATCGAAATGTGTCCTTTGGTGTCCCCTCACCTGTGAACTGTCGGATGGCCTGTCTTATTCTGCCCACTGTCCTTCTTTGACATCAATGTAGGTGGAGGCTCAGAAAGATCATGAATCACAACACATCCTGTTGTCCTTTTCTTTTCAGAGCTGGCTTTGGATGCTTCCATCTGCATGAAGAACCCTCCCAAGCCTGAGTGTGATGCTGGTGAGGACTCAAGGGATGGCCGGGATGTTTGTCTAATCTTTGGCCACATGAAAATCCTCAGTGTCTTGAAACAGAAGATTCCCAAAAGAAAACTGTAGTTTGACAAGTGGAGACCAGCATATAGATTCCGTGGCCTTTAAGCTTAGGGTGCAGAGGTAATCACGTCTTTGGCTCTTGGGGCATGGATTCCTATTGCTCTCCATCTGATTAGAGCTCCACCGTCCCCCTCAAACACACCCATTGTCTGTTCTCTTCCTTGTTTGGTCATTCCCACAGCTGGTGCTACCTCTGTTTCACACGGGAGCTGCCACCCGGCTGGTCCTTCCATCTCCATCACCTGGTTGCATCTGAACTCTGCTGTGTTCCTGCAGGGGCTGTCCTGAGATTCCCTCACCCCTCTCCTCGAGGCCGTGGGGAAGCAGGCCCTATGGCCCTCCTCAGCAGAGCAGCATTATTTCCACCCATCAAACACTTAGAACGTGGCCTGAAATTACACTCTTTCTTGGCTTCTTTGCCTTCCTTCCCTGCTTCTCCAATTGCAAGGCTTCATTCTCCCAGGACCATTGTCTTAATGAGTCACTTGCACAAGCATTCTCCTCCTGGGATACTCAGGGAATCTGAACTAGGAGGACACAGAACCCTCAACTTCCCCATGTGAATAAGACGTGTTAAAACTGACAAGAAAGAGTCCCCAAGGCAAAATCTAATGAGAACCCAAGTCTCAGCTGGGAGTGCCACAACGAAAAGCTGCAGTCAGGTTTCCCCTCGTATATATAAAACATAAATATATTTTTTCTTTTTTATGGTTGTCTACAATTTTAGTGCCATTGAAAATATGAAGTTATTAAGTAGTAAATATGCACCATTAGCCAATAGTTCCTGTTATCTTTCTTTTACTTTTTTTGTAATTTACAGCTATCTTTAAGAAACAAAAGATTGTTTTATGTTTGAATCTGTTGCATTTCAGTATTCAGTTTTTTCTCTTAATTTCTTTTATTTTTTTTATAAACATAAAATGTATTTTTATCCCTAGGGGTAAATCCCCTGTGAATCGCCAGGTCAGTGTTCAGTTTTCAGTTTCAGGTCAGTATTCAGTATTCAGTTCTCATAAAACAAATAAAACATCTTGGAAATTATCAAACTGAATAGCGTTCCTTTTCAGTGTGTATGTTGAGGACAATGTTTTCATCACATCTGTGGAAGTTAGAGAATTTAGTAGTAGGCAATCCTGAGCTACAATGATGCTATTGCTACTGATTGCATTGTGTCTGTTTTGAGGAGTCCCCACCCCCAGGTTTGAAGGCTCCTATTGAGATATTCTCAAGCACAGAGATTTTTTCCCTCTTCTTTTTAAATTTATTTTTAAATTTATTTTCAGCATAACAGTATTCATTGTTTTTATACCACACCCAGTGCTCCATGCAATCCGTGCCCTCTCTCATACCCACCACCTGGTTCCCCCAACCTCCCACCCCCCTACCACTTCAGACCCCCCAGATTGTTTTTCAGAGTCCATAGTCTCTCATGGTTCACCCCCCCTTTCAATTTCCCCCAACTCCCTTCTCCTAACTCCCCATGTCCTCCATGCTATTTGTTATGCTCCACAAATAAGTGAAACCATATGATAACTGACTCTCTCTGCTTGACTTCTTTCACTCAGCATCATCTCTTCCAGTCCTGTCCATGTTGCTACAAAAGTTGGGTATTCATCCTTTCTGATGGAGGCATAATACTCCATAGTGTATATGGACCCCATCTTCCTTATCCATTCGTCCCCTGAAGGGCATCTTGGTTCTTTCCACAGTTTGGAGACCATGGCCATTGCTGCTATAAACATTGGGGTACAGATGTCCCTTCTTTTCACATCTGTATCTTTGGAGTAAATACCCAGTAGTGCAATTACAAGGTCATAGGGAAGTTCTATTTTTAATTTCTTGAGGAATCTCCACACTGTTCTCCAAAGAGGCTGCACCAACTTGCATTCCCACCAACAGTGGAAGAGGGTTCCCCTTTCTCCACATCTCCTCCAACACGTGTTGTTTCCTGTCTTGCTAATTTTGGCCATTTTAACTGGTGTAAGGTGATAGCTCAATGTAGTTTTAATTTGAATCTCCCCGATGGCTAGTGATGATGAACATTTTTTCAAGTGTCTGATAGCCATTTCTATGTCTTCATTGGAGAAGTGTCTGTTCATATCTTCTGCCCATTTTTTGATATGATTATCTGTTTTGTGTGTGTTGAGTTTGAGGAGTTCTTTATAGATCCTGGATATCAACCTTTTGTCTGTACTGTCATTTGCAAATATTTTCTCCCTTCCGTGGGTTGCCACTTTGTTTTCTTGACTGTTTCCTTTGCTGTGCAGAAGCTTTTGATTTTGATGAAGTCCCAAAAGTTTATTTTGGCTTTTGTTTCCTTTGCCTTTGGAGACATACCTTGAAGGAAGATGCTGGGGCGCCTGGGTGGCTCAGTGGGTTAAACCTCTACCTTTGGCCCAGGTCATGATCCCAGGGTCCTGGGATTGAGCCTGCTTCCACTACCAACCCACGCCTGCTTCTCTGCCTACTTGTGATCTCTCTCTCTCTCTTTCAAATAAATAATTAAGTAAAATCTTAAAAAAAAAAAAAAGAAGTTGCTGTGGCTGATTTCGAAGAGATTACTGTCTATGTTCTCCTCTAGGATTCTGCAGGATTTTTTTTCCTCAGCTGTGTCCAGTCTATTAACAAACCCATCCAAGGTGCTCTTCATTTTTGTCAAAGTGTGTTCTGTGTCTAACATCTCCTTTGGGTTCTTAGGATTTCCATTTCTCTGTTCACATGGCCCATGTATTCTTGCATGCTCTCTGTTCCATGCATTATAACCATCAGAATATTAATTACAGTTGTTTGAAATTCCTGACCTGATAATTCCAATATCCTTACCATGTCTGTTTCCGATGCTTGCTCTGTCTCTTCAAATTGTGTTCTTTGCCCTTTTGGTATGCTTTGTTTTTTCCTGATAGCCAGACATGATGTAATGAGTAAATGGACCAGCTATAAATAGACTTTTGCAGGATGCCTGGGTGGCTCAGTTCGTTAAGCAGCTGCCTTCAGCTCAGTCATGATACCATGGGTCTCCCTGCTCCATGAGGAGCCCGCTTCTCCCTGACTCTCTGCTTGCTGCCCTGCCTGCTTGTATTCTCTGTGTGTGTGTCAAATAAATACATAAAATCTTAAGGAAAAATAAATAGACCTTTGGTGTTACAGTATGAGTATGAGGAGAAGGGAAGCATTCTATATTTCTATGATTAAGTCTCATGATATTTTAGTGAGTCTTTTAGATAATGGATGTCTCTTGTGAACTTTGAACTTCATAAGCTTTTCTCAGCTTTGTTTTGTTTGTTTTTTTCCTTTCCTTTAGGTGGTACAGGATGGCTAGAATGGTCTATACTTGGCTATTTCCCTTCTTTCCCATAACTGGCTGGACTTGGCTATTTTTCTTTCATCAGGTGAGCTGAATCTCCTAACACCCCAGCAGGTTAGACTGTGGTTAAATAGTTTCCCTAGAGGGCAGGCTTTGTTGAGGGGAAAGCAGGTTGCTCTGGTTAGTTCTTTTTCTTTTCAACTTTTTAAAGATTTTTAACATTGTTTTTATTACTGTGGAAAATTTCAAACATTTACTAGAGTAGAAGAAATAGTATAATAACTTCCAAAATACCGAGAATATCATCCTGAATAATTATCTACATTTACCAACTTCAAATTTTCCCTGGCCCTGCCAAAAACACAAGTGGGGGAGGTTTTTTCCATTACTTATTGAGGAAACCTGGTCAAGCTGCTGGAGGTGTATCTGGTGAGGGGCATTTTAGGTCTCTTATTCCTGGGAGTTTTTATCTCTCAGAGTTGTGTTGAGCCTGTAGGAACTGAGTGACTATACTTCGGGGTTTCCTACCCTAGTTCTCCTTCAGTGGTGATTTCTGCTGGAGTCTGTACTATGGTAAGTTTTAACTCCCATGTATTCCTGTGTTTGTCTCTCCAGTGTTTGCGACAGTTGATTTTTTGCTCTGTGTCCTGTCTTCTCTTAGAGAGCCATGAAGAGTTACTGCTTTTTCAGTCTGTTTAGTGTTTTCATTTGCTATAACTTGGCAAGAAATGACATGTGGAACTGGGACTGGAAATTAGGTGTTTTTTTTTTTTAATTAATAGGTTATATTTTAGAATAGTTTTGGGTTATAGAAAAATAAATCAGAAACTGCAAATTTGATATATATCATTTGCCCCCACATATAGTTTCCTTTAGTTTCTTGTGTTAGTAATTTACTGCATTGTTCTGATACTTTTGTTAAAACCGAATCTTTATTGACAGATACACTATCATTTCCTGAGATCCATAGTTTATGTTAGAGTTCACTCTTTGTGTTGTATATTCTGGAAGTTTTGATAAATGCATAGTATATATGTAGTTTATTACAATGTGCTACAGAATATTTCTCTGCCCTCTAATTTCCTGTGCTCTGTCTACTTATCTTTCACTCTTATACCTAAATACCAGAAACCACTTATCTTTTTACTATCTCCATATATTTGTCTTTTCAGAATGTTATTTAGTTGGAAGGATACTGTATGTAGTCTTTGTGGACAGGCTTATCTGTAGTAAATATTGAGGGTTTCTCCCTGTTTTTTCAAAACTTGATAGTCTGTTTCTTTTTATTTCTGGATAATTTTCTGTTCCTGTGATGTACCAATTTATCTGTTCACCTATTGTATGACATTTTCATTGTTTCCCATTTTTTACAATAACGAAGAAAGTGATATAACTTTTATGTGCAGCTTTTGTGTGAAGATAAGTTTTCAACTCATGTGAATAAATATTTAGAAGAGTAACTGTTGGATCATGGGATAAGACTGTGATGAAAATAAAAATTGCAAACTGTATTCTACATGTAAGTGGTCAGACCATTCTCTTTGATGCAAGCAATGAATGAGAAATTCTGTTGCTCCACATTCTCATCAGTATTTCGGTCTTGTCAGTGTTTTGGGTTTGAATCATTCTAGATGTGCATTGATATCTTGTTGTTTTAATTTGCAATTCCCTAATGCCCTAAGACACTGTGTAGCTTCTTCTGGGCTTGCACTTGCCCCTAGTTTTTTCTTCTCATCTTCCGTACCTTTTATTTTTTAATTTATTTTTTATTTATTTTCGGCATAACAGTATTCATTATTTTTCACCACACCCAGTGCTCCATGCAATCCGTACCCACCATCTGGTACCCCAACCTCCCACCCATCCACCAAGTCAAATCCCTCAGATTGTTTTTTAGAGTCCATAGTCTCTCATGGTTCACCTCCCCTTTCAATTTCCCCCAACTCCCTTCTCCTCTCTAACTCCCCATGTCCTCCATGCTATTTGTTATGCTCCACAAATAAGTGAAACCATACGATAATTGACTCTCTCTGCTTGACTTCTTTAAATAAAAAATAAATTTTTGAAATAAAAATAATTTTTAAATAAAAAATAAATTAAAAGAGAGAGGAGTCAAGATGGCGGAGAAGTAGCAGGCCGAGACTACTTCAGCTAGCCAGAGATCAGCTAGATAGCTTATCTAAAGATTGCAAACACCTGAAAATCCATCGGCAGATCGAAGAGAAGAAGAACAGCAATTCTGGAAACAGAAAACAACCACTTTCTGAAAGGTAGGACCGGCGGAGAAGTGAATCCAAAGCGACGGGAAGATAGACCCCAGGGGGAGGGGCCGGCTCCCGGCAAGCGGCGGAGCAACTGCGCACAAAATCAGGACTTTTAAAAGTCTGTTCCGCTGAGGGACATCGCTCCAGAGGCTACCCGGGGCAAAGCCCACACGGGGTCAGCGTGGCCTCAGGTCCCGCAGGGTCACAGAAGGATCGGGGGTGTCTGAGTGTCGCAGAGCTTGCGGGTATTGGAACGGGAAAGCCGGCTACAGAGACAGAGCCGACAGTAAGCTCGCAGCTCGGGGTGACCTTGAACCAGCCGCAGGCTCGGTGAGCTCGGAGCGCGGCCGGAGGTCAGGCAGACGGGAGTAACTGGGCACGGTTCTCTGAGCACGTACTGAGGAGTGCGGCCCTGGGCTCTCGGCTCCTCCCGGCCGGAGACCAGGAGGCCGCCATTTGTATTCCCGTCCTCCGGAACTCTACGGAAAGCGCTTAGGGAACAAAAGCTCCTGAAAGTAAACCCAAGCGGATTACTCACCCCGGCCCCGGGTAAGGGCGGTGCAATTCCGCCTGGGGCAAAGACACTTGAGAGTCACTACAACAGGCCCCTCCCCCAGAAGATCAACAAGAAATCCAGCCGAGACCAAGTTCACCTACCAAAGAGTGCGGTTTCAATACCAAGGAGAGCAGCAGAATTCTAGAGGAGGAGAAAGCAAAGCACGGAACTCATGGCTTTTGCCCTGTGATTTTTTTTAGTCTTGCGGTTAATTTAATTTTTTTCTTTTTCATTTTTTGTTTTTTTTTCTCACCTTTGGGTAAAATTTTTTTTAACTGTTACCTTTTTCTTTTTTAACGATTTTTTACTAGTTTATCTAATACATATATTTTTTCTTTTTTATATTTTTCTTAGGTGTTTTCTTTTTTTTAAAATTCTTTTCTTTTTTTTTTCTTTCTTTTTTCTTTTTTTTCTTTCTTCCTTTTTGAACCTCTTTTTATCCCCTTTCTCCCCCCTCACGATTTGGGATCTCTTCTAATTTGGTTAAAGCATATTTTCCTGGGGTTGTTGCCACCCTTTTAGTATTTTAC
Organism: Mustela putorius furo; assembly: GCF_011764305.1. NCBI lineage: Eukaryota > Metazoa > Chordata > Mammalia > Carnivora > Mustelidae > Mustela > Mustela putorius. The sequence goes on from NW_025421424.1 coordinate 1,702,606, forward strand.
TTGCCCCCTCATATACTCTTCGCTGGACAAAATGACAAGACGGAAAAATTCAACACAAAAAAAAGAACAAGAGGCAGTACCGAAGGCTAGGGACCTAATCAATACAGACATTGGTAATATGTCAGATCTAGACTTCAGAATGACAATTCTCAAGGTTCTAGCCGGGCTCGAAAAAGGCATGGAAGATATTAGAGAAACCCTCTCGAGAGATATAAAAGCCCTTTCTGGAGAAATAAAAGAACTAAAATCTAACCAAGTTGAAATCAAAAAAGCTATTAATGAGGTGCAATCAAAAATGGAGGCTCTCACTGCTAGGATAAATGAGGCAGAAGAAAGAATTAGTGATATAGAAGACCAAATGACAGAGAATAAAGAAGCTGAGCAAAAGAGGGACAAACAGATACTGGACCACGAGGGGAGAATTCGAGAGATAAGTGACACCGTAAGACAAAACAACATTAGAATAATTGGGATTCCAGAAGAAGAATAAAGAGAGAGGGGAGCAGAAGGTATACTAGAGAGAATTATTGGGGAGAATTTCCCCAATATGGCAAAGGGAATGAGCATCAAAATTCAGGAGGTTCAGAGAACACCCCTCAAAATCAATAAGAATAGGCCCACACCCCGTCACCTAATAGTAAAATTTACAAGTCTCAGTGACAAAGAGAAAATCCTGAAAGCAGTCCGGGAAAAGAAGTCTGTAACATACAATGGTAAAAATATTCGATTGGCAGCTGACTTATCCACAGAGACCTGGCAGGCCAGAAAGAGCTGGCATGATATTTTCAGAGCACTAAATGAGAAAAACATGCAGCCCAGAATACTATATCCAGCTAGGCTATCATTGAAAATAGAAGGAGAGATTAAAAGCTTTCAGGACAAACAACAACTGAAAGAATTTGCAAACACCAAACCAGCTCTACAGGAAATCTTGAAAGGGGTCCTCTAAGCAAAGAGAGAGCCTACAAGTGGTAGATCAGAAAGGAACAGAGACCATATACAGTAACAGTCACCTTACAGGCAAAACAATGGCACTAAATTCATATCTCTCAATAGTTACCCTGAATGTTAATGGGCTAAATGCCCCTGTCAAAAGACACAGGGTATCAGAATGGATAAAAAAACAAAACCCATCTATATGTTGCCTCCAAGAAACTCATTTTAAACCCGAAGACACCTCCAGATTTAAAGTGAGGGGGTGGAAAAGAATTTACCATGCTAATGGACATCAGAAGAAAGCAGGAGTGGCAATCCTTATATCAGATCAATTAGATTTTAAGCCAAAGACTATAATAAGAGATGAGGAAGGACACTATATCATACTCAAAGGGTCTGTCCAACAAGAAGATTTAACAATTTTAAATATCTATGCCCCCAACGTGGGAGCAGCCAACTATATAAACAAAATCAAAGAAACACATCAACAATAATACAATAATAGTAGGGGACTTTAACACTTCCCTCACTGAAATGGACAGATCATCCAAGCAAAAGATCAGCAAGGAAATAAAGGCCTTAAACGACACACTGGACCAGATGGACATTACAGATATATTCAGAACATTTCATCCCAAAGCAACAGAATACACATTCTTCTCTAGTGCACATGGAACATTCTCCAGAATAGATCACATCCTGGGTCCTAAATCAGGACTCAACCGGTATCAAAAGATTGGGATCATTCCCTGCATATTTTCAGACCACAATGCTCTAAAGCTAGAACTCAACCACAAAAGGAAGTTTGAAAAGAACCAAAATACATGGAGACTAAACAGTATCCTTCTAAAGAATGAATGGGTCAACCGGGAAATTAAAGAAGAATTGAAAAAAATCATGGAAACAAATGATAATGAAAATACAACGGTTCAAAATCTGTGGGACACAACAAAGGCAGTCCTGAGAGAAAAATATATAGCGGTACAAGCCTTTCTCAAGAAACAAGAAAAGTCTCAGGTACACAATCTAACCCTACACCTAAAGGAGCTGGAGAAAGAACAAGAAAGAAACCCTAAGCCTAGCAGGAGAAGAGAAATCATAAAGATCAGAGCAGAAATCAATGAAATAGAAACCAAAAAAACAATAGAACAAATCAACGAAAGTAGGAGCTGGTTCTTTGAAAGAATTAATAAAATTGATAAACCCCTGGCCAGACTTATCAAAAAGAAAAGAGAAAGGACCCAAATAAATAAAATCATGAATGAAAGAGGAGAGATCACAACTAACACCAAAGAAATACAAACTATTATAAGAACATACTATGAGCAACTCTACGCCAATAAATTTGACAATCTGGAAGAAATGGATGCATTCCTAGAAACATATAAACTACCACAACTGAACCAGGAAGAAATAGAAAGCCTGAACAGACCCATAACCAGTAAGGAGATTGAAACAGTCATTAAAAATCTCCAAACAAACAAAAGCCCAGGGCCAGACGGCTTCCCGGGGGAATTCTACCAAACATTTAAAGAAGAACTAATTCCTATTCTCCTAAAACTGTTCCAAAAAAATAGAAATGGAAGGAAAACTTCCAAACTCATTTTATGAGGCCAGCATCACCTTGATCCCCAAACCAGACAAGGATCCCACCAAAAAGAGAGCTATAGACCAATATCCTTGATGAACACAGATGCGAAAATACTCAACAAAATACTAGCCAATAGGATTCAACAGTACATTAAAAAGATTATTCACCACGACCAAGTGGGATTTATTCCAGGGCTGCAAGGTTGGTTCAACATCCGCAAATCAGTCAATGTGATACAACACATCAATAAAAGTAAGAACAAGAACCATATGATACTCTCCATAGATGCTGAAAAAGCATTTGACAAAGTACAGCATCCCTTCCTGATCAAAACTCTTCAAAGTGTAGGGATAGAGGGCACATACCTCAATATCATCAAAGCCATCTATGAAAAACCCACCGCAAATATCATTCTCAATGGAGAAAAACTGAAAGCTTTTCCACTAAGGTCAGGAACACGGCAGGGATGTCCATTATCACCACTGCTATTCAACATAGTACTAGAGGTCCTAGCCTCAGCAATCAGACAACAAAAGGAAATTAAAGGCATCCAAATCGGCAAAGAAGAAGTCAAATTATCACTCTTCGCAGATGATATGATACTATATGTGGAAAACCCAAAAGACTCCACTCCAAAACTGCTAGAACTTATACAGGAATTCAGTAAAGTGTCAGGATATAAAATCAATGCACAGAAATCAGTTGCATTTCTCTACACCAACAGCAAGACAGAAGAAAAGGAAATTAAGGAGTCAATCCCATTTACAATTGCACCCAAAACCATAAGATACCTAGGAATAAACCTAACCAAAGAGACACAAAATCTATACTCAGAAAACTATAAAGTACTCATGAAAGAAATTGAGGAAGACACAAAGAAATGGAAAAATGTTCCATGCTCCTGGATTGGAAGAATAAATATTGTGAAAATGTCTATGCTACCTAAAGCAATCTACACATTTAATGCAATTCCTATCAAAGTACCATCCATCTTTTTCAAAGAAATGGAACAAATAATTCTAAAATTTATATGGAACCAGAAAAGACCTCGAATAGCTAAAGGGATATTGAAAAAGAAAGCCAACGTTGGTGGCATCACAATCCCGGACTTCAAGCTCTATTACAAAGCTGTCATCATCAAGACAGCATGGTACTGGCACAAAAACAGACCCATAGATCAATGGAACAGAATAGAGAGCCCAGAAATAGACTCTCAACTCTATGGTCAACTAATCTTCGACAAAGCAGGAAAGAATGTCCAATGGAAGACAGCCTCTTCAATAAATGGTGCTGGGAAAATTGGACAGCCACATGCAGAAAAATGAAATTGGACCATTTCCTTACACCACACACAAAAATAGACTCAAAATGGATGAAGGACCTCAATGTGCGAAAGGAATCCATCAAAATCCTTGAGGAGAACACAGGCAGCAACCTCTTTGACCTCAGCCGCAGCAACATCTTCCTAGGAACAACGCCAAAGGCAAGGGAAGCAAGGACAAAAATGAACTATTGGGATTTCATCAAGATCAAAAGCTTTTGCACAGCAAAGGAAACAGTTCACAAAATCAAAAGACAACTGACAGAATGGGAGAAGATATTTGCAAACGACATATCAGATAAAGGACTAGTGTCCAGAATCTATAAAGAACTTAACAAACTCAACACCCAAAGAACAAATAATCCAATCAAGAAATGGGCAGAGGACATGAGCAGACATTTCTGCAAAGAAGACATCCAGATGGCCAACAGACACATGAAAAAGTGCTCCATATCACTCGGCATCAGGGAAATACAAATCAAAACCACAATGCGATATCACCTCACACCAGTCAGAATGGCTAAAATCAACAAGTCAGGAAATGACAGATGCCTGGCGAGGATGCGGAGAAAGGGGAACCCTCCTACACTGTTGGTGGGAATGCAAGCTGGTGCAACCTCTCTGGAAAACAGCATGGAGGTTCCTCAAAATGTTGAAAATAGAACTGCCCTATGACCCAGCAATTGCACTATTGGGCATTTACCCTAAAGATACAAACGTAGTGACCCAAAGGGGCACGTGTACTCGAATGTTTATAGCAGCAATGTCCACAATAGCCAAACTATGGAAAGAACCTAGATGTCCATCAACAGATGAATGGATCAAGAAGATGTGGTATATATACACAATGGAATACTATGCAGCCATCAAAAGAAATGAAATCTTGCCATTTGCGACAACATGGATGGAACTAGAGCGTATCATGCTTAGCGAAATAAGTCAAGCGGAGAAAGACAACTATCATATGATCTCCCTGATATGAGGTTGTGGTGATGCAACATGGGGGCTTAAGTGGGTACGAGAAGAATAAATGAAAGAAGATGGGATTGGGAGGGAGACAAACCATAAGTGACTCTTAATCTCACAAAACAAACTGAGGGTTGCTGGGGGGAGGGGGTTTGGGAGAAGGGGGTGGTATTATGGACATTGGGGAGGGTATGTGCTTTGGTGAGTGCTGTGAAATGTGTAAACCTGGTGATTCACAGACCTGTACCCCTGGGGATAAAAATATATGTTTATAAAAAATAAAAAATTATATTAAAAAAAAACAGGAAAAAAATAAATTAAAAAAAGATTTCTCAAAAAAATAAATATTTGAGCAAAAAAAAAAGAAAAACAAAAAATCCCTTTTTTTTTCTTTTAACACATTCACCATGACTTTAAGAACAAATGGTAGATGTGTAAAATTTTTAATTCATTAAGTGACCAAATAAACGTAACATTCACTTTCCTTACCAAAATTTGTGTTTAAGTTTGTTAAAATGAGACTAGTATATGAACAGACTAAACTTAAATTGTATTTATTTCTATGCATGAAAATTTTGCTTCTAATTAGGAGTCCTAAATGAACAGCCCTTCTCGTGTTCTATATTGACTTTTTTGGAGACTTTTATTTATACTATTACTATAATATGTATGTATGTATCATACAAAAACAAAAACACAGTTCTGAAGTCAAAGTTCTTACATTATAGAATGATTTTAGTAAAAAGTGGGTATGTGGATAGTCGGTATTATTAATAAAAACTTTTAAAGGAAATTTATAAAAATTCATTAATTCTCCAGAAAGGAAATACTTTCACTCTGTTTTATATTCATGAAATTTAATATCATGGTCATCCAAAAAGTTCAAACCTGTTGGTGAAAAACTGTCTTCAACCTAATTAACATCAAATTTTGGAAATGTAAAGTCTATGCTTTGAATACTGATATTTCTGGTTAAGAACAGCAAAAGTAAGACTTGGTAGATTTTAAGAGGCAATGTACTACTGTTTAGTTTCAAAGAATATTGATCCATACTTGGAACTTTTATGTAAGTTTTCAGTGCTACACCATTGCTGTAAATCCATTTAGAATTTATTATACCATTTCTCTATTCTAAGTGGAGATAATTTGTCCCTGTTCCCTATAATCTAAAATGTAATAGTTCACCTGAATATTGTTGAGTAACCCAAGGGTTGATTCCATGCAATCTCAAAATGATCTTGCTTTCAACAGCAGATGGACACATCTATATAGATACGCAAGTCAATTTTTTACCAAATTTTTCTTCAGAATGCATAATGGATTTATGTGTATATAAATAGTTGTCCTATGAAAGCTTGATCTTATGTTTTAACTATTTAAATATTCCATTGTGCTGAACAAATTGGTTTTGTTTCATTTTTTGTTTTCTGTAATTGGCTACTACAATATTTTTCAGAGTTGTTTTTTATTTTTTTAACACTATCATGTCCAAATCCTCCCTGTGTGTTGTCTTTTCTAGTTGGTCCATGTTTTTACCTTTGATCCTATGAGTCTTGTTATGCTCTCTACGATTTAGGAATGCCTGCTTTATCCTTAAAATCCAACTTAATTAAATTCAAAACTCCTATATTGAGTTAGGAGCTGTGTTCAGCTCTGAGGCCAAGTAGGAGAACAGTACTCTATGAATTTCTCTTGGAAGTGGACAATAGAATAGGAAAGGAGGCATGGAAACAAATAATTATGATAAGTTAGAGATGTAACAGACTTAGGAAAATATTTGCTTTATGTGACAAAAGGATGACAGTACTACTACACTACAGAAGAAAGCTGTACCGATAACATCTGATTGTCTTATATAAAGCCATACTCTAAAAATCTATATAATATCCCCAAACTTAATTTCATTAGGAGTTAATTGTTTCCTTATTTTCTCCAACTATGACAGCTAGAAATATATCATTTAGTTTCTTAACTGATTTTTAAGAGTACAACGTATTTTAATAAATGATTCAAGAACTACTTTTATGGTCCTCTTTGAAGCGAAGACTGTAAAATCATCTCTCTGCAGTGACTCTGAAAGTTCTGAGAAAGCATTACAGATGACTTAGAAACCCCACATATGTCCCCTAGTTTCCTGATAGTAGAGACCACACTGAAAATGGAGATCAGCTGCTACATTTTAATTTTGGAAAACCCCAAATAATATTGATATTGACAAGAGCTGGAGATACGTGTGTGTGTGTATTTATCTTTATATATGGAAAACATGTGAATGAGAGACTTAAATGTTTATCCCTTATGTGGATTATTGTGGTGGTTAATTTTTGGTCTTCATAATATCTTATTTTCAAAATACCATTCTGGTTCTTATTTTCTTAGCTATTAAAATATTATTCTGAAGTATAATTTGACTTTAGGACTATTGACTTACTGAACTAGCTCTATAGTCTTGGAACACTGTTTAATTTCCCTGGTAAGACTGAAACATGTCTTGTTCCTCGTCATGGGTCAGGTGGTCTGTATGTCAGCATTAATTAGGGTATCAGCTCCTCTACTCTATGGTCAAATAATCTTCGACAAAACAGGAAAAAATATACAGTGGAAAAAAGATGGTCTCTTCAAATGGTGCTGGGAAAACTGGACAGCTATATGTAGAAGAATGAAACTTGACCATTCTCTTACACCTTACACAAAGATAAACTCAAAATGGATAAAAGCTTTTGGCTTCAATTTTGTTTTTGAGATTTGATTTAGGAGGTTGAGAAAATTTGCTAGTATTCTTAATTTACTGAGCAATTTTATCATGAATGCATTTTCTCAACTGCACTCACCACATCTTTTGCAGTTAGCAGATAATATTTCTCCTTCAATTTTAATGGAATAAGTTAAATATGTAGAAGGTTTTTTTTTTTTTATGTTGACAACCTTGACTCTGGGATTATTTTGTTCAGCTAGCTTCTTTAAGATTTTTTGTTAAGTCATCTCAATACCCAATATGGGGTTTGAACTCACATCAGGAGTCACAGGCTCCACCCACTGAGCCAGCTAAGTGTCCCTCCACCAATGTGGAAGTTTATATCCTTGGATTGGACCCCTTTTTCTTTTTTCTTTATTGCATTTAATGCTATAAATCTAAGCACTGAATAGCTTATGAGACGACTTTTAATAAGTTGTGTTTTCCTCAATTATTTTTTGAGTATTTTTGTTATTTTCAGACCCATGATCCATTAGAAATAGGTCATATAATCTTCAAGCATGAGGAGATTTTCTAGATATATACTACTCAGTGAATTAGAATTGGATACTACTGTAGTACAGGACAAATTCTCTACAAATTCTCTTCTAACAAAATGTGACCTGTTTTGTGGCTCATCATATGACTTTTATCACTGAGTATTTCTAGTACATTTGAGAGAAATGTGTATTTTACCAATATTCAGTATGATGTTATATAATATCAATTAAGTCAAAATAGGACCATTCTTCCAATCTGCTATATATTGAGTGACTTCCTTTGCCTAATTAAAGACTGGAGGAAGCTGAGTGAAATAAGTCAAGCAGAGAGAGTCAATTATCATATGGTTTCACTTATTTGTGGAGCATAACAGATATCATGGAGGACAAGGGGTGTTAGAGAGGAGAAGGGAGTTGGGGTAAATTGGAAGGGGAGGTGAACCATGAGAGACTATGGACTCTGAAAAACAATTTGAGGGGTTTGAAGTGGCGGGGTGTGGGAGGTTGTGGTACCAGGTGGTGGGTATTATAGAGGGCATGGATTGCATGGAGCACTGGGTGTGGTGAAAAAATAATAAATACTCTTTTTCTGAAAATAAATAAATTAATAAAAAAAAGACTGGAGGAAGGATATTTTTTTTTTAATTTTTTATTTTTTATAAACATATATTTTTATCCCCAGGGGTACAGGTCTGTGAATCACCAGGTTTACACACTTCACAGCACTCTGGAGGAAGGATATTAATGAGGCCAACTATTGAATTATGAAGAGGTTTTTTAGTGTTTTTTTTTTTTGAAATTGTTGTATTTACCATATATGTATTCTTCCAGGCATTGTTATCTATTCAGAATTAGTTTTCTAAATGACATCTTTTCTCTTCAGTCTAAAGAAATTCTTTCAACTCACTTGATTTAGCAGGTCTGCTGGAGATAAATTCTTCCACATTTCATCTGAAATGTATGTATTCATTGATCTTTATCTGCTATTTACAGTTCTCTTGAAAGCCCCCCAAAATAAAAATGCCTAATGTGATTTTTTATCGTAAAATTTCTATTCAGTGCTTTTGAAAATTTCCATCTCTTTATTGAAAAGCATTATTTATTCCCTCATGATACTTACTTCTCTAAATTATTTAACACGTCAATCATAATTACCTCATCCATTTCTGATAATTCCAAAATCTGGAATTTCTGGGTCCAATATCATTTTTATTATAGTAATATGTTTTCACATTTCTTAATATTTCATTCAAAGTGAGGGACTTTGTATAAAAAAAACTGATAAAAATTGTTTCCCATAAAAATGAGACGGTTTCATCTGCCACATTACTCCTCTGGGATTGAAGGACAGAGTGTCTGATGCCTTGTGTAAAGTTAAGCCACCTGTTAACTTTCTCCTACTCCTCTACATACATCCTTACTCTACCTGGCCCCTAGCTGTCCCTTGACAACAAGTGACCCTTATTCTCATGCCTCAACTCTAGGGACAGACAGTCATTCACCATGTTTAAATTTTAGCTGCTTTCCTCTTAACAGCATTTAGGGAGGTTTCTTCCTCCTCTCACTTCTCTGTTAAAGGTTAAATCCACCATGGATCTCATCTAGCAGGGGACTTGTTACTTTTCTGTATTCACAGGGTTCATATTCCCATGTTTATATTCTAATGGCATAATATAACTATGACTTTGAGTATTATTTGTCTTGAAATAATTACTGAGTCTCAAGTGGAATTCTTTAGTGATACCTTACTAGCCTGGTACTATTTTTAAAATGGCACATGGAGATTGGATCTTAAATTAGTTGTACTTGAAACTACTGTGAATATGTGTATCAGTATTGTGCTAAAATACCCACTGTGGGTATTTTAGTCACCTCTAACTGTGTTCCCAAAATTTGTAGTTTGCTTGAGCAAATTTTTGGGAATAGAAAAAGGAAAAGACCATGTGACATGTATACTGAGAAATACAGGTTTACGTTTTCTAAGGAATCAGGCCATAAGGCTTCCCAACTGAGTCTAATAAGTGCTGAAAAAATAGAGTTGGTAAGTTTGGGGCTACTCTACATAAACGTTCATTCCTGCTATTAGAGTAAAAATGAGAATAAGCCTTCTTATAGGAGGTCATTGAGTGGACAATTCTTATATCTTGCCAAATACATATTAATTGAAACAGTCTGATTATATACTATGCAAATCAAAAAAAGATGATAATCACCAAAAAATAACAACAAACATAAAAGACATTGGGGTGTGTCTGCTTGACCAGTAAAAAGACCTGCCAATCTGAAAAGAGGGAACCAGGCCATACTTTAGAAAAGATAGTTGATTAATAATCAGAAGACAACTTATTTTGGTGAAATCCCATTGCTTTATTTTAACTTTTGTTTCCCTTGCCTCAGGAGACATATGTAGAAAGAAGTTGCTATAACTGATGTCAGAGTTTACTTCCTGAGTTCTCCTATAGTACTTCCATATTCTCCTATGGCTTTATGTCTCACATTTAGGTCTTCAACCCATTTTGAATTAATTTTGGTGTATGGTATAAGAAAATGTTCCACTTTCATTTTTTTGCCCTTTGTTATCAAGTACTTTGTCAAAATAAATTCTTCTGCACAGTGAAGGAAAAAACACACTAAAGGCAAATTACAGAATAGGATAAGATATTTGCAAGTGACAAATTTGGTAAATGGTTAGTATCCAAAATGTATAAAGAACTTAAACTCAAACCCCCAAAATGAATAATATAATTCAAAAATGAGCAGGAGACATGAATAACCCTTCTTCCAAAGATATACAAATGGTCAACAGGCACATGAAAAGATACGCAACATCACTGATGATTAGAGATATACAAAACTATAGTCAGCTATCAACTCAAATGTGTCAGAATGACTAACCTCAAGAACAGATGAAATAACAGGCATTGGCAAGAATGTGGAGAAAGGGAACCAATCTTGCATTGCTGGTGGGAGTGTAAAATGGTGAAGCCATTCTGGAAAACAGCATGGAGTTTGGTCAAAAAGTTAAAAATAAAACTACTGTACAATTCAGCAATTTTACTACTAAGTATTTATCCAAAGAATCCAAAAATACCAATTCAAAGGGATACATGGAGCATTATCTACAATAGCCAAATTACAGAAACAGTCCAACCATCTGTCAACTGATGAATGGATGAAGGATGAAGGGGTGGTGCGCATGCATGTGTGTGTGTGTGTGTGTGTGTGTGTGTGTGATTTCATTATTTTTATGGATGAGTAATATACAGTGGGATATTATTCAGCCATTAAAAAAAAAAAAAAACCTTGCCATTCACAGTGACATGGATGGAGCCAGAATAAATAATGCTAAATGAAATAAGCCAGTCAGAATAAAACAAATAGCATATGATTTCAGTCATGTGTAGAATTTAAAAATCATGTGTAGAATTTAAAAATCAAGGAAAGGAGAGAGAGAAAGACCAAGAGACAGACTTAACTATAGCAAAAAATGGATGGTTACGAGTGGGGATGGGTGAAATAGGTTACGAGGATTAAGGAGGGCACTTGTCGTGATGAACACAGGGTATCTTACAGAAGTGTTGAATCACTATATTGTATACCTGCTACTAATATTACACTGTATGTCAACTAGCTAGAATTTAAATAAAAAACTAAATTCATTTTAAGTTACTTTTTAAAGTTCATAGTAGAACACAAATTCATGTAATTCAAGCAAAAATTCATAAGGGAAGAAAAGAATGTAAGAAAAAAGGAAGTGAGTGAATAATGCAGAATTCAAATTATTTAGTAATAAAATGATGTATTACATTGTTATTGTAAATGAGGCAGAAACTGGGCTTTAAAAAATCAAAAAGACACTCACCATTGAAAATAGTGAGGTAGAAAAACATGGCTGTCAAGGTGGTCATATTTCCAGAATAAGTTTTTTCAACGATAGATGATAGAACAATTCGAAAAGACAAATGTAAACCATAATTTTGAGATGAATGTAATGTTTTAAGACAGTTTTTGATTTTTTGTAATAATGATTTTACTATATATATATTTTTGTTTTACTATATTTTACAACATTTTTAACAACCACAGAAAGAATAAAGTTCTTATCATGCAGAAATCATCATGGTTTTCAAGTACAAAATTCTACAAAATTGTCACCATATCCAATTTATATTTTCAAATAGAAATTACTCTAATTTTATAATCAGTATAATAAAGACTATTGTGTTCACTATTCAGAACCTAAAAAAATAGCTTTGATATAGTAGCTGTTACTAAAATTTATAAACAAATAGTTTTTGTTTAAAGGACTATCATTTCTAAAAGCAAAAAAGGAAAACACATCTGTAATCACACTGCAGCTATACTGTTAATTTTTTATCTAAAGCTTCCCAGACTTTTATCATAAATGTGTATGTATATTTAGAATCCTACTATATCTACACTAAAATGCATATTTAATAGGATTTGAATATACTTCTCAATCCTTCCTAGCACAATATCTCAGAGATTCTCAAAGCCCGAGCTGGGATGGAAGAGGGGATGTTTAGCTCCAAACTGTGCAGGAGTCCAAGTATTTGAGGAGCTAAACAAAAACCATTGAAGGGGCTTCCCCATCTTCCTCCGATCTTGCACATGCTTGAAAATGAAATCTGTTGCTTCACTAATATCAAATCTTTTTCCCCCTAAGGGAAAATGTGAATATGAGTGTCCTCCAGCAACTCTGAGGTACATATAAAAATGTTTGTTTTCGAATTCCAGCAGAGAGCGAGGTGAGAAAAGCAGCATGCCCATGGATCCCAGGGCCCTACAGGCCCATCAGCATGAGGCTGCGGGTGAACTGGGGGGCCCTGGGACAGGTCGCGGGCTGTGACCTGCAAAGACCCAGCGCCCTTGCCGTGGCTGCCCACTGGCAAGGACCAGACTGAAGCAGCTGCCAGCTTCTCTGTACCCGACCTCACCTTGGCACGGATGGCAGCAGCCTTTGGGAGCCCAGACCTCACCTGCTGCCTACCCTTGGGCGCAACTCTGCAGGGCCTCGACCAAGCTCCTGCCCAAGCCCCCACCTCCGTGCGCAGCGCCTTTGGACGTCAGGTGTAGAGGAGCGAGAAGAATGGTGCCCACACGAATGCCGCCCACTGGGCCATTGAGGGTCTGAGAAGGTGGGTCTGTGGGGATGCTAGCTTGGCCACCTTTGGGCCTTGCAGCCCCACAGGTCTGGCCCTGGGAAGACCACTTCGTCACCACTGGAGGAAACCTCACCTTCTATAGAGAACGGTGGACAGAGGCCCTAATGGGCCCAGAAGGACGGGTGGACAGTTAACGGGCCACAGGCAGTTGGGTCTTCGTTCCACCAAACATTGATGTTGGAAGATTGACATGGGAGAATTATGGCCAATGGGAAGACCACCCTTCGGGAAGATTTAATGGCCGTTTTTAGAAAGCCTGTGTATGTAATATGAAAAAGCTGCTCTCCGCTCCCCACCGCCCAACCTTTCAAAGGAAAACTTTTGCCACATCCAGGCCTTCTAGATGTAAAGATGTTGCAGACATATGATAAAGTAGAGTTAGAAAAATCACACGTCTTGTAAAAGCTTTTTTTTTTAATCATAAAAAAGAAATGTCTTTTGAAAATGACTTTGAAATTGAATTGCTAAACCACCTCTTGAAGGGACATCAGGAGCGACACACATCCACATTTGTTCAGTGGTTAAGAGGACGTGAGGTAGATGACCTTGAGGAGGAAGAAAAGAAGGTTCTGTGCCAGACTGGTCATATTTAGAAGACATTTTCATATTACAACCATTGTTTTGTGTCTGCATTTTATCCCTCAACTACTGTATATATAGATAACAATGCTAAGTACAATTTTGAAATATCTACTCTTTCCAGATATTCTGAAGTGCCTTATAGGTGTTGAAAATAGAGGTAGTAAAAAGACATTCTAATAATATCTTTTTGTTAACATTCATATGGAATGCTGTTTAATTTGGGGGGAATGGCCAAAACACCTCTTTGAATAGACACATTGTGTTTGTGCACTGGTTCAAAGGAGGAGGGAGGAGAGCTCTGCCAGTGTGTTCATAGTGAGGGAAGATTAACCATTGTCCTTTATGTTCCTGCATTTTGGTTTACTTGGCTGTGTATATAGTGTATATACTAGACAAATGAGTCCTAATTTTCAACATCTAGTCTTTCTAGATCTTAAAGAGGTTGGCAGTGTATGACAAATTAGTAAAATTAGCATATTCTGTACACATTGCTTTGAAATTCAAAGGAAAGATTTTCTTCTATAACTGACCTTTGGCTATGAATTTGTTCAACCACCTTTAAACATTACACTTGCCTGTACTTGTCTACTGGATTTTTGGTGGAAAGAAGGAAGTGAGGGAGAGACTAGTTTAGTCCAAAATAATGGTCATATTTAGAAGGTATCTCCAATTATATCCATTATTAAGTGTGTGCGATTTAACAGGGCTGTTGTGTACATAGTGGCCAAGTACCTATATGAAATATCTAATCTTTCTAGTTATTTAGAAATGCTTGATGTATTTAAAAGTAGGTTAATGCCTCCTATAAATAGCTTTTAAAAACTGATGGGAAATATTATCTTTGAAAGTGGAATTTCTAAACCACCTCTCTGAACAGTATACTTGTTCCTTGGTTTGAGGGAAGTGGGAGGGAAGAAATTGCAAAAATGCTTGACTAGTGTGTACTAGGAAATTTCAGCTTATCCATTGTCCTATCTGTCATGTGAATTTAACTTGACTGTATATTTCTTATACAGAAATATACAGAAATAAAAATAAATTTCTATATATACTAGACAAGTAGGTCCTAATTTTACAATATCTAGTCTCTAGATATGAAAGAGGTAGCCAATGTATGACAAAAGTAGAGTTAGTAAACTAACACATTTTGCACACTTTGTGTTAAAATTCATCAAAAGGCTGCCTTCTGAGAAAGACTTGAAGAGATGACATTGTAGTCACATCTAAGTGACACGTGCCTATTTGTACTCACCCGCTGGCTTGGCAGTAGAGAGGAGTTGTGAGAAATGAAGAGTTCTAGACTGGAATGTTTCCATGCAGAAGACACTTTCAGATATAACCCATTGTTCCATATGTGTAGTTGATTTAACACTACTGTGTATACAGTGGACAAACTTAAGTCCTAATTTGAAACATCCAGCCTTTCTAGATGTTTAGAAGTGCACAAAGTATGTTAAAAGTAGAGGTAGTAAGATAACACATTTTGTAGATAATCCTTTTGTTAAAATTCATATGAAATATTATTGTCTAGAAAATGGAATGATCAAAGTGATCAAACCACCTCTCAGAGCAGTACACATTCTGTGATATTTGTGCTGGTTCAAGGAGGAAGGAGAAGAAAGAGCAAAGGAATTTATACCAGTATGTTTATAGTTAGGGAGGATTAACCATTGTCCTGTATGTCTGCATTTAGTTTTACTTAGAGGTGTATGTAGTGTATATAAAGGACAGATGAATCCTAATTTACACTACCTAGTCTTTCTAGATGTTAAAGAGGTTGCCAGTGTATGACAAAAGTAGTAAACAAATGCATTGTGTATGCTTTGTGTTTAGGTTCATAGGAGAGACTATTCTGAGAACAACTAGAGGAAGTGAAATTGTTAAAATCCCCTCTAAGCATTACAGATTACTTATACTTCCCACTAGGTTGATAGAGATGAAAAGAGGAAGGGTTCTAATCCAGAATATTCTTTCAGTGCTACTATGTATGTAGTGAGCAAATTTTAAATAAATCCTTACTTGAAACATCTAGTCTTCTGGATGTTTGAGAGTGAACACGTTAGAAGTAGAGTTGCAACAACCGTTATTGTCAATTTATGGGAATGTTTGTATTTGGGGAATGGAGTTGTTAAACTTGATGTCTTGGAGAGCATACTGACTTTTCACTGCATTCACTAGGGGATGGAGATTGGGGCAGGGAAGGAAGTGAGGAGAAAATGGTTCTGTGCCCATGAGTCTTCAAAGTTCTGTATGTGCATTTTAGTTAACATTGCTGTATGTCAAAGGATAAACAAGTCATAATACCCAAAGTATATTAAAAGTAGAGGTAGTAATCAGGAACGGATGCTGGATTTTGTCAAATGCTTTTTCTGCATCAATTGAGAGGACCATGTTGTTCATCAAAATCAAAAGCTTCTGCACAGCAAAGGAAACAGTCAAGAAAACAAAAAGACAACCCACGGAATGGGAGAAGATATTTGCAAGTGACAGTGCAGACAAAAGGTTGATATCCAGGGTCTATAAAGAACTCCTCAAACTCAACACACACAAAACAGGTAATCATATAAAAAAATGGGCAGAAGATATGAACAGAAACTTCTCCAATGAAGACATACAAATGGCTATCAGACACATGAAAAATTGTTCATCATCACTAGCCATCAGGGAGATTCAAATTAAAACCACATTGAGATATCACCTTATACCAGTTAGATTAGCAAGACAGGAAACAACATGTGTTGGAGGGGATGTGAAGAAAGGGGAACCCTCTTACACTGTTGGTGGGACTGCAAGTTGGTGCAGCCTCTTTGGAGAACAGTGTGGAGATTCCTCAAGAAATTAAAAATAGAACTTCCCTATGACCCTGTAATTGCACTACTGGGTATTACTCCAAAGATACAGATGTCATGAAAAGAAGGGCCATCTGTACCCCCATGTTTATAGCAACAATGGCCACAGTCATCAAACTGTGGAAAGAGCCAAGTTGCCCTTCAATGGACGAATGGACAAGGAAGATGGGGTCCATATACACTATGGAGTATTATGCCTCCATCAGAAAGTATGAATACCCAACTTTTGTAGCAAGATGGATGGGACTGGAAAAGAGGATGCTGAGTGAAAGAAGTCAAGAAGAGAGAGTCAATTATCATATGGTTTCACTCATTTGTGGAGCATAACAAATAGCATGGAGGACATGGGGAGTTAGAGAGGAGAAGGGTGTTGGGGGAAATTGGAAGGGGAGGTGAACCATGGGAGACTATGGACTCTGAAAAGTAATCTGGGGGGTTTGAAGTGGTGGGGGTGGGAGGTTGGGGGAAGCAGGTGGTAGGTATTTGAGAGGTCACAGGTTGCATGGAGCACTGGGTGTGGTGCAAAAATAATGAATACTGTTATGCTGGAAATAAATAAAAAATAAATTTAAAAAAAAGTAGAGGTAGTAAATACTCCCTTTATGAATGCCCTTTTGTTAGTTTTTAGGAAGTACTTTCCTGGGACTGTCTGTCAATCACCTCTTAGAGCCAGATGTAGTCCTAGACTTAGTCATTAAAATGGTGGAGGGAGCAGAAAAGGGGTGAAGGGAAGGGCTTTTTCCTAGTTCTCTAGGAAAGAGAACTTTTTCCTAGTTCTCTCCATTTTAGGAGAGAAGACCATTTTAGGTTATAACCATAGATCTGTGTGTGCATTGTTATGAAGTACCTGTGTTTATTGTGGGCCGGTTTCATTATTTTGCAACACCTAAGCTTTTTGGATGTCCTGAGGTGACAATGTGTGATAAAATGTACAGCTAGTGAATCAACACATTTATGAGTTTCTTTTTGTTATTGTTGATAGGAAAGAAACATCTTGGACACAGAATTGTTATGCTGTCTCAGAAATGTCAGGACTTACTAGGTTGGCAGCAGAGGGGCAGAAAGAAGTATAGAGGGAGAGATGTATGCGGATGTGTTCATTCTTCCATTGTAAAAACTGTTATTCTGTGTTCATCTCTTTCAATGGAAACATATCCCCTTGCTAATATTTGAATAGTCTAGATTGGATAATGAATTCTTTTAGAAGCAGGATTGTATTTTTTCTTTCAGATGGAGTTGGTGTGGTGTATTCTTGGTTATCAAAATACTTAGAGTTTGGGGGCTTTGAAATGGTAAATATTCATGGTGTATAAAAAAGCATGAGGGGCACCTGGGTGGCTCAGCGGGTTAAAGCCTCTGCCTTCAGCCCAGGACATGATCCCAGGGTCCTGGGATCGAGCCCCGCATCGGGCTCTCTGCTCAGTGCAGAGCCTGCTTCTCTCTCTCTCTCTCTGCCTGCCTCTCTGCCTACTTGTGTTCTCTGTCAAATATATAAATGAAATCTTAAAAGAAAAAAGCATGATACAGGGGCATCTGAGTGGCTCAGTGGGTTAAGCCTCTGCCTTTGGCTCATGTCACGATACCAGGGCCCTGAGATCAAGCCCCACATCAGGCTCTCAGCTCAGCAGGGTGCCTGCTAGCACTTCTCTCTCTGTGTGCTGCTCTGACTACTTGTGATCTCTCTCTATATCTCTGTCAAAAAATATGAAACATAACTATGATCTTAATACATTAAAATGCTTACTTTATTAGATACACACATGGGAACTAGAAGTCAAACTGTAAACTGCTTATGATTATGAGTGAACTTGTTGAAAATACAGCATAGTTAAATTTGTGGGACACAGCTGAATCAGGATAGAAAAATTTATAGCCCTCAGTGCAAACATAAGTAGGAGGAGGAGCATCTGGGTGGACCACTCAGTTAGTACAAATCTTTAATATGACTCGGGTCATGACAAACCTCAGGGATGTGAGACTGAACATGCATTGTTCTGCTACTGTGTATGGAGACTGCTTAATAATCTCTCTCTCTATGAACCCATTCCCTGTCTCTCTCTCTCTCCCTCTCCTCTTACCGTGTCAAAAAATAAAAAACGAGTCTCAAAACAAAAAGCCCTCAGCTTTAAAACATACAAAAAGAAGAGAAACTGAAACTAAAGAAAAAAACTAAGAGAATCCTTCTACCCCATTTCAACATCTAGAGCTACAGTATGCAACAGGGTGTGGTGTTGGTGAAGGGATAGACAAGTGGAACAGAAGAAAGATAGGTTATTGAAATTGGATCAAGCACCCAGAATGAGACCTCCTGCCAATATGTCCAATGGGGTTTTGACAAAGGTAAAAAGCCGTTCAATGAAGGAGTGACAGCGTTTTGAATCAATGGTGCTAGAGCCAGTGGACTTCCATAGGCAAAGAAGAAGAAGGAGAAGAAGAAGAGGGAGGGGGAGAGGGAGGAGGACGTGGAGGATGAGGAGGACGAGGACCACAATCTAAGTCTCAAACCCTAGACCAAACGTAACTCAGGGCGCCTGGGTGACTCAGCCGGTGAGGCAGCCAGCTCTTCATTTTGGCTCTTGTCATGCTCTCCGCTTCCCGGGACAGAGTCAGCCTCCAAGCGCCCTGAGCAGTCTGCTTGAGGATGCTCATTTCCCTTCTTCCTCCACCCTACTCCCTGCTCATACACAAGATCACGCTCTCAAAAAGAAAAAAGAAAAAAAAACTTAAATATTTACTCAAAACGAACCAACACCTTACATGTAAAATAATAAGTCTCAGAAGGAAAAAATGGGGGGGAAAATTCCAGCATGTAAAGCTAGGTAAAGAATCCTCCAACTGGACATCAAATCATTGTCCATCACGGAAAAGTTGATTAATTGGACATGATCCAACAATCAGAATTGGAAGTCTGTACTGTCTGCAACACCTTGTTAAGGAGAACCAAAAGAAAAGCTACAAACTGGAAGAAAATATGTGTAAAACACATACGTGATGAAGGACTCCCGTCTGAAGTGTAGAAATTCAAAGGTTCACCCCCCAAATAAGCAAGCAATCCAGTCAGCAAAAGGAAAAAAAAAATGGGCGAAAGACCTCAAAACTTCACCAGAGTATACAGATGGAAATCACATAAAAAGCTGCCATTGGTGCAATTCAAATGTAAAGTCCACTGAGCTCTCCCTGCACACCTATCACAAGGATTCAACCCAAACGCACCGGAGAGGGAGAGAGAGACCCCACTACCAGATGCAAGGCAGGATGTGCAATGACTGGATCACTTGTGCATCGCTCGTGACAATGGTAGAGGTTAGAGCTAACTCTTGAAAACAGTTAACAGTTCCTTTGCTTTGTCAAAGCCTTGATTTCAATTCCAGTACAACATGCAGCGTCCTATCAATTTCGGATGCCCAATACAGGGACTCAACCCTTCCTTGCACACAGTTGCTCTGAAAACCAGACTCGCAACCACCATAGGACCCAGTCATTGCACTCTTGGCACTGGTCGGAGAGAAATCAAAACTTACGTTGGCTCAAAAAGCTGTACATGAATGTATCTGTGTCCTGATGGAAGCAGTGGGGCTGCCAAGGGGGTAGAAGGCACTGGAGTGGTTGGATATGGACACTGGACAGGCTTGTAAGAGATGGTCTCATCTTGCTTCTTTGAGGGCCCCTTCCCACTCATGGTGGTCCTGGGGACAAGGAGAAAAGGAATGTCAACGATTTCAAGATGTTCAAACCTGCCAAGCATTAGAACACCATCTCTTCGACACTACTTCATTCTCTTCTGAATCCTCAGTCTCCCAAAGCAGACAGGAGGCATCTGGTCCAAGAGGGGTTCCAGGCAGCGTCCCTTCCACAGGCCATCTCCCCTCTAGCCCACAAGTCCAAAGACCAGGCCCCAGGCTTTCAACTCATCTAATGGCTGTGCCTTCTCTAGGGGCACCAAGGAACTTCTGGGCTCCTTCTCTGCCTTCTAGGAGGCTCTACGGGGCTGGGTCGCGTGCTCTCCGCCGACTTGTGCCACCCGGCCAGTTGTCTCCTCCTACATTTGCCACATATTGGCACGGGAGGACCAAGTGAGGGGACGTCCTCTCGGAGAGATACATGGCGAACAGAATCGAGGTCCTCTGTCTTACATTGTTTCCTCAAATCTCTCAGTACTTTCTAGCTCCGCTTGATTTCCGACCCCAGGAGAGGGGGGTGGGTCCGAAGCCTAACAGTTGGCTTCCCATTTCTGTCTTTCCTGAATGTTTTCCCCACACCAAAGGACCTAAAACAACATTGATAACCTGATATGGTGTCTGTGGGCCAGCCATCCAGGTGCAAGTAGCCAGGTACCTGGGGCCCAGGATCTCTCCCAAGGCTGCTGTCAAGATGTCATCTGGGTCTTGGGTCATCTCCACGCTTCCTGGGCAGAAAAACCTGCTTTGGAGCTCATAATGGTGGCTGTGAGCGGCCAGGGTCCCCCATGACCGTAAGTAGGAAATATTCTTTCTTTGCCACATGGGCCTCTCCAGAATACAGCCCACAAGGAGCAGCCGGCTTCCCTGGGAACAGATGAGGGACGGAGGGAGGGAGGCCGGGCGGGCGGGCAAGCCCAAGGGGAGACCAGGTTCTTTGTAAACTAACCTCAGAAGTGACATCCTATCACTTTTGCCATATTCTGTCCTTTACAAGAGAGTCAGCAGTTCCTGACTCTAATCAAGAGGCAGAGTCGGGGACACAAAACGATGTGTACCAAAGATGGGAATCGTTGGAGACCCTTCAAGGCTGCCCTCCATACTTTGGTGGGACTTGACCTCAGCTAGCCACCGCTAGAATCTTGGCATCCCTACTAGGACGTGAACTAGGAGAACATTTGATCCAGCCTTTCTGGGATCCTTACGGCAGCTTGCCTACAAGTACCTCACACAAGGGTGCCTGTGTGGCTCTGTCAGTCCAGCGTCTGACTCTTGATTTCGGTTCAGGTCGTGATCACATGATCTGGGAAATCCTGCCCAACGTCCCGTTCTGCCCTCGAAGTGGAAGCCTGTCTAGGAATCTCTCTCTCTCTCTCTCTCTCTCTCTCTCTCTGCCCCTCCCCTGCATGCATGTGTGTGTCCCTTTTCCCTCTCTATCTCTCAAAAAAAGAAGAAGAAGAAGAAGTAGTAGTAGTAGTAGTAGTAGTAGTAGTACCAGGAGAAGTTATGTGCAGCCGTTGATAATTAGACAGCCCTGGTTACAATGGGAGCACTGACATTCGCTAGCTGTGTGATCTTGGGGCAAGTTGTTTCCCCTCTCTGAACCTCAGTAATTTAGGGCACACTGGGTTATCGGGACAATTAAGGGACCCACCAAATGCTCTTCAAACCCTTCATTGCTTGGCATAGAATCCCTTAATAAAACCAATTCTGAGGCGCAGTAGGATCAGCAATTTGAGATGTTTATTTCTTTCTTTTTTATTTGATGCTTCACGTTGAAAAAATATTCTCTCACACTCCTATGGCTATAGGGAATGTGTAGCATCAGATAAATAATGGGCTGGGTCTCATAGAAAAGGAGCAATGGGTATGGCTTCAGGGGTAAGCACAGGAGCTTTTTTGTGCTCTGGCTGTGAGTGTTGGTGGCTGCTGGGAAGGGGAATCAGACCAGCAGGGGACCCGAGAACTTGGAGTCTGGCCAGTGCACCCTTGCTCCTTTCTTGGGCTTCTGGGGTTTCAGGGGAGCCTTGGGCCCTTGAGGGTATTTGGAGGCTGTGCCCGGAACAGCAGGAGCAGGAGCAGGAGCAGGAGCAGGAGCAGGAGCAGGAGCAGGAGCAGGAGCAGGAGGTCTCCCGGAGACAGGCTGGACCTTGGGCCCAGAGTGGGCCAGCTTCTGCCTGAGGCAATGGTTTTTTCTGCCTGGAGCCTTCGGAACTCCCTCTGTGCCCACAGGACAGCCTTCTGGCTCTCCTCACATGTGTTCTCCACCAGGAGGCGCTCCCGGTCATGCAAGGAGGAGATCTTCTGCCATTCCCCATGCAGGTCCTGGGCCATGTTCCTGTAGAGGCCTAAGTTCCACAGGGCAGCATCCGTCCTCCTGCGCACCTTGGCAAGGTCGTTCTTCAGTTGCAGGCAGCGTGCCTTCTCCTCCCTCATCTTCCTCTCCACGTGTTTGATGTGCTCCTCGCACAGCTTAGGCTCTGCCTCGAGCTTCAGGCACAACTTGTGAATCTCACTCTCCAGGAGGGTGTTTCGAAGGTGAAAAGATCCTTGCTCAGCATGGTGGATTGCTTTGTTCCCTGTGAGCTCTTCGTTCCGTGGACGTGCCTTCTTCAGTGCCCGGGAAGGCTTTCCTTTGCTCCCGGGGCTCCCGCCTGAGGGCCCATGGTCCGTGGAGGAGGAGCCAGGCCGCACCTGCCTGCTTGAGCCCCGACCTTCCAGATGATGTCTAAGAGGCTCTAGCAGATGCATCATCTTCAGGAGGATCTGGCTGAGGGTGTGGCCTTGGCTCTGGCCCTCAGCCCTGGCCTGCCGCCGCACTCCTCCCTCACCAAGTTCTGGCCTGCCTGCCTCCCCTGCCTCTTCCTGCGCTGTCTGTCCACAGCTGCCAATGTCCGGAACCAGCGGGTCTGCACTTCCCTGCAGATCAGGGCTGTCCTTGATGCCTTCTGGTATTTTCCTCACAGGGGGTTCTCCATCTCCCTGGGCTGCTCCACAGATGGGACTTTCATTAGTCAGCTGCTCAGGGCTCTTCCACAGCCTTTCCCGAACCCCCTTCAGCAATTGCGTAGCGTTGTCCACGGAAAAAATATGCGGCACCTTCATTCAGGGCAGCCAGAGCAAGAATCTGTAATGGGAGAGGACGGGCCGTCTGCTCAGAGGATGCCACGGCTCCACAGGCTTGTGCGCGTCCGCTTCGGTGTTCTCCATGCCTTTTCGAGAGACTGCCTTCTGGGCACAAGGCCCCTTTCTTCTTTGGAAGCTGAGTCCACTCCTTACTAGGGAACATCACCGCTGCAGTGCCCACCAGCATCTCCCAGCCAAATCCAGAGACTCGTGGCACATGTGGCAAACGTTCGTCCATCACCAACCCAGCAGCCCACAGCTGCTCCAGGACAGCCCACAGCGGCTCCAGAACTGTGTGGGGAGACATTTGGATGGCCAACAGCTGGCTCCGAAGAGCCTTGTGGCTTTGTCTGCGATCACCAGTGTCCTCTGGACCGCTAGTAACTGCTTGGAACCCCTAGGAGGGTTCCGTCTCCGACACAAACCAGTGCCTGGCAACAGGAGCTGAAGGGACTAGGGGTGGGGGAGGTGCACCTGAGTCTCCAATGCCAATCAGGGCCTGGCAACAAGCGCCCAAGGTACTTAGGGTAGGGGAGGTGAATCACTATATTGTAGACCCGAAAACAAATACAACCCTTGGAATTAAAAGGTGAAAAATTTAAAAAAATAAAAATAAAAACCATACTAGCCATCAAAGGCAGAAAGATAACAAATACCCAAACACTTAAAAAGGAACATTCAGGATTATCAAAGGGAAAAGATAAAATCTCAACGCATGGAACTGAAGGAAAATGAAAACACAGCATAGTAAAATTTGTGGGACACAGTTGAATCAATGGAGAGCAAAATGTATAACCCTCAGGGCATACATAAGAAAGCAGGAGGAGCATCTGGGTGGCTCAGTCACTTAGTCCCACTACTGAGTTTGACTCGGGTCATGATCAGCCACGGGGCTGTGAGACTGAACCTGCTTTGTACCAGTGCTGTGCATGGAGGCTGCTTAATATCTCTCTCTCTCTCTCTCTCTCTCTCTCTCTCCTCTTTCCCTGTCTAAAAACAAAACGAGTCTCAAAACAATAAGCTCTCAGTTTTAGAACCTAGAAAAAGGAGCGAAGATGAAACTAAAGAATAAAACTGAAAGAATCCTTCTACCCCATTTCAACATCTAGAGCTACAGTATGCAACAGGGTGTGGTGTTGGTGAAGGGATAGACAAGTGGAACAGAAGAAAGATAGGTTATTGAAATTGGATCAAGCACCCAGAATGAGACCTCCTGCCAATATGTCCAATGGGGTTTTGACAAAGGTAAAAAGCCGTTCAATGAAGGAGTGACAGCGTTTTGAATCAATGGTGCTAGAGCCAGTGGACTTCCATAGGCAAAGAAGAAGAAGGAGAAGAAGAAGAGGGAGGGGGAGAGGGAGGAGGACGTGGAGGATGAGGAGGACGAGGACCACAATCTAAGTCTCAAACCCTAGACCAAACGTAACTCAGGGCGCCTGGGTGACTCAGCCGGTGAGGCAGCCAGCTCTTCATTTTGGCTCTTGTCATGCTCTCCGCTCCGCTTCCCGGGACAGAGTCAGCCTCCAAGCGCCCTGAGCAGTCTGCTTGAGGATGCTCATTTCCCTTCTTCCTCCACCCTACTCCCTGCTCATACACAAGATCACGCAAAAAAAGAAAAAAAAAAAAAAACTTAAATATTTACTCAAAATGAACCAACACCTTACATGTAAAATAATAAGTCTCAGAAGGAAAAAATGGGGGGGAAAATTCCAGCATGTAAAGCTAGGTAAAGAATCCTCCAACTGGACATCAAATCATTGTCCATCACGGAAAAGTTGATTAATTGGACATGATCCAACAATCAGAATTGGAAGTCTGTACTGTCTGCAACACCTTGTTAAGGAGAACCAAAAGAAAAGCTACAAACTGGAAGAAAATATGTGTAAAACACATACGTGATGAAGGACTCCCGTCTGAAGTGTAGAAATTCAAAGGTTCACCCCCCAAATAAGCAAGCAATCCAGTCAGCAAAAGGAAAAAAAAAAAAAATGGGCGAAAGACCTCAAAACTTCACCAGAGTATACAGATGGAAATCACATAAAAAGCTGCCATTGGTGCAATTCAAATGTAAAGTCCACTGAGCTCTCCCTGCACACCTATCACAAGGATTCAACCCAAACGCACCGGAGAGGGAGAGAGAGACCCCACTACCAGATGCAAGGCAGGATGTGCAATGACTGGATCACTCGTGCATCGCTCGTGACAATGGTAGAGGTTAGAGCTAACTCTTGAAAACAGTTAACAGTTCCTTTGCTTTGTCAAAGCCTTGATTTCAATTCCAGTTAACATGCAGCGTCCTATCAATTTCGGATGCCCAATACAGGGACTCAACCCTTCCTTGCACACAGTTGCTCTGAAAACCAGACTCGCAACCACCATAGGACCCAGTCATTGCACTCTTGGCACTGGTCGGAGAGAAATCAAAACTTACGTTGGCTCAAAAAGCTGTACATGAATGTATCTGTGTCCTGATGGAAGCAGTGGGGCTGCCAAGGGGGTAGAAGGCACTGGAGTGGTTGGATATGGACACTGGACAGGCTTGTAAGAGATGGTCTCATCTTGCTGCTTCTTTGAGGGCCCCTTCCCACTCATGGTGGTCCTGGGGACAAGGAGAAAAGGAATGTCAACGATTTCAAGATGTTCAAACCTGCCAAGCATTAGAACACCATCTCTTCGACACTACTTCATTCTCTTCTGAATCCTCAGTCTCCCAAAGCAGACAGGAGGCATCTGGTCCAAGAGGGGTTCCAGGCAGCGTCCCTTCCACAGGCCATCTCCCCTCTAGCCCACAAGTCCAAAGACCAGGCCCCAGGCTTTCAACTCATCTAATGGCTGTGCCTTCTCTAGGGGCACCAAGGAACTTCTGGGCTCCTTCTCTGCCTTCTAGGAGGCTCTACGGGGCTGGGTCGCGTGCTCTCCGCCGACTTGTGCCACCCGGCCAGTTGTCTCCTCCTACATTTGCCACATATTGGCACGGGAGGACCAAGTGAGGGGACGTCCTCTCGGAGAGATACATGGCGAACAGAATCGAGGTCCTCTGTCTTACATTGTTTCCTCGAATCTCTCAGTACTTTCTAGCTCCGCTTGATTTCCGACCCCAGGAGAGGGGGGGGTGGGTCCGAAGCCTAACAGTTGGCTTCCCATTTCTGTCTTTCCTGAATGTTTTTCCCCACACCAAAGGACCTAAAACAACATTGATAACCTGATATGGTGTCTGTGGGCCAGCCATCCAGGTGCAAGTAGCCAGGTACCTGGGGCCCAGGATCTCTCCCAAGGCTGCTGTCAAGATGTCATCTGGGTCTTGGGTCATCTCTCCACGCTTCCTGGGCAGAAAAAAACCTGCTTTGGAGCTCATTCTGGTGGCTGTGAGCGGCCAGGGTCCCCCATGACCGTAAGTAGGAAATATTCTTTCTTTGCCACATGGGCCTCTCCAGAATACAGCCCACAAGGAGCAGCCGGCTTCCCTGGGAACAGATGAGGGACGGAGGGAGGGAGGGGCCGGGCGGGCGGGCAAGCCCAAGGGGAGACCAGGTTCTTTGTAAACTAACCTCAGAAGTGACATCCTATCACTTTTGCCATATTCTGTCCTTTACAAGAGAGTCAGCAGTTCCTGACTCTAATCAAGAGGCAGAGTCGGTGACACAAAACGATGTGTACCAAAGATGGGAATCGTTGGAGACCCTTCAAGGCTGCCCTCCATACTTTGGTGGGACTTGACCTCAGCTAGCCACCGCTAGAATCTTGGCATCCCTACTAGGACGTGAACTAGGAGAACATTTGATCCAGCCTTTCTGGGATCCTTACGGCAGCTTGCCTACAAGTACCTCACACAAGGGTGCCTGTGTGGCTCTGTCAGTCCAGCGTCTGACTCTTGATTTCGGTTCAGGTCGTGATCACATGATCTGGGAAATCCTGCCCAACGTCCCGTTCTGCCCTCGAAGTGGAAGCCTGTCTAGGAATCTCTCTCTCTCTCTCTCTCTCTCTCTCTCTGCCCCTCCCCTGCATGCATGTGTGTGTCCCTTTTCCCTCTCTATCTCTCAAAAAGGAAGAAGAAGAAGGACTAGTAGTAGTAGTAGTAGTAGTAGTAGTAGTAGTAGTAGTACCAGGAGAAGTTATGTGCAGCCGTTGATAATTAGACAGCCCTGGTTACAATGGGAGCACTGACATTCGCTAGCTGTGTGATCTTGGGGCAAGTTGTTTCCCCTCTCTGAACCTCAGTAATTTAGGGCACACTGGGTTATCGGGACAATTAAGGGACCCACCAAATGCTCTTCAAACCCTTCATTGCTTGGCATAGAATCCCTTAATAAAACCAATTCTGAGGCGCAGTAGGATCAGCAATTTGAGATGTTTATTTCTTTCTTTTTTATTTGATGCTTCACGTTGAAAAATATTCTCTCACACTCCTATGGCTATAGGGAATGTGTAGCATCAGATAAATAATGGGCTGGGTCTCATAGAAAAGGAGCAATGGGTATGGCTTCAGGGGTAAGCACAGGAGCTTTTGTGCTCTGGCTGTGAGTGTTGGTGGCTGCTGGGAAGGGGAATCAGACCAGCAGGGGACCCGAGAACTTGGAGTCTGGCCAGTGCACCCTTGCTCCTTTCTTGGGCTTCTGGGGTTTCAGGGGAGCCTTGGGCCCTTGAGGGTATTTGGAGGCTGTGCCCGGAACAGCAGGAGCAGGAGCAGGAGCAGGAGCAGGAGCAGGAGCAGGAGCTGGAGCAGGAGGTCTCCCGGAGACAGGCTGGACCTTGGGCCCAGAGTGGGCCAGCTTCTGCCTGAGGCAATGGTTTTCTGCCTGGAGCCTTCGGAACTCCCTCTGTGCCCACAGGACAGCCTTCTGGCTCTCCTCACATGTGTTCTCCACCAGGAGGCGCTCCCGGTCATGCAAGGAGGAGATCTTCTGCCATTCCCCATGCAGGTCCTGGGCCATGTTCCTGTAGAGGCCTAAGTTCCACAGGGCAGCATCCGTCCTCCTGCGCACCTTGGCAAGGTCGTTCTTCAGTTGCAGGCAGCGTGCCTTCTCCTCCCTCATCTTCCTCTCCACGTGTTTGATGTGCTCCTCGCACAGCTTAGGCTCTGCCTCGAGCTTCAGGCACAACTTGTGAATCTCACTCTCCAGGAGGGTGTTTCGAAGGTGAAAAGATCCTTGCTCAGCATGGTGGATTGCTTTGTTCCCTGTGAGCTCTTCGTTCCGTGGACGTGCCTTCTTCAGTGCCCGGGAAGGCTTTCCTTTGCTCCCGGGGCTCCCGCCTGAGGGCCCATGGTCCGTGGAGGAGGAGCCAGGCCGCACCTGCCTGCTTGAGCCCCGACCTTCCAGATGATGTCTAAGAGGCTCTAGCAGATGCATCATCTTCAGGAGGATCTGGCTGAGGGTGTGGCCTTGGCTCTGGCCCTCAGCCCTGGCCTGCCGCCGCACTCCTCCCTCACCAAGTTCTGGCCTGCCTGCCTCCCCTGCCTCTTCCTGCGCTGTCTGTCCACAGCTGCCAATGTCCGGAACCAGCGGGTCTGCACTTCCCTGCAGATCAGGGCTGTCCTTGATGCCTTCTGGTATTTTCCTCCTCACAGGGGGTTCTCCATCTCCCTGGGCTGCTCCACAGATGGGACTTTCATTAGTCAGCTGCTCAGGGCTCTTCCACAGCCTTTCCCGAACCCCCTTCAGCAATTGCGTAGCGTTGTCCACGGAAAAAAAATATGCGGCACCTTCATTCAGGGCAGCCAGAGCAAGAATCTGTAATGGGAGAGGACGGGCCCGTCTGCTCAGAGGATGCCACGGCTCCACAGGCTTGTGCGTCCGCTTCGGTGTTCTCCATGCCTTTTCGAGAGACTGCCTTCTGGGCACAAGGCCCCTTTCTTCTTTGGAAGCTGAGTCCACTCCTTACTAGGAACATCACCGCTGCAGTGCCCACCAGCATCTCCCAGCCAAATCCAGAGACTCGTGGCACATGTGGCAAACGTTCGTCCATCACCAACCCAGCAGCCCACAGCTGCTCCAGGACAGCCCACAGCGGCTCCAGAACTGTGTGGGGAGACATTTGGATGGCCAACAGCTGGCTCCGAAGAGCCTTGTGCCTTGTGGCTTTGTCTGCGATCACCAGTGTCCTCTGGACCGCTAGTAACTGCTTGGAACCCCTAGGAGGGTTCCGTCTCCGACACAAACCAGTGCCTGGCAACAGGAGCTGAAGGGACTAGGGGTGGGGGAGGTGCACCTGAGTCTCCAATGCCAATCAGGGCCTGGCAACAAGCGCCCAAGGTACTTAGGGTAGGGGAGGTGAATCACTATATTGTAGACCCGAAACAAATACAACCCTTGGAATTAAAAGGTCAAAAATTAAAAAAAAATATAAAAACCATACCAGACATCAACGGGAGAAAGATAACAAATACCCAAACACTTACAAATGAACATTCAGGATTATCAAAGGGAAAAGATAAAATCTCAACGCATGGAACTGAAGGAAAATGAAAACACAGCATAGTAAAATTTGTGGGACACAGTTGAATCAATGGAGAGCAAAATGTATAACCCTCAGGGCATACATAAGAAAGCAGGAGGAGCATCTGGGTGGCTCACTTAGTCCCACTACTGAGTTTGACTCGGGTCATGATCAGCCACGGGGCTGTGAGACTGAACCTGCTTTGTACCAGTGCTGTGCATGGAGGCTGCTTAATAATCTCTCTCTCTCTCTCTCTCTCCTCTTTCCCTGTCTAAAAACAAAACGAGTCTCAAAACAATAAGCTCTCAGTTTTAGAACCTAGAAAAAGGAGCGAAGATGAAACCAAAGAATAAAACTGAAAGAATCCTTCTACCCCATTTCAACATCTAGAGCTACAGTATGCAACAGGGTGTGGTGTTGGTGAAGGGATAGACAAGTGGAACAGAAGAAAGATAGGTTATTGAAATTGGATCAAGCACCCAGAATGAGACCTCCTGCCAATATGTCCAATGGGGTTTTGACAAAGGTAAAAAGCCGTTCAATGAAGGAGTGACAGCGTTTTGAATCAATGGTGCTAGAGCCAGTGGACTTCCATAGGCAAAGAAGAAGAAGGAGAAGAAGAAGAGGGAGGGGGAGAGGGAGGAGGACGTGGAGGATGAGGAGGACGAGGACCACAATCTAAGTCTCAAACCCTAGACCAAACGTAACTCAGGGCGCCTGGGTGACTCAGCCGGTGAGGCAGCCAGCTCTTCATTTTGGCTCTTGTCATGCTCTCCGCTTCCCGGGACAGAGTCAGCCTCCAAGCGCCCTGAGCAGTCTGCTTGAGGATGCTCATTTCCCTTCTTCCTCCACCCTACTCCCTGCTCATACACAAGATCACGCTCTCAAAAAGAAAAAAGAAAAAAAAACTTAAATATTTACTCAAAATGAACCAACACCTTACATGTAAAATAATAAGTCTCAGAAGGAAAAAATGGGGGGGGAAAATTCCAGCATGTAAAGCTAGGTAAAGAATCCTCCAACTGGACATCAAATCATTGTCCATCACGGAAAAGTTGATTAATTGGACATGATCCAACAATCAGAATTGGAAGTCTGTACTGTCTGCAACACCTTGTTAAGGAGAACCAAAAGAAAAGCTACAAACTGGAAGAACATATGTGTAAAACACATACGTGATGAAGGACTCCCGTCTGAAGTGTAGAAATTCAAAGGTTCACCCCCCAAATAAGCAAGCAATCCAGTCAGCAAAAGGAAAAAAAAAAATGGGCGAAAGACCTCAAAACTTCACCAGAGTATACAGATGGAAATCACATAAAAAGCTGCCATTGGTGCAATTCAAATGTAAAGTCCACTGAGCTCTCCCTGCACACCTATCACAAGGATTCAACCCAAACGCACCGGAGAGGGAGAGAGAGACCCCACTACCAGATGCAAGGCAGGATGTGCAATGACTGGATCACTCGTGCATCGCTCGTGACAATGGTAGAGGTTAGAGCTAACTCTTGAAAACAGTTAACAGTTCCTTTGCTTTGTCAAAGCCTTGATTTCAATTCCAGTTAACATGCAGCGTCCTATCAATTTCGGATGCCCAATACAGGGACTCAACCCTTCCTTGCACACAGTTGCTGAAAAAACCAGACTCGCAACCACCATAGGACCCAGTCATTGCACTCTTGGCACTGGTCGGAGAGAAATCAAAACTTACGTTGGCTCAAAAAGCTGTACATGAATGTATCTGTGTCCTGATGGAAGCAGTGGGGCTGCCAAGGGGGTAGAAGGCACTGGAGTGGTTGGATATGGACACTGGACAGGCTTGTAAGAGATGGTCTCATCTTGCTTCTTTGAGGGCCCCTTCCCACTCATGGTGGTCCTGGGGACAAGGAGAAAAGGAATGTCAACGATTTCAAGATGTTCAAACCTGCCAAGCATTAGAACACCATCTCTTCGACACTACTTCATTCTCTTCTGAATCCTCAGTCTCCCAAAGCAGACAGGAGGCATCTGGTCCAAGAGGGGGTTCCAGGCAGCGTCCCTTCCACAGGCCATCTCCCCTCTAGCCCACAAGTCCAAAGACCAGGCCCCAGGCTTTCAACTCATCTAATGGCTGTGCCTTCTCTCTAGGGGCACCAAGGAACTTCTGGGCTCCTTCTCTGCCTTCTAGGAGGCTCTACGGGGCTGGGTCGCGTGCTCTCCGCCGACTTGTGTGCCACCCGGCCAGTTGTCTCCTCCTACATTTGCCACATATTGGCACGGGAGGACCAAGTGAGGGGGACGTCCTCTCGGAGAGATACATGGCGAACAGAATCGAGGTCCTCTGTCTTACATTGTTTCCTCGAATCTCTCAGTACTTTCTAGCTCCGCTTGATTTCCGACCCCAGGAGAGGGGGGTGGGTCCGAAGCCTAACAGTTGGCTTCCCATTTCTGTCTTTCCTGAATGTTTTCCCCACACCAAAGGACCTAAAACAACATTGATAACCTGATATGGTGTCTGTGGGCCAGCCATCCAGGTGCAAGTAGCCAGGTACCTGGGGCCCAGGATCTCTCCCAAGGCTGCTGTCAAGATGTCATCTGGGTCTTGGGTCATCTCCACGCTTCCTGGGCAGAAAAACCTGCTTTGGAGCTCATTCTGGTGGCTGTGAGCGGCCAGGGTCCCCCATGACCGTAAGTAGGAAATATTCTTTCTTTGCCACATGGGCCTCTCCAGAATACAGCCCACAAGGAGCAGCCGGCTTCCCTGGGAACAGATGAGGGACGGAGGGAGGGAGGCCGGGCGGGCGGGCAAGCCCAAGGGGAGACCAGGTTCTTTGTAAACTAACCTCAGAAGTGACATCCTATCACTTTTGCCATATTCTGTCCTTTACAAGAGAGTCAGCAGTTCCTGACTCTAATCAAGAGGCAGAGTCGGTGACACAAAACGATGTGTACCAAAGATGGGAATCGTTGGAGACCCTTCAAGGCTGCCCTCCATACTTTGGTGGGACTTGACCTCAGCTAGCCACCGCTAGAATCTTGGCATCCCTACTAGGACGTGAACTAGGAGAACATTTGATCCAGCCTTTCTGGGATCCTTACGGCAGCTTGCCTACAAGTACCTCACACAAGGGTGCCTGTGTGGCTCTCTGTCAGTCCAGCGTCTGACTCTTGATTTCGGTTCAGGTCGTGATCACATGATCTGGGAAATCCTGCCCAACGTCCCGTTCTGCCCTCGAAGTGGAAGCCTGTCTAGGAATCTCTCTCTCTCTCTCTCTCTCTCTCTCTCTCTCTGCCCCTCCCCTGCATGCATGTGTGTGTGTCCCTTTTCCCTCTCTATCTCTCAAAAAGGAAGAAGAAGAAGGACTAGTAGTAGTAGTAGTAGTAGTAGTAGTAGTACCAGGAGAAGTTATGTGCAGCCGTTGATAATTAGACAGCCCTGGTTACAATGGGAGCACTGACATTCGCTAGCTGTGTGATCTTGGGGCAAGTTGTTTCCCCTCTCTGAACCTCAGTAATTTAGGGCACACTGGGTTATCGGGACAATTAAGGGACCCACCAAATGCTCTTCAAACCCTTCATTGCTTGGCATAGAATCCCTTAATAAAACCAATTCTGAGGCGCAGTAGGATCAGCAATTTGAGATGTTTATTTCTTTCTTTTTTATTTGATGCTTCACGTTGAAAAATATTCTCTCACACTCCTATGGCTATAGGGAATGTGTAGCATCAGATAAATAATGGGCTGGGTCTCATAGAAAAGGAGCAATGGGTATGGCTTCAGGGGTAAGCACAGGAGCTTTTGTGCTCTGGCTGTGAGTGTTGGTGGCTGCTGGGAAGGGGAATCAGACCAGCAGGGGACCCGAGAACTTGGAGTCTGGCCAGTGCACCCTTGCTCCTTTCTTGGGCTTCTGGGGTTTCAGGGGAGCCTTGGGCCCTTGAGGGTATTTGGAGGCTGTGCCCGGAACAGCAGGAGCAGGAGCAGGAGCAGGAGCAGGAGCAGGAGCAGGAGCTGGAGCAGGAGGTCTCCCGGAGACAGGCTGGACCTTGGGCCCAGAGTGGGCCAGCTTCTGCCTGAGGCAATGGTTTTCTGCCTGGAGCCTTCGGAACTCCCTCTGTGCCCACAGGACAGCCTTCTGGCTCTCCTCACATGTGTTCTCCACCAGGAGGCGCTCCCGGGCATGCAAGGAGGAGATCTTCTGCCATTCCCCATGCAGGTCCTGGGCCATGTTCCTGTAGAGGCCTAAGTTCCACAGGGCAGCATCCGTCCTCCTGCGCACCTTGGCAAGGTCGTTCTTCAGTTGCAGGCAGCGTGCCTTCTCCTCCCTCATCTTCCTCTCCACGTGTTTGATGTGCTCCTCGCACAGCTTAGGCTCTGCCTCGAGCTTCAGGCACAACTTGTGAATCTCACTCTCCAGGAGGGTGTTTCGAAGGTGAAAAGATCCTTGCTCAGCATGGTGGATTGCTTTGTTCCCTGTGAGCTCTTCGTTCCGTGGACGTGCCTTCTTCAGTGCCCGGGAAGGCTTTCCTTTGCTCCCGGGGCTCCCGCCTGAGGGCCCATGGTCCGTGGAGGAGGAGCCAGGCCGCACCTGCCTGCTTGAGCCCCGACCTTCCAGATGATGTCTAAGAGGCTCTAGCAGATGCATCATCTTTCAGGAGGATCTGGCTGAGGGTGTGGCCTTGGCTCTGGCCCTCAGCCCTGGCCTGCCGCCGCACTCCTCCCTCACCAAGTTCTGGCCTGCCTGCCTCCCCTGCCTCTTCCTGCGCTGTCTGTCCACAGCTGCCAATGTCCGGAACCAGCGGGTCTGCACTTCCCTGCAGATCAGGGCTGTCCTTGATGCCTTCTGGTATTTTCCTCACAGGGGGTTCTCCATCTCCCTGGGCTGCTCCACAGATGGGACTTTCATTAGTCAGCTGCTCAGGGCTCTTCCACAGCCTTTCCCGAACCCCCTTCAGCAATTGCGTAGCGTTGTCCACGGAAAAAATATGCGGCACCTTCATTCAGGGCAGCCAGAGCAAGAATCTGTAATGGGAGAGGACGGGCCGTCTGCTCAGAGGATGCCACGGCTCCACAGGCTTGTGCGTCCGCTTCGGTGTTCTCCATGCCTTTTCGAGAGACTGCCTTCTGGGCACAAGGCCCCTTTCTTCTTGAAGCTGAGTCCACTCCTTACTAGGAACATCACCGCTGCAGTGCCCACCAGCATCTCCCAGCCAAATCCAGAGACTCGTGGCACATGTGGCAAACGTTCGTCCATCACCAACCCAGCAGCCCACAGCTGCTCCAGGACAGCCCACAGCGGCTCCAGAACTGTGTGGGGAGACATTTGGATGGCCAACAGCTGGCTCCGAAGAGCCTTGTGGCTTTGTCTGCGATCACCAGTGTCCTCTGGACCGCTAGTAACTGCTTGGAACCCCTAGGAGGGTTCCGTCTCCGACACAAACCAGTGCCTGGCAACAGGAGCTGAAGGGACTAGGGGTGGGGGAGGTGCACCTGAGTCTCCAATGCCAATCAGGGCCTGGCAACAAGCGCCCAAGGTACTTAGGGTAGGGGAGGTGAATCACTATATTGTAGACCCGAAACAAATACAACCCTTGGAATTAAAAGGTGAAAAATTAAAAAAAATAAAAATAAAAACCATACTAGCCATCAAAGGCAGAAAGATAACAAATACCCAAACACTTAAAAAGGAACATTCAGGATTATCAAAGGGAAAAGATAAAATCTCAACGCATGGAACTGAAGGAAAATGAAAACACAGCATAGTAAAATTTGTGGGACACAGTTGAATCAATGGAGAGCAAAATGTATAACCCTCAGGGCATACATAAGAAAGCAGGAGGAGCATCTGGGTGGCTCAGTCACTTAGTCCCACTACTGAGTTTGACTCGGGTCATGATCAGCCACGGGGCTGTGAGACTGAACCTGCTTTGTACCAGTGCTGTGCATGGAGGCTGCTTAATAATCTCTCTCTCTCTCTCCTCTTTCCCTGTCTAAAAACAAAACGAGTCTCAAAACAATAAGCTCTCAGTTTTAGAACCTAGAAAAAGGAGCGAAGATGAAACTAAAGAATAAAACTGAAAGAATCCTTCTACCCCATTTCAACATCTAGAGCTACAGTATGCAACAGGGTGTGGTGTTGGTGAAGGGATAGACAACTGGAACAGAAGAAAGATAGGTTATTGAAATTGGATCAAGCACCCAGAATGAGACCTCCTGCCAATATGTCCAATGGGGTTTTGACAAAGGTAAAAAGCCGTTCAATGAAGGAGTGACAGCGTTTTGAATCAATGGTGCTAGAGCCAGTGGACTTCCATAGGCAAAGAAGAAGAAGGAGAAGAAGAAGAGGGAGGGGGAGAGGGAGGAGGACGTGGAGGATGAGGAGGACGAGGACCACAATCTAAGTCTCAAACCCTAGACCAAACGTAACTCAGGGCGCCTGGGTGACTCAGCCGGTGAGGCAGCCAGCTCTTCATTTTGGCTCTTGTCATGCTCTCCGCTTCCCGGGACAGAGTCAGCCTCCAAGCGCCCTGAGCAGTCTGCTTGAGGATGCTCATTTCCCTTCTTCCTCCACCCTACTCCCTGCTCATGCACAAGATCACGCTCTCAAAAAGAAAAAAAAAAAAAAAACTTAAATATTTTTACTCAAAATGAATCAACACCTTACATGTAAAATAATAAGTCTCAGAAGGAAAAAATGGGGGGGGGGGAAAATTCCAGCATGCAAAGCTAGGTAAAGAATCCTCCAACTGGACATCAAATCATTGTCCATCACGGAAAAGTTGATTAATTGGACATGATCCAACAATCAGAATTGGAAGTCTGTACTGTCTGCAACACCTTGTTAAGGAGAACCAAAAGAAAAGCTACAAACTGGAAGAAAATATGTGTAAAACACATACGTGATGAAGGACTCCCGTCTGAAGTGTAGAAATTCAAAGGTTCACCCCCCAAATAAGCAAGCAATCCAGTCAGCAAAAGGAAAAAATAAAAATGGGCGAAAGACCTCAAAACTTCACCAGAGTATACAGATGGAAATCACATAAAAAGCTGCCATTGGTGCAATTCAAATGTAAAGTCCACTGAGCTCTCCCGCACACCTATCACAAGGATTCAACCCAAACGCACCGGAGAGGGGAGAGAGACCCCCCACTACCAGATGCAAGGCAGGATGTGCAATGACTGGATCACTCGTGCATCGCTCGTGACAATGGTAGAGGTTAGAGCTAACTCTTGAAAACAGTTAACAGTTCCTTTGCTTTGTCAAAGCCTTGATTTCAATTCCAGTTAACATGCAGCGTCCTATCAATTTCGGATGCCCAATACAGGGACTCAACCCTTCCTTGCACACAGTTGCTCTGAAAACCAGACTCGCAACCACCATAGGACCCAGTCATTGCACTCTTGGCACTGGTCGGAGAGAAATCAAAACTTACGTTGGCTCAAAAAGCTGTACATGAATGTATCTGTGTCCTGATGGAAGCAGTGGGGCTGCCAAGGGGGTAGAAGGCACTGGAGTGGTTGGATATGGACACTGGACAGGCTTGTAAGAGATGGTCTCATCTTGCTTCTTTGAGGGCCCCTTCCCACTCATGGTGGTCCTGGGGACAAGGAGAAAAGGAATGTCAACGATTTCAAAAGATGTTCAAACCTGCCAAGCTTTAGAACACCATCTCTTCGACACTACTTCATTCTCTTCTGAATCCTCAGTCTCCCAAAGCAGACAGGAGGCATCTGGTCCAAGAGGGGTTCCAGGCAGCGTCCCTTCCACAGGCCATCTCCCCTCTAGCCCACAAGTCCAAAGACCAGGCCCCAGGCTTTCAACTCATCTAATGGCTGTGCCTTCTCTAGGGGCACCAAGGAACTTCTGGGCTCCTTCTCTGCCTTCTAGGAGGCTCTACGGGGCTGGGTCGCGTGCTCTCCGCCGACTTGTGCCACCCGGCCAGTTGTCTCCTCCTACATTTGCCACATATTGGCACGGGAGGACCAAGTGAGGGCACGTCCTCTCGGGAGAGATACATGGCGAACAGAATCGAGGTCCTCTGTCTTACATTGTTTCCTCGAATCTCTCAGTACTTTCTAGCTCCGCTTGATTTCCGACCCCAGGAGAGGGGGGTGGGTCCGAAGCCTAACAGTTTTGGCTTCCCATTTCTGTCTTTCCTGAATGTTTTTTCCCCACACCAAAGGACCTAAAACAACATTGATAACCTGATATGGTGTCTGTGGGCCAGCCATCCAGGTGCAAGTAGCCAGGTACCTGGGGCCCAGGATCTCTCCCAAGGCTGCTGTCAAGATGTCATCTGGGTCTTGGGTCATCTCCACGCTTCCTGGGCAGAAAAACCTGCTTTGGAGCTCATTCTGGTGGCTGTGAGCGGCCAGGGTCCCCCATGACCGTAAGTAGGAAATATTCTTTCTTTGCCACATGGGCCTCTCCAGAATACAGCCCACAAGGAGCAGCCGGCTTCCCTGGGAACAGATGAGGGACGGAGGGAGGGGAGGCCGGGCGGGCGGGCAAGCCCAAGGGGAGACCAGGTTCTTTGTAAACTAACCTCAGAAGTGACATCCTATCACTTTTGCCATATTCTGTCCTTTACAAGAGAGTCAGCAGTTCCTGACTCTAATCAAGAGGCAGAGTCGGTGACACAAAACGATGTGTACCAAAGATGGGAATCGTTGGAGACCCTTCAAGGCTGCCCTCCATACTTTGGTGGGACTTGACCTCAGCTAGCCACCGCTAGAATCTTGGCATCCCTACTAGGACGTGAACTAGGAGAACATTTGATCCAGCCTTTCTGGGATCCTTACGGCAGCTTGCCTACAAGTACCTCACACAAGGGTGCCTGTGTGGCTCTGTCAGTCCAGCGTCTGACTCTTGATTTCGGTTCAGGTCGTGATCACATGATCTGGGAAATCCTGCCCAACGTCCCGTTCTGCCCTCGAAGTGGAAGCCTGTCTAGGATCTCTCTCTCTCTCTCTCTCTCTCTCTCTCTCTCTGCCCCTCCCCTGCATGCATGTGTGTGTGTCCCTTTTCCCTCTCTATCTCTCAAAAAGGAAGAAGAAGAAGGACTAGTAGTAGTAGTAGTAGTAGTAGTAGTAGTAGTACCAGGAGAAGTTATGTGCAGCCGTTGATAATTAGACAGCCTGGTTACAATGGGAGCACTGACATTCGCTAGCTGTGTGATCTTGGGGCAAGTTGTTTCCCCTCTCTGAACCTCAGTAATTTAGGGCACACTGGGTTATCGGGACAATTAAGGGACCCACCAAATGCTCTTCAAACCCTTCATTGCTTGGCATAGAATCCCTTAATAAAACCAATTCTGAGGCGCAGTAGGATCAGCAATTTGAGATGTTTATTTCTTTCTTTTTTATTTGATGCTTCACGTTGAAAAATATTCTCTCACACTCCTATGGCTATAGGGAATGTGTAGCATCAGATAAATAATGGGCTGGGTCTCATAGAAAAGGAGCAATGGGTATGGCTTCAGGGGTAAGCACAGGAGCTTTTGTGCTCTGGCTGTGAGTGTTGGTGGCTGCTGGGAAGGGGAATCAGACCAGCAGGGGACCCGAGAACTTGGAGTCTGGCCAGTGCACCCTTGCTCCTTTCTTGGGCTTCTGGGGTTTCAGGGGAGCCTTGGGCCCTTGAGGGTATTTGGAGGCTGTGCCCGGAACAGCAGGAGCAGGAGCAGGAGCAGGAGCAGGAGCAGGAGCAGGAGCAGGAGCAGGAGCAGGAGGTCTCCCGGAGACAGGCTGGACCTTGGGCCCAGAGTGGGCCAGCTTCTGCCTGAGGCAATGGTTTTCTGCCTGGAGCCTTCGGAACTCCCTCTGTGCCCACAGGACAGCCTTCTGGCTCTCCTCACATGTGTTCTCCACCAGGAGGCGCTCCCGGGCATGCAAGGAGGAGATCTTCTGCCATTCCCCATGCAGGTCCTGGGCCATGTTCCTGTAGAGGCCTAAGTTCCACAGGGCAGCATCCGTCCTCCTGCGCACCTTGGCAAGGTCGTTCTTCAGTTGCAGGCAGCGTGCCTTCTCCTCCCTCATCTTCCTCTCCACGTGTTTGATGTGCTCCTCGCACAGCTTAGGCTCTGCCTCGAGCTTCAGGCACAACTTGTGAATCTCACTCTCCAGGAGGGTGTTTCGAAAGGTGAAAAGATCCTTGCTCAGCATGGTGGATTGCTTTGTTCCCTGTGAGCTCTTCGTTCCGTGGACGTGCCTTCTTCAGTGCCCGGGAAGGCTTTCCTTTGCTCCCGGGGCTCCCGCCTGAGGGCCCATGGTCCGTGGAGGAGGAGCCAGGCCGCACCTGCCTGCTTGAGCCCCGACCTTCCAGATGATGTCTAAGAGGCTCTAGCAGATGCATCATCTTCAGGAGGATCTGGCTGAGGGTGTGGCCTTGGCTCTGGCCCTCAGCCCTGGCCTGCCGCCGCACTCCTCCCTCACCAAGTTCTGGCCCTGCCTGCCTCCCCTGCCTCTTCCTGCGCTGTCTGTCCACAGCTGCCAATGTCCGGAACCAGCGGGTCTGCACTTCCCTGCAGATCAGGGCTGTCCTTGATGCCTTCTGGTATTTTCCTCACAGGGGGTTCTCCATCTCCCTGGGCTGCTCCACAGATGGGACTTTCATTAGTCAGCTGCTCAGGGCTCTTCCACAGCCTTTCCCGAACCCCCTTCAGCAATTGCGTAGCGTTGTCCACGGAAAAATATGCGGCACCTTCATTCAGGGCAGCCAGAGCAAGAATCTGTAATGGGAGAGGACGGGCCGTCTGCTCAGAGGATGCCACGGCTCCACAGGCTTGTGCGTCCGCTTCGGTGTTCTCCATGCCTTTTCGAGAGACTGCCTTCTGGGCACAAGGCCCCTTTCTTCTTTGGAAGCTGAGTCCACTCCTTACTAGGAACATCACCGCTGCAGTGCCCACCAGCATCTCCCAGCCAAATCCAGAGACTCGTGGCACATGTGGCAAACGTTCGTCCATCACCAACCCAGCAGCCCACAGCTGCTCCAGGACAGCCCACAGCGGCTCCAGAACTGTGTGGGGAGACATTTGGATGGCCAACAGCTGGCTCCGAAGAGCCTTGTGGCTTTGTCTGCGATCACCAGTGTCCTCTGGACCGCTAGTAACTGCTTGGAACCCCTAGGAGGGTTCCGTCTCCGACACAAACCAGTGCCTGGCAACAGGAGCTGAAGGGACTAGGGGTGGGGGAGGTGCACCTGAGTCTCCAATGCCAATCAGGGCCTGGCAACAAGCGCCCAAGGTACTTAGGGTAGGGGAGGTGAATCACTATATTGTAGACCCGAAACAAATACAACCCTTGGAATTAAAAGGTGAAAAATTTAAAAAAATAAAAATAAAAACCATACTAGCCATCAAAGGCAGAAAGATAACAAATACCCAAACACTTAAAAAGGAACATTCAGGATTATCAAAGGGAAAAGATAAAATCTCAACGCATGGAACTGAAGGAAAATGAAAACACAGCATAGTAAAATTTGTGGGACACAGTTGAATCAATGGAGAGCAAAATGTATAACCCTCAGGGCATACATAAGAAAGCAGGAGGAGCATCTGGGTGGCTCAGTCACTTAGTCCCACTACTGAGTTTGACTCGGGTCATGATCAGCCACGGGGCTGTGAGACTGAACCTGCTTTGTACCAGTGCTGTGCATGGAGGCTGCTTAATAATCTCTCTCTCTCTCTCTCTCTCTCTCTCTCCTCTTTCCCTGTCTAAAAACAAAACGAGTCTCAAAACAATAAGCTCTCAGTTTTAGAACCTAGAAAAAGGAGCGAAGATGAAACTAAAGAATAAAACTGAAAGAATCCTTCTACCCCATTTCAACATCTAGAGCTACAGTATGCAACAGGGTGTGGTGTTGGTGAAGGGATAGACAACTGGAACAGAAGAAAGATAGGTTATTGAAATTGGATCAAGCACCCAGAATGAGACCTCCTGCCAATATGTCCAATGGGGTTTTGACAAAGGTAAAAAGCCGTTCAATGAAGGAGTGACAGCGTTTTGAATCAATGGTGCTAGAGCCAGTGGACTTCCATAGGCAAAGAAGAAGAAGAAGGAGAAGAAGAAGAGGGAGGGGGAGAGGGAGGAGGACGTGGAGGATGAGGAGGACGAGGACCACAATCTAAGTCTCAAACCCTAGACCAAACGTAACTCAGGGCGCCTGGGTGACTCAGCCGGTGAGGCAGCCAGCTCTTCATTTTGGCTCTTGTCATGCTCTCCGCTTCCCGGGACAGAGTCAGCCTCCAAGCGCCCCCTGAGCAGTCTGCTTGAGGATGCTCATTTCCCTTCTTCCTCCACCCTACTCCCTGCTCATGCACAAGATCACGCTCTCAAAGAGAAAAAAAAAAAAACTTAAATATTTACTCAAAATGAATCAACACCTTACATGTAAAATAATAAGTCTCAGAAGGAAAAATGGGGGGGGGGGAAAATTCCAGCATGTAAAGCTAGGTAAAGAATCCTCCAACTGGACATCAAATCATTGTCCATCACGGAAAAGTTGATTAATTGGACATGATCCAACAATCAGAATTGGAAGTCTGTACTGTCTGCAACACCTTGTTAAGGAGAACCAAAAGAAAAGCTACAAACTGGAAGAAAATATGTGTAAAACACATACGTGATGAAGGACTCCCGTCTGAAGTGTAGAAATTCAAAGGTTCACCCCCCAAATAAGCAAGCAATCCAGTCAGCAAAAGGAAAAAAAAAAAAAGGGCGAAAGACCTCAAAACTTCACCAGAGTATACAGATGGAAATCACATAAAAAGCTGCCATTGGTGCAATTCAAATGTAAAGTCCACTGAGCTCTCCCTGCACACCTATCACAAGGATTCAACCCAAACGCACCGGAGAGGGAGAGAGAGACCCCACTACCAGATGCAAGGCAGGATGTGCAATGACTGGATCACTCGTGCATCGCTCGTGACAATGGTAGAGGTTAGAGCTAACTCTTGAAAACAGTTAACAGTTCCTTTGCTTTGTCAAAGCCTTGATTTCAATTCCAGTTAACATGCAGCGTCCTATCAATTTCGGATGCCCAATACAGGGACTCAACCCTTCCTTGCACACAGTTGCTCTGAAAACCAGACTCGCAACCACCATAGGACCCAGTCATTGCACTCTTGGCACTGGTCGGAGAGAAATCAAAACTTACGTTGGCTCAAAAAGCTGTACATGAATGTATCTGTGTCCTGATGGAAGCAGTGGGGCTGCCAAGGGGGTAGAAGGCACTGGAGTGGTTGGATATGGACACTGGACAGGCTTGTAAGAGATGGTCTCATCTTGCTTCTTTGAGGGCCCCTTCCCACTCATGGTGGTCCTGGGGACAAGGAGAAAAGGAATGTCAACG
Source organism: Mustela putorius furo (assembly GCF_011764305.1). Lineage (NCBI taxonomy): Eukaryota > Metazoa > Chordata > Mammalia > Carnivora > Mustelidae > Mustela > Mustela putorius. The sequence goes on from NW_025421424.1 coordinate 1,745,830, forward strand.
ATTTCAAGATGTTCAAACCTGCCAAGCTTTAGAACACCATCTCTTCGACACTACTTCATTCTCTTCTGAATCCTCAGTCTCCCAAAGCAGACAGGAGGCATCTGGTCCAAGAGGGGTTCCAGGCAGCGTCCCTTCCACAGGCCATCTCCCCTCTAGCCCACAAGTCCAAAGACCAGGCCCCAGGCTTTCAACTCATCTAATGGCTGTGCCTTCTCTAGGGGCACCAAGGAACTTCTGGGCTCCTTCTCTGCCTTCTAGGAGGCTCTACGGGGCTGGGTCGCGTGCTCTCCGCCGACTTGTGCCACCCGGCCAGTTGTCTCCTCCTACATTTGCCACATATTGGCACGGGAGGACCAAGTGAGGGGACGTCCTCTCGGAGAGATACATGGCGAACAGAATCGAGGTCCTCTGTCTTACATTGTTTCCTCGAATCTCTCAGTACTTTCTAGCTCCGCTTGATTTCCGACCCCAGGAGAGGGGGGTGGGTCCGAAGCCTAACAGTTGGCTTCCCATTTCTGTCTTTCCTGAATGTTTTCCCCCCACACCAAAGGACCTAAAACAACATTGATAACCTGATATGGTGTCTGTGGGCCAGCCATCCAGGTGCAAGTAGCCAGGTACCTGGGGCCCAGGATCTCTCCCAAGGCTGCTGTCAAGATGTCATCTGGGTCTTGGGTCATCTCCACGCTTCCTGGGCAGAAAAAAAAACCTGCTTTGGAGCTCATTCTGGTGGCTGTGAGCGGCCAGGGTCCCCCATGACCGTAAGTAGGAAATATTCTTTCTTTGCCACATGGGCCTCTCCAGAATACAGCCCACAAGGAGCAGCCGGCTTCCCTGGGAACAGATGAGGGACGGAGGGGGGGAGGAGGCCGGGCGGGCGGGCGGGCAAGCCCAAGGGGAGACCAGGTTCTTTGTAAACTAACCTCAGAAGTGACATCCTATCACTTTTGCCATATTCTGTCCTTTACAAGAGAGTCAGCAGTTCCTGACTCTAATCAAGAGGCAGAGTCGGTGACACAAAACGATGTGTACCAAAGATGGGAATCGTTGGAGACCCTTCAAGGCTGCCCTCCATACTTTGGTGGGACTTGACCTCAGCTAGCCACCGCTAGAATCTTGGCATCCCTACTAGGACGTGAACTAGGAGAACATTTGATCCAGCCTTTCTGGGATCCTTACGGCAGCTTGCCTACAAGTACCTCACACAAGGGTGCCTGTGTGGCTCTGTCAGTCCAGCGTCTGACTCTTGATTTCGGTTCAGGTCGTGATCACATGATCTGGGAAATCCTGCCCCAACGTCCCGTTCTGCCCTCGAAGTGGAAGCCTGTCTAGGATCTCTCTCTCTCTCTCTCTCTCTCTCTCTCTCTGCCCCTCCCCTGCATGCATGTGTGTGTGTCCCTTTTCCCTCTCTATCTCTCAAAAAGGAAGAAGAAGAAGGACTAGTAGTAGTAGTAGTAGTAGTAGTAGTAGTAGTACCAGGAGAAGTTATGTGCAGCCGTTGATAATTAGACAGCCCTGGTTACAATGGGAGCACTGACATTCGCTAGCTGTGTGATCTTGGGGCAAGTTGTTTCCCCTCTCTGAACCTCAGTAATTTAGGGCACACTGGGTTATCGGGACAATTAAGGGACCCACCAAATGCTCTTCAAACCCTTCATTGCTTGGCATAGAATCCCTTAATAAAACCAATTCTGAGGCGCAGTAGGATCAGCAATTTGAGATGTTTATTTCTTTTCTTTTTTTTATTTGATGCTTCACGTTGAAAAATATTCTCTCACACTCCTATGGCTATAGGGAATGTGTAGCATCAGATAAATAATGGGCTGGGTCTCATAGAAAAGGAGCAATGGGTATGGCTTCAGGGGTAAGCACAGGAGCTTTTTGTGCTCTGGCTGTGAGTGTTGGTGGCTGCTGGGAAGGGGAATCAGACCAGCAGGGGACCCGAGAACTTGGAGTCTGGCCAGTGCACCCTTGCTCCTTTCTTGGGCTTCTGGGGTTTCAGGGGAGCCTTGGGCCCTTGAGGGTATTTGGAGGCTGTGCCCGGAACAGCAGGAGCAGGAGCAGGAGCAGGAGCAGGAGCAGAGAGCAGAGAGCAGGAGCTGGAGCAGGAGGTCTCCCGGAGACAGGCTGGACCTTGGGCCCAGAGTGGGCCAGCTTCTGCCTGAGGCAATGGTTTTCTGCCTGGAGCCTTCGGAACTCCCTCTGTGCCCACAGGACAGCCTTCTGGCTCTCCTCACATGTGTTCTCCACCAGGAGGCGCTCCCGGGCATGCAAGGAGGAGATCTTCTGCCATTCCCCATGCAGGTCCTGGGCCATGTTCCTGTAGAGGCCTAAGTTCCACAGGGCAGCATCCGTCCTCCTGCGCACCTTGGCAAGGTCGTTCTTCAGTTGCAGGCAGCGTGCCTTCTCCTCCCTCATCTTCCTCTCCACGTGTTTGATGTGCTCCTCGCACAGCTTAGGCTCTGCCTCGAGCTTCAGGCACAACTTGTGAATCTCACTCTCCAGGAGGGTGTTTCGAAGGTGAAAAGATCCTTGCTCAGCATGGTGGATTGCTTTGTTCCCTGTGAGCTCTTCGTTCCGTGGACGTGCCTTCTTCAGTGCCCGGGAAGGCTTTCCTTTGCTCCCGGGGCTCCCGCCTGAGGGCCCATGGTCCGTGGAGGAGGAGCCAGGCCGCACCTGCCTGCTTGAGCCCCGACCTTCCAGATGATGTCTAAGAGGCTCTAGCAGATGCATCATCTTCAGGAGGATCTGGCTGAGGGGTGTGGCCTTGGCTCTGGCCCTCAGCCCTGGCCTGCCGCCGCACTCCTCCCTCACCAAGTTCTGGGCCTGCCTGCCTCCCCTGCCTCTTCCTGCGCTGTCTGTCCACAGCTGCCAATGTCCGGAACCAGCGGGTCTGCACTTCCCTGCAGATCAGGGCTGTCCTTGATGCCTTCTGGTATTTTCCTCACAGGGGGTTCTCCATCTCCCTGGGCTGCTCCACAGATGGGACTTTCATTAGTCAGCTGCTCAGGGCTCTTCCACAGCCTTTCCCGAACCCCCTTCAGCAATTGCGTAGCGTTGTCCCACGGAAAAATATGCGGCACCTTCATTCAGGGCAGCCAGAGCAAGAATCTGTAATGGGAGAGGACGGGCCGTCTGCTCAGAGGATGCCACGGCTCCACAGGCTTGTGCGTCCGCTTCGGTGTTCTCCATGCCTTTTCGAGAGACTGCCTTCTGGGCACAAGGCCCCTTTCTTCTTTGGAAGCTGAGTCCACTCCTTACTAGGAACATCACCGCTGCAGTGCCCACCAGCATCTCCCAGCCAAATCCAGAGACTCGTGGCACATGTGGCAAACGTTCGTCCATCACCAACCCAGCAGCCCACAGCTGCTCCAGGACAGCCCACAGCGGCTCCAGAACTGTGTGGGGAGACATCTGGATGGCCAACAGCTGGCTCCGAAGAGCCTTGTGGCTTTGTCTGCGATCACCAGTGTCCTCTGGACCGCTAGTAACTGCTTGGAACCCCTAGGAGGGTTCCGTCTCCGACACAAACCAGTGCCTGGCAACAGGAGCTGAAGGGACTAGGGGTGGGGGAGGTGCACCTGAGTCTCCAATGCCAATCAGGGCCTGGCAACAAGCGCCCAAGGTACTTAGGGTAGGGGAGGTGAATCACTATATTGTAGACCCGAAACAAATACAACCCTTGGAATTAAAAGGTGAAAAATTTAAAAAAATAAAAATAAAAACCATACTAGCCATCAAAGGCAGAAAGATAACAAATACCCAAACACTTAAAAAGGAACATTCAGGATTATCAAAGGGAAAAGATAAAATCTCAACGCATGGAACTGAAGGAAAATGAAAACACAGCATAGTAAAATTTGTGGGACACAGTTGAATCAATGGAGAGCAAAATGTATAACCCTCAGGGCATACATAAGAACGCAGGAGGAGCATCTGGGTGGCTCAGTCACTTAGTCCCACTACTGAGTTTGACTCGGGTCATGATCAGCCACGGGGCTGTGAGACTGAACCTGCTTTGTACCAGTGCTGTGCATGGAGGCTGCTTAATAATCTCTCTCTCTCTCTCTCTCTCTCTCTCTCTCTCTCTCTCCTCTTTCCCTGTCTAAAAACAAAACGAGTCTCAAAACAATAAGCTCTCAGTTTTAGAACCTAGAAAAAGGAGCGAAGATGAAACTAAAGAATAAAACTGAAAGAATCCTTGTACCCCATTTCAACATCTAGAGCTACAGTATGCAACAGGGTGTGGTGTTGGTGAAGGGATAGACAAGTGGAACAGAAGAAAGATAGGTTATTGAAATTGGATCAAGCACCCAGAATGAGACCTCCTGCCAATATGTCCAATGGGGTTTTGACAAAGGTAAAAAGCCGTTCAATGAAGGAGTGACAGCGTTTTGAATCAATGGTGCTAGAGCCAGTGGACTTCCATAGGCAAAGAAGAAGAAGAAGAAGAGAAGAAGAAGAGGGGGGGGGAGAGGGAGGAGGACGTGGAGGATGAGGAGGACGAGGACCACAATCTAAGTCTCAAACCCTAGACCAAACGTAACTCAGGGCGCCTGGGTGACTCAGCCGGTGAGGCAGCCAGCTCTTCATTTTGGCTCTTGTCATGCTCTCCGCTTCCCGGGACAGAGTCAGCCTCCAAGCGCCCTGAGCAGTCTGCTTGAGGATGCTCATTTCCCTTCTTCCTCCACCCTACTCCCTGCTCATACACAAGATCACGCTCTCAAAAAGAAAAAAGAAAAAAAAACTTAAATATTTACTCAAAATGAAATCAACACCTTACATGTAAAATAATAAGTCTCAGAAGGAAAAATGGGGGGGGAAAATTCCAGCATGTAAAGCTAGGTAAAGAATCCTCCAACTGGACATCAAATCATTGTCCATCACGGAAAAGTTGATTAATTGGACATGATCCAACAATCAGAATTGGAAGTCTGTACTGTCTGCAACACCTTGTTAAGGAGAACCAAAAGAAAAGCTACAAACTGGAAGAAAATATGTGTAAAACACATACGTGATGAAGGACTCCCGTCTGAAGTGTAGAAATTCAAAGTTTCACCCCCCCAAATAAGCAAGCAATCCAGTCAGCAAAAGGAAAAAAAAAAATGGGCGAAAGACCTCAAAACTTCACCAGAGTATACAGATGGAAATCACATAAAAAGCTGCCATTGGTGCAATTCAAATGTAAAGTCCACTGAGCTCTCCCTGCACACCTATCACAAGGATTCAACCCAAACGCACCGGAGAGGGAGAGAGAGACCCCACTACCAGATGCAAGGCAGGATGTGCAATGACTGGATCACTCGTGCATCGCTCGTGACAATGGTAGAGGTTAGAGCTAACTCTTGAAAACAGTTAACAGTTCCTTTGCTTTGTCAAAGCCTTGATTTCAATTCCAGTTAACATGCAGCGTCCTATCAATTTCGGATGCCCAATACAGGGACTCAACCCTTCCTTGCACACAGTTGCTCTGAAAACCAGACTCGCAACCACCATAGGACCCAGTCATTGCACTCTTGGCACTGGTCGGAGAGAAATCAAAACTTACGTTGGCTCAAAAAGCTGTACATGAATGTATCTGTGTCCTGATGGAAGCAGTGGGGCTGCCAAGGGGGTAGAAGGCACTGGAGTGGTTGGATATGGACACTGGACAGGCTTGTAAGAGATGGTCTCATCTTGCTTCTTTGAGGGCCCCTTCCCACTCATGGTGGTCCTGGGGACAAGGAGAAAAGGAATGTCAACGATTTCAAGATGTTCAAACCTGCCAAGCTTTAGAACACCATCTCTTCGACACTACTTCATTCTCTTCTGAATCCTCAGTCTCCCAAAGCAGACAGGAGGCATCTGGTCCAAGAGGGGTTCCAGGCAGCGTCCCTTCCACAGGCCATCTCCCCTCTAGCCCACAAGTCCAAAGACCAGGCCCCAGGCTTTCAACTCATCTAATGGCTGTGCCTTCTCTAGGGGCACCAAGGAACTTCTGGGCTCCTTCTCTGCCTTCTAGGAGGCTCTACGGGGCTGGGTCGCGTGCTCTCCGCCGACTTGTGCCACCCGGCCAGTTGTCTCCTCCTACATTTGCCACATATTGGCACGGGAGGACCAAGTGAGGGGACGTCCTCTCGGAGAGATACATGGCGAACAGAATCGAGGTCCTCTGTCTTACATTGTTTCCTCGAATCTCTCAGTACTTTCTAGCTCCGCTTGATTTCCGACCCCAGGAGAGGGGGGTGGGTCCGAAGCCTAACAGTTGGCTTCCCATTTCTGTCTTTCCTGAATGTTTTTTCCCCACACCAAAGGACCTAAAACAACATTGATGATAACCTGATATGGTGTCTGTGGGCCAGCCATCCAGGTGCAAGTAGCCAGGTACCTGGGGCCCAGGATCTCTCCCAAGGCTGCTGTCAAGATGTCATCTGGGTCTTGGGTCATCTCCACGCTTCCTGGGCAGAAAAACCTGCTTTGGAGCTCATTCTGGTGGCTGTGAGCGGCCAGGGTCCCCCATGACCGTAAGTAGGAAATATTCTTTCTTTGCCACATGGGCCTCTCCAGAATACAGCCCACAAGGAGCAGCCGGCTTCCCTGGGAACAGATGAGGGACGGAGGGAGGGAGGCCGGGCGGGCGGGCAAGCCCAAGGGGAGACCAGGTTCTTTGTAAACTAACCTCAGAAGTGACATCCTATCACTTTTGCCATATTCTGTCCTTTACAAGAGAGTCAGCAGTTCCTGACTCTAATCAAGAGGCAGAGTCGGTGACACAAAACGATGTGTACCAAAGATGGGAATCGTTGGAGACCCTTCAAGGCTGCCCTCCATACTTTGGTGGGACTTGACCTCAGCTAGCCACCGCTAGAATCTTGGCATCCCTACTAGGACGTGAACTAGGAGAACATTTGATCCAGCCTTTCTGGGATCCTTACGGCAGCTTGCCTACAAGTACCTCACACAAGGGTGCCTGTGTGGCTCTGTCAGTCCAGCGTCTGACTCTTGATTTCGGTTCAGGTCGTGATCACATGATCTGGGAAATCCTGCCCAACGTCCCGTTCTGCCCTCGAAGTGGAAGCCTGTCTAGGAATCTCTCTCTCTCTCTCTCTCTCTCTCTCTCTCTCTCTCTGCCCCTCCCCTGCATGCATGTGTGTGTGTCCCTTTTCCCTCTCTATCTCTCAAAAAGGAAGAAGAAGAAGGACTAGACTAGTAGTAGTAGTAGTAGTAGTAGTAGTAGTAGTACCAGGAGAAGTTATGTGCAGCCGTTGATAATTAGACAGCCCTGGTTACAATGGGAGCACTGACATTCGCTAGCTGTGTGATCTTGGGGCAAGTTGTTTCCCCTCTCTGAACCTCAGTAATTTAGGGCACACTGGGTTATCGGGACAATTAAGGGACCCACCAAATGCTCTTCAAACCCTTCATTGCTTGGCATAGAATCCCTTAATAAAACCAATTCTGAGGCGCAGTAGGATCAGCAATTTGAGATGTTTATTTCTTTCTTTTTTATTTGATGCTTCACGTTGAAAAATATTCTCTCACACTCCTATGGCTATAGGGAATGTGTAGCATCAGATAAATAATGGGCTGGGTCTCATAGAAAAGGAGCAATGGGTATGGCTTCAGGGGTAAGCACAGGAGCTTTTGTGCTCTGGCTGTGAGTGTTGGTGGCTGCTGGGAAGGGGAATCAGACCAGCAGGGGACCCGAGAACTTGGAGTCTGGCCAGTGCACCCTTGCTCCTTTCTTGGGCTTCTGGGGTTTCAGGGGAGCCTTGGGCCCTTGAGGGTATTTGGAGGCTGTGCCCGGAACACAGCAGGAGCAGGAGCAGGAGCAGGAGCAGGAGCAGGAGCAGGAGCTGGAGCAGGAGGTCTCCCGGAGACAGGCTGGACCTTGGGCCCAGAGTGGGCCAGCTTCTGCCTGAGGCAATGGTTTTCTGCCTGGAGCCTTCGGAACTCCCTCTGTGCCCACAGGACAGCCTTCTGGCTCTCCTCACATGTGTTCTCCACCAGGAGGCGCTCCCGGGCATGCAAGGAGGAGATCTTCTGCCATTCCCCATGCAGGTCCTGGGCCATGTTCCTGTAGAGGCCTAAGTTCCACAGGGCAGCATCCGTCCTCCTGCGCACCTTGGCAAGGTCGTTCTTCAGTTGCAGGCAGCGTGCCTTCTCCTCCCTCATCTTCCTCTCCACGTGTTTGATGTGCTCCTCGCACAGCTTAGGCTCTGCCTCGAGCTTCAGGCACAACTTGTGAATCTCACTCTCCAGGAGGGTGTTTCGAAGGTGAAAAGATCCTTGCTCAGCATGGTGGATTGCTTTGTTCCCTGTGAGCTCTTCGTTCCGTGGACGTGCCTTCTTCAGTGCCCGGGAAGGCTTTCCTTTGCTCCCGGGGCTCCCGCCTGAGGGCCCATGGTCCGTGGAGGAGGAGCCAGGCCGCACCTGCCTGCTTGAGCCCCGACCTTCCAGATGATGTCTAAGAGGCTCTAGCAGATGCATCATCTTCAGGAGGATCTGGCTGAGGGTGTGGCCTTGGCTCTGGCCCTCAGCCCTGGCCTGCCGCCGCACTCCTCCCTCACCAAGTTCTGGCCTGCCTGCCTCCCCTGCCTCTTCCTGCGCTGTCTGTCCACAGCTGCCAATGTCCGGAACCAGCGGGTCTGCACTTCCCTGCAGATCAGGGCTGTCCTTGATGCCTTCTGGTATTTTCCTCACAGGGGGTTCTCCATCTCCCTGGGCTGCTCCACAGATGGGACTTTCATTAGTCAGCTGCTCAGGGCTCTTCCACAGCCTTTCCCGAACCCCCTTCAGCAACTGCGTAGCGTTGTCCACGGAAAAATATGCGGCACCTTCATTCACGGCAGCCAGAGCAAGAATCTGTAATGGGAGAGGACGGGCCGTCTGCTCAGAGGATGCCACGGCTCCACAGGCTTGTGCGTCCGCTTCGGTGTTCTCCATGCCTTTTCGAGAGACTGCCTTCTGGGCACAAGGCCCCTTTCTTCTTTGGAAGCTGAGTCCACTCCTTACTAGGAACATCACCGCTGCAGTGCCCACCAGCATCTCCCAGCCAAATCCAGAGACTCGTGGCACATGTGGCAAACGTTCGTCCATCACCAACCCAGCAGCCCACAGCTGCTCCAGGACAGCCCACAGCGGCTCCAGAACTGTGTGGGGAGACATCTGGATGGCCAACAGCTGGCTCCGAAGAGCCTTGTGGCTTTGTCTGCGATCACCAGTGTCCTCTGGACTGCTAGTAACTGCTTGGAACCCCTAGGAGGGTTCCATCTCCGACACAAACCAGTGCCTGGCAACAGGAGCTGAAGGGACTAGGGGTGGGGGAGGTGCACCTGAGTCTCCAATGCCAATCAGGGCCTGGCAACAAGCGCCCAAGGTACTTAGGGTAGGGGAGGTGAATCACTATATTGTAGACCCGAAACAAATACAACCCTTGGAATTAAAAGGTGAAAAATTTAAAAAAATAAAAATAAAAACCATACTAGCCATCAAAGGCAGAAAGATAACAAATACCCAAACACTTAAAAAGGAACATTCAGGATTATCAAAGGGAAAAGATAAAATCTCAACGCATGGAACTGAAGGAAAATGAAAACACAGCATAGTAAAATTTGTGGGACACAGTTGAATCAATGGAGAGCAAAATGTATAACCCTCAGGGCATACATAAGAACGCAGGAGGAGCATCTGGGTGGCTCAGTCACTTAGTCCCACTACTGAGTTTGACTCAGGTCATGATCAGCCACGGGGCTGTGAGACTGAACCTGCTTTGTACCAGTGCTGTGCATGGAGGCTGCTTAATAATCTCTCTCTCTCTCTCTCTCTCTCTCTCTCCTCTTTCCCTGTCTAAAAACAAAACGAGTCTCAAAACAATAAGCTCTCAGTTTTAGAACCTAGAAAAAGGAGCGAAGATGAAACTAAAGAATAAAACTGAAAGAATCCTTGTACCCCATTTCAACATCTAGAGCTACAGTATGCAACAGGGTGTGGTGTTGGTGAAGGGATAGACAAGTGGAACAGAAGAAAGATAGGTTATTGAAATTGGATCAAGCACCCAGAATGAGACCTCCTGCCAATATGTCCAATGGGGTTTTGACAAAGGTAAAAAGCCGTTCAATGAAGGAGTGACAGCGTTTTGAATCAATGGTGCTAGAGCCAGTGGACTTCCATAGGCAAAGAAGAAGAAGGAGAAGAAGAAGAGGGAGGGGGAGAGGGAGGAGGACGTGGAGGATGAGGAGGACGAGGACCACAATCTAAGTCTCAAACCCTAGACCAAACGTAACTCAGGGCGCCTGGGTGACTCAGCCGGTGAGGCAGCCAGCTCTTCATTTTGGCTCTTGTCATGCTCTCCGCTTCCCGGGACAGAGTCAGCCTCCAAGCGCCCTGAGCAGTCTGCTTGAGGATGCTCATTTCCCTTCTTCCTCCACCCTACTCCCTGCTCATACACAAGATCACGCTCTCAAAAAGAAAAAAGAAAAAAAAACTTAAATATTTACTCAAAATGAACCAACACCTTACATGTAAAATAATAAGTCTCAGAAGGAAAAAATGGGGGGGAAAATTCCAGCATGTAAAGCTAGGTAAAGAATCCTCCAACTGGACATCAAATCATTGTCCATCACGGAAAAGTTGATTAATTGGACATGATCCAACAATCAGAATTGGAAGTCTGTACTGTCTGTCTGCAACACCTTGTTAAGGAGAACCAAAAGAAAAGCTACAAACTGGAAGAAAATATGTGTAAAACACATACGTGATGAAGGACTCCCGTCTGAAGTGTAGAAATTCAAAGGTTCACCCCCCCAAATAAGCAAGCAATCCAGTCAGCAAAAGGAAAAAAAAAAAATGGGGGCGAAAGGGCGAAAGACCTCAAAACTTCACCAGAGTATACAGATGGAAATCACATAAAAAGCTGCCATTGGTGCAATTCAAATGTAAAGTCCACTGAGCTCTCCCTGCACACCTATCACAAGGATTCAACCCAAACGCACCGGAGAGGGAGAGAGAGACCCCACTACCAGATGCAAGGCAGGATGTGCAATGACTGGATCACTCGTGCATCGCTCGTGACAATGGTAGAGGTTAGAGCTAACTCTTGAAAACAGTTAACAGTTCCTTTGCTTTGTCAAAGCCTTGATTTCAATTCCAGTTAACATGCAGCGTCCTATCAATTTCGGATGCCCAATACAGGGACTCAACCCTTCCTTGCACACAGTTGCTCTGAAAACCAGACTCGCAACCACCATAGGACCCAGTCATTGCACTCTTGGCACTGGTCGGAGAGAAATCAAAACTTACGTTGGCTCAAAAAGCTGTACATGAATGTATCTGTGTCCTGATGGAAGCAGTGGGGCTGCCAAGGGGGGTAGAAGGCACTGGAGTGGTTGGATATGGACACTGGACAGGCTTGTAAGAGATGGTCTCATCTTGCTTCTTTGAGGGCCCCTTCCCACTCATGGTGGTCCTGGGGACAAGGAGAAAAGGAATGTCAACGATTTCAAGATGTTCAAACCTGCCAAGCATTAGAACACCATCTCTTCGACACTACTTCATTCTCTTCTGAATCCTCAGTCTCCCAAAGCAGACAGGAGGCATCTGGTCCAAGAGGGGTTCCAGGCAGCGTCCCTTCCACAGGCCATCTCCCCTCTAGCCCACAAGTCCAAAGACCAGGCCCCAGGCTTTCAACTCATCTAATGGCTGTGCCTTCTCTAGGGGCACCAAGGAACTTCTGGGCTCCTTCTCTGCCTTCTAGGAGGCTCTACGGGGCTGGGTCGCGTGCTCTCCGCCGACTTGTGCCACCCGGCCAGTTGTCTCCTCCTACATTTGCCACATATTGGCACGGGAGGACCAAGTGAGGGGACGTCCTCTCGGAGAGATACATGGCGAACAGAATCGAGGTCCTCTGTCTTACATTGTTTCCTCGAATCTCTCAGTACTTTCTAGCTCCGCTTGATTTCCGACCCCAGGAGAGGGGGGTGGGTCCGAAGCCTAACAGTTGGCTTCCCATTTCTGTCTTTCCTGAATGTTTTCCCCACACCAAAGGACCTAAAACAACATTGATAACCTGATATGGTGTCTGTGGGCCAGCCATCCAGGTGCAAGTAGCCAGGTACCTGGGGCCCAGGATCTCTCCCAAGGCTGCTGTCAAGATGTCATCTGGGTCTTGGGTCATCTCCACGCTTCCTGGGCAGAAAAACCTGCTTTGGAGCTCATTCTGGTGGCTGTGAGCGGCCAGGGTCCCCCATGACCGTAAGTAGGAAATATTCTTTCTTTGCCACATGGGCCTCTCCAGAATACAGCCCACAAGGAGCAGCCGGCTTCCCTGGGAACAGATGAGGGACGGAGGGAGGGAGGCCGGGCGGGCGGGCAAGCCCAAGGGGAGACCAGGTTCTTTGTAAACTAACCTCAGAAGTGACATCCTATCACTTTTGCCATATTCTGTCCTTTACAAGAGAGTCAGCAGTTCCTGACTCTAATCAAGAGGCAGAGTCGGTGACACAAAACGATGTGTACCAAAGATGGGAATCGTTGGAGACCCTTCAAGGCTGCCCTCCATACTTTGGTGGGACTTGACCTCAGCTAGCCACCGCTAGAATCTTGGCATCCCTACTAGGACGTGAACTAGGAGAACATTTGATCCAGCCTTTCTGGGATCCTTACGGCAGCTTGCCTACAAGTACCTCACACAAGGGTGCCTGTGTGGCTCTGTCAGTCCAGCGTCTGACTCTTGATTTCGGTTCAGGTCGTGATCACATGATCTGGGAAATCCTGCCCAACGTCCCGTTCTGCCCTCGAAGTGGAAGCCTGTCTAGGAATCTCTCTCTCTCTCTCTCTCTCTCTCTCTCTCTCCCCCCCCAGCATGCATGTGTGTGTCCCTTTTCCCTCTCTATCTCTCAAAAAGGAAGAAGAAGAAGGACTAGTAGTAGTAGTAGTAGTAGTAGTAGTAGTAGTACCAGGAGAAGTTATGTGCAGCCGTTGATAATTAGACAGCCCTGGTTACAATGGGAGCACTGACATTCGCTAGCTGTGTGATCTTGGGGCAAGTTGTTTCCCCTCTCTGAACCTCAGTAATTTAGGGCACACTGGGTTATCGGGACAATTAAGGGACCCACCAAATGCTCTTCAAACCCTTCATTGCTTGGCATAGAATCCCTTAATAAAACCAATTCTGAGGCGCAGTAGGATCAGCAATTTGAGATGTTTATTTCTTTCTTTTTTATTTGATGCTTCACGTTGAAAAATATTCTCTCACACTCCTATGGCTATAGGGAATGTGTAGCATCAGATAAATAATGGGCTGGGTCTCATAGAAAAGGAGCAATGGGTATGGCTTCAGGGGTAAGCACAGGAGCTTTTGTGCTCTGGCTGTGAGTGTTGGTGGCTGCTGGGAAGGGGAATCAGACCAGCAGGGGACCCGAGAACTTGGAGTCTGGCCAGTGCACCCTTGCTCCTTTCTTGGGCTTCTGGGGTTTCAGGGGAGCCTTGGGCCCTTGAGGGTATTTGGAGGCTGTGCCCGGAACAGCAGGAGCAGGAGCAGGAGCAGGAGCAGGAGCAGGAGCTGGAGCAGGAGGTCTCCCGGAGACAGGCTGGACCTTGGGCCCAGAGTGGGCCAGCTTCTGCCTGAGGCAATGGTTTTCTGCCTGGAGCCTTCGGAACTCCCTCTGTGCCCACAGGACAGCCTTCTGGCTCTCCTCACATGTGTTCTCCACCAGGAGGCGCTCCCGGTCATGCAAGGAGGAGATCTTCTGCCATTCCCCATGCAGGTCCTGGGCCATGTTCCTGTAGAGGCCTAAGTTCCACAGGGCAGCATCCGTCCTCCTGCGCACCTTGGCAAGGTCGTTCTTCAGTTGCAGGCAGCGTGCCTTCTCCTCCCTCATCTTCCTCTCCACGTGTTTGATGTGCTCCTCGCACAGCTTAGGCTCTGCCTCGAGCTTCAGGCACAACTTGTGAATCTCACTCTCCAGGAGGGTGTTTCGAAGGTGAAAAGATCCTTGCTCAGCATGGTGGATTGCTTTGTTCCCTGTGAGCTCTTCGTTCCGTGGACGTGCCTTCTTCAGTGCCCGGGAAGGCTTTCCTTTGCTCCCGGGGCTCCCGCCTGAGGGCCCATGGTCCGTGGAGGAGGAGCCAGGCCGCACCTGCCTGCTTGAGCCCCGACCTTCCAGATGATGTCTAAGAGGCTCTAGCAGATGCATCATCTTCAGGAGGATCTGGCTGAGGGTGTGGCCTTGGCTCTGGCCCTCAGCCCTGGCCTGCCGCCGCACTCCTCCCTCACCAAGTTCTGGCCTGCCTGCCTCCCCTGCCTCTTCCTGCGCTGTCTGTCCACAGCTGCCAATGTCCGGAACCAGCGGGTCTGCACTTCCCTGCAGATCAGGGCTGTCCTTGATGCCTTCTGGTATTTTCCTCACAGGGGGTTCTCCATCTCCCTGGGCTGCTCCACAGATGGGACTTTCATTAGTCAGCTGCTCAGGGCTCTTCCACAGCCTTTCCCGAACCCCCTTCAGCAATTGCGTAGCGTTGTCCACGAAAAAAAATATGCGGCACCTTCATTCAGGGCAGCCAGAGCAAGAATCTGTAATGGGAGAGGACGGGCCGTCTGCTCAGAGGATGCCACGGCTCCACAGGCTTGTGCGTCCGCTTCGGTGTTCTCCATGCCTTTTCGAGAGACTGCCTTCTGGGCACAAGGCCCCTTTCTTCTTTGGAAGCTGAGTCCACTCCTTACTAGGAACATCACCGCTGCAGTGCCCACCAGCATCTCCCAGCCAAATCCAGAGACTCGTGGCACATGTGGCAAACGTTCGTCCATCACCAACCCAGCAGCCCACAGCTGCTCCAGGACAGCCCACAGCGGCTCCAGAACTGTGTGGGGAGACATTTGGATGGCCAACAGCTGGCTCCGAAGAGCCTTGTGGCTTTGTCTGCGATCACCAGTGTCCTCTGGACCGCTAGTAACTGCTTGGAACCCCTAGGAGGGTTCCGTCTCCGACACAAACCAGTGCCTGGCAACAGGAGCTGAAGGGACTAGGGGTGGGGGAGGTGCACCTGAGTCTCCAATGCCAATCAGGGCCTGGCAACAAGCGCCCAAGGTACTTAGGGTAGGGGAGGTGAATCACTATATTGTAGACCCGAAACAAATACAACCCTTGGAATTAAAAGGTGAAAAATTTAAAAAAAATAAAAATAAAAACCATACTAGCCATCAAAGGCAGAAAGATAACAAATACCCAAACACTTAAAAAGGAACATTCAGGATTATCAAAGGGAAAAGATAAAATCTCAACGCATGGAACTGAAGGAAAATGAAAACACAGCATAGTAAAATTTGTGGGACACAGTTGAATCAATGGAGAGCAAAATGTATAACCCTCAGGGCATACATAAGAAAGCAGGAGGAGCATCTGGGTGGCTCAGTCACTTAGTCCCACTACTGAGTTTGACTCGGGTCATGATCAGCCACGGGGCTGTGAGACTGAACCTGCTTTGTACCAGTGCTGTGCATGGAGGCTGCTGCTCTCTCTCTCTCTCTCTCTCTCTCTCCTCTTTCCCTGTCTAAAAACAAAACGAGTCTCAAAACAATAAGCTCTCAGTTTTAGAACCTAGAAAAAGGAGCGAAGATGAAACTAAAGAATAAAACTGAAAGAATCCTTCTACCCCATTTCAACATCTAGAGCTACAGTATGCAACAGGGTGTGGTGTTGGTGAAGGGATAGACAACTGGAACAGAAGAAAGATAGGTTATTGAAATTGGATCAAGCACCCAGAATGAGACCTCCTGCCAATATGTCCAATGGGGTTTTGACAAAGGTAAAAAGCCGTTCAATGAAGGAGTGACAGCGTTTTGAATCAATGGTGCTAGAGCCAGTGGACTTCCATAGGCAAAGAAGAAGAAGGAGAAGAAGAAGAGGGAGGGGGAGAGGGAGGAGGACGTGGAGGATGAGGAGGACGAGGACCACAATCTAAGTCTCAAACCCTAGACCAAACGTAACTCAGGGCGCCTGGGTGACTCAGCCGGTGAGGCAGCCAGCTCTTCATTTTGGCTCTTGTCATGCTCTCCGCTTCCCGGGACAGAGTCAGCCTCCAAGCGCCCTGAGCAGTCTGCTTGAGGATGCTCATTTCCCTTCTTCCTCCACCCTACTCCCTGCTCATACACAAGATCACGCTCTCAAAAAGAAAAAAAAAAAAAAAAAAAACTTAAATATTTACTCAAAATGAATCAACACCTTACATGTAAAATAATAAGTCTCAGAAGGAAAAAATGGGGGGGGGGAAAATTCCAGCATGCAAAGCTAGGTAAAGAATCCTCCAACTGGACATCAAATCATTGTCCATCACGGAAAAGTTGATTAATTGGACATGATCCAACAATCAGAATTGGAAGTCTGTACTGTCTGCAACACCTTGTTAAGGAGAACCAAAAGAAAAGCTACAAACTGGAAGAAAATATGTGTAAAACACATACGTGATGAAGGACTCCCGTCTGAAGTGTAGAAATTCAAAGGTTCACCCCCCAAATAAGCAAGCAATCCAGTCAGCAAAAGGAAAAAAAAAAATGGGCGAAAGACCTCAAAACTTCACCAGAGTATACAGATGGAAATCACATAAAAAGCTGCCATTGGTGCAATTCAAATGTAAAGTCCACTGAGCTCTCCCTGCACACCTATCACAAGGATTCAACCCAAACGCACCGGAGAGGGAGAGAGAGACCCCACTACCAGATGCAAGGCAGGATGTGCAATGACTGGATCACTCGTGCATCGCTCGTGACAATGGTAGAGGTTAGAGCTAACTCTTGAAAACAGTTAACAGTTCCTTTGCTTTGTCAAAGCCTTGATTTCAATTCCAGTTAACATGCAGCGTCCTATCAATTTCGGATGCCCAATACAGGGACTCAACCCTTCCTTGCACACAGTTGCTCTGAAAACCAGACTCGCAACCACCATAGGACCCAGTCATTGCACTCTTGGCACTGGTCGGAGAGAAATCAAAACTTACGTTGGCTCAAAAAGCTGTACATGAATGTATCTGTGTCCTGATGGAAGCAGTGGGGCTGCCAAGGGGGTAGAAGGCACTGGAGTGGTTGGATATGGACACTGGACAGGCTTGTAAGAGATGGTCTCATCTTGCTTCTTTGAGGGCCCCTTCCCACTCATGGTGGTCCTGGGGACAAGGAGAAAAGGAATGTCAACGATTTCAAGATGTTCAAACCTGCCAAGCTTTAGAACACCATCTCTTCGACACTACTTCATTCTCTTCTGAATCCTCAGTCTCCCAAAGCAGACAGGAGGCATCTGGTCCAAGAGGGGTTCCAGGCAGCGTCCCTTCCACAGGCCATCTCCCCTCTAGCCCACAAGTCCAAAGACCAGGCCCCAGGCTTTCAACTCATCTAATGGCTGTGCCTTCTCTAGGGGCACCAAGGAACTTCTGGGCTCCTTCTCTGCCTTCTAGGAGGCTCTACGGGGCTGGGTCGCGTGCTCTCCGCCGACTTGTGCCACCCGGCCAGTTGTCTCCTCCTACATTTGCCACATATTGGCACGGGAGGACCAAGTGAGGGGACGTCCTCTCGGAGAGATACATGGCGAACAGAATCGAGGTCCTCTGTCTTACATTGTTTCCTCGAATCTCTCAGTACTTTCTAGCTCCGCTTGATTTCCGACCCCAGGAGAGGGGGGGGTGGGTCCGAAGCCTAACAGTTGGCTTCCCATTTCTGTCTTTCCTGAATGTTTTCCCCACACCAAAGGACCTAAAACAACATTGATAACCTGATATGGTGTCTGTGGGCCAGCCATCCAGGTGCAAGTAGCCAGGTACCTGGGGCCCAGGATCTCTCCCAAGGCTGCTGTCAAGATGTCATCTGGGTCTTGGGTCATCTCCACGCTTCCTGGGCAGAAAAACCTGCTTTGGAGCTCATTCTGGTGGCTGTGAGCGGCCAGGGTCCCCCATGACCGTAAGTAGGAAATATTCTTTCTTTGCCACATGGGCCTCTCCAGAATACAGCCCACAAGGAGCAGCCGGCTTCCCTGGGAACAGATGAGGGACGGAGGGAGGGAGGCCGGGCGGGCGGGCAAGCCCAAGGGGAGACCAGGTTCTTTGTAAACTAACCTCAGAAGTGACATCCTATCACTTTTGCCATATTCTGTCCTTTACAAGAGAGTCAGCAGTTCCTGACTCTAATCAAGAGGCAGAGTCGGTGACACAAAACGATGTGTACCAAAGATGGGAATCGTTGGAGACCCTTCAAGGCTGCCCTCCATACTTTGGTGGGACTTGACCTCAGCTAGCCACCGCTAGAATCTTGGCATCCCTACTAGGACGTGAACTAGGAGAACATTTGATCCAGCCTTTCTGGGATCCTTACGGCAGCTTGCCTACAAGTACCTCACACAAGGGTGCCTGTGTGGCTCTGTCAGTCCAGCGTCTGACTCTTGATTTCGGTTCAGGTCGTGATCACATGATCTGGGAAATCCTGCCCAACGTCCCGTTCTGCCCTCGAAGTGGAAGCCTGTCTAGGAATCTCTCTCTCTCTCTCTCTCTCTCTCTCTCTCTCTCTGCCCCTCCCCTGCATGCATGTGTGTGTGTCCCTTTTCCCTCTCTATCTCTCAAAAAGGAAGAAGAAGAAGGACTAGTAGTAGTAGTAGTAGTAGTAGTAGTAGTACCAGGAGAAGTTATGTGCAGCCGTTGATAATTAGACAGCCCTGGTTACAATGGGAGCACTGACATTCGCTAGCTGTGTGATCTTGGGGCAAGTTGTTTCCCCTCTCTGAACCTCAGTAATTTAGGGCACACTGGGTTATCGGGACAATTAAGGGACCCACCAAATGCTCTTCAAACCCTTCATTGCTTGGCATAGAATCCCTTAATAAAACCAATTCTGAGGCGCAGTAGGATCAGCAATTTGAGATGTTTATTTCTTTCTTTTTTTATTTGATGCTTCACGTTGAAAAATATTCTCTCACACTCCTATGGCTATAGGGAATGTGTAGCATCAGATAAATAATGGGCTGGGTCTCATAGAAAAGGAGCAATGGGTATGGCTTCAGGGGTAAGCACAGGAGCTTTTGTGCTCTGGCTGTGAGTGTTGGTGGCTGCTGGGAAGGGGAATCAGACCAGCAGGGGACCCGAGAACTTGGAGTCTGGCCAGTGCACCCTTGCTCCTTTCTTGGGCTTCTGGGGTTTCAGGGGAGCCTTGGGCCCTTGAGGGTATTTGGAGGCTGTGCCCGGAACAGCACAGCAGGAGCAGGAGCAGGAGCAGGAGCAGGAGCAGGAGCAGGAGCTGGAGCAGGAGGTCTCCCGGAGACAGGCTGGACCTTGGGCCCAGAGTGGGCCAGCTTCTGCCTGAGGCAATGGTTTTCTGCCTGGAGCCTTCGGAACTCCCTCTGTGCCCACAGGACAGCCTTCTGGCTCTCCTCACATGTGTTCTCCACCAGGAGGCGCTCCCGGTCATGCAAGGAGGAGATCTTCTGCCATTCCCCATGCAGGTCCTGGGCCATGTTCCTGTAGAGGCCTAAGTTCCACAGGGCAGCATCCGTCCTCCTGCGCACCTTGGCAAGGTCGTTCTTCAGTTGCAGGCAGCGTGCCTTCTCCTCCCTCATCATCTTCCTCTCCACGTGTTTGATGTGCTCCTCGCACAGCTTAGGCTCTGCCTCGAGCTTCAGGCACAACTTGTGAATCTCACTCTCCAGGAGGGTGTTTCGAAGGTGAAAAGATCCTTGCTCAGCATGGTGGATTGCTTTGTTCCCTGTGAGCTCTTCGTTCCGTGGACGTGCCTTCTTCAGTGCCCGGGAAGGCTTTCCTTTGCTCCCGGGGCTCCCGCCTGAGGGCCCATGGTCCGTGGAGGAGGAGCCAGGCCGCACCTGCCTGCTTGAGCCCCGACCTTCCAGATGATGTCTAAGAGGCTCTAGCAGATGCATCATCTTCAGGAGGATCTGGCTGAGGGTGTGGCCTTGGCTCTGGCCCTCAGCCCTGGCCCTGCCGCCGCACTCCTCCCTCACCAAGTTCTGGCCTGCCTGCCTCCCCTGCCTCTTCCTGCGCTGTCTGTCCACAGCTGCCAATGTCCGGAACCAGCGGGTCTGCACTTCCCTGCAGATCAGGGCTGTCCTTGATGCCTTCTGGTATTTTCCTCACAGGGGGTTCTCCATCTCCCTGGGCTGCTCCACAGATGGGACTTTCATTAGTCAGCTGCTCAGGGCTCTTCCACAGCCTTTCCCGAACCCCCTTCAGCAATTGCGTAGCGTTGTCCACGGAAAAAAAATATGCGGCACCTTCATTCAGGGCAGCCAGAGCAAGAATCTGTAATGGGAGAGGACGGGCCGTCTGCTCAGAGGATGCCACGGCTCCACAGGCTTGTGCGTCCGCTTCGGTGTTCTCCATGCCTTTTCGAGAGACTGCCTTCTGGGCACAAGGCCCCTTTCTTCTTTGGAAGCTGAGTCCACTCCTTACTAGGAACATCACCGCTGCAGTGCCCACCAGCATCTCCCAGCCAAATCCAGAGACTCGTGGCACATGTGGCAAACGTTCGTCCATCACCAACCCAGCAGCCCACAGCTGCTCCAGGACAGCCCACAGCGGCTCCAGAACTGTGTGGGGAGACATTTGGATGGCCAACAGCTGGCTCCGAAGAGCCTTGTGGCTTTGTCTGCGATCACCAGTGTCCTCTGGACCGCTAGTAACTGCTTGGAACCCCTAGGAGGGTTCCGTCTCCGACACAAACCAGTGCCTGGCAACAGGAGCTGAAGGGACTAGGGGTGGGGGAGGTGCACCTGAGTCTCCAATGCCAATCAGGGCCTGGCAACAAGCGCCCAAGGTACTTAGGGTAGGGGAGGTGAATCACTATATTGTAGACCCGAAACAAATACAACCCTTGGAATTAAAAGGTGAAAAATTTAAAAAAAATAAAAAAATAAAAACCATACTAGCCATCAAAGGCAGAAAGATAACAAATACCCAAACACTTAAAAAGGAACATTCAGGATTATCAAAGGGAAAAGATAAAATCTCAACGCATGGAACTGAAGGAAAATGAAAACACAGCATAGTAAAATTTGTGGGACACAGTTGAATCAATGGAGAGCAAAATGTATAACCCTCAGGGCATACATAAGAAAGCAGGAGGAGCATCTGGGTGGCTCAGTCACTTAGTCCCACTACTGAGTTTGACTCGGGTCATGATCAGCCACGGGGCTGTGAGACTGAACCTGCTTTGTACCAGTGCTGTGCATGGAGGCTGCTTAATAATCTCTCTCTCTCTCTCTCTCTCTCTCTCTCTCTCTCCCCTTTCCCTGTCTAAAAACAAAACGAGTCTCAAAACAATAAGCTCTCAGTTTTAGAACCTAGAAAAAGGAGCGAAGATGAAACTAAAGAATAAAACTGAAAGAATCCTTCTACCCCATTTCAACATCTAGAGCTACAGTATGCAACAGGGTGTGGTGTTGGTGAAGGGATAGACAAGTGGAACAGAAGAAAGATAGGTTATTGAAATTGGATCAAGCACCCAGAATGAGACCTCCTGCCAATATGTCCAATGGGGTTTTGACAAAGGTAAAAAGCCGTTCAATGAAGGAGTGACAGCGTTTTGAATCAATGGTGCTAGAGCCAGTGGACTTCCATAGGCAAAGAAGAAGAAGGAGAAGAAGAAGAGGGAGGGGGAGAGGGAGGAGGACGTGGAGGATGAGGAGGACGAGGACCACAATCTAAGTCTCAAACCCTAGACCAAACGTAACTCAGGGCGCCTGGGTGACTCAGCCGGTGAGGCAGCCAGCTCTTCATTTTGGCTCTTGTCATGCTCTCCGCTTCCCGGGACAGAGTCAGCCTCCAAGCGCCCTGAGCAGTCTGCTTGAGGATGCTCATTTCCCTTCTTCCTCCACCCTACTCCCTGCTCATGCACAAGATCACGCTCTCAAAGAGAAAAAAAAAAAAACTTAAATATTTACTCAAAATGAATCAACACCTTACATGTAAAATAATAAGTCTCAGAAGGAAAAAATGGGGGGGGAAAATTCCAGCATGCAAAGCTAGGTAAAGAATCCTCCAACTGGACATCAAATCATTGTCCATCACGGAAAAGTTGATTAATTGGACATGATCCAACAATCAGAATTGGAAGTCTGTACTGTCTGCAACACCTTGTTAAGGAGAACCAAAAGAAAAGCTACAAACTGGAAGAAAATATGTGTAAAACACATACGTGATGAAGGACTCCCGTCTGAAGTGTAGAAATTCAAAGGTTCACCCCCCAAATAAGCAAGCAATCCAGTCAGCAAAAGGAAAAAATAAAAATGGGCGAAAGACCTCAAAACTTCACCAGAGTATACAGATGGAAATCACATAAAAAGCTGCCATTGGTGCAATTCAAATGTAAAGTCCACTGAGCTCTCCCTGCACACCTATCACAAGGATTCAACCCAAACGCACCGGAGAGGGAGAGAGAGACCCCACTACCAGATGCAAGGCAGGATGTGCAATGACTGGATCACTCGTGCATCGCTCGTGACAATGGTAGAGGTTAGAGCTAACTCTTGAAAACAGTTAACAGTTCCTTTGCTTTGTCAAAGCCTTGATTTCAATTCCAGTTAACATGCAGCGTCCTATCAATTTCGGATGCCCAATACAGGGACTCAACCCTTCCTTGCACACAGTTGCTCTGAAAACCAGACTCGCAACCACCATAGGACCCAGTCATTGCACTCTTGGCACTGGTCGGAGAGAAATCAAAACTTACGTTGGCTCAAAAAGCTGTACATGAATGTATCTGTGTCCTGATGGAAGCAGTGGGGCTGCCAAGGGGGTAGAAGGCACTGGAGTGGTTGGATATGGACACTGGACAGGCTTGTAAGAGATGGTCTCATCTTGCTTCTTTGAGGGCCCCTTCCCACTCATGGTGGTCCTGGGGACAAGGAGAAAAGGAATGTCAACGATTTCAAGATGTTCAAACCTGCCAAGCTTTAGAACACCATCTCTTCGACACTACTTCATTCTCTTCTGAATCCTCAGTCTCCCAAAGCAGACAGGAGGCATCTGGTCCAAGAGGGGTTCCAGGCAGCGTCCCTTCCACAGGCCATCTCCCCTCTAGCCCACAAGTCCAAAGACCAGGCCCCAGGCTTTCAACTCATCTAATGGCTGTGCCTTCTCTAGGGGCACCAAGGAACTTCTGGGCTCCTTCTCTGCCTTCTAGGAGGCTCTACGGGGCTGGGGGTCGCGTGCTCTCCGCCGACTTGTGCCACCCGGCCAGTTGTCTCCTCCTACATTTGCCACATATTGGCACGGGAGGACCAAGTGAGGGGACGTCCTCTCGGAGAGATACATGGCGAACAGAATCGAGGTCCTCTGTCTTACATTGTTTCCTCGAATCTCTCAGTACTTTCTAGCTCCGCTTGATTTCCGACCCCAGGAGAGGGGGGGGGTGGGTCCGAAGCCTAACAGTTGGCTTCCCATTTCTGTCTTTCCTGAATGTTTTCCCCACACCAAAGGACCTAAAACAACATTGATAACCTGATATGGTGTCTGTGGGCCAGCCATCCAGGTGCAAGTAGCCAGGTACCTGGGGCCCAGGATCTCTCCCAAGGCTGCTGTCAAGATGTCATCTGGGTCTTGGGTCATCTCTCCACGCTTCCTGGGCAGAAAAACCTGCTTTGGAGCTCATTCTGGTGGCTGTGAGCGGCCAGGGTCCCCCATGACCGTAAGTAGGAAATATATTTTCTTTGCCACATGGGCCTCTCCAGAATACAGCCCACAAGGAGCAGCCGGCTTCCCTGGGAACAGATGAGGGACGGAGGGAGGGAGGCCGGGCGGGCGGGCAAGCCCAAGGGGAGACCAGGTTCTTTGTAAACTAACCTCTCAGAAGTGACATCCTATCACTTTTGCCATATTCTGTCCTTTACAAGAGAGTCAGCAGTTCCTGACTCTAATCAAGAGGCAGAGTCGGTGACACAAAACGATGTGTACCAAAGATGGGAATCGTTGGAGACCCTTCAAGGCTGCCCTCCATACTTTGGTGGGACTTGACCTCAGCTAGCCACCGCTAGAATCTTGGCATCCCTACTAGGACGTGAACTAGGAGAACATTTGATCCAGCCTTTCTGGGATCCTTACGGCAGCTTGCCTACAAGTACCTCACACAAGGGTGCCTGTGTGGCTCTGTCAGTCCAGCGTCTGACTCTTGATTTCGGTTCAGGTCGTGATCACATGATCTGGGAAATCCTGCCCAACGTCCCGTTCTGCCCTCGAAGTGGAAGCCTGTCTAGGAATCTCTCTCTCTCTCTCTCTCTCTCTCTCTCTCTCTGCCCCTCCCCTGCATGCATGTGTGTGTGTCCCTTTTCCCTCTCTATCTCTCAAAAAGGAAAGAAGAAGAAGACTAGTAGTAGTAGTAGTAGTAGTAGTAGTAGTAGTACCAGGAGAAGTTATGTGCAGCCGTTGATAATTAGACAGCCCTGGTTACAATGGGAGCACTGACATTCGCTAGCTGTGTGATCTTGGGGCAAGTTGTTTCCCCTCTCTGAACCTCAGTAATTTAGGGCACACTGGGTTATCGGGACAATTAAGGGACCCACCAAATGCTCTTCAAACCCTTCATTGCTTGGCATAGAATCCCTTAATAAAACCAATTCTGAGGCGCAGTAGGATCAGCAATTTGAGATGTTTATTTCTTTCTTTTTTATTTGATGCTTCACGTTGAAAAATATTCTCTCACACTCCTATGGCTATAGGGAATGTGTAGCATCAGATAAATAATGGGCTGGGTCTCATAGAAAAGGAGCAATGGGTATGGCTTCAGGGGTAAGCACAGGAGCTTTTGTGCTCTGGCTGTGAGTGTTGGTGGCTGCTGGGAAGGGGAATCAGACCAGCAGGGGACCCGAGAACTTGGAGTCTGGCCAGTGCACCCTTGCTCCTTTCTTGGGCTTCTGGGGTTTCAGGGGAGCCTTGGGCCCTTGAGGGTATTTGGAGGCTGTGCCCGGAAACAGCAGGAGCAGGAGCAGGAGCAGAGAGCAGGAGGAGCAGGAGCAGGAGCAGGAGCAGGAGGTCTCCCGGAGACAGGCTGGACCTTGGGCCCAGAGTGGGCCAGCTTCTGCCTGAGGCAATGGTTTTCTGCCTGGAGCCTTCGGAACTCCCTCTGTGCCCACAGGACAGCCTTCTGGCTCTCCTCACATGTGTTCTCCACCAGGAGGCGCTCCCGGTCATGCAAGGAGGAGATCTTCTGCCATTCCCCATGCAGGTCCTGGGCCATGTTCCTGTAGAGGCCTAAGTTCCACAGGGCAGCATCCGTCCTCCTGCGCACCTTGGCAAGGTCGTTCTTCAGTTGCAGGCAGCGTGCCTTCTCCTCCCTCATCTTCCTCTCCACGTGTTTGATGTGCTCCTCGCACAGCTTAGGCTCTGCCTCGAGCTTCAGGCACAACTTGTGAATCTCACTCTCCAGGAGGGTGTTTCGAAGGTGAAAAGATCCTTGCTCAGCATGGTGGATTGCTTTGTTCCCTGTGAGCTCTTCGTTCCGTGGACGTGCCTTCTTCAGTGCCCGGGAAGGCTTTCCTTTGCTCCCGGGGCTCCCGCCTGAGGGCCCATGGTCCGTGGAGGAGGAGCCAGGCCGCACCTGCCTGCTTGAGCCCCGACCTTCCAGATGATGTCTAAGAGGCTCTAGCAGATGCATCATCTTCAGGAGGATCTGGCTGAGGGTGTGGCCTTGGCTCTGGCCCTCAGCCCTGGCCTGCCGCCGCACTCCTCCCTCACCAAGTTCTGGCCTGCCTGCCTCCCCTGCCTCTTCCTGCGCTGTCTGTCCACAGCTGCCAATGTCCGGAACCAGCGGGTCTGCACTTCCCTGCAGATCAGGGCTGTCCTTGATGCCTTCTGGTATTTTCCTCACAGGGGGTTCTCCATCTCCCTGGGCTGCTCCACAGATGGGACTTTCATTAGTCAGCTGCTCAGGGCTCTTCCACAGCCTTTCCCGAACCCCCTTCAGCAATTGCGTAGCGTTGTGTCCACGGAAAAATATGCGGCACCTTCATTCAGGGCAGCCAGAGCAAGAATCTGTAATGGGAGAGGACGGGCCGTCTGCTCAGAGGATGCCACGGCTCCACAGGCTTGTGCGTCCGCTTCGGTGTTCTCCATGCCTTTTCGAGAGACTGCCTTCTGGGCACAAGGCCCCTTTCTTCTTTGGAAGCTGAGTCCACTCCTTACTAGGAACATCACCGCTGCAGTGCCCACCAGCATCTCCCAGCCAAATCCAGAGACTCGTGGCACATGTGGCAAACGTTCGTCCATCACCAACCCAGCAGCCCACAGCTGCTCCAGGACAGCCCACAGCGGCTCCAGAACTGTGTGGGGAGACATTTGGATGGCCAACAGCTGGCTCCGAAGAGCCTTGTGGCTTTGTCTGCGATCACCAGTGTCCTCTGGACCGCTAGTAACTGCTTGGAACCCCTAGGAGGGTTCCGTCTCCGACACAAACCAGTGCCTGGCAACAGGAGCTGAAGGGACTAGGGGTGGGGGAGGTGCACCTGAGTCTCCAATGCCAATCAGGGCCTGGCAACAAGCGCCCAAGGTACTTAGGGTAGGGGAGGTGAATCACTATATTGTAGACCCGAAACAAATACAACCCTTGGAATTAAAAGGTGAAAAATTTAAAAAAATAAAAATAAAAACCATACTAGCCATCAAAGGCAGAAAGATAACAAATACCCAAACACTTAAAAAGGAACATTCAGGATTATCAAAGGGAAAAGATAAAATCTCAACGCATGGAACTGAAGGAAAATGAAAACACAGCATAGTAAAATTTGTGGGACACAGTTGAATCAATGGAGAGCAAAATGTATAACCCTCAGGGCATACATAAGAAAGCAGGAGGAGCATCTGGGTGGCTCAGTCACTTAGTCCCACTACTGAGTTTGACTCGGGTCATGATCAGCCACGGGGCTGTGAGACTGAACCTGCTTTGTACCAGTGCTGTGCATGGAGGCTGCTTAATCTCTCTCTCTCTCTCTCTCTCTCTCTCTCTCCTCTTTCCCTGTCTAAAAACAAAACGAGTCTCAAAACAATAAGCTCTCAGTTTTAGAACCTAGAAAAAAGGAGCGAAGATGAAACTAAAGAATAAAACTGAAAGAATCCTTCTACCCCATTTCAACATCTAGAGCTACAGTATGCAACAGGGTGTGGTGTTGGTGAAGGGATAGACAACTGGAACAGAAGAAAGATAGGTTATTGAAATTGGATCAAGCACCCAGAATGAGACCTCCTGCCAATATGTCCAATGGGGTTTTGACAAAGGTAAAAAGCCGTTCAATGAAGGAGTGACAGCGTTTTGAATCAATGGTGCTAGAGCCAGTGGACTTCCATAGGCAAAGAAGAAGAAGGAGAAGAAGAAGAGGGAGGGGGAGAGGGAGGAGGACGTGGAGGATGAGGAGGACGAGGACCACAATCTAAGTCTCAAACCCTAGACCAAACGTAACTCAGGGCGCCTGGGTGACTCAGCCGGTGAGGCAGCCAGCTCTTCATTTTGGCTCTTGTCATGCTCTCCGCTTCCCGGGACAGAGTCAGCCTCCAAGCGCCCTGAGCAGTCTGCTTGAGGATGCTCATTTCCCTTCTTCCTCCACCCTACTCCCTGCTCATGCACAAGATCACGCTCTCAAAGAGAAAAAAAAAAAAACTTAAATATTTACTCAAAATGAATCAACACCTTACATGTAAAATAATAAGTCTCAGAAGGAAAAAATGGGGGGGGAAAATTCCAGCATGCAAAGCTAGGTAAAGAATCCTCCAACTGGACATCAAATCATTGTCCATCACGGAAAAGTTGATTAATTGGACATGATCCAACAATCAGAATTGGAAGTCTGTACTGTCTGCAACACCTTGTTAAGGAGAACCAAAAGAAAAGCTACAAACTGGAAGAAAATATGTGTGTAAAACACATACGTGATGAAGGACTCCCGTCTGAAGTGTAGAAATTCAAAGGTTCACCCCCCAAATAAGCAAGCAATCCAGTCAGCAAAAGGAAAAAAAAAAAAAAAAAATGGGCGAAAGACCTCAAAACTTCACCAGAGTATACAGATGGAAATCACATAAAAAGCTGCCATTGGTGCAATTCAAATGTAAAGTCCACTGAGCTCTCCCTGCACACCTATCACAAGGATTCAAACCCAAACGCACCGGAGAGGGAGAGAGAGACCCCACTACCAGATGCAAGGCAGGATGTGCAATGACTGGATCACTCGTGCATCGCTCGTGACAATGGTAGAGGTTAGAGCTAACTCTTGAAAACAGTTAACAGTTCCTTTGCTTTGTCAAAGCCTTGATTTCAATTCCAGTTAACATGCAGCGTCCTATCAATTTCGGATGCCCAATACAGGGACTCAACCCTTCCTTGCACACAGTTGCTCTGAAAACCAGACTCGCAACCACCATAGGACCCAGTCATTGCACTCTTGGCACTGGTCGGAGAGAAATCAAAACTTACGTTGGCTCAAAAAGCTGTACATGAATGTATCTGTGTCCTGATGGAAGCAGTGGGGCTGCCAAGGGGGTAGAAGGCACTGGAGTGGTTGGATATGGACACTGGACAGGCTTGTAAGAGATGGTCTCATCTTGCTTCTTTGAGGGCCCCTTCCCACTCATGGTGGTCCTGGGGACAAGGAGAAAAGGAATGTCAACGATTTCAAGATGTTCAAACCTGCCAAGCTTTAGAACACCATCTCTTCGACACTACTTCATTCTCTTCTGAATCCTCAGTCTCCCAAAGCAGACAGGAGGCATCTGGTCCAAGAGGGGTTCCAGGCAGCGTCCCTTCCACAGGCCATCTCCCCTCTAGCCCACAAGTCCAAAGACCAGGCCCCAGGCTTTCAACTCATCTAATGGCTGTGCCTTCTCTAGGGGCACCAAGGAACTTCTGGGCTCCTTCTCTGCCTTCTAGGAGGCTCTACGGGGCTGGGTCGCGTGCTCTCCGCCGACTTGTGCCACCCGGCCAGTTGTCTCCTCCTACATTTGCCACATATTGGCACGGGAGGACCAAGTGAGGGCACGTCCTCTCGGAGAGATACATGGCGAACAGAATCGAGGTCCTCTGTCTTACATTGTTTCCTCGAATCTCTCAGTACTTTCTAGCTCCGCTTGATTTCCGACCCCAGGAGAGGGGGGTGGGTCCGAAGCCTAACAGTTGGCTTCCCATTTCTGTCTTTCCTGAATGTTTTCCCCACACCAAAGGACCTAAAACAACATTGATAACCTGATATGGTGTCTGTGGGCCAGCCATCCAGGTGCAAGTAGCCAGGTACCTGGGGCCCAGGATCTCTCCCAAGGCTGCTGTCAAGATGTCATCTGGGTCTTGGGTCATCTCCACGCTTCCTGGGCAGAAAAACCTGCTTTGGAGCTCATTCTGGTGGCTGTGAGCGGCCAGGGTCCCCCATGACCGTAAGTAGGAAATATTCTTTCTTTGCCACATGGGCCTCTCCAGAATACAGCCCACAAGGAGCAGCCGGCTTCCCTGGGAACAGATGAGGGACGGAGGGAGGGAGGGAGGCCGGCGGGCGGGCAAGCCCAAGGGGAGACCAGGTTCTTTGTAAACTAACCTCAGAAGTGACATCCTATCACTTTTGCCATATTCTGTCCTTTACAAGAGAGTCAGCAGTTCCTGACTCTAATCAAGAGGCAGAGTCGGTGACACAAAACGATGTGTACCAAAGATGGGAATCGTTGGAGACCCTTCAAGGCTGCCCTCCATACTTTGGTGGGACTTGACCTCAGCTAGCCACCGCTAGAATCTTGGCATCCCTACTAGGACGTGAACTAGGAGAACATTTGATCCAGCCTTTCTGGGATCCTTACGGCAGCTTGCCTACAAGTACCTCACACAAGGGTGCCTGTGGGGCTCTGTCAGTCCAGCGTCTGACTCTTGATTTCGGTTCAGGTCGTGATCACATGATCTGGGAAATCCTGCCCAACGTCCCGTTCTGCCCTCGAAGTGGAAGC
Source organism: Mustela putorius furo (assembly GCF_011764305.1). Taxonomy (NCBI): domain Eukaryota; kingdom Metazoa; phylum Chordata; class Mammalia; order Carnivora; family Mustelidae; genus Mustela; species Mustela putorius. Next base: position 1,775,755 of record NW_025421424.1, read on the forward strand.
CTGTCTAGGAATCTCTCTCTCTCTCTCTCTCTCTCTCTCTCTCTCTGCTCCTCCCATGCATGCATGTGTGTGTCCCTTTTCCCTCTCTATCTCTCAAAAAGGAAGAAGAAGAAGGACTAGTAGTAATAGTAGTAGTAGTAGTAGTAGTACCAGGAGAAGTTATGTGCAGCCGTTGATAATTAGACAGCCCTGGTTACAATGGGAGCACTGACATTCGCTAGCTGTGTGATCTTGGGGCAAGTTGTTTCCCCTCTCTGAACCTCAGTAATTTAGGGCACACTGGGTTATCGGGACAATTAAGGGACCCACCAAATGCTCTTCAAACCCTTCATTGCTTGGCATAGAATCCCTTAATAAAACCAATTCTGAGGCGCAGTAGGATCAGCAATTTGGGATGTTTATTTCTTTCTTTTTTATTTGATGCTTCACGTTGAAAAATATTCTCTCACACTCCTATGGCTATAGGGAATGTGTAGCATCAGATAAATAATGGGCTGGGTCTCATAGAAAAGGAGCAATGGGTATGGCTTCAGGGGTAAGCACAGGAGCTTTTGTGCTCTGGCTGTGAGTGTTGGTGGCTGCTGGGAAGGGGAATCAGACCAGCAGGGGACCCGAGAACTTGGAGTCTGGCCAGTGCACCCTTGCTCCTTTCTTGGGCTTCTGGGGTTTCAGGGGAGCCTTGGGCCCTTGAGGGTATTTGGAGGCTGTGCCCGGAACAGCAGGAGCAGGAGCAGGAGCAGGAGCAGGAGCAGGCAGAGCAGGAGCAGGAGCAGGAGGTCTCCCGGAGACAGGCTGGACCTTGGGCCCAGAGTGGGCCAGCTTCTGCCTGAGGCAATGGTTTTCTGCCTGGAGCCTTCGGAACTCCCTCTGTGCCCACAGGACAGCCTTCTGGCTCTCCTCACATGTGTTCTCCACCAGGAGGCGCTCCCGGGCATGCAAGGAGGAGATCTTCTGCCATTCCCCATGCAGGTCCTGGGCCATGTTCCTGTAGAGGCCTAAGTTCCACAGGGCAGCATCCGTCCTCCTGCGCACCTTGGCAAGGTCGTTCTTCAGTTGCAGGCAGCGTGCCTTCTCCTCCCTCATCTTCCTCTCCACGTGTTTGATGTGCTCCTCGCACAGCTTAGGCTCTGCCTCGAGCTTCAGGCACAACTTGTGAATCTCACTCTCCAGGAGGGTGTTTCGAAGGTGAAAAGATCCTTGCTCAGCATGGTGGATTGCTTTGTTCCCTGTGAGCTCTTCGTTCCGTGGACGTGCCTTCTTCAGTGCCCGGGAAGGCTTTCCTTTGCTCCCGGGGCTCCCGCCTGAGGGCCCATGGTCCGTGGAGGAGGAGCCAGGCCGCACCTGCCTGCTTGAGCCCCGACCTTCCAGATGATGTCTAAGAGGCTCTAGCAGATGCATCATCTTCAGGAGGATCTGGCTGAGGGTGTGGCCTTGGCTCTGGCCCTCAGCCCTGGCCTGCCGCCGCACTCCTCCCTCACCAAGTTCTGGCCTGCCTGCCTCCCCTGCCTCTTCCTGCGCTGTCTGTCCACAGCTGCCAATGTCCGGAACCAGCGGGTCTGCACTTCCCTGCAGATCAGGGCTGTCCTTGATGCCTTCTGGTATTTTCCTCACAGGGGGTTCTCCATCTCCCTGGGCTGCTCCACAGATGGGACTTTCATTAGTCAGCTGCTCAGGGCTCTTCCACAGCCTTTCCCGAACCCCCTTCAGCAATTGCGTAGCGTTGTCCACGGAAAAATATGCGGCACCTTCATTCAGGGCAGCCAGAGCAAGAATCTGTAATGGGAGAGGACGGGCCGTCTGCTCAGAGGATGCCACGGCTCCACAGGCTTGTGCGTCCGCTTCGGTGTTCTCCATGCCTTTTCGAGAGACTGCCTTCTGGGCACAAGGCCCCTTTCTTCTTTGGAAGCTGAGTCCACTCCTTACTAGGAACATCACCGCTGCAGTGCCCACCAGCATCTCCCAGCCAAACCCAGAGACTCGTGGCACATGTGGCAAACGTTCGTCCATCACCAACCCAGCAGCCCACAGCTGCTCCAGGACAGCCCACAGCGGCTCCAGAACTGTGTGGGGAGACATTTGGATGGCCAACAGCTGGCTCCGAAGAGCCTTGTGGCTTTGTCTGCGATCACCAGTGTCCTCTGGACCGCTAGTAACTGCTTGGAACCCCTAGGAGGGTTCCGTCTCCAACACAAACCAGTGCCTGGCAACAGGAGCTGAAGGGACTAGGGGTGGGGGAGGTGCACCTGAGTCTCCAATGCCAATCAGGGCCTGGCAACAGGTGCCCACATCATATAGGGTAGGGGAGGTGAATCACTATATTGTAGACCCGAAACAAATACAACCCTTGGAATTAAAAGGTCAAAAATTAAAAAAAAATATAAAAACCATACCAGACATCAACGGGAGAAAGATAACAAATACCCAAACACTTACAAATGAACATTCAGGATTATCAAAGGGAAAAGATAAAATCTCAACGCATGGAACTGAACGAAAATGAAAACACAGCATAATAAAATTTGTGGGACACAGTTGAATCAATGGAGAGCAAAATGTATAGCCCTCAGGGCATACATAAGAAAGGAGGAGGAGCATCTGGGTGGCTCAGTCACTTAGTCCCACTATTGATTTTGACTCGGGTCATGATCAGCCACGGGGCTGTGAGACTGAACCTGCTTTGTACCAGTGCTGTGCATGGAGTCTGCTTAATAATCTCTCTCTCTCTCTCTGCAATCCTTCCCGGCCTCTCTCTTTCTCTCTCTCTCTCCTCTTTCCCTGTCTAAAAACAAAACGAGTCTCAAAACAATAAGCTCTCAGTTTCAGAACCTAGAAAAAGGAGCACAAATGAAACTAAAGAATAAAACTAAAAGAATCCTTCTATCCCATTTCAACATCTATAGCTACAGTATGCAAGAGCAAGAATGACACATTGGACCAGATGGACCTCATAGATATATACAGAACATTCTACCCTAAAACAACAGAACACTCATTCTTCTCAAGTTCACATGGAACCTTCTCTAGAATAGACCACATAGTGGGTCACAAGTTAGGACTCAACCAATACCAACAGACTGAGATTATTCCCTTTATATTCTCAGATCTCAATGCTTTGAAACTGGAGTTCCATCACAAGGAAAAGTTCAGAAGGAACTCAAACACCTGGAAGCTACAGACCACCTTGCTTAAGAATGCTTGGATCAACCAGGAGATCAAAGAAGAACTGAAACAATTCATGGAAACCAATTAGAATGAAGACACTTTGATCCAAAACCTATGCGATACAGCAAAGGCGGTCCTAATGGGGAAATACATAGCCATCCAAGCATCCCTCAAAAAAAAAAAAAATGAAAAATCCAGAACACACCAGCTGTCTCTACATCCTAAAGAACTGGAGAATCAACGAAAAATCAAACCAACTCCACACATAAGAAGGGAAATCATCAAGATTAGAGCTGAGATGTGAGGTAGAAACCAGAGATACAGTATAATGTATCAATGAAACTAGAAGCTGGTTTTTGAAAGAATCAATAAGATCAATAAACCATTGGCCACACTAATCCAAAAAAAAAGAGAGAACGCCCAAATTCATAAAATTATGAATGAAAAGGGAGAGATCATATCTAAACCAAGGATAGTGAAACATGATCAGAATTATTATCACAATTATATACGTGATTGAAGGACTTCCCGTCTGAAGTGTAGAAATTCAAAGGTTCACCCCCAAATATAAGCAAGCAATCCAGTCAGCAAAAGGAAAAAATAAAACATGGGCGAAAGACCCCCAGAACTCTTTCAAACTACTCACCATGTATACAGGATGGAAATCACATAACAAAGCGTGCCATTGGTGCAATTCACAATGTAAAGTCCCATGCGCTCTCCCGCCACACCTATCACAAGGATGCACCCCAAACGAACCGGGGAGGAGGGAGAGAGAGGACCCCCATCCCAAGATGCAAGGCTTAGGATGTGCAATGACTGGTTCACGTCGTTCATCGCTCGTGACAACGGTAGAGGTTTAGAGCTAACTCATTGAAAACAGTTAACAGTTCCTTGATCCTGCATCCCCAGGGTCTGCAACTTGGAACCTGCTCTGGCAGCGGTCAAGGGGGAACTTATTTCGGCTCTGCACCCAGACTGAGGCTTCTCTCTGAGAGGGAGGTCAGGGTGCGGTTTTTTTTCCTCTAAAACTACAAAAACCATCAAAGGTGGTCAAGGTGAGAGAAAAAAAAGTGAACATAAAAACCGCCAGAGAACAAACCCTGAAAATAACCAGTTTCCATGCTCTTGGATTGGAAGAATAAACATTGTTAAAATGTCTATACCTCCTAGAGCAATCTATACTTTTAATGCTATTCCGATCAAAATTCCACCAGTATTCTTCAAAGAGCTGGAGCAAATAATCCAGAAATTTGTATGGAATCAGAAGAGACCCCGAATCGCTAAAGAAATGTTGAAAAACAAAAATAAAACTGGGGGCATCACGTTACCTGATTTCAAGCTTTATTACAAAGCTGTGATCACCATGACAGCATGGTACTGGCATAAAAACAGACACATAGACCAGTGGAACAGAGTAGAGAGCCCAGATATGGACCCTCAACTCTATGGTCAAATAATCTTCGACAAAACAGGAAAAAATATACAGTGGAAAAAAGACAGTATCTTCAATAAATGGTGATGGGAAAACTGGGCAGCTCTATGTAGAAGAATGAAACTCGACCATTCTCTTACACCGTACACAAAGTTAAACTCAAAATGGATAAAAGACCTCAACGTGAGACAGGAATCCATCAGAACCCTAGAGGAGAACATAGGCAGTAATCTCTTCGATATCAGCCACAGCAACTTCTTTCAAGGAAACAAAATCAAAGATGAACTTTTGGGACTTCATCAAAATCAAAAGCTTCTGCACAGCAAAAAAAACAGTCAAAAAAAAAACAAAGAAGCAACCCACAGAATGGGAGAAGATATTTGCAAATGACAGTACAGACAAAAGGTTTATACCCAGGATCTATAAAGAACTCCTCAAACTCAACACACACGAAACAGGCAAACATATCAAAAAATGGGCAGAAGATATGAGCAGACACTTCTCCAATCAAGACATACAAATGGCTATCAGACACATGAAAAAATGTTCATCATCACTAGCCCTCAGGGAGATTCAAATTAAAATCACATTGAGATATCACCTTACACCAGTTAGAATGGCCAAAATTAACAAAACAGGAAACAACATGTGTTGGAGAGGATGTGGAGAAAGGGAAACCCTCTTCCACTGTTGGTGAGAATGCAAGTTGGTGCAGCCACTTTGGAGAACAGTGTGGAAATTCCTCAGGAAATTAAAAATAGAACTTCCCTATGACCCTGCCATTGCACTCCTGGGTTTTTACCCCAAAGATACAGATGTCATGAAAAGAAGAGCCATCTCTACCCCAATGTTTATAGCAGCAATGGCCATGGTCGCCAAACTGTGGAAAGAACCAAGATGCCTTCAACTGACGAATGGATAAGGAAGATATGGGCCATATACACTATGGAGTATTATGCCCCCATCAGAAAGGAAGAACACCCAACTTTTGTAGCAACATGGACGGGGCTGGAAGAGATTATGCTGAGTGAAATAAGTCAAGCAGAGAGTCAATTATAATATGGTTTCACTTATTTGTGGAGCATAACAAATAGCATGGAGGACAAGGGGTGTTAGAAAGGAGAAGGGAGTTGGGGTAAATTGGAAGGGCAGGTGAATCATGAGAGCAATCTGAGGGGTTTGAAGTAGCGGGGGGGTGGGAGGTTGGGGTACCAGGTGGTGGGTATTATAGAGGGCATGGATTGCATGGAGCACTGGGTGTGGTGAAAAAATAATGAATACTGTTTTTCTGAAAATAAATAAATTAATTTAATTAAAAACAAAAACACAGTAAGATACCACCCCATACCAATGAGAATGGCTAAAATTAACAAGTCAGGAAACAATAGATGTTGGAGAGGATGCAGAGAAAGGTGAACCCTCCTACACTGTTGGTGGGAACGCAAGCTGGTGCAGCCACTCTGGAAAACAGTATAGAGGTTCCTCAAAAAGTTTAAAATAGAGCTACCCTAAGACTCAGCACTCTCACTACTGGGTATTTACCCTAACGATACAAATGTAGTAATCTGAAGGGGTACATGCACCCAAATGTCTTTAGCAGTAATGTCCACAATAGCCAAACTATGGAAAGATCTGCAAGATCCCTGAAGATCTCTTCTGAACCTTCTCCAGTTTGTGAGGGTTTCCCTTCATACAGAACATCTCTACAAATGAACACTACCACTCAGATGCAAGCTGGTGAATAAATCATGTAGTGATATCAGTATTTCTCCAGAACCCTACAATATATATCTTGATTCTATAAGATTGTATTAACACATCTATGGCAATCCCACCTTATAACTAATTCAAAGTGCTCCATTAGTCAACAATGCCTCTAGATCATTTTCCTCTATTGTATGCTTTAATAGTTAGACTTTTGATTTAATCTAGATTGGTATCATAGCAAACTCTCAAACCCCTTACTAATATACAAATATATTATGTTTGGGGGCACCTGGGTGGCTCAGTTGGTTAACTGTCTGTTTTCAGCTCAGGTTATGATCCCAAGGTCCTAGAATGGAGCCCTGTGTCAAGTTGCCTGCTTAGCAGGGAGCCTGCTTCTCTCTCTCCCTGTCCCTCCACTTGTGCTCTCTCTCTCTCTCTTTCAAATAAATAAAATTTTTAAAAAATCTTTAAAAACTAGATTATGTTTAAGTTATTACCATAAGTTCCCATTAGCTCCTAGGTCCTGATCAAAAATCAGAATAATATTAATTGACCTCTGTGAGGTAAAACACTTCTTTTCAAAAACAGCCCAAGGCATCTGTTTAATAATCTATTAATGAAATTTTGTGGGGTAATGACATCAAGTCCAACAATCTTGTTATGTTTTAAAGTATATCTCACAATATAAACATAACATCACTCATATTATATTTGACTAAATCCTACTGAGACATTTCTATCACTGTAGTGATTTGTCTTTAATATTTAATAGCAAGTTTTAAGAATCAGTACAGTAGGTACCTTTACCACCTTCTACCAGAGTAGAATAGTAATAGTAATAGATAATAGTAATCTACTATTATCACATGAAATGTCCATTAAATAATTCCCAGAGGATTGCTTATGCACTTAAAGGAATCTATACAAAGATTGCTTATGCATTTAAAGGAATCTTTACAAAGACAAACATACACATTTGTCTAAAAATACTCCTTCTAAATGAATGGCCTATAGCATTTCTCTTTATACCATGTGTATAAGTCGTAAATGGTAAAGAAGAACCATTGTGCTCTTGATTTACCATGATTGAATCTGTACATTATTACTAGGACAATGGCAACTCGAAATCATTAAGAATCTTTTAGCTAAAGAGTTGTACAATGCTAGAAATATTAAAAATTTGACCAAGTGTATATACAGTCTTCGGTATAGTCATGATATGCCTCTCACTTAAAATCCATCCCATGTACAAGTAGACAATAAGCATCTCTTTTTAAATAATGTTGTGGTTATTTTCCCCTCGCTACATGATAAATCTACCTTTCTCTGTAGCTAAGAGAAAAGAAAACAAAACAAAAACCTCACAACTTTATCTTTAAAGTAAATGAAATTTATGATATTTTGAAATTACATGCATTTTTTTTCATTTACCTAGAAATCCCAGGAAGAGTTTGGGGTTAGAAATAAAGAAGTCAAGCTACAAAATTCACAGAAGAAATTGAAATAAATATGGCAATGAACATCAGATTACTAGATAAGATTCAGGAGCACTAAAGCCTATCAAAATGACAACGTCAGGCAAGTGAACTAGAATATAAAAAATGTGGAAGCAGTAAAACCAGCCAGGCAGATCATCAGAAGAGAGCAATGTCTCTAGGGCAATGGTTCTCAAAGTTTAGAGTTTGGGAGACACACACGCTTCTTGAAATTCCCAGATTCCCTGGTCCTACCTTCCGAGACTGAAATGGAGTAAAGCTGGGGTAGGTCCCAGGTCATTCCAGTAAATGCTGATGCATGTGGAACACTCTAAGTAACATTGCCTTGGAGGGTTTAAGTACCTGAATCCAGGTGCTCAAGTGCATCATATGGCAACCCTGCTGACAGGGAGACAGAGGTGAGCACAGGTCTCTGCCTGAGCTAGTCCTGACTGCTTCCTAGTCCGAGGGCAGATAGGCATTGATCGTGTTACCACGGTTGCAAATATACCACATGGTCACCTCTGGTATATTTCATCACTGGTGAATATTCACTTACACCTAAATAATGTTACATAACTTGGTTAGTGTTTTATCTTCATTTTGAAAATTGATGCTAATTTTTAAATCTAGAAATCTGTTCTTTGACAATTCCATATTTAGTCACTGAACAATCGTGTGATAAACACTTTTCTCTAGATGAATGCTAAAGTCAGGGTTTTAACATTTCTATAACATGCCAAACAATGTGTTAAACCTTTCTTCCTGGTATAAATCTCTAGCAAGTTGGTTTCTCTGTTTGTGAAGTTTTAGGAAGCAAGAAGGAGAGAGGGAGACGGGAGGGAGGGAGAAAAGGAGGAAGGGAGGAAGGAAGGAAGGAAGGAAAGAAGGAAGGAAGATGGGAAGAAAGATGGAGGGGGGACAGGAGGAAGGAAGATAAAAGAACGGGAAAGATGTTTGGTTAGATCAGTTTTGTACATTCTTTCATGGGTCACCAAGTAGATATTGATGGCAGCAGATTATTAAACTATGGGGGAAAAAGAAAACCTATAGAAATACTTTTACAAAGATGGAATTTCATATGGCTGTGAAAAAAATATTGCCCATGAAAATAAGCTATTTTAAGAGTACAGTAATATATCATAAGAGTCATAAACCAACATTTGAGAGACAAAGTATAAAAGAATTATTTTAAAAAAAATAAGAAGGCTTGTATAAATCATTAATTTTGAACTATCCTAAAGCCATTACCCATAATGTAATGTGTATATGTACATATCCAATACAGATTTTTTTTTAAAGATTTTACTTATTTATTTGACACAGAGAGAGAGAGAGATCACAAGCTGGCAGAGAGGCAAGCAGAGAGAGAGAGGGGAAGAAGGCTCCCTGCTGAGCAGAGAGCCCGATGCGGGGCTCGATCCCAGGACCCTGAGACCATGACCTGAGCCGAAGGCAGACGCTTTAACCAACTGAGCCACCCAGATGCTCCAATACAGAATTTTTTTTAAGATTTTATTTACTTATTTGACAGATGGGGGATCACAAGTAGGCAGAGAAGCAGACAGAGAGAGAGAGAGAGAGGAAGAAGCAGGCTCCCTGCTGAGCAGAGAGCCCGATGTGGGGCTCCATCCCAGGACCCTGGGATCATGACCCGAGCCAAAGGCAGAGGCTTTAACCCACTGAGCCACCCAGGTGCCCCAACACAGATATTTTTAAATAGTGTGTTTACCCATATGATTCAGAGTTTTGCTGTCTCAGCAATCCCTTAAACAATAAATAACCAAAATAATGTACTTTTTTCATCTAGATGATTTATCCTTTTTAACATTCATTTCCCTTTAAGAAGCAATACTTTTCATGTAAAATCACACCTGTGATGAATTATATATATAGAACTCAAAACAGCAAAGCCCCAGCAAGGAAGTTCCATGGATGGTTCTAATCCTGACCGCTTTTATTAAATCAGGAAAGGAAGGCTGAGTAGCAGTTCAAGGGGAAAAGTAACCATCCATTAATAACTGCACCCTGGGTGGGAATCTACTCATCCAGTGCCTCTCCTTCCAAAAGCTTCTCTTTCTAGTCTAGTCTGTGGAAACCTATGTCATCTCTCCTCCTTCAACTTGGTCCCAGCATGTGCAAAGGCTTGGGACATGACCCCTGTTCCTGATACTAGTGGAAGAAACAGATATGAAAGCAGAGAATTAAATGCAGTGTGATCACTGCAGTAACAGAGTATCAACAAAATGAGAGCTGGCATGAATTAACACTATCAGAGATAGCTGTGTGTATATGATTATTTGTTTATCATTAGCTATATAGTTTGTTCCATGTTGTGGTTTTGGGTTTCAATCATTCTTTAGGGATTTTCTTTGTCAGACTTACAAAGTACACCATTTCAATATCACTTTCTGATAGGGTGAAAAGATCAGTCTGAAATGGTGAAGCAAACCATGACTTCAGTCACTAAAGCCAGGACCCAGAGGCAGTCCATGTTAGCAAAACTCTTCACCAATGGCTCCCCTCCCCACTGTGGGTGTCTCATGGTCAAGGTCCAGCCAGAAAATGGTGACAATTCAGAATCTAATTTGTTAAGAAGCTGAATAATAATTTTGATTCTATAATTTGAGGTATAACCAGGTGTGAATTATATAGTCAGCATACATGAAAGACTAGTAAATTCAAAGTGCCATTACGGAATGTAATGTAATGTAATGTAATGTGGAATATGATGCATTTCCATAGGTGAACACTAGTTAGGTGCCAAAGTATGCTTTCAGAAAATGACAACACAAAGAAAAGAAAGTCAGGGGCGTGTGTATTTATGTTATGGCTCCTTTTCTAATTTCCAGTGTGTCTTCAAACATTAAAATGATTTATGAAACACTGTAACAATAGAACAAAGCCCCATCTCTGAAAAAGACCCAATGAAAATAATATTGCTTCTTCTACCCACTTAAGCCCCCATGTTGCATCACCACTTCCTCATATCAGGGAAATCATATGATAGTTGTCTTTCTCTGCTTGACTTATTTCGCTAAGCATGATACGCTCTAGTTCCATCCATGTTGTCGCAAATGGCAAGATTTCATTTCTTTTTTTTTTTTTTTTTTTTTTTTTACTTTCAACCTTCCTAAGTTCTTTTCTTTTTTTTTTTTTTTTTTTTAAATTTTTTTATATAAACATATATTTTTATCCCCAGGGGTACAGGTCTGTGAATCACCAGGTTTACACACTTCACAGCACTCACCAAACAATGAAACAAGGTGGGATTGGGAGGGAGACAAACCATAAGTGACTCTTAATCTCACAAAACAAACTGAGGGTTGCTGGGGGGAGGGGGTTTGGGAGAAGGGGGTGGGATTATGAACATTGGGGAGGGTATGTGCTTTGGTGAGTGCTGTGAAGTGTGTAAACCTGGTGATTCACAGACCTGTACCCCTGGGGATAAAAATATATGTTTATAAAAAATAAAAAATTAAAAAAAAAAAAGACAGAAGGACCAAGCTGGACAGACAGAATCCCTGCATGAAGACACTAGGGAGAGTTACCTGGGGGAGATCTCGTGCAGATCAATGCTGGAGGACAGATGGATTTCACAAGGAACTCTAAGGTCTCAAGGCTGATGCAAGCCAGGAAAAGGACAGCTCAGGGCTGGGATGCCTCAGGGGTATGATGAGGACAGGTGAACCTGCAGAGGGACCGAGACTAAAGAGAGGGTGCCAGGGCTCTCCCAACTGAGGCATTGAGATGAACCCGACAGGCCTGGGGGGCTTTTGCCAATGCTCACGCCTGTCATCCCCAGCCCTGCTCCGGGCACCCAATCAGCGCTCAATAAAATGTCCTTTTGTCAATCAGAAAAAAAAAAAAAAAAAAAAGTTCCTACCTGTGTCTCCTGCATCCTCAGTGTCCCCAAGAACCAGGTTTCACTTTTGGTTTTGAGTCTTATTACCATTATTACCAGTGAATAAGAATAATGCCTTGTATTTATAAAAAAAAAAAAAAAAAAAAAAAAAAAAGAAAATAATATTGCTAAACCGCATCTGGATTATTTGAAAGGTTAAATCTTTTTATGTTAAGTTCTCTTACTATGTTATGTAAGGGTTCATTACTGATTCTTTGCAGCTATGAGGATGCAAAAAATCACTATAATAGGAAACTAGTCACTAATTATCTGACCCCATTGTGAGCGCTCCCTGCTTAACACCAGAGTCTACCCCATTCATCTTGTCAACTAAATGTTGAATGTCAATATCAGAAAAAGGCAGACTGCAGAGAGAAGACATAATCTTGACAAAGAAGAAGGATGACAGGAGGCCCTGAAACTTCCCCCAATCATATACAAAGCACTGACAGATGAAGATCTAACAAGAGCTGGAACCACTCACTATGGAAGAAAAGAAAATTGACAAGAATGACAACTAGGTGGGCGTCTCATAAGAGAATGGTTTCAATATCAAAGGAGTGTCTCGAGAAAATGAATGAAGCATTTGAATATTCTCTCTCAAAAAATCTTTTAAAACTACTAGAAAAGTTAAACATGAAATGAAGAATATCACATCATTTTATCACATAATGTCATAAAATGTATGCCCCCCAGCAAGATTCAGCATTTGGTTCACTCTTTTTGAGATTCAATTTATTGACTGATGTTTTAACCTAGATTCTGTCATATATTAGATAAAACTAATAACATAAATGTTCATTTTATAGAAATAAAGTCCCAAACAAGCTTCCCCCCTCCCAGTTAGGAAATTCTGCTCCCTTTCCACATAGATTGACTTTCAGTAGCCTTCTTCCCAAACCACCTATCCTTAAGTAAAAAGGGCCATCTATAAATCAATTCTGTCTTAAGGCAGTAGACAAATTTGTAACTACAAATCGCCTTGTAGAAAGGAAAAAAAAATTCCCATCACAACCTCTGTTAAACTCACACTCATAAAGTAAGAGAACATGACTTGAAGACAATATACTGTCAGACACAAACTTAATCTTATGGAAAGCAGGAAATGGATGTTAAAATGCTTTTGTGCCATTACATTTCTCCACGTAGAAGACTAAGAGGTGTCAAATTTCTATTCTGTTTCTATTTCGTAAAATGCAGTAACTATTTTCATCTTATTTTTTCCAGCACCTTCATATATTAATAATTCTCCCTATTATCTTTTAATATGATTGTTTGCAGATTTGAGAGATCTATTTGAGAGATTTATATCCATGATAAGGCTATCACGGATATAAAGCTGAATTTACCAAGTGATATAATGCTTTTTGATACTCCCATATTGATAGAGTTCATTAGGACTCCAAAGATTAGAGTTACCATTACGATACTATCAATCAGCCAAAGAGCAAACCAAGATGGCGGCTGGTCCTGTTCTATGAAATGAATCAGTGACTCTGATTAAACAACTAATGAACTTCCTTTCTGAGCACACTGATTATTATCCTACAATTACCTTTGGTAGAATATCCTGTGCAATGCTCTGAATGTTGGATAAGACATAAAACTGAGATATGATAAATTATAATAATAAAAGGCAGAACTTCAAATATGAGCAATTAAACTACAGATCTTCTGTAATGACAGTCACTATATAAATGATGACAAAAACCTAATTTCTATAGTCAATTTACTTCTAAATGGCAAGCAATCAACTTAATCTAAAGAATAAACTAAATTTTTTTCTGAGTAGATACAATATTATACAATGACAAGGAATATAGGTTTAAACTCTGCCATCCATTAGCTGTAAGCATTTGGGGTAAAGTATATTGCCCTTATTTTTTAAATCTGTGTAATAGGGATTATAATACCTCAGCAAACTCTTAAGGACTCACCAGGATTGCATACACTGGAAGATCAGCCTTTCCTCAAAAGGAAGGTGGCATACTGGCCAACAAGGACCTCTGTCCTCCCCTAGGAAAGACTACAGGAATCTTAGATTTTGATCTTGAATCTTGAGTGATGTAATAGAATGGTAGAAAAAATTATTAGAGTCTATTTATTTTAGTCAGGGCACTGATGAACCTACCTACCAGCTTTGGCGGCCTAGACACCCTTAAGAGTGTAGCTTTTCTACTGATTCTGTGAGCCACCCCACATCTTTTTAAATTAATTCTTCTTTTAGTTTCTGTGACTTGGAGCTATCTAACCTTAACTGAAGAGATAGAACACCTTCAGTAGTCAGGAGCATGCATTAGACAAATAGGAATTTCTCAAGGGTAAAATCCTACCATTGAACCAGAGCTTTAAAATACTTCTCATTTGCATAGGATTTTACAGTATGCAAAGCACCTCCACTTATTTCGTTTGACTCCTGTAATAACCCACACAGTATGTGGGAGAGGTCTGATGCATCATCCCCAGAGTAAGGGTTAGATTTCAGACTAGAGATGAAGTCTCCTTGAAAATCAGGCTTCAGCTCTATGTCATCTAATTTGGGACCATAGATTTCAATCACTTGTTTACCTAAATTCAACATAAAGGAATGTAATGATAATTTATAGCACAAAATAATAGACAGGCAAGATACCTGACAGATTTTACTATAAAAAAAACCTTCATATGATTAATGGAAAAATAAGACTAGATAATTAAGTGACTTACTTAAAATAAATAATCCACCTAAGGTGAAAGTAATGCTAATTCATGGTGTATCAGATTCAGATCCCATTCAAGAAATTTTAGTTACTGGAGCAAGGGTGTCATCCCTCAGGTGGTCCTCAAGGGTCTGCAGGAGCTTGGGGAAAGAACTAGACAGGGAGTTGTTTCCCAACCTTATTAGCTCAAGACTTCTCACCTCAAAGGCTTTTGAAGGAACTCTCCATTCTTGGCCAGCATGCCACCTGACATCTGCCCTTGGCCATGTCCTTGGCCATGACCTAAACCCACCAGAGCCACTCTAAACATACACAAAGCTGTCTGCAAGCTGAGTAGTAATCTTTGTTAGCAATTCAAAGAAAGTTCTGTAACTATCCCCCTTCCCTCCCAGGGCCTGCATTCATCCTGTAAGACTACCTCTCTCTCCTGGACAAATCAGAGTCCTATCAGCAGTTTCTCCAAAGCTTCCAGGAACAGACCAGGTATGAATATTATAAGAGCTTTCCCCGCTCTCTCCAAGCTGGTGGACTGAGATGAGGGATCATGTTCTCATCAAAAGCTGCCAACCAGTTAGCTGGGCCTTCCTCCAAGCTGCGTTCCCTCCATGTCCCAAAACCCCCCAAAGTGGCCTGGCTGTGTCTTATGCAATTATATTCAAATCCTACTCAAATAGAATCTGCCTTGCTGCCCTTTTTTGGGACCCGACGCTCATATGATCTCCTCTGTATCTGCTGGAACTATAGTTCCTATCTGATTTCCTATAGCCAGTTTCCTCTGTCCTAATGCTGCATTCTCCTCTTGTGCTTCAACTGTTAGTTGTAAACACAAAGAGCTGGTGAGATTGAGGCACCCCCTGTTAGGGGCTGTAAGTAATGGAACATGATCCACACACATTCTTCCTTTGAGTAACTGGCATGCCCATAGCAAAAAATATCAACTTTTTAAAGAATCTCTTAATTCTGCAGTAGATACAATTTTTTTAAAAATATACATGAGGAGGAACAAAATTATGAAAGATTCCACTGTCCTAGAGTACCGAGAATCTGTGAGGTTTTGTTTTGGGAAAAGGCCTGGCAGATATCAATGAGAAACCCTGCAATTTAAAGCATGTTCAGTTTTTCTTCCAATGCTCGAGTGACAACAGAACAACAAAAGCAAACTTCAGTCCATTTTTCTCAACCCAGCAGGACAATCGCTCCCCAGGAAAGGAATTATCATCATGAATCAACTGCAAAACACACAACCCTTTTAACTGACTGAAATAAGTAGCATTCATACTGATATGCGAGGTCACCCTGGACACTTGAAATGAAAGAATATAGACAAAGAGAAAGCTTCGATCCCAGCTGGATTTGAAAAGTTTCATGGTGAAGAGTGGATAAACTGGGGAATCCAGAGCTCAAGGTTTGAGGTTTCTTTGCAAATCTGAGTGGATATAATTTTAGATCTAAATGGAAACCAACATATTGAAGATTCAAAACAAATCAGTCAATTATAAGGTCCTAAAGATAAAAAGCAATCCACTCAAATTTGTGTGATACATTATTTGGTTGGAAACATTTTAAATCTTCTCTATACCTCTAAAAAATGTCTTAATTGCTTTACTTTATAAAAATAAATGATCCCAGTTGAAAGCTCATCTCATCTCAATTAAGTCAATTTAAAGACAAAATTTTAGTTTATGCTTTATATAGCACTAAAATAACATAGGGCAACTATCATATGATCTCCCTGATATGAGGAAGTGGTGATGCAACATGGAGGCTTAAGTGGGTAGAAGAAGAATAAATGAAACAAGATGGGATTGGGAGGGAGACAAACCATAAGTGACTCTTAATCTCACAAAACAAACTGAGGGTTGCCGGGGGGAGGGGGTTTGGGAGAAGGGGGTGGGATTATGGACATTGGGGAGGGTATGTGATTTGGTGAGTGCTGTGAAGTGTGTAAACCTGGTGATTCACAGACCTGTACCCCTGGGGATAAAAATATATGTTTATAAAAATAAAAAATTTAAAAAAAAAAAAAATAACATAGGGCTCTAGCCCCATGAAGTAACAGGGATTCAAAGTTACCATGGATGAAAACATATAACAGAGTCTGAATATCACTCTTTGTTTGCTTTATCGTTTAAAAAAATCTTTCTTTAATGATTCATAAATCCATAAGACTTTTCATCTTGAATGGACCTTAAAAATTACATCATAGACAGTTTCTTCATTTAGAAATGATGAAATAATTGCAATGAAATGCAATTTAAGAGATTAAGTGACCTTAAAATGAAATTCATCATCACACCTAATTTAGAATCTGAAAATTAACAGTATCATAGAACACATACGGGGTGTTACTCCCCTTCTTTACTCTCTCCAGGTTTCAGGCTATGTACTTATTCACCAAAGGAAGGCAGGGAAAAGGATAATCGAGATGCACAAACAATGAAATACCAAAGCTTATAATCCACACAATATTAGAAGGCTCTATGACAAAGCTTTCAGGTTGACGTTAAGTCAATTAACTTGCCATTCTAAAGATATTTAAAAATAATGACAGCACTTTGCAGAAATGGTTATAGCCTTCTGGCATTACCTGGGAAAATGACCATTTATGGCTCCATCCAATGTCAACAGTTCTACATGCAGCACAAGACATAACAAAACTATTTTAAGCTTCCTTGTTGAGTAGAGTGAATGTACCTCCCAGCCTTCAATGTGAGACTGCCATTCCTCTAAAACTTCTAACTTCTCAATCTGCCTCTTGGCCTCGTTTATGTTGGAATAGACCACTTTCATGGCTTGGAGAGCTTCAATTACTGCTGTGTGGTCACTGTGTTTCCTTGGAGTCCACTTCAGCAACTCCTGTTTATACATAAAACAAAACAAAACAAAACAAACAAACAAACAAAAAAACCTGCCCTTTGATCTTCAGCTTTCTGGTACAGTAGGTTCAGAATGACCAGGAAATGAGAACTGCAGAGATCATGAGATCCACTTTCAGAAGGGACATCACAAACTCCAGATCAAAAACAAAAGGTTGAATCAATGAATATACGTTACCCTGACACACATTTTGCAGCTCCTTTAATTTTTTTCCCTTAAAATTATTTTGTTTTAAAAACTAAATTAGGTGTGAGGGGAGAGAGAGGAGCGAGAGAGGGAGGGGAAAGGGTGGGAGGGAGGGAGAGAGGGAGAGAGAGAGAGAGAGAGAGAAAGAAGTGCTGCATGTTTCATCTTTGAGAGGAGGGGAAAACAAAAGACCTCAGCGGCAGTTTTGTTGCTGTGTCTGGCTTAAAGAGAATTCTGGACATCCATGCTGAAAAAAGCAAAGCTCAGCTGAGACTACTTCTATCAAAAAAATTATATTATCTGAGAATGGGTTGGATCAGTACAGGTGGTTTGAGAAGACACTGACTGAGGACCATGGAAAGGTGGGAAAGGACGTGCGGCTTCTCTGCTTCCTTTCAACGGAGCTCTAGGCACCACAAGGCCACATAAGGAGGGTGAGGTCCCTGGAGTGGACTACATTTTCATCACCGTTAAAGATTTTATGGAATTGGAGAAAAGCGGTGCTCTCCTAGAAAGTGGGACTTATGAAGCATATTTTCCTGGGGTTGTTGCCACCCTTTTAGTATTTTCCTTGCCCCTTCATATACTCTTATCTGGACAAAATGACAAGACGGAAAAATTCAACACAAAAAAAAGAACAAGAGGCAGTACCGAAGGCTAGGGACCTAATCAATACAGACATTGGTAATATGTCAAATCTAGAGTTCAAAATGACAATTCTCAAGGTTCTAACCGGGCTCGAAAAAGGCATGGAAGATATGAAGAGAAACCCTCTCGAGAGATATAAAAGCCCTTTCTGGAGAAATAAAAGAACTAAAATCTAACCAAGTTGAAATCAAAAAAGCTATTAATGAGGTGCAATCAAAAATGGAGGCTCTCACTGCTAGGATAAATGAGGCAGAAGAAAGAATTAGTGATATAGAAGACCAAATGACAGAGAATAAAGAAGCTAAGCAAAAGAGGGACAAACAGCTACTGGAACACGAAGGGAGAATTCGAGAGATAAGTGACACCATAAGACAAAACAACATTAGAATAATTGGGATTCCAGAAGAAGAAGAAAGAGAGAGGGGAGCAGAAGGTATACTGGAGAGAATTATTGGGGAGAATTTCCCCAATATGGCAAAGGAAATGAGCATCAAAATTCAGGAGGTTCAGAGAACGCCCCTCAAAATCAATAAGAATAGGCCCACACCCCGTCACCTAATAGTAAAATTTACAAGTCTCAGTGACAAAGAGAAAATCCTGAAAGCAGCCCGGGAAAAGAAGTCTGTAACATACAATGGTAAAAATATTCGATTGGCAGCTGACTTATCCACAGAGACCTGGCAGGCCAGAAAGAGCTGGCATGATATTTTCAGAGCACTAAACGAGAAAAACATGCAGCCGAGAATACTTTATCCAGCTAGGCTATCATTGAAAATAATAGGAGAGATGAAAAGCTTCCAGGACAAACAAAAACTGAAAGAATTTGCAAACACCAAACCAGCTCTACAGGAAATCTTGAAAGGGGTCCTCTAAGCAAAGAGAGAGCCTACAAGTGGTAGATCAGAAAGGAACAGAGACCATATACAGTAACAGTCACCTTACAGGCAATACAATGGCCCTAAATTCATATCTCTCAATAGTTACCCTGAATGTTAATGGGCTAAATGCCCCTGTCAAAAGACACAGGGTATCAGAATGGATAAAAAAAAACAAAACCCATCTATATGTTGCCTCCAAGAAACTCATTTTAAGCCCAAAGACACCTCCAGATTTAAAGTGAGGGGGTGGAAAAGAATTTACCATGCTAATGGACATCAGAAGAAAGCAGGAGTGGCAATCCTTATATCAGATCAATTAGATTTTAAGCCAAAGACTATAATAAGAGATGAGGAAGGACACTATATCATACTCAAAGGGTCTGTCCAACAAGAAGATTTAACAATTTTAAATATCTATGCCCCCAACGTGGGAGAAGCCAACTATATAAACCAATTAATAACAAAATCAAAGAAACACATCAACAATAATACAATAATAGTAGGGGACTTTAACACTCCCCTCACTGAAATGGACAGATCATCCAAGCATAAGATCAGCAAGAAAATAAAGGCCTTAAACGACACACTGGACCAGATGGACATCACAGATATATTCAGAACATTTCATCCCAAAGCAACAGAATACACATTCTTCTCTAGTGCACATGGAACATTCTCCAGAATAGATCACATCCTCGGTCCTAAATCAGGACTCAACCGGTATCAAAAGATTGGGATCATTCCCTGCATATTTTCAGACCACAATGCTCTAAAGCTAGAACTCAACCACAAAAGGAAGTTTGAAAAGAACCAAAATACATGGAGACTAAACAGTATCCTTCTAAAGAATGAATGGGTCAACCGGGAAATTAAAGAAGAATTGAAAAAAATCATGGAAACAAATGATAATGAAAATACAACGGTTCAAAATCTGTGGGACACAACAAAGGCAGTTCTGAGAGGAAAATATATAGCGGTACAAGCCTTTCTCAAGAAACAAGAAAGGTCTCAGGTACACAACCTAACCCTACACCTAAAAGAGCTGGAGAAAGAACAAGAAAGAAACCCTAAACCCAGCAGGAGAAGAGAAATCATAAAGATCAGAGCAGAAATCAATGAAATAGAAACCAAAAAAACAATAGAACAAATCAACGAAAGTAGGAGCTGGTTCTTTGAAAGAATTAATAAAATTGATAAACCCCTGGCCAGACTTATCAAAAAGAAAAGAGAAAGGACCCAAATAAATAAAATCATGAATGAAAGAGGAGAGATCACAACTAACACCAAAGAAATACAAACTATTATAAGAACATACTATGAGCAACTCTACGCCAATAAATTTGACAATCTGGAAGAAATGGATGCATTCCTAGAAACATATAAACTACCACAACTGAACCAGGAAGAAATAGAAAGCCTGAACAGACCCATAACCAGTAAGGAGATTGAAACAGTCATTAAAAATCTCCAAACAAACAAAAGCCCAGGGCCAGACGGCTTCCCGGGGGAATTATACCAAACATTTAAAGAAGAACTAATTCCTATTCTCCTGAAACTGTTCCAAAAAATAGAAATGGAAGGAAAACTTCCAAACTCATTTTATGAGGCCAGCATCACCTTGATCCCAAAACCAGACAAGGATCCCACCAAAAAAGAGAGCTATAGACCAATATCCTTGATGAACACAGATGCGAAAATACTCAACAAAATACTAGCCAATAGGATTCAACAATACATTAAAAAGATTATTCACCATGACCAAGTGGGATTTATTCCAGGACTGCAAGGTTCATTGAACATCCGCAAATCAGTCAATGTGATACAACACATCAATAAAAGAAAGAACAAGAACCCTATGATACTCTCAATAGATGCTGAAAAAGCATTTGACAAAGTACAGCATCCCTTCCTGATCAAAACTCTTCAAAGTGTAGGGATAGAGGGCACATACCTCAATATCATCAAAGCCATCTATGAAAAACCCACCGCAAATATCATTCTCAATGGAGAAAAACTGAAAGCTTTTCCGCTAAGGTCAGGAACACGGCAGGGATGTCCATTATCACCACTGCTATTCAACATAGTACTAGAGGTCCTAGCCTCAGCAATCAGACAACAAAAGGAAATTAAAGGCATCCAAATCGGCAAAGAAGAAGTCAAATTATCACTCTTCGCAGATGATATGATACTCTATGTGGAAAACCCAAAAGACTCCACTCCAAAACTGCTCGAACTTATACAGGAATTCAGTAAAGTGTCAGGATATAAAATCAATGCACAGAAATCAGTTGCATTTCTCTACACCAACAGCAAGACAGAAGAAAGAGAAATTAAGGAGTCAATCCCATTTACAATTGCACCCAAAACCATAAGATACCTAGGAATAAACCTAACCAAAGAGACACAGAATCTATACTCAGAAAACTATAAAGTACTCATGAAAGAAATTGAGGAAGACACAAAGAAATGGAAAAATGTTTCATGCTCCTGGATTGGAAGAATAAATATTGTGAAAATGTCTATGCTACCTAAAGCAATCTACACATTTAATGCAATTCCTATCAAAGTACCATCCATCTTTTTCAAAGAAATGGAACAAATAATTCTAAAATTTATATGGAACCAGAAAAGACCTCGAATAGCCAAAGGGATATTGAAAAAGAAAGCCAACGTTGGTGGCATCACAATTCCGGACTTCAAGCTCTATTACAAAGCTGTCATCATCAAGACAACATGGTACTGGCACAAAAACAGACACATAGATCAATGGAACAGAATAGAGAGCCCAGAAATAGACCCTCAACTCTACAGTCAACTATTCTTCGACAAAGCAGGAAAGAATGTCCAATGGAAAAAAGACAGCCTCTTCAATAAATGGTGCTGGGAAAATTGGACAGCCACATGCAGAAAAATGAAATTGGACCATTTCCTTACACCACACACGAAAATAGACTCAAAATGGATGAAGGACCTCAATGTGCGAAAGGAATCCATCAAAATCCTTGAGGAGAACACAGGCAGCAACCTCTTCGACCTCAGCCGCAGCAGCATCTTCCTAGGAACAACGCCAAAGGCAAGGGAAGCAAGGGCAAAAATGAACTATTGGATTTCATCAAGATCAAAAGCTTTTGCACAGCAAAGGAAACAGTTAACAAAATCAAAAGACAACTGACAGAATGGGAGAAGATATTTGCAAACGACATATCAGATAAAGGACCAGTGTCCAGAATCTATAAAGAACTTAGCAAACTCAACACCCAAAGAACAAATAATCCAATCAAGAAACGGGCAGAGGACATGAACAGACATTTCTGCAAAGAAGACATCCAGATGGCCAACAGACACATGAAATTGTCTGTTGAAATTGACTCCATATCACTCGGCATCAGGGAAATACAAATCAAAACCACAATGCGGTATCACCTCACACCAGTCAGAATGGCTAAAATCAACAAGTCAGGAAATGACAGATGCTGGCGAGGATGCGGAGAAAGGGGAACCCTCCTACACTGTTGGTGGGAATGCAAGCTGGTGCAGCCACTCTGGAAAACAGCATGGAGGTTCCTCAAAATGTTGAAAATAGAACTGCCCTATGACCCAGCAATTGCACTATTGGGTATTTACCCTAAAGATAAAAATGTAGTGATCCAAAGGGGCACGTGCACCCGAATGTTTATAGCAGCAATGTCCACAATAGCCAAACTATGGAAAGAACCTAGATGTCCATCAACAGATGAATGGATCAAGAAGATGTGGTATATATACACAATGGAATACTATGCAGCCATCAAAAGAAATGAAATCTTGCCATTTGCGACAACATGGATGGAACTAGAGCGTATCATGCTTAGCGAAATAAGTCAAGCAGAGAAAGACAACTATCATATGATCTCCCTGATATGAGGAAGTGGTGATGCAACATGGGGGCTTAAGTGGGTACGAGAAGAATCAATGAAACAAGATGGGATTGGGAGGGAGACAAACCATAAGTGACTCTTAATCTCACAAAACAAACTGAGGGTTGCTGGGGGGAGGGGGTTTGGGAGAAGGGGGTGGGATTATGGACATTGGGGAGGGTATGTGCTTTGGTGAGTGCTGTGAAGTGTGTAAACCTGGTGATTCACAGACCTGTACCCCTGGGGATAAAAATATATGTTTATAAATAATAAAAAAATTTAAAAAAAAAAAGAAAAAGATTAGAACCTTGTGCCAAATCCTTTTCCTACAATGCCTATCAGAGTGGCTGGCAAAAAGAAAGGAGTTGATAAATATGTAATAAATGGAGAAAAGAGCACCTCAAATATCATACTGATAATTTAGCAAACTTTATACTAGCATTTTACAAACATTGAGACTACTGTCCTACATTCATTGAGAAGAGAGACCAAGAGCTGAGCAGGAAACGTTGAAAAAGAAAAGACGGGGGGTAGCAGTATTTGCCCCCCACCCTGAACTGTTGTGAGCAACTTTGCTTTAGTCAAGTGTATTCAAGTCAGCAAAACTAGCATCATGACTTTAACTTCACCCAGGCACTTTAGAAGACAGGGGAGCAAAGAAGTGTTCTGACTCAAGCATGCAATCAGTTTATCAAAGTATTTTTTCCAACCCCACACGGTGTTTTCCCCAGAGGAACCAAATGAAATACAACTATGTACATCTCACTGTATTTCCAGTGATGTTTCAGCATCCCTACATACGTTAGCACCCCTTATAAACACAGCCACCCCTTTCCCTAGCCCTGGGTTGAAGTGCCTAAGAAATTCATGACTGCTTAACACACTGTTATTTCCTTGTCTAATAGGACTGTACAGATCATGAACTGTCTTCATAATAGCAGAGATGGGTTGTCACTTTAGACTGGCTTATTAAAGCCAACTCTCTATCTGTGCATCCAGGAAGAATATCTTCTAAATGAGCTCCCACAGATCTCTCTGATGATGAAAACTATGGCAGCACATCCAAGTACCCAAATAATACCATCACGAAATCTGTAAACTCTTACCTGTCTTCATAAGAGTGACTGTTATTATCCCCCATTTTATGGAGATGGAAAATGACATCAGCGATATAATGAATTTCTTAAAGTCATTCAGGTAGTTAGAGATCACTTAGTACCAGAGCAGGAATTATAAAAGCCAGGTTTCCTACCAGACTGTGCTGCAGGATCATCTAAAAACCAGCATGCTTCGGACTTTACTGGCATGGCCTGACACAATTCAGTCAATAAACTAGATCAAGGGAATCAAAGAGTCAACTGTGCTGATAACAGACTGGATTCACTAAGACAATAAAGCTCTAACACCTCCTAAAAAGCCCTAAAATTTTAGTGGCATAGAAGCCTCTTCTGGCTGTGGCAGAGAAAAGGGATCAGTAAATCCTCTTCCTAAACCAACAAACAAACAACTGTAACCTGAGAAAAATTGTCAAAAATATCAACTTCAGGGCTCTGGAAATCAACTAAAGTCAAACAAAAAATCCGAGAAGTGTTTATGCATGAAAAACTGCTGAAATATCAGGTAAGGAAGGTGGGAGTCTATAGCATTCTCACAAGAGCTTCTCTCACCTTCCCCCCGCCTCCTCGTGCCTCCACCCTCCTCAGCTCGCCCTGCACAGTGTCCCTATCAAAATGGTGCTTCCACAGTGGCTCTCCTGCAGTGGCCCCATCACAGGAGCCCTAACATAGTGATAGAACCTGAAAACCTGCTTTCAGGTGGGGCTGCAGAGAGTAAATATCTCACTCCTGAGGGAATTGTCAATAATGTTAGCACAGTCTATAAGAAAAATGGAGAATGCCCACAATTCTGGTGGCCTGAGATTACAGCCCTCTTTGGAGCAGATATCAGGCTGTGCATCTGCAGAAAAGACCCAAGGGGCAAGGGGTGTCCCCATGGAAAGAAAAACCTAGATCTCACTTGAAAACTGCCTACCCTTTGAATGTATCTCCCACCCCCTCCAAAGTAACACATAGATCCATAGACAAGATGATTAACAATGTTTGGTTACCTCTGACAAACCACTGACAGCACTAAGTTAAGCAGTTACTAGAGTGACCCCCTAAAAAGAGAGGCTAAATTATAAAACAAAAAAATTGAGTAGAGATAGCAGCTGTACATTCAAGAGTCAAGTTCTTAAATCAAGTCCAGGAAAGTTACAAAAAAAAAAAAAAAACCACACAAACACAAACAAAAAACAACAACCAACTTCAGGAAATAAACTTGATAAATTAAGATGCATATTGTTCTTAGAGCAATCACCCACCCCCCAAAAAAATAGTTCAAAAAAATCAACAGGGGAAATAAAACTGTACACTAAGGAAGGTAAAGAAGGAACAGAGGGGCAACAACAAAAACACATACAGAAAAAAACAATAAAATGTACCTGTCAACGCAGCAATATCAATAATTCAGTTAAAGATCAAAGAATGGAACACTCCAATCAAAAGTAAGAGATGATCAGGCTGGATAAAAAAGCAAGATCCATAATGATGTACTACAGTTGGCTAATTGAATTTAAATAAAATAAATTTTTTTTAAAAAAGGCAAGATCTTTGGTGAGTGCTGTGAAGTGTGTAAACCTGGTGATTCACAGACCTGTACCCCTGGGGACTAAAAATATATGTTTATAAAAAATAAAAAATTAAAAGTTTAAAAAAAATAGACCTATCATTGAGGAAAAAAAAAAAAAAGGCAAGATCCTACTATATACTGTATTCCAGGGACATGTTTTAGATTCAAAGACCTAAGTAGTTTATAAGTAAAATACTAGAAAAAGATACATAAACAGTACAAGAATTGCCATGGCTATAATAATATCAGCTAAAACAGACTTTAAGAAAAGAAATACCCCTAGGGACAAAGAAAAACATTTTATGATCAATAGAAATACAAATACAAGCACTTTCAATGCGTATATATTTAACAATAGAACCCCAAAACATACAAGACAAAACTGACATAATTGAAAGGCAAGACAGACAATTTAAAAATTATACCTATAGATTTCAATATCCTACCCTCAATAACTGACAGAACACCTAGAGGAAAAGACAAAGAAAAGAAGAACAACACTATGAACAAAACGGACCTAACATTTATTGAACATTTCACCCAACAGCTACAGAATATGCATAGTTTTTAAGCATATATGGAACACATGGGGGGGGGACAAAACAAAACAAAAAAAACAAAAACCAAAAACCAAAAAACTCCAGACCATATGCTGAACCATAAAAATGTTTTAATGAATTTAAAAATATTTAAATGATTTAATTATGTTCTCTGGCCAAAATGGAATTAAATTTAAAAACTCAACTATAGGAAGAAATCTGGAAAATTCCAACATTAGGAAATAAAATAATAGAATGTTAAAACTGATGATTCTAAGATTTTACCCTACTGACAAGCTCAAAAAGTCAACTGGCCAGAGATTTCTGGATGCTGGGAGAACACATGAAACTCCTAGGCCAGAGCTACAGGACTTTTTTTTTCCTTAAAGTAATAGCAGTAGCCAGAGTATCCTTATTTGGGGGCCAGTTTACCAAGGCTCAGTTCCCAAATCGCAACACAAGGAAAGCCAGGTGGCCCATGCACATGGACACCAGGAGAGGAGACCTGAGGCTAAGAAACATGCATCTTTCATGAGGGCAGCAGGCATGACTGCCCGCCGCTTAGGAGGGAGAGAATATCTCTACCTTCTGATATAAACATCCTTTATATCGTGATATAAACATCCTTTAAAGAGCATCCAGAACAAAAGCAGTCAGTTCCTCTGCTCAGAAAATGTGCAGGGACACAGTCCCATGCAGAGCTGTCTTCTAAGACAAACTCTAAATAAAGAATAGACTATAGATATCACAAAGGAAACTGGACCTTTTCAATAACTGAATGAAACTGAAAACACATGTAAAATTTTATGGAATAAAACTAATGCAGGGTGTAGGACAAAATTCATAGCTTTAAACACCTACGTCGGAAAAAGCAAAAAGGTCCCAATAAAAACTCTAGACAAACTATGAATATAGAGGACCTTCTTCAACTGGAAGAGGACATCTGTGACAACAGTTAATATCACACTTCATGATGAAAAACTGATTGATTTCCCCCAAGATCAGAAACAAGGCAGGCATGTCTGTTCTTATCACTTCTATTCAATAGGAAACTGGTTCTAACCAGCGCAAAACCCAGGGGTGGGGGGAAGACATCTATATTGAAAAGGAAGCAATATAGCTGTCTTTACAATCAGATGACTTCATTCTATATGTAAAGTGTCCTAAAGAATCTACCAAAAAACTACTAGAACTAATATATGAATTTAAAGCACACTATATAAAAATATACAATAAACAAAAATAAATAAAAGTCATATGTTTACATGGTAGCACTGAACAGTCCAAAAAATGATATTAAGATCATTCTGATCACAATAGGATCAAAAAGAGCAAAATACTTGAGAAAAAATTAAGAAAGTAAGTATAAAACCTGAAGACAGACTTCTTAAATAAAATGAAAACATGTTCATATGGAAAAAAATTTAATAAATCCTACTTAAACAAAATGTAAGAATTTTGATTTCCAAAAGATAACATTTTTAAACAAACCACACTGAGTGGAAATATTCACAAATTTTACATCAGATACAGAAAGTTTATTCCAAATAAAGAACATTTATAGCTCAATATAAGATAAACATCTCAATTTAAAAATGGAACAAAAAATTTGAATAAGCATTTCACCAACAGGATAGATGAATGTCTAATAAGAACATTGAAAGCATGCCTGATACCAATGGTCATGAGAGAAATGCAAATAAAAATCATCTTGAGATAAAGTACACATCCACTAACCCAGCTGTTCTTGCAACTGGTAATATGTGTTTGCAAAGATATAAAGAAACTGCACACCTACATTGCTGGTGTATATGGCACAGTCATTTTGGCAGTTTCTTAAGTACACTTACTATGACCTAGCAATTCCACTCTTAGCATCCATCCCAGAGAAATGAAAATATCCACACAAAGACTTGTACATGAATGTTCATCTCACCATTGTTTATAAAACAGTTCAAACTGGGCATTTCCTGGCTTTTTCTATACTAATACCTCTCTCTGAAAAGATCTTCAAGGCCCATCGTTAATCATACTTGCTTGCTGACCCAAAGTCCATACGCCAGCAAATGGATAAATAAAATACGGTATAGCCATACAACGAATACTATCCAGCAATAAAAATGAATGGCATATGGATACCTATTACAATGAGGATGAACCCCAAAACATTTTACTCAGTAAAATAAACCAGGTGTAAAATATTGCATTGAAGGATTCCATTTGTAAGAACTATCCAGAAAAGGCAAACTACGGAGACTGAAAGTAAATCAATGATTGCCTAGAGTTTACAGGGGTTGTAGAGATGGACCATGAGCAAGCAGGAGGGAATTTTCAGGGTGCTAGAAACTTCTATAACTGGATAGTGGTGATGGTTCCTCCACTCCACAACTGGCTAAATATTATTGAATTGTACTCTTACAATGTGGTCCTCACTGGCAATTAAACTGTCCAAATTACTACCAAAATATGCATTTGTTTGTGCTATCCTGAAGAAATGAAACAGATTCTTATTCTTTCTGTGGAAAGTGAGTAAGGAATTTATGCAGGAGAAAGGTCAATCTTTAAATTTCTTTTCTACCATACCCAGGATCTGCTTCCTTCCTGTGACTGCTCCACTTACAGTTCTCTTAGCAAAAGCAAATGAAAGCTGCTGATGGATATAAAAGCGATACCCAAAGATACAGATGTTGTGAAAAGAAGGGCCTTCTGTACCCCAAAGTTTATAGCAGCAATGGCCACGGTCGCCAAACTATGGAAAGAACCAAGATGCCCTTCAACGGACGAATAGATAAGGAAGATGTGGTCCATATACACTATGGAGTATTATGCCTCCATCAGAAAGGACGAATACCCAACTTTTGTAGCAACATGGACGGGACTCGAAGAGATTACGCTGAGTGAAATCAGTCAAGCAGAGAGTCAATTATCATATGCTCTCACTTATTTGTGGAGCATAAAAAATAGCATGGAGGACAAGGGGTGTTAGAGAGGAGAATGGAGTTGGGAGAAATTGGAAGGGGAGGTGAACCATGAGAGACTATTGGACTCCGAAAAACAGTCTGAGGGGTTTGAAGTGGCGGGGGGGTAGGAGGTTGGGGTAGCGGGTGGTGGGTATTATGGAGGGCACGGATTGCATGGAGCAATGGGTGTGGTGAAAATATAATGAATACTGTTTTTCTGAAAATAAATAAATTAATTTATAAAAATAAAAAAGAAAGCAATGATGAACTCTGGCATAAAAGTCTTCTCTCACTAAGAATCTGTGGTTCTCACAAACAATTCATAGTCAGTCAGGAGAGGGCATGATCAGTGTTTTCCCATCCATGAGCTTCTGCCAACTCTCCCTTCTTATGATTAGAGTCCTTTGGGACTCTAGTCTCCTAGCCCGGACACATTTAAACCTTTGTCCCATGAGTAATTTTTACACCAGACTGACGCTAGTCCCTGGTTCTTAGAGAGCCTATCAACAAATCACAGCATATGGTAACACTCATATATATACTTAGCAAAAGAAATGTGCAGATTTTCTTATTTTGTTAAGTCCGAGAAGCAATTTCTGTGCCTTCTCATGGTAACTACAATATTCATCATACGAAAATTGTCTTTCTGTGAATTTGAATAAGGATAAGTTAGAAAAAGTCATGGTAGTAGCTATTTGGAAAGATTAACCTGTGTGATGTTTGTGAACATACTTTATGTGTCCAAAGTGTTTACTATATTTTGGGAGCTCTACTCTATGTATGTATCTAAGCACACTTTATTTATCAATTTTCTCTGATTCAAGAAGAATAATCTAGGAAAAAGGTTATATTATCGAGAGTCCAATATGATGTATGCAATACTAAGTAAATGAGCCAAATGGTAGCAAATTACAGCGAAGAGAGTACTTAGCTTTCTAAGTACTAAGTTTCTAAGAGGGTTCAGATACAGCTTTAAAAAAAAAAAAAAAAAGTAGTATCTGAGCAAGGTTCAGAGAGATGAAGCCATCATTCCCAGGAAGGGTGAGGGAAGAAAGCATTTTAGGAACAGGGAAAAGCATGTGCCTGATCATGCAGGAATAGAGAGACCTAGTATCCTGCAGTTCACATGCACCAATCTGGACAGCTGTGTTTAGGAGGGACACGGACAAACCAGAGAATAGTCAGCAACAAGTGGCTAAGATAATAATGATGGACTTTGGAGACTCGACTCTAATATGAGACTCTCTGTGACAAAGTATGAGAGGTCATTTCAAGTAGAATGATTTGTTAGTATAATAAAGTAAGGAAATGGTAGCTACTTTCAGACAGCTGTGATGGGACAGTGTAATGGGACCTACAACACTGTGTAGCTCCAAAACACAAAACTAAGACCACTGGGTGGAAATTGCAAGGGCAATCCATAATGGGCAGTGGTAGGCAGATTCGGGAATAACATAAAGATCTTCTAGTGTTTATAGCTCTCACTAAAAGTGATTAAGTAGGAACAAAATAAATAACCTTCGTATTTGCCACAGAAGGGGTACTTTCTTTTTTTTTTTTTTTTTTAAGATTGTATTTATTTGTCAGAGAGAGCAAGCAAGAGCGAGCACAGGCAGACAGAGTGGAAGGCAGAGTCAGACAGAGAAGCAGGCTCCCTGCGGAGCAAGGAGCCCGATGTGGGACTCGATCCCAGGACGCTGGGATCATGACCGGAGCCGAAGGCAGCTGCTTAACCAACTGAGCCACCCAGGCATCCCAGAAGGGGTACTTTCAAAAAGGGAGTAATTTCACCATCATGACCTCTAAGCATCCTTCTGTCATTAGATTTTTTCTCTCAGTGGCTAGGATTAGTATCTACCAAAGCAGCTCCAATAAGAGAAAATCTATTGATCAAATATTAGATCAAAATTTGATCAAATATTGATCAAACATTAGAACCAAAGTATACCCTCTGGAATTTCCACGACATACATTTGGAAAGCAACACTGAGTGCTATTTTATATAGCCAGCAAAAAATATGTTGAGTTACTTATTTCAAGAGATGGTATGACCCAGAATGAAATATGCTTCAGAAATAGTTTAGCTACATTCATGGATGACAGATTCAGAGTGTGTTACTGAGGAAATGGATGTCAGAGTGCAAGATTCCCATGTGAGGTGCTGGACTAAGGTAGCAAATGCTCCAGCTGGCAGAAGATGTGAATTCCTTCATGAAGAGGACCAGTCTGGATTAAGTGGACACAAACATGCGTGGCTTCCAGTCATACCCAAGGAAAGTATGGCTTGATCTTCCTACGCCAAGGAGCCTCTCTCCATTTAATATTAATTACCTTTATGAAATATTTCCTGATTATAAAAAGAACATATGCAGTTCTGTCCACTCGATACAGAATTACAGACCTAGAAATGACATACCATTACTTTTCTAAAGGCTAAATAAAAATAAAAATAAACAAAAATTTACTCTGTGACAAAATACTCGTATGCATTTTTAAATAAAACATCAATTATATAGCATTTTAGTACAGAAAGGAATTCAGATGGGTGTTCTGAAAATTAGCATCAGTGGGATGCTATAAATAGCAACGATTTTTTTTGCTATGAATATCCTTCAGTTCTGAAAATAATTTTCATTTTATAGGTGACTTCTGACTTCATAAATCAACTGCACAAATAATTTCAACTATCCTGTCTGAAGAGACAGAAATGATTACACGAGCATGATGTGTAATTTGAAACAATTGAGGACTGACTGGTTATTCTTCTGCACCACTCAGTACAACCTTCTGAGAAGCTACTCTTGAGAAACACCGAGACTCTGGCGTTGGTGTACCTAGAGTGACACGGCTCGTTCACCTGCAGGCTTGTCACCAGCCAATTAACAAGGGAACATTCTGACTCACAAAGGCTCATCACGCCATTATAAGAGTAAGTATTTTCTGCTTCAAAAGGGAAATGCTCTATGCTTGGGAGAAACATAAAAATCCGTTCATTATTAACAGCCTGAATATTCATTAGGATTCCAAGATACAGAGGATGCTAAGAACTAACTTGCTGGGAAAAAGAAAAGGCTGTTTGTTCTTCACTGAATAAAATGGATGATTTGAGACCCTCGCCCCTTTTCTGGCTCTCAGTGGAAGATTTCATTGGCCTTAAAAGAACCCAAACTTTTGGTGTCACATTTTACTTCTACACTGAGTTCTCACATGCTACTGTGCCAAAAGCTAAACCATAAAATCTCAGGGGGCGGGGGGCAGAGCTTTTAAAATAAACAGAAATTGATCTTACAAAGTGAAGAAAGCGGGTTCCCACTTCTTGTTGAGCGTTAGGTTCTGGATGCAGGCGTTCTTCCACGACTTTTAAAAATTCCTTATGTACAGCAAGGATATCTTCAATGTTTGAGAACAGCATCTACAAATAAATATGATAAGTGCAATAGTGAAGCACGTCAAACAAAAGCCCATAAGAGGATGGTATTCTCTTTCCAAGCTGAAAATTTCAGGGCATGCTTATCCTTTCCACCTACCCAGAGGGCAGAGGACCAATTTTGTCTGGACATGCTTTCTACTCCTACACAGCTCTGGGAACCAAGAACCCATTCCTGGCTCTCAGGAAAAGCCCGAGTGACTAAATCCAAGTGTGACAGTCCCCAACCCATTAGTGAGAATGGGCAGCAGGTAACATAGTGAAGACAGATTTGCTGGCAGGCTTTTGGGGGAAAGGCTTCTTTGGTCTCTGGAATAGACACCTTCCCCTCTGGGAAGGTGCTGTGTCTGGAAGTGATAGCTTGGATAGGTACAAGGTCATTTTGCAGGGATGTGAGGAGCCAGCCCTGAGGCAAAGTGGATAACCTGGATGGCAAAGTGAAGAGCTAGATAGAACCTGGCACTCTTATTGACCTACCTGAGTCACAGGTCCTGAACCTTCTCTTCTATCTGGAGTCCCCAAATGAGAGCTGAAGTGTCTTCAAGTCATTTGAATAATAAGTGTTTTTTGCTTGCTACCTAAAGCACACAAACTAAAATGCTCCCATGTAAGAGAATTTGAAAGTTCGTTTTTCATTTTTGAAAAAATAGTCCTTGGGAATTTTTTTTGTTTTATTTTGTAAAATAAAACAGCAAATCAGGGGCCTCTGGGTGGCTCAGTGGGTTAAAGCCTCTGCCTTCGGCTCAGGTCATGATCCCAGGGTCCTGGGATCAAGCCCCGCATCGGGCTCTCTGCTCAGCAGGAAGCCTGCTTCCTCCTCTCTCTCTGCCTGCCTCTCTGCCTACATGTGATCTCTGTCTGTTAAATAAATAAATAAAATCTTAAAAAAAAAAAACAGCAGATCAGCACCAAAAATAAACATCAATAATAATTTAGGCAGCTTAAATGAATAATAACAGTAGTGCAATTAATTTTCATTTACCTCCTCCCCCTTTACAAAACTGTTTATCATTTTCCTTTCCTGTAGCCTAAAAGGAAAGGGTTATACATGTGTTTCTGAGTTGAATACATTATGCAGACATTTTCTGCACCACGGAACCACCCAAATCATTTACTCTTTTGGTAATCAAAGATTGGAAGTCACATTTGTCCACATCTTGCCTTCCTAAGCCACCTCTGGCAATGCTCCCACTTAGGGCTCTGCTACCCCCTGCTCATAGACACTGAGGTTCTTGGTCGGGGGTTTGTTTTTCTTCTTCTTTTCAAACTGTCCAAAGGCCTCGGCAAAAAAATTGTTCCATGTCTTCTACGCCGTCCTCATTACTCTCTGTTTCTTTTCCCAAACCCTCTTTCCCTTTATCTCAGGGTTGCCCACACAAGTGACTGGCGCAGAACTCATAGTGGAACTGAGGAGAAGCTGAAGAGCCTACATTAATATCCCACAAAAGAAATTTTAACTAAAAGGGAATGTGTGCTTGGGTTGAGGGCCGACTGTGCCTCCTCACCTTCATTGTTTCTTCTATTACATTTTTATCAATTTTTGATGCAGCACACTGGTTCATTCAGTGTAAGAATGCCTACATGAAAGGAACAACAAAAAAAGATACTGTGACAGCAACATTAGGTTAATAAAATAACAGGGTGTTGATTAGAACTAAATTTTTTATAGGAAACCAGAGTTTAAAAACCCAGTAACTACTGAGAATAATAGTTTTGTTGTAAAAGGTGAAACCCTGGTTCATGATGGTTTCTCCCTGGGAATTATATCAATCAGAATTTGGGAGCAAGACCAAAAGTGATCATGTATATATGAACTAAATTTATCTACCACGATCTCAGTGTTCTGTGGTAAACAGTTAGGAGTCAAATGTTTCCTAAACTTCTAAGTCTTGTGAAGCACAAAACACCAAAATCTTACAAAAAATGGGACTTCTGATTTTATAAAAAGGGGGGGGGGTCAGAAATTCCAAGGTGATCCTTTGGAACTAAGATAGACTGAGGGAAGGAAGTAGGGAGTCAAAGATAGAGAATGAAAGAGAAAGAAAGAAAGTGACTCTTCAAGAAGGAATGAAACAATTTCCCTTCCCTTCTTAACTACCCCCTCCCAAGTTTTAGAAAGCCAGATTTTGTATTTCTGGGATCAGGTCAGGGCTCTCCAAAGTATTTTAAAAAGTTCCTTAGTATTTCAAAGATCTGGACTCTCCTTAATAAGTCATTAATTAAGCTTGGACCCATGACCAAGTAAGCTCTTATTTTTGCAAAGGAAGAAAAGAGTAGAAAGAGCTATTTATATTGGGTCTTAAAAGAGAACGTTTGGAAGGAAAAGGAGAAGTGACTTTCCATCCAGCAAATCTGGCTTGTGTCTTCAAGACATTGCTCATTAACCACCTAGGAACCAGGTGAAATCATTGTTTCCCTTGTCTGTCTTAACAACTTCAAGCACTACCAGCCAAGCTGGGGTATGACTACACAGCCCATCAACCCCCAGGGCACACAGAGTCTCCAGGGAACCTCTGGATACTATATCAAACAAATGAAGATTAAAGTGAGAATCCCATTTTTGACATGCTATATTGACAAAGATTTAAGAGATTAAGAAAACCGAGTATTGCTCCTAACGTTCCAAAGTTATCACCCTCAAGCACATTGGAGTAAGAATATGAAATAGCACAGGGGTGTGTCAGTGGCTCAGTTGGTTAAGCATCCAACTCTTGATTTCAGCTCAGGTCATGATCTCTGAGTTGTGCGACGGAGCCACCCATCAGGCTCTGGGCTGAGTGTGAAGCCTACTGAAGATTCTCTTTCTCCCTCTGCCTCTGCCCCTCCCCACTCCCTCTATGAAAAAAAGGGGGGGGGGTATAAAATGGCACAACATTTCTGGGAACAACTTGACCATATAGCTCAAATTTTTAAATGGACATACCCTTTAACCCAGAAATTCTTACCTCCATGAATTTATCCCAAGAAAACTTTCAGACAAGATAAAACATTAATTACAAAAGTGAAAACATTGGAAACAACCTAAATGCCCATTAATAAGGGAATAGTTTATATGATGGTACATGCAAATTACAAAATACTATGCAGAACTATAATCATAAATGGAATATGATAAAAATTTCATAGAAATATGTGTAGACAGATGTCTATAAAATATTGTTTCATGAACAAATTTACCAAACAGCTTTCTTGATAGGGACACACATATATGTACACACATATACATATTATATACAAGCATATAGGCATAAATACACTTGTGTAATGGCAGTGTGCATTCATACTAAGAAAAAACATGTAGCATATATCAAAATGCAGCAGTGGTTAAAGTGACCTTTGTATACCTTCTTATGCACAGAATATTTGGCTGTGAGCATACTGTAACACTAGTAAAAAGAAAAGCAAAAGTATTTAAAAGAAACAAAACAAATGAGCCATAGGACCTCATTCCTAGCATTAGCTTCAAACCAATCTCTATTCCCGACTCAATCAGTTCATGTTTCAATCTATAACTACAAAGCCACATCAATACTAACAACCTCAACAGAATGAAATAATTCAGCTGAATTAAATAAACTTAATAAGAAAGTAATGGATGTCACCATATTTTTTTAATTGGAAACATGTGATATGATTTTTGAACTATTATCTAGAGTTGAGTAAAATGGCTCATGAAAAGAGATTTCAAATTTTCTGACTTTGCCCATTTTAATCACTATCAGTCTCATTTTTAATTTTAGATTTGGTTTTGTGCACTCATATCAAAAGAACTCATCAGTTCTTTCCACTTAGTCTTAAAATAACATGGTGGTTGTAGTCGCCTAGTTTATATTTCGTGTTGACCACACAGTAAACAGATAACCTCTCATGCAAGCAAAATCAAAAGTTCACCTCTACACTTATAAACCTTTTCTTAGGAGCTGAACTTAGTCACATTCTGAAGCCCATGAATTAAAGTAAGGAGACAGTACGAATGAATCAAAATATGAGTTAGAAAGGCACATACAAACTAAGAAAGTAAACTGTATCTTCATCTGACTTTTTATCTTTTTCGCCTCTGTGACAACATGGAACTTTTTGTTTAACTGTATATGAAAGAAAACCTGGAAATTGTTAACATTTCTGATGAGGCATTTATCTTCCTAAGAGCTTCATTTTATATACACAGTTCAGTCAGATTGCAGATAGTTTGCCTAGAGCACAAAATCACTAAAACTGACATTCTTGACAAAACATGTAAAACTTCCTTCCTCAAGATAAAGAAAAATAACGTGTTTTCAGAATCCTCTTGTAACAAGCAACATCTAACGAAGTCCTTTCAGACTTTGTAATTGGAGCATTTCATTTTTCTCCAATCAGTCAAAGAAGCATTAATACCCTAAATACAAAAATACATGAGGGATTTCATACGCTGTTTTATCTCTGCATTCATTAATTCCCTTTGGTCCAGAGTTTCAGCAGAATTAGGTCATCTTCACTTTGATATGAATATGTTGAAAATAAGTACTGGAAAAAGCCTGTAATGCCAGTGGTTCTCAAGCTTTTTATTGTGCATGAAATTTGGAGAGTTTCTTCTAATTGCAGATTGCCCTATCCCCAGAAGGTCTGACTCAGCAGACTAGTTGAGGACTCAGAAATCTGCACTTTGGGTAAGTTCCCCAGATGATTCTGATGCAGTTGGTCTCTCTAGACCACATATGATTAACACTCCTGTGAGTTCTTTCTTCCAAAGACTAAAGAAACTGTGAAGAAACAAGTAAGTTCATCTCAATAGCAAAAATGGGTTCAGTTATTTCTTTTTCATTTTCAAACCCTATATCAGCTCCCTTTATGCACAATAACCTCTGGATCTGCCACTTGGTGTTCCTGATCATCACAGCAGAGGATACCCTTTGGACCATGAATCTCAAATATGGGCTTCATAAACGGGGCATAATAATATCTGAAGGCTAGGGAGATGCAGAGACCAGTGAGCTAAGACAGACTACATTGCATTTGGAAGAGGTGAGGCTCACAGTTGCCCCTTCTTGTACACCAGCTTGCAGGTGTGTTAGCATGAACTCAGTTTGCCAGCAGTCCCATAACAATGACTACACAACACATTCCTAGATTCGCTGCAGTCAGGCACTTCCCTTTCCCTACACCAAGAACAAAACTCCTCATCTCCTCTTCAATTTCTTCCATATTGTTTTTTTCCTACCATATATTTGGTAAAATGGGGTAAATGCCATATATTAATTAAAGCTTAAGAAAGCTAAAAATGTCACAAATGTGCTA
This sequence comes from Mustela putorius furo, assembly GCF_011764305.1. Classification (NCBI taxonomy): domain Eukaryota; kingdom Metazoa; phylum Chordata; class Mammalia; order Carnivora; family Mustelidae; genus Mustela; species Mustela putorius. The sequence goes on from NW_025421424.1 coordinate 1,813,495, forward strand.
CCAAGAAAGTAAAAGAAGGAAGAAAATCACGAGGATGTACGAGAGAGAAGACAGCAATTCCCTTCCTCCATGTCTGTCCATCTGGGCCACTGCTTGCTCAAAGGGTAAGGCAAACTCCACGAAGAATTCTCTTCTCAGAATGTACCAGCTACTTTGTACTTCTGATGTACTAATTTATCTCCTTCAACTCATTTTTGTCCTTCCCACTCTTTCTGTCAGGCACGCACAGTAGATCACTCTTAAAAGTCACTATGGAGTATTATGCCTCCATCAGAAAGGATGAATACCTAACTTTTGTAGCAACATGGACGGGACTGGAAGAGATTATGCTGAGTGAAATAAGTCAAGCAGAGAGAGTCAATTATCATATGGTTTCACTTATTTGTGGAGCATAACAAATAGCATGGAGGACATGGGGAGTTATGGAAGAGAAAGGAGTTGGGGGAAATTGGAAGGGGGGGTGAACCATGAGAGACTATGGACTCTGAAAAACAATCTGAGGGGTTTGAACTGGCGGGGGGGTGGGAGGTTGGGGAACCAGGTGGTGGGTATTAGAGAGGGCACGGATTGCATGGAGCACTGGGTGTGGTGCAAAAATAATGAATACTGTTATGCTGAAAATAAATAAAAAATAAATTAAAAAAAGTCACACAGACATGTTCATTGCTATAATATTTTCAGATAGTTGTGGATATTCTTCTTTAATACAACACCAAACCTCAGTAAGTGGTCACTTCTTAAAGGGTATTCATGATTTTTAATCTGAAACCAACCATATCAGTGAACTCTCCACACTCTGTTGCATTATACACGAACTGGTCTATCTGCAGTTTGAAGGGATCTACTATATACGCATGATGCTATAAGTATTTTTAGCAATGATTCACTGGGAGTTAAACATATCTTCAAGATACTAACACATTTTGTTACTTAATGTCAAAGAATACCCACATCACAATACTTAATATAAGTATCCAACTCCTTAGAAAAATCTGTAGCTATTAGGAAAGTATCCAGCTCATACATATAAATTTTCCAAAACTAGAAACTCACTTGCAAACTTGAATTTATCATCATCAAAAAATACTATCAGTTGTTTTCCTTGAGGTGACAAGCTTACTTCATTCTTAAAAAACAAACAAACAAAAAAAACAACTACCTGCCAAATGCCCGAATGCGCTGAAACTGAAACATAGTTTATCTCACAGTTGTTATTTCAAGTAAATATAATGTTCCATAGCAACTCAATCACAAATTCTAGTGCCTGGAGACAACCATATTTTTGAGTATGCAACAGAAGTACTAGGTATACTTCCCATTTCATCACACAGAATATTTAAAAGGCACATGCTCAAGAGTCAGGACTTAATAAAACCAATAATTTTTACAGCTTTAAGTGAAACTGGCATCCCTTTGTCACTCCCTCATGAGTAAGACCAGGAAGTATATAAGTGGCTACTAGTAGAGTTTGGTGCTACTGCTCAATTCACACTAAAACATCAGCAGTTTTACACATGACTGATTTTCCCCCACCAGTGTAATCAACAGCACGGGGGGGGGGGGGTGAGGGGGGACAAAATAATGTCTTAGTATTACCATGAAAATAGCTTTGACCTTATATATTCTCCAAAAGGATTTTGCAAAACTGCAAAGCACACGTTGAGAACCACTGTTTTAGGCATATTAAACATATCAATAAACAAAACAGTCAAGAATTTCTGCTCTTATTCTAGTGGGAGGAGAGAGACAATATTCAATAAACATACTCAGCGTTCAAGAAGTTAGGAGCTAAAACTGAGCGATAAACTTACTGTAATAATAAAAACATACCTACACACATTTGAAAAAAAAATAAGTATTAAATTTTACCAAACATTTAAATTATACCAAGTCTCTACAATCTCTTTCAGAAAACAGGAGTAAAAGAAACACTTCCTACCTTGTTTTATAAGGCCAGCATCACCCTAATACCAAAACCAAATACTTCCGAAGAAAATAACAGACCAGTATCTCTTATAAGTATAAAAGTTATAAGCAAAATATTAACAAATAAAAGCCACAAATGTCTAAAAACAATTGTACTCCACAGCCAAGGGGCATTTACCATAGGTATGCAAAGCTGGCTCAACATTCTAAAATCAGTTAATGAAATCCATCACATTACCAGTCTAAAAAGAAAAATCATATAATCCGATCAAAAGATGAAGAAAAAAGCATTTGACAATTCCAACACCCACTCATGACAAATGTTCAGTAAACTAAGGATACAAGGGAATGTCCTCAACATTATTTAAAAAAATCTTTAAAAAAGCTAACATCATATATAATGGTGAGAAACTAGAAATTTTCCCATTACAATCAGGACCAAGGCAAGAATGTCTCCTGTCACCACTCCTTTTCAGCATTGTCCTCTATTTCCTAGCTAATACAATAAGACAAAAAAGGAAGTTAAAAGCATATAGGTTGGAAAGGAAAAATAAAACTGTCTTTGTTCACAAATGATATGATTGTCTATGTGGGAAATGCAAAAGAATCAACAAAAAAACCTCCTGGAACTTAGAAGCAATTATAGCAAAGTTGCAGGATACATGGTTAATATACAAAAGTCACTCACTTTCCTCTGTGCCAGCAATGAACAAATGGAATTGAAATTAAAAACACAATACCATTTACATTAGCACCTCCAAAAATGAAATACTTAGGTACAAATCTAACAAAATATTTACAACAGGAGAAAGCCACAAAACTCTGATAAAAAAAATATACCAACAACGGGGTGCCTGGGTGGCTCAGTGGGTTAAGCCACTGCCTTTGGCTCAGGTCATGATCTCAGGGTCCTGGGATCAAGCCCCGCAACGGACTCTCTGCTCAGCAGGGAGCCTGCTTCCTTCTCTCTCTCTCTCTCTGCCTGCCTCTCTGCCTACTTGTGATCTCTCTCTCTGTCAAATAAATAAATAAAATCTTTAAAAAAAAGAATATACCAAAAAAGACTAAATAAGTGGAGAGAGGTAGTCCACATTAATGGGTAGGAAGCCTCCGTAATGTCAAGATGCTAGTTCTTCCCAACCTGATTTAACACAACTTTAATCAAAATTCTAGCAAGTTCTTTATAAGTTTATATGAAGAATGAAAGACTCAGAATAGCCAAACAGTACTCAAAAATAAAAAAAAAGTCAGAAGACTGGCACTACTTGATTTCAAGGCTTATTATAAAGCCATAATCAAAACAGTATGGATTTGATTAAAGAACAAATAGATAAATGAAATACAACAGAGAGCCCAGAAACAGACTCACACTAATAGTCAACTAAGCTTGGACAAAGGCGCAAAAGCTATGCTATACAATGGAGAAAGGATAGTCTTTTTAACAAACAGCGCTGGGAACAACTGGACATCCACATGTAAAAAGACAAAATGAGAGACTATGGACTCTGAAAAACAATCTGAGGGGTTTGAAGTGGCGGGGGAGGGCCTGGGAGGTGGGAGTACCAGGTGGTGGGTATTATAGAGGGCACGGATTGCATGGAGCACTGGGTGTGGTGAAAAAATAATGATACTGTTATGCTGAAAATAAATAAATTTTAAAAAAGACAAAAAAAAAAGAATCTAGACACAAACCCTATATCCTTCAGAAGAATTAGCTCAAAATGGATCAGACCCAAATATAAAATACAAAACCATAAAGTGCCTAGAATTAACATAGGGGGAAATTTCTACGTGACCCCACATAAGGTGATGACTTTTTTAGATATAACACCAAAGGCATGATCCATGAAAAAAATAATTGACAATCCAGACATCATTAAAATTAAAAACTTTTCCTCTGTGAATGACAGGAGAATAAGAAGACAAGCCACAAACCAGAAAGTATTTCCCTAAGAATTATATGACACATGTGATAAAGAACCATTATCCAAAAGGTACAAAGTAAAACTCAACAATAAGAAAGTCAACAATGAAATTAAAAAATGGGCAGAACTGAACAGACAACTTACCAAAGAAGATCTACTCATGGCAAATAAGCATATGAAAAGGTGTTCAAATCTTCTGTCATTAGGCAGCTTCCAATTAAAACAACAATGAGATACTACACACCTATCAGAAAGGACAAAATCCAAAATACTCTGAGTGCCAAAGGCTGGCAGGATGGGGAATAATCAGAAACTCTCACTCATTGTCGGTGGGAATGCAAACTGATACAGCCACTTTGGGAAACAGTTTGGCATATTCTTAACATGAATGTTCTTACCATGCCAATTCAGCGATCGTGTTCCTTAGAAGTTACCTAAATGAGGTGAAAATTTATCCATAACAAAACCTGCACCTGGAAGTTCATAGCAGCTGTATTCATAAATGACAAAAGTTGGAAGCAATCAAGATGTTCTTCAGTAAGTGAATGGCTAAATACATCCAGACAATGGAATATTCTCAACTTAAAAAAGAAGTGAGCATGATCTGGCGCCTCCCTCCTCTCATATTCTATCTCATCCCCACTTCTCCATTCTGGACCACTGCCCAACCACAACCACCTCTCTGCGCCTCCCCAACAGGCCACACCAACTTCCACCTTGGCACCTTTTCACAACCTGCTTCCCCTGCCTAAAACCCTCTTCATCTGGCTGCTGTCACTCACTTCTATGCTTCAGGTCTCTCATGGCCATCCAATCTAAGGGTTCCCTTTCCCACCCCCCATCATTATCTACCTACCCCATTACTCTACTTTATCTACCCTAAGGCACTACCTGCTCCTCCATGTCCCATTTTATGTATTTGTTTACTTGTCCCCCACATTCATACCAGGGCTCTGTGAAGGCAGTCTATCTGTTTTGTTCACTCGGGTTTCCCCAGTGTCTCCCAACAACGCCTGGCACTTGGTAAGCACTCAATAACGTTAGTGGTTTAAGTAAAAAATATTTTCTTCACTAGAGGGTCTTTGTTTCTGAAGACCACCAGACTGTGTAGTATTAATTCCCCTAGTGTATTATCTTCCCAGCTATTAGAATATAGTTAATCATCAGCAACTTAGAATATAAGAATATCATACAATCATTTTTCTTTTTCATCATCATATACCAGGGTAACTCAATATTAACACTCTTGACACTTGTGCCAGAAAAACGTTGGTTGTGGAGTTTGTCCTGAACATGTAGGATGTTTAAGAGTTTCATGGTCTGCACTGACTAGATGCTAACAGTAACTACCATCTCAGTTGCAACAACCAAAAATGTCTCTCCACGTTGCCATGACTCAGCACCCCCACAGTGGTGCAATTGAGCGCCCCTGGTATATACAGTCCCAAAATACCAATAGCACTGTTAAGGAAATTCACAAACTTGAGACTAAAAGCTTCTGCATTATCAACATCTCTGGGCTACATTATAAAAATAATTTTTTCTGTCTTCCTGGGCTTTAGCAATGTCCCATTATTTCTCCATATATGTTCTTATTTCAATGATTTTGTTAGATTGTAAGTAAAAAGTCCACCACATTTTTATAAAATTATTAGGCAGAGTTATTTTTAAAGTTCCTTTCAAACTGCGGATTTTTTAAAGCTCCTTTTGTTGTGTAGTTTCAACTCAGACACAATGAACAACAATTATAAAATACTTTGAGTTTGCATGTCTGTTCTCCATCAGACTATATAATGCTACAGGAAATGTATGGGCAGCATGTTTTCATCTTTTGGAACAGATATTAGTTTGTCCCTAGACTGCCATGACAACATTCCATCCATACAAAACTCCAAAAACTGTTAGAATAATAAATCACTTGTCACTTGTTCAGTAGCACTAAAGACTAACCTTCTTGGGCATCTATCACAATACAAACCATTAAAGGAAAATATATGCCACCCTGGGTTACTCAGATGGATGCCTAAAAAGATCACAGTGATACCAAACACTATGTCAATATCCAGAGAAAAAACCCTTGGAATGTTGGTGTTTTTTCATGATTCAGAACCAAAAGGATTTATTATGTCATATTTGTTGAGAGCCTGTTAATACATACTCAATTTCCCAGCAAAAGATGTTTTATTCTTTCTCAAAACAACTATTATTTCAAAATTAACATCACCAACATCTAGGCGAAGATAATTTTTCACCATACAACCATACTTTTTAAAACTTCCTTGGCTGAAACTTCCCCAGGATTTGAGGATAATCAAAACATTATTTATTGTCTTCTATTCGACCTCAATGTGTTAAAAGGCAGCATGACAGAATTGTGCTCTTCAAGACTTCTCAGGGGAAGGAATTCATGAAAGATCAGCATGTGATCAGTACCACAACTACATACAGGGCACAGGATTTTAAGGATGGTTAATAGGTGGCTAGAGAGCCACTAGCGAAAATGGACAGAAGATGAAGGAAAAACCAAAACCATGATCAATGGAATCTCGGAGAAGCCTAAAATTGAAGGGAGAGTAAAAATTAGAAAATTTACTAAGTGATTTCATTAACATACCAAAATAAAAGCAAACTTTTCTGAAGTGTGTTTTTTTGTCAATTTTTGTTATTTTGTCAAGTTTTTGTTTTTCTCTTGTGTGTTTTTGTGATTTCAATTCCTACCCTCTCATCCTCACTGCTCAGCCCATAAAAGTAGATTAATACTAGCCATCTTTCCCGGATATTTAACTTCCACTGACTTAAGGCAATGAGTTAAGTCTAAAGCAGAGATCGAAAGCAGTAGAGGTATTTTTGAACGTAACGCACTTGGTTAAAATATTGTTTCAACTGCTACCGTTTAAGGAAATAAGAACGCTTACATAAAAATCAATCATTACAATCTCTCTTCAAACACTAGGAAAAAAAAAAAGAAATCAACCCAGGTTCCACATTTCTGAATGGTAGCAATAGCCTGGAGCAAAAGCAACCACAAGTTCCCTTCACCCGCTGCAGTCATCACTATTCCCTGTTACCCCGAGACCAAAACTAAAATGGCAATTGCTTTTTATTCTCAACACTAATATTATCTAATTCATATAAAATTCATTTTACTAATTTTTGTGACTTAGAATTCTCTGTGGCCCTTTAAATTTTCAGCACATAATCTTGAGGTTTTGCCAAAGCCCTGTTGGCTTTTATAAAGCTTTCTTAAGTAGTAATCACTCTGTTAGGGTCCGTGATCCAAGGAACGAAACCAACACAAAGCGAAAGTCAAGCAAAGCTTTACTTTGCACCAAGCATCGAAAATCAAACCAACCAGGTGGGCCCTCTCTTACAAAGAGGCGACTACGACCAAGACACCGACCCCGACGCTTCCCCTTACCCGGGAAGGCCAGGCCGCACCCCTTACCAGGCGAGGCGGGGACAGGCGGCTGCCCTTACCCGGCGAGGCGAGGCCAGGCCGCTTCCCCTACCCGGCAAGGCCAGGCAGCTGCCCTTACCCAGCGAGGCCTGGCCGCTCCCCTTACCGGGCAAGGCGAGGCCAGGCGGCTGCCCTTATCGGGTGAGGCGAGGCCAGGCCGCTCCCCTTCCCGGGCGAGGCGAGGCCAGGGGGCTGCCCTTATCCGGTGAGGCGAGGCCAGGCGGCTGCCCTTACCCGGCAAGGCCAGGCCACTCCCCTTACCGGGCAAGGCAAGTCCAGGCCGCTCCTGGTCCAGGCCACTCCCCTTACCGGGCAAAGAGAGGCCGCTCCTGGTCCAGGCCGCTCCCAGGCAAGGCTCATGACGTTCCCGATGACCACGATGCTCCTGAGGATCCCGACACTCCCGACGATGCTGCTCCTGATGATGCTGCTCCAGATGACCCCGAAACTCCCAACAATTACCACCCTGCTATTACTGCTATTACTGCTATTACTACTACCACTACTACCCCTACTACCCCTACTACCCCGGCGACTATAACTACTCCCCTGCCTCACAGACTAAGCTTTACAGTGGTGGTTGAGCCCCGCCCACACACAAGTGGCCAATGAGACTGCAACAGACAGGGAAAACTGCACAGTCACGCTCGGTCAGCAATACCGGTGGCCAATTGAATTCCAACTCACCACAGCGAATACATGCGTGCCCCACTGATTGGATGTCTCCATCTGACCTGGCCTGCCCCCATATCCGGGCCCTGCAAGCAAGCTCCTTGGGGAGGGGCAGGGGCAACCCAAGCCCACAAGGAAATGGCTCCCTCTGGCCAACCGGGCTCTTACAATTCCACACGTTTAACTTCTATTTGATTTTATTTTCAAAGTTTGCTTATTTTTAGTAATCTCTACACCCAAAGGAGGGCTTGAACTCAGCACCCTGAGATCAAGTCACATGGTCCCCTGACTGAGCCCCCAGAGTTCTAAGTTTTAAAATGGCACTTGGTCTTAAAGTATTAGAGTGAAAAAGTCCCCAGATGAGAAGAGAAAAAGCTTGAAGAAAAAGCACAAAGAAAATTGGAGCCTATTTCTTAACATCCGTTTTTCGAAGGCATTAACAATTATATTAGATGTTAATTCTAACACAAAGGTTACATTTTTTTTTTCAGATGGGCCTGTCATTTTACATTATCATCCTGTGTGAGTTCTGTCCATACCAAGATCATGTAGCAGATTACTGAATTCAAAGCCATAGTGTGGCCTTACTCCACATACATTGTTCAACCTTTATTAGTACTTTGTGCTCTAAGTCCTCTCAAGGATTATAGATGGGCTGCAGTCTCTATAAACACCTTACAGTTTGATTTTGAATTAACTTTTTCTACCTTCTTTGCATTTGTTAGTTTTTAAATTTCTGAAGTGTTTAGAAAATATAATCAAAGAGATTGATTGACATGAACCACATTTGAGGGCAAACCTGGAATTCTGAGCAGAAAAGATCCAATATTGCATGATAATATGGAACATACATATATTTTAACAAACAATAGCACCCTCCCCCCCCAACAAATACCTTGAGTTATTTGTTTGGAAACCAAGAAATTGTCTTGAAGTTAGCATCAGTTGGCTTGATTTACTGTTAAGAGAGGAGCAAAAATGGGAGGCAGGGGTTTACCCTTTAGTTCTTTTTTCTCTAGTGTTAGGAATAAATAAAACCACAGTAGATGTAATAGAACTATGGCTGTGGTTGCAGCAGTAGTGTAGTGGCAGAAATACCAGTTAGCATTTATTTGGCCCTGATTATGCACTGACGCTGTGCAAAGTTCCGACAAAAATTACCTCTGTGAATTCTTTTCACTTCTCTGGGAAGTAGGTACTATTACTCTTTTGAAAAGATTTTTTATTGATTTGAGAGAGAACAAGAACAAGACAGAGAGAGAGAGAGAAAGCCAAAGAGCATGCACCCATAAGCAGGGGTAGGGGCAGAGGGAGAGAGAGAGAATATCAAGCAGATTCCGTGCTGAGTGCAGAGCTGGATGTGGGGCTTACCCCAGGACCCTGAGATAGTGACCTGAGTCAAAACAAAGAGCCAGAGACTCAGCCAACTAAGCCACTCAAACATCCCAAAGTACTATTATTTTTAACCTAATTTAATATGTAAGGAAACCAAGGCTCAGAGCCTTGGCTGCATTCCCTGCCTATGAGACATCTTGTGTCTGTGTAGGTGTGTGGTAGGTGTTTACAGGTGTGTTGAGGAGGATTAGCTCTGCGGGGTTTCAAAACAGCAGACTATAAACATTGGGCACTTCTTAATCTTATTTATTTAGTTGGTTTTTTCCTGAAGTCTGATGTATCACTGACCATTCTGGAAAAAGACATCAATCACCCAAGACAATACAAGGAACACAAGATCATCATGAATCAAATGATATTTGGAATATGTCAGCCAAGAGACATTTATTGCCAAAAAGTCACTTTATTTAAAAAAAATATTTAATAGTTTAAAATAAAGTAAAATGACAGGCCAATCTGAAAAAAGTTCTACACAAAAGTCAGGTACAGAAAAGAAGACTAATATTCTTGGAGTTGCCTTAGATTTTCTGAATGCTATCAACTATTTATAGCACCAAGAGAAGCATTAAACAAACATGGTGTAATAGGCAAGATTATAAAACAAAAATTAAAATCTATTCCTCATAATATTTGTAAAAGAGCTCAAAGTCAGATGAAAATAATGAACCTTTCATTACATTCTGAATTAATAACAAAAAAAGGGTATTTCAAATATCTCAGAATTTTGGGTGGCATTTAATAAGATAAAAGTATGTTTCCAGTTTTGGTGATCGATATGGGATAAAATGAATTTCTTTTTTTTTTTTTTTTAATTTTTTTATTTTTATAAACATATATTTTTATCCCCAGGGGTACAGGTCTGTGAATCACCAGGTTTACACACTTCACAGCACTCACCAAATCACATACCCTCCCCAATGTCCATAATCCCACCCCCTCCTCCCAAACCCCCTCCCCCCGGCAACCCTCAGTTTGTTTTGTGAGATTAAGAGTCACTTATGGTTTGTCTCCCTCCCAATCCCATCTTGTTTCATTTATTCTTCTACCCACTTAAGCCTCCATGTTGCATCACCACTTCCTCATATCAGGGAGATCATATGATAAAATGAATTTCTTAAGCTTATACGAACATAATTGTGAAAAATTTTCTCAATAAAATGCCGGTTCAATTAATTATTTATTTTAATCAATCAATTAATTAACTATTAATCAAATAATTGTTATTTGGTGCTGGCACAATTAATTATTTATTTTAATTAATAATTAACTAATTAATTATCAATCGATCAATTATTTAGTTTTAATATTCTGCAAATATTTATTCAGAGATGCCATGAGACTATTGTGGCTCTAATATAATACTTCATATTGTGATGCTCAGGAATTCACAGTGATATCAGATAACTTAAAAAACACACCACAATGAAAGAAAAGGCTAAGCAGGAATTACAAAGCACGCTATATAGATAATATTCTCAAGCACAAATTTTTCTCTGGTGCAGGAAACTGGTCATTTCCCAAATTTAAAGTGCAGAACACTATTCCTGTTTAAGTCGTTATTTGAGAATTCAGTTCCCATGAAAAGGAAATGTAGCAGCGAGGGAAGGAAAAGTATTTAATGCTGGAAAACAACCCAGAGATATGACTGAGGATCTCAACTCGAGGATTTGTCTCTACCTGGTATCCAGACCTCTTTTTTTTTTTCCCACACTCTGTTCTATCTCACTATAAAATCCCACAAGGTAGAGAAGAAAGGTTTTTTAAATTAGCTTCATGATACATGTATGCTTGAACTAATTTAAAGAACGTTCTTTATTTAGAAATGTCTGTATCTATTTTACCTTTTCTTCAGAACTCCTAAAATTGTTCATTCCTATCCATAAGATACATGTGACTTTTCTACCAACATCCTTTTGCCCCTTCGGACTTACCATATCCCTTCTCTCCTTTCTTCCTGTCTAGATAGTCAACATACTATCCACTTCGCAGTCTGTAGTTCTGTTTCCTTCCCATTTTCATTCTATTTGAACTCTATTTCTAAAAGGAACTAATGTATAGTAATGTTAACAGTTAGTTTGGGGCCAGTACAGATCAGTGGAACGGAAGAGAGCCCAGAAAACACTCTGAGTAGGAGGGAATTCTGTATTTGAAACCAATGGTGTTTTATTTTTTTAAATTAATATATTCATTGTAGAGAAAGAGAGCACTTGCAAGCATGCACAAGAGAGAAGAGAGAGGGGCAGAGGGAGGAGGAGAGAGAGAATCCTCAAGTTGACTCCATGCTGGCCCACAGCCCCACGTGGAGTCCAGTCTCACAACCTTGAGATCATGACCTCAGCTGAAATCAAGAGTCTGAGGCTTAACCAACTGACCCCCCAGATGCCCCATGAAGCACGTGGTACTTTAAATCAGTGGGGAAGGAATGCAAAGGTGTTGAGACAAGAGTCAGTCCAGTTTGCAGACTTTGTCAACATAACAAAATAGAATGTGAAGTGGTTTGAAGTTTGAATTCTGGAGCCAGTCTGCCTGGATTCAAACCCCAGGTCTACTAAATGCTAGATATAAGACATCTCACCAGTAAATTTACCTCCCTGATGCAGTCCCAACATCTGTAAAATAATATGGTATTTATCCTTATAGCCTTCATGCAAAGGTTAAATAAATTAATATTTGTGAAGCAACTATTACATCAAAAACCAATATATCATGTTAGCTATAACTACTATTTTTTCCTATTTTATTTTATATCACCAAATATACTTGCCAGATGTTAGTCTCATTAAATGACAGTACATTTAATCTCTGAAAGACCTTCAAGAAGAATCAGTCTTTTATATAACATGTGATAATCAGTGCATTAACAACAGGATTAGCATCATATATGTATAAATATGTAAAATATCTTTATTTTGTCTTTATGCCATTTATAATTTTTATTCATAATTTGCTTTGTAAAAATACATTAACAATCTTTAAAAAGGGAAATATCTGAAAGATTTTGCTTATGGACTCAAGAAATATGAGAAAAAATAACTGAAAATCTGTGATATCAATTATTATCAATAATCCCACTATGTTTCAAAAGCCAAGAGGAAAATGAAATAGGAAATACCATAAATAATCTGTATACATGAACCAAGTAGGAGCCAGGAAAATACTATTAATGAGTTCATTTCCATAGATATTAGCTTGCAGCTCCATCAACAGCTGAATATTCATGAAGCAAGTTGGATGCAGGTAAATGAGAAAACTTCCCCTACAGGAAAACAGCAACTATAACAACAACAACAGTTTATGCATTTTTTTCCTGACCTGGGTTATGTAAAATAACAAAGAAAAAGCTAATGTCCTTTCAAAACTTTATGAATTTTGTTATATAACCACAAAGATGCAATAGACTTGCTTACTGCTCCAAAACAGCAAATACTCTCTAATACCAGTACTTTCTTTGTTTCAGAACACTTAAATCATCCTAGATCCCCAAGAAGCAGCCTTAATGGGATGTAAATGAAATTGTCCCTAGGCTGAGTGCACATTACTAACATGGCTTAGGGCAATTATTTGCAGAGCTTAGAGCTTGAAAATACAAACAATATAAAGAACAAACTAAACAGCAAACTAAAATCTAATCAGAACTACACCCAATGTTTGGGGGTTTGTCTGGAAGTCCTAAGTGCCCCCAGCAAGAAGACTTCAGGCAGCAATGATATTATTCAGGGTGATGGGAGCATGTGTCCCGCTGTCATTAGTCTGAAAGTTATACGAATATACAGATGCTCCTTGACGTGGAGTGGGGAGAAGAGGAGGTGGGAGGAAGGGAAAATGGCACCTACTGGGGAATAGTTTTTATTGTCATGGCCTCTTCCAAAAGCAATAGGATTTAGATTTGGACCCTAGAGCTGATAAAGAACCTGAATAAAATTCAGAAATGAAGTCGCACGGGACTTTATAGTGCCGAGTCACACTGTAAAGGTGGGTTATCAGCTTGAAACTCAGGAATTGGTGTCCTTGAGCATCCCAGTTCCCTGGACCTGAGACAGTAAAACTAATTCCAGACTCTGCTTCCCAGGGTGGAAGAGGCAATGCAGTCTGTTTATCGCTTGTTGCCTTGTGTTAAGTTTATGGTCCTGAAACACCCATCTTCTCCCAGTGTCCATTTATCACCTTGTTTCATACTCTGTGCCTGTGTCCTCACCATGCCCTCTCCCTGGAATGCCCTCCCCCACTCCAAATTTAGTCAACTTTTACTCCTCCCTAACAGTGGTTCAGAGCCCTCTTCTGTAGGTAGCCTTGCATTAATTCTCTAGGTTGGGGTTGGTTCTGCTCTTCTGTTTTCCAGAATGCCCTGTGCACTTTCTCATGATTGTACCTCATGTACTATTTGATTGTATTAAATTTATGCATCCCTCTCCCCAACTAGCTTGAAGCTGATGGGGATAAACGCAATATTTTGACTGCCTTTATACCCAAAACAACTGGCTAATGCTGTGCACATAGTAGAAATTCAATGTTTCATAAATGAACAATGGACTGAATGCAAGCTAGATTAAGAAATCTCTAGGTCTCTGTTTCTTCATGTGTAAGCAGGGGCCAAAAATAGTATCACCTTATAGAGAAGGAAAAGAGGTAGAGGATGAGAGCAGAGAGGTAAGGAGAGGGGAGAGTATAGGACCTGGTTGACCATTATAAGAACTTCGACTTTTACTCATAGTGCAATGGGGAAGGTTTCGAACTGAGTAGTGACAGGACTTGGTCTATGTTTTAGATGGAGTCTGGTAGCTTTCTGATAATAAAAAATGAGATGCAAGCTCAGAAGCAGGAAGATGAGTGATGAAGCCATTGCATCTCTCATTTGATGAAATGAATTTTGTTAGTACTGCCATAATTACAAATGTTTTTCACATATCCATATGCACACACACACACACACACACACACACCACTTCAACTAATAAATGCCAATCCAAGTAATACCATTTTTTATTTCTCAAAATCATTTAAAATGTCAGTTAAGGAATAGATGGATGGCAATTTCTTCTGTTCTCTATTTCTCTTTTTCATTTAAATATTCCCTTCTATTCTGTAGACTGAATTAAGGAAGCCATCAAAAACTATTACTTATAAACAGTGTCAATAATTGCTTACTTATGTATCACTTCATTAAGTTAAGAATAAATGGGATGTGGCCATACTGGTTCTTTCTCATTCCAAAGTGATAGAAATGAATGATGAATTCCCCGGGTTGAAAGTCCACACTCACTGGAGTATTTGTTCAGAAATGAGAAATGTTATATATATTTTCATATATGGATTGTGACTGTTTGAGAAAAATATTAAACATTATTTTAATCAATGAGTAAATTGCCTAAATACTAAACTAAAAATCTAAAATAAGAGTATTTCATATAAATTGACATGGCCCTTTTCTCAGTGGCAAGAAATAAAAACAACTCTGAATTCTCAGTTGACTAAGTAAAGACAGACATAACTGCTTTGATGCCTATTCACTAAAGAATTAATTAATAAAAGCCCATATGAATAAAGGGTCATGAAATAATTAGCCATGAACAGAAAAAGAAAGGCAGGTACAGAATAATTAAGGTTACTGTTCAAATATACTATTTCTATCACAGATAGAGCAATAATATTTAATTTATTATTTAATAAATAAAGTGTCCATTTTTTTTACCAGTTATATAAATTAACTCAATTAATGTTACCATAATCCTCTAAGTTTGGATATAATCTTAGCTGAATTTTAACAATGGAGAAACTGGGTCTCAAAGAAGTGAAGTAACTTCTCCAAGGTCAAGCAGCCAGGATATGAGGGAGCCTGGATTAAACCCCTGCTTGACTCAGTACCAACTCTTTCATGGCTCACTAGATTATGAGACCCACACTACCTTAAAGGGAAATTAAAATAATCAGGCCAGGAGACCTCATGCAGAGCCTGAAACAGAAACCAAATTATGATCAGTTTCTAAATTTGATTTCCAAAGTTCTTAGCCCTGCTTTGGGAAAGGATGTCACTCCCTCATATCTTTGAGCACAGAAATCTTCCCTGTAAGGCTACTTGATTTGATTGTAGGGACTTTTTCCTGAAATGAATAAGAAGCACAGAATTTGCATAAACTCTTATATCTGTAACAGAATATTGTTTACAGAAGAAAATTTTCTGAAAATCCTGTCCTCTTAACCTTATGCTATAGCATAAGTTAAGACCACATTAAAGAGCACAATACAATTGAGTACCTACTTTCAGCTAACAAATTCCATCAATTACCAGGGGCAGACCAAAGTCTGCGTGGTTAGCATACTACCCACTAGTTTCACCTACAAAAGGTAGGAAATGGCCTTTCACCATTTGAGGAATTTAGATACTTAGAGCTCCCTTGTTTTCATCCAAAATTATTGTATTACTACTGCAGAGAGAAATACAGGAGCTTATAAGGGTTTGGGACATAGGATACATCCCAAACCCTGAAACCCTGAATCAGTCTTCAGACATAAGAAATAAATATATATATATATACACAAACAAACAAACAAACAAAAACAATGTACTAATGAATTCAAAACAGCATAAAATCTCCTTTGAAGATGACCAATGGAGTGAATAATGATGATAATTATCCTAAGCATTCATTCTCCAGAAAGCTAACTGATGAAATGAATTTTGTTAGTACCTCCATAATTACAAATGTTTTTCACACATCCATATGCACACACACACACCCCATTTCAATTAATAAACGCCGATGATGTTAAATCTAAGTTTTGCCCCATCGAAACACCATTAATTAGGGAAATTAATAGGCAAACCTCAGACTGCGGAAAAAATATCTGTAATACGTAAGTCTGACAAAGATTCCTTATGTAGAATATACAAATATTTAAATCAATAATAAAAAAAGAAATACTTTACAATTTTTTAACAGGTAAACATTTGAACAGAAAGAAGATACAAAAATGCCAATAAACACTTAAAAGAGCAGCTTGGATCATCTGTTATCAGGAACAATCATATTAAAATGAAAATAAGATACACTAATAGCATGAACTAAAACAATAAAGACTAAAAATACGAAGATTTGGGGAGAATGTGATTTTATCTAGGACTACAAATGACACTCTAAAAATAAGTTGAAGTGCCAATTCTCACTCTCAATCATCGTCAGGTGAGCAATTTATTTCATAGCCTGTCTGTGATACATAAGCAGTGAAAATAAAAAATTAAACCCCATAAAAAAAAGCTTATTAAGAAAATATTATGCATTATACTAATTATAAGGAATCTAAGCATGAAAAGCCATGTAATTCTATTCGGTAGCTTTACAATAACTCTAAACCTTATACTTCCATTATCTGTAAAACTTTATTATATATCATTATGTATGGAGGGCAATCAACATAAAGAGTGTACTAAGTAAACTGTTTAAAAGAAGAGGAGAAAACTATGGATCAGAAAGAAGGGAAGAAAAGAGAAAAGATGAAACAATTCTTCTCAAAATGTTTAAAATTTAGTTTTAGGATAGAATTATACACCTATCAAATTATATTCAAATTATATAGATCTCTTTTGCATATACTGTCTTCTAGGGTCTAACCCTTGTGTCCTCTCCAGGCACAGCTCTTCTCTTAATGTCCGGGATTTTATACGGTCTGACACATAGCACAAGCTCCATACACATGTGTTAACTTGTTATCTGGGCTTCATGGTGAAGCAGTGCTCCTGAATACTGAGTCAGCAATGGTAGTTACTGATAAAATTCATAAAGACCAGGATTAAATCTGTTTCCCCGGTTCTCTCACAGAATCTAGCCCAGAATCTCACACATAACAGATGCGTAATGAAAACATGCTAAATTCATTGGGTATAACAATTTCATTTCTCCATTGTTCTCTTTTGAATTCCAATTTTCCAACAACTACTTCATACATGATTATATGTAAATAACTCATGGTCATCTGTATTATCTTCTTCAAGTACAGGAAGATATTTCATTCAAGATTTAAGAGAAACAATTACTCGACATCAAAAGGCTGTAATCAGTGAAAAAATCTGCTCTCCTCTTTACCAGAAAACTTAGAATAATACATTCAGTGACAATATTAAGGCAATTCCAACTGAATTTTTGTTCTGGTATCTATGCCATGTCAAATAATTGTCAAAGGCAAAAGAGAAGATTCCTGGGCTGGCTAATGCAGGTTTTTTCCTGTTGCCTGTCAATAGCTACCTGCTTGATGACCTGCACTGCAGGTTTCTGAGATAGTAAGTGTAGTCTATAGCCTTGGGACAGAAGGAAGCATGAGGGGCACCCAGGTGGCTCAGTGGGTTAAAACCTCTGCCTTCAGTTCAGGTCTTGATCCCAGGGTCCTGGGATAGAGTCCCACATTGGGCTCTCTACTCAGGGGGGAGCCTGCCTCTGGGCCTGCTTGTGATCTCTGTCAAATAAATAAAATCTTAAAAAAAAAAAAAAAAAAGACGACGACGAAGAATAAGCAAGCATGATCTGGCTTGCACTAGATGAATGCTTTAACCAGTGGAATCCCCCAGGACCAGATGATAGTAGATGAGCAATAATCAATTTAAAATTATATAAATCATTCCTACAGAACTTCATTAGGCTTTTCAAATATTATTTCTCAGCCATTCCTTGTCTCAAAGTCATACTTTAATTCCAATCATTTCCCTTCAATCACCAGTGTCATTGATAAGAACTGCAGCCACCACTGCAGTGGTGAAGGAAGGTTTCAATCCATCCTTCAGGGCCTAGATCAAAGCCCACTTCCTTCCAGAAGATTTCCTCCAATCCTTTGGCCCATATATTTTTCTTTTCTTAATTAAATAACCAATAGAATTACTAGATAAAATACTCAATAAGTAGCTACCAAACTGAAGTAGCAATTCTAAATTTTCAAAAAGTTAGACATAGTATTCTTTCTACGAAACTAGAATTTTATGTACAAATTGAACATTTCATCTTCAATCATATGATTACAAATGGATGCTACTATCTGGAAAAAGAACACAGTCCAATAAAATGGGCTGTATGGTTAGAAAGTCAAGTTGAAGCATGGCATTAATTTGAGGACCTACCTGTATTTTAAAGAAACAGAATTCTTTTTTTTTTTACTTATTTATTTTCAGCATAACAGTATCATTATTTTTTCAATACACCCAGTGCTCCATGTAATCCGTGACCTCTATAATACCCACCACCTGGTACCCCAACCTCCCACCACACCCCCCAGCCACTTCAAACCCCTCAGATTGTTTTTCAGAGTCCATAGTCTCTCATGATTCACCTCCCCTTCCAATTTACCCCAACCCCCTTCTCTCTAACTCCCCATGTCCTCCATGCTTTTTGTTATGCTCCACAAATAAGTTCTTAAACAATAGAACACCTATCTCTAAATACTTATAAATCTAGAACAAATTTTAATAATCATTTCCTCATCATTAAAAGAAAAAGAACAGAATATTTTGAAATCTGCTTACAAACTTAAGCCAAGGATAATTTTGAACAGTTCATGTAACTTTCAAAAACTAAGTAATTATATGATACATTTCTATATGGATGAAAAATAATGCTAATGGTATAAGCTAGACATAGCTGACACCTAGCACAATTGCTGTGAAGAAGACATAACATGCTTAATATAAAATTTTGCTCTCTATACATTTTCCTGTGTGAATGCTCTCACCCTATCACTGCTGCACTGTCCTAACCTCACGTCCCACAAGGCACAGAGTCCATGGTCAATCATGAGAGAAAGGCAAACACAAGAACTACTTCCCTCAACATACCCCAAGTGCCTCCATCTCTACCATTTTCTCCTCTTATATATAGATCTTCTGCATCCTAATAGATGGACAATAAAGGCTACCTCTACAAACAAAGGAAGAACACAAACTGAATGCACTATCCTCTGTGATCTGTTAAGATCTTTTTAAAGATAGGATTTTACACGTCTCTAAACATAATAAAAAATATGAATAGCCTATTGAAATTAACACTTGGGAGATACATACTGACATCAGGAGAGTAAATGGAGCAATTATTTTATGCAAGTGATGTAAAACTAAAGGCTCTGTGGAATCAGGACAAATTTATTATTTTTTCCCCTTTGATGTCCAAAAGTAGGTCAGGTCCTGTCTAAGAGACCAGCCCTTGCCAATTACCCTGATGTCTCCAATATAGATGAGAGATAACTCTTACATAGCTTTCATTTGAAATTTTAGCTACCTTCTTTTGACTCTGAAAACTAGACTTTGGGGGGGGGGCACAATTTTCTGAAGTGTCTAGGGACCAAAATGGATCAAATTATTTCCCAATCAGCCTTTCCTATCCCTATCCAGAATTCCTACTTTCTCTCAACTAATAGGTTAGCTATAAAAACAAGTGTTAACTCTAATATCTATGTGAGTCACTGTAGTGCCTAAAGTGGTCAGAAAAATACAAATAAGTGAGAGAAGATGCTTCTTGGCCATAGCAGAAAGCTGGCACTTTGGAGAGCTGAAGGACCTAATATAATATATAGCACACAGCAGATGAGCAGTGAGTTAAGTCAAAAGCCAGTTATCTAGACAACTTTCACTCTGCATTTTGGGGTCTTCCCATCATTAATGTATCTATAGCTGTCTCCCTCCACCCTGTTTCTAGGTTGAATGATCTCAGAGAGTCAGCTTGTCTTCAGGAAGAATGGGGTCTATTAGACTAGCCAGGTATCATCCATGTGCTGACATGTCATTTCCCAGTGTGTATTCTGAGAACAAGCTTCTCAAGATGCTCAGGTGAAAAATTATCCAAAGCTTCTGGAAAACTGTAGACTTTGTCCCTTCTTAAGATTCACAATGAATATTTACATTTTCCCAACTGGTTTGATCTTGGGACCTATTTATTAAGTGGTTTTTATTACTATACCAAACATCTTATATTCTATAGAACATCTTTTGGAAAGAGTAGAGTTTATGCATTTGAAATCTTATTAATGTATATGTTTTAGGTAACTCCACAAAGTGCTGAAGTGGGCTTTCTGAATTTATTAGCTCCAATAGCTTAGAATTTATTTCTTCTGCTCTACATTTCTGAATGAAAGGAGTGCTGTTTTCACCATATACACAGTTTTCACTGATGAAATATACCCCTGAAATATATACTCTGTTGTCCTTCTCAGTACCAGCACTCTGAAAGTTTACCCTACCCTCTTTCTTTAGCCAGATAACTTCCACTCATCTTTTAAGACCGTTCAGTCATCACTTCTTTTGCATCCTGTGGGATGTCTCACCTTCTCTACTTCCCACCAGCCCTAAACTCTCTCCTCCCCTAGGATGGATCAAGTGTCCCTCATCCACACTTATCTCCACCATTCAGCAAATAAAGGTAAATAGATACTTCTTTATTACTTGCTTGGTGCTTAGAACTTGAAGGTAATTCAACAAATGCTTGGGACTAAATCTCCAAATAATATATTTGCTCTTGAAGGACAAGTAATATTTTACTCATATTTCTTATTCTAGCACCATGCAAGAAGATAGTAGCTATCCAATAAATATATTAATTTCAAAAATACTTTTTGTGTATATTCTATACATATCCAGCTCCTCACATATGCACAAGAGTCAAAATATTAACTTCCTGGATAAATTAATTTATATATTAACAGAAAAGGATTGGGATAGGGGAAGGTGAATCTTCTAGTATAATAAGTGAATTTGAGAAAATATGAAATGTTCATCCTCCTGACATTATTCCACTTTTGCTAATTAGTTTAAAAGAAATTTTTGTTATGAAGTAGGAGAGGAGGAAGGAGACCATTTTTCTAGCCACTGTCCTATGCTTTAAATCTGGATTAGGCTTCTTCTAAAGCTATAATACCAAGAAGGCCAACCTGTGTGCCAAAGGGCCTCTAAAGCTAAACACTGTGGGGTTCTACATGCTGTAAGCATTTCCAGCACTCTGGACAGCTGCATTTTTCGTCCACATTTTCAAAGTAGAATTTGTACTATGTCCTGCCTGTGCAGAGGACAACCTAGGGGACTGCAGGCAAATTAATTCACAAAGAGCACTAAAAATTGTTACACAAGGCAATTTGATTGTTTCATCTCTCATGTGACTTTGACGTGTCCATTTGAGAGACACAATTATAATTAACCTTAAAACAGAACTCTAGAGGCCTCCAGATCTGAGTCGAGGAAAACCATATAGCGCTGATGTTGAGAGAACAATCACACAGCATAAGCTCAGTCACTCACCAGCTGTGTGATTTGCAAGAAGGCCCTCAGCTTCACTAAGCATGTATTTCCCAGTCTGAAAAATGGTCATTTGTGGTTAAAATTAATTGAAATGGTGTAAAGTCTTCAGACATTTATTTCTATAGAACCATCTCCCCTATCCCATAATTTGAGCAGTAGAGGATGGAGGTCTGCAAATTGTTGCTTTCTCTCCATGAAGCTCAAATTAAGGTATCCAGCAACCCATGGCATTCAAAAGCATTGTATCTAAAAGAACTGCTAAACTTAAGTTTTAAAGAATTGACAGAAGCCTATTGGGATACAAAACACCAGCCATTCTTAGCTGCAAGTCAGTCATTTACCACCGGCTGGGTGAAACTTCAGACAATGGACTATTTTTCCCAGGGTACTTCTCCCTTCACCTATTCTTCCTTTCTCTTCCATGTTTATGGGAGAGGGGAGATGGTTCTATAGAAATAAATGCAATAAAAGTATTTAATAGGGAAGCATTTGCTATCTTATTTTCTGAGTTGCTTTCGTTCTCATTTGCATTTGTCTTAGAGAACACTGGCCATCACTTTCTTTTTTTTTTTTTTTTAAGATTTTATTTATTTATTTGACAGAGAGAGATCACAAGTAGGCAGAGAGGCAGGCAGAGAGAGAGGAGGAAGCAGGCTCCCTGCTGAGCAGAGAGCCCGATGCGGGACTCGATCCCAGGACCCTGAGATCATGACCTGAGCTGAAGGCAGCGGCTTAACCCACTGAGCCACCCAGGCGCCCTGGCCATCACTTTCTTGAGCTGGTTTTATAACAATAGTATTAACATCAACAAATTACAATTTACTATTGCTTAAAGACTTCTATACCATTCTCAGTCTCTCATGAGACTGAGCCCTGTGTCAGGACTTGCGTTCTTCATGGAGTCTGCTTAAAACTCTCTTCCTCTCCCTCTGCCCCTCCTCACTGCTCTCTCTCTCTCTTTCTCTCTCTCTCTCTCAAATAAGTAGATAAATCTTTACCAAAAAAATGTTTCTGACCTATATCATTTTCCTCCTCTCCGAAGAACTTCTCTTAGCATTTCTTGTTCCGCAGAACTACTGGCAACAAATTCCCTTAATTTTTGTTGTCTCAGAAAATTTTTATTTCTTTTTTACTTTTGAAGGATAATTTTGCTGGAAATAGATTTTTAGTTAATGTTTTTTTTCATACTTGCTTGCATGGTTTCTGAAGAGAAGTCTGATGTAATTCTTATTCTTGTCCCTCTGTAGGCATTCCTCCTCACCCCCAGCTTCATTCAAGATTTTCTCCTTGTCTCTGATTTTCTGAAGTTTGAATAAAATATGCCTAAATGTAGATTTTTAAATATTTGCCTACTTAGTGTTCTCCAGGTTTCCTGGATATGTGGATTGGTGTATGTCATTAATTTTGGAAAATTCTCAACCATTACTTAAAGTATTTTTTTCTGTTCCTTTCCTTCTTCTCTTTTTTATATTCTCATTACACATTTGTTCTACATTTTTTAATTGTCCCACAATTCATGAATGCTCTGTTCTGTTTCTTTCACTATTTTTTTTCTCTTTGCTTTTAAATTTCTATTGATCTATCTTTGAGTTCACTGATTCGTCCCTTGGCTATGTCTAGTCCAATTATGAGCCCCTCAAATTTATTCTGCGTTTCTGTAACAGTGTTTCTGATTTCTGCTGTTTTCTTTGGATTTCTTTTTTTCAGAGTGTTTCTCTCTCCACTTACGTTACTTACTTATATTTGCATGTTGTCCACTTTTCCTCATGAAGCGCTTATTTTATTAATTATAGCTATTTTAAATTTCCAGTTTGAAAATTGCAAAATCTCTGCCTTATCTGAGTCTGGTTCTAATGGCTCTATCTGTTTAGGCTGTGCTTTTTTGTTTTTAGCATGTCTTTTAAATTTTCATTAAAACCTGGACACAATGTTCTCAGTAAAAGGATCTATGTAAATAGGCCGTGAGCAGACGGTTTTATGTTTGCCTGGCTAGGAGTTGAGCTGTGTTTGCTATTTGCTGTAGCTGTAAGTGTTAAAGGCCAAAATTTCATCGGTGTCACTTTTTTTTTTTTTAATCCCTCACGCCTTTGTGTTTTCCTTGAAATTTCTTAAAATAGGACTAAGGCTTATAGTTTTCCCTTTGCAATCTTTTGTGCAGGAGCATTATTGAGGTGGTGGTAAGGAGTGGGGTGAGGAGAAGTGTTCTATAGTCTCAATCTTTTAGTAATCCTATGCCCCTGGGCTTTGACCTTCACAGGTGCTTCTCTGCCACTTCCCATCTCTGCTTAGGTGAGACAGGAGGACTAGAGGAAATTGGAGTTCAATAATTCTCTTCTCCCAGTACTGTCAGTCTCTGGTAAAACCCAAAGTGGTTAGGTTCTCGTGAAATAGTTTCCTTTGAGGGTAGGCTTGTGTTAAGAAGTACAAAATGCTCGCGGCATATTTCAGAGTCGTTAATTCTCCTTTCCCTAAAGGAAGCTTCCTGATCTTCAGTCAGAGCGCCTGATGGGATTCATAGAGGTAACTCATGGAAGGGTGGGGCCCCTAAGACTCCAGTCCTAATTTTTAACTCTCCATCATTGTGCATATTGATCTTCCAGGAATTTGTTTATTATAATTTAACTTTTCCTACCTTGGTTGACTCCAGCAGCCAGCTTTTCCAGGGCTTTTGTTCCCAGAAAGCTGTGATTCTCTGTATTCACCTGTCACCAATTTGGGAGGCATTGGTCAACCTTGTGACACAACTCTTGGATGAATCTAAGAAAAAGTCATTGGTGTTCTATTTATTCAGCTTTATTCTTCTTGGAAGTGAGGACTTCCAGGTTGGAAAACAGAAGCCTCATTTAGTTTTCAAGGTATTTTTTTCTCTAAGACAAATAAGAACACACACATTTTTGTACATGTGTACTTTTGATGTACCTGTGCCTGGTTTTCCATTACCAAAAGAGTAGAATAACTGAATACTAAGATACAGTAATTTTCTTTAAATTTTAATTCCAATGCAGTTAATACACAGTGTTATATTCATTTTAGGTGTGTAATTAGTGATTTGACAATTCCATATATTACTCAGTGCTCATCAAAATAGGTGTACTTTTCATCCCCATCACTTATTTCACCCATCCCAACAGCCAATTATCCTGTGATAACCATCTATTTATTCTCTATAGTTGAGTCTGGATTTTTGTTTGTTCTTTAAAGATTTTGTTTACTTGACAGAGAGCACAGATGGGGGAGCAGCAGGCAGAGGCAGAACAGAGAGGGAGAAGCAGGCTCCCTGCCAAGCAAGGAGCACAATGTGGGGATCATGACCTGAGTCAAAGGCAGACATTTAACCAACTGAGCCACCCAGGTGCCCAAGAGTATTTTTTGTCTCTTTTTTCCCCTTTGTTCATTTATATTGTTTCTTAAATTACCATGTACCAGTGAAATCATATGGTATTTATTTCTTTCTGGCTGACTTATTTTACTTAGCATTATATACTCTAGATCCATCTATGTTGTTACAAATGGCAATATTTCATTCTTTTTTATCCCTGAATAATATGTAATTGTATGTATATACCACGCCTTCTTTATTAATTCATCTACCAAGGCACACTTCCATAATTTTGCTATCGTAAATAATGCTCCAATAAACATAGGTGTGCATAGATCCTTTCAAGTTAGGGTTTTCATATTCTTTGGATAAATACCAGAAGTGGAATTATGGATCAAAGGTAGTTCTATTTTTAATTTTTTAAGTAACCTTCATACTATCTTTCACAGTGGCTATACCAGTTTACATTCCTCCTAACAGTAGATGAGCGCACTTTTCTCTCCATATCCTTGCCAACACCATTTTTTATTTTTTGACGTTAGCCATCTGACAGGTGTGAGGTGTAATTATGATTTTGATTTGCATTTCCCTGATGATGAGTGATGTTGAGCATCTTGTCACGTATCTGTTAGCCCTTTGGATGTCGTCTTTGGAGAAATGGCTTTTTCTGTCTTCTGCCCATTTTAAGTTGGATTATTTGGTGTTGAGTTGTATAGTTCTTTGTATATTTTGGATACTAAGCCTTTATCAGATATGTCATTTGCAAATATCTTTACCTATTCAGTAGGTTATCTTTCAGTTGTATTGTTTCCTTTGCTGTGTAGTTTTTTTGTTTGTTTGTTTCGATGTAGTCCCAATACTTTATTTTGCTTTTGCTTCCCTTGCCTCAGGAGACATATCTAGAAAAAAAGTTGCAATGGCCAATATCAGATAAATTATTGCCTGTGTTCTCTTCTAGGGTTTTTATGGTTTCAGATCTCACAAATAGGTCTTTCCTCCATTTTGAGTTTATTTTTGTGTATGGTGTAAGAAAGTGGTCCAGTTTCATTCTTTTGCATGTAGCTGTCCAGTTTTCCAAAAACTATTTGTTGAAGAGGCTATCTTTTTTCATTGCATCTTGTTGCCTCCTTTGTCATACATTAGTTGACCATATAATTATAGATTTATTTATAGGCTTTCCATTCTGTTCTATTGATCCTCTCTGTTTTTGTGCCAGTGCCATACTATTTTGATGACTACAGCTTTGTAATATAGCTTGACACTGGAATAGTGTTACCTCCAGCTTTGTTTTATTTATTTATTTTTTTCATGATTGCTTTGATTATTTGGGGTCTGTAGAAATTCCAAACAAATTTTAGGTTTGTTTGTTCTAGTTCTGTGAAAAATGCTGTTGGCATTGTGATAGAAATTGCATTAAATCTCTAGATTGCTTTGGGTGGTATGGACATTTTAACAATATTTGTTCTTCCAATCCATAAGCATGGAATGACTTCCATTTGTTTCTGTTTTCTTTTATTTCTTTCATCAGTGTTTTATAGTTCTCAGTACAGGTTTTTGAACTCCTTGGTTAAGTTTATTCCTAGGTATTTTATTAATTTGGGGCAATTGTAAATAGGGTTGTTTTCCTAATTTCTCTTTCGATTCATCACCAGTATATAGAAATGCAGTGGATAGCTGCATATTGATTTTTTTTTTTTTTATCCTGCAACTTTACTGAGTTCATTTATCTGTTCTAATAGGTTTTTTTGGTGACATCTTTAGGGTTTTCTATATATAGTATCATGTCCTCTGTTAAATGGTGGAAGTTCTATTTCTTCCTCACCAATTATATACCTCTTATTTCTTTTTGTTGTCTGATTGCTTGGGTATAACTTCCGGTACTATGTTGAATGAGTGGTGAGAATGCACATACTTCTGTTGTTCCTGACCTTAGAGGGAAATCTTTCTGTTTTTCACCATTGAGTATGAGGTAAGAGATGTATTTTTCATTTATAGACTTTTCTGAGATATGTTTCCTGTAAACCTACAAGCTTTCTATTATGATTGGCTATATTTTTTCAAATGTTTTTCTGCATCTATTAAGTTGATCATATAATTTGTGTTCTTTCTCTTATTGATGTGATGTATCATGTTGTTTGATTTGCAAGAATTGAAATATGTGGTAGAATTCATTTATGAATCCCACTGGTTCTGAACTTTTGTTTGTTGGGAATTTCTTAATTACTTATTCTTTCATTGCTGGAAATTGATCTATTCCAATTTTCTATCTCTTCCTGATTTAGTTTAGGGAGCTTATATGTTTCTAGAAATTTACCCACTTCTTCTAGGTTGTCCAATGTCCACGCATGTAATTTTTCATAATATTCTTTTATAATCCTTTGTATTTCTGTGGTGTTGGTTATTTCTTCTCTTTCATTCTGATTTTCTTTCTCTCTCTTTCTCATCTCTCTGTATTTCTATCTGTCTCTCCCTCTTTCATTCTTTCTATCTTTTTGTGTGTGTGTGTGATGAATCTGGCTAAAGTTTTATCAATTTTGTTGAACTTTTCAAAGAACCAGCTCCTGGTTTCATTGATCTGTGCTATCATTTTCTTTGTTTCTTTGTTTGTTTGTTTTCAGTTTCTATTTTGTTTATTTCTAGTCTCTTCTTCACAGTTTCCTTTCTTCTACTTGTTTTCAATTTTGTTCTTCTTTTTCTAAATTGTAAGATTAGGTTGTTTATTTGAGATTTTTCTTGCTTCTTGAGGTATGCCTGTCTTGCTATAAACTTCCCTTTCAGAACGTCTTTTGCTGCATCCTAAAGATTTTGGACCATTGTGTTTTCATTTTCTTTGTGTCCATGTAATTTTTTATTTCCTCTTTGATTTCTTGGTTGATTCATTCATTGTTTCATAGCATGTTATTTAACCTTGATATGTCTGTGCTCTTTTTAGATTTTTTTCTTGTGATTGATTTCTAGTTTCATAGCATTATGGTCAGGAAATATGCATGGTATGACTGATATTTTTTAATTTGTTGAGACTTATTTTGTGGGCTAATATGTGACATATTCTGGAGAATATTCTATGTGCACTTGTAAAGAATGTGTATTCTGCTGTTTTAGCATGAAATGTTCTGAGTCTATCTGTTAAATCCATCAATCCAATGTGTGATTCAGTTCCCTGTTTCTATGTTGAATTTCTGTTTGGATGAGCTCTCCAGTGATGTAAGTGGGGGTGTTAAATCCCTCTACTGTAATAATTGTTTTATTATCGATTACTACCTTTATGTTTGTTATTAATCATATTATGAATTTGTTTATTTTTGTGTTGAGTGCATAAATATTTACATTTGCTATACCTTCTTGTTGGGTTTTCCTTTATATTATCAAGTACTGCCCTATTTTGTCTCTTATTATCATCTTTGTCTTATTTTTTTTAAAGATTTTATTTATTTATTTGACAGACAGAGATCACAAGTAGGCAGAATGGCAGGCAGAAAGAGAGGGGGAAGCAGGCTCCCTGTGGAGCAGAGAGCCTGATGCGGGGCTCAATCCCAGGACCCTGGGATCATGACCTGAGCCAAAGGCAGAGGTTTAACCCACTGAGCCACCCAGGCGCCCCATCATCTTTGTTTTAAAGTCTGTTTCATTCAATATAAGATTCTCTACTGCAACTTTCTTTTCACACTTATTTGCATGATGAATATTTGTCCATCCTTTACTTTCAATTTGTGTGTATCTTTAGGTATATGAAATGAGTCTCTTGTAGCCAGCATGTAAGTGTTTTTTTCTTTGTTATCCATTCCATCATCCTATGTCTTTTAATTGATGCATTTAGTTTATTTACATTCACAATAATTATTTGCAGGTATGTACTTACTGCCATTTTGTTGCTTGTTTTATGGTTGTTTTTATAGATCATCCTTGTTCCTTTCTTCCTTGTTCTCTTCTCTCACAATAACTTGCCTCTCTTTAGTGATTTACTTGGATTATTCTCTCCTTACTTTTTGTATATCTATTACTTTTTTGATTTTGCATTACCAAGAGGTTTGTATATAACACCTGCATATAGCAGTCTAGATTAAGTTGATGTTTGCTTAAGTTTGAACCCATTTTTGCCTTATCTCCCTGTCACATTTTAGGTATTTAATGCTGTACTTTACATCTTTTTCTTTTGTGAGTCCTTTGATTAATTTTAACAAATAAGCTTACTTTTACTGCTTTTGTGCTTCCTGCTTTTCTTAACTTATGATTTTTCTTTCCCACTAGAAGAGTCACCTTCAACATTTCTTCTTGGATTGTTTTAGTGTCATGAACTCATTCAATTTATATCTAGGAAATTCTTTATTTCTCCTTCTGTTCTGAATGATAGCTTTGCTGGACACACTATTTTAAGTTGCAAGGTGTTTTTTTTTCTTTTGTCAGCATTTTGAATATATCATACCATTCATTTCTGGCTTGCATATTTTCTGCTGAAAAATCAGGCTTATGGGGGCACCTGGGTGGCTCAGTCATTAAGCATCTGCCTTCGGCTAAGTTCGTGATCCCAGGGTCCTGGGCTGGAGCCCTGCATCGGGTTCCCTGCTCAGCAGAGAACCCACTTCTCTCTCTCCTCCCCACTCCTGCTCCCTCTCACTATCTGTATCTCTCTCAAATAAATAAATAAACTCTTTTAAAAAAAAATCAGGCTGACAACTTAACAGGGTTTCCATTGTATGGAACTGTTATCTCTTGCTGCTTTAAAAAATTCTCTCTTTACTACTACCTTTTAGCAGTTTTAATTACTGTGTGTCTTGGTGTGGACCTCTTTTGGTTGATTTATTGAGCCATCTCTGTGCCTTCTCAGTCTGGATTTCTATTTCCATCCCCATATTCAGGAAGTTTTCAGCTATTATTTCCTCAAATGAATTTTCTGCCCCCTTTTCTCTCTCTTCTCCTTCTGGGATCTCTCTAATGTTAATGTCATTATGCTTCATGGCATCACTGGATTCCCTGTCTATTCTCACTTTGCCTAAATTCTTTTTTTTTTCACCTGTTCAGTTTGCTTATTTTCCATCACACTGTCCTGAGGCCATTAATTCATTCTTCTGCTTCCTCTAGTCTGGTATTTATTCTATCTAGTGTACTTTGAACTCCATTTATTGTGCTCTTCATTTCTGATTGGTTCTCCTTTATCTGTTTGGTGAGACACTGATGTCCTCCACTCTTTATCTTTATCTTTATCTTTATCTTTATCTATATCTTTATCTTTATCTTTATCTGTTTGGTGAGACACTGTTGTCCTCCACTCTTTTCTCAAACCCAGTATCTTCATGGTCATTACTTTAAATTCTCTATCAGGCATATTACCCATCCCTATTTCATTTAGTTCTCTTGCTGTGATTTTGTACTCTTCTTTGATGTTTTTTCTGTCTCCTCATTTTATCTAACTCTCTATGCATGTATCTAGGTATTAAGAAAGTTAGCTATGTCTCCTTCTCTTAAAAGTAGTGTCCTTATGAAGAAGAGGTCCTATGGTGCTCTTCAGTGTCCTGTCCCTTGTCCACCAGAACCTGGCACTTCAGGTGTGTTTCCTATATGTGTTACATGTACCCTGATGTTATGGCTGAGCCATTTTTCCTTTAGTCCAGTTGTCTGTAATGGCTCTCTTTGCTTGTTGTGGGCAGGTTTCAGTCCCTGTGGTGTTAGTAGGCTAGTCTGGGGCCACCTTGGGCTGAAGTTGAGTCAGCCCACTTGTTTGTCAGAGATGTAATAGCACGCAATTGCAGAGTGTTTTCCCTTGAGAAGCTTTCATTGGTGGGTGGGGCTACATTCAGACCAGCTGTTTGCTACCAGCCCACTTCTGGGTTGGGTGGTCTTACTGTTGTGTGTAGTTATCTTTCACTCTCCCTTGAGCAGGACTCAGTATGGAGTGGTGCTGGCTCTTGTCAAGGCTGCTTGCACATTTCCAGTTTTGTGATACTGCTTTGGTTGGTCTCTGGCCAAGAGTGCATTGGAGGAGACGAATCTGTGGTGTGCATGGAAGCAGGATGCATGCTGATTTGCAAGGTCTTCACATTTGTTTTCTAGGGGAGGGTATCTGCAGTGCTGGGACAGAGGCCCACCTGGATGGAGGGAATGGGGCACACTGTTAATCAAGTTAAGTAGTGAAGTGGCTGTGTGTTTATGCTGGGAGACATGGGGACTGAAATGGTGCCTGCCATTTCCTTTGTTCCTGCAGGATTCTGCCAGTGACCTAATCCCTCTAGGACATGCTCTGAGATGAGTAAACAACTCTCTCACCCATATGCCTCACATGTTTTTCAAGCTGTTACTTCTATGCTGTATCTTGTAGGACTATTTAGTGTGTTGTCTCTTTAAGGGTAGGGATGATTTCCTATGGACCTCCCACCTCTCCCAGAGCCAGGCCCCCTAATTTTTTACAATCCCAGGCTAAAGTCCCACTGATTATAAGTACTTATAAAATTTGGCCCTTCTGGTTTTCAAAGCCAAATATTATGGTGATTTGTCTTGCCCCTTCAGGTTCCCCAGTGTGAGGGCCTGTTTCTCTCTCCTCTCTTTACCCATGGCATCCCTTCCAGCTGGCGATAATCCCAAGGGACTATTTAGGAACCGTGTCTCTGCCCTTCCTATGCTCTTCCATGCGGCCTCTCTTCTACAGTTAGTTTAGTGGGGTTTGTTTTGCCAGACTTGGAGTCATTTTCTGTGCTATTTACATTGATGCAAGTGTTATTTAGTATTATCTATGGGTTTAGGTGTGCTTAGGGTCCTCTACTCTTATCATCTTCCCAGGTATCCCAGGGTATGCTAATTTTTAGATCTAGTATACACCACCAAACTCAGTGTGCTTCCTCCTGTAGCAAATGAGTTGTTGCTCTGCATCCATGTGAACACTGAGGGACTGTCAGTCTCTTCAATTTTAGCTAGTGTTCTATGTGTGGTGGTGCCTCATTATTGTGATTTTCATTTGCTCTGATATATTTATTAATGAAAGTAAATACCACTTACATACTTTCTTTTGTAAGTTACCCTCTCAGATCTTCTATTCCTTTTTCTCTTAGATCATTTGACTTTTTCTTATTAAGTTTTAGGAGGTTTTTACATATTCTGAATGTGAGACCTTTGTCAGTTGTATATGTTGCATATATTTACTCACACTGTCACTTGCCTCTTCACTCCACGATGGCATCTTTGATTTAAAAATCCTTGATTTGAATGTAGTCTAGTCTATCAATCTCCTCCTTTATATGTATTGCTTTTTATAATCTGTCCAAGAAGTAATTTCTAAGGTGCTTGTGTGGTTAAATTATTTAAGTATCCAACTTGTGAATTCAGTTTAGGTCATGGTCTCAGGGTTGAGATCAAGCCCTACATTGGACTCTGCACTCAGCACTCTGACTTTAGATCTGCTTGAGATTCTCTCTCTCCCTCTGCCCCTCCTCACCTCATGCCTCTCTCTCTCCCAAAATAAATAAAATCTTTTTTAAAAAAGCATCCAACTCTGGGTTTTGGCTCAGGTCATGATCTCAGAGTCATGAGATTGAGCCCTGTGTGGGTTCCACATGCTTAATAGGGAGTCTACTTCTCTCCCTCTGGCCCTTCCTTTTTCCAAATAAGTAGATAAATCTTAAAAAAAAAAAAAAAAGGAAGAGATCATTTTCTACCTCTCCTACCTCAAGTTCATAAAAATAATTTATCTTATGAAATATTTATTTTTTACAATTCCAAGCTAATTCTTTCAGGAATAGATTTTTGTAAGTCGTATAAAACAGATCTCAAGATTTACCTTTTACATATGCTGTACAATTGACATAGCACCATCACTAATTTTTATCACTAACCTTTAGTACTTCCTTTGTCATAGATGATGTGTCCTCTTATGCATGGGTTGTTTTTGGACACACCTTTTCTATTGGTTTATTTTCTTTTCTTGTTTCACTCTTACTGTCTTCTTATAGCTTTATATTAAGTTTTGTATCTATATAATACTTTCTTTCATTTAATTCTTCTTTAAGAATGTCATTTCTTGGGGCGCCTGGGTGGCTCAGTGGGTTAAGCCCCTGCCTTCGGCTCAGGTCATGATCTCAGGGTCCTGGGATCGAGTCCCGCATCGGGCTCTCTGCTCAGCAGAGAGTCTGCTTCCCTCTCTCTCTCTCTCTGCCTGCCTCTCCATCTACTTGTGATTTCTCTCTGTCAAATAAATAAATAAAATCTTTAAAAAAAAAAAAAAAAGAATGTCATTTCTTGGCCTTTTGCAAATCATACCAAATTTATAGTCAGATTATCAACTTCCATTTTTAAAACCTTGCTGGGATTTTGATTTATTTAGTGTTAATTTTTGACTGGATTTTATTATATTTTAATTATAATTATAATGTAACATAGATTAACATAGATGGTGGGAGTAGGATTGCTAAATATCAGAAAGAGGGGGCAGTATTTTATATAATCTTTTAAATATTAGCATAACCTGACAGAAGAAAGACCTTTCAGTAAAGTTTATAGCGGGTAATTGCAAAAGATTTGTAAGCATATGCATCCAATCAAGATTGTGGATCAGTCTGACATCTTATGGGAATCTCTCAATCCTAGCAAGGACAGATGGAGCTCTTGATTGTTTGTGCAGAAATAAACGATGGAAAGGTTCTCAAAATTTGCAAGAATCTATACATATATTCTCAATGGGTCCAGAAGTCTCAAAAAGATTTTTAAATGTTTTGTTTAGGTAATCATCTAAAAAAATTGAGATCAACATATTCTGGGCCTTCTAGATGGCCTTTGTTTTGATAACCAAGTTGTTTTATTTCTATGCACAAAATTACACATAAGAAAACCCAGAGAATGAAACATAAATTTCTTGATGAATTCGTTTCAAAAGTGACAGAAACCTGTAAGCTTCAACTCACCTGGTTGACTTGAAATGACTACTGTATGAGGGCTTTAAGTTGTCTGAGGGCTTACTTTTCTGCATCAGTAAGCTATAAAAAATCACATCATATTTTAATAATAGTTGACATTATTTTAAAATATGAGGATAGATTATTGTAATAAAAGTGAATATGACTTTAGAAAAATCTATCCTAGTTTTATAAATTTACTTGTATTTGGGCTTTGTTACCTGAAGCTAGTTTCTGGGACTTGTTTTTAAGTGAATCCCCTGGGGGAAGGGGAGCAGGGCAGTATAAGGATTAGACAACAAGGTTTTTGTTTAACCCCAATGAAAGCCTCTTACTAAAATATAAAAATATAAAATAGGTCCTTACAAATATGAGCACAGTATGAGATTTGACTTTAGGGCTTAATATTCTTTTTGGGGGGGGAATGATGTGGTCCATTTCTGTTGACCCTGACTTGAGTTTCACAGTTCTGAGTAACTGTGTCTTCTCCCAGGAATACAGACATTTTCAATGCCAGGGAGGGAGTGGTAAACATGGAGGAATATTAGACTTATTCTCCAGAAATCTCCTGCTTGATATTCCACTGCTGGCAACATGTATTTTCTGGTACTGAGATTAACAGCAGGAAGGAGCACTCCATGCATGAGCCTAAGCTTCTGGGGTTTTAATGGGTTGCAGGAAACTTCGTTGTGAGCAGTAATGAATCTGCTGGAAATCAGAGCTGGAATTAAGACAGATTCTTTACCATTGGCCTGGTGTGGAATAACTTGGAGGTACACTTGCTGAGGCAATAATGAGTCTTTAGTAATGCAAACTGGTAACTGCTCAAGGCTACTGGGTCTGAGATTTATAATCCTACATCACTGAGTTTTTGAAAGCTTAAAATCAAGCCAATAATTAAGATGTTGACTACTAATATTTGTTGAGAGATTTTTGGTTTTGTTTTACTTTCTTTTTAATCAGGAGAAGTGATAGTAGGGGTAGAAGGAAAAGGAAGAAACCCTAATGAGCATCAGAGTCATTAATTTTGAAAATATCCCATGGGATTATTCTGACTCACAATTTTGGTTAAAATTGGAGACAGATTGACACTTTTAAAGTTCAGATTTCTATTTTGGTTGCTTAAGGTTATTCATTTATACTTTAATTAGAAAACTGTGGTAGAGTACTCTGTAGGACTTAGTTTTAAACCCTCCTTCCATCATTTGCCCTACTCCTCATTCTAAAAAAAAAAAAAGGGGAAAATGGGTCTATTGAATATATATTATTTATGATCCATGAGAGCAGGGACTGTATCTTCCATATTCACTGCTGATTTCAAAGCTTAGTATAGCGTCCAACACATACTTATTTCTCAATAAATATCAATTAAATGAATTTCTACCTTCCAGATTACCTTGCTTCCAACTTCTAAATCAAATACTAAGAGCTTCACATAATGGCAGCTCTGGTAAGTTTCACACCAGTTTTCCTTGTGGTGTGACATTTATTTTTAGGCACCAACTCATTTATTTATATTTAAGTTAATGAAAACAAATGAAATGACAAGTGAAAATAACGTGTTATAGACCCATTTAATCAGTGTTCCAATTATATCAGCCATTCTTAATTTTTTAAGACAATTTCTAGAGCAGTTTTAGGTTTAAAGCAAATATGAAAGAAAGGTACAGAGATTTCCCTTCTACCCCTTGCCCTCCCCACATTATCAACGTCTCCCCACCCAGATTAGTACATTGGTTACAACTGAGAACCCCAAATCATTACCACTCAAAGTCCACAGTTTACATTAGGGTTCACTCTTGGTGTATGTTCTGGGGGTTTGGACAAATGTATAATGACATGTATTTACCACTGTAGTATCATACAGCATTGTTTCACTACCCTAAAATCCTGGTAATTCACCTATTCATCTGTCCCCCAACTCCTGGCAACCACTTATCTTTTTTACTGTCTCCACAATTTTGCTTTATCCAAAATATCCTTACAATAATACAGTGTATAGTCTTTTCATATTGGCTTTTTCACTTAGTGATATGCATTTAACTTTCCTCTGTGACTTTTCATAGCTTGATATCTCATTTCTTTTTAGTGCTGAACAATATTCCACTGTTTGGATGTATCATAGTTTATCCATTCACCCACTGAAGAACATTTTAGTTGCTTCTGAGTTTTGGTAATTATGAATAATGTTGCTATAAACATTTAAGTACAGGTTTGTGTGGGTATAAATTTCCAAATGCTTTGAGTAAATATCAAGTAATGTAATGACTAGGTTGTGTGATAAGATAATGGAATATGTTCAGTTTGAAAAAAACAAACACCAAATAATTATTCAAAGTGAATCCACTGTTTTGTATTCCCACCAGAATAAAGAATTCCTGTTGCTCCACAGCCTTGCCAGCCTTTGCTGTTGTCAATGGTCCAGATTTTGGCCTTTCTAGTAGGTGTATAGTGGTATCTTGTTGTTATAATTCACATTTTCTGATGACATATGATGTGCAGCATTTATTTCATGTGTATTTGCCATTTATATCTTTTCTTTGGTGAGTGTCTGTTAAGGTCATTGGTCTATTTTCAGTCTCTCCCTTTTTTTTAAGATTTTATTTATTCATTTTACAGAGAGAGATCACACGTAGGCTGAGAGGCAAGAGAGAGAGGAGGAGGAAGCAGGCTCCCTGCTGAGCAGAGAGCCTGATGTGGGACTCGATCCCAGGACCCTGAGATCACCACCTGAGCCGAAGGCAGAGGCTTAACCCACTGAGCCACCCAGGAGCCTATTTTTGTTTGTTTGTTCATTTGTTTGTTATTATCCTCTTGAGTTTTAGGGTCTTTTAAAAAAGAGTTCTTTATATATTTTGGATAATATCTTTATCAGGTCTATCTTTTATAAATATTTTCTCTAAATCTATAGTTTCCTGTTTCATTCTTTCAAAAATATCTTCCATAGATAGACCAGAAATTAATTCTATTTCATCTTTGATTCCTTTCATCAGAATTTTTGTGTTTCTTCATGTCGATTTTGTACTTTTTATATATTTATATCTAAATATTTCATTTTTGAGGTTTCTAATGTAAAGTATGTTGTATTTTCAGGTTCAAATTTCACCTGTTAGTTGCTGCTGGTATATAGGAAAGCTATTGACTTATGTACATCAATATTATATCTTAAAACCTTATAATAGTCATTAATTAGTTCCAGAATTTTTTATGGATCCATTTGGTTTTTTTACATAGATAATAATGCCAAACAAGACATTTTTATTTCTTCCTTCCCTGTCTATATACTTTTAATTTCCTTTCATTATTATATTGCATTAGCTAATACTTCGAGTGCAGTATTGAAAAAGAATAGTGAGAGGGGATATCCCTGCCTTATTCCTGATCTTAGTGGGAAAGCTTCTTGTTTCTCATCATTAAGTATAATATTAGCTGTAGAGTTTTTTAAATAGATATTCTTTATCAAGTTGAGGAAATTCCCCTCTATTCCTAGTTTACAGGGAGTTTTTATCATGAATGGGTATTGGATTTTGCCAAATACTTTTTTTTTATATGGTCATGTGATTTTATTTAGCCTGTTGCTGTGCAGTATTACATTAATTGATTTTCAGATGATAAACCAACCTTGCATACCTGTAATAAATCCCCTTTGGTCATGGTTTGTATTTGGCCCAGCATGTGATCTATCTTGATTAATGTTCCATATGGGCTTGAGAAGAATGTTTATCTGCTGTTAGATGAAATAGTCTATGGATGTCCATTATAGCCTGGTGATCAATAACAATGTTGATTTCACTTATGTCCTTACTGATTTTCTGCCTGCTAGATCTATCCATTTCTGATAAAGGGGTGCTGAAGTCTCCAACTGTAATTATGTATTCATCTATTTCTCTTAGCACTTCTACCAGTTTTTGCCTCATAAATTTTGGCCTCATATATTTTGATGATCGTTTATTAAGTTCACACACACTAAGAACTGTTATGTTTCCTTGGAGAGTGATTTCCCTTGTTTGAAGTTTGCTCAGTCTAATATTAGTATTATAATCTTCACTTCCTTCTGATCAATATTAGCAGTAAATATGTTTCTTTATTCACTTACTTTTAAATTATGTATGTCTTTATGTTTTAAAGTTATTCTCTTATGGGGTGCCTGGGTGGCTCTGTTGTTGGGTATCTGCCTTTGGTTCAGGTCGTGGTCCTGGGGTCCTGGGATTGAGCCCCACATAGGCTCTCTGCTCAGCGGAAAGCTTGCTTTTCCCTCTCCCACTCCCCCTGCTTATGTTCCCTCTCTCGCTGTGTCTCTCTCTGTCAAATAAACAAATAAATAAAATCTTTAAAAAAATAAATAAAGTTGTTTTCTTACATACAGCATATAATTGAGGGTTTTTTTATCCATTCTGACAATCTTTTTATTGTCATATTTAGATGATTGACATTCAAGGTGATTACTGACATAACTGGATTAATATTTACCATGTTACTGTTTTCTATCTGTTGCCCCAATTTTTTCTATTTTTGTCTTCCACTCTTTTTCTGTGATGTTGTTTTTAATTAAGCATTTTTCCTTTATTCCAAGTTATCACTTTTCTTAACATATTAGCTATATTTTCTTTTAGTTTTTTTTTTTAGTGGTTGCCATAGAATTTGCAATATTCATTTACAGCTAATCAAAGATGACTTTCAAATAACACCATACAGTTTCACAGATAATGTAAGTAACTTATAACAATAAAATAAACCTAATTTGTCCTTCCCATATTTTTTCAGTGCTTTAATTCACTGTATTTTGTATAAGCATATATAAGCATATATTGTATGTTAGATATAGAATCAAGTATATACCATCAAATGCATTGTTGTATTTTGAACAAACTGTTATATATTTGGTCATATAATGAGTAGTAAATAAGCCACAGAGATCTAATGCACAATATAATGAACATAGACAATATTGTACTCAAATTAAGTAATCTAATAAATAGCACTACAATGGCAATCATATTACAATATGTAAGTGTGTCAAAGTAACATGCTGTACACCTTAAATTTCACAATATGTCATATTTATTTTTTTAAATAAAGAAAAACAAAAAAATTTGTTTAATTTTTATTTATTCCTTCTCTAATACTTTCTCTTCTTTATGTAGATCTGAGTTTTTGATACCCATAATTTTCCTTCTTTCTATAGAATTTATTTTAATAAATGTTTCTTGAAATGTGAGTCTATGGGCAATAAAGTCCCTCAATTTTTGTTGCAAAAGCCTTTATTTTTCATTTATGAAGTATAATTTTGTAATATGCCAAATCCTATGTTGGTGGTGTTTTCTCTCAAGCCTTAGATATTTCACCTCACCGTCTTCCTACTTTTGTGATTGCTGAAAAGAAGTTGGACATAATTATTTTATCTTTGTCTTCAGTAGACAAGGTACTTTCTTCTCTGTCTTGTTTGAGGATTTTATCTTTGACTTTTTTATAGTTTGAAAATGATATGCTTAGGTGTAGTGTATGAGGTTTTTTAGTTTGGTTGGTTTGGGTTTGGGTTTGTATTTATCCTGCTTGTTCTCTGAGCTTCCTGGATATGTAGTTTGATGTGCGACATTAATTTGGAAAAGTTCTCAGTCATTGTTGCTTCAGTTTCATTTCTGCTCCTTTCTCTCTTATCCTTTGGTATTCCCATTGCACATATGTTACATCTTTAATGGTTGTCTCACGTTTCTTGGATATTCTGTTCTGTTTTTTCATTCTTGGTTCCCATATTTATTTTACTCATGGAGGTTTTTATTTTTACCTCCTCAAGCTCCATGTGCAGTCCTTTAATGAAACCCAAAAGTCACTCTTTGTTTCTGTCACTGTTACTATCTTTGGCATTGATTTTTTTCTTAGGATTTCAATCTCTCTGCCTACATTGCCTATCTGTTCTTGTATGCTGTCTAATTTATGTATTGGAGCCCTTAGCATATTAATCATAGTTGTTTTTTTATTACATTTTTAAAAATTCCAGTATATTTACCATACAGTGTTATATTAGTTTCAGGTGTACAATAAAATGATTCCAAAATTCTATATATTACTCACTGCTCATCGTGATAACTGTACTCTTAATCCTGGTCACCAACTCCACCCATCTCCCACCCACCTTCCTTCTGGTAACCTTCAGTTTGTTCTATATTAAAAGTCTTTTTTTTTTTGTTTGTCCCCTTTTCTTTGATCATTTGTTTCATTTCTTAAATTCTACATACAAGTGAATTCATGTATTTGTCTTTCTCTGACTTATTTCACTTAACATTATACTTTTTAGATTCCTTCATGTTTTTGTAAGTGGCAAGTTTTTATTCTTTTTATGGATGAGTAATACTACATTCTATTATATAGATATATAGATAATGTAATATATATATATATATATATATATCCCACTTCCTTAGATGTTCATCTATTAATGAATACTTGGATTGTTTCCATAATTTAGCTATAATAAATAATGCTACCATAAACATAGGGTACATATATCTT
This sequence comes from Mustela putorius furo, assembly GCF_011764305.1. Taxonomy (NCBI): domain Eukaryota; kingdom Metazoa; phylum Chordata; class Mammalia; order Carnivora; family Mustelidae; genus Mustela; species Mustela putorius. The sequence continues at coordinate 1,853,834 of NW_025421424.1, forward strand.
AGCAAATTAGTATTTTCATATTCTTTGGGGAAAATACCCAGGAGTGGGATTACTGGATCATATGATAATTCTATTTGTAATTAAAAAAAATATATATTTTATTTATTTATTTATTTGTCAGAAAAAGAGAGAGAAAGCACACAAGCAGGCAGAGAGGCAGGCAGAGGTGGAGAGAGAGGAAGGCCCCCCGCCAAGCAAGGAGCCCAATGAGGGACTTGATCCCCGGACCCCAGGATCATGACCTGAGCCAAAGGCAGCTGCTTAACCCACTGAGCAACACAGATGTCCCTATTTTTAATTTTTTTGAGAAAATTTCATTCTGTTTTCCCCAGTGGCTGTACCAGTTTACATTCCCTTTTAATAAAAAAAAAAAACATTAATAAAAAACATTCCAGTTTACATTCCCACCAAGGGTGCATGAGGTTTCCTTTTTCTCCCCATCTTCACCAACACTTATTTTTTAGGTTTTGATGTTTGCCATTCTGACAAGTATGAGTTGATATCTCATTGTAGTTTTAATTTGCATTTCCTTGAGTGTAGGTGATAATGAACATTTTTTCATGTGTCTGGTGGCCATCTGAGTGTCTTCTTTGGGGAAATGCATGTTCATGTCTTCTGCCCTTTTATAAATTGGAATGTTTGGGTTTTGGGTGTTGACTCTTATAAGGTCTTTATATATTTTGAATACTAATCCTTTATCAAATAAGTCATTTCCAGATACCTACTCCCATTTACTAGGTTGTCTTTTAGTTTTATTGATTGTTTACTTCACTGCAAGTAAAGCTTTTTATTTTGATATAGTTCCAATAGTTTATTTTTGCTTTTGTTTCCCTTTGCCCAAGAGACATATCTGGAAAAATGTTGTTATGGCCAATGTCAAAAAGGTTACTGCCCATGTTTACTGTAGGATTTTTATGGTTTCAATTTTGCATTTAGGTCTTTAATCCATTTCAAAAATATTATTATATATGGTGTAAGGAACAGGTCCACTTTTATTCGTTTGCATGTAGCTGTCCAGTTTTCTCAAAACGATTTGTTGAAACTTTTTTCCCCATGGCAATGTCTTGCCTCCTTTGTTGAAGATTAATTGAGCATATAGTCATGTATTTAATTTGGGGCTTTCTATTCTGTTCCATAGGTCTGTTTTTATACCAGTACTATACTGTTTGGATGACTATAGCTTTGTAATATAGCTTAAAATCTGCAATCCTCCAGTTTTATTTTACTTTTTCATAATTTCTTTGGCTGTTCCAAACAAATTTTAGTATTGCTGGGGGGCCTGGATGGCTCAGTTGGCTAAATGTCTGCCTTCGGCTCAGTCATGATCCTAGGGTCCTGGATTCAATCCCTGTATTGGGCTCCCTGCTCAGCAGGAGTCTTCTTGTCCCTCTACTCTCCCCTACCACTTGTGCTCTCTCTCTGTCTCTCTCTCTCAAATAAATAAAATCTTTTTACAAAATGTTGTTGGTATTTTGGTAGGAACTATATTAAATCTGTAGATTAATTTGGGTAGTGTGAACATTTTAACAATATTGGATTTCTCTTAATCCATGAACATGAAACGACTTTTCCTTGGTGTTTTCAATTTTTTTCATCACTGTTTATAGTTTTCAGAGTATAGGTCTTTTACCTCCTTGCTTAAGTTTATTCCTAGATATTTTATTGTTTGGGGGCAATTATAAATTGGATTTTTTATTAATTTCTCTTTTATCCAATTTCATTGCTGGAAATTGGTCTGTTGAAATTTTCTACTTCCTTCTGCTTCAGTTTCAGGAGGTTATATGTTTCCAAGGATTTATCCTTTTCTTTTAGGTTGCCCAATTTATTGGCATATAATTTTTCATAGTAATCCCATATAATCCCTTGTGTTTCCATGGCATTAGCTGTTATTTCTCGTTGTTCATTTCAAATTTGTTTATCTCCTAGTTTCACTGATCTCTTCTATTGGCTTTTTGTAGTTTATATTTGTTTATTTCTGCTTTAATCTTTATTATTTCCTTCTTTCTACTCTTTTGGGTTTTGCCTGGACTTTTTCTAGATCCTTTAGGTGTTAAGGTGAGGTGTTTGTTTGTTTGTTTGTTTGTTTGTTTAGTTTTTCTTGCTTCTGGAGGTATGCCTGCACTGCTATCATCTTCCCTCTCAGAACATCTTTTGTAACATCAAAGAATTTGGATCATTGTGCTTTCATTTTCATCTGTCTCCATGTATTTTTTTTTAACTTCCTCTTTGATGTCTTGGTTGACCCATTCATTGTATTTGTATTCTTTCCAGATTTTTTATTGTGCTTGATTTCTATAGTGTCATAGTGGTGTGGTCAAAAGGTGCATAGCAAAATTTCAGTCTTTTATAATTTGTTGAGACTTGTTTTATGGCCTAACTTGTCCTCTCTTCTAGAGAGTATAATATGGGCACCTTAAAGAATGTGTATTCTGCTGTTTTTAAGTGGAATGTCTTGAATATATATGTTAAATCTTCTAGTTCTATGTGTCATACAAAGCTATGTTTCCTTGATGATTTTCTATTTAGATGATCTATCCATTGATGTAAATGGAGTGTTAAAGTCCCCTAGTATTGTATTGGTATTGATTACTTCCATTAAGTGTGTTATTAGCTGCTTTATGTATTTGGGTGCTCCCATGTTGGCTGCATAAATATTTACAATTGTTAGAGCTCTTTGTTGGATTTGTTCCCTTTATGGTTATATAGTGTCCTTCTTTGTCTCTTGTTACCATCTTTGTTTTAAAGTCTATTTTGCCTGATATAAGTTTGGCTATCCAGGCTTTTATTTCATTTCCATTTGCATGATAAATACTTTTCCTTCTCTTCCCTGTCAATCTGCATGTGCTCAGAAATGGGACTCCTATAGACAGCATATAGATGGTTGTTTTCTTTCTTATCCATGCCATCACCCTTCATCTCTTGATTGGGTCATTTAGTTTATTTACATTCAAAGTAATTATTGATAGGTATGTACTTACTGCCATTTTGTTACTTGTTTTATGGTTGTTTGTGTAGTTCTCTCTTCCATTCTTCTCTTGCTCTTTTCTCTCACAGTTTTCTGGCTTTGTTTCATGATGTATTTAGATCCTTTCACACTATGTTTTTGCATTTCTATTACTAATTTTTGATTCTCAGTTACCATTAGGTTTATACTTAACATCTCATGCATACAGCAGTCTATATTAAATTGATGGTCACTTAAGATCGAAGCCATTCTTTACTTCTTTCCCCACCCCATAAATTTCAGGTATATGGTTTCAGATTTTACACCCTTTTAATTGATGAATCCTTCCACTGATAATTACAGATTCACTTAATTTTATTTGTTTTTTTTTTTCTTCCTACTTTTCTTATTCTTACTTTTGGTCTTTCCTTTCTACTCAAATGGTCCCCTTTAACATTTCTTATAGAGTGGCCTTAGTGGTGATGAGTTCCTTTAACTCTTTATTTATATTTTTATTCCAAATGATAGCCTTGATGGATAAAGTATTTTTGATTGCAGGTTTTTTTCCCTGTCAGCACTTTGAATATATGGTGCCAATTTCTTCTGGTCTATAAAATTTCTGCTGAAAAATTAGCTGATAGTCTTATGGGATTTTCTTGTCCATAACTGTTTTCTCCTGCTGCTTTAAAAATTCTCTCTTTATCACTACTTTTTGTTATTTCAATTACTATGTGTCTGGTGTGGACATCCTTGGGTTGATTTTGTTGGTGGCCCTCTGTGCCTCCGTGATCTGGATATCTATTTCCTTCCCCATAATCAGGAAACTTTCAGCTATTATTTCTTCAGATATACTTTCTGCTCTCTTTTCTCTCTCTTCTCCTTCTGGGGCCTCTATAATGCTAATGCTATTACACTTGATGGTGTCACTTATTTCCCTTCATCTATTTTCATTTATTATAATTCTTTTTTCTCTCTCCTGTTCAGCTTCATTCCTTTCTATTATTCTGCCCTTCAGATTACTGATCCATTCCTCTACTTCCTCTAGTCTACTATTTATTCCCTAGCATATTTTTAATTTTACTTAAGATGTTCGTCTCTGACTTGTTCTTTTTTATGTGGACCTCTTTGAAGTCCTCCATTCTCTTTTCTTTTTATGACAATTATTTTAAATTCTGTATCAGGTGTATTACTAATCTCCACTTTGTTTAGCTCTCTTGCTGTGATTTTGTCATGTTCTTTCATTTGGAACATTTTTTTCCCCATTTCTTCGTTTTGTCTAACACTCTGTGTCTGTTTCCAGGTATTAAAAAAGTCAGCTACATCTCTTGCTCTTGAACGTAATGGCCTTATGAAGAAGAGGTCCTGTCATGTCCTGTAGTGCTCTGTCCCTTGTTCACCAAAAACTAGCACTTTAGGTTTTTCTCCTTTGCGTGTTGTATGTACTCTTTTGGTGTGGCTGAGCCATGTTTGCCTTCAGTCCAGGTTTCTATAATGGTTCTCTTTGCCTGTTGTATGCAGTGTTTGGTCCCTGTGTTGTTAGTGGGTTAGTGTGGAACCACCTTAAAATCATGTTGTCAGACCAGGCATTTGCTAAAGATGCAGTAACATCAAACTGCAGGGTGCTTTGCCTGTGTTTTCCCCTGAGAAGTTTTTATTGGTGGATGGGGCCTGTAGTCATACCAGATGTCTGCCCCTAGCTCATTGCTGGGTCCACAGTGGAACTGGTGTGTGTGGTTATCTTCTCCTCTTCCCAAGGAAGGAATCACTTTAGAGTGGTGCTGCCTGCTGTTGGGCCGCTTGCACACTGCTAGGCTTGTAACACTGCTTTTGATGTTTTGATGGTCTCCAGCCAAGGGTGTATTGTTGCGAGCAGGCCTGCAGAATGTGGGGGCAGGACACATGGTGCCAGCAAGGTTAGAGCTGGCCTGCTGTGGGACAGGACCTGCAGCTACCTGGGAAAATTCCTGGGGAGTCAGTTTGGGATGGAAGGTACGGTTTCACAGAACAGTGTGTGGACAAGGCATACTGTTTGCAAGCTAGGTCTACAGTCTTAATGCTATGCCAGTTCCTTCAGGTGTCCCTGTATTTAGGCTGGGGTGCAGGAGAGCAAAATGGTACCTGCCAGCTGTTTTGTTCTTGGTGAAGTCTCCCCAAAATCCTTGCCCTCCAGCACATGCTCTAAGATTAAGAAATAATCAATCAATCAATCAATCAATCTTCCTGTGTACTCTAGGCATTCTTCAAACTGCTACTTCTGTGCTGTATCACAGGAGCGGTGTTTGTTGTGCTATCTTTGGCTCTCTTAGAACCAAGCTGCTGATTTTTAAAGTTCCAGGTGGAACTGATTGTTTGCCCACTCTGGTTTTCAAAGCCAAATATTATGCTGATTTGTTTTCCCAGTCTGGATTGCCCATGCCTGGGATACCTGGTGTGGGTCTGTTCCTCTCCCCTCACTGAGCCCACAGCATCCCTCCCTCCTGCAGACAATCTCACGGGTCCATTTGGCTCCCGACTATGTCTCTGGCCTTCCTATTGTCTTGAATGTGGGCTCTTCTCTACATTTAGCTGTGGGGATTCTCTTTTGCTAGTCTTCAGATCATTTTCTGGATTATTTACACTGATGCTGGTGTTTTCTAGTTGTATACAGGGGATGAAGGGTTAGGTTAGGAACTTCCTACTCTGAAGTCTTCTCCTGATGTCCAATCCTCATTGTTTTAAATTCCCTGTCTGAAAATTCCAACATCCCTGTCATGTCCAGTTCTGGTGCTTGCTCTTTCTCTTCAATCTGTGTTTATTGCCTTTTAATATGCCTTGTAATTTTCTCTTGATTACTGGATATGATGTGCTCGGGGAAATGAACAACAGTAAGTAGGCCTTTGGTAATGTAGTCGTAGTTCTAGTGAGAGGGAAGCATTCTCTAGTGCAATGGTTAGGTCTCAGTCCTTTAGTGTGCTTGTGCCTCTGGACTGTGAACTTCACAACTGATTCTGGTTTTTAATTTTTTATTTTATTTTATTTTTTTTAACTCCACAAAGGCTGAAGCTGGGTATTTTCTTCCTTGGGTCAGATAGGCTCAGAGAAAATCCCAGCAGGTTAGGCTCTACTTAACTAGTTTTTTTCCCAAAGATAGACCATGTTAAGAAGAGTAGAGTCGGGGGAGGAGTCAAGATGGCGGAGAAGTAGCAGGCTGAGACTACTTCAGCTAGCCAGAGATCAGCTAGATAGCTTATCTAAAGATTGCAAACACCTGAAAATCCAACGGCAGATCGAAGAGAAGAAGAACAGCAATTCTGGAAACAGAAAAACAACCACTTTCTGAAAGGTAGGACCGGCGGAGAAGTGAATCCAAAGGACGGGAAGATAGACCCCAGGGCCGGCTCCCGGCAAGCGGCGGAGCAACGGCGCACAAAATCAGGACTTTTAAAAGTCTTTTCACTGAGGGACATCGCTCCAGAGGCTAAACCGGGAAACCCGGGCGAAGCCCATGCGGGGTCAGCGTGGCCTCAGGTCCCGCAGGGTCACAGAAGGATCGGGGGTGTCTGAGTGTCGCAGAGCTTGCGGGTATTGGAACCGGAAAGCCGGCTACAGAGACAGAGCCGACAGTAAGCTCGCAGCTCGGTGTAACCTTGAAACAATCGCAGGCTCGGTGACCTCGGAGCGCGGCCAGAGGTCAGGCAGTCGGGAGTAACTGGGCGCTGTTCTCTGAGGGCACACTGAGGAGTGGGGCCCTGGGCTCTCGGCTTCTCCGGGCCAGAGACCAGGAGGCCGCCATTTGTATTCCCGTCCTCCGGAACTCTACCGAAAGTGCTCAGGGAACAAAAGCTCCTGCAAGCAAACCTGAGCGGATTACTCACCCCGGCCCCTGATAAGGGAGGTGCAATTCCGACTGGGGCAAAGACACTTGAGAATCACTACAACAGGCCCCTCCCCCAGAAGATCAACAACCAAGTTCACCTACCAAGGAGTGCGGTTTCAATACCAAGGAGAGCAGCAGAATTCCAGAGGAGGAGAAAGCAAAGCACGGAACTCATGGCTTTTTCCCTGTGATTTTTTTTTAGTTTTGCAGTTAATTTAATTTTTTTCTTTTTCTTGTTTTTTTTCTCGCCTTCTGGTTAAATTTTTTTTTAACTTTTACCTTTTTCTTTTTTAATGTATTTTAACTAGTTTATCTACTATATATATTTTTTCTTTTTTATATTTTTCTTATTTGTTTTCTTTTTTAAATTCTTTTCTTTTCCTTTTTTTTTTTTTTTTTTTCTTTCTTCCTTTTTGAACCTCTTTTTATCCCCTTTCTCCTCCCTCACGATTTGGGATCTCTTCTAATTTGGTTAAAGCATATTTTCCTGGGGTTGTTGCCACCCTTTTAGTATTTTACTTGCTCCTTCATATACTCTTATCTGGACAAAATGACAAGACGGAAAAATTCAACACAAAAAAAAGAACAAGAGGCAGTACCGAAGGCTAGGGACCTAATCAATACAGACATTGGTAATATGTCAAATCTAGACTTCAGAATGACAATTCTCAAGGTTCTAGCCGGGCTCGAAAAAGGCATGGAAGATATTAGAGAAACCCTCTCGAGAGATATAAAAGCCCTTTCTGGAGAAATAAAAGAACTAAAATCTAACCAAGTTGAAATCAAAAAAGCTATTAATGAGGTGCAATCAAAAATGGAGGCTCTCACTGCTAGGATAAATGAGGCAGAAGAATTAGTGATATAGAAGACCAAATGACAGAGAATAAAGAAGCTGAGCAAAAGAGGGACAAACAGCTACTGGACCACGAGGGGATAATTCGAGAGATAAGTGACACCTTAAGACGAAACAACATTAGAATAATTGGGATTCCAGAAGAAGAAGAAAGAGAGAGGGGAGCAGAAGGTATACTGGAGAGAATTATTGGGGAGAATTTCCCCAATATGGCAAAGGGAACGAGCATCAAAATTCAGGAGGTTCAGAGAATGCCCCTCAAAATCAATAAGAATAGGCCCACACCCCGTCACCTAATAGTAAAATTTACAAGTCTCAGTGACAAAGAGAAAATCCTGAAAGCAGCCCGGGAAAAGAAGTCTGTAACATACAATGGTAAAAATATTAGATTGGCAGCTGACTTATCCACAGGGACCTGGCAGGCCAGAAAGAGCTGGCATGATATTTTCAGAGCACTAAATGAGAAAAACATGCAGCCAAGAATACTATATCCAGCTAGGCTATCATTGAAAATAGAAGGAAAGATTAAAAGCTTCCAGGACAAACAAAAACTGAAAGAATTTGCAAACACCAAACCAGCTCTACAGGAAATCTTGAAAGGGGTCCTCTAAGCAAAGAGAGAGCCTACAAGTGGTAGATCAGAAAGGAACAGAGACCATATACAATAACAGTCACCTTACAGGAAATACAATGGCACTAAATTCATATCTCTCAATAGTTACCCTGAATGTTAATGGGCTAAATGCCCCTGTCAAAAGACACAGGGTATCAGAATGGATAAAAAAACAAAACCCATCTATATGTTGCCTCCAAGAAACTCATTTTAAGCCCGAAGACACCTCCAGATTTAAAGTGAGGGGGTGGAAAAGAATTTACCATGCTAATGGACATCAGAAGAAAGCAGGAGTGGCAATCCTTATATCAGATCAATTAGATTTTAAGCCAAAGACTACAATAAGAGATGAGGAAGGACACTATATCATACTCAAAGGGTCTTTCCATCAAGAAGATTTAACAATTTTAAATATCTATGCCCCCAACGTGGAAGCAGCCAACTATATAAACCAATTAATAACAAAATCAAAGAAACACATCAACAATAATACAATAATAGTAGGGGACTTTAACACTCCCCTCACTGAAATGGACAGATCATCCAAGCATAAGATCAGCAAGAAAATAAAGGCCTTAAACGACACACTGGACCAGATGGACATCACAGATATATTCAGAACATTTCATCCCAAAGCAACAGAATACACATTCTTCTCTAGTGCACATGGAACATTCTCCAGAATAGATCACATCCTTGGTCCTAAATCAGGACTCAACCGGTATCAAAAAATTGGGATCATTCCCTGCATATTTTCAGACCACAATGCTCTAAAGCTAGAACTCAACCACAAAAGGAAGTTTGGAAAGCACCCAAATACATGGAGACTAAACAGCATCCTTCTAAAGAATGAATGGGTCAACCGGGAAATTAAAGAAGAATTGAAAAAAATCATGGAAACAAATGATAATGAAAATACAACGGTTCAAAATCTGTGGGACACAACAAAGGCAGTTCTGAGAGGAAAATATATAGCAGTTCAAGCCTTTCTCAAGAAACAAGAAAGGTCTCAGGTACACAACCTAACCCTACACCTAAAGGAGCTGGAGAAAGAACAAGAAAGAAACCCTAAGCCCAGCAGGAGAAGAGAAATCATAAAGATCAGAGCAGAAATCAATGAAATAGAAACCAAAAAAACAATAGAACAAATCAACGAAACTAGGAGCTGGTTCTTTGAAAGAATTAATAAAATTGATAAACCCCTGGCCCGACTTATCAAAAAGAAAAGAGAAAGGACCCAAATAAATAAAATCATGAATGAAAGAGGAGAGATCACAACTAACACCAAAGAAATACAAATTATTATAAGAACATACTATGAGCAACTCTACGCCAATAAATTTGACAATCTGGAAGAAATGGATGCATTCCTAGAAACATATAAACTACCACAACTGAACCAGGAAGAAATAGAAAGCCTGAACAGACCCATAACCAGTAAGGAGATTGAAACAGTCATTAAAAATCTCCAAACAAACAAAAGCCCAGGGCCAGACGGCTTCCCGGGGGAATTATACCAAACATTTAAAGAAGAACTAATTCCTATTCTCCTGAAACTGTTCCAAAAAATAGAAATGGAAGGAAAACTTCCAAACTCATTTTATGAGGCCAGCATCACCTTGATCCCAAAACCAGACAAGGATCCCACCAAAAAAGAGAGCTATAGACCAATATCCTTGATGAACACAGATGCGAAAATACTCAACAAAATACTAGCCAATAGGATTCAACAGTACATTAAAAGGATTATTCACCACGACCAAGTGGGATTTATTCCAGGGCTGCAAGGTTGGTTCAACATCCGCAAATCAGTCAATGTGATACAACACATCAATAAAAGAAAGAACAAGAACCTCAATAGATGCTGAAAAAGCATTTGACAAAGTACAGCATCCCTTCCTGATCAAAGCTCTTCAAAGTGTAGGGATAGAGGGCACATACCTCAATATCATCAAAGCCATCTATGAAAAACCCACCGCAATTATCATTCTCAATGGAGAAAAACTGAAAGCTTTTCCGCTAAGGTCAGGAACATGGCAGGGATGTCCATTATCACCACTGCTATTCAACATAGTACTAGAGGTCCTAGCTTCAGCAATCAGACAACAAAAGGAAATTAAAGGCATCCAAATCGGCAAAGAAGAAGTCAAATTATCACTCTTCGCAGATGATATGATACTATATGTGGAAAACCCAAAAGACTCCACTCCAAAACTGCTAGAACTTATAAATTAAAAAAAAAGAAGAGTAGAGTCTTCTGGCATATTTCCAAATAACTCCTTTCCCCTCTCCCTGCCATAAACATGAAGGGAATTTACTGTGATATTTCCTGTGAGCACCACTCAAGCTCCTGACGGTAAGATCACAAAAGTGTGGCAGTCACCTATGACTGGCTTCCCCTAATGCCTTTAATTCTCAGATTTGTACAGGCCTAGCCTCCAGCAATTTACCAACACACTCAGATTTTCTGACCCTATTACTTGTTCCTTGGGAGGTTTCTACTCCAGTATATTGTAATTCTCTATCTGTCTAATTTTGTTGGAAACAGTTTGCCCCAAGACCTTAATCCTCTTAAAGATCCAAAAAAAAGTGTAGATTTTTCAGTTTGTTCAGTTTTATATCTGTTGTTAAGATAAAGTGGTGACCCTCTAATTTCCTTACATACCAATCCAGAAACCATAACCACCCTTAATTTTTAAGCCTAAATAATTCTAATAAAACATACTTTGGCAATATGTTTATACATTCCATAAACCTGATGTGTCTGTTAATTCAGCCCTTTTGGGATTAACCCAAACATTTGGAATAGGTCAAAAGGACTGAGACAAAGAGACAGTTTCTTATTATGAGGAGATGATGTGCTTCAGGGTAGGCTTTGAATGGAACCCTTCTTGCAGTGATCATCTAACTTTTTAGTTTCACTTTCTGCCTCTGTTCAATGAAGGAGGAGAAGCTCCCAGTGGTGTAACTTGAGCTCATTTCACACTCTTAGGACCTCTAAGAAGCTGGATCATACCTTCTCACGATTATAACTCATAAAGGAAGTGCTTGTCCAGAAGGCAGCTAATTTACAGCACCTTAGTAGGTGGGCATAAACAAGATCTCCATGCAGCAGGAAGGAGAGTAGCTATCTGAAGAAAACTGATCCTGTGAAATTTGGTTTGGTTTGAGTTTAGGCTTGTAGAGAACATCAGCACTTGCACTTCTAGGCAGGAGCATGAAGTAGGCAGAGAGAGTAGTGATAGAAATAATGGCTCATGACAAGCTGGGAATAAGTAGCGACTAAAGCAGTGGCTCTATAACAGTAGTTCCAGCTCTGGCAGCAGTGTATGCCTGTTCATGAGAAGACAGCTAGGAGCTGTTTAATCACAGAGTTGCTATCAGAGGCTGTACATGGCACTCTCCTCACATGACCTTCCTTTCTGGCCCCATATAGCTGTTTCAGATCTTTATTCCTCCTATCTTCTTAGCTAACCTGGAGGAGGCTAATTAGCACATGTGTAAATAAGTAAGGACTTCTTCTGGCTCTAATATTCTAGAATTATTCTGAGCACAGTAGAAACACATTAATTCAGATAATTTGTTCCAAATTTCTAATTATTCCATTTGGACTAAGCTGCAGTTTATTTTTTTTTTCAGCAAAATTTTATTATAGATAGCTCAAATTGAAAAGAAAGGGGGTAGAGGGATTATTAAAATCTTTAAGGAGACAAACTTAATTTAATATGTTAAAACTATTTGATCTGAGATATATATCAGAAACTATCTTAGAAATATATATATATATATATATATATATATATATATCTCAGATAAAATAGTTTTATATGAGATAGATAAAACTATTTTATCTGAGATATATATATGGAACTTGCATCTAACAGATTAAAAATGGATGGGGAAAACAGACAAATCAACAAATAGATTGCTGTGATAAATGCTGAGAGAGAGGTGTATACATGGTGTGTTAACAAAAAGAATACCTCAGGTACACTAGGGTTGGGAACCCAGGGAGAGAGAGACTCCCTGGAAATTACAGAGTGTGGAGGATAAAACAACACACCTTCTGTGTGCTTCTTTCTCATTACCCTTCTAACGCATTAACAGCGCTTCTGATACCAGGTGTGTGTGTGTGTGTGTGTGTGTCCCAAACCAAACAATTCTCTGCAATGCCTGTCGGATATCTTAAAGTTTAATTCAATTTTAATACTAGTTGGAATTAATGTAGACCCCACAAGTTAAGGGCTCATTTCCACAAGACTTCACCTAACTTCAACTTGTCAATTGCAAGTAATAGGTCCCCAGGTTACCCATAGCTTAGCTACAAATCAGAGGTTCCCATGATTTCCCCCCTTAAATTCAACTATTTCCTAGAAAAACTCACTAAACTCAAGAAAACTCTTACTTGCATTTATTATGTTTATTAGAAATACAGTATATGATTAACAATGTAGAAAAGCAGCCAGATGAAGAGCTCCATAAGACAAGGTCTGAAAGGGTCCTAAGCACAGGAGCTTCTATCCCTGTGGAGTTGAGTACTCTCCCAACATATGGTTTTGTACACCAACCTGGAAGCTCCCTGAATCCCATACCTTTGGGATTTTTATGGAGACTTCATCACATAGGTATGATTAATTGTTAAATCAATTTTGAGCCCCTCTTCTGTTCCTTGGGGTTGGGGCTTGGGCTAAAAGTTCAAAGCATCTTCCTGGCAACCAGTCGTCATCCAGGAGCCAGAAAATTCCAAAGGATTTAGGAGCTCTGTGTAAGGAACCAGTGCCAAAAACCAAATATTAGAACAAATGCTCCTAGTGCTCTTATCACTTGGGAAATTACAATGGTTTCAGGAACTCTCTGCCAGGAACCAGAGCCAGAGGCCAATATATATATTTTATATTATTTCACATGTTGGCTGAGGATTGATGGTTGAATCTAGGTGTCTAGATGAAGAGGAGAGGGCAAGAACACCACGAAAAGCATTTACAGACAACCGCAAATAGTACCATGGAAATGGAGACCATATGGCAGTAATATTGGAGGGCATAATAATTCTCATTATTCATGGTAGTTATATACTTTAAACTTGTGAGCAGTGAACTAGGGAACACTGAATTATTAATTTGCGGTGTGGGTCACAGAATATAGGGTTAAGTTTCTGTGAGTCTCTGGTCAAAACATATTTATCAACTGAAACACAATTGGTGCTACATAGGTTTGTTTGCCAGAATTCTTGTAAAACAAGCTGGTCACATCAGTGTTGAAAGTCTGTCCTTACACATAACACTTTTCTTGTACAGCACTTATCAGGTACTTTTAAAATTTTTCTGAAGCCTCCAGATTCCTTTGGCCACACTGACTCTGGCCTTTAAAAAAAAAAAAAAAAAAGAAAGAAAGAAAGAAAGAAAAGAGAAAAAGAAAGAAATGGTATTCTGTTCAACTTAGCTGCTTGAAGTCCTAGCCAGAGCAACTAAATAAGAAAATAATAATAATAATAATAATAATAATAATAATGGCATCAATAGAACTCATACAGCAATTCAGTAATGTGGCAGGATACAAAGTCAATGTACAGAAATCAGTGGCTTTCTTATACACTAACAATGAAAATACAGAAAGGGAAATTAGAGAATCGATTCCATTTACTATAGCACCAAGAACCATAAGATACCTGGGAATAAACCTAACCAAAGAGGTAAAGGATCTGTATTCGAGGAACTATAGAACACTCATGAAAGAAATTGAAGACACAAAATGATGGAAGACCATTCCATGCTCGTGGATTGGAAGAATAAATATTGTTAAAATGTCTATACTGCCTAGAGCAATCTATACTTTTAATGCCATTCCAAACAAAATTCCACCGGTATTTTTCAATGAGCTGGAGCAAATAATCCAAAAATTTGTATGAAATCAGAAGATATCTTCAATTGCTAAGGAAATGTTGAAAAACAAAAATAAAACTGACAGCATCACGTTACCTGATTTCAAGCTTTACTACAAAGCTGTGATCACCAAGACAGCATGGTACTGGCATAAAAACAGACACATAGATCAGTGGAACAGAGTGGAGAGCCCAGATATGGACCCTCAACTCTAAAGTAAAATAATCTTTGAAAAAGCAGGAAAAAATATACAGTGGAAAGAAGACAGTCTCTTCAATAAATGGTCCTGGGAAAACTGGACAGCTATATGCAGAAGAATGAAACTCGACCATTCTCTTACACCATACACAAAGATAAACTCAAAATGGATAAAAGACCTCAACGTGAGACAGGAATCCATCAGAATCCTAGAGGAGAACATGGGCAGTAATCTCTTTGATATCAGCCACAGCAACTTCTTTCAAGATATGTCTCCAAAAACAAAGGAAACAAAAGCAAAAATGAACTTTTGGGACTTCATTGAGATAAAAAGCTTCTGCACAGCAAAGGAAACAGTCAAGAAAACAAAGAGGCACCCCACAGAATGGGAGAAGATATTTGCAAATGACAGTACAGACAAAAGGTTGATATCCAGGATCTATAATGAACTCCTCAAACTCAACACACATGAAACAGGCAAACATATCAAAAAATGGGCAGAAGATATGAACAGACACTTCTCCAATCAAGACATACAAATGGTTATCAGACACATGAAAAAATGTTCATCATCACTAGCCCTCAGGGAGATTCAAATTAAAACCACATTGAGATATCACCTTACACCAGTTAGAATGGCCAAAATTAGCAAGACAGAAAACAATGTGGGTTTTAGAGGATGTGAAGAAAGAGGAACCCTCTTACACTGTTGGTGGGAATGCAAGTTGGTGCAGCCACTTTGGAGAACAGTATGGAGGTTCCTCAAGAAATTAAAAATAGAGCTTCCCTATGACCCTGCCATTTCACTCCTGGGTATTTACCCCAAAGATACAGATGTAGTGAAAAGAAGGGCCATTTGTACCCCAATGTTCATAGCAGCAATGGCCACAGTCACCAAACTGTGGAAAGAACTAAGATGCCCTTCAACAGACAAATGGATAAGGAAGATGTGGTCCATATACATGATGGAGTATTATGCCTCCATCAGGAAGGATGAATACCCAACTTTTGTAGCAACATGGACGGGACTGGAAGGGATTATGCTAAGTGAAATAAGTCAAGCAGAGAGAGTCAATTATCATATGGTTTCACTTATTTGCGGAGCATTACAAATAACATTGGAGGATATGGGGAGATGGAGAGGAGAAAGGAGTTGAGGGAAATTGGAAGGGGAGGTGAACCATGAGAGACTATGGACTCTGGAAAACAACTGGGGGGTTTTGAAAGGGTGGGGGGTGGGAGGTTGGTAGAACCAGGTGGTGGGTATTGGGGAGGGCACAGATTGCATGAAACACTGGCTGTGGTGCAAAAACAATGACTACTGTTATGCTGAAAACAAATTTAAAAAATAATAAGGGCATCAAAATTGTAAAGGAAGATGTAAATTTCTTTCTGTCTGCAGATGACATGACTTTATACACATAGAAAAGCTTGGAAATTCTACAAAGAAACTGTTAGAATAAGTGAATTCAACAAAGTTGTAAGATACAAAATCAGCACACAAATATCAATAGAGTTTCTATATATTAACAATGAACAATCTAAAAAAGGTGTTAAGAAAACTCATTTATGAAGGGTACCTCTGTGTCACAGTCAATTGAGCATCTCAGTCTTGTTTTTGGCTCAAGTCATGCTCTCAGGGTCCTGGAATGAGCCCCATGTTCAGCTTCACACTCAGTGGGAAGTCTGCTTGAAAGATTCTCTCCCTCCGCTCCGTCCCCCAGTCTCTCAAATAAACAAGTAGATCTTAAAAAGTAAGATGTCTCATTTACAATAGCATCAGAACAAATAAAATACTCAGAATATAAATATAACCAAGAAGCTGAAAGGCTTATATTTTGAAGTCTATAAAATGTTGCTGGAAGAGGTCAAAGACATAAACAACTGAAAAGACACGCCTTGTTCATGGATTGGAAGGCTTAACATTTTTAAGACGTCAATGCCACCCAAAGTGATCCACAAGTTTAATGTAATCCCTATCAAAGTCCCCCCCCCAAAATTAGAAAAATCCATCCTAAATTCATTTAGAATCTCAAAGGATTCTATATCACTAACTGAAACAATCTTAAAAATTGGACAAGTTGGAAGTCTCGTGCTTCATGATTTCAAACTTATTACAAATCTGCAGTGATCAAATGAGCATCATAATGACCTAAAAACAAATGGTAGTTCAATGGAATAGAAATCCCAGAGAGAAACTCATGCATATATGGTCAAATGATCTTCAGGCAGGATACCAAATTTATTCAATGGGGAAACATGCCACAATGTGGATGAACCTTGAGGCCATTATGCTATGTAAAATAAACCAGACACAAAAGGACAAATATTATATGATCCTACTTATGGGCAATACCTAGAATAGTCAAATTCTTAGAGACAGAAAGTAGAATAGTGGTTACCAGGGCTGGGGATGAATGAGGAGTTACTGTTTAATGGTTAGAGTTTCCCTTTGAGAAGATGGAAAAGTTCTTGAAATAATGGCGGTGATGGTTGCACTATATATATATATATATATATATATATATATATATACACACACATACTCACACACACATATATATACACATATATATATATTTGAGTGTATATATATATTTGAGCTTTTTAAAAATTTTGTATACACACACACACATACACACATATATACAAAATAAAAAATACACACACAATTGTCTATATACACTTAGAACATTGTTAATGAGAATTTATATGCATAGATCGTCTATTGTTAATACTATGTAATGCTGTCTGCTACATGAAGAAAAAAAAGTAAAGTTATGAATCCCAAAATTATATTTTAGAATATTCTGTTACCTTGTTTAAAAAAATAAACATTTCATATTTTGGCTTTCTTTTTCAAAAATTCCAAATTTTAAAAATAGTGAACATTTACACAGTATTAAATCTCCCATAAATTATAATCAATCTATTCCACATATTATATGAGATAGGCTAACAGGTTAATATATATAGAAAGATATTTACTTCCCTTCCCATCATCAGCTGCAAAATATTTGAAGAGCATATATCTAAATACCTTTGCAACTCTATAAAATCTTTATTTGCCCTATTTGCTGAATTTCAGTCTTCACAAATACACTGAAAAAGGAAAAGCCAGTCCCAACTTGCTTCTTCATGCTAGATTCAGAATTGAATTTTTTTCTTTCTAATATAGTAGAAGACTCTCATTAGTACACAAAACTATTATTGAAATATTGAATGATAATCCCCTCTTAAGACATCAGAAAAAGAAGCCAATTCAACGTGAATTTAATATCAAAATATCCTGAAATTGAACCAAAATCTCATTCTAAGCCTGTACTATATAACTAATGATGTTGAAAACCTGATGATGGTTTGTTGTTTGATTTTTTTGTTCCTTCACCATTGTTATTTTTATTCTGTGATAGATTTTGCTATACTCCCACACAGACCAATTTCCAGTGTCATTTCTAATCAACCAAACTCAAGTTAGGAAAACTTATAATAAGGTTTTTATTCTTGGGATTTCACAATAAGACCTAAGACAAAAAACTGAGAACAGAAAGTTAACTCTTACTCATGCAACCTGACTGGGCATTAAAACATTTAGACATCCTTGAATATTTGCATTAAACATGAGTTTGATATAGAAATAGTTAATTAGTAAAAAAAATTTTCAGCAATACAGAGTTAATTATGCTACTTTATATAGACAAATTAGAGCCATAGGAGGTGTCAACCAACTTTCTCAACAGCTCAATAACACAATAATATAGATGCAATCACTTCCATACAATGTTATCCTTAGCTCATAAAAATAAGTTATCTTTCAGCATTTTTTTCTCTTCCATCTTTTCTGGAGATGGTTGAATGTACAAAAGATTAAGAATATGTAGCAGAAATCAATAATTATTCATTTAAGACAATTTGGGAAAAAGGGTACATCCTTCCTCATACCATACAAAATCGATTGTCAATAACTGAAAGATTTAATAACAAAATGAAATTATAAAGACATTGTAAGAAATAAATATTATTGCATTGAGAAATGTCTAAGTACTGAAATTAGAAATTATGAAAAATAAAACATGGGGTAAGAAAAAAAAAAGTAAAAACAAAAGAAATAGAAAACCTGTAAAAAATCTGAATGAAGGGCGCCTGGGTGACTCAGTGGGTTAAAGCCTCTGCCTTCAGCTCAGGTCATGATCCCAGGGTTCTGGGATCGAGCCCCGCATCGGGCTCTCTGCTCGGTGGGGAGCCGGCTTCCTCCTCTCTCTCTGCCTGCTTCTCAGCCTACTTGTGATCTCTGTCTGTCAAATAAATAAATAAAATATCTAAAAAAAATCTGAATGAGACTAGCTGGAATATAAAAGTTGGGAAGCAAAAATCTTAATCCTTTAGTTTATAATTTGTCCAATTCAGATAGTGAAGGGATGGAATAGCCAAAGGACTAGAAGTCAAGCCAGTGGTTGACTTGGTCCACTAGTCCGTAGACCTAATTTTTCTCTCTCCTGTGACAAGTACGTCACTCCAAAAATTACTAGATTTGGATGTTGTACCCTAGGGATATTAACACCAATAATGGCCTTTTCCTGTCATAATTATGTGCTCCCCATGCAAGCTTCTAATTAGAATATGACTTTCCTATAAATATCTACTTACAGGGAAAGACTGTGTTGTTACAGTGATACAAGTTTTCTGGTATATTCAGTAACCAGATATTATTCATTTATTTATTCATTCATTAAATAAGCCCAGAACATATCATATGCCCTGGGCACAGCCCTAAGATTATTAATTTAAATAAACATAAAAGAATTCCTATATGACAACAAAGGAATAAGGATCTTGCTTTTTGCTTAGTTTTTCTTTTTTTTTTTTAAGATTTATTTATTTATTTTAGAAAGAGAGAGTGTGCTCTAGTGAGGTGGAGGGGAAGGGCAGAAAAAGGCACTTGCTGAGTATGGAAGCTGATGTGGGGATGGATCCCAGGACCATGAGATCATGACTTGAGCCAAAATCAAGAGTCAACCACTTAACTGACTGAGCCAACCAGGTGCTCCATGCCTTGCTTTTTAAATAATTCACTCCATCCTCCAAATTGTTTCAACATGCATAACCATATATAAATTACATATTTGTGACCTTCTATGTGAATAATATACAGTACATATTGTAAAAATATTTTTAAGAAAATCAAATTCCAAGATGACCTGTTGTGCCTTCCATTTTCTTCCTATGAGTAATCCATCTGTATGTCTTTGGAGAAATGTCTGCTCATGGCTTCTGCCTATTTTGATCCATTTAATTAGATTATGAGGGGGTTTTGTTTTGTTTTGTTTTGTTTTTTTTGGGGGGCTTGACATTGAGTTGTATAAGTTTTTTATGTATTTTGGGTACTATTCCTTTATTGGATATATCATTTGTGAATATCTTTTCCAATTCAGTAAGTTGTCCCTGTTTTGTTGATTCTTTCTTTCGCAATGCAGAAACTTTTTATTTTTATAAAGTGCCAATAGTTTATTTTTGTTTTTGTTTCTCTTGCCTCAGGAGACTTACCTGGGAAAATGTTGCTATGGAAAATGTCAGGGAAATTATTGACTGTGCTCTCTTTAAGGATTTTTATGGTTTCAGGTCTCAGATTTAGGTCTTCACTCCATTTTGAGATTATTTATTTATTTATTTTTAGTTTTTTTGTATGATGTGAGAAAATAATCCAGTTCCATTCTTTTGCAACTAGCTCTCCCATTTTCTTAACACCTTTTATAGAAGAGGCTATCTTTTTTCCATTGTGTATTCTTGTCTCCTTTATCAAAGTTTAATTGACCACATAATCATGGGTTTATTTGTGGGGTATCTGTTCTGTTCTATAGATCTGTGTGTCTATTTTTGTGCCAGTACTATATTGTTTTGATAACTGCATCTTTGTACTGTATCTTGATATCTGGAATTATGATAGTTTCAGTTTTGTACTTCTCTTTCAAGACATCTCTGGCTTTGCAGGGTCTTTTGTGATTCCATACAAATTTTAAGATGATTTGTTCTAGTTCTGTGAAAAATGCTGTTGGTATTTTGATAGTGATTGCATTAAATGTGTAGATTGCTTTGGGTTGTATGGACATTTTAACAAAATTTGTCTTGCAATCTATGAGCATGGAATATCTTTCCATTTTTTGTGTCATCTTTAATTTCTTTCAGTGATGTTTCATGGTTCTCAGAGTACAGGTCTTTCACCTCTTGGGGAAGTTTGTTTGTTAGTATTTTATTATTTTTGGTATAATTGTAAATGGAATTGTTTTCTTAATTTTTTTCTGCTACTTCATTATAAGTGAATAGAAAGGCAACAGATTTCTGTACATTGATTTTGTATCCTGCAACCTTAATGAATCCATTTATTGGTTGTAGTCGCTTTTTGGCGGTGTCCAGGGTTTTCAGTATATTATCACGCCATCTGCAAATGAAAGTTTTACTTCTCTCTTACCAATTTGGAGGACTTTTATTTCTTTTTGTTGTGTGGTTGCTATGGCTAGGATTTCCAGTACCATGTTGAATAAAACTGCTCAGAGTGAATATCTTTGCCTTATTCTTGACCATGAGGGAAAAGTTCTCATTTTTTTCACCATTGAGTATGACATTAGTTGTGGGTTGTTCATTTAAAGCTTTTATTATGTTGAGGGATGTTCCCTCTAAACCTACTTTGTTGAGGGTTTTTATCATGAATTAGTGTAGTACTGGGTCAAATGCATTTTTCTCATTTGTCAAAATGACTATATGGTTCTTACTCTTCTCTTACTGATGTGATGTATCAGGTTGATTGATTTGCAAATATTGGACAACCTTTTTTTAAAGATTTTTTTATTTATTTGACAGAGAGAGATAGTGAGAGCAGGAACACAGCAGGGGGACTGGGAGAGGAAGAAGCAGGCTTCCTGCAGGGAACCTCGTGTGGGGCTCAATCCAATGAAACAATTTCATTGTTCCCAGGGTCCTGGGATCATGACGTGAGCTGAAGGCAAACACTTAACAATTGAGCCACCCAGGTACTCCTTCTATTGGGCAACACTTGCATCCCAGGAATAAATCCGACATGATCATAGTGAATTATTTTTTTAATGAGTTGTTAGATTTGGTTTGCTAGTGTTTTGTTGAGAATTTTTGCATCTATGTTCATCAGAGATATTGGTCTATAGTTCTTTTCTTTTGTAGTGTCTTCACCTGGTTTTCGTGTCAGGGTAATGCTGGCCTCATAGAATGAATTTGGAGATTTTCCATTCTCTTCTATTTTTTGGTAATAGTTTGAAAAGAATAGGTATTAACTTTTCTTTAAGTGTTTGGTAAAACTCACCTATGATGTCATCTGGTCCTAGACTTTTGTTTGGGGGAGGTCTTTTTTAAAATTTTTATTTTCCTAATTACTGATTCAATTTCTTTGTTCATAATCAGTCTGCTAGAGTTTTTTATTTCTTCTTGATTCAGTTATGAGAAGTAATATTTTTTAAGAATTTATCCATTTCTTCTAGGTTGTCCAATTTTTTAACATATAATTTTTCATAATATTGTCACACCTTTGTTTTTCTGTGGTGTTGATTGTTATGTCTCCTCTTTCATTTCTGATTTTGAGTCCTATTTCTCTCTCTCTCTTTCTCTTTCTCTCATTCCAATGGGTTTGACTAGTAGTTTATCAGGTTTTTTTTTATGCTCTCCAAGAACCAGCTACTGATTTCATTTATCTCTTCCAATGTTTTATTTGTTCGTTTTTAACTTCCATTTCATTTATCTCTGCTTCAATCTTTTTTTCAATCTCTGCTTTTAATCTTTTTTAATATTCATCCTTCTGCTGGTTTTGGTTTTTTTTTCCCCCTAGCTTCTTTAGGTTTAAGGTTAGGTTAATTATTTGAAATTTTTCTCACTTCTTGAGGTAGTCCTCTAAACTTGCTTTAAAATTCCCTTTTGGAATAGCTTTTGCTGCTTCCAAAAGATCCCAGGCTATTGTGTTTCTTTCTCATTCATATTAATGTATTTTTAAACTTTCTCTTTGATTTCTTGGTTGACCTTTCCTTGTTTAGTTTTATGTTATTTAACCCAGTTGTATGTGTGTACTTTCCAGAGTTTTCTTATAGTTGATTTCTGAGTTCATAGCACTGTGGTCAGAAAAGATGCATGGTATGATTTCAGTCCTTTTTAATTTTTGGAGACTTGTTTTATGGTCTAATACATGATCTATTCTGGAGAATATTCGATGTGTACTTGAAAAGAATGTATATGCTGCTATTTTAGGATGGAATGTTCTGAATATACCAATTAGATACATCTGGTCAAATGTGTGATTCAAAGCCATTGTTTCCTCATTGATTTTCTCTTTGAATGATCTCTCCATTAATGTAAGTAGACTGTTAAAGTCCCATATTATTTTGTATCCATATTGATTACTTCCTTTATGTTTGTTATTAATTGCTTTATGTATTTGAAGGCTCCATTGGTGGGTGCATAAATACTTATAATTGTTATATCTTCTTGTTGAATTGTTTCCTTTATGGTTATATAGTGTCCTTCTTTGTAACTTGTTATAGTCTTTGTTTTCAACGTCTATTTTGTCTGGAAGAATCCTGTAGATGACAGAAAAGTAGGGGAACTGTGTTTCATCCGGTCTCTTGAATTTACCTAGATATCTAACAGATCATTCAGAATATCTGTAAATTCAACCTGAGATCTAAGGAAAGAATTGCTACCATTCTACAAATAGAAAAGAGACCACTTTTTGCAGAGGAAGAAGGTACAGAGACATGAATTTGAGGGGATATATAAACCACAGCGGGGAGGGAGCCCCTGGAAGTAGGCCACTGCAAAGGGATATAGCAGCAGTACACAAAATCAGAACTTTTAGAAGTCTGCTTCCATGAGGGACATTGCTGGCTGAAATATGCTCAGGCAATGAAGCAGGGCAGACTCTTAAGCAGTGTGGTCTCAGGACCCCCAGGGTCACAGAAAGAATGGGGATGCCTGAGGACAGCAAAGTGCCCAAGTGTTGGAGCAGAGAATCCAACTATAATTAGCGAGCTCCAGAGTGGCTTCTCAGCTATGTGTTTCAATAAACTGTGAACCCCAGCACAATCAGGAAACCACTCTCCAAGCAGGGACCCAAAAAAGAACAACCGCTATGAGACCTGCCTCCTTTTCCCGGGAGGAGTGGCACAGGTCAGAAAAAGATAAGGCAAAGGCTCCCCAAACAGGCTTTGTTGAGGCAACTCTCCTTCCCCTCGGAGGATTGGTGTGGGTAAACACAACAGGAGTCTGGGGAGTTTGAAGCATATGCAAGAGTCTGATTGTCTTTCCCTGAAGGTGCACTGAGAGGTAGGGGACATGATCCTTCAGCTCTGGGGCTGGAGATTGGAGTAGCACCATTATTTTTTATTTTTTTTTTGTTCACCCTATAAAGCAGCAGTAAAAGACAAATAGAGCAATCCAAATGGGTTTACACTGAGCCAAGCCCCTGGCAAGGAATGGTGCAATTCCATCCAGGCAAAGACACCTGAGAATCAGTGCAAAATCCCTCTTCCCCAGAAGACCATCAGGATCCTCAGGGGAATATCAAATTAATAGATCCCTCAAAACCTAAAAACTCTTGTGCAAATAGTATATAGTATATAGAATTGGGGTTTTGGGCACGAGTGTTTAATCCTTCAGTTTAAGATTTATCTTTTTCCTTTTCAACTAGTTTTTTTATTTTATCAACTCTTTGTTTTTAAGTCTTTTTAAAATCCCATTTGTCCATTTTCACTTTATAGATATATACTTCATTTTTTGCTTCCTTTCACTGTATACAATTTTATTTTTGTTATATATAAATTTTGCTTTCTTTACAATTCTGAGATTCAGTGTCTTCTAACAAACAGGACAAAATACACACAGGGCAAGTGGATTACCCTGTTTTGTCCACCTGTGTCCACCTCACCTGTGAGATTATATTCTTTTTTTTCTACTTTTTTTGTTTTTCTATTCTTTTTTGTTTTCTGGACTCTTCAGATTTGTCTAGTGTGTATTTCACTTGATATTTTTTATTTTGTTCTCCCACTAATCCTTTCTTCTCTGGGAAAATTCACTAGAAGAAAGAAACCATAACAAAAGAAAGAACCAGAAATAATGCTTTCTGCCACAGATCTTACCAATATGGACATAAGTGAAATGTCAGAGCTGGCATTAAAGATATCGGTTATAAAGTTACTAGCTCTCTTGAAAAAAAACATAAAAGACTTTAGAGAATATCTTAGTGCAGAAATTTAAAAATGCTTTAACTGAGATGTGGTCTAAAATGGCTGCTCTAATAGCTAGGGTAAATGAGGCAGAAGAGAGAGTCAGTGACATAGGAGACAAGACAGTTGAAAGAAAGGCAGCTGAGGAAGAGAGAGAAAAACAATTAATGGACCATAAGGGGAGGCTTTGAGAGATCAGTGATACCATAAAGTGCAACAATATTAGAATTATTGGGGTTCCCAGAGAAAGAAGAAAGAGAGAGAGAGAGAGACAGAATGTACATTTGAGCAAATCATAGCTGAAAACTTCCCTAATCTGGGGAAGGAAATGTGCATTCAAGTTCAAGAAGTAAAAGGAATGTCCCCTGAAATCAACAAAAATAGATCAACACCCTGCCCCATAATAGTGAAGCTTGCAAATTTCAGAGATAAAGAGAAAATCCTGAATGAAGCTCAAGGCAGGAGTTCCTTAAACTACAATAGTAGAAACATTAGACTGGCAACAGACCTGTCCACAGAGACCTGGTAGACCAGAAAGGACTAGCATGATATATTCAGAGTACTACATAAGAAAAACATGCAGCCAAGAATACTTCATCTATCAAGGCTGCCATTCAGGATGGAAGGAGGGATAACGTTTTCAGGACAAAGAGAAACTAAAACAATTGTGATCACTAAACCAGCCCTGCAAGAGATTAAAGAGGATCCTGTAAGTGAAGAAAGAGCCCAAAAGTAGCATAGACCAGAAAGAAACAGAGATAATCTACAGGGACTTTACAGATAATACAATGGCACTAAATTCATTTATGTCAGTAGTTACTCTGAATATAAGTAGGCTAAATGCTCCAACCAAAAGACAGAGGATATCAGATTGAATAAAAAAGCAAGAACCATCCATATGCTGCATACAAGAGACTCATTTTAGACCTAAAACACCACCAGATTGAAAGTGAGGGGGTCGAGAAACATTTACCATGCTAATGAACATTAAAGAAAGCTGAAGTGGAATCCTTATATCAGACAGATCAGGTTTCAAACCAAAGATGATAATAGAAGATGAGGAAGGACAGTATATCATACTTAAAGGGTCCATCCAACAAGAAGATCTAACAATTATAAATATTTATACTCCTAATTTGGAAACAGCCAATTACATAAACCAATTAATAACCAAATTAAAGCAACAGATTGTTAATTATACAATAATAGTAGGGGACTTCTACACCCCACTCACAGCAAAGGACAATCATCTAAGCAGAAGATCAACAAGGAAGTAAGGGCTTTGAATGACAATGACACACTGGACCAGGTGGAATTCACAGATATATACAGAGCATTCAATCCTAAAACAACAGAAAACACATTCTTCTTGAGTGCACATGGAACATATTTCAGAACATACCACATACTGGGTCAAAAATAAGGTCTCAATGGGTACCAAAAGATTGGGATTATTCCCAGTAATTTTCAAACTACAATCTTTTAGAACTCGAACTCAATCACAAGAGGAAATTTGGAAGAAACTTAAACACTTAGAGGTTAAAGAGCATCTTACTAAAGAATGAATGGGTCAATCAGGAAATTAAAGAATAATTTTAAAAATTCATGGAAACAAATGAAAATGAAAACACAACTGTCCAAAACCTTTGGGACACAGAAAAGCTGGTCCTAAGGGGGAAATATATAACCATCCAAGCCTTTCTCAAAAAATTAGATAAGTCTCAAATACACAATCTAACCTTATACCTAAAGAAACTGGAGAAAAAACAACAAATAAAGCTTAAACCAAGCAGAAGAGAAATAATAAAGATTAGAGCAGAAATCAATGAAACAGAAACCAAAAGAAGAGTAGAACGTATCAACAAAACTAGAAGCTGATTCTTTGAAAGAATTAATAGGATCAATAAACCCCTCACCAGATTTATTTAAAAGAAAAGAGAAAGGACCCAAATTAATAAATTGAAAATTAATAAATTGAAAAATGAAAGAGGAGAGATCATGATCAATATCAAGGAAATACAAACAATTGTAAGAACATATTTTGAGTTACTATATGCCCACAAATTAAGCAACCTGAGAGAAATGGATACATTCCTGGAGACTTATAAACTACCAGAACTCTAAGAGGAAGAAACAGATAACCTGAACAAACCCACACCAGCAAGGAAATTGAAGCAGTGATAAAATAATCTCCCAACACCTGAGTCCAGATCTGGATGGCTTTCCAAACATTTAAAGAAGAACTAATACCTACTCTTCTGAACTTTTTCCAAAAGATAGAAACAGAAAGAAAATTTCCAAAGTCTTTCTATGAGGCCAGAATTACCTTGATCCCAAATCCAAAGAACTCACCAAAAAGAATTACACACCAACATCCCTGATGAGCATGGATGCCAAAATTCACACCAAGATATTAGTAAGGTCCGGGGGAACAAGATGGCGGGGAAGTAGCAGGTGGCGCCTTTTAAACCTGTACCCTAAAGTGAGCTGATTACCAACCAAAGAACTCTGATCACCCATGAAATCAGCCTGAGATCAGAATTATACACGTCTGGATCTCTACAGGGGCAGAAGACGCCAGTGGGCAGGTAAAGCGGAGTGGGACCGGCGGACTGATAACGGAAGATAAACAGAAGGGGAAGGGAGCCACCAGAGGTGACTGGTTGGAAAATAATACTCCTAATATGAGCGAGAGTGCCCTGCGTCTTGGGACCAGCATTAAATTGGAGACTGGTTGAAAGTACTTCAAAAGAGCAAAGGATTGAGGGGAGGATATTGTGGGAATCGGGGCTGCTGGGGACAGGGACTTAAGTCCCCGGTCCCAGGACAGCCTCCCCTGGCGCTGAGCCAGAGAGAATGCGGCAGAGAAACCAGGTCTTGGTCCCTAAGCCACCAGCGTGCCCGAGAAGGCATGGAGTTAGGCTCCTGTGAGGGGATGGGAGCCTCGCCAGACAACAGAATATGCAAGCCCTGCTATAGAGCCTGAGATGCGTGTGCCCCTCATCCTTCCCTGAGAGAGGTACACAAAGGCCCAGCCGGCGCTCTTTGACCCACACCATTGTTTCAGAGCCTAAGATGCACGCCCCAAACTCTCCCCTGAAAGAGTTGCATGAAGGCCCAGCCTGGTGCTTTCAGATCTGCGCCCCATTCTCAGAGCCTGAAATGCGTGCGTGACCCACAGCCTCCCCTAAAAGAGGTGCGCGCAAGCCGGCTGCTCTTAGACCCAGGAAGACCAGGTACTCCCAGCCCGGGCCAGTGGGAAAATCTCAGTGTGCAATCACTGCTTGGAACCTCTCTGGTGGTCTGGAGCTGCCCAGACAGCAGCTGCTGCCATGGTTTTGGGTACAAGCAAAAGATCCTATGTCCCCAGGGACCGCGACTTGGAACCTGCACTGCCAGCCGCCAAGGGGGAACTTATTTGGGCTCTGTAGCCAGACTGAGGTATCTCTCTGAGAGGGAGGTCAGGGTGCAGTTTGAAACAGCTTTAGGAGAATAGGTGTTATTTCTTCTTTGAAAAGCGGTCAAGGTGAGAGAAAAAAAAAACAAAGTGAACAAACATAAAAACCGCCAGAGAACAAAAGCCTGAAAAAAACCAGTTTCCTCAGAGTCTACCCCCTTGAGGAGGGTGGGGGGACTTAACTCAGGGAACATCATTGACTGAAAACCCACGTGGCAGGCCCATCCCCCAGAAAACCAACCAAGAAAGGGAAAAAAAAAGACTACAAGAGAATAAACGACTACTTCATAGGACTTTTATTTTTAACTCGTTCCCACTATTCTGATTCATTTTTATATATATAGATAGATAGATAAATTTTCAACCTATTTACCATCACAGTGAGCTGTCCAGTACATCAAATTCCATAATAACCTTCTAACATGAACTTTTTGATACATACACCTGTGTTTTTCTTTTGGATTTCTATTTTTTGATTTTTTTTTAAATTTTAGTTTAGTTTAGTTTATTCCTTTTTATTTTTATTTTCTAATATTCATATAGAGTTAAACTTCAAAGTAATCCCCTTTCCCCAGTGAATACTACCCCTATAGGTTAACCAAATTTTAATCCCCCCTTTATCTTAGGAAAGTTGAGTCCTTTAACAAAGATATCAAGATACATCCAGGAAGAATCAAAATAACCTTCCTTGCCCACAATGAGAATTTATAACCACTCTCCCATCTTTTTTTCCACCAGTATTCTGTGTTTTTGTGTTTGTCCTAATAGTATATAAATCTTACAATTGGGGTTCTTTTTGACGAGGTTCTTCCTTTATTTGCATATATATATTTTTTCTCTTGTCATATACTTTTATCTGTCTTTTATCCATTTTGAGTTTATCTTTGTGTACATTAAAAGAGAATGGTCGAGTTTCATTCTTCTACGTATAACTCTCAATGTGAATGGCCTAAATGCGCCCATAAAATGGCACAGGGTGGCAGATTGGATAAAACGACAGGACCCATCCATATGTTGTCTACAATAGACCCATTTTGAACCTAAAGATAGACCCAGACTGAAAGTGAAGGGATGGAGAAGCATCTTTCATGCCAATTGGCCTCAAAAGAAGGCTGGGGTAGCGATTCTCATATCAGACCAATTAAATTTTAAACTAAAGACTGTAGTCAGAGATACAGAAGGACACTACATCATTTGTAAAAGGAGTATCCACCAAGATGATCTAACAATTGTAAATATCTATGCCCCCAATATGGGAGCAGCCAATTACATAAGAGTCATATTGATCAAAACAAAGAGTCATATTGATCTGAATACATTAACAGTAGGAGATCTTAACATGCCTCTCTCAGAAAGAGACAGATCATTGAAGCAGAAAATCAATAAAGAAACAAGAGCATTGAATGACACACTGGACCAGTTAGACCTCATAGATATATACAGAACATTCCACCCTAAAACAACAGAATACTCATTCTTCTCAAGTGCACATGGAACCTTCTTAAGAATAGACCACATACTGGGTCACAAATCAGGACTCAACCGATAACAAAAGACTGAGATTATTCCCTGCATATTCTCAGATCACAATGCTTTGAAACTGGAGCTCAATCACAAGGAAAAGTTCTGAAGGAACTCAAACACCTGGAAGCTAAAGACCACCTTGCTTAAGAATGCTTGGATCAACCAGGAGATCAAAGAAGAACTGAAACAATTCATGGAAACCAACAAGAATGAAGACACTTCAGTCCAAATCCTATCAGATACAGCAAAGGCGGTACTAAGGGGGAAATACATAGCCATCCAAGCCTCTCTCAAAAATTGAAAAATCCAGAACACAGCAGCTGTCTCTACACCTTAAAGAACTGGAGAATCAACAACAAATCAAACCAACTCCACACATAAGAAGGGAAATCATCAAGATTAGAGCTGATATCAATGAAGTAGAAACCAGAGATACAGTAAATGTATCAATGAAACTAGAAGCTGGTTTTTTGAAAGAATCAATAAGATTGATAAACCATTGGCCAACCTAATCCAAAATAAAAGAGAGAAATCCCAAATTCATAAAATTATGAATGAAAAGGGAGAGATCACAACTAACACCAAGGAAGTAGAAGCAATCCTCAGACGTTATTATTAAGTTATATGCCAATAAGCTAAAAAACCTAGATGAAATGGATGCATTCTTGGAAAACTATAAACTCCCAAAATTGAACCAGGAAGAAACTAACAACCTGAATAGACCGATATCTCATAACGAGATTGAAGCTGTGATCAAAAACTTCCCAAAAAACAAGAGCCCAGGACATGATGGATTCGCTGGGGAATTTTACCAAACTTTCAAAGAAGAAATAACACCTATTCTCCTAAAGCTGTTTCAAAAATTTGAAGCAGAAGGAAAACTTCCAGACTCCTTCTATGAAGCCAGCATCACCCTGATCCCCAAACCAGGCAAAGACCCTACCAAAAAGGAGTATTTCAGACCAATATCACTGATGAATATGGATGTTAAGATTCTCAACAAGATCCTAGCAAACAGGATCCAACAGCACATTAAAAAGATTATCCACCATGACCAGGTGGGATTCATCCCTGGGCTACAAGGATGGTTCAACATTCGCAAATCAATCAATGTGATAGAACAAATTAATATGAGAAAAGAGAAGAACCACATGGTCCTCTCGATTGATGCAGGAAAAGCATTTGGCAAAATCCAGCATCCATTCATGATTAAAACGCTTCAAAGTATAGGGATAGAGGGTACATTCCTGAACTTCATCAAATCTATCTATGAAAGACCCACAGCAAATATCATCCTCAGTGGGAAAAAGCTTGCAGCCTTCCCATTGAGATCCTAGCAACAGCAATCAGACAACAAAGAGAAATAAAAGGTATCCAAATTGGCAATGAAGAAGTCAAACTCTCTCTATTCGCAGATGACATGATTCTTTATATGGAAAACCCAAAAGACTTCACCCCCAAACTACTAGAACTCATACAGCAATTCAGCAACGTGACAGGATACAAAGTCAATGTACAGAAATCAGTGGCTTTCTTATACACTAACAATGAAAATACAAAAAGGGAAATTAGAGAATTGATTCCATATACTATAGCACCAAGAACCATAAGATACCTGGGAATAAACCTAACCAAAGAGGTAAAGGATCTGTATTCGAGAAACTACAGAACACTCATGAAAGAAATTGAAGAAGACACAAAAAGATGGAAGACCATTCCATGCTCTTGGATTGGAAGAATAAACATTGTTAAAATGTCTCTACTGCCTAGAGCAATTTATACTTTTAATGCCATTCCGATCAAAATTCCACCGGTATTCTTCAAATAGCTGGAGCAAATAATCCAAAAATTTGTATGGAATCAGAAGAGACCCCGAATCGCTAAGGAAATGTTGAAAAACAAAATAAAACAAAAATAAAAACATCATGTTACCTGATTTCAAGCTTTACTACAAAGCTGTGATCACCAAGACAGCATGGTACTGGCATAAAAACAGACACATAGATCAGTGGAACAGAGTGGAGAGATCAGATATGGACCCTCATTTCTATGGTCAATTAATCTTCAACAAAACAGGGAAAAATATACAGTGGAAAGAAGACAGTCTCTTCAATAAATGGTGCTGGGAAAACTGGACAGCTATATCTAGAAGAATGAAACTCGACCATTCTCTTACAATGTACACAAAGATAAACTCAAAATGGATAAAAGACCTCAACGTGAGACAGGAATTCATCAGAATCCTAGAGGAGAACATAGGCAGTAATCTCTTCGATATCAGCCACAGCAATTTCTTTCAAGATATGTCTCCAAAGGCAAAGGAAACAAAAGCGAAAATAAACTTTTGGGACTTCATCAAAATCAAAAGCTTCTGCACAGCAAAGGAAGCAGTCAAAAAAACAAAGAGGCAACCCACGGAATGGGAGAAGATATTTGCAAATGACAGTACAGACAAAAGGTTGATATCCAGGATCTATAATGAACTCCTCAAACTCAACACACACGAAACAGGCAAACATATCAAAAAATGGGAAGAAGATATGAACAGACACTTCTCCAATCAAGACATACAAATGGCTATCAGACACATGCAAAAATGTTCATCATCATTAGCCCTCAGGGAGATTCAAATTAAAACCACATTGAGATATCATCTTACACCAGTTAGAATGGCCAAAATTAACAAAACAGGAAACAACATGTGTTGGAGAGGATGTGGAGAAAGGGGAACCCTCTTACACTGTTGGTGGGAATGCAAGTTGGTGCAGCCTCTTTGGAGAACAGTGTGGAGATTCCTCAAGAAATTAAAAATAGAGTTTCCCTAAGACCCTGCAATTGCACTCCTGGGTATTTACCCCAAAGATATAGATGTCGTGAAAAGAAGGGACATCTGTACCCCAATGTTTATAGCAGCAATGACCACGGTCGCCAAACTATGGAAAGAACCAAGATGCCCTTCAACGGACGAATGGATAAGGAAGATGTGGTCCATATACACTATGGAGTATTATGCCTCCATCAGAAAGGATGAATACCCAACTTTTGTAGCAACATGGACTGGACTGGAAGAGATGATGCTGAGTGAAATAAGTCAAGCAGAGAGAGTCAACTATCATATGGTTTCACCTATTTGTGGAGCATAACAAATATCATGGAGGACAAGGGGTGTTAGAGAGGAGAAGGGAGTTGGGGTAAATTGGAAGGGGAGGTGAATCATGAGAGACTATGGACTCTGAAAAACAATCTGAGGGGTTTGAAGTGGCGGGGGCATGGGAGGTCGGGGTACCAGGTGGTGGGTATTATAGAGGGCACGGATTGCATGGAGTACTGGGTGTGGTGTAAAAATGATGAATACTGTTTTTCTGAAAATAAATAAATCAATTTAATTAAAAAAAAGAAAGATACAAATTGCTGCAATTTTATAAAATCGGCAGGAAATCTGTAAGAAAAGATCTAGGAAATCTCAGAATTTAGTGCAAAATGACCAAGAGGTATGAGCCAATACACAAAAGATGAGAAAAGAGGTTAAGTCTAATCCATACAGAGTTGTGTATGTTTGAAAGAATGAGTAGAGAATATTCAAAGAAATTACAGGAAGATGTGTTCCCAGAGATAAAGAAAGTAAGTTCACAGCCATGAACTCAAAATGGTCACAGACCTAAGTTGATGAGCCGAAATGACCATTCAAGAAGATGCGCAGGAGAAAATGGTCAGGACTTTGCATTAGGTGAAGAGTTCTCAGTCACTACAGTAAGAACAAAACATGTAAGAGAAAAACATAAGATGACCATGTTTTTTTTTGCATCAAACTTTACCACTGAGAAAAGGAACAGAGAAGTCACTGATAAGGAGATGATATTTGCGGATTAAATACCCAAAGAGGACTCCCATTGCAAGACATAAGAGTACTTTGAACTCACTGAATGGGCAGAAGGAACACACTGTTAATAAAAAGGCAGTATAAGACTCAGATACACATGTTACCGAAGAAGACACATGCATGGTTCATAAGCACAGACAAAGGTCATCAATGTTACTAGTCCGCAGGGACCATTTTACACCAACAAGTGCGTTCTGATCAAAAGACAATACCAAGTGTTCCTGAGAACATGGAGAAAGTGGACCCTCCTAGATTGCTAGGAGGAACGAAAATGAAAGAGCCACATTGGAAGCCACTTTGAGAGTTCTTAAGAGTTCAACACAAGCTTCCCATAGACCCAGCAATTCCACAACCAGACATCTTTCTTAGAGAAACAAGAACATTTGTTGACTCAAGCCTGGTTCAGAAACCTTTGGGACAGCATGACTCACAAAAGGAAAAACCTGACAGCAACACCAGCCACTGACTGGTGAATGAACAAAAGGTGGTCCATCTGGACCGTGGAATTCTACTCGGCAACAACAGGAGAGAAATCTGACTGAAGCTACAGCATGGAGGACCCTGAAAAGCATGCTACATGAAAGAAGCCAGTCACCAAGGTCTCATTCGATTTATGTACAACGTCTGGACAGGAGCCATGTATAGAGACAGAAAGCAGATCAGCATTGCTTGGGGCTGGAGAAGAGAGTGAAAATTGTCTGCAAAGGGGCTGGAGGAGGTGTGGGGAGGAGAAGAAAGTCTCTAAAACAAACTAGGGTCCTATCTGAACAACGCTGTCATTGTAGGGAAACCCTTACAATGGGTGAAACTCTTATATGTAAATTTCACCTAAAAAAAAAAAGAAAAAGAAAGAAAGAAGGTGACAGTCCCACCTCAGTGTGTCCTGGGGTCCCCAGGAAAACACTGGCTGTTGAGGTGCCACATCCTGGGTCTAGCAGTTGGTGATTTAGAGCCTGGTGTCTGAGGTCACAGCCAGAGTGAGGGATTCAGGGCCTGTGTCTTCAGCCTCTGGCCCCCGCAGTTCCCCTGGACTCCACAAGAGGGCAGATGACTTAAGGGGGAAGACCTCCAGGTGGCACAAATAGATCAGGGGGCAGGAGGCAAAGAGCGGGGAACCAGCTCCCTGGAGATTTGGGGAGGAAGTGAGGGCTGTAGAACACATGAAAGCAGCTGGCATGATCTGGAAAGATTTTTTTAAAAATATTTATTTATAAATTTATTTATATATTTATTTATTTGACAGAGAGAGAGAGAGAGAGACCAAGCAGAGGATGCCGCAGAAGGAGAGGGAGAAGCCGGTTTGGGGAGACAGATGGGGGCTCCATCCCAGGACTCTGGGATCATGACCTGAGCTGAAGGCAGACGTTTAACCTACTCAGTTTCCCAGGTGCCCCTGGATAGATCTGAAGTAGGTTTGGTCTGCTGTTTAGGCTCTACCCATCAACTTTTAGGTTAACAGCCAAAGACATAATGACATAATTGATGCTCTTCCTGCACTGGCACTGAGGCTCCCCTACCCCCATCAGAATAGGGAAAAGAGCCCGTGCTGCTATTAAAATTCTTCTAAGTTTAAATGGAACATTTTGGGCTGGTTTAGAGGGAACCTCCCCATTTCTGGCCATCTATATATGGCCAGCTTCTGGGCGCTGAGCCATATCTGCAGGGACTTAGAAGGGGCACCCTGGTCCTTCACATTGGAGCTGGGCTTGTGAAGAAGGGTTCCTGCTAATCTGTATTTCCCTGGCCTGGGCTGAGCATCCTCATCCAAGATCAGGTGCTGCAGTGACCTAAAGTGGGCAACCTCCTGTGTGTCACTGCTTCTCTCTGGCAGAGTCTGAAGGAGGCCCATGGTAGAGGTGGACGGAGAGGCAGGGATAGAATTCTACACTCTGTTAGAAGGCCGTCCACAGTGAAGATTTAAAGAAAAATATTAAGACGATAGATGTCAGATTATATACTTGGTGATACAGTAACAGCTCTGCGTGGTGACAGAAGGTAGCTTACACTTGTAGTGAATATAACATAATTTGTAGAGTTGTCCAATCCCTATCTTGTCATGTGAAGCTGATGTCACATGGTGTATCCACTATAAATCAAGTTTTTAAATAACCTGAAGGTGAGGGGAAACATTTGAAAAAGAAGCAATAAAACTACAGTTGACTGGGGAACAACACGGGTTTGAATTGTACTGAACAATGTAGGTCCACTTAAGGGGTGATTTCTTTTCTTACAAATATAGTATGGTACTGTCAACGTATTTTCTCTTCCTCGTGATTTTCTCAATGACATTTTCTTTACACTAACTCACTGAATTGAAAGAATAAGGTATGTAATACAAACAACATTAAATATGTGTTAGTCGGGGCGCCTGGGTGGCTCAGTGGGTTAAGCCGCTGCCTTCGGCTCGGGTCATGATCTCAGGTCCTGGGATCGAGCCCCGCGTCGGGCTCTCTGCTCTGCGGGGAGCCTGCTTCCCTCTCTGCCAGCCTCTCTGCCTGCTTGTGGTCTCTGTCTGTCAAATAAATAAATAAAAATCTTAAAAAAAAAATATGTGTTAGTCAACTGTTTTTGTTATCTGTAAGGCTGTTACACTAAGTACACCCACAAACACCCCACCTACTAGAGTCTATAACTTAAATCGGCCCAGTTGCAGGATATAAGATGGACAAAATCAAGTGTTTCTAAACCCTGGCAGTGAACAATCGGAAAAGGAAATTAAGAAAACAATTCCATTTATAACAGCACCCACCAGAATAGTATCTAGGAATAATTGACTCAAGGAGGCACAAAACCTGTACACTGAAAACTACAAAACATTGCTGCGTGAGATTAAAGAAAACCTAAACAAGTGGAAAGACATCCCGTGTTCACCGATTGGAAGGACTGAAGTGGCTGAGAAGGCAACACCATGTGGCTAAGAAGGCAACACCATGATCCGCAGATTCCGTGGGATTCCTATCAAACTTTTTTCTTCTGCCTTCCCTATAGCACTTTGCAATACATTTCCTCTCAGACATTGTGGTTTCTTTCTTTCTTTCTTTTTTTCTTTCTTTCTTTCTTTCTTTTTTAATATTTTATTTATTTATTTGACAGACAGAAATCACAAGTAGGAAGAGAGGCAGGGGGAGAAAGCTCTCTGCTCAGCAGAGAGCCCGATGCCAGGCTCGATCCCAGGATGCTGGACACTGGGATCCTCACCTGAGCCGAAGGCAGAGGCTTTAACCCACTGAGCCACCCAGGCACCCCAAACACTGTGGTTTTCATCTCTTAAACTGAGATTGGGGGTTTGTTTTGTTTTGTTTTGTTTTACATTTTCCATGTATCTGCTGAGTATTTTGAACTGATGGGATGCAGTTATAACAAACGCTTTCTTGTCCTCTGGTGATTCTCACCTTGGTGT
The DNA here is from genome assembly GCF_011764305.1 of Mustela putorius furo. Classification (NCBI taxonomy): domain Eukaryota; kingdom Metazoa; phylum Chordata; class Mammalia; order Carnivora; family Mustelidae; genus Mustela; species Mustela putorius. The sequence goes on from NW_025421424.1 coordinate 1,890,676, forward strand.
CAGCTCTGGGTCATTTTCAGATAAGTGACCCGTCTCCTCATGAGGACTCATTTCCCCTGCTTGTCTGCAGACCTCAAACTGTCAGATAGGATGCCACACAATGTGAATGCTATCATGTTGGTTGCTGCATATTTTTTGTTTTCTGTAATATTAAGCTTTGTTTAGTGATGCATTTAAATTACTTGGAAACATTTCTGGCATATCCTTAATGATTTATTAAATGGTCCAGAAGAATAAGCCACTTCCTGCGGGTCCCTACTGGTGTGCCGGCCCCAGTAAAAATCAAAGTTGGAAAGCGTCAATGTAGATTCCGAACAGAGGCTTTTACACGGGAAAAAGACAAGAGGCCCAATCTTTTCCTGAAAACTGTGCATAGAGGACTCCCGCGTGTCTCCAGTGAGAAAGACCATCAACCAGCAATGCAGTTAAGTGGGTGATAAATCGCGCATTCACTGAGTAAGTGGTACCGCTAAAACAGCAACACCAGCAAATGTTCTCTTAAAAGATAAAGCTGTAAGAGAAACTTAAAAATCAGAGCATTCTGTTATTGAACACCTATTACCTGGGGAAAGCGCGAACGCAGTCCCCCACTACCATAAATTATGGAGTCGAGTTTCCCACATTTGGGGAAATCACAGGGGTCACATGTCCGTAGTGCAATGGACAAGCCTCATCCTGGGAAAATGACCTGCTTGATCATGGTGTCTCCCCTGCCGGGTAAGTATGACCCTCTCTGCCTCCGCCTCCGCCCCACACTAGCCTCACCCGCCGTCCACCCTGCACACATGCTCACTTGCCAACCAACACCCCCAAACCCTCAGCAGCCATTCCTGCTCCAAGCATCTTCACCCTCCACAGAAGTCTTCCTAATACAATGGAAGCCATAGCACTGCTTCATCCTCTGCCCCAGGAATTCTCTGGCCCAGAACCTAGGCCTAATGATAACTGATTTACAGCAGACACACCCCATCCATGACGTCAGGGGGTCTCCCTGCCATCGCACACAGACAGGCACACAGAGCACTCAGCACAGGGAAGGCTGCCCCAGCCTGAGAGGAACACGAGGGAGGACTTTCCAGCAGACAGAGAAGCGCAGATCCATCTCTCCCTCTCTCCTCTCTGTCTCTCCCTCTCTCCCTCTCCTTAAAATCTGCTTTAAGGAGATTGGCTACACCTGTGGAACTCAGCCTCCTAGCCAGTCCCCCACGCATCCCCCCAGGTCTGGACACCCTGGGGGATGGAGCAGGGAACCAAAAGTCAGCAACCTCTGGGCTGGCCCTCTGGCTGACAGCTGCTGGCAACATCCCAGGCCCTGAGAACACCGCGGGGGACAGCTTATTTACCAGGCCAGCTCCTAGGGCAATGACGCAGAGTTCCCTCGAGGCTGTCCTGGAGAGAACGACCAAGGATCCCACTGTTGAGGACGGGGCCAAAGGAAACCATCCCTTCCGCTCCCTTAGACAGGGCTCAGAGTTCACAGCAGGGGGTTAGCGGGGTGCCACCTCTGCCACCACCTTCCCTCCCTCCACCATGGTGCTCTTCCCCTTGGATGAGATTTCTGCATCCAAGTGGGGGGGGGGGAATGCCAGGTCTGGGAAACAAAGCAAAACAAATACTCCCAAGAGACCAGTACTTGGGCAATTGTATGGCCCTGGATGGAGTGTCTGAGGGTCCTGATTTGCCTTTGTCTAGATTGCGCCTTGAGGGAGTGCTTTTCTTTTATGAGATTGTTGAAATTCGAAAAGATTGGGGGGTGGAGGGTGTCCAACTTTAGTTGTCACCTAGTTCGTAGTGTGGTGGGAGGCAGAATAATGCCCCGTCCCTAGGAGGTGCCCATGGTAATGCCAGTGAGGAGGAAGCAGAAGGCTAGCTAAAGGACAGAGCACAGGCTGACTCCCTGAAACCCTGACCTCCCACTCCTGGGTGAGATCTCTGGGACAGTTCCAGGAAGCTGCCAGCTGTGTTCTTGGTAATGCTGAACTATAGGGAAAAACAACCTTAACTTGACATTGGCAAAGGCCTCCAGGATCTTGAAGGTCCTCTTTAGCATATTCTTTTGAAAACCTCCCTTTCTCCCAACCCCTAATGCCAAAGTATATAATGAGCCTTGGCTCCCAACCCCAGGGCAGCAGCTCTTTCTGCCCAAGGGTCCTGTCCCCATGCTTTAGTAAAATCAACATTTTGCACCAGAGACGTTGCAAGGATTCTTGCTTCATCGTTGGCTCCCAACCTCACTCCGCCAAACCTCACCTGTATTCCGAAAACCCATCACCAGGAACCTGTGCACGTTCCATCAGCAGCAAAAGGGACCCTGCCGAGGTGCTTATGTTAAGGACCCTGAGATGGGGAGATGATCCTGGATTCCCCAGGCAACCTCTGGAAAGACCAGGGGGTCTTAAAACTGGAAGAGGCAGAGAAAGAGGTCAGACGGATGCTGTGTGAGGAGGACTCTGCCTGCTGGGGCTGGGGCTGAGCATGGAGGAGGGGCCTCTAAAAGCTGGAACAGGCAAAGAGACACACCTAAAAAAATAGAAACTTCCAGATATTTTACCAGCAAAAATGGGATTTGTCAGGAATAAAAGGGGAAGGCGATCTGGGATAAAGCAGCGTTGGCAAATCCATAGGCTAGTCCAGAGAACAAAGGGGAGGGACACTCTTTTCTTTGGAGGAAAGGGGTCAGTTAGGAAGATTGTTCTGAAAGTCCATCGGGGTGAAGTGTGAGTTGGAAGAGCACTGCTGTCTCCCTGGGAGGAAAAGCTAGCATTTCTTCCTCTGGCCAGGTTAGTAGAGGCCTATGCCTGTGCAATGTCAAGTCCCTGTAAGGTCAGATCAGCACCTCCCCTGGGGCTGCAGTGCCCTAGGAGGTAAGGAGGGCAGAGGAGCTCTTTTGCTAAAACCTCAGGACTGCATTTATGTGCGGTTTCCCTTGACTCATTTCCACCCTCTCCTAGAGCCTCCAGAAGGGAAGGTACCCAGTGGACATCTCGATCTTTGTCCAGTGAGATCCTTGTTGGGACTCTGCACCCTCAGAACTGTAAGGTTAAAAAAAATATATAGATGTGTGTTCTTGTAATGCGTTCTGTTTACGGTGACTTGGTAACACAGTAAGAAGCATCTAGCTCATTCACCTCAGTGGTAATGAGTTCTGGGGAATGCGATAAATTCTGTACAAACTCTGTAGGTTCTCTGTCTTAGGTCCACAGGTCAAGAGCTAGTTTTATTCAGGTTTATGTCTCACTTTTAAGTACCTGCTGATGTGATGTGGGCCAGGAGCAAATGGTCAAGAAAGAATTCTTGAGGCGTCTTCAGGGCAAAAAAGGTGTTTTTATTAAAGTTCAGGGACAGGACCCCTGGACAGGAAGAGGTGGCCTGGGATTGTGAGGAGTGATTTACCATATACTGTACATTGGGGTTGGAGGGTGGAGATAAAGACTTTCCAAAGGGATTTTTAGGTGTTATAAGAGACGGTAAGGAAATTTACTTTTATTCACATTTCACTGGCCTTTGCTCTCCTCATCACCTGCCACCTGTTTTCTTTCCATTCTTTTCTGTGGGATTCACAGTCCGTTCCCTGCATGGGCTCAGCCAGGTTCTTATGGGAATTATGCCAAGTGGAAGCCACTGGAGGCCACACAGAAAGATATTTCAAGAGTGGGCTCTGTTACTCTCACAGGGAGGGTTAGGACATAACTTACAAAGAGGTGAATATTGGACAATATACCCATCAAAGGTACATCTTTGTTGCAACGAGTTCTCTTAAGGCACAAAGCTACTTTTCAGCCTTTCACAAAGGGTGAAAAGCAACTGATCTGTGACTGAATCCTGAGCGGTGTGAGGTTAATACGACATCATACTCTGTTGCTTTCCTAAATGTTATGTACTTAAAATGAATTTTGTAGAAGCAGTGTCTGAGTTCTTCACTGATTACTGACTATCCCATCAGAGTGCAGCAGCCTTGACGGCACAGGGTTGGAGGAGGAATCGCTGGGATGCTGGAATAAGCACAGGGCAACATGGTCTCATGCTTGGTTTCTTTGCCTTAATAGCTTACGGACTTTCATCCATTCAGCCGATTGGGCCAGTGAGTTCCTCTGTATTGACAGCCAAAGGCCTTCGTGGAAATACTTGAATAACAGACTGTGAGAGCAGATGTGGAGTCACTCCATTGACTATAAAAATAGGGGGCATCTCTACCTCAGGTGAGAGTCTTTTTTGGGGTCTTTTTGTTACTGGTGGCTGTGATGGTGATGGTTGTGAGATACTATTTGAGGGTTTTGTTTGTTGTTGTCCGTGCTTATGACTCTCTAGGAAATAATTGTGGAGTGATAGCTTTATAGTAATTCTTGGAAAGCAAAAGAACATAACTAACGACTCTTCCCAAGGAATATTTGCAGATCTCTGTGCCAACATTTATGGAAGGACTTATACACTTTTCAGTTAAAGGTTATCAATCGAAGTGAAACAACTCTATACTTTTGGGTCAATGTTGGAGAACAACAGTTTTAAACTGAGGTCTGCATCAGAATCACCTGGGGTAAGATACAGGTGTAGTGAAAAGAAGGGCCATCTGTACCCCAATGTTCATAGCAGCAATGGCCAGTCGCCAAAGTGGAAAGAACCAAGATGCCCTTCAACAGACGAATGGATAAGGAAGATGTGGTCCATATACTCTATGGAGTATTATGCCTCCATCAGGAAGGATGACTTGGGACAGGACTAGAGGAAATTATGCTGAGTGGAATAAGTCAAGCAGAGTCAATTATCATATGGTTTCACTTATTTGTGGAGCATAAGGAATACCATGGAGAGCATGGGGAGCTGGAGAGGAGATGGGAGTTGGGGGAAATTGGAGGGGCAGATGAACCATGAGAGACTGTGGACTCTGAGAAACAATCTGAGGGTTTTGGAGGGGAGGGGGTGGGAGGCTGGGTTAGCCTGGTGGTGGGTATTATGGAGGGCGCGCATTGCATGGAGCACTGGGTATGGTGCATAAACAATGAATTTGGAACACTGAAAAGAATTTTTTTTTTTAAAGAAAGCTAAACACACACACACACACACACACACACACACACACACAATTCTGAAATCCAAAAGGGAAAAAAAAAAAAAAAAAAGAATCACCTGGGGATATTTGTGTAAGAAATGCAGATTCTGGGGCCACACATCAATGAAATACTTAGGATTGGAGCCCAGGAAGTGGCTCCTGTGATCTCCACTGCTGATTCTAAGACTTTCCAAACCCAAGAACCACTCTCTAATATTTTTAAATTGGGAATTCTTACAAAATGACAGAGAAGGCAAAACTCCTTTTAAACTTAGACTTCAACAGTAGTCTATGACCTTCTTAGGGACAGTGTGTCTTTCCTACTCTTACACGCTCAGCCTAGAGACTGGTGCCGAAATCAGAAACAGAGCAGGTGAGGAAAAACCTTTTATTTCTTTGTACACGTTTTACTTTCATAGCCGCCAAAAGGACTGTTTCATTTCCTCTAACAGACCCTGTCCGCCAGTTATGTTGCCCTCGACAAATTACTATAGCAACATATATAAATATCTATCGTACATTTATACACACATACATGCCTTCTAAAGCACTGTCAGGACACAGACTAGGCTTTCCCACAACTGGTGCTTCTCAGGTGCCTCTTAAAAATGATCACTGGTTTGTCTTATAGGACTTTCAATGGGCTTGGGCTGGCCCTGAGCCTGAGTTCCCCAGAGAGGAGTTAGGGTGATGAAAGGGAACGGCGTATTCAGAGTGAGGTGGCCACACTTTGGAGATCATAAAAGAAGGGAACTGGGAGGTGCTAGGCTAAGCAGGAGATGGCACGTGGGAAGCCACCGCTTTCACCAGGAGCATTCGAAGCACTCAGGAGTCTCGGTGTAGACAGACGCCCAGCTGAACGGCGGCTGGGCTAAGCCAGGCCCAGGGAAGCGTGGATCTGGAACTTGTACTGGCTGCGCCCCACTGGCCCTCAGGGCACTGCTGTCACTTGTGGGCTTTGGAACGGGCTGAGGAGCTCTTATGTGGGGATCAGGGGTCCCATCTGTAGGAAGCAGGGTGCTATGTCCCCTGAGCTGACTGTCTGAGGGTAGGCGTTGGAGCGAGGACTGGCTGTGGCCAGTTTCCAGGCCAGTGAGGTGCGCAGAAGCAGTGTCAGGAGCTCCTCTACAGACCAGTGCTGGGATGAGCAGCCCCTGGCGGGTGGTGTTCCTCAGCCACAGGAGAGGCTGTCTGCCCTTCATCCTCCTCCACTGGGAAGAGGATGGGACCCTCTGGCAGGTGTGGAGGACTGGGCTCCAGGTCTCCTCAGCAGATTGGGATCTGCACCAAAGGGGGACAGGCCCAGGCTTCCTGCTGTTTGAAGGACCTCTGATGGCTCCTTTTCTTCCGTGGCTCCTGGAAGGCAAGGGTCACAAGACTGGGGTGCACGGCAGCACCCTTAGGGACTTCACCTGGAGACAGAAATACAACAAGGTGAGAACCTAGTATCAGGTTCTGCTGGTGGCTCCCTGACCTGCAGTGAGCACTGGGTAGGGGCTGAGCCAGGAGCTCAGTGAGAGCCTGTCAAAAGGATGAGCCCAGGGGAGGGGGTGTGGAACTGTGGAGCCCCTCATGCCACCAGGTGAGAGGGGGGCTTCCCCACCACCTTGGGTGGGTGACAGCCCTGCTCAGAGCCACTGCACATGAGGTGCTCAGATCTTCATGGGCCAGTCCACTCCCTAGTTCACTTGGAGCAAAACAATGGCTTCTGTGACTTCCCAGGAACCGAAGCACTTAGTATGAAACATGCCCATGAAGAAACAGCCTGTTGTAGGAAGGAGAGGATGTAATGCAGGGAAGTCCCCTGCTCAGTTCATGTCCCATGTACTTAATGAGGAGAGGGAGGGGCCCCGTCAGCAGGGAGCTCCAACAGCCCCTAGTGCCACCTCTTACAGATGGATGGGCCAAGGCCACAGGGCCAGCTAGTGACAAGCCTGGGATTGGAACGCAGGCCTCAAGCCTTTCCATTGGTCTCTGGAAAGTGCAGAGGAAACTTCCAAAGATGGGGAAGCCAGTGGGTGTGTGGGGCCATTGGGTTACCTTTGCTGGGACAGGAATAAGGCTTTACAGAGGTCATCTTGTATGTGTTCTTCTAAAGAGGCTCAGGAAAGAAAGGAATCATCAGAGAAGAAAAAAAAGGGAATTAGAAAAACAAACAAACAAAAAAAAAAGGTTGGGGGGAGGGCAAAGTCATGGCCTGACCCATTTTCACACCATGGGATCAATATTCTCTTAGGCTACATAAGGAACATTCCTAGGAAAAGGTCCAATTGCTTATGGAAGAAATTTAATGTCCAACGAAGGGTTTAGTTTCTTTCCCTATTCTTTTTTAAGGAATCTCCTTGGCTAGCGTGGAGCCCAACACAGGGCATGAAGCCTCAACCCTGAGATCAAGACGTGAGCCAACATCAAGTCAGATGCTCAACTGACTGAGCCACCTGGTTCCCCTAGGGTTTAGTTTCTGATTTACAAGCCATTTGGTACACTTCAGCTTACTTGCTAGGGATCGGATTAGTATTTTAAGTAAATGTACAGAATACCTGCCATATACATAAAATGTTTCCCTTCAAGTTTCATTTTTATTTATTACAAATTCTCTTTTAGGTCAAGAAGACCCAATGGTTGGTTTCCTTTGGAAAAAGAAAGACCAAGATTGAATGGCTATTCTCTGCCAATAGAGTGTGCAACAGAATCAACCGATTTGATGACATCTCTGGTTTATTTTCTCATGAAGTGAAAAGGGCTACAGGAAACACTAGAGCTGGCCCCAGAGCCCCTTTCCTAGAAGCTAATTCAGAGGCATACTCCCCATGTCCTCTGGTCTTGGGAATCAACTCACTTGCTTTCCTTGGACTCCTGACTTGGCCTAGAGGAGGGAAGAAGTGCGGTGAGGAGAGAAGAGGGTCACGATGTCACCGGGAGATGAGATGGCAGGGAAGGGACTGGGGTGGGAGAGGTGATGGGGAGCGAAGCTAGAAGGACATTTAGTGAGGACGTGAGTCCTAGGAATGGACTAAAATCTCCTGAAAGGTCAGAGTGGGTCGGGGATCATCTGCAGACTCTGGAGACAGGTGGGGATGGATTTGGGCTGTGTTCTGTGGCTCTGGCAGGTGCAGTGGTGTCCTTACCTCCAAATTAGTCCTTGCCTTCTTCAAAACATCATGTGTCCTGGTCACTAAAACAACAAAACAGCCCAATAGGTAGAAGTGACCATCTGGGGCCATACTTGCCTAGTATGTACCAAAGGGTCTTTTTCTGGCAGCTCAGATCAGGGTCTCCTGCTGCCCCCATGCACCCCTCCCTCCGCATCCCCAATTACTCATGGCACAGGAGGTTTGGGGACATCACACACTGGTCTGCAGCCCTCCTCCCCACCCCACCCCGTCTGTCTGGTCCTGGTCCATCGGCAGCACAAGGGGGGAGCCTGGAAGTCCTCCCACCCCTACTTTCCTCTCTCATCCCCTGGCTCAGGGGCACCCACACTGATTGAAGATGAACTGCTCCATGCTCTCCTTCTGCTGGTTGGCGGTCTTCAGACGCTCCGCTGTGCTCTGAAGGACACTCTCCTGTTTGGACAGTCTGGTTCTCAGTTCCAGAAGTTCCCTTTGCAGGGACTGTCCCTGGGGAAGAGAAACAGACTCTCTGTCACAGGTCAGAAGGCCTCAAGGACCAGACGCTTTGTGGCTCTTGACAATCAAAAGCAGGATTCTATAATCCTATCAATGATTTCTGGACTGGAGTCCCTCCAGGAGAGACACTAGAAGGCTCCAGCTGAGGCCAACTTAGACTAAGGGAGTTAGGTCAGCACACTGAGACCCTGGGAGCCCCCATGCACATGAACACAGGCCTCCACTCCTGTGGCTGTAGAGGCCTTGAACCCCAGTCAGTGCCACGACTCCCAGCGGTGAGTCCTGACCACACATTCAGTGCTCAGAAAGTCCAATGGGCTCATTGGGCTCGATGAGTCCAAGAGCACACATTCAGTGCTGACATTGGTTCTAGTACCGGGCCTCACAGATAAGACTTGCTAGCTGGGCGTGTTTTGCCTAGGGAGACAGTGTGCAATTCTGTAAATCTTTGGAACAACTTCAAGATGGCAGAACACCTTCTGCCTCAGAACCAGCATAGTTGGGGCCCATAAGGTGTTAGTGCTTTAATCTGCCCTCAGGCTCCTAGATGGGGGTGGTAGGGGGAGACGGAGAAAAATTGCTGTCCACACTCCCCCTGACCAGAGTTCAGGCCTCATATCTGAGAGCACCTGGTGGTGGGGCGGCTGACTCTTCCAGGCCTGGCCCAGAGAGGTGGAGGAAAGCCGTGTGTGGGATGCAGTGGGTGGCTCCAGGAAGCTGTTCATCTCATGGTGACATTCTGTGGGGATGACGTGGGGAAAGGAGATGTCGACATTTTCACAGGTCCCTACGTTTTTTGGCTCAGCTAAGTTCAGAAAGGGAAAGAACCCAAACACGGTGGGAGGAGAAGGGATGTCGTAGGACCTGCCCTGCCAGCCGCCACCATGGATGACAGGTCTTCCCCCGGGGACGCTCCCCTAAGGCCCCCCTGTCTCATCTCAACTGTCCAGCCCCTGACGTTTAGGACTTGGGAACTGAGGAGGCAGAATGGCATTTGGGGCAGAAGCGATGAAGGAGGCTGCCACTCACTGTGCTGTCAGACAGGACAGGGCTGGGAGAGCTGGGCAGGGCCGCTCGCCAGAACATGGTGAGGAGGGAGGCCGACTCGTCCAGGGTGTGCTGCAGGGCCTGGGCACTGCTCCCAAGTTCATGGATGCCTTTGCTGCCCGGCACCTGGGAGAAAGTAGAGATTGCCCTGGGCACCAGACTGAGAGATCATTCCCTTCCCCCTGCTCCGGCTCCCTCAGCACAGGGCTCGGGTTTCCCTCAAGAATGAGGCACAAGCATGGGCCTGCTTGAACGTGTGAAACCATTTTTAAACCTGGAAGCCCTGGATCTCCATTTCAGCAGTGACCCCCAACTTGTAAGAATCACTAGATTCTGACTTCTCTCATACTCTCTGTAAGCTGCTAGTCCTGCTCTGTGCTCTCGGGTCTAATGCCCCTGATTTTTGCTTGGGCACCCCCATGCGTATCTCTAAATCATACCTTCTGCTTCAACTGGGCTGAACCATTTGTAGCTCCAAGGACTGTGATGCCATTCCCTTCACCTGGGATGCTATCCTCCACCAGCCAGAGAAGCCGTGTATCTCGCCAGTGGTTCCTCTAGGACCCTGTGACTTTCCTTGCCTGGACCAAGGACCCCTTCTGTGTTTGCACCCTCCCAACTCAGAGCATGGCTTCTGACACGGAGCCCAGACCCCCTGTTGTCCTTATTTACTTGGATATGTGGCCTTCTCTCTGGGGTGGAGGCTCTTGCAGACAGGGCTGTCCCTGCACATCCATGCACCTCCAGTGCCTCAAACAGCACTGCAGCTGGCACCTGGTCTCTGAATATGGAAACGCTCTGAGAAGGTGCGCTGCCTGCTTCCCTGCCCTGCTCAGTCTGCCCAGAGAAATCCCATGGCTGCCAGGCTTCGCCCCTTCCACAGCATGTGGCCCATGCGGATGCAAATCCTGAATTTCCAGCCGCCTGATTAAGTGATTTTACTCTGCCGATGGATGACCATGTACAAGGCCATGGACCAGATAATAAGCGAGGAAAGGGTGCTCAGTAGAGCACGACACATAAGCCAGTACTCAGCAAATCCCCTACAGATGAGGATGACAATTCTCTTCTGCCTCTTCTGTGTTTCTGAGAAAAAAAATGTTAGGGCAGAGTGTAGAGTGAAAACAGGAGATGGAGAAGAAAGGCCCAGCTGGGTGTAAGCAGAAGATGTAGGCTCAGCTATGGGAGATATGCAGTGGGAGAAGGAGCTAAGATCAGAAGGAAAAAGTACACAAGGAAAAGGAACACTTAAGACCTACAGTGTGATTACCTCTGTGCCCTGAGTTTCAAGGCCAGGGAAGGTGTGGGCTGATCTCACAAGATCTGCTATCTTTTTGACCAGCAGTTTTCCCTCCTCTATCTGCTGTCTTAGGGCACTGTAGTCATCAATGTGGCCAATGACATGGCGGCCATGTTTATTGGCAAAGGAGCCATCAGTAGCTTCGCCCTCCAGCTTGGGATTCTTCGTCACTGGAGAAGCATCCAAATCCAGCTCTGAAAAACAAGACCAGAACAACATAGAATCCACAGTGATGAGCATATCCTCAGTCCACTTCATTCTAAAATAGACATCAAGGAGTAAAGAGGCCAGGAATAGGAAAGGCACTCTGGGAAAAGTACAGCAAGGTGTGAAGTCCATAGATTTCTGGGTTCTATGTTTTTATGATCTTTCCTACATCATCTCATAATGATCAAATTGCCAGGAGGAAAAATTTTATCCTTACTGACAAATGAAATATCCAGGACAAATATTATTTTAATGAAAAATTTTAAATTTCCAGTTAAGAAGACAGACAAACTAAGGGTTCTGGAAAGGAGGGGGGTGGGGGTTTGGGAAAGCCTGGCGGTGAGTATTAAGGAGAGCAAATATTGCATGGAGCATTGGGTGTGGTGCATAAACAATGAATCTTGGAACACTGAAAAATAAAATAATAAAATAAAATAAATAAAAAATAAACCCATTTATAAAAAGAAGACAGAGACAAATTAAGCCGGACACAGAGAGCACTTTCAAGGATGGAGAGATCACCGTGCAGTGAAGCACAACAGAGCAATAGGAAAACCACAGGAGGAAGAATAATGGCAAAAAAAAAGGTAGCCACAGAAGGTGCAATGAGTAGGGCTAAAGACTTTGGGACCCGAGGAGAAAAATCTCTACATTCAGGTAATGTGCCCATTAGTAACCACAGGCTACGTGTACTGGGAATTCTCCATCATCAATCCCTGAATCCTTCCGTTGCCATATTTACCATTTGTCCTCTTGAAAATGGTGGTCTCTGAGCCAGGAGCAGCAGCAGAAAGGCTAGGGAATGTGAGCACTGGAGAATTCATGCCAACATCTCGGACTGGAGGGGAAGCATTGGAGTCTAGGATGTAAAGACAATAAAAATTTTCCGCAACCCTGGAATCACCACTAACCAAACCCAAGCACAGCCTAGTTGTCACCAGCAGAGACCTAAGGCAGCGTGGTTGGTCCTCATTACACCCCAACTGTGACGGTAAGCAACAGCAAACAAATCCCTTAGTTTGGAACAAGAACATGTCCCTTTAATGGAAGCGAGCTCCATGAGAAGCGACTTCTGGTTTGAAAGATTATTAGGAGCATTTTTCTAGCCTGCGTTTTGAATATAATTATGTGTGCAATTTTTAGTACACTGCCTTGTAACTAAACCTATGATGCAGAGAACAAAGGCAAAAGGAAATGTACATAAAGTTAAATTTCCTTATAACCTGCAGTCCACTGATACACATTTGAGGCAGGCAGAATAAGACATTATAGGAACCCCAACTGTCTTAAACTTAATGACCTACTAGAGGGAAAAACAGTCTTAGCTTGACAAAAGCCAGGTCTCCAGGATCTCATGAGTCTTCTTTAGCATATTAAAGTCCTTTTGGAAACTTCCCTTTGCCCGTAGCTCTCCCAATTCCAAACTATATAATCTATGGCTCCTCACAGCCCCAGTGCCGCTCTTTCTGCCCACTGGTCCTGTCCCCGTGCTATCATAAGAACACCTTTTTGCACTGAAAATGTCTCAAGAATTCTTTCTTGAGCTCTGAACTCCAATATTTCCACATCAATATGTGTAGTATATGTGTCAAAAATACGGAATCAAAGTATGAATGGACTTGTGGGCAATTAAACTAGCATTCCCCTTTTTTTTTTTTTTAAAGATTTATTTATTTATTTATTTGACAGACAGAGATCTCAAGCAGACAGAGAGGCAGACAGAGAGAGAGAGGAGGAAGCAGGCTCCCTGCTGAGCAGAGAGCCCGATGCGGGTCTCCATCCCAGGACCCTGGGTTCATGACCTGAACCAAAGGCAGAGGCTTTAACCCACTGAGCCACGCAAGCGCCCCCAATCATCATTCTGATGAGTTAGTGATGGGAAAAATGTAGCCAGATGAGAAGGGTAGAGACAGAAGGCACAGCAGGTTAGAGACATCCTCTTGGAAACCAGGCAGCAATCCTACAGTGAAAGAATTGGAAAATATCAGAGAAGGCAAGAAATCCTGCTCAGGAGGTGGCCTAGAACCAGATCTCCAGCTCAGGCCACTGTGGTGGGTAAGGAGAGGGCACAGTGTCGGAGTCACTGGGGCTGAGCCCTGGCTGGGGTCATGGGGACACAGTGACGGAGGAAAGCTGGGCCAGGAGGGCAGAGTGGGGAGTTATAACTGAACACTACAACCATCACGGCTCCCCAGGGGGAGCCAGGCATTCACCTATTTATGGCTGAGCAGTTACTATGGGACACAGTTCACGTGACACTTTCTCATCTAATGGCCACAACACAGGATCTTGGAAGTGTCACCTTCATTTGACAAGTGAGGTCAGTGCCTAATTGGTGAAAGTCTAGCAGGACCAGGGGGAAAAGCTAAGGATTAACATGCCCCAGGAAGAGCAGGCAGGAACGTGTCTGAAAGCTCATCTTTAGAGAATCTTGAGAAGAAATGGCTCCTACTGAAATAAAATTGAAAATAGGGTCCTGGGGGTGAGAGAAGATGGCTAATTAAAAAAAGAAAAGAATAAGTTGAAATGAGTGTGTCAAGATGGAGGGCAACAGTACTAACATTCAGACTGAAGCTAGGCGAAGGGGGCTGGATGAAGGACATTGAGAAGAGAGGGAGAGAGCAGGCAAGGCAGTATCTGGAAGGGCAGACGCGGAGGGGAGGGGTGGGGAGGAGATGACAGCCACTGGGAATAAAGGGAGCTATCATCCCCCTGCTTTCCACAACCAGCATTGCCTGCGGGACGGGAATGGTTTCCACTCAGCTGAGCTCCCCTCCAATCAGGGAATGGGAATCTGGAAGGCAAGCGATATACCGAGACAGAGGCTGGTGAGGAGGAAGGCCAGCAGCTGGAAATAAAAACATCCAGTTCGAATCCTGGGTCTTAGCTGGTTAATGTCTCAATCTCAAAGTTTTCCCACATTGAAATATGAAAGGAAAACCTCCCTTACCTCAGATGAAACAGTTTGGAAAATTGTTTGAAAACTCGTGGTAAATTTTAAAGCACTCCACAAGTACAAGGAATAGATATTAACTCACAAGCTATTAACTATTGAGCGATGCATACCGTGTCAGGCACTTATAAATTATTGCACTTAAGGCTTAATTACCATATTACCATATAAGATACATATGATTGTCCATAAGATACATATGATTATTGTCCTCACCTTGAAGATGAGGAAAGTAAGGCTTCAGTACCTGGGGACTTCAAACACCTTGCCCAAGGCAAGCAACTTGTACCCGCAAACTCAGAATCTGGGGCCTGAGCCAGCTGGTACCCTCATTCCCACCCTCTCACCCAAGGTTGTAGATTGAAACAACTCTGATTTCACCAGGACCCTAAGGAGTGTGGAAGAGGGAAGATCCCTTCCACCACAGACATCCTGGCCACTGCCCCTCTGGCATGGTCCCCCTGCCCTTCCTACCTTGGAGGAGCGGTTGCTTGTTTCCAGGGTCCTCCTGGTGGGTGGAGGAGGGGCTGAGGCTGGCTTTGCTCCCCCTGCCATCCAACTGCTGCTCCAGCCTCAATCTCAGACAGCTGTTCACCTGGATGCTTTGCTCCAGCTGCCCTCGCAAAGCTCGGATCTCTGCCACCAGGTGGCTCAGCTCACTGCTCAAAGGGACCTGGAGACAGGCTTCCCAGGTGGGAGCTGAAAGAAGAGAGAGAGAAGGGGTGTGGTGGCTCAGATCCAAGCTTTTCCAAGCATTTGTCAGAACACTCCTCAGGCATTCCTTTCTACTCGGGACCCTGCTGTCCTCTTAGGGCCCCAGGAGGCAAGGCATTTGGGATGGAGCTGCCTCCTTTTGCTGCGTGGGTCTCCCACTCACTGAGCGAGATACCACACACTGGAACTGCCTCGAGGCTCATGTGACCCGCCTGCATCTGGAGAGCCTTCCATGAGCAGGTGGGGTCAAAGCCTATTATTATTTGACTTCCACCCATTGAGAAGAGAGGGAGAGAGCAGGCAAGTCACCCTAGTCCTACAGGCCAGAGAGCAGGGTCTTCAGAGATAGGGCAGTTCAGCACTGGGCTAGAGAAGTCCTGGGGATTTGGGAGGAGGAAAGCTGATGCCTCGGTGCTCAGGAGTCACAGCAGAAAGGAGGAGGAGGTCACCAGGGAGAGGAGAGGAGGCACCAGGCCTTTCGCAGCATGGAGGAACGGGAGTCTCTCTAGAGGCCAGGGGTCACAACTCACTGAACTAGTCTACTTCACCACGTTTTTGCTTTGTTTTGTTTTGTTTTGTTTTAAATCTCTGTTTGCTATCACAGTCTGTTTCTTTGTACTAGGGATGAAGACAGCTAAGAAATATTCTACTAAACCACATATCTTATCTGAAAGCTTGAAGCCAAATAGATTTCAAAAAGTAGAATTTGTTTTGGTGTTTAGGAAGGCCATAGGATCCGTACGCCATCTCTCATGTAGCCCACATACCAGGTTGCCTCTGGGCCACAGGCCTTTAGGCAAATACATTCATATTTCCATGACGAGCCGGGTGAACATTACCACTGAGTGGGGTTAAGTCAAGTCTGTGGATACCACTTTGGTCACTTCAGACAGGTTTTGTGACCAAATGAGTATGTGAAAGAGCTACCACAAGAATTCATGGTTCTCATGGGATTATAGAATTAAGGATAAGAATCTATGGGGTTTCAGAGATAGGAGCTTTAAAATGACTCCTAAAACAACTATAAGAAGGGAAAAAGGCATGAAAGAGGATGTAGTCAGGATGAAGGGATTCTTTTTCCTCTGTCGTATAAAAACAAAATTGAAAGGAAAAAAAAAAAATCCAACTAAATTTACAAATGAAAAACTGTTCCCAAGAAGTTCGTAGAGAAAGGCTTCTCCAAGCTGTTACCACAAGTTATAAGGGATAAGAGTTTACTATGAGAAATTTTCTGGAAACATCCCATATTTTCTATTTTTACTCATTTGCATTATGTTTTTATAATCACCATAGTAACCAAATACTGCTAGAGCATCTTATAAGGAGGCCGGAGGTCTCCTTATAAGGCGGGAGGCAACTCTCCCTGAGAAGTCCTCATGGGGCACCTGCAGTCTATGGTTAGTATCTACCAACCCCAAAGCTCCATGAAGCTCCTTCCTATCTTTCTTTCCCTATATCCAAATCCTCACAAAGTTTTGCTTCTTTCTAAAAATGTTGTCTTCTATCCATTCCTCTTTATCTTCCCAACGGCACCTTAGATCAGACTCTCCTCATGTAAATACCCCATAACCACACCCATTCAGTGGGTTTCCCTTATTTGAGTGTCTCCCGACTGCCGTGTGTCCCACTAGTCTGAGAGTTCTGTTCCCATCAAGTATCTGTTTTGTTTGGGAAAACGTACTTACTCATTTTCCATGGCCCACTCTGTAGAATGTAAACTTCCATGGTACTTCATAGCTCCTCTATAAACCAGCAACCATCTCAACTGACCGGACTTCTCACACTCCCTGATACAAAGCTCTCCAAGGGGAAGGCTGGACCCGGTGCTCCCCGGAGTTCCGGGAGCTAGTCTCTCAGCCTGCGGTGCCCCTGATACTTCTTCAAGTTCTGGTTCACCTTCTCATCAGCAAGTTAGGAAATCCAATCAGTCTTTATGAAAATTCAAATTTGGCTGAATATTGAAAATTCTGTATTGCTTAAGGAATTTTTTAACAGATCATTAAAAAAATTAGAATTGAAAGGCCTAAACATCCCATCCAAAGCAAGAGCTGTTTCTATGGGATCCTTGACAAGTCATCCCTTTCTATTTAAAGGGGCTTGGATGGGAGACTTATTCCTTCACAAACTAACAATTCCATCCCTCGAAATCTCTAGTGGTCAGGAAGGCATAAGAATGATGTAAGTCCAAATTCTACAGCCCTTTATTCTTTGATGACCCTTGTTCAGACCTCTAAAGAGATGCCAAACACAACAGCTCTTTTTCACCTGATAGTTCTTCAAATATTTAAAACCAGGTCTCATCTCCTTGTGATCTTGTCCAGGCTGAAAATTGTTGTTTCTCTGACAGTTCAAGATTTCTGGTCACCCAGCATGGTGGCTCCTGTCTTCACTTTGCTCCCTGGTTTGCCAAAGTCCCTTTTACAAGGTGGTGTCCCACAATCTTAACAATATTTCTGATACGGTCTCTCACCCTACTGTGGTCTCAGGTTGAACTGGTTTTTGTAGCAACCTTTGCCTACAAGTTCCTTGTCCCAGCGGGTTTCTAAGTAACTCCCTATTCTCAAGTCCATGAATGGCTAGAGAGCCAGACCTTCTGATCCTGTACCTCTGATATTTTTAATCAAGCTCAGGGTTTCTTTTTATCTTTTCTAAATTTCTTTTATTTTTTTAAAGATTTTATTGATTTATTTGACAGAGATCACAAGCAGGCAGAGAGGCAGGCAGAGAGAGAGGTGGAAGCAGGCTCTCCGCTGAGCAGAGAACCTGATGTGGGCTCGATCCCAGGACCCTGACATCATGACTTGAGCTGAAAGCAGAGGCTTCACCCCCTGAGACACCTACGTGCCCCAATCTTTTCTAAATTTCATCATATTGACATCAGTACTCTGTTCCAGCCTGGTTGGAGTTACTAACTTGATGTTCACAATACCCTCCCCAATTTGAACAACAATGGAGAAATAGAAGAAGATTCTCCAACATGAGATCAGTATTTTAGCAGGTGGCAAAAAGTCCTCAATAAAACAGTTTAAAATTTAAATCCAGGCTTGGAATTTAGATCCTAACAGAGGTATTTCTGTAGATGTTGTGCATCTTTTAACTTTCTCCCTGGGGAACGCGTCAGGGTAGGAGCAGAGGGCCCGCCATACTGGCTGCATGGGGGCAATATGTATAACTCAAAATATTCAAGAGCTTCTCACATGATGGTGCCATCAGGACAGTTCTTTGAATTTTTTTTTAAGTCCCTATATAACCTGGACTTTGCTCAACTTTTCTCTGGCCACCTAGGCAGGCAGAGTTGGACTCTTATCTAACTACTTTTAAGGATGTCTTGGATGGATCTTGCACATGTCACCAACCTCTGGGCTTTACATGAGAGAACAACTTTGTTCTTACTGGGAGCCCCAGACCTGGCCGAGGCAGAACTCTGTAGCTTTCCAGAGCTCTATGACTCCCAGGGTAAGGACCTCTTCAGAATCCTAAGTAAGGGCAGGGAGCTCACTGGGGAGGGGAGAGGGAGAACACATACCTTTCAGCCCTTTCTTGGAATTGCCATAAAGCGCCTCGTAGATCTGTAGCTCCGACTGGAGGGACTGGAAGAGCTGCTGTTTCTCCTCACACTGCTGCTGCAGGAGGGTGAGCTTGTGCTGCAGCCTGCACAGGGGGGAGGCAAGGGCCCGCTGAGCGCCTGGCGCTCCCCTGCCACCTGCTGTCAGCCAGCCTTCGCATCATGGGGCTTTAGCCCTAGATGTCAACCCAGGGGTCGTGAAGACCATTACTTTCACTTTACGGATGTGGAAACAGAGGCTCTGAGAGGTGAAGTAACTTTGCTTGATATCATGCCATTAGCTACATTAGTTGGGAAGTAACTTTGCTTGATGTCATGCCATTAGCTACATTAGTTGGGAGCAGACACACAAGCTCCGTATTCTTCCTGCCCCTATGGTGCTCTATTCCTGGTGATAGGCAGTCATAGGGTTTATGTCGGGGATGCGCATGATGACTGGTGGGGATGCTTCCTACGTTACAGTGAGACCAATATCCTTAAACTAACAGGAAGGATGAGAACATTTTTTTTCTCCAGGATCTGATACGCTGAACCCCCCCCCCCTTTTTTTTAAAGACGGATCTGAGAGAGACAGAGATCACTTGCCTGCAAGCGGTAGGAGGAGCAGAAGAGGAGGGAGAAGAGGAGGGAAAGAATCCCAAACAGACTCCAAGCTGAGCGCCAAACCCAGTGCAGGGCTCATTCTCATGACCCCAAGATAATGACCCGAGCCAAAATCAACAGCTGGACACTTAACCAACTGAGCCACCCAGGTGCCCCTCGTATGCTGAAGCCTTCTAAAATAAGGTTTTTCTCTCCCAACTTTGGAGTGAAAAGGCATTCTCAGAGAAGTCCTTCCTTCTGCTCAAACTCATCCATAAATCAGGAATAGCAGAGGGGAAACTGAGGGCCCCCAAAGGCTCCAATACCTGTCTTGTCAATATCCCATTAAATCTGAAAACAGGGCCCCCTTCCTTCTTATCAGGCTCCCCCTTACCTGGAGTCTTTCTCCTGGAGGGACAGGCGTTCCTCCTGGAAATGCAAGATCTCCTGTTGCTTCTCCTTCAAGTCTTCCAGAAGCTGCTGCCGTTCCCCCTTTTGGCGCTCCAGCTCCATCTCCAGCTCTTGAAGCCGGGATCGAGAGGACAGCAGGGCCTCTTTCAGGCGTTCCGTCTCCTGGGAGTGCTCTGGGGAGCAGAACACAGGACGACTTACACTGTGGGGGCAGAGGCTGGCAGGACAAGGAGCCCAAGCTCCTCCATCCTGACGGGCAGAACTAAGGCAATGGGAATGCAAGCTGATGCCGCATCTGCTTAGAAAAACAGAGGGTGTCAGCTCATTACATCCACACACCCTGGGGAATGTGGAGTCTCCATCTTTGCAATGCCCTTGATCTTCTGCTTTCACAAGGTCTACCCTGCTATTAGAGAAAACGCTGAGGTTTCTTTCTTTCCTCCTTTCCTTCCTTCCTTCTTGCCTTCATTCCTTCTTCCCTTCCTTCCTTCCTTCCTCCCTTTTCTTTGAGAATTTATTTATTTATCTGAAAGAGAGAGACAGAGCAGGAGCAGCAGGGAGGAAGCAGAGGGAGAGGAAGAAGCAGACTCCTCTCCCTGCTGAGCAGGGGGCTCCATCCCAGGACCCTGGGTTCATGATCTGAGCCAAAGGCAGGTGCTTAACCAACTGAGCCACCCAGGTGCCCCCAAAGCTGTGGTTTCTTTCTTTTTCTTTTTTTCCAAAGATTCTATATATTTATTTGACAGACAGAGATCACAAGTAGGCAGAGAGGCAGGCAGAGAGAAAGGGGGAAGCAGGCTCCCGAGGAGCAGAGAGCGGGGGATCATGACCTGAGCTGAAGGCAGAGGTCTTAACCCACTGAGCCACCCAGGTGCCCCAAACGCTGTGGTTTCTAATGCTCACTATTTTCTAAGTTCACACACCCTCTGTGTGATAATCCTTTCTTTAATTTTGCCAAAGAGCAGCATCAAGATTTCTTGTCTATAGTTTTTAGAATATATTATATTCGTCAATTTGAAAATGGGGACATCTGTCCTTTTCTGGGCTTGTGGAATCTCAATAACTTGCATGATTTCCCAGACACTAAGGACAGGGGCTCTGAGAACCAGGCTGCAGGAGCTGTCAGTCTACCAGGGGGAAGTCCCTGGGCCTGGCCCACTGTGCTTTTCCACATCTTAGTGACTTCTCCCCACTGAGGTCTGTGCTAGCCTGTCCCGGCATGCAAAGATGGTTTAGCAGTTACGTCTTCTCTCTTCTCTGTTATGTCTCGTTACTTCCCCATCAGTGACCTCTCCCTCACATCTTCCTGCTCTGAAGAGGCAGATTTAAAAACAACACTTGCTATCTCTTCCTGTTCCACAACATTCTGGGCTTAATCCTTTAGGAAAGTATTAGTCTTTCATGACTATTCAATAAATATTTGCAGATAAATATAATTTTTATTGACCATATATTGATTTGATCAAGTCAATTGACACTAAGGTTAGCTGCCCCCCAGTCACAGAGGAAATGATGCCCCCCCTCCCTTGGATGTCCATCAAATAGTGTTGGGAATGCTCTGGAGGACATCTGGCTGGTGCTTCCAGGCACAGAGTCCTGAGGATTACTGAGCAGAGAGGAGCCGGAACTGGGTGAGTGAGGGGAAGCAGTGAGGAGACGGGGAGAGACACATGACGCTGCAGTAAAGTCTGGACAGGGAGAACAGACACCTAACTGGTAGCCAGTTCATAACTAATGACTGAGTATCTGAGTATCTGTGGTTTGCACAGAGGTGGTGGGTTTCCTAGAGCTATCTTTGTACCGAGCACCTGGGAGTGTGAAGGCCCACAGTTGGGACCTCTCAGGAAGTAACCCCTTCTAGACTGAGAACCACATGGGACCTTGGGTTGGTGGATCTGGTTAGCTGTTATTTCCACCTTCTCTTGGCTTCAACGGTGATTGGTGTGGCCAGGACGAAAGGGACCGGGAAGGAGCGCAGTGTGTGGCTTTTACCACCCACCTCTAGAAACATGACTCAGCTGAGCCTGAAGGCTCCGGTTTTCTTCCTTAAGGACTCTGTTCTCATTGTAGAGCTGCGGTGTGGGTTCTAGGCCAGGGCTGTAGAAACTGGAGGTAGATCCTGTCCCAGAAAGTGTAAGCAGACACGTTACACATTAGGGTAACAGATGCTTTCCAGAAACTACCCATTCTGTCCCTCCAGAAATACTGTCCCAACCCAGCAGGAGTGTCTGGGTCCCCAAGACCTGGACCCCAAGCATGGCGGGCCAAGTGCCTGCTTTCTGTTCAGGCCCCACCACGTGCCCGAGCTGCAGCTGTTCCAGAGGCTCTTGTCCCCACAGGAGCCACCACAGGGCTGGGGGCAGGACAAGGGCATGTAGAAGGATTGGCGTCCAAGGGACCCAAGCCCGAGAGGAGAGTGTTGGGAGAATGGCCGCCTTGGTGAGTGGCTACGGGAGGGCACCCACTGAGCGGGCTCCACCATGTGCCAATCCCATGACAAGGTGGAGAGGTCAGCAGGCACATATACAAGCAGACTAAGGACGGGCTGGGAAGTCAGACGCCCTGCAGACACGCCTTGTTAGCTCTGCCAGGAGGAAAGTTCTCTCTTAGCTCTAAGTGAGGATAAGAGCACCTGCCCCCCCTGCCTTGCCGGACTGTTCGGAAGGAGCAAGTAGAGATAAGCCCAACACATGCTTTGGAAAGCATGAAGCCCAGCCTCCAGAGGCTCCCCAGTTATGGCAGTATGGGAGGCTCTGGGCCTCTCCTACCGCTCCCACGGG
The DNA here is from genome assembly GCF_011764305.1 of Mustela putorius furo. Classification (NCBI taxonomy): domain Eukaryota; kingdom Metazoa; phylum Chordata; class Mammalia; order Carnivora; family Mustelidae; genus Mustela; species Mustela putorius. Next base: position 1,912,911 of record NW_025421424.1, read on the forward strand.
CTGCACAGCTGAGCCGGTGTTCAAGCTGCTCCCGCAGCCGGTCGTTGATGCAGATGGACTCCTCCAGGCGCTGGCGCAGGTTCCGGATCTCTCCAAGATGTTCCTCCAGCAGGTCAGCCCCTGCAGCCATCCCGTCAGGACCGGGGAGAGGTGCGAGATGAGGAATCCTGGTCACCAGGGGGGCCCAGGTGGAAGTGGGGCACAGCCAGTGGCTCCTCAGCAGGATCCCTAAACATCCCCACCCTTCCACCAACTGCATTTTCTCACATGGGCACTCAGGAACACAGCGACTTTGCTTAAAGAGGAAACGGGCTGTCAAACCCAGGAGACCGCGTGAAGCATGCCCCAGGGGCCTCCTCCTACACACAGTTAAGTGTGAGGGAGTTTCAAGACTATTTAATTATTTGAGAGAGAGAGTGCATGAGCAGGTTGGGGGAGGGGGGCACAAGGAGAGGGAGAAGCAGACTTTCCACTGAGCAGGGAGCCCTCGATGTGGGGCTCGATCCAAGGACCCTGAGATCATGACCTGAGCTGAAGGCAGACACTTAACCAGCTGAGCCACCCAGGTGCCCCAAAATATGAGGGAGTTTTAAATGTAAGTGTACGGTGACCAGTGTAACCAGTGAGGGTGAGGGAGTTCCACATGGTTTAGAAAAATAACTGAAGTGTCGGGAAATGTATGGTGAGTTGAGTGTGACTTTCTCCTGAGTGTGTTAGGGAAGACTTCACTCTAGCCTGATATCATTATTCTTATGGATACTTGACGGAATAGTCTTTAACGAGGCATCAAGCCCTTCCTCCAGCCTCAGTGAGGAGGCATAAGGTAGAAGTCCATGGATATAAACTTCCCCTGTGTGGTTAATGACATGAACGTGAGAGCACAAGGTGTGTCTCTGACTTTCCCAATTCCCTGAACAGCACTGAGGCCATGGGCAGGGAGGCTGAAGCAGGGCACTTAGGAAGGCCCAGCACAGATAGGACCCTGTCATTTTACCCCCACTCTGTAAGCCAGGGACTAGAGAAATGAAAAACGCCCCTGCCCAGCTAGGAGACTCTAAATGAGATTTCATTTCACAGACCGACCTGTTGGGCTTTATGTTTTACCTGTGGGTTTGGAGTTAAGCTGACACACAGAGGATCCTGAGGACAGATCGCCTGATACACTCCCTTTCTGAGGCCTCATCACATCCCACTGGCTGCCGCTGCCCAGATAGCTGGGCTTCAGGATTCTGCCCAGTTCTGGGCCGCCCCTCAGTGGAGAGTGGGGCTGGGCGGGGTTGAGATAGTGAGAAGAGCTGGCTTCTAAATGGTTGCTTGGCAATGCAGATGGGGAAGCAGGATGCACGGTGCTGACACCTGGGCAGAAAGAAACCAGAGTGAGGAAGAGAGGATTGGAAGGGAAGGACCAGGAAGGAAGTGTGGGATTGCTAAAAGTGGACACCAAAGGGGACATGTGCGATGTCAGAAATGCCAGTCCATTGTGGAATACCAGTTAGATGAAGACCATAACCTAGAAGCCATAACTTTCACCTCATGTGTTTGCTGGCATGAGACACCAAGAGGCGGAGGATGGACAAAGTATGTGGAAGTCACCAGTGTACACAAAGGAAAAGTCCAGAGGCTGCACTCCTGGCTTCTACTAAAATTCCTCACGATACAGTCCAGGAAAGTTCTGGAAGGAGAACTCAGTCCCAAAGTTGGAGGATATAGCACATTCCTATTCATAGATGTGCTCAATGTTAGCATCCATGGAGGGATGTGGGAACTTTCATTTAACATGAGGCTGATGCTCTCATAGATCTTAGGAAATCATGGGCTTTCCCCTGAGCCAAATCATCTCTGCTTCTATGTGAAAAGAAGTCCAGGCTGTGGGAGAGACAGAGAGAGGTGGGCAAGGCTGTAGTTTAGGATATTCCTATTCAGAAGACTCCTTTTCTTCAGGGATTATCAGCATGGGCAGCATAGTAAGCAGGTAGCTTGACCTAAGCAAAGAGGAAGAGGTCATCATTCCCTCCAACCAAGCCAAACTCCTCTGAGGGGATAATGCAATTGGCTACTTGTCAACTTTTAATCTCCATTTGTAACTGGTTCTCAAACTTATCCACACACTACAGTCACCTCGGAAAATGTAAACAAACACATACTGATGCCTGGACCTCCCAGAGATTTTGCCTTAACTGGGGATACAGCTTGGGCACTGGATGTTTTAAAACCTTCCCAGGTGATTCTCATTGGCAGCAAAGTTTGAGAAGTACCCATCATGGGTCTCTCCTTCCTCAATCTGCAAAATAATAGATGTCCATTAGGATCACTGGGGGATGAAAAATGTCAGCATCTGAATCTTTTTTTTTTTTTTTAAGTAGGCTCCATGCCCAGCATGGAGGCCAAAGTGGGGCTTGAACTCATCACCCTGAGATCAAGACCTGAGCTGAGATCTAGAGTCAGATGCCTAACTCACTGAGAGTCACTGAGCTACCCACTTGACCCTCAACATCTAGATTTTAGTTGGGATTTGTAAAGATGTGATTTTCTGCCTCTTTCACACCCCCTTCCTCCCCAGCCCAACACAAGGCAAAGGGGGAAATCAGGGGTAGTCAACCGCTTACATTTTAACCAAGGCTATAGAAGGTTCCAAGTCTATCAGTAACAGTGATCAGCATTCTCATGTTCCTGGTTGCCCAGGCCACACAACAGAGAGCACATGCCCTAAACCATGCAAAGACGCCAGACAGACTCTAACACAAGGAGATCTTTGCCCCACGCTGCCCCAAGAAGCTGCCATGCACCACTGCCCACGTGGAAGCTTGTTTCCAAGTGGACAAGGAACACTGGTAAGCTGCCATCCCTCAGAGAGGCCTGTGCTTGAGGACAGAAAAGACAGGGCTGTCATCTTGCTCACTAAAGCTGGGGCCATCCAAACTCTGGTCAAGGGCTCAGACTAAGTATGACTTGATCCCATATCAACAGACCCTTTTTCATGCACAGATGTCTCCTATCACTCCTTCTGGACAAAGACAAACTGACAAATGTGGAAAGGTAAAGGAAAAGAAAAGTCAGCTAGAGATCACTCTTGCCATTTTGATATGGGACAAATTTGTTATCCGTCAAATATCAAATTCTAGATCAGAGGTTCTGATGAATTGTCTACTGATCTCTAAAGAGACAGAGAAAAGACTGTTTCAAGGGGCTTCCAGAATTTGTTGAGCTTAGCTCTGAGCAGGATGGTAACAAAACCATCCTAGACAGAAAAGGTATCATGGAAACACAGGACTGGGAGCAGAAGACCTGGACTTAAGCCATCTCTCCCACTGACTAGTAACCTTAAACAAGTAGCTCTACTCCTCTGAGCCTTAGTTCCCTGCCTGGGCTCTACCTATCACACAAGTGGTGTGAGGCTCAGGAAGACCAGGTTTGTGTTGCTGGGTTAGCCTCGACTGCTACACCTGGGTAAAGCTGTGATAAGCAGGAGGCAGTCTTCTAGACATTTCTGCCTGCAAAAATGGGAGCTGTACAAACTCTCCTAAAAGGGGTGTTATCTAATTGGTTCTGGGAATCAAACTGGGACAGAGTAGACTAGAGAGTGTGGTCACTTTCAGGATTGACATAAGAAACAAGCTGGGCTAAATGACGATGGGGACTTCAGTATGAATTCTCAGCTGTGGTCCTAGGTCACTGGACACTGTGACTGGTTTCCCTTACCATCAATCTCTGGCTCATCTGAGCCTTTATTTATTTATTTACTTACTTACTTACTTACTTACTTATTTTTAAGACACACAGAATGTGGTTTTAAGGTAACATCAAACTGATTTCTAAGTTTTTTTTAAGCATTAAAAAAAGAGAGCATTAAGCATTAAGAGAGCATTAAGCATTTAAACATTAAAAAACTAGAAAGCAAATTCCTCATTTGAGGGTTTTTCTTCTTTTTTTTCTAAGCTATAAATGACCCCACCAACAATTTTGACAATGAGTCATACAGCCCAGACATATATTGAAGCCTTTCCAAAAAGATGACCATACAGAGCCTATAACGGTTACGATCAATACGATCAAGGATCTCTGGGAATCAGAGGACAGAATTTACAATCAGGTATCACAGCCTGTGCTTCCAGTCCGAGCCGCCAACCTGTAACCTGTCCCAGGGTAGAAATGAACCCTGTGCCCTAGGAAGTGGGGCTTTGTCACCTCTTCTGAATCCCTCTACTGCTACTACCCTTCACACCCTCAACCTAATGATGTCAGGAGCCGAACTTGATGAAGAGTGTGTTTCACAGCAGGAGACTATCATAGGCATGGAAAGGACTCCCTGGAAATGGCCACTTTGTCTCGCCTATATAGGTAAGGCACAAAAGCTCTCACCCATGCCCTGCCTGCTGACACATCACCGCTGTGTCAGGCTTTCAGGAGACTTGCTGGTATCCCACACTGGCAGCAGCAGTGGGACAGGAGCAGGTCTAGGGCCTGACGCAACGATGAGACACACACACACACACACACACACACACACACACACACACACACCAGAAAAACAACAGTAAAGGTATTTCCCAAAAAAAGCAAGCAGGGCCACTCGCCAGTCCCCTGCTGGCAACGTGCACACCCTAGGTCGTTTTTCAAAACTCCGCCACCAAGCCAAAGCCATGCAGGGCCACATGGGGCAGGGCAGCCTGGCCCAAGCACATGAAGGCCACAGGAAGTGCTCACTTTCTCCCAGTTGTTTCTGCAGCATCTGCAGCTCCTGCTGAGCCTCTGCCAAGGAGACCACGGGGGTCTCACAGCAGCCAAGGAGGGGAGGGCCAGTGGGGCTGAAAGGCAGGAAGCTGGGTGCTGCTGAGGGCAATGGTGCCTGGGGAAGGCTAACCAGCGTGGGTATGGAGGGAAAGTGAAGGCCTAGAAACACAGAGTTGGGAAGAAAGTAGACACGTCATTAGAAAGAAAGGAATGGGGAAAAGATGAAAATGAAACTATGTCTTGCCCTGATGTCTCCTTGGGGGGAGGCTATCATTCAGCATGGTGACAGCCAACAAGGCGAAGGGCCAGGGTTGCCACCCAAAAGCCGGGCTTAGCGGACCCCTCCTCCTTCTTCCTCGCCGGGGGCTTCCGGCATACATACTCTATGCTCATCTTGGAAACAACTGGCTAAAGCAGGCAAGGTGGCATAGCTGTATCCCAGGCAGCTATGAGAGCCTTTCCCAGCTGTCCCAGGCACGGAGGGATCAGGATGTCCGCACGTTAATGTTCCCAATCACCCCTGGGTGGGAGTGGGTCCTTGCCCCTGTGACAAGACTCCCTACACCTGGAACTCCTCTGAGAGTATGAGGGCTCACCCTGAGGAGGGCAGAAGTGGGCTAGGACTGTGGGGAAATGTGCATTCCTCATGTGTGTCATTCAAGTCTCATGGACACAAACCTGAGAATCTCAAATCAACGCATTCATTCACCAAAAGAAAAATCAAGGTCTTGGTAAAGTGACTCAGACACAAGAGCTTGCATGCTGGTCTGGGCATCCAAATCACTTGGGAAAAATTCTTAAGGCGTGCAGTTGCTTCAGGCTCTGTTCTAAGTCATAAACTTTGGGAGGAGGGCTTGGAAACTTGCATTTAAAGTAGATCTCCAACAGATGACCATGATGTAGCCCATCTATGAACAAGTCTTTAGGGACCCTGGGACATTCTGATGTCTGAATCTATCTTCTCTTTCCTAAAAACAGTTATATGGCAGGAAGCCTGTGGAGGGAGCAGAAACCAAGACTGATCTGTGGAGAATGCCTGCCGTGGAAAACAATGAGTACATTCTAATCACATCCCTCGCGCCAGGATGCTGATACACTGTCAGAGAAACACTGCGAGGACTCCCACATTGCCCAGTGACACAGGTCAGGCATCCTTCATGTAGGCATTCTGATTTTAAAACCCCTGGCCTTCTGCTCCGTTTGACCCCAGAGCATTTGCACAGATGTCTACAGCACTAGGCAAACAGGTTTTCCCCATGACTCCCTGGGCCAGCTGCTGCCTACTCTGGCCCAGAAACTTCGAGCCCCAGCTCAGAAAGGGTCAGAAACATCGCCTTCTTAAGATTTTGGCTGATGGGCTCTCAGGAGAAATGGGAGCCACAGAAGGACAGCACTGTGCCTTCTGCGGGCACCTTATGACAAACCACACCGAGGGCAGCCAGCTGGTTGTGGCAAGGGGTAGGAGGCAGGGACAAGGCTTGCCTTCTTCTTGCCATCGCTGGTGTGGGGCTCTAACTGAACAGCACACTCCTGGCAATTAGCTTGGGGCAGCTAAATGAAATATACCCCTCCAACTGGCTGCAGGACAGGCACTACATACGTATCAGGAGCTGCCCAGCTGTTCATAAATCCATGAATGAATGGCTATGTAATGTGAACAGAAGCTTGCAGGATCCTGAAGCATCCCGAGTTGTTGCAGAGGCTTGCCCTGAAGATAAATGGGTAATGCTTCCAGGCTAGCCATGAAGTGACTTTCTTTTTGTTCTGTGGTGACTATAATCATGGGAGAGACCTCTTTTGCCTCTTTGCTCCCCAGAGTGAAATGAAAGAAAGAAATGAAAATGTTTACTTTAAAAGGATTCGCTGACTACTGGTCAAAATTGGTATTCTGATCAAAGTCTACTGCAGATCTCTGATTTGCCTAAAATATTTAGAACCAAGAAAATGCAGACACAATTGGTGGACTAGGAAGGCCTCTTGATTTCATCTAGGATCTGATGCCTAGAAGCCTCTGACAGTGGAAACATTCGTCCCTGAAGAAAAGTCAAACAGGCTGCTGAGGGAGAGGAGACAGCGCTCCCGCTGTGTCGGCTGTCGCATACCTGGATGGGCCTGGTTGGCCTCCTGGGGGGGTTTCTGGGGAGCTGGCAAGCTGATGGGGTTGCTGCTGGGTTCGGCCTTAACCCCCCGAGGTGCACTGGTTGCTGATGGCTTAGAAGACAGTACAGCAGAATGACTCGAATGATGGATGGAATCTACAAAACCCATGAATGAAAGAAAATGTTTGGTGGTCGACAAAGAACTGGAATCTGGCCTTCTATTGAGCCAGGGGTACCAGGGCAGGGCCTGGCTTTCCGGGAAAGCACCAGGCACAAACACTGTGAGCCGTGTTCATTTCCTTGCTTGCAGATAGCTTCTTGAGGGAGGCAAGCCACCTTAGGGGTGAGAGTGGGGCCCAGACCCAGAAACCATGAAAATGGCATTTCCAAATGTACCAGGTGGGAGCGACAGCATCCGTGACTGCTGACAGATACCCAGGGGACAGTAGTTCAGGACATGCCGTGAGCAAGACCTCTGCAGGAGGGAGATGATGTCCCATTTGAAGAAGGAAGTCAGACAGACAGTCTGTGCTCATGAGACAATGGGGAAGAGCCTGCCTGGATGTTCTCGCTCTTCCCACTGTGCTTCCCCTTGGGTCTACCAGCTTGCAAATCCAGTGGAGACCTTGAAACAACCCCTGGAGTCAGGAGCAGAGCAAAGATCCTGAGGCACTGGGGCCTGTACTTGGGGCTTCGTCCCAGGGCCACATTCAGCCTGACACACACCAGGGAGGATCTGCAAGGCCTGGCTAGAGAAACAGGAGGTTACCTGAGTGACCACGCAGAGCCTTCTTCTCTTCGTAGTGTGTGTACTCGCTGGCTACATCCATGTCAGAGCTGGCTTCCAGCTCATCGGACAGGAAGGAGGATCTGCTGGGAGAGCGCTGGGAGTCCGACAAGTCGTGGCTGCTGGAGGGCGTGAGGGACCGGGCGTCCAGCTTGGCTTGCAGGACCTCGATCACTTTCTCCTTCTCCTGCAGCTCTCTGCTGAGCCTAGTGGGGTGGAAGGAGACAATAGGTGAAGCCAAGGGCACTGGCCCAACTTGTCCTGACCGAGGCACATGGGAAAAGCCACCTAAGTCAAGGGAACCATTCCTGTGAAGAACCATCAAGATAGCCTATCACTGATTAGGGGCGGAGAGTAGGTGGGGTGCAGTGGGAGAAAGAGGGGCAATCACTATCCAGGGCACTGGCCACGGGAGACGCTGGGAACTAGCAGAGACTCAGCCAGCCCTGTAAGGCACAGCTGCTCCAAGTGCGGCCCCAAGAACTGCTGGTTACCAGTCTCCAAGAAGGTAAGGACAGTAATGGAAGGTAAGCGGTGACAAACATGCAGCAGTCTGGCATTGCCCTTGACAACCGAGAGCAGGATGCGTGGAATCATGTGGATGATTGAGCTACAGCCCAGGTATGTGTCCGGGATGGATTAGCAATGAAAACGAAACGAAAACGCTTTGCTCTTCACCGCAGGGACTTGGAGCAGCACCACGTGGTCTAAAGCAGGCTTCTGACAGAGAGGGGCTTAGACTAGAGGCTACAGCTACGGATTTTGAGCCCATATTTTACTGTACACGGTAAGATTCTCTGCAGTGACTCATTGAAAACTGGTTCATGAAAGACCGTAGCCTCCCAGGAGTCTGCAACGCCCAGGCCTTTCCCCCACCTCCCTACCCCCGAGGAACTACATTATGGTTCTTCAATTCTTTTTTTCCCCCGGGGGAACTGGACAACTACCAAATGAGCTGCCAACGTAGCTTAGGGTAAGCCAAGTCAGCAGCACAGCCTCATCTTTAAACACCCAGGAAGAAAGCAGAGGAGAGCCTTGGGGGTGCCAAGGACCCCTGGAACCTGGTTAGTTTACTGTTGGATCAGACTGAGTCTAGGTTACCAAGCCTGGAGCATAATTACACAATAGAAATCAACAGAATTATAGCAGAAGAGAGGCTAAAGTGTCTCATGAATAAACGAACATGTTATAATCAGCATTTCCCTGCCCCAATTTGTAAAGTTACAGTCACCCTGGACCCCTTGGGCCTTGTTCCTGATTCCTTTATCAGATCCTATTTCAAGTTACCTGAGGGCCAGCGGTTCAAGTCCAGCTTGATCTTTCTCACTTTTATGATCCTCTGTAAGCCAAATTTAGAAAAACATGGTAAGAAATTAAATAGATTCCACTTCCTACATTATAAATGCAAGCGTCTGTGGGTACAGAATGGTGATTCCTCTGTGTATGTCCAAGACATGTAGGAGAATTACTTGGAAAGGTTGCAGATTGTAGCCTCAGAGGGGAGACCTGTGGGCTCTCTTGAACTCACCAGGCAGATCTCCCCTGACCTCGTGATCAGCCTCAGGACTTCCTCTACCCTAAATCAATGCAAAGAAGTTTGAAGCGCACTTGCTCGGCTTCTCTCTGGAATATTCCACCTTCCAAGCCTGTCACAGACTCACTCCCAGATGCATGCTCTGTGTCCCATCACAGCATTCATGGAGAGCCCACTCTTGCTCTAAGAGATGACAAACCATCCTGTCCCACCTCTGCACCTGCCACCAGTGTGTGGGATGGTTGGCCCCCAAGACTGATCCCACTATCTCTTGGTACTCTCAGGAAATGTCTTCTAAGTAAAGAACTCAATAATAACCCATATTCCTAGCGTTGCACTACGACATTCAGTGCCCAAACTATGTCCAAAGGGCAGGATGCTTTAACTATACTGGAATTATATTTATGTATGACACCATGTGATAAACAAAGAGACAGTGAAAGGCTAAACTATTGCCCAAAGCAAATTAATGGCGGCATTCAGGCCACCACTGGGGTCTTGCAATTCTCAGGTCAGGTTCTTTTCACTATGATGACATCCTCCGATCTCTTCTCCCTTTCTCCCCCTTAGCACTGGATGGACACAGCCTGCTTCCCTAAAAGTCACTTGCCATGAGTGCTCCAGTTTCTGCCATTGCAATCATGACCTCCGAATCCTATGTTTCTCCTCAGTGTTCCCCACCAACCAGTCCTGACCCGGTAATGGCCCCAGGAAATGAAATGGAACGGGACCTGGATTAAAAGACTGTGGTGGAGGTGTGGTGGCCACCTGGGGCTCGGGTTATGGGAGTGACCGAGTGTGTGTCAAAGCCCTGTGGCCAACTTACTGGTGCTGAGTTTGCTGGTAAGCCTCTCTGTTAGCTGGCTTCCCTGGGCAAGTTGCTCTCGGAAGCTCTGCCCCAGATAGTAGTCAATGTCATTGCTCCTAAGAAGGTCCTCAAAAGATTTTACTGTATCTTTCGCATGCTGGGTGAGAAGGTAACAGATGCCTCTCCCTTCTCGTATCTTCTGGCGTAGGTACGACAGCTCTCGGGCCTGATCCTGAATCAGGGAATCATATTTCCTAATACACGAGAGAAGAGGAAAAAGTAAGAATGAAAAGGAGTGAAAGTGAAATTACGGGCCTTCAGTAGAGATTTCCGTGAGAACATCTCAAAGGAGCTCCCCAGGCTCGATTCTGGCGCAGAAACTAAAGTATATAAGAGTAAATCCCCCTCTGATACATGATGTCAGTTTAGCAATTTAGTGGTTCTTACAATGTTTTGTGCATGTTAGCCTTATGTCCAGGAGAATCGTAGGTCCTGTGGAGGTAAATATGGTGCCCAATTTTACATTCCTCATGGGACTAGTAGAGTGTAGATTCACAGCTGATACTTAAGAAACACTAAATGTATTTATTGAGTAGATATTCAATAGACATAATAAATAAAAATAAGTTCAGTGACTAGAATCACTTAATCCTGGGACACCTGGCTGGCTGGCTCAGTAAGAAGAGCTCACAACACTTGATGACAGGGTCGGGAGTTCAAGCCCCACGTTGGGTGGAGACATTATGTAAAATAAATAAATACATAAACTTGGAGGGAAAAAAGGAATTACTTAATTCTAAGTCTAGATAAGATCTTTCATGCCTTCTATTTGGAAGATCATCTCTATTATGGCAGACTGTTTTGCCAAGATGGCCATTACATTCCTGTTCCACATGTTGTTTTGCCAATGTGCCTTTGCTCCTTCTCTCATTGGCAGGTAGAAGCTGTTCTCCACCTCCTTAAATCTAGGCAAGCTCTATGAGCACTGTGACTGAGGCAATAAGGGAAGCGACACTGTGTTAAGTCTAGGAGTTGCTCTGAACTGTCCTGGCAACTTCTACTTCCACTCTGTTGGAAGCCAGCCACCATGCAGAAATGGAACAACCTAAGACCACTTGAGAGGCATACCCCAAGAAGAAAGACCCTGGAAGACAAGAAGCCAAGGGGGGAAAAAGAGAAGGCAAGGAGCATCATATCACCAGACACGTGAAGCCATCGGATTGCTGCCCCGGAAGGGACCCCCAAGCAACAGCCATCATGCTGAGCCCTGTAAATCCACATAAATTATTGTTTGAGGCCACTAAGCTTTTGCATGGTTTGGTACTCAGTGCACATAACAAGGACAGATACCCAGTGTCTTCCAACACAAAGTATTATATTCCAACACAAAGTCATACTGAGAGCTTAATGTATGTTAGGCAATTTTGATCACTTGTACTAATTCATTTAAACCCAGTAACCACCTGTTGAGATAGGTTCTCTCAGTCTCCTCATTTAATAGGTGAGGAAAGAGCCCAGAAGTTCTAAGTAAGTTTAACAGCTAGAAAGTGCCAGAGCTAGGATTCAGACCCAGGCAATCTGACTCCAGTCTTCCTACTACACCACATATCCAGTCACTTTACTAATAGATTCCTGAGAGGAAATCCCAGAGACCTGGTGTCTCCCAAGCAAGGCCTACTGACCTTTCTTTGGATCTAGGCCTAGCATTGAAATAGGCACTCTTCTGATCACCTTATTGGGTTCTCTCTTCTACTGCCTGGGCTAGCCCACCTCCAACACAAACTTAGACATTTTCAATCCTATCGGGGTCCAAAGATTGTCCCCCTTACCCAGGCCAGGAGGCTGATCTCAGTTCCTCTGCCAGCTTCCCTTCCACTCCAGTTTTTGGGAGCTGGGCCTCTAGCTGGGATACTCTCTGGATCAGACTCTCCAGATCCTTTTTAGCCTGAAGCCCCGGGGGGTAGAAAGCCCCAGTGCCATCAGACAGCCACCCCTCATCCTCATCAGTGACACTGTGAGGTGAAGATCCCTCGAGGGTGTCAATGGCCTTCAGCTTTCGCGGTCTCTCCAGACTAGATGAATAATCACTTGTAACCGAGAGAGACCGGACCCGGCTCTTGAGGTTCTGGATGATCTTGTTGGCATTCTGCAGCTGGGCCTTCAGGTCTCTGATGTCCTTCTGCAGGAGAGAGATGTCTTCCGACTTTCCATATGCACGGAACTCCTCCTGCTTCCCTCGAGAGCTCTCCAAGGGCTTCTTCCCTGGGGGGCTAGCCGCTGAGGAGCCCAGGCGCCCCTCCAGGGCTCTTTCCCTGAGGCTGTTGTGTTCCTCACACTCTGAGAAAAGACAAAGACATCTTCCTGAATAAAACTACACGTGCTGCTGAGGCTTGGAGACAGGTCTGGTGCCGGGGATAGGAATCATCACTAAAGTGAAAGTTGAGGCGGTACTTTATTCAGCCATGCTTTAACCAGCATTCAGACATGGTATTTCCACCCACTCAACAGCCCTGCAGGTCAGGAACCAGGTACAGTCACCTCCCACTGCCCTGAGTGTTTTTTATATTCTCAATTTCAGTTTGGTGGGTGTACCTACAAAGTCCTTCTAGGATGGAAAAACAGATTTTTTAGCTTAGGGTTTACATGTCTCCACAAGCTCATCTGGTCTCTTCATTAAAAAGTAAGCCTTATATGATCACCAGTTGGACAGAACTTTCCTTCTTTTAATCAACAGCAGTATGTTATAAACTAATTAGAGACATTCCCACTCACACTCAGCCTCGTGTTGGTCCAGAGTTCTCTGCCAAACTTCCTATGCCTCACTGGTCCTGGGTCCCCTCGGCCCTACTCCTCATTAGGTGTGGGACTGGCCAGCAGCTACTGGATGGGAAGGCTGACTCCAGGAAGGCCAGGTGAGCCCTGCCCTTGTGTTCCTACCAGGACTGGTGCTCTCCTCACGCTCAGCTTCATTTTCACTTCGGCCACAGGTCTCATAGCCCAGATCCTGGAGGTCCACCTGCACCTGCTTGCTGTCCTGCTTCACCAAGGATTCACCTGTTCAGGAAGAGACAGAGGGTGTCACAGAGGCTCTCAGAATGTCCCACGTACTCCCTCAACCTCAGGGGCACATGCCCTAGCCCTCAAGGGGCAGGGAGTTTACAGCCAAAGTGGCAAGTGGGAGAAGAGACCACTCACTCCATGCAGGACTTCCTTCCACCAGGATGAGCTTCTGTGTGCCACTGGTAATCTCACCTACAACAACTGAGGCTTTGTGGGGACCAGATATCTTTATGTTGGGTATTATATATATTATATATATTAACAACCCTAGAAGCCCCCAGGAAACTAGCAAGTGCTTTATCCACAGAGGCTCAGTAAATATGTAAATGTGGCTGAACTAATTTAGAGTCCTAAAACATCAAGATCTATACAGTTCTATAAGATAGCTACTAGCCCACAGCAAATATCATCCTCAATGGGGCTCACAGCCTTCCCGTTGAGATCAGGAACACGACAAGGATGCCCACTCTCACCTCTCTTGTTCAACATAGTATTAGAAGTCCTAGCAACAGCAATCAGACAACAAAGAGAAATAAAAGGTATTCAATTGGCAAGGAAGAAGTCAAACTCTCTTTCCTTGCAGATGACATGATACTTTATATGGAAAACCCAAAAGACTCCACCCCCAAACTACTAGAACTCATACAGCAATTCAGTCATATGACAGGATATAATGTCAATGTACAAAAATCAGTTGCTTTCTTATACACTAACAATGAAAATACAGAAAGGGAAATTAAAGAATCAATTCCATTTACTATAGCACCAAGAACCATAAGATACCTGGGAATAAATCTAACCAAAGAGGTAAAGGATCTGTACTCGAGGAACTACAGAACACTCACGAAAGGAATCAAAGAAGACACAAAAAGATGGAAGACCATTCCCTGCTCATAGATCAGAAAAATAAACATTGCAAAAATGTCTATACTGCCTAGAGCAATCTATACTTTTAATGCCATTCCAATTAAAATTTCACGGGCATTTTTCAAAGAGCTGGAGCAAACAATCCTAAAATTTGTATGGAACCAGAAGAGATGCCAAATTGCTAAGGAAATGTTGAAAAAAAAAAAAAACTGAGGGCATCACATTGCCTGATTTCAAGCTTTCCTACAAAGCTGTGATCACTAAAACAGCATGGTACTGGCATAAAAACAGACACATAGACCAGTGGAACAGAGGAGAGAGCCCAGATATGGACCCTCAACTCTATGGTTAGATAATCTTCAACAAAGCAGGAAAAAATATGCAGTGGAAAAAAGACAGTCTCTTCAATAAATGGTGCTGGGAAAATTGGGCAGCTATATGTAGAAGAATGAAACTCGACCATTCTCTTACACCATACACAAAGATAAACTCAAAATGGATGAAAGACCTCAACATGAGGCAGGAATCCATCAGAATCATAGAGGAGAACCTAGGCAGTAACCTCTTCGATATCAGCCACAGCAACTTCTTTCAAGATATGTCTCCAAAGGCAAAGGAAATAAAAATGAAAATGAATTTTTGGGACTTCCTCAAGATCAAAATCTTCTGCACAGCAAAGGAAACAGTCAACAAAACAAAAAGGCAACCCACGGGATGGGAGAATATATTCGCAAATAACAGTACAGACAAAAGGCTGATACCCAGGATCTATAAAGAACTTCTCAAACTCAATACACACAAAACAGATAATTATGTCAAAAAATGGGCAGAAGACATGAACAGACACTTCTCCAATGAAGACATACAAATGGCTAAGAGACATATGAAAAAATGTTCATCATCACTAGCCATCAGGGAGATTGAAATAAAAACCACATTGAGATATTACCTTACACCAATTAGAATGGCCAAAATTAGCAAGACAGGAAACAACATGTGTTAGAGGGGATGTGGAGAAAGGGGAACCCTCTTACACTGTTGGTGGGAATGCAAGTTGGTGCAGCCTCTTTGGAGAACAGTGTGGAGATTCCTCAAGAAATTAAAAATAGAGCTTCCCTATGACCCTGCCATTGCACTACTGGGCATTTACCCCAAAGATACAGATGTAGTGAAAAGAAGGGCCATCTGTACCCCAATGTTTATAGAAGCAATGGCCACGGTTTCCAAACTGTGGAAAGAACCAAGATGCCCTTCAACAGACGAATGGATAAGGAAGATGTGGTCCATATCCACTATGGAGTATTATGCCTCCATCAGAAAGGATGAATACCCAACTTTTGTAGCAACATGGACAGGACTGGAAGAGAAGATGCTGAGTGAAATAAGTCAAGCAGAGAGAGTCAATTATCATATGGTTTCATTTATTTGTGGAGCATAACAAATAGCATGGAGGACAAGGGGAGTTAGAGAGGAGAAGGGAGTTGGGGGAAATTGGAAGGGGAGGTGAACCATGAGAGACTATGGACTCTGCAAAACAATCTGAGGGGTTTGAAGCAGCGAGGGGTGGGAGGTTGGGGGAACCTGGTGGTGGGTATTAGAGAGGGCATGGATTGCATGGAGCACTGGGTGTGGTGCAAAAACAATGAATACTGTTATGCTGAAAATTAATTAATTAATTAATTAATTTTTTAAAACCACATTGAGATACCACCTTATACCAGTTAGAATGGCCAAAATTAACACGACAGTAAATAGTGTGTGTTGGAGAAGATGTGGAGAAAGGGGAACCCTCTTATACTGTTGGTGGGAATACAAGTCAGTGCAGTCACTTTGGAAAACAGTGTGGAGATTCCTTAAGAAATTAAAAATAGAGCTTCCCTATGACCCTGCCATTGCACTACTGGGTATTTACCCCAAAGATACAGATGTAGTGAAAAGAACGGCCATCTGTACCCCAATGTTTATAGCAGCAATGGCCATGGTTGCCAAACTGTGGAGAGAACCAAGATGCCCTTCAATGGATGAACGGATAAGGAAGATGTGGTCCATATCCACTATGGAGTATTATGCCTCCATCAGAAAGGAAGAATGCCTAACTTTTGTATCAACATGGATGGGACTGGAAGAGATTATGCTGCATGAAATAAGTTTAAGCAGAGGGAGTCAATTATCATATGGTTTCATTTATTTGTGGAGCATAAGAAAAACATGGATGACATGGGGAGATGTAGAGGAGAAGGGAGTTGGGGGAAATTGGAGGGGGAGACAAACCATGAGAGACTATGGACTCTGAAAAACAATCTGAGGGTTTTGAAGGGGCAGGCAGAGGGAAGTTGGGTGAGCCTGGTGGTAGGTATTATGGAGGGCACATGTTGCATGGAACACTGGTCGTGGTACATAAACAACGAATTCTGGTACACTGAAAAGAAATTTTAAAAATGAAAAATTTTAAAAAATCAAAATTAAAATTAAAAAGAGATAGCTACTAGCCACACGTGACTACCTCATATTAAATTAATTAAGTAAACAAAATTCTGAAGCTATACTAGACACATCTCATGTGTTCCATAAGCATTTCAATCACCATAGGAAGTTCTAGGAGAAAGCATGGATTCTAAACCAACGATGATGGTATATTTTTGAAGAATGTGATTTGATGCCAAGAGGAGGAGAGAAACTATCAGTATATGTTGAGAGATGTAAAGCATTTTGCTGACTATAGCAGAAATCAGCAAACATAAGTGTTGGCCCATTTCTTCCCTATATGCTCACTGCAAACTTGCTTTGTTTTTTATTCTTCTCTGCCAGGTGCAAAAACTGAAGTTAAATAACCATTTTTACAATTCTAGGACCCTGGTCGGGATTAAATTTGTTTTGAGGCTGGGGAAGAAAAGGGAATTCTACAAAGCACGTAGGCAGCTGTCTTGGTGATGGTGAACCTAAGACTTACTAAGCATGACTCTGTATTTCTCCAGCTGGTTGGCCTGGGCAAAGACCGTGGCTTCTGATATCAGCAGCTTCTCCTGGAGGTCCTGGTAGCGTTGTCTGCACTGGGCCAGCTGGGAGCGCAGGTGCTTGGTGGATCCAGGAAGGCTAAATTCTGATGGAGTCCCAGGGTCTCGGGCCTGGGGCTGGTTATCCAGCTGTGAAAAGAGCCAGCATAGGGACCAGGCAGTAACAGTCCTGGGCAGTCCTGGCCCCTTCCCTTTCTGACCCCCGGTGGACTATATTCATGGGTTTGTTTCAGCATTCCT
The DNA here is from genome assembly GCF_011764305.1 of Mustela putorius furo. Classification (NCBI taxonomy): domain Eukaryota; kingdom Metazoa; phylum Chordata; class Mammalia; order Carnivora; family Mustelidae; genus Mustela; species Mustela putorius. The sequence continues at coordinate 1,930,051 of NW_025421424.1, forward strand.
CAAGCCCTTTGGTAGTGCTTTCCAGTTCCAGTTCCAAGCTCCTGCAGAGCTAGGATAATGTTTTATTCATCTCTGTATTTTCAGCACAAAGTACAGTGCCATTAGAGTCTACTGAGGGGCTCTCAGTAAAGGTTGGTTCAGCGGTTAAAGAGAGGAGGGGTAGAAACCTCTCCTCATCTATCCTCATGCTCCTGTCGCAGCCTTGTCCTCCACTCCCCCCAGCCCAAATCCTCTCTAGTCTCCATTTACTCAATAGTCAGCAAAGCCCCTCGCATTAGGAGGATCCCAACAGCCCAATCCTGTGGCTCATGAACAGACACCTAGGATGGGCTGTGAAGAAAATGGCAGTGATATGGAGAGATGTCATTACACACCATTGTCAGGGCTGCCTTAAGTCCCAAGCATCCCTATATGGCATCCTATTGAAATGACTTGTTTTATGCCATCTTTCCCCACCACACAGCAGACTTACGGGCAGAGACTGGGTCTTTCTGCCTGCTGCCCAATGCCTAGTGTGCCATCTGGAAAATGAAACACTATTTATGAAAAATTAATTACCCAAGTAATGTTTGTGAGACAATGTTGTAAAAGCATTTCCAAAGGCTGAATGTGTGAGGAATATTACCACTGCTTGGGAGGCAAAGAAGCCCTTCCCTCAGTCCTTCTGACCCATGGAGCAGAACTGTTTTAGGTAAAAACTGTTACTTCCAGGCCTTCTCCACAGGTCTCTATTTCCATCTAAACCCACACTTACTTGGTGGCCATCCACGGCGAGGGCAGCCCCAAGATCAAGACTCTGGGGTCTGGGGCAGGGCCTTATGGTCACGTGCTCCTCTTCCTGGCATTGGGGCTTCTCAGGAGAACAGACCAGCTCTGTGTTCATTCTGTCGATCTCCCGGACCAGGCGTGCAAGGAGCTCTGGGCTAAGCTTACTATTCCCATCCTTGCTGCTCAGCACGAGCTGTTCTTTGAGGAGGCTGATGATGTTGTGGGCATTCTTCAGTTTTCCCTGGAGCTTTCTGAATTCAGCCTGAAGGCTATTCTCATTCAGACCCCCTCTGGCTACCACAGTTTCCACTGCTACCTCGCCCTTCTCCTTGTCTTCCTCAATCTCCCATCCGTCAGACATTGCTTCTCCCATCTGCTCTTTCAGCTCTGCATTCTCAAGGCAAAGGCTCAGCATGGTGTTCCTGCAGGAAACACACACACAACATGAGGGGGTGGCTCCTCTCTCAGCCTCAGTTTCCATAGCCCCCATCTCAGCCCAGCAGAGACTCAGAGACACCCCAAAGCAGGAGGCCACCTCAGAGATGGACAAGGGCTCCCTTATTGGATAGACTCAGGAGGAGAGACTCCTGCATTACCACAGCTACTTGGTGGCAACACAGTCCCTAAAAATCTTGGACTCAACACACATGGTCTAGTTGTCTTTACCCTGGTCATCTAGCCTCATGTTCTTTTTTTTTTTTTTTTTTAAGATTTTATTTATTTGAGATAGAGAGAGAATGAGAGCATAAGTAGTAAGTAGTGGCAGAGTCAAAAGGAGAGGAAGAGGGAAAAGCAGGCTCCCCACTGTGCAGGGAGCCCGATGCTGGACTTGGTCCCAGAACCTGGGATCATGGCCCAAGTCAAAAGCAAATGCTAAGCCGACTGAGCTACCCAGGTGCCCACTCAGCCTCATGTTCTCCTTTTCACTGGTCTCTGGAATAAACAACGGTACTTACAGTGTTAAGAAAAAAAAAAAAAGAATAAGAAAGACCTTTCCTGGGACAAGTTTATTATGGGTTCTACAATTCTATTAATTATCATTGGTCAGTTTTCAACCACTGGATGAGAAATTGGGACCTAGGAAAACAAGAAATAAATAATACCAGTCAGAACTACAATCAAATGTACTTCTGTAATTATTTGCTTTATGTCTGGCTCTTTCAATAGATCATCTTCATGAGGTCAGGGACTCGTCCTGTCCTATTCACCCTGTATTCTCAGGGCCTCCACAGTGCCTGCCACATAAAACATGCATACTTGTAGAAGACATAAAATGGATAAACAATTAATTTTCACCAAGACATTCTAGACTCCATCCTTTCTTCACACCGAACCCTTCACCAGGGTTGGATGGAAGTGTTAAAAAAAAACAACAATAACATTGCTTTAACAAGGCAATTCATTTAAATAGGCAGTTTGCTTAACCTCTTTGAGCTTCAGTCTCCTTTTACATAAAATAAGGATAACTCATACCTAGTAAAGCTACTGGATGCTTAAATGGAATTGCATATATGGTCTAGTCAGTTCAGGGTCTACAACAGAGGAGTCATTTTATTCTGCTATACCAGCTGCAGACCTGAAAAGTTCTAACATCAGAATTCTATGAGGTACTTGTAAAAAAACACGACAAAACAACAACAAAAACAAAAACCCACAACTTTAGAGCTAAGGCCTATGGATCTACATTTTACTTAAGTCCTGCAGGTGATCCGTAAGCACACTATATTGAGAACTGCTGACTAGAAGAGGCATGGGAAACTAGTAATTCACACCTGAAGAATTAGCAGTTAGCTCTCCCCCTAGATTGAGTTTCTTAGACTCCTGAACTGGTTGGCTCAGTCAGGAGAGCATGTGACTCTTGATCTCGAGGTTGTGAGTTCAAGCCCCACGGTGAGCAGAGAGATTACTTAACAACTTGTGCTTTCACTTAAGTAGAATTTCACTTCAGTAGAAGGAAATATCATGAGGGCACTTGGGTAACTCAGTCAGTTAAGCATCCGACTCTTGATTTCAGCTCAGGTCATGATCTCAGGGCTGCGAGACTGAGCCCCACATCAGGCTCTGCACCAGGCATAGAGGCTGTTCAAGATTCTCTCTCTCCTCTCCTTCCAACCCTCCACCTCCTTGTGCATACACTCTCACACTTACTCTCTCTAAAAAAAAGAAAGAAAGAAAGAAAGAAAAAGAAAAGAAAAAGAAAGAAAGAAAGAAAGAAAGAAAGAGGTGTCTGGGTGGCTCAGTCCCTTAAGTGTCTGCCTTCAGCTCAGGTCATGATCCCAGGGTCCTCAGATCAAGCCCCGCATTGGGCTCCCTGCTCAACAGAGAGACTGTTGTCCCTCCCCCTCTGCCTACTGCTCTATCTACTTGCGCTTTCTCTGTATATCTCTATCAAATAAATAAATAAAAATCTTTAAAAAAAAAGGAAGGAATATCATAATTCAGAGTAAAAGAACCAGCATGAGGATGATCATGAGAATATTTCCAATACTGTTCTAAAAAGTATATAGCATAGAAGAAGAGGCTTAGATATTAAAAATTCAGAGGCAGGGGTCTAGCCATGGACTAAAATGCAACTTTGAGCAAGCTGCTAGATCATTGTAGAATGGAGTTTCCTTGACTATGAAATAAGGATTAGGCTAGATGCCAAGGTCCTCTTCAGCACTAATATTATTCTATGACTTGGGGACGTTTAAGTGGCACATAATAGGCAGGGAATCTATAGGGCATGAATTAGAAATTGTACAACCGCACTGCTGTGCTCTAAACAACAGGCCCCATGATGATTATGACCCTCAGGGATGAACGAATGAATGGATTAGTCCTACCTTATCAGTTTGTTCCCCAAGCATCTTCTGAAAAATGCCATGAAAAACAGAGTGAGCACCTGGGTGGCTCAGTCAGCTAAGCGTCTACCGTAAGCTAAGGTCATGATCCCAGGATGCTGGGATCAAACCCTGTGTCAGGCTCCCAGCTCAGTGGGGAGTCTGCTTTTCCCTCTCCTCCCCACCTGTGCGCTCTCTCTATCTCTGTCTCTCTCTTAAATAAATAAATAATATATTTTTAAAAAAACCCACAGTGGTCAGTCTCACCAATGAATCAGCTATATACCACTTCTGTAAAGTTAACAAAACAGCAGAGATTTCTAAAAGTGCTATTCCATGATTTAGGGATTCATGCAGCTAAGAGAGAGCTGAGTGGAAGCAAAGAAAGCCCCAGTATACATCATCTTCCCTCAGGGACTCTTCTGGTTCCACACACAGCAGTGAAGCATCATGGGTAGTAGGACATTCTTCAAAATGTTCCAGTCAATGGAAAAGAGCAATACCTGTCATACACCGGGAGATTTTCACTTGTGACTCAATGGCTAATAATGGGCATTATTACACGGAATTAAGACCAGATTTAAATAATCTGAATGATCACCATTAACCAATATTGAGTTTTCTCTTAAGAATTTGAACCAATAATGCACGGAGCTTGGGATGTGGATCAGGAAGCCCTAAAGCAGCACAAATGCCTTCGTTGCAGCGAGCTGAACTCCCTTGCCTATGGGGACCTCCCGATGGGCAGGCTCTCCTCCTCTGGGTGGTGTCCTACCTGATGTGGGCCACAGAGGAGAATCCTGCTTCCTCAATTTGAGCCTTTAGCTCTTTCAGTTCCCCCTCAGCTCTCCTCTTCTCCTCTAAGTGTTGGTGGATCTCGGCCCTCAGGTGGAGCATTTCCTCCTGAAGACCTCTGTTATTGTCCCCTCCTGCTGAGGAAGGAGGAGGAAGACATACATTTTGGGTCTCCACAGCTGCCAGGCTTTTCTCCAAGGCCACCTTGATGAGCTGAAAGAAAATCATAATTTAAAGAAGTTAGGTCATGAGAGATGATCCAAGAGGAACATCAGATTGCAAAGGCAGCCATTAATGGGAGCAAAAAAGCCCTAAAATGAGCTCTCCCTAAGGACTTTCTCAGCCATAAGCACCCTCGAGACTGGTATGGATGGGGAGGACACGAGACAGCCAGCGTTCGGAACTGCTGCCATGGGAAAGAAGAGCCGCATCCAAATATGGGTGAGAAAAAAACACAAGCCCATCATAAATAAAAACCCAATGTTATTGTTCATTGAGGTTTACACAGGACCAGAGTGTAGATGCTGATTTCTTCTCTCCCTGGGGAACCAAGTCTCCTGAGAGGCTTCTTACAAGACAGGAAACTTCCTTCACGCCACAATATCCAAGTCCTTGACTATAGAGATCTCAGCTTGAGACACCAGCTCTCAGAGCCTAAGGCCAAGCCTGCACCTCATGCCCTAAAAAGGAAGACTGAGACAGGAGGCACTCAGCCACAGGTAAAACAGCAGCTTAATTTCACTGCCGGCAGGAGAATCACACCCCATAACTACGGAGAAGTTAAAGTGAGGCCACCTGCCCACTTGCTTATCACTCTTGCGCTGATGCTGACAGGCAAACTCTCTCTACAAATCTAAGCACCTGAGGAGAAAACAAGGTGGAAACAACTTCCCAACACCTTTCTATGTTCCATGGATACTCCTGAAGTTACTCTTCAGTGCGTCAACTCAAGCAGATCGTGTAGCTTTTCCTCAAAGAATTGTTTAAAGACTTTCTTATTGTTCATTTTGGGTTCCTCTCCAGTTTCCCCCACACTCTTAAAAATATAGAAACCAGGGACGCCTGGGTGGCTCAGTTGGTTAAGCAGCTGCCTTCGGCTCAGGTCATGATCCTAGCGTCCTGGGATCGAGTCCCACATCGGGCTCCTTGCTCCGCAGGGAGCCTGCTTCTCCCTCTGACTCTGCCTGCCACTCTGCCTGTGCTCACTCTTGCTCTCTCTCTCTCTCTCTGACAAATAAATAAATAAAATCTTTAAAAAAAAAATATATATATATAGAAACCAAAACCTGAGTATGACAACCCACTCCGTGTATGACTAAGTATTTTTGTGCAAGGGTTTCTTGTCCATCCATCCAATATTAATCTTAATACATCCCAATGCTATGTTGCTTCTTTCTCCTCTCGGCGACTGCACTTTGGGGTTCTACTTAGCTTCAGGTCTATGTTGACCTCCCAATTTCCCACCTCTGTGCCACAGCTATTTTGGGCTCATGCTGTTTCTTCTATCTGTATTAACAGTGTGGCTTGTACTTGTCGCTGGTAAATTCGTTCTGGCTATCCAGAATCATTTCTCAATGATCAAAGTCTTCAAAATATTTTATGTGCATCTTCATAAATCAAGTAGTAGCCACTTGATTGGGCATGATTTGTAGAATTAATTACATGCTTTATACCTTCATTCAGGTCACAAATATATAGGACAGAACAGGGCCCAAGCTGCTTAAATGGAACAATGACTGACAGAGCTGCTTGGCCTGGCACAAAGCCACAGACTTCTGCTCATAATGGAGCTCAGTAAGACCTAGGCTGCATGGGTGGAGTCAGTTCACAGCATGAATTTGCCAGTAGCACAGCCGTTGAGGTTGCAAAGAAAAGAATGAAAAAGGATGCATAGACACAGCTGCTCATTTGCCAGGCCTTCCTCGGGTTCTGAGCCTGACTTTTGCCTCTCTTGTTCTCCTACCGGGCTCAGTTAGGTTGGCCTATCTCCATATGTGCCACCAAGCACTTGGGACAAAATAAAGGGGGACTGGATAAAACGACTTTTGAATATTTAAGACCTCAACCCCTCATTTAAACTATGAGATGTTATCTTTCTATATAAGCCCTTTCAACGAACTTAACTAAAATAAACATAGGCAGGGCACCTGGGGGTCGCAGTCAGTTAAGCATCTGCCTTCAGCCTCAGGTCTTGATCTCAGTGTCCTGGGACTGACTCCCACGTTGGGCTTCCTGCTCAGTGGGGAATCTGCTTCCCTCCTGCCCCTGTCCCTGCTTGTGCTCTCTCTCTCAAATAAATAAATAAAACCTTTAAAAGATAAATAAATAAACACTACCCTCAGCTTTGAATATGGGCACTTTATTCTTCGCTAAAACCTAAGTGTTCTTTCTCTTTAAAAATAACAACTCACTTTGGGGCTTCTGGGTGGTTCAGTCAGTCAAGTGTCTGCCTTCGGCTCAGGTCATGATCCCAGGGTCCGGGGATCGAGCTCCGTGTTGGGCTCCCTGCCTAGCAGGGAGTCTGATTGTCCCTCTCCCCCTACCCCCTGCTTGTGCTCTCTCTCTCAAATAAATAAATCTTTTTTTTTTTAAAGTCTCATTTTAATAATATCTTTTTTTCTAAGTGGGCTCCGTACCCAGGGAGGAGCACAACATGGGGCCTGAACTCATGACCTAGAGATCCAGACCTCAGCTAAGATCAAGACTGGATGCCCAAGTAACTGACTGAGCCACCCAGGTGCCCCATCTATACCTATCTATTTTTAAGCTGCCTTCTGAATGCATGTTATCTTTCACTAATTTAAATACACCTAGTTTCTTTAAAAATAAAAAAGAACCACAGAATGTCAATACCAGAAAGGACCTGAAGGTACACCTGGTCTAATTTCCCACTTTAAAATTAGAAAATAGAGGGACGCCTGGGTGGCTCAGTTGGTTAAGCAGCTGCCTTCGGCTCGGGTCATGGTCCCGGCGTCCTGGGATCGAGTCCCACATCGGGCTCCTTGCTCCGCAGGGAGCCTGTTTCTCCCTCTGACTCTGCCTGCCTCTCTGTCTGCCTATGCTCGCTCTCGCTCGCTCTCTCTCTGACAAATAAATAAATAAAATCTTTAAAAAAAAAATTAGAAAATAGAGCTATGATTTGTTTCCCAGCTAATTTGGGTTCTGTGTCAGAGGAAGCTTACTTTAGGTTAACTTATCTTTAAAATTGAAATGTAAATGCATGAAAAATGACTCAGAATCTAGCTTTTTAATCAGTTTTTCTTGCTCATCTATGGAAAGTTGACATTTCTATAAATTTTCCCAAATAAAATAAAATTTTCAGTATGTGTGGTGTTAGTATGAATCCTTTAGGTCTATTGTTAATCATATCTCGTACAGAATCCTCCCCACTGGCCAGTTCCTAATTCATTTATTCTATTGCTTCCATGGTATAATTAAACCTCTTTTGTGTGTGCTGGGTTTCCTTTTACCCTACAGAAATTCATATGCAAGTCTGATCTCCTGTTTGAATCACGTTGTTTTGTTTTTACCCTATGACATATGTTTCACAATGTAAATCAGTTCTCACACATGTGAAAGGCATTAATGATTTTTTTCAAGTTCTTCACAAGACATCTACTGATTTTTTTCTCCTTCATTGCATTTGATACTTGATAACTTTTTTCTGTTGCACACATTCAAATGAAGAAAGTCAATGCTTGATTCATTTCACAGGCATTTCCTAGTTATTTATTAGAGACCTTACATTTGCTTGAGAATGGGATTTTGTGGGAGATACCTGGAGAAAATTACCAACATAGCCAGACCTGAGACTTCCAGATGTGAATGAGTCTAAAAATAAGGATGAAGCAACTTGTTTTGGCCAAAAGATAGCTCTTGCCTTGGAAGGAACACAATGTGGGGTGTGTTTGTTAGGGGAAGTCTGTGTATACTGGAGGTAGAAAGGTAGCTTGGTGTTGAATAAAGTTTACCTTCCAAGGATGTGGTGAAGAGGAACTCAGAGCCTAACTGTAAGAGACTATTTCACTGGAAACCAGCAAACACAGTTTTGAGAATCTGGACACAACAGTTATGGCAAAACAAGCTTTATTTATTTGGCAGCCAGACAGTCACGCCCTCAAACTCCAGAAAAGCTGAAGTGAATTTACAATGATTTCATACACCAAGGTTCCTCCTACCCAAAACTAGACATTGATTTTCAAGGAAAGGTGATGGAAAGAAAATTATGCTTACCCAAGATATCTCCATCCAACAGGTATATAAATTTGTCTATCATGAGCCCTATCCAAAGGCTAACAATATAAGTATCTCTGCCAAATAATAGGGCAGCCATTGCAAGGGAAATACACTTGCCCCAATGCAAAATGTTTAGTCCAGGGTTGAACTGACCTTCTCAAAATGTGATCTGGTTATTTGCCCCATACTAGGCTATAGGAAGGAAGTTTGAGGAAGGAATAACTTTACAAACCAGTTTGCCTACAACTGAGAACTAGAGCGAAGGGCTCACATGACTACTCATAGTTAAGATCGTGTCAATCAGAATCTGGCTGTCTTCACATCTGTATCTCTTGTTCACTTTTTCTGGAGCTAATCCTGTCCACAGCAGCAATAACCACATGACCAGCTGATACCCCAATCTAAATCTTAGAATGGACATTTGCTTATCTTGTAGATCCCTCTCTTCTTCTCAGAGCCCCTCAGGGACTTTAAGGAGTGAGAGGCAGAGGGATCTGACCGGAGAGGCAATACTGTACATAATTAAAGTCACAAGCATTGGTTAGGAGAAGTTAGTAGAAGATGTTCAAGCAAAAGGAGAAGTGGAATTCATGCAAGAATTTAAGGGAGAAATAAGCGTCAGGTACGGCTAGAGCAACAAAAAGGGGATCCTAGAAGGGGAAGAAATGGTGTTGAGGGCATGAGGTATCCCAGACAGCTAACTACTCATGTCCTCAAGAGCCAAAGACTATGCCACGTCCAGTGAGATTTGAGGAATGCTCATGTAGGTTCTTTTTGTTGGTCTCCTCTCTTTCTTATACAGGAGGTATAGAGGCAGACCCAGAGCACCTCACTTTCCCAGCAGTTTCTCTAATAGCTCCAAGGAAGCTATCCCTGGAAAAGCCCAGCTACTTCTGCAGAAGGACAGATACCAAATGATCTGTTTTCTCCTTAATAACTCAGAGACTCACAGGCACAGTCCATGTAGGAGGTGTGATTGCTAAGTGTCACTGGGCAAGGTAGAGACACACAGGAGTGACAGTGAGTGTACTGGGATCACTGTCAGTGACTTAATCTCTCAGGTCCAAGGCATTCAACTCTTGAGCTTGCGAACTGCTGGTTGTACCTTCAGTGATGGCTGGTATGAACAGTATTTCAGCCCTGGGTACCAAGTTCTGAGTTTGATAGGGGCTTGCTCTTGAAGTGTCACCTGCTGGTCACTGATGTGTCCCAACCTGGGTGGTCTGTCAGGTTATCCAACAGACTTCTCTTTTGGGTAACGAGATTTCACCAAGACAGAGATCCCTGCTTTGGAAGCATTTCCGATCCCCTTGGAGGTTCTCAGCACTTTCCTGAAGTGGATCTTAGGCCTGCCACCTCCCTCAGCAGCCCTCCGATGAATTCCTGTCTTCGGTGGTGTGTTTCAGTTACAAAAACCCAAGAGCAGAACTATCCATGGTCTTGTTGTAAGTAAACATCCTTCTGAAGCTAGAGCTATAGGTGGTACATAGGGGCAAAGGTGGGAAGGAGGAGCAAGAGATAGAAGTAGAGGGGGAGAAAAGGTGGATTGGAGAGAAAAGTGGAGTGAGGATAGGGGCTGGCTGGCAATGTGGCTGGGAAGCTCAGGGAGGGCGGAAAGAAGTCTGGGAAGTGGTTTTTATAAAAAGATATCTTCTTACTCTAGGCTTACATGGGCTGCAGGAGACTACCAGACCCCAAAGGGCTATGAGCCTGCCACCCTGGGAACCCAGAACTTGACTTGGACTTACTTGCTGGCTACTGTGTGCAGCTTCCTCCTCGATGCTGTCTGTGAACTCAGTGCTAGCGTCTTCAGTATCATCCCCTGCGGCTGCACCTGGAAGTGAGTCCAGAAGAGAAAGGTGATTTCCTTCACAGGTGGCTTTCAGACAGCAGCTAAAATTACACTTTTTGCCATCTGCCTCTGATTTCTTCCTTTCCCCATATGCATGGACCCTGGCCAGCAGGGCTGAAGGCAGAACCACTGTACCAAATCTGCAGAAAAGACTTATATCACTGATATTTTCTAATACTTAAGCTTAAGCCTTAAAACATTCACTGACTTTGACTGCACAGACCTGTACCTAAAGAGTGGGCTGTTAGATAGAGTGGTTACCCCCTCACCAATTTCCAGAAAGCCTGAACTATTTCCTGTCCTGTCAACCTGGCTATGTAGCAACTTTGTCTTTTGAAACATGGGCCCAACATGACTAACTTTTTCCCCACCATTAAGTACTGAGAGGGTCCCTGATCAAGGGAGACCTGCTTTTCTCATCCTTTTCCATCTCTGGGATGATGGAGTGACCATATCTCTGAGGAACACCCCTCTAGGGGCTGTGTATTCTACAGAAGCTCAGGACCAGTCAAAACTCAAGGTACAGAATGGTTTTAGTGCTTCCTAATTCCTTTATCCCCCCCTTCTCTCTCAAACTCTTGTTCAATGCCCCCAGCATCTTTTGCCTGAAGGGTTTCTTATACTTCCAAGTGAGTTTTAATACATTCTTTTGTTTCTTAAAGATGGACAGAGTCATCTGAGGACACAAACATCTGCGTCTTGCACTTAAGGGAGGGACAATAGCTGCAGTTTGTGGTCTGGGCAAAGATCTGAGACACTGTTGACTGATAGAACTTTTTGTAATTCTATGCATATGCTGCCCAATACAGTAGACACACATGGTTACTGAGCACTCAAAATGGGCTAAGGCAATTGAGGAACTGATTCTTTTATTTAATTCAAATTTAAATTCAGCTAGGCACACAGGGCTCATGGCCACCATATTGGACAGAACAAAGCTGGGGCATTTCTTCCTCTCCATATCTGTTATAATAAAAGACTGTCCATCCAATTTTAGATTAAGACCTGTGGCCCACATTACTGATTTCTTCTGAAGTTGGGGGAATTTATGATGGTTAATTCATTTTAACACCAAAGAAAATCTACCATGACACTCCCCATGTCTACAGAACAGGTCTTATAGAAACTGCCTAAGTTAGAGAAACCTGAGATGGCAATCTGATTCTGGCCTCAGCAACCAACCTATTAAAACTATTATGGCCACCGAGTAACCTGTGCCTGAAAGAGATTAGGTGGTTTGTTCACGGTTACACAGATGGTCCTGACAAGAGCTGTGCCAAGAAGTCAGGTCTCTGGACTTTCAGAGAGAGGCAACTCACTGCTCCTTCTGGTGACAAATCATTTCTTTATCTTTGCTTCTTCCTCCAAGAACAAAGAACGTGCTCCTGAGCTCAGACATCCATGGATAAATAATGAGCATCCATTATCCTCTCTGCAGATAAGGTGAACAGGTCCATCTCACATCTTCATTCCATCTCCTGTCATCTGCAAGTTCATGCTGGAGCATTTGCAATGACCCAGGCCAATCTAATTAAAGTACTAGAAGGTAGTAAGTATGTTGCCCTAACAACCTAATTTTATGACTCATTCCATGAATGTTGTATTAACGTTGGACCAAGTTTCTGTGCCCTGTTCAATAATGTCCTACCTATAAGAGGTAACTCCATCACTCAGATTGTTAGGGATTCCTTGGCAGACATTGTACAAGAGGGATTTCCAATACTTACTCTTTCAAACCAGCCCCAGAACCATCTCATTCACAATAGTAGCTGCAGAGAGATGGATGAACAGACTCCCTATGCTTTGGCAACTCACTGAAATCCAGGATGCTAATTCACTTGTGGACATCCATATCTTACTATACTTATTTTGGAAAATCATTCCCTGTACAACAGTAGAGATCAGAATCTTGTATTTTTTTCTTTGTAAAGGAAATGAATGTCCCACTCAATGACAGATTAAGAAAACATGGTTCTCACATTGTTTCTCCTCTGAGCTTCAGGCTAGAGAATGTTCCTGTGGTTGAAGAAAGTTCAGCTGGATGAGTTGAACTCATCTCCATTATTATTCTTGGGGACTTCTGTGGCCACGCTGCCCCACATCCCAGGGGGATTCCTGGGCTTAGGTTCCAGGAGTAAGGTTGAGGGACGATTGGAAAAAGTGACTGTCACTGGTCTTGAAGGCTTTCATCTCACATGTTCTGTCCTCCACTTACCTTTGTTGGCCTTTCTGATGCCTTGCCTGTATTTTTAGATAATTTTCTCTCTGTAATTCACTCAGGGTCACAATACTACGGTTTTGACTTCATCAGGAGTTAAATGGAGACAAAGTAAGCATGCCCATTTCATCCCAGCATTCTACTACATAGAGGTTTTGCTTTCCTTATTTATTTTTAGCTAGTTTAGTCTGCTGTGGTTCCTTTAGAATAGCTTCAACAGTTGCTCAGCCTTTTACCAATTTGAATTAGAATGCTGAAGGCTGTGGGGAGAGGGGGCTAGAATAAAGGTGAAAAAGTTTTATAGAAAAAAATTGAAATGAGTAAGTTATTCCACATAAAACCCTGTAGGTTTACACTAGACACCTTTGTTACCATTTTTTTTTAATCAATGACAATAATTTTTCTTTTTTGAGGGAATATCCTTTCCTAAGCTTTTACAAGGCAACAAAATGCTATCTTCTGAACTAACTGGTGATGTTCTAAATTTCTGATTTAAATCTACTATACTTTATATTGGTGCACCTACTGCTTATTATTTGAGATACTCTGAAAAGTGAGAGTCTGTCGCTTCAAATTTAACTTTCTTCTCCAGGTTTTATATCCAGGTTAAGTTTTACATGTTAGAAGAAATTTCATTAAACTTTTTATTTTGAGGCTTTGATGGCGGTTCCCAAATTGTGGTTTGTGCAAATTTCTACACTTAGACCCATATATGTAATGGAGGGCGTGCCCCAAACTCCCTTTTAGATTTAGAAAATTATTCTCCACCAGCTGACTTGATAAAGTACACAGAAATAAAATATCATAATTCCTTCTGTGAAAATCTAAGTGTCATGCACATGTAATTCTTTTAATCATTGAAACAGAAATGGATGGTTTTGTGGAGATTTTTAAATTGAGGATGGCATTAATTATTAAGAATATGGACCCTGAAGCCCAACTGTCTGGGTTTGATTTTTGCTTCTATCATTAGTTCTGTGACCCTATTAGGCAAGCCACAACCTTTCTGTAACTCCGTTTCCTTACTTACTAAGTAGGGGAAACAGTGATATCCACGCCAGAGAGTCATTCACTAGTGAACTTCAAAGGATTTGTTGTATTTGAAGTGCTTAGAACAGTGTTTGGCAAACAGTGTATATGCATTAAATATTGCCTTTAAGCATTATTATCATTAGTAAACTGACATGGTCTGTGGGCTGAAAAAAGGTGGCCATGGAACCTAAGTGTAATCTGCAGAGATAAATTTTATACTTAATGTTATAATTGGATGATCTTGATTGCACTTATCTGCACTTCCTTACTTATAAATTTCTGTTTCCCCCAACAGGAGGCTTGAAGTAATACTTTTGGTCTCTCTCCTTCACAGGACAGTTGAAAAAACAGAGTTGTCAGTAAAGTAGGATGAATTCCTTTGGACAGGTGCTTTTACAAATAGGATTCATCATTATTACATTATAACTGCCTTAAAACTCCATCATATATGAATAAGCTTTAGAGGAAAAATCATAGACTGTTAATTCTTCAGTAATGAGCCCGAACTGGGTTATGACAAGACTATTTTCTCTAAATTCTACTATACAGTCATTATTGTTTTCCCTTTAAGCTATTTATATTCAACCCACAGAAGAGGAGTGGTATTTCCCATATAGTTACTCAGAACGTAGCAGAAATCCTATTTGACTAATTTTGAAAGGGGATTCAAAGAACAAAAACTGTACAGCATGAGTAAGCATGCGGTGCCAAGCCCCTGGCTGGTCTTCCCTCAGCACCAGGCTCTTGTACCAGATACTCTGGGACATCTCACCTTCACTCTTAGGCACCTGTATTATGAGAACTCTTCCATGTTCACGTCATGAGCCAACTAACTATCCCTGACTTAAGTATGATGATACTGTATGACAGAATCCAACAGAAAAGGTCTCCTGTCAAACTCAGCATCCATTCCCTTCAGGACCATAAAAGAACTTTAAGGTTTCACATAGTCCTCCATAAGCTTCTGCTGAGAAGTAGAAGTCTTCCACTAGACAGAGTCTGCTCATGGGACAGAAGTAGCTAGGAAAGAAAACTGGTGTCTGCGGCCGAGCCCCTGCTGTTTGCTGAGCCCCTTTATGGTGTAGCTTGGTCTATAGAGGGAAACACCTCTCAAGCAGCTTCCTAGCTTGTACTTTATTCAGAAAGCAGTTTTCCAGGGGACTTATAATTCTGTAACATCAAGGAGTTCCTCCTGCTCATGGTTTCTTTTCTTTTCTTCAAAGAACACAAGTAGCAGACCTTTCCAGGAACATTTAGGGGAGAGCACCACCCACCATTAAAAGCTCACTCCTCACACCTCTATCCTGCTTACTACTGCTCTCCTTCAGCAAGGAGAACAAGAAAGAGTTTTTAAGGTAAGGGAGTTCATTTCACATTTGGGGGGGGAAATGAAATGCTGTTTCTTTAGTCTCACTTCCTTGAGAGAAGAACAATCCAGGTTTCTTCCTTTTCCCTCCTCTAGTTAAATAAATCACAAAAGCATCCACTCATTCCAGAGCCTTAACTTTGACTTGGATTTTTAATACTGATTCTCCTATAAGGAAACAAACAAAAAAGACATGAGTTTTCTCTACTTCTCTTCTCATCCATCTTTTCAAGAATGAAACCAAATGGTTACTGTTTGGCCTTTGATACTTTTATTGGATCAGTAACAATTTCCTGTGTCTCAACTAAAGTAGCTGAAATTCTAACACTTATGTATTAAAAAGAACACTCTGCACTTCAGCACAAATGTTAACACAGTTTAACATTGAGAGAAACGAATTTCCAGAGGAAAATATACAGCTTATTTGGGTGAGAAAATGGTCCTATAAATAATCTAACACCAAGTTATTGGACATTTAACATGTCACTTCCTTCTTCATTTAAATTGTTATGAAATCGCTTTACTTTTTCTCAACAGCCCTACGATGAAAATTTTGATGAAAGTAAAACTGCTTTTATTATCAAACTGAATACTTTGTCGAAACAGAAATTCATGACTTTTAGGACATACTTGTACACACACATGCCTCTAAAGTTTACAGACTGAGAGGTTGGTATTTTAGAGCAATGGTTTTGGTAATTGCAAAAGGAAGCACTACAGACTTATGTTATAGACTAAAAGCAAAGCTACATGCATGCGCTAGACAATTATGAGTTTTTAAAGGGAACAACGAAACCAATTTAGCTCATCTACTTAACACCCCTGTTCTTTGTATTATTTTCTATCTAAGATTTTCTTGCCGAACTTCCGGTTATATCCTAGCTTTGGCAAAAGGAAAACAGTATGATAAATAAAAAAGTTTATTTCTGAAAAAAAAAAGTTTATTTCTGTAACTTGACATTAAACAACGTAAAGGGGAAGTAATGCAAAAAGAATCAGTACATCACTTTGTAAGTTTAATCATTCTTTTTGGAAATCTGTTAAAATTCATATTGTCAGCTTTACATGTTGTTTCCCTTCCACTTCTCATCCTCTACTGGAAGCAAATTACAATGCAAATTTTTTATCTGGGAAATTCGGCCTGGCTCATGTGATTACATATAAAGAAGTTGAGGACTTACCTTTTGTCAATACTCATACTACTTAAAAGCAACATTCCTGTCTTCTAATTATAATAAAGTTGTTCAACAAAGTTATTACTCTAAATGTCTAGTGAGAAGATGTCTTAAATCTATATTCCAAAATGTTGTAAGACTCAAAAACTATTAACCTACAGAAATCACTCTGATACATTGTCCCACTCACTCATTCCTTCTAATTTTTATTACCAGGTTGCTTCATATAAGCTCCATATTCCTAGCTACTCTTCCTACAGTACCGATGGTTCTTCATGACCAAAGGGAGAAAAAAGCTCTCTAAATTTTAACCTTAAAAGAGAAAATATTCTACATGTTCAGGTCTCAAATGACGTTAGTTTCTGAAAAAGAAAGCCAATTTCATTTAATCTGCCTGTAGTACTATTTCTACAAGGCAAGATGGAAAGGACATGGGTTCCTACCATTTCTTCCTAGTTTCATGGGACCGATTGTCACATTTCCCTGCAGGGCACTGGCTCCAGACCCGTAGAATTACTACTGAGGCCCTAGTTGAAGAGGCAACTTGAGTTTTTCAGGGACATCAAACTTATATTTTTCATATTAAAAGACCATGAGGTGAGCCTGGACATCTCAGTCAGTTGGGTATCTGCCTTCAGCTCAGGTCATGAACCCAGAGTCCTGGAATCAAGCTCAAGTTGAGTCAGGTTCCCTGCTCAGTGGGGAGTCTGCTTCTCCCACCCCCATCCCCCTGACTTGTGCTCTTTCTCAAATAAATAAAAATAAAAATCTTCCAAAAATTTAAATAAATAAAGGACCACGGAACCAGAAAACAACAACCTTATCCTAACAAACAGGAACTAGGGCTTGCTAATACCAGCTGCCCAAGGAAAGCTAAGGAACTGAAATATGTCCCTTTAAGGTTTATAGTCCAAAGGGAAGTGACCGTAGGTAAGTCAACTTTTATTCCTCAATAAAAAGAGCAATTTTTGGTATAGTCTGATCTGTTTCTCCTTTCCCTGATCAGAGAATCCTAGATCAAACTGAAGAGAGACAGAACTAACATCAATTTTCTTGAACTGTTTTGAATCTGTGAACCAAACTTCCCAGGCCCACATACCAAATTAGCATAAATAAGCATCAAAGTGAAAGGTCTTTTAGGTTTAGGAAAGGTCTTTTATCTGTCCCAGGCATCTCAGGTATAAACTGTGCAAGGAGAATATACTAAAGAGCCCTCCAGGAAACTTTTTGTGGCTAGGATCTAATATCCTGGAAAGGTCACAATTCTCTTAATCTTTATAGCTCTCTTACTGTATATAAAATGACACTGACAAATCTTTTTAAACTATGAAAAAGGAAGTAGAGGTACCAAAAATATGCTGCTGTCCGCAGTAAATGGAGAAGCAGGTATGGGTGAGATTCAGGATAAGAGCACACCTACCAAAGCAAAAGGCTGACCAATATTAAAATAGCCAAGTAGTTCCTTTCCAAAATAATAACTTGGCTAAATAGCTTACAACAGAAAAATGTTGACTTTTACTAGGCACTAATAATCATCAGACATCTGCAACAGAAAAGCGTTTAAGGGAAATATCGATCAAAAGGACTTCCATTTCACTCTTCAAATAAATGTTCCTGGAGGTCCTTTTCAACTCTTCAGCTCTAAGAACTATAGACTTCATCTCCCCTGACTCTTACAACCATTGCTTTGTATATTTGCTATGATTCAAAAAGGAAATATAAGTAAAAACAAATCTATCAATATGGATTTTTCTCAATTTAAGTTCTGTGCTTCTAATTAATCATGACCTAGGTTTAACTCATTCATTTCAAGATGATTTTCTTTTTTAAATTCAAACACAAGGTTCTACAAGCCCATGATGCTTTCTCTAAAATTATTGTAAGGCTGAAAAATGCCTGATGAAGGTAGAATAATCCAGTAAGAGAAAGGGTCTGTGCTCCTGGAGAGAGAACGGAATCATACTGCATCATGGTAAGTAAAATTCCATGAATGACGTGGCCAATGACAGCATCATCTATATGTGAGTTTACAGAAGAAAATTCATCAGAGCAGAGTTCTCTAATAAGATGCCAAATCATCCTACAAAATTTTTAGACTAGCAAACTCTCTCAGGTAAGCACGGTTGGCAAGCCTCATTCTAGGACGTTAGCAGCAGATTTTAGTCACATCTAGAGTATCAGGATCAACCGCTTAGTTTATCCTTTGCCACAAAAATCACTTAATTATTTAAAATGTTTCCCAAGGACCAATATTAAGGGTGAGTAACTGTAGCACAAGTTAGTCTGTCTCTTCAGGATCCAAATTAGAATCAGAATTCACTTACTTTTTCCCACTAATCTATTTCAATCATTTTTCAATAGGAAGTTGGTTTTCTCAATATTCATCCAGCCACCTTAGTATTTCTAACACTTAGTAACAGTCCAAGATACCAAGGGAAATTCCTACTCTTGGAGGATGATAGGCAATAATTAGAAATTACTGTAATCACTATAAGCCAGTAGAACCCAAGAATCACCCACAGTTGAATCTTAACAGGACACTTAGAAAGCTTCCTTGGTCTATTAGCAAAATTAAGGAAAAACACTTCCTAAATGTCTTATAATCATATGGCAGACTAGTCTTTGTTGGGTTGACATTTTTGTAAGTTCAATTACCCCCTCTTTCCTTCTAGAAAATTACAGAAAGTTTTGTGCAGGAAAAGGTCTCTAAAGATTAGAAGACTAGGAAAGTGGGTGGTTCTGCTTACACTTCCTATTGCTTCCTTAAATGACTCCCCACCCTAAAGGCCAAGAAAAGTGGAAAGCATCTCATTAAGAGGAAGGCTTACAGTTATCAATCTTTTGCAAAATATTTCATCAGAAAATCCCAGGGTGTTTCTCCAGTAGAACATTTTCTTCCCTGCCCACTTTGGTTTGACTGATGTTCTATCTGTTGTTACAGGCACGGCTAAGGTTGCAGAAAGCTAGACAGAATTTAGAATGTAAGGCAACCCAAGTCAACACATGAATATGAAAGAAATTAAAGAGTCATGTGAATAATGGAGGGAAAACAGAAAACTCATAGTGTGCCCCCTCGTTGAGAAAGAGTACTCTGTCACCTTTATGGTGCTGGAGAGCCTCATTCCCTGTCCACTGAAGTCCATGTTAAAAACCTGAAATCTCAGCTTCTAATCTAGGAAATTTATAACCAACATAAATATGAAACCTCATGGTGTTGAATCTGCGAAGCTCCAAAGTAATCCTGACTACTTTTTATGCTCTTGACATTTAAGCAAGCAGAAACGCAAGCTCCAGAACACCCTTCCTCATGCCTGTCATGCTGCTGTAAGAAAGCACTCAATGACCGAAACCTATGAACCCAGTCAACGACAGTTCTTTCTAAACTATTCTAACAACACTTCAAAGCCTATTACTTATTTTAATGGAGTAATGTTTAAGCAGTAAAACATGAAAAAACATAGGACTCCATCTCGTGCCACTACCAAATCTCTAGCTGCAATAAGTAATTTGGTGAAATGATGAATTTAAAAGGGAACATTACATTTGAAATGAGCTTTTTACATAAAGAATCATGATTCTGAAATACATGTCGGAAAGCCTCAACCCCTGTTCCCCAAATTCCATGTTTGAAAACTGAAATGAGTTTTTATTGAAATCATGTTCTGACTACATAACACTCTTGGTTTAAAGGAAAAATATTAATGGAATTTAATCTGCACCTAATCTAATTTCACTATCACTATTATTCAACTATCACCTCTGGAACACTCTCAGAAAAGGTTTCCTATAAACACCTGAACTGCCTTTGCCTCCTCTCACTGACTTGACCCTTCTAATACTTGTAGTCTGCTATGGCAAGACTTGGCTTTGATTACTTTCTGATAAGGATTATACCACTTCTGCAAAGTAATTCCTATAAAGACATTTAATCTCTTTCTCTTTCATCTTGAAACTTTTATTTGATTAAAAAAAATCATCTCACTCAAAGAGCAGGAGTTGGCTGATGGCAAAAATAATACGCATGCATGCATTTATGACATGATATGGAACATATGAAATGGACGGTGAGAGCAGGGGAGGAATAAACTTTATTGGCCCAGGGGAAGAGATGGGGGAACAAGGAGGGGCCGAGGAAAAGAGTGAATATGGGTGGGAGAACTGAAATGGAATGCTTTAAAAGGTACACATACACTTTGTAACCTCCACCACTCAACTCCAAGATGGTATGTACAGTGCCATTCAGGTAGACTAAAGTGAGTTTCACTCTGTAGTTGATGCTACTTATAACAGTTCTACCATTAGCAAGTCATCATTTAATTCTGCCAGAGTCAGACAAAGCTCTTGGGTTAGTGCAAACAAGGTTTTCCATCCTGGGCTGCAGGCTGACCCGCCAGTGCTCAGAAGGCATGCTTGTGACGAACTCGCACACTTTCCAGTTCCCCACCTCCAATGGCAGCCAGGGTCTCCAGCCTGCTTAGGCGCTCCAGGCTTCTTCCAAGAACTTCTTCTAGCCGACTGCGTATCACCTGGGCCCCTTCTAGTTCCACCTGCAGAGTTCGGTCTCTCTCAGAGCTGAGTAAACATGCCACATGGAAGGAAAATGGATTAGCCACCAACTATAATGAATCCACATATACTTCCAAAGAGCCAGGAGACTTTCTAAAGGATGCTCTCTAGGACACAAGAAGTAAACACAGTCTGTGTTTGGGCACTGTTATCCTTCACTGCAGGTAGTTGAATAGCAAGGCCAGCTCCTTTCTTTAAAGCTTGCCTCTTTATGCTAGATTGTGGGCTAGTATCATGTAAAATTATAGATCCTAGGACTTATGTCTGTATAGTCAACATAGGAGAAATTTCACTTTTTGATGAGTATTAGTTTCGGAAAAAACAAAATCGGAAAAACTAAATGCAAACTGAAACATTACTGAGCCAAGTAGGACTGAGCCAAGCACTACTGAAGATCTGTGTTCTCTCATTTGGTAACCAGACTGGACAGAGCGCTGAAAAGGAATCTGGCTCATAGAGACTAAAGATCCAGAGATTCTTTAAAAAGTAATATAATCAACTGGTCCTTACTGTATCTTTCCCCTGCCTTTATTTACCTGAAGTAGAAAGAAAAAGAATGCTTAAACTGAACAATCACCTAGAAGAAAATGAATAGTAAAAAAATAAAAATTAGGAAAAAGCAAAAGGGACAAGGGGAGAAGGCAGAATGCAGAAAAAAAAAAAAAGGGAATATAAAATGAACCAGAATGATATAATATATATGACCAAAAATCAAGAAGTACAAGCAAATATATTCACCATGATGGCTATCAGTGATTCTGGGTTGATATCAGCCATCATGATAAATATATTTTCTTCAATGATATTCGGTATCAATACCCTTTATATCCTCACTCTTGGAATGGAACAGCCCTTACCAGGACATGAAGCAGAGGAAGGAAAAGAAAACACTGAGTGTTTACTGTACACAAGGAATTGCTGTAGACACCTGACAAGTCTCATTTGATCAGTGTGTAGCTGTATGAGATAGGCACTATTTCTGACTTAACACTTAAACACTAGGCTCTGAGAGATCCACAAACAACAAATGACAAACTGAGTATTCCTAGTAATTGTCTGATTTTTTTCCCTCCCTGCTTTGAAATCATAAGCATCTGAACCTGAAGAGGAACAGAAGGGTAAACACTGCCGTCACTCTCCTACCTCTCTGGATGGGCATGGAACTTCACCAGACTGCTATAGAGCTGTCTCTCTGCTTGCAGAGCCTCATTGAGCCGACTCCGTTCATCTACCAGCCCTTCGAGCATCAGCAGTAACTGAGGAAACAGCAAAAGCAATATGCAGACAGACATGAGACGTGAAGCCACAGCGGATCTCATGTCTGCAGACAGACATGAGACATGAAGCCACAGCGGATCCTGAGAAAGCAGCCAAAGGAATGGACTTGCATGCACTAGGACCAAAAAAGTTCACTCTCTTCTACTTGCTTAAAACTTTCTATTATATTTTACAGTTTTCAAATCAATGGCACATTATCTTTTTTTTTCTAATCTTTAAAACTATAGGGCAGAAGTCAAACATGAGAGCAAGAAGAAGGAGAGAGATGCCAGAAGCACAGGGAAGAGCTGAGAGAAGGGAGTGCAAGGGAAAGGGAGGAAGGGCAGGAGGAGACATAAAGCAGGACTTACTGGTATTCTTCATTCATTCAATAAATATTTACTGAGCACATTCTATGCGCCAGGCTCTATTTTAGGGATAAGTGTACTATGTGTAATGGGTGGTGGGGACACCATCAATCACAGACCTGTGTCGCAGTAAGCCCTACAATAAGTGCTGTACAGAACATGAGCCATGACGTATCACAACCAGCAGAGAGGTCTTGTAAGTGAACTGCTTGACTTAAAAGCCAGGATTGGAGTGAAACGAGTAGTTTGTGAGAGAGAAGATAACAGACAGGAGCACAGGCAAGCAGGTCTTTTTTTAAAAGTCTGGCACTGAAGAGAGGTCAGCTACAAGGTAGTAGCTAGAAAGGAATTACAAATGTTAGGGGCACTTCTTGCTGAGGCTGACCA
Organism: Mustela putorius furo; assembly: GCF_011764305.1. NCBI lineage: Eukaryota > Metazoa > Chordata > Mammalia > Carnivora > Mustelidae > Mustela > Mustela putorius. The sequence goes on from NW_025421424.1 coordinate 1,952,893, forward strand.
AGGCGAGGCAACTTCAGAGCAGAGATTCTCTATGAAGCTCCATTAACAAACCCCTTCAGAGGGTTTGATCTCCTTCAGAGATCACTGAGATTGACAGGTTTTCCACCATTTGTTCCACCATAAAAATGCTTATATTCCAATGACTTACTTGTTGTCTTCGATTTCCTAAAGTCTCTTGACCCTGTGATTCTACTGAAGCGACTTTTTCCCGAAGAAGTAAGACTTCTTGGGTCAGGCGTTCCATAGCTGGTATGTCTTCAGGATCAACCAGTTGCATCTGCAGATCCTAAAAGTCAAGAAAAAAACTAGTAATAAAAATGTGGGGTGCCTGGACGGCTCAGTCAGTGGAGTGTGCGACTCAATCCTGGGGCTGTTGATGGCTATCTAGCAGAGGAGAAAAGGAGCAGATTTCCCTGAAACAGTCTGCTGTACTTGCCAGCAGAATATGGATAAGCCATATGAAACAGTACATTCTTTGTGAAATTTCAGCAATGCCAATATAAGTCAGAAAGAATATGGTGATATTAAGAGGCTCAAACTGACAGTGCATCAAGGAACTAAGGACTGGCCAAAGGGACTCAGGGTATCCAAGTGTCATTTGAGGATGCCCTATAGGTATTCTGAGCTGTAATCACTTCCAAGGATCTTGAGAAAGCTGGGAAGGACCTTTATGAGGTCTTCTTTAATCTGTATGTTCCTGGTCAGGGACTCCATGTCGGCAGCCTGCACCTGCAGCTCTTCCTCTTGCACGGCCACCATGGACTGTAGTGCAGAAAGTTCCATCTGTGGAGAGAAGAGATCCTGGAAGTCAGTGTGCAGAGGAAGCAAGATATGTCACATTCACATTTTAACCCTGAGGCCAAGGTTCTTCCATGTTGTATCACCATCAGCCTATCATGCAAGTGCCAACTACAAGATGAATAGTGCTCAATCGGGTCAGATCAATAAACCACACGGTGGGGTACCAAAGAGTGTTCCATGGGAGTAATGGTAGATTTAAGGATGTCCTCCACTTTAATTAGCACTAGAAAATATTTCAAATTTGCTTAATTGATGAGATTATGCTGCTTCAAAAATGAGCAGATGGGTGAATCCTCCCACCAACTCTACAGGATCACTACTCTACTATTCTCCAGTTTACAGAGGAGGTGACTGAGGTGTAGAGAACTTAAGGACCCTGTGCAAAGTCACAGAGCTAGAAAGGGGGAGATCCAGAATGTGAACTCCCCAGGAAGCAGACTCAGAACTCAAGGTTATAATGACTTTCCTGCAGATTCTACAGATCAATATACTCTTTATAGTAAGGGCAAGTTATTTGTAAGTACACATTGTAAGGAACTTTTGGTGGTGGGGGGGTTACTTATTTATCTGTCAGAGAGAGATGGAGGGAGAGCACAAGCAATGGAGAAGTAGGTAGAGGGAGAAGGAAGCTCCCCGCTGAGCAGGGAACCAGACGCAGGGCTCAATCCCAGGACCTTGGGATCACGATCTAAGCCGAAGGCAGAAGCTTAACTGACTGAGCCACCCAGGCACCCCCTGTAAGGAACTATCTGGAGATAATTAAAGGAAATAGGTGTGACAAAGAAGAGAGATAACACACAGCTAGTTTAAGGTATAGCCAAGCTTCCTAAAGAAAGCAGCACCTGTTTCTTTAAGATATAAAATGTAAGTTATAAACAGTAAAAATTTTATTTTGAATTCCACCGATGCTGATAGTTCACTATATGGGCTGGTAATAATTTATAACTACTCAAAGTATTTGATGCTCTGAGCTCCTGCGGCATGTTAGGAAGAAATGCTTCTCCCGTTTCCTTCCAGGTTGAAGGACCTCAGTTAATGTAACTCCTGACCTTTCTCCACTCCCTTTAGCCAGCGCCAGTCAGGGTAAAGGACTTATCTGAGTGGTACGTTGGGGAAGAATAAACCAAGCATGCTTGACTTAGCTCCAGCTTTCTTTTTGGGAGGCACCTGCCTGCAGCAAGCCTGTTTTTGCCACTGCTTCTCCAAGAGCAGGCTCTTCCTCACCATGTAGAGTGGCTGCCAAGGCCCAGTGTCATCTGTGATTAGGCAGGTAAGTCTACCAATTCTGGGAAATTGGCTAACAGGCCTGCTGATTCTTGGATTACATTCTCTACTTTATCAGTAATGCAATCGATAAAATACCAAACTGTCTGCCATGACCTTGTTTTATCTCTCCATTTGTTCAGATCTTGGGTATGGGAAATGAGTGCTATTAGTAGTCCTCTTCAGAGACCTCTATCATTATATAGCCAGGTATTTGCTCCATAGAAGAAAAATTCAAACATGAGGAAGAAAACATTATTATAGCAAGATAAAGGTCTGCAGTCAGGCAGACATGGATTTTGGGTTTTAAATCTTGGCATAATCTCCCTATAAGGCATTTAAACTGAGCTTCAGTTTCCTCAATTGTAAAACAGAAATAATACCTACCTTTTAGCGCTATGTGAGAATAAAGAAAATGTATTTAAAAGCACCTGGCAGGCAATTAGTGAATGTTAATTAACTACTACTACCACTACTACTATGACTTCAAGAGAGTAGGAAAAAAAATTTTTTTTTCTTAAAAAAATCAAGAAAATCGACTTGGCTTTTGGTATACATCTAGTGTCAGAGGGCATGTGATAATGTGTGTGTGTACACACACACATTGAACTAAGAGGCTGGTAATTAAGGACACAAAAATAAGCAACACAGCCAAATATAACTCACTCAAAATAACCATTCATAGTCTTATTAATTTTATGATCCCCCAAACAGGACAGAACCAAAAAGTAACACTACTCTGAATCAAGTATATATGAGAAAAACAGGAACAGCACATGGAAACCAAAATCTCCTGACATGAATAATCAGATAATGGCTAGGGAGAAATCCCAAAAAAGGAGGGGAGCTAGGGGATTTTTAAAACTGGTATTTGTAAATGCCACACAATTTCATATCCTCAAAACTTGAGGCATATAACAGGAAGCTGGTTATAAGAAGAAATATAGTAATGAGAAGAGAAATTAAGAGGTACAAGATAATTTCACCATGAATATGAACACGGGTTTTATATTCTAGATCTAACTCTGGCTAAGAGGTGGAACAAATCTGAGAAGCCAAGTGACTAGCCAGGTAAACTTCATGCACTTTTGATCCTCCAAAATAGATGCCCTGGCAACATAAAGCTTTTTAGTTTTAGTGGGTAACTCTGTCCTGTGGCCCTAATACTTCTTGCAAACCACAGCTGGACATACAATTGCTGTAAAGGGAGGGAGAAGGAGAAGGGCTTCTGTAAAGCCAAGAGGCCGCTTCTAAGAAAATTCATGAAAACTCTATTGCTAGAAATACAGAATAATGGAAAAATGATCTGCTCCAAGTAATGACCTCTTGGCAAGTATTTTGAGTCACAAAAGACCTGAATTTAAATCTTTGCTTTGGTATGTCTTAGTTACATGACAGTTCCCCACCTCCATGGTTTGCTTTCATTTTGTTTTTTTTGAGAGAGCATGCATAAGCAGGTGGGGGAGAGGGGAAGAGGAAGAAAGAGAATCTTCAATCTCATACCCTTGAGATCATAAACTGGGCTGAAATCAAGAGTCAGGCACTCATCTGACTGAGCCACCCAGGGACCTCTTCCTACCTCCACGTTTAAAAAAAAAAAAAAAATCAGTGTTTCACCTTCTTCAAATATAAAATAGGGCCAATACCATCTAGTTGGCAGAGCTATAAGCTTTGGTGCTAATTTAAGTACTCAGAATAGTACACTGCATATAGCAAGTACTCAATGAACATTATCGATCATTCCCCAAATTCCTCTGTTCCATGTTTCTAAAGTAATTTCATGGATCTAATGTCATAAGTCCAAGCAGCAATTATACAGTATGTCATTTTTTCACCAGTTCTTTACAATTATTCCAGTCTGCAATGGGCAAAGAAAGCAGCCTTTGCCTTTTCAGCACTTGAAAGTTTAATGGTCTCCATTTACCAAAGAGCATCTTTTGAGAAAATGTATATATAAAGCAATTTCTATTTTTCTCCAGAAAGGAAACTCTGCATCTGGACCTAGATATTACATTTGGACAACTATACTCTTTTAAATAGAAACTATTTTGGAAGAAAATAATAGTAATTTTAAAATTAGGGTCACTAGAACACTCACCCGACTTTCTCTTTCTTTTTTAGCCATGAGTTCAAGTTCCTCTTTGGCATTATTCAATTCTTTTTCCAGCCCGGCAACTGCGTCCAAGTCTCCTAAAAATGACCACATAGCACTCATTTTAATCACCCTAACATCGCTGACCTCTGCTGCTTTGTTCCTGTGGAATCTATTCTGAATACACAATCTCATGACAACAAAAATATATGCACAGATTGTTCATTGCAGAATTATTTGTAATAATAAAACACTGAATCAATCAACATGCCTATAAAAAGAAGACTGAATAAACCACGGTATATCCATGCAATAAGGTACTATATACAACTTTAAGAAAGGATGAGGAAAGTGTTTATGAACTGATATGGAGTAATTTCTAAGAAACATTGTTAAGTAAAACAAGTTAGGTACAAAAGAATACATCTAGTGTAGTCTGTTTTATATTAGGAAAGGGGGAAATAGGAACATACACATACACACCACATATAGACATAGGACTGTTCTCTTACTTTGCAAAAAGAAACACAGGAAGGATAACCTAGAAATTAAATTGGTTGCCTTCAAGGGAGGGGTGAAAACCAAAGAGATATGTTAGGGAAGTTGATGGGTCTTCTGAGCATACTTTTTTATATATTTGAATTTTGAACCACGTTAATGTGTAAAGTTAGTTCAATAACAATGGGGAAGAAAAAGCCTAAAACTGAATATTAACATAAGTAAATGAACCTATATAATAGATAATATAAGCACCCAAAATTTTAAAAAATTAATCCAAATAATTTTTGAACTCACTATTCTAACTGTATACCCTCAGTGGGAGATAGTCTAAAGATTAAAAAAAATTTTTTTAAATCTTAAACATTATTTATAGACTTATTACTGATAGTGGTACTCATGTAGCAATTCTAAACTACTTCTATGTATTATGCAAGTGGGTAAATATTTCATGATAGAGGTAACCAGGTTTCTCAAGGTCAGAAAAAGGGCAGATACAAATACAAAATCAGGCAAAGAAAGAACTTGTGGTATTAAATTAGAATGAGATAAATCAGTATCAAATACAAACACAGACCCCTTAGCTCTGTTCACCTAAAAGGGCCTAAAAGCAAATGATACCTGTGGCCAAGAGCCCATCTCATAGCCAGATATTAGTACCTAAATGCCATTACCTACTTAACCAACTTCAAGGAACCAGAGCTCTTTGAAGTAACAGGCAGTTCCAGGGCTGAGGCAGGAAAGGGAAAGGTGATCACAGGACACCTTATTGTAGCAGCAAGTGTGGAAGTGACGAAAAACTGATAACAACATACCGAAAGGACAAAGGAGCAGCTTGAAGGGGCCCCAACTGGCCAAACTGGGGGTAATTTGGGCATCAAATGAAATAAAGACAGAAACAGACAATAAAATATTTTTTTAAAAGAATATATTAGAACATGTTGATATTTTAAAAAATGGAGTGGGGGAAAGGGTACCTCTTTATGAAAGAACATGTGCTAATTAATACACAGGAAGAAATTTTAGAAATATAAATCACTTTTTTAAATGTAATTGCTGCTTCAGGCAAGGCTGACAGGATGCTGGAAGCCCTGGGTGAGTAGCCATGGGGACAAAGTCAACCTCTCGGGCTGCTGGGTTGCAGGGAGAAATGGGAGAAATGAGTCTTCGTAATGCAAAGTTCTGGCAGATACAATCTTAACTAAGGAAAACACAAACTGCTATCATATGCTCCTGATGTGGGTGCTGAGAAAGACCTCACACTTGCAGTCTTGCCAAAAATGCTGAACTTGAACCATGAGGAAACAATCAGAGCCAGATTGAAGGTCATTCGCTGGCCCAGAGTCTTCAAAAATGCCAATGTCAAAAAAGACCAAAAAAGGCTAGAAAACTGTCCTAGACTAAAGGGACTAATGAGACATGACAACTAAATGCACACATGGTCCCAGAGGGGGAGACCCAATCATCAGGAACATTCGTGGGACAACAGGAACTCTGGATATGAACTGTACGTCAAGTACGAGGACTATACCAAGGTTCAATTTTCTGAATGTGATAACTGTACTATAGTTATGTAGGAGAAAGCCCTTGCCCTCAGGAAATACAAAATGAAGTATTTAGAGATAAAGTGTCATGATATCTAAGTAATTTTTAAATGGCTTAGAAAAAACATTCGTGTGTGTGCATGGGAAGAAATAAGGCAAATGTGGCAAAATGTTAATAGGGGGTAAATCTTAATGAAAGTCTTTGTGGATATTCACTGTATGATTTTTACCACTTTTCTAGAAGATTGAAATTTGCAAAATAAAAAATTGCAGAAAGGTACTTTTTAAAAAAAAAAAAAAAAGTAAATAGGGAGTAAATTAAACAAATCTAGCATTCTTTACCTTTGGCTAACAAAGTTTTCCTGAGAAAAAATAACTACTTGCATGACTTACCTATGGAATTCCATAATACCTTACACTATAACAAAGACACAAACTTTTTATTCTTTTTTTTTATTTTTATTTTTTTAATAGCTCCATGCCCAGCCAAGCATGGAACCCAACATGGGGCCTGAACTCATGACCCTGAGATCAAGACCTGAGGAAAATCAAGAGTTGGATGCTTAACTGACTGAGCCACCCAGGCACCCCCTTGCATTTTTTAGTATCATTAAAAAAAAATCATAAGTTAATTCTCCAAATCCACAACCTTTCTTACAGCATTATAATTACCATTTCACTAATAATGGTGAGCCCCTATTTCTACAACTCACAGGGCAAATCTCTTCCTTGAAGCTACCCTAGATCCCAACCTTCTGCTCTATGAAAGTCAGAGACTCTAGTACCCAGCACTCATTTAAATTTTGCTCATACTCTTCCCAAAATTCATTTGTTTTTAGGGAGTTCAAGGCCTACAATAATCTCTTAGATGGCTGTGATCTTGGCAAATAACTTAATGTACTCTGCCTCCCCCTCCTAACACTATAATACAGGTTAGGTCAAGTTACTGTGAGTAGCCTCGGCCTGCTTGAAAGATACCCAGGAGAAGGTGTCAGCCCCGTGGTCCTATTGTGTCCTATTGTCCTATTATGTCTGGAAAAACTACCTCTTGCATTTCTGAATCCCTGCAAAGCTATCTGTTAAGAATAATCAGGAGGCAGTTTCCCTGGACCAAACTGTGTACCCAAAACAACAAAATAAGGGTAGTTCCTTCTAGAAGAGAGACATGTCTTCAGACTTTCAGGGGGAATCTAAACTTATTTTTTTCCATTAAGGTAGGAAAAGAGAGCCTTGGCCAAACCTATTAACAAAGTTACAGAAAGAAAAGACAGAAGATTCCTTAATGAAATTAAATTTGATACTCACCTAATGAGGACCTGGGTATACTGGTATCCCCCTTGGCAGTCAATGAAATGCTATCATCTTTGGAGGGTATATGCACTGAACCCTAAAAATCGGAAGAGCCAAAGAATTTAGAAAGGCACGGAACCACGATCACAATGACAAGGATTTGGAATATTCTCACAATTTGGTATTAAAATGACCAAACTTATGCCTCTAACACAAAAAGGCAGTTAGCATGAACATTTACATAAGCATGTAATTCTTACTTGATCAGTCTGTTCTCCAAGATGGGGGAGGCTGGAGGTAACTTCGGTGGGTTGGTTAGAAATAAGGGTTTGGGACACCATGAAGTCCTTCCCTCCTAGATACTGGCGCAGGGCCTGTAATTCTGAATTTCTTTCCATCAGGGCTCGTACCATCTTCTCTGCAGCGGCCTAGTAAGGAAATCACACACACCATTAGAAAGATACTCTAGAGAACAAAATTTGTGTTCTGAAGTTATTCGTTAAAAGACAATTGTTTATGAAAAGCCAGTGCACCCCCCTATAATAGTTCCCTTGCTTTCAGTTTATAGGGAAAAAACAGCAGATGAGTAGAAAGAAAGTCTCTCAGAGGAAGAACATTGGAAAAACTGAATATAACATACCTATAATGGATCAAACAATCTGAAATTGGCTCTGCCAGAACTCTATCAGGCTAAATTACTAGATTCTGGTTTGATGTCCTTTACTCTGGGAAACATGTGCCTGTGGCCTGGATGTTCTTTACCCACCCATTTGTTTGGTTTGCTCCCTTTACATCATTGCCTACTGATACCTTATCGGATTGGCCTCCTCTGCATATCCTGTCTACAACAGCCACCTTTCTCTACTCCCAGTTCTCCCTGTCCTGCTAAGTTTTTACAATGCACTTATCATTATCTGATATATGTTCATTGTCTATCAACCGGATATAAGTTTCCTAAGGGCAGGTTCTATGATATTTTCTGCTGAATCACAAGAGCCCAGAACAGTATCTGGCACGTAGTAGGGACTCAATGCACATTTATTGAATGAATCAATTACACAGAAACATTTTTATCAGACCATACAATCAGGAAAATCTGAACCTCAAAACCATCAAACCCACTTTATTTAATTTCAAATCCCACTTTTCTAAGACAGATGATGGCAGAGTAAAGAAAAAATTTAGAACATTATTTGTGACCATTACCACATTGAAAGTCTGCATTTAATAAAAAAAAAATCTGGAAATAATAAACTAAGACTAAAATTACTGGGGGTAAAAGATGATGAATCAGAACTATACTAGCTGTACCAGCATCCACTGTTTCTGGGGACAATTACTACTGCTTTAATGAGATGCTGAGCTCTTGTCACAATTTCTAAGGGAAATAAAAAAAATAACCTTACATTTTTAGTAAGTAAAATTTGGGCTCCTCAGGGATTTGGACATAACCAAGGTAACAGTACATTACTAATTTGCCTGAATAAAAATCTGTAGAAGCTATTATGGGAAAAAACATAATAGAGAACATATAAGACCTCTTATGTATATGAAATACCTGTGTACCAGTACTGTAAGATTAATATATCACATGTTACTATAAATTATTTATTCTCATCATGGCCTTTGAAAAGAACACCATCTTTTTTCCTCTTAAGATAATTCATATTTTTTTTAAAGATTTTATTTTTTTTATTTATTTGACAGACAGAGGTCACAAGTAGGCAGAGAAGCAGGCAGAGAGAGAGAAGGAAGCAGGCTCCCTGCTGAGCAGAGAGCCCAATGCAGGGCTTGATCCCAGGACCTTGGGATCATGACCTGAGCCGAAGGCAGAGGCTTTAACCCACTGAGCCACCCAGGCGCCCCAAGATAATTCATATTTTATAAGAATTTTTAAAAATGGGAAGCCTTCAGGGGGCTCAGTCAGTTGAGCATCTGCCTTCAGCTCTGGTCATGATCCCAGGGTCCTGGCATCAAGCCCCACATTGGGCGCTCCGCTCAGCAGGGAGCCTGCCTCTCCCTCTGCCTGTGCTCTCTCTCCCCCTCTCTCTGACAAATAAATAAATAAAATCTTAAAAGAAAAATAGAGAATTAAGAAAAATATGTCAAGTATAAGTTCTCCCACAGCTTGGCTAGAAATAGAAAATATCACTCAAGTCTTGAGAATGTAGAATCAAAATACTCCAGAACCTTGTATTGTCTTCTGTCAAAATTATCAGAATATTAAGGAAAGGAAATGTATAATGAAGTTAATGGGTACATGTACTATTTAGGCACCCTTCTCAATGCAAAGTGCTCTACCAATATTGCATGCTCTGATAACAGATGTAAAACTGTAATCTAGGAAACAGACTGTTCCTAACAGAGCAGACTGTAAAATGCCACATACGTACACACTACAATGTTCAAACACTCCCTATTCACAGACTAGAAACACACTGACACTCTTCTGGTCTGCACATTAGTCCTTACCTGGCTCTCCTGCTCCCTGGTGCTCATAGACTGAAGCAGGCCTTGAATCTCAATTTCATGTTCCACTGCTTGTTTGTTTCGATCACTCAGCAGTTCCTGCAGCATCCTTTCCTTTCGTTGTAGGCGCTGGCACAGTTCCTCTGCTATCTCACTCTGCCCTGGTCCAAGTTTACAGAGCAACGTGGCACTAAGATCCTAATATAGAAGGGACAGTGTAAGTTCTGGAGGAAAGAATGTCCTCTACTACATATCAAGGGGTTTATAAGAATCTGCTATAGGAGAAAGAGCTATGAGATTCCGGGGAGCAAATATCATGTTTTATTCTCCTTTGTTTCCCCAGATCTTGCACAGGCCTGGTACACAGAAGGCTGTAAATACATGCTCAATGAATGAACACTCACAATACAGAAAAACACTCACAATGTCAACTTACATATTGTTTTCTGAAGTAGGCCCTTTCCCTATTTGCTCAGGATACATAACAGATGAAGATAAATGGACATGCAGTCCATGTATTTTTTTTCCCCAGTATAACTTTTATAAGGCAACAGAAAATGATAAGCTGAAAAACAATAATGAGCACTATATTTCTTAGCATGGTGATGAGGTTCCTACTTCTATACTGAGAGGCTGTAGATGGCAGTTAAAACTGTGGAACCACACTGCCTGGGAGGCTTACTGGCTTTGTCACTTTCTAACTTGCCCAGGCACAGCAAGATGGTATTTAAGACTTGGGTCACTGGCACCCCCAGACCTAAAGAGTCCCAATCCAGGACTGAGATAATGTAATCACTAAACCAATTGCCTTTAATTAACTAAAGTCTTGCCTCCACTTCTTTGTTCCTATCATGCAGAGATGTCTGTAACTGCTGAATGATACTTTCTTGTTCCTTCTGCCAATGGCTAAATTTGGTTTCCCTTTCTTCTTTCAGCCATTGCAGGTTTTGACAGGTGGCAGATAACTGCTCTACTTCCAGGCCTTTGGCCCTCAGGAGACTCTCCATACTCTATAGTAACAAAGGAAACAAGGATAAGTCAAAGGACCACCCCAAACTCAGCAAGATAAATAAGATACTTGATCCGCCTTCAAATTATCTTCTAAAGTATCCATTTTTTGCAAAAAGAGAAAACTTTATATCTGATCTAGCAATGCCATACTAATCTTCGGTTTTAGAAACTCTCATCTAATTTATTTAGAGAAATAAACATAATGCGTATGAAAAATGAAGTTTTTTTGAGGAGGCAGGCTATGCTACAGAGGAAGTGAAGAACTTCTTTAAGAAGTGGCAGATGGTTAAACATATAAGCTTTATATATAAGCTTCTATAATCAAGTGTTCTGACTGTGGCTATACAAGGATATGCATATAATATTAATGAGAAAACAACAGTAAAACAGCTGTATGGGCAATGCTTACATAAAAGTATTCAGATATTGATGAGGATTAGAAATCAGAAAGTGTGCCTGGAAATCCATAATCACTGCTTCCCCCTATGAACTCCACAACATAAGTACGAACACTTCTCACTTCCTAGTCTACAATGATGAATAACTATTTTTGTTGTTTTCGTATTTTCTTTCTTATAAAGCAAATACCTTGGTTTTCAGAAAATGAGGGAAAGGGTTGATGCTTCAGGCTTAGCATCCAACCACGGCAGACTGTGCTCTTACCTGCATGGTAGCTTCATTAGAGGAGAGAATACCACGCAATCTCTCTAAGTCATGATCTCGCTCTCGCATAGCAAGATGAAGTTGACGCAGTTCTTTTTCTTTCTCTTCCAGAGTGGAGAACTTCTCATCTATAGCCCGCTGCAAGGAAAGTAAGGATCTTAGAGCTCCTTAGGATTCACTATTGTGATCACATTTACTCAATAAAAGTATAAAGGAAGGGAAGACCAACTCCAAAAAGCAGCAAATTAAGGAGACACATATTTCTGAGTACCTATGTGAAGAGAATAATCCATAGCGCCATAAACAAAATTAAAGTGCATACCTCTAGAGCAACATCTCGATCTTGTATTCGCTGTCGAAGTTTCTCAAGCAACATTTCATCTGCTTCAAAGGTTTTGTCTGACTTATCTCGATACTGCAGGAGCTCCCGAAATTCCTAATGAGACCAAAACATACTTCTCTTTATTCATTTATCCAACATTCAGTGAATTCCTACACTTTGCCAAACAATTTGTTATTCAGGATAAAAAACAAAATGTGATCACTCAAGGCAAACACTGGTTAGCAGAGATAACAGATATACAAATCATTAACTACTGTATACATGTGTACACATGTGTGTGTATAAATATATGTACACATTATGTATATGGAGTGTATATGTCTATATAGCTAGCTCCTGGGAATACAGGCTGCATTGTCTAAATCTGCCTGAAGGTGTCACTAAAGATCTCACAAAAGAGGTTATATTTGCTCTGTGAGCCTTAAGAACTAGGAGCTTCCCAAGTGAAGAGCTGGTGGGGTATTTCTAATCAGAGGAAAAAAATGTATACACAATACACATACACTGTGAAAAAACTGCATGCTCAGCAGAACGTACGGGATTCAATGGGACTGAAGCTTAGAGCAGGAGACCAATTACAGTCTTCTTCAGTATTCCATATTTTCCCTCATTCATTTATTATGTAAGTAACTGGAAACTTCTATACAGATGTCCTCATCTACTAGACTGAGAACAATGGTCACACCTCTGTCTTCCCAGCACTAGCATAGTATCTGTTTCACAGAGGTGTTCAATAACTACTTCCTGAATATTGCTTAGATCTTTTAGGTCTATATTTATTATCTCGTACACTTGCTGGTTAGCATTGTGCTTCGTGAATCGTACTTTCGATTTATTTTGAATCCTCCTGGTTCCCACCTCTCAATGCTCTACATTTAACAGGTACTCAACACAGGTGAACTAATCTGAGATCACGTGAATGGAACTTTCAGAGTTCTATGACCCCTGTTTCAGTTAAAATCATTATGTAGACTCACCTGAAGCAGCTGCTCTTTGTGACTCAGACTGTGGTTTAAGTGTTGAATGTGTTGCTCATGGGTTCTAATCTCATTGTATTTTTCAGTCTCCAGGGTATGAAGCTGTTGGCTCTTACTCTGTAATTCTCCTTGGAGCTGCTGCAAGGCTTTTCGTAATTCCTGAATTAAACAGATTCCCTTTTTCATGGTTAATAGGGAGGCCTTAAAACTTTTAAGGCATACAGAATAAAATAAATATAAAATAGCAGAAAAGTTCCATTCTTACAATTACTCTAGAAATATTATACACAAATCAAATAGGACATGGGAAATTAAGGGAACTGTGAATGATAGGAAGATGTAAACTTCATATTATATAGTTCAATACTTACTCTCTAGTTTAAAAATGATAGCTCTATATAACTACTAAGCAGAACCCTGTTCCACTGTAACCTTGGATAAGCTCAAGAATAGAGTATTTCTATCATCCACTTACATCTTAAAAAAACACAAACTGATAGCATATGCTCCAACCTAACAAGATAAAGGAACCAATTAAGAATGTTTTATATTTTTTTTAAAGATGGAGCTAATTGTGCATGCCATTCCTCTGACCTTGTTTGTTGTTCCCCACTATTCTGTCTTGCTAAATTTTACCACTCTTCAAGAATAACCCCAGATAGCTCCTCCTTCATGAAGCTTTCCCTCTTCCTCAGCACCTCCTATATATTCCTGTAGGGCCAAAATATAGTTCCTTTACCTCATTTCAGTATTTACACAAAAATTCTGTTTATGTGACTGTCTCATAATAAATACAGGTAACTTCACAGGAAAGAGCTTGTGATATTGACTCTTGTTATTTCCAGAACACAGCCCAGTGTCTGGCACATGGTATGAGGGCAATATACGTAGAACTGAATTCTTCGATTAAGCCAGTGACTCAACAAAGGATTCAACACAAACCGTCCTGATAAGAAGTTATTATCAGGGCAAAGTCAGCATCTCGGACCACAAAATGACTGCCAATTTACCTGGTTATGTTTCCAAGATGCCTCTTTCTGCTGTTCTCTTTCATGGGCGGCGGCCTCTATAAATTGCACACATCGTTTGGCATCAGCCAGTTGGCGTTCTTTTTGACGCAATGCCCTCTGGAGTTTCTGTATTTCCAGCTGGCTATAGAATAAAGCACTCTGAAGATCAAGCAGAGCCACCTGTTGCTGGGCTGGGGAAGTACCCTCTGAGTTCTGAAAAAAGAGGAAAAATCATCCTCACAAGGAGGGCAAGCACCGAGCTGCTGAGAAGACCAATCAAATCAAAACCGTGACCGAACACGGCACTTTCTCAACTGCAGTCTTGCCTCCCGTCCTATGTGACCCTCACGTACATGAAGTTGTCCAAGCTGGCTTTGGTGCAGCATTTCTCGAAGCTTTGCCATCGTGTCGTTTTGACCTTCAATCACCTGGTACAACTCCTCGGTCTGAAGATGAGACAGGGAGTACCAGCCATATTAGTAAACTAAAAATAAATTCCATGATCTCACCTGTACATATTTTAGAAATACCAATTTAGATTACACTACGGTTTTTCTAGGCTCACATCTGTTAGTCTGATGATCTGTTTCTACAAAAACACAGATTACCTACTTTGATGGAACAAAAAATTTCCTCAGAGATCCCTGACTGCCCAATATTTACCTCATTTTCCCTGCTTTTCAGAGTTTCCTTGAGGCTTTGAATTGTACCATCCTGCTTCTGAGATGACTCCTGAGCAGACTTGAGTTCACAGCTCATTTCATTCAGTTTCTCTTGAAGAATCTGATTTCAGCAAAGAAAAAGTTTGTTAGGTCAACTTCTTTTAATTTCAAATGCAACCAGAAAGTCTTTCCTCAAGTCTAGGCTTCCCCACATGTAGTAACCATTAAACAAATCATCCATTAAGGCAAAGTAAAAGGAAAATGAAATACTTCCTTCAATATTCAATTGCTTCAATTCTCATGTACTGCGCTTTCTCTATAATGGGCAGCTATACACTTGTCCACACGAGTCACTGTGGATTCTTTCTCTCTCTCTGGTTTTTTGTTTTTTTGTTTTTTTTTTTTTTTTTTTTTGGAGAGAGAGAGAGTGGGGCAGGGGGTAGTAGGGGCAGGGAGAGAATCTTAAGCAGGCTACTACCCAGAACAGAGCCCATCACGGGGCTCGATCTCATGACCTGGAGATCATGACCTCAGCTGAAATCAAGAGTTGGACATTTAACCCTTAACTCTTTGTTACAAAGGATCCCTCATCATAGGTCCTTTAAACAAAGCCCAAGGAGCTCTGCTATCTAGAACAGGATGGAACACTACAAGGGTACAACAGACCAGAAGCTCAGCATTCAAATTGCAGGCTCTGATAAAATTTTCTCCTAAGCAAATGCCTCCTTGGGCTCTAAGGAGTAAGAAGTTAAGCTAAAATCAAAAGCATAAACCTCCTGTCTTGGTGCCTTATACAGGTAAAGACCACATTCAAGTTTTAATTACAGATCTAAAAGGCACCAGAAATTCTGACCTATGCAGAGCAGGCTAAAATCTTGATGAGAGCTAAAGGAAAGAACTACACTGTTAGGGACATATGAGTGGCTCAGATGTTAAGCATCTGCCTTCAGCTCAGGTCATGATCCCAGAATCCTGGGATCCAAGTCTCTCATCAGGCTCCCTGTTCAGCAGGGAGCCTGCTTCTCCCTCTCTGGCTCCCCTGTGCATGTGTTCCTTCTCTTGCTATCTCTGTCACAAATAAATAAAATCTTAAAAAAAAAAAAAAAAAAAAAAGAACTACACTTTTAATTGAAAGTATTCCTCAGAGCAATGGGAATACATAGTACCCACCTCCCAAGTCCCACTCAGAGAGGTTAACAGCCTCAGCTAGAGCCAGTCACATCCTCAGGAAGACCTGTCATCTCCAAGAGCCTGGACTGATCATACCTTGTTGGTGGCCTCTGTTTGCTGGATTTTTTCCTGGAGTTCTGCCAAGTGGGAATCAGATACAGACTGCTGAGTTATAATGGTCTCATCTGAATTCAGCTTTTGTTGTTTGAGTAACTCTTTAGTCACGGGCTAGGAAGAAGCAGTAAGACAAGTAAGTTGAGTTAAATGTAGCCAACAACATATTTTATCTTCAAATGTCTCTAGCATCTCTTGGCAGAGACTTAGAAAACCAAAGTTTTTGCATGGCTTATCTGTACGAATTCGTAAAGACAGTCCTAAGCAAATAATTCAGAGTTTAAAGAGAAAAGAGGATTGAAAAAAGAAAATGCTTTAGATAACCAAATATACACTTTATGCTATTTCTAATCAGGGAATTCAATAATTAAATCTCTACTATCCCTAAGAGCTAGAAAAAGTATAGTTCAATTATGCCTGTTCACATTATTAGAAAATGGGCAGATTTTGAACATGGACTATGCATAATAATGTTTTATCAGTACTATATTTCCTAAATTTGGTAATTATATTGTAGTTATATAAGAGATATTCTTGTTTTTAGGAAATATATGCTTATTTAGTATAAAGACTCATTAATATCTGCAGATGGTCTAGGAGTAAAGAAAATAATGTGTCTATATAGACAGTGGGAGTGGAACAGCAAATGTAGCAAAATATTTGTAACTGGTGAATCTGGATAAATGTTAGCATATGTGAATGTGGGAGTTCTTTGTATTTCTCTCATGACCTCTCTACAAATTAAAACTGATTTTGAAATAAAAAGTAAAAATAAATTAAAAACAAATTTCAAAATCCATGATGGTCTGGGAAAGAGGTATGTTTCACAGGAGTATCAATTCATCAGAAAGATTCAGGAGAAAAAAACACGTATTGTTTATATAACAATGAATCAGGCTTAGATAAACCTAATGAACTGAACCTAATATTCATTATAAGTGTACTAAAATAAAACTAGAGGAATTCACTGTGACATGAAAATCCATCTTCTTTCTCCTTGACCCTTCCTACTCACCCCGACACCTACTCCAGTTAGGAAAAATTTAAATCCATTAGGAAGAAGAAAAGGGCAACTACTGTTCATTTTCCCTTTCCTTCACACTTCCAAACCCTTAACACCACCTTCTCGACAGTGGGGTTAGAGCTTACCTTAAATCCCTTCCTTCCAGCAACTAACTGAAAGTACAGATTTCAGGGAAAAAAAAAAAGTTTTTTACTCTTCCAATGCTATTTATCAATTTTTTAAAACATCTTAAGTATCATAATATTCAAAGCACTGTGGGAGCTGGGAGTGAGGAACAATATAATAAAGGAATAAGGAAATACATAAAATAGTGACACACCCTATGTTGTAAAACTGAGAAGCATTACAGCGTAGTAAAGTTACTCTAAGTTGGTTGACCAGTTAGTTACTTTAAACTGGTTAAATGGAGACCTGCAGGAAAGAAAGCCAATCCTGCAGAACAATCTAGGCAGAAGGAACAGCTAATGAAAAAGGTTTACAGTGGCTATGAGCCCGGGACAGAAAGGTCTATGTGGTTAGAATAGCACTTTCCCATAGAAATACAATGTGAGCCATGTATGTAATTTAAAATTTTGTAGTAACTTCATTGACTAAAGTAAAAAATAAATAGATGAACTCAATTTCAATAAAATATTCTATCTGAACCAATGTATTATATTCAAAGAATATAATAAGACAGGTAGTCAATATAAAAATTACCAACAAAGTATTTTACTTTCTTTCATACTCAATCTCTGAAACTCATGTCCTTTATACACAGCATATCTCAATTCAAACTAGCCACATCTCAAGGGCTCAATAGCCCTGTGCGGCTGGTGGCTACCTTGCTGGCTAGCTCAGGGCTAAGGCAGACTAAGCACAGGGGAGAGGAAGCCAGGGGCTAGGCCAAACAGAGCTTCTACAGTGGGGTTAATGAAGCTGGAATTCATTCTCACTGAAATTCGAAAAGGAATGCAGTTGTATTTATATTTTTAAAAGGTCCTATAGCTGTGGTGATTGGACTGGGGAAAGCCAGTAGGAACAGGGAGACCACACAGACCACACATGCTTCAGTAGCATAAGTGAAAGAAAATAGTGGCTGGGATGATAGTGGTAGGAATGGAGTGGAAGAGAAATAGATCTATTTGGATATTTGTTGTTGTGGGTGTTACAGGGAATCTTGCCCTGAAGCACTGTGAATTATGTCACACCGTGGGAGCGGTAACTTTATGAACAGATATTCAAAACAATTGTAACTGATAAATAATTTTATCCTTCATTTAATGATAAAACACTCTACAAAACTCTGTTTCTCAGTTCCTCAATGTAAAACACCTTCCCAGTGATGTCTATTATAAATATTTTTCAAATTTAAACCATAACAAGCAGAATTCAAGAAAATAGCTGCAGGTTTAAAATGGCAGGGAATAAATATTCACTTTATTTTTTTAAAGATTTTATTTCTGTATGTATTTGAGAGAGAGAGGGCACAGAGGTAGAGTGGGAGGGAGAAGGAGACACCCCACCAAACACAGAGCCCAATGCAGGGTTCAATTCCAGGACTCCAAGACCATGACCTGAGCTGAAGGCAGACACCCAACCTACTGAGCCACCCAGGCTCCCCTATTCACTTTAAATCAAAGAATCTCAGAGCTGTGAAGGAAACTTTATAAACTAACCATCTGGAATAATCCCGTCATACTTTGGAAGAAACGGAGACTTAGAGAGAATAAGGAAGTTCCCAAACTACACAGGAAATCAGGAAAAGGGTCCTGTTAAACCAGATGCACTAAAGCTGGGAATGTGTAGTATTCAATCTTTCAATCTCCATATAAACCCATTGCCTACCATAATGCCTGGAATATTGTAGGGACCAAAAGTTTCTGTTTAATAAGAGAACAAGAACAAAAACCAATAAAAACGGGCCTGTCTCCTAATGTCCAGTCTATAATGCTCTAATCCTTCAGTGGCTCTTTAGAAATAAGACCAGATAGATATTTAACAAGGACATTTTAACAGCAACTTTAAACCCAAAAATTGCCACAGAATAGTACGTGATGAATCTGATTTAATCTGAACCCATCTTGACATTAATAATCACAGGAAACCTCTAATTCGGTAAATGTGATGTACTGACCTAAAGGCTGGAAGATGTTTACTCTGTCTTTATTTATAACACTTAATTATTGAACATCTCAGAAAAATGTCCTTTCAGATAGCAGTCTGCCAAAAGACCACTTAACAAAGTTCCCTGAGTTAATAGCTCAGAGTGAATTCTTGAGAAGTATCAAGTACATAAACCAATCATCTCTAAGACAATTTTATAAAACCTGAAATCAGTAATACGCAATTTAGCCAAATCAGTGCTAATTTCCAGACTACAGGTTAATAAAATCATGTTACAATACTAATGTAATTTTAAATTAGACTCTCTGACTCTTTTAGGACAAAAAGCTTTCCAGCATCAGAAAGGAGAATTGCTTCCAGGCCTGATACTGCATAAGATGAGACCTTTAGGCTAAAAAGGCAGTTATTTAGATCTTCTGTATTAACAGCATTTTCCTTGGCACTTCTTAGTCCTCACAAGAGGACTTGTCTTAGATCTGGAACTGCTGTGGTTTTCTATCCTATTGTTTTAAAAATGGGAAATACAAAAGAGTTATCAACTAGCATAAAATTAAAGGCCTAATCTTTGAGCGGCACCTAATGCCTACACCTTCCAAAGGGCCTATCTAGATTAAGTAGCTAAACTATGAGAGGAATAAATTTCCCATAGCTACACAGGGCCAGACCCTAGTGCTGCAAGGCTCAGAGCAAAAATCTGCTCTGTGAATTTAGATGGAATAGAAAATTGCACATGAGCCAGAGCTGAATTGATGTTTACTAATCGAACACACCCCTGCTATCACTTTTCTAATTCAGGGCCACACAATAAAGAAGTAAATTACCAGCTAGAATAAGGCTTCAATAGCTTTCTTTAGATATTTAAACTACCTTGGGTTTTCAAGCATAAATTCTGCAGAAGGCAAATAAGTCAATTTGCATAATTCCAGAAAATCAGTAAGCAGGAATACTGCATTGTTGTTGTTTTTCTTTAATATAAGAAGAGAAAGAAATGCAGCAATCAGAAGGAACTCTGATGATGATATTTAATAGTGTATAGAATGGGTATGTGGAGGAATAGACAAAGGAATCAAAATGACCTTCCAGAATAATCTTCCTCTTTAGGATGGGAGCTTTTCTTTGTTTTTGTAGCAGAACTTAAAGAAAGAAAAAAATTTTTCTTTCATGGTTTTATTCTTTCTATAAACTAAAAACAGAAATACCTAAATTAATTTACATTTGTTTCTACTCTTTTCACCTTTGTTCAGAGAAATAGACAAAAACCAGTCTGCCTTTGTCCCAGTTGGCTGGGGTTCAGACATACAGCACAACAGGCGTTAAGGAGCTTAAAAGTCAACCAGACATAAAACAACAGATCAGGGGCCCCCAATACAAATTTTATTTCCAAACACTCTGAGTCTAATTTAATTTATTTATCCCCCACATCCTTAATTATTGAAGAAAATGGCATAGCAATTAAATGCCATTATTCATATTCTCAATGCTCTGTTTTCATTACTCTACAAACAGTAAAAAGAATGTAAGCCAAGTGACAGCAGAAAGATCACACACTAAAGTTGTAAAGGTCTATTTTTTTCCAGTGTCCAAATGTAATGAAGCAAAGGGACTTGACCTAAAGGCAGAGTTATTATAGTTTCAATGTGCTCATTAGGATGGCAATTTTCTTCACTGATTCCCTCAAGAATCTCCTTGGAATCCTTAGGTTGCAGAAAGAAGGTTCTTTATTTAAAATAAGTATTATTTAATTCAATATATATCAGGAAATGTGATTTCATATACAGAATAAAAAAGTTTTGGCTAAGAATGGTTAAGAATCTTTGGCTCTTTCTGAGTCATTTAAATCATGAGCTTTCCTTACCTCTAAATTGAAACCCTGCGTGAGACGGTATTTAAAATCCTTCCCAGTCCTCAAACTTGTTGAATCCAGGCACCAAATGACAGTATTTTTAATTAAGTGTGGAGAAAAACAAAAACAAAAACAAACTCTTGTTTTGACTGCAATTTCCTAATTTTCTTTACCTTTTTACAATATTGTCCATATTGGGGCGGGGGGGGCGGCGCTTATCTGCCATCTACACTGTCCAGACTATCTATAGATCCTAATATGAAAACACCATGTTTAATTTGTGACATCTATGTCTGGTTGCAGAAATACCATTAAGACTCAAATTCAACTGTGATGCTCCACTGAAAGAAAAGAAAGCAAAAGAAAAGACCTATGGAGCATTAGGCCTTCTAAACATTCTATTCAAATGAAAACACGTTTTAAACTTTTTGTTATTTCTCCTTTTTCTTAACACTTCAAATGTGTTTCTGACAACTTTATGTAAATTTAAAACTATTTCTCCAACCTTTCTGCTAAATTCTAATAATCTGTATCAAGTAGAAGATGCCAGATGTTTCACAAAGTTAATTGAACTCAGCACTCACTGTTGCTGCAGAAACAAAATAGCATCTGTCAGGTTCCTGTATGTAGCTGAATTTAAAAGGTTGGTATGAAATCAACTGGGCAGAAATGAATAGCTCAAATTAAGATTAACTGCCATCTTCTAGTCACTAAGAAATTCTAGAGTATAATGGATGAAACTCCTATCACCCAATAACAGAGACAACCTTTCTTAATATCAAACATCCTCTTAACAGAGCTCTGTAGGCAAACTGGCTGTGAACAGTTTTTGACACTTGAATTCCCAGTTTCTTTTATGAACAAGTCATCATTAGTCCTCAAATGACTTACTACAATATTGATTGCTCAGATAGTACAATACTTTGATAACTAGGTTTTCCCCAAACCTCTGCCCTATGCCCTAATCATTTGGAGACACACCTTTGGGATGAAAACACATGATGCTCTAGGGAGAACTAACTAGAGAACTACCTCACGGAATGTGAGAAAACATCTGCAAATCTAAAAATGAAAACAAAGCAAAAAAAGGAGGTGGGGGACAAAAGAGGAGGTAAGAGGAAAGAGTTCTAGTGCCAGATACAAGATTAAATGTTTTCTAATAGGGTAAAAGTCAATTAAAAATCTCTTCTTGCCTAAAAAATTCTGTTGTTTTGGTCATTAGCAGGAAGGCCAATAGATAATGTTACAAGAAGGGCTGTGAAAAGTCAGTTATTTGTGAATCACGTTTACTAAAATGAGACACAAGCAGAGGTGCAGGAAAAATGGGCTCAACGGTATTAGTTTTCTCAGGTATAGAATTTTAACTTTGACCTACACAGAAATCATGTGAAGCCTGCAGCCAGCTAACTATAATCAGAAAGACACTATGTAGCCATTTTGTATACCTGGACCCGAAGTGGCAAATAATCTTCACAGAGATCATCCCACAGCTCCTGGAGGTCTGAAAGCTCCAAGGGATAACTCACAGGTGACTTGTAAAGGGGTTTCAAAGACCGGTTAAGGAAACCGGAACTAACTCCATCTGTCATGATATGGCCAGGCCTGCTTCCAGGTGGGCTGGATTTCACTGGAATAGGAAGCCTGCTCCCTCGGGGACTCTGGATAGGCTTATAATCAAGACCTTTAATCACATTAAGAGCTAGCTCCAGCTTGTGGTTACACATAGGCTGTGGAGTCTGGTCATCTGAACAACAGTCACACTTTGCAAGTTCCTTCGCACTTCTCTCCGTTTCCTCATCCTTTTGTTGTGGAGGACTAGCCTGGACACTTGCATCCAAAGATTCCACAGAGGATCCCGGTGTCCCTTCCTCCATGCTTTCTCCATCTGGGGGTACCTTTGTACTTGGTAAATCCGGTGGCCCGACCTCAGACAATGCCGGTTCTTCGGTGCAAATGCTGGTGGACCACCTAGAAGAAGGACCACACGAGATACTTCTGGCCACCTTTCGAGGCACCTTACAAATGGCTTCATAGTCAGAATCAGCAACCCGCAAGGCTGCACAACCACGGCATCTCCTGGGTCGGTTTCCAGGACCTTCCGAAGCATGACAGCTGTGTAGCTCCTGAATCTGATCCTCATTTTCTACCCAACACTCAAACCCTGAATAGGCGAAGTCTTCCTGGAGCAGTGCAGAGTATCGTACATCGGGTAAGCCGGAAATGTCAACCGTCCCATTCCCCGCCTTGGTTTCCGTGCCAGAGTCATCGTTATTCTTACGATACATGCTAGCAATGCAGAACTTGAGGCGGTCCTTCTCCAGCAGCAGCTTTTGCAAACGCTCGATAGAAAGAGCTTCGATCCGGGCAATAACGGTATCGAACCTATAGATCCGATCAAGCATGAAAGCACACTTGCTGCAAGCAAATTCCGCTTTGCCATCGCGGGCGACATCCTTGCCCAGGACGTGCGAAAGCAGAACCTGGAGGTTGAGCTTGGATGCCGTGTGGAAGATCCAGCGCCGCTGGTTTCCACACAGCTCCCGGGCACAGATCCTGCAAATCTCCTTCATCTTCTCCCCTAGCGATTGCCGAGCTTCCCTGAGGCGGCTGCTGCTTGGTGTTCAGTCACTGGCTCTTGGCTGCGCTCCGTCTCCCGCCTCGGAGGCCTCCGGACAGCATGGCAGAGTCCGGTGGGTCCCCACTCTGCCGGGGCTCACCTCCGCCACCCGCGAGCTGGTTCTGGGTACCAGAGTGGGCAGCCCCGCCCCTCGGGAAGGGGGCGGGAATAGAAACGCCTTAGGGGGACGCTGAGTGACAGCAGCGCAGGCCACGCTCGCAACCTGCCATGTCCTCTCCAGCTGTCTCTCCCACTAGCCGCCGCGTCCCCAACGTCCTCCCTTTTAGCAGGCTGAGTTCGCGGTACACTATCAGCAGCCCGCGGCTGACGCAAAGACTCGGAGATCGAGGATCAGATTTCAAGATGGCGCCAGCGGCTCGGCGCCTGCGGCCAGCGGCGCGTTCCTCTGGGAGCTGTAGTCCAGTGGGCCGCTCCCCGCTTTGCGCATGCGCGGCGGCGAGTGCCCGCCCGCTCGCCCTAAAACGAGTAGCCGCTCCTGGCAGTGGACTCGAGACCCGGCCCCCTGTGGGTACCGGCGGACAGCATGACGAGCGCTGGCCACCGCCAGACTGCTTTCATCTGCTAAGATTTCACTCGACGAACGCACCAGTTCCCTCGTGGTTCCTCCCGCCCGCCCTAACGGGATGACCCAAGGATCTGCGTGGGGAGGAGAAAGTTGAATCCCCTCCCCGTCTCTCCACAGTAGTGCCACGTACTCTGGATGGAGCAACTTGGCAGCGCCACTAGGTACCGCTGCGCGCCGCCTCCCTCCCGCCTGCAGCCCCACCTCTTCTCCCTACCAGGCCGGTGCCGGGACTAAAAGGCCCTGGGGCTGTAGCTGCGGGCGGGTAAGCAGGGTTAATAAATCAGAGGTGGTGGTACCGCGGGTTTTAGAAGGGTGCTTCAAACCTCTCCCTCGACAACTGGGATTATCTAGAGGACAAGTTTTTCTCTTCCTTGCAGTGTTGGGGTGGGCGTGCGTTCAGCAATTTCTAGACGATTAATCAAGAGAGGACACAAACCAGTCACCTGAGAAAGAGTATGGCAAATACCACGAGGTTGCCGCTAGTTGACCAATATTTTTAAAATAAGAGAAAATGGGCTTTTTCAACCTGAGAGTAGATTACTATCACCAAATTCTCTTTCAGGTTCAGGTGGACTGCAGTCCCTATTTTGGGGGTGGGAGAGTACACAAACTTTAGAACAAAAGACCTAGCTTCTTTGAGCAAGAGTAGAGGGTCGGGGATATTGATGTCTGCAGAACTAGGCCTGGACATTTCAGTGACTTCAGTTAGTACCCTGTCTTATTCAACAATATACAGTTGTCACCCCGCCGCTAGGTATAGAACTTGGAATGCACACAAACTGGGGGGAAGCAGGAGCTCTGAGTAGGAGGAATCCAGGTGCCAACTTCGATTTATAATAAAGAATTCCCTTCTTGGCTTGAGTGGCATGCAGACACGGGACTGGAAGAAAAAGAGCCCCAGCAATACCTGGAGTCTCCCAGAGCAGGACATTTCCTGGTTACAAAAATGTTAAATTTTACTGGCTTGTCCTTGGGAGAGGTTAAGGCCAGTAACAGTCTTAAGTATCTGAACCTCACCTCTGGGACAGAGCCCATACTCCTCTAAGCAGGAAGACATTAAAATGCCTTCAGTAAGAATTCAGAATAAACCAAAAAATTCCTAGGGAGAATTAAATGATTTAGAAGTGTTTTAACAGTGTTTGGCTCACTGAATAATAGCTTATACTGTTATTTCAATATTATAATGGGAATATTTTAAGATAATATTAAAACATTTTTTTTAAAGATTTTATTTATTTGACACAGAGAGATCACAAGCAGGCAGAGAGAGAGAAACAGGCTCCCCCCCGCCAAGCAGAGAGCCCAACGCGGGATTCTATCACAGGACCCCGAGATCACTACCTGAGTGGAAGGCAGAGGCTTAACCCACTGAGCCACCCAGGCGCCCCAGATAATATTAAAACTTTATGGAGCTCTACACACTTAAGACTGTATTGTTCTCTTATTTAATCACCAAAACAAAATCTTGGTAGCTCCAATGTGAGAGAAGAACAGTCCTTTGATCTTTGGGTTTGGGAGGCTACAGAACTTTACATATGTTATTTCACCTAAATATGCATGTTCTTGCAGTGAAACCAACAATGTAAAATTAGACTTCCAAGTAAAACTCATTACAGCTCCATTTTTGCCTGCCTCCAGGTATATGAACTTCAAAGTCAAAAGAAAGTAAACAATCATCTTTGAAATCTGTAGTGATCTATAGAGAGGCAAGGAGTTTCTGGACTCACCTACCAACAGACTGCCTGTCAGGACTATACCCTGCTGTACCCCGTCTGAAGTATAGTATAAAGTTTAGTATAAAGAGCTAAAAGAACTCAAAGTTCCAGAAAAGTGAAAATTAAGACATTAATCAAGTCCTCATCCTCAACTATCAATGCAAGCCACATTTTCTTGCTGGGGAAAAGGCTAATGAAAAAAGTGCTTTTCAGGAGCAAATTAAATAATACTTTGTAGTATTCTCTATTCCTTATTAAGATTTTGCATCTAATTAATAGTCTCTAAACTTTAATGACAGTATATAGGTAGCTTGGTGTAGAAGTGCAAATCCGTAAAAATGGAGAAAAGGTAGTTTATCATTGAAGAATAGGTTTGCTAGATATAAGTAAAGATCAATATACAGATAGAACTACACGTATCTGGGCTTCCAAGAACTGATAGGAATAAATCACTCAACAATCAAAGAAAATTTGAAGATAGCACTCTATTCACTCCTAGG
Organism: Mustela putorius furo; assembly: GCF_011764305.1. Classification (NCBI taxonomy): domain Eukaryota; kingdom Metazoa; phylum Chordata; class Mammalia; order Carnivora; family Mustelidae; genus Mustela; species Mustela putorius. Next base: position 1,979,191 of record NW_025421424.1, read on the forward strand.
AAATATATTTAAAAAACATTATTTTGAAGTAGATAGTAAACTATTATAGTACTAGAACTGGTCCTAATACGATTATTTGGTATTATAGAATTTCATTCCAACTAACTGTCATCCCAACTAAAAGACCACTGGTGTATAGACAACAAAACTGGAACATAAAAATTAAAAAATAAAACTTTAACGTTTAAAGTTTAGAGAGTATTAATTAGATGCAAAATCTTAATAAGGAATAGAGAATACTACAAAGTATTATTTAATTTGCTCCTGAAAAACACTTTGTTTTAACACCTGAATGGCTCAGTTGGTTAAGTATCTGACTGGCTCAGGTCATGATCTCAGGGTCCTGAGATTGAGCCATACTTGGTTCCCTGCTCAGTGGGGATCCTGCTTCCCCCTCTCTCCCTCTGCCCCCTCCCCTGCTCTTACACACACTGTCTTTCCCTAAAATAAATAAATAAAACTTTTGGAAAAAAAAAAAATACAAAAAACCACCTTAGAAAAATCAGGTGATAATGAATTCAGAACTTCATGGTCCTTATCAATATCACCTTGGTCAAGACTTTGTATTTAGGGTGCCTGGGTGGCTCAGTGGGTTAAGCCTCTGCCTTCGGCTCAGGCCTTCTGGGATCGAGTCCCACATCGGGCTCTCTGCTCAGCGGGGAGCCTGCTTCCTCCTCTCTTTCTCTCTCTGCCTGCTTGTGATCTGTCTCTGTCAAATAAATAAATAAATTCTTTAAAAAAAAAAAAAAAGAGATTTTGTATTTAGTTAATACTGGCTACCTATGGGGAGGGGAGTAAAATTGGGGGTTGAATAGAAACATTTACCCTTTTTTATATACCATGTGTCATCTGAATTTTGGGAAATAGATGTGTATTCATGTATCTTAATTTATTTTTAAAAATTAGAAAATATTCAATAATTAAAACTAAGACTTGTGTGGCACCTGGGTGGCTCAGTGGGTTAAGGCCTCTGCCTCCGGCTCAGGTCATGATCTCAGGATCCTGGGATCAAGCCCCGCATCGGGCTCTCTGCTTGGCAGGGAGCCTGCTTACTTTCCTCTCTCTCTGCCTGCCTCTCTGCCTACTTGTGATCTCTATCAAATAAATAAATAAACTCTTAAAAAAAAAAAACCGCAAAACGAAGACTTGTGCCTATTTAACACACTAATCAAAGTGGTAACATTTGAACCTAAAATGGAATATATATGATAACTACATGTGTTATATATGTGGACAACTTATATAAACAGATTCAGAGGGGATATACAAGTTAGTAAATAGTGATTATGTCTGGGGAGTGGAATTATGAATACTTATTTTCTTCTTCATTTATGTTCTATAATTTTCTACACTAAGCATGAATTGCTTTTGTGATAAGATAAAAATTGCTGCTAAGAAATAGGTAAAATAAACACATTTTGATATATTTGTACAATACTAATTGGCAGTAAAAAAAAAAACCAAAAAAACAAACAAGCAAAACTGACACCCACAACATGAATGAATCCCAAAAGCATGTTAAGTGAAATAAGCTGTACACAAGTCCGTACATTCTGTGTGATTCCTTCTAATTTATGTTTAACAACAAGAAAAATTGAATCCATGGTGACAGAAGTACAGAAAATGGTTATGAGAGATGAGATAGTATAAGAATTGATTGCAGAGGAACACAAAGGAATTTTCTGGGGTGATGAAAATGTTCTATGTATTGTTTTGAGTGATGGGTATATGGATGTGTACAGTTCTCAAAGTTCATTGAACTGAATACTTAGATCTGTAGATTTTATGTTAGAATAGTTCAATAAAGAGTAACAAAGAGGAAATAAATATAAACTATGTATTACCCCAAAACTTTTAATCTGAGAGGTTTTTTTGTGGGGGCAGGTAGGAAGTAACCCCCACTTTATTGTAAGAATAGCTTTGAAAATTGGAAAGATAAAATATGGCCTAGAAAAAGTTCTGTAAAATTCCCGACTGCAAATTCAAAACTTTTTATTTCCTAACCATAGGAGCTTTGAAAAACATTTTTTTTTAAATTTTATTTATTTATTTGACAGACAGAGATCACAAGTAGGCAGAGAGACAGGCTGAGACAGAGAGAGGAAGCAGGCTCCCCACCGAGCAGAGAGCCCGATGCATTGCGGGGCTCTATCCCAGGACCCTGAGATCATGACCTGAGCCGAAGGCAAAGGCTTTAACCCACTGAGCCACCCAGGTGCCCCTGAAAAACATTTTATATGCATATGCACATCACACATACCTGATTGAAGCAAGGCATGCTGATAAAGTAAGACTTGGGGCTTCTGAGATGATTTAGAATAGGATAATTACTTCTAAGACTTACCAAAGTTACATATTAAAGGAAAATTGGGACTAAGAACAGATTTCATATTATGATAAGCTGTTATGAATTAAATTGTTAATTTTATATATCAGCAGTTTGCCCTCAAAATGTATTGATAAACCCATTCACAGCACTTATTAGCTATATGTGCTAGTTAAATCATTTATATCTGGCCCTTAATTTTCTCATCTACAAAGTAAACATGTTGAATTTAAAAAGTAGTTTTCAACTTTTGCCAGGCATCAGAATCCCCGGGAGGGCTTGATAAAACAGATTGCTGGGACCTACCTCCTGGAGTTTCTGATTCAGGTCCTCTGGGGTGGAGCCCAAGAATTTGCATTCCTAACAAATTCCTAGATCCTGCTGATGGCTGCTGTCTGGGCAATCACACTTCGAAAACCATTGAATTAGAGCTGTCCTAAATTATATTCTGAAAAATCTCAGTCAAAAGATTAAAGATTAAAAGTACTGCAGATAAATAGAAAAACCCTTCAGTGAAGAACTACTTACAGATTGTTGAATTTAGAGAACTATATTCTCATTTGAATCAAAATTCCTAAGTAGTGTTATGTTAAAGACATTTTGCACTATCTCTATTTTGACCTCTAGATTTTGGGGCCTGGGAAGTATCTCTTAGAACCAAAGCCACTTTTGTAACCACTATCTTGTAGTGCTCCTAAGACCTAATTCCTGGCTGGCAAGGCGTTTCCAAGAGAATTAGAGATGGAAAATCCCCACGTCCCAAACAGTTGTGTTAGGTTTCACTGCCCTAGTTATGACATTGGAAATAGCTGTTCTAATTACTAAAAACTATGCCAAAAAAGAAAAAAAAAAAAAAGAGTGATTTTGGCAGAGAAGCTAAAACAGATGAGGAAATGCAAGAATATCAAAGTAAAGCCAGTTAGGCTTCATGGAAACACAAGCATGTGCATGACTCCCCTGTGATGGCTGGAAATTTTTAAGAAGCCAGAAGCAATCATGCTTTGCATTAATTAATAACACAGCATTTTGAAAGACTTGTTTGAAACCAGGGGATTACAAGTTCAGCTGCAGATTGCCATGTGATGACCACATCAGCAGAATCCATCTTAAAATAGTAAAGAGTCTTTCAAGTAAAGTTATTAAATACCAGTAGCTGCTTAAGTGAATTTTATACTTTTTTTTTTTAAGATTTATTTATTTCAGAGAGAGAGGGAGTGGCGTGAGGAGCAGAGAGAAAGGGAGACAAACAGACTCCCCCGCTGAATGGGAATCCATGACCCAATCCACCCCAGGACCCAAGATCATGACCTGAGTGGAAAGCCAGACTCCAAAGCTCAACTGACTGAGCCACCCAGGCACCCCAAGTGAATTTTAAAGCACACGTTAAGTCAGTCAACCAAGGAGCAAGAATTTACACGAATTCAGTGTGTCATTTCTCTGTCTTTAGTGAACTTTTAGTTTAGTTGAAGGGAGAAAATATGCATGCTAAAATTAGTGCAATTGATTGGTAAGTGAAATGGTACTGATGAAGTCAGCATGAGTGCAGAAAAAATTGAGAAATAGTTGAAAGGGCAAGAGTGACACTTGAGATGGGTCTTAGGATGATGGAAACAAAGAAAGGGACTCCATTAAAAGAAAAAGGCATCATCAATAGTCTTAGAAGTGGGTTAGATACAGTGCTAACCTGTAGGTAAAGGCAGATGTTGGGGATTTTGAGGAGCATCTAAATGGCCTGGTTCATCCTACTTTATAAAACTTATCCTCTATAATTGCTCATTCAGAGAATACATAAGGAGAGCCAACTGTAAGCCAGATGCTATGCTGTGGTGCTATGGAAGTTTTGGCAACTAGAATTTAATGTTCAGAAAAGACAAAAGATTTTGGACTTAATGTTATGAACTTGAACAAAGAATGGCATGGTGAAAACTTCACCTTGGAAAGATTAGCCAGAGAACAGGATGAACTGGAATTTCAGGGCAAGATTTTGGAATGGTTATAAGAAGACCTGCTAAAAAGCCATTGTAGTTATTCATCTGCGGGGTAATAAAAAAAAAAGTCTGTGGGAATGCAAGTTGGTGCAGCCACTCTAGAAAACAATATGGAGATTCCTCAATAAGCTGAAAATAGAGCTACCCTGTGACCCAGCAATTGCACTATTGGGTATTTACCCCAAAGATACAAATGTAATGATCTGAAGAGGCAACTGCACCCCAATGTTCATAGCAGCAATGTCCACAATAGCCAAACTATGGAAAGAGTCCAGATGTCCATCAATAGATGAATGGGTAAATATATATAAAATATACATATATATATATACACACACACACACATATACACACAATGAAATATTATGCAGCTATCAAAAAATGAACTCTTTCCATTTGCAATGATGTGGATGGAACTAGAGGGTATTACACTAAGTGAAATAAGTCAGAGAAAGACAATATATGATCTCATTAATATGTGGAATTTAAGAAATAATGCAGAGGATCATAGAAGAAGAGAGGAAAAAATGAAATAAGATGAAACCAGAGAGGGAGACAAACCATAAGAAACTCTTAATCAAAGGGAACAAACTGAGGGTTGCTGAAGGGTGGGGGTATAGGGATGAGGTAACTGGGTGATGGACATTGGGGAAGGTATGTGTTGTAATGACCACTGGGTATTATATAAGACTGACGAATCACCTGTACCCCTGAAACAAATAATACACTATATGTTAAATATTTGAATTTAAGTTAAAAAAAATTAGTCTGGTGTATAAATAGAAAGTGGTAAATGTGAGAATTATTTTGAAGGAATGAACAGCAGGACTTGACGACCTATAGAGGATGAAGGAAAAGGATTAAAGATGAAGATTAGGTTTTTGGTCTCAAAGACTGGTAGAAAACATGATCTAAATGAGCAGAAATGTGAGAGTTGAGTCCATCTACAAAAAGATAATGAAAAATTTGATCAGGAACATGATGAGTCTAGGTGACTGAGAAAACTAAGTGGAAAAAAAAACAAGTGAGGCTCTTCCACAATCAAAGCACAGGTGAGATGGGGACAGAGTTTCAAGAATGAGAGAGACAGTTAACATTTGTCAAAAGCTAGGGAGAGATTAGCAGGAAAGAGAAGGTCAGGCATATCACTTTCTGTAACTGTAACTTGTACACTTCTGACTTGTAAATTTCAGAGTTGTTACCTTTAACTCCTCAGAATCCTTCCCTATCAAGTTAAACACTAAATTTGGGATTTTTTTCTCTGAACATCTCTAGCATGTTCAGAAATGTTGCTTCACATTTTCACTACATTTTCTATTTCAGGCTCTTGAAACCTAAAACCTGAACCATGTCACTAGGCTTAGAAGCTTACCCTCTAATCATCCTCCATACTATTTCCAGAATATTTATAGTAAAGATTCATCATTATCCACTATAGGATGAAGTCCAAAACTTCATCAGCATGGCATTTCAATCTCTCTACAGAAAGATCCTAATCTACTTTTCAACTACATCTCATCTTTCAACTACATACTCCTTCCCTAATCCTATGGCGTGATGACAGGATATTAAACTGCTTTATTAACTGTATGCCCCACCTTCCTCTTTTATAATCTGATGGTCAGGCCCTTAACTTGGAAATTTTTGCAGAGCAAAGAGCAGAAGCTGAAGTCAAATGCATTTCCTGACTTTAATAAAAATTCTAAACCAAGTGAGAAGATTAAGCCAGATGTCCCAGTGGGGAAGAGGAGAAAGAGTTCTTTGAGGTCAACAGAAAAGGAGGGTGTTAGATTTCACTCATTTCAGAAAGAGACCGGGGATCAGAGAATAACAGGGAGCCACCTCCATTCCATATTAATGTGCAGAGAAGCAGCAGGACCTGGGGTGAGAAGGCAGTAGGTGACTTGGAAAGGCTGGACTCTAGATCACGGGGTTCTGGCTTCATAAAAGACTCTAAGCTGTTAGAGTTGGCAGAACCATGCTTGTTGGGGAAGGGGTACTTCCAGGGCAGACCAATGGTAAGAGTAATCCCTTGATTCTTTGGTACCTGATAAAAACCTTCACTTTCATGTAACTGAGAGAATAGGGAGGAATATATGTACCAAATGGATGATTTTGAACTTCCTGCTAGCCTGATTAAGATAAGGACTCAGGGTAACATTCAATCGATTGAAAGAAAGTGAAGAAACGTGGTATTTCCTGCACAACTGAATTTGTGAACTAAGAGTCATACCCACTTCGAACTTTTGGTAGGTGTTCACTGAGGCTCAGTCCTAGACCTTTTTACCTATTTTTATTTTCTTTCCATATCATCTTATCCTTTCCCATCTTTATACCAGTAACTTTCCATTTATATCTTTATCCCAGAATTTCCTCTGAGCTCAAATCTGAAATAGCCAACTACTTATTCATATCTGCATATGATAGGTCAGAGACATCTCAAAATTACCATCTTCCAGAGCACCTGGGTGGCTCAGTTGTTAAGCATCTGCCTTTGGCAGGTCATGACCCCAGCATCCTGGGACTGAGCCCCATATTAGGCTCCCTGCTCATCAGGGAGCCTGCTTCTCCCTGTCCAGCTCCCCTGTGCTTGTGTTACCTCTCTCATTGTCATAAGTAAATAAAATCTTTAAAAAAAAAATTTACCATCTTCCTTACCTATAATACCCCCACACTCATTCTCCCTAATTCTCTTTTAGGGTTCAGCAAACTATGAACTGTGGACTAAATTTCTCCCCGACCTATTTTTGTAAATAAAGTTTTATTGGAACATACATGCCAACTCATTTATGTATTGTGTATGGCTATGTTTGTGCTGATGGCAGAAACCTTATGACCTGCAAGGTCTAAATTATTTGCCATCTGTTCTTTTACAGAAACAGTTGGCTAATCCCTGCTCTTTGTTTTCTTCAAAGTACTTATTACAATTTGCAATTAGTTATTTGTTTGATCACTTGGCTATTTATCTTCCTTATTAGATACAAGCTCCTTAAGGGGAAAGGCTCTTGCCTTTCTTCTTTCAAGTATTTTTAAAGTATTTATTATTGAAATATAGTTGACATGTAATAGTCTATTAGTTCCAGGTACATAACATAATGAGTCAACAATTCTATACATTATTCAATGTTGACAATATGTACAGTCACCATCTGTCACCATACGATTATTATAGTATTATCGACTATATTCCCTATGCCATACTTTTCATCTCTGTGACTTATTTATTTTATAACTGGAAATTTGTACTTCATAATCCCTTTCACCTACTTTGCCCTCCCCTCACCACCCTTATTTGACAACCACCAGTTTGTCCTCTGTATTTATGAGTCTGTTTGTTTTGCTTTTGAGATTCCACATATATACAAAATAATATGGTATTTGTCTTTCTCTGTCTGACTTATTTCATGCAGTATAAAATGCTCTAGGTCCACCATGTTGTTGCATGACAAGATTTCACTCCTATTATGGCTGAGTAATATTCCATTGTATATATATACTGCATTCTCTTTACCCATTCATCTATCAATGGACCCAAGCGCTGCTTCCATATCCGGCCTAGTGTAAATAATGCTACCATAAATAAAGAAGTGATTTATCTTTTCAAATTAGTGTTTTTGTTTTTTTTTTGATAAATACCCAGTAACAGAATTACTGGGTCATATGATAATTCTTTTTTTTTAATAAAATGTTTTTTTAATTAACATATAATGTATTATTGGTCCCAGGGGTACAGGTCTGTGAATCATCAGGCTTACACACTTCACAGCACTCACCATAGCACATACCTCCCCAATGTTCATAACCCAAGGTAATTCTATTTTTAATTTTTCAAGGAACCTCCAAACTGTTTTCCACAAGGGCTGCCAGCTTGCATCCCTACCAGGGTTCCTTTATTTCCAAATTCTTGCTCACCAAACCTTGTTATTTCTTGTGTTTTTGATTTTAGACATTCTAACAAATGTGAAGTGATATCTGATTGTGGTTTTGATTTGCATTTTCCTGATGATCAGTGATATCCTGATGATCATGTGTCTATTGGCCATCTGTCTATCTTCTTTGGAAAAATCTCTATTCAGGTCTTCTGCCCATTTTTTTTTTTATTGGATTATTTGGGGGGTTTGGTGTTGAGTTGTATATTATCTTCATATATTTTAGATATTAACCCCTTATTAAATATATTATTTGCAAATATCTTTGCCCATTCAGTTGGTTGATATTTTTATTTTGTTGATGGTTTCTTTTGTTGTGCAAAAGCCTTCTATTTTGGTATAGTCCCTATAGTTTAATTTTCCTTTTCTTTTCCCTTGAGTAAGAAGACATATCTAGGAAAATATTTCTATGACCAATGTCAAAGAGATAACTGCCTATGTTTCCTTCTAGGATTTTTATGATTTCAGGTCTCACATGTCAGTCTTTAATCCAGTTTGTGTTTATTTTTGTGTATGGTGTAACAAAGTGGTTCAGTTTCATTCTTTTGCATATAGCTGTCCAGTTTTCCAAGCATCATTTACTGAAGAGACTATCTTTTCCCCACTGTATATTCTTGCCTACTTTGTCACAGATTATCTGGACTCTATTCTATTCCAATGATGACCTAAGTGTCGGTTTTTGTGCCAGCATCATACTGTTTTGATCATTACACCTTTGTAACATATCTTGAAATTTGTGATTGTGATCCTTCCAGCTTTGCTTTTCTTTTTCCAGTCTGCTTTGGCTATTCAGGGTGTTTTGTGATTCCATACAAATTTTAAGATTATTTGTTCTAGTTCTGTGAAAAATGTTGTTGGTATTTTGATAGACACTGCATTAAATGTGTAGACTGGTTTGGGTTGTATGGATATTTTAACCATATTTATTCTTCTTCATGAGCGATTGTACCTGCCACACTATATCTTACCAGGAAACAAACTGAGGGTTTTAGAAGGAAGGGTGGTGGGAGGGATGGGTGAGCCTGGTGATGGGTATTAAGGAGGGCACGGATTGCATGAAGCCCATATATACAAACAATGAATCATGAAACACTACATCAAAAACTAATGATGACTAACATAACACAATAAAAATAAATTACTGTGAATTTAATAAATTAATAATGATTATTAATTAATTTTAATTAATAAATATTGGTTCTTTCAATCTATGAGCATAGAATATCTTTTCATTTGTGTCATCTTCAATTTCTTTCATCAATGTCTTTTTTATGAATTTTATTTATTTTTATTTTTTTAATTTTTCAGCGTTACAGTATTTTCAATTTCATTGCTAGTAATTGGTCTGTTCGAATTTTCTATTTCTTCCTGATTCAGTTTTGGAAGATTATATGTTTCTAGAAATTTATCCATTTCTTACAGGTTCTCCAATTTCTTGGCATAAATTTTTCAATATTTTTTTTTAAGATTTTATTTATTTATTTGACAGACAGAGATCACACGTAGGCAGAGAGGCAGGCAGAGAGAGAGGAGGAAGCAGCCTCCCCACCAAGGAGAGAGCCCGATGCGGGGCTTGATCCCAGGACTCTGGGATCATGACCTGAGCCAAAGGCAGAGGCTTTAACCCTCTGAGCCACCCAGCGCCCCTCAGTATTTTCTTATAATCCTTTGTATTTCTGTGGTATCAGTTGTTATTTCCCTTCTTCTTTTCTGATTTTATTTGAGTCCTCTTTCTCTTCCTCTCCTTCTCCCAACTCTTGCTCTTGCTCTCTGTGTCTTCTTTTTCTTTTTCTTTTAATGAGTCTAAGTGTTTATCAATTTTGTTTACTTTTTCAAAGAACCAGCTCCTGGTTTCATCCATCTATTGTTTTTTTTGAGGTACTTTGGACAATATGTTTCTAGATATCAATAAATAGTCATTGAATGACTAAATGAGTAAATCAATGCCTTTCCTTTTCATCTTACTAAAATTCTACTCATTTCTTACAGATCAAAATCTTCACTGCCTACCCCAGCTCATGACCTTTTGTTCTTTCTCTACTGCTTTATATTTTGTCTCCATCAGGGGCTTCCTTACCTTCCAATTAGACTATCATCTCTAAAGGCAGAGACTAAACCTTATGCATCTTTGTGTTCTTTATTCCTTCATGTTACAGTAATTTGTGCATTATAAATTCTCAGTTAATAATTTTCATGAAGTGGTAATAAAATCCCTTATTTTTCCACCACCTTTGCTGCTCTAAAGGGTCAGGACTACAATTGCCTTAGATGATGAGGCCTTTTGCTGAGACACGTTACCAGTAAAGGTTATGTCTGGGAGACAGTGAGGTTGAATGAGGATTTATAAGTCTCCACCTTCAACATTCACCAGTTTTAAGAAGAAGATACTGTAAAACTGCTTTGAAAGATCTCCTTATATGAAGTTAGTTGGAGCTGCCCAAGCTCCTAATCCCTGCAAGGTTTTCAGTCTCTGCCATGAGCAGTGAGTGTTCTTGTTTTAACCTCCACATCAGATCTCTCCATGGTAACACTGGAATGTTTGCTATTTTAAGAATACGCCTCACTGCATGCAGTGTTATTTACATTAGGTTCCAAACAAGGCATAAATGCAATGGATTGAGCGTCTGCTGATTTGTATGAGTGGGAGGTCCTGATTGCTTACTGGATATCTCACCCTAATTCTATTGTCCTCTTTCATTTTGTAAGGCAACATTTCTTTACATGTTAATAAATATTACACTGGGGGGAAACTGGAGAATGGAAAAATGAAATAAAACAAGAATTCTTCCAGACCTTCCTCTGCAAGTACATCGTTGCTCCTTGCATTCATACCCTGTAGGTCTGGTTTCATTTAAAGGGTTCTTTGAAATGAAGCTTCTACTCTCCCATAAAAGGGAATCATGTCAGTAACTGGAACTATCACCAGTTTTTCAGAGTGCAGGTCTTTCATTTGCAACTTTGTGAATACACTCACGAAGGAAGAGAAAAATGCTTTGTAAAACTTCACTTTGTTAGCTTTTCTTTTTACTAAAAAAGATGTGGACATGTTGCTTCAGCATGGCAGCTATATCCAAAAGCTCCTGAGTTCTCGGCTCACAATGACATGCTCTTGATCTGAATGGACAAGGGGTGATTGGAAGCAAACATGGAATGATGTCAATTGGTGGCGTGTCAAGTTTATGGCTTTCTTTGTTGCTGTTCTGTGGGTTAACTATATGATAGAAGGTCATACTACTGTATAAGTATGGCTAAAATGAATGTACAATATTATGGTGGAATGGAAAAAGAAAACAGCTAGAGGGATAGTAAAATCAATTAAATTAAATAATCTTGATCAAAACTGTCTCTTTTTGAGAAATGGAAGGCTCTGAAATGAAACTTCCTGTACTTAGAGATTATACTCAGTCCAGACTTTCAGATTTGAGATTACATGAGAAGTACTCATCTATGGGAAATGGCATAAGAGAAGAGTTTCCACTTGGACAACTCAAACCTAGATGTGTAACGTCTGTGAGCTTCCCTTCTTCTAAAGCCCAACTGTGGTATTCTCAGCTGTGAGGGGTCAGAGGAGGTAGAGGAAATGAGTCAGTCTCCAGAACTCTAGGGATGGCTTTGCTGGAGATGAGGGAATTCTTAAGTGTTTGCCGAGCAGGCCCAGAGCCTTGAAAATGAACTTGGGCCTTCCACATCGTGGGGGTGTGGCTTCTGTGGTGAGAGATGGCCTGGCAGACAAAGGTTGAGGATGCGGGGGGAGTAAGATGCTGCTCCTGGCAGACAAGGATGACGCCCACAACGCAGGCTTCAGTTGTCACAGATAGCAAGAGTTGTCACACGTGACTGTAGACAGAGGGGGGAGACAAAGTACTTTATAACTGGTTTTCTAATGTTCTTGGCCCCTAATTCAAGAATGGATTAGATCAAGCAGTTAATAGCGGTGTCAAACCATGATTTGCTCTCATGAGATGACATCAATTATCTGCTCAGTTAGCCCTCCTTCTAAAGAGCCCACAGGATTGTCTTTCTAAAATGCAAATCATATGCTTTTATTCCCCCTAGCTTAGCTTTTTTTTTTTCTTTAACTCTCTGTTTCTTATAACAGGAAGTCCTTAGCTTGACACTTACGAAATGTCCCAGTTATGTCTTCTATCATTCTATAACACTTAGTATATACCTGGTAATACCAGTTTCTCCCAATTCCTTAACTATGTTCCATATCACTGTATATACTGTACCTGCCTATGATGTATTTCTATTTTCTGCCTGGAGTACTCCGCCTTTAAGGTCCAGGTCACGAGCAACTTCCAGGTGAGGCTTCTTTGACTTTCAAAGGTAGAGTTAATCCCTGCCATCTGTGGGTTCCTTTCCCACTGTACATATATTTCTATCTCTTCATTTATCACTCTGTATTTTGTTCTTTTTTACATGCCAATCTCTTATTGGACGATAAACCCTTTGGAAGCTACAGCCCCCAGACTAGTGGTTCTTACTGAGTGACTATATCATCTCCTAAACCGCATTTTGCAAATTCATGGGGTGTTTCTTGTTTTTATTGTCATCACCATGATGACTGGAGCAATGGGTGCTATGTAATTTGCAATGAGCCGGGCAAAGCATTGTTCCAAATTCTTAGTGACATCTGTCTACCTATCTATCTGTCTATCTATCTATCTATCTATCATCTACCTGATTCCAGTCTGTATGAAATGCATAACACAAGCAAATTCATTAAGGCAAATTCATTAATTCATTATAACAGAGGTTATCAGGAACTAGGAAAGGGAAGAATGAGGAATTATTATTTTATGGGTAGTTTCACTGAAAAATTCCAGAAATTTTGGCTCACTGATATTCTGAGAGCTGGTTTTGAACTTTGTCAATAGATCTCTTTTGGTCAGTCACACACATGTACATTTGTGATACTAGCTCTTCAGAACAGCAGTGTAAATATGGGTATGAACCCACATAAACCTATGTTCAAATTCTTACCTCACCACCTACTGCCTTAATAACTTAGGTTACATCACTTAATCTAAGTATTTGTTTCCCTACTTACAAAGGGAGCTTTATCCTACCTAGTTCACAGGTTGTAATGAAAGCTGGAAAAAAACTGAATGTTCAGGCCTCCACATGGTGTTTAGAGCAGGATCAGGACTCAAAAATGGATCCTTCCTCTTTTCCATTCCTCTTTCCCTTCACTGGCTAGCAGCATCACACGGTCTCATGGACACTCAATAAAAGCTGGGTCTCCAGGGGCACCGCTCAATTGGTTCAGCGTCCGCCTTCAGCTCAGGTCATGATCTCAGGGTCCTGGGATCAAGTCCCATGTCAAGCCCCACATCTTGCTCCATGCTCAGTGGGGAGTCTGCTTCTCCCCTCGCCCCATGGCCTCTCCCCCAATCTTGCACACACTTTCTCTCTTTCTCTCTCTCTCAAATAAATGAATAAAATCTTTAAAAAATGTATTTTCACTGTAGGGGTCCCTGGGTAACTCAGTGGGTTGAGCGTCTGACTCTTGATTTCAGATCAGGTCATGATCTCAGGGTTGTGAGATGGAGCCCTGTGACCTGCTCATGCTGGATATGGAGTCTGCTTAAGATTCTCCCTCTCTCTCTCTCTCCCTCTCTCCCTCTCCCTCTCACCCCTGCTTGCACACTTAAGTATGCACACATGCACACCCATGTATTTTCTCACTCTTAAAAAATTTTTTTCCACTTCCAATAAAATTATGTTGCTTTCCATTACCAACATGTTACCATTTTGATTGTAGTAGAAACAGTATTAGTATTATTGGTAACTCTGTAGGATTAAAATGTGAAGTTTTGTTTTGTGCTTTCATTACTGAATGACTTTTAAATGTTCCATGGGGCACTGGTGAGGTAATACAACTTTATATAATCACCTGAACATACAATGGAATTCTGCTATATATATTTATATATATATACACAATGTTAATATACAGTGAGTTTTCCATGAATGGAACTGCTATGAAAATGAAGAAAGAGTTGATTTTTCTACTGTTTGGAAATTTACCAAGAGTTTTTCACCTTGGCAATGTCACCCTCATTTACTAATCGCATTCCCCTTGCTGTTTTTGAATCACCAGTATAACATGACTGCATCAGGCTACATTCGAAGCTATGACAGTCGCTTAGTTTTCCCTACAGATACAAGCACCTGACTCTTTCTTTATGTCTGCTAATATAATTGTGATCATGTATGTGTGTATGTGTGTGTATGCATATACATACTATACATATGTATATACTCGTGTGTGTATATATATATACATGTGCAATGTATATTTTTAAATAAACACCATTTTATTATAAATTATTCTTATTATATCTCATATGTTAAGGGCTTATATTAATTTGAGTTAATATATAAGGTTGGTAGAGCAGCACCGAGCCCGCAGAAAATGCTACAATATGTGCTGAACCATAATTACATGTATATGCATCATTTCCCGAATTTGTTAACCAAAGCTTTCTAACCAAAGTCACAGTCCAAGAAGTTTACAAGTACAGCTGAAATAGTGATTTCTTCCGGCCTTGTCATGGCTCAAGCGCCCAGACTGACGACCTCCAAGTAAGAAGCTCCATCCACTTACCACTGTACCTTACAAATATTATCATTTCCTGTTTGTGCCATGACACAGAAAAGATAGGAAGCACTGCTTTAGCCTAGTTCTTCTCCCTGTTCCTTTCATCCTGACTCCCAGCTCTCTAGATGTGAACCAAGAAGTTAAACCCCACTGCTCTAAGACCTGTAAGAATACTCAGTAATTGTTTATGCTGCTTGGGCAAAGATATATTCTAGGGTTCTTTTAGGAAATACCTTTTTACAAAGTTAAAAGTTGAAGGGAAGAGGAGAGTATACTCTGAGGTAACTTCAAGGGCAACAATATAGACTAACACAATTTTTATACCACAGTAAGAATTCTTCAATATTAAAACAGCATTGGGGCGCCTGGGTGGCTCAGTGGGTTAAAGCCTCTGCCTTCGGCTCAGGTCATGATCCCAGGGTCCTGGGATCGAGCCCCGCATTGGGCTCTCTGCTCCGCAGGGAGCCTGCTTCCTCCCCTCTCTCTCTGCCTGCCTCTCTGCCTGCTTGTGATCTCTGTCTGTCAAATAAATAAATAAAATCTTAAAAAAGTATATTAAAACAGCATTATGCACACTTGAAACTAATATAATACTGTTGGTTAATGATACTGGAATTAAAATGATAAATAAATAAAAACAACATTAACTGAGAAAGAACCCACATTAAACATTCTGTACAATTATAAATCACTCAGGGTGGTGGGCAAAATTCTAATGGCCCCAGTGCTTCCCACCCCGGTAGCCACCACATCTTCACATAATCCCTACTTCTTGAGTGTGGGTGAGACCGACAACTTGTTTCTAAGGACTAGAACATGGCAAAGAGGAGGGAATATAGTTGCATAGTTGTGCTACGTTACATGGCAAAAGTGAATGGATCTTGTACATACAGCTGAGGTCCCTACTCAGTTGATTTTCAGTTAACCAAAAGGGTTATAACTGTAGGCCTGACCCAATCAGGTAAGTCTCTTAAAAGACTGTGTAGAGGTAGAGAAGCAAAGGAACCCCCTTTCGCTCTGCTGCTGGCTATGAAGAAGCAAGCTGCCACAACCCCTACAGCCACTCAGAAATAAATTCTTCCAACAATCTTAGGAGACTTAGAAGACGATCCTTCCCTAAGTGACTCTCCTGATAAGAAAGCAGTTTGCTCATACCTTGATTTCAGATTTGTGAAATGCTGGCAAAGAGAACCCAGCGAAGCCATGCCTGGACCCCTGACCCACAAACTGTGGGACGATGAATGTATGTCATGGTAATCTACTAAATCTGTAGTCATTTCTTATGCAGCAAGAGATGATGAACACAGAGGCAAAAAGCTCTGCCCACACCTCACCTGCACATCCATGCTAGTTGGCTCCTCCAACAGATGGAGCAGTTGTTGTTTCTCTTGAGACAGCTGTTCTACGAGCTGCTTCTGGGTAGCCAGGCTCTGATTCAGTTCTTCAATTCTTCTGGAGCAAAGAAAAAGTCAGAACAACACTTACGGTCATGATACTATTATTGCCTTTATTATTCAGCCCATTCCAAAGACAGCATAATCGAGTCCAGTCAGTTTTTACCTTTGTGGGTCACGGAACTCATACTTTTTCTCAGAAGGCCACATGTTCTCTGCTGTAGCCCCCTACTATGTACACACATGACCTTCTGCTTACATATTCACTAGGTTCACAGACCTCCTGAAGCTGACCCATGGATCTACAGACCATAGGTGTGTAACTCTTATAATAAGAGCCCAGAAGCCGTGTTTCTGGTTGTTATTGTTCCATTCAAGAAATAATTTCTGGATAACCATTATATAAACTCACATACCCTACCCAATACCTGGGAATATAAAGTTGGAAAGCATACAATCTCTGCTTTGTAGAAACTTTTTACAAGATTTATTTATTTATTATTTTAGAAAGAGAGCGGGAAGGAGAGGCAAAGAAAGAGGGGGAGAGAATCTCAAGCAGACTCCCAGCTGAGCACAGAGCCTGATGCAGGGGTCAGTCCCACAATCCTGAGATCTCATAACCTGAGCCAAATCAAGAGTCGGATGCTCAACTGACTGAGCCACCCAGACAACCCTCTGTCCTGTCGAAACTTAAATTCTTTTGGTGTGTGTGTGTTATGTCAGAGGTTTGGGAAGTGGGGAGACACAGCTACAGAAACAAATAACAGTAACAGAATGTAAGGAGTGCTACCATGAAACAGGTGCCCACCTTATATAGAGTACACTGAGCGCTGGCGTGGAACTGTAGGAAGAAAGAGTGAGTCACTGAACTTGAAACAGTCTGTGGGACTTCAGGAGACAAGATTTGGAAAACTGCACTGTTTTCCAGGTACAGGGAGGAACTTGAATCAAGGAACAAAGTCATAAAGATACAAGATATTTTGGGGGAAGAGTCACTGAAACAAAGGCTGCAGGGGAGAGGTGAGGCTAAAGAAGAGGCTGGAAATTCAGACTTGGATTTAGATTATCAGACCACGCACAGCGTGCTGAAGTATACAAACTACAGCTTCCAATCAACAGCTATTCCTCATCTGCTATGTGCAAAGTATATCTTGCTGTTTCTCTTGAGTCTTAGATTACAAGAGATAACTGTCCTTGGAAAACACACTGGTACTAAACGAAATATTTCCAATTGTCATTATTATTCTTATGTAGGTGTGTAAGGTAGGGATAATACCTTGGGAGGGAAATAGTTGGGAGAAATGTGAGAGGTGCCCAAAAGTCAAATAGGGAGCACATAGACAAATTATAAATTTATTTAAATTTTATAATTTATTTAAAATTTAAAATTTATAAATTAATTTATAAATTATAAATTAATTAAGGCTTGAGGGTTAGCTAAGATTTGTGTAGGAACTTTAAAAGAACTTTAAAAACTTAAAAATATCATGCAAATGCAAGCTATAATAGTAATTATGATGATGAGGGGCACCTGGATGGCTCAGTCAGCTAAGCACCCAACTCTTGATTTTGGCTCGAGGGGTGAGATCAAGAGTGATCTCAGGGGTGAGATCAAGCCCTGAGTCAGGGTCCATACTGGGTGTGGAGCATGCTTAGGATTCCCTCTCTCCTTCCTCTGCTCCTCCTTACCCTCCCCACCTGCTTATGCTCTCTCTCACTCTCTCTCAAAAAAAAAAAAAAAAAAAAAAAAAAAAAAAAGTAGGGCATCTGGGTGGCTCAGTTAACCAACTTCCTTCAGCTCAGGTAATGATCCCGGAATCCTGGGATCGAGTACCACATTAGGCTCCCACCTCTACGGGGAGTCTGATTCTCCCTGTGACCTTTTTCCCTCTCATGCTGTCTCTCAGTGCCTCTCTCTCTAGGTAGGTAAATAAAATAAAATAAATAGGTAAATAAAAAGGAATAATTATGATGATGAATATGGATTCCATATCAAATTCCCCATGGTATCTATGCTAGAACATTCATTTTTTTCTCAAGCCTCCAACCTTACTTATCCCTTTGACCCTCAGTCTTTATAGATGATCTATTCTCCTATTTTACAGTACAAAGTTGATAAGGCCATTTGATATAAACTCCCTAACTTATTGGTCACATGTTTCGTTTGTTTAACAAGTGTTTGTTGGGACACAGACATGAGACATGAATTTCAGGGAACCTAGCAGGGAAAATCTGAAATCAAATATAATATGACACTGAGAACTGTACAATAATGGTTGTGTGCATAAAACAAGGCAAAAATATAGAGACTTAATTATTCTGTCACAAAAGCACTCACAGAAGTGATGCCTGTGTGAGTTTTGAAGTATGAATAGGAGTTCACCAGGAAGGAAAAACACAGCAGATGCTTTCCACAGAAGGAAGAGCATAAGCAAAAATCAGGAGACCTGACATAGCGGTATTTGCTTCTGGAGGCAATGTGTGAATTCAGGATTTAGATGCCTACAATGCTTGCAGCCATGTTACACAACTTTCTCAATGCCAGTTTCTTCATTTATAAAGTATAATAATCCCTACCTCTAGGGTTGTTAGGAGAACTAAACAACATTATAGTGCTCAGCTCAGCTGTATTGTAAGAGTGAACCAAACTTTAGTCATCATTGTTATTACTAGTCATGTAATGACTAGTGAAGTGTGAAGGGTTCATGGTGGGGATGAGTCTGGGAAAAATCAGGGGTCAGATCATAAAAGGCTTTGACAACCATGCTAAGAAGAATGGATCTTACCTCCTGAAGGTGTTGGAGAGCATTTTATTTTAATTTTTTTAAAATATTTATTTATTTGAGGGAGAGAGAGTAAGTGGGATAAAAGGCAGAGAGACAGAGTCTTCAAGTGGACTCTCCGCTGAGCGCAGAGCCTGACACAGGGCTCGATCTCATAACCCATGAGATCATGACCTAGGCCAAAACCAAGAGTTGGACACTTAACTGACTCAGCCACCCAGGCACCTCTGGAGAGCATTTTAAATGACTCTGCCATGTCAGTAATCAGATCTGTGGCTCAAAAAGATCACATTACTCATTGTAGGTACACTGTGTGTTTTTCACCTATCCAGTTAAAAACTACTGAATGATTTTTAAGCCACATAGTACCATGTATCTAAGGGCCTAAATTATGTGTCAGTTTGAT
This sequence comes from Mustela putorius furo, assembly GCF_011764305.1. Taxonomy (NCBI): domain Eukaryota; kingdom Metazoa; phylum Chordata; class Mammalia; order Carnivora; family Mustelidae; genus Mustela; species Mustela putorius. Next base: position 1,998,624 of record NW_025421424.1, read on the forward strand.
ACTGTTGAATTTTCCACTTCAGAACTTTTCTGAATTGTTAGGTTATAATAAAATAGAGAGTGACAGGACAGGAAGTAAAGAAATAATTGGGAAGTTGCTGCATTAACCTGGACAGAGGTGACCTCAATAATTGCCCAGTTACTTTTAGAAGAAAACTCAACTTCCTTACGGCATACAAAGCCAGCACAATCAGACCTTATTCCCAGTGTAGCTAGCCTCCCACTAGTCTTTCCCAGACCCTCTGCTCTAGTTATGTAGAACTATTTGCTGGTCTTGAAACATGCCATTCCCTCTGCCTCCCTTGTGTAATTTCTCATCGGCACAGAGCCGTTCCCTTTCCTATATTATTTCTTTGAACTCCTATTCATTCTTTAAAACCCAGCTCAGATTTCATTGCCCCCAGGAAACTTTCAATGGCACCTTACTCTTTTAGTCTGGAACAGATGAGAATCCTCTATGTTCCAAGAGCATCCCATGCTACTTCTATCAGAGAACTTCTTAAAGTCACATAGCATGTTTTTCACCGAGAGGACCTGGGTGTTTCATCTCTGTGACTTTTGTGTTTAGGCCAGTGTCTGGCATGTAGGAGGTGCTCAATAAACATAACTAAGTGATTCCATGTCTCTTTTTTGCCACCATCTGACCATTCTACTAATACCTGACAGCTAAGAAGTGAATTCTGTTAATGGATACTGTGGAAGACTCAACACTAAAAAGAAAATCCTTGGTTGTGGTGGCCATAAAATCTTGGAAATTATGAAGGTCTACTCTAGGGCCTTAAAATGGACCAGCACAGCTGATATATGCTTTTGTCACCTCAAAAACAAGCAAAAGACAAGTGACAAACAGAGCACCAGAGGCACTTACTTGTCCCGCTGGGCCAGCGTCTCAGTGTATTGGTCAGGATCAACCCGGGCCGTTGATACCTCGTCCCTGTCCTTGGTGACTCCCTTCAGTTTCTCAGAGAGCTCCAGGTTACACTCTTTCTCTGCTTCCACCAGAGCTGCCATGCGCGTGGCCTCATTCTTTGCTAGCCTGGATTCCTGCAAAAAAGAATGAAAACTCTTTTGCAGAGGCTGTGAAGTCCCACCCAGGTTAGGAACCCAAGACTGTGGACACTTGGATGAGTCTGGGAAGGAAAGGAGGGAAAGAAAAGGTGAATGCCGGGAGGCAGAGCAGTCGGGAAATGGATGAAAAGGGGTCCGGAGCCATGGATCTCTGAAAGTCCGGCTCACCTCCTGCAGCAGCTGAATCTTATTCTCCAGGAGCTCGTGAACATGCTCCGTCTCCTGCTGTCTCTCCTCAAACTGGCGCCGGAGCTCAGCTTCATTATGGCTGTTGAGATTCTCCACATCAGCCCTGAAACCACAGAGCATTTGCCAGTCAGATCTAGTCATATAATTTACCTAATGGACCCATTTAGGTTGTTTCAGCAATTCAGAGTCACACTGACGAGGGCACCTGGCTGGCTCAGTGGGTTAAGCTGCTGCCTTCAGCTCAGGTCATGATCTCAGGGTCCTGGGATCGAGTCCCACATTGGGCTCTCTGCTCGGCAGGGAGCCTGCTTCCTCCTCTCTCTCTGCCTGCCTCTCTGCCTACTTGTGATCTCTCTCTGTCAAATAAATAAATAAATCTTTAAAAAAAAAAAAAAAAAAACCAGAGTCACACTGATGAGAAAAAAAAAAAATGGAGTGTTTTTCCCTCTGAAATTACTTGTGGAACTTTTTTCAAACTTTTCAGGTAATCTTTCAGGAACTCTAATTTTTTTGTTGCTTGTCAATCGGAACACACTTGACTTCCTAGAGGCTTCATTATCGCTATCACTTCAAGAGGAGAATCTTTCATTTGGGAGCTAGGCAGGCATCAAATGGTTCAGAATTCAACATCCATGTTCCTCTGTCCCTGGTCTCTTCCATTTAGACTGTTCTCCCAGAGTGCTTTGCTAATTCCCTGTCTTTCTTGCTATTTGAATTTAAAGTGTGCCTTCCATTTAGGGTGCTGGGACAGAATATCCATTTGGACAGGCACAGAAATGCTCTCTTCCTTTACAAACAGTAGCCCACAGGCTGTCCTGAATTTGGGTTACCTATCCAGTTTCCCCATGGTCCCATGCAGAGAGCAGACATTTAATCTATGAAGCTCAGGGTTCTGGCCCAGCTTTGCTCCTCTGATGTCCTTAGGAATGAATGTCCAGGCACTAGCATGAAGCGGGTAAGGTGTCACCAGCTTATTTATAGCTAACAACAGCTGCCCTTGGATATTTGAGGATTAACAATTTGGAGGCAATATCAGGTGCTGAATGATCTTAATTCCGGTTTTGTTGTATTCCTGTTTTAAGCCATTTGTTGAGAACCATGGACCATCTTCTTGTTCTCAAAGCAGAGAACAATATTATGCCTTCATAGGTTCATGATAAATCGAAGTTGCTCTAACCAAGCCCAGTGGTACTTTAATGTTTGACCCACAAGTCTGTGTCTATAAAAACCAAAGGGGGCTTTCCCAAATTATGGGATTCTTTGGTTGATAATGGACACTACTCGGTACCATCTCAGAGGCTCTATTTTCTGGAGTTCACACATCATTATACAGACTGGGGGTGGAAATAGAGGATCTTGGTTGTACAAGGGACACAACTCAAGAAAATAACTCGAGACCTGCAAAAAAGGCAGGACTTCAAGAATCATCAACTTTGGGGCGCCTGGGTGGCTCAGTGGGTTAAGCCGCTGCCTTCGGCTCAGGTCATGATCTCAGGGTCTTGGGATCGAGTCCCATATCGGGCTCTCTGCTCAGCAGGGAGCCTGCTTCCTCCTCTCTCTCTGCCTGCTTGTGATCTCTGTCTGTCAAATAAATAAATAAAATCTTTAAAAAAAAAAAAAGAATCATCAACTTTAACTTCGACTTCATATTCCTTGATAAATGCAACAGACAACAGCTAACTACAATATCTTGAGAATAGAAGTTACATATTTTCAGAGTAACTTGGCAGGGAATGCCTGATTTAATAGGCTACAGCTGTTGTAAATTCACAAGGGCGTTGAACTTGATGCCAGAAATGTGGGCTCTGCCACTCATTTGAGAAGACTTTAATGTACCTTAGTTTTCTCATTTCTAAAAATAGGATAATGTCATCCAATTAGAAGTTAAACTGACATAAAACATGTTTTAAAAGCATTATACAAATCTCAAAATTAATTTCTCAATTGTAAGTTTTCCTAAAGTCTGTTAGCTCATTTAATGACTTAGTAAATCTTTAGTAATACCAGTATCATGTGTACAACTGAGTCTGATTTTGAGTATTCTGATCTTGCTGGACTGTCATCCTAAATATCAAGAAATACTACAGAGGAGCACCTCGGTAGCTCAGTTGTTAAGCATCTTCCTTCAGCTCAGGTCATGATCCCAGCGTTCTGGGATCGAGCCCTGCATCAGGCTCCCTGCTCAGCCAGGAGTCTGCTTCTCCCTCTCCTGCTCCCCCTGCTTGTGCTCCCTCTCTCACTGTCTCTCTCTCTCTGTCAAATCAATAAACAGAATCTTAAAAAAAAAAAAAGCAATACTGTAGAGACAGAAGGAATGCCAGATGAGATTAAATGCATACAGATCCCAGAACAGAATCTAAAAATTATTTTAATAGCAATTTTAACAATACTTGTTATTGAAAACTAAGGGGTTTTTAATGACAAAATCAATAAATTATAAAAGTAACCATTTTAACAATACAAAAGTATATAAAGAAAAAAATGAACAAGTCTTCTCCCCAACAAAAACTCTTAATCCCATTTCCCTGATACAATTAATGTTAAAAGTTTGGTATATAAACCTCTAGGTTTTTTGTTAATTAGTTTGTTTGCTTGTTTGTTTTTAAGCATAATCAAGCAAACACATGTAGACACAGAGGAGACTATCTTTACACAAAGGGGCTTATATCGTAAATATCACCCAGCACTGTTGCCCACATTGCTTAGTCTACCAGGGACCTCCCACCAAGACAATAATATAGTACTAACTCATTCTTTTAAATGATTGAAAAATATTCCACAGTATGGTTATATCAAAATGTATTCAACCATTGCCCTGGTAATAGATAGCTATTTCTAGATTTTTGCCATATAAATGTTTTTGTAGTAAACATCCTTCTGCATTTATTCTTTCATAATCGTGCTTTTATTTTATTTTATTTTTCTTCGTGCTTTTATTTTTGAGGGATAGAATCATTTTAGAGATTATCTGGTCAAAGGTAACATGTATTTTTCCCTTTGGTAGGTAGTGCTACGTACAAAAAATGTTGCCATAATTCACTCTCACCAGCAGTGTATGAGAGTGTCCACTTTCCCCCAAATCTATGCCAGCCCTTGATGTTATCAGCTGACTGTTAAATATGAAGTTTATAATCTTAAGCCAGGTAAATTCCCAATCTACCTCAAGGTCTGTCAGATCTAGTAACAGGGAGAGCGAAAGGGAAAGAAAGCACATTGTCTGAGTTTCTAAATTGGCCACAACAATCACATACCAGAGTTAAGATGAAGGAATTTGGTTCCAAATCTACTGTTTTCAGATTAATAAACCAGACTCTTGAAAGTACCAAGAGTTCAACCGCTTTAAACTGCAACTCACCATGTTTTATCTAGATGCTGTTTCTTGTCCTGGAGTTCTCGTTTCAGGCTCTCTACTTCAACCTTCAGCTCGATGTTCTGAAAAGCACACCGGTATTAATTGTCATTGACTGTCCCACACCCTCTGTCCTGGAACCAGGTTCCTACTTGAGTCTTGTCTTGGTCTACAGCTTAACCCAGCCCTCTTCACGACCCATGATATAAACAAGATTCAGATGGATCAGTAACCCAGTCAAGGATGAATGGACTATGCAGCTTTAGGATATCCCTGGAGCTACTTATCTGTTCTCCCAAGCCATTCATTCTTGCCCCTGGATGAAGAACACCACCAAAGTCTGTTCTCTGAAGCAGCGGAGGATAGTGTGTATATTAAAATAACTTTTTCTTACCCATGTAAATCTGCTTCTGAATGCCAAATTGCTATATATAGAATTATAACTTAAATATAACTGGGGACTTAATTATTTAAAGAAATTATGTTGCAAACGTTTTTGAAAACAATACACTGCCCTTACCATTAAATTGGATTTTGAAAAATTGCAATTGCCTAAGGTGGTAAGGGAGTCTGATGGTAAATCTATGAAGGAGATCATTTTTGTTGAGGTGAAACAGCAACAAATTACAACTTGACAAACACAAAAGGGAAATAACATCCCAGGAGAAGTAAAGTATGAACAGAGATTGGTGTAATGTTGTCCACGGAATGTCCAATACAGCTTGAATGGCCTGGTGAACTGTGAAGAGTGGGAAATCAGTGCAGGAAATGTTTACAACTAGTTTGTGAAAGCCATGCTAAGACAACTGAATAGCAGTCAGTAGACAACAAGAATTCATCAGGGAGCTTTAGGCAAAATATTGCCATGATCAGGTCTGTGTTGAGGGAGGAGTTCACAGTAGATGTAAAAAAGGTGAATGAGTCAGGAAGCAACTGCTCAGAATAGAGACAGGGACTGTCTGGGGTCAAAGACGTAGAGGGAGCAAGACTCAAAAGGCATTTCCAAGGGGAAATCCATGGGGCTTGCTGGTGTGTGTGTGTGTGTGTGTGTGTGTGTGTGAGAGAGAGAGAGAGAGAGAGGAGCAAAGACAATGCTGAGATTTCTAGCATGTGGGTGGTAATGCATACTATTAACTAAAATAGGGAACAGAAAAAAAGGAGCAGGTTTGTCAGGGAACCTAACGAGGAGTCTAAAAATACTAGTCAGGCTTAGAGGCTTTATTAAGGCTTAGAGCAGCGTATACAGAGAATGTACTCACTAGAGACTGTATACACTAGTACACACACAGGAGAGTGTACACAAAGTTAGTCCCTTCCCTGAATACATAATATGAAGCAGGAAGCATTTCATCAGTGTATGTTATGGACTCCATCACATGCACCTCGGTTTTCCCACAGGTATAGTGTGGTTGCTTTTCTTTAAAAAATGAAGATAATGAAGTCTATTCCACAGGGGGCTTTGTGCAAAGTCATTGGGATAAGAGACCTAATACACCTAGAACTCTGCCTTGCACATGGCTGCTCAACAACCTATGTTCACTGGCTAACAGGTGCCAGTCAAGAGATCTCTGCCCCACCAGGAAAAATATCTAAATCTGAAGGAAGAAAAAATGGAATGTTAACTACCCTGGAATTAATAGAGAAAAAAAGAAAAAAGGAAAAAAAATGGAGGATGCAAATTCTGTGTGCTCTCTCCGTTCCAAATCCTAGATAAGAAAATGAAGCCAATACTTGAATTAATTCGGCAAAAGATTCCAGGTCCCTCATTTTAAAGATAAGGAAACTGAAACTCGAAGACTTCCTCTAAGATAAAAATAATAATAGAATGTAGCATTCAACTTTTGCTCCAGCATTTCAGCCAGAGACCAGCCCAGGAAACACTGCCAGTTTTTGCTTGATTTAGTAGAATGTGGTAAATTATAGAATTAGGGAATGTGCTACATTAGGCAGTTAAGTCTAAGTATAGTGGTCAAGAACACAGGCCCTGAAGGTGAGAAAAACCTCAACCTTCTCATCTATCCAAGGAGGACCATAAATCTTACTAGGGTGTTAAGAAGATTAAATGAAATAGTGCACAAAACGAACATTACACAATCCATGGCATGCAGTAGCATTCAGAAAATGTTAGCTATTATTAACCATAAAAACAAAAATTCACCCTCTCTGACTGGGACAGCTGAACTTCTCAACCAATCCTGTGCTAAACTAACATTATGTCATGGAAAGGAAAGTTACTACGCCAAAGTTAGGCTATCCCAGACACCTGTACATGAATACACACCCAATCTGAACAGCCTTCCCGTGAGCTTTATCCTCCTGTGATAAATAAAAAAGACAAAGGAAAAACAGGGAAAGAAAAGAAGAAAGAGGAAAGATGAAAAATAGAGCTTCTTCTCCAGGCTTTGGTATTGAGTCCACTGAATCAAACAGACCATCAAGTTTATAAAGTTCAGATAGAAATGCTATAATAGTTTCATCTCAGGGCGCCTGGGTGGCTCAGTTGTTAAGCGTCTGCCTTTGACTTAGGTCATGATCCCAGAGTCCTGGGATCTAGCCCCACATCGGGCTCTCTGCTGGGTGGGAATCCTGCTTCTCCCTTTCCCTCTCCCCCTGCTTATGCTCCCTCTCTCACTGTGTCTCTCCCTCTGTGTGTCAAATAAATAAAGTCTTTAAAAAATAATAATAATAAAAGAGTTTCATCTCCACAAGATGAGAGCCTGAATCTTATATCAGTTATTCCAGGGGATCAAAGTACTTTCACGGGTGTTAACAAAATCTACCACATGGAAATTTGAGTTCATAACCAACTGACAGCATTATGGTCTCACCCTTCTGTACCTCTTTCTGCAGAAAAATCTCTGTGTGATTTATCCCATTTATTCATTCTCCATTAGCAAATATTCATATGTAAATTGTCCGATTCTAAGTACAGCTGGAGTGGATTCCAAATTAACCCCATCTGTTTGCTTGTCTTATCCCCAAGTCTTGTCAGCTTTTGGTTACGATAGCTGAGGAAATTTTTGTACTCAAGAAAGGCGCAGCTGGGCTGGCGAGGGGAGAGAGCTTCTTTTTCTACATGTCCCCAGAGGAGTATTCACCCATCTAAGTGAAGAAAAATTTCACTGATGAAGCTAAAATTAAATGTTTGGGAATACAATAAACCTTCATTATAACGTTAGTACCTAGAGCTTGAGAACTGGGCTAATGATGAGTTTGTAGATCAACGGTGTTTAATCAGACTTTCTCTGTGTCACAACTTGTCTTATTTCCAGAAAAACTGCATGACCAGAGTCTTGACAGCAATTAGTGTTAAATACAGGATTCTCCTGAACTGATTTCCACCCTGGTGTTTACTGCAGGGTCCAACACAGAACTGGGTTAAAAGCAACCAATGGTAACTAATTACCTAACTCCTCTCCAAGGCTTCCCCTTAAAAAAAAAAAAAAAAAAAAAAAAAAAAAAAAAGATTTTACTTACTTATTTGAGAGAGAGAGAGAGACAGAGTAAGAGAGCATGAGAGGCGAGGTCAGAGGGAGAAGCAGACTCCCCATGGAGCTGGGAGCCCGATTTAGGACTCGATCCCAGGATTCCAGGATAATGACCTGAACTGAAGGCAGTCGCCCAACCAACTGAGCCACCCTGGCACCCCAAGACTTCCATTTTAACTCTACAAATCGATCCACTGCTCATAACTTCATATTCATGCAAGTGTGTGTGTGTGTGTGTGTGTGTGTGTTTCAATTACTCTTCAAGCACCTTGAGAACAGGGACTATGTCTTATTTTATATCTCTCATAATTTGCTGCTGGGGCAAGAGCAGGCACTTAAAACAAAAGAAAAAAAAAAAAAAAAAAGCTTGACCACAGTCATTGATAAAACCAGCAAGCAAAATATGTGTTAGAGATTAAAGGTTCCTGGAACCAAAGTTCTTCCCATTACCGTTCTTGACCTCAGGAAGTTCTCTGTGTTACAAGATGTGAATTGGGATCAGTGAGTGAAGGAAATGGATATCACATCTTTGCAAGACAGTAGGTTATATGCCAGAGAGGAGCACAGAAGAATCCTTATTTGCGACAAAAATAAATATGGCCAGATCTCACTTTAAATCAATTCTGTAAACTAAAATGATTCGAGAAGAAAGAGGTTAGCAAGAAAGAGTCTCCAGATCTTATAAGCAGACCCTCTTGTAATGTGTAATTATTCAAAGTGAAAACTAACTCTAAGTGGATGAGTTTTAATTTTTTTTCTTTTTAGAATTGTAACATTCAAGGAAAAGTGTAGCTCATAAATACTTTTGCATACAGAGTAAATTTCTTTTCTTGACCTCTCTGATACCTCTGGGGCAAAGCCATAGCTCTATAAAACAGGGTGAATTATTGACTATTTTCATAAGGGGTTCTATGTGTCCTGACCAAGGGACAAATGACTGGTCCCTACAAATCCCTAGAAACATATTTGAGTAGCTTCCAAGCGAGTTATTTGTAGATGAAGTTACTTTCCATTCACCCAGTTTTAAAGCAAAAATAGAACTCTAGTGGGTCTAAATATCTGGTTCTGTCATTAACTAACTGTGCGACGCTGAACTAATCATCCTCCAAATTTTCTGCTTTTATACAATTAATTTAAATCAGAGCCTCCCCCTCTTGCCCATAAGAATTATAATACAACCCCCACTGCTCATTTCAGTTGATGTGAGACACTTAGCCAGAATGTGTTCAAATGCAAAACATAAAGTTCTTACACCCTAGAGTAGAGGACAGACTTTATTCTTTCTCCTGTCATCTACTAGCACAGTGAAGCCCCAAATTAGACACATACGTTGTCCCAACATGTGACAAGTGTCCTTCATTGTCCTGGAAAGGACAATACGGCAGTGTCTTTAACTTCAGTAATCAGAAGACTACAACACAAAGGCACTCTTCTTTCCGAGACTGCCTTTTGCGTCCAGTCCCCCAAAGAGATGGAAAAAACCAAGTGGAAAAGTTTTGACTTATACAGTACAAAATACAAGGATCCACATTCAAATAACAAAACTCTTCTATTCAGGTCCCTCTTTCAAGCCCTACACTTGTCAGTCCTTAGCAGAGGCCTGAAAACTATACCATTTCCTTCCTAGCCCAGTTTACCTTGGTTAGACAAACACAGACTGAATCCACATGGAGGCCACGGATGGGTTCTCAGATGACTGGGTATTTGGACAGATGTAGCTAGGGTTCGTGTGTGTGTGTGTGTGTGTGTGAGAGAGAGAGAGAGAGAGACAGAGACAGAGACAGAGACAGAAAGGGTGCTCACTGGGAAGAAGACAGGGTAGCTGACTTGTGAGATTTGTATTTTCACCTAATTCTATTACTCTAATAGGTACTAGAAAGAGCAAGGCAGTCCCAACCACAGTCCTTAGGGAACTTGCTGCCTATAGGGGCCATTAACCAGACAATTATAATAGAGTGTGGTAAGCAGAGGAGACCTAACAGCACTGGGCTGGCTCAGTCTGTGGAGCATGCATGCTTGATCTCAGGGTTGTGAGTTCGAGCCCCAATGACATCTTAAAAAACAAAACGGAAACTGAGGAAACCTAGCTTCAGATAGCTGAATGGAAATGCATGCAGGTGGGAGGTATAAATGGCAGCACATAGATAAATCCTGTAACTTCTAGCTTTAACCTCCAAAGAAATAACTCCTAGACTCAACTCAGGTATGTCCCACCTTGGGTTGACCTTCCTCTCAGCTCCCTCATTTTAATCTTTCAGGAAGAAGACCTAGAAATCAGAAACCACAGAGCTGCTGAGGGAACATGAAGGAAGGGGGTACTCAGGGCAGCGTGGGGTACAATGCAGTGTCTGTAGAGGCCTCTTGTAGGCTGAAGGGATGGAATGTAGAAAGGAGCCATGGGGACTCCCTGGCTGGATACAGACAGGCCCCTCAGAGAACCCCCCTCAACACAGCCATAGGCCCTCACTGACCAATGGGCTGCTTACAACCAGGCACAGTTACCAAAAAAGGGAAGATTCCATTCGTGGCCATCCTTCCTCACCTTCCCACGTTAAATCAGCCCCCACCCACTGCCTCCCTGTGGACAGTCTCTCCTCTGCTGTCCTGCCCACTGCTCCCTTGTGGTGTATTCAATAAACTACTATCTACTTTGTTCTGCCTCAAATGAACTCTTTCACCATCTGTGCCACCGGCTTCCGCCCAATCATTGCCCCACATTTGGAGGCCCCTGTCCGGTCAGGAGACACCCATTTAGATACTACTGGTTGGACTTTAGAACGAAACTGTCCTGGGTTCAAATAGAAACTCTCTCACATTCTATTAGGTTGAATCACATGAAAGTGCAAATATTCAGCCATTTTTTACAGTCTCACATAGCTCATCCTCTGCATTCTAGAGGTAAAACATGTAATCTAAGTTTTCGTTGCTAACAGCACTTCAGGGATATTGAGAAATTAAAGGAAAAGACATAAGTGAAAATATTTAACATATGGTGGGTGTTCAATAAGCATTAGTTTCCCCAAAGGGAGTAAGATGCATGAATCATAGAAAAGAGAGAATACTCTTTCTGGCCAACCCTGAGTTTAGGAACCTAAGAAAAGGTAGATGAAAATGAGCTGTCTTAGGACACCTGGGTGGCTCAGTTGGTTAAGTGTTTAACTTTTGATCTCAGCTCAGGTCTTGATCTCAGGGTTGTGAGTTCAAACCCTGCACTGGGCTTCACACTGGGCATGGAGCCTACTTTAAAAAAAAAAAAAAAAAAAAAAAGGTGTTTTTGGATTTTGATATTTTGATGGTACAGGCCCTGTGGGGGAGAGAAGAGGGACGGCCTGAGTCACAAGAAACCATTGTACCTTCTGCTCATTTTTGCTCTGCACCTAAAACTGCACTAAAAGACAAAGTCTATTTTAAAATATGGGGGGAAATAGGAGAGGTGTCTCGGGCTTGTTTTATTTAGACTCTGAGCTCAGAGATCCCGATATATACACTGCCTTGGTGTTCACACTGATCTGTAACTTAAACCCTTCTCAGCCACCCTTTAAAAATCTTGGTGGAGTCCCAGAAGCCTCTGTTGATGTGGCCCAACTGAGCTGGCAAGTGAGAAAACATACACAGAAATACCAATGATCTCAGTGATTCTGTCCCCCTCCCAGCACATTCCTTAGCAGGACGAATCTCTCTCACTTTAGCTGGAGCCTCTCTGTTCACAAATAGGCTTGGCTGGGCTTAATTTAGTGAAGTGCAGGCCTCCTTGTGAGAGCCAGGGCTAAGGCTAGAGCCCCTGCAATCCCCAGGACACCTTGTATAGAGACAGGAATGTAGCCCCACCGAAGGGGCTGAAAGGATTACCCAGAATGATCTGTTTCCTTCAGCTCTTCTCTTCGGCCAGCAAGTATAGAATTGGGATAAGTAGGATTGTTTGGGTGGCTCAGTCATTAAGCGTCTGCCTTCGGCTCAGGTCATGATCCCAGCGCTCTGGAGAGCCCTGCATCAGGATCTCTGCTCAGCGGAGAACCTGCTTCTCCCTCTTCCTCTGCCTGCTGCTTGTGTCCCTCTCTCCCTATCTCTCTCCCTGTCAAATAAATAAATAAAATCTCACTAACTAAAAAATGAGAAGGGGGGGAGAATTGGGGTAAGTAAAAATTTACTCGAGTTAAAATTATAAAATCTATATTAATTTTTCTATAGCTACACTGGCGCACAGGACATAAACGGCTTACTAAATATTTTAAAGTTACCTGTGCCATTTAATCTAACATGATCTGACATTCATGTCCAAACTCAGCTCTCAGTTCTGGATTGACACTTGCTTCAGTGCATTCTCCAAAAAGGACAAAGCCACTCGTTAGTGTTCTGCAAAGTGCAGGACAGAGTCCATTTCTCACCCTGAAGCTTGCATTACAAACTGGAATCAAAGTTCGAACACCTGAGTCACTTCTCCAAAGTTTCGCTGTGCCCTGAAGCCGGGCGCTCTGGTCAGGCAACTCTTCTGAATTAATACCTCTGCTTGGGGCCAGGGACAGTGCTTGGACTGTAGACTCCAAGCTGTGTGGTCCAGGATAGCAACCACAAGCCACATGGAGCTACTGACCCCTTAAGATGTGACTAGTCCAAACTGAGATGTGCTGTAAGGATTTCAAAGATGTAATACACAGTGGGTTGCAAAAATTAACCACAACTGAAGAATATATAAAATCTCAATAATTTTTAAATATTGACTTCATGTTAATAATATTTTAAACATATTATTAACACTCATTTCATGTGTTTCTTTTTACTTTCTTTTGTAATGTGGCCACTAGGAAACTGTAAAGTACATCTGTGGCTCCTTTTACATTTCTGTTAGACAGAGCTATTCTAGTAAAAGGAATACTAGTTTCAAGTACAGTGCACGAAGACATGCTCTGACCTGCATCACGGTTAGCTCAGCAGTGTAAGAGCACCTTTCAGGGTTTTCATGGGCTTATGGCATTCATCAACCAATGTAATACAAGTGACTCTAGCTAATTATAAGTGTAGCAAAACTATCTAGGGAGTTGATAAGAGGTGATACCAGGTGACTGAACAAAAGTCAGATCGCAGAGCGCTTGGGTGGCTCAGTTAGTCAAGCATCTTTGGCTCAGGTCATTATCCCAGGGTCCTGGAATCCAGCCGAATTGGGCTCTCTGCTCAGTGGGGAGCCTGATTCACCCTCCCCCTCTTCCTCTGCTCCTAACTCTTGTGCCCTTCCCTCTCCCCCTCTGCCCCCAACTTGTGCTCCCCCTCACTATCTCTCTCTCTCAAATAAGTAAGTAAAATCTTAAAAAAAAAAAAAAAAAGGCAGATCACAGTACTACTCAAACTACATCAGACAGTGAACAGCACATGTCAGGAAGGAGGACCCCCTCTGCCTTCTCACCCATCATTAGCACAGTGCCCAGACACAGAAGAATATTATATATTTAGCAAATGAAAAGATGTTCAAAATAGAAATACAACCCACTCAATTCTCACTGTCAAGAATTTCCTTGTCTTATACCCTCTTTTCTCAGTTCACTGGATTTCCACTTCGGGCAATGCTTGGAGAGACTGCTCAGTTCTAAGATGTTCACCTGGAACACCAGCTTCTGGATCTCTCAGGTAGAGGAAACAGCAAAGGAAGTCCCCTTTCCACCTTTTCTGTACAGATAAGATGGCCCTCACTGGCAACTTCCGGGCATTTGAAATTGATCAGCAAACTTACTAAGTTTCCATGATGGGCTCAACCCTGTTGAAGATTACGTTGGAGCTACAGAGGAAGTTTGAGATCAATCCAACCCACAGAGTGTTTCTAATCTAGAAGGAGATAAGAAATACAATCATGGAAAGATGATTGCCAACTGGGGGTTAAATAATGGGTGCCACGGGACTCCTGGGTGGCTCAGTTGGTTAGGCTGCTACCTTCAGCTTGGGTCATGGTCCCAGGGTTCTGGGATCGAGTCCCGCATTGGGCTCCTTGCTCGGCGGGGAGCCTGCTTCTCTTGTTGCCTCTGCCTGCCACTCTACCTGCTTGTGTGTACTCTCTCTATCTCTCTGACAAATGAGTAAAGAAAATCTTTTTAAAAATAAATAAATAAATAAATAACTGGTGCCAAATAATGCATCTGAACTATAATTGCGGGAAGAGCAGAATGAAAGATGATTTCAGGCAGCAGTGATGAGAAAAGGCTCACCCGAGCAGATGCATTCTGAGTTGGACTCTGAAACCCATGTAGGGTTCAGATAGGCAGAAAAAAAGGATACAGGTGTTCCAAGTATGAACAAGGATATGTCGGCAGGAATGAGCACACATGAGGAGGAGTGACTCACTCCAGGAACATGTTTGCAAATACACAGTGTGAGACTAAAGCTTGCTTCCAACTTCATTAAGATAACTGAAATATCTGGAAGAAAACTGACAGTCTCCTTCTGCCACATCAATCCACTCACCAGCATCTGTGCTCATACACTGTCTTTCTACTTGTGACCACAGATCAACTGTCCATGCTCCTGTCTAAAGCCAAACCTCCCACCTATGCACTAGGTCTCATTCTCTCTACTGCTCAAAAAAAAAAAAAAAAATCCAGGGACACCTGAGTGGCTCAATTGGTTAAGTGGCTGCCTTCAGCTCAGGTCATGATCCCAGGGTCCTGGGAAAGAGTCCCACATTGGACTCCTTGCTCAGAGGGGAGCCTACTTCTTCATGCCTGCCACTCCCCCACTTGTGCTCTCTCTCTGACAAATAAATAAATAAAATCTTAAAAAAAAAATCATGTCCAGAAAGTCTCCCCTCTCTTCTCTACTAATATTTCACTTTCTACTGGAAGATTCTGTTGCTATATAAATGTGCTATCATTCATCTGTCTTTTTTTTTTTTTTTTTAAAGATTTTATTTATTTATTTGACAGAGAGAGATCACAGTAGGCAGAGAGGCAGGCAGAGAGAGGGGAAGGGAAGGAAGCAGGCCCCTGCTGAGCAGAGAGCCCGATGTGGGACTCGATCCCAGGACCCTGAGATCATGACCTGAGCCGAAGGCAGCGGCTTAACCCACTGAGCCACCCAGGCGCCCCTCATCTGTCTTTTAAAAAATAATCTTCTACGGACCCCACACTGCTACTAGTTACTTTCCTGTTTCTTTGCTCTCTGCAACAAAAGTCCTCAACCTACTGGGTCATACTCACTGATTCAACTCCTCCTCCTGGTTGCTGTTAAACTATTGCAATCAGGCTTTTGCCTCTCCCAGTCCACCAAAATGACTCAAAAAGATCACGAAGGGCATTTGTGTTGTTAAATCCAAAGGTCAGTTCTTAGTCATCATATTACTTGACTATGATTTGGCATTTCAAAAGGTTGATCCCACCCCCCTTCCATTACACACTTCCTTCATTTGACCTCCACAACTCCAGACTCTCTTGGTTTTCCTCTTACTTCACTGGTTCTATCAATCCCTTTCTCCTTTGCTGGTTCTCCCTCCTTTCCCCCAACTGTTAATGTTAGAATGACCCAGGGCTTAACCTTTGGTCCATTTCTCCTCCCCCTTGGTAGGTCAAACTGCCTTGGTGATCTCATCCAGTCTCATGGCTTTAAAAACCAACTATATGCCGATACCTTCAATATTTATATCTCCAGCACAAAGCTTTTCCAGAACTCCAGACTTACATACTCAACTGTTTACTTGATATTGCCACTGGCAATGTTCAACAAATATCTCAAACACAAAATGCCCCAAATTAACTCCCACTCTCCACCCTCAAACCTATTCCGTATCTAGCCTTCCCTATCTCAAGAATGACAACTCCATCCTTCCATCTTCTTAAGCCAAAAGCCCTGGGGTCTTCCTTGATTCCTTTCCTTCTCTCATTTGCTCCTTTCACAGCCAATCCATCAGCAGCTTCCTTGATGTTCCCCTCACTGCTTATCCCAGCGTCACTGACTGCTCTTACCCTAGTCTGATCACCACCGGCTCCTATGTTAACTACTACAATGGCCTCCTAGTCACTGTCCTGGTCTGTACTCTTGTCCTTCCTTCTACAGCTTATTCTCAATACCAGAGCCACAACGATCTTTTCAAAAGTCAGATAGGACTGTTATTCATCAGATCATTCCCCTGCTTAAAACCCTTTAATGGCTTCCCTTGTCACTTGGAGTAAAAACTGAAGTCTCTAAAATTATCTACAAGGGCAATTCTGATCTACACCAGCCCCTTTACCTCTAAGGCCTCACCTCCCAACATTCTCACCGTTTCTCATGTTGGTTTGGCCACAATGGTTTTCCTGCACTTTCTCTGCCTGTAATGTTCTTCCCCCAGTTATCTGTTTGGCTAACTTCCTCATTTCCTTCAAGTCACTGCTTAAAAAATAGTTTCCTATGGCATAGCTACTCTGGAAAACAGTTTGGCAGCATCCTCTAAGTTGAAATACATGATGCTTATATGTCCTAACAATTCCACTACTGGGTATTTACCCAGGAGAGATAAAACAAAGACTTGGACATGAAAATTCACAGCAGCTTAATTCACAACAGCCAATCACTGGACACAACCCATATGCTCATCAACAGGTGTATGGAAAAATAAATCGCACTGTATTCCTATGATGGAATATTATTATATTATCCAGCAATAAAAAGGGATGAACTACTGACATGACAACATGGATAAACCTCAAAATCATGGTAAGTCAAAGAGGTTAAATACCAGAATCTATACCATATTATTCCATTTATGTGAAATTCTAGAATAGCAAAACTAAGCCTCAGACAGAAAGTAGATCAATGGTTTCCTGGAGCCAATGGTGTGAGAGAATTGGCACCAGTGGGACATGCAGAAACTTTTTCGGGTGATGGAAATGTTTCACCTCTCAATTGCGTGCTGGTTGTGGCATGGTTATAAACATTTGTTCAAATTCACCAAACTGTAAACTTAATACAATAGATTTAAACAAAAAGATCAAAGGGAAACAGAAATGATAAAAAAGCCAGTGGCAACGCAAACAACCAAGTGCAAAGGGTAAGCACGGAGCTCAGCAGGGACCACCAGTCTGGGATGCCTTCAGTGTCAGGTCAGCCTCGAGGACTATAAATATTGTAAGGGTAAAACCCAGTAACGAGTCTTCCTCTGTTGGCCACTAACTTCCCTTTCCATCTTCTTTCTGCAAAATAAGTGGGAGGTTTGGACAGACTCTCACATGGTTCCCCATGATCTCTGCCTCTCGGTGTTTACACCTTTGTGTAATCCCTCCCCCCTGAGTACTGGCAGGACACATAACTTACTTCCTTTTTCTTTTTTTAAGACTTTATTTATTTATTTGACAGAGAGAGACACAGCAAGAGAGGGAATACAAGCAGGGGGAGTGGGAGAGGGAGAAGCAGGCTTTCCGCTGAGCAGGGAGCCCAATGGGGGCTCGAATCGAGGACCCTGGGATCATGACCTGAGCTGAAGGCAGACGCTTAACTGAGTCACCCAGATGCCCCTTGCATAACTTACTTCTAACCAACAGAACATGGCAAAGGTGACAGAATGTCACTCCTATGTTTATGTTAAGTTTTGAGACTCCTTTTTGCTAGCAGACTCGCTCTAGAGCCTGCTGACTTGATGAGATAAGTGGCCATATGGGGCAAGCTCACATGCCAAGGAACAGAGGTGGCTTCAGGGAACTGCGGACAGCCTCTAGCTAACACCCAGCAAGAAGCCAGTACCCTCCATCCTACCACCACAAGGAAATGAATTCTGCCAACAACCCACATGACTTCAGAAGCTGATTCTTCCCTAGTCAAGCCTTCAGATGAGAACTTGGCCTGGCCAATATTTTGGTTGTAGCCTAGTGAAACTCTCAGCATAGAACTCAGTGAAGTCCTGCCTTTACTGCTCACAAATGAATGGTGAGATAATAAATACATATGTGTTTTTTGAAATTACTTTTGGGGCGCCTAGGTGGCTCAGTAGATTAAAGCCTCTGCCTTCGGCTCAGGTCATGATCCCAGCGTTCTGGGATTAAGCCCCGCATCAGGCTGTCTGCTCAGCAGGGAGCCTGCTTCCTCCTCTCTGGCTCTGCCTGCCTCTCTGCCTACTTGTGATCTGCCTGTCAAATAAATAAATAAAAATCTTTAAAAATAAATAAATAAATAAAAACACTTTCTAAAAAATGGCCTCCTGACTACTTTTTTTTTTTCTCAAAGATTTTATTTATTTATTTGAGAGAGAGAGAGCACAAGCAGAGTGGCAGGGGAGGGGCAGAGGAAGAAGGAGGCTCCCCACTGAGCAGGGAGCCAGATGCGTAGCTTGATCCCAGGACTCTGGGATCATGACCTGAGCTGAAGATAGGTGCTTAACCCACTGAGCCACCCAAGTAACTCCTTGACCAGTTTTTGTTTTTTTTTTTTAAGATTTCATTTATTATTTGACAGAGAGAGACACAATGAGAGAGGGAACACAAGCAGGGGGAGTGGGAGAGGGAGAAGAAGGCTTCCCAGTGAGCAGGAAGCCCAATGTGGGGTTTGATCCCAGGACCCTGGGATCGCAACCTGAGCCAAAGGCAGATACTCAATAACTTCGCCACCCAGGTGCCCCTCTTGACCACTTTTTAATACTGCAAACTTCCCTCTCCTCTTACACTTTTTGACTCCCTCACCCTGCTCTAACTTTTTCTCTTTTTCCCCAAGAAGGTTTATTAATTTCAAATATTGTACATATTTACTTATATTTACTATTATAACTTACTATAATATTTACTATTCATTGTCTGTTTGCTCATGCCAGAATACAAATTCCATGAGGGTAGTCTGTTTTCTGCTCATTGATATATAATCGAACCACCTCCAATAGCATCTGGAACATAGTATGTGTTCAATAAATAGTTTTAAATGAATGAAGCCTAATGCTTGGGTTTCAATGAGGATTAATCTATTCTAATTGTTAGCAGAAACAGAGCACTACTAATCACCAACAGTCACAAACGGAAATATCTCAAATCTACTGTTAGGTCACCTCTGAGTCTGTTCTTCCCCAAATTAAAAAATCCAATTCCATTGCCTTTTTCTCACAAAACTCCTTTTTCTGATTTTTAAGCTTCATTCTTCTGATTTCCTCTGTACTCCTGGTACCTCTCTGTACTTCCACACAACTCTGACAGGGCAGTGTACAGGCAAAAGGACAGTCTGGTTTCTATTACGTTCCACACGGCAATCTGCACCTGTTTCACAAGTAAAAATAGAGGTCGATTCTGCCTCTCAGTGTAGATATACCAATGAGACAATGTCACCTCTTCCTGCCACAATCTTGGTGAAAGCCACTATGAAAGTAGATAGCATTTTATTAGAACTCCTTCTTTTCTTGGGCGCCTGGGTGGCTCAGTGGGTTAAGCCGCTGCCTTCGGCTCAGGTCATGATCTCAAGGTCCTGGGATCGAGTCCCGCATCGGGCTCTCTGCTCAGCGGGGAGCCTGCTTCCCTCTCTCTCTCTCCCTGCCTGCCTCTCCATCTACTTGTGATCTGTCTGTCAAATAAATAAATAAATAAAATCTTTAAAAAAAAAAAAAAAAAAGAACTCCTTCTTTTCTCATTGGTCAGTCCTTAACACAATGTAGAGTTCTTCAATAAAAGGCATCATTTGCATCTGAAAGAGTGACTAACTTTAAATTCTAAACAATGTGCCAAGGCCTTGCTTATTAACTGAGGAATCAGGCCATGTAGCTTCTGGTCTACCAGGTACACGCCCTCAGGCTATTCATGGCACATCTGGTCCTGTGAAAAATGGGGACAAGACATCAACTTCCTGGAGCTATAATACGGCTGAGATTAAAATATGTGTAAAATGCAGAGAATGGTGCCCGGCATGTAGTGAACGCTAAATGGACAGTAAGCTTAAATGGGAAGCATTTAGCATCTATGTCCCATGTGTCTGTGTGAGTTTGGGGAAAGGGAAGAGAGAAGGTCGGACAAAGAAGGACAGAAAGGGCCTCCACGAGGGGAAAACACGGACACCAGACACAGGACCAGACCTGGGTCTAGAAACTCGGTCTAGAAATAGATAGAGGAGGCGTAATCAGGCTGTTTTTCTCACGACCGCGTATTTTCCTCCCACTTATATCGAGACACCGTAGGCCCTGGGGACATACTCTGGCACCTTGAAGAGGCAGGGGAAACAGAGGAAAGAAGGGAGAGGGAAAGTAGGAAGCTAGCCCTTGAGGGTAGAGAACACCTCAGGAGGAGTTCCAGTTCAATCACTAACTGCAGTGATTCACACCAGCCCCCTATATGGCCCCTGCATGACCAACCTTTCTCCAGCTGAACTAACTGCTTGCTCTCACCCCAGTTACTACTATCCTGACTCTCCCTGGGTCCTCTGAGGCTCTAACGGGTTTGGCAGCGAGGTGGGCTTCTCCACAGTCCCACAGCCTAGAAGGGATCAGCGAGAAAGAAGACTTCGAATGGACGCTGCTCCCCACCTTTAAGCAGAGCTCTGAGGTCTGCTATCTTCCCTGCTCCCCTGAGCTCTGAGGTCTGCTATCTTCATTTGATTTCTGTGTGAGAAGACCCTAGGCTCCAGCTCTGGACACAGACGTTCCCGACTTCGGAGTGGACTGGCGGCAGCACCACTTGTCATCAACCAAGTTGTGCCGGTGGGAGGGACAAGACAGTTTGTATTGAGCATTTACTCAGCTTGACTAGGGAGGATCTGGATAGGGAGGCCTGTGGCCCTGTCTCTGAAAGGGACAGCCTCACACAGAAGCTCTGAAATCTGTCAAGAAAAGTGCCCAGAAGGATTTGCTTCCTTCTGGCCCTCAGCCAGAACCTAGACTCTCTGTTTGCAGCTCCAGGCCATGGTCCCCTTCTGGCAGCCTCCTTCCACTTTCACAGCCGGTTGGAGGAGGGCTTCCCCCTCAGGCCTCCATGCAGGCTTTCTAGAGCGCCATGTGCTCAGAGAGATGGTTTCCTACCCTTCACGGCAGCAGGGCCTTTCCTGAGGTCTGGAGATGAAAAACTGGCATTACAAGGCAGCCAGTGCCTTTCATTTGCTCCCAACCTCTTCAAGCCAAGTTTCCAAATAACAGGGACAGTAACTGCCCAGTGCAGCCCAAAGTCCGCTCTCAAGCTGTTTGGCAAAGGGCCACCTGACTATTACTAGCTTTCCACAGAACAGCATGTACCAAGTTGGAGCACTGTCTTTTGATGTGTGGGTGGATTAGCTGCTATTTAACATGATAGGGCGGGCTCCTTTCCAGTTTGCACCAGCCCTCAGTATGCACCTTCTCTGTGTATAACAGAGCTGCATTTTTCTGTGAAGTTGAACTTGCTTACCTGAGACAGCAAAGGCCAGGAGCAGGAAGCAGAGCCAAAATAAAAAAAATAAATAAAAAAAGAGAGCGAGAGAGAGAGAGAAGTTCATAATGGCTTTTGGAAATATAAATGACATAAATGAAACTCCTGGGAGAAGGGGTATGTAGGCTGAGGAAATATATATTTTCTTTTGGAAGCACACACAGAGTAGAGAATCACTTATCTGGGAATTGCTCTAGCTCCTGCTGTGTAATATTCTATTTTAGCTCAGTAGTGCAAAGGGGAAGAAAGCATCTGACAAGTATATAAATCCCTTGAACTTCTGCTGAAGACCAAGGAAGTCACTGCAAATATGGAGACAGGCAGCAAGGCCTCTATCTAGAAATAGACCATTAGCTTGTTCTGTGACCTTAGGCTAGTGACTTTACTATTCTGGACTTCAATTTCCTTATCTTGAAAATAAATTAGGGAAAGCTAAGTGAATGGTATATAGAAACTATATTATTTTTGCAACTTTTCTGTGAATCTACAATTATTCTAAAATAAAATCTTTCTTAAAAAGTAAAGGGGTTGGGGTGCCTGGGTGGCTCAGTGGGTTAAAGCCTCTGCCTTTGGCTCAGGTCATGATCCCAGTATCCTGGGATCAAGCCCCGCATCGAGCCCCGCTTCCTCCTCTCTCTCGGCCTGCCTCTCTGCCTACTTGGGATCTCTGTCTGTCAAATAAATAAATAAAATTAAAAAAAATAAATAAATAAAGGCGTTACCATATGATCCAATAATTCCATCAACGGTATTTACCCAAAGGAAATGAAAACACTAATTCAAAAAGATATATGCATTCCTATGTTTACTTATTGTAGCATTATTTACAATAGCTAAGATATGGAAGCAGCCCAAATATCCATCTATAGACGAATAGATAAAAGGATGCAGTGCACGGGGTGCCTGGGTTGCTCAGTGGGTTAAAAACTCTGCCTTCGGCTCAGGTCCTGGGATTGAGCTCCGCATTGGGGTGTCTGCTCAGCAGGGAGCCTGCTTCCTCCTCTCTCTCTCTCCCTGCCTCTCTGCCTGCTTGTGATCTCTCTCTCTCTGTGTCAAATAAATAAATAAAAAATCTAAAAAAAAAAAAAAGATGCAGTACACACACAGACACAAACACTCAAATATTACTCAACCATAAAAAAGAATGAAATCTTGCCATTTG
This sequence comes from Mustela putorius furo, assembly GCF_011764305.1. Classification (NCBI taxonomy): domain Eukaryota; kingdom Metazoa; phylum Chordata; class Mammalia; order Carnivora; family Mustelidae; genus Mustela; species Mustela putorius. The sequence goes on from NW_025421424.1 coordinate 2,021,192, forward strand.
CAACAATATGGATGGATCTAAACGAAATAATTCTATGTGAGATAAGTCAGTCAGAGAAAGACAAATACCAAATGACTTCACTCATCTGTGGAATTTAAGAAATAAAACAAAGAAAGAAAAAAGAGATAAAAACAAGCTCTTAAATACAGAGGGAAAATGTAGTTGCCAGAGGAGAGATAGGTGGAGGGCTAGGTGAAAGAGATAAAGGGGATTAAGCGTACATTTATCATGAAAAGCACTGAGAAATGCGTAGATCAATCATCATATTGTACTCCTAAAAGTAATATAACACCGTATGTTAGTTACACTTGAATAAAAATAATTATTCGTGGAATCACACTGAATTTACAGATAAAAATATCTGGGGAGGGGCGCCTGGGTGGCTCAGTGGGTTAAGCCTCTGCCTTCGGCTCAGGTCATGATCTCAGGGTCCTGGGATCGAATCCCGCATCGGGCTCTCTGCTTGGCAGGGAGCCTGCTTCCTCCTCTCTCTCTCTCTCTGCCTGCCTTTCTGCCTGCTTGGTCTCTCTCTGTCAGATAAATAAATAAAATCTTTAAAAAAAAAAATATCTGGGGAGATGTATCATAGTATCCAAAAACTTTTGATTAATCATACCACTTTTAGTTTCAAAGTATAGAACAATCTATTTTTGCTATTAAAAATTATTCTTATCAACAAAATGTTTTGTGATTGTTTATGCTGATAATCTTCTAATTTTTCTGTAATTTCTTACATGCAGTGTCTCATCCATAGTAGCAACTGAAAAACTGCTCTAAGAGGCTGCGGTGGAGGGAATTTAAAAAAAATAGAAACAAACAAGAAAAACTGCTCTCTAGCACATTACATACTAATAAGCTTTCTCTATGACATTTAGATTATTTATTTATTAATTTTGTTTTTATTGAATGAATGATTTACTTTTATAAAGTATGAATGGATTTTTTGGTTCTCTAACAAATAAAATATAACTTAAAAAAATAGTAAAGGGGTTATATAAATTATCTCCAAGATCTCTAGCTCCAACCTGTCATTCTGTGTTTGTTTACATCCATTCAGGTGAAAGTAAGTCTCTTTCCATCTATCCAAATATATTTGTGCCCACTCTTCCTACCGCAGACAAGATATTGATTCGCCCCAGCTCAAATCTATTTTTTTGCTTTTAACATATCCCACAGTCTAGGCAAAACCTGAATTCTCCAAAAGCACATTAAAAACACTCCATCCATATCCACTTTTTCCTGTAAACAAGCGAATTCATCAAGTTGGGAAAAGCTGTTGCTGGCAGTCCATGTTTACCGAATCTCAGTTTTTCCCTAGCAACTGGGCTAATTATAACTCCAGCTACCTGGTAACAGCACTAGATTTCCCTGACACTGGCTGGCAGTTTTAAAGCTGTCTCAGCTCTGTTGGCACCTCCTTTACTGAGAAAGTATCAGAGGAGCCGGGAGATGCAGAGACCTGTGCTAGGAGAGAGTATGCAGAGGCTGCTCAGAAACACAGAGCTTCAGCGGCCGGGAGGGATGCTAGTGACCATCCCGGTCAAGCTCTCTCATTTTATACATAAGTAACCAGAGGCCCAGAAAAAGTGACAAAAGTGACTTGTCTTAGTCAGGAATCTAGCAGTCTTCTGAGGTCTTTCTCTTAATCTTCCCACCCCATCTATCACCCAGTCCTACAGATATTTTACCTCCGTATTTCGCAGATCAGATCCCTCCCTCTATTCCTATTCCCCTGGCCCTCATCATCTCTTGTCTGGGCTGTCCTGCAGACTTCCTGCTTATCTTTCTGGAATCTACCCTCCCCACCCACCAGAAGGATCTAGCACTTTCCCTGCTGCTTGAAACCCATCAGTGGCTCCTTATCATCCTCAGGATAAAGTTTACAGTTTTTTTTAAATGGCACAAAGAATTATGGCCCGCATACTCTACAGCCTCATTCTGTGTCTAGCACTTAAATTTAGCAACACAAAACCACTTATAATTCTCCACGCATTCCATGTGGTTTCTTGTCTTTGGCATTTGCTTCTGGCAAAAGCCCTTTCTTTCCACCTCACCATCCACTGACTAACTAATGATTACTCTCCTTTGAAGACAAAACTCAGGCATCATCTCCTCAAAGAATCCTTTGTGGATTTTCCTTCCCTCTAGTCTATTCAGTTGGATTAGAGTTGCCTCATTTGAGTTCACTTATTCTCTGTACACCTCCTTTTTACTTTTTTACTGCTTTTTACCACACTCTATCACTTGTGCTTTACTCATCTTTGAAGCCCCAACTTCCAGCACAGTACTCAGAATACAGTAGGCACCCAATTAATGTTGATGAATGAGCAAATGGATAAATCCAAAGCCCTCCGTGATCTATCTCTGCTTATCTTTCCAGTTCTCAGCTTACAGCTGCCACAAGCCCCTGAGACCATGTTCTAGCCCAATAGAATGACTCAAAGCATGCCAACACAACATGCTTTCTCATGACTTTGTGCCCTTGTATATGCTGTTCCTATTGTCTAAGATGATCTCCCATTCTTTGTTGTGTCCTTTTAAGATTCAGTTCAAACTTCACTCACTTGCAAAGCCTTTTCTGGTGGATTTTGTCATTCTCCTTAGGACTTGAGAGCAATCTTACATGTCTCTCTTTTTTTTTTTTTTAAGATTTTATTTACTTATTTGAGACAGAGAGCACACATATGGGGGTGGAGGGAAAAGGGACAGAGGGAGAGGGAGAAGCAGACTCTCTACTGAGAAGGGAGCCCCACAGAGGACCAAACCCAGGACCCCCAGATCCTGACCTGAGCCAAAGGCAGTTGCTTAACAGACTGAGCCACCCAGATGCCCCCATGGTAACCTTTATTATGCCATTTTTATTTATTCGATATCTTTCTCCACCAGCATCTGGCACAGTCTCTGGCATGTAGCAGATAGTCAACAGATGCTTCAGTGAATGAATGCATGTGTACAAACCTGAGTAACTGAATGGCCAAGGTGATAATGCAAACAAGGGAAATATTGAGAATGCCTACTCTTTCAATAATATCATGTTATTTCTATCAGTGTGTAAACTTCGATGTACATACCCAATAAAAAGAGGAAATAGCTTTATAATAAGTTTATACAACAATACAAATTTTGTAGACATAGTTAAGGAGATAATCAGAAATGGATTAGAATTAAATTAGACTTCAGAATTAAGTTTTAGATTTATTTTCTAGTGATTGGAAGAAAAGGTCTTAAATATTCAAAGAAAAAAATGTCTTTTTTCTAACAGGCAAGTATTATGACTTCTAATTAAAAGCTCTTAAAAATGAGAAAAGTGGGTGGCTTTTCTCTCTGGGTGGCTCAGTTGGCTGGACATCAGACTCTTGGTTTCGGAGCCCCACATAGGGCTCCATGCTCAGCACAGAGTCTGCTTGGGATTCTTCTCTTCCTCTTCCTTCCCTCTCTCACACATGCATTCTCTCTCTCTCTCTCAAATAAGTAAGAAAAGTTTTTAAATGAGAAATGCTGTATCAAGCAAAAACAGAAAACAAGTTGTTTTTGGTTGAAGCTTCCACAACATTTTAAAGTAACTATAACAGTTATGAGAAAGTTGCTTAAGAATTTTTTTCCTGTAGTAAAATATACATAATACAAAATTTACCATTTTAATCATTTTTAAGCATGCAGTTCAGTGACATTAAATACATTCATACTGTTGTGCAACCATCCATCTCCAGAGCACTTTCCCCAACCTACTGTACCCATTAAACAATAACTTCCCAAGATACCTGGGTGGCTCAGTCGGTGAATGGAGCCTGCACTGGCTCCCTGCTCAGCGGGGAGCCTGCTTCTCCCTCTGCCCACCGCTCCCCAACCTGTGCTCTCTCTCTCTGACAAATAAATAGATAAAATATTTGAAAGGAAAGAAGGAAGGAAGGGAGAGAAGCAGAGAGGGAGAGAAATAAGAAAAAAGAAAAAGGAAGGAAGAAAGAAGGAGGGAGAGAGGAAGAAACAAACAAACAACTCCCCTTCCAAATCCTCCCCCAGCCCCTGGCCACCCCCATTCTACTCTATGTCTCTATGAATTAAGCTATTCTAGGTACCTCATATAAGTGGAACCATATAACAGTTGTTCTTTGTGGCTAGTTTATTTTACTTAGCATAATGTCCTCAAATTTCATCCATGTTATAATATGTGTCAGAATTTCCTTCCTTTTTCAGGCTGAACAATATTTCATTGCAGGCGTGTATCACATTTTGTCTGTCCACCTGTCAATGGATATTCAGGCTGCTTCCACCCTTTGCCTACTATGAATAACTTTGTTATGAACATGGGTGTACAAATACCTGTTTGAGTTCTCTTCTTTCAGGTATATTCCTAGAAGAGGACATGTTGGATCATACAACAATTCTATGTTTAATTTTTTTAGGAATCATCATGCCATTTTCCACAGCAGCTTCATAGATATATACTGGGTTTACAGTTTTTCCACAGCCTGAACAACATATGTTATTTTCCAGTTTTTTATTTCTTTGCTTTGTTTTTATAGCAATCATATAATAGCTGTGAAGATTAAACGTTTTTTATTTTTTTATTTTATTTTTATTTTTTTAAGATTTTTATTTATTTATTTGATAGAGAGAGATCACAAGTAGGCAGAGAGACAGGCAGAGAGAGAGGGGGAAGCAGGCTCCCTGCCGAGCAGAGAGCCCGATGCGGGGCTCGATTCCAGGACCCTGAGATCATGACCTGAGCTGAAGGCAGAGGCTTAAACCACTGAGCCACCCAGGCGCCCCGATTAAACGTTTTTTAAACCAAGAACACAAATACCATTTACAACGATTTAAGGACAGGGTCTCCCTACTTTCTTCCTACTTCTATTCCGAAAAGAAGAGGAAATAGGCAAGCATGCCTTTGCAGATCTCAGGAAGCTGAGAATGAGGAATCACATACACAGTGTGCACAGACATGGGCTATGTTCACCCCAGGCTTCCAGAGAACTATTTTAAAAATAGTTTGGCCAAAGTCGTCCTGATTTCCCTTCTCTCTACTTGTATTTCTCCCTTCCCTACTATGCACATTTCTTAGACTTCCCGAAAGTGAAACACAGGAGAGAAAAACCTTAGCATCTAACTAAACAAGGGTTTAAAGGTTTACTAAACTGTACAAAGAAAACAAGAGTCAACTCTGTTAAATATAAGAAGAAAACCATTCACTGCAACAGCGACTGGACCATCCCATATGCAATAATCCAAAAGGTGTATCTGGGCTCCAGGATGTGTCCCCAGATATGCAGGATAAAACAGTCCTTCACATTGATTTAACACCTAACACTTTAAAACAGGTTTGCCTGTGGGGAGGATGGCAGGGCCGGAATTCGGGCCTCTATTTTAGGAAACAAAGGCTCAAAGGAGTTGTGGATATGGCCAAGGTCACGTAGCAAGGAATATTCAGAATTCAGGTCTTATAATTGAGTCCAAAAGTTGTCTCCCTACATTTTGCTATCCCTCAAAGATAAAGGTCTTTCTCTAATTGCTTTCCATTGATCCCAAAGTTCCTAAACTGTATAGCCCAACAGATTTCCTTGGGACTTCACTGAACTTTTGGGTGCTTAGCACAGTAACGCTGCACGTAGGCTGTTCTCATTATATTGTCCAAAGCCTAAGAAACTCTGGCTAGAACTAAAGAAAATCAGTTGGTGAACCAAAGAGCAATTTAACAAAGAGAACGGATCTTAAGATTTCTTGTTGCAAGAAAAAAATATTTTAGTAACCATGTGTGGTGATAGATGTTAACTAAACTTATTGTGGTGATTGTGTTTGCAACATACGCACATAGCAGATCATTATGTTGTACGCCTAAAATGAATTTAATGTTATATGTCAACTACATCTCAATTTTAAAAAAGGATAGTTCTTTTTTTTTTTAAGATTTTATTTATTTATTTGACAGACAGAGATCACAAATAGGCAGAGAAACAGGCAGATAGAGAGGAGGAAAAAGCAGGCTCCCTAATGAGCAGACAGCCCGATGCAGGGCATGATATCAGGACCCTGGGATCATGACCTGAGTCGAAGGCAAAGGCTTTAACCCACTGAGCCACCCAGGCGTCCCAAAAAAGGATAGTTCTTAAAAAGTGAAAAAATTAGGGGGGCCTGGGTGGCACCATCAGTTAAGCGTCCAGCTCTTGGTTTGGGCTTAGGTTGTGATCTTGGGGTCGTGAGATTGAGCCCCACATCCAACTCCACGTTCAGCATGTTGTTGCTTGAGACTCTTCCTCTCCCTCTGCCCCCAACCCTGCCTGTACTCTCTCTCTCTATAATAAGCAGATAAATATTTTTTAAAAAATTTTAAAAGACAATAAAAACTTTTTAAAAGATAAAATGAATTAAGAACCAGACCAAGCTATATTACAAAGTATTAAATCAAAATGATAAAAGTTTTTGAATTAAAGCCAATCACAGTCAATAATTTTTGTGAAAATAAAGGACTTTGTACTATAACTAAATAAAATATTTTCTTTAAAAAACCCAGAAATTTAACAAACCCAGCCTTTCTTCTTTATTCTCTTTGAAGGAACATTCGTATTTGAGGGTGACAGATTTGCTGCAATACGGGCACTTGGATTGTATTATGTTATTTATTTATGAGCAAACTAAAATAGAGAATTAAGACAAAAAGGACAAATGGTCCCAAATCCACTACTGATGAAAAAAACTAACTAAATAAAAAATAATTGGATTTATATGGGCAATTCTGTCATCCCTCAATTTACCACGATAATGGCAAACATTTTTTTTTTTAAAGATTTTATTTATTTATTTGACAGAAATCACAAGTAGGCAGAGAGGCAGGCAGAGAGAGAGAGGAGGAAGCAGGCTCCCTGCTGAGCAGAGAGCCCGATGCGGGACTAGATCCCAGGACCCCGAGATCATGACCTGAGCCGAAGGCAGCGGCTTAACCACTGAGCCACCCAGGCGCCCATGGCAAACATTTCTTAATGGCTTACTATGTAACAGGAATTCTGTTGATTTCAACTAATCAGCTCATTTAATCCTCCCTCAGATCCTAAAAGATTGGTGCTATCACAACAACACTTCAGCTCAGAGAAATTACAGTATTTTCCCAAATTAACACAGGTAGTGAGTAGTAGAACCAAGATTCTTTCTCGGGTCTGTTGGGTCCATCTCTTAACCACTACTTCCAGTGATCACAGAATAGAAGAAATGATGAAAATTTCAGATGCAAGTAAAGTCAATAGGCTTATGTTTATCATGATTTTTAAATCATGTTTATCATGATTTTTAAATCATGTTTATCATGATTTTTAAAACCTGCTCCAGGGACGCCTGGGTGGCTCAATTGGTTGAGCAGCTGCCTTCAGTTCAGGTCATGATCCCAACGTCCTGGGATAGAGTCCCACATCGGGCTCCTTGCTCGGCGGGGAGCCTGCTTCTCCCTCTGCCTCTGCCTGCCATTCTGTCTGCCTGTGCTCGCTCACTCTCCTTCTCTCTCTCTCTCTGATAAATAAATAAAATCTTTAAAAAAAAAAAAAAAAAAAACCTGCTACAGACGTATGCTATGTATAAATTCCAAAGTTTGCTCAGGAGAAGTATCATCCAGTCTCAAAGATGAGAAAGCACAGCTCAGAGAAGTCAGGCAGTTTAAGAGGCTGACATATAAGGAAATATAATGCTTTCAGTTCCTACATAAAGGCCAAAACCAATTTAACCTTCTAATATCAATAATGTCTCACTTAAACATTAACTTTATCTGGTCCAGGAAGACACCATTCAATTTTTCCTGATGATGTTTTTATCTGATCCGGCCAGATTTTAAATTCCGTTCCTGAAAGGGAACCCTAAAATTTTTTTAAAGCAATCTTAGTGGGGAGGGGCACACCTCGGTGGCTCAGTTTGCTAAGGGTCCAGCTCTTGGTTCTGCTCAGGTCATGTTCTCACGGGTCATGAGATCGAGCCCTGCATCAGGCCCTGTGCTCAGCTGGGAGTCTATCTAAAGAGTCTCTCCCTATGCCCCTCCCCTACTCTCTCTCTCTCTCTTTCTCTCTCTCTCTCAAACAAAACAAATATTTTTTAAAAAATAAAGAAACCTTGGATAATAATAAATTCACACAAGCTGAACAAGTAAGTAGTCATCATGGGGCAGAAACAGTTGATAGTGGTTTCACATGCTCTTTGTGGACTGGATGTTTACCACATAGCAGTGGATTTCATAAATTCCAGGGTTGGGCATATTTCTAGTGGCAGCACACTCAGCAATCATAAGAAGATGCAGGATTAGATAATCAACAACAACCAGGAAGTCAGCCAAGTGGCCATCCAGAAACTATTTACCAGAACAGCTGCAGTCCAGAAATGCTCCCAGCCAGTCTCCCTAGGAGTGGGCCATACTCAGCTGTGGACCACTTACGGCATTTTCTCACTTAATTTTGCTCCATGATCAGGAGCTTTAGGTACTGCAGCGGTTTCTCCCCTTAGTGCTTAGACCTTCAAAACTGTGTTCCCACAAAACCTGAACCTACAATTAATATTTGCTACCAACAGGGGGCAGTGGTACCTGATTATGCCCCAGTTTATTTGGGCTGAAGGTAAGCAGCCTCTTCTGTGTTGTTTCTTTTTAAATTGCTTACAAAAATTGAAGGTTAAAGGAGAAACACACAACAGAAAAGCCTCCAGTCTCACAGAACCAATTTTTATGTACACTTTAATAGTATTTTATTAATCTGTAGCTAGCATGAGTTTTAAAATTATTTCTGAATTCTCTGAACATCTCAAAAGACAGAAACCCTAAACTCCTTTAATTTATTTGCTTTGAAGTTGATTCTTCTAGGTTTTTACACAGTCCTCTAACTTTTATAACTTCTCATACAATTAAACATCCTTATAGCTGCCATTACAATGAAGGATTATGTCTAATTTAGGTTAGTCTCTCCCTCACTCAGCTACCTAACTGAGGATTTGCCACTTGGTGAGAGAAAGATTGAACCCTTTTCCAGTCATTTTCTCCTAAAGTTTCCCATATTTCCCTTACCTGCAGTCATGGCAAAATACTTGATTGTCTCTCACTAAGATAGTAGTATTTTACTCTTTGGTACATATATTTAACAAGAATCTGCTGTTGCAAAAATATGTAAAATGATAAAATAATTACTATTCACAAGAGACATTATGTAAGTTTTACAAACAGTGGTTTTATCGAAAAGAATCATGCACAGGGGTGCTTGGGTGCTTAGTCGGTTAAGCATCTGTCTTCAGCGCAGGTCACAAACCCAGAGTCCTGGGATCAATCCCCACATCTAGATCCCTGCTCAGTGGGCACTCTACTTCTCCCTCTCCCTCAGCTGCTCCCCCTGCTTGTGCTTTCTTTCTCAGTCAAATAAATAAGTAAAATCTTAAAAAAAAAAAAAAATCATGCATCCATCACCCAAGTTAGTGTGGGTTCTGACTCGGCTGGGGGTGTGATTTAATATATTTACTTTATTTAAAGAAGTGACCTTCCGGGACACCTGGGTGGCTCAGTGGGCTAAAGCCTCTGCCTTCATCTCAGGTCATGATCCCAGGGTCCTAGGATCAAGCTCCCCATCAGGCTCTCTTCTCAGCAGGGAGCCTGCTTCCGTTCCTCTTTCCGCCTGCCTCTCTGCCTACTTGTGATCTCTGTCAAATAAATAAATAAAATCTTCAAAAAAAAAAAATAAAAGAAGTGAACTTCCAACGCTGAAGAAAAATCAAGCTAAGTTTGCTTACACAACAGGGCTCTAAATTCACATCTGAACTACTTGACTTACCATGTGATGCCCTGCATTGTCACCCTCGGTGTCTCTGCACCCACATTGCTACTAATCCATTGTCTTAACCTTGTGGAACCTCAGTAAGGCATATTCATGGGAATATCTGCAGGTGAGATTAAAAGAGCCTCTTTCTCATTTTACAATCTCATAATAACTACTACCATTGGTAAATGTATAACTACTACCCCCTCATTTACATAATAAGCTATGAAGTTTACAAAGTGCTGTGATAGAAGTCTTCTCATTTAAACCTTATGACTGCTATTTATTCATACTCTCAGCAAATAATCTTCAGTGCTCAGGGACTTGTGTGGTATTCTGCATGCTAATTCTACAGGGGCTGGCACAGACTCAGAAAGGTTAAATAATTTGCCTAGATCCCCTGGTTGTCCAGGGCTCTGGCTGGGATGGTTTTCTGATGCCTCGTCCTTCCATCAAAATGGAACTGCCCTTGCTCCTATCAACCCCTCATCACTGCATAGTATGATAAATTCATTTCAACTATGATGTTAATGATCAATCATGGCTTTATGGGTTTTGCTTCCCAAATAAGAAGAGCATTTTAACTTAAACCTTCAGTGCTTCCCAAAAAAATCACAGCCAAATGGGATGAGTAATATGACAGATGGATTGAACAAAGACTTGGTAAGAAGGGAAAGGAGGGGACACAGTAGTCTGCGATTCCTCAAATCATAGGATGCCAGTAGGTGCCTGATGACTCTGGCTTAAGACCAGGAACAGACAGGGCTTAGTGGCAACACTAGGCTAATAAAAGGGTTAGCACCTTGGCATGTGACAATGTCCTGTGACTGCTCCCCCAGACTGCCCCTCTAGAATCTTTTTTTTTTTTTTTTTTAAAGAATCTTCTTAATCATACTTCTCTAGGGATGTAGCGGTGCCCTCCCACACCCCACCCAAAACGTGGCCCAAGGACAGTCTTGTTAGTCATATAGAGCACAGGGTGAGACCAAATGATTAAAGCAGTCAGTTGATTGAAGCTTAAAAAATTCCCTTCCCTTAAATAATCCAAGACACTGCCCATTCCTTCTGCCTTGCTTTGGAGACAGCTAATGAAAAATGCTCCTCCTTCTGTACAATGAGCAAATTCATTCACTATTTCTACCCTAAGACAAAGACTGCCATTCCTCCTCCCCACCTCCTCTCCTTCCCACTGCATTACCAACCCTCCCTTGAGAACAGCTTCCTTGACATCACCCCTCGCCACTCTATTCAGGCATGCTTACTCTATAGCCACGTAAGAGATGACAGATGAGTCTGGACGAATTTCAGGAAGATGCAGGTTAAATAATGAAAATCCAGGAAAGACAGAAAACAGGGCTTAATCCCCCAGATTTAGCTGCCCACATTAATTTACCAAATAACTGTTTGGATTTCAAAGACACCAGTTATTCCTCTGATCCAGCCTATTATCTAGCAACCTGCAAAAGCTTCCCAAACCTTCTTCTCGACAGGACAGGGCACACACAGACAAAGTATAGTCTGCTGGTGTAAACAAATGAGAGATTTAGAAACTCTGAAAAAATCAGAAGCCACCAGCTCCGGGTCACTCGGGCCCCTTTAGAGATTGTCCAGACACTAAGAAGGCTAAGGAAGCCAACATTATGGTAACCAGGAAACTTAACCCAAAAGCCTCTTACCAAGGCGCTGTCTCTTCTCACCCTCCCCTCAACCAATCACCCTCCCCTCAACCAATCCCCCTCCCTCTTCCTTCCCTACTCCAGTCACTCCTGCATCAACCCAGACCACCCTCCCTCTCAGAGAAGCACCACTCCCTCCCACCCCTCAGGCCAGCAGCACCCTTTCCTTCATTCTTAGGTGAACTAGTCCTAAACCTGAAAACACCTAAGACACCACAGATTCGCCTTTCAATCTTATCTGCATCATCTTCAAAAACAAACTCGAAGTTCTCAGGGGCAGAACCCTGCGCAGCCCTGCCCTTTGTTCTGTCCGCTCATTCCCTGAGGTCACTGAGCCAGAGGAGAAGGGGCCCTTCTCTAGCTGAACATTTACCCTGGAAATGGCCTGCTTCAGTCACTTCTGTGGCTTTTAAAAAATGCAGATTTCCAGAGGGCGCCTTGGCGGGCTCAGTCATAAGACATGTGCCTCCTGGGGTCCTGAGTTCCCGCCCATGCTGGCTGCAGAGATGACCGAAAAAAAATTAAATAAAATTTTAAAAAATGCAAATTTTCAAGCTCACCTTCCCTTGCATTACTCAGTCAGAATCCCTAGGGGGGTAAGGCAGGGAATCTACATTTCAAACCAGTTTCCCAAGGTGACTGTTCTGAACAGTTCCACCGCAGAGCAGACTCTGATTTAACCCAGCTCCCTCTCCTTACACACCAGGAGAGCACAAAACAGGCACTATTGAGGCAAAGTGGGCTGGTCCAAGGTCATCCGCATTCCGGGGGCCAGACCCGGTGTGGAACCTGCCTCCCTCCCTAGTTAGCACTGTGGGAGGTAGGAAAAGCTGAGGATCTGAGAGTGGGCCACCAGCCCCCGGCCCGCCGGAGCACGCGGCTCCTGCACTCACCCGCTTGTAGATGTCATCCCGGCTGGCCTCATACTTCTGTTGCATGCGCTCCTCCAGGAAGTAGATGCGCAGCTTGAGGCTGAAGTTCTCCTTTTTCAGGTCATTGAGATGCTGGGACAGAGTGCGATATCCATTAGACATGGTGGGCAACCCATGGGGAGCAGCATGCCCAGCCGCCCCCTCACCCTAGGAACATAGTGCGGCTGCACCGCGGCATGAAGCAAGCCGCTGGGACGCTGCTGGGGCTATGGCGACATGACCCCGGGGGCTGGCGCTCTCTCGGGGACCTGGGACTGGGCTCACTGCTCTGGATGCTGGAGTGCAGCGCACTTTCCTTTTTTACCTCTGGGAGATATTTGCGGAATCCCTGACAGAGGAACATGCTGCGTGAACTCAGACACAAGTGGTGTAACCCGACTCCAAGCCGGGACCGGGCTGTCACCCTCCCCAAGCCTCCCGGGCCCAACAGTAGGCAGTTAACAGTTTCTTGGAAAAGAGAGAACTGACTCCCCCCACCCCCCAGCCAGACACTTCCAGGAAATGGAGAACAGGAATACTTCAAGGTGCTGGGGGGCTTGCACAAAAGGGAGGAAAATGAAGGGCTGTGCGTGTGAGTGGGCACTTAAGTCTCCGGTGGCGATCTGCACAGTGAAAACCCTAAGGGGGCACCTGGCTGGCTCAGTGGGTAGAGCTTGAGCCTCTTGGTCTCAGGATCCCGAGTTTCAGCCCCACACTAGGGATAGAGTTTACTTAAAAATAAATAAATAAATACTAAGCAAACAAACAAACAAAAAAATAAACCAAAGGAGTGTGGCCAAGAGCAAGAAATCGATTGCTATAGGAAAGAGCACATGTCAAATATCCCCTTTCCATCAGGTGCAGATTTTAAAAAACCTATAACAGGAGGCCTCTCCAATGTTTCTCTGATGATCCAGAACTCATCTCTAGCCAATTCCTTCCTAGTTTTCCTCCCTGGACTTCTCAAGTCCTAAAGCACTTACATAAATGCCTTCCCTACCATGGGCCTCCCAGCCACACACACACCAAAGCCACCCCCAAAGTAAGAGTAAATCCAGTTCCCAGGGGGTGGACAAGCTCACAAAGAGGCTGGGCCAAAGACTCCTTCCTCCAAGGGATGAGGGAAAGAGAGGGCTGAGGGGGGTGGGGAGGCGTCAGTCTGGAGCCCAGAGATTTCAGCCAGTCACTGGTTCTTAACTCTGGCACCTGCCAGGCACTCATCACCAGATCCTGCTCACAGAGCAATTTAAGATCCTTGAATAGCAGCTGCAACATGAGCAGGAAGTATTATTTATACCATATCACCCGGAACATTGAAGGTGACTGGGAGACCATCGCACAGCACATATATGAAACACCAGTTCTTAGTTCCAGTAAAACGGGGTTGAAAAAAATGTTAATCTTGGCAGGTAAAGTAAAGAAAACTAAAACCTTTATACTTAGATCAAGTACTCACTTCTTCCCTAACCTACCAGCTCTTCATTGTTTTAATTCTATCTTACTTCTTCATAATAATTCTACTCAACATCTCCTGAGTATCCACCAGGTAATATGTTGGGCATGACAGATACAAAGATGAAGGCATTCCCAACTCTCAAAGAGCTGGGTGGCCGTACAGATGTAGAGATGTAGTTTCCACTGCAATCCTCCAGGTTTGTGTTAGTCAAACATTTTACATTTTATACTGTAATCCAGTACAAACACACACACATACGCACACAGATATAACTAAAGTAAAAGTTTCACAAAGTAGTGTTATCACTACGTGTGATTTTCTATTCTATACTGGTGTTTTTCTTTTGTTGTTGTTGTTTTTTCCCAAAAATTTTATTGGGGGAAAACTACAAAACATTTACAGTACAATGTTTACAGTCACAATTTGTAGTAAACTGATTCCCCAAAATATATTACAACTCAAGTTGACTTATCTTGTTACATTCAAAAACCTACTCTGTCAAAGTAGTCTCACAGTGCCTTTGGAAAGGGCCAGAACTTGCCTTAAATCTTCCTCAACCAAATAAGTATTTTCTATCAGTGCTTGAGAGCATTTGAATGTAGGATGGGTTCAACTGCACAAAAGGAGAAAATATTTACCACTTTCTTACATAGATCTAAAGTGAAAAGCCACCTCTTAGTGCTATGAATGGTATGTAGTACATGAATATGCCTTGTTTTTTCATTACAGAAAATTCCAAAAGTTGTACTTTTTTTTTTTTTTTGCATGTGTAGAAAGGCAGGAATGCTTTCCTGGACAGCAGATGAATGAGCAGTAGCTTTAGTTTGTACGTAGGTACAGTTGGAGCACTATGTATGTATATACTGGTGTTTTTCTATTATTCTTCCTGGGAGTGACCCGCTGAATTGATTTCATGATCCACGAAGACGTTTCACACCTAAGTTTGAAAAACACTGCATGTGTGAGAACCCAGAAGAAAGAGTGATTCATTCTTACTGGAATGATGAGAAAAAAGCTTCACTAAGACTTGCATGGCCTGGGGTGCCTGGGTGGCTCAGTGGGTTAAAGCCGCTGCCTTCGGCTCAGGTCATGATCCCAGGGTTCTGGGATCGAGCCCCGCATTGGGCTCTCTGCTCAGCAGGGAGCCTTTAAATTATTAAAAAAAAAAAAAAAAAAAAGACTTGCATGGCCCTTTGAAAGATGGAAAAAGTTGAACTGAATAAAGTGGCCTCAGGCGCGCATAATTGGAACTGAGCATTCGCTCAAATAGATTTGGATTATACGTGGGCAACACGTTTCTTACTGTCAACTGTAATCAAAGACAAAATATTCCTCCTTTCTAAAAAGAAAAGTACACATTTAAAACTCATTTATCTGTTTTCATTAAATCTGTGCTCTTGAAATTAAAGAGTATCATTTAGGCTGAGAGAGAGTGAGGAAGAGGAAAGTCTAAATAAAAACTCAAAAGATCCTTTTCTGGTCTGAGCTCTGTTACTAAATAACTGTATGACCTTGGAAATGCACCTCTCCAGAGGCCTAAGTGTCCTCATTTTTTAAATGAAGTGGTTGGAAAGTAGGTGATTTTTAAGGCCCTTTTTTGGCCTAAGCTCCTAGAGGAAATAACCTACTTACTATCTCCTTATTATCTACTACTACCGTTTTGCACAAGGGGAACTGGGCTGCCAGATTCTACATTAGGGTTTAATCATCCTTTCGATGTCTACTTAGATTCTTTTCACATAAAAGTCACATAAGATAGTTTAATAAAAGTTCATGGAAAGTAAAATTGCATATGAATGCAGGGATCCTTACCTAACCTAGATATTTCTTTCTACACATAAATGCCTGTTTCATCTTACTCCCAGTGATACCTTGCTTTTTCATCTCTCTGGCCCTTTATCTGGTTTCTTTTTGTTTGTTTGTTTGCCAGCTCCTTAAAGTGAGTGCTTAAACAATGGTTGTTAGTTCACCCCCTTCTCATGTTTTTCTCTCCATACTTTCTCCCTTGAGATTTTATCCACTTTTAGAGCTGTCACTGTAGCCTCCCAAACAACCCCCAAACCTTCACCTGAGCCTTCTCCCCCAAGATCTAGCCCTCCATATCCAGGTTCTTGCTAGATAGCTCAACTTGTATATGTCATTCTCACAGCAAACCTCACAGCAAAGACTGCGACAGCCTGTCATGTCTGCCAGACTTCATTCCAGTCATCCGTTCTCATATTATAGGCACAGTAATGTTTTCAAAACTCAAATCTTATCCTGACATCTCCCTTACTTAAAACTCTTTACAGGTACCTCATCACTCTTAGAATAAAGGAAAATGCCATCATATCCCCTCAAGAAACACCGCCTCTTTTTTTTCAAGTCCTGAATTCCAATCCCACCCAAACAAAGCCTTCTCTGCTATCCCAGCCCAGAAAGGAAAGACGTCTCTCTCTTTTGAACTCCTCAGGCAAATACCAACATTGGGCAAGTGTTCTTAGGGGGCCTCATGACAATGTTTATATGTTGTCTGGGGGGGATTACTTATGCCTCTTAGAGCTATTGAACTTTTCCTGTGTTTATGTCTCTCCAGCTAGTCTCTGAGCTGCCCAAGGAAAGGGTCAACGACGCACACATCTTTCTCTCCTCCTCCAGCTCCCACAACAGCCAAGAAGCCCTCCCCAGTAACACACAGCCGGGTTTACAACCACCTCCACCACACTGGAGAGTTTTTCTGTGGGCTGACAAGGCATATTTGGAGTCTTAGCACTCTCACTGCTTAGTATTTAGGAAGCACTCCCTAAATATTTGTTGAATTAATGAATAGATAAGTATTCCATATATACTTTACTTTTTGCTGATCTGACCGGATGGGGCTAGCTTGCTTATATTATTCTCACAATTTTCCAATGATACAGAAAAGTTTGTTTTAATAGCTCCAAAGAGACTACATTTGCTGGAATGGTTCCTGTAGAAAATTTCTAAGTTTACATACCTATCTAGACCTTCCTCTTGGACTCCAGTCTACACCTAACCTCCCAGTAGAAATGTCGACTTGAATAGAGACCTGTCATCCTTGTGGCATCTGAAACTGGAGTCTTGATCTTTCCCAGCACACGTGTTCCTACCCCAGTGGATCCCATTTCAATTGGTAACAACCCAGTATGTGCAGTTGTTTGGGCCAAAACCTTTTGAGTTATTCTTGTCTCTTCTTTCTCGTATACATCATTGCATCTGTCCGTAAATCTTATTATTTCTACTTTCAACAGAGAGAGAATCCATCTACTACCATTGCATGGTCATTTCCGCAACTCTGGCCCAAGAGGCTACGATTGCATGCTCCCCTAAATTACTTGAATAGTCCCGGTACCTGGTCTCCCTGCTCCCACCATAGCTCCCCTATAAAGTATTCTTAGCACGGCAGCCACAGGGACCCTTTAAAATACATCACATTACTTCTCTGCTGGAAACCCCCACTATTTAATTTAATTTTTTAATTTTTCCATCAAATTAAAAGTGAAATGCTAAGTCATTTCACCAGCCCGTTAAGGCCCAAGGCCCTAATCTGGAGCCAGGCTCCTTGCCCCGTCTTTTCCCTTTTTCTTACTACTCTCCTCCTACACACTTTTCTCCAGCCATAGGCTTCCCTTTGCTCCTTCTCAAAAACAGCCAGCACCTTCTTTCCTCGGGGTCTTGAGGCTTGGTGATCCTCCTGTATGGTATGCTCTCTCTCTAGCAGATTCTGTTCCTCACCTTCTTTAGGCCTTTGATCAGATATCATGCCCTCAAGGAAGTGACCACCCTATTTAAAAGTGTAACTCTCCCTAGACCTCACCTCAGAAATCCCTTCATTGTTTTTTTTTTTAATCCGTACACTTTCAGTGCTTAAAATATTATATTTCCTTGTTTATTTTGTTACTTATCTGTCTCTGCCCACTAGCATGTGAACCCCATAAGTAAGGCAGGATTTTTTCCCATTTTGTTCACTGCTCTATGTCACTAGTACCAGGAACGGAGCCTGGG
Source organism: Mustela putorius furo (assembly GCF_011764305.1). Classification (NCBI taxonomy): domain Eukaryota; kingdom Metazoa; phylum Chordata; class Mammalia; order Carnivora; family Mustelidae; genus Mustela; species Mustela putorius. The sequence goes on from NW_025421424.1 coordinate 2,039,004, forward strand.
ATACAGTAGGTGCTTAATAAATATCTGTTGAACAAAAGAATTGAGGAATTAGGGCACCTGGGTGCTTCAGTCGGTTAAACAACCAATTCTTGATTCTGGCTCAAGTCATGATCTCGGGATAGTGGGATGGAGCTCTGCGCTCAGTGTGGAGTCTGCTTGCCCCTATCCCTCCCTCTGCTTGTGTGCTCTCCCCCTCTGAAATAAATAAATAAAATCTTTTTAAAAAGAATTGATGAATAATTAACCTGCTGACTTTGACCTCTCTGGACTCAATGTGAGTGAATGAGAAGGAGAGAGCACTGCTCCCCCCAAAATTGGGCTCAATCTCACCACCCTGAAGTCATGACCTAAATGGAAACCAAGAGACGACGTATGCTTAGCCAACTGAGCCACCCAGGCGTCACTCTGGATTTAATTCTAACAGAACTCAATCTGTATACAACATAACATAGGTGTTTCAGGATGAAGAGCTTATCTAAAGTCATTCCTCTTTATGTCATTTTTAAAAAAAGGATTTTATTCATTTATTTGCAAGAGAGTGAAGGTGGGGGCATGCTAGAATGCACAAGAGGGTAGGGAGGGGCAGAGAGAGAGGGAGAAGCAGACTCTCTGCTGAGTGGAGAGCTCTGTGAAGGGCTTGATTCCCAGGACCCTGACATCATGATCTGAGCTGGAGGCAAACACTTAACTGACGGAGCTACACAGGTGCCCCTAGAATGTTATTTTTATAATTAAAATAAACTTTTCAAACAAACTAACTTCGACATACAGGAGAGAATGTGAACTTTGAATAAGAGTTCGGAGCAAATGGAGAATGACACATTACTACCAAAGGACAATATGAACTATACGAATAGTAAAAACTATAGAAAACAGGAAAGATAGGCTGTCAGAGAAGGTTCCACAGAGAACAGGCATTATAGCTCTCCTGAAAGGATGAATCAGGTTTGGCTAGGCTCCAGGGAGAACATAAGGCAATCCAAGAAGGTAGGACAGAAGCAGAAGGGCAGAGGCCAAATGGACTAAAACAAAGAGCCCATGATGTCACAGAACTGGGGGAAAGCACACAACCATTTTCGGAAATACACAACCGTTTTCAGAAGTACACAATGATTTTCAGAAGATCTTTTTTATTTTTTTTTTTTTTGAAGATTTTATTTATTTATTTGACAGAGAGAGACAGCACAAGCAAGGGGAGTGGTAGGCAGAGGGAGAAGGAGAAGCAAGGTCCCCACCAAGAGGAGAGCCGGATGTGGAGCCCCGTGTGGGGCCTGGTGGGAGGCTTGGTCCCAAGACCCTGGGAACATGACCTGAGCTAAAGGCAGTCACGTAACAGAATGACACACCCAAGTGTCCCCATTTTAGGAAGATCTTAAAAGCCAGGGTGAGGAGCCTGAATTTTTCCTACAGGCAGATCCTGGCTCTCAATTTGCACGAGTGAAGAAAAAGGCAATGGGGGAGGGCCAGGGGCTGCTTACTAGAAAGACTGGTTGGTTGGTTTGTTGTTTCTGTTTTTACTTGTTTGCATCTTGTAGCTTTAACAGACAAAAGTGTGCATCCCTGGGCTTCACGCTAGACCCACCTACTACTACTCTATCTGGCCTCTTGCGGGCAGTCCCCGGGTCTGTATGTTTTTATAAACTCTGCATCTCTGGGGAAATAAAGAGACACTGCAGGTTCCCAAGCAAGGACAGCAGGATTGTCTTTGTTCCTCCTTTCTTACACAGAACATGGAAAATCTTTTCTCTTCTCTCAAAATACTTTTTTCAAACATTAATGGCTCTTCCCTGTTCTTTTTTTAATTTCTTCTTTCCACCGCTTCTTAATGTATTAGTTCACTGTGGAAATAAGACTTTAATAAGGACTCAATCAATGCCAACAATAGTAGGAGGATTACAAGCCAGCTGTTGTATGTCATGCCCCATTAACATAACCAACTGGCAAGCCGGACTTTAAAAAAACTCAGCTTCACATTTCCTTAATCATATTCAGACCCCCCAGATTGTTCTCAGAATGGAAATGGCTAAAGACATATTAATGGCTCTCCAATCTCTCTCCTAAAAATAAAGGTCCACTCCACTCAAAATGATTAATCATTTTTATTGACATTCTTTTCAAATATAATACTTCTGCAACAAGCTCTGTTAGCTTGATATCTATGATAATTCATATCTAAAATTCATGAAAATAAAATTATTCTTTAGTAACTTAATATGGCAAATAGAGGAGTAGTGTTTTCAGTAATCCTTGACAAAATAGGTAATAAATATTATCATTATTATACATATTTATCCAGGTGGGATAGCATGGCATTATGGAAAAAGCAATAGATTTTGAACTAAAGAGATCTAGGTTCAAATCCCAGTTCTGCAATTTTTAAATTGTGTATCTCTGGGAAAGATACTTAGTAGTAATTAAGCTAGGAGACTGGGATCTGGGTAGGGTACTAAGAGGGTTGCAACTGTATGTTTTTTAATCTGAGACAAATAGAGTGAAAATAGTGTTTGTTAAAATTTAGATATGAGAGGGGTGCCCCTGGGTGGCTCAGTCACTTAAACTTCCAACTTTTGGTTTCCATTCAGGTCATGATCTCATGGGTGGTGAGATGGGGCTCTGCGCTCATCGGGGAGTCTGTTTGAGATTCTCTCTCTCTCTCTCTCTGCCCCTCTTCCCCAATTATGCTCTCCCATTCTCCCCTTAAAATAAGTAAATGACTCTTTAAAAAACTTTTAGATATTAGGTACATGGTAAGTATTTTATTGTTCTTTGTATATTCCTGTTGTTTGTGAAATAGGTCATAATCTTTAAAAACTATTTCCAAAGGAATGAAACTAGGAATTATAGGGGGGCAGCTATGAATTAGATAGAAGGATAAATCCTCTAGTAGAGTTGGATATAATGAACTCATTGCCATACACCATCCATACATTCATTCATCAAATATATATTGAGCACTTACATTATAAGGGACAGTATATTTACTGTCACCAAAGGGACACAACTGAAATTAAAGGACCACTTGTCAGGGATTTTGTGAAGAGTTTTCACACATCAGGCACCCTAAGCTACAAGTTTCTGAAGAAATCTCAGAACACGCCACTAGCTCTCTGGGAGTAGAACCCTAAAATGTGGTGGCAGTCGACCTGTTCCAACAGAGCTCAGGCTGCCTTCACAGCAAGGTGTAAAGGAGAAATGGGCATAAAGGACATCAAATTTCCAAGACAAAAGCAGCAACGACTGGGACCCAAGGATGATCCCCAATAGATGATTTAACCTATAACTTTTCTGACTGTCATATTTTCCGAGACAACCCCATGGAAGGGGCATACAAAGAGTTGGAGACCATTTCCTGCTTTTTGACATCCAGTGGAATTCAATCCAGGAGTCTAACTTGTTTTGGATTGGAGGGTAGGAGTAGACAGGAGAGACATGGCAGGGAGAAGGAGGAGGGTAGGTTTTTATCACATATAAATATTTTCTTTGTAAAACATATATGTGCCTGGGAATTCCTATGCTTTTCTGATAAAATCAAAGCTGAAGAGATAAAAAAGTTTAATTCCTGGCTGTTTTGAATGACTTGAACTTGTATTACAAAATTAATTGGATACGATTAAGCTGTCTTCATAATGACAATCACCTGCATAGACTCTGACAATGTACAAAGGATGTCCATGTGTATGATTTCATTTTATTTTGTGAAAAAGTAAGCAGATTAGATACTTTTATCTCCATTACTATCCAAGAAAAAGAAACATCAAGAAGTTAGCTGCCTTGATTGTTGAGAAAGAAGAGAAACACAGACTAAGTCATCCAAGAGTCTGACCCATGTTGTATACTGACCAGGATCTTAATCACAACACTAGATGACCCCTGTGAACCTGAGAATCCCTGTGACTGATAAAGTACTTCCACTTCTACCTCACGTCCCTACATTTTTTTTTAAGTATTCCTCACTATAAATAATCTTCCTTGTGATCTGACCCCCTGAACCTATACAAAACATAGTTTTCCCCATTTTCAAGATGAACCTCAAAAGGTTAAACAGAGTTACCATATGACCCAGCAATTCTATTCCTCATTATACACCCAAGGAAATTGAAAGTGTGTGTCCACACAAGGTCTTGTATAAGAATGTTAATAAAAGCATTATTAATAAGAGCCAAAAAAAAGTAGAAACATCTCAAATCTCCATCAACTGATGAATGCTAAGGACAAAGTTGAGTATAACCATACAAGAGAGTATTTTTCAGCCATAAAAAGGAATGAAATAGTGATACCTTGTACAACATGGATGAACCTTGAAAACACTATACTGATGTGAAAGAAGCCAGGCACAAAAAAGTCATATAATATGATTCTTTATATGAAATGTTTGGGAAAGGCAAATACACAGAGACAGAAAGTGGATGAATGGTTTCCAGGGCTGGAGAGAGAGCAAATGGGGAGTGACTGCTAAGAGGTACGAGGCTTTTTGTGGGAGGAGATGAAAAGGCTGTTGAACTAGGTAATGGTAATTGTTGCTCAACTTAGTGAATATACTAAAATCGTGGAGTTGTACACTTTAAAAGGGTGAATTTCACTGTGTGCAAATTAAATTTCAATAAAGCTGTTACTTTAAAAAGAGGAAGAGGGGCGCCTGGGTGGCTCAGTGGGTTAAGCCGCTGCCTTCGGCTCAGGTCATGATCTCAGGGTCCTGGGATCGAGCCTCGCATCGGGCTCTCTGCTCAGCAGGGAGCCTGTTTCCTCCTCTCTCTCTCTGCCTGCCTCTATGCCTACTTGTGATCTCTCTCTATGTCAAATAAATAAATAAAATCTTTAAAAATAAATAAATAAATAAATAAATAAATAAAAAGAGGAAGAAAAAAACCCAAGCTGGAAGAGGTAACTTGCTCAGTGCTTTGCCTTTTATAAGGACTTTTTAAAAGGATTTATTTATCTATTTATTTGAGAGAGAGAGAGGGAGAGAAGCATGAGTGGGAGGAGGGACAGAGGGAGAAGCAGACGCTCAGAGGAGCAGGGGTCTAAGATTCTGAGATCTCGATTCTCGACTGATTCTCAATTCTCGGGGCTCAATCCCAGGACTCAGAGATCATGACCTGAGTCTATGTTAGACACTTAACTGACTGAGCCACCCAGGTGCCTTACAAAGGATTTTTAATGATGGAGCTTCAAAGTTCAATTCATCTCAACTCAGTTAAAAGCCAATGGTTTAGAACTGATCATTTCTAAATGTTCTGTACATTAATCTTTCTTAGATTATAAGGCCCTAACATGGGAAGTACCCTATCAGTAGCCCTCACTACCAGAAACTCATGGGTTCCCATGTTTTATCAAGTTAATGTTTTACATAACCTTTAGATAAAACAGAAATGTAATCCACTCCGTATTTTGACACAGGAAAAACATACTCATTAGGCTATCCTAAAGAACATGCATAAATTTTGCACACCATTTTAACAAGGAAAATGCCAATCAAAGTCAATCAAAACGTAGTTTTCCACTCATCAGCTTTCACTTTCTCTTCTGCACAGGGTTTCTGCCTAGTCTTCCAGAAGTTAACTATTCGTACCTGCCTCAGAGAGCAGACGGCAAATGCTATAGAGACCTGGTTTGGGTTCCACAATAACCAAATCTTTCTTCTAAAACTCTGCTTCTAAAATTTCAACCTGAAGTCTGCAAGTCTTTTAAATGCTAAAATATTAATAACATCATTCCATTTTCTCCCCTAAAACTCAGAAGCATACTGAGACCCACCGTCCACAGAGCCTTTTCTTGATATAACTGACGTGATGGCAAGAGAGCTAACAACAGGGTCACTACGTCAGGTTGATAAATAAACCCTATCTTTGGTGGCAGCAGCATGTGGATAAAGGACAGGGATTCAGACGGCGTTCCTGCTGTATTCCCCCATCATAGATACACACCCACACCACCCCCGATCCTAGAATAACAAGGTGTCATGGTCACCATCACATTAGAGCACTGTGAACTATATAAAACCAAAACAAAACAGATAACAACTCCCTTGGACACCAAAAATAAATGGGCCAGCCAGAAAGTGCTGTCAGAGACACTGAAATGAGCTCCATGGCAGAAAGGACAGTTGAACTGCACATATACTAGGAGATCCCAAGGACTCCTAGGCTCCAGACTCGCTCCTCTATTCATCTGGCTTAACCAACACCAGTGGGCCTTGGTGCTCTTTGTTCACAACTGGTTCAACCCAGACAGATTATTTGCTGAGGTCCTAGGATTCAGGGGGTGACATCAATTTATGGCCTCAGTTCTTTTTCTAGCTTTTCAATAATTCTTCCTCCATCCTTCTCTAGGAAAGAAGGCGATTTCAAAGGCACAAGAGCTAAGAGTTTACAGTGATACCATGAATGATCGTGGTTGTAACAAGAAGGCTTTGACCATGAGGAAGGGTGGGTGGGGGAAGACACAGCCAGCTCAAACGTCAGTCGACACTCTAGTGCTCCAGCCATGATAAAAAGCCCATTTCTGAACTCACTATGCTCTCTGCTGCCTCTGGGACATTTCTTGAGTGGCAGCATTAGCCTGGAAAGTCACTGCTCTTCACCTCACACTCAGCTCTGACTGAACTATCTCCAACTTGCCCTTGGGACTTGACTTAGGTATCACCTAGTAAAGGAAGCCTATCTGACCCAAGGCCTGGGGAGGGCCCCTCGCAAGTGCTTCCACAGCATATTGGGGACCTTTTTTTTTTTTTATTTTTTTTGGCAGAGAGAGAGAGAGATGACAGGTAGGCAGAGAGGCAGGCAGAGAGAGCGGAGGGAGCAGGCTCCCTGCAGAGCAGAGAGCCCGATTCGGGGCTCGATCCCAGGACCCTGAGATCATGACCTGAGCTGAAGGCAGAGTCTCTAACCCACTGAGCCATCCAGGCACCCCTGGGGACCTCCTCTTATTATTGGAATTATCTGTTTGACTGTCTTGACAACTAGAGTTAGAATTTTTCAAGAAGAGGAAGGATCTCATTTTTTTCCCCCTAGAATGAAACTCATCTTACTGGTTTTTGTTGCTGTTTTAGTAATCATACAAGTACTACGTGTGATTATACCAGTTGCTCCTTTTCCCCAAGGATGGCATCACCCAGAAGTCACCCAAACAAGAAAGCCTGGTCTCATTCATTCAACCAAAACATAACAAAAAAGAAAGAGGCATACCTAGTCTCTATCAGATACTACACTAATCACTACATCTAGTAGTGAATAAGACAACCCTGTTTCTGCTATCACGGAGCTCCGATTCTAAAGAAAAGGCAGACCTTGAACAAAGAACTCATAATGTTAAAGAGAAAAGTGCAAGGTAGTGGGAAGTTTACAAGAGTGGAAGCCTAGCTGAGATGGGAATGGAGAGATGAATTGGTGGGAGGTCATCTGCTGGCTTCTTCTCCCTCACTGGCTCGGCATTCAATCAACAGCTTAGCCCTGTCACTTCTACTTCTAAAACCACCTGCTCTCTTTCATCAGTCCATCTCTCCCGCTCCTACACTGTCAGCACCACCAGCCGTTGCCCAGAATACTGCCACAGCCTCCTGACTGCCCTCTCTGCCTTAGACTTCCCTCCTCCAATCCAGAGCCCCTGCAGAAGCCAAAGGGAATACTCTGCAAGGAAAATCTGATCAAGTCACCACCCTGTTCACAAACTTTCCACAGTTTCCCACTGAGCTCTGTTAACATTTAAAAGCCTTTACAAAATTGTAAGGCCCAGCATGTTGGCTTCTCTCTTTCTCCAATCTTAACACTTCTCTGCATTCCTTGAACCCACTCCCTAGGGTGCATTAACTTAGTGAGGTTCTTTCTAAGCTGAATCAGGGTACCTGGCTGGCTCAGTCCATTGAGCATGTCTTCTGACCTTAGTGTTATGAGTTTGAGTCCCACATTGAATATAAAGATTATTTAAAAATAAAATCTTTAAAACAAAAGAAAGGGCACCTGGGTGGCTCAGTTGGTTAAGTGTCTGCCTTCAGCTCAGGTCATGACCCCAGGGTGCTGGGATCCAGCCCCGCATCAGGCTCTCTGCACAGTGGGGAGTCTGTTTCTCCCTCTCTCTGCCTGCCACTCCCCAGACTGTGTTCTCTCTGTCAAATAAATAAATAAATCTTTAAAAAGAAAAGAGAAAAAGAGGGGTGCCTGGGTGGTTCAGTCAATTAAGCCTCCAACTCTTTGATTTCCACTCAGGTCATGATCTCAGGGTCCTGAGATGGAGCCCACATGGGGCTCCTTGCTGGGTGTGGAGACTGCTTAAGATTCTCTCTCTCCCTCTCCCTCTGCCCTTCCCCCCTCCAGGGCTTGGGTGCCTGCTTTCTCTCTCTCAAATAAATAAATTATGAAAAAGAAAAAAAATTATTTCAGGCTTATGATTGCTCAAAGTTTAGGATTGCCCCTGCCTTTTGTTGTTCATCTAACAACTTTTTGAATGTCTGAAGACACCAGGGAAAACAAAACCAGTAAGCTTGGGCACTGTGGTTTGGGGAGCATAGATGTCATTTTTTCCCTTTCCTTTCCTTTTCTTTCTTTCTTTCTTTTTTTTTTTTTTTAAGTGAGAGCATACTTCTCTGGGAGCATTCCTTTCCCCAGGCCGTAAAGACAGAGAAACACTGCAGAGGCTCTGGGAATGGCTGGACCTAAAGGCAGCCATGACGTGGCAAAGAGTCACCTCATCTAGGCTAGGAAACACAGACTGTGCTAACTCAGAGCTCCATAAAGGCAGAAAAAAACCCTTTTAGGGCTTTCTCCCCTACTCCCTCCCCACAGACTTCAAGATCCAAGTGAAAAAATTTGCCAGCATGGGTGGGGCCTCAACAGGCTGAATCACTGTGACTAGGTTGAGACTGCCCAAGAAAGCTGGCTTCAGACTATCACTAGGCAAACACGGCAGCTGGTTTTGCTCGCATTTTCAGCAATGTGCTACAGATGACATTATTAGAAAATGTGCAGATAGGAGAAGGCAGTGGAGGCCCCCTCTACACCTGGCAGTCACACACCCCCACCCCTCCATGGATTTTGTGTAGGATCTGCCATTTTGATTGTATCTATAAAACCAAACTGTAGACGTTCCACCAATGTAACCTCTCCTTCTCTGAATGGTCCTTTCATTTCCCAAGAATCTTGAGAATCCCTGGAGTCATCCTGGCTGCTACTTTCTATCTGCACAACTTTACACAAGTTATTTGAGTCTTGGTCTCCTCACAGGCCTAATGGATATAATAATACCCATCTCATCAGTTAGAAAAATGAACTGAAAAACAGCTGAAATAAAATATGTTAAACATCTAAAAGGGTGTTCAGTATGTAATAAACACTGCATAAATATTATTTATTATTATCAGCTAGTACTATGATCTTAATAAGTCTGGTCAAATACTAGAAAAGGTCTTTTACTTTACATTTATAATTTTATCATCCCAGTTTAGGGGGAAAATTGTCTTCTTTTAAACTCATCATTAAAGGGGCGCCTGGGTGGCTCAGTGAGTTAGAGCCTCTGCCTTTGGCTCGGGTCATGATCCCAGGGTCCTGGGATCAAGCCCCACATCGGGCTCTCTGCTCCACAGGGAGCCTGCTTCCTCCCCTTTCTCTCTCTCTCTACCTGCCTGTCTGCCTACTTGTGATCTCTCTGTCTCTGTCAAATTAAAAAAAATATATATATTTTAACTCATCATTAAAAACAAACATGTTTTTCTTGACTTCTCAATTTCCTATCCTAACCAGTCAGTTAACACACTAGTAGCCTCCCTAGAACCATTCAATTTACCACGAATACATCCAGTGACTACTGAGTGGAGGCTGGCGGAAACACAAATTCACTAGAATCGGCTGGAGGAAAATAGGGTCGGGAAAATCCAAATCCAAGTCCAACAAGTTTAGTTGATGAGCATTTATTGAGCCCTTACTGCATATTGATATTACACTAAATGCTAGAAACTAGAAAAGCACGAACAAGTGGTGTTTTCTGCCCTTCGAGAGCTTACAGTCAGGGTCATATTTTGAGACTGGAGAATCAGGGAAGGCACCCTCAAAAAAAAAAGGAAATGGTACTTGAGCTGAAACTTGAAGGATGAGTAGGCTGGCTGGCAGGGAAGAGGAGAGGAAGGGTATTCTGGGCAAAGGGAACCACCAGAACAAAACCTGGAAGGATAAAATAGCTTCAAATTACAAGCAGTTCAGAATTAATGGAGCAAAAAGCATGTGATGGAAAACATGGGGAAATAAAGAAGATTCACTGTTTACTTAGAGAAGATGGGTACCACACTTCGCCCAGCTAAGTAGGAGGAGCTAATGTTTCCAGTCCTCTCGCCACCACACTTTTACCAGGGGAGCTCCCCAGCCTAGAAAGTACTCACTCTTTTAGGTCACAAAAATAAGGAGTTTTTTTTAAGGTCCACATTAGGTGACATTGGTTAAGTTCCTTTGTTACTCTTTGAGACTTTATTTCCTCACTTTTAAATCGGGATGGTAGTTCTATTTTTTCGTAGGGCTGTGGTGAGCATTACACAAGGTAGAAATTGCCTGGCATATGCTAGCCGGTCTTATCCACGTGCTGCTGTGGTCTCATCCCAGATATGCTGGGGGCAGGGCAGGGGGGCAGTTTGCGAGGACCCACAAGAAAGCACATGGCAAGGAGCCTATAAGCGAAAATAATTCTGACTCAATAGCCTGTCCAGGGTTTATGATTATAGTACATAAAGTTTATGACACTAAAACAGTCATAATTTCTATGAGCCCTGGCAACCTCCTTTCTCACACAAAAAAGTGTGTGGTCACCTTGTTTTTATTTATTTATTACTTGGCACACAGGGGGAGAAATATGAAATATCCATTACTGGTCTTTTCTCTGTGTTCTCTCTTGGTTGCTGTCAGTGGTTTCCAGCCTTGAGAAGGGAGGACCAATCCTCGATCTTAGACCAGGCTGTGGAGAGGAAGGACTTGGAAGGCCACACCTGAGAAGTCAGCGAACTTCTGCCTGAGGACCAACTCAGCCTGTTCATTTCCCTCTGCCCCCCACCTCTGGCCACTCATTCTTTTTTTTTTTTTTTTAAGATTTTATTTATTTGTCAGAGAGAGAGAGAGAGAGAGGTAGAGAGAGAGCACAAGCAGCGGGGGAATGGCAGGCAGAGGGAGAAGCAGGCTCCCTGCTAAGCAAGGAGACTGATGTGGTGCTAGATCCCAGGGCACTGGGATCATGACCTGAGCTGGAGGCAGATGCTAACTGAACCGGCTGAGCCACCCAGGGGTCTCTGGCCATTCATTCTATCAGGGGGAAGTGACTCCCTCATTTCTCTGTTACAAATTACCTCTTGACCAAAAGGAACAGGTCTGCAGACTGCCTTTCAGAGAGCAAACCACACTGCACTGAGGAGCACTGCAGCTCGGCTCACCCATTCTGCATGGCAGCAGATGCAAAAGGTGAAAAAAGAGGAGGGATTGTTAGCACCCCTCTTCCCACCACCAGCACCACACAGCTGTTCAGAAGTTTAGTCTTCAAAACCACTTAATACTCCTGCAAGCTCTCTGCATCTTAAAAAAAAGGGGGGGGGGGACACACAACAGTATCCATGACAACTGAGAAAAAAAAAAAGTAGGCTGTTTAATTCTCAGCCATGGTTTATATATGGATGGAGCCTGTTTTTTGTCCACAGGATTATCTGGTAGGATGTACATTAGGTCCATGTGAAACATTTCTATTCACAAATTAAGAGTAAGCCCATGTCAATACTGCTTTATTCATCTTTTTTTGGACATGGAATTTCATTCTTTTACATCAAAAGTTATGAATCGAAGAATGAAAGAAAGCCACATATCTGAGGGCATATTTACACACTACTCATGTGTGTGGCCTGATTCGTGGGCAACCCCCAGGGGGCACCAAAGAGCCGTTTCTTTTTTTAGCACACTGGGATGTAAGAAATCTGGGGTACACTTTCCAGGCCATATAAATCCCAGTAGACGGGTTCTATTGTGCAGACTTCCTGGGATCAGTCCAGGGCGCAGGGAGGTAGGGACTTGAATTACATTATCAGTAATTTGGTTCTTGGCCAAATCGAAGGATAAACCTATCAAGACACTGTGTACTTCAAAAGTCCAATCAGAAGTTTCAAGCAACAAGGCCAGATTCTTTTTGAGAAACAAATGGTTGTGGCTGAGGCCACTTTATACTGCAGACAGTACCCAGATCTTTATACTTTATACTGCAGACAGTACCCAGATCTCTACAGCCACCGAGAATATAATGCTTAGGTCACCTGGGCCCACTGTGGTCCAGTTACAGATTCTCAGGGTGCCATTTAAACTCGATAATTTGGGCACCTGGGTGGCTTTGTCTGTTAAGCGTCCAACTCTTGATTTCAGCTCAGGTCATGAGACCAAGCCCTGCGTTGGGCTCTATGCTGGGCATGGAGCCTGCTTAAGATTTTTCTCTCTTCCTCTGTGTGTCCCCGCCCAAACAACAACAACAAGACTCCCTAATTTATTCAAGAAGTAAACCAGGGGTAAAAATGGAAAGACAAAATCATTGGTACAGGCAATTGTCCATGAACCAGAGTGCTCAGCATATATACATTTATTGGGATAAAAACTCTTAAAAGAGACATCATTATGGAAGAATTCCCACAGTCCAAACTAAGCCAGGAGTCATATTTTTGTGAGACATCACTATCCCTTGGTGCTCCTTCTAATCAACATATCAATTATCCATTCACATGACTTACCTTTTCAAAGTCTCGAAGAGCCTGGGTCTGCACCTGAGGGGGGTTTTCAAATGCTCTCAAGGAAGGCTGCTGCCCAAAGAGGGTCTTTTCACCACTTCTCCAGACCTGTGATTGCACTGGAGGGCCTCGATCTTTAGTGTCACTAAGAAAAGCTACCAGTAAAAGAGAACAACAAAAACATTTTCTATAACAGTAGCACTATGATCATTCTAGCTGGCACAATCCAGCAGAATTCCCTCTGGAGGAATTCCTCAGCAGAATACAGACCAATTCTGGGCCACATGGAAACAGTTTGCATAAAGTAGCCTGTTGTTGATCATATTAATAATGTTGGGGTCTGTGATCAAAGCAGCAAGACTGATACAAAGGGAAGGTCAAGCAAAGCTTTATTTCACACCAGCACCGAGAATCAAACCAACCGTTCAGGGCTGCCTCTCACAGAGAGTGTGACCCCTCCCAGCCTTACAGACTAACTTTTATAGGGCAAAGGCCATGTGGTTGAGCCTGGCCAAACACAGGTGGCCAATGAGATTGTAACACACAGAGAAAGTTGCATAGTCATGCTAGGTCACAGCAGGTGGCCAATTGAATTACAATTTACCCTATAGTAGCTGTTTGACCTAGGTCAGAATTAGCGCCCAAAAGGCGGGGTTTACATTCTTCTGTGGTTAGGAAGATAGTAGGTGCGCTTTACTGATTGGATGCCTCCACCTGGCCTGACTTGTCCTTGCATCTGGGCTCTGTTATCTCCGCCTGGCCTGACACGTCCTGGTATCTGGGCACTTTTATCAGGGACTGGTCGGCCATATTTTACTGGTTTCCCAGACTTGTTTTTAAGTAAGTTCCTCTGGAGGCGGAAGGGTCAATCTAAGTTCACTGCATAAACAACAAAATGGCTGTTCTACTGAGATGGGGTCGCTCTGGCTAAGTAGACCCTTACAAATAATGGTCCCCAAAGGGATGCCTGGGTGGCTCAGTTGGTTAAGCATCTGCCTTCAGCTCAGGTCAAGATCCCAGAGTCCCGGTGTCGAGCCCCACGAACCCCACATCCCCCACATCAGGCTCCTTGCTGAAGGAGACTGCTTCTCTCTCTGCCTCTACCTGCCAATCCCCCTGCTTGTGCACTCGCTCTCTCGGTCAAAGAAACAAGATCTAAAAAATAATAATAATAATGGTCCTCAGTGAAATGCACTGGTTTATGTCTGTGCTCCTCTGTGATTTGATCCTCTTGCTACTCCACTCTTTCTCTAGTCTTCGGAGACATCCGAGTGAGGTGGGCTTAGGGTTGTAGATTCAGGTAGAAGATGTAGAAAAATACATATTTTCTTGGTTGACAGAAGGAATCAATGACCCCTTATTACTATGCATTTATTTTAAGTCAGAAAAAATGACAGCCATTGCAATCCAGTGAGCTCCATAGCCAGCACCAGTGTAAGAGCAAAAGGGGCTCTGGGTCAGTGTGCCTCACGAAGGAAAAATTAACTCGACATGTGCTTATGAACAAAGGAGCCAAGAAGCAACATGTCATCATATACTTTTTCTATCCTTTCCTTATTTTTCTTTCTCTTTTTTCTTTCCTTCCTTCCTTGTACATTCTGGTCTCCTTTGTCAAAACTTAATTGACCATATATGCATGGGCACCAGAAGCAAAGGCACCAAGAGCAAAAATAAACAAGTGGGGCTACATCAAACTTAAAAGCTTCTGCTCACAAAGGAAACCATTAAGAATGAAAAGGCAAGCCACGGGATGGAGCAAACATCCCTCCCTCCCTCCCTCCTTTTCTTTGGGCAAACTTGCCAGAATGAGCACAAGAAGTCTCCAGATAGCGCAATCAACTCGGACTTTTTTTTCTCTGCTAAGAAAGAAAAAGAGGAGGAAGACAGAAAGAATCAGCAAGATGATGGTAAGGAGAAAAATGCAGAAGATAAAATATGATGAAGAAAATAATCATGAGAAATAAGATGATTCTACTATAGCTTTTTTTTTCCTTGTCTAAACGTATTTAACTCCCCATTACACCACTGATTTTAAAGAAAAAAAAATGTTGAAATGTAAGGCCATATAATTTGTTTTTAAGCTGCACATTGTACAGTGTCTTCATCTGTGTAAAATTAACACAGTATCAGGCATGCCTTAATGGTATTTTCAGAAGCCACAAAACTTGCCTGGTGGAAGATAGAGGTGTAAATTAGAACAGAAATTTAAAGCAGGTTTTATTGGTGCACAGCACAAATTAGTGATGGATAGAGGTGGCATTTTTTTCCATATTCAGCTGTCTTTGATTCAGCTTGTACAAATAACTGTTGTTCTGTTAATTGTATACTACTCTGTGATTATAAATTAATAATAATTACAGTAATGTTGCACCTGTTTTGTTGATATTTATTTCTAAGTAAATGTAAATGCTTTACTAAAGAGAAATTGGAAAGATGAAATTAAACGGGCCGTTGAATGGAAGATGATTTGATGAAACAGAACAATACACTATAGTTAAATTAGTGGGATGTGATAGAAGATAAGAGCCTTTGAAACTTGGATATGAATCCTGACCACTTGCAAATTGTGGGGATTTAGGCAAATCTCTCTTTTTCAAAAAAGATTGTATTTATTTATTTGACATTGAGATGGACAGACAGAGAGGGCGAGAGAGACCAGGAGTAGGGAGGGGAAAGCAGGCTCCCCACTGAGCAGCGGAAGGGGTGGGGCGCTCCATCCCAGGACCCCATCCCCCATCATGACCTGAGCGGAAGGCAGAGATTTAACAGACTGAGCCACCCAGGTGCCCCAAGGCAAATCTCTTAATTTGGTTGAGCCTCACTGCCTAGTAAAAATGGGAATAATACTGACCTCCCAGAGCTTCTATATGAATTAATGGAAATAAAAATTAAAGTACTCAACCTAATATCTTGCCTGTAGTACATATCATCTCTACCCTTCTTCCATTTTTGCCGTAGTACTTTGATTTTTACCTCAAAATGGAGGATCTTGAAGTTCAGAATAAGTATGGTAGACCCTTGGAATTTGGAGACTTAACATACACAATTATAAATGCTAATTTAAAGTGACTGAAATCCTTAACACATTCAAATTAAAACCTTTTTTCATGTTGTGCATATGAACCATCTGTGCTCAAGGCTGGTATGAAAAAGGCAAATCACTCAGCAAAGTAACTAGAACCCTTAAGTGATTAAAAGTTTTTGTGAAAAATGCTCCCCAAAGGAGAACTATCTTCACCTTGGTTTCATAATTCAGGTAGATCCCTGGCTAATGTTAGTTCAGTAATGATACGATAGTATTATAACTACAATATTAATAACAATAATACTTACTGGGTGCTTTATTCTTCGATAAACTGTACTAAGAGCATCTCTCACTTAATTTCACTTATGAGGCTGACACTATTATTGTACCCATTTTAATGGTATATGAGTAGAAATTTCGTTTTGGTGGCAGAGTCTATTTTAATCCTTTTACAAGTGACTTTAACCTTGCAATTACAGAATCATTAAAAGCATGAAGAGTTCACATAGTATTTCAATTATGATTTATTGCACTATGCTGGAAAGGTGGGGAGTTATATGTTACAGTGATACATGCAAGTCTGGAAATTCAGACTGTCTGAGAATATTGCCATAATGACTTTAAAGGGGTCATAATTTAAGGGAATTATGATCAGCAAGCACTCAAGAATTTATCAAGGTAAGGCCCATGGCCTCCTTACCTGCCGCATGACTTGTTCTAGGTACCATCTCCCCTTCATCCTCTGCAAAATAATCTCTGTGGAAAGAAACATATTGTTAATTAACGAGATACCACCCCACATGGTCCCCCATCCCTGTGCAGCAAGACACCATGTTCTGTTTTCTTTTTTTTTTCTCCACTTTTTTTACTCATTAAGCTCCTACTATGTATCAAGGGCAGTGTTAAGTGTGGGAGATACAAAGACAAACACCACAAGAAGGGTCCCCATCCTCAATACGGACATATGAAGATAACCATTGAACAAACAATACCATCATGAGGGAACAGCAAAGACCCCGAATCAGGGAGGAAATTCATCTGTTAGAAGAACAGAAAACCAGTGTTGCCAACCAACCATGCAGGACCTTGTGAGATGGGGTGAGGAGACTGAGTTTTATGTGGAGGGCAGTGGGAAACTACTGAAGGATTTTAAATGGGGGAGTGTAGTAAATGACCAGATGAGATGTTAAATAGATGATTCCAGCTGCTGAGTGAGACAGTGTGGAGGGGAATACAAGTGGATGAGAAAAGCAAGAAGTTGTGATGGTTTTAACTAAGAGAAAAGACAGAGGAGATGGAGATAAGCCAAAAAGTTCAAGATATGTGTAGGAAGTAGAACTGACTCAGAAAGCTTGGAAACCAGATAAAGTCTATTAATGGTAACGTTAAAAATACCACAGTTCAGTAGCAAGAGGTATGTTTGCCCAGCACAGTGAAAGTCACCGTCCCTAGCACAGAAGGGAAAAAATTTTCAAAATATATTCAACAAATACTTGTCAAGCATCTACTATGTTTTTAGGCATTGTTTTAAGCACCGCAAATACAGCAGTGAATAAAACTGACAGAAATGCCTACACACACATGGAACTTACAGAAAGGGGAAACAAGGAAGTAAACAAGGTCTATCAAAAAATTGAAGTAGGGAATGGGGAGAGGGAATGCTGGAGGTATGGGGAGGAGGAAGGGACTGCAGTTTTCAGTAGGCTACCATTTCTCTGAGAAGCAAGAGCGTGATCTTGAGGGTATTTGGGAAAGAGTCTTCTAAGCAGAGAACATCAAACACAAAGGCTCACAGGAGGGAGCATGCAGTGTTTGGGAGCAGAAAGGAGGCCCGTCTGCTGGGCAGTGAGGGTGAGCACAAGGTGAGGAAGTCGCAGGAGAAGTAATGGGAAGGCTGGGCAAGGGTCAGATGGCACAAGGCCTTTCAGGCTGCTGAGAAGCATTGAGCCACTGGAATCCTGTGAGTCAAAAAGAGGGTTGAACTGAGTGATGAATGTTTTAAAAGGACCGGCTACTGTTTTGACAACAGACTATCTGGGCGGGGAAGGCAACACAGCAGACAGCAAGAATCCTACAGAGAGATGCTTTCAACATTTAGTTTATTCCTTAAACACTTGGTTACACCCGGTTTATTGTTCCAAAAAGGGTTCTGTAGGCAGAGGCTTAGAAGGCTTCTCTTTTTAAAAACCAGAACCCATTCACAGGGAAGCGGAAGAGAGACTGGCATTTGTTTAGAAATTGTTGTTCTTCCTTCTGGGCCGCAGGGCTGGATGCTGGCATGAATCTTCACTTTGTTAAGTTCCAGATGGACATCAAAGTAGCAGACAAGGCACATTGGACTACACACACCACCTGGTGGTTTTTTATTATTCAAAAGCAGATCACCAGCCTGTGGTTCTTCCAGGTCATCTGCCTCTCTCCCTCCTTTACTTCCCATTAAAAACTTTCCCAGAGAGTAGAGCAATTAAAGAGAGGAAGGTAGAACTCACGAATCCTCCTCTGTTGAGCTAAAGTAGGGGAAGGATGTTGAAGCTATCAGCCAGACCAATGTATTGAAAGATTTGTGGTGAGAAAACTTACACTTAGCTGCTGTTATTCAGCTATTGGATGGATTCCCTTAGACTCAGCCTGTAGACTTGGGTAGGTGACTGTGCATCTGCCATCAGCAACATGGGCCACTCCTCAGGCCAAATTCAGCCCAGCCAACATGAATTTTTTTTTTTTTTTTTTTTTTTGGTTGGCACAAGGCTGACCCACTTCTGACTTCTCTTAGAAAATGAATGGGTCGGGGCACCGGGGTGGCTCAGTGGGTTAAAGCCTCTGCTTTCGGCTCAGGTCATGATCCCAGGGTCCTGGGATCAAGCCCCACATCAGGCTCTCTGCTCGGCGGGAAGCCTGCTTCCTCCTCTCTCTCTGCCTGCTTCTCTGCCTACTTGTGATCTCAGTCTGTCAAATAAATTAAAAAAAAAAAAAAAGAAAGAGGGCGCCTGGGTGGCTCAGTGGGTTGAGCCGCTGCCTTCGGCTCAGGTCATGATCTCAGGGTGCTGGGATCGAGTCCCGTGTCGGGCTCTCTGCTCAGCAGGGAGCCTGCTTCCTCCTCTCTCTCTGCCTGCTTCTCTGCCTGCTTGTGATCTCTCTCTGTCAAATAAATAAATAAAATCTTTAAAAAAAAAAAGAAAGAAAGAAAGAAAATGAATGGGTCTAGCACCACTGGGCCTGCCTTTCCGCCTAGGGGGATAACCTGCCTCCTTTCAACAGAACAAACACGTGATCTCCAGTTCATCACAGTCCCTGTCCTCCTCATCTTTGTAGTCCCAGCTCACACACTCACTTATGATACCCACCTGACTCCATGTAGGTCTCTGAGGCTGTTACCCTGGTATAGATCCAGGGCAGACAGAATTTCATTTCTGTTTTAATGCATAGTCTTGAGAACAGATAAGGAATATGTGGTATATATACACAACAGAATATTATGCAGCCATACAATGATGAGATCATGCCATTTGAGACAACAGGGATGGACCTAGAGGATATTGTATTAAATGAAATAAGACAGACTGGGAAAGACAAATACCACATGATTGCACTCACATGTGCAACCTAAAAAAAATAAACAAAAAACAAACAAACAAAAAAAGCCCAAATGAATAGAGAAACAAAATGCAGAGTCAGACCTATAAATACAGAAAACAAACTGATGGTTGCCAGAGGGGAGGGAGGAGGGTTGGGCAAAATGGGTGATAAGGAGTGGCAGACCCAGGCTTCCTGATACAGAATGAATAAGTCAGGGGGTGAGAAGGTACAGCATAGGGAATGTCATGGATGACCTTATAGCAGTGATGTGTGGTGACAGACAGTAGCTACACTTGCGATGAACACAGCATAATACCTACACTTGTGGAGTCACTGCTGTATATCTGAAGCTAACATAACATTGTGTGTCAACCATACTCAAATAAAAGAAAAAAAACCCCACAGTCTTGAATAACCTAATTGCTTCAGCATGTAATTCACTAATCTATGATGATAAACTACTAAAACTGGTTCATAAATCACTTTTACCTCTTCAGCTTCAGTTTCCTCAAATGTTTGTAAAAGAAGTACATGGATTTTTCTAAGGTCCCTCACAGTAACTGTGCCATTCTACTCCAACAAACACTTCACCATAAAACTCATTTTGATACCTTCCAAGGATCCAGGGAACTTTCCAGACATGACCTCATTCAATCCTCTTTGCTCTGAAGATTCTACAGTATAGATCCAGAGCCGGCTACAACACAGGGTACACACACCCCATGAGATACTTGACCTTGTAAGCCCACCCACACCCACGCTGAGCCAGCTGTCTTCCCACTAGGAATCAATAAATGGAAGGAGAGAGAGGTCACTTTGGATGGGTACCGAGTCAATGGACATACTTATACAGTCTCGGGAGATTTTTTAAAAATCACTTTAACTCTATTAACAGCTCAAGTTCCCTCTCTTATTGCCCAAGAGTGGGCTCATCATCTGCTCCAAAAGGTTGAGAAGGAATTTGATGCTCCCCCAGGGAAGGGGCTCATAGTGAAGAAACACAGGGTGTATGTCTAGGGGATTGTAATTCGCAACAACGTCTGATAAACCAAAGTGCAAAGAGAATTGAGGTATCTGAGAGACATATTCCTAGCTAGGCCCTACAGACACACACACACACACACACACACACGCACATGTACATGGCCTTGTGAAGCAGTAATATAGGTTGGTAAATTCTTCCATACTATCCAAGACCAGAAAACACTCGTACGACCTTGTCCTAGTTTCTGAAACTGAAGTGTTTGTAGATTTATTTTTTAATATCAGTCCATGAATAACTCATGCTCCACTAGCATATGGTTCACCAGGGTAGGCAACAGCTCTCTCGCTAGATGTACATATATAATCTTTCTCGCTAGATACTTTTACCTTAAAATGCTGCTTTTCCTGTATAAATGAACTATACCTCAAGGGGCCTTCTTATTCTTTTTCTCTTGGCCTCATCAGTCTGTCGGTACTGATACCACTTCCACTAAAGTTACACTTACTAAATTTTGCCAAACCACTCTCTGGCCTAATCTGAGGAACCAAGCGTTTTCCAAGTACAATCCACTCACAAGCTGCTTGCCTACTTATTGCTGCATGAGATCTTGCCCACGATTTCTTGATTTGCTGATAAGTAGCTAAGAAGATATTGGACTCAAACAACACATCGACATTTAATATCCCATATTATTAGCTTTTCCTACAGTTTTCCAGGGTGATTAGGTTGAGACTAATCAGAAAATAATTGACTTCCCCAAAGCCATCTGCTACACTCTGATACTCTGCTGCTGTCAGACTGTGCTCTGATGATTTTTTTCCAGTAACTTCCTAACTTTAGTAGTTCCAATTATGTCAGGAATATCCAAGCATTCAGTTTTATTTTGCTTGAAAATGGCTACACTGATGTAGCTCTTTTCCAAAATGTATGCAGCTCAGTGGTGCCACTTGTCTCTTTTCTCCTAACATTGTGGAGAGGGTAGAAACCCCCTTCCTTACCAAAGGGCAACACCACGATGGCGCCTGCAGAGAGACAGTTTCTACAAAGCAGCCATTGGCCTTCTTCTGCAAAATGCACATTTGGTGTTACTGTCTTATATTTTGGTCTATTTAATTTGTAGACTGAGAAGAGCAAGGGATCGTGTTATCAGACCATGTTATTCACGAGCAATGGCAAGGTGGTAACCACACAACTTTATATTACAAACCGGTTGTGCAACAAGTCTGAACAGTTATGAGCTGGTGGCATCCCAGGACCGAAGTCATCCCAAATTATTTTTTTAAAAAGATTTAATTTATTCATTTGGCACAGAGACAGAGCACAACAAGCAAGGGAAGTGACAAGCAGAGGCAGAGGGAAAGAGAGAAGCAGGCTCCCCACTGGGCAGGGAGTCCGACTTGGGGCTCCATCCCAGGACCCTGAGATCAGGACAGGTGCTTAACTGACTGAGCCACTCAGGTAACCCACATCCCCAAATTATTTCTAGGGAGCTCAAGTCCGCCCAGTCCCCAGTACTTCCTTCTTCTTGGGCTCACCTATTAACAATTTTAACGGAGGGATATTTCTACCCATATGAGTGTCCAAACTCCCGAAGGGATGGTTATTTCCAAGTCCTCTCCCCAGGGCAATCAAATCTATCGAGGTTGTTGGAGGCCACACAGTCTGGGTCCCCTCCTTCACACCTACCACCACTCTTGCTGAAGATCTCTAAGCCTGTGGACAAAGGCCATCTCTTTGAGGCATTTTCTATCTTTCAGACTTCTTTTTATGTAGTTTTTTTGTTCATAAACAAAAACTCAGAAAGGGGAAAAACAATCTTCTATAGCAGTACTTAGAGCGAAAAACTGAGCCATGATTGACATTTTTAAGTTTTTTCATTCCTTTTCATAAACATTTATTGAAAAGTGACTTATATGGTAAGCCCTGAAAACATGAAGATGAAAAAGAAATATACTCCATCATGAAGGTGTTCAGAGTCTACTGGGGAAGGCAGCTAGCACTCAATGAGATAACCGTAAGAATAATGAGATTTAAAACAGAGATTTGGAGAGAGGACCGAATTCAAGAACTTTTACAACTCAAAAAAATAAATAAATAAAACAGATTTCAGAACATAAATGTGATAGCAGTTATTTTTGTCCATCTTAGTAAGCATAAACTGCCCCCATCACCCCCACCCTATCCCCTGGCAATGTTTTTACCTTTCCCTCTTCTCAAACCTTCCTTCTCTAAGTTCTAACCCTCAGGTAAGAGTATTAGGGAAAGTTAAGGGTGGAAACTGGTTCTTCATTTGCATGTCCTTCCTCAAACCCATCAGCTTTATCTAATTACTTAGAACCTCCAAAGATGATTTAAAATGTCAAGCAAGGAAGGATCAGGACGAAAATTTGTACTATAGTAAAAATGCCTATAGATATGGACTAGAAGAGAATCTGCACAAGAGATAAGACTGGAGGTTTAGGGGGCACCTGGGTGGCTCAGTGGGTTAAAGCCTCTGCCTTCAGCTCAGGTGGGATCAAGCCCCCGCATGGGACTCTGCTCAGCGGGGATCCTGCTTCCTCCTCTCTCTGCTTGCCTCTCTGCCTGCTTGTGATCTCTGTCTGTCAAATAAATAAAGAAAATCTTTTAAAAAAAAAAAAAGACTGGAGGTTTAGGATGGTGGAAAATACATGTGAATCGCCCTTTTTTCTTTTTTTACTATTTTATACTAAAAGGTTAATTTAAAAAAAAAAAAACTAGGCGCCACACCTAGCATGGGGCTTAATGCAAGGCTTGAAATCATGACCCCAAGATCAATACCTGAACTGAGATCAAGATCACTTAACCAACTGAGACACCCAAGCGCCCCTAAAGGTTAATTTTTATTTTTTAAAGAAGATAATTATTTTGATCCAATTTACACTGCCCTTCTAATGAAGCCCTCAATAAAAGATAAACAGTGTAAGAGATTAGGCTGAGTCTGACCTCCTCAAACAGTGCAGATTATGTGGTGTGACAGGAAGATTGTTGGAAGTTTGCTTAGCACTAGACACTGAACCAAATTCACATTCCATTCTAATTCCTATATATACATATATATTTTTAATTTCATTTATTTATTTGAGAGAGAGAGAAAGATAGCAAGAGAAAGCATGATCAGGGGTTTGGGGTGGGGGGTTGGAGAGAGAGAAGCAGGCTCCCACTAAGCAGCCCCATTGTGGGGCTTGATCCCAGGACCCTGGGATCATGACCTGAGTTGAAGGCAGGGGCTTAACGGACTGAGTCACCCAGGTGCCCCTAATTCCTATATTCTTTTTTTTTTTTTAAGATTTTATTTATTTATCAGAGAGAGAGAGAAGGGGAGAGAGCGAGCACAGGCAGACAGAGAGGCAGGCAGAGTCAGAGGGAGAAGCAGGCTCCCTGCTGAGCAAGGAGCCCGATGTGGGACTCGATCCCAGGACGCTGGGATCATGACCCGAGCCGAAGGCAGCTGCTCAACCAACTGAGCCACCCAGGCGTCCCCCTAATTCCTATATTATTAAAGCACATTTGACATAAGTAACTAAATTCTGGTTCAAATAAAAGCAATCTTTCTGATGTTCGGAGATCATTTTTAAAATATTTTTTATTTGTATCCATATTCAACACTTGCAAATAGAAAAGGGTTGGAAGGAGAAGAACTATGGCCTACTTTCTCTAATGTGTGAAGCTTTGGCTCTGAGAACTTTTAAATGGTAAGGTTTCACAAGCAGAGACAGCCTAGGAACAGAGACATCTACAGGCGACTGTCTCGGGACTGCCTGAGCCCAACTTCACAGTTCACATTCTCTTCCAGTGGAATTCTCCTCAGCACTAATCTCACATTAAATATCCTCTTTACTGTGGACAACCACCACCAGCCACCACCAATGCCACCACAATTCATTAAGTGCCCGATGCATTCCAGGCAGCATCTCATTCAGTCCTCACAAGATCCTGTATCACAGATAAGAAAACAGGGACCCTAAAGGATGAAGTGACTTGCCCAAGATCATACAGCTTGTTAGTGTCAAGCCTGAACTTGAAAATGCCACTTGACTCCAAACCTTTACTCTTTCCACCTATACCTTTACCAGAATCTTCCTCTGTATCTGGCTTGACTCCTGGGAAGTGACCCCCTGAGAATCTGAAGGGCAAGGAAGGGTGGACAGTGATGCTGTGTCAAGGGATTTAGACTCAAATCCAGACACAGATATGTTCTTTGAGATGCCAACTCATCCCCGCTGGACATAGCTCACACTTGAGTATTCAAATACTGGTGTCATAGATACCATGTGACAAATGAGTAAAATCCTAAAAGGGAAGTGCCTGGTATGACTTTTTTTTTTTAATAGGTTCTATCCTGAAAAGTGAGTCATCCATAATTTTACACTTCCCAACTCTACCCAAATCTCTCTAACTGTTCAAACCCTCCCTGAACCTTTTTGTTGCTAACCCTTGCCACCATCCCCAACGGATAAAGGGAAGAAACTAAAAGGCAGAGAAAGTGATGGGATAGACACAATCAAAACAGGACAGGCCAATAGTGAACAAACTATGAGACTTCTCCTCAGATCTTTTTCTCTCGCCAACAGAGACATTGAGTGTGTGGTCTACGTTCCACACGTTGCCAAATCCCACCCCCATTTGGCACCAGAATGGCAAAAACATATTTGAATGCAAATAGGGTAGAAGTCACAGATGCAGAGCACAAATACCAAGAGATTATCATTTTTTCTCATCTCAAGACCTATCATTATAACCTCTGCAAGCTAGGATACTTAATTGGCAAATCCCCCTCAGAACAGACAGAGCCTCGCTCGTGAGGCCCCCTCTGCATGCTGACCAAGTGTGGGCTGACTTGGCACTGCTTCAGCAACATCCACTTTTCTCCAGTACATCCTGAAATTACACCCTTCACTCAACAGACTCTATTCACTGTGAGTGACCACAGCCAAATGGGAACTCTTGAGACAGTTTTCTATAGTGCTACTAAGCCCTCAAAAGCAACAGGGAGCTACAGGCATCACTATGCACCTGCAACAACTGATCCACGTTTTATGACCTTTCTCACCCTTGTACTAAGTCTTTGGCCTAAAAGGAACAAACATTCTATTTCTTGCTCTTATCCATCAAGGCTCAGAGAAACCACTTCGTGACATAAAAAGGTAAAGAAAATTTAAGTAATTTTTTCTCATTGGACACACAAATAGCTAATAAATTCTCTTCCTTCACCCCGAATCAGCCAAGACACTGATAGCACTCTTTCATAAGAAACGCGAAAAATGATCTGCTTCAAATTCAGTCACATCCACTGGGGGATGGCGTATGGTCTCTCCACCCACTTCTCAAACTTAGCTTGTGCTTTCAACTTTTGGCCCTGATGATGCATTCTGTAGTGCTCAGTCTTTATTAACAACCACTACTCACTAGGCACTATGGTATGCCAAGGCAGCTGGCACACAGTCCATCTTGGAGCCCTAGCCCAAGCACCAGGAGATAGATTTTTTTTTCCTGTTTCTATCTACCTTTTTATTCACATAATCCTTTGTTGTTTCCTATCTTTACCACATCTATTTTTAATTATTTAAAAAGAATGACATGCTCCTTCTAGAAAATTGTGGAAAGGAAAAAAAATGTATATAGAAAAGTAATAAAAAATGTTACCACTTAAAGACCACATCCATGAAGATATTTAATGTATTTACTTCCAGTTGTTCTTTAGTTAATATGCCCATGAGAATTCTACAAAATAGAAATAATACTGCATGTGCAACTTTGTATCTTGATTTTATTTATATTATTGAACTCAAAGGTTTTGAGGAGTGCATTTTTAGGGGAAGAGAGTGGAGGAGGCACATAAGAGGAGAAGGAGGAGAATTTCTTAATATTAAAGATCTGTAGAATGTATCTAGAGTCTTCTTTTTCAGTATAGTTCCATGATGTATTTTAAAAAGAAGTTTATATTAAAGCTTTATATTAAAGCTTATATTAAAAAAAACTTATACCTTGTGCACTGTTGGTGGGAATATAATTGGTGTAGCCTATGGATGAGAGTATGGAGGTTCCTTATGAAATTAAAAATAGAGCTACTAGGGTGCCTGGGTGGCTCAGTCAGTTAAGACTTCTACTCTTGATCTCAGCTCAGGATCTCAGGGTCGTGAGTTCAGACCCCATGTTGAGCTCCATCCTGGAGCACTACTTTTTTTAAGCTCTACTTTAAAAAAATAAAAAAATTAAAAAATAAAATTAAAAAACTAGAGCTACCAGGATTCCCACTACTGGGTAGTTACCTCAAGATAATTTGAAGAGATAATATGCACCCCTGTGTTCATTGTAGCATTATTTACAATAGCCAAGATATGGAAGCAAATTAAGTATTCATCAATAGATGAGTGAGTAAAGAAGATGTGGCATATATACACAATGGATATTTCTCAGCTATAAAAAAAAAAAGAATGAAATCTTGCCATTCATGACAACATGGGTGGACCTAGAGCGTATTATGCTAAGGGAAATAAGTCAAGCAGAGAAAGACAAATATCATATGATTTCCTTTATAAGTGAAATCCAAAAAATAAAACAAACACACAAAACAAAACAGAAACAGACTCATATATCCAGAAAATATATATCCAGAAAACCCTCTGGTGGGTTACCAGAGGTAGGGAGGGGTTGAAGGTATGGGTGAAACAAATGAAGAAATTTAGGAAGCACAAAATTTACAAAATCTTTTTTTTTTTTTAAAGATTTTATTTATCTATTTGACAGAAAGAGATCACAAGCAGGCAGAGAGGCAGGCAGAGAGAAGGAGGAAGCAGGCTCCCTGCTGAGCAGAAAGCCCGATGCGGGACTCGATCCCAGGGCCCTGAGATCATGACCCGAGCTAAGGCAGCGGCTTAACCCACTGAGCCACCCAGGCGCCCCTACAAAATCTTATATAAAAGAAATAAGTCATGGAGACATAGGGTACAGCATAAAAAATATAGTCAGTGATACAGAAATAATTCCATATGGTGACAGATGATAAGTAGACTTACCATGGGGATCATTTCATAATGTATAAAAATATTGAATCACTATGTTGTACACCTGAAACTAACAGGATATTGTATGTCAATTTCACTTCAACCAAAGAAAATAAATTAAAAAAAAAATAAAACAAAGATTATAGACTCCTAGAGGATAATAAAACTGACAGAGGGTTACCAAGGTTTAGGGGTTATTAAGGCAGTAAGAGACTCTGAAGTGGTGCTGAGAGTGCTGAGAGTGATTGAAGGAGCTGCCCCCGAGGTCCAGGCTCAGGAGGGAGATGGACAAAGAGCAGGTAGTAGCCTGGAAGATAGAGGAACTGGAGTATGCAATAAGGTGAACTGAACATTCAGAAAGACTGAGAAGATGGGGAGACTTGACCTTGTGGTCAGGAAACATAAACTCAGAGTTAAGGATCCTAAGGGGAATTTGGACTGAGGATGAGCTGCAAAGCTGGCTTGCTGAGGGTGTATGGCAGTGGATTGGCAGAAAGGAATTGTGACGCCCAGGCAGAATAGTAATATATATTCATGCCTAGTGACCCCTCTGGAATATCAGTCACTTACAGGCAGAGTTTTTATATCATTCACTATTATATAGCTAGCATTTAAAAAGCCTAGATCATAACAGGAACTTGATGCATATAACTTAAACTACAAATAAATGCAATTTGAATCTATAGTGTCATCAAGCTTTGGTAACCTGCTGTGTCCATTCCATAATAGGGAGACACTTACCAAACAGATGTTCATATCAACCTTGTGGGGAGTGTTCTCTAGAAAGTTCTAAATTGCGGATCTTCTAAGTGCTAGAAACAATGTTGATGCTGAAGATTTAGAGACAACAAAAGTCCTTTCTTCCAATAAGCTTAGAGAATAGAGAATACCATGTAAACCAATTAACTAGCTGCAAGCAACAACAGGATAGACAGCAGAACACCCAGAATTAGGTTCCAAAAACAATTGCAAAAGGATGTAATGCTGAAACTAATCTTTGAAGAGTAAAGCTATCCTAGCAAAGGCAAGGCTACATGTGTAGGTGGGAACAGCTGGTATAGGAAGGCCCACATAATAATTTGAGCTCAGGAAGAGTAAAATGACACTCTACAACCAGCTCCTTAGGTGGTCTGGCAATAGTGCTGTTCCCATGGTGGCAATAACCTGGAAATCTCTAAGTAATACAGGAAGAAGCATTGTCAGACCAACTCAGTTCCAAGCTTTATTTGTTGTCACTTGATACACATAAATGTAAATTCCTTCCTGCTATAAAAACATATATTGACTGAGTTTTAAGGCACCATGTAAATGATATTGCCCATGATCCCACCACCAAATACAGCATCTATTTTCTTTTCTCCTCCCCTTGCAATAGATATCCCAATATGTATAGATAATTTTTAAAAATTGTTTTATTGATTTGAGGTTTCTTCTTTTTTTGAGGGGGGGAGGGTCAGGGAGAGAGGGAATTTTTCCTTAAAGATTTACTTATCTATTTTAGAGAGAGAGCATGTGCGTGGGGGAGAGAGACAGAGGGAGAGGCAGGATCTGCAAGCAGGCTCCCCACTGAACACAGAGCCCCATGTGGGGCTCAATCTCAGGACCCCGAGATCATGACCCGAGCTGAAATCAAGAGCCAAACGCTTAACAAACAGAGCCACCCAGGCTCCCCAGTATGCATGATTTTGATGTATTTTATATCCACTTTTACTTTATTACATTAAAATTTTCTGTCTATTACCATTTCAGGAAACATTTCAAGATTGTAACAGATATTATTAGCAAGAGCAAAGCACTTTACTCCAGAGAGGAGTAGAAGATGGGAATGTTGCTACTGATTCACCTAGGATACATCACTTTAGGTCACTGTACCTCTACTTCCCCTTCTACAGTATAGGGACTCAGGTCTTGAAAAAGATGGTTAAATTGAACTGAAATATCCTCTATATATTTATGAGTTATACGAGTCTAAATGCTAAGCAATCTGCAACATATATTCAACAACTACAAATGTTTGATATAATTATTCTATTTCTAAACATCTATCATTCAAAAATAATCCTATGGAAGAAGATGCTTTATGTACCAAGACGTTTATCACTGATTATTTATAATAGTTAAAAACTGGAACCCTAAAGTCTTCATTATAAGGGAATGATGGAGTAAAGGTTTTTATTTCCACATATTCTACATCATAAATAACAATATTCCACATTATGACATGGAAAATAAATACATTTTTCCCCTGTGTAAAATGCTAGAAATTACTCAATTTTCTTTGTCAGTCAATGCTTTCTATATGTCAGCAGTTATTGCTTCTCCATACCCCTTCCATCTTGCCCATAATGAAGATACAAGTAGCTACTGTCCCTAGTTGGCATTGGAGAAGACAAAGGAGAAAGAAGTTTCTGGAGAGTTGAACAAACAGAGGAGGACTGGAGATAATGAGGCTCATTAAGGGAAAATGTATTGGAAACTATTAAAGTGCCATGAAAATACAATTGTGATGCTGATGATGCTGATGACAACAATGATGGTGAATAGTCTATGGATAATAAAGTGCTTCAGCCATGAGAAAAAAAAATTCAGATCATGCTTGTTTGCTGACCACAGAACTCAGAAGATGTTCTGAGACTAAGGAAAACAAGTCCTCAGTATGTCTGAATGTTTTTAAATAGAATTTGGATAGAGCCACCTTGGGTCATCAACACATCTCTTTTATTCTGGACTTTCTTCTAACTTTAAAAGCTATTTGGATTTTTGCCAGAGACAACTTGTGGAATGTTCTGGGCTTATTTTGGAATTTTATTTATAAAATAGGATCAACTTCAACAGGAGTAGTGTCCCAGGGCATCCACTGAACGGATGGATGCTCTACACAGCTTTGTATAAATTATCCCTGAGCTATTTGACAGGAGAGGGCACAATGATGACAGTCACCCAATTTATCCTTTCAGAGACAAAACGACCCCTTCCTAGTCTTCCTGTATTTGAAATCCACCTTAGCATGTAAGCTGAAAGAACTACAGGGGTATCCGGTCTGATCTAGTATGCCAGAAATAAGCAAGTGGGGATGAAAGCACTGATTGAGATAAATTCCTCAAGCCAAAAACCAAGTACAGGCCTATTTAAAAGTAGCTCAGAGTTTCAAAGGCAGAGATTTTTCTTTCCCCAAATGCAGAAAATTAATTGCCAAAGATGCTGAATGTTAAAAGAGAAATTCAAAGACCAAAGATGTTTCAGTAATAGGATTATGAGAAGGAGCATTTTCCTAATTTTAAAAAATGCTATATACAAAGCAGCAGCAGCACAGTGGGCAAAGGTACTGGAATCAACCAGGACTTCATGCTCCAATGCTTAATCAACCTCTCTGGCCTCAGTTGCCTCACCTTCAAAATAGAGAGAAATTTGAGATTTCTGGTTGTAACTATGCGGTAGTAAATGGGACTCTTTGCCAACTTACTATGAATTCAAAGAGAAATAAATGTCTTGCTTTCTCTACAGTTAAGAAGGAGTGAGTGTAGAGTTAAGCTAAGAGTTAATATAGAGCAGAATAAATGCAAATAAGCTATCAATGGGGATCATTTTAGTGCAATATAACCATGGTAAATGGGCTTCTTGTCCTACTTGAAGGCTGCACTTTATGTGGGGGAGAAGAAATAAAATCAAATTTTTGAATTTTGAGACTGAACCACTATTTTTCTTGGATGTTACTTCCCTTCTTCAAGTTTGCACAGCCACAGCAGGCAAATACAATCAATGCTTGCATTGTGTTAAATTAAATCACAAGGTTACATAAAACAAAATAAAATAGACTATTCAATTCCTTTCCTAACCTTTAATCTTATAGGTAGCTCTCACATAGTTCAAGTTCACTTTTCCTTGAGTTATTTGTTTAGGGAAGTTGACTAAGGTTCACATATGATTTGCCCGACTTTTGCTCAGCTTTTCCATATACTACAAACAAGAGCATTTCCACCCAAAAGGGGAAGAGAATTAGTAATGACTTTTCCAGAAATTCGTGTGATAGACTGGATAATCACCCTCCAAAGAAGTCCACATCCCTAATCTCTGAGACCTGTCAAAGTGCCACTTGACATAGCAAAAGGGACTTTCAGATGGGATTAAGGATTCTGAGATAGCGGAATTATCCTAGATTATCCAGTTGGGCCCAAGGTAATTACAAGGGTCTTTGTAAGAGATATACCCAAGAATCAGAATTAGAAGAGGAGATGAAATAATGGGGCAGAGACTAGAGTGCTGCCATTGCTGGAAAGGGTCCAAGAATCAAGCAATATGGACAGCCCCTAAAGCCCGAAAAGGCAAGGACTAGATTCTTCCCTAGAGCCTCCAGGAGGAACACACTCCTGCAGACATCTTCACTTTAGCCTAGAAGACCAATTTCCAGACTTTTGACCTCCAGGACTTCAAGATAATAAATTTGTGTTTTTTTCTGTCACTAAATTCATGGTAATTTGTTTTAGCAGCAGAAAGAAACTAATACAATCTAAGGAATCTGAAATACACACTCTTCAGGGAGTTGCTAGTCCAGAAACGGAATTTGAAATATGTTCGCAACCTTCTTTAGTGAGCTGCTAGCTCTGATAAGTGAATGCTAAAAATTCAGAGTTGTAGAAGCCGTTTGCCTGATAGATACAAGACTTGCAAGGTGAGCAAAATTATCCTCGTCATTTCCATGAGCTTACTCCTTTGATAACTCTTACCTTATTCATGGCCATTAGCTTGATTAGTGACCAAACCAGCTTTTTTGTAAGGCCAGTGTATTCATAGGAAATTTGCTATTCCAGAACCAACGACGTTCTCCCCAAATGATTTAACCAAAGAGTCTTGGCAAAGGTCAGGACACATCATTGAGGAAAAACACTCCTGTTAACCTCTAGCAGGGCAGATGGTGCACAGTTAGCAGTAGGGATATTCTGCTGTGAGAACTCAAATACTCAGCACCCTGTTCTTTGTGGATAGACTGAGCAAGATAAAGAGTATGGAGGCTCATGTGAAAAACCTTTCAGACAGGAGGTTTCCAGAGCTGCCAAGAATGAAACTTGGGAGTAGAACCACAGTCTTCAACTTATTCATAAGCCTGAGTTATCAGGATAAGGAGGCAGCTCCAGAACCAACTCAGAAACTGAATCACCAGCCAAACTCAACCCCATTTTCTTCTCAGTATTTTTTTCTCAGTTGTGTGTGTTCCCAGGGCACATTATTTAATCCCTGAAGTTAAATTTTTCTTGTCTTAAAAATTATGACTATAATAACATTTCCCTCGTCCCTCAAAGGGTTGTGAGGATTAGGTGGCATGAAGTCTGCGAAGGGGTCAGCACACAAGTTAATGGATGCAAGCCTCATAAACAGTTGCTTTACACTTAATATTTACTCTTTGAATTTCTCAAGTTGTGCTTCTCCCCTGTGCTCTCACGCATTTGTCTGCTTTAGCCTCTCTTAGAATTATAGGCAATGAGAAAGTACAATGTTGGAAGGCAGAAGCCCAGTCTCATTCACTGCTTCATCCTTAGCATTTAGCACAGTGCTTTGCCTGTAGTGGGCTTTCACATTTAAAATAAATGGTTAGGAACTGATCTTAACTGCGCGTTAGGAAACATCTGAGACATCAGTTATGATATATGATTATAGGATTTTTCCATCTATGATCCACTAGGCGGTGAAGTAAATTGAGTTACACTAGCATTTTCTCTTTTTTGAAGAAAAGGAGCAGGGCAGAAAAGATCAGAGTACAAAACACAAAGTAAGGTGATACTCTTGTTTCATTTATATATGGGAGTACGCCTGGTTGTAATGTAAATACATTTCTCACTGTGAGTAATAGCAAAAAAACCCAAAAAAAAAAAAAAAAAAAAAAAAAAGAACATCCTGATTCTTCCACCTCACCAACATTTGGTATTTTCAGTCTTTTTCATTTCGGCTATTCAAGTAGGTATACAGTGTATGGCACTGTGGTTCTAATTTGCATTTCCCTGATGACTAGTGATGTGGAGCACTTTTTCACTATATCTCAGTCCATTGTCTATCCTCTTTATAACCACTTTAGAAAACTATTTGGCAGTATCTACTGAAGCTGAACATGCATTTCCTATTACTCAGAAATTTTATGTCTACGCATTTCCCCAACAGCAATATGTACATATGTTCACCAAAAGACATGCCCAAGAATGTTCATAGATAACAACCTATTTGTAATAGCTCCAAACCAGAAATTGCCCAAATGCTCATTAATAATTGACTGGATAAATAAATTTGATATATTTACACACAATAGAATTCCACACAGAAGCAAGAATGAATGGACTACAACTACACAAAACAATATGGGAGAATCCCACAGGCATCAGATGGAATGAAAGAAGCCAGATATACAAGAGTACACAGTGGATAATTTCATTGACATAAGGGGTCAAAGCCAAGCAAAACTGATCTATGGTGTGAGAAATTAGGATAATGGTTATTCTTGGGTCACGAGGGCTTCAGGGGTGCTGGTTATATCCTCTTTTTGATATGAATGTCTAAAATATGGATATACTCAGTTTGTGACATTAATAGAACAATGAACATATTATTTGTGGCTTTCTAAATTATTTCTGAATTTATCTGAAGTCTAAATACACATGTAAATATACAATTCAGAAAAAAAAATCTTTTTTTTTTTTTTTAAGATACAGTGAACAACACTGCTCACTCTTGTTACCATCAAGTGGTCATCTAGCCTCTGCTCAAATAATGTCAGGGACCAGAATCGATTTAGTGCCAGATGGGTCACTTATTAGGAAGTTTTTCCCTAGGGTGCCTGGGTTGCTTGGTGGGTTAAGCCTCTGCCTTCAGCTCAGGTCATGGTCTCAGGGTCCTGGGATAGAGCCCCACATTGGACTCTCTGCTCAGCAGGGAGCCTGCTTCCCTCTCTCTCTCTGCCTGCTGCTCTGCCTACTTGTGATCTCTCTCTCTCTCTCTCTCTTTCTGTCAAATAAATAAAAATCTTAAAAAATTAAAAAAGAAAGAAAAAAAGCTTTTCCCTTACACAAAGCCATAACTTGCCTCCTCCATAATGTATTCTGTCCTCCTAAGGGATTCCAAATCCATCCAGTCCCACTCCCACCAATTGCTCTTCAAATATTTGAAGGAAACCACCATATCCACCACCACCCCAGCCCCATCTTCACTTCCTCAGAACCACAGATCCTTTGGTGACCCTTCAAGGTGTGGTCTTCATTCCCCTACTGTCTCTTGATTGCACTCCTCTATCTAGTGATGCCCACAACAGAACATTGCTCTGTAGGAGAGGCCTCAGAAGAGCAGAAAAGAGCAAAAAGTAGAATCACTATTTGTAATTCTAGAAAGCATGTGTCTACCAACACACCCAAAGCTTCCATTTTTTAAAAAACTGACACGTTGTAGATCACTTCTGTTGAACAATCAGCTGAACTCCTTCAGATCTTTTTCACACGGCCTAATTTCCTTTCTGTGTCTGTATAGTCTGCCTTCTCTTAGGAGTCAACACACATTTGGCCTCACTCCAATCTCCAAAGCTAAATCCTGGAGGTGGAGTGATATCGATTATAGAGACACCTCTGGAATACAGCCTCTCCATCCACCCTCTCACTGGCAAAAATGAAGTCTTTGTCCTAACACATTATCTTTTATCCCTGAATGGGTCTGTTTTAAAGCACACTGAGGGGAAGGAGAAAACACAATTCAGCTGGGCATCCCCAAAATCTGACGTAAAACCTCACTGCCACCGGGGTCTCAACAAAGCCTGGGCAACGAAGGGCACCGTGGTCTCTTTCTTCCTTCTTCCCTCTCCAAAGTCACTCCAACTGGAGACTCTGGAGGTGAGCAATGCTGGGCTCTGCTCACTCAGGGCTTTGCCTTTTGTGTGACTGTTGGAGGATGAGCCTAAGGAAAACGTGGCAGGGTGAGGAGGAGGAATCTGATATTTTTCAAGGTATCTGAAATCCGGGGTGCCTGGGTGGCTCAGTGGGTTAAGCCGCTGCCTTCGGCTCAGGTCATGATCTCAGGGTCCTGGGATCGAGTCCCGCATCGGGCTCTCT
Organism: Mustela putorius furo; assembly: GCF_011764305.1. Classification (NCBI taxonomy): domain Eukaryota; kingdom Metazoa; phylum Chordata; class Mammalia; order Carnivora; family Mustelidae; genus Mustela; species Mustela putorius. The sequence continues at coordinate 2,074,417 of NW_025421424.1, forward strand.
GCTCAGCGGGGAGTCTGCTTCTCTCTCTCTCTCTCTGCCTGCTTCTCCATCTACTTGTGATTTCTCTCTGTCAAATAAATAAATAAAATCTTTTAAAAAAAAAAAAGGTATCTGAAATCCTAGGTATCTCTGAAGAATGACTTACGCCCATCTCTCTCATCTGTGGAACAGCGAAAAGACAGAGAACCATTTCTACAAAAACTTCCAGGTAAGCCCCACTAGGTATTTTTACTATCAAGACTAGGTGGAAGAGAGACGCATTCGGCAAGGAAAACGCCAGAGAACAGAACATGTGCGGAAGGATCGAGAGAAGTTGGAATTAGAAGGGTATTTTTTTTTTTTTTTGAAAAAAAAGAGAAGATCTCCCAGGCCCCTAGGTGAGGGGCGACCTCTCCTTAAGGGCGCGGGGGTGGGGGGCGCGGTGGGAGGGTGGGGCGTATCGGGAATGCGGGGAGAAAGCAGCAGCTCACCTACCTCATCCACGTCTGCTCCATTCTCCAGGCGCTTCCCTCACTCTCAGGGCGCTCCTCACCCGGGAGTGGAAGCAGCCTGGGAAAACGAGAACCCTTGCCCACGAATCTCCAGTGCAAAGAGCGGCAGCTTTTCCCTCCCCAGCTTCTTCTTTCTGTGTTGGCGAAGAGAGGGCTCGGCTCCCTGTATTTTGAGAAGACCGATTTGACGTGGCCGAACCTCCCCCCAGCTAACGGGGCGACGGGCAACAAGGGAGGGACTGTTCTCCGTAGGAAGCGGGACGCGGAGCCCAGCTGAGAGGCGCCCGGAGCTGTTTGGGGAACTGGGGCCCGAGGCGGCCCGGCAGGGCGCGCACACACGCCCAGGCTGAGACACGACTGGCTGGCACGAGTTGCTCCGCGCCAGCTGAGCTGTCAACCGCGAGCGGAGGCGGGGCTCCCGGCAGCCAGCCCAGGTGACACGCCTCCCCGCCGCGGTGATGGTGGCGGAAGGGCAGAGGGCTCCCAGAGCGCAGGACAGAGCGCCTCTGTTCCTCCCCTGTCCCACTGAGGGCGCTGTAAAAACAGAACAAAACAAAACAAAAAACAACTAACTGTCGGTAGAATTTGGAGCGAAGATCCTCTTGTGTGCCTGCACGACCCCACCCACAGGTAAACCCGGCACCAGAGCTGGGCTCTAGGAGGGTCGGAGGTGGCAGTCCTGGCTGAAGGCAGATGCACAACACTAGATGGTCATCGGCCATGATGATATTTTCCTAGAGATCTGACACGTCAGTCTCAGAATTGATTGGGGGACAGGAACCTTCCTCGGAATGGGAAGCAGCATCCTAACGGAACCCAGCAGCCTTATTAGCTGCCTCCATCTCGGCCAGCCCCTGATTTTATACTGTTCTACCTTGAGTCTCCCAAGCACAGAGGCAGCTGGGCTCTAGCTTCAGAGGAGGGCAGAGGGTTCCTGAACTTCCCAGAACTCTAGAAAAGTTTCAAGACAGTAGCCGACAGGGCTAGAATCTCCTCCTTAATTATTCTAAGATCATGGAAAAGGGCCCTTTGATGACGGCACTGCCTGAGACTCTGTACCATCTATTTATGTGATGAGGTTTAAACAAGTCAGACATGCTATAATTAAAGGGCTTACAGCCCCAAGCCCCTTCTTAGCTCTAAAATAAAACCTTTTTATTAAGTGACATGATCACCGTTATTATTAGTGTTACCAATGACCTTTTTTAATTTGCAGAAAGCTTTATAGTGCCCACATGTGGCAATGTTGGTTTAGTTATACTTATTTCACAAATGATAGAATTGAGATCTTAAAAAGCTCAAAGTCTCTGCTAAGGCTCTGATACAGGTTATCTTCTCCATGGTGTGACCCTGGATAGTTACTCTCTAAATTTCTGAAAATAAAGCCAACAAGATGTCTCTACAGAGAACTGATTCTTTTAGGTATCCTAGGATACCTAGGACTAACTCAGGAAGGGCCCAGCATGCCTGAGAATTGGCGAAACTGTACGGAACCCATATTCCTGGAGCTGTCATTGAGCTTACTATGTTTTGATTTCCTCTAGTTATCAGCACAGAAGAGGGGTAGGGAGGGCAGTATAATAATAAAACATCTGCGGGTTCAGAGGAACCTTCTAATGGGCCCTTAATCTAGAATTCCCGAACCCAAGCACTAAGCTTGGATCTAAGGCCACACTGTTCCTGAGCTTAGCATGTTTCTAGGAAACATATTAAGGCCCAGTTTGACCTGTGACAAGGCTTACAGGCCACTTGTCTTAAAAAGAGTCTAGTACTGCAAACACAACAAGCAAAAAAGGGTGAGAAGAGTCAGATTTCCACCCTCCATACCAAAGTTGGTGCTATATTTAGTTTTGTCTCAAATCAAATTACGGGCTACTGAGTCTGGAGAGGAACTGTATTTACAGCAAGACATACACTGCATCCAAGAAGTGATAGCATTAACTGGATGAACTATGGGGTTTCAGAAGTGAGGCAAGAAAATACGGCAGTTTCTTTTACAAAGCATAGTACATTCTTTGTAAACAGTTGAAAAATACAAAAAGAAGTATATAGAAAGTAAACTACCCATAATACCCAGAGACAATCAATATTAAACATTTGTTGAAATTTCTTTCCGGTCTCTTTAAAATGTATCTTTTAACCCAAAACACCGACTCTTTCTTACACACCCAAGAATATATTCTTGTAAAGGGATTTCATTGTTGTTTTCTGGATTATAATTATTGCAAAAGAACAAAGTTTTTGTGTTAGATTGTAAAAAAAAAAAAAAAAATCAGCTATATATCCACTCTGCCAACACAACTTTAAATTTCTCTACACTCCATCTCCTCACTATCTGCACATATTATGTATCTATTTCTATAATTATAATTACAGCCTAGACATAAATTTATGCCCTCCTTTTCTCATTATTAGATATCTGTCCATGTTGTTAGAGAGTGTTTATTATTTACTATCCTAATATTGTATAATACTATGTAGTAATGATAAAACTATAGTTTACTTAATAATATTTTGTTACTGTTAACAGTAACTATTTCTACTAGAAATAGTTACACTGTTTCTAATATTAGACTCATAAACAATGCCTCCATTATTTTATTCTTTTGAATTGTTTCCCTAGGATAACTTCTTAAGACAAAGGAATGTGAGGATAAAAGCACTTTCCAGGGATGCCTGGCTGGCTCAGTAAGTTGAGTGTATGACTCTTAATCTTGGGGTCATAAATTCAAGCCCCACATTGGGTGTAGAAATTACTTAAAAAATAAAATCTTTGGGGCTCCTGGGTGGCTCAGTTGGTTGAGCTTCTGACTCTGGATTTTGGCTTGGGTCATGATCTCAGGGTTGTAGGACAGACTCCCCACCAACTCTCCGTGCTTGGTGGGGAGTCTGCTTAGGATTCTCTCCCTCTGCCCCTCTCCCCTGCTCTCTCTTTCCCTCTCTCTAAAATAAATAAATACATTTTTAAAAAATAAAGTAAAATCTTTAAAAAGAAAGGACTTTCAAAAAAAAAAAAAGAAAGAAAGGACTTTCCAAATTTATCATTTTACACAGCCTGAGTAACACTAGGATTTATCACTTTAACTGTTCTCTTTAATAGGTAAGAAATTATTTAATAGTTATATATATATATATGTATCTATGCTTATCTATATGGTATATAACTAATTAAACATAATATCATTTTACTTTATATTTCTTAGAATACTAACTAGTAAAATCCTCTTTCATAGGCGTTCTTTCTTTTTTTTTAAAAGTAGGCTCCAAGCCCAGAGCAGAGCCCAACACAGTCCTCCAACTCATGACCCTAAGATCAAGACCTGAGCTGAGATCAAGAGTCAGATGCTTAATTGACTGAGCCCCCAAGAGCCCCTTTCATAGGCTTTCTTGCAAACCATTATCTCTAGTAGCTAGTCATTCTAAAATCCTGTTGTGTTGTCATTGTATTAGTCATCTTTTTGTTGCAACAATGCTGTTTAACAAAGACCTCCTAAATCTCAGTATCATACCGCAAACATCCACTCCTTACTCAAAGATCTGGACTTCAGGGATGGATTGGTTGAGCATGGGTTCAAGACTATTCCAAGTAGCTCTCATTTCAGGACCCACACTGAAGAAGCAGTGGCTACCTGGGGAACATTCTTCCCATGGTAGGTTGCAGAAGAGGTAGGTTGTAGGAGAGTTGGCACAGACTCTTAATGTCTGCTCTCAGAACTGGGATCTTGCCCTTTCTGTAATATTTCATTCCCCAAAGTAAGTTACATGGCCAAATCCAAAGTTATTGGTGCAGAAAAGTGCACTCTGCCCACAGACTGCAGGAAGGTGAGTAGCTATAGAACAATAATGCAGTTTACAATCTCCCAGTCCCTGTATGCTGTGCTTTCTGGCTTTTTGTTCAACTTTTCTCCTGGTCCATGAATGGTCACTTCACCCTTCCCCACCCCATTTAAAGTTAGGTGTGGCTTTTGGTCAATGAAAGGTAACTTGTTTTGGTCACTGAAATATGAAAGGAAGTCTCATGTGTCCACTTCTAAGCAGAATGTAAAAGTTTTTAAAACTTACACAATCAATTGTCAGTACACAATCAGCAACTGTCAGTTTCCACACTTGTATGGACCTTTGAAGATTAAGAGGTGTCAAGAAGAAGCGTTCATCCACTTGGGTCTCTGAGTGATTCTGATGATCCAAGGGTTCCTTCTGGCCCAAACTGAACAAGTGGACTGACCAAGAAATACATTTTTGTTGTATTAAGTTACTGAGATTTGGAAATAATAACTGTAGTGTAGCCTTGCCTACCTTGACACATTTCTTACTTCCATTTTGAGTTACAGAAGATTATGGATCGCATAAGCATGCCTAACATACTTTCTCCAGATCCTAAGAGTGCTATAGCTACTGACTCCTTTCATCTTCCCCAAAACCTGACGAGCTGGGCTCTAGTTACCTCTGTTTTGTAAATGACTAACGTGGAGCACAGGGAGATGAATATACTGCCTCCCTTCACAAAGCTGAGATGTAAAACAGCTTCACTCCAGAATGTCACACCCACCCACTCACTATGCACACTGCTCCCCTAATTCTGACACCCAGAAGTCACTGAGACTTAGGTAAGAGGACACTCTGTCTGTGACTCTTTCACTCCAGTGATCGTTACAGTTGACTCAGCTGACTTGGTCAGTCAACAGATGTCCCCTCTGTCCCTCATCACTCCACATCCATCTCTCTAACCTTGCGGTTTTCTTTCTTTGTTTTTAAATGCCCTTTCCAGACAGAGAGGAATCATTCCAATATTAAGGATGAGAGTGTCTGTGGCACTTAAAGATGGCCAGGAATTCTTTCCTCCTTCTTCCATTGAGAGATGGGATCTAATTCTCCTCCCTTTAATCTGGGTCTGCCTTGGAGATTTACTTGACTGATAGAGTGTAGTAGTAAGAGATGTTCTGGAACTTGCAAGGTTAAGTCATTAAGAAGCCTTGTAGGTGTCCCACCTGCAGGGTCTTTTAACTGAGTTAAGATATGCCTGGGGATACCTGGGTGGCTCAGTCAATTAAGTGCCTGCCTTTGGCTCAGGTGGTGATCCCAGAGTTGTGGGATGGAGTCCTGCATTGACTGGGCTTCCTTCTCTCCCTCTGCCTGCTGCACTTCCCTTGCTTATGCTCTCTTGTTCTCTCTCTGACAAATAAATAAATAAATTTTTTTTAAAAAGAGGGAGACAAGCTGGTAAGAAGAACCCAATCAATTAGAAAATAAAAACTGAGGTCAGAATGGAAATAGATGACGTCTTCTTTCAAAACCTTGTGGAGAGAGGCCCCGAGCCTACACAGAGAAAGGGAGGTGCCTAACTGAACCTGCCACCTGGCATTTACCATAAAGGTGCCAAGCATGTGAATGAAGTGTTGGAGCTTCGAGATCAGTCCCATCATCTACTGGCCCTAATGAGCAGCCCCAACTCTGGCTATATGGAGATTTGCCCTGCTGAGTCATGCTAGGATTACTGACCCCCAAATCATGAGATATAAAAACATGATTTTCTTGTGTTAAGCCATAAGTTTTGGAGTAGTTTACTAAGGGGGAGTAGTTAACCAAGACAGTTTGGTCCCTGTAAATGGGGTATTGCTATAACAAAAACGTAAAACAAGTGGCAATGATTTTGAGACCTGGATACAGCAGAACCTAGAAAGGCCTTACGGAGACAGTTAGTAGAAAGCTGGAAGGGCACTGAGGGAACTACTACGGAGACTGCAGACAGTGAAGAAAATACTAGGGGCTTAAAAAAAAAAAAAAATGACCTGTGTTATGTCATGGCAGAAATTTAGCCACTTTGGGGAATGTGGAAAAAAGAAAATATCCTTAATGAGTGGGTGGATCTGGCCAAAGAAATTTCTAAACAGAATTTTAAAAGTGCTTAACTGGCTTTTTGTAACCACATATGACAAGGTATGGATAGAAAAAGCTGGGTTGGGATAGAAAAAGCTGGGTTAAAACCTGCAGTTTTTAAGCAGACTTTAGGGGAAATATAGAGTCAGGACTTGCTATGTTCAAAAATTAAGCTGCCTCTTACCTGAATCTCTCCAGATAGCAAAAGTTTTCAAATTAACAAGTAGTTTCAGGGCAAAAAAACCAAATCCAAGATGTGACTGTTAGACCCATGGTTAATACCTCAAAATATTTAAGGTGCCTCATGTATCATTTCAGTTACACAAAAAGGCCTGGAAGAATTTTGAGGGTGTGCCTCTCTACTAGACAAAGAAGCTTCTAAGAATCTGAAGGGCCCTTTGTCTCACAGCAGCCTCACAGATGCCCAAGGTAGAGCAGAGCTTGTTCGGGAATGAAATGTGGGCATAGCTTTTGCCTAGAGGAGTTAATTATAATTAGTACAAAAGATGCCTTCGATGTTTTTACGCAAATTGTACCAGCATGGACTGAAAGGGATTAAGACAGGACAGAATGAAACAATGTTTTTGGACCCTTAATCTGCCAACGGGAGTAAACAAGTTGAGAAAGTCACCCAACTGCAAACCAGGACTTTTTCTTATGGAAAAAGAAGAATAACTCAAAGAATTGAAACCAAAACCCCAGAAGGCAGGCCAAGAGGTCTTCAGATATAAAGGAACCAAACTCAAGGAGCTATACCCTAGAAACCTCATCTCCTGAACTTGATTTACATGGTAAGATTCTGGATTTCTCAGCTGCTTCAGTAAATGTTATGAAATTTGGGGGAACTTTGGGAGGGAAGGAGTTATGCATGTGGTAACATTGTGACCAAAAAGGTGCAGGACTGTGATATATTAAGGGTAGTGGAAAATTCTTTGTTACTTCTTCCATTACAAGGTGGGATCTAATTCTCCTCCCCTTCAATCTGGGATGGTTTTAGTGAATGGCTTGACCAAGAGAACACGGTGCTAGGCCGTAAATTCTGAGGTGGGGTAATAAGTCTTCCACCTGTACCTCTTGAGATCCTGAGCAACCATGAAAGAAATCTGACTACCCTGAGGAGGGACCCCAAGGGACCCCAAGACCACCCCAAGACCAGCAGCCCCCGTGAAGGCAGCAGGCATCACACACATTCTATGACTGAAGTAAGTGATGTTGTTCTGGGGCCCCCAGAGCAGCCTTCAGCCAAATACCACCAAGTGACCCAGTCCACACCACAAGGTACAGATAAATTGCTCAGCAGAGACTTATTCAAATTCCCAACCCACAAAATCACAAGGTATAATAAAACAGTTGTTGTCGTAAGCCATGAAGTTCTGAAGTACCTCGTTATGCAGAAACCAATAATTAGAGCAATGCCTTAAAATGTGCACAATAATTCTGATACATTATTCATTCATTCAAAAAAAACCAACACTGAGAACCACTGTGTGTCAGACACTCTTCTGTATATGAAGGCACCGCAGTAAAACAAACAAACAAACAAACAGAAAAGACCCTGTTTTCATGGAGTTTACAGTCTACTTGCATAGGTAAAGAATAAACGAAAAATTATCTACAATATGACAAATGGTGGTAAGTATGATAAGGAGAAGCCAAACAATGTTAAGAGAGCATCCCAGCAAGGCAACCCTTCTTTTATAAAGGAGGAATTGGGGCCTTAGAGAGACTGACAGGCTGGTCAGAAGCAGGGTCCCAGGTATGATAAAACTGGAGTTTCATGTGAAAAACTGTCCAAGTGACTTCACAAATTCAAATCCCATTATTTGTATTATTAGTGAAACACAGCAACCTAAATGGGCAGAACTGAGGCTGGGGTGGATGTGCCTGGTTTCCCAGATCATGCAGGTAACCTGGACAGAAAACGTCGCACGTGTATGAATTAGATGTGCCCTTCAGTTGCCAGGGGCAGGGATAGGGGGTGTGTGACTCTAGGACTATGTGTAGTAGGCAAAGCCACAGCTCTACCTCAGAGCATCAAGGATCGGAACCAGGAGGGGTTTATGAGATACTGGGAAACAACCCTTCGGATAAGCAGAAATACTTGTGCGCGGTACGGGGACTTCGAGCAAGACTTCCTCTCCAGAAGGAACAGGTGCAAGTTCAGAAGTAGCTAATGCTCGTGGGACTTAATTTACTCCCACGGGCTGACAAAACTCTGGGACAATTTGGTTACTTTAGCTCACTCAATTCAACATTATTAGTTCCCCAAACATGTACAGAGCACATGTTAGGCATTGTGCTATGTGTTTAAAATCTAGTGTGGGAAATTAGGCAGGCAGTGATTGAACAATAATACAAAATCAGATTGTCCAAAGTGCTATAGTAATGGTACAAAGAGAAACTTAAAGTGTGATTAATTAAATATGATTAGAAAAGGTTTCATAAGAGTGGTAGCATCTGAGTCAAGTCCTGAAGGATGCTAGTAATTCAAAACTTTATCACATATTAGGATTGCAGTGCTTTTATTTAAAAATTTAAATTTTCACTGGTATGAGCACCTGGGTGGTTAAGTCAGATAAGCGTCTGCCTTCAGCTCAGGTCATGATCTCAGGGTCCCAGGATAGAGAGTCCCTCGTCCAGCTCCCTACTCAGTGGAGATCCTGCTTCTCCCTCTCACTCTGCCCCTCCCCTGCCTCATACTTGCACATGAGTGCTCTCTCTCTCTCAAATAAATAAATTTTTTTTTAAATAAATTTTCACTGGTAGAAGAAATAGTCTCAGCCTCCCCTGACTGGCTGCTTGGGGTCCCCTTCATCTGGAAAAGCCTGTCACTGACAGGCGTCACAACTTTAGATTCCTAACTCTAGAATCAAGGAGATTTGAAAATCTCCCCTCCCCCATCAGTTTCTAGACCTGTGATTTTGACAAGTCAAACTCTATGCTTTAACTTCCTTGTTTGTAAAATAAGGTTAATCATAATAACTACCTAATAGGGTAGTTGTGAGAACAGAGTGAGGTAATATATGACAAGTGTTTAATTCATTGCCCAGCACATTTTAAGCATTCAATAAATCATAGCTGTTTTTTATTAATGTTTGCATACCAGGCAGGATTCCAACCCCCCATAGGAGTTGTGAATTTTAATTTCAGTTCTGCTCCAAATTGCACTCTAGGGCTAGGCCAGTGACCCAGATTTTCCATTTCTCAGCTCTCTGATTTATCGTATGAGACCAAAGCACTGACAAGGAAGTTGGATAAGCTGCTTCCTTCACTCCCTGGCTGGAGAACTAGGGGGGAAAAGTGGCTATTTCCTCCATCATGCATTCTTCCCTTTGTCTCCCAACCTTCTTCCCCTGTCTTGAGGACTGTGTGTGTGTGTGTGTGTGTGTGTGTTTATTCAGATCAGTCTCAGTCATTAGTTAGCCTTGTCTGTCAGCTGTAACAAAAACCACAAGGAAAGAAATTATGACCAAGCCTTCAGACAGCTGGTGGTAATTTACTCCTACAAACCCCCTCATTCTTTCAACACCCACTATTTATGTGTATCTGATGCTGGGGGAGGGGGAATCATGCAAGAACTGTGGTATGCAAATTTCTAGGAACAGTGAGGAGGAATGTGTGTGAAATTACATGGATAACTCTCCTTGCTTTAAACATAGAAACTGGGCCTTAAAAATTAAAGTGATTGATGTGAGCGTTAATAAATAAATTTTTGGAACCAGAAACAGTATTGGAATAAATTGACAAATAGCTTTGAAGGCACTTATGAAAATTGCACCGTCACTAAAACTTGAGTCATTTTCCAGCAAAGGGACAAGCACTTCCAGTCCGAGGCCAGGGAGCATGTTTCAGGAAATCCACGCCTTTCCAAAGACCCATAGAGATGATAACTAAACATAGCTCATGATCCTGGCTTAGAGTTGGGTTAGATTCTGAATTAGAAAACATAACGCTTAGGAGAAGGCAGCCAGCCAGCTATGGTCTCTGCTTTTGTTTCTTGTATCATGCCACCTACTAGCTTGTCCTCAGATCGACCAAGATGGATTTCTCTGGATTTAAAATTCTGGCAGACACTGAAAATCCCTGGTATTTTGTTCCCTCTACAGATTGGACCTAAGGATATATAGATATTATATATAAAGTTAAAAAAATTCAGTGTTATGCTTCATATATATGTATATATATTTTCATTTATATATAAGTATATACATAGATTTGTTTATTAAGAACATAAATCAGTTTTTAAAACTTGCCATCTTGAAAAAATGTAAAAATTTTATTTTATTTATTTTTAACGATTTTATTTATTTATTTGTCAGAGAAATAAAGAGAGAGCACAAGCAGGGGAAGCAGCAGGCAGAGGGAGAAGCAGGGTCCCTGCTGAGCAAGGAGCTCAATCCCAGAACCCTGGGATCATGACCTGAGCTGAAGGCAGACGATTAACCAACTGAGCCACCCAGGGGTCCCAAAAATGTAAAAATTTTATATATATGAAAAAGCTGCAAAAATAGTACAGTGAAGTCCTGTAGATTCTTCATTTGATTCACCAGTCACTAACATTTTGCCACATTTCTTTCCCCCTCTCTCTACACACACACACACAATTATTGATGAACCATTTGAAAGTAAGATGCAGACCCCTATATTTCAGTGTGCATCGCCCAAGAATAATTAAAATCATTAAATTATTGTGATTATGTAAAAGAATACATCACCTCTCCCAGGTCCACTTTTGTCACTATTAAATAGAATCTGAATTATTTGTACTGAATTACTTAACTAATATCAGGAGCTATCCCTGGTAGATTTCTGGCTCAAATCTGCACAACTAATGGGGCTCATCAAAGTAATCACTCCCAGGACAAAGGTAAATATACAAGAAAGATAAATTCCCTCTCCTACACTTAGAATTACTGGAAGCCAATTTCTCGCCAATTTTGAACAGCTGTTTTGTCCTGTCTTCCAGCTGGCAAGGATTCATGCATACTGACAAGTAGCCTCAGAAAGACTCACATAAACAAGAAAAAATTTTAATGAGAAAAGCTCCACATGTGTGTATTCACTTTTGTCTTAATTTCTATTTTAGCATATAAGAAGCCGAAATACTGAGCTGTGGATTTCAGTATCAAACATCTGGCAATCCTAGACAAAAAAAATTAGCATACTTCAATAGTCTTTCACCCTCGCGAAGTCCCACACTTGCGTAGTTCAACCACTATGATTCATTTTAACTAAAATAATCTTTTATGAGATGAAAGTATCCCCATTTTAGGCGAGGTTTGTGATACAGCAACAGACACAGAAATACTAGCTGGCTCTAAAGTGGAAGTTGTGATATACAGAGAAGAATGATTGCATCCTATATTTATTGGCTTTGGTAAGTTCTCAGGAGATAGAGGGAAAAACCAAAGCCAGATGATCCTGGTGCTGATTCAAGCTTTTCTTTTTTCTTTTTTTTTTTAATTTATTTTTTATTTATTTTCGGCATAACAGTATTCATTATTTTTTCACCACACCCAGTGCTCCATGCAAACTGTGCCCTCTATAATACCCACCACCTGGTGCCCCAACCTCCCACCCACCCACAATTCAAACCCCTCAGATCGTTTTTTAGAGTCCAAGCTTTTCTTTTTTTTAAAGACTATTTTATTTTGTTTTAGAGAGAGATGGAGAGAGCAGGAGTGAAGGGAGGAGCAGAGAGAGAAAGGGAATCTCAAGCAGACTCCTTGCTGAACACAGAGCCCAACAGTAGGGCTTGATCCCAGGACCCTGAGATCATGACCTGAGCTGAAATCAAGAGTCAGATGTTTAACTGACTGAGTCACCCAGGTTCTCCATCAAGCTTTTGATTCAACTGTGAAGGTGTTCAAGACTGGGCCTCAGGTAAGGGGAGAAGGGCACCATCTTAGCTGTGGTGCAAAATTTGAGGGACACCAAAGATTCAGTAATCAAGATAACTGATATCTTATGGCAATATTTTTTTTAAAGATTCTATTTATTTATTTGACAGAGAGAGATCACAAGTAGGCAGAGAGAGAGAGGAGGAAGCAGGCTCCCCACCAAGCAGAGAGCCCAATGCAGGGCTTGACCCCAGGACCCTGAGATCATGACCCAAGCCGAAGGCAGAGGCCTAACCCACTGAGCCACCCAGGTGCCCATCTTATGGCAATATTTTTCAAAAACAAAATTATTGTGAAAAATCCATGATGAATGAAATATCAAAATTTTAAGTAAAGGCAGGATCTGTCTCTACACTTGCAAGACCTGGGGAGTGAGTGCCTTACTTGCCCTTCGGTCGGGGCCCTGGTTACTCATCCCACATGGTGTGACAAAAGCCAAATTCTTAGATGCGTCTGCTGGTATTCTCTAGTGTGGCATTCTGCTGACCTTGTTGGCAAGAGCTCTCTGTGTATCATGAACTGCCACATATTAGTGGCACCTTGAAGATACCACAAGGCAATATTGACTATCCAACCTCCTCCCAAACTCCTTCCCAAGCAGCTGCAAGGCTCAAAGGCAAGTTACTGTGATTTATAGGGCACTGGGAAGATGCTGAAGAGGGTGGGAAGGGGAGATGGTGGGAGAGGGTAAAAAGAACAATTTATCTTACAAATTGCTGCTAAGGCAATTACACGAGAATGCAAGTTTCAAGAACCTGGCCTTTGAAGAAAACCTTGAGCCCTAACTCTCAGTTTGTAGCACCTATCCATTCAACTCAAAGGTGAAATCCACTTCACCATTAGCCTTCCCATAATTTGGGCTACACTTGGCTCTGGAAATCAAAGTAGCCATGCTATATCCTCCATGCAGGTTCTACTGTATTCAGCTGCTTAGGAGATTTCATCAGACGGGAGTCTCTCCTTTGGCAAGAGCTGCCTGGCCATAAGACCATGAACCTAACCTTGTGCTAGTGCTAACCATCTAGAGGTCCCCCTTGCTGGCAGAACCTTATAGAATTGTGCTCACAGATGTAGCTTGGCCCTTAGATGGGTCATCCCTGCTCCAGGTACTCACAGTCACCAACACAACCCCATATGGTCTTACACCTGACCTGCTGCACTCATTTATGTTACCTGCCTTGTTTTCTGCAGGCCCTAGGCATTTGCATATCCCTTCAGGACTTGCCTGGTTCCTAGCGGTGGGGCACCCGAGGCCTGCTTTCTGCCTCTGTACCTAAATCTGTCTCACAGGATCAGTCCGCCCTTCGAAACTTGAGTCCTTTGTGCTACCTTTTTCTTAATCCACCCTCTGGACAAGTCAGGGGAATCACAGCTCAGAACCTCAGCCTGAAGAGCTGACCCATTTGCCAGGCTCTTGACAGTCCCTTCACCTCAGGCCAGGCTCAGTGTCCCGTGTTCTCTTACTGAAGTATAACCCAGTGTACTGTTGTAAGGACCCGGTCCAGCTGAATGCAGAGCCCCAGGTGTCTACCTCAGTTTCTGACATCTTTATTTTCAGGAACTGGGCCCTCATCCTGGTCTTCCATGACATCCAATTTCTGCCTAGCAGATGAGAACAGACCAAGTCCTGAGAAGACAGGGAAACGATGTCCTGGGGGCCAGCTGAGACAGAAGGGAGGTAAGATACACAAAAGTCTTAAAAGATGCAAAAGGCTTTTAAGGTCTCCCTGAAACAAGGAAGGGTGAAAAAAGTTGCAGCCACTGAAGAGCTAAGGTGAAGGCCAAGAAAAACTAGCCTCTGTGTCAAACCAGAAGAGTAGAAAGAGGGTAAAAAATTGAGAGATGCACCAAACTTCAGCATTGCCAGTGAGCCAAAATCTGCCAGCTGGCTTCGGTTTTAGAAAACCTAATAGCTGAACACTGACTTCGTGTGGTTTCTTGCAGCCTGAACTTGTGTTTACGTGGGTACCATAATATCGGATGAGCCTACCATCCGTGATACAAGTAGAGTATGCTACTGAGATGCGTGTTACTATCGGAACACTCACCTTCAAATACAGGCAAGTTTTCTAAGTGCAATTTGGAGTGAAAAATCTTCTTATATGTTTTATAGGTGGCAATTCTGTCAATCCTTCAAAGTATAAAAGTTTAAGTATTACTTCAAAAGTGAAATGATGCAATACTGAAAAATAATTATGGAAACTTTGAATTTAAAAATCCAGAGTTATTAGTTTTATTAATAACATAAGCAACATTATTAATAGTTATTTTAAAGGCATATATGCCCCCAGTTTCTGGCTCTATTAAGCTCTGACTAGGATGAGCCCTGTTTTGCTGATTTATGTTAGAAACATACTCCAATTCGGTGGCAAGTACTGCTACATGGTAATACATAGGAGAGACAATGTATACACCAGTTAGGATCTTTTCTTGGTCCAACTTTGATAAACAAATAGTGGTTGGTTGTGGGAACCATCACTATAAACTACATATACAGGATGGTCTCCTGGGGTGCCTGGATCACTCAGTCAGTTAAACGTCTGCCTTTGGTTCAGGTCATGATCTCAGGGTCCTGGGATGGAGCCCCACATCAGGATTCCACTCAGTAGGAAGCCTGCTTCTCCCTCTGCCACCCCCACCAGCTCATGCTCTCTCTCTCTCTCACTTGCTGTCTCTCTCAAATAAATAAAATCTTTAAAAATAGAAAAATTAAATAAAAAATAAAAATAAATTTCAAAAATACAAGGTGGTTTCCCAATAGTTTGTCTAAGGCAGAGCTTTCCGATCAGTGTACCTCTTGTGCTGCAAACAGGTTACACTGTCCAAACATTGACCTCCTCAACCCTTAAGCCATCCAAGAAGATAGCCAGAAGCAGTCCTTGCTGGCAATGTCTTCCAGGAATGCTTGGAGGGCTAACTGAGCAAGCAGAGTCTGATGTTTTTTATACTGTGGATACAGATGGAAATAGCTTGGTATAGTCTTTGGCCTCAGCTCTGGTTCCATTCATCCTTTCTTTTTTTTGTGCTTGATTTGTAATAGGCCTCATTACAAAAGGAAGGAAGAGGGGCACCTGGGTGGCTCAGTGGGTTAAAGCCTCTGCCTTCGACTCAGGTCATAATCCCAGGGTCCTGGGATCGAGCCCCACATCGGGCTCTCTGCTTAGCGGGGAGCCTGCTTCCTCCTCTCTCTCTCCGCCTGCCTCTCTGCCTACTTGTGATCTCTGTCAAATAAATAAATAAAATATTAAAAAAAAAAAAAAAGGAAGGAAGGAAAGGAATAAATCCTGGTGTTCCTCTAATGTCCAGGAGTTTCTTTAATGGATGTACAATGTGTAGGCACTTTCTAGGGTAGCCCCTACGGATCCCTGGTAATCACACTCTTGGTATTGGAAACAGATTTACTATAAGGGGTTGGCTCATGCAGCTGTGGAGCCTGGGAAATCCCATTATCTGCTGTCTAGAAGCTGAAGACCCAGAAAAACTGATGCTGTTCTCAGAACCAGGGTACCCATGGTATAAAACCCAGGGTGCCCACTCCTGCACTCAGGCAGGGGGAGCAAATTCTCCCTACTTCCGTCTTTTTTGTTCTATTTAAGTCCTCAAGGAATTGGATGGTGCCCAGTTACAGTGGAGAAGGCAATCTGCCTTACTCAATCTGCCAATTTTAATTGCTAATCTCTTCTGGAAATACCTCACCAACTCACCCAGGAATAATGTTTCACCAAATATCTGGGCACCCCAGGAAGTGACAGTCAAGTTGACACATAAAATTCACCATCACAGCCACTAAGTTTTGAGGTAATTTGCTATGCAGCAATGGACAACTGATACACAGACTCCTAAACTTACCCTCAATCCAAGGTGATGCTACAGAGTTCGAGACCCAGCCCTCCCATTCACAAAGAAGTTATTATTCTTGGAGCACTTATTTAAGGCTGCACAGTAGGACCTAGATTTATGGTGAAAATTAAGGGAGCAATAAATAGTACTTGTCTAAGACCATTCTGTATAATACATTGCCTAAGGATTCTCTTTCCAGAATGTGCTTTTAATTATGACGAAGAATATTTTTTTTCTTTTAGAAGATAGATGCAATTCATAAAAACCTTTTTATTTAATTTTATTTTACTTTATTTTATTGGAGAGAGAGAGTGAGAGCACACAGCAGGGGTGGGGGCAGGGAGGATCAAAGGAAGAGGCACACTTTCCGCTGAGCGGGGAGCCCTATGCAGGTGCTGGATCCCAAGATCCCTAGCTCATGACCTGAGCCGAAAACAGACAGACACTTCACCGGCTGAGCCACCCAGGTGCCCCCATGAAAACCTTTCTTGGTGAGATTATAATAAAGCTGTACATTTGAGTTGCAGTTGGAGATTCCAAAGTCAAGATTTACATAACAAGAAGGCAAAAAGATGCTATGCAGATTTGAATATTATGGAGACAAGAAGGATGCTAAAATATGGTCCTGTTTCTGTTTGTACACAAAGGTCACTGGTTCATGTTGACATTTCTCTTATTGGTTCCACTTTCTGTGAGCTAATGTTGTACAGTTGAATGACACACACAGTGGACAAAATGCCCTCCCCACCCCGCTCTGTGAATTCATGTGCCTATTGTTCTGGGCAGGGAGCCCAGTTTGCTTTAAGTCTTTGTTATTTGAACAGTGTCCCAGATTCTCCTTTGAAATGTACAATTCATCCATTTTTATTAACCTGAATATGGAACTCTGATGCTTTTTTGATAGATTTTCAGTCACGTCCAGGTATGCTCCTTTTTGTTTTAAACAGGTCCTTCATTTCTCCTTGCTTTCAGAACTTATACCATATGAATTAGAAAGCAAATCCTCACAAGGTCAAATGTTAATAATGGAGTTTATTATATCAAAACAGATGACATTTTACACTTACGCTAATTTGGAAACCAGACCATTTTTGTCAAAACTCTAGCAAAGGCTTTTTGTTATTGTTTTGGTTTGTTTTTGAAGAAAAAGAAAATCTAGGGTCACTGAAAATAAACATTTTAAAAGCAAGATGGACAAAAATAATTACAGCAATGCAAATGAAACATACATTGAGCACCTAGTTAAGCAGCCCTTCTACCATTTTCTCACTGTGTCATGGTGTCTCAGTATTTAAACTTTCTATAAAAAACGGGGATAATAATAATATCTTTCTCACAGAGTTGTACTGAGGACTAAATGAGATTATGCTGATAAATTACTTCAGATATGGTTTGCCATGTAGCAAGTGAGTGATAAAAATTATTAGAGACGTAAATTATATACACAATAATCATAACAATGATACTGCAGCTGCCATGAATGTCGGTGATCAAAATCTAACTCACAGAATTCTGTTCAGAACTCTTGTGAGATCTAGTATTAATCCCCTCCCTTTATTTATGAGGCTCTCCATCTGGTCATCGTATGCAATCCTCTGCGAAGGTATTTTTTCTACCATCCAGAGTCCTCGTTGTTGAAGAGAACTCCATCCCTGTCCCACATCACCTAACCATTGCTACCCCCATAACAAGTGGAGGAAAAACTTCAATTAAGATTAAGCAAAAAACTTCAACCAGAAGTTTCAAATACAGCTTAATCCAGAGACCCCAACAGTGAAGTTGTCTTCCTCCATCTCCATCGTTTTCTGTTCTGGTTTTATTTTCAGCATCTGCAAGGTAGTGAATTACCTGCCAGGAGACCCTACATTCTCTCTGAGGCTCTCATGCATTAGAAGAGAGGCTGTGTCTTTCAGGAGGCCCCCAAAGAATCCTGTTTGAGTCAAGTGTATGCCTATCTCCGAACTAATTCCTGACACCATGGGGGAAAACTAATCTTTTCTTTCATCAACATAAAAATTTTTTTTGTTTAAATAGACTTAATTTTCTTAGAGCAATTTTAGGTTTAAATTATTCTTTTTAAAAAGGTCTATGATATCTCTTTTTTTTTTAAACAAAAATTTTTAAAGATTTTTTTTAAAGTTTTATCCATTTATTTGACACAGAAAGAGAGCACAAGTTGGGGGGGTGGGGACAACAGGCAGAGGGGTGGGAGAAGCAGGCTCCCCACTGAGCAGGGAGCCCGATGTAGGAATCGAGATACCAGGACCCTGGGATCATGATCTGAGCAGAAGGCAGACACTTAACCAACTGAGCCACCCAGGTACTCTGCGATACCTCCTTTTTAAACTTCATTCCCCTCATCCAACACACCATCAAATTCTGTTGGCTCCACTTCCAAAACTTACTTTGACCCTGTTCACTTATTGCCAGCCTGACTGCTACCACCACAATATGAATCACCGCTATCTCATCTCTGGTCTACTTCCTGCAACAATCTTCAAAGCAACCTCCTCTGCTTCCGCTCTGGGCCTCCTAAAGTCTCTTCTACAATAGCAGAGGGGTATTTTTAAACATTTTCCAGATCACATTATGCTTACGCTTCAAACCCTACGATGCTTTCCCAATGTCCTTAGAATAAAACCACCTTCCTACCATGGCCTACAAGATCTCAGCTCACCTCTTGCCTTCATCCGCTGCCACTCTCCGTCTGTTCAGCATGCTTCTGCTGCTCTGGTCTTCCTTGTGTTCCTCAAACACCCCCAGCTTCTTTGGACTTAGGGGTTTACAATGGCAGTTCTCTTACCACTTGCTCGATCCCTCACCAATTAATGATTTTTTAAAATTTTCCTTGAGAAATCACTTTGTTGTATTTATATTCACTTGTTTACTGTGTATCTCCTCACCAGTCCTACGACTTCATTAGACTTAACCTTGTGAGGGTGGAGCCTTTATCTGGTAACCTTGCTCTTCATTCTCTTCCAAAACCCAAAAGTATTCCTGGAATTCCAGACATACTTTTTTGAAAAGATGAATGGGCCAACTTTGGCTAAATTAAATTTATTTTTTTAAAGATTTTTATGTATGCACTTGACAGAGACATAGAGAGAGCCAGAGAGCATAAGCAGGGGGAGCAGCAGAGGGAGAGGGAGAAGCAGACTCCCCGCTGAGCAGGGAGCCCCACAGGGGGCTGGGTCATGATGTGAGCCAAAGGCAGATGCTAAACTGAGAGAGCCACCCAGGACCCTGTTTTTTTTTGTTTGTTTTGTTTTTCCTTTAAAAAAGATTACTGGGAGGGAAGTCCCCCAGAATCAAAGGGAAGGTTGAAGACTCGAAAGAATAGGCTCAGAAAGGACAGAAGAAACAATAAGGACCCAGGGAATATCTGGTTCTAGCCATTTTTCCACATTATGTGGCTTCACTGAAGACACGATCTTATGAAGAGAGTCAGATTGTCCTAGTCTGGGTCTCGTCAGCATCATGTAGTTAGGAGATGTTAATTGCCTTTTCCTTTAATAAACAATGGGAAAAAGGTAATTCTCTAAAAGAAATATAGGGTTATTGTCCATAAAGGGGAGAAATGAATGTCCCCAAAGGCAAAAAAAAAAAAAAGGCATTAACAAATCTGTGCAAAAATCCTTGACCTTGTCATCTACATCTACTTGATTGTAATGTTAACTGATGCATTTACAAGAAATGTAAATAGATTTTAATATTAACCTACATCAAATAAAAGAGTAAAAATCACACAGCACATTCAGAAGATTTGCTTCTGAATGTTTTCTCTCCCCTAAGGCTCAGAAAAACTTAAACGTCAGAGATGGTTCTACAAGTCACCTCCTTTTGGATGTCCCAAACTGGAGTAATTCATTTCCCTGATACCTGCTTCTCCTACCATATTATCTATTTCAGTTAATAATATTATTATTCCTGCCATGATGACCTAGAAATTTAAGAGTAACTCTTGTTTCCTCCCTTTTGATCAGCAAGTCCTACCAATTCTACTTTAGAAATTCTCAAATGCATCCCTTCTTCATCTTCCTCACTACCACTGCCCAAGGTCAGACAGGCCATCATTACTTCTGACCCTGAGTAGCTTCTCAATAATGCCCTGTGTCTTCACTCAACCCACCTAACCCCATCTACCATACAGTTGTCACATTTACAATTCTATTTTTTTATTTTATTATTATTATTATTTTACACTTACAATTCTAAAGCAAAGATCTAAATATGACAGTTCTCTACTTTAAAAGTTTCTATAGCACCAAACTGCCCCCCAACCACATGTCTTGGTTGGAGTGACAGAACACAAACATCTTTCAGAATTGTTTATAAATGCAATAGTTCTTTTTTTTTTTCTTTCTTCCTTTTTTTTTTTTTTTAGAAGGAGAGAGAGAGTGTGTGTGTGTGTGTGCTAGCTGGGGGGACGGGCAGAGGGAGAGGAAGAGAGCATCTTAAGCAGGCTTCAAGCACAGTGTGGAGCCCAATGTGGGGCTCGATCTCGCAACCCTGAGATCGTGACCTGAGCCAAAATGGAGAGTCGGAGGCTTAACCAACTGAGCTGCCCAGGTCCCTAACTAAATGCAATAGTTTTTTTTTTAAATCTAGTGTTCTTTAACCCTGCTGTACATGAGAAAAATCAGTGTTTTTAAGGCATACTGATGCTAGGGTCTCAATCTAAAAGAATCTTTTTTTTTTTTTTTTAAGATTTTATTTATTTACTTGAGAGAGAGAGAGCGAGCGAGCATGGGGTGGGGGGTGCGGTCAGAGGGAGAAGCAGACTCCCTGCTGAGCAGGGAGCCTGATTCAGAACTCAATCCTGGGACTCCAGGACCATGACCTGAGCTGAAGGCAGTTGCTTAACCAACTGAGCCACCCAGGCACCCCTCAATCTAAAAGAATCTTATTGAATTGCTCTGGAATAGAGCTTGTACATCCATTTTTAAAACTTCCTTCCCAACCACAGGTAATTCTAATGTGTAGTCAGGGTTGAAAACTACTAATCTGAAAGATACCTAAAGAGATACTGCTACTTCCAGACAGCATGAAGTAACAGCATGAAGTCATATTTATTGCCCCTCACTCTCGACTGAAATAACTAAAAAAATCAAACAATATATTAAACAATGATTTTTAGGCACTGGTGATCAGGCAACATAGACAGTGATCCCAGAGACAAGAGAAACAAAATGAGCCCTTGCTTATTGTCTGAAGAGAGTTTACAGGTAGCAGCAGTATTCATTTACACAAAAACAGTATCAGTAATAGGAGATAGGAACATGATTATATACTTAAAATTAATTTTCCATTTTGGAAAGCTTTAGGACTTTTTCTTTACTTTATATCTTACTTCACTCCAGCAAATAGGAAAAAAAAAAAAAGTTTATATCTTCACATTTTCTTAATGTCATATTGGTATTAACTAGAGTTGGTTCTTTAAAATTTAAGTATCATTTCTATTAAGCTGGAGATTTAATCACAGAATAACACCTCAAAGAATCTTATAGTACAGAAAAAGTACAGAAAAGTTTTTAAAGGACAAATTTCAGGGCATTTTCAAATTCTAAAGTGTAATAAAGATCTCTTGGGTATCCTTCAAAGTTAAAAGATTTTCCTTTCAGATTAATGAAAATATTAGGATTTATAAACCACAGTGGGCACTGGAGATATAACCTATGGTAGCTGCATTTGCTAAAATATAAATGGAATCGCCACATTGCAGGAACAGGGCCAAAAAAACATTTTAAACTCATGTCCATGGCAGGTCAAATGATGCTGATCCAATTTAGAAAAGTATTATTATCTCATTGCTTATCTTCCCAAGGCTTAGACTTCCAAAGGTTCATACAGCTACTTCTTTTCTTTACATCACCAGTTCTACGAGCCAACCTTCTGGAAGAATATGGTATTACAGATTGAATTCAAAACCGTGGGTGGTGCCCTAGTTGTTTGCCACAAAGTATAACAAAAGGAGACCAGCTTATCTAGAAATGGATTAACTCTGCCTCTAGCACAATCTTGGGATGTGTTCATTAAAAAACTTTTTGTGCTTTAGAAATGCCAAAACCACCTACTTTGACTCTTCTGGTTACATCTTATTTTCAAAATAGAAATATAATAAGCTAATATAAAATATATTATATTCCATAATATAATATAAAGTAAAAATCTATTTGCTCTGTAACAATTAATATTTTAATGTTTTTATAACATCAGTTCCTTTCAGATGTTTCAATTAACATTTGAGTGACATAAAGAAAGTTTCAGTGTTCTTGTTTTTTTTTTTTTAGTAAAGTGATAGTAGTTTATTAAGTGATGATACAGAAAAAGCTCTCAAGAGTGAGAGGGGTCCTAACAGGATTGCCCAAGTTTCATCATTCTTGAATATAATATTTCACACAACTTAAGATAAAGTCATTGAGTTTAGCATTTTAAAGAAAAAAATTAAAATAAAAAGGAGAAGGGTGCCGAGGTGGCAGATGGTTAAGTGGCTGCCTTCAGCTCAGGGCATGATCTCAGGATCCTGGGTTCGAGCTCTGCATTGGGCTCCCTGCTGGGTGGGAATCCTGCTTCTCCCTCTCATAATCCCCTTACTTGTGTTCCTTCTCTCACTCTCTCTCTCTCTCTCTATCTGTCAAATAAATAAAATCTTTAAAAAAAATAAAAAAGGAGAATAATAACTCACTGAGAAGCTATGTACCTAGTAAATCTCGCTTGATACAAGAAGCAAAAGACATGAATCAAAGAGAAATAAATTCAAAATTCGTATTAATGAATTTCAATATACCTCTCTCAATAATGATTTTTTAAAAATAGACACACGATATGGAAAACTTGAATAACATAATGAATCTACTTGATCTAACTGATTTTTATAAAACACATCAGGACAGCAGCAGGACACATATTCTTTTCCAGTACACAAGGAACATTTACCAAGACAGATCATAATCGGTGCCATAAAACAACTCTCAACAAATTAAAAAAAAATTTCAAATCAGACAGGATGCCTGGGTGGCTCAGTGGGTTAAGCCACTGCCTTCGGCTCAGACCATGATCCCAGGGTCCAGGGATCAAGTCCCACATTGGGCTCCTTGCTTTGCAGGGAGCCAGGGAGCCGGCTTCTCTCTCTACCTCTGCCTGCCACTCTCCCTGCTTCTGCATGACCTCTCTCTCTCTCTCTCTCTGCCCCTGACAAATAAATAAATAAATGAAATCTTAAAAAAAAAAAAAGAATTCAAATCATACGAGACCACGACAGAATTAAATTAGAAATCAATAGCAGAAAGAAGTCTGGAAAATCCTCAAATGTCTTAAAATTAAACACTCTTCTAACCCAAAGAGCAAAGAAAAACCTAAAAGTGAAATGGGAAAGCATTTTAAACTGAATGAAGATGAATTCATGAGATATCAAAATTTGTGGGATGGAGTTAATGCAGTACTTGGAATGAAATTCATGGCACTAAAACATCAGTATTGGAAAAGTTCTTAAATCAATGATCCAAGCATCCACTTTAAGAAACTGGAAGTGGAGGAGCAAATGAAATTCAAGATAAGTAGAAGAAAGAAAACAATAAGGATCAGGGGTAAAGCAAATAAACTAAAAACAGAAAAACAATAGAGAAATTAATAAAGCAAAGCCGGTTTTCTGAAAAGGTAAATAAAACTAGTAAACTTCTAGTCAAATTTTTCAAAACAAAAAGAGAAGACACAAACACTATTGAGAATGAGAAAGATTATTATCACTACAGAGTCTACAAATATCGAAGGACTAATAAGAAAACTGTATTTTTGGGGTGCATGGGTGGCTCAGTCAGCTGTGTCTGCCTTCCACTCAGGTCATTGAAGGACCCCAGGTCAGAATTATACTATAGCCTATAGGTTTTAACATTAATTTTATAACCAGCTTATGCTAACTAAGAAACTGTGGCCAGCTGACCATAGATAAGGGAGTCAGCAAGCAGCATAACAGGATAACGAATAGCAAAAATCTGTGTTTAACCCGGCTGTGTCTGGCTTCTGTATAATAATGCTTCTAATGCTTTGCTAAGAAATGAAAAATTGCTTAAACCCTCGTTCGCTGTGTAATCAAATAAAGTTATACCCTTCCCCTGTTAAGAATTTCCCCTACTACTAAGTAAAATTGATAAGGGTTGCCTCCCGTACCAAGGCCGGAGACGCAACCCATACCAAGGCCGGAGACGTACGGTTCGGCACATACGCTAGCTGGAGACGTGCGGTTCAGCACGTATACAGATAAAGGTTAGAAACGTGCAATTCAACACGTACCCTCTACTGTACACTACCTGAACGGTGACTGGCCAGAATGTATGGTTGGTTTTAAAGGATTGGCTACCTATGTGTAGGCCTTACTGTAATGCTTTGAAATTACTGGCTAGAAAAGTGAGGGCTCTGATGTAATGGACTGTAAAATTCTATATTAAGGGACTCCCGAAACAGATCGGGGCTCTCAGGCACTGACCCATCCTGGTCAAGTGTCCCTGGGAGTCCGAGCATGCCCGAATAAAATCCTCTTGCTTATTGCATCCAGTGGTCTGTGAGTGTGTCCTTGGGTGCGGGTCCTCTAGGGTCTTTCATCATGATCCCAAGGTTGTGAGAAGGAGCCCTTGTGACCCTGGGCTCCCTGTTCAGCAGGGAGTCTGCTTTTGCCTCTCCCTCTCTCCCTCCTCCTCCTCTTGTGCTCTCTCGATTTCTTTCTCAAATAAATAAAATCTCTTTTTTATAAGTTTCTTTTTTTTAAAGCATTTTATTTACTTATTTGTCAGAGAGAGAGAGAGAGAGAGAAAGAGCGCGCACAAGCAGGCAGAGAGTGGCAGGCAGAAGCAGAGAGAGAAGCAGGCTCCCACGGAGCGAGGTGCCTGATGCAGGATGCGATCCCAGGAAGCTGGGATCATGACCCGAGCGGAAGGCAGCGGCTTAACCAACTGAGCCACCCAGGCATCCCATCAAATAAATAAAATCTTAAAAAAAAAAAAAAAAAAAAGACAAATTCGTGGGGTGCCTAGGTGGCTCAGTGGGTTAAAGCTCTGCCTTCGGCTCAGTTCATGACCCCTGCATCGGGCTCTCTCCTCAGCAGGGAGCCTACTTCCTCCTTTCTCTCTCTCTGCCTACTTGTGATCTCTGTCTGTCAAATAAATAAATAAAATATTTTTTAAAAAAACAGATAAATTCATATTTCAATTTTCAAAACTGAAGAGTTTATGGCAAAGTTGACAACTTAGATAAAATTAACACATTTCAGGGTACCTTGGTGGCTAGGTTGGTTAAGCATCCAACTCACGGTTTCAGCCTAGGTCACGATCTCAGGGTCTTGGGATTGAGCCCCAAATTGGGCTCCATGCTCAGCAGGGAGTCTGCTTCCCCCTCTCCCCTACCCCTCTCCCTATTCAAGTACTCTCTCTAAAATAATAAATCTTTTAAAAATTGAATAAATTTCTTGGACTACACAAATTAGCAAAACTTTCCCCAGAAGAAAGAGATAAAACAAATCATCCTATATTTATTAAGGAAATTGAATTTGGGAATGCCTGGGTGGCTCAGTCATTTAAGCATCTGCCTTCAACTCAGGTTGTAATCCCAGGGTCCTGGGATTGAGCCCTCCTCAGGCTCCTTGCTCAGCAGGAAGCCTGTTTCTTCCTCTGCCTCCCACTCCCCCTGCTTCTGTTCTTTCTCTCTCTGACAAATAAATAAGTAAATATAAATATAAGGGAAATTCAATGTGTAGTTTAAAACCTTCGCACAAAGAAAAACTAGGCTTAAAACTCTTTCCTAGTGAATATAATCAAAGATTTAAGGAAGAAATAATGCAATTTCTACCCAAACTCTCTCCCAATATTGAAGGGATGGGAATACTTCCCAACTCAGCTTTGGAGGTCAACATTATCCTTATTCAAAATTTGGGCAAAGATATAAATGAAGATATAAACACAAACCAATATTGTTCATGAACAGAGATGCAGATCTTCTTAACAAAATCTTAGCAGATCTACTCCAACAATATATAGAAAGTATAGTATATCATAACTAAGTGGGGTTTATCCCAGATGCCCAATGTTGATATTAACATTCTTAAGTCAATCGGTGTAATTCACCAAATCAACAATATAAGAAAAGAAAAATGATACAGTAATCTCAACAGATGTGTAATTAGACATCGATTCCTAATGAAAACTCTCAGGAAACTAGGAATAGAAGGGAACATCCTCAACCTGATAAAAGGTATCTATGAAAAACCTACAGGTTTTTACATCATTCATAATGGCAAAAGACTGAATGAATGCCTTCCTCCTAAGATCAGGAACAAGGCAAAGATCTTTGCTCTTACTATTTCAACTTAATTTTGTGCTGGAGGTTCTAGCTAGTATGACAAGGAAAAACAAACAAACAAATAAATAAATACAGACATAAAGATTGGAAAGAGGAATAAGATTTTATCTCTTTTATGGGGGGATGACATCATCATGTAGAAAATTCTATGGATCTGTTTAAAAAATCTATTAGAACTAAACAGTGGATTTAGCAAAGCTAAAGGATACAAAATCAATATAAAAAGAGCAATATAAAGTAGCAATGAATAATCAGAAATTGAAATTTTTAAGATGTTATCATTTATAACAGAATTAAAAATATCAAGAATTTAGGCATAAGTGTCTCTAAGATACATAAATAGTGTACACTAAAAACATAGAACATTGGTGAAAGAAATTAAAGACATAATAATAATTAATTATAATTATAATATATAATATAGTATATCACATATAATATATTATACTATATTATATACTATATATTTTATTATTAACATATGTGATATACTATATTACTTATTATTTATTATCATTATCATTATTATTTTGGATTGGATAATTTCAAATATCCAATTGGATTGGATAATTCTTCATTGTGGGAACTATTATTGTGCATTGTAGAATGCTTACCAGCATTCTTTACCTCCATCTGCTAGATGCCCCATCACCCTTGCCCTGAGTTACAATAAACAAAAATGTGTCCAGATACTGTCATATGTCCCTTGTGAGGCACAATTGAGAACCACTAACCTAAATAAATGAAGATATGCGCCATGTTTACGGATCAGGAGACTCAATATTGTTTTTTATTTGAGAGCGAGAGAAAGCACGAGAAGGGGAGAGAGAAGCAGACTCCCTGCTGAGCAGGGAGCCTGATGTGGGACTTGATCCCAGGACTCCAGGATCATAACCTGAGGTGAAGGCAGTTGCTAAGCCAACTGAGTCATCCAGGAGCTCCTCAATATTGTTAAAATATCAATTCTCGGGGCGTCTGGGTGGCTCAGATGGTTAAGCATCTGCCTTCGCCTCAGGTTATGATCCTGGGATGGAGCCCCACATTGGGTGCCCTTCTCGGCAAGGAGCCTGCTTCTCCCTCTCCTTCTGCTCCCCCTGCTTATGCTCTCTCACTCTCTCTGTCAAATAAGCAAAATCTTTGAAAAAATATATCAGTTCTTTCCAAATTAATCTAGAGTTTCAGTATACTCCCTCTCAAACTACCAACAGGATTTTTGTCTATACTGACGAGTGGATTCTAAAATGTGTATGAGAATACAAAGGACCTAGAAGAGCCAAAATGATTTTAAATAAGAAGGACAAAACTGGAGGACTTACACTACATGATCTTAAAACTTAAAAAGAACAGCTGTGATCAAGGCAGTGTACAGTGGGGAGAGGTATCTGTGGGAGCACTCGGGTGGCAGGAAGAGCCATCCATACAGAATCAGGAGCTGCTAATTAAGCTGTCAAGATAACAACCTCCCCAGAGCACCGTGACTTTGTGGGAAAGCCCACAGAGGAAGGCCAGTGGGGAGCCTGGCCAGGATTGGTGAAGTTCTGGGCAAGAAGCTGGAGGAAATGGGCTTATGGTCCTATGTGGCTATGTAGTCCTTGGCCAGTTTCTGATGCTAAAGAAAGATGAAGATCTTTCCTGTGAATGGCTGAAGGACACATGTGGTGCCAACGCCAAGCAGTCCAGGGACTGCTTCTGAGAGTGCTGCAAGGCCTCCTCCTGAGGCTCTCTGGATGGGCCCCCAATTCCTAATCTCAGTATTGAGTCTCCAGAGTTTGCCTTGCGTGTCCCCTCCCCCATCCTCTACAAAAGAAGAGATGCTATTGTCACATTCACCTGTGATGTTCTTCAAGGTCTTTGGGACCTAGAAGCCTCATAGCCAAAAACTAGAAACAAGACAGCTGGTGAATTAATAAACTGTGCATATTCATACAAGGGAATACCACTCAGCAACAAAAGAAAATGAACTATTGATACCCATGACATCATGGATAAATCTCAAAATAATTATACTGAGTGAAAGAAGCTAGACAAAAACAAGGAGTACCTACTATATGATTTCATTTACATAAATTTCTAGAAAATGCAAACTAACATATAGTGACAGAAAGCAATTCAGTGGATGATTACCTGTGTGTTAGTGGGGGCAAGAAGAGCCAGGAGGGAGGATTATAGAAGAGAAGAAGGAAACTTTGGGGGATGATGAGCATGTGATAATTTGGCAGATAGAGACATATGTCAAAAAATTTCAAATTTGCCCAGTTTGTTTTATGTCAACTATATCTCAATAAAGCAGTAATAAAATAATAATGACAAAAAGAGAGATGGCTAAAGGCATACTGGTTGAAGTGTGATGTTAGAAATGTAACCTTCTCTGACATGAGTCCTCCCCACAGTTGTCTGCTGGTTCTAGGCTATCTACCTAGAACATGAAATCTGCTAGGGTTCGAAAATGCACCTGAGGCAGGTTGCCATCAGTTGGCAACTCACTTAATTCCTCCTTTTAAATAACTGCATACTTAAAAGAGAATCACTTATGAATTAAATCCTCATTGAAAAGTTCTATCACAGCATGGGTCACATTTCAAGAAAGCATTTTCCCAGGGCGGTACATTTGTTTTTGTCCTTCTGCTAAAATTTGCCTCCCATCCAACCCTGGATTCACTATTTTGTTGGGCCAGACAGAATTTGCCTCTTGTTTATATGTGAAGCTCTCGCTGGTCCTCTTCTTCTTAGTATCACATTCAGTAGCCATTAATTACCTGGCTCATATTGCCAGCACGTAGGGGCTCTAACAAAATGCCCACCCCACTTACCTACTCCTATCATGAATTTTACCTAAAAGAAAGTGAGCTTAGATGTCTGAAACGTAAACTTCACCATTAAGACAAACTGATTCAGAGAAAAGATGCACCATCACTTGAAATGGACACGATTCCCAGGCCAAACAAATTATTATTACCTAACTGAAAATACTAGCGTGTCAGCAATAGAAAAAAAGAAGTACGTAAGAAGAGAGGTTGATCATGAATGACAATCACCATCCGGGGAAGAAAGAACCTGTGTGTATACCCTGTGAACTCTGTTTAAAGGTTTAAATTTTTTTAAAATCTGGAATGCACTGATTACTTTCCCTTGTTCTTAATTCATTTTACAAACAGCCTTTTGCTTATAATTTGTTTTTCAAACACAGCGAGTACGCTAAGAGAACTCACTAAGTAACAGAAGAGGGTCTAGTTTTCTGAGATGTGAGGGATCCTCATTTTAATTTTTTATAATAAATCCTCATTATAATAATTTGCCATTCTGGATTTATATTGTAGTCTTGTGAATTTAATACCAGCCTAAAAAACAGACTCAACAAGGTAAAGACCAGATTCTAACATATTTTCCAAGATAATGTCACTTTGTCTGACCTCTTGGGACACAGTTTACTTTGCCTGAAGTTTGCTTTCCTTTCATTTATTTGTTTGTTTATTTATCATTTCCACCATTATCTTTCTGCTACATTTACTCCATACTACAGTTAGAAGAGCACAGTTTACAAGCTCTAGATTCTGAGCTACCTGAGGGTAGTTTTATCCAGTTCGGTACAGGTGTCCACCACGCTGTTCAATCAATCACAGAACTATCTGAATCCAGATAATGTGTAGAGGTGTTTTCTTCCATTTTTTAGTTGATTTGATAGTTAGAAAACTGGACACCAAAACCAGACCTTCCCCAGTACAAGCCTCTTAGATTCATAAACCTCTAACACTATAGATAAGACAGGTATGTTTTTGAAAGTTTTAAAAGGGTGCCCTGCTGACACAGTTGGTAGAGCATGCAGCTCTTGATCTCAAGCCCCATTTTCAATGGGTGTGGAGCCTATAGATAAAAAAAAAAATAAATAAATAAATAAATAAATAAATAAATAAATAGGTAGGGGCAATGCAGAGCTGACACAGGGCTCAAGCTCAAGACCCTGGGATCACGACCTGAGCCGAAATCATGAGTCCAATGCTTAACCAACTGAGCTATCCAGACGCCCCCAGAGAACTGATTTTTTAAATAAGGCCCGAGTACTACCAACCTCAATGAAGTTCTTGACACTGTTTATGTTTGGGAATTCCTGAAATATTTAAAAACATTTCAAGACTTGTCACTACATCAACTAGGGAGAATGTAGAGGTTTGTCAGATGAATAACCATTAAGGAAATAATGAAAGTGTGCTATGTACTTTAACAATTAAACCACAATGTAGAGAACCAAATGCTAACCCTATAAACTTTTTGTTACCAAAGATAGTAAGAAAAATCACATCTTTATAAGGGAGCCCTAATCCATTTTAAATTTGCAATAGCAATGCTCCTTTTGATGAAAAGAATTCACTTCAGTGCATATAAAGCAGTTAAGACTTTATGTCATAAATTCATATGCAGATAAAATATTTTTGTTTCAAGCTTAAAAACAAAATCCAAAGTAGTCTGTAGAAAATGTTAAATACCACAGAGGTATACATGTTTAAAAAAAAAAGTAATTGTTGAGCTAAAATTCCATGTTATAAAAAATCAAATAATGAATAATTCATGCCTCATTATTCCTTCTTTTTTTATTTTTTTTTAATTAAAAAACTTTTTTAAAAAAGACTTTATTTATTTGAGAGAGAGAGAGTGTATGAGAGAGAAAGCACAAGCAGGGGGAGCTGCAGAGAGAGAGGGAGAAGCAGGCTCTCCACTGAGCAGGGAACCCAGGGCCAGGCAAGATCCCAGGACCCCAAGATCTTGATCTGAGCCAAAAGCAGATGCTTAAACAACTGAGGGACCCAGGTGCCCCAGTTGTTCATTTGATTGTTTGTTTGTTTGTTTTTTAAGACTTTATTTAGGGGTGCCTGGGTGGCTCAGTGGGTTAAAGCCTCTGCCTTCAACTCAGGTCATGATCCCCGGGTCCTGGGATCGAGCCCCACATTGGGCTCTCTGCTCAGTGGGGAGTCTGCTTCCTCCTCTCTCTCTCTGCTTGCCTCTCTGCCTACTTGTGATCTCTGTCAAATAAATAAATAAATAAATAATATTTTTTTAAAAAAGACTTTATTTATTTGAGAGAGAGCAAGAGGTTGAGCATGAGCATACACATGGGGGAACGGAAGGGGGAGAAGGACAAGCAGACTCCCCACTAAACAGGGAGCCTGACATGGGCCTCCAGCTCAGGACCCTGGGATCATGACCCCAGCTGAAGGCTAACGCTCAGTGACTGAGCCATCCAGGTCCCCCAGACACCGTCCCTTTTTTAAGTTTTTATTTTAATTCTGATTAGTTAAAAGACAATGTTATATTAGTTTTACGTGTTGCCTCAATTCCTTCTTAAAAGCAGTAATTTTTTTTATGAGCTTCTTTTTTTTTTAAGATTTTATTTATTTATTTGACAGACAGAGATCACAAGTAGACAGAGAAGCAGGCAGAGAGAGAGAGGAGGAAGCAGGCTCCCCGCTGAGCAGAGAGCCCTATGTGGGGCTCGATCCTAGGACCCTAAGATCATGACCTGAGTCGAAGGCAGCAGCTTAACCCACTGGGCCACCCAGCCACCCTTTTTTATGAGTTTCTTAATAGAAATCTAATTTCTTTAAGCACTATTAACTGATTGCCTTTGACTCAGTTTTCTCACAGTGGACAGTGTAATGAATAAATACAATTAAGTGTGAATAAACTAGTTTCCTAGTCCATAAATAACAGAGTCCTAAACCAAGAAAAGAGTTTTCATTAATATTTAGTTCTGTAATCCTCAAAAAATTGTGATTTTTAGGGGTGCCTGGGTGACTCAGTCAGTTAAGCATCTGCCTTCGACTCAAGGTCATGATCTTAGGGTCCTGGGATTGAACCCCACATCCAGCTCCCTGCTCAGCGGGAAGCCTGCTTCTCCCTCTCCCACTCCCCCTACATGTGTTTCCTCTCTCACTCTTCTCTCTCTGTCAAATAAATAAATACATTCTTAAAAAAAAATAAAGATTGTGATTTTATGCAGAGGAAACTGAAGCCTAGAGAAATGAAGTTACTTTTTCACATCCCAGTTGGTTAATGGCAGCTTAGAGACCGAAGACATCATTGCCTTGTAGTATGATTTATGAGTACTGGGTTCCCATAAAAGAGGCCAAGAAATGCTTATTTCAAAAAAGGCAGTAGCACAATCTGTCTCTTCTCCGAAAAATCATATGCATGGCAGATTTTTGTCCTACCGAGGCTACATGAAGAAAATGCAGGCCTAATCTGCCCAGTCTTCCATCTCTGCGCAAAGGGAGGGGCTGGGTTTAAGAGGAGCTTGTCCTGCACGGCCTCATAGGCCAACAGGCATGGCTCCAGCTCTGCAGGGCAAGAGAGGTAGCCTAGGAAGAAAGAACGATCACCAATGCCTCCCCCTGGCCCCCCTTGTGTGTATCTTGGATAAATAAAAATTATACCTATAGAAAAAGGGGTGGGTGGGTGTAAGAGAAAGCCGTGGGTACTCCTTCAACTGGACACCCGCGCGCATTTCCTGATCCTCTGTCCTTAGGCTTTCCCTTAGGCTTCCACCCTGGCATGGCCTTCTGCATCATGTGTTCATCTCTCCTTTGACTCAACCCAACAAGCATGGCCTCAACCTCATCTGCACCAACAAAGCGGGTGTCTACACACACCAAGCAAAGACCTTGGGAGAGAGACGCGTTTCCCAAGCCTTAGCCCCGTACAATCCAGCGTCACACCTTTATTTCTAGGCAAGCCCCCCTCTGGCTCTTCTCCCTCCCTCCCCCACCACCAGCCGCAGCATCCCACGCAGTCTCCCCGGTGCCCTCCAACGCTCTCCAAACTAAGGACACTCGGCGCCAACCCTCTCAGGCGCCTGGGGATTCCAGCCCCCTAGGTCCCAGCTCCCGGAGCGGTGCTCCTGTCCAGCGCACCGCGCGCCGCAGCTACCGGCGCAGACCGCAGCCTCCCCGGCTCCCACAGTTCTCCTGTGGTGCTCTTACCTCATCCAGGGTGCGGCCGCCGCGGCTGCCTCTTCCTCCTCCGCCGCCGCTGCCCAGCTCCTGGCCGGCTCCGGCTGCCGTCGCTCCCGGCCAGGAGACTGCCGCGAGGGCTGTGGGGCTCGCGCCGCGTCCCCGGACCGGTAAGGCGCGTGGTGCGCCCAGCTGGGCGCGCGGCAGCAACAGCTGCAATCGCAGCGGCGGTGGCAGCAGGACCCGCTGTCGGTCCTCTTCATGGATTTTCTGGGCCCGGCCTCACTAGTCCCGGTTACCGTGCCTGCTTGGCTTTCCTACGGTCTTCCCGTACTGCCAAGGAGCATCCTCCGGGCATGGATGGTGGCGGAAACCCGGAAGGACCAGGCCTCCTCCGCGGCTGCCTCTGCCACCTGCTCCGCCCAGATTGCTTCTGTCCCTCGCTCACAGACACCCGCCGCTGTAAACCTGGTGATTCACAGACCTGTACCCCTGGGGATAAAAATATATGTTTATAAAAAAATAAAAAATAAATAAACTAAAAAAAAAAAAAAGTTTCTCCTTTTCTCCCTCCCTCTCCCGGTATTTTCCTGGGTTTTGTCTTCCTCCTCCCTCCAACTCAACCACCCTCTTCTATTTTACATTATTCTTTGCTCAGAATCACTACTACTCCAGGCAGCTGGCTAACCCCCTTTCTCCCTCTTAAAATATCCCACCCCAAATTTTCCCTTTAGTTGTAAAACAAAAACAAAAACCTTTCTCCTAAATAACCTCAGTTTTCCTTTCCATTAAGATTTTCTTTCATTTTTCATGAAGAATTCATAGTAAATTATATACAGCTTGGTATCCAATATAATGTAAAGGGGATAAATTCAAGGTTAAATAAAAGTTCATAGGTCAAATAAATCCTCCACTTAATGCTCATTCTGAAAAGCCTTTGCTTATATTCCACAGTGTCCTCTAAGAACGGAAACTAGTCAGGATCCAGCAAAGCAGAATGCTTCTGCTCCGCTATAAACACACGGCTTGCAACAGAAGCTCATCTTTGTAGTAGGCACTATATGGATCCCAAAGTTTATAGGCAAAGGTCAATAGGGAATAGCAATGGATTCACTGTAAACAAAGAAACTTACCTTAACATGTTTTCCTCCCAAGTCTGCTGTTCAGTCCTCTGCTGCTTTTTTTTTTTCCAAACCCCAACACCATCATCCAACCAGTTGAAGAAGCCCCAACCCTGGGAGCAGTAAGACTTATCTCCCTCACTCATTCACCTCATCCAGTCTTTAATTCTACTTCTTTACTATTTCTTTATCTTAATTGGTCCTTCTTATCATGATTCAAAATGGTGCCATAAAAATGACACTATCAGATATTTCATTCTTTCTTTCAAACCTTAATCTATATCTTTACCTCTGTTTTTCCCCCCAGTATATTCTACCAGGGCAATTTACCCTACCACTCCCATCTCTTCTAGATATTTTTTTAAAGATTTTATTTATTTATCTAAAAGAGAGAGTAAGAGCATGAAAGGGGAGAAGGATGTAAGGAGAAGAGTCCTCATGGAGCTGGGAGCCCAAAGCGGGACTCGATCCTGGGACTCCAGGATCATGACCTGAGCTGAAGGCAGTCGCTTAACCAACTGAGCCACCCAGGTGCCCATCTTCTAGAGATTCTTAATTATCTTTTATTGTTTTTATATCTTCAGCCTCACCTTCTCCTTTGGGTCCAGTCCCCCCCCCCTTTTTTTTAAAGATTTTATTTATTTACTTAAATAAATAAAAGAGCAGGAGCAAGAGCAAGAGAGAAAGCATGAGCTGTGAGGAGGGGCAGAGGGAGAGAGACTCAAGCTCTCCACCAAGCAGGGAGCCTGACCCCCACCAAGCAGGGTCCTGGGATCATGACCTGAGCCGAAGACATATGCTTAACTGACTGAGTCATCCAGGTGCCCCATGGCCCACCCTAAACATGTTCAAGTCTCCTCAACTCAAAAGTCCTTCCAGCCCTAATTGCCCTCATATCTCTGGATTAACCAACTTGCTTAAATGCACTGTATATATCCCATAGCTATACTTCTTGACTTCCATTCATTCTTTTTTTAAAAAAGATTTTATTTATTTATTTGAGAGAATGAGTGAGAGAGCACCACCAGGTGGAGGGGCAGAGAGAGAGGGAGAAGCAGACTTCTCACTGAGCAGGCATCCCAATGGTGGGGGAGGGTAGGCTCCATCTCAGGACCCCAGGATCAGAACCTGAGCCAAAGGCAGATGCTTAACTGACCAAGCCCTCCAGGTGCTCTTCCATTCATTCTTTACCATGTCTCTCTGCTGTCAGTCTTCTAATCCTATTAGAAGCTGGTCTCACAGTCCACTGACTTTTGCTTTGCCCAAAGTAGTAGACTTAATCTAATATACAAAATAAAAGGAATGAGGTTCCTAAATTAATTTTTTGAGGTTCCTTAATTTGAAGAGACTATGCCATCTTCATTGGTTCAGGCAAATAAATAGGTCAGTGAAATTACTGCAGACTCAAGCGGCAAAAAGTGCTGAAGCTTCCATTTCCCTCCAGGATGAAAGAGCATGTCTCAGACTAAGCCCCTGGGTGGAGGGTAAGATAGAATAGAATAGAATAGAATAGAAAATATAAATATTTATAAATAACATTAAAACAACTCTTTGAAGATACTGAAGAGTAACCAAAGCAGGCAGGGCTTGAATCTATGATCCTGAAAGAGGAGAAGAACATGAAGTGAGCTCCATATTCACCCTGAAATTTTTCTCCTGAGGGAGTTTTCCAAATCAAGTGCTAGAATATAAAGGCAAAGTAAAAGCTGGTAGTATTACTGGGCTGAAGAGTCAAAGATCAAAACTCAGAGCTGCTAAGGTGGCTGGGACTTGAGGGAGAACTTCCAGAGCAAGAAGAATGGCAAAGATGCAGTTCAATAATCTAGTGCAGAGACATCTGGGTGGCTCAGCTGGATCTCCCTTTGGCTCAGATCATGATCCCAGGGTCCTAAAATTGAGCCCCACATCGGGCTCCCAAGGAACCTGCTTCTCCCTGTGTCTGCCACTCCCCTTTCTTGTGCTCGCTCTCTCGCTCTCTCTCTCTCTCTCTCTCTGACAAATAAAATCTTAAAAAAAAAAAATCATGTGTAAAAAAAAAAAAACAATCTAGAGCAAATTGTCCTCAGAGTAGTGGCCAGAAGCCCAAAATGCACAAAGCAAGATTAAACACACACACACACCAGAAAACAGCAGTTTAGAGGCTAATGAACTAAGTAGAGATTTCAGCACCTAAAGATGAAGGATAGTTGGAAGGCTGGCAAAGCAGGGATAAGACGCCCCCAACCTAAGAGGAAACCACCCTTAGAAGGATTTTACACCGCCCTTGAAGGAGCCCTCCACCCTTTCCGATGTGATAGATAGATGGCAAAAATCTGATAGGATGACAGGCACATGGAAGGTTTATCATTATCAAAACGGCCCACCAACAAGCCCTTAAAAACCCTGATACTTAGAAACTCCAGTGACAACTCTTTCGTTGGTGGGGGCTTTGAATTGTCATTTTGTTATCCTTCAATAAGCCTTCCGTTGCTGTCCACCACTCTGTCCAGTCTACTTCTTCATTCTTTGAAGCAGTGTGTCCAAGAATTGAGGCCACCAACACATAGGAAAAGAAAAAATCCTGGGGCGCCTGGGTGGCTCAGTGGGTTAAGTCTCTGCCTTCGGATCAGGTCATGATCTCAGAGTCCCACATTGGGCTCTCTGCTCAACAGGGAGCCTGCTCCCCCCACCCCGGCCTGCCTTTCTGCCTACTTGTAATCTTTTTCTGTGTGTCAAATAAATGAATAAAATCTTTTTTAAAAAAAGAAAAATCCTATAACACTAATACAACTTGGACTTCAAGCCTCTCCAAGGTAAAAAGACATCTGTGGCTTTCAGTTGAGACCCAAAAAGGCTGTACTCTTAAGAGTAAGGACAATACAGTCCTGAAAAAGGATAGATCTAACAAAGCTTGAAGCCAAGTCTTTACAGGATCAAAGTGATCCATTGGTAATTTTTATGCTTACTAGAACAAAACTTAATTCATGGAGGTAGATAACATCATCCACAACATCTACAATTATTTCCTCCCCAGTGTTAAAGATCCTATATATATAAAATTAAGAGGCACGCTAAAACCAAATCCAAATGACTAAACATAAGGGGAAAAGTTGTGTGTGTGTGTTTTTTAAATATTTTATTTGAAGGGGGAGAAAGAGGTGGCACATAAGAGAGCACAAGCAGCGGGGGGCAGACTCCCTACTGAGCAGAGAGCCCTATGCAGGGCTCTATCCCAGAATCCTGGGATCATGACCTGAGTGGAAGGCAGATGTTTAACCAACTGACCCATGCAGGCAGACACCTGCCATGAGAAGAAAAATTAATAGAAACAGACCCAGAAGTTAGAATGGACATGACTTTAAATAACTATGACTAATAGGCTTAAGAAAAAAGAGGAAAAGATGAGCAAATACTAAAAGATAAGTAATTTACAGAATTGTAACTTATTAAAAACAGATGGACATTCTAAATATAAAAATACAATAACTGGAAATAAGAACCCATTTGGTGTGTTCAACAATAGTCTGAATGCAACAAAAGTCAGGATCCATGAAGTAGAAGAAAGGACAATAAAAAGTCCAAAAAAGAAAAATAAAATAAAAAAATAAAAATAAAAAATGAAGGACACATACAGATGGCTATCAGACACATGAAAAAATGTTCATCATCACTAGCCTTCAGGGAGATTCAAGTTAAAGCCACATTGAGATATCACCTTACACCAGTTAGAATAGCCAAAATTAGCAAGACAGGAAACAACATGTGTTGGAGGGGATGTGGAGAAAGGGGAACGCTCTTACACTGTTGGTGGGAATGCAAGTTGGTGCAGCCACTTTGGAGAACAGTGTGGAGATTCCTCAAGAAACTAAAAATAGAACTTCCCTATGACCCTGCAATTGCACTACTGGGTATTTACCCCAAAGATACAGATGTCGTGAAAAGAAGGGCCATCTGTACTCCAATGTTTATAGCAGCAATGGCCACGGTCACCAAACTGTGGAAAGAGCCAAGATGCCCTTCAACGGATGAATGGATAAGGAAGATGTGGTCCATATCCACTACACACTATTATGTGGTCCATAATACACTACAGTATTATGCCTCCATCAGAAAAGACGAATACCCAACATTTGTAGCAACATGGACAGGCCTGGAAGAGATTATGCTGAGTGAAATAAGTCAAGCAGAGAGAGTCAATTATCATATGGTTTCACTTATTTGTGGAGCACAACAAATAGCATGAAGGACATGGGGAGATAGAGAGGAGAAGAGTGGGAGAAATTGGAAGGGGAGGTGAACCATGAGAGACTATTGGCTCTGAAAAACAATCTGAGGGTTTTGAAGGGGCGGGGGTGGGAGGTCGGGGTACCAGGTGGTGGGTATTATAGAGGGCACAGATTGCATGGAGCACTGGGTGTGGTACAAAGACAATGAATACTGTTATGCTGAAAATAAATATAAAAATTTTTTTTAAAAAATGAAGGACAGTAAAAGGGGGGTTTGAAAGAACAGAACATAACAGGCATTTGGGATACAGTCAGAAGGTATAGTATAGTAACTGTAGTCCCTGAAAGAGAGGAGAGAATGGGCATGAAGCAATACTTGTGGAGAAAGAGACCAAGGATTTTTCTAAAACTGTTAAAGACATTGACTTCTCAGGTTCCAGAAGTTAAGCAAATCCCAGGTAAAATAAATCACCAATATATCTCAGAAATATAAGAAGCAGTTGCAATTAAAAGTTTGATGAAGGCAACTCTGTCATTGAAATGAAGGAGAAGATCTTGACCAGGAGATAGCTCTCATTTACCTAATGAATTCCATAGCTTTTATACAGTAGTAGGAGTCATTGTGCAGGGTCTCAAAAGGAACACACACAAGAAAGGATGGAAATTATGTCACTAAACAGAGGTTATACTCAAATCAGTCTTGGGGGTCATAAAAAGAAGAGGTTGAAAGGGGGAAATGAAAATGAATAGGTTTAATTTGTTGGTAGAAAATCTATAAGCTCATAAAACCATAGTTAGTAAGCAAACTAGCCTACCAAACTGTAAATTTTCTAAATTTTGTATAACAAGGCAGAAAGATCTCAAATGTCCTACCCCAAAAGAGGAAATTATTTCTACAGGAGTCTTCCACATGCACCTGCCACATATTGAACACCGTACCATTAACAATTGAAACTGTGTTTACAAGTCACAGGTTCAGATAATTGGCATAAAATGATTGGTAAGCCATAGAGACTAAAACTGAAAAGTTTTTCTCTTCTTTCTCTACTCAACATTGAATTTCTGCTATGATATTTGGAAACAGCTATGTGGTTCTGAGTTCTCTCAAGAATTAAACTGGGTTCTGATGACCTGATTTTGCTTGGGTAGCTCTATGGCCTTGGAACTAACTTGAGAAAAATTTTTTGACTTTGTTAATATTAAGTGTCCTATTACATTTTGTGTTGTTTGAAAGTGGGAGACATCAGAAATTTGGATCGAACCAATTCAACCTGATGATGCTATGGAAAATATCCAATAAAAACAGCTGAAACTATAGCCAATGAAAGAAATCTACCCAGAGACCTGATTAAGAATTCTGCTGGCTGACAAAATACGGGAAGCAACCCAAGTGTCCATCAATAGATGAATGAATAAAGGAGATGTGGCATATATATACAATGGAACATTACTTAGTCATAAAAAATAATGACATCTTTCCATTTACAACATGGATGGATTTACAGCATATAATTAAATGATATAAGTCAGTTGGAAAAAGACAAATACCATATAATTTCACTCATATATGGAATTTAAGAAAACAAACAGGGGGCACCTGTGTGGCTAGTTGCTTGAGCATCCAACTCTTGCTTTGGCTCAGGTCATGATCTCATGGGTCATGGGATGGAGCCCCATGTCGGGCTTCTGCTCAGCAGGGAGTCTGTTTGAGACTCTTTCCCTCTGTCTCTTCCCCTACTTGTGAGCTCACTCTCTCTCTCTCAAATAAATAAATCATGAAAAAAAAAGTAAGAGAAACAAAACAAACAGAAAAAAAAGAGACTTAGAGAAAAAACCAGACTCTTCAATAAAGAGAACAAACTGATGGTTGCCAGAGGGGAGGTGAGTGGCAGATATGGGCGAAACAGGTGAAGGGGATTAAGACTACCCTGAGTAATGTATACAACCTACCCTGACTACACTGAGTAATGTTTACAACTGTTGAATCACTATATTGTACACCTGATACTAATATAATACTGTATGTTAAGTATATTGGGATTAAATAAATTAAGAAATAATAAAACAAGTTAAAATAAATAAAAATTAAGAAAGCCAATTCTGGGGCATACCTGGCTGAAGAGCATGCATTCAGTCAGAAGAGTGTGCAACTTTTATCTCAGGGAGTTATGAGTTCAAGCTCCATGTTGGGTGTAGAGATTACTTAAGTACATAAATAAACTTAAAAAGAGGGGAGGAAAATGTGGTGGAGGAGTAGGAGACCTAAATATCATCAGGTCCCAGGAGTTCAGGTAGCTAGTTATCAAACCATTCTGAACACCTACAAACTCAACAGGAGATCCGAGAGAAGAAGAGCAGCAATTCTAGGAACAGAGAAGTGACCACTTTCTGGAAGGTAGGACATGTGGAAAAGTGAATCCAAGGCAATATACGGGAAGAGAGACTGTGGGGGGAGGGTCCAGCTCCTGGCAAGCAGTAGAGAAGTGGAGCACAAAATTGGAACTTTTAGAAGTCTGCTCCACTGAAGGACATCGCTCCAGAGACTAAGTGGGGGTGGAGCCCTCACAGAGACAGTGTGGTCTCAGGTCCCTCAGGGTCACAGAAAGACCAGAGGTGCCTGAGTGTGGCACAACTCCCAGGTGTTGGAGCAGGGAAGCCGGCTACAGAGATGGAGCTGAGGAGTGCTCTTTCAGCTTGGAGTTGCCTTCAACTGTGACCCCAGGCATAGTTGGACCACCGCTTTTTGAGCAGGAACCCTACGGGTGGCAGATCTGAGGAGACTAACCTTCCTTCCTGGAGAGGAGTGGCATGGGAGTGCACTGCAGGAATCTGCTGGGTTTGGAGACTCAAAATGGGGTCATGGGCAAAGATAGAAATGCTGGGTCACAGACCAGGTGAGCACAGAGCGTGGCTGGAGACCAGGGAGTTGGGAGGTATTGACTGATTTTCTATGAGGGCACATTGAGGAGTGGGGCCCTGAGCTCTCAGCTACTCCAAGGCCAGAGATTGGAGGCTGCCATATTCATTCCCATCCTTCAAAGCCGTATGGAAAGCGTTCAGGGAACAAAAGCTACCAAGAGCAAAAAATGAGCAGATTACTTAGCCCGTCCCCTAGCAAGGGCAGTGTAATTCCACCTCAGGCAAAGACATTTAAGAATCACAGCAACAGGCCCCTTCCCCAGAAGAGTAGCAAGAACATCCAGCCAAGACCAAGTTCACTGATCAATGAGAACTGAGGAACTCCACAGCTAGGCAAAAACAACACATAGAATTCATGGCTTTTTTCCCCATGATTCTTTAGTCTTTCAAATTTTTTAAGTTTTATTTTTTTCTTATTCTATTTTTAAAATTTTTCCTCTTTCTTATTTTAACATTTTTAACTATTCTATCTTATCAATATCTTTTTAAAAATCTTCTTAAATTTTCATTGTTATAGTCTTAGTCTATCCCTTCATTGTATTTAACCTTATTTTTTGTATCCATATAGGTTTTTCTTTCTTTAAAATTTTGGGGTACAGTCTCTTCTAATAGATCAAAATATACCCTAAATCAAGCGCATGGCTTTGTTCTCGTCTTGAGCCTGATCACATTCTCTCCTCTTTTTTCTTTTTTCAACCAACTTCTTATCTTATCAATTCCTTTTTTAGAATCTTTTAAAATATTCATCTTTATAGTCATATTCCATCCCTTCATTATGTTTACCCTTATTTGTGTGTGTGTGTGTGTGTGTGTGTGTGTGTATGTTTTTCTTTCCTTAAAATTTTGGGCAGTAGTTTCTTCTAACAGACCAAAATACACCCAAAATCAAGTATGTGTCTCTGTTCTAGTCACCAGTCTAACATATAAAATATATATATTTTTCTTTTTTTTTCTTTTATTCCTCTTTTCTTCTTCCCCCGCACCCTGCCCTGGTTTCAGGTCTCTTCTCATTTGATTAGTGTATATTTTTCTGGGGTCATTGCTACCATTTTAGTATTTTGTTCTCTAATTCAGCTATTCTTAGTGGATAAAATGACAAGGTGGAAAAACTCACCACAAAAAAAAGAACAAGAGATGATGGCTAGGGACCTAATCGATATGGACATTAGTTATGTGTCAGAACTAGAGTTCAGAATGATGATTATCAAGGTGCTAGCTGGCTTGAAAAAAATCATGAAAGATACTAGCATCTCTTTCTGGAGAAATAAAATCCCTTCCTGGAGAAATAAAATCCCTTCCTGGAGAAATAAAAGAACTAAATTCTAACAAAGTTGAAATAAAAAAAAAAAAAACTATGGATGAGGTACAATAAAAAGAAATGGAGTCTCTTACTGCTACAATAAATGAGGCAAAAGAGAGAATTAGTGATATAGAAGGTCAAATGATGGAAAATAAAGAAACTGAGAAAAAGAGAGATAAACAACTACTGAACCACAAGGGGAGGATTCAAGAGAAAAGTGATACCATAAGATGAAACAATATTGGAATAATTGCAATCCCAGAAGAAGAAGAAGAAGAAGAGAGAGAGGGGCAGAAGGTATATTGAAGCAAATTATAGTAGAGAATTTCCCTAATTTAGCAAAGGGAACAAGCACCTAAATCTAGGAGGCAAAGAGAATCCCCCTCAAAATCAATAAAAATGTCCCACACCCCGTCATCTAATAGCAAAACTTACAAGTGTCAGGGACAAAGAGAAAATCCTGAAAGCAGCTCAGGACAAAAGTTCTGTAACATACAGTGGTAGGAATATTGAATTGGCAGCAGACCTATCCACAGAGACCTGGCAGGCCAGAAAGGACTGGCATGATATATTCAGAGCACTAAATAAGAAAAATATGCAGCCAAGAATACTATATCCAGCTAGGCTGTCATTGAAAATAGAAGGAGAGATAAAAAGCTTCCAGAACAAACAAAACTAAAAGAATTCCCAAACACCAAATCAGCCTTACAGGAAATATTAAAAGGTCCTGTAAGCAAAGAGATAGACTAAAAGTAACAGGCCAGAAAGGAACACAGACAATATACAGTAACAGTCACCTTACAGGCAATACAATGGCATTAAATTTATATCTTTCAATAGTTATCCCTAATATAAATGGGCTAAATGCACCAATCAAAAGACACAGAGTATCAGAATGAATAAAAAAAACAAGACCCATCGATATGCTGTCTATAAGAAATGCATCTTAGACCCAAAGACACCTCCAGATTTAAAGTGAGGGGGTGGAAAACAATATACCATGCTAATGCACATCAAAAGAAACCTGGGGTGGCAATCTTCATATCAGATAAATTAGATTTTAGGCCAAAGACTATAATAAGAGATGAGGAAGGACACTACGCTATACTTTTTAAAAAATATTTTATTTATTTATTTGACAGCAAGAGAGGGAACAAAAGCAAGGGGAGTGAGAGAGTGAAAAGCAGGCTTCCTACTGAGCAGAGAGCCTAATGCGGGGCTTGCTCCCTGGACCCAGGTTTCATGACCTGGCCAAAGGCAGATGCTTAATGACTAAGCTACCCAGGTGCCCCAACACTATATCATACTTAAAGGGTCTGTCCAACAAGAAGATCTAACAGTTTTAAATATCTATGCCCCTAACATGGGAGTAGACAGTTATATAAACCAACTAATAACAAAATCAAAGAAACACATCAACAATAATACAATAATAGTAGGGGATGTTAACACTCCTCTCACTGAAATGGACAAATCATCTAAGTAAAAGATCAACAAGGAAATAAAGGCTTTAAGTGACACACAGGACCAGATGGTCATCACAGATATATTTAGAATATTCCATCTCAAAGCAACAGAATACACATTCTTCTCTAGTACACATGGAACATTATCCAGAACAGATCACTTCCTGGGTCACAAATCAGGTCTCAACTGGTACCAA
Organism: Mustela putorius furo; assembly: GCF_011764305.1. Taxonomy (NCBI): domain Eukaryota; kingdom Metazoa; phylum Chordata; class Mammalia; order Carnivora; family Mustelidae; genus Mustela; species Mustela putorius. Next base: position 2,119,021 of record NW_025421424.1, read on the forward strand.
AAGATTAGGATCATTCCCTGCATATTTTCAGATCACAATGCTTTGAAACTATAACTCAATTACAGAGAAATATCCTTGATGAACATGGATGCAAAAGTTCTTATGAAAATACTAGCCAATAGGGTCAAATAGTATACAAAAGGGATTATCCACCACAACCAAGTGGGATTTATTCCTGGGATGCAAGGTTGGTTTAACACCCACAAATCAATCAATGTGATACTATATGTTACTATAAGAAAGAACAAGAACCATAAGATAATCTCAATAGATGCTGAAAAAGCATTTGACAAAGTAAAGCATCCTTTCTTGATCAAAACTCTTCACAGTGTAAGGATAGAGGGTACATACCTCAATATCATCAAAGCCATCTTGAAAAACCCACCACAAATATCACTTTCAATGGAGAAAAACTGAGAGCTTTTCCCCTAAGGCCAGGAACACAGCAGGGATGTCCATAATCACCACTGCTATTCAACCTAGTACTAGAAGTCCTAGTCTCAGCAACCAGACAACAAAAAATAATTAAAGGCATCCAAATTGGTAAAGAACAAGTCAAACTCTCACTCTTTGCAGATGATATAATACTTTATGTGGAGAACCCAAAAGACTCCACTCCAAAACTGCTAGAACTCATACAGGAATTCAGTAAACTGTCAGGATATAAAATCAATTTGCAGAAATCAGTTGCATTTCTATACAAAAACAACAAGACAGAAGAAAGAGAAATTAAGGAGTCAGTCTCATATACAGTTGCACCCAAAACCACAAGATACCTAGGAATAAACCTAACCAAAGAGGCAAAGAATCTGTACTCAGAAAACTATAAAGTACTCATGAAAGAAATTGAGGAAGACACAAAGGAATGGAAAAATGTTCCATGTTCATGGATTGAAAGAACAAATATTGTGAAAATGTCTATGCTACCTAAAGCAATCTACACATTTAATGCAATCCCTATCAAAATACCATCAATCTTCTTCAAAGAAATGGAACAAATAATCCTAAATTTTATATGGAACCAGAAAGGACTCCGAATAGCCAGAAGAATGTTGAAAAAGAAACATCAAGACAGTATGGTACTGGCACAAAAACAGACACATAGATCAATTGAACAGAATAGGGAGCCCAGAAATAGACCCTCAACTCTATAGTCAACTAATCTTTGACAAAGCAGGAAAGAATGTCTGATGGAAAAAAGACAGTCTCTTCAACAAATAGTGTTGGGAAAATTGGACAGCCATATGCAGAATGAAACTGGACATTTCCGTACACCACACACGAAAATAGACACAAAATGGATGAAAGACCTCAATGTGAGAAAGGAATCCATCAAAATTCTTGAGGGGAACACAGGCAGCAACCTCTTCAACCCTAGCCACAGCAACTTCTTCCTAGAAACATCGCCAAAGGCAGGGAAAGCAAGGGCAAAAATGAACTATTGGTACTTCATCAAGATCAAAAGCTTTTGCACAGCAAAGGAAACACTCAACAAAACCAAAAGACAACTGACAGAATGGGAGAAGATATTTGCAAACAACATATCAGAAAAAGGGCTAGTATCCAAAAATCTATAAAGAACTTATCAAACTCAATACCCAAAGAACAAATAATCCAATCAAGAAATGGGACAAAGATGTGAACAGACATTTCTGCAAGGAAGATATCCAAATAGCCAATAGACACATGAAAAAGTGTTCCACATCACTTGGCATCAGGGAAATACAAACCAAAACCACAGTGAGAAACCACCTCACACCAGTCAGAATGGCTAAAATTAACAAGTCAGGAAATGACAGATGGCCAGGATGCAGAGAAAGGTGAACCTCCTACACTGTTGGTGGGAATGCAAGTTGGTGCAGCCACTCTGGAAAACTTTTTGAGGTTCCTCAAAAAGTTGAAAATAGAGCTACTCTATGACCCAGAAATCACACTACTGGGTATTTACCCTAAAGATACAAATGTAGTGATCCTAAGGGGCATGTGCACATGATTGTTTATAGCAGCAATGTCCACAATAGCCAAACTATGGAAAGAGCCTAGATGTCCATCAACAGATGAATGGATAAAGAAGAGGTGGCATATATACATATAATGAAATACTATGCAGCCATCAAAATCTTGTCATTTGCAATGACGTGGATGGAACTAGAAGGTATTATGCTGAGCGAAATAAGTCAACCAGAGAAAGACAATTATCATATGATCTCCCTGATATGAGTAATTTGAGAGGCAAAGTGGGGGGTTTGGAGGGTGGGGAAGGAAAAAATGAAATAAGGTGGGATTGGGAGGGAGATAAACCATAAGAGACTCTTAATCTCACAAAACAAACTGAGGGTTGCCAGGGGGAGGGTGGTAGGGAGAGGGTGGCTGGGTTATGGACATTGGGGAGGGTATGTGCTATGGTGAGTGAAGTATGTAAGCCTGAGGATTCACAGACCTTAATATAATACATTATATGGTAATTTTTTGAAAATCTAAAAAATTTACTTTTGCAGCAATATTTTGTCAAAAACTGAGGTACGACACAGTCACAGTGAGGAGACTAATAAGAAAGTCAGTATATCATAGAAAATTTACAAAAGTCACATTCTTCACAAAAGCATATTGTGATACAACCTCTCCCCAGCTAATAGAAAGCCAACAGCTAAAAGTCTATGAGATTATCATGGCCTCTTAACTGGAAGGAAACAAAGGTGCTAAGACCATCATAGGGACTTGTAGGGCTAAGGTCCCTCTTGGTGTAGATGCGTACCCAAAGATAGGTGAGTATTTTTGAGAAAATTCTGGTCTCAATGCAAGTACATCCTGGTTTGTTCTCTGCTAGGTGATGCCTGCTGCCTCTTTGGGGGAAGATCTGCTGTTTCCTAGCTAGTTGAGTAAGTCTGCTTAATTCTGGAGTAAAATGTTAGCAAGACCTCTGGGTCATAGTATATTTAAAACCATGTTCCCCATTTAGTTTGACCAGTAATAAAAGTCATAGTATTATTTCTCTACTTCCCAGTTTGATCTCAATTTAGAAGAGGAAGAAAGGATTGTTGTGATCTCTGAAAGCCCCAGTTCAAAGCTGCAATTGTAATATTCTCAAGAAGCAACAGGTTGCATAAATATTGTATAAAAAACTACAGTGCTTCTGGGATTTGGTTCTTATTCTCTTAAGGGCTCTGAGGTAGACCTCCTTCAAGAAATGGCATAATGAACTTTGGGTTTGACTGTCAGATTTCCAGAATCGGTGGATCATACTTCCAAACAAAGTGGGGAGGAAAAGGTCCCATATCAGATAGTAACAGAATGAGAGGGTGGGCTAAGGAGTAATAGGGGAAGGACAACCACAGGGGACTGATTAACAAAAATTGTGCCTTTGGAAGACAGGGAATTCATCACAAGAAAAGATTAACAGCAAGTCATTGTGTCCCCATTTCATTACATTTAATATCACATTGGATTCGGTTTTCAGGCACTGAAATGAGGTAGGGCTGAGTGAGTCAAATGAAGAACTCCTTTATTTATTTACTTATTTATTAACAAGGAAAGGATAGCAGAGACCAGTATTAACTGAAATATCTGACTCATAATTGTAAAGAAGAATCTCTCAGAGAGAAAGTTGCTCACTAATTTCTGGAATACCAGTGTGAGTAGAAAAGATAGGGCCCAGAAAAGAGGTAGCTGGAGGAGTATGAGAGGGAAAGCCAGGCAACAGTGACATTTGTTGAGAAAACAGCAGCTAAAATTGGGAGCTTGTAATGGCTGCTAGGAAAACTCAATCCACTTAGACTCCACAGAAAGGGAGTAGGGCTGCAGTTCTGAGGGACAATCTATGTGGACACTCTGGGTTCAAAGAAAAAAAAAAAAAACAACCAAAGCTTTTTTCATTCTAGACTGAGGGGCTGAGAAGCAATGGGGGTAGAGCTGGGTTGGGTTTAATGGAAGAGAGACTGAGCCTGGTAGAATGTAACCTCTTACCAACAAACTTGCTGTTTCTTTTGTTCACTTTTGTATAAACCAGTATCTGTTATTCCCAGCCCATAGTAATTGCATAATAAATATTTTCTAATAGAGTGCCTGGATGGCTCAGTGGGTTAAGCCCCTGCCTTCTGCTCAGGTCATGATCTCAGGGTCCTTGGATGGAGCCTGGTATCGGGCTCTCTGCTAGATGGGGAGCCTGCTTCCCACCACCTCCCCACCCCCACCCCCTCCCTACCTCCCCCCCCACCCCCCCCCTCTCTGCCTACTTATGATCTCTGTCTGTCAAATGAATAAATAACATCTAAAAAATTTTTTTTAATAACTTAATTGGATAAATGAAGGGAATGGTTGACAGATATGTCTTCACTTAGTAGAGTACCAACATTGAACTGAGCTGTATATAAGCAATGAAGTGTTGTGCCAATCTATGAGCATGCCATTCATTTGGTCATTTATTCAATAAACATGAATGGAGCATTTGCTAGGTTCCAGGTATGGGATACTAGACTCTGGGGAATAACACATGACCACTTTTTCTGCCCTGAAAGGATTTGATTTAGAGGCTGCTTGAAAAGAAAGAAATCTGTTATAAACATTTTAAAATTTTATAAAATATTTCAGATGTTATCAAAACTACCCTAACTATCCTTCCCATCAGCTCCTCCCCCCTTTCCGTACCTACCCCCCATCCCAACCCCACCAACCTCAAGCTCCAAGCGATGGACCTCCCTGGGCCTGCTGTTTGCCTGGCTTTCCTGACGAAGTAGGGAAACCACACAGACTTGATGAAAGAAGTCATTTCATGAGGTAGCTTCTAGAAGGCAGGGGCTAACTTTGCTAAGCCTTCATATTTGAAGCAGGCTATCTAAAGTAGTCATTATTTTAAATAGAGGCCTTCACATTACTTACAATGCACACTTTGTTCTTTTAGCCACCTTCCCCTCCCCGCCCCCCAAATCTTTACTTTCAGTTCAATGTCTGCACCCCCTTGTGTGAATGACACAGATACGGTCTGTGAACGAATTGAAAGATAAAAAGACAAATTCCTGCCTCCTCAGACTTCGCACGGTAAGGTTTACTCAGGGATGATAACTCAAAATAACCACCCGCAGAGACTCAGGCAGGAACGCTCCCCAGCCCTGATATAGATTGCACCCAGAGGTACAAAGGGCGAGCGCCAGGGTGCACGCCTGGGTGGAAGGCTGGACCCTTCTGGATTCCCTGGAGGTAGCCAATGGCCTCCTGGAGGCGGAGCTTTTGACTGACTGGCGTGGAAACTGACCAATCCGAACCTACTCTGGATAACCTGCCCAGGGAGAGCTGTAAAAGTTCTGGTGCTGCTGAGCCCAAGATTGGGGGGGCGGGGGCCGGGGGGCGGGGGCCGGGGGGCGGGGGGGATGCTCCTTGGCAGCCTCTATTTACTTATCTGTAGGAAAGCATTTCAATTTTTTAAATCGCCAGTTTGGCCGTACTAGTGCCGATGACTGGATATCAGTACGGATATAGTGGCTTTCTATTCTTTTGTCTGCCGAGAGCATCACCTTAGAAGTGCTTTTTTAATGTATGCAACCATTCAATTCAAACAAGAGCTGATATTTACTTGCAGACCTCTTCTCCTAAGCAGCATACTTTGGTTTGTGGATAGATGCAGGGCAAATGTTGCTAAGACTGTTTTTTTTACTCATCTTCCTTACCTAATCCGTATTCTATTTCTAATTAGGCACTCAATAATTGTTTAAGAATAAACAGACACAAGTCCTTAGCTATTGCTTCCTCTGATGTCATTGTAAAATCTCTGCAACCTTCTGACCCTTTAGTGGAAAATCTCATCCTGTATCTGCAGGTTGATTTAAATTTAGGTATGTGTATTACTTGGTTTCTTCAATAAGTTTTAAGAATTTGCTAGCAACTCTTAATTATGATATTCAAGGCTACTGTTCACTCTTTTCCTTTTAGTACGATGTTCGCAGGCTCCAAGATTCTTGTACTTTTACCATTTCACAGTGTCATCAAGTTTCAGGCAGACAAAGAATAAGCTGTATAAATTTTAAAGTTCTGAACAAATGTTTCTTGATACCCTTTTTTCCATTCATTGTGAGTCAACTACCTTCCATGTACTGATCACAGTGTTCACCATTATTACATGGTCCTGTATTGCTCAAAGGACCAAAGAACAGGAGTTCAAAGGTGATGCCTGTGTGTGAATGCCATAATGTTGCTCAAGTTAGAAACAAAAGTCACTCAGATTCCAGAGTTCCTGAGGTCTAAGTGTTGGGCAGTTTCATACAGAGACAAACTTTGGCCTTCTGATAGCTCATCAGTGACCTAAGAAGAGCACTGTCCTCTTGCTGGGATTATGATTTTAGTGTGTCTAAGAAGAAAAAAGTAAAAGTTGTGAGTATGAATGGTGTTTCAAGAACGGGTTACCCCAGGATGATTCTGTGTTCCTCTATTAATTAATTGTTTTTTTGTTTGTTTTGTTTTGGGTTTTGTTGTTGTTGTTGTTGTTTTTGATAAGTAACAGAAACTAAGCAAAAAGGACAGGAAATTTATCATGAAGAAACAAAGGCAAGACACCTGGGTGGCTCAGTCAGTTAAGCATCTGCCTGCAGCTCAGGTCATGATCTTAGGGTCGTGGGATTGAGCCCCACATCAGGCTCCCTGCTCAGTGAGGAGTCTGGTTCTCCCTCTCCCTCTCCATCTGTGTGCTCACTCTCCCTCTTTCTCTCTCTGCCTCTCTCAAATAAACAAACAAATAAATAAATACATCTTTTAAAAAGAAGAAGAAGAAGAAGAAGAAGAAGAAGAAGAAGAAGAAAGAAGAAGAAAGAAGAAGAAGAAGAAGAAAGGAACAACGATGACTTGTAGAATCCATGAGCAGGAATGGTTATGGGCCTTGGGAAAAGCCTAAAGTCATGAACTAGAGAGAAGCTGGGACTCTGGATCCAAATCTGCTTCCTCTTGCATGCCTGCCATATTCTTCACTTTCTGCTTCTGTCATCCTCATAATACCCTTGGTTAAAATATTTGACTTATGAATTCCTCATTATTGGAATTATTCCAGCAGAGGCTAAATAACTTTCTTTTGAGATTATGGCAGAAGGCATGTCCATGTTGAGTGGAAGGCAAATTACATTAAGTTATATATTTGGCCTATTCTAAATGTAAGATACTATGATTTTACCAGTTTAGGCTCCAATATCCACAAGGATTCCCTTCCATTTCACTTTCTCACTGTTTCTGTTAACCCACATTAATTTCTTTCTTATCTGTATCCCAGTCCTTCATCTTTTGTGTGGAGTCAATCAGTAGGTCTTATTGCCTATACCTCCCAAAAGCCTCTCAAGAATAATACTAGTTTTCTCCTAATAGTTGTAGAGCTGTAGAAAAGATAACGAAAGCATGAGCTCTTTAACCTAGGGATAAATATTGATAGATGTGCATCACAATTAAAAGCAGAGACTTTGGAGTTCAACTTCAGCTCTAATCTCGTTCCCAACTTTACTAGCTGTGTCATCTTGGAAAAATTACTCTCTGAGGCTTTTTCTCCGACTATAAAGGGGAACCTAATATTAAACAATCTTACTGGGTTGTTTGGTTAAGTAACTGGTATCTATAAAGCACTTTCTATTTCCATTAATGTGAATGCCAACCACAAATGCTTAATAAAAAGTAGTTACTGATGTGAGTAATAATAAATATAACACTCGTATGACTTTTTTAATTTACAAAATTCGTTCACCTACATTTTCTCACCTAAGGTTCACAAAAATCCTGAGAGGTGGATAATATCCCCATTTTAGAGATAGGTACACCAAAGAAAAGAGAGTTGGTAAAGCTTCCTCAAGTAGGATTATGTAGAGGTCTTTCCAATAGGAAGTGAATGCCCAGTCCCTGGAAGTTCTAGCAAAGCTACCCTGCTTGCTACCTATTGTAAGAAATGTAGCAGAGATCCCAGCTTTTGGAAGGAAGGGTGCCTGATTTGGTGATTTCTGAGATTGCATACTTGGTCATTTTTTCACACATACTATATATATATCTATATGTGTGTGTGTATATATATATATATATATATATATATATATATATTATTGGAAACTGTTCAATGATCTGGGGATACAACATAAACAAACAAGCAAAAACCAACCAAACAAAAAAACTTCAAGCAGACAAAAACCCCTGCCTAGAACTATACGCATATAGAAGTATGTGTAAAATAGATAATATATAAAATACAAAAATATGAAAATATATAACTTGATTTTCGTTTTTTGCACATACTCTCCATCTATGTACCCATTAAATCCCACCACCTCTCCGCGCCCTCTCCCCACCCTAAAAGTATTGGGAACTAGACTATTCTGTTTTCAGTTTGTATGCCACACCCCTCAGGGGTCAAGGTTTATTGGAAGCTCCCAGTCCAGAGAAGCGGGCGGGGCCTTGGATGTTTCCGAAGGTGGAAGGAGAGACCGCGGAACTAGTGTTCCGGCAGTTATGGTTCTCGGTGGGAAGCCAATTCTGAGGACCGGTAGTGGAAGGCTCCCAAGCTAGTTTCCGGCCACCTCAGCGGGAAGCGCAGACGCAGGCGGCTGGGTCTTCGGCTAGTGAGCTAGAGGTATAACTGTTGTCGCGGCAGAGGAAGTCAGGAGAACGTCTCCGGCCACCCCGGCCAGTGTTGGGTCCCTGTAGCCTGTGAAGATGGTGTTGCTTACGATGATCGCCCGTGTGGCGGACGGACTCCCGCTGGCCGCTTCGATGCAGGAGGACGAACAGGTGAGCTCCGAGATCCCCGCGACCCCAAGTCCCTGCCGGAGCTCTTCTGTCAGTACCGGATTTCTTCTTAGAACCCGGGAGACTCTTGCACCCTCGACCCCTCTGAGTTGCTCTTTTAACCTTTGGCAGTGGAGGGACGACTTGTGAAAAGAAATCTTTCCTGACGGAGGAGGTTTATTTTTGTCTTACCTGTTTCTCTACAGAAAGACGCGCCGGTGTAGGGAAGGTTTCGGCCGATTGTGATCACCCAGTGGTAACAATCACTGTGGGTAACTCTTAAGAGACTTTGTTAAAATTCGGAGTTTCTAATTTTCTGCTGCTGTTAAGGCTGACAGGTCCTGGGAAAAATCAGCTCCTAATTCTTCAAGCTCTTCTGTGGCACTTGATCCTTGACCTATCTTGATGGCATCTTTTGAAAGTGGGTGAGAGAATACTGCCACAGGTAGACACCTGTTTGAAGTTGAGTGCAGTACTTTCAAGGTTATGCCCAGTTCCCACCTCCTCCAATAAGCCTTACTAAATTTCTGCTGTTGAAATTATAACTCCTGTGTTATATTCTTGTAATGCCTTGTTCTTTTTATTTTACTATGTTCCTTTGTCTTTCAATAATTTGAATTTCCTAGGAGGCAGTAGACAGATCTTAATCATCTTTGTGTTTCTCATAGCTTTTACAACAGCAGTTTTATGCTAGCACAGGTGCTCAAAAGTGTATTGAATTGATGAAAAAAAAACAACCACCACCCCAGATATCTTGAAAAGAAGCTGCTTTGTGCCTTACAATCACAAGGGAAATTTCTTGTGTGGGACTGGTTTCTGGAACAAGGTTGGGCAGTCTCTGAAGAAGGGAGGCTGAGAATGCAAATTATGGAACTTATTTCAAGTGTACAATTGTCGTTCACTTTCTCATTCACCCTAAGTAGTTAAAAAACAAGACCAAACTTAAGCCTAAAAAAAGTGAGTTCTAGGAAAAATTATTTTGTACATATCTCTTCTTAGGCTTTTCATTCATACAGTGTTGAAAAAAAAAACCCATTATTAAACACATAAATTGTGTCAAGCGTTGTGATAATACAGGAGGTTAGAGGACACAGTCCCTACTTTCATGGAGTTTATAGTTAATGGGAAATCCAAAAACTAATGCATCTCCACTACTATGGAAGAGGAAGATGGCTCTGTGGCTGTTTTACTTACAGAAAGGTAAAGTTCAAAGGCACTTTTACCTCACTCCTTTACCTTACAGAAAAGGTATCTAGTTTGGTTTTGGGAGACCAGAAGTCCTCCCAAAATAAATGACTTTTCTAAACTGACAGTATTGTCTAGTCATAAGGAAAGCTTTTATTTGGTTATACGCCTTTTTATTTTTATTTATTTATTTATTTATTTTAAAGATTTATTTTATTCATTTGACAGATCACAAGTAGGCAGAGCAGCAGGCGGGAGCAGGGAGTGGGGGAGCAGGAAGCAGGCTCCCTGCTGAGCAGAGAGCCTGATGTGGATTGAGCTAGAGCTCAATCCCAGGACCCTGAGATCATGATCTGAGCTGAAGGCAGAGGCTTAACCTACTAAGCCACTCAGGTACCCCATTATATACCTCTTTTAGGTTTGACTTGGAAATCTGTTTATTTTCACATGTAGGAGAATAGTGATACTGATCACAAAGTTGCAGGTCATGCTAAGTGAAATATTTTCTATTCATTGGACAAAACAAAGTCTAATCATTATAGTGTGCCCTTAATTTTCAATTGTGAAATACTTTTCTCCCAATCTGTTAAGAATTTTCAAGGACCACTCTACAGAAGGAGTGGAATTATTAAAATAAATGTAGGAATATGACTTGACAAGGGAGATAGTGCGGGAAAATTCTTGTTGAAGGATATGTACATAGTTTGGGAAAGGGTTTTCCCAGGGAGAAGTCTGGTCGGTTTATTGCACTGAATTTCAGTGTGGGCAAGGAACGCAGTGAATTGAAAGGCTATTTGATATTAGTAGTTCCTTATTCTCTGCCTGGTACTTTACTGAAAAAAAAAATAATTGAGATATTTTGTGTTTGTGTGTGTGTTTAAAGATTTTATATATTAGTGCTTTGGGGTGCACTCACAAGTGGGGGAAGGGCCAGAGGGAGAGAATCCCAAGCCACCTCTGCATGGGGCTTGGGGCTCCATCCCACAACCCGAGGTCACTGCCCCAGCCAGAATCAAGAACTGGAATCAAGAGTCGGTCACTCATCTGATTGAGCCACCCAGGCACCCCTATTGTGTGTTTCTTAATTTAATTCCAAAATAGTTGTTGATTTATCAGGATGGGTTACTCTGTTTAATTGACAAGGAAAGAAGTTTTCCACAAAAATATTTTTGCGATGGCAGTTCCATAATTATTTCCATTAGGAATTTGGACTTTGAGGGCTCCTGGTGGCTCAGTTGGTTAAGTATCTGCTTTCGTCTCAGGTCATGGTCTTGGGGTCCTAGGGTCGAGTCCTGCATCGGGCTTCCTGATCTGTGGGGAGCCTACTTCTCCCTCTGCCTCTTCTTCTCTCTCTGTCTCTCATGAATAAATAAAATCTTTAAAAAAAAAAAAAGAAAGGTATTTGGTCTTTGGATAGTAAGAGTCTTTCCTAAACTTTTAATATCTATAAAAATATGAATCCTAGATTCTTTTTTATTATGATAATAGTATACAGAACATTTATAGAATACCTACTAAGTGCCAAGCATTGTGCTAAAGCCTGTCAGGGATATGGCATTCACATCAGTCTTCATTCATTCAGTCACATTCATTCAGTCTTCATACCAATCATATTAGGATAGTTAGTATGTTTATTATTCCCATTTATAGATAGGAATCTCCCAACTTAGAGATGAGAGGTTTTTTTTGTAGGAGTCAGGTAGCTAATAAATAGCATGATGGTATTTTTCATCAGTTTCTTAATGTCTGCATTGTTGATATTTCATATCAGATGATTCTTTGTTGTGGGAAACAGTCTTCTGCATTGTAGGAGGTCTCCTAATACCCCTGGCCTCTACATCTTCAATGGCATTAGCACTACCATCACCACCACCTTCCCGTTGTATAATACTCTCAGACATAGCCAGGTGCAGTTGGCAGAATCACCCATGGTTAAGAACCCCTGATTTTTCATCAGTAACTGTCTGACTCTAGTGTAGAGCCTTAGTGCATAACTGGTACACTTTACTGCCTTGTTCTGAAAACAAACAGACAAGCAAACAAAAAACATTTTAAATCATATATTTACTTCTTAGGAGTCCAGAAACAACTTTTTAAGAAATGGATATTTCAGCCAAATAATTTTATAGTTACGTACCTTAATTTTGTTCAGTCCAGATAATTCAGTGCACTTTTTCAATTATTTATACTGATCATTGATATCCTGTGTTAGGTGGTTAGTAGATGCTAGTTCTATACAAACTGCCTTTCTACTGGAGTTGAACATTTATTCAATATTATTCAACAATATTATTATTGTTATTATTATTATATATTGAATAATGTATTATTCAAAATAATACAGTAGAGATTCAAATTTAAAAAATAATTTAGGCAGAGTATCTCATGCACTGTTTCCTCTGCTTAGCTGCTTAGTCAGGTGGGGTGGTAGAGAAATGAACTTTTTAAATCTAGTTTCTGATATTCTGTTTCCTTTCTTGTACCTTTCTGGTATGTTTCTCCTTTTTTGATGTTTGTTTCTTTATCTACCTTTCTTCTCTACCTCAAAACGAAGGCTGTTCCCTTTTCTTTCAATTTGCCCCAGTTCTGGAGACTTGAAGAAGGTGTTTATCTAACCAAGTATTCAACAGGGAGCATCAAAAAAGCAGATAGTCTGTTGTACATTTAAACTGCCACACACACCCCAATTACTGAGGTTCATTAGTCATTGTACTGTAATTGCTTTTAGAGGAAAATGGTTGGTGCTTCTGGCCTTTGACCAGCTGAGTTCAATAGGAATTTAAAAATGATAAGAGCTTAGCTAAACATTCTTGTAAAGACAAAAGGTGGCATTTGATATAATTAATTGTTCACCAGACCTAGGTGATAGCAATAAGTATTATAGTTGTATGTTATATTTCTACCCTGTACCTTTTATATTATATATGGAACCAAATCTAAATATGCTATTGGATGACCTCGAATTAGTTTCAGGATTTGTCCAGACATTCACATCCAGTTCACTATTGGATCTAGCACATCTTTCCATTATACTTTATACAAGGCTCATCAAGTTGTTCTAGATGAAATGGAAAACAGAATGAGAATATCTAATCTAACTGTTTTTCGGTAGTCTAGTGACTATGGGCCCTTTGTGACTTTAATCTTAAAAGCAAACTGAGGGTCTGTCTGTACAGTAGTGAATATGTTGTTTTGTGAGATCTAGATCAGAGCTGCCACAGTTTCTTGAGCATTTCCTGTGAAGTAGACTTAATATCAAATAGTAAGATCACCCAGAAGGTGAATCTGTTATCACCAAAGCAATATTAATTGTAGAGGTGGTATTAGCATGCTTAGGAACAGGGACTCCAGAACTAGACTGTCTGGGTTCAAGTTCTTGCCCCTCCCCTTATTGGCTCCTACTCCTTGAGCAAGTTTTACTTCATATGCAGAAAATGGGCATAGTAGTTTAAATTACCTCATACATAACTGTAAAGATTATTTAAGTTAAATTATGTAAAGTGTTCAGAACAGTGTTTGGCAGAAAGTGAGGGCTGTCATTTAATTTTATTAATTTGCCTATTTCTGAAAAATCTTTTCTGGTTTCATTTTGCCTTTCTGAAAGTTCACATTGGAACTGTACATATTTGTGGGTACAAATATGCAATAAACAGGAATGGGCAAATGAATAATTCCCCATTACAAAGCTTGTCTGTGCTTATTGTAGATAATTCAGTAAATATGTATAAACAAAAGAACCAAAATGTTAATGGTGATTATTACTAAAACCCCTACTTAAATTATACCCATTTTAATGTATAATCTTAATCTTTGTGTATATGAATAAAATTAAATAATGGGTAATACTGTAAGACTTTCACCTATTTTTTTCACTTAGTTTGTAGTGAATATCTTCTCATATCATTATATATTATACAACATTTTAATGGCTGTATAGCATTCCTATATATAAAGATACCAGATGTTATTTAACCAATTTCCTATCCTATAACTGAACAGTTTTTATTTTTATATGCATCTGTAGTTATTTTTTTTTTTTTTTTTTTTTTTTTTTTTTTTTTTTTTTAGGTTTTAATTTTTTTATTTTTATAAACATATATTTTTATCCCCAGGGGTACAGGTCTGTGAATCACCAGGTTTACACACTTCACAGCACTCACCAAATCACATACCCTCCCCAATGTCCATAATCCCACCCCCTTCTCCCAAACCCCCTCCCCCCGGCAACCCTCAGTTTGTTTTGTGAGATTAAGAGTCACTTATGGTTTGTCTCCCTCCCAATCCCATCTTGTTTCATTTATTCTTCTTCTACCCACTTAAACATCTGTAGTTATTTTTTAAGATACGGTATGTACATATATTTTCAAATACAGAATTGTTAGATAAAACAATATGCAAAATTTTATAATTTCTAATACATATCACAAAAATGACCATCAAAAAGATTGTGCCAGCATTGTGTTCTCGGCGATGGTGATGCAAATGGAACCAGTACTGTAAAATGTTGGTTGGCATGCCATAATCTCTCTAATCTCAGTGTCGTGCATTGGCAATCACTGCTTTGTTCATTGAAAGTCCCTGAAACTGTAGCTTGCTTTTGTACATAGCTTCTTGTAGTCCATACAGTTATTAGTTTCTTTTCTCTTAGGTTGCCATAGTGTTTATAATACTTCTTAAAAAGTCAAAGGATTTGTACCAGTCTTTGACAGTTTTTTTTTCCCATTTATTTCTTCAACTCATTCCTTTAATGTGCTCACCTGCCTTTAGCTGTCAAAAAAGAGTTTTACTTAACCTCTGTGGTTGCGGTTGTTTTTTTTTTTAAAACATCTTTTATTTATTTATTAGATAGAGAGTACAAGCAGGTGTAGTGGAAGAGGGAGAAACAGGCTCCCCGCTGAGCAGCAGGCCCCGTGTAGGGCTTGATCCCAGGACTCCGGGATCATAACTGGACCAAAAGTTAGACGCTGAATTGACTGAGCCACCCAGGTGCCCGCGGTTGTGGCTATTTTTAAAATACCAATTTCTGGGGCACTTGTTAAGCGTCTGCCTTCAGCTCAGGTCATGATCTCAGGGTCCTGGGATCGAGCTCCCCACATTGGGCTCCCTGCTCAGGGGGAAGACTGCTTCTCTCTCTCCCTCTCTCACTTCCCCTGCTTGTGTTCCCTCTCTCGTGGTCTCTCTCTGTCAAATAAATAAAATCTTTAAAAAAAAATAAAATACCAATTTCTGAGTTTCACCTCTGCAATACTGATTTAATTGGTTTGGGGTAGGGGAAGATAGGGCTTGAGTAGTTTTTGTACAACGCAGGTGATTTTAGTGTAAAGCCAAGGTTGGAAAATCATTGATCAATGTTGATATTATTTCTTGGCACTTTAGTAATATTTCCAACTTTATTTGCATCCCTCTCTGTCTAATGTAGGGTCAGATCTCTTCCAAATGCCACATATATAATGGCATTGGTGAAGCAAGCAAATTGGCTAGTACCATTCAAATTTAGGAATGTGGATATTGTGCACTAGTTCAAAGCATGTGATAGTATTCACTCTCCTTTACTAGCTATGGAAAAAAAGTACATGCAATACAGGTTAATATAATAACATTAATATAGATCATAATGTTAATTATTGTTAATATGTAAATATACACATATGTACATATATATGTTAATATAGAAATATTTCTCAAGTGAAGAGTATCTTTTTTTTAAGATTTTATTTATTTATTTGACAGACAGAGATCACAGGTAGGCAGAGAGGCAAGCAGAAAGAGACGAGGAAGCAGGCCCCCTGCTGAGCAGAGAGCCTGGCGCAGGGCTCTATCCCAGGACCCTGGGATCATGACCTGAGCTGGAGGCAGAGGCTTTAACCCACTGATCCACCCAGGCGCCCCATCAAGTGAAGAGTATTATAACAAATCATTGCCATAGAGGCAGTACTAAACAAGATAAATCTACAAATAGATAACTTCTAGTGGTGTCTGCCTAACTCTTCTGGTTCACTTCCTGCTTATTTACTTCCTTTCACACTGAAATTTCCAGTTCATTATTTTATTTTATTTTAGATTTTATTTATTTATTTGAGAGGGAGCGCGTACGAGAGAGCACTGGGGGGAGGCAGAGAGCATGAGTGAGGGGAGAGGCAGACTCCCTGCTAAGCAGGGAGCTGGATGCAGGCTCTATCTCAGGACCCTGGGATCATGACCTAAGCTGAAGGTAGACACTTAACGACTGACCTGCCCAGATGCCCTCATTTTAAATATAGCTTAGAACCCGCTACTTGTACGTTTGCTTATCTGCCGCTTTGATAATTTTATCATTGCTTCCTTGTTTTTATTCTTAACTGAGTGGTTCACTCTCTAGAATTTCTGGGTTTCACTTTGTATTTTCTAAAAGTTAGACCTCAGATCCAATCCACAGATCTTTTGAGGAAGAACCTCAAATAAATGCTTTTTTAAGGTACACATTTAGTTATGAAACATCTCTCAAGGAGATACTGTGTTCTAGTGTTCAAAATAAATAATCTAAAATAAAATAATTCCTTTCTATCAAATGGCAAAAGTCCCCTCCCCCCCCCCCCCCATGCTGTATGTGGATGCATAAAAAATGTATATTTGTTTTCCATTTCCTTTTTTCCTGTTCGGAACTAATTGGTTAGTGAAGTATGATGTTCTCCTTTTGAGATGACACTACTATTTTCCTCATTAGGCTCTTTTCCTTTTTTTAAAAATTATTAAACTATTTAAAAATTGTTCAAGAAAATACTGCCTGTAATTCTATCATCTGAATGTTGTTACTTTCATTTTGTATGCATATGTCCCTTGCTATCCAAACTCAGAAACCAAATAGATTTATTCAGTAAAGAATATTTGACTTTTCAGTCTCGGTCCTTACTCTTGCTCATTTTTACCCAGTTGCATTATAGTGTTTCTAGTAATTAGCAGTTACGGGTGCATACATTTAGTTTTACTTAAATGTTCAATACTGTAACACTTTGTGGAAGATTTTGCTTGATATTCCAAGTAAAAATGAGATTCATTGGTCTGTTTTTCCTAGGACTTTCTCAGGTATAGAAAATGTCGTCCAGTTATGTGCCAGTAAGTGTGCAAATGAAATGAGTTAGGAGGAGACCACTGACCTAATAGTGGAAAAAACACTTGATTGAAAGTTAAGAGTGCCTTAAAGACAGTCGAGAAGTACAGTTTGCTTCTTGGCAAATAGTGTGATTTTCTTGAACAACTAGGGGTTTGGTCTTCCTTTTTGCTCTAACATTCGGCCATTTTTCTTTTGTTAAAAATGAATCTTACTAACCTTTAGTTAAAGATCTTATTTACATAGAGTCCTCATAGTATGATGCTGCTGACTAATTGTTTTGGCGTTTTTTTTTTTTTTTTAAGATTTTATTTATTTATTTGACAGACAGCAATCACAAGTAGGAAGAGAGGCAGGCAGAGAGACAGAGAGAGGAAGAAGCAGGCTTCCTGCTAAGCAGAGAGCCTGATGCGGGGCTCGATTCCCGGACCTGGGATCATGACCTGAGCTGAAGGCAGAGGTTTAACCCACTGAACCACCCAGGCGCCCCTGTTTTGGCGTTTTTTGTGTGTGGAAAATTCTTAAATGAAGGTGTTTTCTTTCAGTCTGGCCGGGATCTTCAACAGTACCAGAGTCAGGCTAAGCAACTCTTTCGCAAGTTGAATGAACAGTCCCCTACTAGATGTACTTTGGAAGCCGGTGCCATGACTTTCCAGTGAGTATAATCCCATTTCTTTGTGATCATTTAAGTATGAGATACAGTAGATATAAGTACACCTGATAAGAATGGTAATAATTATTTAAAAGTAAAGAAAATTTTAAAAATACTTTCTCTTCATGGAAGCAACTTCCCTGGCTCCAGTTCTGCAAGACAGAGATCTTGGTTTGTTTATTAAATTTGATTACAATAAATGAACTGTTATCCTGTGTTTAATGAGTGCTGTACCCATCGTGTAATAAAAGATAATTTTTTGCTTTAGGAGCTTCTTAAAGCCAACATTTACTAACAACACAACCTTGAAAAGTCACATACTTCTCTAGGCTCCGTTACCTCTATAAAAATAGGGAACATGGTCCTAGTTTTGTGAGGGTAATTTAAGAGCATCTCAGTCGATGGTTATATAGGCAGTGCATATAGCCAAAAGGGGGATCAAAAGGACTTTATTGAATTTCAAATTATCTACAAATAATTGGTATTAAATGTTTAATACATGTCAAGTTTAAGGGTGATAAAACAGGAAAGATTTTTTAAAAAGAGGGCAAGAAGATTAAAGGAAAATAAAATAGGATTAGCTAAGTAATCCTTGCTATTTTAGGAACTCAGAAGCTAAGATAATAGAGACCTGGGAGGGACCTGCTGTTTAACTTGAAAGGGAAAATAAAAGATCTCCACCCATTAGAAAAAAACAAGTATACAAAACCAAAATGAAAACAAACCCTGGTTTATTGGTTAAGAAAGTAGTAGATATTAAGTTTTGTGGGGTTTTTTTTTGTTTTGTTTACATTTTATGTATTTA
This sequence comes from Mustela putorius furo, assembly GCF_011764305.1. NCBI lineage: Eukaryota > Metazoa > Chordata > Mammalia > Carnivora > Mustelidae > Mustela > Mustela putorius. The sequence continues at coordinate 2,137,486 of NW_025421424.1, forward strand.
TTTTTTGGTGGGCAGCAAAGCCAGGTTTATTGAATGAAAGTAAAGTTCATTGAATGTTAGCGTACAAAGCTCCCAAAGAGGCTGGGGACTCCAAAGGTTTGCCTGGATGTTAAGTTTTATAAGCTATTAATTTGTGTAGTATATGAGATACTTTCCACAAATCCAGTTTTCAACATCAAAAAAATAAATATAGGGGCCTAATTATATATAGCATTTTTTTAAATATATATAGCATTTTTATCTCTACCATGGGTTAAGAACATTTTCTTCTATATGGTTCCTTTAGTAACTTTATAATCTCTTCTCATCCATAATTTCCATCTAAGAGCTATTTATTAAAGATTATCCTTTGACAGACCACATGTTAAGTTCTGCCTTTCATGTCCATAGCTTTTATGAGCTTATCTTATTAGCAGAGAGAAACATATGTGCAGACAACTAAACTATGATACCGTAGGGCAAGAAGTGCTGTAATTCAGTTATAAATGAAATGCTTTTGAACTAGAAAGAAATTCCCATTTGTAGGGAGTAAGTTTTGAGGAAAGGGGATAGAAGGAGAATACAGAGAAATTTCATGGAAAAAATTATAGTAGAATCAAGCATATGAAAATGAACAAGGTTTTTCCAGGTACATAAAAGGGTATTACAATTAGAAATATATATTTATATATAAGCAGAAGTCCGTGAGGATGTAAAAGAACCCAAGTTTGGAGACGAGTCTATACCTGTTTTGGAGCCACAAGTACTATATCAAAGAGTATCATTTTATTTTGTAGGTGTTAGGGAATCCTGAGTGTTTTTAAGCAGAGTAATAGGTCATATTTACTCTTTTGGAATAAAATTGATAGTTTATTTTTTTAAAGATTTTATTTATTTATTTGACAGAGAAAGATACAGTGAAAGAGAGAACATAACGGGGAATGGGAGAGAGAGAAGCAGATTCCCCTGCTGAGCAGGGAGCCCTATGCAGGGCTTGATCCCAGGATCCTGGGATCATGATCCAAATCGAAGGCAGACTCTTCTTAACGACTGAGTCACCCACGCGCCCCAGGAATAAAACTGGTAGTTTAGAAGATGGTCTAGATTGAAGGCAAGGAGAGCAGTCGATTCGGATGCCCAAGCAAGAGAGAGAACAGCAGCAGCAGCAGCAGCAGCAGCAGCAGCAGCAGCAGCATTATTTTAAGGGGCCTGAGAGATTATATGATATACTGTAAACTGCTCTGTGGAGTCCCAGGATGCATTAGGAGCCACATAGTAAGATTAGGGATAGGGGTATATATAATACTTTATGCCCTTATACTCCTACTTAAACTAATGACCTTCTGATTTTATTTAATGTACTTGGTCCTCTGAATATAATTATTGCTGAAATAAAGAGTACCATGGCTGGAAAGACATTTGAAATCACTGAGTGACCTAACCTCTTCCAAGAGATCTCCAGACATGTAGTCATATAGACATATAGCTCCTTCCAGAGTGCCAGGGAGCTAAGAGGAAGTCAATTCTGTTACTGAGTAGTTTCTGATACTGGATAGTTTATACAGAGTTCTATCCTGGGAATTAGGGAATATTGTTTGTCGTAAGGTCATTATCTGTATCCAGTAAACACCGTGGCATTAATGTCCAATCTTTTTTTTTTTTTTTTTAAGATTTATTTATTTATTTATTTATTTGACAGATCACAAGTAGGCAGAGAGGCAGGCAGAGAGAGAGAGGAGGAAGCAGGCTCCCCGCTGAGCAGAGAGCTCGATGTGGGGCTCGATCCCAGGACCCTGGGATCATGACCTGAGCCAAAGGCAGAGGCTTTAACCCACTGAGCCACCCAGGTGCCCCTAACTTCCAACTTCTAAGCATCCACCAAAATTTCCAGTCCATTGTTCTTAAAACTGGAAGGAGTTTAAATATGTGTATACTCCTTTTTATTCATAATCAAAAGGTAGATGGAGTCACAACTCTTGAGTTTTTAAGAAAAAGTCTTAGCTATTAAAATATTTTTGCTGAATTATATAATAATAAACGTATTTAAATATTCCGTTTTGGAATATGATTCTAGTATTAAGATGATGTTTGATATTTGATTCCAAGGATTTGTGGTTTGAAATTGACTTTCTGATTTAGCTAGCCTCAAAGGGCTTAGGCTAGAATATTTTCAAATGTTTGTAAGGCACTGAGAGTCTGCTTCAAGTTGTTGGATGTATTGTTATTCTATAGACAACTTTTTCTTGTTGTTTGTTTTTTTGTATTTTTTGTCTCTCCAGCTACATTATTGAGCAGGGAGTTTGTTATTTGGTTTTGTGTGAAGCTGCCTTCCCTAAGAAATTGGCTTTTGCCTACCTAGAAGATTTGCACTCAGAGTTTGATGAACAGCATGGGAAGAAGGTGCCCACTGTGTCTAGGCCCTATTCCTTTATTGAGTTTGGTAAGTTTTTTGCTCTTCATCTCTATATCAAGAGAGCAAACAATATGGAGAAGCTGTTTGTTACATTGACAATAATTCTGATGCATTTTTTTCTGATGTTTACTTACTGAAGGTTTGAATTCTGTCTTTTATATTCCATTTCTTTTTGTCCTTTTGAATGAATGAGACTTCTTCTCAGTAGTTTTCTCTGGTCTTTTGATCTTTTTCTTAGAACTTGTTGCCCTTTGCCCTTTTTTGTGATTTGGTTTGATTCATCATCAAAACTGTGTCCAAAGATCTACTGACTGGTATATAGTAGCTGAGTTCTCCCTGCCCCCAGTAAGGCTCATTTCCTGGAAATCAAAACTTGGAAATCAGAAAGAAGATGGTTCTTTCAGATCCTCTGGTTAAAAAGAAAAAAAATAGCTGGAAAAGGTATGGTGCTGGGGAGAGATAACATTTATTACATGCAGAAATAGTGAGTGTGGATGTCCATGTAAAATAATTACAGAAAGATTCATCACCAGTTAAATATCTGATGGCAATAAATGAAAGGAAATGTCTTGAGTACCCTAAGTAGTGGAAGTGAGAATAAGTATGATTAGACTAAATTATTGCTATTTTTAGTTAAAACAGAAATTGGTTTTACTGTTTCCAAATTTCTGGAGTGTTATTAATTTGCTAGATAAATGGTTATCTTACTTTTGGAAATAAAGAAAATTTAGCAAAACATTCCGGTGGTTCATAACTACAAACTCTCCAAGTGCTAATTTTTATAATGTCTGGTTTTTCAAATTTTGTTTTGAAGATAGGGTCCAGTAAACCCAAGGAAAAAAATAAGAATAATGTATCAAGGTCACATAGGAAATAGTTGGTACACTCAAATTAGTTTAAAGGATTGAATACAAAGATGAATGGGTTATAGGCGAACCACAAAGTACAGTAACCTGAGATCAGTAATACAGTAATTATTTTTATCCCTAGGCCTGAAGGGATAAGAGAAAGGAACAGTTTTTGGAACTTCGAAGGAAAAAATTTATAGAGAAGGCCAACTTGAGAGGAGCAATAACATCTGGTTGGAGGGATACTGCCAGGGTGACTTCTCAGGGAGAGGTTGGGAATAAACACCCTAATGTCACTATCTGCTCTCATGCCTCACCCTTGGGATTCCCCCATTGGCTGAACCTAACCAGAAGTACCAGGCCAAGGAGCCCACGATGTGGTCTATGCAGGTCAGCTTTCTGAGGCAAAAGCATGGTGCAGAAAGGTGGAAAGGTCTAAGGAGGCAATGAGAGGTATCCAGCCCATGTAACTTATGATTTTTGCCCAAAGTTGAAAATAAAGTCTTTAATAATAAGTTTTTCTTTTTACAGGTTTGAGAAATACAGACATAGGCTAGCCATGAATAAGATTGCAGTTTTGTAGTGGGATTTTTGCTTTACATGAAGTTTAAGAACAGAGTAAAATTAGAAATGTATGTTAAAGAAAATACTGGAGAAGAATAAATGAAACAAGATGGGATTGGGAGGGAGACAAACCATAAGTGACTCTTAATCTCACAAAACAAACTGAGGGTTGCTGGGGGGAGGGAGGTTGGGAGAAGGGGGTGGGATTATGGACATTGGGGAGGGTATGTGCTTTGGTGAGTGCTGTGAAGTGTGTAAACCTGGTGATTCACAGGCCTGTACCCTTGGGAATAAAAATATATGTTTATAAAAAATAAAAAATTTAAAAAGTTTTAATAGTGCTAAGGTTGGGGAAAAAAAAAGAAAATATTTTAAGACAGTGTTTTTCTCCCTTTTGATGATAGAATAACCCTTGCCATATTAACCTATAGTGATGCTAGATTATTGCCAGGATCCTTTTCAGGGAATGTGAAGAATTAAGTAGTGAAACCCTAAGGATCCTTGGACCATGTTTTGAAAATCTCTGCTTTCAGGAAAGGCTTACTGCAGTGGGTCTTAATTTCTCTAAGATCTTGAGAGCAGATACTTCTCATTTAAAGGTGTACTGAGGACAGACATTTCTCTTGATTGGTAATCTATCCGCATTTTATAAATGAAGAAATCAAAACTCAGATTCTGATGCTCACTCACAAGCTTGCTTAGCCATGGACAATTGCAGATCCAGGACTAAACTCAAAACTTCCTATTCCCTACAGTACTTTGATGAACAAAGTTGTTCATGGTCACTTCTCTTCATTATTCTAGACACCTACATTCAGAAAACCAAGAAGCTCTACATTGACAGCCGTGCTCGGAGAAACCTAGGCTCTATCAACACTGAATTGCAAGATGTGCAGAGGATCATGGTGGCCAATATTGAAGAAGTGTTACAACGGGGAGAAGCACTCTCAGGTATGTAAAGCATTAAGAGTCCTCCTATAGACAAGGATAGCTTATTTTGGGATACTTTTTTTTGCTGTCAGATTCTGTCTAGCACTATTAAGAAATCACCTCTTAGAGACAGATTACAGTATAAGACTTCCAATATAATATTTTTCCCTAATATGATTAGTTTTTATTGAGTTGGAACATTGTGATGGTCTCATTCCATATCAGAAGCAATCACTGCTTCCAATATATTTACAACATTGAATATTTACAGAAATACATAAGGGAAATAAAAGAAGAATGAGAGGAAATTGTCAAAGATTTATTGCAGTGGTTTTCTGGCTAGCCACTTTGGGAGACTTTGTTGCTGTCAGATCAAATGTCATAAAAGGCCATGCATTCCTCTGCTGAAAAACTTAACATTTGTGACTACAAGATAAGATCTAGTCTCTAGTCTCGTTTCTTTTCTTTTTTTTACATTTTTATTTATTTATTTTTAATTTCGGTGTTCCAGAATTCATTGTTTATGCACCACATCCAGTGCTCCATGCAGTATGTGCCCTCCCTAATACCCACTACCAGGCTCACCCAACCTCCTACCTCCCCTTCAAAACCCTCAGTTTGTTTCTCAGAGTCCACAGTCTCTCATGGTTCGTCCCCCCCTCCAGTTTTCCCCAACTCACTTCTCCTCTCCATCTCCCATGTCTTCCTTATGCTCCACAAATAAGTGAAACCATGTGATAATTGACTCTCTCTGCTTGACTTATTTCACTCAGCATAATCTCTTCCAATCCTATCTATGTCAATACAAAAGTTGGGTATTCATCCTTTCTGATGGAGGCATAATACTCCATAGTGTATATGGACCACATCTTCCTTATCCATTCATCCATTGAAGGGCATCTTGGTTCTTTCCACAGTTTGGCGACTATGGCCATTGCTGCTATGAACATTGAGGTACAGATGACCCTTCTTTTCACTACATCTGTATCTTTGGGGTAAATACCCAATAGTGCAATTGCAGGGTTATAGGGAAGCTCTATTTTTAATTTCTTAAGGAATTTCCACCCTGTTTTCCAAAGTGGCTGCACCAACTTGCATTCCCACCAACAGTGTAAGAGGTTTCCCCTTTCTCCACATCCTCCCCAGCACTTGTTGTTTACTGTCTTGTTAATTTTGTCCATTCTAACTGGTGTAAGGTGATAGCTCAATGTGGTTTTGATTTGAATCTCCCTGATGGCTAGTGATGATGAACATTTTTTCATGTGTCTGTTAGCCATTTCTGTGTCTTCTTTGGAAAAGTGTCTATTCATACCTTCTGCCCATTTTTTGACATTGATTATCTGTTTCGTGTGTGTTGAGTTTGAGTAGTTCTTTATAGATCTTGGATATCAGCCCTTTGTCCGTACTGTCATTTGTGGAATATCTTCTCCCATTCCATGGGTTGCCTCTTTGTTTTGTTGACTGTTTCCTTTGCTGTGCAGAAGGTTTTGATCTTCATGAAGTCCCCAAAATTCATTTTCGCCTTTGTTTCCTTTGCCTTTGGAGACATATCTTGAAAGAAGTTGCTGTGACCAATGTCGAAGAGGTTACTGCCTATGTTCTCCAGGATTCTGATGGATTCCTGCCTCGCGTTGAGGTCTTTTATCCATTTCAAGTTTATCTTTGTATGTGGTGTAAGAGAATGTTCAAGTTTCGTTCTTCTATGCATAGCTGTCCGGTTTTCCCAACACCATTTATTGTAGAGACTGTCTTTTGTCCACTGTATATTCTTTCTGTTTTATTGAAGATTATTTGACCATAAAGTTGAGGGTCCTTATCTGGGCCCTCTACTCTGTTCCACTGGTCTATGTGTCTGTTTTTGTGCCAGTACTATCCTCTCTTGGTGATCACAGCTTTGTAGTAAAGCTTGAAATCAGGCAACATGATGCCCCCAGTTTTGTTTTTCTTTTTCAGCATTTCCTTAGCAGTTCGGGGTCTCTCCTGGTTCTATACAAATTGTAGGATTGTTTGCTCCAGCTCTTTGAAAAATGCCAATGGATCAACTTACATTTCATTTTTACTGCGTGCTTATAGTATGCAAGGCATTTTGTTCTCTGTAATGGAAGATAAGGAGATTGCAAACTTCTTTCATGCTCTCTAATTCACAAATGTTCTGCCTCAGCCCAGTCAGCTTCCTCACCATCCCAGACTTGTTCTTTTAAGATCCAGATGAGGACTATCTCTTCCAAGAAGCCTTCCCTGATTCTGATAGCCCACATCACATTAATCTTTTTTGTCCTTTAAACTCTTAAGACACTTAGCTATGTAACAGTTTTTTTAAGCACATATGGGTGTGTACACGTATATGTATACCTGTGTACTTAACTAATTTGCCTTAAAATACATGTATATTTACCTAATGTTTAAATGTTACCTCAGTGTTTAATGTACTCTTTAAATGTAATATGTATGTATTTCATATCTATTTCATATACTTGATTTATTTCTCTCACAGTAATGACCACAAATCATTGCCTTAGTGAGTATTTCATGAACTCAGCCTTGTGATGTTATTCGTGGGTAGATGCGTTTTCCTTTATAATGAACTGCAGATTGTAACCTTCATGGTAGTTGTTCCAGCAAATAGCTTCACACTCTTTAAACATCAAATTTTGGATGAATGAGTCTATAAATTTTCCTCATAACAGTCTTACTGTTTCTTCCTGGGATAAGAGAGACCAGAACAGGAATTTTTCTTTATATCAAAAGTGTATATATGGTCAGTTTATCAAGTGTAAAAGGATTCTCTTCTAGTGCTAGCTGATTGGAAAAGAAGACAGTTGACCTTTGAACAGCATGGGGGTCAGGAACTCTGTATAGAACTTTTGACTTCCTAAAAACTTAACTACTAATAGCCAACTGTTGACTGGAAGCCCTCCCCTTAACATAAACAGCCAGTTAACATGTTATTCTGTATGTTACACATATTATATACTATATTCTTACAAGTAAGTTAGAGAAAAGAAAATGTTGTTAAAATCGTAAGAGAAAATACATCTATAGTATTCTATTAAAAAAATTCATGTATGGGGCACCTGGGTGGCTCAGTGGGTTAAAGCCTCTGCCTTCATCTCAGGTCATGATCTCAGGGTCCTGGGATCGAGCCCGGCATCAGACTCTCTGCTCAGCAGGGAGCCTGCTTCCCTCTCTCTCTTTCAGCCTGCCTCTCTACCTCCTTGTGATCTGTCTGTCAAATAAATAAATGAAATCTTAAAAAAAAAGATTTAAAAAAATTCATGTATGGAAGTTGAGAGGCAATGTGGGGGTTTAGAGGGTAGGAAAGGAATAAATGAAACAAGATGGGATCAGGAGGGAGACAATAAGACAATAAGAGACTCTTACTCTCACAAAAACAAACTGAGGGTTGCTGGAGGTAGGGGGGATAGGGAGAGCGTGTTTGGGTTATAGACATTGGGGAAGGTATGTGCTTTGGTGAGTGCTGTGAAGTGTGTAAACCTGGTGATTCACAGACCTGTACCCCTAGGGCTAATAATACATTATATGTTAATAAAAAAATTATTTTAAAAAATTCATGTATAAGTGGAATGTGCACAGTTCAAACCCATGTTGTTTAAGGGTTACCTGTACGTTTCTAATATTAATAACTTCATCTGATTGGGAGGATAAGAAACATTGTCATTGTCACAAAGTAATTTATAGGTAGCATAAGGGAAGAGACATCACTTGAACCCTTTGTGTTAGGCAATATGGTAGGGGGACTTTATTATTTTATTTATTTATTTTTATTTTTTAAAAGGTTTTATTTATTTATTTGTCAGGAACAGAGAACACAAGCAGGGGCAGAGGCAGGCACAGGGAGAAGCAAACTCCCTGCTGAGCAAGGAATGAGACGTGGGACTCAATCCCAGGACCCTGGGGTCATGACCTGAGGTGAAAGCAAATGCTTGACTGAGCCACCTAGGCATCTCATGGGACTATATCTTTTTAAAGATTTTCTTTATTTATTTGAAAGAGAAAGAGAGTGAAAGTGTGAACTGCGGGAGGGATAGATGGAGAGAGAGAGAGAGAATCTCAAGCAGATTTTACATTGAGCACGGAGCCTGACATGGGGCATATCCCATGACCCGGAGATCATGATCCAAGCCAAAATCAAGGAGTCAGATGCTTGACTGAGCCATCCAGGCACCCCAGGGGGACTTTACATATATCTTACTCATGCTTTAAAGTAATCTCTTGTGAATTGGGTGGAATCAAACCAGTTTTACAGATAAAGAAGCAGACTCAGAAAAGTTAGGTATCTTGCTTTTAGTCACACTGCTAGTGCCTGACAAAATTCATTGGCCTCTGCAGATCCTTGTCCATCTTCAGTGTGTGATAGTTTTAAATGGATATATAAACAACAAGAGCTGTTAAATGTAGCAGAAAGTAGATGATGTGAAGTGAACAGGGAAGACTTCTTGAATTTTGATAGACCAGGAAGAAGTGAAGAGTGGTATTTTAAGAGGGAGGAATAAAAAGCATATCTGAACAGAGCATATCTGAAGGATAGTGAAAGGATTAGCCTACCTCAAAAAATGTTTTCTTCCTCTTTAACTTCTTCATAATAAGAATCCATCTTTTATGTCTTCTTTCTCTAATTTTTTAAAAGATTTACTTGTTTATTTGAGAGAGGGAGAGAGAGGGCATGTGATGGAGAGGGGCAGAGGGAGAGGGAAGAGAGGGAGAGGGAAGAGAGTCCCCAGTGGACTTTGTATTGAGTGCAGACCCCACTGGGGGGCTTGACCCCAGGACCATGAGATCACGACCTGAGCTGAGACCAAGAATTAGTTGCCCAACCATCTGCACCACCCAAGTGCTCCTCTAATTTTTTTTTAAAAGATTTATTTATTTATTTTAGAGAGGGAGAGAGAGAGAGTGATCAGGGATGAGGGGGAGAGGGAGTCTTTTGGGGGATGGAGGGCAGCAAAGCAAGGTTTATTGAGCAAGAGTGAAGTGATAGTACAAGGCTCCCAAGGAGGGAGGGGACCTAAATGGGTTGCCCAGAGAGAGAGGGTCTTAAGCAGACTCCCTGCTGACCACGGAGCTCAACATGGGGCTTAATGTCATGATCCGAGATCACAACCTGAGTCGAATCAAAAGTTGGACGCCTAACCACCTGCACCACCCAGGCACCCCTCTTTCTAATTTTTGGTTTTAGAGCTAGCCTGCCGTGCTTTTAAGACCTAAGTAGCTCCTGTGGGTTCTTTCAGCAATATAAAATTATGCCCATTTTTACTGCCTAAAATAGCTGTTTCTTTTAAGCCGTGGGTTTTGTTTTTTCATTTAGGTCTGTCATTCTATTAGACTGTAAGTTCCCCAAATAGAGGGGTCGTGTATGTTGTGATCATCATTGTATCTTTCAGCACTTTCCTTGGTGCCTGTAACAAATATTTGCTCAGTGACTTCTCCCATCGGTGGCTTTGTCTTCACGATATCATGTATTCTAAATGTTCCTGTGTAAAGGAATTCTCCCAACTATTGTTTATTTCATATGACTTAATATTGTTCTGCTGATTGCTAAATCACTGACTATTGCCAGACTCTGTTTTGGGCACTGGGGATATAGCAGTAGACATAGTAGTTAAGAACCTCTATCTAGTAGAGTGTCCATTTTAGTAGACTGGCTGGAAAGATTCCCCACAGCATTGTCATGGTTATTTCTCATCTCCTAAATTTTCTTATGTGACTGTTTTTCTTACAGGACAAATTGCTAATTTAGAAGTGGCTATCATTCTTTTATCATTAAGTAATAGCACATTTCTCAATCAACTCAGTCTCTATTAAGCAACTCCAAATATTCCAGAAGTATTCCCTAAGGAAGAACAAATTCATATTGCAAAATAGTTTTTTTCCAAAAATTTAAAGAACTAAAATGATCAGAATTCATTTATATCACACTGAGAATTTGTTTGTATTATTAAAATATGTCATGTATTTTAGTCCAGTCTCGTTGCTTCTCTAAGTGCTCACGTAACAGTTATAGAAGGCAGTTACATTATACATGTCCTTTGTGAAAAACAAAACTTTGCAAAAGTTTCTAAAAAGCTTAATTTAGTAGGTATTGGTGGTTTTCCAGCAACTGTGATTATATTTTAGTTAAAAGACAACTTTTCTGTGTCTGTTGAAATATAATTTCTAGTAGCATCATAATAATTTTTACCGTGTAGAGAATCTTGGGAATTTGGTAGCAGCCACCATTAAGATATAGCTCAATACTCAGCTTCTGATTAATTGAATTTTCTGGTCACTTGAGTCTTATCTTACATGGATTATCATTTTTCAAGGGATGAGAGAATATGACTTAGACCATTAAAAAATGATGAAGATGTTTATCATCAACTAACACTTCTCAAAGGCTTATCATATCCAAGGATTATGTTCAGTTTACAGCTGTTCTCATGTACCTATAATCCTGTGGTACAGTTAGTGTTGTTATCCTCATTTTATAGATGATGAAACTGGGTCTTAGTAGAGACTAAGTGAATTGACCAATGTCCCATGGCGGGTGTAGCTGAGATTCGAACCAAAGACTCTAAGACCAGAGCCAGTACTCTTAACCACCTCACTGTACAATCTCAAGAATTTGAACTTAATTTAGTCTGGTAACTTTAAAATGCAGTGTAGTTTTTACAGTGCATCAGGGTCATAGGCTAACCCTTAAAATAAAAACTATGTAAGCTTCATGGTTGTTTGGTATGGTCCCACTCGTTTAAGTTATTTTTATGCTTAGTACATTAGACAGAATACTTCAGGGACTAATTACTGTTTTCCCTTTTTCCTCTTTGACAGCATTGGATTCAAAGGCTAACAATCTGTCCAGTCTGTCCAAGAAATACCGCCAGGACGCGAAGTACTTGAACATGCGTTCCACTTACGCCAAACTTGCAGCAGTCGCTGTATTTTTCATCATGTTAATAGTGTATGTGCGATTCTGGTGGCTGTGAAGTAATGAATGCAGTCACTGGCAAGGGTGAACTTAGACCCCGGCAGGTGTATGTTTTCAGGAAGCTGAGCTCGCAGAGATGTGTATTAGAATTCCAAGTGGAACTTCTGCCTCTAAAGACCTTGCAAGGAAAGACATGCCCTGAAAATGAAATGTTACACCTCATTTGATGAAGCTTACCCCTTTGTAGAAAGCCTCTTTTGGGGGCAGAGGCTTTCTCTGGGTGCTAGGCTGTATACATTAGGGAACAGTAGATTGTTTTATTTTGTTTTTTCCCTCCCAGTGTCTTTACATTTTTAAACAGCACTGAGTGGGGCATTTTCTTTCTCTAATGGAGTCATCAGTGATATCTTGCTTAGCCAACCTGTGCTAACAACAGGCTGAAATTCCTTCAGAGAAGGCAGCCCATTGGGAAGTTTTATGCCTCTATCTAATCAACATTCCTTTTGTTGGTGACATTTGTGATTTTCAGTTTTTGATGGCCTTGTAAACAAGACTCCACTATGTGAAGGTTAATTGCTGTGCTACAAAGATCTTGTCTGTTGGCCCCTATAGGAAGTTAACTTTTGTTGTTTTCCTTTTATGACATTTTGCTTATTGCACAACTGCTTTAGGGTTAAATGAATTATATTAAGATGCCTTGAAATTATATTATAGCACTCCTTGATTAAGAAGCTAAAGTGTTTTCTGTCATTTACTCCTTAAAAGACTTAAATTTAGTTTGGGACATTCTTAATTTTATCTTTCAGCATCCGGTTTATATTAATAGAAGATTAAGTACAGCATACAGATAGCCAGAGTCCCCCGACTTAATGGGAAGAAAGGCCCAGCCTGTCACTACAGTTTTGTCCTGCCCCTTCTTTCTTTCTCCACTGTAGTTTTCCCCACTCTCTTTCCCTCCTGCTGACATTTTAAAAATTTCTCTGCACCCAGAAGTTTCATGTCCATAGGCATCCTCTCAGGATATTCTCAAATTTCAAAATGGAAAATGTTTAGCCGTGTAGTTAGATTTAAATTTTTATAGAGCATCTACTCAAACTACTAAATACCTTTATCTGAGAAAGTCTCTGTGAACACCTCATACCTACTTCAGTTTATGTAAATTCTCTGAGAATGTTCTAAAGGTAGATAACTCATTTAAGTGGCTTCTATTAACAAATAAAAGTACCTGTGATTTTTCCCTTTTTTGCTCAGGGATGATGGGGATTTCCTTTTACCTTCTGAGGTAGAATTTTTTAAATGGGGAGAATAGACCTTTTAAATTATCACAAGGGTCTACAATATAACCTAGAATTTACATATACTGCAAATATTTCTTTAAGTTGTACAAGAAAATGAGCCAACTTCTTACTTCTTAACATCTTTGGAGAGAGAACTTTAACGAGTAAACAATTTTATAACTAAGGATCATCAAAGCTACTGTCTTGATTCCTGGTAGAGAAAAAAAAATTCTATTACCTTAATAACAAAGCAAGGAGAAGTGGCTTATTTTGTTTCTGATAAATTTACAGAACTAGAATAACATTTTTTCTTTCCGATTTGGACCTACGTCTGCCAATTGGAGTATGTGTGCATGAAATATGAAGTTACTTTTTATAGAGAATAAGTGCTTTTAAGTCCCTACAAGGCTTGTCCCTAGAGTAATGATGTTGGTAATAAAAGCCTGAAAGTCTGAAAACCTTAGTGGAACCATAGGATTTGGTTCTTCTATAGGAGTGGAGAGTGGCAGCTCGTTGTTGAGAGTTGCATGCAGCAACCAAGTGGCCAGCAATGAAATAAATACTTCTAGAATGTTCCCTTCAGTGTGAAGTTTTGTTATATAGTTATTTTGTGTACATGAAGCTTCCTGGGTACATTTCTGCCAAACTCACTGGGTTAATTAAAAAATGAGGATGGCGGCAGAATGATGAAGAAAGGAATGAGAAAGTGGTTTAATGTTAATGATGGTAGAAAAATGAGAACAAGACTGTCATGATGTGGCTCCCACTTCTGTTCTTTATGGGAGGTAGCAGGAAGATGTGACCAGATGAAATGTGTCCGTAACCAATGAGGCATGTAAAACAGGATGTGATAAATGCTATCTAGTGTTATTGGGGGCACATTAAGGAAGGACACCTAATTTACTTTGGGAAGAAGTGTGATAAGAAAAGGAGAATGAGGTATTCCAGACAGAGTCAATAGTTTGTGCAATAGCATGAGTAAAAGAGTAAGACCCATACTGGGTATGGTAATTAGCTTGGTTCAGCTTAACTTACTGGGTAAGTTTGGGCAGTTGAGACTTGAGGAAGAAGAATCAGACTGGTAAGTTGTAATAAAAAAAACTTGTAATAAAAAGACTTGTCTAAGGAGTTTAGACCACACTAATGTCAGTGGCAAGAGATGGCATCAGATTTATGGTTTCAAATGATCTTTCTGGCCAAAGTATAAAACGTGTTTTAGGGATAAGCCTGAAAGTAGGGAGACAAAACTGAGGAGCCATCAGAAGTAGAACGAGGCATAGGAGGCAGGTTTCCAGCGATTTTCAAGAAAAGAGTTATCCCAGGTACCAAGTAAATTTAGTATTGACAATGTTGGCTTTGTTTGGAGCTTATATCTCACATTCACGAGTCAAAGTAAGTACTGTTTATACCATATGAGTGAAGAAACTTTACGGGGGATATTTCTCTTAAGGCACAGAAGAGTTAGTGATTTGCCTGAAACTGCAGAGCTAGAAAGTGATGGAACTGAGATTTGAACCTAAGCAGTTGGTCTCCAGAGTCTGTATTTTCTCCACTCTACTGTACCACTGAGAGATCAAAATAAGTACCAAAAATGTATTTTGAATTTTATAGTTAAGCAACTTCATCCTGCCGGCAGAGGTTATTCCAGGGGAGTGGGCCAGAAGTCCTATTGCAGTGGGCTGAGCATTGTGTGAACCACTGGGACCTAAAGGTGCAGAACTCATTTTAGAAAGTAAGTTTTCTGGTTGTCATGACATTGGACTTCATAACATGCTTTTATTAAGAAGTCTCACAAATGTTAAAGTGTAATAATATTTGGCACATTCTACATACATCTGTTCATTTAAATGTTTAGTGGCTATTAAGCTTTTTGGAGAACCTTGAAAATCTGATGAAAGGTGTGTGCCTTTATGCCCAGAAAGATGTTCAGTGTACATGCGTACATGCATGCATGAAGTGGGTATTCAAGAACTCTACAAAGTCTATTCATGCTGTAGTGGTCCCTGATCCCCATTTAGGAACTCTCCAGATGCATAAAAGTGGAACTCAAAGGTAAGTACCCAGAAGCCTTGAAAACTGTCCAGCTATCGTGACTTGGAAGATTTCTACAGTTTGTACTAACTTTGTGGATGAGATGTATTCTTGAGAAATTGTGTATCCTATCCCCAAATTCTATCAAATATTTTCCTGTAATACATTCAGGGATCTGGTTCCACAGAAAAACTAAAAATTTGGTCCCAGTTCCTCAAAAATCATAGTTAAGGATCTTAAATTTTAGCTTTTCTACTTTTATCACTGGGAAGTCTTGCAAAAGCAAATGAAAACAAATGGATCATTCCTGCATACATGGCATTTAATAATACATGTGTAAGAAAACATCATCTGAATTCCCATCTTCTTGGGAGTTTTCATAACTCAGGGCTTGAATGTTGGTGACCACACAAGGAAGGCTTTTGGTTGCTGTAATCAATGACACTGACAGCCCCACCAGCTTGTCTTCAGACAGCTCAGCAACAAGGCGAAGAGTAGTGGTTATATAGGTGTTCCTACTATAATTGCACATTAACTGCTTGGACTCCTTACTACTTTCCTTTTACATCGCCCTTTTAAACTCAGTACTACCGTGTTAATGCCAGAAATTTAAGAGCTAATTGTACCCCTATTTCCTGTGGTAAGATTGTCAGTTTGCTTTCCTAGTCTGGCCCCACCGGATCATTCCAGACTACTTTTCCTCTCCTCATCACCTCTTATTTCAGTCCACCAAATTATCTAGCTTTCTCTAAACAGTAGAGCACTTTGCCTTTGCCTTGGCTCATGCCTGCCTTCTCCCCAGACGTGGTTTTTTGGTTTTGGTTTTTTTTTTTTTTTTTTTTTTTGGTACCTTACCCCTATCCTTTCCACTCTCAGTCTACTGAAGTTCTGCTTTTCTTTCAAAGACCCAGCTCTATAGTCTTCTTTGTAAATCCTTCCCAACATTGTCATGTCCTCCCTCCCACCAACTTGGAAGAAGCTATGGATTCATCCTCACATAGCAACTTGTTCATATTTCTGGCATAGAACCTACAAACTTAAAATATAGAGTGTTCTTATCACCGCTGTGTGCTTTGTGAGGGCCCTGAGGAAGATACCAGTTGTTATTCATGTGTTTTAAATCCTTGGCATGTGATACAAATGCAGATATGGAGGCACTAGGCAAATATTTGCAGAATGAGTAAATCAACCTAAAAAATTTATGCAAAAGTTTTCTGGAAATGGGCTGCTCTGGAAGTCATGTATATGCACATATTTTAAATGAAAGAAGGAGAAAGCCAAAGAGGGATGAAGTGATATAGGCTTAATAAGGGATGGAAAGAGGGCTGCCTGGGTGGTTCGGTCAGTTAAGCGTCCGGCTCAATTTCAACTCAGGTCACGATCTCAAAAGTTGGTGAGATCAAGCCCCACAATGAGCCCTACGTTGGACTCTGAGCTGGGTATGGAGCCTGCTTGAGATTCTCTCCCTCTCCATCTGGCCCTCCTCACCTCCCCACTCCCCACACACCTTAAATAAAGGATGAGAAGGGGAAAAGACAAATGAAAAAGAAGACAAAATCAGGGAATAGCAGAAAGATTCTAGCAATATATGGTGAACACACTGGAAAAAAGAAGAGAGAACACGAAATTGATTCTTCAGGGCAAAAACAATTGGAAGGTAAGGAGAAGAGAGAGAAGAAATTAAGATGTGGAGACATTCGACTTGAAGAGAAAGTTAAGAAGTCAAATATACTGGCAGATCTCAGTCCGGAAATGTTTTCAGTTTGTCACAGAGGCATCATGCTTGCATGTTGTGTGGATTATGTTAAGCAAGCTTTTTCATGTCACTTAACCTCTTGCCAAATTGTTATCTGAAAAAGTGACTCCAGATAAATACCTTGACCACCATGCCCTATAAAGTAAGTATTTTACCATGCTAGAATTAAGAAACTGGTTTGGGTCTTCTGGGTGGCTCAGTCAAGTTAAGCATCCAATTCTTGATTTCAGCTCAGGTCAAGATCTCAGTCACGAGTTTTAGCCCCATGTGGGACTCTGTGCTCAGTGTGAAGTCAGATTCTCTCTTTCTCTGCCCCTCCCCCTACTTGCGTGCACTTTCTAAATAATGCATACATAAATAAATAAAATCTTAAAAATAACCTTAAAAAAAGAAATGGGGTTAAAGCATAGTTGTGACCAACTGATGGCAGTTTGCAAACTTCTCCCAGGGATTCCCTTGTAAGTAGTGTGGGTAGGCAGTGAGGTTTGATGGGCTGGGCATGCAGAGGAAGATAGTAAGACCTATGGAAGTAAGGACTGAGGAGCATATTTATATGCCTTTTTTTTTTTTTTTTTGGTTTGGCTATTTACATTAATATGGAAAGCATGTTATTTGCACACTTAGAACTTTAGAATAAAAGTACTTTGACTCTCAAACTGGTTTTTGATTGTTTTCATCTTTTTTTTTCCATCTTTACTTTTTCTTTCATTTTTCTCAAAGCTCAGTTTTCCCCCATAGCAGAGTTGGAACTTAATACTAAAGAGTGCTTGCTAAAGAATCTTGAAAAAAAAAAAAAAGATGCTAAACAACTTTTGAGCAAAAGTTTAAGAACTTCTGCTATAGCCCATCTGCTTGCTTGTGGGATTTATGTAGATCTGTTTGTTTTTGTCGTTTTGCCTATAATGACAGTGTAGCCTTGCTAGAATTATACACAGAACAGTATATTTATTTTTATCAGTTAGCTAAACAGTGTAGTGTAAAATGGATAGAGAAGAAGGATAGAGATTTATATGAAACCACAACAGACACAAACTACCCTCACATGCAGAAGTGGTCTGAGCAGGGGCGGGGGCGGGGGTTGGGAGGAGAGTGGGGAAAGTGAGAAAATACTGAACCGAGAGCCAAGGAGACTTGGTTTCTAAACCCAGCTTGCCAGTCCATAGCAGTTAAGACTTCAGGTTACTTAAACACCTGTGCCTCAGTTTCCCATAGTTGGAAAATGGGAATGATACCTGCTTCAGCTACTTTAAGTGGACTATTTGAGGATAGAAGGAGGCAAAAATGCAATAAGGGTCGTGAAGATTCTATGAACCATAAAGTGACTTATAAGTACCACACTGTATCACTGTTATCATTACTGTTCTGTCAAGAGAAGCATTGGTGATCAGCGCGATTCTGCTTGTTTCTGTGGAAACTAACGACCTTGTTCTGTAATAATTTTAGTACTGATGGGGCAGTTTCCTGCCTGGTCTTGTGTTGAAGTATTTAGGAACCCATAGGCAGGTCCATTTCTCGGGCTATGATTTCATGTTCCCAGAAGAGGGCAGCAAAACTCCAGTCTGAACACTGCTACTTCCTCAATGTGTCTAAGGTATTGTTTCCTTGAGAGGAAAACTACTACACTGTCAAGAGTAGCCTTTAAAAACTGATGGTCTTTAAGTGACAGGCAAGGCAAATCTCAATGCTATAAATGAATGCCATAACAAAAATTCACACATTTTAAATAAGTTTTTTGCCTTTTCTCTGTCCTCTGAGGAAAATAATTTGGGCTATTTCTTTAATCTCGGTTTAATGATTTGACCTGTACAATCAAAAACCTTTAGCTGTGTTTTTCCATATAACCCCAGATTTTTAGATCTCAACATAATAGCACCGGTTCTTAAATAATTTTTTCTAAACAAGAAGAAAGTAAGTTGTTCAGGCCTGATTCTTTCCACTTAAGATGCCTGGCTAAGTCCAAAGAACAATTCCCAATAGTGTCCAAACATGGCTGTCATAACATGCATCTGTGTCATTTGGAGCAAATGTCATCTGTATCTAATATTTCTCATTCTTTCATTATTCAAATTTGTTTTAAAAGATCCTTGGGCTTTTATACCTTGTAAGAACATCAGCAGCTAATATTTGAACAGTTTTAAAAAAAAAAAATTTTTTTTGAGAAAGAGTGTGAGCAAGGAGAGGGATAGAGGAGGTTGGAGAGAGAGAATCTCAAGCAGACTCAAGCAGGCTCCATGCTCAGCACAGAGCCCGACCTAGGGCTCCATCCCAGAACCCTGGGATCATGACCTGAGCCAAAATCAAGAGTTGGATGCTTATCCAACTGATGCTCACCCAGGCGCCTCGAACTCTCCTTAAATAGCATGGTAGGGTGCTTTTCTACATGTTTTCTACATGTTTCCATGTATGTTGCGCCTCGAACTCTCCTTAAATAGCATGGTAGGGTGCTTTTCTACATGTTTTCTACATGTTTCCATGTATGTTGATAGTCACTATTCCCATCTTACAGATGAATTTTCTCCTCTGTGATTGGAGAAAATTTTGCTTGAAGAGAAAAGTGCAGGTGGAGCACCCCACCCCCGCCACCCCATGGCAAGAGAGTCCTGAGGTGGGTATTTTCTCTCCCCTAATTGGTGGTACAAGAGCCAATTCTGAACCTGATCCTTTTTTTGTGTGCTTTACTATAATTAGAGATTGGGTAGAAAGGCTTTCAGGTAATGTTTTTCAATCCCTTCTGCTTTTGTCTGCTCATTGCTAGCTCTGCTTTTCTGAAAGAAAAAAAAAGAAGAGAAAAAAGCTACTCAGTTTCCCACTCCACTCCTCTACCACCACCCCTCAAGTCAGAGTTCTCGTCCCTACCCAGCTAAACCTCTTCCTGTTCTTAAGAATTGCATCACATTCTTGGCTTAATGTAGACCAACGCCCCCACACTGGCACCAGGGAGTGTACAGGCCTTCTTTATTGGTTGAGAGTTCTCATCTGGTGAGCATAGAGTAAGTCACCCACTTCCTGACTTCCAGCCCTGGCTGAATTTGCCTTTGGAAAATAAAATATTCCTTGGCTTTTTGTTTGTTTGCTTGTAAACACCCTTCACTTCTGCCCTATCCTGGAATGAGGAAGATTTTACCAAGAAGGTAAAGTGTGGAAGGGCATTTGAGGGTGAGGGGATAGTCTGCACATCTTGCTGTTTCTAATTCTTCCCTTCTCCCCCTCTTAAACACAGACTAATCTGGCACTGGCTCCCCCTGTATGGAAGGGGCTTTCATTATGGACAACAATGCCCCCCCCCCATTACTAGATCTGGTGGATATATCAGTCTTTATCTTACCTGACATGGAGCAGAAACTGACACCATTAATCTCCTTGACAGACTCACTGTCTTCCTGTGGTTTCCACACACTATTATTTTTTTTCCTACCTTCCTCGTGGATCTCAGGCAGCCTTTGCAAGCTCTTCTTGGTGTTCCTCAACACCCTGTCCTATATCAGCCTGTCTTCCCTCCACACACTCTCTGAGAAATCTCCTGTCTTCCATGGCTTTATGAGATTTACATGCCAGGTGACTCCCAAATCTCCACCTGCCCTGAACTCCAGACTAATATAACAACAAAAATATAACTAATATAACAACAATAATAACCTTTATCTCTCACTGGATATTCCTGAAGCCATATTAATCAACTCACTTCCTCAGACTATTCTTCTTCTAATGTTCCTTTTCCTACACCATAACACCCACCCATTGCTCTAGCCAGAAATCTGGGATTCATCTTTTTTTGTTTTGTTTTATTTTTAAATATTTAATTTATTTATTTGACAGACAGATATCACAAGTAGTCAGAGAGGCAGGCAGAAAGAGAGGAAGGGAAGCAGGCTCCCTGTCGAGCAGAGAGCCCGATGCGGGGCTCGATCCCAGGACCCTGGGATCATGACCTGAGCCGAAGGCAGAGGCTTTAACCCACTGAGCCACCCAGGCGCCCCTGGGATTCATCTTTGACTTCTCTTTTGTTCGTTCTCTCTACTTCTTTGAATCTATACCCACTTATTCTCATCCTCACCAGGCTTAAATAATCACCTCTGGACTTTTGCAAGTCTTTGCAGTTTTCCTGCCTCTAGTTTTTCTCCCCTTGGATCATTTTTCACCAGCTACCAGGAGATTTTTATACATGCGCTTCTGGTGAATTCACCTCCTCCATTTAAAATCATTTAGTTCCTTCCCACTATCCTTGGACTAGAGTCCAAATATCTTAGCATGGCTCCTAAGCTCTCCCTGGCCTGCCTAGCTGCCATCAGCCTGCACTCCACTCATGCTGGAGTCCCGTGGTACAAACACACCCAGCCTTCTCTTGCTTCTCGGCCTTCACAAATGCTTATTCTTTTGCCTGGACCTCAAACACATCTAATCTAAATTCTACCCCCAACTTGTCATTTGTCTTATTCCTGAATCAGAACTGAATGGGGATACTTAATTTTTAATTAATTCTTGAATTAAAGTTCCAGTTCACCTTATCTCACCCATAGATTTCTTATTTCTTTGAAAAATGCCTCCAAGGGTATGTTCAAATGAAAATATATTTGAGCTCATTAACTTAGGTCAGGATTGACTTTTACCATAGCCGAATATGAGCTGGAACATATTTTTTAAATTACTGGAATGTTTTCTGGATTGCTATTCATCATGACATTCTATCTTTGGAATTTTTCCTTCATTTCCAGCTGGCTTCTACCACTCTCTTTTCTCACCTCCCAGCCCTTCCTTCCCCTCGGGTTGCCCTACACTTGCCCCTCCATGGACCCAGTTTGCATGCAGCGGTAGCCGCTATGTGGCTGCGGTTTAAATAGACCTGCTCAGACTGCAACAGGAAAGCACTGAATCGAAAGCAAAGGGGAGGAAGCACAAACCGATACCCACCACAAAGCTGCTGAGTGCCCAGCATGACCCAAGCCGCACCCTCTGATGAGGAGCCTTGTGGAGGAGTAAGAAGCCACAGAGCTGAATAAATCATCAGCACCGCCTGTCCTCCACTTCCCCTGATCCAGCCTTCCTAGGTCACTCATGAGTGTCCCCAGGTCTGGCCTTAGAAGGTGGGTGATAATAGCAAAGCCACGAGAGAGAAAGAGGCTGGGGGGGGGGGGAGTCCCTGAAATTAATGACTGTGGACCCTCCGTCTCAGACACTCCCCCCACCCCACTCCCCGGTCCAGCTCTGTGTGTGGTTGTAAGGGGCTCTCTGCATGGAATGATCCCCAAATGAATGCCACCATGTTCCCTAAAAGTCCTTTGGCTACCTGCCTGACAAGCTGCTTCTCGTGGGGATGGAACTGTTTTTTTTTTTATAAGCAAAGATCAAGTTCCTATGAGATACAATTCGAGACCTTGAAATCCACATTAACGTACACACAAGCATTTCAGATTCTTTCCTGACTTCAGTAGAGGGAGCAGGATAAAGGAACGTGATGGCACACCAAAAATATGTTCCACCTACTTTCTGATTTTGCCCCTGGCCTACCCTGCCTTTTCACACTTGTCCCCTTTGTTGTCAAAGGAGAAACTAATTCTTCAGCAGCCTGAGTTACAGGGAAGGGAGATGGGGTAGGAGCTGTGTTTAGATTTGAAACTCTGGTAAGGTTGGGAACTCCGTGGAACGCCAGAGTCTCGCAGTGGCTCATTACCTCTGGATCTGGGAAGGTGGGAGACGCCCTGCTTTTGCAGCTGGAGAAGCAGGGCACTGAGAAGAGGCTTGGTCATCTTGGTCTAGAGGAAAGGCCGCTTTGCTTGGCTGAAAGTGGGCACTGTGTCTTTATAGAGTGCCAGACACACACTTCACATAGCAGAACAGGAAGTATGGTTAGTGCAGCTGGGAGGGGAGAGAGAACTCACTGTGCACCAAGGCCATGAACTCACTTGTAGGCTTCTTTCACCGAAGTTTCCTCTCCTGTAAGTGACCAGGACTGAGTCCGGGGAGCCCTGGGGAGGAGTAAAGCACGCCTTGGGGCAAACCCTCTTCCCTTCTGCCTCCCGCTTCTCCTAAGATGCTCCACTATGGCGTTCTCCTTATCCCAGAAAATTGTCCCAGATCTCGATCCTTAATGGAGTTTCGCTGGAGGAATGATAGGTACTTTGATAGGAGGGGAGGGGAACAGTTCTTCTCTTACAAGGCCAGACCCGTAAGTGGCAAAAATGTGGCTTGTGTTTTAGCTGCCCCAACAGCTGTGAGTTGGAATGGATCCCAATAAAGGAAAAAGGGAATAGAGTCTGTAGTCAGATGATTTTGTTTGGAAACTACCCTTGCCTCCCTCCCTCCTTGCCTCCTTCTTTCCTTTCGTTCTCCCTTTCAGAGAGGAAGGAGAGGGAAGTAGCGGGAGAATTGGAACCTCCTCATAGCTCAAAGGGATGCTACAAGCTTCCCAACCAGACTGCCTGCCCAGAGTTTGCCGGCTGTCTTGAGTGGTCAAGGACATCCCTCTTATTAAACCCTCGAGTTGTGTTTAATAACCAGGCATGATCCAAGCTGGAAGGAGCAGGGTGACTCCGCTCCCCAGCTTGTGACCTGCCATGCTACATTACATGGCTTAGACAGGGAGAATGAACAAAAGATGTGCAAAGAAGGGGAAACAGTGAGCATGAGCTGCTTTTGAAAAAGCTTACTTAGGAAGAAGAGAGAAAGTGGCTGGAGAGCACATGAAGAATGGATTTCATTTTTTCAGACTGAGAGAGGTTGAGGTACGTTTACATACCTGAGGAGAGATCTCACTTCATTTCTAAGTTTTGATTGTCTCATCTAGGGGGGGAGAAAAGGAGAGGTTTCTAGGAAGATCAAAATTAAATGAAAATCAAACGCACAGTCATGGTGTTTACACCGCAAAGCCCTTTACACATGCTAATTATTATAACTATCATCATCTAGCATCTGTAGGGACCGTAAGCCTTGGTCACAGCTGTTCTGTCTCAGGCTTTTCTGCCCTAGATGACGGCTGCAAGGAGGAGATGGGCTCTTGAGTGGGCCGGGCCAAGCGCTGACTGTGGGGTGTGTGCAGGGTCAGGCTGACTGGGGGGTGACCTGGTGCTCGCAATGCTTTGAACTTCGGGGAGACGGTGTGTGCCTGCACAAGTGGGTGTGTCTTACTAGATACAACGACTTGCCAACGTACTCTCTAACGGTCCCGGATTCTTGTTTTAAAATTCTCATTTTAAAAAATGGACACATTTCAGATCCAACATCTCTCTAAAGAGCTTTACTTTAGGGAAAACATTTTTAGGAATTAAAAATACCCTTCTTGAGAAGCAAGACAGGTACAAATAGGACTATAAACGTGCAATTCTGCTTAGACAAAGAAGCAGTTTCCTAAAAGTTGCCCCGTGTTAATCCACGGCGTTGTTAAGAAGGGTCAACACTTTCTCTTTCCTGGCTATTGGCAGAATCGCATCATAATTGTGCTTTGATACCAACCTGGCAACAGCAGCCACGGTTCTTTTTCCCAGTCACCTACAGTGCTCACAACCTCTTACCAGGTAACTTCCATCAGTTCTACGCAGCATGATATACACACAGCGGATCAGTGGACTCTTACTCTCTTCATTACTGCTTTGCCGTTTTGCTTTGAACCATCTCACTTCCATCCCTCTAGCGTAAAGATACCCTGCAAATTCCACTCCCACATTGCCTCTCCCTTTCCCACCTGGCTTTCCGACCTTAAGACGATTTATGTCCTCATTTCTGGGTGCATCTCTTCACCTATTACTTATCATCCCTCCCCCGTCCCTCCTCTTCCCCTGACCCCTCTCTGTCTCCAGCTTTTATTACTAGCAACCCTGTAGGCCAATCCCATAACATGTTCCTTCATGCATTACACAAACTAATTTTTTGAGGGCACTGAACAGAACAGTGTGGTGTCATTTTCCAAGAACAAGCAGCCACTTTTTAAAAATAGCTGTACTGGGAGAAAACGTATACGCTGTAAAGCTCACAGATTTTAAGTGTACCGTTCAGTGGGTTCTAGTGTATAGTGTTGTGCGTCCATCCCCTTAATTAACGTTAGGACATTTTCATTATCCCAGAAAGAAACTGGTATCAGTTAACACTCACTCACTGTTTCCACTTCCCCACACCCCTTCTACTCTCCCTAATTCTAGGCAACCGCTAATCTACTTTCTGTTTCTATGGATTTGCCTACACTAAACATTTTATATAGATGAGATCACACAATAGGTGGTCTTTGGTGACTGGCTTCTCTCACCTAGCAAAAGGTTTTTGAACTTCTGCTATATTGTAGCATGTTTCTGGACTTCATTGCTTTTCATCACCAAAGAATGCTCATT
Organism: Mustela putorius furo; assembly: GCF_011764305.1. Classification (NCBI taxonomy): domain Eukaryota; kingdom Metazoa; phylum Chordata; class Mammalia; order Carnivora; family Mustelidae; genus Mustela; species Mustela putorius. The sequence goes on from NW_025421424.1 coordinate 2,162,524, forward strand.
CCACCAGATGGCTATATCACGTTTTGTTTATCCATTCATTGGCTGGTGTTCATTTGGGTTGTTTCCTTTTTTAATTATTGTTATTATGTGAATAAAGCTGCTATGAACATTCACATACAAGTTTTTGTGTGGACATGTGTTTTCATTTCTCTTCGGTAGATATCTAGGATTGGAATTGCTAGGTCATATGGTAACTCTATTTTTAGCATTTAGAGAGACTGCCAAACCATTTTCCAAAGTGACTACACCATTTTACTTTCCCATCAGCGGTGTATGAGGGTTTCAATTTCTCCACATCCTCACCAAAATTTGTTACTGTCTGCTTTTTTTTTTTTTTTATTTAGCCATGCTAGTGGGTAAAATTGCATTTCCCTAATGACTTTCTGTGTACTTATTAGCCATTTGTATATTTTCTTTGGAAAAATGTCTCCCGTAACTGCCCATTTTTAAATTGAGTTGTCTTTTTATTACTGAATTGTAGGAGTTTTAAATATTCTAGATACAAGTCCCTTATCAGATCGATTTGTAAGTAATCTTCTCTCGTTCTCTGGGCTGTCCTTTTAGCTTTCCTCATGGTGTCCTCTGAACACAATAGCTTTTAATTTTGAAGAAGTTTAACACATCATTCTTTTCTATTGATGTTTTATCTAAGACATCACTGCCAAATCCAAGGTCACAAAGATTTACTCTGAAGATTTCTTTTAAATGTCTTATAGTTGGGGGGCACCTGGGTGGCTCAGTCAGTTAAGCAGCTGCCTTCGGTTTGGGCCATGATCCCAGACAGGGTCCTGGGATGGAGCCCCGCATCAGCGTCCTTGCTCAGCAGGGAGTCTGCCTCTCCCTCTCCATCGCCCCTCTTCATGGGCTCTCTCTCTCTCTCAAGTAAATAAATAATCCTTTTTAAAAAAAAACTTATTTATTTGACAGAGAGAGAGAGAGAGACAGGAGAGAGGGAACACGAGCAGGGGAGTGTGAGAGGGAGAAGCAGGCTTCCCACTGAGCAGGGAGGCCAATGCTGGACTCGATCCCAGGACCCTGGGTTCGTGACCTGAGCCCAAGGCAGATGCTTAATGACTGAGCCACCCAGGTGTCCCAATAAATAAATAATCTCAAAAAAATTAAGTCTTATAATTCTTTAGCCCCTGTATTTAGGTCTATGATCCATTTTGAGTTAATTTTTGTGTATGATTTTTTTTAGAGGTCCATATTAGTTTGTTTGCATGTGATTATCCAGTTGTCCCAGTAGCATTGGTTGAAAACGCTATTCTTTTTTTTTTTTTTTTTTTTTTTTTTTTTTTTTTTAAATATTTTATTTATTTATTTGACAGAGAGAAATCACAAGTAGATGGAGAGGCAGGCAGAGAGAGAGAGAGAGGGAAGCGGGCTCTCTGCTCAGCAGGGAGCCCGATGCGGGACTCGATCCCAGGACCCTGAGATCATGACCTGAGCCGAAGGCAGCGGCTTAACCCACTGAGCCACCCAGGCGCCCTGAAAACGCTATTCTTTTCCTATTGAATTTTCTTGGCCTCTTTGTCAAAAATCAACTGACTCTAATTGTCAGGGTTTACTTGCGGGTTCTTCAATCATTCCATTGATCCTAATGTTTACCCTTATGCCAGTACCGCACTGTCTTGATTACTGTAGTCGTCCCACAGGAGTCCACCAACCTTGTCCATTTCCAAGATTGTCTGGCTATTCTGAATTTCTTGCATTTCTGTATGAAAAGGGGATCAGCAGAAATTGACAAACTGGTCCTAAAATCCATAAGAATGCCTCTGTCCTTAATAAACAATGAACCCCTTTTCTTCCATACTTAAAATGAAACAGGGTAGAGAGTACGGAGAAAGTGCACTTCAGAGCTGTAGAAAGCAAACAGATGGGGGAGGGGAAGAAACAAGTCAAAAAGTCTGTGAACTTCCCACCCTGGGGAGAGGAATGTTTGTTCAGGGGAGGCAGTTTGATCTAGCACCAGGGGACATTGTGAAAGATAATTGAAATTGTTAAGTCCATTGATCTCCCCCAAGAAAAAAAAGGGGGGTCTCTAAGTCAGCAGTATTGTTAGCTTGTTGATTCTTACAGAAGAAGATTCTCATCTAAGGGAAGCAGCTGCCCCTTTCTCAGGACTGTAAGACCCTGTGGAAAAAAAAAGTGAAGAAAAAAAAATGAAGAAATCCCTCCTTGTCTTTTCTTACCTCAGTCTGAGGCCAGCACTAAACTTTGTCTATCTTTGTTACGCTTCCCCTTTATTAGTTCCCCAAAAGGAGAGGGAGAAAAAGAAGAAAACCCTAGTGGGAGAGAGGTTGAGAGATGCTGGGGATAGGAGAGGAATTCCAGAGCATTTGAAATGAAGGATTTTTCAGGTCCCGCTGGCCGAGCCGACTAAGAAGAGACAATACAGAGCAAGGGGCATGAGGATGACCCCCTTCTTCGACTCAGTGATCCAACTCCAGGGGTTCATCCTAAGGAAAGGAAATGTGCCAAGAGTGTGAGTGGCAATGTTAAGAAGAAGATTATCTATAACAGTGCCCACTGGGACAGCCTAGATCTCCACGGTAAATACGGTATGACACCATGGCACATTAGACAGTTGACCACACTGTTAACATACACCCTGATTTGCCTCCCTCCTCACTGCCTCCTCTATCTCCCTGGAGCCCGGTCACATGGTCTCTCACCTGAATCATTGCAACGGTCTCTCAACAAGTCTTTTTGCTTTTGCCTTGCTCCCCATCCCCTGGTCTACTCTTAACACCATAGTCATAGGGACCCTTTCGGAAACAAAACCTGTAGATCCTCTGCTCAAAATCTTCCATGGCTGCCTTCTCATTTTGGAGAAAAGATGCTGTTTTTGTTGGTCCCAGGCCCTAGCTCATCTGTTCCCCATTACTCTCTGACTTCATCTGATACCACTTTCCCTCTTGCGCACTCCTCTCTGGCCCTAAGGGTTCCTAACTGCTTTTGAACCCACCAGGCCTTCTCCTGCCTCAGTGACTTTGAACTTGCCCTTGCTTCTTCTCCTTGGTATCCACTGGGCTTGTTCCCTCAGCACCTTCAGACCTGCTCAAATGTCACCAGTGAGATTTTCCTTCTCTGACCATCCCATTTCAAACTGCTATCTTTCCCAACCCCAAGCTCCTAGCATTTCCTCCTAGCGCCTGGTTTATTCTCTGCCCTTGCTCTTGCCCTTGCCCTTGCCCTTACCCTTGTCACCTTCCTTGTCGCCTCACTTACTGATATAGGCTCTTGTCTGAGTCCCCCTGTAGAAGCTGTGCTCTCTGGGAGCGGGGATCCAGGTATGTCGCTCGTGGCTATAGCCTCGGTGCCTGGATCGTGCCTGGTGTGGAGAAGCTGTTTAATAAATAATTGTTGCATGAATGAGAATGTCCATGAAAGTAATACTTAATGAAAGCAAGGTTGTGATTTCAAAGTAGGGAAGTATAAAGTGTGACGTGCGCTGTGACCACAACAATGTGATGTCATGCTGTCTAGAGGTTGCAGAGTTGGAGAGATCTGGATTCGAATCCTGACCCCAGCCCTTCTGAGTTGTGTGACCTTGGTCAAGTGTGCTTAACCTCTGGGTTCCATCCTCTATGAAACAGGTATAATGATGCCTCCCTCGTGGTATTATTGTGAAAATTCAACAACAACAAAATGTAGTGAGCACCTGCCACGTAGTAGTTTCTCTGGGAACATTAAACCACTCTCTTCTCCTGAGGAAAGCGTAGAGAGCCAGTGGATGAGACATGAGTGGAAAGCGTGCACAAGTGGAAATAGTTAAATAGAATGCTTCAGAATATTTATAAGCATTTTCTTTCTGTTTTCGTTCCCTCCCTGTGCGTGGGTAAATGTAAAGAGTAGGTGGGAGTAAGTTTCCTGCAGTTACCTCCTGGGTTCTGGCTTCACCTCTGACACTTGCAAGATATGTGACATTAAGCAAGCCCCAACCTGTCTGGGCCTGTTTCTTTATAAGACGAAGTGCTTGAATTTAGTAACTTTTAGTCCTCTCGATGCTGAAAATTCCATAGTGCAAACAGGCAGGCTGTTCCACCTGGCTCTGCCCTCCTTCAGCCCAGCCTTGCTCAAATGCGATGGCCAGATGTTTCTAATCTTAGGCATAAAAGACTCTATTCTTTGGCTTTCAGAGGCCAAAAGAAACTGGAAAGTTTAGGAAAACTTCTAAGCAGATGAGATTTCCTTCTCTCCGACTCCTAAACAGCCACATTCATACTGTTCAAACTTAAGAAAACAAGAAAAGCAAAGCAGAGCAAATAAACACCTTTGGGTCTGAATCAACTATGTGAAGCTTTAAGCCATGAAGGAAAGTGTACGTGTGGTTTTTGTTTTTTGTGTTTTGGGTTTTTTTGTTTTGTTTTGTTTTGTTTTAAGCAACAACCAAAACGGAGAGGTCAGCAGTTCTCAACTTGTAACTGTAACCTTGTCTCTGAGTGGCTGTGAGCAGAGGGAGGGGGCATGGCTGGAGATTCTGGGCTCTGGAAAGCTAGTGGTTTGGTTTTCTTCGGGTTGCCCCCCTGAGGCGGAGGAGAGGAGGATGTTTGGGTTTGCAGGCCACCGGCCACTGTCAGCAAGTTTGCAGCCCTGGCCTCACTTCCCTGAAGCTGAGGGGGTGGGGGATTGGAGGGTCAGCTGCCATGGCCTCCCTCCAGCAACCCAGAGGCTGCGGATTCAAATACCCCATCAGCTGCAAGGCTCTGACTTTACCCAGCTGAAAACTGACCATCTCATCTGGGAAGGGTCAGTTAAAAAATGACAGAACTGCCCAAAGTCAACAGAGGGAACGACCACAACAGAAACTTTCTCTGCGATGTTTCCTTGTAATTACCGGCCTGGCCCAGCAGAGCTCTGGCCGGAGTCCCCATCCACCATCCGAGTGAGCCCCGGCCAACCGGAGCAGCGCCTCCCCATGCTCCTGCCCCGCTCCACTGCTGCTTCCCCGGACAGCAGGGAGAGTCCAGCATGTTTTGAGAACGCAGTTTGGAAAGAGTCAACAAGAAGGCCCCATAGAGCTCATTTATTAGGATCCCTAAGAGATGAGGAACCTCAGCTCAAATGATGTGTCCAGATTCAGGGTGTGAATGCGGGACAGAGCTGGGATCCTTATTCTTCACCTGGCGCTCTTCCCAGATTCATACATCCGAAGAAGTGAGGTTAACTTTAAAGTTCTCTTTCTCCACCTCTTCTTTCCAACCAAATCCTACTTTATTAACCTTCAGGACTGTGCAGAAAAGCGTATTTTGAATTTAGACTTGAGGACAATGACTACATCTTACACAACGTGTAAGGTACCTTGTGTGTACCTCAGAGATTATGTTACCTGGTTGCCCCCTGCCCCAGGCAGCACTGCGAGGTCAGCACTGCGAGGTCAGCACTGCGAGGTCAGCACTGCGAGGTCTGGGTAGGGTAGCGTATGGGCTTAGTTTCCACACCTGCAAAATGGGAATGGTCATAATGTCTACCTCATCAAGTTGTCATGAGGATTTCATGAGACAATACATGTAATGCACAATGAAGAACCCAACATATGTGAGGGTTTTTCCCTTTTTTTTTTTTTAAAGATTTTATTTATTTATTTGACAGAGAGAAATCACAAGTAGTCGGAGAGGCAGGCAGAGAGAGAGAGAGGGAAGCAGGCTCCCCGCTGAGCAGAGAGCCCGATGCGGGACTCGATCCCAGGACCCTGAGATCATGACCCGAGCCAAAGGCAGTGGCTTAACCCACTGAGCCACCCAGGCGCCCCGAGGGTTTTTTTTTTTTTTTAAAGGTTTCATTTATTTATTTGAGAGAGAGTGAGAGTAAGCATGAGCAGGTGGGGGGGTTAGATAGAGGGAGAAGCAGGCTCGCCACTCACCAGAGAGCCCAACCCAGGGCTTGATCCCAGGACCCTGAGATCATGACCTGAGCCAAAAGCAGACCCTTAACCCCCTGAGCCACCCAGGCGCCCCTATCCTAGAAGGTATTTATCATTCCATGTTACAAATGAGAAAATTGAGACTCAGAGAAGCTGAGTGAATGTAATCATACTATTGGTTAGTAAGAGAGGATTCAACTCAGTGTCCTATCTCCACATACAGGGCACTTGCAGATCTGCTGTTGATAGTGTAGACAGTTGAGGGTGGTTCTGGGCCATGTTTCAGTCAGGTCTGTCCCTAGCATCATGGGATGACATGTTTTTATTAAGCCTTCACATGCGCGAAGTGCTGAGAAGTGGGTGCTTCAGAGGTGAAGGAGGCTCTCATGTGAAGCCTTTTCATCAAGCAGACTTTGCACAAACACAAGCCAAGGCACTAAGCCTGGATTAATCCCTGGCCCAAGCTGGGTTCAGGAGTTGGGTCAGAAGCCCTGGAATATTCTCAGGTTTCCTTTCTTTTGCAAAGCTTCCATGTTGCTCTAAGAATACTCTGCTCACCCTGATATGGGAGCCCTCTTCACACTCTTTTGTGGTATAGTATATTGGGGTATCCATTTATTCCCCTGTTGGAACTGTGCTGAAGGGGGGTGCCAGAGATAATAAACTGAGGTGTGGGAAGAAAATATGCGAACACTTGTTTTTATTCCCTTTTAATATAAGATACTGAGAAAATTAAAAGATTTACCAATATTTAAAAATCAGTACAGTAGAGCTTATATAATTTATAATATATATGCAATTGTTGGGAATGTATTTGTTGTTGTTGTTGTTTGAATTGAGTTGCCTGATGAAGAGTTTGAAGCAAATGTTCTAGAAAGTAAGCTTCTAAAGGGCAAGAAGTATATCTAGTTCTGATTTCTATCTTCACCTTTGTCTGATTACCTAGCATTAAATGACCATTCTTCAAATAAATGATTGCCATCTATATGAACTTGTCTTTGTTTCTTCTGCTCCTTTTGTCATCCATCTAATACCATCTCTTGTTCAATATTTTGGCAGGACATGACTAAGTAATAAAGCTGTGCTTAAGAAGTAAAGAGTACATATTGCCATGAGAAGACTGGAAAATGCAAGACGGTAGTCCCAAAAAAGAGTTAATGGAATATTACTCAGCCAAAGAAAAGATGTAATCTTGCCATTTGCAACAGCGCAGATGGAGTTAGAGAGTAGTGCTAAACGGAATAAGTCAGAGAAAGACAAATACCATATGATTTCACTCATAGGTGGAATTTAAGAAGCAAAACAAATGAACAAAAGGGGGGAAGAAAAGCGACTGACCAAAAAAGACTCTTGGGGCACCCGGGTGGCTCAGTTGGTTGTGTTTGACTCTTGGTTTCAGCTCAGGTCATGATCTCAGGGTCGTGAGATCCAGCTCTGCATCGGGCTCTGCGTTGGGTGTGGAGTCTGCTTCAGTTTCTCTCTCTTTCCATGGCCCTCTAACCTTCCCCCCGCCCCACTGACTAAAACACAAAACAAAAACAGACTCACTTAATTACGGAGAACAATCAGATGGTTAGCAGAGGGGAGATAGGTGGGGACTGGGTTAAACTGGTGAAGGGGGTTAAGAGTACACTTATGAGCACTAATATATCGAGCCGTTGAATCACTATACTGTACACCTGAAACTAACACAACACTTTATGTTCACTACACTGAAATCGGAAAAAAAAAAAAAAAAAAGAGTTAAAGGAGGTTAGAAAGGCACGCAGCAGGCAAGAGTAAAACCTCAATGCAGAACTCATAGGCAGCAAGTCAGGCATGAAGTACCAACTCGGCTGTCTGAGAAATCAAATGTGATCTGAGCATCTGAGTGTTTACAAAATGAGCACCGTCCTCCCTCTTCCTCTTCAAGTTGCAGAAAGCAACACAATGCAACGAGCGAGCGTGGGTCTTAGGGAAGGAGGCACCAGCTCTAGTACTCTCCAGCTCGGGTATCTTGGGTGAACCCCCCACCCCCAGGGAAATCGTTCTTGACTTTACAAAGGAGGTTGCACTGCCTGGTTTTGGAGGTCCCTTCATGCTTTAAAGCAGCCCCGAATATAGAGGAAGTTGGTAATTTTCAGTGCTGGGGGTTCAAGCAGCAGGAATGGGCTTCCAGACTGGGGGTGTGCCCTGTCTAGCAGCATTACCCATGCAGTGTCCTCATGCCCGTTGTTCTGCAGGCTAATTCGAGAAGCCGTTTCTGGCTCGCCGCTACACGTGGGTCTCCAGTCCTCCTGCGGCACCTGTGAACCACCCAGGATCCCTTCATAAATTCATCTTCTGCTTAAATTAATCAGAATTTGTTTCTGTTGGTTGCAACCCAACCCCCAGACCAATGTGTCCATTATTTTTCTAAAACATGCACTTGGTTGAAAAAGAACAAGTGAGAAACAATATTAAGACAGAAACATCGAGGTCTCCTTCCCTTTCTCGGCCTCTTACTGTGCCACGTTTCTTCTCGAGGGGTAGCCACAGCTGCTAGTTTCTTACATACTCCTCCAGAGAGATTCTCTGTGTATGTAAACCTACCTATGTCTTTAAGAAAAAATACTGTATGGGACGCCTGGGTGACTCAGTCTGTTAAGCATCTGCCTTCGACTCATGTCATGATCCCAGGGTCCTGACACTGAGCCCCGCGATGGGCTCCCTGTTTGGCAGGAAGCCTGCTTCTCCCTCTCCTCCCTGCTCGCTCATGCTCTCTCTCTGGCTCGCTCCCCCCTCCTCCAATAAATAAGTTAATTCTTAAAAAAAAAATACTTTCTAAAAACCACCATGCAGACCAGTGGGATCATTCTATGCACACGGTTCCTTATTCTGCTTTTAATCTTAATATATGTTGGAGACAATTCCATAAATATAAAGATGCTCCATTAGTATTCCATTGAGGAAGATTCTATAATCTATGTAGGTAGTCTTCCACTGTGAACATTTGGATTACTTATGGTTTTTATGACTACAAATAAGGCTGTAATGAATATCCTTGTAAATATGCCTTCAATAGGTCTTATGCCCAGTGCAAGCATATTCATCGAACAAATTTCTGGTAGTGAGGTTGCTGGGCCAGAGGGTATAACTCTTAAACTTTGGACAGGTGGTACCCAACTGTACTACAAAGAGGTTTTACTAACTTTTTTTTTAAGATTTTATTTATTTATTTGTCAGAGAGAGAGAGGGAGAGAGAGCGAGCAGAGGCAGAGGGAGAAGCAGCCTCCCTGCCGAGCAAGGAGCCTGATGTGGGACTCAATCCCAGGACCCTGGGATCATGACCTGAGCCGAAGGCAGCCACTCAACCAACTGAGCCACCCAGGCATCCCAGTTTTACTAACTTTTAATCCCACTAAAAATGTCTTAGTCTCCCTGTTTTCCATTTCCTCACTTCATCAATGTGTATCGTGAGATTTTTATAATGTTGCCATTCTGGTAGATGAAAATGGTTTTTTGTTTTAAGAATTTTATTTTATTTCTTTTCAGTGTTCCAAAAATTCATTGTTTATGCACCACACCCAGTGCTCCATGCAATACATGCCCTCCTTAATACCTATTTGACAGAGAGAGAGTGAGAGAGCACAAGCAGGGGGAGCAGCAGAGGGAGACAGAGAAGCAGGATCACCACTGAGTAGGAAGCACAATGTAGAGCTTGATCCCAGGACCCTGGGATCATGAGCTGGGCCAAAAGCAGACACTTAACCAACTGAGCCATCCGGGCACCCCTGGTTTCTTGTTTTTTGTTTTTGTTTTTTGTGTTTAAAGATTTTATTAATTTATTTGACAGATAGAAATCACAAGTAGGCAGAGCGGCAGGCAGAGAGAGAGTGGGGAAGCAGGCTCCCCACTGAGCAGGGAGCCCGATGTGGGGGCTCGACCCCAGGACGGCGAGATCATGACCTGAGCTGAAGGCAGAGGCTTTAACCCACTGAGCCACCCAAGCGCCCCTGGTTTCTTGTTTTAATGTTAATTCATTAAACCATGTGTGGGGTGGAGGATTTTTCATGTACTTAAAAGCTATTTGTAAATACCTGTGTATCCCATATATTTCCTTTGTCTATTGTTCTCAATTGGATTTCAATCTGTTTTTAATTCTTTTGTAAGAGCTCCAGCTTAAAAAAACAAACAAACTGTACCTTTTCATATTTGTTGAAAAGATTTTTTTTTCCCATTTTGTTTTTGGTCTTCTGACACTTTTTCATTTGATTTTGTTTTGGCTTTTGCAGAAATCTTTAATTTTCACAGAGTCAAATTTGTCCATATTTTTGTTTATAGCTCCTGAACTTGCTTAGAATAGCTTTCGGTGGGAAGCTTTGCATGGTCTCAACCTTGAAGATGCTAATTTAGAAAAACAATACTTGAGACTCCGGTTAAAGAGAACAGATTAGATATACACATTGTGCTCCACTTTCTCCTAGACTATAACCCAAAGTTAAGGTTGGATGAAGTAATATATTCACATGGTTCTAAAACCAAAAAAGTATAAAAAGGCACAGAGTAAAAAAGTTTCCCTCATCCATGTCTCCTATTGGCCCAGGTCCCACTGTCTTCCTGCCCATTGTAAACTTTGTCACTAGTATGTTATGTGTGTCTCCAGAATTTCTTTTTTCCCCTTTTTTTTTTTTTTTTAAAGATTTTATTTATTTATTTGACAGAGAGCAGGAGGGAGAGTGGAAAGCATAAGCAGGGAGAGCCGCAGAGGGAGAGGGAGAAGCAGGCTTCCCACTGAGTAGGGAGCCTGATTCAAGGCTCAATCCCAGGACCCTGGGATCATGACTTGAGCCAAAGGCAGATGCTTAACCGACTGAGCCACCCAGTGCCTCAGTCTCCAGAATTTCTTTATGGAAACAAGAATTTAAGTAAATGGAATTTTTAAAAGGCTAAACTTAAAAGAAAAAAGATAATATGTAGAGGATAACAACAAGATAATTTAAAATGCTGGAACATGGATGAATGTTAGTAACTGAACCATGAGATCCAAGTAAGGTGAATTCTAAGCCAGTGGACAAGAAAGCTAATGTCGCTTGCTTTACACTTCAGAATCCTCCACGTGCTCAGCAGTTTGTTGTACCAGGTACTTTGGTATGTGGTACGGTGGCTAAAAAGAGTAAGATGAGTTGAAAGTCAGTTCAAGAAGCAAAGAGGTCCTCAGACCATCCCACTTCCCCTTACATCTGTCAAGCAGACTGCCCCTTCCCCACAGTGACCAAAGATTGGAGCTTTTTCCATTTGGGGGGACAGTAAGACAGAGGGCGGACCAGGCACAGTTGTGAGAAGGATAATATACTGAGGAAAAAAGGAGATTACTTACAGACCTCCTGCCTTCTTCCTTTACATAGACCGTAACCCTGACTCCAGCCTGGAGATTTTCTGGGAGCACAACACACTGGACAGAAATTCCCTAAAGAGCATTTGGAAGTGGCAGCATCTCTGAGAGCTAAAGAAAGCAAAAATTATCAATATCCTCAAAGAGAAAAGACGAGATAGTCGATTTTTAAAAATGTTTTTATATTTATATATTTTATATGCCATCTTAAATTTAATTTGCTTAAATTTTATATTTTTATTTTCAAAAAATTTTATTTGAATTCAATTTAGTTAACATGTAGTGTATTATTAGTTTCAGGGTTAGAACTTAGTGATTCATCAGCTGCATATAACACCTAGTGCTCATTCCATCACGTGCCTTCCTGAGTGCTCATCACCCAGTTACCCCATCCCTCCACCCACCTAACTTCCAGCACCCTTCAGTTTGTTTCCTGGAGTTAAGAGTCTCTCGTGGTTTGCTTCCTTCTCTGTTTTTATCTTATTTTATTTTTCCTTCCCTTCCCCTATATTCCTCTGTTTTGCTTTGTATATATGTACACACACACACATACATATATCACATCTTCTTTATCCAAAGGATACACAAATAGTGATTCAAAGGGGCACCTGCATCCCAACATTTACAGCAGCAATGTCCACAATAGCCAAACTATGGAAAAAGTCCAGATGTCCAACTGACAGATGAATGGGTTAAATGCTATTTTTCAAAGGCACAGTCAGAGAACACAAAATGATCTCATAAATTTAAATATGACCCCAGAAAAAAAAAGAAAGTCCTCCCAAGAAGATGTAGAAAGTAGAAAGTACAGCGAAAAGATAAGACATAGAAAATAGAAGACAGAAGAGCAAAAGCAGTTTGTTTGGGAGATGATCCAGGAAACACCTATAGGACCGTGAAGTGAAATAAGGAAGCTACCGTATCCAGCAAGTTACTATGAAAAACTGGAACTTGATTCCTTTGGGAGACTGGTGTGGAAATCATGGCTCAAAGTTATCCCCGCTCAGGGCAGAGTGAACTGAGATCTTTATTCTGTTAACTCTCATCGCTCATTGGTTAAGAGCTGCTTCTTGGGAGGAGGGGGTTAATTACCCCCAACTCTTCATGAGCAAGCCTTGGGTGTCCAGAAGAAGCCCTCAGGCAAAAAGACATTTGTATTGGTAACTTTTTTTTTAAGATTTTATTTATTTATTTGACAGACAGAGATCACAAGTAGGCAGAGAGGCAGGCAGAGAGAGAGGAGGAAGCAGGCTCCCCAGGGAGCAGAGAGCCCAATGTGGGGCTCATGATCCCTTGGGATCATGACCTGAGCCCAAGGCAGAGGCTTTAGCCCACTGAGCCACCCAGAGGCCCCTGTATTGGTAATTTTTTTTAAAAGATTTTATTTATTTATTTATTTATTTGACAGAGAGAGAGAAAGAGAGAGAGTACAGGCAGTGGGAGCAGCAGGCAGAAGGAAAGGGAGATGTAGACTCCCAGTTGAGCAAAGAGCCTGATGCAGGACTTGATCCCAGGACTCTGGGATCATGACCTGAGCCGAAGGTAGATGCTGAACTGACTAAGCCCCCCGGGCGCCCCTGGAGTGGTGATTTAGACTGCACAGATATGGTAGGTGCCAGGAGACTATGAGTGGGCCACTCAGGGCTGTGTTAGATCTTCCTTGCTTTCTTTCTTAGGAAACTACTGGAGGACGCACTCCACCAAAACAATGGAGTGAATCAAGAAAGAGGAAGAGGTGGAATTCAGGAACCAGAATATTCAACAGAAGAGATGAAGGGACTCCCCAGGATGTGGTGAAAGGGTGGGGTGGGGAACAACTAGTTATTAATATAGGACTGTTTGATTCTTTCAACTATGTGCATGTTTATTTTTGATATAAATTAAAAACAGTAATTTGTCTTTTTCCTCCTGCTGCCTGACAAAGGGAGGAAGTGAGAGGGAGAACGCAGATCCTTCCTAGCCAATAAGAAGCTGGGAAGGTGAAGAGACTTTTTGGTTCCTTGGGACCAGCACTCCAGCTAGGGCCATTGTCTTTCCATCTCCCATTGAGGCAGGAAGAACAATTCTGAGCAACTGGGAAATTAACACTTAAAATATTGTCTATTAAATTAAGACTTAAAATACTGAAAAGAGCTGTTGTTGCCAAACTGACCTGAAGTCTGGGGCTGCCCAGGTTCTGACCCAAGGAAGTGACCCAAGGTAAATGCAAAGAAAGGATTCTATCAAATTAAAAACCAAAACCAGGAGGGGAGCCTGGGTGGCTCAGTGGGTTAAAGCCTCTGCCTTGGGCTCAGGTCATGACCCCAGGGTCCTGGGATCAAGCCCCACATTGGGCTCTCTGCTCCCTGGGGAGCCTGCTTCCTCCTCTCTCTCTGCCTACTTGTGATCTCTGTCTGTGAAATAATAAAACCTAAAAAAACAAAAACCAAAAAAAAAAAAAAACACCTCAAAAAACCAGGATTACATTAAGGGGACCATGAATCATGCTGAAGTGTTTTTGGAATAAATTCTTAATTGTGTCTGCATATGAATTTCTTGAAATTTTACTTTAAATGCCTGTTGCCTTAAAGTCCAGATTTTAAAAATAGGACTGTTTTAATATATAGTTTAATTGAAAAAAAAACATGGGAATGCTGTGTACAGAGTATTTGCCTAATCATATCTCTGATTGAAATTGCACTGTTTTAGGTCTGTGGCCCTATCAAGGCCCCAGAGTCTACCACTTTCTGATCGCACGCAAGACAGTCGGGGGAGTGAGGTCTCCTGGAAGCTGACTTAGTCCTCCTTTCTCTTCCTGTCTCGGAGGTCTGTCCACCGGATCCCGCTCCCCAGCAGAGAAAAATGCTCAGAAATGTCCCCATCTGAGAGAAAAACAAACAAAGCCATTCTCCTTTTAGCTACCACCCCCATTTTCTCTTCTCCTTCATCATCATGCTTCTGAAAAGAATATATGGTAACTTCCTCTTCTTCCTTCACTTCCTCCCCACATGCTGCTTTGTGACCCTGTGCAAGCTAGCTTTCACTCTGAGCCGCACAGAGGCCTCAGAGGACTTCTCGGCTGTCAAATCCCTCAGTACAGTTTGGACCTCGTCCTTCTCTCTGAATCCTCTCTCCCCTCCCGGCCCTGTCACTCTTCTGTCCTGGTGTTCCTACCTCTCCCACCCTCTCTTTGACTGCCCTCTCCCCTGGGACCCCCTCAGCAGGACAGGCATCCACAGAGGCCCCCTGACTGCCTACAAGATCTGGTATCTGCCGAGGTCTCCAGCCTTACATGTGGCCTGTCCTGCTTGCTCACTCCGTTCCCATGGCACTCAGGCTCCACTCGGTTCCTCTAAGAGGCCCAGCTCGTATTACCTTCGGGCTGATTCCCTCTACCTGAGACCCTCTTCCCCGCCCCACATCCCTGCCTTCCATCTGGCTGTTTCCAACTTGACTTTCAGGTCTCCACCCGTCATCATTTCCTCAGAGTCTGCCCCCCACCCCACCACTACGTAGCACCTTCCTTCCCATCCCCACCAAATTAAATCCGTTTCCCCACTCTTCTCTCAGAAATCATTTATTTTCTTCAAATCATTTATTCAGTTCCTAATGATAGGCTTCAGGGGATGTGTGTCTTTCCTTAAGTGTCTACCTTTCTCTTCAGGGTGGAAGTTGCATGAGGATGGGAGCCCAGTCAGTTCCGTTCCCCACCATCCTTAGCACAGCAAGCCTTTTACACGTATCACCTCATTTTTATTCTCATAGGGACCTTGTGAATAGGTACTATGACCAGGTCCATTTTGGGTCAAGGAGACCGAAACTTAGAGACACTAAATAATAATGCCCAAGATCTTACAGAAATATGAAAGTCAGAGCTGGAATTTGAAAATACATTTCTCTGAATCTGTGCGGGACTTCTTAATGACCATAGTGTAGTCCTCCCTAGCTGACAGATCTTCTATACGCCCCTTCCCAAACTTCCCTCATACTTGTTCCCTCTTGTCTGCGTCTCTGCAGCTCTCCCAGGCAGGATGAGGGTATAGGCAGGGAGCTGGCCCTGGAGGGGCTGGGAGGTCCTGGCTGCTTTCCTTTTCTAGTACCTGTTTCTGAGAAATACTCAGAAATAGTACAGAAAAGTACTTCTGTAAGTTTTTTGAGTGAGGTAGGCACACTGTGATGATGGCCAATGTTCTCAGAGCTCTCCTGCCCTTTCTATATGCTCTTTCCACTTCCTGTCTTCCCCCATGGCTTTGGGTCGCTCTCCAGTGTGATGTCCCACTCAGGCCTTCCACCCTGCCCACATATGCCCTGGGCAACTGACATAAGTGCACCTGTCCCAGAAAATGATCACAATAGAACCGTAGGTAAGTGGACAAAAATAGAGATGAAATATTGTGGAAATTGTTATTATGGGTTGTACTGTGTTCATCCCACCACGCCCCCCTGGTATGTTGGAGTCCTAACCCCCAGTCCCCTGCAATGCAACCTTATTTAGAAATGGGCCACTGTAAATGTAATTATTCAAGTGAAAATGAGGTCCTAGTGGAGTCGGGTGGGCCCCCAATCCAATATGACTCTTGTTCTTATAAAAATACCGGCATGTGAAGAGCCAGGCATGCGTGCTAGCAGAGCACGTGAAGGCCGAGACGGCCTGGATGCAGCAGAAGTCAGGGAACAGCAAAGAAGGCCAGAAAAATCACCCGAGGCTGGGGGAGGGGCCTGGAACACACTCTCCCTCAAAGGCCTCTGGAGAACCAATCCAGCAAACACCTTGATCTCAGGCTTCTAGCCTCCAGAACTGGAAAGAATCAATTTCTGTTGTTTAAGCTGCTCAGTTTGTGGTACATTATTGTATTGGGGCAGCCCTAGCAAACTAATGAAAGTAGCATCATCCCTTGGGCACCTGGGTGGCTCAGTGGGTTAAGCCGCTGCCTTCAGCTCAGGTCGTGATCTCAGGGTCCTGGGATCGAGCCCCGCATCGAGCTCTCTGCTCAGCGGGGAGCCTGCTTCCTCCTTTCTCTCTGCCTGCCTCTCTGCCTGCTTGTGATCTCTGTCTGTCAAATAAATAAATAAAATCTTAAAAAAAAAAAAATTAAAAAAAAAAAGAAAGTAGCATCATCCCAATTTTGTAAAACAAAACAAACCCCATATACGTCATGGATTGTTCTCTCTCTTTCTCTTGCACGCATGCACACAGTGTAAGGAAGTATATAAAGAAGGGGAGGACGGGTGATTTTGTTTTGTACCTTTTTTTTTTTTAGATTTTATTTATTTATTTATTTATTTGGCAGACAGAGGTCACAAGTAGGCAAAGAGGCAGGCACAGAAAGAGAGAAAGGGAAGCAGAAAGCCTGATGTGGGGCTCCATCCCAGGACCCTGACATCATGACCTGAGCCGAAAGCAGAGGTTTAACCCATGGAGCCACCCAGGTGCCCCTGTTTCGTACCTTTCTCTGTACCTTTGGGTTTTTCCTCAGTTCCCTTACCTCCCTAAAATATTATATGTTATTACATAGACACATCTCTGAGCTTCCGTTTCCTCATCTCATCGTCCAGTGTTGTCAAGAGGCCTAATGTGCCCCATGTGTCTGGCTGCCAGTCAGCTGGTGTCCCTGTGTCGTCCAGTGTTGTCAAGAGGCCTTCGTCCAGTGTTGCCAAGACCAGTGGTCGTCCAGTGTTGTCAAGAAGCCTAACGTGCCCCATGTGTCTGGCTGCCAGTCAGCTGGTGTCCCTAGAGGTGGGAGAGCAGCTCCAAAGAAGTAAGGTGAGGCCTAACAACCGTGTTCTCCTATCCCTCATTAGGGGATGGCTCTGTTCTTACAAAAAGGCTTCACCCTGGCTGCTAAGCAGGGCACATGGATGCCGCTAGGCACTGGCCTCTGTGTGTGGCAGGGGTGGATGTGGAGGGTGAGCTGGCAGACACCTTGTGTTTGCGAGGGTCAGCAGGTTGATTGGGGAAGGATTGGTTAAATGAGGACAGCTTAAGCTGTTTGGGGGTAACATTTCTTAGTTCGGGGTAGGAGGGTCTGATGGACAATGGAAAAGGAAAGAGGAACCATGAGAAAATAGAAAACACAGCCAGGAAGCCAAACAATTCCCTCCAGTAGGAATAAATAATGTCCTGCCTCCTCATTTCTTCTCTGAAAACCCTGCGGGAATGGAGTGGGTGATGTAACTTACTCATTACAAGTTTCCACAGCCCATGGGAAAAGGTTCTTTCCCGAGGAATAGTGTTCCCCTAACATCCCTCTTTTGGGCCGTATCTGTGATAAGGTGTTCTTTTCTGGAGACTGTTTATGCAGATGCTACCAAAACATTTAGCCTTGCCTCTGACTTATCTTAACAGGAGCATTGTCTTGAATCCTGAATCTGGCCATTTGTGACTTCAAAGTTATTCTTCATCCCCCCATATTCTGGGCTGTTTTGCTTCTTTGTGGTCATCTATACCTTCTCTATCCCCATTTTAAACCTCAACAACTTAGGGAAGAATTGTGTCCCCACAAATATTCATAGTCCATTCCTTTATGGTAGGTCACAGATAGCTTTTGGCTCTCCCCTTGCCAATATCTACATGTTTCCTTTCATTTTATATCTGCTAGGTATGTAGCAACATTTAATATAACATTAACTAGTGAAAAGAAGAGAACACAAGAATTGCTTGTAACATATGTTTCTGGCTATGTAAAAACAAGCTAAAAATACACATACATATGTACAAAGAAAAGAGTGCAGAAGAAAAAAAAAACCCAAATAATTAATAAATTAATAATGGTTTTGTTACGAATACCGGGGTTTTGGATTGTTTTCTTATTCTCTATTTCCCTAAACATTTTCATGAAATGGAATAACGCTTTTATAATTAAGAAACAGACTTACAAAGACCAGGTAAGAGGCAGCATGAGTAATAAGGTTTGAGAAAATAAATAAAACAAGTAATCTAGTTGTAGGTAAGGTTTCCTGGAAGTAAACAGACATCGTTCTTAGCCCAATGTGTGTTAACTGACGGGGAAATATGACCAAAGAATGCTCATGGAAGACATTTAGCCACATGTCACCCTTGTCTACTCCGAGAATGACCCAAAGGAAGAACAGTATGAGACTTCCAACCTGTTTGACATTTGAGGAGACCGGGGTGGGGGGCGGGGAGTGGCTAGGAGTCCAGGCATATTAGATGTTTGGGGGCTGTAAGGAGACGGTAGGCTTTATAAAACATGGGGGTTTCCGGGAAGTGCTTCAAGCATGACATAGTGAGACTCTGATACTGTTTATTTTTAGAAGTCCTGTTGAGAGGAGTATCCTTCACCTCTCACTAGATTAATTATGCTCTTTGGAACCATGGATGTCTTTCTGCTGTAGCAGCAATAGGATCAAAGCACGTGTTTAGAAAGAGAAGTGAAAAACACCAGATGTGAGCAAAACCACAAGGGGAATTTCAGACAGGCAGCATGCACCAGATTACCCAATTTGGAATGTGGCCCAGGTCCCAGGACAGGCAGACCCTCTAAGGATCAGGCTGGAGAGACAGAGGTTATTGATCCTGATTTGAGCCAAATGCCGCTAACTTGACCTGTGACCTTGCTCCAGCCAATGACTTCCTTCAAACCACTTTCACCGTCTGTAAACTGGAAGGAGTGGCTCATTTCCTCTCAGGAATAGCTAATGAAAACCATGCTAAGAACTAGAGGTAAGAAAGAGGCATCATCTTGGAGGCTGATGGTAAATTACACAGAAGTACATAAATACCACACCAGATACACACTTACAGTGTGTAGATAACAAATATTTTGTTGGAAGGATACGTGTAAAAAAACCAAAACCATGGGATTAAAAGTTGTGTCACATCAATTCACAGACTAAATAACTGGAGGGGGTGTGACAGGATATATATTTTTTCTCTTACCCATAGCTCTTTAGGTCTCCGGGGGTCACCCAAGATCTAGACTAAAGCATACTGCCTAGTACAGAATGCTGAATAAATGTTGAGTATAAGATAGAGTTGAAGCTTCAAATTCCAGCTTTTTCTTTTTCTTTTTCTTTTTCTTTTTCAAGAGTGTATTTATTTGAGAGAGAGAGAGAACAAGACAGGGGAGGATCAGAGGGAGAAGCAGACTCCCCACTGAGTAGAGAGTCAGATGTGGGACTCAATCCTGGGACCCCACTCTGGATCATGACCTGAGCTGAAGGCAGCCGCTTAGCTGACTGAGCCACCCAGACATCCCAAATTCCAGCTTTTTTTGTTTTTTTTTAAGATTTTATTTATTTATCTGACAGACAGAGATCCCAGACATCCCAAATTCCAGCTTCTTTTTTTTTTTTTTTAAGATTTTATTTATTTATCTGGCAGACAGAGATCACAAGCAGGCAGAGAGGCAGGCAGAGAGAGAAGAAGGGAAGCAGGCTCCCTGCTGAGCAGAGAGCCCAATGTGGGGCTCGATCCCAGGCCCCTGGGACCACGACCTGAGCTGAAGGCAGAGGCTTTAACCCACTGAGCCAGCCAGGTGCCCCCCCAGCTTTCTTTCTTTTTTTTTCTTAAAGGTTTTATTTATATATTTGACAGAGAGACACAGCAAGAAAGGGAACACAAGCAGGGGGAGTGGGAGAGGGAGAAGCAGGCTTCCTGCTGAGCAGGGAGCCCGATGCCAGCTCCATCCCAGGAGCAAAAGGCAGATGTTTAATGACTGAGCCACCCATGCACCCCCCCAAATTCCAGCTTTCTTTACCTCTGTGTTGTACATACCCTTGGGTAAATTACTCCATAGTTTTGTATCTTGGTTTCCTTATATGTAGAGTGGATATAATATCTACCTCAGAGATTCGTTGTGAAGATTAAATAAAGTAAAATATCTAAAGAGCTTAGAAGAGTGCTGGGTGGGTCATGTTTGCTCTTATTATATCCCTAAACCTTCAGTATGAACCTAAAAGCTCTCTACATTTCTTCATTTTGTCTCAATTTCTCATCCTAATGTTTCCTACATTGTTGCTCCATTCAAGAGTATTTCCTGTCTGTCTTGTTCGTCTACGTAGTTCACTGGTCCCACTGGGCTTTAAATCAGCCTTACTCACCCACCGCAAATGCCATTAATTTTTTCCTATTCCCGCCAGCTTTAAGTCAATCTCTAAGTTGAACCCCTAGCCAGAAACCTATGAAACATCACTAAGTTCTCTGTTCTGCCCCCCATGGGCTTCTTTTATAACCAGATGCTCTCTTAACCAGGGGTGGGGCCCCACTAAAGATTAAAAAGCACGTTTCACTCCTCTTTAACAGATGTAGTTGTCACAGTGTAGAACCGGGAATCACCTTGGAATCACTGAGCATGAACACCTTAGGGAGTCCTGGGTATAGTGACCCCCCCCCCCAACCCTTTGATGAGTTGTCCCTGGAGAGGAAGAGGGATGAGGTCCTGGGTCCAGGAGGACAGACACTGGAATTCTTCCTCGTACTCATGTACTCAGGGAGCGATTGCATATGGGAAAAAGAACAAAATAAGCTGACTAGTGAGGGTTATGATATTTTGGGCCATTGGAGGATGATGGGGCACTGCTGAGTGGAGTGGTGTGTAGGGGAATCACTTTTGCTAAAGAGCCAATGCGAATGGACTCTACTTTGGCTCGCATGGAGCAGCAGAGAGAGGACCCAGCCACCACAGCCCTTCCCTGGACAGCTTTGTCACCAGCGTTATTCCTTCCCAGGAGGGTCCTTGCCTCCCATCACTACCAGGTTTGATTATGTGATCTCTATTACTGTTCTTACCACTCTCAACTTCAAATCACTTGGGCTTTTTTTCATCCCTCCACCATATTGTTCTCTAGGGTGTTTTTACTAGAGGATCATAGGGGTCCCTAAAGCTAATTCGATTCCAGAGAAATGTCTGAGTCCCTACTGCCTAAGCCTAAATCCTAGGGAACACAAAGATGAGTAAAACAGGGTTACTGCTCTCGGGGAGCGGGGAGCTGATATCACACGATTTAGGTGGCTTTGCCAACTAACATTGAACCCAGTGGTGCCCTGGGTTCCCCTAGTTATCTTCCCTACTGGCCAGCCGATGAATGTCCCATTCATTTATTTAACACATATTTATCGAGCACCTACTATCGCTCGGCACTGGGCTAGCCTTAGGATGCAACAACAAATAAAACAAACATTCTTATCTCTGGAGAGCATAACTACAACGTAAAAGGACCAGAGACTCAATGAGATACACGTCTGACTACAAAAGGAATAGGTAAGGCTTCATATTCCTGTCTCTCCCACCACAGACTGGGGTGCAGGCCATTGTACTCCCTTCTCCTAGCAATTCTCCAGTAAACTTAGAGTTGAGGCATGTTAAGTTCTTATTAGAGAACTTAAGAGTCGGACTTCAGGGGCACCTCAGGGGAACAGGAGGGGGAAGGACCAATCTCCACTACAGTCATGAGTAGCTGGTTACTCCACACCCTGGGCTCCTTCCTCCCCAATATTCTCATCATCTCTCTTCACAGCGAGCGAGTACCTCGCATACTACTTCTGAGTCGATATGGGTGGACTGGACTCTTCCAAATGTATAAAGTGAAGTATCTTTGTTTTATTGATGAACAGTCTTCAGTAACTGAAGGTAAATTCGATTATGTAAACATTAAGTTTCCAAGGAAGGGTAAGTAAAGGGCCTCCAAGGAAATGTTTTTCTTATTGGCAGAGGCGTGTAAAATGAAGGCAAGTATCAGGTTTCCCCTGATGGCAACAAAACTACTTCTCAGAATGTTAGGAGGGCTAGCTAATGTAACAGCCACCAAATAAGGGATGTATTGAATCTCCTCAGGGCCCCTGACTCCTCAGAGTACAGCCCCAAGCAATGACTCACTGTAACAAACTCAGCCAACTATTGATTAGCTGTGCTTACGGAAGAGCATGATACTCAAACAGAGAGGAAGTAGCATTCCAGACTGGACTGGGTTCCTAGTACAAGCCTGAAGTTGGGAATCAGATGGTCCTCAGTGTTCAACTTTCATCTCAGGTTCCTCTTTGCCTAAGCAATTTATTTAGCTTTTAGCTTCCCTGTCCCTTTATTTTCTCATTTGCATAACAGATAAAAATTCATATCCAGTAGAGTTCTTTCTTTAAAGTACTAAATAAAATGACATAATCGGAGGCCCTTGGCACAAAGTAGGCATTCTGTAAATGCTCCTTTCTTCTTTTCGTTTTACAGATTAAAAACCAAAGGCTGAAGCAGAGACCTAAGATGCCTGGGGGCCCACAATTGACCACTGTCATACCTGGACGAAAGCTCCCAGCTTCCTGACTTCTCAGCTAGCTGTCTTTCCATTGTTTTCATAGTAGGAGTCGAGCAAAGATAATTGGAAGCACATTTATCTCTGGTTTTCTAAAGTGCGAAGGGGATGAAAATTTTAAAAAGTAGGAAGGGTGAGAGGTGTAAAAAGCAGATTTACTTTGCTGGGTTTACATTGCCTGAGCACACACCCCACATGGCAGAGGGAAGAGGCAGAGCATAGGCAATGTGGGATTAAAGATTATGTTACATTAATCCACAAAGCAAATAATTCACATGTCCACAAGGGAGGGGAGAGTGTGACAGAGTGTCTTTCTTCCCCCTCACCCACATAATGCTTTGTTTCTCCTTCAAGCAACCCTAGATCTAGACTATTTTTCAAAAGGCCCTATGTAAACCTTTTCTCCAGAGTTCTGAGCTTGCTAATGTGTGGATTTGGCAACGAAGTGCAAATTCAAGTAGTCATGCATGAAAAATCACTTGTAACCTGCAACTTACGTCAGTGCGGGATTGGTCCTCCACGTGCTTGAACAGCAAGAGCCCTGGGCCAGGAATGGGATGCCCTGTTCTCCTGGCACTACCACTAACTGGCTAGGGGTACCAGAAGAGGAAGCTAGCTTCTCTGGGCCTCTGTGCTGTCACCTGTACAATGCCATCTAGTATTGAATGCAAAACAATGACCACATTTCATTTTCCGTTGTCCTTACAAGAAAGCCACGAGGTAGCTTTCCGTATCAGAAGGATACCTCCCTGTATCAGAGGTGAGCAAAGAGAGGCCTACAGATACTGTGATTTGCCCAGTTATCATTCAGCTAGTGAGTGGCAAAATCGGATAGAGTTGGATAGTGAACCCAGAATGTGCTTTTATCTTCCAAGACAGAATGCCTATATTGGGAAGGGGAAAGTGGATATTAAAAGCTCAAAGCACTTTCATGAAGTTGAAACAAATGTTTATTACAATCGTTTAGAAGAGACATAATCCCTAGGCAGTGCGGTGCCTACATTCAAGTCATTTTCAGCTCATTGACTTTCTTATTCATTGCTTCTCATCTGTTCTGAGAGCATCAAACCATACTTACCCTCTTTCACCTCATTTGTTTTGAAGTCAGGACTCCTCCCACACCAGCTGCCCTGACAGGGAGCCAGTGCCCCTTCTTGCCAAGTGGGGGAGTGTAAGTGTAGGAAGCCATTCTCACACACTCACAAGCATGCACACAAACACACACAGAGGCATGCACACATACGTGTTCATGTTAGTGTGTTACACAAATCCACGGTTTCAGAAACGGGCAGTTTAAGAATCCATCATTATGATGCTGGTGCATACACCGGGAATAAATGATTTCCCAGAGCTGAGGTCTGGAGTGAGAAAAGTCCAGGATAAAGTGATAGAAAGTAGAGACATGTGTACTAAGGACGATCCCAAGAGATTCAAACCCATTGGCTTCGGTCCCAGCCCTAAATTCTGCAATAAATCTTGTGAATTTCTCCCGGCACACCCAGGCTCCTGAAAGACCCTTCCTGTTGGTGGGCGGTAAGTTTGACATAATGTCAGGGTCTCTTCATGAACTGACTGTGAGTTTTCACTCAGGTATGCGCTCCAGGCAGTGGTGGTCATCAGACTGTAAACTTGGGAGGCTCAGGGTCACTTTTGTGCAACTCTCCCTTCAGCGGTTTGGCATTATGTGCATTTAGCAGTTTCGTGATGACACTGTTTCATTCTGGCCCCTGCCTTTTGTTTGCTTTGCTCAGAAGACAGGTACAGATGAATTTATTTATTACATGGTGATACTGTTTCAATTTTGCATTAACTCTTAATGGTTACAGAGCACATTCACCGTCAGGATCATGCTCAGACTTCCCAAGAATCCTTTGGGATAAAGATAGTACCTACCTCATGTTTGTGAGGGTTCAGTGCAACTGAGGGCAAGAAGCACTTAACACCTGGGGCTGGCACAGAGTATTAAATGATACTATTAGCATAACTACAGACATGATTAAATATTACTGGTCCATATTACTGACAGGGAACCACAGGTCAGGGAAGCGAAGTCACTTCCTCAGGTTAAGTAGGTAGTTAAGTGGTAGAATTCAGTTAAAAATCTGAATCTCCAGGCTCTAAGACCATTTTAGGAAATTGTCGGTTGAGGTTGCAATCATGGAAGGAAGAAAGCAGAGCCCCCAGAGAGCTTACATGACAGGTTTTATGGTTGGTGAGTAGGCAGAAGTGTTTAGGGCCAAAACACTGCTTAAGGGAGAGGGGGAGGCCCAAGTCACAGACCACAGGCAGCTGCACCATTCGTTTTTGCTTCCACAATCGCGGTCTTCTCTCAGGGCCCTCACATAGATGGTCTTCCTTCCTGCTGTCTTTCCCTTCTTCTCAACCCTTCCCCTGAACGATGCTCACGTTTCCAGGCTCAACCCAAATATCTCTCCAAGAGGGCTCTCTTGAGCCTGGTCTGGGTTCGTACCTACCCATACAGGCACCCACAGCCCCCTGACTTCTTTTAGGAATTCTTATCTAATATCTAGAATGTAAGCCACGAGAAGTCATCGGCTTTATCTTCTGAGGTATCCCCAGCATCTTTATGGGGTCTGGTGTTTGTCAAATGCAGGGCAGGTGCTGGCCAATATTAAGAGGCAGAAGACGACGACTGAGGAAGAAGTGGGAAGACATGAACAAGAACATAAAATGCTTTTCCATCTTGCCGCAGAATCCCTCCGAGCTGTGTTCCAGGGAGGAGCCAGGCACTGTAGAGCAGACAACTGAAAGGAATTAAGAGAAAGGCATGGAGAAGCAAATCAGTATGAAGAGTAACAAAGGCAGGCGTTAGTGCTGTAGAGCCCAGAGCTAGGCTGAGCCTTGTGCAGAGGAAAGGGGGCAGAGAACGGGCCTCCTATGCCGCCTTTAGAAAGAGATGAGGAATCCCGGCTCTTTACAGAGAACTCAGCAGGGAGGTCTAGGGACTACAATGATAAACCTGCGGCAGGCAACAGGGAGGGAAGGAGGGTGTCCACCCCGTGGAGATATTTCCGACTCTGTTGTGTTGACAGTGAAAAACGGCGGTGGTGGGACTTTTGGCAGGAAGTGTCCAGCTCTGGGGGAGCCTAATCACGCCTGGAGGCAGCGCCCGCCTGGCAGCCCCCGGCCCCCTGCTTTTTTCCTCCCTCGGTGCTCTCAGGGGTGGTGTTTGGATGATCTCCCGCGCCTCCTCCTGCGTGAGGGCAGCGCCAAGCGAGGACGCGGGGCCCCAGTTTCAGCAAGGGCCGTGTTGTTTACGTTCCCACCCCGCAGCCCTGGGAAGCCCCGAGTTCCCACACTCATGGAGGCAGCAAGGTCGCTATGGACACCTCATCTGTCTGGGTCGCTGACTCACTGCCGATAAGCAGCAGCTGCCGCATCCATGTTGGGGGGTCACCTCCCAGACTGCCCACCCCGGATCCAGGCGGGAGAAGACCCCCCGCGCGCCGCCCGCACTGGCCCGTCTGCTGCGGCCAAGGCCCCTGCCAGACTCGTTTGGGCAGAGCGACTGGACACCCCCGAAGACACGTGCCTCCACACAGCACGGAGCTGCCCCGAGCCCTTGCCACCCTGACGTTTGTCGAGCCCTGTCTAGTTTTACAATGCTCTGCTGCCTTATGTTTTTTCACATCACTCTGACCACCACCCGTGAAGAGCGCAGAGCAGGTGCTTGTGTGTCCATTTTGCAGATGAGTAAACAGCCTCAGGATGTTCGACAGCCCTGCCCAAGTTCTCACAGCTAGTCCACGGTAAAGGCCGTTTCTCCACCTCCTGGTGCGGGGGTGGGTCTTCGGTTACTCCCTGAAAACACAAGCAGCCAAGCCCACAAGTTCCAATTTTATCCCTGAAAGAGAACTCTTCTTCCCAGGTTTAACCTGGCTTTAATCGGTCTTCCATTCAGGCTGGGGTGTCCTGAGAAACGCTTTGGTTTTGGGAGTTTTGAATCTTGCCGGCCATGTGCCTTAGTAGCTGTGTGATTCTGAACTTGATTTCCTGGAATATGCACTTCCACATGCATCAAATGGAGATGAAGTCATCTAAGTCGCAGAGCTGAGAATAACAGTAAACACCAACTGTTTTCTATACCTTTGGCTCAGTTCTAAGCACCTTCTGTGCATTGACTTACTGAATTCTCAAACAACCCTACATTATTTCATATATGCTGTGTTATTTCATTGTATAGATAAGGGCTCAATGGCAGAGAAGTAAAGAAACCTACCCCAGGTCACACAGCAAACAAGTAGCAGAGCCAGGATTTCAACCCAGGTTGTCCTACACCAGAGCCATGTGCTTAATCTCCCTGTTATACTGGCTATGCCAATTGTATTTACCATCTACAGTCAGTACTCAGCCACAGTCAATAGTTGTTACTAGCAATCACGGCAAGGATTTGCTTGATTTATAAGCAAAGCGTAGTGCTAACTACCTAAACTAATTTTGATTAGGTAAATCGAAAGACCCGTCCACTTAAAAATATCTTTAATTTAGTTAACCCTGGTTGCTAACTTTCCACCACTAGAGTCTCCCTTTCTGGCAGAAGATAGCTCAGGGACATTTTGGCAATGTAGGGGGTCATTTTTGGTGTCATAACTGGGGAGCGCTACTGGTATTTCATAGTATGGCCAGGAATGCAGCTGAACGTCCTACAGTGCACAGGACAGTCCCTTCGACAAAGAATGATCTGTTCCAAAATGTTGGTATACTGAGCTTTACCATTGACCGTAGTAGTCTTGAAGGACCCTGTTAATACACACATTTGTCAGATAAAATAGCAAAGTAATGCCCTGTTTAATATCTATTAATACGTGAACACAGTTCAGTTTATGTAGTCATTTGTTATTACCTATTGTTATTGTTACTGCTGTTGTTGCCAAGCAAAGCAGATGTGCCCTAGAAATGGTCAGGCTGATTTGGGGCTTGTGGTGGAGTTAGAAAATTGTTGTTGTTTTTTTTGTC
This sequence comes from Mustela putorius furo, assembly GCF_011764305.1. Taxonomy (NCBI): domain Eukaryota; kingdom Metazoa; phylum Chordata; class Mammalia; order Carnivora; family Mustelidae; genus Mustela; species Mustela putorius. The sequence goes on from NW_025421424.1 coordinate 2,189,964, forward strand.
AAGCAATGTCACCAACCCCTAAGTTGCTGACATTTGTTCCAATATGTTGAAGTAGGTCATAAGTAAGCTCACGGCAATGCCATTTCCTTTTGGTCCCCCCCCCCATTATGTAAGTACCAAAAGATTTTTTTTTATCTGATTTTGTTGGCTCCTTCTGGAAACTCCTTTAGCTATTGGCATCTTCAAAATGGTAAAAATTTACTTTACCAATCAGAACTTTGACCCAAAGTAGAATCTCAGTACTTTATGCATGTATGAAGCATCTGATGCTTGGCGGCACACCTAGCTCTCTTCCTTTGCTGGAGAACACTGAGCCTCCTATCACTGTGACTCGCTGATTTCCATATCATATACATTAGCTTCAAAGACTCTGTGAATAATCCTGGAAGTGGCTATTTTTAGTTTATGCTGGGTTATCATGCAGTAACAAATGATCCCAATCTCCTAACAACAAAAAGGTTTATTTCTGTTCATATTGCCTACACATCATAAATTGACTGCTTCCCTGTTTCATCTTGTTCATTCATGATTTAGGAAAAGGAGCAGGCCCTGTTTGGGATATGGTGATGTCCCAGCAGGGGGAAGAAATCAATGGTGGAACCATATAATGAATTTTACATCTTCCACTCACAATTGCTCACAACTTCTCAGAGCTGGCATATGTCATATATTCTACTGGCCAATGCAAGTCAACTGACAAGCTAGAGATCAGAAGGGTAGTAATGTATTTTCCTCCCATAGCCTCCATAGATTGGCCAGTGAATATTCCCAACAATAATATCATCTACCACAGGAGTCTGTCTTTGCCACCAAGGTTTTTATTCAATAAGTTAGGGAAGAATATAAAGTGAAAGAGCTGAGGCAAAATATCAGATTATAATGACTAATTTGATGAGGATCAGAGGTAGAAGATAAATGTTAAAGAAAGATAGTAGTCAGAAATGACTTCTAGGATTCCAGCTTGGGTGACTAATGAATAATTGTGCCAACAATTGAGAATAGAGAAGGAGAGAAAGTTTATTTATTGATTGACTTTTAATTTTATTATTATGTACAGTTAGCCAACATATAGTACATCATTAGTTTTGGATATAGTGCTCAACGATTCATTAGTTGGGTATAACACCCAGTGATCATTACAACACGTGCCCTCCTTAATACTCATCACCTGGTTTATTTTTTTTTAAAGAGTTCATTTATTTATTTGATAGGGAAAGAGCAAGAGAGCACAAGAAAGGGGAGCAACAGAGGGAGGGGAAGACGCAGGCTCCCTGTTCAGCAGGGACAGATCCCAGGATCCCAGGATCCCAGGATCATGAACTGAGCTGAAGGCAGACGATTAGCCAACTCAGCCACCCAAGCATCCTGGAGAGAAGGTTTAGAAGGAGAAAATCCCAGTTTTGGTTTTGACCCAAAGAGCATGAGGTGTCTTTGGAACAACCATGTAGACATCTATGGTAGACAGATGAATATATGGAAATGGCTCCTGAGAGAGTACAGAGCTACAAACGAAGATCTAAGATTGAGCAGTATATAAGTACTAATAAATAATAGCTATTATGATTATGTTTATTGAGCACTTAACTATGTCAGGCACTATGCAAAGCAATTTACATACATTTTCTTATTTAATTCTCTTAGCAGTCCTACAAGCTTGTTGGTGTTATTTATCCTCATTATGTAGGTAGGATATTAAACCTGAAGAAGCTTAAAAAACCCCAAAACTTCACTCAAGTCTCACATCTAGGAAAAAAGGACCCAGGAGCTTTGTCTTCACAACCTACGTTTCAATCAGTTACGTTTAGCTGGAACAATGATGACAAAGGAGAACATCCAGGCACTATGGAAAGAAAGGAAGAAAAGGGCAGTGGGTCAAGGGCAGGACCCTAAGCAATGTGAGTATTTAAGGATCAGAAAGAAGAGTCCTTGAAGAAGGCAGAGAAGGAGCAGGTAGGAGGAGATCAGAAGATTACAAAGCCTCAGAAGTCAAATGTGTAGAGTGACACCAAACAGAGTTTCGAACAGTCAGGGACAGCGGAATACTTGAAGAGCTGGGCTGGGAAAGGTCCACTGATGTTGACAATTAGGCCTAGTCCCTGACAATATGTCTAAACTCACGGAAGTATCTTTTACCAGCTGTATTCCCCACTTGGAATGCCAAGAATGAAAAATGAACCAATATTGGCTAGTCACATGCTGACTTTGGAAACACCAACCTGTTGCTGGCTCACTCTCTCTGAACTCTGCCGCTAGAGACTGCCTTGACTTTTTGATCTCTTTGGGTAGTTCTTTGTTTCTGGGTCTTGGTGACCTGAATTTTACATTCTGTACCTATGTGTACTTGTCTGAGGTTCTTGACTATTCTCTCAGCTTACAAAACCCAACCTTATACCACATCCCTACTCTTGCTTACTATCTACTCCCATTTTGACAGAGTGAGGTTGAACACGGTCCCTCAATTCATAAGGCTGTGTCTCCTGCTAATTTTCTGCAATTCAGTTTCCAGAGAGGAAACAGGGATTTGTGGTCTCAGACAGTGACCACTGTATCTGCTCTGTAGATGTGGCAAATTACTGACAATTGAACTATTGGCTCTGAAATCATAGGTTCTTGGTCAGACCTTGCCAAACCTTGCAATGCCTGTTATCAGTTTTTTTTTTTTTTTCCTGCTAGGCAGCAAAGCATAGTTTATTGAGCGATAGTTCAAAGCTCCCCAAAAGGGAGGGGACCTGATAAGGTTCCCTTCCAGAGCAGACGTGCTGTCTTCAGACGGGTCTCCCAGCTACCATGCTTTTTAGTCCAGCCCCAGCTGTTTATGGAGATACAAGATTTATATGTGGCCACAGGAAGACACTTATATAATGAGATTGCTCACTTCTGCTTGGAAAGCCGGATGGTGGACAATGGTCCAACTGTGGCTGTGAGAAATTCCCAGTGGTGTCCATAGAGTGGCTCTTGCCCTTGATGTCCATAGAGTAAGCCAACTACATTAGAGTGGGTAAGCATCCAAAACTGCCTCAAGCTCAGAGACTTGAACTGAATGAACTGCCCTGAGGTGAGGGCACCAGAATCCTCTAGAATCTTTGCTCGTTGTGGTCATTTGGAGGTTGCACATATCAGTCACCCTTCCATGACCGCTGCCCCACCCCCCAGCAAGTGTTATCAGATTTATTAAATAAAAATACAGGATACCAGTTAAATTGGAATTTCAGACAAACAACAAATACATTTATATTTTATTTATATTTAATCGTTAATATTTATTTATTTATTCATTTATTATGTTCAGTTAGCCACATAAATACATTTTTAATATAAGTATATGCCACACAACATTTGGAGCATATTTATACTATGAAATGATTAATTGTTTATTAGAAATTCAAATTTAACTAGGTGACCGGTATTTACCTGACAACTCTATGAGCACCACATTATCTATAATCTGAAACCTGGTAGGAATTCGTAGGGATCCAATGGATCGCCTCTTCTCCCGGGGGTACAGGGGCACTTGTGAAAAAGAAAAACAGGAATAGGTCTCTGCTAGGACTACTGGGGTCCTGAACCCATCTGGCCCCCTCACGCTCCTGGGCCAGTTCCAGGGGTCCACGAAATTAAGCGTTCTGAGTGCCTATAACTTTGTTGGACTTTTATCAGCTGCATTTGGAAGATGGCTTTCTAGGACTGTCCAGTTTGGAGAGATCATGGTGCTCGACCTATGGCAGCACCAAATGACTAGTATCCTCCATAACTTTCAAGAGGAGGTTTTTGCACTTCCTGGACAATGTCCTAAGATAAACTGAAACACCTCCACCATACCCTGCCAAACTGGGCCTCATATAATCCTCTAGTCCAGCAATCCTTGCTTATCTAAAGCATTAGCACCTCCAAAACAGTCTCCAGACTTTTCCAGTTTGGTATAGCCGGGTATCTGTGATTTCTGGGTAAGAGATCCCCTGGCTACTCAAGGACACCTAGACATTCCAAAACATTCTTTTTTTTTTTTTTTTTTTAAATTCACACATAATGAATTATTTGTTTCAGGGGTACAGGTCTGTGATTCATCAGTCTTACATTCCAAAACGTTCTTGATAGAATTTTGTTCTTTTCTGTGCAACTGACCTAGTAATGACCTCCTAAAGAAAGAGAAGGAAGTTGGCTGTGATGTGCTGAGCTTGACACTATTTTTTGGACAACTCAAGACTCCCTTCACCTCTGCTCCATTATAGCACCAGCAGACACTTACTATGTACCAGATATTTGTCTGAGGACTTTACTAATATTAACAAATTTAATGCTTATAATAACCCTATGGGGCATGTTGTATTATTTTTGCTGTTTTAGTTGAAGAAACTGAAACAGAGAGAAAGAGTAATTCCTCTGAGGTCACACAGGTAAAAGTGGCTCCAAAGTAGAAGCCAAGATTTGAATAGGAGTCATCTAGATCCAGAATTTGTCCTCCTAACCTGTGGGGCAACTCTAGCCAGCCAACTCTAGTTCATCCTTACCCTGTTGGGACCAGTGCTGCCAACATTATGGAGGGTGCCATGGGAAGGAGAATGGTTTGTTGTTAAGATGTCTTCAAGGTCTAGAGAGCCTAATGCATGATGGTCTGGATAGAGCTCGGTCCACAATAGCCTGGAACAGCTAGTGAAAACCTAGAAGCTCAGCTCATGCTCTGCAAGGTGGTTTGCCTTCTCTTGTGAGCCTTGGGTGTTCCTTCAAGCAACACATAAAGTGGCAGAACTACAGAGCAGATGGATTATTTTGTAAGTCTGGGTATAAGGGAGCAGCAGAAAGACTCAACCTTGGAAGGTTCTGGCTTAAGTATGTCAGTCTTTCAGTCCAAACTATCTTTCAGACATCTACATATGGTCCTAATCCACACATCCAGGGCCTCTTGGGAGCAACTCACAGAGGTGTAAGATACAAGGAATGCCTCTATGTGAATAGGGAGGTGCACATCCCACAGAAAGGCCTGAATGCAGTATTAGCTTGGCCACCTACCTTTTCTGCTATTGTAACACAACCCGTGGCCCTGTCCAGTGTGTGTTCTGGTATGTTACCATGATAATACCAGAACCCTGAGCAAAGAGAAGCTGGGCTTCCCAAAGAGCAGCTGTTTTTGTCACTGCTGCAGACTTTGCTTCCAGAATTTATTGTTTTCCTCCTCCCAGAGCTGCATTTCTGTCCAACAATAGTTTCCATCTTTATCATTTTCTTGTGCCCTTTTTTTCCTCACACTAGAGAGAACCTGGGAAGGGGTATACCGACTCAAAGGAACCTCAGTGAGCATAAGAACTGGTTGGCAGCAGACTTCAAGGAAAGGTTGGCCTATAGGATGCCATCCAGTTTCCCCCTAGCATGTCCATGGCTATCCTATCTACTGAACGTGACAGTTAGAGGACTGCTGATAATAAGAGCACCAGCAACAACAGCTATCACTTATTGAGCACTAACTCTGGGCCACAGGCTGTGCTAAATGCTTTGCATGTATTTTCTGACTTTATCTTCACAATAATGCAATAAGATGGATAATGTTTTACTTCCAATCTATAGCTGAGACGATTGGCCTTGCCAGATGAGTAAGTGGTAGAGCCAAGTTTCCAATCCCAGTTTACTGAAAGCTTGGGCATTCAGCTGCTCTGCTGTCATTGTCATATGTCAGCACCAGCTGACTTCCCCCATGTCCAGTCTCCCAGTTTCTTCAATTCTGTTCTCTTCTCCTAATTCTCCAGCCATTATTCCAATGGCAAGGGGGGATAAGCATGAATTGTATTCCTAAGACTCATTATTACACCATAACTGAGCTCACCAGCTGGACCATGGGAAGAAATGAGAGCATGAGGAATTGTTTTAATTTGCCCCTTTGAAACAGAGACCCTACCTGAAGTAATAAGCTGTTTGTTTTAACTACTTTCCTGTTTTGTTCACTGTTGGATCCCAAACACCTAGAATCATGCCTAGCTAATAGTAGGTGCCCAACAAGCTTTAGCAAGGGAATCCAGGAAGCTGGGGTTGCCTGATGAAGAACACAGGAGGCTTAGTAAACCTAGGGGCAGGAAAGTGGCTTTTAGTTGAGCCAGATGATAGGATCTTTGAACACTGGTGCACCATTTCTGAGCTACACTTTGCAGGTTTGCTTCCTTCTATCCTATTCCAACTAACAAATTCTGGTTACTATTCGTGTATTTTTTCTATTGCACGATTGCTGCTTATTCATAAATTCTGCTTTCTTATCATACTCCTGCTTCCTCATAGATTTGGTTTGTGTGACTCTCCATTGCCCTTACTCCACTGTTTGACATCTTTTCAACTTCAGTTTCCATGGCTTACTGCCCTCATTATTTCCATGTCTGCCAAGTCACATCCTAGAAGAAGAGAATCTGGTACACCTAATTCATCTTTTCCATTTGAGTCCTGGTTTTTGGAGAGGCAGCCCTAATGTCAGGGTCCAATCCCTGGTCCAATCAGGAGCCATCCCTGGGTAAAGAACAACCTCGCTCTGCTTCTCAGAGCAGGGGGCTGTGGGTGGGGCAGTTTCATCTTGAAGAGGAAGTTGGGTGTGGCAGGCACTTTGTTGACATATCCACTATAGGAGTGCTCCTGGGAGCCCCTCTCTCACCTCAGAAAAGTGACCTTGTGAGTTAGGACTTTTCATCAGGCACTCCCAGGAAAGCCCAGCTAACTGCAGCTGGTGACTTGCTGCGTTTGGAATTCTTGGTCTGCCACCTCTTTGCACTCTTCCTTCTGGAACTACCTTGATTTGTCAGCTTATTACCTGTTTGGAGTTGGCTTGTCTCTGGAGTCTTTCTTCTACTTAGGTGAGTTGCTTCCAACTAGACTGCTTGACTCTTGGATATGGTGAGTGTTTGGATCGACTTTGGGTCTGGATCATGCTGTTAGCTGGGATGTAAATCGCCTCACTTCTTGCTCCCTTGCCCCTTCCCTTCTCCCTAAATCTACTGTGCTCGAAGCTGTCACTTACCTGAGGGTGCCTTCCCTTCCCAGCCCACCCACGTGTTCCTGAGGGAATGACATTAAGAAATAGTTGGTGGCTTCAGGGAGAGCGATTTTAGAGGAATGGTTGGGGCAGAAACCAGACAGAAGCAAGTTGAGGAAGTGGAAATAGTGAGAAGTTGAGATGAAAAGGAGGGGAAGAAAACAGGTGTCAAGAGGGTTTTTAAAAAAATTATTATTTTAAGAATTTGCTTCTGATCATATAATACATAATTTTGTAAAACATCTTATAAAATCAAAATCATAACAAATAAATTTATAATTCCCCATAATTTAACTACCTACATAATTATGATAGTTATTGATTTTTGAACACCTACTAAATACAGGAATTCTGGTAGTCACTTTAGGAATAGTGTTTCTATTTATCGTGTAATACAAAGCCCCAGGTGGGCCAGAATTAAGAGAACTATTTCTGTGATGCTGAGTGAGACAATATCCTTTTTCTTCAAGCAATGATTGGTATCCACTGATTTACAAGAGGGTTGAGAAGTTTTCTGAGGGGAAAACTCAAATCCTACAGTAGGGTTTGAGTCATGCATGGACATGTCCAGGGGGAGTTCCAGAGGTAGGCAGATTACTGGCAGGTAGAGTGGGGCCCCCAGGGAGAGCACGGCCTGTTGAGGCAGGAGTCTGCAATGATAAGGCTGGGCTTAGTCCTGGAAGGTCATGGCCAATCTGGCTGTCATGGGGTAGGCCCTAATTCGGCTAATTCAGTATGTGTCTTCCCAGAAGAAAACAAAGAAGAGCCTCTCTGTAATAGAAAGAGTCATTTAGTGAAGCTCCGTGATGCCCTGGGACCTATTACCCTGTGGGCAACTGGGTGTAGCATCTCCAGGAAGAGAGCTTTTTCCTTCTCACTGCGAAAGAAGATGCTGACAGGCATCATAGGGGCTATCCAGTCCTAAATTTTCCACAAAACTAGCATCATGGGGCCAATCGTGGAGGCAGAAAAAATTTTTGTCAGTAAGGTAACAGTACCTGAGCTCTGTTAGCTCAGTAACACTTACCTTAAGCATTAATTATGCTGAAAAAATGGACTCTCTTACTTCCTGTTTTTCAAAGCATCGTTGACTAGGGGACAAGTGCAGGGCTCTGAAGAAGGCACTGCTGTGGGCTTCTAGCTCACCATGATGCTGCTAGAGCAAGCGTCATGGTGTCCGGCTAAGCTAGCTGTGACAATGAATGATTTAAGAACACAGGTAACATCCGCGCCTTAATGACTCATGCAATGTCTTTGCACAAACAACACCTTCTCAGTGAGGCCACTCTGTATAGAACTAAAATGGAACGCCCCCTACCTTACTGTCCCATCCCCTAGTATCACCTACCATAATCTTCTTTCTACAGCACTCATCACCATTTCACATACCATAATTTTTCTTGTTTCTTCTTTTTCCTTTTTTTTTTTTTTTTTTGAACGAAAGAGAGAGTGAGCAGGGGAAAGGGGCAGAGGGAGAGAGAAAAACTCAAGCAGACTCTGCGTTAAGCGCAGAACCCCACAAGGGCCTCAATATCAGGACTCTGAAATCATGATCTGAGCTGAAATCAAGAGCTGGCAATTAACCAACTGAGCCACAGAGGCTCCCCTTTCTCTTCTTTTAAAAACAAACTGTCCCGGGGCGCCTGGGTGGCTCAGTGGATTAAGCCGCTGCCTTCGGCTCAGGTCATGATCTCAGGGTCCTGGGATCGAGTCCCGCATCGGGCTCTCTGCTCAGCAGGGAGCTTGCTACTCTCTCTCTCTCTCTCTCTGGCTGCCTCTCTGTCTACTTGTGATTTCTCTCTGTCAAAATAAATAAATCTTTAAAAAAAAAAAAAAAACAAAAACTGTCCCTTTCCTACTCTAAGATGTAAACTCTAACAAAAATAGTATCTCTGTGTTTGTTGTTGTGTCCCCAGAACCTAGATCAGTGACTGGCATGGAATATTCAATAAAATATTCATTGAGCTGGTCCATAATGTGGGTTTCCCAAAAATATTTGGGAGAGGATGAGAACTATTTTAAGATTTTTAATTAGCATCTGGATTTATGGCCTGGGAGAACTTAGGATATTTGCTTGTATTTAGAATAACCTTGTAATGTTTTTAGGATAATATTCCTATTTTACAGATGAAGAACAAATGAGAGCAAAAGCAACTTGCTCAGACCCCATAGAAAGTGAGGGCAGGGGTCTTATTACAAACTGGAATAATAAGTAAGAAGACCATATAGGAGATTCTCCTATAGCTGAGGCAAGAGTTAATGAAAGCCTTAATTGATATAGTAGAAAAGGGATGGAAAAACAAAGGGATGGAAAGGAAAAAGACTGTGCAGATTGATACTACCACTGGAAGGAGCCCATAAAAATCAGATGAGGACAGGAAAGTTCTTTTAAGACAGAAGTAACTTCAGTTTTTTTCAGAAAAAGAAGATTGGCTAGTTGCAAAACAGGAAAGAAACAGACCAGGTAAAGTCAAGTCCTTGTAGCTTTGAGCAAATCTGTGACAAAATTTTCTTAATGTGGATTTCATATTTGGATTTTAACTGCAAAACAGATGAGAGTAAAATGACTTATGGCAAAAAGAGTCAAAGTTGAGTCATGACAGAGAAGACTGTGGCGATCGTGTCCAAGGGATGACTCAGGAAGCAGTGCAAAGCCCTGGGGAGAGGGGATACTCCATATTAGGATTCAGGGTTGCTAATCGAGAGGTTCCTGGGCAATATAAGAGATGCCTGAAACAGGCCTTGGTTTAGGGAGAAGGAACTGTAGGTTAGGTAGCTAAAGAAGGTCCAGCCACCCCCACCATCCCACTCACTTCTGGCCCATCAGCTGGTGTTGCAGGCTATGCCGTGATTTTGCAAAGGGAACCAGGGTCGGGTGACTGGATCAGAAGAGCCAGCCAGGATGGTCAGTCACACATGGTGAGAGGCAGGTAAGGAAGCTGAAGATTAATGAATACGGAAGCCTTAGGAGGATAAGTCCGGCCCAAGTCACTGGATACTGGTTATGGGGGTGGCAGTCTATTTGTTCGTTTAAGCAGTATTTACTGAGTGTTCTTTATGTTCTGGGCCCGTGCCAGGCATTGGTCTAGGTGCTGGGAATTGAGGTTTGAGTAAACTACTTCCTGTTTCTCCCCTCTCTTTTGGAGAAAGAACTGGAATAACATCTGGCTCTCATTGGCACAAGAATTGGGCAGGGCTGCATCTGCAAGAGGCAGACATCAGCTTGGGCAGAGGGGTCAGGTTGGGGACAGCATGACCTGGCCAATACAATACTTACATTGTACCAAGAATTTGTGTTTATTTTCTATGCTCAGCTTGGTATTATGTACTTATTTTTGATAAGCAAATTAACTACTTTATGCTTTCTTATAAGTAATTTCTAGATATACAGTTATGACATTGGATGGAGGAGAGAGCTTTTGATTTCCAGTCCTAAAAGCAATAGTGAGCCTAAATTTCTGGCATGACAATCACCTAAAGCAAGGGCATTTCAAATCATCAGTGGGAGCAGCGAAGAGGGGAGAGGGCATGATCCAACTCTCCTGTATTATAAGGCCAAGCGATGAATCACAGTGGGGAAGCCACAGTAGAGTGTAATGGTCCCACCCATAACCCTTTAAGACACAACACTTGGTTGTGTCATGTATTAACTCATAAGGGCCAGCTGACAATAAACTTCCCAAGTTGGGGTGCATGCCCCATTTCACTCAGCCTGCAAGTAGGCCCACAAGATCAGTCCTGTTTTCCCAGGTTAAGAGTATTCCTTTGGGGGTACATGGGTGGCTCAGTGGGTTAAGCCTCTGCCTTCAGCTCAGGTCATGATCTCAGAGTCCTGGGATAGAGCCCCAAATCAGGCTCTCAGCTCAGCAGGAAGCCTGCTTCCCCCACTCTCTCTGCCTGACTCTCTGCCTACTTGTTAACTCGATCTCTCTCTGTCAAATAAATAAATAAAATCTTTTTCTTTTTTTTTCTTTTTTTTTTTAAGATTTTATTTATTTATTTGACAGAGAGAGATCACAAGTAGGCAGAGAAGCAGGCAGAGAGAGAGGAGGAAGCAGGCTCCCTGCTGAGCAGAGAGCCCGATGCGGGACTCGATCCCAGGACCCTGAGATCATGACCTGAGCTGAAGGCAGCGGCTTAACCCACTGAGCCACCCAGGCACCCCAATAAATAAAATCTTTTAAGAAAATAGTATTCCTTTGTTACTGGAAGGGAATTGAAAACAATTGTCATCAACAATCCTAGGCCCTTTACTTATTTAATAGAATGAAGCTGAACACTAAATTTGTTTTTGCCTTTGTGCAAAGTGTTTTCCCTAGCAATGTTCATTTTGGGCACAATTAGAAGATTTCTGTAATAGTCTCTTTTACTCTCAATACTGTGTATATCTATAGTTGACTTCTATAGAGCACCTAGCCCAGCATCTTGACTATAACTGGAACTCGAATTATATTAATTGAAGAAAATGTTAACACCAGTAGAAAAGGGGAATAAGATCAGGAGAATAAACAAAAGGAGGGCCCAAACTGGTTTTAATTTTGGCTCTCTGATTATAGGTGTGGGTTCTAGCTGAAAAGATTTCAGTCTCTGCTCTGTTGTCAACAATGAGAATTGCAGGAGACAGAAGATTTTAGGAGTCATTTTTAAAAGTTTCTAGATCGATGGTCTGTATTATTTCAGTCTCATTCCTATCCCCCATTCAAAATTTAAGCCATTCCTCTCTACGAAGAATTTTATAGTGAAATAAATCAGTATAATTCAATCTTAACATTTATTGGTTGCTTACTCTATGCCAGGCACTTTTCTAATCATTTTACACTTACTAACTCATTCAAACCTCTTAAAACTCTATGAGGTAGACGTCATTGTTATTTCCATTTTACAAGTGAGGGAATTGAGGCAGAGAGTAAATAATGTGTCCAAGATCTCATGGCTAGTGAGCGACAAGGATCCTGCCCAGATGGTCTGAGTCTGGAGGCCACACTTGCAACCACCAAGCTACCTCTGCTCTGTAGTTAGTCACTCCACTACTAAGCATCTCCAAGTACCTGGTTTGTTAAAACAACTCTTAGAGGGTTAAATGTTTGGTACCCTTGTTTTGGACAATTACCTATTATTCGTTGACAGTTGTTAACTTTGTTTCTAAAAATGACAAGGTTAGTTGTAAAAATCATCTTTTCCTGCCCTCTCTTCTTGGATAGCAACCTTTTCAGAAACAAAGTAAGCGTGGAGTTGCTTTTGTGAGCCTAGATGGTGGAGGACCATTTTCTCATAAGCTGAGCCAACATTGCTCTACCTTGTTCTCAACAGGTCTCAGTTGCTTGTATGAGAAGGCAACTTATATACCAATGAAAAAAAGAAAATTTATTTCTGTGCACTAAAATCTTCTTATATGACAAATATGAAAATAGCTTTCATTTTTCTTCATTTTTCTTTTTTAAAAAGATTTTTTTTAAAGATCTTTTAAAAAAGATATTTATTTGACAGAGAGAGAGGGAGGATAAGAGCACGAGCAGGGGAGCAGCAGAAGGAGCTGCAGGGGGACAGGGAGAAGCAGGCTCCCTACTGAACAGGGAACCCAATGCAGGGCTTGATGCCAGGATCCCTGGATTACAACCCTGGCCAAAGGCAGATTCTTTTTTTTTTTTTTTAAAGATTTTATTTATTCATTTGACAGACATAGATCACAAGTAGACAGAGAGGCAGGCAGAGAGAGAGGAAGGGAAGCAGGCTCTCCACTGAGCAGAGAGCCCACTGCGGGGCTCCATCCGAGGACCCCGAGATCATGACCCGAGCCGAAGGCAGAGGCTTAACCCACTGAGCCACCCAGGCGCCCCTGAAGGCAGATTCTTAACTGACTGAGCCATGCAGGCTCCCCTCTTTCGTTTTTCTTGTCTGCCATTTTTCTCATCAGTACATAATTCCCTCTCATTTCTCCCAAGTTTGATGTAACCCTAGCCTTTACACATTTGATACCCTTAGGAAAAACTCAGAAAAAGAAGCGGATGGGAAAGCATTCAGACATTATTTAATAATTTATGATATTTTAACATTGCGGTAACTCTTCTCATCCTCTTTTCTCCAGTTTCTGGGTCTATGATCGGGAGGAGAAACTCATTTCCAGAGAAAACATTTCCTCTTCCCACTATTACTTCTTGCATAGGGTACTAAAATTTTTTTTGTAATCATCTCATTTTGGAGATAAGGAAAGGGACAGCAAGTTAGCCTGTATATGGGGAATTTTCCTAAAGAATGTTATTTTGACTTACTTCATGACATAAATTATACTCCATTCGAATTTTAGGTAGTATATTTTATTTCAAAACTTGCTATGCATTTTAGAACTTTCTGTTGTGTCATGGTGACCTGGCCAGAAGACTTTTTAATTCCCAAAGGCGATTAATCTTATGTCCCCAAATATATTTCATTTGCAGCTCAACAAGACCAGATGCCCTTAATGGGTTTAGGGGTAAATGAACCAATGAGAACAAGTCCCTTTTTCAGTAACAGCTTCAGAGAGATGGACCGGTCAGGGAAGGGAAGGCTGAGGGGTGGAGAAAGGAGCACTTCAGAAGGCTGAGCCTGGAGGTGGAATTGCTACACCACACATCTTGTTTGTTTAGACTGGGGTCCTGAGATCCCTATCCAACTTCTTAGCTGATTCTCTTAAGAACAAGCCAAACAACTGAAAACAGGGTCCACACCGCTTAGCTAAGTCAAAGCCCACAGGGTGACTGGCATCGCAGGCTTCACTCGCCCACCTGAGCATGAGAATGTCTGTGAGAGAAGAAGGGTAGCGTGGTGCCACCACTTCGTGTCCACCAAACTCATAAACACGCCTCTTTTCCTCTTCTAAAGGTTTGTTATAAAGAGGTGCACCTCAGCTGAAGCACGCCTCTTTTCCTCTTCTAAAGGTTTGTTATAAAGAGGTGCACCTCAGCTGAAGCATCTGTGGCTTCAAATTACCGTGGCTGCTTTACAAGCCACTCTACAAAATCATGCCCTGGCACAGATTCAACAGCTAGGGTTTACAGTAGAGAGAAATTCAAGGACAGTGTTTATTATGAGAATATGGTCAAAGTGAGGATTTGTTTTTTTCTGTTTGTGAATAGTGTATTAAGAAATTGGGTGATTTAGGGCACCTGGGTGGCTCAGTGGGTTAAGCCGCTGCCTTCAGCTCAGGTCATGATCTCAGGGTCCTGGGATCGAGTCCCGCATCGGGCTCTCTGCTCAGCAGGGAGCCTGCTTCCCTTCCTCTCTCTCTCTGCCTGCCTCTCTGCCTACTTGTGATCTCTCTCTGTCAAATAAATAAATAAAATCTTTAAAAAAATAAAAAATAAAAAATAAATTAAATTAAATTAAATTAAAAAAAAAAAAGAAATTGGGTGATTTATGTATTTGAGCTTAATACTGGATAGAGCATTATTTCTCAGGAATAAGCTAGTAAGACATAAAACTTTAAAATTAAAAAACAAGATCTCTAATAAATTAAATTTAAATAATTATAGTCCAATATCAATGGTGGAGAATTCCAAAGATCAAGGTAGGGAAATGCATCAAGGTAATTTATTTTCTTAATTAAAAAAAAAAAAACCCTCTGGGTAAAGAATAGTAAAATCATATTAGCAAAAAAAGGAAAAAGTTATTTTAGGGGCACCTGGGTGGCTCAGTTGTTAGGCATCTGCTTTCAGCTCAGTTCATGATCCCAGGGTCCTGGGATTGAGCCCCATATGGGGCTCTCTGTTCAGTGGGAGCCTGCTTCTCCCTCTCACATTCCCTCTGCTTGTGTTTCCTCCCTCCCTGTCTGTCTCTCTCTCTCTGTCAAATAAATAAATAAATTCTTAAAAAAAAGTTATTTTATGAGCGTTGAAGGCTATATTCTCATCAAGATAAAGATCAAAGAATATGAAAACTAAGAGAAGCCATTGTGCTTTGTTGTTGTTGTCTGTTTCTTTGTCAATAAAAATCGACTCTGTTGCTAGGATCCTGAATTTTAAATTATGGAAATCAGTGTTACACGGATGAGTCAATAAAATCAGAGCATATTCTACTAACTCAAAGAGATACAAAAATTATGGAAGGGACATGAAGAGTCTGATAGAGCTCTGTGAATTCTACTGGGCCAATAAATAAAGAACTAATTTAAAGTAAGTAAAACCACTGGGTTTCCCTCAAGCTTCTAATGTTTTCAAAATGTATTTATCTTATCACTTAAAGGCTTATAGTCATAGTAATTGAAGTCCTGATTGTTTTCCTTATAAAAGGAATACACATTTGAGGACACGATTCTGCCCCTCTATAACAGGAAGCACCTACTTTTTTATTGTGTGAAGAGCTTAACCAGAATCATTGCCCACTGTTCAGAGAGTGGTTTATAGAACCTTTGGCTCAACTTGTGCTTCATGGAGCACTACGTTCTTGACACTCACCTCTATAAACTGGGGACAGATTTGTTATTTGTATTGTCAAACACTGACTGCACGCTTTAAAAAAAGGAACCTCCCTTAGAGCATTACAGAATATTAGAGCAAAAGAGAACTGAAAGATGATCTTGAGTAAGCCACCATTTTATAGATGAGGAAACTGACGCACAGAGCACAGAGGGACTTGCTGATGTCTCACGGAGCCTGATCCAGAGCTCAGGTCCCTTGACTCTCAGACCCACACTGCAGCACCAGCACTAGGCAGCCTCTCTCGCATTGCTTGGTGAATGAGTGCGTTGGCACTGGGAGGATAAAGATGAAGGTGACATCATGGAGCTCAAATCTAATAGGAAAAAAAAGCATTATATTGCACTCCGTACATTGTTGCTAGAATGATCTTTCTAAAAATATGAACTGGGGGTGCCTGGGTGGCTCAGTGGGTTAAAGCCTCTGCTTGTGGCTCAGGTCATGATCCCAGGGTCCTGGGATCGAGCCCCGCATCGAGCTCTCTGTGCAGCGGGGAGCCTATTTCCCTTCCTCTCTCTCTCTGCCTGTCTCTCTGGCTACTTGGGATCTCTGTCTGTCAAATAAATAAATAAGATCTTTAAAAAAAATTAAAAAATAAAAATATGAATTGAAACATTTTGTCTGTCCCTGTAGTGGTTCCTCTTTGCCTATAAGGCAAATCCTCCTCCTCATTCTCCAACCTCTTTTCTAACTGCATCTATGCTGATGTCCAAGATTAGCCACAGAGGACCAATTGCTTTTTCCTAAACAGCACAGGCTGTTTTGTCCTGCCAGGCCTTTGCTCATGCTGTCCTCTGCCTACAAAGCCCTCCTCTCATCATCCGCCAGGAGGGTTGGCTCCTTTAACTATCATCATCGTCACCATCATCATCATCATCATCATTATTTTGGGGTGGGCAGCAAAGCAAAGTTTATTGAGTGATAGTTTATTAAGCGATAGTATAAAGCTCCCAAAGAGGGAGGGGACCTGAGGTGGTTGACCAGATTGTCTCCTTTATAACATATTTCCTCAGGTTTCTCTCTTCCAATCTCCAGTCTCACAATTAGAGTTCGTCATTCCTGCCTTTGGTTGTCCACTGTGCGCCACCTATACTTCTCCTATGGCACCTGTACTATTTGTAACATTAACTTCTTAAAAACAAATAATGTATTTGCTGTTTACACTTATGCCTTTCTCCACTAATTGAAGGCAAGCTCTTTGATGGTAGAACCATCTTCTTTGTACCTTTAGAACATAGCCCAGCATCTGGCTCATAAAACCTCCACTGAAGGAACTACCCATAAAGAGCCTTGCAAAGTACTATGGCAATGCAAAGGAAGATGCAGCGGCCTGTGCTTGGAGGAGTCATCCCAGGAAAGAAAGCTCAGGTCCCAAGTCTCAGATGATCAATACTCCCATCAAGGCAGAAAGCAGGGGTTGCTTCATACCTGGTGGCAAGAACAGAATGCATAAAGGTACAGAGGCCTGAGAAATGGTGGGAAATGTGGCACATTTGACACATCGTGATTCATTTGTTGTTAAACTAGAAGAGTCTACAGAAGTCAGTTAAGGCCTGTGTGTGAAAGTTCTGGTAATCCATTACAGAAAGGAATTTTTATTGTATTACAAGGAGCTAGAGAAGGAAGAACAATGAATATCAATATTCCAGAGTATGAATGATTGGATTTGCCTGTCAAGAGAAAGGACTGCAGCAACTGAGGAGAGGTTGCTCTAGAAAAGGTAGGACTAACATCTCTGAGTCCAGGTATGACACTGTTGATCTGAGGGTTTGGAGAACTGAGAATGGTCCTGATGAGAAGTGAGAGGGCCTAAAGCAAGGCAGTCGAGGTGGAGACAAAGAGAATGATTGAGCAAGCACAAGAGTGTTGGAATATTGAGTGGCGACTGACTGAAGATGAAGAATGAGGGAAAAGGGAGAGGCAAGGATGTTTTCAAGCACTTGTCTTGAATATTTAAATGGATGCCAGTGTTCTGATATAGAATGCAAGAAGAAGAGGCTTTTGGAAAAAACATTAAGTTGATTTCATGACATTTGTGAGATACTTACATGAAGATGTTGAGAAAGCAGTTGGAATCACGAGTCTTACACTCAGTAAGTCGTGAGTATATCCAGTTGATAACTGAGTCCAAAGGAGAGGGTGAGATCATCTGGAGATCATGGAGTCAGGGGAGAAGGTCTAGGATGAGGCTCTTAGGAAAGAAGGAGAGGGAGAAGGAGACTAAACTGAAATAGATCAAGAAGTAGAAACACATCCAATGTGGAGTCATGGAAGCTGTAAGCGAAGAGAGTTTGTTCACATGGAAGAAAGAATTAATGGTGTCAAAACCAAAGAAGAGATGAGGATAATGAGGACTGAAAAAGAGTCCCGGAAGAGCTGTAGTATAAGGCTGTAAACGTACTTGTCGGTGGCTGGAGGAAGCCCAGCATCAGCATTGGGCCAGTGAGTCTGAGACAAAAGCCTCCTCCTATTTTCTACTCTCATCCAGTTCATAAGGCTGAAGTTGACTTACAGTAGGATCTATGCTAAATAGCTTCATCTGTTTAGGGCTAGTGAAATCAAGGTGGTTGATCCATCTCCATCAAGAGCTCGATAAAGAATTGAAGAGCTTTCACATTTTCTTTTTCATATGTATGAGCTGGGGGTAGATTAAGGAGATCGCTGATGAAAGAAGTAAATGCAGAGCATGAAAAAGAAGAGGAAATAAATAAATGCCAAAAAGCAGTTCCAGAGCTCTTGATTCACTTACCTCCACATACTCTAGGTTCTATTTATAGGAAAACTATAAGCTAGCATGGCCAATATAGGTTTCAGTGGGCTAGCAAGTAATGCAATCACCATATAATTTGTTTCAAATTCCTCAAAACTGTTTTACTAAAGGATCAGTAAGTGTGCAGACTTGAAGGGTGGTCTGAAGATAGTGTTAAAATTCAGAGTACAGAAATCAAAAGAAAGCACTTAGACATTTTCAGATCACATAAAGAATGCTGTGACATATAAGCAGATCATTGTGGACTTATGTCACCAAGAAGGGTATAGATGAGTTTGGGTGTTGTGGAATTCACACAGGGAGTCACATGGGACGTGCATGACTTGTGCACTAGTCATGTGCAAGAAGACCAGGTATCAGATCCCTAATGTTGGGATCTGATATCCCCAAATCCCAATATCCCATATCCTAATAGTTGGGAAATGTTTAAGAAATATCCCCGCAAACAAAACAAAACAAAACAAAACACCCCAACAACCCACAGATAGTATGAGAAATACTGCTTTAGGTCACAACCCATTTGTAAGACTACTTATACTTAGTTTGGGACAAGCTAGTTGACAGCTTGAGCACACACCAAAAAATTTAGCTATAAAGTCAGAAGAAATTAAATGTCCATTGTAGAAGACGTGAATTCGTGCTAGAAAAGTCCAAAGTTACCTTCTAATGTCCTTCTAGATTGAATGTAGTCTAGTTTATTTTTTAAATTGCTTTGTTCGTTATAACATCCCCAAGGTCTTTAACAGTCCTTGGTACATGATGGGCACTAAATAAGTGTTTGTTGAATACTGAGTTAGTTGTTCTACTTACAACGTACAGAATGGATTGAGGAAGAGGAAGGCTAGCATTAGAAAACGTAGCTAGGAGAACTTAAAGACAGTCTAAATACAGGTTGATGAGACTAATCAGCCTATAGGACACAGGAATAAAGAAAACATGAATCTGAGAAATAATGAGAGGATCCTCCAGTTTTCCCCATCTCAGTGAGCAGCCTGGCTATCCACTAAGGTCCATTTAAAAAATCTAGGATTATCCTGGACTCTTCCCTGTATCTTTGTCCCCAGTATTCTATCACTCTGTGAGTCTTAAATATCTCTTTATCCTGACTTCTCCTATTCACACTTCTTTAGTCCAAGTTGTGGCACTTTTCCCAAGACATTTGTAATAGCTTCCTAAATAGTCACCCTGCTCCAGGCTTTTCTGCATTCACCCATTCTTTCAAAATTGAAAATCTAGTGTTTTTACTCTTTTGTTGAATGCCCTTGAATGGCTCCTGATTTACCTTCCAAGCTTTAGTAATACTTAAGCTCCATGTTAGGGTAGCAGCTTACAAGGCCCTATATCCTCTGGCACGTGTGTCACACTCCAGCCTTTTCTTCTGCTCTTTGAACCTAAGCAACACTAAACTACTTGTAACTCCTGCCCCAAGAGTGCCATGCTTGTTTGTGCCTCTGTGCCTTTGCTTATGCCATTCCTTTTGCCTAGTATGCTCTCCACCCCTACACCTTTCCTGCTGCTCCGTCTGTGGCAATTTACTTTTACTGTTGTAACAAACTACCACAAACATAGTGGCTTACAAATGACACAAGCTTGTTATCTTACTTTTTTGGAAATCAGAAGTCTGAAATGAGTATTATGGGACCAAGACCAAGGTGTTGCCAGAGCTGTATACTTTCTGGAGTTTCTAGGAAAGAATCTATTCCTTGCTTTCTCTAGCATTTTGAGGTTTCCCGTATTTTTTGCCTGATGGCCATGTCAGTTCAACCCCTGCTCCCATTGTCACATATTCTCTGACTCAGACACTCCCGTCTCCCTTTTATATAAAGATGTTTATAATTACTTCACATTTACCCAGATAATCTGTAATCTTTATTTCTTCCCTGAAAAAATTTTTTTAAGATTGTATCTATTTATTTGAGAGAGAACATGAAAGAAAGAGCTTGAGCCGGGGGAGCATAGAAGGCAAGGGAGAAGCAACCCTCCCCCCACCCCCACACTGAGCAGGGAGCCTGACACAGGGCTGGGTCCCAGGGCCTCAGGATCATGACCTGAGCCAAAGAAAGACACTTGACTGACTGAGTCACTCAGGTGCCCCTCATCTTCCTTGAGTTTAATCACATCTGCAAAATCTCTGTCACTAAGTAAGGTGACATATTAATAGGTTTAAGACATGGGCATCTTTGGGGAGCCATTATTCTACCTACCATACCATGCACCTCCTGTTTATCTCTTAAAGCTCAGCTCAGATATCACTTTTTTTTTTTTTAAAGATTTTATTTATTTATTTGACAGAGAGAAATCACAAGTAGGCAGAGAGGCAGGCAGAGAGAGGGAGAGGAGGAAGCAGGCTCCCTGCCGAGCAGAGAGCCCGATGCGGGACTCCATCCCGGGACTCTGAGATCATGATCTGAGCCGAAGGCAGCGGCCCAACCCACTGAGCCACCCAGGCGCCCAGATATCACTTTTTTTTGAAGCATCCTCTGCTAATCCTCCCACTCAGAGCTAGTCACCATCTACTTTGTTTCCTATACATCCTACCATCACTACATGGATTAGCTTCTATTACATATATTAATTTTTTGAATAAATATGTCTATCTCTGTACTAAGAGCTCTTGAGAGAACAGCCTATTTATCTTTGTATTGCCTACTCCTAGCACAGTGCATGACATATAAGCCATGTTTATTTTAAAAAATTGAATGTGCTAGGCATTGTGATGACCTGCCCCTATTTCCCCTCAAGTCACATGGACTTCCTAACCTCTCTTGATCATGCCGTTCCTTTCCCATCCTCATCTATCTGTAATGCCTTTCTTTCAACTTTTCTGTTTTATGAATCCTTACTCATTCTTCAAGGAACAAATTAAAAAGATTTTTCCTCTGTGATGTCTTTTGTGATCTCTTCAAGACAGCATTAATCACCTCCTCATTTGGGGTGCTAAAATATTTTATAAATATCTGTATTTCATATCTCACTCTATGTTTCACTTAGTTATATACACATCTGTTCCTCTACAGCAGTATACAAGGACCATATCTTGTTTATACCAGCACAAAACACATCCTCAAACATTTATTAACTTAAATTGAACATATGAAAAAATCAGCATGGGGGGATGGGCACGGAAGGCAATAGAAATGAACCAAAGATAAAGGATGCCCTTGAGTAAAGAAAAGGAGGGAAGCGGAGACTAAGAAGGCACTTGTAAAGCATGTTCAGAAGACTCAAGGAAACAGTATGATGAAGACCAGAGTCCGAATGACTTCTAATTAAAGAGAAGAGTGTGAGCAACAGTACCAAATGCCACTGAGATGCTGACCTTGGAAATCAATGAGAAAGGCTGCTGGACTTGACCTTTAAGAGATCCTAAGGGCTTCAGGAAGCACAGCTTTGAGAGTACTCAGCCAGGGCCCTGGGTCTGCTCCTGTTTTTAGGTTAGGGGAGGAAGGATCTCCAGAAGATAAATGACTTGAAAAGGAAAACCAGACTTCTTATCCAATCTCCCCGATGAATGCCTGAGGACATAAACCCCATAGTACAGTTCCAGGTGAGATTGAAAGGCTTGGTTCTTTCAACTGATACAGACGGTTCAAAGTACTGGGAGGTGTGGGTAGTTCTTAAGGAATACGGGGACCAATCTGACATGTTCCCCTATGATTTTCAACAATGGGGCACATTCAGCTTGGCAGTCTAAGAACGCTTTAGAATTAAAGGCAAATGTCTAGTCTGGCTACAGACGTGAGAGGAATTTCCCTTCCCTGGAGCTTTTCTGGATATTGGAATTTCTCTGTATGAGGCATTCTCTGACCCAGTGGACCAATATTCTCCTGCCTCTTCCTGCCTTGAACCATGTTCTGTTTTCCACCAAAACTGTCTTTTACAACCTATGTCCCATTTGGCTAAACTTTGTGGCCAGCTGTCTGTCCTGACCCATGCTACGCTTAATCTAGACACACTCCTATGCCTACCATCTTCCTGGGTTTTCTTCCCAAATTGATTTCACCTAGCATTTAGCTCTGTGATCTGCTTCTGTTGTGTCCTAAATCAAACTACTGTGGTCTGACAGGTCACGCATACTCAACAGGAATAAGAATGATTCTCAGGGGGTGAAAAACAACTTAATTTTTTAATATATAAAGTACAGATGTAAACACAGAACATCAACTGATAAAACAATATATCTGTGGTATTATGTGGAAGAGCACTTTTAAAATGTCTGAAAAGTCTCCTTAGGAGGGCTATAATGAAAAAAAAAAAAAAAAGCTTCAGAAACACCATGTTAGGTAATGAAGCTGAAATTCAAGCCACAAGAAGAACACAAGAAGTGTGGATAGTGAGGAAACAGAGTGGTTACTTGACTGTGTAGATCATGGAGAAGATTCCAAGCTAGCAAACAAATTTTGAGAATTTATTATGTTCCCTGAGCTATGTGAAACCCATAAGCTTCTCCTTATTTGAGACTCAATGTACCTGTTTCTTGCAGGAACAATAGCAACATTTTCCATTGAAACAGTAGCCCACCTACCTCCTCTCTGCTATAGCACCTTTTATGCTAATCATGTAGTTGGAGGTAACTCCTCATTCACATTTTGCAACATAAGAAAATGAAAAACACAGTCCAGCTTGTGTTTGTAGAAGCTCCTTTCATGGCAGCCTTTCAACGGGTTGGGCAATTTAAAAGATGCAATTGTAATCATGACTAACTCATTAAGATGCTTGAGGGAAATCTGAACATCCTTAACCTACTTTTGAAAAGAGAGGCAAGGAAAATACAGGATTGGGAATAATTCAAGGAAAACAATTTCAAGTCTTTGGACAATAGACAGACTCTAAAACCTCCTTAGCTGGGCTTGAGGTAGGCTAGGACACGAAACAAAATGTTGCTCAAGGAAGCCCAGCAATCATTTGCATCTACTTGTTCTCCTAGAGTATCATCTTTATTTGGTTGATTATTTTGACTTTTAAAATATTCTTCTTGGTTCTCTTATAGCATTCATTGAGAATTTATCAACAAGTCTTTGCATTTTATCTTAGTCACATTGTCTATGCTATGTACTCATCTTCTGTGTTGACTCCTAAGCTCTTCTCTCCTGCTTTCCTTCTCTTGTAGTGAGTGCTGAAGCAGAGATGACACTGTTGGGGTGGAAAGCTGACAGGGGAAGATGGATGAGCCACAGCGTCCACTTAGAATCTAGCGCCAACTCTTGGCAGCTTATCCGTGGTAAATCTTGTTTTCAGCTTCTTGTTGACTTTATCACCCACTTTGTGTGCTTAGCTCTCTGATGGATGTTATCATCAACTCTGTTTATTCACAATGCCAAGAGCACCAATTGAGCAGGGAAATATTCAGGAAAACCTACTCTTCAAGTGACAAGTTGACCAGAAAAGGAAAAAAAAAAATCACTGTTTTGTCGAATTTGGCTTTGCTTTATAAACAAACAATCATTTATATGTCAAACTAGTTGTGCCTGTAGTCATGGTCTTGTTCCTCCTTTTTGGTCATACTTGGTGCTCCAAAAGGAAAAGAAAGAGGGAAGGGAAGATTTCTAAAACACTGCTTTGAGTGGGAGTGACTTTAGCAGATAGGGAAGAAGGTCTACTTAGGTGCTTGAACTGGAAAGGGCCATAGACTACAAGGAGAATCAGGATAAGGGACACTGATGGATAATTAGACAGCTTTTCCGGATCTGGGTCATTTTCACATCATAGCCTCAATATATTTTTTAAGTTTTGTAAATTCTTAGAACATCAAACATATCCATTTGAATAATTCCCTCGATATAGTAGATATTTGTAGGCTACCTTGGCAATCACCTGAACTCAGTCCCTAATGTAACATTGGCTGACTCTGTAACTTTCAGCCTCTTCATTTCTCCAAGATGACATAAATAATGGAAAACATAGAGACTTTGGAATTATTACAACATGGATTCATCTATTCCTACCACTTATTCATCCCACCCCTACCACTTATTAGCTTGTTGAGCTTGGGTAAGTTGTTTAACTTCTTTGAGCCTCAGTATCTTTATCTTCAGGGTTTAAAAGAAATTTTTTTTTGAGTGTAGTTGACACACAATGTTACATCTTTATTTGTTAAATGGAGATAAAGACATCTACGTTGTAGGAATGCTGTGAGGATCTAATGGGATCATGTATGTAAAACACCTAGAATATATGAATCACTGAAAAATCCCTACTCTCATAGGGATAGGGATATTTGCACCCAGAAATGGAAAAAGCTAGGTGATAAAAGGCCTGGGGGTTCTGAGCTCACTAGCAGCTAGATGCTTTCATAAGATGATGGTATCATTAGAGAATGAGGAGAATGCAAGCTGGTCACATAGAAATCCAGGCCTGTTTTATTTCTGGTCACCACAGCAATCAGAAAGTACAGGGGTAAAGCAGAAGGAGAGGGAGGGAAGAAAAGGGAGAGCAAGAGCAAGAGAAACATGGAAAGGATCCGTTCTTCTGAAAGGCAGAGAATCGCTAGCATTCCTTCAGCAGTAGGACAGGAATGAAAGGTAAAGAGATGCCTGCTGGTGGTCTGTTCACCAAGCCAAGCAACCAACGTGTTTCCTGCTCAGTCTCCACAGATGTTGATCTTTAGCTCAGAATAAGTCCCTTGGAGAGTATTTTGCCGAAGGCAAGAAAGGCAGCTGCATAACTGCCCAGTCCATGCAGCTGACAAATTGGTGTGTCATCAAAGAAAGAGAGAGTCATGTGAAATAAAAGTCTGTGGTTCAACATCTCAGTCAGAGAGTCAGAGGGCTGTGAGGTAGCATGTTTGACCCTTGCTCATGAATGAAGTTTGTTTTATGTCCTCCTCCTCTTTGCCTGCCTACCCGCCCCTAGGTTCCACTGGGTAGGCAGTGGGTGTCTACCTAAATCACTACTTATTTATTGTGTCCTATATAACCTATGTATCCTATGTACTATGTACCTATGTTGAATACTCATTCAACACATCCATATTGAATGTTTTGTATGAGAATAACAAAAATAATAAATAGACCATGTACTCAAGAAGGTCCCAATATCACAATCATATGTTCAACTAGTTGTTAAATGGTATGTGTAATATGCAGAAGCTAAAGGTGGGGGGACACAGGGAAAGGCACAACAAATCCAAAGAAGGCTTCACAGAAGGGATGACCTTTGAGCTAGGATTCCAAAGGTCAAGGGAAAGATTGGGTGGAGGAGAGAAAGGAGTAAGGGCGTGCCTGGCAGAAGCAAGTGCGTTTGTAGTGCTGAAGAGCACATGAGCCCACAGGCGGGTCTGGGGACTCGACTATCGTCTGATGTTTTTGGAACATAGGCTGTGCAACACGGGGGCAGGGAGAGCAAGTAAATGTGGCCCGAATGCCCCATTGCCAGTGGTTTTCTGAGTCAGCTTATAGAGTTTGGGTGCTAACTACAGGGAATAGGAGCCACTAGTGGGTTTTAAGTACAGAGTGATAGGGTTATACTTATATTTTGGGTAGTCCTCTGGATTTCAGTATAGTGAATATACAAAGGAAGGTGAGACTGAAAGCTGGGAGACCAGTTGAGAAGATCATCAATTGCGTCAAATGCTGAAAATGGTCAAAGAGGATGAGGACTGAGAAGGAGTTCATTGCATTTGGCAGCTGAAGGTCTTTGGTGACACCTAAAAGTGATTTCACTAGAATAATTTAAGCCAAAGCCATGTTGCTAATCCAGTGGTTCTCGAACTGTTATCTCCAGAGCAAAGGCATCAGCACCACCTGGGAACTTGCTAGAAATGCAAACTACCCAGCCGCATCCCATACCCCACCACAAAGCTCTGGGAGTGGAGTACATCCTGGGTGATTCTGATGTATGCCAAAGTTTGAGAACTACTGGGCTGAACAAATCTTTCTCCATCTCTTCTATAAACAGTGCTTATCAGGAACCAGCTCTTCCAAAACTGAGCTGATGCCCTAAACACTCATCAATATCATGGTTTCTCAGCTCTCTGAGTAAGTTGTTCCCTCTGTCAATTGTATGCTCTTCCAACCTTCTCTCTCTATGTATAGATACATGTAGATAGTCTCTACCTGGCAATATTGAACTCATTGTTTAGTGCCCAACTCAAACACCACTGAAATCTTTCTAATTTCTTCCAGGAAACCCTTCAATGGATCCTCTTGCACATACCCCTATTATGGCATTTATTTTATTATACTGTATTGTTTGGTTTACTGTCTTCCCCACTAGCTAGAAGCTCCTCAGGAGCAGGGACTGCCTGGTTCATCTCTATATCCCCATTGTTTTCACGTAGTAAATGCTCAATAAATGTAGAAACAGAAAGCTGTAATGGGTTGAGGAAATAAGAACAGCCAGGGAGAAATGACTCTTTTAAGAGGTTTATGAAAGAGAAATTTGAAATTGAAAGAAATTTAAAGAGAAATTTGTTTGAGTCTACAATTGACAGTAATTGTGTGTGGGCACACGTGTGCATTAAGGCTGGGAGAAAATTATTGGCTGAGAAGATCAGATTTATAGAAGGGAAGAAATGCATGACAATGAGAGTGGGGGCAGTTGGATAATGAATGGCAAGATGGCTTTGGAAAAGGCAGGAGGGGATGAAATCAACGTCAATGCAGAAGGATTAACATTGGAATAAAGGAAAGACTCGTGTCTGAGAGAGAAGGGCAGGAAGGAAAGGTGGGAACATAAGACATAAGTTGTAAGGTTAAAGGAGAGAGGTTGGGGAGCTCTTCGTTGGTCTGCCAATTTAGAAACGGGGAAGGCTAGGGACAGTTTTACAGGGGAGGGGATATTTGAGCTAGGAGATGTCTTTATTGAAGTGGGAAGTGAGGCCTATTGCTGCGGAGGAAACAGGGAACAGAAAGAAGGAAAGAGGCCAGAGGAGAGTGGTAGAGGCCTGCACATGCCTTAGAGTTGGGGGTGGGGTAGTCAGGTTAGGGAGCAGCAGTGGGGCTAGGGGTATTCTTTGGTGCTGATCCATTATAGCTGCTGCAGGCCCCCCCATTCACTCCACTGTCTTTGGCAATGGGAGCAGTATGGGTGGACTGTCTTCAGGCACTGTCTCTGCAATACAATGGATGATTCTGGATACAGATCCCAATACCAACACAGAAAGCATTCTAGCTCTACCTATCATCAATGCTGGAATATAACACAGACAATAACAATATTACATAGGACAACACAGGAAAAGATTTAAGATATATGAATTCGAGCTTAGAAGCAGGATACAAACTATATGTATGTCATGATTACAGCTCTGAAAGGTGCATATGAAGCAACACCTGAATAAAATATACCAAAATGTTATTAGCAATGGTATCATAGGGGATTTTCCTTTAATTAGAAAAATATATATTTACCTGCTCCGTTTCCGACCTGGGCCGGTTCACCCCACCTTAGGCAACCTGGTGGTCCCCCACTCCCGGGAGGTCACCATATTGATGCCGAACTTAGTGCGGACACCCGATCGGCATAGCGCACTACAGCCCAGAACTCCTGCGCTCAAGCGATCCTCCTGCCTCAGCCTTCCGAGTAGCTGGGACTACAGGCGCGCGCCACCGCGCCCGGCAGAAAAATATATATTTAAATAAAAATATAGAAATAAATAGAATTGGTTCTTCCCCTACTGCCTTTGTCTTTTATTAGATATGTTTAGAAGAGAGTATTTAAAAATAAATAGTTGTAGTGTGGAACCAACCTGTAGAATTATTTGAGCTTCTCTCATCGGAGTGGCAGAGGCAGGGACAGGAAATCCTTGAGTTGTTCCAGAGCCTGTGGCTGGCAAGCAAGAGACTGGGCATCATGCTGTAGGGGAGCACAAAGGAGGTATGTGATCAGGCCCTTGTTTCAATAAACTTGGGAGACCAGGCTTACAATAAATGATTACTGGATAACTTATCCCGTGCTCAGCTGAGTAGTCCAAACAATGGGTGGGGTTGAATCTCTGAGGCTGAGACCTAAGGGCAGGCATACAGACTTTGCAGAAGTCACTTGTGTGCTACTGGAGGTAGTCAGATGAACCCAGGCTGTGCCTCTGACTAGCAGCTGTGTGCTCTTGGGCAACTTCTCAGGCTTCACTTTCTGCCTGTGATGTGGGAATCCTCATACCTACTGATAAGCTCACTGGAGCATTACGAACAGTAAAGCAGATAAAGTGCTTAATACAGTGCCTAACTGACAGCGCTCCATTAATATGTCCTGCCATTATCATTATTAATGTGATGAATGTTATTATTATCCATAAATATTTACGATAGAGGGAACGACTTTTACTTCTTTGGAGGGAATTCAGGGAGGTGTCCCCAGGGTGCTTCTCTCTCATCTCTAAGAGCAATGCTATGAGTTCACTCCAGGACTTGAGGAGGGAAGAGGGAAATATGCAAGGAGGAACTCCATGTTGGTTCTTCTTCTGCATGTATTTGTGCTACTTCCCACCCCCCCCCAAACAGGTGTGTATTACTCCAGAGCATGCTTTCCCCTTCCTCTCCCACTCTTTTGTCTTTCTTCTTTTCAACTCTTCTTACTTCCCTTTCCTCTTCAAGACCCCAAGGGGTGGATAAGGAACTACACTATCTTTTGCATGTTCCGAGTTTTGCTTTTTGAAACTTGAAAGCTGTCTCCTAGTTGCAGCTTGTGGAGTTTCCTCAAATCAGTCTGTGTGCCTGCTATTCGTTCTTCCCCTTAGAGAAGATCTATGCCCCCAACCGCTGCCTTTAATAAATACTTTTAAATGATAGTCATCTGTAGACAGGCAAATCTTCCAGACCATAAAAGTTCAATTAAGGAAGGCTCTTTTGAGGTAACTATATCTTGCAAAAGAAACCAAAAGAGGTGTGAACTGTCCACAGGGCCCTTCTAGGCAATGAGGTGTATTTTCCTGGACTCAGATGTAGATCTTAACGTGGGAACCATTCTGTCTTGCTAGCATCTGTTCTTCTTTTCTTGCTTAGACATTTAACAAGTGGGATAAAAGGGAAAAAGTCAAAGTTTTGCAAGAAAAATGCTTAGACCAGTAATCTGAGCAAGAGAGCAGAGTAGTCGTATTACATTATTCTTAACAAAAATCAAAATGATTAAAAACAAAAACAAGTTAGTATCCAGATCAGGTACAACCACCACTCACCTTCTAAATTCCAATTTTTACATTCCTTCCCACATTCATGAGTAATAATGATGTACTTTCAGCTTTGTTGGAAACCCTATTTGTATATTTTACAAGGTCATTACCTGCAGCACCAGATACCTGCTCTGAGCCCAGCAATTACCACCTCTGTCTCTGCACACATTAGCACACATACACACCACTGATTTGTACTTTCCTATAAAATTACTCTTTCCCTTTTTAATTAGAATGTTTTCAGAAGCAAACCCTATCGTTAAGGCCATGTACGCTTCCATTATAAATACCTGTTGCCAGCCATTAATTATCTCCTGATGAATTACTTTAGAAGATTTTTTAATGCTTACTTTAAAAAGTGAGATTTATTTTCCTTACTTGTGATGCCCCCCTTCATACTTAGTTAACCACTTTGAATTCCACATAATAAGAAGATGTTCCCTTTTCTTCTGCTTCAAGGGACTTAGATGTGATCTGTCCTCAGATAGGATGAAGATTTTTTTTCATACTTTAAGGTGGAAACTTTCTGTATGCTGGGACCTCACTGCTCAAGAATTTCTTGGCTAATTGTGAGAGAAGAATATAAGAATGTTGGGTAGAAACACCTGGATAGTCTCTGAGAACAAAACACCTTAACATTGCATAAATATCTATAGTTGCATAACCATTTTAGTGACTGAAGCACTGCGAGTCATCCAATAATATTGTGGTTTGATAATTACACAGTTGTGGATTTATGCTCCTTTTGAACTGGGGAGATGTCCTGGTGCATACAAACCAATCTTTTTTTGTGTCATTATATATAAAATGTATATTTCGATTTAGTAATTGAATTGTAACACCTCCCAGCATAAAATACTTAGAAAATTTTAAGTTAGGTAGTATTAAAGTGAGGATTCCTATAGGTAAGCTTTCCTGATTACCTCATGGATGGCAGAGAATTTTGGATTCTTTGTTAAGATACCATTCATCAGGTAGTACATGCATGAGGAACAGTTCATTATATAAGGACAATCTCAGATTTTCCTTTTCTTTCTTTTTTTTTTTTTTAAGATTTTATTTATTTATTTGACAGATGGAGATCACAAGTATGCAGAGAGGCAGGCAGAGACAGAGAGGAGGAAGCAGGCTCCCTGCTGAGCAGAGAGCCCATGTGGGGCTTTATCCCAGGACCCTGAGATCACCCTGTCAAGGCAGAAGCTTAACCCACTGAGCCACCCAGGCACCCCAGATTTTCCTGTTCTTGACATCAATTACATTAAAATAGTCACATTCCTAAAAGGGTAACAATATGTCAGGAAGCCCAAATTATAATTTCTTATATTGTTTATACCCTTAATCAGAGCAGAGACAATTAGTTGAAGAGTTGATTGCTTCTAATTCTCAGAATTAGTTTGAATCTTAAGATGAGCTCCTGTCTTCTGGAAATTGTCCTCTGTTTGACTGAACCTGGTGGACCTCTCAGAGTGTGGGTCTTTATTTTGCACTTACTCCATGCTCCATGCAAGACAAACAACCAACTACTGTGGGGTTTACAAACATGAATGAGAGATAGTTCCTATGTTCAAACTGTTTACAGTCCAGTTTGTATAGGCCACCTCAGTTCATTCATATCTTGTAGGCTGGGGACAGGATGAAATGAAAGTAGCCTTAGAATTAATCACAATGCTCTCTACTTTCCCACAGCCCCATGCTTTATCTCTGTTGTATCTATGTTATTTGTATACTGGCCTTCCAGAATGTACTCTAATCTCCAGAGAACAGGGGCTGGGTCTTGTTCTCAAGTCTATTCTCTCTATATGTCTGTATTGCCACAGAGTCAAGGATGTGCTTTGCAGAGGATAGGCTCTCAAAAAATGTGTTTAAATCAAAGACTGTATTTGCTTGCTTGGACTTCTTAATTACAGTGAGTCAGCTTGTTTTGTACCAGTATTGTGGACTTCACCAATATGGTGAAACTGGTGGACCTCTGCCCAGAGGTGCTCACACTAAAGATGGTCTTGGATGTGCTTCATTACTGTTGCAGGAAGAGACAGTAGAATGAGACTGAATAAGCAGTCAGAAACAGCAGGAGTTTTGTCTCAGCTGTCATTAATTACTTATTTAACCTTGGGCAGGGCACTTAAACTCTATCTCAGTCTCTTCATCTGTGAAATGGGGGATAATAATGACTGGTTTGGCTGTTTCCCATGACTGCTTTGTGAATCAAATGAGATAATATACTTAAAAGTGTTCTGAAAAGCCTAAAGCACTGCAAGAGTACAAGGTATTATTTTGCAAAGAAGTCTTCCTTTCAATTCTTGTTTCCATAAACACTTTTTCACACATCTCCAGGTTCCTGGGTTATGTGGTGAGATGTGTAGAGTAGCTCACCCTAAGCTGTTACGTTCACCAGAATCTTCTCTTTTTATTTTAAAGATTTTATTTCTTTATTTGAGAGAGAGAGAGCGAGCCAGAGAATGTGGGGTGAAGGGCAGAGGGAGAAGCAGACTCCCCGCTGAGCAGGGAGCCCGGTGCGGGACTCGATCCTGGGACTCGATCCTGGGACTCGATCCTGGGACTCGATCCTGGGACTCGATCCTGGGACTCCAGGATCATGACCAGAGCCAAAGGCAGACACCTAACCAACTGAGCCACCCAGGCACCCCACCAGAATCTTTTCTTCAACATCTGTAGCATTTAACTGATCCGGCCTAGGGTTCTCCGAAAGACCTAGACAATTATGCATCTTTCTCCAATTCATACATATATGTCCTTCATTCAGCATTTATTCAGAACATATTATGAGCACTTATGTGTACTACTGTGAGAGGAACTGGGGCAAAATGGACAACATAGGATCTCTGTCTTTGAGGGACTTGGAAGCCCATGGGATCTGAGAGAATAGACTTGAGAACAAGTAAGTGCTTAATTCTGCATTTGTTTTGAGAGGCAATTCTACCTGAGTTTTAATTAGTAAAGACATCTATGTATATTTTTAGTTTTGACTAAAATGAAAACTAGTGCTGCCTTATTCATATTTTTCTACTGCTAATGGTCTGTAGGTTTTAATTGGGCCCCAGAGACTGAGGTTTTTGTTTTGTTTTGTTTACTTCAGATGAAAGTTTGGGGGATCCCATTTTTCTTTGATTCAGTATTGTTATGAAACTTTAAGAAATAGCAATAGCTAATTAGTTATGGGATTACCTGAATAATTTCCCGCCAATTTTTCCTATAAGGTAAGAATTGCTTCGATTAGAGGCACTGTCCTGGGGAAGACCATCCCCAAGTCCAGTAGAGTAATTAAACTGAAGAGTGCATTTGGGGCTGACATTTCCAGGCAGATTCTGGCATTTCATATCCTTGGCTGCTACTCAAGCTTTGAGACACCACCACATGACCCCCTGGATCCTGAAAGGGATTAGGAAACTAGTCACCTAACTGCACACAGTAGAATTTTGGCTTAGCTTTGGGGAGAGCTCAACAGGAGAAAGTATATTTCCATGCAATTCCATCCTGCTAATCAGTTAGGGTCCTAAAGTAATCAACAGCTGTGGGGGTGCTCCACCTGAACACAACTCTTTCTCTTTCAGCTACATTGATCTCTTGCCATTTTTATCTTCTCTACCAAACTTCCTTTTCCTTCTCTTGTATTTCCTATATCTGAGAGTAGCCCATGATGATCCAAGATACTGAGGTCATTGCTGATTCCTTGACCTACATTTCCTCTCTCATCTAAGCTATTACTAGATTTAGGAGCCAATGCTGCCCATCTTTTCTGCAACCCCACAGCACCTGCCCAAGTTCCTGTCTTGGGGGGAGAGGCTCAGGTCTTTATTGTTTGCCTTCCTCTACTTGTTCCCTATGTCTGAAAAAGCCTTAGACCTCTAAACATGAGATATCTCTTCTCTACCAGATTAATCTTTTGGTTCTTTAATTCTTAGTTCATCTCTTGGGGTCTTCCCGGAAGCCTTCCCTGCCCACTCCTAAGCTGGGACAGGACTCATAGTCCACCAGATGTGAACCTACAATATTCTACCTGTCATACTGGATTTTCATTGTTGGTCACTGGTCTGTCTTTATCCCTCAGGTACTCACACAGGATTTGACCCATGGTAATATTTACCAAAATGCTACATGATGAGTTGGATTGAGTTGTTCTCCTCTCTTAGTCTTTGCCAACTCCAGTTTTTCCCTTGATTTTCAGCTCCCATTTTGTTTTGTTTTGATTCCTTTATATCCATAGCTTCCTTCAAAACATGTCTTTTAAAACACCTCTTTGGTCATAAACTTCTCCTACTTTGATTCATAACATCTAATCTTTATTCCTCTTGTCCTTGTGGCAGTGTATGTAATTTTAAAATGGTAACAAATCCAGCAAAAGTTATATGTGAGCATAATAGTTGTTTTTCTTAAAACAGTCACCTTGGGAAATGCACACCTATTTTAATTAGTCAAAGCCACAGTCATTTCTGGAGCCACTCTTTGGGGATGAATCCCTTCACATTTTTCTGAATATATTTTAATAGTGACACAGTTAGTCTTTGCAGGTGAGGTTTAAAATTTGTATAGAGCCAAGTCACCATGAACTATATTTAGTGAGTAAAGAGAATGCTCTAACTGGTAACTCTATGTGTCAACAACTAAAAAGTAATGTTATTATCTTTCTCTGAACATATTTGCACAAGGGAAATTCCAAAGCTATTTTGACTAATTGTGTTATTTTTGAAAAGAGTTTCTAGCATCCCAAGGTGACTACTTTCAATAATAGTACTTGCTTTTTTATTGTAAAGTGCTTATTCAAATCCAGTTTGGAACTTCATAAGCCTCTAATACCTCTTCTCATACTTGTGTAGTGTTGTTTTGTAGACACTGGGAATCAATAAAGCCATGATCTTTGCCCATAAGGACCTCCTAATTAGTTGAGAACACAGAAATACCAACAGTCTTATGTAAAAAATAGGCATTTTAATAAGATAAAGAAACAGTACAGTGGAGAGACTGTCTGTGAGGGGGAAGAATTTGTTACAGTGTCAGCAAAGCCTTCTCAGGACTGAAGGATTAATAATGATTAGAAGTTCACTAAAAGAAGGAGGGAAAGGGGATGATAAGAGTCCTTCCAAACCAAGGGAACAGAAGGTACAAAGGCTGAAACAAGAAGATATGTTTGGGGGAATCTCAAGTCGTTCAATACTGTTATTGTGTAAAGTTCACAATGGGGGCAGAGAGGATGAGAGATAGGGCCCAATGAAGTAAAGGCCTGTATTTGCTGCTTTTAAAAGTTTGGACTTTATCCTGTAAGAGGCAGGAAGAGTTTCTGTGTGTAGGATTTTCCTTCCCAGTAGGATTGTAAACTCTCACATCCAATTAGTCACATAGGTTTTCACCCCCCCCCCCCACTCACCCCTAGCTCCCAAGATTGTCTCAGATCCATTTCTTCCTTTTCATTCTGACATTTACCTCATTAGTTCAGGCCTTCATCTCCTCATGCCTGGAGTGTTTCACAAACTCCTGACTGGTCCCTGGGCTCCAGTTCACCTTTTGCTCCTGACAATCAATTTTACACAGGATTATCAGAGCAACTTTCCTTTCCATCAAGTCTCACTCCTGTTCAAAAGCCTTCAGTGGTTTTCTATGATCTGAGAGATAACTACACCTCCCCCTTCTCAGTTGGTCCTTCAAGATCTTACCAATCTGGTCCCAATCCTCCTTCCCTCCTTGACTCCTATCACTGCAAATAGTGCCAGAACTCATCTGCTTATTCTCTTATCTGTACCTTTGCTTTTATGGTGGCTGTCCCCTGGAATGTTACAACCACACAACCCTTTTTGCTTGTTCTGTTTCCAGCTGTTTTCTTTTACAAATAGTAAGCCCACATATACCCATGCTTGATTCTATTCCCCACTCTCCTCCCTGGAAGTAACTACTATTCTGGTTATATTTTATTACTATATACTGCATGGTATGCATCCATAAATAATATATAGTATTGTTTTGAAAAAATTTAAACATACATAAATGATACTCTTTACATCTCCTTTTGCATTGAGCTTTTCACTGTCATTTTATTCCTGAGTTATCCCTATTGAATATATGAATATAGTCTCATCTATTGCTGTATCTCATTTTATAAATATGCCATACATTATTCATGGGTGGGATTTAGGCTGTTTCCAATTGTTGGCTTTTACAGGGATTCAGGGTGTCATATATGTCAGTTGTTGGCTTTTATAAACAATGTTACAATGAATATCTTCAGCAAAACAGGATTCTCCTCAAGTGGCTTGTGCATCCTCCGACTGCAGTACGATCCCATTGTGCTGAGGACATTGATACGCAAAGTAAGGGATTTAAAGAAATACTTGCTGAATGAATGAATGAATGGTGTAGCACACAACTGGGGTTGATGGCCCTGTTCCTGGTCAATGGGCTTGGCGCCTGAGCCCCCATTTCCTTCTTTGACAGCGCTGGTCCTTCTCTAGCTGGCCCGGGAGTGTGTGTAAGTGTGGGGGCGTGGGGGCGACACTTATCTCACGGGAAGGGGTCTCTCGCTCCCGGCAAGTTCACGGTCTCTGCAACCCTAGCGTCTGAAGTTCAGGGTCCTATCACCCACCTCCTTCGACAGAGGCCCAGCCCAGCGAGGCAGTCCAGCGCCGACTGAGTTAAGGCGCGTCGAGATCAGACGCGGGCTGGAGAAGGCTTGGAGGGGCAGTCGGAGGACTCGTAGTAGATCCCTCCGCGCGCAGCTCGGGCCGGCGCTTCTTCCTGCGGGAAACCCCTGGGTGCAGAAGGCGGCGGGGCCCGGCCGTGGCGACAGGGGGGCGGGGTTTGCGGCGGGAGGAGGCGGCTGAGGCGGAAGGACACACGAGGCTGCTTCGCTGCACAGCCGAGAAAGTTTCAGCCAAACTTCGGGCGGCGGCTGAGGCGGCGGCCCGGGATTGGCAGACCCGGGGTGCGGGCAGTGGGGACACTTACGCCTGAGCTTCGGGGCACAGCTCGAGGCCGTGAGCCGCAGAACAGGAGGAGGAAAGAAGAGAGTGGGGGATCCTCTGTGGGGACCCCCTCCTCATGTGGATCTGCGCAGGCGGAGGCGGCGGAGGAGGCGACCGAGAAGATGCCCGCCCTGCGCCCCGCTCCGCTGTGGGCACTGCTGGCGCTCTGGCTGTGCCGCGCGGCCCCCGCGCGTGGTGAGTATGGGGCCGAGGTGTGCTGTCCCTGTCCCGGGGCCCGCGCACCGCCACCGCGGCCCGACCGGCCACCTGGGGCGATCATCCCCCCCCCCCTTCCGTCCTCCACTCTGCGAGGAGGCCGGGCTCGAGTGAGGCCACTCGGTTCCCCAAAGTTTGGACACAGTCAGGGCCTCCTTCCCCGCACTCCCTGCCGCCTCCTACGCTCCGCGACCGGTGGCCCCACACACGCCTCCTCGGCTGAAGGGGGGGCGGGCCGCGAGCCTCAGAAACTCGCTTTCCCAGGCGCTTGAGTTCGGGGAGTTGGGCTGTTCTGCCCTTTGATTCCGCGTTTCCTGGGGTCGAGGGAGAGAGCCGAGTGCCGGCTGCGCGAGACGAACCCTCGCCGGCCGGGGACCGCAGATGGGCTGAGCAAAGGAATGCCAGATTCTGGCGTGGAGGGAGCGGGGGCAGGGCCTCCGAGCGCTCAACGGCTTGTACCTCCGCTGCCAGACTTAGCCCTGGCGGAGGGAGGCACGCAGTCCGGGTGGGTGGGTTTGGTTTGGATGGGGACAGGGTTTCGTGGTGCGCCAGAGTCCTGACACTCCGAATCCCTGCTCCCGATGAATCCGGTGTGTTTTGCTCGGGGACTTTGAAAGGTGGAGGCAGGAGCAGTAGGCAAACTGGTGTGGCTGCATGCTGAGCCACATGATTTAAAAATCTCGACTGCTGTTATTCTTTCCGAGGCGCTGAGCTTGGGCGCTGTTTCAGACTCTGTGTCCAGCCCCAGGAATGTGGTGTGACGATCACCAACTCCTCCAACCTGGCAGCGGCATTTGCTGCTCTTTTGGCATGGTTGGGGGTGGGGCAGGGGCGGGTGAGGAAAAGTGGATACGTTAATTCAAAGTGCTTCCTTGGAAAGCCTCTTTATGGTTGGATATGAGCAGCAGTCTTTCCGAACACGGTTGGACCGAGGAAAGGGAAATCGAATCACGTCTTACCCATCCCACCCATAGTCTTAGATTCCGATTTTCTTCAGACTGTTTGGTAGAAACAGCTTGGCTTTTGGAGCCCTTTGTAATCCTGGGTTCAAATCCAGCTCTGCCACCAACCAAATGGGAATGAAATTACCCAGCTAATAGGGTTAATTAAGAGAATGTATATTAAACCCATGGCATATAAGGTATTCAGAAAGTACTTTCAGGACAGGGCTGTGTTTTATTTTTAATGAACTCTGCTTCCAGTGGGTTGGTAGCTTATGCATGTTTGTTAAACTGAGATTTCTTCTTTTCCTAGCCTAATCCGAGGAAAGTTTTTACCTTTACCAAAAAAACCTGGTACATGACCTATGTCTTTTTGCAAAGAAAAGGTTAAAAAGATGATGAGCTTCAGAAAAATTTGCTCTTTGTTCATTGTTAACAGACAGTTGGCATGCCAATCACAGATGTTTTAAAGAGAACACATTTTTTGTTTGTTTGTTTTAATCTTTTTATCAGAGTACTGAATTTTCATCACTAACCAGGTACTTCTTGGAAAGCTCTAATTCCATGCACCACTATGTCCCTAAGGATTTCAGAAGTGGACCAGGAGGCTGTGTGATGATGAACCAGAAATCATTGTTTCAGAAGCATTTAACGAAATAGGATGGCATTTTTGCCTTTCCTTTTTCTTTTGAGTAAAAGCTTGACTGTAAGTGTAGATTTATGATAAAAAGGACTATAAACAATGGGCTAGTTTGAGGATTACAATCCTTGGTTTCTACCATTAACTTGGTTTAGTAAATAACTTAATCTTCATGGTAGGTACTCTCCTCATTTATGAAAAGAACTGAAGAAATAATCTTAGAGAGTTGGAGGGAATAATAAATAAGACTGCAAAGCAATTTTTAAAATTAAGTGTTAAATGGTAAGATTGATGGCAGAAATTGGATTACTTTGACACATAAGGCTTCTCTCATTCTAGGACCTCAGTACATAGAATGATACCCTCTTTTATACTTTGGTACTGATGACATAGTGCTATTACAATACAGCAAGCTTTAAGGTGGACAAGTTGAATGTTAGTTACTTCAAAGGACTAGATATGGATATGTTGATTTTTAGACAAGTGTTCTTCAGATGCTAAACTACTGCAATAAAATATTTTAAAAACCTGTTTTTTGGTATAAATCTTAAATCTTTTCAGAGTCTAGTAGAGAAGGCTTCTTGAATCTTCTTGATCTGTTATCATTGTGTTTTTGTCAAGGTACCAATTTTAATACATTCTTCCCAATTTTTGAGTGTTCCTGTATTTGGGATTGTGGCCAGTTGTTAATTTAAATATCATTGAGTTCCCAGGGCAAGAAGGAGTCAACCCATCTGTCTGATTGTCTAAACAGCTATCCAAAACCACCTCTTGCTCCTTGTTTTCTTTTGCTTTGTAATGGGAAGTGATTCCCTGGTTTTAAAGCCTGCTAGATAATTTCTCAGCTGAATTCTTCTCTTGCTTTTAAAAAAATAAATCACAAAGAGCAATTTTTTTTTTCATTCAGTTGAGGATGAAGTTTATCCTAACACTATTTTTCTTTTTTTTTTTCTTTCTTTTGGTTCTTTCTATATTATTATTCTTCGGCAGGGACAGGGTGGGAGTGGTAGAGGGAGGAGGAAGGAGAGTGATTATCTCTTGTCTTTCTTTTCTTTTTCCTGATGTTTTGATTTTTAAAAATTATTTACCCACATCTCCTTGTCATCCCACTGTGCTATTCCCACTCTACTGTCTCTTCCATGGGCTTCCTGTGGTATAGAGGAGTAAACGTTTCGTTTACCTGAATTGTATTTGCTGACTTCAGGACCTTTAGAAAATGTTGAAATTCAGTGGGATATGCTTGGATGCTTCAGAGCAGTCTTACAATACATTTTAAAAATATCACACCCGCAGAAATTCTATTTTGCCCACAAAATTTGCATTGATCTAGTTCCCACTCTGATGCCATTCCTGGTGGTTCTTCTCCGTACCCCATCCCCTGTGATAGAAGGAGGCTCCATGTCCTGGCTGCATCAAAATCAGACTCAACACCCAGGGATTCTGATACAGCAGGTCTGAGAACCTGTGTTTTTCAAGGTTTACGGTAACTTCTTGGAATCTACTGATAGTTCATTATTCTGCCTTGAAGTGTATATAGTGTGTATATGGGGGGGTCTTTCCTTCTTAATTTTAATAATTTCCAGAATTAATCTAACCTTAGCTATACCAGTGTTTTAACCCTCTATCAAAGATTTTTAAAATTGCTAAATAAAATCTGTTGAGTATAATGCCATTTCTTCTTGTTCATCTGGACACAGTGGGTCTCCATTGTCTCTTTAGAAGGGCTTCATATATTTGAAAGATATATTATAAATCCTCTCCCAGATCCTTTTCTTTTCTGTTGTCCTTTTTTCTTCAAGCTTCATTCATATATATAATTTTGGACTCCCTTTATTTATCCTTGAATGAAAATATAGTAAGAGATTTTACATTTTACTGATATTATGTTTCCATTTGTTAATTTAAGTGCTTGCTTTCTTGACATTTCTGTCTGGATGCCACAAGTTGAATGTTTCATTTCCCTCTTCTTTCCCTTTTTTGCAAATGACTTGAAACCAGAAGGTTTATTTTCTTCTACTCTGCTGTTTTTATTGGTTTACCATATGTATAATACTTTGGAAAGATCACTGGACTAGGAGCCAGAAGACCAGTATTCTCCTCCAGGTCTATATTTAATCTTTTTATTGTATTGTAATCTTGTGAGAGGGATTTTGGTCCTCCATTTGCTCACATATGTTGTCCATAGTCAACTGAGCCAGTTAGAGTTGAGACTAGAATCTCTCCTTTGGTCCTCAGTCCAGTGCTTCCTCCACTCTCCACACCACTTCTATCTTTTATACAAATGAGCTCATGTACACGAAAACACTTAGAACATCCTCAAGTGCTTATTGTTAGTGTGTACTTCTTGAGGAAGAGAATTGTGTTTTTTCATTTGTGCATTTTTTCCCTAATGCCCTTTCCCTGTACCTGGCACAGTGCCTTGGCATCTAATAGACATTCAATAATTGTTCGTTCAATTGAACAATTACTTATAGTCATTTTCTTATTCTAGATTACTATGGTAATCCAAGACAGTTTTTTTTTTTTTTTTTTATAGTATTTTCAAGAGTCATTGCTTACCTTGCATTTGGGGAAAAACCAAATTTTTCCCTTCCCCAGATGTTTTATTTAAACTTGCAATTTTGAAATTAAATGTGTGTGTGTGTGTGTGTATGTGTGTGTGTGGTTTCTTCTCTTTTTTTTCTGATCACTTCTGCAAATCATAAAGGTCACTTTGACTTTGGAATTTAACCTCAAAGGCGCTGTCATCCACCCCCTGCCTCTCACTTGAGCTGTTTCTACTGTTTCCTGTATTACTATATCACTAGGTCAGCAATTTCTGTTATTTTGTTCAGAGTTGCCACACTTTATTGTAATTTGGTCATTTGGGGGATTATTGGAATGGTATTTTTAAAATTAGAGTTAACTAAGTTAATGTTTGTTTTGATGATTTTTTTGAGGTTTTAAAAAATTTTTATTATGAGCTTGATATCACAAACTAGTATTAGACTAAGAGGATATATATGTTTAGTAAAGTTTTTTTTTTCCCTACCAAGAAAGTTCCTTAAAAGCCACTACCACAAACAAAACTCCAAAGATGAGATGTGATAAGGAAAACCTTGAGAGAACCATATAGTGCCTGAGCTATCTCTGCAACAAGGTTTACTCCTTGAGGGGAGGTACTACATCATACATATCTCTTCTCTGGTTGATAAAACTTGTTTGGCATATGCCCAGCATGTAGAGTCATCCAAGTAACAGGTCGGCTTTGTTATATAGCACCTGTGACTCCTGCTCTGTCCTCCCCACATTTGGGACATTTTAGAGGAGAGGCCCATGGTGAGTGAGGGGTGTGTCTTTATGCTCCTTTCTCCTTTGAAAAGAAAAGATCAGTTGGAAAGATGACCCCACCTGTAGACTTTTATATATCTCTTTATTAATTAATGGGTAGCTGAAATTTTCCTCTTTGTTGACTTATGTGTTGGCAGAAGCTTTAAAATCCATCTAGTCCTTCTATCCTTTCCATGCTGGATCTGCTCCTCTTACAACATCCTTGTCAAGAGGTGGCCTACCTCTTGTGGTAGCTTCCTGCCTTTGGAGGCAGCTTAGTTCATCTCTGGACAACTCTGATTTTTAGAAAGATTTTCTTGTATTCATTTGCAGTCTGTCTCCATATGACTTGTGCCCCTTGGCATCTTCTCAGGAATTGGCCCTATAGAGTCCTGAGTCCTGCGTGAGTAACAAGGATCCAAAGGAGTACTCTTCACTGAATTGATACCTACCTCTCCATAAAAAGAGTTAGACCTAGTGAGGGGCATGAAGATGATTCCATCTGGGGTGTTTTCCTGGAGATTCTGATTCAGTGGGTCTGAAATAATGTCTGGGAATTTGTATATTTAAGAAATAGCCAGTTAATTTATATATTAGGGAACTCTGGAATCATTGCAGAGTGAATGCAGAGAAACCAAGGATTTTTTTGGTTTATTTTTGTTTATTTGTTCTTTTATAGTACTAGAGGTAGGTTGCTTTGCCTGGGTCTTGTAGTCATTTTCTACCCTTGAAAATGCTTGCTTCTTGCTAAATGCCTAGCTTGCTGGCGAAGTTGCTCTGGTATCCCCAGAAGGCCAGTAAAGTTGTTTTGTCTTAAAAAAAAAATCTACAAACTATTCAGAATCTTAGGGCTGCTGTGTATGTGTTGTATATGAATTTGGTGAAAGCCTTCTTATCCCTTCATGAGAATGTTACCAGAGATGCCAGAATACATAGGTGTTCATTGGGTTTTTTTGGTGTCCACTATGGAATTCTGTCCTACTCCTTGTGATGACACTGCCTTTGAAGATGTCTCCTTTTTCACCTGTGAACACATACCTGGTATCAGGGATTTCCCTCAGATGTGTTAGTGCAAAGAGATAAAGGCCACTCCTTTCATGCAGTCCTGCCTTCGGGCTGTCTGGGCTGCTGCTGCAAATGGAGTAAGGAGGGAGAATAAAGAGGAAATCAAGGGTCTCTGGAGCAGAACAGAGCATTCTGTAAGAAGGGGCCCAGGGGTGCTCCTCTGACAAAGACACTGTCCTTTATAGAAAGTGACTTCAGATCTGAAACGATCAACTCAGGGCCTGTGGGTGGACAAACTGCAGTTTTCATTTATAGTGGTAGGTTTGCTGTAGATCTGTGCTTTCGTCCTTTCCTTTTTGAGACAGATACTAGTTGTGTGGCAGAAAATGTGTTGTGACCTTAAAAAGAAGAGTAAAGCCAAGAAGAGGGGTTGATAAAAGCCGGAGCTTGGAGTGTGAGAAGTGAGATAATTATTGCATTTATTTATATGTGTAAATATGTAAGCTTCCATATAAGACTCTGGTAGGAGCTCTAGCTCTTGGCTCTGAGATTTATTATCTTTGTAGTTCTTCTGTCCCAGTGATGTGTCAGGGAGGATTGTGGTGTGTGTTATCCTTAATTTGTGTGTTTCTTCATGTGGTAGGGAGTACGGGGTATTCTGCTTTTGTAGATGTGTGGGAATCTTTTGACCAAGCAGAAGATAGGGCCCTGCCTCCAAGGAGCTGACATCATTGTGGAGATAAAGCAGATGAGCACACAAGCAGGAATATGAAATACAAGTCATTTAAGTCACTTATCTACAGTCTCAGAAAACAGTTTCCTGCATTTGGGGTGACTAAGAGCTGTAGGGTCTAGGGGAGTAAGCTGCAAGTTTACTAGGGAATAGTGACTCCTGGCGCACTCTTGCTAGGCTTGTCTGCTATTCGCCCCTTCCTCTTTTGTAACTTAGAAGTATCAAAACTTAACTTGAGGAACAGATAAAGGCCCCTTTGTCTGGTGGGGGTCTGAATGTAAATTTGGCATATGTTGTGGTATCTATTATGTTTGTCAGTAGGTTTGTGGCAAGAGAGAGGGCTGGTCTTAGTCCTGGATGCCAGGCCTGATCTAGAACAAGTTAAGGTGGAGATAGCTTCTTTGGAAGATCTAGTTCTCAGTGGCAGTAGCTGAAGGAACTTCTTGTCATGGCCAGGCAATGACTGAGGTACAGTATGGACACACCCAGAGCTGCTGCCTCAGGTGGCATTGATTAATCATACTAACATCTCCCTTACCCACTGTGCTTGTCTTGGCAAAACCCTGTTCTACCAGCTCCTCAAAGTTTGTGTTTTACTAGATATGATTGAGCAGAGTCTTGGGGGGTCATTTTACTGTCCTTTGCCACTCCTGAACTGCGGGTCAGTTACATTGGTCCAACTCTGGTGTCCTTGGACTTTGGCCATTAAGTGAGGGGCCTTGGTCTTTTTTCCCATTGGACTGAAGCACCTTCCCCAGAGGCCTGCCTGAGGCAGTTTCTAGTCTTCAAGTCAGTTCCTTTCAGAATATTGGCACCTGGGCAGTGACTCTGATTCTTTGAATACGTCAGCCAAACTTCATGCCAAAATGGACTCAAAGCTTCACAAAGACAGGTTGGATCTATGGGTGTTGCAGAACCTGTTTCTGGATTAAGAGTAGCTCCCCCACCCTTATATATATTTAATCATATGAAGAAAGCATGTGTGTATTTTATGAAGTAAGGAAAACATGACGATAATATTTTGATTGGAGTTGGATATCGTCTCCTCCATAATATGTTGTCTTTTAACAAATAGCATTGCTTTAAAATGCAATTTTGCTTGCTGAATATAATATTGTACAAGAAGATGTGTTTACATTCTGAAATACACTGCCTTGTTCAGAGACAGGTACATTTTTAAACTGTTTGCTTTTTTTTCATATCTTTTTACTCTCTGTCTTGTGAGGAGATTCTGGAAAGTTTTTAAGCCTTGAAGATTAAATAGTGTATTTTAACTGACCCTAGGAGGGACAGGTTGCTA
Organism: Mustela putorius furo; assembly: GCF_011764305.1. Taxonomy (NCBI): domain Eukaryota; kingdom Metazoa; phylum Chordata; class Mammalia; order Carnivora; family Mustelidae; genus Mustela; species Mustela putorius. Next base: position 2,234,409 of record NW_025421424.1, read on the forward strand.
TGCTGGCATATTTATCCAACATTTAAATTAGATAATTGAATAGTGCTTACTCACTAATATCTTCTGTTGAGTCTCTGAATGTGAATAGTCAGAAAACTAGACAGTGCTAATGTGTTAACTTCTCTAAATGGTAATTGTAGTGAGCTGCAAAGAAACTTGTTTAATTCTCTGCTTTCACATGCTTTCGTCCAGAAAGTGTTGAGACTTGTTGAAGTTTGAGGATGTGTATATTTTGATTATGATTTTTATTATGTTTTTGTTTGCCATGAACATGCCTTTATTTATTTGCTAGATCTTCTTTAATTGGAAATGTTAAGGACATTTACTTTATTACAACATTTGAAACACTTTCTAATCTTTATGAGGATTATTAGAGGAAGGATATATCTTGTGAATCATTCAAGTCCTTGGTCCTGTGTTACTATTTAAAGTAAGTGACAATGTTTCATGACTCCTGTGACATATACTTCCTAAGAGACTTAAGGAAAATGGTTGTACCTAAAAACAAACATTGTAATATTTTAATGTAGGTTTACATAGTAATAATTATTCCTCATTTTTATACATAATTAACTTATATTTATATATTTTTTCTTTTCTCTGGCATCTTTACATGATTTTTTTGGAGGAGGAGGTTACTTAAAAAGTAGTTAAGGATGTTGAAAAATCTAAAAGAGTGTGAGAAAAATAGTCACAATTATCCCACTCAGTATTTTGGTGTACATCTTTTTTTTTTTTTCCCCTACCTGTAGTTTTAAAATGTTTTGATTCATAATATATATACACACAATTTTCTGTGCTGCCTTTCTTTGATGGTTATAAATATTTATCATATTTTTAAGCATTTTTTCATAAATTGAATTTTATTGGCTAAGTACTATTCTTTTAAAAATATTCTTGTTTTCTGAGCTGAAGTCAAGTGTCGGATGCTTAACTGACTGGGCCACCCAGATGTCCCAATAATATTCTTATTAATTGGGTTACTATGTTTTGACCATTCCTTGGTTTGGTTGCATATTTAGTTGGTTCCATTTTTTTCCTATATAAATGATACTCATCTTCATACAGAAATAGATTTGCAGAAGAAAAATTGCTATGCCAAAGAGAGTGATTTAAAAGAATTAGGAAACAGAATTTAAAAACAAACAGGAAAACATAGAAGAAAATTAAAATCTCTAATAATTCCATCACCTCCAGCCAAAACCCACAATTAATATATTGGTACATTGTAGACAGGTTTTTTTTTTTTCCCCCTCTGTCTATTATTGCAATTGGGAGATTAGCATATGTATAGTTTTATCATCTGCTTCTGCGCTACTTAAAATACTGTGAATGTTTTCTTATATATATATATATTTTCTTTAATGATATTAAAGGCTGCATACTGTTCTATCTTAAGGATCAGATATATATATATATATATATGTTTATATATATAATTTAAACTGAAATCAATTCTTAGTTTGTAATGTTTTTATAATTATAAATAATGCTATAATGAAATTCTTACGTATAAATCTTGGTAGGAATATTTATTTTGTTAACACTAAGTTCTCAGAAGTCAATTTATTGTATCAAAGAGTGTGGACCTTTTTGTGTCTTTGATATACACTGCCAAATTCCCTTCCATATAGTTGGACCAAGCTGTAGTTCATTAGCAGAATATGAAACTGCCAGTGTTGCCAGCTATGTTCAACACTGATTTTTGTTTTTAAAACTTAACCAATTTGATAAGTGGTAGATGCTTCCTCACCTTAATTTGCCTCCCTGATTACACAGTGATATTAAATGGTTTTTCATATAGTCAGTGGCCACTTATTTACTTATTTTGGTAATCTGTGTCTTTTACCCCTCGAGATACTTGTTTTTTTGTTACTGATTTATATATTAAGGCTATGAGTCCTTTGTCTTAAATGTGTTGAAACATTTCAGATTACTACTAATATATGTATTTTTTTCTTCCAAATGTTTATTTAAGTTCGAGTTAGTTAACATATAGTGTAATATTGGTTTCAGGAGTGGAATTTAGTGATTCATCACTTACATATATAACACCCAGTGCTCATCGTAACAAATGCCCTCCTTAATACCCATTGCTACCAATACTGATATTGAAAACTGTTTATTTTTTTATTTTATTTATATTTAATTTTTATTTTTATATTATTTTATTTATTTATTTATTATTTATATTTTATTTTTATTTTTTAATCCTTTGACTTATAATGAGCTTGGTCAGTTTTCTTTGTATTTGTTAACTGGTATTTTCTTTTGCTAATTTAAGGTTCTTATCTGTATCATAAAACAACAGGCTGTCTGTTGTATATGCTCAGGAAATGCACATTTAACCTTTTATAAAAAAAATACTGGAGGAAAACAGTATTTTCTGGAGGTAAATATGTGATTTTTGGTGCGTTGAGGGTAATCTGCTTATGTCCTGTCTTCCTGGATAGCCAAGATTTTTGAAGTATGTAACATCCCTAAAAGGCAGGACTTGTGCTTTACTAAATCTGACAGTTTGACCTAATTGATAATTGTACTGTGGTCTAGCCAGTCAGTTTGGTCAGACAACAGGATGACTAAGATTCCCTCCCCTCTCTCCTCACCAAATTGATTAGTTGTGGGACAGAACTGACTGAATCAACCTGTTGTTTTGGCACCCCATGGACACCACCTGTTTCTTCAATTTCTCCCTCCAGCTTCCCACTGCCCTACTGCAGTGCTGTGTGCACGGTGGGTAGGAGATCAGTGTTGTTGCTGAAGAATGTTGCAATAAAGAAGAGTAGACTGCTTGTTTTTCAAGCTTGTATGTTCTTAAGGTACCCTGCTGCTTTTGACATTAAGAGCTCCAGCTGAACTGTTGTATGTGGAAGCCCTGCAGGTCTTAAGTGTTTGATTCAGAGTAATTTCAGGCAATATGAATGCTTTCTTAAGTATCATTGGAATTTACTGGGCTGGTCGTTTGCCAGCTATTGCCATATTTAGTATGAAAAGACCTGGGGAACAAGGACATTTCTGATCAACCAAAGAAGGAAAGCTTTCTGAAGAGGATTGTGACTCTTTTTGTTTTGTTTTTTAGGTGTGGTTAAGAAAATGCCAGTTAAGAGATTCAATTTGTGTCCACTGGTCTTTGTTTCTATGCCCCATCCAATTTCTACCTGTAAAATTAGTTTATGGGTAGGAAGAGAGATTTGATAGTGAAGCCCTTTCTTACCCTGAAGTCTACTGTTTCTGGGAGGAAATTAGAGAATTCTTACGCCTAGACTGTGCATTGAGAGGCTTACTCAGTAGATGAAGCTGCTGACTAAAAAACAGGTTGATGGGTGCTTATTCTCATCTCTTCTTGAAGGCTTATTCATTTTCTGCTCTGTCATGATCTGAATTTATTTTGGCCCAGTCCTTTTCTCCATCCTTCTTTTGGAACCATCAGCCTTCCCTCTATGGCTTAAAATTTCTCTGCCTGTTTTTCCATTTTAAAGATGAAGATAGTGTTTGGATCAGTCAATATAACTAACACAAAACTTATTTGCTTAAAGTAAAACAACCCCAACATTTACATAGCTATGTAGAGTTTACAGAACCCTCTTATGTAATTGCCTCCTTTATTCTTCATGAAACCTTGCTGGAAACTGAGCCTCAGAGGAGTTACTGGCTTGTATACCATTGTTTAGCTCTAGATAATAAGTGACAGAGCTGGGACTAAAACTTGTGGTTTGACTTTTTAAACCTCAGCTTTTTTTTTTTTTTTTTAACATTTTGTTGAATTCTAACTATGTGTCTGTCATTTTGCTAGGGCTTTACATATATTTCCTCATTTAATTCATGTGGCTGTTTTAGGGTAGACAGTATATAACTGTTCTACAGATAAGGAATTTGGCACTTAGATTCATAGCTTTGGGTGTTGGGGTGAATAATGTGGTTAATGAAGAATGGAGCCGGGATTCAAACCTCTGGCTCCAGAGCGTCTTCAGTCAACCATGGCGCTGTATGTACCTTCCTACAGTTATACCTCACAACTGCTCTACAAGATGGGGAGTAGGTTAAGTGGGGAAACTGAGGCTTATAACATGTCCAGGATAATGCAGCTAATTAAGTGGCAGAGTTGGGATTTAAAGCTATGTCTGTCTGTCTCAGCAGTCCTTACTCATTCCAGTGTACTAAAATGCATGTTTTTATGATATCAATTCATTAGACTGGCAGTTCTTTGAATATAGAGGTCAGCTATTAGGAATCCTTTGTAGCTTCTGAATAAAAAAGAAATGGATAGACATTAGTTGACTGATGGCCCTTGATTTCCTTAGTTGATTTCAATCACCAGGACAAACAGATTGAATTTGGGCTGAGAGGAGGGAGTTTTCATTAAGGATGAGTCTTTAAGCCAAAATGGGGCACGCTGTGAGATCTTCGGAGGGCTGCTGTCAGGAGCAATGGCCTGACTCCCAAGGGCTCTGCCTGGGGACATTCCTGGCTATGTTTCTGGAGACTTCCTTGAGAGGGAATTGTCCCCTTATGAGGAGAGAAGGTGGGCATATGTTGAAGTCTGGCTCTGAACATACTAGCCCCGTGTCCTTGGGCAAGTTTCTTAAGCACTCTATGCCTCAAATTCATTATTAATAAAATGAAGATTATAGCAGCATGTAATTATTAGGGTTGTTACAAGGATTAAATAAATTAATAAGTGTATAATGTGATAATAATTCATAGTACAATGTCTGGCAAATAGTATAGTAAATAGTAGTTATTGTTGGTGGTGTTATTTTATGTTACAATATGGACTTTTTGTTGGTTTCACTTTAATTAAAATTGGATGAGTGATTTGGACCCTTGGTGAGGAATAGGAGCTTCTTCAACTTTGCAGCATGTATTGTTCACTGGTTTTCAGTGACCGCATAAATATTTAAGGGTATTGTATTTGAGTCTCTTTCTTTAATGGGGTGTACTTGCCACTTGGAGAAATTTTGTCTATTATACAAATTTCACTGATAGATATTAATTCATTTCCCCATTGTTTATTAATCAGGCATTTGTGGTTGGATGTTATGCTTACTACAGAAATGGTGATTTTTCTGAGTTGTATCTTTAAGGATAATATCAGATCCAACTCAACTATTCCCCAATTTCATACAATATGGCAAACATCATCACATGCCATTCTGTGTCACCATGTGGAATACTAGTCTAAACCGAAAATATTTAATGCTTTAATTAGCCTTATAGCACTTAATGGACTATCTCTGTTGGGCATTTTGAAATAATAAAAATATCCTATGGTCTGTTGTTATGCTTTTAGGGACTCCTGGAGATTTGGGGATCTCAGGTGGAGGGTTGCCCATCTAGTCCATCCTTGTTTTACAGATGCAGAAACTAAAGCCCAAAGAAGTTACTTGCCAAAGAACCCAGAGCTCGGTCGAGGTTGGGGCCCAATCCAGTGCTCTTTCCTCTGCATTCATTACTCAGATGATCTGTCAGTATGTCAACCATCTTTTTTTTCTTTTTTTTTTTTAGATCCTAAAAGGAGTGGAAGAGTGGGGGAGGGGAGAGGTGTGCATATTGAAAATGTCAGTGACAGCAGAGAAAATATTTGACTGTGAGCCCTGCCTGTCCCCCTTTGGATTTCTCTGTAGTGGTTAAGACAAGCCAGTGGGGCTGGTGTCATTAGTGATTCAGTATTGGATTAGCCAGGACTGGTGGAGTTACTTTCTCAGAAAAGGGTTTCGTATTTTAACATTTGTTTCCCATGACAGTTTGCTTATTCTCAAGTTTTGGCAGCCTTGAGCAAATGGTTGTCAGGTTTTTGTTTTGTTTTGTTTTAAGACAAAACTCCAATTTTATTTTGCTGATTTAGTAAACTGTCTTCTACCTACCACTCCCTTTTGCTCCCTCTATAATTATTTCTAAGACTTTGTTTTTCAATTGTGGGAGTACTATGAAAGGTTTTCTTTTATAGTCTGCGATATTTATAATTATGTGTAAGCACACTGTTTACAGAAAATGTAAGTGGTGCATATGGAAACTCAAATCCTCTTAAAACACTTAAAATATTTTCCAATAATTTAAATCTTTCCAAAAAAGCAGCTGAAACCACTTATGGTAAAAGAGAGGAGGTGTATACTAAGGATAGCAGCATTTGGATGTAATTAATATCAGATAAAAGTGAATGTCACTTTAGAGGAACTGGGAGTATATGAATGAAAGCAGACTGAGGCATGGTTCCTTATTAATTAAGTGAACAAAACAAGACAAAAATCTCTGTCCTTATGGAGCTTATTTTTCTATACCGAGGGCTTATTATGTGACAGATGCTTGACTGTACTTGGTAAAAGTACTTCACCTGTTTCCTTTGGTCCTTACAGTAGGTGTTTGATTCCTATTTACTGAAAGATTAAAGAGTGGTCATCTAGGCCACTCAGCTGACCATTGGTATAGGCCAGCAATTGGAACCCCTCTTGCCCAACTCTAGAGCTCACACACTTACCCATTATAAATAATGTTCTTGTCCGTTTCGTGGAATCCTGTAGTCACAGATAATGTAACGTTGGATTTAATAATATTTTGTATACCAAACTGACTTAAGTTTTCCACTTCTTAACACCTTACCTCTGAATGAACATGTGCATAATATGGGAATTACTTAAACTTCAAAATTCTATTTCAAGGATTTGCAGTCTTTTCCAAATCTTTTTGAAAGGGGGAAGAATGGATTTATGTTTGTCATAATCCAAGGAAAGATGTTTAGCATTTCTTTCCCTTTTATATCTTGATCCTAAAAGAAATTCTTTAGTAGATTAAGATCAGGAATGAATGGGTAGCTTTTTTGTTTTCCTAATAAAAAACATTTTGAAAGATTGAAAATGGCCATCCTGAGTCATATTTGTGCCAGCCTTTTTAGTTACGGATAGCGCTTTTTTGTTTTTCCGATAGCTTTTTCTTGACTGTGTGTATGCACATATATTCTCATTATTTAATTTTGAAAGGGATGTAAGAAACCACATAAAACAATTAGAATCCCTAAGCATGTGAATAATGAACATAACCAATTACTGAAACTACCCAGTACTAACCTATCTTGGCCTGGGAAGTGCAGCATTTCTACATATATCATTATAGAAAAAGTATACTTTTTTCTGTGAATGTTCTCCTTATTATATTATCTCCTTTGTTACTGACAATCAATAGTCATCTGTACTGATAGATGAGAGAATGTGTCTGTCACCAACAGATAATCCCAGATACCCCATCTGTTTTATTATTTTTTAAATTTTTAAAAAATATTTTATTTATTTATTTGACAGACAGAGATCATAAGTAGGCAGAGCAGCAGGCAGAGAGAGAGGAGGGAGCAGTCTCCCCACGAGAAGAGAACCTGATGTGGGACTCAATCCCAGGACCCTGAGACTATGACCCGAGCCGAAGGCAGATGCCTAACAACAGAGCCGCCCAGGTGCCCCAATCCCATCTGTTTTAAAATAGAACCTTACACATGTGTGCTCACACATGTGGGTCTTTCAAGGAGAATGAGAGTTTTTAAGGAGAGTTCATACTGAGCTCTCCTTACGGTTTAGTTGTGTTAGATGCCCATTGAATGGTACAGGGGACCATGCTCAGGGATATTAAGGAAATGAAAGAGATAAATGACAGTAGAACTTGATTGTTTGTTTTTAATTACTCTTGGCATGACTAAGGTACCCTTTCCCACTACATTTTGATTTTTGCTTTAGCATAGCTGGTGAGTTTTGGAATAGCTAGACCTGGCTCTGATTCTTAATTAAGAATATTGGGCAAGCCACTTAACTTCTCTAAGTCTCAATTCTCTTATCTCTGTAGCAGGGATAATAGCAGTACCTAACTTGCAGGATTATTTGCAGATATTAGAAACAACATTTTAACTGCATGGTGAGCTTGTAACATTCACTGAAGTAAAAGAATATTCATGGCACAAAATAGACATTCAAGTTGAGGGAAGGGCACCCACAATTTAAAACTTCATTAACCTCATGATAATTCCTCCCTTTAGAAGATAGTCTGGAAATACTTGTCTCTTACCCTTCTCGTTTCAGTTTCTTTCAAGGATTCCCTTTAGACTTGGCTTCATTGCCAAGGCAAGAGCAGACTAAAGCACTATTATCTGGTAATTTCAAATTTGTAAATTAACTGTGTGTGAATTAGAAAAGCCTTTCTAACCTTTTGTCTGCTCAAGTTTGCAGCATCTTGCACCTGTCACCTCAGAAACAGCTGATTCATAGAAAAAAGCTATTTAGTATTTCAAATTAAAGCCAGAGATCTCTTTTAATAAGAGGATCTACTTGGTTGGTTTACTTGTTTCCATCTTTCACCCCTGAGTCTTAATAGAAATCAGGTTTGAAATGTTAGAAGCAGTTGGTTTTCAGCATTGGGAAAGCTTATCTAATCAGGCATGTGAAGTGGCCTATGTTGGATTTCTGTGCCAGGAAGGCTAGCAGAGGTTGAGGAGATTATCGCTCTTGCTTATAATTCCTGAGCATTGTCAAGACACTGGGAGAGCAGTAGGGATATTAAAAAAAGAGGTTGAACTTGGTTATACCAGTCCAACATACATCCCACTCCCATTTGGGTTGGTCTCATAACATAGGTGTATGTAAACTAATTTGAATCATGTAATAGTTTGTCGTTTCAGGGCTAGATGGTGAGGATTTCCTGTTTCACAGAATTTTGGATTGGGAATTTTACATTAAATAGTGCTTTCTGATGTATAGTCACTTTTGTAACATGATCTCACTTTAGCTGCAAATAAACTCTTTTAAGGAGGGAAGGTTGGTGACATTATTTTAGTTTTACACATGAGAATAATAAGTCTCAAATAGCTCAAAGGAATTCCTTTAGATCACATGGTGAGTGTACAGCAAAGCTGGGGTTAGAACTCAGGTTCTGATTTCTATGGCAGTTCTTGTTTCATTATACCACACTGCTTCCTGCATAATGTACCTAAATCTGAATTCTGTTCCCCAGGATAGTAAAGGATTATCTTCCTTTCTGTTTGATTAGCTGCGTCAGAGTATGACAGCAGTGAAGCAGAAGTTGAGGATTCTCTCCCCAGATGACCAGTTAATTTTTCCTAAAGCTATTCTGGGGCTGCAGTCACTAGTTGTTACTGTGTGTTTTTTTTTTTTTTTTTTTTTTTTTAAGATTTTATTTATTTATTTGACAGACAGAGAGAGAGAGAGAGAGAGAGAGAGAGATCACAAGCAGGCAGACAGGCAAGCAGAGAGAGAGAAAGGGGGAAGCAGAGAGCCTGATGCGGGGCTCGATCCCAGGACCCTGAGATCATGACCTGAGCTGAAGGCAGAGGCTTAAGCCACTGAGCCACCCAGGCGCCCCTAGTTGTCATTGTTTTACCTGGACAGGATGTTGATCCAAAGTGAAATAGACAGGAGAGTGGGGCTCACTCAGCTTAGCCCATCACAGCTTCTGCGTGTTCTGCCAATGGCTCTGTAATGTCATGTTCATTTACATGCATTTCATGTGCTCTGATGTCTATTTCTTAGTATTTTTCTCAGCTGTTTTTAATGTCTCAAGCTTTAGTTCTTCCCGAATGGCCTGAAGTGACTTTCCTGTCCCTTAAAGTTTCCCTAAAATTTCTCAAGAGTGTGCAGCATGGGCTTCTCCTCAATGTAATTTTATTTCATTGCTCTCGGCAGTTCTCTCCTTAACTTAAGCAGAATATAAATTGTGAATACAGATGGGTGTGTCCACATTGCACTGTCACGAATATAAGTGCACTTTAGCTTTTCTTTTTTCCTTTTAACCAAAATGAGGAAATAGAGAATGTTTTGTTATGGTAGTTTTACACATACACCAACGAGGAAATGCGTAGTTAGCTTCTGTGGGAAATGTAACTGATACATTTCAGGGAACAAAGTGCATGATGGCTAAAATTTTAAGTCTGCCAAATGTTCACAGGGAAAGAAAGAAAAATGATCAAGCTCTCATACTGCACTTCAGTTTAGCTTATTAATTCTAAGGTTAATAATTTATAGGAGCCTCTGCCTTGTTTACACCTGTTATATATGAAAGTATGCTTGCCTTTCCACAGAATCCATTTCACAAGTTGTGCTTTCCATTCAAGGGAGCCATCTCAACAAACAGTGCAGGAGCTTTCCACCCAGTGGCCAACTGGTTGAAGGTTTGATACCTCAGTATCAACAAAATGTCAAATGGACCATTTTGACTCCTTCAGCAATCCATGTAGACATTTGGCCATGCCCTGTGATCAGCTGAGAGCTTGCTTGATGAAGGCCACTGTCATCTAGCCACATCAGGGCCATGAATCTTTCTCACTAGGAAGTCTTTGGCAGTTGTCTATCCTAAGATCTGGGATTCCCCATTCTCCATCATTCCTGAGGAGAGCTTTGATAGTGCTGATAGCAGTGTTGCTCCTGAGATACATAGCTTATTCTAAATGCATATAATTTGTTCATAGAAAGTTGGGAATTGATTACAGTTTTTCTTCATGACAGGTTTAAATTGACAGACTTGTAACATTCACTGAAGTAAAAGAATATTCATGGTTTTGGTAAAGTGTTAAATTTTCAAATTTGATAATTTGGAATTTGAATTAAACAAACATCCCTACTTTAACTTTGTGTGTGTCTGTCTTTGTCTTTTGGGAGGAGGAATAGATCTTGGAACTATTAAAAAATTTTTTTTTATAATAGTGCCCATTCTCAGTTGGCAGGGAATAGCTATCCAAATGTTGCTCAGGTCTAGTGAAAAGATTTAGGGAAGTTGTAATGAGTTTAATAACCATTTGTGGAGTGACATAGATCGACACACCCAATTACACAAGACCGGAGTCTGAGAACTGTTGATGTGCAATCATCCCATCAGCATCTGCTCGTCATTATCAACAACAATAATGGCTCAACTGTTTTTTGGGGCCACATGAAAAGACAGTATACCCATAGCAAAGGGTAAGTCAGATCTGACAAAAGCATAGCCCTCCCTAATGCTTTGTTCCCAAACTTCTCTTTAAACATATCCTTTCGTGAAGTTTTGAAATCTCTCATGTTATTTCTCATTTGTCATTCATTTTCCTCCTTAAATATCATACCTTTCTAGAAAAAATTTTTGCCAAAAACATGAAGGGCCAGTGTATCTGGGTAATTTTTCTAATCCATTTCTTTGTCATTTGAAAGCCTTCATGTCTCTGGCTTCATGCTGCTTTATGTGTACAGAGACATTCAGTATCTTTACTAGTTTACATTTTTGTTACAACTGCTGTCAAACCACTTATGAGTGCTTTCTAATATAAATCATTTTGGTCACTGTAAGTGGGAGGGAAGGAATTGGTTCACAGGAATATATTTGCATGTTGGGAAGATAATATCTAATATGTTTCTAAGCACTTTCAAGGGCATTATATCTTTTATAAGACCATGTGTTCATTTCTGGAGACTGCGACAGAGACCCTCTGGGACCCATTTGAAAGTCACGCTGTCAAGTACCAGGGCTGGCTGGAGAATCAAGCCAGGTCTTCTTTCTGTTCCTTGGTGTATAACTGGATCATTATTTTATTGGCAGAGTTACGGAACTTTTCGATTTTTAAAAGGTACTTACTAGTCTTTGGAAGGTATGTTAGCACTCCTTTCCAGAGTGGGATAGTTATATTTTCCAGCCTTTTGATAGGAAATCATTGTGTTATCTCTAAATCTTAGTATTTCTGAGTCTGATGGCACTGCAGGGCTTCTCAGGTACCTTTGGGAAAATTAAGGTTTTATAGAAATTAGGGAGCTTATCCATGACTTTCTGAAGGAACAGATTCAATTTAGTGGTACAAATGTGTTATTTGATTTACTAACACATTATAAACTTTAATTTTGGAGTTTTCATATTTGATTACCTTCTTTCTGAAGCATGTGTTTGTGCACAAAATGGATGCTTAACTAGTGCTCATTGATTTCGGCAAGCGGCCAAATGCAAGATGAGTGTTGGTAGAATAGTACCATACAACTTCGGTGCCAGGGTTGCTCTGCAGACTAGCTTTACCTTTTGAGAACAAATGTACATTTTTCAGAAATCACCCTGAGCCTGTGGTCCAGTGTAAGCCCAGGGAATGTGCTTTGGGGTAAGAGAACATGTAAAGGAATAGGTTTTGTATGCCTTCTAAGAATTAGGCTTTGTGCTGAATGTTAAAGTAGTTGTTTCAAAGTTTTTGTTTTGTTTTGTTTTGTTTTGTCTAGTTTAGGCTCCTGGTGGTGAGCTGAGGAGAAGCAAAAGAGGAGAAGCCATTCTTGGGGATTTCCTTGGAGGTTGTAGCTGGTTCTAAAGAGTTCTGGTTGAACTAGATGAGTAACTCGTTCCTATGACTAATGAACTTTGCAGGAGTCCCTTTGGTTGCACATGTAGCTCTCTGGGATTGCTATAAGGTTCCAAGTCATCACAGTTTGAAATAGTGGTTTTCAAAGTTGAGTGAGTATTTGGAAGGTTTATTAGAACACAGATTCCTGGGCTCAGGGCCTACCCCTCGAGTTTCTGATTCTGTAGGCCTTCAGTGGGACCTGATAATTTGCATTTCTGACAAGTTCCCAGATGCTGCTGCTGTCGCTGTTTTAGGAATTGTACTTTGAGAACCATTGGCTTAGAGGAACATCAGATTTTTGACTTTTGGGGTAAAGAGAGCTATGCAGGCTTAGCTGGGATCTTTTCAGAGCCCTTCCAGTGCACAGAGGTGAGCTTCCAGATGTATTAATTAATTCATGCAACAAATTTGTGAGTGTCCTGTGCCAGCCACTGTTATAGTTGTTAGGGGATATTCTGAAGAAAGCACACAAAAATCGCTTTGTGGAACTTCAGTGAGCATAGGCTGGGATTTACTTAATATCAGTCCTGCTGCTTACTGATGCTTGCAGATGAGCCTGTTCCTTTTCTTAGCCTCATTCTACTTATTTTGCTTTCTTTTGGAATCTTTGAATTTAATAATAATGACATCAATATTACTAATCATCACCAGAACTTTTTATTGAGTACTTGTTCTAGCTTAGAAACAGTGTAGTTAAGTACTTTACATTTATTATCCCATTTAATTTTTAGAACAACCCTGGTGTTCCCATCTCATTTTAGAAGATGAATTTTGAAAGTGTTGGTAGCTCACCCAAGATTATACAGCTAGGTGGTCTGTCTGGTTGCAAGGCCATACTCTTTATTACTATGCCGCAGTTTAAGGTTTTTAAACTGCAAATTGTGACCACTAGTGGGGCATGAAACCAATTTGGTAAGTCTCAGTACTTTGGGGGGAAATTGGAACTGAATAGAAAATATCACATAGGATAAGCATTGCTTCTTAAGATTTTCTTTTTTTTCTGTGTATGTATATGTGTGAATATTGAGTTCAGACTTAAAATGTATTTCTTACTTTAGATCACAGTAAAAAAGTGTTTACAAACTAATGCTTCATTGGCTGTCAGACCTTAGGTCATCATTTTTAAAAAAAGATTAGAAAATTTAAGCCTTAGGAAAATAATCTTTCAAAGTTACAGAATAGTCAGCGGTAATACCAAGACAAGATGTTTGAGTTTTTAGCCCCTGGTTCACTGCTTCCTTTCTCACATCATGCTGCTTCCTTAAAAGTGCACTGTATTGCCTGGGAATTGAGTCTTATCTTTTCACGTGATGGAAATATGCCATCGAACCTTTAGAGATGTTGACAAAACCTGAAAAGGGAAGTTGAATGTCTGTCTGTTCTGGGTAGGTAAAAATTCTGCCATGAAACCCCCAAAGCCTGCAGATGAAGATGTGACATTTCTCCTGTTAGTTCTAGTATACTTGGTAAAATGAGGGTAATGATATTAACTAATAATACGGGCTCTAAGTGTGTTTCATATGTTAACTTGCATAATTACTAATTATTTTGCAGGGTGGCCTTGGCTGGGACATGAACTCAGTGGTTTGGAGTGAGAGGGGGCATCCTACCAGCATGAGTTAACACTTCTCTATGCTGTCCCCAGTTCCTCATTTTGTTCTTGTCGAGTTCAGGGCTACTTTCCTTATAGCCTGGCTTACCTAGGCATGGTTTCAGCTAGCTTACTTGCTTGCTTGCTTTTCTTCCTTCCTCCCTCCCTCCGTGCCTGCCTTCCTTCCTTTTCCCTAGACTATATACTTTCATTATGCGGGTAATTTAGGTTCCCAATACTTTCCCCCTTACATCAGTACATTGCTGATTTGCATCAGGGGCTGGGCTGTGGATTGTCAGCATGATCCGGTGGTGATATACGTCAGTCCCTCTAGAGAATGCTGCCCCAACAATTTATACCAAGGGGCTTACAGTCTCTCCAGAAGTAATGGAAGACACTTGGAAATAATGTGAGAATGCTTACAAATCTTTCCAGCAAGAACTCTTTAGTATCATACCAGTGGTCCATAGAAGCTGAGGAAATGCAAAGTTAGGGCCTCATCAGGAGGGAGGCAGGGATGGAGATTGGTGGGGAGGAGAGGCTAATACATTCTTGTTAAAAGAATGACATGTAGAAGTAGATACGGAGGGGATGAAAACCTTAACTTGTGAATCATAAAATTCAAGTGAGAAGGAGCCTGAAAGGCCTGGAGGTATGAGGTGCTTGGCCTTTGGTCAGATGGCTAGATGAGAGGAAGCAGGCAGGTACTTAGGTTATCAGTCTGTGGCCCCTTTCATTCTAAGACATGTTCACCAGTGTTGTCTTCTGAAGCACCTGTTCACAGGAAAGAGTGACTGTCACTTACCCTATTGGGAATGAACTAGAGGCACCAGGAACATGTGTTTTCTCCAGGTTCTTTGCATTTTTCCTCAAATGCTATATACCCTCAGGGCTATGTGTGTCCTAGTTTGTGAAATGCAGGAGTAAGGTGAGAACCTCCAAACTTTTAATAAAATGTATGCCCCAAGAGAAGCAGTTTTTTTGAGCATGGACTCCCTCCTCCCACTAGATAAATATTTTCAAATTATATACATGTACAGCTATTAAACCATACATGCATATATTAACTCTTAGTAAAGCTTAATTACATGCTTTTTTAGACAGTCTTAAAGTGCTTCTGGTGCCCCATGGAATAGTCTCTCACCCCTCTACTTCTGGGATACACACATCTCATTTTGTAGACCACTGGTCTACAGAAGAGTTTAATATCAAAGATGTTGGTTCTTCCATTAAATAGATTTTTTATTCTCAATATTTCTAATGTCTCTCTACAAAATAGTTTTTGAATGTAAATTTTTTTTTTTTTAAGATTTTATTTATTTGACAGACAGAGATCACAAGTAGGCAGAGAAGCAGGCAGGGGTTGGGGTGGGAAGCAGGCTCCCTGCTGAGCAGAGAGCCTGATACAATGAGATGCGATGAGATGAGGGGCTTGATCCCAGGACCCTGGGATCATGACCTGAGCTGAAGGCAGAGGCTTAACCCTTTGAGCCACCCAGGTGCCCCATTGAATGTAAAATTTGAATTAAAAGGCTATCTTTAGCTGATGGACATTAAGGAGGGCGTGTGATGTGATGAGTACTGGGTGTTACATGCAACTGGTAAATTATTGAACAGTACGTCTGAAACTAATGATGTACTCTAAGTTGGCTAGTTGAATTGAAAAAAAGGGGGGCTATCTTTCCAGAGTGGATTATGTAAGAATGAAGGATGTACATGAGTGAAGTTGAATCTCTCCTGGAGAAAGAATGCTGGTTTTGATCTAAGGAAAATAAATACACACCTCCCTTTTTTTTTTTTTTCCCAATTAAAATTTTTGTTATTGTTTTTTAAAGTAAACTCTATTCCTGGCATGGGGCTCAAACTCATGACTTGTAGTTGAAGAGTCTTATGCTCCATGGATGTAACCTGTTAGGCACCCCACAACTTTCCCTTTCTTGGTCTCTGTTGGTACAAAACCCTTGTTTGATGTCATTAAGACGGAATTCCCTCCCCACCATCATAGTGATAAACCTCATACTCCAGATTAGGGCTTAGGAAATGTTTGCTGATTTTTAAAAAAATTCCTTCCACTGGAGAGCACACTAGACATGACAGAACAGTAGAATGGACAGTGTGCTGCACTTTGCTATGGAGCTGCTGGTGAGTGTACTGGTGCTATGCAGTGGTTGTTGGTTTGCTGTAGGCCTTCTACAGTGTCACCCAAAGCTGAGCAGGACTTGTAATCAGAAGTAAAGGAAATGAATTAGTTCATTTCATTTCAGAATTTGGAAGCTAAGGACTGTGGGGATTAGCTAAGACAAAGATACACTGAGTAAATGCAGTGAACGATTATTTTGGCAATTAGAAGAAATTCCATTTTTGTAATGAAGTAAAAAGGAGTAACACTGGCCATCATTTGTGGAGAGACTGCAGAGGAAATTAGAGAGCGGGATCTAACTCATTTTGGCTACACAGGAGAGCAAGACAAACTCAGGGACATGTATTCTATAGATATAGATGTTTCCAAATATTTTTTCGGTTGTGAGGATGCAAATCATTACAATAATAGAGCAGCTTGGTTCATTACTGTTACTGGAAAAACGAGTTAAACCAAGCACATGTCCTACTGAGGGTGAGTCAACAGTGTCATTTTAACATAAGGAGGGACAGTACATTAAGTGAGTTATTCCAAGTCCTGTGGTTTTCCTCCAGCTGAGCAAAGACAGCTCTTGTTTCAGAAGTAGGGCTTATATGCAAAAAAAAGAAGTTGACCATTTCCTTTCTTTCTCAATTATAGCTGGTTTTCTTTGCCCGCATTTTTCAAAAATCCATTTTCTCCTTAGTTTTGTATCATTAGATTTTCTGAATTTTGATGGAGTATTTATTTATGGGAAGTATATTATTTATTAAAGACCAATTGTATATTAAAGTTTTATTTCAGATTCATCTACAAATTCATGAACGAGGGTTGGTATATAGTGTCAGGTATCCTTTAAAAAAGTCATAAGAGGAACAGAAAAATAATTTATTTTAACATGTCATTATTTTTCTAAGTTTTTTAGTGGTATGGGCATGAAGTAGGGTGGTATTTTATGAAACATTATACCAAACTGTAATGATGAAATTTATCCTTCTGACTTTTTGGAAGACAAGAGTCTGGTATTCTGAGACTTGTGGAAAAATATTGCTGTGCGCTGTTTGAGGTTTCCTCAAATAGGATCCAATGTGATTAACGGTATGTGTCTGGATAGTTTATTTGTTGGTTTGGGAAGGTGAGTTTTTGTCTTTTTCCCCCTCTCAGTTGATTTTCTTTAATTGGGAGAGAAGCATACCAGATGAAGAAAATATTCTGTCTCTTATGGCATTCTTGGTTTACCACATTAGTTATTACATGCCTTCTCTGACTAGCAGGCCACACTTTTTCTGTTTAGAGGTTCCCTTCTCACTAACTTAATTGCAGATGTGTTGTTGTTTGGAGGAATTTATTTCTGATCAGTTGATTTATGGATAGCTTGATCAAATTATGATGGGTTGCCTACTTTTAATAGGGTCACTGTTCTTAAGAGTAAAATCTTGTCAACATAAGGTGTGTTCCTTCTTATGACCTGGTTCATAATTTCCTTTTGCTTTTTGATGCTACTGTGGTATCTAATTATAATTTTTCAAATGAAGAACTCTGTACAGTTGTTCCCATTCTTTTACCTCATAAGATAGTTTGTTTTTGTGTTTTTCCTGAGAAATAGTACATAGCAGTATATTGAATCCTAGAGTTGGCAAGTTTTCAAAAGTGAGGTTCTTTTGTTGTGGAGGTAGGAGTGATACTATTGAATGTACTTGTTAGAGCATGTGCATGAAGAGTGGTTCTGAAATACATCATTGGTGGCCCCTCTTATCCTAGGAACTTAGCCTTGTTTTGATTTTTGGCAAGCATGTGGCCGTTAGCTGGTCTTTGGCATAAATGCTTTTTATGTACGTAGCTGGTATGTGGGTGCTTATCTGCATGAGAATATTCTGTTATGGAGGTTTACAGGTTTGGTTGGACATCAAGTTTTTCTGACTGCATTTCAGCAGATGTGAGTGGAAGGAGGCTGGACTGGTAGGTAAAGGACTTGTGTTCTGGGGCAGGTTTGGCCATCTTGATTTGAATGATTTGGGGCAAGTTCCTTATTTCTTTGAGTTGCAGTTTCCTCTGTTGTAAATGGTGCTAATACCAATTTGCATGCCTTACAGGGTTGTTGTGGGGATCAAATAAAATCATTTGTATGAAAATGTTTTATAAACTATGAAGGTATTTTTCTTGTAGCATTGCCTTTGGTCAGACTTCTCAGGGGTGAGAAAAGTGAGTTGGGAGCTGAGGTTCTGATTTGTTTGGTCAGTGTTCACATTGGTCTTAGAATACTTGTAGGTTTTGGTGGGGCAGCATAGATGGAAATCAGCTAAAAATCCCTGCCCATGAGAAGCTGAGCCGTTAATCCTAAATACACGTTGCCAAGTCAATACCAATTCCCATCTTTACGCAGAGAGCTTGTTGCTCTCATTGCAGTGGAAGGACACTGACCAGCCAACTGGCCTAGGATGTGACTGACTGCTTTCTGAAGGCACATCATTAGTTACTCCCTGAGGGTAAGATATTGTATGGTAGGAAGGTTGCTGATTTGGGGTTATTTTCAGTGGAGTTGGAAGAGCACATACAGAAGCCCACTGTGTACGTATTTATAAACTTTTTCTACTTAACTCAAAACCAGATCACATGAGGATGAGGATACTTGATTCACTTGACATTTTTAATATGAAACTTAAAGTATTTGAGACTTTCTATGATAACTTTTATTTAGGCTTATAGCCAAAATGATTACAATGCCTTACTTTTCATATTTTCGATGAGGTAATGTGTGCTTTGGTGGGGAGGAGGAGAAATGTTATTTAATCACCAGCACTACACTAATAACCACGTTAGCTAAATCCTTTGTCCCTTTGCTTGAACTCAGGGTTACTTGCTTTAATACTGGTTTTCCAAAGGATTTAATCCTGTTAATGTGATGAGGTGATGGTGGGAAGGACATTTCCTACTGGGCCTGGAGTGGTGTAACTGGTAAAACTCCCTTTCTAAATCCCTCTTATTCTACATGAGTATCACTCTCATGTCTTATTCTACATGAGTATCATTCTCATGAATTTTTACTGAAGAGAGTATTTTAAGAGTGATAAGCAAAAGAGATGAAAATATCTGCTCTGCCAGGTCTTTATGACCTTAGATATCTAGAATAAACTATCATTTTGCAGATTTTATTTTTGTCTTCCTTTATGGGAAATTAGGAACTTGTTTATGTTCTGTTGGAGGGAGATAGAAAACTGACCTGATCCTTCAACAGTCTGGCTTTGAAAACATTTCCCAAACATTTACCATATGCCTAGCGTTACATAGGTTGAATCTAGGTAGAACAGACATGGTATTGGTGTTACTGAGTCCAAAATCTGTCTTTATTAGAACCCACTTGGACTGCCAGACAGGAGGAGTTGGCAGCAAGGTGGATAAAATGGGTGGTAGTTTAGGGCATCTGCTTTTTTTTTTTTTTTAATTCCTCTAGGAATTTATGACTCATTTTTGGGGAGTTGGGGAAGACTGGGCTCAAGAAAGCCAATACTCCTTCTAGGATCCCACCCCCATTTTAATTTAATATGTTGAGGTTTAGATTATTTTTATAGCTCTTTCTGAGAACTCTAGACTGAAGCTCTAGGCCTCTCTGGAACTAAGAAAACCTTCGTCAAAGGCAACATAAATTTTGGATTTGCCAAATTGGATATTACTGCAAATGGAGAAACCTAGATTTCCTTCCTGTTTCAAAAAACACAAACATGGAAAGCTTAAACTCTGATATGGTCATGGACGAGCAAGGATGGCTGTGCCTGGTTGCAAATCAGTTTGTGGGGCTGTTTGTTTGTTTGTTTGTTTTAAAATGACTGTTAACAACTCTATAGAAATCTGAGTAGTCTTAGAGGAAAGGAATTTTAAAGAAGACTTGATTAAACATTGAAATTATCAGCTATTCATCAAATATCTTTAAGTGTACATTATTACTTTTTTCTATTGACCCTGGGACCCACGTTCTGTTGATGTGAGTTAGCACTGATCTGTGTTTGAAGAAACAAGTGAGAAGAAGGGAGCAATTGAAAACAAAACTAAATAAAAATGAAAGTTTGGAGCTATATTACATGTTTTCTTCCCTCAGTAGTTAATAAAGATTTGATATTTTCCTAGTGTCTACCTTTTATTCCAGGGTGGTTGTCCCAGACATGTTCTCTGGAAATGGGAACAGTATGCATTTACCATTTCCAGATTTAGACATTTTCCTCACAATGCTGTGTTTTATCCAGAGTATTCTGGGTTATAAGCCCAGGGTTCAGGGCCTTTTGAACTCTTGAGTTTAAACAGTTCTCAGTGGAACATGATAAAAAAAAAAATTAATTAATTTAAAAAAAACCCCAGTTCTCAGTGATGTGAGTTTTGTATTGAGTATTTTCTACAGGTGAGTAGGGTTTGGTTTTGGCTGAAGGTATAGAACCTCTGTCACCCAGATAATAATACAGAAATAACCCAAGTGTTAGGACCTTAGTTTCTGTAAGCCCTGTCTTCAGAACAGTTAGATATAATGGAGTGGTGCTTTATGCTGGACTCAGATTTTTTGGTCATACAATAACATTTTGTGGGGTTCTGGTGACCCGATTCTTGAGACTAGCCTTCATTGCTACAATCATAGTTTTTTGGGGGAAAAAAAAAAAAAAAGGACGTGGGGAAGGATATTCATGGAAAAATCTGGGACTGTTCTCTGGATTTTTCCCAGTTGGTTTTGGGAAGTCTCCTTGATTTTATTTTATTTTTTTATTTATTACTTATTTAAGATTTTATTTTATTTAAATTCAATTAATTAACATATAGTGTATTTTTAGTTTCAGAGGTAGAGTTCAGTGATACATCAGTTGCACATAATACCCAGAGCCCATTATATTATATGCCCTCCGTAATTCCTTGATTTTATATAATGTAACAATTTTAGGTTTTTCCATTTTTATTTTTAACATAATTTTGTCCCTTATTCTTTTGGGGGTTCACCTCTAGATTAATAATAGAAATTGTCTACTCCATTTAAAAAGTTCTCTGAACAATTTAAGCTAAAAGAACACTTTGTTTTCTTTGGGTGAGTAGCAAGAAGATTATATATATTTATAAAATTCTTTTCCAGCAAGGGTACTTAAAAGCATGTATTTAAAATTAAGAGCTTTAAAAAAAAATGAAGCTGTACTTAACAAAATTGTCTTTAAAAAGCTTTAAAAAGGGAGCATTTACTAAAAGCACAGGAAATTGGTGACAGAATTTGTTTCTGATAACAGAACAGATATAGATCATAAAGGAGATAATAGAAGGTAGAAGACAATAGAGTATCACCTCAGATTGGCCTTTTTTGACCACTATACATAGAGAATAATTTGACTTCTTCATAGAGAATAATTTAACTTCTAGATCCGATATAGCTTCTTCCATCTTGGGTTTTGTTATACTGAGATTTTGAACCTTTTGGCTGTAAAAGTGTTGTAATTTCTTTTGGTCAGTGTCATTTTACAAAATATATACTTAATAGTGAAGAAGTACATTGGGGCTACTTTGGGTCAGATTGGCACTTTTTTTTTGGGGGGTGCATATTTTTTGATGGATGTGTGTCAGTGAATCTACTCTTGGGGAGAATGGTACTATATAATGGAAACATATGATCTTAGCTTACCATTCACTTGAAATTTTTATTACTGTGTTTTCTGCATTTGCCATTTAGATATAAATTATTTTGGCTTCTGTTCAACCCATCTAAATCAATTCCTAACCATAATACCACAGCTTAAGATTCATGGGGAAGGGGACGCCTGGGTGGCTCAGTTGGTTAAGCGGCTGCCTTCGGCTCAGGTCATGATCCCAGCGTCCTGGGATCGAGTCCCACATTGGTCTCCTTGCTTGGCGGGGAGCCTGCTTCTCCCTCTGCCTCTGCCTGCCACTCTGTCTGCCTGTGCTTGCTTTCGCTTCTCTCTCTATGACAAATAAATAAATAAAATCTTAAAAAAAAAAAAAAGATTCATGGGGAAGAGTGGGGGAGTGTATATCTTTATACAAATTTTAAGGCAGGAATTTCCAAATATGTTTCAGTTTTGTGAAGATTAGAAAAGTATAGTTCCACTTTCTCAACTTCTCATCCCCGTTAAAGGGCAGGAAATTTGCACCATTTTTTCCTTCTTATTTTACTTTTCTAATGCTTATACAAAATGAAATCAGAATTGTTAGACACAGTCACATTTGGGTATCACTATGCTTATTAAAATTGAAGCCTTAGAAAATTCTAAACACATAAAATGGTTGTTGACTTTGTCCATACATTTTTGTGTTAAAGATATTCATTGAATGAATATCTTATGAGTATGGACTATATCTGCTATGGGTCCATGTGCTGTGCTAGGTCCTGGGTATACGAGGATGAGCCAATCATGGTCATCGTCTTTAGAGAATTTGCGCAGAGATAGGGGTGAGAGATAGGGGTGAGAGATAGGTGAGCCAGCACTTCTATTAAATCTGCCTGGGATGTAATGAGAATAATACCTACATGAGGTATTATCAGACTGGAGGGTGTCTGAGGGCTTCTTAAAGAAGGTAATGTTTTATCTATGATTTGAAATGTAGGTAGGAGTAAGTGAGATGGATAAGGAAGAAAGAGAGGGAAAGTATTTTCCAAGTGAAAGAATGTCATATATGTAGAGATGATCATTGACAGATATGCCACGTCTGATTGATTGATTTTTAAAGAATTTATTTATTTGAGAGAGAGAAGGTCAGAGGGAGAAGTAGACTCCCTGCTGAGCAGGGAGCCAGATGTGAGACTCAGTCCCAGGACTCAGGGATCATGACCTGAGCCAAAGGCAGTCGCTTAACCAACTGAGCCACCCAGGCACCCACCACATCCAATTAGTAAATATGTTTTATAACTTTTCATTTTATTTAAGTCAAAACTTTTCTGCAGTCTGCAAGACAAAAAAATGAAGGAAATAACACAGTGTATAGTATATGTCAGTAGAGCACAGCAAATATTGGTGAATTTTGCTCTTTGTAATAAATAAATCCAGTAGTATAAAATAGAAAGTTGGAATTTTTTAAATCAAAGATTATTACAGGCTCGTCAACTCACTAGGACAAATATCTTTATAAAACAAAAATTCTAGTAATGTCAAAAACACCCTTATGTTATCTATAACTTCATTTTTTGTTGGTTATATTTTCTTTAGTCAAGATATACCTGTTTTTGAAAAGTAGTAATATTATGAACTCTGTAGCCTAAGCCTTAATCTCTGTGGGTCTGATATTAGCATCTCTTAAGAAGGAAACACATTTTCTAGTAAATGATGTCTGTAAAAGACAGAGAAATGCTTGTAACACTGTCAGGAAAGTAAAATTGGTATCTCCCTTGTTGCATTTATTTGCTTTTTAATCAAGACGAACTTCAAGGAGGAAGACAGATGTTTCTCTACTTTGTTTTTATTTAAATATACCACTTGGGATTTGAAGCTTCTGCACTTCTGTTTGTTTGGATTTTTTTGTTTTATGGCTTGATTCCAAAAAATGGAATAAAAAATTTAGTGGAAGTTTGTTGTTTGAAATCACAGGGTGCTATGAGAATTATTGCAAATCCCTGATGTCTCACTGTCTGCCCTCAATTTTCTTACTTTTGGTAATAATGCAAGCAGTCATTTTAAAAAACTGCTTTGTTCATTTTACTGACCTTCTTCCAGACACCATGTGCCTGAAGCAACAGCAGCCAGCTGTAGCCAAGGTCCTAGGGCGTAAACTCAGGCTTCTTCTCTCTCAAATGCTGCTACTCGAAATTTGCATAAACGTTAAAGAGAAAATTAAAAGGGCCCTGTATGCCAGTTCTTCATATATTTTAGGAACCCCACCCATTGAACATATTAAAATGTCTTTTGAGTGAGCAGTGCATATGAACACAGATATCACACTGCAGACCAACAGAACAGGATATGGGGAAAAAAAATCATGTGAGATAGACAACAGACAGAGGCTTATTTGAAGAGGCTACAAAGCAACAAGTAATGCCACTTTACACTGATTACATGTTAATGCAACAAGTGAAACACATTGAAGGCTGCTCAGATTACAGCTGGCTGGGGTGCAGACTTAATTACTCATGTTAGAGATTTCTAAAACAAAGGGAGGCTTTTAAACCAATGACATGTAGCTGGCATGATACTGAAAAGCCCTGGAAAATCTAGGCAAATGCCTTGATGAAATTTTAAGGAAGATTCCATCCTGTCAGGATATTGGGCCAGTTCCTAAATGGCTAATTCCTGAGGCACTAGAACTGGTTAAAATCAATGACAGCTTATTCTGTTGTTTGCAGTATTTATAGACAAATGAGACCAATAAACTTGAGTAAATACCAGGACCCTGTCTATACTGAGCTACACAGTGCTAAACACAAGGTCTTGGGTTGTATTTCTTAGAGGTTCTTTCTGGAGTGGTCCTGAAATTGACATTTAGAGGGTTTGCTAAAGGTATTTAATAAAAACAGTTTTTATTTTGTCTGTATTTGTCTTGGATTCATTTGGGTAAATCACATTCTCTTTGCCCCTGCCCCTAACTTCCCTCCATTTCACTGTATGGACTGTAAGGATAGGAATTGTTTTACTTTTGTTTGATTTCTATTCAATGCCTAGTGGAGGGCCATGCTCACTGTAAGTTCTTCAACAAATATAGAACCATATTAAATTGAAAGACATTTTTGCTCATATATATGTTTATTTTACCTTTACTATGTCACTTCTCCTAATTCCTGCAGTGCTACAGCTTTTTTTAAAGGCAGTGACCGCTGATTTATTATTATTTTAAAAAAATTTTTTTTGGTAGTAGTACTAATTCAGTATTTCTTTTATTAGACTGTTAGTGATGGCAACTGGGAAGAATTTATTCCACTTACTGATAGTACATTTTAAACTGCCTAGGGCTCTTCTATTTTCCCAGATTTGTCTGCTCAAACTGGGTTTGATTGATTTAACAAGTTTCCCTAGAGGCATCATTTATCATGCTTTCACTTACCAAGAATTTAAGTACCTACTGTGTGAGCTAGGCTTTTTTGAGCTCTTACTATGAATCAGGCATTCGAGGTTGTTTAAATGTATTGATTCAGTTAGTTCTTACCAGGGCTCTAAGAGATGATTTTACAGGTGAAGAGACTAAAACAGAAAGAGGATACAGATATAGATAGTAAATGACGGAGCTAGAATCCAAACTCAGATTCTGGCGTTGGTGGTATAGAGGTTAGCATAGCTGCCTTCCAAACTCAGATCCTGATTTTAGCATCTGTGCTTGAAACGATATTTCCTCAAATATACAGAAAATAAGTATTTTTCTATCATCTAGGAACTTAAACATGGAAAAATAGAGAAAGAAGACAACATAGAATTAAGTGCTAAACTGTGAGTGAGTTATGAATGTTTTAAGAGTCAGGGGCCCTGAGGGTGAGGTAGAAGGTGGGCTGGGCCTCGGCGGAATGAATAGAGTGTCCTTGATGGTGGAGGGAAAGTGGCAGCTGAGGAAGATGAGATGTGGATAGACATGGACTTGAGTGCAGTGGTGATCCATTCTAACAAGAGACTACATTTATTATGGTGCGAGGGTCCCAGGAGGGTAAGGTGGACTGTGTTCTTGAGGGCGAACCTGAAGGTTTAGACTGGAAGAAGAAATGACTTGTTCCTGGAAGAAGTACCATCCGTGCCATTGTGTGAAGGTACTGCATAGACCTCTCAGCTGGTTCTTCTGAAGCCAAACTGAGAATAAGTTCTGAGAATTAAGAACTGAAAGCCAATGCAGATTAGAGAGTGCTGTACCAACACTTTGTAAGTGGGGCTTCTCGGAGGTTGGATGAGATTAGAATAAAAGCCTTACCACTTTTGGGGAGCTGAGAAAATAGATGTCTTCAACTTAAGCTAAAAAGGGATAAATTGAATAAGCTTATATAAAAAGAATAAAAGCCTTCACTTACTGGAACATTTTACAGTTGTGACTGTTTTCTATCTTTATTTTTTTTGCTTTCAAAGATTTATTTATTTCAGTGAGAAAGAGAGCAAGCGCAGCAGGGAAGAGCAGAGGGAGAGGGAGAAAGAATCTCAAGCAGATTCTATGCTGAGTGTGGAACCTGATGTGGAGCTTGATCTCAAGACCCTGTGATCAGACCTGAGCTGAGCCCAAGAGTCAGATGCTGAACTGACTGCACCACCCAGGGGCCCCTACAATTGTGACTGTTTCCAAGCACAAATATAATTGTGTCATTTTCCTTGCTTAAAGCTGAGCAGTATTTATCCTCACACTTAGACCAGAAGCCAGGGTCTAACTCCTTCCTTCCTCCTTTTACTCCCCCTCCTTGCTTAATAGTCCCCAACTACATGAACTTAGAATACCAGTCTCATTCCCATCTCAAGGCCTTGATACTTGCTCTTTCTTCAGTTTGGGATTGCTCTTTCTCACATCTTCATGATTCTTGTTCATTTAAATCTTAGCTCTAAGATACCTTCTGAGAGAGGCCTTTCCTAGTTGTCCTATCTAAAGGTGGTCCCTGTACCTCCGGCCTTTGTGATTACTCTGTCTCCCATATCTGGGTTCTGTTTCCAACAGAATCTATCACTTACCCTTCTCTAAAAGAATGTTATTTATTCATGTATTCTCTCTATCTTTCTCTAATAGAAGGTTCATGGGGACAGAGACTTTATTCTGATAACTATGGAATCCCTGACATTAGGGCCTACATACACCTCATGGAGTAGATGCTTTATAAGTATGTTCTGAATATTAGAAGGTTAGCCCTCAAAATACTGGACAGAAAATGTGGGAAAATTAGAAATTGTTCTCTAAATTTTGTGTCACGTTGCCAAGTTGATGGAGTGATAAAATTGAAATCTCCTGCTTCGCTTTGTTTTTGCCCCTTTTTTGGGGAGGGTGGAAGCATGCACACAGACACACACACACACATACACACACACACACACACACACACACACAGTATATGAAATTGATTCTAGTTAACGGTATTTATTGAGTGATCACTATGGCTTAAGGTGAAATTTTGGGTAAAAGTCACTTTTTTGGTGAGTGACTCATTTCTCTGAGTCTACTAAAATATCAGTTAAGCATCTGTTCTCTAAATGGGATATGATTGAGCATTTTGTTTTTTACTTTACAAATATAAAGGGGTGCTTTCAATTTCACTGTTAAATTTAAGTGTTTTACATTGGAAAAAGAGCACATTGAATTTAGAAATGAGATTCTTTTCCGGTTTCACTGCAACTTTTTGAGTTATCAAAGTTTTAATTTCTCTTTGAATGGCAGATAATTACGGTATTCATTTAGAAATACCCCTGAGCAAAGTCATGAGTCTCAGATTTTACTTTATTTTTCTTTTGAATTCAGGGAATAAATTACTGTCTAGATTACCCTAAACCTCCAGTGGATTCTATAGTCTTAGGGGATTCCATAACTTGGACACTCATGCCTTAGTTGTTCTCAAAGTATGGTTCCTCAGACTTCTGGCATTAGCATCACCTGGGAACTTGTTAGGAATGCAAATGCCTAGGCCCCTTCTAGACCTCCTCAATCAGAAACTGTGGGGGTGGTGTCTGGCAAGCCCTCTAGTTGATTCTTTTTTTTTTTTTTTTTTTTTTTTTTTAAGATTTTATTTATTTATTTGACAGAGAGAAATCACAAGTAGATGGAGAGGCAGGCAGAGAGAGAGAGAGGGAAGCAGGCTCCCCGCTGAGCAGAGAGCCCACTGCGGGGCTCGATCCAGGACTCTGAGATCATGACCTGAGCCGAAGGCAGCGGCTCAACCCACTGAGCCACCCAGGCGCCCCATCCTCTAGTTGATTCTGATACACATTTTGAGCACCATGGCTTAGTAAATGTTAAAGGGTCAAGGTAGTGTGATCCTACAGATTAGCCAAATGGCATTAATTATTAGCCCTGTAAGCCCACCTCCTTTTTGGTCACTGAATTTGATTGGTTCACTAAGGCTAGGCTGTAAAGTTACTTGCTTGATGGATTGCCACATATTGACTTTGGGTTGTTTGTATTTCTCTGAACCTGTCACTGTAATGATTTGCCAGGATACTTAATAGGAACAGGCTGTAATTTTTTTGCACCCATGGCTTTCTGAGTCATGGGTGGCTAGGCCCTTAATGTCCTTCTGCATAGATTTCTCCAGGTACCAGGCATGCCATTCACATACTTTTAATGAGGGAGGTGTCACTGTTGGATCACAGAAGACCTTCACAAGCATTTAGTTCACCCAAGTTTAGTTTACTGGTAGGGAAATTGAGCCCCCATGAAGTTGTGCTTTACTTGCAGTAGTACAGCTAGTTAGTGGTAGAGACAGGATTTCAGGTTTCTGGATTCTACTCAGCCAGGATTCCTGCAGGGGGAGGACAAAGCTTCAGCTTAGCTTGCTCTGTGCTTGCAGGACATTCCTTTCCTACTGACAGGTTTTCTTTTTTATGTAAAGAGAAAAAGCAAATAGAAAAAAGTCAGGAAGTTCTCATTGAAACTAATAAAAGTGTCTAAAGAGAATGAAAAAAGCAGTTTGAGAACTTTGGTATGGAGGAAATAACCTGACATTAACTGTTTTAATTATAGTTGTTGCATTGGCCTTATCAGTGTGGGAAGAGGGAGCATTTGAGCCCTACAGGGAAGTGGGATATGGACAACAAGATGACCCTCTTCCTGAATCTGCCTGTTCAGATTGAAGCTTAGTGACTGTGTGATCCCAGCAGCTGTCAGAGATGGGGCTGAACTTGGGATGAGACCTGGGTCTCAGGCCTAGCATGTCACAGCTAGTGGTGTGAGGAGGTTACCTAACCTCATTGGCCCTCACTTTCTAGTAAATGGGTGTAACAATACCTATCCTGTCCATCTGAGAAGAAAAATGTCAGATAGTAGGAAGCAGTGTATCACTGTAGTTAGGACCACAGACTTCCTAGGTTCCAGACTTGCTAAGTTTCAAATTCTGGCTCTTTTGGCAGTAGCAGTTCACTTCGCCTTTTTGTGGAACACATTTAATGAAATTAACTGCTTCACAGTGTTGTAGGGAACATTGACTTAGTCAGTCTATGTGGAGTGCATAAAATAGTATCTGGGATTGAGTAAGTGCAATGTCTTAGCTGCTGTGGTTATTACTATTTTAAAAATATTATTTTAAGAGATGAGATTTCTATAAACATGTTCTCAAATGCTTCTATACTTGGTAACAGTACTGGGCAAATAGAGGGTTCTTATGCAGTAATTTTTTTTTTTTTTAAAGGAAATCCCTTTATTTTTTAAAAGATTTTATTTATTTATTTGAGAGTGAGAGAGCACACGCACATGTTCATGAAAGGGAGCATAAGCAGGGGGAGGAGCAGAAGGAGAGGAAGAAGCAGACTTTCCACTGAGCAGGGAGCCCGATGTGGGACTTGATCCCAGGTCCCTGGGATCATTACCTGAGCTGAAGGCAGATGCTTAACTGACTGAGCCACCCAGGCACCCATCTTATGCAGTAAATGTTAATGGAGGAGTTGTTCTAGTATCCAGTTTGTGCCTGGGCTCCCCTGTGAAAAGAAGCTGATTTTGATACCCTAGAATGTCAGGCCTAGAGCCTGTGATATTGAGCAGTTTATTCATAGAGTGGTATGGCTAGAGAAAACTCAAAGGTAGAAACCTCTCAGTTTTGCTTTCAGGTATTTGTATACAAACTGTCTAGCAGATGGACATCTGAAGATCTTACAGAAAAAGTTAATTGACTTTAATGTTGGTTTTTGTTGTTTCACTAGGTTTCTTTCTGTCTTGCCTTTCATACTGATATTAGGATTCTTTTTTTTAAATTAAATTAATTTATTTATTTTCAGAAAAACAGTATTCATTATTTTTTCGCCACACCCAGTGCTCCATGCAATCCGTGACCTCTATAATACCCACCACCTGGTACCCCAACCTTGCACCTCCCCCACCACATCAAATGTTATTAGGATTCTTGATAAGGATTTTGATGATGAAAATTCTAACTCTAAAAGCTAAATAATCAAGTTACCTAGCAAGTGAGTGGTAGACTTTAGGAGCCCTTCTCCTCTTGTGGCCGAAATCAATGAAAATTTCTACTGTTGCTATTTATTTCTGAGTAGCCTGTTTTTGGGAGGGATTGTGGTAGTGAGGTACCTTGTAAGAGGACTGGAGTTTAAGAATTTGAGAGTTATTGTTTTGTCTGTATATATTTAACTTTCTATTTTCTTTACTTTGACCCCCCTATCTACAATAAGTATTTGTGGTCTACTCCCCCATCTTTGTGTGAATCCCTTAAGGCTAGAGATTATATTGTATTCATTTCTTATGTATTCCATTTCCTCTTTTCCTCTGGATACTAATGTTGTGCCTAGTATATGCTAGGCTCTCAATTACAGTTTGTTCAATGAATGTTGTTGATGTTTCTGAATAGGTATTAAAGTGGCCTGTTCTGAAACCTCACTTGAAGGCTTATGTAATTCTTTAGTATCGTGGTGACATAGTATTTACCCAAGGCTTCCTAAATATTCATTGATGAATCCTTACATTGCTTATCTGAAGTATTCAAATTTCAAGACGCTTGTGCATGTCGTGGATGTTAAGAGCTTTACTTTTCTTTAGTATCATTGGGAGATAGGGATGCAACAGCTGGGAAGATAGAGGCACAGAGAATTAAGAGCATCATTCAGTACTGTAAAGTAGTTATTGTAGGCAGAGACTCCTAGGATGAACTTCCATGCTTCTATGGCCTCAGGAGCCAAAGGACAAATACAAAACAAAATAAACAAACAAAAAACCTGATGAAAGCTCTAAAGGGAAACCCAGATCAGGTTGGATCTGGGAACGAATATTGACCTGGATTGGGTAACATTTCTTTGCTGTCTGAGGGTTATGATTAGTGACTTATTTCTAATGTGTATTTGTTTTTTATTTTTAGCATTGCAGTGTCGGGATGGCTATGAGCCCTGTGTAAATGAGGGAGTGTGTGTTACCTACCACAATGGCACAGGATATTGCAAGTAAGTTTTTCTCTCTCTCTTTTTTTTTTCTTTCCTTTTTATATATTTTATTTTTCCTCAGTATAACCCTGGGCAAGATTTGGTTCTACTAATTCTATTTTCAATACTTCTGTGAAATGTTACTGGTTCTCTTCCTTTTCTGATGTAGTCTTTGTGGAGGATGAGGATGGAACGATGTAGGCGTCAGATAATTGATGAACAAGAACTTCTTCCTGTCTTATCACTATCTTTTTCATTATGAAAAAGACTTTTCAGTGAGTGGCTAGCTAATGTATATTGAATACATTCTTAGGATCACTCCTCAACATGTTAGTTATGATCTTGTTTTTAAGTCAAACCACAATAGCTACTAACTTTAATTCTGCCTGGTGTAAGCGAGTATTACAAATGAAACTATTTTTCTGGTGTAAAAAAGTCCAGCTCCTAAAAAGAGACCGTGAGAAAGATGTATATGCACCAGGAGGGATGAGATGGGGAGCAGGTACTGTGGTGAAGGTCATTTTATGGGCTTACAAGAAATAGGGTATGGAACAGGACCAGGCAGTAGAGGCTGGTTCTCAAGAGCAGTTTTTCTTTTTCTCCCACACCTAGTTTAGCTATATTTTTTGTTTCTTTGAGGAGGCCTGTGAGATTATCTCATAAATAGCTCCTCTTTGTGTCCTACAGACTGTATTTTTTTTCTTCTGGCTCTGGCTCAGTTGAAATTTTATTTTTTTAGAGATTTCATTTCTTTATTTGTCAGATGGAGAGTGCCAGTGCACAAGCAGAGAAGTAGAGGGAGAAGCAGGCTCCCTGTTGAGCAGGGAGCCCAATGCAGGACTGGATCCCAGGACGCTAGGATCAGGACCTGAGAGAAATTCAGACATTTAACCGACTGAGCCACTCAGCCATCCTTCAATTGAAAATTTTTGACAGGAACATGTATTCATTGTATTTAGATCATGGGAAATAAGATTGATAATGTAACTTTTCTTTAACACTTGCATGGGGTACACTTATCCTCTGCTTCAGTAGCAATACTTGCTTGATAAGCATTTTAAATGAGTTTATCCAACATGTTTTGATTTCTTTTCTGGGTATTTAATTGAATAACATAAATATAATATGACATTGGTTCCAGTCAAGTCCATTCTGACACCAGGATCTAAGTTCCCTTTTAAAAAAACAAACAAAAAAAACTATTTATTTATTTGTGAGAGCGGGGGTGGGGAGAGAGAGTATGTGAGTGCGCACTAGCAGGGGGAGCAGCAGGCAGATGGAGAAACAGATTCCCCACTGAGCGGGACCCTGAGATCAGAGACCCAAGGTCTCAGATCAGGACCCTGACCTGAAGGCAGATGCTTAACTGACTGAGCCACCCAGGCATCTCAGGATCTAAGCTCCTTAATGCCATCGGTGAGGATTTTTATAAAATCACTATGCTCTTGAGCAGAGTGACAATATTTTAAACTATGATGACAGTAAAGTTGTTTTTTTAATTTAAGATTTTGTTTATTTATCTGAGAGAGAATGAGAGAGCATGAGCAAAGGGAGCAGCAGGCAGAGGCAAAGGGAGAAGCAGGAGCAGGGAGCTTGGCACGGGGACACGGGGGAGGCAATGTGGGACTGGATCCCAGGACCTTGAGCCACCCAGGCACTCCAGATGATGGTAAAGTTTAACCGTACGTTGCTTGCATTGGAATAAAGGTAATACTGGGAATGAAAACTTTTTTTTATTTTTTAACTGATAATGAGCTGCTCACGTAGTTTTTCTAGCTGGAAAACAAAAAACAAAAATGGGATGTAGTCTTCTTTCAGAATGGTAATACAGTTGGAGATAATAAAGGGGAGGAACTTTTATTTTAATGCCTTAGAACTTGCTACCAAAATCTTCAGTCCCTTTTTGGCACCCAGTGTCATAGTTACTTGTTTTATTCTGCTATCCAGGCCTCTTGTGGTAGTTAACCCATTAAATTATGATCATTTGTGGATGTATTTGTTTCTCCTATTGGATTTCGAGGTCCTTGTCCTATATATTTTTGTATAGTTAGTGCCTAAAATAGTGCCTGATATGTAGCTAGAGCTTAACAGTATTTTCTTGAAGCAAAAGGTCCTCAATAGAGTTCATCATTCACATGTTCTTTTAATCTGTGTCTTAAATAAGAAGATACTGTCCTCTCCTCTGAGAATTTTATTTGCTTCACACAGCCTTTAGTATGGTGGTACTATACGGAGAGGTACTTTAGTTCTGTCTGAACATAATTCAATGTGGTGACTTATTAGGGGAATTTCAAATAGGTTCTAAGTGTTGGCCTATGTATTTGTGGTCTGCTGTAGGAAGAGAGACTAGTCTCTGAGCATTTTACCAGGAGAGGACACTAAGGGTCCCTTTTGGGCAAAAGGAGTTTTGTGGGCCATTAGTCTCAAATTCTCCAAAGTGAGAGAGACAGAGTTATCTCTGGTCTCTGGAAGAAGCACTGCTAGGGAACAGGGAACACACTTTATGGCTAACAAAAATGGAGCTGCCCAAAATCTGTCTGTGGATGCTTGTTATTGTTGATGGAATAGGTTGCTTATGGATATAGTTCTGGGTGAGTCCCTCAGATGTCCTCCAGCCCTGTGTGAGGGAAACAAGCCCCTGAGAAGGAAGAGTAAGGAAAAAAAAAAAAGGGCCAGACTGTCCTTTTGGGAGACCAATATGAGCAACAAAACTTGTAAAAAGAGAATATTTCTCTACATTGGTAAAAGCAACATTAGTGTCAACATAAAGTAGATATAGGAAAAGCATGAACAGTATCAAGGAGGCCAACTCAGTCATCCTGACAATGCCATAAGATATTGAGCAAAATTTTAAGCAAAAATAACATCTACTTAGCAGGACTTTCAGTGTATCTTCACCAATTTTGCTTTTTTCCTTAGGGAAAGAAGGTAATCCCGCTTATTTTTATATATTTTTATATTATTTTAATGGTAAATGGATATTAGAACATAAGTTCTATAAAAATTACATTAGACATGCAGGGCATATGATTATCTTTTTGTTCATGAGATTGCTTAGTGGATTAGGAAAAGAAAGTTGAAGCCAAATTCTTTTTTACAGGGGTGGGAGGGCGGGAATTAATGGAAAATGTTTTAGGGTAGAAGGTATCTGACTATCTGTTTAAAGAGCATAATGCTACTGATTCAGCTAAAATATAATAGTTGTTTATAGAAATTATAGAAATCCTTGATAAGATCACATTGACAGATGAGGATAAGTACTTTAAAAGGTTAGTATTGTATACAGCTCAGCTGTTTTTTCTAACTGTTAGGCGCCTAAGTATTCTATCAGTCTGTGATTAGATTGGGATGCCAGACAAGGAGAACCTGTATAATCTTGCATAAAACTCAATTATTGCTCCTAAATAGTTGTTGTCGGATCTTAATAAAGCCCTCTCACTACAGAGAGATAAGACATTTTATTCTCTCCCTTGTCCTAATGGGAGGTGTAAATATATAATTAAGTTTGGCTGTCATTAATCACTATCAAGTTGTTTGTCTCAGGCTTTCAAAGATAAACCATTCCAAATCCCGATTTGATTGAAAATCATGGGTAACTCAAGTTCACTAGAATGTTGGGGGAGGGTAAGTTTTTGATTTGTAAAGTTTACAATATATGCATTTTTAAGGACATACTTATAGTTATGTGAAGTCCTATCTGTCAGTTCTTAACCTCTGGGTTGTCTTTGGGTATGTTTGTATTAACAGCTCTTTCTATTGACTCTGGGTATAGTTTCCCTTTACTTCTCATTTATGGTAGTTTTTGTTATTTACTAGACATTGTGAGTGATGCATTTTAGTGTTTACCTTCTGCTAAAGAATGGTGAGTTTTGTTCTAACAGACCGTCGCATCACTGGAAGATCACCTTGATCCTTTGAAGGCTTGATTTTAGGCTTTGCTCTGGCAGGTCTGTTTTGCCTTTAGTCTGACAGTATTTTAAGTCTTAGTCCTGGGATGTGGTCCTTACTCTCAAGGTATGACCCCTTGGGGGATCAGTGGGAAGTGTGAGTTGCTTGTCAAGCCTGGTGTTCCCCAAACCCTTCTAATTTAGTAGGACTTGAATTCAAACTTCTAACTCCCCAGAACCATGCTCAGTTCTTCAGCCTTCCAGTTCCAACTCTTGCTTTCCTTTGGTTTCCTAAATACCTTGTTCATGCACAGCCAGGAATCATTTAAGGATTTTAGTGGAGTCATATACATGTTTTAGGGCTATCTGCTCTGTGGCTCTGTTTTTTCCAGGGGGATTTCTCCTCCAAATTCTAGCTGCTTTGACAATTCCAGATATTTTGACTCTTCAGCTCAGTAAGACTCCCATTTTCTGCTTGTATTCTGTTCCTCAGTGCTGCATGGACCGAGGACTACCTTCAGGGAAAAAACTATGTAAATGTACATTTCATATGGTTTGGTTTTCTTTTTTTGAGGCTCATATCCCAGTTTCTGCCTGGTTTGATTACTCTTTGGTACCTTTAATCTTTGTCCACAGTGTCTAATTATTGTAAGCAAGAGAATTGATCTAATTACTCTGCCATTATTTTTAATGATAAAAGTTATCATTATAAAGGACTCTTTCAAAAAACTCTACATGCGACACATGGGGCAGAGCCAGCCAAGAGGCAGGGAGAGGCCAGAGCTGTCGTTCCGGGCAACCCACTCGAGGATGGCTCCCAGTCTTCCGGAAGGTGCTCGGCTTGGGGAAAGCAAACCCTCGCCCTGCTCCTTTTCCATTGAGAGCATTTTAGGACTGGACCAGAAGAAAAACTGTGTTCCCTCAATGAAACCCCACAGGCCCTGGGCCGACACCTGTGGCTCCTCAGCCTCAGAAAGACTTTCGTTGAAAAGAGAGCTGAGTTGGTATCGAGGCCGGAGACCCAGAACTGCTTTTACTCAAAACCAGATTGAAGTGTTAGAAAATGTCTTTAGAGTTAACTGCTATCCTGGCATTGACATCAGAGAAGACTTAGCTCGAAAATTGAATCTAGAGGAAGACAGAATCCAGATCTGGTTCCAAAATCGGCGTGCAAAACTAAAAAGGTCCCATAGAGAATCACGGTTTCTAATGGCGAAAAAAAATTTCAACACGAATCTCCTGGAATAGATAGAAATCTAAACATTTGAGATTCTCTTACAATTGCAGACCATGAAGAATCAATGGAAATATCAAGTGATAAAAATGTGATGTTTTCTTTTCATTTAATCTGAGTGTTGTCATTTTTTCCCTAAAATATATTGTAAATATTTATTGTTATAACATGGTACCTATTATACTTGGGCACTTTTAGTTACAATAAAGCCCTTTCCTATATATTTTAATAAAATTTTCAGAAAAAGCCAAAAAAACACACAAAAACAAAAAAACTCTACATGCTGCTTAGGTAACTAGCACAGTGTTTATTGAACACTGGAAAGTCACCATGAGTTACTTAGGTTCCTGTGGATGGGTGATTGCGTTTCAGAATCTCTACTTTTTGCCAAAGTAGCTACATAGAAACTACGTTTTAAAGTAATCACTATCAAAATAAATTATTTTTACTTTACATTATCAGAGTAAACAAAGTAAATCATTATAAATATAAAATGTTATAAAGTATAACTTTGTTTCACAATTAACCTAAAATTTGTCTACTAGCTGTAAGAAATAGTAAACATTAACAACTAAACTTTCCTTGCCAGGATTAGGAGTAATATTGGTGGTCCAGGCCTCCTAAAGCCTTTCAAGAAAACTAGAGTTATTGCCTTCTTTTTCCTCTTGATATGTTTCTGTATAGTCAGGAGGGAATAGAGACACTTGGAATCTTCCAGAGCCTGACTTAGAATAGAGGAGGCTCTATCAATATTTGTGTTGTTGTGGTGCTCTCCTAGAAAGGCATTTTCAAAAGTCATGGCTGACTCAGCATCTTCCCTTTTACTCACCTTGTTAGTGCATTCAGTGCTGTTCGGGAAAATATCAGATCAAAGAGGTACATTGGGAAAAATGTCAGCTGTTGAATCACTCTCTTTCTTCTGTGCTGAAACTGGTTCCCGCAAGAAGAGTCCTTGGATAGCGTGCCCTATTCAGCAGAACATCATATATAGAGTTTTTCTGGGAGATGCTAGCAGAAGCCTGGCCACTTTCCCATAGTTCTTTTATCTTTACCATAAAATGAAGAATACTGTCTTCTGCTCACTAAATAGCTTTCACAGAGTAATCTTTTTTTTAATGTGATACTTAAGCAGCTATTAGTTCAGAAATTATTTTATGCTCTTTATGTATACCACATATAACAGATAACTGAAGTCTGTGGTAGTAGTTGCAAATAATTGATAGTATTATTACATTATTTCATACTCTGGGAAGTCATAAAATAATTATCGATTCATTCACCTGGACTTTTTTTTTTTTTAAAAAAGATTTTATGGGACCCCTGGGTGGCTCAGTTGGTTGAGCAGTTGCCTTCGGCTCAGGTCATGATCCCAGCGTCCTGGGATCGAGTCCCAGAGTCCCACATCGGGCTCTTTGCTCAGCGGGGAGCCTGCTTCTCCCTCTGCCTCTGCCTGCCATTCTGTCTGCCTGTGCTCGCTCCCCCCCCCCGATAAATAAATAAAATATTAAAAAAAAAGATTTTATTTATTTATTTGACAGAGAGGGAGAGATCACAAGTAGAGAGGCAGGCAGAGAGAGAGAGAGGAGGACGCAGGCTCCCTGCTGAGCAGAGAGGCCGATGCGGGGCCTGATCCCAGGACTCTGGGATCATGACCTGAGCCGAAGGCTTAACGGGTTAACTTTGGTTAAGCCAAAGGCTTAACCCACTGAGCCACCCAGGCGCCCCATCACCTGGACTTTTTAAAGAGCTTCAGAATGAGTCTTACTAGACTAATGCAAAGTGAATTGTGAAGTGACTGTAATGTAGAGCAGAAACTGTTGGTGACTGGTAGGGCTGGGACCAGGGTGAGGTGAGTGAGGCTTTTCATCTCAGGTGTAAAATTTTAGAGGGTGTCAGAAAACCCAGTTACCAAGGTATAGAATATTTTTAAGAGTCTCATGCTCTTATCTACTGACTGAACTAGCCGGGCAGTTACAGTTTAGTGTAGTAGTTCAGAATATCAAAATTAATGCAAAAAAACTGTGATAAAAATATCCAAATTTTAGATAAAGAGATCAGTATTAATGACTTTTCCTTTGCCTCAGACTTCAGTATGGTTCACTGTGATACTTCTCTGTGGATTAAGGCATCTGAACGAGCCCTGCCTGGCAGCGTGGAGAGGACATAGGTTTTTATGCCAGGTGGACTAGAGTTTGAACCCTAATTCTTGTTAGCAATCAGACCTTTGGCAAGTTAAAGAATATTATGCTAGCTAGTGTTTATTGAGCACTTACATGCCAGGCTCTGTGCTTAGTTAGCCTTTTTATATATTCCTGTTTTACTGATGAGTATATATAGAAACTCAAAGAAGTTAAATAATTTTCCCAAAATCACATACTTTTATTTTTTTGAAGTTTTTTTTTTTTAAAAGATTATTTATTTATTTATTTGACAGAGACCACAAGTAGGCAGAGAGGCAGGCAGAGAGAGAGAGAGGAGGAAGCAGGCTTCCTGCTGAGCAGAGAGCCCTATGTGGGGCTTGATCCCATCACTCTGGGATCGGGACCTGAGCCAAAGGCAGAGACTTTAACACACTGAGCCACCCAAGTGCCCCACATACTTTTATTTTTTTTGAAGGCT
Organism: Mustela putorius furo; assembly: GCF_011764305.1. Lineage (NCBI taxonomy): Eukaryota > Metazoa > Chordata > Mammalia > Carnivora > Mustelidae > Mustela > Mustela putorius. The sequence continues at coordinate 2,273,180 of NW_025421424.1, forward strand.
TTTTTTTTTTTTTATTTTTAAAGTTAACATACAGTGTTATATTCGCTTCAGGTGTACAGTATAGTGATGCAACACTTTCATATGTCAGTCACCCTGTACTTAACATGACAGGCACACTTCTTAATCCCCATTATCTATTGAACCAATCTCCCCTCTCTAACCATCAGACTGTTCTCTACAATTAAGAGTCTGTTTCTTTAAAATAAATAAATAAATAAAAGAAGTCTATTTCTTTTTTTTTTTTTTTTAAAGATTTTATTTATTTATTTGACAGACAGAGATCACAAGTAGGCAGAGAAGCTGGCAGAGAGAGAGGAGGAAACAGGCTCCCCGCTGAGCAGAGAGCCCGATGCGGGGCTCCATCCCAGAATCCCGGGACCGAAGGCAGAGGCTTTAACCCACTGAGTCACCCAGGCGCCCCAAGTCTATTTCTTGATTTCTCTTTTTTTCTTTGCTCATTTGTTTTTTTCTTAAGTTCCACATATGAGTAAAATCATATGGTATTTATCTTTCTCTGACCGACTTATTTCACTTCACATTATATTCTCTGGCTTCATCCAAGTCATTGCAAGTGGCAAAATTTCCTTCTTTCTTATAGCTGAATAATATTCCATTGTATATAATACCACACCTTTATCCCTTCATCAGTTGATGGGACACTTGGGCTGCTTCCATATCTTGGCTATTATAATTAATGCTGTTATAAACATAGAGGTGCATGGATCCCTTTGAATTAGTGTTTTTGAATTCTTTGGGTAAATACCCAAAAGTGCGATTGCTGGATCATAAAGTAGTTCTATTTTTAACTTTGAGGAACCTCCATATTGTTTTCCACAGTGGCTGCACCAGCTTGCATTCCCACCGATAGTGCAAGAGGCTTCCTTTTTCTCCACATTCTTAAAACACCTGTTGTTTCTTGTGTTGATTTTAGCCATTCTGACAGGTGTGAGATAATGTCTCATAGTAGCTTTGATTTGCATTTTCCTGATGGTAGTGATAATGAGCATCTTTTCATGTGTCTTTTGGCCATCTGTATGTCTTCTTTGGAGAAATATCTTTTCATTTCTCTATATTTTAATGGATTATTTGTTTTTGGGTGTTGAGGTTTTTTTTTTTTTTTTTAAGATTTTATTTATTTATTTGGCAAAGAGCACAAGAGACAGAGCAGCAGGCAGAGGGAGAGGGAGAAGCAGGGTCTCTGCTGAGCAGTGAGGCTGACACAGGGCTTGATTCCAGGACCCTGGGATCATAATCTGAACTGAAGGCAGCTGGCCAATCAACTGAGCCAGGTGTTGAGTTTTATAAGTTCTTTATGTATTTCAGATACTAAGCTTTTTGAATATGTCATTTGCAAACATCTTCTCCCATTTTGTAGCTTGCTTTTAGCATTGTTGATTTTTTTTTCTTCTGTGTGCAGAAGATTTTTATTTGGATACAGTCCCAGTATTTATTTTTGCTTTTGTTTCTTGTCTCGGGAGTCATATCTAGAAAAAATGTGCATATGACTGATGTCCAGTGTCAAAGAGGTTACGCCCTGTGTTCTCTTCTAGGATTTTTATGGTTTCAAGTCTCACATTTAAATTTTTAGTCCATTTTAAATTTACTTTTGAGTATAGTAAGAAAGTGGTCCAGTTTCTTTTGAATGTTGCTGTCCAGTTTTTCCAGCACCGTTTGTTGAAGAGACTGTCTTTTTCCCATTGGATGTTCTTTTTTTGGGTCAAAGATTAATTGACCATATAGTCATGGGTTCATTTGTGGGCTGTCTGTTCTCCCCCATTGATCTTTGTGTCTATTTTTGTGCCAGTACCATACTGTTTTGATTACTCCAGCTTTGTAATATAACTTGAAGTCTGAAACTGTGATGCCTCCAGTTTTGTTTTTCTTTTTTCTATTTTATTTTATTTTATTTGTGAGAGAGAGCATAAGCAGGGAGAGGGGCTAAGGGAGAGGAAGAAGCAGATTCCCTGCTGAGCAGGGAGCCTGACATGGGCTCGATTCCAGGACTCCCAAGATCATGAACTGAGCTGAAGGCAGATGCTTAACTCACTGAGCCACCTAGTCATGCCTTTGCTTCTCTTTTTCAAGATTGCTTTGGCTATACAGGGTCTTTTGTAGTTAAATAAAATTGTTAGACTTGTTTTAGTTCTGTAAAAAACACTGTTGGTGTTTGATAGGGATTGCATTAAATGTATAGCTTGCTTTGGGTAGTATAGACATTTTAACAATATTTGTTTTTCCAATCCATGAGCATGGAATGGCTTTCCATTTCTTTGTGTCATCTTCAATTTCTTAAATCAGTATTATTTATAGTTTTTAGAGTAGAGATCTTTCACTTTGGTATGGTTTATTCCTAAATATTTTATTATATTTAGTGCAATTGTAAATGGGATTGTTTTCTTAATTTCTCTTTCTGCTCATTATTGGTATTTGAAATACCAATTTCAAATTATTTCTATACATTGATTTAATATCCTGTGACTTTACTAAATTTGTTTATCAGTTCTAGCAGTTTTTGGTGGAGTCTTTCAGGTTTTCTATATATATAGTATCATGTCATCTGCAGATAATGAAAGTTTTACTTCTTTCTTATTGATTTGGATGTCTTTTATTTCCTTGTGTTGTCTGATTGCTGTGGCTAGGACTTCCAGTACTATGTTGAATAACAGTAGTGAGAGTTGACACCCTTGTCTTGTTCCTGTCCTTAGAGGAAAGGTTCTCAGTTTTTCCCCTTTAAGGGTGATGTCAGCTGTGGATTTTTCATATATGGCCTTTATTATATTGAGGTATGTTCCCTCTAAACCTACTTTGTTGAGGGTTTTTATCCAGAATGGATGTTGTACTTTGTCAAGTGCTTTTTGTGCATCTATTGAAATGATCATATGGTTCTGACCCTTTCTCTTATTGATATGATGTATCACATTGACTGATTTGCAGATATTGACCCACCCTTGCAACCAAGGAATAAATCCTAGTTGGTTGTGGTAAATGATTTTTTTTTTTTTTAATGTATTGTTAGATTTGGTTTACTAGTATTTTGTTGAGAATTTTTGCATCTGTGCTCATCAGGAATATTGATCTATATGATCACATATCTTTTAAGTAGCTGACCTAATACACACTCTGGGGAAATGGGCTGTCAGTCTGAGTCTCAGTTTGCCTATCAGTAAAATGGGGCAAAATTACCTATTTCATTTTATTTTAGTATTATTTTTAAAATTATTTATTTATTTGTCAGGGAGAGAGCGAGCAAGTGCACAAGTAGGGGGAGAGGCAGGCAGAGGGAGTAGCAGGCTCCCTACCAAGCAGGGAACCCAATGTGGGACTTGATCCCAGGACTCTGGGATCATGATCTGAGCCGAAGGCAGACACTTAACTGACTGAACCACCCAGGCATTCCAAAATCTATCTGTTTTAAAGTGGGTAATTCAAACATGTCTTTCTGAAAAGGAAATATGGGACATTTAAAAGACTTGAAGTGACTCTTTAGGTCAGGAATGTGATTATAACTCCACATAGTTTCTGATTTTAAACAGAAGCAGTAACGTTAGGTAGACCTGGGCAGCTGACATAATATTTGAGTATTAAACCTGCTTGTAGCTCTGTGAGTGTACTTGGGCCAGGCTTGGGTAATGCTGCATTTCTGAGAAGTGGCCTTTGATGTGAAAGCTCAGTGCAGTTATTGCAGATGAAATATAAGAAGGCAATGAAGGTGGGGAGAGAGGATACTATCTATTAAAATGGTCTTTGGTAGAAAAAACTAAATGGAAAAACTTGAAACTTCTCTGTTCTTTTTCCTAATGGAAAGTGAACAAGTCCAAACAGATTTTATGCAGCTGTGAAATTGGACTGGTCAAATTCAACAACCTCTGATAAATTTTGCTGCCAGGTCAAAAGCCACACATTGTTAAACATAGTGCCGTACATTTGCATTGTGAGTTAATAGATGTGCAGATATATGTCCTGTGAGGCTTTCCTTATTTAGGACACGAGATCTGGACACTTTAACAGTACCATTCTGAAGTGATTCTTATTAACCACTATGTGTTTGAAAAATCCTTTAACAAATACATTAGGTGTCCCTGAGGAGTTTTTTATAAAGTAAGTCTTGATTATCAGGTTCTTATAATATGGAACAATGGGATTCCTATACTTTTTTCAATTCACCTTTATTCTTCAGGTTTGAACCTTTATAAACTGAAGTGTTAGGTAAAGAAGTAGGAGAAGGTGATTCTTAGACTCTGCCTGTATCCTTTTGCCTGTCTTGGATAATTTCCAATAAGTTAAATCAAATAATTTTGGCCTGCAAAGCTGGGATGAATAGATGTGAGTTTAGCTAGGCTTCTTTCAACACGGTCTCCAAGTTAACCATAATCCTCTGTAAAGTTTCTTTCTTATTGTTCCATTGTGGCATGTCAGCACCATTAATTTCATGTAGGAATTCTTTTCTCCCTTTTTTTCTTGTGACTAAGCAGGATGAGAAATATTTTTCTTCCAGGATCTGGCATAGCTTAATTAAGTACTTCATTTTAAATTTTGACTGTCTATCTTTCATCAAGGCTAGCAAGATTGAATACAGAGGAGTGGGGATATCAGAGTGTGATAAAAATGTAATTATCTAAAAATTTCCAAATGCTTTCTTTTTCATTAAGCTAACTGGACGTTAAAGGAGATTTTCTTTAAGTGCTCTTCTAAACGTCCTGTAGCTTAGAATTTTGTAGCTAGGAATAAAATTTGGTGTCTCTTCCATCCCTACAGTCTCTTTTCTCTCTTTCTCTGTGTGTGTGTTATGTGAATTTTTTGTTTTTGTATTTGTCTTAGTTGTTTTACTTTACGATTTTTTGTTTTGTTTTGTTTTTTGTTTTTTTACGTTTTGATGTAAGGTAAATTACAATTTATCTGGGGCTTCCCAAAGTTTTCTATATTCTGTTTATCTATTGTCAATAATCTTTGCTGGCACTTCATGCTTCATGTTCAAAAATGTCTTACTGATTTTTATATGCTTCCCTCAGGCTTCCCTTATTAATGCAGTTATCTTCTGTTTAAAATGGTCCTCTCCTAAACAAACTATTACTTGAATCTTTATCAAAGGAGTTTTATGCAAGAAAAGTCAAAGCAAAGACTAATTAATAAGGGCATTAGTTCAGTGAAAGGTGGTATTACTCAGTGAACCCATCCAACTGGAACATCATATCCAGTTTTTTTCTTCACATAAGTATGAGGAGAACATAGGTATTAATGAGAAAATAACCAGAGTAGGACTTATATAGCATAGTGGCTTTAGGGTAATGAATCTCTGTAGGTTCAGGCCATTTTCCTTTACTTGCTCTGTCTATAATCCTGTATCCCGAACACTGAAGGTCAGATAGACTGAAGCACTGTAGGATTCTTACTCTTTGTCTTAATCAGCTTAGTCTACTCTAATAAACTACCACAGACTGGGTGGCTTAAACAACAGGTATTTATTTCTCATAGTTCTAGAGCCTGAGAAATCTAAGATCAAGGCACTGGCAGATTCAGTTCCCTGTGAGGACCTTCTTCCTGGTGAGATGGATACCTTCTCACTATGTATATTTTCACATAGTAGGGAGAGAAAGATGTGGTCCCCTCATCTCCTTATATGGGCATTAATCCCATTACGAGGACCTCACCTCGTGATTTTACCTACGTAATTATCTCCAAAGGCCCCATCTCCAACTATCATTATATTGGGGATTATTGTTTCATCATATGAATTTGCGGGGGGAGGGATGCAAACATTCAGTCCATAACACTCTTCAAAGAAAAGTTTAATTTTCATCAGTCTAGTATTTGTTGAGGTGGCTACATTGACTGAGTACTGTGCTAGGTATTGTGAATAGACAGAAAGGCCCAAGAGGCTTGTGTTCTCTGACTTATTTGTGACTCTGAAATACCTTGGGAGTGACTGCTAACGAATGTCATGTTTCTCTCATGTAAAATATGGTGGCAGTCCTCTGACATCTTGCCATCTTGTTATGGAGATGAGGCATACATTTTGTATAAAATACAGTGGTCTGTAACTACCCGATGTGTCAGCACAGATGATAAAAACTGTGGAGAGTCAGACAAGGGAGCAGCTCCTACAGGACAGAAGATTAAAATCAGAGGGTCTTTAGTGGATCACTTAGTTTATAAATCTGAGAATATGATGGAGATGGGTAGTAGAAGGATGGAAGTAGAGAGAGACTTAAGGGGACCAGAAGTGCCCTTGTTTCCTGGAATAGTCATTACCAATATTTTCATCATTTTGTTCTTAATGACATTTTTTTAAAAGATTTTGTTTATTTATTTGATAGAGATCACAAGTAGGCAGAGAGGCAGGCAGAGAGAGAAGGGGAAGCAGGCTCCCCGCTGAGCAGAGAGCCTGATGCGGGGCTCGATTCCAGGACCCTGGGATCATGACCTGAGCTGAAGGCAGAGGCTTTAACCCACTGAGCCACCCAGGCGCCCCCCCTTAATGACATAGTTTTAAAACTTTTCTACATCTTGTTGTTCTTCTGAGGTTTTACTAAACCAGTGTGTGGATTCATCTGGTTTCATGGTGATAGATAACTGATTTAAAAAAAAAAATCATTCCTTTAATACATGTTGGCTTGAATGCTTACAGATAAAATGTCTAGTGTGAGGGGTAGCAGGAAGACCACAGGAGACAAGAAGGGAGGGCAGCTGGGAGCAGTCACCTCTCCTACTCCTAGAACTTTTTGGTTTTGACTTGATTTTTATGCTGTTTTCAGAAGTAGGCAGGTAAGCTTGTGGACACCATTTACAAGGGAATTCAGAATCCAAGAATCTTTGAGGCAAGAAAAAGAATGGGTTAATGTAGGAGAAAGATGGAAAAACAGACATTAAGAATAGGATCATTTGTCGTATATGGCATAGTTCATTCTCCTAGTTGAGAATTCAGGTATCCCATCCTCTGACCTCTTCTGTCCAGCATATCATTGGCCTGATCTAGTTCATTGCAGGGATCCAGAGTAAGCAAGCATCTGTTAGCCAAGTCTTTGGTTAGCCCAAATTAGCTCATGTCCTTTACTGCTTGTTTCCTCTGATTATATAGTACATATCCAAACCCTCAATTATCCAGAATAAACCAGGGCTGCCTATTCTGTGTGGAAAACATTTGTATGAGTCTCTTGGCAAGACCATGGTAGGGCCTTAGCCATTTAATTGCCTGTTCCTTTAAGATTTTGAAATGCCCATTCTTGTGTAAGCCAGACACATTTCCTTGATGAATTATTTTAGTGGGCTCCTTCTGAAACTTCAGTCATCCTGAAAAATACCTCAGGAACCTCTTTGACTTTAATTTTCTATCTTTGTCCTATTTGTATATAATATCTGTGGTATCTGATTCTCTGGCTCATACTGCTAAAACTCACGGTCTTGCATTTCTGGGTCACTCTTAAAAAATGGAGAGAACGTGATTACTAATGAAAAGTTGACTCATTTCCTTCCAGGCAAAGGCTGACACTGAGTATCAGGAGTTCATAATTAGTCTCCACAGAAGCAATCTCTTTGATTATAGGACATCACTTATTCTTTCTTAAATTTTATGAGAATTAATGAGAGCATCAAGAGTGGAAAAATGATAGGCATTTATGCTGTGTTGAGAAGATATATAAAAATGGTATCTGGAAAAAGGTCCTACATGAATTTAAGTGGTTTATTCCCTGCAAGTTTAAATTTGGGACAAATCTTCACAGACCATTATTTTAGACATGCATCTGTCATTTTTAGCCTTGTGAGATTTATCAGCAGGTCCAGTTCCATAAAGAGTCTTGTGGTGTCTACCAACATTCTGGTCTGATGAAAACAGGCTCTTATGTTTTCGCCACCTGTTTTGGAGAAGATGATAAGGTCTTTCTTTCCTTCTAAGTTCAGGATTCTTATTTATTCTCCATATCTTGTTTAAATGTATTACTCTTTGCCTCTTTATGCTTCCTGTGAGGGGTTAGCTGGAAGTGTGAGTTGTGCAGGAGTTCATTTACACTGATGAGCACTGAATGTGTCTGTGTATTTGGAATGGTGACAGGTGGGCAGCATGGAGGATGGAAGAGGACAAGGCACAAATTTTGTGCCAGGAGCCCCGTCTTGGAGTGGATAAGTGGTGAAGACACACACAAGCACTGACTCTAAGCATTAACATCCTTGGACAGTGTTGCTGAGGAGATTCAAAGCCAAAATTGTAGAGTTATCATACTTAGAAGGTTAAAAGGACTTTGACAAGCACTTTACTTACTCATTATGTTTTAAATATGAGGAGCCCAGGGCTTAGTATGGCCAAGTGACCTCCCCTGGATTACATAACTGATTAGAATGTAGACTGGGACTAAAAATTGTTCTTTACACTCCTCTAGAGGATCTAAAGATTCAGCACTATTTCCTTTCATTCTTGGTACGAACCCCCAAGGAACTAATGTGAGTGAACATGTATATGTATGTGTGTATAGATGTATCTGTGTCTCTAAATAGAGCTATGTATGTATCTATCTAATTATCTAGAGAGAGATAAAAGGAGAATTAAAAAAAAAAAAAAACTGAGTGCGTTTGTGAGGCAGTTTTAAAGACCAAGAATTTTAACTCTAGCTATACATTTTGTTTTTTAACATTCCATGAGACAAAACAGTGTGGAAATTCTTTTTGAGTTCCTCATAAGGGAGGTCTATCCTATATGAATATCCAAGGGGCCATGGAACATACAAAATGGAATCATACAATTTTAGAGCTAAAGGGAATATTAGAGTTTTTTGTCCTAGCATGTTTTATTATTATTTTTTTAATTTTCTTTCTTTATTTGACAGAGAGGGATCACAAGTAGGCAGAGAGGCAGGCAGAGAGAGAGGGGGAAGCAGGCTCCCCGCTGAGCAGAGAGAGCCTGATGTGGGGCTCCATCCCAGGACCCTGAGATCATGACCCAAGCTGAAGGCAGAGGCTTAACCCATTGAGCCACCCAGGCGCCCCTGTCCTAGCATGTTTTAATACATGAGGAGGCTAAAGCTCAGAGAAGTTAAAGTGGGCTGGTACAAGGTTAATATCTAGTGGCAGAACTAGAGCTGGCTTAGAAGTTTGTGGGGAGCCACTCTATCAAAAAAGATCTGGGAGCAGGGACGCCTGGGTGGCTCAGTTGGTTAAGCAGCTGCCTTCGGCTCAGGTCATGATCCCAGCGTCCTGGGATCGAGTCCCACATCGGGCTCCTTGCTCAGCAAGGAGCCTGCTTCTTCCTCTGCCTCTGCCTGCCGTTCTGTCTGCCTGTGCTCACTCTCTCCCCCCCCCTCTCTCTGATAAATAAATAAAATCTTAAAAAAAAAATGATCTGGGAGCATGCTGAAGTCTTAAGTAAGAGATTTGTAAAACAATATCCTAGTTACATTTTTATTCTTATTGAAATTAAAAAAAACCTCATGACTTTATATGTATATATGTAATACATATTTAAAAAAATATATTTGTTCAAGTATGTCCTAAATACATCTCACCTGCCACCAGGCAAGGGTTTTTTAAAGAGGAATGATTCAGGAGAATGGAGCCACATCAGGTATGGCTTTGCCTTGACCCAGTTTAGTAAGTAAAGTGCCTCCCCAGAGTTAGTGTGAAAACGTGGGTTGGGCTGTGATTTATATTATGGTGTCTACCATCATGCTGTTTTGGTTTAGATTTGGGAGATTTTATTTAGCTTCAACTTGGTTGCTAAGCACAGGTCCAGCCTGGGCCATTTTGGGTTTCACAGTGTCTGTTTTGCTTATTACTCCGTCTTTTCGGGGTAATGCATTTATGTTCACTTTGAGTAAACTTGAATGTACACTTTCAGGATGCTTGTTTGATAGTTTCTCTGGTTTGGAAGGCTATAAGTCATTGTAATATCTAAGTTTTTTTTTAATCTCTTGGGCCATGGTCCTCTTAAGGTAAGTAGTGCTTTTTTGTCATGAGTCATGGTATCAGGGTTATACACCATAATTTTTTCCCATGATGTCCATTATTTTTATTATCTTTGGTTCTAATTATGCAGAGCTGTGGCAGGTGACAGTGATGATCTTTTGACCATTCAGCTGCCTTTCTGAAATTGCCTATCTGAAACATACTTCATTACATGTGTTTCTAGAGTGGCCTAACTTCTGGTAAACAGAAAGTTACCTAAATTTCAAGCACGTGTTTTGAAAGTGTTTTTACCTACATATACTTTAGTTGCCGTCGTGGCCTTAGAGCAGGGTTCAGTAAACTTTTCTCTAAGTTACAGATAGTAAATGTTTTAGGCTTTACTGGCCAAGAGACAAATTGAGGATATTATACAGGTACTATTATATCCCTTTAAAATGTAACCATTTAAAAAATGGAAAAGCCAGTTCCTGGGGTGGAGATCCAAAACCATCTGGTATTCATCCAGGGCAATATTTGCCGACCTTTACCTTAGAGCCTCATAGTCACTTGAAGCATCTTCCAAGCACATGTGGTATAAACTGGAAGAGCCTTTCTTTGTGGTCAGTTGGGTTTTTTTTTTGTTTTGTTTCTTAAGCATACAAAAGAAGTTCTTGAGCCAGATGTTGCTGAAGTTAGAACAAAGAATTATATCTGAATCCTCCTGTGTCAGTTTTTGGTTGATGCTGCTTTTCTTTAGTTGAGATGGTCTATACTGTTAAATTAATGAGTGGTATTAATAAAATAAATGAAAACATTACTTTTTTTGGACAATAACTGTCCTCTTACTGTCATAAAAGTAATAAATGCTGATGGCATTAACTTCATGAAGGTACCCTTTGTGTGGAAAGATTTTTGGGTTGATTATGGTGATGGTTTTAATAATTGCTCTCAAAAGCCTATAATCTAGAAGAAAACATAAACAAACCAAATCCAATCCCAACAGAATAAGTGGTGTAAAGTATGCTTCCAAGTATAGGCACCAGTAGGCTAAGAGCTGTGTGCTGCTAGTGTCTTCCATATGATGTGGGTTTGTGGGCTTTGCTGTTGTTTTTTTTTTCTTAGAAGACTGCAAGAATATGTAAAATAATGATAGTGTTGTATTTTTAAAAGAAATAATTTGTATGGTATCTAGATGTATGTCAGATAAACTTTCTTTTTTTAAAATTTTTTTATTGTGTTATGTTAGTCACCATACAGTACATCATTAGTTTTTGATATAATGTTCCATGATGCAGTGTTTGCGTATAACACCCCATGCTCCATGCAATCCGTGCCCTCCTTATTACCCATCACCAGGCTCACCTATCCCCCCCTACCCCCCGCTCCTTTCTAAAACTCTCCGTTTGTTTTCTGGAGTTCATAGTCTCTCATGGTTTGTCTCCCACTCTGATTTCAACCCCTTTCATTTTTCCCTTCTCCTAAAGTCCTCCATGCTACTCCTTATGTTGCACAGATAAGTGAAACCATATGATAATTGACTTTCTCTCTTTGACTTATTTCACTTAACATAATCTCCAGTCCCATCCAAATTGATGGAGAAATGGTATTCATCCTTTCTGATGGCTGAGTAATGTTCCATTGTGTATATGGACCACATCTTCTTTATCCATTCATCTGTTGAAGGACCTCTTGGCTCTTTCCACATTTTGGCTATTGTGGACATTGGTGCTATGAACATTGGGGTGCATATGGCCCTTCTTTTCACTATATCTGAATCTCTGGAGTAAACACCCGGTAGTGCAATTGCTGGGTCATAGGGTAGCTCTATTTTTAATTTTTTGAGGAACCTCCACACTGTTTTCTAAAGTGGCTGCACCAATTTGCATTCCCAGCAACAGTGTAAGAGGGTTCCCCTTTCTCCACAACTTCTTCAACATTTGTTGTTTCTTGCCTTGTTGATTTTTGCCATTCTAATTGATGTAAGGTGGTATCTCAGTGTGGTTTTGATTTGAATCTCCTGGAGGGCTAGTGATGATGAACATTTTTTCATGTGTCTGTTAGCCATTTGTATGTCTTCTTTGGAGAAGTGTCTGCTCATGTCTTCTGCCTATTTTTTAACTAGTCTGTTGCTTGGGTGTTGAGTTTGAGAAGTTCTTTATAGATCTTTGAATATCAGCCCTTTGTCTTAGTGTCATTTGCAAATATCTTCTCCCATTTCATGAGTTGCCTCTTTGATTTGTTGACTGTTTCCTTTGCTGTATAGAAGCTTTTCATCTTGATGAAGTCCCAAAAGTTCATTTTCACTTTTGTTTCCCTTGCCTTTGGAGACATGTCTTGAAAGAAGTTGCTATGGCCGATGCTGAAGAGGTTACTGCCTATGTTCTCCTCTAGTATTTTGATGGATTCCTGTCTCACGTTGAGGCCATTCATCCATTTAGAGTTTAATCTTTGTGTATGGTGTATGAGAATGGTCCAGTTTCATTCTTCTGTATATAGCTGTCCAGTTTTCCCAGCACCACTTATTGAAGGGGCTTTCTTTTTTCCATTGGATATTTTTTCCTGCTTTATTGAAGGTTATTTGACCATAGAGTTGAGAGTCCATAACTGGGCTCTTTACTCTGTTCCATTGGTCCGTGTGTCTGCTTTTGTGCTAGTACCATGCTATCTTGGTGATCACAGCTTTGTAATATAGCTTGAAATCTGGCAATGTGATGCCCTAGCTTTTTTTTTTTTTCTTTTTTTTTTTAAAGATTTTATTTATTTATTTGACACACAGAGAGAGGTTACAACTAGGCAGAGAGGCAGGCGGTGGGGGGGGGAGCAGGTTCCCTGCTGAGCAGAGAGCCTGATGCAGGCCTCAGTCCCAGGACCCTGAGATCATGATCTGAGCCAAAAGCAGAGGCTTAACCCACTGAGCCACCCAGGTGCCCTGTTTTTCTTTTTCAACACTTCCTTGGCAATTCAAGATCTTTTCTGGTTCCATATAAATTTTAGGATCGTTTGTTCCAGCATTTTGAAAAAATGCCATTGGTATTTTGATTGGGATAGTGTTGAAAGTATAAATTGCAGCATGGTCATTTTAACGATGTTTATTCTTCCGATCTATGAGCATGGAATGCTTTTCCGTCTTTTTGTGTCTTCTTCAATTTCTTTCATGAGTGTTTTGTAGTTCCTAGAGTATAGATCCTTAACCTCTTTGGTTAGATCCAAAACCTATGGGATACAGCAAAAGCGGTTCTAAGGGGGAAATACATAGCTATCCAAGTCTCACTCAAAAAAATAGAAAAGTCCCGAATACACAAACTATCTTTACACCTTAAAAATCTGGAGAATCAACAACAAATTAAACTTAACCCATGCATGAGAAGGGAAATAATTAAGATTAGAGCAGAGATCAATGAATTAGAAACCAGAAATATAGTAGAACACATTAATGAAACTTGAAGCTTGTTCTTTGAAAGAATTAGTAAGATCGATAAACCACAGATAAACTTTCTCATTAGACCCTAGTTTTGTAGGATTTTCATTTTGTTCCTATAGAGCCATAGACTTTGATTTTATATAGTAAAGTCAAGGAACTTCCAAAGTCGAGGAACACTTTATTTTTAATACAGTTGAATTTGAATACATAGTTGACTCCTAAACAACACAGACCTTTGGGGTACTGAGTCCTGCACAGTTGAAAATCCACGAAACTTTTGATTACGTGGAAACTATGATTGCCTATTATTAACCAGAAGCCTTACTTATAACATAAATAGTCGATTAATACATATTTTGTATTATGTATGTATTTTATACTATATTCTTAGAGTAAGGTAAGTTGGAGAAGAGAATATGTTATTAAAAAAATCATAAGAGAAAATACATTTATGGTACTGTACTGTACTGAAAGAAATCTTCTTATATGTAAATGGACCTGCCAAGTTCAAACTCATTTCATTCAAGGATCAATTGTGTACTAATATAGGCATCATTTGTGGGAAACTTTTCTTTTTTTTTTTTTAAAGATTTTATTTATTTATTTGACAGACAGAGATCACAAGCAGGCAGAGAGACAGGCAGAGAGAGAGGAGGAAGCAGGCTCCCTGCTGAGCAGAGAGCCCGATATGGGACTCCATCCCAAGACCCTGGGATCATGACCTGAGCCAAAGGCAGAGGCTTTAACCCACTGAGCCACCCAGGTGCCCCAAGGGAAGTTTTTGTCTTAATGTAGGGTTAGACATTGTTAATTTCTTATCCTATGATGTCCATTATTTTTATTATCTGTGGTTCTAATTAAGGAAATTTAAGTGGGGTTTTGTAGTGTTTCAGAGCATTTTGATATTATATATTTAATTTCCAATTATCCATGGAACAATTTTGCATACCTACATGTGTGAGTCTCCCCTCCCCCCCTTTTTGGGGAGAATGATTTATTAAGAAACTACAAAGGAATATTTTTTAATCCTCTTCAAGTTTAAAGAAAAGCAGATTTTTCTCCAGCCTTCTCTTACATTCAGGTTTGGTTTGATACGATTTGAGTACAATTATTATTATTATTATTATTATTTTTTAGAGGGGGTAAGGAGAGAGAGAATCTCAAGTAGATTCCACACCCAATTGGAGCCCGGTGCAGGGCCCAAACGCACAACCCTGAGATCGTGACCTGAGAGGAAATCAAGAGTTGGATGCTTAACCAACTGAGCCACCTAGGCACCCCTGGGTACAATTATTTTTCAACTAGGAATCTTTTCAGACCAAACCATTAGCTTTTAGAACTGTTTTACTTTCAGACATTTCTTTTGAACTTTAGAACTTTTAAGGCAGTCATCCACTCATGCTGGGGAACAGAAAGCAGGTACCCATACTCATTTTTCTTCTCTGTTATCTTGTTTAATTTTTACTGCTCATTCTCTTAAGAATCTAGCAGTTCATGCTACTGAGGCTACTTAGTAGGGTGTCATGTTCCTCAGGACTCCAGGCTTCTGGTGGTTCATATAACCAGTATTTTATCAAGGAATAATAAAACTACAAGAGAAAAGATGACTGTGTGTTTGTGTTTGTGTGTGTGTGCACATGCGTGTATGCATACATGTGTGTTTTAGTTAACTTCATATTTTGGGGGAAAATTGAAAATAATTTGATTTGATTGAAAAAAATCTCCATATGGGGTTGGCTAGTCCATTTTGAATGAGTTAGGGGTGAGTGGGGGTTAAGAAGCCCTCCCCATATCAGGAATCTTAATAGGTTTGATAATCCTTTGGATAAATAGTTCAACCTGATGGTTCCCAAACTTTGAGTGTGATTAGAGAGCCTTTTTAGGATTCCATGGACCCTTGCATTTTTCTTCTCACTTCCATTGAGAATGTGAACACTGCTAGTTGAAAGCCTTCTGTATACCAATTACGGTGTTAGTGTGGTGATGAACAATTCTTAGTGTGTTAAAGGATAATGGGTGATATGATCTATTAGAGTTATGGGAGTATGTAGTGGGGGATTCAAGCCTGTTTCTCAGAGGAAGAACATTTAAGCGGAAGTCTGAAGGAATTTTAGGGCTTAGTTCTGAGAAGAGGGTCAGGAAAAGTGTTTTGGGCTTAGTGACCAGCATGTACAAAGGTCTGGAGGTAAGAAGTGGTGCACTGTAGCATGTTCTGGGAGCTGAAAAAGAGAAATGCATAAAGGAGAGATAATTTTGAATTGAAACCATTTTTTAAATTTCTTGTTTGAAATGCAATGCATAGTACCAAAATCCACCAAAAAAATCAGTAGCCACTATATAATACCTTTATGTTTTTAATAATCATAACAGTATCTGCAGTCCATTTAAATATGGACACAGGACATTCTTTAGTAGCCTAGAGAGTGCTCTGTGTTTGCAGATTCCTTGCAATGACTATACAGTGCATAGCTTAGCAACAACTGGCTTAACTCGTTCATTTTTGCCGATTACCGTGGAGGGTGCTTTTTGTTAACTCAAATGTTTAGAGTATGTTTGCCATGTTATAATTAGAAGTAGACATTTTCTCAGAGTCCAGTGCAGTAGAATATGGCAGGCACTGAATAAGCGCTAGAAGACAGAGGGAAGACCACCTTCTGTTATAGCAGCAACACAAGTCTTTCAACACTGTTTGTGTGCCCTTGCCCAATCTTTCAAGTGATGATTGAAGAGCCTGGGTGCTTGGTTCAGCTTTTGAGTTCTGATAAATGAGCCCCGACTGTAAACTGGAAGATAAGGGTGTTTGCAAATTCTTGTGTAAATAAAGCATGGTTTCACATTGCAGTGGTTACTGATTTCATAGTCTTTGATGAAGATGAATGATGCCATGAATTAACAGTTTTAAAACTAGTACCAGTGCAGCTTCTCTTTTGGTTTGGATTTATTAAAATACATGTGTGTTTATTGCTTTATTTGAATGGGAAGGGGTGAAAAACCTGAACGCACAGAAACCAAGTGAGGTGGAGTTTCAGAAGATAATTCCCAGCCTCACAATTCCCCGTAAAATTCTTTTCCTGTGGGAAACTTTTAATTTGGAAGCATTCAGCCTAATGTGGGAACCAAGATTAACATTTTCTGAAATACTGCTACAAGAAAAGCAGAAATGTACTGTTCAGGAAGCTGAATTTACATAGTAGAAAAATGGGCTGTTCTGCAGTATTTGGTAGTCTTTATTAGTTGTGGTAAAAAGTTTTGTGTGTGTGTGTGCGTGTGTGTGTGTGAGAGAGAGAGAGAGAGAAAGAAAGAGAGAGAGAAAGAGAGAGACAGACTGATTGTATATTTGTCTTTGTTTCCTTTACATCAAACCAGCAAAGCCCTTAGAAAGTGTGTTTCACCACAAACCAGCCCAGTACTGGGCCCTAACTATACACAAATACTTTTTTTTTTAAGCTCTTTTTGTTTTCTCTTCTTGCTGAGTAAGCTGTAGTGTTTCCTTTTCTTCTTTCTTTCTTTCTTTCTTTCTTTCTTTCTTTCTTTCTTTCTTCTTTGGGGAAGGGGAGTGAGTGTGGGCGTAAGAACAGCAAGAAGTCAGTATCACAGAGCTTCTTCCTTTTTCTTCCCCTCCTTACCAGGAGGTTAACTAGGAGTCTGCATGTGTTGTTTTTTAATACCAAGTTAGTAATTAGCATAGCCCAGTTATCTTTACACAGAGTTATAGAATTAAGACGTTGACAGTCTGATGAGATCTCAAACTGGAGGCATGGGAGGAGGGGGACAATGAGGTTAGACTACTGGGATGGTCTTGAATGCCACCCTCAGAGTATATGTAGACTTGATTCTGTAGGCTCTGGGGCATCTAGAAGTTTGTAGCTGGAACTTCGGGAATTAAATGCTATGGAGGAACTTTCACTGGTTACAGTTAGCCTTGGCTGTTAGCAATTATTTTTATCTACTTTAACATGGGGAACCGGGGGAGGGGGCAGGAAACTAAGCTGGCATTATGGTCACAGGAAAGAACAGACTGATTTGGGGCCTTTTCAAACTGCAGACCTTTGTTACTGACCAATGCTTAATTTGGTTTCTGGGTTTTGTTATTTTTTTTCTCCTGCCTTTACCTCATTTACCTTAACGACAGCTCCCCCCTCTAGAGCTCAGCTAGGGCAGGCTGCCACTGCGGATTGGGGGGCCGAGAGGTCCAGAGCAAGAAGAAAGTGGGTTGAAAGCAGAGTTCTGTTTAAAGAATTTTCTGCTGGAAACTAGCCCAGAGGGAGTAAAGAGGCGCTTTAATGAGGAGCAGCTGCGGGGCCGACGCAACCCACATGAGACATTTTTTTCCCCTCCGTTCCACATTCTGTATAGTTTTTTAAAAAATCATGATTTTGAAATAGCTGTTTTGTGAAGCACGCCTCTCTTTTTTTTCTTCTTGTATGCGGTGGGGTTTTTCTTTGTTGTTTTATTTTCTTAATCACCAAATCCTCACTAAAAAAAGCTAAAGGCAGGGCTGCAGCAAAGCCCTGGATGCAATTTGGGCTCACCCTGCTGATACAGAACATTCGGTGGAGAAAACAAGGAGAGAGAACACTGGCTTTTATTTGGAAAAGGGGGCTTATTTCCTGCTCAGACTTCAGTCTTCTTGGAGCTGACACAAGCTGCTACAGTGTTTTAAGCTTTTCTCTAGATGAGTGGCTATTCACTTAGGAAACTTGAAAGAACAAAATTTTCTGTCTTGTATTACTAGGGAGACTGATGCTGAACTGCAGCCATTGCCAGATAGATTGGAATTGCTATTCAAATCCCAGCTTCCTTGAAATCTGTAAAGTGGCCACATGTAAACGCATCCAAGCTGCTGATGACATGTGAGAGTTGGGGTCTGTTTTTCATCTGTTTTATTGAGGGGGCACGGTATGGGCGTCCTTCTAGTTGGAATGCTTTCTAGTTCCACGAGGAGGAATCCCTTGTTTTTCTCCCTCTTTCCTTCCCTCCTTCCCTCCCCCCCACTCCATTGCCCATGTGTGTTTGAGCAGTAACAATGAAAGAGTGGACTTCTTTATGTCAGAAATGGCAGACTTTTTCAGAAAAAAGGTGTGTATATATCTGAGTGGGCCTGATAAATATTCAGATTAATTTATAAAATCATTTTACAGGGAAAAGCCTCGGAAACCTTTTCCTTTATTCCCAGCCTCCTCTGTTAACTGTGTTCTTCCAGAGTTCCAAAGCTAGAGAAGGGGATAGAACAGGAGGAAGTCACTGAGAGAACTGCTAAAATAAGTGATAAATTCCCTTCAGAAGGGAGGCCTTGAGACAGTTTTGGGAACAAAAGGCAGTTGTTAGATTTATTTATTTATTTATTTATTTAAAGACATTTTTAAACACACACCTCTAGTTCAAGATATAGGCTAGTGGCTGGGTGATGGACATTGGGGAGGGTATGTGCTATGGCGAGTGCTGTGAAATGTGTAAGCCTGACGATTCACAGACCTATACCCCTGGGGCAAATAATACATTTTATATATATACATATACATACATATATATATATATACACATATATATACACACACATATACTTTTTAAAGATTTTGTTTATTCATTTGACAGACAGAGATCACAAGTAGGCAGAGAAGCAGGCAGAGTGAGAGAGAGAGACAGAAAGAGAAGGAAGCAGATTCCCTGCTGAGCAGAGAGCCGGATTCGGGGCTGTATCCCAGGACCCTGGGATCATGACCCGAGCTGAAAGCAGAGGCTTTAACCCACTGAGCCACCCAGGTGTCCCTATATTATATATTAATTTAAAAAAAGATATAGGCTATTTTCCAAAAATTATACTGCAGTAATAGCTTAATAGAACTACAGATTTCTGAGAGAATTTGGATGATTAGCCCATGTTTCTGGCCTCTGACCAAACCCAACTTGAGCCATCTCAAGAAGGGAGCTCTTGTAGTTCTTATTTTCAGGCAGAGTCTTAATTTCCACTCAAACTAACAGGGTATATGGTATACTTGTATTACAGTTGAATAGGGATTTGCAAATTCAGGTCTCCTGCCTTAGGAAATAGGGGTCCTTTATTACTGTCACTCTCATTTACCCATTTACCTGCTTTCTTCCCATGTCCATAATTCCCCTTAGCCTCCTAGAGCATGAGGGATAATCTTGTACCTCAGGACGATTCTTAGGGTTGATTTAGCCCGTGTTCTGCCAGACAGAACACAGTGTGGGTTCGGTAGGGGATTTGGGAACATATTTGGATTGAGAGACCGATTTTATCCGTCACATGATACTTAACCTTTTTTTGAGCCAGTTGTTCAGTGGTATATAGGTGCTTATGGTATTCAAGATACCTGTACCAAGTGTCTCAAGACATGCCCTTCCCTACAAGAAGAGATCAAATGGGAGTTCGAGAGAAGCTCAGGAAATACATAACATAACAATGGCTCAAACAAAGTAGTACCGTACTGACAGAAATAATGGAGTGCATAACATGACACTGCATCTGCTGTTGGGAGGATCAGAGATGGATGAGATGGTTCAGAAGGAGCCTAATGGAAGACACAGATTTTGAGCAGACCTTTGAAGCAAGGATGGAAGAAAGGAGCATAAATTAGAGACATAGCGGATGCGAAAGTTTCAGAAGATTTTTATATAGGGAGCAGTAGACAAGAGTATGGACGTTATCTGGAGTGTTTTACTTAGGAGTAAGGGATTGGATGATAGGAGCACAGCAGATGAATAGGCCATAGACTCTAAGAAACTTGGATTTGAAGGGCTGGGATGCTGTTTTCTGAGCAGAGAGGTAACGTGATCAAAATTATGCTTGAAAAGGATTATTCTGTAAGTAGTATGCTTAGGTTTAGTGAGGGATTTCCTGGCTATCTTCATGGAGAGATGTGAATAGGATGCTGACGCAGCTAAAATGATAGGGCTGACTGAATAGATGCCAGTGTTAGGGCAAGACCTAGTAGAATACATTCAGTTAAGTGCTGTTTGATGTTTCAATAAAAGATTTAGGTAAAGATAGAAATATAGTTGTAGATGGTGCAAAAGTGCAGGAAATTGCTAGATTTACAGGTAGCAAATTTGGGGCAGGCCATTTAGCTTTGGTGTTCTTATCAGTAAAATAGTAAAAATCAGACCAGTTGATTTCTGAAGTACAGTGCAGTGCTGAAATTCTGTAATTATAGAAATAAAGTGTAAAAGTTATCTCAAAGAAACTTAGGGTAAAGATTCAGCATGGTGACAGGTCCAATTATTGCATTCAAAACTGTGTTGTACAAGTATAGGATGCAAGAAATACAGCATGAGTAGTTTGTATGAAAAAAAGATATGGCATTTTAACTGTAGGTTCAGTAGCTCATAATAGTACTTTGTGTCTTCTAAAAAAGTGAACAAAGTTTTATGCTGCAGTAGTAAAAATATAGTGTCCAGATTGTCCCAAGTTCTATGCTGTGCTGGTAAGATCACATGTGTTATTCTTTCTATCCCCTCATTTGGGGCACTGTGTTTGTTGTTTGTTTGTTTGTTTTTAAGATTTTATTTATTTATGAGAGAGAGAAAACGTGAGTTGGGGGGGAGCAGAGGGAGAGGGAGAAACAGGGTTCCCACTGAGCAGGGGTCCCTGAGATCCTGACTTGAGCAGAAGGCAGACGCTTAACCGACTAAGCTACACAGGTGCCCCTGGGGCCCTGTGTTTTAAAGAAGTTTTTGATAAACTAGAATCATCTAGTAGGAGGAGGCAGGATGGCCCAGTGTTTGGGGTACATGGGCTTTGAAGTCATATGTGGGTTTGAACCCTGCCTTTGCCATGTCCTAGCTGTGAAATCTTAATCCTAAGCTTCAAGGTCTTCAGATGCGAATGTGGATCATAATTTATCAGTACTGTTACAGGGAATAAAAGACATAATAGCTGTAAAATGCATGGTAAATACATAATATACAGTAAGTTGGTCACTGTTATTACTATTTTAAGCAGAGAAGAGCCACTGAAATGGTGAGGAGGTCTGGAAATAATTTTATACTAAGGCATAGTCCAAAGTACTGAATCCTGTAAGAGAAACCAAAGGGTCAACATAACTATCTTTAAGTTCTTGAACGGCTACATGTTAAAGAAGCAGAAGGCTTATTTTTTATTCTAGAGGATGATAATAGCCACTAAGTGAAAATTTTAGGGAGGCAAAAAATTTTTAAAATGAGCTATAATTCACATAGTATTAAACTTACCCTTTTAAAGTGTACAGTTCAGTGGTGTTTAGTATATTCATGTGTAACCATCAACAGTATCTAGTTTCAAAACATTTTTATTATCGCCACTTTGAAGAAGCTCTCTGTTACTTAGTGGTTTCTCGATTTTCCCTTCCTCCTTGCCCCTGGCAACAATAATCTCTTTTATGTCTCTATGAATTTGCCTATTCTGGATGTTTCATAAAAATGAAATTGTATACTACATGGCCTTTTGGGTCTAGTTAGTTTCTTTCAGTTAGCATGATGTTTTCAAGGTTCATCCATGTCATAGTATGTATCAGATCTTCATTCCTTTTCATGACCAAATAATATTTTATTATATGAATATATCACATTTTATTTATCCATTTATTTTTTAATTTATCCATTTGTCAGCTTATGGATATTTGGGTCATTTCTACTTTTTGCTATTATGAATAATACTACTATGAATATATATTTTTAATTATTTGACAGAGATCACAAGTAGGCAGAGAGGCAGGCAGAGAGAAAGGGAGAAGCAGGCTCCCTGCTGAACAGAGAGCCCAATGTGGGGCTTGATCCCAGAACCCTGGGATCATGACTGGAGCTGAAGGCAGAGGCTTTAACCCACTGAGCCACCCAGGTGCCCCTCTGAATATTCTTTATGGATTTTTGTGTGGACTTAACATTTTTAGCTATCTTGGGTATATACCAAGGAGGGGAGGCAGAAATTAAGACATCAGAAAGAAAGAGCTTTCTTTTCTTTTCTTTTTCATTTATTTATTTTTTTAATTTAAATTCAGTTAATTAACATATAGCGTATTATTGATTTCAGAGGTAGAGTTCAGTGATTCATCAGTCTTACATAATGCCCAGTGCTCTTTACATCACATGCCCTGCTTAATGTCCATCACCCTGTTACCCCATCCCCCCACCACCCTTCCCTTCAGCAACTCACAGTTTGTTTCCTGTGATTAAGAGTCAAGAAAGAGCTTTCTATCAGAAATCCACCCATACTGAAGACTGTTCTGTTGTTGAAGTAGTGAGCCATTAATTTTATTTCACTTAACAAATGCATGGTGTTTACTATGTGCCAGATACCATTCTAAGTACTTTACAGTTATTTAAAAACCCTATGAGGTAAGCACTATTATTAAATCCATTTTACAACAAGGAAGTTTAATAACTTGCTCAAGGTCACCCATCAAGTAAATGTGGAGCTGTAATTGAAATCCATGTGGTCTGGTTCTAGAATCTGTACTCTTAATAGCAAGAACAATAATAACTTCAAGCATTTATTAAATTCTTACTGCTACTCAGGCACCGTGCTTAGCTGTTTATATTCAAGTAGAGACTGGCAATCATCTTTTAAGACTATCTTAGAAAGAATTATCTCATTGGGTAGGTATTACCTTAGGGTGTGTTGAATCCCAAGATTCTTTTATTCCAAGGATAGTATCTGGCCAGAGGCTTTTAAGATGATCAGAATTTATATCAAAAAGGAAACTGTGAATATGAATGGTGAGTATTATAGGAGTTCAATTAATAAGACTTGTCAGAATATGATAATATTATATATAACTTAAAAGTAGTAACCAAAAGTGACTTTTGAGACTGTGAAGAGAAACCTTAGAAAAATGGAAGAATAAAGTTTCATGGGAAAATGATCCCACTTTTCAAATGTTCAGTTTCAAATACTGCAGAGTATATTAGGGTAAGTAGATGACTTTTAGTAAACTGAACCTATGGAACTGGAGCTGTTAATGTGGGTACATGAATGTAGTTGCTTAAAACCAAATCATCATCAATGACAACAACAGTAACAAATGCATATGAGAGGAAAGAGCAGTGTATCCCAAACTTAAAGTTTCCCCCACAATTGATGGGGAAGGAGAAGAGGAATCTGTAATCTAGCCTAAGAATTCACCAAGCTTTGAGGTAGAGGGAGTCCTAGAAACCAAATGTAAAAATACTATAATGATAGAAGGCGTGGCCAGAGACCCCTATAGAAAGAGAATTTCTTTAAGTAAATATTTTTAGGTTTATTCTTTTGATCAGGAAGGGATGCTGTACTTTGTCAAATGCTTTTTCAGCATCTATTGAGAGTATCATATGGTTCTTGTTCTTTCTTTTATTGATGTGTTGTATCACATTGATTTGCGGATGTTGAACCAACCTTGCAGCCCTGGAATAAATCCCACTTGGTCGTGGTGAATAATCCTTTTAATGTACTGTTGAATCCTATTGGCTAGTATTTTGTTGAGTATTTTCGCATCTGTGTTCATCAAGGATATCGGTCTATAGCTCTCTTTTTTGGTGGGATCCTTGTCTGGTTTTGGGATCAAGGTGATGCTGGCCTCATAAAATGAGTTTGGAAGTTTTCCTTCCATTTCTATTTTTTGGAACAGTTTCAGGAGAATAGGAATTAGTTCTTCTTTAAATGTTTGGTAGAATTCCCCCGGGAAGCCGTCTGGCCCTGGGCTTTTGTTTGTTTGGAGATTTTTAATGACTGTTTCAATCTCCTTACTGGTTATGGGTCTGTTCAGGCTTTCTATTTCTTCCTGGTTCAGTTGTGGTAGTTTATATGTTTCTAGGAATGCATCCATTTCTTCCAGATTGTCAAATTTATTGCCGTAGAGTTGCTCATAGTATGTTCTTATAATAGTTTGTATTTCTTTGGTGTTAGTTGTGATCTCTCCTCTTTCATTCATGATTTTATTTATTTGGGTCCTTTCTCTTTTCTTTTTGATAAGTCGGGCCAGGGGTTTATCAATTTTATTAATTCTTTCAAAGAACCAGCTCCTAGTTTCGTTGATTTGTTCTATTGTTTTTTTGGTTTCTATTTCATTGATTTCTGCTCTGATCTTTATGATTTCTCTTCTCCTGCTCGGCTTAGGGTTTCTTTCTTGTTCTTTCTCCAGCTCCTTTAGGTGTAGGGTTAGGTTGTGTACCTGAGACCTTTCTTGTTTCTTGAGAAAGGCTTGTAGCGCTATATATTTTCCTCTCAGGACTGCCTTTGTTGTGTCCCACAGATTTTGAACCGTTGTATTTTCATTATCATTTGTTTCCATGATTTTTTAATAGTAGGGGACTTTAACACTCCCCTCACTGAAATGGACAGGTCATCCAAGCAAAAGATCAGCAAGGAAATAAAGGCCTTAAACGACACACTGGACCAGATGGACATCACAGATATATTCAGAATATTTCATCCCAAAGCAACAGAATACACATTCTTCTCTAGTGCACATGGAACATTCTCCAGAATAGATCACATCCTCGGTCCTAAATCAGGACTCAACCGGTATCAAAAGATTGGGATCATTCCCTGCATATTTTCAGACCACAATGCTCTAAAGCTAGAACTCAACCACAAAAGGAAGTTTGGAAAGAACCCAAATACATGGAGACTAAACAGTATCCTTCTAAAGAATGAATGGCTCAATCGGGAAATTAAAGGTTTATTCTTAATTAATTTATTTAGAGAAGCAGGGAGGAGAGGGGTAGAGGGCAGAGAGAGTGAGAGACAATCTCAAGCGCAGAAGCCAATGTAGGGCTCTGTCTCACAGCCCAGGGACCATGACCTGAGCGGAAATCAAGAATCGGCAGATGCTTAACTGGCTGAGCCACCCAAGCACTCCAGAGAATTTCCTTATGATGAAATTTCAGACTGAACTTGACAAGGGGAAAGTTATTGCTCTTAGGGCATAATTTCCAGGCGATAATTAGAATGAAAATTTTTGTAAAGGGGCCGGTAAAAACTAGATGGAAGAAAAAGGGAAACTATCTATGAATGAAATTAGACCACAGTTACAGAAGTTTGGTTGTGATGGAAGAAGAATTTGGAAAGAAAACTAGCGCTTAATGAAAAATATTCACTAAAACATTTTAAAAGAGATTTGTTGATTTAAAAGAGATTTGTTAGGTTAAGAGATCTGTACATGTTTAAGGTAAAGAAATGGGCTGATTGATGTCTAGCCCTCTGGAACGTTCTAAATAAGAAATTAAGTGTTACTATATTAATTTTCACATAAAAATAAGATGTAGTTCTATATATGGACTTCAGGAGAGTAAGTCACTTTTACATTATATTATCTTCGTGGTGGTCTACAGACTCCTCATGATCTGCCCAGCAGTATGGCTCTCATCCATATAGCTGGTACTTGTTTCCTTAATACCTTTGGGAGAGCCACAGAGGTCTCTTTGCTATTCCTCAAACATGCAGGACAGTTTTCTATTTTAGGTCCATTGTATTTGCTGTTCCCTCTGCCTTGAACACACTCCTTCCCCTCGATACCTGCTTGGCTAGTTCCTTACATCATTTGGGTGTTGACTGAAATGTACCTTCTCAATGAGGCCTTCTCTGATTTTCCTATTTAAAACCAAAATATTTCATTTTATCTGGACCCTACTATTTATTCCCAATTCCATTCCTTCACATCCCCCCTTTCTTGTTTTATTTTTTTCATAGCACTTAACTCTCCCAAACAAATTGTATGTTTTACTTACTAATCTCATTTTTTGTCTTCCCTTACTAGAATTTAAAGTCCATGAGTTCAAGGACTTTCCTAACACTAGACACTAGAACAATATCTGGCACATAATAGGCACTTACTAAATGTTTGTTGCATGAATGAATGAGTGCAGTATTCTTTGTAGAAACTGATGTGAGAACATTCTTCTTCTTCTTCATTAACATCATTATTAATGAGCATGTTGGATGCTATATATGGAATTGGGCTTCATATATTTTCTTATTCGAGTTGTCAAACTTTTTCTTTTTTTCTTTTATTTATTTGAGAGAAAGAGAAAGGAGAACCAGGGGGGAGAGGGAGAGGGAGAAGCAGACTCTCCACTGAGCAGGGAGCCCAGTGTGGGACTTGATCCCAGGACCCTGGGATAGTGACCTGAGCCAAAGGCAGATGCTTAACCAACTGAGCCACCCAGTCATCTGGCCAACATCTATAAAGCACCAAATAGTAAATATTTTTGCAGGCTAAATGGTCTCATCACAACTACTTAACCCAATTATTATAATGCATGGGTAGCCATAGACAAACCATAAATGAATGAGTATGGCTGTGTTCCAATATGACTATTTATGACACTGAAATTTGAATTTTACATAATTTTCAAATGTCACAAAATATTTTCTTTTTTGGACATTTTTCTAACCATTCAAAAATGTAATAACTGTACTTAGCTCATGGGCCATAAAAAAATAGGCAGTGGTCTTTATACCTATAGTAGGTCTATAAGCTGTATTTGCCCACCACTGCTTTTACTGGTTTCTTAAACATACCGTAGTTGAAACTTATTTTCCCATACTTGGTAGGGAGCAACAATGCAGATTAAACCCTAGTGACACATAATTCAAGAATATTCTTTGGCTCCAGAAATTTTCATATTGTTTCATTTTTGTTTTCCTGGGAACCTTATGTTTTCTTTACATGTTTATGATACTAATATTTAAGTGAATTTGCATTCTCTGAGCAGATGCCATATGATAGTGTTGGGGAGGTCTTGGTGGTGTAATAGTCCAGGAGCAAAGCTGGGAAAAGCCCACCCAGGTTTAAAAGTTTGCCTATTTATAGGTGAATAATTTCCGTATGGATGAATCAAGAGTTGTCAGCCAGGCTTAACGCCCATAGGACTGCCACTGTGAATGAGAATTGTGTTGCATTTTTTTTTAAAACATCATCCATAACAGACTTCTTAAATAAGTTACAAATGCTTTTAGTAATATAGCTCAGGGATAATTTTAGCTATGCTACATTGGCAGTTCTTCTACTTTAAAAAAATCAGAAAATAACCTATAAGCAGATCAAGCTGTGATTTGAATAAAGCATCATATTTTTCTCAATAAGTACAAAAAGAGAAAAACCATTTTTCATTTGCAAAACGTTTTAACATAAGGCTCTTCACATACTTGATTTTGTCCAGTTCTTATAACAATGTATGTAGCTTTATTAACTATTTAAAATGTGAGAGAACTGGGGTGCCTGAGTGGCTCAGTGGGTTAAAACCTCTGCCTCTGGCTCAGGTCATGATCCCAGGATCTTGGGATCGAGCCCCACATCAGGCTCTCTGCCCAGCAGGGAGCCTGCTTCCCCCTTTCTCTCTGCCTGCCTCTCTGCCTACTTGTGATCTGTCTGTCAAATACATAAATAAATAAAATCTTTAAAATGTGAGAGAACTAACAGTGAAGCTAAGCAACACATCCAAGATCACAGCACCAGGACTTAACTCCAAACAGGTCTTCTGACCATATGAGGTGCAGACTCCTCGCAGAAACTTCAGCCAGTCTTTTGTTTTTATGCTTCACCCTCTCCTCACTGCCTCTCCATTTCTAGCTTTACGTGCTCATAAAGATGCTCAGAACTCTAGAGGTTCCTGGCTCTGCTTCCTGTATTCAGATCTAGGAGGAGGAGAGTGGGCTGTCACGAGTTACATCACTAGCACTGAAGCTACCTACCAGCTACGTTTCCTCCTCCAGCCATGTTAACTACTACACAGTTCTGGGCATGTTCTCTCTTAGTTCCTTAATATCTGGTCCTCCTCCTTTTCTCAATGCCTGGGACCTCTGAAGATTTCACCTCACCAACCAATGCCTAATGAAATGTCTTGGATATGATTGGGCATAGACAGGCAGGAGGAATACACAACCCTGGTGCTTCAAGTCTGGGTGATAGGGAGAATCAGGACATAGAGTCTACACTTAGGCAGCTGTGATGGGAGCTGGTTTTGAGGGAGGTGGTTCTCTTGGTTTAAGTGTGTCGACTTTGAGGTAATGATGGAGCTGCCTTGTAGACCTAGTTTTCTATCCTCCAAAAAAGTAAAATGGAGAGATAAGTTTAACCAAATATCTGAGGCGACAGCCAGATGGCAAAATTTATAGTTAGAATCAAAGTCTTTGTGTTACTTTTGAATGCTTCTTAGAGGTCTCATTTAAATAACCTCTATATTAGGCTATCCATGCCTTTTTAATGTTGTTTAGAGAGTGTAGGATTGTTGTAAATACTACACACAATTTGGGATGGTTGCATATCTTATGAATCAATGGGTGGCATATAAAAAGATTCCTCAGGGTGCCTGGGTGGCTCAGTGGATTGGGCCTCTGCCTTGGGTTCAGGTCATGGTCCCAGGACTGAGCCCCATATTGGGCTCCCTGCTTGGGGGAAGCCTGCCTCTTCCTCTCCCACTCCTCCTGCTTGTGTTTCCTCTCTTGCTGTGTCTCTCTCCGTCAAATAAATAAATAAAGTCTTTAAAATACAATAAAAAAAAGATTCCTTAACACACCATGTGGAGAATGTTACAGAATGTTATTCTTGAATTGTTTACTCTTCTTCACTTTGGCATTTATATGGTACCTTAGATATTTTTGTGTTATTATCATTATATTTTGTGCTTTTTTATTTGGTTAAAACTGCCTGCTATTTATATTTTAACAGATACAGGCTTTTTAAAAAGCCCCTTTCCACCCTTCCCCTTTCCTGACCTCCTTTTTTCTTTCTCCATCATAGAGAAATGTAACCCCTGAACATAACCCAGAAATCTAGATGCAGGCCAGTTGATGTCTTAATAGGAACAAGAAAAGGACTTATTATTTCTCAGTACCTCATTGAGAGAAAGCACATGATATTTTATCTACTCTAAATTAGAGAGGATAAGGGAGTGGGCCCATGTATTATCACATGAATGTCCTAATCCTGTCAAATGGCTTAGTCAAAATGAGAACGGTAATGAATTTAAACAAGTACCAACAACGCTGCACAAACAAGTGCTGGTATATCATACCAGCCTGTACCTACAGGAGCAAAGCTGTGGTTGCATTTTGTCTTTGATAAGAATCGTGCTGACTGGCCACGGCAGACCATGCTGGGTCACCCCCTGGTATTCTGTCACCTACCAAGACTCGAAAGGACACACGGATGTTAAGTTCTCTAAGCACTTCTAGACCAAGGCAGTTTTATAGGTTGTACCTTTAGGTCTCTCAGTTCACAATCTAGTGTTTTCTTGAATGCACTGCATTATCTTGTAAGTTTTTGGACTTAACAAGAAGTCATATGTTTTCATGGACTCCTCTCTTTTCCATACAGATGTCCGGAGGGTTTCTTGGGAGAATATTGTCAACATCGAGACCCCTGTGAGAAGAACCGCTGCCAGAATGGTGGGACATGTGTGGCCCAGGCCATGTTGGGGAAAGCCACGTGCCGATGTGCCTTGGGGTTCACAGGCGATGATTGCCAGTACTCGACCACACACCCCTGCTTCGTTTCTCACCCTTGTCTGAATGGAGGCACCTGCCACGTGCGTAGCCGGGATGACTATGAGTGCACCTGCCAAGTTGGTTTTACAGGTAATAACAAATGTGACTCAGGGCCACATTTTTCTACTCTCAGCAGATACCCTTCTTTAGCATCTCTAAGATCTTGACTTGCTGCTCTTAAGGATCCTCTAACTCTGGTATGCGTTTAACATTATGATAAGGAACTAGAGTGTTCAAGACAACTATCTTTAACTTCCTTTTGAGAGTTCTAAGAGGAGAGAAAGAGAAAGGCAGAAGTATTTGACTTCCTAAAGTATGTATGTCAAGTTTGGGGATCAGAACTTTACTTCACCATCACTAGAAGAAAAGCTATTTGTGCTATTGATTACTTGCTTCTTGAAATCTCTCCCTAGACATTCAGAGCACTGATTTTCCCAGTTTTCCGTACTCTGACTATTCCTTTTGTTTCTGCATTGCCTTGCCCTCATCCGTTAAATTTTTGTGTTCCTTGGAACTCTATTTTGAGCCCACTTTTGAGGCATATCACAGCTCCCCCAACTCACTATCTCCAGTGGGTTCTGCCGTCATTATCTTCATCAGTTGCTGGTGACTTTTTTTTTTTTTTTTTAAGATTTTATTTATTTATTTGACAGAGAGAGATCACAAGTAGGCAGAGAGGCAGGCAGAGAGAGAGAGGAGGAAGCAGGCTCCCTGCTGAGCAGAGAGCCTGATGCGGGACTCGATCCCAGGACCCTGAGATCATGACCTGAGCCGAAGGCAGCGGCTTAACCCACTGAGCCACCCAGGCGCCCCAGCTAGTGACTCTTAACAGTCATCCTTTTCACTCCACCCCTACCCTGACATTCAGGCTCATATTTCTAACTATCTGCTGCATATTATACTTAGAAACTTGGCAGCGGTGCCTCACACTCAGCATGTTGATATAAATGGGTGGTGGTGACGTTTAGTCCAAGTATTTCAAACTAGACCCCTCCTCTCCCTTACTCTTAGACTCAGGCGCCTAATCTAGCCCCTGAAGCAGCTCTCACCTGTCTACTCTTCTCTCTTTCCTCTCCTGCTCTCAGTTGAGGTCCATCTTGTCTATGTTGGTGACAGCTCAGCCCCCATCTGGGTTCCTGCAGTTGTTCGCTAACTGGTTTCCTTGCCTTTACTTTCTCCCTGTCTTGCTCACCTGTCCCATTGCCACATCTTTGATCATAAAAGCCAGTCTTCTCACAAACTCACCTACTTAAATGCCCAATGATTTTTATCATCTGCAGAGTCAACTGCAAACTCTTTTACATGGCTTTCATAGCCCTTCATGGTCTCAGCCTTACATCTTTTTATAGCCTCACTTCCCACAAGCATCTAGCTCTAGTCACACCAACAACATTCTCATCATTTCCTGAAAATGTCATACTTCCTGTTGCTGCCATGCTATTGCACACCCCTTTGCCTGGAATGTCCTTTTCTATAATTGGTGATTGCCCAATGTTATTTAAAATTCTGTTTTAGTGACTTTTTTGTGATTCCTTTAGGCAGGTAGTCTTTATGTTCTTTTATCTTATATGTCACATTTTATTGTAATACTTTTTTTATATGTCTCTCGTCTGACTAGATTATGAGTTCTTCAGAGGTGGGTTTGAGCTTTATTCAAAATGAACCATAGATGTTTATTAAGTTAGATGAGGAAAACAGAACCATTCACTATTTTGTCCCCTGCTACACCAGCATTTCTGTAAATATGATTAGCAAAAATTAAAAACATACTCAGTAAACTAAACTGGATTGGTTAGTTTGGAATACTTGTTTTACTGATTTTTCATTAAAAGGGGTTGGTAGAGGTAGAGGATAGTTAGAATGGCCCATTATCTTCATCATGACTATGACAGAATTATTGTTGTGATTCATTGAAGAGATTTGGTGGTTAAAAGAATAATTTTTTCCTCATTGTTAGTTTTAAATTGTTTTGCTCCCCAAAAGAAGGGAAGGCCTAGTCATTTAAACCATTTTAATCCTGACTAGCTGAAATGGCAGTAATATCTTCTTTTTATTTATTTATTTATTTATTTTCAGCATAACAGTATCATCATTTTTTCACCACACCCAGTGCTCCATGCAATCCATGCCCTCTATAATACCCACCACCTGGTACCCCGACCTCCCACCCCCCCGCCACTTCAAACCCCTCAGATTGTTTTTCAGAGTCCATAGTCTCTCATGATTCACCTCCCCTTTCAATTTACCCCAACCCCCTTCTCTCTAACTCCCCATGTCCTCCATGCTTTTTGTTATGCTCCACAAATAAGTGAAACCATATGATAATTGACTCTCTCTGTTTGACTTATTTCACTCAGCATCATCTCTTCCAGTCCTGTCCATGTTGCTACAAAAGTTAGGTATTCGTCCTTTCTGATGGAGGCGTAATACTCCATAGTGTATATGGACCACATCTTCCTTATCCATTCATCCATTGAAGGGCATCTTGGTTCTTCTTCTTATTAATTAAAATGTTACTCTGAAATGATCCCCATATTAAAACTTCTTCCTTTGCCATGAAAAGGATCTCTTCTTGGTGTTCTGCAGGGCTCTGATTATTTTCATACATCTGCCACTTTTCTCTGTGTTTGGGAATTACAACAGTTAAGTTTACCCTTTTGGTTTTGTGGTAGCGCTTAGACTCTGCCTAGTCAGACCTTCAATCATAGCTGAAGAAACAGAGTTGGGAAGTTAGTGCCTGTATGTAACAAAGGTTCAAGACCTTTCTGTTTCAGTTGTAGGGAAATACTCTGTACACAGGGTTTTCAGAAGGAACCATTTTTATCTCTTCTCCACTGTAGGTAAGTTCCTCTCAGAGGAATGAAGAAAAAATACGAAGAAGAATTTTAGTTCCTTCTTTTTCTCTCTGCTTAGCATCCTAAAATACATATGCTGTGCCCAGTTTTTTTTTTTTTTTTTAAGATTTTATTTATTTATTTGAGAGAGAGAGAATACACACAAGTGGGGGGAGGTGCAGAGGCTAGAGCAGACTCCCCACTGAGCAGGGAATCTGATGTGAGGCTGCATCCCAGGGCCCTGGGATCATGACCTGAGCTGCAGGCAGATGCTTAACTGACTGAGCCACCCAGGTGCCCCTGCTATGCCCAAATTTTTATTATACCTTTCGCCTTTGATGTGACATTCCTTGGTAGAGAGCATGTCTGTGTGCTCATGTGTCACCTCCTTCTTTCTTTTAGAAAAGTTGTCATGGCTTTCATTTGTTTTTCTATGAGCTTCATATATTTGGGTGTTTACCTAGACAGCCAGTTGGAATACTAACAAGTTCAGGAAGTTCTCATAATCTCTAGCTAAAAACAAAAAGCTTAAGCTGATGAAAACAAAAATCCATATGAATACCAGATTTACTAATAGCGTGGGAATTTTTTTTTTCTTTTTCTACCTCAAAGACATGCCATAAGATCCAGCACATCAGTCTTCTGACTTCCTCTTGTATTTTCCTGCCTGAGAGTCTGCAAGACTTACCTTTCTAGACCTTTATTCTCATGACAGCTTCTAGTTTTTTTCATAGATAAGTAGCCAGAGATTCTTCATCCTCATCAAAGACATTAAGCAATATTTATAGCAAGATCACAATTAATGAAATGTTCCCTAGAATATGTGTGTGGATTGTGTTTAAAGGAAATAAAAATAGCATTGACTTGTTTCTATCATATAAGAGGTCTGTTTAGTAACTATATATTGTGGAAAAGATCAATGCATTTTATTCATTCAAAAGACATGCTTTGAGAGTCTACTACAGGGATCCTGCCCCTGCCTGCATGGTGGGTGATATAATAAATGGAAACAGAAAATTTGGGGTCTGCTTATGTATGTGCAGATGTGTGTGTGAGACAGAGAGTGATTTAGGGAGCTGAGAAGGGCAATAAGGTAACTTATGAGTAGAATTGTCGAGTGGGAGTTCACTAGGTAAACAAAAAGGAAGATGGCATTCCAAACAGAGGAGCAGTTTTTGCAAAGACAAGGTGTGAGACAGTAGGCAGATCCAGACCCTTCTTTGTCCCCAAAGGGACAGATGGAATTCTCCAAGGATCGGTTTTATATGACTAGCCTACAGTCCCCTCCATGTGTTCCACTGGGTCTTTGTATTTGGCTGAGGGCCCTAGGGAGTGCCTATATTAGATGATCTTGAGGAGGCTCTGATTTGAGCTTCCTGTGAAGTTCAAAATTGCTTAGGGATACTCCACACAGTAAGTAACATTAGTTGGGTGGGAGATACGGGTTGTTGAGGATGGGGCTGGCTCTCACTTCAGTGGGCAGCACTGAGTTCTTCTCTCCTTCTTTAGGTAAGCTGTGCCAGTGGACTGATGCCTGCCTATCTCATCCCTGTGCAAATGGAAGTACCTGTACCACTGTGGCCAACCAGTTCTCCTGCAAATGCCTCACAGGCTTCACAGGACACAAGTGTGAGACTGATGTCAATGAGTGTGATGTTCCAGGACAGTGCCAGCATGGTGGCACCTGCCTCAACCTGCCGGGTTCCTATCAGTGCCAATGCCCTCAGGGCTTCACAGGCCAGCACTGTGACAGCCCATATGTGCCCTGTGCACCCTCCCCCTGTGTCAATGGTGGCACCTGCCGGCAGACAGGTGACTTCACGTTTGAATGCAACTGCCTTCCAGGTAAGAAGAGCCCCTAGTGTCCTGGGGTTGGGGGATACACCTTCAACGCAGGAGGAGGGTGGTGAGTGTGGCTCAGTTGCTCCTTCAGGAAATATTCTTTGCAGCAGGGAAAAGGGGAAATAAGAATTTTCTGTGAGGTGGGTTGCTGGTGAGGGAAGTGTTTTATGGGCTAATAGGGTCCATAAACTGAGTAGGGGGTAATTTAACATGTCAGAGTTTATGATGATGAGTGGCTAGGAAATTGTTTATTGTCTTTTTTGGAAGAATAGCAAGAAATAAGAGAAACAGCTCTGAGAAAGATAGGTCTATGGAATGGAAGGGAACACAATGAGAATTAGATGTTGAAAAATATGTGTGATTAGTAAAGTGCTTTACACTGAATTGACAGTAATACTAGGTGATCAACTTTCCTTTATGCTTTCTCCTCTGAAGGAATAATAGATTATTTTCCTACCTATCTAAATGTACCCGCCCACCTTTTGTAATGTTCCCTGGGCTCCTGGCCCTCTCCGTGTACCCTCTGAGACTTTGGGTAACCTTGCTCTGACTTGAAGCCAGAGAATTTTGAAACAGGTAGTGCTGTGTTACCCAGTGGGCACTTTTTGATGCGTGCTGATAGATAAGGTATGGCACAGCCAGACATAATTACAAAACAGAAGCCAAGAAAAGAGCAACGTATGGGAGCTTGGGTCCCAGGGTTCCATAGAGATGGAGAAAGGAGCAAATCTGGCCAATTCTCTAACCCCTTGTAAAAAATGAGGAGGAGGCTGAAAACTGAGAATTTTGATTGGGAACAGAACATAAGCAGCTGGAGCAGATGAATTACTAAGCAACAAAGAGTCTGTTTTTATACAAATATCCTTAGTCCAAAAACAAAAGAAGGAAAACTGTAGGGGGGAATAAAGTGCTAAGTAAGCAGAATTGCCTCAAAAAGAAGTTGTTCCAGCTACTCTTCAAAATGGGGATCTTAGATTCTGGTCTTGTGGATGTGGTTCACATATAATGGGATTGTGTGTTTTATCTTTTGGGGATTAAAGGTCATATGTTGGTCCTTGGTATAAAACCAAATGGTAATTAATTCATTTCATTCAGTAAAAATTTATTGACTGCCACTTGTTTTCTGGGCACTGTGCTATGTGCTTAGAAAGGAGTGATACAAGATGCTGCCACATAATAAAAAAACTTTTTACCCTTTAACTATAAGCCACAAAAACAAGCTATTAATTATATTGCTTTCAGTTTCTCTTTCAATGAAGAGTAGGTAATAAATCATTCTAGACACTAAATAAATTTTATTGACAGAATATTACTGTCATCCACATTATCTTGTAGAAGATATAACTAAAAGGTATCTTTCTTCACTCCCAAGTTTGTTGGCCATATTCCAAAGTTTAAAGAAGGAGCCAGAAATACAATTTAATTTTACATATATTCTGATACTCTAATGATCTAATAGTCTAAGTGGCTGATAATTGAGGTTAGCATGATTTATTGTTGAAAGCTAAATGTGTTTTTTCAGTTTCAAGAAAAATTTTTTAATAGTTGCCTAGAACAAGAGGTTGATTTGGCAGAGAAATACTGACGGGAAGTCAGAGAAGTCAATAAAGGAAGTTTTTAGCTAAGAGAGAGTGATTGTTCACTCCCATAGTCTGCATTGTTACCCATTAGCCATGATAAGAACCTTAGGGAATTCTTAGAGTGTGTCCAGGAAAGGATCTGTCAAACCAGAATAGTATCTCCTCCTTGAGAAAGGAAATAACCAGGGATTCCACAGCTGAGAGGCTGCCAGTGCTTGTGGGATGGAATAAGGAGATCTTGGCTGTCTCTTACACTCTGCTTGTAATTGAAAGCAAGACATTTGTTTACTCACTGATGGGGTGTGTGTGTGTGTGTGTGTGTGTGTGTTGGGGTTCGGGATGGGGATGCAGAGGCGGAGAGAAGATTTGGCAAAGAGAAAACTAACATTTATTCAATGCCTTTTATGAATTAGGCACCGTGCCAGGTACTTCTGCTTCCTTTAGCTCAATTATACAAAAACCTTGGGGATAGGTATTATTTTTCTAGTTTTTCCAGGTGAAATAGCTCAGGTTTGGAGATGTTAAGAGATTTACCCAAAGTTGCACAGCTAACATGTGGTTAGGCTGAGGTCTGAAAACCAGACAGGTTATTTCTAAAGCCTCTACATCTTACTGCATCACACTACACTGTTTGTCTATCCCTGAAGGTGCTTTGAAAATGTGTGGCACTTTTTTGTTAAATGCTTTGAGATGTTTGGATTAAAAAAAGGGGCGCCTGGGTGGCTCAGTGGGTTGAAGCCTCTGCCTTCGGCTCGGGTCATGATCCCAGGGTCCTGGGATCGAGACTCCGCATCGGGCTCTCTGCTTGGTGGGGAGCTTGCTTCCTCCTCTCTCTCTGCTTGCCTCTCTGCCTACTTGTGATCTCTCTCAAATAAACAAAATCTTAAAAAAAAAAAAAAGTAGGAGATACTTCTAATTATGATCAAATACTCTTTGTTATATATTAACCTATGTATGGCACCATACAGACATTTTAGGATAGTTAAGTAGACTAGTTCTTTTCTTTTGGGGTTTCATGATCTCAAACAGATGACATCAGCCTAGACAATGTATAAAAAGAAATTTAAAAAGAATTCAAAACAATAGATGATGCAGGATGTATTTACACAGTTTGCAAGATTTTATGCTCATTGTTTTTATGTCCCAGGTGGAGTTTGGAAAGTTTAACTTTATTTCCATGTAAGGAAATAGTGCCTCGAGATGATTTTTTCTGAGAAAGTCCTTTTCTTAATGCAATACCATTCTCCTTGCCCCTCCTTCCATTGTGCTCTGCACTATTCAAGAGACTATAATATCACTTAAAATAATAATCACTATCTCAATGTAAATAACACCCTTATTTGAAGGGAATCATTGTTTCAGTTCTAAAAATGGAGAAACCAAGTCACCAGGAGGGAAAAAGGCATGTTAGGTTATTAAGCAACTCCCATGTGTGCTTCCTGCCACATTTCAAGTCGTTGCACTTTTAATTGAGGCCTACCCTAATCACCCTATTTCAAACAGTAACCAGCTCCCTCCCCCCCTAATTATTGGCCCTGGTCGACTTTTTCTTTTCTTTTTCTGTAACACTTATCATCTGCTTAGTATATAATTTGCACTATATAATTTACTTCATTATGTCTATTGTTTATTGTCTGTCTTTTCCAAATTCTGCCGCCTCTTCCCCTCTTCGGAGTGGAAGCCAGAATCTTTGTTTTTGTTTAGTGATGTATCCCAAGCACCCCAAAACAGTGCCAAGTTCATAATAGGCACACAAATATTTATCAGCTAAGTGAGTTTAGTATAATATCATAGTATTGAGAATGTAATTTTGTTCTTTTCATTTTCTTCCTGGTATCATACATCCTAGACTTAGTATGCTTTCTTCTTTAGTTCTTGTGTACTCTGGTACTGGATAAGAATTTCAGAGTCCTTTTCAACTCTGAAAGTCAGTGAACTGCACATAAGTTAGTGACTATATTCAAATGGTCAAGTTATAGTTCTTTTCCTGCAAAGGACACTATAGTTACTGTGAGTTGATTTTTAAATTTTTATTGTTGAAGTATAGTTGACATACAATGTTATATTAGTTTCAAGTATACAACGTAGTGATTTGACAGTTTTATACATTACACAGTTCTCACCACACTAAGTGTAGTCACTGTCCCTATGACAACACTATTACAGTATTAGACTATATTCCCTCTATTGTACTTTTCACCTCCGTGATGTATTTATTTTATTACTGGAAGTTTGTCTCTCTTTATCCCTCTTACCTCTTTTGTCCACCTTCCCACCTCCACCTCCTTTCTGGCAACCACCAGTTTGTTCTCTATATTTAAGAGTCTGTTTTGTTTTTTAGATTCCACATATAAGTGAAATGATATGGTATTTGTCCTTCTCTGTCTGACTTATTTCATTTAGCATATAATACCTTCTAGGTCCATCCATGTTGTCACAAATGGCAAGATTTCCTACTTCTTATGGTTGAGTATTTGAATATTACTGTAAGACTGAGGGAAAGGGAATTAAAACGGAAGAAAATGGCCAATCTTGTGTAACAGAGAAAGAAGTGTTTCTCCACAGAGGGAAGAAGAAAGGAAAATATTCAAGAGGGAAGCAATAGAATCAGACCAAGGAATCATATTTCATCTTCTCCTTGGATGATCAGCTGTTAATAATCCAGCTCCTTTGTGGGTTGCCGTTAAATAAGTCTTTAGCAGAAGCACTGAAGAGAATAATTTTAACATAAGAGCAACATAGAAAATAAATTATTGAATCATTGATTTCCAGTATTTTTGCATTAGGGCCAAATAATGGGGATCGAATGAGTTAGGCTGGTTTTTTATATATGGATACTTTAAAAAGTAGCCCAGGTAATCAGAGAACAGTGGATTGTTTGTATCTATTGGCTGTGCCTTGTGAGTTCACAGTTTGATTGGCGAATCCTCAGTGTGCTTTACGTTTCTTTCTCTCCTACACCTCTGTGTTCCTCTATTATTTTTTTAAAAATTATATAAAAAGCTGTCTGATCTATCCTCTCCAAACAACAGAGGTTTATTCTTTGTGAACCACCTCTGTATTTTACAGGCTGAGTATATGTGATAGCCCTATATCATTAAAATAAAGCTTAAGCCCATTTTGTGGCTTTTGTGTCTGAGCTTAAAAACTGTTAGAAGTAATCCCCTCTTGCATTCTCATACGCAAGGGCATGCAGCTTTCTCTTGGGTATTACTTTTTTTTTCTTGGGTATTATATTAATCATACTTTTGCAGGTTTCTCTGGAGCGATGCAGAAATGATCATACCACTTTCCAGGGTACATTATTTTAGTTCCAGTTTTAGTTGATGTTCCTGGACATCTTTCCTATTCTCCTATCCTTTCAGTAGGAGTTTCAACCATGGTATCTCCTTAGCTTTCTATCACCTTACCCTGCCCACCTTGCCTTTTTATATAGAAATTATTCTTTTTTTAAAAAAGATTTTATTTCTTTAGAGAGCGTGAGTAGGGGAGGGGTAGAGGTGAGGGGAGAGAGAGAGAGAGAGAATCTCCAGCAGACTGCACCCTGAGTGCAGAGTCTGACATGGGGCTCCATCCCATGCCCCTGAGATCATGACCTGAGCCAAAAATCAAGAGTTGGATACTCAAGTGACTAAGCCACCCAGATGCCCTAGAACTTATTCTTTATGATGTGTCAAAGGCACCTGTTTCACTGAAGTGCCTTCAGTGCTCCCAATCCTTATGGGGATTGGAGACCTCCGTAAGGTCTTTTGGTAACTTTTATACCTCAGCGCTTATCAAGCTGATTGTTTATTTGTTCCTCTTTCCTAGTAGACACTCTCTTTTAACTCCTCCTGCCAGTATCCAACTTAGTGCATGGCACAAAATTGAGACCCAGTGAATATTTCACAAACGAATGAATTGAATGTGATAGAAAAGAGAATTATTGTATTCAATAATTAAAAAATATATATATAATATATATATATACCGAAGTTCTTTTGATTTACCTTATTCAGTTTTTTTACTTTTTTAGTGATGAATTTAGAAGAGTGGAGATCATTAGGGAGATACCAAGAGAGGTGTCCAGGGGCAGCAGCCTGGGTGGGTGGGGGCTCGGGGATACATGGGCCAGTCATGAGGGTCAACAAGCTCATCTGGGCCCATTTGGAGAATGGAAGGTGTATGCCAAGAAGACCAACTGGACCAGTATGAGACCAGTTTGCTTTTGTGACAGATTTCTTTTTAGGGGATTATGGGAGAAAATAGACTTGTAGCTCTTTTTTGCCTTTGTCCAGTTTCAGATATTCCTGGTTTTTTCCTCACTTTTTCATCCCTGTGGACTAAAGCTCCTCCAGAGGACTTTTACCCTGGTATGAGAGAATCCTAGTTGTGTCTTCTCATCTTCCTCTTTCTGCTCTCTTCTTTGTATCTCTCCAGAAGCCCTTTCACTCTCACACATCCCAGCATCCGAAAGTGGAAAGATACAGATGCTTTCTTGAGAGATGCTGTTCTCTGTGTGGGATGACAAGCTCAAAAAATTCTTTTCTGCTCCCCACCCTCACTGTTATCATTTATCAGTTACATGAGCCATGATTTTCTAACAGCACAGTCTTAAAATGTTCCTTCTAAGTTTAATTTCTCTCCTTTTGGCCTTTTAAGGATGTGAATTGGCTTTAAGCCGTTGACTCCTTTTAGTATGGTCACGTGAGCCTCTTTGTAAATCTGCTACACCCATCCCACCCACAGGTCTGGAGACTTGTCTCTTTCCCTTTCCCCAGAACCTTAAAATACATTTTTAAGAAGTGATTGCACTGTAGCTTATTCATATAAGCCTTACCACCACCTCCTCTCCTTGGGTGGACTTTCTTACAAGAATTTGCTAGCTAGTTCCAAAAAGAGGTCTGTATCTCTATTTTTAAAGCATAAATCCTGTCTTAACTCTGGAGGAGAACTGATTTGGCTTGAATTTTCTCAGACATGGGAACTTTTAACCTTAGGTTGGTTTTTCAGATTTTTACAAGGGAACTCTGGGTCCCAGACAGCATACTGTTTGGAACTGGTTCCGTACTGGCTTCTGCCTACCAGCCATGTAAACTTAGATAAGTCAGCCATATGGCCCTCAACTTCTTCATCTGTGACATAAAAGGATTAGAGTAGATACTTTCTAAGGGCTGTTTAAGTCTATTCATATATAGTATTAGCTAATATGTATAGATCACTTATGCATCAGGCACTGTTTTAAGTGCATTCGCCCCAATAGAATAGCTTTAGTGAGATATAATTTACATACCACGTAGTTTGCTCTTTAAATTATACGATTCAAGGGCACCTGGGTGGCTCAGTGGGTTAAACCTCTGCCTTCAGCTCAGGTCATGGTCCTGGGGTCCTGGGATCGAGCCCCGCAACGGGCTCTCTGCTCGGTGGGGAGCCTGCTTACCCCTCTCTCTCTCTGCCTGCCTCTCTGCCTACTTGTGATCTCTGCCTGTCAAATAAATAAATAAAATCTTAAAAAAATTGTACAATTCTGGTGAGTGCTGTGAAGTGTGTAAACCTGGTGATTCACAGACCTGTACCCCTGGGGATAAAAATATATGTTTATAAAAAATAAAAAATTAAAAAAAAAAAAAAAAATTGTACAATTCAGTGGTTTTCAATGTATTCACAGATATGTGTAACCATCACCACAATCAACTTTAGAACATTTTTATCACTGCAGAAGGAACCCCATACTATCAGCATTCACATTGTGTTGGTCCTTAATTCTCCCCCAGCACTGGGCAGCTACTAATCTACTTACGGTCTCTATAGATTTACTTGTTCTGGACATTTCATATAAATGGAAACATTTCTTTCACCTAATATTTTCAAAGTTCATTCATGTTATAGGAGGTATCAGTGCTTCATTCCTTTCGTGGCTCTTGAAGTATTCCATTGTAAATTTATCACATTTTCTCCCTACTTTTTTTAAAAATTGAAGTATAATTGACATATAATGTTATATTCGTTTCAGGTGCAAAACATTGATTCAACAATCCCATACTCAGTGCTCACCACATTTTATTTATCCATTCACTAGTTAATTGACATTTTGGGCTGCTTCTGCTTTTTTGGTGATTATGAACAATGCCTCTGTGAACATTCTTAAACAAGCTTTTGTGTGGACATATATTTTCATTTCTCTTGGGTCTATATTTAAGGGAGGATTTTCTGGGTGATATGGTAATGCTGTTTAACCTTTTCAGGAATTGCCACTCTGTTCCAAAGTGGGTGTACTCCTTTACATTTCAACCAGCAGTATATGAAGGTTCCAGTTTCTCCACATCCTCACCAACACTTTTTATTGTCTGTTTTTTTGATTATGGCCATCTGAGTTGGTGTGAGATGACATCTCACTGCAGTTTTGATAGGCATTTCCATGATGGCTAGTGATGTTGAGCATCTTTTCATGTGTTTATGGCCATTTGTATATCACTTTGGAGAAATGTCTATTCAGGTCCTTTACCCATTTTATAATGGGTTATTTGCCTTTTTATTATTACATTATTTATACTGTATTTTTATTATTGCTGTAAGTGTTCATTATCTATCCTGGATACAAGTCTCTTATCAGATAAATGATTCATAATTATTTTCTCTCATCCTGTGGGCTGTCTTTTCACTTTCTTGATGGTATCTTTTGAAGCCCAAATGTTTTTAATTTTGATGAAGTCCAAACTTTCCAATTTTTATTTAGTTGCTTGTGCTTTTGTTCATATTTATGAAAGCTTTGCCTAGCCCAAGTCAGAGAGAGTGACTGCTATGTTTTCTTATGAGAGTCTTATAATTTTAACTCCTAGATTTTAAGTAATTTTTGTGTTATGACACGGGAAAAAGATCCAATTTATTCTTTTGCCTGTAGACGTTCAGTTGTCCCAGCACCTTTTACTGAATTAAGGGCTGTGTATATCTAACTAATTTATTCTTTATAGCAATCCTTTGTGGTAGACCCTGTTGATTCCCCGAGAGGAAAGAAAGTTTCAGCATCTTGCCCCTCACTCACCTATTGCATATGAAGGTCGATTGTTGAACCTAGACCCCCTGAGGCCATGCTTTAATCATGAATTAACTCTTAGCAACCTGCTTTCTTACTACCTACTTGCCTTTGACAGGGAAGAACTACCTTGAAAATAGTCATAAAAAGAAAACATTTTATTTCTTATTGTTGTGGTTATGCTGAAATGCTTCTGCTTTCTTAATCTGTCTGTGGTTGGTGAATTTAGTTAGTTGTAGCATTGGCTAATAAAAATTTAGGGTCACAGTTTCAGTTCCTAGTAGTTTGGCTACCAGGGCTTTATCACCTCCCTGACACTATAGTCAACCATATTCGTCTTAGTCACCAGAGAGATCAAGTTACCAGTTCCAGAATACCACTAGATCACATAGGTTCCAGCAGTGGTGGGCCAGGAGCCCTATTCCCTCACACTCTAAAACTTTATCTTTAACTTTTCTAAGGAATGTTTTCATAAAGAACGCTAAGGTAGGAGCAGAGACCTCAGTTTTTGTTCAGACACTGCTACTTGGTGGATCTGTAGATTTGCCCTTACTTCATCTTAATTATGGGTGGGCTTCAGTTCACTTGTAAGTCTTTCATAAAATTAAACATATATGAGTAATATGATAAATTTTTAAAAATCTGAGTCTATAAAAATTTTCAGTCTTTCTCAAGCTTACTTAGTGATTTATCTGCTGGAATGGACTGAATACTGAATGTCTAGAGAAATCAAATTCTCCTTATTCAAGGTTTCAGTTATCCCCATCTTCTGTGAAGTGATTTTCTTTGGTGTCAGTAAAAAAAAATTTTTTTATTTGCCACTTAGTTTATACGCATTTACATGACCGCCACTTTATTCAGAGAAATCAGCCATGTTGCAGTGTAACAAAGCAGATATAGGACATCATCACAGTGGCTTGTGGTAGGAATGAATAAAATAAGGTGTGATTGTTGTCTTTCCCTCTCACCAGGCTGTAATTACCCCCAAAGCAGGGACATTTTGTCTTTTTTATTCACGGTTTAATCCCCAGTGCGTAGTATAAGACCCAATAAATGTTTTGAGTGAGAGAAGAACCTTAGAGACATTTGGAGGAGGACATAGTATATTTCAAATAGGAGAATGATTGGTTGAACATTCAGTTTTAAAGTTGGTAGTCTTCTGTCTTAATAGCTAA
The DNA here is from genome assembly GCF_011764305.1 of Mustela putorius furo. Classification (NCBI taxonomy): domain Eukaryota; kingdom Metazoa; phylum Chordata; class Mammalia; order Carnivora; family Mustelidae; genus Mustela; species Mustela putorius. The sequence goes on from NW_025421424.1 coordinate 2,317,376, forward strand.
GGGATTTGGTAGCCAAGGAGAAAGAAAGGAAAAAGCTCAATATGTAAATTACAGAGAAACAGACTGGGCAGTTAGGGTGAAGTTTAGTGTGTTGGTAAAAACAAAAAAACAAAAAAATCAAGAGGAAGGAAGTAATGCCATAAATGTGGAGAGGAAGTTGAAGAATTTGAAGTGTTGGTAAGTTGAGTTTAATTAATAATAATGCCACCCCATTTTCAGATAGCTTTTTATGTTTATGATGTACTTTATTCATGATATGGCACTTACAACAACCTAGAAAGGCAGGTTGGGCAGGTGGATTGAGCCTCATTTTAAAGATGAGGAAGTTAGTTCAGTTTGTAATTTACCATGTGATTAATAGCTTATAGGTAATGAGATTGAAACTTGACCCATATATTTAAACTTCTCAGTATTTTTCTTATGTTCCCTATCCCCACCTAGTTTTCCCAAGCAAATATCCTAAGAAGAAAGTAAATGAGTTTAAATTTAATTAGGTGATCTTTTATCTGTTTTTCCCATTAATCTAGGATGGAGCTGGGGAAAATTTACTATCCCCCTCCCCTGCTTTTTTAAAGAATCAGTGAATAGTCATCTAAGTACACATTTATCTTTACTGGGATTTTATTTCATAAAAACACTTTGAAATACTTGTGAGGTGACTGTGAAGGCATGTCATTGGCATAATCAGTCACTTTATCTAGCTTCTCTTGAGGCAAGAGAAGATGGAAGATTGGGCAATTTTTTTGTATGGTGAGTCCTGGTTGACCACCTGCTGGCTACTGAACTGAAATAATGAGGTAGGTCCGTTCTGATGACCATGTTCTGTAGAAGAGCTGATCACTTACTTCAGCATGAGAATTCATTATTTTTTCTTGTTCTTCTTTATCCAGGTTTCGAAGGGATCACCTGTGAGCGGAATATTGACGACTGCCCTAATCACAAGTGTCAGAATGGAGGGGTTTGTGTGGATGGGGTTAATACTTACAACTGCCGCTGCCCCCCTCAGTGGACAGGTATGCACACTATGGCAAATCAGTTAGAGTAGGGCATGGATTGGTAACCAGAGGCAGGCTCTTACTGAAGTGGACATCTTTTACTAGGGTCTCTGTGTTACATCATTGGGTAGAGTGCTAACCCCATATGTTCTTCTATGCTCATTTCAAGAGTAATATTTTCACAGATATGACTTAGTACCTCAGCACCACACTAAGATGCTATGGCAGATATGAGAGAAGAGCATTACTGACAGACCCCGAGGTCTGGGAAAAGCAATTGCCTAGGATATAGCAAATACTTAATACATATTTGAGAGGAAAAGAACACAATTAACTATGAAAATATAAATGTTCTTACCACACTTACAAAAAAATAGGTACTATGCAAGTAATGGATGTATTCACTAATCTTATTGTAATCATTTTTCTACACTATAAACATATCAAATCATCACATTGTATACCTTATTTTTTCATAATGTATTCTTTAAATTTATACAGTATTGTATGTCAAAAATATCTCAGTAAAGCTGGGGAAAAAAGAAACTACAACTTGTTAAGTTTCAGTATAGTATCAAAGAATAATAATTATATGAAAAGGCTATTAAAATACTCTCCTTTATTCCATCCAAAAAGTGAAAATATAAGTTACACACTACAAGAGTTCAGAGATTATTCATGGACAAAAATCTATATTATTGCCATGTCCTATAATTATGCAAAGGGTTGGGCAGGCACCTTTGATGACATTATATTTATGACAACCATCTACGTTTCTATTTTTTTCCTTTTTTGTATTTCTTTTTGCACATGGGACAAGAATAGATTTTTCAGCCTCAGACATTATTCTTGCTTAATTTTACAACCTCTTGAAGTATCTGCTGTTGTCTTAGGCAGATTTTCCACTTATTTTTGAAGGTTAAGTGATTTTATGCAGACATTTGGTTCTAATTTCTGTTTATATCTATTTATCTAACTGAAAGTGGAAACAATTAAGAACTGATTAAGTGACTAAGAACTAAGCCTTTTTGAGAGAACTTGATGATTTAATGTGGAAACCCAAGTATAAGTTAATGTTATAAGGAAGAAACTTCAGGGGCGCCTGGGTGGCTCAGTTGGTTAAGTGGCTGCCTTGGCTTGGGTCATGATCCCAGGGTCCTGGGATAGATGCCCATATTGGGCTCCCTGCCTGAGGGGCAGCCTGCTTCTCCTTCTCCACCGCTTGTGCTCTCTTACATGCACACTCTTGCTCTCAAATAAATAAATAAAATCTTTAAAAAAAGAATAAGAAGGAAACTTGAACGCCAGTGAGGGATTTTGCCCAGGAAAGAAGTCTTGATGTTGGATTGCTGACATTATTACCTGGTATTCTTTAGAATTTCCAAGTTGCTTTCCCTTATCTGTAGGAGCGAATTATTTAGAGTACTCTTTAGAGCTGAACACTATGAATATGAAAAGATTAAAAGGGTTTAAAACGTTGGTTACATGATTTCCTGGAAGGGCACACATTTCTGATTTTAATCTCCAACTTCTCCTTTTAAATACTTTTCCACTGGGTTTCTCTAGTATTGGACTTCCGTAGCATTTCTTCTTGGTGTCTTGATCCTAGGACTTTACTCCCAACACTCTGCGCTTTCTGTCATATTCTGTCTTCTCTTTAGCTTTTGCCATTTCTCTGATAGATTTTCTTTTCAACTCAAAAAAATTACTGTCAAGTTCATTACTTAACAGTAATAACTGAAAGGATTTAAATTTTTCTCTTTTTAATGATCCTTACAGTGGTATTAGGAACTTGACCCCATCCTACTCTCTCCTTTCTTGTACATGGTACTAAGGGTTCTGATGCCAGTGAAGATTAAATGATATGTGATTTCATTGCTGAGTTTTCTTTGATGCTATACTCCATTTCCTGCTTTGGTATTTATTAGGAAGGTGCATTCTTGGGGAAAGCTATCTCAGTGAAATGATATTTTATCAAAATTTCTTATACCAGAATGTTTAATAAGTACCTCTTTTTAGGAAAGTCCTTATAACATGTTTGTTTCTCCGTGTGTTTTTGTATTTTCTAGAAAGGATAGCAGACTTTGGGGTAAGTTTAATATGGCAGTATTTATTTCTTTTGCTCTGCTGTCATTTAAAGTGACTCTCAGTCTTTGGCTTTCCACCACAGGTTTCCTTCCTCTTTTCACTCATGCAGATTCTTTGATTTCCAGTGTTTTTTACTGTCCACATCACTAACAGGATCAAGTCCGAGGTCCTTTCTCGGCTGTATGAATTCCTTCCTGGCCTCAACCCTGTTTGTTTCCCAGTCTTCTCATGAATCCAACAGCAGTAAGAACTGCTTCCAGTTCTCCTGTATCTACTGCATCCTGTGTCTTCACTCAGAGCATTCCTTTTCCACAGATTTTCCTTCTCTGTTCCTCTCCTTGTTATAGGCAGCCTCACCAGTTTTACCTGCCTGGCTCAGGTCAAGTGGCTGCCCCTTCAGGGAGCATTCTGTGATCTCTCTCCAGGATGAGCTAGGTATTGTCCTCTGGATTCCCTTACTGCATTGTACATTCCTCAGTGATAATGCTCACCACATTAATATTGGCATTATTATATGCTTGAAATGAGGGTAATACCACGTTATAGGATGACAACGGTTGTTGGTGATACCAGTTACTACTGCTCTCTACACACCTTTGTTCTCAGTAGCATACAGCTGAATTGTTCGCCATCCCAGCCCTCATGTCATTCTGAGAAGAAAAGAGAAAAAATTGGGAGTCTTAGGGTTCCTATTTCTACTGATACCAGAGCTATAAATTCAGATTAGTATTTTTTGCTTTATACAAATTAAAGAAATGAGTGGGCTAGAGGCTGGGAGTTAACTAATGTTTGTTAGTAACCAAATACTGTGCTAATTACAATGTTTTATTTTGTGTAATCTTTGTGATAATTGTATTAGGGGTAGAGTTTATTAAATATCCTTTTTACAAATGATGTTGGATATACAGAAGGGTTAAACAGTTTACTCTAGGCACAAAGTGGTTGGGTCAGGGTTTGAATCTAGTGTTGAACCCCAAGTCTGTGCTCAAATCTGTGGTCTTTTTTTATACAAATCGACTCTGGATTGTCCTTCTTTATTTTTTACTTTTTAAGAATTTTGAATCTTTTTAATAGACAATGTTCAACTTATAATTTTATTCTAGGATGTGGTGATTTATTCTTTACCTTTTTTTCCATTTTAGATATTTTCCTGGTTACTTTGGGATCAGAAGTCAATATTGAATGAATATTTTATATTCAGTCTGGAGATTTTTTCAAAAGCCTTATTGCAACTTTATTCAGACTTCCCCATACAATTCCCAGCTATAGAGTTGAAGCATGAACAGTTAGTTTGGTCTCGCTTTTGACACAATAGAAAAAGAAGGGTTGGAGTTAGTCTACTCGGAAGAAGTGAAGTTGCCAGGTATCTGAAAAAGAATGAATGGGATTATATAACTGAAGAAACTAGGTGTCAGTTTGAAATAAAGGAGATTTGCAAATTTGCCATTTTTTAATTAAGTTTTTTATTTTAATTCCTGTATAGTTAACATATAGTATTATATTTATAAGTTTTTAATGAGAAGAGCCTGATAGGCACTATGTTGTTTTATAAATACATATACAGAGATGGTTTGGTCTTTAGTAGCAAGTTCTGGGCTTCAAGATGACCAGAAATTTTTTCCAAGTCTTTCGTGGTTTGATTTGGGATAAATGAGTCAGCTTCCTTTTCTTCAGAAGGCTTTATTTGCTATCCAGGGAACTAATATCTCTTAGTTACTTTACTGGGGTATTGGGAGAATAAATGGTGAAATTAAAAAACCTCTTAAGCCTTTCATTTATCATGTAAATTAAATTAATTGTAATTATAAATTATACTTACAACTGTAAATTGCACTTATCATGTAAAACGTTCCAGATCTATGTTGTTTGATATCGTAGTCATTAGCCATATTTTGCTAGTGAGTATCTGAAGTATGACAGGTCAAACTGAGATATGCCACAGCTATAAAATACCTGATTTTGAAGACTCAGTATGCAAAACAAAAGCAAAATGTCTCAGTAACAATGTTTTAAATTTTGGTTTAGACTCTAAAATGATAGTGTTTTGGATGTATTGAGTTAAATAAAATATAGTATTAAAGTTGATTCCATCAACTTTTAAGTGCTACCAGAAAATTTTAAATGAAATCTGTATATCTCATGATATTTTTAGTGGACAGAACTACTTTAGGTCTGAAGATGTTCTATAGGTATTAGCACAGCTGCTACTGTAGGAGGATCCTCTCTGATCCCGGGCGGTAGAGGGATAGGTTCGCAGCTGTTTGTATCGGGGGGCCTTGGGTTTGTCTCACTAGAAGAAAGCATGTTGCCCTTGTTGTAGTGTGGTTTCCAAATCAGTTATGGACAGGACTGTGTTCTGATCTGGTCTTTTCACCTGACATGGCCTTCTAGAACAGTATTCAAAAGATACTGCTCTTCTAGATGAGCTAAAGCCCAGGTGGAAGAAAGTAATTGGTATTGGTATTTGGGCAAAAATGGTTTACTTTTTTAATAGGAATTTTGTTAAAGAGATGTCTGAGTAGTTGGATGTTCCTTTAGGAAATGGAAATAAACCTAAGGATTTGATGAAGCCTGAGCACAAAAGTCTGTATTATTACTGTATTAGGCCTCAAGCCATCATATGATAAAAAGTTCTGCTCTGGCAGATATCCACTTAAGAGAAAAAAAAAAAGGTATAAAAGGCTCCCAAATTAATTAAAGCAGTGTAGATTAATGTTTTGTCTACATAGATTGTTATTTGAATTTTCTTTTTAAAGGTTCATTTCCTTCAGAATTAAAGTTGCCTCTAAACTCAACTCACAAATTCCTCTCTGGCAGCTTTTGGTTTGGGTTCACTCCTAGGGCAGACATGATTTATTTTCCTGTGCTTGTTATTAACCCAGAAATGTAATTTTAGCTTGGGCTTGGAATAGTGCTTTGGGACACTAAGCAGAAGTGAACAATGGAAGTTAGGTGGACGTGAGTCAAATAAAACCAACCACATTTTCTCTCAGGTCTCCTTTTTATAACTGATGAGCCCAAAGAGTTGGTTAAGATTCCCTTGACTGTCGGTTGCTCCAACTTCAGTAAAAATTTTTTGGCATGAATCAGCAAGAACATACTGCCAGAGGTGGTGCACTAGCTCCTGTGTCTGGGAACGAAGTCTTTTCGTGACAGTATTTTGATTTTGAATTAGATGCCTCATTTCAGTCTAGACTCTAGTTGGTGACAAGCTGTTCCCTAGGATGAGGCTTTTGTTACAACCACTTTTCTGTTTTTTAAATACTATAGGAATGTGGGCTTTTGGTTGAGAGTGGAAACTATTTATATCTGGGGCTGTAAAACTATTCTCATTTGTATTCTGCATGGGGGAATGGGAAAATACATCTCCCATTTCAGTTTCTCTGCTGTGAACTCGTTTGTGAGGACTTGATAAAAGTCTGTTTTCTGGAATTTTGCTTCACCCAATTTCAGTTTGCTATCAGTTGGGCAGACTGCCAGAGTGCTAACCTGAAGCACCCTCATCCAAAGGTCCCACCCAGAGTTGATGAGTGGTCATGTTGGTGTGAACAGGGGTGAGTGGTTAGGTTAGCCCCCCACAAAATATAGGAGGTGAGACCGAGGGATCTTTTGTGCTCTTGTGGTCCATGACTCAATATCTGACTTTGGCTACATTCCAGGCAAGATCCAGTTTCATTCCATAGCTTTTCAAACCCCTGCAGAATTGTTGTAAGGTAGCTTCAATAACATATTTATTGAATAACTCACTGTTATATCCAGTATACTATGCTGGATGCTATAAGAGACACAAAGAAGGAATAAATCAATTTTTATCTTTTAAGGATTGTCAGATTCACTAGGAAGAAAGAAGAAAGTCTACACGTAACCATATAGGAGGTAGAATCTATAAATGAACTTGAGTTTGGATAGAAATTGGGGGCCATCTAAGTACTTGGTTGGATGAAGGGGAAATAGAACAGAGTTAACTTCTGTTTTGAATCTGTGTAATAAGAGAATGTGGGTTCTATTGACAGAGATAGAGAAATGGGCGAAAGATCCTGGTGAGTTTGAGGTGAGTTTTCCAAGACAAAAGCATGTATAACACCCAGAAGGTCAGATTAGAGGTAAGGGCTCTAGACTCAGATTTTGAGTCTCTTTTTGGTTGCTCTGAGAATGTATCCGGTTTGTAAGGGAAAGTGCGTGGTGTGAGAGAAACAGAGAGTTTGGACCTAAATTGTGAGTGATGTCCACACTTCAGAAAATGGAGGAAGAAAGAGACCCAAAGAAGGAAGGTGAGAGAAAGGGATGTCTGTGTGTTGGAAAGCTCTGCCATGACAGCATCCCTAAGCCAGGGGCTGCATTTTAAGACTGTGCCCTTGCCTCAACTCTGCATGCCTCTCTGGTACCATCTTGGTATTTTACCGCTGTTCCTGGTTTATATGCTTACCTCAGCTGAGGAAATTTTCAGCCTCTGGAGAATGGGGGTGGTATTACTTATTTTGGCATTCTTGGGACCAATTTTAACAAATAGTAGTCATTGAGTGAATGACAAACAAGAGACTAAAATAAGAATGATAACTATAAAGATTTAATCAAAATTTTTGAGGTCATGGGAATCTTCTAATACGTAGTTTCAATATTAAGGAGAGAAGAATGCCAAATTGCAAAGGTTTAAATTAGGAAAAAAGTGGGTGTTGAGGAACGAGGAAGAGGAGTGGGTATAGATCACTTATGCAAGATTTTGTACAGCTAAAAGAGGGAGAAATGCAGTAGCCACAGGGGACAGAAACTTCATTCATGTGACTGACCGTAGCTCCTTGGCTGAACTGAGTTAAGGCAGCTAGAAGAGGGTTGGTTAATGAACTTGGTTATTTAGGAGAGCTTGACCCCTACAAGTATTAGTGGGGGATAATTAGGTGAAATCATTGTTGGGAATGGGGAAAGAGGGAGACAGGAAGTTACAGTCAGAGTTGAATACCAAATTTGAGATCTTGCTTTGGAATAATGGATCCAAATGTGATCCAGAATGTAAGTGTGCTTGTGATATGGAGTGGATGTGGAAGCTGTTGAGTTCAGAAAAGTAAAGAACTCTTGGCTTGGAATACCTTATTAGTACTCAACATAGATATTAATTTCATGGGAAATGGGAAAGAGTGAGAAGATCATAAGTCGTGTTTAAGTCTTTCAAGGAGCTGGAAATTGGTCCATGAAGACAACAGATAGAGCTGAGATTATTAAATTATAGTACTTGGTGTTTTCTTAAAAAATATACATGTTTAGAAAAATGTGGATTTGAATCCATCTCTGTTTTTTAGTGTGAAATTAAAACTGCATATACTGATCCCCTCTTCGGTAAGATGAATAGGCATGCCTTTGGTTCTCTTATATCTTCTTTTCACTCTCCAGATTTTATTTATATGATTTGGGATTTAAAAATTCGTATCATAGGATTGCTATTGAATTTTAAAATTTTATGCATTTTCTTTTAAAAATATTCTTGATATTTACATTGCTTTATAATCTAGTTTATAATATTTTGGACTTAATTCTATATGTAACTTGTTTTGTGTTAACTACCAGAACATTTATATAATAACCTTTTCATTCCCGAATTCTTTATTTTGATTTATTTTTTTCAGTCAAATGAATACATCTTGGAGTAATTTTTTTTCACCAGAAAAGTTGCATGTTGGCATATCTTCAGAGCTCTTAGATATTTGAAAAATATCTTTTGATTTAGTTGCCTTCATACACAAATGGCATCTTGTCTGGATTTTTTTTTTAAAGATTTTATTTATTTATTCAACAGAGAGAGATCACAGGTAGATAGAGAGGCAGGCAGAGAGAGAGAGAGGGAAGCAGGCTCCCTGCTGAGCAGAGAGCCTGATGCGGGACTCGATTCCAGGACCCCGAGATCATGACCTGAGCCAAAGGCAGCGGCTTAACCCACTGAGCCACCTAGGTGCCCCTGGATATTGAATTCTTGAATCACAAGTCAATCTTGCCAAGTTCCTAGACATTGTTACTTTGCATCTTGTGAACATTATAAGGAACAGTGGTATCAGACAAGTCAGGCTTTCTCCCCTTTCCCTCGTCTCCTCTCTCTTTAAAGTAAAATCTTTAACTACTATTGGTATAGGTATATCCCTATTATTTTTTCTTCTAGCACCTTTGAGCCCTTTGGATCTGCAGGCTTCCGTCTGTTCTCACCTCAGAAAAGATTCTTCTTTTCATTTTTTTAATTTGTTTTTGTGTCTTCAGGAGCCTCTGTTATCTTAATTAAGTCTTCACTCTTTCTTATAGCTAAGATTTATCTCTTGATAATTTAATTCCCTTTGCATTTTATGAGAGCTTCTTAAACTTTTCCTTTATAACACTGATTTATTTTTCTTCATTGTCAGTTCTGTCCTTTATAGCTTCTGATTATGATTTTTATTTGAATTGCATTTTTTAAATATTCTAATAGAATTTACTCATTGCATCTAGGTCCTCTGTGATTCTGCTTTGTTCTCAACCTGTCCTTCATCTGAGTCTGACGTCTTGTATTATTTTTCATTTATTTTTAAAACCTCCATTTGTCTACATTTCTGGAGAATACATAGCCAATTCCTTCCATTCTGGAAGGGAACTTATTTCACAGGTATGCTCTTCATCTGCATCTTAAGGGGTAGCTTCTCCATCTTTCATATTACAGAATTTTTTTTTCATATTATAGAATGTTTTAATAGGTCCCGTGTTTTGTTTTGTTTTCCATTTTACTCATTCTATTCATAGTAACTGCTTGCCTGTGAATAGAGTCAGTTGATTCTTTCTGGAACCCCTGTTGCAGTGAGGTGAGGGGTTCTTTATGTAAATTGGTTTAACAGCCCAGCAACCCAAGAAGGTGGTGAGAGAACCAGAGTGTGGGCCTCCATGTAGGGGGACTGAAGCTTGGCACTGTTTTCTTCTTCTTGTGTGGAGAAGCCTTTGTGCCAGGGGTCAGCTTTCTGAACGTCCAGCTTTGGCACAGCATCCATTGCTGTCCATACAGTGGCTGAGCCTGGATGCTCTTCGATGCTGCTGCATCCGGAATTTGCCCCAGATGCACTGCAGACTCTTTCGTTGCTATAGCGGCCACAGGAGCCCTGGAACTCCCCAGAGCTTTAAATTGCTATTGACCTGGAGGGGTGAGGTGGAGTTCAGTCCATTCTCCTCACAGCAGCAGAGTGGGCTTTCTGAAATACAAATGCGATCGTGTTATTGCTTTGCTTAAAATGCTTCAGTGGGTCCTCCTTGTCTTTGGATAGAATTCCAAGGCTCTGTATATAACTCCCTCTTCAGCCATATCTCCCCTGATCCATGCCTTATAAGTGAACCACACTGATTTTTTTTCATTGACTCAAATGAGGCATGCTTTCTTCTATTCAAACCAATACACATATACTTATTTCTGCCTGAAATACTCCCTACTCTGCCCTCTTATTACACACGTTTCCACACATATACACACTCTTATACAACCCACTTAACATATGAAGTCACTTTCTCTCTCTCTTGTTAAAGGTAGTTTAAAGTTTATTCAGCTATACTGCCAGTTATTCTGACTTCAGGGTAGCATTACATGGCATACTTCTGAGTTTATTCTCAAGATATTCTATTGTACTTATCTCTACTTGTTTTATAGATCATGAAGTCTCTGGCACTAGGGGGTCACCTGGGTTTGGATCACATAGCAGTGAACAAATGGATTAAAGAACTTTAGAAAGAGTTAAGGCTGGAGACCACTGTGATCTTCAAATGCCGAGACACATGCTACCATTACTGTTAATATTTGGATGATAAATTCTTGTCATAAATGCAGCCTTAGGTGATTTGAAGGGATAAGTTTGTAGGAAAATAAAATGTGAAAAAAAAATTACACTGCCTTGACATAGCCTCTGATTAGGTCCCATAATTGTGGCTTGCCAATGAAACATACCATCCCCAACTGGACCTGCAGAACATAGTGCTCTCTTCTCTTACTTTGTACTCCCAAGGCAACCAGTGTCCATTAGAGCACTTATCACTCTCAGTGTGTGTTTGGTTGTAAAACTCCTGTTTATAGCCACAACTCTTTTTTCTTTACCATTATAATTTCATTGTATAAAGATCAGTGCCTGGCACATGGTATGTATATATTTGTTGAATGAATGAATGAATGAATGAATGAGTGAATGAGAACATTAAAATTTTCAGTTGTTGCTGGCTGAAATTCAGGGCTGATTCTGGGTTCTGTCAGCATCTCTTTTCCCTATTCCCTGGGATACTTTAGTATATTTCTTTAGTGTGGACCAGGTCTGAACTACATCTGTGTAATTGGCCTAATTGTATGAGAAGATTACTTTTGACAACAATATTATAAGCACTTATTTCAGTGTCTGGTACCTAGAAATTGCTAAATAAATATATTTTTTTCCTATTTGAAGTTAGTAGCAGCATTAGAGAATAAAGAAAACATTGGTTCTTTGCCTACTTACTTTAATGTTAGTGGCAATTAGAAGAGGAGGAGAGAATGCTACTGAAGAGGGCTAACTAGGCTGTAGACTTTGGGGAAATGTTAGGTTTCATTCAAAGCGGGAAGGTACCTGCCATAGTGTAGAATTACCCCTAAGACATAGTTAGGGTCAAAAGGCAAGGTGAATTGGGTGTGGACATAAATGGGATGGAGTTCAGTGAGTAAGGAAAGGGACATAATGAGGAATTTGGGTATTGACTGGTGGATGTCAATAAAGCGAAAATGGAAACTTTGGGAATAGGAATAGAATAGAGACACCCTAAAGGTGTGAAGAAGATGAGTTGAAAAGTGTTTATTATTTGATTAGAATAACCTATGTAAGAGAATACAAGTACAGATAAACCTTTGTTTAACAAAGGTTTTTGAATACTTCTCAAGAAATATTAGCTGGGCACAATGTTAAGTGCTGAGGATTCACTGATGAAGTAAATAGCTACCACCTATTTCTTCATGGAATTTACAGTCTAGGGAGGAACACAGACATAAATCATATACTTATCTGTAAAATTTTGAACTGTAATGAATACCTTTAGGAAAAATAGAGGTTATTAGGAGAGCATATTAACAGGCAGAATTAATTGAGTTGAGGGTAGGCATGTAATATCTCCTTGAGAAGGTGATATTTCAAGAAAACATGGATAGGATTTAGAATTTCATCCTAAGTATAATGAATTCATCAAACCCTTTCTCCTCAAGAGGTTTGATCATGCAAATGGCATAATCCATTGTTTATATTGAGATCATTCTGGTGATATTTTAGGAAACATATTGGTCAGGATACAGGGAAACCAGGCTTTTGAAGAGTTATAGGAAAGATGATGGTGTCTAGGATTAGGGGGGACATTCATTGAGTTTCTTGCATTTATCCATATCCCCTACTCCTGCATTATCCCCTTAGCCACTTGCCTAACCCCCAGGCTTCTTACATATATTTGTGTGCTCACAAATTTTCTCATTAGGCAGACCCTGTAGACAACCAGTGTTTATACAGAATGCGTCAACCAGTCTAGACCCAGGAAGAGTAGGATAGTCAAGCTTGTGCTCTGTTCTTTCACTTCAGCAGTGGAATAGAACATCTGAGTATAGAGAAGGTTTGGTAGGGCAGAGGTTTTAACAGTCCTCTGCTGTAGTATGGAAGGATGGGACTCTACACTCAGGAGCTTGGGTGATTGCTGGCTGGAAGGAGATATTGGAGCCTGAATTCTCTTGATTTAACCATGGAAGAGGAGGTAGCAGGGCCAGGTCAAGGGCCAGCTGGGCTCATTTTTTTATATGTTCCTCATGTGCTGACTCTTGTTGCAATGAGAGCTGACCCTTAACAGGGCCATTGATGTGATAAAAGTTTTCCCCACACATTTCACAGTTGAGAGATGACTAGGAAGGATAAGGGCTTTATCCTAAAGTGCTAAGGCTCAGTGATCATTTCTTTTCTTTTCTTTTTTTCCCTTCCTCTCACTTCCCAGTTACTTGTAACTCCAAGTCAGATTGTTGGTTGGTTTGTGGTACATTGAGAGAGTCATAATGAGCTGTTTGTATCCCAGTGTGTTTCAACTCATAAATGATGTCTGTTTAGTGGTCCACGGCTCACTGGGCTAGAGCTGGATGCTAATGAAGCCTAGGTCATGGTTTCCATTTCAGTACAGTTCTCTTGGGTTCACTCTGTTATATTTACTGTCAGAAGCTATGCCCACAATCTTACTCATTTGCCCTTTGGTTTTTAAGACCATGGGATGAGGCAGTAAGAAAAGATCGACATGAAAGTGACCTACTCCTACAAAACTAATACAGCATACTCATTTGTCTGATGGTAGTGTTGTTTCATTAGTAGTACTACTGAAGTGTCTGCTCTGTCCCTGTGTTTCTCAATCCTGCCCTATCTCTGAACAGCCAGGTCAGAGTCCCCTTCCTATTAGAAGAATAACTTGATCTGCTATGACCTCACACCTCCAGCATCCTTTTCAGCCCTCAAAGATTTCCATTTTTCATTTTGTCTTTTTCTAACATTCTTCCAAGCTGTGCAGATGTGGACAAGTCACTGCACCTCTCTGGTCCCATTTTCCTCTCCTCATCTGTAAAATGAGCATGTTAGATTAAATCTAAGGTCTACAGTCTATTTCACCACTGATAACAACTACCTAGTAAAGTGCCAGATATGAAAACTGAGGTCATTGGCGGACACAGCTTCTATCCTCAAGGAACTTATAGTTCAACGGGGTGGGAACTATACATAATAAATAAGTAAATATAAAAATATAAAAATAAATATAAAAGTACAACTTTTGATGTTGGCAGGATGGATTGAATGGAATAGATGTAATGATGGAGAAAATTGGGGAGATGTGAATTTAAAGATCTAGTTAAGAGAAGTCAAAGGATGGGAAGTTACTAGCCATATAAATAAGAGGAGGAAGAATATTTGAGGCAGAGAGAATAGGGTATGCAGAGGTTCTGAGGTGAGTAAGAACTTCATGTTTAAGGAACCAACAGTAAGCCACTGTGTCTGGAGTAAAATATACGAAGGGAAGGTATGGATTTGAGGTGTATTTGAGAGGCAAAAGTGATCAGCCAGAAAATTATCAGGAACTGTAGGTGGCTCCAAGTATTGAAGGTATCACCCAAGGATTTGGTATTGCGATACTTTGTACCAAAATAGCCCAGACTCATGGTGGCAATAGAAAAAGTAGTTGCTAAAAACAAATTATTTCTTTTCTCCTTTGCTGATAGGAAAAGGGAAGGGCCTAATAGCCTACTGCCTTAGTCTTAACATTAAATGGCATTAGCCTGCAGTATCTGACAGGCGGAAATTACTGAGAGGAATAATTGAGGCCCTTAAGAACTTGCCTAACTGAGCTTTGTGCAACATATTTGGGAGTTCACCAGCAAAGTTTGTGTGTTGACACAGATAGTATCCATGCTAAGACTTGTTTGGGTGCAAGATTTAGTAGCGTGGTAGGGCATGGCTACAACGCAGCTCTCCCTTTTTATCAGACATGTTTATATGCTAGGTAGCTCGTAATTTAGTACTTTTTCCTTTTTTCAGTACCAACAGAGAGCCATTTGCTTTTAGTCCCTCTTATATTGTACTGGCAGATTAATCTTCAAATGCAGTTTTGATCATGTCTTCCCCCATCTATGAGCCTGTGATAACCCCCCCTTACTTGCTGTATCATGTTCAGAACTCATACTAGAATTAAAAGCCTTAAATGATCGCCAACCTATTCTTCTTTTAAACCCCAGCTAGAGACTATCCTTTAGTCATTTTGATGTCTTCAAGACCTAGCCCTACCACCCTCAGGAAGCCTTCTCCCTCCAGCCTGGATTTATGCTTTCTTGTCCTGGAATAGTGGGAACAGCGCAGTGACCTCAGGCAATGCACCCAACCCCCCACCCCCCAGATGATCACAATAAACTCTATTTCAATATTTAGTGATCTTCTGCCTTTATTCATTTGTACCAAAAGTGTTCTTTAATTGCTGCATGCTTCTGTGCTTTAAGCGTCCTTTAAGACCCCAGGAACAGGGACCTAGTCCGCAGATCTTGTTCATCAAAACTAAGGCTTGAAAACTTAACAGTGCCGCAGTGAGAAGGGCAGTAGATTTAGAGTCAGACTGATCTGGGTTTGAATGACAGCGCTTTTACTAGTTTATGACCTTGGGAAGGCTACTTTACTTTTCCAGCCCTTATGTTTCTTATTCTTAGTCTTCTGCATTGATTTCTTTCTGTGCCAAGAAGTGGTGGCATGAAGGAAATGTAGTATCTTAGCAGACATTCCACTGGGAATTTTGGAGCAGACACTTATAGTGGCCACCCAGGTTACCATTTTCCTCATTCTGGTTGATAGAATTGGAATGAAGAGGAAAAAAAAATTCTGGCAGAAATGAGCCTAGGAGAGAGTATTTTTCTGGAGTAATGTGCCTGAATCTTAGAGAAAAATCCATTTTGTAGAAAATAACTTAGGAGCCAGTGTGCTCTTGGCTCTGTAGATTTGATTTCTCTAATAAACAGTATCTAACAAGTACACAGTTGTCAGGTGTTCTAATCTTCAACAATAATCTTCATTCAAAAAATAGTGAACTGTACCTACAAGTACATTTGATTTTTGAATAGTAAATTTGAGTTGTAAGTTTTTCCAGTAATCTGATCGTATGAGTAATGATTTTCATCGTCTCTACTTCCTTAGGCCTTCATGTGCTTCAGAAATTGAGGCACACAAAGATGGTTTTGATATAGTCAGACTTACACCTCAAGTCTTTTTTAAAAGGGTTTTTTAAAAAATGTTTTAAAAATATTTTATTTATTTATTCAGAGAGAGAGAGAGAGAGCATGTGCACGAGAGCGCACAAGCAAGGGGGTCAGCAGGCAGAGGGAGAAGCAGGCTCCCTACTGAGCAAGGAGCCTGATGTGGTACCCTATCCCAGGACCCTGGAATCATGACCCGAGCTGAAGGCAGACACTTAACTGACTGAGCCACCCAGGTGTCCCTTTGTTAAGCATTTTAGAGGCAGGCAGCTCTGGTTTAAATCCCACTTCTGCACTTCCTGCCTCACAGTAGGCAAATTATTTTACCTCTCTGAGCCTATATCCTCAACTATAAAGGAGGTAAATTTTCTGGCAGCTCAAGCACAATGCCTGGTTCATAGCAGGCAAGCAATGACTCTTGGTTTCCTTTCCCAGGGGAGCCAAATTTCCATTCCAAGCATTGTTTTATTTACCTAGTCTGTCTTACTACAATATTTAAGTGTCTGGATGTTATATCGCATAAGAAATATATATGATATCTTTTTAAACACACAGTGTCTTATACTCAGAATTATCACAGAGCCAGTCAAAAAGAAAAATAACATCCAAATTACTCACATTCAGCAAGTAAGTTTGGTTTGAGGGTAGCATAGATATTTGAGTTAGTCTAAGTGTAAGAGACAAAGCTCTCTGTAATTTCCAGGTTACAGCCACTCTTCACCTACGTCTTAGTCATCATTTCTAAATCCCACCTGTATCCTAATTACACATCTGTCTGTACTCTGAGGTAGCATTTCTACCAGTATAGTAAAGGAGCAAAGCTTTCTATAATAAATGACATCATCCGCCCTGGGGAAATGATTGCCAGTATGTACTCCCTCACTCACTCATTCAGTCTGTATTAGTTAATACTGTGGGTTGCAGTTGACAGATCCCCATCCGAAATTAGGGATACCTATTGGAAGGGCCATCTCATTAAGAGCAGTTGGGCTTCAGGAGTAGCTGGCACTAGTAACTTGAATGCCACATGACTCTGTTTTTTTTCTTCTGTGCCCTTCTGATTTCACCCTTATCACTTTGTCTGTCACCAGCCATTTTATCCTTTTGGTCAATGTGTCAAAGAGTTCCTAGTCCAAAAGTTTAGCAAAGGGACACTGTCATATATATAGCTTGTATCAGATGCCCATCCTGGGTCAGCCAGCTAGAGTAGGAGGGCATGATCATGTAAAGACATGGTGGCTCCCTCAAGAATTATGTGTAAAAAATAATTATATTGTTGAAGTGGGGTGAGGAGAAGCACCAGAGGAGGTTGATGAGCACAGAGTTCCAGAGATGCCCACACACCTATCCTGCCATCCTGGGCAGTGGGATCTTAGGTGAAGAGTATAAAAAAAAATATTCCTAAACTGTGGTTGCTTGTAGCCATGTGATGGGAGATGGATGTGTAATCAAATAAGTATAGTAGAGTGATTCTAGTTCTGTACAGTGATTGTATATGTAGATAGGGTTAAAGAATAGGGGGTCATTTAGGTTAGATCAGACACAGCTAACCTCTGTTATTGGTGATAGCTACACGGCTGGGTACGTTGAATCCCTTCTGAAAATACTTGAGCTCCTTGAATTACTGTTTGGTATTCTGGGGACTAGGAATAGCCTTGACATTTTAGGAGTATAAACATCATGCTTGGGTGCCTAAGTGGCTCAGTCAGTTATGCATCTGCCTTTGGCTCAGGTTATGATCCCAGAGCCCAGGGATCAAGCCCCACATCAGGCTCCCTGCTCGGCAGGGAGACTGCTTCTCCCTCTGCCTGCTGCTGCCCATGCTTGTGCTCTCTATCTCTCTCTCACTCTTGTATTATCTCAAATAAATGAATAAAATTTAAAAAAATAAAGAAAGAAAGACTTATTTGCCTAAAGTTAAAAAAAAAAAATCTTGTGCTTTTTCATTGAGAGCCCTCTTCATCAGAATGCCTTTTCGAATTATTTATTGAGTTCTTTTTTAACAAAGATAAAATTAAAAGACACCTTGAGGTTTTATGAGTTTTAGCCACTTGTCCTGTTGTGTTTTAGAGAATTCAGATGATCTGATTATGAGTTCCCTTTGGTAACTCTTTAAACTGGTATTAATAAGGACGATTCATCAACTTGTTTTATAACTCGGGTGGTCTAGCATTAAATTGCTTATTAATCACAGATGCCTTGCTTATAAGTTGAAGACATACTTTTGTTCCTTGTGACGGGGCCTGAGAGCCTTTGCCCGTAGCTCCCCATCCTTTGCTATTGTAGTGACCTGCATTATATCCATAAGTGGTCTTGTGTGTCATCCTTCAGTTTGTTCTTTTTCAGGCGGATCAAACTGATCTTTTTTCCATCTTCTCTTACACTGGGTCAACTTTCTGCATCTTACTTCACAGATCCACATCTTTGAAGGCTGGGTGCCTCAGGCTAGGCACAGTTTGCTCTAGTTTCATCATCCTGGTGTTGCCTTTCACCTCTACAGTTTACCGATGGTTTTCATTGTCCTTCATCTCTTCTCTCTACCCATGCTTGCCCTTACTTTTATTTTTTAACTAAACTTCTTATTTTGAGGGACACCTGGGTAGCTCAGTTCATTAAGCATCTGCCTTTGGCTTGGGTCATGATCTCAGAGTTCTGAGAGCAAGAAATAAGTAAACTTTTTATTTTGAGATAATCATATTTTCACACACAGTTATAGGAATTAATACAGAGAGATACCCTATACCAAGTCTCCCCCAATTGTAACAGTGTCTTGCAAAACCATTGTATAGTACCATAACCAGGATGTTAACATTGATATAGTCAGGGTATGGAACAACTGCCCTGACGTTTTGACCTTTAGGTTCCTTCTCATCATTCTGTTTTTTGCTCATCTCATACACCCTTTTTCCCTCATTCTTCTCACTTACATATTCATTGTTCCAGGGATTTAACTGAGTCAAGGATGCCACAAAACTAATCTTCTCTTTGATAGGCTGGCTAAATTCTTATGTCAGAATTTCTAGGGATAGCAGTTTCCATTCTTCTTTAAGTTATTTCCCTGGAATAAATATCATTTGGATGGTTCATGGTAAGCCTTAAGATTCATGTGAAGACCTGGTCTGCTGGGAGATCTGCTTGCCTTAATTTCAGGCAGGTCACATGAGGGTGAAGAATGTGTGGGAGTGGGTATGGTACTAATCCTTTGAGACTTAAGAGCCCTAATCAAATGCACTTTTCCCCCCAAAGGACAGTTCTGCACAGAGGATGTGGATGAGTGTCTGCTGCAACCTAATGCTTGTCAGAATGGGGGCACCTGTACCAACCGCAATGGGGGCTATGGCTGTGTATGTGTTAATGGCTGGAGTGGAGATGACTGCAGTGAGAACATTGATGACTGTGCCTTCGCCTCCTGCACTCCAGGCTCCACCTGCATTGACCGTGTGGCCTCCTTCTCTTGCATGTGCCCAGAAGGAAAGGCAGGTAAGACCAGCAGCACAGAACTGGAGTTCAGAGAAGGGGTGGAGAGCATTCAGGATCTCTTTCATTCCCTAAGTTGTGTCCTTTTAATTAGCATCTGTAGAAACATGTTACTCAAGACTGTTCTTCTGGAAATATGATTGCTAGCCAAAGTGCTATGAAATTAGTCTTTTTCTTTAGGACTTTTGGCTATCATCTCTAGTCTGCATACCTCAGTTTTTCATCCCCGCCCCCCCAAAATGAAAGTAACTGTTGCCTTGGGAGCATCCTTAAGATCTTAGGCTGAAAAGCACCTCGGGAATTAAGATTAATTTCTCAGAAATTAAGACAAAATTACTGATAAGTGGATTTAGAGACTTCATTTTGAGAGGAAACCTTTTATTCAGAAGGAATTGGGAGGAGAGAAACTTTTGAATGCATTCCAGCTCTCAGTGTCTATGGAAATATTCTTCCAAGGGAGGCATTTTACTAACTGCAAAGTGAACATTGCTCTAGCCTCTCAAGTTAACAGCTCCCAGTCCTAGGAGTAGAGAGCAGTGAAGGGAGGAATGTGACAGAAGAAGATAGCTTAACCAAGAGAACTTTGTGCCCAGCACTTTTGAAGTGTTCTTCTATCTATGCCTTTCCAAAAGCCCCACCTCCAGCTTTGTGGAAGAAGCCTTGGCTACCTGTTCTTAAGCTAATTGCAGACTGGAAAATCCAGTTCTCTTGTGAACTACACAGATCATGGGGCCTAGTAATACCTTCAGAGTCCTCAGGGAACTTGAGCCAGGAATGTTGACGCTTTTTAAAAGGCTGCCCTAGTATAGGCTGATGACACGTGTTCAGCTGTTTTTTTTTCCTTCTGAGGCTAGCTAAGTACTGGTGGCCCCTGATCATCAGGTAGCATAATTTGGGGAAAGTGGGTTGCTAAGTAATATAAGGTACATGCAATATTTGGAAAATATAGTAAAAACTTAATTTGTTGTTTATTTGAAATTCAGATTGAACTGGGCATCCTCTATTTTTATTTGCTAAATCTGAAGGATATCTTCATCATCTAACCATCTCACTTTATGGCCTCTAGATGACTCTGCCCTTGAGGAGAGGTCTAGCTGAGAGCTCAGGGTCAGAGCATTGCAGTTGTCTGCAGAAGCTCTTTGCTTGCTATTGGCGGCAGCATATCCCTAAGGTAGGGTTAGGTAAAGGGGAAGTTGCCTCTAAATCTCCATATTGGATTTTGGTGAGGTGACCATAGGTTTTCCCTCCTCCATGAAAAAAAAACTGTCCTTCAAGTAAGAGACTTTTCCTCTTTATTCTTCTTGCCCGACCCTGTGACAGGTCTCTTATGTCATCTGGATGATGCATGCATCAGCAATCCTTGCCACAAGGGGGCACTGTGTGATACCAACCCCCTAAATGGGCAGTATATTTGCACCTGCCCCCAAGGCTACAAAGGGGCTGACTGTACAGAAGATGTGGATGAGTGTGCCATGGGTGAGTACGTGGAACATTTCCTATTCCTCATGGTGTTTGTCGAGTTCAGCAAGCATTCAGAAGCAAAACCTCAGATCTCTCCTGTTAGATGCCCACTGTTTACAACCTTTCAATGTAAATGCATATTCTGTTCTGAGAATTGAATATATAGAAGGTCTGTACCTGATTATTTTTTTTTTAAGATCTTATTTATTTATTTGACAGACAGAGAGAGAGATCACAAGTAGGCAGAGAAGCAGGAGAGAGAGAGGGGGAAGCAGGCTCCGCACCAAGCAGAGACCCCGATGCTGGGCTCAGTCCCAGGACCCTGAGATCATGACCTAATGCTCTAACAATCAGACCTACTTCCGTAACCCACATTTGTGGAGATTCCACTAAAGTACTTTGATCCCAGTAATTGGTGCTTGTGTTTTCCAGCCAATAGCAATCCTTGTGAGCATGCAGGAAAATGTGTGAACACGGATGGTGCCTTCCACTGTGAATGTCTGAAGGGTTATGCAGGGCCTCGTTGCGAGATGGACATCAATGAGTGCCATTCCGACCCCTGCCAGAACGATGCAACCTGTTTGGATAAGATTGGAGGCTTCACATGTTTGTGCATGCCAGGTACATGGGCCCATCAGTGTGTGGGGTCTAGACAAAAGTTACTTCCCTGCACTTTTTAGTATATGATGGCAATTCCATGAACTCTGTCAGCATTTAATTCCCAGTAATGACAGGTTTCCCAGCCAAGGGGACCTTTAAGGAGTAATACAGTGCAAGAAGTCTTAGAGCAATGGAGACCAAGTTTTAAAAGCCCATATGTCAACACCAGTTACATGTAAGAGAAAAATTGAGAAGTGATTGTTTTTGATTAAGTATAGTATATCCTTTACTTAATAAAGGATTTACCATAAGGATCCTTTAAATAGCAAGCTTTTCTGATCTCTTGATATATTATAAATACCTTACTATTCCATTTATAGAAATTATTTTACCCATAATTTTATAGGAACTTGTCATTTGTCCATAGTGACTTGCATATAATTAGTTGTATTCTGAATTTCTTCTGCAGAAACCATTTCTTGAATCCTTAGAGAGCACAAGTAAATCTAGTTTAAAATGACAGGACAGTGGCTGCTTTGCCAAATTAAGGCTGCTGGCTGCTGTAGCATTGGGAGGCCCTCCTGCCCTTGACTTGTACCCCGAGAGCAATAGCATCTCCAGGTCAGCTGCTGTTTGGAAACATTGACTAGGGACCCTGTGTGCCTGGTGCTGCTCTGAAAGTGAAGCAGGGACTGGTCAGAGAGTATGGGATAGTCTTTGCTGGCATGCTGTGTTTTGCCAGTATATTTAGAGGTAACCTCTTCTCCCTCTTCACTGTGACATGGATATCTTCGTAGTATTCTCCTCTGTCACTGATACTTTCAGTGACTATTTCCCATCATGGCAAAGTCCCTTTTGACTTCTGCAGAAATGTTCATGCTCATAGAGGTTATAGTCATCTCTGCAAATTTGTGCTTTCTTGGCTAGAATATGCCTTTCTCTCTTTCTAAGCCACTTGTGTGGTCCAATTTGTTCAGGTTTCAAAGGTGTGCATTGTGAATTGGAGATAAATGAATGTCAGAGCAACCCTTGTGTGAACAATGGTCAGTGTGTGGATAAAGTCAATCGCTTCCAGTGTCTGTGTCCGCCTGGTAAGTGCCCACCACCTGCCCCTGTTTTCTTTGAAAGTGCAAAGCTCCCAGGCCACAGGGAAAGGAGGAGAGAATGTGTGTGGGCTGTACATGAGGAAGTCATTAAAGTGAGCACTTCAGGATAGGAGTGTGTGGAGAAATGGGGAGCTTGTTTCAGCTAGTGGATCATCCACATCCTTTGTGGCCAGAAGTCCAAGTGTATTCCGAATGGCCCATGACCTCTCTGTCTGTGTATATATTTCAGAAAGGTCATACCTCACAGAAGCCTTTTGTAGGCTATTCAGGAGGGTTTTTTTTACCCCCCATGGATCATATTCTTGAAGCCTCTCTGTGAGATTTTTATTTTTAGATATTTCACTCTGGGTCCCAAAACAGGCAACACAAGTCAGTTTTTTCCAAAGAATGCTCTGTATCTCCTTTTGCTCCCCAGAGCTATTGTTGAAGACATGCTGGATTTTCTGCTACTGACAGTAGCCTCTCAAGTTGTTTCTACTGAGAGGTTCCTGTTCCTCTGAAGCTGTACTCACTTGTTTGAGGATCCCTTATATGACCATTTAGTCCCCACTTCAGTTAGAAGAGAAACCTGTACTGGGAAGAAACAGAGGTAGAGACACCCCCAGTGGCCTCTGATGCCCTGAGCCTCACGCAGTTATTCCAGTTTCCTACTGGGAGAATAATTTTATGTTTGCTGAACCATTGGGTTAAGCCCTACTGGTAACTTAATCCAACCCTTCTTGGACATCCTTCTCATAGGATATCCTAGGTAGACCCTCGATAGACAGACAGAGGATAGTCCTTTGACTGTGTCATCATTCTGTCCTTTTAAGGTTTCACTGGGCCAGTTTGCCAGATTGATATTGATGACTGTTCCAGTACTCCCTGTCTGAATGGAGCAAAATGTATTGATCACCCGAACGGCTATGAATGCCAGTGTGCCACAGGTAAGATTGTCCTCACTTTTTATCCCTCTGGTAGGTCCATTTGAGCAAAATAGGAGACTGTCCTCTTCTAGCTGTCCAACCAAGCCAGTCCACTAATGGCCTGCTCTGTGTTTAGAGAGAGCTGCTTCTAGCATATTTTTGGATTATTATTATTATTTTTTTGCTACTCTCATTGTTTCTTTCTACAACACCTGCCTCCTACTCTACCACAATAGTGGCCTGGCTTGGACATTTTCATTTGGTGTCCGTGTCTTTTGGGGACAGATTTTGGCAGCGGTGAATTTCCAGCTGGCATGACTTGTTCCTTCGGGAAAGGGAAGAATTCCAGCTGAAAGCCATTTTTCACTAGGGCTTCTCAGCAGGAGGTCTGTCTCTGTGTTTCTTGGGGCAAGTGATTGAACAAAGGCCCAGAAATCTAAGGATCATTGTGTGCAAGTGCAGAGGTTTTCTGCATAAAAGACTGCTCAGACCCTGAGAGTCAGGTGTGTATCTGAACAGGAGAGAGAACTCTGGGAAAGTTTAGGTCCTCTTTCCTGACTTTGCTACTACAGTGACAAAGAATCTGTTTACAGATATTTTCCATTTCTGATCTGTGGCCACATTTTTCATTTGGGAGTGGAATTGAATAAGGCAAACGTCCCTTGTTCCACATTTGCTTCTGCACAGAGCAGTATTCTAGAGAAAGACTAGAAATTATTAGAAAAGATGATTTCCCAATTTATTTTTTGTATGACCACTTAAGGGAGAAAGAAGTTATGAGTATAATTCAAGACCTTTTTTTTATTTTAGAAGATGGATTCTTGAGAAATTTTAAATATCATGTTCATGATTTCTTTCTGATGACAGAAAAGGAAACTAAGTCACAAAAATAAACACAGAATTAGTGTTTTTGTAGTACTGGAACATAACCATTTACTGGGCCTCCTTGGATTAGGTCCTGTCAGATGAACCACTTAACTGCTTTCTCTTTTCATGAGTTGTTGTCCTTGTTTGGAGAAGTTCCAGGTTTTATCCTCCTCTGGCCAGATTATCCTTATAGAGAATAACCTTCACTGGAGAGAGTTTAAAAACATTGAATTCTTGTTTAAAAGGGAAGAGAGCTCCTCTTTCTTTAAAATCCTTTAAAAGAATGGATTGAATGAAGGAGACTTTATTTGTCCCTTGTTCTTTTAAATGCTCATAAATTTTCATTCATTTCGTTTAACGGGTAGTTACTAAAAACTTGATATATAAGCACAGTGCTCCGGGAGGGTTTGAGAAGGGTAAAGAAAAGTTCTCTGCCCTCCAAGGTCAGAATTGGGGAAATAAGGTACATGTAACTATTAATATAGTATCCGTAAGTTAGTTTTGGGAAGAAAGAAGTATAAATACGTAATAGAAAAATATTGGAAGTTATTCCCCATTGAAGCCCAGTATGAAATGAAGATGTAGTTCAAGTATCTCTGAAGTGAAACCACTGGTCATTTAAAAAAGGTATTTGAATTCTACAAATTTTATTTGATAACTATTTTAAAGCACAACTCAGGCATGCCTTATAAGTCATGCAAATAGTTGGCTTCAATTGCTCATTGTTTACAGTAAGAACTGTTGAGACATGAGGTCTGTAGGATAAGTGGATGTGGCCACACTTATGTTCCAATGTGGAGTGTCTGACTTTGTTTGAAGCCTTCTTGGTAAAATTCCTTCCCAGGATTCACTGGTGTGTTGTGTGAGGAGAACATCGACAACTGTGACCCTGATCCTTGCCACCATGGCCAGTGTCAGGATGGGATTGATTCCTACACCTGCATCTGCAACCCGGGGTACATGGGTGCCATCTGCAGTGACCAGATAGATGAGTGTTACAGCAGCCCCTGCCTGAATGACGGTCGCTGCATCGACCTGGTGAATGGCTACCAGTGCAATTGCCAGCCTGGCACGTCAGGTAACCCTATGTCTCCTCTGGACTTTCACTGTTCCCCCCACATAGTTTATACATATGTCTCAGGCTGTCATGGCATATGCTCAGATACCTGAAAAATAATCCTGATTCTGAGAGGCACAGCCAGGAACATCTCAGAGGCAGTTGCCTCTAGCCACTGGAGAAATTAGAGGCAGTAGCTTTGCAAAACTGATGATTTGGGGTGTGTCTTTTTTGTTAAAAGTAGACACACTACTTCAAAAAATTGAAATTATTATTTAAAATTGGAAACCCTGTTGGCTTTGTGGCTTGATTTGATTATCTTTTTTTCTTTAGCTCTGACACGCTCAGATGAATGAAGCTGGCCCTTTCCCTTCTCCCTCACCCCTGTCCTTCCAGTTGTGTTTTTCTCTATTTCAGAGTCTGGTTTCTTTAATGTGACACTTTTCTTCCACCATGTGTCTCAGGTGGACCTTGGCCATTTGGGGGGATTCTCAGGGAAAGGGGAGACTTTGCAGCGCCTCCCAGCCATTGTAAATTAGAATGTAGAGCCGCCATTTCCCTCCCCGAATTTTTTGCGGTTTCCCTACTCTGGTTGAGTGACTGCTTGTTACTTAGGAGGGCATGCTGCTCCTTGCTGGGGGAATGTTGAATTATTTTCTCAGGCAGCAGCATTTCACAGGTTTCACTGGAGTCTGTTTTACTTATTCAAGGAATAATTATGGTCACAACTGTGGTTAATGGACAGAGAAGTACTATGTCTCAGATCAAAGAAAATGTATTAGTGGAAGATTAACTAGTGTGTGCCTTTGTTAGAAGGGAACCTGCCAATACAAGGGAGTGATTTATTGAGAACTCATTCTTGATTTAAGGAAAATGGCCTATGTAGGGGGCAAAGGTGGGGGAGGTGGTTAACTGCCCTCATTTTATTTTGTTATTTCCAAATCCATTTCTTCAAACTTGTCAAAGGCCCTGGTCTCCATCCAGGACCTCGTACATGCCAAGTTTGAAAACAAAGTCCTTTTTGAGTTGCTCAAGCATACGAAAAACATCCCATGCCTTCACTGTTGAAAATGCCTTCCCCCTCCCCACGTTTAGATAACTCACTAAAAGAGCTGAATGGATCTTTGTGAAACCTTCCAAAAGCAATTTGCTTCCGGGCTGGTCCCCAGACATGAGAAATTGCAGTTCGAAAAGAAATTTGAGAGATTTACAGGCAATTGAAAGGATGCCTTTAGAATGGTGGGGCTGTTGTAAACGTCTTTGCTATCATCCCCATTATAACAAATATACTGGAAACCTGGGTGAGTGGTGGGTTGGTAAGCACTTTGTTTTCTCTGGGATTATATCATTGTGCCGGGATGTATCAGGTGTATTCTCTGGGGAGGACGAGAAGACAAGGTGTAAGTAGCTGTCACTGAGAAATGCAATAAGTAAATATGAGTGGTGTGCAGGCAACATAGAATAAAGGCCTGGAATCTCTCAGAAAACTGCCAGACCCCTTCATATGGCTGTTGGGAGAATTAAAGCAAAGAGATGCAGGCATCATGAAAAAATCTTGGTCTGTAATAGGTGGAGAAAGCCCTGAAATGTACTAAGGTCCTGGATGAACATGTTTATTTAATTAGTCATTATGAATGGACTTGTGAGTTCTGGAGGAAGAATCTATGACCCATTCAATACATGGTCCTGAGTTAGTAGGTTGGGGTTTGGACAAGTGTAGACAGAAGGGGTATTTTACAATGTGCTGGTTATAATTGTGGTTTCTTACTTATTGGGTACTTAAAGTGAGATATACCACCCAGAATCACTTCTGAAGCTTCTTTCACCCTTGGTCTTATAATGGGAAACTGTTCTCAGTAAGTTTCTTTAGGTTTTAAGTCATAGAAATCAACTTGACTAGTTTAAAGACCCTTTAGTAAACAAGCAAACCATAACTACAAAATAGACAGAATTTAGTGAAAGCACATACAAATATCTTACAGATTCCGGGGCGCCTGAGTGGCTCAGTGGGTTAAAGCCTCTGCCTTCAGCTCAGGTCATGATCCCAGGGTCCACACTCTCTGCTCAGCAGGGAGCCTGCTTACTCCTCTCTCTCTGCCCGCCTCTCTGCCTGTTGGTGATCTCTTTCTGTCAAATAAATAAATAAAATCTTAAAAAAAAAAAAAAGTATCTTACAGATTCCAAGTGAGAACTGACTGATTAGGCTTTACAGAAATTAGGAAGCAGAGCAATTTTAGACCATGGGTCCCACAGTTCCTGTTCCAACGTTGCAATGAGAAAATCTCATTGTCCCATCTTGGGCAATGTTATCTATTCCCATTCGAATAAACTAGAGCCTCCTGTGGCCTGCTGTGGTCAATTTTGGGTAAGTGGGGGTTATTAGCCAGTGGCTAGACACTTCTCCTAAAAGTATGCACTAGTATACAAGGAATATGGAAACTCTCGACTGATTTGTGGCCACTGAGGCAGCCTGACCTCATTAATCACAGAATGACCAGTATGGTGTGGCAAAGAGTGTGGCTCACATCCTGGCTGTGCTGCTGTAATTGTGCAAGTCCATGATAAAACAGGTATGTAACGCAACTTCATGTGCCAGTTGAGTGAGAAGACTAAAAAAAAGTTCTGTAAAGTGGGAGGCAAAGTACTTGTGCATAATAATGGCTTAGTAATTTTTTAATATAATTATCATTAATAAATATTAATACAAAGTGTGAGTGAACCAAAATGGTCACATTTTTTTTTCACGGAAATTTTGTTAGTTTGTATCCTTTATACCAGGCTTTATTTTAGATTTTTTAAACTTACAAGACATTTTTCTATGGATGGAAAATCAAGTATCACTAAATTCATGTTAAGTAAATGCCAAAATATCATGAGTATTTTTATAAAATGATGGTAAAAATGATTATTGGTATATCCATACTGTTTAGTTATCCATATCTATAATTAAGCCTTTCTTAATATGGCCAAACTCTACCATTGGTCTGGGGATGGGTCAGAAGGGAGGCGGCACAGCCCCAGAGGAAAGATCCCAGACCCTTTAAGATTTATCCTGAACTTATGTCCATAATAGTGATAGTTGCAAGCTTTTGGCAGTGGATTTAAGTTCCAAAATTCTAATTTTCTTAAGCTTAAATTTTATTTTTGGAACACAGGACTGCCAGTTTTTCCCCTTGAAATGACAGGTTTACCTCTTTCATATAATGTTTGCTAAATACGTAGGTCTGAATAGCCCTGGTTCCTCTGTCAGTTGTTCTTTCAATTAAAATGGGATTCTATGAAGAAAGCATGTTCAGTTCAGAACTCCAACAATCAAACAACTGCTTTTCCTGGAAGCAGCTGTGTATTTGGCATGCCACAGAATTGCTTTATTTCCCATTTCATTACATAGAACAGAAGATTTATATTCAAAGGTCAAGATATAATAAAAATATAAAGTTAATAATTTTGACTTCTTCACCAAAGTCATTCTTAAGTGAAACTGTCTTTTTGTTGGTTTAAATTGTAAGTGCATAGAGGTAAAGAATATGAAGACCACTAACTAGTACATTTTGGCACCACTACCTTGATTCCTGCTAACATGCCAGCAATTCCACCCCCATTGCTTTTGCACCAAGAGTGGAGATGCCAATGCACTGAAACAGGCAGATAGTGGCTTAGTGTGATTCATAAAATAATTTTGACCTCATAATACCCTGACGGGGTCTGGAAGACTACACTTTGGAGATCTGATGCTTTACCCTGTCTAGGGTTGGCTGGATACTCTAGATTTCTCAGCCCCTAGTATCATATACTATTTTTGCAGTAATACTGGTTTCTTTTTGCTCATATACTGGTTTATCTTTGCAGGTGTTAATTGTGAAATCAATTTTGATGACTGTGCAAGTAACCCTTGTGTCCACGGAGTCTGTATGGATGGCATTAATCGTTACAGTTGTGTCTGCTCACCAGGTTTCACAGGTAATAAACACTCTTTTTGTCAGGGAGTCCTAGCCCCATCACTTTGGGAAAGGGGCATCTAAAGAAAATTCACTTTTCAAATGTTTTCTATTCCTTTATCTCTTGGAATGTTAGAAGTTTGTTTCTGTACTTCTCCGGCTGAGTTTTCTACTTACAGGACTTCCCTAAACTGTAACATGAAGCTTTTCATTAATTAGGATTTTTCGACCATGTGTTATACCTACCTGAAAAGCATTCCTAGTTAGACTATGAGTTTCTGTTACTGTGCTTGAGTTACATAATGTCTAATGCTGCCTTTAATTTGCTACACTTAGTAGTGAATGCCTTCATAAAAGGATAGCCCAGATAAAATTCTATGAAAACACTAAATGGTTTTTTCTGAGTACTTCCTCTTATGGGGGATTGTTGGATGAGGCCAGAACTTGGAAGGACCAAGCTAACTTGGCAGTGCAAGGGAGATCTTCCCTAGGAGGAAGAAAGTACATAGCTAAAATAAAATTGGTTATAATTATTATGAGTAGTTAGAACATTTACACACACATGCTTGTGTGCACACACACAAACATAAATCTCTCTGTTTTGTTGTTGATAAGGTTGCCTTTACCTTTTGCCCTCCTGATCAAATAGTGCTGGGGGCTGAGAAATCGAAGGCACCTTATTGACTCATCTATTTGTTGATGGCATCATCAGAGGTGATAATGCCCATTCTATTCTTTCTAGACAGTGCCATGTGCAAGCAGGAACTTAGGTAATAATGTTACCATTTAATAAATACCACGTGGTCATTTGCAACCAATGTGAGAAATTTCCCTCAGAGCTTTTTAAACCATGATGTCAAAAGGCATTCAGGGCCAAGTGAAGTTAATGTCTTCCTCTCACTTGTCAGGAACTTACTTTCCTGTATATTTCACAATCCTTTCTCCTGCTTGGTATGATTATGGATGCAAGGAGTAATGTTCATGGCCCACACGGATCACTGAGATCTCTGCTCAGTGGAAGATCACTCAGAAGACAGGCATGATGAAAGCTGCGTATCTAGTGCCCAGCACTGCTATTAGTAGCTGGATCCTAAAACTTGTTACTCCAAGATTAAGTGATAGCCAGTTGTATACAAAAAAATTCCTGCTAGATAGGATAATAGGTGCATTTTTGTTAAATAGGTAACAAGGGAATAGCTGCCATTTATTAAGAACTTTTTTTGAGCTAGGAGGTAAGTGCCTAATCTCATTTAATTATCACAGCCATTATCATTTCTATGGTATTGATGAGAAACCCTGAGCTTAGAGAGTATAAATAACATTACAGGTACACTGTGGCCAGTGTTCCATTCCAGGTAGTCCTACTCTAGAGCCCATGGCTGTTCTCAGCTCACCAGACAGTCTAAGTGGGTGCCTATTCTGGCTTCTTTTTAGATATGTAAGCCTTACACTGGACTTTTTTTTTTTTTTTTTTGAAATGCCAGTAAATCATATTCTCTCTGATTTTAACATTCAGCAAACCAAGGAGGTCAAGGAGGGAGGACATAGGCTAAAAATATTCTAAAATAAACCTAAGGTGTAGCATGAAATTACATAACCAAGAACTGGAATGTTTTGGTTACTGGGTGGTACTCTGTTCTTGGAACAATTTTCTATGTCTGTTTTTTTTTTTTTTTTTCCCGTTTGTTGTTTTTTTAATCAGCTGCTGAAAATACCACAGACAGCTCTGGTATTATATATACATAAGCTGTAAATGTGAGGTGTTTTATCCTTTCCTTTATTTTAACACTACTACTTTTCTTTTTCTTCTTTCTTTCTTCCTTTCTTTTTTTTAGAATTCTCATGACAGCTTCGGCAGATACAAATGAGTTTTTCTTTTTAAGACTAAATTCTGTATTCTCCTTAGACCTCTTTATACTTTCTGATTGGGAAATGTAAAATATCAAATGATACTTCTACAAGCTACTTTTCAGTTTTACAAACTACTTTTTTAGTTTTGCCTTCACATCTATTACTATGCTGACTTCTTGTAACAGTCCAGGTAAGCTGAATAAGAAACCAAAAGCAATGGCAACAAAAACTAAAATAAACAAGTGGGACTACTTAAGGTGCTTCTGCACAGCAAGGAACAATCAATTGAGAAGGCAGCCTACAGAATGGGAGAAAATATTTGCAAACAATATATCTGAAAAGGGATTAATAATATCCAAAATGTATTAAGAGCTCATACAAGTCAATAACAAAGAAGCAAATAATCCAATTTAAAAATAGGCAAAGGCAAGAAAAATTTTTTTTGAAACAGTGTATGGTGTTGGATGTTAACTAGAGTTATTTTGATGATCATTTTGCAGTATATACAAATATCAGATCATTCTGTTACACACTATAACTGGTATGTTAACTGTCAACTATAGCTCATTAAAAAAAAACCAACAAAACACACATGGAGCGCCTGGATGGCTCTGTGGGTTGAAGCCTCTGCCTTCGGCTCTGGTCATGATCTCAGGGTCCTGAGATCGAACCCCCACATCGGGCTCCCTGCTCAGCGGGGAGCCTGCTTCCCCCTCTCTCTCTGCCTGCCTCTCTGCCTACTTGTGATCTCTGTCAAGTAAATAAACAAAATCTTAAAATGCACACACACACACACACACACACACACACACATTAGGCAGAAATAGCTCAACACAATTTCAGAAACAATTATTGGAAAATTCCCAATAATTTCTAGATAGAGGATACTAGAAGTATCCACTGTAATTTTCAGAGCTACGTGATTTAGCCATAGACTGATTGTATTTTTAAACTGTAAATCATTATTTATACTTAGAAACCCAATATCATCTGAAACAGGTGAAGTTTTGAAAACTTTACTATCTACCAAACCCTAGTAGTTTTCAAAAGGCATTTGAAAAGCTAATCATGAGTAACAGAACTACCAAGTAGCTAATCCTCATTACAATGTCATTATAAAACCGTGTAAAATCACCAAAGTACAATAAGAAAACATACATTTGAATTTTATAATCTCTGCTCTCTCTAAATGTCTTACAGTAGTTTCTAATCAGTAGTAAAGTGTATAATTTATATATACAAATATATAAATTTGTAATTTATAAACATTTAACAGGCAATTGCTTTTTGGTTCTTTCACCCTTAGTTAACTATTATTAGGTTATCCCAAACTGCACACTGCTAAGAACAAGGAATCTTGCAATAATACTGAAATCAATTTGTATTACTCAGCCATAAAAAAGAATAAAATCTTTCTATTTGAGACAACATGGATGGACCTTTAGGGCTTTATGCTAAGTGAGATAAATCAGTCAGAGAAAGACAAATACTGTACAATATCACTTGTATGCAGAATTCAAAAATGCCAAATGCACAAAAATAGAATAGGATGGTGGCTAGCAGGGCCAGGCTAATTGGGAAGATGTATTTAAGGGTACAGACTTGAAACTAGTAGAAAAGTCTCCAAACCTTATTTATCACAGCACAGTGATCATAGTCAGCAATACTATATAATAAACTTGAGAGCTGCTAAGAGAATAAGTCTTCATTGTTCTCACCACAAAAAAAGAAATGATAATTGTGTGACATAATAGAGATGTTAGCTAACATTAAAGTGATAATCTATTGCAATGTATAAGTGTATCAAATCACTATGCTGTATACCTTAAACTTGTATGGTGTTATATATCAGTTATATCTCAGAATATTTACAAGACAAAACACAAAAGGTAAAGAAGTTTTACTCTTCCTGTTTAACAAGACAGCTGAGAGACAGAGCTTGATGTGTCCATGCGATGTATACAAATATATTTTGTAGGTTTCAAGTCACACAGCTAGGACTCCGAGTTCCCAGAAGGCAGAAACCTCCCTAATCATCTTTTTAGCCAGTGTCTAAAACAGTGCCTAGCATGGAGGAAACAATAGATACTGCTGAGTAAATGACTAGAACTCACATATGGGACTTCTGACATCCAAATCCAGGCTTTCAAGTGGAATATACCATGCTTTTGTTCATTAAACACTATTTTGTTGAGTACCTACAAGGTGAGAAACATTGGTTAACTTCTCATTCGGCAGTTCCTGAGCCGAGTAAGATGCATTGCCTTGTGCTGGGCATTTCTGATGCTGGGTGGAAACTCCTTAATAGTGAAGCAGCAGTTAGTCCACATGGTAGACTGCACAAGGAGGCATTTCCTCTTGGTTAAAGATGACTTGAAAATTGATCTGGGAAGACTTTTTAAAACAAATGAAGAAAACCTGGGAGGAGAGACTTCTGAGAAAATGCTTCCTACAAAGGACAGTAAAGGAAGGCTTTTTCCTCATTCTCCATTGGATAGCAAGCCAAGGATAGCTGTGCAGTTGAAGAGTTCGGCTCCTCTCTTGGTGCCAGTGGCAAACATCTAAAAAAAATTCTGAGGTTGAGGCTAAGAAAATAGTATTTAAAAATAAGTTATTAATAAAACACAAGGAAAGCAGCGACCACTACCAGATTATGGGTCTTTACCACAAGAACCACCAATAATGGTTTAGAGAGCAACAGAGAGTGAAAAAATGTTAATACCCATACTTTAAAGGGGTGTGGATCTATTTCATTTGGAATTTCCTGTTCTAAATGCAGGGTTACTCTTTCTTAAATAAAAAATGCATGTTTTTATCTGAATCAGAAAATTGTATTCTTTGAAACTTTGAAATTCCTTTACAGCAGTTTGTTATGGCCACTCATTTACAGAATTATGGGTTATTTAAAAATTTTATATCATTTTGGAATGTATAGTTAAATCTCAGTTATTCAGAATTTAACAAAGCAAAACTTACATAAGTGGCACACTTTAATCAACTTAAAGCAACAAATGTCAAGGTTAGAGCTGACATCTTTTTGAAGTGCAGCCTTATGGAGGTTTTAGAGGAAGAATATATTTACTTAATTTCATATATTCTGAGTATTTACATTACTATGTGATGATTAATAATTGTTTATATCAGAGGTTTTCAAAGTGTAATATTTGCACCATATGCATTATTTAAAATATGGTTTTCTGGACTCCACTCCAGATTGTAATCAGTCTATGGTGATAGGACCTACGAATCTCCTTTTAAAACAAGTATTTTAAGAGACTCTTTTTGCACATTAAAGTTTGAGTACTACTGATCTAGATTAGAAGATCCTAGATTATTTTCTTAATTATCAGAAGACAATATAATTATGTTTAGAATACCCTTCTTAGGTAGAAAATGGGTTAATACAACTCTAAGAATGAAAGCAAAATGGCTTTCTTTGTAACCAATATAATCATTAAATTAATAGTTTATTCACTAAGTATTCTGGGCAATTGATATATACCACATGTAGAGATGTAAGAGGTTGACTAACTGAAAAAATTATTTTGTGGTGAACCAGCTGCAAGCAGTGATAAAAGCTTCTTCGAGAGGGCTCAGAACGGCAGCAAGAGGAAAACCAACTTTGGTAACATTTGGTGTTCTCTTTTTGAAGTTGCCCTGTTTCTAAGATGGGATAGAGGAGAAATGTATAAAGTACTGCAGTGCTGTCCAGCTATTTGTTAACTTGGCTGTATTATCAGAAGACTGACTATGCTGTTTGCTACTTCTTGCATGGAGCTAAGCGCTCTTAGGTGTCTTATTTAAATCTTGCATTTGGTGCCCAAGGCATCTTACAGTCTGTACAGATGGAAGGTGTCAACACAGTATCTCTCCTTGTTCTGTGTCTCTTCCCTAAGGATTTGGATTTGACAAAAACTTTCCCTTCTCTACAGGGCAGAGATGCAACATTGACATTGATGAGTGTGCCTCCAATCCCTGTCGCAAGGGTGCAACATGCATCAATGATGTGAATGGTTTCCGCTGTCTGTGCCCTGAGGGTCCGCATCACCCCAGCTGCTACTCACAGGTGAACGAGTGCCTGAGCAGTCCCTGCATCCACGGAAACTGTACCGGGGGCCTCAGCGGGTGAGTAGTTGCCATGTACGATTAGTTCCTTTTTGACTTGTAGCAAGCCAATTGGGTTTCAACACAGGCCTTTTCCTGTGGAAGTCATTCAGGGGCTTGAGCTGAGACTGGGTTGTAGATTTTGGTAGGCTTCTTCACTCTTCCAAACCACCACTTCTGCTCTACCTTCCATGACTGAATAGGTAGAAAATAGGGAGGTAGTCAGCTCACAGGAGAAGTCCAATATTATTTTGTGAGTCTTTGGCAATTGTGCTTTTAGAAATCACTGCAAGATTGAGTTCTAAGGGAGGTTCTATTTGATCTTTTCCACTGCGTAAAAAAAGCTCAGTTCTTAAAAACAACAACTACAGCAACAAAACTCCTCAGTTCTATTCTGTTACAGTACCAGTGTGCCACTGAAGTGGAGTTGGTCTCAGCTAACTTTAGACATGGCCCTGATAAAACATTCATGGTTTGTAAGCCCCCGAGAGTTGTGTGATGTGTTGATAGGTACTTTTCTAGAAACTCAGAGTGTGATGTTAGGTCACACGAGATAGTCCTATACTCTTGCTATGCCTGCCAGAAGATAGGGCTCTAGGCATTGCCATTTGCCATACTTAAAACAGGTGAAAGAATGAAGTGTGTATTTAGGGGTGAAGGTAAACCAAGTAATTTTTCCAAATGAATTACCTCGGTATATCTGTTTCATATATCTGCAAAGCATCCCAACCCATCTACCCTTTTCCTGAGTATCTCCACACAAGAGAGCTTTTATTTCCTGATGTTAATATAATCTATATCTATATCTATAATATAATCTAAGTATTAATGATGTTCAACTTGTGAACAGTATACATGTATTTCAGACACCTTCGTTTTTGTTCCTTTTCCTTCTCAGCTTACCCTGCATGCTTTCTGGGGCAGGGTTTCAGGAAAGAACAAAGCATGTCTCAAAAGTGAGACATCCCAGGAGCTCCTCAGAGTGACTTAGAGTCTCTGATACTAACCTACTTCTTGGGTGTCTGTTTTGCGTCAGAAACAAATGATCCGGGACGCCTGGGTGGCTCAGTTGGTTAAGCAGCTGCCTTCGGCTCAGGTCATGATCCCGGCGTCCTGGGATCGAGTCCCACATTGGGCTCCTTGCCGAGCAAGGAGCCTGCTTCTCCCTCTGCCTCTGCCTGCCATTCTGTCTGCCTGTGCTCGCCCCCCCCCCCGCCCCGTGATAAATAAATAAAATCTTAAAAAAAAAAAAAAAAAAGAAACAAATGATCCTAAGGTTTGCTTTACTTTAGTTTTATGTATAATAAAAGCTCAGATTTATCCGCATTAATGTGTCTTTCAAATTGGTCCAATGTGTTTACTGACCACTGTTTACATATGAAAGCTCACTGTAATTAATTAAGTTCTCTAGCATCTTGGTGAGCTGGGAAGCACTGGAAAAATCTGGTTACTGAATACTCCAGATGGGGCCACACAATTCACATTGTGTCCACAACGATCCAAGTATAGATTCCAAGAAGAGCAAAAATGAGATTAGTTTACCAATGAGCTCCTCTGTCCCTCATTTCTTCACCAAGTCTTACATTTCACCTAAGACTCAAGTTTACATTTATCCTCCCATAGTAAAGAAAGCTATATTTACTTTCAGGTACAAGTGCCTCTGTGATGCAGGCTGGGTTGGCATCAACTGTGAAGTGGACAAAAATGAATGTCTTTCTAACCCATGTCAGAATGGAGGAACTTGTGACAATCTGGTGAATGGATACAGGTGTACTTGCAAGAAGGGCTTTAAAGGTGAAAACAGAAGTGCATATTTCTATCTCCCTTTATGCCTTTTTCTTATTGCATATTCTTGGACTTCTTCCTTTCCCTTTCCTTTGTTCCTATTCACTCTTATAGCAAACATAATTTGAGAACTTAATATTTGTAAGAACTTAATGTTTTTACACTTGGGAAATTAAAACATAAAGAGATACCAATTCTATTAGCAGAGATGTGAGCTACAGAACTATTTAAGGTGAGCAGCTAGGATTCCACTTATACAACTCTGGACAGGTGTTCTAATTGTAAGCTCCCTGGTGCCGGTTTGATTCTATGGTAATTCAAAAGAGATTTGTAGAGAGTAGAATGAGAATATTGTCTTACTATAATTATGAGAACAGTCATGCCGTGGAAGAATCCGTGTGTTCCAGACACCTTCCAACAAATTATCTTACACATTGAGATAACCTAAACATATAGTCTACCTGTGGCCTTCTATAAATGTATTATAGTGGCTGTTGTATAAAATCATTTTTTGAGTTGCCATTGTATTTCCACCATCAACTTTCTCTTAGAAACTCATGAGAGTGAAATCTGTGGGTATATCGTTGATTTTGCACTCCTATATCCACTTGGCCTTTAATTTCCCCACTCAAAAATTGTCCCAGGCTACCACGATATATCAGTATGTTTCAGGGTCAGTTTATTTGATTATTTGAAAATTTTACTGACCACTGTTTACATATGTTCCAGGGTCAGTTTATTTATTTATCTATGTATTTGAAAATTTTCTGAGACTATATTTTAGTCATTAATTTTCTGACATATTATATTTGCAAAGAAATTTAAAAATGCTTTTATTTCTTTGTCTCATTGAGACTTGCTGATCAATGAACAAAATAAAAATCAAAATGTAAAATCCAAAGTTGTGTGACTGGTGAGTAGCAGAGTACAGTTTGAACCCAGACCTGTGTACTGCCAGACCACCATTTATTTTTTTTTATTTACAGTGCTTATAGTTCCTCTATCTTGAGGCTCTTGGGTACTGTCCTATCCCATTGATACTTCCTCTTTTTCATAGTGGGAATAGATTGCATGTCTTGGATCAGGGGAAAACAGTTTTATGGCTTTAGGAAGTACTGCTACATTAATAGTAGAGACTATGCATATGAAAAAGTGGGCATAGGGACGCCTGGGTGGCTCAGTTAGTTGGACGACTGCCTTCAGCTCAGGTCATGATCCCGGAGTCCCGGGATCGAGTCCCACATCGGGCTCCCAGCTCCATGGGGAGTCTGCTTCGCTCTCTGACCTCCTCGCTCATGCTCTCTCTCACTGTCTCTCTCTCAAATAAATAAATAAAATCTTTAAAAAAAAAAAAAAGAAAAGAAAAAGTGGGCATAAACCAGAGACTTTGATTAATGTCTGAAAGAAAATTATCCCTTGAGGCACTTGGACAGCTCAGCCAGTTGAGCACCCGACTCTTGATTTTACCTCAGGTCATGATCTCGCAGTTCTGGGATTGAGCCCTGCATGGGGCTCCACACTCAGCAGGAAGTCTGTTTGAGATTCTTTCCCTCTGCCCTTCCCTCTGCTCATGCTCACTCCCCATCTCTCTCCCAAATAAATGAATAGATCTTAAAAAAAAATATCATCCCTTGATTCATTATACCCCCTTTTAGGCTCTGTCTAGCTGCTTTGTATAGAGAGAGCTAATATTTACATACAGCAGCAGAGTTTTAACATAAAGGAGCTTCTTGGTCCATTGTTGAGGAATTACTTGTATTTGAAGGTGCATTCAACCTTTAGACTATTAGAATATACTTTTTCTATTCAACTTTTTGACTGTGTTTTACTGACTGATTGTATGTCATGGACTTGCCACTGAAATGAATGAACCAGTGTTCCAGTGGCCTAAAGAAATTCAGTTTCTAAAGCAGTTAATATTTCCCATGAGGGGCACCTGGGTGGCTCAGTACATTAAGTGTCTGCCTTTGGCTCAGGTCATGATCCTGGGGTCTTAGAATCAAGCCCCAAAACCAGCTGCCTGCTCAAGGGGGAGCCTGCTTCTCCCTCTGTCTCTCCCCTGCGCTCTCTCTCTCAAGTAAATAAATAAACTCTAAAAAATATATTTACCATGAAGAGGTTTGTTTGTAATTTAGATAATGAGGAGCTAACAAAGTTCTCGTTATTTGGTGGTTTTCCCTTTTTCTGTCTATAGGCTATAACTGTCAAGTGAATATTGATGAATGTGCTTCAAATCCCTGTCTGAACCAAGGAACCTGCTTTGATGACATAAGTGGCTATACTTGCCACTGTGTGCTGCCATACACAGGTGAGTTCTGCAGGTGAAAGGACCAGAGGGAATGCCTGTTGCCTTGTCGTTCTAAACCCCTGAGTCTCAGAGACAGGGTCTGTGGGGGGGCAGTGGTGCTGCTCTGAGGAATCAGTCCCTGGTCAACCATCCTGCCTTCACTGATTAGATCTTGAGCCCTGACAAAACCCTGTGGCCTTCCTAAATGCAACTGATAAGGGAACTCATTTGCCTTCTTTGTACTTTGGGGTTTAAAGTGTTCTTTAAAATTATGTATGGCTGCTGGTTTCATTCATTATCTGCAGGGACCCAGTGTTGTCATGATCTGTGTTCTTAGTCTAGTTCAATAATAGAACAACCACCACGTACTGATAATTTACTGTATGCCAGACACTTTGTATACTTTGGATTCCTTAATCTAGTATTCACAATAATTCTGCCAAGTAGAAGTTCCTATGACCATTTTATGCTGAGGCAAAGAGAAGTTACCTGCTGAAAGTCACATTGGTAAGTGGTAGATTTGCCCCTCAGTCTGTCTCAATCCAAAGTTCGTGCTCTTATCAGCCCTTCTTCTCCTTACATTCAGTACCACTACGTCTCACTCAGAGAGGTATTGCCGCTTGGATGGCGATTCCACACATTGAAGACATGGGTGTTACTTCATTTCGTATCAAGTGTTCTTTGCTTCAGGTGGTATTTTAGGAGTGTGCTTGGACATTTATTTCTTCTTTGTATTTTCCTGCCTCATTACTGCTGTCTTGTGGTTGTATTTGTGTGGCTTGTTTACCTCTTCATCATCCATTTTCTTGATCTGTGGAGAACAAAATAGAAACATGGATGATGGCTTTGCATGTTTCTTCAGTATGCAGCATGTAGGCAGGAGCATGGCTGAGTTCTTACTCCCCTGGTGGGCTGTTTGTAGTAGCTGTTACTAGTGACTCTAGCTATTAAGAATAGCAGAGTGGCCAAAATCACAACTCTGTTACCCAAAAGACTTGATGCTACATTGTTACTTAGCCCCTCTTTGGAAGAAATGTTCACGGAGGCAAACTGCATTTACCATGCTCCTTGATAAAATGGACGTTATTGGATATCCTTAGCTATCCCCAGACAAAGGATGTCTAAAAAATACATTTCATAATGATAGCACTAATCACATTTGTTCATAGTAAGAAGAGTATCTCCCAGCCAAAAAGACTGAGACTTGATGGCTGCAGGGAGATATAAGCAAGTGTCACTATGCCCAGTTATATCATAGGCTTACCTGCGTGTGATGTAGGTGTGAAAATATTTATTTTGTCTTCTTGCTATTCAGATACTGTAAGAATATTTGACTCTGTGCTGGCTATTGGTTTTTCTTCACATTAGGATCCCAATAAAGAATTTACTTTGTATGAACTTCGGGAAATTATGTTAGACTGAAAGCCTATGTAGATTAAAATTTCAGTGCTGAGTGTGGATAAGGGTTCTGTCATTGGGCTTTGCCAGCATGAAGGGAACTAAACAATATTGCCTTCTCTTGCGAACCACTATTCTGACCAGATACCTTAAAAACTGGTTGGGTACGTTGGTAAAAATTAATGGTAACTTTTTTTCTTTGTGAATATGAAATTTTAGAATGGAATTTTAAGTTGAGTTAGTTGTGATTTGACTTTAAAAAGAAACCTCTTTTCCTTTTAATAAAACCATTTTCCCCCCACCACCCCCCATGCTGGAAGCTTATATCCAGTATGCTAAGGGAAGAAATATTGGTATGCAAATATCAATGTCATGTTGTTGATGTTGGCATAAGGAGACATGTTACCAGGCAGTCAGAATTACCTCACTCTTTCCTGCTTCCCATGGCCTTCTGATCAACTTTGTTGCCTTCTGGAACAGGCTAGCAGAGGTTGTGAGGAGAGGGAGGTTGTGTTGTTGCTTCTTCCTGACTCACATGAAAGAGGATCTATGTGGCTGAGCTTCTGAGTGGCTGACTCTTAGCAATGGAGATGCAGAAACGATCGCACTTGACTGATGCAGGTGTCCCAATCCTCGATAATAACTACCCATGATAGAAAGACAGGAGGAGCCCAACAGTTGTTGAGTGCTCACTCTATGTGCCAGCCTCTATGCTAATAAAGACTTGATAAGCATTTTTTTTTTTCATTTAGTCCTCAAAAAGCATCTATAAGTTATGTACCATCCTGGTTCTCATTTTGCTTATGTGGGAGGCTCAGAGCAGATAAATAACTTGCCTGATGTCACACAGTTAGTAATCAAGCTAGAGCTAAGACTCAAAGGACCTAGGGGGTCTCAGATTCCAAAGTTCTTAACTGCTGAGACCTTAGACTTGGATTCAGAGAGCATCCTTTGGTAAAGAATTTGCAAGATTTCAGTTTCCATGGCTATTTCTCTAAATTCTGTCATTTGCTTTACAGGCAAGAATTGTCAGACGGTGTTGGCTCCCTGTTCCCCAAACCCATGTGAAAATGCTGCTGTTTGCAAAGAGGCACCAAATTTTGAAAGTTACACCTGCCTGTGTGCCCCTGGCTGGCAAGGTAACAATACAGGAGTTAGAGAAGGCAGAAGTTTTAAACAAAGTGGTCAGATCTTCAGATTGACATTGAAGGCCCAGGTCTTCTGAGCCCTGCCCATCATTAAGAACCCCTGCCTTTGTGTAGGAGTGCTAATTGGCATGACTTAGAAAACCGTTTTCATTTTCATGTCTTTGGGGCCCCCTAGTGGCTGGAAGACTCCTGCCTGAGTCTAAAAGCAAGATGTTCTAAGGCAGTTTTACCATCTGGACAAAACTTGCCCCAAATAATTTATAACAATTATAAAAAATATTTGTGCCCTTATAAAAATAAGGGCACAAAGCCTTACAAGATTTCCCAAAACAGGAGACCAATCTGAATATCCCCATCTTCCACAGCTGAAGCTCGGTGCCCCATACATTTCAGGGGCCTTGCCTTCATTCATTGCACCTGTATTTCTAGGTCAGCGGTGTACAATTGACATTGATGAGTGTGTCTCCAAGCCCTGCATGAACCACGGTCTCTGCCATAACACCCAGGGCAGCTACATGTGTGAGTGTCCTCCAGGCTTCAGTGGTATGGACTGTGAGGAGGACATCGATGACTGTCTTGCCAGTGAGTATGCCAGCTAGCTCATATGCTCCTTGAGGCATACAGGGAGCAGAGCAGAGCCCCATCAAGACAGTTGCCTCTTAGTGCTGAGACTGGCCATCCTAACAGTTTATCATGTGTCTTTAATATTAGGATTTTTCAAATCTTCTTTCAAAGCTCATGACTTTAGGAGTTGAGGCAATAAATCT
Source organism: Mustela putorius furo (assembly GCF_011764305.1). Classification (NCBI taxonomy): domain Eukaryota; kingdom Metazoa; phylum Chordata; class Mammalia; order Carnivora; family Mustelidae; genus Mustela; species Mustela putorius. The sequence goes on from NW_025421424.1 coordinate 2,359,961, forward strand.
CTTTAAGCATTCCCTTACTGATTTTTATATACTGATAAAGTGGGGACAAGGCTGTGATGGGGTTTTTTTTTTTTAGCAGATCTATTGAGGTATAATTAATATAAAGTGTACTACCAATATTTTAAATGTATAATTCGGTACGTTTTGACATTTGACAACTGAAATCATCTCTAAAGATAATGAACATATCCATCCACCTAAAAATATTTTCTTTTTAAATTTCTCTTCCTTTTCCCCTCCCTGTCCCAGGCAACCAGGGATCTACCTCTGTCACTACAAATTTACCTGCATTTTTTATAATTTTATGTAAATCGAATCATCTCATGCGAACTTTTTTTTAGAAGAGGAAATATGACTTCTGTCATTTAACATATTATTTGAGACTCATCTGTGTTACATGTATTAATAATTCATTCTATTTTATTGCTAAGTAGTATTCCATAATTTGGATATACTATATATATATATATATATATATATATATATATATGTAATACACATTTAGCTTTTTTAAAGTTTGGGAATATTATTAATAAAGCTGCTGTTAGTGAGTCTATGTAGACATGTGATTTTATTTCTCTTGAGTAGATATCTAGAAGTGGAATAGATGAATTATGTAGTAGGTATATTTCACAATATATTTCACAGTATGGCCAGAATGTTTTCCAAGATAGTTTTACCATTTTCATTCCCAAAAGCACTGTTTGAGAGTTCCAGGTCAACCACATCCTCAAGAACATTTGGATGTGATTGCCCTTAATTTTAGCCTTTCTAGTGGCTGTATATGCTATGTCACAATGGTTTTAACTTGAATTTCCCTACTTATTAATATTATGAACATCTTTTCATGTGCTTATTCATCAGCCACCTATATTACTTGCTATACTATCTATTGCAAACTTGTGTTCGCTTGAACAATTGGATTGTTTGTCTTATTATTGAGTTCTTTATATTCTACATATAATTTCTTTGTCAGATATTTGCCTTAAAATTATCTTCTCCCAATTATAGCCTCTGTTTTGACTGTCTTTTGAAGAGGAAGAGTTTAATTTTGATGAAATTCAATATAATCATTCAGAGTTCATCTTTCTAGTATGTTGTTTAACAAACCTTTGCCTAACCCAAGATCACTGAGGTCTGTCTCCTTTGATTTCTTCTAAAGATTTTATACTTTTTAGCACTGTTTAAGTCTACAATCTATTTTGAGATAATTTTTACATGTAGTGTGGGTTTTAAAGGTTTTAAAGAGTAATTTTGTGTGGTAATCTTTGCTAACCTCACTTATTAATTCTATATTAATTTAGCTTCTAGTTTAGTTTACATTTTCAGGATTTTTTTTTCTTTTACAGATAATCATGTTATCTCTAAATAAGTATAGCCAAATATATTTTTATTTCTTTTTCAATCTGTATACATTTTGTTTTTCTTGCATTATTATACTGGCTAGGACTTTTAGTAAATGCAGAATAGAAATGGTAAGACAAGCAAATCCTTCTTTGTTCTTGATTCTGGGGCAGGGAGAAGCATGTATATAGTCTTTTGCCACTAAGTATGACGTTACTTGTAGGTTTGGGGCTTTTTTGGGTTGTTTTGTTTTGTTTTGTTTTTGGTCTTCTATCAAATTGAGAAATTTACCATATACTCCTGGTTTGCTGAGAGTTTTTTTTTCTTTTTACAGTGAATGAATGTTGATTTTTTTCAAATGATTTTTCTTTATCTGTTGAGGGAGTAATATATTTTTTTTTATGTAGGTGAATTTTGTTAATTGTTTTTCAAATGTTAACCTAACCTTAAATTCCTGGGATAAATTCTACTTGGTCTTTATGTATTATCTCTCTCATATTTATTGGATATGATTTCAAAGTTTTGTTATGAATTTTTGTGTTTATGTTCATGAAGGATATTGTTCCCCAACTTTGTTTTGCTATGTTGGTAAGAGGGCAATGCTGGCCTCAGAACCAATTGGGAATTGGTTCCTCTCTATTTACTGAAAGAGTTTGTGTACAGTTGGTATTATATCTACTAAATATCTAGGTCTGGAACTTTCTTTCTTAGGTTTTAACTATAAATTTAATGTCTTTAATAGATATATTTATTCTGGATATCTTTTTTTTAATTGAGCTTTGGTAATTTGTATCTTTCAGAGCATTAGTTTTACTTTCTTTAAATTGTCAGAATTATTGGCATTCATAATATTCCTATATTGTACTTTTACTGTAAGATCTCTGGTGATTTCCGATATTGGTAATTTATATCTCTCTTTTCTTTGTGATTGCTCTTGGTAGAAAATTGTTGATTTTAGTAATCTTTTTAGTGAACCCATTTTTAGTTTTATATTTTTCTCAGCTGGTTTGCTGTTTTCTAATTCATTGATTTCTGGTCTTTATTCTTCCTATTTTGGATCTAGCTTGCCCTTCTTTTTCTAGTTTAAGATGAAAGCATAGACCATTGATTTTATTTCTTTCTACTTTTCTCACATAATAAACATTTAGTGCCATATGTTTTTTTCCCAAAACACTGATTTAACTGTATTTCACAAATTTTGATATATCCTGGTTTTTTGTTTTTTTTTTTTCAGAATACTTTCTAATTTCCAGTTTGATTCATTCTTTGACTCATAAATTATTTGGAAGTGTGTTCTTTAATTCTAAATCTTTTTTATCAAGTTTTTAATCTTAATTCCATTATAATTAAAATACATTGTTCCATTAGTTTTAGTTATACAATATAGTGATTCAACAATTCTACACATTACTTAGTGCTCATCATAGTAAGTATACTCTTTAATCCCCATCTCCTGTTTGACCCATTTGCCCACCTACCTCCCCTCTGGTAACTCTAAAGTAAAGAGTTTGTTTCTTGCTTTCTTTCTTTCTCTCTCTCCTTTTCTCTTTCTCTTTTTTCCCTTTGCTCATTCATTTGTTTTCTTAAATTACACATATCAGTGAAATCATATCCATATGGTATTTGTCTCCAACTTACTTTGCTTAGAATTACATTTTCTAGCTCCATCTATATTGTTGCTAATTCCAAGTATCTTTTGTTGCTGATTGCTTCCAGATAGTTTTGTTATGATATCTGGTTTAATTCCATGTGATCAGAGAACGTACTTTGCATTATTTGGATTATTTGAAATGTATTAAATCATATTTTCTGGCCTAGTCTGTGGTCTGTTTTGGTAAGTGTTCTGTGTGCACTTGAAATGAATGTCTGTTTTGCTGTTTCTTGGTGTGTTCTATAGCTGTTACTAATTCAAATTGGTTAATAGTATTTTTAGGTCTTCCCTGATTTTCTTTCTGCTTATTCTATAAATCAGTGATTTTTTTAAAAGATTTTATTTACCTATTTGACAGATAGAGATCACAAGTAGGCAGAGAGGCAGGTAGAGAGAGAGAGAGGAGGAAGGAAGCAGGCTCCCTGCTGAGCAGAGAGCCCGATTTGGGGTTCAATCCCAGAACTCTGGGAACATGACCTGAGCCGAAGGCAGAGACTTTAACCCACTGAGCCACCCAGGCGCCCCTATGAATTAGTGAAATTGATGTCTTTCACTATTATTGTGTATTTGTCTATTTCTCCTGGTAATTCTGTCAGTTTTTGCCTAATGTATTTTGAAGATCTGGTTTTAAGTACATAAACATCTAAGATTGTTATGTTCTCTTGAAGAATTGAGTCCTTTGTTATGAAATAACCTTGTTTAACCCTTGTAATATTCCTTGTTCTGAAGTCTCCTTTGTTTGATATTAATATAACTACCCTCCCTTTCTTTTGATTATTGTTGGGTATTTTTTCCATCCTTTTCCTTTTGGCCTATCTGTGTCTTTAAAGTATGTTTTTTTAGAGACCATATATTGAGTCTTGCTTTTTCTCTCTGATATGACAGTGTCTAACTTCTAATTGAGGTGTTCATGCCATTTAAACTGAGTTCAATATTTGCCATCTTGCATTTTACTTTATCTTTTTCCTTCTCTTTCCGTTTCCCTCTCTTTTTTTGCCTTCCGTTGAAATAACTGAACATTTTTTGGATTGCATTTTATTTCCCCGCTGGCACATTAACAGTATCTTTTTTTTTTTTTTTTGGTGGTGGTGGTAGCAGTGGTTTTGGGTTTGCAGTATGCAACTTTAACTGATTACCTTCAACTCTACTACTTTATATTGCACATAAAAACCTTACAACAGTGCACCTGGTTGGCTCAGTGGGTTGGGGCCTCTGCTTTCAGCTCGGGTCGTGGTCCCGGGGTCCTGGGATAGAGCCCCGCGTCGGGCTCTCTGCTCAGCAGGGAGCCTGCTTCCCCCCCAGTTCTCTGCCTGCCTCTCTGCCTGCTTGTGAGCTCTCTCTGTCAAATGGATAAATAAAATATTTTTAAAAATTAAAAAAAAAACCTTACAAAAAAAAGAAAGTATTCTTATACTTTCACTTCTGCCTTCTGTTCCATTGTTGTCATAAATGTATCATAATCCCTCAAAATATTAATTTTGCATCAAATGGTCAATTAAATTTCAAGAGATGTAAAAATAAATTAATAATCTTTATACATAAGAACATATTTATAGTTTCTGGTGTTTTACATTCTTTTGCATAGATCTGCATTTCTGCATTCTGCATAGATCTACATCACTTTACTTCAGCCTGAAGAAATTAATCTAATAATTCTTGTAGTGCTTATCTCCTAGTGATTAATTCTTTCTGCCTTTCTGTGTCTGAAAAGGTTTTTATTTTGGCTCAGTTTTCAAAGATATTTTCATAGGGAGTAGAATTCTAAGTTGACTTTTCCCTCCAGCACTGTCAAGTCATCCGTCCATTCTTTTTTACCTTGGATTTTTTTCTGAGGAGCAATCTGCAATGATTCTTATATTTGTTTCTTTATATTATTTTCTCTCCTTTGGCTATTTTTAAGGTATTTTCTTTCTACTGATTTTTAGCAGTTTGACTATAATGCCCCTTATTGTTCTTCATGTTCCTTTAGGAGGGGGGTTTCATTGACATTTTGGGATATATGGGTCCAGATTGGAAAATATTCAAGCACTGTTTTTTTCAAAACTTTTTTGCTCCCCTTTACAAATTTCATCATACATCTTTTAGGCTGCTTGAAGTTGTCTCTCTGTTCAACAATACTATACTTATTTATTTTTTTTAGAGTTTTTTCCCTCAGTGTTTCATTTTAGATAATTTTATTATTTGAAGATATTTTGATATATCTTCAAGTTCACTGGTCATTTCCTCTATAGTGTTTTGTTTGCTGCTAATCTCATTCAATACTATTTTTTTTCTTCATTGTATTTCTATCTCTAGAAGTTTGATTTGAGTCTTTCCTTATACCTTTAACTCTCTCCTTTTCATGTTCATGCTTTCTTCTTCTTGAACATACAGAGAGTATGTTTATCATAGTTGTTTTATGGTCTTCACACTGAATCTACCATATGGGAAATTCCTGGATCTGTTTCTTTTTTTTTTTTTTTAAAGATTTTATTTATTCATTTGACAGAGATCACAAGTAGGCAGAGAGGCAGGCAGAGAGAGGAAGGGAAGCATGTTCCCTGCTGAGCAGAGAGCCCAACGCAGGGTCAATCCCAGGACCCTGAGATCATGACCTGAGCCGCAGGCAGAGGCTCTAACCCACCGAGCCACCCAGGTGCCCCTTGGGTCTGTATCTATTTTTGACATGTATCTTCATCATGAGTTGTATTTCTTGCTTCTTTGCCTACCAGGTAAATTTTTATTGGATGCTAGACTTTTACAAAGATCTTCAGAGTATTTTCACGCTTTGTTTTATGGACCATTTGGAAACAGTTTGATCCTTTGGGTCTTTTCTTCAGGATTTGTTAGGTCCAGACAGCCTTTAGTCTAGGACTAAAATGGCTCACTACTGAGATAGTATTCTCTGAGAATCCTATTTAGTGCTTAGTTAGGAGGTCTTTTCATTTTGACTGTCATGAACATTAGCTATTCTCATCCTATTGTAAACTCTTGGGATTGTTCCACATACATCTTATCTTTCTGGTTCTTTCTCCAGCTTTGACATTGTCATCACACGCATGTGATATACTCAGTTACTTATCAGTATTCACTGCTTATCAGTACTCAGTTACTTGTGTGGTGATTAAATCATTAAATTTCAAACAAGGTTATCACAATGTGTTAAAAGTAATGGCACCTAATTCACAGCATACATAATATCAGATCACCATATAGATGGCACCAAACTAGGTCCTGGCAATGCCAAGGTAGATAAAACTCAGTGTTTACATTCATGAAACTCATAGTCTATTGGCAAAGAAAGATATGCAGACAAATTCAACATTGTATAGTAAGTAGTGAAGAAAAATATTTCACAGCAGTTGATGGAGAAATTTAAAGGAGTGGGATCAAATTATTTGGATTTCTTTTCCACGTTAATTATTTTATGAGTCAAAATTTTCAGTATTTAAAATTTTTATAATTAATTTGTAATAATTCAGTAAGTTATGGTGAGTTTCCTGAAAGACATTATGGAAATTACAGTGTGCTATGCTGTGGATAAGAAGGAATAATAATCATTTTTACAATTTTTCCAGTAAAGATTGCAGATGAGCCTTAAAGTAGAATTAACCTAATAGATGAGTAAGTTTTAAATAAGCCTGTTATCAAATCAGGGCTACATTACCCACCTGCTGTTTAGTTCTCTTGTTATGTAGAGGACCAGTCTTTGCAATATATTTTAAGCTCCTTAAGAACAGGGGCTAACTCTTATTTTTCTTGTTCTGATTTATATGTCATCTATATTTTAGAAGACTGTGCCATGATAGAAGCTCAAAATTTGTTGAGTAATTGCTGTGAGCCTAAAGTGTTCTAAAGTTGATCTATGCAATATAGAATTTTTGTTAATGTTTCCTGATTCTAGAAAACAAAAACAAACAGGAAAGAGAAGAGCTAAGGAAAGGAAATGAAAGATGAAGGGAGGACAAAGATAGGAAATACAGATCAGCCCAGGGGGCTGCTTAGTATATATGCTATCCTACATCACCCACTCCCATTACCACATACACCTTTTGAAAGTCTTTACTGGTATTTTTGAGATTCTGTATATTGGGAACACATACTTGATTAGCAAATGTGGGCAACCATTATAAATTTTAGGACTCTTAATTTTGCAAAACTGCTAGTGGTGCGTGTGCATAGTTCATTCCAGTTATCAAATAGGCTAAGACTCTCAGGTAAGTGTTACTGCATTCATTTTCGTAAATGGTGGAGTCAAGGCAAAATACCTGTAAAGAAAAGTACAAGTAGAGAAAAGTGAGAATTGTTACTGTTCTTAGTGTGACTTAGTTCAGGTCACTCACCTTTAGGTCTAAGATTAAATCGATGCTATAGTTCCGAGCTCTAATTCTTGTGTGTAATGACTTAGATCCTTGCCAGAATGGAGGTTCCTGTGTAGATGGAATGAATACTTTCTCCTGCCTGTGCAATCCTGGCTTTATTGGGGATAAGTGTCAAACAGACATGAATGAGTGTCTGAGTGAACCCTGTAAGAATGGAGGGACCTGTTCTGACTATGTCAACAGTTACACTTGCAAGTGCCAGTTGGGATTTGATGGAGTCCATTGTGAGAACAACATCGATGAGTGCACTGAGAGGTGAGCAACCCATACACTCAACAGCCACCACTGTCTTATGGGGAGAATGGGGAAAGGAGGGAAAACTATAGAGCACAAGGCTGTGGTTACAGCACAGGGTAAGGTAGCTACCTGGGTCCCATTGCTTTGTCTTCTATTGCCTACTTCCTGATGCCCTGTAAATGTGTAGTTAGCAGGTGAAAGGTCAGAGGTTGAAAAGCTTAGTGGGACAGACCATCATTTATTTCTTATGCTTAGGGAATAGGAAAAGTTATAATGCTGTTCCATTCTCCTCTTGGACCCTTGTTCATTTCAGCTGACATTTTAAAATTCCCCCCCCCAGATTTGTCATTACTCTTTAGTAATTTCCAGGTTGTTGGGTTTTTTTTTTTTTCAACAAGTTTGTTCTGTTTCTCTTTCAGAAATCTAGAGTCCAGACCTACTTATTAAGCATTTTTCTTATAAATTAAATTGACTTAGGGATAAAGTGAAATGTTATACATGGAAAACCACAGGACTGGGTAAAACCTGGAAACCCTCACTTTACAGGTTACTCCTGTAACCTTTTTGGTTGTAGAAATGAAGCTGGGACTCAAGCTCATTGACACCCAGTCTAATTTGGAAAAAGAAAATTTATTAGATCTAGGAGTTTAAGATGCTCAGGAGTATTTGCCTCTGTAACATGTTAGATTCTAGGAAACTGACTTTTAAATAGCAGGTCAGAGGAATCAGATTACATAGCTGGCATTGCTTTCTTTGCTTCTCAGCTCCTGTTTCAATGGTGGCACCTGTGTCGATGGGATTAACTCCTTCACTTGCTTGTGCCCTGTGGGCTTCACTGGCCCCTTCTGCCTCCATGAGATCAATGAATGCAGCTCTCATCCCTGCCTAAATGAAGGAATATGTGTTGATGGCCTGGGTACCTACCGCTGCACCTGCCCCTTGGGCTACACGGGGAAAAACTGTCAGGTAATTAAATTTCAGCCCATTGAGCTCCCTCAGAGTAGCTGAATATTACACTTATTTTTCTTCTAAGCAGAATAAGCCCCTCCTAAAAGGGAAGATTCTGGCTCTCAGAATCTGTCTCTGAGATAAATTCTGGCTCTCAGAATCTGTCTCTGAGATAAATCTGCATAACTTCTTAACAGCTGGTAGATTCCAAAATGGTGACACTGGCAAGATTATATCGATTTACAAGCATGAGATGGTTGTAACAGGCTAACCAAGAATTGCAGAGAAATACATGTGGAAAATAAGTGCATAGATAGTATTTATGTTGGAAATACAAAAAGGAAGATAACAGTCTAAAGTCTTTGAAGATCAGATACAGTATCTAGGCAGAAAATAATGATTATTATTATGTCTTGCAGTGTTGTAATATTCTCAAAACCAAGCTTGCCAAAAGTTTTTTTAAATTCATTTATGTAAATTTTTTTTTTACATTTTTATAGACTCTCAGAGCCAACAAGGGCAAACTTTCATTTCTTGAAAGAAGAAACTGAGTCCCAAAGGGGACAAAGTAATCTTTCCAGAGTTGCATACCAAACAGCATTGTATTTATTTATTTATATTTATTTTTGATTTATTTATTTGAGAGAGAAAGAACAAATGAATGGGGAGAGGGACAGAGGGGTAAGCAGACTCCGCGTTTTGTGTGGAGCTAGACATGGAGCCCGATGTGGGGATTGATCCCAGAACCCTGAGATCATGACCTGAGCCAAAGTCAGATGCTAACTGAGCCATCCAGGCACCCCACATTGTTTTTAATTTTATGCTATTTTCACCTCTTAATGATAGGATGATAGAACTCCAGAGAATTTAGAACCAAGTGGCCAAATTTAACTAGACTTAGAATGTGTATTTCAGTTAGGCTTTGGTTATATTCGACATGCCAATAACCTACTTCTGCATATTAAATTAAACAGCTTGATGCTAGTTCTATGGATCAGAAGGACATTCTTCCTTGGGCTCTTGCTCATTCTCACAGTGTGAGGTTACATGTAGCAGGGCATGCTCCACCCAAACGCACTGGCACCTTCTTTCACAGACATTCCATGAGTGTGACCATGCTCTCCCCGGGGATCAAGTCACCACATGCAAGTTATGGAGTTACAGGACTAGTCCACTCATACTCTTTGCCTCATGTTTTTCATAAGCCTGATTTTCTCCCCTCTAAATAAGCTTCCTGACAACTTTTAGGTTTATTAACAGGCTTTAAGTCCTTTTACTCATATTCACCTGGATAGATTTGACTGAGACCCCTATAGATTTCTCCCACAGAACTAGCACAGGTGTTATGGACCTGTCTGACAGCTGTAATTTCTTTCTTTCTGGCTGTGCAGGGTGGCCACAGATCTGGACATAATCATAACATAGGGAATAACTTAAATTATTAGGTTCCCTCAAATGCTTAAACTTCTGTGGTAGGAACCTTTTAAATAGCAGAGCTAAGAAGAATTAGACTATGTAAAATGATTGGATTACCTGAGAACATTGGACTATTTTAAGATGTGACTGAGGCCTCTTTTTTTTTTTTTTTTTTTAAATTAGTGTGCTCTCCTTTGATTCTTAAAATTCAGTGTGTGTGACTTATTTTCTTCTTTTTTGATATTTGGATGTTGCTGTATTGTTCTGTTTCAGACCCTGGTGAACCTCTGTAGTCGGTCTCCATGTAAAAACAAAGGTACTTGCATTCAGGAAAAAGCAGAGTCTCGGTGCCTGTGTCCATCTGGATGGGCTGGTGCTTACTGTGATGTGCCTAATGTGTCCTGTGAAGTGGCAGCTTTCCACAGAGGTGAGCTCTGTTTCTTCAGGCTCCAGGGTCCCTCCCCAAAGTATCAGCCAACTAGCTGCATTTTAGGGCAGGTATTGTTAATCATGGGAGAGCAGACAGTGGTTGGTGGGCAGGGCTCTACAGAAAGGGTCTGATATGGAAGGTGAAAAAGCAGAGGCACAGGCTTAGAGATTCCAAAAAGAAAAGTATGTAAAATGAAATGAAGGTATATTCCACTTTCAGGACTTACTTCTTCTCTTTTCTTTTTTATTTTTATTTTATTTTATTTTTTTAAGATTTACTTATTTATTTTAGAGAGAGTGAGAGAGCAAGGGATGGGGAGGGAAGAGTGGAGAGGGAGAGAGAGAATCTCAAGCAGACTCCATGCTCAGCATGGAGTCTAACATGGGCTCCATCCCACAACTCTGAGATCACTGCCCGAGCGAAGTCAAAACCCAGACACCTAACTGAGCCCCCCCAGACTCCCAGGGCTGGTTTATTTTCAATATAAATCTGGTGCTGAGGGTCATGAACAAGATAAGAATACCATTAGTTGGTCTGAACCTGACACGGGTGCTCTTCTGTGATGTTTCTTCTCATACTCGGTTTCCTAGGGGTGTCCACTGACCACCTGTGCCAGCACTCCGGTGTCTGCATCAATGCTGGCAACTCGCATCACTGCCAGTGCCCCCTGGGCTACACTGGGAGCTACTGTGAGGAGCAGCTCGATGAGTGCTCGTCCAACCCTTGCCAGCACGGAGCCACCTGCAGGGACTTCATTGGCGGGTACAGATGTGAGGTGAGATGAGTGGGCAGATGTCAGAGACCTCCCAAAGATGGCGCAGGTCTTGTGAGCACTAACATACTGAAGTTAGCTGCTTGTGACTTATTTTTACAATTTATAGCTGTGTTTTTTAACCAATCACCATTATATATTGTTTACCAGCCACCACCAATTTCCATCCCCTTGTATAATAAGTTCACATGGCTCTAGTAAGGTATTTTTGTAGAGGTCTGAAGCCATCTCACTTGCATAGAGTTGCCTCAGGATTCAGAGCCAACTTTCACTGCCAGAGTGCATTTAGGCACATTTAGCCAGTAGCTCAGTGGCCCCTGGCACTTTCCTAAATAGCAGCTGAGATAGGAGAAGCCACTTTGTGGTATGTCCCGAAGTTGCTTAGGCTGTTCCATGTAGCATCACACTAAGTATGACATGTATATGTCTGAGGAAGTGTGTGTCTATGAAGGAACATGGCACTGTCTTCCTGATGGTTGCGCTGATAATGGGTAGAGCAAGATGTAAACAAGACATCAGAGACTTGTATTTGATAGCAATTTAGGCCACCCAGGACCACTGAGAAAAGCTTTACTTCTCATAAATGAGCTAAAGATGGGTCTCTTTATGTTGGCCCCACAGTTATTCCTTCAGAGAGGGCTGAGACCTGTTAGTTCAAAAGCCACCAGGACCAAACAAAAATTTTTACACATCCAGTTTTTCTAAAAATAGCCCTAATAAAGCATGTTTTTAGCCATGTAGAGCCTTTCTGCTTTGTATAGTCTACAAAACTGCACCCAATATCTGCAAGCCATAGGTAAGCCCCAGGACCTAAAGACCCCAGACCAGTGCTGCCCTTCAGAACTCTCTGACCCAAAGACTGGGGCCTGGCTGCACGAAACATGTAAGCCCCCTCACTCTTACCCCCTTCCCTTGGAATTCACTTGCCCTCCTTTCCTTATCTTCTTGTCTGCTCTGGACAGTCTCATGCTGTGAGGGATGCCCGCACATGCAAACCTATCGAAGTATTACCCAATAAAGCCACTTCACAGTCAGGGTTTTTTTCCTCTGAACCCCTGTGTCTACTATGTTAGCTAACACAACCCCTCCCCCCCCATCTCAGCCAATTTCTCATACATATGTGTGGTTTCCTGAATCCAGAGATCAATAAATGCAGCGCGTTTACTACTGTCCACACATACTGTTGGACTGAGTCATAGGGTCCTCATTGCATACCAAGGAATGCATATTTGAAAGATGGGAAAACCTAAATTGAGGAGTGATGAAAGTTTTGCACAGGTGTCAACTCTGAAATATCTCTCAGATTGTTGAGTTCTTGCCTTTGTTATAAAGTGGCTTTTCAACTGGAAGGTGTCAGTATCAGTATGCTGCAAGTTGGCCCTGCACCAGATGATTGGTAGGGCGTGTGATGGTGCTGGAGAAGCATATAAGAGCTGGGTGGGGGCCGGGGCTGGGCAGAGGTATACAGCAACCTTCCGGATTTCATTTGTTCTGGTGGTCTGTTTCCAACAATTATCCAATGTTTCTTCCTATTCGCTTATTCCTATCAGTGTGTCCCAGGGTATCAGGGTGTCAATTGTGAGTATGAAGTAGATGAGTGCCAGAATCAGCCGTGCCAGAACGGAGGCACCTGTGTCGACCTTGTGAACCATTTCAAGTGTTCCTGTCCACCAGGCACTCGAGGTATGATATCAGCCCTAAACGTCTCTATCTAGGGCATTTTCTTATGTTGTAAATCCATTTTTAGTGTGGAGGAGGTTTTAAAATATTAAGCATTTAGTTCTGGATTCCAGTAACTCAGGCCATTGCACTCTCTCATCTCTTGCCTAGCTCTGATGTTCTGACTCATGTTCTCCTTTCTTTCTGGTTGTTGTTGACATCGTCTGTCCCATGAAACACGGAATGTGGAAATGATGCAGTGTTGCAACAAGACTAGCCTGGTTAGCAAGATTTCTTGGTGCTTCAACGGAAAATAACTAGTGGTCTCTTGAATAGATAATTCACATTTACTAGCTTCGGTATTTTTTAAAACTTGCTAAGTATTGCCTCGATAAGGTAGGGGATTGAATGAAATGAAAACATTTGCCTATTTTCATAAGCGCAGGTGCAGAAGGTAATGCCCTAAGGCTGTTAACTAAGAATTGCAGTAAAGCCTACGGAGCTAACCCTAGACTGAACGATGGGACATCAGTGTACTGTGGGCATTGCCCCTGCCTCTGAACAATCTTCTGGAGAGAGCTTGGAGTATTCTTTGTTAGAAGAGGTGTAGTTATAACCTTTTTGAGCAGCCTGTAAAAAGAAAAAAGCTGAGCCCATCCACAATGGTGAGAAATTCATCTCAGTGTTGAAGAGAATAGAATATCAGGGAAGTATTTATACTCTCTTAGACATTTGTGCAGTGAACTTTGATAATTTACCTTCCTTGAGTTCAGGGTTTGACTAACTTAAAATAGGAGAGTACCCCACTGATAGGATAGTAATCAAGCAATGAGGTTAAAGGGGAAGAGAAAACTCAAGAGAAACAACCTTTAAATACGGGAAGATTTGTCCTGTGAAAAGGGGAGTAGTTCTCTGCTCTAGAAATCAATAGTTGAAAGAGAAGTAGAAGTGATTTTGATTCATTATTAGTTAGTTCCTTTTGATATTTTTGCTGTTGACGAAAGCTCTGATTCTGGTGGCAGATGAAATCTCAGATCTCAGTGGCTTGACACAACAATGCTTGTCACTCAAAGTCAGAGTGTCTCTGTATTCTAGCTATGAGGTTGTAAGCACTTGGCCTCCAAGGCCTCCACAACAGAGGAGGAGAGAAACAGACTTGTAGTCATGCAGCAGCTTTCCCTGCCTCAGTCTGGACATGACACCCATCATTATTGCTCATAGTACATTGGCCAGAATTAGTAAAATGGTCTCAATCTGACTCCAGGAGAGACTGGGGGTGTGGGAGAACACATAGATATCATTGCACTCTAAGAATTCTGCTATACCATGAATGTTCTATGTATTACAGATGTTAGTCCTAGAATTGACCCTTCTATAATGCAACAAAAGTTCTCTTTTCTGTTTGTTAAGGATGGCTTAAACAATAGTTTTGCTTTTAGTTTTGACTATTAGTATTTTGAATATGTCATTCTACTGCTTTTTCTTAATAATTTTTTTATTATGTTAATGTCAGTTACCATTTGTTTTTGATGTAGTGTTCCATGATTCATTGTTGGCATCCTACTGCTTTTTTTTTTTTTAAAGATTTTATTTATTTATTTGACAGAGAGAGATCACAGTAGACAGAGAGGCAGGCAGAGAGAGAGAGAGGGAAGCAGGCTCCCTGCTGAGCAGGGAGCCCGATGCGGGACTCGATCCCAGGACCCTGAGATCATGACCTGAGCTGAAGGCAGCGGCTTAACCCACTGAGCCACCCAGGTGCCCCCATCCTACTGCTTTTTGACCTCCAGGGTTTGTTTTTGTCTTTTAAGGAGAAATCAGCTGTTAACCTTATTGAGGATCCCTTGTTTGTGATAAGTTGCTTCTCCCTTGGTACTTTCAAAGTGCTCTTTTTGTCTTTGTCTTATGACCTTTTGCTTATGATATTTGTAGATTTGGATCTCTTTGAGTTTATCATGCTTAGAATTAATTGAGTTACCATACTATGTGTGCTTGGTTAGGTATGTAGACTGGTATTTATTTTTCCTGGCTTGACTTCTCTGGCCATTGGTCAGCCTCCAGGGGACTGTCAAATCCTATAAGTTCATTGTGTGAGTTATCACAATGATTTCAGTACTCCTGAGCTTTGGATCTTGGCCTGGGGGCACCCCTGGTTCCAGGTCCAGAGCCAGCTGTTGTGCGTATCCCTACTACCTTGCTTCGGGCAGAGGTTGAGCTCATTCTCAATTAATAGGTCTGTGTATTACTGCTGGTTCCATTCTGATGGGACTCTAGGCATCAGTGTTCATTTTACTAGCAGCTCCTAATTACCAAATATTCAGTGTCAGTGGGATCACAAACTTGTTTTGTTTTTTACTGTCTTGTTTTTTATGGTTTGCAAATAGGTAATCTATGCACATGTCCCAAATTTTACATATAGACACACATTCTTAAATACATACACATGTAACAAAAGCATAAAATGAAAATTCTCTTTCCATTCCCTTTCCCTATACCTAGTTCTCCCTCTTCACAAGCAAATAACCTCCACTTTGTTTTATTTTCTTGTGTATCATCTAGGTTTTTTTTTTTTTTTTATGTGCCCTTCAGAATTTCCTTACATATATAGAAGCCAAATACAAAGATATTTTTATTTACCCCTTTTCTTACTTTGAAGATAGGGTATTAGATAAACTCTTACACTTGATTTTTTTTTTTACTTAATTGGAGATGATTCCATATCAATTTATAGAACTTCCTTAATTTTTTTCATCCTGTAGAATTTTGAGTAGAAGTATATAGAACCAAAGTCCTAGTGATAGAAGTTTGGGTTTCTTGCATGTGTATATTTGTAGACAAATTTACAGAAATGGAATTGCTGGATTAGAGAATTATGTGCATTTGTAACTTAGATTAATATTGCTGATTCATAGTGTATGAGCATACTGGCTTCTTCTCAGTCAGGATAAATGTATTCTCATCTATGAGTCATTTGGTTTTCCTCTTCAGTGGTTTCTCTGTTTGTATCTATATCTTTTTTCCCCTATTACATTGATCATGTTAATATTTTATAGAGATAAAGTATGATACAAAATATTGTCAGTATATTATTTCTTGTCTTTAATTTTTTTATAATTTTTTTCATGCAGAGCTTTTTATTTTTATTTTTTTAAAGATTTGTTTATTCTAGAGAGAGAGCAGGGAGAGGGGCAAAGGGAGAGGGGGAGAGAGAATCTCAAGCAAACTCTGCGCTGAATGCAGAGCTCAAGGGGGGCTTAGTCTTAGGTGCCCAAGATCATGACTTGAGCTGAAACCAAGAGTCGTATGCTCAACTGACTGAGCCACGCAGGCACCCTTGGAGCTTTTTCCTTTTAATCAGATTGGATTTATCAACCTTTTTTTTTTTTTAATGGCTTCTGGATTTTGAATCCTAGTCAGTAATACCTTCTACACTCTAAGTTTATAAAGGAATTCTCCCATATTTTCTTCAAGTACTAGAATATTGTAGCACTTTTTTCCATATGGCTACTGATTTTTTCCCAACACAATTTACTGAATATTTGACCTTTTATGCAATAATTTGAGATAGCAACTTTATCAAATTCTAAATTTCCTTGTGTAACTGGGTGTTATTCTGGACTTTTTCCTTTTTCTTTCTTTCTTTTTCTTTTTCTTTTTCCTTTATTCTGCTTTATTCTGTTAATTTATCAATACCACTCTGTTTTAATTATTAAGGAACTTTGTTTTCAGGGTTTTCCAGGCTATGGTTATAGTTTATTTTTTCATATAACTTTAGAGTCAGATTATCCATTTAAAAATTAATTACATTAAAAAATTTTGGTGGCTTTTTTTATGGGGGTTGTATTAAATTTATGAATCTGTGTAAGGAAAACTGACATCTTCATGATGAGGAGTCTTCCTAACCAAATCATAGCATCTTCTCATTTATTCAGATCTCCTTTTGTGTCTTTCAGGGCTATTTTAAAGTTTTCATATAGCTATAGTACATTTCTTTTTAAGATTATTTCTCTAGTTTTGTCTTTTGATATTGCTATTGAAAATGAGGTCTTTTCATCCTTTTTTTAAAAAGATTTTATTTATTGATTTGAGAGAGAGACAGAAAGAGCATGAGCAGTGGGGAGGGACAGAGAGAGAGGGACATGGTGCCTAAGGTGGGGCTCCATCCCAGGACCCTGGATCATGACCTGAGCCATAGTCAGACACTTAACTGACTGAGCCACCCAGATGCCCTCTTTTTCCTTTTTAATAGTCTTGCTTATCTTAGTGTATGCTACCACTATAAGTGACAAGAATACATAACTGTTTTCCTTTCTTTTATAATTTTTTAGATCATTCATGGAATCATCTCTAGAATTGTTATTAATTTCTTTTGTACTCTCAAGAATATTTACAGATGTCATACTAGATAGCTCACTTACATCGATAGTACATTAAATGAGCGCTATTTTAAATGGAATAACCTTTGAGCTCTCAACAGAATATTTTTCCTAAAATTTTTAAAAGTAAGCAACTAGTAAACATTATTTTACAGGAAAAAAGTCAGTGGTCTAAAACCTAACTATATCACTCAAAATTAAGTTCTAGTTCTTACCAATATTTTTACATACTTATAATCTATGTCCTGATTGTAATAGTCTCTTTTGAACTGTTTTTATAGTTTGAATAATGGGAATAAAGTAATGAAAATTGCTGGGTGCCTCTTGAGCTCCAGTCTCCCCGTCTCTCAGGTGGAACAAAGAATTCTGGCTACTGCCCAGGAGACTGCTTCAGTGGATTCTGTGGGAGAGTACCTGTGAAGACCTGAACACATTCTTTCCTTGGCCCTTACTGGTCACCAGGAGGACAGCAGCTTCTCCTTGCCTGACCTGAAAGGTCCCATTGCAGATTGAGACATGTAACTTGAATAACTGCTCTCTTCAGCTGGAAGGCAGTGTTCCAAAGAATGTCATCATTCTCTATGTCTTCTCTCTTTCCTCCAGGCTTGCTTTGTGAAGAGAACATTGATGACTGTGCTGGGGGTCCCCACTGCCTTAATGGTGGTCAGTGTGTGGACAGGATTGGGGGCTACAGTTGTCGCTGCCTGCCTGGCTTTGCCGGAGAGCGGTGTGAGGGGGACATCAACGAGTGCCTCTCAAACCCCTGCAGCTCTGAGGGCAGCCTGGACTGCGTCCAGCTAACCAATGACTACCTGTGTGTCTGCCGCAACGCCTTCACTGGTGAGAGTCTTCTCCAGCACCGCCAGCACTCTACCTCAGAGGGGCTTTGAGTGAGGAAATTTGAGTGAAGGACGTATGTCACCTACTGGACCCAAAGTAGCTATTTTCTTACATGGGAAAAACTAGGGCAGCTTAGTTCGGAGGCAGTTTTGCCTCAGGTCTGTGCTTCATGGATGTTAGAGTCTACCTCTGCCTTTTTTGTTTTTCCTGAGGTGCTTTCTCTTTTGTTATACGCTGATGATATCATACTAGAGCAGAAATACAAAAAAAGAAATAGAATGCTGTGAAGACCTGAACACATTCTTTCCTTGGCCCTTACTGGTCACCAGTGGTTAAGCAAAATAACACGTTTTAATTGGGGAAAAATACACATAACAGTGTGTACCATCTTAACCATTTAAAAATATTTTACTTATTTATTTGACAGAAATCACAAGTAGGCAGAGAGGGGGCGGGAAGCAGGCTCCCCGCTGAGCAGAGAGCCTGATGCGGGCCTCGATCCCAGGACCCTGAGACCATGACCTGAGCCAAAGGCAGGCACCCAGGCACCCCCATCTTAACCATTTTTAAGTGTACAGTTCAATAGTATTAAATATGTTCACATTGCTGTGCTGCCAACACGAAATTCATCCACAGAACTCTTTCATCTGAGGAAAATAATGTCTTGTGTTCAGAAACCAAGTGTCTGCTCTGGCTTCATCACCCTGTCTCCTTTGGCATGTAATAACTTGGGTTACTGGGTAGTCACTTCCCCTTCTCTCCATGTCTGGAACCCAGAGATGATTAGGATCTTCTGAGTCACCTAAGAGGAGTAGGTCTGAATTGGGATGTGTTTAAGCAAAACCAGTTCATGAGAGTATGTACTGGAAAGCTGCAGGTGTATTACCTGCATAGCTAAGAGTTGGCTGTGCTCCCAGTCTCTTCTCAAGTTTCTTTATCTTCACAAAGCATAAAGATGACCAAGTCCTGTCTTAGAATGGGCTCTTGTCATAGGCACTTATTAGTTACTTCTGAAGATGGGCAGCTTGGCAACTTTGGGATAGTGTTTAACAGTGGCAGTGTCATCAGATACTCAGAAGTCTGCCTGGCATTTCTGGAGTCGTTCCAGACTTTATGCTATAGTAGTATTCCTTGGGAGTCGGGTGATAGGCTACAGTAGTCTCCTGAGTACTAATTTGGCAAGTTGGACTCAGCTGTATTGTGAGCCCATCTCTAGACCTCCTTCCTTCCAATTTTAAAGAGATGTTACCTTTAAGAACTTTGGTAATTTATGAAGAATGGGATGTATTTTGCGCTGTGGAAGATGCCTGGATGCGATATCAAAAAAGAAACAGTCCCTTATGAACATCATGCCTATTGGGGCAATGTTGGACACAGAGAGTGTGAACAGTCTGTCTGGCAGCCTCATGTTGGCCATGAGGTGCTTGGGAAGCCAGAGAAGCAAACCAGGCTACTGTTTCTTTCATTGCCTCTGAGGCTTCCTTTTCCTGGAAACCCTGACAAGCACCTACAAAGAAAGAGGGAAAGAGATGAAGGAAGGATTAAAGACAACCTTGAACTTGTGTCCCACCACCAGGAAGGAGTAGTGATGCATTGTCCGCACTTGTGATTGAAAAGAGTCCCTTGAGCTCACTGGGTGTAATTATTGTGGGATGCGGTTGCTGAGATGGAGATTGAGGGGCCATCTGTCCCTGAGCCCCATGTCCATGTGATGGCTGCTCTTGGGTAGTGGCTGCTGCTGTGATTTGAAGAGGCAGGCACATGTAACCCTTGCCTCTTAATCCTGACTGACCAAAACTATGACTATTTAAATTTCCTTTTGAAAACCCCTCTTCTCTTTGTCCATGGCTGAGGGCCAGATGGGACCCATCTCCTGCCATTTGCCAGGAGGCACCAGCTGTGTCTCCACAGGTCTTCCCCTAGGTTCCAGCTGTTTATTTCACTTTATCATGCAGCAGTGGCCTCGATCTAGATGCCTTCTGTTTTAGAACTGTCTCTAGAGGAAATTAACTCTGGAAAAAACTCAGTTCTATTTTAAAGCAGTGCCATTCAGATTACAAAATGGCTAGAAAATGATTGAAAAGAGATGTTACAGATGAAAATTCTGTGTAAGCTACAAATCACCACTTGGATATGTTGGCCTGGTATAGCCTCTCCTGTGAAGTTGACAGTTTTAACAAAATGCACTGAATGGTTTTGGTAAATGTTTCTTTTGGTTTATGAAAGCTAAATTATCTTCAAAAAAAATTAAAAAGCTGAAGTGTCCTTTTCTTTTTCTTCTCTTTTTGTCAGATTAGAGTGGTTTTTCACATCCCTGTCCACCCTGTTTTGTGAGTCTGTTGGGGATGTGTGCCACATATACTTACTGTGTGGGCAAGACACATGAGGGTATTGGCCTGAACCAGTGGTGGTCCAACTAGTGTTTTCCTCATCTTCTCATGTTCCCTTGGGCTTAGGACTCAGCTCACACCTCTTGCCCCATCCCTCACCATTTGGCTAGCTCCCATCCCAACAGCACTCTGTTGAGGAACTGCAGTTACTTCTCCTCCCTTTTAAAACGCCTTTCTATTTTCTGCTTTAAGGTCGTCACTGTGAAACTTTCATTGATGTATGTCCCCAGATGCCTTGCCTGAATGGGGGGACTTGTGCTGTGGCCAGCAACATGCCTGATGGTTTCATTTGTCGTTGTCCCCCGGTAAGTGCCATGTTGTCTATTTAAGGGGCATGCTCTCTTTTACACAGTCTGGACAAAGCCTGAGATTAAACCTGATTTTTCCACACTCCATCTGGAACTTCTTGGTGTGGAGATTGATTAATTTTAGCTCCTTCACAAAAAAGTGCTGGAGTTTCCCATTTAAAGCTGTTAAGATACTCCCAGAAAGAGTGAGCTCCCTATTCTATGACTCTCAGTCTTTAGAAGCACTAAGAGAAATCCACGGAAAGTAGTGGAATATTCCCTTGAAAACAAGACTAGTGTCTTTGGCTTCTGGGTGTGCCAGAGGGTAGTCTTGCCTCCCAGATTGGGGCAGAGTTGGTTGGAAATGCTACTCTGCTTATACTCCTTAGCAGGGACTATTTGGGAGCAAGCTGCTTATTATACTAGAAGGAAGCCTATTTTTAGCCATTTGGTATGAAAACTCTCTGTCCTCTTCCAGGGGCTAAAACCTCCCTAAAACAGAGATCACTCTGTGTGAGGACGTAGCGAAGGGAGACCTGTGCAGTAACTTTGGTCTAGCTGAGCAGGA
This sequence comes from Mustela putorius furo, assembly GCF_011764305.1. Taxonomy (NCBI): domain Eukaryota; kingdom Metazoa; phylum Chordata; class Mammalia; order Carnivora; family Mustelidae; genus Mustela; species Mustela putorius. The sequence continues at coordinate 2,381,240 of NW_025421424.1, forward strand.
AGTATAAGAATAAAATGACACGGAAAGCTTATTAGATGCTCCAGACTCCGGAAATAACGTCTCTCTCCCCCGCCCCGAAACCCATTATATAAATGGTCTAAGGACAGCTAGGGAAGTTGCTTATAGATACAGTGTTATCTGAGTTTTATCCCACCTATGACCTGTGGATTTAATTTCTAGAAGTGAGCTCTTAAAGTGAACGAATTCTACATTCATCCCATGGAACCTTCATCTCTGACCTTAGGTCACCTTGAAGAGGCTTCCTCCTAGAACATGGTACAGGAGGCTACGTGGAGGGATCTTAGCCATGTGTCTAATCTTTATTGTCTAGAGGGATGGCAGAGAAGGGATTGGGAGGGAAAATGAGGCCTGCTATCCTCATTTGTTCACTGATTTCCACAGGGATTCTCCGGGGCAAGATGCCAGAGCAGCTGCGGACAAGTGAAGTGCAGGAGAGGAGAGCAGTGTGTGCACACGGCCTCAGGACCCCGCTGCTTCTGCCCCAACCCCCAGGACTGTGAATCAGGCTGTACCAGTAGTCCCTGCCAACATGGGGGTAGCTGCTATCCTCAGCGCCAGCCTCCTTACTACTCTTGCCAGTGTTCTCCACCATTCTGGGGCAGCCACTGTGAACTTTACATGGCCCCCACCAGCACCCCTCCTGCCACCTGCCTGAGCCAGTACTGTGCCGACAAAGCTCGGGACGGCGTCTGCGATGAGGCCTGCAACAGCCATGCCTGCCAGTGGGATGGGGGTGACTGTTCCCTGACCATGGAGAACCCCTGGGCCAACTGTTCTTCCCCACTTCCCTGCTGGGATTACATCAACAACCAGTGTGATGAGCTGTGTAACACAGCCGAGTGCCTTTTTGACAATTTTGAATGCCAGGGGAGCAGCAAGACATGCAAGTAAGAGTCCAGGGTCCCCAGAAGCTGAGGGAGACTATCACTAACACAACTCAGTTCCTCGTTCTTGCTCCTAACCACTCCAGGGCTTCAGCCCAAGCTGCCTCTGCTGTTCAGACTGGTGCCCTGAGACCCTCTTCCTGGTGTCAGCCTTGCCCCGCCACACGCTGCCCTGTGCTCCCCCTTGCTGACAGAGGTCCAGGAATGCTCATGTGCAGCCACCCTCTCTCTGCCTTTCTCTGCCTTCTCACCTGCTGCTCTCACGACCTCCTAGGGGAAATAAGTTTTGGAAGTGGTGTTACCCATTCCCAGGCAGCCTCTCACATAATCTGCCTGCAGGATGAACGAAAAGGTCTGTACCTCTCTCGGTTTACCCCCGTCCCTTTCTTTTAGACAGGGTTTCCCCGTCTAGACTTATCAGGAAGCATAAGCCAGATCAGGCTAGTTAACCCTCGTAGTCGTTACCATGGCAGTTACAAGGTGCTTTATGGTTAAATAACAACTTTCCTTTTAGCTCTTGCATTTAATTTAACCTCAGTGCGCTCTCAACATTCTTATGAGGCATAATTACTGTCATTGGTCTTTCACAGGTGAGGGAACTGAGACGTGGGAGGTTGGAGAACTTGTCAGAGCACATAAAGTTACTGTCGACTCCCAAATTCAATGAGCCAGTGTGGCAAATTGTACCAGTGGCAAAACTCTCAAGGGGTGGGAGTAGGGAGGAGAGGGAGATGAAATGATTTGTGCAGCGTTTAGATTTGGAGACTCAATTTCCTGTTCCCAGTATTTGAAAGAGACTCTGTGTGCTCTGGCACAGATTTAAATCTGGTCCCGTGTATGGCATGCACCTCTCTGCACCTGCCTTCCACAGCTAAGACTCAGTCTTGTTTGGGAAGGAAATGAGCCATACTGACATGATCCTCTGTAGAGCCCTGATGGTTCAGTTCCTGGAGGCACCTTTTACTTCCAAAAGTTCACTGTTAACTCATTAGGGATAGTGGATTAAAAAAAGAGAGGAAGTGTGCACCTGGTTGATATTTGTTTCAGGTGTGCAGCTTTGCTTACAAATCTGACTTAACAAGATCACCAGCTGCCTGGGGGGCTGTGAGCCCTGCAGCATAGTAAGCAGCACAGAGTTTTTCTCCTGTGGCGAGCATTAGATGATATGTACTCTGTGCTGTCGGGGATAGGAGATTCGGCAGAGGGACCTGATCTGGGCCATAGGAGATAAGTGGGGAAAGCCACAATAGTTCCAAGTAGAAAACCAAATAATGTGGCAGTCTATTCTGAACTGTTTCCTTGTTCTCTCCCGCTTCTGCCTCCTGCCTAGGTATGACAAATACTGTGCAGACCACTTCAAAGACAACCACTGTGACCAGGGATGCAACAGTGAGGAGTGTGGCTGGGACGGGCTGGACTGTGCTGCTGACCGGCCAGAGAACCTGGCAGAGGGGACCCTGGTTATAGTGGTGCTCATGCCCCCGGAGCAGCTGCTCCAGGACGCCCGCAGCTTCTTGCGGGCACTGGGTACCCTGCTCCATACCAACCTGCACATTAAACGGGACTCGCAGGGGGCACTCATGGTCTACCCCTACTATGGTGAGAAGTCGGCTGCCATGAAGAAGCAGAGGATGACTCGAAGGTCCCTTCCTGATGATCAAGAACAGGAGGTGGCTGGGTAGGTGTTTGGTTTCTAGAGCCCTTAAAGCTTACTTCTTAACTTCTTCAAGTTTATAAAGCTAAGTACTTTGATAAACAGAGGTTATAACTGAACCTGTAAAAATGCAGAGCTCAGAGAAGTAGAACAGCCCACCAAGTAAGACAAACCCATTTGCCAGTATGTGTGTTTAAGAGTTAAAGTTTGCCTTGGTCCTGGTATCCTGAGAGGTGCATTGGAGCAAGCAGAAGGCAGGATGTCAGGGAGGCCTCCTCAAATGCCAGAATTCGTAACCCTTTGCCAGGGTTGCCTCAGATCCCTTCAGTACTACTCTTCTTTTGAAATAATCATTGCCTTCTATTCATAGAAGTCTTTATAATCATCTTAAATTGTGTCTTTGCACCCTACTTTTTGTTGGTATATCCCACAATTCTAGCTAGCTAGGATCCAGATGCAGAGACAGAGGAGAATGAGGACCAGCTTTACCCACTTTCCTCACTTGGTCTTGTGTTGCCTCAGTCAGAAGGCGCAGACTCAGCCAGGCCAAGGAAGGTGAGGCAGAGTCCAAGTGGGAATTAGTGGTTAGGATCTGAAGGGACAGGATCTTAATTTCTAAGATCTTTCAAGGAAGTGTCACAGAGCTGGAGAGCCCAGTGCTGAAGGTGAGGAAGGAAGGCTCATGTAATCCTTTTTAACTTCACTGTTTAACTGACACCTTTCTGTTTTCTCACCATTTCCCTTGGCATCCCACAGCTCTAAGGTATTTCTGGAAATTGACAACCGCCAGTGTGTTCAAGATTCAGACCAGTGTTTCAAGAACACAGATGCAGCAGCAGCTCTTCTGGCTTCTCATGCCATCCAGGGGACCCTGTCCTACCCTCTTGTGTCTGTCGTCAGTGAGTAGCACTGGTGTTAAGGGGAAAGTTTGGGGCAGGGGAGGTGTTACTTGGGGGCACGGAGAAAAGGGCACACTTTTCAATGTGCAGCTCTGTTTTTCAGGGCTGGTGATGTCAATCAATCCATGCCTTCTAAATGAATTTATACTAATATTGAGAGGTTTATTCAGCACTTTCCCTGTCCCTCTGCATTTCCAGGTGAATCTCTGATGCCAAAACCCACTCAGCTTCTCTATCTGCTTGCTGTGGCTGTGGTCATTATCCTGTTTATTATCCTGCTGGGAGTAATCATGGCGAAACGAAAGCGTAAGCATGGCTCCCTCTGGTTGCCTGAAGGTTTTACCCTTCGTCGAGACTCCAGCAATCACAAGCGTCGTGAGCCAGTGGGACAGGATGCTGTGGGACTGAAGTAAGATGGTTTACTAGCAAACTACTATTGACAGTAGTAAAAAGCAGGGATAGATCAGAAAGGAGATCTTGTTGAATTATGATTTTAAATTTCAAGCTCTGGCGATATCACGCTATCACACTTGACCATGATTCTGAACTCCTGCTGAGTGACGATGAAGTAATAGAATCTGGATGCTTCTGTTCCGTACCTATTTAAGTGGCAGTGCTCAGCTTTTTTGTAGAGGCACACTTTTGTTGTAAGCTCTTGATCCATGGGAAAGGAAAGGACTTTTACTCAGGCAATGGGACATAAAATACTACCCACCCTTTCTGGGCCATAGCCCCTGAAAATCTTTGAGGATAGCCATAGAAAAAGTATTAAAAACCACTATATTAGTTTACAATATAACCTCTGCTCTTGTTTTTTCCCTTCTTAATTTTGTCCTTTCAGAAATCTCTCTGTGCAAGTCTCAGAGGCTAACCTTATTGGTTCTGGAACAAGTGAACATTGGGTTGATGATGAAGGGCCTCAGCCAAAGAAAGCCAAGGTAAGCTGGCCATGGTAGATCCACCATTGTCAGGCACTATCTGGTCACACTTCATATTTCTGTCTTTTGGTATCTGGAGTGTCCCAAATGGGAGAGCAGGGTGGTAGTCTTTGTATGCTGCCCAGGCAATGGCTAACCCCAGGTGTCCTGAAAGGTAAAAATTGTTAGGTCATCAATGGCCTTGGGTTTCCTCCATACGCGTTTCACTAAGAACTCTTTAAAAATAATAAAACAAACGTGACTTCTTCCTTCAGAATCATGCTTATGGTAGCCAAATAAAGACTGATGTGTATTAAAACTTACTTCCTTTTTGGCTAGATCTTTCTCTTATCCTCTCTGGATATTCCTTCTAGAAAGGAAGTTGTAGATATAGATACACAGAAGAAGAAAGGCAGTGACCGCTGAATTTGAAGATTCTGCATCTTGAATCCAGAAAATTAAAACCATATAGAAGTAAGAGGTAGATCAGGCTGAAGCTGATACAAAAAGGGAGACCATCCTTCCATACCTGTACATGGCTGGGATATGCATATATCCATGATACTCTAAAGTGGCTTGAAGATATACATGCTTGAGGAATACAGGGATGCAATGCTGGATGACGGCAATAACATTGCTTTAGTTATAATCAGAACTGGATTTGGATCCCAAACTCTGCTACTTGGTAGCTAGAAAATTACTTAACTTCTTTGTACCTGATGATTATTCTTTGTACCTCATTATCTGTAAAATAGGGAGTTGTGAAGATAAGACGGCAATACATGTAAAGTGCCCTACCTATTTTCTATCACATAGTAAATATTCAATAAAGGGTAACTGCTATTTAAATTAGTATAGTAATTATTGCCCAACAAGTATATCCCTGGTCCTTGCTATGTGCTGGGCACTGTGTTAGGTACAGGGAAGTGGTGTTGACTGAGGCTTATTTCCTGTTCTCATGAACCTTACTCTCTAGTGGTAGAGACTGCCATGTAATGCCTTGTAAGCACTTAACACAATAGTTAAGTAGAGGTAAGCAGAGAGTGCTTTTTGGGACCCACCAGAGGAATTAAAGTCCAATTCTATATGAAGGGTAGGTAGGAGTTAGAAAAAGACATGGCAAACAGCGGGGACAACACAGGCAAAAATCCAGAAGCAAGGAAATGCTGCTTTGGGGATCTGTAGATAGCATATTTGGTAGGTGAAATAGATGGCATATTAAGGCTGAAGCCTGGAGTTTGGGATGAGGAAGTTGAGAGAGTTGTATGGATGGTGCAGAAGAGGGTGACAGGACCCACCTCCTGGGAACATCAGGAAGCTGGTGTGGATGATGCCCTGGAGGGTGGAATAGAAGGAGAGAGAAATGAGTGGAAGACTCTGGACTAGCTCCTTGTCCATAGTTCCTAATGGTGGGCCAGGTCAACAAGGAGCACTGTTTTCCCCTGTCAGGCTGAAGATGAGGCTTTGCTCTCAGAGGAAGATGATGCCATCGATCGACGTCCATGGACACAGCAGCACCTTGAGGCTGCAGATATCCGCAGGACACCATCGCTGGCGCTCACTCCTCCACAGGCGGAGCAGGAGGTGGACGTGCTAGACGTGAATGTCCGTGGCCCAGGTCAGCAGCTGCAAGCCTCCCCCTTTCCACCTGCCATGCCTGCCCTTGGTTCTGGGTTGTGCCTGTGTCTGCTCCACTTGGTGGTATGCCCCCTGCTGATCGCACAGATGAAATCAGCATGAGGAAATGAATGCTTAGGGAATACAGGCATGCAGAAATCATAAACCTGTGTGAGAAGAATGGAAAGTTTCACATTGCCTCATGTACAGCATGCTTGGGAATAGATAGGCTGGTCATATGGGAAATATTTCAGTAGTTTAGAAAAGTAATATCCCAGGGGCGCCTGGGTGGCTCAGTGGGTTAAAGCCTCTGTCTTTTCTCAGGTCATGATCCCAGGGTCCTGGGATCGAGCCCCGCATTGGGCTCTCTGCTCAGTGGGGAGCCTGCTTCCACCTCTCTCTCTCTCTCTCTCCCCCCCCCCCCGCTCTCTTCCCCCCTCTCTCTCCATCTGCTTCTCTGCCTATGTGTGATCTCTGCCTGTCAAATCAATAAATAAAATCTTAAAAAGAAAAAAATAGAAAAGTAATATCCCAAAGCAGAAGGATAGAAAATTAGTTTAGTTGATATCTTAGTGCATATCATTCTATTAACACTGGACATTTTAAAATGTGGCCCAGTTTAAAATAACATAGCACTTAGGAATTTAAACACAAAGACTTGTTTAACTTAGAGGAGAGCCCTAACTTAAAAAGACTCTTACTTTCCCATTACTCTTCACAGAAAGGACATTATTAGAGGAAAAGTAGGTGGCAGATATAAAACTAATTGCCAGTTACCACGGGAAGCCTAGGGATTTTTTTCCCCCACAAGAATAACTTTATTCAGACAGAACTGTTCCAACAGTTGGGCTAAGTGAACATTAATGTCTTTCTCCTCTTTGAATACTTTTTGGAAAATTCCTTTCTTATAGATGGGTGCACCCCACTGATGCTGGCTTCTCTCCGAGGAGGCAGCTCAGATATGAGCGATGAAGATGAAGATGGAGAGGACTCTTCTGCCAACATCATCACAGACTTGGTCTACCAAGGTGCCAGCCTGCAGGCCCAGACAGACCGGACCGGTGAGATGGCGCTGCACCTTGCAGCCCGCTACTCAAGGGCTGATGCTGCCAAACGTCTTCTGGATGCAGGTGCAGACGCCAATGCGCAGGACAACATGGGCCGCTGCCCTCTCCATGCTGCAGTGGCAGCTGATGCCCAGGGGGTCTTCCAGGTAAAGAACAGGACTAGGGCTGATTCCCTGTGGATCTATAATGTTTCCTCTTTGCTAAGGCACTTAATATCTGATTATATTCATTCAAAAATTCTTTTAGAGACTAGAGTGGGTGGTAGAGTCCTGCTTGCTGGGCAGAAGAGCAGGAAAAGAATAGCCCCAAGCTAACCTAACTCAAACAGCCAGATAGCGATAGAGCCAACAGCAGATTACACCAGTTTCTAATTTTTAATCGTTGTCCTTTTTGATGTGCCTAAGTGCCTCCCAGGTGAATAGATCAGAGCAGAGAGGTGCCGGTTATGATGCTTTTTGACTAGTATCAGCTTCTCCCTGTAGATTTATCTGGCCTTATGGACTTCCAGCTGCTCCTTGGTGGTTTTCTTGATGTGAATTTCCAGTGTATTCCTTGTTGCCCTTTTATTTTACCCTTGTAAGGAAACTGGAAGCATTCTAGTTCATCTTAAACTAGACACCATAATTGAGGTTGTGATATTTTCCCACATCCCTCCTTTCTTTGGAATGTAGAAGACATCGCTTTCCATGAGCCATTATCCCTTGAGCACTCATTTGTTCATTTATTCATTCATTCATTCATTCATTCATTCAGTATTTATTGATTGAGTATGATAGAGTCTTGGACACGATGATAGCAAGCATTCCCTGCCCTCCAGGATCTTACAGTGTAGCGTCAGCTCTGTTGCTCTTGTTTCTTCTCTTAGCTTCATTATTTCTTGTCTCCAGGTGACTCTCTTTTCTGTACTTTTTCATCTTCTAGATTCTGATCCGCAACCGAGTAACTGATCTGGATGCCAGGATGAATGATGGCACTACACCACTGATCCTGGCTGCCCGCCTAGCTGTGGAGGGAATGGTGGCAGAACTGATCAACTGTCAAGCAGATGTGAACGCAGTGGATGACCATGGTAGGGCCAAGAGGCGGAGAGTCAGACTCTTGCCTGCAAAGCATGCCTCTGAGGGGCAAGTCATTACATGATCCTTGTAGAATTTCCCAGATTTGAATCCAGCATAGACTTTTTGTTCTTCCTTTCAACATTTTGAGTGCAGAGAACTATGCCAGTGGGAAGTTCACAGGCAAAAGATAGGAAGAGATTTCTAGTAAGGGCTCTTGGATCTCAAAGCCAGCCTGTGAAAGGCTTGCCTTTGTGGGCTCCCAGGCATACCACGCTCAGTATGAGGACTTGTGAACTGACTTCACTAGAGGGCTGTGAACAGTATCTTAAATAGACATTCTGGTGTATGCTAAGTAGATAGGCTTTTGTCCTCAGTGTGGGATTCTGTCATGGGGAGGATGTGGGTACCCTAGACAAATGATCCTTTTACCTACGTGTCTTCTGAAAGCTAGGCAGCTTGTATTAAAGTATTTCTGGAACAGAAGAAAAATAAGGTAATACTTTGGTTTTTCCCCACAGACCTCTAGAGACAACTGGCTTGCTGCTATCTGGGAAGTTCAAAGTTTCCTCATATAAGTCATGATGCTTTTTTATACTGAGTAGCACATGTCCCTCTACTCTGTCGGCTTACAAAAATGTTTTTCCCTCTAGGAAAATCCGCTCTTCACTGGGCAGCTGCTGTCAATAACGTGGAGGCAACCCTTTTGCTGTTGAAAAACGGGGCCAACCGAGACATGCAAGACAACAAGGTACAGTCTGGGCTCTGCGCTGGAGGGCAGACCTCACAGTGCCTCAGGTTATGAAGCTTTCCCTTTTCTCCCATAGCTCCTCTTGTGATGAATTCAGACAGAGAGGGATACAGGTGGACAGGAGCTGGCTCTGAAGAGCTTGAGGGGAGGATATTGGGCTTACCCAGGGAAGTGTCTGGAGTGAGCCCTCTGCCTCCGCAGTACTCAGTCTGAAGCAGGCCGTCCTATAAATAATGTCATCGTAGCCCTCTCTGCCTTTCTCTTCTTTGACATTGCTCTTTCTCCTCTTCTCTTTTTGGCTCATGACCACTTCCTTTTCTCTTGTTCATTTCCATTTTCTTTGCTGTGGCTCTTGTTTTCTGTTCTTGGACACCATAGGTGTTTTCCTGTTTGTTTTTCTTCCTCTGAGTCTTAGGTAATATTTCCCTGTCTCTTGCTCGTCTTATCTTTTGTGTTTCCTCTTTTCCCTTATTTTAATTCTTTCTTGAACATGTTTAGTTTCCTTTTGCTTTTGCTTTCCCTTATTTTCCCACTTTAGGTTCCTCTCTCCTACCTTTCTTGTTTCTAACTCCTTATCCTCTTAGAGCCCTATTTTGGTAAGCTCAGTGGTCTTTTAATTAAATCTCTGGCTCAGGGGCATGCTTTATTTCCATATTCCCAACTAAGGAGACATCACCCTCAATGAGGCAATATTGCTTCTTGGAGAAGGATAAAATAATCTTACTCTTTTTACATATAAAGCCACAGATATCCAGTGAGTACACAGGCAGAAAGACATTTTATCTGTGGTATTAAAATTTCATACAGGGAGGCAGTTAGGAAACAAATAACTGGATTTGATAATAACAAAAAGTTTGAGAAACACTGGTTTATTCTCAAGAGTGTTGCTGATTTTAATGTTCTATGTGGGCCTTTTCTGTAGGAAGAGACACCTCTGTTTCTTGCTGCCCGGGAGGGAAGTTACGAAGCAGCCAAGATCCTGTTAGACCATTTTGCCAATCGGGACATCACAGATCACATGGATCGTCTTCCTCGGGACGTGGCTCGGGACCGCATGCACCATGACATTGTGCGCCTCCTGGACGAATACAATGTGACACCAAGCCCTCCAGGCACTGTGCTGACTTCTGCCCTCTCACCTGTGATCTGTGGGCCCAACAGATCTTTCCTCAGCCTAAAGCATACGCCAATGGGCAAGAAGCCTAGACGACCCAATACCAAGAGTACCATGCCCACTAGCCTCCCTAATCTTGCCAAGGAGGCCAAGGATGCCAAGGGTAGTAGGAGGAAGAAGTCTCTGAGTGACAAGGGTCAGCTGTCTGAGAGCTCAGTGACTTTATCCCCTGTTGATTCCTTAGAGTCTCCTCACACATACGTTTCTGACACCACATCCTCTCCAATGATTACATCCCCTGGAATCTTACAGGCCTCGCCCAACCCCATGCTGGCCACTGCAGCACCCCCTGCTCCAGTCCATGCACAGCATGCACTGTCTTTTTCTAACCTGCATGAAATGCAGCCTTTGGCTCATGGGGCCAGCACTGTGCTTCCCTCAGTGAGCCAGCTGCTGTCCCATCACCACATTGTTCCCCCAGGCAGTGGCAGTGCGGGGAGCTTGAGTAGGCTCCATCCTGTCACTGTTCCGGCAGATTGGGTCAGCCGCATGGAGGTGAGTGAGACCCAGTACAATGAGATGTTTGGGATGGTTCTGGCTCCAGCTGAGGGCACGCACCCCAGCATAGCTCCCCAGAGCAGGCCGCCTGAAGGGAAGCACATAACTACCCCTCGGGAGCCTTTGCCCCCCATTGTGACTTTCCAGCTAATCCCCAAAGGCAGTATTGCCCAACCGGCAGGGACTCCCCAGACTCAGTCCAACTGCCCTCCTCCTGTTGCAGGCCCCGTGCCCACCATGTACCAGATTCCAGAAATGGCTCGTTTGCCCAATATGGCTTTTCCCACTGCCATGATGCCCCAGCAGGATGGGCAGGTTGCTCAGACCATTCTCCCAGCCTATCATCCTTTTCCAGCCTCTGTGGGCAAGTACCCCACACCACCTTCACAGCATAGCTATGCTTCCTCAAATGCTGCTGAGCGAACACCCAGTCACAGCGGTCACCTGCAGGGTGAGCATCCCTACCTGACACCGTCCCCAGAGTCTCCTGACCAGTGGTCAAGTTCATCACCACACTCTGCTTCTGACTGGTCAGATGTGACCACCAGCCCTACCCCTGGGGGTGCTGGAGGAGGTCAGCGGGGACCTGGAACACACATGTCTGAGCCACCACGCAGCAACATGCAGGTGTATGCATGAAAGAATCTGCCTCCAGTGTAGGGACAGAGCTGCCTATTATAAATGCTGCTGAGGAACAAATGAAGGTCATCCGGGAGAGACATGAAGAAATCTCTGGAACCAGCTTCTGGAGGCAGGAGAAAGAAGATGCTTTTATCTTTTAGATAATGCAAGGGAAGCAGTTTTGTCAGCTTCACTGGGTATCTGCAGGATTTGGGTTCAGGGGAACATGGCTCCTTTTAATTTCTTACCTATCAAGCCAAGTTTGTGGAAGTGCAAAGCTAATATAAGACTTGGGACCATGTTCACTCTTTTCTATTTGGAGGAAAGAATGGATGCCTGTCATAGCCCAGACATTCTTGCAGTTTGGACTGCATTTTAAGCCCTGGGGGCTTCTGCGATATCCATGAGAAAATTCTACAGAAAGGTCCTCTTCGAAATTGTACCCTGGAATTCTGCTTATGTTGACCTGTCTCATCTTACCTTCCTTGGAAATTCTCTTGACTTCATTTGGTGCTTTAATTTTTGCACCTCTCTGTGGTTGTGCACCCCTGCCCCTAGCATGTTTGAGGGCAAGACCCTTGTGCTTTTAATCATTCTTGCTCTGGAAAGCAACTTCAGCCTCCTTTCTCCTCTTTTCCCAGTGTCTCCAGGAATATCACAAGGTTTGTTTTGGTTATGGTTCTCAGCATTCACCTTTCAAGTATGTTTCTTTAGAAAACAGATCTCTTGCAGTCTCCTACCTAATATCATTCCTACAAGAGGAAGAGGGGCAAGATAGTTTTCTTTGAACCCATTCTGGGGACAGAAGACCCTTTGAAGAGACTGCACCTTAATTCTCTTGCCTGCACGCAGGGTTTTACATAAACCTTACCAGGAAGAAGGATGAGAATTGGCTGTTTTTCCATTTGTGGGCCTAGTCAGTGTGAACTTTTATCCTTGGCAGTGCAGGTACTATGACACCCTTAAAAAAAGAAAAAAATGGAATGTTGGAATGACCAAGAGATAAGTTAACTCATGGGAGAAGTGGTTACCCACTATCAAGTTCCTCTCGTTCCTGCCCAGCATTCCACTGATGGCCCGTGTGAAACACATTTATTCCCAGATCTCGGAACTCCCAGCCCACTTCACTCACTCATCCAGCCGGGGAAGCTAGCCTTAGCTGTTGAGCCTTTCTTTCCAGATATCTCCATAGAAGAAGATGTTTCAAATGATGCTCCCTCGCCATGAAAAAATGAACTCTGCTTGGTTCGAGGGACCCCATGACAGCGGGGGGGGGGGGAGACTGCAGTCTCTACCTCCTGAGTCTATTTATGACCGCACACCCGCTCATCAGTCTTCCCTCCACAGTGTGCACTCGAAGTTATGGTGTACCCAAGTAGGTTCTTGCTGAACACGTGGATTTTCTGTGTTCAAGCACAGGAAACAGAAAGCTGGCCTAGTTTTCTCAAGTCCAAGCCAGCCCTATAAAAATGTTGGAACCATGACGCAGTCTTTGCTGTGTATTTGCTACCATTCCTTTTCCTTCATGGCAGTCATGACATTCCCTTATAGGCAACTAACATAGAAACTTACCAGGATACTTTCCCTTCCTAGAGTCACCTTCTAGATGATGATGGACAATGAAAGACTTACCGTCTTTGTCATGCTCGTGCTGAGATTGTGATTATGTTGTACTTGAGTCTGCTTTCTGTTTGTGGTCTTGGCACCTTCCGTGACCCTCTGTCGAGGGCAGACGCATTCTAGTCAATGCTAGAAATAAGAGGAAAATAGTTTTCTTCCTCTTCTCCCTGATGCTCCCTTCTACCTGGTGCTATGATGTCATGACACCTGGGAAATTAGTTCTGCTGGGGCATTTTGTAGATATTGACAGGTGAATTTCCTATTCTGTTTTCATCTGAATGATAGTCTTTGTTCCTGCCTTGGCTAGGAGTGCCCATCAGAGCATCCCACTTAACCTGATTTGTCTGTGGCCCTGTTTGTCTGTTAACATGGCAGTCTACAATGTTTGGGGTTGTTTTGTTTTTTTTTTTTCCCAGTCGTGCCCAAGTTCATTGAACCAACAAAAATAATTAGTTCTGCCCCAATGTGAGCAGACTTTATTCTGTAGTCTATTCTCTCACATGGCAACTCTACCAGGCCTTTCATAACATATAATATTTTATCTTTTGAATGGTGACTCTTTACCTTGGACCCACTGCTAATTCACAGATGGGAGAACCTCTCTGCATGGACCAGTGTGGACCCCACCACATCTGCTCTCTCTGTTATCCGATCTCATCCTCACTTCCCGAAAGTATCAGCCTCTGACCCAATAGCTTGGCTCCTCTATAGACTCCTCGCTCCCCAACCACAGTGCAGGCCTAACTCGTGTATTTTTCCTTCTTGGGATCTTTTGGGTTTGGAGGAAGGGACTGTGAAAGCTGCCATTACAGACAACAGGCTTCAGTGATGAAGAGGAAGACACTGCCTTTCAAGCATTTATGAATCCCTTAGTTTGTAAGAACCCTTGAGTTGTATAGTGCCTAATAAAAGAGAAGCTGAGATGGAGAATCACTTTCTCATTTGGGTTCTGAATTAGAGACTAAGTTTTTATAGGACATATCTTTTATGCCATGTATAGGTCACCCCCCATTTTTGGTTTATTTTTATTTTTATAAATTCTTCCTTTGGCTCCTGTCTGCCTTTGGGGGTAGGAAAGGTGTAAGGGTAATAGAGTGAAAGACTTTGATGTAAGCAATCAGCCATGATGCTCAAGCCCATTATACCATCTTATTATCACATTTGCTGGTACACAATTCTTGCATGGAAAAGAACCAAAGGTATAATGTTTTGTTGGCAGGCAGCTTGGAGATTTTGGTTTTAACCAACACATTGAATGTATGATGAGCATTTGAGAGGACACAATTGTATGACCTGACGCTCCCACTTCTAACTGTTTGGTACTATGGCTCCTTCCTTGTGTACATTTCTCTTAAAAGTGATATTATATCTGTTTGTATGAAAAACCCAGTAACCAAGGAAAATGACTGCATGTTCCTAACTATGACATAGTAAGGAAAATGCACAATGTTTTTACTTTTCAAAGTTGCATTCTAAGGTAGTTAAGATGAAATTTATATGAAAGCATTTTTATCACAAAATAAAAAAGATTACATGTCAAGCTCTATGGCATTGCATTTTTTACTTTCTATTCCTGTGTCCCTCATCTTGCGATGATACACCTGATAATGTCAGAATTTGCTGAGAGAGAAATAATTTTCTTTTCATTCTGAAGCCCACAAAGCCCAGCACTAGGTATCTTTTTTTTTTCTTTCCCCAGCCAGATTGTAAAGAAATGCTTTTGAGGAAAAAATTTCTGTCAAACAGGAAGCATCACAAGACTGAATCACTTTTCTGTGTACTAGTTGGTGACAAATAAGACACTTGCTTAGGACAGAGTGCCAGCCAGTGGAGATGGAGAGTGTCTGCTAAAGCCAGAATTTAAAAACATAGTCAAACTAATAACACTGATGACGCTGTTACCTAAACCACATTATTCCTCAAAGTAAATTTTGTATAGCACTTAATATGTACAATTCTAAAATAATATTTTGCCAATAAATATGTTACCAAGTTCCTTTATACATTTCCTCGTATAAGTCAATCAGGGAGACATTTCAACACAGATACTTGACATTGGTGATATTTATGGAATTAGCGGTCTTGTATCAATTTTAGCATTGAACTTATTTCCATATTCTGTTAGCTTTTCAGAAACTTCTGAATCCCACATATGTAATTCTAAACAATAGACATACTTGTTTAAAAGACTGGAAATCTTATGAAACGCTTCAGTTAAATAGTTGGAGAAGCATTATTCAGGATCTGCACAAATACATCTTAACACAACTGACAGCCCATGTTGGTTATCCAGAGAGCATTATAATCTCATATAACACACAGTTAAGCCTTCACCTTCAGTTCTGTAATGGTGTAAAAGGAAAATGAATTTGAGAGCTAAGGAATGACCAGCCAAATCTGGTCGTCTGGAGGCTGGCCTCTCAGAGCTGGACTTGCCTCCTCAGACAATTTAGGAACAAACACTGGCTGGAAACCTGCTTTCATGGATCTGAGCTGCAGGCCGCTAGCTCGCTCACCACATCCTACCCCTGTAATTGCAAGCCTACAAACGTAGCCCTTGACTGTGGCGGAAAGATCCAGGCCTCTCCCAACCATGAAATCCAAGGAGGGAGATCAGGGCCAGAGATCAAGGGCTGCCACATCTCATGGCTTGAACAGGAAACTTGGACACTAGGCCACAGTCAGGCCAGGGAAGGGATGGGTACTTCCCTCAGTTGTGCAGCTCAAAAGCCTCACAGCCCAAGGAGAGGGGGCCGAGTACACCTTTCAGAATACAAGGAACACAGCAACCACCCCTAATGCCCACACACAATCCAAGATGTGATGGGCAGTGGAGGAACTGAGCTTGCTTACTGCTTCTGCATCTGCAAGCTCTCCCAGTGAACACTGCTCTGGGCCAGCTCTGCGTGTGGTCGGCTCCATTTCCTCACATGTCTGACAGTGTTTGCAAAAGCCCTGAAGATAGAGGGTGTGTAAAATGTGTGAGTAGGTGAGGAGGCATAGGGGTGTGTGTGTGTGAAACAGAAAATACAACTCTTCTTTTGACTTACAGCTTAGCGAAACACAACAAAAACATTTACATTAGTCAAGTCCTATCTGCCAAGTGTGGGCAAAACTCCAGTTGGTATAATTTGAGAAAGACTTACTTACAAAATGACTACTTAGGAAGTGTGCACGGGTGAGGTGGAGGGGAACTCTAAGAGACAATGTAGAAAGTGCTGGCTAGCACAGTAGAGCTATGACTACTGGGTCCAAAGAGATGAAGCCGGGAGAGGTTACCAGAACCTGGAAAGAGACCTGTATGTAGAGCAAGTGACCTCAAGAAAAGCTGTGACTTTTTAAAAAAAATTAACATATAATGCATTTGCTTTAAGGGTGCGGGTCTGTGAATCATCAGTCTTAAACAATTCACAGCAATCACATAAGAGTTGTGACTTCTGACAGGGAGTGCAGGGAGCCCCAGGACCCTCCACAAGGAGGAAGCCAGGGAATGAGAACTCTGATCTCGTTCCCCACCCAACTTCTACCCAGACACACGGCTGACGCAGTGGAAGTGTGGAAATACAAGGAGCCTGTGGAATTTGATCAACTGATACGTGTCAGCTTCCTGGAGTGGAGAGCTTGGTAGAGAAGGGAAGAGAGAGTAGACCTGCGGGTGCAAACATATCCTTATCCAGAAGATTCTCCCTACAGCTAGCACATTTCTAAGAAAGTTCTATGGGCAGCCTCCCATTGATGTGTCAAAGCAGGACACACAAAGTAAAAGGAACTAGGTATCGATAATCCCTACTCAACTTCTTTTCCCCATCTCCTAGTGTGTTTCTTCACCACTTTGGCTTTGAGCACTCAAAATGAAGATAATCATCAGCGGTAGAAGGGACAGATTATGGTACATCTTCTCAATGCAATATTACACAGAAATGAAAACAAAAACAGGCAACCATATGAAGAACTGTCATTGACATAAGGTCAAATTAAGCCAGACACAAAAACATACATTCTGTATGATTCCATTATATACATTTAAGAAAAATAAACCAGAGGCAAACAGGGATCGGAATACTGGGTACTCTTCTGGAAGAAGGGTCTTGACTGAGAAGAGGGCAAGAAAAATCTTTCTGGAGTCTGAAACTATCTTGGCCTGGGTGGTAGTTGCATAAATACATACATATGTACAGTTTTGTATAAAATACACTTAGGACTTCGTGCATTTTACTTAGGTAAATTGGACTTCAGTAAAACACATATATAATAACTGACAGAAATGTATATATGCCCAATATAAAAGTTATATATATTTTTACATCATAAAATGTTGTTATCATATTTGTTTCAGGTGTTTTAACAATGATACACATATAGCAAAGACTCCTCCTGTATTTCCCTCTTGTTCCATTCTCTCTCCTTCTATTCCTCGCTCTTCCCTTTCCCAGTTGCTTGATTTCATAAATTTGGTTTGTGGGGATTATTTTATTCTTAAAAACGTCATTATGTGTGATAGCTAATCCATGAAAGAAATATATTTTCATCGCCATTGTGTAAAATGTGGGATTGCATAATGACAAACTTAATTATGTGAGTGAGGTGAGCCATCTGTTGGCTAGCTAGATAGGAGTTCTGGGGGCCTGCTGGATAACCCATCTCTGGCTGGGTCCTGGCTGTCTTTTGGTGCTACCTGGTGGCACCTGTCTGCTTCAGTACAAATATCTTTGGGTTTGAGTCTAGGTTCTGTACACCATCTGGAATTTGCAAGAATCTCACTTCAAATTATCCCTTGCTTTGTATGCCCATTACAGAAACTTTGGGTCAGCCTGTAGGGACCCAGCTCCTGGCTCTCTGTCTCCTCTTTCTCTATTTTTCTCCACTTTCTTTCCTCTGTGTCCACTTTCACTGTACTCCTAGAAAAGATTTAAGAACATGGACCTGGCAGAGGATGGACACCAATCACCAATCATGTGATATCAGAATCTGTGTTACTGTGGTTATTATAGGGCTTTGCATATAAGAATTGGAAAGGAGGGAGAGAGGCTGTCCATCTGAGATTAATAAGACAATTTAAGGAAACTTACTGAAACACTTAACCATTAGGAATTCAGTAATTCAAATGACATCACATTAATTCATGCAGAAACATCTGTTATAAATAAAAACCATTTGGGGGATGTATTTGAAGAGAAGATCACATTTATAACAGCAAACACATACACCAATAATCTTTAAAAATTACTGCCTGCAAATATTAACGAATATACCCACTCCAGACAACTTGAGTGGCCACTGACTCCTGAACAATTACAGCTTTAACTCTGCTTCTATTCTTCCCACCTGCTGGATAAAAATCATAAATATATCCAATCACACCTGCCACCTGGATAAAATTCACTAAGATACTCAAGTCTTTGAACCCATCTCCATTTCACCGAACACACGTGCCAGCTGAGCCCTGCCTAACACGCACTTCCACATACCCACATTGCCCCCCTGGGTGCAGTTTTTTCCCTGCAAGCAAAGAGCAGCGAGTACTCTATCTTTGTCTGACGAGCAGGGGTGGTCCTGGTGACCTCTGACCCACAGACATCAGCAGAGGTCTGTGCTGAAACTCCAACCCAGAAAGAACCCTATTTTTACACCCTGTTATACACAGAGCCCTGACTGTGACAGTGAGTGCCCAGGAATTTAAGAATACCTGGAACAAAACAAAAATGCACAGAGATGAAACCATGCTAAAATCTCAGAGTTTCAAAAAAATCAGTATTATATAGACAGGAATCTCTGAACCTTGCATTATCAAATTAGAATCAGAATAAAAATGTTACAGCCATCTATGTGTACAAAGAATTTTTAAACTTATAAATCAGTTATTGCTACAAAAGTAAGTTAGAAGATATTTAGAAAGAGCGGAAAATACTTATCAAATAGTACCACTATTTTTTTTTTTTTAGATTTTGTCTTTTATTTTTAAAGATTTTATTTATTTGAAAGAAAGAGAGAGAGAGCATGAGCAGGGGAGTGGGGGTGGAAAGAGGGAAGTAGGCTCCCTGCTAATCAGAGAACCTGATCCCTAGGCTGGATCCCAGGACCCTGGGATTGTGACCTGAGCAGAAGGCAGATGCTTAACTGACTGAGCCACCCAGGCCTCCCTAGTACCACTGTTTTTGAAATGGTAATTGTTGAAACATGGAAAGCAACTCTCTTATTTTTTAATTAACATATAATATATTATTAGCCCCAGGGGTTCAGGTCTGTGAATCACCACATTTACACACTTCATAGCACATACCTTCTTGCTTTGTCAAAGATTAGTTGACCATGGAGCTGAGGGTCTATTTCTGGGCTCTCTCTCTATTCTGTTCCATTGATCTGTGTGTCTGTTTTTGTGCCTATATCATTCTGTCTTTTTTTTTTTTCCCAAAGGTTTTACTTATTTATTTGACAGAGAGATCACAAGTAAGGAGGCAGGTAGAGAGAGAGAGAGGGGGGAGCAGGCTCCCTGCTGAGCAGAGCCCGATGTGTGGCTCGATCCCAGAACCCTGACATCATGACCCAAGTCGAATGCAGAAGCTTAACCCACTGAGCCATCCAGGTGCCCCAGTACCATACTGTCTTGATGATGACAGCATTGTAATAGAGCTTGAAGTCTGGGAATTGTGATGCCACCAACTTTGGCTTTCTTTTTCAACATTCCTTGGGCTATTCAAGGGTTCTGGTTCCATATAAATTTTAGGATTATTTGTTCCATTTCTTTGAAAGAAATTGATGGTATTTTGATAGGGATTGCATCAAATTTGTAGACTGCTTTAGGTAGCATAGACATGTTCACAATATTTGCTCTTCCATTCCAGGAGCATGGAACATTTTTCCATTTCTTTGCGTCTTCCTCAATTTCTTTCATGAGTACTTTATGGTTTTCTGAGTATAGATTCATTGCCTCTTTGGTTAGGTTTATTCCTAGGTATCTTATGGTTTTGGGTGCAATTGTAAATGGGATTGACTCCTTAATTTCTCTTTCTTCTGTCTTGTTGTTGGTGTAAAGAAGTGTAACTGATTTCTGTGCATTGATTTTATATCCTGACATTTTACTGAATTCCTGTACAAGATTTGGAGTGGAGTCTTTTGGATTTTCCACACATATAGTATCATACCATCTGCAAAAAATGATAGTTTAACTTCTTTACCGATTTGGATGTCTTTAATTTCTTTTTGTTGTCTGATTGCTGAGGCTAGGACTTCTAGTACTATGTTGAATAGCAGTGGTGATAATGGACATCCCTGCCGTGTTCCTGACCTTAGCGGAAAAGCTCTCAGTTTTCCCCCATTGAGAATGATATTCGTGGTGGGTTTTTCATAGATGGCTTTGATGATATTGAAGTATGTACCCTCTATCCCTACACTTTGAAGAGTTTTGATCAGGAAAAGATGCTATACTTTGTCAAATGCTTTTTCAGCATCTACTGTGGAAAGCAACTCAAGTTTTAATGACGAACTTACAAATTTGTTTCCTTTGAAGTTAAGTACGTTGCAGATGCCAGCTCTCACACATTCTGTCCAGTGTGTTCTGGAAGTCCTAGCTCTGGCCCGGAAAAATGGAAAGTCATTGCTTAAAGGTCACTTCTTTAAAAGTCCAAGAAGAAATATAAACTATTAGAAACTGTTGCCATGGGGCACCTGGGTAGCTCAGTAGGTTAAAGCCTCTGCCTTCAGCTTAGGTCATGATCCCAGGGTCCTGGGATTGAACCCCTCCTCTGCAGGGAGCTTCCTCTCTGCCTGCCTCTCTGCCTACTTGTGATCTCTGTCAAATAAATAAGTAAAATATTTTTTTTAAAAGAAACTGTTGCCATTAAAGAGAACAAGAGAGAGTTGTTTTGTTTTGTTTTGTTTCTAACAGAATCTTCCTGTTAGTGATTATTGACTCCAACCAGATGGGTAAAGAAATTACATGCATTCTGGATGTTGGATACAGGAGACTTCTAACCCACGTCGGTCAGGAAAAACCGGGATGTTGGAAGCTGTGGGTTTAGGGGCCTCTGTTGACCTAATGATGAACACTGGAAAGAAAAAATGCGTTCGGGAATTCCTTCTGTGCCTCAGGAAGCATCATCCTGAAGGCACGTAGTTCTTATTCCTCATCCCAGCCTCAGATATCTGTATGAGAGCCCCAGAGCGCTAACTAGAATTCTGTAATCATGCCTCTCCTGACTGACAGATCGAATTCCTCAGAGCAGACTGTGTTGGTGATCAGGTCATTGTCTCTTACTTCTGAAATCACCCCTTCCACCTGCTCTGGAAAAACGAATATGGGACCTTTAAGTATGTTTGCTTTGCCAAATGGCGCTATGTTAAGCTTTATCAGTAGAGGGCGCTGGAGAGACTTTGTAGGTGTAAGAAGTTTTCTTTCCCGGTTCCAGGGACTCCGCGTCAGTAACACCTGGCAGTCTCTATGCCGATGGGGGGAGGAGGGATGCAGGGGCGGGGGTGCTTTGTAGCGGAATGTATTTGAACAGCTTTCCCCAGTGCCCTAGTGAGACACCTTAGACGAGATCCAGTGCCTTAGACGTTGGATTTATGGCAAGATCCACCAGAGCGCTACCTCACCGACTTCTCTGCCATTCAGTATCCAAGGCTGTGGCATCTCACAAGATCTGATCTCAGCACTAGGAGGAGACTAGTCTTCCTGGCTGGCCTATTTCACCTCTCAGGTTTGTAGGTCTACTATACTACTACGTCCTATTCTGCTTTATTTCATATTATATTATACCATATCTTATTATATCATTGCATATTTGCTGTATTAAGTATTCTAGCCACAATTCCAATATTCTTTAGGATTCTCTTTACAGTTTACCAGCAAATCTCTCATTCCTCCAATTCCCTGTTCAAACTGATAATTCTCATTTCCCTCTTCAACTATGATATGGATTCTTTCTCCTGACTGAACCCAGACTGATACAGAAGGTAATTTTTGCAGAGAAATAAACATTGCTCTGTGTTGTGCTTAGTTTTATCTTAATATTAACTAGTCAGAAACTAATAATCTATAAAACTTTTCTTTTCCAAAAGAGACATAATGAATGAATGAATGATGGCTCTCTCAAAAACCTGGAGCTATTCTTTTTCCTTTTAATTTTTAAAATTTTTTTATTTTTTCAGCGTAACATTCATTATTTTTGCACCACACCCATTGGAGCTATTCTTTAAAAAAAATTATATATATATATATATATATATATATATATATACACACACACACACACAAATACAATGGTGCTATAAAATTTTATGATGTAAGTTTAAAACATAGTAGTCATATTTAACCTACCAGCATCATCCCTTAGACAATATCTTTATGACTCCAAACTAATCTGTCAGCCTAAAGATTAATGAAAGCATATTTGTCTCATCTCAGAAAACAGACACAAATTTTTAGGTTATTTAAACGTTTGGGGGGGAGCCCCTGGGTGACTCGGTGTGTTTAAAGCCTCTGCCTTCGGTGTCTTGATCCCAAGGCCGGTGATCGAGCCCCACATTGGGCTCTCTGCTTGGCAGGGACCCTGCTTCCTTTCTTCTCTTTCTGCCTGCCTCTCTGCCTACTTGTGATCTCTGTCTGTCAAATAAATAAAATCTTTAAAAAAATTTTTTTTTCATTGTGAAATATAACCTACACAGAAATAAGCATGAATTTTTAGGATTGGCTTCACAAATATGTACAGCAAACCCAAGTGGTCAAGACATACACTACCAACACCCCCAGCGTACTAGAAGCTTCCTGAGCCACACCCTTCCCCTCCCTCATCCACCCATGTATGTACAGCACCTTCTGCTCACCCTAGAAGTAAGGCAACAACTTTTCCTCACTGTTTGGGTAATTATTTCCTTGATTCATTTTGCCAGCAATGCATGTATCCCTAAAAGTAAAGTTCAATTTTGTCTGATTTTAATCTTTACATTTATTTGTTTTTCTTGGTAATATTCATTCATGTCGTGCATATAAATAACTCTTCCCTGTCGTCTCCTGTTGCTGCAGTTACTGTTGATGGAAATTTGAATTGTTTCCGATTTGGAGAATATTGCAGTTTCCATGTATCCTGGTAAATTCAAGCACACATTTCTGTAGGGCATGTATCTGGGAGTGGAACCTGCATATTTTCAACTATATGAAATACTGCTAACCAGTTTTCTAACGTGGTTTTAGCCTATTAAATTCCCTCCAGAAATGTGTCAGAGTTGTTCTCGTTCTACACCCTCCTCAAAATCTGCTATTGTCAGTCGTTTTAAAATCATTTTAATCCGTGGCCCTTCGCGGTCTCCTCCCTCACAAACATAACCACCCATTGGCCTTTCTCCGAGAACGCCAGGAGTTCTGCTCTCACAAGTGTTTTTCTATTCCTACATTCCCTACCCCACCCCCCACCCCCACGCTGCACCCAGGCTCCCAATCCCTCTCGTCCCTGGCATCCCAGGACAAAGAGCAGAGAGAGCCACGGGAGAAAGCGAGCTGGAACCTTTCTCTTGCTAGAAGGCCGGCTCTGCCCCAGGGAGGGGTGGGATTAGATCCTTCCCTGGGAGTCCCTGGCTCCGCCGCCGCCCCCCCCCCCCCCGAGGCTACGCGAGTCCAGCAGAAAGCTGGGAATGGTGTGACAGTGCGCGGCTCGCAGTGCTTAGGAAACGTCTAGATGACTCCCGCCGATGGAAAGCACGAGGTGTGCCCTAGGGAGCACAGAAACAGATGAAACAGCACAGGGTGCGGGAACCCTCGGACGAGATGTCTTTTGTTCTTCCTTTTTCTCTTTTCTCCAAGCTGCTCACGGCCCTTCTCCGTCCCTCGCGCCCAAAGCCCCTCTTTCCTGTTTTATTCTTCAGGGGAGCCAAGCACCTTTCCCTCGGTTCTCCCTCGTGCGTGCAACGGCACCGCCCAACGGCACCGCCCCGGAAACGAACTAGATTCATTCAGGGAATGTCAGCCGGACCGAGCCTTGGGAGGCTGGGGGCGGGGGGTTCCTGCGTACCCTGCTTCGGGAACTCGGCACTTTGCACTCCCGCGCCCCTAGCAGCCACCCCTGGAACCTGACTCACAGGCCAGTTGCTGGGATTGACTCGGCTGGGGCCACCCATCCCGGCCATGAGGTCAGGATGGACCTTATTCCCCGAAAGCCATTTGCTCCCCCTGATCGTCCTGGTGGCGCTTCTCTTAGACGCTCTTGGCGAGGGTTTAATTTTTCACCCTGAATGGGGGTTTGAGTCGTATGAAATCATCATTCCCAAGAAGCTGAGCCTCCGGGGAGGCCCGCAGGGTGCCGTCCAGCAAGTGTCCTACCTCCTGCAGGTCAAAGGCAAGAAGTATGTCCTCCACCTCTGGCCCAAGAGGTTTCTACTGCCCCGAAATCTAAAGGTTTTCTCTTTCTCGAAACAAGGGAAACTCCTGGAGGATCACCCTTACATACCCAGGGACTGTAACTACATAGGCCTGGTTGAAGGAACTCAGGATTCAGAAGCTACTTTAAGTACGTGCACAGGGAGTCTCCGAGGCATATTGAGAATTGAGGAGGACCGTTACCAAATCGAGCCCCTCCGGGCCTCTTCCAGCTTTGAACATGTCATGTATCTCCTGAAGACAGACGGCAAATTTCAGAATCAGACCTGTGGCTTAACTAATGATGACCTAGAAGAGAAGATGGCTCAGACGGAGAACAGGGCAAAGCTTAGGGACTCTCCCAGATCCTCTCTCCATCCGAAGTACTTGGAAATAGCCCTAGTCTTTGATTACAAGAGATACTTGTTTTCAGACGCCAATGTTACTCGAGTCATACAGGATGCCATTCTTTTGACTGGGATTATGGACACCTTCTTTAAAGATATCAATATGAGGATAATTCTACAAGGTGTGGAAATATGGACAGAGAACGACAGAATAAATATTCCCCAATTAAGCTCACAAGAACTTCTAAACACATTTTTAAAATATCGTACAGCAAACCTTTCTAAGCAGATTTCAGCAGATTGGGCACACTTGTATACTACACATAATCTGACTCATTCATTTGGAGGGACGTATATCGGAGGTGTGTGTAAGGACAAATACAGCGGATCAGTAAGTAGTTTCACAAATGCAAATATTCTTGAAGCCAGCAGGATATCTGCTCACGAACTGGGTCATGGGATGGGAATGAAACATGATACGCTGTATTGTAAGTGTAGAGGTAAGAGCACTTGTATCATGGGCCTTGGGAGTAGTGGGTTTAGTAATTGTAGTTATAGCGAATATTTTGATCACATACAAACAGGAGCAGAATGTCTGAATAATATCCCAGGACTTGGTTATGTGGTGGAGAGATGTGGAAATAAAATTGTGGAAGGCACTGAAGAATGTGATTGTGGTTCAAGAGAGGACTGTAAAAATGACAGGTGTTGCCAACCGGACTGTAAATTCGTGCAAGGTGCCGATTGTAACACCGGGCTTTGCTGTCATAACTGTCGTTTTCGTCCACTTGGGTACATGTGTCGAAAGGAAGATAATGAATGTGACCTTGCAGAGTACTGCAGTGGAATCTCAAATTTCTGCCCAAATGATACTTATAAGCACGATGGAACCCTTTGCAAGCGTAACTCCCTTTGTTTCAAAAAGAGGTGCAATTCCAGATATACGCAGTGTCAAAATATTTTTGGATCTGATGCCAGGGAAGCTCCTGAGCAGTGCTATCAGGCAGTGAATTTAATGGGTGACCAATATGGGAACTGTGGTCTCAAAGGTTACAGGTACAAAGCCTGTACCAAGGAAAATGCACTGTGCGGCAGGCTACAGTGTATAAATGTCAAGCACGTCCCTGATATGCCAGTGCATAGGGCCCTCATCTCTACTCATCTGCGAGCAGAAAATCTCATGTGCTGGGGGGTAGGTTTCCATGAATCCTTGGAGCCCACGGGAATATCTGACATCGGCGTCATAAATGATGGTACCCCCTGTGGTTTTGGCCATATCTGTGTTAACAGAACTTGTGTGCCTACCTCCTCCTTGAAATTTGACTGTCCACCTTCGAAGTGCAACCTCCGAGGCGTTTGCAACAATAAGAGAAACTGCCATTGCACCTATGGCTGGGCGCCTCCATTCTGCGAGGAGGTAGGGTATGGAGGCAGCATTGACAGCGGGCCGGCGAGACAGCTGAAAGAGGATATGCCTGCCCCAGTGCAGGTGGTGTCCATTATGTTAATGCGCCTTATTTTCTTAATCATCTCAGTGATTGCTGTGTTTTTCAGGAGATTGATAAAACAGTATATAACCCCCGCAGAGAGAGAAGCAACACCGATTAACTTTCAAGATAAATAATCCAAGGCAAAAAATGTCAAGAACCCAAACAAGTAGGTAGGCGATCCACAGCCACTTAATAACACAGAGCTGTAATCGAAAAGCTTCTCTTTTGTTCTTCCAGTTCTTTTTTCATGTAATTTTCCTTCAAGCTTCCATCGGCAAATAAATGATATTCTTGTTTGGGAAACAAATAAGTGCCTTTTGCTTTTTTAGCATTCCCTTGCTCCTTCATTTGTGATCAAGTTTGGGATATCCTGAAAAACATGGCACAATGGCTTTTCTGAACACTCAAGGGGATATTGCTTTGCAGAATTGCATTGGTTTTCACAGTAGAGTCCCGTGGCTCAGGATCGCAGCACACAAAGTGATTGTCTGTCTCTCTGCCTCCCTCAAGTGATCAGTGAGAACTCTGGGCTTGGGCCCCTGCTGACTGATAAATGTGGACGACCGCTTTTATAAAAAGAAAGCCATCCTTTATAAGGGGTGTCACACGGGTAATTCTTTTTCCCTGGTCTGGTCATGTTATGGGTCCCTCCAGCTCTGCAGGTGTGTGGTTTGGGGCAATCTCAGTTGGGTGAAGGACACTAATCTACCATAACTCTTGCATTTCACCCCAGTCTATAAATGATGACAAAGGGTGGCAGCGTCCTGAGGACAAGACTTGTAACAAAGTTCCATGCTTTGGGCTTTTGCTGGGAGGATCTGGTCTTTTGTGAATGTGTGCTGAGGGGAGATGTGGCCCTAAGTTTGCCACACCCTTAAGTAGAGCAGAGGAGGGAGAGGAAAGCCTTCCACCATGGACCCCCATGGCTCCCTCCAAATAATCTTGCCCCTTTCCATGGTGCTGAGTGTGGGCAGAATCAATGCTCCCCTCTCGTGCCCAGGGAGGACCTCATCCTTCCTAGAACTGCATCAGCCCAAGGGTTTGTGGTCTTGCTCTAGGCCATGCCTTCCCACTGTTGTCTCATCCCCTACTGACCGCCCCCCGGCCCCGCCAGCCATGCTCTCCCCTCCCCAAGCACCACTGAAGCCTCACTATCCTCACCCTCCTCCCCCGCCTGTCCTGTTCTCAGCCACACTGTTCTTCTAATTGAAGAAGTTACAGGAGGCTGGGGGGGGGGGTCCCCTTGTACTGTTTGGGGACTGGTTTTTAGTGAGGGGAGAACAAGAAAACCTGACTTTGTGATGATCATAATTCTAACATTTTTTAGGCTTGGCCGTCACCAGAAAACATCCTGAGAGAGCAAGGACATTTAATTGGAATAGTAAAAATGATAGCTGCCATGTGTGGAGAGTTCCCTCCATGCCAGGCAGTGTTTTTTCTTTTCTTTTCCTTTTTTAAAGATTTTATTTATTTATTTATTTACTTGCTTATTTATTTAGTTATTTATTCGACAGAGATCACAAGTAGGCAGAGAGGCAGGCAGAGAGAGAGGGAAGCAGGCTCCCTGCTGAGCAGAGAGCCCAATGCAGGGCTTGATCCCAGGACCCCTGAGATCATGACCCCAGCCGAAGGCAGAGGCTTTAATCCACTGAGCCGCCCAGGCACCCCCGTGCCAGGCAGTGTTCTAAATGCCTCATGTGCATTTATGTATTTTCACTGCCCAAAATAACTCTGTGTGATATATGGTCTTATTCCAACCCCCCAACAGACAAATTAAAGCACGATGCAGAGTAATAATCTGCTCAAGATGATGTAACTAATAAGTAATGGTATTGCTACAAGAAGCAACAAGGGCTCTTGAGAAGACAGTGCCATGGCCAGGTAGAGTACTCTAGAAACTGTAGCTGAGCAGCCTTGATTGATAGTGTTGTTTCAGTCCACTGTCTCCTTGCTGTATTCAAGCAAGAACTGTAACTCCTTTTTCCGGTGAATTTGTCAATTTCTCCATGTAGTTCTATCAGTTTGCATGATGTCTTTTGGAGCTGCTGTCAGGTGCAGAAACTTGGGGGATTCTTACATCTTCTTGATGAATTGACCTCTTCATTGATATGAAATGACTATCTGACTCTGGTCATACGTCTCGCTTGGAAGTCTATCATAGCTGATGTTAATACAGTTACTTCGGCTTCCTTTTGACTACTGTTCATATCACATACACAACTTTTTCCATTCTTTTATTTCAATATATTAGTATCTTCATATTTATACTGAGTTTCTAGTAGGCAACATGTAGTTGAGTCATTTTTTTGTTGTTGTTTTTAAGATTTTATTTATTTGAGAGAGAGACAGTGAAAGAAAGCATGAGCAAGGAGAAGGTCAGAGGGAGAAGCAGACTCCCCACGGAGCTGGGAGCCCGATGTGGGACTTGATCCCGGGACTCCAGGATCATGACCTGAGCCAAAGGCAGTCGTCCAACCAACTGAGCCACCCAGGCGTCCCAGTTGAGTCGTTTTTAAAATCAAGTCTGACAATTTCTGCCTTTTGATTAATGTTTTGACCATTCACATTTAATGTGATTATGAAAATATAATGTATTATTAGCCCTAGAGGTACAGGTCTGTGAATCGTCAGGTTTACACAATTCATAGCACTCACCATAACACATACCCTCCCCAATGTCCATAACCCCACCACTCTCTCCCTCCCTCCTTCCCTCCCACAGCAACCTGCAGTTTGTTTTGTGAGATTAAGAGTCTCTTATGGGGGGCGCCTGGGTGGCTCAGTGGGTTAAGGCCTCTGCCTTCGGCTCAGGTCATGATCCCAGGGTCCTGGGATCGAGCCCTGCGTCTGGCTCTCTGTTCAGCAGGGAGCCTGCTTCCTCCTCTCTCTCTGCCTGCCTCTCTGCCTACTTGTGATCTCTGCCTGTCAAATAAATAAATAAAATCCTAAAAAAAAAAAAAAGAGTCTCTTATGGTTTGTCTCCCTCCTGATCCCATCCGGTATTTTTTTTTTCCTTTCCTACTCCCCAAACCCCCCACATTGCTTCTCAAATTCCTCATATCAGGAAGATCATATGATACTTGTCTTTCTCTGATTGACCTATTTTGCTAAGCTTAATACCCTCTAGCTCCATCCATGTCGTTGCAAATGAAAAGATTTTATTTCTTTTGAGGACTGCATAGTATTCCATTGTGCGTGTGTGTGTGTATACACATATACACATATATATATATCTCCATTCATATTTATCCATTCATCTGTTGATGGACATTTAGATTCTTTCCATAGTTTGGCTATTGTGGATATTGCTACTATAAACATTTGGGTACACATGCCCCTTCAGATCACTACATTTGTATCTTTAGGGTAAATACACGGTACTGAGATTGCTGGGTCATGGGGTAGCTGTATTTTCAACTTTTTGAGGAACTTCCATGCTGTTTTCCAGAATGGCTGCACCACCTTGCATTCCCACCAACAGTGTTGGAGGGTTCCCCTTTCTCCGCACCCTTGAAATCTCCCCACATGATTTCAGTCCATAGAAAACAGCCTTTGGCAGTCTGTGCTGACTTAAAAACCTAGGTGAAAAGCATTTCCTCACTTAAAAAAAAAAAGTAAAAATTCCCTCTTTCTTCAATTCTTCAATTCAATTCTGTCATTTCCTAACTTGTTAATTTTAGCCATTCTAACTGGTGTGAGGTGGTATCTCATTGTGGTTTTGATTTGTATTTTCCTGATGCCGAGTGATGTGGAGCACTTTTTCATGTGTCTGTTGGCCATTTGGATATCTTCCTTGCAGAAATGTCTGTTCATGTCCTCTGCCCATTTCTTGATTGGATTATATGTTCTTTGGGTGTTGAGTTTGATAAGTTCTTTGTAGATTTTGGATACTAGCCCTTTATCTGATATGTCATTTGCAAATACCTTCTCCCATTGGTTTTGTGGACTGTTTCCTTTGCTGTGCAAAAGCTTTTGATCTTGATGAGTCCCAATAGTTCATTTTTGCCCTTGCTTTCCTTGCCTTTGGCAATGTTCCTAGAAAGAAGTTGCTGTGGCTGAGGTCGAAGAGGTTGCTACCTATATTCTTCTCAAAGATTTTGATGGATTCCTTTCTCACATTGAGGTCCTTCATCCATTTTGAGTCTATTTTTGTGTGTGGTGTAAGGAAATGGTCCAGTTTCATTTTTCTGTATGTGGGTGTCCAATTTTCCAAACACCATTTGTTGAAGAGACTGTCTTTTTTCCATTGGGTATTCTTTATTGCTTTGTCAAAGATTAGTTGACCATGGAGTTGAGGGTCTGTTTCTGGGCTCTCTATTCTGTCTATTTTTTGTGTCAGTACCATACTGTCTTGATGATGACAGCATTGTAATAGAGCTTGAAGTCTGGAATTGTAATGCCACCAACATTGGCTTTCTTTTTCAACATTCCTCTGGATGTTCAAGATCTTTTCTGGTTCCATATAAAGTTTAGGATTATTTGTTCCATTTCTTTGAAAGAAATTGATGGTATTTTGATAGGGATTGCATTAAATGTGTATATTGCTTTAGGTAGCATAGACATTTTCACAATATTTGTTCTACCAATCCATGAGCATGGAACATTTTTCCATTCCTTTGTGTCTTCCTCAATTTCTTTCATGAGTACTTTATAGTTTTCTGAGTACAGATTTGTTGCCTCTTTGGTTAGGTTTATTCCTAGGTATCTTATGGTTTGGGGTGCAATTGTAAATGGGATCAACCCCTTAATTTGTTTTTCTTCTGTCTTGTTGTTGGCATTTCTTTAAGAAATGCAACTGATTTCTGTGCATTGATTTTATATCCTGACACTTTACTGAATTCCTGTACAAGTTCTAGCAGATTTGGAGTGGAGTCTTTTGGGTTTTCCACATAAAGCATCATATCATCCACAAAGGGTGATAGTTTAACTTCTTCTTTGCCAATTTGGATGCCTTTAATTTCTTTTTGTTGTCTGATTGCTGAGACTAGGACTTCCAGTACTATTTGAAGAGCAGTGGTGATAATGGACATCCCTGCCATGTTCCTGACCTTAGCAAAAAAACTCTCAGTTTTTCTCCATTGAGAATGATATTCGCTGTAGGTTTTTCATAGGTGGCTTTGATGATATTGAGGTATGTACCCCTATCCCTACACTTTGAAGTGTTTTGATCCAGAAAGGATGCTGTACTTTGTCAAATGCTTTTTCATCATCTCTTGAGAGTATCATATGGTTCTTGTCCTTTCATTAATGTATCACATTGATTGATTTGCAGATGTTGAACCAATCTTGCAGCCCTGAAATAAATCCCACTTGGCCATGGTGGATAATCCTTTTAATATACTGTTGGACCCTATTGGCTAGTATTTTGGTGAGGATTTTTGCATCTGTGGTCATCAAGGATATTGGTCTGTAATTCTCTTTTTTGATGGGGCCTTTGTCTGGTTTTGAGATCAAGGTAATGCTGGCCTCATAAAATGAGTTTGGAAGTTTTCCTTCCATTTCTGTTTTTTTGAACAGTTTCAGGAGAATAGGTATTAATTCTTCTTTAAATGTTTGATAGAATTTCCCTGGGAAGCCATCTGGCCCTGGGCTCTTGTTTGTTTGGAGATTTTTGATGTCTGCTTCAATCTCCTTACTGGTTATGGGTCTGTTCAGGTTTTCTATTTCTGGTCTGGTTCAGTTTTGGTAGTTTATACATCTCTACGAATGCACTCATTTCTTCCAGATTGTCAAATTTGCTGTCATATATTTGCTCATCATATGTTCTTATAATCGTTTGTATTTCTTTGGTGTTGGTTGTGATGTCTCCTCTTTCATTCATGATTTTATTAAATTGGCTCCTTTCTCTTTTCTTTTTGATAAGTCTGGCCAAGGGGTAGTCAATCTTATTAATTCTTTGAAAGAACCAGCTCCTAGTTTTGTTGATTTGTTCTACTGTTTTTTTGGTTTCTATTTCATTGATTTCTGAAATATTTATTTCAGAAATTCTTTATTCTTTCTCTTTATTCTTTATTCTTTCTCTTCTCCTTCTGGGTTTAGGCTTTCTTTGCTGTTCTTTCTCTAGCTCCTTGAGGTGTAGGGTTAGGTTGTGTATTTGAGATCTTTCTTGTTTCTTAAGAAAGGCTTGTATTGCTATATACTTTCCTCTCATGACTGCCTTTGCTGTGTTCCACAGATTTTGAACTGTTGTGTTTTCATTATCATTTGTTTCCATGAATTTTTCTGTTCTTCTTTAATTTCCTGGTTGACCCATTCATTCTTTAGAAGGATATTCTTTAGCCTCCATGTATTTGGATTCTTTCCAACTTTCCTCTTGTGATTGAGTTCTAGCTTCAGAGCATTGTGGTCTGAAAATATGCAGGGAATGATCCCAATCTTTTGGTACTGGTTGAGACCTGAGTTTTGACCCAGGATGTGATCTATTCTGGAGCATGTTTCATGTGCACTAGAGAAGAATGTGTATTTTGTTGCATTGGGATAGAATGTTCTGAATATATCTGTGATGTCCATCTGGTCCAGTGTGTCATTTAAGGCCTTTATTTCCTTATTGATCTTTTGCTTGGATGATCTGTCCATTTTCAGTGAGGGGGGTGGTAAAGTCTCCTACTTTTATTGTATTATTGTTGATGTGTTTCTTTGATTTTGTTATTAATTGGTTTATATAGTTGGCTGCTCCCATGTTAGGGGGACAGATATTTGAAATTGGACACACCCTTTGAGTATGATATCGTGTCCTTCCTCATCTCTTATTATAGTCTTTGGCTTACAGTCAAATTGATCTGATATAAGGATTGCCACCCCAGCTTTCTTTTGATGTCCATTAGCATGGTAAATTGTTTTCCAACCCCTCACTTGGAATCTGGAGTTGTCTTTGGGTCTACAATGAATTTTCCATAGACAGCATATAGATGGGTCTTGTTTTTTTATTCATCCTGATACTCTGTGTCTTTTGATTGGTACATTTAGCCCATTTACATTCAGGGTAACTGTAAAAGATATGAATTTAGTGCCATTGTATTGCCTATAAGGTGACTGTTACTGTATATTGTCTCTGTTTCTTTCTGGTCTACTACTTCTAGGCTCTGTCTTTGCTTAGAGGACCCCTTTCAATATTTCCTGTTCGGCTGGTTTGGTGTTTACAAATTGTTTTAGTTTTTGTTTGTCCTGGAAGCTTTTTATCTCTCCTTCTATTTTCAATGACAGCCTACTTGGATATAGTATTCTTGGCTGCATGTTCTTCTCATTTAGTGCTCAGAATATATCATGCCAGTTCTTTCTGGCCTGCCAGGTATCTGTGGATAAGTCTGCTGCCCATCTAATATTTTTACCATTGTATGTTACAGACTTCTTGTCCCAGGCTGCTTTCAGGATTTCTCTTTGTCACTGAGACTAGTAAGTTTTACTATTAGATGGGAGTGTGGACCTATTTTTATTGATTTTGAGGGGGGTTCTCTGTGCCTCCTGGCTTTTGATGCTTGTTTCCTTCCCCAAATTGGGGAAATTCTCTGCAATAATTCTCTCCAATATACCTTCTGCCCCTATCTCTTTCTTCTTTTTCTGGAATCCCAATTATTCTAATGTTGTTTCATCTTATGGTATCACTTATCTCTCAAATTCTTCCCTCGTGGTCTAGTAGTTGTTTGTCTCTCTTTTGCTCAGCTTCTTTATTCTCTGTCATTTGGTCTTCTGTATCACTAATTCTCTCTTCTGCCTCATTTATCCTAGCAGGTAGAGCCTCCAGTTTTGATTGCACCTCAATTAATAGCTTTTTAAAAAATTTCAGCTTGGTTAGGTGTTAGTTCTTTTATTTCTCCAGAAAGGGCTTTTATTTCTCCAGACAGGGTTTCTCTAATATCTCCCATACCTTTTTCGAGCCCAGCTAGAACCTTGAGAATCATCATTCTGAACTCCAGATCTGACATATTACCAATGTCCATATTGATTAGATCCCTAGCCTTTGGTACTGTCTCTTGTTCTTTTTTTGTGATGAGTTTTTCCACCTTGTCATTTTATCCAGATAAGAATATATGAACAAGAGAATAAAATACTAAAAGGGTGGCAAAGGCCCCAGAAAAATGTATACTAACCAAATCAGAAGAGACCCCCAAATCAGGGGGGAGAAAAAAGGGGTAAAATGAAGTTAAAACATTTTTTTAAAAAATTAAAAAGTACATATATATATTAGACTGGTGAATGGAACAGAGCCACCCACTTGATTTTGGATGTATTTTGGTCTCTTAGAAGAAACTATCTCCTGAAATTTTAAAGAAAGAAAAAAAAAATATATATATATACACACAAAAATAAGGGTAAGCATGATGAAGGGATATAATATGACTGTAAAGATTAAAAAAATTTTAAAAATTCTAAAAAAGGAATTGATAAGATAAGTTGGTTGGAAAAAGAAAGAAAAAGAAAGTGGAGAGAATTTGCTCAGACTGGAGCCTAGAACAAAGTCGTGTGCTAGATTTAGGGTATATTTTGATCTATTAGAATAAATTGTATCCCGAAATTTTTTGGAAGAAAAAACCCTATATGTGTACAAAAAGTAAAATTAGATACAATGAAGGATAAAATACAACTATAATAATGAAGGTTTAAAAAGATTTTTTTTAGATAGATATTAAGATAAACTAGTTAAAACACGTTAAAAGAGGAAAGAGGAAAAGCTTTAAAAAATTAGAAAAAGAAAAAAATAGGGGCACCTGGGTGGCTCAGTGGATTAAGCCGCTGCCTTCGGCTCAGGTCATGATCTCAGTGTCCTGGGATCGAGCCCCGCATCGGGCTCTTTGCTCAGCGGGGAGCCTGCTTCTCTCTCTCTCTGCCTGACTCTCCGCCTACTTGTGATTTCTCTCTCTGTCAAATAAATAATAAATAAAATCTTTAAAAAAAAAAAGAAAAAAATAAAATTAAAATTTAATTAACTTTGCAAGACTAAAGAATCTTGGGGAGAAAGCCACGAATTCCATGCTTTGCTTTCTCCTCCTCTGGAATTGCGCTGTTCTCCTTGATCAGTGAGCTTGATCTTGGCTGGATGTTCTTGCTGATCTTCTGGGGGAGGGGCTTATTGTAGTGATTCTCAAATGTTTTTGCCCAAGGCTAAATTGCACTGCCCTTGCCAGGGACCGGGCTAAGTAATTCGCTCTCAGGAGGTTTGTGCCCTGAATGCTTTCCATAGAGCTCTGGAGGACAGGAATGAAAATGGCAGCCTCCCAATCTCTGGCCTGGAGGAGCCAAGATTTCAGGGCCCCACTCCTCAGTGCGCCCTAGGACAAAGGCCGTCAATCACTCGTCAATCACTCCCGTCTCCCTGGTCTCTGGCTGTGCTCCAAACTCACCCGGCCTGTGATCTAATGTTTCTACCTCTGTCACACAGCCCCATTTGGAGTCTCCAAACCCAGCAGATCCTGCCATTCTGCTCTTCCAGTGGATGAAAGTGGGTCTCCCTGTATCTGCCACTTGTGGGGTCCCTGCCCAAAGAACAATGGTCCAACTGTGCTGCGGATCACAGTTTAAGGTAACCCCGAGCTGAGAACTCACCCTTCAGCTCTGTTTCTGTAGCTGGCTTCCCCACTCCAATACCTGAAAGCTCTGGTACACTCAGACACCCCTGATCCTTCTGTGACCTCGCAGGACCTGAGACCACACTCTCCCTGTGAGGGATCTACCCCCGCTTAGCCTCTGGAGCGATGCCCTCAGTGCATCAGACTTTTACAAGTTTGAATTTTGTGCTCCATTCCTCCACCACTTGCCAGGTGAAGCCCCCACACCCCCATGGTCTAGCATCCCGTTGCTTCAGATTCACTTCTCCACACATTCCACCTTTCAGAAAGTGGTCAATTTTCTGTTTCTAGAATTGTTGCTCTTCTTCTCTTTGATCTCCTGTTAGGTTTATAGATGTTAAGGATGGTTTGATAACTATCTAGCTGAACTCCTGTGACCTGAGGTCATCTCAGTCTGCTAATCCTCTGCCATCTTGACTCTTCCCCTCTCTCCTACTTAAAAGGTGCTCTTCATCATTATTTTTAGTAGTCTGATGATGATGGTTCTTCATGTATTTTTTTCCTGTTTCTAATAATTGAGTATGTTCAGATGCTTGGATCTGTGTATTTATAGTTTTTATTATGCTTGGAAAGTTTTTTTGGTATTATTTAAGTAGTTTTCTGCCTCTCTCTCCTTCAGGAACCCTCATTATCCATATATTAGCCCAGCTGAAATTATCTCACAGCTCACTGATGCTTTTCTTCCCATTCTTTCTTTCTCTCAGTGTTTCCTTTTGGATGTGTTTCATTAGGCCTCATATTTGCTGATTTTTTCCTTCTGCACTGTCTAATCTGCTATTAAACTTAGCTGGAATTTTTTTTTTCTATTTTAGACATTATACTATCCATTCCTAAATGTTGGATTTGGGTCTTTTTTATTCCTTCCATTTGTACATTTAACTTTTTGAACTTATGGAATATAGTTATAATAGCAGTACTTTTTTAAAAAAGATTTTATTTGTTTATTTGTCAGAGAGAGAGACAGTGCACAGAAGCAGGCAGAGTGGCAGGCAGAGAGAGAGGGGGAAGCAGGCTCTCCACCAAGCAAGGATCCTGATGTGGGACTTGATCCCAGGACCCCGGGATCATGACCTGAGCCGAAGGCAGGGGCTTAACCCACTGAGCCACCCAGGTGTCCCTATGATAACAGTTTTAATGCTTTTCTCTGCCAATTCTAACATCTGTATCAATCTGGGTCAGTTTCAAATGATTGATTTGTATCCTTATTGTTGGCCCATTTTCCTTCTTCTTCAAATGCAGAGTAATATTTTGATGGTATATTTACTTTGTTGGTTGCTGAATAGTTTTTATCTGCTAGAAATTTTAGACTTTGTTCAGCGATGCAAGTAGGTTACTTGAATCAAATTGCAACAATTTGATTCTCTCAGGTCTTGATTTAATTATTTGTTCAGTTGTCCAGAACAGTGATCATTCTACTGCTAATTATTTCCAGCTACCTCCCCGAGTCATCTTCCCAATTCCCTGTTAATTATAAGCTGTTCCACTTTGGTCTATTCTCAGCTCTTAGTGGGTAGCAGGCACTGTTCCATTTAATCCTATTCTATCTTGACTTTTGGGTAGTTTTCATTACTCTGGGGAGTAATAGAGGTAATTCCTCTGAAGTTTTTCATGATTTTCTTTTTGGAGATCTTGCCTGAGATTCTGTCTTATGGATTATATCTACTTTGACCTCCTTAAACTCTCAGCTCAAAAGGGTCTGCGGGGTTCCTCCTCAGTTTTCCCTCCTATAACCAGCTTGAAAACTCTCTTATGGAAGTACATTTGGGACAGTAGTAGAATTCAGGGATGACTGTCCTCCTTGGCCTAATGTCCTATGCCTTGAAAAGATTCATTCCAGTGTTTTTTCTGTTTTTTTTTTTTTAGTTGTTTCAGAAAGCAAAGCATATCTAGCCATTGTTACTTAGTCTTGGTCACTGTACTATCTTTTAAAGAAATCAAAGTTGGAAAATATCAGTCTAGATTTTGAATACAGAAATTTACAAAATACGGAGAGAGCAACAGCCACAATCAGGTTGAAACCATAAATTAAAGAACCCTTTAAATCTTGTTTTAAACAACATCATACCAGGGGCACCTGGGTGGCCCAGTGGGTTGAGGCCTCTGCCTTCAGATTGGGTTGTGGTCCCGAGGTCCTGGGATCGATCCCTGCATCGGGCTCTTTGCTCACCAGGGAGCCTGCTTCCTCCTCTCTCTCTCTGCCTGCCTCTCTGCCTACTTGTGATCTCTGTCAAATAAATAAATTTAATAAAAATATTTTAAAAACAAACAAACAAACAGCATACCAGGTACAACAACAGGTTCTGTTTGACCCAAGATGAAGGGCATGCAAACTCCATTATCCCTCCTTGTCTCAAGAGCTGAGCAGATGCTTCTGGGTAGTCGTAGTGACTTCAGGAGCATGTCAGTCTTGATAATTTCTCCTATACCAAAGATCCTCCAAAGAAAATATGAACAATGATTATAACATGGCTTCATGCAGAGTACTGTGTTCCTCATTGCTTATTGTGAGTTGACTTTACTTTTGAAACTCTCTATTGAATTCTTCGGTTTAGTCATTGTGTTTTTCAACTCTAGACTTTCCAGGGTTGTGGTTTTTTGAAAAGATGATTTCTTTTTCTTTGTGGAAGTTATCATTTTGTTCAGGAATTGTACACTTAATTTTGTTGAGTTGTCTGTCTGTGTGTTCTTATAGTTGACTAAACTTCTTTAAGAGAATTATTCTGATTTCTTTGTCTGAAATTTCATAGAGCTCCATTTCTTTAGGGTTAGCTGTTGGAGTTTTGTCAGTTTCCTTTGATGGTGTCATATTTGCCTGATTGTGTGTGTGTGATCCTTGAATCCCTATATTGGTATTTATTAATTTGAGTAAGTGGTCTCCTTTTTCAGACTTTACAGGTTTGCTTTGGCAGGGACAATTCTTAGCAGTCAGCTTACTTTGGGTATTCAGACATATCTACTGGTAACATCCTTGGGGTTACCATTTCGGTTACTATTTTGGGACAAGGCTAATTCCCAAGCTCTGATGTCAGGTCAGGGGCATGTACTTCTGGCTGAGAACATTTAGATAAGGCTGTTCCTTGGTTCCCTGACCTAGCAAGGCTAATTGATGGGCTCCATGATTGCCTAGTTTCTCAGGTCAGGTTTACTAGATGGCTAGGAATGAGAACTATATGTAGTATTTGGTGGGAATATGAATTAGCTTCTCAGCCCTGGTGGGGAAGCAGAACAGGACCTACAGCCTGCACAAGTTGTTTGAGTACCCAAATCAGGCAAGAGTATGAACTGAACTCCCCGGCTAGGTAAGGACACTGATTTTGCTCAGCAGATGGAGAAAGCCAGGGGCTGTGTTCTCTGGTCAAGGGTCACTGTAAGCAGCACTCTTGGATGGGCTACACAGCTTTCTGTGTATTCTGGTTATGTTCTCTGGTCAGACGGGCTGAAGACTGTAATCAGCAATGAGTGGGGCAATGAATCAGTTTCCCTCAGGTGTAGCAGCCAAACCACCTCTACGACCAGTAAGGCTCTTTTATTTTGTCTAAGGTCTTGACTCAAGCCAATCTTTGCTCCATGTTCCCTGGTCAAACAGGTCCACTGGTTTTTCTCTGCACATTATCAGTTCTGCTTGCCCAGATTTTGGCTTGAGCTTGCTGCCCTTTGTAGCCTCCAGGCAGCCCCTTTGGCCACACTTGGCAGGTGGAGCTATGACTCAACCCCACACTTGGGTAGGGCAGCAGAGCCCACTCCAAGCTTTCTGTCTGGAGGGGCCAAGAGTTATGCTCAATAATGGATGGAGCTACAAATTAACTCCCTTTGCTTGAGTGTAGTAGGGGAACTTTCTATGACCCATACTGGCTTTGTTCTGGGTGATCAATTCTGCCTGCCCATCTCTCAGCCTAAGCATGACTGGGCTATGTAACATCCACATGTTCACACCAGCCCTGCTGGTCAGAAGGGTCCAGAAGCCTTACTCAATAGCAGGTGGGGCTGTGACTGCTCCCATGTCTGGGTTGGGACAGACCAGGCTCCAGGGTTGGTGAAATCCCTCATTTAAAGACCAGAATAAATCAGGTCTGCACTCCATCAAGTTCCCTGTCAGACAGCACCACTGACTTGGTTCTGCAGGTAAGCAAAGCCACTGCCTGGGACCACTGGTTGGGCTCCACAGGTAGGAATCTGAGCTGTCAAGATCCTGCTGATTATTACAAGCCACTCCCTCTTCACTGTCACAATAATATTTCTAGTGGTTGAGCCCTAAAGATTCCCCTGCAATCCCCATAAGGCAAGACCTGAATAGGGACTCCTGTGAAGTGACCCACAAGGCTAAAAGGGCTGGATGCCCCCACTAGGCTCTTTTCCCACTGCAGGAACCATAGACTCAGAGGAGACCTTACCACCTGGTTCTCCAACAGGTTAGAGGGGGCAATTCAGTCTGTATGGAGCCACTGCTTTTACCCTCCTAATGGAGTCTACCATGGTCTCTGTGGTACAAGGGGTACTTCTACCTCACCCTCATGTACTAAGATTCTCTCACTGGGGTTTTGACACAAATAGTTGTTAATTGTTCTTGTGGGGGGGGGATAGTCAGGAATGACATTTGTCTGATATTAAGATAGCCATCTCTTGCTCTCTTCTGGTTACTACTTGCATAGAATATTTTTCTCTATCACTTTCAGCCTGTATGTATCCTTAGAGCTAAACTGAGTCTCTTATAGACAGTAGAGAATTGAATCCTTTTATTTATCTAATTTAAAATTTTTAAAAAATTTATTTTGATTTTTCTCACCATAGCATGTACCCTCCCCAATGTCCATCACCCAGCCACCCCATTCCTCTCACCCCCATCCCCTCAATCAACCCTCAATTTGTTT
This sequence comes from Mustela putorius furo, assembly GCF_011764305.1. Classification (NCBI taxonomy): domain Eukaryota; kingdom Metazoa; phylum Chordata; class Mammalia; order Carnivora; family Mustelidae; genus Mustela; species Mustela putorius. The sequence continues at coordinate 2,421,633 of NW_025421424.1, forward strand.
CCTGAGATAAGAGTGTCTTATGGTTTGTCTCCCTCTCTGGTTTCATCCTGTTTCATTTTTCCCTCCCTTACCCTGTGATCCTCTGTCTTGTTTCTCAAATTCCTCATATCAATGAGATCATATGATAATCGTCTTTCTCTGATTGACTTATTGCACTTAGCATAATACACTCTAGTTCCATCCATGTCATTGCAAATGGAAAGATTTCACGTATATATATAACACATCTACTTTACCCATTCATCTGTGGATGGACATCTAGGCTCTTTCCATAATCTGGATATTGTGAACATTGCTTCTAAAAACATTCAGGTGCACATGCCCATTCCAATCACTACATTTGTATCTTTAGGGTATATACCCAATAGTGCAATTGCTGGATGGTATGGGTAGCTCTATTTCGATTCCTCAAAAAGTTTATTTTGACAAAATAAATTGTATTTTTTTATTTTTATTTTTATTTTTTTAAAGATTTTATTTATTTATTTGACAGAGAGAGAGAGATCACAAGTAGTAGAGAGGCAGGCAGAGAGAAAGGGGTAAGCAGGCTCCCCACTGAATGGAGATCCTGACTCAGGGCTTGATCCCAAGACCCTGAGACCATGACCCAAGCCCGAGCTACCCAGGCACCCCAAAAAATAAAATAAAAAAAAGAAGGTATTGATACAATGAAACCGTTTTAAAAATGTTAAAATAGGAAAAAGGAAAAACTAAAAAAAAAAAAATAGAATAAGAAAAAAATAAAATTTAAGTTTGAAAAAATAAAGAATGGAGTCATAACTCTGGAGTTCCGCAGTTCTCATTGATTGGTGAAACTGGGTCTTGGCTGGATGTCCTTGCTAATCTTCTGCAGGAGGGGCCTGTTGCAGTGATTCTCAGATGTATTTACCTGGGGCGGAATTGCACTGCCCTTGCCAGGGGCCAGGCTAAGTAATCTGCTTGGCTTCACTCTGGGCAGCTTTTGATCTTCGAATGCCTTCTGTACAGTTTTGGAGGATGGGAATGAAGATGGCATCCTCCCAATCTCCAGTCCTAGAGGACCCCAGAGCTCAGGCTCCACTTCTCAATGTGTCCTCAGAGAAAAGCAGAGAAAGTCAATCCTTCCCATCTCCCTGGTCTCTGGCCTCACTCCAAGCTCACCCAGCCTGTGACAGAGCATATCTATCTCTGGCGCACCACCATTTGGAGTCTCCAAACCCAGCAGATTCCTGAAGCCCACTCCCACACTGCTCCTCCTGGAGGGGGAAGGTGAGTCTCCCCATATCTGCCACCTGTGGGGTCCCTGCTCAAAGAGTAGTGGCCCGACTTTGCCTCGGATCACAGTTTAAAGTAACCCTGAGCTGAAAGCGAACTCCTCAGCTCCATCTCTGTAGCTGGCTTCCTTGCTCCAATACCTGAGAGCTCTGCCACACTCAGGCACCCCTGGTCTTTCTGTGACCACGAGGAACCTGAGACCACACTGTCCCCCCAAGGAATCTACCCCCCACTTAACTTCTGGAGCGACATCCTTTAGTGAAGAAGACTTCTAAAAGTTCCGATTTTGTGCTCTGCTGCTCTACTACTTGCCAGGACCCAGCCCTTCTCCCACAGTCTCTCTTCCTGTATATCACTTCAGATTTACTTTTCCACACATCCTACCTTCCAGTAAGTGGTCACTTTTCTGTTCCTAGAATTTTTGCTCTTCTCTCAGATCTCCTGTTGAGTTTTTAGGTGTTCAGAATGGTTTGATAACTATCTAGCTAAATTCTTGGGACCAGAAGAAATTTAGGTCTCCTACTCCTCTGCCATCTTGCTCCTCTCTCTTGGATCCATTTTTTTTTTAAATGCAATCTGTCAGTCTAAGTCTTTTGATTGGGAAACTTCCTTCATATGTATAAACAATGAATCTTGGAACACTGAAAAAATAAAATAATTTTTAAAAAATAAAGTACTTACTAATAGGGAAGGATTTATTTTGGGCATTTTTCCAGTTGTTTTCTGTATGTCTTATAGCCCTTTTGTCCATTTCCCCCATTATTGCCTTCCTTCATGTTTGGTTGTGTTTTTTTGGTTTAGATTATTTTCTCATTTCCTTTTTGTATATTCCATAGATAGTTTCCTTGTGATTTACTAAAAGGATTACATATTATATCCTAAAGCTCTAGAAATCTATTGAAAGTGATACCAACTTAACAGCATTCATTTACCAAAACTCTGTTCCTTTACAGCTCTATATCCATAAACATTATGCTGTTGTTGTCACAAATTGCCTCATTATATATTGTGTATCCATTACCATAGATTTATAATAACTTTTTTTGCATTTGTCTTTTAGATCTTATAGTAAACAAAAAGTGATATTACAAACCAAAATTGCAAAAGTAGGTTTGCACGTATGTTCCCTGGTCCAGCCTGTTTCTCCATTCTGGAGTTCAGCTTCCTGGGGATAATGATCTCATAAGAGTCAAAGACCCACTAGAGATGGATATATAAGTCCTGTCCCAAGTACCTGGGACAGCATAGATGGCCAAGAGATGAGGGACAGAATGGAGTAATCCTGGATCTAGGAGGTCCCCATTGGCCTCCAGGTAAGCCCAGACCCAATGCCCAGCAAGACCCACAGTGGCTAGTACCAGAGGTGCCAGAGGAGCCCAGGCAGGGGAATAACGCCACTGGAAGTCTCCAGTCTCTCTCACCACTCTTGTTCAACATAGTATTAGAAGTCCTAGCAACAGCAATCAGACAACAAAGAGAAATGAAAGGTATCCAAATGGGCAATGAAGAAGTCAAACTCTCTCTCTTTGCAGATGACATGATCCTTTATATGGAAAACCCCAAAGACTCCACCCCCAAACTACTAGAACTTATACAGTAATTCAGTAACGTGGCAGGATACAAAGTCGATATACAGAAATCAGTGGCTTTCTTAAACACTAACAATGAAAATACAGAAAGGGAAATTAGAGAATCGATTCCATTTACTATAGCACCGAGAACCATAAGATACCTGGGAATAAACCTAACCAAAGAGGTAAAGGATCTATACTTGAGGAACTACAGAAAAATCATGAAAGAAATTGAAGAAGACACAAAAAGATGGAAGACCATTCCATGCTCTTGGATCGGAAGAATAAACATTGTTAAAATGTCTCTACTGCCTAGAGCAATCTACATTTTTAATGCCATTCCAATCAAAATTCCACTAGTATTTTTCAAAGAGCTGGAGCAAATAATCCAAAAATTTGTAAGGAATCAGAAGAGAACCCAAATCGCTAAGGAAATGTTGAAAAACAAAAATAAAACTGGGGGCATCACTTTACCTAATTTCAAGCTTTACTACAAAGCTGTGATCACCAAGACAGCATGGTACTGACATAAAAACAGACACATAGACCTGTGGGACAGAGTAGAGAGCCCAGATATGGATCCTCAACTCTATGGGCAAATAATCTTCGACAAAGCAGGAAATAATATACAGTGGAAAAAAGACAGTCTATTCAATAAATGGTGCTGGGAAAACTGGACAGCTATGTATAGAAGAATGAAACTCGACCATTCTCTTACACCATACACAAAGATAAACTCAAAATGGATAAAAGACCTCAATGTGAGACAGGAATCCTTCAGAATCCTAGAGAAGAACATAGGCAGTAACCTCTTCGATATCAGCCACAGCAACTTCTTCCAAGATATGTCTCCAAAGGCAAAGGAAACAAAAGGGAAGATGAAATTTTGGGACTTCATCAAGATCAAAAGCTTCTGTACAGCAAAGGAAACAGTCAACAAAACAAAGAGGCAACCCACGGAATGGGAGAAGATATTTGCAAATGACAGTACAGACAAAAGGTTGATATCCAGGATCTATAAAGAACTCCTTAAACTCAACACACACAAAACAGATAATCATGTCAAAAAATGGGCAGAAGACATGAACAGATACTTCTCCAATGAAGACATACAAATGGCTACCAGACACATGAAAAAATGTTCATCATCACTAGCCATCAGGGAGATTTAAATTAAAACCTCATTGAGATATCACCTTATACCAGTTAGAATGGCCAAAATTAGCAAGACAGGAAACAACATGTGTTGGAGAGGATGTGGAGAAAGAGGAACCCTCTTCCACTGTTGGTGGGAATGCAAGTTGATGCAGCCACTTTGGAAAACAGTGTGGAAATTCCTCAGGAAATTAAAAATAGAGCTTCTCTATGACCCTGCAATTGCACTACTGGGTATTTACCCCAAAGATATAGATGTAGTGAAAAGAAGGGCCATCTGTACCCCCAAAGTTTATAGCAGCAATGGTCACCATCGCCAAACTGTGGAAAGAACCAAGATGCCCTTCAACAGATGAATGGATAAGGAAGATGTCCATATACACTATGGAGTATTGTGCCTCCATCAGAAAGGATGAATATCCAACTTTTGTAGCAATATGGACGGGACTGGAAGAGATGATGCTGAGTGAAATAAGTCAAGCAGAGAGAGTCAATTATCATATGGTTTCACTTATTTGTGGAGCATAACAAATAGCATGGAGGGCAAGGGAAGATGGAGAGGAGAAGGGAGTTGAGGGAAATTGGAAGGGGAGGTACCATGAGAGACTATGGACTCTGAAAAACAATCTGAGGGTTTTGAAGGGGCGGGGGCGTGGGAGGTTGGGGGAACCAGGTGGTGGGTTATTAGAGAGGGCACGTATTGCATGGAGCACTGGGTGTGGTGCAAAATCAATGAATACTGTTATGCTGAAAAGAAATAAAAATTTTTAAAGAAAGATGCTGGAAAACTATGGAAGGAGCCAAGATGTCCTTCAACAGAGGAATGGATAAAGATGATGTGGTTCATATATACAATGAAATATTACTCAACCATCACAAAGGATGATTACCTACCATTTACATTGACATGGATGGGACCAGAAGGCATTATGCTAAGTGAAATAAATCAAGTAGAGAAAGACAATTATCATATGTGGTTTCTCTTATATGTGGTACTAGGGGGAAGGGAAAGAAGCTGAATGTGAAGAAATCACAGAGAGAGAGAGAGAGAGAGAGAGAGAGTGTGCGAGAGCATAAGAGACTTTGCACTCCAGAAAACAAACTGAGAGTTACAGATGGGTTTTGGAGAGGGCATGTGTGGTGATGAGCACTGGGTGTTGTACGTAACTAATGAATCATTGAATGCTACATCAAAAACTAATAATGTACTACTATATGCTGGCTAACTGTACATAATTAAAAAAGAAAAGAAAAGATTCTGGAACCCATTGGTCATCAGGAAAATGAGAGTGAATTCCACAGTGAGACACTACTTTGCATCAGTTAAGATGGCTACAGTCAAAACGACTGACAATGCCAAATGCTGGAGAGAATGTGGAACAGATGGAGCTCCTGTCATTGATCAGAATGCAAAATATTATAATTTGTTTAGAAAGCAGTTTGGCAATTTCTTATAAAGGTTGATACATGCTTACTATGTGACCCATTGGTGCTCCTCAAGACATAAAATGACATAAATCTACAAAAGGACTTGTAGGGGCACCTGGATGGGTTTTTCAGTTAACTGTCCCACTCTTGATTTCAGCTTATGGTCCTGAGATCAAGCCCCGTGTCAGGCTCTGCACTCAATGCAGAGTCTGCTTGTCCTTCTCCCTCCCACTGTTTATGCTCTCTCTCTCTTTCTCTCAAATAAATAAAACCTTTTTTAAATAAACAACCAAACAAAAGTATGTGTACACAATCCTGTGAGTTGCTTTACTCACAATAGCTTCAAATGGCAACAATCAAAATGTCCATTAAGGTAGAACAAAGGTAGAGACATCATGCTCCCTGACTTCAAACTATATTACAAAGCTATCATAATCAAAACAGTAGAGTACTGACATTAAAAACAAACATATAGATCAATAGAATAGAATAGAGAGCCCAGAAATAAACTCATGCATTTATATTCAATTAATATATGGCAAGAGAGCCAAGAATGAAAAATGGGGGAATGAACTGTTTCTTCAATTAATGGTGTTGGGAAAACTGGACAGCCATGTGCAAAAGAATGATATTGGGCTACTACCTTTTCACAGTGTATACAATTACCAAATCATTCTATAGTACACCTGAAACTAACATGATGTTCTATATATGTTACACCTCCACGAAAGTGTCCAGTATCTGTGAACAGATAAACAAATTTTCATATATTCATACAACAGAATCCTGAGGAATAAAAGGAAGAAATTACTGATACTAACAATAACAATGAAGATTCTCAAAACTGTTCAGCTGAGTGAAAGAGGACAGATAAAAACTAAACCAGACAAGGATCCCACCAAAAAAGAGAGCTATAGACCAATATCCTTGATGAACACAGATGCGAAAATACTCAACAAAATACTAGCCAATAGGATTCAACAGTACATTAAAAGGATTATTCCCCACGACCAAGTGGGATTTATTCCAGGGCTGCAAGGTTGGTTCAAAATCCGCAAATCAGTCAATGTGATACAACACATCAATAAAAGAAAGAACAAGAACCATATGATACTCTCAATAGATGCTGAAAAAGCATTTGACAAAGTACAGCATCCCTTCCTGATCAAAACTCTTCAAAGTGTAGGGATAGAGGGCACATACCTCAATATCATCAAAGCCATCTATGAAAAACCCACCGCAAATATCATTCTCAATGGAGAAAAACTGAAAGCTTTTCCGCTAAGGTCAGGAACACGGCAGGGATGTCCATTATCACCACTGCTATTCAACATATTACTAGAGGTCCTAGCCTCAGCAATCAGACAACAAAAGGAAATTAAAGGCATCCAAATAGGCAAAGAAGAAGTCAAATTATCACTCTTCGCAGATGATATGATACGATATGTGGAAAACCCAAAAGACTCCACTCCAAAACTGCTAGAACTCATACAGGAATTCAGTAAAGTGTCAGGATATAAAATAAATGCACAGAAATCAGTTGCATTTCTCTACACCAACAGCAAGACAGAAGAAACGGAAATTAAGGAGTCAATCCCATTTACAATTACACCCCAAACCATAAGATACCTAGGAATAAACCTAACCAAAGAGACACAGAACCTATACTCAGAAAACTATAAAGTACTCATGAAAGAAATTGAGGAAGACACAAAGAAATGGAAAAATGTTCCATGCTCCTGGATTGGAAGAATAAATATTGTGAAAATGTCTATGCTACCTAAAGCAATCTATACATTTAATGCAATTCCTATCAAAGTACCATCCATCTTCTTCAAAGAAATGGAACAAATAATTCTAAAATTTATATGGAACCAGAAAAGGGATATTGAAAAAGAAAGCCAACGTTGGTGGCATCACAATTCCGGACTTCAAGCTCTATTACAAAGCTGTCATCATCAAGACAGCATGGTACTGGCACAAAAACAGACACATAGATCAATGGAACAGAATAGAGAGCCCAGAAATAGACCCTCAACTCTATGGTCAACTAATCTTTGACAAAGCAGGAAAGAATGTCCAATGGAAAAAAGACAGCCTCTTCAATAAATGGTGCTGGGAAAATTGGACAGCCACATGCAGAAAAATGAAATTGGACCATTTCCTTACACCACACACAAAAATAGACTCAAAATGGATGAAGGACCTCAATGTGAGAAAGGAATCCATCAAAATCCTTGAGGAGAACACAGGCAGCAACCTTTTCGACCTCAGCCGCAGCAACATCTTCCTAGGAACAACGCCAAAGGCAAGGGAAGCAAGGGCAAAAATGAACTATTGGGATTTCATCAAGATCAAAAGCTTTTGCACAGCAAAGGAAACAGTTAACAAAATCAAAAGACAACTGACAGGATGGGAGAAGATATTTGCAAACGACATATCAGATAAAGGACTAGTGTCCAGAATCTATAAAGAACTTAGCAAACTCAACACCCAAAGAACAAATAATCCAATCAAGAAATGGGCAGAGGACATGAACAGACATTTCTGCAAAGAAGACATCCAGATGGCCAACAGACACATGAAAAAGTGTTCCATATCACTCGGCATCAGGGAAATACAAATCAAAACCACAATGCGATATCACCTCACACCAGTCAGAATGGCTAAAATCAACAAGTCAGGAAATGACAGATGCTGGCGAGGATGCGGAGAAAGGGGAACCCTCCTACACTGTTGGTGGGAATGCAAGCTGGTGCAACCTCTCTGGAAAACAGCATGGAGGTTCCTCAAAATGTTGAAAATAGAACTGCCCTATGATCCAGCAATTGCACTATTGGGTATTTACCCTAAAGATACAAACGTAGTGATCCAAAGGGGCACGTGTACCCAAATGTTTATAGCAGCAATGTCCACAATAGTCAAACTATGGAAAGAACCTAGATGTCCATCAACAGATGAATGGATCAAGAAGATGTGGTATATATACACAATGGAATACTATGCAGCCATCAAAAGAAATGAAATCTTGCCATTTGCGACAACATGGATGGAACTAGAGCGTATCATGCTTAGCGAAATAAGTCAAGCAGAGAAAGACAACTATCATATGATCTCCCTGATATGAGGAAGTGGTGATGCAACATGGGGGCTTAAGTGGGTACGAGAAGAATCAATGAAACAAGATGGGATTGGGAGGGAGACAAACCATAAGTGACTCTTAATCTCACAAAACAATCTGAGGGTTGCTGGGGGGAGGGGGTTTGGGAGAAGGGGGTGGGATTATGGACATTGGGGAGGGTATGTGCTTTGGTGAGTGCTGTGAAGTGTGTAAACCTGGTGATTCACAGACCTGTACCCCTGGGGATAAAAATATATGTTTATAAAAAATAAAAAATTATATAAAAAAAAAACTATACAGCATATGAGTCCATTTCTCAGTCGGTCCTGAGAGAAGAGTAAACTAACCTTCAATGACAGAAACCAGATCACTCTTTGCTCCAGTGAAGAATTGTCTGTCAACATGCATGAGAGAACATTCTGGATGATGAATATATTTTGATCTCAGCTGAGATTGTGGTTACACCAGCGTATACATTTGTCAAAATGCATTAAATTGTACACTTAAAAGGTACATTTTTATGCTTAAACTATATGTTCATTAAGAACAACAGTGTGCTGTTGATATATAGATAGATGATAGAGATAAGTGGAAGAGTATGGAGAACTTAGATCACAGTCTATAAAAATTAATATATGATAATGACATACCAAATTAGTAAGAAAATGATCATTTAAAAAAAAAAGAATTGATGCTGGAAAAATTAAGTGTCCATTTAGAATGAAATAACATTGGGCCTTTGCTTCTCCATATTCAAAAATATAATTTCTAAATGGATTTAAAACTTAAACAGAAAGGTTTAATTTAAAAATTAAAAATTTCCATTTTTTAAAGCATATGTCTAATTTTGGTATTGGAGAGAAACTTTTCAACTATTCCTGGGGATATTGGGAAGAAATTTTTCAAGTAATCAAGAGCTATCAAGAAAAAAATGATATATGTGATGATGTTGAAAGATTCAATAAAGGAGACTTAGGTGAGTCTAAGGATTTCTTCTCTTCTTTCACATAAACACATTAATATGCAGAAATAAACCAGACTGGAAAAAAAAGTCTGAGTTGGGCAGAAGAACAGTTGACATCCTCATGATTCATCATTGGAGGGCTCAGTTTGAGGCTTTCTTCTTCATGGGCTGATACAGACATGGAGAGAGCCCTAGACTTAGTGCACACTAGCTAGGGCTGTTGAAGAGTTAAGGTTTCTGCAGCTGGAGATGGGGGTGGTTATTTTCATGTCCACTGTAGGTCCCCACAGGCTACTATTACAGGGAGCCAAGATCTAATAAACCCAGGAAGTCTGGGTATTTCCCTCTCCTCATCACCCCAGGAAATGGCTCCAGTTTCCCTAGGGAAGCACTGGGGAAGATTTATAGCATCACTTGTGGCTGCTTGGCAAGGTTCATTCTTCCTGAGAGACTCAGTCTTTTCTGTTAAGGAGTTCCAGGTCTAAGGACTGTACAAGAGGTCATACATTCCCACTATGTTGTCCCAAACTAGAGTTTTTCTAATTATTATGTAAGTCAAAAAATTTTGTAGTAGGCTTACCATCTATTTCACTCCCAGGGACCCCAGGATAATAAATCACCACCACATGTCCCTGACCACAAGGTAAGTACTCCTATTTTGTCTCTAGGTGGTTAAGTGCCATACCTATCTTGTACTTCTCCAGGATCCTATGATTCCCACCAACATCAGGAAGCCAAATCCATGGCAGTATCTCCCACTATTAGAAGCAGCCTGTAGAGGACATACCACAAGGTTCTTAAAGTTTTTTCTTTTAAGATTTTATTAATTTGACAGAGACACACAGAGAGAGGGAACACAAGCATGGGAAGCAGGAGAGGGAGAAGCAGACTTCCTGCTGAGCAGTGAACCCAGTGCAGGGCTCAATTCAAGGACCCTGGGATCATGAACTGAGCCGAAGGCAGATGTTTAATAACTGAGCCACCCTGGAGACCCAAGGATCTTAAAGTCTTGATGAAGAGATGTCTTCTGGACTTTTGTTTGTGGGAGGCAAAGAAACAAGGAGAGAAATACAGCTGCATGGAGCTCTGAGAACTAGGACTGTGGAAGAGGGGCCACAGAAATAATAGAAAGATGCAAGTACTACAAGATCCCCAGTGTCAGTGTAGGGAGGGCAGGGTGGGAAGCACTGACCTCACTTTCCTCTCACCTTCCAGGCTCCTGCTGGTGACTCCCATTGACCAAAGCTAACTGGGAGCCTATCAACAAGAGAGCCCAGGGTGTGCATCCTGAAGAGAACGAGGCAGGACAGAGATGCATGTCCAGGGGTAGAGGCGTTGGGAGGTGGAGAGCAGAAGGAAAATACCAGTTAATAACATTAGGTATCACCAGTATCATATGTTCTAGGCATCTTACAAGTATTAAATGGGTTTAATCACCACCAAAACTCTGCAAAATAGAAACATTATTATTCCTATCTCAGTGAGGAGAAAACGCAGGGTAAGCTCTTTCACTGTCTGTGCTTATGCTCAGAAGAGAAAGTGCAGCATAAATCACTAAATAGCAGTTAAAATATTCACTGTTAGAACTGTCATTCCAAACGACATATTATAAAGAGCCAGCCATTACACACTTTTAAAATTTGACCTAAGAGGTCAGGTAGCCTTGGGGCTGGGGCAGAAGTGTTCAGTTTTGTGCTGATGAATACACAAAGAAAGCCAGGCTGAAAGAAGAAGGAAGGGAGAAGAATAGATGCCCAAAGGGAACCACAGACCATGTGATCCAAGTCAGTGACTGAGTCAGCCACTAATTAAGGGCTTCTCATTTCCCCAGGCAGAGCCCACAAGTCCTAGGCATTCTTTATTTCTGCAAGAGGCTTCTTTATCCTCTCAATAAGCCCACTTGAATTTGAGCTGACTGGAGTGTACTTCTCCATCAATCATACACAAAATCTTAATTGTAATAATTTCCAATGAACTGTGAGCACAGAAGTTAGGCTTATTCTTGTTTCATTCCACCATCTCTCTTGTATGATGAGGAGGAGGTATCAATGACCTCCATATTCTTCTCTGGCTCTGACATCCTGTATTTCTAGTTCCTTTTCAATGACTGCTTTTGGAAGCACATACCCTAAAGTTTCCAGCTGAATACCTTATGCCTCCTGTGCCTAAGCATTCCTAGGGCTATTTCAGATAAGAGGCTTTCATGTAACTATCCTCACAAACATTGAACCAACTCTATGACCATCTGTGTCATGGCCAACTGTTTGCTCTTTTGATGTGTACATAAAGGGAGGAGACAGCAAGCTTGCGTATTATAAATTATGTCATCTTAAAAAGGAAACAAAGGCAAGACTTTGGAATAAAACCATAAAATTTGTTAATTTTAAGCCCGAACCCTTTCAGGGATGCTCATAAAATTCTTATCTAAAGAGTGTTTAGGGAATTGTTGACTAAGGAACATCGTCATTCAAAGAGATATGAAGAAGCATATGGGTTACCTTAGGTAGAAATGCAAGCAAAGACCCCATCTCTGCCTAGGCAAAACAACTGGTGACTCCTTCCAAAAAAAACTCGTGTGTTTGATTCCTTCCTTACCTTGACCCACAGACTCACATTTGATGCCCACTAGTTGCTTCTTGGCATTAGCTTTGCATTTGTCTCTTTTACTTTGTATTAAGATCTGGGTTCCTCCAAATGTGATACTGTTTTGTTTGACCATCCTTATCTTTAGGGGTTGCCAAGGAAGGACAAAATATATTTACCTGCCAGGTGGGCACAGGTGTAATGACTCACCATGGGACACTTCCTTACTGGTAATCCCAGGGCCCTCCTAAGCCCTAATAAGTTGAGTACTCTGTGTTGTCTGACAAGAATTCTTGCTAGTCTTAGGATTCCTTATACAATTAGCCTACTTCCTGCAGTTTAGTGTGATGGTGGTGGCAGTGTTCCTGTATCCCACCCTCATGCTCCTGAAGTCACCAATCATGTCTCCAGTTAGGAAAAAAAGCCCTTTGTAAGTAGCAAAAGCTGTCTCCCTTCTCATACATAATTGATAAGAATGTAATACGAGGGGCACCTGGGTGGCTCAGTGGGTTGAAGCCTCTGCCTTTGGCTCAGGTCGTGATCCCAGGGTCCTGGGATCGAGCCCCACATCGGGCTCTCTGCTCTACAGGTAGCCTGCTTCCTTCTCTCTCTCTGCTTGCTTCTCTGCCTACTTGTGATCTCTGTCTGTCAAATAAATACATAAAATCTTAAAAAAAAAAAAGAATGTAAAATGATTTAACCACTTTTAAGGAAAGTCTGGCAAGTTCTTTTTTTTAAAAGATTTTATGTATTTATTTGACAGAGAAAGAGAGAAAGAGCATAAGCAGGGGTTGCAGCAGGCAGAGGGAGAGGGAGAAGCATGCTTCCCATTGGGCAGGGAGCTCAACATGGGGCCCAATCCCAGGATCCTGGAATCAGGACCTGAGCTTCAGCTCAGGCAGATGTTTAATTGACTGAGCCACCTCAGGTGCCCCAAAGTTTGGCAAATTCGTATTAAACTAAACAACTACCTATTCTATGACTCAGTAATTCCAAGGTATTTACCCAAAAGAAAGTAAAATACATCCACAAAATGACTTATTATACAAGAATGTTTATAGCAGCTTTAATATTATAAGACCAGGCTGGAAACATTCAGGTAACTTTCAATGGATGGATAAACTGTGATCTATTCCCTCTATAGAATATTCAAAAGATCTATAAAAAGCAACAAATCACTGACAAAGAAAACAACATGGATGAAGGACCTCTGGGTGGCTCAGTTGGTTAAGCATCTGACCCTTGGTTTGGCTCAGGTCATGATCTCAGTATTGTGGGATTGAGCCCCAGCTCAGGCTCTGTGCTCAGTATGGAGTCTGCTTCAGACTCTTTCTCCCTCTCCCTCCCTCTCTGCCCTTCCCCACTCACACATGTGCTCGCTCTCCCTCTCAAATAAATGAATAAAATCTTTTTTAAAAATGGATGAATCTCAAAAACATTTTATTGAGTAAAAGAAGCCATGCATAAAAGAGTGTGTGCTCTTTAATTCCACTGTTAGGAGTTCTGAAATTTAAAATCTATGGTTAAAAAAAAAGTACTTGACTATAGCTCAGGTAGGAACTGATTGGGAAGGGGCACAAAGAACTTCCCAGGGTGATGGAAGGGTTCTATATCTTCATAGGAGTTTCGTTTACACATTTGTGTGCACTTGTCAAAACTGAAAATCTATACTAGAGATTTGTGCATATCCTTGTATGTAAAATTTTACCTCAAAATAAAATCTGTAAGTAAGTATTTAACCTAGTAAATGATAGGTATGCTGAAGCATTTAGAGGAAAGTATACTGATGTTGCAATCTACTTTGAAATGCATTTTTAAAAACACACAACACGGATTGATGGGTACACTGGGATTTGGGTAAATATATAAATATGTGATAAAGGAAGAATAGTAAAATGCTAAAAATAAATTCTAAGTTACGAGTATACAGGCAAAAGTATACTACTTTTATAAGAGCCTTTCAAATTTATGTTTGAAAATTTTTGTGATAATGAAGTACTGTACTTCAAGTCTTTTTTTTTTTTTTTAAGATTTTATTTATTTATTTATTTGACAGAGAGAGACAGTGAGAGAGGGAACACAGGCGGAGGTAGTGAGGAAGGGAGAAGCATGATTCCCGCCAAGCAAGGACCCTGATGCAGGGCCCAATCTCAGGACCCTGGGATCATGCTTTGAGCCAAAGGCAGATGCTTAACAACTGAGCCACCAGGCGCCCCTCAAGTCTTTTTTTTTTTTTTTAAATTAGCCATATAGTATATAGTATATATACTATATATACTATATACTATAGCCATATAGTATATAGTATATATACTATATATACTATATACTATATGGCTAATGTATATAGCCATATAGTATATCATTAGTTTTTTTTAATGATACAAACAAAACAGATCTTTATATTTTAAATTAAATTTTATTTTTTCAGTGTTCCAAGATTAGTGCTCCATGTAATATGTACCCTCCTTAATACCCACCACCAAGCTCTCCTAACCACTGACTCCCCTCCCCTCCAAAACCCTTAGTTTATTTCTCAGAGTCCACAGTCTTTCATGGTTCGTCTCCTCCTCCTATTTCCCCCAATTCACTTTTCCTTTCCTTTTCCTAATGTTCTCTGTGTTATTCCTTATGCTCCACAAGTAAGTAAAACTGAATGATAATTGACTCTCGCTGCTTGACTTATTTTACTCACCATAATCTCCTTAAGTCCTGTCCATGTTGATACAAAAGTTGGGTATTCATTCTGTCTGATGGAGGCATAATATTCCATTGTATATATGGACCACATCTTCTTTAACCATTCATCTGTTGAAGGGCATCTTGGTTCTTTCCATACTTTGGCGACCATGGCCATTGCTGCTATAAACATTAGGGCACAGATGGCCCTTCTTTTTACTACATCTGTATCTTTGGGGTAAATATCCAGTAATGCAATTGCAAGGGAAGCTCATAGGGTAGCTCTAGTTTTTATTTCTTTTTTTAAAAATATTTTTATTTATCTATTTGATAGAGAGATCACAAGTAGGCAGAGAGGCAGGCAGAGAGAGAGGAGGAAGCAAGTTCCCTGCTGAGCAGAGAACTCCATGTGGGGTTCAATCCCAGGACCCTGGGATCATGACCTGAGATAAAGGCAGAAGCTTTAACCCACTGAGCCATCCAGGCACCCCTCTTTTTTTATTATTTCTTAAGGAATCATCACACTGCTTTCCAAAGTGGCTGCACCAACTTGCAGTCCCACCAACCGTGTAAGAGGGTTCCCCTTTCTCCACATCCTTTCCAACAGTTGTTGTGTACTGTCCTGTTAATTTTGGCCATTCTAACTGGTGTAAGGAGGTGGTATCTCAATGTGATTTTGATTTGAATCTCCCTGATGGCTAATGATGATGAACATTTTTTCATGTGTCTGTAAGCTACTTGTACACCTTCTTTGGAGAAGTGTCTGTTCATGTCTTCTGCCCATTTTTTTTATGTGATTATCTGTTTTGTGTGTGTTGAGTTTGAGGAGTTCTTTATAGATCTTAGATATCAGCCCTTTGTCTGTAGTGTTGTTTGCGAATATCTTCTCCCATTCTATGGGTTGCTTTTGTTTTGTTGACTGTTTCCTTTGCCATGCAGAAGCTTTGATCTTGATGAAGTCCCAAAAGTTCATTTTCGCTTTTGTTTCCTTTGTCTTTGGAGACAAGTCTTGAAAGAAGTTGTGGCCAATGTTGAAGAGGTTACCGCCCATGTTCTCCTCTAGGACTTTGGAAAGCAGTTATGCTCACCACTATACCACCAACGCACTTCTCCAGGAGTTTGATAGATTCCTGCCTCACATTGAGGTCTTTTATCCATTTTGAATTTATCTTTGTGTATGGTGTAAGAGAATGGTCAAGTTTCATTCTTCTATACATAACTGTCCAATTTTCCCAGCACCTTTATTGAAGAGACTGTCTTTTTTCCACTGCTTATTTTTTTCTGCTTTGTCAAAGATTATTTGACCATAGATTTGCGGGTCCATATCTGGACTCTTTACTCTGTTCCACTGGTCTATGTGTCTGTTTTTGTGCCAGTACCATACTGTCTTGGTGATCACACCTTTGTAGAAAAGCTTGAAATCAGGCAATGTGATGCCCCCAGCTTAGTTTTTCTTTTTCAACATTTCCTTAGCAATTCAGGGTCTTTTAGGATTGTTTGTTCCAGCACTTTGAAAAATGCTAGTGGGATTTTGATCAGGGATTTGATCAGGAAAGTATAGATTGCTCTGGGCAGTATAGACTTTTTAACAATGTTTATTCCTCTGATCCATGAGCATGGAATGCTCTTCCATCTTTTTGTGTCTTCTTCAATTTCTTTCATAAGTGTTCTGTAGTTCCTCAAGTACAGACCCTTTATCTCTTTGGTGAGGTTTATTCCAGGGTATCTTTTGGTTCTCGGTGCTATAGTAAATGGAATAGATTCTCTATTTTCCCTTTCTATGTCTTCATTGTTAGTGTATAAGAAAGCCACTGATTTCTGTACATTGGCTTTGTATCCTGCCAAATTACTGAATTGCTGTATGAGTTCTTGTAGTTTTGGGGTGGAGTCTCTTGGGTTTCCCATATAAAGTATCACATCATCTGTGAAGAGAGAGAGTTTGAGTTCTTTTTTGCCAATTCAAATACCTTTTATTTCTTTTTGTTGTCTGAGTGCTGTTAGCTAGGACTTCTAGTACTATGTTGAAGAGCAGTGGCAATAAAGGGCATCCTTGTCATGTTCCTCATCTTAAAGGGAAGGTTGTCAGGTTTTCCCCATGGAGAATTATATTCGCTGTGGGTTTTTCATGGATAGATTTTATGAAGTTGAGGAATGTTCCCTCTATCCCTATACTTTGGAACATTTTAATCAGGAATGGATGCTGTATTTTGTCAAATGCCTTTTCTGCATCAATTGAGAGGACCATGTGGTTCTCTCTTTTCTTATTGACTTGTTCTATCACATTGATTGATTTGCAAATGTTGAAGCACACTTGCATCCCAGGGATAAATCCCACCTGGTCATGGTAAATAATCTTTTTAATGTACTGTTGGATCCTATTAGCTAGGATCTTGTTGAGAATCTTAGCATCCATATTCATCAGGGATATTGGTCTGAAATTGTCCTTTTTGATGGGGTCTTTGCCTGGTTTGGGAATCAGGGTAATGCTGGCTTCACAGAGTCTGGAAGTTTTCCTTCTGTTTCTATTTTTTGAAGCAGCTTCAGGAGAATAGATATCATTTCTTCTTTGAATGTTTGGGAGAATTCCTCAGGGAATCTGTCAGGTCCTGGTTCCTGTTTTCTTTTTCTTTTTTTTTTTTTTTTAAGATTTTATTTATTTTATTTGACAGAGAGAGAGATCACAAGTATGCAAAGAGGCAGGCAGAGACAGAGGGGGAAGCAGGCTCCCTGTTGAGCAGAGGGCCCGATGCGGGGCTTGATCCCAGGACACTGAGATCATGACCTGAACCAAAGGCAGTGGCTTAATCCACTGAGCCACCCAGGCGCCCTGGGTTCCGTTTTTTGGGAGGTTTTTGATCACTGCTTCAATCTCATTACTAGATATTGGTCTATTCAGATTATCAATTTCTTCCTGTTTCAGTCTTGGAAGTTTAGAGGTTTCCCAGAATGTCCCAGAATGCATCCATTTTTTCTAGGTTGCTTAACTTATTGGAATATAACTGTTGATAATAATTTCTGATGATTGTTTCTTCTATTTACTTGGTCTTAGTCATGATCTCTCACCTTTCATTCATAATTTTATTAATTTGGGTCCTCTCTTTTCTTTTGGATGAGTTTGGCCAGGGGTTTATTGACCTTATTGATTCTTTCAAAGAACCAGTTTCTAGTTTTTGTTGATGTGTTCTACTGTATCTCTAGTTTCTAACTCATTGATCTCTGTTCTAATCTTGATTATTTCCCTCCTCGTGTGTGGGGTTGGCTTGATTTGTTGTAGATTTTCCAGTTGTTTAAGGTGTAAAGAGAGCTGGTGTATTCAGGATTTAAAAATTTTTTTGAATGAGGCTTGGGTGGCTATGCATTTCCCCCTTAGGATCGCCTTTGCTGTATCCCATACGTTTTGGATCAATGTGTCTTCATTCTCATTGGTTTCCATGAATTACTTAAGTTCTTTGATTTCCTGGTTGATCCAAACATTCTTGAGGAGGTTGGTCTTTAGCTTCCAAGTGTTTAAATTCCTTCCAAACTTTTTCTTATGGTTGAATTCCAGTTTCAAAGCATTGTGATCTGAGAATATGCAGGGAATAATCTCAATCTTTTGGTATCGGGTGAGCCCTGAATTGTGACCCAGTACGTGGTCTATTCTGGAGAAAGTTCCATGTGTGCTCGAGAAGAATGAGTCTTCTGTTTGTTTTTGTTTTTGTTTTTGTTTTTTTTTTTTTTTAATGGTGGAATGTTCTGTATATATATATATATGAGGTCTATCTGGTCCAAGGTGTCATTCAAAGCTCTTATTTCTTTATTGATTTTCTCTTTGGATGATCTGAGTGTGGCATGTTAAGATCCCCTACAATTAGTGTATTCATATCAACATGACTCTTTTTTAAATAATATTTTTATTTATTTATTTGACAGAAAGAGAGAGATCACAAGTAGGCAGAGAGGCAGGCAGAGAGAGAGAAGGAAGCAGGTTCCCTGCTGAGCAGTGAGTCTGATGCAGGGCTCATCCCATGACCCTGAGGTGATGACCTGAGCCGAAGGCAGAGGCTTTTACCCACTGAGCCACCCAGGCGCCCCTCAATATGACTCTTTATTTTTTTTTCAGTTCAAGTATTTTTTAATTTTTTATAAACATATTATTAACCACAGGGGTACAGGTCTGTGAATCGCCAGGTTTACACACTTCACAGCACTCACCATATCACATACCCTCCCCAATGTCCATAACCCCACCACCCTCTCCCTACCTCCCTCCCCCCGGTCACCCTCAGTTTGTTTTGTGACAGTAAGAGTCTCTTATGGTTTGTCTCCCTCCCAATCCCATCTTGTTTCATTTATTCTTTTCCTACCTCCCAAGCCCTCCACGTTGCATCTCCACTTCCTCATATCAGGGAGATTGTATGGTAGTTACGACTCTTTATTTTGATTAAGAGTTGGCTTATGTAGTTGGCTGCTCCCATATTGGGGGCATAAATATCTACAATTGCTAGATCTTCTTGGTGGATAGACCCTTTAAACATGATGTAGTGTTCTTCTGTATCTCTGACTACAGTCTTTAACTTAAAATCTAATTTATCTGATATGAGAATCACTACCCCAGCTTTCTTTTGAGGCCCATTGTCATGAAAGATGGTTCTCCATCCCTTCACTTTCAGTCTGGATGTACCTTTAGGTCCAAATGTATCGTTTGTAGACAGCATATGGATGGGTCCTCTCATTTTATCCAGTCTACAACCCAGTGCCATTTTATGGGAGCATTTAGGCCATTCATGTTGAGAGTGATTATTGAAAGATAAGTTTTTATTGACATCATGTTGCCTGAAGTTCTTTTTTCCAGAGATTGTCTCTGTAAATTTCTGTTTCATGTCACTCTTGGGTTTTTTCTTCTTTTATTAACCCCCCCTTAATATTTTTTGTAGTGCTGGCTTGGTGGTCACATGCTCTTTTAAACCTTGCCTACATCATTTGTTTTTGATGTAGTGTTCAATGATTCATTAGTTGTGTGCACCCAGTGCTCATCATAACATGTGCCCTCCTTAATATCCATTACCTGGCTACCCCCTCCACACCCTCCCCTCTGAAACCCTCAGTTTGTTTCCTGGAGTCATTACTAGGTATTTACCCCAAAGATACAGATATAGTGAAAAGAAGGGGCACATGCACCCCAGTGTGATGCTGAGATTCCCTTCATCAGATGAAGGGATAAAGAAGATGTGGTACCTATATACAATGGAATATAACTCAGCCCTTAGAAAGATGAGTACCCACCATGTGCATCAACATGGATGGAAATGGAGGGGATTATGTACTTCAAGTCTTTGGAGATCCCACAAGGAGAAAAGTGTCATCATGTCATGTCAACCACACTAATGATTAATCATGTTCATTAGAACACCATCTTTTCAACTTTAGAAAGTGTGAAAATGCAGAGGAGGGCCAGTTAAGTATCCTCCAGATTGAGAACTCACTTTAAGGCCAAAAAATGAAGCAAGCTGCTCCATATTATTTACACAACTTTATGTGAGGTAACTTACTGACAGAGGTACCCTGAGGTCAGACATTCTAAACAGTATAAGGCTATTCTCTGCGCTCACTCTCTGCCCCATTTGGACCTCAAGCCATGGCTTGTATAAAGCAAGGGGCATGGTTGTAAGGGCACAGGGAAGTTATCTGAAGTGGGGCCATATGTGCATGAGAGGGGAGAACAAGATGGAGGGCCAAAGATGGAGTCAGTGTTGTCAGCATGCCCACAGAAAGTGTCCATGATTTTATAATCTGATTCTTATGAAGTTTTTGCTGTGTACTATGAAAAACTCCTTGCATTCATTATCTCATTTAATATTCAAAACTTTCCTATGTTAGATGTATAATTCATATCTGATTGTATTAGTAAAAAAATAGAGTACTCTTGAGCCTAAGTGTCTACCCAAGGCCCTCCAGCTAATTGATAGCAGAGCCTGGTGAGAACCTGAATCTTGATGCCAAAGGCCATGCATAGA
Organism: Mustela putorius furo; assembly: GCF_011764305.1. NCBI lineage: Eukaryota > Metazoa > Chordata > Mammalia > Carnivora > Mustelidae > Mustela > Mustela putorius. The sequence goes on from NW_025421424.1 coordinate 2,442,384, forward strand.
CACTACACTGGCCTGACTTCTTTCAAATCCATTATCTGAGTTAGAAATGCCTCAGAAATCATCTGCTCCAATGTTATTATTTTGGAGATAATTAAGAGGCCCAGAAAGGACTAAGATTCTCCCACATACGAATTCTCTTCTCATTAAGAGAAAAGTCATTTTCTTTGTAGTTTTTAATCCCTTACTCTGCGATAAATCATAGCACAGGAAATAGTATCATACTTTTTGACTTAAGATGAAAGTATTAAAAGACTGACAATAGCCAAAGTGTGATTGAGGATGTGGAGCTCTTAGAACTCTTGTACATTACTGGTGGAAGTGTAAAATGGGAAAGTTTGTTACTTTCTAACAAACTTAACTACACACCCATGGCATGAGCCAGCAATCCCACTCCTATTCCAGGAATGGAAACATATATCCATCAAGAGGCTAACAATGTTCATAGCAGCTTTTGTCAGAAGCTGAAATGTCCATCAACCAAGAATGAGGAATCATAATAACAATGACCTGTGCTGTATTTGTGCAATGGAATGCTACTGGGTGTTAGAAAGAACAAATTATCAATACAGGCAACAATGTGAAAAAATCACAAAAACATTATGTCAAGTGAGAAAAATCCGGACATAACAGAGTACATATTTTATTCCCATAAATTTAAAAAAGGAAAAGGCAAGACTAATCTGTGGTGATGGAAGTCACCTAGGTGGGAGGGGCAAGAGGGAATTTCCCGCGGATGGAAAAGGTTCTACATCTTGATTTGGGTTATTGTTACACAGCTGTATAGGTTTGTCAAAAATGTTCAAGCTTAATGTGTAAAATGCATGCATTAAACCTAATAAGGTAAAGTCATCATTTTAAAAAAATCTTAGAATGCAAAACAAAACACAATTAATCAAGGAATTTGGCATTAAGAGGAATCCATTTTCACCCTCACATCTTGAAGATGTGATAGGGCAAGACTCAAGAGATGAGAAACAAGTGGATAATGCAGTGGAAATAAAATGACTTGAAGAAGAAGGGGAAAGAAAGAGAAGAAAGGGAAGGGAAGGAAGGAAAGAAAGGGGAGGAGGGAAAAGGAAGTTCTGAAGCCACCCAGAATTCCAAAACAAAACGAAAAGATAAATGAAAGTGACCATTTGAAACAATGCAGAATTACACAAAAATTGAAACCTCTTCCCTTTTTCTATTCTCACCTCATTCTCCAGGGTAATCAGAGAAATGTGGTTTGCATGCTTTTTCTAGGCACATAACTATATACACACATAAATACCTAGATAGCTTAGTTCTTTTACAAAAATAGGATCACAATCTATATACAATACTATAATTTTCCATTAATATTATACAGTGAAATACTAATTAAAAAATAAAACAAAAACAAGCCAAATCCAGAGTCTGGTAAGGTCTTTGTGAATATGACAGAATTTATAAATATCTTGGTGAAATGTAGAACAGTTTATATAATAATTTTAAAAATAGGTTTAATATTAGACAAACCTGTTTTTAAGTCTTTTGAGCAAAGCAACGATGCCTCATCAACCCTCTCTCTCTGCCCTCACCCTCCCCTCCCCTCTCTTTTTGCCCCTCTGCCATCAAATTTCATGTTTATTGCCCCAAAGCAGAACTACTTAGATATATATCTTATGCTTCCATCCTGCTAATCAATATTCTTAGGGTCTTACTTTCCACCCCAATTTGCTTATCAAGAGAATATCTCTGAAGACAACACCTCGCAAACAAATTGTAGGGCCTGGTATAACAATCTTTTCACACCTCCATATATGCATCTGTAAAGTCGGTATGTTTTCAGATAATAAGCTCAGTCAAGTCAGTGGAAATCTTTAGAAGAAAATATAGGAGATGGAAGATAACATACATTATGTGTCTTCTTTGTGTCAGGTACTGTCTGGGGCACTCCAGTATAGTGAGTTTTGGTCCAGCAAACACATTTGAGCACTATCTAAGCACCATTTAAGCACATATCTAAGATAAGCAGATAGAAATGGAAAGTCGCATCGCTGTGCTTGAGAAGTGACACCCTGTTGAGAGCAACAGGCCTGTAAACAAATAATTTTTACATAAAAAGGAAAATGTTATTACAGAGAAGGGGCAGGCTTAGGGCTGGGTTTCTGGAGGAGAGGGAGCCTGAGTTGAAAATGCTGAAGGATGAAGAAAAGAGCTAGTCGCATATACAGTTTTTCAATTTATAAGGCATAACTTCCATTGTTCCTTTTGAGCAAATCAGCTGATGCTTTCCAGCTGGTAGAGCTTTCCACAGATACAGATAGACTTCCTAGGAAACATGGAGATGGGGAGATTACTCTATGTCACCAGTCCCCCACATCAGAGATGAGTGAGTAGGCATAAACTCACTTACCCTCAAAACAAGAGTTTCTTCAGACTAGCTATAAAAGTTAATGAAAACCTCCTCAAATGACTCATTTTCTCTCTCCCGTAGATAGAACTGGTCCAGGAGCATAGGATGTTGTAGGGTTTGCCTTCAGCTCTGTTCATGGTCAATATCTCTGTCAAATATAAAAGGATTAAGTCCAACACTAAAAATTTGCTCCCTAAGGAGGCAAGGAGAAACTCTTCCATAGTGTTTTGGTTTTTTTTTTTTTTTAAATAATAAGAATTTATGCTATTTTCTTAAGATTTAGAATCAGAAAAAACTTCAAGACTTGCCTTCTTGTTATAGTCATTTCATGTTTTTTTTTTTCCAAATCCCTCTATCAGACTTCCATTTTTCACATTCCCCTAAAGCATTTTTCTTTGATCTCTCTCACACTCACCATCCCATTTGGTGCTCCCACTGCCCATTACTGGCTGAGGTTATTTTCTCATGCTGATTTAATAGTATTGATATGTTTAGATGTCAAAAGATAACTGACCCTTTCAAAAAACTTCCAATAGGCATCAACAGCAAAGTAGAAACTGTTCACTAATTAAAATGGGTAAAGCTGTCATCCTAAAGCTGGAGGCGATTTATTCTTGACTTCAGATGAAGAAGCAGTGACTCTACTCTTTGACTCAGAATGGCTTTCATCTGTCATTTGAAAGGAAGGCAAAGGGATTGCTGCCATCTGAGCTTCAGTCAGGGAAACTAGAATCAGAAAACTGGATAAGACAAGGATTATTTACTGAAGTATAACCTAGGTGTCAGATTGGAGATCAAATTGAATTTGACTCAAATTTTAGCTGTCCAGTTTTCTCCACAAACTCCCCACAATTCCTTCAATTTCTTGGGACTTATTTCTGCAAAGTTTCTTTCTGCCTCTAAGCTTCCTCAAGAATAGGAACAATTTCTCCCTTCTTTTACATCAGTCTGTTTCTATAAGAAACCCTCTCCTGTCTTCTTGGTTTCACTGGGTAGTAGCCACTAACCAACCACATGAGCTGTTTACATTTAAATATAGTTGACAAAAAGTATATAAAATTTAAAATTTTATTATAAGATTTAATTTTAAAATGATATAAAATTTAAAATTCAACTCCTTATTCACACCAGTCATATTCCAAGTGCTTGATGGCCATATGTGGTTAATGGCTGCCACATTAATAGCACAGATTAGGACATGTCCCATCCTTCAGGGCAGTTGTACTAGTGGGCCATGAATTGATGAGAACTTACTGAATATTTATGAATGCAGGCCAAGAGGTTATATTTTTATTTTCCATCAGAAAATTCTATTTGATTTAAGCATTTTTAACCACCCTCATCTTTTTGGAAATGTACCATCTATCTATGGAGATACACCAATGTGTATGTTTTCCCTAGGAAGAGTCTTTTACGAAGTAAAGTAGAATCACTTCATAGATGAAGGCAAAATGCTTCAAGCAAGTGTAGAGTAAGAATTCTTGCAAAAGAGGAAAGAAAACATTTCCCTCTGAGAATGAGGTGAATGTCTTCGGAAAAAAAAAAAAAAAGAAGAAGAAGAAGAAGAAGAAGAAAGAAAGCAAAAAACAAAACAAAACTTTTTTTATGGGAAAAAGAAAGGCATGAGTGAGTCTGCTTGTCCTCTAGAAGGAAACACCTATGAAGAAGAGGGGGCAGGTTTGGAAGCCTCTACTCTTTCTTAGGTATTGGTCAGTTTAACACTAAAACCTCCTGAGCACAAGATTGTGGAGATGAGTTGGTGTGATCTCAGACTCGAAGTCGCTTAAAGATTGATTAGGAAGACAGACAGAAAATAGAATTTAAATATAAGCATGTGGTCTGTGAGCACAAGAGAGGCATCTCTGCTGTCCAAGAGTAGAATAAGGAGAAGCTTCAAGTCGGGAACCAAACCAAGCTAGCTGGGGACCAGATTGGTGATCTTTTTCTTACCTCTTGTCTTCCCCACAGCACCTATCCCCCCATCCAGGATCCTTGCACTTAATTACATTCAAGGTTTGTTGAATTAATTAATTAAAAGACAAATAAACATGACCAAACAAATAAAAAGAAGAGTATTGCAAAAACGACACGGAAAAAGGCGTAGAGGCATGACCTTGTGTGGTTTCCAGGAAATACTGATGGGGTGTTGATGGTGGTCAGATGTGAGTGGAGTGAGCCCCCGTGCCAGAGACCAGAGTCACAAAAGGGGCTAAGATGGGAAGGTTTTTCCTGCTGTCCTAAAAATTTGGATAGAGGAAGGGCTCAATTTTACTATTTCCTCATAAATGTAACAACATAAAGTTTGCATTTTAATATAGATTGTATTCTGGAAATACACAGACTCAAATGAAAATTTTCTCTTTTTTTTTCTTAAAGATGTACTTCTTTATTTGAGGGGGTGGACAGAGGGAGAGGGAGAGGGAATCTCAAGCGGACTCTGCACTGAGCCTGGACCCTGACACAGGGCTCAATCTCAGGACCCTGAGACCATGACCTGAGCAGAAACCAAGAATCAGAAGCTTAACTGACCGTACCACTCAGGTCTTCTCAAATGAAAATTATCTTTTTTTTTTTTTTAAGATTTTATTTATTTATTTGACAGAGAGAGATTGCAAGTAGGCAGAGAGGCAGGCAGAGAGAGAGGGAAGCAGGCTCCCTGAGAAGAGAGCCCGATGTGGGGCTTGATCCCAGGACCCTGGGATCATGACCTGATCCGAAGGCAGAGGCTTTAACCCACTGAGCTACCCAGGAGCCCCTCAAATGAAAATTTTCTAATCAAGTAAATTTAACTAGCACCAGACCTTAGAAATGAAATTTTAAACTTTACTCCAAACTCTTAATTCCTGTGGTCATTGTCTGATATTTTAGACCCAACTTGTATTAAGAAGAAAAACTAAAAGTCACTATGAATCTTATTCCAAACATTAGAATTCTTATTTAACATCAATACCTATCTCTTTATTGTACCACATTCTCTTCTTCAGGGATTATTTTATGTTTTTCCAAAAGACATGCTTGAGCAGTAATCTCAGTAGCAGACTGTGGACAATATCCTTTCTAAATTTTTATAATTTTCACTTGTCTTAATTTCATGCTCCCCTCCTTCATTGATTGTTTGGGTGGGAATATAGTTCTGGGTTAAAAGTTGTTTCCTTTCACACCTTTTATTTATTTTTATGTTATTTATTTATTTGTTTATTTTTATTTATATATTTCATTTATTTGTTTGTTTGTTTTTATTTCCCTTCCATTTTTATTACTCTGGTATGGTGCTATTCTGATCCTAGTTTTGGAGGTAATGGCGGATTTGCCATTTTAGGGTTCTCTAAATTTCATGTATGATGTGCCTACATATAGAAAAATTCCAAATGTTTCTCTTCAGTATTCTAAAGGCCCTTTTCAGTTCAGATAGTTCTTGAGTCCTCTGTATTCTTACATTTCAGAGTTTTATGTTGTTCCTTCAATGTCCTTTCTTGGAGCTAACTAATGGGGGAGATTCCGTGTAAGATTTCTTAAATTCCTCAAAGCTTTTAATCCTCTTGTCTCATCTCCTTCTCTTCCCTCTTTCATCTCAAGACTTTAAAATTCTTATATTGTGACATGAAGCTAGCAGAGTGAGGGTTGGGGGTTGGGAAATCTCCTTGGGCATATATTTTGTCAAAACTTTTCTCTCTTGCATCTGGACCAGCGCTTTTGAACTCAAAAGGCTTGGAATTAATATCTTTGTTCTTTGTTGTGTCAGGAAGCAATGATGATTCCCACCCAGCTGCCTAAAGGGGAAAAGGCTGTGTTTAACAGGTAGCGTAAAAAACAAAATTCGTCTGGTAATATCCTACCACATACAGTTAGGAAGCTGAGGCGCAGAGAGGTTCAGGAGCACGCCGAATGTTCCGCAGCAAGTAGGTAACAGGAGTAGGACCTGAACCCACATCCACCAGAAGCCAGGCCCTGTGTTCTTTCCCCAGAGCATCATCTGAACGGCTGAGGTTCTCTACTGTACACTTTGTACACCATGGAAACATGACTTTCTCTTGTCCTGCCATGGATGTATACACAGGTTGGAAAAAGCTGGTGGCAAAAAGCCCGAGTAGCATTGTAAAAAGAACCTTGAGCTGAGAGGAAGAAAGCCCAGCTTCTGATGCCAGCTGTACTCCGAACTAGCTGTGTGTATTGAGTCAGTCCTGGGGCTTCTCTGGGCCTCAGGTTCCTCACTGGTAGAGCAAGAGCCCAGGACTTGAGAAATCCTGATATCCTTCCCAGCCTTAACGTTGAGGTTGAAAGAGCTCCAACACCTTCAAGGTAGTTTATTTTTTGCTACCTACACCAGAGGAGGAAATGGTGTTGCCTTTTTCAAATAGGCTATTTTCTTCATTAGACTGTGTGAGTGAGGAAACAGAGAAGGCCAGAGTTCAAGGTCCAGCTCCACCACTGACCAGTATGATGATCCTGATTGAGCAGGCTCTCTACTCTCTCTTAACATCAAGTTTCTTCCATGCAAAGTGGGGGTATATGCCCTATGTCAGTCTCGGGGATTCTGTTAGGAGCTCAGGTAATGACTCAGGTGGAAAGACTGTATGATAAATTATTGTATCACTGTAAGCTATTTTGACATAATTGCCCTCCATTAGGTCAAGATTTCAGTGCCTTGTTCCTGAGGAATAAGGAGAAGGAGTTAAAACAGGTATTTGAGGAATGGGGTGCATGCTGAGGTGAATGGGATTGGTGTCTTAAGGAAGAAAGTCTGTATGGACCCCTCAAGCATACCCCAGAGGCACATAAACTTAAATCCAGGGCTGGTGGCCAATCGTTTCCGCAAAGATAGACACATCCTGATTCTCCAGAGTTGAAGTGGGGCATCTTTATAGAAAGGAAAGAGAAATTAAGGATATTGACAGTAGAAAGAGATAAAAAGATTGACAGAAGGGGCGCCTGGGTGGCTTAGTTGGTTAAGAAGCTGCCTTTGGCTCAGGTCCTGGGATCCCGCCCTGCGTTAGGCTCCCTGCTCAGCGGGAAGCCTGCTTCTCCCACCCCTCTGCCTGCGGCTCTCCCAGCTTGTGCGTGCTCGCTCTCTCTCTGTCAAATAAATACATAAAATCTTAAAAAAAAAATTGACAGAGTTAAAAAAGGTAAATACGGGGAGAGAAGACTGTCTTCTAACAGATTACAGGATGTCGTCAGTTTTGATAAGGTGGGGTGGAAAGGAAAGACTATTTACAAATAAGGAGGGGTTCCTCTCCTATTTAATTCATTCTCAAGCCGCCTCTCACGCATTCACTTTGACTACAGATAAGACTTTTATGGATGGGTTATTACTTCAAGCAGTACTATTGCTCTATGATTAAAGCAAGGGCCACGTAATTCCGGAAGCAAGAAGATATAAGACCTCAAGAAACTGCCTGGGATCTCTCGGGACACGGAAGAAGGCAGGGGTCCTCCAAGCCTTGAGGGCTGACCAGGTAATCGCCACCCGTTTGAGGGCAGAAGGCTTTCTTTGAACATCTGTTTTCTTCTACTAGCTTTTCACTGGGCCAGAAATGACAAGCTCTGGGTCTAATGATGTTAGTCATGGATGCTGGGTTTTTGTGCTGCTGGTTTTTTCTACTCGAACTATGCATTTCTTTCTTCTCTGTCTGTAAAGAGCATTGCCTTTGGTGTCAGCACCGGGTTAAATCTTGGCTGTGAAATCTAGCAGCTGTGAAACTTTGGGAGAGTTCCTTAATCTCAATGAAGTGTGTGTTTTCATGTGTAAAATAACTTAATGATAACTACAAGGCAGCCTAGTTATGATTAGATTAGGTGACATGTGAACATCCAATGAATGTCAGTTTGTTAAGATCCACTTACAGGTTATTCCAAAAGATGCTCTACCTCCCTTCCCCCCAGATTGTTGGTTGGACAGAGAAGTCCTTGCTGTTTGTGTCTTAAGGGGGTTGGAGAACATTGAACATACCTCCATCACCTTCTGAAGGGAGGTTCGTTAGAGAAGTGCAGGGCTAATACAATGATGTAAAGTGCTTGGGAGCGGGGGGTCCATCAAATCTTCATCGTTTGGTTTTCTTCTTTATTCACACTGTGTCGGACTGCTTACATGGACCTATGTAGATTATCCAGGAAAGTTTGAACATTATGTTCCATCATTCCTCTTAAACAATCTATTATTTGATAGTTAGAATATGTATTCTGATTGTTGGATCATAAAGCATGCTCAAGGGAAGATTCAATGAATTACTCATCCTAATAATTTTTAGGAAAAAAATCTTGGACCCAATCATATGCTTACACTAAAATAAATACCAGATGGACGAAAATAAAAGAAAATATGGGTAGATATTTTAATCTTATGTGGATGGTAATGACACATTTTTCTGATATAAAGTCCAAATGTTTAAAGGAGAAGGTAAATATGACAATTTTTGAAATTTTCAGTGTGACAAAAGATATAAAAAAGAATCTTGGAACACTGAAAAAACAAAATTAAATTTAAAAAGAAATACAAACTATTTTAGTATTAATATTAAAACATTTAATATAAAATATTTAAAATTAATATTAATATTAAGGTATTAATATTAAAATATTGATAATATATGAAAGACAACAAATGCACAAAAATGGCCCTAAAGATTTCTGAGAAAAAAGATAACAAACAGGAAAAATGTGCAAAGGTATAAACCAAAAATTTAACAAAAAAATTTAAAAATCGAATCAATCATTATATAAAAAGATCTTCAACTTTTTATATATCTTGAAAATTTTTTAAATTATTAATTTAAGTAATATAATTATGAATATTTTTAAAATACTAGACAGTGAGATTTTTCTTACGCCAAAATTAGCAAGAAAAAAAATGGATAAATTGGGTGTTCCTTGAAGTCTGGGGGAACCAGCATTGCTGTCTATGTGCTATTACTGGAATGTATGGAACAGCCCATCCAGAAGGCATTTTAGCTAAGGGTATCAGTGTGACAACGTGCACATTCTGTGAAGTCACAGCCCTGTGTACGTACATTTATACTAAAGAGAGAACCAAAACTGCATAATAGTTATTCAAGGGGAAGAAGGTTCATTACAGTTGATCAGTTTCTGAGCAAGAAAACCAGTTATCAGAATTCTATGAGTCGATTTATATAAAATGCTACACAAACCAACACATAGACATATATACATAGAAAGATGTCCATAAGCTACTCACTAAATTGTTTTTCTCTGGGAGATAGAATTTACTTCCTATTTTCCAGTTTGTCACGGATCTTTTAATAGTTCATGTACTGTCTGGTGATGGGGAAGATAATAAAGTCATTTTCTTTAAAAAAAATAAAATGTGGTTATCACCTACGCGTGAAGGAAAAAGGGTTGACCGGAGTCAGGGTATCTAGTTGTAGCTGTGTGACAAGGAACAAGCCACTTAATACCCATAGACCTCGGGTCCTCTCATCTGTAAAATGTGGGTATTGGACCATATATGCCCTTTTAATGCTAACACAGACAAATTCGCTCTTGGGACTGACTTGATTTGATTGAGTTGACTCAATAGAAAGTCCATTACTGCCCCATCTGTGCGAAAGCGTGCCTTAGGCGCCCTCTTCTGGTCCTTCTGAGAATATCAGGAATAGGCTCTTCGCAATGGACCAAATGCCTTCTTCCAGACTACTAAACTCTTCAACCCAACACAGTTAGGTCTCTGGCGCGGGACCAGAGGCCTTGCAGGTGACATAGATTAAATACCCCTAATATCTACAGTTATCTTGAGAGTCCCTTGATTGTATAATCTGGGCTAATCCAGAAAATTATTTTTTTTTTCCTCCGTATGCGATTTGCCATCTAAATTCCTGGGTCTGTCTCACCTACTGTGTTCAGATTGCAGATTCAAGCTAATCCAGGAACTTCGAGGGAAAACTCACAAGGTCTCTGAGACCCTTACAGGAGAGGTTTCCAAAGCACTTCAGCTTCTCCGGAGAAGAGGAAGATGACCCCCCAAAGCATGCGTCTGTTCCTACTGCTGAGCTGCGTAGCCAGCACTGAAGTCCTGGGAGGTGAGTATCAGTCATTCACTGGAAGTGAGCTGACAGCCAGTGTTCATGCAGCACACTGGCTCGGCCCTCCACTCGTCCCACATGATGTTTAGGTGCCACAGGCAATAGATATCAAAGACAGGAACGAAGGACAAGGTCATGTGGGGAAAATCACAAGGACTGTAGAATCAAACAAATCCAACCTCGTGTGGTTGTGAGCCATAGAGAAATTATCAACTCAGTGTCAGTTATGATCATTATTTTACAAGTTTCTGGTGAAGGGTGGAGATAATGTATTTAAAGCATCTGTTACCTAGCAGTTGGTGAGCGAGAACTAGAATTAGAGCTCCCCAACATTCATGCATCGTTTTCCCATTTGAACATACCAGCAATTTTGGTTTGCAAGGGACTTAAAGCCTCATTGGAGAGATGGGTCCTACACCATGTAGACCCAGAATCAAGTACAAAGTAACATGTCAACAAGGTAGGAATCAATACCCTAAGATCTTCCAGCAGAGAAAGCAGGAAGAAAACTATACACATGAGCTAAAAATACGTATCATAGAACATCCAAAATGGAAAGAAATGGAATGTGGGCACATCTTGTATAATGCCTTTATTGTGTTTACAAAGAAGCTGAGGCCCAAAGGAAGTCAGGACTTGCCCAAGATCACATAGCAAGATTACATGATATTCTGGCTCCCGGTCTGGGGTGCCTCTCATAGTCCCACGTGGCTCTGTGAGGAAAACCATGCCTGAGCATGTATATAGCCTGGGGAATACTTTGGCCAAGGGGAGATGCATTGGGAGGACAAAGGAAGAGAAGCAGTGTTCTTCAGGCCTCATGGGTGTCCGTGGCTCAAGGTCTGTGTCCCCTTTCTGCTCAAAGGCTCTCTGACCTCTACCCCACACCGACTGCCAGCCACCAGTTCTCTCAATCTTTATGGCTGCTCCGCACCTGGGGGATTCAGCCACTTTCTCTGAGCCATGCAAGAGTATGAAAGAAGCAGCCCCCAAGCCCTCCTGTGGAGCCACCTAACCAGAGAGTTAGAGTCCTGTTGTTTCTGGTTCTGGCTGCCCTGCAGGGACTTGAAATTCACCCAAGCTAAACCCTGTGAGTGAGAAACCAATCGCCCTGCTCTGGGACTTCACTAAAGCTCTCTGGTTTCTGTCCCTCAGAGGTGATAGAACCAGGACATGCCCACCGGTCCCTCCACTGCTCCTCTACAGATCCTGCTTCCCGCTGTAGAGACTTTCTGGGATTGCTGCATAGGAAGATCCAGCTGCATAAGGCTGTGGGGCTAGGTCACTAGAGCCCTCCGTGCTAGCCAGAGTAGGAAGCTTATCTAAAAGCATAGGAAGTCTGGGTGCCTGGGTGGCTCAGCTGGTTAAGCCACTGCCTTCGGCTCAGGTCCTGATCTGGGAATCCCAGGATCGAGTCCTGCATCAGACTCTATGCTCAGCAGGGAGTCTGCTTCTCCCTCTGACCCTCCCCGCTCTCGTGCTTTCTCGTGCACTCTCTCTCTCTCTCTCTCAAATAAATAAATAAATAAAATCTTAAAAAAAAAAAAAAGGCATAGTTAGTCCCTAGGGATTTATAGGCACGGATGAAATAAAACCAGAGAATGGGACAAACAAGGGACGGGGGTGTCATTTGAGTGGGGAGAGATGAAAGGCTCGCTGTGTGACAACAATCTGTGGATATCGTCTAGGAGCAGGAGGAGCCCTGCACTCATGTCTAGCCTTGGAGCACAGCCACAGGGTCACGAAGCCCAAACGTACTAGCCTAGCATTCCCTTCATCATCTAGGCCCTCTGCATTGCCAGTCATCTCCTTGCTTCCTGAACCTTCAGATATGGTGACATGGCCCCCTCACTAAGGCAACTAGCAGGAAGAGATTGTGCTTTTCTCTTGTCACAGTTTCCTTAGCTTCCAGGCTTAATGATTCCCCTTGTCCTTCCCACCGTGCTTGTCTGAAAGATCCCCTCTACTCAAGGCAGACTTCAGTGTTCACTCTTGCTCTGCAATCTTGTGAGCTTCTGCCCCCATTCCTCGGCTCACCCTCTTGGCCTCACATGCCCCTTCACTACTGACTCACAGCCCAGCTCACCCATCTTCGATTCTGTCCAAGTTGCCATCTAACCTGTCCTGTGTCCCTCTGGCCCAAAGCACCACTCCTTCCTTGTAATGCCTAAAACTGCCAACTTGTGCTCCTAGTCCACTCTGGTGCTGCCTCGAATTGTGGCTGTTTGACCTTAGGACCAAAGTGAGGATTCTGCCAGTTGCTGAGTATGTCTGTTCCTATGGTGCATTCCATAACCGGGAAAAAATCACAGGGTGGGCTGAGGGTCCCACCGGGCCTGCCGTCTAAAACTCCATGGTCACCTGAGCCTCCCTAAGCTCTGCTCTGACAGACCACAGAGATTTTTGGAGTCTCCTGGATTAGTCTCCCAGTTCAGAACGAGTGTCCAGCGATCCTCAAAGGATCCAGTTGTCTCCTTTTCTCCAGGGCGCACTTAGCCTTATAAAGACCATAGTTCCCTTTGGGGAAGGCTGAAAGAAAGATTAACGGCACAAAGTTTGGGGAGCGTGGCAGGTCCTTCCTCAGGCTACCCAGCCTCCCCATCATTCTGGAAACTTCACAGGGTGGGACGTGATTGTTTGTGCCATCCTAATTGGTGATGCCCTTTGATGTCTCTGCAGAAATCCTCATGAGACCCAGCTGTGCTCCTGGGTGGTTTTACTATATGTCTAACTGCTATGGTTACTTCCGGAAACTGAGGAGCTGGCCCGAGGCTGAGGTAAGAAATCTTGCCCCACGCTTGGACAGGTACCTCTAAAGCCAGGGGCCACCCAGAGCTGCTGGTCTCATGTGACTCAAAAGTAAGGGTCCTTCTGAGGAGACATTCTGAGGAGTCATGTGGCTGCTGAAATGGGGATAAGGAAGTCGTGTGTTCCTCTCATTCAGTTCCCAAAGCATTGCTGGGGCCTGTGCTCTATGCCCAGACCCTAGATGGACTGTCAAGACGTAAGAATGAACAAGAAAAAGCCATTACCCTCAAGGAGGTCACTGTCCAGAGGAAGGACAGAAATACACAAACAGGAGAATGAGAAGATAAAGACCTTTAGAAAGAATCATTGAATTGCTGTATCTGATTTACCAGAAAGAACAGGGTGCAGACAGGCCTGGGGCATGGTCTTCAGAAAGCCCTGACAGAAAGGGAAGCAGACTAAACAAATGGAAGGCTTCACTGTCTACACCACCCACAAAGGTACTGGTTTTGTTTCACTGAGGCTTTGTCTAGAAGATACCCAAGTAGCCACTTTACCTCAGAGGATTGTGGGGAGCCCATGCTGCTGTCTCTCTGGGTTGTGGTTGTTGAACTGATGTGATTAGTTGGGGGCACCTTATGGGAAAATGTGGTGTGACCCGGGCCCAGAATGGCCTCAGAATTCTGTATATAACTAACTCAGCAATGACAGAGCACTTACCAAGTGATAGCTATCAGGAATACAAAGTCATCTGTGGCCTTAAAAAGTGCAGGATTGGGATGCCTGGGTGGCTCAGTAGGTTAGGACCTGCCTTCAGCCACATCAGGCTCTCTGCTCAGCAGGGAGCCTGCTTTCCCCCCTCCCTCAACTCTGCCTGCCTCTCTGCCTACTTGTGATCTTCATCTGTTAGATGAATGGATAAATTCTTAAAAAAAAAAAGAAAAAGAAAAAGAAGAAGTGTAGGACCAGTGCAAGATTGTGTGATATTTAAACAGAACATTTCCATGCAGTGTGATCATGACTAACTCTTCCAAGGTCACACCCAGAGTAACTAGTGGAACAAACCCAGGGAAGTCAGCCCTAATGCAATGCTTTCTGGGCTTACGTGCATGATAGTTACAGAGAGAGAGAGAGAGAGAGAGAGAGCGAGGAAGAAAGAGAGAGAGAGAACACTAAATGACGAAGGGGTTTCCCAGACACTGTTCGATGAAAGAAAGAAAGCTGATGGAGAGCAATGAACTTTTCCTCAATTCTTGAGAAGCAACTGGAAGAAATCTGGGAAGACCACCCATTCTGCCTGTCTCCAGAGATTCCAACACGGATTCTGCCAACACAAAGGGGAAGAAACCTGGAGGACTTGGGAGTAAAACAGACATGAGTTTCAATCCTAACAGTGCCTTACAAAGTTAAGTCATACCTCACTTGACTGGTTTTCTTGTTTTAAAATGGGGATGACAATTCACCCCATGGGCTTCTCAGAAGGATTCCTTAAAATAACTTCAAAGAGCCTATGGCACCTGATAAGTATTCAGTTGAGGTTCTCAAGACAAAAACAGTCTACACGATTGATCTGGGGCCTTAGCAGAATTAACCGGTTACTCCTGATCAGAATGCAGAGAAAGTGCTGGAAAACTTTACCATGGCCACTGCTGCTAGCTTGACTAGTTGCCAGTACTGAGGGTCGATCTCAGTTCTTGAGAGCCCTGGTGTGAAGGGGACCATGAAAATGGTGGGTACATCTGATCTCGGACACGAGAGGCAGAAAGGTCTTGGTTCCAGGCCAAATTCCCTCACTAACAGGAGTTGGAACTTGGAGGAAAAGCTCACTGAACCACTTGGAGCCCGTTTCCCTTCTGTCCCAGGAATCCCTGGTGACTGGCAGTCTCAGTAAATGTTGACTGGTTCTCTGACTTCCAGGCCTCCCAAGTTCAAAAGTCAAATGAAGTTAGGGGTGTGGAAGCATTCTGGTGTTGTGAAGTGGTTGGCAAATGGGAGGCCAGCACAAACACTCAACTCTAACCACATCTCATCATGAGCAGGATACCAAAGGGAAGCACTGGAATAGCAACCACAGCCAAAGCCATGTTTTTATCCAATTACGTTGTATTAAATTAAGTTTTACCATGTACGCATCTCCTGTAACACAACCCCCAAAGAGCATGAAATATGTGGGTATCTCTATCTAGCTATAAGATAGGTACATGTAAAAGTTTGTCTTATTTAATTGAACAGTAAGTTTCCGGTTAGGGAACGGTTAGGCCACGTCTTCCAGCCAATACCGGAAACAAAAGGGGATTATCATTCAGGAAGTGATAAGAAAAAACCCAGATCACATTCTCTTGAGTAGGAATGAAGGCAGCATCTTTGAAGAACAAGAATTTGGGATCAAAAAAGACATAGAGCAGTAAAACAAAATTGAGTCTGGAGCTGAGTTTTTAAAAAGTTGCAACAGAGAGATAAGATAGTTCCACGCTCCCACACCAACCCTTGGTCTGGTTTAACTGGGATAAAGATACTCAAAACCCCAACTGGATTACATCCTGTGGCTACTGCTCAGGACAAGCAAACAGACGGGCACATTAATCTAGAACCAGAAAGTCATGAACACGGGATCTTCAATTCTAAACCAATAACTGAGGCATCTCCCCACTCCTGGAGGGAGCATCATAGATTTTTGGACAATCCACACTATTCCTATCTGGTACCAGATAAAGATAATGTACAGAACACTGTTTACAATTTACAATGTACTATTCTTGTGCAAGATAGAGCCAGAATCATTTCATAATAATTTAATAAATAATAAATGATGTAAAATAGAATGGACATCGAACTTGGGAGTTATGTAGACCGGGGCTCTGTTCTTGGGCAACTCAGTCTGACACCCTTTTCTGATCATGCATTTCCACCATAAACTACAGGTGGGTTCTACTTCCTGAGATCGGCGTGAAGATTCAATGGGGGTAGCGTGTTGAGGTGCTCATCATTTTGGAGGTGCTCCATGAAGAGCACTGCCCTATTCTCTCTGGTGTGAGACGCATCCTTATCACGTCTAAACACCTCCGAAATCAGTGTTCCTTTAAAGAAAGTGGCACTGACTTTTTCTCTTTTGCTTTTCTAGTGGAACATGAAACAAAGGGCACATTTTATAATCAGTGATTTCTTAGGTTTGTTGAAATGCAGAATTAGAATATTTAATTATAGCCATTATATCCCTCCACAAGTCCATTGTGTAGCAGAGTGATTTACTTCTTCAACTTCACAGATAAGCATTGTGAGCCTCAGAGAGGTCATGTGACTTGTCAAGGTCACATACAGTAACTTGAGGCAAGACCAGGAGGACCCCAGGCACGTCCACGGACCCTAAAGCTCACGACCTTGCCTCCAGCTGCCTCTTCCTCTGAGACTCCACGCTTGGGGCAATTGTGTTTTCTCCTCTGGAGACAGGCAGAATCACGGGGTGTAGATCTCAACTTCTGGAGCAGGTGGGGCTGCGCACTCCCTGTCGCTTGGTGCCCTGGGGTTCTGGGGTGAGGATGACGCTTTTAAAACTCAAGAGGTGATGAGCACTACATCCGGCCCACAGATCGAGTGTCAGTCCTATGGAAACGGAGCCCACCTGGTGTCTCTCCAGAATGAAAACGAAGCCTCCATGGTAGCGAACTACATAAGTGGCTACCAAAGAATCCAGCCTGTATGGATCGGCCTGCACGACCCAGAAAAGGTAACCTCAGACTTGGCCCACAGAGGCCCCCTGCAGAAAGCCGGATAGATAGTCCCTAGCCTGGGAAATGGCCTCCAGCCCTACTGACAGGGCCGTGGGTTGTGGGTCTCCTTCAGTCACTGCCTCCGATCCATAGAGGCCAAAGCCTCAAGCTGTGGGTCTCCCTTCTGTCCCTCTGTGGAGGAAATTATTTCAGTGGCATCGTTTTATAGAACTTCTATCTAAATAAATTCCTTCCAAATCTTAGAACATTCCATGACCGGCTTTTCAGAGCCTTAAAAAAAGTTTGTAAGTATATATAGGTATATATACCTATATATGTGTACACACACACTACACATGCACACATGCACACACACACCCCTGTTAGGGGACTCAGCTTACTAATACTCATTAGATCTTGAGTTAAAGTTAGGAACTTTCAGCCAAGCGTTTTCCTAGATGCTACTGTGTTTTTCATGTCATCCATAACTTTTTTCACTGGACCCTGGTTTCACTTTCCATCACTACCTCCTTGTAAAGAATGGCATGTGAGGTCTTTGAGCTGGTTGCAGAGGTATGTGGGACCTGCAGTTTACAGATTCTTCGTGGCACTTCTATCATTAGCCCAAACAGACATCAGAAACGCAAGAAGAAATCTCCTGTTTCTTGCCAAAACTTTGCCATAGATGTTGCCAGTATTTTATACAATTCATTATACATTTTTATGTATTCACATTGCTATCAATCAGAACTCTCTCCTTCAGAGTCCAGACAAATATTTACATCTATTTATACCAGATGTGTTTTGGTAATTTACTTTTCTACATTCATAACTGAAGAGAGTAAATAGCTCATAAAACCCTTTAAAAATTGTGCAATGTCTCTAGTTATCAAAGAAATGCAAGTTAAAATAGCAATGTAACTTCACTTGTCAGATCACAAAGCTTTTGCTTAATTATTCAATGTATTAATTATTAAGCTTACCCTTAATGCCTACTATTTTTAGGGATATAAAGAAATTGTCCAGTAGATGGGGATTTAAATTCCTACAACTGAAAAGTGCTTGGAAAGTAGTTTGACCATATATATCAGTACCCTCAACAAATGATGTCCTTTAACCTCTTCATTCTGCTTCTGGGTTTCTATCCTAAGAAGTAAGTTTAAGTACAGAAACAGCTCCAGAAACAAAGTTGTTCATGGCAGTATTCTTTATAATGGGAGTAAATTGGAAACAATGTAACTATCATCAACAGAATTAAGGCAAATTCTAGTACATCATTACTATCTAAAAAAGTTTAGGAAGCAAGATGCACCATTGAAGAGGTATTTTCAAGATCATCTCATATGTTAGCATGCAAAAATACTGTGATCCAGAAAAATGTTTACACCAGAAGGAAATAGGCCAAAACATTGGCGTTTTCCTCTCACTGACTAAGTGGGGTGAGTTTTCCGTGTTCCGTTCCGGTGCACATTTCTGGGCTTCCCCAGTTTTTGCAGTGACACATTTTTACAAGTTTCCAAATGGCTGGAGGGGAGCGCCCAGCAGGGAAGCCTGCAGACTAACTGTCTTCCATCTCTGGTCACCGGCAGCGACAGCAGTGGCAGTGGATTGATGGAGCCTTGGATACATACCGGAGCTGGTCTGGAGCATTCCAGCGTGGGAACAAGTACTGTGCAGGGATGAGCTCCAAGACCGGTAAGTTCTCCTGCACTGCCCGTTGCCTCTTCCTGAATCCCAGCTCCTGCGCTTCACCT
Source organism: Mustela putorius furo (assembly GCF_011764305.1). Lineage (NCBI taxonomy): Eukaryota > Metazoa > Chordata > Mammalia > Carnivora > Mustelidae > Mustela > Mustela putorius. Next base: position 2,461,006 of record NW_025421424.1, read on the forward strand.
ATAAGAGCAAAATTGGAAGCCACTCCCCATTCCCCCATCTGCACCAGCAACTCCGTTTCTACAGGACAGTGGTCTTGCCGTGGACATGGTGGACCAACCTTCAGCCAGCTGTGACCACTTCATAACCATGGCCATACCCAAGGTCCAGCTGTTCAGTTATCTACTTAATACGTTTTTTAAATCCACTCACTTTCCCCTTAAATACATTTATTTTTAAATCCTACTATATTCAAGCCATGAGTGAGAAAGACGTCACACTGTAGGAAACCCAGACTACTGGGTACAAAAATAGAGGACCCTTTGCCGGCTTCTTGATGGTTAGGGGTGCCCGGGAGACCTCCTCTTTGCCTGAATTCTGCCCTTTTGTATGTTGCCCTGAGTTTTGTCCCCAAAGTGCAGGGCCCAGAACCTCAGAGGCAGGCTGCGCAAATTCATATGAGTCTCCTTCTTTCTCTTGTCTGCTTTCATTCCTTGCTTTTTATGTTAATAGAGTTTTGGGGGCCTCTGGGTGGCTCAGTGGATTAAACCTCTACCTTCAGCTCAGGTCATGATCTCAGGGTCCTGGGATCAAGCCCTACATCAGGCTTTTTGCTCAGCAGGGAGCCTGCTTCCCCCTCTGTCTCTACCTGCCTTTCTGCCTACTTGTGATCTCTCTCTGTCAAATTTTAAAAATAAATAAATAAATAGAGTAGAGTTTTCGACCTTTGTACCTATGACATTTGGGGCTGGATAACTCTTCGTAATGAAGGCTGTCATCGTAGGTTTAGGATACCCTGGTCTCTAACCATTAGACCTCAGTAGAACCGCCCTTCCCACCACAAGTTGTTTCCACCAAAAATGTCTCCAGACATTGCTAAATGTCCCTTAGGGGCAAAATCGCTCATATTTGAGAACCACAGCAGGTAAGTGGTATGGAAGATCTCCGTTGTAAAACAAGAAAACAGATTATCAAAGATAAAAGAGGCTACTTGATGCCAAAGACAACATCCCGGTGGATTTAAAAGGTCCCAAGGTGTCACCAGGACACCCCTCCAGGCAGGAAGTCGGCCTGGGAAAGGCCTGGACGGAGGACTCAGGGACATGAGGCAGTGGCTCTCGTATGAGGAATAAAGCTTATGTGCACAAAAAAGAGCGGGAAAACTTTCCTACAGCAAAGGGTGAATGGTAGACGGAAGGCACAAACTCTGAGGCCAAGTCTAGACCCTTCCTGATAAGAGGGTCTCCTCACTGATGAAGGAAGGACTCCTCACAGACTTGCAGAGAACACAACCACTGCTGTGAAAGACTCAGGACAGCCCAGATGGAAGAAACACAAGTGAGACCAATAGGTAGAAGCCAACAAAATGTGGATTTCTGTCTAAATTAAAGGAAAAATTTTTGAACAATTAGCACTACCCAAAAATCGAATGGGCTACCCCCAGGAAGTAGTGAGAATCCCATCACTAGAGTTAACCAAGGGAAAGTGGACAACTGTAGCTGCTAAAAGTGCTTCTAAAGAAGGTCCAGGGTGCGAGGAGAATCGATTGAGGAACACTTTTAAAATACAAATTCTAGGCATCATTTTGGACCTACAATATCTGCAACTCTAGGGCTGCAGGCTGGACCAGCTTTGGGGAAGCCATGGACCAGATACCCTCCAGAGTCCTTCTCCTGACTGAGATTTCAACAGGACCAAGTTCTCAAACCCAAGTCTTTCCCATTGGTCCACGTCCACAGGGGCAAGTTTCTAGGAATGAAACCACTTGAGTGGGACCCGGAAACCTAACGTCCTCCTGAGAACACTGATCTTTCAGACTCTCTTCCTTTCCCGGGCTCGTTCAGCCCAGCTCTGAGTGGCCAGAAGTGCTCAAGCCAGAAGAACACAAGGAACAAAACAAGGATTAGTGAGGGCGCCTGGGTGGCTCAGTGGGTTAAGCCGCTGCCTTCGGCTCAGGTCATGATCTCAGGATCCTGGGATTGAGTCCCGCATCGCATCGGGCTCTCTGCTCAGCAGGGAGCTTCCTCTTCTCTTTCTCTCTGCCTGCCTCTCTGCCTACTTGTGATCTCTCTCTGTCAAATAAATAAATAAAATCTTAAAAAAAAAAAAAAAACAAGGATTAACGAGAAACTGGTGGAGTGGTGGAGGAGAGAATTTTAGAGAGCCTTCCCCTGGTGCCATCAGTGTCACTTTATATTTGTCTAACAGATTTAGCCCCACCAACTCGGGGGCTGAATATTTTCTTTAAGACACAAAAGACTGATGTAAGACTAATGCATCAAAACACAGCCACACACACACATCCCATGTGTGATGGGACTGGTTCCTCTGTTCTATCTATTCTGAATGACCCTTCTGGGGCATTTTGTCCCACTGGTTCTTCTCCACCACCACCCCGCCCCCGACTCCCTTTCTGCAGCACAGTGGAACTCTCTTATGACTCTGGCAAATTGCACTTCCCAGTGCTTTCTGACATTTCTACTGGTCCTCTCTGACACATTTAATAACGATAATGAGGGTGTAACTATTCAGAGAGAAATTTCATATCCACTGGAGTTGGGGTCAAGATCATGGGCTCTGCATTCTGAATGCCTGGGGTGGGATTGCAGTTCCTCCATATAGCACTGTGACCTGGAGCAGAGTTCCTACTTCTCTGTGCCTCAGTCGCCCCGCCATAAAAAGGGCAAACCAAGAGTACAAATTATCTGAATACGTACAAGGGGAGGTGCTTCTCCCAGTGTAGGGTAAGCTCATGGTTCTCGCAACCTGGAGGGGAGGGCTGTGGTCGCCTCCACACGCTTCTCTGGTGTTGAGGAAGGAGGAGGCACCAGGGCGGGAACCGCAGGTCAGAGGCAGGCAGACGTCCAGACTCCCTCTGTGCGGCACACACCACGCCGTGACTGAGCGACTCTGTGCGTGACCACAGCTGAAACGCTCCTCAAAGATGTTTCGCTTTCAAAAGACTACCTCCTCCTTGTTCTGGGTTCTTCTTCATAAAGGGATGGCCTGTGGGCCGTGACTGGCTCTGCAGCTTCCAATTCTTTGATTTTCAAACAGGCGTTGCTTAGTGCCTCAGCTGTGAACTTGGGAGAAATCACCGTCACATCCTCACAGCACCCTGTTTCAAACACAAAGGACACCCACTTTTTGTGGATTCATGTCAAGCTCTGCCTTCCCTCTGAAGGGATGCTGGCATGGGGCTTCTGCAATTGACATTTAAATTGTTTTTCTTTCTGGGAACAAAGTTAATACCGGTAGGACTGTCTGGTTCTCCAGAGACAGAAGTTACAGGATGCACATGTAGACAGAGAGATTTCTTTCAAGGACGTGGATCCTGAGATCGTTGGGGCTGGCAGAGCTGATGTGTACAGGGCGGGCCCCGCAACTAGAGACCCCCACAACCACTCACGTCATGGTGCTGCATCGGAGGCACTTTGGACGCAGAATTCTTTGCTCCTTGAAACTCCGTCTTTTTACTGGATGATTCTCCGCATTATGGAGGGTTGTCTGCTTTACTCAGAGTCAACTAATTTAAATACTGATCACAGCTTAAAAAAATAATCCCTCACAGTCACATGGAGACTGGTGTTTGTCCCAACACCCGGGAACACACCCCAGCCCAGCGACACATGAAATGAACCATGGCAGTAACTTCCCCGGTGTTCCGGGCAAAACCCTCTGGTGACGCGGGTCCATGCAGTACAGATCCAGATGGGTTTCACTGTTTGTTTATTGTCTTACAGATTTTTTGACCTGGGAGAGCAGTGAATGCAGCAACCGCCAGCACTTCGTGTGCAAATACCGGCCATAGAACATGCTTCGAGGCTGTGCCCACATCGTGCAAGCCCCGGTCCCCTTCCCTGTGTGCGCTGGCTGCATCTCACCGTCATCTCAGCGTAAACACAGCAGCTGGGGCTCCTGTTGCACTCACTGTTCTAGGTTTATGAGGGGCCAAGTCCTCAACACTGGTATGACAGTGGCTTTTAGCTCTAAAGTCACCCTGGGATGTATCTCCATGGTCCTCTGCTTTCCTCCTCCACACAGCAGGTTGTCTCAGAGTGGGGAGGGAACTGGTGAAGTAACCGGGAGTTGGATGGTCAGGGGTAAAGGTTTGAAGACAGGAGGAGGAACCTCAGGAATGAGCCTCCAGCCCCCTTCAGCTTCTGCACCCCTCTGCCCTTTCTCTAGTGCCCACGTTCTCCTGCTCAGACACCTGCTCAGTTTTCCTTCGCCATGGGGAATCTTTACTGGTAGAGTCCCTATTAGGCTGATATGGACCATCAATTCCAGGGCCATCTTTTAATAAATAGCTGACTGCATAGAAGATCGCTCTGTTCCACTTCGGCAGCAATGGGAATGAAAAAGTGAAATAAGACTCAGAAAACATACGCATGTGTTTCTTCATTTCCTTCCTCAAAGTCCCTGCCTTTTCTCAGAATAGCCCCCCTCCAACCTACCCCAGCTGCAGCCCTGGTCTGACCAGAGGAGAGAAGGAGGCCATGTGCATAACCAACCTCTATGTGGGGGTGAATGGGTGGGGATTATTTAAGCATGAGTACAGCAACTGAGGAGGGAAGACAAGAATCACAGCTGGTGCCTGGAGCCACCTTGGGCCTGATGTTCCCCTCTCCTCAGCCACTAACAGCCCCATCACCTTGCTCAAGTCTCTGCCTGGTGAGGTTTGAGATCCCCTATGAGAGGCTGCCCCAATACTCAAAAGGTAATTTTTCCCTCATACAGATTTGTGACTCCCTAAATCAGGAATCTACTTGGCCATGTAAGAAGAAATGATATGGACTTGACAATTACAGAAAATGTGGCTTTGATGTGATCATGCCTGCATTTCTTAGAAGCACCAGAGAGGAGAGGACGTGTGGCCACGCAGTTCAGGCTAGGTGGATGGCCACTGGCTTCCCTCCTGTTGCTCTGCCAACCCGTCAACACGGAGTCTTACACCCCAAACTGAGAATGCTCCCCTGCTCCCCTGGAACCTTAGCAGGCTGAGACCAGCTGTCACATGCTGGCTCAGAGAAGAGGGCAAGGAGGAGAAGAAAGTGAACAGACAGAACTGGCCCTCTCAAGTCACTGCCCCACTTCTTCCTCCCTACCCCCACACCCTTGTCACTCTTTTGACATCAGAAGACATCAGAAGTAATGTGCTGCTCCCTCTTCTTCTTTCTTCTAAGATTTTATCGATCTATTTGAGAGGGAGAGAGAGAGAGTATGAGCAGGGAGGGGAGCAAAGGGAGCGAGAAAAGCAGACTCCCTGCTGAGTTGGAAGCTGGTTGCTGGACTTAATCCCAGGATCCTGGGATCACAACCTGAGCCGAAGGGAGGTACCTAACTGACAACCACCCAGGTGTCCCTGTGTTGCTCTTTCTAAGTATGAAAAGCTTGTTAACCCACAGGATAAATGTCTTAATCGTGGGAGCTCAGGCAAGATGACAGGCAGATGGAAAAGGCCATTCTTTCGAAGCGGATTGTTAGCTTCAGCAAAAACCAGCCACTGACTCCCACCAGTATTCTGGTCCAGCCACCATCCCAGAAACAAACAAAGGTATCGGATTCTATATCAGAGATAGAAGATAAATCGGGAATGTGGAACTGATGGGATCCATGTAAGAAACTTGCAGGATTAAGCATCAGATTCTTTGGTATTTCCTGGAAGAATTAACAGAATGTAAAGGGAACATGGATCACAATATCCCAAACAGGTAGAAGTTCTCAGTAGCTCCTGACTATGGCACATATGAAAGATAAAAGATACCACAGACCACCTGTGCCCCCTAATTCTTTCATCCTCTCCTGAGGAAAAGGAGCTCCTGATAGCAAAGTAAAGAGAAACAAAATAAAAATCCAAAAAGTGACAAATAACAGATATACCAACTCAAAGTAAAATCTAAGAATCATTCTGCAAACATATTAATTAAAAATATTTAAAATATGTTTAAAACAGTTCCAGCTAAATAGTATCACCAACCTGAAACATTCGTGGTGACGTAGCACTAGGCACCCTCCCTGAAATATGCGGGAATGCCTATAAGCTGCGCACGCGCAGTGCAGGGTGCGCTTCACGCCATTCCAAAACAAGGACAAGCAGCCACGTGTTTTATTAGAAGGCTGGTCCTTGGTTAACTTTAGAGCTGTGCTGGTTTCCAGTTGTGCATATGGAATTTTAGTAATCTTTATTTATTCAGCGAGTAGGTATATCATTTAACAGAATGTTATTTGAATGCATGCTATGTGCTAAGAACTCGTTCCGGGGACTGCGCATCCATCAGTGGACAAACCAGACAAATCCCTTCCCGTTATAGAGCATACACTTCAGCAGGCGGGAGGAGCAAAGGGAGAAACTCAATTAACTAAATAAGTAAATAATGTCGTATGAGAGGGTGGCAGGCGCTGTGATGGAGGTACGGACCCAGGAAGCAGTCCGGGAGGGAGCCTGGGTACACTATGCATGGACTAGTTGCTGCGTTCTTGGTCAGACACTGACAAGCCAGACTCTCTGTGCAAAACAGGCAAGTTAATACTATATGTTACTTCATGGTCCATGAGGAGATATGGGCTTCAGGCAGAACCTGACCAAGGGCTCATCAAAATTATATAATAGGGTTTTCTCTCTACATTGTTGGTGGGAATGAACCTCATTATCAAGCCCCATCTAATTGCAAGATCGTCTGCCACAACTCCAGTCCTCACCTTGGGAAAAGAGACCCACAGCCCTCAAAGGGAAGCCTCCAGATTAAGCCTCATTGGCCAAGAATCTTTCGACATGGGTTGTGTTCTCAGTCCTTAGCCAATCAAAACGCTAGGAGAGTGTGATATGGTGATTAATTTAGCCAGTGACAGCACCTGTGATTCCCCCCCCCACCCCCCCTCCCCGGAGTCCATGGCTTAGACAGCTTCCCCTACAGGACAGGGCCATTGCTAGCAGATACAGTGCCTTTGTGGGAACTAAACAGGATCTTCTGGGAAGACACAGCTCCATGACCTCACAGGACAAAAGCAGGCTGGAATTCAGCCTTCACTTGCCCCCTTCCTTGTGTACATTTGTGCAGTGCACAAACTACACCACCTTCTTCTGTGGCCTGGCTGACACATGCAGGTCTCTGCCTGCGGGCTAAGGGCAATTCTTTGGGAAACTCTGTCCCAAGGCCCCACCATGGGACTTTAGAATCAGATGTCTGAACTGAGACTGGAGGCACATCGGATTCGAAAAAGACAACAATCAGGTGGATATTGTGTCCCAAGATGTGCTCAATCACATAAGACTCCAGCCACAGCCTGGGGTGGTTTACTATAGTGGGGAGAGCAAAGCGCTTGGAATTAGGCCACTCCAGATCTCCTGGACCCTGCCACAAACAGGCTGTATTAGAGGGAGCCTGAAGCCTTCATTTTCTTCCTCAGGGATCTGAGGATTAAGTTAGTTAAAATATGTAAAATTGCTAGGAGTGGGGCCTGACCTAAGAGCTTAACAAATGTCACTGTCCTCTCTGGAAGTCACCTGAGCTGTCATTATGAACTGCCTGACTGTGGGACTCCAAGTAATGCCCTCTGTAGGAGCATGGGAAGACAACTATAGATGAGAGACCTTGGGTTCTAGAAAATTCTGTGTATCTGCCTGGCATTGCACAAACAAGCACATAGGAATCAACACAGACAGGATAGTGGAGGGACACACCAAGCATTAATTTAAAAACTTAATACACACTTCTGTCAGACTGACTATAATATCTGAAGGCTTTGTATTCACTAGGTAAATAAAAGCAGAAGAGAGTAACCTGAGGGCATGAAGATTAAGTCAGAAACCATTTATTTTAAGGGTAAATATAGGCAGCAATCTTTGTGATCTTGGGTTAAATGTCTTGGGACTCTAAGCAAAAACCATAAAAGAAATAAAACCCTGAGAAACTGTACTTCAAAATTTAATTCAAAACAACAACAACAAAACCAAATGTGATACGCCAATAAATCCTCTAGAATGGCTAAAATGCAAAAGACTCATAATTACCAAGCGCTTTTGAGGAGACACAGTGGCCAGAGCCCTCAATTAGATATAGCTGTGGGAACACACAAGGGTGCTGTCACTTTGGAAGACAGTTGGGCACTTTCTTGTAGAGTTAAACATACTCACCATATGACCCAACAGTCCTTTCCTGACTATTTACCTAAGAACAAAGAGAACACATGTCCACAGAAAGGTCAATATGCAACTGTTAATTACATTTTATTTTGTGATAGTTTAATTCATAATGGCACAAAACTGGGAAGAACCCAAAGGTATTGACTCATCTACTGGTGAACAGATAAACAAATCGAGGCATACCCATACAATGGAATATTGATCGGTGGTAAAGGGAAACCAACTATGGATCCACATAACATGGACAGATCTCAAAAATTATCATTCTGCTATGAAAAAGAAGCCAGACACAAAGGACTACATGCTGTAAGCTACAATCCACTTCTCTGAAACTCTAGAAAAGGCAAAACTTACAGTGATAGAGGGCAGAGCAGTGCTGGCCAGCAGCTGTGTGTGTGGGGAAGGGGGTTGGTGGCAAAGGACCACAGGGGAATGCGTTGGGGTGATAGAAATGTTCCAGATCACGGTTGTTGGGGTGGTCACGCAACAGTCTACAGTTGGCACCCATCACACTATACACTTAAAAGGGGTGAATTTAAAATATATAAATTAGACCTCAATAAAAGCGACTTAAAGTTATGGAAAAACTTTCCCAAAAGGGATGGAAAAAAATCAGCTGGAAAGCCTGTTCTGTGACTTTTCTGCTTTTGCAGAGCAATACAGCTCAGTTAGTCCCATAACATGTCACCTTTGAAAAAACCCTAAACCCAAACCTATTTATTTACAAAACTCCTCATGTTCCCATTCCCCACCTTGGTCTCCTCTCCCAAGCTCATCTCGATCAGAATTATTTATTTCCCTCTCTCTACCTCATTCCATCACTCATTCTCTTTACCGTTCCTACTACCTTCTTAATCCAATACCAAGTCCCTTCACCCCGTTATCTGTTGACACTCCAAAGGCCCCAAGAAAAGTGAGAGACCAGTGAGATTAACCACTCTCCCTCCCTTCAAACCTACCAGGTCGTCTGTCATGAATATCCTAGAGCCCCTTCATCTGCTAATTGACGTCTGCACGTGCTTCTGACCAAGTGTCTCACTGCTCCCCTCAGGAGTCTCCTCTGGTTTTGCTAGGACTGTTTAAGAAGGCTTTTTCCTCTTCTAAATGCCAAAACATATGGCCTGCCTCTCAGTTTCATTGCCATTGTAAGTCTTTGTGACCTGGGCCACATGTCTCTTTTAAGCCTCAGTTTATCTATAAAATGAGGGTCCTCAGTTAAACTCAAATGCTTACAGGGTCTGGTTAGGTATGAGTAAGTGAAGTGGCTTGGTGGAAAGCAGTTTGAGCTGGAAAACTAGCACTTACATGAATTTCTTCCCAGTTGTGGGTGAGCCAAACAGAGCAGGCCCGCTGACCTTTGCCCATGGAGGCCAGTCCCTTCCAACTCCAACATTCTCTTTCTCTTTTTTTAAGGTTTATTTATTCATTTTAGTGAGCAACAGAGTGTTTGTGTGAGTGAGGGTGGGTCAGGGGGAAAGGGAGAGAGAATCCTCAACCAAACTCCCTGCTGAGTGTGGAGTGTGTCTGCATGTGGGGTGGGGGGCATTGCAGGAAGCTCAGTCCCAGGACCCTGAGATCATGTCCTGAGCCAAAACCAGGAGTCAGACACTTAACTGACTGAGCCCCTCAGGTGCCCCTCCAACATTCTCTTTTTCTGTTTCTGTCTGGAATTTTTGCATCCATGTTCATTAGGGACATTGGTCTGTAACTCTCCTTTTTGATGGGGTCTTTGTCTGGTTTTGGGATCACGGTAATGCTGGCCTCATAAAATGAGCTTGGAAGTTTTCTTTCCATTTCTGGTTTTTGTTTGTTTGTTTGTTTGTTTGTTTGTTTTTGGAACAGGTTTTTGGAACCTATTCAGGAGAATAGGTATTAATTCTTCTTTAAATGTTTGGTAGAATTCTCCTGGGAAGCTGTCTGGGCCCTGGGCCCTTGTTTGTTGGAAGACTTTTGATTATTGCTTCAAAATCCTTCCTGGTTATGAGTCTGTTTAGGTTTACTATTTCTTCCTGGTTTAGTTTTGGTAGTTTTTACATCTCTGTGAATGCATCCATTTCTTCCAGATTGTCAAATTTACTGCTGTATAGTTGCTCATCATATATTCTTATAATTGTTTGTATTTCTTTGGTGTTGGTTGTGATCTCTCCTCTTTCATTCATGATTTTATTAACTTGGGTCCTTTCTCTTTTCTTTTTGATAAGTCTGGCCAGGGGTTTGTCAATCTTATTAATTTTTTCAAAGAAGCATCTCCTAGTTTTGTTGATCTGTTCTACTGTTCTTTTGGTTTCTATTTCATTGATTTCTGCTCTTATCGTTATTATTTCTCTTCTCCTGCTGGGTTTAGGCTTTCTTTGCTGTTTTTTCTTCAGCTCCTTTAGGTGTAGGGTAGGTTGTGTATTTGAGACCTTTTCTTATTTCTTGAGAAAGGCTTGTATTGCTATATTCTTTCCTCTCAGGACCCCCTTTTCTGTATCCCAAAGAATTTGAACAGTTGTATTTTCGTTTTCATTTGTTTCCATGAATTTTTTCAATTCTTCTTTAATTTCCTGGTTGACCCATTCATTCTTTAGAAGGATGCTCTTTAGCCTCCATGTATTTGGGTTCTTTCCAACTTTCCTCTTGTGATTGAGTTCTAGTTTCAGAGCATTGTGGTCTGAAAATATGCAGGAAATGATCCTAGTCTTTTGGTACTGGTTGAAACCTGATTTGTGACCCAGGATGTGATCTATTCTGGAGAATGTTCCATGTGCACTAGAGAAGAATGTGTATTCTGTTGCTTTGGGATAGAATGTTCTGAATATATCTGTGAGGTCCATCTGGTCTAGTGTGTCATTTAAAGCCTCTATTTCCTTGCTGATCTTTTGCTTAGATGACCTGTCCATTTCAGTGAGGGGGTTGTTAAAGTCCTCTACTATTATTGTGTTATTGTCAATGTGTTTCTTTGATTTTGTTATTAATTGGTTTATATAATTGGTTGATCCCATGTTAGGGGCATAGATATTTAAAATTGTTAGATCTTCTTGTTGGATAGATGCTTTAAATATAATATAATGTCCTTCCTCATCTCTTATTATATAGTCTTTGGCTGAAACTCTAATTTGTCTGATATAAGGAGTGCCACCCTTTATTTCGATGTCCATTAGCATGGTAAATTATTTTCTACCCCCTCACTTGAAATCTGGAGGTGTCTTTGAGTCTCAAATTAGTGTTTTGCAGACAGCATATCGACGGATCTTGTTTTTTTATCCATTCTGATACCCTGTGTCTTTTGATTGGGGCATTTAGTCCATTTACATTCAGGGTAACTATTGAAAGATATGAATTTAGTGCCATTGTATTGTCTATAAGGTGACTGTTACTGTATATTGTCTCTGTTCTTTTCTGCTCTCTTACTTCTAGTCTCTCTCTTTGCTTAGAGGACCCCTTTCAATATTTCCTGTAGGGCTGGTTTGGTGTCTGCAAATTCTTTTAGTTTTTGTTTGTCCTGGAATCTTTTTTTTCTCCTTCTATTTACAGTGATGGCCTAGTTGTATATAGTATTCTTGGCTGCATATTTTTCTCATTTAGTGCTCTGAATATACCATGCCAGTTCTTTCTGGCCTGCCAGGTCTCTGTGGATAGGTCTGCTGCCAATCTAATATTTCTCCCATTGTATGTCCGAATTGCTTTCAGGATTTTCTTTTTATCTCTGAGACTTGTAAATTTTACTATTAGATGACAGGGTGCTAACCTATTTCCATTGACTTTGGGGGGATTTCTCTGTGCTTCCTGGATTTTGATGCTTGTTCCCTTCCCCAAACTGGGTAAATTCTCTGCTATTATTTGCTTCAATATGCCTTCTGCCCCCCTCTCTCTTTCTTCTTCTTCTGGGATCCTGAATATGAATATGAAACAATATTTTAATATTGTTTCATCTTATGCTATCACTTATCTCTCAAATTCTCCCCTCGTGGTCAAGTAGTTGCTTATGTCCCTTTTTTTCAGGTTCTTTATTCTCCATCATTTGGTCTTCTATATCACTAATTATCTCTTCTGCCTCATTTATCCTAGCAGTAAGAGCCTCCATTTTTTTATTGCACCTCATTAATAGCTTTTTTGATTTCCACTTGGATAGATTTTAGGTCTTTTATTTCTCCAGAAAGGGATTCTCTGGTATCTTCTATACTTTTTCCAAGCCCAGCTAACATCTTGATAATCATTATTATCACTCTGAACTCTGGTTCTGACATCTTATTAATGTCTATATTGATTAGGTCCCTAGCCATCAGTACTGCCTCTTGTTCTTTTTTTTTGAGGTGAGTTTTCCACCTTGCCACTTTATCCAGATAAGAATTGATGAATAAGAGAACAAAATACTAAATGGGTAGCAATTATCCCGGAAAATTATACACTAACCAAATCACCAATTCAGAAGAGACCTAAAACCAGGGGGATAAAAAGGAGAAAGAAGAAGGGGAAAAATATAGAGAGAGATACACATTAGAAGCCACACATTTGATTTTGGGTGTATTTTGGTCTGTTAGAAGAAACTGCCTCCTCAAATTTTAAAGAAAAACTTATACATATACAAAAATAACAGTAAAGATGATGAAAGGATGGAATATGACTGTAAAGATGAAAATTGAAAAAGATTCTAAAAAAGGAATTGATAAGAAGTTGGTTGAAAAAAAGAAAAAAAGGGAAAAAAAGAGAATGTGATCAGGATGGAGACTAGAACAGAGCCATATGCTAGATGTAGGGTATAGTTTGATCTGTTAGAAGAAACTGTATCCCAAAACTTTAAAGAAAGAAAAACTTATATTTATACAAAAAAATAAGGTTAAATACAATGAAGGGATAGAATATGATTATAACAATGAAAATTTTAAAAGATTTTTTAAAAAGGTATTGACAAGATAAAATAGTTTAAAAAGGTTAAAATAGGAAAAATAAAAAAAAACTTTTTTAAATAGGATAAGATGTGGTCCATATACACTATGGAGTATTATGCCTCCATCAGAAAGGATGAATACCCAACTTTTGTAGCAACATGGACGGGACTGGAAGAGATGATGCTGAGTGAAATAAGTCAAGCAGTGAGAGTCATTTATCATATGGTTTCACTTATTTGTGGAGCATAACAAATAACATGGAGGACAAGGGGAGATGGAGAGGAGAAGGGAGTTGAGAGAAATTGCAAGGGGAGATGAACCACGAGAGACTATGGACTCTGAAAAACAATCTGAGGGTTTTGAAGGGGTGGGGGGTGGGCGGTTGGGGAAGCAGGTGGTGGGTATTAGGGAGGGCACGGATTGCACGGAGCACTGGGTGTGGTGCAAAAACAATGAACTGTTATGCTGAAAAGAAATTAAAAAATTAAAAATTTTTTTAAAATAGGATAAGAAAAAAATAAAATTTAAAAAGTTTAACTTTGAAAGACTAAAGAATCATGGGGGAAAAGCCATGAATTCTATATGCCACATTCCCAGAGCTCTGGAGTTCTGTGGTTCTCATTGATCAGCGAATTTAGTCTTGGTTGGTTGTTCTTGCTGATCTTCTGGGTGAAGGGCCTGTTGCAGTGATTCTCAAATGTCTTTGCCCAAGACGGAATTGCACCACCCTTTCCAGGGGTCATACTAAACAATCTGCTTGGGTTCACTCTAGGGAGCTTTTGTTCCCCGAATGCTTTCCCTACAGCTCTGGAGGGCAGGGATGAAAATGGTGGCCTTCCAATCTCTGACCTTGAGGAGCCGAGAGCTCAGGGCTCCACTCCTCAGTGCACCCTCAGAGAAAAGAAGTCAATCCCTACGGTCTCCCTGGTCTCTTGCCATGCTCCAAGCTCACCCAGCCTGTGACCGAGCATTTCTATCTCTGGCACACAGCCCCATTGGAGTCTCCAAACCCAGCAGATTCCTGCAGCATGCTCCTGTGCTGCTCCTCCCAGAGCAGGAAGGTGAGTCTCCCTGGATCTGTCGCTTGTGGGGTCCCTGCTGGAAGAGCAGTCCCAACTGTGCCCCAGATCATGGTTTAAGGTAACCCTGAGCAGAGAGCCCACCCCTCAGCTCCGTCTCTGCAGCCAGCTTCCCTGCTCTGACACTTGGGAGCTCTGCCACACCTAGGCACTCCAGGCTTTCTGTGACCCCGAGGGACCTGAGACCACACTTTTCCTGCAAGGGGTCCACCCCTGCTTAGCTTCTGGAGTGACATCCTACAGAGCAGACTTCTAAAAGTTCTGATTTTGTGCTCCACTGCCCTACCACCTGCTGGGAGCTTGCCCCTCCCACTGTGGTCTATCCTCCCACCTTGGATTCACTTCTCTGCATGTCCTACCTTCCAGTAAGTGGCCGCTTTTCTGTTCCTAGAATTGCTGCTATTCTTTTCTTCGATCTCCTGTTGAGTTTGTAGGTATTCAGAATGGTTTAAGAACTATCTAGCTGAACTCCTGGGACCAGACATAATTTAGGTCTACTAGTCCTCTGCTATCTTGTTCCTCCCCCCAAGAAATAAGTAAGCTTTTTAAAAATTATGTTTCAATTTTCAATATGGTAAATTTTTTTGAGAGAGAGAGAGAAAGTATAGTAGGGGTAGTGGCAGAGGTAGAGAGAGAATCTTAAGCAAGTTCCACCCCCAGTGTGGAGCCCAACATGGCTCGATCTCAAGATCCTGAGATCATGACCATAGCTGAATTAAGAGTTGGTTGCTTAACTGACTGAGCCCAGGCACTCTTCAATATGGTAAATATTAATAATTATAATCCATAAGTAATGTTCTTTGGGACCCTCAATAAGCTTCAAGAGTACAGAGTAAAGGTAAAGCAAATAGTCCTTTAGATAATACTCATCATTTCCTTGACAAATACAAGTGTGTACACAGTTGTATTTCTCTGAGACTATTGCTGCTAAATAGAGTCTCATCACATATATTCATTCTAACTTATGACCAAGGTAACTTCAAATTCACAAAGAAAACTTGGGGGTGAACAACTGAGTTTACACACCAGCTGCACTGCAGTCCTTCAGAGCTCAACAATACAATGCAACTTTCTAGAGCCATACTTTCTACAACTTCTCAAAATAACAAAAATGAACACATTCATTAATAGACTCAAGATTATCTAGTCTCCCTGTAGCATATAAGAAGAAGCAAAATAATATAAATTTAAAATTATGCTTAGTAATTAATGTTTCAGTATTCATCTTACTCAGAATGGTAGGTATTCAATGTGTAGCCATTACTTAATTCAACTTAATGTCAGTCTGAGGTTTAGTTACTTAAATATCCTGGAAATTATCTTCAAGTTGACATACTACAAAACATAATTGCTGTTGAA
The DNA here is from genome assembly GCF_011764305.1 of Mustela putorius furo. Taxonomy (NCBI): domain Eukaryota; kingdom Metazoa; phylum Chordata; class Mammalia; order Carnivora; family Mustelidae; genus Mustela; species Mustela putorius. Next base: position 2,476,438 of record NW_025421424.1, read on the forward strand.
ATCACATTTTATCAAAATAACAAATCAATATGGTAAAATACAAAGCTGTATGTTTCATAACTTTGTACATTAAGTAGAAGTATTCCTGGGGCGCCTAGGTGGCTCAGTGGGTTAAGTCACTGCCTTCGGCTCAGGTCATGATCTCAGGGTTCTGGGATCGAGTCCCGCATGGGGCTCTCTGCTCAGCAAGGAGCCTGCTTCCCCCTCTCTCTCTCTCTCTACCTGCCTCTCTGTCTACTTGTGATCTCTGTCTGTCAAATAAAAAATAAAATCTTAAAAAAAAAAAAAAGAAGTACTCCTGGCCTATGTGGTCAGTAAATCTACATAAGTTTGGGAGGACTATACCCACATAGAATAAAAATGTACACTTTACACTGAAACAGCAGTGAAGACTTAGCTGTTTTTATTAAATCAAAGTGACTAAACTAGCTAATTTGGAAAATTTACCAAAATTATGTGAACTTGAATTCTTAAAACATTTTTTACTTAGTATCAATAAGAATACTTTTTACTTCTAATACATTGAAAACATTACAAGTTAAATTTCCTTGTTTTCTGGGAATCTTAGAAATATTAATTTATATAAGCACTATGGTATCTCAATAAGCTAATCAGAATATAGATCCTTTCATTTAAGATAATTTATAATTAAGTTTGTTAATAACAACCATAAGAAAATATTAGACCCTCACATAATGAGATGTAAAAATCTTTCTGACATGTAAACATCCTGAATCAGAGAGAGGGAACCTATCACTTCAATTCTAGAATTCAGCCATGAGTCAAGAGTAAACACAAAATTACAAAACCCACTGGTCCACAGAGGAAATGTGGTGCATATATATGGTATGTGTGTGTGTCTGTGAATATATATGAATATTATATGAATGTATATGAATATTACACAGCCATAAAAACGAATGAGATCATACCATTTGTGACAACATGGATGGGCCTAGAGGGTATTGTGCTAAGTAAAATAAGTCAGACAGACAAAGATAAATACCATATGTTTTCACTCATATATGAAATCTGAAAAAAAACCAAATAAATAAACAAGCAAAAGCAGAATCAGACTTATCAATGCAGAGAACAAACTGATGGGTGCTGGGGGAGGGAGTTAGAATAGGAAAAATGGGTGAAGGAGAGTGGGAGGTCTAGGCTTCCACTTATGGAAGGAATAAGTCATGGGACTAAAAGGCACAGTATGGGGAATATAGTCAATAATATTGTCATAGTGTTGAATGGTGACAAATGGTAGCTGCACTTGTAAGCATAACAACATATAGAAGAGTTGAAGGCTATGTTGTGCATGTGAAACTAAAGTAACATTATGTGTCAACCATACTGAAATAAAAATTATCTTCTTATATTAAATATATTTAAATATTGAAATAGACATATATGCTTTATGCCGGTAGCTCTTACAAAACCAAGAAAGAATGACTTATTAAGTAGAAATAAAACTATATATCTGATAAGCTTCAAATTCACATTAATGTGGTTTAACAGAGAATGCTGGTTTGCGGCAACAAAACTAGGCTTACAAGAGGAACCTGGGATATTTTGCTTTAGTTCTGATTCTTCCGGAGTTCAACAATGACTCTGTGGCTCAAATGTCACTTGGCTTTTTTGCATCCAAACTACAAAGCCTTCATTGTGTGCAAGCTGAGCAGCAACCCTTGGCCTCTACACCACACCACGTTACATGGGAAATCAGCCCGTGTTTTCTCCCATTAGCTTGTAATTAAAGTAACACAACTTGGTACCAATGAATTTTGCCATAATTGCCAATGCAGCAGGAAAAATCTCAAGGCATTACTCAGAAACTAGTTAAGCATATTATACAGAAAATTATCATTTCCTCCCAACACTGTCATCAAAATGAAAATGCACTTTTAGAGAAGTTCAGAGAACCAGCAAATTCCCTAAATTATTCCCATTGAGCCTGAGGGGCACAAGGCTCTAGTGTGAGAAACACAAGGAAAAAGCATGTATTTTCTTGTCAAATACACGTGGGTTCTAGTCCCTGATCTGTCCATTAATAGATGTGTGACCTTGAACAACTCAATCTGTTTTTCTGAGGCTGTTTTCCCCTCTGTAAAATGGAAAGAAAACAAGACTTTGTTTAAGAATCATTGAGTAGATTTAATGAAATTGTTTGTTAAGAAAGGTATTAAATTGAGAGCACCATGATGTATATCCCTTAGACTCCTGCAGCAAATCTTGTAGTTCAAGAAATAACCCACTTGAAGGGCAACTCTAAGCATATTGCAATTGTATATTGTCTGAGGCAGTCAATGTCCTGGGATACAGATTTAATAGAAAGTGTCAAGACAATGTTAAAGTTCCTGAGATTCATAATTAGCAAAGTGGTCATGGGCAAAAGTGGTGGATCAACACAGGGGTAAGGTGCCAAGCTCTGGAGAATGCATGGTGGGCATCAGCCCAGCCTATGGCTGATTCTGCAGGCTCCTGGAAGCTGCTCTCCCAACACAGGGGTTATTCTTGGAGGAACACTGGTTGGGCATGGGAGGAAGGCCTGAGGCAGCAGGGAGCTTAGAGCCCAAGTGTGCACCAACACCTGGACCAAAAGTGCCTTTCCTGTGGCAGTGGACATACGTGTCACCTGGACTTGCCTGACCACTCTCTGATAATCAGAACAGCAGCAAGACCAAGAGTGACAGCGGCAGAGCAGTATTCGAGTGAATAGTCTGCCCCTGGAAAGGATCCATGTCCATGACTGCCCCAGATGCTGAGGGTCCCTGCTAATTTTGGAAGAGCAGTGGACTGTGATGAGACTTCAAAGGGGTCCCACTTGAAGATTTTGTTTTAATAGGGCAAATATAAAGTCGTTTGCATGGTTACCCACAGGAGAAGAGGATGAACACAGTTTTTAATTTTTCTGACTTCCAGTGTGATAATAGAGAAGGGAAATAAATAGCTTAAAAGTGATTTTTGAGGATTCTCTTCTTGTCTCTGATGAATCCTCTTCTCAGGCCTCCAGTGAACACAGCAGAGGCCTGAGTCACAGGAGCATGCCTACTGCCCACAATGGAAACAACCTACAGAAATGGGGGCTGACATGGGCAAATCTCCATTCAGCCAGACTGGAATGCTGAAATTCCAAAAGTATATGCCCCACCATTTCCACTCGTATCTTGTCTCAAGGGAGGAAATATTTCAATCTTGACTGGAAACAGCAATGAAATGCTAGATAAAGTGGAAATCAGAAAGCAAGAACAAAAGAAGCCTAAGCTGGCTCCAGCCCATAGCTGTATGAAAGTATTTGGAGGCCTATAGAACAGTCTTTGGAAATGTAGAGAGCTGCCAAATAATGCTAAATTTCTCCTAAGATCCTTGAGAGCAGAGGAGAGAGTCTCAGTCTTGTGGTGCTTTCTAAAGGATTCCCTGATTTTGTAAGATAAGTTGCTAACTTACACACAGGAAGAAGAAAAGAACTTTAAATACCATGTTGCAACCCAACAGACTTTTGAGAGGAGCCATGGAACAAGGTCCTGTGAGGCCTGACCTGGTCCTGACATTGGAAAAACCTGGCTCCACTGGATCAAGTCCTCCAGAAGGAATTTAAAAAGAAGCATTATTGAAGAAACGTGTATCCACCAGACAACTGCTAGACCATCCACATATTTACCTTTAGTGAAAACAATTCACAAGGAGCAAGAAAGGATGACACAGCTGGCTGTCCTCAGATAACAAATCAGAGGGCAAATTTGGGCCCAGAGGCCAGAGGCCAGATCCTTGCTAGCAAGGTCGTGGGTAGGGAATGTGAGTCCCCATCTTGGATCAAAAGGTTTCACATGATGGAATGCAGGGGGTTTTTTCCTATTGCTGCATAAAAATGTACCAGGGGCTTGCAGCAACACATATTTATTATTTCAGAATTTCCCAGGGTCAAGAGCCTCTGCATGGCTAGCTGGGTGTTCCTGCTCAGAGTCTCCTAAGCCTGCAATCCTGGAGTCACTGGGTTACATTCCCATCTGGAAAGATATGGGAAAATCTCTTGCCAAACTCGTGCAGGCTTTTGGCAGTGTTCATCTCCTTGCGGTTGCAGGACTGAGGGCCCTGTTTTCCTGTTGACCATGGTCTGGAGGCAAGACCCATATCCTAGAGGCCACCACAATCTCTTGCCGTGTGACCCCCACACACAGCGCAGATGTGGTTGTCTGCTTCTTCAAAACCAACACCAGAATCTCTCTAGTCTCCTATAACATGACATAAGCCCAAGAGTGATTATTCTGCCAGTTTTGCCCTATTCTGTTGGTTACAAGTAAGACCCAGGTTCCATCCACATCCAAGGAGGGAGGAGTGCACAAGGGGTATGATTCACTGGGGGTCACCTTAGGGTGTGTCTGCCACACACTGATGTAATTCAGTGTATATGTTGGTGTTCATGGGCACATGGGCTCATGTGTATGCTTCTGGGTCTGTGTCCCTCCAGACTCAGACACTCATGAGACAAAGATCCACATGGAACTAGTCTACTTGGGAGATATCCTAAGAAACCTCCAGGGGAGTGTGGAAACTGAGACAGGGAAAGGAGGCAGCTATTAAAGGGGATATTAGCAAATTATAAACTGTGGTCGAGTTGAGCATTAATCCTTTTGGGGAACTCTAGAAGCCCGCCTACTGTACACACCTCACTCAGACAGATCATAGGTGAGGGGCCAGGGAGAAGAAGCATTTATACACCAGGAGCAGGCACTGAAATGGAGGCCTGAGAAGATAGGGACAGAGCCCATATTGTGACTTGACAATCCAAATGTCACAAGTGTGATCACCCCTGGTGCTTTCATCTTGCTTCCCCGAGAGCCGGAGAACTGAGAGAAGTAAGATGAAGAAATGCTTGAACTAGAAGTTAATGGGATACCGAAACTCTTCTTCTAATCCATTCCTTGGAGAGAGAATTTATGAATCCAAAGTTGTAATATTTGCAAATGCTTTTTTCAGGTGAAAATGTAACAGGACAGAGAACATTTTATTTACAAGAACTATGGAAGAACCAGTGGAGGCCCGAAGGCCAGATAGGGCTGTTCCCTGATACAGGGGAAGATGGATCGGAGACCATACCTTCCATGAAGCTGTGCAAAAATGAGGACAGACGTGTGTCCGTGGCAGGAGCTAAGATGCCTGAGCATGAGCAGTGCAGCAGGGACACAGCGGAGAGCTGAGAGAAGGAGGAGGCCGGAGAGAGGCCCTACTTGTCCAGGCAGCCTGGGAGGGTCTTTGGAGAGAGCAGGAGCGTCTGGTAAGTGTTCTTTCACTTTTACTGAGAGATACGGAAAGTGCACACCTCAGTGAACTTTCACAAACAGAACACACCCACAGAACCGAGACCCAGATCAGGCACCCTGGGAGCGCCCCGTGCGTCCTTTCCAGTCATGACACTTCCCCCAAAGGGCAACCACCAGCATGACGTTGAGCAGCATCTGTACTCATTTTCGGCCGGTGTCTTTCACTCACCTCTGTGTTTGTGAGGTCCTCCGTTGTTGTTATATAGTGTAGCTCACTTATTCTCATGCCGTGTAGTGTCCCATTCTGCAAATAGACAATGTTTTATTTGTCCATTCTACTGATAATGAACATTGGGGCAGCTTGTTTATTTCCTTATGATTTGAGAAACATTTTACATTTTATTCATTTATTCATTCATTCAGTTATTCATTTATTTATTTTTATGGAGTGATAGTTGACATATAACATTATGTTAGTTTGGGGTGTATAGTAGAACGATTTGATATTTGTACATATTGTGAAATGATCACCACAGTAGGTCTTGTTAACATCCATCATCACACATAGTTACATTTTTTTTCTTGTGATGAGGACTTTTAAGATCTAGGCTCTTAGCAACTTTTGAATATTTCATACAGTATTTTTATTTCATTTGATTTATTTATTTGACAGAGAGAGAGAGCACAAGCAGGCAGAGAGACAGGCAGAGAGAGGGGGTGAAGCAGGCTCCCCGCCGAGCAGAGAGCCAGATGCGGGCTCGATCCTAGGGCCCTGAGATCATGACCAGAGCTGAAGGCAGAAGCTTTAACCCACTGAGCCACCCAGGCACCCCTACATACAGTATTATTAACTGTAAATATCGTGCTCTCTGTTCTATCTCGTGACTTGTTTTATAACTGCAACTTTGTACCTTTTGACGCCTTTCACCAATTTCTCTGAGCCTCTGAAAACCACCACTTTGTTCTCTGTATCTATGAGACTGGCTTTTGGTTTTAGTTTCTACATGTAAGTGAAATCATTCAGTATTTATCTTTCTTTGACAGTGGCTTAGCACAATGGCTTCAAGTTCCATCCATGTTGTCTCAGATGGTAAGATTTCATTCTTATATTTTTTTAATGAGTGATTGTATGAGCATTGTGAGTGAGAGCATGTGTGTGTGAGCACATGTGTGAATTATACCACATCTTCTTTATCCATTCACCTGTCAGTGGATTCTTAGGTTGTCCCCATACACTGGCTTTTCTAAATAATGCTGCAATGAACATGGGGGCTCACGTGTCTTTTGGAATTAGTATTTTCATTTTCTTCACGTATGTACGCAGGAAACTGAATGGAATGGCTGGATCATACGGCAATTCTGTTTTTAACTTTTTGAGGAACCTTCATACTGTTTTCCAAAGCAACCACACCAATTTGCATTTCCACCAACAGTGTGCAAGGTTTCCCTTTTCCTGACATCCTCTCCAGCACTTGTTACTTCTTGGGGTAGTTTCTTAAGAGAATTTTAATTGGTTTGCTGCATGGTGTATAATACAGCCTTCTTCTCTCTCTCCACACAGAAATCTTCCATCAAGGATGTGGGATTTGAGGGGATTTTCTAAGGTGAGGGCAGAGAACTTCCAGGTCAGGTGTCAGGGGTAGTTCAGGGTGGAACAGGGGTCACTCCCAAACCAGCCACCCTAGGCAGGCTGTTTCTTTTTTTAATATCTTGAATAACTCACTCAGAATTTGTTCAACCAAAGTGCATCAAGTCATCCAGGCAGATCTAAAGGAAGAGCCCTACTGGAAATTTTCGCATTTTTTTCTTCTGTTTTTTTTCCTTCTTGAGAAATTCCATATAGTTTGGACTTGCCAGCTATAAAAATTCCACCTACTTATCAAAGGAATGGACATGTGACCCAATATAAACCATTTAAAGTTTCTTTCTCCAAAATTTGAGAGTCAAAATTTGCTTGGAATTGAGTGACCTAATGTGTACCCTAAACAGGTGGTCCATGAAGCCATACTACAGCAACTTCCAAATGGTTCCCATTTTCTACCCTTCTCAGGACCATGAACAGCCCTTCTTTTGAGTCTGCTTAGGGTTCTTTTGTTTGCCACCAAAGAATCTGAACTGTTAAAGCTCCTTTGACCAAAAGCCTCTCCCCTTTTTCCTACCAAAGTCCCCATACTGGTGATCCCTGAGGGTCAGTGAGTGAAAACATGCAAAACTGAGCTATTGTATCAAAGTATTGGGGAAAGACTATCTGCTGAGCTGAAATTAATTTCTGAAACGTGTTGTCATAGATTTATCAGCTTTCATTTAGATCCATAAAGAAACAGTATATAGAATGAGTAATTTGGGGGTTGCCTGGGTGGCTCATTCAGTTATGGTGTCTGTCTTCTGCTCAGGTCAAGATCCCAGGGTCCTGGGATCCAGCCCCGTGTTGGGCTCCTTGCTCAGTGAGGAGTCTGCTTCTCCCTCTCCTTCTGGCCCTCCCCCGCTCATGTCTCTCTCTCTCTCTCTTAAATAAATAAATAAAATCTTGGAAGAGGAAAAAAAGAATGGGTAATTTTGAATGGGGCAGTTGGACACGTGACACCCTTCCAGGTAAAAATCTCTGAGCAACTTGGAGAAAGGTGTGAGGGTAGATGATGTTGGCTGAGTGGAAGGAGGATGTTGAAGAGAGCTATTATCCACATCAGCGATTAGGTTGGTTTTAAGTCATTGTTGGTGGACAGCTATGTGGCCTCCTCTCCAGAACAAATGGTATGGGAAGTGTTTTGTTTTTGTTTTTGTTTTATTTCCCCTGATGATTATCATGTGCAACAGGTTTGAGAACCTTGAAGTCAAATGACTTCTTAGAATAATTTTATGTTGGATTTTACCTTGATACTTTCTTGTTGCTCATTTAGTTCTTTTTTTTAAGTTTTTATTTAAATTTCAGTAAACATACAGTTTTATTTTAGTTTCAGGTGTAGAATTTAAGACTCATTACTTACATATAACACCCAGTGCCCGCTGCAAGTTCTCTCCTTAATCCCCATCACCTATTTCACCCATTCCCAACCCACCTCCCCTCCAGCAGCCCTCAGTTTGTTCGTTCTCATCAAGGGTCTGTTTCATGGTTTGCCTCTCTCTTTTCTTCCCCGAACATTCATCTGTTTTTTCCTTAAATTCCATATAAGTGGAATCATATGGTATTTGTCTTTCTCTGACTTATTTCACTTAGCATTATACTCTCCAGCTCTATCCATGTTATTGCAAATAGGGAGATCTCATTCTTTTTGATGGCTGAGTACTATTCCAGAGTGTGTGTGTGTGTGTGTGTGTGTGTGTTCTTTATCCATTTATCTTCTTTTTTTTTATTTTTATTTTTTTTAATTTTTTATTTTTTATAAACATATATTTTTATCCCCAGGGGTACAGGTCTGTGAATCACCAGGTTTACACACTTCACAGCACTCACCAAAGCACATACCCTCCCCAATGTCCATAATCCCACCCCCTTCTCCCAACCCCCCTCCCCCCAGCAACCCTCAGTTTGTTCTGTGAGATTAAGAGTCACTTATGGTTTGTCTCCCTCCCAATCCCATCTTGTTTCATTGATTCTTCTCGTACCCACTTAAGCCCCCATGTTGCATCACCACTTCCTCATATCAGGGAGATCATATGATAGTTGTCTTTCTCTGCTTGACTTATTTCGCTAAGCATGATACGCTCTAGTTCCATCCATGTTGTCGCAAATGGCAAGATTTCATTTCTTTTGATGGCTGCATAGTATTCCATTGTGTATATATACCACATCTTCTTGATCCATTCATCTGTTGATAGACATCTAGGTTCTTTCCATAGTTTGGCTATTGTGGACATTGATGCTATAAACATTCGGGTGCACGTGCCCCTTTGGATCACTACGTTTGTATCTTTAGGGTAAAGATACGTTTGTATCTTTAGGGTAAATACCCAATAGTGCAATTGCTGGGTCATAGGGCAGTTCTATTTTCAACATTTTGAGGAACCTCCATGCTGTTTTCCAGAGTGGCTGCACCAGCTTGCATTCCCACCAACAGTGTAGGAGGGTTCCCCTTTCTCCGCATCCTCGCCAGCATCTGTCATTTCCTGACTTATTTATTTTAGCCATTCTGACTGGTGTGAGGTGATATCTCATTGTGGTTTTGATTTGTATTTCCCTGATGCCGAGTGATATGGAGCACTTTTTCATGTGTTTGTTGGCCATCTGGATGTCTTCTTTGCAGAAATGTCTGTTCATGTCCTCTGCCCATTTCGTGATTGGATTATTTGTTCTTTGGGTGTTGAGTTTGCTAAGTTCTTTATAGATTCTGGACACTAGTCCTTTATCTGATATATCGTTTGCAAATATCTTCTCCCATTCTGTCAGTTGTCTTTTGATTTTGTTAACTGTTTCCTTTGCTGTGCAAAAGCTTTTGATCTTGATGAAATCCCAATAGTTCATTTTTGCCCTTGCTTCCCTTGCCTTTGGCGTTGTTCCTAGGAAGATGTTGCTGCGGCTGAGGTCGAAAAGGTTGCTGCCTGTGTTCTCCTCAAGGATTTTGATGGATTCCTTTCTCACATTGAGGTCCTTCATCCATTTTGAGTCTATTTTTGTGTGTGGTGTAAGGAAATGGTCCAATTTCATTTTTCTGCATGTGGCTGTCCAATTTTCCCAGCACCATTTATTGAAGAGGCTGTCTTTTTTCCATTGGACATTCTTTCCTGCTTTGTCGAAGATTAGTTGACCATAGAGTTGAGGGTCTATTTCTGGGCTCTCTATTCTGTTCCATTGATCTATGTGTCTGTTTTTGTGCCAGTACCATGCTGTCTTCATGATGACAGCTTTGTAATAGAGCTTGAAGTCCGGAATTGTGATGCCACCAACGTTGGTTTTCTTTTTCAATATCCCTTTGGCTATTCGAGGTCTTTTCTGGTTCCATATAAATTTTAGAATTATTTGTTCCATTTCTTTGAAAAAGATGGATGGTACTTTGATAGGAATTGCATTAAATGTGTAGATTGCTTTTAAAAGTCCTGATTTTGTGTGCCATTGCTCCGCCGCTTGCCGGGAGCCGGCCTCTCCCCCCGGGGTCTATCTTCCTGTCGCTTTGGATTCACTTCTCCGCGGGTCCTACCTTTCAGAAAGTGGTTGTTTTTCTGTTTCCAGAATTGCTGTTCTTCTTCTCTTCGATCTGCCGATGGATTTTCAGGTGTTTGCAATCTTTAGATAAGCTATCTAGCTGATCTCCGGCTAGCTGAAGTAGTCTCAGCCTGCTACTTCTCCGCCATCTTGACTCCTCCCTCCATTTATCTTCTTTATCTATTTATCAGTCAATGGACATTTGGGCTTTTTTCATGATTTGTCTATGGTTGATATTCTATAGCTCATTTTTTTCTTTTCTTTTTTTAAATTATTTTTAAAAATTTTTAATGAACATATAATGTATTTTTAGCCCCAGGGGTACAAGTCTGTGAATTGCCCGGTTTACACACTTCACAACACTCACCACAGCACACACACCCACCCAATGTCCATAACCCCACCACCGACTCCTGACCCCCTCCCTCCAACAACCCTCAGTTTGTTCTGTGAGATTAAGAGTCTCTTATGGTTTGTCTCCCTCCCAATCCCATCTTGTTTCATTTATTCTTTTCCTACCCACTTAAGCTCCCATGTTGCATCACCACTTCCTCATATCAGGGAGATCATATGATAGTTGTCTTTCTCTGCTTGACTTATTTCGCTAAGCATAATATCCTCTGGTTCCATCCACATCGTCGCAAATGGCAAAATTTCTTTTCTTTTGATGGCTGCATAGTATTCCATTGTATATATATATACCACATCGTCTTTATCCATTCATCTGTTGATAGACATCTAGGTTCTTTCCATAGTTTGGCTATTGTGGACATTGCTGCTATAAACATTCAGGTGGACATGCCCCTTCAGGTCGCTACATTTGTATCTTTAGGGTAAATACCCAGTAGTGCAATTGTTGGGTCATAGGGTAGCTCTATTTTCAACTTTTTGAGGAACCTCCATGCTGTTTTCCAGAGTGGCTGGACCAGCTATAGCTCATTTTTATGCAATGATTGTTTTCCTGAACTTTTAGAAGGTAGCATGGTTCAGAGTAGTTTTTCTAACTTCCCAGATCTCCCTCTTCTCATGTTTTCCTGTAGTATTAAAAAATATGGCAACTTGTTCTCTGAGATTTCCTGGCTCTGTTCCATTCTCCAATTTCTATCTCTGCATCTTTTCCCTTTTTTGCTGTTGCCCTTGTCTTTCTGAACTTTGATTCCATAAGTTTCTAGTCAGTATGCCGCCATTCCTGGAAAAGGGCTCTGGTTTTTCCCAGTGTTCATGGTTGGCTCCCACCTTGCAAGTATGGATTGTGCACCTCTCTTCCCGACTTTGTATCCATGTTGGTAGCATGCAGTGAGCCATGATGGGAACATTTACACCATGGGAAATGGCAAACAATGCAAATTGTGTTTTTAAATCGTTAAATGGCACACCACTGACTATGCCATTCCAGCTCTTCTTACTGGGAGACTTCACACTCACTGGCACTGAAGTGGCAAAGCCACTCCCATTTTGAGCCACTTCTGTCTAATTGCCTACTTTCTGGTGGTTTCTCATTAGCTGTTTAAGAATCCTGTTCTCAGATTCTCCAACAGGTCATTGCTGCCCTCTGCTTCCTCCCTTGCAGATGTCACCATAGGTTCTATGACTATAGAACCTCATCTTATCCTCATCTGCTTGTATTGTGGGGCTCCTAGGGACACAATATCACTTAGTTTTATTACAAATGTTCATGAGATTTTGGTTTTGAAACATTGCTGTCATCTAGGCTTTGTTGTTCCATCTAGAAAGCACAGGCAGAGTAGATTTAGCATACTTCTTAAGGCTTCCAGGATTTTTAGAATGGTAAATGAGCATTGACTTCAACTTAAGGTTACCAGCTGCATAAGCCTCTAATAAGAGTGTCAGCCTGTCCTTCAAAGATTTGAAGCCAGCCATCAACTTCTCTCTAAATATGAAAGTTCTAGATGGCATCTTATTCTGATGTAAGGCTGTTTCATCTACACTTCAGTGGAGCCACCTTCACGAATTATCTGAGCTGGAGCTTCTGGATCACTTGCTGCATCTTCTACTTCAGTACTTGCTGCTTCGCCTTCCACTTTATGTTACTGCTTCTTTCCTTAAGCCTCACTAACCAACCTCTACTAGCTTCAGACTTTTCTTCTGCATCTTCCTTGCTTCTCTTAGCCTTCATGGAATTGAAGAGAGTAAGGACTTACTTTGGATTTGACTTTGGCTCTTAAGGAAACGTTGTGGCTGGTTTGATCCTTATCCAGACCCCTAGAACTTTCTCCTCATTGGCAATAAGACTGTTTCTCTTTTTTATCATTTTTATCATCCCTCATTTCACTGTAGCACTTTTAATTTCCTTCAAGAGCTTTTCCTTTGCATTTGCAACCTGGCTAACCACTTGATACAAGAGGCCTACCTTATGGCCTGTCTCAGCTTCAAAACATCTTCCTCACTGAGCTTAATTATTCTAGATTTTCATTTATAAGAAGAGCCAAGTGTCTCTTCCTTTCACTTGAACACTTAGAAGCCATTTCAGAATTTTTAATTGGCCTAATTTCAAAAATGTTTTGTCTTAGAGAATCAGGAGGCCTGAGGAGAAGGAGAAAGATGGTGAAACAGCCAGTCAGTTAAGTAGTCAGAAAACATACACTATTTATAGATTAAGTTTTCCATCACATATGGGCATGGTTTGTGGCACCCCAAAACAATTACAGTAGTAACATCAAAGACCACTGATCACAGATCACCATAATAAATATAATATTAATGAATAAGTTTGAAATATTTTAAGAATTACCAAATTGTGACACAGAGACACAAAGTGAGCAAATGCTGTTGGAAAAAGAGTGCCCATAGATTTGTTCGGCACGGTTGCCACAAACCTTCAATTTGTAAAAAATGCAATTATCTGCAAAGTGCCATAAGGCAAAGTGCAGTAAAGCAGGCACCAGAATTTTAATAGAAGTAGGAGTCCAAAGTCCTCCACTTGAGCAAAGTATTTCATTTTTCTGAGCCTGTTTACTCTGTTGAATGGCTTAATACCTGACTTTTGCTCTAGATCCTGCCTCCCCATAACCAAACAAACATTTCAAAAAGGAAAGGAAAATGTTTCCAATGGGCACAAGAGGAAACTTATTCTGCCTCTTATTCTGGGTTTGCAGGTCAGCCAAAAGCCAGACTAACCCAACTCACCATACAGAGAAAATCCCTTTTCTCATCAAGTTACAACCAAAGATGACCCACAGGTATAATGATTGTGCCCTGATGTCCTAGATCTTGGAACCAGCCAAGTTGCAGGCTGCCAAGTTCCTTCCTTTACAGCCAGATGATTCTTAATTTGTTGCTAACCATTTCATAGTACTTGGTTTTGTACCTTTGACCACATTTTACCCATTATCCCTCCAATGATGAACATCCAAATGATCTCCAACTCCCCATTTGAGTCCAGCTTTGTTTTAGTCCACAAAGTCCATTAGTATTAGCTAATCTATCCTCTTCCAATTGATTTGTGGTGCAGTATGTGTCATAAAAATGTCCATATACATGCAAGTCTGTGGCTGAGCAGCTTACTTTATCCCAGGGGTATATTCTTGCACCCGAACCACAGTGTTTTTACTACTAAGGATTTGTACAACTGGGCAAAGTTTCCCTCACTATTTTTATTTTTTTAAATTTTTTAAATTTATTTTCAGCATAACAATATTCATTATTTTTATACCACACCCAGTGCTCCATGCAATACGTGCTCTCTATAATACCCACCACCTGGTACCCCGACCTCCCACCCCCCTGCCCCTTCAAAACCCTCAGATTGTTTTCCAGAGTCCATAGTCTCTCATGGTTCACCTCCCCTTCCAATTTCTCCCAACTCCTTTCTCCTCTCTATCTCCCCATGTCCTCCATGCTATTTGTTATGCTCCACAAATAAGTGAAACCATATGATGATTGACTCTCTCTGCTTGACTTATTTCACTCAGCATAATCTCTTCCAGTCCTGTCCATGTTGCTACAAAAGTTGGATATTCGTCCTTTCTGATGGAGGCATAATACTCCGTAGTGTACATGGACCACATCTTCCTTATCCATTCGTTCGTTGAAGGGCATCTTGGTTCTTTCCACAGTTTGGCAACCGTGCCCATTGCTGCTATAAACTTTGGGGTACAGATGGCCCTTCTTTTCACGACATCTGTATATTTGGGGTAAATACCCAGTAGTGCAATTGAAGGGTCATAGGGAAGTTCTATTTTTATTTTTTAGTTTAACTTGGTTATCTGGATCTTTATTTTTTTTTTTAAGGTTTTATTTATTTATTTGACAGACAGAGATCACAAGCAGGCAGAGAGGCAGGCAGAGAGAGAGGAGGAAGCAGGCTCCCTGCTGAGCAGAGAGCCCGATGTGGGGCTCGATCCCAGGACTCTGAGATCATGACCTGAGCCAAAGGCAGCAGCTTAACCCACTGAGCCACCCAGGCGCCCCTGGATCTTTATTTTTATTTTTATATCTCAGAAACATATATCAAGTTTCTCAAAAAATCCACCTGAAACTTTTATTGGGTTGCATTGAATTTGTGGATTAATTTGGAAGAATAAAGAGAAGAATAAAAGACTCCCCTAAAAACAATGACACCAGGAGAAAATATCACTGTTTTGAGAATGGAGGTTTGTCAGAGCGATTATCAGAGCATGATGGTCAGTCTGCAACTCTTTTCAAGAACTGGGCGCCAGGATAGGGTTTTTGTGATGTACCTCTTCCTACTGCCGCCTCCAGCCATATTCCACCCCAGGCTTCAGTCTGCTCCCAAACTCATCCCTGCCTCCATCGCTACCCCCCATCAGTGCCTCCACTCCTAGCCCCCATCTCCAACACCCATCTGGCATTCTTCAGACTCCTCAGGGATTGCTCACAGCTTTTTATGAAACTGTTCTTCAGGTTCATGCTTTTACTCACTTTGCTAGTGCTTTCTGGGTTGATCTATGACAGTTTGCCATGTTGCCGAGTAGAAAAAGTTTCAACACAAAACACTATGAAAACATAAAATGGGCTAATTAAGACAAATACTTGATAATTGTCAAAATTCTGAGAGCTCAGAAAAAGAAAAGATTTCTTATATTGATAGGTTATTTTGTGACATATTATTTGTCACTGACACAAAATGACTGTGGGAACATAACTGCTAAAGTATCTGTGAAGATAGAGGTTTGACAATAAACCCAAAGAAGTGATGACAGACGATGCTGGGGTCTGGCTCACTGAGAATCATAGGCAACTGTGCCATCACTACACTGTGTCTCACTCACGCAGACATTGAATCTTCCCCACTTGCAGCTACACATCCTCTTGCTAGGTTTCTTCCCTTGGTGATACGACAAATGCAAGGTAACACCTGGAAGGGTAAAACTCCAGAAACAACAAAACCAACACTCAGGGTTTTTCTGGGAAATCTCATCAGACTCCATGCCCTTTCCCCTATTTTTCTCCAGACCTCTCACCTAATTAGATAGGAATCTATACAGACTAACTTCAAGCTTCAGTGCTCCTCCTTCATGAAACTTGAGACTCAGAAGCTTTGGAATCAAAGGTCTGAATGTCACTCTCTGCAATCATAAAAGGCAAGCCCTGGCAAGTGAGAGATTGGCTAACCAGTAACACAATCACAAGCAGTATTGGCTCCTCCTCTTCCATAGCAGAATCCACAAGCAGATGCAATGAGAGAGCTCTAGAAGTGTAACTGAGCACTGATTTCTACTCCTAGCTATTACCACAAACTAATCATATACCCACCAACCAGGGCACTTCGTCTCTCTAAGCCCCCATGACCTAATCGACTTTATAGAACTGTTGTGAGTATAGATTGCATGGGAAAGCGCTTCAAAACAGATAAAGCACCAGGTATGCTTGTATTGTATTACTGTTACTAAGAAATAAACATGGTTAATTTCCCAAAACATAAAGACATTTCTCTAGCCCTGGGCTGTCCATAGAAATAATTTGCCTAAAATCCTGGAAGCATCCTTCCTTTAGGTTGAGATATAAAGTGCAAATCTCCACTTGAATTTATCAGTCACTGGAACCTAGGGTAAATGCATTTTCCGCACATTTGTTGAGAATTGTGAGTTTCTAAGGTAGACAAGAGATGATATGGCTAGAAGGGTAGATTTACCTGGGAACGTTGTTTATAATTTGCTCTCCTAAACCAGCACTCTTGGTAGAATTACGTAAAAAGCAAACTTTGTTTTTGTAAGACTTTCCCCTGGATAGCTAAACTTTTTTTAATCTATGATAATCAATTTCTCTGATTCTTAATGCTCACCTAGCTCATGACACTCATTTTTGATTAATCAACACTCAGCTGAAAGCTGCAGCCCAGGAACTGAAAATCTCAAAGCAAAAATAGAAGTGTCTTTTCAGTTAGGAAGTATCAGAATGGGACACTTCATTTAAGTGTTTGAGAGTAAATTCTTTAAATAAAACAGCTAGATTTTGTCATCTATTTCCTTCAAAACTTGGGGCAACTAATAGAAAAAGCCAGTTACTTGATTGTACTTAAGTACAATTACTTGATTAAGTCCACTAAATTCCCTTCACAGTGGAAAGCTATGACCTGGTGGTGTTTTGTTCCCTTGTCCTCCAATTTATACTTTACATAATTGTATTCCCAGTACTTCCTGGACTTACAAGTTTCCCTTATTCCAAAGGAACAACTTAATATTAGTTTGAACCACACAAAAGTACTTTTTCAGGTCAAAACTGGTTTGAAGACTGGCTCAGATTCTGTGTAGGTCCAAATAGCTTAGATTCAAAGCCCATTTCGGCCATTTCCTAGGTCTAAAACCACAGATGGTTATGTATTTCTCCTAGATCTCAGTTTCCTCATCTGTATAATGGGTGCTATAATATTATCAGTCTCAGTTGTGAAGATTAAATGAAATAGTGCACAAAAGTACTTAGCACAGTACCTGACACATGGCAATTTTTAAAAATTTATTTATTTTTTTATAAACATATAATGTATTATTAGGCCCAAGGGTACAGGTCTGTGAATTGCCAGGTTTACACACTTCACAGCACTCACCACAGCACATACCCTCCCCAATGTCCATAACCCCACTTAGTACATGCTGACTTCAAAAACAGAAAGGAGTAAGTTTGATCTTTCCACTGGTATTCCCAGTGCTTATCACAGTGCCTGGTTTGTTGTATATCGCCAATGAAGTTTATTCTAGATTGACTGGTTTTGGTCTTCCATGTTATCAGAATGGTTTATTATGTGTCCATAATCCTGTGTGAATATTTGCATATTGGTCTCTGAGCCTAATGTTCTTATTAGTTCTATCTATTTTCTCAGTGACATGAGGAGTGTATGGGAACCATCTGGAGCACTCCAACATTCAGAGAAAAAGCAGCAGGGAGGAGTGGTAGGTGGTATGGTGAAAAACATGGGAATGTCAGGTCCTATAAGGCAAATGAATAGGGTATTTCAGGAAAGAGGGAGTGAGAAGCCTTGCCATACACTCCTGAGAGGTCTAGTAAGCTGAAAGTTTCGACCAACCATTGGATTTGGCAATGACAAAGTCATTAATGACCTTAACAAAAGGATCTTCAGTGGGATTCTGGGGACAAAAGCCTAAATGGATTGATTAAATTTAGAATAAGACCCTCCCATCAACACCACCTCCAGGGTCCAGGCGCACTTGGGGACTCTGTACTCCAGGGCTGTTTAATCTAAGACTGCTGTCTCCAAGCCAATGTGGACACAAGGCTGGGGCCCATGCACTCATTCCTGTCTCTCTCTCTCAAGGCTCAGGGCAAAGGCATGGAGCTAGTAAACAGCCCACTAACCATGCACATGCTGGACACTGCCTCAGGGCTCCAAGCCCAGGGCCTCCACCTCTACCTGTCTAGGTTCGTGGACCATGGGCAGTAGTGGACAGAGCTGAGGAAAAACTACTCCAACTTGGGTGGTCACTGCCCAAGTCTCCTGGCACCAGGCCCAATGAAGGCAGGATCTACAAGCTGTCCTTTGACACCAAGGGCTACTGGAAGAAGAAGGGGTAGGAGAGCTTCCATTCATATGTGGAAGTCACTTTCACCATCATCAATGAGACCCATAGTTTCCATGTGCCCCTGCTGCTGGACCTGTGATCCTATAACACACACTGAGGGAGCTAGTAGCTGAGCGATTGTCTCTGGCCAACTGCTGGTCATATAAGCATCAATCCTATCCCCAAGACTCACTGAGGCATTTCCACAGAGAGCACCAGGTTACACATGCTGTGGGAGTTCTGGTCCCCCAATTTCCAGTAGCACCTGAGTCTCAGGCATCAAGTCAAGTTGGTCCTAGCAAAAAGAAGAAGAAGGGGAAAAAAAGAATGAGGGGTAAGTATGTAAAACACTGAAAACAGACAATATTTTTAATGGCTTTTGCTATAGTGCAGAGCATAGATTTGGCGGTTCACTCAGTAAGACATTTAGGATCAAGAAGGAGTTTTTAAAAACGGGATTATGGGACGCCTGAGTGGCTCAGTTGGTTAAGCAGCTGCCTTCGGCTCAGGTCATGATCCCAGCGTCCTGGGATCGAGTCCCACATCGGGCTCCTTGCTCCGCAGGGATCCTGCTTCTCCCTCTGACTCTGCCTTCCACTCTGTCTGCCTATGCTCGCTCTCGCTCGCTCTCTCTCTGACAAATAAATAAATAAAATCTTTAAAAAAAAAAAAAAAAGTAAAAACGGGATTATATACTTATAAGAACAACCTAGTTAAAAGGGAAATTGAGGGGCACCTGGGTGGCTCAGTGGGCTAAAGCCTCTGCTTTCGGCTCGGGTCGTGATCCTGGGGTCTTGGGATCGAGCCCCGCATCGGGCTCTCTGCTTGGCAGGGAGCCTGCTTCCTCCTCTCTCTCTGCCTGCCTCTGCCTGCTTGTGGTCTCTGTCAAATAAATAAATAAAATCTTTTAAAAAAAAAAAAAAAGGGAAATTGATCAGCAGGAAGAGAGGGGATAACTGCAGGACGACAGTCTTCATGTAAACCAGAGGTGATACAATCAGTGCACAGGTAGTAACCTTGGCCTTAAACCTAACAAGGACTGTCCCTCTAGATAAGAAGTGGAAAGGCAGAGTGTGGGGTATAAATGCAGGCACTTTCCTAAATTTGCTAATGAAAGACAGGTAGTTCCCTTCTGATTATTTCTGTATTCTTAGTGAAACAGTAGTCAAAGTAAGCAGCTAAGAATGAGCAATTATGAGAAGAGAAAATATGATTGGCTTTGTTGGGACCGAAAGAGCCAATGGACTAGGAAAATGTAGTAGGATTGTCGGGCTATGCTGGGAGTCCATTTGAAATGTGTGGTAATAAATTGAAAACTAACAAGTCAGTACAGTACTGTGTTTTTCTTCAGTCATGCTTAGCTGTTCAGATATAGGCACAGAGTAGACCAAACTCTTTCACCAAAGTTGATGGCTTGCTTGGCCAGTCTGGCAGAGAGAGTACATGGCAAGGTGTGTGTAAGAGACTCTTTATGATGATGCACTATGGGTAATCTGAGCTGCATAAAGATAGAAAAGAAATCATTTAGAGCTATGATAAATGGCAAAAAAGTAGAGGAGCCACTGGTGGTCCCAGTGGGAGAAAAAGGTGGGGTTCTTTTAAATGAGTAGGAAAGATAGGGGTTATTAGATATTTAACTGTATGAAATTAAAATTTAGAAGGTGGTATAGACACTGTACTGGTAAGGTCAAGAGTATGGGTTTAGAGTGGGAGGCTAAAGTCATGTGGAGGACAAGAACGTGGAAGTGGGAACTTAAGCGAAAGGCTAGAGTAGATGAATTACCTATACGGAGATTAACATCTTCACGAATGTTGAGAGAATTGATGTGGAGTGGAAGGCAGTGATTCACATCCTCATGAATAAGGGGAGGAGAGCAAGACTGTCAACTGACCTCAAGAATGAAGGGCATTGGGTGGCTCAGAGTGATGGCAAGGGCTTGAAGAGAGTTGGGCTTTTGAGAGAAGAAGAGGAAAAATTCTCTAGCAGTATCAATGTCTTATATGTGCCGTATACTGAGTTCTTATGTCTTATCTTATGTCTTATATCCAGGGGGTAGATTTTGTGGGGCAGGCAAAGAGCCCAACCACGATTTGAAAGCTGTAGGTTGAGACAGAGCAAGAAACAAATGTCATTTTCAGAAAAGGAATTGGAAATAAAGAACTTAAAATTGATGACAGAACTTTGCAAAAGGCTCGGTGGTAGAGCATGGGTGCCAGAGAGAGCTGGGAGATTGGGTTAGAGCAGTAATGCACCAAGGTGTATGGAAACAAGAACCTAAACACGTGAGAAGACCCAGGAGACTTGGATTTCTGGGGGAACATAAAAGGTCTCTGTGTGCAGGAAAATGAAGTCACCTCTGATTCCCCTAAAGCAAGAACCATCTTGTTCTTCTCCATGCCTTCCAAAGAGTCACATTAGACGGGGAGTTTCACTGAGTGAACCAATGAGTAAATGCATGGCACTCATATAAGACAGAGGAAGACTAGTACTGTGAGAGAGGGGTGGAGGGAGCAATTCACTAGCAGATCAGATGGCAGGAAACTTTTCACAAAGAAGTAGAAGAGCAGAGTGGAAAGACCAGAATCTGGAGTCAAAAGACAGTCCCTTAGGTCTTTGGGAAAGTCATGTCGTCTGACTACATATCACTGGCCTCATCTGTAAAGTGGACCTTTCCTCCTCAGGAGAGCCCTTGTTACCCCTTTGTGACTCCTGTACAGCTCACTAGGAGGTTGTGTACAGCTATACATAAGAGTGGCAATAAAGAGAGGAGAGGTACGGTGTGCGCCACATCCCTCTACCTGCGTGCCTTTGCCTGTGTGTCAATATCTACTCCTAACTACATAAAAGACTGCTATTAAAAGATTCATCCTTTCAGTTTTGAAAGATGTTCCAAAGTATGCATAATGTGTTAACATAATAACAGGCAACCCCACAGAGAGCATTCTGGAACAGCAAGCAATAGTAACCCCGATGAGGAGCTAGGGTCCAAGACAGGCCAAATGGGGTTACCCCAGGATGTGTGACAACAAGGAAGATCATAGCCGTCCAAGCTGGTTGGCCGTAGGAAAAGCTACCACAAGAGCCTGAGAAAGGAATCAGAGCCATCCATTCCCTCACGTGCCTAGGATCAGGGCAGCTGTGTACAAGTTGGAGGGATGATATTTTCCTTCCACTTGCCCATGTTCTGAGTGAGAACTTTGGCCCAGTTTTAGAAGTCATCTGAGCCTCGATAAGCAGGGGCGGGGCTTCCAGAGGCAGGAGTCTCAGAGCTCTATAAAGCCCAATGGGGCCCAGCTGGGCAACTCTCCCAAGGGCTGTGAACTGTTGGCTTTGTGCTCGTTCCTTTGGAAATGCAGCGGCTGTTGACTTCAGTGAAGCGGGTCTTGCAAGTGAAGACAGCAATGCAGGACGTCTTCATCTCACCTGCTAGCCATCTTCCCACAGCCCACCAAAGGTGAGTCATGTTCACAGGGACTGTGCAGGCCACACTTTGAGAAGTGTCATAGAACCAGTAAAAGATAGGTAGATAGAAATCCTGCCATAAAGAAAAGCTCATTAGGGCGCCTGGGTGGCTCAGTGGGTTAAGCCGCTGCCTTCGGCTCGGGTCATGATCTCAGGGTCCTGGGATCGAGTCCCATATCGGGCTCTCTGCTTGGCAGGGGGCCTGCTTCCCTTCCTCTCTCTGTGATCTCTTCCCTTCCTCTCTCCTACTGTGATCTCTCTCTGTCAAATAAATAAATAAAATCTTTAAAAAAAAAAAAAAGAAAAGCTCATTAGAATCCCAGTGAAATGTTGGCGAGGCTTGTACACAGCCTTACATGATCAAGTTAACCTGTTAGGTTTTCAGTTACCTCCTCTCTAAACAGATGGTAGGTCTCTCTCAGCTAGAATTCCAGGATCCCAAATCTCTGATACCTGCTGTTCATAGATGGTGACATCTTTCACTGCCCAGCGGCATGAAACAGTGGAAATATCGGTTCCAGGGCCCCCGGCATTCTTCTTTCCACCACCGTAACCCCTTTACCTCCAGCTCCTGCCAAGACCCATAGTGCTCTGTGCCAATGGCAGTGTTGGTCAAACCAGCTGCTTCACATCATTGCAGCAAGATTCCAAACGGGCTGGGGATCAGAAGCCTGTTCCTCTGCCCTCTGATTTTGTGAAAGGGGGAATGGGGTGTTAATATAAGAGTGTATGTCTGTGTGCAATGTGTTGTGCACAGAAGCACACATGCATGCCTTGTATTTGTTTTGTTTGTTTGTTTGTTTGTTTTCATGCCTTGTATTTGTAAGCACTCCTCAGCTTGGCCCATGTGCTTGGAGCCTCCCAACACCGATGGTAATAGCTATAGCTAGGGCCTTCAATCTCCGAACCATGCACTGTACCCTGAGACTAGCCATTTCTCCCACTTCCACACTGCACTCTATGACGGCTTAGAAAAATGACTTTGACTCAGTGTCTTCCCTTGCCTGGGATCCAGACCTGGCTTCATGAATGTGTGGAGTAGGGGATGACGCTCCTTAGCCTTCTTATTTTCTTCCTCACTCTCTGCCATTGTTCATACCCTCCTTCACCCTCTTTAGACAGGCCGAATGTCCTAGCTCAGCATTTGACCTGTTCTTGCATCTGAGAGGAAAGGATTGACATGGGGTTGCTTGTTTCAGTAAGTAACAGTGGGCTGCTGCCCAGCAAGACAAACCTCAGAACTCATCCAACCTGCCCCTCCTTCAGGCATCCTTGGCTGACATTTTACCCTTTTCCAGTGTACCCACAGCTCATCCTGTTTTCTGTGGTCTGAAAGAGTATTAAGGATCTTTCCTATGAGTCTCTCTTTCTCTGTATATCGGTCTCCTCTTCTGCAACCTGCCTCAGCTCTCAATCCAACCCAAGAACTGCTCCCATCACATGGTTAACGATGCTTCCCTGCAGGTTAACGAAGAGTGGTGCCATCCGCTTGGCGGTCCCCACCTGCTTTTCACATGTGCTGTGTCCCTAATCACCTTC
This sequence comes from Mustela putorius furo, assembly GCF_011764305.1. Lineage (NCBI taxonomy): Eukaryota > Metazoa > Chordata > Mammalia > Carnivora > Mustelidae > Mustela > Mustela putorius. The sequence goes on from NW_025421424.1 coordinate 2,499,829, forward strand.
ACTCTCCACTCTACCTTACTTGCTCAGTCATCTCCCACTGTGACTACCACCTCCTCCAACCCCGCTCCAGTTCTTTACCAGCAGAAGTTCCGCTCACCCATCAAAGTCTGTCTCAAATGTGGCCTCTTCCATGAAGATTTTTCTGAGCCTACCAACCACAGGAAATCTCTGCTTCCTCCAAACTCCGGTGTGATTTTGCCTATATTCCTCTCGAGGTCCTTATCACATTCTGAGTCCCAGCTGGGGTATGCATGTATGTGCCCTTTTATTACTCCCACTGGTCAAGGAAGTCCTCAGATCATTGACCTCCTCTTTTCTTTGTCAACTCTCTCCACCTCGGCAGCCTCTCACTCGCACGGTGCCTGGCATGTAATGGTGAATTTTGAAACAGAAGGAGAATTGGAATAAAGAAAGAAAAGCTTAATGCATATTCTTAAACCAAGCAACCTCAGAACAATACTGATACTAGATTAAATAAAGTTTCCTAGAGAAAATATACAGATAAGAAGAGCACTCTTAACTCCAGTGGTCTGATCTTTCTGGAAGCCTCTACATGCTAACTCTTCTTCAAGGCTCTAGAATCCTTTTCCAGAAATAGCCCCCTATTAAGACAGTTTCAAAAGTTAACAGGTGACTGATTCTTGGAGCCTCTCCTTGAAAGCTTAGAATTCTAACTGGAAAGAGAGGAAGGGAGAGAGAATGAGAATGCAGAATTGAGAACGAGAAGACAGAATGATAATGAGGCTGAGGGGAGAGTCAGCCAAGTGCAGGACCTCTGCTGGCTAACCATTAGCTCCAACATACTGGGTAAGATTCTCCACAAATATTTGAGAGTACAAACTCCAATTATCTGGGGAACACCAAATAAATAGGGCAGATAACTAAATTCCAAACCTCTCTTATCAGATATGGGTGAACATTTATACTTTGCCTCATTGTCTTATGATCTTGTGATACACTTTGTCTCAGCGACCTTTCTGATGGGAGAACTGGGATTTACCAGAAGTCCAGAATCCTCAGGGTGATTGACAGACACACTCAATCTGAGCTACAGTTCCTGTGTCATAGAGCTAAATGCGTAGGCCTGTGGAGCCATCCTCTCACAATGGTTAGGCATTCTATAGCTAGGTATGAGTCAAAGGACTCTGGTGGCACTCACGAGTGCTTTGGTGGCACCCAAGGTAGTGAAAGGACAGGCTATTTCTAACACATGAGTAACCATGAAGGTACTCTGAGCACAACACTTCACCAATGCTTGCCTTGATTTTTTTCACCATCTGCAAAATGAAGAGTATTAGTAAAGTAACCAGATTTCAGGTATTTTCATGTAGGAACAGTTGGAGGTGGACCTGGTGATTTCTGTACTTAAAGCTGGATGGAGAAACTCCAGAATTTCACCAAGATATTAGGAGTCAGGTATTAGGAGAGAGGTGGGTAGGTCCAGGAAAGAAACGGATTATCTTTTCCCTCTTCCACTGACCCCTCCCCCATTTTCTCTCTGCTCCCATGTAGAATTTTTCTCTGTCCTCTGTATTCGCACAGCCTTTGTTTGTTATACCATGTATTTAGCTGTTGAATATCTGCCTGTTCCCTTAGACTATGCTCTCTTGGTGGCCACAAAGGATGCCTTCTTCTCTACTGTGCTTCTGGAACCCAACACTGCGTTGGATGTGCTCCATAAATATTCGGAGGCCCAATCAGAAAAGGCAGAGAGGATGGAATCAAGCAGGAAGCTTCCTTAAAAAGTAGAAAAAACAATAGGTGTGTTCTTGTGTAGTAAGAAGAAACAAGGAGAAAAGGAGTGATGAGAAGGGCATTTTCTTTTTTGAAAGGAGCACTTTAAAACTGAATGAGATTTTTCAAGTTATGTCCTATGAGGTTTATAACATGTGTAGAAGTAAACCACATAACAACAATAGCTCAAAGGGACGGAAAGGATAAAGGAAGTTAAAGTATGGTTTTTCACTGTTCAAAAAACAGAAGTGTTAATGTAAATTAGATTACAATAAACCAAGCATGCATATTGTAATCTCTGAGATCATTACTAAAAGAAAAAAAGGAGAGAAAATGGAATAATAAATACTTGTTTAATCCAAAAGAATGCAGGAAAGAAGAAATAAACAAAGGGCGTGTGAGACAAATGGAAATAAAGAGTGAGACAGTAGATTTAATCCCATCTATATTAGTCATTACAATAAATATAATTGGACCAGTTACTCCAGTTAAAGCACCAATACTGTAACAAGGCTTGTTAAAAAAACAAACAAAAAAAGACTCTAACTATGTGCTGTTTAGGAGAGATGTGTGTTAAATATAAAGACCTGAGAGGTTAAAAGTATAAAAGGACAACAAAAGATACACCATGCAAACAGTAATAATAATAATAACAATAATAATAATAATAACTAAGGCAGCTTTCTTAATATCAGGAGAAGTAGATTTTGTGACAGGAATATCACAAAAATGAATTAAAAAGGGACATTTAATAAGGTTAAAAGTGCTAATTTAACAGAAAGATAACCACCTCACATTTGCATTCATCTGATAATATAGCTTCAAAATAGACAAGAAATGAAAGAGATGATTGCTGTATTGTATTTTGAAGAGACTGGCTGGACACCATTAATAGGATTTTGATTGTTATCTCCATTACAGGTTTTCAACCATCCCTGCTGTCCCCTTGGCCAAAACAGATACTTGGCCAAAGGATGTGGGCATCCTTGCTCTGGAGGTCTATTTCCCAGCCCAGTATGTGGACCAAACAGACCTGGAGAAGTTTAACAATGTGGAAGCAGGGAGGTACACGGTGGGCTTGGGCCAAACCCATATGGGCTTCTGCTCAGTCCAGGAGGACATCAACTCCCTGTGCCTGACGGTGGTGCAGCGGCTGATGGAGCGCACACAGCTCCCATGGGACTCTGTGGGACGGCTGGAAGTGGGCACTGAGACCATCATTGACAAGTCCAAGGCTGTCAAAACAGTGCTCATGGAGCTCTTCCAAGACTCGGGAAACACTGACATTGAGGGCATAGATACCACCAATGCCTGCTACGGTGGCACTGCCTCCCTTTTCAATGCTGCCAACTGGATAGAGTCCAGCTCCTGGGATGGTATGTGCTTCCCGAGACCTTATGTAAGAAAGGAACTGGGTTAGAGGCTGAATCCTCAGTTTTGTTTCTCCATTTCCCCAGTGGTCTCATCAGGGAGGGAAGGACAACTTACTCACACAGCTGTTATTGTCATCAACAACCATAATGATGATTACCACTTAGACTTGTGTAACTGTATACTGTTAACTAGGTAGCATGGGCACATAGTTCATTTAGTCCTTCCAACAGCCTAGGAAGTGGGTGTTATGCCTGATTTACACATGAGAAAATGGGGGATCTGATATCTTAAACAGTGTTTGGCAGGAGTGAGATGCCAAACCAAATCCAATATATTCCTATTTCTCATAAGGCTCTCCTAAGCCTCTGAGAGAGAGTTAAACAAGTTTAGGTATTAAGGGGAAAACATGCTGGTAGGAGGAGACCCAAAGAATCACAGAATTAAAAAAAAAAAAAGAATCACAGGATAGACTATTATACAGAGTATATATTCTCTTACTCCCTCGGCTACTTGCTAGGAAATTGCTTTTTGCTTAACATATTTATAAAAAGATTTTATTTATTTATTTAATTTGAAGGGCAGAGGAGTAGAGGGCAAGGGATAAGCAGACTCTGTGCTGAGCGTGCAGCCTGATGCATGATCCCACGATTCTGAAATCATGACCTGAGCTGAAATCAAGAGTCAGACACTTAACCCACTGAGCCACCTGGGCACCCCATGGTTTTTGCTTAACATATTAACATTACCTTGTTTCTTACATCTTCTCTGGATGTTATACTGGAGGAAGAACCCCCTGTTGTGATAGCAAGAAAGATCCAACGGAAACAGTATAAGTTGAGAGTTCAAAATCTAGCTCTGTTGATAACTGCTGACAAGTCCCTTAACCACTTCAAGCCTCATAGTTTTATTAGGCAACCTCCCTTGCAAGGCTGGTAAAAGGACTGTACAAGAGATCCACAGAGATTATCTGGGCAGTCAAGGCACTTTGTATGCTAAGTGGAAACTGGAATTTAAAACTGTAGAAGCCATAATTAACATTAATTATAAACTCTTAATGTTGGCAGGAACCTTGGAGATTATCTAATTCAATATTCTTTATTTCAAAGAGAAGCCAAGAAATGTTGGACAGTTTGCTGTGCAGTGTAATTCCACACACCTATTTAGTATTTTTTTTAAAGGAGGCTCCACACACAGTGTGGAGCCCAGTGAGGGCCAGAATTCAGGAACCTGAGACAGAGACCTGAGCTGAGATCACATGTCAGATGCTCAACTAACTGAGTCACCCACATGCTCCAATTCATTCAGTATTGTTTTGGAATGCCTTGAATAGCCTCACCATCAACAGTTCCATTGATTTGGAATGTTCTAGTCTCTACATCATTAAATCTGTTCTTAGAGCACTTTTCCTGCTTGGTAACCCCTACTGCCATCACCACCAATATTTCCAACCACGCAATTAGTTGGGAAGTAGAAATGAAGGGCAAGAGATAGTCACCAGCCTTTAACCAAAAATCAGAACCTTGTTTGGGAACATCATCAGCTTTAATTATGTCATTTCCAATGAGTAGATTCTGCTGAGAGGCAGGGTATTCCTTCTTTAACAGGATGTCTTGTTTAGAGGGAGGAAAAAATAAACTATTGAGATGTGAATCATCAGTCTGTACCAAAACAAAAAGCATATTTAAGCTTGAAGCTAATGGCAACCACCAAGACCAAACAAAGCCAGTGTAGATGGGATGTCTGCTTTGATCTGACCAACCATCCAGCTGGGGTTTCTCGGATGAGCAAAGGCAGTTTTGGGACTCACCAGGAAGTTCCAAATCACCCCATAGAGACAGTAGGTTTTGAGGAAAGGAAAAAGTGGCACAGCCTCAAATTGTCCAGAAGACTTCATTTTTCTTGTCTTTTTTTTTTTTAGTGGAAGTAAATGAAATGCATAGTTGAAATAAATACATATACACAAATGAGTGTAAAGCAAAGAAAAAGTTCTCTTTTGACACACTATTACCACTTTCCAGAATTTCACATTAATGGTTTCTATGTATTCTTCCAGAATTTTTCTTTGTTCTTGCAAGTATACACATATATAACTATTCAGTTTGGGTTTTTAACATTGTACATATTTTTCCTCACCTCCATGATGTCTTAGAGGTCATCCCATACCAATATGTATAAAGTCTATCTCATCTTTTAAAAGCCTTACAATATCTTTTGATGAATATGCCAAACTTTATTTAATTAGTTCCATGCTGATGGATATTTAGGTTCTGTATATTTTTTGCAATTATTAAAAAATGTTTTAATAAACATTGCATAATAGCATTACATGCTTGTGAGAATGTGTTGTAAGAATAGATTCCTAGAAAAGGAATTGCCAGATATGTTGATATAAAAGCTTGATAGAATGTGCCAAATTGGGGCACCTGCATGGCTCAGTTGGTTGTGTCTGCCTTTGACTCAGGTCATGATCCCAGTTCCCTGGGATGGAGCCCCAGGTTGGGAACCCGTGCTCAGCAGGGAATCTACTTCTCCCTCTATCTCTCCCCGATTGCTTATGCTCAAGCTCTCTCTCTCTTTCTCAAATAAATAAATAAAAATCCTTTTAAAAAAAGACTGTGCCAAATTGTTCCTCGAGATGTTGTACTAAAGTATATCCCTACGATAAGTATTGTTAAGTTTTCTAATCTTTGTCAATTTAATATGGAAAAATAAGGATTTGCCCTGTTTTCATTATAAAAATGCTTCAGTATTTTTGGATGTTCATTGACCATTTTCCCATTACATACTTTGGGGATTTTTATGAGATTTTTATAAATGAAGGAAAATAGCTTTTTGTTGGTTGTAAGTATTCTAAATACTTCCCCAGTTTGTCCGAGTTTGTTTCTGTAAAAAGTTGAATTTTTAGATTGTCAAATTTACTAATCTTTTCTTTAACAGCTTCTAAATACTTTTCTATAGTTTCCAAACTCATTCTCATTCTCTCTCTCTCTCTCTCTCTCTCTATATATATATATATATATATATATATATATATATAAAACAATACTTTTTGTCGGAGTTGAAGTTGTTACAGTACTTAAAAGAAGATTCTTGGGTTTCAGTGAATTTGGAATCCTGACTCTGAATCCTAACCATACCATCTATTAGCTGGGTGGCTTGGGCCAAGTTACTTAAAATCTTTGGACCTCCATTTTTTTGTTGATGAAGAGAGAATAACTGTGCCTGATATATAGGCTGATCATGAATGAAAGGATTTTTTTTTTGTTCACTGTTCTATCTTCAGTACTTAAAATTGTGCCTGACTCACAAGAAGCACTCTGTCTACTCGAGATTTTGGTCGTGATCTCAGGTAGAGATAATTACTTCTTGTTCTCTCATTACAGGTCGCTATGCAATGGTGGTCTGCGGAGACATTGCTGTCTATCCCAGTGGTAACGCTCGCCCCACAGGTGGGGCTGGAGCTGTGGCCATGCTGGTTGGACCCAAGGCCCCTCTGGCTCTTGAGAGAGGTCTGTAGTAAACTGTGGAAATGTGGTACCAAGAGATTGTGAACAGCTAATGCATAGTTCCCAATCCCAAGTTGGCATACCCCCTACATAGGACTGAAGTGTGGATTTGAGGATGACATCACATGCCTTCAGAAGGCTGGACTAGGGAGCCATGGGCAGGGAGGAAGGGAACAGAAGGATCGTCAAGATTTCCTCTTCTTCACCATCACATATTGGAATCATGATGCATAGAATGAGTAACATTGTTGCCGCAGACCAGGACCTTTAAGGTGCTAGACTGGCAATTGAAGATGAAAGAAGATAATTGGGTATAAAGAGAAAGGTTCTCCTTTGAGACTTTGGCATCTATTCCAGATTTTGTTAAAGCCTTAAAGGTATGGAAAGGGAAATAATAGATCTCATTTATATAAGAGCAACCATCTATTCGATTCCCTTTGAACGTGGGCGGGATGTTGAGTGGGCTCAGGCAGAGAAAAGCCAGGGAAATGTTAGTAGATGTCTCCCTATCCTCTCTGTTCCATGGGGGCTACATCATACAGTCCTGAATCCCCCTGTGTGCCTTGCCAGGGCTTAGAGGAACCCACATGGAGAACGTTTACGACTTCTACAAACCAGATGCGTCTTCAGAGTACCCGATAGTGGATGGGAAGCTCTCCATCCAGTGCTACCTACGGGCCTTGGACAGATGTTACACGTTATACCGTCAAAAAATCCAGAACCAGTGGAAACAAGGTATGGGGCTCAGAGGTCAGAACATGGGGACTCTATTACTAGGGGACAAAGAGTTGGTCCTAAAAGCTTAAGACAAGGTTTCTTCTGTCCTTCAAAAACGATCTCAAGAGCATGGCTTCATGTCCCCTTCCTCTTATACCCTTTCATGGGTCTATGCTAAAAAAAAAAGTCCATCTAGAAGCTTCCAATTCAAGTATGAAGCTGCCTCTTACTTGAGCTGCATGCAAGAGATTAAACAAGCTAGGACCAAAGCCATCAGTAGGAAACCAGTGACTGTGAGCCACCTGGGGAGGTACTGTGGTGAGTCAGTGTAACCATATCCTACTGGGGCTAAGATTTGTTTCTGTTGAAGTCAGGAGTGATTTAACTCACCATTTGTAGTTTGCTGCCTTTTAAAGCCTGGCCGTTGTTGAGAAATCTTATCTGTATTTTCAGTATAGTAAAGTGTTGCTGATTTTTCTTTGGATGATAATGTTACAAGTTAATTTTATTTTCACCTTTAGTTTCTGAGTTCTCCCGCTAAGAAAATATGGGCTGCTTGCATAATCAGAAGGGAAATAAACTTTATTTTAAAAGTTCAGAGCACTCTAAAAAAATCAAAGAGTTCTTATTATGACCAGAAGTGCATCTGTGACAGGCAGTTTTCAGTGGAAAAAGGCATGTGTGGAAGTGTCAGAGCATGGATGCTTTAGGGAGTGGCCTGAGGAGCCACTTCTTGCCCCTTTCCACTGCTCTGAGAGGGCTGCCAGCCACCACGGCTGGCCCCTACAGGTAGGCAGTGGACTTGGACTTCCCTACTTTCCATCCACTGTAAACTTGCTCTTGGCTAACTGCTCTCACCAGCTCTGTATTCTTTCAGCATTCTCATTTTGCTCCCTAACCTTATGTAGAATTTGATTGATGCTGCTTTGGCCCTCAGCTCTAAGAGACAGTCTGGGGTGTCTATAGAGTCAGAAACATCAGAACCTAAATCCAAAGCCAGCCATTTTCAAGCTGAGTAAACTTGGACACATGACCTAGCTTCACATTTTAGAGACTCTGTTTCCTCTTCTGAAAAACAGAGAAAGTAACACAACACTAGCTTGATTTGGAGGAATTATCTGTCATAAAGGTTGGCAATAGTAGACAGGAAGAAAATGCTTGTTTGTTTCCCGTCTTTCTTCATAAGTAGAGTGCTTAAGTGAATGAACAACTTACATGTGTTTGCTGAAGGTAGGAGCTGGTTCCCTGGGACACCTCATGTCCCTTGGAACACTTCGGTCTTGGAGTGTAGGTCTAAGTGGCTCATTGGCCATGGCACATCCTTGTTTTCACACTTCCTCTTCCAGCTGGCATCAATCGGCCTTTCACTCTTGATGACTTACAGTTCATGATCTTTCACACGCCCTTCTGCAAGATGGTCCAGAAATCCCTGGCTCGCCTGATGTTCAATGACTTCTTGTCAGCCAGCAGCGACACGCAGACCAGCCTCTATAAGGGGCTTGAGGCCTTCAGGTGGGTCCTCTTCGGGGAACCCTGGAGGTTCTTGAGGGCTGAGGAAGGATGAGATTTCCTTACTCCTTGAGTCTGTACCACCAGCCAACCATGGGGGTGAGAAAAGAACAATCTTCCAACACAATAGAAAGGACACCAAGTTCATACATGACTTATTGGGTTATGGTCTACATGGGGTTCCCCCATCTTTTATCTCAGGGAACACAGGGAATTTACCAGCACCTCTAGATCAAGTGGCTGGCTATCAGAAGCTTCAGAGAATAAGAAAAAGGGGAAAGGGAGTATAGCTAAAACATTTAGTCAGCAAACATTTTATGAACATCAACTATATGCCAGGCTTCATACCTAACTCTAGGGATACCATAGTAAATATGACTCCATGATATTCCAGTCTGTATAGACAGAAATACCTAGAAGTGAATAATCACAGTACAGGATGGCAGCTTGGGAGCATCAAGTCTCATTCTCAATGACCATTGTTGAATTAATGTCTTGCCTGTTGCCTTATTTTCCCGGATCTATGAAACAGAGTTAGTCCAGCTCCCCCTCTTAGAAGAATACTGTTTATTGAGAAATTACTCCAAGACATTTAGAATAGAAGAATCTTCAATACACAGTTCCCAATGGGAAGAAAATATTCCCTTTTGGTATGGTAGCTGTTTAGTTCAAGTTTTGGAGTATTCTACCAACATCTGCCCCTATTACTAATTACTACGAAGCCTGCCACTACCTGAAACATCAAAGTGAGCATAAACACTATTACGAGACCTGCCCCGTGAAAGAAAATTCTAATATATGCCAAAGATAATAGCTTAACATCTTTAACACATGGAAGTCTCATCCATAACCGAGACCCTAATAGGAAAATGAGCAGAAGATATGCCCCAGAAATTTCCTCAAAGAAGAAATGCACATTATCCCATTTGCAAATGTGCTTGCCCATTAGTAAAAAATTTAAAGAAGCTACCATTTTTCTTACATAGCCTTTTAATTTTTTTTTTTAATATTATTTATTTATTTATTTGACAGGCAGAGATCACAAGTAGGCAGAGAGGCAGGCAGAGAGAGAGGAGGAAGCAGGCTCCCTGCTGAGCAGAGAGCCTGATGTGGGGCTCGATCCCAGGACCCTGGGATCATGACCTGAGCCAAAGGCAGAGGCTTAACCCACTGAGCCACCCAGGCACCCCTCACATAGCCTTTTTAAAGATCTGAATAGTCAGATCTTTAAAAAGGAGGAGGCTCTAGGAAAATGGACAACAGTAGATGTGTGAATTGACACAAGGGCTTTGGGAAGAAGTAGGAAAACACAAAGCAAAGGCCTTAAAGACGTGCACACTTTTTGGTTCAGCAACTCCATGTGTAAGAGGAAAGAGGCAGAGTTTTAACTGGTGAGGACAGGATGGGGAGATTGGTTCAATTAGGGCACATCATATCATGACTCATTCTGCAGCCTTTAAAAATATTGCTAGAGAAGTTGATTTAATGTCATAAAGAAAATTAGTTAGGGAAGCATGTTGGATGGAATATATAGCATGATTTTATTTTCTAGTTAACCTCTGAGGGCAGGGATAGATTCCACAAGAACAACTGACCTAAGGGCTCTCTCTGAATGGTACAGCTATTAGTGACATTGGTTTTTTGTTTTGTTTTTGTTTTTTGTGCTGGTCTGTATTTCCAAATATTCTGTAAAAAACAAACAAACATACCAAAACAAAACAAACATGTGCCTAGAAGTCTCTGCAGGAGCTCTGACTTTTCCCCTTGCTGCCTCCCTCCCCTTCTGAGGTCTCTCACCTGGCCCATGCCTCTGCTTGCCTCCCAGGGGGCTAGCGCTGGAAGAAACCTACACCAACAAGGACATGGATAAGGCACTTCAAAAGGCCTCCCTGGACATGTTCAACAAGAAGACCAAGGCCTCTCTTTACCTCTCCACGCACAATGGGAATACGTACACCTCATCCCTGTATGGGTGTCTGGCCTCTCTTCTGTCCCAGTGAGTACTGCCCCTCACCCGATGGTCAAGGTCAGAGGGCTCAACCAAATTTGGTTCCTCTTCCGGTTCAGAAATTCTTAAGGAAGGAAAGATAATGAAAGAAACTTCTTTCAAAGGGACATGTGTAGACAGCTCTACTATCAGGATTAAGTAATGGTCTCCAAAGTGACAATGTATGATGTCAAGGAATGTTTAAGGTGTGCTTGGATGCAGCAAGCATGTAACAGAACTTCAGTGCATAGTTTTATCTCATCCATTTGAAATCTCTGGCCTTAGTAAAGCACAGTGGTTAAGAGAGTCTAGCTTTAGAACCCACAGCTGGGGTTTCAATACCACTTATTAGCTTTGATCTTGGAAAAACACTTCATCCCTATGTGCTTCATTTTCCCCATCTATAAAGCATATGCACGTCCCTCCTAGAATTTTGATGAGCGCTCAGTGGGTAAAGGAATTAAAACACTAGAGCTCAGCAAGTGCTCAGATACTGGTTGTTATTTCTATTGATACTCTATTTTCTGGGGTTTATAGGAAATACTTGTACTATAGTACCTGCACATAACATAGAAGATAGATATATATGAACTCAATCAAACGATTACCGATGAGGATATTGCTGAAACATTACCAGAAAACATGGAAGCCTTGAAGTGGTCTGACCTCCAAACACCAGAGTTCACTGAATTCATCTTGTCCCCATAGGTGACAAGAAGCTCCCAATTGTGTTGTGCTCAATGGGTCTTCTGTATCTTGGATTTTAGCCACTCTCCTCCTGATAAGTTTTCTTCTCTCTGGGTCTATCCCCAGGGTCTTCCAAAAGCCCCTCTTTGTGCAGGGTGCCTGGAGCCCATTTCTACTTGCAAGAGGTTGACGAGATTGGAATGTTAGGTTGGTAGCTTATTTGAAGGGCAGAATTATGCCAGCGTGCTTCTTGGATTTTGCTTTCTTTCCCCGCAGATACTCTGCCCAAGACCTGGCTGGCTCTAGGATTGGGGCCTTTTCTTATGGCTCTGGCTTGGCAGCAAGTTTTTTTTCATTTCGAGTGTCCAAGGATGCTTCTCCAGGTGAGTCCTGTCTTTTTATTAGGCCCTTCTGGTGTGATTCATCTGGTCAAAGAAACCACTCTCTTCCTCCTCACTACTGAGGCTCCCATATGGGCAGAATTATGTTGTGATTAAGAATAGAGGAACTCCCAGAAGGGATTTAAGCAATGGAGTAAGTTTGTCTCATTTATGGAGTTGAAGCATTTGGTGGGCTACTACTTGGAACTAGATTGAAGAGAAATGAAGGCGGAAGTGGGAAACCAGTCAGATTGTTCCAGCAAACAGTTCAGGCAGGAAGTAATTAATGGTGGTTTGGTTGCAATTAGTTCAAGGGAAGTTTATGGATTTGAAATTTTCAGTAAATATATGTTGATTATTTTCTGTGAGATGTAATTGCGGGTATGCACCTAAACACCCTGCGGGACATTCCTTAACTAAAAGAGTGTGTCTGCCAGTAGGTTTCAGTAACATTATGTTTGATGACCTCTATCATTTCTCGACATTCCAAGCCACACACAACACTGCCCTCCAGGGTTGGAGCCTCCACAGCACCTGGCTCTCTATCAAACTTGTGATTGGCAGCAGTGACGATGACAGTGACGCAGATATAATGATTTTGCCTTTGTTTCCCAGGATCCCCCCTGGAGAAGTTGGTGTCTAGTATGTCAGACCTTCCAAAACGCCTCGCCTCCCGGAAGCGTATGTCTCCTCAGGAATTCACAGAAATAATGGACCAAAGAGAACAATTCTACCATAAGGGTAAGAAAAGGATGAGAAGAGAGGAGATGGAAATTTTCTAAGATTCCATGCTGATGGCAGAGAGCCGGGGATTCATCAGAAGTCTGGACTACAGTGGTCCAGAGCGAAGATATCTAGACAATATGATTGGGAGAGAATCTGTTAGGCCCAAAGGGGCAAGAATTGGGTAGGAAAGCAGGAGGCAGAGTGGAGAAGAGGTGGGCAGTAGCATGTGGCTTCCCAGTATAGATTGTAGCTAACCACTCAAAACAGGATCCTGGAAAATGCAGTCCCAAGGACTTCTGGCAGATGGTCTTTAAAACTGCTCTCTATGCAACCGCTGAAGTAGACCGGACTTTGAAGCTGGATATTCAAATCTAAACCAACCTGTGATCCCCAGTAGCTCTTGGGGAAATCATTGATGTTTTCTCAGTTGTCTTATTTCTAAAATCATACCAACTTTGCAAGACTGCCACACAGATTAAATGAATTCATGTACATAAAAAAGTTCTATTATCGACAGATATTACTGTCTCTGCGCACCTGCCCCCCTTTCCCTACCGAACATAAAAGCAAAATATTGCCCAGTGGGGCACCTGGGTGGCTCAGTCAGTTAAGCATCTGCCTTTGGCTCAGGTCATGATCCCAGAGTCCTGGGATCAAGCCCCACATCACGCTCCCTGCTCAGTGGGGAGCCTACTTCTCCCTCTGCCTCTCCCCTGCTTGTGCTCTCTCTCTCTTGAATAAATACATAAAATCTTTGAAAAAAATATTGCCCAGAAAAGCAACAAAGGAAAAGGAGACAAAATAAAAGTTATGACTGGAGAGACCAGATGGTGGTTTTAATACCAAAACAAAACATATTTTCTTAAGCAAAACTTTGGACACGTGGCTTGCAATGGGATCTGAAAGGGAGATAGAGTACGTGGATCTGGGAATGTTCCAGAAAACCTAGGCCTAGTAGTCATCCATCTTCTCTGGAACAGGGACATCTTAGGTCAAAGAGGAAAAACAATTAAAGTAAAAATAGGACTTCTGAGATGAACTATGTTGAACAAAGAACAGAAATATGACAGTGAATCAGAGCCAGGGAACTTAGGGCTAAGAAGGAAGTGTCTGTTAGAAGACAGGAAGCTCTGAGGTATACATACCTCAAGGCAGGTATCCCCAGCAAGAGAGCGTGGTGAGGATTTCAGGAGAGGAAGGTCACGTTTAATGTAGGAACACGTCATACTCCTACGGTAAAATTTCTCATAACTGAGGCTTATGTACTAGATCCAAGATGACTGCCTCTGGTTCTTGGGCTGGTCCAGTGCTCTGCTGGGGCTAGGGCAGGTGGCCAGCCTCACAGCCAGGAGAGCTTCACGGTGAAGGCATCCCTGGCACTCTTTCCTCTTCCCAGCCTCACATACCTCTTTTTTTTTTTTTATTACAACTGGATACTTTTTATTTTTTTTTTTTTATTTTGCAAATTTTTTAAATTTATTTTTTATTTATTTTCAGCATAACAGTATTCATTATTTTTGCACCACACCCAGTGCTCCATGCAAACTGTGCCCTCTCTAATACCCACCACCTGGTACCCCGACCTCCCACCTCCCGCCCCTTCAAAACCCTCAGATTGTTTTTCAGAGTCCATAGTCTCTCATGGTTCACGCCCCCCTTCCAATTTCCCCCAACTCCCTTCTCTTATCTATCTCCCCATGTCCTCCATGCTATTTGTTATGCTCCACAAATAAGTTACGTACCTCTTAGTAAGTATTGCTCCTCCTCATGCCACAGTGAATTTCTCACCACCTGGCGACACAAGCAGTCTTTTCCCCGGCACGTGGTACCTGGAGCGGGTAGATGAGCTGTATCGTCGCAAGTATGCCCGGCGACCAGTCTAAAGGTGGTAAGTGACATTCTGTAGGGTTAGTGATATCAAGTTTGTCCTCTGGGAAACAGATTCAGTTCCAATAGTGTAACCAGGCCAGACAAGTTCTATAGCTCGGAAATGATTTGGGGGTGGGGAGTTTGTACCATGAGGACCACCCAGAACCGTGGGGCTCTTTGCCCTGGAAAGACAAAAGCTGGGGGAGGGGCACGTTTTAAACTCTGGAATGCAGGGAAAAGTCAACTTGTTTACCTGATCTGCTCAGGATAGGAAGCTCCCCTAGAAATGTTATAGAAACCAAATTGGCATCTATTAGGGAAACCTACAGAACCCATTCCTCCAAAGGGGTAAGGTAGGAACAAAGATGAATGACTTTAGAAAAGGTTCCTACATATTCACGAAGAAATGCAGTGTTGGGGATTCTGTTGGGGCCAGAAGCCTCACCTGGGTAAAAACAGTGAGGTTTGGAAAATCAGTGAAGGGGTTTTGGGGGTGGTTTCTTGCAAGAGGACTGCCTGAAGAGGAGATGGGAGACTTGTTGGGATACTTGTTAAAGGAGAATCAAGTGTTTAGAAGGAGAATCTTGGGGGTGTCTGGGTGGCTCAGTGGTTTAAGCGTCTGCTGTCAGCTCAGGTCATGATCTTGGAATCCCGGAATCAAGTCCCGTGTCGGGTTCCTTGTTCGGGCAGGGTGACTGCTTCTCCTTCTCCCTCAGCCACTCCTCTGTTTGTGCTCTCTCTCTCTCTCTGTGTGTCAAATAAATAGATAAAATCTTAAAAAAAAAAAAAAAAGTGGGGGCAAGGGTTAGAATCATATAGTTCATGGACCCAGACATCTACCTTCAGTTTATCTTCTAAGTTGCTAAAACAAGCAGAATGGAGGCGTGAGAAGCCATTTCTTCAACAACCTGTAAATCTTAACAAATACAGTCCCCAAATACTTCCTTTATATGTGTGTGTGTTTATTGCTTCCCTTCTCTGGATAGGTAAAGGGTAGAAGGTTTGCTGAGGGTGGGATATGGAGCTGGGGAGGAGGAGGAAGTCCACGGGGAAAAGGAGATACCCAGACAAAGCAAGAAGACCACGGGGTAGGCCGGATGCCCTCGGCCCCACGTGGCCTCCTCTAATGTGATGTTAAGTGCTCAGCAGGGTGGACAAGGGGCCTGACCGGCCAGGGCTGCAGATGTGGTCGGATTCCAAGCTCAGTATCCAGGGCTACAGACTTGGACACCGCCCCTAAGTCATTTGTGTGCCTGCTGGCTTGTAATAGGATTCTTAAGGGCAAGTCAATGGCAAAGAGGGGGCAATTAGATGTGTCAATGGGTAGTTCAGTCATCAGAAGGAGAGAGAGAGAAATTTGGGATTTTCAAGGGCAAGTTTCTAAATCAGGCTCCCTCCCTCTCATGGTCCTCAAGCATTGTACCTCTGAGGAGGAAAGCTGGGACTCTGGTCCTTATCTCGTGCTGATGGCTCACACAAGCAAGGACCTCACAACAATGAAATCTTAAACGAATGAAAGGTTTTCTGTCAGTGTGCCACTCTGTGGCGGTGTCTCTTCACTGTCCAGCCTATCCAACCCTCTCTTCCATTAGGCGGAATGTATCACAGGGTCCCTGCCCCTCTCCCCTGGCTCCTGTGACGTTGGACGCAGGTGGCTCAGGCATCCAGGCATGGAGCTGGGCTGGCAGCAGAGCCTCCCAGACCTCATGATGCAGACAGGAGATCCCTCAGCATAGTCTTACCTCAGACAAGACACAGGTACTGGGAGCACGGCCGGAGGGATGCCTGGGATGAGGCTCACACTGAATGTCCTTTTTTTTTTTTTTTGTCTCTTTAATTTCTACAGACCACGGTTCCTGGAAGATCTACAGTAGCAGAGTTTGTGCTCATGGATCCTACTTTTAAAAAGCCCACTCTTAGATGGAAATGAATTGGATTGGACACCATAGTCCCCAGAAGCAGCAGCCTTGGGGAGTGAGGGGCCGTCCTTAGCAGTCTTTTCTGCCTTTCTCAGGGCTAATGGTGGCACAGGGGTCCTCTGTGGAAGAGGGGATGCGAAGAAAGCCTAGCCCCGAAATCTTGCCCTCTGGAACTGGGAAAACAATCCAGATAACTTTGCCTGTCACGTTCCCTTGTGGCCATTATTATCATTACTAGATTTCTGTGCTGTTGTATCTTTACTCATTTCTTAAGTTTTTCCATCAGTTTCTAGATGTTACAGCTGGAACTAAGCCCATACAACACAACCCAAAAGTTAGAGAAGGAGGCAGTCCCTCACTGCATTGCTTGGGAAAACCAGGGCTCAAAACAGGCACCAGCTGACATGCTGAGGAGACCGCCAGACCCCCAGGCTCTGAGGGCCCCACTCTCCGTGACCCCCACCTGCCCCCACCACTGAGTGCTCACCTCACACACCCCGTCCCCATTCCATTCCATTCTCCAAGAAGCACAGGAGAACAAAGGTGGGGACACACGGCCTCTGCGCCCAGCTTCCTTCCCTGTTCTAAAGACGCCACCTGTAGACCCGGCCAGAAATGCCCTCAAGGGCGGCTGCAGCTCCTTGCCCAGGCCTTGCCAGTGTCTCTGGGCAAATACACACCAAGCACAGGTTAATGTAGCATGCTCTTGACTCCTCCAGCCAAAAAAAAAAAAAATGCATTTTGATACCTAGCAGGGAATTCTTCTGCTAGAGATTGCTTTGTCTCCCTTGGGTTAGGCCACTGCTTATTCCAGCACCCTCTTATGAAGTAGCAAGGGTCCATGGCAGTGGGAATTGAGCTGGGGAGGGGGGTGGGAGGGGGAGGAAGGATACCAGGTCTTTTAAAAAGCTTCCTCAGCTGCCCCGTTTTGTAGAAAAGCAGCTGGCTTCCTTTGGTGGGAAACAGGGCTGGCTTGGAGGGGGGTTGCCAGAGATAAGGGGGCACGGGGCAGAAGGGAACGAGATGCTGAGCCCGCCCACTTCACGGCTGGCCCAAGGCTGTTCATATCCCCACACGCACCAGAAAATCCAAGATAAACCCGATCTGAGTTCAGAACTCAGGAGGAGTTCAGCTGACTTCCCCAGTCCTCTCTCCAGGTGCGTGCTGAATGCCTCCTATTCCATCAACTGCCCATCTCTGCAAGCTGTAGCTCCTCCCCTGCGAGCTGCCTGGAGGCCCTTAGCCTAGATGGCATTCCCACAAGACAGCATATGCCTTCCCTAAGCTCTCTGGTGTGGTGTCAGAGTCACTGGCAAAAGCCCCTATTCACAATAAGTCTCTGGGCCTTGCCACCTATCCATACAGAGCTCACTGGGGGATCTTGGTGCTGAAACTGCCTCCATCCGCCTTAGCAACCAGGCCCTTCATGTCACCCAGTGTCTCCACTCAGGAGTCCTTTGGACACGATGTGGGAATGAGAATAAGATCTGACAATGAGGGTGTCAGGGTGCTGACGGGTTGAATGGATGCTGCCCGTGCCCCAAGTACGCCAGGTGATTATCAGCCCTGGTTCAACTCCAGGCACTCAGAACGCCATCGGTCATTGCCTCCACCGCGCAGACCGAGATTCCTGGCCCACCTCGGGTCCGATTCTTCACCAGCTTTGGTACTGAGCCCTAGGCCTTCCTATGGCAGCTCTGGGAGCACTTCATTGAAATGGATGCCTGCTGGCTGCTGAACAAAGCCCTCCCCTCCGTGTAAGGTCAACATAGGAGGGAAGGATTTCCTGTCACCCTGTCCCATGCTCACCCTCGGGCCTGCTCCTACCATCTGTTTCCTTGTCCAGATAACACTGACAGGCAAAGACTCTCCCTGCAAGGGCGTCTGGGTGGGTCAGTCGTTAAGCGTCCGACAGTCACGATCTCAGGGTCCTGCTCAACGGGGAGTCTGCTTCTCCCTCGGCCCCTCACTCCACTCGTGCTCTCTCTCTCTCTCAAATAAAGTGTTAAAAACAAAAAATAACAACAACAACAAAAACCCTCCCTGCAGGGGCAAGAAGTCGCCCTGCCTGGCTGACTTGGGGCTGGGTCTAAGAGGATGAAAGGATCACCAGCTAAAGGCGCTGAGCCGCGAAAGAGAGTGTATCACATGTCCTATTAAACCGGACGTGAAGAAGGGCCAGCCCACCACTTCTGTCACAGCTCTGCTTCCTAGCCGAGGTACATGGAATGACATGGCACTCTAAAGTGAGCTACGGAGGCAATGCCAGAGGCCCCAGAGCAACACCAAGGAAACAGCCCCCTCTGTGGGGCGCCAGCTGGATTGTGAGAATCTTGCCCTTTTTGGTCTCCGAGTTATGTGGACAGCCAGCCACAGGACGAGAGGGATGCAAGGAAACTGTCCCGGGCCTGCCTGTGCCACCCAAGGCTAGGAGGCTGTTTGGAGATGCTCAAGTAATTTGAGCCCCCAGAACTGGCTCTGACCACCTCTGAGCCCCAAGTATGGTGTGTCCAGGGAATTTCGGAGAATGAGGCCAAGAGACTGAATATTGAGCTCAAATTTTATAGGACCAGTGGCCTCAAGGGAAGGTCTCCTTAGTGCGAGGGACTCAATGAGAGACTGAGGGAGACCTGCTGTCCACCCCCAAAGGGATGAAACGTTTTAATCCCTTTGTCACTGGAGCTCTGAGGCACCCCATCCCTCTTACAGATGAGGAAACAAAGGTTTAGAATGAAATATTCTTTGAAGGCCACCCCTGCTTCCAGGTCTGCTACAGCCAGGCCAGAACACGCCCGTTTCTTCAAGGGCACTGCAGACAAGGTGCAGCCGCTGATTCCTGGTGGTTCTGGTGGACCTTTTGCTCAATCGCAGCACAAAGAGGCCAAAGTGGTGGGTTTGCACCCGCCATGCCCATCAGCTGCCTTAGTCCAAACTTCTCCGTCCAGTCGGGAGCCTCGAAAGCAGATGCCATTCAGCCCAAGGTGGGGATGGATCATCCCCTACTAATGGGGGGAGGGGAGACCCTTAAAAGCTGACGCCCTTCGGTTCAGGCGTGCCATTCTGCCCTGTTTCAGAAAAATCACATTTTTTTTAATGTCAAGTCATATACTGTCCAATCTATACTGAGCTGGCTTTGTGAGATAGGCAAATATTCTCATGCACTTTCTCTCCCTTATGAAACCTTCCCAACATCTCAGACACCATCCTCTGCTCCAATCACTCCCCTGGACTCAACAGAATTCACACACCCCACCACACCCAGGGGCCTCTGTGTGCGGTCCCTCCCAGCGGACGGGGACGTCACTGGGAATGGTCTGGGCTTTAACCCTCCTCTGGGACAAATAACCCAGCCCAGGGTCTGGCATGAAGGGCTGTGCCTCTTTGCTGATACATTTATTAACATGCGTGTATACCCCCAGAAGGAAGGGATCCGAAACACCACAGGAATCGGAGATACTGAGTTGTGCTCCCATAAAGATGCCTCTGAACAACCTGAGACAGGCAAGAGAGAGATCCCTCTTCTGAGCACACACCTAGGCGAGCTCTTTACCCACCCCTATCTCCCTCCACATCGCCAACCCTCCTGCCCTGGAACCTGCTGCAACAGCCCACGGCTGCCCTCTGGTGGATCTGCAGGGTAATAACAGAGAGACGCAGGGACTTTTGGGGCAGGCTCTTTATTAGGTGGTTATTGCTGCATTATGAAGGTCAGCCAAGGCCTGCAGAGTAAGCAGCTGTCAGCCTCAGGAACGTGGATCTCCTCTGTTGATCACAGTGGGCAGGTTTCTTCAGAAAAGCTCCCCAAAGCTTAGAAGTGGAACTGGAAAGCCTCAGTCACATGCTGCTTCCACGTTTCCAGGCTGGGCAGCAGGGAGGAGATGCCCATGACGTGCCAAGTCTCCCCATCTGACACCACCGAGGTCTGGTAGGACAGCAGCTGCACGCCTGCCTCTGCCAGGAGGCCTGGAAGTAGAGAGGAAAACCGCTGGTTGGCAGAGGGCACAGGGGAAGGAGAAGCAAGAGGCTGGGAGCGGGGCCGGAAGCCTTGGACCCCTGTGAGCAAAGATGCAGTGAGGGGTGGCGAGTGATGGTCTCAGAATCAGAGAGCGAAGAGATGGAACAAGAGGGCACCTGGCCAGCTTCTTTCACTATTCAGAGACTCTGTAGGAGCACCCTGACCATCGGGTCAGCAGGGAAGGAATGATCCAGCCACAAACTGCTTAGAGTTAGAGCAATCTCCTGACTCGCCCGTCGTAAGTTTCATCCAGACCAAGAGCAAAGGAGCAAAGCAGGGCAAGGTTCCTCTGGTCAACTGGCCAGGACGGTGAAATTAGGCCTTTTGAGGTCTGTGGACACATTCTTCCACACCTGGAAGTGCTCCAAAATGCCCAGGGCTCCAGAGTCAGGGTCCTGGGGCAGGTCCACGATGTCCGCGGACACCCTGACATGGCAGGCAGGCTGGCCCCCAGGGCCCGCGATCGGAAGAAGGAAACCTGCACTCAAAGACTAAGAGTTCCTGGGACACAGCCCTGCAGGCAGGTCTGCACGGTGAGCTTCACGACGGTGAGCAGGATGGTTAACAGGGGCTCTGGGGTTCTACCCTGCCACGTGGCTCTGCTACCTCTGAACTCTGTATCCCCTTCCCAGATGGTTCTGGAAACTGGCTTGACAGACCCTCTGTATGCTGCAGATCCAGAAATACCGAGAGACAGAGCTAAAGGAGGCCAAGGCCCATGGAGTCCAATCCCAGGAGAGAACCCCTTCTGTCACACACACCCACACACACACTCGCCCCCTCTTCAGGGACGCAGGCAAGCCCCACAGAGCCCTCCTCACCGATCATGGTGGGTAGCATCACAGGGTTAGACGGCTGGGCCCGGAACAGAAGCAGGGGCAGGCCCCTGCGGAGAGGCACTTCCGGTCTGAAGACGGCTCCGTTGAGCGCCTGCAGCACGGGCGTGGTGCCCTGGACCAAGCCCACAGCCTGGTAGGGGGCACCTGCCAGGGCCACGGTCAAGAGGCCTTCCCCAGAGCCCTGCTCCCCTGGCGCCGCAGGGTTGTGGGAGGTGGTTACCTGCAGGGAGAAGGAAAGGAGCCGCGGTCAGTCCTCCCAGCTCCATGGCCCCCACCCTCTGCATCCACCCAGCAGCCGACTGGTAGGGCTGCGGCCGGGCCAACGTGCTCATCAATTCAGGGCCGGAGAAGAGGGCAAATGGGCCAAGCCTGGGGGTCCTGAGCATCAGCTTCCTGGGACAGTGCATGGCCTCCCTCAAGGGAAGGCCAGGAGGGGTCTGCCAGGTACAGGTGAGGGCTGGGAGCTGGGAAGGAGCTGGAAAGGAGGCAGGCCTGTCCGAGGGGCTGACACAGCCGGGCCCCTCCAGCTCACTGCTTCCTGACCAGAGTCAGTGGCCTGGTGGAGGGGGGAGCAGAAGAGGGGAGACATGAGGGCTCTGCTGCCCACAGTTCCTGCTGGCTCCCACAAGCTGAGGGATGCAGACTGCGATCTAAAAAGGGAACCAGAGGGGAAGACATCGAAAGGTCAGCGTGAGGGCAGCAGAGGCTAAGAGGACACACTGCTGGCTTCCGAGGCGGCAGGCTGATTAGGGGCCTGGGGGCGGCAGGAAACAGAGCCCTGCATGGGGTCAGGCACCGCCCGCTGGGCCACCCCCCAGCTTCCCACCAGAGACAGCGCGGCTCCTCACGCTCCCCAGCCGTAAAGGGCCTCTGCTGCCACCACCTCGCACGCGCAGGGCACTTGTGCACAAAGCACTTCCACGAGCATTCAGTTCACTCTAGCAAGGCTCAGAGCAAGGCCATGCGTCCGCTTGGCAGATGGAGAAATCCGAGCTGCCCGGCCCAGACGGACCACGTCAACAGCAGGAGCTGCGCCCAGGGCTCCCGGTCCACAAGCAGGGCTGGAAGCCTGCTCTGAAAAGGCAGGGAGAGAAGGACAGCGCCGACAGGAGAGGCAAGGGGGCAGGGGGACACGCACATTGAGGCCGGCCTCTTTCACCAGCAGCTTGGCGTTCACCAAGTTCACATCCGCCTGATCGGCAGTGTCTTTCAGGAGGCCGACAATGACCGCGGGGCTTAGGCAGTTGCCAGCATTCTTCAGGGATGTTCCTGGGGACAGAGAAACTACCGTGAGGTCACTGTTGGTTAGCAACGCTGGAGCCGGCAGATCACCATCACCTAGCTTCGGGTCACAGACTCCTGACTGCCTTGGGGGCGCCAAGCCCAACTGGCCGAGG
Organism: Mustela putorius furo; assembly: GCF_011764305.1. Taxonomy (NCBI): domain Eukaryota; kingdom Metazoa; phylum Chordata; class Mammalia; order Carnivora; family Mustelidae; genus Mustela; species Mustela putorius. The sequence goes on from NW_025421424.1 coordinate 2,522,488, forward strand.
CTGTCCTGCTTCCCTCTGGAAGGCAGACAGACAGTGATTGTGCCCCATTCCCTGCCTTGTTTCTTCTGGGGATCCCCCAGCTCTGACTTGTCCTGTCACTGGCAATGCCCAGGGTCTCACCATCCCTGAGCTCAGATGCCCTATGGACCACAGGGAGGACAAGCCTCCACAGGGTTTCGGGAACTAGAGCCTTCCCCAGTCTCTCAACTACATCTGCACAGGCTGGAACCACTGTGAAAGTGGTGGGAGCCCACCCAGACCCTCAGGTCAGACATTTAGGGCCCTGTCCTCACTCCCGCTCGCCAGCTGAGCAGAGGCCCCCGAGGACCACCCACCTGCCCGAGGACCCGCCTCACTACGTCACAGAGTACGAACTGTCCCACGGTCGGTCTAGCACAGCCATCCCAACTCTCACTTTAGACACGAAGAGCCCCAAGTCAGAGAAGGGGAAGTCACGTGGCAGGTAAGCAACAGGGTCAGACCCAGCACCAAAGGTCTCATCGCTTATCTGGGACTCCCTCCACCCACCAGCTGCCTCTCCCATGAAAACTGTCTCTCGTGGAAGTTTCTTTTTGCACCCAGCACATGTCTATCTTAAAACACTATTTAAATGTGATTTATGAAAATCACATATTTCCCAGTGATTTTCTGTACCTTCCCTGTGTCCCCACTGGGTAGCAAGTGAACCACAGATAGACAGAATGTGGGACGTGGAATCACAAGGACCAGGGTCAAGTCACTTGCCAGCCCCTCACAGTGACCTGCGGCAGACACAACCCTCTTCCCCTCCCTCTGCAGCATCCCCAACTCACCCTGTGTTACCACCTGGATGGTCCCTTTGGGGGATCCAGCCCAAGCTCGCATCAGGGTCCCCAGAGCTTCTGCCAGACCAATCCAAGGCTTGGTATGTGGAGAAAAGGCACTCGTGAGGGCCTGGGCATTCACCTGCACAGAAAAGGGGAACAGAACTGAGGTCAGGAAGAGGCTGGCACAGCTCCACCTGGAGAGCAGAAGGCACAGGGCCATCCTTGTTTCGGGTGCCTGGGGTTGGGGAATGTGGAGACAACGTCCATCAGGCACCAACAAGACAATGACTTGTGCCTTTAGCTTGAGAGAGCTGTAGAGCAAGGAAAGAACACAAAAGGCTAAGACCATTCCAGATTGCCAGAAGCAGGAAAAAGGCATTTCTCTCCCCCACTGAACTGTGCCTGCTTCATGCCCTCCACAGAAGACTGGTTTTTCCTGTGCTGGGAAAGGTCTGGACAGCACAATACGAAGGTGGGTCTCTGACATAAGAGGGATATTGAGTCGCAGACTAATGGGACCTACGCTAGGTCTCTCCAAGATGCCTTCCTTTTTATTTATATGTCAACTAAAAAAAGAGAGTATGTGTTTACAGTGTCATTAATCACTTTGGCCAAATAGCACAATTTATAAAGCTGGATTCACATAACCTCAACGACCCTATCACTCTTCAAACATTGGCCCACGGGAAGTCCACCAGGAGGCATGCTGGGCAGCCGACAGGGACCAAAGCCACATGTCCTTCTAAAGTTGTTAGCTCTAGGTTCCAGACAGTTGGATCCCCACCAGGGGCTTGGTAACAAAGCCAGCTTGTCGCAGGTCAAAACTGCAATTCCATTTTGTGGTTCATGATGGTCTGGCTTCAAATTAAGCATTAGCCACTTTTGTGAGTCAGTGTGTAAAGAGAACCTAAGGATCTAAGAAGGATTTAATTCGAAACACAGGGTTTGATACAAATCAAACAGGCTGCCCATGTTGAAAACGGTCAAGGGGGCAGGGCTTCCCAGCAGACCCTTCTGTGTGGCCAGCCGCCTTGCTTGAGGGCTCCTGCGGCGGGTCTCCCCTGCTCCTCTCCAGAAGGACACAGAAAGACCAGCAGTGAACCAGGAGGTGGGATGAGGGCAGGCCAGCTGCTGGAAGCAGAGATGCAGGCCTGAGTGCCAGGGGGCTGGGCTGAGGCTACAGCAGGTGGAGGGAAATGACCTCCAGACAGCCCCCGTGGAACCTACACTGAGGATGCTCACGGCAGGTCTGGAAAGCCAGCCGAAGGGCTGCAAGAGTCAGGCGCCGTTGAGTGCATTTGATCCTATGTTCATCTGCGTCTAAGGTTCTGACACACAGAATGAGAGATTTCCCATGTGACACAAATGTCTTTCTTTCTAAAAGCCTACTGTAGGACAACCAGCCACTCTGGCCAGAGACTGAAATCTGCCCAAGCTTAATGACTTTGACTGAAAGATTTTACCTCTGCTAGAGGATAGATAACAGTCTAGTTTCATCTGGAGGAGCTGGTGGCAAGCAATCCCCTTCACATGCCACCCACCACAGTGACTCCCAAGGGCTGCAACAGTGAGGGCAGAGGCCTGCCTGGCAAAGGGCCTTGGAGGGAAAGGCCCAGCCCTGACTGGCTGGCACTGGGCACAACCCAAGCCTCAGCCTTGGTCTCAGCGTGTCACCTGGGGAGAGTAGCTCAGAAGTGATACGGGCAAAGGGAATGAAAGAGTGTCCCATGCTCTGAGGAGCCAAGAGACGTGGACCAGAGAGGGGAGAGGCACACAGATGGGCAGGCCAAGCATCATCGTCATCATTGTCATTGACCACCATCCTGTAGCTGCCACCAGGCTGGCCCTGAGGGGTCCTTCAGGGGAGGAGCTGGCTCCCTTACTCTCCTGGGGGCGGGGTGGGGGGGCGTGTTTAGAAGGCATGGTGGCCTGGGGAGCTGGGCCATCACACCAGGGCTGGCAGACTGAACAAAGCATGCTGTGTCTCTCCTACTATGGTTCTGTCCTCAGCAATGAAAATCCCCAGCGGAGGGTCAGCCAGGAAGCTCACTCACCAGTCTCAGCCCCGCCCCCGCCTCATGCCCCCGCCTCATTCCCCCGCCTCTCTCCCAGAGAGCCACACAGCTGCAGAGACGCTTACATCCTGGGCTTTTTTTGACCTCAGAGAATTCAGAATCTAAAGACACAAACTCGGGAAATCTTAATAAGAGAGAATGTGGTTCATTGCAAAAGGGTGGAGGCGGCTGGGAAGACCAAGCAAGTCTTTGTGAAGGGGTGGCAAGCCCCTAAAGGAGAGCTATGCTTGGCTTACTCATCTGTGTCCCCGAAGGGCTAGGACAGCATCTGGTACCCTCTGGAGCTTAAGGAACATCCAAAGACTGAATGGAGGAGACAGGCCTGGAAGTATAGGTCAGGTTAAGCTTGGGGAAGAAACATGCCAGGAAGGGTGCGGTGTGAGCTAAGACAAAAAGTAAGGACATTAGGCCATGATCTGAGGACAGCAAGGGGGCCTGGAGGGTTCACTGTGGGGGCTGGGACTCGCCCTGCCCAGAGTTATAGGATGGATACTGTAAAAGGAACGTTCAAGCCTAGGAGGTGAGAGAGGGCCCTGACAGGCTTCTCCAGAGGCCAGCCCTCCACCCGCCGCTCCACCATCCGGCGTCACCCAAGCCACACTCCTTCACTCCCAAGGCATGTGGAGAACAAAGGAGCCTTTCTCTGAAGCCTGGACCCTGGGAAAAGCCACAATCTCGGCAGCAACACGACAATACAGCAGGGCCAGGCCGCTCCCTGGGGCTCCCCACCCCCCACCACCGTTAGCCAACCCACAGAGGGCTGGCTCCAGAGGAGCGCTTATCTCTGGCTCCCAGGGCTGAATCTGGTCAGCACACCACTGCTTCCCAGAGTTGTCACCGTTTGCCAAAACCCAACGCCCTCCCCTCCCCTGCTCCTCCCTCTGCCCTCAGGGCCCCGGCCTCACTTGGCCGGGCTTACCACGCCTGCTAGAGATTTCCCCTTCACCATGTCCACAAACTGGATGGCGATCTCCTCCCCACAGCGGCTCTGGGCCTCCTTGGTGCTGGCGCCTAGGTGGGGGCAGCTGATGACGCTCTCGTGGTCCACCAAGGCTCGGTCCCTCGGGGGCTCCTGCCCAGGAAGAGACACCTCTCCGTTGGCTGCCGTCTCTGGTTTTGCCAGAGACGTCACGGGGTTTGAGCGACTGGCTTCCTCGTCAGTGTCCCTCCACAGCCCCGTGGACAGAGCTAGGGACGAGATTTGCCTCTCAGGTCCCCACTTATACCTATGTGCCCTTGGGTAAATTGCACCTCTCTCTGCCTTGACTTCCCCATCTATAAAATGGGTTAATACTACTCATCTCGTATCACTTTGTGCACACTATGATACGTGTAAGAACAGAAGGTTCTCAGCCCGTGGAAGCTACTGTTTCTGCTACTGGTTTTTCCCTCGAGTCTCCCCTCACCCGTGAATCCTGCCGGCACTTAAAGCTCCTCACGGTGTCAGACTTCACAGGCCCTCTGCCCAGCTGTCCCAACCTGGCTCTCACCACGACAGGTTGGCCCCTGAGCACCTCTGCCCACCCTCCAGTGTCCTCTCCATCCCTTCTGCTTACTGGGCACCACGTACTGCCCGTGAGAGGGTCACTCGGGCCCCTCCTCTGGCCACCTGGGCCTAAAAGTGCTGTCCACACAGTACCGTGGGCCACAGGAAGGCCAGGGACAGCAAGGGAGGGGTTGAGCCAGGGAACTCTTTCCCCTGGATCTGTGATGCTGGTGGCAGGACTTTGAAGAAAGGTCAAGAGGATTCGAGTGGACGTGCACTGTCCATCATTCTCTTTGGTGTAAGCAAAAGAGCAGGCAGGGAAACAGGTGAGCAAAGACGGAATCTCTGGCTCCGACAGAAAGGCAGGGACAGCAGTCCACACAGGACGCAGGAGAACGCTTCTAGCCATTGTCCTCAGGCTGCCTTTCCTCCCCACAAGAGAGGAAGGCGGGGAAAGCCAACGGAAACTGGGTAGGATGTCTTCTTGGCAACAGGATTCATTTCATTAAAGACCTGTATCAACACATTAAATCCTGCCCCAAATCCTCCACCTCAGAACAGATTTGCTTCACCTCCTCCATGAATTCCCACATGGCAGCAGTCCAGGGAGCCTGAGACCAGGGACTGGGTCCTATTTAAAATCTGGCTTTGCTGAAAGCCAACATGGCTGCCTCTCCAGTTTGCTATGGATGCTACTGCCCTTAAGCCGGAGCCCTTTGTGCACACTGGGCCCTCTGCTCAGCGCTCCTCTCCCTCCTACAGGCACTCACCTCTGTAAAGACGTCCAGCGCGGCACCAGCACACTGACCAGACCGCAGGGCCCGGAGCAGGGCCCCCTCGTCCACGATCCCTCCCCGAGCACAGTTCACCACGCGCACGCCCTTCTTGCACTGGGCGAAGGTGCTGTCGTTCAGCAGGCCTGGAAGGAGGGAAGAGCTCTCCTGCGGCCCGGGTGCCTCGCCTCTTCTCCTTCCCCACGGGCCCACAGCCTCTCTGGCCTCACCTCTCCCTTCTCAGCTGGCTCTGGGGCCAGAGTCCCTGTTCTGGATTTAGACCACTCTGTTTAGAAACATCCTAAATGTCCCTGAGCTGTGAGTGCTTTGAGTAGATCCTGGAACCAGGGAGGGAAGCAGTGGCCCCAGGAAAAAACCATGGGGTCACTGTTTGTGCACATCCAACCCGCTCCTGTGTTTCCAGCTAGCTCATCTTCCCTCCATGTGGGGCAGGTAAAGCCAGCAAAGCATCCTTCCGTGCTCGACGGACCTAGTCCCCAGGGTGTGCGGAAGGCGCAGACGGAGGGCCCACCCTTACCTGGGCAGTGGTTTCGGTGGCCAACCCACAAACCGCGACACACCTACCTGTGGTGGAGGGCAGGAGAGGCGTGTGCACAGTGATAAAGTCACAGAGAGGCCAGATCTCCTCCAGGGGCAGCTGCTGGACACCAAAGGAGGCCGAGACCTCCGGCGCAATGATGGGGTCGTACCCTACGGTCTGGCCGGAAGCGAGAGAGAGACTAAGACACAAGTGAATGTCGCTGTCCCTGATCAGTACTGGTATTATTAATAACGGTGGCTATTATTTGAGCATCTACCAAGCACTACTGCTAAGCCTTTCCAAATTCCAGCTTACAACTCACAGTAAGGGCTGCTACCATTCTGCTTTCGAGGTGAGGAAAGTTGGGCTCACACATTAGGAGGGGCAGGCCCAGAGTGCGCAGGGAGGTTTGTTTACCTCTAAGCTCTTAACCACGAACAGACACATGAGGAGCAAGTGTGCACGTGTACATGCGTGTGCGTGTGTGCGCGTGTACACGTGTGTGGCTGGATAAGGTGGAGCTCAGGAGCCCTTAGCAAGCAGGGAGCCCAGGAGAGGCAGGACAGCCACGTGGGGAGCAGCGACATGCTCAAAGGGTACGACCAGACGGGGAAGGACAGGCTGGCCACAGCTGAGACCCTGCGGGCCAAAAAGCAGGCAGGGCCCCTGACTTTTTTCACAGAATGAGAAAGAAGCAGGAGGGAGCAGGGGAGCAGAGCAGGCTTATCAAGGAGACCAAGCCCGATCGCTAGGAAGGGGGCATGCTGACACAACAGCAGGCGGAGTCTGGTCCCCTCTTGACGTTCCTTTTAAAAAGGCTTCATTCAAATGCACCCAGTCTTGGAAGGCCTAACTTGGGGGCTAGCCACATGGAGGTCTAAAGGACTAAGGATAGATCTTTTCTTTTTTCTTTTTTAAGGATTTATTTATTTATTTGACAGACAGAGATCACAAGCAGGCAGAGAAGCAGGCAGAGAGAGAGAGGAGGAAGCAGACTCCCCGCCGAGCAGAGAGCCTGATGTGAGGCTCGATCCCAGGACCCTGAGATCATGACCTGAGCTGAAGGCAGAGGCTTTAACCCACTGATCCTCCCGGGCGCCCCAGGATAGATCTTTTCAATAAAGCAGGTTTGGCGGGGACAGGGAGCAAGCACATGAAGAAGAGGGAAAGGCGAGGCATAAAGGCACCATGGATGGGGAAGGACCCAGAAGGAAGCTTATTCTGGGCTGGCCGGGGAGGAGGGACCTCTCTAAGGCTGCGGAGAAGGGAGGGAGCAAGGAAGGCCGGCAGGCAACTCTGGGGGTACAAACTCCGTCAGCCTCACGGAACTCCGGGGGTACAAACTCCGTCAGCCTCACGGAACTCCGGGGGTACAAACTCCGTCAGCCTCACGGAACTCCGGGGGTACAAACTCCGTCAGCCTCACGGAACTCCGGGGGTACAAACTCCGTCAGCCTCACGGAACTCCGGGGGTACAAACTCCGTCAGCCTCACGGAACTCCGGGGGTACAAACTCCGTCAGCCTCACGGAACTTGCCAAAGGTCATCCGATACAAGCGAGGGCAAAAAGGAAAGTCGGGAAGCCAAAGCTCAGAAGAAAGGTCATGTAGTTGTAGCGATTAATGGCAAACATTCCTTTAGCATTTACTGTGTGTTAGGGGCTTTCAACTCAGACCCAATGGATTAGGCCCTAGGATTTCCCCGTTTTACAGTTGAGGAAACTAAGGCAGAGAGGTGAGACGATTTAGCCAAGGTCGCAAAGCTGGGAGATGGTCAAGGGGGGACAAGAACCACCGTTTGGCCCCGAGAGCCTGCACCCCGAGTGCCCATCCCCCAAATGTGGGGCGAGGTCAGGAGGCTCCCAGCCCCACCTGAGAAAACAGGGGTGCAGTAGATAGCAACAGTCTTGGGTGCCGGTCACACATCTCCCCAACAAGGGCAAGGCATTAGAGATGACCACGTCCACACCAGCAGCTGGGAAGAATCCATAACCAGCCAGGAAGTATCTGGACCTCTCGTTACGGCAAACACTTAATCCACTTTCTGTGTGGCCTATGGGGGAGGCTCCCCCCAGGGCTCTCTCCATCAGCTGGGTCCACGTCAGCCACACTGACTGCGGGGACAGAGGTGGGGAAGCATTACAATCTCAAAGGCATCACTCTCCTCAAGAAGGCAAGACAGCCAACTGACCTGGACAGAACTACAGGCGCCAAGGTACAGACACTGAACCAGGAGGCCCAGACCTGAGTCCTCAGTCCGAAAAGTAAAGGAGCTGGCTGAGTGATTTCAGAGTCATCCCCTGCTCCGACACTCAACAACTCAGTGTTCCTTGAAAAGGCAGTTCCCTTAACTCTAAAAGGTTACAGGTGAATCCTAGAATGTTCAGAGGTGGCCAGGGATTGAACAAGAACAAACCAACCCCACAGAAAGCAGGTCATCTCTGTGTGGTGGAATTCATTTTTTTTTTTCTCCCTTAGGCTTTCCTGGGGTTTGAAACATTACCCCTGCTCATCCTGATTCTCTTTGCTGGGGAAGAAAAAAGTCAACTTAAAAAATAAAGGCAAAGAGTATTTCTATGTAAAATTCAGCCCTTCCAGAGAGGACACGGATGTGGTTATGAAGGAGGTATAGCTTTTGGACCATAGGGGGAGAGGCTGTAGGATCTCAAGCTCCTGACCACCACAGTTCCCGTGGCCATTCCCCTCAGCTGTAACCCACTCATTTCAGCTGGGACAATGAAGCGTCCAGGCGAGGAGAGAGGATCCCAGGACCCCTGCCCGGACTCCTCCATGTCGTCTTTGGCCACCGGCTCAGAGGCCGCCCGGAACAATGGCCCCCTTCATCTCTAATCCAGATGTTCTTTGTTCATGTGAGTAGGAAGAGGAGGGGAGATACCAGCAGAGGTCACAAAGCCGAGCCCGATGGAGGCGAGTCCACCCTACTCTGGGTCTTCCAGGCTCTCAGGAGCCAAGAAACAACATGGAGCCACGGAGAGGAAGGGTCCTGAGGGCCGAGCCGGGCCCGGTGGCCCAGTGGCGGGTGCCTGCAGCTAATGGGAAGCACATGGGCCAGAAGGAGACACGCGTCTCCCACAGTGGTCAAAAGGCTGTGACTCGGCTTGCTTTCTCTTGCTCACCTGCAGAGAACTGCAGGGAAGAATTTGACTGAGAAAACTCTTTTCATTTTTCACTGGAGATACCCTGAGCAGATGGGAGCCAAACACCGCCAGGAGCTGGGATTCTTACACCAGGAGACCATGTTGCAGAGACTGGAAAGAGTAGCATTGGGCTCAGGAGACCAGTGTCTGAGTAGGGTCCTGACATGTCCTGGGAAGGGTCAGAAGTCCCGATCCACGGAAGGTGGAACAATTGCGGATATGGACCATCCGAAGACTATCCTTATAGAGAAGCCTAGGGAGGCCCACGGAGGGGTTCCCCACTTGAACCCCAGCCTCAGGACAGACTCCTGATGCTGGGCAGCCGGGGAACCCTAGCTTTTCCAGAGGTACTCCAGAGCCACCTCCTAGTTGGAATCGTAGAAAGCAGCCTTGAGAGGCTGACCACGGCTGCCCTGGGCCCTCTGGCTTGGCAGTAGATGCCGGAGGAAGAGGGGGCCTTCATGGTAAGGAGGCTCCAACAACGGAGCCTAACTATCATACCCTCTCACCACCTCTGGTCAAGTCTTTCGGCTTAGGATTCAAACTCTCTCCCCTTCACACAATGAAATCTTAAATGGAAACCCAATCTAAAAACTGACCAAAGAGGCAGAGGTGAAGGCCCAGAAGCCCCATCACCTACTATCTTTCTCTAGGGTTCCCTCGCTGTGTCCCTAAGGTACTTTCTAGAACTTGAGGCTCTGGGACGAACTTAAAAAAAAAAAAAAAAAAAAAAATCAGTACTCGAGGGCAGTAGGAATTCTAGTTACCAGACTAGGTGATAGGAGCTGCCATCCTGGGGAGCTACTATCCTGAGTAAGGCTGAGCACAGTGACCTTTTAACCAACGTGCATCAGGAACAAAGACGGTGGTGGTGATGCAGGACAAAGGGTACCAGACGGGAGGTCAGGAGACCTGGACTTTAAGCTGGATTCCATCATTTACCAGTCCTATTATCTTGAACCTATCGTAAAAGCGTCCTGGGCCTCAGTTTCCTTGTATGTAAGCCTGGGGTAAGGATACTGACCCCACACGGGTCACTGTGAGCACAGTAACTGACACAGCAGACCTCAGTAAACACTGCTGGGCCTGAAAGAATCAGGGCCACCTGGCATCTCGGCCTCAATGTCCATCCCTCTGGGCCTACTTTGGATTCATCACAACACTGGCCTCCAAGAAACTGGTAAGAGATGCTGGCCTGCTCCTCACAGAAGACCTTCGTAAGAGAACACAAGGCTCAGCTCCTGGCTGGCTTGGGCCTGTTAGCTTAGGCCAACACATTCTAGGGGCCATGCCAGCCTGCATGAGCTGTGTCTTCAAAGTGTAGAACCTGTTCTTCAGCAACATGATTGAGAAAAAGCTTCAGGCAGAAGGAACGCCATACGGCCTCAGGCTCGGATGACTCAGACCACCAGCAGGCTACAGGCTGCCAGAATCCTCCTGAAACCCACATCTGGGCCATGTGGCTCAGAGCACGCCAGCAGGTGCTCTCAGATGGCCCATGAAGATTCCTTTCCAGGCCTGTGCCAGTTGGGAGGGGCAGCCTCGGTAGGCTCTCCTCCAACCAACCCCACCACACACCCCGGATACCGCTGGGGAGCTGGGTGGCTAAGCTCCCTAGCAGAGCTAAGGCCTAGGATCCCTACTTCCCTGAGGGACTGGATAGTGACAAAGAAAGAACAGGGGGTGGGGCACCTGGGTGGCTCAGTGGGTTAAGCCTCTGCCTTCAGCTCAGGTCATGATCTCAGGGTCCTGGGATTGAGCCCCACATCGGGCTCTCTGCTCAGCAGGGAGCCTGCTTCCCCCTTTCTTTCTGCCTGCTTCTCTACTTGTGATCTCTATCAAATAAATAAATAAAATATTTTTAAAAAAAAGAAAGAAAGGCCGGGGGGGCAGTCCATCCCCAACATCTGAGCACAAAAGCATCTCTGCCGATCGCTCCTGTCGCACAAAGGGGTCCACTCTTAAATCACGGTACTCTGGAAGGGGTCAGATGTTAGTCTCCCATTAACAGACTTACTAGAGATTAACAGCCTGGGTGAGAGCCTGGGGGAGATCCCAGGGCCAGGAAGGGAAGAGGGTAATACGGATGACCTTCACGTGCTTTGCAGCGATCCCCGAGCCAGAACGACTCAGGGCTCCCTATGCCGCCTAGGGATAGGGAGTTCTCCCAAGTTTAATTACAGAGTTCTCCCAAGTTTCTGTAACAAACCACAGTCCTTAATAATTTTGCTCTATTTCCTATGGCCACACCGAGAACTCGCTGCTAAAGACCATTTCACAGATAAAGAAACCTGTAGCCCATAGGCAATGATGCGTGCTTGGAGACATCAGAGCTTTCAAGCCACCTGCTTCTTCCTCTCTGCCAATGCTCACTGCTCTTCCTCACATGCTGGCCAAGTGTTTAACCAGGCTCGGGTGGGACACTCACTCTCTCCGTTCCATCTGGGGCCAGCTCTGGCTGCAGCTCTGTCCCCAGCTCTGTCCCCTCTGCCTTATACCTGCTGGTCCTCCTTGGATCCACTCCTCAGACGTCATGACTCTTCTACAGACTGCCCGTTAGCTATCTATCAAGTCACAATGGGGCTTCAGTGACCCCAGTGCCTTCAACCTTCCTTAGGAAGTAGACAAGAGCTTCTCACCACCACCTTCCATCTCCGGAGCTTGCAGTCTCACAGAGTATGTGAGAGTCTGACATGTACAGAGCATGAGGAAGGTCACCTTCCTTGTTCTGGAAGCCATACTTCTTTTAATGTGGCCAAAATTCACATTACCTTTTCTATCAGCCATGCCACCATTAACCACACTGCATTTTTGTCAACCAAAGGTCTCCTGCCCTAGGAAAACTTTTTAACAACACCTCTATATCGAATATGTGTTTAGTTGCTGTTGGGGCTCATTTTAGGGCACTTATGGGGATTCTAGCTAAATTTCTTATTAGCATCGCCAATCATTCTAGCCTTCTTATCTCTTAGGATCTGATTCCACGCTATTAAGAATTACCCACTTCTACCTGCTTCCTGCCCCCCAGGCCGTTGATGAAAACAGTGGAGAAGGCAGAGCCCTGCACTGTCCTATACCATCTCCCTCCAGATTGAGACAGAGCTATCCTTCAGCCAGTTACTAATCCTTTAGCACCAAGCTCATAGTCTCCATCTTAACCTCAAGGGTATCATGAAAGATCTCATCAATGTCTTACTCAAGTCCAAATTTCCAAACAATGTAAATGTCCATTCTTGAGGAAATGGCCAAATAAAAAGCAATTTGTCCACACAACAGAATTCCATGCAATAGTTTACAAATATGGTAAATTTATTTGTTCTAAGACATACATTTTTATCTTAACACCATAAATATTCTATTTTCTATAGGCATAGGATCCCTCTAAAGGCAAAGCACTGTATGCATTCCATGTAAATGCAGAGAAAAAAGTCTGAGATGATACACACCAAACTGGTGTTACCTGTGACACCAGGACTAGGGTGGTAATCAAGGAGATAAGAATCTATATTTCAATTTTTGTGAGGATTTATTCACATCTTACGTGACTAAAATACAATTTTAAAGACTTTATTTATTTCAGAGAGTACACAAGAGGGAGTAAGATCAGAGGGAGAAGCAGACTCCCCACTGAGCTGGGACCCTCATGCGGGACTCAATCCTGGGACTCCAGGATCATGACCTGAGCCAAAGGCCAGTTGCTTAACCAACTGAGCCATGCAGGGGCCCTAAATCATCCAGTTATGAAGTTATAAGAGCCCTAAGAATGACCCTGATCAATCAGTTTAATACTGGTTTTCAAAGAGAGAACAAGGGCGATTTGAAACAACCTGAGCTTAGCAAACACTTATCATTGTTTCCTGCCTGGACACTGATAAACCATCTCTTTCAAGATGGTTCAAGAATCTTCCTCCCTTGCCCTTTAGAAAACCTTGCTCTTCCCCACAGCTCAAATACCAACGGAGGAGCTCTGGATGATGTCATTCAGTCATCCGTCTGCCCCGAGGCAAAATTCATCTGGACCCAGAAAGGTTAGGGAGCTCAGTCAAAGTGCCACCTGGGCCACTCCGAAACGACCAGGACTGCTGGCAGGGTCGGGGGGTGGAGGGTGGTGGTGACCACTCCAAGGCATGTTTCCCTGCCTTACAAAGATCACATCCCAGAAGCAAGACAGCCTACAGTGAACCCCCCGGAGACATCTGGACAGAAGAACCCGCAGGGAGTGGCGAGGTGCTGCGGTGGACAAAACCACCCACCCCCTCAAAGCCGCGCCGGGAATGTGGTTGGGTGGTACCTGGTCGGCCCAGACACCAGGATTCACATTCAGGAGCAAGCACCAGACCTCTCTGAACAGAACACATGCCCCAGGGCTGAGGACCCGCCTCCCTCCTTGGGCCACTCAGAAGCCCGCCGCAGCTGCTGAGTTGCTAGCAAAGAAGGTGACCAGTCACCTCCACAACTTAGGAAATGAGGTGAGGCTTTCTTTCTGGGTAAGTCACTGGCCCAAAGTTTCAAGTTCCTGAGAATAAAGGCTCCCAGGGAGCCAGCAGAAGCCGTGGGGAAAGGGGAGCCGTGTCTTCCCCCAAGTCTCTGTGTCCTTAGCAAGGCCCTCCCGTTTGTCTACTGCACTCGGAGTGTACTTAACCGCAGGCCTCTGCTTTTTGAGGATCAGAATTCTCTGTGAGCTAAGCCTTTCCCTCAATCCCTCACAAAAGAGGAAGGAAAAGCGCTCCTTGTGAAGCTGGGCACCTGGCCAGCCCTGCACAGGAGGGCATGGCTTTGGTTTGTCCTCATGATCAGTGTGGATCCTGCGGGGCCTCCTCCCCCTCTTCCAGGGATCTAGAAAAATGTGCTGAGGCTGAGGAAAGTGGTCTGGCCAGCATAAATAAATGTGGTGGGGGAGCAGGGACAGGATGGGGAGGAAGATGCTCAATGCGGTATCACGGGAAGCCTATCTGGGCTCTTGTCTACCTTCCATTTGCTGGAGGCCTGCGCAAGAACGGACCAACTGCCGACGTCAATATAAAATTAAGGATTAATCTCTAAGGTTCCTTTGAACTCTTATGAAGCTGGGCCGACACGTAGAAAGGGAGGAAGAAGAGGAGAAAGGGGAAATGCCATTGCAGCTCTATGTCAACTTTCCTAGAAATGATCTAGTGTCAAAACTCTTCTTTCTGTTTCACGAAAGCCTTCCCGGCCGCACTTTGAACACACCATCCCCCCAAGAGCGAACAGCGAACCAGGAGAGAACAAGGAGATGTCCACAGGCACTCCTGGCCACCCCATCACCGGCCCCAACGGGTTGTCTCCTGTGGCTCTACGGCCTCCCCCTTTGCAAGGTCTCCTGAATGGGCCTCAGGGGGTGACAACCCTCCCTCGACCAAAAGAACCACGGAGTTCCCAGAACAGGATGAAAGCGGGTCCTAGGAGGAAACGAACGGGTCAGGGAGGATTTCTGAGCAATAGGTGAGGTGATGGAGCCACCACACCTTAACACCATCTCACAGCATTCACACCATCACCGCTCTGTCCGTCCGCACCGTGGCACGGAGCTAGAAGATGGATGAAGGACTGCTCTGCCAGAAGGCTGCACATTTGCTCCTGTTTCTCTGAATTATCACAGGCAACAGACACAGGCAAACAAAGAGCCCTTGTGGCAGGCGAGGAAAAAGATGGGCAGGCTGCATGACCCCACAGCTCTGCTGGGACCCAGAGCTGAGGAACCTCCCCCAAGCGCGCCCAGACTTTGAGTTCAGGTGTCCAGAACGGCAGCCAACACTCCCCTCCCCAGCGCCCACACCGACTTCATCAGGGACTCTGAAGGACGGTCAGAGCCTCCGAGGAAAAAGCCTTCACCTTCTCTCAAGCATAGCTGCCCCTCCCCAGGAAGCCCCAGGTCCGAGGGGTTCACCAACCTCTTACCTTCATCCCAAAGGACTGCATCCGGGTGGCCACCTCTCTTCCAATTCTACCCAGGCCAAGAATTCCCAGGATCTTTCCATTTAGCTCTGTTCCCATGAACTGCAACCAGAGAAGCAAAAGGAGAAGTGGCTGAAGTGAGCACCACGAGTGGGACCTCGGCCGCTGAGCCGGGAGGGACAAGGCAAGGCTGGCCACTCACCTTCTTCCGTTCCCATTTGCCGTCCTTCATGGAAGCCGTCGCCTGGGGAATCTGCCTGCAAGGACAGACACAGGCTCAGTGGGCCCATGCAGGAGGCTTGTGACATGAGGTCTGCACAGTGCCCCCCTCTGACGGTCATTCCCCCAAGCTCAGGCTGGGTCTGCAGCTCAGGGGCAGAGACACGGAGGAGGGTCAAGGGAATTCAGCAGAGGGAAACCCATCAGCGAGACCTGATGTGGAAGCCCTAGAATTTTTGTCTCCAGCTCCCAGGGGTCTGGGACAAGGCTCTGATTCTACCCCAACCACTGAGTGACTCCAGGCTGGTAAAAAGAGCCAACCCTCCAGGGCTTGTGGGTTAATGAAATGGGGGTACCGAGGGGCTCTGATAACATCACGTGCTCCAGAAGTCCAAGGATTCTTGCTTTGCTCTTCCATCCAAGGCCGCAACCTACACTCTCCACTGTATCAGCGGACAACTGAGAACTTACTCTTCCTTGGGAGTTTCTTAAGCCCCAGCGGTCTAAGGCTCAGCTGGGTGGGTGGGTGAGTCCCAAATCCATAGCAGCTCCTGTCCCAAAGCAGCTCCCTCCCCAGCCCATCTCCTCCTCTTGGTTAACATGGGGGTCCTAATGCCTGCTCTATTTCAGACACTCCATGAGAAATGCTTAAACACACTTTAGCCCATGTCAAGCTCACCCCAACTGCACGGAGAGACAACTGGGGCTTCAACCTTGTACAGCACCATCCCACCGGAAGTAGCTGAATGGACCCAGAGCTGAGGACGTCCCTGGCACAGTCAGCCTCCCAAGTACGTAAAAGCAGTCCTTCCTCCCAGCCACAAACTCAAGGGTGGCACGTGTACACGTATGTACACGTGTGCGTGTGGTAAGGAGGGGGAGACTCCAACATACTGTTTCCATGCTCCATCTCCCTGAGATCTTACGTGGGGAAGAAGTTCCATCCCGTTGCTCTGCCCATCAGGCCCCAGGAGAGGGTCCTTGTGTCAGCCATGTCCCAAGCGCAATGACTTGTCGTGAGGAAGTGCTCCCTGCTCAGCAAAGCGAGCCTGCTCCTCTGCCCCTGACCAAGGGAGACAGGGCCCAACCGCCTCCTCCCAGGCCTGGCTCACGCTCTGCCCTCCTGGGTCCACAGTGCCATCTGAGAGGGCAGGTGGCACTGGACATCCCCAGCTCCCTCCAGCTGCTCATGGGTCCTCTCCAGCCCTTAGCACTTCAGGGTGCTTGCTCACCAGGCCTCTGGGGAGGACGATGAGGTGGGCAAGGGGCTTACCGAGAACCCAGTGGCAGCCATCCTGACTTACAGAAAGAGAAGGTAAAGCAGGTGAGATGAAAGCTATGTAGGTTGCCTTCCCTTCTCTCTCTTTCTGTGTCACTGTTGTTCCCCTGCACTCCAGGAGCTTCTGCCGTCTGTTCAAAGTCCCCCAGTGTGAGGCCCATCCAGGCCCTCCCTCCACCCACATTGCTCAATGCTCTCAAGCTTCCAGCCACAGCGCCCACTCTGCTGTCACTGCCCTGCTGGGAAAGCAGTCCAAGCAGACACACGAGAAGGTACGACAGACTGGCCATACCTCCTTTTATTTATTTATTTGTCAGACAGAGAAAGAGTGCGCACAAGTAGGGGGAGCAGCAGAAGAAGGAGAAGCAGACTCCCTGCTGAGCAGGGTGTGGAGCATGGGGCTCGATCCCAGGACCCCTGAGATCATGTCACGACCTGAGCTGAAGGCAGATACTTAACTGACTGAGCCACCCAGATGTCCCGAGGCCATTCCTACTTAATAAGGTGCTTGGTTCTTAATTTTGATGCATCTCTGATGAGTGAAATTGTTGCATAAGAGGTTAGAAATGGGGCATTTCCTTGAAATCATTCCACTTTATTTTTATTTTTTAAAATTTTATTTATTTATTTGTCCTATATAGAGAGAGAGAGCACAAGCAGAGGGAGCAGCAGGCAGAAGTAGACTCCCTGCTAAGCAAGGAGCCCAATGTGGGACTTGATCCCAGGACCCTGAAACCATGACCTGAGCCAAAGGCAGATGCTTAACTGACTAAACCACCCAGGTGTGCCCTTTACCTATTCTCTTAAATAAAGCTGGTCCTGGAATAGGACAAAAATCATTCCTGGCTCCCAAGTCTTCCCTTCCATCTCCAGAAAAAGAGTAATAAGAGAATTAATGAGATGGAGAGCTACAGATCAGTCACTCAAAAACAGAAACAAAAACACCACTGAATTTGACAGCACAAGTGAAACCAGCGCTTGAGGCTTCTCCAGGGGAAATCCATCCAGCCCAGATGTTCTGGAAGATTCACACAGCCAGCTCACGGGCCCCTTCCAGGCTTGGTCCCTTCCACTGTGCACACTGGCCCTGCTCCTCCCTTTCTCCAGTTTCCTCTTCTCTTCACAGGATGGTGAGTAGCAGTGAATACTCAGGAGCTCAGGTAGAAATCTTGGGGAGGAGTTAGAACAAAGGTCAACTCCTGCAGACCCTGTCCCTGAAGGGGGGAGAACAAGTCTCGAGAGGGGAAAAGAATAATTTCTCAGCCCCAGAAGTTTCAGGCCCAAGAGATGTAGAGTCCTGGTTGCCTGGGTCCCTCCGTTTAAGGACTGAGGGTCTGTGAAGGGACCTAGCGGACTCCCTGCCCTCCCCACTGACAGCAAAATGGTTTATTCAACATCAGTCCTCAATACAGTCATTCTACTGTCCAATACGAGAAGACTCACGCCCATTCTGTGCCATACCCAGTGGTTCCTAGGCTGTCCCCCTCTACTCAAGAGGCCGACACCCCCAGAATTCCTGCTGCAAGAGCAAGACATTTGACCATCTGGATTCCCTTGTGTTAAGAATCCACAAGTAGGGGGGCGCCTGGGTGGCTCAGTTGGTTGAGTGACTGCCTTCGGTTCAGATCATGATCCTCAAGTCCCAGGATTGAGTCCCATATCGGGCTCCCTGCTCAGCGGGGAGTCTGCTTCTCCTGCTGACCCCTCTCTTCTCATGCTCGCGCTCTCCCTCTCTTTCTCTCTATCAAATAAATAAATAAAATCTTAAAAAAAAAAAAGAATCCACAGGTAAGTACAGCTTTTACTCCATTCTATCACAATAAAGATATGTAAAGCCAGCAACAGAGGTAAGCCCTGGAAGTCAGGGCAATCAGTGAGGGACACGGCCCAGCCAGGGAACCCAGAGAGAGCTTCCTAGATGAACTAACAGTCAGTCGAGCTTAATCTTGAAGAATAAGAGTTACCCAGGGGTGCCTGGGTGGCTTAGTTGGTTAACCATCTGCCTCCAGCTCAGGTCATGATCCCAGGGTTCTGGGATGGAGGCCCGCAACCAGCTCCCAGCTCAGCGGAGAGCCTGCTTTTCCCTCTGCCTCTGCCTGCCTCTTTGCCTACTTGTGCTATCTCTCTGTCAAATAAATAAATAAAATCTTAAAAAAAAAAAAAAGAATAAGAGTTACTCGGATAAAGATGATGGGGAAGACTGTAGTTAAAAATCATGTATCAATAACTCAATGTTAGTTCATTGACTGTGGCCAATTTACTCTACTAATGTCCGATATTAATAATAGGGAAGACTGGGGATGAGGTGTGTGGGCCCTTCTACTATCTTTACAACTTTTCTTTACATCTAAAGCTCCCCCCAAAAAAAGTTTATTATAAAAATCCCCATGCCATATTTCACTCCATCCCAACTAAATACAAGTTTCTGGGGTGCAGGCCAGGCATGAGCATTTTTTTAAGCTCCCAGGTGATATCAATGTGCAGCAAAGTCTGGGAACCTCTGGGGTATGAGAAGTCTCTGAGGTACAGAGGCTGGTACCTTTTGGCATTAATTCACTCAAAAATGTTCCGAACTAAATAAAAAATGTTGAGCGCTGTTTCTGTTTTCTACCTACGTGAAGTTGGATTTTTAATAATGAGTATGATAAAAATAAAGTACTGGAAAGACTCAGGGGAAAAAAAAAAAAAGATGATGAGGAGGAATATTCCAGGGAGCAGAAACCGCATGCTCAAGGTTTAGAGGTTCAAGAAGCCAGAGGATGGCGTGGACCGCAGGACATGCCTGAGGAGGAGGAAAGACAACACCACAAAGGAGCAGCCACGCCAAGCGCCCCTCCCCCACCCGATCCCTTCTCCAGAAGCCACCTGACCTTCGTGTGCCAGAACAGGGTATCAAGTGTTTCATAAAGGACGGGTGGCCTGGAAGGTTCTTGGCAGTGCACACGGTGCCCAGCCAAAGTGTTTCCACCCTTCTCCAGGTCATTTTGTTTGGGGACACAGGGACGCACCAGAGGCTGGTTCTGCTGGGAAGACGGGGACTTACCTAGCCAGGCACATGATCATCCCGCAGGTGAGCTCCGCAGCACTGAGGCTGTTCCCATTGGGGGTGCTAAAGATGGAAGAAGGAACGAGACATCAGTGGGTCCAGACCCCATATTCCCATTCCTGTCCGGACGAAACCCTCACCCTAAGCCTCCTACCTGGGCTCTCTGATGGACACCTGCCCTAATCCCAGGGCTGGAGGGAAAACCCCCACCCTGGCTTTATGTTGTCACGGCCGAGGGACTCCAGTTAGGGAAACACAGCCGGCCTCTCTCCCCAAGCTCACTTCTCCCAAGGCAGAGAAGTGCCTCACTTGATTGGGAGATACATGTGTGGCTCAGCATTTTGTTTTCCTCCTGTTTCAGGATCCACTTGCATATGGGGAACACAGATTCCCGCTGCTCGGAGCCGTCACTCGTCCTGAGGCCGCGCCCCTCTCAAATTCAGGTCAGCCCACTGCCCACACACCTTCAGCAAGCTGCCCAGCCTGGGTTCTGTCAGCAACAAAGCTGGGATTTTTATCTCCACCTGTCTGACTTCTCCTCCTATCTCTCAGCAAGTTCTGAGGCGAGAAAGCTTCCTAACACCTCACCGCGCGGGGCCATGCTGACTCGGCCCACTTCACAGAAAGGAGAGTAGAGCTGAAACCCATGAAATTATTTTCCCTTTCTCAAAGGCTCTTTTGTTTGTTTGCTTGTTTTGGAATAATTTATTAACAGACATGTTCACCCTCCTTTTTCCGCTATTGGATCTTTTCACCTCTGGAAATGAAGGTTACAAGGAGCGAAAAGTCAAGAGATCTTATCCTCCCCCCCAAAAATAAAATAAGGCAAGAGAAAAGAAAAGAGAAGTCCAACATGGACTTCTCGGAGTCCATCCTTGCACCTAGCTTCCTGTCTAACCCTGCGAGCCGGCTGTCCTGGGATGCAGGAGGGGTTGCAGCGCTGGGGGGCGCTGCCTCCATACCCAGGCCAAGAGGGTAGGAAGGGCTGCCATTCCACCTTCCCTCGGCTGGGTATTCACCTCAGCCCCAAGACCAATGAACTCCTACGCTATAGGAGAAGTGGAGGCAAGGGAGGGAACGGTTTTGAGGACACTGAGCCTCCCAAGGGAAGAGGATGGGCTTGGGGACCAAGAAGCGGGCTACAATTACCTTGCCACACCATCTACGTGCCAGACGGGAACAAGCAGACGTGTGGGTGAGGCCTGGCGTGCAAGTGACAACCTCTGCACTGAGTTTCTGCAAAAA
Source organism: Mustela putorius furo (assembly GCF_011764305.1). Taxonomy (NCBI): domain Eukaryota; kingdom Metazoa; phylum Chordata; class Mammalia; order Carnivora; family Mustelidae; genus Mustela; species Mustela putorius. The sequence continues at coordinate 2,543,031 of NW_025421424.1, forward strand.
CCGTTCTAGGGAGGACGCTTTCCCTCTAGATACCGGAGTGTGAAAAGAAAAATGGGGGTCCTGGTTGCCGAAGGGCGAGGGGCCGTGAGGAAGGGAAAGAATGCAGAGCCACTCAGAGGGCAAATGCCGTGTACCTGCCTGGGGCAGGTGACCAAGCAAGCCAGAGCTAACCGAACACCGGGCTCCAGCCAGAAAAACAAGAGTGCTGGGGCAGGAAATGCAGCTAAATTCACTAATGTTCTGATTCCCAACCAGGCTGCAGTTCAAATGTCTGCAGAGCAGGTTTGTGAAGGGATCTGAGATCACAAAGGGAGCCTCCTTGTCTAGAACCTGGGGAAACCCAACACTGTGAGCGCGAACCACCTCACGCTAGACTCAGCCTGGCCCAGGCATCCTTGTGGATGACCCCGCCTTCTCGAATCGAAGAGCTCCCCTCCCCCTGCACAGTGAGCCTCCACCCTCACCCCTGCTGAGCTCCACGACTTACTTCATGACCAGGACACCCTTCCTGGTGGCAGCCTCCAAGTCCACGTTGTCCACGCCCGTGCCCGCCCTGCCCACCACTTGGAGCTTCTCAGCGGCGTTGATGACATCCGCAGTCACCTTCGTGGCCGAGCGGACGATGAGGCCTTCACAGTCCTGAGGCAGAAGAAACATCTGGATCCACAGTGGGTCCTCAAGACCTCCTAGCCCCTCTTTGTCCAAAGTGAGTGTTCCTGCATGCTGGCTGGGTGGATAGCTTCAGGGAAAGGAAGCAGATGGCAACCACACCCAGCAGGGATGCCAGCAGGCAGGCCTGGGGTCAAATCCAAGCCCCATCCCCTATGAGCTACGACCCTGAGACGAGGTCTCCTCACTTGTGTGAGGAGGAAATGAGAAAGGACAGGTACAGCCAGACACGCACTCTGCCTCATGCCCAGTGGACAGCACCTCCACCATCGGACACGGTGAAGCGGAAGGGGTGAGGTGGGACTGAACTCTACTTTGAAAGCCCCAATGACCAGCACACGGAAGGCACTCAGTAAGTCCTGGCCGGCTGAATAACTAAGACATGAACAAAAGACAAACTGTTGAAAGAAAGACACTTCCTATAATAGAGTCCGAAGTAAGGGCGGGAAGGGAGAACAATTAAACTGGTCTATAGCTGCTCAGATACGCCAGCAATTTTGGACTCAAAATATACATATGCGAAAAATAGGTACTTTCCGGATTCATCATAGCTGCTTTTCTTGGGCTAAGCTAGCCCCCAAGACAGTCTTTCCTAGGCTGATCCAGAATCCAGTGACATCTTCTCAGAATAAGGATGTTGTTGGACTGAACACCCAAGGAGAGTCCCCAAGAAATGGAGAGCAAGCAAAGACACGCTCTGTCCCAAAATGGCTGTCCAAGGTTGGTAAGGAAGCAAGTGTTGTTGCAAAAGCAGCAAGTCCTGACCACCGGGACGCTGGGGTTGTGGTCACGGTGCTAAGTCACCCCACCCCCACCCCTCGTCTTCATTTATAAAAGAAGAGGGTTGGAACCCTCGGGTCATTCCCACATCTGATCTGACACCAATGATGTAAACACATCTCTGCCATTTCCACAGAGAGCCAGATGCAGGACCCCTCCCAGTCTCCCCAAGCCCTTTCAGGACTGCAGTTCGGAAACAGAGCCTCAGAACGTGACGCTCCAAACAACACTGATAAGCCTCTGGTCCGACTCTGGTCCGACTCCATTTCACAGATGAGACACTGAAGCCCACCAAGATTAAGGATGCCCATGTCCCCTGCTCCTGCCCTTTCCACACCCTCCTGCCATCTACTAGGTGTCTGATCAGTATGCATCCGGCATCATGCTAGACTCGTCAAGCCAAGATGAAGAAGTCACAGCTTACCCTTCAAGAGGCTCACAGTGCCAGACACCCCAAAACTCACAAGTACACATGTATGCTGTGACTTCAGAACATACAAGGCCACGGACATGGAAAGTTTAGAGCAACCAAAGAGGAGCCACCCCATCTGGGCTGACTGCCAACACTGGCCAAGGCCAGGGAAATCTTGAGGGTGCTTGGAATTCCTCCCTATAAAGCAGCCTAGTTGAACATCAGCCAATGCCTGGGCAGCCGGGGACACTGCTGACTGTTCCTGGGCAGCCGGGGACACTGCTGACTGTTCCACATTCAAGTCCACCGCACTTGGCTCCAAAGAAAAGGCTCCTCCTGCCTGGCCCCCTACTACCAACTTGGCAAGGCACAGTCAACTTCTCTTCCATGAAACCTTTACCAACAACTCTGGACTCAGTATTGCACCCTCCCCTCACCTTTCAATCATCTGTTTCACGTTCGGGTGTCCTCTGTCTGATCTCCAATTCGGTCTCCTCATCTATATTTTATATCTCTAAAGCAGGATTATCTCTGTAGCTGATGCTAAAACACTGCACTGAATACATGAATTCAGCGATTTGAGAGGCTGGTGGAAACCTACCCTCATCATTCTCCACACACCACCTTCCTTCCCTAAATAATTCAAACACGTAACATGATCAAAAATCAACCATGGGAAATACCTTCTCTTGACTGTGATAAGGAGGCATCAGATCTATATGACAGCACTCAAGAGTTTTATGAGCATAAGAATAAGGAGTGAGACAGGAGAAAAATGTTCTGAAACTGACAAATTGATCAAGAGAACTAGATAGGCACCTGAAAAACAGACCCATGTATGTCTGGGACAGACAAACAGACCCATATATGCCAAACTGATGGGGAAAGGAAGAGCTATGCAGTAAAAGGTATTAGAAAAAAACTTCTCCACAGATTTTTAAAAATCCAGAAGAATTAAAGAATTTTTTTAAGTAATAAGCATTAGTAGAAAATGTAAGGGTATATTTTTATGATCTCAGGATAGGTAAGCTTCATAAGGAAGGCATAAATCCCAGAAAGCATAAAAGAAAATACTGATAAATTTGATACTGATAACTTTTCAAATGTCAATTTTTTTTTCTTTTTTAAGTAAGCTCTAGGACCCATGACCCCCAAAGATCAAAGAGTTGCATGCTCTAGGGGCGCCTCGGTGGCTCAGTGGGTTAATCCTCTGCCTTCAGCTCAGGTCATGATCTCAGGGTCCTGGGATCAAGCTCTACCCACATCAGGCTCTCTGCTCAGCGGGGAGCCTGCTTCCCCCCTCTCTCTGCCTGCCTCTCTGCCTACTTGTGATCTCTCTCTCTGTCTCAAATAATTAAAATCAAATCTTAAAAGAAAAAAAAAGAGTCGCATGCTCTACCAATTTTCAAATGTAAATTTCTCCTGGAAAAGATCCCATAAACAAAGTTAGACAAGTGATAGGCTTAAAATGGGGGAAAATCCTTGCACTACACATGACAGAACAAAGACTCATCACCAAAAATAATCAAGGCTTCCTATAAATCATTTCTTTAAATGCTGAGGATCCCAGTGTAAAAACGGGCGAAGGTCCAAGTAGGCAATACAAAGAAAGTAGGAGAAATACAAAGTGGCCAGTAATTTATAAAGACACTTAAACTGCTAGATATCAAGAAAACAAATTTTGGGGGCACCTGGGTGGCCCAGTCGGTGAAGCGTATGCCTTCGGCTCAGGTCATGATCCCACGGTCTTGAGATCGAGTCCCAGCATCAGGCTTCCTGCTCAGCGGGGAGTCTACTTCTTCTCCTTCCCAGTCATGGTGGGTTTTTTTGCTATCTCTCTCTCTCAAATAAATAAATAAAGTCTTTTAAAAATAATAAAATGTCGATTTTAAAACGTGGGATTTTTCAGGCATCATATTGACAAAATGAAAAATGGTAATAGTCAATGTTGGTGAGAGTGCAGGGAAAAAGGATTATAAATTGCACAACCCAGAAAGAGCAATTTGGTGGTGTGCGAGCACATTTTCACGGTGCATTCCTTCACCGCCAGCTCTGGCACCTTGGGTCACTGGTAACACACTGAGGATGTCAAGCTTCCTTGGAAATGATCAGTCCAGAACCAAGGGCCAACTGACAAGAAGCAGGCCTGGAGCAGGACCACCCAAAGGGTCACGATTTTCTCACCTTGGCGCTCTAGTATCAAGTTCCTGAGCCCAAATCTGAGGCCCAAGTCCTATTCTGAGGGGCCCCAAGAATCTGGCCTCCTTGAATGCTTTCTCCAAAAGCCACCACCACCCTCCCCAAACCTTAGGAATCTGTATTCCAAAGTGGGGGCTGCAGGCTCTCCAGGACCCTACCACAAGCTCGCAGGCCTAGGACAAGCACAGAAATGTCACGACTAGCCTTGAACAGGCCCAGCCTTGACGCTTACTCTGAAGTAAGCTTACTTTGAAGCCAGAAGTCTCAAGAATCTCCAGTCGGACCAGTAGAGATGTTCATTCACATCTCCCCTGTCCCAAGCAGGGAATCTGTCTTTGGAGACTCCCCTTCAGTCGATCTGGACCCACGCTGAGCGTGACATCCCACCTGCCAGGACCCACTAGCTTTCAAGGTCTCCTAACACTCTGCCATCCCCCAGCTCATTCAATTGCATCACCAACTGATACATGCGATTAGCACATAGTGGTGACCCCTCAAAACACGTTCCCCCTCCCCCCATACCATACCCTCCTCAGGTCACAGCATCCATCCAGGCTTGGCCCCAAGCTGCCTGCTCCTCTATTCTACTTATGCAAACTGTGGGCCTTGGCACACCCTCTCACATCCTCAGTGCTGTCTGCGACTTTCTTTTCCCCGTGTCCTGCAGGCCATTTTGGCCCCTCTCAAAACCTCACCCATTCTGCTCTCAACTGCTCTCCGCAGCTGCCTTAGAGCTGGAAAATGGCCACTCTTCTGCTGGATCTATAGTTGTTCCAGAAAAACTATGCTAACTCAGTAGTAGAAAGCCCTTCACATCTCTCAAGTTCAAACACGCTTCCTTTCCCAAGGACGACAGACTTGGCCCTGAGGGGGACTCCAGCATGGCGGGTGCCTCTAACTTAAATCAGAGGCAAAGCCAAATTCTCCAGGTCATTGTTACCCAGCTAGGCAATGTGGGAAGCAACTGTTTGGCACAATATGCTTGTTTCTGATTTAGTCAATGTCTATTTAACTTCTGCAAATTAAGCCCTAGTGCAAGGGCTCAGAACTTGCTAATTTTTTTCAAAGATTCATTTATTTTTAGCTTGGAGAGAAGGAGAGTGCACACACTGGGGCAGGAGCAGGGGCAGAGGGAGAAAAAGAATCCTCAAGCTGAGAGTCCAAGAGTTTTGTGAATTCTGAACACGATGCTCCACTGTTCCAAGTCACTGTTTTCCAAACTTTTTTGACTAAGACTTATAGTAAGAAACTTATGTTTAAGTCGTGATTTTTATACTCACAAAGCACACAGGCACCACCACTACCCATATAACTGAAATAAATTTCAGGGCACCCTACTGAGCCTATCTGCCTCACTTCCAGATAGTTCTTATTTTGTTTTTTAAAATGCTAATCACGACCCAGTGAACCAACATCACTACCCACCAATGTGCGATGACTCCCTTGGAGACTGAAAAGCACCATTCTCAACTGGGGGGGCGGGGGGTGGGGGAGGTGTAACTGTACTTCCAGACCACAGAGTGAGCGAGAGCAGACCGTATCTGCCCAGAACACCGAGGTGTGGGAACAGAGGCCAGGCCTGGGCAGGCAATGTGCTCAAGAGTCCAGCAGTATTAAAGATTTCAGTGGGCAAAGGCAAGGGGCACTAATGCGGACACCTCTCCACCCAGAATGAAAAGACAGTGTGGACATGTGGCCCCTCCAGCAGGCTGCCCAGGTAGGCTATCCTGCATTCTGAAGCGAATGTTTTACAAAGACAGACGGAAGGCTGGGGGCTCCCCTCACAGCCCAGCCATGACACCAGCCAGCAGACAAACACTCCTTCCTCCTCTCCTGCTTGGAGTTTTCAGTGCCTTTAAAATGTCCTCCAAGTTGTAGGCCAGACTCCAGCAACCCATCCAGCCAACTTTCCAACTTCATGGACCCCCCCCCCCACTGCTGGAGAGGGCTCCCTTTCTTCTCAGTTCTGCCTTTATCCCACCTGCCCACCCCCCTATAAACCATACAAATTCAGATTTCTAATTTCCACAAGAAAGCTGCAAATCCCCAAGTGAAGCCACTCTCCCAACCTGGTGCTCTGGCGGAGGTGAGGGTCAGAGGCAGCTCTAGAGGCCAAGGCACTGCCTTCTGGCCATTGCCCTGAGCCAAGGCCACTGACAACACGCATACAAACGAGGAGGGGACAAGCAGAAGGTGCCTGCTTCCCATCCATCCTACTCCAAGGATCAGGTCATGACCCCGTCTTCCCCCCCAATTTAGGTTAATCATCCCCCTTTTCTCTACTTTTAGAGCAGCAGAGCAGGCAGGGGCTAGGCTGCTGGGTGGTCTCCCTTGGCACTCAAGTACTGTGCCACCTGTTCAATCCTGGGGTGTCCTGGGGGTGTTGGTCAGGCTCCCTAACTAGTCCACAAGCTTCCTGAAGGCAGGGACTCAGATGCTTCTCTAAGTACAGGGCAGTAGGGGACTTACTCTCTTAAGTACTCAGATACAGCACCATGGCGGTGGAGGGGGTGTGGGTGGGGGGCCGCATCGTGGAGAAACACGGCAGCAGATATAAGGGAGCACAGTTTCCACGTGGTTCCGGCACAGCTGCCTCTGTGGTGTCATTCAAGGGGCCCTCTGGGAAGAAAATGGAGGGGGTGGAAGTGGGCGGGGTCGAGCGAGGTTGGTAGTAGGCGGCAGAGCAGGGCTGTGGGAGAGAGAATCCACTGAACGTGGGACATCAGCCCCCGGCGTGCTGGGTGCGGGAACTGGAGTCACGAGCTCACTAAGTAAATGTCCTGCACGAGGCCACCTTACAAACATGGGAGAGAAACCTCACAAGTCTTACAAACAGGACCCTTAGAACAGGGAGAGAAAGATCTGAAGTAGAGGGCGGCAACGATGCAGCACGACAAACTGATACATGCCTGAGAACGATTTGCCAAGAAACATAATTTTCCTGGGGGCGTTTGGGATCGGAGTCTGATTCCTGACCAGCCACTGAGGCCAACGGTGGGGCAGGCGGGCAGGAACTAAGCCCGAATCCCTGAGAGGGGGCGGGAGGGTGCTGCGTGGGCGGCCAGGGGACCTCCGGCGCCCCTCGCCTGCCCCCTACCCCCACTTCCTCCGACGACTCCCTGGAGGCCGAGGGGCGGGGAAAACGCGCGGCGGTCTTGCATCAGACGAAAAGCGGGTACGGCGTTTGCTGCCCTAGCCCGGCCGCCTTGCCTGCAGCCTCTCCAGCTGCCACGAGACAGGCTGGGGCCCCTGGGAAAGCTGGACTCGGCCAGACTAAGGAGGACTTAGTCCGGGAAGGATCGCGGGTCCCTGGGCTCCCCGCGCGGAAGCCCCTTTGGTGCCCCTTCCCCCCGCCGTGTAGGGCTGCCAGGGCCACTGTGCGCGAAGGCTCCGGGGAGGCGCGCGCTGGCATCCCGCGGGCAGCCCGCGAGGCCAGCTGGAGCAGCCTGCACTTTGCAGCGCTCGCGGGAGGCCAGCTAACGTGAAACACGCGGTTGCAAACTGAACGCAAAGTCTGCATCCTGCAGCTCGCCGCAGTTTGCTTCTCCCTCCCCCAGCCCCCAATCTCGGGAGGCCCCAGGATAGACTGGAACCGGGGACGGGGAGTGGGGGCGGGGCGCGCTGGCCCCGGCGCGGGCCGGCGGGTTTCGGCAGGAGATGCCAACGAACCCTTGTCCCTCTCCCGCTCGTCCTACCTGCAGCTCGGCTATCAGCTCCTCTTTGCTCAGGTTCTGCTTCTCCACCACCTGCAGCCCTCCATCTTGCAGGATCTTCCGGCAGCAAGGGTCCAGGCTATCACTGATGAGCACTTTCCGCAGATTTGCAAAGGCCATTGCTGGAGTCGGCCTCGGAGTCGGCCGCTTGCTCGCGGGGCAGAAGCACCTAAGACGCTGTAGTTCCGGTAACTGGGCAGGATTCTTGAGCTCCCGCTCCCCTTTTATCTCCCCCTTCTGCTCCTACCGCCTCCTTCTGATTGGACGAAAATACTCTAACTCTCGGAGACTCCGCCTCCTCCTCGAGGCTCGAGCCTTCAGTTCCCCGCCCACTTTATTATTCTCCCGCGATGAATTTCTCAATCTCAGCGAAAGCCGTTGCCTACACCTGGTGAACATGGAAACACAATTTGCGCTGACTAGCTGATTCCTATCTCACCCTGAGAGAAATGTTTCAGGTTCACTTCTTTCTTCCGAAGAACGTATTCAGTAATTCCTTCACAAGCGTTTACTCCGCGCATCTGTTATGTGCAAGGCACCGTCCTGGATACTGAAGGGGCTGGGACATCCTCCGGTGGGCTGACACCGAGGGTACCAAAGGCAGACCGGAAAATTACATAGTGAAAACCAGTAAGAAACTCCCTGAGACCTCACAAAGCAGTGCTTAATTACAAATGAAGGATGCCTTGAGAATTATGCGTTTGAAAGAGAACAGGGACCAGGATGCATTCAGAGCAGCCAGAATTTGCGTTCAAGCTCCCCAAGTTCCTCTTCCTCCACTTTCTTTCTAATTAGGAAAAGACAAAAGGATGTATGAAGTCAGTCTGATCTAATTTGTATATGACCAAGGAGACACTTCCCAGCTCTTAACTCCTTTATGTTTAAACCCCACAACAAAACGTGCCTATCCTATGCCCCTCTTTCTAGAAATACTAGCCGGGGTGGTGGTGGGGGGAATCCATTTGGGGTTATTTAAGGCCCTCTAGGATCAGAAGCAGAGGAGAAGCAGGCATGCTCCTAGGTGAATGAGAATTCAGTTTATCCAGCAGTGAGCTGTCCTCAGCCAGTGTGCGCCCTGGTCCTGAGAAACACCCAGCTTCGCCTGGGAGCACCAAGAAGGCTTCCAGCAATGCTGCCTTTCATAAGACACTCTGATGCTCCTAGAAGGGCAGGTCTCTGAGAAGACCTGAGGATATGGTGATAAGTAAAATATTATCTGCCTTCAAGCTGTTCTTTGTCAATTGTCTAATCTTGAAATAACCAGGGAGAGAAGAAGTGACATTTACAGAGGCTCAGGGCGTGAAGACTAGCTGAAGGAGATGCCTAGGGGTCCCAGAAACCAAAGTGCAGAAAGGTCAGGCTGCCCAGCAGGGGCCTTGCCCTGGGAAGGAGTTGAACCTCACTCCAAAGTAATAGAGTGGCCCAAGTGACTTTTTAGGTGGGATCTGCTTACACTAGCTGAGCTGAACTCTGGCACTGCTAATGGAGATAATATCTCTCTGCACCGCTCCCCTTCCTCCACCCCATTCCCACCGTTCACCCCTACCTCCAACATCAACTGTAAGTGGAGGATTTTGCTTGTACAATCAGCCTAGGAGCAGAGGAAATATTATCTCCCCCACCCCATGCTATGGCTTCCATCCATAAAATAGGAACTTTGGCCTTCTTGGAAGTATTGAAAATAACTCTGCCATTCTTTTAAGACCCCTCACTCCCTCCCCTCCCTGAGCCCCAGGCCCTTGGGAAGAGAGACATTCTGATTAGTGAGTTTAGGAGAAAGGTCCTAGTGGCAGCCCAGGCCAGCTCCTGCTTAGTTCTGTCTTTTGGAGCTGAAACCCACAAATAATGTGCCTGCTTCCTTGCATAGTGGTGAGCCCACCAGGCCCCACCACACACATCTGAGGGGGCAGGAGCCACAGCAGCCTAGCTACTCTGTCTTTATAGGATAAGGTCCATGGGAGAGAAGGAAAGGGGAAAGGTAGGAATCCTATTTTTTTACTTGGAGCCCGGCAGTGATCTCCAAAGTCACATTAGGAGTAAATCATGTTTTGATAAGTAAGTGATGTATTGTCATCTGCAAAACAGGCACATCTGAATTTGAATCCCAGCTTCTGAAATTACTGATTAAGTGACCTTGGGCAAATTACATGGTTTCTCTTAGACTTAGTTTTCTTCTCTGTAGTATGGGGCTAATAGGAGAATGCATACTTCATAAGATTGTTGTGACAAAATGCAAAGCACTCACATCAGTTCAATCTGTAATGCTTGGCATTCATTCATTCATTCATTCATTCAATCAGACAACCAACACATATTTATTGAGAGCCCGTTAGGTGCCGGGCACTGCTGAGGGTGCTGGGAATGAAGCCTTGAAGGGGACAAACATGGTCCCTGCTCTCATGTTCTGTTTGGAGCCAGAAAATAAATAAGTGAAAAATGGAACAAGATAACCTCAGGATGTTTAAGTATGATGAAGAATACAAAACAGAATGACATGATAGAGAGGCTGGGATGTGGGGGCATTCATGTTAGACTTTACAACCGGGAAGGGGCTTTCCAAGAAAAAGATACTTCTGCTGACACTGAAATAAGTCACTTTGCAAAGAGTGGAGGAAAGGGAATTCTAGGCAGAGGGTAAAGCAGAACAAGTCTGGCACATTCAAGGAACTTGTTCCCAGATATTCCTGTAGCACTTACTGTGTGCCGGGCGCAATGCCACGGCCCAGGATAACAACGCTGAACAAGTCACACTCGGTGCCTGCCCTCCGGGGACTTGTGGTCTAACACATGAGTGTGTGTGCTGTGTGCAGCCCAGTCAGACAGTCAGGAAAATATCTGAGAAGAGCAGCACTTAAGCTGAGATCTGAAGGTGGAGGAAGAGCCAGGGGAGAACATTTGGAAGAGTATTCAGGGGGGAAAAGGACAGTAAGAATAAAGTCACTTGGGTAGGAAAGATCATCTGTCATACAGAGATGAAAGGGGGAATGAGGCACGAGATGAGAGACAGAGATCAAGAGATGACAGAGCGCTCGGGCCATGTAAATAGTCTGAACTTCTGTGGATACAAATTAAAAACTCAGTTTAAACTGGTTCGAGGTGTCTGAGAAGATCAAACGTAGACAGAAATGAGCTCAGACTGGTGTCATTGGCAATCTGTCTCTCTCCCCTTCTCTGCTTTATCTGACTTCGCTTCATTTCCAGAAAAGCAAGATGTGGCAAGAATGTCCCCAGTTAACAAAGACTGTAAGATTCAGTCAAAAATTCTAAGCAGTTTTGCAATCCTAGAAGATTGTACTCGTTTTCTAAGAATTGCCACAATATTTTCTTTCTTTCTTTTTTAATATATTTATTTATTTATTTGACAGAGAGAGAGAGAGAGAGAGAGAGAGACAGCCAGAGAGGGAACATAAGCAGCAGGAGTGGGAGAGGGAAAAGAAGTCTTCCCATGGAGCAGGGAGCCCGAGTCGGGGCTTGATCCCAGGACCCTGGAATCATGACCTGAGCTGAAGGCAGACGCTTAATGACTGAGCCACCCAGGCACCCACCACAATATTCTCATACCTGATCCTCATTGGTCAGCAGGGGTCATGGTTCCATCCCTGAACCTATCCCTGAGGCCGGGGGAATGGTTATGCTGACTGGTCAGTCCTGAAGATAGCACCCACTTCACATCTGAGGAAAGTTCCATCTGGAATATATGCAAAGACTGAGAGGAAAGTGGGTCCCCTGAGGAAGCTTCAGGGAGCTAAACCAAAAGAAGGGGAGTGGGGATTGGAGGGCAGCTGGTGACACCCACAGCTGACCACTCCACCAGGCTGAGGGGGTTAGATTTTATTTGAAGTAGAATGGGAAACCACTGAGGTTTAGTTATAAGGAGGGGAAGGTATTAAGTTTTAAAATGATCATTCTATATTTTACACCAAAAAGACTCCTTTTTACAGTGCTGTTTCGATTGTTATTATGATAATGATGACAGTGAAAATCATGGTGACAACGATTAGCAGAGAGGTGGGTCCCTTGTTGGGCACCTGGAATGACTCAGGAAAGCACAGTCAGAACTTGAAAAGGCAGTTCTCAAACAGTGAAACTAGCAGGAATCAATGAATGGATGAAGTTAACCACCTGAGAAAGGAACCCATCCTGAGAGCCGGTAAATGTCTGAAAAAGTTTTGGGAACAACCAGATCAAAATTAAGAGAAAAATACTCCTTCATCCAAATACTACCAAATATTAAAAAGAAAAAAAAATCCTCTTAGCTAATCAATTGTATTGTAATTTTTCCGCAGGAAGAATATATTAATGGAAAGGCTGGTCTGCGTGTTCAAAAAGATGGTCCAAGGTGAGTCTTGGCTTTTACCCAGCACTGTTCCAGAAGAGAGGGAGACTGCATGTGACAGACAGGTGTGGTCAGTAGCAAGGTGTACTTTGACTTGGTACAGGGAGAATTCTCCAGATTTAATCATAGTTTGTATAAAAAAAATCCCTTCTGATTCTGCAACTCCTTTCCTTTGTTGTTCTTCTGAATACCTATTTTATTTTCCAGATACCTTGATTTCAGTAAAGGATTGCTGAGTGGATCTGTTTCTCACCAGATCTCATTGTCAGGTCCTGTGGCAAAAGGAGAAACAGGCAGAAGCCAAAAGGCTGTTTTCTTTTTTAAAATATATTTTTTTATTTTTTATTAACATATAATGTATTATTAGCCCCAGGGGTACAGGTCTGTGAATCACCAGGTTTACACACTTCACAGCACTCACCATAGCACATATCTTCCCCAAAGTCCAGAACCCAACCACCTTCTCTTGACCCCTCTCCTCCAGGCAACCCTCAGTTTGTTTTGCGAGATTAAGAGTCTCTTATGGTTTGCCTCTCTCCCGACCCCATCTTGTTTCATTTATTCTTTTCCTACACCCCCAAGCCCCCCAAGTTGCCTCTCAACTTCCTCATATCAGGAAGATCATATAATAATTGTCTTTCTCTGATTGACTTATTTTCCTCAGCATAATACCCTCTAATTCCATCCACATCGGCCCAAATTGCAAGATTTCCTTCCTTTTGATGGCTGCATAGCATTCCATTGTGTATATATACCACATCTTCTTTATCCATTAATCTGTTGATGGACATCTAGGTTCTTTCCATAGTTTGGCTATTGTGGACATTGCTGCTATAAACATTTGGGTGCACATGCCCCTTTGGATCACTACATTTGTATCTTTAGGGTAAATGCCTAGTAGTGCAATTGCTGGGTCATAGGGTAGTTCTATTTTCAACTTTTTGAGGAACCTCCATGCTGTTTTCCAGAGCGGTTGCACCAGCTTGCATTCCTGCCAACAATGTAGGAGGGTTTCCCAAAAGGCTGTGTTTTTAAGGGCTCCTGTCAGCAGGAGAATGCTGTCAGGCAACAAGGGTTGAGGGAATTCGGCATAGTCACTAGATACACAACCTCCCTGTTCATGAACACAAGAGTAAGGGGGAGCAAAGTATTTGACCCCAAAACATGCACTATGGCATGTGGATTATTTGGAACTAAAGGCAATCAGGGCCCAGCAGTCTCAAGAAGAAAAGGATTATTAGCAGAAACGACTTCTTATCTGAAAGACCTATCCACATGGCAGGACAGCAACAAATTACAAAACATTTGCTCTTCTTACCATCCTGTGAATTACCCTCTTCCCCTTTGAAGCTCAGGCCTCTACCCTATTCCTTAGCTCGGAGGGTATATAGTCTGTCGCATGATTTGACCTTGGGTCTCATATTCTAATAGGGCTTTGACACATACATAATTACATTTTTTTCTCCTATTAATCTGTCTTATGTGAATTTAATTACTAGGCCAGCCAAAAGAATCTAGAGGAATAGATGAAAAATTTTCCTCCCCTGTAGGAGAATTTGGGTTTATATTCTTGTCTCTTGTGAGTTAGGCTAGTGGTAGTCTCTAAAGCTCTGATCAACATAACACTAACTTCCCTCTGAGATCTCAGGTTCTCTTCTCAATACTTTTAACTACAATGTCTCAAAATCTCTTTAGGTCACTGAACTCTATAAGAAGCTGAGGAAAGCTATAAAACCACTCACCTTCTAAATTGTGCATACAGTTTTTGGAATTCACATACCTTTTATAGCCTACTCCTGGGCCTCCTAAGATCCCTCAAAACTCTTGTGAGATGTCCATATTTACATGGATTAGGCATGGTAACAATGTGAAAAATAGTCATAGTGATAATACAAATATTTATTGATCATTTTAAAGTGTTAGCTAAGTATAACTCAAGAAATCTTCACAATTCTGTGGTATAGGTGCCACTATTTTTTGGTAAGTCTGAGACACATATTTAGCCCAGCTTTACAATTTAGAGAAGTAAAATGACTTACCAAAAGTTACATGACAATAGGTTGTAAAGTTATGATTACAGCATTTCTTAAATCTCTAGTCAGACTTCTAATTGTGCTGTCCTCACGTTTTTAAAAATAAAATAAAAAGTCCTCCTTTCTCTAAAATAGTATACTCAATTTAGAAATAACAATACCGGTGTGCCTGGGTGGTAAAGTCAGTTAAGTGTCTGATTCTTGGTTTTGGCTCAGGCCAGGTGTGGCTCGGTCTCAAGGTCAGGAGATCCAGCCCTGCGTGTGTCCCTGCACTCAGCGTGGAGTCTCCTTAAGATTCTCTCTCTTCCTCTCCCTCTGCTCCTCCCCACCCCATACTTGTGTGCTTTCTGTCTCAAAGAAATAAATAAATCTTAAAAAAAAAAAAAAGAAACAATACAGTAGGCTTTCATGTTGTAGCTATTTTTTTTTAAGTAAACTCTACTCTAATGTGGGGCTTGAACTCATGACCCCAAGATCAAGAGTCACATGCTCTATCAACTGAACCAGTCATCCTTGTGGGGTACTCTGATTGGATGGGGGGGGTCACCAAATGTGGGGCATCCCAATTGGGTTGGGGCTGGCAGGACCAGTGGTGAAAGAATTCGCTGGAGGCAAAACCAAAGAAAAAGTTTATTGAATATGCCGTAAGGGAGCAGTGGGCAGGAGAGCTAAGGAGAGACTATCTACAACCAAGTCGTGGTGAGAGGCCACTGCTCTACGGCAGAGTGAGACAGTATGGGGATATAGGGAATCTCCCACTTCTTTGGTAATTCTAGGAACTCTGCCTGTTGTAATTGGTTCAATGGCCATTTTGAGGTGGGTCGTTTAATGAACCCCTTGCCTTCAGCTTGGTGGTTACAGTGGGGCCTTCTGCCTTGCTCAGGTGTCCATTGCTCAAGCCTGTTTCCCAAAAGTGGCCTCTTCAAGGCGCCCCTCGAATGTTAAAACTATTGACGACAGGCAGAAATCAGGATTCTGTGTTGCCTGAGAAATTGTCCGAGATGTTGATATTTACCGAGAAGTGTGAATCTTGATCTGATAAGCTGGTCTGTGATGGCTCCCCAGAGATGGCCACACCCTAATGCCCACAACTGGAAACTACCTTATATGGTAGAAAGGACTTTGCAGATGTGATTATGCTACAGAGTTTGGGGTGGGGGGAAGATGATCGTGGATTGTCTGGGTGGAGTGATGGAATGACAAGGGTCGTCACAGAGGGACACAGGGAGACCCAGGAGAGAGTAGCTGTGTGGTGATGGAATCAGAGATTGGAATGACGTGCTTTGAAAATGGGGGAAGGGCCTCAAGCCAGATACACAGGAGGCCTCTAGAAACTGGAAAAGGCAAGGGCATGGGCTCTAGCCTAGAGCTTCTGGGAGGAACCAGCGCCGCTGAGACCTTGCCTTCAGGCCTGGGAAACTGATTTCTGTCTTCGGTATTCCACAATTCCAAGAGAATAAACGTGTGTTGTTTTAAGCCACCAATTTTGTGATGATTTGTTAAGCACAACAGAAAACTAGCACACTTGGAGACCACGGGAAAGGAAAAGAACAAAATTTCATCCAGACAGAGAGATTAAGTAGCAGTGAAGCACAAAGAAATTTTAGAAGCCAGAAAGGGTAGAAGGAACAATAGTGGACCCTCCCCATCTTGTTTCTCATTAACCAGGGAATGTAACATTAAAACAAACAAATAAACAAAATTCCTAGGTAGTCCTAGTTAAGCCTAAATGAGATCGGGTGGATGGGATTTGAGGTGTTTCTTACCTTCTCCTCTCACTCCTCAAACATCTATTTCCTGGTTAGCTGATAAAGGATGCCGGAGGCCAGAGAGGAAAGAGGATATGAAGGAAGGGCAAGGTACTGCCCATCCCCAGCCAGGTCCAGGGCTGGTTGTGAGCCATGGGAGAGCAGAGCCTGTCAGGCGTACCTCCAGTGCCTTCCAGACCTTTGGTTGCACCACTGGTAGAGACTCTGGCATCATCATGCTGAGCACCAGCAGCCTAGTCCAAGGGAGGTAAGGGGGCAAGAACCAGGAAACTCAGACTCTCAAATTTTAATGTAATGTAAGACCTGGAAGCTACATTTATATACAGAAATCTTCTGGGGCTTTCAGTACAGTCTTCTGACACACCTCTGAAGATTCAAGCACTGTGACCAGTGCCTAGAGAAGGTGCAGTTTGATCCCTCAAAGCCACTAGGGTCTTGGCCGACCTGGGTGGGGAGAGGACCCTGGCACCATCACTCTTGCTTATTGCCATGCACACAGGTAGTGGCACTGAAGACGAAACAGGCATCTCTAAATAGACACCAGACAGAAACTTTCATCCCATTTACTCCTGTCATTATCAAAATGAATCGGAGACCTGTGGAGGACAGAGCTACTTTCCTGATAATGCCTCAGTCAGCTCCGGCTACTACAGACTGCATGGCTGAAACGAGAGTTATTTCTCACAGTTTTGCAAGATCGGGATGCCACTATGGCTGAGTGCTTGGTGAGAGCCTTCTTCCTGGTTTACAGACGGCTATTTCTGTGCTGGCCCTCACATAGCAGAGAGCATGATCTAACCCCTTACCCCCTCATAAGAATATCAGTCCCAACATGGGGGCTCTGTCCCCATGACCTCATTAAAATCTAACTGCCCCCTTCAAAGTCCCCATCTCCAAATACCATTACTTTGGGGTTAGGGCTTCAATATATGGATTGTTAGGAAGACATAAACATTCAGTCTATAGCATGCTCCAAAATCTTAGCACAACCCTCTCCCGCCCCCCCCCCTCCGAAAAACATGGGCTCCAAGGTCAGATTTCCTCAATAGCTATCAAACCCAAGGATCATTCTACAGCACAACACCCAGGGAATTTCAGAATCCAAATATATATGGGAGACATAAGTTACAAATTCAGAGTCTCCATTTATTCACTTTGCATTGGCTGCACTGTAGGAATTAATCTTTCTTTTCTCCCGGTTCTTCATTTCATTGCTCTTCCAGACAGCAAACTCCCATTCATAACCCTGACCTTGGAATTACTCTTCTCTCTTCTTACGTCATCTTCTGATATTTTCAGGCCAGAGCTGCTCTCTCTCCCAGACCTCAAATCTTCAAAGAGGTAGTATTCTTTTCCACTGAGGTCCAGTTCTTTTACCTTCTCATAGAAACATTTAATGTTGTATTTTAGGGTAATCTGGAATAATTCATTAACTACTTTACTCTTATCTAGACTTATGCTTCTATATAATCTTTATCTTGTATTATAGAGAGTATAAATGCCTGGGGAAAAACCAGGTTGTTATCTTTAAAGCTAGTGTCAACTTTGAATCTGTTTGAGTAAAATCTCTGATTAACCATTCTCACTAAAGTGCAAATGACTGATACAATCATTTTTTTTTAAGATTTTATTTATTTATTTGACAGAAATCACAAATAGGCAGAGAGGCGGGCAGAGAGAGAGAGAGAAGGAAGCAGGCTCCCTGCTAAGCAGAGAGCCCGATGTGGGGCTCCATCCCAGGACCCTGGGATCATGACCTGAGCCGAAGGCAGAGGCTTGAACCCACTGAGCCACCCAGGCACCCTGACTGATACAATCTTAATATTACTTCTCTCACAGTTATCTGTATGCACATTTCATCTTTCCAAACAAGATCATATACTTATGTAGGAACTGTGTAGTTCATAAAACTGTGATGACTCAATAAGGCAGAACAAACTGATATTATCAACGCCATTTCAAAGACAAACAATTGAGGTGCAAAGAAGCTGCATAGGACTTCTGCTGGTGGCCACCATGGAGTAACAGGGTCCAGGTTTACCCCTTACCTGAAACAACTAAAACAAAAGACAAATACGTGGAACAATGGTTTTCAAGACCCTGGATGTTAGAACAAAAGACAGTGATCTCTGAGAGTTAAGAAGCCAATAATGAAAGCCTTATGGTTGCCTCAGCTTACTGTCTAGAGAGAGATTCCAGGCCAGGGCATAAATGGGGAAACCAGGTAAAGCACAGTAGTCTTAAATAAAATCATTATTCTTTCATAGGACAATGATTTACTGGAGGCTTCGTTATGAGCTGTAGTCAGCGCTGACAATATGAAAACTAGTAAGACATTGTGTTATTATTGTTATTATTAAGTACCATGGACCATATGTTTGGTGGTTTGCTCAGAGGTGGACTAGATAACTGGGGACTATCATTTCTGGAAGACTTCATGGAATGGTGGACCAAGCCTTTAAAAAGGGGTAAGATAGGATAGGATAGAATAGGATAGGACAGCAGGGGCAGTGAAGCAGAGTGAGCCTTTCTGGAGGGTTCTAAGCACAAATGTGGAAGCAGCAATGGGCATTAGAGATTGGCGGAGGTGAAGTTGGGGAGAGGGCGGAGGTTGGTCTGCCTGTAGCAAATGCTTTCTGTTGGAAAAGATAGGAGATTCATTTGGAAAAGGAGGTCATGGTAAAACCTTTTATGTCACAGAGGGGTTTTTAAAGATTGACACAGGATTCAGGCTGTTGATAGGGAGGAAAAAAAGATAAGCTAACTGGTAAATTTTAGAGTCAAGTCCACGAGTATATGCTCATTAGCAATTTGCTCCAACCATCTATATAGCAAGTTATTAGACAATGTCTAATTTATGTGTATAATCATTTATGTGTCTGTGTTCTCTGGAAGGCAAACAGAGACTCTTTTTACCTTCTCTTCTAGGCAGAGAAGGTATAATCAGCGAGCTGATCATTAAAGTTGATAGACTTTCAGTTTGGCCATACAGTGGCTATTGGATCTGTGATAAATCACTTCTCCTCTGCACAGCTCATTGTTGTCATCTGAAAACAGAGTCATCGTGAACGGGTCCTGAAAAAAAATAAAGGGAACATGCTTTGAACGCAAGCATCCTAAACAATTGTTATTTGTTATGACTGTTCCGTGATGAGAAAATACAGCCCCTACTGTACTGGGTGTGTTTGAAGAGTACATACTTGATTTAAAAAAAAAAAAAAAAGGCCAATGTGTTCAAAGGTGACTGTTTATTTTCTTGTAGTCTGGAACTGTTTTCATTGAAACTGTTTTTCTCGTAGCGTTTTACTCATTGCTCTTTCCTTTATCCCATGTCTCTTCTTGCCTTGCCCATCTGTACAGAGTTATGAAAGTCATCCCAACTACAAGTCAAACAAACCAAAGAGTTGAAGCATATTCTTGTAAATATTATTCATATATTTGTTTATTCAGATTTATGGCTTCAGTAAAATATGAAAGAATCCGTAGCTTTGAGGAGCTAGCAGTGAGTTGGGTAAATCAGTGACTCTATTTAAAAAAAAAAAAAAAGATTTTATTTATTTATTTGAGAGAGAGAGAGTGCACACACGTGCATGGGAGCAGAGGGGAGGGGTCGAGGGAAAGGGAGAAGCAGGCCCCCCACTGAGCAGGGAGCCCCATGTGGGGATGTGGGACTCAATCTCCCCGACCCTGGGATCATGACCCCAGCCAAAGGCAGAGGCTTAACCTACTGAGCCACCCAGCCTCTGCAATCAGAGACATTGTTGCAGAAAAGTGTGGGAAGTGCTCTGGTGAACAAGATCTCAGAGGTACTGGTAGAAACCAGATCAGCTGGCACGGTTGTAAGGCCCGGCCGAGGACGTCCCAGTGCTGGGGATGTGGAGCTGAACACTGAAAGCCCACAGGAGCAGTCTAGTAAATACATCACACTTTATGCAGAGGGAATGGGATGCCTAAAAGTACGAGTGTGTGATAAACCATGACGTGTTCTGGAAAGGGCAAATAGATCTGTAATATCGGAGCATAGGATGGGAGGGGAAAGTGATTTGTAATGAGCCAGGAGGACGGACACTGGCCAGGTCAGGAATAGCCCTGCAATCAAGGAGTGTGCATATTATCCCAAAAGAGGTAGGGAAGCAGGGAAGGGGTAGAGAGTTGATTCGGTGGTGGGTTTTATCTGGAATATAGGAGGGACTCTAGGTGTGGACAGCATTCAGGTATGGAGCCTTAGATCACCTTTGTATTGTCTGGTCCTTTTGCTTCTCTCACTGGCTGTTGTTACTGAATGTCTCTGGACTATTTCAATGTGGATAACCTTCGGGACAAGAGAGTAGGGTGAGGAAAAAGATAAATTAAGCCTGTGAATAAGGGAGTAACTGTACCACTGGTCATCCAAATGACTCGTGCTGAGGGTGGACTGAATAGAATAAGATGGAAGCAGCTTGTGAGCAACAGTGCCCACCAAGGGTTAGCTATCATTATTATACATATTTTGTGTCTAGATACTTCGTACAGAAAGGTGATAACAGGCAGCATCTCCAATCCATTTGAATAATCAAAGGGGTATTATAAGTAAGTCTGGCAAAACCATGAGGCAGGACAGGAAATTTTCTGAAAGTGCAGCTATAGATCTGTGAATGTTCTAAAATGAGTGCCATGGGTAGTCATGAGTTTGATACAGATATATAGTAGAGACCAAAGGGACAGCTTATAAGCTGGAAGCTTACCCAACCCCCTGAGGGTCAACAGAAACCCACAAATAATTAACCTCAGAGAGTGGAAAAACTAGCTTGTTGAAGTTCAGGGGATATTAATAATGCACTGTTTCTCCAGTGATCCTTTCCCCTTGGGGGAACTAGAGTGCTTGGCAAGCAGCCTCATTACTCACAATCCTGCTTCTTCTGGGGCTGGCAAGCTGGGGAGGCATCGTTAGACACACCATCATCACGCAATAGCAGTAGTGAAAGCTGAGGATAGTATTCCTCAGGCCACCCTAGGGAAGTGAGGTCCATTCACCAATCAAGAAACATTGACAGAGGCCATACAAGTCTGGCCCTCAGTAAGTGTCCAATAAAGTCTCAGTTATTATAGCCCAGTGTCTAGTGTATAGTAGATACATGGCATAAAGATTTATTGTGGAAGGATCTAGAAATAAACTTAACCATGCTCCTAGGCTAGATAGAATTCCTGCTACTACATGTTCCTTCTCAGTCCCCTGTTGCAGGCCCTGTTAGCTGATCATCAATCCTGTTCTTCTCTAGGACACACTATCCTATAGGTACACAGACAGACCACATTTTCCAGCCTTGTGGGAGTTAGGCGTTGTCACGTGACTGAATTCCAGCCACAGAAGGCAAACAGAATCTATGAGACCCCACTCCAGTCCTGGTCCTTAAAATCTCCTTCATAGGGTCCACTTCTTGTAACGAGAAATGAAGATGCTACAGGACCTCTCCCCCACCCCCACCCGTAAAACATCTATCAAGTCTGAACATTTCACGGCTATCTGAAGAAACTGGAAAGTACTGGATAATGAGGAGTGCACTCTTTGCTTGTATCCAGAATATATAAAGAACTCCTACAACTCAATTAGGATAATGAGAAACCTGATGGGTTAAGGCTCTGCCTGGTGATGGTCATGATCTCAGGGTCCTGGGATCGAGCCCTACATCGGGCTCTCTGTTTGGCCGGGAGCCTGGTTCCTCCTCTCTGTCTCTCTGCCTACTTGTGATCTCTGTCTGTCAAATAAATAAATAAAATCTTTTTTAAAAAATGGGCAAAAGATTTGAACAAAACAAAACATACAAAAAGTAAAAAAGCCTGTGAAAGGATGCTCAGCCCCTAGTTGTTAGCAACAATCTTGGTCTTTGGTTGGTTGCTGGAAAACTCCATACCCACTAGAATGGCTAGAATTAAAAACACTGACAGTTTCAAGTATTGGTAAGGACATGGAACAACTTAGAGTCTCAGACATTACTGGTGGGAATGCAAGATGGCACCGCCATTTTAGTAAACCCTACAGCGATGTCTTACAAAACTACTGGGACCCAGTGGGTCCCACTCTGAGGTACTTACACAAGAGAAATGAAAATCATATGTACACATAAAGATGTATACAAATCATGGCAGCATTATTCCTAATAGCTAAAAATTGGAACTCATTCAACTGTCCATCCACTGTGAACGGATTAGCAAATCATGGTGTATCCGAGACACCGTCAGTAATAGAAAGAGACACTGTCAGTAATAGAAAGAAGAAACGAGACACTGTCAGTAATAGAAGTGAACAACTAATCCAATCTTCAGCATGGGTTATGCTGAGGAAAGGAAGCATGCCACAAGATATTACATGTTGTATTTCCTTTATGTGGAATCGAAGAAAGGGCAAAATTTATCTTTATTGGCAGAAAGTTGCCTGGGGCTAAGGGTTGGGAGAAGGGACCAGACATAAAGGGGCACCAGGAACTTTTCAGAGTGTTGGAAATGTCTATATTTTGATTGTCGCAGTGGTTATACGACAGTACACAATTACCGAAAGCTCCACCAAATGTATCATTTAGAGGGTGAATTTTATTTTATGATACATGAAACTCTCTCCCCTACTCATTTGCCATCTGAGATCAGAGAGGCTTTGGAAGTCATGTGTTGACAATAGTAAAGCCCCATCACTCAGGGTCTTTAGTGAATAAGTGGAGCAGAACCCCCCAACCAGCCCCACACTACCCAACATTGCTGACCAAAGGATACAAACAAGAATTGAACATGGCTCTTGACATTGAAAAACTCAAACTGGGATTAAATAATATTTGGAGAAGCCAAGTGTTCCTTTTTTTACCTGCTTAAAATTTGACAAGTCCAAGGGGTTTGTATGGTGTGAGCAAATGTTGTTTTATTCCATTACCTTGTGAATTTTCCCAGTTGTTTCTCCCCTTTGATGGATTAATTCTTAGTCTTCATTCTTAGGCAGACCCTTCACATTCCAGAAACCAAGACCCAACTATATTAGGGCCAAATCTCAGTAGGTCCCTGGAGTCCTATGTTTACCAGCAAAATCCAACCCAATACTGTAACCATGGTGGACCATTTCTTGAGCACCTCCTTGTCCAAGAGATTTCATTTGAGTCTCAGAATTCATATTGAGGGGGCCTGAGTCATAAATGTGTTCAGTTTCTTTATTATATTTCAACATACACTGTATTTATTGTGTGCCAGACACTGTTATAAGCACATTCATCCATTACTCATAACAATGCCATGAGACGGGTACTAATATTACCTTCTATCCTGTAATAGAGACTCTATTAACCTCTCTATGAGGGATCTAGAGATTTTTAACACATGCCAATGTCTCACAACTAACCTCGTGGCAGAGTTGAGATTTAAGTCAGGGATTCCACCTCCAAAGTTTATGTTGATAACCACAACACTACTATTTTTCTACTTACTTTATGGAAAACAAAAATTACATAAAACAAAACAAAATCCCCAGTCTAAATACTTCTGGTTTAGGGTATGTTCCATGCTGACTTCCCACTCTAATTATTATATAAATTATTACCAAAGGTGGGAATTCTGGTGATAGTCCTTTGGTTTTTGCCTGGCTCTCTGTCCCCTCAAGACCTTTGAGACCCTCTAGTAAGTACATTTGGTCCCCACTTTTAGAGTCAGCCCCATCCTTAACTCAGAGATGAACTGATACCTAGGAAGGATGTAAGGAGCTATAGACCAAAGCTCACTGACTTAGAAGCAAGTCAGTCTCCTGTTAGCCCTGCTGGGAATCTATCCTTTGGTTTGTGGAAAATGTGCTTAATTTCTAAATCACCACTTTCTAGTGTAATACTGGCAATTAGGTGTCTGTTTTGTTCCCCTGTGTCTAATTTTCTGCCTTGGCTCCAGCTTTGAATACTAGTTCCTGTCTTGCTTCTCCAAATCCTAGAGATTATAGTCCTGGCTATCGCCCTCGCCCCGCAAGGACGACAAGAACCCTGGTTCGGATGCATCTTCTCTCTCTTTATTTCCGCAAGTCTACACACTTATATACGCTTACATGACCAATCAGCGAGCAGGGTACAGGAGGGAGCGAATCAGGCTGTGCACCTAAACGAACAACTTCGCTAGCAACCAATGCTGTTTACTTCCTCTTTGGGCGTTCCGCTTAGTCTCACGAGGCAATCCTAACCTGGCAACTAGCCAGGCGCCATCTTTTAATGGCGGAGGCCGCCCTGGCCAGGGGCCTGCCTCCGACACCTGGCCAGACCCTTCGTTCCCTGGCTAGGTTCCTGATCCCGCCAGATATCCTGAGGCTTTCTCAAGTCACCGCTCACCTGCCTGGTTACTTTCCTGATACTAGCTCCAGGATATCCTCACATTACCCTATTACTGAAGCCTATCACAGCATGGTAGAATGGTCAGGTTTGGGGGTATCAGCCTTCTCATGGTTAGCCCAACACTGATGCTAACAGATCCCTGGTTCTGACCCAACCCCATCCTAATCCAGTGGAGGGAAGAGAGATACAGTAATTGGAGGAGATAGGACCCAAGCATAAAGTTAGAAATAGGAGTTCTTAGTGGTCAGATAAGATCTTAATGGGCTATAAAGGCACAGGGAAGCTTTGTATGGTACAGGACCCCAAGTTCTTAAGACAGTATAAAAAGTGTGTCTTGGAATCCTGCTTCAGTTTTGCTGGAAGGTGGGATGTACTTTTGGAGAGTTTATGGTCAACAGGTTTCAAATTAGATCTACAGGCTCTGTGCAGTTGCCTTACTCCTCATTCATCTAGCTGGAGTTCTTGACCTGGGGAATATGTATTCCTAGTGATCTATGTGCAGGCATTGGGAAATGTATGCCTATGAGTGTTTTTTTTTTTGAGGGAAGACTCAGTTGCTTTGGTCAGATTCTCTTAGGGACTTGTGCCTGAAAACTCGAGAAACATTCCCACAGTTATCAGCAATGTAATTGTGAGTTAGGGGTCAGGGTCAGACATTTTTCATCAACTTTTTCCTTCCACATTGAGTTCTCTAGAACTTTCAAGCTGTGAATAAGGTGAAAACATGTAGTTTAAATAAAACAGAAACAATTATATACATTCATTACATGTAATCTATAATGTGCATGCATATATAATTATATGTGTATTATATTACGTGTGTGTGTGTGTGTGTGTCTTGGGGTCTACATTCAACCCTGCACTTTTTATTCCATTTTTTAAAGATTATTTATTTATTTATTTATTTGACACAGAGAGAGAGAGAGATCACAAGTAGGCAGGCAGAGAGAGAAGGGGGGAAGCAGGATCCCCACTGAGCAGAGAGCCCCACGTGGGACTCGATCCCAGGACCCTGAGATCATAACCTGGGCCGAAGGCTGAGGCCCAACCCACTGACCCACCCAGGTGCCCCAACCCTGCTCTTTTTAAAGACCAACTGGCAAAATGATGCAATAGCCTTAGCACACAGTGCTTGATTGAAATTAATTTGATTAATTTGACAGCATCATAGGCTTCTAAGTAAATGAAAACAGAAAATTTGAAAGACCGCACCCTGGGAAAAAGATGAGAATGCAGAGGCTGGATCTAGTTCAGATACACAGCGCAACATATTGCAGAGATGTGCAGCAGAAAGAAGCACAAGAGACAGCTGGGTTTGGATAGGGTGGTGTTAAGGGGTAGGGAAGGGTTGCTCTGGGAAATATCCTACCCAAAGAGAAAGGACCTGTTGTTTTCCTTAAAGAGAAGTTCATCGTCCTGAGACTTCAAAGAAAGAGCACTTCTAACCTTGAGGTTCACACTGAGCTAGGATTATCAACTGACACTATTTAAAAACCAGCCATGCATCTATGTGGGCACGTCGAGTCAAAAGAGTGGAGAGAAGCTTAGAGATCTTCTAGTTGATGGGTCACTAACACTGGCCAAAAACACATTTGTTTTTTGGCCCGTGGAGTGTTTCAAAAGTAACTTGAGCCAGTGTTGGACAATTCGGAGATTTCGTGTGATAATCAAGATTTGCATTTCTTTTGAGAAATCTGAAAATGTTGCATCACTGGCCATGCATACCTCCTGGGTCCACTATTGGCAGCTGTCCCTGATACAAGGGAACATGCCCATTGGTTTCCCTGGGGCCCACTGTCGGGGGGGGGGTGGTGGTGCAGGGCAGAGCTGAAAAAGCAGGGGTGAGTTAAATCACACACAGTACAGCTGAGCCCCTCGTGACCTCTTACCCGGGGTGGGCCTGAGTCCCCTCTCTCAGAAGTTGCCTAGAGTCCCTGAGAACTCGGCTGGGCTCCCTGTGTGGGCCGCAGAGACTCCCGGGCCTGGTTTGTTTTATTCCTCTGTGGCAGGCAACATACTCACCCTTTACAACCCAATCGCCTCCTTCCTGATTTGCAGCTGCTGCTTCCACCAACGGTTCCAACTTGACTACAGTATCCACTCTCAGTTTATACTGCAACAGAATATACTCTTTCAACAATTTCTGGTTGCCTATAATCTGTCAGTTGCGCGAGGTGCTGAGGAATTGAAGACAAGACGGAATGCCACTGCGAGAGGAGCTTAAAGTGTAGACCCGTGGCTAATGGAACTGGAAATCTTTGTAGGGAAAACGGGAGCCACGTTTGACGTGTTAATAGACATCTGTCCGCCAGATGGCGCTCAGGAGAGTCCAGTGTAACAAAAACCACAACGCGAATGGGCGGGGTGGGGGGCGGGAGAAGGAGCAAAATGTATCACGCGGAAGGACATTGCACCGTGACTTCTATTACACATGTACGCTTATATCCTATCAAACCTCCAGCTGTGGCCTTCCCCAACCTCCAGGACTCTAGGTGAGATGTTTGACAGGGAGGAGCTCCAGCTCCCACACCGCCCGGTGCCCTGTCAACCCTATTCTGAAAGGGGAGCCCTGCCAAGTGAGTTTAGGAGAGAACTGCCCCTTCGGGAGGTGTGCTTTCCGGCGCAAACACCTCCTTTTGGATAGAAGGCTGTTTCTTACCTGAGTTCTTTAAACAGTTCGGCAGCGTCCTTTGGGAACAAGCCAGGTCTCTCTTCTCATAGCTGTTCTGGTCTTGGTTCCTGGCTGTTCATCTGCTATGTCATTGGATTAAATATATTGATATTTTGAATGTGTCATCTATTCTAACTGCTTTTCAAAACACTTTTTCTGATGATAATAAGTTCATTAAAAGAAAGGCAAAGAGAGAAATGAATGATTTAGAAAGGGTATAATTCCAGTACACATAATTAAACTCTTGGAGATACTCACTGTGAAGAGTTTGGCATATATTTGTCTAGAACAGGGTTTCTTAACCTTGGAACTACTGGTATTTGGGGCCAGGAAATTCTTTGTTGGGAGGATTGCTCTGTGCATTGTAGCACATTCAGCAGCATCCCTGGCTTCTAATCACTGGATGCCAGGAGTGAATCCCGCCCCCCACCAAATATATCCAGTCGTTGCAACATGGTTTCATACTATACATGCAAGTTGCTTTTTTTTTTTTTTTCAGAAATATCAATTTTTTAATTTTTTAATTTTTTTAAAATTTTTAAAATTTATTTTCAGCGTAGCAGTATTCATTGTTTTTGCACCACACCCAGGGCTCCATGCAATCCGTGCCCTCTCCAATACCCACCACTTGGTTCCCCCAACCACACCCCCCCTTCAAAACCCTCAGATTGTTTTTCAGAGTCCATAGTCTCTCATGGTTCACCTCCCCTTCCAATTTCCGTCAACTCCCTTCTCTCTAACTCCCCATGCAACTTGCTTTTAAAAAGTGGGGTGGGTAGCGACGCCGGGGTGCCTCAGTCGTGAAGTGTTTGCCTTCAACTCAGGTCATGCTCCAGGGTCCTGGATTGTGCCTGGCTCCGTACTAGGGGGTGGGGAAGGCTGCTTCTCCCTCTCCCACTCCCCCTGCTTGTGTTCCCTCTCTTGCTGTCTCTCTGTCAAATAAATAAATAAAATCTTTAAAACAAACAAAAAATTTAATAAGCACAATCTTAGTCACCTTTCCATTTTGGAATATCTGATTTCTTACATTCTTTAATAATCATCATAATAACAATACTGATACAGAGTGAAGCTTAATTGATTATATCTTTGCTTCAGACTAGATTTGTGACCTTGGGCAAGTTAATTTGCTTTCTAAGTCCTGGCTCCCTCCTCTATACGATGAAGATAATCATAGTACATGCCTCATAAAAGTTATGAGATGTAATTAATTAATGGCTGAAGGGTTTTAAGAAGATTGAGAAGCACTTACACAGTACCTACTATGTAACATGCATTCACCTAATATAGGTATTATGATTATTATCAAAAGAAATTATTGAATTCTATTTACCTTAAGTTTGGCCATTGTATTTTCTGTTTTCTTACTTCTTTTTTTTTCCCCAGTTTATTTCTCTGAGCTCTTTAATGGATATTATCATTTGTAAATAGTAATTCTTTGTGTTCTCCTTTCTAAAAGGAAATTTATTTTTGTGTTCTGTGTTGGCCAGAACCTTTAAAATGATGACAGTAATCCAGGAGATAGTAGATATTACAAGGGGATGACCTTCAGTAATTCACCAGTGAATACATTGTTGACTTTTGGTCTGAAGTTAGATTTTTTAAAAATCATTTTTAAAGAAGCATTCTTTTATGTGTAGCTCCTTTTTGAAATACATTTTATTTTTTGTGAAAGTTTTTAGATTCACAGAAAAACTGAGCAGAAAGTACAAAGAGTTCCCATAGACCCTGCCCCCCAGCACACACAACCTCTCCCACTATCAACACCCCACAACCCGCACCAAAGTGGATTATTGGTGACAATCTTTGGACCTACACTGGCACATCATTATCACACGAAGTCCTTGGTTCACATTAAACTGTTGTACCACCTTTGAATGACATCTTTCTTTAAGGTCTTTATCGAGAATGGACATTTTATCAAGTGTTGTTTTAGCCTCAACTGAGTTGGTATGGTTTTTATTTTTGACTTACTATTGACATTAACGGACTTTTTCATAATACTTTTTCCTTACCTCCTTGGTAATTAAACTGTTTTGTTCTCATGATTTTTCAATTAGTGGTAGTGTCACATTTGATTCATTGGTATTTTTGGTGAAGATTTTCATATGAAAGTTCATAAAATGGATCGGACTATAAATTTTTATTGTGTTCTGTCTCATCAGATCATGAAAAACCCTTCCAAACATCTGAGCCACTCTTAATTTGAGCCAGTCTCCTTTCTATTAAAAAATTCTTTTTCTGACGAACAATTAGTTTGTCCCTTTCAGGTTCAAAGAATATGGTTCTGGCAAACATTGAAAAAAAAAAAAAAAGAATTGATACAATTACTTACAATTCTTCCAGAACAACAACAATAATAACAATGACAAGGGGAGAGGAGGGAGTACTTCCCACATCTTTCTATGGGGTAATACCCCAATACCAAAACCAAAGACATAAAAAACTGGAGGCCAATATCCTTTACGAATCTAGACACAAAAACCCTCAATGAAATACTAGCGAGTTGAATCTAGAATATGTAAGAATAATTACACACCATGACCTAGGATTCCCTGGGATACGAGGCTGGTGCACCTTTAGGTAATATCTATTTGCCCTCCCTTCGGCCCACCATGGACAGAGATATGACCAGATGTACAATCTGGTCAGGACAGAATGTCAAGAACTGTTGTAGGAGCAGAAGTCTGGTTAAAGTAATAGACCTAACGCTTGCCCTTGGAAATCTTGCCTACCTACCCTTAACCTCATGAAGTACTGATCAGCTACTCCTTGGTGCCCCACTGGGGGTGTACCCCACACATCTATCCATGATGGACAACATGAGGCCTCAGCAGAAAGTATAAGGTGTCTCCAAGGGAGAAGAGTTGCCAGGGGTCTGAGAGTGGGACTTGTCAAGTATTCCCACAAAGGTTACTGGGAAGGTCTGACAGTGGGAAGCCTCTTGCCATTCCCAGCATCTGACAGGTGCTTAGTGTGTTTTTCTGAATGAATAACTAGTCCCTGCCTTCCAGAGGCATGTAGTCTGACTGGGGTCAATCGTACATAATCTGTAACATTAACATGTGGGAAGAGGCAGTCCCTCGGATGACCACTGCGGAACCGTGTCCCTAGTTTGCTCCCTGCAGCCAAACGCAGACTTTCCCAACAGACTTTATGATACCTAAGTGATCCTGAGGAAAATCCTAAAGACAACATAACCCGTAAATGTTTTTCAGCTAACCTCTTTCCCATGTCATTTCCCGTGCTTCCTCATTAAATGCTCACGGGTTTTTGCTTACAGTTTCTTTTTTTAAAATTTTAATTCCAGTATATTAATGTACAATACTGTATTCATTCCAGGTGTACAATATGGTGATTCACCGCTCCCATGCCCCACCCAGCGCTCATCACAAGTGTCCTCATCATCGACTTCAGCCATCATCGACGTCAGCCATCCCTCCTACCCGGCTCCCTGCTGGTGACCATCTGTATGTTCTCTAGAGTGAAGAGTCTGTGTCTTGATTTGACCCTTTCTCTCTTTTTCCCCACCTTAGCTGGTTAGTTTTATTTCTTAAATTCCACATATGAGTGAAATATCATATAGTATTTATTTTTCTCCGGCTGACTTATTTCATTTAGCATTATACTCTCTAGCTCCATCCATGTTGTTACAAATGGCAAGATTTCATTTTTTTTTTAATGGGCGAATAATATTGCATTGAGCATATATACCACATCTCCTTCATCCAATCATCTGTGGATGGATCTTTGGGCCACTTCCAGAATTTGGCTATTGTAGATACTGCTGCTATAAACATCAGGGCGCATGTATCCATCCCTCTGAATTACTGTTTTTGTGTTTTGGGGGTAAACACCTAGTAGTGAAACTGCTGGTACTGGAATTACCCTCGGCAGAGGGTGGATCTATTTTTAACTTTTTGAGGAACCTCAATACCCATTTGCATTCCCAAAAGTGCAAGAGGGTTCCCCTTTCTCCACATCCTCTCTAACACTTATTCTTGCTTGCATTTTTTTTTTTAAATCGGGGGAGGGACAGGGAGAGAGAGAGAGAATCTTAAGCAGGCAGGGGCCTGATGTCGGGCTTGATCTCATGACCCAGAGATCATGACCTGAGACAAAATCAAGAGCCAGCCACTTAACCAACTGAGCCACCCAGACACCCCCTCGCTTATAGTTTCTTAACTGTCCCTGTTACTAGCCTGGAAGAGTGAAGGCTGTTTTGCACAAACACATAAATCTGTTTTCAGTTTATTAAAAAACCCAACATGTTATTTTTAGGTCACATTCCCTTTCAGTCTTGTCCATGCTCTGATATACAAGCCCAAGTACGCTAATATTTTAGAGCAAACTCAGTCAATGATTAATGTAAAGGGGGAAACTGTTTGGCAGAATTCAAGCTCCCTAGGCCAAAGGTGGAAACAAACACAGAAAGCCAAACATCCACATTTTATATATTGATCTCTAAAGTAGAGACTCGTGAAACCCCCAGGCTGCCCCAGACTTGTTTTGTTGTCTGTAATTTGGTTCTAACAGATGCGTTCCACTTAAATTAACACAGCTGCCCTTAGAGAAAAGGTCTATGAGAAAACAGTCTTCCCTTTCAAGATCAATTACAAGGAAAACCTGCAACTCTTCTATTCATACTGGCTGTAGGTCTCCAGCAGCAATCTTCTCCTCTCTGAGATGTGTAGACTAAATGAAAGACCCATATGTTATGTCACAGTAGCCAAACATCTAAAAAGATGATGCGTACTCCAGTGAAGCTATTAGCATGGAGTCTTCCTGCAGGTGTCTTATTAAAAAACCAGCTCAGGAAGAACAGGAAAAGTTCTTCCAAGACCGCCTTTCCATCTGCCCTTCGTTTTGTTCTCTTCGGGTTTTGCTCTCGCATTCAGAAAGTGAAAGGACCAAGAGCCTTGAAAACAAGGGCGTGCGTTTCCTACAAGCTATAAATCTTTTTATAAACATACGCAGAAAGAGAATTTATCTCAGAGATTCATTTGGATATTTATAGCGAGGACTTCAATTGGCCAAATTCCAGAAAAAAATCTTGATACTTGGGAGGCGCAGTCCAGGGAACCTGCCAGATCTGAAAATGAAACCAAGAGTTTTATGTATATTTTACACCCACCAGAATGGCCAAAATGAAACAAAACAAAAAGAAAGAACAAATAAGGGGAGGCCAAGTATATAAACCGACTAGAGCTCTCAAACATTGCTTGGGAGAGTATCAGTGGCATGACCACTTTGGGAAACTGTTTTGAGACTATTGTGGAAGGCTGAGCGTACATATATGCCCTATGACCTAGCAGCCCCTCTAAGGTGAATGCTCAGGGGAAATGCATCACGTATTTACCGAAACGCATGAGGTCGAAAGACCATGGCAGCCCTATTCATAACAGCCTCAAACTGGGAATAACCCAGATGCCCAACAGAGGTAAAAGGGATAAATAAATAGCGGTATATTGGTAACGAAATTCTACACAGCCATGACAATACGTAAATTACAACCTACACAAAACATGGGTGGACTTCGTAAATGTAACATTGGTTGGAAGAAGGAAAACCAGAGAGTTAAGGGCACTTCCAATTACAAAAACATTCAAGGAAGGACACACAGAATTAACGTAAGGTGTTCGAAGTCAAGATGGCAATTACTCTTAGGAAGGGGGCAGTGACCGGGAGGGGGCGCAAGTGGGCTTCTGGGATGATCATAACATTTTGTTCGGAATCTGGATTTTGACTGCACAGATGTGTTCTCTCCGGGAAACTTCACAGGGCTTGTACTCCTGTGATTAGCGTGTTTTCCATAAGTACGTGCACTTCAGTGGAAAGTTTACTTTAAAAAGAAATATAATGTAATTATAGTCTGTATCCCCCAAGCTTTATTAGGCAGTTTTATGTAATTATAGCCCATGGTCCCCTTTATAAGCATAATCAAAATCTTGATCCTTCATGCCCACCACTGCTGACTAGCTGGAAGTCTTTTGTTTTTCTCACTGTTCATTTCTCCAGCTCTTTCTGAGAATTCCCCAGAAATGTAGAACTTCAGTGGAATCACCAGGTTTTGGTGGCTGATCCCTCTGAGATCTCCAGAAGTCAGACCATCACCTCATATATCATCAGAGCCCCTGCCAATCCTCTCCTCTGTTGTCTAATGTCACTTTGATCACCTTTGCGTCCTGGTCTTGCCACTGCTGTCCTTCTCTGGACATCAGAGTCTCTCTCTCTCTCTCCCATTCTTCTATGCTCTTGTTTCTTTGGCCAGGACATCCACACGTCTAGTCCTTTTAGGAAGACCCCCACAGTTGCACTCTAGCGTGTCCACCCTCCTAGGACTCACAGGTACCCGGGAATGATGAAGGACTGGGAGGAGAGGTAGAAATAACTGTGCTACATGATGGATGGAACAGCTGCTCCTTCTAACTCCAGATGCTACTGCTCAGACCCTATCCTAGACATACTTCCTTATTCTAGGTCATTTGTTCTCTAGGGGCTGGTTGAGAGTTCCCACTGTTCTGCCTCCCTTAGGGTTCTCCAGTTCACTAGATAGCGTGTTTGTTTCTGAACCCCAGTTACAGACAAGCTTCCAGTTCCTTCCAACCGGTAAGGTAACCAACTCATCTCAATGTGCCCAAGATTTTCCCAGTTTTAGCACAGAAAGTCCCACGTCCCCAAAGCCTCCTCAGTCCCAGACAAACTAGGATGATTGATCACCCTACCAACCTGGCTTCAGGGATCCAGAATAGGCTCCACCAGAGAAAGCTGGACATCCGTTTTAATTTTCCCCCAATTTTCCATGGCATTTATGAAGATGATCCACCCAGAGCACACACAGGACCTTTAGAGAACACTTTTGCTTATCACTACGAGCAAGCCTATTGGCTACAGCTTGACAAGAAAATTGAGAAATGGAGACTTAAAAGAAACTTGGACCCACAGTCAACTGAAAAGCCTGTCTTAAACCTGGCAGACCTAATTCTTCCCGGCCAACAGGAAACACAGCTAGCCAGCTCTTGAAGAGTCCAAAGCCGGAGAGTCAGTTGACTTTCCACACTGGGTCACATTCATAAAGGCAAGACTCACAGGAAGTGATCCAGATGATCAGAAAGTGAGCCACAGGCCATCACCAAAGAGAGGTGATTGGATATTGGCTATGGACAGCTTGAGCTTCCTGACGATCCATAGGGAAAGATCCTGGCATCAGATGGAAGACCCAATTTACAACGGGTATCAATGAAGCGTTGAAAATTCTCCTTCCATTAGCTGCAGGGTGAGGTAAACAAGAGGTTGAATTGGCTAAAGTGCATTCAATTGGGAGACTCCTTGTCGTTAGACAAAGCTAAAGATTAATAAAACAGTAACTAGCTCATTGTTCTCAGATAACACACTGGGAGCATGTTGATTTTAAGCAGTGATCCTTAAATAAACCCAGACAAGGAACAGCCTGAAGTCAAAATACTCCTCATCAAAACGAACGAACAAAGCCAATAGCAGTGAAAAACCACCCTCTCCCCATAAAAACAAACAAACAAACAAACAAACAAAAAACATAAAATACTGCCATAGGAAATATTTGCTCCTGTAATACTTTTGTGCTGATCCTAGAGTTTAGTATAAGTGAAAGATAAACACTTATGGATAGAATTGAGAATTTTACCATTAGTCTTCTTCTGGGGAAATGACACCATTTGGTTCAAAGTCAGTTCAAAAAACCTTCCTGTTTATGGAAAAAGTAGGAGCTGAATTTGAGAACCACTACCTTAAGGAACGAGTAAAACTCTGGGATTTGTACTCAGCTTGCTACAGACCTGTTATCTTTTTCTTGTTTTTGTTCCAGACCCCTTAAGTTAAACATTTCCTATCACGATCTTGGTCATGCTCTTCATTTACCTTGCAAATCCTGTTATTCAAACAGTTCAAAGATGAATCAGATGTGCAATTTGTTAAGATTTTACTGCAGGGAACAGAGCTGGTTTCTCTCCCTTTCGCATTGTCCTGCTTACTTCTTGCCCCTTGTGCTTCTGGTTCTTTCCTAGGTGACAACCTGAAGACTTGGGACTGGCCAGGTATACTCTGCAATGCCTGAACGTAGTTCCATAGTCAACAAAACTCATTCACCACTAAGCAAGTGACTTATCATCAAGGAGGGAAGGGTATAATGAGCCAGCTGCAAAAGAGTGTCTCTTGACTCCAATGACTTAG
Source organism: Mustela putorius furo (assembly GCF_011764305.1). Lineage (NCBI taxonomy): Eukaryota > Metazoa > Chordata > Mammalia > Carnivora > Mustelidae > Mustela > Mustela putorius. The sequence continues at coordinate 2,578,145 of NW_025421424.1, forward strand.
GTAAAGAACCACAAGGTCATCCCTGTGGTGTAGTTGCGCTTATCAGCTGCACGGCCCCTTAGCCTAGAGCCTATCAAGCTTGATTAGAACTCTTCTGCGCTGGGATGGGCTTCACAGAGGTGGGCTGATGGTTTCTAACTGTAGTTTAATTTGTCACGGTGTTGGCCCTTGGTACAACTGTGGGGGTGGGCAAATCTCCCACTATGTGCTCTGGTAAGCCTCTTCTGGGTCCATCCGCAGCACCTATCCTCTCTCTACTGTTTCACCTCATGGAGTGTGACCTTAACTCAGTCCTTAACCGTTTATTTTTTTTTTTGGTTTTTTGTTTTGTTTTGTTTTGTTTTGTTTTTTCAGTTTCCTCCAGAGCAGAATCATCCCACAACACAGTTGCTGATCAGATGAGGTCCTATGTGAGGGGACATGTTAAGAGTAGACACTTTATGGGGCACCTGGGTGGCTCAGTAGGTTAAGCCTCTTCCTTCCGCTCAGGTCATGATCTCAGGGTCCTGGGATTAAGCCCCGCGTCGGGCTCTCTGCTCAGCGGGGACCCTGCTCACCCCCTCTCTCTGCCTGCCTCTCTGCCTACTTGTGATCTCTCTCTCTCTGTCAAATAAATAAATAAAATCTTTTTTAAAAAGTAGACAGTTTACAAAGTACTTTCATCTTGGTTAATCCTGGTTGGAATAGTCAAACAGAATCCACCAAGTTCTGCAAATCTCCACCAGGGGGCACCCGTTCATTCCAAATTCTCCATGCCATTCTAGTCTGGATTCAGCAGGTGGAATGCCCGTGCTTTTTTTCTTAGCCTTAAGTGGCAAGAAAAGGGAGGGTACTGCCTCATGCCCTCTCAGATTTGAGACTGGATATGGCTATCATTTATGATTAGGGCCAGAAAGATCCCTTTCCTTTATGCTCTTAGCAAATAATGCCCTAAATAATCGATTAGTTTTGAAGTCCATTTTTATGGGAAAATTTTATGGTCAGCACTGCAGAAAAAGAAATCAAAAAGAATCAACTACATCAGAGTGTGGTAATGGAGGGAGAGATACTTTGGGGGGCAAAGTCATTGGTAGATGCGGGAACGGTTATTTAAAGTCTATCTTGTTCTAGATGTTTTACAGATATTACTTCACTTGTCCTCAATAACCGGCTGGCAAACTATGACCCACATGTCAGATTTGATTGACTGTTTTTGTAAGTAAAATTTTACTGGAATATGGCCACAGTCATTTGTCTACGTATTGCTATGTGCCTTCACCAGACATCAGCGGTGACCATATGGCGTATGTTGTCTCAGGGATTTACAGTCTGGCTCACAACAGAAAGGGTTTGCTGACTCCTGCTCTATAACCATGTGAGATGGGAACTATTTGCATTACACTGATGAATAAATGGAAACTCAGAAGAATTAAGTAACTAGCCAAAGTCTCCTGTTAGTAAATGGCACACCTAGACCTTGACTCAGAGGCAACTTTCTTTCCAGATCCCTTGCTTTTACTGCCCTAAGTGTACAACAACCTCCCAGTTTATCCAGTGCCCACATGGGCTTGGTGTTTTATCTTGTGGATCTCATTTCTTATCATAAACCCAGATTACTTTGCAGTGTTTCTGGGACTGCACAATCTAATTTCAGCTTGCCATTCCTGTCTCCCTCCTGCTCCTACCCTGGGGAGTGTCACGAGAGTGGAGCAGGTGCTCCCACTGCTTCCAAACACACCCTTCGCTTCTTCACGCCAGGCCTCTTTTTTGATTCCACTGCCTCCAGGTAAATACCCTCCCCTGCCTTCAGCTACTGTCTCCAGGAATCCTGGCTGGACTGCACATTCAGGCATGATCTCTCCCTCTTCCATCCTGGAGAGCAGTTCTCTTTCCTGTTGATTTAGTATTTATCATATGCTGCCTTGGACGATCTTTTAGATATGCACGTCTTATCTTCTATGGGAGGTTATAAACTTCCTGAGCTCTGAGCTCTAGGACTGTCCACACCTCGCTCCACACCAGGGAGGGTTGCGGGGAGACTGTGTCATCCACGTTGGTACTATGTAATGGCAGGTCCATTTGGCTGATGAGCATTCTTGCATGGAAAGAAACTCTGTTCACCCTTCTCCACAACTCAGCACGTCACTGAAAGCACAATCCTGGTCCATCTGGATATGGGGTGTAAAATGGGATCAGATGAAGAAAACTGGGGAAAAGCTGCAAAGAAATAAGCATCCTTCCCTTATTTTTTAAATCGAGGACTGCATTATTAGATTTCCCTTCAGGTGCTTTTCCTAGGACAACACAGTGATTAACAGCCTGAGATCTAGAGTCAGACCCAGTTTTGAAGTCTAACTTTATCACTTACCAGCTCTGTGACCTTGGGCAAGTTACTGAGCCTCTCTGAGCTTCTGTGTCCTCGAATTTACAATAGAAAAAGTCGTCATGCCTAGTTGGTTTGCTGTGAGGAGTAAATGAGGAGATACATTTAAAGATACATCTTAGCTCAGTCTCTGGCGAATAGGAAGCTCATAACAATCACCAGCTATTATTTTTCCAAAGCTCTGTCCCTAGGTACCAGAGGGAAACGTTTAGGGCACCAGCTCTAAACATTTAGGACTGACTGGACCCTGTCCTCCCACTGCTGTGCATGAACCATCCTTCCTGACTGTGTCATCAATACCACAGAGTGGCCCACGGTGATCTGAGGGGTTACCAAGAAAGTAGATGATGGATACCCTGCCCACAGCACCTGCATTTTAATAGCAATGCATGAAGCAGAAAAAACAGATATTTCTTCTCATTCCCTTCTCTCCAGACACCATTTACAGCAGACATGTGGTTTCAAACGGGAGACAGAGTTGAGAAACAATCCTGAGTCCTAGTCTGCTGGTGTAATGCCTTGGGGTCTCTTGGGTAGGAAACTCTCTTGGTTAACAATAGGTTCCTTCATCTGCTATCTCCAAGAGAAACTGCAACTCATTTTTAATCTATGGTATGGTTACCTTGGGGCTGGAGGTTAGTCCCTCCCAGCTATTCCTTTTTTCTCCATACTTCCGCAGCTCTTTATTCTTCCAGAACACACCTGAGATTTCAGATTTAAAAACTGACTCTACTGCAGAATGAGCAATTGGGTTGATGTGAACAACATACAGGTAGAGAAGTTTACTGGTATTAACCATGGGCATTTAATCCAGGCTGGTTCGCTGAACTCTGGGTTCACAGCTCCTGTCTCTTTTCCCTCTGTATTTGGTGAGACAATTCAATATGGCCCTTGGAACCATCTGGTGTTTTCTGGTGACTGTGAGGTTTTATCCCTGGCTTCTAGTGAAGACTGCATTCTACAGGGAGCTGTCTGAATTCTTAGATAGTTATTCCCGGGGCGCCTGGGTGGCTCAGTCGTTCAGTGTCTGCCTTGTTTCAGGTCATGATCCTGGGGTCCTGGAATCGAGCCCCACATCAGGCTCCCTGCTCAGCAGGAAGCCTGCTTCTTCCTCTCCCACTCCCCCTGCTTGTGTTCCCTCTCTCACTGTCTCTGTCCCTCTGTCAAATAAATAAAGAAATAAAATCTTTAAAAAACAAAAAAGAATAGTTATTCCTCTGGTTTCTGTGCCTTCAAAATCTTTCATATAATCCTTAACTTTGAGACCCCAGCCTGGAACACACCCTTGTTCTGATTTTCTGGCATCTCCAAATGGAATCAACCCAAATATCCCAACAGATAATGTCTCAGGGCACAATCCCAATGAACTATCCACCTCCCACCTGGCACTGCCTTCCACTCGCCCTCCAAAAAAAAAAAAAAGGTCTTGACATAAGATATAATAACTCTCCATAACTCGTCCATTCATTTTTAATGAGTCCACAGATGGACTGCGCCCTTTTTCAGCTGACCTTTTAGAGCTGTTAAACTGGTTTGTTTATATCCAACAGCCAAAGCAAACAACCATGAGTAAAATCTCACGGCGGGGGGGCGGGGGGGGGAGTGCACTATTTTATCTCTAGAGTTACAGATTCTCTTCCAGGCAGGAGAACACGCAGGTGTAATCAAAACACGTAAGGCACAGCCATGCCAGGAAAGAATTTCCCATTCTTCCCCGTGGGCTGGTGTGGGTAATTGGTATAAATAATTATAAGTGTTAATGATTACAGCAACTATTCAAGAGTCCATTCGTAACAGATTAAGGGCCTCCGGGAGCAGCCAGAAGAAACAGAAGGTCATACAGCGAATCCCGGAGTAGAAAGAGGAAACAAAGTTAGCGAAATAAGAGAGAAGACTGTCTTTGAAGTCCTGCACAAAGGATTTCTGGCTTGAAAGTGACCAGAAAGTTAAGCCAGGAACTAAGTGCAGCTGGAGTACGAACTATCGGACCAAGGAAAGTCTACTTAGGGAAGCAGCACCAGCAAAGAGGAGTGAGTTTACAGAAGAAAGCCCACAGGGCTGAGAGCCGACCGAGACTGACTGCCATGCTGGGAAGACATGAGCTCTCCATCTGCTCTGGGCGGTGTCCGTGTCGCCGCTGACTAGTTACTCGGAGTTCTGTGAAAGGGAGGGGGGCGGTTACACAAGTCCTTGTGCTTCTGAACCTACTCTGTGCACAGGGCAGTGCTGGCATTCAGTGGGGGAGGTAGGTGAGGATAAGAACAAGGCGAGATTCCTCCCCCAAGAAGCTTCAAGGCTAGCCTGGGAGACAGAATCAAGAACTTGCACGAAACATCTCACGAACCAATGGAAACAGCGTGAAATAGACTGCAGTCTATCAGTAGATGAATGGATAATCAAGATGTGGCATGTGTGCACACGTTGGAATGTCACTCAGCCATAAAAGGAATGAGAGCTTGCAGTCGGCAGCAACGTGGATGGACTTAGAGGGTGTGAGGCTCTGTAAAATACGTCAGCCTGAGAAAGACAAATACCATATAATTTCACTTATACGTGGCACCTAAGAAGCGAAACAAATGAAAAACGACAACAACAAAAATCCAGAGTCTAAAACACAGAGAACAAATGGGCTGTTACTGGAGGGGAAGTGGGTGGGCTGATGGGCAAAATGAGTGGGGTGGATTGAGAGGTACAAACTTTCAGTTATAAACAAAGAAGGAGGAAGAGTACAGCCCTGGGAACATAGTCTAAAATTTGTAATAGTGTGATATGGTGACAGACGGTGACAACACTCATCGAGGTGGACATTGAGTAGCGCACAGAATTGTCGAACCAACATATTGTACACCTGAAGCTAATATAACATTGTATACTGATTGTATTTCAGTTTTAAAAATCTGAATGCCATAGAGCGTGAGTGTTCTGTGGCTCCGTCTATCAGGTCTCTGGGCATCTGGGGTGGGAAATATGGGAAGGGAAGGAGCAAAGAATTTCAAGGAAAAAACAGATGGTAAGGGTTAAAGAATGGAGCCTCAGCCTACAGACTTGAGGCCTGGAAGGCCGATCTAGACCCTGATTATCTGGCATCCCTTCAAATTTGGAGTCTTTAATAGGGTGGGCTGGTGAACCCTGATAGTTAGTTACGTTTAGAAAAACCAAATCTCTCTTTATGCTCAAATAAAGGGATTTATTATATGTGCAAACTACAGCAGACTATTTTACTTGTTTGGAATTATCTTTTGTGGAGCAGTTTTCCCAGCATCCGTAACTGGAAAGCATTAGTCACTCACACTCACCAAAGGCAGAGATATCTTAGTTGGATATAACTGTACAGTCTTGTTCAAGATATATTTCCTAAAAAAGTATTTTTCTCAAATCACTGTGGGAGTAGCAAGACCGCCCGTGGTATGTGAAGAGTGACTTTTCATTTTTCATCTGAATACCTTATTGTTCTAATTCCTTAATAGCAAGGATGGATTCACACTTCTCTTGTATCATCTATAACCCAAACATATTTTTGTACATTTCCTTTCTATTACTTATTCATTGACTTCAACACTCATGAAACACTTACCGCATTTCTGCAATCTTTGTTTTCTCTTCCATTTCCATTTCCAATTACATGACTCCATGGGAGGTATAAAGAAAGGATTTAAATTTATACTTAAAAAAAGCTCTCATTCCCTATGCTTTGTCATACACTGGCTTTAGAATTCAGCTGCCAGCCTCAGGTTTTCTTGGGGTTGGGACAAGATTCTAGTTACACCAAGAAATATGCATATGTGTAGCACAGAAAATCTCCACTAAGGTATATCCACAGACCTGAGAGTGTTTTTATATTTTTATCCAAGGACACTTACTCCTTGAGTGAGAATAGAAACAATTCACATCTCATCACTTATGTTGAGAGTGTTGGTGGAAATCTGAGTTAAATGGCATGGAATCTCTGGTTAATTCCCGGGTAGTTTCAGTGCCTCTGTGGATTGTGGCTGGGGCCACTGGCCATGCCCTCCTGGCTGTTTGTCACCATGCTCATGTCACTGAAATGCTAAAGCTCCATTTCCTCATCGGTGTGGAGATTAATATCTACAGAGTCTACCTCATAGGGCCACTTGAAGCTTGGATGAGATAATGAACATGAAAACATTTTTGTAAATTGGACAGTGTTGGCTTTTTCTAGGCTGTTATCTCGTGAGAGGGGGAGAATATTAGATTGCTCATGAAATGGTCCAGTGAGAATCCTGACTTACAGCTCCGCTTGGCTTCTTGACAAACACTCTGCTTGAACCTGTGATTCAGGAGACCTAAGCGAGTGGGGTGCTATTGAAAAGAGCACTGACTGGGAAGTATGTGATTCTGGGTTAAGTCCCCAACACTGCACTATACTGAGTTGTATGAATGTGTGTAAATCACTTAACCTCTTTAGTTTCTTTTTCTGTAAGATGAGATGCCTGGACCAAAAACTTTATATATTCTACAAATATGAAAACCATGGTTCCAGACTTCTAAGATATTCATGATATGCTGAAGTATGCATAGTGCAAGGTCACGGACCTGTCTTCTACACTGAGGTGTCCTCTGGTGTTATATACTAGGCCTGACATCTAGTAGGTACTCAATAAATTCATGTTGAATTTAAGAATGATGGTTCAGCCACGGTAGTAACTGACTTGTAGGGGGTAATTTTACATGTATTTTAATGCAATTCTATTCCTCTCAACAAAGATGAAAGTTTAAATATATAACTCCATGTGGTCAGTAAGAAATATTTTTCTAAGACATTAAATGAATCCACAAATCCAAAAACATGATTTGAATTTTGGCTTCGAAAAAAGAGTCATCCTGTCTTGAAAGGGATATGATATATGAACTCGGGATTTTCTGGACCTTGTCCATAATCTGTTCCAATGTCTTGACTACATGTTTTCTTCTAGCACCAAATGTTAAGATCTAGGTCAATCAACTGCACTTTTATTCCTCCCTGCCACCACTGTCACTCTCTCATCCAGGCCTCATTTGGCCTTTCAGGATGCTTTGTGATGGGTGCCAAGCTGTTTCTGGACCCTGAGACTTTACACTTATGATTTCTTTGGCCCAGAGTCACCTCCCTCCTTTTCTCTGTCACCTGGCTAGCTCCTACTGTCCCTTTCAGGTTTGGCTGGAAAGTTTTCCAGAAAATGGCTCCTGACCCCGAAGGCTGGGTTAGGTACCAGTAGTACCCTGAATGCTTCTCTAATGCAACATGTCTACATCATGTCATTTATCACACTAGATTGTTGTTAAGCTGTTAAAGTGAAGGGGAGAAGTCACAGACACTAGAGCTATGCTGTTGGGTGTCCCAAGCCCACTAGTCAGGTAAGATGGCAGGGATACCTCGTACAACCTGCCTTATAGTGTTGTCCAGAGAATTAAATGACTTGACAGATTCCTGTGTGGGAGAACACAAGTTGACACAGAGTATCATATAATGTTTTCCGATTCTGGTGTTATTATCTGTTTGGTCAACGCAAGCCCATAAGCTCCTTCAGAGCAGAGACCATATTTTATTTACTGTGGTATCCCCGTGCCATAAACACTCCGTAAACATTTGTTGAATGAATGGATTTTTCTTTTATTGAAGCTATTTTGGGGGACCCTCTTGCTTGACTGGAGATGAAGCCACAAGGATCGAAGAGAAAAGACGATGAGTGGGGGCGGGGGGTACTAGCCAAGTGGGCGGGAGGTTTAACGCAAACTTATTCAGCATAGGATAAAGTTTTGGTAACACCCTTTAAAAAGCTGTGACTGGTAGTAAAGGACTGGAAAAAGAACACGACAATGGAAGTGATCATTGCTGGCTGTGGAGTTGGCAGACACAAAGACAGTAACCCCACTTCCTCCTTCAACCTGTGAGGGCTGAGCCATGTTCTTTCCAGTCTGTCTGCCCTTAGAGATGCTTCTTTTTTAGTTTGTCTCATTACCCCAGTGCTGCATCCACTGTCCACACTCTAACACATGACCCACAGTGACATTCAGGAGCCAGGCCCGTGCCTGATTCTCTAGCCTCTGACTCCCTGCAGGACCATCCTGCCCCACCCTCTCCCGTACGGCACCTGGGTGTTTGTCCTTGCTGGGAGCGCCCCCCCAATCCTACTTCTCTTCTCCAAGACTCAGCGGTGGTGTCACCCCTGGGAAAGCAAACTCTGACAAGCCCAGTCTCTTCTGGGCCCCGATTGCTTGCCACGTAAGCCCAGTCACAGAGTTCTCTCCCCGTGTGGTTATTGTTCCTTCACCAGATTCGCCATTACTACCTGTGGCTGCCATTTTGGTGTCCCCGATGTGGAGCGCTGGGCACAGAGGGTGCAGGCATGGCTGGAGCTCTGCTGGGTGGAGCTTCCCGGCTCTGTCCTTTACACTCCCACACTGGATGTTCTCATGCTTGCTTCATGGGCTTAAATTCAGCCTCTGAGGCTTACTTCTGAATAACCTCGGTCTAATGTAGCCATCCGGAGCCTCCTTATTTGTGAAATAGAGCCTATTTGTGAATGTTAAATAAATAGATGGTTTCTTGTTTATGATGAATTCCATGTAGATGATCAGATCATCTGCAAATAACAGCTTTGCTGCTGCTTCTTTAACGTTCATGCCTTTGATTCTCTTGTCATCTGTGTTGGGATAGATTTCCAGTACCATTTTGAAGAGTAGCAGTGATACTGGCCATTCTTATCCAGCTTCTAATCTTAGGGAGGGGGCATCTAAAGTTTCTCCATCAAATCAGATACAGATTTGTTTTAAGAACTTAGTGAACTTGGGGTGTCTGGGTGGCTCAGTGGGTTAAAGCCTCTGCTTCAGCTCAGGTCATGATCCCAGGACCCTGGGATTGAGCCCCGCATCAGGCTCTCTGCTCAGCGGGGAGCCTGCTTCCCTCTCTCTCTGCCTGCCTCTCTGCCTCCTTGTGATCTCTGTCTGTCAAATAAATAAATTTTTTTTAAAAAATCTTTAAAAACTTAGTGAACTAAATAACTTTCTAGTTTCTGAAGTACAGAGGGGACTGAAAGATATACCTTAGCCTACCTTAACCTAATTTTTCCCAGTACTCACAATTTATTTTCCTCACCTCCCCATCCATGAGGGATAAGAGGTTCTAGGCTATTTGGAGCCCAGCAAGGAAACAAAGTCTTGGGCTCATGCTGGGAGAAACATATGTAGGAAGCAGATTGTTCAAGACCTAACCCTCAGCCAAGTAAATCCCAGCAAAAACATCCCCTTCTCCTCCCTCTATTTCCTTTGATCAGATGGAAAATACTTTCGCTTATCCCATCCCCAAATTCTGCTCTAGGAAATAAGATAGTCTTTGATATCTGCATACTTTACTTTAATGAACTCTTCATTTTTTAATACATTATACTTTAGTAAAAAGTTTACTTTAAAAAAAGTGGATCTGGGAATGCCTGGGTGACTCAGTCGGTCAAGAACCTGCCTTCAGCTCAGGTCACAATCCTGGGGTCCTGGGATCAAGTCCCACATTGAGCTCCCTATTCAGTGGGGAGCCTGCTTCTTCCTCTGTCTGCTGCTCCCACTGCTTGTGCTCTCTCCCCCTCTCTCTGACAAATAAATGGATAAAATCTTTTAAAATAAATAAATAATAAATAAATGGATCTAAGAGAAGTTGCCCACAGTGAACAATAATACTACTCACAGGTGCTTAAAAAATATTTCTTCATTAAATGCATTCACCAAATACATTTTGAGTTCCTATTGTAGGAGCTGAGCACTGTGCTAGGCTCTTGGGACAAAAGTATGAATCAGAGAGACAGAGACCACACTCTGGGAGTTTCCATGCTAGCTGCAGGAGAGAGACAAAACACAGGAAAACAAAGTTTATTAAAGTGTTTCAAACATGAAGAAAACAAAGGACTGAGAAAAAGAAGGGGAGTCTACTGTAGACAGAATGGTCTGAGGAGGTCTCGATAAGGAAGGGACAGTTAGGTTTAGGGTGGGAAGTAGTTATCCACAAAAACATAGGGACTGACAGTGGAGATCCAGCCAGCTCTGGGCAGAGGAGAAAGAAAGGCCTGGCTGTGGGAATGCAAGTTTTCGTTAGGGCTTGAGAAAAAGAAGATAAATGCCACCAGAAAACAAAACAAAGCAGAGCTGTATGTTATCTAATAATAAACAAACCAAGTTACACAATAACTGCAAGGGCTGAAAATCTTTTGTTTTTGTTATTTATTTTTCAGCAAACATATCAAGACAAGGATGAGAACATGTCTCTTCCAAGTTGGGCACTGACTGATCCTTGTGTGCTGTGTCAATCCAACCCTAGAAGGCGGTCGGTCAGTTTCCCACGCACAGTCCTAACCAGCCTGGATGATGGAATTAGGGAGCCGGTACAGGTGTCTACTGAGAAAAAGAACATTTCACTGATAAGCTGCCCAGGTGAGCTCATTCTTGCCTCCCACTCTCCTCCGCCTTGCCTGAGAATTTTCACCATGAGAAACACCAAAACACATTCTCGGAGGACTTGAGTTAGAACTATTTCTGTTGAAGTGGGTAGACATCCAATTCAATTAGAGAGGTAAATAAACACTGTAATGGTTAGGGATATTTAATCGCTCATGTAACTGACAAGTACAGGGATAGAGTGAGTTGAAGACCTCAAATAAACTTCTCTTTCTTTCTCTGTCTTTCCCTCTTCTCCACTCTTTTCTGTTTTGATGCCGCATTCAGGTTCCAACCTCTAGCCTCCCTTCTCTAGCATCTTCAGGTTTTTGCGGTCTTTTCCATTAGCAGCTCCAACAGAGAAAAAGGGTTTCTTTTTTTTTTTTTAATATTTTATTTATTCATTGGACAGACAGAGATCACAAGTAGGCAGAGAAGCAGGCAGAGAGAGGAGGAAGCAGGCTCCCCGCTGAGCAGAGAGCCCGATGCGGGGCTCCATCCCAGGACCCTGGGATCATGACCTGAGCTGAAGGCAGAGGCTTAACCCACTGAGCCACCCAGGTGCCCCGAAAAAGGGTTTCTTTAACCTTAGCTTCTGGGTCAGTTGCCCCTTCTGGATCCCTCCCTGGTCTATGGGAGTGCCGACTGCCTGGTTGGGTTACAGACCTAGCCCTGGAGTTGCATGATTAAGAGGTAGAGGTGGGGAAGGTGAAAGGCTCTTCTAGACAAGACTAAAGCTGAGAGACAGTTTCTCTGAAGGAAAATTAGGGCATTTATTCTAAGAAGGGAAATGCAAGCTGAGCTAGCCAAAAATAAGAGCTGGGTCCTACAGTGTATCTCTTGCTCGCTTTCTTCCATACACTTGATTTAAAACATGTCCCCACCTAATAGCCTGTGATGATTCTAAGCATACATGAAAAGCTACTCACGCACACTCCAAAGGGAGAGAACTTTACTTTGGGTCTAGTTCCTGGTCCTTGACCGTTAAGTGATTTCTGTTCTGATAGCTCATGGCTAAACTACAGATCTGATGATGCCCCCGCACAGTCCGTGTAAAGTGGTAGAAGAAAAAATAGGGCAAATCAACTTGTAGCAAAGGAAAGGGAAAATAATCAGCTGCGAGGCTATCCTATAGGATGCGTTCAACTCTGCTAATTAGAAATAGCAAGAATTACCCGCCGCGGAAAGAACTGAGTTGTCAATGACAGCCAATGGAGCTGTTTCCACTTGAACTCTTGAGAAAGATTCTTATTCATTATTTTCATCGCTGAGCACAACCTCAGTGGGGACTGGGGAGGGTTTCTGTTCTCAGGACTGAACTGCTTTCCCACCCACTTGCTCTTGTAACTCAGCAGTGTTGGGGTTCATCTACACTCTAGACCCTGGCCCGGAGCTTTCTGTCTGTTAAGGAAAAGCCTTATGGTTGATTTCCTTTCTAGTCTTCAGTTTAATGGCCACCATCCTGACCTCTGCCTGGGGGCAACCGGAACAATGAACTCGGACGGAGGAGGACTGACAGATTGGCCTTTTTTTCTTTCTTTCTTTTTCTTTTTTTTAAATTTATTTGTCAGAGACAGAATGGCAGGCAGAGGCAGAGGGAGAAGCAGGCTCCCCGCCGAGCAAGGAGCCCCATGTGGGACTTGATCCCGGGACGCTGAGATCATGACCTGAGCACAAGGCAACTGCTTAACGAACTGAGCCACCCAGGTGTCCCCAGATTGGCCTCTTGATGCAAGGCTGTATCCTAGTGGTGAGCTCTTTTAATTAGGGTGACCTGCTTTAGAGCTGTCATTCAGGTGTAATTATTAATAGCACCCCTCCCCACACTCCAAATTGTCCCATTTGGGATTATAAATTATATGGTCACCCTACTTAAAATGGGGTTAATTCTTCCCTTTCTCGGACAGGGATGGCACAGCAGGAGTCTGATGCAGACCCTGGCGACGGTCTTTCCATGATGAGGTGTTTTTTTTTTTTTTTTTTACCTTCCTGCCTTTGCTGTTACTCTGGAAAGGGCGCAGAATTTCCTTTTTTCATCCTGGCATGGCTTAATATATCTGACTCTTGACCATTTGGGTTTGCTGGCTAGAGTCAAAAAGGAGCATCTTTTAGCCAGGCTGTAATTTGTTCCTTCCTGCTTCTGAAGAGGCCGGTTTCAACATGAGCCTGTCTTTTTCTTTGGAATATTTATAAACACTGCAAGCAGTCCAAGGGCTGACATTTGTCCGTCAAGACCTCTAAAACTCCACCTTTGAAATGCTGGGACCTGGAGACGTTTTATTCGGTGTTTTTGATGACCTGCATCACCAAGATTTCTAATTCCCCAGCCTGGGACAGAGGGATCCTTCCACCTCTCACCCTTCTTCAGCTTCACTAGCTGCCCACTGGAGGATCTGCACTCTAACACCCCATACTCCACTGTAGAGAACCCTCTTGGCTGCAAGACATGGAACGGAAGTCAAAATAGCTTAAGTCCCAAAGGGAATGTTCTGGCTCATCTAACAAAATATCTAGGGTTACCTTGCCTTCAGAAGTGATCAAACAATAACGTAAGGATTTGCTGGTGCGTGGTGTTCTCCACCTCCGTCTCTGTATGTCTGTACGTTGCATGTGCGTGTGTGTGCGCGTGTGTGCGTGTGTGTGCGCACACGCCCACCTTTCTCAGCTTTGCTTCTTTTAGTAGCTGATCCTTTGTACAGCAATGGAACAAGGTAGTTGGTAGGTGATGATTATGCACCCACCACTGAAGCAGAGCCCCTCTCAAAATGGTAAGGGCTAAGCTGGAAAGGGGATTGTTTCCCCAAAGGTGTTGTTACCACAAAAGCGGGAGGGCGGGGGAGGATGGATGCTTGTATAGGTAAGGAAACAACAGGTGTCCACCTCATGCTTGTTAAAACATGGAGGCAAATCTCTCCAGGTTCAATTCCCATTTTGAAAAGTAAGGATGAGTATAGTTACCTATTCTATCTCAAAGTGAAGGGAAAAAAAGGCAAGGGTAAAATATTTTCTTATTTAAAAAAAAAAATTATTTATTTATTTATTTATTTATTTGACAGAGAGAGAAAGAGCAGTGGGAGCAGCAGGAGAGGGAGAAGCAGGCTTCCCACTGAGCAGGGAGCCCAGTGTGGGGCTGGATCCCAGGATGCTGGGATCATGACCTGAGCCAAAGGCAGCTACTTAACTGACTGAGCTACCCATTCACTTAATTAAATATTCACTTAATTAAAAAATTAAACACATAGGCTGGGAAGTTAAGGCTTTTCTGAAGTTGCTGTGTGCCTTGGAATCTGCTGTAGAATTGGAAATCTTGACCTCCATCCTGGAACATCAGGGAGCCCTTGTGTCCCTCCCCTCACTCCCTACTCCCTCCCTGAGGGCTTGAAGGGCGGGGGAGGATGCATGACGACAAGGAAAGGAATGTCATTTCTGTCTGGTCTCAGGCTCTGCCCATATTAGCTGGGAATGTGCAATTTATTAATGTCGATCTGAGCATCTTCAGCAATGATATGTCACAGGAATTAGTTAATTCAACAAGTATTTGTTGAATGCCTGATTTCTTCTCCTTTCTCTCTCCTCTGCCTTCACCCTCTGCCTCTCTCCTAGACCTTTCCCATCAGCTTTCAAGCATCCCCAAGGAGCTCTCATCTTAAAAACTAAACAAACAGAAAGCCCACAAACAGAAATCGTCTTCCCCTTAGACCTTACTTCCTTCCCAGTTACCACCCCCTTTGCAACCAAATTTCACACACGGAGTGTCCCTATTTACTACTTGTGTTTCCGGGCCTCTCTTGTTCCCATTCCTGATTTCGCCTGAACAAAAGAGTTTATGCAAAGAGTGAGACCCTCTGAGAACACAAACCTCTATGTACGGCTCTTTTATAGCACTTAAATGTTATGTGGTAATTGTCTGTGTGATGTCAGCTGGAGTAGGAACTTTTTTTTTAAAGTAGGCTCTACACCCAGCATGGGGCCCAGGAGTATGAACTTCTTGAGGGTTAAGACAGAGCTTACGCAGTAAATGTCTTACAGTGGAACGTTAACATATGTCTACTCTGGGCATGGTGACTAATGTGTAGTAAGTGTTAAACAGATCCCTACTGAAGTCACCAGTTAACCGGGGTTGGCAACAAAAGAGAGAGACGGTTTTGGTATGGGAGGGAGGTGAGTGAAATTTTAGGCATCTTGAGCTAACTTAGAAACGTAGGAGGAGAATGAGAAGAGTGTGCTATATTGGAAGGCAGAAAATAGCTCTGCTGAGGGCATAGCAGGCCATGTTAAATGCTATAGCAAGTGTTTCCTCTTTTCAAGCTGAACACTACAAGAGGTCGCTGGGTTTGCCAAATGATTATCAATTATCTTTTTTCTTTTTCTTGGTGGTGGTGGAGGAAGGGACAGTTTTATTAGAATGTTACCAGACTGGGGCACCTGGGTGGCTCAGTGGGTTAAAGCTCAGGTCATGATCCCAGGGTCCTGGGATCAAGCCCCACATTGGGCTCTCTGCTCAGCAGGGAGCCTGCTTCCCTCTCTCTCTGCCTGCCTCTCTGCCTACTTGTGATCTCTGTCAAATAAATAAATAAAATCTTAAAAAAAAAAAAAGAATGTTACCAGACTGCAAACCCTTAGGAAGCAGTGATTTGCAGGGTCCCCCAAATGCAAAGATGACACAAAAATTAATTTAGGTGGACAGTCAACAGGGAGACATGCAATGGGAACTTCGGGGAGGTAGCTGGTGACATCTGCACACTTCTCACCATCGCTACACCTTAAATGGATCCAGCCCATCTTATCCCTGTGGTTAAGTATCTCAAGAGAAAGAACTAGAACCGCAACGTGGATGCACTTTTCTTAAGTGCACATTGAATGTGCACATGCGCATTTGAAATGTGAGAGACCGAATGGATAGGCACGGTCATTATGACCCTCTTTCTGGTTACATTTCAAACACATTTTAGAGCATGTTGGAACTCTTCCTTTCCTAGCTCCGTTCATTACATTCTGATCACCCTCCCTAAGGAGAGAGCACTGCTTTTCCTAAGTCTCCATGTGGCCCTTCCCTGATTTTTCCCATGAGTGTCCTGGGTATGCAATTCCAGAATTAGACAGGAATTTGAGGAGGACTCCTGAGATAGGCTGGGCTGGAAGTGGAGTTCTCTCTTATAGCCAATGCCCAATGTTCCTAAACCCCTGATACAGATGACCATCGCGTCTGTTTGTAAGGCGGACGAAACCAAATCCTAAAGGCGAACAAGAGAAAGAGAAACAGAAATTCCAGCATGCTCCTAAGGCTGCAGCACAGGTTGTTTTGTTGTTGTTGTTGTTTTACCTGTCTTGGAGTTAATTCATGCAATTTGTCTTCAATCTCTTAATTTAATTACTTTTCTTGAAAACACGCCTGGGACAAGGCCAACATGGGAGAGAGCAATGTCACGGGGTCAGGATCTGGAAACAAAACAGGTCTTACGGTTTTAAGGATGAGCACCCAAATCTTAAGGAACCTGAATTCCTGGTGAGCAGTCAAGTTCTTTATACCGCCCCCAGCAGGATTCCGGCGGTTTAAAAAAGACAAGGAAAAAGAAAAAGAAATCTATTGAAAAAACAAGTCAACTCAAAAAGAACCCACCCCAAACTTCCCCCATCCGAAGAAATGGCAGCTCTCACCGCGGAGTCCTCCGGCACCCCGCGACAGCTCAGCTACAGGCCACCAGCTGCGGGGGCGGCCGTGTTCGGGAGAGCGGAGTCGCGCTCGGCGGGGCCGCGGGGCGGGGCGGGGCTGCGGGGCGGGGCCGTGGGGCGGGGCCGGGCCCAGGGCTAGACGCCCCTGCGGCTCCCAGTCCTGGAGCGCGAGAGAAGGAGCGAGCGCGTGTCCTCGCGTGCGGAGTGCGCGTGTGGCTGGGGAAGCCTCCGCGCCCGCTGCCCTGGTGGCAGGAAGTCCCCGGGAACTACAAATCGAGGCATGCTGGGAACATTCCCCTGCTCCTCCCAGGAAATGTCCTTTGTCCAGCCCTACAGGAAGCCCCAGTGAGGAGTCAGCCGGGCAGCCAGCCAGCCAGCCAGCCCGCGGCCGCTGCAGACGCCGCCGCCGCAGCAGCAGCACAAGGGCAGACGCGGCGCGGGACTCCGGCCGGGGCGCGTGCTGCACTCGCTTCTCGCCGCCGCGCAGGTAGGAGCGTGGCTGCGGCGGGGCTCTCGAGCGGCTGGGATTGGTCGGGCACCCGACCCGACCGCTGCGGGGATGGACTGTGCGCCCGCGAGCGGGTGGCGGAGAGGCTGGGCGAAGTTGTGCGGCGCGCGCTGGACCGCTGTCCGCTCCCCCGGGGCGCAGGGGCCCCGCGCGCGTGGGGTGCTCTTGCGGCCCCGAACCCGGGCTGAGCTCCCTCCGGGGTCTGTGGCGAGGGGCGGGGAAGAGGCGGCTGAGACGCTAGGGAGGAGGGGGCAGAACGGCGAAGGCGGGTGGGACCGTCCCGCCGACCACCGAAGGGGGCATCCGAGACCCTCGGAAAAACGAAGCCCAGGGAGGAGCTTGGAAGGCAAGGAGAAGGTGAAGGGCTTTGTGTGCAGCTGCGGACAGGGACCGAGTGTGCTTCCCTTCCCTTGTCTGTCTGCGCCCCCAGCCCGACTCGAGGCTGGAGGGGTGGGGGTGGGGCACTTCAAGGAGGGGCGGCGGGTCCTCTTGGGTCCCTGTGCTATGTGTTCCTCCTCTGCCCTCTCCGCTGCATTCTAGCCGACTCACATCAGCGGCTTGGGCTGCCATCAGACTGGGCAAATGGCACAATAAGGATGAGTGGGTGGGAAGATGGGCAGCAGCTCGTCGCCCCGTTGATCTGTGGTGGACTTCCCAACCCCAGATGTCCATGTCTGCCGGTGGCGGGTAGCGGGACAAAGCTGATACATTCACCCAAGGATAATGCTGTGAGTGGAGGCATGGGGGTGAGACGCGTGTTGGGAGGAGAGGGCGAGTGAGAAGAGGTTGAGGTGGGAGAGCAGCGGCCGCAGGGGCGCTGAGTGTACCTATGAGCCAGTGTACATTCTGGCCAGGCTTCGAGAATAGGGTTACCACTTCCTCTGGGACTTTCCACGATTTTCCTTTTTCCTCACTGTCCCCCCCACCCCAGGAGTGAATCACTCATCCCTTGCTGCAAGGAGCGGTAGGCTGGGTTCAATTTGGGCTTGTTGTATTCCCGCTTTTATAGCGGACTTATTTGTCTCTTACCTGGGGTTGGGGGTGACATGAATACGCCGCATCCCCTCTGGCCTTATGCTCTTCCCTGGGGGACTGAGGGTGTGGTGAAGGTGGTTGGATAATGGCTAGCAAGTTAATAGTCTTTGAGGAGCTGTGATGGATGAGTGGGCAACTTTGAACACGGCCCAAGTGTTATTGCTGTATCTGAACTCACTTGACCAAGGTCTCTGGTTCTCCTTTTCCCCTTCCCGTCTTTTTTTTTTTTTTTTTTTTTTTTTTAATGCCGTACCCAGATGGTTACCTCTTTCTCTTAACAAGACAATACATGGATATTAGTTAATGTGGAATTTATTTTAAGAGCCAGATGGACCTTTAAAAATGACACTTGGTGGTGAGACAGGAGCACCCAAGGCTCATGGTTAAGGAGGAGGTAGTAGGGCAGAGCCCTACACCTTGTATAAAGGGTTTGTAGGGAGAAACACACTGTTTACACTGATTTCTGTAGGAGAAATGAAACTTCTGAAGGTAAGGTAAGAATGGGGGGTTGAGGGAGAAACCCAGGTGTCCAGGCTGAGGGCCTGAAGATGGCAAAATAAAGGGGAAAAGCTCTGTCAGTTTGGAAGATGATTTCGAGTTGAAACATCTTGGCTGTGTGTGCGTGTGCAAATGTTGGAGGTGGAGGTTGTTGTTGGGGGAGAATTTGATGTCAGAATTCCAGCTGGGCCCCCAAAGAGAATAAGATGGCACCAGAGTGAAGCAGAATCATAAAAGGGAAGTCAGGCCACCCTTTACATTACACACAAAGGGAAACATTGATGGCCTTCAAAAACCATTGGGATTAAGGAGGTGAATGGAAACAAATCAGACTGGGGCAAACGAGCTGGTGCAGCTGGCGTGAGGCGGTGGCATGAAGCTGACCTCACCGAAGGTTGTATGACTAAGGCCGATGGAGTTGCATCACATTTCCTCCCCCACCCCACCCCCCAAAAAGCTCCTTGGATTTCCTCAGAATCTACGTGTTTGCCTCATTTCTAGCATCTGGCTAAGGGAAAGAGAAAGGGCAAAAATTGATGGTAAGAGGATAAATTAAGACAAGAAAGATATTGCCTGCTCATGGAGGGTGGGAACCCCTTCCCCCAAAACTGCAGAGCCGTTTTAAGAGGTCTGGAGCCTGAAGCTCTGCCAGTGCTATGTGGGCTTTTCTTTGGATCTAAGATCCGATTTCTTTTCCTTCTCCCCCCACCCCCACCCCTCCTGAACAGGTTTCTTAGCACTATGTAATGTTAATGTACTCAGTATAGTTACCTCCTTAGCTGGGCATACAAAACCTTTCACGGTTCTGGGCCCACCTATTTCCATTGGATCCAGGGCACCCCAAAATACCTACCCATTCTTGCAACAAACAGCTCCCCATTTCCAGACACCACAGATAGACTTCTCCCAGTGTCTCCACCGCGTTGAATTCCATGCTTGTTTGGCATCCCTGCACAACCTCTGATTAGTTTCTGCAAATCCTTGCCTATCTGATGTAGCACCCATCTAGAAGGCTTCCCAGACCTCCCAGTGAGAGTTCATCCCATCCGCATGGTACTTTGTATGCTTGGGATGCCTCCTACCTCTGTTCGTCCTTGTGATAGCTAGATGTTAATTTTATGCCCTTGGGACTGTAAACCCCTTGAGGGTAATGGCTTTCTCTACCTGGTGTTTTATACCTAGCAGTGCAGAACAGATGTTTCTTTGAAATGCATGAGTAAATGAGGAATGAGTGAAAGAATGCATATGTCTTAATTTATCTCTTTCCTTTTTCTATAAAAAAGGGGTGAAGCCTTTCTCAGACCTGTGAGGATTCCTCGCAGTTGTGAATCGAAGTCATCTGGGTCATGAGAGTCTCTGGTGCTTTTCCATGTGCTCCTGGATTAAGAGGCCCTAAAAGGATCCATCACAGTGTCTAATACAACGACACTCATTAAAAGTTTGTTGAATAAGTTCTTTGCCAGCCTATGTTTTCGAACTCTTATAGACAGGGTACGGAATCGATTAATCCCAGGTGGGTAATTAGTGAGTTTCCGCCTGGCTCCTGGACTGAAGAAGGTGACTGTTCTCTCTCAGTTGTGCAGGTGAGATGTACTTTCTAGAAAGCAGCACCAACAAAGGCTGCCCTGGTATTGGGCCATGAAACCACTGACATCTGTCATGTTGCTTTGATTTTTATAGTCCAAGCCATCTACCAGGATTAAAATGTTGTATGTAAAAGTGCAAGGCAGATCAGACTCTCAGATTTTCCCCAAAGGTGCTGCTGTTCTGTAATCCCTCACTTAACCCTCACTGGACAGCTTTTTGTGCTGCTTTTTGCACTTGATGACAGCAGCAGTTAACTGTTTATTGAACATCTATGTATCGACTATTGAACTGGGTAATTTCCATACATTGCCCTAATCTGATGATTTATGTAGTATTCTCTCCATTGAATAATTGAGGAAATGGAGGGTCAGAGGGAAGTTAAGAAATTTGCTCTAAGTCCCAGTTTCTGATCTGGAAATAGGCTGGAAATTTGGGTCTGTTGACTCCCAATCCTGTTCAGAATAGGTGGATCTTTGCTTACCCTGGGAGAATATTGCCAGGTCTCCCTTCCTTTTTCCTCTGAGATCTTTCACTTTCCAAATTTCCTACCGGGAACATTGTTGGGTTTTTAAATTCATCCTACTAGATCTCATTCTTAAAGGCACTGGTTTTTCATAAATTCGTTCTTCTTATGCCCTTAAGCTCCCATGGGTGTCCGTTCGAAAGCTCAGGTTCAGAACCCCTAATAAGATCTTTGAGCACAGAACTGTTTGCCTGGAATAAGATCTTTGAGCACAGAACTGTTTGCCTGGAATAAGATCTTTGAGCACAGAACTGTTTGCCTGGAATAAGATCTTTGAGCACAGAACTGTTTGCCTGGAATCCTTTTCCTTTCTCTCCTAGCCTATCTGAATTCTTTCTGTTCCTCCCTCCCGGCCAAGTCTTACCGTTTCTAAGCCGCCTTTCTTGACACTCCAGGTCACATGCAGCCTCTCGAATTTTTTGCGTTGTCTGAAATACCTGGAGCTCAGTGTCTTCCCAATGAACACAAACCTGAATAAGCCCGCACCCCATATGGGAACATTTGCATATTCCCTGTTCATGGCAGGAACTGTATGTCCAGAACACAGCCTGGCATACAGTGGACCTTCAGGAACTGAGTTGAGTTGACCATAAATTGGTAATGACTGACAGTGCAGAAATGTAGACATGAAACATCATTTGCATGTTGACAGTTTGGGAGACAGGTCAGAGGGATCGTTTTCTTAGTTAATTTTCATGTGACTGCCACAAGAAATAAGCACCTTCTGGGAGCCTGGGTGACTTAGTCAGTTGAGCGTCCAACTCTTGATCTCAGCTCAGGTCTTGGTCTTGGGGTCGTGGTTCAAGCCCCATGTTCAACTCCATGCCCAATTTAAAAAATCAAAAATAAACAAACAAACAAACAAATAAAAAGCACCTTCTGGAAATATGCCAAAGCAGACCTGTGTGTTGCTGAGTTTCCCGAGCTTGAGGTTGACTCAGACATCACTGTTAAGTGCTTATGGTGTTTTATTGAGATAGTATGGGGGGGGGGCTGGCCTCAATGCCTGCCCCCTTGATGTCGTGCCCACCTCTCCATAATCTTGTAGGAAGGGCCTTTTGTTGCACATCTGAGAAAATCAGAAGTTTCCTTCTGCAGAAACAGTTTGGGGAGGCAAGAGGTAAGGCTAAGGTGAGGAAGGAATTAATTCCTTTTTTTACCTCTGGGGGAGTAGCATCACTTGGGTGGGATATGGGTTTGGGCGTTATTGTATCATGTATTAATGGGGAAGGTAGAAAGGTCAGCCGGCTTCTCCTTTCTGGTAGAAAGGTGCTTACCCACCACAAGAGGCTGAATCCAACTCCAGAGGCTGACTGTGCCACCTTTTCCCCTAACCTCAAGGCAACACAGCACTTTGGAAGCCTGCATACAAACACAGTGTGCTGTGGGTTGTCCTTAAGCACATGAGCCATTTTAACGGCAAATGGGATAGTAGTTGCCATTCCTGCATTTGTTCAGCCATTCACTGTGTATCTATAGCCTGGCAACAGTGTTACAGCTAGGTGTGGGGAAGGACATGTGCAAGTCTTCGTGTCCCTTCCTGCAAAGGGTGAAGTGTGCATCTTATATATATCCCTATAGGTGCAGCTTTAATTTGCTAAAACGTATGTAGTTAGGGAGGAAGGGCGTACTTGTATTCTGAGAGGCATTTTAAAGATTTTATTTATTTATTTGAGAGACAAGAGATCTCAAGTAGGCAGAGAGGTAGGCAGAGAGAGAGGGAAGCAGGCTCCCTGACAAGCAGAGAGCCCGATGTGGGGCTCTGTCCCAGGACCCTGGGATCATGACCTGAGCCCAAGGCAGAGGCCCTAACCCACTGAGCTATCCAGGCGCCCCCTGAGAGGCATTTTAGATATGTATTGCCTTCCAAGAACTTTTCTTAGGGTCATATCCTAAGTTAGAAAACAGGAACCATTCTACCTGGGTCTTATTAATAATAAATGTGTCACTTTCATCGTTTCGGTGCTGTGCATATTCAAGTGGTTAGCACACCTTTGATGCCTGATAACAGTTAGGCAGGGCACCACTGGAAGAACATACTGCCCTTTGTTGCCCCCTGGCCCCCCTGCCCCCCGCAACCTGGGAACCTTTGTATATTTCAAATAATCACTGTTATTTTCTTTCATAGTCTTTTTTCTCTTTTTTTTGATAATCTCTTAGGCAAGTATCAGCAGTGATTTCTGTTAGCAGTAGGTGGTTTTGAGAGCAGTAGATTTTGGGGGTACCTGGGTGGCTCAGTTAAGCATCTGCCTTTGGCTCAGGTCATGCTCTCAGAGTCCTGGGATCAAGGGCCCAGTGGGGCTCCCTGCTCAGTGGGGAGCCCGCTTCTCCCTCTCTCTTTGTCCCTCTGCCTGCTCATGCTCTCTTTCTCTCAAATAAATAAATAAAATGTTTTTTAATAAGTGGATTTTGGGGGCACCTGGGTGGCTCAGTGGGTTAAGCCCCTGCCTTCGGCTCAGGTCATGATCTCAGGGTCCTGGGATCGAGTCCCACATTGGGCTCTCTGCTCAGTGGGGAGCCTGCTTCCCTCCCTCTCTCTGCCTGCCTCTCTGCCTGCCTCTCTGCCTACTTGTACTCTCTCTCCGTCAAATAAATAAATAAAATCTTAAAAAAAAAAAAAGTGGATTTTTAAGATTATTTCATTAGAATGTAACCTCCACAGAACAGAACCCAGAATAATGGGTAGTAACACATGGTAAATGTTCAGTAACTGTTGAGCGAATGAATGTTATATTTTAAAAATATTTCATTTTGATTTTTTCCCAATAGTGCGTCATTGCCAGTTTTCTACAGTGAGTTGTGGCACAGGGTGGGTGCTTATGTGCTCTATAAGCAGAGGAAATAGATACAATTTTGTAAAAGGTAGCCTTTATTAATAGAGCAGTTTTAGGTTCACAGCAAGATTGGGCACAAAGTACAGAGAGTCCCAGTGTGGTCTATGGCCGTAAAAATGTACAGCCTGCCCCTTTATCAACCTCCCATATCAGAGTGGTGTGTTAAATCCATGAACCCATATTGACACATCATTATCACCCAAAGTCCGTAGTGCATTTTAGTGCATTTTGGGGTTGTACATTCCATGACGGTTTTGACAAATATGTAATGGCATGCGTCTACCACCCTAGTATCATACGGAATAGTTTCATGGCCCTAAAACATCCTCTGTGCTCCACCTGTTCATCCTTCTCTCCCCTCTAACTCCTGGCAAACACTGTTCTTTTTTACCATCTCCATAGTTGGCCTTTTCCAGAAGGTCATATAGTTGGAATCATAGTGTATGTAGATGTAGCCTTTTCAGATAGGCTTCTTTCACTTAGTAAGAGACATTAAGGTCCTCCCATGGCTTGTCATGACTTGCTAGCTCATTTCTCATTAATTAACTCTGAATAATATTCTGTTTTCTAGAGGTACGGCAATTTGTCCATTGATCTCTTGAAGGACATCTGGGTTGTTTCCAAATATTGGTGATGATGCATCAAGCTGCTGTAAACCTCCACATGCTGGTTTTAAGTGTAGACAGAAGTTTTCAGCTCATTTCTATAAATATCAAGGAGTGAGAATATTGGATTATAGGGGGTAAAATGCTTATTTAGTTTTGTAAGAAACTGCCAATCTCTCTTCCGAAGTGGCTGTCCCATTTTGCGTTCTCAGCAGCAGTAAGAGAGAGTTCCTGTTCCTTCGCATCCTCACCAGCATCTGGTATTGCCAATGTTCTAAGTTTTTTTGCTATTCTGATAACTGTGTGGTGGTATGTCATTGTTGTTTTAATGCGTAGATCCCTAATGACATATAACATTGAACAGTTTTTCATAAGGCTTTTTTGCCATCTATCGATCTTTGGTGAGCTGTCTGTTTAGATCTGTTGCCCTTTTTTAAGTCAAGTCATTCATTTTCTTACTGTTAAATGTTAAGGGTTCTTAACATATTTTGGATAACAGTTCTGTATCGGATGTGTCTTTATATTTTCTCACAGTCTGTGGTTTGTCTTCTCATTCTCTTGATACTTTTTTTTTAATATATATATGAAATTTTCCCTTTTTTTTTCTTTTTGATGAGTGTATGATGCCAGTTCTTTTTTTTTTTTTAAGATTTTCATTCATTTATTTGACACACACAGATCAGAAGTAGGCAGAGAGGCAGGCAGAGAGAGGGGGAAGCAGGCTCCCGCTGAGCAGAGAGCCCGATGTGGGGCTTGATCCCAGGACCCCGGGATCATGACCTGAGTCGAAGGCAGAGGCCTTAACCCACTGAGCCACCCAGGGATCCCTGCCAGATCTGTTTTAATGTAAAACCAGCCTACCCCAGAAATGAGAAATCACATGTGAAATAAACCTGAAGAAATGCTCCCCTGCTTTTTTTCTTTTTTTAAAAATAAGGTAAATGTCAGTTGAATTCTACAAAACTGTGGCCTCAGTCTGGATTAGCTTGGGGGCACTTGCTATGAGGAACTCTTTAATTTCTGTTTCCCTATTCGCTACTAGGTATTGTGTGTATTGATTGAATTGGTGGTTTGGTGACTCTTTCTGGTCACCTATTTTCTGTAGAGCATGTACCCTTTTTACAAATTCCTTCAAGAGCCTATGTGTGTCTCAGAGCTTAATGCTGGACCCTTAGGAAAAGGGTTTTTTAGGCTGATTGCTTGTAGGTCAGAAGAGAAATCAAGACATGCATGCCCTTCCTATTATACTAGTAAGAAAACCAAGCCAAAACACAAAACTCTTGAAAACTGCCAGAGGGTAAGCTTTGGTCTGAGTGGACACTTTCAGTGTTGAGTATCAGGTTCTCCTGTGTTTGATGGTGCTTGCTGTTCTACCTTCCCACCCCAACCACACAACTTCTCAAGTTATTAGTCTCTTTTTCGTTCATGGCTTAATTTATGTTAGTTCTAGTCCTGTCTTTCCTCCAGGGATGAGAGAGAAGCAGCTGTCCTGTCAGGCTGGCAGAGTCTAGTGGCGTTTCCTACCTTAAATACAAACACAGCTCTGTGCCACCTCTGTTCTCTGCAGAGCTGAACTGGATGTTAAAATCTTCGAGTGGAGGGGAAGATACCCACAGGACAATTGGATGCAAATAAGGGGTGCTGGCGTTGGGCCAAGGGATGCAGGATTCTTTTTCAAGAACATTCTGTCTTAACTTCTGAAGCTAATCACCACTTTCTATCATGTCTACTTATTTAGCAGGATAATTAAGCATGCTTGGCTCTTGGTGCTGACAGGTTATTGGATCCTTTTAGGAGAGCTAGGTTGTTTCCAGGGCTCTGCCTTACCTGGCGTGATCTTGGCCACATCACTACATTTCCTGATCTTATTAGCTCTTCCTGTTGAGACCGAGGGAGAGAAATAAGTACACCTAATTTTACCCATTTCAAGGAATAATTGAGGGCTCATTATGTGGGGGATAACCAAAGTGAGTAAATAAGTCTGTTCCCAACAGGAGCTGACAGTTGGGAGGTGGGACAGAGAGAGGACAAACAAGATGCAAATTATTGTAACTCTGATTATATTTTAAAAACTAATATCAGACAGAACAAGATAAGGAAAAGTACCTCAAAGAAGTCATACAAAGTGAAACAGTAATACTTCTCTCTGAGCACCTAACAGTAATCTTTATAGAGTAGATACAGTTGTGACCCATTTTACAGATGAAAAAACCCCACCAAGGCTCGAAGAGATTGAGGAACTTGCTTAAGATTGTAGAGTTAGAGGCTGGATTCATGCAGGTGGTGTGGCTCCAGAATCCAAGTTTTTACCACTCCGGGTGTTGCTTCCCTCCAGGAAAGGACAGACTGCCTCATGCCGTTCTGAGAAGGAAGAGCATGGCTAGAGAGGAAAAACCCTGGGAACTTTCTTGGGGGTCATAAAGCAGTCCCTTTGGCCTGAGGTTAGCTGATTAGAGGTTAGGGAGAGGTAAGAGAGTCTTGGGCTACATTGTTGAGGAATTGGAGTTTGTGCTTCTTTGAAGGCTGTCAGTCAGAGGTTTCTGAACAAGAGGAATTAATGGAGGGGCAGCTGTGTTTTAACATGGATCCAACGGTGGTTGAGTAGATGCCTGTAACTGGCAAGAGTGTCTGTGGCAGTGATAGTGGCTACAGAAAAAGAAAGTAAAAGGAAGGCCTGGGCAGTTGATTTGATTGAAAAGGGTGAGGAAGGGTCAGTCAGACTCAAGGGTTTTGAGCCTCCCCACAAGTAAAGACAAAGAGGCATTAACAGAAATGGGCACTGTGAGGAGCTGATTTGTAATAAAGATTCAGAAAAGAACTACTGGGTTTTTTTGGTGTGATACGGGTCAGATTACAATTGGAAATGACAAATGGAAATTCATTTAGTCTTCACAATGGCCTTTGAATGTCACTTGTTTTTCTCATCACATAGATGAGAAAACTATGCCTAAAGAGCTAAATTAGCTATTAATTTAGCTAAAACTAGCTAAAGAGCTAAATAACTGTCCTGGGGCATATGACATGTAGGTGGTAAACTTCTGCTTGAACCCGGGTCTGTTGATGCCTCCTGTCCTGTGTCCCATGTGTTGTGCAGGGCAACACCTCAGGATGAGGAGGGGTATTAAAGCTCCTCATTGTGGTGCTTGGTGCATCATTAGAAACAGGGACATGGGGTGCATATTGGGGCTGGGGGCAAGAGGTTCAAATTATCGAGGTCTCTGGATAGAGGTGTTTATTCAAAACTAGGGAAAGTGGCTGGACGATTGTAGGGTGAGAAAGAAGAAAATGTAAACAAGAATCTTGGGGGTTGACTTATTTTAGGAGTTAAGAGAAGGCAAAGTGGTAGGTGATCACGAGAAGGACTGGCACCGTGTAATAACGTGGATGCTCAGGAAGGAGAGAATTTCCAAGGAAAGTGTCTCAACAGGATTTCTGCCGTCACTTACCAAATCCCCTGTTTTGTATGCCAAGCACTTTATAGTGTTGATGGTGTTAACTTTAAAAATGAAAGTCACTTATTTCACTAGCAAAATGGGTTTATTTGGGAAAAGTAGAGAAATGTAATTTGAGACCTGAAAGCTATGGCAAAACCATAGGCAAGTCCAAGCAACAAGGGAGAGGAACATTATTTTACAGAGAAAAAGGAAGTGGAGAAAGGTCGTTTTGAATGCCATCAGCAGCAGAAAAGCCCAAGTCGAGGGTGATGACTGTTTCTTATTGGCTGAGTTACAGGGTAGTTGATTTCTTTTTTTTTTTTTAACCAGTTTATTTATTTATTTATTTATTTAAATTTATTTTTTATTTTCAGCATAACAGTATTCATTATTTTTGCACCACACCCAGTGTTCCATGCAATCTGTGCCCTCTATAATACCCACCACCTGGTACCCCGACCTCCCACCCCCCACCCCTTCAAAACCCTCAGATTATTTTTCAGAGTCCATAGTCTCTCATGGTTCACCTCCCCTTCCAATTTCCCCCAACTCCCTTCTCCTCTCTATCTCCCCATGTCGTCCATGCTATTTGTTATGCTCCACAAATAAGTGAAGCCATATGATAATTGACTCTCTCTGCTTGACTTACTTCACTCAGCATAATCTCTTCCAGTCCCGTCCATGTTGTTACAAAAGTTGGGTATTCATCCTTTCTGATGGAGGCATAAGACTCCATAATGTATATGGACCACATCTTCCTTATCCGTTGAAGGGCATCGTGGTTTTTTCCACAGTTTGGCGACCGTGGCCATTGCTGCTATAAACATTGGGGTATAGATGGCCCTTCTTTTCACTACATCTGTATCTTTGGGGTAAATACCCAGTAGTGCAATTGCAGGGTTATAGGGAAATTCTATTTTTAATTTCTTGAGGAACCTCCACACTGCTCTCCAAAGAGGCTGCACCAACTTGCATTCCCACCAACAGTGGAAGAGGGTTCCCCTTTCTCCACATCCCCTCCAACACATGTTGTTTCCCGTTCTGCTAATTTTGGCCATTCTAACTGGTGTTAAGGTGGTATCTCAATGTGGTTTTTATTTGAATCTCCCTGATGGCTAGTGATGATGAACACTTTTTCATGTGTCTGATAGCCATTAGTATGTCTTCATTGGAGAAGTGTGTGTCCATATCTTCTGCTCATTTTTTGATATGATTATCTGTTTTGTGTGTGTTGAGTTTGAGGAGTTCTTTATAGATCCTGGATATCAACCTTTTGTCTGTACTGTCATTTGCAAATATCTTCTCCCATTCCATGGGTTGCCTCTTTGTTTTGTTGACTGTTTCCTTTGCTGTACAGAAGCTTTTGATTTTGATGAAGTCCCAAAAGTTCATTTTCGCTTTTGTTTCCTTTGCCTTTGGAGACATTATCTTGAAAGAAGTTGCTGTGGCTGATATCAAAGAGATTACTGCCTATGTTCTCCTCTAGGATTCTGATGGATTCCTGTCTCACGTTGAGATCTTTTACCCATTTTGAGTTTATCTTTGTGTACGGTGTAAGAGAATGGTCGAGTTTCATTCTTCTACATATAGCTGCCCAGTTTTCCCAGCACCATTTAAGAGAGACTGTCTTTTTTCCATTGTATATTTTTTCCTGTTTTGTCGAAGATTATTTGACCTTAGAGTTGATGGTCCATATCTGGGCTCTCTACTCTGTTCCACTGGTCTATGTGTCTGTTTTTATGCCAGTACCATGCTGTCTTGGTGATCACAGCTTTGTAGTAAAGCTTGAAATCAGGTAAGGGGATGCTAGGGTAGTTGATTTCTTGCAGGAGATACAATGTAAGTCTTTCTCTGTCTGGGTCTGAAATTGACAGTGCTTCCTTTGACTGACCTGAGTAGCATGGCTGTCTCTTTGAGCCTGCCCTCCAGACTAGACTTTAGCGAGGTTTCCCTTTACTAATTTTCACAATGGCAAGATCAGAGGAGAAGAAACTGGGTGGATTTGGAAGTTTGAAAATTATAGCCGGTACTGATGTGAGCCTGACTCCGGAAATGTTAGCGATGAGTACTGTGTGCTGAGACGGCGAACACCTGGGAAGCCCACAGTTAACTGGGAAACTGCTAGGTGTGGTGATGCTGAAGCAGTTTATCAGGGCTCAGTGGCATTGATCCCTCCTTTTCCCAGGAGACTGTGAGGCTTGTTGGCCAAAAAAATGGCACTGCAGAAGGGAATGTAATAGAGTTTGATCATTGGTTTGGGGCATTTAAAAGATGATATTGTGAGGGAAAAGTGTCCCTTCTTAGAGTTTCATAGTTTGATGGAAAAATGTCTTTTAAAATTCTTTTAAAATGGCATAACCAATACTAATTCTTCCGGTTGATGGCTTCCTGGGCTTTCTTTTCTCTCTAACCCTCTCTCTCATGAAGACTTTTCTTTCAGAGGCTGTACCAAGGATGTGGACTTATTAACTGTTTACCATAACTTAACTCCATTAAGTCAAAGCTAATTCAAATGACTGCTTTGTTCTGGCCAACAAGATGTCTGTTTTGTCGAAGAAAAACAGTTAAATCTGAGACCATTTCAAAGCATCCCATGAAGATAAGTTTGAAGAACATTTTCTGTGTTTTTTGAGAGGAAAGATAATTAAAATAGAAAGAAAAACTAGGAGTCTGGGAGGGAACAGGAAAATAGGAAGAAAGAGGGTAGCGTCCTTGAAATGTTACATCGGTAAATCCAGAGCACTAAACCCATAAATATGACAGAGCTGGCTGGCAGACTTCCGTGCAGCGGAGATTGAACTTCCACAGAATCACATAACCTGGATGGTAGTCACAGTTCTCCCACCAGCTGACTGACTACTTTTGTGAATTCAAACAAGCTACTGATTTTCCCCTAGACCTCTTTTTCCTTACTGGTGAAATGAGGGATCCTTTAGGGGTGCCTGGGTGGCTCAGTTGGTTGAGTGTCTGCCTTTGGTCCAGGTCATGATCGCAGGGTCCTGGGATCGAGCTCTGCTCGGTGGGGACCCTGCTTCTCCTTCTTCCTCCGCCTGCCATTCCCCTGCTTATTCCCTCCCCGCCCCCACTGTTGAATAAATAAATAAGATCTTTAAAAAAGGGGGGGGGGTGTCTGAGTGGCTCAGTCCATTGGGCTCTGCCTTTGACTCCGGTCATGATCTCAGGGTCCTGGGATTGAGCCCCACACTGGGCTCCCAGCCTGCTTCTCCCTCTCTCGCTCCCCCTGCTTGTGCTCTCTTGGTCTCTCTGTCAAATAAATAAGTAAAAAAATCTTTAAAACAGAAACTGAGGGAATCCTTTAAAGACATTTTCAATTTTTTATTCAAAAAAATACCGTGAGAGTGTCTCAGGATCTGTGGATATTGTCTCTTCAGCAAAATTGAGCTTGTGGTTGGCCTGCTTCCACCACCTGGGAATGCAGAGCTATGCAGGAGCACAAAGATGTAATAGAAAAAAGGGTGAATCGGAGCAACTGTATTCATTGTAATGGGTCATGGTGAAGGTGTATGGCGGGCTAGGTTTTTTTACTTGCCATTAGGTGTGAACCAGGGCTCCTTACGTTGGTTTTTTTTTTTATACTCCCAGAATCCCCTTTCTCACCTGGGAATTTCCAAGTTATTATTTGTAGGTTGGATGACTGCGCGAACACTTTGAAGATTGGTTAGGAATGAGTTGGCGACTTCGGCCAGATTTTAGTTCTTTTTCCTTTGAGAAAAGGAGGGTTAGCTAACAAAGCATTTTGTGTCCTGGGAAGGTAACAGCTTGATTAATGTGCTTTGACTCACTGCCCAAGTAAGCAGCTGATGGGAGCCATAAACCCAGGGTCAAACTTGTATAAATTAGCTTCATCCCAGAGACACAGTGTGTTAGAAGCTTGAAGAGCTTCTTAAGGCCTCTTAGTGCCCCTGCCATGTGACACAGGTGATTAGGAAGTGAAAGGCAGGTGAGGTAATGCTCGGCCGTGGGGGCAAGCAGGAGTGCTTCAGCCAAGCACCAGAGCTGCGTGGGGTTGAAGAGAAAGGGGATTGGGACAGAAGGTTCTCGATGTCAGTGATTTCAGCTCGAGTCTGCCCTTAACTGGCACATTCATGGGTAATTCACTGAATCTTTCTGAGTCTCCGTTGCCTGGTGCATCTATGAAATAGGGTCCTGGATGAGACAAACCCATCAGGCAGGTTGCTGCTCCCCTCATTCTGCTGTAGCCCCTATTTGAAATTAACTGCTGTTTTTGTCTCTGCTACCACCTCATTTGGGATTTACTGTCAGTATCTTCTCTTCTCTACCAACCCACCAGAAGATTTCTTGGCATATAGTGGTGCATTGGGCTCTTATCCCTCTTCCTGAAAGTCACTGTGGATTTCTGAAATACTGTGCTAGGGAATGTATTGTGAGTCCTCTGTAGCAACGGGGGAATTGCCGGGTTTTTGTTTTGTTTGTATGCCATGAATCCTTTCAGAGTCCAAAGGAAAGAAAGCTGTGGGTCTTCTATTCAGAAGACAGTTTCTACAGACACCTTCATGTAAGGTTTCAGAGAGTTCGTGGACTCTGAACGCCCTCAGGCTAAGAACCCACGCACAAGGAAGATATCATTATTCTGTTTCTGAGCTTGTACAGGACTGCTGCTCTCTCCAGGGAATCCTAGGCGCTGGAGGTAAAGGGGACGTAAGGAACCCAAAGGGCCTGCGCCTCACGAATGACTTAGGAACTATGGTATTCGAGCAGCGGATGAGGCCTGGACACCAGAGTCTCCTTGAGACAAGTGTGCCACTTCCTGGATGAAGCTGTGACCCGTGACGAGTTCTCTGCGTCCTTTGCTAAAACAGATGGTATCTGTGAACTTCCGGTTTCCAACCTAAAGTGGAAACATGCTACCTTCTTGCCGCTCTCTTTGTAATGTGGGGTGAGTAGATTTGGGTGGCATTTCTCTGAGAAGGACACTCTCTAAATTTAAAAGTTGTCAGTTTGGGCTAGTAAAGTAATTCATGTTCATCGCATGGAGATCACTAATTACTGTTTTCATAAATCACTAGTTTTCATAAATCACTAGTTACTGTATTAACTTCCTGTTCACCAACACACACCCTAACATTGTTCATGCCTTTAGAAGATCATTCTGTGGATGACCGATTATCAATGTATTCAATCTGTTGGATACCTCACGTTATTTCGTCGGTGTGACTCCTGGGGATAAAGCATTCCTCTTACAGACTGGTCAGGACCTCAACCCCTAGCCAGGTTTATTTCCCCCTTTTGTCTTGGGTATAAAGTTGCCGAACTAATGGTGGAAATAAATAAGCACCAGCTATGGCGCGATCCTCTTTTGAGTTCTTTGGGAATACAAAAGTAGGTGAAAGTGGAAACTGTTTTCTCATTCTTTTTTGCATGTAGCGGCTATTGTTCTGTCTCATAAAAAGAAAAAATGTCTCAAAAGCATTGAAGTTAAGGTCTTTAATCTCTTCACCCCACTGTCTCTGCCCCCAGTTCTCCTGGGCTCAACTCAGTATCGAGCATTGTCATCAGTCCTGATTCGGTGTACTCTAAAAGCGAGCTAGTTCTTTGGTGGAAGTCACTGACCATCGATCACAGCCTGTTCAGAAATTAAGTGAATCTGATCAACCTCAGTTTCAGAAACAAGAATGTATGTTTTCTATTTTAAAATTTATTAGTAGCTTTTCTAGCAATCACAGGAGTAGAGGACAACCACGAACACCGATCAGCTTCAACAGTAATCAGTGGCTGGCCATCTTGTTTCTTCCGCATCCCTGCTCACTCTCCTTTGTCCTAGAATTCCAGACATTTCGTTTCAAATAAGGCAAGTTCCAGACATGCCATTTCACCTGTAAATTTCATTACGTATACCTTTACCTTTGTAAATTGATTCCCAACACCAACGCCTTAAAAAAATGAACAAGTTTCTTACTATCCAATATCTAATCAACATTTGCAATTTCCTGACTGCCTTATAATTTGTTTTTGTACTTCAGTCGAACTGGGATTCAAATACTCTGCGTTGATGTTGGTGGATACATCTCAAGTATTTTGACATACAGTTTTCCTTCCTTTATGTTTCTTGCTCCTTTTCTCATCACTGTTGATGTGTCTCCTATGGTTCTCCTGTAGTTCTGTGATCTGGGTTTTGCTGATAATGTTATTTTCAAGGAAATAAGAATAACACAAGTATGTAATTTTTAAAAAGGTGGTTTTTCGTGTATGTAAATGTTTCACTTTGTGCTGAAAAACAGCCTAGCTCTAAAGAGTTTACAGTTTAACTAGGCAGGGAAATGGAAGCATCGGGAGATGTCTCTACATTTTTATTTTTCCTTTCTCTCTGTTGGAAGACACCTTGGCCGATTATATACAGAGGTGTTACTTACCCACTGCTGAAATGAACTGGGCGGAAACGCCAGCCATCCTTCATCAACAACACCAAACAGATATTTTGGGCAGAGAAATGGAAGAGCAGTTTTGCCTGTTGAATTTGTAGAGGAAAACGTGGGTGATTGAACGTATGCATCAAACCCTTTGGTCCCAATCCTCCTCTCTCCCTTTGAAGGTGTGGTAGGCATTCCCTTGAGGACTGTTCATTCCAGAGGAAATATGATCACAGAATCATTTAGGGTGGAAAAGACTTGCTGAGGTCACCTGGCCCCATCTGGTAACCTTAACAAGAATTCTAGCATCAACTCTTCAGAAGGAGGCTGTTTGTTAACAACTTCCTTATCCCACATACAGCTGCTGTACATTCTAGGTGGGCTCTCTGCCTTGTCCTCCAGTGAAACAGATCATTAGATGGTGTGTGTGTGTCTCTGCAGTGGGAGTGTTGTTTGTACCCATATATGTGTCATTGTAGCTCTTTGGGTAAGATTAATTTTGATTCTTTCCTACTGTTTGTACAGTGCATACACACCCAGTTCAACTATATATAGGAATAGTTTTTATAAAAAGGAAGATGTTTTTAGTAAGTAAATTTTGACTTATGATGGCATTATTGTGGATTTATTGTGTGTAATGATTAATTTTATGCATCAACAATTTTATGCTGAGCCACTAGGTACACAGATTCTTGATCTAACATTCTGGGTGTTCCTGCAACAGAGTTTTGGGATGGGATTAACATTAAAATTGGTAGGTTTGAGTAAAGCAGATGGCTCTCCATAATATGAGTGGGCCTCATCCAATCAGTTGAAGGCCTGACTAGAACAAGAAGATTGATTTCCCTAAGTAAGGAGGAATTCTCCAGCAGAAGGGCCTCAAAGTATTAGTTTTTATGGCTCTCCAGCCTACTGGCCCTCTGTGTAGATTTTGGACTTGTCAGTCTCCATAATCCCATGGGCCAGTCTCTTAATAGTGACTCTCTTTCTATATGCACATCCTGTTGGTTTTGTTTCTCTAGAGAATGCTGACAAATGGTGTGGAGGGGGGAAAAAAGCAAGTCAGTATATGTCCTGGATTTATCTCGCTGGCTGTTTTTTGTTTGTTTTGTTAAGATTTTATTTATGTGAGAGAGAGAATGAGAGATTTGAGAGCATGAGAGGGGAGAAGGTCAGAGGGAGAAGCCGACTCCCTGCCAAGCAGGGAGCTGAATACGGGACTCGATCAAGGGATTCCAGGATCATCACCTGAGCTGAAGGCAGTCGCTTAACCAACTGCGCCACCCAGGTGCCCTGGCTGCCTCTTTTTGAAGTGGTGTTTTCTATTAAAGAGATGGAAAGATCATTGGAGAGGCCATGAGAAAATTGAGATTTTGACCTGACGTCTTCTAGCAAGCTGTCTTTTGGTTCCTGACCCTGTCATTTTCCCTTTCCGAGCCTCACTTTCCCGTCTGTAGGAGTTTGAGCTAAGGGATTTCCAGCTCGATGATTCCATGAGATAACAAATGTTGAACATTTGAGCGAGCTACCGAGGAGGCATCTGAAGGCAGTTCTCCCGAGGACTGCCCAAGGACTACATCAGAAAAAAAAGCCAAGGATGGATATATACAGTAGTGGTGGTGGTACAAGGCCAAGCACAGTGATGAAAAAAACCATGACAAGAAAGGATGCTCTGCACATCGAGTAGGACATTCCAATTGGTTCGTTGTAAAACATGGAGGAGTAAATGTCCGCATGAGAACCTGTAGCTTCTGTGCCTTCTCCTCGAAGGGCAGATGGTCTCACTTTGAGGGCACCCAGAATCTGTCTCTGAATTGGAGGAATGCTTTTTTTTTTTTGCAGCAGAGTAGGGTGGTGGTGAAGTCTTGACAGCTGTGACAAGCTCTGAGGCCCTCTGGCCAAACTGAGGGGCCCCTAGCACAACCAACAGACAGGAAATGCCTGACCCCAAGGACATCTGTGCTATTCTTGACCCAAGAGATTGGAAGGCGTCTCAGACTAGCTCTGGCCAGTGGGATTGTCTATTGATTTCTCTGTTGCCTTGGTTTGAGCCTGTCTCTCTTTTTCAACTTGGGCTTTCCCCTCCAGGTAAAAAAGCGGTAACCACAAGGAGGAAACCGTATTATTTTAGCTTCTCCTGTCTGGTGAGTACTCAGTATTTAGCTGCAGTAATCTTTTGGCTTTCTGTAAGAAATTAATGTTCACCTCATGTGGCAGTCTGCCACTGGTCAGGTTGGCATTTTGGGTTGGACAGTCTGGGTGTGTGACTGGGGAAATCAGCTGCCCCCTTTGGATGTGGACACACTCTCCTTGATCACTGGAGGCATGCAGGCAAATAATGGTGAGGTGGATTTCTTTGCCTCTGGGGTTCTTTCCAACCACAGGCTCATCATGAGGAGGCAGGACCCTGATGGGCATCTCCCCAGAGAGGCTAGTGCTGGTTGACTGTTTACTCAGTTGGTGCTGAGGACTGACAAATGATTAACCCCATGGAATCCCTGGTTAGACCCCAGTTATGGTCATGAGTTCAGCCTTTTGAACTGCAGACTAAAATTGTTTTTCCAGCATTCTCCCCAGTTGGCGTCCCTGCCCGTTCCTGCCCAGCCTCTGCTATGGAAACCCTCCCCAGGGAGCAAGTGGTGCGCCTGGGGGGCGTGGGAAGTGAAGGCTGGAGGCCTCAGTCGGCTGCTGCGGGGTAGGCGGGGAGGCTGCCTAGCCCTAGCTGAGGTAAGGAAAGCACTCTGGAGAGGATAGGGAGACAGGAAAGGCACTGCAGCCTGGAGGAGGCGGAGTGGGAGCTGCTCCTGGCCCTCTGCCCAGCTGCTTCCTTCCCGTGACATGACAGCCCCGTCGGCCTGGCTCCTGGCCACCTGGCAGTGGCCGTGGCACATGACTCCCCCACTGGACCGGCCAGGAGTCTGTCGGCAGAGGGCTGTGCGCAGGCCAACCCCTCCACCTGCCAGGGCCCTAGGTGGGCCATGCTCCGCTCCCCCGGCCCCGAGAGCTCAGCGTGCCCTTCCCGGGCAGCAGTGCCAAGGCAAGGGGCCTGGACACGCTGGCCGGAATCCTTAGGGTACCTAGGAGCTGTGTCACTGGGAGCTCATCTGCCGAGCTCTGTGAGCTGTGGTGTTCGTTATGTGTAGACCTGGGTAGATGGCACTCCGTGTTTACTTCCCTGATTTACTGGATTATTGGAGTCAAATGAGCTGCAGCGCCCAGGGGGAGGCCGCCTCACAGCAGGAGCCTGGGAGCACCTCGTGCTACTCCACCTACCCTGGCCAGAGGTGGCATGACCATGTGGGGTCCTGCGCCAGAGGCCCTGGAGAACCATGGCCAGCACTCTTTCTTTCAAGAAGGTGGGGGAGTGACCTGGGTTTGTCTGCCCCAGCCTGCTCCCAGAAGTGCGGTTGACTCCATAAATTGGTGGGGCCCTCGCTTTTGGAAAAGAGCTAGGTTTTGCACATAGCTGCAAAGGGGGCCACTGTGAAAATGTACTGGTACACTGTGGTTAAATGCTAGTTCTGGCCCTGCTCCTGGCTTCACTTCCTTTCCCCCCACCTCATTGCCTCAGTACCTCCTTCCAGCATACTTTATCCCGTTTACTTCTATGGCATTGTCTTCACATTGATCTGATTAATCGTTCCATTGGGGTTGAATTTGTCTAGAAGGCACTTAAGCATTTTCCTAGTAACTTTCTAGGGTAATGAACATGACTCTTCTTTGAGTTGGGAGACATGGGGTGGAAAGAGGAGACATGAAAATATTGCAAATTCTAGAAACTAGGATTTAAGCAGTCTTTGCAGAGATAACTGATCCCACCCTGGAGTGATCTGTACCCAAGGAGAAAGGTGTGGTGGGGGGCGGGGGCAGGGAAATGGGGGTGGACACTCGGGGCGTTCATATCTCTGCTGTGCTAGTTGAGTAAACATGAAGATGTCTAATGACACTGACAGTGATGTCCCCTTAGATTACCTCTCTCCTGCATGTCATATGACAAGCCAGAAGAGGCCTTGGGTCCATTCAGACTGAACCTCCTCATGGAACAGAAGCCCAGAGGGGGCAAATACTCAAAGTCACACAGCCCAGGGGCTGTGCTAGTCAGAAACAGGGGCTCCTTCCTCCCCATTGCTGCTAGTTCAATGATTAGCGTTAGATGCAGGATTCATCGGGTCTGCCTCACTGCCTCCACCCCCTTAAATTTCTGTCTCTTCTGCAGGGGTGGACAGGATATCCCCTACAGTGGAGTCTGGGTTTATGGAATACCTCATTCAGCTCGCTTGTACTTTCTGAATGCAGGTTGTATTATCCACATCTCCAAACCACTATGGGACTGCACCTTCTTCCCTCACCCTCTGCTGGCTCTTGTGTCCGCAAGGTGGGCTGTTCATTATAAAGTCTTGAGTAGTGAGGCCACAGGAAATTGCGATGTACTTGCCAAAGGCTCTTCTTGGTGAATAGCCGTGAGCTTCAGTTTAGGAGGGGTATGTGTGTGCATATAATTTTTTATATCAAGAAGTTCGCGTAAGTTTCCTAACATTATAACTACTGTTTACTGTCACTATGCCTACTGCTTTTCCTAATCTTATAGGATATAAGCAACAATCTGAGGGGTTTGAAGCAGCACGGGGTGGGAGGTTGGGGGAACCAGGTGGTGGGTATTAGAGAGGGCACGGATTGCATGGAGCACTGGGTGTGGTGCAAAAACAAGGAATACTGTTATGCTGAAAAAAAGAAAGTGATGATCTTTCAAAAAAAAAAAAAAGATTAGGTACAGTTTTGAAAATCTGGCAAGGAGGTCAAAGGTCTCTTAGGGATTCCTTAAGTCCCTGTATTTGTATATGCATGAGTAAAACGTTAAAAAATATATATATCTCATAGGTGGCAGTATAGTTGTTTTTTTCCATGCAAGCTCTAAAGATGAGCAAGGTTAAGTAACTTGCACAAGGTCACGTAGCTGACAGGATTTGAACCTAGGTCAGTGTAGCCGCACATCTACCACAGTGCCTGGCCACCCATTCATTATCCACCCCTGGCCTTGCCCAAGAAGGCATGTTGCTAGTTTTTGTTTTGAGAATGAATGGGAAAGGAGTTGGAACAAAATGTGCTTACAGATCTACTGACTGACACGTCAGTTATACCACAGTGTTTAGATAAGTTTCTGAAAATTGTCTTCCATAGATTGAGATAAGCACAACGTCTGCCCTTGTCTTCTTGTTTCTAAAATAATGTAGCTATTCCTTCATTGTGCTTTATCGCATTAAAAACAAAGTTGGCTTTTCTCCTGATAAAAAAAAATATATATCTTTATTGTAGAAAGTAGAGATGTTCACAAAAAGGAAAAGCGATCCCAAGCAATACACCAGCTCTTGGCTAAGACTGTGAGCACTGGAACTATCCTGTAGGGGTTTGAATCCCCGCTGTGCCACTGGCAATATGTGTGACTTTGAGCTAGTCACAGCTTCTTTGCTTATTCCTTCATGTGTCTCTGAAGTTGAAAATTAGACCCTGCGGGACACCTGAGTGGCTCAGTTGGTTGGGCAGCTGCCTTCAGCTCAGGTCGTGATCCCAGCATCATGGGATCGAGTCCGAGTCGGGCTCCTTGCTTGGCAGGGAGCCTGCTTCTCCCTCTGCCTCTGCCTGCCATTCTGTCTGCCTGTGCTCGGTCTCTCTCTCTCTCTCTCTCTCTCCATCTCTCTCTCTCTCTGATAAATAAATAAAATCTTAAAAAAAAAAAAAAAAAGAAAAAGAAAATTAGACCCTGCATCATTGAGTTGTTTAGATTAAATGGTACAAAACCCTTAGATGTGACCAAGAGATGTTTGATTAATACCTCAATAATGTTCTAATTTTCCTCTCTGAATATGTATATACATGTGTAAATATATATGTGTGTGTGTATATATATTATATTGTATGCATATACTAATAAATGAGATTTTTTTTTAAGCCAGCTAGTTTTCATCTAACGATATATCATGACTGCCTTTCCTTACTTCTAAATAGTCTTTAGTACTTGGTAGCTGCCTGGAACCTACTGATGGGTTGGTGTGAATGGAACTGAATCCATTATTGTGGGTCATGAAGGTTTCCAGGTCTGCTCTAACATAGTACACTCTTAAAGAAATCTCAGTAGATGTTGCACCATGAATGGTGTTCCTCTAGGTGACAGGAGCTCCCCACTTTTTGTAGGGCATACCTAATCTTCCCTCTCCTGGTGTGAATGAGGATCTGAGCATTTCCCTTTGGGAGCTCAGAAGCTTCTGAGTGTGGCACCTGTGAACTTCTGTATTCTAGCCCTATCCAGGGAACTCGGGCTCTGCCTCTTTTCCTTTCTCTCCCTTAAATCTATAAAAGCTGTGTTTCTTTGTTTAATATTTCTGGTATCTGGTATCTCTTGGTTCCTGAGAAATCACATCAGAAAGTACTCTCATTCTGTTTCTCTGTACCTGAGGTATGAAGAAGGTGTGGTGTCCTTTTTAAAAGGAAAAAAAGGAGAAACCCTAAGCATCTCTGTTTTCCAGGGTGGACCCCCAATGCCTGCCCTTCTGGGTGAGCTGTAGTCACTTCTGTATCATTCCAGGCACCATGCCTTGCCATTTTAGTGTTTATTTTATTTTATTTTATTTTATTTTATTTTATTTTATTTTATTTTAACTTTATTTGTCTGAGAGGGAAAGAACAAGCAGGGGAGTGGCAGGTGGAGGTAGAGGAAGAAGCAGGCTCCCTGCTGAGCAAGGAGCCTGATGTGGGCCTCAATCCCAGGACCTTGGGATCATGACCTGAGCCTTAGGTAGCCACTTAACTGACTGAGCCCCTCAGGTGTCCCTGCCATCTTAGTTTTATATTTCTGGCAACATGCTTATTTGATGATTCTATTGATGTAGAATTCTACTTGCTGGTCTGAGATTGTTTCCCTGGAAGTGGCCGCACCCCTTCTCTGCTTTTAGCCTCTAGCAAACCAATAAGTCACATGTTTTGAAAATCCTGCTCTGCCCTCTCCACCCCTAGCCTTCGGGGTATGTCATATATGCAGACTCTAGGGATGTATTTGTCTGTAGAGTCTGAGCTCCAGAAGACAAAGAGAGTTACGGATGGAAGTGACTTGGGGTCAGTAGTATCTCATGTAATATTCCTTTTTCAAAGTTTATGGCTTTACTGAGATTTTATCCTAGAGCTTAATCCTGGGTGTTTGGAACCTGTCATTTTAAACTGTATTGAGTCTCAAGAAACTTAGCTACATTCCAGGACACTGATGACTAAACAGCTTCAGACACAGCCATTTTCTTTTTTTGCTTTTCTTTCTTTATTTTTATTTTTTTTTTTAAGATTTTATTTATTTATTTGAGAGAGATCACAAGTAGGCAGAGAGGTAGGCAGAAAGAGGACGGGGGAGCAGGCTCCCCGCCAAGCAGAGAGCCTGATGTGGGGCTCGATCCCAGGATCCTGAGATCATGACCTGAGCCGAAGGCAGAGGCTTAACCCGCTGAGCCACGCAGGCGCCCTGACATGGCCATTTTCTGATGATGGTTAAGGGCCAGGCTTGGCTTTTCACTATAATCTAGGGAGTATATCCTCATCTCTGAGAGAGGGTAGAATATGTTAGGGCAACGGGTCTGTGAAAATTATGGTGGTGATTGTATGTCTGAGGTGTGCTGGAATGGCATCAGGACTTAAAAAGAGAAATAATTCATATTCCATATTGGACGGAGAAATGGCCTGTGTATTCCACATTTGTAATGCTCCAAGTATCAGTTTCTCGCTACAGTGTTTTCTAAAGCCCATCTTAATGTTTCCTTCTGATATCCTCCCTGGGAGAAAGGTTAAGTAGCATTGTCCTGCTTGCGCTACCCAAGAGGAGGTGGAGACAAGAACAGGTGAATTTCCTTGCCTTGGACCCTGAAATCAGGCTGACAAGAGCTTGCAAAGGCAGGAAAAGCTCCCAGGCAAGGAAAGAGCATTTTGCTCAGCGGTATTCATGTATGTCCTGTCTGGGGGCTGCTGAGCCAGAGAGTGCTGGACACTTCAGTGTCACAGTTCAAGATCCTTGACCGTTAATCTGCTTTGCTGCCTTGAGCTAAGCCCTCAGAGTGATGGATGGCAGAAGTCGATTATTTTTGGCTCGGCTGGTCCGTCTTGGCAAGGGGCCTTTACATGTAAAACTGATATCTACAAAGGGTTTTGGAATCTGATGTCATTTTTTTCCTACAATTCACATGTTGGCCTGTGCTGTAGATGGGGTTATCTGTTACGTGAGGGTCACGTTCTTGTTTGGGGCTCCCTGTAGAGATGGCTTCTAATACAGAAGGCCCCCTGCATCCTCTTCCACACCCCAGCAGACTTGCTAGAGCTTCAATCTCTTGACTCACTGGGCGCAGGAAAGCAGCAGGCCCTTGCTGGTTTAATCCCCACCTTACTGCTTATAGGTTAGTCAAAGGCTGACGGGGTCCTTCTTTTTGAACTTCATGTTTTCTCAGCCGAAAAATGGGAACAACTACTGTTAAGGCTAAAAAGCCAGGTTAATGGAGAATCCACTTTGGAGATGGGAGGAGATGACTCAGCATCCAATCCAGTGGGAGTTGGCATGTGATCTCAGATGGAGTTGCCACTGTTCCCATGCCACCCAGCCCAGCATCTTTTGTGCTTGGTTCTCTGCATCTTAAAATGTGACGTGGAGCAGAAATTTGTTATCTAGGTCTTGAACCTCTACACATTTTCTTGGACTGAGCCACTGATTTCCATGGAAATCAAAGCCAGATATGGTGAGGGGGTGAGGCCAGACTGACCTGACCTATATCTGTGTTTTTTCTGGAACAGGGGTCCCCGGTCACCTCCCTTGTGCTGTTCTTCCTGGATGGAACAAGAAAATAAACAGGGTGTGTGTGAAGCTAAGGACTCAGCAGACAAAGGGATGGGCTCTGATTTTGAGAACTCTGAAGACAGAGAACGGGACCCAGAAGAAAGAGGAATGGGCTCTCACCCACAGGATGCCAACAAGAGAGAAGGCCCCCCAGAGCAGGAGCTGGACTCCAACCCACATGATGAAGCTCTGGGAGGGGACCCAGAAGAGAGGGAACTGGTATCTGACATCTGCCCAGGTGAGGAAAAGCTGGCATTTCCATGGAAGTTGCCCCCACTCACAGTTATTTCTAGCTCCTCTAGAGTTAGAACCCAGGGCAGCATTCTTTGTGGGAGAGCCCTCTAGCGGAGACCATTACGCAGAACCATAAGCCTGAGGAACCTTCTTTTCTTCAGTCCAGTCTGAGGGGGGCTGTTCTGGTAAACGTGGATGAAGAAGGTAACTCACTGGTGTCGCACTACAGTGTACAGAACACTGCTATAAATTAACACTTGCAATAACATGAGAGGGAGCACAGCTAATATCAGAACCTACCTCATCAGGTTGTTGGGGGAGTTTAGATAAGTTGCTGCATTTGAAGACTTATCACAGCATTGAGCTAATAAAGTGTCCAGATGTTTGCAGTTATAGTCATCATCATCTTTGTTCGCAGATAAGGAAACTCAGTGGTAAGTGACCGGGTTTATATGGCTAACGCCCAAAGTGCTCAAGGCCTCTGCCAAATCCTTTGGTATTCCTGACCTGGAAAGAGGAAGCGCTGGCCCTCTGCCTCCATCCACATCCTTGGTCCTATCTCTGGGCATTTGTTGCTTTATACTGCTCTGTGCATGCCTTGGGGACAGAAATGAACTGAAATACCTTGCGGTCAAGACTAATGAGGTTACATTCCCTCCCCTGTGACACATCCCAGACTTCTCCTGCTCTCCCCTGCAGTGTACACAACACCTAGTCTTTATTATCTTAGTAACTTTCTGGAGTGCCCTCTGTTCTGTGTTAAGCAGCCAGAGAGAGGTGTGTGTTCTGGAAGTCTCTAAGCTGGGATCCCCAGCTCTAGGTCCTGTGCTCATTCTTCCTGCCTGGCTTACATAGTAAAGCCCTTAAGGTGGGGTGTGTTTGGGTTTGTTGTTCCACCCCTAACAAGTTTTGTTTTAAAAATCAGCCCATTACCTCGTTAGGACGGGTGATCTTTTCTTGTGGTTGGCTGGAGTGGCCTTGTCTTTTGAGGCCAGGGCCCTGAAAGGCATTAGGAGCTATGAGAGTAAGCTAATGTCTCCTGAGATCCCACAGAGTCCTACCCAGCCCGTTTCAAGCAGACTGTCAAGCCTTCAGATGACTCTGCTGAGTGGAGCCTCCGGTGCCCTGGGTGGGGCCTGGACCCCAGAGACAGTTGCTGTTAGAACTGGCCAGCCAAGGGGCAGTTGAGTGACCTTTGCCTGGGTTTCAGAGCACACTCTCCTGTTGTAGGCCTTCCTCAGGAGGCACCAGGTGGGAAGAAGGCTGAAATCGCGGGGGTCTTGGGGGAGGGGTTGAGAATACTCTCAGGAGGGTGGCCTGCACTTTTACCGAGACGTGCCCTCCGGGTTTGCCTCTCGAGCGCCAAGTATAGTCACGACCACTGCCACCTTTTCTGTTGCAGAGGAACTGCTGAGCGAGGAAGAAGGGGCTGCTCTCCGCGAAGATGATGATTACCAGTCCGGCGTAGCCGAGATGGCCATCTTCCCGGGACTGTCGGAGTCCGACAGCATTTCCCGGAGCCCCCGGGAAGAGGAGGAGGAGGAGAGCGCTGGGGAGAACCGGCTGGACGAA
Source organism: Mustela putorius furo (assembly GCF_011764305.1). Lineage (NCBI taxonomy): Eukaryota > Metazoa > Chordata > Mammalia > Carnivora > Mustelidae > Mustela > Mustela putorius. The sequence continues at coordinate 2,622,677 of NW_025421424.1, forward strand.
GAGGAGCAGCCGCCCCCTCCCATGCTCCCCTGGAGGCGGCATCTCTCCCTGGGGAGTCGACACCGGGGCGACAAGCCCGCCCACCGCCGCTTCCGCCGGCTCCATCACCCCATGGCCATGGACCTCGGGGAGCTCGACAGCCTGATGGCCAGCATCATGGACGCGCCCACCATCTGCCCGGACTGTGGGGAGAGCTTCAGCCCCGGCGCCGCCTTCCTGCAGCACCAGCGCATCCACCGCCTGGCGGAGGCCGCCGCCGCAGCCAGCCTGGAGCCCTTCGGCTTTGCGGGCGAGTGCGGCGCCGTGGTGGGCGTGGCGGGGGGCTTCGGGGCGGGGCCCGCGCTGGCCCGGCCCCCGCGCGAGAAGCCCTTCCGCTGCGGGGAGTGCGGCAAGGGCTTCAGCCGCAACACCTACCTGACCAACCACTTGCGCTTGCACACGGGCGAGCGGCCCAACCTGTGCGCGGACTGCGGCAAGAGCTTCAGCTGGCGCGCGGACCTGCTTAAGCACCGGCGCCTGCACACGGGCGAGAAGCCCTACCCGTGCCCCGAGTGCGGCGAGGCCTTCAGCCTCAGCTCGCACCTGCTGAGCCACAGGCGGGCGCACGCGGCAGCCAGCGGCGCGGGGGCGGCGGCGCTGCGGCCCTTCGCCTGCGGCGAGTGCGGCAAGGGTTTTGTGCGCCGCTCGCACCTGGCCAACCACCAGCGCATCCACACGGGCGAGAAGCCGCACGGCTGCGGCGAGTGTGGCAAGCGCTTCAGCTGGCGCTCGGACCTGGTGAAGCACCAGCGCGTGCACACGGGCGAGAAGCCCTACATGTGCTCCGAGTGTGGGGAGACCTTCAGCGTCAGCTCACACCTCTTCACGCACAAGCGCACGCACTCGGGCGAGCGGCCCTACGTGTGTCGCGAGTGCGGCAAGGGCTTCGGGCGCAACTCGCACCTGGTGAACCACCTGCGCGTGCACACGGGCGAGAAGCCCTTCTGCTGCGGCCAGTGCGAGAAGCGCTTCAGCGACTTCTCGACGCTCACGCAGCACCAGCGCACGCACACGGGCGAGAAGCCCTACACGTGCATCGAGTGCGGCAAGAGTTTCATCCAGAGCTCGCACCTGATCCGCCACCGCCGCATCCACACCGGCAACAAGCCGCACAAGTGTGCAGGCTGTGGCAAGGGCTTCCGCTACAAAACGCACCTGGCGCAGCACCAGAAGCTGCACCTGTGCTAGGGGCCGGGCCTCGGGGAGGCTGCCCTGGTGGGGAGCATGTGGCGAGGAGCAGTTCTGCGGATAGAGCTTGTGGAGAGAAATGGGGAAGGGGCGGGAGGGACAATCTGAGTGACCGGGGAGTCTTGGTGTTAGGGGGTCTTGAAGGGGAGGGTCGAGTCTGTGGTTTTTTTGGGGTGTTCTTTTTTGCCTGCCTCCCCAACGGGACGTGTTTGGGAGATGTGCTTGAGCCATGACGTCTTCAGATACACGCGGTAGGGGTTGAAGAGCACGGAAGAGCAGGCACTTTGAGGACGTTGAAGAAGGGGGGTTAGGGGAGTGAACAGGATGGCAGGCAGTAGAGTAGGTCGGGCCGTGGGGGCCTATGGGCGTTGGGAGAGGCTTATGGGGTAAAATAAAAGGCGGGTATGAATCATTCTGTCCTGGGCTCACCAGGTGTTAGGTTAACACTGTTTGCCCTGTCGCCCCACATCAGCCGTAGTCTCATGAAAAGTAGAGGAACCTTGTCGATGCTATGGGAGAAGATATTTAGTATATATTCCCCTTCATTTCTCTGAGCCACAGTTAGCTGCTATTTTGAGGCATCCAGGGGAAACTGGGCAGGAAAGCTTATGCACTCTGATTGCAAGGACAAAATTGAAGTTTGGAAATCCGTTCATAATAGGCTTTAAGATCACCTGGGAAATCTTGGTTCTGCTCCCCCTGGTTCTTTGCCACTTCCTTTAAAGTAGTCTAGCTTCATGCTGGGTCAAGGTGGTCTGTGTGGATGGGAGGTGTTCGGTGTGTGCCAAGCCTGGTATTTCACGTCTCACTTGTGATCTTCGAAGTGCAGGGGAATGAAACAGTCCCAGCTATGTGTGGCTTTCACTTTTCCAGGTCAGCATGTTGCTTGTTTGAAGTGAATCTCAGATCAGCAACTATTGCCCCAGTGACCTACTACAAAAGTCATCTAGCTCAGAGTTTTGCTGGCCTTATGTGAGAAATCCAGGAGAGCAGATGTTCACATGTTGGAGTGCAGAGCTTCTTTGTCTCATTTGCCTTTGCTCTGTATCCAGTGCCCCCCTCCCTCTTGGTAGTAATGGGGGAGATAATCGAACAGCCACCTCCATCCATATTGATATGGGCTTTTGGTCTGAATAGAGATATCTTTTATGTACACAGGGAGGCACAGTAGAAAGCTCAAGGTTTTACACAAGGAAGGCCCAAGCAGGGAAAGGTGTTAAGTGCAAAATTGCCAAATAGCACAAGCAATGAATGTTTTCTGGTTGTTATATAAATGCCAAAATAGCACTTTTTTATTTCTAAAGTGCTTTATGCTTTTTAACGACCGTTAATTGTTTCTCACACCTTTGTGAGGTAGATCAGTATTATGACCCCTGTCGTAGGGAAGACCCGAGGACAGGAGTACAGCAGGCTGTTTGGAAGACAGGCTGACGACCGTGGGGATAGGTATGGTCAAACCTTTTGTGTTCTCCTGTCAGCTGCTAGAAAGACTTAACCTGTCATGATTTATATAATAAAATGAAGACACTGAAAATTCTTAATGCTTCATGGAAAACTTAAGGCTAGTCTAGAAGGGCCAAAGATGTCCTTATTGACAAAGCTGGTCTTTGTCACATAATTAGGGTATCTTAGGATTGTTCCATTTCTAGTAGGGGGCTGTAGTTAGATGACTCTTGTACAGATTTCGGTTACCTGTACGGAAAATTCCTCCCCCAGGTTAGCCTTTAGGAATTAGAGTTGTGGAAAGCAGTCTTGTTTTCTTCACTAGTGATTGTTAGTTGTTCTGTACTTTTCATGGAAGCATCTTCACAAACTGTTGGACACACTTGAAAGCAAGATTGTTTTTACAGTTATAGCAAACTTTCTGTGGATGCTGGTAATTTATACTTGATCAATTGTATTTTAACAAAGAACCTCCTTGGGGACTGTAGGGAAGCATGTTTTTGTCCTTATAAAAACACCTTCCCCCAAAAAGAAAAAATCCTGAGAATTCTGGGCTTGTACAATGCCTGTTGATCTTGCCCTCTTAATCAGTTTTTTGTTATTTACAAATGCAAATCGATTTTCAAAAGATAGATAATTTTGCAAGACACTAATTCTTTATTTTCTTTTAGTTGATTAATCTGAGCAAAATCAATGTCCATTATTTATTCTGACTCTTTACCCTGAATACTAAGTGTATAGGACTCCTTTGAAAATAATATAGCCAATTTGTAGGTAACCTTACTCCTTTGTGTGTTTTTTTATGCACATCTACCTCTTCCAGCCATTTTATGTTCTCTCAAATCTGTGCCTATGAAATCTCATGCAAATTTTGATTCTCCACTTTATGGGTTATTTGGCCTTTGACTGCCATTGTACTCTGTATGGTCTTGTCTGCATCAGCTATGTTATATATGGGCAGCTTTCAAGAAGGTTCAAGAGGGAAGGGGCATTGAAGTTCATATGAAATAATTTGGTGGCAGTGGAAATGTTTGGGTTTCATTGACCTCTCTTCTTTCAAGTACCATGGGTAAGAGAGTCAGCTACCACTTCAGTATCCCTTTGAGGAGCAGATCCCTCAGCAGAAGAAAACAGCCCAACCACCAAAATCCCCACTCGCATGGTGCATTTAAAATGTGATTCCATTTTTCCTACACTTCTTCAGGGATCATAGCTGCATTAAGTGAATTTAAATGCAGTCAGGAGGCTGGTTCTTGTATCTAGTTCAAGAATAATAGTTTTTCTTCAGCAAGCCCCACTGTGATGCACCCTTAAAAATGCTACTTTGAAGATTCCTTCCATCAACTCATTCATGCTGGTGGAGGCAAGTGTATCATTTGTTTCCCGGGGAGTTTGGTCAAGTGCAGGCTGCTCTTGGCTTAGCAGAAGCCGGAGCAGTTTCGGTAAGTTAAATGGCTTGATTCAATCTTGAGCTCTGAGTTGGAAAGAGAAGATGAGAAGTTAACCCCTTGAGCCATGTGGTTTCTTCAGGATCAAGAGGCTCTACAAATGTGAGAAAGTACAGATGAAGAATCTGTGTTCATAGACAATCTGGACTGTGTTTCTGAAGTTTGCGCACATTTCCCTTCAGTATAATGTTATTTTACAGCTGCTTGTTAAAATAGTGAATAATTTAATGATCCTAAATGTAACAGGTTTTGTGTGAGTGTGTGCTTGTATATGTGAGAATTGCTTTATTTTCAGGTGGTTTTATTTAATGATGGTTCCTCGGACAGCGTTCTGGTGTTCAGCAACCCATATGGAACATTTGTCATTAAATCCATATCAGTCTTTTTCCATGTCATTCTTCTTTGTCATCCATATGGCACTGAGATCCATATACAGAAGCTTACTGTCTGGTAGAACAGGGGTCAGCAAACTACTGAGTCTAGCCTATCTCCCTTTGCAAGTAAAATGTTCTGGGCTGTGGTCCTCTCCATACAACCTTGCTTACATGTTGTCTGTGGTTGGTTTTGCTCTACCACAGCAAGGCTGAGTCTTTGTGACAGAGGCTACATGGCCCACAGTCCTAAAATGTTTACTCTCTGGATATTTACAGACAAAGGTTGCTGACTCCTGTGTTTGAGTATTCTGGAAGATCCTGGATCATCCTGGAACTGGTTGATGTCTACATAATCTGCCTATTTTAACCAGTAATTCAGCAGGGCACTTCCGTATTCTTGTAGCTTTGGGATGTTGGGAAATGTGTGAATGCTATGCCACTGGTATCAATTTCTTCCTTCCTTGGAGGAACCTTTCTGTGGGGCATTTTGACAGGAAGTGGGGAAAGCCGATATGGGGAAGAGAGGCAGTCTTAGGTCTCACCCCCTAATCTATTAAAAAAAAAATGTATTCCTGAATAACATCACAAAGTATTTTCCTTCCCTCAGCTCTCAGAAAGGTAACTTAATGGCTGTTGATAATACTGGATGGAACTTAACCAGCTAGACTGGCCTTTTACTTAAAATGTTTTTTAGTTGCTCTGTGCCCAACCTCAGGGAAACAATGAGACAGGCAGTTTGTAAGGAAGGGATTCACAAGAAATAGAAAAAACGCAGTGCAAAAGGCACTTTATGTTCTTGTGATGATCACAACCACCTCCTTGTGTGAGTGTCCACCCACCCTGTCTTGCCTGGCAGGGCCGGTGGATTTGGGGTCCTGGTCATGCACTCAGTCCAGGATTTATCAACATTCCTCCCTAACCTAACTATTCAGGTCTGAAGCAACCACCAGTCTAGCTCCTGGTCCCTAGGAAAACTACTGAATCAAGTATTTGAAGTATTTGTTCAGTGCTCTGTGGAGACATGGCAGTGAACCTGGACTTCTGGGCTCTGTCATGAGAGGATGCTGGTCCTGAACATGCTGTTGGAGCAGGGCTCTGTCTGCCTTCCAGGTAGAGAGGATGTATCTGGTCAACTTGGAATTTTGGGGGCTGAATTAGTTTGAGATCAAGATTTCATTAATCTAACTTAACTATATATGGTAGAATTACCTGGAGAGCTTTTTTTTTTTCTTTTCTTTTCTAAAGATTTTATTTATTTATTGAGAGTGAGAGAGAGCATGAGAGGGAGAAGCGGACTCCCCATGGAGCTGGGAGCCTGATGTGGGATTCGATCCTGGGACTCTGAGGTCGTGACCTGAGCCGAAGGCAGTCGCCCAACCAACTGAGCCACTCAGGTGCTTTAAAAACAAACAAGCCCTACCCCCCAAAAAAAACCCGGGGCACCTGGGTGTGTCAGTCAGTTAAGCATCCAACACTTTTTTTTTTTTTAAAGGTTTTATTTATCCACTTGACAGATCACAAGTAGGCAGAGAGAGGGGGAAACCGACTCCCCACCGAGTAGAGAGCCCGATGTGGGCCCAATCCCAGGACCCTGAGATCATGACCTGAGCTGAAGGCAGAGGTTCAACCCAGGCTCCAGAGCCACCCAGGCTCCCCAAGCATCCAAATCTTGATTTCAGCACAGGTCATGGTCTCAGGATGATGAGATTAGGCCCCACATCAGTTCCACGGTGTGAGTGAAGCCTGCGTAAGATTCTCTCCCTCTTCCTCTTCCCCTTTCTGCCCCTAAACACCACCCCACTAAAACCACCTCCACCAACAAAATCTGACAACAACCAAAAAATTCTACCAAATGGTGGTTGGTTGGTTTGGGGTGAAGTCCAAGTAACAGTAATTTTACATATAGACCTCCTAGGCAACTTTTATGTGCAACCTGGAATGAGAATTCTATAGGACCAATCAGGCGCCTTCGTGCTCTCTTGGCGATTACAGTAAGTAAAACTAATAAGCCTCACATCCTCTCCCCTGCTAAGAGTATAGAGGCAAAGGGTGTGGGCAGACAGCAAAGCCAGACAATGCCAGGGTCACTGCTGCGGCAAGTCAGGCTTTGCAGCCTGCCCACGCCTGCTAGGCCTACTTTTTACGTACACCTTCCCCACGTAGATAATAAGTAAGGGCCAGGAGAAGTGCCTGTTTTCGCCATTCATCAGATAATGCCAGATGGGCCTCACGGGCTGCTGCTGGCCTTCCTCTGCCAATCATAGACTTCCTGCCTTTCCTTCTTTCTGATCTTCATTCCAACTCAGCTCACTTAACAAAGCAAAATTCCATGCATTTCTCCCTTCCTGAGCTGCCCTTGGCAATAGAGTTGTTTTCTGAATTTTGCTCCTGGAGGGAAAGGGGAGGAGCTCACGCTTCAGGTCTCCAGCTTGAACACACTAGCCCTGGGTTCCGTTCTTTCCTGGCCAGAGCCGCAAGTGTCTGCAGATTACATTTCCCTGCTGCCCGCCTGTGTTTCCAAGGTCACCCCGGCTCACCCAAAGCCCATTCCCATGGTTTTCAGTCTCTAGCGGCCCCAGTGGGATCCAGGCGACTGTTCCCAGACTCGTCTGCATCCCGTTGGTGACCTGCTTCACCGCAACCAAAGAGTTGGATGGCAAGGTGTTTCATGTACCTAGCTGGCTCCCACACGTCTATATTTCCAGGGGTTTTGTGCTAAGTGAAAGGACTGAATGGCCCCAGGCCTCACAGCTGCTGGAAACTAGGGACTCCCTGGAAGTGACTTGACGTCATTTATTCACAGAAGAGTCTCCCCAGAGATGCCTCCCCTGACCCACGAGGACTGGAAGGTTTCTTCTGCCGAGATGTTCCCAGAACGTCCCAGACACAGCTCCTGTGTATGAGCAGGTACCCTGAGGTGCTGGCTCATTGAAAGCAGAGACCCAGAGAGGGTCACTCCATAAGGATGCGGAGTGCCGCTGGGCTGGGTGGTGCTTGCTGCCAGGGGTTAGAGAGAGAGAGAGAGAGAGAGAGATTTTCACATGTTCAAAGGCTCCAGAACAGGGCAGGGGAAGGCTGGTTTTGCTCTCTGCCTAACATCAAACCCAGGTTCCCGGTGGTGAATCGGTTTGCAAACTGCAAGTTGTGACTTTTTGGATTTGGCCCCTGGTGGGAGAAGGAAGAACTCTAATACCAAGGCGGTGGGTGTTAATGCCTGGGTAAGATGAGGCCTCCGGCAAAGGCTCGGGGAAAAGCAGACTCTGCGGAGGACGTGTGCCAGGGTCACTGCTGCAGCAAATCAGGCAGTGTCCGTTTTATCTGGCTTTGGAGGGTAGGGGAAAGAGGCAGTGTGACCTTGGAGGAGTTAATGAAGCAAGGGGCTGCTTAGGGACCCGGCTAGACACGTTGTCAGGTCTAGTGTTCGAAGGTGACTGAGTAAAGCCAGGACTTTGATGCACAAGGACCACCTCCAGGTTTCCACTGAAGCAGCTCTACTGCTCTCTGGGTTAACATCGATGGACACAGTAGAGGTCATGGACATGACTTCACAGCCAGACAGCTGCTGGACCAAGGGAGCCACTGCCTAGTGCTGCCGCAGCCTAAGCTGGGCACCTCGGGTGGGCTCAGTCTTGGCCTTGTCGGTCCAATGGAAAGATGTCGGTGTGAGGTGTGGGGAGAAGATCTGGAAGGTGTAGGGGCTGTGCAAAGATTAGGAAACAAGGCAGTTGCACACCGTCGTCTCATAGCCTGGCTTCTGGGGGCCTAGAAGGAGAAGAAAAGCAGTTGCTTGCCTGTGGGACTGCACCCTTTCCAACTTCCAGCTCCTGAGGCAGGGGGGTGGAGGGGACAGAGGGGAATGAGAGGATGGGAGACCATGGCCTTCACTCCTTTCCCGGGGACAGAGGAAGAATGGAGGAGTCGGTCCTGCCGTCCTTGGAGGGAAGAGTGCAGGACAGAGCTCTGGCATTCACTGGCTGTGTTCTTGAGCAAGGCTCGGATTTCTCTGGGCCTGTTTTCCTCTTCAAGTGACACCATCTCTATGGACCCTCCCCACTCGAGTGTCTGGTGGTGGTCACAGACCTTAAAACTTGGGAGGCATCCATATCTCAATACAAGAATGACACGAAAGCTCGTCTAAGTCCGTGTTAGTTTTGGGGGCCCAGCTGTGACTGCACTGCCAAGGAGGGAGGGAACACTCTGGTGGGCTCCTGCTTGGTCTGGCCTTGGTCGTCCACAATCGGGAGGGGTGTTGTGCCCTGTACAGATGAGAAGCCAGACCCCAACAGAGCTGGGGAAGGGCTAGGGAGCCACTCGGTCAGCTTCGGCTCTGCGCAAACGTACGGCTAGAGAATGGTGTTATGGGGGCAGGTCGCTGCAGAAGCACAGTGGTGCTGGGGGGGTAGCGGGGGGCGACCACTCACCAGTGTCCAGTATCATTGGGACTGGACCTAGAAGTGGGCCACGGGCTCCAGTGTGCCGGTAAGGGCACAGACCCAGGAGAATAAAGAGAGTTGAGTCACTCTGAAAAGGGCCAAATTGAAAGAGAGCCCAGGTGTTCACTCTTGTTTGCAGAGACGGAAGAGTCTCTTCTCTTTTGCACTGGTCTTCCCCAGCCCTCCCTGGCCCTGGCTACTTTTGTTCCTGTCCCGGGAAGCCCCTGCTTGTCTCTGTTCTTGCCAGACCAGCATTCTACAAGCTGGGTCGGGCTGCATGGGCTCCACAGAAGGATCAGGCAGTTGGGGTGCCGGTTAAGCCTGCCCCCTGCCCTCTTTCCAAGTAGTCTCTCTTATCCCTATCTCTTTTTCCTTAGCAAGTATGCTGGCCCTGCGCCTTCTTGGCCTCCAGGAGGCTGTGCCTCTCCTGCCTATTCTGAGCACTGTACTCTCAGGCCAAATTCAGGGCAGCAAATACAAGGTCACCAGTCCAGGTGGGTAAAATCTCTAGACTTGTCTTGGACAATCTTCACTCTACTCCCTCCAATCCCGTCTATTCTGGTCCAGAGTCTTTTTCCTTCCCTTCCCCTTTCTTTACCTTTCACTTATTTGCCTTTCTTTAAAGAGGCATTTATTTATTTATTTAAAGATTTTGTTTATTTATTGACAGAGAGAGACACCGCGAGAGAGGGAACACAGGCAGGGGGAGTGCGAGAGGGAGAAGCAGGCTTCCCACTGAGCAGGGAGCCCAATGCGGGGCTCGATCCCAGGACCCTGGGATCATGAGCTGAGCTGAGGGCAGACACTTAATGACTGAGTCACTCAGGTGTCCCTAAAGATTTCTTTATTTATTTTAGAGAGACAGAGAGAGAGAGAGTGTGTGTGTGCGAGCAGGGGGAGGGACAGAGGGAGAGGGAGAGAGATCCTAAGCAGATTCCATGCATGGAGCCGGACATGGCCAGGGGTGGGGGATGGTGAATTGGGGGATCCTTGATCCCAGGACCCAGAGCTTATGACCTGAGCTAAAATCAAGAGCCAGTGGCTTAACCAACTGAGCTACCCAGGCACTCCCAGAATCTCCTTCTTTAAGAACATTGTCTTCCTTCCTTCACTCCTTACATATTCAATGGGTGCTCACTCCGGGCCAGATGTGGGAATACAGCTGGGCACAGGTTGCCAGCACAGGCTCCTCGCGCTGCCTTCCAGAGTCCACAGTCTAGTTAGGGAGACAGATGAGTTCATAAGCAGCCACCTGGACTGTGACTAGTGCCTAGTGGAGAGACATGCTTTACCCTTCCCTGGAAGGCTGGAGACTCTCTAGGGGAGGCACAGCCTGAAGCATGAGGACAAGTTGGCTGAGGGACGGGAGCCAGGAAATAGGCATGTGTTGCAGGCGGGAGAGGCCATGGTGGGAGCGTGGTGTGTGTGGCTGTAGTGTGTTCAGGTGGCGGGTTGAGAGGTGTCAGAAGCTATAATAATCCCCCCCCCATATTCAATGCTGCTCAAACCCTATTTTGCCTGGCCCCAGGTGCCCCTGCTATAAACATTCCTCTTTCCTTTACCACAGGGATTCTAGTGTGTTCTCAAGGGACTGCATCCTAGGCCAGCTCTGCTCCTGATTTATGGGTGACCTTGGGAAAGTCACTTTACATCTCAGGCCTCAGTTTCCTTGTTTGTGAAAAGAGGAAGGGAAGGAACCCATAGCTAAATGGGCTATGGGCCTATGGCCCTAGATCAGCTTATTTTAAGTCTAAAAATTTAGAGTTTATTTTAGGGTTCATTTTAACTCTAAAATGTGAACCCCACAAACAATTTGATCTGTCCTGGAGGGGATAGGGAGACTCCCTGGTTTACCCGTGATTAGGAGGGAGTTGTTTTACCTACTGATGAAAGAAATGCTCATAATCAAGACTAGTCACTTAGTTCCCAAAGCTTAGGGAAAAATCAAATGTGGGGCCCGGCCAGGTCCACACCAGCCCCATACCCACACATCGTCCCTGCTTCTTTGTAACTCAGCCCACGACTTTACAGATTCCAGCTGGTGCAAGGGGGCGTTTCGTCCTGCCTCGTGTAAAGGATATTCCTGCCTCGATAAGGGCAGAGACCATGCTCAGAGGACGACAGAGCCAGGAGCCCATGTGCCAGCCCTCTCTGTGGCCGGCCCCTATTTTGGGAGAAGGACTGACTTTGCTCGCGCAAGTTCTTTTGTTTCTTGAGGAAAGACTGCACTCTTAATTACTGGGGAGCTTCAGGTTTCTAGAACAGACTGGTGACTGTTCCAGAGTTTGCAACTGACCCCAGGGTCGCCTGCCCTTGGGGACAGAGTGGCCAGTCCACTTTTTGTTAGTCCTCCCCTCCCCCTCCACTCCATCATAATGAGTCTCTTTCATGCCTGGAAACACCAGCTCCCACTCCCCCCACTCAATACCCTTGTGTGGGATCCCATGATAAAGGAGGACTCCCTACAAACTTCCCTCAGAGTCCTTGATGCTTTCAGAAGCATCTTCTTTTTCTTCTAATGAGATTTTCTCTGAATTCAGTTTTTAAACCTAGAACATCCTTATTTTTGCATTTTGAAAACTCTCTGGGCATTACGTTGTTTCAGACTGTACATCTCATTTCCAAACCCCTTAACAATCTTACCAGTTGCGTTCTGCCTTCATAAATGTCTTTCCCTCTCACATTTCCTTCAAGCGCTCACTCTTCATGCAGTGCGGATGGATTGCTCCGCCCCCCCCACCTTCTTCAGGTTCATTAATTTCCTGACCTTATCGTTAAATTCCTTCTTGCTTTGTCATTCCTTCAGCCTCCCCGACTCCCTTCCTTCCCCATCTCAGCAATTCCATTTGTTTGCATTTTGTCTGCCTATCTATCCATCCAGTCTTCTGTCCAACCCACCACCCATCCATCCGTCTGCCTGTCAGTCCGCTGTCCATCTGTGTGCCTGCTTTGTGTCAGGCACCGGCCCAGGCACTAGAGACACAGAGATGAAACAGCTAATTGCTGCCCTCAAGAACAAGACAGCATGGCGTGGGAGGGCAGAATAATCCCTGTGCAATTAGACGTGCACATGGCACGCAGATGATCAGATGGAAGCTTTGGGTGGTGGAAAGCACTTGGGAGGGATGTGCTGACAGGAGCGGTGGGCAAGGCCTGAGCAGGAGGGACACAGTGCTTAAGCGCAGCCATATGTAAAAGCGTCCTGTTTGCAGGAAGTGCCAAACCCTGGCCTATTCCTGGAGTAGAGCATAAAGTTGGGGAATCCGGAGATAGGGTAGGAACTGGCGGCAATATAGTCCAGAGAGGTGGGCAGGCACTAACTCTCCAAGGGCCTTATCTGGTATCCTAAGACACTCCGGGCTCTCCTAAGGGTCCTGGATGGTTTCTCGGTAGGACACAGACGTGGTCAGATTTGACGTTGGGTCGACAACTCCGGCAACAAGGATGCGAGGGGATTTCGTGGTGACTCTCTGAGGCAGGGAGGCCAGGCAAGAGACGACGATGGCCTGAACAATGCCGTGTTCCTAGGGAGAGAGGGGACGCCCACAGCAGGCACTTTGGAGGGGAAATGGGTGGGACTGATTGATAGGCTGGAGGGAGAGTGGGCGAAGGACTTCCCAGGTTCCTGGCTTGGGAGAATGGGGGCATAGGGGGTGCTGTGACCCTATTCGGGCATTTCCTGACGTAGTAGTGTGTTCGTTCTGCCTCAGTCTGGCCCCAGTTGCCCTCTGTGTCCCGTTTTTGCTAACATTACATAAATGAGGCCTTTATTTCTTGCTGAGATTCTTGAAGTATCCTCTTAATCTCTTCCAATCCATCCTACACACCAGTGCCAGAGTAACCTTCCAGGGACAGCTGAACAGGTTGCTGACTGCATATTGAATAATCTCCAGGTTCTTTAGCCTGACTGTTAAGATTCGTTGCTAGTGGGGACATGGAGACGTGCTCTTTGCCCTTAACAAGTATAGTTTTCCACTAAGGTATATTACGTGTAAAGTAACTAAATGTCAAAAGGTCTTTAGAAGGGCAACCGAGTTGTGCTCTGAGGGGAAAGAAGGAAGGAGGCAGAGTATCTCCTAGCGGTGACCCCAGGTGACCCTGGTCTTTTCCCATCATGTCTTTCCAGGTGTGTCTTCCATTCTCCCTGACACCTATGCTCTCTGATCTGTCCACACCACCTAAAAGGGACTCCCCTCTCCCACCTCTGTTTCTTGGCAGACTTCCTTGCCTTTGCCTGGGATACATCTCCCCTGCCACATCTGCCTGTTGAAATCCTACCCATCTGTCAGTATTCAGCCCAAATGCCAGCGCTTTATTGAGTCCCCTACCCTGATGGGATCCTCTTTCTAACGGCCTTCGTACATTTTATTGTGTACGGTACCTGCCGCCTGGGAACAGAGATGGAACCCTGGAAGCCTTAGCTGTGGGTCTGGCCTGCAGATGTGTTTCATTAGTTTTTACTCTTTTTTTTTTTTTCTTAAACGGAAATTAATTTATTCACAAAATTACAACCAATATCAAACATACAGAAAAGTACAGAATATGCTGTAACCTTTACCCAGGACCTACCACCAAGAGTGAACACGGTGGGCTGCCCACTCTTTAAGAGATAAAATATTACACATACGATTGCAGCAGCCGCCCACACGTTCCCAGAGCTGATCCTCACACAGTTTTTGAAATTTAGAATTAGGTGCCAATATTTAGAAATAGAGAGATTTCATATAAAATGTGGGAACGTTTTGCTTTCGTCAGAGAGTCCGAAGATCTGGGAACTTAGGGTGTATCCCAGGCCTGAACCGGGGGTGCTTGGCGGCCGCCAGCTCCCAGGAGCAGAGCGTGTGGTCTCCTGGACACCACAGTCCCCCGTCATTCCCCGCCAGGCCTCCCGGCTCTAGCCCACCTCACTTACAGTCTGGGTGGCTGGCTTCTGCAGGTGTGGGAATTTCACCTCTTCTGGTAGGCCCTTGGAAGCCCTTTGATTACTTGACCTGAGCCACGAACTCACTGAATGACCTCGAGCAAATTACTTACCTCTCTGTGCTGCCCCTTCCTCCGAAGTCCAATTAGGACCATTGTATGAGATGTGGAAGGGAATACCTGGTATGAAATTCTGCTGCCCGTGGTCCGTGAACTTTTGTCTGAAACTCTCGGGGCTAGCTGTGTTTTGAAATTCAGATTTCTTTCAGATTTTCAAGAGGTAATAAGGTAATATCATATATTAAGTAACACCCCAAGGAGGCTCTGCGCCAGCACTTCGTAATTGCAACACATTGAAATATCTCCAGGAAAAAAGCACGGATATTCACATGACCTGTGATACAGACTTGGCTTGCTGTCCTCATGGAAGCTTCCTAGGTGTCCAGGTGTAATTGGCACCCGGTTCCTACAGTCAGAGGGCAGGGAGAGACTTAAGAGGCTGCTCCGGGTTGGTAGGCGGCAGCTACGCTGTAATAAGCCAAGGGACCTTACTAACGAGGCTTATCTTGGGTGGCCCCGAGATGAATGGATCCTTGTGTCCATCTGCCAGATCTTAAAAAGTTTGTATAGAGGCCTTCCCTGGGTTCGGTCAGGGATACTGGGCGGGTGTTCTCAACACCACATTATCTCAAGACCTGGCCTCTGGGAATGGAAAAGGCAAGCAAGGGCCGGCATGCCAAGGACAGGGGAGGGGCTGGAGAGCTTCTGAGAGCCCTGGTCCTGCCCGAGGGTCAGTCGGGGGTCACATCTCTTGGATGACCTTCCCTGATAGCGTCATCCATTTCAGGGTGGGACAGACGGCCTGGAGCTGTCGGGGTGCCAGCGATGAGGGGGCCCATCCCAACCCCAGAGCTGCCCTGCCCTCATCCCAGACTATATTCGGCTCTTTCTTGGACATCTGGACTTACTGATGAGAGGTCAGTATTGCTCTTTGCATGTTAATGAATTGAGAATTTTATACGTGGAGTGAAAGACAGGGGCTCTGGGTTTCTACAACAGCTTGTCTGGCTGGCCTTCAGGTCTGCCTCACCCCCTCTCAGGCCTTCAGGCCCCCTGCCACCTTCCTGTGGGCCCTTCATTCAGCCATTCACCGGCCTGCCAGCCCCACCTCTGCCCTCAGGCCAGCCTCACTGTCCCCTCTGACACCCTAAACTGTCTAATCTCCCCTGGGCTAAACCCTTCCCACCGCGCAGGCCAGCCTCTTCATTCCCCTTCACCCTCCTGCCCTCCCACCTCTACACTTCACCCTCTCCGCGGCACCGCTGCTCAGGCTCCTCACCTGTCTGGAATATCTCCCTCTTCTACCCAAGTCCCATCACCCCCTAAAGGCCTCGCTGAGGCCCCACTGCTCTGTGGGGCTTCCTCACTGCCCCCCCCCCCCCCACATCCGGTGAGCTCCGTTCCCTGGACTCACCCTTAGGGCTTAACTGGGCGCGGAGCCCTTCCCTGCATCTTCATTCACTCATTCACCCCACTCCAGGTGGGGGGAGGGGCCCGGAAAGGAAAGGAGCGGGGGAGGGGATGGAGATGGAGATGGAAGCAAAGGGGTGGAGAATGGAGGGGGGGAGGGGGAGGGAGGAGAGGGGAGGAGGGAAGAGGGCTTCTGTGCATTAGCTCTAAAGGTCTGCAGCCCTCAGTGCTGTGCCCAGGATGAGTAAGAAGGGCCAGTTCCATGGGCCCAAACATTCTAAGGCTTTTGGGCTTATTCAGCTAGACCGCCAGCTCATTCCTTCCCCTCTCCTCTGTCTCTGCTCCCTTGCCCTCTGGCCACAGAGCTCCTCGTCTTCCTGGTGAGAATCCCTGGCGGGTTCCTAGATAGGGAATCTCACCAGGTTAAAAACTCAGCTGAAGAGCCCTTGTCCCGGATTTCACCTCCCTCCTTCCCTTTCCTGGCACGTGTCAAGGTGTGTGCATTGCCCAGGAGGGGACAGGCGCTGCCCCCTGTGTTCTGTGCCCTGGAGGGAGGCAGGAGGGAACGTGTCATTCTCCCCTACCCCCACAGGATGGGGCCACCCTGCTCTGATACCGATGCCCACTGTGGGTCCTCTGGCCCTTGGGGTTTTAAAAGTGATAGAAACCCTCGTCCCCACCAGAATAGTTTTTCCCTTTCTCCTTAGAATGAAAGCATAAACTGTCTCCTTCGGGGTAATCAGACTCAACTGAATTCATAATCCGTACATTCCCTGGGTAAGAAAGAAGCCATCTGGATGCTTGGTATGACCCTTCCGTGGCTCTGGTTCGTAGAGACAGGCTACAGCCCAGTCTGGAGATAGGCAGCTCTCACCTCCCATACTCTGAGCCCAACAGCCACCTCCTCACCAGCTTCTGCTTCTGCTTCACCAGTCTCTGCTGGCCCTGACTGTGTTTCTTTCAACTGTTGGTCCTCTACTCAACTGAGGACCGTGTCATCATTCAAGTCCCCAGACCTGCCTTGGTTGGCCTCCTCTCCTCAGGACAACAGAGAAGGATGCTGGTTGCAAAGGCCAGTGATGAAGGGGAAGACGGAGGGAAAGGACAGAGGCTAAGGAGGTAGAGGGATAAAGCCTCATTCCAGCAGGGAGTGTGAGAGGTAGATGGGGAGAGGAGAAACAGTAGGGATCAGTTGATTCTGCAGGGGCAGTGGGGGTAGTAGACTTCTCTACGTCTTGAACCAGGTAGGAGACAAAGTTTTAGGGGCCTTCACACCTGGTCCCTTTACTTTCCTGGTGTGGTTTCCATGGTGTGGTTTCATGATGTGATTTGAAAGTTTAGATACAGGTTGTGAACTGCCAAGGTGGCCCCAGTGCATCCTATGTCCTAGGGGTCTTCAAGGATGTTGACATTGGTGATAGAGGCTGGTGGCATCTCTGCCTCTCCTTCCCCTGCCCAGGCCATCTGGCAAGGGCCTGAAGACCTCCCAGCTACCCCTCCGGGGTTCTGCTGGGTCTCCTACCCAGGGCTGAGCAAGAAGGAGGTGACCCAAAGGAACCCGCCTCTCCCAAGGAGCAGCTTGGGCACACTCCTCCTCTCTGTGCTCTGTTTGCGCCGCTGACCAAGCCCTCCACCCCACCCCCATTGTGTTATAAATTTAGGCAGTTCAGGTTGCAAGATTCAGTGGACAGATAGGGGTTTTCTAGTCAGTCTAAAATGTCCTGGTCACTTAGCAGTTAGTGAGTGGTATCTGATGATCAAGTTTCCTTAGCCATAAAAGGCAGTAAGGTTTCTAGACCGTACTGGAAGAACTTCCTACTTTCTAAACCTTACTAGAAACCTTAGTAAGGTTTCTAAACTTCTCAGAGGTTTCTAGAGAGAGTTAAATGAAGTGATATTTGCCTGAAACATAGCAAATGCTTCGTCGGTCTTAATCCCCACCCCCCGCAACGCTTCTGCCCACCTCCATTCCATGCTGCTTTTCTAAATAGGAGATAATGATCCCTAGAAATGGAGGGGGAAGGAGGAAGGTATGTATTCACGTCAACCACAGCGTCTTCCGGATTAGGCATTAAAACATTTATTACTCTTTCCACTGAGCTGTGCGTGGGACTAGGAATTTGTAAAAGATAAGACATACTTTGCATGTAACAAAGGAAATGGAACTAACAGGCAACATTCTACACGGAAGAGGCCCGAATAGCTCAGAGCCAGGAGTGGAGGCTTTCGTCTGAGCAGCTACAGCAAATCTCCCTGTCGGTCCTCTGCAGTGTGGGCGGGACAGAAAGCTTCCGGTTGGGCCAGGGACGGGGAAGGTTTCCGGTGGTAGGAGGAAAACAGTAAGGCAGCCATCTTGTAAAGGGAGGCAGTAGGACCTGGGCCTGTGGCCTTGTTTCTTCCTGTATGAAGCCAGAGGGGGAGAGCTCAATAGACGACTCCCAACAACCTCTGTATCTACTTGTCACCCCCAGATTAGTGAGTCTTTGTTTTTAGGGTCTCTCTGTGCTGTTTCACCAGGGAACCAATCCACTCCACGGTTTTCTGCTTGGCTTCCTCCCAGCTGAAGAGCGGCTTATACCCCAGATCCCGCTGAGCTTTCTTATAGGAGAAGGTAAATACACTATTTAACAATGTCACTGTGTGGCGGTTGAAGGGGGGTGGATATTTGTAAATTGGACGGAGCAGAAAGCTCACTATTTCCAGTAGGAAGGCAAGCCAGTACTTCAGACATATGGGAAGGCTCATTCTGGAATCAAGGGAGAAGCCCCATTCCTTGCTCAAAGTGTAGTTGAAGTCATCATAGCTTTGGTGAGGTGTGTCATCAGAGATGTAATAGAACTGTCCTTGGACGCTTGGGGCTTTCTTGGGGTCCCGTAGGGCCCTCAAGGCCAGAATGTGAGCCCAGGCCACATTGCCAACATAGACAGGATTGGCGATGGAGAACTTGCTCTGATGTGTCAGGACCCCATCGTTCCTCAGGGCCTTGTATATACAGTCATAAAGGAATGCACTTCCTTCCCCATAGATATACATGGGCCTTAGGGCACAGGTGTGCAAGGTGCCACCATTTTTAAGGGCCCACCCATTAGCAGCTAGCACCGCCTTCTCTGCAAGCTTTTTGCTGTAGGGGTATGGAGCAGACCATCTTGATTCGAGATGCTCTTCTTCGTGGCCATTCTGGATGATTTCCCTGTAGGAGTTGGGGCCAGCCACCTCAATGGTGCTGGTATAGATGAAGATCGGCACACTAGCCTGGGCACAGGCTTCCAAAAGGAGCTGAGTACCTGCCCATAGGGAGTACAACATCAGCGTCAACAAATAACCTAAAGGGCCTATCATGGCTGCAGACCATGTCCACCCCCTTCCCCAAGTGAGATGGTTACTGCAGATCAGGAGGAGTGCATTCCTCTGTGTCTCCAGCTAAGATCTGAACATGCTATAGCCATAGGAAAAATGCAAAAAGGCAAAAGTGAGAAGAAACCGAACTTTGGGTTCTGGAGAGCAAGAATTCTAGTTTTTTTTTGGAATTCCTGGACCTGTGTGTGTACTTTGAATTTTGGAAAAGGACAGAGGATCGCCGTTTTATGTTTTGCTGAGTGAAGACATTAGAAAATTTTCACTTATCCCTACCACCTCGTTAAAAACAGTTTATTTTAAATAAAATATAATTAGGAGGCCATACTCAGAATATGGACTAGAATTTTACCTAGTCCTGATTGAGTGTTCCATACAAAGGCCACTCCTAATTCTGACTGTGACTCCTTTTATCCCGGTCTGAAGAGTGGGGGTGAGAAACCTTCCTTTTACTTACTATTCTGGAGCCTGGCATTGACCTTCTAGGCTGAGCTTGCTGGAGAACCAGTAGGGGGAGTGTGCCCTCTGGTGGTTGATACCTATAATGGGATAATCTTGCAGAATCCTTTTAGCTGAGGGAGGTCAAGCAGAGCACCTTCCCCTTAAGTATACCGCCCCCCGCAAAGTTTCATTTTTATTTCTCTCTCTCTCTCTTTTTTATCTGTGCAATTTGATTTTTCAGAGAGACAGACTCATTAAAAAAACATCAGATCTAGAGGCTGAGAAAATGTGGGGCTAATCAACCTGCAGAGAGGGAAATGACCATTATTTGAAGTATCTTTTTTTTTTTTTTTTTTGCCTAAAATTAATTTATTGAGTTATGGACTAGTTTATTTGTCCATGGAAGCTACATTTGAAATATTAATTCTTTGCTAAAATTTGATGATTTAAAATTAAATGTGCACATCAGAGAAATATTCATTTAACTCATCTAATATTACCATGTATGAAAGTAAATGTCCTCATATGTATCTAGTATCTGAAATTTCCCAAAAGCCTTTATTTTTTTTCAGCATGACAGTATTCATTATTTTTGCACCACACCCAGTGCTCCGTGCAATCTGTGCCCTCTCTAATACCCACCACCTGGTTATTTGAAGTATCTTTTAAACCTGGAACTGACCTTGGTTTTAATTAACTGATACCTCTACCACTTCTCAGGGGTTTCAAATGCCCTGTTGTTGGGAGTCGTGGAGAGCAGGAATTAGCAGAAGGGGCTAAAAAGGAAAACTCAGTTAATCTAGCACCCTCCTTGCAGTGTGGGAGTGGAGAGGGTATGGGTAAGTAGAAATTAGAAAGGGTCTTCCTTGAGGTTGTACTACTTTACGCTGGAGACCCTAAAGCAACGAGTTGCTTTAGAGAAGAAGCCTCTGTCTAAGACTCATTCTAAGGACCAACTTTGTAGCGCAGGGCATGAAAACCAGATGGGACTGGGGGTTGGGGCGCTGTGGTCCTAGAGGGACTGGCCTCCAGCGCTCAGAAGGATGACTTTGCATGTGAAACTAGTAAGGGATTTAAGCTAATCCCTTAAACAACTGTGTCTCCTTTTAAAGTAGATTGGAAAGTCGCAAACCAGAAAGAGCCACCAGCCATTTACCGATGAGGATCGAGGGGGGGTGACTTTGGGCACCTAGCTAGAAAGGCCCCTTTTACAAAAGACCCAGCAGCGAGCTGAAGAAGTACTCTTATGGATATGGGCAAGCTATTATTGTTAAGAAGATACCACGGGAAGGCCAGGCCTGGGTAATTCTGTCCTGCCAGACGGCTGGGAACTAGCTTTGCAGGTCTCTTGAGATGAATCCTTCTTTGAGGTAAGCAGGAAGGAGCTAGATGTTCTCATTAGGCTGGGGGATCTCCCACAGGAGTCCTGCTACAAGGAAACTGGCCGGGAGCTTTGGCCCTTCACTCATAGTGGACACGGGGACCCTTCTTATCACAGAGTTCCTAGCTCTTGGCCTTACTGCGTGACTACCAACTCAGAGGGGCACAGAAAGGCTAATATGATGACCAGAAAGGCACTTGTGAGGTCTGGTCCTTGCCCAGGAGAAGCAGAAGAGAGTTGGATAGCCAGAGTTCAAGGTTGGATTGGAGTCGACCCTTGATTGGAGCTTCAGTTAGAAAGAGCTTTTGTGGCCTTTGGAGACACATAGGTGTGGGCTTAAATTCCAGCTTTCCTACTTGAACAAGTTATTTAGCTTTGCTCAGCCCCAGTTTCCTCCTCTAAAAAACTGAGCATAGCAGCCTTGAATCTCTCAGGAGTGATCAGAAAAAGCAGCTGGGGCAGACTCAGCAGGTGTTTGGGGATGGGAGCCTCTCCTTCCTTCCTGTTCTGTTTTCTGAGCCTCATGCACCCACCTCACTCCATAGCCTCCCTGGGATACTATACCCTTCAGATTGACATTCATGATGGTCTCTCGGTGAAGGACATTCATGACGTCAATGACAGAGGCAGTGTGAATGACAACCGAGATGCCCTGGCAAGCTCTCTTCAGGCACTGCTCATCCAGAATGTCTCCTTCCACCATCATCAAATTGGTCTTGCTCTGGAGCTCTGTGTGAACACAAGGCAGGTCACTGGAAGGTTTTCTGGATCTGGAAGTTTCCTGATAAAGGTGGCGTTTTCCCAGGTCTTCAAGGACAGGTACATGGGGGGAAAGGGTGGGAATGGGGGACAAATCCATGGAAGGAACAAGTTAAACAGAGGCACATACGTCCGAAGGTATAGCATTTATTGGGGAAGAGTGAACACCCGTTTCCATCCCATTTCATTCTAAAGGAAGGAAGGAAGGAAAGAAGGAAGGAATTCGTGCAGTGAGGAGTCAAGTATGGCTAGGATGGAAATTCTTTAAGAGATTCATGGGAAGTTCATAAAATTCATAAAGGAGAGTTAGGGTGATTATGGAGGGTGGATATAAGAGGAAAGAATTTGAATTTAATCCTAGAGGGAATGAGGACTCACACGTGCATTTGGAACAAGAAGAGAAACATAAACACAGTTGTGGGGTCGGTGCAGCCAACCCGGGCTGCACTATGTGAAACGGGTCAGTGTGAGGCATGAAATGGAGACATTAATTGAGAGAGAAATGGAGAGAATGTCTGCAGCAGAGTTCAGAGGAGGAGGACAGAGCCTGGGCTCCCCCAGCAGCAGCAGGCAAGGGGGTGGATACATAGGCTCGACTTCTCAGAACCTATCCAGCCAGCTCTTGGTTCTTATTGGAGGGAGGCCGAGAGGAAGAGGTAGAATCCATGTCAACCCAAGTATTTCCTGCGTAGGTGACCAGAAGGATAATGGAGCCAATAGCAGGGAATTTAGGATGGGCCCAAATGAGAGGTTTAACTGAAAAAACAAAAAACAAAAAACAAAAAACCAAACCAAAACCTGATTAGATATCATCTAAAGCAGGTATCAGTGCCGAAAATAAGTCAGCCACCAAGGGACTAATATTCTGGCCATTGAGCCAAGGGCAGTGGATTCAACCTCAGGGACATCACCTTCTTGGAAATTCACAGGAAGGGGCACTTCAGGTAACGTCCTCACTTCACACTGGCCGGTGAACTAAACAGGGTGCCACGAATAGTTTGGATAAATACCCTCCACTTATTTTGTGCTTTCTGCTTTGCCCACACCACCACAGTGTCCTGATTTTTCTTTCATGGCTATCTCATGACATAGGTATTCCGATTTCCACTATACAGATAGGGAAACTGAGGTAGATTCAGGTTAAGGGGCAGGTCTAAGTCACAGTTCCTTGGAAGACTCAGGCCTGTCCCTGCCTTCAAGCCTGGTTCTCTTTCCCGTGTCACCCAAGGGCAGGACTCTTTTTCTTTCCCTGAGGCAGATTAAGGATAATCTGCATACATACATTGTAGGCATGTTATGTATGTATGTATTTAAAGGGTAAGACAGTTTCATGGAAATAGGCAATGGAGACCCGAGAACAGTGAGAGAGAAACTGGAGTGAAAAATTCAGTGCAGGGAATTTTCCTTCCTGGGTTACAACTTGGAAGAACCATCTGCTTCTCCCTACGCTTCTGCCAAGTTTGCTCCGCCCTGGGCAAGTTCCCGCTGCTGGGCAGCTCCAAGAAGGCCCCGGAGGGGGAGAAAGGCAGGGGGAATCAGTAGGATTTTCTCTGATTGTGTCCCCATCTCTGCCTCCCCGCCCCTTGCCCCGCTCCCTTCTTCCCTTGTCCCTTCTCTGCTGACTTCGCAGGCTGGCTCCGATCAACCTATTAGTTTGCAGGGGTGCGGAGAGACCAGAAGAGGGCGCTGCCGATGTGTGGGTGGTCGAGGCGCAGCTCCCGCCTTCCTCAAGGCTCTGCGGACTCCTGCATTCTGCGCAGCCCGAACTCTCCCTTGCTTACACGGTGTGGGCTGCCTTGTAGGGAGGCCCTGAGAGAAGCTACTAGACGAATTAGTGGCTAAGAGCACAGCCGCTGCACTTAGACCTTCGGGGTTCAGTTCCAGCGTTGCCATTTTTCAGCGGGGGGACCTTGAACAAGTTAGCCTTTGCTATGGTCTGCGAGTTTGTGTCCTGCCAAATTCATGCGTCGAAATCCTAATGCCGGTGTGATGCTGTCAGGAGATGGGGCCTTCTCTCGAGAAGGGTCTCGAGGGTTTGACCTCATGAGGGGGTCATCGAAAAGAGATCCCAGAGAGAGCCCTCTACAGCAAGAAGACACAGGCTCTGAACACCGAGGGAGCTCTCACCAGAACATGACTCTGCTTTGCTCTTGGACTTCTGCCCCCAGAGCTGTGAGAAATAAAATATCTAACGGGTTGAAGCCACCCAGCCTGGGGGATCTTTTTGTAGCAGCCTTAGCAGACTAAGACACCCTTCTGTGCCTGCTTTCTTGTTTAAAAAGAGGAGGATAACATTACCTATCCTCCAGGGATGGTACCAGGAGCAAATGAATTGACCTGCGTAGAACACGGAGCGCAATGCCTAGTGTAGACAGACTGCTGTGAGGATTCTCCATTGGGATCTGTAGAGAGCCCCCTGCCCGCCCCGGATGCAGCCTGACTGGTCACACCGGGGAACTGTCTTCTGGTTGAACCTTGCCTTTCCCCGCATGGGCTGTCAGACTGTGAGTATTACTGAGAAGAAAAGATCGCAAACAAGTGGTGCTGATCGTGTATGTTCATATGTGTTCATCAGAGGCCCCGTTGAAGCAAAGGGTAGAGGAAATAGGACATGTGAGATGTTCAGAGCACAGGAAT
Source organism: Mustela putorius furo (assembly GCF_011764305.1). NCBI lineage: Eukaryota > Metazoa > Chordata > Mammalia > Carnivora > Mustelidae > Mustela > Mustela putorius. The sequence goes on from NW_025421424.1 coordinate 2,646,564, forward strand.
GAGGAAGAGAAGAGTGACGGGTACAGTCCTGGAGGGCAGCGGGGGGTGTGCGAGGTTGTGTGTGGAGAGGTAGGGTCTTCCGCGCACCCTGGGCCTGCATGTTGACACCCAGTCCGCAGGGGCTGGGAAGGGGAGGGGCTGCTTTGGGGGATACACAGTGGGGAAATGGGAGAGACTGAAGACTCCCTTTGCCAAGAGGCAGCCTTAGAGCCATATGACGGGGACATCCGTGATGAGGCTCTCTCTACTCTGAGCCCTGCAGTCCATTAATCAGAGTGCCTCGGCAAGTTGCTTTACCTTCATATACCTTGATTTCCTCAACACCCTGTTGGGGGAGAGCCCCTTCCTACCTTCCTCAAAGGGCTGTTTCAAGGATTTGGGGGTGAAACAGGTTTTTAGAAGTCTAGGTTGGCATTAGCACCGGGGCAGCAGTCTGGGGAAAGCAGCAGAGCAGTGAACAGATTCTGCTGTCACTTTTTTTTTTTTAATGTTATTTATTTATTCGACAGACAGAGGTCACAAGCAGGCAGAGAGACAGGCAGAGAGAGGAAGGGAAGCAGGCTCCCTGCTGAGCAAAGAGCCCAATACAGGGCTCGATCCCACGACCCTGAGATCTTGACCTGAGCGGAAAGCAGAGGCTTAACCCACTGAGCCACCCAGGTGCCCCTCTGCTGTCACTTTTCTTGTGGAGAAGAGATGTATAGGAATTACACATGAGGAACCCATGCTCTGGAGCCTCACAGTTTGTCTCTGGCTCCCTCCCATGCTGTTCGCTGTGTGTCCTCTCCACCTTCCTCCCCCCATCCTGTCACATACACACGTGTGAACACACACATACACGCACACACTCACACAGGCACGCATGCACACACACACACACAACACATTCAGCTTCACCTTCACTGGAAATGCTAAATGAAGCCACAGAAAGACCAGGGCAATTAAGAGGGGCAGGGACCTACTTGTAGGATCTCCAGATAATGGTGCTTGCCTGCCCTTTGGAGGTGTTGCACAGCTATTGCCAAGTCCACAATCTTCAGAACATTAGGGTTGTTGACAAGGGAGAGATACGTGATTTTATAAATGACAAGAAAAGAGACCTAGAGGCCAGAGTGGTGAGCCTGCAGTAATCCAGATCTCGAGTTCTGGATCAGGGTCAGACCCGGTCTCCTGACAGCTGTGTATGTCTTACATTATACCACCTCTGATTTCCTTTCTGATGACTTTGGACAGGGAATCATCCTTGATTTGGCTACAACTTTCCTTGATCAGCTAGACAAGACCCCCTCCCCATACCTGTGTAGAGGTTAAGATGGAGCAACCCACCCATGAACTCAAGTTCACTTACTAGAAAATTCCTCCCGCTGTTCTGGTCTGAAGACTTTGTCCAGTGCCCGGATCTCCTGCAGTTCCTTTTCTTCTGCCAACAAGCGAACGATCCTCTGACCCAGAAACCCTCCTGCACCTGTCACAAGACAGCTCCACCCAGCCATGGTCAAATAGGGTTGCCAAGAAGCACTCTCCAGGAATGAAAAAACTGGTGAGCAGATTAGATTACAGGGTGACCCTGGGATGGCCAGAAAGAGAAGTCAGGTGGTTATAGGCTCCATTTTTGCAAAACTCCCATGCCCAGGACCAGTTGAAAGAAAATTAAAAAGTGCTAACCTGTTAGACTGTTGGAAGCCACTTGGAAGAGCCTGGGTTCTGGTCTCCTTATTTCCCAAGGCAGGCCTGGAGTTTTATCCACTCTTGTTTCTGGCTCAGCCTCTTCACCTTGAACTCTTACCACATACTCTTTGCTCATGCCTTTTCCAGGTTCCCTCCTCCCCCAATGAGTAGTGACCTTTAATATATCTCTCATTCCTCTGAGGCACAGGAAACAAGTTTCAGGGCCACAGTGTGATAAAGGTTTGGTTCTCCTCGCAACAAGACATCCGGCAGTCAGTGCCAGCTGTCTGGGAGGCCAAGACCTGCGGATTTAAATGAAAAGACAAAATCTGCCAGCGCAATGGGAAAGTTTGCCTTGTGAAGTAAATACATTTGGGGAGAAGATCCACGGTGTACTCCATTAGCTCCCCTCTCAGAGTGTCATTGGAAATATTACTGTCTTGCAAAGTGTAGACATTTGCATTGGCAGCAGCTTCAGTCACCCTTGAAGTTCTACGGGCAGTGAATTTCCTTCCAATACTATATATCCAGAATCTCGATTTTCGTTTCTCCTTGGAGACCTCCAGAGTTGGGGAGGAAGATTACCACTGAAGGGAAGATCTCCAGTGGTAACTGTTTAGCTCCATGGCTTGGATAAGGAGTTGTGGCCACAGCAGATCTTATGACGTCTCGGTTATAAAACCACTCTCAGCAGAATCTCAGAGGATGCTGTGAATGCTTTGGGAGCTCCAGAGCTGTCCAAATACCAACTCCATAAGCTTTTTTTTTCTACTTTAAAAAAATCGAGGTGTGATTTACATGCATGAAGACATCCAAATCTTTTTTTTTTTTTTTTAAGACACCCAACTCTTAAGTGTTAGTTCAATAACCCTTTACAATTACATAATCATTTGGGGCGCCTGGGTGGCTCAGTGGGTTAAGCCACTGCCTTCGGCTCGGGTCATGATCTCAGGGTCCTGGGATCGAGTCCTGCATCGGGCTCTCTGCTCAGCAGGGAGCCTGCTTCCTCCTCTCTCTCCGCCTGCCTCTCTGCCTACTTGTGATCTCTCTCTGTCAAATAAATAAATAAATAAAAATCTTTTAAAAAAATTACATAATCATTGTAACTACCACCTAGGACAACATATGGAACATTTCCTTCACCTGAGAAAGCTCTTTCCTGCCCTTTTCCAGGCAATTCTCACCTCCCCGCACCAATCTACCCCAGAAACAATGACTTTCTGATTTTTAGTCCCAATAGATGCTCTTTGATTTTTTTTTCCTCCTAAAGTCTTTATGGTTCCAGATATACATTTAAATATAGAACACATATGAAATTAAATTGTGTGGATTACAGAAAAGTTAACAGTTGTATTTCTCCATTGTTTGTCCCTTTTCTCTTTCATCAGCTTCTTTTGCTTATCTGCTTCCTTTTATTTCCTTTGGCTTCAGTTTAGTCTTGCTTTTCAAGGTTCTTAGGGTTAAAGCTTAGATTATTGATTTTTATCCCTTTGCTTTTGTGACTATTGACATGTAAAGCTATAAATGTCTCTCTCAGCACTGGGTTGGCCACATCAGACAGTTTTGGTGTATTGGATTTTATCATCATTCAGGTAAAACTGTTTTCTAATTTACCTGTGATAACATGAGTTATCCCAAAATATGTTGTTTAATTTCTAAAATTGGGGATTTTCTAAATATTCTGTTGTTATTGATTTCTAATTTAATACTCGGGGTCAGAACATACACTCTGTATGCTTTTGACTCTTAGATAATTATGGAGACCTGTTTTGAAGTCTAGCCTAAGGTCCTGGCAAAAATACGACATGCACTCAAGAAGAATGTTTTCTTCAATTCTTGGGAGAAATGCCCTACAAAGATTGACACCCTCCTCTGGGCCTCTCTTTCTCCTTTCCTTGTGTTGGGGACATTCTCCTTTTCCCACTTGAAAGTTGACTTCTCGTGCTACCAACACACTTGCCTAGGGAACTTTGGCTTAGTCCCTGAATTGTAGGAGCGTGTTCTCTGAAGCTGTCAGCATTAGCTAAAGGCCCTCGGTCTTGCTGAGACCTGTGGAGCCCAAGCTGGGGCCACCAATGTGTGTCATACAGCTTTGCCTGCTAGAGTCATGCTGTCAGTGAACCACACACAACCCCCATCTGGTTTAACACTAAGGTACTCACTACCCTAGCTGTCGGGAGTGTTGGAGGCTGATAGAATTCGGCCAGTGTCCCTCTGGGAATCGCTTTCAGCCTAAGAGCAAGAACAAGGGTTTAGAGTCTCTGAGTGGAACCAATAACTATAAATTCTATAGAAAATGAGAAATAAATGAAGGGCAAGGCAGATGGGGGCCACAAAATCACATTTCTTTTACTTCCAAATAAATTTATTGAGATATAATTTACATGCCATAAAATCCACTTGTTTTAAGTGTGTAATTCAACCATTTTAAGTAAAATTATAGGCTTGTGTAACCATCACCACAATCTTGCTTTGGAACGTTTCTCTTGTGCTCATTAGCGGCCACTCATTTCCACTCCTCAGCTCTAGGCAACTTCCAACTGCCTTTCTGACTCGGCAAACTTGCCTTTTCAGGACATCATATGATTGAAGTCAAACTATATTTGGTCTTTTGTATCTGGTTCATTTTGCTTAGCATACTCTTACTCCCGAGATTCATCTCTGTTGTAGCGTGTGTCTGTATTTCATTCCATTCAGGGGCTGAATACTCTTCCATTGTATGGATACACCATATTTGGTTTATTGGTTCACCAGTTGGTGGATAATTGGGATTTCCCTACTTTTTGGACGATTACAGATAAAGCTGCTGTGAATACCCACATAAAGTGTTTGTGTAGACCTATGTTTTCATTTCTCCCAAGTAGATTGGTAGGATTGAAATCACTGAGACGTATTGTAAATTTATCTTTAACTTAAGAAGGTGCCAATCTTTTTTCAAAATGGCCACCATTCCCACCAGTATTGAGTGAATGTTTCAATTTTTTTCCACATTGTTTCCTGACATCTCCAATCATTATACACCTTTTTAAAAATTATAGCTGTCCTAGTGGGTGAGAAGTGGTGTCTCATCACGCTTTTGATTTGATTTCCTTAATGGCTAGTGATGCTTCTCATGTGTTTATTGGATGTACCTGTACCTTTTAGGTGAAATATCTATTGAAATATTTTGCCCATTTTCAATTGGGTTATTTATATTCTTATTGGTGGGTTGTAGGAGTACTTCATATTCTGGATACAAGTTCTTTAATAGGTAAGTTAACCTACAAAATAAAACTGCCAGTTATTTTACCAGCAAAAATGGGTTTATTCAGGAAAAGCAGAGAATTGCAGTCCCAGATAAGCAAGCTAGGACAGAACCATAGACTAGTGCACCAAACAAAGAATAGGAATGCCTTTTTTATAGAGGAAAAGGGGAAGCTGGGATGCTTTAATGGAAGGTCCATTGGGGTGAAATGCCATTTTGAAGGATAGTAACTTTCCATTGATTGAGCTGTGACAGCCTCTTTGGTTGGGCTCCTTCTGGGGGAGGAGGAAAGCCTTTTTGGGTAGTAAAGTGGTATCTACTTGCAAGGTACATCTCCTGGTTTGGTATGCAATTGACAATGAGTGGTTGGCATAAGCCCTCCCCCTGCTGGCCTACGGACTCCATCCTAAATGAAATTTCTTTTTATTTATTTCCACAGATAAATGATTTGAAAGCATTTTGTCCAATCTATGACTTATCTTTTCATTTCCTTAGTAGTGTCTTTTGAAGCACAAACATTTTTAATTTTGGTGAAATCCCATTTAAAAATTCTTTTCTTTGGGGGTGTCTGGGTGGCTTAGTTAGTTAAACGTGGGATTTTGGTTTTGGCTGAGGTCATGATATCCTGGGTGGTGACACTGAGCCCTGCACTGGGCTTCACCCGAAGTAGGGGGTCTACTTGGAGGTTCTCTCCCTATGCACCTCTCCTTGCTCGCAGGTACTCTCTCTCTCTAAAATTGATAAATAAATCTTTAAATTTTTTTTTTACAATTTTATTTATTTATTTGACAGAGCTCATAAGTACGCAGAGAGGCAGAGAGAAAGAGAGGAGGAAGCAGGCTCCCCGCTGAGCAGAGAGCCTGATGTGGGGCTTGATCCCAGGACCCTGTTATCAAGACCTGAGCTGAGAGCAGAGGCTTTAACCCACTGAGCCACCCAGGTGCCCCTAAATTTTTTCTCTTTTATCACTCATGTTTTTATCTAACCCAAGGTCATAAGGATTTTCACCTATGTTTTGTTCCAAAGGGTGTATTGTTTTAGCCTTTACATTTAAGCCTATGACCCATTTTGAGGGAATTTTTGCCTATGGTATGAGTTAATACTTTAAATTCATATGGCCACTTGATTTTGACAAAGATACCAAGTAAATTCAATGGAAGAAGAGGATTTTTTTTTTAAACAAATAGTGCTGAGACAGGTGTTCAAGGAAGATCAGGGCATGTCATGTAAGATGTGGCCTATCTGCATCTTTACCATTCGACATCAGGGTTTGCCAAGAACTCCCCAAAATGCCATAGCATGGGTTAATCAATATGCTGTTATTAGGAAAACTCACAAAGGCCAAGTCTTGGCGAATAAACAGAAGGCATGATTTCCCCATCCTTTCATTCTACACTGATGCCTAAGTGGTGCCCAGTGTGGGTCCACATTCCAGTGTAGGGACACTAGCCTCCTTTATTATAAAGGAGACTATTATATTATAAAAATATCTCTATGTCTGTGTCTTCTTTGGTGAGGAGTCTTTTCAGGTCTTTTACTCATGTTTTAAAATTTTAAAATTAGGTTATTCACTTTCTTATTGTTCAGTTTTAAGTGTTCTTTGTAAATTTTGGATAACATTCTTTATTGGATACCGATTTTGTAAGTTTTTCTCCCAGTCTGTGACTTGTCTTCTCATTCTCTTGACAATAAAAAATCAGTTGGCTATATTTACATGGGTTATACTGTATACAGTATAATACTGTATATCACATTTGTATCGTATAATCACAGAAAGCAGCTTTATCGAAGGAGCAACGCATGTGATGTTCGTGCCAGACAGTCTGGGTTTGGAAAGCCAGTTGTTTATAAAAGTTGTAAGAAAAATCAATTGTCCAACACCTGGAGTCAGTGGAGCTCACGGGAACTGTTTCCCTCTCCTCGGGGAAGAAAGCCACTGTTTCCACAGAGAGCCATTCAGGATCTGGTCCTTCATGCTGGGGAGAGTGGATCCCACTTCTTGGTACCTTGTTAAATTCCTGGATCACTTTGGGACAATTATGCCCTTATGCCATCTAGAGAAGTAAGTTTGAGAAATGGAAGTATACAATAATTTTTTAAAGTCACAGGATTAGATGAAATAGAGAATGAGAGTATTCAGGAATAGAAGGAAAGTCCTCAGGACTAAATCCTGTGACAGATAACAACGTTTAGGGGCCAAACAGAGGAAAAGGGTCCAGCTGAAGAGCCTGAGCAGGAACATTGTGGGACAGAAGGGAAATGGAAGAGTGCCACTGTGAGAGTCAAGTGAAGAAAGTATTTCAAGAAGGGAAGTGTGGCCAGCCATGTTGAATGGCGGTGGGGCATTAGATGCAATGACAAAAAAAAAAAAAGACCTTCGATTTTGGCAACATAGACTTAATAATTAACTTGATAAGTGGAATTTCCATGAAAAGTCGTGTTGCAAGTCCTCCTGGAATATGTTGGATTGAAAGTCTGTTTGGAGTGCATTGAGTCCAAAAGAAGTTAAGAGAGTGACTACCAAAAAAACCCAACAAACAAACAAAACCCTCACCTGTTCAAGGAGTTGTACCAAGAAGATCTCACTAGAGACGTGTTAAAGCCAGTGGGGACAAGAGTTTGTCGTTGTGGTTGTCACACCATTTTTGAAATGGGATGCTCCCTTTATTGCTGAATCCTTAACACTTAGCACAGTGCATGGCACATAGTAGATGTTCAAAAACCATTGAATGTCTGACTGAATGAAGTGTGTATATCTATGCACCTTTATATTCCCATAAGAAATAGCACACTAGAGGAACACGAAGATGGCGGAGAAGTAGCAGGCTGAGGCTACATCAGGTAGCAGGAGATCAGCTAAATAGCTTATCTAAACATTGCAAACACCCACAAACCCAACAGAAGATCGAAGAGAAGAAGAACAGCAATTCCAGAAACAGAAAATCAACCACTTTCTGAAAGGTAGGACTGGTGGAGAAGTGAATCCAAAGCAATGGGAAGATAGACCGCGGCGGGGGGGGGGGGGGCGGCTCCCAAGCGGCGGAGCAGCGGAGCACAAAATCGGGACTTTAAAAAGTCTGTTATGCTGAGGGACATCGCTCCAGAAGCTAAACCGGGGTGAAGCCCACGTGGGGTCAGCATGGCCCCAAGTCCCACAGGGTCACAGAAAGATCAGGGATGTCTGAGAGTCGCAGAGCTTGCAGGTATTAGAATGGGGAAGCCGGCTACAGAGACAGAGCTGAGGCGTGAGCTCTCAGCTCGGGGTTACCTTGAACTGGTCGCAGCCTGGGTGAGCTCGGAGCGTGGTCCGAGGGCAGGGAGTTGGGAGTTATTGGGTGCTATTATCTGAGGGCGCACTGAGGAGTGGGGCTCAGAGCTCTCGCTCCTCTGGGCTGGAGACTGGGAGGCCGTCATTTTCATTCCTGTCCTCTGGAACTCTACGGAAAGCGTTCAGGGAACAAAAGCTCCCAAAAGCAAACCCTAGCAATTCTGCCTGGGGCAAAGAAACTTGAGAATCACTACAACAGGCCCCTCCTCTAGAAGATCAACAAGAAATCCAGCCAGGACCAAGTTCACCTACCAAGGAGTGCAGGTTCAATACCAAAGAAAGCAACGGAATTCCAGAGGAGGAGAAAGCAAAGCACTGAACTCATGGCTTTCTCCCCATGATTCATTAGTCTTGCTGTTAATTTAACTTGCTTTTATTTCTTTTTTTTCTTTTTCAAATTTTTTTTCTTCTGCTAATTTTTTTTAACTTTTACCCATTTCTTTTTAAACGTTTTTTAATTAGTTTATCTAATCTATATCTATCTATCTATCTATCTATCTATATTTCTTTATATATATATATTTTTAAATTTTTTAAAAAAGATTTTATTTATTTGACAGGCAGAGATCACAAGTACATGGAGAGGCAGGCAGAGAGAGAGAGGAGGAAGCAGGCTCTCTGCCGAGCAGAGAGCCCGATACGGGGCTCGATCCTATGACCCTGGGACCATGACCTGAGCCGAAGGCAGAGGCCTTAACCCACTGAGCCACCCAGGCGCCCCTCTTTCTTTATATTTTTTCTTTATTCATTTTTTTTAATTGTTTCTTTTTTTTTTTCGAACCTCTTTTTATCACCTTTCTCCCCCCATGATTTGGGGTATCTTCTGATTTGGTTAAAGCGTATTTTCCTGGGGTCTTTGCCACCCTTTTAGCATTTTACTTGTTCCTTCATATACTCTTATCTGGACAAAATAACAAGGCGGAAAAATTCACCACAAAAAAAGGAACAAGAGGCAGTACCAAAGGCTAGGGAACTAATCAATACAGATATTGGTTATATGTCAGATCTAGAGTTCAGAATGACGATTCTCAAGGTTCTAGCCGGCTTGAAAAAGGCATGGAAGATATTAGAGAAACTCTCTCAGGAGATATAAAAGCCCTTTCTGGAGAAATAAAAGAACTAGAATCTAACCAAGTTGAAATTAAAAAAGCTATTAATGAGGTGCAATAAAAAATGGAGGCTCTCACTGCTAGGATAAATGAGGCAGAAGAAAGAATAAGTGATATAGAATACCAAATGACAGAGAATAAAGAAGCTGAGCAAAAGATGGACAAACAGCTACTAGACCACGTGGGGAGAATTCGAGAGATAATACAATAATAGTAGGGGACTTTAACACTCCCCTCACTCAAATGGACAGATCATCCAAGCAAAAGATCAACAAGGAAATAAAGGTCTTAAATGACACACCTGACCAGATGGACATCACAGATATATTCAGAACATTTCATCCTAAAACAACAGAATACACATTCTTCTCTGGTGCACATGGAACATTCTCCAGAATAGATCACATCCTGGGTCCTAAATCAGGTCTCAACTGGTATCAAAAGATTGGGATCATTCCCTGCATATTTTCAGACCACAATGCTCTGAAGCTAGAACTCAATCACAAGAGGAAATTTGGAAAGAACCCAAATACATGGAGACTAAACAGCATTCTTCTAAAGAATGAATGGGTTAACCAGGAAATTAAAGAGGAATTGAAAAAATTCATGGAAACAAATGTAATGAAACACAATGGTTCAAAATTTGTGGGACACAGCAAAGGCAGTCCTGAGAGGAAAATATATAGTGGTACAAGCCTTTCTCAAGAAACAAGAAAGGTCTCAAGTACACAACCTAACCCTACACCTAAAGGAGCTGGAGAAAAACAAGAAAGAAACCCTAAACCCAGCAGAAGAAGAGAAATCATATAGATCAGAGCAGAAATCAATGAAATGGAAACAGAAAAACCCAATAGAACAAATCAATGAAACTAGGAGCTGGTTCTTTGAAAGAATTAATAAGATTGATAAAACCCTGGCCAGACTTATCAAAAAGAAATGAGAAAGGACCCAAATAAATAAAATCATGAATGAAAGAGGAGAGATCATAACTAACACCAAAGAAATACAAAGAATTATAAGAACGTACTATGAGCAGCTCTATGCAAACAAATTTGACAATCTGGAAGAAATGGATACATTTTTAGAGACATATAAACTACCACAACTGAACCAGGAACAAATTGAAAACCTGAACAGACCCATAGCCAGTAAGGAGATTGAAACAGTCATCAAAAATCTCCAAACAAACAAACGCCCAGGGCCAGATGGCTTCCTGGGGGAATTATACCAAACATTTAAAGAAGAACTAATTCCTATTCTCCTGAAACTGTTCCAAAAAATAGAAATGGAAGGAAAACTTCCAAACTCATTTTATGAGGCCAGCATCACCTTGATCCCAAAACCAGACAAGGATCCCATCAAAAAAGAGAACTACAGACTGATATCCTTGATGAATACAGATGCAAAAATTCTCACCAAAATACTAGCCAATAGGATTCAACAGTACATTAAAAGGATTATTCACCACAACCAAATGGGATTTATTCCAGGGCTGCAAGGTTGGTTCAACACCTGCAAATCACTCAATGTGATACAATACATTAATAAAAGAAAGAACAAGAACCATATGATACTCTCAATAGATGCTGAAAAAGCATTTGACAAAGTACAGCATCCCTTCCTGATCAAAACTCTTCAAAGTGTAGGGATAGAGGGCACATACCTCAATATCATCAAAGCCATCTATGAAAAACCCACCACAAATATCATTCTCAATGGAGAGAAACTGAAAGCTTTTCTGCTAAAGTCAGGAACATGGCAGGGATATCCATTATCACCACTGCTATTCAACATAGTACTAGAAGTCCTAGCCTCAGCAATCAGACAACAAAAAGAAATTAAAGGCATCCAAATCGGCAAAGAAGAAGTCAAATTATCACTCTTTGCAGATGATATGATACAATATGTAGAAAACCGAAAAGACTCCACTCTAAAACTGCTAGAACTTATACAGGAATTCAGTAAAGTGTCAGGATATAAAATCAATGCACAGAAATCAGTTGCATTTCTCTACACCAACAACAAGACAGAAGACAGAGAAATTAAGGAGTCAATCCCATTTACAATTGCACCCAAAACTATAAGATACCTAGGAATAAACCTAACCAAAGAGGCGAAGAATCTATACTCAGAAAGCTATAAAATATTCATGAAAGAAATTGAGGAAGACACAAAGAAATGGAAAAATGTTCCATGCTCCTGGATTGAAAGAACAAATATTGTGAAAATGCCTATGCTACCAAAAGCAATCTACACATTTAATGCAATTCCTATCAAAGTACCATCCATCTTTTTCAAAGAAATGGAACAAATAATTTTAAAATTTATATGGAACCAGAAAAGACCTTGAATAGCCAAAGGGATATTGAAAAAGAAAGCCAAAGTTGGTGGGATCACAATTCCGGACTTCAAGCTCTATTACAAAGCTGTCATCATCAAGACAGCATGGTACTGGCACAAAAACAAACACATAGATCATTGGAACAGAATAGAGAGCCCAGAAATAGACCCTCAACTCTATGGTCAACTAATCTTCGACAAAGCAGGAAAGAATGTCCAATGGAAAAAAGACAGCCTTGTCAATAGTTGGGAAAATTGGACAGCCACATGCAGAAAAATGAAATTGGACCATTTCCTTATACCACACACGGAAATAGACTCAAAATGGATAAGGAACCTCAAAGTGAGAAAGGAATCCATCAAAATCCTTGAGAAGAACACAGGCAGCAACCTCTTTGACCTCAGCCGCAGCAACATCTTCCTAGGAACATTGCCAAAGGCAAGGGAAGCAAGGATGAAAATGAACTATTGGGATTTCATCAAGATCAAAAGCTTTTGCACAGCAAAGGAAACAGTTAACAAAACCAAAAGACAACTGACAGAATGTGAGAAGATATTTGCAAACAACATATCAGATAAAGGACTAGTGTCCAAAATCTATAAAGAACTTCACAAACTCAACACCCAAAGAACAAATAATCCAATCAAGAAATGGGCAGAGGACATGAACAGACATTTCTGCAAAGAAGACATCCAGATGGCCAACAGACACATGAAAAAGTGCTCCATATCACTCGGCATCAGGGAAATACAAATAAAAACCATAATGAGATATCACCTCACACCAGTCAAAATGGCTAAAATTAACAAGTCAGGAAATGACAGATGCTGGCAAGGATGTGGAGAAAGGGGAACCCTCCTACACTGTTGGTGGGAATGCCAGCTGGTGCAACCACTCTGGAAAACAGCTTGGAGATTCCTCAAAATGTTGAAAATAGAACTACCCTATGACCCAGCAATTGCACTATTGGGTATTTACCCTAAAGATACAAAGGTAGTGATCTGAAGGGGCACGTGCACCCGAATGTTTATAGCAGCAATGTCCATAATAGCCGAACTATGGAAAGAACCTAGATGTCCATCAACGGATGAATGGATAAAGAAGAGGTGGTATATATACACAATGGAATACTATGCAGCCATCAAAATAAATGAAATCTTGCCGTTTGTGATGACGTGGATGGAACTAGAGGGTATCATGCTTAGCGAAATAAGTCAATAGGAGAAAGACAACTATCATATGATCTCCCTCATATGAGGAAGTGGAGATTCAACATGGGCGGTTAAGGGGGTAAGAGAAGAATGAATGAAACAAGATGGGATTAGGAGGGGGGCAAACCATAAGTGACTCTTAATCTCACAAAACAAACTGAGGGTTGCTGGGGGGAGGGGGTTTGAGAGAGGGGGGAGTGGTTATGGACATTGGGGAGGGTATGTTATGGTGAGTGCTGTGAAGTGTGTAAACCTGGCAATTCACAGACCTGTACCCCTGGGGATGAAAATACATTATATGTTTATAAAATAAAAAAGAAATAGCACACTATTCAACACATTATAGGCACTTAATGTTTGCTGAATGAATGAATGATGAATGAATGAAAGGATACATAGACAATCAAATCAAGATCTTCAAAATGTCTTAACGTTTTTTAAAACCTTATGGACTAATACATAAAATGAAATAGAAGAGAACAGAGACCACAGAAATAAGGGTACTAGAAAGCTTCCCATATTAATGGGACTCTCCATATTTGCCTGTCTCTCTAGTTGTGGGGGCAGCTATTTGCCCTGTAATGTCCCCTCTTTTACAGATCCAAGAAGAGTTACTGAATTTTCAATATGTTTAGGTTTTCACCTATTGTTAGGATGGAGTGGTGACTTCCAAGCCCCTTATATGTGGAACCTCCGTGTATTATTTCATTTTCAAAATAAATTTTATTTTTAGGACATTTAAGTTCACAGCAAAATCATGTAGAAAGACAAAGAATTCCCATGTATACATGCACATAACCCATTGTCAACATCCTACACCAGAGTGGTATATTTGTTACAATCAATTAAGCTGCATATTGTGCTATCACTGGAAGTCTATAGTTTATATTAGAGTTCACACTTGGTGTTGTCCATTCTATGGCTTATAGCAAATGCAAAATGACATGCTTCTACTATTACAATATCATATAGAAGACTTTTACTGCCCTAAAAATTCTTTGTGCTCCACCTAGTCACCCTTTTCTCTCCCCTAATGCTTAACAACCACTGATCTTTTTACTACGGTGTTTATAGTTTTGCCTTTCTCAGAATGTCATACCATTGGAATAATAGAGTATGCACCTTTTTGGATTGGCTTCATTCACTCAGTAATATGCATTTAAGGTTTCTCCATGTCTTTTCATGGCTTGGTAGCTCATTTCTTTTTAGCTCTGAACAGTATTTCCATTGAGGGGATGTACCCCATTTTATCCATTTACCTACTAAATGTTGGTTGCTCTCAAATTTTGTTGATCATTAATAAAGCTCTTATAGACCTGCACATGCAGGTTTTTGTGGGGACAAAGTTTTCTACTTATTTGGGTAAATACCAAGGAATTCAATTGTTGGATCTGATGGTATGAATATGTTTGGGTTTATAAGAAACTACCAAACTCTCTTCCAAAGTGGTTGTACAATTTCACATTCCTACTACTAACATGGAGCATTCCTGTTGCTCTACATCCTCATCAACATTTGGTCTTGTCAAGGTTTTGGATTTTTTGCTGAGCTAATTAGTATGAAGTAGTATCTTGTCATTTTAATTTGTAGCTCCCTAAAGACTTATGGTGTGGGGCATCATTTTTTATGCTTATTCACTATCTCTGTGTCCTTTTTGGTGAGAGGTTTGTTCAGGTCTTTTACTCATTTTAAAATTAGGTTATTCTCTTATTGTTGAGTTTTAAGAGTTCTTTGTAAATTTTGGATAACATTCCTTATTAGATATTGATTTTGCAAATTTTTCTCCCAGTCTGTGACTTGTCTTCTTATTCTCTTGACAATTTCTCTCTCAGGGAATTTTTACATTTTAATTAAGTCCACATTATCAATGATTTCTTTCATGGATTGTGTCTTTGGTGCTGTATCTAAAAAGTCATTGCCATACCCAAGACTGCTTAGATTTCCTCGTCCATTATGTTCTAACAGTATTTGGTTTTGCATTTTACACTTAGGTCTGTGATCCATTTTGAGTTAATATTTTTGTGAAGGGTGTAAAATCAGTGTCCAGATTTTTTTTTTTTTTTTTTTGCATGTGAGTGTTCAGTTGTTCTAGCACGATTTGTTTAAAAGATGATCTTTTCTCCATTGTGTTGCCTTTGCTCCTTTGTCAAAGATCAGTTGGCTATATTTACATGGGTTTATTTCTGGGCTCTCTATTCTGTTCCATGATAATCTATTTATCTTTTCTTTCACGCATACACACTGTCTTGATTATTGTAGACTTATAATAAGCCTTGAACTTGGGCAGTGACAATCCTACAACTTTTTCTTCTCCTTTGATATTATATTGATATTCCAAGTCTTTTGACTAGCCATGTAAACTTTAGAATCAGTTTGTCAATATCCACAAAATAACTTGCTGGGATTTTTACTAGGATTGTATTCAGTCTATAGATCAAGTTGGAAAGAGCTGATATCTTGACATGTTGGGTCTTTCTATCCAGAAGATGGAACATCTCTCCATTTATTTAGTTCCTCTCTGATTTCTTTACTCAGAGTCTTGTAATTTTCCTCATATAGTTCTGTACACATTTTGTTAGATTTATACCTAAGTATTTACTTTTCTTGGATGCTAATATGAATGGAATTGTGTTTTATTTCCAAATTCCACTTGTTCATTACTGGTATATAAGAAGGTGGTTGACTTTTGTTGTTAACCTTATATCTAGAAGCCTTGTTGTAATTGCTTATTAGTTCTAGGAAGATTTTTTTTTTTTTTTGGTGTATTTTTTTTTGATTTTCTACTTAGGTAATCATGTCACTTGCAAACAAAGACAGTTTTATTTACTCCTTCCTAATCTGTACATGTTTTATTTCCTTTTCTTGTCTTACTAGTCAGGACTTTCAACATGATGTTGAAAAGGGATGGTGAAAGGGGACATCCTTTCCCTGACCCTCATCTTAGTGAGACAACTTTGAATTTCTCACCATTAATTATGATGATAGTTGAAGGTTCTTTGTAGATGTTTTTTTATCAAGTTGAGGAATTTCCCTTCTATTCCTAGTTTGCAAAGACTTTTGGTTATGGATGGGTATTCAACATTATCAGATGATTTTTTTTTTTGGCACCTATTGACATAATCATGTGATTTTTCTTCTTTAGCCTATAAATGTGATGGATTATGTTAAATGATTTTTGAATATTGAACCAGCCTTGCACACCTGGGATAAACCCCACTTGGTTGTGGTACATAATAATTTTTACATATTGTTGAATTTGATATATTAATATTTTGTTGAGGATTTTGCATCTATGTTTTGAGAGATATTGGTCTATAGTTTCCTTTTCTTCTAATGTCTTTGTCTGGTTCTGCTATTGGGGTAATACTGGTCTCAGATTGACTTAGGACATATTCCTCTTGCAACTCTCTTCTGGAAAAGACTGTAGAAAATTAGTTTAATTTCGTCCTTAAATGTTTGGTAGAATTACCAGTGAACCCTTCTGGACCAGGCAGTATCTGTTTTGTCAGGTTATTAATTATTGATTCAATTTCTTCAATAGACATAAGCTTATTCAGATTGTCTGTTTCGGGGGTATAGCTCAGGGGTAGAGCATTTGACTGCAGATTGTCTGTTTCTTCTTGTGTGAGGTTTGACACATTGCCTTTTTTATTGACATGTAGTTGATATACAATGTTATATTAGTATTAGGTGTATAACATGGTGATTTGACAATTCTTTTCATTATGTAATGATCACCACAGTAAGTGTAGTTATCATCTGTTACTGTACAAAATTATTATAATATTATTGACTATATTCCTTATGCTGTACTTTACACCCTGTGACTTATTTATTTTATAACTGGAAGTTTGCACCACTTACTCTCCTTTACCTATTACACTCATTCCCCTATTCCCTCCTCTCTGGCAACCACCAGTTTGTTCTCTGTATTCATGAGTCTGTTTCTGTTTCTGTTTGTTTGTTTTGTTTTTTAGATACCACGTATAGGTGGAATCATACAGTATTTGCCTTTCTTTGTCTGACTTATTCCACTTAGCATAATAACCTCTAGGTTTCCATGTTATGAATAGCAAGATTTTTCTTTTTTTATCACTGAGTAATATTCCATTTTGTATATATACTACATCTTCCTTATGCATTCACCTACTAAAATACATATAGCTTGCTTCTGTAAATAATGCTGCAGTAAACATAGAGATGCACATATCTTCTCAAATTAGTATTTTTATTTTCTTTGGGTAAATACTCAGTAGTGGGATTATTTGATAATGTACTTCTATTTTTAATTTTTTGAGGAAACTCCATATCATTTTCCATAGTGGCTGTACCAATTTACATTTCCACCAACAGTGTACATGGGTTCCTTTTTCCACATCCTTGTCAATACTTATTATTTCTTGTCTTTTTGATACTAGCCATTCTTACTGGTATGAGATAATATCTCATTTTGGTTTTAATTTGCATTTCCCTGGTGACTGGTGCTATTGAGCATTTTTTCTTTTTGACCATCTATATGTCTTCTTTGGAAAAATATCTATTCATGTCCCCTGCCTATTCTTCAAATCTGATTATTTGCTTTTTTGATGTTGGGTTCTCTGAGTTCTTTATACATTTTGGTTATTAACCCATTGTTTTATCCATCATTGGCAAATACCTTTTCCCATTCTGTAGGTTGCCTTTTTGTTTTGTTGATGCTTTCCATCACTGTGCAAAATGACTTTTAGCTTAACGTAGTCCCATTTGGTTATTTTTGCTTTTGCTTTAATCTTTTGAGTTTATTTTTCTGTAAGAAAGTGGTCAATTTTCTTCTTTTACATGTAGGTGTATAGTCTTCTCAGAACTATTTATTGAACAGGCTCTCTCATTGCATATTTTTGCCTTCTTTGTCATAGATTAATTGACCATAGAAGTGTTTATTTCTAGGCTCTCATTTGTGTTCAATTGGTCTATATGTCTATTTTTAGGCCAGTACCATAATGTTTTGATTACTATAGCTTTGTAGTATAATTGGAAATATGGGATTGTGATACCTCCAGCCTTGTTTTTGTTTCTCAAGATTGTTTTGGCCATTTGGGGTCTTCCATGGTTCCATACAAATTTTAGGATTTTTTGCTAAGCTGTGAAAAATACTGGTATTTTGATAGGGATTGCATTGAATCTATAGATTACTTTGGGTAGTATGGACATTTAAACAATATTAATTTTTCCAATCCATGAGCATGGTATATGTAGCCATTTACTTGTGTTGCTTTCAATTTCTTTCATTATTGTCTTACAGTTTTCAGAGTACAAGGCTTTGATTGCCTTGTTTACATTTATTCCTAGATATTTTATACTTTTTGATGCAATTGTAAATAAGATTATTTTCTTAATTTCCCTTTCTGCTATTTTGTTGTAGTGCATCAAAATGCAAAAGATTTCTGTATATTGATTTTGTATCCTGATACTTTACTGAATTCATTTTTTAGTCATAGTTTTTTTTTGTAGAGTCTTTAAAGTTTTTTATATATACTATCATGTCATCTGCAAATACTGACAGTTTTACTTCTTCCTTACCACTTTGGATGACTTTTGGTCTTTTCTTATCTGATTTCTGTGGCTGGGACTTCAGTACTATGTTGAATAAAAGTGGTGAAAGTGGGCATCCTTATCTTTTTCCTTGTCTTAGAGGAAAAACTGAAAGTTTTTCAACATTGAGTATGATGTTAGCTGTGGGTTTCTCTGTATGGCCTTTGTATGTTGAGTTATGTTTCTTTTATACCTACTTTGTTGTTTTTATCATAGGTGGATGTTGAATGTTTTCAAATGCTTTTTATGCATCTATTGAGATAATAGCATGATTTTATCTTTTATTTTACTATTTTACTAATGTGATATATCACCTTGGTTGATTTCTGCATATTGAACCATATTTCCACTCTTGGAATAAACCCCCCTTGATCATGGTGGATGATTCTTTTCATGTATTTTTATTTTATTTTATTTATTTATTTGACAGACAGAGATCACAAGTAGGTGGAGAGGCAGGCAGAGAGAAAGGAGGAAGCAGGCTCCCTGTTGAGCAGAGAGCCCAATGTGGGGCTCAATCCCAGGACCCTGGGATCATGACCTGAGCTGAAGCCAGAGGATTAACCCATTGAGCTTAACCAATTGAGCCACCCAGGCGCCCCTTCATGTATTTTTGAATTCAGTTTGCTAACATTTCTTGAAGGTTTTTTGCATCTATGCTTATCAGGGATATTGGTCTGTAATCTTTTTTGTAGTGTCTTCGTCTGCTTTTGGTATCAAAGTAACGCTGACTTCATAAAATGAATTTGGAAGTATTCCTTCCTCTTTCTTTTTTGAAATATTTTGAGAAGGATAGGTATTAACTCTTCTTTAAATGTTTGATAGAATTTACCTGTGAAACCATCTGATCTTGGACTTTCCTATGTCAGTTTTTTTGATCCCTGATTCAATTTTGTTGTTAGTAGTCAGTTTGTTCTGATTTTCCATTTTTTCTTGATTCAATTTTGGAAGAATGTATGTTTCTTGGAATTTATAGATTTTTTTCCAAGTATTCCAATTTGTTGGCATATAATTTTCATACTGTTCTCTTCTAATCCTTTATATTACTGTGGTGTTTTTTGTAACCTCCCCTCTTTCATTCCTGATTTTATTTATTTGGGTTCTTTCTTTGTTCTTGATAAGTCGAAGTAAAGTTTTATTGACTTTATTTATATTTTCAAAAAACCAGCTCCTAGTTTCATCCATCTTTTCTCCCCCCACCCCTTTTTTTTTCAATTTCTTTTTTGGGAGGAGGGGGCAGAGTGCAAGGGAGAGAGAGAATCCCAAGCAGGCTCCACATCCATTGTGGAGCCCAACATGGGTCTCAACCCTGAGACCATGACCTGAGCCGAAATCAAGAGTCATATACTTAAAAGGTGAGCCACCCAGGCACCCCTATTCTACTTGTTTCTGCTCTTGTATATATTATTTCCTTCTTTCTACTAACTTTGGGCATTGTTTGCTCTTCTTTTTCTATTTCCTTTAGGTGTAAGTTTAGATTGTTTGAGATTTTTCTTGATTCATGAGTTAGGCTTGTATCACTGTAAACTTCCCTCTTAGAACTGCTTGCTCTGTGCCCAAAGATTTTAGAATGTTGTGTTTCCATTTTCAGTTGTCTCAAGGTTTTTTAAAATTTTTCTTTGATTTTTTTATTGACACATTGGTTTGTTTTATAACATATTTGGCCTCTGTGTGTTTATATTTCTATTAGTTCTTTCTTACAATTAATATCTAGTTTTATTCCATTGTGATTAGAAAAGATGCTTGGCATGATTTCAGTCTTTTAAAGGTTATTGAGACTTGTTTTGTGGCCTGACATGTGATCTATCTAACGTGTACAATGTTCCACATGCATTTGAAAAGAATGTGTATTCTGCTATTTTTGGATGGAATTTTCTGTATATATCTGTTAAGTCCATCTGGTCTAATGCATTATTCAAAGCCACTGTTTCCTTCCTTCCTTCCTTCCTTCCTTCCTTCCTTCCTTCCTTTTCTTTCTTTCCTTCTTTCTTTCTTTCTAAAATTTCTTTTCAGCATAACAGTATTCATTGTTTTTACACCAGACCCAGTGTATGCAATACGTGCCCTCCCCAATACCCACCACCTGGTTCCCCCAACCTCCCACTCCCCTGCCCCTTCAAAACCCTCAGGTTGTTTTTCAGAGTCCATAGTCTCTCATGGTTCATCTCCCCATCCAATTTCCCTCAGCTCCCTTCTACTCTCCATCTCCCTATGTCCTCCATGTTATTTGTTATGTTCCACAAATAAGTGAAACCATATGATAATTGACTCTCTCTGCTTGACTTATTTCACTCAGCATAATCTCTTCCAGTCCCATCCATATTGCTGCAAAAGTTGGGTATTCATCCTTTCTGATGGAGGCGTAAGACTCCATAGTGTATATGGACCACATCTTCCTTATCCATTCGTCCATTGAAGGGCATCTTGGTTCTTTCCACAGTTTGGCGACCGTGGCCATTGCTGCTATAAACATTGGGGTACAGATGGCCCTTCTTTTCACTACATCTGTATCTTTGGGGTAAATACCCAGTAGTGCAGTTGCAGGGTCATAGGGAAGTTCTATTTTTAATTTCTTGAGGAATCTCCACACTGTTCTCCAAAGAGGCTGCACCAACTTGCATTCCCACCAACAGTGGAAGAGGGTTCCCCTTTCTCCACATCCCCTCCAACACATGTTGTTTCCCGTTCTGCTAATTTTGGCCATTCTAACTGGTGTTAAGGTGGTATCTCAATGTGGTTTTAATTTGAATCTCCCTGATGGCTAGTGATGATGAACACTTTTTCATGTGTCTGATAGCCATTTGCATGTCTTCATTGGAGAAGTGTGTGTTCATATCTTCTGCCCATTTTTTGATATGATTATCTGTTTTGTGTGTGTTGAGTTTGAGGGGTTTTTTATAGATCCTGGATATCAACCTTTTGTGTGTACTGTCATTGGCAAATATCTTCTCCCATTCCATGGGTTGCCTCTTTGTTTCCTTGACTGTTTCCTTTGCTGTGCCGAAGTTTTTGATCTTGATGAAGTCCCAAAAGTTCATTTTCGCTTTTGTTTCCTTTGCCTTTGGAGACATTATCTTGAAAGAAGTTGCTGTGGCTGATATTGAAGAGGGTACTGCCTATGTTCTTCTCTAGGATTCTGATGGTTTTCTGTCTCATGTTGAGGTTTTTTATCCATTTCGAGTTTATCTTTGTGTATGGTGTAAGAGAATGGTCGAATTTCATTCTTCTACATATAGCTGTCCAATTTTCCCAGCACCATTTATTGAAGGGACTGTCATTTTTCCACTGTATATTTTTTCCTGCTTTGTCGAAGATTATTTGACCATAGAGTTGCTCTCTACTCTGTTCCACTCATGTATGTGTCTGTTTTTATGCCAGTACCAAGCTGTCTTGGTGATCACAGCTTTGTAGTAAAGCTTGAAATCAGGTAACGTGACGCTGCCAGTTTTACTTTTGTTTTTCAACATTTGCTTAGCAATTCGGGGTCTCTTCTGATTCCATACAAATTTTAGGATTATTTGCTCCAGCTCTTTGAAAAATACTGGTGGAATTTTGATCGGAATGGCATTAAAAGTATAGATTGCTCTAGGTAGTATAGACGCTTTAACAATGTTTATTCTTCCACTCCAAGAGCATGGAATGGTCTTCCATCTTTTTGTGTCTTCTTCAGTTTCTTTCATGAGTGTTCTGTAGTTCCTCAAGTACAGATTCTTTACCTCTTTGGTTAGGTTTATTCCCAGGTATCTTATCGTTCTTGGTACTATAATAAATGGAATCAATTCTCTAATTTCCCTTTCTGTATTTTCATTGTTAGTGTATAAGAAAGCCACTGATTTCTGTACATTGACTTTGTATCCTGCCACGTTGCTGAATTGCTGTATAAGTTCTAGTAGTTTGGGGGTGGAGTCTTTTGGGTTTTCCATATAACGTATCATGTCATCTATGAAGAGACAGAGTTTGACTTCTTCATTGCCAATTTGGATACCTTTTATTTCTCTTTGTTGTCTGATTATGGCAGTTTATTTTAAGTTGATATTTGCTTAAGTTCTCGAATGCATTTAAAGACACATTTTTACTCTCCACTCCCCGTTTTATATATATGATGTCACACTTTACATTTTTCAATTTTGTGTATCTCTTGACTAATTTTTGTGGATATAATTGATTTTACTACTTTTGTGTTTTAATCTTCATACTAGCTTTATAAATGATTAATCTATTACTATATGTTTCCTTTTATTAGTGAATTTTTTTTCCCTTCATAATTTTCTTGCTTCTAGTTATGGCCTTTTCTTTTCTACTTAAAGAAGTCTATTTAATATTTCTTATAAGGCTGCTTTATTGGTGATAAGTTCCATTATCTTTGTTTGTTTTGGAAATTCTTTATCTCTCTTTTAATTCTAAATAATAACCTTATGAAGCAGGGTATTCTTGGTTGTAGGTTTTTTCCTTTCAGCACTTTTTACTTTCAGCACTTCCTTCTGGCTTGCAAAGTTTCCTAAATCAGCTGACAGTCTTAAGGGTTTGACAATTTAATTATGCATCTTGGTGTGGACCTCTTTGGGTTCATCTTGTTTCTGTGGTTCCTTGTCTTTCCTGTTCTGTTTCCTTTTCCAGGTTAGAGAAGTTTTCAGCTATTATTTCTTCAAATAAGTTTTCTGCCCTTTTATCTCTCTCTTCTTCTCTGGAAACTTTATAATATGTATGTTAGTATGCTTGCTATTGTTACAGAAATCCCTTAACCTATCCTCATTTTAAAAAATTTTGCTGTTCAACTTGGTTGCTTTCTTTCACCCTGTATCCCAGATTATTGATCCATTCTTCTTCATCCTCTGTTTTTGTTTCCCTCTAGTGTATTTTTTCATTTCAATTATTGTATCCTTCAGCTCTAACTAGTTTTTTTTTTATATTGTCTTTTTATTGAAGTTGTCACAGACTTTATCTGCTCTTCAGTCAAGTTCAGTGAACATCTTTATGACCATTACTTTGAACTTTTTATCAGGCAGATTGCTTATCTCTATTTCATTTATCTTTTTCTGTGGTTTTATTCTATTCTTTTGGAATATATTATTTGGAGCATATCTGTCCTCTCATTTTGTCTGTGTCCCATGTTAACACAGTATTATTTGCAAAAGTCAATATATGGAAACAACCTCAACATCCACTGATGGAAGAATGGATAAAGGCGCTGTGATACACACATACACACACACACACTGAATATTATTCAGCCATAAAAAGGAAGGAAGTCTTGCCATTTGTAATACCATGGCTGGACCTCAAATGCATTATCTAAATGAAATAAGTCAGATAGAGAGAGACGAATACTGTACAATTTCTCTTATATGTGGAATCTAAAAAACAAAAATGAAACAACCAAGCTCATAGATACAGAGAACAGACTAGTGTTTGCCAGAGGTGGGGATAGGAGAAATGGAAGAAGGGATTAACAGGTTAAAAAAAAAAAGATTAAGAAATCAAAATTGTAAACAGAAGTTCTATAGTACAATAGCATGTCAAAAGAAGTAAAGGTTCCTAGGTGGGAGCCAGTATGAAGAATTTGTTTACAGAAGTAAACCGTGCAAGTGTGGCTGAAATGCCAAAGCATGCAGAGTGGAGTTAGATAAACTGCAGAGGTGAAGTGGTGCCAGAACATGCATAGACTTGAGAGAAATTCATGGCAATGACTTTGGTTTTCTCCTAAGAACAGAGTGAGGCCCAAAAAGGAATTTAGTCACACAGTGGCATGATGTGAATTGCATTTTTAAAAGACCGCTCTGGGAACCAGATGAACAGATTAGATTAGATTAGATTAGATTAGAAGACTCAGAGAAACCTATTAAGAAAGGATGTTGAAAATATGATAGAAAGGTTGGTAACTCTCGGGGTGCCTGGGTGGCTCAGTGGGTTAATGCCTCTGCCTTCTGCTCAGCAGGGAGCCTGCTTCCCCCTCTCTCTCTGCCTACCTCTCTGCTTCCTTGTGATTTGTCTGTCAAATAAATAAATAAAATCTTTAAAAAAAAAAAAAAAGAAAGGTTGGTAACTCTCATTCAAGTCATAGTATGGAAATGGAGGGAAGATAAGGGGCTCATGAGAAATAAAAGGAAACATCACATTGCCCTCTTTACAGACCACATCCCAGGCACACCTACCATGGTCCATCTGAGTACAGCCACTGTCTAATGTATGATGCCTCCAAAATCCATGATATTCGCTATAATAGAATTTTCTGGTTCAAATTCACACTCTATCCGGTGCTCAGCTGATTTCATAAGAGGCAGGAGAAAAACAGTGTATGATATGTCGCAATATGTATACTTTGCCTTCTGGAGATGGCAAATGACCGGTGGGGGGAGGAATGTTGACAGCCAGCAGGCTACAAGTGTAAGGGGAAATGCTCACTAGTTCCACATAAGCCCTTGTTTAATAACCTACCAAACTTGGAAGCTTAATTAGCCTAGCTAAGCAGCCCTTCCTCCCACGTGTTGAAAGAACTGTAAATCAACAAATCAATCAATCGATCAGCCAGAACTTTCCGTAAACAGCACAATGCCTTTAAAAGAATGCACTAACCTTTTAAAATGCAGTACCCATAGCTCAACACAATGCCCATGTATTAATACTCTAAATGATAATAATAATAAGGAGGATGGGAGCAATTATTCATATTAGAGGGATACCAGATAGGCAAAGAGGAGAAAGAGTATGAGAACAAATGCTTTGTGCATTATGCTTAATATTTTATATTATTTGTGTTATTGGTCTAAACTGGGTTGCAAACTATAACCTGCAAGCTAAGTCCAGACCACCATCTGCTTCTGTGAGTAAAGTTTTATTGGCACATAGCCACACCCATTTGTGTATGAGCTGTCTATGGCTGCTTTCATGCTGCAGCAGCAGACGTAAGTAAATACAAGACTGTTATGGCCCACAAAGCCTGAAACATTTATCATGTCCAGTCTGTTGATGAACCTGTCAAAGACATTCTCCAGATCTGTTAGTGTTTTTGAGCTCTACAATTTCTTTTTTATTCTTTCTTGGAATTTTCATCTCTCTGTTTAAATAACCCCTCTGTTCTCGCATGTTGTCTACTTTGTCCATTAGAGCTCTTAGTATATTAACCATAGTTGTTTTAAGTTCCTGGTCTGATAGCTCCAACATCCCTGCCACATCTGAGTCTTGTTCTAATGCTTGTTCTGTCTCTTCAAATGGTTATCTTTTTTTTTTTTTTTTTTTTAAGATTTTATTTATTTATTTGACAGAGAGAGATCACAAGTAGATGGAGAGGCAGGCAGAAAGAGAGAGAGGGAAGCAGGCTCTCCGCTGAGCAGAGAGCCTGATGCGGGACTCGATCCCAGGACTCTGAGATCATGACCTGAGCTGAAGGCAGTGGCTTAACCCACTGAGCCACCCAGGCGCCCCAAATGGTTATCTTTTGCCTTTCAGTGTCCCTTGAAATTTTTTTGTTTAAAGTCAGATATGATGTAATGGGTAAAACAAACTCTGGTAAATAGGCTTGTAGTGGTGATATGATGGTAAGGTGTGTGTATGGAAGAGTGTTGTGTAGTTGTATGATTAAGTCAAGTCTTTGGTAAGCCTGTGCCCTTCGACTGTGACATTTACCAATGTTTCTGGGACAGGGTGACTACAGGGGCCTAGAGTTGGGTATCTTGCACCTCCTAGGTCAGTTAGGCTCTGGTAAAACCATAGCAGGTTGGCATCTGGTAAAGAGGTTTCTCTTTGTGTTAGCCTTGTTGAAAACAGAATGTTCTGGGGTGTATTTCAAAATGATTACTTTTTCCTCCTCCTGCTGGAAACTCTAGGGAATTATTCTATGCTATTCACCATGAGATTCTGGTAGAGTTTCTAGAGGTAGAACAAAAGTATGAGGGTAGGGACCTCCTATGAGTGGGCCTCCATTTTAACTTTCAGACTCGCCCACAGAGAACCTCCAGCATCTCATCAATTACAGTTTAGGTGTTCTGACCCTGGTGCTGGTTTTCAAGATTTCTGCTTCTGTGTATTCCTGTTTCTCCAATTTTGGGGACAGTGGTTTTCCCTTCTGACCTCACTCTTCTGAGGTATCGAGAGGAATTGTTGATTTTTCAGTTTGTTTAGCTTTTTATTTTGCTGGGATGGACTGATGACCTCTAAGCTCCTATACTCTGGATTGGGAATCAGAAGTCCCCAAATCATTTATTTCCACAGTGAGAATCCAGGAATATTAGTAT
This sequence comes from Mustela putorius furo, assembly GCF_011764305.1. Classification (NCBI taxonomy): domain Eukaryota; kingdom Metazoa; phylum Chordata; class Mammalia; order Carnivora; family Mustelidae; genus Mustela; species Mustela putorius. The sequence continues at coordinate 2,673,267 of NW_025421424.1, forward strand.
TATTTGATAGATAAAGACAAAGATGTTTTGAGTCTTGCCAAACAGCTTGAGGACAGTGGAGCCATAGTCTGAGTCCAAGCATCCTGACTCTTGGATGACTCTAAAGCTGATTGTCTTTATCGGAACACAGTGTCTATCTCTTAGGTACCCAATATTCTGTTCAATTGTTGAAAATGTTCTAGTGGAGAAGCTTTCTTTGCCTTCTTTACCCATCCATTCTAATGCAGGACATTTCTAGAGGTCAAAAAGTACCTTCTGAGATTTAATATGTATCTCTTCAGGTGACGGTAGAAATTCCCCTGTCCACACTTCTGAGGCAAGGAGAACAGCCCTTTGGTACTATCTTTATGATATTTTTGCATGTTTCCCTTGGAATCTTGCATCTAGTTCTCTGAGTCTGCAGGAAAAGCAACTTAAAAAAATAGCACACATGTGTGTGTACAGTTATTACCAAGAGATATGTTCAGGGAGAACTTGTACTAGATTCTCTAGGACAAGTAAGCTAACATCCTTATCTGTAGACAGGATTGCCTTAATGCCATATGCTATTGTGATTTGTCTCACTCTTACCCCAAACCAATCTGGAATGACATAGTTAAGCCCCCAGCTGGTGGTTTCAGGGTTGTAGAGATGACCTGGCCATCAGCACCAAGCCCCGTCTAAATCAGCCTCTTTTCAAAGACCACGATTCTGTGAGGCATCTACTACTGTTTTAAGTGTTCTAGCTACATTCGATTTACTTCCATCTTTCATCTGGTTGGTCTATCTTGTCCTGTTTGATAGACAGCTCTCGAGTACAATTTTTGTTGAGGAATATTTTATATGAATAGCTCTTCTGTTGAGAGTACAAATCCTCATAGTTATTTCATAGAGGTATAGAGGATATATATGACTCCAAAGCCCATGTTTCAACTGTATTATTTCCCTGTTATCTACAGATTGGAGTATTATTTTGCTGGGAGAATATTTTTTATATATAGCCTTCTGTGCAGGGTGTAAATTCCATTAATTGGTTCAGAGAGATACATAGGATAGGCAAAAAAATTAATCCACTATTTTAGTCATTGTTGATCCACGTTTTTAACATTTTTTCTTTAGAGCACAGTTTTAAGCAAGAGCATCTAACAATTAGTGAGGCAAAGAAGAGCATGTCACATTTGAGGAAGAGGAGGGGTTTGGAGGGCCTGAAGCACAAGGGGTAGAATGATCGAAGATGCAGGGGATGAGCCTCTGGACAGGATGGGGCCAAGGCAAGAGGACATCACACACCACACTTTGGGCTTGCCTCTCCCTGTGGGCAATCTCAGCGGTCTGGTCATTAGCCCTTTTTCTTTACAACCTGGAGAACTGGACCAGATCCTGATTGATTTCGGCAACTGACCGGCAACCTAAAAGAAGAGTTAATGAGTTTATTTCTTTAAAACACCAGTAACCCACTCATTCATGGATAAGGGGATGATCCAATGGGAACAAGCCTGACTTGAAGTGCTCACTCTGAAAAAACATTATGGATACCAGATGAGAATTACTTTATGAGTCTGTGCCCGAGTCCTCTATCAACACAGCCATGCCAAAATGGCATAGTAAAAATATAGAAACATTATTTTAGCATTTGAAAAATCTATTCATATGTGCCATAGATATACTTGGCCTTTATCTGAATGCTGATAAAGCTCAGGGATCTAGGAAGTATGTGTCAGGGAAAAATATGAGTCGGGAATAAGAGATGGGATGAGTATTTCATACAGTGGTTGTCTTCTAAGGGAAAGTGCTGCAAAAGGTAACATTTTTTTAGTGCAGGATCTTAATTAAAATGCAAAATTAGAACTGTAGCTGAGATTAGATGCAGGGATTAAAGAGAGTGACGTTGGATAAGAAGCACAAAGAGGAAGGAGGAAGGGGGTAGTCCATTGGTACAGACTGGAGAGTTGTGACCTTGCGTAGATGGGAAATCCCTGGTGATGATAAGTTAGAAAGACTTGAGTGCCGCAATGTGCAATGATTAATTCAAAGTTTATTCCACATGTACGATGTGTGCACCTGCACATCCCAAAACACAACTTTAGCAAAATGTATTACTCGCCAAAATATAACTAATGAGAGGGTTTTTTCCCCCTCTAAAAACCACACCTGGGTCCGTCGCAAGGGACAGAAATGGCAGGCATGGGTTGTGTAAGTAACCCACAGACTGAACTCATTCAGCAGAAGCAAGAATTTGGTGCCAGAGGTGGCTTTCCTCAGAAGGGACAGTGGTCTTAAAAACTTTGGTTTTCCCCAGGGCAGAGAATAGGAGGTCTTCACAGGAGGCAGATCCATTCAAGGAGCACAGAGAAGACCAAAACTTGATCTTGGGTTCTATATTGTAATAAAAATAATATTTAAACGATGTAAAAAGGTCTCACTAGTTGACTCAAAATGTCTCCCTTTTGAGACCTTTGGACACATAAACCTTGGTAATGTTTCTATACTTACTTGCTACTTACTTGCCTTTCATCAGATTGGCTTCTGCAGTCCCAAGGGCACTGCCCTGCCCTTGGCAGAGGCTCAGTGGAATTTTGAGAGAGAATGCGTATTTATTATTTTTTCATTACTATAAATTAGGAGGATACTTACACTAACATGTTTTGGCTACTTTCAAGTGAAGTGGGTAATTCCAAACAATAAACCTCAAGAAGGTTCATATACTTTTTAATTCAGCCTCCTCCCCTTATGAAGGCTAGGGCGTTAGTGAGGTACCTGCAGCCTCTGTTGGCCTGGTTTGTATGTGGACATTTTTCAAGACAGTTGATGATTTTAGCCTTCCTAGAAGTATAATTTCAGCAATTGGTTTCACAGAAAAACCCTGACTTTTTAAGCTGATTTTGCTTTCAGCAATAGTACAAATAGAGGTTCCTCCTAGGGCTGTGATGTTACAGGGTCATAAGGGGAAAATGTCATACATCTTCAGGGAAATTCGGAGAGAGAAATGATATTAATGGATTCCTCCTGGGTGCTGATTTTGTGTCAGGCATCTTACGTGCATTGTGTGTGGAAGGGATAAGGGGTGACAGAATCTTGGGGCTTTCATGCTCTGATTTTGCATTTTAGTGAGTTCCACCAAAAGCCCAGGCCCCCCTTCCAACCGCCAGAAATCCCTTCTTCCCAAGGACTAGCCTGGGGGAGAGACTCTTATGCAGAGGACGCCAACCAATGCCCTGCTGCCTGAGTTTCCTATTCTTTCTCATTGCTGTGAGAAAGACCCGTGTTTGGTTGTGATTACTCATTTTTCTCTCTTTGCATTTAAAAAAACACATTCTCATTGTACAACAGTTAGAAGAAGGGGAGTATAAACTGTCAGCCCTAAATGGGCTCACAATTCTGTTTTTTTTCTCTGCCCCTTTTAAAAAAGGACACTCTCCACTCTACTTCAGAAGGAGATTTTCCAACCAATATTTCTACCCCAAGAATTGTTAAGTGTTAACTTTTGGTAAAATAAAAAAAGCTTTGTTATTGTGAATTCCCCCAACAGGCTTCTGTTAAAAGAGGATCAGACATCATTTCTCAAAGATGGGAGAAAATATTTGGGGCAGCAGGAGAAGTCATCTCAACCTCCTGGAATCTGCAGAAGCACATGGGTCTACCCATCCTTCACCCCTCTCTCTCCCAGGGGCAAAGCACACCAGTATGATATCTGTTCATGTTCATGCCCTCCTCTCCATTATGGGAGAGCCTTGGGGATACCAGGTCATTTACTAACTTATCTTCATTGGCTCTGAAGAGTATGGCTCTTATCCAAAGCTGATGGTCCTTGTCCTCCATGCCTTGATCTATCCAGCTCCCACTTTTTTTTCTTTAATTAATCTGCTCAGTGGGAAGGACGCTGGTGCTGGCACTAATGCTGATCTAAGGTTTCTAATTTGTATTACTCAAGCTCAAAAGTTTGAATCTGCAGCCCCAGTGGACACTACAAAGATAATTTAGACATTGAGTATAAGACTCTTGTCTAAATATCAGACCGAAGCCAGACTTGAGAAGAACCTGAACATCTTGTCTTGGGCTCAGCACATAACCAATGCTCTGTAACATTTATGGAAATAAGTTAATGGCGTAATGAGAATCTTGATTCCACATTGGAGCTCTTGATTCATTATTTCCTTACTTCTGGAGAAGGTGTTTGTTATTACCAAATTTTAGAACTGGGGAGGGAACGGACATCTCAGTGGGGTTCATCGTGTCTGTCCTTTCATGTTGTGGTCAGTTAGATCTACAGCAGACAAAGACAAGCAGAGATAGAGCCATTGGCCACCGGCATTTGGGTAGAGCAGCTCTTTTCTATGAGGCTGCTCCAGGCATGTTAGGACAGTTAGCCTCTGAGCACTAAGTACCAGAAGTATCCATCCTTCAATCTTTGTGCCAACTGAAAAAAAATGAACTTGGAACTCTAAACCAAATCTTCCTAAGGAAGGCAATCATCGACGATCTTAGTTGAGAACTACTATTTTCTAGGTCATCAGGATCCCAGGCTTTGCTAAAAACGTACACATTTTTAGGAGCACTGCTTTATAATAACTTCTTTTTTGACTGAAGTCCACCAGCATGTAACTTCCAGATGTTCACATTTCTCTGGCCGTGGTTACACAGGACGGCACTTCTCCTGCTCCCCGCTTCTCTCCTCCTGTTGTGTCTGTCTCCCCACTTCATCCATGCCCCCTCCTTGCCATAATTCCTCAACTCCTCACAGCCCATGAATATGAAAAGATGACCTACAGAACCACACCCAACAAACTTGCTTGTGTGATCTGAGCATAAGGGGACCCTCTTTCCCATTATCTGAAATTTCATTTGCTTTCATGGCAAAGGAATCACATTTGGAGTTTGTGTTCCATCTCCCCATCTGGGGCCTCTCTTCCCTCCTCTCTCTTCTGGGCAGCCACTGGGCCGGGCAAGGGTAGTTAGAAGGAGGGGCGGCCACTCCTCTTCTGTAGCCCTCATGCCTGCAGCTCCAAGGCAGGAAAAGAATTGTGAAAACTTACCTGTGAGACTCATGGAAGTGTGGAATTCATTTTTTATAAGGTTCAAAACTTCCTCAACTCCATGTTCACCCTGCTTCCGAGATGGGGGTTGGGGAGAGACAAAAAGAAGCATGAAGAACATTCTGCGCAGGTGCTGAGCATTGGTTCTAGGTGTGCCGTCCGCTGCAGCGGGGAGGACAAGGGTGTCTGTGAAATTGGAACTATGCTGGGAAGACAGGGAGGCAAAGAGGAAAAGGTGGGAGTGAGAATGTGCAGCGTGCTGCCAAGGAAGCAGGAGATGTGGGCAAGGGGGGGGGCTGTCCCTCAGGGATCTGTGGCACTTGGAATCAGCTCAGCTTGGATGGCAAACCACAGTAAAGCGTGGGGGCATATGAGAAGCCCAGTATCTTTCCGCTGGTTTGCCTCTCACCTTATAGGCAAGACCCCACAGGATTGGTCTCCCTAGAAACACACACTTAGCCCCAAGGGCCAGAGCCTTGAGCACGTCGTTGCCAGTTCGGATCCCACCATCCAGGTACACTTCCATTTTCCCTTTCACAGCGGCCACCACTTCTGTCAAGGCATCAATCTGAGAAAGAGACATGCATGGCTTGAGGGACTTCCGTTTTCACTTTCAGGGATCATGGGGCAGAGGTGCCCCCTCAGTGTGAGTTAGGAATAGGAAGTCTGGGTGTTGGTGCTGTCTATGAGTTTTTTTCCCCTCCCATGCTTGACACATGATTCCCCTGTCCTACCAGAGCAATGCAGCTACATTCCCGAGCCCCAAGGACTTCTTTTTAATTTTTAAAACTAATTAATTAATTTATTTGAGAGAAAGTATGCACATGAGCAGGAAGAGGGGCAGAGGAGACGGAGAAGCAGGCTCCCCGCTGAGCAGGGAGCCCCATATGATGTGGGGGCTCTATTCCAGGACACTGGGAGCATGACCTGAGTGGAAGGCAGATGCTTAAACTGCCCCCACAGGTGCCCTGGGAGTCCAGGGACTTTCTGCAGTCTCTCCCTCATGCCATTTTCTTCCTTGACAGAGTGCAGCTTCTCTCTAACTCACTTGTTTGACTGTCTACAGCTCGAAAGAAACTCTTGGTTCCTCTTCATCCTAAAAGGGATATTTTCCATTTATGGCATTCACTTTAATGTTCTTTTCAAAGTACATTTTGATCTTTTATTTTCTCCTGCCTTCTCTGTTTCCAGGGTGGCGCAGCTAGGAATATTCTCCATTGCTAAGGCCCTGAGTCTTTTTGGCAAAGCAAATGTGTCTGGACCACAGCGTGTTTTGTGTAACTGGGTTGCACTTTGCTCCTTACACACCACATTTGAACAACTTGTTCCTGGCTCCTGTATGGGTTATCTAAGACGTGGGTTGGTAATGCAAGCATCAGTGCTGTTGAGGCAGGGTTGAAGACTCTGAAAGGCGAAACGAAAGCAGCTTACCACTTGGCCTGGTTTCTCCCCAGACTTTCTCTCACCTTGCCTCCCCAGTTCCAGGCTCTGCAGCTACGAGGCCTTGCCAACCCACAGTGCCCCAGACTGAGCCTAAGCCTGAGCACCTCCAAGTCTAAGAGGAGGGGTGACAGCAGAGGCTGGGAGCAGGGTCCTTGAGGACAGAGTTCTGGAACTGCTCCTGTTCTACGTCTCTTGGACAGACAAATGGAGAGGAGGCGAAACTGGGCCCTGGGGTGCTTCTGCTGCAGAAGAAATCAATGGGAATTCTAACTCAATGAGATCCTTTGGGTGACTGAACAGAATATGAAATCAGGGAGGAAAGAACTTTGTACTCTAATTTACAAGTGGAGGAGACCTGAATACATTTTAGACTTACATGTGAGAACTGGTAAGAATGCATGTCCAGATAAGGGTATTTTTATAGCCCCACCATGGTATTATTTGGAATATTTCGATGATGTTGAGAAACAGAAATAAACATATCTGTGTAAATTCTTACAGTAAGCTAGATTGGATGATGGGACTGATGGAATTTGAGAAACAGACCAGGAAGTGAATTTTAACCTAGGGTCCAGTATTGCTTTAGAGTTACTTTCTATAGGTCACGATAGGACATTCATTAGAGCCTTCTGGAAACAATAGCCAGATGACCCATTTCCCAGGTCCCAGGAAGAAATACAGGAAGTATATGGAAACTTCTAGATATGGGAATTTCAAAGAGTTATACCCCTCACAGGGAGGGGTCTGCAGTGAGAGGAGTGAGGCATTGGCCTCCGGCACAAAATTTAAGGAATGCCAAAACACTCAGATAACTAACATTTTAATACTGTCAAACTTTGATCTGTGAGCTGTGGGTGCTTGTTTTTATAAGTAAGTTTTTATTGGATCTGGGGCCAGGTTGACAGTGAGGCAGGTTCTTTGAGTGTAGGGACAGATCCTATCTTTCTTTAAAATGTTGATATTTTGTTCACCATGGAATTTTTTGCATTGATTTAAATTTTTTAAAAGTGCATTTAACTACTATTTACCTTACTAAGTTTGTCTGGCACCTTCTCAAATTCTGAGCCAGAGGTACCTCTCTAGCTTCACACCAGTCTTGGCACTGTCCCCAGAGGACGTTGGGTGGGTTTGTTGTTAAGTCAGATGGCTTGGGAGAATGACATGTTGATCAGCATGATGGGGAAGGAGAAATTCTCTCTCTGAGTCCTGCCTTTGGCAACAGTCATTCTCTATTGAGGAAATGCAGTGGGGAGCAATTACTCAGCCTCTTTCTCCATGTATTACTCAGTCCTCCCCCCAAGGGAACAAGACTAACTAAACTGATTCGTGAGAGAGAGAGAGCGCCGATTGCTAATGTTTCATAGAGTTATTTCGAGAGTCAGCATTCTACTCCTTTTGCTACTTTCTGGTGGTGGTCTCTTTTTTGCTTTCTCTTCCTACCCATAGGACTGCTTAGGACCTGCTATACTTTTTTGCATCCTGTTCTGCCAATTTCTGGGTGTGTGGAGGTGGCCTGTGGGCATCCTTGCAGGAGTCAGGTGAGAGAACTAGCATGTGCTCTGCATATCTACTTTCTCCTGGGGTCACAGGTCAAAATTTGGCATGGGAAGTAGGATGCCTGACTGTTCCCTTCAATCAGCTCTTATGGAGAGCTACAGTAAAGTGCCCCTTATCCTCCAACTGGGCTTGTTACTCTGTGCCTGGTGGGTGGGGGGGAAGGGGCAAGTCTTTAAAAAAAAATGAGAGAAGTGTATACATAGAAATGAAATTATGTTCTTAATATATTGACAAAGAGAAGAGTTACAAAACAGTATGTAGCTTTTCAAACCTAACATGTCATCTTTGCATTGAGAAGTTGATCAAAAAACAATTCCCAAAATATTGTCATTAATGATAATCATGAAATTAGGGTTTTTTTTAAAGATTTTATTTATTTATTGGACAGACAGACATCACAAGTAGGCAGAGAGGCAGGCAGAGAGAGAGGGAGAAGCAGACTCCCCACTGAGCAGACAGCCTGACTCGGGGCTCAATCCCAAGACCTTGAGATCATGACCTGAGCCAAAGGCAGAGGCTTTAACTCACTGAGCCAGCCAGGCGCTCCTCTTTATTTTTTTAAAAAAGATTTATTTATTTTTATTTTTAGAGAGAATGAGAGAGAGGGAGAGAGAGAGAGAGAGAGACCATGAGAGGGAGGGGCACAGGGACAGGGAACGAGAATCCCAAGCAGACTCCATGGGGAGAGCAGAGCCTGCTCTGGGGCTCAATCCCACAACCCTGAGACCACGACTCGACCTGAAAACAAGAATCAGAAGCCCAACCCACTGCATCACCCAGATGTCCCCACCCCACACTTCATTTTCTTAGAATGAATCAAGTAGTGATAGAAGAATCTCTTGGAAAATATAAGCTATATATCTCCAGGAAAATAAATCTCCCATCCAAGTATTAACCAGGCCCGACCCTGCTTAGCTTCCAAGATCAGACGAGATCGGACGCATTCAGGGTGGTATGGCCGTAGACTATAGGAAAATAAATCAACAATTAGTTCCCACTTAAAGATTCTTTCCTTGCCTGCCTCCTCTTCATTTGTAATGGACACAAATTCAAAAGATAGAGGGATGGGGTGCCTGGGTGGCTCAGTGGGTTAAGCCTCTGCCTTTGGCTCAGGTCATGATCTCAGGGTCCTGGGATCGAGCCCTGCATCGGGCTCTCTGCTCAGTAGGGAGCCTGCTTCTCCCTCTCTCTCTCTGCCTGCCTCTCTGCCTGCTTGTGATCTCTGTCTGTCAAATAAATAAATAAAATCTTAAAAAAAAAAGATGGGAAAATCACAGACTGTCATAGATTTTTAGAGAAGGATTCATACGGCATTTTTCGGTTTGTTTTACTTTGAAAGATTGTTATTTATTTGTTTAAGTGAGGTACTGCTCCTTCCCAGGATGTGTCATATGAGAAAACATGTTGTCACACTCCATGCACACAGGCAATCTTTAAGCTGAATGCTTTCCCCAGAAGGCAGGAGACCTCAGTGTCTTTGGAATGTCTCTCCCAACTGTGTGAACTTGGACAAGTTATGTAACATCTCTAAGCTCTAAGATCCCCATCTGTAGAAGAGTGAGGATGATATGTGTCTTGCAGGTCGGTTGTGAGATTTAGAGATGATATATGTGAAGTTTGTAAAAATGAGCTGATACACATTAGGCTGTTAATAATTAAAAGTTCTTGAGATTACCAGCATATGTGATCAGGAAGAGGGGAGTGTAGGCCGAAGCGCACAGAGTACCATGCTGTAAGCACGTGCACATGCACGTGCGTGCATACACACACACACACACACACATACACACACCCCTCTGAAGTTCCCCTACTCACAGAAGCAGGAACGTCATCAAGCTGCCTCCCGCCATGGTTGGAAACAATGATGCCATGGACATTGTGTTTCACAGCTAACTCTGCATCCTCTTTCGTCAAAATCCCTTTAAGGATGATGCGCAATCGAGTTTGGCTCTGAAGCCAGGTGATATCATTCCAGCAGAAGGATGAGTCAATGGGGGACATCTGGAAATAAGGCGTTGTATGTCTCTGTGGGGAAGAAAGAAGAACCTTAGACCTGAGCTCCTTTAGGATTGTTTGATCCATTCCTAAACGAGACCCATTCAGATAGCCACCTTTTATAAGCCTTAAAAGAGGAGTAACAAAACCACTGACACTTCCAGCTCCTTTTCCTAACAGAATTTGTGCAAAAAGAATGAACTATCTCAACTGCTCATTCATGAATCATCAATTGTGTCCCTGCTCTACCAGGATCTGGGGACACAAAGACAAATAAGACACAGTCCCTCCTTTATTTATTTTTTATTAAGTTCAGTTATCCAACATAGAGTACATGATAAGTTTTTGATGTAGTGTTCAATGGTTCATTAGTTGTGTGTAAAACCCAGTGACTCAGCCCCTATTCTCAAAGAACTCGGATTTCAATAAGCGAAGGGGATAAACAAAAGCATTTATAGGCTGGTATGACATGTTACACTTGAGATATGCCCAAGCTTAGAAGAACTAAGAAATACTTGATGGTCCTGAATCAGATACTACCTTATATCTAACCTTGGCTCACCATGTGAATCAAATACCCGTAAATCCCAATGTGCTTCTGGGATCTGAGATAAGCATTCCAAAACTTCAAGGCTAATTTGTGGTTAATGAGTAGAACTGTGCAGTCGCTGGACTGTCACAGCCACCCACTGGCTGAAAAGGCTGATATCATTATCTCTAGCCTAACCGAAGGCCCCAGTGTTATCATGGCTTTCTCTCTCTGGGGCACTCCACCCCATCTGACTGCAGGATTTTAAGGGGGCAGTAGCCTTTTTTACCTATTTCAGTCACCTATTTCACCTATTTCAGAGATTCCAAACAAGGGTGGTGCAGCTCCAGGAAGGAGTTCTAGGTGTAGAGAGGTACTGCCCTCAGTTCTCAAGGCAGCAGGGGGAGGGGCCTGGACTGGTTACGCTCTGTGGACCAGTCACCTGATCTGTGAGCATCCTCTTCAGGAGATCAGTTTACTTAAATGTGCCATCCAGAATTATCATTTTCTAAGTGTCCCACAGCATAGACAATGTTGGAAGAACTTGATGATTTCCTCTCCTGTGCCATGGAACATTCCTTCCCATAGCTTTCCTATTTCTCAGCACCCAGCTCTGGCAGAGCAGCACTAGCTCCAGGAGTGAGGACATTCTGTGTCATCTCCTGTTCACCTGATAGCTCTGGGGAGCAGGGGCCAGTTCTGCTTTTTGAACCATGGCCCCTGCAGTGTCTGGCAAGAGGAGGCACTCAGTGACCTTTTGTGGCGAGAGGGAAGGGAGGAAGGAGAGGATGTATGTCCTGTCATGCCTGCCCATCGGATCTGCTCCTACCTCCTTTGGCGAGCGAAGGTCTTTCAGCAGTAAGTTCCTCTGTAAGTCTAGTTGGTTTCGAAAGTCACATCTCCTGTTGCCCATTTTGGGTGTATCCACAGTGATGACCAGAGCTTTGAAACCCAGGGCTTCAGCCCTCTGGACCAGCTGTTTGTTGAGCTGCCGGTCTGATGTTGCATAGAGTTGGAACCACTTGAGGCCCCTGGGGGCAGTAGCCACAATATCTTCAAGGGAGCAGCTGGCATAGGTGCTGATGATGTAGCAGATCCCGGCCGCTTGGGCAGCTGCAAAGCAAAAGGCACAGCTCAGGTTGGAGGGGGGGGGGCGGGGCTCTGGGCTGGGCTGAGATGCCCTCGGAGTCTTGCCACCTCTGACCTGTTTGTACTGGAAGGGAAAACAAAGCTTGACCTCATTCCGTTTTCCACTGGGAGAGAGGGCATAGGGGAGCATTCGGTCAGCCTGGGAGGTCCCCTGCTATATAGCCTGTCTTCCAGACTCTGTCAAGATCCCCGGCTGGAGGGGTCCTTTAGTCCCCAGGATGCTCTTGGACATGCTGCCGCTTTCAGATGGGAGAATGGGCTGCTCGTGAACTTGTGAATGATGCAGAAGGGAACGAACTCAAGAGGACAAAGGGTGAGGAACTGTAATGCCAGTGGAGAGGACTGAACTCTGCACTGGAGAAAGCATGGTATCTGAGTTAGAAGAGTGCTCATTCTACTTAGCTGTGTTCCTTGAGTCTCTCATTTTCTTCTTCTGTGAAATGGAGCGAAATGACAATACCTGTCTTATAAGGTTGCTGAGAGATTAAACAAGGTACTAGATTTGGAAGCATTTTTATGTATTTTATTTATTATTATTATTTTTTTTAAGTAGGGGCTGGCGGGGAGCTCACGATCCTGAGATAAAGACCAGAGCAAAGATTGAGTTGATGCTCAACTGACTAAGCCACCCAGCCGCCCCTGGAAGGGTTTTTAAAATTCCTAAGTGATGTGCTGTACACAGGCTTAGTGACTACAAGGTTGCCGAGGATGATGGCAACAGTGATGTTGACACTCACTGCCTACTGTGATCGTTGTTTTCAGCAAGATTCTCCACTAGGTCAATGTCACTACCGTTCCGCAAGCCATGAGCCGAGAACCTGGCCTAATCAGATTTAATATTTTCAACTTCCAACATCAATAGGAGATACCCCATTCTTTGGACCCACTACAAAAACATGATATGTCCCACCACGAAGATTTAGTAAAGCAGTCATAGTTCTACAGGATATTCGTATTTTAGCCTAGCCAGACTTGGCTCCTAACCAGCCACTTGGAACTCCAGAATCCTTGGATTCATTGCTTCCTGTATCACAGAGTCAAAGAAAAAGATCCCAGGGAAGTCCTAGGGAACCTGCAAATAAAATATTTCCTAGATGTGACCTAGAGTGAAGATTATAAAGGGAGGGGGCGCCTGGCTGGCTCAGTCTTTAAGAGTCTGCCTTCAGCTCAGGTCATGGTCCTGGGGTCCTGGGATCGAGCCCCACATTGGGCTCCCTGCTTGGTAGGAAGCCTGCTTCCTCCTCTCCCATCCCCTTGCTTGTGTTCCCTCTCTCACTGTGTCTCTCTGTCAAATAAATAAAATCTTAAAAAGAAAAGGCTATAAAGGGAGTCACAGGACTATTTTCAGACCCTCTCCTCTTCCTTCTCTTCTCATTACTTTTTGGAGCAGAGGGATAAGGGAAGAGAATAACGGGCTACTTGGAAGGACACATGCGCAATAAGAAACTTTTTGTCATGTAAGATGACAGTCAGGGCGCCTGGGTGGCTTAGTTGGTTAGGCATCTGTCCTCAGCTCAGGTCATGATCCCAGGGTCCTGGGACCGAGCCCCACACTCAGGCTCCCAGCTCAGCAGGGGGTCTGTTTCTCCCTCTGCCTCCGTCTCGTCACCTTGCTTGTGCTCTCCCTGTCTCTCTCCCTCTCAAATGAGTAATAAAATCTTTAAAAAAAAAAAAAAAGTGACAGTCAGTCAAGGAGGCGGGAAATGTGACATATGGGCAGGAGCACCTGCCAGGGGCTTTGTTAGGACTTCATGTCACGACCCTCTCCTCATCCTAGATTCAGAGACTTACCATTCAGCCCCAGCCCTGGCCCATGAGGGGTCAGGTCAAAGAGAGCCCTATCCTTGAAGCCACCCTGAGAACACCTTTCCCCACAGACAGTAACTGACCTGCATCCCTTCTTGGCAGGATGGCCTGCTTGATTTCCACATCTACTCCTCTGAAGCCGCCCTGTCTGACCATTAGTTATGATGGACATGGATGTTTTCTCAATCTCAGATGAAATGTTATGCGCATATCCCTCCTCAAGCCTGACCAGATTGCGGTCCCTAAGCTCCTTCTGGGAGAAATCCCGCCATTGTTCTGAAGGACGCCAGCACCCTTCAGGACCCCTCGGGGGGAGCCTCGAGGGGCAGCTGGGTCATACCTCTGGCTGTGCTCATTTCTCCATCCGGCCAGACGAGGCCGTGGAAACCCGTGGGCGCGATGCAAATGGGGGCCGTGACCTCCTCCCCTTGGACTGTGGTCCGGGTGTCCACCTCTCGCACGTCTCTCAGGTACCGCGGCCGAAGGCGGATTCTGTGCTCGGAAACAAAGATCTTCCATTAGGGGCCTTATTCTCCAGCATGCAGCTGCCTGGGACTGGGGCCTCCAGATCCGGGTGTGTAGGTCTACACCAGACTGGGTCGCGAGAAACCGTGGTGGGTCAGTTGGCTGATTAGGCTACATAGACCGACTTTCCTTCAGAAAGCCTTTCCCGATACCCTGGCCCTCATTAACCCCTCTTGCTCTAAACCCCCAGTGCACGTGTGGTCCACGCGGCGTCCGGCTCTGACACAGGTCTGTGTCTTTGAGTCTTGCCTTCCTGAGCAGACTCAGTGCTTGGAGGCTTTGACTGATTGCCATAATGAGGATCAGAAAAGAGAATAAGCAGGAAGGAGTTCTAGGCTCTTCCCTCACGGGTTAGAAACAAGTCTCCACTGATGGAGGACAAATCCCAGAGAATAATCACGGTGGGGGCTTGTTTTGTTTAGTTTTGTTATTTTGGTGTTTGCTAGAGGCTAATTCGTTTGACGATTGGACTTAAGTACTGCTTTAGAAAGGATAGGAGAAGTCACAAATAGTAAATATATAAAACACACTTTTAAGTCCAATAGAGACTTAGTCTCAGGATCCAAAAATGCTTGTTTTTCACAAAATATTATTATTCCTACACACAAATGTGGAAAGGTTTTGCTAGATATATTGTTTGTACAAACCTGGAGAAGATGCAGACTTCATCTGTGAAATGGGAGAAATAATCCAAATTTCCTAGTTGTCTTATGAAGGCAAATGAGCCAAAGCAAGTAAGGGGCCTAGTATAATTCTGAACAAGTATGAAAATGCCGAACTTGGTGTTCACCTTGTATCCCATTTTTCTGTTTTCTCCTCACCTCTCTTATTACAAGGGGCAGCAAACTTTTTCTGTGAAGGGCCAGAAAGTAAATATTTTAGACTCTGTGGACCGTGCAGTCTGTCACATTGACTCAGATCTGCTGCTGCGATGCAAAAGCAGCCCCAGACAGTATGTAAATGCCTGACCATGGCTGGTTCTAATAAAACATTATTTATAAACACTGAAGTTCACATGTCATATAATCTTCACCTATGACAGTTTATCATTCCTTTTTTGGTATTTTTCAATCATTTAAAAAGAGAAAACAAAAATTCTTAGCTTGTGGACCATGCGGACCCAGGCAGTGGGCCTGCCATGGCCTGTGGGCTCTCTTCCACCCTGGGCTGTACCCGCTGCTCTTCCAGCCCAGCTCTCCTTTGAAATCAGCCTCCTTTCCTCCTTAAGAGTCTTTGGGTCTCCACATTTCTTGTGTCCCCTCTCCCAACAGACATTATCCCCTTCAAGCCAGAAGTTTAGGAACTCAGGAGATTTAGGCCTACTCTGCCGACTTCTCCTCCCCTTCCAGGTGACCCTGGACTCCTGTCCTGTCTTGTTAGGGCCCAGAGCTGCTGGGATGCAGAGGGAGGTTGACTCATGCTAGTTCTGCAGAGGCACAAAGATAAACTCTTTCTCCATTCATCCTCTTCCTGGCCACATGCCTCCACCCGCCCCCAAACCCCGCCAAACCCAAAACAATAACAACAAAACCCATGAATTTATCTTGAGTACTCTATGTTCTTTGGAGGCACCAAAGAACAAATAGTAAATATACTTGCTACCTTCCAAGGACCCCTCACCCAGTGCACCTTAGCTTAACAATAGAAAGGATACAGAAGACCAGACCTTTTAAATGCTGCGATGTTATCATCCCGGGTGAAGCATTCATCAGATCCTCCTTCAATAAAATCCCAAGTTGACTTAGATAGATGCTCCTGGGCATAAGCCTGAAAATCTGTCAAACACACCAAGGGCATTTCTGGACCTTCAAAGGAAAAACCAAAACCAAACAAGACACTGAGGTTACGTCAGATGTAGAGGAGAGAGTAAATGTGGGGGCTCTGTCCTGAAGCTGTTTGGATTCAACATTAACCACCCCTGCATTCCTTATCCCTGGAGGCAGAGCCAAAGATGCTGATCCCCGTGCTTCCGTTCTCCTGCCCCCATACCCAAATGCTGATTAGCTGGTCTTCTAAATATCCCTCATGTTTATCCCCTCATCTCTACAATTCACGGCCTCAGATCGAGTTGAGGCCCTGCCACCTCTTATAAGATTATTACAAAAATGTCTTCTCTCTGTCTCTGAGCCTCCATCTTCACTCTCTAGCTTGTCTCCCTCGAGCTTCCTGGATCTTTCTGAAATGTGAGTCTGATCACATGCCCCTTTCATGGCATTCACAGCTTTCCTGGACCAGCTCCTAATGGTCTTACCAGCTTCATTTCTGGGTGGCTTTTCCTTGTCATTTGAGGCACTACAAGTGTTTCCTGAACATTCCCAAGGGCTGCTTCCTACCTCTTCACCTTTTGCAGGAGGAGATCATCAGGCTGGGAAAATTGGGACCGAGCTGATATGACTACCTGGGAGTTCCTGGGAATCTCTAGAATGGGTTGCCTGGGACTCTGGTTGGTATCAGAGAGAAACTTATGGACTTTGGCTCCTTGGCAAGGACATTGAACATATTCACTTTGAGACCAAGAAAACAGCATATGTGTGACTTCCATTCATTCCCCACCCCCAAACCAAAGTAGATCTGGAGCTTGGTACTTTTGGTATGCCCCTTGCCCCACCTAAAGACGAAAGAGAGCATGGTTTGGGGATAGATCTGTCTAGTGGGGGCAAGGGGAGTGGGGACCCTAGCTACAGAGATGCCGAAGGCACTTGTTGCAGCCAAGGACAGCATGTGGAGCTCCTGCAAGAGAGGATTCGAGCAGGAAAGGGTGAGAATCTATAGTCCAGAGTGTTGGGCATCTCCCTGGCAGCAGGCAGTGGAGTGAAAATTAGCCAGAGGCTGTGAGCAGAAATGGAATGATTTTTAAGTCATTGACTGAGGGACAGGAATAAGCTCCAGGATCTAGGGCTTCAAACGTGAATGGGCTGCCTCCTCTAATGAACACAGAGGCCAGGGAGGCCAGATGAAATATGGAGTGTCGGGGATCTTGGTGGGGATAAGGATGGGCCAGAACTGATGGAGGAAATCCAGGGCCATGCTGGAATCTAGTCAAGTCCAACAGAGAAGTGACCCCAAACACCTTCCCAAGGAACTGAGCAGAAAGAAGTTATGGCAGAGCCCTTGGGATGTGCATGGAAGAATCTGGAGCACAGCCACAGAGCTTTATATAGGCAATGCACTTTGTCAGTGAGTAGGCAGGGAGTTACTGAGGTGCTGAGTTGAGTTTGACAAGGTAGAGCAACCATGTCTAATTTATCTCATTCCTGCCAGACCCTTCAAGTCTCAGGGACTTTGGTGGAATGTGTTTCTCATTGTAGTTACCCATCAGCATCGCGATCACTGATTTAAACCTCTGTGTGCCTAAGAGTTAACATACCAGGCTTGAGAATGCTACCCCTTGAGAGACCTGCTTGCAAAGTTGAACCTCAGTTGGAGTCTGGGAACTTGGACTTCAAGAAAGTTCCCACTACTCCCTGATAAAAATGGCATGGCCCACTGGTCTAAATTGTACAAACAACGTGGTTTATGCTGAATGCCTGCTTTCCCTCTGAGGGTCTAGAATTCAGGCATGGGTGTGGCAGAGAGGGTCAATATGACCAGCCCCCAATAAAAGGCTTTGGGCAATGAGTCTCTAAAATGACCCTCCATGGTGGTCTGTGCTTCACACATGTTGTCACAACACATGGTTGGAGGGATGAAGTGCATCCTGTGTAATTCCACTGGGAGAGGACGCTTGGAAGCTTATACCTGTTTCCCTCTAGATTTTGCCCCATGAGCCTTTTTCCTGTGCCAATTTTGCTTCTCATTCTTTCTCTGTAATTAGTCATACCCTCAATGACATGCTATGTCCTATGTGTCTCCCTAGGGAATCTCTGAATTGGGACCCTCAACACGCTTTATTTTGTTTTTGTGGGGTTTTATAAAAGATTTTATTTATTTATTTGACAGAGAGCACAAGTAGGCAGAGCAGCAGGCAGAGAGAGAGGGAGAAGCAGGCTCCCTTCTTAGCAGGGAGCCCCATGAGGGACTCGATCCTGGGACCCTGGGATCATGACCTGAACTGAAGGCAGATGCTTAACCAACTGAACCCCCCAAAAGCTCCCCAGCATGCTTGCTATCCCCAGGCATTAGGATGGTATGTGACAGCTGTTCACGAATATTCATTATTTGAATGTAACATTCCCCTATCTGTCATTTCTGTGTTGTTGGTTGAGAATTCTCCACCAGGTTTCTACTTTCAATATCTCAACAAATCTCCATCTCCTGGAAACTGCTTGGAAATAAATAGCCCAGAATCTTTGTATACACCAAACATTTTATTACCATGTTTCTATTTACCATTTCTTTTTCTGTCTACTGTTTCCTTTCTACTTCCCTGCGAAGTAGACAGAGAAGTCATTAGTGTCTTCATTTTGCATTTGGAGAGACTGTGGCCTAGGATATTGAATAACTTGTGAAAGATCAGGCAGTAAAGTGTGACAGTGGAAGGCTCAGAGTCACGTCTTCTGGTAGCCTCTAAAGACAGACATTTTCTTTTTTTTGATTTCATGGTGTAGAGCAGAATAGTTGGTTGACATTAATCACTTGTTTCATTGAATTTAAAAGAATTTCAAGGGTGAAATAGAATTTCAAAGGGTGAAAATATAATTATGCATTTTTGTCTTTTTATATCTTTTTAAAGTACTGAGCCCAGTGAATTTTTAACAGAGGTCCAATATGAGGCCTCTAGTTGAACAGAAGGGCAACTTCATTGTTCAGAGCCTTCCCCACAAGTGGAAGGGAGACTTAAGAGTATATGTTTTTATGTGTCTCAGTGTGATCCATACCAGACTTAAAACCACCAGGAATTCAAGGGAGGATCCACGTTATCAAGTGGCTTTCTTGTATTCCCATTTTTATTGATCTCCGCGGCAGTATTTTTTCTTCTTTTCTCCTCTATCTCAACCACCCAAGAGGAAGAGAAAGTGGAGAAAAGGATAGAGAGGATAAAAGTCTTTTGTAAGAACTTGAGCTTGTTGTCGGCCATTTATTTTCTTCAGGCATTTTGTCTCTTGGTTAAAAACGGTGAGGCATGACTAGCGTACGGGAGATGAGAAAGTTCAAACGTAAGAGCAGAGGACATTCAGGGTACACACAGCTCATGACTGAAGTCAAGTAGTTTTCTCTGACTGAGAGAGAAAGAACGGCCTAGACTATGACCAGTGGGCATTTCACGGCAGATCTTCTCTTCGAGATTGCCATTTGTTCCAATGCAATTAGGCTAGATAAACAAGTTATCTGTCTTAGAAGACTTTAAATGACTCGTAATTCATGTTGGTGTCACTTTGGGAATCTGGTTTATCAGAGCTTCCACTTGTGTGAGAAACCCCTAGGTGTTCTATAAAAAATGTCAGGGTGGAAATCACAGGGCAGGTCGCTGAGATACAAGCGGGGAGCAAAGGCTGCTTTGGAGGACCCAGCTCCAGGTGCAAGTGCTTGATGATGAAAGGTGGTGTCCTTGAAGACCCTCTGGCCTGGTCCCCTGGGAACTTATGCCAAATTTCTCAATGGAGTGGGAGAGATAACATCAAGGCTATACTTTGGGGACCTTGTCTGAGAGATTACACTGTTCAAGGTTGGCAGAAAGTGCTTTAATCACTGTATGTGGGGTACAGCCTCAAGGAGAGTGGCTGCAAAGCCTACGGCCATCACCATAGCAACGGTAGCATTGGAAGGGGAGACATGACAGCAGGAGGAGGCCCTGGTAGTAGAATGTGTGTTGGCAGAGGGAGGGGGAGCCCAGGGCTGGGGCCACAGTCAGTGTCAGGACCAGAGAAGACATGAATTGGCAATGGCTATGACTGAGGCTCATGAGCTCCTACAGAGTCCTCCAAATGGGGAGGAAAGGTCAGGGTAAAGGAGCTGGATTTCTAGAAACATCTGGTCAGATATCAGAGTGTCCGTAACATTCGGGTGGCCTAAGGAACCAAGGATTACGTCTGTGTGGGAGCAAGGGAACAAGGGGCCCAGGGTGGGTCTGACAGACACCAGCCTCGTTAAATGCTACGAGAATGGGCTTAGGTTTCTCTCAGCCCAGGGTCAGTTCTGGTTTTTCTCCTGAGCCCTTACACAGTATGAATGGAAGACTCAGGAACCTTCCTGGGCCACGACAGCCATTTTAAAAAAATCTTTATTCTGTTTCATGTAATAATCATCTCTCCTCTTCAGCCTACCACCCCTCCATTACTCCCATTAGCTGGTTTTCCTTTTCGGGAATTAAACTTCTCTTGACCTGTCGTCATATTCTACCATGAGACTTAGAATGTTCTGGTTTTTCAGAACCTCTTCTGCGGGAATGATGGGAAATGACTCGTGTCTTCGTTTTACCCCAGAAACTTTGTTTATCACAAGTTGAAGGCGTTTTTGAGGTTCTGAGAGGAAGCACATTTTTAGCAGGGATTTGCCTGGCCTGGAGCCATTGTGACCTAATTAGGTCATGAAATGCCCACTATCCCACCTCCTCAAGACTGCAGATCCTGCCCAGTGAGGATTAGAAGACAATAAGAGATGCAAGGGACTTCAAAGAGAGGGAGAGATGTGTGCCACCTGACACCGTAGCAGAATTTAAAACGAACCTAGGTCTTCCATCTCTACATTCAGTGTTCTTGCTGACATAACAGGTGACTCTTGCAACTTCCCCTGGATAGCCTGGCCATGGTCCCTGGATTTACTGCACCTTATTTGAGGACTAGCTTCTCATAAGGCTGTTGGGGGCACCTGGGTGGCTCAGTCGGTGGAGTGGGCAACTCTTAATCTTATGGTTGTGAGTGTGAGCCCCATGTTGGGTGTAAAGCTTAATTACAAACAAAATCTTAAAAAAAAAAAATCTAACTCTTCCAGAGTTTTATCTATGCTGGATTTCATCATTCCAGTTCCTCCTCTACTCCTTCTGACCCAACTTGGTTAACAGGTGTCAACCAGAAAAGGCTGAGGTTGGAGGTAGAGCCCAAATGGGACCAGTGAACTGGTCAGTGTACTAGTGA
Source organism: Mustela putorius furo (assembly GCF_011764305.1). Classification (NCBI taxonomy): domain Eukaryota; kingdom Metazoa; phylum Chordata; class Mammalia; order Carnivora; family Mustelidae; genus Mustela; species Mustela putorius. The sequence continues at coordinate 2,694,296 of NW_025421424.1, forward strand.
TGGCATCAGGCTGGGAGGCAGCCTGCTTTGGGGAGGTTATTGACCATTAGTAGGTACAAGAGGATAGGATAGGCAAGTTACTTCCCCTCCCTAGGCCTCAGTCTCTCATTTGAAAACTATAGGTTTTTATATACTTCCTTTTAATCTTTACCAGGTTTGAAGATTGGGCTGAGGTCCTTCCTTGGTGGTGGGAAGCACTCATTCTGTGCTTCTCTGGCCGGTAAATGCAAAGACCTCATTTAAGTGAGGCTGTGTTACTAGTTCACCATTTACTTTGTGGCAGTAACATCAAGGAGCTGGGTACTCACAGCTTTCCTTCCCTCTTGCGCCCCAACCTTGAGGCCTCTCTCTCTGCAAGCTGCTCTGGTCCTATGGTGCCACCTTATGCTTCAGTGGGGAACTGCTTGACGGGTCACAGCACAGCTTCCCGTCTACAAGCGGGTGTGGGCTCTCATCCAACGTGTGTTCCCAGCTCCCAGACCCAGGGATTCCATCTCACTACATGTCTGTGCTTCTTCCTCCTTCCTCAGTTTATCCAAACCATTGGCTGATTTTCTTCCTCCCCCACACCCTCGCACGGGAAGTCGTTCTTCCCTCTGCTTCCCTTTCCAGGATCTTTCCCATTTCTTTTCTCTTTTCCATTTGCAAACCAAAAATAGCTCCGTTCTGGTGAATGAGATTAGTTCTATGTAGTCTCTTGGGTTAAGAACACAAATGTTAAAAAAAAAAAAGTTATGATTCTTTACTTAAAGGGCCTCTGAATTCTCTCTTCCTCTAATTAAGCCCATTTTTCCTCATTGTCCTCATTCATGAAAAATAAAAAAAGCTATGCATTACATAGTTTTCTGAGTTTTCAGTTTCGGCCTGTGACTAGGAATGCAACTGCATTGCTCTCTACTCTTTTGCATTGCAAATATGCCAATTTTCTGCTACTTTGCCCACCCAGTGGGTATTTCCAGTGACCTGGGAACCCCACCACGACTTTAATGGCATTCTTTCTATGGGAAAATATGTGTTGAGTTCCAAACAAATAACTTCCAAGTAGAGTCCTGGAGCACAGCCATGTTGTAAATTGCATGCTTTCTCCAGGGGCGTTGGAGGCTGTTGAGGACATAGTGGGAGACCTTGATCCAAGTGCTCACATGGTGTTTTGAAAGGTTGGGGATTTCCCAGTTCTATTGAGCAGTGGAATAATTTGATTACACAAAGACCCTGGGAGACAGCATGATGGTCCCTTGATAATAAAATGACAATGAAATTGCAATCATTTATCAAGAGTTTTATGATGTGCCATGAACCCTGTAGATCGTTTATGTGCATCCCTGCTTCAACCCTTCTAACAATTCCCAAACACAAATGTCATTATCCCCATTTCACAGGTGAGAACCCTGCCGTTTAGAGAGATTCGTTAATTTGTACTTTGCCCCCCATCACACATGCGGTGATATGTTCTGACTTCCATGGCCTGGTTCTTAAGTACCATGGAATAAAAAGCAAATGTATACAGCCAAGTGTGGTTTCTAGAATGAGAGAGTTGGCATTTCAATGCCATGGGCATATGTAGCTTTGCTCGCCAACTTCCCTCAACAATATGCAACTCCATGAGAAAGTAAGAAAATTTCCTTATTTGGCTGGTCATAAACAATAACCAGTTAAGTGATGAAGCAATCCTAGCAATCTAAAAGCACTCTTAAATACATCATGCCGTTGGATGCCTCCGGGGAGGCAGGGATCAAAAAGTAGATGTGCCATGATCCCATCTTAGAGAGGAAAAAGTTAAAACCCAGAGAAGCCAGGGGAATTATGTGTATGCACACAGGATGAGAATAGCAAAGCCCGACCAGGAATCCTTCTGACTTGCTGTGGGTATAGTTGAGCTGGAATAGAGCATTAGTGGTGCCTTAGGAGATCTTTGGGTCTCTATCTTGCAGGGTTGGGAGAAATGCATAAAGTGAGCTTGGCCAGTTCCCACATAATCTAGGCTATTGGGAAAGGTGTCCCTGAGGGAGATCACTCCTCCTGCCTTTGCATGTGCTCAAACAGATGGCATGTTTGGAACAGACCTCACAGACTAACCTCCTAGCACCTCTCATTATGGCAATGACTCCAGATTGTCTTTCTGAAGGCCATTGCCTACAGCTGCTCATGATGTTCCCTAAGGTATTAATAGCTGAGGGAGTCCATGGAATCAAGAAGACAGACTCTCTGGGCGCCTGGGTGGCTCAGTCGGTTAAGTGTCTGTCTTCGGCTCAGGTCATGATCCCAGGGTCCTGAGATTGAGCCCCGCATCGGGCTCCCTGCTCTTCGGGAAGCCTGCTCCTCCCTCTCACACTCCCCCTTATTATATTTGGTCTCTTGTCTCTTTCTCGGTCAAATAAACAGAATCTTAAGAAGAAGAAGAGAAGGAGGAGAAAAAGAAGTGGGGGGAGGTAAAAGAGGGGGAGGGGGAGGGAGAGAAGAAGGAGAAGAAGAAAGACTTTCCTAAGGCCCACCTGGCTCAAACCTCAGCTCTGCTACCTGCTCCCCATGGTTGTGTGAATAAAGATTCGTGAAAGAAGAATATTAAGGCCTACCCCACAGGGCCCTTGGGAGGACTAAGTACTCCAGCCTACATGAAGTTCCTAGAACAGCGCCTCGTGTCAAAGAGTCCCCAGCAGATGGTGCTTCGTGGGCGTTACTCCCTTTGCCGACGACACGGGCATTCTCATCTGAGGCTCGGGAGCCTCAGTTCCGTGACTGCGTAATTTGGACCCTGTGTCAGGTTTACTCGTTAGTTTACCCAACACAATTTCCTGGGTACACACAGTTGGCCAGGAAGGCAGAGACCTTGACTGCTCATCATAGGCAGCCCCCAGGTGATAAGGGATAGGCAGGGCTCTGCCACTCGTTCTGGCCTGTGGGCTCGGGGTGAAGTGACAGGTGTTAAACCCCGGGCCAGGAATTGAAGATGATGCATGACCTTCATCATTCTCTTCTTTTGGCTGCGACAGTGAGAAGGCCGTGCTCCCTGGAAGCCATAGCTGTGAGATAAAGACAGCTTTGGTCCCTGAATCACCATTTGGACAGGAGTAGCCCTGGGGATCAGCTGATTTTGTTGTGGCCAAGAAATAAATATTTATGAATTAACTTTTGGGATGCTAATCTCTGCTCTCAAGAAGTTTACAGTCAAAGACAGACTTCAGTAGCTCATTCCCTGTCCGTTGTTATGGCATAGAGTTTAACAGGAGTCCTTTCCTGGGGGAAGCTGTCTGGGGATTTAGGAATATTCCTCCCATTGTTTCTTGAGGAACACCCACAGATGATATCCTGCTCCATCTAGTTTAGACAAGCTCCAGTTCTCAGCTACCCAGAAAGTGAGGACATGACTACCTTATAGAGATCTTGAACAAATGAAAGGATTCTATAAAATGCAGAATAGCCCGGTGGTTAAGAGTAAAGTTTGGGGACTTTTGCTTCCTGTTTGGAGGTAGGAGAAAGCAGAAAGGCATTTCTCCTTTGATTCTATTTCAAGACTCTTTCTGTTTTGTTCCAGTGATCTATGTGTCTATCTTTATAGCGATACCACACCAACTCCATCACCGTTCTTGGGCAGTTTCCTCCAGACTGATCTACAGATTCGGTCTGACCCAGTCACAATCCCAGAAGGCTCTGTACTGGAGAGGATTGTTAACTAGTTCCCTGAAAGCTTATTTTTCAAAGAAACAACCCCAGTCCAGTTGTTTGAGAAAAGTTAACTTCTTTGCCTTTTAGGAGTGACAGCCATGTCACTGGTTTCTTCTGCCAGTGCTCAGGAAGCAACGGTCAAGTTACAGTGTACTTCCCCAAGGACTGGAACTTTCCCCTCTTAAGGATGCCCATAAATATTCCATTGAGTGGTTTCTAAGACTTACCTTCGTTAGGCAAGAGCTTCTCTGTAGGGTCTTTGAAACAAAGCCTGTCTTTGCCAGTCCCTTCAGGGTCCTTTGACCTGTCTCTATACAGCCCTCTTTGGCCACATCTCTCCCCTTGAAAACTCACAGTCAACACCTCTGATGCCCACACAGTCTCCAGTCTCTCTTCTAGAACTCCTGCCACTTGGTCTGCTCCCCCTCTTCCAAGCACACAGAAAATGCCCAGGAACAAACCTGATGTTAGCGTCTTCCAGTCCCTGGGGAGAGTGGTGTCCAGAGGCAGCTGTGGAAATCCTGGCTCACTGCGGGACATGGCAGGAAACCTAAGTCACTACCCAAAACTCCATGAGTTCATGGTAATAATTTTCCAGCTTGGAAGTAAATGAGCAACTAGGCCAGCACAAGGTCAATCTTGAAATGAACTTTGTGAGTTTTGCAAGGTCACTTCAAATTTGAGCGAGTTCATTACAAAATGAAACTTCAGAATAAAATAGTTGCTTCTTTGCTCCCACGTCATATAGGTTTCCAGTTCATCAAAGATGGTTTTGGGAAGGGAGCAGATGATCTCAGGTGGAGAATTACAAAAGCCTCGGTACTGTAAAGGAAAGGCTTGTCTGAAGAGGTTCACCAAAGGTCAGTAATTAAACAATTTGTCCAGGTCCTTCCCTCTGGGCCTGCCCCAGCTCTTGTCACGTCTCCTTTGTAGTATAACAACACTGAACATTTATTAAGTGCTTAAGTGTGCCTCGCATATTGCCTGCATTATTTTACTCCATCCTCGCCTGCAGCCATATGGGTGGATATTAGTTTCCCCATTTTTTCAGAAAAGAAAGTGAAGTTATATAACACCCTTTCCTCCTAAGGAGCAGAATTGGAATTTGACTCGAGCTTGCAGCCACTGTTTGGCGGCATATGGAGGATTGTAGGCAATTCTGTGGACTATGGCAGTGGGATCTATCTGTCTTTTAGAATCTGTGGTTGGAGAAGGAAAAAAAATATATATATATATAATATATTTATATATATAATATATACTTATATATTTATATATAAATATTATATTTAAATATAAATATTTTTATATTTATATATAAATACTAATATTTATATATTTTTAATATATATAAATACTATATATTTATATATATTTATATATAAATACTATATATTTATATATTTTTTATATATCTATTTTTATATCTATTTATAGATATAAAAATATATATATAGGTATATATATATATATATAAAACTTCTGTGGAATCGTTTTATCCGCCATCCCCCCCCACCCCGCCCCGCCCCGTCCCGCCCCGTCCCGCCCTGCTCCGTCCCGCCCCGCTCCGCTCCTCCACACTGTATTCCCTTGGAGAGTAATTGCTGCCTGTAGTACTACCGCTAGATGGCAGTGTGACCTCAGAAATGCTTTCAAAGGGTCCATACTCTGGAATCTGGAAATTCCATAGCAGTTTTCATTCCTCTGCAGTCACAACACCAGGCCTGCTCACTGTCCCCTGATCCAGACTTTCCATTGCCATTTTCCAATCTTGGATTTTGTCCCTTCTCTCCAGGGGACATTAGTGTAGTGGTTAGGAACACAGGTACTGGAGCATAATGCCGGAGCTTAAATCTGTGGCCACTTAATTTCTCTGTATTTCAGTTTCCTATAACGTCTCCCACACTTTAATGAGAAGGAAATGAGAGAATGCTTTTAAGGGTCTCGTAATAGATATAACATATAGGTCTCATAACTAGATTCATAGTTTGAATCTGGTTGAAAGTCGATTCTCAAGTTTGAGTCTAATCCAGTGTTTTGGGGACATTTTGAATCTGATCACTGAGCTAAGGAGCATCCTCTCTTCCAAGATGACTAACTTTGGCCTCTACTTGCACCAAAACACATTGTTTTCATGCCTGTGCCTTGTAAATGCTATTCCTCCTTTCTAGAATATTCTCATTGCTCCTACTTGCCCTTAAGACTGAGTTGGTATGTCTATCCATTGATGAAGCCTTCTCCAGTCTGCCAGGCAGAGCTGGCAGTGTGTGTGGGGTGTGTGTGTGTGTGTGTGTGTGTATGTGTGAAACTTGTCACACTCTACTCCAGGTGGTCCATTGTGGTGGCGGCTTTTGCAGGATTTTGAGTTCTTTGAGGCCAGGAACCATGTTGTGTTGACTCTTGAATCCCATGGCCCAATGTAGGGCCTGTCCCATGGTAGGCACAGGACAATTATTTGTTGTAGAATTAAGAAACAGATGTTACAGCCCGAGTTCTCAAAGAAACAGGCATAGTATGCAGCCAGTATCATTCCTTCCCATTTTCACCAACTTCACGCTCCTCTTTTTCCTTACTACTCCGAGTCCCACCGCAAGAGTAAAGTCAGTTTAATGCAAAGGTCAGGATAGCTTTGGTTTCTGGAGCACTGCCCGAGGTTCACATTTCTGAACTTGCAATGACACGCGGAGATCCAGGGGGCAAATTCCAAGTGAGCACACATTCTGTTGAATCAGCTTCTTGGAAGATAGCTTTATTAAGTTCCAAGATTCCGATCAGTCCCCAGCTGCTTGCTCACACGCCACTGACTCCCACTGGAGTCCGCCATTATGAATGCTGAATGAGCTACCTTGGGCTCAGCTGGACTCTCTAAGCCTACCATACCACTTTGGGTAAGAGGAGTTTTTGGTGCCTCTGGAAAGCAGGTGCCCGAAACTACCCTTCTCCTTACCCCTTAACACACTGAATTTGTGAGTCCTCTTTCCCTGAAAGTATTCTGTGGGCTCTCAAGGGTCATTCCTTGATGTAGGGAGATTCAGACTCTCTGAACGTGCTGCCGGGCTGTTCTTATACTCCGCTGGGAGGTGGCAGCAAGCATTGGGTATGCTTCAAAACGGTTTGATCCACAAACCGGACTGACTTTCTAGAATCATGGGTTGACTATAATTTTAAAACCTTAAGCTACAATTGGACCCCATTGCCCCAGTCTCTCCACTGTATGATTCTTGGTCACTTCAAGTCTGAGGCATGAGAAAAGAAATGCAAGAGAAGACAGGACCAAAAATAGACACGGTTCTGGTTTCCCAGTTGCTGAAACCATCTCAGGCTTCACTTTTTTAGGTTCTAGTATAATTTACACATAGTAAAACAAACTCATTTTAAATGTACAGTTTGATGAATTTTTTTTTTCAAAGATTTTATTTATTTATTTGACAGAGAGAAATCACAAGTAGATGGAGAGGCAGGCAGAGAGAGAGAGAGGAGGAAGCAGGCTCCCCACTGAGCAGGGAGCTGGGACTCTATCTCAGGACTCTGAGATCATGACCTGAGCCGAAGGCAGCGGCTTAAACCACTGAGCCACCCAGGCGCCCCAGTTTGATGAATTTTGACAACACCGGTATAATCACTGACACAATCAAGATGTGGGATATTTCCATCACACAAAATTTCCTGTTTCTTTCCAGTCAGTGCCTTCCTACCCGCAGCAACGAGCACTGCTCTGATTTCTGTCACTGTGGCTAAGTTCTACCTGTTTTAGAATTTCAGTTTATGGGAATCCATTAAGTGATTATTTATGCACATTTGGCTTCTTTCACTCCACAAAATGCTTTTGAGATTCATTTATGTTGTTGCTTGTATGATGTTTATTTATTTGAGAGGGAGAGGGAGAGAATGAGCAGTGGAGTGGGGCAGAGCTATTGAAGAGAGAAGCAGGCTCCCCACTGAGCAGGAAGCCGGACACGGGGCTCAATCCCAGAGCCCCGAGATCATGACCTGAGCTGAAGGCAGATAGATGCTTAACTGACTGAGCCACCCTGGTACCCCTAGGGTTGTTTATGTTAGCATAACTCAAATTTGTTTATTCATTACTCTATAGATGGGCACTTGGGTTGTTACCAGTTTGGGGATTACTATGAATAGAAGTGCTATGAACTCTCTCCTACACAATTCCTTTTTTTTAAGATTTTATTTTATTTTATTATTTTTTAAAGATTTTATTTATTTACTTAACAGACAGAGATCACAAGTAGGCAGAGAGGCAGGCAGAGAGAGAGGAGGAAGCAGGCTCCCTGCTAAGCAGAGAGCCCGATGCGGGGCTCGATCCCAGAGCCCTGGGGTCATGACCTGAGCTGAAGGCAGAGGCTTTAACCCACTGAGCCACCCAGGCACCCTAAGATTTTATTTTTGAGTAATCTCTACACCCAACATGGGGATTGAACTAGAAACCCAGGATCAAGAGTCGCGTGATCTTCCCCCTGAGCCAGCCCGGTGCCCCACTCTGCTATCTCTTTTGTGAACATGTTTGCATTTCTCTTGGATAGATGCCCCAAAGTAAAACTTCCCAGTCACAGAGTGGTTATATTTTTAACTTAGTTAGAAAAACTCCTTCCAATGGTTCATACCATTTCACGTCCCAACCCCAGGGTACAAAATTTTCAGTCCTTTGTCTTCGTGTAGGTTTGTTCTGTTAGCGCATGATCACCACTTAGAACAGTTCAAGGAACCATAGCACTGGGTCCCAGGAACAGATTTCTGAGTGTTCTTTCCCTAAGAGATGCTTCATGCTTTAGTGCCCTTGTTAGTAAAAGGGCACAGCATGCAGATTTAGGAAGGATGTCTGAGGAGCAGTAAAGGAGGAAGGCGATATGGCTCAGCCCACCATCCGGGATCAAACCCAACAACCAATCTGATGAGAGATGTTCAAGGCAAATCACCCTCCAGCTGAAGGGTGCCTTTGCAACAAGTCGCTATCCCATTCCTGAGTAATCAAGAGAAATTTATTTGCAGTCCGTTAACTAATTGTTCCCATACTGAGCACAGACCTTAACTAAATGCCCTGAATGACATTTAAGTCTCTGATCTGTTGTGAAACAGTTGATGATTTACCATGCTTGTATCCTGCCAGTAGAGTTGACTAATTTGCTTGAGATTTCGGCTGATGTCTGAGATCCCTAAAATAAGATACAAAGTAAAGATCACAGACAAAACATAAATGGTGTGAAAGATACAGACTCTGGCGTCAGGATGGGGACACAGCCAGACAGCTGTGTGGCATTTGGGAAGTCACATCACCTCTCTTGGCGTCAGGTGACGCAAAACCAAAATGGGAACAGTAGTTTTCATTTCTCCCCACTTTCCTGCTATGATGGGTGTGAGATTCAAACAAGATAGACCTGCATTCAAATCCTGACTGCCGTATCCTACCAAAAGCTTGACGCTGTTACTTTTTTTTTTTTTTAAGATGTTATTTGTTTATTTGAGGGAGAAAGAGAGAGAATGTGTGCACGTGCACAGAGCAGGGGGAGGGAGGAACAGACTTACCACTGAGCCGAGAGCCCTGGGCAATCCCAGGATACCTGCCAGATGGTGATCTGAGCCCAAGGCAGATACTTTAACCCTTTCACTGACTGAGCCACCCAGGTGCCCCTTGACTGTGCTACTTACTTGACTTTCCAAATTTGGGTTTTCATCCTTGTGAAGTGAAGATAACAAGAAAATACCTTGCAAGGTTGTTAACAAGAATCAGGTAATGTGTGTAAAGCACCTGTCACCATAGGTGCTCAGCAAACGGGAGCCTCACTGTTAAGCAGGCTACTGGTTTGGGACACTCAAGTGTTCCCTTAATCAGATGGCAGTTTTTTCAAATAGCGCAGCTACTCAGTTGACAACCCACCTCTGTTGAACTAGGTACCACGTCCGCCGATAAAGCTCACCAGGTGACTGCAACAGTGCCTGGGTTGTGATGTGTAGCCCGGGTCACATGGGTCCACCCTCTTTTGAACACTAAAGAGCAGATAAGCCTGCTCCAGCTCCCATTCCCCATGACTGGGGAATTCTCAGCCCTCCCTCCATGCTTCCGTGGATTCTTAGCACCTGCCTCTCTTTCCCGTTCTTCCTCACTTCCAGCTTCTGCTGAATTCTTGATCATGCCTTATGTCTTCCCTCCCGACACTGTTGACTCATTTTCACTCTTCACTGATCCCAATGGGAAACCCATCTCCTTTTCTCTTCCATGAAAGTGACTTCCTTCTATCTTATTACATACAAAGAACCAGGTTGGTCTGTTAGGATTTATCGGAGTACAAGGTTTTATTCTAGCATGCTTGCTCCTGTATTTTCTTTTACTTTCCTGCATTTCTAACAGAGAATGGCTCCTGATGTTCTTACTTCTCTTAGGTTCACCATCGTTTTACGCAAGTGCAAACGTGATCCAATTGTATGTTCTAGTTTGTTCATGTGTGAATATATACATATTGAAACACATTTTTGAAAGTCACATGCTACTATCTTTTCACCTTTCTTTCACAGTTAGGACATCATATTGAGTTTTATAACAATGTGCATAGGTAGTATATTACCTATGAAATTAATTATAGGATGGTAAACGGAGGCAAAAACTAAATATATATTACAAAAAGAGGGTGTTGGGTCTAATAATGTTGAGAACAAATGCTGTGGGTACAACTGGAGTGACATCTTTCCATTTCTGTGGCTTCTCTCTTTGCTGGCCAGTGCTCTGGTTAGAGCAGAGGGTGTCCAAGGCAAACCTCACAGTACAGAGTGAGGTCTGGATGGGACCCTCCCAGTGTGAGTGCCAAGTACTTTTATGTGCCAGTGGCTTCTCTTTCTTTCCACTAGATGCCAGCAGCATCCCAGGAGACTGGGTGGCCGTGCAGCTCTGGGAGTTTCCAGGAGCAGCACAAAGTGTGTTTTTCCAGGTCCAAGCACACTGCTGTCCTCTGGCTGCTTACAGCATCTTGATTGCTTTGTTCCCTACCTGGTGTGATCTCAGAGCAACAGGGTCAAGTTTAGGCACGCAGCAGCATATCAAGTGAGAAACAAGGTAACCACGATGGGATCCCAGCCGCTGTGCTGATGGCCTTGCGGACTCAACCACCCCCACACCCACCCACAGAGTACATCTGCTGGAGACTGACCATAAATATTTACCTTTCATTAAACATGGCATCACTGCCACTCACTCAGAGTTCCCAGCGCCCACGCAGAAGCCAGGGGCTGAATCTTGGCGATGGCAAGCAGCGAACCCGTGCTTCCTTCTAACTGCTGGCAGTCTTCTCCATTCTGCCCCATCCAGAAACTGGGGTAAGGTCCCGTCTGTGCTGAGATGCATCTTAGTCTTGGGTTTTGCTGAATGGAATCGAACAAGAATGAGTACTTCCTAGAAGTGAAAATAGATCCCTCTGGGTTCCTAAATGTGATAACAATATGGACAGACACAGAAAGATATGGAGAAATGATGCGGAGGAATGCTGCCCAACAGATGTGGCTTCCTATAGGAGCCACCAGCCACATGGGGCTACTGAGCACTTGAAATGAGGCTCATGTGACTGAAGACCTGAATTTTAAATTTTATTCAAAATTAATTAATTAAACTTTACATAGCCATATGTGACTGATGGCTACTGTATTGAACAGGTAGATAGAGAATATGACACAAGGGCAAAAATCAAAGAACTCCAAAGTGTCAAGCGCTATGTTGGATGTATATATGCACGTGTGTATGTATTACATATAATACCTATGTAACTCACACACATGCAATTTACATGAATTTAAATATATGTAAATGAGAACCCAACCCTCAGAGAGGTAGTTGAAGGTGGACCTGGAACTAGAAGCCACAATAACACTGGGAATGGGTGGATGGACAATGTGGGGAAGAGAATTTGCTATTAGAGAATAAGATGAGCTAACTGATTGTGGCCAGGGTGGTCCTAAGACCCAGAGACTGAAAACAGCCAAAAGGAGTCCCTTTCCACCAGAGGAGGGACAAAAGGAGCAGAAAGACAGCTGAGGTTATCAAGGCCCCTTCTCTCCATAAGGTCTGTGGATTTCAGGATAAAGGGGAGGGGCAAGCATACAGCAAAAAGAGCTGGGGGCAGACAGTCCCAGAAAGGAGGAGAAAGGAGACCTTCTGCCTGGTGGGAAGGTGGCATGGTGGGGACATCTGGGACAGTGGGAGCCGCAGCGTGACAGTGCTCGCTCTGTTAGCCCACGAGTCAGGTGGAAGACATGCAGAACTGGGCAGCAAAAGGAATTTTCAAAGACCATGGATATCTACTGGTTTGATACATCTCCCATGTAATTTCCTTTTAATTATAGTTATCTCAATAATTTGTATTAGCAGAGGAAGCAAGAGTGTCGGGCCCTACCAATTCCAAATAATAGACAAGGTACTCTCTGGGAAAGAATCCATGAGTGCTGTGAGAGAAGGAGCACCTCATTTAAATGTCACAGGGATTGTGCCTTTTGAGCTCCAGAACAACATTTTGTGGTAAGTGTTATGGGTTTTACAGCTGAGGAAACTGAGGCTCAGAAAGGATAAGAAACTTATTCAAGGGTGTACCGCTAGGAAGAGGCAGACCTCAGTTTTATATCAAGATCTTAGTACTTTGTGTTTAGTGTTCAAATTCAGTGGAATTGAACACATTCAAAACATTCTCATCTTCTTGCTTATAATCACCCAATAGACAAATGATTGGGGAACAAGAAAATGAAATTAATATTTTATAGACACTGGGGTTTTTTCTTTTGTTTTTTGTTTGTTTGTTTATTGAGGTATAATTGACATAAAATTTTATACACATTTTTATAACCCCTTGAATAGTTTAACTTTTAGATACCAAATAGTTTCCCCCCCTAAGTTTTGTTTAATATTTAAATTATTTTTATTGAAATAAAATTGGTATAAAACATTATATAAGTTCAGGAGTATAACACTGTAATTTGATATACGTGTATGCTACAAAGTGATCACCATAAGTATAGTTCCCATCCGTCACCATATAATTGAGCCCCTTCATCCAGTTCACTCCTGCTCAGTTTCCTTCCCCCTTGATAACCACCAATCTGTTCTATGCATCTATGAATTTTTGCTTTGTTTGTTTATATGTTTGTTTTTTTTTTTTTAGATTTCATATATAAGTAAAATCATATGGTATTTGGACTGGCTCATTTTGCTTAGCATAATACTCACAATGTTGTTACAAATGGCAAGATTTCCTTCTTTTTAATGGCTGAGTAATATGCCATCATGTACATACACCCCAATTTCCTTATCCAGTTTCTTTACCCATTACCCATTAATGGACAACATAGATTATTTCTATATCTTGGCTATTGTAAATAATGCTGATGAACATGGGGGTGCATGTATCTTTTTGAATTAATGTTCCCATATTCATCAGATAAATACCCAGAAGTAGGATAGCTGGATCATATGGTATTTCTCATCTTAATTTTTTGAGAAATTTCCATACTGTTTTACATAGTGGCTGCACCAGTTTACATTCCCACCAGTGGTATATAAGGATTCCCTTTTCTCCATATCCTCTCCAACACTTATCTTTTTGATAATAGTCCCGAGTGATGTTGGACATCTTTTCATGTGCCTGTTGGCCATCTACATGTCTTGTTTGGAAAAATGTCTATCTGGATTCTCTGCCCATTTTTAAATTGGGTTTGTTTGTTTTTGTTATTGACTTGTATGAGTTCTTTATATATTTTGGATGTTAACCCCTGATTGGATAGATGACTGGCAAATGTCTTCTCTCATTCAGTAGGTTTTCTTTTTTTGCAATTGACTTCTCTTATTCAGTAAGTTGACTTTTTGTTTTGTTGATACTTTCCTTCCCTGAGCAGGAGCTGTTAAGTTTCGTATAGTCTCATTTTTAAATTCTTTCTTTTGATTTCCTTTGCTTTTGGAGTCAGATCCAAAAACAATGTTTAGACCAATGTCAAAGAGCCTACCACCTATGTTTCCTTCTACAAATTTTATGGTTTGAGGTTTTAACTTCGGGCCTTTAATCCATTTTGAATTAATTTTTGTGTATGGTGTATGGATAGTGGCCTAGTTTCATTATTCTGCATGTAGCTGTCCAGTTTCTTCAACATTGTTTACTGAAGAAATTGTCCTTGCCCCAATGTATATTCTTGACTCCTTTGTCATAAATTAATTTACCATGTTTGTGTGGGTTTGTTTCTGGGCTCTCTATACTATTCCAATGATCTGTTTATTATTATGCCAATGCCAATGTTTTGATTACTATAGTTTCATAGTATAGTTTGAAATCGGGAAGCATGATACTTCCAGCTTTGTTGTTCTTTCTCAAGTTTGGCTATTTGGGGTCTTTTGTAGTTCCATAGAAATTTTAGAATTATTTGTTCTAATTCTGTGAAAAATGCCTGATTATTGATAGAGTTACATTGAATCTGTAGATTGCTTTGAGTAGTACAGACATTTTTAACAATGTCTTCTAATCCGTGAACAAATGAAGATCTGTCCACTTATTTTTGTCTTCTTAATTTCTTTCATCAGTGCTTTATAATTTTCAATGTACAGGTCTTTTACCTTTTTGGTTAAATTTGTTTCTAGGTATTTTATTCCTTTTGATGCAATTGTAAATGAGATTGTTTTCTTTCTTTTTTTTTTTAAGATTTTATTTATTCATTTGACAGACAGAGCTCACAAGTAGGCAGAGAGGCAGGCAGAGAGAGGGAGAGGAGGAAGCAGGCTCCCTGCTGAGCAGAGAGCCCAATGTGGGGCTTGATCCCAGGACCCTGGGATCATGACCTGAGCTGAAGGCAGAGGTTTTAACCCACTGAGCCACCCAGGCGCCCAAGATTGTTCTCTTAATTTCTTTTTCAGATAGTTCATTACTAGTGTATAGAAACACAACAAATTTTTGTATATTGATTTTGTATCCTACAACTTCACTGAATTCATTTATGAGTTCTAATCATTTTTTGGGGGTAGAGTCTCTAAGATTTCTATGTATAGTATCATGTAATCTATAGTGAAATTTTACTTCTTCCTTTGGGACTTATATGACTTTTATTATTTTTCTTGCCTAATTGCTATGGCTAGGACTTCCAATACATGTTAAATAAAAGTGGTGAGAGTGGGCTTTCTTGTCTTGTTCCTGGCCTTAAAGGCATTGAGTATGATGTTAGCTGTGGGTTAGTTATATATGACCTTTATTATATATAGGAAACATTCCCCTCTATACCCACTTTGTTGAGAGGTTTTTTTTTTTTTTTTTTATCATAAACGATGTTGAGTTTTGCCAAATACATTTTCTACATGCTTTGAGATGATCATATGGTTTTTATCCATCATTGTGTTAATGTGGTATATCATGTTGATTAATTTGTGGGTGTTGAACCATCCGTGCATCTCTGGAATAAATCCCACTTGATCATGGCATATTATCCTTTTAATGTATTGTGGATTTTGGTTTGCTAATATTTTTTGAGGATTTTTTCCCATCTACATTCATCAGGGATATTGGCCTGTAATTTTCTTTCTTTGTGCTTTCTTTATCTGGTTTTGATATCAGAGTAATGCTGGCCTTGTAAACTGAGTTTTGGAAACATTCCCTCTTCTTTAATTTTTTGGAAGAGTTTGAGAAGGGTAGGTATTAAATCTTCTTTGAATGTTTGTTAGAATTCACCAGTGAAGCCATCTGGTCCTGGACTTTGGTTTTTTGGGATGTTTTTGATTACTGATTGAATCTCTTTACTAGTAATCAGTCTATTCAGATTTTCTATTTCTTCCTGTATCAGTCTTGGAAGACTGTATGTTTCTAGGCATGTGTCCATTTCTCTTTCTAGGTTGTCCAATTTGTTTGGCTTATAATTATAGTAGTCTCTTATGATCCTTTGTATTTCTGTGATATCAATTATAATTTTTACTCTCTCATTTTTTATTTTATTTACTTGTGCCCTCTCTCTTTTTTCCATGGTGAGTCTAGTTAAAAGTTTGTCAGTTTTCCTTTTAAGAGCTCAGAGAATGAGCTCTTAGTTTCATTGACTTTTCTAATTGTCTTTTAGTCTCTATTTCATTTATGTCACTCTGATCTTTATTATTTCCTCTCTCCTGTTAAAATTGAGCTGTGTTTCTTCTCTTTTTGGTTCCCTTAGGTGTATAGTTAGATTGTTTATTTGAGATTTTTCTTGTTTCTTGAGGTAGGCCTGTATTATTTTAAACTTCCCTTAAAACTGCTTTTGCAGCGTAGCTGGGTAGCTCAGTAATTAAGTGTCTGCCTTCAGCTTGGGTCATGATCCCAGGGTCCTGGGATCAAGTCACACATCTGGCTTCTTGCTTGGCAGGAGGCCTGCTTCTTCCTCTCCCACTGTTTCTCCCCTACTTGTGTTCCCTCTCTTGCTGTCTCTCTCTGTCAAATAAATAAATAAAATCTTAAAAAAAAAAAACTGCTTTTGTTGTATGCCATAAATTTGGTACTGTTTTGTACTGTTGAATTTATTTTTGTACTGTTGAATTTATTTTGTACTGTTGAATTTTTTTCCATTTTCATTTTGTCTCTGGGTATTAAAAAAATTTCTCCATTGGTTTTTTTGTTGATCTAATGATTCTTCAGTAGCATGTTGTTTAATCTTCACATAATTGCCATTTTGTCCAGTTTACTTTCTATAATTGATTTCTTGTTTTACACCATTGTGGTCAGAAATGATGCTTGATATGATTTCAATCTTCTTGAATTTGTTGAGTTGTGTTTTATGGCCTAACGTGGAATCTATCCTGGAGAATGTTCTATGTGCATTTGAGAAAAATGTGTGTTCTGCTGCTTTGGGATGAAATTTTCTGTGTATATCTGTATATATCTATTAAGTCCATTTGGTCTAATGTGTCAGATGGCTGATGCCTCATTTTTGATTTTCAGTCTGGATGATCCATCTATTGATGAAAGTAGGGTATTAAGATTCCCTACTGTTTTTGTATTGCTATCAATTTCTCCTTTTAGGTCTGTTAATATTCATTCTATATATTTAGGTGCTTCTATGTTGGGTGCATATATATTTACAAATGTTATATATACTTTTTGGATTGACTTTTTTTAATCATATAATTCTCTTCTTTGTTTATTCTTACAGCCTTTGTTTTAAAGTTCATTTTGGTTGATATAATTATTTCTGCACCAGCTTTCTTTTCACTTCCATTTGAATGGAACATCTTTTTCTATCCCTTTACTTCCAGTCTGTGTGTGTCCTTAGATCTGAAGCAAGTCTCTTGTAGGCAACGTATGGGTTGGTCTTTTTTTTTTTTTAATCCATTTATCCATTCTATATTCTTTGTCTAGAGAATTTAGTGCATTTACATTTAAAGTTATTTTTGATAGATATGTACTTATTGCCATTTTGGTTTTTTTCCTGGTCGTTATTGTAGTTCTTTGTTCCTTTCTTCTTCTCTTGCTCTCTTCCCTTGTGGTTTGGTGATTTTCTTTAGTGTTATCTTTAGATTTCTTTCTCACCATCTTTTGTATATCTACTATGGATTTTTGCTTTGTGGTTACCATAAGGTTCATATATAACTATGTGTGTGTGTGTGTGTGTGTGTTTATATATATATATATATATATATATATATATATAAACTATATATAGTATATATATACATTATATATAGCTTAAGGAATATATATATAAACTATATATAGTATATATATACACATTGTATATATATACTATATATAAATAGTATATATACACATTATATATATAAACTATTTATATATAGTATATATATACATTATATATATATATATATATTCCTTAAGCTATCTTTACTTTTTAACGTTCTTTTTTCTTTTTGCTGCCCTGTTTAGGTGATGTCCACTGCCCTGCTTTCCAGGTTACTAATCCATTCTTCTGCTTCTTCCAACAACAATCTGCTATTGAACTGTAGTTTTCAGTTCAGAAATTATATTTCAGTTCAGAAATTATATTCTTCAGCTCTGTAATCTGTATATTTCAGTTCAGAAATTTATCCTTCAGCTCTGTAATTTTTGTTTGGCGTACTCTCTGATCTTTTCTTTCTCTGCGTTGAAGTTCTAACTGTGTTTATTCTTTCTTCTCCGGAGTTCAGTGAGCATTACTATGACCACTTCATTGACCTCTATCAGGTAGATTTCTTATTTCTGTTTCTTTAAGGTCTTTTTTCTGAAGTTTTGTTTTCATTTGGGGCAATTTTTTTTTTTTTTTTTTGGTCTACTCATTTTGCTTGACTCTCCATATCTCTGTATTAGGCAAATAACTATCTCTCCTAGTCTTGAAGGAGTGAACTTAAGTAGGAGATGAAACTTATCATTGAAACTTTTCCTACTTTTGTTTGTTTCTTGGACCTTTGTGATTGTTTCACTAGCCTTATTTGACCTTGATAGTTCCCAGTTGTTGAGGATGTGTCAAGGCCCGTCAGTGTTCCGGAGGGAGGGATCACAGGCAGTGCCCAGTTTCAGGCTCATTGTAACCTAGAACCTCAGGCAGCAGCTTTTTAAGTATGCAAATATGTACTGGCCTGTGGGTTGGTAATTATAAACCAGGCTTACCTTCAAACTAGGAGATATGGAAGGTGTCTCCTAGGTGACAGTTTCAAAACTTACAGCTTCAGATATGTATAAACTCCTTCTGGGAGCTATCAGTGAGCTGTGATGAGACCATGGGAGGATGCTAGTGTGGTGTATTTCCACCTACATTCCCTGGGAGCAGCTTTGTAGTTTCTGGATGTATTGCAAACATGAAACTGCTCCTCAGGCTGATCTCTAGGACAAGCGATAGGCCTTTTCCACATGAAGAATGGGGGTGTGTTTCAGTCTGCTCTTTGTGCAGTGCTCAAGGGGTGGTAGCTTGCCAAAAATTGTTTCTCTGATTGTTTCAGACCCTTGGGGCCCCAAAATACAATCCTCCTGGCCACTAGGCCACATGCTCAGTGGGCATCTGTGTGGGCTGCATGTGCCTACTGGCTTTGGCCTGCTCTGCCACAGCCATGATCTATGGGGAACAGGAGCTCAACTGGTCCCTGTGGCAAAGCGAGCCGTGGCTAGGGTGTGCAGGGGTTAGCAGGTTGTGGGTTGGAGTGTGGAGGGGTACAACAGTGGTAACTACCAGTGCCTAAGTTCCTGGACAATATCTCAACAGGTATCTGTCTATCTTGCAGAAGCTTTCAGATAAGCAAATGAGTCTCCTTTGCATATGGTCTAGGTGCCTTTCACACTGTTTCTTTTGGATGGGCTCCTGGATGAATGAGTCTGTTCATGAGTCCTTTAAGAACAGATTTTCTGTTTCCTATAGCCCTGTGGTATTCTGGAAGTAAGCCCCACTGTTTTTCAAGGCCAGACACTTGGGTGCTTATCTTTCTGGCCTGGATCCCAAGGCTTGGGGTGCCTCATGTGGGGCTGAAATCACTCATCCTCAGAGATGAGCTCTGTATTATGAGATCTCTCCCAGCTGTTGGGGGCTATGCCTGGGGTGGGGTTTCTTTCAAGACCATGCCTCTATCTCCTCTACATGTCTCATTGTGGCCCTTTATCCGTTGCTGTGGAGGCACTGCTCAGCTAAATTTCTTGTCCTTTTTTGAGGGAAGTGTTGCAGCGATACCTGTAGATTTGTAGTGTTATTGGGATGAAGTGAGTTCAGGATCCTTCTACACTGCTAACCCTCCCCTCCCCCTAGGTTTTAAATGTTAGTAGTAGAGGATAGTTTTGAACTATCAGCCTCTGAGTCATGGGCCCAGCACTTTCCATGCTCCATTCTACAGCATGGCTCATTGTCAAATGATAATGATGGTGTTAATTAAATAATAATATCACAACCATTAACAGTCCCATACTCCAGTTAGAGAGATGCAGCTATGGCCCCTATCTAACCAAAGAAGAACTATTATCAGTGCAATTGGCTTTTGCTTTAAGGAAGAGCTTGGTTACTTGCTACTCAAGTTGAAGCAAAAAAACATGGGGTATCTTAAGGTGGACTATTCACTCATTCAACAGGTATGTCTTGGGTATGTCTTTGTGTGGCATGCACTGTTGCAGGTGTCATCATACTCTTGCCATTCTAGTGCTCAGAGCCTAAAATTCTAGTGTACTCAGAGCCTCCTGGGAATTTCAAACCTACTCACTTGACATTTAGAATTCTTCCATGTCTAGCCCCCCACTTGCCTATGAGGACTGCCCCATCTGTCCCTTCATGCATGATCCTGGCTGATTTGGCATTGCTACCTGGCCACATAGCAACCCCACATTTCTTCCTAGGCATCCTTTTCAAAACTATGTACTGCAACACCCCAGAAAGTGGGGGACCACTCTTTAATCAAGGGTATACATGTATAAAGCTCTCTTATATGTAGAATTCTTCTATGATATCTAGTGGCTCTGGATGTAGCAAGGCCTCTAAGAAACCAAGTTTAGGAAAATTCTACAAGTCTGTTGAAACAATTCAAGCAACATGAATTGCTATAGATTCTAGAAGTAGGTAATAGGAAAAAAATTGGTAATTACTAATTTGGTAAATTGATCATTTAACAAATTAATGATTTTACAAAACTGAATTTTTGGTTCATTTGCTTTCAGCCAATTGATTTTTGTGAATTTCTTTTTGCTTGCTGATTTTGTTTCCCTATTCCTAGGAAGCAATGAGACCGTATAGAAGAATCCTGAACTAGAGGAGAAGCAGTTTAGAATTATGATGATATGTGAAGAGTCAACTAAACCAAAGACAGTGAGATCCACCTTCACAAAGGAGTGTGTTTTGCCTGCCCTCTCTCTCATCCTTTCTACTTCTCCTTTTTCTGTTCCATATTTGTCCTGTTTATGGACCCCTTAGTATGCACAATGAGTTCATCTCTGAATCCCTACAATACCCACACCAATGCCTTGAGCAGAATAGCAGAACTTTCTTTTAGGATCCATTCTTACCTAAGGAATCCAGCCTGAAAGTTTTATTTCGGTGTAAATGACAAAAGGGGCTTGGGTAAAATGAACCCTATGACAAAAGGGGCTTGGGTAAATGCCTTTCCAGAAGGCATTAATGTGACAAGGAAAAGAGATTTGAGAAGGCAAATTTGAGAGACTCTGTCTGTTTCCACATTCTGGAAGATAACCCCAAAGTTTCCTTCTTTGTTTGTTTGTTTATCATGAAAGATGAGACTGAGCTTAAGATGGGTCAGGACCTCACATAACAATTAAATGGGGAATCAGAACTAGAATGCTTGCTATTTGGATCAGTTGGGGGAAAGGGGTGAGAGAACTAATGCTTACCTTTTTCCTTTTCTTTATTATGGAAATCACAAAGTGAGATAAAATCCCTGCTTCTTCTTCTTCGAAGTGAAGATTTATAAGATTATCCTAGTGGTTGCTTGCTGGAATGCTGCAGGAAGAAATATTAGTTTTATACACTGATACAATGTCCATAATTCCACATGAAAATGAATTTAGTAGCCACCAAGCCCAGACAGGCCACAAGGCTGCATAGAGCCCTGATGAATGAATAGAACCACATTATAAGGTTCTCCAGAGAGTGGAGAAAAAAGAACCAATTGTCTTTCTGAAATATACCAGCAAGAATGCAAACCTTAATTAACGAAGCCCAAGGTTGATTTTTCTTGCTGCCTTTTTCTCTAAAAGACAAATAATAAGAAATGAATGAGGTTGAAAGCAAATGAGAACCATATTTGGAAAGAAAAGCATACTCAAACTTTAGGCTGAGCTAGTTGCAAAGAGCTAAAGTTCTTTAATCATCTTATGGGAGATGTAGCCAAAAAATGCAATTTGAATCTCTCTCTCTCTCTCTCTCTCTCTCTCACACACACACACACACACACACACATTTCCACACCATACCCTCCTACTTTTTCACTGTAGATGAATCAAGATAGTGGAGACAGGATATGATGAGAACCATTCCTGCCCTCCATCTACTTTATCAAAAGCCTTTGGCAATTGGTAATCTTTGCTGCCTTGGTTTGGGGAATCCATCTATCAATTCTTATTCTCTAAACATTCATTTGTGCATTTATGAATTGGCTGCAAGGAGCTAAGAAATAGCTGAAATAGGTAATGTACTGTGAATATGCAGGGAATGGCATCTTCTCACAGATTTTTCTAGAAGAAGATGAGCCAGTTTGGGCCTAAAAGAACATTACTCATTTGAAGGTGGGTATGAGATGGGAAACGACAAGTTTTCTAGAATTAAAATAGTGTCTAACAAATTGATGAAACACAGAGGATTTTCCTTGTGTCAGGCAGAGTTAGCCTGGTCCACTTTCCAAAGAAGCAGAATGGAAGGTTGAATATGGTGGTGTGATTTCAGGATCGTCCAGTAGACACTCCATGCTTCACAGCACCTCAGGGTTTGTTCAAGGTTTGAAACATTACTACTGTCTTTGTTAACATAGAGACAGAAGACCTACCAATCTTGCTTTATGGATGTGGGGGAAATATGGGCTTTGATTAATGAAGCCTAACTTAGATTGATATCAGAGAAATCTGAGGTACTGTAGGAACATTTTTACTCGACTCATGATGTTTCTGTTTGTTAAAGGAAGCTCATTTAGTGTAACTCCTGGCCTTTTTCAGTCCATTACTCATAATTCCCCAAGGGGGAATGGAGTACCTTAACCAACTGGTGTATCTGGGCATGCTTGGCTCAGTTGCACCTATGTTCCTCTTGTAGGTGAGTTGCTCACAAAGAAGAAGCATTTTATTCTGCTCTTCTAGCAGGGAGATCGTTTTCCTTATTGGGGTCCAGCATTGGCAGATCTACTCAGCTAACAGACAGCCATATGCTCCCAACCTGGCCCCTATTAGAAACAAAGGGTACTTTTTTTTTTATCACCATTTGCCAGTTAATTTGTACAGAACAAGGTCAGAGAAGAGTGTGGTGTAAATTGGGCTCCCTCAGACACCACAGCATGTTAAGAAAATTAATTTATTTATTTGAGCGGGGAGGGGCTGAGGGAGAGAATCCTAAGCAGACTCCCCACTGAGCATGGAGTGCAGCGTGGGGCTCATTGCCACCACCCTGAGGATCAGGACCTGAGCCGAAACCAAGAGTTGGATGCTCAACCAGCTGAGCCACCCAGGTGCTCAATCCCAGCATGGTTTTAAATGTCCAGAAACATGAATGGAAAACTTGAAACTTGAAGATTTTCAATCTGATCTTGGCTCTGTCTTTCCTTAGGTGTTTGAAATTGGCCAGATATAGAGGCTTTCAATGCTTCAGTTTTCTTAAATGTGAAAGTACTTCATAAAATCATTACCTTATAATTATATGCACAATTGGATGCCATTCCAAGACTTAAGTTTATATAATACAGTGTACTGTCAGAGACTTTTTTCCAGCCAGAGGAGCTTCCAGATCTCTGTATAGGCAGATTCTGAGGAATCTGTTAGTTACATAACAGAGGGCTGATCAGGTTATAATTTTTTGAGAGAGGATATAATTGAATTTTTCTGGATTTTGAGCCTTCATAAAACTCCCTATCTCCTTGGAAAGAGCAGCTCTGGCAAGAGTCTATAATTATTTGCAAAAGGGTCTCAGGAACCTTCTGAGATCTCAACCTTGTGTCCCAAGAATCAAAGTAATAGTGATCTACCAGAGGTGGGCCAGATTAGTCCTAACCAAGGCCAGGGATAGGGAAGATCTGTGAAGTCCCTAAAAATGAAATTATATTGAGGAAAGGAGGAATGAGATTGATGGCTTGAGCTCAACACAAAGCCAGTGATCCATGGATCAGTTAATTCTATACAACCACAAAATACTGGTGGAAAAACCAGTAAGCACCATTTAGGCCAGGAGTCTGCAGGTTGACTAGGGTATAATGATCTGTGCTGGGCTCAGCTTCATGGTTCCACCAATCTCCAATAGGCTTTACAAATATATACTGGTTCGTTGAAGTTTAGCTAATCTAGACTGGCCTTGATTGGAGTGACTCAACTCAGTTCCACAAGCAAAAATGCATGGCCTCATTATGACCTAGTCTAAGAATTGGCACACTGTCACTTGCTCTTTTTTATTGGCCAACGTAAGTCACATGGATAAATCCAAATTTAAGAGACAGGGAAATATACTTTGCCCTTTAGTGGGGGAAACTCCCAAGATACATGGCAAAGGACATAGATAGGAGGGGGAGATGTGGAGAATTGGGACCAATGATGTTGTCTATCAGTGTTGGGAGTGGTTTGGGCACAAACTGATAAGGTTCCTTCTGGGAGCACCTCTAGACCAGTGCTCAGGCACCAATGTGTGTGCTCTAGAGACTGATGGCTAAACAAGGCAATGTAAGCTCAGGAGAGTTGCAGCCTTTGTGTGGAGGACAGTGGTGATCTAGGCAAGGTCCTCACTGCATTAGAAGTCAAGAGAGCTGTCAAGTTATGAAGGACCACCTGTGACAGTGGTGGATGCCAGGTTCTTTTTCCAGAAAATAATTACAAACCTCTTTGCAGCTCTGTGAGCTCCTAGAACTCTCTTGGGTGAGAAACTGGGGGAAGGATTAAAAAGTAAGTTTCTGGGCTCTCCAAGAATACAAAAAGAGATTCTGGGAAATTAATAGAAATGGCCATAAATGGTCATTGAACTGATGACACAGATAATTTCACACACAAAGGAAAGCCACTCACCAATGGACCCACCTCATCTGTCCCACCATGCTCCTCTTCCTCCTATCATTTTCCTATTTTCTTCCTAATTTTCTGAAGTTTATAGTTACAGAGACTGAGGAAAGTGTCATAATTCCTATTTAGAAAATGGTCAGTGTTATGGGTGAAAGGATTTATAAGTATCATTATGTTTCATCCCCTTCCTAGAATGAATTTTGGGATAATCCTCCTGACATCCCAGTCAAGTATATGACGAAAGATCTAACCCCCAAGGCTTCATTCAAACAGGGCAGCCATTTTGTTTCCTTTTCCTTGTTCAAATGAATGATCTGTTCTTTCTACAAGACCATGGACAATCTGACAGGAAACCAGTGGTGCTGGCTGGCTATGTGTCTGGAGGGGAACAGAGATTTGATAGGAAAGGATATTCTTTTGCCCTCCCTTCCCCAGTGCATGTGGTCTTCCAGTATACCTCTTCTGTGCCCCACCCTGGCCAAAGTTTAGGGTCCTAAAGGTTAATGAGCAATATTTTTAATCAGCAAAGAAAGAACTTCAGGTCCATTAGACCTTTGAAGGGGTCTGCTGTCACGGCCGGCGCGACAAATCGACCAGGAAACGTGAGGGTAAGAGGATAGTGAAAAGAAATTAAGAGACAAAGAGATGGGGGCAGGAGGAGCACTGAGGTTGATGTCCAACAGTACTGATTTTATTCCACATCTTACAAGCATTTATAAGGCAGATCACAATAGAAGGAGTAATACGTCAGTATCTAGTCAGATGACTGCAAGTTCCTATAACAAGTTTACATTAACTACAAGCAAACCTCGTGATGCCAGGTAGTCTCAGCTAATGCCATTAGCAAGACAGTCAACCAGGGAGTGGGTTATGGGAGGTACAGGAACAACAAGGACCAACTAAGAATTCATGACCCTGACCACATTGCTCCCTTCTGTAGGGAGAGCGTGTGGGAAGTCACGTAGGTGAGCACACGACACGTATCACAGACCCTTCCTCAGTGTTACTCAACTTTCCCATCCTTAACCCCTTGTCAAGGTGTCCAGACTTTAAAGGAGACACAAGTCAGGGCCTGGTTTGATCCACGACTCCAACCATGCCGTAGCCTCCAACAGTCTGCATCTCAAAAGTTTACTGGTCCTGTTTGCTCATGAGGGCGTGAGACCATCCCAGCCCACACTGCCTGCTCATCCCTGTTAAAGGAGAAGATTACTCTGTTGTCCAGCTAGAGTCTGGGTCTCAGAAGTCAGTGCTAGATGGACAATTATAAAGAAGAGATGGGGAAGGAATTCAATGGTTTGTGAACATCAGTGTGCTTTTGTGCAGGGAGGACATGGAGATGGGAATAATGTGTCATTAAAATCATGAACTTCACTTTTACTATTTTAATTATATTAATTGTTATGTCAACAACAATATAGTCACAGGGTTTAAAATTCAAAGGTACAAATGTTATCCTGATTAAACTCTTCCCTCCAATTTCAAACATCACAGAGTTGTTATGATTAAATGAGATGGTGTGTATAAAGTGCTTCATATAATATTAACTCTCAATAACCATAAACAAAAGCTAATGTGATGCCTATTCATTTCACAAAACACAGACTTATGTGGGCAAAAAAACCATACCTTTCTTTATTTTCCCTGTTTCGAGCCTTCCTTTCTATCTTGAGTCCTCATTCAAATATATACAGAAAAGTTAATGTAATTATTTTGGGGTAAACCTGGTTAAATTCAGTGATCTCCCAGACATTATAGGTTATAAGCAAGTCATAGTCAAGACTTCCTTCTCCCTCTTTCTTCTTATACCTGGCTGGTCTTTGTTCCAGTAGGAAGAAGACTGTCTAGGCTCTGACTGACTGCTATCATGCTTGCCCATGTGTATTGAAGGTTGGGTACCTATGTATTCTCAGCTGTGGCTTGCCTTTGTGCTCTAATAGCCCACTGCCTCAGATGTCCCCTGTCCTCTCTCCATCCAAGACACTCTCCCACACACTGGCAGTCCTCTAAGATACAGCTCCATTCTTCCAAAACTTCAGTGGTCTTGTGCATGGGCTGCATGCTTCTGATGTGGAATTCCCTTATGCTGGCCCCACAGGCTTGCTCTCTCCCAGATATCTTCTGTGTTTCCCTCAGGAGCCTTTGGTATTTTCAGATGGCCATCTATACCCCTTTAGGGATTTAGAAAGCTCGGGTAGTATTGGTCTCCATTGTGTTTGGCTACCATTTCTACCTCTACTGTTGATAATCTAGCAATGGATTATGCTTGCAATCTTTCTGGACTTCATGCAGGTAGCAAGACACAGGTCTTCTCCATTCTCAGATCCCCAATTAAAAAGGGTTCCTTGGTGTGCCCACACTTGGGACTTGACAGATTAGGAGGAAGCATAATTTCTATGCCTCACCTAACCCTACTGTTTCCTCTTTGGCTCTCCTCTCTCTGCTCAGCTTAGAGGCCTTCCTCTGTTGGTTTAGAAGTGGAGGAGGACACAGATGGAGGGAAGGCAGGACACATCACAGCTTCTTTCACATTTTTTCTGCCTTATGCCTGGTTAAGGCTATCTGAAGTTAAGGAGTTTGGTGTCTTTGCTCCCTGTTTCTGCAGTGGTTGGATTATGGAAGCTATGGAGGATACAAATGAATAATGTGTGTGGGGATATGCTTGGGAGAACATGTCCATTGCCACTATACATACCATCCCATACTCAGTCTCCTGTCGTTGCCAATGCCTCTGGTTGGTGTTGGTTCTGGTAGAGATGCTGTCTAGAGTCCTGAAGAGGAGTTTTGTCTGCTCTGAAGGGCAACTGCGGATTAAAGAGAAGAGCCTTGACCTTGGCCTGAGATGACCTGGGTGGAGTCCAGACACTGCCTCTTCATTTTTAGGCAATCTTGAGCCCTTAATCCCTTTTGTACCAAGCTTTCTCAGTTCAGACAGACAAGGATCATAATACTTCCCCCTCAAGGTTGTTACAGAAATTGTCAGGTAATGTCTCAGAAAGTGGTTTAGTATGTGTAAAGCCCATTAAAATCTCAACTATGGTTTCCCCCAAATCTTCCACCCAGTTAGATTATCTTCTTATTGAAGGTCATGCAAACGAAGTGGGAAGAGAAAAGTTAACTGGAAGACAACCTGATAAGATTACTCAAGTGATCAGGCTGAAACAATAGCTGGTAATGACACCAACATAAACAGTTAATTCACCAGGAAAATAGTCCAATAGGATTCCAGTAATAAAGAGCAGACCCTTAGACAAACATGGAGAAACTTAGTCGTGATCGGACGTTTGACAGAATAATTTATGTATGTGCTATGGACTTAACACCATCCTGCCCAAATGTGCATGTTGAGTCCTTAACCCTCAATGCAATGGTATTTGGAGCTGGGGCCGTTGGGAGACGATTAGGTGCAGATGAGATCCTGGGAGTGCGAATCTCTTTCTATGCTCTTTCTGCCTGGTGAGGATACGGTGAGAAAGCAAGCAATCTACAGGTCAGGAAGAGAGATCTCACCAGAAACACCATGTAGCTCAGTGTCAGACTTTCAGAATCTAGAACTGTGAGAAAATAAATTTCTGTGGTTTAAGCCGCCTTATCTGTGGTATCTCCTTGTAGCGGCCTGAACTGACTAATACAAATACCCTTAGAAATCCTCTGTCTCTCCATGATTGGTTCCTTCCCATGAGCCCTAGGCAAAGTCTGTTTATAGAGCTTTCTGTCGGCCACACAGGAAAGGCAAGCCAACATTCATCCCTATCTGTACACATTTTCACTTCCTCCACCGTGGAACTAAAATCCATCAAATACTCACCACAACTTTACACTCTTTTTTAAAAAAAAAATTTTTTTTAATTAAAAAAAATATTTTATTTACTTATTTGACAGAGATCACAAGTAGGCAGAGAGAGAGGAGGAAGCAGGCTCCCCACGAAGCAGAGAGCCCACTGAGCCACCTAGGCACCCCACAACTTTATACTCTTAAATCCACCTTCAACCAATACAGTCATTTATAGAAAGAATGCGAGCAAGCTTCTGCATTTTCTGGTATGCAGATGGTAAAGAGGTATCTTTCTTTTTCTTTTCTTCCTTTTCTTTTCTCTTTCTTACTTTTTTTTTTTTTTTTTTGAGAAACCCAACTAGTTCTCTCCTCCTCTCTGGTAAAACATAAATTCTTTGAAAACAACAATATCAGGGCACCTGGGTGGCTTAGTGGTTAAGCCTCTGCCTTCAGCTCAGGTCCTGATCTCAGGGTCCTGGGATCGAGCCCCGCATCGGGCTCCCTGCTCAGCAGGAAGCCTGCTTCTCCCTCTCCAGCTTCCCCTGCTTGTGTTCCCTCTCTTGCTGTCTCTCTCTCTCTGTCAAATAAATAAAATCTTTAGGAAAAAGAAAAGAAAGAGAAAAGAAAACAACGGTGTCTTTCTTCTTTATGAACGATCTGTAACTTCCAGATGAGGCGGGCGGCCTCCCATGCCGGCCTTTCAATTGTCATCCCATCTCTTGCACTTGGTGGTCTTGTGAGCGGTGTTTTTCCATGACCTTCCTGAGCCGCCCAGTTTTCTCATTCATAAAGTAGGAAACGCACCTAGCACACAGGCTTTGTGTGACGATTAAAGAGAGTGTGAGAAAATCTTTGGCACATGGCTTGATTCTCAGTACACCCACGTGTGGAAGATATTACTGATATACCACCCCACAAAGCAGCCCCAGAGAAGCTAAGCATCTATACCTCAGGCGGTGGTTGGTAAGAGGGCACAGGGCTCTCCCAGGGGCTAAGAGGCTGTGAGCCTGTGTAGACACAGACCTGGCCATGGTAGTAGCACAGCCACCCCTCAGGGGAGCATAGAGGAGCTCAGAGTTGCTCAAGGACTAGTGAGACCTCGAATCAGGGAGATAATCAAAAGGTCAGCTTGAGGCCTTGGGCCAGTTCTCAAAGCCTCTTGAGTCCAAAAAGGAGTCACCCTCATATCACGACTCTGCACTCCAGAGCTTAGGAGTCCCTCTCCTGCCCCATACATGCCTCAGGCCCTGGTTCTGGGCACCTAGGCAGGGGCCTCAGTGCTGGGACATGGTCATGAAAGAGGGAAATAAAGACAGACACCTGAGAGAGAGAGAGGGAGGGAGGGAGAGAGGGGGCATGCATGTGTCAGGGGTTGAGTCCATCCCCAGAGCCTTGAGGAAAAAAAAGCAGGAAACCACACCACAAACACCAATGGCAGGTCCCAGGGCAGGAGAAGTAGACTGAAACGGGGAGCCATTCAAAATCGGAGAGGAGTAAGAGCAGCTCTAGAATGAGGATTGGAGGTCCAGCACTCAGCCCTCAGGCTTCCTGACCGGTCAGCTGGAGTGTGGGGCATACCCGCAGGGCAGGTTCAAACCCAGGTTGGGGGCCGAAATGTTATCTCTGTAGCCATCCGCATGCTGTTCCACCAAGTGAAATTTCTTCTCATCTTGGTTCTTTATAGAGCTTAAAATTTTTAAGCTCTCTAAAAAAAAATCTCTATAGAGCTATAGAATTCCCTTCTCTGTGCATTGCAGGGATTCAACCTTTGTTGATTTCAACTAAGAGCCATTGACCATGGGGCTGGGATTCTCTTGGAAACTCCATGAGAGACCTACTTCACTTCAAATTTCATTCAGAACAGCAAATAATTTGTTGAATGCATTTCACAGGAACAGGACACTCATTTTAGTATCCTGGACATGGACCAGGGGACCACAATCTAACTGCTCCATTTCGTATGCTCACATTTCTAACATTGCCCAGAAAGGTCATTCCTGAGTTACAAGGAATTGTGAGGCAGGAGATAAGAATTCATCCTCAGCTCCACCACCAACTCCTGTGCTTCTGGGTCCCTGAGCAACTCTTTCCTGACTCTGCTCTCAGTTATTTCATCGGGAAATGGGAATAATAAACTCCCATTGGAAAACCTAAAGCTGGGTTAGAGAGTGAGTTCTCAGCTGGGTAAGAGAGTGATGCCTATTTCAGACATGCTCCCAGGGACAAAATCACACACATGTAAAAGCCATCTTCTCTCCCCTGTGATTGAGAAGAATTATAGAACTTGAACTGGGCAATTCATCATCCTCATGTTTGTCAGGGTGTGGCTAGTCATCTAAAAAAATCCATCATTCCCAGTTAGCATCGAGAAGGGGTAAATACTAGTGGAATCAGTTGACTCACTCAAGAAGTCACTAAACCCTAGCCTTGGCTCTGGCTCAAATCTCCACACTAGGGTCTTCAAGTCTGATGAGAAGTTTTTGGCTTTGCATTTGGCATCAACACACCTCAAGGGCCAGTGGGCCCTTACGAAACTGTATTCCCCCATTCACAAGCCTACTCCTGCTCAGGAAATGTACCCACTGTATGCTCTGCAGGTCACCCCAGGACTCAGCAAAGCGGGGAGCCCCACGGAATGTCACCTCCCCAAAGCCTCACCGAAGGCGTGACACATCTTGTGTGCTCTGTGCCCTCCGTCCAATGAGTGAATGAAGGTGCCCACTCTGTGAAGCTGAAGGTTGGGGCAGCCCCACTTACTCTTCCTAGAGAGAAGATGCAACAGAGTGCATACTAAAGGGACATTTGATGGGTTCCCAAACCTAGAGAGGGGTCTTCAATAATATTTAGGACTTGCTAAGTGTGACGTTATGATTATAAGCATTTTGGGGTCCTCATTCATTCTCTATTTGCAATAATCCTAGGAGGTATGTTCTAGGATTATTAGTCCCACTTTTACAGATGAGGTCAATGTGCCCAAGAGAAGTTTATGATTTGCCTAATGGTTAGGATGCTGGTGTCTCATTCTAGTTGTTGCCTCAGTTACAGTGCACAAGGATCTATAGCTCCCTCTGGGGAGTAGGCTCCTGGAGAAGGTGTGACTGTGCACCGTGTCACTGTCCCTTCAGTCAAGCTAGCTCCCCTCAGCCTGGGTAGGTTGGGCCTGCTGTTTCTGTTTTCTAATGGAGATGCTGAGATGCAGGGGCACTCGGGTGTCTCCCTCACTGTCCCTAGGCTCTGTGACGTAGAGCCGTGACCAGAAAGCAAGCCTGCCGGCCTCTGCCAGGCAGCTGGAGTGTGCAGCGCAGCCATCGCTACCAGAGACACCCACCGACACTTCCCAGCCCCCCATCAGCAGGCTTCCTTTGCCTAAAGGTGACCAACTGAGAAACACCTGCCGTGAGAGGCGGTCCGCAGGCACCAGAGATAAAGCCAGAAGAGAAACTGACTTGAAGAAGTGTTTAATCTGGCCCTTCATTTCATGAATGCCCACACCAAGGCAGCTTGCTCAGGGTCCCAGACTCCTTCTTAGCAATGTGCAAAGTGGAGCCCGGGCCACCCCACAGAACACCTCCTGTGGTTTTGCTACTCTGCCCTGCGGTGCTGGACCGCAGTCATGCTTTGGACCAAGAGCCCGTCCTTACGGCCGGCGGAACGTCTCTGGCTGAACGGAGAGCCTGCAGGTCTGGGCACCCCCTTATCACTGTGCCCCTGTGGCCGTCAGTACAAGGAAGGCAAGACCTGCTGTGTGGGGTGAGGCACCCAGGCTTGGGGGCTCTCCCAAGACCGGTGAATAAAAAAACTATCCTCCCCGAGCCATCCGTCCCAACCATCCCCCTCCTACTCCGTGCCCGAAACTTAATTAATCATGTTTGCATCTGGATCCAGACAAGACAATAGCAGGGATGTGTTTTTGGTTAGGAACTGAAGCTGCATTCACAAAGGAATGTTGATTAGTTAGTGGTCGGTATCATTTTTCATGCCTTTTTAAGTTACAAAAATTTTAATATCAAAGCATTTCTCCCTGCACCGCACATATCTATTTCTCATAAGTGCATTCTGCTGGCATAATTTTCTTTTCCTTCCTGCGGGCTCTGTTTATGAGATGATCCATCAGGTTGTCTGAGAGTCTCCATCCGGCCCTTCAGCAAGCGGAGGCGGTCCAGGTGAGCCGCTGGCTGCAGCCCCCAGCCCCCCTTGAGCCCAGGCTCAAGGCCAGGGCCCATCAGGGAGACAAACACCCTCCACAGCAGGGACTCTCCTGGGAGCACGTCCTGGGCCAGACTGAGCCCTTATTATAAATCCCACTGCTGTTGCTTAGAATGGGCGTGGACCCCGAAAGTGAAGAAAACAGTCCAGACCTTCTCTAGACCCATAGATGTGGAGGTCAATCTGAACCCCTCGGTTCAGTCTTCAGTTCAGCACCAGCAAAATATCCCCAATCCGGGAAAATCTCCTGATGCAGGAAGCATGTGTTAATGTGTACAACATGCCCATGTGTGGGGAACATGTCAAGTCCCAGATGATAAGTCAGGGCCGCAAGTAATGTTGGAAGAATGTGGCAGGGCTGGAAATCTGTCTGCCCTGCTGGCTCTCCAGCTAGACTTCCCTTTCAGACAAAGGTGAGGAAGGGGTCATGGAAGACAGTGAGGGACCCTTCCTTCTGTTCAGTGGCCTTTTCTGCTGAGTTCCAAACCTGGAACTGCACTCTGAGTGCAGTTGCAACAGGACAGACCAGCAGGGCCAAGGAGAGGAAGATGTTCTAAGATGCTCAGAGAACAGGCAGACCCTCCCTCCTTCTTAGAAACTGTCAGAGTCATGAGACCACAAATTCCCCAACCGTCCCTGGTCCCAGGGGAAGGGAAAGGGCTGGTTCCAGGACAGAGTTGTGGCAGAGAAGGCAGGAATTCAGGGTGTGTTGGGGGCACACTAGTCGCCAACCTTTTTTTTTTTTTTTTAGTTTGCCTTTGCTATTTGATTAGTTAATAACCCCGGATAATTGCTGTCGCTACTGACTTTGGCAGAGAAGTAGGATAGAATGGTGAAGCTGATGGCCTACCTGGAGAATGAAGAGTGCTCTGAATAACTAAATAGCAAACTCAAATTCCCAGAAATAATCCATGAATCCCATCATTTATTCAGAAAATAAAGTGTGCCTCGGGCTATGTGCCTCGGGCATTGTGCCGGAGGTGGGCTACGCGGGTCCCAGCTACCCTGGGCCTCACCGTGGGGTTCCCCCTGACTTGGCCTTGTTCTTTGTCCCTCTTCTCCCAGGACTTTTTCTAAGAACCAACCTTAGGGCTGGATAGGCACGAGAGTGGACACTTAGTTATAGCCATTCTCAGCTCTGAGGAAAAAAGTTAGTATGTCCATTTTTATCCTCAGAGACACAGATGGTAGAAAGCAGGAAACAAATGTGGCTTGCAGCCTAGTAGGGTGAATAGTTTTATTGGAGCAGAGCTATACACTTATTATGGCTGCCTTTTTGCTTCACCAGGGGAACTGAGGACCTGAAGACAGAGTGTATGGCCTCCAAATTCAAAATATTTGCCACCTGGCCCTTTACAGAAATGGTTTACCCTGGTATAAAAACTTTTGCCATTTCCATGAAGAGAATCAGTGATCCAACAGGGAGTACACTCATGATTTTCTTCTCTGAGGCCCCCCCCACCAGAGACTGGCCTCCTCAGTAGAACCTTCTTTTTTTCGGTCTTTAATATTTTTAATCTTTGCGATTACTGCCCCCTGGTGGAAGCTGTCTACAATACCAAGCAGCTGTGATGGGAAAGCAAAGGAGAAAAGTCTTGAAATCTGCGACCCAACACAGTGGTTTAGAAACCAGGGGACAACCTCAGGCTCTCACACTCTCCTAAGTCTGATCTGAGTTCACAACCGTGACCCTGTTGAATCTAGATGGCCATCGTGGGACATGCAAAAATCGGGTAACTTAACACTCATTTATTTTAGAATTTAAAAGCATTTATGTATCGATTCATTGATTTACCACAGAGATCTTTAAAGCATGTGCAAACAAACCTTTCAGATATTGGAATAATCTAAAAATGTCCTATGGGGAAAATTAAGTATTAGGTAAATACTCAGGCTTATTATCATCTGGACAAAAACACGGATATTTTTGTGGTACTGTTGGGACTTTGGAGGCAAATGAATATATGAAGAACAGAGGGCAGAGGTGTTGGGTTTCTTGTACAGGGCCACATGGCTCTCAGTCAGGCTAACCCAGGTCAGTCTTACTGGAAAGTCCATATCTCAAACATTCTGCTCTACACACTGGCTTTTCTGGGGAGCCTAGGGGGAACTTGGAGCCTTGGAGTCGACTGGTGACATGGCCCTGGGACACGCCTCACAACTGGGTTCATGAAGATTCTCCCAGGCCACTCACCCAGAAGCTTGTGTCCTCAAATCACACATGAAACCATTCCCTTGACTCTTTTCTGGACCCCAGATCTTTTTCCCATTCTTGTTGGAAGGCTAAGTGAGAGTTTCAGAGTATCCAAGAATTTGCCAGAACTGAGTGTGCCTTGGCACCTTCTCCTGGATCCACTGTCTTCTTTGACTATATGAGCCATGGTCTAGGAGGGATGGGTTAGACAAAGATGAGGAGGGTTACTGTGTTCACACAACTCATGAGAGTCAACAAAGAGGCACCATAATAAATCTTCTGGGAAATTTTCCAAGCTGACAGTGGGATCTGCAATGGAATGAAGGAACACTGACAATTACCACAGCTCCAGTTCAACTCAGCCCAGCATTACAGACTTTACTTGCTTGGTGACAAGCCCATGGTGAGTGTTGAGTGTTGGGAAATCTGGGAGGAACAAGCTTCTGGCCTTGCTTTGGAGGCTTTCAGTGAGGGTCACCCATCTTGGCCTAGCTACATCCACTGAGGGGTGGACGTAGCTATGGAGCCTGTGGCGGGAAGACCTGAGGTAATGCCAGGGCTCTGTTGGGTGTGCAGAAGTCCTGCAATCGGCAAGCCCTGAATGCCTGTTGTCCCTTACTCTTAAAGCCAACTCAAAGTTGGTATTATCTCCCAAACCCCCATCTTGAAAAATGGGGCTGTTGTGAAAAACCTGAGGGATGGGCCGAGACTCTCCAGGTCGTTGCTGGGTGGGAATCACCTTTCCCTCACAAGAGCCCTGTGAGGGAAGCAACCTTATTTCCACTTATTTCTTTATTTCCACAAAAGGGAAAGTAACTCAGGAAGATTAACTGATGAGCCCCAAATCACACAGGCTAGAGATGGCAGAGCTAGGAATCCTGCGGCTCTGGCCCCCAGGTGTCTGCCATGAGCCATGATGGAGGGCTGGAAGGGGAAGACAGGTCACGGAAAGGCAACTCAAAGGCCGAGTCTTCCCTAGAGTTGTGCAGTTGACCCCTGTAGAAAGGATCCCCAGCAGAGGGAACCAGTGTCGGCTGAAATTCAGTCTGTATTCTGGTCCCTAGGCCCTGTTCCCTGTCAAGGTACCGGCCCTCTGGAGAAGGACCCCCTTTTCTAATATGCACCACAAGGGCACTGGGGGCTGATCTGGCCCTGCTTGTGGGTGGGCCAGTAGTGAGGTCGAGTGTGGAGAGGGACAGCAGATCCAGCCCTTAGCTCGGTGGCATGGGGAGGGCTCTGGACTGATCTTGTACATGCCTACTTTGTATTACAGCTTTTGTTGACGTGGCTTTCCCTGCTTCAGTCACTCCCTCTCTTCCCTAAATACCTATATGAAGCCATCCAGCAGAATATTTAACTATGAATTTTTTTTTTCCAAGACCAAGGCAGGAGATAGGGACGATGAATGACGAGAGTAAAGCACATTGCCAATTTAGATATTAAAAAAGACATTGCAAATATAAATTTAGAATTAGCTGATTTCCAAATATCACAGCAGGATGGAGTTCTAGGAAAGAAAAACCAGCAAATATTTCTTGAGTATTGTGGACCCAGTAGTAAGCCTAGGCTCTAACTGCAGACAGAACAATTAGCAATAAAAGTACTGGGGTTGGTCAAAATCACAAACTTTTTTCACCAATTTGGGCTCCGAATGCAATTTAATCTCTTATTTTTCCAGCCCCTCCCCGTCTGCCCTTTGAACAGCTAATCCAGTGTTCTTTGCTTTGCCCAATCCTCTCCCCGAATTGCATGAGAGTGCTGAGTACCTACAGTTTAAAGAGACAAGAGCCGGAGTCTGATCCTTGACTACCGCTGTTCATCTTGCCGCCTTTGATAATGTTCTTAAACTCGGAATTGCCGGCTGCAAGGTAACTCGGATCGGGCTGCTGGAATGTTGCCCCACACGCCCGTCCTCGCTCTAGAGATTTTAGATTCACATTCTTGTGCTCAGCCATCTTTCCCCCCAAACACAACCACGGCGCCTTGCGGGCGGTTCTGAAACACCTTCCAGCATCAGCCAGACCATGTCACGTGATCGTCCGCGGCCCTCTTCCGCAACTCTTCTGGTTCACGTACTGAGCTGGTGGTACGGATCCAGGCTTCCCTTTTCCTTCAGTTCATTTTATTTCCATGGCCCGCACGTCCCTTTCTGTCCACAGACCTTGGTTGGGGGCACCCCAGTCCACCCTCTCCAGTCTTCCTGTTCTCAAATGCCCAAAAGCCTCAGCTGGCAGCTTCAGCATCTTCTCTCTCAGAAGGTTCTTGTGCTCTTTTTTTCTTACACATTGGAACATTCTGTAATGTTCCAGTTACCTTGGAGTTGCCACTGTACCCCCTGGCTACACCATCTATCCCCTGAACACGCCTCACTTCAGGCTTTCTCTTATGCTAGGGGGTTTAGAGATTGGCAACCTCACCCTAGTTACAGAAAGTTCTCTTATCTCCTAAGGTCAGAACACCACAGGCCTCTGCGCTTACATAACCGAGAACGGCCTTTAAGATACTTTTTTTGTGCTCCTAGGAAAACTCCTCCCGATGACCGGGTGTCTCTACTTCGAGATATAAGAAAAGGTAGATTTTTTTTTTTTTAAATCACTACCTTAAAGGAAGCCCTGTTAGGTACACTAATATAACATTGTGGCCAACTGGGTGTTGGAGAACAGGGTGTTGGAGAACAGTTAGAGAACAGGAAAATCCTACCGTGGGCTCCCAGCCTCATCTTCCGGGCTTCCTGCTCCCTTCCTAGCTGCTTCCCACTAACATCATCCTTCAGAGCTGGCTTGGCACTTGACCTCCTAAATGAATCATATTCACCCTATTCAGTGTAGATTATTATCACAGAGGAGGGAACAGATAGAGAGGCATTAAGTAACTTACTTGAGATGCCGCCATCCAATGAGCATAGCTCCAGAATTCCCATGCGGGTCTGAGCCCTAAGTCCCCAGCGCCAGGTGTGATCGTCAAAGATACCTCACTGGTGTAAGAGCCAGGGCACGGTGCCGGCCACCAGCCCGCACCCCAGCATAGCGCTGTGTGTGTGTGGCGAGGGGGGTGCAGCAGGACTGCGACACCTCCTCCCCCCCCCTCCCCGGGGTCCCCCGGCTAAAAATGAGGCCAGGGCTAAAAATGAGGCGTCTGGGAGAGCCTCCCCGGCTGCTGCCAGCCACAGAGAGACGGCGTTGGCAAGAGCCCAGGGAGGATCCCCCGCACGAGATATATCGCGTGCTGACACTTTTATGACCCGGGCCCGCTTACAACACACGGGCCGGTGCGCAGCTCTGCGTTCCCTGCCCAGCTTGAGATCACATGCTCGCCCCACGGCTGCCACTTGGAGTCAGGAAAGCCCATATATTTCCCTCCTCAGATAGGCCTAGTGGTTCTAGGCAGGTGCAGAAAGCCAATAAATCACCAGCGAAGTCTCCCTGTATCTCTCAGTCAGGAG
This sequence comes from Mustela putorius furo, assembly GCF_011764305.1. Lineage (NCBI taxonomy): Eukaryota > Metazoa > Chordata > Mammalia > Carnivora > Mustelidae > Mustela > Mustela putorius. The sequence goes on from NW_025421424.1 coordinate 2,732,218, forward strand.
GCTTGTCATCTTCCCGGCCTTGATCCACATGAAAGCCGCCGGCGAGAGGGGCGGGGCGCGGGGCGGGGCGCGCGGGGCCCGCCGACACCTGCAGGGGCGCGGGGCCGGGGCTCCGCAACTGTTCACAGCTCTGAGGGGCGGCGGGCAGGCCGGCACCTCCTCCTCCACCCCTCCCGCACACGCTTCCCTTCGCTTTGATGTCAGAGGGCTCAGGATCTGGGAGGGGAGGCCAGGCCTCCAGTCCGGGAAGGGGGAGGGTGGTGTGTGTGTGTGTGTGTGTGTGTGTGAGAGAGAGAGAGAGAGAGAGAGAGAGAGAGAGAAAGAGAGAGAGAGAATTCACACCCATCCTCATTGTAGCTTCTCCGGGAGGAATGAGAGTTAGGAAGGAAGTTTCTGGATGATCTCCCATCATAGCACCAGGAGAGGCAGGGGGGTTTTCATACGATGCTGCCCCATCTTGACATGCACACCTGACAGAGCTTGGGTGCCAGTCCCTGTAGGCAGAGGGCCCTGTTGGATGAAGTCCCTTTCCCATGTGCCATTTCGTCCAGAAAGCAGCAGAGGGGTCCTGCTGGTGCCATCTGATGGACCTTACCTTGATTCAATATCCCACTGATTCAATATCCCACTTCCCTCTTTTGGGACGCTAGTACATTCGCTTGCACTCCGTGCTTCTACTTTCCTCGTGTGTCCGTGGGAAGCTGGTGTGGGAGTTAAATGAGGCACCAAGTGGGAATGGCTCCGCCCAGTAGTACACCTAGTAAAATGGTGAAAAGGTGATAGTTGCAAGTTTATTATTTCCTCATCTATAGAATGTTGGTTTTGGACTAGAAGCATTTTAAGGCCATTTCTAGCTGTGAGCTTCCTACCAGGTGCCCCCGGGGAAACAGGTCCCCCCCCCCCCACCCAGGTAGTCTGCTCAGGCACCTGAGCCCCTACTTCTCATCCTCAAATTCACCACGAGGGGCCGAGGGTCATAGGTCTGGGAAGTCTGACTGTTTGGGATGAGTGCCTCACTTCAGAGGCATAGGGAAGTCTCCTTCTGTGTCCACAGCACATCTGTGTGGGAGGCACCACGGGGTGCCAGATGGGAGACCATAGTGGGAAAGCCTGCATCTTGGGGGTTAATGAGGGAACTACTCTTAGCCACGTGGGTAGCTATGCATTGCAGACTGGACCCCAGTGGCCTTTTTCCTCCTGCAGCCATGCCAATCATGTTTAAGTACCACATTCACCACGCAGAACAGCGAAAGCAGGAGGTTCCCTTAACGAGCTCTCTTTAATTTCCCTTTTTAATCTCTCCCTCGACAAATAGTTTTTGATCATGTCCCATATGAAAGCCACCAAGAACCTATCCCTTAACCACACTGGGCCTCAGTTTTTTTCATTGCAGATAGGGGGGCAGAAGTGCCAGTGTCTTTCAATAGGGAGTTTTTTGGTGTCTGGGGCCAGAACAGTGCTGCATTTAAAGGAAGTTTAGCACCTGCACTCAGGACATTAAATGACAACAGAGCCTCAAGGCATGGGACAGTCACATAGGCCCTCATATTCCAGACACCCTGAGCTCATCCCATTTCCCTTAGGGCTTGGGGGTCCTGCTTCAGGTACTAATCAAGAAATCTACTGCGACTTTGGCCAATCAAGCTGCTTAATTAATTAAAAAAATCTGTATTATGGGATCGGCATATCCTATACTGTCTGTGTCACAGAACTATTGTGTAGAAATTATTTAAAAAATAGATGTGAAGGGACATCTGGGTGCCTCAGTGGGTTAAGCTGCTGCCTTCAGCTCAGGTCATGATCATAGGGTCCTGGAATCGAGTCCCACATTGGGCTCCTTGCTCACTGGGGAGCCTGCCTCTCTCACTGCCTCTGCCTGCCACTCTGCCTGCTTGTGCATGCACTCTCTCTCTCTCTCTCTGACAAATAAATAAATAAAATCTTAAAAAAAAATACGAAAACAAACAAAAAACCACTTTCATTTAAAAGAAAATGGAGGGACTCCTGGGTGGCTCAGTGGGTTAAGCCTCTGCCTTCAGCTCAGCTCATGGTCTCAGGGTCCTGGGATTGAGCCCCGCATTGGGCTCTCTGTGCAGTGGGGAGCCTGCTTCCTCCTCTTTCTCTCTGCCTGCCTCTCTGCCTACTTGTGATCTCTGTAGTCAAATAAATAAATAAAATCTTATAAAAAATTTAAAAAATAAAAGAAATTGGATGTGAAAACACTAAAGTGGTCTCTGAGGTGAGGTACTCTTATTATGATGAGAAAATAATGATACTTCCTTACTAATAGGTTCTAGGCGTTTCATGGATATCCATTCAATTCTAAAAGTATTCTTAGAGTAATTTTTATTCTTTCCACTTTACATCCAAATTAAAATAGTAAGTAATTTGCCCAAGGCCATGTAGCTAGAACTTGAACTTAGATCATCTGAACACAAAACTCATGCACTAAATAATGTCCTCTACTTCCTGTTCACTTGGGTCAGAAAGGGCTTGTCCCCAGATCGTCACAGTCTGTCCATGAACAAAGTACACAGGAAGCCATTGTATGGGGTTGTTGCTTTGAGAGATGGAATGAAGGCATTAAGAAGACCTTAAGAAAGTCTCACTCTTTTGTCACTCGTGCTCTGTCGCCATTAGCGTGATACTCCAGTTTTTGTCTCTTGTGCCTTTCCTGTGTCCTCTGTGAGAGTGAAGACTCCTTACAGTCATTTTAATATCTTTTATCCTCATTACTTCCCTACAGCTCTCTGTTCCTGCTGACTACTCTGCACACACACACACACACACACACACACCGGGAGTAGGGTTGCCAGATTTACCAAATAAAAATACAGGATGGCCAGTTAAGTTTCAATTCCATATAAACAATGATTATTTCAAAATATAAGTATGTCCCACATATCACATTGGACATACTAAGACTAAAAAATTATTCGTTGTTTATGGGAAATTCAAATTTTGTTGAGTGTCCTTTTTATTTTATCTGATAAATCAAGTCTACCCCAAGCCCTACCTTTCTTTTTCTTTTCTTTTTTTTTTTTTAAGATTTTATTTATTTATTTGACAGATAGAGATTACAAGTAGGCAGAGAGGCAGGAGAGAGAGAGGAGGAAGTAAGCTCCCTGCTGAGCAGAGAACCCGAGGTGGGGCTCGATCCCAGGACTCTGAGATCATGACCTGAGCCGAAGGCAGAGGCTTTAACCCACTGAGTCACCCAGGTGCCCCTAAGCCCCAACTTTCAGGTCTGTCAGCACAGAGAAGAGTAGGGCACTGCATGACACATGGGAAGAGACCCCAGAACACAGAAGTCTTAGTCTTAGGAGCATTCTGAGTCTAACTGAAAGACAGAAATCTCAAAAGACAGCTGGTAGACCCTTCTCTTGAATCTCAAACCAGAAGTCATGTGGGACCTCTTCCTCGTGGGTGACCTGACATCTATATTCACCTCCCCATCCACAGCTCCCTTTCACATTCTTTCAGGAAACTTCACTTCCCTCCATCTCCAGTTTGGTCCATTTCCTCAATAATTTGCATCTGAGGGGCCCCTGGGTGGCTCAGTTGGTTAAGCGACTGTCTTCGACTCAGGTCTGTCTTCGGCTCAGGCCATGATGTCAGGGTCCTGGGATCGAGCCCTGCATCGGGCTCCCTGCTCAGTGCAGAGTCAGCTTCTCCCTCTGCCTCTGCTGCTCCTTCTATTTCTGCTCTCTTGCTCGCACTCTCTCTTGCAAATAAATAATTAAATCTTTAAAAATATAATAATTTGCATTTGAGGGGCTGCAAAATTCTTCTAACTTGGCTTTGTGTTTCCATTCTTGATTCTGAATGCCCTTCACCCCACTGAGACCAGAGTGGCCCCTGCATTCTTCCAAAATACCATGTTTCCTCTAATGATCAGAGTAATCCATGTTCATTGTCGAAATATCAGAAAATTCCACAGGAACAAAGAAAAACATTCCAATCTTCCCTGGTTATTTTTCCACTCAAAATTTGGGCCAGTTTCTCATTTTCTACACAATAGGATCCAAACTCAAAGATTAGTTGTGCAGAGCTGTGTGATTTGGCCTCACTGCTTCTCCTGAGTCTGCCTGACACAGTCTAGCTTGCACCCCAAACTTGAAATTTGCAACAGTCTTCCAGTTTCCTATGTAAGAGGGAGCCATGCTCTTTGTCTAGGCCTTTGTAAAATCTCTGTCCTCTTCTTCCTTAACTGGCTTCTACTGTGCACTGGCAAACTCCTATTTATACTTGCTAACCTATGTTATCTCCTGCACCTTTGCTTCCCAAGGCAGGCTTAGAAATAATCTTCTTGGTGATCCTGTAATCATCTATGCTTTCACAGTTCTTATCAATATTTTTCTTGTGGATGTCTTAAAAAGAGTGTGCTGAAGTTACTTATTGACACACTTATTTACACACTTGTCATTCCATGGCAACTGTGGGGTCCTTAAGAGCAGAAACTATATATCTCTGATGCCTAGCAAAGTGCCTGACAAAATTAGGAGCTCGATAAAACTCCTGTTAATCACTAAATTATTTAATTAATGAAGTCCTTTCCTTTCCCACATGCTTCATGCATTCCACTGATGACCTCATACAACTTGTTCTACCAATTAAACGCTGATTTAAGTGCTGCTATTACTTGACACTTGCCAATCCAAATAGATTATAAATGTTTGTAATCCCCCACAGTGACTCTTTCCAGGCTAGGCATAAATATTTGTTGAAAGACTGAAATATCTTCCCACAGACGTCGTAGAGGATGCAGCTTACAGTAAGTAAATGGTGGAAGGTCCCAGTTAGGGATTCAGAGGTCTGGGTTCCAGTCCTGTTTTGCCAAGCTGTGTAAATTACCATGGCTTGGGGCACCTGGGTGGCTCAGTTGTTAAGCGTCTGCCTTCGGCTCAGGTCATGATCTCGGGGTCCTGGGATTGAGCCCCGTGTTGTGCTCCCTGCTCAGCAGGAAGCCTGCTTCTCCCTCTCCCACTCCCCCTGTTTTCCTTCTCTTGCTGTCTTGCTCTCTCTGTCAAATAAATAAATAAAATCTTTAAAAAAATTACCTAAACTCAGTGGGTCTCAGTATTCTCCTCTCTGAAATGGTGACAAACCCAGTCCTGCCTTCTCCTCCCAACAGACAGCACTGTTCTGAGGATCAAAAGAAGGAGAGTACGTGAGAGTGCTTTGTCAATTGTAAAGTGCCATACAAATATGAGTTATTATCATTTCCAGCTGGGGTTGTCTGGGACTACTTCAATGCGGGCATTATAAATGATTGATAAGACTTTATGTGGTATTTGTGCTTTAAGGGGGAACAAATCTTAAGTCAAATGACTGCAACTCTGCTATGGAATGTTGGTTGCAGCGCCCTAGACAGAGGGATTTTGGGCCAGTGAAGGGGGGGAAAGGTTGGGCCCAAATCCAAGACACCACTTTGAGTTAAACTAAAGCTAAGTCTTTAAGTTAAAGCAGAACTTAGACTCCAGGGTTAGGAAACGTTATGAAATGTTAATTATTATTTAGTTATTCATTGGACAGGTCAAAGAAAGCAATAATATCAGCAAACACTTATTTGAGTGCTTACCTCGTATCGGGCATTGTTCTAAGTATTTTATATGTCCACATATTTCATTCTTAAATCAATCCAGTGAGATGAATATCTCTGTGGGGAATATGATTATTCCCCTTTATTGAATGAGGAAAATAATGCTCAAAGAAGTTAAGATCTTCTAGGGTCACATAGCTAATAAGTGGTGGAGCTTCGGTTTGGACTCAGTCATTCTGACCCCAGAGCCTGAAGGAACAAGGAAGAGATAGAAGGAGGGAGCGAGAAAAAGAGAAGGAAAGAAAGAAGTCTGGATTTAAGTAGTCCTTTGGTAAGTTATTCTGAGACCTCGGGAAAGCAACTAGACAGAGATCCAGAAACAAATAATTTCCAAATGATACGTGCCCTCAGGGAGTCAGAAGAGAGCTTTGGGGCCTGTCCTTGCCATAGGCACAGTATGTCCGTCTTCCATCTGTGGACTACAATGGAACCACTATCTCTGAGGAAAATATAAACCAGGTGCTATGAAAGCACAGAGGAGGGGTGACAGTAAAGTGAATCTTCAAGACTTCAGAGGATCCAGCCAGACGCAGAGTTGGGGAAGGAGGCATGAGACCACCTAGGGTGAGTGGAGTCACAGGTAAGTAGGTAGGATTACAAGCGCAAGGCAATGTGGGAGAAGTAAGATGGAAGGCTAGAAGGTCAAGGTGGATCTGGGGCACGTGCACCAGGAAAACTCTGTGATGGACCAGGAAGCTCAGACATTATTTTGGGGGTGGAGGAGAGCCAAACATGGCTTCCAGCACAGTTAGACCTATGGTTTAGATACTCCTGCTGGGGAGGGGGGAGGGCAGGGGATGGGGAGACTGGGCAGGATGCTACACCAGGCAAGAGAGCATGAGCACGATAACTAGGGAAGTCATAATAGAGCTATAAAGGACTGAAGTGATATTTAGGAGGTGGGTTTTTTTTTGTTTTGTTTTGTTTTGTTTTTTTTTGCACTGTTTAGTGACTGGATTGAGGGGGAGTGGCTAGCACTGCAGAGATCTCTGTTGACTCCTATGTGTTCACTAATGGCTGGAGAGAGAGGGAGCCACTCACAAAGGTTTGAAGGGCTAAAGAGGAGCAATTCTGAGAGCTGGGTTTGTCCAGCAGCAGACTGGAAAAAATAAACACAGAGCCTCGAGAAGCAGTCAAGGCTATGGATAGTCATTCAATTAGCTAGATTTGCTGACTACTGTGTGTCAACATTAGGTTAGGTGCTAGACTTGGAAGTCAGGCTAGGGCAGGTCCTATTGTTGTAACAAACAATCCCAAGTCTTCATATAGACACCAAAGTTTATTTCCCACTCATACTACACGTCAAATATGGGCTGCTCAGTGGCTCTGAGATTCCACATTGTCATCCACGTTGACCCAGACATGTTGCAGCATCCTCTGACTTCGGCATCTAGAACACTAGTCCTCCTCGGTCACCTGGGCAAGAGAAGAGACTACACAATCATATGAGGGTCTTTTAGCCCCTTCACTGGAAATGACATACACCCCATCTGCTTGCATTGCATTGCCAGACTTGGCTTTATGGCCCCACCCAACAGCAAGAGCTGGGAAATACCGAGGAGCCAGTGTTACTTGTGCTGAGTGTTACTGGTTCTGCTGCATAAGGGCTCAGAATATGGGAGGTGAGTCAGTCTAGGAGAGAAAGGATGGAACTGATTAAGGTAGAGACCCGAGAGTGAAGAGACTAGTGAACAATAGAACCTTCTGGAAGTGACAGGTGATGAAGGAAGGGAGCCCAAGGAGGAGACTGAGGTGAAAGAGGTAAGAGATGGGAGCCAATAACATCACTCAAGCCAAGGAAGTACATAGGTCTGTGAGAAGATCCAGGGCAGCAAATGTGGATAAAGACTGATAGTTGTGTTGTATATGGTAATCAAGAGGGATCTGGCAGACGTTTCAGTAGACGTGTTTCTGTGGAGTATTAATCCAGATTTGTTGTAGAGAACGTCGTGACTCTGAAGGCACAGGCCTGAAAGTCATGTTCAGAAATGGGTTCTGAAAATAATGGTGGTGATTCAGTTAGGGAGTCCCTCATTATCTCACAATATTATTTTAAATGCTTAATAAATTTTCAGTGGATGACTAATTGGGCAAGACAAGACTTGTGAAAACACAGACCATGATAACTGAAATGAACTGTTAACTGTCAAACGAAGAGAAGTTGACCTCTTATTCACTAATGTCCTCATGTGGTGGCAATACCAGAACTTGAGAATTTCATCCAAAGTGCACTTATCGTTAACTAATAATATTCCTTGGATTGAATGGGGAACTCACATTTGTGGTTTCCTACTGCCCCTGGACAGGAGGTGTCATTATTTCCATTTTGTTTTTTCGCTTGAGAGAACTGAGCTAAGGAATGAAAGGAATGGTCGATAATATTTTGACCATACAGCTGTAGAGCATTTCCGGGGAAAAGAAACACAGAAGAGACATTTGTTGAGTATGCCTAGCAAGTGCCAAGCCATCCCCATACATAATTTTTCTTAATCTTCATAACCACGTGGTAAACGGGATCTCGTCTTTTCTCCTCCTTTTATAGAAGTGACAAAATCGAAGAGAAAGCTCCAGTCTTCAGACTCCAGGGGCTCCATTCCATTTCTCTCAGCGAAGTAGACTCTGCAAGTGGGCCCCATGTCTGCTTCTCACAGAACTGCTGTGAATTTCTCAGCCTCCATCAGTCCAAAGCCGCTAGGAGGCAGATGAAAGGCATCACAGACCTGTGAGCTGCCGCTATGCCTTCAGAGGGACTGACTTCCAGCTTTCAGCCACATGCATGAAAGAGGCTGTTTCCATCTGCTGACCTGTCAGTCTGCCCCTCTCTTGGGCTTCTTTCCTCCCTCCTTGGAGTTTCTTCAATAAAACATTTCACTCCCTTGAAAAGCATCTCCCCTGAGTGGTGTGGGGAGGGCCCAATATGGTTCCATTTAGCTCTCTGGGGATGAGAAGGAGGCATCCTCCCTTCGCATAACTTTCCCAGCAAGTGGTATCTCTTTTTCCTTTCCCTCAAAAACTATGAACAAATAAGATCTGGTTAACACAGTATCCCAGCTCACAGATCTCCGGAATCCCATTCTACAGTTTCTGCTTCACCTTGTGTCTCCTGGATCCTTAGATGCCTGATTCCCTGAGAACTAAAGGGAGCGTTGACTGTGGAGCCCCCTTTTGGTCACGCTGTGAACTTCACCTGAAGTAGCAGCTTCAAGAAGGAGAGCGTCAAAGGCCTTTCTTTCCCTTCTTGGGAGAAGAATCAACTAGCAGGGGGGTCACCTGGGTGCATGGACATTATCGACAAGCCCACGTATGAAGGATGACAAATCAGATTTTCAAATGGTACAGAAGAGAAGTTCGTCTTCAGGCTGGACTCCCCTTTCAGCTTCTTCCCTTCCCCCTCCACTGCCTAGCGCTGAGTCCTCTCCCTACACCTGTTTCACTCTTCTGTGGCTACTCCTTAACTTCAGAACATACTCACCAGAATCACCTGGAAGGTTTGAGAAAAAAGAGTTGGTTGGAACCCATCCCCAGTTTCTGAGTTACATTTCACTGAGAACTGGCATCTCACTGAATTACTTGTGGTTCTCAAATGAGGATGCAAATTTGAATCACAGTGAAAAAAAAAAAAAAAAAGCAAAAAACAAACATAATGTGTGGCTCCTGGGTGGCTCAGCTGGTTGAGCATCCAACTCTTGATTTCCGCTCAGGTTATGATCTCACGGTCCTGGGATGGAGCCCTGCGTCGTGCTGTGTGCTCTGCACTCCAGTGGTGAATCTGCTTGAGATCCTCTCTCTCCCTCAGCTCCCACCCCTCCAGGTGCATGTGCTTTCTCTTTCTCTGTCTCCCTCTAAAATAAATAAATAACTCTTTAAAAAAATGCAGTGTATATGTGTGTGTTGGAGGTGATTCCCCAGACTAGTTGGCACATTGGTAGTTTGTAAAAACACCTCCCTCCCCCGGGGTGAGTCTGGAGAGCAATCAGGCTGAAAAGCTCTATAAATTCAGACCAGATCTTTAACTCTCAGAGGTTTTTAGATCCAGATAGTGGGATTTGAGAAACATTCTCTTCTAAACTCTTTAGATCCCAAGAGTTCCTAAAGTTAAAATTTCAGACACGTGTGTGAACTGGGGGACAGAAATGGGTATTTTATCCAAAGAAGTCAACTTCCCTGGTTTCCCTCATATTCTGCTGCCTCTTTAGACGGAAATGGTCACCAGCACAGAACTTTGAAAACAGTTAACTTCTAGCTTCTCCCCTTAAGACTATGTGAAGAAGGCAACTATTTAACTTTTCTAAACCTCAGTTTTCACATCTGTGAAATGGGGACAATAAGCACACTTATGATATAAAGTTATTAAGAGGAATAAGTGAAACAATCCGGGCCCTCACACATGGAATTCTACTAAAGACAAATACTGTATTACCATTATGGTTTTAATCCTAGCATTCATTTTACAACTCTTTGGACAGCCTTGGGAGATCTGCTGAATTGTTATCCTGACTCCAAGCTGAGGGACCCTCCTCTGTGAGTTGTAAGAGATGTAGGCTTGGTGCCTGAGAACCTTTGCAATTACAATCTCAATTCCATAGTTTGTCTGTGATCAAACTATGTGATCCATCCAAACTACCATCCTTGTGGGAATATCCACCACAATCCTCAAACTCTACCTGTCCAAACCTGACACATGATCTTGGCCCATAGGCTACCCTCCCATCCTGTTGACCTCTCCCTAGGAATGGCACCCCCACTCAACTGCCCAAGCTAAAATGCTGGGAGTCATTCTTGACTCCTGCCTCTTGTTCCCTGCCCAAGCACTACCAAAAAGCCAACCAATTAACAAACAAACAATCACTTACTAGGTCCTGCTTATTCTTTTAATTCTTCAATCAACTTCATATGCATCTCCTTTGCTGCTACCCCCAGTCAGGCCCTCATATCAGGACTATTTTAACAGTCTCTTACTTGTCTCCATAATTAATTCTTTTTTTCCTCTCTCTCTATCACTAATTCTTAGTTCTCTTATCCCATGTACCATGTTACTACTGGTGAGACACAAATATAATCATGCTGTTCCCAGCTCAGAACTCTCCATCATCTATGAGGTTGAGCTGAGCTTACAGTACAGATACCTGAAGGCCACACAAACTCATGACAAGGGCTGTTGGTAAAACATGTGATCATGTGATCAGAGGTTTTCACTGTGACCTGCTTAGATATGCTGCTTTTTAAAACTCTGAGCAAACCAAACAAAACATGTTTTAGTTATGAAGCCCTCAGGCCATGCAAATTCTGATTTCTTTGGTATATCCTCAAGCCCTTTCCCAATGTGGATCTTGTTATCTATCTAACCTGGCCCCAACTTCTCTCTCCCCCTGAATTACTTGTAGTTTCCTGAATGGGTCATGTGCTCTTCCACCTCGTGGTTTGGCTCATGCTGTACCTTCTACATAGAATGCTCTTCTTCTTCTTGATATCCTGGCCAAATCTGGCTTATAGTTGATAGTTCAGTTCCAAGGCAGACTATACAGCTTCCCCTAGATTAAATAGTTCTCCCTTGATTACTCCTAATCTGCTATTCCAATAATGACCATAGTGCACTGAAATTATTTGTTTGCATATCTAGTTCCTCCACTAGTTTCATCAACTCCTTCAAGTTAGGGGCTGTTTTTTAAATTTTAGTACCCCAGCTTTCAGCGCGATGCCTGACATAGAGTCTGATGAACACACATATGGAAGAATGCCATTAACAACCATTTCAAGTGCTTTCTTCATTCCAGGCACTGACCTAAGCACTTTATATGCATTATTTGTTTTAATCTCTGTATTGGATATACCGAAAATGAGAGAAAAGAGGCAAGTCTAGGAAGGGTCCCCGTGTAACATATGCATGGGCTGTTCCTGAGAGCTGCATGGTCAGCTGAAAGTGATTAAAAACAGTATTAAAAATGACTAGGGTTTGAGTATCAAGGATGCTCTATCCATCCTACTATACCGTAATGATTTCTTTTAGTCCCTATAAGATAATGAAGTCCTTGAGGACAACTACTGTAATTTCTGTCTTAGAATTCTCTGCACATGATATGATGCCTGGCACACAGCGGAACCTGTGTAAATGTTAGATAAATGAATGAATGGATGGTCTCATAGATTTCTTACTACACACATTTGGGAAACTTGGAAATCCTTGCTACAGGTCCCTGGCAGGCTCAGTGATTTCTCTGACTTTTTCCTTCAGAAATGTGCTGGGTATCTTGGGTATATATGTTATGCATATTTGACTATAATCATATGCTGTATCTGAGATAAAGGGAAAAAGAGAAAGATGGAGAGGGGAAAAAGAAAATAGAAAAGATAAAAAGCGGCGCCTGGGTGGCTCAGTAGTTTAAGCGTCTGACTCTTGGTTTCGACTCAGGTCATGATCTCAGAGCCAGGTGTAGGGCTCCTCACTGAGTGTGTAGCCTGCTTAGGATTCTCTCTCTCCCTCTGCTCCTCCTCCCCTCTAAAAAAAATATGGAAAGTAAAGTAAGAGATAAGAATAAGGAAATTTTTAAAACACTTGCAGCTATCACTGTGATGTGAACATAAATCTTCAACACATTTGTCTTGCCAAGAAAATATTCCTGCAATTAAGCTATCTGGCCACCAGATGTCAGTAAAGTAATAATGTCTCATCAAGATTTAACAAACCCTGGAGTTACAGACTGCGGTTTTAGGCTCAATCTCCTTCAGAGATTTGTAATTATGAACCTCTCTTGTTACGCTGATGGAAAACAGACTTTGTTAAAACAGATAACATTAAGGAAACAAAGTAGGAACCAAAACATATAATACTTTTCAAGGGAAACATCAAAGTATCCAAATTCTTCAGACATCTAAATGTATTTCTTGACTGTTGCAGAATAGCTAAAATTCCTGGCTCAAAGTTCAACTGGTATGGTCCTTTGGACAATTTTAAACATTAGCTAGAGATGTTAAGCTTGGTTAACTTCGCTATTCAAAGCACTATCAGTTCCTTACTTCCCACTTATCTCTGCCCACCCCAACATACCCCTCACCTTACACACATTGCCACTTGTCATTCAGAGTTTGCAGGAGGACCTTCTGTGCAGGACATAATAAACGGACACTTACTTCTACTGCTGATTCTCATGTAATTCCAAGCGAATTTCCTTTAAGTATCTGTAAATTTCATCTTCTTTACATGAGGAAAATGAGCTCCCTCTCTACCCTCCCCCATCCCAATCATGTTCTATCACCATCTTCATGTTTTACTTTTTTTGAAGCTATATAGTGCTATATTTTATTCATCAGACCTAGGTCAAGGATTGTCTTCAGTAATTCCCCTGCAGCTGACAGGGAGGTGGTGGCTGAATGTTGACCTCTGAGCCAAAATGAATTTGAATCCTGGTCCTATCTCTTTTTTTCTGCCCTTGGGAAAGGTTAAGAGTGCCCTTCAGAATGGGAACTGTTATGCTGCCGAACAAACAGTACTAGAATTTCAATGACTTAAAACAAAAGCGTATTTCTCACTCACGCTGCATGTCCAAATCAAGTTAGCAGAAAACGTCTGCTTATTCTTGCCACCCAGAATCTCTGGTTGGTGGGAGTCTTCTTCCTTGGCATGGAGTAAGGTGTCTCAGAGTAATCCATGGTCACCTCAGCTGGTAACAATCAGAGTCAAAGGGTCTTCTCAGTTAAATCTGCTGGTCCACCTCACTTTTGCCCACAGCCCATTGTGCAACGCTGATCATATGACCATGTCTAACTTTAAGAGTGTGGGGAAGTACGGTCCTCCATGTACCCCCAAAGAGAGGGGAACTAAGCACTGCCCAATGGTAGAAATACCTCCATGTCTGCCTTAAATCTCTAAATATTTAGTGCTGACTTCTTACTATGTGAAGAACATACCCACCCCCTTTGCAAGGAGACAACCTAGTACCTCATCAAGCTGGACATTCAATTCAAAGTCTATGATCACTGAATGAAGCATAGAAGTTCCTTCATCATGCTATCTTCTATTGTAATTTCTAATTCAGGTCTGAAAGTGACATCTTTTGATCTCAAAACTTATGAGCTAAAAAGAAAAATGATCTGCTCCCCACACACCCCCATTCACAATGATAGAATAGGGAGGGACAGGATAACCACAATGAACACTCTCATTCAGAAAGAGGAAGAATAGAGATGTGTAGCAAATACTGGGGGACAGAAGTTCTGAATTCTGCTGGGTTAAGCTCTTGAGGCCCCTTCCTTGGAGTGGAAGTGTACTCTGACTAACCTCTTTAGGCTGAAAGTGCTCCCTCCTCCATTTTAATCCATTGCTGCTGTATCTACCCTCAGAGCTTCTTCCTTTTCTTTTTTCTTTTTTGACTACATCCAAAACAGGCATTAGAGGATATGATGTCTTAGGGGACCAAGAACTTTTCCTGGTCTGCTTCCTACTGTGGATGATCAGAAGCCCAGGTCTTAAGAGTCATCCCAACTTAGTGTGATTCCTTGGTATACAACTCTCTCAAAACTCACTTCCCGAGACTCCCCATGTGTTGGATTTTGGTCAGCTTTATGTGCCACTAAGTTCATCCTTCCACATATCTCACCCACATACCTGTCTCTGGACTTAATTCAAGTACATACTTTTTTTTTTCTTTCTTTGAGCACCTTTATCCAACTGAAAGGACTCACTGGGCACCTGCCCTTCACTGGATCTTCACTGCAGGACACCTCATTCCACTGAGAGGTTTCAGTAACTGTGGGGGATGACTATGCCCTCAATGTGATCCTCCCCGAGAGGCTGAGATTTCATTAGCCTTGGTTACACACAGAATTTCTCATTCATACCTTTGTCATTAAGAATGGAGAAGCAGTTGACTTTGCAGCCCTACTAGTCCCTGAATTTTTGAAACCTCTCTGTTCTTTTTCATTCCTTGCTTCAGATCAGCCAATTCCTTTCTGCATGCATCTCTTTTTTAGTACCTTGCCAAACAGAACCTACTGAGACTGGCGCACGCCACATTTTGTTTTCCAACCTCTTCTCACAGATCTATACATTAATTAGGTGCCTAACTGAGAGCGATAGCTTTATCAAATGTTTTCCCATTAAATAACATGGACTGTCAACTTTCTAGCCTCCATTATTAGCTTTCTCACCTCCTACCACCTGGCGTCTAAGCCAATGTTGTTACGTTTTTTGGTCACATTGGGTTTTTTTTGTCTTTTTGTTGTTGTTGTTGTTACAATAGTACACTTCCCCCACCTTCAATATCTGTATCCATCGGGAGGGTCTAGGCTATGTTTTGGCAAGCAACAACCCTAGAACTTTAGTAGTTTGGAACAATAGAAGTCTATTGGTCATTTGCAATGTATGTGCAACGAGTTGGCAGGAAAGTTCTGCTCATTGTTAATCCCCCAGGAACTCCGGCTGCTGGAGACTCTGTCACCACACACCCAACACATGAGGGTCTCATACTGGCAATTAAATGCGGCAGCTAGAAGAAATCCACACCCCTTTCCCACCTTTGGGACAGGACTCATTGAATAGGTCTAAGCACGTGGCCAAACTGCATTCTAAGAATCATAGCCTTCATTCATTCAGTGGTTTTGGTTTTGTTTTATTTTGTTTTGTTTTTACTTTCTTACCTCCATATACACAAAACAGGCCACCAACAACAATGTCTGTCCTACTACATACCTTCTCTTGGTGCTTCAGTTTATTTGTTTCTGAAAAAAAAAAAAAAAGTGATGTGATCTATTTGGGTTTCAGAGAGATTCCCTCTGATTTTAGTAAAGAGGATTGGAGGCTTCATAAGGAGTGGGTCACAGGATGGCAGCATAATAGTCCAGATGAGAGATCGAAAAGGAACATGAAGCATTAGATTTGAGTGTTACGAGAATCAGTCAAGATGGAGACAGTAGGGGCGCCTGGGTGGCTCAGTGGGTTAAGCCGCTGCCTTGGGCTCAGGTCATGATCTCAAGGTCCTGAGATTGAGTCCCGCATTGGGCTCTCTGCTCAGCAGGGAGTCTGCTTCTCTCTCTCTCTCTCTCTCTCTCTCTCTCTGCCTGCCTCTCTGCCTACTTGAGATCTCTCTCTGTCAAATAAATAAATAAAATCTTAAAAAAAAAAAAAAAGATGGACACAGTAGGGGCACCTGGGTGGCTCCGTCAGCTGGGCATCTGCCTTCAGCTCAGATTATGATCCTGGGGTCCTGGAATTGAGCCCTCCCTCAGGCTCCCTGTTAGGTGGGGAGTCCGCTTTTTCTCTCCCTCTTCCTGCTGCTCCACCTGTTTGTGCTTTCTCTCCCTCCCTCTCTCTCTTTCTCTGTCAAGTAAATAAATAAATAAAATCTTAAAAATAAAAAAAGATTGAGACAGTAAATAGAGCAGGAAAAGCCCCAATTCATTGGAATGAATCCATCTGTGGGCTGACAGAAGAAGGTGATATTATTCAGCAGTAGTAAGGACATCATACTCTGAGTGGCACGCAGGTTCAACCGGAACGACCAAGCCAGACAAAAGCAGCTTCCACACCTCTAAGCCTACGGAGGAAATGTTTCAGAACTTGAAGGAGAACAGCCCACAACTGAATTCTTTCCTCAAGAGCCTTGTTAACGGAGTTCTCATTTAAACAAATAGCTTGCAACCTCAGACCTCTGAAACTTGCAGCTCTTCACAGCTGTGATTTCTACCCTGAATTTTCAGAAACAGATGCTGAAGCATATTTTTCTCTCTTCTTGTTCTTAGTCTGTGGTTATTTCATTTTCCTCTCTTTCTGGTCTCCTTTTGGGGTTGATGAAAACTCTGACTTGGGAAAGGAGGCCCTTTCCAGTTTCCTATCCAAATGCCTCTTCTGTCAAGTTCCTCAGTTTTCTGTGAAAGAGTTTACTACCACAGAATCTTGAGACTTCGTTACTAGGTTTGGTTTTGGTTAATGTCTGTTAATGATCTGGAGGGAGGTGATAACTGCATATTAATGAGGTTCACAAAGGAGCCAAATTGAAAGCTGTTGTGAACTCCAGTGCTGGCAGTCATAAACCAGAACCCTGGAGAGAATTGACTGACAACTGGGGACAATACATGTGGAGGAACCAGCACATGTGATGCTGACTCTTCAGGGGCAAGATGTAGTTTAGGCATTTTTCATAGAAGGAGAAGGAAACCGTGTGGAAAACAGCAGTCAATAGAAGGTCTCCAGGATGAAATGAAAAAAAAAAAACGAATGCCCAGGTTGTAAAAACCGCAGTGTCACTGAGAGGAAGTAGAGAAGGATGTGGTAATCGCATTGCCTCTCCCTTACTTCCTGCCTGCTCCGTGATGCTCATGTGACCCCGGTCTGCTAGGTCAGTGAACCTACAACACAGTTCTCGGTTCTGAGGTGGACTTGTAACTTGACTTAGTCTATTGGGACTTGTTCCTGGAATAATTTTTGTTCCTAGAACTCGTGAGAAAATTAGAAGCTTTCTGCCTGCAGGGACCGCGGGTTATAGACCTGCAAGTTATCCAGGTAGTGATTGAAACCACCCAGATTCTTTCTGAGCTGACAGAGCTGACGGTGAAGCTGGAGGCAGCAGGGGAGCGGTGGAACGGAGGGGAGGCAGGGAGAGAGAGAAAGAGAGAGAATACGAGCCCTCTGAAACCAGCTTGTGCCTGAGCCGTAGCCCCTTGAATTGTTCAGTTATTCGTATTTACAAATTCTTTCTTGACCAGAAACCAATTTCAAGTGGCTTCTTCATGTAGAAGTAAAAGGGTACTTACTAACCCAGGATAAGTTTTTCAAACATATCCTTTCTTTTATATCCTTTACTTTTTTTTTCAAAAATTTTAAAAGATTTTATTTATTTATTTGACAGAGAGAGAGAGAGCACAAGCATGGAGGCAGAGGGAGAGGGAGAAGCAGGCTCCCCGCGGAGCAGAAGGCGCCATGCGGGGCTCGATCCCAGGATCCTGGGATCTTGACCTGAGCCAAAGGCAGACTCTTAACAGTCTGAGCCACCCAGATGCCCTATCCTTTACTTTGTAGCCGTACTTGATGACTCTAATTTCCAGAGTGTTCTGGAAAAGTTATTCTTCTGAGGACTTGCCCAGGTAATCCCCTCCTTTTGTAATAACACCCTTCCTGCTATATTTACTTGGAGAAATGCTCCCAACCTCATGGTCCAACTCAGACCATCTCTTTTTGGACATCCCTCCTGAATGTTCAGTGGAATGTTGTCTTTCCTTTCTTTGCCTTACTATATGAAAAGACTTTGAGAAGAAGAACAAAGCTGGAGGATTAACATTATTTGATTTAAAGATTTACTATAAAGTTATAGTAATTGTGTCATGAGGGTTTTCTAGAGAAACAATAGGGAGACATAGCCAAATCTATATAGATTTATATAGAAGAGGACTGATTAACTTTATATGTATATATGTAATTTATCATTTTTGTATTTATAAGTTTATCATTTTTATAATTTATATAATTTTTTAAGGAATTGGATCACATGATCATAGGGGGCAAGAATGGAATGGTAGGGCCGCCTGGCAACTTAGCCGGGAGTTATTGCCGAGTCTTGAGGCAGAATTTCTACTCCAGGAAATGTTATTTTGGGATCTTCAGGCCTTTCAGGTGATTGGATGAGACCCACCCATATTACTGTGGGTGATCCCCTTTACTTAAAGCCCACTGACTGTAGCTGTTAACCACTTCTACAAAATACCTTCACCAAAAAAAATTAAAAAAAAAAAAACTAAAAAAAAAATACCTTTGCAACAACACCTGGGTTAGGGTTTGAGTATGTAACTGGGTACTACTCAAGCCTAGCCACATTGGCACATAATACCAGCCACCACATAATCAAGACAATGGCATAAAGACAAACAAGTGGATTGATGGAATAGACTAGGGTCTGGAAACAGAAGTATACACATATGGACAACCGATTTCAATGAAAGTACAATAGCAAACAGTGGTGAATAATAGTCTTTTATGCCGTAGATCAAGCGGATATCCATATGCGAAAAGTAGACTTTGATCCCTGCCTCTCACCATATACAAAAATTAACTCAAAATGGATCATAAACCTAAATGTAAATCCTAAAGCCATAAAATTTGTAGAAGAAATCATAGGAGAAAACCTTCATTACTTTGGGTTAGGTAAAGATTTCTGAGATAAAATCTCAAAAGAACTATGTGTAAAAGAACACATTGGTAAACTGGACTTCATCAAAATTTTAAAAGGTGTTGTTAAGAGAATGAAAAGATAAGCCACAGACTATGACTAAAAATTTCAAAGCACACATCTGATAAATGACTTGCATCAAGTATTCAGAAAGAACTCACAAAATTCAACAATAAAAAAAAAAAGACACAATTTAAAAATGGGCCACAGATGTTAACAAATGCATTGCCAAAGAAGATATTTAGAGGGCAACTAAGACATGAAATGATACTCAGCATTATTAACCATTAAGAAAATTCAAATTAGGGGTGCCTGGGTGGCTCAGTGGGTTAAGCCACTGCCTTTAGCTCAGGTCATGATCTCAGAGTCCTGGCATTGAGACCGACATCAGGCTCTCTGCTCAGTGGGGAGCCTGCTTCCCCCTCTCTCTCTGCCTGCCTCTCTGCCTACTTGTGATTTCTCTCTCTGTCAAATAAATAAATAAAATCTTAAAAAAAAAAAGAAGAGAAAACTAAAACCACAATGAGATATGAGATATTACTACATACCTATTAGATTGGCAGAAATAAAAAGACTGATGGTACCTTGTGTTGGCAAGGATGGGGAAGAACTGGAGCTCTCCTATTGCTGGTAGAATGCAATATAGTCCAACCTGTCTGGAAGACAATTTGGGAGTTTTGTAAAATGCCATGCATATGCCTACCATGTGATACAAACATTCCACTCCTATGTATCGATCTAGAAGAAATGAAGACATTCATCTACATAAGGGCTGTATGTGTATGTTCATAAGCGCTTCATTTGTAATACGCCCAAATGTTCATCAACAGGTGAATGGATAAACACACTGTAGTGTATCCATAGAACTGAATGTTACTGAGAAAAAAAAAATGAATTGTTGTTACATGCGACAACATAAGTGAATCTTATGTTGAATGAAAGAAGCCAATTTTTTAAAAAAGGGTACATGAGGCTCCTGGTGGCTCAGTCATTAAGTGCCTGCCTTCAGCTCAAGGCATGATCCTGAGCTCCTGGGATCAAGCCCGCATCTGGCTCCCTCCTCAGTGGGAAGTCTGATTCTCCATCTCCCACTCCCTCTGCTTGTGTTCCCTCTCTCGCAGTGTCTCTCTCTGTCAAATAAATAAATACAATCTTTTTTTGTTTTTTAAATTTACGTCCTCCATGAGGCCAGTTACATAAAGTTCTAGGAAACACAAACTGAAATATTGTGACAGAGAGCTGATGGGTGTTTGCCTAGCAACACAGGGAACAGAGAGAAGGAAGGGTTACAACGAAGTCCAAGGAGACTTTCAGGGGGCAGTGAATATGCTCATTATCTCCATTATGGTGCTGATGTCATGGGTACAGACACATGTCAAAACTTATCAAGTTGTACACTTTAAATATGGGCTGTGTATTACATGCCAATTACACCTCAGTAACAACATTAAATAAAAAGGCAGTGCAGGCTAACGACAGAGTTTCCAACAAAATAACTGTAGACTCCCAGAAGCCAAAGTCACATTTCTTTGAGCTCATGTGAGTTCTTAAGGGGAATGGAATCTCAAATTCTGGCCATGCCACTTTTAACTTCTCTGAGTCCCAGATTTATCCTTTCTCAAAGGGGAGGAATAGCTTTGTGAGCTCTGCTACCTACCCCAAAGGGATTGTGGGAGAACCAAAAGCGATAATGCAGTAAAAGTGCTTTGCAAACTACAGCATACCGCCCAAGTGTTCGCTGTTGGCTTGGTTGTTACATGCCATCTGCATACTATTCTTGCCCAATATATATGCGTCATGCCAGCTCAAGCCCTAATAGCCCGTATATAAAGAGCAATTAATTGTACAAGTTACTCGAATAGCACTGAAACCCAGTACTCGGGGCATGACACATCCTAAATACATAACAGATTTTGGAATAAATCAGTTTCAGCCCAAACCAGAACGGGGGAAACAGACTGATGCCTTCACACACATGCCAAGCCAGTGAGACCCACCCAAAGAGGGTGGGGTCCAGAGCAAGGGAACACAGCCAGAAAGCGGGCCTTGTGGGGTTCCTGCCAGAGACAGTTACAGGGAGCAGTGTGACCCCTTAACACGGCTGGCCCTGATGTGCTGAGAGGCTCTCTGCATTTAAAGCCAAGCTTACTTGGAAATTAACTGCTTTATTCTTGGCCTATCACACTAGCCGCCAGCACGGTGGGGCCACAGATCACCCTCATTTAAAGTCAAAGACGACCAAACTAGAATTAGGTAAACGTTCTCGGTGTCACCCTCCTTCCATTCTCTTCCTCGGCACTGTTATTTCCCTGATCCTAAATTGCAGTGGGCGCTTTCCCCTGTGATTTGGATTCATTTGCAATTACTGGAAGGAGTGTCTGAGCCCCACTTTCCACTTCTGACCTTGGGAGGGGGGTGGGAGTCCTGGGCCGGACTGCACAGGACACCCACAAAATGAGATAGCATTTCTTGGGTGAGCTGTGTCCAAAGGGAGGATCTGGGACATATAGCAGGAAGTTGACACAACTCGGGTGGGAGGAGGGATGCTGTGGTGAAGGTATGTATGTGTGTAGGGGAAGCGAGAGCTGAATAAAAGAGACTAGTGGGAAGGGGAGCTTGGGTGGCTCAGTGGTTAAGCGTCTGCCTTTGGCTCAGGTCATGATCCTGGGGTCCTGGGATCGAGCCCCGCATTGGGTGCCCTCCTCAGCCGGAAGCCTGCTTCTTCCTCTCCCATTCCCCCTGCTTGTGTTCCCTCTCTCACTGTGTCTCTCTCTGTCAAATAAATAAATTAAAAATCTAAAAAAAAAAAAAAAGAGAGAGAGAGAGACACTAGTGGGAAGAGGTCAGAGAAAAAAGCGGGCTCAAAAGCTGATGGCCAGTAATGAGTCCAGAAACAGAAGAGACTTCTCACTAACAAACATCTCAGATAAGGTGGGACCCCTGTTCAGGGGTCTCCAGGTGCCTCACTGGCTGGGGCTTATTTCCTAAGGGACCGAGTGCAGCTGTCACCAAGACCGTTAGAAACTCCATGGCCCAGGCCTCCCCACCTGGGGTTCTCCTTGTCCCAAACTTGGGCTGGGACCAGTGGGCAGGCAGCTGGTGGAAATTCATGGCTATCTTTACAAGCTCTAGGACGAGATATCATTGTAGCAATTACTGCATCTTGAAGAAATAAACAAAACGCGGCCCCACATCTCTCTGTCTTCCCAAATATTAATCCTGCTCAACTGAGAAGCACAGAGAGCTTGCAACCTCTCAAGTAGTTCCAAACCCCCAGTGAAGGGGTTCCTGGGAGCGCTTGTCTTTTCTATCAGGAGACTGATGGTTTGAGGGAGAGGGGGAAAGGCCAAAGCAAAACCCAACACTCCTCCGTAGGTCCTTCGGAGTTCATCACGAAGGATTTATTTGTTAGTGTCATGTGTGCTGTCCTTCTGAAAACTTCTTCCGGGCTCTTTCTGAGAGGAGTGAGCCACCCAAGCCCAGACCTCTCAGGGCACATTGGCTAGAGGGGCCGAATGTACATCCGAGTCACCAGAGCCCCATCCTAAAAGAAAGGGAACTCCTGTGGGAGATGAAGGACCTAGAAAGCAGATGCGACAGGGAAACAGGCAAGGGTCAAAGACTAAACCCACTTATGTTACTTTTCGGTTCAGGGTCAGTGGTCTAGTGTCTGCCTTCCTCGACTGCTTTTGTTTGGTAAATGTGGTATCATTAAACTTCCAATAAAGAAGCACGGAGAGGAAGGATACGCACAGCCAGATGGGAGACACATGATGTGATCTCTGTTAAAGGGACAGATTGCAGGCTTCGGCAATTGGAACGGCTTCCCTGGATAAGGCACCCCTGACAGGGCTCCGAAAGGGCCCATCTAACCTCAGCCAAGCCGGGCACACCTCCACTGTCAACAAACACCATTTGCCATGTTTCCACGGCACCTTGGGCAAAGCCAGCCTGTTGCTGCAGGGGTTGGGGGCAGAGGTGGGGGTGCCGGGGAGGCTGCTTCTGCCAACGCCGTCAGGGGGACTGGCTGAGAAGCACAGCCCTGAAGGACTGCAATTGGAAATATAAAAACTTGAAGCCCTTCCAGATCCTGGATATTCCTTTTTGTCGCAGGCTGTGGAGGAGGCCTGCCTGCTTTTGAGCCAAACCTGCCCCTGGGAGCACCACGCCAAATGAGTGAAAGCAGGCTCCTCTCACCGGGCCCGCATGACCCTGGGGACATGGGGCAGATGGCCAGGTAGTACAGGAGGCGCGAGGATGATCATCAGCTTCCTCCTATAGGGGCAGATTTACTCAATAGCAAATAGTTGGAAACATTTTTTTCTGTGTGGAATACGACTAGAACTGTATATGAGGTTTCAAAAAGCCACTTCAAGCTTTCTTCCTGCTCTTTCAGGGGGCGCCTCTCAGACTCCCAGGAGTCACCTCTGCCCCTCACCCCTCACAGAGGGACAACTTAAGCCTCAAGCACCCCATGACTTTAAGGAGTTCCTCAGAAAAACTACAGGTCAGTACTAGTCATTTCTGAAATTGCTCCTACTGATAGAATAGAATTCTTTAGCTTCAAGGCATGGATCCTAGTATCATGAAGATGGCAACCTTCAGGCCAAGACACCTTTGGTCCATCATCAGCCATATCTACCTCAGTGTGAACATAGGCCATCAGGCTCTTAAACCAAAGGCAGGGTTTGGTGAAGGGGAGAGAGAGGAATTCTGTGTGAAAGGCTCAGCACCAGAAAGGCTGGTGGTGTTAAATTGTATTTATTTAATTTCATTTTATTGAAGACCAGTCTTAGAGCCACGTGACACCATCCCTCTGTTTCCGGGCACCAGACCCAGTATGTGCCCACAGCCTCATCGGGAGGTATGCCCTGAAAGGGTTTGAGCCTCATTTCATTACAGGTGGCCTGAAAGGTGGCCCGACTATTCCAACAGAGTCCCACGAGCTAAGAAAGAGAGGCTGTTGTTTAGCAGAATGACCACCAACATTGTCGCTGATTGGTTATGAACATTTCAGCCTGGCCAGGGGCAGATCCAAGTTTTGGGTAGCATGAAGCTGATACAATTTGGGGGTTCCTGTTTAAGAAGAAGAATGCAAAATTAGCTTACCTGTGCAAATTCATAAGAATAGACAAAGAACGCATCGCAAGCCTCTCCCAAGGCCTCGGAAGGGGTCTTTACAATTGAGGGACTAAAGCACAAGCCTCATTAGCTTGACCATAATCTGCTTCTGCTCTCATGCTTAAATACATTTATATACTTGCTAGGGGTTGCTGGTGATCTATCATTTTCTCTCCCAGATGTAGCAATCTGTATTTTTCCAAGCTGCATCTCATTTTATAGCTTCCTGCCCAAATTTTCCAGCCTCTTTGGGTCCGTATCTATTTCTTCTTTCTGGCTAGGGCTGAGAGCAACGACGCGGAGATGTTCAGGGGGCACTTAAACAATGGGCTTGGCCCAGGAGCATGGAATTTCCTGAAAGACAGCAGGCGTCTCTGGTGGGTTGTTGGGATAGGCTGATCAACAATTTCTAACACTGGAGATGGAGTTGTACCAGTCCATGCCAAGAGCCTTTCAGAGGCAGCTCATATGGAAACCATCAGTCCAGTCCCACCCATTAGCTAACTCCAAGGCAGCCAAGCCTGGGGACCAGAGCTGCCACGGCCAAGAACAAAAGTACCACATTGCCCTAAACCAGCCAAGAGGGCTCGATGGGAGTTTCACTCCCCAAAAGAGTCTCCGTTCTCATATCTAGTTATTAAAAAAAAAATGGGTATAATAAAATTGGCTGGCTTTGTTAGTACTTACACACATTACACTAGAGTAAAGATGAAACTTAGCACAAATCTGTTTCCGTACCTTTCCAACTTACCATCCTTTGAAGGCCTCCCTTCTGGTAATTTCCACATTCTAGATATTACTGGTCCTCTCCTCATCATACCCCTGACACTTCAAGATCAGGTTGTATTAAGATTATGTTGACTTCTTAATCTTTCTCGCCTTCGCACACACCTTTGCCTCTATCTGGAACATTCGTATCTATCTCCTTTTCAGTTAGTTAGCTCTTGCTCAGCCTAAGCTCCCAACTTGGGAACATGCTGTGGACCCCCAGAACACCCAGCACACTCATCACATCTTACCAGTATCTCCCATTCAGTGCCTGTTGTCTCCATTAAACAAGAAGCTTTGTGTCTTAGTTACCTACTCCAGTGCAACAACCGCCCCCCCCCAAACTCGGCTGAAAACAACAGCAGTTTTATTCACTATCACGATTCTGCAGGATGCCTGGCCTCAGCTGGGTCAGTCTTCTGCTCTCAGTGGTATCGACTAGAGTTTAAGGCATTGGCAGGAGCAGGGGTGCTGGACGAGGCTGGAATGTCTAAGATAGCTTATTCATATAGTTATAGTTGATGCTGGCAGTCAGCTGGAAGCTCAGCTAGGGGCTGTCATCTGGAGGCCCACGTGTGGCCTCTCCACGTGACTTGGACCTCTCACAGCACGGATTCTTAGTGGAAGAAAGTAGAAATGGCAAGTGTTCTTAGAGCCTCAGCTCAGAAGCCCCAGGATATCACTTTTGCTGCACTCTGTTGGTCTAAGCTGTCGTAAAGTCAAGGTGAGGAGAAATAAACACTCAATCCAGAAAGGAGCGGTATGCTCATATAGGAAGGGGAAATAGACTTGGTGGCCGCCATCTTTGGAAATTACTGAACGCACTAGAAGAGGGTTAACTGGGTCTGTCTCACTCCCCACCACCTGGCCCAGTGCCATACCACCAAGAGTCAGCAGTTTGTCCATTTGGTCAAAGCCTCTCCTCTAATTCTTTGCTAATGCTTAGGTTTGGTCTTCGTGTTTGATGTATGCCCTAGTCTCCAGACCACTTGGGTTGACTTTTTCTCTTTATGGTTTGCCAGAAATAAAAGTAACAACCTCAATGATCTATTACTTAAATTAGAGATTTATTACTCATAACCAAAAGGGTATTTGATGCAGCAGGAACACGATATGCATTAACTGAAAGTGAGGTCCTGGTTGCTGTTCCAAAGATCATTAGAGCCTCCAGGAACAGCTCTCCCTCCACGACCACCCTCATTTCTGTTGCTGTCCTATCTGATCACCTGTAGCCAAGAACAAGAAAGTGGAAATTGAAGTTCTGGAGCCAGGTGACATACACCTGGAGCCTGGCCACTCCGGGTTTTTTGAGACAAATTTATGGTTTCTACAGAACTTGGTGAGTGTCATTAGAAAAGTTTCTTGGTGGCTCTTTCATTGGCTAGAAGGCCAGGGGTTCCACTGCTCCTCCAGTCCTTAGGAAGGAGTGGTCAAGTCCATTACTGGTGGAAGTGTAGGCAGCACATTAAGTATGGGATGGCTGCCACCATCACAGCCCTCGCTGGTGCCACAGATGGCCCAGCAGGAACAGGGAACTAGGATCACATATATATCCTGGGCATTGTGTCTGGGGAAACAAGACTTTACTCTTCCTCATATTTTTTACTCGGGCTTTGCTTTTCCTGCTCTCTCCTACCCAGCCTCAAGAGACACAGAGGAGGTGATCGTATTCTCATGATACCCTCCTCAGGTCACAACAGATGATACAATTTCAGGTTCAAAGTTCTTTCCTTCCTTCCGCTTTTAAAGATGTTAATTACCCCTTTGGCTTCTTGTTTTCTGTATTGGGAAGTCTGATACCAATTAGATTCTTGTTCTTTTGTGGTCAGTTTTCCTTTTTCCCTAGAAGCTGTTTTTGATACTCTCAATTTTCATTATGATATGGTTTAGAGAGAACATTTTTTTCTTATTAATCCTGTTCAGTATTCAAGGCTGAGAATCAAGGCATTTACTGACTTACGAAGGCCCACTAACTAGTACAGAGGGCAGATGGCCATGAATATCCTATGTATTCCAAATGGCAAAGGCTCAACTTTTTGGAATGTGTGGACATGTCCATATGGTAAGCATTTAAAATAGGCTTTACGAACTACTACAGGTACTCAATAAACATTTGTGGGTGAGCAAAGAATGAATGAATGAGTAGCACCTTGCCTAGCACATAGTAAATTCAGGGTAGCTATTATTATTAACAGAAGTGCTGCATAAGGAAAGAAGGACACAAATGACGTGATCCCTGCCTTGAGGAGCTCGTTCTCGCGTTGAAGGAGGTAAATAAATTTGTGGTGGTTATCACATCAGAACGTGTCTTTGAAATATTACAGCATCACAGAAGGGGGCATTGCTAAGTTCTCTGAGAAAATAGAACTGAGTTTTGAGGACAGGAAGGAAGTGGGGAAAGGGCAAACGGCCCGAGAGGGAAGCTTAGGCCAAGGCCCAAATGAGGGGTGCCATCTTCAGTTAGTTTTGGCTTCTCTGAAGATGGGGGGGGACAAAGCGGAGTGAGAGTTTATTTCCCGAAGGGAAGTGAAGGCTGCCTTGGTTCCCCTCATCCCCACACAGTACCTTGGGCAGGTTTTGTAGGTGAGGAGACTGGGCCCAGGATGGGTAAGAGAGTTCCCAAAGGAGGGGAGAGGCAGAGCCAGGTGTCCAGCCCAGCTCGTCTGCCCTAGGACTTGTCTTCAGATATCAGCTGAGAGCACCAGGAACAAGGACTGTAGTAAATTCCCCACACTCGGTTTTTCCCCTGGCCCCTATCTCTAAAAACAACAACAACAACAAAACTATCAGGGCACGAGCACCAAGGAGAAGGCTCTTGTATTTGTTCTTAGGGGCAATGACTAGGCAGGGACATCTGGTCCGCTCTCCAGCGGCAGGAACGAGACTTGAGAGGAACACAGGCCTAAGCGGGTTAGAGAGGAAGATAGAAGGCCCAGCCCCGGGACTCGGGACTCGCAGAGACAAGAAAAGGGGCCATGGGATGAGGCCAGGAGGCCCAGGCCCCCTGGAGATGAGGTAAAGACTTTCAGAAGCCCTGAGCCCTGGAAAGAGGGTAATCCCTCTCTCCAGTAATGGAAAATGAAAAGACTTACGAGAGCATAAAATAATTATTATAAGCAAGTCCGGCACAATTCTCGTTCTTTCTTTCCTCCTGGATGACCACTCTTATTTATATTTTTCAATATCCCAAGAACGTCTGTGGGGGATCTGACACCCGCCAGTGTTGTTAAGGACTGTTTCCCATTTTGCAGACAAGATGAGTTCAGTCTCCGGTGAGAAGAATCCAGTCATTTGCCTGACCTCTATCCGGCCTGGGAAGTGAGTAAACCTAACTTATGAAAGTCTCTGATTGTCTGCTGAAAGCGCTTTCCCGTAGCAAATTTCGAATGCAGCCTGAAATCAGGATGTGCCAAGAAACATGTTCCTTGGGAGCCTAAGCACAGCGTTGTAGCTTAAACAGTTTGTCCTATAAACAGGAGAAAATTTATGGTAAATATTTTCTCTGGAGAGAGGCTAACTGGGGTTTGCACTGTGTTCTTCCAGTAAGTATCACTAGCAAATCTGGTGCCACTACCTGGAGCTCACCTAAGGAGGCCAGACGACAATCAGAGCCCTTCCAGGCGACAATCAGAGCCCTTCCAGGCGACAATCAGAGCCCTTCCTACAATCAGCCGGGGTTGCGGTCCTTTTAGAGAAAGGAAGGGCTGGCGCCGCTGAAAACAATGTATTTCAGACCCAAACTTGCCCTTCTCAGACCCACTTGAGGCTCCAGAATTTGACAGGAGAAAGGCAAATGAAAGCAGAATTGGGGCTGTTTGGGGCAGAAAGAGGACTCTCCAAGAGAGAGCCCCTTCAGGCAAAGCAGTAGGGAGCCAGGAGAGAGATTTACATCCAAGTTTCTTTACCTGTATTATTTCCTACTAGGCCTGAGGGCTGCCGGGGGGCTCTGCTACTTCCAGTGACTGTGAACTGGCTTAAAGCAGCGTGGTCACAGTGACCTCCGAGAATTCGTATCAGGTCTAATGAAACACAACACGCTTCTGACATCAGAACCCGACTCTGACCACACATCAAAGGGGAGGAAGTGGACGCTTTGATCCTCTCAGTCACTGCTTTCTACAAAGACTTTCAGCAAAAGAGGGAGGGAGCTGCGGGTGGGAACCGGGCTTGGGGCTTGACTTTTTCTTTCTGCTGTGAATGTTCTTTGAGTTAACTACCCAGAAGCAGCGGCAGCAGCAAGCAGACTGAGGCAAGGTGGAAGCTTTGAGGGATTCTCCTCGTGTGGTTTCCACAGCCCCCGGGGCCTCAGCCAGTCTTCCCCAAATCCCTCCCCTACCTCTATGGTGATTCCTGACTTCTAATACTAGAGTTCGTTTACTTAGCTTGAGTCTTAACTCTTTCTAGAATAGAAACCTCTCCTGGGAGAGGTGATAACGTAAGCCATATTATCCTGCCAAGAAATGCCATTTTTAGAATGCATCTCAGACCTTGCCTCTATACCCAGACCTTCTGGGCTCTGGTGACCTGACTGCAGAGGAATGGGCTCTGATGACCTGACCACAGGGGAAAGGCTGAGGGCCTTACCACAGGGCACACTGGTCTGTCCCTCCCTGATCAACCATTCATCTCTAGCAGCTGCGATTCCGCCCACATCTGAGCAATTGTTCTTTCCTCCCCTAGGACACGCTGTCCTCCAGAATGAAATGCTAGCCCAAGGTCAAGGTGAAAATCACACTCACCTGTGACCCAGGTGTGGACAAAGAGTAGGCCTCCAAATGGCTTCTCATGTAAATGAATGAATGAAAACGTCCTCATTGTGTATCTGCTTTCTTTCTGCTCTGCAGGTTTCCAATGAAGGGGGCAGTGTGAAGAATAGAGAAGACAGGGGCGGGGGCGCCCCGGTGGGGGACAGGGCTGCTAGAAGAGGCCAGTCATATCATTTTGCACATGGACCGTTGGTCTCATTCAGTGTGGTGCTGACTACGAGGCTGTAGGGGCAAGACTCTTTACAGGCCAAGATTCTGATGTCCTGAGGGTGCAGGGGCAGGCCTGGCACACTTGGTTGGGTGGGGAGGCAGGAGGAGCCAGGAGGGAGCTGAAGGCTGAGGAGGTTGAGCAGAGCTCAGGGAAGCCGGGGGGGGGGGGGGGGGGGGGGTGTGTGTGCAGAAGGCAAGGGAAGGTTGCTGCCCAACGGCAGTTGGACCAGAGGCAAAAAACAGTTGCCTGTGAGCTTGTAGAGTCCCAAATGCTGAGTAGGTGTCCCCTCAGTGGGGAAAATGAGTCCAAATAAAATGGGAGGGGGTAAATGGACAAAAGCCTGACGAAACAGAGGCAGATGGTCAAGTTCTGGTTGAAGGTGGTGCAGCGGGGATGAGACCAGCTCTGGGTGCAGAGAGAAGAACTGGTGGCCACGTCCTCTGATGCCCCTTTCCTCCCCTGGGGCTCCCAGGATCTACTGAAGGAAGGAAATGCGCCCCCCCCCTCCACACACACCCAGTGCTCCTCCTTCCCACCTGTTGGTAAGGAAGAATGTCACGGAGCAAGGTTTCCCAAGCCACAGAGGGGTACGACAGGGAGGCTGATGAGAGAGGGGGCGGTTCTAACCCTCTTCTCACCCCGAGGCCACCATGTTTCCTACCCATGAACTGAGTGGTGGTCACCTGCCATCCTGAATGACATACTTGGACAGGGAGCTGGCTGTGTAGTAGGCAGGGGGCAAGCACTTTGTACTCAGGTGAACTTGGCTTTGCTGCTTTCATACTCTTTGTGACTATGGGTATTACCTATGCAGTCCGAGGGTGGGTCTCTCATCTGGAAAATGAAAGTAACAATAACATTTACCTCTTGGATCACTGTCAACAGTTAATTACTGTGTAATAAGTGAAGGCACGTCTCACAGTCCCTGTAACAGTGTCTTTTTAGGGCTCTACACACACAAGCTCCTTTAGTTCTGGGTGGCTGTTCTTGGAACCAATCACTGCCCTGGTCTTGACTTCTAACTACTCTTAGCATTCTCATGTGTTCTGCTGAAGGTCACACTCTTACCTCTCAGTCCCAGGGATCTCGTCCTACCAGATCACACGACCTGTTCAATCCGGTATTCTAGTCGAACAGCATTGCCATGCAGCAATTCATGTAAAGCAGATTCACATAAAGAGATTCCTCGCGTTAGTGAACATTTGGCAGCCCATCTATGAATGGGGTGCACTCCCCGACTGAGCCAGGATTAAAAACTACCAGACTCAATGTTGGCCCAGATCCCTTCTGGACCTAATATCTATTTTTATAATCATGACAGCGGACAGAGATAATAACAAGCTAAATGGATGAAGAGCATCCCTAAAATCCACAAGTCTCCTATTCAAGGTTTAAAATTGTGGGAGCCCCAGTTCCTATTTAAGAAACCCATGTTTCAGGGCACGTGGGTGGCTCAGTGGGTTAAGCCTCTGTCTTCAGCTCAGGTCAAGGTCTTGGGGTCCTGGGATTGAGCCTGCATCAGGCTCTCTGCTCAGCAGGGAGCCTGCTTTCCTCCTCTTTCTGCCTACTTGTGATCTCTCTCTCTCTGTCAAATAAATAGATAAAATATAAAAAAAAAAAAAAAGAAAGAAAGAAACCCATGTTTCAATGAACAGTTGGGTTTTAGCACCTACATTTCCTTTCTGAGAAACACTTCACTAGACATTATCCATTCCTGACATGTCCCAGTTAATCTTTTCAAGAAAGAAAAAGTGGGGTGACTAGCAGACTGTTGTTTAGTTTGGTCCCTGCTTCTGATATTCTCTTTGCTACCAGCTAACTATATGATTTTGAGTAAGTCGTTAAAATTCTGTCCCTTTCAGGGCTCTAGTCATGCAATAAGAGGTATAGCAGCTGTTCTAGCTTCCTCTCTGGTAGGTTCGACAGCCATGGTCCATCATTATCGTGGCCTTAGTTCAGCCCTAACATCTCTCCTTACTTACTCTCCCTCCCTCAGATTCTCCTTGCACCAAGGGTGGCCCTGGTCCAGCCTCCTACACCTGCTACCACAGTATCTTTCTGATCATAGATCTATCTAGTCTGTCCTCTTACTGCAAAAACCTGTGGTAATTCTCCTTCAGTGGCTTTTAGCTGTTGTGAGGATGATGATTAAACAGCTTCATTTGGTAAAGGTCCTCTAATCTTATTCCTGCCCAGTTCCATTTCTCATCACTTTACCATCACGTCTGTCTTCCAAGAGTCTCAGCCTTCTTTCTGTTTTTCTACCTCAGGACTTTTATACGTGCTGTTCCCTCTGTCTGGAAAGCTCTCCTCCACTTGACCTCACCCACTTTCTCTTTGCCTAGTCATTAACCTTTTTTCCTTTAGATATCAGATGAATTGGACTTTCCTACAGGGAAGCCTTTCCTGACCATTCCTTCCTCAACCTGATCAGGCTCCCTGTCACCATACCTTCCTGCATTGCTGCCACTTATATCTATACAACTTTATTGGTTAATATCTGGCATTGATTAACGCTCAATCAAAGAAATGTGTCTAGAATGCATGTTGCTTAAGGGCAAGGACTATGTTTTGCCCACTGTGTTCTTCCTGGGGCTTAGTACAGTGCCAATAGCTCAGTAGATATTTGTTGATTGAATAAATCAAAAAGGGATGGGTGACAGATGGATGGTGAGGTGTGACCCTTGCCTAACTGGCCCTGTCTGCCTTTCCCAGCTCCATTTCCCACACTCTCTGCCTGGACCTTTCATGATGCACCTATGTATGTCTCTTACATTCTGTTCACCTCGAACTACTTGTTACGATAAGGTGATGCTGTGTTTGCTACTCCTATTGCTGTTGCTCTAAGACCAAAATCCTTTGCTATGTTATATCAATCAGTTCCTAAAAGATGATTTTAATGTCACCATAAAAAGACTACTGCTTCAAGAAACAAGCAATAAGACAGGTTTTGCTTTGGAAAATTGGAAGACACTCACGAAACATGGTAGCTCTTTTCAAATACTTGAAGGACAGTCATGAAGGCGATTAAGCTCATTCCCTGCACCTTTAGAGGCCAGAATCAGAAACAAGCAGTGGAAGCTAAACAAACAGGGGAGCTCATTTTGGCTTAATACAAAAGAAGGATTTTACAATAAATATATGTGGCAGATGAGGAAATGCACTGCCTGAAGTGTTGGTGAGATGCCTATCACTTGAGGTGTACAAGCCAAGGTTAGAAGCCTACTTTGGGTGGTTGGATTTGATGACCTCCAAGACTGCTTGCATCCTCACACGTTCTTCCTGTGGACTAGTGTTCTGTTAAACCAGCGTCTGATGGGACCTCTAAGCACTTGTATATGTAGTAATGGAGACGAATCAGTGGCTAAATACTTAAAGACTTTTACTTTTAAATTTCACAAAGGCTTTTGTGGACTTTTGTGGAATAGAGAAGAGATGTCTCAATTCAAGTACTCTCTCTATAGCCAGAGACCAATACAGCCACATCACCTCCCACAATCCCCGCCAACCCTTTACTCTTTTCTCTTTTATTTTATTATTTTTAAAAGATTTTATTTATTTATATTTCATAGAGAGAGAGCACAAGCAGGCAGAGTGGCAGGCAGAGACACAGAGAGAAGCAGGCTCCCTGCTGTACAAGGAGCCCAAAGCAGGACTTGATCCTAGGACCCTGGGATCATGACCTGAGCTGAAGTCAGCAGCTTAACCAACGGAGCCACCCAGGTGTCCCATCCCTTTTCTCTTTTAAACATCCCAAGGAACCCAGTTCTCCGGCACTGAGTGCCCAGCCTTCCAGAGACCTCAGCAATCTTCCTTCTGCCAAGACCTGGGCTCCACCTAGTGGTGCGATTTGATGTTTTGCACACAGTGGGTGCAGAGTTGGGTCTGGAGGAGGGGAGGGTCCTGCCACTAGAACAGGTTTCCATGCTCCTTGACATGGTGCCTCTCCCCAGTCTTGCTCTGTTGACTAGGGGCTAGTTGACTTGAGTTGCCATTTGGGATTTGGCATTTTGGGGACGTCTGCCTCTTGGTGCCCATACTACACCCCCATGGTATCAGCAACGAAAGGATTAATGCCTCTCAAACCGTGCATCATTGAGCCCAAGGGGTTCAAAAGAGGTATTTTGAGAGTCATTACAGGGAGTGAAGTAAGATAGGCTGAGGTTTCAGGAACCCATCTCCTCATACCACTGTCTTATCCCCACCTTCCATTAAACTCTTTCACACTGTCCACTTAATTTATACATGATAGGGGACTGATAGATAGATAGGTAGATGATAGATAGATAGATAGATAGATAGATGATAGATCTTGTGTCGAGTTAACAAAAGAATAATTTGTGTTGCTAAGAGGAATATGAAAGACTCTAATCACTTACATTTCCCCCTCGTTTTAGGGGAAATTAAGACCAATAGTTCATTTACAAAAGCTGACTTGGTTAGAGTCATAGTCCACTCCTCCAGAGCCCTGCACCAGGGCTCCGTCATCCCAAAGGAGTGTAGTCTTTGTGAATCTTTTAGGGTCAGACCCATTTCCAGCCCTATTCCCTCTTTACGTGCGGCAGAATATGACTGCAGTGGTTCCAGAAATCGTATTGTGCCCAGTTGCTTTACTCTTGTAAAGGAGTAGGTTTTATAAGCAGCACAACTGAACCCTGGAGAAAATGAGAGATTTGCTAAAAACACATGATGCATCCAGCAGTGACCAACAGAAAGAAACACCAGTCACTCTCTTGCCTCTCTCCCTCCCTACTGAGTTTAGGACTCTGTGCCTAAGACACTAATATAGCAGGGTACATAAA
Organism: Mustela putorius furo; assembly: GCF_011764305.1. Lineage (NCBI taxonomy): Eukaryota > Metazoa > Chordata > Mammalia > Carnivora > Mustelidae > Mustela > Mustela putorius. Next base: position 2,766,642 of record NW_025421424.1, read on the forward strand.
GAGTAAACACTTGAAGAGAAGCAAACTTCAGCCATTGTCTGATTGATATCTGCAGCATAATGTCCAAAGATCAGTCTTTTTGAAATTCTGATTCAAGTGAACTGAAATCACAGACAGCTATATAATCTGTCTTAATTAAGTAACTATGTTATTTATTTGATTGCTTGTCTTTCTGTAAGAATGTAAGTTCCACAAAGGGAGTGACTATGTCTGTCTTCTTTATTACTGTATTCCAATATCGAGCTCTTTGCTGGCACCGAGTACAGACTCAACAAATCATTATTTCATGAATAAAAATGTAGTTCTTTACCTGCACTTTTGAATCTTAAAAGTGCCCAATTTTCTCAATTAATTATTTATAATCAGGGTTATCCTCAGCAGTCAGCTGTACCGAATAAATAGTTCAGGTTTCAAAAGCATAAAGATGAACTTTTGAGGGTAATGACAGTGATGATGACAAGAAGGATAACATCCATACATAGATAGTTTTCTGCCCGAACATAGAATAAATTGAACTAAAGTGTTATCCATCTGATTTTAAGAACTTGCCTTAGAGTAAACAATTTAGGACATTTGGAGGCAGGCGTAGCCAATATGCTGTGTGAGGTTTCGCTTCTCAGCAGTAGAGGGTATTATTGTTATAGTCAGAACAGGACCATATGCGATATAAATGGATAACAGGAAAAAGGAAGTAGTTGTTCTAGACCGGTACTTGACAATGGCTTTATTTATCGACAATGGCTAACTCCAATAATGGAATGTTTTTCGATTAAACAATAAACTATTAGGTTCTGTTTTCTATTAAATAATAAACTAACAATTCTCTTTGAGTTTAAGCCCTGTTGCCCAGGAGGGTCCTAGTCTAAGTACATTTAGTCAAATGTAACGCAGATATTCTGAACTAGAGTCCAAATCTGCAGCTCAACCTATCATTTGTCACAGAAAAACAAGTCTATAGAAAGCGATATGGTTTCAAATTAATAATATAGTGGAAATGTATTTTCTCATTGTTCATTTATTTAAAGGGAATAGTGAATTAATGACTGAAAGAAGGTGTGGAATGCACAATTCTTGCCTAGTGAGTGATAATTCTCTGATTACATTAGAAATAAGGAGACCCCACAAAAACATCTTGTTATCCACATAACTCCCTAAAAGGAGATACTATTATTTCTGCACCATGACCATAAGAGATTAGGAATTGGGTACATCTCAGAAGGTCATTCCTAGGACTTGAAGGAGGGCTTTAGACAAGTTGATTCTCAAGTTCAATTTTCACCATTACTGGAAAAATGTAGTTTCCAATCTATCTACTAAAAAACTGAGAAAAATTTAATTATATAGATATTATATGGATTATATTTAATATAATAGAAGATCGATTTAATTATATAGATTATATACAGGTAAGATATCATTGGGTCATGGCTCAGTTTGATCCACGTAGATCTAGCCTACTTTGAAATTTAAGGTCCTGATTAAAAAGTCCAGGCATGTAGATTTTTTTAAAAGATTTTATTTATTTACTTGACAGACAGAGATCACAAGTAGGCAGAGAGAGAGGAGGAAGCAGGCTCCCTGCTGAGCAGAGAGCCTGATCAGGGCTCGATCCCAGGACCCTGAGATCATGACCTGAGCGGAAGGCAGAGGCTTAACCTATTGAGCCATCCAGGCACCCCCAGGTATGTAGATTTTGACTTGTATTTGCATTAGGATTATAATCTCTCAACAACTGTATTCACCTGGATCTTTAATTAGTCTGGTGATTGAATACTACTGAAGCCTTGGAAAACCCATACTGGTAAACTGTGGAGGAACCCATTTGTCTCAAGTACCAGGGAAAAAACTGGTCCCTTTGAAGGGTGATGCCTTTTCAGAATTACTTATATGGTATGACAGAGAAAGAGAAAGGAAGGGAGAGAGGGGAGGGAGAGAGAGAGCCTCTAAAGCTCATGCCCGTTCTTAGACTGATGTGTTTCAAGGTAACATGTGGGCCAAATTTGTCCCCTACTCAGCAGCTTGTCTTAGGTGCTCTCTCATGGAATCTGGAGATACTCAAATCCTGTCTTATTCTGTGGTACGCATAGAAGAAGGGCCATGAGTGGCTGGGAGATGTCTAATTGCCTAGCTGCTCCTAGAATTAGAGATGAGTTTTCCGGCTAATTTCAAGCAGATCATTCTACCTTTAAAAAACAGGAAGATTCTTCCTGGGGTGCCTGGATGGCTCAGAGGTTAAAGCCTCTGCCTTCCATTCAGGTCATGATCTCAGGATCCTGGGATCGAGCCCTGATCAGGCTTTCTGATCAGCAGGGAGCCTGCTTCCCCATCTCTTTCTCTGCCTGCCTCTCTGCCTTCTTGTGATCTTTGTCTGTCAAATAAATAAATAAAATCTTAAAACAATAACAGATTCTTCTTTAACAACCAGCAGACAAATCAGCCCGGTTGCCCACATACAACACAGTTGTGTCTGGATCCTTCTGATCTGAAATCTCAATGGCACAGATCTCTACTGTACATAGAATTGTCAATTTGAGGACGTTTAACCAGGATGAGGGTTGAATGGGTCTAGGCAAGGACTTCATTTCTCCACTGATCATAGGAAGTCTTGTCTCATGCTATCCTCTATAGGATATCCAGCTTTGTGGAGAAAAGCAAAAGAAAAAGCATACTGGTTAAATGAAAAGACAAAAGAGAGAATATGTGTGTGTGTGTGTGTGTGTGTGTGTGTGTGTGTGTTTCAAAAAAGGGAAGTGAGATATTGGGAAGAGAGATTGAAAGTTTAGATTAATCTAAGAAATTCTACTGTGTAAATCCCAGCAGAGTATAGAAGTTCTCCTTCTATAATCAGGTCTCTACCGGCTCTAAGATCAGAAGCTCAGAAGCACTGAAGTACCCATATTTCTTTAATATCATCATTCATAGGGGCGCCTGGGTGGCTCAGTGGGTTAAGCCGCTGCCTTCGGCTCGGGTCATGATCTCAGGGTCCTGGGATCGAGTCCTGCATCAGGCTCTCTGCTCAGCAGGGAGCCTGCTTCCCTCTCTTTCTCTCTCTGCCTGCCTCTCCATCTACTTGTGATTTCTGTCAAATAAATAAATAAAATCTTTAAACAAAACAAAACAAAAATCATCATTCATAGGAGTCAAATGTCAGTGTCCTTATTTGTAAAATAGGAATCATAACATCTTTGCAAGGATGTTAAGTGGATTAAACTGTGTAATGTGTATGGATTGTGAAGTACTCTGAGTATTCTGTCATCTAAAACATATCATCAAAAAGTATTCTGCTTTTGTGAGGATCTAGATTCTGATTTTGTGAAGCTCTAGATGATGATGGCAAATAAGTTTCAGCATGAATATAGGTTGGAAGTGGTAGCTGCGTGTAACGCTGAGAACTCTTTTTGCTGACAAATCTTAGTACAACAAGAAGGTTTGCGATCAATTAGTGATGTCTGTAATGCACATGGGAGGGGTGAGTGGCAGCACGTGTATTTCTTGTAGATGACAAAATGTCTAATGTGAAGATTCAAATCCCCCTGAAGTTTCCACTTTATAAATGTGTAAACTTTTCCACTTTGTAAATGTGTCTTTAATATTATGAGAGATAGGCACACACACACACACACACACACACACACTATATAGATACATATGTAATTTATAATATCTAATAATACACATCATATATAAATATCTATATCTATACTTGTATATAAATATATATAAGTTTTACATAATTAAATTTTAAAATATATTTCATTTATTTATTTGAGAGATTGAGAATGAGAGAGAGAGCATGAAGGGGGGAGGATCAGAGGGAGAAGCAGACTCCCTGCTGAGCAGGGAGCCTGATGCGGGACTCTATCCCGGGACTCCAGGATCATGACCTGAGCCAAAGGCAGTTGCTTAACCAACTGAGCCACCCAGGCGCCCAATTAAATTTTATATAATTTAAGGATTCTTTTTCAACAAGTTCAAGATCTTTTTTTTTTTTTTTTTTTTTTTTTTTTGTAGATGGTATATACAACAAATTAAAGATCTTAAAGATCATGACTATCTCCAATATCTTTCTACAGGGCTCCTGGAATGAATAGTTCTATGAAGTCTATAGAGTAAGTTGCTAATCCCTTCCCTTCAGTATTGTTTTTCTGATAATACCATAATCTGAACACAGTTTAAGCGTATATTTGATGGATTTATCTCAGTGTTAAAATAAGCCAAGTGCTAGTCAATGTTGAGGAAAGAAAACATGTTAGGTGTAGATTTTCTTTTTTCACCATATTTCAGAGAGAGATTTCCTTGATTCACAAAGATTGAGCAGGCTGCGTCAGTGACAATAGGTCCAGGAAAGCAGTCGCTGTTAGGTGACATCGAACATTTCTGTCACTGCAGCTCATGAAGGTAGGATCGTTTTCCTTCTTCGCATTTCACATTTTGCACGTTTAATGTTTCAGCCTTCTGCCCATGCTGTTCCATTATTCATCGTTGTCAAGACTTTTGTTGAGTCTCCTCCCTCTGACTGTTGCATTTATCATGTGCTTCTTTTTGCTCATGTAGGCACACCACAGAGCAAGCTGGAGCTCAGGGTTTTCCAGACCAGCTGGCCTCCTACCACGCAGAAACAAAGCCATGAAGCAACTATTAGAAATGAATATAGTTCAGCCACTGGCAGATTTGGATAGATAAAAACTGGGAGTTCAGAAGATAAGCCCTGAAATGCAAAGGTGAGACCAAGGGTGTGGTGAAAAAAGTGAGTCCTGGGCCCCAATCCTACCCAACTGAGAAAACCCTACGGCCGTGTTCTCCTCGGAGAAGCTCTCTTAGGACTTGGTTCATTGAACCACAATTTTTTTTTACGTTCTTGAATTCTCTCCTTTCCGTGCCTATCTTATTTGCCACTTCTCCATTTCCTCCTCTCGGAGCTCATTAAGAGACACGTCCCATGGCCTTTGAATCCCACTTCACACTGACCTAGCACAATGCATGGGAGCATTCAATAAACATTTGCTGAATGAGAAAGAATATTATCATCATCTGGCAAGAAGAATGTGCCGAGTATCCAGGCCTGTGTAAGGCCTTGGGAGTGTAACAGTGATCAAGACAGCCATGAACCCGGCCCTGAGGGAGCTCTCGGTCTTGATGGAGAAGGGAGCCGAAGGACCCAGCAGGCAATCGCTGTGGCGTGCTGGATATTTCGAGGTGATAAAAAGAGAGTGGAAAAGAAGAAACTTCATGCAGAAAGCTCTGTCAAGTCTCTTAGGAGTCAATATTAAATTTCCCTTTCTCCATTTAGAGCAAGAATGGCCAACTCAACTGTTTGCAGGAGCTGGGGAGGTGAGATTAATAAGATAACGGAGACAAGTGGGGGCTGGAGTGACCTGGAGAGTTCACGCTCGGGCTCCAGGGAGCAGGCTCTGCCCAGATCCAGCCAACTGGGGTCATGCAGGCCTGAAAGCTGGCCCAGTGTCGCCACATCTAATTTTTTCCTAGGAATCAAGCAGTTTGGATTTGTATGTGAAACCCAATTTCCAAATGCTGACAACCAGTTTTCTGTTTCAGTGGCTCAGATCTGGCCTGCGAGCTACTGGGTTTCCATGTTTGATTCAAGGTTTCCATAGAAGGGGATGCCCCTCAGCAGGAGTCTGTGTGCCAAGCCTCCCCTGCTAGGGTCCCAGAGCCCATAATCTCTCCATCTCTCAGCCCCTCTCCTCCTGCCACCCTGCTTTCACACCTTATTCCAGGAATTGTCAAGGGCTCTCAATTGAGGCTGCTTGAGGAAGAGCCCGTGAGAAAATGGGTTAGCCTTTGAGAAAAGTCCGAGGCACCGGGCTCCCGGGGGGTGGCCATGTGGGTGGAGAACTCTCTCGAGTCTTGCATGGTGGGCAATACTCTCCTTTTTAAAAGCATTAACCAAGGTCAGATTAACAAGTCAACACTGTTAACAAGTCCAGACTAGACTCCCTAATTGTGGGGAGAGAGCAGAGAAGGGGCCAGAGGAAAGAATCCAGAGGACAAGCCCAAGTCCAGATCTGTCCCCCGTCCGTCCCCTGGCAGGCTGGGGGCATAGCTGATAAGGTGAAGGGAAATTGCAAAATTAGAACTGGCAGCTTGTACAGAGAAGCCCAGCGCAAGGCCGTGGGCCCGAGACTGGCTGAGAGAGTTGAGGAATCGTGGGGAAAGAGGACTTGGCAGCCTGACTTCCTGTGGCAGCATCCAAGGCTAATTAGTTTGCAGTGTTCTGTGTGCGCCTGAATGGAAATGAGCCCAGTTCTGAGAGGCACGGGGGTGAGGAAATCAAAACCACATGCACCGAGACGGGAAGGGGAAGGGATGGTGGGAGAGGAAGGCGAGGGGGAAACCTGTCCTTTCGGCCACATTTTCTTTTCTTCAGGACGGGGCTCTCATCATTCTGTTTCATGACCAGTAAATCACCACCACGGCCCCGTCCATCACATCTCCCATCTGCTGCCGAACTCATTAAACATCAAAAGACGGCCTATCAGTTCTGCTTAGTTAGAAGTCTGACTTACCAGAGGTCTGACCAGGGAGGAGCTTGCGTGTTTTTAATAATGGCTTAAGGAACTTCTTCACACCCCATAAATTACTTAAGGCCCCGAACTCTTCCTGTAATCCAGCGGGCATTTGGAAGCTGCTGAACCAACGCAGACTTTCCCCCATGGCAAGGGTGGCCACATTCCAGAAGACAGCGGAGTGTTAGTTAATGCTTGAATGCATAATTCCGTGCCTGTTCCAAACAAACAAACAAACAAACAAACAAACAACAACAACAATAAAAATGAGTCACCTTGTGTGTAGGTTCCCCCCGGAATGTGCAGCTCAGAATTCTTTTGTCTTCCTATTTCTGACTCACTGTCTCAAGAAGGTGACCTGGTGTGTTCCTCCATGGATGTGCTGCAGAATCCCGTTGCCAGGTTCCTCAGAGCAACAGGAAGTGGCCATGTTGAGAGATGGATTAATAACCAGGAACAATAAAACCACTACCCTGCCCCAACCTTGAGGGTACATGCTGGACAGATACTTAAAACAACAAATATTTATTGAGTGCTTACTCTGGGTTAGATCTAAGACATACAAAAATGGATTCAGACATTTTGACTACCCTCAAAGAGGCCGCATGATACAGACACTCATGAACACTTTGAGGTTTTAAAACAATAACAACAAAGCCAGGAGAAGGAACTTTCCTCCACCAGCATTCTCTAGAAGTTCCTTGGGTGTCCAGTGCATGTTGCTGTCACTGTTTGATGCAACTTAACTACCTACATGCCCAGACCTGTGAAAGACAGGCTGAGGAAAGTCACAGAATCCATGAAGAGAAATTTCGAAGAGGTACAACTCTGGGAACCATGTCTTCTCTGGGAGAATACTGGGTCAGGAGCTCAGTCCATCCTCTTGACTCCATTTTATTTTCAATCCACTTGACAAGGACATAGAGGAAATTTCTAAGCACACATCTAAGCGTTATTTCCTCTCCGAAGAGTCTCTCTGGCATGAGGCTGTTATGGAAACAGAAATCAAGAGGGATGACTGTTGTGCTATTAATTTATTGTTGATGGCACACTTGCATTGTGCCAGGAACTGGTTCATCCTGGCGAAGATCCTTAGAACCCAATCCTTCACCTCAGAGAGCTCCCCAGCCCACTGAGAGACAAAGCCCCCTACAGCAGAGACATGACTGAAGTGTAGAGATGATTCTACAGGAAAAGGAGAAGGTACTAAACTCAGACACGAGGATAGGGAGGCAAAGTTTTCTTAGCAAAGATGTTCCATGAGCTCGGTCTTAACCAATTAGCCAGAGGCAGGGAATGGGAACATTCTGACACCACAGGGTGGCTGTTTGCAATGATTTGTCTCCTAAAGGTGATTTCATTATCATTGTTTTTACCAGACAGCTAATGAGCAATTACTCTGCCCAGGAAACTGTGTTAGGTATCATAGATTCAATGATAATCTCTATACTTAAGTGACACACAATTTAGGTGTGATGAGTGAATGAAGAGATAGATTATCTATATATAGGTGTGTGTATGTGTGTGTGTGTGTGTGTACACACATAATGGTGATACCTCGTCTATAGTTTCGTCTGGCAGTGTCAGGGTTTTTTTTTTTTTTTCAAGATTTTATTGATTTATTTGAAAGAGAGCCTGCACAAGATGGGGGAGAAGGCAGAGGGAGAGGGAGAGGCAGACTCCTTGCTGAGCAGAGAGCCCAACTCAGGGCTTGATCCCAGTACCCTGGGATTATGACCTGAACCAAATGCAGTGCCCAACTGACTGAGCCACTCAGGCATCCATCCCAAGTAATGCCTGTATTAAGGGGCTTCACACAGTGCCTTCTTTTGCCCTGACTTTCTTGAAAGGAAGCTGGGAAAAACATGACTTAATCCATTTTGAAAATGTAGAGGCTCACATGCTAATGAGTGCACAGATGACCAGGGCCCAGGACTGACTACTTGAAGGAAGTGGGAAGGAGAGGAAGGACATGGGTAAAGGAACAGAGAAACAGGCTGGGAGAGGGATGTTTGCTCAGGAAGCTGATGAACCAGCCAAGCTGAGACAGGAAGAGAAGGATGTTGTTCCGAGCACCTGGACCACATGCGTGCTGCAGCCATTGCAGCAAACTCTCACTTTTGATGGAGGCAATACCTCCCTGAGGGCTTGGAGACTTGAGGGAGGGGCCAGGTTTACACCATTAACAGCCACATTGAGAGTCACAGGGGTGGAAATGTTGTAAAGTAGAAATGATCTGTGAGTCCGCCACGACTCACTTGCCTTTTACGATGTGTTTGAGAATGTCAGCACCACCTTGGAGTGGGGTCAGCACAGTCTAGGGGCCAGGACCCTCACTACGAGGACTTTTCTGCCATCCCTCACACCACACCCCTAAATGCCACATTCCGCAAAGTTTAACTCTACACCCTGCTTAAGTGCCTCATCCTCCAGCAAGCCTTCCTGGACTTCACAAGCTAGGTTAAAGGCCCTTCCTGAACTACCCAGGCACACTTACCACCAGGTATCAATCCTCCCCATAAGAACATTTCTGCTTTCTATATAAAGTATCTAGTTCCTAGAGCCTGTTGGGTATTTTTTTTCTCTTTTGTAATCTAAAAATTCTTTAGAAACTGACCAGGCTCCAAAACATTATTTGTGATAGTCTTTTTGATGTGTCAACTTGGCTAGACTACAGTACCCAGTGATTCAATCAAACACTAACCTCGGTGCTGCAGTGAAGGTATTTTGTAAATGTAATTCAAGTCTATAGTCAATAGACTTTCAGTAAAGGAGATTATTTTACATAATCTGGGTCAGCCTGGTTCAGTCACTTGAAAGGTGTTAAGAGCTGAGGTTTCTCTGAAGAAATTCCACCTGTGGACAGCAGCTTTGGCTTAGTAGCCTGCTCCCTCTCCCCCAAGCCTGCCCTACGGACTTAGGGCTTGCCTAGCCAGCCCCTGCAATCATATCAGCTGATTCCTTGCAATAAATCTCTTAATAGATATGTCCTACTTGTTTGCTTCTTTGATAGAATCCTGATGGATACACTGTAAATTCAAAATATCTGAAAGGTTTTGTGCTGGCAGTCCCCCAATGCATTTCCAGTAAATAAGAACATGCCAGGCTCTCACAGCTTTAAATCATTCTTACTGATACCAGAATGTATCAGCGTTTTGTTTCTCCTTCTTGATGATACATTATATCAAGTATCTTTTCCAAAGGCGAACTCGCTTGATCTATGAGAAATCCGTTGATCCAACCCACTTCCTCAGTCATTTCTGCCGATGTGGTGGTGAACAGACCTTCTTGGCAGTTAAAGTGAGATGAGATCGGGCTGCCTTGCCACCGTGAGGTAGCCCAGATCCGAACTGGCTTGAAGATGACAGAGCAGCCTGTGACTCACTCTGGACGTTGAAGTGGTGTCATTTTTTTAACCATGCTTAGTTCTAGAAAAACACCCGCAGCCGTCTCTAGAATTGAAAACAGCCTAACTGAAACTAGCTTTGGCTTCTGGCTGATAATGGAAGAAAAGAAAACACTCGGGGGATTGGTGGTAAGGATGAGTGGCATACCAAGCACTGTAATCCTCTAGCTGCGCACTATAAAGTTTTCCATTTCATCCGTCTCTGCATTTCTTGCTTACTATGGTCAGTTGTGTAGGCACAACACTTTTCTCAGGCTTCGTGATTCACTCTGGCCTTTGGGACTGCTTCTCGTCTCTAACAATTAATACTATACGGACGTGCAACCTTCCATTTATTTCTCTACCACCTTCTGTTTTTAAGAATTATCTCTACTTTCATTTTGTCATAACTGTGTTCCTTTTTTCAACAATATTTTAATATTCTTTCTGCTTTTGCCCTTCTAGGGCATGTGAAGTGAAAAGTGTTTGTGAAACATCTCAAACTCATGCACAAATGCGGCTGCTATACCAAGTGCCAGGGAAAGAAATGGTTGGCCCTGACCTAAATGGCAGGGCATTGGCCAATAGCGCCATCTGTTGGTCATGGGTAGAGTTGGCTTCTGTTCCACTCTCTCCTCCATAAAGCATTATTCCAGTGACTCCACCTCTCCTAGAAGTATCTGATTCTGGGCATGTTATTGCCTTTCGTGGTAAGGGCCACTTTGGTCACCAAGTGATGAGAGCTGAGCCTTCTGGGGAGACAGGGAAGCCCAATTAAGGGCAATCTGTGTGGACCTGTTGCCCTTCCACCATAGCTGAGGCTGTTTTCAAGTAACCTCATGGTTGCCAGATTGAGGACCATGACCTGCACCAGAGGTCCTCTTCTCCGGCTGCACAGTAGAATTTGTGTGGTGAGGCTCAGGATTGGAATTTTTTTAAGTTCCCCTGTTGATTTGGGGGTAGAGCCCAGGGCTAGAAACCACTTACCTAAAGGAATAAGAGAAAGACATGGAAGAGTTAATGTCCCACACATTTGTGAAGGTGTCTACCTTCCTCGACCAGCACCCATCTCTTCAGCCACAGTGACATTTAGCGAATCTACTCCCAAGAGATACTAGAAATAAAGATGTTTCCCAATTTTCCCAAGATTAATCAGCACATTCGTGACAGGTTTGGATCTAAACTTGGTGCTTGGGGTCCTCAGCCATAAGAGCTGCAAGTTGGAAGCCATCAGGTCCCTCTGCCTCCCATGATTTTTGAGACTGTAGTGTAGTCACTGATAGATTGCTGCCCTGTTCCTGCCCAGAACCCTTTGGACATGACCCTGGCCAGATCAGAGAGCAATCAGAGAAAAAACCAATCCGGCCCCTCTGTGGAAAGCTGAACTCTAGAGTTTTGTTATGGTCTGAATATCTGTGTACAACACCCTCCCCCCACCCCAATTCAAACCCTCAAAGATGATGGTGTTAGGAGACTGTACCTTTGGAAGATGCTCAAGTAGTTATTGTGGTGTCCTCATTAATGGGATTAGTGCTTTTACAGGAGAGATCCCATGGAGATCCCACGGAGATCCCATGGAGATCCCTAGTCCCTTCCACCATGTGAGGGCACAGCAAGAATGCACAGGCCATGAGCCTGGTACAAGGTTCTCACCAGATCCTGGCCATGCTGGCGCCCAATCTTGTATCTTCAGCCTCCGGAACTGTGAGAAACAAATTTCTGTCGTTTGTAAGTGTTGCTTGTGGGTCTTGGCCTATTGTAATGATGCCATGTGCTAGCAATGCCTGGGGACACTCACCTGGGCTCCTACTACTTGCGGGGGGGGGGGGGAAGACACTGACATTTCCCTGACCAGAGTCAGTGCTGTGGCTGGACCAGCCCTTGTGGTTTTCATTATGACTGCAAGGTGCCTCTCCACAGCAACCATTAGAGAATCTTGAAAAAGCAAGGTTCATTACTCACAAGCCCTGGGCCTGGGGCCACACAGCGAGTTTGTGGGGTGTCAGGGGGTGGGGTGGGGTGGGGTGGGAAAGAGGACTGGCACTCTGCCTTTGTTGGGGTTGAGCATGGGGTGCATAGGTTCACTTTTTATTGGCAAATTTAAAACACAAAAGTGGGAATTAGGGTGCCAATACAATAGCTACCCAGTCTGTGGCATTTTGTTGTAGTAAAGTCTGAACACGTAAGAAGGGCTTGTAAAGGTGCTGAGCTGGACTCTGAGGCCCCAGACCCTCCAGGAGCGCCTGCGGAAGCCAGCAGGTGATTCGGCTTCCAGAAATACCAGGAAGGAGGCAGCCTGAGTTGTTGGGTGCTGAGGCACCCCCACACTCACACTCTTCCAGTAGCTAAAACAGAAATCTTGCACATCTCAGCTCAGGAGGAGTGAGCTGAGCTGATCAATAGCCTGAATGTTAGAATATTTAAATGTTGGCTTGACTGCTACCAAAGCCAAACGCATTTAACACAGAGCTCTACATTAAAGGGAGATAAGAACATTGGAAATTAGGGGCGCCTGGGTGGCTTAGTTGGCTAAGCATCTGCCTTCAGCTAGGGTCATGATCCCAGAGTCCGGGGATCGAGCCCCGAATCGAGTTCTGCATCAGGCTCCTTGCTCAGTGGAAAGTCTGCTTCTCCCTCCCCCTCTGCCTGCCGCTGTGCATACTTGAGATCTCTATCTCTGTGTCAAATAAATAATAAATTAAAATCTAGAAGAAAAAAACCCTGGAAATGAACACACAATTTGTGTGAATACAAGAGCAGCCATAGTGCCGAAAACAGTAGGCAAACTATTCCCCCTACAAGTTTATTAACTTCTGACCTATAGTTAATAAAACCCGCATGGCTTTCCAGGATCTGGTGGCTGCTGTTGCTGCCAGTGTCGTCATATCGCACAACTCCCCTTCCTTTCTTCTCTGCCCTCCCCAGTACCTTCAGCCTGATATGCCAAACAACGGCTAGGTCCCCACAATAAACCTCATTTTCCACACCTTTGCGTTCCCACATACCACTGCCTCGCCTTTGATTGGGCTCCCTCTCCCGCCCACCTGAAGAACTGCAGTTATTCTTTCAAAACAGAACATGATGCGTAGTCCTCCCTAGATAGGATGGGACATGAACAAATATTCAGCAAACAGATAATGCAAGTTGTTAATAAAGATATACATATACTCACTCTCACCTGTAATTTAGAAAAATCAAACTTAACAATGAAATATGACTCATCCCCAAAATAGCAAAGATTAAAAATGATAAGATGTGACAAGTAGATACCTTTCTGGTAACATTTTTAAAAAGTAAGTTGGAAATACATATCAAAAGCCTTAAGAATATTATTTACCAAGTAATTCCACTCCTGGGAATCAACTGGAAAAAAAATAATTGGAGATTCAGAAAAAAGTTTTTAATTACCAGGCTTATTTCAGGCTTAATAATAATCACTCAAAATTAAACAGTCTAAGTACCAACTATTAGGACAATGGTTAAGTAAAATATTAAGATAAGATACTACACAGCCATTAGAAATAAGATTTATGGAGATCATAGTAACATATGAAATGATTTTAGTTGCAATTTAGAATACCAAACTCAAGTTGCCTTAAGCAATAATGAATATATGGACTCATGAAATAGGAAAGTTCAGAAGTAATGCAGGACTTCAGGCATGGTTGGATCCAGAGGTCCACAATATCATCTGGTCTCTGTCCACATTGCTTTTCATTTCTCTCACACCCTTCTTCATGTACAGTTAATTCCTCAGTCTGGCTTCCCTGGTAGCCAAACTAGCTGAGGTATTTCGAAGTCTCAAATCTGCAAGCCACTGCCATTCAGAGGGAGAGAGACTTTCTCTCACCAGTATGCCAAGCAAAATTCCTGAGATTCACTCTCATTAGACCAGTTAAAGCCACATGCCCACACTTGAACCAATCCTTGGTCCAAGAGATGTAATATATGGTTTCAGTCTAGCCCAAGGTTGGCAACCTTTTTTTTTTTTTTCCTGCAAAGGGCCAAATAGCAAATACGGTAGGGCTGGGGGCCATGATCCCTGTCACAACTAGTTGTTAACTCTGGTATTATAGCACAGAAACAGACACAGACAATGTGTAAATGAAGGGCAGGGACGTATGTGTCCCAGGCTGAGTGCCAGATTCGAACTGTGGATTATAGTTTGCTGAACCCTGATCTAACATGTGTGAATTGTACCCCAGAAGGGAGAAGTGAAGTCAGCTCCCTGAAACCACAAGGTTCCTCAAACAGAAACAGAGAAACTAAAAAGAAAAATGTGAAAAATTGACATCAGAGGAATACAAGCAATTGGTTGTATATTGGCATATGCAACCAATAAATCCATAGTATCCTGGGGAAATGTTTGCCAATTTCCCCTAAATCGTGTATCAAATTCTTCTAGAATTTTTTTTTGTAATTATTTTTATTGTGGCCAAGTCTACACAACATGAAATTGATCATTTTCACCATTTCAAAGTGTACTTTCAAGCAAATTCACAATATTATGCATCTCTATTTCCAAACTGTTTTCTTTTTTTAAGATTATTTAGTTATTTATTTGACAGACAGAGATTACAAGAAGGCAGAAATGCAGGCAGAGAGAGAGGAAGGGAGGCAGGCTCCCTGTTGAACAGAGAGCCTAGTGCAGGGCTTGATCCCAGGACCCTGAGATCATGACCTGAGCCAAAGGCAGAGGCTTAACCCACTGAGCCACACAGGCATCCCCCACCCAAATTGTTTTCATCATCCCACACAGAAGCTTTGCAGCCAGTGATCAGTATTGCCCATTTCTAATCCCCAACCCCAGACCCTGGGGACCTCTTTTATCCTTTGTCTCTTTGCCAAATCTCGATAACCCATAAAGTAGAACCTTATGATATTTGTCTTTTGTGTCTGGCTCATTTCACTTAGCATGTTTTCTAAGTTCCATCCACATTGTAGGTCAGATCAGAACTTTGTTCCTTTTATGGCCAAATGATATTCCATTGTTTATCCATTCGTGGGTTGATGGATATTCTAGTTGTTTCTAAACATGGGCTGTTATATCCCTGGCTGCTATAAACACAGGTGTGAACATTATTAAGCTATAAAGCCACAACACAGATTTGCTCCATAATCAAAGAAGACATAAATGTCATCTTACATAACACCTCTCTTAAGACACCATGATGTTAATATATTAAAGACTCCATGAAATCTGTAGTTTAAATTTAAAAAGCACTAACAACACTAATTGTATTAAATTAAGAGGATTCTGGGGCACCTGCGTGGCTCAGTGGGTTAAGCCTCTGCCTTCAACTCAGGTCATGATCTCAGGGTTCTGGGATCGAGACCCTCATCGGGCTCTCTGCTCAGCAGGGAGCCTGCTTCCCTTCCTCTCTCTCTGCCTGCCTCTCTGCCTACTTGGGATCTCTGTCTGTCCAATAAATAAATAAAATCTTTAAAAAAATAGTAAACTAAGAGGATTCTTACCTGACTTGATCAGGGACTCATTATTTTAAAAACAGAACATCTCCAACCCATGTTAGAGTTCAGCTGAACTCTAGGTCCACTCTGTGGGCATCTGGCTTTAACTGTTCTAATCAGAGTGAATCTCAGGAATTCCGCTTGGCATACTGGTAAGGGAATGACCCATAACCCATGTTATGTTCAATCTTTAACCCACTGAACACACTTAGGCTCAAGCAAGCCTCTAGGTTTTAGAAGAACGTTGGATACAAACAAAATTGTATACATATTATAGATTTAGCTAGACAATACTAAATTTACATAGAGATATATTAAAAAGACAAGGACTTACAATGTTTGTCTAAGATAGTTGAATTATGAATAATTTCTGATTTTTTGCATTTGTCTGTGTTATTTATTTTCTGAAAGTACTCTTAAGTATTGCCCCCAAATCAAAAAAATTCTGAGCTCAAAAGACATGTAGAGCCATCGTTCTGTTACTACAGTTGATAGGCAAAGGGAAGCAAAGGGATGGAATTGCTCAGGGAGAAGAAGGCAAAAGAAGCATATTGGCTACACTGAACGTACTCACTTCTACTTTCCATCCCTTGCTTTATCTCTGCACCCTGCATGAGTGTGTTGTCTTTAGTGACTCATTATTTATTCTACCAAAAGAATGCTGTATGCTCAGACCATCTCCGTGACCGCACCGGGGATGAAGACTGTTTCCTAGAAGAACAAATCAGAGCTAACATTTGGTGGGGAGACTGAGAAGAACAGAATAGTCCATGTGAGGAAAAGGGTAGTAGGGAATCATCTCTCACTAGCTTCAGATTCCATGGGTCTGAAAATTGCGCTTCCTCTGTCTAGCACTTTCTCCTCCTCAGTTCACTGCAAATGACCTTCACTTTCCTTTTAGAGCTTGGGGGAGGATAGGTCTTGGGGTGGCTTCTGCAGCGTGGCGTGACAAGGCTGCTGTCCACCGTCTCAGGAAAGACCACGGCTCTTGGCCACAGAAGCCTGTAAGCCCCAAATGGGACAGGAGCCTGAATGCAAGTTGTCCTCTTAGAAGCTTCCTGGGAATTCCAGTAAGGGCTTTTCCATGAGCTCTTGAGATTTAAGGGTGAGAGGTATTTTAGTATGTGGTCCATCGAACTTGGGAGACACAGAGCTGCCCTCAGTAGAGGAAAATACCGCATCAACCAATCTATCTCCCAAACATTTCTGCGCCAGTAGGTTACACCTTGCATTTGTTGATTGGCCATCTCTTGACACATTCCTTTGACTTTTGTGATTACTAACTTCTTAGGTTGGATGGACCCAGGACTGGATCCAGACCAGCAGTTCCTCCAACCAGAAAGATAACCCCCCAGCTGTTAAGTGGCTCTGGGCAAGTGACTTAATCTTCCTGAACCTGGGTCTTTTTCTGCAAGAAATGGAATTGTTGGGATAATCAAAAAAGAGTGGGGAAAAGAGCTTTGTAAACTGTAATGTGCTACCAGAAGGTGAGAAGTTACCCTGGGAAGTGTTCTCACGCTCTGAACAGTGACCGGGCAGAACCCCTGGTAGTCCACAGAGAATGCTCTCCCCACCCTTTCTCAGGCTGCCCTTCTGCCTGAATGCCTTGCCCCTCCTCCCTTCTGCCCAAATTCCATCATTACTCACCACCCCAATCAATTTTTACCTAGCTCAACAAAACACTTTCTGAACAACAGGTCTTCTGTGACCTCTCTCTTTTCTAAATTTCTCTAGCACCTGGGCAACTGGATGCCAAAGACCGTATCAACACAGGCCATGTGCCTTGTTCCCTCTTCTTTCAGTTCTTTCCATCCTGTCTCCACAACCCAATTTTTAAAAATATACCCTTTGGACATGTAAAACAGACATACAGAAAAGTGCCCATGTAGCAAAATGTTACCTGCGCAACTGCCATCCACATCCCACACAGACCCATCACCCAGACCCATCAGCTGACCTCTAATGTCATAGATTGGTTTTAATGCTTTTTGCATTTGCTATTAAGTATGTTTTCTCTAGTGTCTGGCTTCTTTTGCTCCACCTCATGTCTTAATAATCGTCCATGCTGGGGCTTTTGGGGGGTTTAGTGGGTTAAGCACCTGCCTTTGGCTCAGGTCATGATCCCAGGGTCCTGGAACTGAGCCCCACGTGGGGCTCCTGGCTCCGCAGGGAGTCTGCTTCTCCCTCTGCCATCCCACCCACCCCACTCGTGCTCACTCTCTCTCTCTCTTTCTCTTGAATAAATACGTTTTTAAAAATCTTTTTTTAAAAGATTTTATTTATTCATTTGACAGACAGAGATCACAAGTAGGCAGAGAGGCAGGTGGAGAGAGAGGAGGGAAACAGGCTCCCTGCTGAGCAGAGAGCCCGATGCGGGGCTCAATCCCAGGACCCTGGATCATGACCTGAGCCAAAGGCAGAGGCTTTAACCCACTGAGCCACCCAGGCGCCCCTTAAAAATATTAAAAAAAAAAATTATCCATACTCCTCTGTGGGCCAGTAGTTTCTTCATGGTCATTGCTATCATGGTCAACATGATCATTTTCCAATTCATTTCTCTGTTCCACTGTTATTTGGGGGACAATGACTTCTTTCCTGGTTTGGCTATAACAAGTACTACTGGGCACATCCGAGTATGTGGTTTTTCGTGAACACTTATGTGCATTTGTTTGCGGTGTGTGTCCCGCAGCGGGACTGCTGGGCAGTAGGACATGCCTATATCCAACTTCCAACTTGAGGGTACCTCACGGTTGCTCAGTTTACACTCCCAGGAGCAGCATGCGGGCCATCCATACTCAGCAAGCCCCCAACACTTGGCATTACCAGTCCTTTCTGTGCGGCCACGTTGTTGGTATATCTTCTACTCCGTTGTAGTTTTCATTTGCACTTTCTTGAGAACAAATGAGGTCGCCTCCTTTCTCCTGTGCTCAGGCAGACATCTTTTGAGAAGAAAATAATGTCCAGTTTCTATTAGGTTTTCTGACTTTTCCTTATTAGGGTGTAGGGAATATTTATGAGACTGTGTATTGCAAATTCTTCTCCTGCACTATGGTTCTCCTTTTCATCCTCTTCATGGTGTCTTTTGATAAACAGAAGTTAGCAATCTTTTAACATTTTCCTTTATGGATAGAATTTTTGTGTCTTGCTTGAGAAATCCTTGTCTATTGTAGGATCATGAAAATATTCTTCTATGTTAATTTTTAGAAGCTTTATTGTTTCATATTTCACATTTAGATTTAAAAACACCTGGAACTGGGGGCACCTGGGTGGCTCAGTCAGTTAAGCATTTGGTCATGATCCCAAGTTGCTAGGATGGAGCCCCAAGTCGGGCTCCTTGCTCAGCTGGGAATCTGCTTCTCTCTCTCCTTCTCCCCCTGCCTGTGCTCTCTCTATCTCTGTGTCAAATAAATAAAGAAAGAAAGAAAGAAAGAAAATCTTTGAAAAAATCACCTGGGTTTTTTAAATAATTTGTGAGATAAGGGTCGAGACTAGGGTTTTGTTTTGTTTTTTTAATATGGATGTCCAACTGACTGTAACATTGACTAAAATGAGCATTGTTTTCCCTCTGCTCTGCCTGTGGGTGTCCATATATGCGTGGGTCTGACTCCAAACTCCCTATTCTGTTCTATAGTTCTATTCGTCTATCCCTATGCCACCAACACAATGAATTAATTACCATACTTTTAGAATAATTCTTACATGTGGTAGAATAAGTCTTCCAACTCTTCTTAAAGATTCTCTTAGCTATTCCTTTCCCCTCTACATTTCCATATAAAATTCTTTGTAAATTTTGTTTACTCCTAACAAAAAAATCTGTTAGAATTTCAACTGAGATTGCATTGAATTTGGGGGAGAACTGACATCTTTACAATACTGAGTCTTCTTAAATGTGAATCTTTGTTTTCGCTCTTCTTTAATTTCTCTCAATTACTGTTCCATAGTTTTTAATGTAATGTAATACACATTTTTAATTATATTTATTCTTAGGTAGTTGATGTTCTTTTATTCTATTTTATTTTCTTTAAATTTCATTTTCTATTTATTTGCTGCTGTTATACACACACTTGGTTTTTATTTATTGACTTTGAATCTAGTAAGTTTCTTACTAGAGTAACTTTTTAACTCTAAAAGTTTGCCTATAAGTTTCTTTGAATTTTCTAGATACACAATTATGTTACCTGCAAATAGTAAATTTGCTTCTTTCTTCCCAATACTTATATGTTTTATTTCCTTTCCTTTCCTTCTTGCACCATTGCAAAATTAGAACTCTAATAATATGATAATCAGAAATGATGAGAGTAGGGTTCTTTGTCTTATTTCCACCTTGGAGAAATAGAATATTTCACCAATTAGTATGATATTGTAAATTTTTGATAGATGTCCTTTATCAGGTTAAGGACATTCCCGTTCCTTTCTGTTCCTGGTATTCAAGGTGATATGTTTGTTTGTTTGTTCTTTCTTTCTTTCTTTCTTTCCTTTTTTTCTTTGTTTTACTTATTTTTAATCATGAATGGGTTCTAAATTTTACCAAATGTGTTTTATGTATCTACTGAACACATAGGATATGATCCCTGTCCTTTATTATGTTAACAAAGTAAATTCAAGTTTCATTCATTTTTTTGCTTATATTACTATAGACTTGAATTGCCCACATTTGTCAGGTTATATCATAAGGGTTATGTTGCTCTCATAAAAACAAGTTGGGAAGTGATCCTGCCAACTCTATGGATATAATTTCTTCCTTAATTGTTTCATAGAAATCAGCAGTGAAACCATCTGGGCCTAGAGTCTTTCTCTTGAGAAGTTTTGTTTTGTTTTGTTTTGTTTTTAACTAACAAGTTCAATTTCTTTAATAGATATGGAGCTACTTAGATTTACTATTTTATTTAGTGCTAGGCTTGGTAAATTATGCTTTTCAAGGAATTTGTTTATTTTATCCAGTTGTTCATAATACTCCCTTTGAATGACTATGGGATCTGTAGTGATAGCCCTTCTTTCATTTCTAATATTTGTTAATTTGTGTTTTCCCCCAGCAGGGTGTCAGGGGTTTATATATTTTATTATTCTTTCCCAGGAACCACATTTGATCTTTGTTAAATTTCTCTATTTTTTATTTTCTATTTCATGATTTCACCTCTCATTTTCTTCCTCATTTCTACTTCAAGTTTAATACACTCATATTTTTCCAGCTTAGGGTGGAAACATAGATCATTGAATTAAAACTTTTCTTCTTTTCTAACATAAGCATTTAATGCTATAAATTTCCCTCTACATTCTACTAAGTCCAGCTACAACTCTCCAATTTTGTTATGTTGTATTTTCATTGTTATTCAAATAAAAATAATTTTAGTCCCTCTTGTGATCACTTCTTTGATGTTGGAATATTTAGAAAGATGGTCTTTAATTAAGAATATTGGGCTTCTCTAGACATTTTTAATTTAACACTCTTTTCCTAGAGAAGATAATCTGTGAGATTTTAGTTTTTCAGAGATCTGCTGAGGCTTGTTTAATGCTCTATTTTTTTTTTTGAAAAATCTATTGTGCTTGAATATGTATTGTATAGTTGGATGTAGTGTTTAATAAATATCAGGTTGAGGTGGTTGATAACGTTTCTCAAATCTCTACTTCTGCTGATCTTTTTTCTGGTTGTTCAATCAATTACTCAAAAAGGAGTATTAAAATATTGAACTATGATTGTGGACTTTCTCAGTTCCTTCTTTTGTTTTGCACAGTTTTGCTTCAAGAATTTTGAAGTACTTTCCAGTTAGGGTGCACACACATTTATGATTGTTATGTCTTCCTCAATAGCTAACCCTTTTTTATCATCATGAAATATCCTCTTTATCTCTGATGACACTCCTTGAGGTTTATTTTATATTATGCTGATATTAACATAGCCAGTCTACCTTTCTTAGGCTTAATGTTTGAACAAGGAGCCTGATGCAGGATTCAATCCCATGACCCAGGAACCATGACCTGAGCTAAAGGTAGACGCTTAACAACTGAGCCACCCATGTGCCCCATCTAATAGATTTTCATTGTAAACTAGACATTTTAATTTTAGATCATTTTAAATTTAATTTTCAGATCTCTGAAAAACTAAAATATCACAGATTATGTTCTCTAGGAAAAGAGTGTTAAATAAAAATGTCTAGAGAAGCCCAAATATTCTTTTTTTTTAAATTTTTTATTTTTTATAAACATATATTTTTAGTCCTCAGGGGTACAGGTCTGTG
Source organism: Mustela putorius furo (assembly GCF_011764305.1). Classification (NCBI taxonomy): domain Eukaryota; kingdom Metazoa; phylum Chordata; class Mammalia; order Carnivora; family Mustelidae; genus Mustela; species Mustela putorius. The sequence continues at coordinate 2,788,259 of NW_025421424.1, forward strand.
AATCACCAGGTTTACACACTTCACAGCACTCACCAAAGCACATACCCACCCCAATATCCATAATCCCACCCCCTTCTCCCAAACCCCCTCCCCCCAGCAACCCTCAGTTTGTTTTGTGAGATTAAGAGTCACTTATGGTTTGTCTCCCTCCCATTCCCATCTTGTTTCATTTATTCTTCTCCTACCCACTTAAGCCCCCATGTTGCATCACCACTTCCTCATATCAGGGAGATCATATGATAGTTGTCTTTCTCTGCTTGACTTATTTCGCTAAGCATGATATGCTCTAGTTCCATCCATGTTGTCGCAAATGGCAAGATTTCATTTCTTTTGATGGCTGCATAGTATTCCATTGTGTATATATACCACATCTTCTTGATCCATTCATCTGTTGATGGACATCTAGGTTCTTTCCATAGTTTGGCTATTGTGGACATTGCTGCTATAAACATTTGGGTGCACGTGCCCCTTTGGATCACTACGTTTGTATCTTTAGGGTAAATACCCAGTAGTGCAATTGCTGGGTCATAGGGCAGTTCTATTTTCAACATTTTGAGGAACCTCCATGCTGTTTTCCAGAGTGGTTGCACCAGCTTGCATTCTCACCAACAGTGTAGGAGGGTTCCCCTTTCTCCGCATCCTCGCCAGCATCTGTCATTTCCTGACTTGTTGATTTTAGCCATTCTGACTGGTGTGAGGTGATATCTCATTGTGGTTTTGATTTGTATTTCCCTGATGCCGAGTGATATGGAGCATTTTTTCATGTGTCTGTTGGCCATCTGGATGTCTTCTTTGCAGAAATGTCTGTTCATGTCCTCTGCCCATTTCTTGATTGGATTATTTGTTCTTTGGGTGTTGAGTTTGCTAAGTTCTTTATAGAGTCTGGACACTAGTCCTTTATCTGATATATCGTTTGCAAATATCTTCTCCCAGTCTGTCAGTTGTCTTTTGATTTTGTTAACTGTTTCCTTTGCTGTGCAAAAGCTTTTGATCTTGATGAAATCCCAATAGTTCATTTTTGCCCTTGCTTCCCTTGCCTTTGGCGTTGTTCCTAGGAAGATGTTGCTGCGGCTGAGGTTGAAGAGGTTGCTGCCTGTGTTCTTCTCAAGGATTTTGATGGATTCCTTTCGCACATTGAGGTCCTTCATCCATTTTGAGTCTATTTTTGTATGTGGTGTAAGGAAATGGTCCAATTTCATTTTTCTGCATGTGGCTGTCCAGTTTTCCCAGCACCATTTATTGAAGAGGCTGTCTTTTTTCCATTGGACATTCTTTCCTGCTTTGTCAAAGATTAGTTGACCATAGAGTTGAGGGTCTATTTCTGGGCTCTCTATTCTGTTCCATTGATCTATGTGTCTGTTTTTGTGCCAATACCATGCTGTCTTGATGATGACAGCTTTGTAATAGAGCTTGAAGTCCGGAATTGTGATGCCACCAACGTTGGCTTTCTTTTTCAATATCCCTTTGGCTATTCGAGGTCTTTTCTGGTTCCATATAAATTTTAGGATTATTTGTTCCATTTCTTTGAAAAAGATGGATGGTACTTTGATAGGAATTGCATTAAATGTGTAGATTGCTTTAGGTAGCATAGACATTTTCACAATATTTATTCTTCCAATCCAGGAGCATGGAACATTTTTCCATTTCTTTGTGTCTTCCTCAATTTCTTTCATGAGTACTTTATAGTTTTCTGAGTATAGATTCTGTGTCTCTTTGGTTAGGTTTATTCCTAGGTATCTTATGGTTTTGGGTGCAATTGTAAATGGGATTGACTCCTTAATTTCTCTTTCTTCTGTCTTGCTGTTGGTGTAGAGAAATGCAACTGATTTCTGTGCATTGATTTTATATCCTGACACTTTACTGAATTCCTGTATAAGTTCTAGCAGTTGTGGAGCAGAGTCTTTTGGGTTTTCCACATATACTGTCATATCATCTGCGAAGAGTCATAGTTTGACTTCTTCTTTGCCGTTTTGGATGCCTTTAATTTCCTTTTGTTGTCTGATTGCTGGGCTAGGACCTCTAGTACTATGTTGAATAGCAGTGGTGATAATGGACATCCCTGCCGTGTTCCTGACCTTAGTGGAAAAGCTTTCAGTTTTTCTCCATTGAGAATGATATTTGCGGTGGGTTTTTCATAGATGGCTTTGATGATATTGAGGTATGTGCCCTCTATCCCTACACTTTGAAGAGTTTTGATCAGGAAGGGATGCTGTACTTTGTCAAATGCTTTTTCAGCATCTATTGAGAGTATCATATGGTTCTTGTTCTTTCTTTTATTGATGTGTTGTATCACATTGACTGATTTGCGGATGTTGAACCAACCTTGCAGCCCTGGAATAAATCCCACTTGGTCATGGTGAATAATCCTTTTAATGTACTGTTGAATTCTATTGGCTAGTATTTTGTTGAGTATTTTCGCATCTGTGTTCATCAAGGATATTGGTCTATAGCTCTCTTTTTTGATGGGATCCTTGTCTGGTTTTGGGATCAAGGTGATGCTGGCCTCATAAAATGAGTTTGGAAGTTTTCCTTCTATTTCTATTTTTTGGAACAGTTTCAGGAGAATAGGAATTAGTTCTTCTTTAAATGTTTGGTAGAATTCCCCCGGGAAGCCGTCTGGCCCTGGGCTTTTGTTTGTTTGGTGATTTTTAATGACTGTTTCAATCTCCTTACTGGTTATGGGTCTGTTCAGGCTTTCTCTTTCTTCCTGGTTCAGTTGTGGTAGTTTATATGTTTCTAGGAATGTATCCATTTCTTCCAGATTGTCAAATTTATTGGTGTAGAGTTGCTCATAGTATGTTCTTATAATAGTTTGTATTTCTTTGGTGTTAGTTGTGATCTCTCCTCTTTCATTCATGATTTTATTTATTTGGGTCCTTTCTCTTTTCTTTTTGATAAGTTGGGCCAGGGGTTTATCAATTTTATTAATTCTTTCAAAGAACCAGCTCCTAGTTTCGTTGATTTGTTCTATTGTTTTTTTTTTTTTTGTTTCTATTTCATTGATTTCTGCTCTGATCTTTATGATTTCTCTTCTCCTGCTGGGCTTAGGGTTTCTTTCTTGTTCTTTCTCCAGCTCCTTTAGGTGTAGGGTTAGGTTGTGTACCTGAGACCTTTCTTGTTTCTTGAGAAAGGCTTGTACTGCTACATATTTTCCTCTCAGGACTGCCTTTGTTGTGTCCCACAGATTTTGAACCGTTGTATTTTCATTATCATTTGTTTCCATGATTTTTTTCAATTCTTCTTTAATTTCCCGGTTGACCCATTCATTCTTTAGAAGGATGCTGTTTAGTCTCCATGTATTTGGGTTCTTTCCAAACTTCCTTTTGTGGTTGAGTTCTAGCTTTAGAGCATTGTGGTCTGAAAATATGCAGGGAATGATCCCAATCTTTTGATACCGGTTGAGTCCTGATTTAGGACCGAGGATGTGATCTATTCTGGAGAATGTTCCATGTGCACTAGAGAAGAATGTGTATTCTGTTGCTTTGGGATGAAATGTTCTGAATATATCTGTGATGTCCATCTGGTCCAGTGTGTCGTTTAAGGCCTTTATTTCTTGCTGATCTTTTGCTTGGATGATCTGTCTATTTCAGTGAGGGGAGTGATAAAGTCCCCTACTATTATTGTATTATTGTTGATGTGTTTCTTTGATTTTGTTATTAATTGGTTTATATATTTGGCTGCTCCCACGTTGGGGGCATAGATATTTAAAATTGTTAAATCTTCTTGTTGGACAGACCCTTTGAGTATGATATAGTGTCCTTCCTCATCTCTTATTATAGTCTTTGGTTTAAAATCTAATTGATCTGATATAAGGATTGCCACTCCTGCTTTCTTCTGATGTCCATTAGCATGGTAAATTCTTTTCCACCCCCTCACTTTAAATCTAGAGGTGTCTTCGGGCTTAAAATGAATTTCTTGGAGGCAACATATTGATGGGTTTTGTTTTTTTATCCATTCTGATACCCTGTGTCTTTTTTTTTTGGGCATTTAGCCCATTAACATTCAGGGTAACTATTGAGAGATATGAATTTAGCGCCATTGTATTGCCTGTAAGGTGACTGTTACTGTATATGGTCTCTGTTCCTTTCTGATCTACCACTTGTAGGCTCTCTCTTTGCTCAGAGGACCCCTTTCAATATTTCCTGTAGAGCTGGTTTGGTGTTTGCAAATTCTTTCAGTTTTTGTTTGTCCTGGAAGCTTTTAATCTCTCCTTCTATTTTCAATGATAGCCTAGCTGGATATAGTATTCTTGGCTGCATGTTTTTCTCATTTAGTGCTCTGAAAATATCATGCCAGCTCTTTCTGGCCTGCCAGGTCTCTGTGGATAAGTCAGCTGCCAATCTAATATTTTTACCATTGTATGTTACAGACTTCTTTTCCCGGGCTGCTTTCAGGATTTTCTCTTTGTCACTGAGACTTGTAAATTTTACTATTAGGTGACGGGGTGTGGGCCTATTCTTATTGATTTTGAGGGGCATTCTCTGAACCTCCTGAATTTTGATGCTCGTTCCCTTTGCCACATTGGGGAAATTCTCCCCAATAATTCTCTCCAGTATACCTTCTGCTCCCCTCTCTCTTTCTTCTTCTTCTGGAATCCCAATTATTCTAATGTTGTTTCGTCTTATGGTGTCACTTATCTCTCGAATTCTCCTCTTGTGGTCCAGTAGCTGTTTGTCCCTCTTTTGCTCAGCTTCTTTATTCTCTGTCATTTGATCTTCTATATCACTAATTCTTTCTTCTGCCTCATTTATCCTAGCAGTGAGAGCCTCCATTTTTCATTGCACCTCATTAATAGCTTTTTTGATTTCAACTTGGTTAGATTTTAGTTCTTTTATTTCTCCAGAAAGGGCTTTTATATCTCTCGAGAGGGTTTCTCTAATATCTTCCATGTTGATGGACATCTAGATTCTTTCCATAGTTTGGCTATTGTGGACATTGCTGCTATAAACATTCGGGTGCACGTGCCCCTTCAGATCATTACATTTGTATCTTTAGGGTAAATACCCAGTAGCATGATTGCTGAGTTGTAGGGTAGCTCTATTTTCAGCTGTTTTCCAAAGTGGCTGCACCAGCTTGCATTCCCACTAACAGTGTAAGAGAGTTCCCCTTTCTCCACAACCTCACCAACACCTGTCATTTCCTGACTTGTTAATTTTAGCCATTCTGACTGGTGTGAGGTGATATCTAATTGTGATGTTGATTTATATTTCCCTGATGCCTAGTGATGTTGAGCAGTTTTTCATGTGTCTGTTGGCCATTAGGATGTCTTTGCAGAAATGTCTGTTCATGTCTCCTGCCTATTTCTTGATTGGATTATTTATTCTTTGGGTGTTGAGTTTGATAAGTTCTTTATAGATTTTGAATACCAGCCCTTTATCTGATGTGTCATTTGCAAATATCTTCTCCCATTCTGTCGGTTGTCTTTGGTTTTGTTGACTGTTTCCTTTGCTGTGCAAAAGCTTTGGATCTTGATTAAGTCCCAATAGTTCATTTTTGCCCTTGCTTCCCTTGCTTTTGGTGATGTTTTGAACTAGACATTTTAAATCAGGGGATTTAACCTGGCTGGACTCAAACCCCAAACTGCCCCCCTTATGCTGGGTAGTCACCAGTCTCTAATAAGTTCTTTCAAACTTCCACTAGTGCTTTTCATTGGGCTTCTTGGAGACTGTCCCACACATGCATAGTTCATGGGTCATCCTCGGTTTTGGGTAGAGCTTACATGCACAGTTTTGGGGCTCCTCTTTGGCTCCCACCTTTCTGAGAAGTCTGCTCTCACTCTCTATCAGCTGTCATAGCCCTGAAGTCCATTTGATGATTCTTCAAAGTGTTAAGTCTGGTGTTCCCTTGTTGGATTCTTGTTGCCCTATATTGTATGGACTGAAAAGTGCCTTCATGTAGGAAGCATATAAAGGCAGATCGCCTCTCGAAAAAATTGTTGTCTCGAACGGACTAATTCCTCTCCAGTTTTTGTCTACTTTTGGTGACTAATCAGTGCCTTCAAGTAGTTTTTTCCCCCCTCTGTTTTCTTTTTTCTTTTTTTTTTTTAAGACTTAATTTATTTATTTAAGAGAGAGAGAGAGCATGAGAGGGGAGAAAGTCAGGGAGAATCCAACTTCCCATGGAGCTGCGAACCTGATGCAGGACTCTATCCCAGGTCTCCAGGATCATGACCTGAGCCAAAGGCAGTTGCTTAACCAACTGAGCCACCCAGGCACCCTTCCCTCATTGTTTTCTATAGTAAAGTTTATTTAATACAAGCTACTCCAAAATTACTGGAGTAACCTATGGAAAGTTTTCAAATTATGAATTATATTTTTTGTTTAGGTATAGAACTATTTGGATTTCTTATTTTTTCTTGTTCCAGATTTGAAAAATGTTACTCAAGGAATTTGAATTGAAAATTTCAAATGTATTACATAGTTGTTTATAATCTCTCTTATTCTATATTCTTTGGGATGAAATATTTTGAATTTATATGAAACTGAGTAGAAATCTAGAGAAAATTTTAGAGCACTGTCCAAATCTAAATCCAAAAGTATTTTTAAAATATTGTGTGACATTTATTTCTATATTCTTATATTATCCATTTGACTTTAACTTTATAAAATTTAAATGACTGGAATTTTTAAAAATTAAAATGTTTTTAAAATTATAGAAGTTTCAGCAATTTAAAAATTCCTAATTTTTAAAAACATTATTATCTGTAAGTTAAAATATGGCTTAATTGCCCCCTTCATAAATTATATATGAAAATTGCCTGAGCCTTTTACTTGTATCTTTAGCAATAAAAAAAAGGCCTCTGAAGGTGACACTGTAGTTCAGTCATAAGTGAATTAGAGTGTGTTGCTTAAAAGGTAGCTTTCTTATGAAATCTACATTCCAGTTTTCTAGCCAAAAGGAAAAATAGCAAAAAGATGTTGATTTAAAATCAAATAAAAGTTTTAAAAGGCTGGTTTTGTGAATTTAAATTCTCAAGTTACGATCCATGGTAACCTCATCTGGGAAGTAAACTTTACTTATACTGAATAAGAGAAAGTTTTCATACTCTTCTCAAGTATCCTTTGTTCATTCCCTTGTCATAACCCATAATTCAGTTATCACAATGCATCCTTAATTCATTATTTGAAACTTATACTTAATTTTCTACACTTAAAATAACCTCTTGTTTTCTTTTCCATTCAGCAAATATCAATTTCACCATTTCTGTTTTCTATCAAGGGGTGAGGTCAAATGGGAAGTATGAGGTTAGATCTATGTCTTCTTGGGTCTAATGAAAAAACTGCTTTACTTTGTCACTAAAGACATGGTTCTATTTTCTTTTTTTAAAGTCAGGTTTATTGAGGAGTAATTTGTGTATGGTAAAATCCACCCTTTTGGGGTGCAAATAATTTTGACAAACATACTGTCCAGTAGCCACCAGCACAATCAAGGTATAGAACATTTTCCTCAATCCTAAATTTCCTCATGCCCCTGGTCAAATCCCTCCCAACATTTCCAGTTCACAAACAACCACTAAGTTGTTAGTCCCAATATGCTTACTTTTTTCAGAATGTCATCATGCAGTTTGTCATGTAGCATTTTGAGCCTAGCTTTTTTCATTTACCGTAATGAATTTGAGATTTACTAATGTTGTTGCATGTATCAATAGTTCATTCTATGTTATTACTAAGTAATATTCCATTGTATGGACGTACCACCACATTTTCTTTACTCATTCACTAGTTCATGGACATTTGAATAATTGCCAGTTTTTGCAATTATGAATAAAGTCAGGATAAACATCTATGCATCTGTTTGTGTGTAGACTTATGTTCTCATTTCTTTTGGGTAAATATCTAAGAGTGGAATTGATGAGTCATACAGTAATTGCATATTTTGTTTTATAAGAAACTGCCAAATTATTTTCCAATGTAGTTGTACAGTTTGTATTCCTATCAGCAATGTATGAAGGTCCCATTATTCTGCATTCTTGACAGTGGCTTTTCTAATAGGTGATACCTGATCTCTCTCTAAATTTTCATTTCCCTAATTACTCATGTTGTTGAGTACACTTTCATGTGCTTTTTTTTTTTTTTTTTTTTGGCCACCTATCTATTGTCTTTGAGAAAGTGTTATTTGTTTCCTTATTACTGAATTGTGAGGGTTCTCATATATATTGACATGTGTTCTGAAAATATTTTCCCCTAGTCTATGTCTTATATTTACATCTTCTGCAAAACATCGTTCAAGTATGAGAAGTTTTTAATTTTGATGAAGTCCAGTTCATCAAACTTTTCATTTATGGGTGGTGCTTTTTGTATCCTATCTAATAAATCTTATCTAATCCAAGGTCACAAAAAAAATGTTCTCTTATGTTTTCTTCTAGAATTTTTCAACTGTTAAGTTTTGCATGTCTGTGATCCACTTTCCAGTTAATTCTTGCATACAGTTTAATGTATGGGTAAAGATATATGTATATGTCCAACTGTTCCCACATTATTTGCTGTGAAAATTATCTTTTCACCATTGAATTGCTTTGGTCTGTTTGTGGATTCTTCACTGATCTTTGTTTTTTGTTTCACTAATCCCCCACTGGCTTGATTAATGTGGTTTCCTCGAAGGTTTTGAAAACACATAATACAAGTCCTCTAACTTTGGTCTTTTTTTCCAAATTTGCTTCAACTATTTTAATTCCTGTGATTTCTTCTTCTAAACTTCAAGATCAGCTTAAGGAGTGCGACAAACAAACAAACAAATGAAGAAAAGCCAACCCCCCCCCCCAAAAAAAACGTGCTGGGATTTTGGTTGGAATTGTATTGACTCTATAGATCAAATTGGAGAAAACTGACAACAATATTGAGTTTCAGGTAATGAACATGACATATCTTTCCATTTGTTGTAAGTATTCTGTTTCTCTCATGATACTTTTATGGTTTCAGCATTCACATTTTGCACATGTTTTATTAGATTTTTTCCTTAAGTATTTCAAGTTTCTGTGCTGATTCTATATAAGCAATCATGTTATCTGTGATTAGAGACAGTTTTATTTATTTTTTAAATTTATGCACTTTATGTCTTTTTCTTGCCCTATTGCACCAACAAGGACTTTTGGTATGATGTTGAATTTGAGTGGTGAGAGTAGGCATATTTACCTTGTTTCTGATGTTAATATTACTATTCAGTATTTTACTGTTACGTTTGATATTAGCCAGAGGTTTTTCATAGATGCTCTTTATCAACTTGAAGAAGTTATTTATAATTCCTGGTTTGCTTAGAGCTTTCATCACGGATGGTTACTGAATTTGGTCAAATGCTCTTTTTGTACCTAGTGAGATGATCATTTTTTCCCCTTTATCTGCTGATATGGTAAATTATATCAAGTGATTTTTAAATAGTGAGCAATACTGCATTCCAAAGACAAACCCTACTTGAATGTGAGGTATCATCATTTTAATATGTTGCTGGATTTAATTTTCTAATATTTTATATAAGCTTTTTACATCTGTATTCATGAGGAATGAGGAATATTAGTTTTATTTTTTTATAATGTCTTTGTGTGGCTTTGGTGCCAAGGTAATGCTGGACTCATACAATAGGTTGGGAGTTTTTCTTTCCATTCTGGTTTTTTTTTTTTTTTCCTGTTATATAATTGGTATGAATCTCCCTTAAATGCAGAATTCACCAGTGAATCATCTGGCCAGGTTGTTTTGGGGAAAAATTTTAAACTCCAAATTCAAATTTTTAAATAAATATAGGACTGTGCAGTTTAGCTTGAGTAAGCTTTGCTGATTTACATCTTCCAAGAATTTGTCCATTTTATATACATTAGCAAACTTATTGGTATAAAGATGTTCATATTTCCTTATTTTTCTTCTCCTTATTTTTAGAGACAGAGCATGGGGGGGGGCAGGGAGAATCTTAAGCAGGCTCCATATCCGGCACTGAGCCCAACGCAGGGCTCCATCTCATGACCCTGAGATCATGACCTGAGCCACACTCAAGAGTCAAACACTTAACCAAATGAGTCACCCACATTCCTTTAATGTTTCCCTTTTGGGGGGTAACAGCTTGAATCTCAGTTCAGCACTTTTCACTTTACTCGGTGGCTTGGTGTCTGCCCTAGGGTAAGCGCAGTTCAGGGTCAGTCAAAAATGTGGCAGTTGGGGTTCTCTCTGTTTGTCTCTATACTTTTAAGGATTACCCCTTAATTTTCTACTTGTTGTTGCCCCATACTCTGGCTCTTCTAGCCAATGAGACTGTGGATTTTATGTTGGAGTTCTAGCCATTCTGCCTGGTACAGAGCTGAGCCTAGATGGGTCCAACCACTATAGAGTCTGCAAACTCAACAGTGCCATTTCCTTCTTCCACATATAGACTCTCTCGGGGATCTTCCTGCTTCTAATCACTCTCCAGTATCTCAAGATAGTGTTTTTTGTTTTTTAATTTGTTGTTGTTGTTGCAATATTTATTATTTATTATTAATTTAATATTTATTATTATTATTATTATTATTTATTTCACACATTGGTGACATGTACTCTTCAGTAACAGAGGGCATTATTCACGGATGCTACCATCACACCAGGTTAGATATTGCTCCTTTCCGAATTGTCAGTGATACTGGATTAGGAATATTGGCTAAGGGAAAAGACACAACATGTGACTCAGCAGTTTGTTTTGGACATATTTTGCTTCCTCTGCTTTCTGTGAGACCAAACCCATGAAGAGTTCATGGGTCCTTTTCAAAAGTTAAAGTCACAATTCAGATGATTATAAATCAGGTTATAATAAATAAAATTAATAATTCCACTATAACAGTCATAGAACAACAAAGTAACACCCCACAGTGTAAAAGGTTTGGTTTAAATAACCTATCCAAAAGATGCCAATTGAGGTTTTTCTCCAGCACTTACATGTTCTTTTTTTTTAAAAATTTTATTTCTTTTCAGTGTAACAGTATTCATTGTTTTTGCACCACACCCAGTGCTCCATGCAATCCGTGCCCTCCCTAATACCCACCACCTGGTTCCCCCAACCTCCCACCCCCCACCCCATCAAAACTCTCAGATTGTTTTTCAGATTCCATAGTCTCTCATGGTTCACCTCCCCTTCCAATTTCCCTCAACTCCCTTCTCCTCTCCATCTCCTCTTGTCCTTCATGTTATCAAGATAGTGTTTTTTAAAAAATATTTTGTCCAGTCTGTGTGCATATGTATGTGCGTGAGTGTGTGTGTGTGTGTGTGGGTGTGTGCACTTCTTAGATTTGAAGGGGAGTAAGTCTGAGTCTTCATTTTATTGCACTTTATATATCATGCTTTCAGAAAGTACTGCATAGGAAATGCTCCACTTGAGTGGAAATTTAATTCCAGAGAAAGACTTTTGCCCTGAATCTTGCCTCTTTTTCTGCCCTTCCCTTCAGAGCTAAGCTGGGAAACCTAACAGAATACTTGAAGATCCCCTTTGTTGACTCTTCCTGAAGCTGAGAGGAAATGCTACCCAATGAGCAACCTGTTTTTCTTCTCCTGGTCTCACCTGGTTTCTTCTTGCCACCAGAAGGTCCCAGAACTTCACTCATGCTTAGGTTTCTAAGCAAGTCCTAGATGAAAGATGAGCTAAGGGACAGGCAAATTGAGTATTACAACCATTTACCTAAAGTCAGGTATCACCCTACTTCCATAATATCTGTCTGTTCTTTCTTCATAAGTAAATAAATAAAATGATTGTTCATGCATCAGACATTTAGATAAGCAAAGGAGGGTCAGTGATAACTAAGGCATAGTCCTTGCCCCTTGTTTAGCCATTTAGGTAAAAAGTTCAGTAGCATGTTGTAAGCTTTGTGCTGGAGGAGTGGAAAGCGTTGGGAGGCAGGAAAGAAAGAGCGGTCAATTTCAGTTTTGTGTGCGGGGAGGGTAGGATCCGGTGAGACACCATTAATCAGTGTTGGCAAGGTGCACAGAAATTAATGAGGGAGAACTGGCCATTCGGGTATAGAGCTCACAGACCTGAACTCTCCTGGTGTTTTCAGGAAAATCTCAGGGATGTTGGTACCATTGGAACATGGGGCATGAGGTATGAGAGGAGAGAAGGCTAAGGAGCCAGGAAAGAGTCCTAACATGGAGGGATTTGTTGCATGATTAAAAAGTTTGGATTTTATCCTGTAGAGTGTACTAAGCCATTAAGATGTCTTAATCAGAGGATAGCAGGATCACATAGTGTTTTAAGAAAACCCTTGTGTTCATTCTTGGATGTTCATGATGCCTGTCAGGATCCCTCAGGGACTAAGAAATTGGGGTCAAGAGAGAAGAAACATAGTCTTCAGAACCATCCAGTCTAAAATCAGGCTATAGTCATTTATTGTGTACCTTACTGAGCCTCTTTTATGCCAGGTATGGTCTGGGGACCACACCTATTTGGACACGGCTTGGGTGAGAAACCATTTGTCTTTTCCAAAGACAATTTGGATTTTAAGAAGAAAATCACAGCCTCAGAGTTCCAAGCAAAGCAACATTATAGACCAGCCAGACTATGCAAAAATTAATGCTGCAAAATAACCACACTTAAGTCTATCTGAGAGCATAACAGGAAAGGGAGTTGAGGCCATAGGTCTCTGGACATAAAATTGGGAAGTGTTATCAAATACTGTAACTGTTTGGAAATCAGAAGAAGGAAAATGAGTTCGATTTTCTGTCCAAAAGCAAGATTAGGAGGTTCAGGCAAGTTTCTTGGAACTCTGAAATGAAAATATTGGAAATTAGGAAGCTGCATGTAATGGTACAGAAGAAATGTCTTTCCACAAGCCTTGCTTTTCTTCTCAGTGTCAGGAGGTGCCAATCACAGTTGGGACAACTACTAAAACAATGAACTTACTACATGACATTCATAATATGGCAGCATCTGCCTTAATCATTTGACCTAAATCAACTATAACACAATATATCATTAGAACTAAGAGTCCCTATGAAGGAGTCTTCTCAGAAGCAACCCCATCTGTTCTACATTCTGTTGGGGTTCCCTAAAAGAATGGTTAGTGTGTGATCCTGGCTCAACTCTTTACTAGCTGGAAATGAAGTCTGTTTCTTCAACTGTAAAGTGGAAATAATGGCCCTTAACAACATGGCCACTACTGATGAGCTACTCAAAGGAAGGATTCTTTGTGGAGGGTCATGCAGTTGTTCATAATGACATTGACCAATGAGTGTGGATGGTATCCAGAGCCAAACTGTTTAATACAGTAGCCACAAACCACATGTGGCTATTTGAAATGTGGCCAGTGTGAACTGAGATGGACTGCTCAGGTTGGCACCAAAAACAAACAAAAAAATATCTTGATAACTGTTATATAACTTACATGTAAAATTATAATACTTTAGACATGGAGGGTTAAATAAAATGATAGTACTAGAGTTATGTTTCTTATGTTTCCTTTTACTTATTTTAAAGTACCTAATAGAAAATTTAAAAGTCTGTGTGTGACTTGCCCTTGCGGCTTGGATTATATTCCTAAGAGGCAGGACTGGTCTAGGATCCTTGCCATCCATGAAACAAGTGATAAGGACTGGGGTGGGGGGGCAGTTTGGAGCTACCTTTCAAAGTGAAGTTGGGATACATGTGAAAATTTTACTTATTAATTCATCCATTTTTAAATTTCATTTCATTGATGTACTTTGAGTATTGGCTCTGTGCTAAGGACTAGATACAGCATAGTCAATGTCTTTTAGGAGCTCACACTGTAACTGTGAATAAGGATGGGAGAGCCCACAGCACTCCCTGGGCATCTAAGAATAGGTTTGGTTTTGACTGCGTATCATCCTAGTAGGGGTCCTCAAATGTATCTTCAAGGTAAGACAAAACAACATAATACCAGGAAATCTAGCATGATCTGAATGTTCTCCTTCCTGCTGCAGCCAGGCGCCTTTGAATGCCTCAATAGTGCCTATGGACCTAAATCGAAGGGTGAATTTTCATGGGCTCTGTTGGCCCAGTCTGTCAGGATATAGTGCTTAGGAGGCCAAGGTCATAGGTTTGTTTCCTACACAGGTCACTTGCCTTTTCTCTGATCCGTGCCTTGGATTTGCCCCTGCAAAGCCCAGCCAGCTGCCTTGTAAGTATATTTGAATCATTTGGCAGACAGGGTGGGAGCATGTAGGGGGCAGGGCAAATCTCTCACCACGGTTGGAACAAACCACTGAAAACTTTCTTGGCCAACAGTGAGGATTCAGGAGGACACTTTGTATAGTGGACCCAACTAAAACCACCTTTTTCCTGTATCTCTACCTGAAGTCATTGACCAGGGAGGAGCTGGGAGGACAAGCCTTCTGGGCACCAAAGTTCCTGGGCAGAGCAGAACATATGCAGCATTCACTGGGAATTCAGACTTTTTTTCTAAAGACGATGCTGCCAACAAGCCCATGGAGCCTTCCCGTCTGACCAACAGAGACTGTTTAGACTTGGAAATATGGACACCTATCTCTTGAGTGACCTGTCTGCCGGTAATATTTACATCCACATTCACACAGGACGGTGGTGTGTTTTAATTCCAGGCTGGGATTCTGCCTTGTACACCTCACTGAAGCATCGCTGACAGAAGGGCTGGTCGGAGATCTACAGCTACACAAATAAATACTGGAACAGGGCCTAACAGGAAGACCCTCACTACCCAATTTTTTCCAGATGGCAGTGATGGATGGCTGTATGTTTATGTTTACTTGGTTTCCCAGGTGACTGGTATCCTGGTTTCCACTGGTCATGGCTTGATGAGCTTTTCTTCCAAGATGTGAGCTGCCTACCCCCAACAACCCCGCTCTTGGCCCACAGGTCTACACCACCCTCAACATTGTCAAGAGGTCATTGTGTTCTTTGGATGGCTAGTTAACTCTTTCCTTTCCATTGCCTCTCTGAGTCATTGCCTCCTTGTAAATCTCTAGCACAAGATTCCAATCTAAAACCATGCAAAGAAACTACTCTGAATAATGACCCTTCAAAACTTTCTATGTCCTAATCCTTGGGACCTGTGAGTATTTTCATGGCAAAACAGAATTAAGGTTACTGATGGACTTAAAGTTGCCAATCACTTGACCCCAAAATGGAAAGATTATCTTGGATTATCCAGGAGGGCACGATGTGATCAGAAGTTTCCTTACAGGGAAGAGAGAAGCAGAAGAGAGGGTCAAAGGGATGCAGTGGGAGAAACACTGGAGCTGTCATTGCTGGAGGAAAGGATCCACAAACCAAAATGGCATCTTCTAGAAACTGGAAAAGTCAAGGAAAGAATTCACCCCTAAAGTCCCCAGAAAGGAATATAGCCCCACTGACACCTCAATCTTAGCCCAGTGAGACCCTTGTCAAACTCCTACCCTACAGAACTTTACCCTCTGTAAGATAATAAATTCATATTGTTTTAAGCCACAAAGTTGATGAAGCAGCCATAACACAAAACTAAGCAGACCTAGCTAGGGTGAACACTGGCTTGGCTTCTAAGTTTGCTTGATATAAGAAGTACTCCTTCCTGTATATGATGGAACCTACCAGAATACCTTCCTCCCATGGCTGCTCAGGGCTGGTGCATACACATTGCTTTCTATAGCGTTTGGGGAAGGGAGGGATGATGGAAACTTATCACCAAGCTCTTTGATTCCATATGAGTAAGCTGAGAGTATGGGTTTTGGCTGGGCCACTTAATGCCTCCATGACCTTGAGCGAATCCAATTCACTGTATTCAGTTTCTTAAAGGGGACATTACACCACTGGGTGGCTATAAAAAGTAAAAGAAATAAGGTGTATAAAGCACCTGTCTCAGGGTCCAGGGGCAAGGCAGAAATTTACATCCTCTTCTCCCATCTTTGTAGTTATTTCTTAGATCTTTCCCATCTTCTCTGATCCTGTGGCCCTGGACTGCATTTAGTTGTGTAATATCTCCTGCCTGGATTGTTTCAATGTCTCCTACAGGGCCAACAGCAGACTTGACTCCTCCTTCACAGCCTCTGGGATTAGCCTTCTAAGACACAGATTCTCTCATGCTGTCAACCCTCAGGTAGCTCCTGTGGCCGAGGAAAAGTCTGAAGTAATTTGAACGGCAGGTGTGCATTCTTCACAATTTTGTCTCCATTCCCTTTGCTGCTGTGCCCTCCGCCAAGCTCTTGCCGTACGCTTTCACTCACTTCCCTGCCTTTGGAGCTTAGTCACTGTTTTCTGGCTCTGAAATGCCAGCCCCTCTCATGTACCTGGGGAGCAGCTTTTATCTTTTAAGGTTTATTTCAAATGGCACCATTTTTTTTTTAATTTTTTATTTTTTATAAACATATATTTTTATCCCCAGGGGTACAGGTCTGTGAATCACCAGGTTTACACACTTCACAGCACTCACCAAATCACATACCCTCCCCAATGTCCATAATCCCACCCCCTTCTCCCAAACCCCCTCCCCCCGGCAACCCTCAGTTTGTTTTGTGAGATTAAGAGTCACTTATGGTTTGTCTCCCTCCCAATCCCATCTGGTTTCATTTATTCTTCTTCTACCCACTTAAGCCTCCATGTTGCATCACCACTTCCTCATATCAGGGAGATCATATGATAGTTGTCTTTCTCTGCTTGACTTATTTCGCTAAGCATGATACGCTCTAGTTCCATCCATGTTGTTGCAAATGGCAAGATTTCATTTCTTTTGATGGCTGCATAGTATTCCATTGTGTATATATACCACATCTTCTTGATCCATTCATCTGTTGATGGACATCTAGGTTCTTTCCATAGTTTGGCTATTGTGGACATTGCTGCTATAAACATTCGGGTGCATGTGTCCCTTTGGATCACTACATTTGTATCTTTAGGGTAAATACCCAATAGTGCAATTGCTGGGTCATAGGGCAGTTCTATTTTCAACATTTTGAGGAACCTCCATGCTGTTTTCCAGAATGGCACCATTTTTACCAGGTCCTTTGTGATCCCTCCATGAGTTAATCGCTGGGTCCAGTGTTCCCATCATACTAGGTACACTACAGAACTTACCAGGGTGCATATTGATTATTGGTTTAATATGCCTACCTCCCTGTTCATCTTGAGTTCCTTAACGATAGAAAGAGTGCATTTTGTCTTTGTTCTCAGAGCTTAGAATCTTTGCTTTGCATATAACATAGGCTCAGTACTTGTTTTTATGGGTATGAATGAATTAATGAATGAACAAATGTTTTTGAACAACCACTGTCTTTAAAGTTGTTGCCAAGGAATTCGGTCTCACCTATCCTATTCCAGGTTTTATGACCCAGAATGGCCGGTCTATGATGTCTCACACACAGTGGGTCTTCTAACATAACAGGATAATTGAGCAACTTTGCATTTATTCTGTTCTTGTCTTACTCTGGTTCCCCAAAGAATATTACCCTTAAATTCATAGGAAATATATTTTTGAGTATCTGCGGAATAATGAAATAGTAAACCAGGAATTCCAACATATGATTGCAGAAAGATGTAAGATGTTTTTGTCTACCACGTCAACTCCCTTTTTTTCTGGGAAATGTACCCTCTTCCAGGAATTGCTACCCTTGCTCCCCTCCCCCCACATCAACTACAACCATGGAATTTGAGGGAGGGCTGCTTGTCATAGTAGAGATGTGGGGACAAGACCCACAGCCATCCCATGTGAAGCCTTCTCTGCAATTTTTAAAAATTGAAGCTGGAAGAGTTCTCTTCCCCTTCCAAAAACCATTATTGTACAGTCATCTTATTGTCTGTTGGTCATTATCTGATTCCTCTTCCATAAGGTAGAATTTCTGTGTTTATTCAAAGATGTAGTCCCAGCATTGAGAACAGTGCAAAGTAGGGAAGTTTCTCAAAGTACATTTGTTAAACAAATAAATAAATGTTGGGAATATCTGGGTTAAGGGCTGCTTGTAGCCATGAAACAACATTAAAGAAAGCAGGTAAAGAACACATAGGAAGAAGCAAAGTAAGATGGGGGTCCTGAGAGTTCTGATCCTTGAGGTTCTTTGAGCTTCTATAGTTCATGTCTTTCAGTAATTCTCCCTTTTTTGGCTTCTGTAAGTTAACCTTACTGGCAACTAAAAAGAGTCCTGACTGATATAAAAGTTTTATTGTAACAAGTTAAGCTGGGAGATCCCAGGAAAGTGATTAATGGAGCTTACTTGGGATGGAATACGAAGGCATGGCAGTTGAACTTCTGAGCATATAAGTAAGGGACATTTGAAGAGGATTCATGTTGCCCTGGAAAAAACAAACAAACAAACAAAAAGTTGTACTCAGTGATTTATTGGGTGGGATCATATATGTGTTTCCCTTCCATTATGAATTATATTTACCCTGTCTTGTGATACCCAATCAGTCAGGGTTCAACTATAGAAACCATACTGGAGGAATAGCAGTAGTAGGAAATATATATTAGTAGTAGGACGTAGAGATGAGGGGACTTCTTACACGGAACTGGCTTATGTGACAGCAGGGGCTGGTGAGGGAAGTCTGAAATCCGTGGTGCAGGCGGTCAGGAGGTGAGGCTGGAACCCTCAGGCCAAAGCTGAGGCTGTTGTCCACAGGAGAGTGTCTGCTTCTTCAGAGAAGCCTTGGTTCTGATCTTAAGATATTTCGACTGATAGAATCAGGCCCACCCAGATTATCTAGCATAACTTCCCTTCCCTTAAGTCCACTGATTATAGACTTAACTCACATATACGAAATCTGTTAGCAACACCTCGATCAGTGTTGAATGGAATACCCGAACACTGTGGTCTAGCCAAACTGTCACATCAAACTGACCACTGTGCACCCACAGCCAGTGTACCTTGGGTTGTTGTAGGGCTTGAGACTATACTGCTGGGCCCATGCCCATCGAAGGGGATCCTGCCACATGCCCAGTGTCTGTCCAGTGACCCTTGGTCCTGCTGGATTCCCAACTAATAATCTTGTTTGCAACTTCTACCTTTTGCAGTCCTGGCTCCTATCATCTCTTCTGAAGTCCCATGACTGTCCCTGCTATTCCTCCAACTCATGGTGGACCACCTTATGGGTTCATAGGTTTTAACAGGTCACTTGCTTAGAATGCTTTGATGCTTCTAGAAAGACTGAAGTCCTAAGACAATAAGTGATTGTAGGCTTCTACTTTGCCAGAATTTTTTGGTCTTTTAATCACTCTGCACTCTGAAGATCCTTGTTTGGTGTTGTTTTGTAATTCCCTAAACATATCTTGCCTTTTCTCACCCCCATTCCCTTGCAAATACCCTTTCCTTTACCCAGAGCACTCCGACCCGGACCTTTATCTATCAGCTTCTCATTCTTCCATCCAGCAAGTCTTCTTTGATATTCCTCTTGCCCTACCTGCTTGCTGCATGCATTGCCTATGTCCCATGGCCCTCACCTCCTCCATTTGTCAGACCACATAGCGCCCTATGCTGTGAACTTTTTAACTTATTTTCTTTAAATATGAAGAATGTAGCCACAAGGAAAAAGGTGATGGTGAAATGTACAAAAAGAAAAATTTAGGCGTCTCATACAACCTCCTGAAGGATCTCTCTGCCAAACTCTTGACCCTTGCTTGTCGAACTTTCTGAAAAATTGCTTTTGCATATATCACTATATATATTGCATTTATAAGTAAACTAATACTAACAAGCTGCACTACGTCTTGCCCTCTTCACTTATATGAGAAAATATTTCCAGCCCAACACATAGACATTTACTGGAATAGATGCATTGTGGTAATACAAGTAGCTTTATTTAATGAATCTCATCTTGAGGAATATTTGGGTTATTTTCAGGTTTTTAAATATTATTTCTCTATCTGGGGCTACTTTTGTAAGTAAAGCTTTAGGATAAATTCTTAAGAGTGGTCCAAAGGACATTTTTAAAAATTTTGAAACTTATTGTCAAATTGCATTCCAAAAAGTTCACGCTAATTTAAATTCCTACTGACTGTATTCAAATTTTCTAACTTTGGTATTTTCTTTCCAATATCAAATATTGCCTATCTGCTTTCCTCCCTTCTTTCCTTCTTTCCTTCCTACCATCTTTCCTTCCCTCTTTCTCCCTTTAATTTAGAAAAGCTCTTTGAATTCAGAAAATTAACCTTTTATCTGTCATGTTTGTTTTAAATATTTTTTATCAATTTGTTATTTGTATTTGGACTTTGGCTATGAATTTTTTTTTTTTTTTGCCATATAAATGTTTTAAAGTTCTCAAATGTAATATACTAATTTCCTTTATGGTTTCTTGGTGCACTGTGTGAATGTCTGTTTTCTTGGCAGGAAATCCAGACCTGGGATTCAAAAGAGAAAATTACCCTTCATGCTGAAGGATTATTTTAAGAGTCATGGAGAAGTGAAAATGTATAAGGAATTTCATTACAAAATGCTTCTGTTCGGGGTCCTAAGGAGATCCTGTCTCAGTCCCTAAAAACTGGAAGGGCAAAGAAGGCCAGACAGTCTTAATTGAGGATTTCTTAACTTAATTGAGGTTGGGTTTCAATTCCAGCCTTGGGAAAAGCCGTATCTCACCAACCATCCCCCTTGTCAACGTGCAAATCTCACCCAGTCTGGCTTGCCAAGAAGTCTGAGAAGAAAGGTCC
The DNA here is from genome assembly GCF_011764305.1 of Mustela putorius furo. Lineage (NCBI taxonomy): Eukaryota > Metazoa > Chordata > Mammalia > Carnivora > Mustelidae > Mustela > Mustela putorius. Next base: position 2,808,804 of record NW_025421424.1, read on the forward strand.
GTAACTATGTTGGAGCCACAGTTTTGATTCACACTGTATGGTTTGAAAGAAAGTTCCGGGGGCACCTGGGTGGCTCAGTGGCTAAGCCTCTGCCTTCAGCTCAGGTCACGAGCCCGGGGTCCTGGGATGGAGCCATCGGGCTCCCTGCTCCTTGGGAACCTGCTTCTCCCTCTCCCACTCCCCCTGCTTGTGTTGTCTCTCTCACTGTGTCTCTCCCTGTTAAATAAATAAATAAAATCTTAAAAAAAGAAGATTTAGAAAAAGAAAGAAAAAAAGAAAAGAAGGAAGGAAGGGAGGGAGGAGAAACATTCACTCCTGGAATTTCACACATGTTCTTTCTGTGTCACGAAATAAAAAAGAGATAAAGAACATCCTTTGCTGAGGTCAGTGGAAGCTAAGAGGGATCACCTGGCTCAAGCAGGCGGCCCCCCTGCCACCCTCCATGTGGTCATCACTTACGGAATTTATTCCACCTTAGGCGAGTTGCTCCTAAAGCGTTGGGGTCCACAGAAACAGCAGCACTGTGGCTATGGCACTGCCGCTCCCGTTGGCTTCCCAGTCATCTCTTTAAGAACCCAGGGTCCTGGGATCGAGTCCCACATTGGGCTCTCTGCTGAGCCGGGAGTCAGCTTCTCCCTCTCCCTCTGCCTCCCTCTCCCTCCCTCTCGAATAAATAAGTAAAATCTAAAGAAGGAGGAGGAGGAGGAGGAGAAAAACCACACATGAAGTGAAGGACAACTTCTTCCCAGGCAGCAAAGTGTGCCAGGGCACCATATGTGTAGTCATCGTGAGTTCTCATGTCCCATAGCTTTTGGGTTTGCAGTTATGTTTGACCTCTTTGCTGGCTAGGTCAATGCTGGGTCAGGGTGACAGAGTTAGATATAGGGCCAGGAGAGGATTAGGTGCTGGAAACAAGTCTGAAGAAGATTCCCAAACCCAGCCCCTGAAGAAAATCCAGGTCATGGAACAGGCCAGAATTGGGCAGTGGGTAACCACAAGAGAAGATCCAAGACTGGAGCAGAGGCAGGAGCAGAATCTGTGGTCCCATCCAAGGTCAAAGCCACGAGGAGTTAATAGGGTAACGAAGCCCAGAAGTCCGAGAGCAAGGACAGTCACTGAGAGCAGGATGGCTTCTCAGAACCCTCAATCCCTGCCCCACGGCCATGACTCTTCATTTTGAAGGCAAGGGTCATAACCCTTCATTCCAGACTAAGAGCAACTGCCTTCAGTTCTGGGGCAGGAGGGACATATCTGACAGTGGCCAGGCCCTGAGAGCACCACCAGTCCAGGACCCTAGGGTCCTGAAGTGCCTGTGATCTGCTGTGTGGGAGCAGCTATTGGGGAGAAGGCAGCCTTGTGGTTCTCCAGGCTCCGGGCCACCTTCTTCTGTTCCTAGGCCCTGCTCCTCTCCTCAGCTTTAGCCCTTTAATTACATTTTGTTTTTCCTAGCGGAAATATTGGTTTCACTTTCCCATTTTGATTTCTAATTACAGTTTTTAAATTAGGCAAGTAATACATGATCGTTGGAAGATATTTAAGTGGGTGCCTGGGTGGCTCAGTGGGTTAAGCCTCTGCCTTTGGCTCAGGTCATGATCTCAGGGTCCTGGGATCGAGTCCTGCATCGGGCTCTCTACTCGGCAGGGAGCCTGCTTCCTCCTCTCTCTCATTCTCTCTCTGCCTGCCTCTCTGCTTACTTGTCATCTCTCTCTGTCAAATAAATAAATAAAATCTTTTAAAAAAAAGAAAAAGAAAATATTTAAGTAATATAAAAATAGGTAAAGAGTGAATCTCTTTCTTTTACTTTATTCCCACTCCCCAGTGGAAAGCAACATTAAAAATTAAATCTGTGTATGTTTGGAATTTTTCTAGGTGCTTACATATACCTAGGTCATTAATTTTTTTAAGGATCTTATTTGTTTACTTGAGAGAGAGTGATAGAGAGAGGAGAGAGCACAAGCCAGGCCAAAGGCGGGAGGGGGGAGAAGTAGACTCCCCACTGAGCTGTGATTCCTGACTTGGGAATCAATCCCAGGACCCTGGGATCATGACCTGAGCTGAAAGCAGATGCTCAGCCCACTGAGCTACCCACACCCCTAGGTTATTTTTTAAGCCTACGGTTACACTATTTCTATTGTTCCAAAGCTTGCTTTTTTTCCACGCCAGCACACATTATACACACTTGTTCCATTTCAGTATAGTTGTATCAGCTCCATTCCTATTAATGCCTACATAGTAGTCATAGCAAGAATATGCCATGTATTATCATCCTTATATTACTCCTATATTACAAGCAATGTTGCCTTGGACATTCTTGTGCAGGTAGTACTCCTGCTTGCTGTACAGGTGTTTCTACAGGATAAATTTCTAGAAGGGAATTCCTGTGTCATCAGCTATGCACACTTAAAATTGCAATAGGTACTGTCAAATGCTTTTTTTTTTTCCAGGCTATGCTCTCACTCTTATCATCTCTGGGTATTATTGTTCCCCTTCACGAACCAGAGTCTGATCTGATGTATACTCCACACTTTGATAGTCATGGGTGTTCTGAGCCTGGCACTAATCTTTTGGTTGTGAAAGTTACTCCTGCAAGCTGAAAGCTCCTGGGATGGGCTTCTTGGGCTCTTCTACCATGCCCACTCTTGGGTTCACTGGGCATTATAAAAATTTTGACCTTAACTGTTCTGTACATTGTACAGTTTGCCTACTGTCTGCCCTATCCTATTTCATTTAATCCTCACCAAGTTTCAACTAGGTAGGGAGGAAACTTTTCTTCTGGGGGCTCAGAGCAGTTAAAGACTTTCTTAAGTTCAAGTGGCTAATAAAGGAAAAAAAAATAGGACTTGAATACAAGTCTTCTAAGTTCAAAATCCAAGTTCTAGCCACCCCTGCCTCTCTAGCCCACGGAGGACCACAGAATTTGCATTTCTGATCTATAGCTTTCTATCCTTTTTAGATCGTCTACTATATCTAAAGAACCTGAAGTTTGTTTGTCAGTTGGTTAAATTTGGGGCTACTGTCATTTGTGACTTAGGGGCATCAATTTTGCCATAAAAATGTTTTTGCAATTTGAATATTCTGGTATGTGGCCCAAGATGACCCAGGGCAACATCTCCAGGAGAAGATAACTGGCAGGGAGCCAGGAAGCCTCATGGTGACCTTATCTAGTAAGTGTCAGTGCTGGAATTGGAACCAGACCCATCTGACTCCAAAGCCAAAGTCTTTTTACATTTACTTTATACATCATCTCGTATAGAGCAAGATGCTCAGGGCAGAACATCAATGCATTCTTTCCTTATAGGCAAATTACACGGGAAGCTAAATTCTCAGAAGGCTGCATGCTGAGCATGGAATCAGAGCAAGGAGAGTTCAGGGTCTTAAGAAGTTAATTTCAACTCAGGTAGCTGCAGGCAAGCTTACCCACTAGGGGGTCATATGCTCAAAACCCAATAGAGGCTGAAAAGAGTGTAACAGAAACAAAGAGTAAAGCAGGTCAGGGAGCAGGTGTAATAGAGATGAGTGGGGACTAACTGGCTACCTGGAGAGTGCATCCCTTTCTAAAGGGAACAGATGATCTGTTATAGCTCTGGCCCATTGTTGCCACTGCCGTTAATCCAGGTCTTCCCAATTTTTTAATCAAAGCTAGAAACCTGCATTTTTCTAGGTGAAATTAGTTGACAACTTAAAAAAATATTATGAGTCAATACAAGGTGGATCATGCAAGCTTGCCTGTGGGCCAGGCTTGGCTGGTCAAGCGCCTGTCTGTGAAGTTGCACAATAGAAAACTTCTCCCAAGAAAACCACATGCTCCTAGCCATTTACAAATGGCTTCTTGACCTCTCAAAGATCAAGATCCACACCCTTCAGATTTTCCTTTTGATCCTTCAGGACCAACCTCTCTTTACAGTCTTTCTCCAGGTGGAATAGAATATACTTTCATGCATTTCCTCTTACTAACTTATACCTACATTTCAGGGAGAATTCCTAGCTCAGCTTTTGGTTGGATTGATGTTTACATACTCAACCCTTTGCGTTTAATTATTACGTCCATTATTATTATTGGAGTTGTCTTTATTCTTAGACTAGATGGCTAAGTGCTGCCTTTGAGTGTGAATTTTACTGATTCAGCTTTTGGAGGGCAACCCAATTTTCAAGTCCTGGGGGTCTTTCATTGTTGCCATGTCCTAGGGATGAAAAAAAAAAACCACCTTTGTTTTTACTTTTTTCAGATGTTAAGACATTAAGATATATAAATATGACTTTGTTAGCTGACAGATAGATTGTCTTTTTTAGTGGATATGATTTATTTCCATAAGAAGTTTTGGGAGAGGTACAGCCTACAGGAAGAAATAAGGATGTTCTTGCACATATACCAAAATGCACAGGAAGAACTGAGCTGGATTTTAATTCCAAATGAAGGCTGAACGTTTCCCCCTAGCCCCTCCGTGATGCTGGAGTTGACCCTCCTCCCCTCCAAATGGGGAGACAGCTACTCCTGCCTCGTGGCACCCAGCAGCCTCAGCACCTGTTAAAACCACAGTAGAAAGGGGAGAAGGAGAAAAAGCTCCCGGAAGTGGAAGGCAGCTCTGCCCTTCAGGCACATCGTAGCAATCACACTTTAGGGCAGGAAGCTCGTTTTTTTAGAAGAAATGAACTGTGAATTCAGCAGCATTCTGGCATGAGGACTCTACCAGCATCCTCAAAATAATCATGTCCATAATCAACTAAAAAGGCTATCTTTAGTTAACAAGGGTTAGATCTTCACAAAAGAGCTATTAACAAGATACTCATTTTCGCATCTGGCTGGCTCAGTGGGTTAAGCCTCTGGCTTCAGCTCAGGTCATGATCTCAGGGCCCTGGGTTCCAGTCTTACATCAGGATCCCTGTTCAGCAGGGAGTCTGTCTCTCCTTTTCCTTTTGCCCTGCCCCTCTTATGCTTTCTCTCTCTCCCTCTCTCTCTCTCTCTCTCTCAAATAAATAGATCAAATCTTAAAAAAAGAAAAAAAAGATACTCATTCAAGGTTCACTAGTCAGACTTCCTTGAGAGATACCACCTTGTCTTTAGTGTTGAGACATGACACATGGTAACACATGTTACAAAGTAAATGACATTCCTCCAGAATCTAAATAGCTAGGAAGGTAAAATAACCAGATCTTCCTTCCACTCCGATAGCCTTGCAGAGTGATAATGATGCCAACCCAAAAAAGCCTGTCATCTTAGAAGTTTCTAAAGTTTCTGTGAATCACCATAAAGATTTATTTATAGTCTTGTGAAAGGCATGTCCATTGTTTTTATGGTAAACAAATTCTTTGAAAATTGGTAATCTGAAATGCAAGATTTCCCAAGGCAGGTTTAGCAGGAAAATTCCCTGTTTGCCTCCCAATGATCCCACCAGATTATCCAAGGATTTCATGGGATTTCTACTCCTTAGACTTGGGTGGGAAAGAGTATAGTCTAACAGACATAGGCTCCAATCCTATCCACTTAAATCTACAAGCTGGGGCAAGTTCATTGACTCTCTGAGCTCAGTTTCCTCAAATGAGAATTGAAAATAGCAATACTTGCATCAAGAGCCAATTCACATGGAGATTGAATGAGATAATGTGTAATAATGACATGGCAGACAATAATCCTTTAACAAATGGTGCCTGCCAACATCTTCTTTAACTCAATCACCTGTTTAGAGGGCAGTCAATGACCATGAGGCATATAATGCACTGCTCTGAAGGAATCTTCTCCACTGGGAAGAAATGGCAACCACCCTGGAAACACTGAGACCGTTCACAGGAAGTCCTCCAATATCAGTTTGGAAACTGGCAGACGCTGTGGATACAAATGGCAGAGCACTCTTCCTCCTTCATTCTCCCCAGGTCCCCTCCGTGAGCAGCAGAGCTGGGACAGAGCAGGACCAAGCTCCCTAGCTTCCTGCCCAGTTGGCTCACAACCTGTGAAGGGCAGGCTGAGCATCACAGCCAACCCGGGGATGGTGGATACAATTATCTCCCAGCCCTTTGAAGCTTTGGCCAGGAATATTTGTTGTCACCATCACTTGTGATTAGCGCAGCAACGTCCTCCTGCAGAAGACAGAATCCTTTGTCTGCCACCCTCCATCCGCCGCTGCTGGAGAGCAGGAAGTGGGAAGAGGGGCGAGAGGGGCTGGCGCCCCTCTCCTCTTGGTCCAATTTCACACATTGGTTTTTCAGCATTAATAAATTGGTTACATTTGCCCCGCATTTGGCAGGCGAGGTTTCTAATAACACTCTGATCCCTTCAGAGAACATGAATCACTGGCATGCGGGGGTTCTGGTTACCTCCCCCCGACTCTCTGCTGCTGAAGGCCCCACACATTAGCAGGGGTCAGGCACTCGCCTGGGCCGGGGCAGGGTCTAGGACAAGGGCCATGGCTTCGAGGCACTGCCATGGAGCTCAAAGATTTTCCCTCAGAGGGAGAACAGATAACTTTGAGCCCGGGCCATGTGCAGCTTTCTCCAGCTGTCAATCCTACCTGGTTTGCATGTAGATTGAGAAAACGTGTGAGATTTTACCGCAAGTCTCAGTCCAGAGAATTCGAGGGGGGCGGGGGGTGGGTGGAGAGGGGATGGGAGAGAAAAAAATGTGTGATGCAGATGTCTGAGTTTCGTGCTGCCCCGACAGCTTCCTTTGTGCGGTGTGGATCTTTGCGGAGCAATCGCCTTGAATGAGGACAGTGTATAACGCAGGCACATTTCTCGGAGGCAGCTTTTCTTCTTGCCAGTGAATTAGATGTGTGAAAGTTCCATGAGCTGGGGGAAGCCCCAGGCTGAAAAGAGGCCCAGAGCCAGGGGCCAGCCACACCTTCAGCCTTGGTGGGCCAAGTGGAGGGAAACCAGAAGGGGAAAGAAAGAAGCTAGAGAGAGCAGGGCAGGCCTGGGACAAATCCAGCCAATGAAATGGGAGGAAGAGAAGGAGAGAGAACAATGGAAAAAGGGAAAAAGGGAACTGAGAAGAGATGAGAGGAAAGGAATCCCGTTTAATCCAATAGATGTTTTATGCTCACCTCTACTTGAAAGGAGTGTTGTTGGGTTTTTGTTTTTTTGTTTTTTTTTAGATTTTATTTGTTTATTTGAGACACAGAGAGAGAGAGCAGGAGCAGGGGGAGGGGCGGGGGGAGAGGGAGAAGCAGACTCCCCACTGCACATGGAGCCTGACATGGGGCTTGATCCCCAGACCCTGAGATCATGGACTGAGCTGAAAGCAAACACTTAACTAATTGAGCCTCCCAGGTGCCCCTCCAAAGGAGTGTTTTTTACATAGCAAGTATATATCCAATCTAGTCCCTGTCCTCCGAGAGCTTACAGGCCAGTTTAAAAATCAGCCATACAAATCAGTCCTGGAATGGGATATGACAGGGTATAATACAGACATCAGCGCTGTGGGGCATGATAAGCAAGGGCAGAGGTTCTCCTGTAGAGCAGGTGGATCTTTATTTTTTTTTAATTTTATATATGTATATATAAAATTATATATATGTATTTATTAACATGTAATGTGTTATTTGTTTCAGGGGTACAGGTCTGTGAATCATCAGTGTTACACAGGTGGGTCTTGAGTGTCTTGTAGAAGGGTGGATCCGCTGAACTAGGAGAGGTGTGGGGAGGGCATTCCTGAAGGAAGTGTTAGTACAGAGTACAGTGGAGGAACAGGGAATCAGTGATAGACACATGGAGGGGCACCTGGGTGGCTCAGTGGGTTAAGCTGCTGCCTTCGGCTCAGGTCATGATCTCAGGGTCCTGGGATCGAGTCCCGCATCGAGCTCTCTGCTCTGCAGGGAGCCTGCTTCCTCCTCTCCCTCTCTCTGCCTGCCTGTCTGCCTGCTTATGATCTCTGTCTGTCAAATAAATAAATAAAATCTTTTAAAAAAAAAAAAGAAAGAAAGACACATGGAAAATAAAGGAAAATGAAGAGAGGCCTATGGTTGTCTTAGTCACCACACAAGCCATGGGCTGCTTTAGACCTTTTCATCCCAAGGAATTAGAATTGGAGCTTCTATAGGGTCCTGTAAACCAGGGCAAGCCGTCAACACAGCAGCCGGGTTCCAAGCCCAGAGGGGAGGGAGGACTCCCACACTGAGGAGAAGCAGAATGGGCAGAGGTTTCCAGTCAGCACACCTGAGACACCGAGTCCTATCAGAGCCTGACCTGCTAGATTCCCAAGTTCACACGCTCATTCTTTCTCCGTCTCTATATCTCTGTCTCCTCAATCTTTCACTGTGTCTTTCTGTGTCTCTGTCTCTGTCTCTCTCTGTTTCTCTCATCTCTCTGACTCTGCCTCACTCTCTCTCTCTCCCCTATATCCTTCTCTCTATGGTTTTCAGGATTCCCAGGAAGGAAGGACTTCTCTTCTGTTTTTCCCAACTTTTTATTTTGAAATTTGTAAACCTTCACAACAGAGCAAAGAATACCATTCTGAAAACAGGGTACATTTTGAGCCATTTCAGCATTATTGACATGTGATTTCTGTAGACAGGGCTGTGCTGATAAACTCGGTCTCTGGCAGGGGGGAAGCCTTCTTTGGTAGTATTCGCCAGTTCCTATAACCTAAAAATTCCCGCCATGGCTCATTGCAGGCTAATTTTAAACCAATGGTTTAACAAACGGCTTGCAAAATTCCTGAATATTTAAATGCTCTCAGGAACTGGTAAGAGCAGCTCGAGTGTACCACATTTTCCTGAACTACATTAAATAACTTGCAGATACCGTGGCACTGAACCAAATAACTTCAGCATGTGCCTTCTAGGAATAAGGACATTCTCAAATGTAATCACAACACCATTATCACACTTAAGGAAAAATTAGCAACGCATTTCATAATATTATCCAATAGACATTTCCCACTAAAATATCCCCAACTGTTCCCCAAATGTCTTTTATAGCATTTTTTAAAAAACTGAGAATCCAGGGAAGGTTGCATATTGCCTGTGGTATTTTCTTTAGTTTCTTTTAATCTAGAGTGGTCCCCCTGACTTCTTTTTCAGTTGTCCTTTTTTAATGACATGGACCTTTTTTGAAGAGCTCACGTGAATGTTTATAGAATGTGCCACATTCTGAATGTGTATGGTTGTTCCTCATGGTTACATGCAAATTAAATTCTTTTTGACAAAAATAATCCATACTCTTTACCTCGTATCAGGTGGCACTCATAATCAAAAGTCTCAAATAATGTCAGATTGTTCCACTTTTGGTGACACTAAGTTTTATCATTTACTTAAAGTAGAAATCACCAAATGACTCAATTTATTAAGAAGGTAACTCCCCCCTATATAACTGATAAATAATTTATGAGGTACCATGCTGATGTTCTGTGAACCTCTTGTCCAAAAATCTTGTACTCAGTAGTTAGCATCTGTATGATTCTTGCCTAAATCAATTATCACATTAGGGCCTGAATACAGTGATTTTTCTGTCACTTCTTTTACATTTATTAGATCTCGTTTTCTTGAAAGTCCTTTTCTTTTTAATATGATTATGGACTCATGGACTTTTTTTTTAAAAACTTCAACGAATTATAATCCATTACTGTCACCTTCTTTTTGATGTTCAAATTATCCCACACTTGGCCAGGGGGAACCACTTCAGGCAGGATCCTGTGTCCTTTTGACATGACCTCATTAATCTTTAAGTATTTCCTCTCTTTCAGGCACAGCACAATTCCCCAGGCTCACCTGCATTTGCCCTGCACCAGGGCCAGAGCCAGAAGCAGTTATTTTTTTCAAAGAGCCCTGATTTTTTTAGGGGGAAATGATATTTAGAAATCAAGATCTGGGTTCTAGGTGTGCTCATTGCTACAGTGATGTTATTACTTTTAGGTTCTTTCATTGATGTGATTTTATGTGTGTGTGTATGTGTGTGTGTGTATCATATATATGATATATATAAAATTTTATATATAGATATATATTTTATATTACATAAACTATATACAATATAATTTATATATAATTTTATATATACATAAATTATATATTTTTAAATATGTATATATAGTAAGTTCCCTAACCCCAAGTATCTCAGAGTGTGATCTTATTTGGAGACAGAATGTTTACCAAGGTAATCATGTTAAAATGAAGTCATTAAGGTGGGTTTTCATTCAACATGACTGGTGTCCTTATAGAAGGGGAAAATTGGGACCCAGAGACGCATATGGTGGGGAAGAGATATGAAGACATAGGGAGAAAACAGTTGTCTGCAGGCCAAGGAGGGGGACCTGGACCAGAGCCTTCTCTCCCAGCCCTTAGGAGGGACCAAGCCTGCTGATATATTGTTCTTGGACAGAGCTGTGACAGAAAACATTGCTGATGTTCCAACACCCAATTTGTGGCACTTTGTCATGGCAGCCCTAGCAAGCAAATATGCCACCATAACAAATTACCACAAATATATCAGCTTAAAACAAAACAACACACACTTATTACCTCACATTTCCGTAGAAGTCTGGTATGGGCATCTCCCAGCTCAAGTCAAGGTGTCTGTGGGATTCCATGGCTTTCTGGAGTCTCTAGGGGGAATCTGCTTCCTTGTGCCTTCCAGTTGTTGGCAGAATTCAGTTCCTCGTGGCTGTAGGATTAAGGTCCCTGTTCCCTCGCTGTCAGCTGAGAGGCCACTTGCCCGCCGGCTCATGCCTTCCCCATTCCCTCTTCAACACCGGCCATGGCAGGCTGAGTCCTCTCATGATTTGAAACTCTGCAGTATCTCCATTCCTTGCCTCATTTTTTTTTTTTTTTTATACTCCGCTTCTTCCTCTTCCACATTTAAGGGCCCATGTCATTTCATTGGGCCCACTCAGGGAATCTGGGATAATTCAGGTAACTTTAATTCTATCTGCAAAGTTTCATTTGCCATGTAACATAACATATTCATGGTTTCCCAGCATAGGGAGCTGAACAAGCACTTGGAACACAGCATACCGGACCCGGGTTCCAGCATGGCCCGTGTGACCGGGAGCTGGTAAGCAGTCACTCGACTTTCGGGAATCATTTTTCCCAAAAAGAATTTTTCAGTTTCCTCAGCTACAAGTAGAATCAAGGCTTAAGTAGTAAGCCTTGTTTAATAGATAGCTTCCTTATGGAAATACTAGGTCTGGGGCACTGATTTGGAGAATCAGGTTTGAAGCAGATCATGGAGGATCCCCTTAGCCAGTCTAAGAAGTCTGAGTTCTATCTTCTAGGAGCTGATGGGAGGATTTTTTTTTTTTTTTTTACATAGGTGATAAATGAATCTATTGTTTGAAAAGTTAAAACACGAGTATATAAAAGCAGGCTTTGCTCACAGTTAATAATATTACAGACATTTTTGCAAATTTTTCTTTTTATTTTTACTAAACCTCCTGTCTTAACAATTCTTCCCTGCTAATACTTTTTCTCTTTAACTGTATGTAGCATTTCACAGGATAGATTGGTTTAACCTATTTGGCAATTTCTCTCTTGAATACAAAGATTGTTTATAATGTTACGGCATTACAAATAAGGTAGTAACGTATATCATTACAGCTCATGTTCACAGAGATTTACTACCTGATGGCATTTCTAGAGCATGACCCCCAAATACTAAATGTGCTTCAGAATTACCTGGAGGTCTGGTTAAAGCATGGACTCCCAGACCCTGCTTCCAGAGTTTGATTTAGTAGGTCAGGTGTAGGGCCTGAGAATTGGCATTTTTAACAAGTCCCAATGTGAAGCTGATATTGTTGGATTAGATCACACTTTGAGAGCCATCTTTTTACACTATGGATTCCTAAAATTGAATTGTTGATTTCAAGCTGATGCACATTTTTCATGATGATGTGTCCTCCACGTTGTCTTCCGCTAAGTTTGTACCAGTTTCCGTTCCCACCCACAGTGTGCAAGGATGCCCCTGTCTTCACCTTTGCCAATCCTGGCCAGTATAACTTCAACTCTTCTTGCCAATTGAATAGTAAAAAATGGAATTCTACCATTGTTCTATTTTATAGTACTCTGAATGACTTTTTTATGATTTTTTTACAGTAGCTTCTACTTTTTTGTCTTTTTATAAGACTACCATTTATTGCAAAAAAATTAAGAACTCAATTATCATATGGTTTCATTTATTTATGGAGCATAACAAATATCATGGAGGACAAGGGGTGTTAGAGAGGAGAAGGGAGTTGGGGGAAATTGGAAGGGGAGGTGAATCATGAGAGACTATGGACTCTGAAAAACAATCTGAGGGGTTTAAAGTGGCAGGGGGGGTGGGAGGTTGGGGTACCAGGTGGTGGGTATTATAGAGGGCACGGATTGCATGGAGCACTGGATGTGGTGCAAAAATAATGAATACTGTTTTTCTGAGAATAAATAAATTTTAAAAATTTAAGAACTCTTGATAAGCAAAAAGATGATAAACTTATCCATAATTCCACCACACACAGATCACCTGTATTAACATTTGCTGTATATTGTAAGCAATTTTTTCATTTAACAACATTCTGTGAACATTTTTTCCATATCATGTCATTAACTACTCTTCACCAATATCGGCCTAAAAGGCTGCATCATATTAATAGAATATTTTTGAATGAGGATTGATATTTAAAAAATGATGTTTTGGGGAAGGTCAGTCTAGCAGCAGGGCTGGGAATGGGAAGAACCCACACGCAAGGAGTAATTAGGAAACTACTGAAATAATGCGAGAGAGTGGTGACATGGGGGGAGAAGGCCAGCAGTGACTACAGGAAACATTAGGAAGAAAAAATCAACACCTTGGTAGCATCCAGGATGGAGGGTAAGTGACAATTCAAAGCTCAATCCCCAGGAGTGCCCTGGGTTTCAGGGCTGGAAACTTGGAAGATGCCTTCTAATGAGCAGAGATCATCTTTGCTATTTCTGATCACCAAATTTATCTCGATTTAGAGATTTAGAGAATGCAAGTTAACTTCACAGAGGAAGAACTTCATTTAGGAGAACAGCAGACCTGAACTCCCAGAGCCCAGGCATAAGGCCCCATTGCAATGTAGGGAGTCATTATTTTGAGAGACTCTACAGTGAGATGGAAAGACCACACTCTTGACCATTAAAAAGAGGGCACTGTGCACTGCTGCTCTGCCACTTGTTGTGACCTTCGGCAAGCCTCTTAACCTCCTTGAGCTTTTTTGTCTATAACATGAGAGTGATAATATTTACTAGATAGAGTCATTGTGTGAATTAAATGAGGTGCTATGTAAAATGTAGTCTGTAAGCAGGGCGTATTTAAGAAGTGGCAGTTTCTTTTATCACTGTAAAAAGAGCAATATTATAATAAAGTAATAATATCCCTGTAAATTGTCCCACAACTTGGTCCCTCCCCAGAGACGCACTCATGGCTAACCAGGGCATGACGATTTGTCAATGAAATGAAACTCATCAGTGAAATGAAGTTAATGCTGAAATAGTCCCTTTTGCCCATAAGCTGTCTTCCCCGGCACACAGAGGGCTGTGGCTTACCTCATGAGCCAGAGCCATGGGGATGTGCTGTGAGGGTGGCTGGAGAGACTCCTTGTGTGTCAGAAACTTCCAGAGGTTTTCTGATCACACGACGGTGATGTCCATAGCAGAAGCAATGAGGATTTTGAATCAACATTGACAGACTCGCTGCTTACTCTTCTGTCCCCCCTCTTCCACCAGCTCACAAGGATCTCGGGCTCAATGTTTCTCTGTGGCTAGAGTACAAACACTGATCATAACAAGAGACGAGGAGGTCAGAGGGAGAAGCAGACTCCCTGCAGAGCTGGGAGCCCTGTGCCGCACTTGGTCCCAGGATTCTGGGATCACAACCTGAGCCAAAGGCCGTGGCTTAACCAACTAGGCCACCCAGGCACCCCGGAATATTACATTTGAATGTGCCCAGCATGGTGTCTGAGAGAAGTGGGAAACTTGCTGTTGGCTTTCCTTGGGGACCCTCTCTAAATCTATCTCTCCATGGGCCAGCAGGCCAGAAATTGTAGTGGTTTCAGCTGCCAGGCAAGTGTCTAGTGTAGGATTAACAGAGACATCAAAATAGCCATCATTCTCCCCACCCCCCGTAAACTCCCCACAACCAACAACTCTGACACAACGAGAAACACCAAATATCTACTTTCCTAACTTAACTCTTGTCCCTTGCGGTTGGAAGAAGAGAAAACTTAGATTCAATCACCAACACCCCATTTGCCTTAGATGACATGAAACACATTCCTACATGGCAGGTAACAGGTTTTCTCCGGAAAACATGGGGGCACCTGCTGGTCTGCCAGAGAAAGCGCACCAACATTTATCTGCTCAGGATCTACTCCTCCAGCTTGAGCCCTGTTACATGCCCTTGCTGAATCTTATTTTCACAACAGCTGTGAGATGGATGTTATTATCCTCATTTATCAGATGAGGAAAAGACTCCGAAAGATTTAGGGGTGCTCAGCACAATAGGGGTTATCTGCCTCCCCCTTGTCCACATTTCTTTGAATTTTCCAGTATATGTTCCTATCATCTTGGTTGTAGATGGTTCTAGACCAGGTTCTAGACCAGTAGTCTTCCAGCCCATGCAAAGGGAGCAAGCAGTGTAGACCATATTTCCATCTTCGGAACAGTCTTCAGTTTCACCTGGTGGCAAACTAGACCCAAGTTAAATTCCATGGATACAGTGTTAAACTTTGAGCGCTCCTTCTCAAGCCCAGGTTGTGGAGACCTTGCGCAATAAAGGTGGAATTACATTTTTTAAGTTAAAGCCCGAATTGTTGACTCCTTGGTTAAAAACAAATCCGCATACAACGTGCACCAGTTCCCCAATTCTTTTTTTTAACAAGACCATTATGTTTTCAAAAGTGAAGTCAGTGGAAATGTGCTGTTTCCTGCTGCCCCATGTCCCTGTTCCTTTTCTCTCTTTCTCACCCTGTGTGTGAATATTACAGGTTTCCTCCTTCCAGAGATGCTCACAGCTGTTTCCCTTCCTCCCTCTCTTGAGCCCTGGAGGGCAGCTTTCATTCTTCTACCTCAGCCTGCCTGGGGCCCCATGGAAACTTCCCCATGGTATGATTGCTTCCACACTTTTATATGCTTTAAAGAATATCAGCTGAGAACTGCTTATTGATCCCGAGTGGGGAATCCTCCCTTACAAAGCAATTTGCAGCCGTTGAAGGAATGTCGGGGCACCCTTCTCAATATCCTGCGCCCCCCTCCCACACCCTCCATGCCCCATTTGCATGTTGACACCCTCTAAGCCAAGCCCACCTTTGCCCGTGCCTCCTTTTCTAAGGATGTCCGACGAAGCTGACTTTTTGGATTCTCGGGCACTCATCCTGTGAACCATTTGAGCATTCCAGTTTTACACTAGATCTCTATCTACTTTGGAGATTTTGTTTCTTTTTTTTTAAAGATTTTATTTATTTGAGAGAGAAAGAGAGAGCAGAGAGAGAGAGAGAGAGAGAGAGCACACAAGAGGTAGGAAAAAGCAGGGGCAGAGGGAGAGGGAGAAGCAGGCTTCCCAAGGAGCAGGGAGCCTCACGCAGGACTCCATCCCAAGACCCCGGGATCATGACCTGAGCAGCAGAAGGCAGATGCTTAATGACTGAGCCACTCAGGCGCCCCTGAAGATTTTATTTTGGAAACCCAAATATCGAAAAGATGCAGCTGCTCCCCAAGCACTTAAAGTCCTGAGACACCTGGATGGATTCCACCTGCTCGGCTAGCATGAATCCTTCCGACCCTCCTCTCCCACCAAGTAGCAGGAAAATGGTGGCTGGCTAGGGTAGAGGCCATTTTTCACATTGCTCCTGATTAGCAGGACCCAACATACTGCAGGCCATCAGTGCTTGGCTCAGAGTAACAATGAAGAGAGGAGAAAGCAGCTTTGGGGTGCCCATTTGGCTCCAGGCATTGTACTAGTCTAGTCAGGGTCAAATATGGTATTTTATTAATCCAACCCACAGCCTCTCTAGAAAATTTGACACCATGCTCCTAGAAAATGAACACTTTCCATGGCCCTTTCTCCAGTCCTCATGATTTTACCAACAAGAACCCTAAGTTCAGAGAAATTAAACGGTTTGCCCAGGTCACACAGCAAAGAAGCAGACACAGGCAACTGGACCCTGTTCCTCCAAGTTCAATGTACTTCCCCTTTCTCCACAGCTGGCCAGGGCTCTGTAGACTCAAAATTCACACTGGAAATAAAGTCAGTGCACTGGAGTTTTCATTTTGGTACGATGCTATCTGCCACTGTTCTATGAATAGGAGTCCCCATTCCAACAGTGATGCTCCCTTTCTGCTAAGGTACTAACAAAGCCACCATCTGGTTGCAGCCTCTGAATCCAGACCCCTCGAAATCCCCTTAGGCCTGGTCAGCTGAGTCGGAGAGAATGCAGCACATTTTTTTTAAAACAGGCCTTTTTTTCTCAAAAATAGTTCCAAAAATATTTCCCCAAAATAGAACCATTATTTTATTTATTTATAAAATATTTTACTTATTTATTTGACACAGAGAAAGAGAGAGCATAAGCAGGAGGAGCTGCAGAGGGAGAGGGAGAAGCAGGCTCCCTGCTGAACAGGGAGCCTGTCCTGGGGCTCTATCCCAGGACCGTGAGGATCATGACCTGAGCCCAAGGCAGACACTTAACAGACTGAGCCACCCAGCACAATAAAGTTGAGTTAACCTCTTCAACTTAACACCTTTCCCTCCTATTCATATACTGCTTTCAAAAGGAATACTGAACAAGGGGCACCTGGGTGGCTCAGTAGGTTAAGCCTCTGCCTTCCGCTCAGGTCATGATCCCAGGGTCCTGGGATGGAGTCCCACATCGGGCTCTCTGCTCAGCAGGGAGCCTGTTTCCTCCTCTCCCTCTCTCTCCCTGCCTGCCTCTCTGCCTACTTGTGATCTCTGTCAAATAAATAAATAAATAATCTTTTTAAAAAAAACAAACAAACAAACAAACAAAACAAAAGGAATGCTGAACTATTTTGAGCTACTGTATTAAGTTCATAAACTATTCCTCTCCCTGACTTAATGTCTACTACAGGACTTTTCCTCTAAGGAAATATGCTATCTGTCATTGCTTTTTTGCTAGTCCCCAGACAGGTGGGTCTTTGCTTTTCAGTGCCCTTTCTACCTTATATAAAAATGCTTATGCTGGAGGAGAGTTGGGGGGGGGTAGCTGGCTGATGGATATTAAGTAGTAATGGGTGTTATATGCAACTGATGAGTCACTAAACTCTAGCTCTGAAACTAATAATACACTATATATTAATTAAATAAATTTAAATTTAAAAAATTTGTTGTTATTACTAAAAGTGGAACCAGAAATCCTAGCCTGTTGCAAATAATTTTAAAAATACATTGAAATTGGGTGCTTAGGTGGCTCAGTTGGTTAAGCGTCTGTCTTGATTTCTGCTTAGGTCAAGATCTCAGGGTCATTAGATCGAGCCCTACTTCAGGCTCCGCACTGGGCATGGAACCTGCTTGAAGATTCTCTCTCTCCCACTCCCTCTGCCCCTCCCTCAGTTTGAGTGCTCTCTCACTCTCTCTTTCAAACAACAACAACAACAACAAAACAGAACAAAAAAAATGCATTGAAATAAGGCATCCTTTGGATTTTAGAAACATTATATTTATTCATAGGTATTCAGACCATCTAAAATAGCCTAAAACTCTCATGTTTTTCAAATACCTCTGCTCCACTATTTGCCACCTTTCTCGGGTGAGTGATTTCCAAAACATTATTCATTCATCCTACGAGAGCAAGGGCTCCAGAACCAAACTGACAAGAACGACCTACAGACCAAAGAATTAATAAAAACAATAGAGTATCATAGCAAGCTGCTCAGGAGAGAAACATTTACTGTGTGCTGCTTTGATCGAGGCTATTTGACTATAGGACAAGCTAGTTTCTAAAAAGGGAGATTTTTGTTAAGGGTATCAAAATGTCTCTGGAATTGGCGCTGAAAACTGGAAGTTCACTGGAGGCTGAGACAGCCCTTTGCCCACCTTGCTCTCAGCGCACACGGTCCCAACTCTCCGAGCCTGTTGTCTCCACTCTCCTCCCAGGACATCACGTTCTTCCGCCTCTTCCGCCAATGGGGGCTGCTCCTCCATGCTCCAGCCTGCATCTGAATGCGGCTTCCTTCCCAGGCTGTCGGCTCAGGCCCTGACTCTGCTTGTCCTTTCTGCCTGGTTCCCACAGGCTCAGATGCTTAATATCCCAATTCCAAATTTCAGGAGGAAGATGACGGGTGCAGCTTAGATCAGGAGCAGCCCAATCAGCCATGGAGCCATGTGTTGCCAGCACGACCAATTCAGGAGGGGCCTCATCACGGGGGAGTTACCAGAGGAAAAAGATGTGGGGTATTTAGTTTAAGCACAGCTATGTGCTCTGCACAGCACAGTGTGTGTTGGGCAGGGGCGGGGACAAGCATGGGGATCAGAATCTGCACAGACAAGACTTTCAGATCCAGGTTCTGCCACTTCTTAATTAATCTGGACAAGTTCAGTAACTCCCAACATTGATTTTCTAGGCTGGTGAATAGGGACAATAAATACATCAAAGTATCACAGTGCAGATCAAATGAGATGATGTTTGCCAATTGACTGGCATGGCCAAATACTAAAAAATGCTAGCTTCCTTTTGCCCCTGTCTACGCTAGGCTGTATACCAAGTTTAGAAGTATCACAATTAATCAGGGTTTTTGTGACATGTGGAAAGCAAACCATTAGCATTTATACAGTGCTGTAGAAAAACAAGACTTCTTGGGGTGCCTGGGTGGCTCAGTCGATTAAGCGTCTCCCTTTGGCTCCGGTCATGATCCCAAGGTCCTGGGATTGAGTTCCGCATCGGGTTCCCTGCTCGGTGGGGAGCCTGCTTCTCCCTCTTCCCCTCTCCCTGCTTGTGCTGACACTCTCTCTGTCAAATAAATAAATAAAACCTTTAAAACAAAGCAAAACAAAAAAGGTCAATTCACAGACCTGTACCCCTGGGGATAAAAATACATTATATGTTCATAAAAAATAAAATTTAAAAAAAAAGGAAAGAAAAACAAGAATTCTTGAAAACACAAAGAGAGGATATTAAACAAATGGACACTCCCAGCCTCTCTCTTTTTGGCATCAAATAATAATATTAGTAATTAGCATTCAGAAAGTGCTTTACCTCATACACACGGTTTGTGACTGATATTACCTCCTTCTGTTCTCGCAATGACCTTGTAGGATCGATATGTTTGTTAGCTTCCTTTTACAGCCTAGGCTAAATAAACTGGCCAAAGTCATATGGTTGGTGGCAGATATGGGACTCAAACCCAGGGCCCCAGCCTCCAAAACCCCTTGAGCTCTTCAGTGCCATTCCCAGAAGATACTTAAGTTCTGGGTCAACTATTTCATTGCCCATTTTTTCATCTGATACCCCACCCCATTCTCACAACCCCACACCATAACTGTCAAAGCCTTCCCAGTTTAATTCCAGGCTCCCTTTCCAGCTTCCTGCAACCTGAAACCCAAATACCCATGTTCTCCTGTGTCTCTGTGGATTTTCTTACCATTTCTTACTCTAAGAGTGTCTTTCTTGGGGCTGCTTGGGTGGCTCAGTTGATTAAGCATCTCCTTCGGCTCAGGTCATGATCTCAGGGTCTTGGGATCGAGTCCCAGATTGGGCTCCCCACTCAGGGGGAGTCTGCTTCTCCCTCTACCTCTGCCTCTCCCCCTACCCAAACCCCCAGCCTGTGCTCTCTGTCAAATAAATAGGGTCCTTAAAAAAAAAAAAAAAAAAGTGTCCTTCTTTCTTGTAGTCCAGCTAGGGCCTAGTTCTAGCTCAATGGTTGTCCCATCGAGAAAGCGTTCCCATGAGCCACGCACCACGCAGTGTCATTCCTTCCCTCCTCTGGGCTTCCTTAGAAGGCTTCAAATGGCTTCAAATCAGAGCAACTTCTGACAACAACAGGAAGAAACACTTTTTCATCTTTGCATCTTCAGTATCTGTCCCAGCATGTGCCACGTAGTAGGTGCCTGGGAAATGTTTATTGGGTTGAATCTGATGAAAGTTCCAAACATGGATAGCCACAGCATCATCGGTTCTAGAAGAATATCTTCTGGTCATTTTAACAGTTTCAAATTCCAACCAGTCTCCTTAACTGAATGGTCAACTTTTAAACTTACTATCAACATTCCACTTAATGTTTTATGATGTTTGTACTAATTTTTCAGATTATACTATCCACATCTACCCAGAAACAATGATTAGAATCTTCTTTAGTTTATTATGAATGAAATAGAATCCAGTAGAAGCTTGGATATCTGAATGAAGCAAAAATTGGGACCATTATAGAACTTAATTCAACAAAAACTCGAGTTCTGGTTGCCCAAGTACTGCTTCCTTATTTCCTTTGATTATCTGATTTAAGAGGTTGTTACCCTATGGGAGCAGATAAATGTCACTCTATGGCTAGGCTCTATCACCTGTAAGATAGAGATGATACTAAGACCGTCTATGGGGTTATTGTAAGGAAACAGAAAGCATCGAAGGGAGCTTGTCAACAGTAGACATTATAATGATCAAACTTCTCCTTGGTCTGTAGAAAAGAAATTTCTGCTAGATCCGTGTTGTCCCAAGGTTATGGTGTTTCATTTTAAAAAACTGCTCTTATCCGGGTGGTGGGTATCATGGGACGGCACATATTGCATGGAGCATTGGGTGTGGCGCATAAACAATGAATCTTGGAATACTGAAAAGAAATAAAATAAAATGGAAAAAATTTTTAAAAATAAAAGAAATAAATCTTAAAAACAAAAAACAAAAAAAACCTGATCTTACAAGCAGTTTTTGACTATCTCCAAATGGAACAAAGCCTGCAAGACCATTCATAGACAGTTAGGTCTCTGTATGAGCAGGCTCACCTCTATCCACCTTGTCTCTTACAAACATTCATTCATTCGTATTTTCTTTCAATAAATATTAATTGAGAAAATCAGGTGGTCTGGAGACTTGCCTTAGAAAGAGTGTGTAATGCAGCCTAAGGGCACCAAAGGAAAGTTTTCTCAGAGGAAGTGAGGCCCTAGAGCACCTTATTTTATTTTGGGAGTACCTAATTCATCATTTTGAAACTGTCCATTTCCATCTTCTGTGATGCTCTCAAGGATGGAAGGTCAGGAGCTAGGTCTTGGGTGTGTCGGAAGCCTTAGTGCCCAGTATGGTGCTTAGCACATAGTAAGCCCTCAATTAATATTTATTGAAAGAAAAAAATGAAAAAATGTTGATACGAGGAGAGCTAGGTGTGGGTAAATGTCTGATCCCATATTTGGAAGGCTAGACATCATTAAAGGACCAAAATAATTAGGAATAATACTTGAGGATTCGTCCCCCCCCCCCCTCGCTGAAGAGCAGGTGTAATTCCAAGCTTTGCCTCATTTGGAACATTCCCAGACTAAGACCTGGATGTGGACAGACACTCGGTGAGCATGGATGTGCAGTTCTGTGATTGAAAATAAACACTGCCAGTCATTTCTCTAACAGCAACATTCCACTCTCTTCACCTCTGCTCCCTGCCTTTCCTTCCCAGGGCTATTTTTAATTCTCCATATGAGGGTGATGCTCAAGGATGCTCAAGGAAGGAACCTCCATACCCTAAAAGAGAAAGTGAGGAAAATATTAGAATAGGACTAAACAGGAAGGTGCACCATTCACAACAAAGGTGAACAGATATTCCCACTAGATAGCTCCCATTCTCCTTTTAACATGTACAATTTCTACTGCAGCATTGATATATTTGAAATATAATAATTAAAATTTGTATGACATTTCTTTAATGCACCTATCAAAATACTGATTTTAATCATCACGATGATCCAGTAAGACAAGTTCTTATTCTTTCTTCTGAACAGATCAGCAAATTGAGTTCAGTGCAGTTGAGTGACTTACCCTAAAATCACACAGTAGGTAGTGAAGACCAGAATCAAACCCAGTTCTTCCAGGTCTGACACTTTGCTGTTTGTTTGGCTTCATGTTTCAGTTACTTCCATATACTCTTCCCACCCCCAAGTCCTTTTCTTATTCATCGCCGTTTCCCTTATAACCTACCATACATCGCTCATAGTAAACACACAATAACATTCAAGAAACTGAACTTCTTTAAAGATCCGATCTACTTCCACAAAGAGAATGGTAAAATATGGTAATAGAAATTTTACGTCTTCTGGTCAAAGAGCAGAGGTACTTTGAAGCCTTTCCTCATGGACTGTGCTCCCTGATGTGGAGCCAGTTCCAATTCTGGAATGTCAAGTCCAGTGTGAGATGGTGACAGCGCTGTAGCTCACTACTCCAGATCCCCAGACGCACCAGGGAGGAAGGGATGCTCCTGGTGGGTACCAGTTTCAAGTATTTCCTCCAGCACAGCTCATAGGACCTAAGAACAAGGGATGCTAATAATTAAAAGCGAAATCAAACACAGCACCTGTGAGTGGGATCCTACCACTGACTCACGCTGTGGTCACCCTATCTTGGTAGCTTACGAGAGGAAGGGATGGTGGTGGTTAAAGCAGGAACTGGCTGTGCCCAGTTTCCTCGTCGACAAAAGGGGAGAATACTCGTGGTCTTCATTGGGTTGCTGCAGCCCATGCACCAGCCCATGAGCGCTCTGTGCCTAACTGTTGTCCCTCTCACTCTTTCCTTGCAATTGCATCCTACCTGTTCTTGGGTTCTGTATGTCTTTTCCCCATGATTGTGAACCTCATGGTCAATCATTTATTTGAATCCCTGTGGCACTCACCAGCTGGCTTATATGGGTCTTTATCGTTTCCTGCATGTTAACCTTATTTCTCAGAAGAGCATGAACTCTGCAAGGGCAAGCCAGATGCCTGGCATGCAGGGTTAAACTGTGAGCCGAATTCTTGCTGTCCACTATGGAAGGAGGCACAGATTGTTACTCTGATGTTCGGCTGTCTCTTCAGGAAAAGTTTCAGTGCATGTGGTGGGTTGGAAAAATATAGGCACGTATTACAAAAGACCCGAAAAGAAAATGTAGAATAACACACAACAGGTTTTATTCAAATGTTTATCTTATTTGTTTTTTAAAACATTTTATTTGTTTAATTGCAAGAGAGAGAGAACACAAGCAAAGGGGAACAGGAGAGAGAGAAGCAGACATCCCGCTGAACAGGGAGCCATCATGGGGCTCCCTTCCAGGAACCTGGTATCATGACCTGAGCTAAAGGAAGAAGCCTAACTGACTGAGCTACCCAGGCATTCATCAGATGTTTATTTTAAATAATTATTTTTGAGGTGTTAGTTTTAAGCTCTCTTCTGCTTTCATAGAGGTGCTGCTCCTTTGACATGCATCTTAGAAAGGAAGAGATCTTCCCTCTAAGGTAGCTGCAGTGCCCAGCCCCGCCCAATTTTCAGTCCAGCCTGACAAAGACCAGTGTTCTTCCAAGGGCTCAGACCCTTATCTGCTAGGTCTGGAACTTGTTGCTACATCTCTGTGCCATAACTGTTGTACTTGGTGCTGAGTGTGACAAGCCGTAACTCCCCCCACATCTCACATCAGATGGCCCCATTTGTGTGGCTGGGCTTCTGCCTGTTTCTGTTTCCTACTGAATACTTTCTTTGTGGGCTGGCACTCTGCCCTCCGCCCAGCCCACTCACCCAGCTAGTCTAACTCTGTCCATGCCCCTCTCCTGGCAGGGGAACAGGGCACAGTCAGCCAAAAGGCTTCAACTTTCAGTGCTCTTACGGGACAAGCTTAAGTTTGCTAAAGATTAAGGCTGGGATTAAGGTTAACTCAACTGTTGGGAAATGCTTCTAATGGAAGAGTAACTCAGAACCATGAACTTAGTGCCAGTCCTAACAACATGCTACTATTCTATACTGACTGCTGCCGTGTTGATTCATTATGTCAGAACTTCTTGGACAGCAATAGCTTCAGTCAAGTTCAAATTCACTGAGCCCTTTGCTCCCTGGGCACTAGACAATTGGGCATCTTTCTAGAAGATGAGTTCTTGAGCCAGAGTAGATTCCAGCTTCTCACGCTTCATCTCCAGCTCCTACCCCAAGATCCTTGCACACCTTTGTGCCGTTTCCTCTGAGACCGGACTTCCTAGGGTTTCCTTCACGGGAACTAGAGCTCAAAAATAAATCTAAGGATGGGAGAACACACCAATTCCTGCCATGTTACCTAGAAGCCTCCATCTTACTACAACAGCACGTTCAGAGTCTTTTAACTGAGTTCCAGAAGCTGCCATTGGCTCATCAAAACAGGGTGCCCTTATATGGTTTTCTATCCCTCGTTCCCCTAGCGCTGTCATTTCCAACTAAGAAGCTTTTTATTCGCTGTGCCTGTTTGCCAAAACTCATATAAATCAGAGCGTGCACTTTGCAAGACTTAGATTTGATTAATCTTAAAAATTTAGAAGCTGCATGAGTGGGGTTTGAGATTAAGTGTGCAAAGATGTTTAGAAGCAGCTTCCCCACCAGCCTTCAGATTGAGATGGATGAGAAGCAATACCGGGTTTGAGCTGCCCATAATTGAAAAAGTGTGTGCCCAGAATATCATATTTATCCTTCCTTTCTCCAAGAGCCATAACTTTAAAGCCTCTGTTAGAACCTCAATCAAGTGAATGTCTTCGACTGTAAGCATCCTAGATATTCTCAGCGTTTATGATACTTAAAGAACAGGGATACGAAGGCTGAGGATAAAAGGTACTGGGGTGGAGGAGAGCCAATTCCCAAATGGGACCGGGCCCCCAGGCATCCCTGGGAAAGTAGCATAAACCTGTAGAGGAGGAGCATTTGTGAGTGAGCGAACAATAGCGGGCAAATGCAAACCACGCCGATCTAATCTGCTAACCCGGAGTCTGCGCTCACAGTGGCCACTGTGGTCCTTCCAGAAGGCATCCAGGGCTAGCTGGCACCCAGCTGAGGGGCTCCATTCACCCCCTAATCTCTGTAAGTGAATGTGGTTCCTGAAGCTGTGAAACTTCAGCTGAGAAACAGCATTCATTCGAGCATTCAGCCAACCCCAGGCACCTGCTCCGTGCAGTCCTGAGCATGGTGTGGGGAGGAAGGCAGATACGGGTGAGAAACAGGTACTGATCTGGGGGAGCTTTCAGGAAGGGGCTCTAATCTCTTACCTGGCCACGACTCTGCTGTCCGACTGGGATTTGAACATGCTAATGCCCAATTGGACTTTTGTTCCCTGACCACCCACCCCGTTACCTTCTTCTTCTTTAAATGACATAATGCAGCCTCCCAACTCTAGACGACTATAGATGTGACCTTGGACTCAGAATCTCTCCAGAAAATTAACTCTGCTCTTCGCTGTCTTTGGAAAACCTGAATGTCGACGTTTAAAAGTTCTCCTAGTGTTCCACGTGAGTGTGTAGGTACTCACCCGCACCAGCCATACACAAACAATCTGCTCAAGGCATTGCTGGTTAAGCCCAGGCCCAGGGCTATATGGCCAACTTTCAACGCGAATCATAAATGAAACGTAAGTATTAAAAAGTTGGCAAGACCCTTAACATGAGGTTTTATTTTCACTGCAGCTCTGTGAAGTTTGAACAAGGGTCACACATAGTAGCCATGTGGAAGAGTGCTGTGTAGGAACAAGAAAAGGGCTGATTCTCCCTGTTCGTGTTTGTTTTTCAAAGGTGTAATGCAAAGAGATGGTATCGTGAGCAGAATGTTCTGGCCACTCACCGGAACTGGCGGAGATGGTGACACAAAGAGCTCAGGGGCAAGTTAACAGATCCCGGAGCTACTGTGAGCTATTGACAGCCAGCAGTACCTGGGGACCTCGTGCAGGGCAGTGTCCCAGCCTGCCTGGAGGTCCCGGATGGAGAGGTCTGGGGCTGATTCTGACGCAGGTAGTCAAGGGGCCTTACCGAGGAGCGTGCCTGCTCCGTGAAAACCTGCTGACCATCTGTATGGCTGGCATCTAGATCACGGGCACCCAGGGGTTCATTTGACTCTTTTCATATTTTTAAATTTTTGTAAAATGGAAGTCAAGCCAAACTAAACCAAAAACCCATACTTTCACGGTGTGCCTAATGTTCCAAATGCCCCCACATCTCAGAAACATAAGGAAAAAGACAAAGGGGAGGGTGGAATTCTCTTCCAGCCCCCAGTTCTTGGCTCCGTCTGGAACTATGTGTGCCTTGAAATTCGTCTACACTTGTTGAAAAGCCACATAGGGGATGCTTAGTCAGAAGTCTGGCCACTTCGGATCAGACCAGATGACAGACTGACAGCCTCTACTTAGTACAGCATGTACTTTCGTCCTGGACCCTCCAGAGGACAGAAGAGGGGGCCCCGCCAGATCCACAGGTGTAGATGCTTTTTCCCCACTGGGTGCGGAGCTACAGTCAGAAATTCTTTTCCTAACATATGTGACTGATTAGAGCTAATATCTCATTTCTAATTCCATTGATTCCTTAAAAACAGCAAGTCCCAAAGACCATGGCTATTCTTAGCAATTTCAACTCCTCCCCCAGTGGGCTTCCCGCCTCTGGGGGAGGGAGAAGGTGGCCAGAAGGGAGTCTGGTTGACGTGGGCAGCGAGTGTCAGTGGGACCCCACGTCTGAAGCACACGCCTGTGGTCAGAGCCACACAAACCCACACATGGGTCTCTGCTGCCTCCTGTCTTTCCCATTTCCAAGCCACATCTGTGGCAGAACTACCATTAATAACAGGAAGGCTCCTTTGCAGGCCCAAGAACTCTGCGACTTCCGCACTCCAAATGGGTCCCTCCTCCCTAGTCCTTTAATCTCCCTGTGGTTTGGTAGGAAAGCCTCTCCATGGCCCTCCTTTTTGCTACCGCAGGAGAGAAGGACAAAGTGTGGGCCCCATCCATCCCAGTAAAAGATTTTAGTCCTCAGGGTGGATTTTTCAATGCAGACACAGAAACAGCCCTGATCTCAGGCCCCTCGGAGGAAAATGGGAGAGAGGATGAAGCCGACTTGCCAGGTCAGCCCTTTGGGGACTGTGGGGTTCCACATAATATTGTGATGGCGTGCCCTGTGGTGGCCTCAGTGAGTGCTTGTTGGGCTGAATTGAATTAATCACAGAGAATGTCCCTCAGGATTCTATAGGCGTAGCCCACCCTTGTCTTAAGAGGCCCTGTGGTTTCACAGACAACGCCTCAGGCCCAGAAGGAACAACGTGCATGACTTAGTTCAGCACTACCCAGCCAGGAGCTGTGTGATCTCAGATAAGCCTCCTGACCTGAGTCTCATTTTCTGTCCCAGTGAGAACAAAAGCTTTGCACCAGAATTACTTAATGTTGTCTGTGACCTCTTCCAGCTTTAAAGAGAAAAGAATGAAGATTTGAGTCAACACTGGCTTTCCCTTAAGTCAAAATTTCCACCGAGTTGCCGAAGGCCACCATATATTTTCTGCATCCTGCTCTCTCTTCTTTGGGCTTTGAAAACAGACCAGGTTGAATGCAACCTCATGGTTCACATTCACACAGCAAAAATCAGAGCCCTCCAAAGCCAGCGCCAGGGATAAAATGATGATAAATGGAAACGAACTTTATCATCCAAAAATACCCCCTCGAACTCTGAAGAAATATTGATAATAACTCTCCATCTGCTGAATAAATCAGAACAAGACTGGAGATCCTACCCAACATTGTTTGAGCATGGAGGACAGCCAGGAAAGTACTAGAGTTTCATGAAAACTGATCTCAGGAGAACTGACATAAATAAAACATGTCAAAGTTTTAAAGAGGAAAAGAAAATAAAAGGGATAGCAGAAGTGTTTTCTGTTTATTATTATCCCCACGGTAAAGAACTTTTGTAGGAAGCACACAGGTCGGGGAATCAGGACGCTAGGCTCCCGCTCTAGTCTCCACCCCAGAGTCCCGCCTGAGCTTAGCGAAATCGTTTCACCTCTCTATACAGGTTACCTTTCTTCGTGATTGTGAGGTGCAGAGGAAAAATTAGAGAAAACATAGAATAGGGGTTTAGGGGGTCCGGTGGTGAGAAGTGCCTAAAACTTAAGGTGTTCTGTGAATAAACTGCTTCGTTATTGACAAACAATATGGCGGCCTGACTCCGAGTCCCGGAGCGGGAGAGCTGTGCGAGCAGCAGCTGCTTTAGGGCGCCCCCAGCAGGTTGCCCCCGATGTTGGCACCCGGCTAGAGCCCATAATTTCTGGTCCCATGGGACCTTCCTGGGCTCTGCGCTCGCCTGGGGCAGGCAAGGCAGCCAGACCTGCGGTGGGGATGAGCAGGACAGAACTGAGTGAGAAAGCTCAGTTTAGTCATCACTGCCAAGCTACCTACAAATGTTATTATTAAGCCCCCTCCCTCGCCCCTGCCCCGACAAGTCCCAGGTCTGTTGGGCAGGGCGCGGATTTTTGCAAATGAGGCTCTCAGTTCTCCTGGCCTCTCACTCTCTTCTGTCTCAATACTCGGAGAAGCGGGTGTGAGGGGGCGAGCGTGGGTTCTCCTGAAGTCATCTCAAGGTGTGGGGTAGCCGTGGGTGACTGACAGTCAATTGTTGGGGTGTGAGAGCTCAGGTTAGGGGGCCCCCACCAGTCTGCAGAACTCTTGGCTTAAGGATGGATTCTTGGTGTCTCCAGTGACTATCTGGTATGTTCCCCACCCCCAAACAACGTCATAAATGTAGTCTACAGTCTAAATGACTAATCAGCCATATAAATGGACCAAAATATCTTCTGAGGCTAAAGTAAGAACAGCTGTAATGATTGTAGTACATAGTTGGGAACTCAAACTGGGGTAAGCCCAATAATTTATAGGTATCTCTGCATGTTTACATAAATGTGGTCAAATGCCAGAATTACTAGTACGTGTACCATATGGAAAATAAAAAGCACGCTTGTCGGGGGCAGGGTGGGGGGGACGCTCTTTTAGATATTCTGTCTGGGAGAGGACTTTGAAAATACGTGGCACAGAAAATAGTGCACACAATCTGAACCACATATAATAATCTTCGGGAGTTCAACACCACAAAAAAGTTCTTTTAAAAATTAGATTTTCTGACGTTTTCCTCTTCTTTATCACTTTTCCCTAGATCCCGAGCTTCTGGTGGACTGTGGGAGGCTGCCGCGGCTGAGGTACATCAGTATGAGTCCCGGACTTTGGGGATTGTGTGTGGGGGGGGGCATGGGAGTGTCAGAGATTGCGTTTTGTCTCTCTCATACTGATGCAGAGTAAAGGGATCCCCAAAGAGAAGGAAAAGGGAATTTATTTATCACTTGGTTTGTCAGCCATGCTACGGTCAATTTCCACAGATTTTAGGTGGGTCAGAAGGAAATGCATTATTTGAACAGAGTAAGTATTTCAGAGAATCATAGAATGTTAGCGTTAGAGGGAAATATAAGGGTCATTGTATTTTTACAAATGAAGAGCTGTTCCCCCAAAGTAAAGTGGCTTTTTAAAAATGTATTTCTAAATAAAATAAAGTAAAATAAAATAAAATAAAATGTATTACTATCAGAGCCACAAACAACCACATGAAAATATGTATAAGGAGAAAAAATAAGTGGAAGAGGAAGAGGTAAATAAGGGGGAGATAGTGGTTTCACAGAGAGAGTAAGATGGAGAGAAAGAGACAGAGGGAGAATAAAGAAATACACAAAAGATGTGAAGAGGCTGTCTGTAAGAGGGTGGAAACATGAGGAAAATACCATGATATATATCCCACCCCATGCTCTTTTTTTGATTTCCT
Source organism: Mustela putorius furo (assembly GCF_011764305.1). Taxonomy (NCBI): domain Eukaryota; kingdom Metazoa; phylum Chordata; class Mammalia; order Carnivora; family Mustelidae; genus Mustela; species Mustela putorius. The sequence continues at coordinate 2,838,465 of NW_025421424.1, forward strand.
CTATATAATGAGCCAACCCTCCACCTTACCAAATGGGACATCTTAGAAGAATCCAGATTTCTGGGCAGTCCTGAGCATTGAAAAGTCTGCCACCAACTTTAACAAATAGATCCTAGTCTAATTTGGACAATGTCTGGAAGAGACCTGAGAAATCATGTTTTCATTTTTTGATTTTTGTGCTTTCTCCCCACTCAGCCACACCCAAACCATTCCGGAGTGATGGAACTCTGGTGATTCTAGTCCCAGAAAGAAGCTGCCTGCCCTGAAGCATCTGGCCTGGCGTCCTCATGTTGCACAGCTCATAGCTCATCTTTCTCTGTGCCCTGGGCAGCTGATCTGAATATAGAGTTTGCATGAACTTCAAAGGAAGCTGGCAGGATGGGGTTGGGGCCTTGCTGCTTTAATCAAGTTGGATTTAAAAACCTCTGGTTATCACGTAGAAAACTAAAACCAGCAACGGAGCGCTAATTGACAATGACTAAAAGGGAAATGGCAATAAAAAAAGGTGCAGGGAGCTCAAAGAGATTAGATTTAAAGAGGTAAAACTCTCCTAGGAGTTGATGATGGATCACCATTACTTCTTGCCTCCATAAAAAAATATGGCACATGGAGTAAGATAGACTCCTATAAGGTATGCCTCCTCTAGGGAAACCTCCTATAAGGTAAGGAATAAGATAGCCTCCTATAAGTTCCTTTAAGATAAGCAAAAGCTCAGAAACATTGTTTCTACCTGCCTGTCATGGTATAGATATCCCTCCCTCCTTGAGCTTGGAGCTCCTCGTTCAAGCTTCTTGGGCCAATGGTGGGAGCTGTAGCCCAGGCCACTTCCCCCATGATTCTGTCCCTCATGGGGACATCACTCAACACCTGCCTCTTCTCTTCTGGAGCTCTGCTTCATAGGGGAACCATGTATGTGGAATGCATCCAACATTGACTTGAGTTCTGAATGACTTTTTTTCCCAAGCTGGACTCCTTCAGGGAAGCACGGAGTCTGGCACATAGTAGGTACTAAAAGAGGTTTGTTGAATAAATGAGGGAAAAAGAAACTAGCTCATCGTTCTTGTAAACTTGCCCAGTACCAAGCACACTGTGAAGCACATAGATAATATCTGAGCCTCATTCACAACATGCGTTGCCTTGAAGACAAGATGGAGTCCCTATGGCTCAAGACTAAGGAGTTCATTGTGTTCTTTGTTGAGCAGATACTTGAAAGCTGTTCTGAAGCCAGAAGAAGGACTGAGGAAGAAGTACAGTGGAAAAGGAAGAGGTGACTGGGGCCAGTCCAGGCCATGGATGTCTCATCAACTTTTTCATGGATTTTTTTTTTTTTTTTAGTTTTCTCCTTCTTATAAGACAACATGATTTCTAGGATCTCTCCTTCCCTCCGCCTCTAATAGATATCAAAGGAGTAACTGTTCAAAAATAGGACCCAAAGAGAAAGATACTGAGAGATTGGATGTTTTTCACTCTCCTTCAGGGAGTTTATTCAGATCACATACACACAGAGAAACAGCACCCCTTTTCCCCACCCCACTCCCAGTCCAAGTCTGCTGCTGCGTAGTCCTCTCTAACCAAAGATGGGACCAAGAGGCAGGTGTGCAGAATGCTTTAGGACTTTTTCCTGATGTCCTAAGGGGGCAGAGGCAAAGGAAGAGAACTAGAGAGAACCAAAGACAAACCTCTCTAGGAATATGTATTTTAAAAAAAATTTCTTTCAAAAAAAAAAAATTTCCAAAGAAGATACGTAAATGGTCAATAAATACATGAAAACATGCTCAACACGTCCTTCGGGAAATGCAAATCAAAACCACAGTGAGACACCACTTCACACTCACTAGGATGTCTAAAACAAGAAAGACAGAACATCACAAGTGTTGATAAGAATCTGGAGAAACTGGAACCCTTGTATACTGCTAGTTAAAATAGGAAATACTGCAGCTTCTTTGAAAAACAGTTTGGAAGTTCCTTAAAAAATGAAACATAGGCTTATGTGGCCCAGAAATTCCACTGAGTATACACCAAGAGAATTGGAAACATATGTCCACAGAAAAACTTGTACACAAACATTCATAGAAGAACTATTCATAATAACCAAAAGATGGAATGAACCCAAATGTTCATCAGCTGATGAGTAGATCAAAAGTTCTATATCCATACATGGGGTGCCTGGGTGGCTCAGTGGGTTAAGCCTCTGCCTTCGGCTCAGGTCGTGATCTCAAGGTCCTGGGATCAAGCCCTGCATCGGGCTCTCTGCTCAGCGGGGAGCCTGCTTCCTCCTCTCTCTCTGCCTATTTGTGATCTGTCTGTCAAATAAATAAATAAAATCTTAAAAAAAAAGTTCTATATCCATACAACGAAATATTATTTAGTCATGAAAGAAATAAAGCATTCATACCTGTCACAATATGGATGAACTCTGAAAACAAGCCAGATACAAAAGTTCATGTATTCTATGACTCCATTTATATGAAACATCAAACAATAGGAAAATACAGAGAAAAAGTAGATTCGTTACCAGGGGTTTGGGAAAAGGGATAATGTAGACTGATTGCTAATAGGTCAGGGTTTCTGTTAGGGGTAATGAAAATGTTCTAGAATTCGACATAAGATGCACAAACTTTTGAATATATTAAAACCACTCAAAGGTACATTTTAAACGGTATGTGCATTATGTATCAGTAGAATTTTGAAAGAAGGAGAATTTGATATTGCTAGAGGACAATTAGGGCTCTGCTGGGAACTCTAATCTCAACTTAAGTTTTTTTTCTAGTTATAAAGAGCACCAGCTTCCTCACCACTCACCCCCCACAACTCCCTCCCCAACGCAGCCCACAATCCACAATCCTCAGCTACTCCTAGAGGAAAAACATATTAAGAGAGACCGCAGTGAGCAACTAGAGGAGGACTGAGACACACCTGGCATTAGCAGACATTCTCTGTGAGGGGGTGGGGAGGAGAGCGAACAGAGGAATGGGAGGAACGGAAGATGAGCTGCCAGATCACATGCTGAGATATAAGGGGGGCAGAGGGGCTCCAGAAAGGCCACTTTGGAATCCCTTCCCAAATACTGACTATACGTTAATGTGGCCAATATAATTGACACAAACATATGCGACCAGAAGATGGAAGGTCAGCTCTGAGTAAATGCGAGGCTTTCTGCCTCCTGCACCCCTATATGGGTTCCCACATTGCTGGCCTAACCTCTCCCCTGGTTCAGGGGCTGCTGTGCCCCTGCCTTTAACTCCCTTCTCTCTCCTAGGACTTGTGACATCCTAGGAAGGGATGTCAGTATATTTCATGATCAGTTGTTTATTTAACTATGTACAAAATCAGCTCTAACAAATCAGACTGGTATCTAGGGAAGATGCTAGGGAACCGACTGTCTTTTCGAAAATAGCTTTTATCATGCCTTTCTAGGCCAATTGTACCACTTAAAAAGCAAAAACCACATGGGTCCCTAATTATAAGATTTCAACGGATTCATAAAGAAAGCAAAACAGCACTGGAATACCAGGGTACCTTAAAAAATTAAGCAACAGAGTATAAGACACCAATGAGTACTAATTTCACAAAAACAGAGACATCGAGCCACATGTGCCTTCTGACGAACACATCAGCCTTGAGGTTGTCATGCCAAAAAGAACCCGGGCTGGGTTAAGTGGAAGCATAGAGGCAAGAGGAACAGACTAAATAAACTTTGTTCTGGGGAAGCCATCAGCAAAACCCAGACCATAGGAGATACCACATATAAGTGATCCGGTTTCCTCAATAAATGAATTGTAAGGAAAAATAAGGGGATGGGAGAGAAAACCTATGGACTAAAAGATGCTTAAAAGGTATACAGATATATGTGTGCAAAACCACACAAACATTTAGGAATGCACACTTGAGCGTTAAGACTATTAAAAAGGTGGGAAGTCATTGTAATAAGTTAGGATAGTGATTTTTCTGGCAGAAGAGAGGGGTAGTGGTTGAAAGGGGAGCATACTGTGGGCTTATCATGGGCAGGTGTTTATAGGAGTGCTAACCTTAAAGGAATTATTTCAACCTGTTCATTTGCTTTTTACAGTTTTCTATTACTTAGGTTATAACAATAAATTGTTTCTTTAAAAAAAAAGATTTTATTTACTTATTTGAGTGAGAGACAGAGAGAGCACACGCAGGGCAGAGGGAGAGGGACAAGCAGACAGCCCACTGAGAAAGGAGCCCGTGGCAGGACTCGATCCCAGGACCCTGGGAACACGGTGTGGCCTGAAGGCAGACGCCTAACCGACTGAGACACCCAGGCGCCCACGAATAAAATGTTTATAAAATAAAAATTAAATTGATTCAATGAAGTCAGCTGTTACGGAAGAGATGGAAAGAAAACCCAGAAAATGAAGAGGAAAACATTAAGAATAACAGAGCAAATGTCACATTTATGACCGCAGAATTACTTTTTACAGAGAAAGCAGAACCCACTTCTCTACTAAAGTCCGTGTCACCCAAGACTTCCCTCTGTAAAATGCACAATGAATGTGGCCACCCGCAACTCTTTCAATACAATTAAGAAGATGGAAGAGCCCACAGAGGAAGGGTTGGAAGGGAGACTGGCTAGGTGAGAGTGCGTGTGAGTCGGCAGAATGTGAAGTATCCTGAGACCACCATTTGGCAGAGGCCTGGGAAGCAGCAGGGAAAGCATGGGGCACAGTATCAGTGTTGACCCTCATCAGCACGACCCCAGCATCCCCAGGAGCAGCTGGAGAAGTCAGGACCCGTGCAGGGAAATGTCAGCTGTGTCACAACCTTGGGAGCGGAGAAGTGAGGCCTCTGTGTCTGCCTGCCCACATGTCTGTCAGCGTGACATTTTGGGTCAATAAATATTCATCAGGATGCGCCATTTCAGCTGACCTCTGCCACCCCTGCTGCTGGAGGAGAAAATAAACAGGGCGTGTGGGTGCAGAGGACTTCTGCCCTTTTCAGAGCTGCCATTGTGCTCTGTGTGAGCCAAGAGCTCAGACAAAATTTTGCCTCCTTGAATCCCTTGGGACTTTTGCATCTACTATCTGGCTTAGAACCAACTCCTTGCCCGACATCAGCATGTCAACTATGAGAGAATAATATTCCAGGGGATGTTAGTAAGTCAGTGAGCAACACTGTCTACAGGCAACCCGCCTGTGGGAGAGTTCCCTGGGCACGGTTTCTTTCTTCCTCCTCTGTGCCCCCGGCACCTAGTTCCATATATCTGTTTGGCTTTTCTTCTCATTGCTATTGCCTACATATCTGTCTCCACCACTAGCCTGGGAGCCAGCCATTCATTCAATTTCTTTACTGAGCAATTCTTACGTCCAAAGCATTATGCTAGATAATGTAGCAAATAAAATAGTACTCATTGAGCTAAGAGAGAGATATTAGACAAACCTACAAATATATGTACACATGTTGTAAGTGATAAGAAAGAAAAGAAAAAGGCAAGACAAGTGATTATATAGGGAGACCTGTGTGATATTGCCAGGCCAGGAAAGGCTTCAGTGAGAAAGTGTTAAGTGGGGATCGGCCGGGCCAGCTGTGGAGAGCATGTCACTGGGCGGGGAGTGTGTCCAGAGCATGAGGGTGATGGAGACAAGCCGGGGATGGAAGGATAGGCAGGACCATAAGGTGAAGAACCTGATCGACTCTGATAAGGATCTTAGATTTTTAACATATGTGCCATGGGAAGGAGCACCCATTAGGTGACAAACGCAGTGGACAAAAGACAAAAGGAATGACAGAACGATGGACCAGAGCAGAGAAGGTGGTAATGGAGAAAAGACAGCAGCTCTGAGATGTCTCTGGGAAGCAGATTTGGTAGGAATGTGAGCAGTAAAGGTTCATTCCGTGACTTCTTGAAGACCATGTGGGTAGCTGAATGTGCCACTGATGAGCATAACCCAGTATCCAAACAAGACAAGACTAGCATTTATGTGCACAAGTGCTGAAGCACAACTGGACTCATTTATGAATATTGGTATAAAACCTCTAAATAAAAAATTGGCAAATCTGATCCAGTAGTGTACTTCTAGCAGCTAGCCTGTATTATGTATCAACATTTACCACACGATGAACACTGTCCTGGTATTTGCATTAACTTCTTAACTGAAGCATAACTTAATTACTTATATTAATTCATTTATCTCCATGACTACCACATAAGTACTATTATTATCCTCATTTCTGGGGTTCAGAAAAGGAACTACTTTAACTGTATCAATGTGAATGACTCTCCTGGACACAATAATAAATAGAAGAATCCAGAAACTTCTTCCCACATATGATTCCATCTATATGAAGTTCAAGAATAGGAAACCTATGACATCTATGGTGTCAAAATAGGGGTTACACCTGGGGGGAAATAGTGATTGGGAGGGAAAGTGAAGCAGCTTTCTTGGGTGCTGGAAATGTTCTTTTTCTAGATGTAGGTGATTTTTACATGATATATACATACCAACCCATTGTAAACGTCAGATTTGTGCACTTTACTATATATATTTTACCTCAGTTTTAATGAAAGGCAATGACATTCTTGGGAAAAGCATTGGGAAGACACAAAAATTTAATATCTTTATAAAGAAAGAACCCTGAAAACCAGCAAAAAACAATAAAAGAATTTAAAAATCAATCTATTAGCATATGAGGGACATAAATAGACATTTCACAAATAAAGAAATATAAGTAGAAAATAAATATATATGAAATCTATTTAAGTCAAAAACTAAGAATGCAAGTTAAATATTAATGAGATATTTTTCTCCTAACAAATTGATTTTTTAAAAAAGTTGATAATACCACGTGCTATGATAATTCGGGGAAATTCACACTCAAATGTTGCACATATAAATTGTTACCAATTTTCTCAAGCCAATTTTATTGAATGTATCAAGAATCTTTTAAACTGTAGATACTTTACTTTATTTTTAGAGAGAGAGGGTGAGTGATGGGACAGAGAGAGGCAGAAGGGTAGAGAGAATCTTAAGCGGACTCCACACTCAGCATGGAGCCTAACTTGGGGCTTGATCTCACAACCCTGAGATCATGACCTCAGCCAAAATCAAGAGTTGGAAGCTTAACTGCCTGAGCCACCCAGGTGCCCCACTCAACTGTATATTTATTTATTTTTTTAAATTTTTTTTTCAGGTGCCCCAAGTGTTTTTATTTTTTTTTATTTTATTTTTTAATTTTTTATTTTTTATAAACATATATTTTTATCCCCAGGGATACAGGTCTGTGAATTGCCAGGTTCACACACTTCACAGCACTCACCATAGCACATACCCTCCCCAATGTCCATAACCCCATCCCCCTCTCCCAAACCCACTCCCTCCAGCAACCCTCAGTTTGTTTTGTGAGATTAAGAGTCACTTATGGTTTGTCTCCCTCCCAATCCCATCTTGTTTCATTTATTCTTCTCCTACCCCCTTAACCCCCGCTGTTGCATCTCCACTTCCTCATATCAGGGAGATCATATGATAGTTGTCTTTCTCCTACTGACTTATTTCGCTAAGCATGACACCCTCTAGTTCCATCCATGTTGTCGCAAATGGCAAGATTTCATTTCTTTTGATGGCTGCATAGTATTCCATTGTGTATATATACCACATCTTCTTTATCCATTCATCTGTTAATGGACATCTAGGTTCTTTCCATAGTTTGGCTGTTGTAGACATTGCTGCTATAAACATTAAGGTGCACGTGCCCCTTCAGATCACTACGTTTGTATCTTTAGGGTAAATACCCAGTAGTGCAGTTTCTGTGTCATAGGGTAGTTCTATCTTCAACATTTTGAGGAACCTCCATGCTGTTTTCCAGGGTGGTTGCATCAGCTTACATTCCCACCAACAGTGTAGGAGGGTTCCCCTTTCTCTGCATCCTCGCCAGCATCTGTCATTTCCTGACTCAACACCCAAAGAGCAAATAATCCAATCAAGAAATGGGCAGAAGACATGAACAGACATTTCTGCAACGAAGACATCCAGATGGCTAACAGACACATGAAAAAGTGCTCCACATCACTCAGCCTCAGGGAAATACAAATCAAAACCACAATGAGATATCACCTCACACCAGTCAGACTGGCTAAAATCAACTGTATATTTAAATGGCGAATCCATTTCTCTAAATTCGTCTTATGGAATTACTCCACAAATGTGTTTGTCTATACCCATGTTCACCATATCTCTTGATAAAAGCAAAAATTTGGAAATTACCCCTGCATAGTTGGTTAGTGGGAAAATTATTGTATATTCATACAATAGCATGACATGCCACCTTAAAAAATAATGATGCTGATCAATATTTATTAGCATGGAGATGCCTATAATATATTTAATTTTTCTAATTGGGTATAAAATCATATGTTATTATGTGGGTATTCACATGCATGATATAGATAAATATGTATAATATATATTATATAATTATAACTTTATTAGCTGGATGTTATCTGCAGGTAGGACTATTGGATGATACTTATTTCTTCCCTATAATTTTTCTCTACCTCATGAATTTTTTTTTTTTTTGTAAATAATAGCAATTTTATTTCTCCCTTTCAGACTTAGGTCTAATTTCCTTTTCTGTCTTACAGCACTGGCCAGACCTTCCGTGCAGTAGCAAATTTGCATAAAACTGAAATGCAAAGTAAGTGTATCTAGGGGTGCCTGGGTGGCTCATGGTTTAAGTGTCTTTTTAAAAAATTTATGTATTTTATTTTATTTCTTTTCAGTGTTCCAGAATTCATTGTTTATGCACCACACCCAGTGCTCCATGCAATACGTGCCCTCCATAATACCCACCACCAGGCTCACCCAACCGCCCCCCACCAAATCCTCAGATTGTTTCTCAGAGTCCACAGTCTCTCATGATTCATCTCCCTCTCCAATTTCCCCCAACTCACTTCTCCATCTCCCCATGTCCTCCGTGTTATTTATGCTCCACAAATAAGCGAAACCAATGAATTTTTATAGTAATATATTTTACAATCCTTTGTGTGTGTGTGCATGTGTGTATACACAAAATTTAAAAAGAAAATACATCTAGCTAGATTTCCTGGCAGCTTTCATTTACATGCCTTGCCTATGTTATTTCTCCTTGAACAGCATAAGCTTCAAAAGATGGCAGTCACCATTCATTTAGTGGAGAGTTTCTTACCGGGGGCATTGTTTTTCACCTTGATAGAGTAGCCTGAAGCTGCCCGATTCCTTCCAAATATCTTTTCTGAGTTTTGAGGAGTGTCCTACATTGTAACCCCCAAAGCAGAGCCAGAAGTTACTGTCCTAGACTCCCTTGTTGCTGACATCAGACATGTGAATTAGGTGTTGCCCATCAGAAACACCCATGTGCATCCTTAGCTTGGAAGCTAAAGCTACATGGAGGTAGACATGAATGGCATCCATCCCAGCTGAACATGACCACGGGAGACTCAATGGCTGAGGTCCTGGCATCCAGGACCAAGCATTATCAATGCAAGCTACAGTGTCTCTCCAAGAAAAGGAATGGTTGCCAAGTGTTGGCAGCAATGGTATTTTCACTGGAGCAAATTCTATAGTCTGATTTGGTGTTGTTTCTGGCCTCATCATTTCTAAGTCTGGTTTTCTTGCCCTCCAGGGAATCCTGGGAGTTGCTTAATATTTGTACAAATTATTTTTCTGCCTAACCTAACCAGAGTGGATTCTATTATTTGCAACAAAAAAAACTGTGTCTAATAGTCTTACCTTCGTTGCCGTTTTACAGATGAAGAAATTGGTTCTTTAAAAAATGCAGAAATTTCTCTAAGATTACACAGTAGTACAGAGTGAGGCAACAAACATGTCCAAGATTTTTGAGTCAACTTCTAAGCTCTTTAGGAATTTAAAATTAAGGTATTTCAAAATTCACCATGAAACAAGTTCATCCATAAAAGCAAATGTTACCATTCAATGAATAGTTATTATGTACCAAAATTGTGCCTCAGTTGTGAAAGGGATCCTAGAAATCATCTAATCACCCTGATTTACAGATGGGGAGGCTGGGGCTTGAAACATGATAGAATTTGTCCAGTGTCCCTCAGGGCAGAACATGGGAGAAAAAATTAGGTTTGCTGACTCCCATTTCCTTTACATCAGTGGAGGATGAAGCCATTTCTTAACCCACATAGAAATGCTTATGTCTCCCAAGTCTAGTGACTAAATGAAAATCTTGTTTAAATGTGAGGAGACATAAATATTAAATGTATGAGGAATAACCAAATTTAAAATATTGCAAACCAGTTACATGGATACTCTGGGCCATGTCACCATCACCCACTTTGGGTGTAACTGAGAAGCTTAAAATAGCTTTTGAGGGAAATTCCATGAGAACATCGCCTGGGGAACTCAGATCACATTTCCATCTGGCTCTGACTTTACAGAATCCACAGAATTTAATTGACCAGGTTTGATGCAAGAAAACTATCTTTTCTGCAGAAATCGGGGAAGTTGTTAGATGCCTTGTTAATCCATAGAAAAATACAAGATTGTCTAAATATTTTTAAATAAAAATATTTTAGAGTAAACATAACTATCTTCACATGCATAAAGAATAATTTTTGTGTCAATAAAACCCAAGATGTGTTTTACCCTCAGGACCATTTTTACTGACTCTGGGGAGAAAAAAATCTTCTGTCATATGAAGAAAATTGAACCTTTAAATTTCTGATTCATTTCCCTTTAAATCATCCCAATATTGCTTTTTATGGGTTATGTAATAGCCAAACAGTCTCTAAGGGGCTATTAAAGCACTTCAAGCCTTGCTTCCCTTAAAATAGAATAATAAAATAAAAGTTAACATGGAGGAAGTGGTTCCAAGTGAATCTACTTGGCCTACAAAAGTTTGCAACAGTCTTACACTTGAAACATCTAACTGAGTTCTAAATTTTCAAAATTTTCCTTTTCCCAGGAAGAGTCCCCATGAAGACTGCTTGAGTGCTCAAAATTGATCTTTTATCAGAAAAATAAAGCCCTAAAACCAGAACACCCTGAGATGTTTTAGAGCGATGGCATTACACCAGTCTAAACCATATGTTTAGCCCAAGAGACAATTATTGGAAAACTATACTTAACTAAGAGTCTACTTTTTCAAAACCATTGAGTGGTTCAAATAGTGGAGTGTGCAGTTTACTAAAAGTGAAATTAAGTAGAATTACACATTAATACAAAGGGGATTCTTCTTCTTTTTCACTATTTTTGAGATGAATGCCTCTGAATGGTTAAAAGAAATCAGGTATTTTTGTCTTGAAACTCTGCTTTATCTTAGTTTTCCCATGAATCTACTTACATGAACAACTTGGGTAATTTGGAAAGTTAATTTACGAATTTAAGAGTGAAGAAGACCTTTCTCAAACAACAGTTTGAAAACAGAAGAAATTCACCATAAGTTTCCCATTTCCAGGAAATTGGAGAACTGGCCATTCCAGTTTTTGGCTGGATAAAAACTACCTCGAATCTGAAGGCACACAGGCAAAGATAACAACACAACACCTTAAGCAGAAGTCAGAGGAAGACATTCAGAAGTTAACTAATTCACCTCCTAGTATTTATTCAGTGCCAACTCTGGAAAGACAGTATATTAGGCACTGGTGATATGAGTAAACTAGAGAGACATGCATTTTCAAAAAAAAAAAATCAGATGACTAGAGATTTGTTTAGGAGTGCCATGGTTTGGTAATAACAAATACTGATTCCAGGATTCCTTGGTGGCATGTTTTGTATTTTCAGAGAAAGGAAACATGGATGTACAAATACCCATTGATGATGGGACACCTGGGTGGCTCAGCTGGTGAAGCGACTGCCTTTGGCTCAGGTCATGATCCCAAGGTCCTAGGATCAAGTCCCACCTCAGTCTCCTTCCTCAGTAGGGAGCCTGCTTCTGCCTCTGCCTGCTGTTCTCCCTGCTTGTGCTTGCTCTCTTGCACACGCGCTCTCTCTCTCTCTCTCTCTGACAAATAAATAAATAAAATATTTTAAACAACAACAAATACCCATTGATGACTATTTTCAGTGCTGTGATATTCAATCAATATTTTGCATACCTAGTAGAGCTTTCCTTATCTGGGATCCAATGCTATAATCATCATAGCACATATGATTCACTCAAACTTTTGTCATTTTCCATTAGTCTGTGTCTCATCCTAACCTACTCACACCCAGCTTATCTTTGCCTCTTTCTTTACTATAAAAATGGAAGTCATTGAGGTAGAACTCTATCAATTCTTCTCTTTGCCACCTTCAAATTTGTTTGGGTCCTATAAATTTAATGTAATCTCAATAAGTAACATCCATGATATGTGGGAGGAAATTGAAAATGACATTAAAATATTTTAGAAATGTTAAAATGCAGGAGAAGATGTATATATATTCAAATAAATCTTGAAAATAATAATAAATGAGAGATAATTAACTCTACTAGACAATACAATATATCTTGAAACATCAGTAAATAAAAATGTTTTCTATTTAATAAAAAAGGAAAAACCAAGGGAATGGAATAAAAAGTGGACTCAAATATCTATAAAATTTTGGCTTATGATAAAGGTGACATTTCAAACTGGGTGAGGAGAGGAAGGAAGAATTCAAAATATGATGTTGGACAACTGGCTAATCCCATTGGAAAAAATATTAAACTATATTTCTCTCATCAAAAATAAATTCCAGATGTAATAAAGATATAAACATATAAAGGAAAAGGTTTAGAAGAACATAAGGAATAACAGCAATCTTATCTTATACCCTGAGATAACTGAAAAAAATAAGACCATAGAAATAACATGATTTTAAAACATTGAACATCAGGCAACAAAGGACAGTAATCTCTGAAAGATGGACACAGATGACATGAGACCAAGGATTGCCCAGCTCCACTCCTGGAGAGAGTTTCAAGGCTGCACCATAGGGAAGGGGAAACCAGGTATATAGTTCAGTGATCTTTCTACATTGAAGCAATGGAGCTGGGAGTCCAAAAAGACCAAGGCCACTGAAGCCACTATAGAGAAAAGGGCTGAACATAGGGAAAGAGCTCAGAGGTCTTCAGAGGATCCCCTGCTCAGTAAATGTGTGTGAATAAACTCATAGAAGCCCCAGATACTGGGGAAGCAACCATGTGAAAAGTCTAGAGAGAATAATGCCTTACAAAGGGCTGGAAACCATTCCTGCTGCCAACTACCACAGTGGAAAAACCTCAAAACTCACAGGAAATCAGGTAAAGTACTCAGAAGAGTTTGCCTTATTAATGGAGAAAAACTAGCTTTTGGCTGAACACTGCTCTGGTTCTACCTAACAAAGCTAAACAACAAGCTTTAAATGGATCAGTATTTTCCAAGTAACTTAACTGTGTCCTAGAACAAAACTCAAGAATATTCACTGGAATATTTCAAAATAATCAGCATCCAACAAGGTGAAATTCACAATGTCTGGCATCCAATAAAAAAAACTTACTAGGCATGCAATGAAGCAGGAAAACATGAGCTATAATGAGAAGACAAGTCAATACATAGAAATAGATCCAGAAATGACTAAGACAATAGAATTTGTATGTAAGGACATTAACTCATTTTTTTATAAATGCAATCTATACATTCAAGAAGCTAAAGAAAAGATAAAGCATTCCAAGTTTAGACTTGAAAATTATAAAAGGGACCCAGCTCAAATTCCTAGGGATGAAAACTATAATGTCTGAAGTGAAAAATACATTGGATGGAAGTGACAGCAAATCAGACACTGCAGAAGAAAGTCTTAGTGAACTGAAAGGCATAACAATAGAAGTAAGCATTCTTGATTTCTTAAAAAATAATTTTGAAATTATTTGTATTTAATATGTATTTTAACATATTAAATAAAGCAGAAGAGCTGAAGAGGAAAAAAATACTGCCCTATGTGACATGAAAATTAAAAGTTGCTTGACATAAAAATTGAACAAAAGTTTTAAAAGACACATAACAGAGTGGGTTGAAAATATGAACAGTATATTTGAGAGTCCAAGCTAACCTTCTAAAATTACAAAGATTCTTTTTTTTAAGACTTTATTTATTTGAGAGAGAGAGAGAGAGTGAGAGCACAAGTAGGGAGGAGAGGAAGAAGCAGGTGTGGGGCTAGATCCCAGGACCCTGAGAGCATGACTTGAGCCAAAGGCAGAAGCTTACTTGACTGAGCCACCCAGGTCCCCCCTAAAATTACAAAGACTCCTAAGATCAGTATGGGAAAAATGAAAATTTTTCCTCATTTGGAAAAATGAGAAAAGTATGTTGTATAATTATATATAGCTATACTGCAGATTACCCCAAAATATAGCAGTTTAAAAATGAATGACAAATACCTACTATTTCAGGGCTTCTCTGGGTCAAGGATGCAGATCTCATAAGGTTGCAGTCAAGCTATCCGCAGGGGCCACAGTCTCTGTAGGCCTCTCTTGAGGGGGATTTGCTTCAAGTTCATTCATTCCACTAGACTGTTGCATATATTATTTCCTCTGCCACGAATTGCTTCCATTCTTTTTATAGCTGGAAAATTCTTGATAATATTTTAAAATCAGATCAAATGGCATTTTCTCTATGAAGCCTTCTCCTGATTCATTTTTAATCATTTCCTACTTTTTCATCAACCTGACATTGTATACATCTATCTACTGTAACATTTGTTACAGTTCCTTTAAATTACTTGTTAACATGCCCATCTCCCCACTGAACTCTGGGATCATTGATGCTAGGTATCATATCTTATTTTGTATTGTGTTCTTGGGACTGGGCATATATATTTTGTTTGGTGAGTTATCATCTCAATAGATGCAGAAAAGCTATTTGACAATATTCAACATCCACTCATGATAAAAAGAAAATATTTAATATGACAAAGAAATATACATCAACATCACACATAATGATGAAGTTATTTTAATTGTGTATAAATTAAAATCTCCTTTGAGGTAAGTAACAAGAAAGATGTCCAACAATTTCTATCTTCTACTTTCTTTTAACATTACAACAGAGGTCTTAACCAGTACAATAAGGCAGGAAACAGAAATAATAAGTAAAAGGATACTTGGTAAAAAAATAAGAAACCAAAATTCATAATTGGAAGAAGACATGATTATATATGTAGAAAAACCAATATTATCTGTAGCTAATGATATTTAATAAGAATTTTAAAAAGCTGCTGGATACAAAATCAATTACAAAAATTCTTTTAGAGAGCCCCCCAAATATCATATATATATATATATAGGAATTTGACGTGTGACAGAAATGGAACTGCAGGTCAGTGGGGAAACTATAGTCTTTTCATAAATGGTGCTGGGGCAATTCAATATGCATATGGTGGGGAAGAGAGAGGAAAATGAAACTGGATCACTCCCTCAAACAATACCAAATGTCAATTTATAAACTTGAATATAAAAGGCAAATTATTTAAGCCTTTAGAAAATAATATATCTTCCTGATCTTCATAATGAGAATTATTTATTAAACATGGCATAAAAACACTAATCATAAGAGGAAAAGATTAATAAATTGACTATATTTAACTTCCGCACTATGTTATCCATAAAAAATGCAAAAAAAGGAAAAGAACAAATCACAGAATTTGAGGATGTATTTGCAACATATCTAACTGACAAATGAAGAGCATCCAGAATATAAAAGGAATTCATACAAATAGATAAGTAAAAAACAAACAAAATCAGTCCAGCAGGGATAGAGCCAAAAGACACAACTCACAAAAGAGGACGTTTTTAATTGGCCAATTAGCATATCCTCAGTCTCTCAACCTTAAGGAAATGCAAATTAAAACTACAATGAAATTTTACCTCAGGCTCACCAGGTTCATAGAATTGATCAAGTCCAGTAATGTCAGGTGTGATGAGAATGTGGAGCTCTTGGAATTCTCAGTTAGTGAGAGTACAGATTAGTGCAACCTGTTTTGAAAACTGTTGTTAAATTTGAAGTTATACATACCCCATGGCCCAGAATTCTACTTCTGGGCACCTAGGCTCAAGCAACTCCTGTACTTGTCAACTACAATACATGTACAAGAATGCTCATAGCAACATGATTCATATTTTCCCCAAGGTTAAAATAACTCACCTGTCCATCAACAGGAGAATGGGTGAACAAATTATGTTACCTTCATAGAATGGAGTATTATACAGCCAAAAAATTACACAGACAGACCTAAGGAAGTCAGACACAAAAGAATAATTATGTTTATGTAAACTTTAATATAGGACAGAACAAATCATAAACTATATTTATAAGGGACCTATTCATAAAGAGAAACAAGGACTGTTCTGAGGGCTGGTAATGTACTATTTCTTTTTTTTATTATTAAATTTATTTATTTTTTTAATAAACATATAATGTATTTTTATCCCCAGGGGTACAGGTTTGTGAATCTCCAGGTTTACACATTTCACAGCACTCATCATAGCACATACCCTCCCCAATGTCCATATCCCCACCACCCTGGTAATGTACTGTTTCTTAATCTGCACAGAGGATTACCCATTACTTCTTTGAATACAGTACATTTAAGTTCTATGTATGTTTCTACATGTTTATGACATTCCAAAACTTGAGAAAGGCTTTAACAAAAGATGAGGCAAGGTCAGCTAAACAATCTACTGTTAAACTCTGCTTCATTTCATAGAAGATATGATTAATAACAAAATTTTCCTCTTTGTATCATATATTATTCTGCAGTCAACATTGAACTCCATAGAACACCCATAAAGCTGACTGATTTAACCCTAAGGCCCAGAATATTTAGTTTCTTGAAGAATCTACTTCCAGGTCTATGGCCATACCACCCCGAATACACCCAATCTTAGAAGCTACACAGGGTCAGACCTGGTTAGGATTTGGATGGGAGACTACCCGGGAATGCTAGGTGCTACAGTTAAAAAAAAAAAAATTCTATCTCCAATAAGTAAGAAATGATAGGAATGTTGCTTACAGAAATATCTGACCTTCGGTAGCATTGAAGGTCATTTTTAAACAGAAAATTTAGATTGTTTTTGTCTTAGCTCTCCAGATAAAGAACTTGTATTCACATAATAATAATGAAGATAATAGTGTTCACATATCGATTGCCTGAGTTTTACCTGAGGATTACAAATGTATTGTGCTCTTGCTCTGCTCTTATGCATTATATATGTGGTCTGATCCAAAGTCCACTGCAACCCTACAGTGCTAGTGTATTTATAATGGTTTTGCAGGTGACATTCACACAGCTTAAGTAATTTGTATATATGGCTAATAATCTAATGGCTCTTAGCTAGGATTTGAAAGCAGATCTTTTTGATGTCCAACATGAATGTTTTCTGCTATACCACATTGTTTTCCCTGAAAAACCCAAAGTAGGTCAAGCTGAAAGTATTAGATTAGCAAAATATTAATTTCACTGAACACCTGCCATGGACCCGGCACTGTAGAAAATACAGAAGGGGTGAGGAATAGTTGGGAATGTTGAAGGGGTGACATAAAGTCATGCCTTAAGGAACATGATGATATCTCTCCAAGCCTGAGATGCTATGGTCCAAGCCAACGGTGAAGATAGTGGCCATACATTAAACAGCTGGAAAGGCTGCCTAGGTGGCTCAGTCGGTTGGGTGTCTGCCTTCGGCTGGGGTCGTGGTCCCTCGGGGTACTCCGATCAAGTCCCGCATCAGGCTCCCTGCTCTGCGGGAATCCTGCTTCCCCTCTGCCTCTCTCTCTCTCTCTCTGTCTCTCATGAATGGATAAATAAAATCTTAATACAAACAATCAAACCAGCCAGAGAATGTACCAAACACCATGCACTTGAGATCAAAGCTGTTTGATAGAGTATAGATTCTGTATGATAGATTAAGTATAGATTCTGCCTCTCTCTTTGTGTTACATTTAACTTTTATTCATTTATTTTTTTTAATTTTTTATTTTTTATAAACATATATTTTTATCCCCAGGGGTACAGGTCTGTGAATCACCAGTTTTACACACTTCACAGCACTCACCAAAGCACATACCCTCCCCAATGTCCATAATCCCACCCCCTTCTCCCAAACCCCCTCCCCCCAGCAACTCTCAGTTTGTTTTGTGAGATTAAGAGCCACTTATGGTTTGTCTCCCTCCCAATTCCATCTTGTTTCACTGATTCTTCTCCTACCCACTTAAGCCCCCATGTTGCATCACCACTTCCTCATATCAGGGAGATCATATGATAGTTGTCTTTCTCTGCTTGACTTATTTCGCTAAGCATGATACCCTCTAGTTCCATCCATGTTGTCGCAAATGGCAAGATTTCATTTCTTTTGATGGCTGCATAGTATTCCATTGTGTATATATACCACATCTTCTTGATCCATTCATCTGTTGATGGACATCTAGGTTCTTTCCATAGTTTGGCTATTGTGGACATTGCTGCTATAAACATTCGGGTGCACGTGGCCCTTTGGATCACTACGTTACAAACGTATTCATTTATTTTTAAGGCTTTATTTATTTGACAGAGAGAGAGACAGCGAGGAGGGAACACAGCAGGGGGAGTAGGAGAAAGAGAAGCAGGTTTCACGTCAAGCAGGGAGCCCAAGCTGGGGCTCAATCCCAGAAGCCTGGGATCATGACCTGAGCTGAAGACAGACACTTAACAACTGAGCAACCCAGATACCCCTAACTTATAAATTCTTGAGATTTGTGCCTGTGACTGACTTCCACATGTAGTTTGGCAATAAACTATGAATAACCATCACTTCCATGGCTATTTCTAGACAGTTTGGCCTCATAACAGAACATTGGGCTTTAGCTATTTCCACTCTGGTGATTAGACCCAACAGTGCCTAATAAAGCAGTGAGCGGGGAATGGGTGGGAATAACGAAGACCTTCCCTAGATTAAGGACTAGAACAATGGTGCTTACTCAGAGGCAATCCACCAACCAACACCACCAGAGAAGAGGAATGCTGCTAAACATCCTTCAATGCACAGGATAATACCTCCCGCCCCATCCCCAGCTCCCCAACAATAAAGAATTATCTGGACCAAAATGCCAATAGAACAGGGTTGAGAAACTCTGGCCTGAAAGAAATTTTAAGAAAAATAGAACAGAAGAACAGAGCAGAAGAGAATTTGGGAATATGCCTGATGATTACAAAATTTTTCAGTCAGCAGAAAGTAAAAGCACACACACACAATTGCTTAGAGGAGATGATGGAAGATCTCAGTTTATAATAACAATGGAAAAAAATCCAAGAAATGGACATAATTTAAGCAAGTTTAAATATAATTTTTAAATAAGCATTTAAATAAAACTTTAAAATGAGCACACACACAGAAACACATATGACAAATAAAAAAGCACATCATATTCTTGGAGAGAAGCAAGCAATATCATAAAGACGCCTACTTACTTTAAATCTATAAACTTCATATGCCCTGATTTTTTAAATGTCAAAATGACTTTTTTTGAACTAGACAACCTGATTCTAAAATTCATATGAAAGAAAACAACAACAAGGAAAATGGGAAAATTCTGAAAGACAAGAGTAATAAGGGGAAATTATTTTTACTGATCAAATAATTATTTATTTATTTTTGGTGCAGTATTTTATAAACTAAAACCAGTTAGCTTATAAAAGCCAGTTTAGGGCGCCTGGGTGGCTCAGTGGGTTAAGCCTCTGCCTTCGGCTCAGGTCATGATCTCAGGATCCTGGGATCGAGTCCCGCATCGGGCTCTCTGCTCAGCAGGGAGTCTGCTTCCCTCTCTCTCTGCCTGCCTCTCCATCTACTTGTGATTTCTCTCTGTCAAGTAAATAATTAAAATCTTAGAATAAAAAAAAAAAGCCAGTTTATTATACAATCTATAACATAGTAAAGAAGAAGGAAGACAAGTTTTTTCTAATTCCATCACTCAGAAGTCAATAGTTAAATGTTTCTTGGGTGGACTTCTAGTCTTTTCTTTAAAATAATAAAACAATTTTTGATGATCCCAGGGTCCTGGAATCGAGCCCCACATTGGACTCTCTGCTCAATGGGGAGCCTGCTTCCCTTCCTCTCTCTGCCTGCCTCTCTACCTACTTGTGATGTCTGTCAAATAAATAAATAAAATCTTAAAAAAAAAAACACAATTTTTGAAGCTACACATATTTAAATGTGACATTAGCATGAAAGATAACTGGAACAAACTAGAATCAAAAATAGGCACAAGGGCTCCTGGGTGGCTCAGTTGGTTAAGCTACTGCCTTCAGCTCAGGTCATGATCCTGGAGTCCTGGAATCGAGTCCCGCATTGAACTCCCTGCTTGACAGGGAGTCTGCTTCTCCCACTGACCTTTCTCCACTTATGCTCTCTCTCTCTCAAATAAATAAATAAAATCTTTTAAAAAGGGGGGACACAAATGCAATGGATATTTTATATATGTTAAAGGTAACATTTCAGATCTATGGACAAAAGATAGATTATTTGATAAATGATATTGGGACAACTGGGTAGCCCTCTGGAAAACATAAAGTTTGATTTATCTGTCATTTATACATATACTAGAAGAAACCACGGAATTTTGAAAAAGCAATCTCAAAGTGGAAGAAACTTTTCTAAGTATTTCACAAAACCAAAACCCAGGACTTATGAAATAAAAGGTAAATATATTCAGCTAGGTAAATAGAAAAGAACGACAAATAGGAAAATATATTTCCAACTTAAATCACAAGGAGTGAATCTCCCTAATATAGAAAGAGCCCCTCTAAATCAATAGAAGACCAACAACTCAATAGAGATATAAAGAAAGGATATGGACTGTCCACTGAAAAGGGAGTTCAAGTGGCTCCTCAGTTTGTGAAAGAAACCAATCTTAGTCATAATAACAGAAATACACAAAGATGACTTACTTTTCACCTCTATCAGATTGTTAAAGTTCTAAAAAATTGTGTATGTGTGTGGGTATGGGGAAAAACATATTCTCACATGTTAGCGATGGGTGTGTAAGTTGACGAATCAGTTAGGTTTGAATTAGAAAACCTGATGCACGCACCTTTCAACCCAGGAATTTTACACATTTTATCACACATGTACAAAATGTGTAAGTTATTCAGAGAGGCATTGCCAGGAATAAAAAACTGCTAAGACCCTTAGATGTTTGTTGATAGTGACTATAAAAAGTCGGAAAGAATATAAATACCCATTAACTGTGGGCCACAAAATTATTGAACATTTATGGTATGGATACTATACAGCCATAAAAAGTACTGAAGGAGCTATTTATGTGTGAATATGGAACAATCTCCAGATCTGCAAAATATATTGCTAAGAGAAAGAGTGAAGAGGAGAGCAATGCATATAGTATATCATCATTGGTATAAAAATGGCGGCGGGGAGATACACAGTCACACATAAATGCATATTTGGTCGCATGTGCATAAAATCTCTCTGGAATGATACGGACGTGAGTAACTTTGGGTGCTTCCTCAGGGTTGGGTGATTAGGTGGCAAACATGTAAGCAATACTTTCTATTCGTTGAACATATATTTTTGAACATTTTGGGTTCTGAACCAAATTGGGCCAACCAAATTGGACCAACACCAATTTTGAAAACAAACCCCAGCAGGGTCACCCTGGTCTCCAGCTCTGACCAGCCAAGTTTCCTTCCCCTTTCCCCACCTCCCCTGGCCCTTTCCAAGCTGCCGAATAAGGAGTTTCAGACGGGGATATCTTTCCTCTACATGCCTCAAACCAAGACTGGAGCTCTGCATGGGTTCGCAACCGCCTGCTTTTCAATCCACAGGGGTGGAGAATTTAGCTTATTTTTAAATTGGGTGGAATTTAGAAAAGAACTGCCAACATGATTAAATAGACTGGAGAGGCTGGTTCATAAAGAAAGATGAAAAGACCTAAATGTGTGTAATTTGGCTAAGTGACAGCAGGGCCAGGCTGCGGTTAGCACATACAAGTATTCAAACACCGGGACAGGAGAAGAACATTCATGGACATAAAGAGGGAAAAAATGAAAATATGAGAAGAAAAATAAAGTGTCTCGGTCTTTCTGTCTGTCTCTATCTCCAGAGGAGCCTCTCCAGGAAAGCAATGGATGTCTTGTTCCTTGCACAACATCCTAGAAAATCTTTACCTTTGCAGAATGTAAAGCCCACTTCGGCTCCCAGGCTGGGGTTTAGATGTCAACACGGAGGCTGGACTTTAGATCCCTTTCCCTCTGCCATCTCCTGGATCCAAGTGGCCACCTCACTTGCTTTTTCTCCCTTCCATAAGCATACCCAATGAAGGTCAGACAGTCTTGCAAGGGGAGGGGTCTTTGCAGAGTATATTAATCATTTATTCATATTTCAAAATCTGGGAGGGTGCCTGTGCTAAGGCTGGAAAACAAGACTGCCCTTCCCTGCTACTATCAAGGAGTTCGTGATAGCTCATGATGGTTCTACTATCAATGAATGATTGTTGAGATGACCAGGTTGACACAGACCAGCTCAGCAACAGTACTGGGCTGTCTATCAGGTCCAACTCCCTGATTAGTCTCTCATTAGGCTTAACCCTGGAGCCCATGGAAAACTTACATTACTGCAATGCCATTAAAAATTAGTCCCATGGAGGTAATTTTGCTCATTTCGAAAATCCAGCTGCCTGGTCTCTTTAGTTGTTGTATCTACCCCATCCCTTGTATTTCCTATTAACTAAACCTCAATCCAAATTCCTTTGAACTTGTGATTCAGTGTGCCAGGATATATGCTAATGGATATACACAGCAATGTGGTAGACTATATAAAAATTTTGTGTGCATGTATGTATAAAGGCAACAGTGTGTTTGTGTGTCTCTGGGTTAATATCCATGTGTGTCTCTGTATCTAAGAAGATGCACATATGGGCAAGATGAGTCAAAACCAAGATGAGCCAAAAATAAAATTTAAGAAGCACTCTGGTAGGGATTCCAAAACTAATACCTAAGAGTATATTTTAAAGCCATTTGTGGCTTATGTTTATTTAAAGTTTTCCCCCATTTATCAGACGAAGGAACTGAGCTGTGGTGGAAACTGGGCCCGATGTGCTTACTGTGGGCAGCAGCAGGTGAGGCCACACCCCTGTGGGCAGAATAAGAGGGTCTGAAGGAATAATAAGTATAATTCTCAATTATCCTAAAAAGTCTTCTGGGTGAGGAGATGAAAAATTGGCAGTTGGGTCCTAGACTGTGGGTAAGGAGAAATTGACTTCTTTCTGGCTCTGGTTCTCTTAGGAAGAGGCCCTGGGGAGGCTAGCATGCTAAAGGGCTTTCCCATATAATGGGTAGGAGCCGGACTCTGCCATATGCAACCAGGTCAGGAGACAAGCACGCCCAGTAGCAAGGGAAGAAAGCAGACTCCTGGCAGCTATGCCATGATTAGGTTTGCCTACAGATTTCAGAAGACCCCAAAACACACAAAGAAGTCCAGAAGTGATTCTTCCAAGGATACTGTGGTAACGTCCCCAGGTAGTCAGTGGCTCCACTGTCCTTCCACTCTACCGTCCTCAGCATTTGCCTTGAAGCCTCAAGACTGCCTCATGTTTCAATATGGTGGCCATAACGCATGTCATGGCACTCACACTCATTTCAGGCAGCAGGAACGGAAAAGGGAAACATCTCCCAGTTTTACCAGCCCCTGCAAGGAGATTTTCCAGAAGCCTACTTCGATTGGCTTAGCCAGAACTCGGGCTTGTGACCATACCTAGCTGCAAGATCGACTGGGAATGACATCCTTTTAGCACGGTTCATCGCCATCTCAAATAGAATTGCTTTTCTGTAACAAAACAAGGAGAGAATGGATATGGAGTGGAAAGCTTTTCTGAAGTACCAGGGCAGAAGTGTGTCCTGTAGCGGACCGCCTAAGGATGGCTAGCTGCCAGCCGAAGGATGATTTTGGTGTGTGCTCCCTTTTCATTCTGTCTGGGGCTATACCAAAAGTGACATTAAGCGTTACTGTCTGTTCTTGGCTGTGCTGTGAGGCCTTCAAGAAAGCGTGTGTGTCCGCTCTTGGGCAGAGGTGAGAGTGGCACCCAGAGGCTGTGGTGTTGATCTCTGCAACGACCTGAGAGACAGCCCTGGCTGTGCACAACACACAGAGCTTTCTGCAGCAGTGGAGCGCCTTCAGACTCAGCCCTTGGATCGAAGTGGTCCTTGCTGATGAGGGGGACACAAGCAAGACCCCTCTTAGAGACTCCCTGAGAAACAGAAGAGAGTAGGAACTCCTCAGAAGCAGGCTGGGATTGCTGTTGTGCAGGTGAGGGTGAGCCCCGTGCCGCACTATGCATGTGAGCTCATTTACAACCACAGACAGGTGAGCCAGAAGGACATCTGTATGACCCGAAACAAAGGATGCATTTCAAAACCGTATGTGCTGTAAAGAAAGAATTGGTTAAGAAAATGCGGCTGCCTGCATTTTAGACTAAATTCCAGCTTTTTAAACAGTGGTTGATGCTCACTCTGGTAAGCTTGGTGATCTTCAAAGCATGTTTCGAGGAACTCTCTAGTATTGTGGAGTACCTCAGAGACCAGAGGGAGGCCAAAGGGGCTAGGCTTTGGTCCCCAAATATCACATAGCTTACAACATATTCATATTTTTGCATTCCATATAAATTTTCATTTGAAAAATTATTCCCACTGCTCAAAAGATTAGAGATTTCTGGCATTCGTATTAAACTTATTAATGGTGATTATTTAATAAAGTTGGTCTCATTACTTTAAAGACAGAAAAATTGCAGAAGAACTGAATAAGAGAGTGTGGATGTATTATACCTTCTCTTCTGGGGGAAAAAAAAAATCCCCGGGTACCTGGGTGGCTCAGTCAGTTAAGTGTTCAACTCTTGATTTCAGCTCACAGCTTGATCTCAGGGTCTTGGAATGAAATCAGGGTTCATGCTCAGTGGGGAGCCTATTTGAGGATTATCTCTCTTCTCCCTCTGCCCCTCCTCCAGCTCTCTCTCTCTCTCTTTCTCTCCCTAAAATAAATAAATCTTTTTTTAAAAAAAATCTCAGCCTGAACAACATACATTGAGATATGTCATGCCAGTCGCCATGATTTTAGGTATGAAAGAATTTTCTGGACATCATCAACTACAACAGGAAGAGAGGAAGGGATTCTACATGAGGACAAGCTTTGAAAGCTTCTAATTATCCATCTGAAAAGATGAAAGTAGCGGTGGAGGGAATGAGTGGATGGGTGGAGAGTGCAGTAAAAATCTGATTAAAGTTTTCCAGGTTATGGAGGATAAAGAAATGGAGAGCAATAGATTCTTTAACCAAATTTGGGAATACCAGACATGGTGAAATTTGAGTCTGAAAGAAGCAGATATACAACACACAAAAGGAAGTACCACTCCTTCCCTACAAAATGAAAATATAAATTGGGTACAATAAAGATTGAGAGACATTATGGACCACATGCGTTCTTGTGGTTCCTGACTTCAGTGAGTGGCTCTTGGAACTCTAATAGGAGATTATAATCTACAAATGTCGTAGAGTCCATCCTAACCTTTTTGAGCCAGTGTTTTTTAGGGTAATCATGATTTTTCACATACAATACCATCATTCTACTTTCAGACTCAGATACTGGTCTGGGAGGACCTGGACTGACATGGATTTTTATGAGTGTTTATATAATGGGGAGTACTGGCATTTCCTCTACAGCCAAGTTTCCCTAAAGCAATGAGATATAATGTCAATCAAAGCACAATTTATAGTACACATACTGCTGCTACTCTCAACATAAGAACATATGCAGGCTTTGCTTGGTTGGCATTATGCTTTGTTTACCATAACACAGATGATAATTATGACCAGCAAGTACTTATGTCATGCTCTATTAATAAGAGTGCTTTTAGTAATCGCTATCACAGGTCATTATTCCCGATTAAAAGTGAAATGTCACACTGAATGCTTTAGACAATGAGTTAAAGTAGTACAGCTATATACAGATAGCTTTTCATTATTTATTTATTATTTATTTTTATTAACTATCTTTACTGCTGAAAATTCCTGCAGGAAAAAAAATTCGACTTTGTTCCTACCAATCCAGGACTCTATCGTCTAGCGCTTGGTTTCCTTCTCAAACCACGGGATTGGGGCAAGGAGGTTACTTAAGAATGCAATTATTGGGGGGTAACAGAGCTGCGGGCAGCTGAGAGCTCTGAGTGGGCAGCTTATCGTAGTCAGGGTAGGAGATGTGATTCAGGCTGCTGGAGAGAGGCACGAGCAATCCTCTCAAGACAGAGTCTGCTCCAATACTTAAAAGTGTAATCCTTGGGCGCCTGGGTGGCTCAGTGGGTTAAGCCGCTGCCTTCAGCTCAGGTCATGATCTCAGGGTCCTGGGATCGAGTCCCGCATCGGACTCTCTGCTCGGCAGGGAGCCTGCTTCCCTCTCTCTCTCTCTGCCTGCCTCTCTGTCTACTTGTGATTTCTCCCTGTCAGATAAATAAATAAAATCTTTAAAAAAAAAAAAAAAAGTGTAATCCTTCACCGAAAAGACAGGGATTGCCCTTGAATTGAAAAGCTGCAAGTGACCTTCCAAGGTCATCTAGTTCATCCCCTTCAGGCACAAACCCTTAGAACCCATAGTAATTCGACGATAAGGCAGCCTGAGAGACAGGGCCTGCATTCCAGAATCATTCCAACATTAAGAAGTTCGTTGCCAAGAAATTCCTCTTGGGTTTAAATACAATTCTTCATGCTATGGCCAATTTGCTTTTGTTTTTGTTTTCTATTTTCTTCTCCTGAGACACAAATAAGCTGGAAGACTAAGGAACCAAAGGAACACAACCTGCCCAAAGTTGGTGAATTAAAAACTAGACAGCTCATTCTGTATCCATTCTTTCCCCCAGATCTAAAGAACAGCAAATGCTTTTCTTGGCAAGCAGAGGGCACTGGCAGGAGGCAGCTGGTCTACCTGTTTGCCGACAACTAAAATCCTTCAAGGCTCAGGGTACAACACACCAGGGAAGCATTTGCTAGTGCCAACCAAAAAAGAAAGAAAATGGTAGAAAAAAGAGGAAGGAGAACAGCAATTTAAAAGTCTACAAAAATACTGAGCTATGTGGGTCTGAGCGTGAGGGTGAGCAGGAGGTCTCTTTTTCACCCAGGTAATGATTGTACGAGCCCCATAAGGAGATGGTTAAATCAAACACCGAGATGACTGCTCTTAAGAGGGGAAAAATATGTCAATCACACTTTGCCTTTGACACAAGGAAATTCCTTGAAACTGAGAATGGAGAGTGGAAGGGAGGGAGAATGTCTCCTGATGTGGGTGGCCAGGAAACCGGGGGCCAGAAAAGCATGAGAGGAGAGAGGGAGAAAGACAGAGAGGGAAAAAAACACAAGATTGAATTCTAATCAAAATGCTATGAGGCGTTCACACCAGGCCTTGAGAGAATATTAACAAGGTTACCCGAGGGGGGGCCTTTAGCCCCAGGAATTATTAGTGAATATGGAATTATATTTGCACAAACATTACCAGATGCAAGGAGCTAAATGTCCTACAGATGTGGAAGGAGCCAGCGTATGTTCCAAATAGGCAGCAGCTTTGTTTGTTTTACCCTTCTTGTAAGAGGCTGGGTAGCACGTTTCTGAGGGGTTACATTTCTGGAATGACCACCATACCTCTAGGCCCCCGTTTCTCACCCATTTCTTCCTCGTTGCTTGCACCAGCCTCAAAAGTATCTCAGCCCAGGACCACATGGAGTGGTCTTGAGGCAGGTTTGACAAACTTACCAGCTTACCTCTACTACCTCCAGGTATCATAGTGCTCTAGGTGGATCATCGTGGTTCAAGAAGGGATTTTCTGAAAGATGAAAGAGTTCAGAGTCAGGTAAATCACATCCATTTCAAAGAGGAGCTGTGAACTCAAATGTAACCAGCTGATGTTGGGAGGTGGGGAGCCCAGCAAAATATGGAAAGAACAAAGAGTTTCCTTCTGACATGCCACCATCACATACTCAAGACTCAGTTTAATTTAGATTCACCACTACTGAAGGAGACATAGCTCATCTCTGTGTTTGGAGTTGTTTGTTGCCTTCCAGAGTCTCCTGAATTTGTAACCTTAAATCCCTGCCACCATCTTGCTCATTTTGAGTAATACTTGCCAGTATGGGGGACAGAATTGTTCAGCACATTCATAGGGCATATAGAGGTTGGTGACCACGAAGCTAATGGCATGAGACCCTCCAAGGCACTGGTAGGGGCTCTATCAATGTGTGGGCATGGTTATATGTTTGGTAAAGTTTATAAAATTAAAGTACTTAACACTAATTCATTAATTGGTGACTGACTTTCCCTCTGCCACATCTCCCTTCGTGTAGGTTGGCTTTGGAGTTGAGTTGAAGATACATTTAGCTTGAGTGGCATGGGAAGTATTCTGTAGTTCACATCACTTTTTTCTATAGTTGATGCTAGCCCCCTGATTGTAGGAATGGATTTCAACACTCTTATCATTCATTATCTATTCATTTAGAGAGCTGGAGACCAGAGCGTATCATGCCGGGATAGGAGTGTAGTCTACAATGCCCAGTCCCAAGATTAGGAGGACCAAGAAGGAGAAACAAGAATTGAAATGTACAGAGTCAGAAGCTAACCCATGAAAGACTTACCTAAGTCTTGCAACTCTTACCTGAAAAACCTTGGTAGAACTTTTCCCAAATTTGACAATCATGAAATTTTGTGTGACATTACAAGCAAGTTGTGATGCTGAAAAAAATTCTTCTAAACTATCAGTAATAGAAAACAAGTTTTGATCAATCATATGAGAGGAAAGTTAAAATGTGTTCTCATTCTCTATATATATTACAGAATTTTTGTCAAATGAAGAGGCCATCAGAATATAGAGCAAATATATATATCTATAATGTATATGTACACACACACACACAAAACAGGTATTTCAGGTAACTAATAAATTAAAATATCATGTTGTTTTCCCAAATTTTGTGACAATCTTGATATTTGTTAGTTTGTTGTGTTTTATTTTATTCTAAGTAAATACTCACTTTACTATTTTTTATAAGATATTTATATTTTTATAATCAGACTTGTGTATTCTTTTTCTTAAAGAAGTCCTCCAATATTACATAAGCTTTAGACCCAATATACCCAAATTTGCTTCTGGTTCTGTGCACTACGTTAACACAACCAGTTTTTTTTTTTTTTTTAATTTCGTTCATCAACTTATAAGGTAGGCCTTGTTGATATCATTTTAGAAAAGAGGAACCCGAGATGTTTAGTCATGGTTCCTATATGGATTTGAATCCAGGGTCTGCCTTACGCAAAAGGAAATAGATTAGTCTGGCCCTAACTGTATTCCCTACCCCCACCAGAGGGCATGCTGAGTCCTAAAGTGATCTTTCTGTGCTTTATCTAGTCTGGTTTAAAAGGCTTCCACTGACATCCTTCTCCTTCCCACCCTAAACCATCTGCCCCCTGAACTACCTCATTGTTAATAGATCTGATAGCTCTCACTGCCAGACAACTTTTCTTCATTTCCTCTCCATTACTATGAAATCTGCCCTGTGGACCTCTTGGTCAACTTCTTCTTGTGATATTTGACTATTTTTTGATGGTGTTTACACTTCATTAAAGGAAGAGGGAAGATATTTCAATTCATCTGGGTGGAAGAACATATCATCTCTGAAGACTCTTCTTTTTTAATTAAAATTCAAAACACACTTCCTCCAAGAAGCCCACCACATTCATTTCAGGAAGCAAAATCCCCATGCCATCCTCTCAAAGTCCCTTTATGACTTGCTATTGGCTATTCACGACCACACTGGATGTGTTTGCTTATATTCTCTTTCTTATTAGAAAACTCAAGATTAGCAATGCCTTACAATCTTTACTTCTTAAACTTAAACACATATTTGGATTCCAAAATTGTTGTGGGAACTCCATGGAACGTTCATACTGTATGAAAGGAACCGAAGTCTGTTTTTTTCTTCAGTACACCTCAGTATCCATCATGTTGCTTCCAAAATGAAAAATATGCAAGTTCGTTTTGTATAAAAACAGAAAACCTCACTTCTGTGGTGAAACAAAAGCTCATCAGATGCTGAGACGCTGGCCTGGTTCTCCCATGTTCTAATGCATGGCTTTAACTCTTTCAGTGGGTAATAGTGGCAAACAAAAATGCTTCAGTTTCTCTATCTGTGAAATAAGAATTGTGCTATTTCTTTCCCATTTACTTCACAAAAGTCTCATGGGGAGCAAGAGTTAAATGATTAATGACTTAAAGCTCTTAGGCAAACACAAAATGCTTAATAAAAATAATCCTTCCTTGCCACAGTGATAGATACCAGTGACCTGATGCGAAACCTTGACAGAAATGGAAGGCAATTCAGATAAACTTTGGGCCTTGACCATGAATTTGGGCTTCTTTTCCTCTGGACAATCTGGGCCCATGTTCCTTGACTTCCTTCACTGACCTCCATTGACCAGACCGTTTATAGCTCCTGCAGGCTCAAGCCCAACCCCCAAGTTACATTAAGTCTAGCTTCCTGGTTGCAGAGGAACAACATGTGGGAGACTGTAAAATGCGCCATTGTGCAGTCAATATAATTTTATCCTCTCTCTTTCGGGGAACATGCCTGCTCAACTCATACCACAACATTATTAAGAAAACTATTTGAGATCAAAACTCCATTTTTCATCAAGTTTAGGCCCTTCCTAAGAGAAGCCCTTGCATAGCTCTGGAAAGAGTCTCTGAGTGAACGTTTCCTGTCATGACTGAAAGAACTGGGGTGGTGCTTGAGGGGTAAGTATATCTCTATTGGCAGAAACCATAAGGTTGTTTTAAAAGGAACCAGGGGTTCTGGCCTATTTTTAGGTTATTGTGTTTATTGAACATAATCTCTTCCTGGTTTTCAGGTTTAATAAAGTCAAGTGAAATCACCCTGGACTCAAATTTGACCCATGAATAAATTCAGAAAACTCAAGGTGCATGCTTCCTTAACTAATTCTGCTGCACGTTGGACTGTCTTGTTCTAAAGCAGCTTTTTAAAAAATACCCTTCTTTAAAAGAAGGAAAGGAAATAAGAGAGTTCCTATTAGAGAAAAAAAACCACTAAGCTTTGTCCTGTTTCATGAAACAGAGGACAAAGCAGTACAAAGAGCTTGGACTTTGGAATCAGACAGACCTGGGTTTAGAATCTCAATAGTATCAGTTTCTAGCTGTGAGATCTTGAGTAAGATAAATCTTCCCTGAATCCATTTCCCTGGGGAACAAAATCTCTGTATCATAGAGCAGCAGTGAAGACTGAATTAGATATTGTGTGCCTGGCAGAATACCTAATTTACAGTAGACAGTGCATATATAAAAGCGAGGCATAATCATGGGAATGAAAATAATACATTCCTTGACTACCCATATATCAACAAAGGGTCTTGAGGATCAATGCGCTGGGCACCCGAGGAAAGGCAAAAACACCGTGATTTACACAAAATGACATTTACCCTCAAAGATCTGACCATCATGTTTCATTTTTTAAAATGTTATTAAAAATATGTCTTTATATATTCTCTGGTTTTGTGTAAAATAACATCCCAATCATAGCATAGGTTCTTGAATTGTGCAGGTTATAACTGCTCTTCCACAATATACTTACTCCTCAGAAACACTGCATACCAAAAAATTACATGTTCTAATGGAAGGAAAATGGAGAAAAACATTCAACTTTGTAACCAGACCACTAACAAAACCAGTATTGATGATGTGGGAGAGAAGCCCAGAAAAGCAGATCAGCGGGAGGCTGCCTCAGAGGAAATTTAAAGATACATAAAAACAATAATGTGGGGCACCTGGGTGGCTCAGTGGGTTAAGCCTCTGCCTTCAGCTTGGGTCATGAGGAATGGAGCCCCGCATCGGGCTTTCTACTCAGCAGGGAGCCTGCTTCCCCTTCTCTCTCTCTGCCTGCCTCTCTGCCTACTTGTGATCTCTCTCTGTCAAATAAATAAATAAAATCTTTTAAAAAAAGAAAAAAGAAAAAACAATAATGTGACTTCTGCTTCTGGCTGAGACGGAGTATCAGGGACTAGATTTACCAAAAATAAAAACCTGGACAAATACATGAAACAGTAGCTCTCAAGATGATTAGAAACCAGCAATGATGGCCAATGGTCTCTGAGAGATGGAAAACTAAAAAGGTGAGCCCTAGGAGTGCCTAGCTTGTCTGAAGAATGTTGCCAGTCCGTGACACAGAGAGAAGGACGTGGCGGTCTCCCTGACTTGAGGAGATGGAGCTGGGCATCCAGGTAAGCCAACATGGCTAGAGTGCTCATCGTAGAGAAGGGGAGATGAGAAAATTGCAGAGAGACCTGAGATCTACATTGGGCTCTCTTCATGGTTTCAGTCCATAACTGATTAATCATGGGAGTAGGGAAACTACCTGAGACTACAGAACAAATCACTTTATAGACAAAGAACAAGCTGTCCCAGGGTTCATACAGAGCCAGGACAGCAGCCATTCCTATCCTCCAGCATGGAAAACCTCATGATTCATGAGGCCAAGGTTAGTAATGAAAAGGTTCCTACCTCAGCAGTGGAGAAGAACTAACCCTAGGCTAGATATTGCTCTGGTCCCACCAAACACAGCCTAAAAGCAATGCCCAAGGGTTATCAAACTGCTTTCAGATAATTTGGCCATATTCCAGAACAAAGTTTTATAATATTTTTAAGAATATAAAAATATCCCCCATCTCATAAGATAAAACTCATAATGTTGGTCATCTAATAAAAAATGACCAGGTATGCCAAGAATCAGAAAAATAAAACCCATAATGAGGAGAAAAAAAACACAAACAATTAAAATGTATCCCCAAATGACCTAGCATTACTAAATAAGGACAGGAAAACTGTTCAGATATGTGTATACCATATGTTCAAAAAATTAGAATATCAACATATTAAAAAAGATATGAAAGATTTTTAAATTGAAGTTTAATTTTATTAAACAGAACTTCTACAGTTGACAACAAAGATGTCTAAAATGAAAAATACATTGGATGGGATTAACAGCAGATGAGACATCATGGAAACAAAGACGAGTGAATGTGAGACACAGGAATAGAAACTATCCAAATTGAAGCAGAAAAGATTAAAAAGAAGAAGAGGAACAAGCGAGAAAGTGTTATTGAACCATGGGACAACTTCAAGCAGCCAAATATGTGTGAAATTGGAGCTGGGAAAGGAAACTTGGGGCAGGGGGAGATACCAAATATTTGAAAAACGAATGTCTGCAGTATTTTCAGACTCACTAAAAAGTATAAACCCATAGTTCTGAGAAACTCAATGGATTTCAAGCCAAAGGAATATGAAGAAAATGACCCTAAGGCACATCATAATCAAATGACTTAAAACTAGTGATAAAGGGGAAATCTTAGAAGTCTGAGAATGATATTTCACACACAGTTATAGAAGTAAGGATGACACAGAGTTTTATCAGATACTATGCAAGCGAGAAGCTAGTGTTGAATCGCTTTAAAGTACTCACAGAAAACAGACTTAAACTAAAAAACGGTCTGCTTGTGATCCCCCCAATAGACAGAGGAAAAAGCATTTGACAAATTCCCATATCCAGTCCTGATTTTTGGGTTGGGGGGGGGAGAAGAGAAAAAGAAAAGTCTCAGCAAACTAAGAATAGAAGAAAACTTTCTCAACTTGATACATAGCACCAACAAAAAAACCTATAGCTCAGAAATCATGCTTAATGGTGAAAGACTAAATGCTTTGCCTTCAAAATCAGGAATAAGTCAAAGCTCTCTGCTCCATCACTTCTCCTGAACATTATACTGGAGGTTCTAGCCAGTACAGAGGGAAGGAAAAGAAATAAAAGGTGTCCAATTGGGACGAGAGAAGTAAAACTGTCTTTATTCATGGATGACATTGTCTATGTAGAAAATCCTAAGGAAGCTACAAAAAAGCTACTAGAACTAATTAGTGAGGTTAGTAAGCTTGGAAGACAGAAGATCAATACACAAAATACAATCGCATTTCTATATGCCATCAACAATTAGAAACTTTAAAATGCTATTTATAATAGCGTCAAAAATACGAAATTACTTAGGGATAAACCTGACAAAAGGTGTTTAATATTTCTATACTGCGAGCTACAGAATAGCACTGAAGGAAACTTGAAAAGACCTGTAAATGGAGCAATATACTGCATTCATGAATCAGAAGTTTCAATATTGTCAGCATGTCAGTTCTCTCCAAATTGATAGATTTGATGCTTTCCCAGTCAGAATACCCCCAGGTTTTTTGTAGAATTTGACAAGATGATTTGAAAATTTATATGAAAATGACAAGACTCGAGAATACTTAAAACACTTGGAAGTGGCAGGACAAAGGAGAACTTAACCCTAATTGTAGGACATACCATAAAGCCACAATGATCAAGATGTTGTGGTATCAGAGTCAAGGAAAACAAATAGATTTCTGGAACAGAACAAGGAGGCCAGAGCTAGACCCACACACATATCGTCCATTGATTTTATTTTAAAGATTTATTTATTTATTTATTTATTTGAGGGGGGAGGAGCCGAGGGAAAGAGAGAAACTTCCAGCAGAATCCCCGTGGGCACAGAGCCCAATGCAGGGCTCGATCTCAGGATTCTGAGCTCGTGACCTGAACTGAAATCAAGAGTCAGTCGTTTAACCAACTGGGTCACCCAGGTGCCCCATGTATGGTCCCTTCATTTTTGGCCAAGGTGCAAAGGCAATTAAGAACAGAAAAGAAAGTCTTTCTAGAAATAGTGCTGGCACAATTTTATAATTCATATGCGAAGAAGTTAACTTTGATCCATAACTCACACGGATACTGAAAATTAACTCAATAAAGACTATACATCAAAATGTGAAACCTAAAATTATAAAACTATAAGAAATTATTTGTCGAACCATCTGATGTAAGTTACAGATATCATGACATTTCAACCCTGAGTACTTCAGCATGTATCTGAAAAATTACTATCTTTCCATGTTACTGTTATCATACCAGTAACGTTAACACTGATAAAATATTATCTCATATAGAATCCATATTCAGATCTTCTCCATTGATGTGGTTATATCCTTTTCTTGTTATTTTATTTTATGTAGGATCAAACCAAGGATTATGATTGCATTAAACTTCCATGTCTCTTTATCTCCTATATTCTCAAATAGTCCCCCTCTCCCAAGTCTTTAAATAATTTCATGACATGGACATTTTTCAAAAGTCCATGCCAGTAGTCTTGAAGGATGTTTAACAATCTGGATTCTCATATTGGTTCCTCAAGTTCTGATGCAGGATAAATATCTTTACAAGTATATTACGTTAAGTGATGTTGCACATTTCCCGTTGTATCACCGTACCTACCAGCTAATGTCATTTGCTGCACTGGTGAAGCTAAGTTTAATTCTTTGGTTGAGTGGCATCTGCTAAATTTATTCATTGTAAAGATATCTTTTGTCTTTGTAATTAATAAGCAATCTATGATGTGATATTTTGAGATATATGAATACTGTGCTCTCCAATAACAGTTCACCATTAACAATACTTTTTCAGTCTTCTATTTTAAAATTGAGATATAATTGACATATAACATTATATTAGTTTCAGGTGTACAACATAATTATTCAACATATGTATGTACTGTGAAATGATCCTCAAAGTAAGTCTAGTTAACAGCCAGTATTGAAGATCTCTACCTGGGGTGTCAGGGTGGCTCAGTTGGTTAAGCCTCTGCCTTTGGCTCAGGTCATGATCCCAGAGTCCTGGGATTGGCAGCGAGCCTGCTTCCCCCTCTTTCTCTCTTTCTCTGCCTGCCTCTTTGCCTACTTGTGATCTCTTTCTCTCTCCCTCTCTCTGTGTCAAATAAGTAAAATCTTTAAAAAAAAAAAAAAAAAAAAAAAAGATCTTTACCTGAATCAGTTCTTCCATTGGTTGTTGAGAAATGGTAAATTTATAATTTTAACATCTCTTCTATATGTATTAGTTGACATTCTTCAATAAAGAAGAGATTTCCTTCTTCCTCCTGCCTTGCTTTATTTTTTTATTTTTTTATTTTTTAGTATCACCATGGACACAGGGACCTTTAAAAGTTCAATTTGTTGGGGCACCTGGATGGCTCAGTGGGTTAAGCCTCTGCCTTCAGCTCGGGTCATGGTCCAAGGGTTGTGGGATCGAGCCCCGCATTGGGCTCTCTGCTCAGTGGGGAGCCTGTTTCCCTCTCTCTCTGCCTGCCTCTCCACCTACTTGTAATCTCTGTCTGTCAATAAATAAATAAAATCTTTTTTAAAAAAGTTCAATTTGTCATGCTATTATATTATTATAATATTTAATACAATATATTATTAATGTGTTATATGTTATTACATGATATATATGTCAATATACGTTATTTTTTGTGTTGCTCAAATTGTCTCAAATTTTGCCATTGGCAGCCCCTTCAGAACTGCCTGTGTCCTTTAGACATGACTTCTTTAGTCTTTGAACACTCCCTTGATTTGATTTCTGGTACTACCTATTTTGGGTACATCTTGTGCTTCTTCTGCTCCAAACTTCGAACTGGCCACTTTCCCAAAGAGCCCTGTTGTTTTTAGTAAGGAACAGTATTTAGGAACCAAGACCTAATTTCCAGGTGTACTTACTGCTACTGACAGAGTTCATAATGGAATCCTCCAATTTCCACATCCTTCCTCACCCTTCCCTATTGTACATTTATCTTAAACAGGAAGACACGAGCTCTTAACCATCTCAACGTATTTTCTCTTTTTGCTCTATCCTACATTATAAATAAAGTAATTTCAGTACTCCAAACCAATCCTAACAACAAACCTAAATTCCAGAGTTTGTTACAAATCTTTTGATCCTTAGACAATATCCTGTTCAGGTTACTGTGTCCAAAATTTACTTTAATTCTGTTAACCTGCGGGTTATAGTATCAATTTGAGAAATGAATGGTTAGGTTTATTTTTTTTTCTTGGTTGTATTCACTTTCAGGGTTTGCTTCTTTCAGTCTTTTCAATTCAATTTAGTTTTGAATTTGTAAAACATTTACATACTCAAAAATTCATATTACATAAAAAGATAAACCCAGGGACACCTTGCCCCCAGCTCCATCTTATCTAGCTCATTACCTGCCCCTTATCCCACCTAAGGTTACAGGTGGGTAACCTATCATTTTGGATTTGTCCTTCCTGTGTTTCTATTTTTTGCAAAAATATTTTTATTTTTCCTTCTTTCTAACACAAAAGTTAACATATTCCATAAACTCTGTTGCATCTTGCTTTTTTCACTTAAGAGCATATCCCAAAAATCACTTCATATTGGGTCACAGAAGTCTTCCTCACTGTCTTTCATGGCTTCATCACATCCCAATGCACGACTATACCATAGCTGACTAGTCTCCACAGGAAGGAAATTAGATTGTTTCCATTTTAGTTGCTCTCATAAATATTATCACAATGAATAATGTTAATTATATTGTTTCCTCTTTGTTGTTGTTGTTTCCTTTTTATGTGTCCAAGAGTGTATTAGCTTGCTAGGGCTACTGTAGCTAAATACTGTAGACTAGGTAGCTTAAACAACAGAAATTTAGTTTTTCATAGTTCTAGAGACTATCCAAAACCAAGGTGCCAGCAAGTTTAATTTCTTCTGAGGCCTCTCCCCGTGGCTTGCAGATGGTCATCTGCTTGCTGTGTGCGGACATGGTCTTTTCTTTTACTGTGTATTGTCCATGTCCAAATCTCCCTTCTTATAAGGACACCAGTCTGATTGAAATAGGAAGCACACATAGAACTTCATTTTGCCTTAATTACCTCTTTAGAGGTCCTATCTGCAAATACAAATCACCTTCTGAGGCACTGAGCATAAATGAATTTGGGAGGGGACACAGTTCAGCCCATAACCAAGAGTAAATGCTAGAATTGTCAAATTCCACTTCATTGGGTTTATACAATTCTGTACTACCATTAGCAATTAAGTACTTATTTTTTAAATTTCTTAAAATATCTGGAAAGAACTACTGCGTAGCAATGGGCACCCTAGAAGTTTTTCCTTTCATACTGAAGGTTATAGTTTTATTCTTCCTATTCCCGCTGCCCTTGTCCAGGATAACCATGTTTGAGTTCCACAGATTCCATCTAATACTGACATTAATTTCCTATTTACTGATTGCATATGAGATACTGGATGTTATTGAAATATCTTTTGTAGCAGACCAGACAGGACTTTACATTCTTGTGACTAAGTTCCCCCCGCCCCCTTGAATCTGGATATTGTTTTGCAAAAAATTCCTGCCCAGAAAAACTTCTCTACAGTTATAATTCTGAGGGTGCGGTATTAAGGAATATGTCTTCGTGTGGGCATAGATCCAAGTGTTCCAGCCTGTGTGAGAAAAAGAGGAACTGAGCACATTTCATTCTAGAAGAATTTAAAATGAGAAGTCCAGATTGTACTGTCCTTAGGGTACAAGAGAGGAGAATGAAGGGCAATACTTGACCATTGTTCCTGCTTTGTAGGTATATCCTGTAAAAATCAATTCTCATGTTAGGGCTATGATCTCATGGGGGAGATAGTAACATTGTTAGAGATTTATAGCTATCTCTAGCCTTCTGCATCTTGTTACCTCCCTCAGTGTTCAACAGTAGGTAGCCAGTAAGACGTATTCCCTTCCCCTCTGTGAGTCTGCTCTTATCAGAGCTCTGTTTCTAACTTCCCCCTCCTGTGGTCTTCTTTTGATGAATGGTCTTCTCTTCTGGGCTATAATTTGCAAATAGAATCTTATTCCCGAACAGTTACAAACAAGTGCTCTAAATCTCTTTAATCTTTCTTAATTATAAAAGGAAACATCCTCTTATATCCTGTTGATATAGTACAGATGTCTATGAAAGTAAAAAGTTAAAGTATTTCCCTGAACCCAGAGATAACAAATTTCCAGGGATGGGAACAGTTGAGAAACACACTCTCATGCATTGTTGCTGAGTGTATACATTGGTTAACAAGTTGGAGGCTAAATTAGGAGATAATTATCAAGATGCAAATGCATGTAATCTCAGAATTAGCCATTCCACTTTTAGAAGTTTACCCTGAAGATACTAGATTTATTTTTCTTTTGTGCACAAGTATATATTTATAAAAGTGTTCACTGAAGTATTGCTTACAATAGTAATGATGAAAAAAACAATCCAAAAGAGATTATATAAGCAAATAATGATACTTTCACTCAATGGAATACTATCAAACTTGTAATTTTCTTTTAAACCAAGATACAAAATTTTACTGATAATTAAAGATGTTTAAGACACAATAAGGGAAAAGCATCAAGTTGTGGGACCTGTACAGAAAGCATGTTTGTGACCTTTTTGTAATATGCATAGAATTCTTCAGGAGGGATGCAAAACCAATGGTTAACAGTGTTTCTTTGGGCCCTAGGGACTTGGGGTGGGATGTTGGAAAACAGAACATTTACTTTCGTTTTGTATTTTCCTTTACATTTAGATTTTTCTTTTCCATTAGCATGTTCATGTGTTCTTTTTAAAATGATACTGGAACAAAAATAGAAATAGATCAATGAAACAGAATAGAGAGCCCAGAAATAAACACACACTTACTTGGTCAATTAATCCACAACAAAGGAAGCAGGAATACACAATATTGAAAAGACAGTCTTTTCAACAAATGGTGCTAGGAAAACGGGACAGCTAAATGCAAAAGAATGGAACTGGGCCACTCCAGTATACACAAAAATAAACTCAAAATGGATTAAAGATCTAAACGTGAGACCTGAAACCACAAAACTCATAGAAGAAAACATAGGCAGTAATTTCTTTGACATCTGGCATAGAAACATTTTTCTAGATAAATCTCCTAAGGCAAGGGAAACAAAAGCAAAATTAAGCTATTGGGATTATACCCAAACAAAAAGTTTTTACAAAGTGAAGGAAATGATCCACAAAACAAAAAGGCAACCTCTCAAATGGGAGAAGATATTTGAAAATGACATATAAAATAAAGGGTTAATATCCAAAATATAGAGAGAACTCATACAACTCAACAACAGCAACAACAACAACATAAAAAAATAATTTGATTAAAATGAGCAGAGGACATGAATAGACACTTTTCCAGAAGACATCCAGATGGCCAACAGACACGTGAAAACATGCTCAACAGGATCATCAGGGAAATGTAGACTAAAACCACAATAAGCTATCACCTCACACCTGCTGGAATGGCTAAAAATCAAGGACACAAGAAATAACAAGTGTTGGTGAGGATGTGAAGAAAAAGGAACCCTCATGCACTGTTGATGGGAATGTAAATTGGTGCAGTCACTGTGGAAAACAGTATGAAGAGTCCCCCCAAAATTAAAAATATAAATATAAATATATATATAATAAAAATATAAATACCACATGATCCAACAATTCCACTACTGGGTATTTACCCAAAGAAAATAAAAACACTAACTCA
Source organism: Mustela putorius furo (assembly GCF_011764305.1). Taxonomy (NCBI): domain Eukaryota; kingdom Metazoa; phylum Chordata; class Mammalia; order Carnivora; family Mustelidae; genus Mustela; species Mustela putorius. The sequence continues at coordinate 2,878,921 of NW_025421424.1, forward strand.
AAAAGATATGTGCAACCCTAGGGGCACCTGGGTGACTCAGTGGGTTAAGATATGTGCAACCCTATGTTTATTGCAGTATTATTTATAAGAGCCAAGATATACAAGCAACCCAAAGGCCCATCCATAGATGAATGGATAAAGAAGATGTGAGATAGATAAATGGATAGATAGATATACATCCAGCAGGTATATAGATATACATCTGTCTATCTATCTATATATAATTAAATATTATAATATTACTCAGCTATAAAAAGAATGGCATTTGCTACAACATGGATAGGCCTAGAGTATAATGCTAAGTGAAATAAGTCAGTCAGAGAAAGAAAAATACCATATGATTTCACACATATGTGAGATTTCATAAACAAAACAAATGAACAAAGAAAAAAGAGACAAACAAAAAATAGACTCTTAGGAGTGCCTGGGTATCTCAGTCAGTTAACTGTCTGCCTTCGGTTCAGGTCATGATCTCAGGGTCCTGGAATCAAGCCCTGTGATGGACTCCCTGCTCAGTGGGGAGTCTGCTTGTTCCTCTCCCCTCCCCCTCCCCCTGCTTGTGCACTCTCCCTCCCTCTCTCTCTCTCTCAAATAAATAAATAAAATCTTTTTTTTTTTAAATAGACTTTTAAATACAGAGAACAAACTGGTGGTTGCCAAAGGGGAGGTAGGTGGGGAATGGGTGAAGTAGGTAAAAGGGGTAAAGAGTACACTTATCTTGAGCGCTGAGAAATGTAAAGAACTGCTACTGTGTACCTGAAACTAATGTAACACTGAATGTCAATTATATCTTAATTTTTAAAAGCAGAAAATATATATAACTTATTCCTATAGCTCTTCTGGGGGAAAAAAGAAGAAAAACAAAGAAAAGAAAAATTGAAAAAGTATTTTAAATAAGCAATTTTCATGTTCTTGGACATAACTCCTACTTACAGTTCCCTGTTAAGTAAAACATAATGCATTTGTTTCCCACTGTCCCCTGAACATTTTCTTTTTTCTGCTTCCTTCCTTTGCAATAGCCATTCTACATCATGAAAGAGAATGGTTGAGTTTTGTCTAAGGTACAGCAGAACCAGTAGGGAAAAGAAAAGTGAGTTGGGCTTTGTCTTCTGTAATTCCTCATTATGTTCTAACAACACATTTAACTTCCCAGGCAACACACCAAGGAATGCTTAAGCAAAAAGGAAAAGAGCAAGAAATTCCAAGTGAGGCACTTGGGATGGAGAAGTGCAGACCCTCTCCCTCCCAGACCATGATGCTAATTGTTACGTTGTTGTTGTTGTTACGTTTACTTGCTAAATCCTGGAGACCAGGAAACAGTGTCCTCATACCAAAACTGCATTTCAATCGGAAAATGTAGATACTTAGTTACTTTGTTATTGGGGAATACTTGATTGATACTTACTTGAGAAAGATCAAGAATTACTAGAGCAGACTAGACTAAGGAAAGTTTTATGAAATAATAGTATCTGACCATCCTGGACCTGCAAAAATTTCCCAGGCACACAGGGAGAAAAGTACTGGCTAACCCGCATAGTTGGGCAGGATGAAAATCAGACAGACATTGGACGCATTGGAAGGCAGGACATCAGGACCGTAGTCTGAGAATTCACAGCTGTGTCTCAGAGTTGCTGCATGTGATGGTTGACCATGTCCTTCCACAGTCCTGACATCTTCTAGAACTAGGCATATGTAAATTGAAATCAAATGAATATTTAATTTCATTTTTAGAATATTTAGGAGTATTTTGCAATTCCTCTGGAGAACTGCAGGCTCCTTGGGCTAGCTGACCCCTGCCAGAAAAGGAAACTGGTGTTGACTGCTTCTGAGAAGTCAGGAATGGTATGAAATGGTACCAGGATATGTCACTGTCACTTGTTTGGTTTGCATTAAAAAAAAAAAAAATCAATCAGCAGTTGACTTCCTTGAGTAGGTACCTGAACAGTGTTCCTGGGCCAAGATTTCTGGAAACTGTATCACTGATTAAGTGAAAGCAGGGCCCAAGTTCTTCTGTCACCGACCTTTAGCAATTCCAGACGTGGAAAGCCATCTGTACCCTGGCTAGGCCCAGGACAGCTGAATGCTGTAGGCAACAAGTCACCGCTCCTCCTTACCATTCCCGAGTCCCATCCAGTGATGTCCACTGATGTGCACTGAATCAGCTAGTGACTGAGCACAGGGGCAGATTCTGCTGCAGCTGTGGGAAAGCAAACCTAACATCTGCAACCCACTTCGGAGTTTTCAAAGCATTTTTCCCTCGTCTCTCCTGTGCTCTTTCTCCTATACAACCACAAGGAAGAGAGCAACTCAAATATGGTTTTTGTTACGTACTCAACTTGCATCCCTGCTCAGCCTGTCAAATCAGGCTGAAACATTATTGGTGAATATTTATTTGAGGATTGCCAGAGCATTTTTTTTTTTTTGCTTCGCAATCATCAATTAAATTGGAAAACCATTTTCCAGCCTTCCCGAATGAGAGTGACTTCAGATGTTTCAAAATTTGCCCAAACTAGTGCCTACATCATATACTATTCAGTTCAATGAAGCGATTATTAAGTACTCTGTGTGCTGAGGGTGTCCCACTTATCACTTGTCACTTGTCACCCCTATTTAGCTCTAAGTGTGTGTAGTTCAGGAATTTTCTTTTATGTTCAATGTCTCAAGCAAGACCGGTTGCTGCTCTAGAAGGGTCTGAGGGGTCCATGGAGCACAGTCAGGAGATGGGATAGGGCGTGAAAGACCCTGTAATACATGGGAGCACAGTGTGCCAACCAAGGGAGCAACAGGAGGGGTGCTAACCCCATCTTGGGAGAAGAATATGTCTTGTGTGGCTTGGAAATAGATAGCCATCACATCTTCACAGTATGTTAAGGAGAAACATACTGTTTGAATTATAGAAAGTGGTGTGAAAGCATCCTGTCTGGGGAAGGCGGATGAAAGCATGCATATTCATCCCTTGGCTTTGTCTGTGTTCATCATAAGCCCCTCCCTTATCTCATCATGGCCTTGACTCCTCGTGAGCTGCACAGGATATTGGCTCTAAATAGATTCCTGGGAAAGGTCTGAAAATGCTGTGTCATGCCAGGCCGTGGGACACAGAAGGGACCAGGTGTGGACACCAGGACTGGGGGATAGGGCATTGACAGAATGGCTGGCTCTGTTTAACAAAATAGGCACGGCCGGACACAGACAAGACCACAGGGCCCAAACCTTGGTAACAACTGGACCACTCAACTGAGATGTTAGTTTTGGGATTCTCTACTTGCTCTCCCCTATGCATCCCCTACCCCCCACCGAGGCTGTCCTCCAGGCAAGGTTAGATGCTCCCTCTGGGGCTCCATCAAAGCCCTGACTGCCCCCTGTGGGCACTTGCTTTCTGTAGGGCAATCCTCTGTTCGCTTGTCACCCCTCTTGAGCTCTAAGTGTGTGTATATGCAGGGTTATGAGGAGAGTGGGTGACCATAATCTGACATACATTTTAATGGGTTATTCCAGCTGCTAATTAGGAGCAGACTGAAGGGTTTAAAGGAGGAAGCAGGCAGAGAGGTGTTCACAGCTTATTCTCTTCAACTTCCTCTGTCAGGATGCCTCATTCAGGCGCACAGCCATGCTTCCTTTGCAGCTACCCCTTCTAAGGGCACCCTGGTCCTCTTTCCAATTCGAAATTCCATTCAGTCCCTCCTTCAGGAACCGCTCAGTTCTCACCTCAGAGCTGTAAGCGCACTCAGGGAATTTGTTTTCCTTTGCCATCTCCAGAGGAGGGAACAGCGGCCCAGGACATTCAAAAGCCTGGCCAGGTCCATACAAAGAGCAAGGGGGAAGAGCCAGGACTGCCCCTGAAGTCGGAGTCAAAGAAAATGAAAAAGTCTTTATACAAAGACGTTTTCCCTGAAATGCTTTTGTTGCTTGTCATTTCCCTCATTAAACTGGGATTTTGAAGAGTGCAGAGGTCATCATTTTCAGCATTGTATACTTGGGCTCTAGCATGGGGCCTGGTACAGGATAGACCCCAAAAAGTATTTGCTTATGTGGACATAAAAGAATGTCAAGCCCTCAAGAGTCTGTGGTTTTATGTTGTAAGCATTGTACCTCCCCACCCCACTGCAGCCCACTGCCTCACAGTGTTAAATGTCAGACAACTGGGAAGGTCCAAATCTATGAGAGCTAAGTGCAGTGTTCTAGGAAATGAGGCCTTATTATTCTAACAAAAGGTGTGGAGTGGGATCTTCTTAACACAGTAAAGGTCGGTGTAGAGACCCTTTCTTTTTCCTTCCTTCCTTGATCCCCAAGAAATTCTAGGATGAGAAGAATAAGTAGAAGGCAGTCCTACTGCATGTGAACTTCTGTGCCCTTGGCATGGACGTCTTGCTCTTACTGCGGGGGAAACTGACAGTGACAAGGTAATTGCTAAGTGTAACCAGGGCTGGTGTAGGAGCTGTGCAACGTGTTGAATGGCAGACAGGCCCTAAGAAGTGCATCCCTGTTCTGTAAGTGACCCTGTGGACTCACACTAAGTTACCTAGTTGCTCATGTTTTCTTTTTTCTTTTTTTTAAGATTTTACTTATTTATCTGACAGACAGAGACCACAAGTAGGCAGAGAGGCAGGCAGAGAGAGAGAGAGAGGAAGGGAAGCAGGCTGAGCAGAGAGCCCGACACGGGGCTCCATCCCCTGGGATCATGGGATCATGACCTGAGCTGAAGGCAGAGGCTTTAACCCACTGAGCCATCCAGGCGCCCGCTCATGTTTTCTTTAAATGGGAGACTTGAGTTCCCACTACCACGTGTATTCTTTAGAACGGCATCTACCCTGTTGTATTTTAACAAGTTGACAAATCTTCCCTGCAGTACTCAGCTTTCCCAAGGTGGGATCCTCATCTTTCTCCTCCGTGGATCCCAGTACTTTAGATAGTTTCAGGTTAATAGTAGGTGGTTGATGAAGTATGGGAAAGAAGGAGGAAGGATGGGAGATGGGTGGGAGGAAGGAAGGAACACCAGCTTTCCAGGTCCTTCTGTCTCTTAAGTTTTCAGAGTGGGAACTAGGAAACCCTAGCCAAGAAAAGAAGGTGATACAGGTGGTAACTAAGAAGTATTGTATGTGGTGCCTATGGTAACACAAGATTGCCTTTTTGGTCCTTCAGTTCTACGAGCCTGCAGTAAGCAAGCGGTAAATGAGTAAATAGTGTGAACAGAGTAATGGTGCCCTTGACCGGGTGAACTTGAGAGTAACTGGTTCCCCCTCTCCTCCAGCTCTTGCTCCACCTCCAGGCTCTCTCTCCCCAGGCACTAGCTGCCAACTTGCCCCACTCCAGAGATGCACATCATATTAGAAGACCTGTTATTTCACCTTTCCTTTGAATTTACTCTCAAAATGATTTCCTAACAACATGTTCTTCAAGTTAGTCACATTTTGGCTCCATTCATCCAACAGGTTGTCCAAGACAGTTTCTAGGTCTTCCACACATGAACAGTGCAGGATAATAATTAGTAGTTATAATAATTAGTGGTAGTGGCATGATTAATTTTAATAACATAATAATTAATAGGTAAGAAATCATGAGGTCCCAGCTGGGTCATCTGTCAAAACGGGAGCATATTTCATTCTATCAGCCAAAGTAAGAGGAGAGCCTTGGTTAAAAATGAGATCCCTGTGTTAGCATAAGCTTATTGAGTTAAGGGCTGGAAGAAACCTTGAGAATTAGCTGGTTCAACCACTCACAATTTTTTTTTTCCAGGTAAAAAGCAGCCTGAGAGGTTAAGGACTTTCCAATATCACCTTGCTTGTTTTAGCAGGGTCAGAACTCGGTATAAAATCCAGTGTTCTTTTCAGTACACCCATTTCCTACTGGGACACAATTTCTTCTCTCTTGTTTCCCAATGCTTTAACCCTCCTGATGGAAGTTCATCAACTTAGATGCAGAACTGATATGGACAGATCCTTAAGAGATGCTGGCAAACAGAGAGCCTGATGATAAATAGTGAGATGATGCAAGCACAAGGGCTGAATCCAGAAATAAATCATATCTTCACATAGTGTTTACAGAAATTGCATTTTGAATAATTTCCATAGAAATTATTTTACCCACCACAGGAATGTTTCTCCCTCCCACAGGGATTTGACAGAACAGAAAGAGAAGCAGAATGGAGGAAAAGCAGTAATTCAGATTTATATATAAAACATTAGTTGGAACCTAAGTAATCACCCTCAACTAATCAGAATATTTTATGCATTCTGCTTTTTAGTGGAAAAAGCAAACCACAAGAAAGCAGACATATATCAGAGATTTTTAAAATGCTTCCAGGGCTTATTCTAGGCTTTAAATTTCCCCCCCAATTCCCTGCATTATCTTTAAAATATCCCACTGCACACTCCCTCTTCTTCCTCACATGTGTTCATTTGTCCATTTAATCAATCTGCCAATATTTACTGAGGCCCCCTCTGACATCCCAAGTAGTCTGATAGGTCAGAGATGAAAACATAGCCTTGCCTTCAAATGCAATGTCTGGTTAGAAAGTAGCTCTGTAGTGAATATTTCCATTTGGCCTTCCAGATCCACCGTTACCATTTTTCAGCCTATTCTGGCCTTCTGGGAGATGGGGGATAGGGTACAAGGACTGACTTTTATGGACCGGATAAATCATGTTCCTTTGACCCAAGATTCAGCAAATGGGAGGAACCAAAAGATCAGCTCAGAGAATGAGAGGAGAGGGAGGCAGGGCTATCACCCCATGCCATCACCCCCGTCATCTCATTCCCCACACCTGCCAGGCTATGGGTGGCTATTGGCTACCTTCCTCTCCTAAGATCACAGCACCTGCTAGATAACCCTCTTCGAGAACTCTTGGGTTAGCAGCTCTTCAGTCATATAAATCACTGTGAATGTCAATTACAAAATAATGAATATATTTCTGAGAAATAACAAAAGCAAACGATTGGGAACTATGTGAACTGCCACCTAAGACAGCTAGAAAAAATGAAAATGGGTCAGATACCCTTTCTTGTTTTACTCTTTGAAAAGCTATGTGGAGGGGGCACCTGGGTGGCTCAGTCAGTTAAGCATCCAACTCTTGATCTCTTGATTCTGGTTCAGGTCATGATCTCAGAGTGTGAGATCAAGCCCCATGTCAGGCTCCACACTGAGCATGGAGCCTGCTTATGATTCCCCCTCTCCTGCTGCCCTTCCCCACACTCACACATGCATGTTCTCTTAGAAAAAAAAAAAAAGATATGTGGAAAGCCATCTCATGGCCACAGTTAGGTGAGAAAAGTTTAATATTCCGTTTTTCATAAATCTAACCTGGCTGTGACAGGATGACAAGTAGGGCCCATTTTATCTGGTGGAGAGTAGCTGTAGTTAAGTATTTATAGATCTGATTATTTTTTTTCTTTACTCATTTGCTTTTTTAGATTCTACATGAGAGAAATCATATGGTATTTGTCTTTCCCAGTCTGACTTATTTCACTTAGCACAATACCTCCTTAGTTCCATCCATGCTGTCTCAAATGGCATGATCTTATCCTTTTCATGGCTGCATAATATTCTCTGTGTGTGCACACACAGGCATGCACACGTGTGTGTGAGAGATCTTCCTTAATCACTTGTCTACCAGGTGACACGTTGCTTCCATATCTTGACTATTATAAATAATACTATAATAAACATAGGGATACAGAAGATCTTTTCAAATTAGTGTTTTCATTTTCTTTGTATCCATCCTATTTTTACTCACTTTACAGATATGAAAAAAGAGGCACATGAAGGTTAAATGGTTCACTGAGATCAGTAATGGGGTCAGCATACAAATTTTCTCCGAGTTCATGCTCACTTCTACTTATTAAGGACAAAAAGTAAAGAAAATGACAGCTGATTGCAACTGTCAGTGGATTTTGGAAAAATCTAACTTTTCCAGATCTAACTGGTTAAGATGGGATTTGACTGAGGCAGTGAGGTTTAACACTCTCCCTGCTTCAGGGAGATCAAGATTATCTTTTCATGTTGTTTTTTAAGAAAGATCACGATCTAACCATGGTGTCTCACTTTCAGTCGTTCCTAGCATCACACCACAGAGATAGAATATGGGAAAGGATCTAATAGAGTTTGATTACTAGACAAAATAGAAAGGAGCCTATTTAAAAAACACTCCAAGAAACTCTGTTGAGACCTAGTTCTTTTTGTAAAACATAGACTCAGAAGTGGGAAGCCTATTCACCCATTATGAAGTAGCTGGGAGCAAAGGGTGATTTTAATACAGAATGAGTGTTCTGGTAACATATAGGTTTTGTCTTCAGGGCCGTACCTTCTGGGACAGATACGGCATGCAAAGAGAGAGAACAAAGTAAAATGCTCTTCCAAAACTTTAATTTGCTGATTTCTAAGCTCCATTTCTTCCATGGAACATGTATCTTAAGACTGAACAATGGGAATAGAAAATACTGAAAGTAGTCTCCTACATTTCTAGAAAATTGTTTTCCCCATTCTGGATCCATACTTACAGGAGCAATTCTCTGTCTTCTTTGAAGAGCTGTACTCTGATGTGGAAACAGCAGTTTGAAAAACATATATAGAGAAAAGATTAAGTATGAACAAAAGTTCCAGGGCCTGTACCATCCCCATATAATCAGTCCTCTTCCTGGCACCCCACGCTAAGGATTCTACAAGTAATGGAGTCATTTCTCTGAAGATCAGCACATGCAAATTATCCACTTATGTCTGCTCTCTTTCCACCCTTGCCACCTTTTCCCAGTCCCAGTTGTGAAGTGGGAAAGATGGTTTTTAAGGTAAAAAAAAAAAGTTGAATCTGGATGAAACTATGCATTGGCTCTTAATTTTAAGGGAAAGGTGCTCTGAGAAAAATTCTATTTTGCTACCCACATCACAGAGACACTTCTTTAATTTTGCTAGATGGCATCTTCCAGGAAAGTGATAGTAAAGTCTCCCTTAAGCCTCCTAAGCCATTCTCCCAAAGACCAGATAAGCCCCCGCTTATTATCCTTACACAAAGAAGATGGTATAATATGCACTTCACCACAGACTGCTAGGGAAAGACAGCATCTTTTAATGTTAGGGGTCAGAGATGAGTACATCAACCCTTTAAAAATCATTTAGTTGCCTCGACTTGGACACGTGACACAAATATGTGTCTTTAGGTGAAACCTTGCCTTTGGATCAGCCCTAGCCTTAGCTACTTCACTTTATACTGGTGTCACTTAATGCAGACCTTGTCTGGAGATTGTGGTTCTTTCTATCCTACTCTTATTCATTGTGTGATTTTTGTCAAGGTACTTAGTATCTTTGGATTACTTTCATCGCTATGAAACGAGGGGCAGAACTAGAATTAAGCCAAAGATGGTGGTGGGGGGAAGGCAATCCCCCAGTCATTGTTACAGTTTCCCGCATACTTCAGTGACACTCAGAAGTGATCTCACAGAAAGGTGGACTCTGTATCACTTTGATTTAGGTCCTTAGAATCTGAGTCCAATATAAGATGGCATGGCCCTACCCCAACTTATGAAGAGCAAGGTTTACCTCCACTATGGAATCTCCTCCTCCATATTTGAAAAACGTATTTAATATAAAGGAAAGGTCAGAGGTGAATGGGTTGTGCTTTAAGTAAGTTTTGAACATAGATGCCATCTAGTCTTTGCAGTCTGCAAAATTCTTCCTTAAGTGAATAAATATGTAGGGCAACTCTCCATTACCTCGATCAGCATCTAATACCAACCTGACACTTAGAATTAAATTAGAGAAACAAAATTAGATACTTTGAGACTGGAGGGCTGATTACACTACTAGAGCTAAGAGTGGATTTAAACTCTTTCCTTATCCCATTTAAATCTAACTAGATATAAACTCTCCATTACCGAGGAATAAAGGTGTGTCTGCAGAGGTGGAGGTTCCCCTTGATGTTCTTGGACAAGGAAACCTAATCCTTTCTTCTGACACACATGGTTGCAATAGAAAGCGTTCCCCAACTGCCAGTCTGGTTTTAATCTATTGTTTCAAGCAAGACAAGATTTGCAGGGACTGTTAAGGAAAGAGCAGAATTACCAGAACTTATTATAAAATAAAAATGTTGATGAGAAATCAAATTTTAAACAAGTTTTCAAAGTTGTAGGCACAAACATCTGTAGACATACAGTGTATGCCAAAAGTATAGGACTATACAAGTTTTTAACTGTATCTAAAGTCTGCTTTGAGTACAACATTTATATATCATTTTACTAAAGTTCGTTGGCTTACCAACAAACCAAAATAATAGCAGTGGTGAAATAGTGCCAGTAAATACAGTGATGCTTCATTTAAAAACACTGTTGGACAATGAACTATTCCACAAGTGAACTTCTCATGTAACCGAACTACTCCTGCATTATGCAAGCTTGTAAAATGTTAATCACTTTGTATGCAAACATTTCAAAAGTGTATTATACAATTTTTCATTAAAAGAGACACTGAATAATAATTTTCCTGAAGATGCAGGATTAACTTTGATCAATATCTAATACCAACCTGACACTTAGAATTGGAGAAACAAAATTAGATACTTTGAGACTCATTAAAATTTAAAATTCTCATTAAAATATGTTGACTAGTGCACTTCTTAGAGGAGCAGAAAATGGTGACCTTACACAATGTTGAGCTTTTCATGCTACTTTCCCAATGCCAAAAGATTTCAGAATGTGGTTGTAAGAGAACAAAAGCAGACGAAACTAGCTTTGCTTTAAATTAAGACTAGTGTCTTTTCTACTGTCAGCTTTCCCTCCCGGCCATTAAAAACATACCAACCTCTGAAAATTAGTTACATACTTTGTCGAAGTAAAACTTAGATTTAAAATATGTGCCTGCTCTGTGCAAAGTATTATACTAGGTGCCGGGAGAAATTTAAAAAATATAAAACCTAGTCCTTGTTCAAGGAGCAACCTGGCTGGCTGAGTGACACTCAAGAGTCATCAAGTCACTACTGTGATGGGAAACAATTTACTACTCTACGCTTAGTTTATTTATTACTCTAAGTTTCAGGTACTTTAAAAAAATAGATATTGAAGTTGTTCCATTTGTGTTCAGATATACCCTCTTCAATGGGAATATGCCTTGGAAGTATCTCCCATGGAAATATTATCAGTCACGTTGAGTCTTTGCAGATAAAAGACTGAAATTACTGCTTGAGGAAATAAAGTGGGCAGGCTTGTGACAGCTTTCTGCTGTAACCCTCCTTTTATTGCTAGGTTTTATCTTCTAATCCAGATGGCTGAACATGTCAGAAGTCTAACCTTACTAATTCCTAGGGTCATTTAATTTAATTAATAACATATCTGTAAAAAACAGTATTTTAATGTTTAGGCATTTATAAAACTGAATGTTTACAAGGGATACTGTGCATCTTTGTAATGATCAATCATCCCTTTCACTGGCAAGCCTCTTAGCTCAGTTTCAGTAACCACCACATTTTTGGGGTTGTAAATATCTTTTGACTACTTACTTCTTCTCATTTCCATCATCTGAGCACTTCTATTCCACAGATTCTACCTGGTGGTCTCAAAGAGTTCCATACTTTTAATTACCATCCGTTTTGTAGTTTGGCTCTCTCTCCTGACCTCCTGACCTATTTAATAGTCATCACATTCGGAACTAAAGCACACATCTCAAATTTATGAGACAAAACCAAACTCAACTGATTTAAGAATAACACTTGATTTTCTTAGGGTTTTTGTTTTTTTGGCCTTCATCATTCCAATTCCTTCCCTGCTTCTTTCTACATTACACCAATTGCTCTTAAATTTCACCAGTACTTCGTACCACTCTTAAGAGATCTTAATGTATGGTTTTAATTCACAAACTTTGTCTTAACCTGTTAAGATTTCAGTTGCTTTAAGAGTATGGGCATCCTTATTCCATTTATCTTGTACCTCTCCCTGTGGAAATGTGGTAATTTTCAGTATTTGTTCAATAGATAAATACAAGAAAACACATAAAGGAACTCTGACTAATCTCTTCTTGCTACATGTTTATTGATAGGTTCTTTTCTGTCTGGGAGCTTTTTGAGGGCATGAGCAGAAGCAGGAATGCAGTGTGGATTCTTCTCATAATTTAACCCAAAATGCAAACAATTTCTTCCATCAGGTATCACCTTCTGAAGCCCTCCCTGGACCAGGCTTAAGCGCCACAATTATAACTATCCCTCTTCCCCAGTCTTGGGGTTTGCTTCTGTAACACTTGAAACAGTGCGTTATTTGCCTGCTATGCACTAGGCCATGTAACATAGGTGTTTTGCACCTTCAGTAGCCAGCAGATGGTAGGGTTTAACAAAGGTCTGTAGATGGGTTTAACAAAGATTTGTAGACAGAATGCATCAATGAGGCCACAGAAGTCTCATAGGACCACTTAATGCACTCTAACCACACTGGGTAGGCCACATTCGTAGAGACACTTCTTAAAAGCTGCCTCTGCATGGCTAGAAGCCCAAAGGCAATTTATTTGACTTTCAATCTGAAATGCTGCTACTAAAATCCCCGAAAGACATTCTCCCACCAGGAAGCCTGCACCAAGACCAGGTCTCCAGGGAAAACACTAAAAAGCCAAGCCCCGCCCCGTTCCTGTCCCCACCTGCTGGGCAAAGACCGGACTCCAGTACGCCCCGGAAGACCGGGGCGCTTACGCAGCAAGCCAAACAGCCGCAACTCTGGGACTGGCTCTCTGGGCAGACGTCACTCAAGTCACTACGGCTCCTCCCCTCTCAAGATGGCGATGCGCTCAATGTGGAAGGCGCGTGGGTGCTGGAGCTGCATCCGGGCACTTCATAAAGGACCCGAAGCTGCTCAGACTCCCCAGGTAACCACAGCTGGCCTTTCTCCCGCCAGCTTCCGATTCGACTAGGTCCTTCTTGTCTCCCCTCCCTCCACTGGTTTCTCTCCCCGCGTTTCCACTGGAGAATACCGAGCCGCTTTTCTCGTAAGGTCCGCTCTCCGAAGACTGCCTTCCTACTTGGAACGCGGCGACGTCGCACGGATGCGCGATGACGTCACCCGCCGTGGAGGGCAGGAGCGCGCGTCCGCTAGCCGGCTTGGCCTCTGCCTCTTTCCCTGTTCCGCTGTTGCCGGGCAACGCGGGAAGCCTGGTCCTCTGTGAAGTTCACAGACCGGAAGGCGGGTCTTTCCCCAGCTGCCCGCCTTCTCACGGTCCCATTACTATTTCACCCTTCTTACTGAGGGGCCAGTGGAGAAATTAGAGGAGGTTTTGTTAGGAATTGGGCGGTTTAAGTCGGAGCGCCCACTTGACATCTTCGTTCTGGCAGGGCGGCCTATCAGTGTCACGTGTGCATGCGTCTTCCTCTCGGGTTCCGCATTCCCCAAGGCACACCTGCATGGAGCAGGCTCTGTAAGGAAATTATTAGATGCCAAAGTTGCTGTTTTCGTTACCCTGTCGTGCTGAGAGCATGAACACCAGCTTCAACCCACCCCGTCAGTATTTCCAATTTTACCCTCTTGGGGGAGGAGGGAAATATATATATATATTATACAGTGTATATATATATATATATATATATATATATATTCAGACATTTAGTAAATGAATGAGTGAAGTATCTGAATGAGTGAAAGGTGATATATTTATATATCTGACCTTTCATTCATTCAGATACTTACTTCACTCATTCAGACATTTACTAAATGTCTTACAAGTACGATCTTGGTGGTAGGCACTTTGTTGTACATCTCTTGGGACATATCTTCAGGGAGCTGTGAAGAAAATTGAGATTCAGTGGTTATCAGATGATTTCTTGGCATCCTCGCATATTCGTGGTTAAAATGCATAGGTGTGCGGATTTTGTGTGGGAACTGGTGTATTGGAAAAGAGCACTAGACCTGAAATTAAGAAATCGAAGTTCAAGAGATTTGTCTGCCACTCGCTAGTTCTGTGGCAGGACAAGTCAATCTCCCCGGATTTATTTTCTTTAATAAAATGGGTGGAGGAAGGGTGGGACTGATTGACCCATTAATGTTCCTTCAAGCTTTGGAAAATCTGTGGCTCCATGATTATGAAGCCAAAGGAAGGCAACGTGATGAATTATGAAAACCAAGATTTGAGTTTAACTTGTTTTTCCAGTCATCTCATAAATTACTTAATGTTCTTTAGTTAAGTTTTCCTCCTTGAGATGGGCCTCACCAGATTAGTTTAAGGATAAAGGAAATACCAGATACCAAATGCCATTTGTTGTCAACCAAATACCATTCGTTGTCAACGAAACAGCTACTTAAGTGTTATTTTACATTTCAGGCAGCACTTTTAGGTAAGAATTGATTCAAAATTAGATAAATCCATTCAGTACTCCTCTCTTTGAAGTTTGAGGGTTTGATTCTGCAGAACCAGAATTGGTTGATTACTATTTTATAGCTAGCTAACAGCGTGTTAAAACCTGTGGTACCAAAGTAACTAAACCTTAGCTCCAAACTTCCTCTTTCTAAACCGAAGAGGTGAGGATGTTATGAGAAATAGAAAATCAGAGAGAAAAGGAAAATAAGCTAGAGCCCACTAATGATTACCCAGGGAGTTTTAGGGCACTAAGTTATTATAAATGCTAAGAGAAAAGTTCTTAAACCTCTGGTATTGTTTCAGTGGAATTAATGAGTATGGTTATCTTAAGGTTAATCAACTACTAATCTAGATAGTTTCAAAAATGCAGAATTTCCAGAACAGATCAGTGTTTCCAAACCTTTAATTTATCTTTGAGTAGACTAAGAATTAATTGTAAGCAAGAGCATTTCTTTTTTAAAGTATAAATCTACATGTGATTTTCAGTCATTAACCATGATGGTTTGAAAAGCTAATGTAGTCTTTTGAAAAACCAACTGAGAAAAGATACAAAAATGTTTTCATAGTGTAATTATAATATTGTTTGTAAGTAACTATTTATTAAATATATGCACACACAAAAAAGACTGGAAGGAAACAACCAGTCTTAACTTTTTTGTTTTGCTTTGGTCTTCCTAAATAGTGGATTAAAAATCACTTAAGTTTTCTTTAGACTTTCTATATTTTCCACATGTTCAAAATTGAAGATATATCACTTTTAGACTGAGAATAAAGTGTTAAAGCGTAAATCTCCATATAAATGCATAGTCATTAATATCATCTGTGATATTTTAGATCTCTAAAAACCTAAATAGATACTTGTCCCACAGTGCTATTATTAAAATGGCCTTAGAAAAGGAATAGAAATTTATGGCCACTTTTCCTGTATGTATCTTCTTTTTCTCTTGAAAAGCTTCCTTTGAAGTCAAAGCGATTTTTGTGAACAGATGCAGAAATATGTGAAGGAAGAATTAGATTCTTAAACCAGATGTATTGGACATTTTTACGATATCTCATAACCTTTGTAGAAAACAAAAATTATTTTGCAAGAGAATAGTCTAATAGAAACTACGTTTTTATCATATGGATGATTCTATCAGAAACTAAGAAATAGCCAAGTTGCTGGTTACTAGTTTGGTTACCTAGTTACTCCCTGAGGTAAGAGGCCAAAGTGAGTGAGCCAAGGCAGCGCTGTTTTGGAAACTATGACTGATAAAGTATTTTGATTCTTAGGTTGTTTCAATGTTTTCTTTAAAAAACAAAATCTTGAGTAATAAGGTTGGCTTCTAGGACCTTTGGTTACCTCAAAGGCAGGCTTTTGCCCCTCAAGTCTAGAGATAGACTCAAGTTTCAAATAAAAAATAGAAAGAAACCGGGAATAACAGTGTTTCAAGCCATACTCATTGTGAGTTGTCTACAATTTATGTGAAAGCTGTTTATTTTGCCAGGTGTGACCTCACAAAAAACTGTTGATGTTTGACAAGATGAGAGTAGTCGCAGAGTCAGAGGAATGAAGATTTGACATGCTACGTTTAAATAGTGATTGCATTAGGTAAATTTAAGCCTGTCATCGTTGGCCAAATACAGAATCCACACTTCTTGAAGCCTTAACTTATGATGGTGTTGTACCAAGAGTGAAATATTGATGGATAGTAGACTTTTGCAAGAATATCTGGAGTCATTCAGTGTAAAATGTCCACATTTTGCTGCAGTTGAACAACAAGCCTCACTCTTAGCTGTCCGAAGCAGGGTGTGGCCAGTATTAACAGACCATTCCTAATGTTAATGGCTACCAAGTTTAGCCATTAGATGAAGCAATCATGCCTGCAAAAAAAAAAAAAAAAGAAAAAGAAAAAGAAAAAGAAAAAAAAGGCAATGTATTAAATTATTTTTCTTGTATTCAGTTCTCATGACTAGGCTTTTCAAACAATTGCTACTTTTTAAACTTTTTTTCTTTTAAATGATTTCAGATTTACCAAGTTGCAAAATTAGCAAAATTTACCTCCTTCACCAAGCTTCCTTTTACATAATCATAATACAATGATCAAAGCCAAGAAATAAGTTTGGTACAATACTAGCTAAAGACACATTTCAAATTTCACCAGTTTTTCCACTAGTCTTACAGGTCCTGGTCTGGGATCAAATCCAGGATCCCATGTTGCATTTAGCTGGCATGTCTCCTCCAATTTATGGCACTTCCTCACTCTTTCATGACCTTGGCACTTTTGAAGAGGATTGGTTAATTATTTACTAGTTTGATGTTTTCTCATGATTAGGTTATAGGTCTTTGGCAAGAATACCACCAAAAAGAAATTGTTCATAACAAGGCTTTAAGGCAGGTGTTAACACCTTATTTTAAATCATGAGGAAACTGACTTTAGTTAAGTAACTTGCTTAAAATCACAACGCTGATTAATTGTGGAATTAGGATGGTAAGATTTACTATTGGGATTTCCTTCCCTGTTTTGCAATTAATATTTGTTGTAGGTTTCTGTGATCTTAATGACATTAAAATGGGGTAGCTTTCCCAGTGACTTTTCCCTTAGCTTGTCTCTGCTCTGTTTTGTTCATCCAACTTGCAACAAGAGCTAATCAGCTTGGATAGCTCTAAGGAGCTTCTATAGACATCATTTTGCAAGACAATAACTGAGCTGGTTTGATGGGGGCTATTTCATCTCTGTGCTTTTCTTAAATGGTCTTGCATGGACCCACTCGAATGGCCCTTTTAAGCTTAATTCGCCTAGGAGTCCATTCACTTAAAATCCTTTTTAAAGATTTTTTTTTTTAAATTTATTTATTTGAGAGAGAGACAGAGAGTGAGAGTGAAAGGGAGAGCATGAGAAGGGGGAGAGTCAGAGGGAGAAACAGACTCCCTGCAGAGCAGGACTCCAGGATCCTGACCTGAGCTGAAGGCAGCCGCCTAACCAACTTAGCCACCCAGGTGCCCCTTTATTTTTTTTAAGATTTTTTTTTTTAATTTTATTTATTTGAGAGAGAGAGAGTGAGAGAGAGAAACCTTTTTAGATTGGTTTTCCTTGCGAACTGACTTAGCTTATTAGAAATAATTTTTAAAAGTATATTTGAGTAGACAGTGGAAACTATTGATGGTAACTGATGAAAACAAAGAGGAGGAATAGTAAGTAGATGCTGAGGATTTTTGGTAGTAACTGTTCTTGGCATCCACAGCCAGGAATTGCTAAAGAGAGTAAAGGCTGCTCCCTGAGATCTTTCTCAGTCTTTTGCATGGCTGCAAGTTACAGAAGAACTGTCTGCAGAGACTTACCCAAATATATATACTTAAGCCTATATCCATACAAAATCCTGTCTTTCAGAAAAAGAATGGATATGTAGCTAGCACTTTCTATGTGCTAAGTCCCTGTGCTATGTGCTATACATACTTTATCTTGGGCAAATAATATTGTATCCATTTTATAGAAGAGGAAACTAAGGCTTGGAAAGATTAGGTAACTTTCCTAGGTCAGAGCTAGTAAATGGCAGCACCAGGATTCAAATTCAGCCTCATATATGCTTTTTCCACCGGTCCAGTCGTCTTTTCTCTTACCAAATAAGATTTTGTATCAATTCCTGTTAGATAAAACATAAAAGCAGAGTTTTTCTGATTTCAGGAGTAGAGGAGTAGCTAGAGCCCTGCTTCCTTGACCTCACTACCTCCACTCCCCAAACCATCTCCTCCCCCCACACATAAACAAGGACCTGGGAGATGAGGCCACACAATCTTAAATTTCTTATGATGACATTTGAAAAATACTTCAGCTTCCTAACATATCCAAGTAAGTTTGCTGGCCGAGGACCACATATGATGGATGAATTGTGTTCTAGGAGCTGCACAGAAAATAAGTAGTTTGAGAGTATTCACTTTGATATGTGTGTATTTTATCAATAAAATGCAACGTATGTTCCATTTATTTTAAGCTGCACAGGCACTAAAGATAATAGTAGTTGATTTTTCTTCTTCTCTCTCTCCTTCCTTCCTTCTTTCTAAACCCAGCTTACCTCTGCGTAGTATGCTGATCATTGTACACAAAGATGGTTCTCTGGATTCCCTCAGTCATTATTATAACTAACCCGGCCTCTAGCCTCTAGCCTCCTCATAAAGAACGGTTATCCAGCTCTGCTCTTGATTCCATTCTTGATTCCAGGGTTCAGGAATTTCTCAGAGACTGCAACATGAGGCCTAAGGCGTCTTTTTGAATTTCCACAGGAGACATTTACTCATGGAGGGTGGCCACTGCTCTGCTGGTGTGAGACACTGGATGCAGAGAGATAATTTATAGGCACAGAGGTGCTACATGGACTCCAGCTTGACTTAATTTAACTCTGTCTGAGCATTTACAGTTTTCTCTATATATCATTTCTTAGCAATACCGTATCTTTTATTCCCAATAGGAGGCATAACACTTTCTCTTAACGTCCCTGCTTACTGGATGAGTCAAGATCATGTCAAGGTTTTCACACCACCCTGACATCTGAGTTCTGTTGGGCCTCTAGCCATTTATCAAAATTCATCTCCAGCTTTCTTTTTTTAATGGCACACAGTCATCCTGGCATCTTTTGAATGTACTTCTGGTTGGTTAAGGAACTGCCTTTTGACTGCCCACTATGTCTCCTAAAAGGCAGAGTTAAGGGCTCCTGGGTGGCTCATTCACTGGGTGTCTGCCTTCAGCTCAGGTCATGATCTCCTGGTCTTGGGATCAAGCCCCACATCGGGCTCCCTGCTCAGCAGGGACCCTGCTTCTCCCTCTTCTACTCCCCCTGCTTGTATTCCCTCTCTCTGTCAAATAAATAAATAAAATCTTTAAAAATAAATAAATAAAAGGCAGAGTTAAGCCACCCTGATTTCTAACCAATGCAGATTCTCATTGCTTCTGCTTCTCAATCCCTTGCCCTCTAGGCTAGGACAGGAGCCAGCATGCAGGGCTGTCAGTCTCTCTGCATTCCTGCCCTGATGCTCTGACTGGGACTCACTATAGGGCCAGGCAAGTCCACTGTGGTTAGAGTCCTAAATGAATGACTTTGGTTCCATTGCTGCTTATCCCAGGTTTTTAGGATGATAAGTTGTAGATTTTTCATTAAGGGTATGTGAAAGCTTAAAATAAAATAACAAATCTCACCTTGCAAAAAATTTTCAAGTGGAATCTCTTATCTTCTGTAATATCCTGTTCTAACGTAACACTTTGTAGTCTCCAAAATGCTTCACATATTCTTTAATCCTGAGTGCAGCATACCAAGTTTCACTATTTAATCACCTAAAATTTTGACTCACTGATTACATTCTCATCTTCTAATTTTTTTAAACAGTTGTAATAACGATGAATCTAAGTAAATATCGGTGTTCTTTAAGGTTTTGGTTAAATGGATGTTATTTTCATATTTGTGTTGAAATCATTTAGCATTATTAACAAACACCATATAAACAATAGTGATGGTAGAGGTGATCCTAGCACACATTTATGTTTACCATGTACCAAGCATGATTTTAAGCACTTGACATCCATTAGCTTATTTAATCCAGGGAGGTTTGTGCTAATATGAACCCCGTTTTGTCGATGAGAATAGTAAGAGGTTAAATGACTCACCCAAGGTCACATAGCTAGCAAATGTTAGAGCCAAGATATAAACCCTGGTAGCCTGATTCCAAAGTCTGTACCCTAACTGTAATAAAATGCCATTAAAGTTTGGAACAAATTACCCATGGTACCATTCTGATAACTGCCTTGCAACTTTTAAATCCGTTTCATGAAAGCCACTTATATATCTTGCCATGGTGACATGTAGAGCAGAATTATAAATCATCCTTTGTTGTCACTGCTTCTACACTCTTGTTTGACTCAATGAATTATGATGAAGGAGCAAAGGTGTCTTGTGAATTTATCTCCATGTCTCTATTTGGCTACTGCCACTAAAATTTCTGTGTATAAAATCAGGGCTTTAAACACATGAGTCCCAAGGTGCATGTAGGAAGCTCTGTTTACACATAGTCTATAGCTAAAAGGTCAAACTGCGCACAGCACTGCAGGCAGAGGGGAGGTGGTGAGTGCTGAAGCTGATGGATGACCAAGGGACCACTATCTAGGGTCTAGTTGGGATTTATGGCAAGAGTACTTTCTTCAAAAGTAGGAGAGGTGCAAAGTGGGAAAACAGGAGAGATGAAAGTAATTAGTGGTGTGGACCATTTCTGCAAGTGATAAGTAAAAATGTTATGCTAAGGAATCCTCATTCCAAGGAGCTTTTAAAGGGGCCTCTAATTCAGTGAATGAATTAAAGTGAATTGTTTCTCGTTAGTACATTAATTAGGTCGCTGTTGAGGTTTTAAAATGAGCGACATTGAACAATTTATTTTACACGCCAAATAAAAGACTCCTCATAACCTTTTCCTAATACTCCCCATGAACAAAGACTGCATGGGCCATTCTACTTTATAGTCGTTCAGGCCCACACTTTACTCACTATGTTACCTTGGGCCCCTTTCAGGAAGCTGGAGAATGTAATGGAAAAGGGATATGGAGCTGTTTACCCAAATCCCTGATTTGGATTCCTGTCCTCCCGTGGGGAGAATGAGCTAAGCAGCCATTCCATAAATTTGCTGGAAGAGAAAAGAGGTCTCTTAAGCAGAGGCTAAGTGTGCGGCATAAGGGTGTCCGAAGGGAGATGTTAAGGACCAGGCTATGTGGAAGCTCTTGCCAGTTCCGGGGAGAGAGCCAGGTTGGCCTTCCATAGGATACTAGTTACCTGGCCATCTTGGTTGTGAAGGAAGATCCTTCTCTCCAGGCAGGCAACTTTGGCTTCTCCAATGGCTGGCCAGCCAACCCCATGCCAGCAAGCTGTGAAACTCAGTGACCTAGAGAAGCAAATGTCTAGAGAATAAGCAATCACATGAACATTATACTTGTCATTTTAAAGTTTACTGGCCCCTTCTCAAGAGGAAGTGCAATAAAGCAGAAGGTACGTGACTCTTGGGATCAAGTTAGGCCTGGTTGTACCAGTTCTGTGATGCCACGCAAATTATCTAATCTCACTAAACTTTAGTTTTCTCATCTGTAAGGTACTCATAATAATGCTTATAGGAATATGTGGATCCGAGTTCCTGCCATATATATATATATATGGCTCTTCGCAAAAGTCTTTTTGCCAGTGCATAGAACCTAGTGGGTCATTTATGCTGGATGATGATGATTTCTTCAATAACATATAATTCTACTCAGTGAACTTTCTCTCCTCTACCCTTATCAATCTTAATAATCCTTTGATTCCCCCATCACCATACTTTCCTACCCTTCCATTCCCCATCCCCCAAATCATTCTCCCAGATTAATCCCCTTAAAGCAGCATTCTAATTATGGCTTCTCCCCTTGCTCAGCAACCTTTGGGGGCCTCTAATGAAATTTAGTCCCCTTAGAGCTCCACATACAAGACTTTCCACAGTCTAGATCCAAAACACTTCTCTAGGCCATTGCTGCCTTACATTACATGGATCCTTTGTCTTGGTGTTCATAGAATTTCTAAGTTTGCACAGAGCTCTTCCCTTTTACTTCTTTGTTAATGCCACTGTCTCTTCATGGAAAGGCCTTTCTTCCCATTCTTATTTGTCTGTATTCCACCATTTAAAAAAAAAAATGAAACAGAAATACACAATTCCAGACTTCAAGTTATATTACAAAACTATATCAATCAAAACAATATGGTACTGGCACAAAAATAGACACATAGACCAATGGAACAGAACAGAAAACCCAGAAATGAATCCGCAACTATATGGTCAGTCTTTGACAAAACAAGAGAGAATAATCCAAAGGAAAAAAGATAGTCTCTTCAACAAATGGTAGTGGGAAAACTGGACAGCAGCATGTAAAAAAAAAGAAGGAAGGAAGGAAGAAAGAAAGAAAGTGGACCACTTTCTTACACCATACACAAAAATACATTCAAAATGAATTAAAGAACTAAATGTGAGACCTGAAACCATAAAAATCCTAGAGAACACAGGCAGTAACCTTTTTGACATTGACTATAGCAACTTTTTCTAGGTATGGCTCCTGAGGCAAGGGAAACAAAAGCAAAATTAAACTATTGGGGCTTCATCAAGAAAAAAGTTTCTGCACAGCAAAGGAAACAATCAACAAAAATAAAAGGCAACCTTCAACTAGAAGATATTTTGAAATGGAATTTCTGTTAAAGAGTTAGTATCCAAAATATATAAAGAACTTATTGAACTCAACATCTCTAAAATAATCCAATTTAAAAAATGGGCAGAAGACATCAATAAACATTTTTCCAAAAGATACATATAGATGGCCAACAAACACATGAAAAGATACTCAATGTCACTGATCACCAAGGAAATACAAATCAAATCTGACATCTGTCAGAATGGTCAAAATCAACAATGCAAAAAACAAGTGCTGGTGAGGATATAGAGAAAGGGGAACGCTCTTACACTGTTGGTGGGAATGCAAACTGGTGCAGCCACTCTGGAAAACAGTATGGAAGTGCCTCAAAAAGTTAAAAATGGAACTACCCTACAACCAGCAATTGCACTAGTAGCTATTTACCCAAAGAATACAAAAACAGTAATTCAAAGGGGTACATGCACCATAATGTTTATAGTAGCATTATTTCCAGTAGACAAATTCTGGAAATAGCCTGTGTCCACCAAATGATGAATGGATAAAGAAGAGGTCACACACACACACACACACACACACACGTATAAAATAGATATATGATGTGGAATATTACTCAACCATCAAAAAGAATGCAATGACATGGATGGAGCTAGAGTGTATCATGCTAAGCAAAAGAAGTCAGTCAGAGAAAGACAAAGATATGATTTCACTCATATGTGGAATTTAAGAAACAAAACAAATGAGCAAAGGGAAAAAGAGAGACAAAGACAAATTAAGAAACTGACTCTTAACTATAGAGAACAAACTGATGGTTAATGGGAGTGGGGGTTGGAGGATATTGAATAAAATAGGTGGTGGGGATTAAGGGAGGCACTTGTCATGATGAGCACCAAGTGATGTATGGAAGTGTTGAATCACTATATTATACATCTGAAACTAATATTAGCCTGTATGTTAACTAACTGGAATTTACAACAACAACAACAACAACAAAAACAGAACTTCTATATTGGTTCCAGGAAACTTTGTTCTGAAGTTGGAAATGGTTGCTCCCATTTTGAAGTTTTATAGGACTTTGTACTTTCCTTATAGAAATTAACACATCCTTCCTTATATTCTGTCTCTGTTTATAAGCAGTTGCTTTAGGACAGATGGAGAGTGTGCTCTTTTTTTATTTAGACCTTTTATGAACACTCCAGCAGGAAATGGCTTATAATTAATACCAGGATTCCACAGGTGCAGCCTTAGGCTGCTACTCAGCAGGCAGATCTTACCAGAAGTAAATTCATGGAGACCTCCACCAGTCATAAAAGCTGGGGAGGGAAGGATTCTTCCTGTTGAGCCTCGGCTATGATAATTATATGTGTGAGAAAATGAGTTATTATTTAAATCTTTGGCGTAATGATTCCTGTAACAAAAAGAGCTCAATAATTATTTCACTGAATGAATTCAGTGAAAAGTAAAGCCAAGGAGGTCAGATGAGAGAAAGGGCACACCGCTGGCATTTAGCATATTGTTGAATTTAAACCATACAATTTTATGTATATTTCTATGTATCTAATTTTAGAAGATGTTCAGTGTTTGCTGCAGTTCATAAATGATCTTATTATTGCCCTAAGTATCCAGATATTTATAAGTGATTGGAAGATGATACCAACTTTATTTTCAGTGATTTTCCAAGAAGGCTGCTGTCATTTCCAACTTGTTGCTATAACCGACTTTTATTGCTCCTCTAGCTCTAAATTTATTTTCATAGACATAGCTTATTATACTGCAGTTTGCTATGCATATCATTTTAAATTTTGCTGCCTCTGTATATAGAAGAGTATACACACACACACACACACACAGGATTAAGATGAGAACCTTTTATTTGGAGCATAGTTTTGCCTCAGAATACTGTCTGGTTCAATAAATGTCCTGTATTATTAATACAACAACTGATGTTTTGTTTTCTAATATTATAAATCAAGAGTTCATGTAACTCATGAAGGAAATAAAAAGCTCATTTATTATATCAACATCACCTTCTTTTCTTAATTGTCCGTCCTTAGTCCCTTTAAAGCAACCTGTCAAACTATGCCTAGTACCTTTGCTCTATTGGTCTTGGTATGCCCTTCATAGATAAATAGCCCTAGGTCCCACTGTCCTGTTATACTATGTAGACAGTGAAGTCATTGGTAAGCTTACAGTTTAATGCTGTTTATTTTTCTTTGCACCGTAGTAAGAGTACAGCAGTGTGATTCAAGCAGAATTTAAATCTATAATACAAAGAGCTTATATTCTCTTCTTTTTAAAGTGGCCAGTAGTATTTTAGTAGTTGATAAGGAAAGTTTTATTGTTATATTTGTTACCAATTTATCCTTGACATGTTTACTAAAACCTTAAATCAACCCAGCATAATCATTGTCCTGACTGCAGTATCTTCCAGATAAAGTCTGTGACTACAGTGGCCAGACATCTTGTTAAATCAGGGACCGGTTATACCCATAAATCTTTTAAAATGTCTTGCAAATTCCAGTGTTTCAGCATCCATATGACATCTCCCACATTGTTTTTCACATTCTAAAATGGAAGAAAAATTCTTTAGCAGACATGTGTCCTTAATTTTGATTGGGAATATATTAACATGTCTATGACTCAACTAGAGACACAGCGTATGCTCTAGTCTTAACGTCTAAATAGGAGACTTGGGAGTCAGACTCCCATGATACCTGTCTTCTTGAGGGCCAAATACCCACCTTTAGAATTGGAGATAGGGTCATCCAGCTTCCATCTGGACCACATGTTAGGAGGGATGGGGAGAGAAAAAGGAGTGGATCTTCAAAAAGGAGTAACAAAGCCATGACTGCTGTTAGGATTACTGCCAGATGAATAGCACTTAAATTTGTGTCTTCTTTAGTGAAATCGTCAAGAAAAGCCTGTAAAGTGGGAAAACTAATTTTTAAAAAGCAAGGGTTTTTAACCCTCCGTAGGCTCAAACTCTAGGAGAGAGCCTAGAGTTGATGAAGCTGAACAGAGATAGGAGAAGAGTTGCTGGAGGGTGATTTCAAGGAGGTAGAAGATTTCAAAGATGCAATAAAGAGCGAGATAGTGGTGTGGTCCAGTAACGACTAAAAATTATTCACTGGTTGGGCACCTGGGTGGCTCATTGGGTTAAAGCCTCTGCCTTCGGCTCAGGCCATGATCTTAGGGTCCTAGGATCGAGCCCCGGATCGAGCCCCACATCTGGCGCTCAGCTCAACAGGGAGCCTGCTTCCTCCTCTCTCTCTGCTGGCCTCTCTGCTTACTTGTGATCTCTGTCAAATAAGTAAATAAAATCTTTAAAAAAATAGTTTAAAAAAATTATTCACTGGCATGTACAATTGGTATGTCACTAAAGATATAATCAAGCACAGCTTCCGAAGAGTTATTGGTGCCAAAGATTAATTTCAGTGAGACAAGAAGTAAGGAAGTAGGGATTGTTGTTTTGTGGATCCCGAGTGAGAAGGAAGTGTCAGAGAGGGGGAAGAGAGCTATAAAGAATGGTCTGAGCAAACAAAGTTTTTGGTGGTAGGGCCTTTTAAGATGGAAATGACTTGAGCATGATTATAGGAACCAGTGAGAAGGGAGAGGTTGAAGATACAGGAAAGAGATGGAAAGAAACAAGAAATGCAATCCAGAGGAAATGATTAAACACACTAGGAGAGACAGATCAACCCCGAGACTGAAGGAAAGTTGACTGTGTGTCTAGATCAGTTTTCTGGGAATAGGATAGGAAATCAGGGACTTCAAAACCTGTGGGGTATAATTCTCCGAGGGCTTAGCCGAGGAGGTGAGATAGGTTAGTGGTTTACTGTATGAACTCTAAAGTCTGATTGGGTTCAAATCCAAGTTCTACTACTTGATAACTACATGGCCATGGGCAAGTTACTGAACCTCTCTGTGTCTCATTTTCTTCATCTTGTAAGTTAAAATCTTGAATTCTGTGGTCAGACTTCTAGGGTTCAGAGCTAGTAAGCTCCACCACTTAAGTCCCTAACTAGCATTAAGTGCGTGGCAAGTATTAACCTTTCTGTGCCTTAATCTCTTCCTCTGTAAAACAGAGAAAATAATAGTATCTACCTCAGAGGACCACTGTGAGGATTAAATGAGTTATTATAAGTGTCTAGAACAGTACAGGGCATATTGTGAGGGCTATATGAGTTTAGAAAAAGGATTCAATAAGCAGTGTTGAGAGTTGAGAGCCTAAATGAGATAAGAAACCATAGATTAAATTTAATAGGTAAATTCTGCATTGCTTTGAGATTTTTCACCAAAAGTGCTTAGCTAACAAGGTGTAGAAGTGAAGAGCAAGCTTTCTAGCCTTGATCCAGGGTTGGCCTTTTATGTGGCTACTGAGACTTAATGGCAAGAGCAGTTAGGGTTACAAAGAGACCAGAGTCCAAATGATTGACCTTGGAGCGGGGCTGGGTAGGGAAGAGGAGAGGACGAATAGGGACTGCTGCACCAGGAAAAAAAAATAGGCAAATCAGAGGCTCTGAGTCCTAACTGAGCTTTGGGAGCAGGTATAAGAGAAATAAAAGCATGAAGAGTTGAAAGGTAGAAGATTTCAGACTTAGTGGAATATTGACATTTATTATTTCAAAAAGGGAGGAGTCATGGGGGATGACAAGGTCCAGTAGCTAACTGTAAGAGTAGGTGCTTGAAGCTGAAGAGACCAAACGGATGTATCGAATCTTGTGTATTGCATGGATACTGTACCTGATCCTTGAACTCTCTCGGATAACGGAAGTTAGGGAAGAAAGAGAGCCAGCTTCCTAAGCCTTTAATTGATGGGAGGAGAGGATTCAAGAGGTGGGAGCCTAACAACAAAGGGCTGAATATGTGTAAACAGTTAATCTCTGAGTTTTGTAGCCGTGTAAGACATTTTGGTCCATTTATGCCCAATGTCTCCTGAACTATTAAAAGACTATTCAGTGGAATATTACTTGGATTTGTCACCTGGTGAACTGTGTCCTCATCTCTAATTCATGGGAGTAATAAAGTCATGAGTATTTTATTTGTATTGATGTATTCAACAAATATTGAACGCTTAAAATGTGCAAGGTGTTGGAGACAGACCATTGGAGAACATAAACAAAAATCTTACATTTCAGAGGCAGAAACAAATAATAAGTAATTAAAATATATAATGTGTTAGGTGATAAAAAGTGATATGGAAGAAAAAAATAAAGCAGAGACAGGAGATGGTAAGTACAGTTTGAGATTAGGTGGTCAGTGAAGGCTTCCAAAAGGGTGACATTTGAGGAAAGACACAGAGGTGGTAAGAGCATGTATGAAGTGTGTATCTGGGGTGAGAGCATGCCACGTGGAGCAAACGAGAATGGAAGCGGGCTAATCTGGCATGTTTGGAGACCAGCAAGGAAGCTCATGTGGCTGAAGAAAAATGAGTGTTTCCTTCGTTTAGCAAATATTATAGAGTACTTAGTATGTGTTGGATACTTCTCTAAATACTTTGCAAATATTAAGTCATGTAGTTCTCGTAACAGTCCTGTATAAACCCAGTGCTGGTGCTGACAGATGAGGATCTAAAAAATAGATGTTAAGTAACTCGTTACAGGAGCAACAAAATGCACATAGCCAAAAAGGAGAGGGAGCAAGGGTTCTAACCTTGGGTTGAATTATGCTGCCCAAAATAGGAGAAGGACATGAAGTCAGATGGCTAATAGACAGAAGTGGGGATTCAATTATGTAGAACCTCAGAAGCAATTATGATGACTGTCTTTTTCATGGGTTGAGTTGGAAAGCCACTGGAGGACTTGGTTTAGAGGAATGTTATGATCTGATGAAGGTTTTAAAGCTTCCTCTTACTGCTAAGTTAAAAATAGAATGCAGAGAAGCAAGGATAGAAGCAAGGAGACCAGTTAGGTGGCTAGATCCAAGATCCAAGCAAGAGACAGTGATGGCTCGAACTTGGGTGAGTGGTACAAATGGTTTCATGAGAACTGGTCAGATTCTGGATATTTATTTTGAAGGAGGTAAAGCCAGTAAAATTTTCTGAGTAGATGTAGGATGAAAGCCAGAACAGAGTCAAGACCAATTTCAAGGCTTTTGGCTAGAGCAAGCGGAAAAATGAATTTGTCACTTACTAAGATGGTAAAGACTATAAGTAGAACAAATCTTAGGGGCGCAGACGAGTTGAGTTTTAGATATGTGGAATTTAGATGCCTAGGGAACATCGAAGTGGAGATGTCAGGTAAGCAGTTAAGATTCATGAGACCGAAGCTCAAGGGTCAGGTCTAGATGGGGCTGAAAGTATGTGAGATTTTGGTACAGAGACTGGGCGCTTAAAGCTCTAAGACTGGATGTGATCACTTACCTAGTGTTTGTAGAAAGAGAAGAGAAATGTTCCAAGTACTAAGCCTGTGGGCATTGCAACATTAAGAGATTAGAATAATGAGAAGAACCAACCAAGACAGTAGTATCCAGATGCGTGGAAGGAAAAGTAGGAAAAGGTGACTGCCCACAAGCCAAATGAGGAAAATGTTTCATAGACCAATGCACGTACACATGTGCACACACACACTCAAGTCCATGCACATACCCACACGCAGACCACATATCATCTGTGAATTTAGAATGAGAGAGTACCAGTCACTTTTGTTTACTGATTACCATAGTCTCTACTTGCAGGCAAATTTCATTAGAAAACCGGATTATTAAATAAGGTAGCTTGATGGGTGGGGAATCAAAACAAGGAGAGTTCATTAGATCACCTTTTTGGCTAGTGTAATCAAGTCATCTCCATTATGGGACATACCTGCTCCTTGAGCAACATATTCTTGTTCTCTTTCACAGCACCATTTCCCATGGACAGCTCTTTAAAACACCGGGCTGGGGCGCCTGGGTGGCTCAGTGGGTTAAAGCCTCTGCCTTCGGCTCAGGTCATGATCCC
This sequence comes from Mustela putorius furo, assembly GCF_011764305.1. NCBI lineage: Eukaryota > Metazoa > Chordata > Mammalia > Carnivora > Mustelidae > Mustela > Mustela putorius. The sequence goes on from NW_025421424.1 coordinate 2,908,345, forward strand.
AGGGTCCTGGGATCCAGCCCCGCATCGGGCTCTCTGCTCCGCAGGGAGCCTGCTTCCTCCCCTCTCTCTCTGCCTGCCTCTCTGCCTGCTTGTGATCTCTGTCTGTCAAATAAATAAATAAAATCTTTAAAAAAAAATAAAAATAAAAATAAAACACAGGGCCAAGGTTTTCCCAAGAGAGCTGCTTTTCTAAGCTTCTGCCCTCCAGGGGACATAGTCTTTCTTTAGATATGTTAATGTATCTCATCCTGTTTCTATTAAGTCTTGTCCTCAGAGTTCTTATACTTTTTGTGGGGGAGGTCACTATTTCCTTTGATTAAAATGTGGACCTTCTACCAAGAAAAACATGTCCATAAACTCTCAAAACTTTGTGTGCCATTTCAGAAGCCCATAAACCGTGGTTAAAAACTCCTACTTTAACTCACAAAAGGTAGACTTCCTTCCTTTCAAATAGTGAGCTTTCCTCCTTGCCTTCGCTGCCTCTAACCAGTTACAAAGCTGGTCTTATGATCTACACCATTGGGTTTTTATGTGCAATGGTTTCTCATGAAGTGTTTGTGGTACTTCAATCCATAAAGCCTCTTGTCTGGAGAGTGAGGTTGACCTTCATACCTTATTCCTTTCTGTATGAATGGCTTTATAAGTGAACTTCTAATGTATGCAGTAACCAACATGTAAGGCTCACGCTAGCCAGTTCTGCAATTCAGTCTTTACTGGGGGTGTGAGAATCTTACTCTAAGAAGCTGCTGCTTATACATTTAGGATAGATATATTTTCTTAAAGTTTTGGAGGAAATAGAACAAGATTGAAAATATCTGCTTGAAGGGCAGAAAAAAAAAATGTCCACAAGATTAAGAACAACACTCATCCGAACTTCACAGAAAGTGTCATGAGAGTGTCAGTGATTAGAACTGATCAGATATTTGGCTGTCCTTTTCAACCAGAAGATGGATTTGAACCAGATTACCACATCCATGGTTTAGTTTTGAAGAGAGAGAGAGAAAAAAAGCCAATTATTTGTCTCTTTGTTCAAAGGCTTTTTTTGGGGGGGGGGGGGATATCATAGATCTCTGAACAGCTAGTAGAGAATCCAGCCTTTCACATCCATTAAGGTTAGCTCTGAAACTGTTGAATTTGATCTCTTCCATTTGCCATCTGGATACAGTAGAGAAAAAGCTATTCTGCATTGGGTTGCTGGACACCATCCAGAAAATAATATGTCAGGGGCATCAAAGGCTTGAGGCCCTTGGTCCAGTCTGTCTAATGATCACAGGGCAGGTCTGCTCTCCAGTTTTGTAGAATGTTTGAGTTTTGCAGTGACAATATATATCCCAGTAAAATAGATCACAAGGATTACTGCCAACTTGTCAAAGCTAGGATTCTTCCAGCAGAGACTTCAAAAACGGACCAGATTTTAATTGGGCAAACTCGGTTTGAGGAAGCCCCATCTCATCCCAGTCTATCCCCTTTTCTTAGGGAGGGAGGGCACTTCACGAAAGGAGGGTTTTAATTCATAGATGGTTTCGTCCCACACCCAAACGCCAAACTGGACGCCTCCTTAAAATTGACCTCATTTAACGTTGTACTCCTTATCCTGTTTCTAAGTGGGCCTGCTATCGGCCAGCTAATGACCATACTGGCGGCTTTCCAGGAATCTGACAACCACATCTCATTATTCACACCAACTGGAGCCAATTGTGGCTGGGTTTTTTTTTTTTTTTCTTTTTATTCTGTTATTTAAAAATGTGAATAGGAAGCAACAGCGAGCAATGGCATGTCGTTTGGTCTCCTCTGGGATTGGGGAGGAGCCTTGCATAATAGGACCTGTAATATCAGGGAGCATATGGCTGTGTTTTAAGGTAGCTCGAGGCCATCTAACTCTAAGCGCCGATAAAGCAAGCTTTGGTTTGAATCTTTGCAGGATGTACTTAGGGATGAATTTATAGCTTGTGCAATAGGGAAAAATTGTAGGACAGCTGCCATTCTGTCTCTTACCCTGGGAAGGGAGGGTAGAAAGAGCTGCCAAACCCTAACCACAGACATGACTCTTCCTGTGGACAGGAATGGTCCCCACGCTGCAACCTACGGACTAGCGCAGCTTCCAAGTCTCTCGCGCTGACAGCTGGAGAAGCCCTTGCTGGGGTCCAGCCAGCTTACTGAAGGGGCATCATGGACAAGCAGCACTCTGGTTTTGTACCTTGTTCAGTTTATCCAGTAGATCCAAAGTTATTATTTATTCTGCTCCAAACTGGACAAACTGTCCACACTCCAGTCTTATCATTCAGGGACTCTCCTCTCAGAATCTTTCTGTTCTTCTGTCTTTCCCTTCAGATCTCCTGATACTGAGAATAGCAAGTAGTTCTTCTAGGTTAAGAAAAACAAACAAGGGGTGCCTGGGTGGCTGAGCAGGTTAAGGATTCTTCTCTTGATTTTGGCTTAGGTTGTGATCTCGGGGTTGTGAGATGAAGCCTTGCGTCGAGCTCATGCAGCTGGGTGTGGAGCCTGCCTAAGATTCTCTCTCTCTCTCTTTCTCCCTCTGCTTCCTCCCCAATCCCCGCTCTTACTCTCTCAAAAGAAAGAAAGGAAGGAAGGAAGGAATGAAGGAAGGAAGGAAGGAAGGAAGAAAGAAAGAATCTCCTCGAAAGAAAGAAAGAAAGGAAGGAAGAAAGAAAGAAACAAAGACTCTCCTCCAAACCATAAATCAGGCAAAACAAGGTTGCTGATTCTTGGCAGACCACCTTATCCCTCTGAGCTCTGGGCATATACTCATGGCTTCTATCTCCCTGGCCCCTTTTAGGGTACCCTCTCCTTTCTGCACTCAGTGGCTTGCCTGTCCTGTAGGGTTTTCCTGCTTTCAGATCTCCTCCCCGACTTAACCACACAAACTGGAAACAACAGAGGAAAGGCTGTGGTACAAAGACATTATCAGAGCCAGACTTCCAGGCCCTGCTGCCTCCTCCCCACGTGACTTAACACCTTAGTGCTTTGGTCGGTCACCTATGCATGGAAGTGCAACTGGTAACAGTGTCCACGTTCTAGATGTGTTGTGACAGTAAAGGAAGGATCGGGAAGAGCCTGGCATAGCAGGGTGCTTAATTTGTATTTACCACAGCTGTTGGTATTATTGGGTCTATTTTAGTATAAATAGGTTTGGTTCTTTTTACCTCAACTAATTATTTAACATTTTAAGCCCTTTATTATTTATTGTGGTGAAAAGAGTGTGAGTTCTACGGGAAGAATTTAGGGGTTAGCCGGCAGGAAAGACTATAGCAACAGGCATTGGGAGGGACAAAGATCCCCTACTAGAAGATGAGCTCCCAGAGAGCAGGGGTCGGACCTGTTCCTGCACCTTCATCTCACCAGTATCTAGAACAGTGCCTGGCTGTCTCCTCTGCAGTTCAGTCCTTCACAGACTTACACAATTAAAAAACAACAGCAACAAATTTATCTTCTACCTTTTGTTCTTAAAAAAAATTTCTTTTCTTTCACTGATATTATCTGTCCAGACCCCTTCTTAGTTTCAGAGAATCCCCTCTGTGAGCTCAGTGGAAGGCAGGACCACGCCCATCCCTAAGGAAGCCCGAGGAGGGGTTCCTCCATTTCTAGAATGAATAAGAAAAGGCACAGGACCTGAGCTCCAGCACTAGGTGGGACTCACCTGCCCCGGCTTTGAATCTTACAGAGGTGAGGCTAAAAGAGCAAGGGGTAGAGGGATAAGCCCCTTCTCCCCACCCAGTATGCAGGGGCAGTGGCAACATCCTATCTGGCTTGTTCCTGCTCACTAGTCCCTTTAACTTCAGTCAGCTTAAGTCAGTGTGCTGCTCACAGTCAAGGCTTCAGCTCTAGATCTCGTCCTCACTGGCAGTTGCATAGTTGCAAAACCTCACATTTGAAGCGCTCTACTCTCCAAAATCCACCTGCCGACCCCCAGCTCGCTTCGTCGGGCACTCACACGCCAACTGTGTTCCAACCCCAACGTGTCCCCAGCCCATGGACCTGACTCCTTTCTCGCCACCCACCACTCCACTCCACTGTCATCATAAACTGCTCCTTGGCAAATATTCTCAGTTCCTTTGCAGTCTCTCCCTCTGCTGCGTGTACTCAGCGAAACCCGGCCTACTCTTGACTTTCTTCTCACTTGTCCCCAAGCAGCCAGCGTGGCTGCAGAATATTACATAGTGGGCTACTCACTTCACCTTTACATTCCTGGCCAAAGTCTTCAAACAGGCACTTATTATTGCCTGGTAACTGTGTTTCTCTAGTAAATTGGTTGGCCTTTCTGAAGGGCAGACTGTCGGAGGGTCTGTGTTATTTCTACTCCCGAACCTTACCTTGCCTCCGGGCAAACCCATAAGGTTCTCACTTCCTACTTCATGAAGAACACAGAACAAAACACACACTCCCTATTTTTGTTTTGCCATCTACGCCCACGTTTTCTGTTGTCTCACATCGCAGTGGAAATTATGTTCCGGCTCCTCAGTGCATCTGGGCCCTGGTTCCGTCTACTCACCTGTTTCTATATTCTCTCTCTCATCTCCTGTGTCATAAATGTTTCCCCCTCTGGATACATCCTGTTACCATACAACATGCTCTGTTATTTTCCATCTTAAAAGCACATGTCTTGACCTGGTAACTCCCTTTAACTGCTGCCCCACTTCTCTGCTCCCTTTCATGGTAGACCTTCCCTCCAAAATTGTCAGTACTTGCTGTCTCGACCTCCCCAAACAGCCTAGTACAAGGTGGAGTCTAGTCTACCTCCCTGATCTAATTGTTCTTGTTGAAGTCTTCAGTAACCTTGCCAAATCAGTGGTCAATTTTTAGTAATCCTTTTGCTTGACCAGTCAGTAGTGTTTGACACAGCTGAATTCCTCCTTTCCTTATAAAACACTTACTTTATACGTTGGCTTTCAGGACACACACTCCTGATTTTACTACTGTCTCCTTGGATGTACCTTGTTAGTCACATATCCCGGGTCCTCTTACACTTGTCCCTGACCTCTGTGTGTTCGAGGCCCCTGAGCTACTTCCTGAGTTCCCCACACTCTTTCTGAGTGAGCTTGTACAGTGTTGTGCCTTCTGATTCCATGCATATGCTCCTGATTCCCAGAGTTACAGTTCTAGCTCTCCCCTGGGCCTCACATTTGTATCCATCCACCCAATTAGCATATGCACGTAGAAGACAAGTAAGGATCTTAAACTTGACTTGTCCAAAACAATGCCAAAAAAAATGGCCCCAGCTACCAGTACAACCCTTTTCTTCAACCGTACACCCATTCCATCAGCAAGACTTATTGAAATTCCTTTCCAGATATTTGTCAAATCTGTCCACATCTCTCCCATTTGCCTGCCAATACCCTTACTGCTTACCCTCACTGCTTACCTCTGTGCCTTCTGAGATTTTCCTGCTTCCCTTCTTGATCACCTTCTATCCCTTCTTGATCCAGAGGCCAGAATAATCCTTTATAAATGAAAATCTGATCATGTCACTCCTTCCTTTTTTTTAATTTTTGATTTTTTTTAAAGATTTATTTATTTATTTGTCAGAGAGAGAGAGATCACAAGTAGGTAGAGAGGCAGGCAGAGGCAGAGAGAGAAGCAGGCTTCCGCAGAGAAAGGAGCCCAATGCGGGATTCAGTCCCAGGATACTGGGATCATGACCTGAGCCAAAGGCAGCCACTTAACTGACTGAGCCACCCAGGTGTCCCATTCCTTTTAGATTTTTATTTATTTATTTATTTATTTATTTATTTCAGAGAGAAAGAACAGAGCAAAAGGGAGAGCATGAGCAGGGGTGAGAGGCAGAGGGAGAGGGACAGCAGACTCCCCACTGAGCAGGGAACCCAACAGTGGGCTCAATCCTAGGACCCTGAGATCATGACCTGAGCTGAAGGCAGACACTTAACCGACTGAGCCACCCAGGTGCCCCTCCTTCCTTTTTCTTTCTTTCTTTCTTTTTTTTTCCCCCCCTAATATTTTATTTATTTATTTGACAGAGAGAGAGAGAGAGAGAGAGATCACAAGTAGGCAGAGAGGCAGCAGAGAAAGAGGAGGAAGCAGACTCCCCACCGAGTAGAGAGCCTGCTGCGGGGCTCCATCCCAGACCCTGAGATCATGACCTGAGCCAAAGGCAGAGGCTTTAACCCACTGAGTTACCCAGGTGTCCCCCTCCTTCCTTTTTCTTAAGTAATTTTTAAAATTCCAGTATAGATAACATGCAGTTATATTAGCTTCAGGTGTACAATATAGTAATTCAGCAATTCTGTACATTACTCCATGCTCATCATGATAATCCCCTTCACCTATTGCACCCATCCCATCTCCCCTCTGGTAACCACCAGTTTGTTCTCTATAGTTAAGAGTCTGAGTGTTTTGGTTTTTTGGTCTGTGTCTTTTTTCCTTTGTTTATTTGTTTTATTTCTTAAATTCCACATATGACTGAAATTATATGGTATTTGTCTTTGACTTATTTTACTTGGCATCATACTCTAGCTCCATCCATGTTGCAAGTAGCAAGATTTCATTCCTTTTGATGGCTGAATAATATTCCATTATATATATTCATATAGACCATATCTTCTTCATCCATTCATCTACTGACCAACACTTGGGCTGCTTATAATAATGCAAATAATGCTCCAATAAACAGAGGAGTGCACATCTTTTTCTTTTTTTTAAGATTTTATTTATTTATTTGACACAGAGAGAGATAGCGAGAGAGGGAATACAAGTAGGAGGAATGGGTAAGGGAGAAGCAGGCTTCCCGCTGAGCAGGGAGCCCAATGCGGGGCTCCATCCCAGGACCCTGGAATCATGACCTAAGCTAAAGGCAGATGCTTAACAACTGAGCCACCCAGGTACTCCACATTTTTGAATTAAGTTTTTATTCTTTGGGTAAATACCCAGTAGTAGGATTACTAGATTGTATGGTAACTATTTTTAACTCTTGAGGAACCTCCAGGTTTTCCAGTGGCTGCACCAGTTTACATTCCCACCGACAGTGCAAGAGTTTTCCATTTTCTCCACATCCTCACCAACCCTTATTGTTTCTGGCTGTTTTTTATTTTAGCCATTTTGACAGGTCTTATGGCTTTGATTTGCATTTCCCTGATGATTAATGATTTCAAGCATCTTTTCATGTATCCATTGGCAATCTATATTTCTTCTTTGGAGAAATGTCTGTTCATGTCTTCTGCTCATTTCTAGTTGGATTTTTTGGGGGGGTTTGGTGTTGACTTGTAGAAGTTCCATAAATATTTTGGGTACTAACTCTTTATCAAATATGTCATTTGCAAATATCTTCTTCTATTCAGTAGGTTGTCTTTTTGTTTTGTTGATTGTTTCCTTTATTGTGCAGAAGCTTTTAATTTTAATGTAGTCTCAATAGTTTGTTTTTGCTTTTGTTTCTCTTGCCTCAAGAGACCTATCTGGAAAAATGTTGCTATGGCTGATGTCAGAGAAAATACTGTCTGTGTTCTCTTCTAGGATTTTTATGGCTTCAGGTATCACATTTAGGTGTTTAGTCCATTTTGAATTGATTTTTGTGTATGGGGTGTACGAAAGTGGTCTAGTTTCACTCTTTTGCATGTTGCTGTCCAGTTTTCCAAAAACCATCTGCTGAAAAGATTGTCTTTTTCCCATTGCATATTCTTGCCTTTGTCAAAGATTAACCATATAATCGTAGGTTTATTTCTGGGCTCTCTGTTCTGTTCCATTGATCTTTGTGTGTATTTTTGTGCCAGTACCATACCGTTTTGATTACTATATGTTTGTATTGTATCTTGAAATCTAGGATTGGGATACCTCCAGTTTTGTTTTTTCTTTCTCAGGATTGCTTTGGCTATTCAGTGTCCTTTGTGATTCCATACAAATTTTAAGATTGTTTGTTATAGTTCTGTGAGAAATACTGTTGGTATTTTGATAGGGATTGCATTAAATGTATGGATTGCTTTGGGTAAGACAGACCTTTGAACAGTTTTTGTTCTCCCAAACCATTCACATGGAATGTGAACTTCCCATTTGTTTATGCTGTCTTGAATTTCTTTCATCAGTGGTTTATAGTTTTCAGAGTACAGACCTTTCACCTTGGTTCAGTTTATTCCTAGGTGTTTTATTATTTTTGGTGCGGTTGTAAATGGGATATTTTTTCTTAACTTCTCTTTCTGCTGTTTCATTGTTAGTATATAGAAATGCATCAGATTTCTGTATATTGATTTTTATAGTAAGGCAGGCCTACCTTAAGAAGCAAGAATAATCTCAAATAATCTACCTAACCTTATACCTAAAGGAGCTAGTAAAACAAGAACAAACAAAACCCCAAACCAGTAGAAGGAAGGAAGTATAAAGCTTAGAGCAGAAATGAATGAAATAGAAACTAAAATACCAGTAGAACATAACAATGAAACCAGGACCTGATTCTTTGAAAAGGTCAATAAAATTAATAAATCTTAAGCCAGACTTATCCAAAAAAAGTGGGGGGTGGAGAAAGAGAGGACTCAAATAAAATCAGAAATGAAAGAGGAGTGACAACTAACACTACAGAAATAGAAACCTATATGCCAATGAACTGGACAACCTAGAATAATTCCTAGAAACCAGTAACCTCCCAAATTTGAATCAGGAAGAAATAGAAAACTGGAACAGACCTATGATCAGTAAAGAAATTGAATCAGTATCAAGAAACTCCCAACAATGAAAGTCCAGAACCTGGTGGCTTCACAGTGAATTCTATCAAACATTTAAAGAAGAGTTAATACCTATTATTCTCAAACCATTCCAAAAAATAGAAGAGGAAGGGAAGCTTCCAAATTCATTCTATGAGGCCATTACCATAATACCAAAACCAGATAAAGACACTACAAAAAAGAAGACGGCATGTCAATATCTCTGATGAACATAGATGCAAAATCCTCAACAAAATACTAGCAAACAGAATCCAACAATACATCAGAAAAATAATTCACCAGCGTGCCTGGGTGGCTCAGTCAGTTAAGCATCTGCCTTCGGCTCGGGTCATGATCCCAGGGTCCTGAGATCAAAGCCCGTATCCGGGCTCCTTGTTCAGTGGGAAACCTGCTTCTTCCTCTCCCTCTGCCTGTTGCTCCCCCTACTTGTGCTCTCTCTCCCTCTCTCTCTCTGTCAGATGGATGAATAAGGTCTTTAAAAAAATGTTGCTGTTTGACTTAATGATTTTTAATATTCCTAAGTCCTGGGATTTTCAAGAAGAGAGTAGACAGAAGGACACCAGCAGAAATGTTATAAAAATATAATTGTGAAGGGGAAAGGATACTAATATTATAAGTATTAAAATATTGATAGAAATTTGTTACAGATACTTACATTGACTATGGCATATTTTGAAGTGGCAATAAAAGCAAAGTCAGAGTAATATGTTATATGATCCCAATTTTGCTTAAAAATGTACCCTACATATGTAAAATTTTTCATATTTTTTTATAAAGCTATGTGTGTATATACCCCAGAGTCTTAATGATGATTCCTTTAGTTGGGTGTAACATGAAGAAGGAAAGAATTTTTTTAACTTCCTTCTTTATATATCTCTATGTGATTTGACTGTTTAAAAATATAATAAAGTGACAAGGAGGAATAAAAGACAACATTATGGTCTGAGGTCCAGGAGTGCATCAATTTTTCTTCAAACTTCAGGTTTCTGTCTCTAGGAGATTCCAATGGAGACAGATAGATGGATGGATGGTTAGATAGATATCAAAGACAGTGGCATATGAGAATTAAAATACTATTTTATTATCAACTCAGCATAGGCCCGCTACCCCAATGTATCGTTCTGGTAACCTTGATTAGACCAAGACTCTTGCCCTAAACTCGGACCCCAACGTGGGGATGTGAGTTACCAGCTGCCTGAGGTAGGGTGCCAGAGATGGACATCTTCTCCTGAATAAAGGCGAGAGAGTCTAGAGAGCCAGGCCTGGCTCTGAGAGTCTTGGAGGGAAGGGAGAAAGGGTAAGATTTGTCTCGTAACAAACCTGGCCCAGTTTTGGTCCTTGAAGTTAATCAATTCAACAAGTTCTTTGATCCAGGTGGAGAATGAGAACAGGGAAGAAAGGAGGTTCCCCTTTCAGCGAACATTACTTGTCATAGCAGCCAAGAGGTTGAAAACTGCTGCTATGGGGTGAGTGAGAATAGAAAATCAGGAAAAACAGGGAAACAATTGGAGAAACAAGAGGCTAAAATAACAAACAAGGCAACGCAGCTTCATGAAAATCAAAGGAGGGCGTTTGAAAGGGTGATGATGAACAGTGTCAGTTGACAGATTCAAAGAGATCATTGAACAGCAACAAGACTGAAAATGCCATCAGATTAAAGGATTAGGGGACCATTACTGGGTTTAGAGAAGTTTTAGTGACTTGGTGGATGAGAACACAGATTATGGGGGAAATTATAGAGAGGGTAGATTATGGGAAATAAAAGTGGTGGTGGAGAGAATAGAGTTCTCATAGCAATATTTGGGAGGAGTAGAATAAAGCGAGAAATAACTCCAGGTAGGGGCAGGCCTCTTTCTATTTCTACAGAGTAGGAAAGACTGTGTAAAGGTTAAAAGTGGAAAACAGAAAAAGAAAACTTGATGGAGAAATAGTCTGCAGAACACGAGAAAGGACAGAATCAGTGCTGTGGGAAAGGGCTAGTCTCAGATGGATATTTCCCTTCAAAACAAAAGAAGAGAGAAGATGGCTATCTACATGGAAATATTTGGAGATACAGAGTAGAGAAGATATATTACATTCCAAACTCAGTAAAGCAAGAACCAAGATCATCTGATAAAAGGGAAACTCCTGAGGGCTTACGTGGACTGGAGATTTAAAATTCACTCTAAGGAAAAAGGATCAGTGCATTAGCTGGGTTTGGCACAGTCCTCATTGGGCTGTAGAGTTTTCAAGGGCAGACACTGTGTTTTATTACTCTTGTATCCCCACTGCTCAGCACAATGTTTGGTGCATGATTAGTGCTCAATAAATATTTTAATGGATGGATGGATGGATGGTCTGATATGTAGTATGTGCTTATTGAAAGTTTATTTTATTGAATTAAAATACACTTGATCCCTAATCCCTAGGGGAAATTAAATATAATCATTAAACATCATTAAACAAAGCCTACCTAATAGTCTACAGTTTGGAAACAGGACTGAATTAAATAAAAGGTACCCCTTTTTACACCCCGAATTTTGTGTGTTGGCTTTCTGCAGGATGAGGGTTAACAGTGGTATTTTGCTTTGGCAGTATGGCTGAAAGGGAGAGTTGTTACACCTAGCACACATTATTCTGCTGCTTTTGGCTCTGGAATCTGGCTCAAGTTCAGAAATGCCATATTTGGGCTCATATTTGCAGCCCCCCGAGGAACCTGGATCTTCCTGCTTTTGCATTCTCATCTGAATGTTCCAGTAACTTTGAGAGAGTTCAGATATCCCTGTTTAAAACTCAATAACTAGTGTGTGTGTTGGAGAGGCTTGGGAACCTGTGTTAGGAATCCTGTATCAGATTGTTAAGTGAACCTTAAGATTCCAGACTCAATGGCCTATGCCTTATCTTTGGCAAAAGACTTTGAAGAAAAAGGAGGACAGAGACTGCTTGAAAAAGAAGACTTCCACTCTTTTATTTTTCTGTGAGATATAAAGGAACCATGATAAAACTCTAACTCACCCAATAATTCTATACTGAACACCCGTAGTATGCAGAGGACGTCTCCTTAAGATGAGGCTAGTAAATTGCAACTCATTTACTGGGAAAAGTTTTTGGTTATCCTTTATTTAAAAAAAAAATAGCGTGGTTGTCTTTCAGTTTTATTTTATTTATTTTTAAATATTTTATTTATTTATTTGACAGACAGAGATCACAAGTAGGCAGAGAGGCAGGCAGAGAGAGGGAGGGGGGGAAGCAGGCTCCCCACTGAGCAGAGAGCCTGATGTGAGGCTCGATCCCAGGACCCTGAGATCATGACCTGAGCTGAAGGCAGAGATTCAACCCACTGAGCCTCCCAGTCCTGCTTGTTTTTTTTTTTTTTTTAAAGATTTTATTTATTTATTTGACAGAGAGAAATCACAAGTAGATGGAGAGGCAGGCAGAGAGAGAGAGAGAGAGAGGGAAGCAGGCTCCCTGCCGAGCAGAGAGCCCGATGCGGGACTCGATCCCAGGACCCTGAGATCATGACCTGAGCCGAAGGCAGCGGCTTAACCCACTGAGCCACCCAGGCGCCCCAATTGTTTTGGTTTTAAATCCGTAAACTAACACTCTGAAGTGATTATTGTCTAACAAAGGGTTGTTGAAATGATCCTGATTCCAAAGCCTGTATTTCCCCTCACCTTACCAGTTCACTTCAGGCGTTGGCTGTTTCTTCTTCTTCTTTTTTTTTTTTTTTTTTTTTTTTTTTTTTTTCATTATTACTGTGGACACTAGTCCGCTAGTCAGACCAAAGCATTTTTCTCCCTGTTGCTATTGCTGGTTAGGAACTGTCACAGAGGAAGGCCTCGTCCCTTGAGCCATTGCTGTAGCCGCTGAGTGGCTGAGGAACTCGGTTTCAAAATATTTTAAGAGGTTGTTTGTCATGGGGAAGTCGTCACACAACATCTGATATTGATTTTGAGATTCTTAACTTATCCTTTTGAAAGATTCAGATTAAAAAACCCCCAAAAACCCATAAACATATTTCTACTTGTTTTTCTTATGAATCTTGTCCCTTAAGTCAAGCCAAAACATCCCCGATCCGGCAGTGTTCTGCTGTGTTTCTGCCCCTGCCAGATAGATGTTCTTCTGGGTGCCTGATGGGGGGCACGCACTGCTCCTCTTCCAGAAAAGGGGAGGTTGCGCTAGGTTGTAGGGTGGACACACTCAACCTAAGGACCTAAGGCATATCTACTCAGAAACCCAACTGGATTCATACTCTGAGCTCTCTGTCTACTTGGGAATCTTCTTCAGTGGTGCATTGTTAAAACAAAATATTAGGACATTACCACATAAAATCCCCTCTAAACCTGAAGATAAGATCGCCTGCACTCTAAGGAGAGTTGAACAATATTTTCAGCACATCTTATCCTGAGTATTTCATTATAGATTCAACCAAAACTGCAGTATGTTGAGAATTTGGAGAACTGTTGCGAAGGTCCTCTCATTGTCCTCTCCCTGGCGCTACCGAGTGCAGAGGAACTTAACGCCAGACTTTCGACTCCTGCCTTCTATAAACTTCATATAGTTAGGGTTCACTTCTACTTCATTCAAATGTGTGTACTGAACCACCACTTTGTTGCTGCTGGGGATAAAAACCTGGTTCTTGCCCTGGAGGATTTCACTGGCTGGCGAGGGGAGTAGATGTGTAGGAAAAGCAGATTACATACAACCGTGAGCTACTGGTTGTATGCACTGGAAAATTTTCAGCGCTTCTAGCAGGCAAGTAACTCGCCTTGCCTTGGAAAGGTGGAGAACACTTCACAAATGTGGTGATATCTGAACTGGGTCTTAAAAGAGAAATTGAAATGTGTCCGGTGGAGGAAGGCACAGCAAGGCAGAGAGAACAGAAGTGCAGAGGCTTAGCGTCTCTAGAAAGAGGAGGGCTTCTCCAGGGCGCAGAGAGGAATCTGCAGCTCATGGAATGGAACGGTGGAAGGATAAAGCTGATTAAGTAGACCTGGGCTCACCAACTCAGAGTGCTGGTGGGGTGGGGGCCAGCAAAAAAGGTAAAATTGCTGGGAACAAGAGAGAACTTGCAAAAATCCCTTGAGTTTGTTACATAAATCATCTGAGAGGTGACTGGGCAGTTTTTTCTGCAACACTGTTTTTCTCTTTTTTAATTCTCATCCAGATTGAAAAGAGACAAAATCCCTTTTGTGGAAAGCAGTCAATGACATTGCAACAGCATCATCTTTACCAGGGGTTGGGGGGGGGGTGCTTCTTCCTGTCTACACAAAATAGCTCCCTGTTCCTCTTGGTATATACATTTCTCACTCTTCCCTATTTGATGGTTCAGGCATGAATATTTGCAGTTACTTTCTCAGTAACTATGTTTTTTGATGGTAATATCAAAGCAAAAGTCAGTGTTATGTTTCACAAAAATGTCAGAGTTTACCAGTTTTGGCAAGCAGTCATGTTACTTGTTGGTACCAAATATTTTATCATGAATAATTCCTCAGCATACAGTAATTGATTGTGTAAATAGATGAGAAAAAAAGTACACTTCAAAGTATACTTTCAAATCATGTGATTGAAATTATTGAAAATTAGAGTAATAGTCTATTGTTTACACTGATTATTTTACCCAGGAGAATTCGGTCATAGAGGGGAACTATGTCCAACAGAAAAAATTCCCAATTGGAGAGGGGAGAGGAGTCCCAAACACTCAGAAGTAAATTGCATTTCACATCATTCCAGTTTGAGCATGAGTACTGATTTTGTGGTGAAGCTATTGAAAACTATCATTTTGGCTCAAAGCATATTTACAAAAGTAAAATATATCCATATAAAAATATACAGTATGTAAAAATACATAAAAATATATAAAAAGAAGAGTTAAAAGTTTATTGGAGAACAGTGTTCACGGCAAAAGAGACTTGAGCAATACGTGTTGGTGAGTAAAGGCAGGTTTTTGGAATTGTTGGAAATGAAGTTAAAATATAAAAGAGAATAATTATTTTGGTTTATACATTTACAGCTTGATTACCTTAAGAATGCACAAATTCCAAATGAAATCATAGGACTTGGAAACAAAACCGCATTTTGTTGCAGTTAACTGCATTATTGTATAAATGAGATACATGTTTCTTCAGCTTATGCAATAACACATGATGAGACAATTTAATAACAGATTGAAAACAATGTCATCAATTTGTATAAACAATCAGGAAAGGAAAGGCTATCTTGATTAAAGAAATATTCTTGAATTTAATAGGCATCAGGAGACAAATGACTAAGGAATGGAGAGTTATTTTATACACACACAAGCAAAGAGTAAATGCAAATCAGAACCATGATTGGGCCACTAAACATGAGTAGAAAATTAAATGTGGTGGCAAAGTTTTAGAGGAGGAGCTAAGTACTTGATTATGTGAAAGTCTAAGGTTTATTGGTGAGTGGAGGAATGAGAACTCTGAAATGCCCCCAGTACCCACACGTCTTTGACACCACACCCTTGCATCTACATACAGATTGCCAATTTTTTCAAACCTTGTTTAACAGAGAGGAGGTACCTGGCTGGCTCAGTCAGGGGAGCATGTGACTCTGGGTGTTGGGGTTGTGAGTTTGAGCCCCACATTAGGTACAGAGATTACTTAATGAAATCTTTCAAAAATAAAAACTTCTTTAAGAGGCTGAAAGCTGGGACATTCAGAAAGCCATGTGGGATGTCAAAAATATGTTGGACTATTTGTTCTCTCCCATTATGGGCTGTCATCAAGGGCTTCTAGAGATTATCATAACAATCTTTCAACCATAAAGAGGGATAGTGAATTAATGATTGGCTGACACTGACATCCAAATGTGAAAATTTCCCTCTTTTTCTCCATATTTATTTATTCCATTCAAAGCATTTTAAGAATTTTTTTCTAAACAGCTTCAAAGAGAAATCATGGACGTGTTCACTTTGTCCTTGAAAGTAAAAGTAATAGTTCATTGCTTATGATCTAAGAAAATCTGTATCTCAGAACCATTTGGGCTAGGGTAATTACAACAAAAACCAATCTCTTAAGGTTTCAAAGGGGGATAAAAAAGTCTTGCAGCGGAAACAGCAGATCATAGCAGCTCAATAGCGCATGTCATGCTCCTTAATCAGATAAACGGTACAGCATATTTTTACCAAGGAAAATAGTATGTGCTAAGTTTAAATTTGCCTTTTTGGAGTGATTACAGAGTGGTGAAAGTTTCAGAGCTACCGTTCAACTGTAAGAAATAAATGGAGCAGAGCCAACCCTGCACAATAATTGTACAAAATCAATGCAAGTATGATCCTAGAACTTCGGTTTTTCCAGAACAGAGTAAGGGCAACTTCATTCATTTGTTTGTCGTGATCTATGCAAAAATTTGTCCTGCATCTCAGCACCACTCCCTGCGCACAGCTTGCTGGGGTCTGATCCGTCTCAATAGCCAATGGTAAAAGCTTGTGTTCTACTCTGCCTTGTCGGTCCTGCTCTCCGCACCCCACCCCACCCCCAACCCCCGCCGATTACAGATCCTGAAAGACTCACCAGCTCAGTTCAACAGAAATTCATTCTCTCACAAGTCTGGCATGAAATCAAGATGTCTACAGGGCCACGCTCCTTCTGAAGGTCTAGGGAAGGATCCTTCCATGACTCTTCCAACTTCCAGGGGCTCTGGGCAGTCCTTGGCATTCTTTGACTTGTAGCTACATCCCTCCATCTCTCCAGTCTTTGTCTCCCATGTCACATAGGCTTTTCCCCATTTCTCTTCTCTTCTTATAAGGACATCAGTCATAGGATTTAGGGCCTACTCTAATCCAGTATGACTTCTTCTTAATTGACTATTTCTGAAAACATCCATTTCTAAATAAGGTCACATTCTGAAGTTCAGGTGGACATGAGTTTTAGGGATATATATTCAACCCATGACACCAAGCAATGGAAATACTATACATTTAATCTTATCTAGAATAATGTCAATTGTCACTTTTTTTTTTTTTTTTTTTGCATTTTGGGTTTTAAATTATAAATACTAAAGATTATTCTTGTAGTTTCAGTTGAATGTGATATTGGCTTCTAGTGCCAGGGTAATTAGTGAAAAATAACTTGTCTTAAAATGTTAAATTTAAACATTAAACCAAAATTTCTCATAGGATTTTTTCACATGCTTGATTAAGGCTCATTCATGGAGATATGTGCCTCTACCATGTTGATGTAATTTACATGTGTGTAATTACATGTATGAAGGATTTTGTACACCAAATTCAGGTGTTTGGATTTGACCCCGTAGGAAAGGAAAAACCAGTGGAGATTCACTATTTCAAGAAGATATTTCAAGTGGTCTGATCAAAGCTACCGAACAGATGAGATGAGTGGGATTTAGACCACATTTATGGAGTTGGGGAAGTAAAATTGTATTGGGTAACATCCCGATGACTTAGTAACTGATTAGATGATAATAGTAATAATGTAAGGGCCTACTTAGCCTGAGCAGCCCCACCTTGGTAGAACAGCCATTTTTGTTGTTTATGTAGTGAACTTAGATTGGTCCTGCCCCCCAGAGGAACCCTCTTAGAAACGGGTCTGGGAAACCAGTAAAATATGGCCGACCAGCCCCTGATAAAAGAGCCCATATACCAGGACGTGTCAGGTCAGGGAGATATAACAGAGTGCAGAATGCAAGGATGAGTCAGGCTAGGTGGAGACATCCAATCAGTAAAGCACACATACTATCTCCCTGACTACCAAAGAATGTGGGCCCCACGTTTTGGGTGCCTTTTGGGTGCTAGTTCTGACCAAGGTGATAGGCTAGTTCAAATAGCTACTATGGGGTGAATTGTAATTCAATTGGCCACCCCTGTGTGACTTAGTATGACTGTGCAGCTTTCTCTGTGTGTTACAATCTCATTGGCCACCTGCATGTGGCCAGGCTCAACCACATGGCCTTTGCTCTATAAAAGTTAGTCTGTAAGGCAGGGAGGGGTCGCCTTCTCTGTAAGAGGCAGCACCGGCCAGTCGGTTTGGTTCTCGATGCTTGGTGCGAAATAAAGCTTTGCTTGACCTTCGCTTTGTATCGGTTTTGTCCTTTTGTCCACAGACCCTTTAATAATAGCTAATTTTTCCAGGTTTATTAAAGTATTAATTGACATATAACATTGTATAAGTTGAAGGTGTACAACATGATGATTTGATAGATGTATATACTGGGAAAAGATAACCACAAGGTTAGGTAAGGGGTACCTGGGTGGTTCAGTTGTTAAACATCTGTCTTCAGCTCAGTTCATGATCCAGGTTCCTGGGATCGAGTCCTGCATCAGGCTTCTTGCTCATCAGGAAGCCTGATTCTCTCTCTCCCACTCCCCCTGCGTGTGTTCCCTTTCTCACTGTCTCTCCCTCTGTCAAATACATAAATAAAATCTTTTTAAAAAAAATAGGTTAGTTAAGACATCTGTCACCTCACATTAATTATAATTTTTTGTGTGTGCTGAGAGCATTTAAGATCAATCACAGGTGAATATTTATTGAGCATTTTCTATGTGTCAGGTACCATTCTAAGCACTTTTTATGTACCAATTTATTTAATTCTTGCAATAATCCTATGAAGTAGTACTATTAAAATTTTGGTTTCAGACGATGGAGATGAGGCCCAACTTCTTGTCAAATATCACCTGCCTAGTAGTGGGAGCAGCCAGGATTTTAACCCACAGAATCTGGGGAGCAAAGGGAACGAAAGGGGGGGTGACTCTTGAGATTGGGAGGCTGAATAGAAGGTTGTGTCAGTAGCCCATTAGCTGGGACTGAGATACAGAAACACAGCAGGTCTGGGGCAGAGAGTGGGGAGTGGGGGGCGGGGTAGGGAATTTGACTGGAAGGTTGTGAGTCAGTACATTTGATTTTGCATATAATATTAAGCTGGGAGAGCTGTGGGTGGGAAATCCAAATGGCCATGTCCAACGGATAGTTGTAATAACTACTCGAATAATCTTCATTAAAAACCAGTCTTTTAGGTGGGTTAAAATCAATCTACTTTCTTTTCGAAAACCCTGTTTTAATGTATGCAGTATGCAACTGTAGCGAAAGATAGGGAAAAATCAGTGGTCCAGTCTCCCGGCTCCTACGAAGGAAGAGCGCTTTGAACAGGGTGAAATTCTTTGTGATAGCGTATCCTCCTGTTGTCCTCTTTCCCTTAAGTCGGGAAGGTAAATGACTCTCCTGCCTGGAACTCTGTGGCATTTTTCAGCCAAGCGGAAAGAGGAGAGGCATTGGTGAACGGTTTGTCCCCACCCGATCATGAGCCAATTTCCTTCCTTACCAACTCCCCCTCACTCTCCCAGCCTTTGCTCCAGCATTCCACCGAATGTAACCCCCTTGCCTTGCTCTAGCCACGGGGTATTCCAGTTCAAACCCAGCGGTTTCTGGGAACTGCTTTTGTTGAAATCATTAGAGAAAGAAAGGCCTGTGAATTCTGTCTGCGAAGCGCCGCCTGTTTTCTGTGTCATTTCAGTCTCATTAATCAGCGCTGCGGCGAGGTCGACGTTACGCTGTGTATATTACTGTCCCGGCTCGCCAGCTCCTGCATCTCTGCCCCCAGGCCGACACAGTGGGGAAAAAGAGGGAGGGAAACCATCAATCTTCCCAGTTGCACATGTCAGCAGTGATTCCTAACCCCTTCCTGTTGGCTGTCTCTCTCACCACCTGTGTTTAGAATTAGCATGGAAGCTGCTGCCCAGATGAATAAGAACCACTGTCCCTGTCACCTGCCCTGGTACGGGCCACCACTTCTGAATGAAAACAGGGAGTACATCGGGTAGTTCTCTTTATACAGGGAACAGTGCAGGGGAGAGAGTCACACATCCCCTCAGAAGTTCTTGAAAGCCTAAAATTCAAGCAGATTTGGGGCCATACATCTAAAGGTAGCATCGTATATTGGATCAGAGGGGTAAGAGCAAATAGTTTCTTGGCTGCCTCACTGTATTTTCAGTCTCCCTCTGAGCATATACAGCTGAGGTTGAATGAGGGAGGTTCAAGTCCACTACTCACTCACTGGCTATCCCCCATTCACTGAACCCCATTGTGCCTCAGTTTCTTCATCTGTAAAACAGATGATTATCTAGCTCATAGGGCATCCTGTGAGGATTAAATGAGATAATGCACCCACAGCTCTTGCTGTAGTACTTTGCACATTATAAGCCCTGAATACACGTTAGCCATTAATTATTATTGTTCAAATAATAAAACTGAGGTTCAGAGAGATTAAATAATGGGTGCAAATCACAGGAGTTGCAGGAGGATTTGGCTCTGGCACTGCCCCACCCTGCAAACTCCCGCCCTTTCTGTTTGACTACATTGTTTCCATCCAGTTACATCTTTAAAATAACTCATGTGTGAGCTTCATACATCACTTGACTTTATTTACTTCCTTATTTCCCATCATGTAAAATGAGAATGGTATTAATGGACATTCATTCCTGTTAGGACGAGCGTCTTAGAATTACGGGTTGATTAATATCATCAGGCTGTATGCACAAAAACTCTTTTGAGAACTTGGCTGCAGAAACCGATCTTGCCCTTCAAAAATAAACAATGCAGAAGTATCAAAAAGGAGGTCATTACACCCATCGCCTGGGGTCACAACCGCTGTTGTTAAATAGGGATTCTCTTTCCTTGTCAATTCATCTACTTAACAAACATTTATATAGAACCCTGGTGGGCTAGGCATAGTTCTCCAACCGCCAGGGGGCTGCTATTATTATTCCCGTTTTACCGCTGGGATGGTTCTGAGACTTGTACAAGGAAACATCCCCGGTGCCCTGCAGAGCTGGTGTTGAACTCAGTGTCTGGCACCAGAGTTGGGCCCTTAACCCACTCTGTGCGACAACCAGTTCTTACATTCGTATCTCTTCCACAGGATTCCATTTCATAAAAATACAACTGTGACTTACTTACTGTTCCTCCATCTGATAGACATGTAGTTGCTTGTGGCTCATTCATTATTAAATCATGGAGGGAACGCCAGATATCCTTAGGGTCGTGTTTAAGTATTTCTTTAGGACAGATTTCTATTTATTGAATGGTTGGGTCAAAATATATAAACACTTAAAATGTTGACCTCCGTAAATGGCCAGATAACTTATGGAGAGCTTAGTACAAGCGGGGCACTAAGCACTTTACACTAATAAACATACCATAGTCCCCTCCCGCAATCACCCATTTTATAGATACTCAAGGCCATATAAGTAGTAGGGCTAGGACTTTAACCCTGGGCAATGTGGTGCCAGCCTGCTTGTTACCATGGTTAATAACCAAACAAGTCATTGTAGTCCTATTTTACTGCTTGACCTTGTCGTTTTTCTAACTTATTCTCAAGTTAAGATAACTCTATGGGTAGACAGAAGCAAATGTGTTTAAAACAACCCAGAGAATTCTGTCAGTCCATAGGTTGGATGAAGAGAAAGGGACCCATGGGTGACTGGAAAGTGAGACTTCTTTCTCTTGGTAGCTGTCAGGATAGCCAAAGAGGTTCTTTTTTGGAAGGGACAATCTTTATGCCAGAGAAATAACTTTAGACATTTTTTTATTCTCTATTAGTAGTGTGATACCTTGTAAGAAATTCACACTCTATCTCTCTCAAAGATTCAGAACACTGAGTTAGTCATGGAATTAGTTCCTGTGCTGGGTCTAAGAATTTCTGGCATTTCCACTTCATGTAGCCAATACCACCTGTGTCTTGTCCAGGTTTAGGTCAGCTGAGTCACTGTAAGACCTACCAACAATGCTTGAGTGTTGAGTTCAGGCTCTCTCACAGGGATCAGAAGGAGTCAGAGTTTTCCCATCAGGAGAATGGGTAGAAAAGAGCATCCTAGGCAGAGATCATTTTGTCTCCTATCGATTACAAATCTGATGTCAACACCTTCTTAGTGGAATTATTTTCTCTGTAAAGTCCAGGTTGCCTGTATTTCCTGAATCTCTAAGCCATGTGGCTTTATGGACCCGGACATTGCCAAGTCAGTCTTCCTAGGCATCAAAGATGGTGCACTTACTTGTTAGTGCAGAAAAGACTCCTGGTCTTTTCTCACCAACATAGAGGCTCTAACCACACTGTCATGCTTTGCGAGGCTTCCTGGCTACAAAATGTGAGATCAGGACTGCCTGATGCCCAAATGGCCTCTGACCATGAATTAATATGTAACCATCTCAGGGGTTTTATTACCTTGAAATGTAAATTATAAGCAAATGAACTTACTTTTAACATTTTTACAGTCTGTATTTGTGTGTTTCCCAGCAGGTTGGCAGCTTTAGAGAATAATTATGTAGTCGCTGGCTCTGAACAATGTTTTTTTCAATCTTGGCCACACAGTAGAATCACCTGGGGAGCTTTTAAACCTCCCAGTGCTCACTGCCAAATCCCAAGCTGATTAAGTGCAAATCTCGGAGGATGGGACCAGGCATGGGTATTTTCTAAAGCTCCCTGGTGATGACTGTGAGGCCAAGATTGGGAATTGTTGTCTGAGAAGGTATCTTCTTTCTCTTCTTCCTCCCACTCCTCATCCATAGCGTTTTCATCTGTACTTCATTTTATGCAGTTGGAGTGAATTTTAAAACTTGATATTGGTGCCCCCAAATCCCTCTCAAACTGAAACAATCACCAGAATCGCTTGGAAGGCTATCGAAGCCCAGATCATGTAACTCTTCTTTCTTCTGGGATAAGCCTACTCAGCATTTCTGAGTTAGGAGGTCTGGGTGAGGACCCATGTATGGTGGGTTTGCATTTATGACAAGTTCCCTATTCTGATGATGTTACCAGTACTGGGGAACACATGGTAACAACATCTGCTCCAGTGCCTTCTTTCCACCTGCCCTCTGCTCTACTCTTTCCCAGCAGTGGCCAGGGCACCTGTGTGGAAGGCAGCCCATGCTGTCAATATCCACCTGAGGAAATGGATGCTTGAGCAAGCCTTAGCATCCTGCCCCACCTCCAAGTCGTCATGCAATCTAATCTTTAAAGTCTATTCCTTATGCAAATACAACCTCCCCCTTATTCCAGATCACCCGTCTTAAGCCCCTTGTACAATCAAAATCGGACACACCACTGGGTAGGGTTTTGGTGTCGCTAAGTGAGACTTGGATTTCACTTTCCCACAGAAACAATTTTATGA
This sequence comes from Mustela putorius furo, assembly GCF_011764305.1. NCBI lineage: Eukaryota > Metazoa > Chordata > Mammalia > Carnivora > Mustelidae > Mustela > Mustela putorius. The sequence goes on from NW_025421424.1 coordinate 2,931,154, forward strand.
ATGGTGTTTAGGTAGAGTTGAAATGTCAGGGACACTGTGGGCTCAATGAGTCTTCGGGGGACTGCCTTCCAGAAACTTAACCAGCATTTGAAGAATTGAGTTTTTTCAGTTTCAGAAAACCAATTTTCAAACGAACTCTTAGAACATAACTGATTTAGGAACTAACTAAAACCGGAACATTTGGTTCATTTTGTTTATAGTTATTTTGCCCTTTACATTTTGGAGCCAAAGTTGGGTAGGGAAGACTTGTCATTCATTCCGCTAACATTTATTAGGTGCTCACAATGTACTTGGCACTGCAGTATATGGGCATATAAAGATGAAAAAGGCAGCCCCTGCCCCAGAGCAGCTCATATTCTAGGTGAGAAAATATTTTCTAAGCAAATAAGAAAATATTTACCAAATTGCCAGTGTGATATGTGCAATATGAATTAATATGTAACCATCTCAGGGGTGATGGTTATGAATGAATGAAGGAGGGATCTGTTCTGCCCTGGGGATGAGGGGAGACAGAGAATGGGAGGGGGCAGGAGGAGAGAGAGAGAGGAAGAGAATGGGGGAGGCAGGCAGGGGGGCTGACTCTGCGTGTGTGTGGGAGAGAGGGAGAAGAGAAGATATGTTTAAGAGGTTTAGATTCAGGGAGAGATTGTTAGACCTTGAAGACCCAGGGGATCTGCCCAGCAGAGAAGGGGGTGAAGGCATTGGGAACAGTCTGAATGAACACTGGGAATGAGCTCTGCAGGACCGGCAAGTAACAAGGTCAGCTCCTCACATAGGATGATGGAGGATGACTGGGATAGGCATTCCTAGCCACACAAAATTTAAACCTTAACTGAGAAGAAGAAAGGAGAAGACTGCGTTGTTATCTCAGACCTTCTTTTCATTTATTTTTTTGAAGATTTTATTTATTTATTTGAGACAGAGAGAATGAGAGAGAGAGAGAGAATGAGAGAGAGAGAGAGCATGAGAAGAGGGAGGGTCAGAAGGAGAAGCAGACTCCCCATGGAGCTGGGAGCCTGATGCGGGACTCCATCCCTGGACTCCAGGATCACCACCTGAGCTGAAGGCAGTCGCTTAACCAACTGAACCACCCAGGCACCCTCAGACCTTCTTTTTAAAAGAACTTTCTTCTCCTGTATGTTTCCCACTACCCTGAAGAAGACAACCTCTTCTTTTCCACAAAATTTTAATAATTAGAAAATGTCTTGAATCCAGTGGTATTCAAAGCTGTGCTCTGGGAAGCTCCCTCAGAGACTGGCTGGGGTGAGGGCAGAAGAGCAGACAGGGCCACACTCCCCACCCTCCTGTTAGTCACCGGCTTACACAGCTTTTCTTTGGGCTGCTTTACGTGATGGGCATATCTAGGGAGAATAGTCCATTTGAGGGGTGCCTGGGTGGCTCAGTGGGTTAAGCACCTGCCTTCAGCTCAGGTCATGATCCCAGGGTCCTGGGATTGAGTCCCACATCAGGCTCCTTGCTGGAGGTGGGGGTGTGGAGTCTGCTTCTCCCTCTGACCTTCACCCCCTCATACTCTCTCTCTCTGTCTTCCACACATACACATAAGTAAATAAAATCTTTTCAAAAAAGAATATTACATTTGGATAAGGGTACATAAATAAAAAGGAAAGGCTTTAAAATCACCGTAATCTAGTCCTCACACATTTCCTAACAGTCTGAGGACTCTGGTGTGGGTAGCTAGATCTCTCCATTGAGAGCAAAAAGATTATATTCTCGGACAATCAGCTGCAGATGGGACATCAGGCAGGCACTGATGTGGCTGGATAACCAGTGACAGCACTTAGGAGGTAAAGCCTTGAGTTGGGCACAAGAGGTAATGAGAAACTCATCACTCCCAAGGATGGTCTCATACTTTAAAATCAACATTTGCATTTTCTTATGAGGGAAAACTGATCTTTTCTTAAGCATTTCAGATTATTCTATACACTTTTAAAAGTTTAGTACTTCTTGATCTCTTGCCTGGGTTTCTTGCTCCATTCAACATAAAAATACAGTACGTGGTAGTGGTTAGGATGTGTATGTCAAAAAAATTTTTGTTGTTGTTGATGTCAAAAATTTGACCCTCGCTGCTTTGGTTTTGTTTTGTTTTGTTTTTTAATTTTTCCCCCTTGCTGATTTGGTTTAGCAAGTGGTGTTATCATTAGGAATTTAAAATATTTCCTACCACATATCACATTGTGTTAGAATTATCTATCATCTTCAGATAATATTTTATTTATTTTTAATCACCTTTCCAATAAAAACTTAAGGGACTGGCCAGTTTATGCTGAACCTACATATAACCTTTGCATTTAAATATAGCTTAGCTGCCCTGAGGTGACAAGGCAATCTTTCCTGCAAGCCGAAGTCCCCAGACTTGATATTTTATTATCTCTGTCTGATGGGGAAACATTTGTTGAGCTGCCATTTAACATGTAGGAAAAAAAAAAAAAAAGAAGACCTGGAGAATATAAGCCCAGAGAGATGTTGAGGTACAAAGGAAATAGCTACAGAAGAAAAGAACATGGTCAGTGTCCAAACCTGGGGAAGAGCGTTCTGTGGTCTGTAGCAGAGCTCTGAGGTTCTGGATTCTGGTCCTAGCTCTACTGCCAGCTGTGTATCCTTGGCCTTTTGGTAAATAGTCTCTGGGATGTGCTTTGACCTTCTGAGAAGACTGTGGGGGGAGGGGAGGTGTTGGTGGGCTGAGGGCACTTAAAGGCCAGACCAACCTTGAGAGCGAGTTCTAAAGGGGCCGCAGCCTAGTGTGAAGGAAGGGGCTGGCCCCCTGCCTGTGATTTCTCCAGGCAGTGTCCTTCCCTAGAAGGTAAGGCCAGTGTTTCTGACTGTCGCAGTTCATGACAAGAAGGAAATATACATGCATGAGCCTTCCTTCCATGACAGGGTCGGAGGACCACACAGAGCCCACAGTACAAATAGACACAGCTCCTGAGATATGGAAGAGGCTTAAATAAGTCTGCAGGCAACTTTTTAAAAGTCAAGTTTATCCCTTTTCAACTCTTGCACAGCCTAACAATATATATTAAGTGTTTTTCATCTGTGCCCTTAAGGGGCTCACAGGTGACTGGGCTCCTCACTTCTTTGTAATTTTTTTCTCTTTAAAATAATTTTTCCCTTCAGTTTTATTTATCAGCTTACATATTGCCTCTTGTGGGGGGGAGCAATTGAAGACCTAATTCCTCTTATATTGAATTAATATTTACCGATTCCCAGGTCTGAGCATCTGGTTTCATTTCTAATCAGAAATGAACCCATTTTTCTTGGTGCTGAGTCAGCATTTTCTCCCCAGAACCCAGAGCTCTCCGTACTTTCTGGAAGAAAAGAGCTGACTTGTGGCAGAACAATGCTGAGCCGTGGCCAAAGAAAGCTTCAGAGAAAGCACCTGGCTCCTCCCAGCCAGGGCTGAGGTGCTGTTTTTTTATGCTGAGTCTGTTTCAGCTCTTAAATCACTAACTAGTAGGAAAGGCACTTTCAAAACAACAACAGCGGCAACATCAAACATTGAGACGCTGAAGGAGCCTAGGATCCAAAAAGTAGAGTGACAGACATGATAGAATTGGGAAACACTGACAGAGAGCTAAGGAGTGAGAATCTGAAGATGTATCTTTATATACAGTTAGAAGAATAAATAGCCAAAAAATAAAATAAAATGAAATGAAAGCAAAATACATAGAATTACAAAAAGAGATTTTCAGCCCAATTAGTTAATAATGTTGGTTTTGGTTTTTAGGGGTTTTTGTTTTGTTTGTGTTTCTTTTTTTTTTTTTTTTTTTTTTAATCGTACTCTGTGAGAACATGCCCTTTATGGAACCAATTAGACACAGTGGTTGTTCAGCCAAGGCTTTGGGGCACTTTTGACTGTAGTTACAACAGGTGAGCTGAGTGCCCAGTTGGTGTTACATCTGGTCACAGGCAGGCTTGGTAATAAGAGTCTTGAAATTTGTACTTGAAACCTTTGCTTCCTGACACCAAACCCAAGCTGAAAGCGTTTCAAAGCTAGTAGGCAGCCTCCTTTTGATGTATTTTATTCACTTGGAATTAAAAGCAGAAGCTCTTTCTAGCTAATCACGAAAACCATCTCATGCTAGAATTAGCAGCTTCTGATTTTTCACTTGCTTTTGGGTGCCATAATTAAAAGGAAGGTAATTGTGAATTTTGGATCTGCTTCCTACCTTAAGACAGGACTGGTGTTAGCTATGGTTGTCAGTTGTCGGATTGCTAAGCATGTTCTCCCTTTGATTTGAACCTCCACCCTCTCTTCTGGAATTGATCAAATCCCCGGGGCTGATGTCGCCCCTTGGTAATGCTGTTTCTGTTACAAAACGAGCCAATGAATATATTGACCGAAGTGGCATTTGTTCAGGAAGTAGCGCCTGAGATACAACCGGGGCCCCGTTTTGTAAAATGCTCCTTTTTTTAAAAGATTGTATTTATTTATTTGACAGACAGAGATCACAAGTAGGCAGACAGGCAGGCAGAGAGAGAGGGGGAAGCAGGCTCCCCGCTGAGCAGAGAGCCTGATGTGGGGCTCAATCCCAGGACCCTGAGATCATGACCTGAGCAGAAGGCAGAGGCTTTGACCCACTGAGCCACCCAGGTGCTCCTCTTTTTTTTTTTTTTTTTTAAATCCCCCGCACTGTGATGTGACTGTAGGCTGACACTCCAGATGTCCCCATGAGTGAAGGCCAGTGGGCTACTCCTGTAGCTGTTTTTTTTGTGGCTTGCCTCCTGTCCCCTGGGAAGCCCACGCGCCTCTCATTTTCATTCTTTTCCAGCGCTAGTGCTTTTGAACACAGAACCCCCGTCCTCCCACCACCCAAACTCCACATTCCAGCCCTGTGATTTCACGGCACCGGGCAGAGCCCCCCTGCCATGCCGGCAGGCTGCCTGCTGACTCCTGCCGGGGGACCAGATGGGAACATAAACTCACCGCCGAAGAGCAGGATACTCGCTGTATATTTTTAAGACCAGGAATCCAGCTCTCATTGAGGGGCTGTATTTTTTTTAATAGCTCCTTGAAAATTGAACAAAACATTTCTGGTCGCTCTTATTTCTTGATAACATCATTCCCTCTGCGTGGATGTATAGAATCACAGGAACTGGAGAGTGGAAAAGATATATTAGATCATGTCTAGGCCGTTCCCAGTGGTTACAGTTCTTTTTTTCCCACACTCTGTCCTATGTCGTGCTTTTCTCTTTTAGTTTTCTCAAGAATTAGGTTTTTTTGGTTTCTCCTGGGGAATAATTCCTTAGTTTGACCATGGAGGAATGTATGTGCAAATATCTGTAGTCTTTTTTTTTCCCCAGCTTGATATTCCTACTCTTCATAACCCTTTACATTAGCATAAATAGCCCCTCTTCATCTTAAGTCAAGTATTTCTGGATGGCATAGATTTTTTCCTCTTCCATTTATTAAGTTCAGAGCTTGTTTTTCTGCTTTGCTTTCTCTCTTCATCAATCAGTCCCTAAAGCCCATTAATCATTTTTTTACCTCACTGAAAGCTCCTTTGCTTATTCCCATATCAGGAACCCAGGGCTGATTGAGGTCCCAAGGTACTGAAGAAGCCTCACTGATATGTGCTTATTCTATCCCCTCTCTCTCTTTCTCTCTCATCCCTGACCACCCCCCCCCAGCTTCACTTCAGAACCTCAAACTGTTTTCTGCAAAAATATTTCTAAATTATGATTTGGGGAATTAGTCATATTAGTCATCCCAAGGCCATGTGTGTGTGTGTGTGTGTACACGTGCATGTGGTTTTTCAGTGGTAAGATTTTATTTGTTCTCAGTTCCTTAAAAGATATTTTTCATATCCTTGGAGCCACAGATCTTTCAGGTCTCCTGAGTGCTTGGATCTAGTATAATAATGATGCGTCAATAGAATGTAGCATTTTATCTTAGAGCTGTCATCTCAGAAGGAGAGAGGAAAATAAGCAGATATGGGGAAAACAGGCTGTATTTGTAGGAGTTAGAATTCTTGGGGAAGGGGAAAGGCAAAACTTAAATAGCCTTGGCCCACACATATCTAAAGAAGATTAGCCTTTAAAAGCTTTTAAAAGCCTTTAAAAGCTAGTGTTAGGAGTATATCTTTTTATTATGTTCCCTTTCTTTTTTTTTCTATATCTCAATTATATTGAGGTATAATTGACAAAGGAAATTGTAAGATAGACTTATTTTGCTTAGCATAATATCTCTAGTTCCATCTACATCATTGCAAATGGCAAGATTTCTTTTTTTGTTGCTTTTTTAAATTATGTTCTGTTACTCACCGAACAGTACATCATTAGTTTTTGATGTATTGTTCCATGATTCATTGTTTGTGGATAACACCCAGTGCTCCATGTAATACATGCCCTCCTTAATACCCACCACTGTGCTAACCCATCCCCTCACGCCCTCCCCTACCCCCAGTTCGTTTCTCAGAGTCCATATTTTCTCATGATTTCATTTTTTTTTAAAGATTATTTATTCATGAGAGACAGAGAGAGGGAGGCAGAGGGAGAGGGAGAAGCAGGCTCCCCACTGAGCAAAGAGCCTAATTCAGGGCTCCATCCCAGGACCTTGGGATCATGACCTGAACCAAAGGCAGATGCTTAACCGACCGAGCGGACCCAGGTGCTCCGCAAGATTTCATTTGTTTTAGTGGCTTTTATTAAATGATCTCACTCCTATGTGGAATTTAAGAAGCAAAGCAGAGGATCATAGGGGAAGGGAGAAGAAAATAAAACAAGAGGAAATCAGAGAGGGAGATAAACCATTAGAGACTATTAGTCCTAGGAAACAGTGTTGCTGGAGGGTAGAGGGGGTGGGAGGATGGGGTAACAGAGTGATGGACATTAAGGAGCGCACGTGATGTAATGAGCACGGGGTATTATATAAGACTGATGAATCACTGACGTCTATGTCTGAAACCAATAATATATGTTAATCAATTGAATTTAAATTAAAAAAGAAAAAAAGGAAATTGTGAGATATTTAAAGTGTACATCCCAGTGATTTTGATATACCTATGGCTTATGAAAGGGCTTCCTCCCCCTGGATAATTAACACACCATCACCTTACCTGTTTATCTTCATTTAGTTATTTTGGTGAGAATATTTAAGTTCTACTGTCTTAGCAAATTCCACTTATACAATACAGTATTATTAACTATAGTCCCCTGCTTTACCCTAGATCCTCATAAGCTATATGATTTCCTGGACTGGGGGTCCAAATATTATAAAAACACTCAAAGCAATCTATAGAGTCAATGCAATCTCAGTCAAAAACCCAAACAGTTTTTTGTGCTTTTTTTTCCTCTTGGAACTTGATAAGGTGAATCTAAAACACATAGGGAAGGGATGCCTGAGTGGCTCAGTCAGTTAAGTGTCTGCCTTCAGCTCAGGTCATGATCCCAGGTTCTGGGGATCGAGCCCCGCATCGGGCTCCTGCTCAGCATGGACCCTGCTCCTCCCTCTCTCTCACCTGCCACTCCTCCTGCTTGTGCTCTCCCTCTCTCTCTCTATGACAAATAAATAAATAAGTAAAATCTTTAAAAACAATGTATAGGGAAGTATAAAGAGCCAAGGACAGATAAGCTAATTCCTCTTTTTTTTTTTTTTTAAGATTTTGTTTATTTATTTATTTGTCAGAGAGAGAGAGAGAGAGAGAGAGGGAAAGAGCAAGCACAAGCAGGCAGAGTGGCAGGAAGAGTCAGCGAAAGAAGCAGGCTCCCTGCTGAGCAGGGAGCCCAATGCAAGACTCGATCCCAGGACCTCAGGATCATGACCTGAGCCAATGGCAGCAACTCAACCAAATGAGCCACCCAGGCATCCCATGGTTAAGATAATTCTTGAAGACGAAAGTAAAAAGACATGCTCTACTACATCCCAAGACTTACTAAAAAGACACTGTGGTACTGATCAGAGATAGACACACAGACCGATGGGAAAGAATAGAAACACAAGATACAGACACAAGCATAAAGAGATGCTTGATTTATGACAGAAGTGATATTTCAGCATAATGGTCAAAGCCAACCTTTTCCATTAGTGGTACTGGAACAATCGACAGCTCCATATAGGGGGAAAGGAAGAAAAGGAATTGGATGCATACCTTACACCATATGCAAAAAACTCCAAATGGATACAGACTTAAATGTGAAAGATAAAACTTTAAAGCATACTTACACATGCATATACATATGCTTTATATAGGTATGTATGTATGTATAAACACTCTTGTCTTCGTGACCTCAATGTATTGAAAGATTTCTTGTATGCCATAAAAGTCTGTAGTCAAAAATTATATATTTGGTAAAATTAAGAATATCTCTTCATCGGGGCGCCTGGGTGGCTCAGTGGGTTAAGCCGTTGCCTTCGGCTCAGGTCATGATCTCAGGGTCCTGGGATCGAGCCCCGTATCTGGCTCTCTGCTCAGCGGGGAGCCTGCTTCCTCCTCTCTCTCTGCCTGCCTCTCTGCCTGCTTGTGATCTCTCTCTGTCAAATAAATAAATAAAATCTTTAAAAACAAAAACAAAAAAAGTTAAAAAAAAAAAAAAGAATATCTCTTCATCAAAAGATAACATAAAGAAGACAAATAGCAGGGCACCTGGGTAGCTCAGTGGGTTAAGCCTCTGCCTTCAGCTCAGGTCATGATCTCAGGGTCCTGGGATCAAGCCCCACACTGGGCTCTCTGCTCAGCAGGGAGCCTGCTTCCCCCTCTCTCTCTGCCTGCCTCTCTGCCTACTTGTGATCTCTGTCAAATAAATAAATAAAATCTTTTAAAAAAGAAGAAGAAGAAGAAGAAAAATAGCTACGCAATGAGAGACTATATTGGCTGTACATATAACTGATAAAATATTAGTATCCGGGATATATAAAAACACCCAAATTAGTAAAAAGACAGTCCAATCTGAGAAAAAGAGGCAAAATAACTTCAGTAGACTTTTCCACAGAAGAGGGAATAAAAATGGTCAGTAACCCTAAGAGTTCTCAACTTCTTTAATAATCCAAGAAATGCTATTAAACCCTCATGAGGTTCTACCTTGTATCCACCATATTAGCTCAAAACAAAAATACTGGTTGATATGGATGAGGAGCAACGACACTGATGGTAAAAATTGCAAAATGTTACTTACTTGGGAGGGGTTTAGTTCACTGTAGTACACTTGAAGATAAATAATGCATACCTTAGGACCCAGCAACTAGGTATCTGCACTAGAGAAAGTTGGTACACAGAACACAAAGATACATGTATAAGAATGTTCTTTTTTTCCCCCTCCTTAAGTTATTTTTTTGGAAATTGGCAAGTGTATAAAAAAGTTGCAAAATTAATACAACAAATGCCATAAAGCCTTACTGGATAGTAGTTAGTGGAAAGAACATACATGGGCTTTGAAGTAAGTCATACCTGACCTGATACCCCAACTTCACCCCTTACTAGTGTGTGACCATGGGCAATCTCTAAAGATCGGCAAGCCTCAGTTATCTCATCTGTAAATTGGAGGCAATAAAATGCCTGCCATTTTGGGTATTGTAACGGCTAAACACATTGATGTATATAGCAAGCCCTGAGCATAAATGACCACAACATAGTTGTCAGCAAATTATGGCTGCCATTATTAATATTTTGTTGCTATTGTTAAAAATGATAATGACTTATTTTATTCTTTCAGAACCTCTTAATGATAGCACATTTACTGATATATATTCATTTTTCATGTTTCGCTATAGGATGCAAAATGATTCAAGAGAAAATTAACATTTTTTCATCCTGTATTACCTTTTTCCTTCTCATTTTCTGACTATCACTTCAATATTAGAAAGTACAAACCACTAGGAAAACATGCCCTTAACAAAATGTTTTTATGATTTAAAAAAGGCATACAGAATTTAAAAACTCCCTTTGAAGAAGTGAAAGAATGATTTAACAAAAGCAAAAGGAAAAAAGCACAAAAAAGTTCAGTAACTTGATCAAGAAGCAATATTAGAAATAGTGTGTAGGTTTTCTAATTTCTAGCCCAAGAGCCTGCACACTAAGTTGTAATATCAGCAATGACTTCTAAAGAAAACTGAATTAAGTAAATAGCAGTAGCCTTCAGCCCTAATGCTGTTGACTTCCTTACCTTAACTATAAAATGAGTGAAATCACATGTAAAACCCGCAAGCCCCTTTAATCTCCAGTGAAATTTGATTCTGTGTCTGAAGTCTTTGTCAGTGACCCCCAGATCCACAGTCATCTTTTCCTCTTGGGAATGCCTTCTGCACCCCACTATTTATGTCAGCAAACTGATTTTGATCATGTTGCCAAGCTGTATTGTTACGTATCTCTTTGTAAACCTATCCTCTATCTCTGGTTAGATTGCATTGCTTGGGGTTACAGACTTTCTCATGTGCCTTTTATTTATACGTTTCTGAGTGAAAAAAAAAAAAAATTCAGAACTCAGAGAGGGAGACAGACCATGAGAGACTCTGAACTCCGGGAACCAAACTGAGGATTACAGAAGGGAGGGGCGTGGGGGGATGGGGTAACTGGGTGATGGGTTTTAAGGAGGGCATGTGTTGTGATGAGCACTGGGTGTTATACTCAACTAATGAATCATTGGACACTACATCAAAATTAATGATGTACAATATGCTGGCTAACTGGACATAATAACAACAACGAAAAATCCAACCACATTTTAAATATCCTTTTCCGTCCCTAGTAGCACCTGATACAGAGCTTTGCATGGGCACGAAATAAATGCATAAGGATGACTGTCAGAGTGCAGTTGTAAAAAGTAGAACTAGTTATTGTTGCTATGGTAACATGGCCATAGGATTCATGGAGTCTGCCTTGAAAGCAAATGCTTATTTTCCTCTCTTCCAGAAAGATGCTGTGAAGCGAGTATTCTCGGGCATTCAGCCTACGGGAATCCCCCACCTCGGCAATTACCTGGGAGCCATTGAGACCTGGGTGAGGTTGCAGGAAGAGTACAGCTCAGTGCTCTACAGCATTGTTGACCTACACTCCATCACCGTCCCCCAGGACCCGGCTGTCCTCCAGCAGAGCATCTTGGACATGACTGCTGTTCTTCTTGCCTGTGGCATAAACCCAGAGAAGAGCATCCTTTTCCAACAATCTCAGGTCAGCTTCTCAGATTAGAACCAAGAAAACTTGCATTTTCAAATTATGTGAGGAAAACTTTGAATGAAAGTTTATATAGCTCCTGTTTGTGAGTCTTTGAAAATTGTTCAAGAGTGACCTCATCAGATGCCGTGAGTTCATTTTAATATTTTAATATTCACCCTATATTCACATCTTTAAATGTCATCATAGGGCAAAAGTATGTTTCACCTTTTCCTCCACTGTTCTTGCTTCATATACCAAAATGTTGTGTCTCTTTACAAATCTGATACTGTTTTCTCTACTGGTTTGCATCCAAATTGCTGAATTCATAGTGTTGACTAATCTCCTCAGGATCAAGGATAGAATTTAGCAACTAGTGGTTTTGTGTACTTTCATTGTTGCTTTACTGGGTATTGCATTTGGAAGACCTATTGGATCATTCCCATTGTTCCTTCTTTGTATAATAGCTTTTGAGAAGACTTGAGAGAACTAGCTGGGAAATTGGAAGACACTGTCCAGTCTCTTGAGTCCAAGCCAAGAAAGGCTTCAAAACAAAGCCAAAATATTTGACTGATACCGTCACTATGGATGAATCAGTTACTCTTGGACAGGCAGATAGCCTGGACCAGAGACAGGGAACTTAAGAGACTCCATAGCCAAGATGAAAAATTTAATTGGATCATGCCCTCATTACATACCCTCTTGAGCCTTGTGACAAAGCCACAGCCCAGGAACAGTATGTTACACATGTTGGCTACATGTTAACATGTATGCATGCGTGGTATGGGTTATTCATGTGCGTATCTCCTGCCTTGATCATAAACTTCTGACAATCGTCATTTTTATGTATGTTTTATCACCCACAGACCTTGGTGTAATGATTCCCAGAGAGTGACCCTTTAAAAAAATATGGAAGAAATGAATATCTTCAAAAATAAATATATTTATCAACTTAAAGTGTGTTTCTAGTTTGGAAATAATATGATAAAATAATAGAATCTGACCATTAAAATGTCCATAAAGGCAATTTACCTCCATTTCCTTCCTCACAGTTGGTCAGAGAGCCTTTCCTTGCACATAACTTTTCAAATTCAATCTTGGACTGATCTAATTGTCTTAAATACATAAATATACTTGCTTCTGTTGAGCTGATACCTGTCTCCCTGTAACTTCCATCCATTCATTTGACTTCTGCTCTCTAAAAATACAAAGTAAATCAACTCTGTCTTCCACGGGACTGCTCTTCATATACTCAGAGATAATTGTTCCACATTAGCCTTACCCTATAGGCCCTTACCTCATAGGACTTCTTCAAGCTGGTTGTCCCACCGCAGGAGCACTCTTGCCATCTGTTTGAAAGGAATGTGCCTGTCCTATTTCATGAAACAATGTTTATTCACACGCTTCAAGTCTGTCTCCAACATTATAACGCTGATCATCATTAGAACCACTTTGTAAAATTACTGGATATCACTTCACTTCATTGAAGCTGTTTTTGACACAAGCTCCCTTTTGATCCTTCTGTGATACCATTTCTAAAAATCATATTCCCAGTGCCTATTGCCATCCTTCTAGAAGGCGAAAATGTCTACATCGCTACAAAGCAACCAGTTGCCAGACTGCTTTGTTAAGTGACATTTAAAATTAAAGGCTCATTTTCAACCACATCCAGTGCTTGCACTTTGAGCTCATACCCCCAGGAATGATCACCACATTATAATTTTTTCCCCTTCTTTATAAAGGATTTTTGGCAGTGACCTCTGCAAGCTTCTAAAATTGGCAATAATGGAGGTCTCTTCTTCAACGTCGTACTTTGTTGTTCAAAACAGCAATGGAAAGTATCGCCCACAGTGTGGGAGACTGTAAGAATTCCTTCATACGTGAGGGATCACGGAAGTCCCTTCCTTTTGATTTTTTTTTTTATATTATGTAATGAGCTCCTTGGTTCCCGTGGTGGTTGTAGGTCTAGCTCAGCAAGGGCAGGTCACTGGTGTTGCCTGTTTTCCTCGGTGGCCTCAGGCCTCCTCCACAGGATCTCACAGGTCCCCTGCTCCCTTCCCGGACTGTAGCTCCCTCCAGGGAGCTTGGGTAGCCTGCCAGGAAAACGTGAGTGAAGCACTCATCTGCCCACAGTCTCCACTTTGTCACTTTGTCCCACAAAAACAGGACAAAAGACTTCTGCAGGTGCCTTTCTGACCTCAAGACATATTTGGTCTGGACCATTTTCTGCTTTAACTCAGGCAACCAACCTTAAGACAACTTAGTGGATGGACTGGCTATTTTATCGGGTTTTCGTTCCTTAATACTTAAAAATGTATGGATGAGTCGGGAGAATAGCGTACTGTACCTTCATCACTTGCTAGCATTTTGTGATTTGTCTCATCGATGTTGTTCTTTGTTGTTGCTGAAGTATTTTTTTTTAGATTTATTTATTTATTTGAAAGAGAAAGAGTGTGCATACGAGAATGGGGGCAGAGGGCGAGAGAGAAAGTCTTAAGCAGACTCTGTGCTGAGCGTGGAACCCAGTGCAGGGCTTGAGGGGGCTGTTCTTCATGGAGCTCAATCTCATAATCCTGAGATCATGATTCCGGGTCAAAACCGAGTTGGATGCTTAACTGTCTGTACCACCTAGGTGCCCGGGTTGTGGTTTAAGTATTGTAAGGCAGATAATATACATCATGGGATTTCAGTCTCCAAAATTTCAGTGTGTCTCTCTATAAACTGAGGAAATGTTCTTACATAACCACAATACTGTCATCACACTTAACAAAGTTAATGATAATTCCATATGATCATCTCATACCCAGTGTGTATTCAAGTTATGCTGATTCTCCCAAAATGTCTTTTATATTTGGCTTGTTTAAATAATGATCCAGTGAAGGTACACACATCACATTTTTTTCCTTTCATTTGTTTGTTGCTCAAGTTTTATTTTATTTCCCATAAAGTTAATCCTGCATTTGAAAAGAATTAAAAACTTGGGTTTTTTAGGAGGCACCTAGGTGGCTCAGCCAGTTAAGCTTCTGCCTTCAGCTCAGGTCATGATCCCAGAGTCCTGGGATTGAGCTGCACATCGGGCTCCCTGCTGAACAGGGAGCTTCTCCCTCTCCCTCTGCTCTTCTCTCTCTCTCAAATAAATAAGTAAAATCTTAAAAAAAAAAAAAAAAAAACAACTTAGATTTTTATACTCCCACTCTTTTCCATGCCTTTGATATGTTAATCGGCTTTTCTTTTATTTACTATAAAATTAGCACTTTTGAACATAAAAATAACCCTTGTTTTTTTGTTGCTTTCTCTTTATGCTCATGTGTATTGGCTGATGGTTAGTGGCCATAAACTACCATTCACGTAGTTGGTCATCCCCGTTTTTGATGGGGTTTGAATAGAAACTCTGCTTGCCTAGGGCCCATAGAATGCCCAGACATCATTTTTTTTCAGAGTATCCGTGAAGCTTCTAGTTGTTCCGAGAGGATACTGAGAAGGTCTTCCTCATGCTGTATTTTGAAAATATGAAGGCAGGTACTGAATTTACTTCTTAGAACCGTTCTCAGGTAGGAGTGTAATCGGATAAGCTAGTGTCCCTGAAACAGTGATTATTCTAGATGGCTGACCCCATCTCTGCAGTGCTCTAGTAGGAAAGAATTCTCATGGCTTTCATGTTTTGTGTCTTACCATGCAGTAGTTAACAACTGTCTTGATCAGTATGTGGAGTCTCTACTAAATGAAGGCTGGAAAGAAAATACTCAGAGCATTGTCAGATTTAGGAAAAAAAAAAAAATGAGAAGTTGTGGTTATTAGAAAACTGGCATTTTTAAATGTGGAAGATCTAAAAAGCCTTTTCATGTATATGAACTCACTTTTAATCCTCGAAAGAGCACATGAGTTAGGCATTACTGTTCTTTCACAGATGAATAAATTGAGGTATGAAAAGATTGAGTAAATTATAAAAATGTCCTTAAAACCATCTCTGAATGGTGCCTGGCACTTAGTAAATGCTTAACAAATATATCTTCTTAATTTAACCTGAGGTCATCCAGGGGACAGATCCAGGATTCTTTTTTTTTTTTTTTTCCTTCTCCCTAAAACACCATTTTTAAAAGGTGTTCTCCTAGGAGAGAACACTATGTTACCTCCCACCAGGCCTTTGCCTCAGTAACTGACAGCAGAGAGGCAGTGAAGAGCCAGAGCCAACCTTAAGATCCTCATTATTTCTTGCCTGGACAATCTTCTCTCCCCTTCACTCCTGCCTCAGGCTCTCCTGGCAGCAGTCCATTCCCTACACTGTAGTCATGCACGTCTTTCCACCTCAGATACCTCAGCACCTCTCTCCTTACCCTCAGGGTAAAAATCTAAGCTCAATTTCTAGAAAGCCCTTAAAAAATGAGGCCCCTGAGAGAAGGGGGGGAGGAATGGGTGGAATATTAGTCAGCCATAAAAAAGAATGAAATCTTGCCACTTGCAATAACATGGATGGTTCTAGAGATTATAAAGCCAAGTGAAATAAGTCATTGAAAGACAAATAGCATATGACTTCACTCCTGTGGAATTTAAGAAACAAAACAAATGAGCAAAGTAAAAAAAGAGAGAGAGAGAGACAAACTAAGAAATAGACTCCCAACTATAGGGAACACACTGATGGTTACCAGAGGGGAGGGCTGTGGGGGATGGGTGAAATGGGTGATGGGGTTAATGAGGGCACTTGTCATGATGAGCACTGGCTATTGTATGAAGGTGTTTAATCACTCTGTTGTACACCTGAAACTAATATAACTACAGTAGAATTAAAATTTTTAAATGAAAAAAAAAAATGATGCCCCTGAGAACAACAGGCCAGTGTTGTTTCCATTCCACCACTTTCTAATCATGAGGTTATTTTGGTTCAGATAATCTAATTAACTTTTGCTAATAACTCTTTAAAGCAAGAGTTGGGGGGGTGGTTCTGCTTTTATTTTGAGAAAAATATGATAAATCAGTTCTTAACTTACGAAGTGGGTAAGTCAGAGATCAGTTGTCTACATTTTAACATGGTTTTTTGTTAGTTCTTCTCTACTGGGAGTTTTGTTATGCATGTTAGCATTTAATGATCATTAAATATGTAACCAAGAGGGGTGCCTGGGTGGCTCAGTCGTTAGGCATCTGCCTTCAGCTCAGGTCATGATCCCAGGATCCTGGGATAGTGTCCCCCATCAGACTCCCTGCTTGGCAGGAAGCCTGCTTCTCCCTCTCCCACTCCCTCTGCTTGTGTTCCCTCTTTTGCTGTCTCTCTCTGTGCAAAATAAATAAATTATATCTTTTTAAAAAAATGTAACCAAGAGGATAGGAAGTCAGAAAACAATTATACTTAAAGTGTTGTGAGCCAATGTCAGATAAAATGAGATATCTCTGCATTCCCTGCTCCACACACAGCTATTTACAAGTAAAATTAAGAATTTTTGAAATTGTGAGTTAGAGAAAAAAAATTTATATTGTATAATGTTCTCTTTTCATGTGTATCTGTTGTGTTCAGCAAAGTACTTGGAGCTAAATATGAAGACTAATTCCCCCCCAGGTGCTATTGTTGTACAAGAGAGTAAGTTCTAGCAATCATTTGAAGTAGGGAAAGAATTTAGCTATGTTATAATGCTTATTTTACCAATAATTTTCATCTCCAATCCTTTGCATTCTTTCTCAGCAGTCTGACTGAAACAATTTAGACTTATTGAAGATTTTTCTCATTATTTTCTTTTTCTTTCTCTCCCACTGGCCTCTAGTCATGGTGCTTCCCCTAAAATATGTTTGCCATATGTGGGGAATTTTTACAGAGCCTCTCCTCTGAAAGGTGCGCGTGTGTGTGTGTGTGTATGTGTGTGTGTGTGTGTGTGTGTGTGTGTGTGTGTGTGTGTGTGTGAGGGGGGGTGATTAAGAAAGAGAGAGAGAGAGAGAGAGCCTGCCTGTGTGTGTGTTTGGCAGAGGTTTCCATCCCAATGCCAAAGTCAATGGTCTTTTATTTCCAGCAGGCCTGAGTGCACATCCCATCTGATTCCCACCCACAGCTGTCTCTGAGGTACACATCTACACATCTTTAGTTGTTACTTTCCTTGCAAACTAATCACCGGACAGATGGAAGATAAAAGCTGGAGTAGATGGAAGATAAAAGCTGGAGTTCGTAGCTTTGGGCGCTGGCTTTATGCCAAGTCTGGGAGAAAAGGACAGTTTTGACCACCAGACACCATATTACAGGGCATCCAGAACTGTCCGTGGAAGAGCTGAGGGAGGAGAACAAAACCCTCAGCCTGAGAAGGTGGCTTCATTCTCTAATTAGAGTTATGCTTTGCTTTCCAGGAAACTTTAATCAATAATAATAAAATAACAATAATGGATAATAATAAATAGTAAGCAAGTTTTTGCATGAATCCTGGCTCACAGTACACAAACAAAAGTTGTACATGACCCACGTCCCTTATCTCAGAGGTGTGAGACCAGCAACACAGAAACTTGGACCAACAGTATCATGTTTTCACTTATCCTGGTAATTTTGGAAGCTTCTCTGAGTACAGATTTATATTTGTTGGACTCTCAAAGTCTTTAGGCTACCAACAACAGGTGCAACGTATAACTCATAATAGAGGAAGAAGGCGCTCCTGGCTGGCTGAGGTAGTAGAGCATGGAACACTTGATCTCAAGTTTGTGGGTTCGAGCCCCACATTGGGTATAGAGATTACTTAAAAAATAAATTTTAAATTTTTTGAAAAAAAGAAAGGAAGCAAACAAATGTCCTCATGGATTAATGGACTTGGAGAATCAATTTGTAAAATTGGCATTTCCTCCAAAGTTTCTCAGGAGAGACAAAGGATCTGAATGGCCCCTGGTAGAAATAATGAAGAGAAGTTAGGAAAATCATTATACAACCAGACTTCTCATGTATTTCTTTCTCTAGGAAGTATCCACTAGAAGTTTTCACCACTTTCCTTGCCTAGATCTATAATCCTATGTGACTTGATGAGCAAGTTAGAGTAGTTTTGCTGCCTCCATCCTGGACCACAGGATGAAGTTTTGCCCTAATACTTTCAAGAAGAGTTCTGTTTTATTATCATAGCAAAAGCGAAAGAAGCACAGGTTTTGTGACCCTATATAGTTGGCCTGAATCTGTGACTTCTTCTTGACTGGGCAAGTTCTCTTAACCCCTGTTCTAATATCTCTTACATGGATATTTAAATAATGTGACATATCATACTGGTAAATAGTACCCTTCACTCTTGCCCTATCCCTACCCCACTATAAACAATACTGCTCCCACCCCAAGCTGCTTCTTTAAAGAAAAAAAAAAAAAAAAAAAAAGACTTTATTTATTTATTTGACATGGGTGGTGGGTAGAGAGCAAGCACACGCGGGGGCAGGGACAGGAAGAGGGAGAAGCAGGCTCCCCGCTGAGCAGGAACCTGATGTGGGTCTCCATCCCAGGACCCTAGGATCTTGACCTGAACTGAAGGTAGAGGCTTAACCAGCTGAGCCACCCAGGCTTCTTGATACTGTGAAGATTTAAGGGTGGAGTGGAATTGGAAAATGGAGGTCAAATTAATGACAGTACCCACCTTTGTACTCAATAATAAAATATTTTCTGAAATGGTAATTGTTGAAGGTTTGGGGGGACCTTCTTAAGAAATAGTTTGGATATTCAGAAAAGCAGGAAAAGATGAACAGTTGCTTTTTGAAATACTAACCTTTGGGCATACTTGCTTCATACTTGGTTACTTTGGTTCACAGACCTGTACCCCTGAAACAAATAATACATTATATGTTAATTTATAAAAAGGAAATAAAATTGTGCGAGTGTAGTGGACACTTACTGTTTGGTTCTCTCTAATCCTATTCTACGTTATGCCTCCCCAGAGGTAACCACTATAGAATTTGACTTATCATTCCAATGTATGTGTTTATCTTTTTTTTAAAGATTTTATTTATTTATTTGTGAGAGAGAGTGTGAAACAGCACGGGCTATGGATGGAGGGATAGAGGAACTAGCGGACTCCCTGCTGAGCGCAGAGCCCTATGTGGGACTCCATCCCAGGACCCTGAGATCGTGACCTGAGCTGAAGTCTAATACTTAACCAACTGAACTACCCAGGCACCCTGCCAATGTGTGTGTTTATATTTTTATTGCATAGGATTTGGCTGTAATGGCCCATATTATTCATTTTGCATGTTTTAAAACTTTATATAAGCATTATCATACACATAACTTCCTGCATCTATATTTTTGTGTTCAGCATTACTTTGCTGAAATTTGTTCATTTTGACTGCTCTACAGTATCCCATTGTCTGGCTCTATCACAATTTATCCATATTCCCTGCAAAGAATGTTTAGATGTTTTTTCTCCAATTTTTTTGTGGATAGGCAGTTGTCTGCACACCAGGGAAAGAGTTATCACCAGAACCTGACCCCCCTGACACCCTGAGTTTGGACTTCCAGCCTCCAAAGTTGCGAGACAATAAATTTCTGTTGTGTAAGCCACCCAATCTGTGGTGTCTTGTTATGGCAGCCCTAGCAGATGAATACAGAGCTATTCAGCCATTACCATAGGTGGAAGGCTTGTTCTAGCATAGAAGATTCAACATTATTAATATGTCAGTTCTGTCCAGTTTGATCCATAAATTCATCATAATCCAATTACAGTGTTGTAGATGCTGACAAAATTGGATCTGAAATGCATATGGCAATACAGAGAGTACGTAGAATACCCAAAAGAATTTTGAAAAAGAAAACAATACTGAACAATACTGTACCCAAAACAATGCTGAAAAAGAAAACACAGTTGGATGACTTAAACCACCTTTCTTTAAGACTTAATGCCACACTACGGTAATCACGTGAGTGTGGTCTTGATATAAAAATAGACTAATAGATCAACGGGAAGGAATAGGGAATCCAGAAGTATACCCACATCCAGAAGCCAAATGTTTTCAACAGGAGTGTCAAACCATTTCATTGGGGGAAAGGATAGTCTTTTCAGCGAATGGTGTTGGGTATCAAACTGGATCTCTATGTGGGGGCAGGGAATGAACTTTGGCTCTTACCTAACACCATTCGCAACAAATCAACTGAAAACTACCATGGATCTAAATATGAAAGTGAAAACTATAAAACTTCTAGAGGAAATCAGGGGGGGAAATCTTCCAGACTTTGAGGGTAGGCAAAGATTTCTTAGAAAGTATACAAAAAACATTTAACTTCAAAGAAAATGATACATTTGACTTCATGAAAAGATAAAGCTTCTATTCTTTAAAATACCCCATTAAGAAGATGGACAGGTGAGCCATAAAGGGAAAATATTGTAACACATATATCTGATAAAGCTTTGTGTCCAAATTATACAGAACTCTTATCTCAATAATATAATAAGACAGCCTAATTTTATAATTGGTCACTATATTTGAACAGACATTTCACAAATAAAGAAGTAAGCACATGAAAAGTTCAACATCATGGTCATCAGAGAAATGCAAAATAAAACCAAAGGGATAAACCATTTCACCTAGTTTAATGACTAAAATTAAAAATACTGGCAGTACTAAATTTTAGTGAGGCTATAAAGCAGCTCAAACTCTCATACATTGCTGGCAAGAGTATAAAATGGCAATTTCTTACAAAATTAAACATATACTTACCAAATGACCCAATAATTCCAGTGCTAGGTATTTACCCATGAGAAATTAAGACATTGTCTACAAAATGACTTGTACACAAATGCTCATAGTATTTTAGCTACTTGATAATAACAACATCCTAAGTGCTTAGTTACTTAAAACATTTTTAAAACATTACATCAACTTTGATGAGGCATAATTTACACACAGTAAGATGGACCTATTTTAGCGGCTCAGTCCATTGAGTTTTGACAAATCCACACACATGTGTAATCATCACACCTATCAAGACAGAGAACATTTCAATGTCCCCCAAAATCTCCCTCATGCCCCTTTGCAGTCAATCCCTCACCCCTGCTCCTGGAACCACTGATCTGTTTTCTGTTATTATGGACTTGTTCTGCCTGTTCTAGGATATCATATAAATAGAATTATATAATATGAACTCTAATGTGCTTGGCTTCTATCAACATAATACTTCTGAGACTCCTTTGTGTTGTTACAAACTCCTTTTTTATCGTTGAATAGTATTCCAGTGGCTAAATATTCTATAACTGTCTATCTACTCACCAGTTGATGGATGTTTGGGGTTATTCAGGCTATTATAGCTGAAATACTATGAACATTTGTGTACAAGTCATTTTGTAGACAATGTCTTAATTTCTCATGGTAAATACCTAGGACTGGAATTATTGGGTCATTTGGTAAGTATATGTTTAATTTTGTAAGAAATTGCCATTTTATACTCTTGCCAGAAATGTATGAGAGTTTGGGCTGCTTTATAGCCTTACTAAAATTTAGTATATTTTTAAAAGATCTTATTTATTAGAGGCAGAGAGAGTGGGAGAGCACAAGGAAGGGCAGAGGAAGAAGCAGACTCCTTACTGAGCACGGAGCCCCATGCGGGGCTCGATCTCAGGACCCTGAGATCATGACCTGAGCTGAAGGCAGATGCTTAACTGACTGAGCCACCCAGGTGCCCCCAAATATTACAGATTTTAAACCAACCAGAAGCACTGTGAAACCAAGTGTTGCAACTTTTGACCCCACTCCAAGGAAAATATGAAAGAGAGAAATTTACTTAGGAGAGTGCTTTGAATTAGATTGAAAGGACTTTAATTGCCAAAAATATCAAGAAATTTTAGTCAAGAACTAAAAAGAGCTTAAATAAGAATATGAAAACCTTCTTATAATGTAAGATTTTCATTATTTTTGTTTGTTTTGAAATTGATGTCTTCCCTTGTCTAAACATTATTTATCCGAATCAAAACAAACAAAAAATACCTAGGGAGAGCCATCTTTTACAAATGTATTTTCTTTTTTTAAGATTTTATTTTTAAATAATTTGTACACCCACTGTGTGATTTGAACTTAACAAACTCGAGATCAAGAGGGGCAGGTTCCAAGGACTGAGCCAGCCAGGAGCCCCTACAAATATATTTCCTACTTCTTTGTGTCCTGTCACAGGAGTAAGAACGCACCTAAGTGCTAAGTGCTTGTATTTTTAAGGAAGGGCCATGTGACCTCTTCGCCTGGGCTTAGTCTCTTCTTAATTCTTAAACTTCTTCATTTCTCTGATCATTTATATATTGACCGCTTCTTCCTGTTAGGATTTTCTCTTGACTTCAATGATACAGCAGTAGTGCATTTTTCTTCTATTTCTCTGAGAGTTCATTTGTTTTCTTTATTGACTCCTCTTCTTTAGTTCCTCAGAATTTCCGTCCTGAGATAAAAATCTATCTATGTATTCCACCTTCCTGAAGTCTTACCACCTTCCCTAAGTTTCAGCCATTTTCTTTCCTGACTTTTGTCACTAGCCCCGACCTTTCTCCTTAATTCTAGACTTACACTCCTACCTATCCTCTAGACATCTCTTTCTCTCAATTTTAACATATCTGAACCCAGAGCTTTCCTTTTTAACTCTGACCAGCTTTACCTCCGACCTTTTTTAAAAAATAATTTGAGGTGAGGGGTGCCTGGGTGGGTCAGTGAGGTAAGCCTCTGCCTTCTGCTCAGGTCATGATCCCAGGGTCCTGGGATTGAGCCCCACATCAGGCTCTCTGCTCAGCAGGGAGCCTGCTTCCTGCCCTCTCTCTGCCTGCCTCTCTGCCTACTTGTGATCTCTCTGTCAAATAAAAAAAAAAAAAAAAAAAACCATCTCCCATCAAATTCTGTACAGAATAGCTCTCTTCTCCTTCCTCAAGGTTGCTAGTTTTGGAAGTTGCTTTCTAGTAGACTGTGATTATTTTAATTATCCATGTTCATTTCCTGTAAGAACAGGGATCAGCCACCCTTTTGTGGAAAGGCATAGAAAGTAAATATTTTAGGCTTTGCAGACCACATTCAGTCTCTATCACCACCCCCTCTTCTCCTCTAATGCCTCTTTTGCCTTCTTCTTTCTATCTCTCTCTTTTATTTGACTACCCTTTAAAAATGTAAATAACGGAAACAAATAATACATTATATGTTAGTAAATCAATAAAATAAAATAATAAAAAATGTAAAAAACATGGGCTGAATGAAAACAATCCACACGCCACATTTGGCCTGTGAGCAGTAATTTGCTAACCCCCACGTATGAGGATTACATGTCCTCATCCATTGCCGTGTGGCTGTGAGGGCATCTTATGGGAGAAGTGTCTCTTCATATCCCACTGACGTTGGGCTCATCCCTATGACTTGATTTAGCCAGTGGAAAGTGAGAGGGCGTTTTGTACACAATGCCTAAGCAGAATGTTTAAAAGCAATTCCGTGCTTGTTCTAACTGCTGCTCTTTTCCTCTAGCTCAAGAATTGCATGTTCTGGGAGGGAGAACTCCTTTGGTTTGGGTCTTGGAATGAGAAGGTATATAAAGCAAAGTTGTAGCCAGCCTACAGCTACCAATATGTAATGTGTATGAGAAAGAAACCATTACTGTAAGCCATTTATATTTGGAGTTGTTACTCAATGTAGCTTAGAAATAGCTGACTAATATAATGCAATAGAGTTTTCAAAAACATACGTACACATACACAAGCATACACAATAAGCAATAGAATTTAGATGGGTGTGACTTTTAACTCAACAGCAGGCTGATAAAAGCTATTTATTTAGTTTTAGAAGTATTGGACTAAGAAGAAGTATAGAAAAATTCAAATATGTACACAGAGATATTCATTGCAAGCATAAATACTGATAGTAGAAGAGAGGTTGTTATTTATAACATAATTCTTTTAATTAAGATCGGATCCCCAAACAAGGTTCTGTTAAGGGGATTTGTCATGGGGATGAAAAGAGTCCAATAAAAATAACTGAGCATGAAATCGTTCGTTTCAAGAAGATATGATAAATGGGAACTTCTGAGTCTGCGTAGTCTCCCAAGTGTTCTAACCAAAATTTATAGGACATGACTCCTGGGAAGATAATGTTTATATGGGAAGTAGTGAAGTTGTAAGGGACACTGAAGGTATCTTAGACACTGATCCAGTATTTACTGAACCAGCAAATTGCTTGAGTGGGTTTGATTGATATCTAGCAGCTATAGTTTTGGGAATCATGATATTCCATACTCTTTTTGTTAATTAGATATTTTTTGAGAAAAAAATTTTAAATGCAGCAAAATACAGAGAATGATATAATAAACACTCATGTTCCCAACAGTAGGGGTGAATATTGTTAACATTTTGTCACATTTGCTTGACTTTCTTATATTAAAATAATTATAATAAAAAATAATTAAGAAGGAGAAGGCCTCTTTAACCCTTCCCCCACTCCCTGTGCCTACTACCTGTACCCCTCCTCTCTCCGTCTCTTTTCTCCCTCCCCAGGCAACCAAAATTGTGGATTTGATGTATATCGGTCTAGCCAATTTGTGATACTTTTTACACATATAATCTCATGAATAATATATAATATTTTCATTTCTGTGGTTTTAAAAAAATTATATAAGTGATGCCATATTGGAGTACCTTTTAGCAGTTTTCTTTTTTTATACAGCAGTGTGTTTTTGTGATCTCATGTTTATGCATATAAATCTAGCTCGTTTCTTTTATGTGTTGTGTAGTATGCTATTATATAAATATGCCACACTTTAAATACTTTAAACATTTCTTTAAACTTTTCTGAAAACTTTAAACATTTCCCTATTAATAAATCTTTAATTTCATTCATGCATTCATTTAACAAAATTTATTAGGCATTTACTGTGTCTTGGATACTCTGCTAGGTACTCACATTGTAACAGTGAAGAAAGGAGACAAAAATCTTTGCCATCGTGGTACTTATATTCTGTTGGGGTAACACAGTATAAATAATAACTATGATAAATTAGCCAAACATATGGTGATAGGTAATACTGAAAAAAAATTAAAGGATATTAGGAGTGCCATTGAGGGAAACAGATTGTTGGTTTAAACAGTGTGGTCTGGGTAAAGCCCCTTAGTAAGATGGTGTTTGAGCAAAGACAAGGTGAAGGAGTTAACCATGTGGCTATCCAGGGGAGGAGAATCTGAACCACAGAAAGAGCCAGTGCAAAGGCCCTAGTGTGTTGAGGGCACACGAGGAGGCCAGCATGGCTGGAGGAGAGGGAGCAAGGAGGGAGGGTTGGACTATTGGAACCACAGATAATACAGGGTTGGCTGGAGGAGGTGATCGTGCCTGCTCGGACAGGCCATTGTAAGGTCTTTTGGCTTTTACTTAGAGGTGGTAAGAAGTGCAGGGTTTTGACCAGAGAAGTCACATGACCTACATATTTAAAGGATCACTTCCGCTGCTAGGTTGAGAATAGACTGTATGAAAAGTCAGTGTAAACAAGGAGCCCAGTTAGCAAGTTATTACAGTGACCCAGCTAAGGGTTGATGGTGCCTGGGCCAGCGCGCTGGGGGAGGTGGTAAAAAGCAGTACGATTCTGAGTATCTTTTGAAGGTAGAATTAGCAAGATTTGCAGCTGGATTCAACGTGGAGTGTGAGAGAAAAAGAGACGTGAGAATGTCTTCAAAGTGTTTGCCTAAGTAACTGCAAGGTTGGAGTTGCCACCAACAGGGATGACAAGCACGGACAGAGCAGGTTCAGAGTGGAGGAGTGGGGATTCAATTTGGGGTGTGTTAAGTTTGAGGTGTCCACTAGGTATCTACGTAAAGATGCTCCATCAATCGTTGGATATATGAATCTGGAGTTGAGCAAAGAGGTCTGGCCGGGGTTATAAATTTAAAACTCATCAGTAATATAGAGTGTATTTAAAGCTGTGATTGTATCTAAAGCCATGATAAGAGATGAAAGTGCAAAACGTGTGAGTGGAGAAAAGAATAGCAGTAAGAAATCAAGGGCAAAGACCTGGGTGTCTGCAGTATTAAGACAATACTAATATGTTGATTGACACGAATATAATATTAATGCTTTATCCTAGCCACTACCCTTGCTGGCAGTGGTGCCCGATTGCCGTGGAGTGGGAGAGGTGAAAACCTGACTGGAATGGGCTGATGCGAGGGGAGTCTCATCACCGTGGCAGCTCCACTGTCTTTATCTTTCTTTATTGACGTGAAGCCATTCTCCCCACTAACCGATTTGAAAGGATGGGGAGTCGACTTTGCCTTGAGGACCAGTAATTCACACGTGGAGGAAAATAGAGATCATGCTAAAGATCAGAAAATCCTGAAACGATGTTACCTTTATTGCCACTGAATAATTAATTGCTGATGTCTCAAGGCATACTTGTGATGAAATGCCCTGGGATAGTTATTGAAACTGTTTATTGAGATATATCATACAATTCACTCACCTAGATTGTAAATTTACTGGTTTTTAGTACATCCACAGAGTGGTGCATCTTTCACCAAAATCAATTTTAGAACACTTTCGTCACTCCGGAAACAAACCCTGTGGTCTTTGCCTACTCTACCCACTCCCTGGCAGGCACTGATCTACTTTGTCCCTTGTGGATTTGCCTTTTCTGAACACTTCCTACAGATGGAATCATATAGTGTTCTTTTTGTGATTGGCTTCTTTCATTTCCCATAATGTGTTCAGTGTTTATCCATGTTTTAGCATTATCAGTATTTCATTTGTTTTTATTGTTGTATATATAGACCACATTTTGTTCATTTGTTCATCAGTTAATGGACATTTGGGTTATTTCCGATTTTAGCTATCATGAATGATGCTGCCATGAACATCTGTGTAACGTTTTTTGTATGTTTTCAGTTATCTTGGTATACACCAGGAGTGAAATTGCTGGGTCTATGGTGACTCTGTATTTACCATTTTGAAGGACTTTTAAACTGTTTTGAAAGTGGCTGCATCACTTTGTATGAGGGTTCCACCACCAGTGTATAGGAATTCCAAGTTCTCTGTTCCCTTCCCAAACCTTGTTATTGTCTGTCTTTTTTTTTTTTATTTTAGCTATCCGGGTGAGTGTGAAATGGGATCTCAATATGGTTTTGATTTCTATTTTCCTAATGACTAATGATGTTGAGCATCCTTTCGTAGGCTTATTGGTTATTTGTATAACTTCTTTGGAGAAATGTCTTTTCAAATCCTTTGCTCATTTTAATTGGCTTTCTTTCTCTTTTTTTAAATTTATTTTTTTCTCAGTGAAATTCATCAAAACATTTATTGAACATTTATTACACATAACACCCAGAATCGTTCAGCTTTTTATGTTATTTTCACATGAGCACTCGATTTTAATTTAATTTTTTTTCAGTGTTCCAAGATTCATTGTTTATGCACCACACCCAGTGCTCCATGCGATACATGCCCTCTCTTTAATTGTTGAGTTATAAGTTTTTTTTTGTTTTTTGTTTTTTGTTTTTTAGGGGTGCCTGGATGGCCCTGACAGTTGTATCTGCTTTCAGCCCAGATCTTTGTTCCAGGGTCCTGGAATTGAGTCCTGCATCCAGTTCCTTGCTCAGTGGGGAGCCTGCTTCTCCCTCTGCCTGCCATTTCTCTATTCATGCTCTCTGTCTATCTGATAAATAAATAAAATATTTTTTTTAAAAAAAGGGTTTTTTAATATTCAGGATACAGTTCCTTCATGAGATGAGTAGGATTTGCAAGTATCTTCTTCATTTTGTGAATTGACTTTCACTTTCTTGACGGTGCCCTTTGAAACACAAAAAAGTTTTTTCATTTTGATGAAGTCTAATTTGTTAATTTTTTTTTCTTTTGTTGCTTGTACGTTTGATGTCATATTTAACAAACTGTTGCTTAACCCAAGGTCATGGAAATTTACTCCTGTTTTTTTCTAAGCATTTTATAGTTTATACTATAATATAATATGCTATAATACAGTTTATACATTTATGTCTGTGACCCATTTTGAGTTACTTTTTATAAATGGTGAGAGGTTGGGGTCTGGTCCAACATCATCCTTCTACATGTAAATATGTGCGTGTAGATATTCACTTACCTCACCACCATTTGTTGAAAGATTGAGCCTTCCCCCATTGAACTGTCTTGGCACCCTTGCTGAAAATGGATTGACTGGGGGCACCTGGGTGGCTAAGTCAGTTAAGCATCTGCCTTCGGCTTGGCTCATGATGCCAGGGTCCTGAGATCGAGTCCCACATCTGGCCTCCCTGCTCGGCGGGGAGTTTGCTTCTCCCTCTCCCTGCTTGTGCTCTCTGTTGCTATCTCTTGTCTCTCTCTCTCTCAAATAAGTGAGAGAAAATGGATTGACTGTAGATGGATGGATTTATTTCTGGACTCTCAGTTCCATTCTGTTGATCTACATATTCTATCCTTATATCAATAGTGCATTGTTAGACTACTGTACTATTACACTGACTGATTCTTGGCTTTTAAACTAAGCTTGCATTTCTGGAATAAATCCCATTTGATCATGCTGTATATAATTCTTTATATATGTTCACGCATTTGGTTTATTAGTATTTTGTTAAGGATTTATTTGTCTGTAGCTGTCTTTTGTTGTCATGCCTTTGCCTCGCTTTGTTATCAAGGTAAAACTGGCCTCTCTGGTTAAGTAGGGAAGCATGCCATCCTTTTTTTTTTTTTTTTTTAATTTTCTGAAGGAGATAATGAAAAATTGGTATCTATTTTTTAAATGTTTGTTGGAATTCACTAGTGAAACCCCACACACACACTTAGGGTTCTTTTTTGTCATTGCTGATTGGTTAGTGACTTTCCTGCAGAAATTATACAAAGTGTCTTTGCTGTTGCGTCTGGCTGCTGCAGGCTGTTGGGTTAGCTTAGTGTTCAGACTTTTCTAAATGCCTTTTGATCCTATAATTAAAAAAAAATTTTTTTTTATTTTATTTATTTATTTGAGAAAGAGAGATCACAAGCAGGGAGGAGGGGCAGAGGGAGAGGGAGAAGCAGACTCCCTGCTGAGCAGGAAGCCCAATGCGGAGCTTGATTCCAGGACCCTGAGATCATGACCTGAGCCAAAGGCAGCCACTTAACCCCTCTGAGCCATCATGTGCCCCTCAATCCTATATTTTTGACCCTTTGCTGAGAGGTTTACACAGGGCCTCAAGGTGAACCAGAGGTGAAAGATTAGGGTCTTCTCAGGTCTCTCCTGGCCACGTCCATAGCCCCAGACATGTATGTGTCCTCTTCGCTGGCCCACGAATATGTCCGGTTTTTCCAAAACACCCAATGGGCATATCATTTCCTAGTTTTTTCCTTTAAGTTTTTGGCTAGCCCCTGACCTTCCTCTCCTGGTATCAACACCTCAGGCAGCTGCAATATAAAATCACTGCTGCTGATTACTTCTGGAAAATGTCCTGTGGATAGGGTTTTTCCCACCAAGTGTGCTCTAAGTGAGGTCAGTTAACAACACACTCTGCAAATGGGGTTTTTCTACGGAACTGTCAGCTCAAGTAGTGACAGTTCTCTGCAGATGAGAATGATTTTTTTGAGAAGCTCCAAACCCAGTCTTCCCTTTCCAATGGCCTGCTAGGCTGCTTTACATAGCTATCCCAGGCATGGGCAAGGATGATGGGAAGATGGTGAGTTAAAATGCCACAAAAGGGGGCACCTGGGTGGCTCAGTGGGTTAAAGCCTCTGCCTTCGGCTCAGGTCATGATCCCAGTGTCCTGGGATCGAGCCCCGCATCGGGCTCTCTGCTCAGCGGGCAGCCTGCTTCCTCCTCTCTCTCTGCCTGCCTCTCTGCCTACTTGTGATCTCTGTCTGTCAAATAAATAAATAAAATCTTAAAAAAAAAAATGCCACAAAAGGCTGTTGCTTCTGGGTTTCCGATATTTTTCTTAAAGAAGTACTCTTCACATTAGGCAGGCCTTTCGTTAATTTCCCAGAGTTCTGTAAAAACTGCCTTTGACATTTTTTGCTACTTTTCTCGTTGCTTTTATGGAGGAGTCGATTTTCAGAGCTTGTTACTCTGCCATTCCGGAGGGCCCTCCAGGTTGTTTTAAACACGAAAAAAAAAAATTTTTTTTTTTTATTTGAGACCAAATGTAGTTAGATTTACGAGCCTTTTATTCTATTTTCGCAAATTGAACACACTGTGAACTTGTACCCAGAAAGTTCTTCATGCCCCTTTCCAGTCACTAACTACCCCTTCCTCCAAGATAACCTGTTTTTAAACTTGGTCTAATTTGAATTATTTAGTATAAATTTTTTTTGTGTCTGGCTTCTTTCACTCGACATTATGTTTATGAAATTCATCTTATTGCTCTAGTTTTCCATTGTATGAATAGGCCACAATTTATCTCTTCTACTTGGGTGGACATTTGGATTGCTTACAATCTGGAGTTGTTACAATGAATTCTTGCACATATATCTTTGTATATATGTGCACGTTTTTGTTAGATAGATACCTAGAAATGAAACACCTGGGACATTTGTTAAATGAATGTTAAATGTTTGTGGATACAGTCAGTTTTCAACATTGGTATACCAATTTACATTCTCGCAGTAGTGTATAAGTATTACATTTACTCAATATCCTTGCCACACTTGGTATTTTTAATTTTAATCTTTCTTTATGGTATCACATTATGACTTTAATTTGAACTTAATGCATTTGGCCCATTTTCATAGTGTTATCTGCTTTTTTTTCTAATAAATTTGTAAGAATTCTTTTTTTTCCTTAAAGATTTTATTTATGAGATGGGCACCTGGATGGCTCAGTGGGTTAAGCCTCTGCCTTCGGCTCAGGTTGTGATCTCAGGGTCATCGGATCGAGCCCCACATGGAGCTCTCTGCTCAGCAGGGAGCCTACTTCTCCCTCTCTCTCTGCCTACCTCTCTGCCAACTTGTGATCTTTCTCTCTCTGTTAAATAAATAAATTAAATTAAAAAAAAAAAAAGATTTTATTTGTGAGAGAGAGAGAGAGAGCATGAGCTGAGGGGAGAAGGAGAGTTACAATCACACTCCCCACTGATCATGGAGCCTGACGAGCAGCTCCATGTGGGGCTAAATGCTGGGCTCAATCTCAGGAACCCGAGATCATGACCTGAGCTGAAGTCAGATCCTTAACCCTCTGAGCCACCCAGGTGCCCCAGTTTGTAGGAATTCTTTATATATTCTGTATACCAATATATTCTGTATGAGTTTACAAATATCTCCTTCCACTCTGTGACTTGCCTTTTTCCTCTTTAAATGATGGTGTTTGATAAAGAGAAGTTATTAAATTTGTGGTAATTTAATATGTCAATATTTTTTGCTTTATGTTAGTACTTTTTGGATCCCGTTAGGATTTTGTGCTGACTCAAGGAAATCAAATGCAACCAACTGATTTAATTTCTTTCCTGCAAATTTTTTTAAAAACATATGATTTATGCAGAACATTTTCGTCTCCCTTAAAGATCAGCAGTGCTTTCCCAAGAGTGTATATTTTGAACAACTGTCCTCTTTCTTTTTTTTAAGTCTTAGACTCTATTTTTTTTATTATGTTGTGTTAGTCACTGTATATACAATGGAATATTACTCAACTGTTCTCAAAAGCATCCACCAAACATCAAGCCTTACATAACTCAATTCCAGAAGATTTTTTCTTCTGTCCTATCAAACCCAGAAATTCCATTGAGTGTACTTCTCATCCTATTTGTTTCTACTCACCCATCTGCTCTATTTTCAGAGATAACAGCGCCTATTAGATATGAAGTTCTCTAACTTCTGCTCTCCACTCCTGTCTCATAAGATAAATCCTCATCTCTATTTATTTCCCCTCCCCCTGCTTCAGTGGAAGACATCTTATAGAAAGTAGGTCTATCCCACCTTAAAAAACTAAGTTTTTTTTATTCTCTAACCCCTACTAGTTATTCCCATCTCTCTCCTTACGTATGTAATAAAATTGCATGGAACTAAATACACCCACACAATGAGCACATGTAACACTGTGAAATCTAACCGGGACAGATGGATTGTATCCAATTCAATTTCCTGGTTGTGATATTATAGAATAGTTTTTTTTTTTTTTAAAGATTTTATTTATTTATTCGACAGAGAGAGAGATCACAAGTAGGCAGAGAGAGAGAGGAGGAAGCAGGCTCCCTGCTGAGCAGAGAGCCCGATGTGGGACTCGATCCCAGGACCCTGAGATCATGACCTGAGCCGAAGGCAGCGGCTTAACCCACTGAGCCACCCAGGCGCCCTATAGAATAGTTTTTATGCAAGATCTTGCCATTGGGGGAAATTGGGTGAAGGTATATTGGGTTGCACTGTATTATTTCTTATAGCTATACATGAATCTACAATTATCTCAAAATAGAAAGTTAAAACAGAAGCCTTTCTAAAAGTTATCTATAATAATAACCACCATTTATTGATTGCTTGCTGTGGGCTAGGTACCGTTCTAAGCACTGCCAGGTAGATACTATTGTTAACCTCATTTTATAAGTGAGAAAACTGGGGCACAGCGCAAAGTCACTTACACAGGGTCACCCAGCTCATAGATGGCAGAATTAGCATTCAGATCCAGACAGCCTCATTCCAAAGGCAGAGCTCTGAAATGCTCTGCTGTACTTCTTGTGTATCAGTCTTCGTATCCTGTCACACTTCAGTCCACCCCCTATAATTTAGCTTCTCTCCCAGTCACTCCCCTAGAGTGCCTGGATCACCAACAAGTCTGTTGTTAGAGCACCTGTGTGGCTCAGTCGGTTAAGCGTCTGCCTTCATCTCAGGTTGTGATCCTGGGGTCCTGGAATCGAGTTCTGAGTCATGCTCCCTGCTCAGCTAGGAGACTGCTTCTTCCTCTCCTTCTGCCCCTCCCCACCCCACAACCCTCCACCCCATTCAAGCTCTCTCTCTCTCTAATAAATAAATAAAATCTTTTTTTTCTTTTAATGTCTGTTGCTAAATCGAATGGATTCTTTTCAGTCCTTACCTTTCTTCCTGCAGCCTTTGATATTGTCCATACATTCAGCAAATATTTATTGAGCACGGTTCCAGACTGCTTTACTGCAGTGAACCAACCAGGCAAAGCTGCCTACAGCTGAAGGTTGTGTATGTCTTTACTTGGTATAGTTAGGGAGTCAGAATCTTCGGTCACTGCTGACTTGTTTGTGGGTGGTCAACAAGCCACCTTCTATGTTCCGTGCTTTTTTTTTGCCCCCCTGTGGCTAAAACAGATCCTATGGTTATTTTGTTTGTTTTGCAACATTTAGTCAGTTTAACTATATTTAGATACCATTTTCACTTTTCCCCAGATAGAAATCTGAACCTTTCCAAACAGTTATCATGAATATGGATAAATTAAGAGAGCCAAATCCTGAAGTATACTATCCCTTCTTATATAATTATTAACAATAAATTATGAAAGTTACATTTGCCTTTTTACCTACCTTTCTCTGCATAAGAATAATTTGGATTAGTTTTATGCCCCCTTATTTGGAAATACCAAGAAGATCTCTGCAGAATATTAAATAAGTATCGTTCTCTACGTTCAAATAAAAAGCTACTCCAAGGAAAATACTTGATTTCATGAAGACATGACGGTGGTTTCTTGCATTTCACCGAAACTGAGCATGTAAGCCGGAGTTGAAGGGAAGGAGTCATTTTGTCTCTTTCTTTCTGCATATGTGTGGTTATTTTCTATATTTTCATTCCTTTTCCTAATTCAGTAAAGAAGAGAAAAATTTTTCTCCCGCTTTTTTCATGACAAAAAAATAACTCTTGTTTTATTAATTCTAGTGGAAATGTGTTTTGCTTGATGATTGGAAGCAACTATAATCCTCTTGCTTCCATCCAGGGTAACTGTTTTGGTCTGATAGCTGTTTGTTTACAGCAGCAGTTAGCAATTTGTATGGACAATGCTGCTCTCAATGAAACCCAAATGCCTCTTGGAAGAAAGATGACAGAGTCAGCCCAGCGACTTGCAAAACTTTAAAAGCAATTCCTTGTCAAACATGTGAAAAACAACTCTTCCCTCTCCGCGACTCGAGTCAAAAAATGAGAAACTATCTTACACCAGATGGTGATTCCTTGCTAGTAAAATAGGCCTGGGCTGACTCGGCTCCGTTCCTTTATGTTCCCTTTGCAAAACCCACAAAGAACACATTTGGGGCCACTTTTCAGAGTTGGCAACAGTCTCTGCATTTTAAGGAAATCATATGGACACACACACAAAAACGCCACGATGGATGATGGGCTTGGGATCCCCAGAGTCTAGAAATGAAATACATAGCCCTTAAATTCTAGGTCATCAGTTTGAACCTGGCCTGGACCCAAGAATCATCCTCTCTGTTGCCAGATTTGGTTGCTTGATTAAATTTGGTTAAAACAGATTGAGAAAAGGTTATATTTCCTTGTTGACTAGATCTCCTTTTAAAAGAAGAGGAAGAAAGAGGAGGAGGAGGAAGCAGAGGAAGAAGAGAAGGGGGGGATGGGGAAGAAAGAAAGAAAAGAAAAAAAAAGGGAGAGAAGAAATAGGAACTGAAAAACAAAACAAAACAAAACACTCTATAGGATGATAAAGTGATTCCTAAATTGGAAATTACTGCAGGTCTAGAAGATTTAGTCATTAATTTTAAGGCCAGTACCTTTCTCTACTATTTACATGTGAGCTATTAGAGTGGCTTTCATATATTTAGAAATTATTTAGAGAGAACTTGAATGTGTGTATGTCTGAGTGTGTGTGAACGCGCACACATGTGCGTGTGTTAATAACCTTGGCTTTTTCTTTTTTTACACTTAAAAAAAAATATTTTATTTATTTGACAGAGAGAGACACAGCAAGAGAGGGAACACAAACAGGGGGGAGTGGGAGAGGGAGAGACAGACTTCCCACTGAGCAGGGAGCCCAATGTGGGGCTCCATCCCAGGGCCCTGGTATCGCGACCTGAGATGAAGGCAGACACTTAACTGACTGAGCC
Organism: Mustela putorius furo; assembly: GCF_011764305.1. Lineage (NCBI taxonomy): Eukaryota > Metazoa > Chordata > Mammalia > Carnivora > Mustelidae > Mustela > Mustela putorius. The sequence goes on from NW_025421424.1 coordinate 2,966,153, forward strand.
ACCCAGGCACCGCTACCTTGGCTTTTTAAAGCTGGAATAGATGCCTCAGGACAAAATGAGACCCCTTCCCTGAGGAGATTGAAGCAGAGTCTGGTCAGCCACTTGCTAGGGATGTTGGGAAGAAGATTTTAGTACTACAATAGTAATTGTATTGGTTAGTTTTAAAATTTTCTTCTGCATCCAAAATTCCATGCCTTATAGAATCAGTCCCCTTTGCCTGTCATTTTTTTTTTTTAAATCACCTTGATTTGGGGTGATATCAGCCACTTGAGGTAATACCAGTTGTCTGTGGAGCCTTGCCTTATATGTAAGAAACCATTGACTGCCTTCGCTAATGTCCTGTTTTATTTCTTTAGGTGTCTGAACACACACAATTAAGTTGGATCCTTACCTGCATGGTCAGATTACCCCGGTTACAGCATTTACACCAGTGGAAGGTAAATGCCAACTATCTGATTAATAAACAAAAAGAAATTCAAAGTCCCCCTTGTAACTGGTTTTTGTTTTTGTTTTTGTTTTTCCTTCTCCTGTTTATTTTCGTGTTCTGCTCTGGGAATCCTGAGTTTACTGGCCTCCCTGGTCTGTCACTCACCAGTAGCCTGAACAGCATCTTAGTTTCTCTGCCTCAGGGTAGTAAATGCAAAATAAGAGGGTTCACCAGGATTCCAATTTAAAAACAGGATAAAAATATCCACATTTTAAACTGATTTTATCTGTGTAGGCCAAATCAGAGTGACCTTTGAATAGATTTGTTAATGACCTTGGACCTACCACATTATAACTAACAAACAGTCGCAATTTCTGGATTACTGCACCCTGAAGCTGCCTGCCATCCCCATGTAATTAGCTGGCAGTAAGGCTTAAATATTTTCACTGTGGAGAGAAGGAACAGCACATTTTATTTAACATTTAAACAAGTTGAGTCCAGGCAACAGTTCAAACCCACAGAAAAATTCAGGCTGTACTTTTTCTAGGAAGTTCGACTGAGAAAGATAAATTGGATAATTCATAGTACTTCATTTCCATTTATTTTTGCAATTGGATAACCTGAGGGTAGGTAGCCCCCAAGTGCGTCAACACTGAATTTCAGTTTCAAACTTCTCTCCAGCATATTTTCAGGGCCGTTGGTTTCTTCAGAAGCTGATTCAGAAGCCTCCAGATCCATCGCAGAGAGAAACAAGAGTTTTAAAGTGACTGTGCCGAAATAAGAGGTTAAGGGGTAAAGCTGCAGAGGGATTACAAACAAAATGCTGTCATGTTCTCTACCGTATTTTGGTTTCAGCCAAGACATTCTCATTTTCAAGAAATACTCTAAGTTGAATACCAAAATCCTTTTCAGAAGAACTGAATCCTAGTTCAATGGGAATTGCTCCCACATTAAAATCATGTCTGAGGACCTGCTGATAACACGTGACTAGAGAATGCCCGAACTCAGGTTTCCCCCCACTGTCCAAAACTTGCGCATCCCTAGGAAACCTTTCATAAGCCGAAATGGAATAGAGCCAAGAAGCAAGTACCATTTCATAAAGGCCAAAATCCTCTTCCGTTTTCTTTCAGTTACTGAAAGCGGGCACTAATGTCAGTCTTTTGGAAAAGCAAAGTGGTGTAATGAGAAGTTTTAGGTAGCAGGGGAAACCTATATTCTCGGGAAGCCTTTCCACCAGCCTGTGATTTCTTTTATTTATTTATTTATTTATTTTTTGCGAATTATTTATTATTTTTTTAGAGAGACAGAGCATGAGCAGGGGGAGGGGCAGAGGGAAAGGGGAAGAGAGAGAGAGAAGCAGACTCCCTGCTGAGCCCAGAGGCAAAGCAGGGCTTCATCTCATATCCTGAGATCATGGCCTGAGCCAAAAGCAGGAGTGGGTCCCTCAACTGACTGAGCCACCTAGGTGCCCACTGTGGTATTTTATTTGTGGGTAAAAACATGGATTTCAAATGCCAACCTTATCCTAAAGCATGTAACTGCCTTCTCTGGTCATCCCTTCATTAGCAAATATTGGCGATGTCTTCTACAAGTCTCATACCACACTAGGGCTGGAGGTACAGCCGTCAGTAGGACAGACGGAAGTAGCCACTTCCATGAGGCTTGTGGTCTCTTTGGGCAGAGACAATTGCACAAGCAATCAGGAAGTGTGAAAAGTGATCAGAAGGAGGGGTCTCGATACTGTAGGAGCATCTAAGAGCTTGGTTTTGATTGGAGGGGAATAGTAGAGTAGAAAGGTGGGATCTGGGCTACCAAGGTCATGGTTATTGCAGGATTCCACAGCGGGTAACACAGATATGGGAGGCATCTGGGGCACATAATAGGCACTCAATAAATATTAATGCTCTCCACATCTCCCCACTTCCTTTGTAATTTCAAGTATTCTAATATAAAAATATTCTAATATAAAAAGACTATAAATTTAATGCAGTAGTACTTTTAAAAAATTGGGTTCTTTTTCCATTTGCTAATGGCCAAACTAAACTTTTATTATCTTTACCCCAGGATTGCAAACTGGGCTTTATCATGGACTTTGCAATAAAGAGATGTACTGAAGGAATTCTGGGTTCAAACTTTCACATTTCCTTTGAGTGACCTATAGCATTCATTGCTGTAAGCCGGAAAATACTAGAAGTAACCAGAAGAGTTAAGTTTGTACCTGAGTGAGGGAACATCAAGACTAATTCAGAATTGGTTCGATTAAAATTTCTCTTTGTTTCATTTTTTAAATCCCATGACTGTTGGTATTTTGGTGTCCTTTTTTAAGTGTGATTTTGGGGTGCCATGACATTTTTGTCAGCACCGTGGGGGACTTCTCAAGAGGTTTCCACGGTTATAACAATATAGCTTTCGATGTTAACTTGTCAAATTAATTAGTAATGGAGTTTCTCTGATTTGGAACCTAGAGACTCTTCTCCCTGGGCTTTAATTAAATGCATCAGAAATAGGGGCAGTGTGGGACCCCTTCCAGGGGCAGTGGTGAAGTGGATTTCCCTTATTCCTGCCTCAGCCTGCAGCAGGAACCCTGCAGTCACATGGCTTTCAGTGTTGCTAGAAGGAACTGAGATATAATGGTAGTACAGTAGCTTTAAAGTTTGCTTAACGTAGTGGTATCATTAGATTCACAGCTGATTTCTTTCCCTCCTCTCTTTTCACCACCCAGGCGAAGGTTGCCACACAGAAGCATGGTGGGACCGTAGGCCTGCTCACATACCCAGTGCTCCAGGCTGCTGACATCCTGTTGTACAAGTAAGGAGCAGAGTGTACCCCTGGGTCATATGCATACTGACGAGAGAGTGTTCGAGCCCATCCCCAAAAGATTTGGCTCACAGGGAACGGAGCTATACAAAGGATTGTGTGAATCAGTTTGTGTCTGTGTGCCTAGCAGACATTCACCCCATTAATCTTCACAACCACCTTGGGAAAGTTGCGCAACTATCATCCGCATTTTACAGATGAGGAAATGAAGGCACGGAGTGGTTAGTCACTCGCCCAAAGTCATGGAGCTAGCAGAGCTTGGGCCCAGGATCTGAGTGTAGAAAGTTTAGGTAGAAGATTGTGGTGCTTGTAACCACTCTGCAGTATAGACTTCCCTGGTAATAATTAAGCTTCAAGAGTTTTAAGTGTTGTTCTCTCAAGCAATCTAGATTGTAAAGCAATGCTGTGTAATAGAACTTGCCTGCAATTATGGAAATGAATCTGTGCTTTCCAAGACCTTAGCTGCTAGCCACAGGACATGTTGGCAGAAGAACTGAATTTTAAATTTTACTTAATTTTAATAATTTAAATGGAAATAGCCACCTGGATCTGATGGCTACTGTGTATGATCAGCTGTTGAGAGCAAGTTTTTCAACACGCTAGGGTGTCCTACTTTTCCTGGACCCATAATCCCTCTAGTCAGCCAATGCTGTCCCTTTACAGGTCTCAGACCCTACAACCAGAGGATGCTGAAGCCTGCCCTATCTGTACTTCTGACCCTATCCCTTTCCCAGTCCTTTCCTGCCATCCCCACATCACCTCCCTTGCCCTGCCAGTTAGCCTTCTAAAGATAAAGCTTCCCAATAAGCATGCTCACAGAGTCAAGCCTCACTTCTGAGGAAAAGGAGAAACTCTGTCAGTCTATTTTTCCCTGAAGCCTTAACCCTGCGCAAGTGATTCTTCCCTAGGAAAACTAGAATTCTTTGCATGTAAATATGACAATAGCATGGAGATGACAGTATCCATACCTCATAGTATGACCCCAGAGCCCTTGTGCCAGTATGATGGAGGCAACCATCATACTGTGTGCTTAGCTTCACAAATCAGGAACGTCCTTTAATACATGCAGGCTATCTTTAATTCTGCTCAAAACATATACATGAGGATTGTGTGGTGTTTGTTGTATTAATTTGAATGTTGGATTCCTAGCAGCATTTATTACTTTTAGTAAGTAACTTTTGACTTATCCTGGAAATCTAGGATTTATCTAGGATAAATCTAGGGAAATCTTTTTCTCCAGGAGTAGCAAATGGAAGTCTAATAAAGGTCTAATACATTTCCCAGCAAAGTAGTGTGTTTTCTCACCTGTAAAATGGGAATATTAATTATAGTTGCACAGAATTAGTCAAAGATTAAAATGAAATATGGGCCAGGGAGTGCTGTGACTGGGAGCTGTCATTTGGTCATGTCTGGTGATGATTGTCTCTAACGATCATAGTCTTATGTCAAATTTCACTTTCAGGAGAGACTTTTTTTTTTTTTTTTTAAAGAAAGAGTGAGTGGAGACAGGGGCAGAGGGAGAGGAAGAGAGAGACTTTTTTTTTTTTTTTAAGATTTTATTTATTTATTTGACAGAGAGAGATCACAAGTAGGCAGAGAGGCAGGCAGAGAGAGGGAGAAGCAGGCTTCCTGCTGAGCAGAGAGCCCAATGCGGGGCTCAATCCCAGGACCCTGAGATCATGACCTGAACCAAAAGCAGAGGCTTAACCCACTGAGCCACCCAGGCGCCCCGGAAGAGAGAGAATCTTAAGCAGGCTCCACACCCAGTGTGGAGCCTGAAGCTGGGCTCAATCTCCTAACCCTGAGATCATGACCTGAGCCAAAATCAAGAGTGGGAGGCTTAACTGACTGAGCCACCCAGGTGCCCTGCAGAATTTTTTTTTTTTTAATTTACTTATTTGAGAAAGAGAGAGAACATGAGAGAGAGCATGAAAAGGGAGAAGGTCAGAGGGAGAAGCAGACTTCCTACGGAGCTGGGAGCCCAGTGTGAGACTCGATCCCGGGATTCCAGGATCATGACCTGAGCCAAAGGCAGTTGCTTAACGCACTGAGCCATCCAGGCGCCCCTGGGGGACTTCTTTATAGAAGCAAAGGCTGAAGTTTGTCAGCACCAGGAAACGGAAGCCCATGAGCACAGGTGATTTCCTTAACAGTTCAAGAGCTTTCCTGTGAGAGTCCTCTAAGCTCAGGGCTGTGAAAGAGAGTAAACTTGAGCAAGAGTGATTGTCCCCTTTGTGATACTATGGAGCACAGAGTCGGGGGGAACTTTGCCAGTCCTCTCCTGCAGTTCCCTAGCTTTACAAACACAGCCCAGGGAGGGTAAGCACTTTACGCAAACCTGCACAGCCAGTCAGTGGACAGTGGAGCATCTGGGCCTGGTTATGGTCTCCTGAAGCCTATGCTGACCTTCCTTAAGGAACCAAGAGTTATAGTCAGGGGCAAGATCATCACATAAGCAACAAGGATGATGAGTTGATTTTTTGCTCATTGCCCAAAATACAATTAGCAGAATGATAACATCCTACCATTGCTTTCATCTTTGAAGTTACCATTGCTTTCATCTTTAAAGTTAGGAGCCAATGGGGCATAGCTCAAGGGGTTATTGAGAATGTATGAATTGGTATCACCTACCATATGCTCAGTACAAATGTTTCAAGAGTACAAGCAACATTGTAAGAGGCTGACACCCAGCAAGAGTAGCTCCTGATCACTGTTTTCAAGCCAGGCCTGAGGTTGTGAAGGTCTTCTTTTACAAAAAGAAATTTTGGATAATTATTTCTCACATTTAGTTAATGCTTCCAAGGATAAGTTTCCCCCCAGGTAATTTCCAACCTCAGTTACCCCCCACCCCCCAGCCAACTCCCGGGAAGCAAAGAAATTCCCATACTATACATATCCCTTCTTTAACTCTTACTGATCCATTTGGTAGTTAGCATATACACTAAGAATGCCATGCAATACCTTTCTTTTTCCTCTTTTCTAAAAGGTAGCTATGGTAGCAGATTGTTATGTATCCCCATCAGGTTTCTGATGTTTTATATATAATTCATTAAGCAGAGAAATTGATTTAAAGTATTAAGACCAGGTAATTACCTACGTTCAAGACGACTGCCTCCTACCTTAGCTTGCAACCATCTACCTGCAACGCCATAATTAGATCCTGGGCGTGGAACAGACAACGGCATGCTCCTTTTCTTAAGAGAAACAACCCTGCATTTGCCTCCTATCTGCTCTCTGGCCAGACCTCGAGCCTCTGCACATTGTCTGCTTGTAGGCTCTGGTCCTTTGGGCGCCTTTCTCCTGCCTTCCTCCTTCAGACTGCCCCCCTGGGGGCTGTTGCTCCACACACGTATCCCACATGTCTTGGGCATGTTTGTCCTTTGGACCCCTCCTAAGTATGCAGACAAGTACCATAAAACCAGTTCTGGTTTCTGCAGCATTAATGCTGCTAACGTACATTTCTTACCTGTTTCATTATGCTTCGCCTCCCAGGCTTAGAAATGCCTAACTGCTTCGTATTAAGTAGCAGAGACAGGACTCAAACCCAGGTCCGGTTTTTAGCCTGTGCTGTTGTTTTCCCTACCGCACAGCTCAAGCACTTGGGGTATTTTTTGTTTGATTTTTTGTTTCAGATAGTTCTAGATTTGGAAACAGGTCATAACTGGAATGTCTATGAATATTTACGTTGTAAATATAACAAACAAGCAAGTTAGACGGATTCAAAAAACATTTGTATTTTCTCCCTCCAGCCAACCTCTTTGTAGCCTCTTTACTAAATGTTGATGCAAACCGTGTGTAGATTTTGTGTTTGCTTTTGTCAATAACAGCACTGGAGTAAGTGGGACATGGTGGGCCAGAGAATAAACACAAGAGAAGGGAATGAAAGGAGAGCCTTCCAGATAAGCATGTGAAAGATTTATTCCATTGTTTTGGTAGAACTTGGTATGAGACCCAGGAATGGAAAGCTGAGACTGTCTTAGGCTTGGGAATATAATAAAATAGCAGATATTTGAAGAGGGCCAAGATACTGAACAATGGCATTTGCTCCAAGTTTTTATTTTGCATCTGCATTCTTATTCTGAATATCCAATTTCAAATAACTGGCTATATATTAAGTAAAGGCTTCTGTCTCCCTTCCTCTCTCTCTCTACATACACACACAGTTTTTATTAACATATAGTAAATACATGTTAAGTACCTGCGGTGCTGCTTATCCAGAGAAAGGCTCTCTGCATGGACTTGAGCGAAGGGAAGGAAGGAATTAACAGAGGTGGGCATAGTGGTCAGGCACTACACACAAGCTAACTATTCAGATTCTCCGAGCGGCTTTGCAAGACAGGTAAGGGATATCATCCCCATTTTACAGATAAAGAAATGAAGTTTGAGAGAAGTGCTACTGAGTCTGCTCAAACAGACATAAGAGCGATCGCCTGGGCTAACCAGTGTCTCTTCTCCGAGAACACAATCAGAGGACTATGGGAAGGGGGTAAGAAGAGAGTGAAAGCAAAAGCTGACATGACGTAGGAAAATGAGCAAACAGAGGCCTCAGGAGCTGTGAGTAAACAGAACCAAAGCCAACCAAAATCAGAGCGTAGAGAGGATGACGACTGGTTGGCAAGCTTCACACTTGCTAATTCCAGAGAAGAGATGAATTGACCATAATGTCTGAGAATGCCATCGAGGACAATCGAGATCATCTGTTCCTAAAACTGCTTGAGGGACTTCTGGTTCTTGAATTACACCCTTTCTCTGTGAGGCCGGTCTGTCCCAAATTTTTGTGAGATCCTGAAAGCTGCTGGCCAAACCTCATTGTAGCCATCTGCCGCCATCCACATACTCACCCACAAATGCCAAGCAGGACTGTCTTCTCTCCATCACTTTCCAGCTCGAGGGTGAGAACCTACGGTAAACCAGAAGCCTATGGAAATGTAGTTTCCAGGCTGTGAGCCCCTGGAAATTGACAAATAGCACAGAAGGAAGAGGGTGGTGCTGAGATGTCCACAGATAACCCAATCCTGGAAGCAGTGGGAAGTGCTTTGTGGTTTTCGGGATGGAGTGAGATGATCTGATTTATATGTTTAACACGGAACTGATTGAAATACAGAGAATGACTTGCAGTGGGACAAGAGCCGCTGGGGCTGTCTAGAGGCTCTTTCACTAGTCTGTTTGGGTCATGATGGTGTCAGTGAAGATGAAGTCAGTAAGCTAATGCAGGAGGTAAAAGGGGTAGAGCTTCATAATGGATGGAGGGGTATGAGAAGGAGGTCTCAGGTGATCCCACCGTTCTGACTTGTGCAGTTGGATTGATGCTGTTGCCATTCATGGAGATCACACTGAAAGAGGACTAGCCAGAAGAATTTATAGCTTCGTGTGGTGTTTTCTCTACTCCTGGAGTTTGTAACTCCCTAGAGGGCACAAACCTTCACTATATCTCTAACAGGACCTAGCACAGGCCATGCACATCGTAGGTGTTCAGGAAATAATTCCTAAATTAGAGAGTCATTAAGCATATCCAATAAGGAGCCAGTGATGGTGAGTTCATCCTTCACGAAAGGAAAAACAGCACCAAACTTCACCCAACCCAGGCCGGTTAAAGGCAGCAGCACTGAAAACTCACAAACACAGCCAAAATAGGAATGAATGAATGAATAAGAGACCCGCTCTCTGTGAGCAGATACATGTAGGCAATGATGATTCATCTGGACACCAATTCTACAGGAGGGTGAGGTAGATCCCAAGTCAACATGAATAGAACAAGGAAACAAGCAGAAGAAAACAAGGAGTTAGTCACCGAGGAAGAAGACCAGATGCGTTATTATGTGACAGAAGTTATAACAATCAAAATTATGAAAGGCTTTTGTTTTCCGTTGGGTCTAAGAAAGAAGCACAGTCAGGATAAGAAAAAAAAAAAGAAAGAAAAGAAAAGAAAAAAAAGGTAAGAAATGAAAAAGAAAAAGAAAGAAAAGAGGAAGAAAGGAAAAGGGAAGAAAAAAACTGGGGGAAAAAGAGAAGGCATTAATATGGATAGCATTATGTAGGGTATAAATTTTAAAAGAGCAGCTCTAAATTATTTGAAGTGAAAGGAAGATGATGAGGAGAGAGGTTGAAAATGTGAAGAGAATAAGCCCCATAAGTGAGCAGAATCAAAGACAGGCTGAATTCATGTAAAGTGTAAACTCAGTGGATGAGAAGTAGGGGCCAAGATAAATTATAGGAGGTGAAAAGAGCAGCAGGAGCAGAGGGAAGAAAGGCTAGAAACAAACAAACTAAAATCAGATGAAGAAGCCAAGGCGAGCAATAGGACCAGGTGAAAAAAATTAAAATTTTTTAATCTCCTTTTTTTTTTTTTTTAAAAAAGGCAAAACCTCACAGAATTGTAAGAAAAGAGGCAAGGATCTCACAGAAAGCAAAGATGCATGTAGAGTCATTATGAAAACTAAATGTGTTTTCTGTTTAGCTTGGTTGCTTTGTGGATCTGGAACCATTTTGACATGTGGAAATATTCATTTTGATGTGCCTAAAGTGTATTGATTATGGTAATTGTTTTTTCTGTGTTAGCTGCAGTCCATTGTGATTTCCTATGGGCTACTGTAATTGCTTTTTAACCTGCCCTGTTGGCTAATTTGGTTTGGGGGAGTCAGAGTGACCTCTGCACGTCAGCCTCACTAGAATCACAAGGCGGGAGTAGCAGAGTCCAGTCAAAGGAGGGAGACTTAGAAAGATGGGGTTGTGCGCCTGTACCTCAGAGAGGAGCCCATGCGGGCTTGTGGGCACTGAGGGAACATAAAAAGGAACATTGTTGGTTTTACCACTGATGAAGCCGGGGACCTTCTTCTGATCCAGGCTGTGTGGAAGAGATCAACGGACAAAGCCCTAACGCTCGTTATATTGAATTTCCTAAATTCATATAGGACCTCAGAAGTAGAGAACCCACTTCCTGATCTGTTGTCATGGTCCCTATGCTCTGCCTGCCTTCCTTCCTTCTTCCTTCCTTGCTTCCTTTCTTTTTTTAGATTATATTTATTTATTTGAGAGAGAGAGAGAGAGGGAGAATGAGTGCAAGCAGGGGGAGGGGAAGAGGGAGAGGAACAAACAGACTCCCCGCTAAACAGGGAGCCTGATGGCAGGGCTCGATCCCAGGAACCTGAGATCATAACCAAAGCCACAGTCAGACACTTAGCTGACTGAGCCATCCAGGTGGCCCCTATGCTTTTCCCTTTCCATTCATTATTCTGTTGCTGTTTTCTTTAAATTAAAGGGGTTCTCAGATTCCTTAATAACATGCCGTTCATATTTGGGGATTGCCTAATCAGATAGGTCAAATATGTTTTCTATCTGTATCAGGATTGCCGCTGAGATCTGTGACTATCCCTGAGATTATACATTAGTATTTATGTTTGTGGTGTAAATCACCAATCAAAAAAGGAAAACGATCCTGGTTTGAAAAAAAGTCACAGTGGACCTCACAGTGAGGTCCCTGATAGGATCAGTCTTTCACTATTTTGTCCTTCATCAGGTCAGATATTAATGCATATATATTCTAATCAATAGCTAATGTTTATTGAGCTCTACTGTCAAGTACTCTGCTTGGTTATCTCATTTAATCCTTGAAACAGTCCTGTAAAGTAAGCATCATCATGACCCCCAACTCCAGACAGAGGCTCGGAAAAGTAGGAATCTGGGCCTATGATGGTTCATCCTGTAGCTGGTGGAGCTGTGGTGTAAGCTCAGGTAGTCTGACTCCTGGGTCCGGGCTCTGATCCTCTAAACTGATGACGAACTGATTTCATTGTGATTTTTCTATTGCTATAAAACTATCCCGGTCATAGTGCCCTCTTCTTGAGATCATTCCCTTATTCAATAAATATTTACACTTGATCTTAGCCTAAAGGTCAAGAAATGATTACTTATTCAATAAATATTTCTTGAGCTCTGGGCAGCTGTAGTGGGGATTAGAAATTAAGAACAAAACAGACAAGCTCTCAAACTTATTTTTTAGCAGGAGAGAAAACAACATACAATTAAATAAACAAATGAAATAAAATAATTTGATTAGGACTAATACTAGAAAGAAAAGAAATAGGATATGTGGAAAAGAATAAAAGGGAGGGGTGCCTGGTTGGCTCATTCAGAACAGCATATGACTCTTGATCTTGGGGTTATGAGTTCAAGCCCTGCATTGGGGGTAGAGATTTCTTGGTTGGGGGAAAAAGGAAAGAATAAGAGGGAGAAACCAACTTTGGAGAGTATGTTTAGGGAACACTTCTCTGAGGAGGTGATATTTAAGCTTAGACCCGAAATAAAGGAACCAAGGTGTTAGAGGTATGGGAGGAACATTCTAGTAGACCAGAGGAAGTATCTCCACAGACCTAACTCCCTGCCTCAGATGTTTGACCTGTAAGCTATCCAGGATACATGATTTCACTGTCTTTATAGTCTTGCAGAGAGAGAGTCAACAGTTTATTTCAATGTTCTAATGTAGTTTAAATGATCTTACATACGTTCAACAAGAAAAGAATTAAAAATCACTGCTACTATTTCTGATCTTGTGAACATCTTAGTGCATTTCCTTCAAATCAGTTTTTAAGCTAATATCTCTTCTTTGTCTTCCACGTACAAGGCTTTAGGCTACAAGTTTTGCATGCATCATTTTATTCTCTCTTCAAACAACTCCAGGAGTAGGCAGTTGTTTTAAAATTAAAACACAAGGGTGAAGAGGTCAAGTAACCTGTCCGGGCACATGCAGCTGGTCAGGATGGAATCTGACCCCAGAACTGCCTGACAAGAGTCCCCACTCTAACCACTGTGGCTTCTCCTTGGCGTGAGTGCAGGTTATATGTATTTTCCCCCAAATTTATATCCTGCTGTTTTGTCTTCTATTTTTCCACATCATTAAATATTGACAGGGTTTTTTTTTTATTCCTTGTTGTCTGTCTCATGCTATACAGACTGAGCGTTCTTTCCTTTTACCTATTCCCATGATTCCAAAGGTGTGCTTTCTGTGTTTAAATCCAGTAGTGATCATCTTTTAACGAAGACCACCCACTGAGAACAAATAGAGGCTATTTATTCAGAGCTTGCTACAGCAGGGAAAACCTCCACCATCCCTTGGATTTCGTGTTTCATGTTTCAAAGAGACTTGAAGGCAGGCAGGGGAGCATAGAGGCTTTGTGGTGGCAAAAGGGAAGATTCAGGTATGCTCTGATTTGAGGTTGTTGCCACAGGGAGGCTGGAGGCTGGCCAACTAGAAGGGAGACTCTTATGTGATTAGTTTGGGGAGTATATGTGACTTTCCCTGGTTGGTCCTGAGTTGGAGGAAGCGAAGACAAAGAGTCAGGGACTTGGCACTCATTAACGGAGTCTAAACCATTCCAGGCCAGAGGAGTTGAAATCAGTGTCACATAATGAATGAACCTCTAGCTGTATAGACAATGCATCTTGAGCACCTTTTTTTTTGGGGGGGGGGGGTCTTCTGAGATCAAGACCCAAGCTGAGATCAAGAATCGGGAGCTTGGAGCACCTAGGTGGCTGTCAGTTAGGCCTCCGCTCTTGGTTTTAGCTCAGGTTGTAATCTCAGGGGTTGGGTTGTGAGATCAAGCCCTGCCTTGGGCTCTGTGCTCAGAGTCTGCTGAAAGATTCTCACCTTCTGCCCTATCCGCATGCTCACGCCCTCTCTCTCTCTCAAATAAATCTTTAAAAAAAAGGCGGGGTGGGGGGGCGCTTAACTGAGCGACCCAGGCGCCCCTTGAACACCTTTCTGAAAAATGATATACCATTTTAGAATTCTGTTCCCTGCCTAGCTACTGTGATTTGAAGGGTTATGAGATTTTAGACACTGTGCTAAGCACCATACATGCCTTGTCTCAGTTTATCTCCACAACAAGAATATGGGGTAAATATTATTATTCCCATTTTACAGTAAGAAAGTTGCCTATGATAGAAATTGTATGATTTACACAAAGTAACACAAAATGAGTGTCAGAGTTGGGATTTGAAACTGGCCTATCCCCAAAGCCCGTGCTCTTAAATGAATGCTATGCTGAATCTCTCGTGCTTGCTCTCAATCTCTCTCTCTCTGTCTCTCACACACACACACAGCGCAGCTACATGAGTATTTGAGGGGCTATATGAAAACATAACTAATGTTCAGAGGTTTTCTTTAATAAATAAAATGTGTTACTTCCATACAAAAGAAGTGTCAAGGAGTTGCTTTTAAACCTATTGCTTATTCTAAACTTCAGAACATTTATCAGCATTTCTTAGGAAATATACACGGAACTATTTTATGACACAAACAAATATTAGTTTCATTAACTAACAACCATAACTTGCTTTTGACCAGGAAGTACTGAATATATATTCACCAGACTTGTCTCCCCGGGACTTCTGGGTTATTATAAAAGATAATTTTGAATCAAATTGAATACAAATAATATTAATGTAAATATATAAACTTGAATCAAAATTTCCCCCTATGTGACTATTCAAAAGAACCTGCTATGAAATCATATAAATTCCTTAGGTTCTATAACTGTAGTACAGGAATGTTCTTATGCAGCTATTAAAAAATTCTGTTAATGAAGACCACCTAGAAACATGGGAAATATCTATTAGGTTAACATAAAAGATAGTATGCATATTATACTGCAGTTATGTAAAATTATACATCCACATAGACAAGAACAAAGACTGGAAGGTAATTTGCAAAAAGGAAAATAATTGCAAAATAATGAAGGATCTTTCAAATTTTTTCAAAATGCTCTCCAGTGTTTTACTATATTAAAGTAGCTAGTTTGGATGCTAGACAGCTTTATTAAGCAGACCAGTAGCCTGTGGACGATAATTCACAAGGGAAATAAGAAGATCTCTGCCAGTTTTTTGAGAACCACTCCTTAACCGGGTATAAGAGGTTTTCCTCTCCATAACAATGGAGAATAATTTTCCTTCTCTGTTTTGAAAAGCTGTTATTTTTCCACTCAAAATGTACCATTTCATGTAAATATTCATGTTGACTTTCACGCAGCTGCTTTCACAGGAGGAACCTTAAACTCCTTTGATCAAGAAGTGATAGCAATTTATTCTCTTTTTATTAGCAAGTGTAAACTTGGAATCAAGTGTAAACTCCCCAGCCAAGCATTAAAGACTTAAATCTTAAGTCTTAAATAAAAGACTTAAAATCTCCTGTCTCTCCCTAGTAATACTTCAGGAGAAAGTTTTCTCCATCAAGACTGCTCTGTAATGGTTAATTCTTCCCTTGTTTGATGTACCTCATTGAGATCCAACACTACAAATTTTATATATGAGATTAAAATAATGGTAAACGAACTCCTATATTCTAATATTTTTGGCTCGCATCTTTATTTTTTAATAAAATATTATGGGATAAAATTCAGGTCTCCTCTGTTCTTTTTCCCAGAACCATTTTCCTCCCTCCTTCTCTGGAGATGGCTACAATCATGGATTTGGGGAGGAGCTTCCAGAATCTTATTATACTTACACATGCAGCTGTAAACAATATATTTTCCTGTGTACTTTTAAGGTTTATGTGTCAGTGTACTCTACATGTCTCTCTCCTACAACTTGATATTTTTTTCATTCAACGTTGTTTTTGAGATCTCTCTGTACTTTACTGATAAATACGTTCATTTAAGCTCCTCATGGCATATTAATTGTACTGTGATTGCAATTTACTGGAAAACGAAGGAGCCTCTTCCAGAAAGATCTTGTTACTCCCCTTATGACAGGGAGGAAAAACTCTTGCCTGAAGAGCTTTCTGCCATCTTTGATTTGCAGGGTGGGGTGGAGTGGCTTTCAAGTGTGAGCACAAGCGCCGAAGTAAAAAGCATCTGGTCACAGCTCGGATAATGTGTGCTGACTGGGTGAGGGAATGAGGAGTGGTTTTAAAATACAATTATGCTTCGAGCATATGCTCTTTGAGATACCATTCCTCCCTCCCAGCAAGATCCTGTCACACAGTGTTGATGGCTGTATTCTTCTGCTATGGAAGAAACAGAACTAGAGTAGACAAATGTCTCTTTGGCATTAGTCCGATACATAGATAAAGACTTGGGTCTCAACATTCCCTCTGTAGTTGGTGAACATTTGTTGAACACCAACAGCGAAATAGGCACAGGAAATGCAGCTGCTTGCAAGATCATTTCAGTATAAGCAGGAGCCTTGCTGAGCTTTTCTGTCTTTTATTAAAGGTCCACACACGTTCCTGTCGGGGAGGATCAAGTCCAGCACATGGAGCTTGTGCAGGGGCTAGCACGAGAATTTAACAAGAAGTATGGCGAGTTCTTCCCGGTGCCCAGGTCCATTCTGAGTAAGTAACAAACACAGCACTGTTAAATCAGGCCAGTTTCCAAGACGGGATTGGATAATGGACTGGGGCTTGGAATTTCCTTGGGACTAAACTTGGCTTTCTTGTGGACTGGCTTCAGGATTTGGAACTAGGATCCCCATCTTTTTCTGTCCTGTGGGACAGGCAGATCTCATTACATTATTGAATAAAATAGCCAAAAGAGTTTGAAAAGTATGGGAAAGACTAAAAATGAAAAATAATCAAATTCATTAAATTATGTAACACACACACGTATGTGTATTGGTAAATTATATAATACTTTATATAGACTTTATATATATTTTATATATTTATAAATATATATTTATATATATTTTATATATATATAAATATATACTTTATATATATTTTATAAAGACTAAAAATGAAAAATAATCATTTTCATTGTAAAGCATTATATAATTTACCAATTATATTTCTTTAGTAAATTATGTTATATTGAATATATATTAATAAAGTAATGTATTAATATTATATTAAATATTAATATAGTAACCTATGCAATACTTTATAATGAATTATATATGATATATACATATATTCTTCCCTATTTTATGGATGGAGAAACTAAGGCTTGGCAAGGCTAATTTTGCATCCAAGTCACATATCAAGTTAATGGCAAAGATCTGATTCCAAAGCCATTGGACCTTGCCTTCCCTAGTCACAAGAAAAAAAGTCATAAGAAGGAGAACTGCTGAATCACCAGGTTGATAAAACAAGAAGGAGTTGATCATTCTCACACCCTCTTTTCTTAAATGCCCAACACTGATAGGAGGTATAATCCCCCCACTGGATCTGAAGCCTCACCAGCAGCTGGGAGACTACACAAGTTTGGAAGGTTCTGGAGGAAAGAAACTGTGTTTCTCTATCAACATTTTGGTAGGGATGTAGATTTGTGGCAGGGGCAGAGATCATTGAGCCTAAGCGCTGTCCATCTTTATTAAACTGACAACATTTTATAGGCATATAACATGGGCCCAGTATATGAGTTCAGAAGCATAAGGCAGGTAAAAATTTCTAAGCTATTCCAGTAATTCACACAAACAAAAAATGGGCCTACCATGCATTGAAATAAAGCTTCTTTTAGCAATAAGTAATAGTTTAATGTTCTTGCCTATTATTATTTTACCTATTTCAACATAGCCATAAAACAGGCAATTATTAATAACACTGGTTTATAAAGCACAGCTTAACATCTTGATTCTATCAGAGCAATAACCAAGTCGTGTGTGTGTGTGTGTGTGTGTGTGTTGGTATACACTTACATAACTGTGGTAAAGAAATGAAAGGATTGCCATAGATTGTTAAAATTTGTTGGGGGGAGGAAGGGCAGTGTTCTAGGCAGAGGGTAATTAGCTCACAGGGATGAGCAGAGAGGAAAGGAGAGAGGAGAGGAAAGACATAGACCAGACTTCTTAGAAAGGTATGCACGGCTAACACGCAGAATGATTTCATTTGTCTAAGATTAAACATTGTATGTATATGGAAGCATTAAAAGATGCATGAAAATATGATCAACCAAATGTTAACAGTTTTATTACATGTTTCAGGTGATCTTTATTTTCATGCTTATATAAATGGCTTGAATTTTTCACAATGGGTATTTCCTATTTTTATAATCAGATAAAAATAATAAGGTCATATGACAAGAAATAATAAGTGTTGGCGGGAATGTGGAGAAAGAAGAACCCTCGAGCACTGTTGGTGGGAATGCAGACTGGTGCAGCCCCTGTGGGAAACAGCATGGAGAGTCTTTAAAAAATTAGAAATAGAAATACCCTGTGATCGGGTAATTCCACTACTGGCTATGAAAACACTAACTCAAAAAGATATGTGCACCCCTGTGTTTATTGCAGCATGATTTACAATAGCCAAGATACAGAAGCAACGTAAATATCCATCAGCAGGTGATGGATAAGGGAGCTGTGCTATTTAGACACATGCTCAATCATATATGCTCAACCATAGAAAAAGATGAGGTTGTGCCATCCGAGGCAACACGGGTGGACCTAGAGGGTGAGTCAGACTGAGAAAGACAAATATCATATCTCATTTACGAGTGGAATCTTAAAAGAGCGAGAATAAATAAACAAAAAGCAGAAACAGACCTGTAAAAACAGAGAGCAAATGGATAGTTGCCAGAGGGGAAGAGGGGGGTTAGACAAAATGGGTGAAGGGGAGAGGAAAGTACAGGCTTCCAGTTATGAATGAGTAAGTCATGGGAATAAAAGGCACATAAAAGCCACAGCATAAGGAATATAGTCAGGGTGGTAACATTGTAGGTGATGGACAGTAGCTACATGTGTGGTGAATATAACATAATGTATAAATTTGTCAAATCAGTGTTGCACACTGAGATTGGAGTAACAAGGTGTGTCAGCCGTACTTGTTTATAATAAAAATAATAATAATAATAATAATAATAATAAAGCCCTTTGGTCCCCTTGGCACTTTCTAAGATCTAGACACTGACATTCCTGGTGTGATGTTTTCTGATCCTGTTCTTGTCTTCTGGCTTTGGTGTCGGTGTGCATCTGCTGGTGCTGTTCTCTAGCATCCATGAAGAAGGTAAAATCCCTCCGTGATCCTTCTGTCAAAATGTCTAAATCAGACCCTGATAAACTGGCCACGGTCAGGATAACAGACAGCCCTGAGGAGATTGTGCAGAAATTCCGTAAGGCTATGACAGACTTCACATCGGAGGTGACCTACGACCCAACCCGCCGAGCCGGGGTCTCCAACCTGGTGGCCATTCACGCAGCGGTGGCCAGCCTCCCCATAGAGGAAGCGGTCCAGCAGGGTGCAGGCCTGGACACGGCTCGCTACAAGCTGCTGGTGGCCGACGCCGTGATTCAGCGGTTTGCTCCCATCAAGAGGGAGATTGAGAAACTGAAGATGGACCGGGGCCACCTAGAGAAGGTTTTACAGATGGGATCCACCAAAGCCAAAGAACTAGCCCACCCCGTGTGCCAGGAGGTGAAGAAATTGGTGGGGTTTCTATAGGAAGCTTCCCCGCATGGCAGAAAGGTTGTTATGTCTTGAGGCCTGTGCACTCCTAATTAATAAAGGCAGCTTTCCTCCCAAATGAAAAATGATGGGCTTGGAGACATTTAGTTCTGGTACACAGGATTATTGGCTTCATATGATCAATAAGAATTTGTAACTTTCCAATAGAGCGGCGTTCTAAATCCCGTCAGCAAATGCTGTGGCCAAGAAAGAAAGAAGGCCTGACTCTCTGAATCCTAAATTATTTGAGGCACACGCCTCACCCTGAGTTTAGGTACACAGATGTGACTGAGGTGTAATTTGGCAAATAATGATATCATTTGTCTCTCCTTCTGGAGTACCTACTATTAGGGGTGCTCACTTTATGTGTCCCAGCCCTTTCAAATGTTTTCGTTTTGTTTTGTTTTGAAGTAATCTCTACATCCAACGTGGGGCTCAAACTCACCACCTGGAGATCAAGAGTCTCACGCTCCACTGACTGAGCCAGCCCCATTGTCCCAACCCTTTTAAAAAGTAGTACTTAGATTCTTAGACTTATAATCCTTGGGATGTCGTTTGGACCCATTTGTCACTGAGATAGTACCTGTCTAAATGTATTAAGTTGTTTAACTTGTCCCTGATGAAACCACACTGACTGTCCCAGTAAGTATAGTTTTGTTTTGTTTAATTCAGAAATACATGATACTATCTTCTTTTTTCTTTTTTGAAGATTTTATTTTTTTATTTATTTGACAGATAGAGATCACAAGGCAGGCAGAGAGAGAGGAGGAAGCAGGCCCCCTGCTGAGCAGAGAGCCCGATGCAGGGCTCGATCCCAGGACCCTGGGATCATGACCTGAGCCGACGGCAGAGGCTTTAACCCACTGAGCCCCCCAGAAACCCCATGATACTATCTTCTGAGAAGGTTCCGTGATTTCAGCTTGATTGATTTACAAGAGCCCAGGTTCCAGGATCCTGTTTGTAGTTAAATACTTCTTTGCCTTCGCTCCCAGTTCAACATCACCAGCCCCTGGGAAATGTACCGGGGGATTGGCATCTTACCCCCCAGGAAATCGAGGCCCAGAGAATACATTACCTTGTGCAGCGTCTATCACTCAGTAAGAAGCAAGTCCAAGATTAAAACCTTCACTCCTTTAAGAGTGCTGTTTTTCCCATTAGCACAGAACCATAAAGAGCAGGATCTATGGGACTCCAAACATTCTTATTTTGAACGTGAATACTTGATATACAAGACCTGAACTGTAGCACTGTTCATATCGGTAATTCAACCCATAGCTGCCTGCTTTAAATCTGGATTCAGCCAACCTTGGTCGTATTTGCTTCTCGGAATCCCCAAAGCAGATCCCAAGTTCTGTCTCCTAATCTTCTCAAGGCAGAGACGCTTCGAAGTATCCTGCCAGACCACCATAGTAATGAGGCCTGACATTGCAGATTCTCCCGATGAGTGGAAGCTTCTCACCTCCCCTCTACCTCAGCCCCTTTGAGTAATAATGAGTCACTCTAAAACCTAGCTTCTCTGCACTTTCTGAATATGGAAATGACAATCCTGACTTACCACAGCAGGATCTGTTAGCAAGCTTGATTTTGTAGGGGAAATTGCTTGTAAGTTTTTTTGTCAGTGGGTACCATGATCATAAGGGACTAGAATGTTGGGCAAAGAATTTGTTTAAAGGTTTATTTATTTATTTATTGGGGGGAGGGGGGAGAGAAAGCGCAGGGGGAGGGTCAGAGGGAGAGGAAGAAGGGGAGAACCTCAAGCAGGCCCCTTTCTGAGCGCAGAACCTGACGCAGGGCTCGATCCCATGACCCTGAGATCATGACCCGAGCTGAAATCAAGAATCCGAAGCTTAACCGACTGAGCCACCCAGATGCCCCACAAAGAATTTTTGTTCATGTTCCTTAAGGAAAGGAAGTAGAGTAGTCCTTTTATCAAACAGATATAAGTACACGAAACACTGCATCCCGGAATCTACCCCAGGTAGGTTTTCTTGGAATGTGATATCTATAGTCCTAGAGCCTCTTTGGGCATAGTTCCTCCAGGGCTCTTTTCCCCCCCTTTAAAAGAAACCCAAGTGTGAATGCTAGAAAATGACAAAATTAAAGATGGATCTATCAAACCAATTGTTTGTGTCTGTGTATTATTTTTTAATCTGCTTGCCACACCTTTCATCCACAGAACTAAAGGTGCCATGGAAAGAATCTCTGTGGAGAAAAACTAGGGGACTAGGATGACTTTCAAGGAGCAAAGCCCTCACAGTGAATGTGGGCTTGTGACTGACCATCCTGCTCTGGTTTTCTTTGCAAGTGACCTGAGGGCTCCTCAGGTCCAAAATGCACAGCCATGACTGAGAGACTTGCCAGTGACCTCAGGAAGTTGGTAAATGAGCCAAGATGAGAACCTAGATGTCTTTTCCCTCCTTGTCACCTACCTACAGGCCTCAGCCCAATCTTTTCATTGAGAGGAAGAATCAGAGAGACATCAAACTTGTGGCCCACCTCAAAAGGTGATTTTGTCATTTCCCATATGTTTTGTGGAGAGTTGAAATGGTGAAAGATATTTCACATGGCAGTAACCATGGCCAGGTAACTCAGTGTTCTTTAGCTCTACAAGCTGACAAACCGTATTTCAAACCCATTCTGACAGACCATCACTTGGAACACATGGGAGTATCTTATGCTATGTAGGAACCTCATAAACATGTCTCTAAATAGTGTCTGAAAATGGGCTAGAGGTTTCTGTTAAAGTGTGGGTTGTTTGTTTTTCAGAAATCGTAAAGATGCTGATCCCCACACACTAAATAACACTGTTGAGTTTTCACATGAATCAGGCACCCTACCAAATGTCTTAGAATGTTAGAATGTGGTTTTCCACGTGCAGTTCCCTGCCCTGCAGTGTGACCATGACCAGGCAAATTCCCTGGCTCTCCCCAGACCTACTGAATCAGAAATGTGGGGGATCAACCCAGCAATCTGTGTTTCAACAACCTTCCAGGTGATTCTGATCAGAATGAACTTTGAGAGCCACTGCTTTATATGTATTCTCTTGTTTAATTCTCAGAACCCACTCCTGGTACCAGTCTCATATTACTAAGAAGGAGACCGAGACATGGGAGTGCTCCGTACGTGCTCACTAGCCTCAGGGACTAATGACCAGCATGTTGGACAGTGTGACTAGAGAGTATTTCCATCATCACAGAAATTTCCGTTGGACACTGCCGTGTGAAGGCATTCAGCTTGCTGATTTTGCTTGTAGTAGGTCGAACACATACAGGTCAGAACTGTCCAGAGAGAGAACTCTCAGCTGGAGAGTTCATGAGGATAGTGAAAGGATTAGTTGAGAAGGACAGACCATAGAGTTCCCCAAACCATACTGGAGTAGTAAGAGCTAGCATGTACTAGTCTGCACTTGCTCTAGCCGGGGCATTCTGTGTATTTCTATGCAATATCTCACTTCATATTTCTATCAGGCTATAAGAAAGGAATGATTAGTGCTGCTCTTTTAAGTAAATAAAGTAAAGTAAAGATTCAGTCACCTTTGTAAGGTCATACATTGGTTGTTACTCTCTGTTATCTCCGAGTTAGGAACCCATTGGTACCACTTAACCAGTGTGCCCAAGGGAATGGTCTGCCCCTTCTTGACCAGGCTAGATTGTGAGCCTCCCCTGTGTGTCCTGTGACAGCCCTCATGTTGCCCTCCCTGCCTCCCTTCTTCCTATCTAGTGTGGTTCAGATTTTCATCACCTGATACGGGGATTTGCCATCAGGTTTTGTGGCAGAGACTCCTCACCATGCCCCGGTATCTCGTCTCTCCTTCCTTCTTAGGGATGGAATCCTCTCCCTTAGTTTTAGCAGAGAATGGAGTGCTAGGCAGGGACCACATTTGCGGCCTGTCCTCCAGCAAGCAATGGTTCTGTGAATCTGTTCTAGCCAATGGGATATGGGCAAAAGTGATGTGTACAATTTCCAAGACACATCTCTTTTAAAGGAAGTTGCTCCCACAGGTGCATATCTTTACTGGAATACCCCATTGGGCCCATGGATAGAAGCCACAAGAGAAAGATGGGGGGAATCAGCCCCTCAGCCTGCATCCCTGAACTCAATAAGCAGGCTGTCATTTTGCCCTGGATTGCTCTCCCTAACTCTGGACTGTTATGGGAAAAGTAAACTTTTATTGTATTTAAGCCACTTTATCCGGAGATCTCTTTGTTAGAATACCTACTGAACGAGAAGCTCCGGGTGGGGCTCAGCAGTTGGTTTTAACAACCCTTCCAGTGACCTGGATGCCTGTTCATGTTTGAGAACCACTGTACTGGAGGACCAAAAAAGAATAAAAACTGGCCTCTGTCAAGGAATTAACATTTGAGATAAAATGGTACAAATAGATGATCAGTCATAAAAACATAATTATTGCCTTGATGGTCTGCTATTTTCCTGTCTGCTCCTCTTTCTTCATCAGATTAACTCAAAATAATTTAGTTTAGATGTTTACAAATGTGATTATTTATATAGACAGCCTAAAAGTTTAGGTTATACGGGTCGACGCAAATCCAAAAGTGGGAAAATAACTAAAGCTACATTTGTAATAGGGTAAGCAGAGATTGAATCATGAGTTTAGAATTGATGAGATCTCCTGAAGCCAAGAAAGACAAATAGGCAGAAAGAGTTATTTTATACCATGTGTAGTAAACATAGGGTACTTATTACCCTGTAAAAGATTATATTGTCTAGAAATAAAAAACAGTTGAGCGTGGATTAAAAATCATGAGTGAGAAAGTCATAAAATTACATTAAGCCCAAGTTAGGAATGTTCCAATTATTCTGAAAGTATCTGACGTTGGCGTCATAAAAGGTAAGTACCGTCTTCGCTGTCGCCACCCTTTTCATCATGATCTTCAGTGTTCGGAATTCTAGGCTGGACAGGACTAGACCAATGTGGCATCAGTGATGGGCTAGAAAAGAGAATGCCCAAGAATAAAGAGTCTTGGACTCAGTGTGTTTTGTATAAAACCTGTACACCCTTCAGATTTAATGGCCGATAAAGGTAGAGGAAATAAAGGAGACAATGGATGCAAAAAAAAAAAATTTATTTCAGATTAAAATCAGTTTGCCATTATTCTTCTTAACAAGAGATGGTTAAGATCACTGAAATCTGTAGAAAATCCAAAAGCTACACAAAATATTGTTACAAAATATAGCAAACTGTTCTTATGCTAAACTCTTTAGATAGTAGTAACATATAAAATAAGTGTTAGGGGCGTCAGTCAGTTACATGTCTGCCTCCAGCTCAGGTCATGACCTTGGGGTCCTGGTATTAAGCCCCACATCGGGCTCCCAGACTCCCAGCTTAGAGTCTGCTTCTCCCTTTTTCTCTGCCTTTCACTTGTGCTCTCTCTATAGCAAATAAATAAAATCTTTTGAAAAATAAATAAATAAATACTAGTATATCCCCAAACTGCCATACTTAGGATACTAGACTCTGTGATAATGAAGAGGTAGCACTTAGTGTTGCTGAAAGCTCTGGACATCTTTTGAAGAAAGGGTTTAATTTCCCCAACCACTGTTAGGAGCAAAGTCATTTGCTGCTAGAAATCACTTTAGCTCTGGACTCTGTGTTTCTAAAATCTTTCAGGGTCTTGAAACTACCATCCAGCTTCGTAAGATACAACCAATTTATTTCCTTCTTTCCCTCTTTTTCCCTTTAAGGATGTTTCATCCATCTTCTTCCCCAAAATACTGTCAGTCAGGATTCCTATTCCAAATAATTCGGAATCAAAAGCATTCAACAGTCTGGAGGCAAGTGAGCTTTTTATTGCATTTTTATTGGGAACAAATTGAACTGTGTGGGCAGGCTAGAGAGGGACCCCTCTGTGAGACTCCAGCCAGCCCCACCACTGCACCCCAGCAAGGATTCATGTTACAAGAATTACATCACTGTGATCTGCTTATGTTGGCTGACCAGGCTTAACAGGCCCCTGAGTGTTGCAGGCAGGTTAACTCCTGTCAATCTTCAAGAACCTTCCATGAGAGAGCTCATGGGGCCCCAGAAATCTCTGTCTTTCTTCCTATGACTTTGTAATCTTCTCCTAATTTAATATATGGAGAGATATTTGGCAAAATATAACCGTGTTATATCTTCAGGAACACATACAGAGCATAGGAATTGTTGCCTCATTTTACACTTAAGTATTCCCTGTGTACTTTGGCACTAATTAACCTATTTACTGCCCTTGAAATTTGCACCATAAATTACTATTCATTTACTGTATGCATACTTGTTTGTAAGTGCCTTTGAGGGCACCGAAGATTCAAATGGCTTCACAGGACAGATAATTGTGTAAATTCATTATATAACCTCACAAATATTTATCAGCACTTATTTATGTGCCAGGCACTGCTCTAGACACCAAGGAAACATTGATGAACAAAACAGACAAAAAGCCCTACCCTTTTTGAATTGATATTGTAGTGGAGAGAGACAGACAATAAATGAGCAAGGAAAGTACATGGTTAGGCATAAGGTGACGAGTGATGTAGAAATAAAAAGAAAATGGGACTAGAGTGTGCTATGGAACTGACTTGTGACCCCCCCCACCCCCAAAAATGCATATATTGATGCTTTCTAAACCCTGGGAATATACCTTTGTTGGGAGACCAGGCCTTTAAAGGTGTAATTAATTAAGTTAAAATGAGGTTGCTAGAGTGGGCCCTAGGACGATCTGACTGGTGTCTTGATAAAAACAGATTAAGACACCTAGACAGACATCAGAGGTGCTCCTGCGCAGAGAAAGGACCGTGTGAGGACATAACGAGAAGGTCGCCATCCGCAGGCCAAGGAGAGAGGCCTCAGAAGAAACCAAACAGATTGACATCTTGCTCTAGGGCTTCTTGTTATGCCAGCCCTTCCCAACTCGTACAGAGTGCTTGTTTTCAATAGTCTTATAAAGGATGGTGTTACTGAGGTTAAATTTAAGCAGAAAACTGAATGAGGTGAGGAAGATGGCAAGGTAAAATCTGGGATGAGACCACAGTCCAGAGGCCATCAAAGGCAAAAGCAGGAATGTGCTTGACTTGTAACAAGGAAACCATTGTAGGTAGAGACAGGTGAAGGAAAAGGGAAGTAAGAGATGAAGATGGAACTCTAGTGCAGCCAAGGCCTTCCAGGCTATTGTAGGATATTGGCTTTTAATTTAGAGCAATGGAACTGGAAGGCCATTGTAGGCTCAAGTTAGAAAAGGTTCATACTGGGGGTGCCTGGGTGACTCAGTGGGTTAAAGCCTCTGCCTTCATTCAGCTCAGGTCATGTTCCCAGGGTCCTGGGATCGAGCCCTGCATCAGGCTCTCTGCTCAGCAGGGAGCCTGCTTCTTCTTCTCTCTCTCTGCCTGCCTCTCTGCCTACTTGTGATCCCTCTGTCTCTCTGTGTCAAATAAATAAATAAAATCTTAAAAAAAAAAAAAGAAAGAAAAGAAAAGGTTCGTGCTAGCCATTGTATTGGGAAATAGATTATAAGGGTCAGATGTGGACATGGGAGGACTAGTTAGGGGATTATTTTAATCATCCCTATAAGAGGGAAGCCTTGGAGTAGCATCATAGTGATGGAAGTGGTAAGGTGTCAAATTTGGGATATATTTGTGAAAGGAGAGCTAACAGGGTTTGCTGATAGATCGGTTGTGATAACTGAGAGAAGAAAAAGGAGTCAAGGTTATCCTCAAGGTTTCTGACCTAAGAAGTCAGAAGCATGGAGTAGCTGTTTACTGAAATGGGAAAGACTGCAGGGAGAGTAAATTTGGAAAGATCATGAGTTTGGTTTTGACATGTGGAGATGTTTAGCGGGCAACTGGATATTTAAAATTAGAGGTCAGGGAGAGGTCCAGGCTAGAGATATTAATTTGAGAGTCATCAAGATAGAGACAGCACTTAAAGCCAGGAGTCTTGAAGAAATCTTCATGTATGAGTGTGGACAGAGAAAAGAGGAGGTCCAAGGACTGATCCTATTTCAAGGTAGAAGGAAATGAGAAAATATGCAGCAAGGAGCCTGAGAAAGAAAGGCCAAAAAGACAAGAAAAACCAGAAGAGAGCGTTTCCCTGGAAGACAAATGAAAAAGCTGTTTTCCAGAAAAGGGCTAATCTGTGTCAAGTGAAGTGCAGGCTGAAAAGGACCACTGGGTTTAGCAACGTGGGGGTGCCCTTGATCAAAGCAGTTTGGGTGGATGGAGGGGTCAAAAGTTGAATATGTTTAAGAAGAAATGGGAAACGGGAAATGAGAGACAGTGACCTTGACAACCCTCCCAGGAATAATGCTGGAAAGAGAAGCAGTGAAATAGGACAGGAGGATAGTGATATGGAATTGGGGTGGGGGGACAAATAATTGCATGTGTGTATGCGGATGAGAATGATCTTGCAGAGAAAGAAAATGTGGTGATGCAGGAGAGAGAGGGAACAATTGCTGAAGGGGTGGGACCCACAGCACCTGTGAACAGGCTGGAGTCAGATGGGAGAGCACAGGGGAGGAAGAAGAATCGAGGGACAGAGATGCAGGTGCGTTTTTCCGCGTGGTAGAAAAGCAAGCGGTCAAAAGTCGCTTCGTTGTCTTAATTTTCCTACTGACATAGGGATCAAGGTCCACGGCAGAGAATTAAGACAAGGAAGGACACCTTGGATGTTTGAGGAGAAAGGGACGGTCATGGGGGAAAGGAAAAGGAAAGTACCAGGAAAATTAAATGGAAGCAGCAGACAGCATTGAGGCTAGGGAACATGCCTTTATGAGGGCGGTCAAGGCAGCCGATTTTGTTCTGGCCACATTGCACTGTATTGCACATCAGCAATGTGCAGGAAATGTTGGATTTTCTTTTAAAAATTTTTATTTAAATGCAATTTAATTAATATACTGTATTATTAGTTTCAGAGGTAGAATTCAGTGACTCATGAGTTGCATAAAACACTCAGTGCTCATCACTTCAAGTGCCCTCCTTAATGTCGGTCCCCCTATCCCCTCACCCACCTCCCTTCCAACAACCCTCAGTTTGTTCCCTATAGTTAAGAGTGAGATTTAACCTAGACCTGGGCTTTGCTAGGTAACTGCAACAGAAGGTCAAAGTGGTAAAGACTCTGAGTGGGTTTAACAATGGGCCATGGCATCCAAACCAGGCGAGGGGGGAGGTGAGGCTGTGAGGGGTGTGGAAACAATAAAAAGATAGCAAGATCAGTTGATTGAAGGCCCCAGGGGTGTCCAAGAATTGAAGGAGATGTCAGTCTGAGAACTCCAGCTCATGAGCAGGTAATTCTTGGTACTGATAATAAAGTGTGAGGGATGGCCTAAGGAAGGATTGTATATATGGGTGGGAAGGATGATCTCGGGAGAAGAGAAGATCAGAGAAGCTAAGGGTATTGTAAAGATCATTTACTTCAATGTGCAACCACAAAGACGTTGCCCAGAGAGGTACTGGAGACAGTGAGAAAAGGCCTGGAAGAAAACTTGAAGAAATGAAGTTGAGTGGTCTTGGGAGGCTGTAGGCTGATGGCCCAGGTTCCCAAGCCAGGGGATTTAGGGAGGAATGAGGGATCTGGAAGTAACAATGAGGAATAAAGGGGACACATCCTCCACCTCCAGTTGCCAGTACTATGTATAGACTGGAGCACGAGGTCCCCCACATTTCCAGCACCCCCTGGTAGCAGGCTTGAGCTGGGTAGTGACCACGGGTAGTGAGCAAGGTAGTTTTCTCCTGGTCTGCCCTTTGGAAGACGACAGGGTGCGGAGGGCTTGAGAAACATGCGGCTGGCCATTGGGTTGGTATTTCTTAACCTATAGATGATTTCTCATCAGTTAAAGCATTGGCAGAATTTTATAAGTTCACTGTTCGGCCCTGCTAGTCTGATTCTTAGTCCAAAGCACTACTTTTTATTGTTTCGTTTATTTTGTTTAAAGGGGTTGGGAAGATGAGAGGCCTGGCAGCTAAATATCTGGGATTCTCTAGGCAGGGACACCCTCCCTAGGACTCTACTCTCATTTCCCGGGGCTGCTTTGCTCTGGAGCCCCTGGGTGTAGGTGGGACAGACCTACGGTTGCTCTGGGGCACTGTGTTGGTTCCATCACAGGGACACCATGGAGGTGACATACTTTCTCTGGGCAAAGATATTGCTTTGCACTTGACCCTCCTAGTTTTTAGAGTTATTTCCTCGGTATGAGCAGCTTTGCTTTCTAGAAGTGTACCTACATTAGATGGCTAAGAGAAAAAGAGTACTGGAGTAAGTGATGATGCCGTCTTTCATGTGGCCGGTAAGCTATTCTTAAAGACGTTTCCAGAAGAGGCATTCCAAAAATGTTTTGAACAGTCATTTGACTAAGATAGAGAATCCCAGGATATCTTCTTTGAAGGACAACTCCAATTTGAATAAATAAATTCCGGTGTTTAAAAATGTATATATTGGCCCCGTTGCTTTCTAGTCATCTTTGCATCCTTTAATCCCTTAAAAAAAAAAAAAATGGAACTGATCAAAGGAAAGAGCCCTGCCTTAGTGACAGTTGCTATTCACCATTGTAATAGGCAGGATGTGTGGCTGAGATAGAAAATCTTCTGATTTGGTGGAGTTAAGATCAAACTCAACACTGTTCACTTTCAAATTTAGTCGACATCCAATTCAGATATTTGAGACTTTTGAACATGCGAAGGCAGAAACATAGTGAGGAGTCAAGGGAGGAGCTATTCCTTATCAGGGAGGACAGTATTCAAATGTCTGTGCCTTATGCTCTTCATCTAGGTACAGGGTATTAAAGAGAGGCTCCTTAAGAAAGTAGAAAGTCTTTCTGTTTGGAAAGTCACAAAGAAAGACCAACAACTTGACCTTGAGTGTTTATGTTTGCCATGGGGAAATTTTTTTTTAAGCTTTTATTTACTTATTTGACAGAAAGAGAGAGAGAGAGAGAGAGCACAAGCAGGGAGAGTGGCAGGCAGAGGGAGAAGCAGGCTCCTGGCTGAGCAAGGAGTCCCATACCGAACTTGATCCCAGGACGTTGACAACCTGAGCTGAAGACAGATGAGATGCTTAACCAACTGAGGCATCCCACCATGGGGAAACTTTAAATGAAAAATACAAAGAAGTGGAAAACAGCAAGCTCCTTGAAAGTGAGCTTTATGTCTCTTTATATTACATAGTCTGACACAGCACATAAGCCTATGTGATAAGTTGGCTTCCTTGGGAAAATCCAATTGATTGGCACACCTTTTCCAAAAATAGAACCTTCCTTGAGGATATATTAAGCATGGCTCTTTCCCAGTTCCCTTTTGCCAAATAGCACACACTTACAGAAAAGGTTATCAAGGACATACTTGAAATAGGACCAAATCAACTAATGCCCCAGTGGATGGAACCTTTGGGATGACCTCATCAGTACCCACACAAACCCACTGAGTTAGCCAGTCCTCACAGCTTATAATGGAGCAGCTAACAAACAAACAAACAAACAAACAACCTGTGGCTGGGGGAGTGGAGGAAATAACACGAAAGAGTCATCTTCAGCTTAACTTATCCCCTTTTGTATGTTTCATAACCTAATGTGGGAAGATAAGGGAGGAGATGATGGTTCTAGAGAGAATTCGGGCAGGAGGAGATCTGACCTGATTGATGGAGAAATCCAAAGAGAAACTTCCATACCCCTGGACTACTGTATACTGAGATACTGCCCCTCAGGATACCTGGTACTGCCCAAAGGGATGTCTGAACATTACATTTCTCTTAGCTTTTTCCATCTTAAATAATTGGGTCTTTCTCTGATCAATCTGCCCAGCAAGATGTAAGATGTTTTATATAATCAAAGTAGTAACTTTGAGTCTCTCATCCCAGTATGTAACAGTCTGGCAGACCAAAAAAAAAAAAAAAAAAAGTAAACCCATTAAACATGGCCAGTCCTTCACAATCTGGCAAAACTAGTTTTGTTTCAGATGACAAACTTACTCATGAAATGTGTCTTGGGAGAGTTTTTAACTGAACGTAGTTAAATATCTAATCCGTTTTGCGCACCTTTGTTTTATACTTCTCCGTTTGTCCACTTACTCAAGAAATATTTATTCAATGCCTCCTGTTATTAGCAAGGTACTATGCTGGGCACAGAGAAAACTTAGGTAAACATGATAAGTATCAAGGATATTAATACTGATCAATAAAGCCCCCTAAAAATGATTCACTGTGAGGTATTCTAAACAAATGACTTTTTAAAATGTGGTTATTAGGGTGCTTGGGTGGCTCAACTGGTTGAGTGTCTGCCTTTGGCTCAGGTTGTGATGGAGCTGGGGCTGGGATTCAACCCCTGCTTTCTGGCTCTCTGCCCTGCAGAAAGCCTGCTTCTCCCTCTACCTCTGCAGCTCCCTCTGCTTGTGCCGTCTCTAGCGTGCGTGTTCTCTCTCTCTCATAAATAAATTTTAAAAATCTTTAAAAAGATAAATAAATAAAATTTATTTATTTACAATTTAACCAAATACAATTTGGTTCTTATCTTCCCTTGCTCCTCCTGATGAGCCCTTTCAATCCTACTATAGAAATACTGAAAATACTTTGGTGGAGCGAAGTACAAAAAAACCCAGTTTGCGGTATAAAAGAAAAAATGAAATTGGCACTCCCTTTCTGCTCTTAGAAACATGAGGACTTTGCCTGCTCTGGGGGTTCCTGTTCTTTTGGAAGCCCTCAGCTGGTCTTTAGCAGCAATGATGACATAAAGGAAAATTGCATTCTGATGCAGAATTCAGCCCCTTCATCTTTCTCCTTTCTCTACAGCATGAAGCTAGGGGCCCATAGAGGATCTAATATCAAAAGGAAGACGGTAATACCACTACATGGAGAAAAAAAAATAATTACCAAATTTCCTGAATAGTAAACAGCCTAAAAAAAGAAGAAGCTGAACCCTTTGATAGCTTGGCCCTTGGTCTGCCCGTGAATGCCTTAAGGATTATATCATCAGACTGACTCCAGCAGCCCGTGCTATTGTTTCAGAAGGAGGAAGCAACGCAGAAGGGGAGGGAGAAAACGGGATGGGTGGGAGCAGGTCTGCCCTTGGGGAGGAGAGTGTTGGATTTTGAAGGTGCGGTTATCAAATGTTCATGTAGTGAGGCTAGAAAGACAAATTGAACAATTTCTCAGCGTCTGCGGAAAGGAGGTTTCTCAAGGCCATTTCTCCTTTTCTTGGGGGATTAACGTAAACGTTTGGATTCAATAACTTTTCTACCACAGATGACATTAGCTCAAAAGAGGGATAAAGCGACCTGAAGTTACCCAGAAAAGTTATTGCTGTAAACTATCACCTGGGGGCAGTCTTGTGACTGTTAAATTTCTTCCGCCTCATTCTCGCCAGGATTGCACTCCCCCCCCCCCCGCCACCTTTTCTTTTCCTCGATGGGCTCAATTTCTTTATCTGAGGTTGAGGGGTGAGAAAAAAAGGGCAAAGGGGAAGGACGCTCGGGAACTAAAGCTCACGCCCTTCTCGATCAGGCGGGAGGCGATAGCACCAGACCGTTGGGAACAGTTTCCTTTGGGTCTTTTAAATGAAAAGCCTTGGAAGCTGAGGAGGCGGCAGGGTGGGGGCCACAGACAGCGGGTCCTGGGATACTAACGACCTCAGCGCGGATGGCAAGAGCCAGAGTCCCGGGATTCCCGAGATTCCGGGAATTTACGGAGACCCCGGGCCCGGGGGCGCGCGCGCGCGCGCGCACACACACACACACACACACACACACACACGGCCCCGCCTCCCTACCCCACCGCGCGGGGCCTGCCCCGCGGGTTCCGAGATGCCCTGGCTCCCGCCCACGACCGCGCGGGGACTAGTTGGCAAAGGGCAGAGGGGGGGTATAGACCCCACCGGACGCTCCCTGACCAACGTGGATACTCCGGCGGCGGCAGCAGCCAGGCCTGCCCCTGTCTAGCTGCCGCCCTAAGCCCTCGCTCACAAGCTAGGGCCGTCCCTAGTCGGCTCCGGAGGAACTTGCCGGCCCGAGCCCGAGCACCCACAGCGGGCGTGGGGCTGGCCGGGGCCGCCCGCCTCCCCCCATGGCGGGCCGGGGACACGCGTTGCAGCGAGGAGGGATGGAGGCTCACTAGCTGCATCCTTGGAAGTCGGGCCTCCAGAAGGTCCGAGTCCCGCGTGCTGTTTCGACGGGGATGGTGTCTTAGCATTAAGAGCTCCTAAGACCTTCCTGCGCTAGAGGCTAAAGTCGGGGCAAGGGAAGCGGGTTGGACCCTCCGCCGGGCGGCCGGCGGGAGCGCGGGGCCTAGACGGTTCTGGCCCTCGGCGTGCATGTGCTGGTGCAGCCCGGGAAGCGGCTAAGCGCCAGCGCAGTCGGGCCTACGAGCCGTAAGAGTGTGGGGACAAACCTAAGAGCCCCAAGTCCGAAACAAAGCCAGAGCCTCGCTCCACAAAACAGCGGCGGAGAGCCTGGGTTTACGAGGGAGGGCTTCCTCAAGGCTTTACCTCCCCCCACAGGCCCAGCGAGCACGCATAAGAAGGGGGCACCCGCAAAAGTCAGGAAGAGGGGAAGCTTCCTGGAGGACTTGGCCTCGGCTTTAACCTGGAGCCGGAGGCCTCTTCGGGCCCAGAACCACACGCCGGTTTGCGCGTTGCGAGGTGGGCGATCCGAGCCCTGGGCACCGCCCGCAGGCTCCACGGAACTCGCAGCGCCGACCCATTTCTCCGGAAGTTGTGCCCAGAGGGGCAAGCCCTTAGTGGAAAGGAGGGCGAGGCCGTAGCTTTTCTATAATCTTAAAAAAAAAAAAGGAAGAAAGAAAGAAAAGAAAAAGAAAGAAAAGAAAAGAAAAAGAAAATTCAAGACAATCCCCCCCTCACACACACCCCAACCCCGCGCCTCCAGAAGACCTGAAAGAGGCATATCTGGGTTAGGGTGAACAAGGCGCCTCAGTCCTTCTTCATCTCGAGCCCCTAGAAATAAGGCGAAGGGTCCTTTGTGCACCCTCCCTGGCTGCCGCAGCAGCCCTCGCGGCCCGCCCACGTGGGGAATTGCCCCGGTGGGTTGCGTGGGAATGAGCCCCCGCTGGGAAACCTTGCGAGGGGGTAAGGGGTGCGGGGGAGCCCGGGTCGAGCCCACCGAAGGCTCTTCGGTTGTCCCTGTGGGTGTGAAATCCGCGGAAGCCCCGGCCCGAGAGGCGTATTTGGAGGCAGAGCTGGCTTTCTAGTGGGCCCTGGCCAGGCGTTCGGCCGCGCTGCTCCCGGCTCCCCCAGCTTTTTCCTTTTTTGCCTCTTGCGGCCCCACCCGAGTTCCGCACGGCTCTTCCCGCCTGGGACAAAGGCAGGCGTAGCAGCCTGGTCTCCGTTTGAATACCGCGGACGTGCCCGAGTTGCCCAAGGAGCTCCTGCGCTTCGGAGGGCGGGGACCCAGAGCCTGACCTAGAAGCCTCTACTGTCTCTGCGACGAGTGGAAAGCGCAGAGCTGCGAAGGATGCGTTTTGGCACCGCCCGCTTCCTGCGCGCTCTAGGTCGGCGGCCGGACTCCCTTTTCCAGCACCGGTGGGCGGTTGGGGTCCTCAAGCAGCCTCGCTGCCTCTCCCACTGGCCCGCAACACTTTGGGCGCTGCCACTGAACCCGGGCCGGGAAAGGAAGAGCGCGCCCACCCCTGGGTGGTGGCCGCCTGGCCTTGTAATTTAGCGATCCAACGCCGCCAGGGTGTGAGCGTCTCTCACCAGCACAGGTGCAGTGAAAGTGATTGGGCGCGTTTAAGTCCGAAGCTCTATTTCCAAAAACTAGTTGCAGAAATAAGAGCGATGTTCAGAAAAGGAAAAGCCGTTTGCTTCACTTGTTTAAGGTGAAAGTGAAAATGTTTGCAGCTTGATATAGCTGAATGATTTTCTCTGTTGACTGCTTCACTAGATACAGCTAAGGCGAATGGACAATTAGAGAGGTCGCGCGTGCAGTTTACACTTCTCTGAATCTGTAAAAGAAAAGGCTCCCGTTCTCAGTGCCCTCTCGTCACTGCCTTCGCTTTGAGAGAATTGTACCCGCCTCGGCCGTTGGCGTAGGATGTGCTTGAATGCAGCCACATCTGGACGAGTTCGGGTGACTTTCAACCCGCCCCACTCACCCGCCTTTGCCCCCGTCCCTCCAGCGGCATTATATCCATTGGCATTTTGTAGTTGGCTTTTCTATCTTTGGGGACGTTTTACCTTCCTCCCTACTCTTTTGTCACACCCTACCCTAGTTGACCAAAAACAAAGGAGGTGGGCACTTCCAGACGGAATGCCCATATGAGTACCTCTTTGCTTGGCCTAGAGTGTAGAATTCGAAGTCACTACCCAGGAATATGCTTGTACATGCAAATACCTAAGGCAAGCCTGCTGAGCCTTATTCACTAGCTCTGATAAATCTCAGAGGGTCTGAGCATTCAATACTAGGGAGTTCAGATCGGATTTTAACCAACTATGGCAGGAAGCCACAGGCCACTGTCTCATTTGCTGCTTCACATCCAGAAAAAGTCACACACTGATAAAGCAGATAAGTTAGTAAAGATGCATGAAAATGATTGCAACAAACAAACAAACAAACAAACAAACACTAAGTGATATTTTGAACTTACTTGCAGAATTTCTGAATTTGGAAAGTAGGAAAAACTCTTCTTCCCTTCTGTTTTTTCTGTAGGTGGATTACACTGTGTGCAAATGACATTGTGTAGTACTGTTGCAATGTGTGTGTATTTGTGTGCACATGTGTTTGTGTGTGAGAGGGTGATATTGAAGTGTGCACCTATGGAAATTGCCCTAAACCAGTCTCTCCTCCTCTCTGGCATATGCAGTGAAAAGAAATTCTTTCATTGCAAACTTTATGATTCCCAACCTCCTTAGACTGCTCCTGGAAGGGGAACAGGCTTTAGGAATGGAAAGCATTATTTAAAAGGGATTTAGCACACTCTGCTTCTCAGCATTTCCCCCAAATGTAGTCGGACTGGAAGTTGGAGCTCAAGGCTGTCCCTCCCCCACTTCCACAGAGGCACAGGAGGAAAAGTGTGAACTCCTAGGGCGCCAGCAGACTCGTTACCACCTCTGGCAATGACCCAAAGTGTGCGTGTATCTTGAAGTCCGAGCCCCATTGCTCTGATTGTTCAGAGCTGAAAGTCCCACAGACCTTTCATGAAGTCAAGTCATGGATGAATTTGTACTCAGACACACACATTTTTACAAAGGAGAGCTTAGTAAAATGCCCTACACGTGGTAGACATTCAGTGATTATTTGTTGAGTGAATGAATGAACTCATGTATATTTATTCTTTCCAAGGCAATTTTTAAACTAAATAAGCTTGTATATGCATATGTAACATATATGTAACAAAGAATTGTGTGCCCAGAATATATGGGAATTTTTGTGTCTGTCCCTTTTTGCTTTCCAGTTTTCCCCGAGCACCCCCTCCCCCAAATCCCTGCCTGAGGCACAGGTCTCTGCAACTAGTTGGTAAGCTTATCCGTCCCCCACCAAAGCCTGTCAGTCAGCCAGTAAAAGCAAATGCGTTGCTTTGGTCACGTCCTTACTTCCCTCACAGATCACACTCATGTTTCTATAAAGGTTCTTCGGCTAATTTCATCCTGCACACCCCCACATTCCTTTATACTCTCTATAGGTGGTATAGTGCTTGGGTTTCACAGGCCTGGAAACAGCCAGATCGCCTCTGTTAACAGACCGAGCCTCAATCAGCATTTTCACAGACTGGACAAAGTTCCCAGGAAAGCTTTGTTTTGGGTCTTAATATGGGAAAGGATTGCCAGTTCCGGGAAGGACAGAAGCCACTGTTTCCAATCTGGCTGAGACTAGTCTCATGCTCTAGGTTTGCATTACAAAGATGTGTATGTAATCGCAAATCCGTGTGACTTAGAAATTACAAACCTGGTGCCTCAGAGAAAAGAGTCCAGTGCCAGGATTTCTGAGCTCAGTGGGTCTCAATACTGCTATCAGTAGACCCAACTCATCATCCTTCTGAGGGACCTGGAGGACCCTTTTCTGTGCCCCAGCCAGCCTGCTGCCACCTGGAGGACAAGGATATCTTCTTCTTCCTTTTCCCCCCATACCCTTTTGAAGAGGAGCAAGCTGGAAGGAGTAGCCAAACCACTTGCCCTAGTCACCACAGGGCGGGAGCCCTGCTAACTTCTGTTCTTTTGGGACAGAGTCTGCTTGAGCCTGAGAGACCCAGGAAAACAAAGACAAAGACTTTTCCCTTTCCCCTCTGTTCTCCTCTTCCTCATCTCTCATCTCTTCCCTCACAGTCTCCCTAGCATTTGGAAGTCCAGGAGGTCCAGGAGGGGGGCTGTCTCTAAAGGCTTTGCCTCCAAGGCTGCTATCTGCTTCATCAGGAAGGGCAGTGGGGGCAGGGTCAAGAAAGAAGTATTTTAAAACTCCACTAAAGCCAAACTGAAAAAAAAAAAAAAAACTCACAAAAACAAACAAACAAACGAACAAACCAGTGGCAGCTCTTCAGAGGACAACCTAGAATGTTTCAGACCACACTGCCAGCCCCACAGGAAGGATATCTCCTCTTTAAATGAGATGAACAGTGATCAGGACTCAGGGGTTGGGGGAAAGGGGCCCCACAAACAGACTGAGGAGGTGGAGGGGGGTCCAACTTGTTTCTGACCAGGACAGCTAGAAAAATGTCAAACTCTGGCTGCCTCTGGAGCTGCCCCATGGTGAGCCCTTTCCAGGAACAGGCCTGACCCAGGAAATAGTTCTCCCAATGAGGCTTTGAATTTGGGTCAGGACACTTGTGATCCTCTGTTTCCTCACCAGTCTGTCCCATCCACATCACAGGCTAAGGCCCAGAAGGGCTTTGCTACTTGCTAGCGCTTTACAGTTTATAAAGAATGGGAGCAGTGACAACCCAAAGGCTCCGGGACCTGGGCAGCATGCCGTCTGCTGCCTTCTTGAAGTTCTCTGGGGGCTGCTTTCTGGGTCGCCTTTAAAAAACGAAATCAAACCCAACTCAACAGTGTTGAATCAGCTGCTCACTCTACCAGACCCGTCCCCCCGATGTGATCTACAGCCGGGATCGCTAATGGTCACCTAGGGACAAATTAAAGAATTGAAAATGCTGAGCTTGAGAAGCCGAATTCCTTACACTATCTGGGGTCGTTAATCACCCAGCAGAAACCAGCCCAGCAAGCAGGAAAAGTGGCTAGAGGGACAGAAAGACAGCGTAGGTCTGTGCGCTGGTGTTTGAGGGTCTCAGGTGGAGGGATTCCAATGTAGTTGTGCACATGTGTCCGATGTGTTTGGAATCCGCGGCACAGTTGACGGTCAGCAGGAACCGTAAAGGCCGTTTCGGCTGCTCTAATCGCCCTGATTTTACAAATATATGTGAACTTGGTGATCGTCACCAAGGTAGTAAGGTTAGTTCGTGACTCGGTGGCCCAGTGAGTCGGGTCTACGCCCACACGCATCGGCTTCCCGAGATTTTGCTTGTTTTTTTGCCCAACGCGGTGAGAGAAACCGGAGATTCGCGTTCTGAGAGTCCCTGGGCCCCCTGGGAATCCACCTCGGGGGGCGGGGTGGGGTTAAGGGTAGTGCACCGAACGGGAAGGCGCGTGCCTGGAAAAGTGGGATGCTCGAGCCTAGCAGAAACAGGAAAGCAAGTATCTGGGGGTGGAGGGGTGTCACTTCTGTGCAGACGAGGAAGGGGAAGCTTCACTAAGCACCACCATCTAGGGTGGGGATCGCTACAAAATGAACATCCGGGAAACCTGGCGCTTGGGCTGGGTAGTCTGGCACCAGGTCTTCCGAGAAATAAGCACTCTCCCAGAGCCAGCCCCCTGCCCATCCGGAACCCAGGAGTACGGGCCTGGACACCCCTCCTCCTGGGGCCTGGACGCCGGCAGCGCAGCTCCCAGACTGAGACGCGGGGAAGCCCAGGCGCTGCGCTCTTCGCTCCTCGCTGTGCCGAGGCGGTGGAGGGCTTCTGGCGGTCACACTCCCCAGCGGGCAGGCTCCGGGCACTGGGTTCCACCAGGGCCTGCCCAGGCCCGCTTTTCAACTCGATGCCACAGTTAGCCGCTCTTCTAAGTAGCCCCAGAGCTATATAGAGACAATTTGTTTGGTGAAGCTCCTAAGACAATGGAAAGTTACGAGGTTTCCTGGATGTTGTGTTCGGGAGGCGGGGCCGGGACCCGCTGACGGCGGTTTCCCCAGCCCTATTCCCCCCCACCCCCCGCCCTGCCCCCTCAGCCACCGGACAGCGGAAAGAGGTGGCAGCCTACTCCTGCCCTTCGGCCGGACGACCCACGGCTGCCGCGCCCTCCACCTCTGCACCTGCCTGGCTGAGGTGAGATGCCCGGCGCGCGTTGAGGGCGGTGCGCGCAGGCCCGCTTCCAGCTGCCGGAGCGGCCGCGGCGACGTCCTCGAGCGACGGGCGGGAGAGGGGAGTGTGAGGCTGGGGGTGGAGGACCGGTAGGAAGTCCCCCCCCCCCCCGGGGATTGGGAAGAATAAGAATTTTTGGCAACCTGGGTAAAAGGTCCTAGGTAATTTTGCCTCACAGTAACTTAGGACCAGTCAACGAAGTTTTAGGGACCTTGGTTTTCTTAACTAGGATTGAGAATAACAACATTATGTTGTCTCCACGTCCTGGGGGAGTGACAGCTCTCTGGTCGGAGATGCAGTCCCCACGGCGGCTGGGGAGAAGCGGAACCCAGGGCAGGAAGAAAGCAGGCGCGCTCTCCGTGATTTTAACCCATCCTGCTCTGGCAGGAAAATCTGAAATTTAAAACATCAAAATGGCCACGCAGGGATAACGCAGGTCAAGTACAATCGAGGTGACACTGCGCATTTGGGCTTTCCTGGAAAGGACCGACCGCCGCGGTTTGGGAGCAGGCGAGTCTTCCGGCTGCCCCCGGGCGGGCCCCGAAGGGCGCGGGAAGCCCAGTGGGGACGTGGCGGTCCTCCTACTCGCCGTGCTTGGGAGGTGGGTTCTGCAGACGAGCGAGAAAAATCCCTCATCTCTGCCGCCTGGCTCCGCGATAACCTGGCGGCGAACGCCAAAAGGCGGCCAGCTCCTCCCTGGTATTCAACCCAACCTGGATTCAGCCTCTTTGGACGCAAAAATTCCCAAGCCCTGCAGACTCTCCACGCACTTCCCGCGGCTTCCGCCGCTGGACCCCGACCACCCTTTCGAGATTTTGGCGTGGCGGATGCCAAGCCCTGCTCTTCACAAGGAAAGGGCGAGGGGGCTCAGGGGAGCTCTGACCTAAGTGACCAGGCCTGAATAGCCGTCCAGTTGACCTGACACGTAGAAGCAAGTTCACAATCAAGATCCTGGCTACCTTCTGCCGGGAAAACCTGGGACTGGCCCGCATACCCCCCTTCCCCCCCGAATAATTCGAATCCTAACCTAATTCTCCCCAGTTCTCCCGGCAGAGCAGAAGTGACTTGCCTGCCGGAGCGCAGAGGAGGCTGACAAGGAGCCTCTGACGGCTACCTGGTAGAAACTTGGCGATTGGTAGCGTCTCCACGGTTTATTTGGGTATTTGGTGACCCCATCGTCCT
The DNA here is from genome assembly GCF_011764305.1 of Mustela putorius furo. NCBI lineage: Eukaryota > Metazoa > Chordata > Mammalia > Carnivora > Mustelidae > Mustela > Mustela putorius. The sequence goes on from NW_025421424.1 coordinate 3,006,278, forward strand.
TGATTAGCCACCCTCGCCCTCTCGCTCACCACGCCCCTACACAGTCCCCTAGTCAGTATTTGGGCTGGAACCTCGGGGCTCTGAATCTAGAGCGAGTGGAGTTGGTGAAGGCAAAGTTCCTCCATGCGCACAGAAACAGCGCAGTTACGCGGTTCCCCGCTGCGCACCCCGCGAAGTTGGAGGAGGAAAAAAATTTAAAATACACTGGGCAAAATTCATTGCTAAGAACACTTTGAAGTTGGGTAACTATTTCTGCGCCACTCTGCCCCACTCCTTCCCCCATCTCCCCCATCTCCCTGCTCAGCCAGATGCACCAGAAAGCGGCACTTTGATCTTGCAACGGAGTAATTTATATTTCTTTAAAACATTTTTTTTTCTGTGCAAAGATGATTGGACCGGGGAGAGCATAATGCAATTCCACGGGCTTGGGGCTGAGGAGCAGCTTTCTGGGCCGGGCCAGAGCTGGGCCCGGGATGCCAGGCACATCTGTTAGGGCCGGTTTGCAGCGCATTCCTCCTCGCAAGGGTTTTTTTCTTCTTCTCCCCCCTGGCCGGACAGGTCCGCGTGATTCACCCCAGGCATGAAGCTGGGCTTTATTTGTCTTTGACCTAGAGATGCTAGAGAAGTGTGGAGAGGTTGGCCAGGGCGGGGGGGGGGGGCGGGGGGCGGGAGGCAGGGGGGGTGGGTGGGTCCGGGAGGGGGGGGGGGGGGGGGGGGGGGGGGGGGGGGGGGCGGAGGTGTGCAGTAAGAAAGGCAATGAGTCAGGCTCTAAGTTCTGTGCATTGAATTGGAAGAGAGGGGAAGAGGAGCTCAGAGAGTAAAGACACCTTCTGCCTTGCTGCGAAGAACTTAGTACCTGCCACCGTATTCCCGGCCAGGAAAGGGGTAGCTGCAGACTCCGTGGGTGGAGGGCCAGTATCAACCCGACCTTTCCCGCCACAGGGATTTACTGAAATAAAACAGAAGTGCAAACTTTTCTGGCACTTTGCCTAATAACCTCAAATTGGATTAGATGCTTGAGAATATTGAACTCCGTACAGCGCCAGTCAAACGCCAACTCCACCCATCTGCACACCCAGCAGAGATCCTCCCTTTTCTGCGGAGGTCCTCCCGCCGAGCTCCCAGCGATCAAGGGCATGCTTGGAGTCTCGGATTCCCTGGGGTCCTTGGCGGGCCAGCCCTTTCACCCCACCACTTCCTATTCTCTAATTCAAATCTCTCCTCTTTCTTCTCTCGGAGACCTGGGGGCTGTGTATCCTGCAAGTCACAGATCTTGGAAGAGACACGCTGAAGGCTTACCCATCTTCCGTCGGCAGGGGGGTCTTACTAGGCCACTGGGGTCTCTGGAGGAGTCTGGTTTGTACTAAGAACCCTAAGCTAGGCGATTGGCTACAGGGGCTCTGCTCTGCCTGAGGAAGACCCTTTCCAGGCCACGTCCCTAATCCTCTGTCCTCACTTACCCTAAATTCTGTTCTGGGAAGATGGATCAGAGTGGGGGACACTGATTTAAGGCCCAAGCCAGGGTTAGGATTGTAGGCGGTGAAGCAGTCCTGCCCTTTTTCCTTCAATGTTTCCCCCTTTCTCCCCCTCTTCTTTCCTTTTATTTTCCCTTTCCTTCCTTCCTTCCTTCCCTAAGTTTTGTCTTTCCTTCTATCCTTTCTATCTCTTATGTTTCTCTGGATTTTATTTTCTGTAGCCTCTCAGCCCCAAAAGTCCCAGTCCTGTTTCTCAGGCTCTGAGGAGGCCACTCAAATTGCCCACCAGCACTGCTAGATCAGGGAAAGAGCTTGCTGGATGCCTGGGAACAAAATAGAAAGCAAAACAGAAGCTGACCGTCTTACAGTGGTAAGGGCCTCCCGGGGCCTGAGGTGAAGGCCTGCGACAGGGACTGGCTCCCCCTGCGCATTCTTTTCCTCCCTTTGCCCTAACACCCCCACTCACACACCTCCCTCTCCACCCCACAGGACACATATGAGGTCCGCTTCTAGTTACAGTGTAAAAATTCAGGAAAAATAGATGGAAAGGAGGCAAGTGAGAGTCCCAGGCAGGTAGAAAAGGGAACTGGGTCAGGTGGTTAGTTGGAAAAATGCATCTTGTGGCCCTGTGGAAAGCTCCTGGGCCAGAGAGATGGGGTGGCCATTACCAGTGAGAGCACAGGGGAGGCTGGAGAGCAGCATGGAGCTCCCGCCTAGGGAAATAGCCACAACCAGGACTCCAGCACATCACTACACTGCCTCGACAGGAGTTTTCCTGCGGCGTGTGCTCAGAGCAAGTCAGCCAGGGAGACTGGATTTGCCATCAGGGGGAGAGAAAAAATAGCCCAAGAAGAGAGGCTGCCAACATTCCACCAAGAAACCAAAATCAGGAAAAGGGAAAAAGGCGAAGGGATGGTCTGCCTGAATTTCAACCTCTTCCCGCTTTTTGGATCCTGCAGGAAGCAGCTGGCTGGGTCCAGTGCCTTGGCCATCCCAGGGACTGTTCTCCATCTAAAAAGCTCCCTTCACACCCACAGCCCTAACTCCCCAGGCCTGCCTGCCTTCACTGGTTGTAAAGGGAGGAGGCTGCAGTCCCCTGGGCGCGGAAACAGGACTGGACTCTGAGTCCGGCAGAACCTGAAGGTTTCCTGGGACTTTGGGGTATCCTTGCTGAGGTGCACCCTTGCAGGAGTGAGGATTCTGATGATGAGTCTGTTTTTCACCTACGGCTGGCTTGTCTGTGGCTCCACAGTGAGTCCTCCTTGGGCACCAGGGACCTCTGCTTTTCTCTCCTTTCCTACCAATTAAACCTAAAAGCTATTCCTCCCAAGCCAAAGTATTTCTTCCAAACTCCAAAGTTCACCCTTATGGTGATCCCCAAGGCCCTAGGAATTTTCCCTCTCTGTTCCCTTTTATGCGACAAATCTGCTCTCTGGGACCTCTGCTATTTTGAGGAATAAACTGCTGATAACCGTCAGTGCTGGGGACACAAGACCTGTTCCTTATTTGTGTTTCAAACAGATCTGTGCTGGAGAAATGAGGACTAAAATATACTATAGACCTCAAATTTGAGCCCTGTGAATATGTGCACAGGTGGGAAGGGGAAGGAGGTGGGAGGAGGAGAACTCACTTTGAAAATATTTGAGGGTCCACCCATAGGGAACTGCATCTTCCTAGAGACTTTGGAGTTTTGTTGTCTATGCCAGATTAACACACTCTGTTCTCAGGAAACTCCCAGTCTGAGGGCAGAAGTGATGGTCTGCATGGCACTGGCTACCATCCACCACGGGGTGGACAGATGCCAGTGGGGACCAACAGGTGCTTTGAACTGAGCTGGGATGGGGTGGGGCTCAGTTGCCTCCTAATTGCTCAGTTACCAGCCTGCAAGTGTTTTGGAGAAGATCTGTGCCTGGGGGAGGGGATGGGTGATGTGCAGCCAAAACCCTTTCAGGGAATAGGTGGTTTAGGGGTTGAATCAATACAGGATCTGAATACTGTAAAACCCATGCTTCTAAAGCGAAGCATCTCTGGTCCACTGGACCGCTGGGCCAGGAGGGAAGGTCCAAGGCTGGCAAGTCTGAGGGTAGAGGCCAGCTTGAGGCTGGTACCACGGAAAAGCCACGGGAGGGAGCCAACCAGAGCTTGGCAGCTTGATCTCAGTTGAGCTCCACCAGAGATGGCAGCCTTTCCTCCTCCCCCCGCCCCCCCAGTTCCTTTCCCCTGTGGCTGGTGGCATTGTATCTTTCCTATTCAGCCCCTGTGGGGTTTTACCCTGAGGAAAGGCAGGATGGATCTCTAGTCCTTTTATCTCCTCCCTCACATGGGGAAGGCCTTGGGGTGTATTTCAGATGGGGTAGGCTTTTTTCAGGCTGCCTGAGACAATTCCTTCAGACAATTCCACCAGTTCCTCCCCATCCCATTCCCTTTGCTGAAGTCCCTTAAAGGCAGAGACAACCTAGGCATATAAATTGCATGTTAGTGCATTTGCACACAGAGAGGCTGGAGGTATAAGGGATTGAGGCTATAGAGCTAGAATACCTGCAGTGAAAGCTGTGAGACCCCTGGCAAGTTACATAACCTTTTTGTACCTCAGCTTTCTCCTCTGTAAAATGGAACTAGTAGCCCTGGTTCTTGGTTCACAGAACTTGAAGTGGATGGAGTCAGTTTATGTAAAGCACTTAGTACAAGGCCTGGCACAAAATAGAAGGCTCAATGAATATTAGCTCTTCACAAGTGGTGCAGACGAGAAAGAGAGGAGATACGGAATGAGACTCAGCCCCATGAGAGGGAGGCTGTGGAAATACATACTTCTTAACTTGTCTTTCTGACTTGCCTGGAAGGAGGGGCCTCTGGATGGTAATGCCTCCGCTGGTTTTCGCGCTGGGCCAGAAGTTCTCATTTCCTGTGAAAGCGGTCAAGGAGAGCAATATTGGGGGCAGGGGTTGGTGGTGCCGTGCCCACCCTCGTGCCACTGCTCTTGGCCGGCAAAATTCTCAAACATTCTGGGGCTGCAGACACCACTCTGGATTGGGAGAATATGGATGCGCTAATTGTTCTGCCCTGGGATGCCTTCATTTGCCTGGATTGGTTGATGGTCCAAGTCTCTGGAAAGTATGTAAAGTTAAGTGGACACTTTTCTGGCTTAGAGATAGACAGCTTTCTTTGCCCCTGGTTTCCTGGGGTGCTTGGCTATGGGTTAGAATAAGATGACTGACTCCCCCCACCCCGTCGTTTTTTTTGAGTGCCACCAACATGGGATTGCCCCCGCCATTCCCAGTGGCAGATCGCATAACTCTGGCAATGTCAGCTTCTCCATGGACACTCACCGTGTGTCTTTGTTCTGAAAGACCACTGGAATTGGAAAACAACTGCAGATATGCATATATATGTAATTGGTTTTATATTATAGGTGTATATTTTGTATTTATAATAATGTTTTATATATATAAACATTTTGAGGGCTCATTTGCCAAGATGACAAAGGTCTCCACTTTGGTAATATCCCTTTGCCAGCTAATTTCCTTGTCACCAGCAATGGGATGCCCATCACCCAGGAGTTCTGGGTACTTTTTACACCCCTACTGATGTGGTTTTGTTCAAGAAGGGTGGAAGAGGTGGCTTATGAATTATGGACAAACACTGACGAAAAACCTCCTGTGACCTAGCTTGCAGGCCTCTTCCCAGCTCCTCCTCCAGGCAGAGGGCAGAAGCAAGCACAGTTCTGGCCCCTATAGCTACCCCAACTTCCACACACCCGAGGGGTTAATTCCCCAGCCGCTCCTTGGAGCTATGCAGTTGGAGAGCCGTTTTCCTACTCTTTTTGTATAATGGACAATTTGTTCTTCACTCCTGAAGAGGGAGAGGTTGATCCATAAGGAGGCTATAAATATCTCCTTGCCAGATTTTGCCAGTGCCGGCTCAGGCCCAGCTAGCTCGACTAGTTCTACCAAGTACATTTTTGCTCCTGGGTGGCTGATTTTTTATTAGTGACAAGCGAAATCCAAACACTTACAGCAAAAAAGCCATCACATCAAGAACCTAATGTATCAAATCATTTGCCTTTAGCTGCTGGTCTTTGTGGGTGCCCTTCCTCCCAGCCTGACTATTGCCAGCCGCTGTCCTCCATCCCAGCCCCAGGAACTCCTGAGTATCTCCTTTAGGTCCCAGGACCTTGGCCAACTGTGTTAGACTGTGGGGCCTGGGACTTCTCCCCCTCTTCATCCCTGTAAGCTTTGGATAATCCTTCCTCTCAGTGGAAAAACCAAAGGGAACTCTTAACCTTGCTTAGCCAACCACCTGCAAAACCCACCAGGAAAAGAGAGATGGAGTCACATTTAGGGGCAAACCTGGAAGAGCTGGGAGTCCACGTGTCAGAAAGAACTCAAAAGGATGCTCTGCTCTGTCTGGCTCCTGGAGTTTGGCATTCTGGCCCAAGGAAGGGACTGGATACAATTAAAAACTATACAAGACAAACCCCTGCTGCTCCCACTTGGTGTCATTTCTCACTGCCCAGTTTTTCAGTCCCCGCTGGGTCTTCAGGGCTTTGGAGAATGCCCTGGACTCCCCAAGGCATTGAGGCCTCAGAGAGTTGGTGCTCCTCATTTTCCCCTTCCTTTGTCACCTACGAGACTGTGCCTACAGATGAAGATCCATGCAGACGAAAGAGGACAATGTCAAGGCAGCCACACGGATTAAGATTCTGGAAGCCAGGAGAGGCCAAGGGACCTGTGGAGTTGGGGGAGAGATGCACCAGTAGGCATTCTGGTAGATTTCTGCAGACTTTGGGGCCAGCTGAGTGTGTGGGCAGAATTTTTCCCCAGATGGGGCGTGCCTGATGCTTTGTACACAACACTGGGTTGTTTCCACATGCATGTTTGATTCTAGAAAGGCATGTGTGTACACCCCTGTAGTTGCATGTGGTGCGTCCTTACTACTGTGTTTGTGTATATTGCCAGACAGATAAAACCATAGGCTTCATATAGTCATGCAAAATAGACGCATGAGCTTTGTACTTACAAGGTTTCTATACAAATATATAGTAGTTATGGATGTGCCCACGTTTATTTTGGGGTGCACGCTGGTGTCTTCAAAATTTGGTTTGGGTTGCCTAGGGTTTCCCTGCAACCCTGAGCTCAGGAAGGTGCCGGGATATTACCTTCTAGCCCAGGCCAAGCAAGGCGAAGGAAAAGGGCTGGAGGGCCTTCCAGAAAACCCCCTAGCCTCTCGGCCACCACGTGCCCGCCTCTCCCAGCTCCTGGGGATGCAGAGGCAGGCTCCTCCCTCACCCTCAGTGGGCTCAGCGCAGGCTCGAGGTTTCGCTTCCTGCGAAGGCGGGCAGGGCAGGAGCAGGCGGTGTCCAGGGCGGGCACAATCTGAAGGCGATGGTCCGGCTGCCGGCTGCCGGCTGCCGGGTTGCACCATACGCCCAGGGGAAAGAGGAGCTGGGCCTGGGGGAACAGGATTTCCTCGCCTCCTGGGCGCGGCCGCTCTGGGCATGGCCGCACAAGGCCCCCTTTGTGGAGGGGCCCAGCTTCTGCGCAGACCGAAGGCAGCGAACAATAGCGCAATGTTGCCGCCCGCCGGCCCAGGCTCTCCGGGTTACACCACGGCCGCCGAAGGCGAGGAAACCGGGTGGCGCTTTTTTATAGTTACAAACATAAAATCGGGGCTTTCTCCCCTTTCGCTCGCCCCCTACCCCAACGCCGATAGAAAGCAGATAAATTTATGAAGGGCGAGCTAAGAGAATAATTACAGGGTGAAGGCCGTTAAATTTTATTTCCAGTCCCAAAGGCAAAACCTGCGATTTTATTGCAAACATCTGGAAGGACCAAGAGGTGGGCACGCTGCTGGTTTAAAATAAAAACAAAAGATTTTATTTCGCGAAAACAAAAAAACATCATTAAAGACCCTTTCGCCCCCACGGACATTTATTTTAAAAAGTGTGAGGGGGTGGCAGAACAGTCAACGACGCACGCGGGTCCCAGAGCGCCCGGCAACCTGAACCAACCTGGACACTTGGACATGCGGGCTGCGGGAGTGGGCCTGCGCACTCTCTGCGGGGCCGGCGTCCGGCGGGCGGTTCCAGAAATCTGCTCCCTCCCACGCCCACCCGAGGGCTCCAGGCCAGTTTTGCCACCGCGTAACTGGGCACCAATTTGGAAGAAGTGAAAAGTGGGTACGTTGGCTCCGTATTCCCCGAAGATATGGTCACAGGAACAGAAAAACCTCAGGTCTGTTCCGCCTCCGACCGATCATCTTTCCTGCTTTGCTTAGCTGTAAGGTATTTAGGGCTCCTTCACTCTGCCGGAGGGGAGACTGAGGCATAGGCCATGCATTGACTTGCCTAGGGTCACACAGTTAAGAGCTGAAGGGGACACGTTCGCTAGGCATCACCTGCCTTGGAGTCCGGAGGGTTACCTCCCACCCCATAGTCGCCTCATAATGTTTTATATCTAGTGCCTAGACAGGCTGAATTCATTGTAATTGCCTCACCCCCACCGGGTGTCCTACTCAAGTGTTTAAGGGCAGACTTAGGTGTCCTGCTGGCAACTATTTTTAAATTTGTTTTCAATTACTCAAAACTGCAAAGTCCCAGCGCCTGGTAGATCACCTTGTGTTGAGGCGTTAGCATTGGTGGTATTCAGTGTGGAGAAACAGAAGGAGGACTGGTATATTGGGGAGGTAGGGCTGTGTTACCAGGACGTTTGTCCTTATGCTGCAGAACTCTGTTGTTCCTTTGAAAAATCAAAATATCTGGACATGCCATTTTCAAATGAGCAGTCATTATGCTGCTCTTTCCTTCTGGGCATTCCTCCTGTCAAGGCTAGGACTGGCCACCCATTTCTCATAGGTCCCTACAGGTAGTCAGTAGGGTCCTCTCTTCTACTTTCCCCTTGATTTCCTCTGACTCTTCAGGTGCTTAATAACCCCTTCCTCTTTGGGACACTGCAGGCATGGGGTGGTGGGAGCTCCAGCTTGTTCCTATTCCATCAGGGTGAGGCCTGAAATAGACCAGTAGACTCCACCCAAGACCCAAGGTTGGAGGCTAGGAAACCCGGCCATTGCCTCAGGAATTAGCCTCACGCATTGGGCATCCCACTTTTATTCGTAAAGCTTAAAGGGGAGAGAAATGGGTCATGAGATTTTGAAAACCCTTTAATATAATGACTGGAGGAAACTGCATAGCACACCCCCAGATTTCTAATTTAATCCCCCAAGCGCTCCTTTTCTTCTCCCAGTCACATAAAATTATACACTTAAGTCACAGACATCAAACCATCCTGCTTAATCTTTCTCCAGACCTCCCTACCCATCAGTATAAGATCAAGAACCAAGGAATGCAGGACCCTGGGCTGGGGTGGGGAATGGGGGGTCTCCCATTAGATGGAACACTCCTATTTTCCTGACTGATCCAAAGCAACCTGGCTTCATGACCCTCTGATTTGTTTTAATGGCCTAACCCATAATTCTAAGATTTGTGTATGTATGGGATGGAGGTGGGGACCACTTACGTGTGACCGGAAGGAAGGATGTAGGAGCGCTTCAGAACTCTGTGCAGAGTGAATGTTTGTGGGTGAGGTGCAGCTGTACGCTGTTGAAGGGTATATGGGTATATGGTCACCTTCATCGTGCAGGCTTTCTGGACCTGCATAACGGTACCTAAGTAAACCAAAAGTTGATCTTTTTGAGAATGTTCACAGCCCCAGTGAGGGTGTATGTCCTATGGTGCATTTAGTTCGCAATCCAAACTAGGTCTGCAGAGGGAAGGTGAGAGGCTGCCAGAGGGAGATGGGTGATACAGGCAATGGGGAGGAGGAAGATGCTGGAAAGGAAGAGAGGCTGGCCCCATTGCCACTATCTCACTGGGCCTGGTCCCTGCAGGCCCCTGCCGGCGAGGCTGGTGGTGGTGACACCAGCCAGAATCAGGCGCCAAAATAGAGGAGAGCCTCAGAGGAAGGTAACTAACTGCCTGCTCCTGGCCTGCCCTTGTCTCCAACTCTTTTGCTGAAGCCCAGCGGTGGTGATTGCGCTGTCACTTTCTGCCAGGGCTCCTGGAAGCGGCACAGGGTGGTGACTGAGATGGGAAACCCTGCGTCTTGCCACCCAGACTCCCGGAGTTTGCAGCGCAGCAGCGCAGCAGCGGGAGACGCGGAGAGGGGCTTTGCGGCGGGCTTCTAGATCCCAGGGTGCTTAGAGTGCTGCTCGGGGATGCCCAAGCCTGAGAGAGGCTCCTGGAAGTCACTGGAGGCCAAGCCCGGCTGAGTCGCACTCAACTGGTGGCTTCCATTATTCTTTCTGCATTTGCTGCGCCACGGGCTTCCTCTAGTCTGGCTGACGCCCAGTATGAGAGGACTCCCAAAGTGTTCTTATTTGCTTTCTTCTGGAGAGGCCCAAGGTGGGTTCATGACATTCAGCCCTTCCGTCCAGCACCAGAGCAGTTCCAACTACAGTGTCAAGGACTAGATTTACCCTGTGGTCAGGAGGCGACTGTGGCATTTCAAAGGCCCCACGGGGCCCTCCCTTCTCGCCCCAAGGTGGAAGGGCAGATGGGCGCTTGTTCGTCGGGAGTCTGCCACTGCCCTGATCCCTCTGCCCTAGGCTTGCTGACTCTGTTCGGGGCCTGGCTGTGGGCTAGACTTGTCTGCTGAGCTTCTCAGTCTGGTCTGTCGCTGACACCGGTGGGCTGGCTCTTTCCTGCCTCTTTGCAGGGGGATAGAAGAGTGTCGACCAGGGCACTGGGATGGAAAGATCAGGCTGCGGTTAGGCTGCAGTCCGCGAAATAGGAGACCTTTTTTTTTCTGCTTGGCAGGATCAACTTCTGGGCCCCTCTGAACCCGCTCAGCGTTGGGCTGCGCTCCGGGTCTCAAGCCGCCGGCGACGAGTAGCGTAACCCAGGAGGGGGTGTGGGAAATTAGAATGGCCAGAGTGCTGGATTGAGTTCCAGAGAAATCCCTGACGACCACTCTGTCAAAGTTTTTTGGTTTTGTTTTTGTTTTTAGAGGGTGGAGAGGGAGGATCAACGAGAGGGGAGAGCTGGGTTCCGAAGTAATCAGATTTGAAGGGAATTGTGAAAAAGCTTTTCCGCTGTCAAAGTTACTGGCCGGCCTTGCCCATCCATCCTCTGTGGGTTCTCCAGAACAGGCGCTCCGGGCAGTCAACGCTCAGATCAGCATCCACGCCGAAGGGAAGGCGAACAGTTGCTGCGTGCGGGCCCAGTCAGGATATCGGCCGAGCGCGCGGTAAACCGGGCGCCGCACCGCGGGCCTCTTGCTTTGCCGAGTCTACGTCTCCTTCTTCACCAGGTAGAACTGGAAAGAGGAAGCGATCATTAGATTTACAATTACAAGACCCTGGGTAGTAACGGGGCGTCTTTGTTTATTTCTTTCGTTTTGCGTTAGCCAGAATTGCTTAGAAATCGTACAACAGGAAAGTAACCTGTGTGGCGAAATCCCGGCTGACCCAGAAGGGCTTATAGCGTCTGGGGGCTGGAGCGAGATTATCGGGGTCGTTTTCGAGCGTTTTAGGACAGGTTGAGAGCCCCCAAACTCCAGAGCAGTAATTAAAATCACTCTGGGCTTGCAACGTCTATGAGACTTAGCAGATTTGGGAGGAAAAGATACGGATTTGGGACGGACGGGCAGGGGTTTGGAAAGGCGAAGATCAGACCTAGACTTTCGGCCCTCCCCTCTCCCCCACAGAGAACCCGTGGGGGACCGGGAAGCCAGGGGTTAAAGCGGCCCAGGAGCATCCCCGGACTGCCGGCGCGGAGCCTTGGCCCGAGCCTCAGTCTCTCCCCTCCTCTCATTGGCCCGCGCTCTTAGGGTTTCTCCTGTTCCCTCTTCGCCATTGGTCGGGGGCTGGCTTTTTTTCCCCTCAGTCTTTCTCTTCCTCCCCCTCCCTCTCCCTCACCCCACGGACAGGAGCGCACCGCCTGCCCCCAGCTCCTCGCGAAGGGAGGAATTTAGAAAAAAAAGTTTCCCAGAAGTTTGGATCAGAGGAAGGACGGGAACACCAAGAGAGGAAGAGGGAGAGGGAGGAGAGAAAGGGAGAGGGAGGAGAGAGAGAATAAAAAAAAGATGAAGTCCAGTCTACACAGCCTGTGAGCGCCTGCCCCGGTGGGTGGGAAGCAGGACTCGGGCGCTCATGCAGCGAGCGGGCGGCGCTCCGGGCGCTCGTTCCTAGCGGCTGGGGCAGCTAGGGGCGCGGGTCGGAGGCGGCTGCGGAGGGCGGGGAAGGACGCAGGGGGAGGGTGCCGAGGACCCGCAGGGCCGCCGCCTCTGTCTCGGCCTCTGCGCCGCCGCCTCTCCCGGGCCCGGCCCGGCGGGCGCTCCGAGCGTGAGGGCGCGGGCTGCTCCCTCAGTAGCGGGGGCGAGCGGAGGCCGGGGTGCGGGCGGCTAAGATGAGTGAAAGGAGAAGATCTGCAGTCGCCCTGAGCTCGCGAGCACATGCCTTCTCCGTTGAAGCCTTGATCGGCTCAAATAAAAAGCGGAAACTGCGAGACTGGGAGGAGAAGGGGTTGGACCTGTCCATGGAGGCGCTGAGCCCCGCGGGCCCACTCGCAGACTCGGAGGACGCGGCCGCACACGGCCTGGAGCCTCACCCGGGTGAGTGCGCAGGGCCAGACCGAGGGAGGAGGGCGGAGAGGGGACGCCGGGCGGCCAGTCCGCGGGCGATGTGGTGTGGAAGGAGGCCCTGCTGCCTGACGCCCTGCCTTTCTCCGACGCGGGTTTCCTTTTCTTTGCGCAAACGTCTTAAGCTTTCCGCAAATTCGCTGCAAACAATTTGTGGGGAACTGAGCCTTGCATATTCGTCGTCGAACTCAGGCAAGGAGGCCTCGCTCGCACCCTCTTCTCTTCTGGGAGCGGAGCGCACTGTTCTGGTATCTATAGCTGAGCGGCCGCAGGCCCCGGGGGTTAAGGAGGGGCACAGATCGAAGGCGACCGCGGGAGCGGAGAGGGGCTGGGATTCGCTCCTGAGAGCTCCAGTGGACTGGCGTGGAGTTCTCTGGCTCGACATCCAGTCTCGGGAAATGCCCAGTTTGTCCCATTTAGCCTTCGACCTCGGTCCTCGCCCTTCCCCCACCAACTTTTCGGGGACTCAAGTTCTTCTGTTTCCCCTACTCCGGGGACGACCGAGCATAATTATATTTCTACTTCGGTGGCGTTTACGGAAAAGGGATGTATGTTATAACCCTTACCCTGCGCCCTGGGTCACTCTTCAGGGCCGACATCTCTATGTATTGGGGGAAGCGGAGTGATTAATTATTGCCTTGGATCTATCCATGCACATTATATGCACACAACGCGTAAAACACAGAGCGGATGTTGGTGTCTATTTTAGCAGAAACCTGGGCGGGTAGTTGGTTGAGGGGGAACAACTTAACGTTTTGTATTAAGTGCCAAGATTTCAACTGTGCAAAACAGCCCGGGGGAACAGCTGTTGTCGGAAGAATCTTGCGCGCGCGCCCGCGCGAGCGCGGGCACGCGCATCCACACACACACATACACACATGGTCGCAGCTTGGTTTAGCGGTTTCAGAAACTTTCCAGCCTGGGATTCTGCTGCCATTCTGAAGGTGCTCCTGCTGACCAGCTAACGTTGGGGAGTAAACCTGGGTCAGCGCGCCGGAAAGCGGAACACCAGAGTGGGGGCGGCGGCCCACAAAAGGATGGGGGTGGCTCCGGGCCCGAAGAGCTTGGGGACTGAGCTTTGGGGCCCAGGGGCTTGGGGGCTGGAAAACTGGCCGACCCAAGGAGGGACAGCTGTCGCTTACATTTTCTCTTTCGGCAGTGACAGTTCAATTTCCATGCTCCTGAGGCTAATAATAACGCGATTAGCGGGTGACTTGCAGAGACCGAGTTTTATGAATTCTCCGTGTTCTTGTGGCCCGTTACGGTATTTGAGTTTAGTGCTGGGGAATTATTTTTATTAGTCGATGAAAAGAAAATTAAAAGGAGATTTATTTCGTCCGCTCAAATCTTTCTCTGTGTTTGGATGCGGGTGCCTGTCCACGCGGACCCCTGTGTGGGCAATCCAGAAAGGAACGCGTAGCTAATGTGTGTTTCCCATCTCTGGCCAGACTCTGTTTCCTCACCGCATTTATATGTTGTCAAAATCCACTTGCGCCTTCACACAGTTTAGTGGGAGTTCTTTCAGGCCTCCTGACAACTCATGGTTTGGAAGGTTAGTTTATTTTACTTTTCCGACGGTGGAAAAGACAGAAGTTACTTAACTGTGCGTGGTAGACACCCTGTCCGCAGGTACTTTTCTCTAGGGAGGGGTCCAGGTCCGCCGCATCTGGTCTAGGTTCGCTTGTTCAAAAGGACCAATACCTGTGATCATAATCAGGGACTCTGCTCGCAGTTTTCTCTTTTCCCCGTTTTCCTCTGCCATAGTGAGGAGAGAAATGGTTGGGACTAGGAGAGACCATTCCAGAGACATAAACCCGAAGACCTAACATAGAATTTCATGTCACACAGAGTTCAGCTGACCCATTCCCATTTCATCATTTTTTTTTTTTTTTAAGAAGAAGATGGGCGTTGGATTAGAGAAAACGAAATACGTTTGTGGGGTTGAGGCCCAGGAGGAGGAAGAAGCTGAAAGCTGAGAGTACTCGTGGGCCTTCTGCGGGACCGGCTACCAGCCCTGCCACCAGCCCTGCCTGGCTGCGTCGTGCACCAAGGGGATGTCCAAGTTCGAGCCCCAGCAGTGGCCAAAGCTTTCTTAGGAACCGGACATAGAAACAGAAAAGATCTTTCAGAAAAACTGCGTGGTGGAGTGGAGCCCCCGCAGTCCCCAGAGTGGAGGAGGCGGAGCTGCAGGCTCTGGGCCCGGATGGTAGCAGCAGAAGTCGAGTCCAGGGCTTGGAATCCCTTGTAGGCCTTTCTTTCTTTTTCTAATCCGGCGCCCTAACGAACACACATACATCACCTTTAAAGGTGTGTGTATGGTGATGGAGGTAGGAGAGGGGCCCAGGTGACTCCATTGTGCCCGGGACCAAGTCTCTGCCGTCCTTGGCCTCAAATTGTTTAAACTCTCTTCCCGAATTAGGACCGTGAGCAGGTTGGACCCGCCGCGTGGCTCGCCTGCGATAGTCTGTTGATAAGAAGTCAGAAATGGGTGGGGGAAACGACAACAGAAATAAAATTGCCACGGAGCTGGGGAAGGATTAAACAAACACGCATACAGACACAGGACACCCGCCTAGAGCAATCGTGTTTATAATTTTCACCATTCCCTCCCTCTGACTGGTACCTCCGTTTTTCCAACCTTCCTGTCCGTGCCTTAAAATCCCAGGATCCTGCGACAACCCAGGGTTAGATTTTAATGTTTAATTTTTATTCAAAGACGTGGCCTTTTGCTTTTTCACAGCCCGTTTTTCTTTCCGTGTCCGGACAGAGCTGGCTTTAGTTGGCGCCAAGCACCCGCAGCCTGGGGCGCCAACCTGCAGCAGCGGGGGACCAGCCTAGCCTATGCGCTGTAGGAACTCACATATCAGAGGACACACCGTATGTATTTCAAAAATTTCCACCGAGCCTGCTGGTCCCGAAAAACCCCGAGGCCCAAAGGGCCTTGGAGAAGGGCCCGTGAGGTGCCCTCATTATTGCCAGAACTCCGAGTGTTCTGGAGAAGCCGCCAGGACGCAGTCGCCGCAGGCTCGGGAGGGTCTCCGAGGAGCCTGACTCCCGGGCCTTGCTTACCCCCGCCTCTCGCCAAGCAGCAACAGGGAACTCTTTTGAGCCAGGATCGCCCAGAGCAGCTGCTCCGGCTGCGGCCTTGGAAGTATATTTCAAGCACGCGGCGGCGCCATCTGCGCTCGGACCCCAGCCCCGGCTCCACCCGGCTTCCCCCGCTCGAGTTTGGAGTTTGGGTTTTTCCCGCCCAAATCCACAGCCGAGTAAGGCCGAGGTCCGGTCTCCCGCGGAGCGAAATAATTCAAACCTTCTGCGAAAGGATTTCCCCCTCCAGGGCCTACGGCCCTGAGCCTTGCAGCCGAGGCGCTCCAGAGGCCTAAGAATGTGGCGGCGTACGCGGGTGGACACACAAAGCAGGCGCAGTCAAGAACGTGAGGGCAGGTCCCTACTCCGCGCACACGTGCACGTACGTCAGGCTCGCGCGTCCTGTGCACCTCTCTGCGCGATCCGTAGTGAAATAAGACAGGATACGCCCGTGTAGTGCCCCAAGGCACTTTCTTCTTTCGAATTACCGAGATCAACAGTTCACGCGAATTAATCTGCCAGTTTATGGCTTGTTTGCTCAGAGTAAGACTCCCAAGATTTTAATCCTGACATCACCCCTCCACCCACCCCTAATCCCCAATAGGGAAACACAGGGTCAAAGCGGAGGAAGTGACTCTTCACTGACGTTTAAGTAATGGAGAAAAAGCGAGGAGTTTGAAGCCTGTGGGGAGAATGTGTTTGCGCGGGGCAAGAACCAGCCAGGGCGCAGGCCGGAGCTTGGACTGCCGTAAAGGGTGTGGGGTGCGCTGGGCGAGAAGCCATAGTGTAAGTCTGATGTAGAGCCCGGGGCGAGGAACACCGGTTCCTCAGTGGTACGTGCGCCGCAAAAGCCAGTGCATGCAGGTCTCGAAGGTGCCAGGCCTGAACCCTGAGGATGAGCCAAATGTGGTGCCTGCTGGACATGCGCAACGCTCTCGCCTGCCCAGTCAAAACGGCCTTACGCGGTGGCCGCGTCTTTGGTGAGTGACCTTGTGTGAAGGGGACTGAGGAGGGTAGGCTAGATCTGAATTCGTCGTAGGCTGGTGAGGATGGATGAGCTCGGGAATGAATGCCAAAAGGCTTTTTGTCGCGCAGGTCGGACGTTGGCTGAGTCAGACGCCCTCTGGATGCGCAGGGCTTGGAAAGCACACCCCGGTGGCTCCCGGGAGGTGGGCAGGGTTATGAAGATGTTCTGTGTAAATCCCTGGCCCTTCCACCAGGAAGAAGGAAACTGTTCTAACCCCCTCTATCCCGTAGATGGAGCAAACTGATGGGAGGGCAGTGGGGAAGACAGGGAATTGGGAAAACCCTAATGCCCAGAGTTTGGAATGTGATGGAAGGGAGTGTGCTGTGTTTTGTGCCCCCTCAAGTCATCCCCCGTCCCCCCCGCGGGCTTCACAGCTACTTGTGAGGCACGTAGAAGGCTCAGGGCTAACCGGCGAGCCTCAGGTAACGGTCTCTCCCTTCGCGGCTGGGCGGTACAAGGCCCCTCGCTGGGCTCCGCCGCCCGCCTCTGCCCCTCTGAGACTGGTCCGACGCGCCGGGAGAAACCTTCTCTGGACAGATCAGCTCACAGCGTAGGCGCTCAGCGGTTCTGAATTTGCGTCTTCCACGCCCCACCCAGCACCATTTCATACTGAACACTATTTGGGTTCAGACCTAGCCACTTTCGAGTTCCTGATTTTATAGGTTAAACTCCCAGAAAGAGAAGTTCGCGGGGTGACGTTCATGCAGGGGGAAGGGGGGATTAAATTGTTTTAATAGTGGAGTTCGTACTGAAATTATATTGACGTATACCCGCTGCCGGTTTCCTGTCCGCCCCCCCCTTACTTCAAATGGTATCATGGCCATCTTTTAAATATTAAAGGAAATTAGTTTAAAATCAATTAATACACCCAGCACCCGAGGAGCGACTGACGAAGGGAGCTAAACCTAAGATGAACGGGTATTAGTGGTTTGCGTTCGTCCATTTATTTGTATAATTTCCTTCGTGTGTGCGCACAGGAGTTTAATGGAAGCTAGTCACTCAGCATTAATCGTTCATGTTGGGCCACGAGGGGAGAAGGACAAATACCTTTTGGCTCAGAAGACCAGAAACATTTTGTTCATCCAAGCTTCTCCAGGGCACTGCTTAGTATTAAAGAGTGAAATATTCCAGGTCTGTCACAATTGTTCTCTGTATTGCCAAAAATATAATATTAATAAGATGAGGGGACTTTTTTGAGTCCTGATTATGGACTTGGTTAGAATTTATTTCTCACACCCAGGAGTAAAATGATTACTTCTTAAATCTGTCAGTTCCTTCTCTAGGTGATTGTAGAGTTAAAAACAAAAACAAGACCGGACTGAGCAGATTCCACAGGGATAAAGAGCAGAGAGCAGAAGGGCATTTCATTTCTCTTTCTGGAAAAGCAGAAATCCATCTAATGATTATTATGGGGAGGTGTAGCTAGTTATTGCTTTCTTACTACCAAAAGACAAAGACAAAGTAGTTCAGCAGGAGAGAATATTTAAGTGGTTTTCTAGTTTTGACCTTTTGGGATATTTTTCCACAGGGTAAAGTACGGAACTGGTGGAATCTTTCCCCCTTCTTTCTCGCATCCCTGTGGTTTATTTTTGCCTTGCCTTTTCTGGTTTCCAGCGAGCCCTGAATTTTATAAGTGCATGACTGCGATACAGGGGTCTGCACTGGGAACAGCAATTAGCAAATTTATAAATTAGGGCCTGTTTACACGTCTTTGGGCATGGATAATCATTACTTAATTTAAGTGAGGCCCTTGCTCTAAGTGTCAGGATGGAAAATGAGACTCCGTAGGGAGGATAGAAGGTGAAACGGGAAGAGGTGGGGGAATTAAGCAACTGGTGACGACAAATCAACATTGATGCAGTGCCATTACTGGCTTCACTTTGAGGCAGGACATTCTGCTGACTACAAACTGATGATGAGCTTTTTTGATACAAGACGGGAAAATAGGCCTTGCATTTGATACTCTGTTCTATACTCTTTTTACCAGCCAGGGTTCAGCTATGCCCTTTAGGTGTAAGCGTTATAAAATGTATTAAAGAGTATATAATCAACTGTATGTGTTTACACACAAATTTATGTGTGAAATCTACTGCTCTGAATGAGACATAGAAAACATCTCAGGAAATACCAGAAAAATATTAGAGAAAATAAACTGCCTCTCTTATTTGTGGAGCCAGTTAACAAAAGGAGAACACATAAAATTTGGGGGGGGGGTCAGAAATTTTGTCATCTCTAGGTATCCACTTGACAATTCCAAGAGAATTACAGATTTGAAACTTCTTGGTATTGGCATTTTCACTTAACTGTCAAATTAGTTTAAGATTTTGACCAAAGTCCAAGAGAGAACACTAGAAAAGGAAACTGTACAGATGCAATTTAAAAGAGCAGGAAGAGTGGAGGGTTTTTTTCTAACTAAACTTGGCTTTTAAATTTGTGAATAATGCCACCTTCAGCTCCGATGGGCAGAATGCTGGCTTGTATTGAAGTATAATTTCATGTTCTTCCATGCAGAGAGTTAACAGAATCACTAAGGGAAATCTGTTAATAGAAATAACGAGAGAAACTGTGATTTGGGGATAATAATTTAACAACATAGAAATATGTGCAAAAATATTCTATTTGTCCTCTTGTATTTTCTTCAGCATAGCTGCGGAGGCTAAATGAGCTGTTTTCCAAATTGCCACACACTTTAGAAGATTAACAACAACCCCCCACCCCAAGTCTGGATTGCACACGCAAATCCTAACATAGCCTTCTTTTAAAAACCGAATACTACAGGTAACAGTAGAGTTCCCTTGAAAAGGATCATCAGAGGTCATTATTATGTACCTAGCTGGGAGCCTTAGAGTTCTAGCGTCTAGTTCTCAGCGGAGTGAACTGAAATTCTTACTCCCAACACCCGCTGTCTTCTCGGCTGTCCCACAACCCCTAAAGTCTCGTCGAAACCCCAGACGGGGGCTTGGAAAGCGGTAAGCCCCTCTTACGCTCCTCCACTTCCCCTCCCCCAAATTCTCCTCTCCCCACATCCTGTACCCCTCCCCCCACTTCCTATACGCACGGTGAAACGCCCTCATTTTCCCTCTTTAAAAAAAATTAAAAAAATCAGATGAAGTTTCACCGGGGAAGGATTTGCGACTCTTCCCGTGAAACTATCCCTGGGAAAATAGGGCGGGTCGAGTGACCTTCCTCAGTTAGAGAATCGGGCCGCAGCCGCGTCTCCCCTCCTCCGGCCCCTCGCCCGGGATTTGGTGGCGCCTTGGGGCGGGAGCGGCCGGGTCAGGAGCGCCCGGGCCTGGCCACAGTGCGCGCGGCCTCGGCTCCTGCTCCGGCGCTCGAGGCTCGGTCCCTGCCGGCGGGTCCGCGCCGCCGCTGGAAACCAGGAGGTGCGCAACCCCGAGGGATAGTCGGTGCCCCTCTCAGCTCCCTTTACAGCCTGGAGCAATGCAGGCAGTCGGGTAATCGGGAAGGCCTTGGTAAAAGACCACCCCTTCTCCCCGCAAAAAATCACGGAGAAAAATCCAAACAAACAAGAAACCCCAAAACAACCCCCCCCCCACCGAACCGAAACAAACACAAAAACCCCCAAACTCCCAAACGGAACCCAAGGATCTTACACCTCGCGCCCCGAGGGGAGTCTGAGCTTTTGCTTTCATCAGGCTAAACAAATATCCAAGGAATTAAATTGACTTCAAAACATTAGCAATTAGAAACCAAGAATCCTTCGGCCCGAGGAACTTTTAATCCCTAACCATTTCCAAATGGGTAATTCTAGGGTCAGTAAATATCATAGCCACTCCGTTAAAAAGGAAGGTCATTCTGCCGGTTCTTGGAGAAGCAGAGGATTCCCGGGTGCCTCAGACGGTCCGTGATGAGATGGTCCCCCTGGCTTCTAGAATCCCCGCATTGTTCAACCGAGACAAAGGGACAACAAACAATTGCCCTTCACGCTATTCTTGGAGATTAAAAACAGTTTATAAAAATAAAAAAATTAAAAAAAAAATAAAAAAAAAATAAAAAAATTAAAAGTAAAAAAAAAAAAAAAAACAGTGAACTAATTCTTCTTATTCTAAAAAAAAAAAAAAAAAAAAAAAAAACCACCCATGGAAATAACTACTAGGCACACTATGCTGGGTAAGAAATGGGTGGGAATGGCTACAGCTCCACTTTAGCTGGGAAAAGAGTCTTCCCTGGAAGGCTTCAAAGTATCAATCCCACCAGGCCCCAGGGCCCAGAATTTTAACCTAGGCTTTAGGGAACTTGGGTGATGTAGGGCTCCTGTTCTTGCTCCTTCTGAAAAATATATAGTTGATTTTCACCATAGGGAGGGGCAGGCGTTGATGCCAGTGAGTGAGTGATTGTGAGCACAGTAGTGCTTTCCCTGGGTTTGAGAAAGCTTCCTCTATCTAGTAACCTTACACTTATATTTATTTTTTATTTGCAACAAAGCTGAGGGAGGGATTATGTACTGATGCACTGTTTAGGGAAAAACAAGGCTTATGAGACAATCTATGAGTAAGCTTGCATAAAAACGTTTCAGGAAACTTAATTGCTTATGTGGACATCTATGAGTCTTCACTATACTACAAAGGTTTCAACACAGGCCCTCATAGTGCAGATTATATCCCTGTATTATGGTAGGAAGAGGGCTTGACTAGCTTAAACTGGACTTAGAGTCTAGCACTAGCTTTATCATTAATTTTGGAACCAGAGATATATAAATGTTGAAAAAGTTGTTTTAAAGTTGTTTCATAGCCTCAGTTCCTGGTTTGTGAAATGAGGGAGAGAGATTCAAATGACACCTGAGGCCCCTTTAGTTATAGGATTCTATAATCTTGTTAAATTTTTTTTCTTGTAATACTAACATTTTCTCCTGAGGTACCTTAGCCATCATTTGACCCATTCTTTTGTTGGAACAAGGGAAGTTTTACTGCAGTTGTAGAAAGTAACAGTAATAGCAATTCAAGGTTAAAAAAAAAAAAGAAAAAAAGATTTTTTATTGCTAAAATTAAGAGCTTCCATAAAGCTTTTGAAAAGTTTTTAGATTAATATCACATGTTCGAAAGTTCTGGATCTAGTCCCTTCTGTTTGATGTAACCTATTGTTGCTTGTGTGACTGCCTGGGACCCTCCTGCTGGGAGAATTCTATGGCGTTAGTAGATTTAAAGAAAATACAAGTTATCTATGCTTTGGACATTTTCTGTGCCATTCTCAGAAATAGCTGGAAAGACCATGCATTTGAAAAATGAAGACTGAGAAAAACAGCTTCATCACTTATAAATTGAATGGATGAGACCTCCCTTCCCCCCCAAGAAAATCAGTTGCCCCTCGTTACTCTCTGAGCCTGATGGAAAGCACTAGTAACTATTTTCCATGTCTAGTCTGCTAAGCCGAGGTCTTGATCTGGCAGAGAAGTGAGAATGCTAAAAGGATGACTTAGTAACAGGCAAAACGCTTGTCAACAAGATAGATCAGAAGACAGCTTAGCATTCAAGACCTCTATTCATAGCTGCTGAACTTGAGGGCAGGGTCAGACCAAAAAACTGGGCCCAGCATACACCTAGGAAGGATTCTCATGTTTCTATCTGTGGGACTGTCTCTCCTTATAGACTTACACAGCTGGGCCAGTGACAGCTCCCCACTTGTATTTGATCTCCCCATTCTCTACAGCCCCTTCCCCTGTGTAGACTTGTGTCCTCAGGGACCTTATGGATTTACTGTCATCCCCTTTCACTACCACCCTATAAACTGGTATAAGGCAGGGACCTTGTCTTCATTGTTTTTGTATCTCCAGAGCCTAGTACAAGTGGTTGGCACAGAGCAACACTTACTATATAATGATTATAAATAGCAACATTTGTTGAACACTATGTACCAGCCACTGTGCTAAGTTGTGTATTATATGCTACAGTGATATAACATAACATAATATAACACACAATATATAGTTGTATGTAATACATATTAAAATATGTATTAGTATTATACTAATACTAATATATACTATACTAGTATAACTAGTATATTGTTATACTAGTATAACTAGTATAGTTATGTTATATTATTATATAATATGTGTGTTCTAAATCACAGTATGATAATCATGTATATTCCAAATAATATACAACTATATATATATATAGAATGTATATGTGTGTGTATGTGTGTGCATATACATACACCCACATCCCAAAGCACTGGTATGAGACAGTAATAATCTTACTATTATCATTTCTATTTGGTGCAATGAATGAATGAGTGATATGATATAGTGGCTAAAAGCTCAGGTCTTGAGCTTAAGAATGCTTGTTCCTGAGACCTGGTTCCAGCACTTGCTAGACCTTGGACAAGTTCCTTAATCTCTCCCAAACCCAGTTTCTGCATCTAGGAAATTGTAATAATAAATAAACTCATCAAAAAGTGGTTGTGGAAAAAAAAATAAGTGGTTGTGAGGGGGTGCCTGCGTGGCTTAGTGGGTTAAAGCCTCTGCCTTCAGCTCAGGTCATGATCCCAGGGTTCTGGGATCGAGCCCCACATCTGGTTCTCTGCTCGGCGGGGAGCCTGCTTCCTCCTCTCTCTCTCTCTCTACCTGCCTCTCCCCGTACTTGAGATCAATGTCTATCAAATAAATAAAATAAAATCTTTAAAAAAAGTGGTTGTGAGGATTAAATTAGTACCTGTAGAGGAACAAAGGATTTGGCAGTGTCTGTGATTCCTGTCAATTGACTTGACACTGAGTATTCACTTTGGTGACCAGCTTGATGAGAAATTGTTGCAAATTATAAATCTAGCAGACACCACTGCTCTCCCCGGTCTTTTGCTTTAAGTGGGATGTTTGGGACTTGAAGGGCCATTGGTACTTGGTCTATGGTTAGAAACAGAGGAGTGAAGCTGAGTAGGAATGGCTGGCTAAGGAAGTTAAATAGGACTTTGCGGGCTGTTGCTATTCAGGGTTCCGCTGAGGCAGAAAGCCAGCCTCGGAGTAAGCATCTGAGGCAGGGAGAGAGGGCTTCAAGGGTGAGGACCCGCTGTCTGGCATGCAGTAGGAAGAGAGGGTAGGTGGAGGGTGGGGCAGGGAGCCTCAGCTTTACCCGCTCCCAGGAACTAGGCTCTAGCAGAGGACAGAGGGGCCTTTCTGGATGTGGGAAGTGGAAGAGCACAAGCATGTTTTTCTGGTTAGTTTCTGGTATTGTTACCTGGAGCCCAGAAATCCCCAAATGGTCAGGTCTTATCTTATGGGCGATAAGGAAGATTCATTTTGTGAAGCCTGTGTTCCGATGGCCCCCAAGGTTGGGCAAAGTGAACCAGCTGCATTTAGTGATCGAAATCCCAGTAAAGCATTGTAGGTGTTGCTTAGTTGAGGAAAAAAAAAAAATAAAGGGACCTAGTTTAAGGACAATCTATAATGAAGTAGACTGTCAGGAGGAGGAGACTGGGAAGTCATTTTTTAGGGAAAACAGCAGAAGCCCCAGCCATTGTGTTAGAACTTACATCTGGCTGCATGATTTTGCAGTTTTCTTCCTTCCAGCAAACAGAAGCCTGGGTTTGATCATTTACTAT
Source organism: Mustela putorius furo (assembly GCF_011764305.1). NCBI lineage: Eukaryota > Metazoa > Chordata > Mammalia > Carnivora > Mustelidae > Mustela > Mustela putorius. The sequence continues at coordinate 3,030,055 of NW_025421424.1, forward strand.
TTTTTTTTTTTAAACAAAACTAGTTACACCCCAGACTTTGCTTATATTGATTCCTGGTAGCAGAGGAGGAAAGTGCATTCCCAGGGGAAGAGGAGCTGAGATCTCTCCCAAGGCCTCCTCCGTGGAGCCCAGCACCCTTCAGTAGTGACACTCAGGCCCTGCCTGACCATCCAGAGGCGGGGGGAGCTACTCTGCCCTGGCTAGAACTCAGGTTTCAGTCTTCTAAACATATCTGTGCACCACATTTTATCTCCAAGACAGCTGTTTCTTTACTTCCCCAGTCTTACAAACATCTTCTTCTCTCAGAGTGCCCACCATGCTGACTGATAGGGACTCCTATGGATTGAGGGCACACTCTATACCAGGCACTATACTCATGGTTTCATTCATATTGTCTTCTTGCATTCACCCAATAGTCCTGAAAGGGAGTTGACTGTTTCTCCATTTTATGCATGAGGAAATTGAGGACCAAAGAGTTTTAATAACTTGCCAGTATCCTTAACCACTACACAATATTGCCTTCCCTGGTACATGGCTCTTCAGTGCCCTAGAGGGAACTTTCAACTTTTGTAGATGGAAATCTGTGCTTGCTGCCTGTGCTCTTCCCCAAACAGAAATGATTAAATCATAAATGAGAGAGAGCTCTTTTATAGTTTCAGGGTCTCTCTCTTAAGGTGCCTTCTCCATACAGGCTGGAGGAAGTCTCTGTGTGACAGTGATATAAGGCGGAGTTTGGGAGCCATGGTCTTTGGAATATGAGGTGTGCACCCATGCCAAGCTGACTTGCTTTTCTTTGACTTTCATGCACAGAAATCTCAGTGTCTGAAATGTGGTGGCTACCTAGTGAATTTGATCTGAAACCTCCTCAAACTAAATCCCCTCATGCAGTGAAATTCAGGGGAAACTTTAACTGCCCTGTTTTACCCATTCCCTTCTCCATTCACAATGGGATGGATGGAATCTTATTGGTAATTGATTCAAAATGGAACAGCTTAGAAACATATCAGTTGCAGTGAGGAGCAATTTGTGCATTTCTAAGTACTGTTGATTTTTTCAAACTCAGCAATCACAGCTGAAATCCCTTTGCCATGGATTGAATTTACAAAGGAAGAGATTCTGATTTCCACAGTGGCTTCTTTTTAATGCCCAAGGATTAGGAAACCGCCTTGAGGACCCACAGCAAGTACAACCCCTCTCAGAGTCCCGGCTTTAACTTTAACCTCTGAGTGGCCGCTCTGATTCATTTATTTTGTAACAGCTCTATTTAGAGCAGCCTTATTTGGTATGGCATCACTTATTTGCAGAGATCTCTCATCCCTAGACACACTTCCACCCTGTGCTCCTTCACTCTTCTAGCATGTTCTGCATGGATGTGCCCCCAGTGGCGAGTTTCCGGGAGCTTAGTAAAGGGCTCCAGGGTTTCTGGTCCACCTGTTCACTGTCTTTCCACCACTTTCATTCCCGCTCCAAGTAACCTTCCTCTCTTAGGAAGTCTGATGTCTCTAGCAGGGATTTGGAGAAAAACCACACCCCCTATTTCAGTGTATGGATTGTACATTAATGTGTTTCTTGGCTGTGTCACTGTAAGGTCTATTGATTTCCTGTTTGTTGTGCCCAGTGTTAGAAAAGCTGCTTTTAGAAACTAAAAAAAGAGAGAGAGATGTAAAGTCCGTCTCTGTTTTAATGCTTTCTTTTTCCTGACTGCCCACCCCACTTTGTGCAGGCAGCAATTGATGGGATTCAATATGATCTTGCATCAACAAAAGCATATGAATCTCTGGGCCCATTTCCTTTCCCAGGGAACCTGTGTGGAGCCAGACTCTTGAAATATAGAGTGTGGCAGAGGAGGAGATGAATGCTGCAATCCTGGATGGTTTGCTGGAACTCACTCAAGAGATCTGTTCAATTACAAAGGTAGATTCTGCAAGATGTGAAATGAGCCATGCCTTGGTCATTTCATTTTCCCCTCCGCATTCAGAGCCCTATCTGCATGGCCAATATTAATCTTGGGAATGCTAGATCCCATCTGGTGCAACTGTGCATTACCCAGATTAGACTGTGACATCACAGAGATTTAAGCCATCTCTGTGATATTCCGACTGGGTGGTAGGTAGTGCAGGAGGCACTCCCTACAGACACGGGACAATCTGACGGGTGTAGGAATGAGCAAATAGTGAAGGCAGCCCTGGTGAGTATGTGTGTGTGTGTGTGCGTGCGTGCACGTGTGTATGTGTATGTGTAGGGGAGGGCTGGCAGGGGTGCTGAGGGGTGTTAAGGAGAGCTGGGAGGAATGGTTCCCCCAGCCTGCGTGGGTGAATTGGTTCCGGATGTTAACATTTTTTCCTGGGGCTTGACTACATTCTTCTTTTTCTTTGCTTGTCTGTTTTCCTGCCCAAGCTGTTAAGGCTTCCACAGCTGTGTGGCTCATTGCTGGTGAGTGTTGAGAATGACATATCTGGCTTTATTGCAAGGGCAATTTTGGGGCATGTGTATAGGTAAACTTTTGAGAGGTTTTTATCCATCATCTTTCAAAAATTTTGAGGTTTTTGAGGCGGGGGCATTATCTTGTCAGGTTAATACCAACCCTGTATTGCATTGGATGACCTCTATTGAGGATTAATTGTGGAATAATTTGGAAAGTAGATGGTCCTTCATATCTCAGAAGCAGAAGGGACTGGCTGGTGTGGGAGACTAAGACAACAGATGGAGGGCAGGGATGCGGCCGAACACAGCCGAGAACACGGTGTGGCGCAGCTAGGATGCATAGTTCTGGCCATGTGGCTTTGGGCAAGTGACTTCACTCTGCCTCAGCTGAGTACATGGAGGCGGAGGGGACTATGGCCTGCTGCAGGGTTGCTGTTGAGAAGTCCTTGAGATAACAAAGTCGAAGCACTTCTGGCACAGTGGCAGGCTCATAGAATGTGCCCTGTATAAGCATTTGTCTCCCTTGATCAGCTTATACTTTTAGTAAATTGAGAAAAATCAGAAGCTCTTCAGTGTTCTGATGGGAAACTTTTTGGTGAGTGCCAGTCTTCTTAGCTGATATCCTTTGCTGCCCCATTCATAGCATGTTCGTTCACACGGGCTGACTAATCTTTTAAGTGGACACATAATTGATATCCACACTGTATTAGTTTAAGGTGCACAGTGTGTTGACTTGATACATTTATATATTGTAATATGATTACCACCTTTTGTGGTGGGAAATTTAGGATGTATTTTCTTAGCAACTTTAAAGTATATAATACAGTGTTGTCAACTATAATCACAATGTTCTTCATTAGATCTTAATATTTATCTTCTCACTCTAAGTTTTGTTTTCTTTGACTGACAGCTCCCTGATTCCACAACCCCCCAGCCCCTGGTAACCATCATTCTACTTGGTTTTTAAGAGTTCTGCTTTTTGAGATTCCATATAGAATTGAAATCATGCAGGATTTGTCTTTCTCTGACTTATTTCATTCAGCAATATGTGCTCAATGTCCATTCATACTATGGCAAATGGGAGGATTTCCTTCTTTCTCTGAGTAATATTCTGTCTCTGGCTGCTATCTATTTAACATCTTTATTTATTCACCCATTGAAAACAAGTAGACACTTGTTTTCATATCTTAGCTATTGTGAAATAATTGCTACAGTGAACATGGGAATGCAGACTATCTTTTTTGATATCTTTTTCTGCTTTCATTTCCTTTCTACACAGTCTTTTTAGTCATCCCCCAAGCAGTTGCTCCTGCTCCTCCTCTGGTTTGGAACACTTTCTCCCTTCTCCTTGCCTAAAATTTCTCCTGAAGAGAGTTTATCCTGCTTTCAAGACCCATCTTGAGCACTTTGTATTACAGAAATCTTCCCAGATGAAAAAGGGCAATTTGGTACAAATGGGGTCTCTTTATGGCTTCCTCTCAAAATGGCGCCAGTGTCCTTCTTTCATTTTGTAGTCATAAAGGAGTCTCAGCTAGATGATATTCGGCTCTCAGAGGAGTAACCGAGATGGTAAACACACAGGGGTCCTTTGTTGACTTCCCTCATGAGCAAGCTCCTCTTGAGAGGAGGTCTTCAAGTAATCTGATTAGACCATTTCTGAGCAAGACTTCTGTCTTGCTTTTGGCTTCATAAAATGGAAGCTTATAGGCTTACCAACAAGCCAATAACTTGACTTTAGTGTTTCTTTCTTTGGCAGGATATATGCCTGTTATCTTCTTGCTGTCCTGTTAGATACACACATACTTTTCAACTCTTGAGTAACCGATGCCTATAGCCATGAGACAGTGCCTAGCTATCTCTCTTTGTTCTGTGGCTATCTTTGCACAAATGCACACACACACACACACACACACACACTCACATAGTGCTTTCTATTGCACTTTTCTACATTTTAAAACTGGTCACTGAAGAAGGGGTAAAGTAGAATCCTATAAAACTTAATGCTTTGTACTTTTCTTATGACATTTAACACATTTTGCCTTGAAGGATAACTTTTTGGAGAGCATATTTGTTTCAGAAATGGACTAAAGTGGAAAACCCTGGGGACCACTGTGTCTTACTCATCTCTGAATTGCTGTTAGCTCTGAACATTTGTAAAATGGAATCCGTAGTTGTCAGACTTTAGTGATGGATTTTGTAACTGTTACAGCCACTTTGCAGATGATTTGGCTTCAAGATGGTCCTAGACACCCAGCATGAGATGTCTGCCAGTTGCCTGTAGGTGTGATCTTGGACGTGTCAATTGATGTCTATATTCTAGAGTCTCTCTATCTCTAATAGAGATAAGACCACTGAATTTTAGTAAGAAGGAGAGGCAGTCTAATTGCACTACTAATAAGGCATTTTTGTAGCTGATTGCTGAATGCTTTCTGTATGGAGCCTATTTTGGAAACTCTCTCCTGATGAGGTATCAGCAATTTAGTATCACGGTTAGTCTGTGGGTGTACCTCTGCCCCATACCACCCTGTTTTTTTTCAAGCCTTATGTCCGTGGCAGCCTCTGTTTCCTGCCCAGCATGGGAGAAAAAGAAATAGAATAAAAGGCAATCTGAAAATCCCCAGTGCTACACTGAAGTGCAAAAATATCTCCAAATGAAAGACATATTGCATGAGTTTTCCCGAGAAAGCAGCACAGAGTTCCGTTGAACTGAAGCAGAATGACAGCAATTCTTCTGGTGTTTCCTTCCCCTGAGCAGTCGGAATATGTGAGTGAAGTGACAGGAGGTCCCAGCTCAGGGCTTGGCCCCAAGATGTGGGGAAAGGCAAATTGTCAGGAGGAAAAAGGAGAAAATCCTCTGAACCATAAGGTAAGCTTTGAGCAGGGCAGGGTCTTGAGGGATGAAGGGAGTTCTGTGAGAATGCATTTCAGAACCAGCACAGTCATAAAGAAGAGTCAGGGACTGAGACGTACCGAGAGCCAAGTACTTTTTGGGACCTGTCAGTTACGAAGAAGAGCCTTAGTGCTATCCCCGCTCCGACTCAGATCATTAAGGGGAAAAACAGTCTCAGTTTGCCGTTTCCTTTCATCCTTTATGCCTCACGATGTGCCTTATAGCTGTGAGTATCTGGAACCTGCTTTAGAGGAAAAAGCTCTCCAAACTTGTCTTGTTAGGGCTCTCAGCTACTGTGCCCGCAGTGGTGGCTAGTCACTGGGACCAACCCGATGTCATTATGGTTTCCCAGGGCTCGTGGCTTCCAAGCCATTATTACATTCTGCATACAGCAAACTGGAAGCAAACTTCCATGGAAGTCAACAGACCTGAAGCTCCAAGTTGTGGGAAAAGAGAGCTTCTCTGCACTTTATATGTAAACAAGTAGGATCATTTGAGTCTCTCTTTCTCTGGTTGAACATTTTTGATCCTGAATCATGAGGCTACTTCCTCAAGATGAGCCTGTAAATGTTAATTGGCAACAGACTCTGGGTATTTTTTAATGTCCTGGTGTCATCTGGGAGCCCACCATTCCAACACAGTGTTTATTCTGGATCCTCTTTAGAAAGAGAATGTGTTTCAGAAACTTGAACTTGGGGATGGGGCACACAGGCATGCACTCGTATCTAATTGTGGATCATGAAGGACCCTACTGACAAACCTCTGAAGACCAACAGGGTTCTTTAGATGCTGTATGTAGTGTATCCTATATTGTCCATAAGGGGTTTGAAATTTCATTATTCATGGGGCACCCGGGTGGCTCAGTTGGTTGGGTGTCTGCCTTTGGCTCAGGGCATTATCCTAGGGTCCTGGGATCAAGTCCCATGTCCGGCTCCTTGCTGAGTGGGGAGTCTGCTTCCCCTCTGCCTGCCTCTCTCCCTGCCTGTGCTCTCTCTCTCTGTCAAATGAATTTAAAAAAATTTCATCATTCATGCATTGGCATCCTGATTCTTTTTTTAAATTCAAATTAGCCAATAATATAGTACATCATTGGTTTTTGATATAATGTTCAATGATACATTAGTTGCATATAACACCCAGTGCTCATCACATCATGTGCCCTCCTCAGTGGCATCCTGATTCTTAACTAGGCTTCCTTAAGGTCTCTCATGGTCTAGAAGGTCAGGAGCAGTAACCACAGATATAATTCCAGAAAGTCACTGCCTTGTGGCCCTTGTGGTAATCGCACAGATTGAGCTCCTTTGTTTTCTATTTCACAAAGATGTGGGGTGGAGGAGAAAATGAAAGGATCTTGAGCCTGTAGGATGAAGGGAAGGCGTCCCCTCCGAGAGGGAGTAAGCACGTTGGTCCAGGATGTGAAAGAACTTGGCACAGATACTTTAGGGGAAAGAGACACTCTGACCATCTTGCCAGTTGCCTTTCATGACTTTAAAAGCTTCTCTTTAACCAGCTCTTGTTAATAGTCCCTGGTAGGTGACACAGTGATTATGATACCTGGGCTATTCTGTCTTAGGGAAATTCTGTCTTTATACTTAAAACAAAACAAAACAAAACAAAACAAACCCCAAACACTGAAGTGCCTGATACTCAGGGTTGAGTTTGAGGCCCCATATCTTTGTCTGGAGGGGGCTCTGGACAAACAGATGCTCTCTGTGTCTGGCTCAGGGGGCGTGTTCACTGCAAACCTGAATCCAACATCCACATCACGTGTTCTCTTTAGATGGGAAGTGTGGCACCAGCACCCTTTTTCAGAAGCCCAAACAAGTGCCACCAGCCGCTCAAACTAGTTTCATGCTTAGAGCTTCTGGGTCTTTCCTTCCTCATGTAACGGCGTCAATAAAACAGTTTACCTATGAGTGCAAAGTAATATTGGCACCAAGTCTTCTGATATTGAGTAAATCCTGTAAATAAATTCCTACTTAACTTCAACCAGTGGGATTGATAATTAGGTACTGCTATACCTTACTCTGGAGTATGTGGGTTTTTGCCAAATGGGGAATAGAATTTCTGGATGATAAACTTACTTTTTTTTTTTTTAAAGATTTTATTTATTTATTTGACAGAGAGAAATCACAAGTAGACAGAGAGGCAGGCAGAGAGAGAGAGAGGGAAGCAGGCTCCCTGCCGAGCAGAGAGCCCGATGCGGGACTCGATCCCAGGACCCTGAGATCATGACCTGAGCTGAAGGCAGCGGCTTAACCCACTGAGCCACCCAGGCGCCCCTAAACTTACTTTTCAATGTACAATGGTTGTTTGCTGTTTTCAGGTATTCTAGAGCGAAATGCTATGCAGGGCAAAAAGAAAAAAAAATCCATTGATTAAGTGAAAGCAAATAATCATCACGTAAGTAATGCCAGGGTTTTGTATTTTTGTTGGGCCTGTAGGTGTGATCTTGGACACGTTTGTGAAATGGACACGTTTTGTATATTTGATGACTTGAATTTCACCTCTTGCTTTAGCCAAGCTCACAGATTCCATGATTACTGCTTGAAAATGACAGCATCCTGTTTCAGAGAATTTCTCAAAGAAGAATTCCAAATAGTTTACCGGGGTCAACTTCAAAAACGTTGCTTATGTTACAGTTAAGGAAAGGGCCCTAATTCCATTTTTGGGATAGAATACTGAATGGAACGTCTTTTTTGTTTGATTTAAATTCAGTTAGCCAACACATAGTTGCCCACCTTAATGCCCATCACCCAGTGACCCCAACCCTGTGCTCCCTTCCCCTCCAGCAACCCTCAGATTCGGAAAGTCTTCTTATAAGGGAAAAATGTTAGCCACCTCCTAGTAGCAGGAAAATCCAAGAAAATCATCTGGCCTCTTGGCACCCTTACTTCTGGATGCACATTGGGGAGAAGGCAGCATGGCACCCAGCTGTCTTTCAGAAGTAGTGGAAAACAGCCATGTCTGGCTACTCTTATTGTTCTCTTTGAGACGACCGAACATTTTATTAGGAAACTTTCTCACCATGGAAGCATTGGGGACCCTCCCAAACCTTCCCTTCACCTTCACTGTCGTCACTGTTCTTGCTGAACTTGCCCAATATCTATCTCTCTTCTATTTTGCTGGAGCATTTTATGTATGTATGTATGTATGTATGTATTTTTAAGATTTTATTTATTTGAGAGAGAGGGAGCTAGCACATGTGTGCATAGGCAGGAGGAAGGGCAGAGGGAGGGGTAGGCTCCCTGCTGTGCAGGACCAGGACCAGGACCCTGAGATCATGACCTGAGCCAAAAGCAGGGTGCTTAACCAACTGAGCCATCCAGGCTTCCTTGGATGGAGCATTTTAAGGCAAGCCTCAGGCTTTCTGGCATTTTACCGCTAAGTACTTTAGTACTTGAGTAGACCTCCGAAGAGGATCATCTGCTGACCTAGACTCAATGACATCATCACACATAACATGATCAATACGTGTTCCTTGATACCATCTTAGTCAGTCCACACTCAAATTTCCACTTTGTTCAAAAACTGTTAAGCCCTCAGGGCCACCTTTTCTCCTCTGATTTTGCCCACCTGTTTTGTTGTTGTTTTAAAGAATGCCAGGGGCACCTGGATGGCTCAGATGGTGAAGCATCTGCCTTCGGCTCAGGTCATGATCTCAGGGTCCTGGGATGGAGCCCTGTGTTCAGCTCCCTGCTCAGTGGGGAGTCTGCTTCTCCCTCTCCCTCTCCCCTTGCTTATGCTCTCTCTTTCTCTCAAATAAATAAATAAAGTCTTTAAAAAAAAAAAAAGAATGCCATATATCAAACAAAGGTCTGTACTATGCTGTCTCTGCCCGGTACATCTGAAGGGTGTGTTTCCAGGACAGATTCTGGGGCCCCAACATGGTTGACTTCTTTTAGGACATCTGAACCGGGAGGAGATGGTAAAGTCTGTTTTGGAGAAGTCCTCAGATGATTTTTGATGGGCAACCAGGTTTGGAAACCACTGCTCTCTACCACTGTGTTTTCCTTCAGAATGCCCAGGAGGGGACTGGTCACTGCATGTTTGGCATATGACAAGAATTCTCTGGAACCTGTATTTTTAAGACTATTGTTCTACTAACCCCCAGATAAATGTCATATCTGAGAACATTTGTTATTATAACAACATCAGAAAATTACTTTTTGTTTTAATAGGAATGATGAGTGGCTATTGAAATAATGAGGGCCTGTAAATAATATCTGATTACAGGCTCCCTAGACAAATAAGGCTCAGGATGTTTTTCTGGTTGTGGCAAATACACCTTGTTGTTTTATAAAGGTCATGGAAAATGAAACTCCTTCAGGGTTTTCATATTGGCAATAGAATACCATTCTGGAAGGGAATTAAATTAGAATTAAATTTAATTTTACGCAGGTTAATTCAGGGAGCTCAGCCCAACATTTGCAACTCTTAGAATGATATTTAGTCCCGAATGGAACACCAGGTTGAGTAAAACCCAAGTTTAAAAGTGAAACCTTTGATTAACCTTTATTTTTGTCTACATGGCTCTAGACAGCTGCTTGGTGTGTTTTATCTTCCACTTCTCAGTCTCCTCCTCTTAACTGATGCATGGGATCCATGGAGTTTAGTGGGAGGAATACAGCTATATTTTTGAGGCACATGGGGAACGTAAAACCTGAACTTGGTGGTGAGCATATTCTTTGAAGCTATCTTGATTAAAATACTGTCTAGTAGGGCTCCTCCTTGCAGGTCATTTCTTTATTTTTTTAAAAAAGATTTTATTTATTTGAGAGAGAGAGAGAGAGCATACACATGTGAGCATGCGGGGGGCAGGGGAAGAGGGAGAGGGAGACTGAGCAGAGAGCCCGACATGGGGCTTGATCACAGGACCCTGAGATCATGACCTGAGCCGAAGGCAGACACTTAACTGACTGAGCATCCCAGGTGCCCCCATTTTTAAAATTTTTACCCAGTGTTCCTATGACTGTGAAAACTGGAATGACCACCTGTGATAGGGTCATTTTTGGTCTTTTAGTTTTGTGATTTTTTGATGAGAGCCTTGACTACATCAGAATGATACTAAAGAAATATGTTGATTAACATTCTGTTACAAAAATTATTGCTAATTTCTGTCAGGTTCCTTACGAGATACATGCGCAGTTTTGTGAGCAATTGTCATTAGTCTATATACCTTGGTGTTTGCTTTTGTCTGTTTGAAGGTTGATACTGTGAGTATCACAGGGTCAGCCCTTTTGTTTTTCTCCAGTGCCACTGGGCTCGTATCTCTAACAAAAGGTAGTAGTGGTGGTATGGGGATACGGTCGTCTGTTTACGTATTTCCTTGACTAGACTTGGCATTATCCGGAAGTCAGGAGTCTGGCTTCTCTCTGTGGGTCCAGTCCTTATCCCACCACGCCTGGCAATAAGGCCTTAATTTATATGTGGGGCAGTTAATGAATGAATCATAACTTTGGGTTTTGTGAGTGTGATTGACTGTTTGACTGAACCAACAGACTGTACAATGTAGTCAAATTGCTGACTTTTCACCAAAAAGATCTTGTGGAATACTGCTAATATTTTACATTTGCATAGAAGTTTATTTTCTCAAAGCGTTGTTCTAGTCTGAAAATTTATGTTACTCTCTTTTGATTCTCTCAAAACCACAAGGGATGGAGCTACCAGTCATCTTATTCTAGGGGTGGGACAGCAGATGAAGACAAGTTGCCCCAAATAGCCAAGGATGAGTAGAGCTCCGGGAGAGGCCTGTGGATTTCTCGTGAACATCGTGCCCCACCAGCCTCAGTCCACCGTGCTTCCCTTACACCAGAGTGGGGTGGGAGGTGAGAGGTTGTTCCGGAAGCAGGCGGAATAGGGCTGTATACTGTGAGGGCATCGGAGTGTGTGCAGTGGGATTTCCTCGAGTGCTGCAGAGGTCTAGCTGAGGGCTATGCCTTTGGCAGGCGTTAGCGACGTGGAGAGTTTCCTTCACTCTTTTTGAGGAGCCAGTGTTTCTGGCCCAAAATGTCTACTTGTATGTTTCCTCTGCGGCTGCCCAGTAGACCCAAGAGCACTTGCTCTGCGCTGTTTGTTAAATCCCTGCTGAAGGACCGAGATTGTCAGGTCCCTCCTTCTGGGGGTGGGGCTTGTTGACTCATTACCTCTATACCTGTTGAATCGCTGTCTGCTTCGCAAGTGTCTTTGAGGGTTTCCCCTGCGAAGACTGGAATCAAAGCCTCAAAATCACAGGATAGGTCCATTCTTCTTTTCCTCTTAAAGTATTAGGATCTGTGTCTGATCTTGCTGAGCTGTAAGATTCCATTCTCTAACTGGCTGTGACAGTTGTTATTGACTCTCCTTTTTTGCTTATAAATTAAAAAAAGAAAAACGCTCCAATTATCTGTACCTATTTTAAACAGTACTAGTAGCACAAAAGGTAATTAAAGCATAAAGTGAAAAGTAAACTGCCATCCCTGGTTCCCTAGTTTATGATCCTAGGACCTGTCACCATTACGAGCGTCTTTTGGCTCATTTCAGATAGATGCAGGAGGTATACGAGTCATTGTAGGAGTGACATGTATGAATCATTTTGTATAAGTACATACATATGCAAGTACACAAGCCTTTAAAATTAAAACACTAAGTGTGGCATAATGCACATAACTTTGACCTTATGACTTTGATTTTGAATTGTTATACTACCAAACATTAAATGGACATACTTAGGAGTTCCTCTCCCTGCTGTTTTAAAGGACACATAGTATTCCATTTTGTGGGGCTAGCATAGGTTTTATCAAACCTATGTCAATGGACTTTTAGGTTGTTTTCAGTCATTTGCTTCTATAGAAATAGCTCCCTCGTTATTTTGGGTTACCCTTGTGATAGTATTTATAGAATAAATTCTAGAAGTAGACTTGTATACTTGAAGCTACCGCATTTTACATTTTGATAGGTGTTCCAAAATTGCCCTCACCCAAAAGGTGCAATTTACACTTCTACCCACAGGGTATGACAACCTGCTTTCCCACCCACTTGCCAACAATATATTAGAAAATGTTTCCATCTTCACTAACTAATATCCTTGTCTTTGAAAAATGTTTGCAAATTGATCTTGTCATAAATTCTCTTCAGCTCTCTCCCCCCACAACTTCCCATTTTTTTCCAGGTACAGAACTTAACTTTATAGGTCTATAGGGCAATTCCTTCTTCCTTTTAAAGAGGCATAGGGTTTTGTTTAATTTCTCAGGCTTCCCTGCTCCTCCATTTACTACCAATCATTACTTTAACTTATTCTTTTAGGATCCTGGAGTGCAAGTGTTCAGTGCCGGAGGCTTTCAAGGTGTTGAGTAAATAAGAAATGGCAGCAAACATTTCTTGTTAGTGAGAGAGAGAATAAAAGGCATGTCACTCAGGGCTTCTGGGTGCAACTTTGGTTCAATTATCTTCAGATGTTTAAAATCAAGGCTGTTTCCAGACCATTTCAAAGAACAGCAGGGCAGCCTGCTGAGAACTGTGTGAAATGAACACCCTGTTACAACTAATTAGTGTTACTGTTTTCCTTGCAGTTGGGAGTGAGAGGAAATATACGAAGGGTGTTTATCCCTTCCTGTAGTAGGAAAGAATTGGGACCCCTGGAAAAGCCTGGAGGGGGACCCAGGGTAAGATGCCTGCACGACTATCCTCCCTCTGCCCAAAGAATGGCTGTGAGTGGTCATGATGCATGGTGCTTATTCGATCCTTGTGCTATGCATGAGCTCTTCAGGTGGTTTTTACAGGAGTCCTAAGACAAATAGTTCATTCAGCTAAATTCAACAAGTATTTATTGAACACTTACAGTGTGCAGATGAGTAAGGAACAGTCGCTGCCCAAGGTCTTTAAAATGTAGGCACAAAGAATAAATGACTAGGTGTTTGGAATTCCTGCAAGATTTTGAGGAGAATGGTGACGAGCTTAGACTGGGTTTCAGTTGTGACTGTGTCCATCCTTGACTGGCTCTGAAAACTCCGGGCAGGTGGCTTAACTTCCCCTTACTTCTGTTTCCTTACCCGTAAAGGTTTGTTTTAAGAATTACACAAAGTCGTTCGTAGTTTAGTGATCCCTTAATGTTAGCAGGTCATCAGAACTGTGCCTGAGGAGGATCCGTGTGATGGTAGCAAATCAGATGATAAAGCGTCGGATGGGGAAAAAGAAGCATGGGGAGATCAGAGCTGAGTCAGGACAGGTCGGTCTGCGTGGCAGGGACAGACACAGCCTGAGTCACCCTCCTTTGTCCTAGAAAAGATGGCCGCCTCATCCCAACTCTCTGCTAGGAAACGCTGAGAGTGCACAGCGGCTCCCCCCAGGTCAGCAGAGGGGACCGACCGATCACACTGTTGTCACAATGCTTGTTCATTCAGTCAATCGTGAACCTTGCAGCCAGACTCCTGGGTGCCAGGAGGCAGAAAGACAGATAAACACAGTCCCCACTCCCAAGAAGACGTACGTCAACAGAGAAATGGAACCCAGGTGATAAGCGCTCCCACGGAGTGTGTGCTGAGTGTGTGGGTGCACAGAGCAGGGGCACCTGACCCGGCCTGGGCTGGGAAGGAGCGGAGACGTCACTCCTAGTTGCTCGATTCCCTCCAGGTGTCCCAGAAGCAGAGCCTGGATGAAGGAGGACCTTGTGTGAATTCCCTATGTCTGCTGGAGCCTCTGCTCTCTGCCGCCCCCACAGCCGATACCACTGCGACCCCCCTTCTTCTGCTCCTGCCTCTGCTGGGCCTGCTGCCTGCAGGTCTCTGGCTACGGCTACCCAGTGCCCATGACAGCAGCGGTAACAAATTGTTCCTCCCTCACACTGACAGGATGAGTTGGACCAAGCCCAGGATGATTAAATTGCACTGCTGTGTGGACCAGACTTCGGTTCCAGCCGGCCCTCCCCCCTTCAGAGCGATGCCTAGCAAACATTTGATTGAGTCAGAGTGGCCACTGGTCCCCGTTTCCTCATGCCTGCTCAGCTTTGGAACATGAAGGCCTGATCCTGAGGGAACACTAGCCTGCTTGGGGGGGACTGTGTCACGTCCTGTAAATTACAGCCCTGTGCTTCCTGCCCTGGCCTGTGTTCCCGAGGTCCTTCCCTTCATTCTACAATTTGGGCTCCTGGTTACCCTGTGCTGCTGTACAAACTCTGTGCTTTTTGGACCCGGCTCCCTCTTTTGGGGGTCTTGGGAAGCTGGTAGCTGCCTATACCAAAACCTGGAGGAGCTCCGTCACTGAATCTGGTCACCCAAGTCAGTCACCTCTAAGGTTAGATGGGGGAACTGACTGGTGGCAAGTGCGGTGAGGAGCTACAGATGTTCTTGGCCTCTGATTTGCATTGTTGCTTCTGTCCAGTTGCAAGAATGTCCTGGAGTCCTGAAACCAGAGCTTCCTGGCGTGAATCAGATGGAACTCAGACTGTATGGAAGGTGGCAAGTTTTGCAGTGCAGGCCTACGGGGTGTACTTGGGCAGAAAGTCACGTCAGGCCCATAAACAGCAAGAAGGAGAGGCCGCCAAAAGCAGAGGCAGAAATAGCGGAGGGGTCCCCTCATCCAGCCTCACTCAGACCCTCTAGCTCCTGCCAGATGCTCCGCTCCCTTGCTCTGCCTTCCTGCTTTCTCTTCTTTATTTTTCTTTCTCTCTCCAAGTTTTGTTTTGCTCCAGGGACTCCTCAGCTGGCCTGCAGGGCTGCAGTTGGCTTGATGATCTAGGAGTTGCTGGGTCTCCTTTTAGAGTGCAGGAGAGAGGCAGAGAAAGCTGGTCTCCTCCACGGAATTCTCCTCTCTGGGAAGCCACGGGAAACATGCCTCTCTGTTCTACCCCGAGGCAATATATTCCAGGTGTTTCTCCTACAAGGAGGAGAAATTGGCTCCTAACTCAAGTCTTAATCACAGTGTTTTTGGAAATGTTGAATTTGTTGCAGACACGTGTTTATTCTGGTTTTGAAGTCAGAGTTCATCTCTTTCTCACTTGGGCTGGAGGTAGCTCTGGTGGCACCCTGAACTGAGTTCATTCTCTATTTGAGGATGATGAATTAGGAGCCTGGTGGAGGACTGACACGGTTCTGCAGAGCGCAGCTCTGCCTTTTGCTAGTGCTCAGGGTGGCAGGGCGATTTTAGGAGATGGGTAAAACACACAGCAATCAAACAGGTACGGCCGCCACGGTAACTCCAGGGAGGGCTCAGCCCAGCTTGGCACCGACGGCGTGTTTTCCAGCTACAGAGACTGGAGCCCCTCCCGTGCTGACAGAGGTCAGGTTCTGGAAATATCAAGGACCATCATCTCTCAGGCACCAGCCCGAGACACCTCGTACATTTCATGTTCCGATGCAGGAGTGCACCTGGCAGACCACAGCTTCCTGCCTTCCGGCAGGGAGAGCTGATGGTCTCTCGCGCAGATGTCTATAAATACAGGCTCTCAGGCGCCTGAAAGCTTTCTGGCAGTGGGGCAGAGGGACTCCTTTCCAGCCCAGCACTCTGAGGTGGGAGGACTCCGTGAGATAAATACGGGAAGCCCCAGTCCCGCTCCTGGTGTGGACCCTTCCTTCATCCGCCCCACCTCCCCTCTCTTCTTCATCCCTACCTTCTCCCTCCAGGGAAGTTACCAGAACCTGCATTTACTTTCCCATTATGTGTATATGTCTAAGGGAAGATGACTGGGAGGATGTCTCTTCTCTGAGCGAGCCTCCCTGTTAAGCAGTATGAGTAATACCTGGCCACTTAGCCCTGTCTTCGACTCCCCCCGCCCCCAACCTGCCATTTCACTTACTGCTCCAACCTCTATCTTGCCCCTCCCCCCACCCCTGCCCCGTGAAGAGACATCTGTTTAATATTTCCCTTCTTTGGAACCAGGCCATTGGAAAGCAGATGAGGCAGGGCTGGCCAGGTGGAATTGGCAGGGAGTTGGTGAGCACCTCAATATTGCCTAACAAGGCAAGACATTGGTAGAACACAGGCCAGGAACCGTGGGGATTTGGCTACTCTGCTGCGGGAGGGCAGGCTGCTGGCAATATGTGAGGATATTGAGAGGGAAACAGTGTTCAGCCCTAGACTGTGTTTTCCAGGGCAGGGCCAGTGCTCGGGTGAGGCAGTGCTTACCTCGCTATCCAGGTAAGTAATGTTTAAGTGCAATATTAAATTAATCAAGTTTAATGTGAAAAAATCCATGGTGAGCTAAATATCAAAATCTTGAAGCGACCGTAGTACCGATCCTGTCTGTCTTAGTCAACTCGGGTTGCCACAACAGAGTGCAGACGGGGCGGCCTAAACGACAGACATTTATTTCCCTCAGTTTGGAAGGCTGAAGTCCAAGATCAAGGTCCAGCAGAGTCAGTTTCTGGTGACAGCTCTCTTCCTGGCTTGCAGTTGGCTGCCCTTTCCCCGTGTCTGCATATGGTGGAAATAGAGGGAGAGAGAGAGACAGAGCATGCATACCAGTGAGAGCGTGCACTCTGGTGTCTCTTCCTAAAAGGGCACTAATCCCATTATGGGGGCCCCATCCTCATGACCTCCTCTAGCTCTAATTATTTTTCCAAGTCCCCATTTCCAAATACCATCACATAGGGGGTTAAAGCATGAGCATACAAATTATAGGGGACACAAACATTCAGTCCATAACACTGTCTTTATTTAATATTTGGATATTTTGTTCATCACTGATTTTTGTATTAATTTTTATTTTTAAAAATATCGCATTAAAATATTGTGTATTTTGATTACAGAGTTTTCGGTGCTACCTTCAATGTTGCCTTACTCACCTCATCCTTGTCCTGGCCCTGCTCTAGGGAAACTCCAACACCTGGATCTGGGGAAGGGGCATTGTGTCAAGGCATCACCCTGAGCTAAAGGCTGATCACTCATTGGATTGGTCCAGTGCTGACCAAATTCTTCATTTTCTTTTTCTTCCTTGATTACTGTCAAGGGTAGAGTTGCATTTTCAACACTTAATTATTTCTGTTGTTCCCTAGGACTTTGCATTTCATCCAATACTGCAATAGTTAGTTAAATGTAATGTTCTGTAATCAAATATAAATTTTAAAAAGATTTTATTTATTTATTTGAGAGAAAGACAGAGACAGAGCATGGGGGGGGGGCGTGCAGAGGGAAAGGGAGAAGCATATTGCCCAATGAGAAGGGAGCCCAATGCAGGACTGGATACCAGGACACCAATCATGACCTGAACCAAAGGCAGAGGCTTAACCAACTGAGCCACCCACGGGCCCCAGTCAAATCTCATTTTAAAAATTTCTCACATGAATGGATATAGTCAGGAACCAGGGAACCCATTCTTGAATCTTCAGCTTTATTAGGCAAACTTCTGCTGTAACTTCCATAATTTTGGTGTGTCTGCAGAGTTAATCTAATTTTAAAGATTATAAGTGTATTTTTAGCTCTTGGATAATGTGATTTTTTTTCCAAAATCTTTTTTAAAGTTTCCGCAAATTAAATATTTTTTAAACTTTTGATTTTGACATAATATCAAATTTGCAGGAATGTTATAGGAACTATTCAAGGGATTATTGTCCATATACTCTTTACTCAGCTTCACTAATTGTTTATATTTTGCCTCATTTGTTTTCCCTTTCTCTTTGTGTATACATGCACACATATACGAACACACATAGATATGAGCAAACACATGTATGAATGCACACAATACGTATAAGCATAGACCTACACATACATGTACACACATATATATATACATATGATACATATAAATATATAATTGTTTTCTGAAACATTCCTTAGTAAATAGGAGACTTCATTCATTGATACAATCTGTTATACAACCCACAGTCCATATTCAGTTTTCACCATTGGTCCTAATGTTCATGACAGCTGTTCCTTTTTCCGGGATTCAAGATCTAACCCAACATCTTGCATCAACTTTGGTTGTCAAATTCCTTTAATGTCCTTTAATCTGGAATAGTTCCTCAGACTTTCCTTGTCTTTCTTGACCTTGTTAGTTTTTGAAGGGCAAAGTTCCTTTGTAGCCTGTTCCTGAGTTTGGTTTGTCTGATGTCTTCTCATGTTTAGATTCAAGGTTATGTGTCTTTGGCTGGAACACCACAGAATGATGTATCCTCAGTTTACCATATTGAAAGCCCATGATAGTGGTTTATTCTAGTTTTGGGGATGCTGACTTCCTTTTTTCTTTCTTTCTTTTTTTTTTTTTTTTGAGAAGACATCACCCAGCTGCTTTTTTTCCCCTCCCATTTGTATTGAGATTTCACTGACATATAACATTGTGTAAATTTTAGGTGTACAATGTCATAGTTTGATAGATGACTATATTGTGGAATAATGGCCATGATAGGGTTGATTGTGCCATCTTGGTGATATTCCCTTTGGCTGCTTGGTTCAGGTAGTGCCAGACAGTTCTCTCTACCATAAAGTTAGTTTATTCTCTTTTAAATTAATAAATAATTTATAGAGAGTTATTTTGAGACTCTGTGTTTGGTTCCTAATCACACTTTCACCCATTTGTTTAGCACCCACTGATGATTGTTTTCCATTTTTGTTTAGTTCAGAGTATTAAAAAACATATTCTTGAGATTTCTTCTTTGATTTATATGTTGTTTGGAAGCATGTTGTTTACTTCCCAAGGATTTGGGGATTTTTCCAGCTCTCTTTCAGCTATTGATTTTTAGTTTAGTTCCATTATGGTGTTCAAGCAGACACTGTGGGAGAAGGGGAGTATTCTGTAGTGTCCTGTGATTGGGGCACAGGTGAGCCTGTGCTCCTGGACCATGAACTTCATCAGTCCTCTCGGGTTCCTCCTCTCTCCCCTGTGGTTGGGACAGGATGGCTGGAGGGGGGCCAGAATTGTGACACTTCCCTTCCCCAGGTAGGTTAGGCTCAGGAAAATAGTTTCTTCTGAGGGTGGGCCTTGTTGAGGAAAGAATGTTGTGGTATATTTCAGAAAAATATATTTTTCTCCCTAGACTGCAAACATGAGGAGATTTTTCTTTGCTAGTTGCTATGAAGAGCTCCTGGCAGAGCTCCTGGAGGTAAAAGTCACCCAAGTGTGGGAGCCCTCTAGGATCGAGGCCCCCTGGAGTGTCTAACTCTCATACTTGTTCTGGTCGAGCCTCTAGCAATTTGTCCATTATAATCAGGTTTTCTGACCCTGACACCATTCCTGTAGGGGTTTGTTCTTTTGGGTTTCTGTTCTAGTAAGTTAAGAGTCTCAGTATCTGCCTGTCCATCTCCAGTTCTGGGGGTGGGGCGGGGAGTGGTTTGTGCTGTGATCTTGTTTCTCTGACATATTCCAGGGGAATTGTTGACCTTTCAGTTTGCACAGATTTTTAGTTGCTGTTAGGGTGGAGTGATGACTTTAAAGCTCTTTATATGCTGGCCTGGAAACTGGAAGTCCATTGATGATTGTCTTTTTATCTCCATCCTTCCTTCTGCTTTTATTAGCTGGTCTTCTAGTACAAAGAAGAGCTAATCTTTTTTATTAGTGAGTTAAGTAAAATATTTATGTATTTATGTATTTATTTATTTAAATGGACTCATGGACTCCTAGGTTCCTATATCATTTAAAGGTTTATAACCTGTTCTTATTTATTTTGATACTCAGATCACTCCTGATTTGGCCAGTGGATGTCTTTTCCAATTAGCCTTTGTATGCTTTGACGTGTTCCCATTTTTCTTTGAGCAATTTCTTACTCTCTGATGCAACATGATATTGCAGGCTTGTCTTGCACTTTTCCTGCTCCAACCCTAGAACAATATAATTAAATTTTAATACATCAACTACTTTATTTTTTGGAGATGATATTCTAGATGAAGATAGAGGTTGGATTCCATGTTATTTATTAGGTTCATTGTACTAGACACTATATTCTATGTGTCATCAGCATTTCCAATGAAAAGGTGTCATCTGTTAGTCTTCTTCTTTGACTCTATTGTTCTTCTTTGGTTTAGCATTCCAGGTCTGGGTATGATTTGCACAGGTGTATTGATGTATCATTTTCATTTAGGTAATTGTTTTATTTGGGTGTGTTTGTTAAGAACTGCAATTAACCCCCCCCCCCAGTTAACTCAATATATCTAGTGATGTTTGGTTCTATGATTAGTTCTTGTTGATTCTCTAGAGCATAAAATATGGTCCCTGCTCCCAAGTAGTTTATATTCTAGTTGGGAAGGCAAGAAGAGCCTCCATTAAGCCATGGCAAATGCCACATGAAAGTGTATAAATCATCACTGTATTACATGGGTGCCAACAGTAAGTCTGTACTAACTCTTAATGGAAGCGGATGGAGAAGGCAGCAAGACCCCACAGCTCATATAGGACAGGAAGTCTTTGCAGACCTTGGATGAACTCTGCACATTTGCCTTGCCTAGAAAGATGAACTGTTTCATAGATGACCTTTTAAACCTGGGCTATGAATCTCAGTGAGACGCACATAGGGAAGAGTAGGCTGCCTTAACTGTCTTGGGTCTCACTGAATTTCCACGCAGAAGAATTCCTTTGAGCCTTGAGCAGGGTAATGGAGTTAAAGTAGGAGAGCATGACCTTATGACATTCTCTGCCTTTATTCACTCCTGATTGTTCTAGAGCTGGAAGCTCTGAGCTCTTGTGAGTGATGTTGCCAGACTTGCAGAAAGGATATTACCTAGCAGAAAAGCATGCCAAAGTTTTTTCCTGGCCCAATAATTGTATATCTCCATACTGCCTACACTCAAGGTTGTAAACGCCTTGGGGACAGGAGCTCTGCATTGTTTGTATTGGCATCTCCTATTGTATGTGGATAGGAGTTATTCATGCATTGATTGTTTTTCTGAAACAACTGCAACTATTTTATGATGTGTGACATGGGAGATACAGTGATGAGATTTGTTGAATTGTGCAAATTTATAGTTTGTGTGTGTGTGTGTGTGTGTGTGTGTATGTTAGCTTATACTTGTGGCCCTGGAGTGGTTCTAGACGTTCTTTTGTTGAAGCAAAATCACTATAGCAATTCCAGACTTCACTTTTCCTAAACATTTTTTTTTTCTTAACCACATTGTTCCTTTTTTTTTTTTTTTTTAAGATTTTATTTATTTATTTGATAGAAGATACAGCAAGAGAGGAAAAACAAGCAGGGGGAGTGGGAGAGGGAAAAGCAGTCTTCCCACTGAGCAGGAAGCCCTAAGTGGGCCTCAATCCCAGGACCCTGGGATCTTGACCTGAGCCAAAGGCAGTCACTTAATGACTGAGCCACCCAGGTGCCCCACCACATTGTTTCTTATTTAAAAAGCAGATGGCCTTTTAAAAGAAAGGGGTACCTGTATAATGAAAAGTCTCTTTTAAATAAAAATAGAACTATGACCTTGATGATCTTCAGCATTGAACTCTAGGCAAACCTAAAGCAAGAGAGGCCTTCCTGGCAATCCTCAGATGAAAACATGTAAGTGACTTCTCTGCTGCCCATGAAGATGGCTCCTGGAGAGATGGTTTACATTTTTTATGCTCCCTTCTTAGGCCATATTCTTGGGCCCAGTGAAGCCTGAAGCTTGGCATCTCATAATTCTTCCAGCCAGGAGATGCTTGGGATTCTGCCCCCTAAATGGTAGGGGTAGGTTCTGGTAGAATTCCAGGGCTCTACTGGATACGGACTGATCACCTCATGCAGCCCTCACAGCTGGGATGCCCGTGTACACCAACTTTGGAAACCAGCAGTTGAATTAAGGAAATCCCCCAACTTGAAATGAATATCAGCTTGAGTTATTAAGCCCAGAAATACTTCCTGTCTTTGAGATTTGCTGGTAGGCCATGCTTGCCTTAAGTTAAAAGGGTCAGGTTTTCCCGTAAGCACTTGAGCTTGAGCTCTCTTGCTATTTTGGGTAATCACCTCTCCACACACATATGCTTAATCAGGAGCGGGAGCAGAGGGAGTTTCGTCAACTT
The DNA here is from genome assembly GCF_011764305.1 of Mustela putorius furo. NCBI lineage: Eukaryota > Metazoa > Chordata > Mammalia > Carnivora > Mustelidae > Mustela > Mustela putorius. The sequence continues at coordinate 3,052,269 of NW_025421424.1, forward strand.
TGTCCTGGGCTGCATTAGGATCCCTTCCTTGGCCAAGTGAGTACTCTTGATGAGTTTGCCCCCTTCTGTGATCATGTTGTAGGGCTTTTGATTAGACATTGTTGTACGTAATCCAGCCCCATGTTAACAGGCATTCCTCCAAGTGACGACAAGATCTGGCCTGCAGTGGATGATGGCTCTCCCCTGGGATCTCCTGGGGACAGGCTGGTGCTTTTAGAACTGCCGTGCGCCTTGATCTTAATTTATCTGTTGTATTCAATGTCATTGGAAGCCAGGAAAAGGCCAAATAGCTGACCTCTGTTCCAAGGCTGTGATATTGCACCCACTCCAAGCTTCCTTTGATCCGGCTTTGGCAAGCCAAGTAGGGGAACTTCTTGGTCCCTGAAGGTTCATCTGACTTTGTCCATTTGTGACATTTAGTCATCAAATTACAGTTTGATGTGGTGGCAGGTTGGAGAAAAAGAAGGCTTTGACAGTCTACTAGAAAGTAGCTGATCAGATTGAGGCTTTTTCAGGTGTCCACAGGAAGATTAGTATTCCCCCCAGTCATCACCTGGCTGTCATGTGACATGAGGGATAGGACACTAGGCTTTGTTTGGGCTTCCTGGTTTGAGACTTGGAAAGGTAGGCAAAGCCATTATACACAGTCCACAGTGTTGATGTTAGGACTACTCCCACTCCAAATACAGACCATTCCTTGGCCTTTTTAGAGTGTTTACTTAGAGTGAATCCAAATTTGCTGAAATAATGTCTACCTTTGTAGGGGGCAGGAAAATAGATCCCAAGTTTTATTGAAAAAATTTCATGGAGAGAATTGTTGACTTACTTGAGCATGAAGGTCAATAAATTGGAAAGAAAAAAAGAAAGAAAAACTTGAAACAGCCTTGTGTGTAAGGTATTAGTGCTGAGTTAGGAAGACATGAGTTTCAGACAATTCCCATATGTGTAACTTTATACATATTATGGGCACACGGCTTTGCTCATGCATCTTCTGTTACCATCCGAAGTCTTATTGTGGGAACCGTGAAATAGTGAAACTGCATTTTAAAATGTGTTTTATAATTAGAAGCAGTGGCCTTGATGAATTTTGTCACAAAAATCAAGTGTTCAAGAGAACACTCTCAGTCTTAAAGAGAATAGTCCAGAAAACAGTCGCTAGCTATGTGGAAAAATGTCAGGTCTGGGTCTATATACTTTTAAAACAACAACAACAACAAAGGAATGCCTCCTTTTCTCCCAGCCTCCTTTTGGGGCTGCTTTCTCTGTTTCTCTGCTGTTCTAAGATGCTTGAGCTGAGGGTGGATGGAAGTGGCTGGGAAATATACCATTCCTTAAAGTGCTCAGAGTCTTTTCCTGGTGGTGTCCTGTGCTTGGTACTCTGAAACAAAGAATTTCAGGTAAAAGAAGTCCTTGATTTCTGGTTTTGTTTTGTGTTTTTTTTTTTTTTTTTTTTGGTGGGCTCTAGGGCAAGAAAAAAGTCTTTATCAGCCTTCTCAGAGCTAAACAGTAACTGTGGTTCTGTCTGTGGCGCCTCCTGTGGCTAGCCCAGCTGGGAAGGTCAGCCATTCTTCACGTGGGCACCCAGGATGGGCATTTGTAGGTGTTCAGAGCTACGTTAGGCCAGGCAGCCAGGGAGGCAGAGGTATTCAACACCTGGAACTGCTGGTTGGCTCCAGGATTGTAACAAGGCTTATAAAAGGGAGTGCTGAACAAGGTTGTCTCTTCATAAGGGCCCATCTGAGACCTGAGAGTCTTGGTTTCAGCCTGAGGACCTGGTTAGTTTTAAGCACAGAGAAACTTGCTCCTTGTAGTACACTTACATCATCTGAAGGCACTGCTCGAGAGTCCCGTTCAGATTTCCGACACTGCTGGGGATGGGGCCCTCTCCCATGTGCAGCAGGGATGGCACAGAACAGAGAACCCTGTAGGGCCTGTAGGTCTGGTGAAGCATCAAGGCCCACGTAGGGATAGGAAGCATTGGCATCAAGCTGGTAAACTTTGGAGTGTGTGGTGGGAACTGGTAGTGATGGGAGCAGAAAGCAGTTTTGGTCTAGGCCAGTGGTGACCTTCAGGCTCCCCACTGGGATCAGGAACAATGGGGTGTTGCAACCAAGGCCATGAGGCAGAGCAGAGAATTGTACCTGCGTGGCCATAGGTGAACTTTAATGACCGCCAAGGAGGGCTCAAGGGCCATTTGGAGACCCTGCCAGCCAAAGTGGGAGGACCAGGCCTCGGATTCCACAGATTTGCTCCAGGCTCGGAGCCAATGATTGGTATTATCATTACTCAAGACCTCCCTGATTCTTATTCTGAGGTACTGAATGTGAGCACTGTGGGGGACTCTAGTCAATGTTAGGGTCTACGAAGAATGTAGAACACCAAGTTAGGCAGGGACAGTATCACCTACCGTGGAGACATAAACTCCCTCCCCATGCTTTTGTTATCTTCTGACAGCTGGAATTTGGACATTTCTAGCCTTTGAGCAAGGAGATTCATTTCTCTACCATCAAGGAAACTTATTCCAAACTAGGTCTTTTATGACATTAGGGATGTAGTTCTTTTTTTTTTTTTCTCCCCTAGTCATTTGCTTTCTGGAATATTCCACCCTTATTGTACATAGCTAGAGGACATCTGAACAGTGTAATGATTTTTTATCTGTTCTTAAAAATTTACATTGGTTGTAGTGTGAACATGGCTCATGGGTGCTACTTTTTTGGGTGGCATAAATGCTAGCACTCATTCAGAGTGCCCCTGTGACATGCTTGGCTTTCCTGTTTTGACTGCCTCCTTTGGCAGAGACCCAAGGTCACACATGCTGAGACTGAGAATGACCTGCCTGGTCCTCCAATGAGAAATAGGGAGCACACCATGCTTTCATGCCAGCAAGCCATGAGAAATTGAGGCTGTTCATTCTTACTCTTGTTGATAATAGTGAACTCTCTGTGGTCTCCTGATTAATGCTTACCTCTCGGAGGATGAAGGGCGGGCTCAGAGTCACCAAGATATGAGTATCAGTCTTTAAAAAAAAAAAAACAATATAAAAAAAAAACCTGAAAATGCCACAAAACAGCAGCAGCAAAAGCACAGCAGATGTCGGGTAGCTCAGGCCTGTGCCAGTTTAGACAGGCTTCTCTGGAAAGGCCTTGGGCCGGGTGCTCTTTGTGGAATTTGCTCTGAAGGAAGGTATTAGTGACCAACGCAGCAGGTGGCAGATTCTTCAATGGTCCAACACGGCTCTGGCCTCCTTAAAAACGAGACCACATCATGTAGGCCCCAAGGATACATGCAGTGGGAGGTTCTCTTCTTGCTGGTGGGTCTTGGCTCTGCATTAGACAGCTTCTCCTTGGGTCCATCATCCTCAATCCTTCTTTGTCGCCGTCTCCCCATGGAGAGCACGTTAGGCATGGCCTTGCCCGAGGAGGCTGTCCGGGAATCTGTCCTTCACCAGCCGCATATGCCGCACCCCCAAAGCTGCGTGACTGTTACAGCCCAGCGCTGCTTTATGTTTCTGTCCTGGAAGAGCAGCCCTTAAATTTTTTTTTTTTTTTTTTGGAAGTTGTGCCACTTTTTCCTTCAGCCTCCATACCCACTTCTGCCAGTTGTGCCATTTGGCCAGAATGTGCCAAATTAAAAGTTAAGAATTTTATTGTGTACTCATGCTAAGGGATGGTTTTTCAAGCCAGCTATTAGGATGTCATCTCCTATCTGTATATTTTAAATGCAAATATATGTCAAGAGCCACAGAATAGAATACTGGAAATTAGGACTGTTTTAGAGAATCTGGGCTGGGGGGGGTGGGTTACTGCAACCACAGGGCTAGAAAAGAAGTTCAAGATCATTTTTGCCTCGAGGTTGTTTGGAGATTTTGTGAAACTCACTGAGAAAGGCCTGAACTGTTTCAGTTTAAAGCACCTGTGTTTTCCTTCTGTGTGCTCCTAGTGTTCAGGGTCCTAGCAGTCTAGACCACCTTGCCACATTGAACCAGTACAGCCCGAGAGGCAGAAAATGTAGCAGCTGCTTCTGTTACCCTCGGCCTCAAAGGCTGAGGCTAAGGACCTCACTGCTAGGTGCCTGCCAAGGCCTTTGGCTTTCTTGAATGACTTGATCACCCACTGATGTTTCAAGGCTGGGTGCTCCCCAGCTGGAGCTCTGAAAATGCTTGCATGGCATCCCTAGAGAAGGAAACTAACTTGAAAGAAACTCTCACAAAGTAAATCACCAGGACCGGATGGTTTTCATCCAAGAGCTGGGGAAGGAAATGAAGTGTGAAATAGCACAGATACTGATGAAGACATTAGTTCTCCATTAAAACCACAACTGTGTCAGAGCAGAGGAACTTTGCTAACATGATGACCTTATTGCTAGAGGATAGAGATTAGTGGCCTATCTGCTGCCTCCAGAAGACCTGGTCTACTTGGAAAGAATGGCACAAAATATGAACAATAGCACGATAGCCTTTATTCCCCTAAAGCAGGTAAGAGGGACAGTGTGCTGATTCATGTGTGATAGCATTTTAGTAGAAGCCTTGGAATAAATATAATAGTGAGTATGTCACACATAGGCTGCTGTCCCCTATTTCTGTGCCCTTGGCACACATTGCTCATCAATCTGGTGCTCTTCCCTTTGAACCTGGAGTCTCACGCTCCTCAGTTCTGTGCTCCTGACTGCCACCATCAAGTGACCACAGTTGACATATGTGTTAAAACCCATTTTCCCTCCTTGCTTAAGGAGATGTATTTTTTTTTCATGGACCACATGGTTCATAATTAAATTATAAAAAATGACAAGAAGGAAGACTTTCACAGGTAGTTTAGTTTAAGAACAGGACAAGAAACATATCACATGCTTTCTTCTAAAGGCTGAGTTAGCAGAACATCCATCTCCACAAATAGTTTTGCGAGAACTGAATCCAGATGCATAATCCCAGCTCAAATCTCAGTAGGGTCTTTCCGGAGGGAAGAGATGTCACTTCCTCTTTGGCAACAAGCAGCAGGCTCCAGAAAGTTCTTTTGAGGAATGAGAATCAATAGCAGCATCCTTCCTTAGGTATTTCCTCGCAGAGTTTGTAAACGTTGTTGAATCCAGCCACAATAGCAAGTCGTTAGAGCAAAGAAGTGAGGTATGCTTTGAGAGAAGAGCTACACTGAAGTCCAGAGAGAAGAGAGACAGGAATGTTGGACTTTGAAAAAGCTCAGTAACTTTACAGAATACTTGGAGTTTTGCTGGGACTGGCCTTCATTTCACACTAAGGCAGCAGAAGGCCAGTTCTGCTGCAGGTCTGGGAAGCCCATGGGCCTATCCACAAGACATTTTGTCATTGGAATGAACAAAGCCTCCTGTCACTGATAATGACAAAGTGATTCGGCTATAATAACGGTCTACAGCCTAGTGATCGCCATATAAAGGGGTCCGTGATGGAGCAGATCTCCTAGAGTGTGTAATGTGATCTGATCATTTAAAGAAAACTACCTGTGTGCTGTGTTAGGTAGGGGACGGGCTGTTTTCCTTGATCGGTGAAGAGACGCTGTATGCTTTGATTAACAGAGAATCAGAATATAGTAAAGTGCCTACATAGCACTCTACCGTGATCTCTCATTGATAGTTCAAGAACTTGTCGTGCTGTGAGGTTATCACAAGGGCGATGGCCCAGTGTGGGAGCTCAGGGGCCACAGTGGCAATGATGTGATAGGATCCACTGGACAGCAGACATGGGCACTAGTCCCCACCCCGCCATTAGGGACCCAGGCACCTTGCTCAGATCTAGCAGAATCCTAGGTCATGGGATGAGATGCTGGGGAGGGCATTTTGTCTAGATCCCTGCTTCAAGGAGCTAGGGAGTCTCATCAAGTCTGTTTTCAGGAAGTAGTTGCTTAGCAAGAGTAAGTCAAGTGCATAATGTGTGGGAGGCCTGGGGGAGTGAGAGGAGACAGTGCAGGCTCCCAGGCAGCAGACCTCACGTCACATTTTGCTTTTGCTTCGGAGCCTCAGTTTCCCATTTTTTAATCGGTGTGGACACATCAATGAGGGTTTACCACGGTCTTTCAAGCACAGGGAGAATTCTCTGCAGGTTAAATGATGAAATGTGGTGCTGATGACCTAGATTTCGAAGGCACATTGTAATTGATAAAGTGCTTTCATCCGCATGATTTCATCCTGCTGAGGACTCATCAAGTGGGATAAGCAGTGGGATTCCTTATCCACTTTCTACAGATGCCTCAGCTGACACTCAGTGGGACACAGTGGCTTCCTTAAGGTCATAACCAAGGTCAGAACCAGGGCTCCAACTCCCGCCTTCTGGTCTGAATCCAGGGTTCCCTTTCACCACAGAATGACAGATAATGGAGAGTTTACTCTATTTATCATTCACTTTTGTGACAGCGGAGTCTTCCACGTCACAGCATGGTAAAAATAGACTCTGAGGGCAAGAGAGTTCTCAGTAGCAAACAAACTGAGCTCACCAAAATGTTCTCGTGGGCAGGCTCAGTTGCTGTGGCCTTTAGGAAAGCCTTGGCAGGCCTGCAGCAGGCAATGTCACCTACTCACTGTGCCCAGTCTTCCCTGAGGAGCTGCCTCCTGCCGGGATTGCCCTAGAGGACACAGGGTGGGGGGTGGGGGTGGGGGGCAGAGATTGGGAGAAGGGTTTCTTCTAAGGCATGGGAGCCACTGACCTGGAGCCCATCCCTGGTGAGGGATGACTGTGTGTCCCACAGTAGCAAACTTACTGTGGTTTTAGCACACAGAAGGAGAAATGGCCTGGTGAGCCTGGGCCTCCTTTGCCAACTGAGGATTTTCTGAGGGGCAGGGGGAAGGAGAGCGAGGGGGTATGAATGAGTCAAAGCAGCAAGGCTGAAGAAAAAGTCCCATTTCTTTCACTTAAAGATAATTTTTAATTCCTTCTATCTTCCCAAATGATTAAAAAAACACATTTATACATACATGTATATGTGGTTAAAATGCAGATAAATAAGAAATAAGGAACCATACAGAGAAAGTTTAACACTCACAGGGAAACACAACCACTTTGTCTTTGTGAGGGAGACAAAGAACTTGTTTTTGTGAAGATGCCCTGCTGGTATTCTGTGTCGTATTTTAAATATTTCTCCTGAAAATATCTGGTGAAGGGGAAATGCTTTACATTACAGCAGAAGAACTTAAAAATTAGACATGTTCCCCACTTGGAGAAAGCCTCTCAAACCAGTGGTCCTCATCCTTTTAAAGTCATGGATTGCTTTGAGAATCCCATAAATACCATACATTCTCTTCCCAGAGAAATGCAAGTTCTTACAAATTTAGCCTATGACTTTAGGTCATATGAAACCCCAAAGCCCTTCCACTGACATTAGGTTAATAGCCTCTTCCTTGAAAAAATTAGAAATTAATATTTTACAAAACAATTTTTCCTTTATAAAAAGATTCACTGCATGCAGTTGAGATGGTTATAATTAAAATGTATGTATACAGCTAGTGTCACACAAAATATTCTGATTTCTGTGAAGTTATACTGTGAAGTAGTCTATAACATTTGTATTTTCCATCTGTAGTCATTGTGCATTCATATATGCATATATGTGAAGCATAGAGCTTACTTAAAAATACATATACATATATTTTTATATATATATATATATAATGTATACACACACACACACACACACATATATTTTTAAGTAAGCTCTATGCTCAACATGGGGCTTGAACTCATGACCCTGAGATTAAGAGTCACATGCTCCACTGACTGAGCCAGCCAGGTGACCTCACACACACTTGTAATTTTATCTCATTTTTTATGAATTCTTTTAAAGATGGTGCATAGTGTGTACTCCATTGTAATTTTTATCTGATAACACGTGATATTTGGTATAATAAGGAAAATCTGCCTTCACTGTTAAATCAGTTTTGATTACACATAGAATATGGTATATAAAGTAATATTTTAATAGGTACAACAGCCCAAATGCCATCAATGAGATCTCATCATTCAGACTTGTGAATTCTGGGAAAAAAATTACTTCCACATGTTCCTAAAACTACTTAAGATTTTTGATTGGTTGGTGGTCTGTTGATTCTAAATATCTGACCTGTCAAAAACTGCCATCTTTAAACTCCAGTGATGCAAAGAGGCTCAGAATTAGCCAGGGCTGAATTTATTACAGAACAAAGGGAGGTGATGATTAACATACCCATCTGAGCAGTAGGGGGGAAAATAATCCTTGAATGGATTAGATGCCATGATCCCCAAACCACGTTCTCTGAGTGTTGGGTCCTTGCCCAGAAATGGGGAGAGGCCAAACACTGATGCCTTTTAAATGACAGGGTATCTCCATGGGACTCTAGTCAGGGACACTGGTGCAGAGGGTTGAGGGTCAATGAGAAAAAAGCCTTTCTTTCTCCAGTGCTCCAGTGGAGCTGAGGACTAGACCCACTCCATGTGCAGTAACCCTCAAAACTGTCAGCCAACCCAATTAGTGTTATTCAATTATCAGTCTGCCTGTCTGGGTGGAGATTACATTCAAGTGTAAATAAAAGAAGGTGTTTTTTTTTTTTTTTTTTTTTTTAAACCAGTAACTAGGAATAACTTCTATTTTTTTTTTTTTTTTGACTCCAGTAGGCTACTTTCAAGATGGGCATAGAGGCTGCCAAGAAGATGAAGTGAATTATTATGTACTGTCCCCCAAGAAGTTAAGAGTCCTAGGCAGTCTCTCCCTGTTCACTGGCAACATCTGGTAGATTCTGTGCATCCCCGGGGTATAATTCTAGGGAAATGTATGTTTGTAAGAATAGTCCATGGACAGACCACTAAACCTATTTTCTGACAGATTTTCCCACAATTCTCTCTTTCCTGTAACATGTCTTACAAGCTTTATAAAAAGGCTGGATTTTACAACAGGGTGAAATGGTAGCATTGACAGAGATTGAGTCTCTGAGAAGGGCCTCCAGCAGATGGGGACCCTCATGAGAAGGAAACAGACCATTTGGAAAGTCCTTTTGACCCTCATCCTCTGGAGGGAATCCCAAGCCCAGGTGCTCAGGAAATCTCCTGTCACTCTGAGATGGGCTAGAACACAGTGCCATGCCCCAGGCTTCTAAATACAGTTCAGGCTGGGTCATCATGACATGCCGAGCTGGCACCACGATGGGGATTGAGTGGGAACTGTGACAGTGCTTAAATGCCACGGCCCTGGGGCTCCAAGTCTTCCTGGGCTGGGACAGGGAGAGGGAGTGAAGAGCCTTATGGGGAGGAGGGTGAGAGCAGCTTTGGCAAGGAAGTCCTGCTACCTCAGTGACAGCACCGCTCCTTCGGAGAGCAGCAGACACCCGGCAGCCACACAGCAGCTATTTTAGAAGCTGTCCGTGTCTGAATTGCTGACACACTCGGAGGACACTGTCTCTTCAAGAGTCATTCTGATCAAGGTAGGTAGGCCTGGGGGAAAACAGAGGCATGCTGGAGCCAAGGTGTTGGTGGAAGAACGAGTGGAGCTAAGTGATCCCAGCAGACTTACTCAGGGAGGCAGGAATGGAATTAGGAATAATGTGTTGACATTGGGATTCCCAAATCAGCCTTCCAAGTCAGCCTTCATGTAGAGGACAGTGTTAGGCAAGCCCTTACCTTACCCTACCCTCTTCTTTGCCATTACCAAAAATTTGCTCTACAATGAGCATCCTTTGACAACTCATTCCTTTCTGAGGAGGGCCTTAGAAGGAAGAAAGAAGACTGGAGAAGACAGGAGGGGGGTTTTTCGGGAGGGTTCTGGAGCCCTGGGATGTGAGTATGGAATTCCAAGTTTGGTAAGCATCTCCGGCTGAGGGTCAGTGAATTGTAAATATAAAGCCACTGCCACAAACATGATTAATCCAAGGTGTGCATTTCACTCTCAGCGCTTGCCTTATACTCCCAACTGGATTCTTTTCCCTTGTCAAAGTGTTTGGCTTTAGGATTTCCGAAGAAAGTGTGGCACAGTGGATGGGTTCAGGCTTCAGACCAAGACCGGGGTCCTTTGTTTCTCTCTGGTACTTCTGGGTGGGTGGCACTGGGCAGGTTACCTTGGCTAAGTCTCCCTGATAGGGTTAGAGTGCACAGCTTTCAGACCTTATCCCCATGCTCCCTGGGAGACTCCCTTGAGCTCTAGATCTTTCCTGCCACCTGAGTGTGATTGTGGGGTCAATTACATTTGCCATTACCAAAGGGTGAGCCAGAGGGTGAGTGATGTTGATTTGGAGCAGGGGATGCTGTGGCCTCCCAGCTCCTTCATGTGTCGCCCTTTCTCATGGAACAGTGCCCTTGGACTGCATCTCCAGCCAAGGTTGACGGAAGTCAAGGTTCGACTTTTTTTCCCCAGCCCCATTTCCTTACTGAAGGTCCAGCATACATCTTTCCCCAGTGATATTCCCTGTTGTCTCTTCTTTTACATCCTAGTCATTTTCATTCTCAATAGCATGGCAAGGTCTAATAGCATGGCAAGGTCTATGGCATGCTATTCTACCAGGGGAACATCAAGTAGGCAGACCCACACAAAAGGAGGGTTTCTTAGCTGACATTTTCACTATTTCTTTGCTTTCCTTCCTTCTGCCTTTCCACCGTTTCTTCTAACACCGTTCAATTTTGATGGTTTCTGCTCTAGGCCCTGAATTATTTTCTCACCATGGGATCTACATTTTACATTTTCTTTATTAGGATTTGATTTTCTCTATTTGAAAGAACACAAACCTTCTTTCTCTCTCTCAGATATGGACAGGATGTCTCAGATATTGGGGAAGGATCTAACCCTTGTGGTCACTCCCCTTTCCACATGATAGAAGAAACTAACATTTAATATACTCCTGCTGTGTGCCAGGGGCTTTACTGAGAGTTATTGGCATCTCTATTTTAGATGAGGAAATTGGCTTAGAAAGGTTATGTTGATTGCTCAAAGTCATACATCTGGGTCTGTGTGATTCTAGAGGACTGTGCTTTATCCCCTTCCTGGCTGCATCTCTGGAAACCTGGCTTTACTGCAGACAGCACAGACCCTAGCTGAATGGGGGTGTGGAGGGGGCAGAAGTCATTGTGTTCCTAAAAACGGGTCACCCTGTTTCTGAAGGAGAGGGCTTGTGTGCCACCTTACTTCTCCGTCAGCATCACTAGCTCTAACACTTGAAGGCCTTACTCTTTTCCCCATTTTTATCTTCATGACCTCTGGCACCTTCTCTTCTTAAGTTGCTATGGAGGAGAGTTAGTATCTGAGAATTTTCCAGATGCTTGGCTGCGAGTGCTACACACAGAAATGACTGAATTCACTGAACTCGTTTGAAGCCTATGAAAAACTTGAGGTGAGACCTTGCCAATCAGCTTAACACAACCCACAGTCATTGAAGGAAAAATAGGTGGGATGCCAATAATTTAGGTTATATATGGAGGTGACCCCATTGAGATTTCATTGGGAACATGGCATTCAATGAAGATCCTCATTACCACAGGTACATTGGTCTCTGGAAGATCAGAAGATGAATAGCATGCAAGTCTCTTCATCTGGCTTCAGTCTACACTTCCCAGCTCTTTGGTCATATCTCTTCTCTTGCCTTGCTAAACATACAGCATTTCATTCATTCATTTATTCAACAGAACCAACATTCTGTCAAGTGCATAGTAGGTGCCAGGCACTGTCCCCGGTACTGACGATATAAGAGGAATAATGCAGATGTGTTCTGAATTAATTGCTGTTCTCTAAGCCTGTCTGGTAGACTTTATTGCCGTGCCTCTGCCATAAAGTTCTCCTTTCCTGGGAGATTCTTCTGCCCCTTTCCCCCATTTCTGACATTTTATTGCAGACATCTTTTCATTAGGCCAAGAAAGGACCCCTGGGCTGAAAGAGAGTCTTCTCATCTCTAAACTTCCATAGCATTTTGTTGATGTTTCTCTTAGATGAACATGAAAATGAGCATTTTATCTATCCATTTTACTGTTTTACTATTGATAAGGTATTTACATACACATACATGCATGCTGTGTTAGACAGTCACACAGTAGGTACTAATGATGTCCTCCTTTTACAAATGATAAAACTTAGGCTTGAAGAGGTTAAATGACTTGGTAGAGATTAGACAGTTGGAAGGGAAGAGGTGAACTTTAGAATTTGTTTTTTGAATTCCAAATTCCAAACCCCAGTGTGCTATGTGCCATGTTGGATTTTGACTAATCTATTTTTATTAGATTATTGACCCCTCCTGTCTCCTAAGTGGTAAGTTCCCGAGAACATAGATCATATCTTATTCAGTGTTGTTGCCCTCATAGTACCTTACACATTGGTAGGTCTCAGTGAGTTAATCAACAATTATTTGCTGAATAAATAAGTGATTTATCAAACAGATGGATTTAGAAGATTATTGGGGAGGTCGTTATATATTTGCCAGCCATGTAGCTCTCTTACAGTCTTTAAACAAGATGACTCTCTATGTTTGGCATGATACGTTAGGTTTTAAACTTAGTGTAGCTGGTGGTCTTTTGCATATAATTTGAAGAGAATTTTGTGTCCCTGGTTGTGCTCAAATGTCTATTCTACTTACATGTTTCAGATCTCCATCTCCAAGGGCACTGTCTCTGGAAGTTGAATTACACTTATTGTTGGCTGTTTACTTCTTCCCTTTTTGTGTATTAGCACGTATTTGTTCTTTTATTGGTGCTCAATGAGAATATGCTAACAAGGTATAAGGCAAGTTCTTCTAGGGCCTATGGGGGAAGGGTTCCTTCTCACTTCATGGAAATGAAAGACCACTATGGCAGATGACTTATGGTGCTACAGCAATGGTCAGGGTGGTGGTGGGAGGTTAGAAGTAGTTGTGGTTGCAAAGATCAAACAACCACTGGCTTGGGGATGAACTAATGTGTCACTTCACCCAGAAAATGTGCCAAGAGCCTTAAGGAGGGGCCTGTGTTGACAGCTGCTGGCTCAAAATTGACTGGTAAATCTTGAAGACCACCCAGTCAATTAGGATCAACTTTTGGAGGATCTCTGGTGTAAGAGGTATTTAGATAGAATATTGCCATGTGGCTTGTGACCAATTTTTAATTTTTTTGTTTATGCATTTTCTGTGCTTTCCATCAGGAGTATTTTCTGAACCAAAAGTCAATCTCAAAAATTTTAATTTTATAGGAAGAATGAAATAAAATATCTATATAGGACTGTTCTAGGAAACACAAGACCCATACTTGTCTTCATTTTTTCTTGGTCTTCCTGATTTATTAACTTCATCACTGGCATATAATCTTATATGTGAATTTCATACTGTATTGTTTACTAATGCTTTCACATACAATGTGATCAGATGAATCCTCCTCAAGTATAGATATCCATTTAGGACTATCAAAAACTCTTGGGCCATGAACTGTGACCGGAGTTAAGCCTAAATAAATCAAATTCTGCATAAGTAGGAACTAATTCAGCTGCCTTTTCTTATCTTTCACTGCGGTCATTATACATTTCTCAAAGTCCAAACATTTTCTGAGTACCTTCTAATGTTTTGCTTATGGTCTAGGCTAGAGTGAAAGAGTGACTTGACATTGACATTGATCTTCAGTGACCTGTCACCTTTGGATGTTTTACCCTGGGGGACTGGGGACAGGAAGTGAAGTACAACAAAAGGTGGTTTTTTGTACTTACTTATTAAATAATATTAAGTCAGTGAAGATATCTCAGATGTTCCTGAGCACAACTGCCTGGCTCCTGAGAGCAAAATTCCTGTCTGACTCTGGCTTGAATTTTCTCCTCTCCCCAAAGAACTGACAATGCTTTAGTTCCCATGGATCTATCTCCTGACTGAACAATCTGAATGTTAGCTCTGCATTTCCAAGTTCAGTGCGGGAAGCACCCAGCTCTGCAGGACTTGTTCTGAAAATGAGGAAAGAGTGTTGAGTGGGAAGAGCATCAACTCTAGTGTCAGAAGGACTCAAATCCCACTATGACTAGTTACATAATGTGAGAAAGCCTCTCAGTCTCACCAAGCCCCAGTTAACTCCTTTACAAAATGGCAACAGTAATCCCCACTTCATAAGGTTTTCTATGAAAATTTGCATGAGATAATGTATGCGGAATATTTAGTGTAGTGCTCATAACTTCTCTTCCTTTTTTGCTTCCACTTTCAAAGTATGCTGGAGCGTAAGAGGCTGAACCTTTCAAGACATTGAGCCTTTGGTCAATAAGAAATAGATACAGAAATTACTGCTGCCACTTCATTGCAAAGCCTCTTTAAAAGGCTGAGTTCTCAGGGATGACTTTGGGTCCCTGCCTCTAGTTCTGTGTGTCACTGAGACAGATGCTGGTTGTCAGGTGGTGAGTGCTTTAGGCAGCTGAGAGATATGTGCTTTTTGTCTCCTTAATTGGCTTATTGGCATGGGAATTGCAGGCTTCGGGTTACCTCCCCCCTTTTCCCAAATAGAACTTGGAGGGCATGGAGAGCTCAGATAACTTCATTCCATCACCAAAGTCATCTAACAGTCTTGTTTGAATGTTTGCTATCATCATAATTTTACTTTAATCCAACCTGGGTTATAGTTCATTCCATTGACGCTCTGGACTGGGTATCAAATTTGGGCTCAGTCCATACTCGAGTCCATGCCAAGTGCTCCGCTTCTGCCATATTTAGAATTACTCTATGAAAAATTTCATCACCAAATTTTGCTAAGCTACCTGATAAAATCTGACATCCCAGAACCAATTTCCACTGCAGAGATCCTCTAGAAATAGGAGTTTACTTGAGCCTGGTGCAGAAAGTGCTGCCTGGGTTATAAGCTTCTGATGTCTGCCCTGGTGTGAATGGAAACCCTTAGATGGCTGTGGGAGTCTTGGTTTTGGAGACTTCAGGACTTAGGAAATAGACCAAGGAATGGCTGCCCCACCTGTATCAGATAGGAAGTATCACTCAGTATAGTCATGTTCCAGTTATCGGTAGGAAAAAATGATTGTTTGATTATCATCTGGGTTGTGTCTTTCTCCTTTGTTTCAGACTGGTTTCTTCCTTGGAGTAGCCAAAGTCCAGGCTTATGGAAGTGGCACTGTACATCTAATCTCAGAAAATTCTGCATCTCTTATCTGACTACAGTAGTCTTCTGTGACCCCTCTCCCACACTGAAACTGGGCTGTTGTATATCATTCATATAGAAGATGTGACAAAGCATTAAATTCAGCTTGTGGAATTCACAGTTTAGGAAGGAAGTCAAAACTATCATCACCTCCACTTAAAAAACACTTTGGTATAAAGAAAGCAAAGTCTAAACTCCATATTAGGCACCCAAGTTCCTCCTGGAATATAAACTCCATGTGGCCAGAGATTTTACTCCCCCCTGAGGTCTCAAGGATCTAGAAGAGTGACTGGCACATAGTAAATGTCAAATAAATAGTCATTTAGTTGAGTTTGAGTTGAACCTGACTTCCCACCTTTATGTCTTATCTCACCTCTCCCCTTCCCTTATGTATTTTAAGCTCTGGCCATATCAGTCTTCTTGTAATTCTCTAAAAATGGCAAGTCCTTACTGGTGCTATTCCCAGTAACTTAAATTCCATCCCCCTAAATTCTTTGTGTGCCCATATTGAACTTCTATTTCAAGTCCATCTTCAAATTACACCTTGAGAAGTTTTTTTGATCCCAAATCATTGACTTGCTTGCTCTTCAAATTCCTTAATACCTTGCTCCCATATCTATTGGAACACCTATCATAGCCAGCCTTCTTTTTTTTTTTTAATTTTTTATTTTTTATAAACATATATTTTTATCCCCAGGGGTACAGGTCTGTGAATCGCCAGGTTTACACACTTCACAGCACTCACCAAAGCACATACCCTCCCCAATGTCCATAATCCCACCCCCTTCTCCCAAACCCCCTACCCCCAGCAACCCTCAGTTTGTTTTGTGAGATTAAGAGTCACTTATGGTTTGTCTCCCTCCCAATCCCATCTTGTTTCATTTATTCTTCTCCTACCCACTTAAGCCCCCATGTTGCATCACCACTTCCTCATATCAGGGAGATCATATGATAGTTGTCTTTCTCTATAGCCAGTCTTCTTTAACAGTTTGTGTGTCCTTTCCTATGAAATTGGATTGTGAGCTCCTATGGAGCAAGAACCTAGTTTCTCTCTCTTGGTCTACTACTATATAACCTGATCTATACAAAACAGAAACATTTGGTGAAATAGAAGTGGAAGTAAATGTAGTCTCATGTGTCTGCAGTCCCCAGGAGGTGGAGCTGATGTAATCTGGATTTTGGTTTCAATAATATATAAAATGGAGATAATAATAATGCTTAGATTTGTTTTATTAACTAATGTTATGTATATAAAGTCTTAGCCGAGCATCAGATACTTAGTAAGTGTTTAATAGATGTTGACCATTAACCCTTTGGTTGGGATAGTTCTTGTGGGGTTGTATTTGTCTCATAGTCCTAAGTCACTAGCATTGTTATTAACAGAATTGTTAATTTCTGTTTTATCGTTAAGCTATAAATGTAATTTTCTAAGCAAGGAGATATCTTCCTCCAGTCCCTAATAGTAAAGATAAGGAAATAGTAATAGATAAGATAAGGAAATAGTAAAGATACTGAAACTGAGGCTCTGTGAAATGAAATGACTCTCCATCACCCCACTCACGGTGAACAGCAGAGCCCAAGGCATAAATGTGTTCTATTCACTGTAGTAATGAATCATTCCTCAAAATTATTAGTTAAGTGGAGACAAAAATTGCCTGAAAGACTGTGAAATCTGTTTTAACAGTGTCTGGTTTTGATATTAAGTCAAAATACACATAAATTAGGCATTTTCTGTGCGTGCCAACTAACTCAACTTATCATGGTTGAGTTGCTGTTGTTAGACTTGGTGGTCTTTAAGCAGCACTACTAATCCATCCAGTAAACATTAGACTTAAGAGGGACTTTATAGCACCTCTAATTAAATGTGTATGTGCTGTGTTAAAATGATTAAGGATAATGAGGGCCAGAATAGTTATGTGACTTGGCCAGGATCAAACATATTAAGCCATTTCATTTGTAAGGATGGTTATAGTAGTTGAGGGTTATTACAGAATTGCTGGCTCTTTTGGCTGGGGTTGAGCCTAATATGATCTTGGGAGAGATCTGACCATTAGATCAGGAGGCAGAAAACTTACCTTCTAGGTCACGTTGTTTTTAGTTTTCTTAGTCTCAATTACCTCATTTATATAATGAATATAAAACTATGCCATTTCTACCCCATCAAATGGAAGGATATATTAAATGATGTGTAAAATGTAGATGAAGGAATTATTTTCTTATTGCTATTGTTTTGCGTGAATTGAGACTTGAAAACTTGCTGTAAGCTAAACCCAACTTTCTGTGGGAACTTAGTGTTACTGTGTCCATTTTATCAACATGAAATATGTCAGAGATAGAAAACAAGTGACACTATGAGCTGATGGTTAGAGTCTCTTGTTTAGGGTTTTTTGGGATAGTAATAGACATGTCGGTTTGACTGTATGAGTCATATGATGTTCTCCAGTGACTTGTAACTTGGATCCATGCAAGTTCTCAAGTCTTCTTTAACTTCCTTAGTTATATATAACTTGATCATTTATGTTCTTGATTTGCCAAAACTTCCCTGTTCAAATGCTGTCCACAAGAGACATCTGACAGCCAAGAAGTCTTTCTGAGTTCCTGAGTTTTTTTGAAGGCAGGAAGTTACAAATTGTGGAGAATAAAAAAGCTTGAAAACACAGAGGTGTATTCTGATATTCAAGGCACTGGTTGTATTTCTAAATGGATCTTATTTGATTGAAATAATCTGCATTTCTTATATTCATGACTTGATTATGCATTCTGATTACTAGCTGGAATCAGTGATCTGGTTAGCCTAAATATTTGATATGACTATGATTTAGAAACACATCTTACAAAGGACTCTTTTATTTTTACCTAAGGGGTTGGTCTTAACCCTATTTTAAGGGTATTATAGGGTAGCTTACTTTATGTTATTGAAAATGTGAGCTGATGCCTGTATTCTGCATATAAAATCACTTGGACTCTATTTTGTGAGGAAGTGAGAATCTAGGAGCACAGAGCACTTCCAGGGAAACAAATAGCTGTGTCTGAAAATCCTCTTCACGGGCAAATCCTGCCTATGCCTCCACGTCTCGTCCAGTTCTTTTCTAGTAAGCCTGAGTTCCCTAGGATTGTTCCAGTTTTCTGAGATCCCCGTCTTTGCTGGATTCCTATGAAACATCCAAGGCAATATGCAGTGGTGTGGAAAATTATGTGGTAGTACTTGTCTTGGTTTCTATTTGTGAATGCACTCAGTTTCCATTGGTCCTGTAAATACTTTGAGGCAGAGCCTCATTTTGCACTTTGGTATTTCTCAGGATCTAGCACAGTGCTGGGCACATAGTAAGCACCCAATAAACACATAATTAATCAACACTAACTGGGAAACTTCTCAAGGTCTGGGATTCTGTTTCAAATTATCTACCTGGTACCTCATATAGGGCCACATGCTGATAGGTGGTTATTGATTGATTTGATTGAAACTATAAACAGAATGCCCACTGGTTTCTTTAACTTCTATGATAACGTGAATCTGAGCCCTCAGATGTTCTTCTCATTTAACTTGTCTTGCCCAAGCAGTTTTAATCTATTGCTTCTAATTGAGGTTGCCTGGGTTATCCCTGAAAGTTGCATTGGAAAGTATGCATTAACACTCTCCAAGTCCTCAGAGGTAGAAGAGATTATAAAAGTTTTCAGCTCAATCCTTCTAAATGCATGATAAGAAAATAGGTTTGTCCAGGTGATTCATTATTAAATGAACTAAGAGTCCATTTAGTGTTAAACTTTGAGCTCCCATTTTATTTCAGATGACATGGTGTGGTAAGAGTAGAGTCTCTGGTTTCCTCATTCTCCAGCCATAGTCCCCATTCAAATCCCAACCCGTTTGACCCCCGTTGAAAAGTTATCAGGTAGCATAGTGATACCTTTCCCTTCCCTCCCTCTTCCTAAACATTCATTGGAGAAATCACATGTCCAAAATTTCTAGCTTTTTCATATTCGTAGCACATTATGGTAAGCGGATTTCATACCACTTTGCTCCCAAAGGTAGGACAAGGCTATTTTTTAAAACTCTTGCTTTGAGAAGTTTTTGAAAAGCTCACAATACTTGGGGCAAGTGAGGAGCTCTTGGCATGTCACAGAAACAATGGGATTTGGGAATCCATGTCTCAGGGGATCAGAATTCCCGTGTTTGGCCAAGTGTGTGATGCTGATACTATGGCTTTACAGAGGAAAGGCATAGAGGATCAGGCGAGGATGGAGATACATCTCTCAGCAGCAGCAACTTCCATGTTAGATGAGCAGCTCCACTTTTCTGTGCTTGAAGGATACCAAAGTTAGCCCCTGTTTAGCACCAGGTATAAGATTGTATGCTTGGACATGTAAAACACACACACACACACACACACATACACACATATGTATATATATGTGTGTGTGTGAAGATGGTGACTGGACTAGTGATTGTGGATAAACTAGATTTGGGGCAGTGACTTCCCTGTCATTTCGGAGCTTGGTTCAGTTCTGCAGTACCCTGAGTGTCTTCAGAAGTGAAGGGTGGGGAACTGGGGAAAAAAGTGGAAAGAAATGTCACTTTGCTCCCTGTGAGCACTGGCAGCTTTGTGGAAGACTTGCCAGTGATGCTGCTTGGGTTTGAGAGAGGAAGACATCAGGGTAGAAGGAAGGAAATGGGAAGGTCTTGTGGGATGGGTTTTCACAGGTCTAGAAACCTACTGCAGGTAAGTGAGGATGGCAGCAAAACGGTCTTTCTGTCCCACCCTTCTTTATCCTGCTCTTATCAATGACAGATGCCCAAGAGGCTCTGACCTTTGACAGCACCCAACAGTCAGCTGTCAGCATAAGACACTGCTGTTTCCAACCTTTATTTGTGCATGTGTTTATTGACAGGGGAAGCAGTCAGAATCCTAGATGTTAAAGGAGGCTTGGGGAAATAGGTTCTTAGGCTTAGTTTGCAGTATCGTTTGACCTAAGAAGACTAATCTGAGTTTGGAAAATCTTAGGAGATAAGATTCTTGGCACCAGGCCTCTAAGAGTAAAACGCTTTAAAAATTACAGTAAATTCCTTGGTAAATTTGACTCCAGCCTTCTCTATCACGCTATGTATCCCGCCCCCCACCCCCCCAAACCCCTTCGTGAGTATAGGAGACACAGGAAGAAAGGACCATCTGGCACAGCATGCCAACTTTTTATTTGGTTGCTCTCAATCCTACCTTCCTGTTTGGATCACCCCTCCCCTCTGCTCATACTTCAGAAACCAATCAAGGTGTCTCCTGAACTCATTTATTCCCTTTGTTTCAACCGCCTTCTTGGGTAACTTTTTCCATATGCCTTACAACAGACATTTTTTTTCCCCCTTTTTCCATCCAAAATGGCCTGATTGGACTCTTAGGAAAAGCCATTTACTCAAATACATGACAAAGTGCTTCTAACGATCCCAAACAACTTTTCATTACTTTTGATGACCAGGATATATAAATAGAGAAAAAAAATTGCTCTGTTTAAAATTTACTGGTGGATGGGCAATGACGCTTAGTAGTAGAACATTAAAGAATACATTATTAGCGTTGAGCCCCATCCTCCACCCCAGCCCCCAGTGAAATTGTCTAGATTTGGAGCTGTGATCTGTAATTATTATTACTATTTTTTAATTTGGCACTTATTTTATTGTCCCTGTTTGGCTTCTTCACTTCACCATGGTGACATTAGACATTAGTACTCTTTATGTTGCCTGTTGTGGACCAGTTTTGTTCAGCTGTTGCTAAAATGCCAGATGTCATGTTGGAGATGCAAAACCTAAAAGATGGTCGTAAATCTCAAAAACAAACCATAAAAGAAATAATAAAATACCCTGAATGCTGTGCTCTGGAGCTTCCCAGCTTTAAGTCACCAAAGCAGAGCAGTGGGGGTGGGGGAGGCTCAGCAGTTTCTCACCTAAGACTTGATTGTTTATCTTGCAGATTCCGAGCAAAGCACTGGTTCAGACTCTGAGGTGCTCACTGAGCGGACTTCCTGCTCCTTTGACACTCACCCTGACTTGGGCTCTGGTGCTGCAGGCCCTGTGCCTGCTGCCATGTCTTCCATGGAAGAGATTCAGGTGGAGCTCCAATGCGCTGACCTCTGGAAGAGGTTCCATGACATTGGAACTGAGATGATCATCACCAAAGCAGGCAGGTAAGGACAAGTTCCTTTGGATGGCTAGATTCCAAGAATGGAGACCAAAAGTAGGAGCTGTTACACGGTTTTCTTGTCACTTACTTGTGGTAGGTAGTATTGGTGATGCCAGCACTACTTGTGCTCACTTTTCTGCATAAGGTCATCTTGGTAAAGTGATCTTGAGTTTACTGTGATTTTGCTGTTTTCCTCCAAGGGCCATTCCAATGTCTAAGTCACCTCTACACTCAAAGACATTTTCTGCCTACAAATGTATATCAGCCCATGTGGGAGATTGATGGTACATAAGGACCACATAGTAGATTTCCAAAGCAAGTGTTACTTCACCATCCATTGTTTTTTGAGAGAAAAAGCTTGCTCCCCAAACAACAGCTTGCATCTCCTAAAGCATTAAAAGCAGCCAAATGGAGCTCCTAGGTGGCTCAGTGGGTTAAAGCCTCTGCCTTTGGCTCAGGTCATGATCCCAGGGTTCTGGGATCAAGTCCTGCATCAGGCTCTCTGCTTGGTGGGGAGCCTGCTTCCTTCTCTCTCTCTGCCTGCTTCTCTGCCTACTTGTGATCTCTGTCTGTCAAATAAATAAATGAAATCTTTAAAAGCAGCCAGATGTTTTTTATAAGAGGTTATTGTTTGTTTGTTTGTTTGGTAAGAATAGGGCTTGGTACATGTCTGAGCCCTTCTTACTGATCTGTGTGTTTTATTGTTGGCTTGAAATTATTACAAAACTTTAATGGCAACCCATTGGAAACTTGCATAACTATGGAGGATGATAAAAGTTTTTAAAATACAGTTTCTCTTGAAATAAACACTTTTAATTAAGCCATTCCTTCACTGGCATCTTTCAGTTTTCCATGGTTAGGCATCTGTTTTGTGCTGGATGCTCAAAATATATTATGTCATTTAGACATCACAGGGATCCTCTGAGATAGGATATAACAATTCCATGCATGGATGAGGATGCAAAGGCTGAAAGAGGTTAATTAACTAAATTAACTAATTAGCTAAAGTCATGGATAATAAAGGGCAGCTTCAGAATTCCACACAAATCTGTCTAGGTCCAAAACAATGGTCTTAACTGTTTAAAATTCTACAGTGTTAAGAAATGGGTGTAGTTTTTGCCCCTTGGATTAAAACTGAACATTGTTTAAATAAAAATAAATTTGGACTAAGCTTTTGAGTATATAGGAATAGTTAATTAAAGTAAAAAGTTATGCTGTTTTCATATTTTCAAAGGCAGTCTACGTAGTCTTATGTCATGGGGACCAAAAAGACCCACCCGATTGGTCATAAGCTGTCTTCATGAACATGGACATTTAAAATAAAAGAGCATTTGGATGCATGTGGAGAAAGCTTCCAATATAATAAGACATCACAAAAACATGAGGTCAAAATGAACCTGAAATCTTGTTCATTTTATTTCTCCTTTGGAACCTTCTTTCTTCTCTAAGTTTTGGTGGTGAATAAAATCAGCAAAAGGCTTCTTAGGAGGAGCAACTCTGAGGGGGAATTATTTACAATACCATCTCTTTCTTGTTGCTTGGGTTTCAGTCTACTTCTGGTCTACATTTTGAGATCTTATGACTTAGACGGAAACAGCAATTCAAGGAAAAAGCTTGTATTCTTTTTAGTTTTTGACAAGGGGGTTCATTTGGAGAGAGGGGAAAATATTACTTTTTTTTGCCTATGAGATTTTACGTTTTTTAAATTTTGGGTTCTCACTCACTACAGGGGGTTTTGTGTATTCCAGTCAATATCATTTCTGATATCATTCCCTTGTTCCTTGCACTTTTATGAATTCAATTCACCCAAACACATTTTTCACAGGTCTCCTGTGATCTTGTTTCATGATTTGTTCTGCAGTGTTTTCATTTCCACATCTCTTACTTCACAAATTCAGTTGATACCTACCTGGATATACCCAGATATTCCCAGAACAAACATATAAAGTTTGTTCTTTTTTTTTTTTTTAAAGATTTTATTTATTTGACACAAGTAAGGAGAGAGGCCAGCAGAGAGAGGGGGAGAGCAGGCTCCCTGCTGAGCAGAGAACCCAATGCAGGGCTCGATCTCAGGACCCTGAGATCATGACCTGAGCTGAAGGCAGAGGCTTAACCCACTGAGCCACCCAGGCGCCCCTAAATTTTGTTCTTTAGTCATATCCTGTTGTTGAGGTTTAGGTATGTTATTCATTTCTCCTTAATGGGATTGCTTCAGCCTTTGCCATTGTTCCATGTAACTCTGCTCAAGAAATTCTGGAACAACTCAAGAGCATACAAAGAAAGACTTCTCTTCTCTGACCTTTCTTTCTTTCTTTCTTTCTTTCTTTCTTTCTTTTTTAAAGATTTTATTTATTTATTTATTTGTCAGAGAGAGAAAGAGAGGAGTGAGAGCAAGCACAGGCAGACAGAGTGGCAGACAGAGGAAGAAGCAGGCTCCCTGCCAAGGCAGGAGCTGGATGTGGGACTCAATCCCAGGATGCTGGGATCATGACCTGAGCGAAGGCAACCGCTTAACCTACTGAGCCACCCAGGTGTCCCTTCTCTGACTTTTCTTCACTTCCTCCCAGTTCCTCAAGTCCGTTTCTTTCTTTTCACTTCCTTTCTCTTCCTTCATAATGTCCTTATCAATTTTAATCTCAATTTTTATTTTCTTAGTTACATAGTTTTGTATGACTCTCTGTTCCTTTTTCCTGTTGAGATTTTCATCACCATCTACTTCTCACTCCCTAAATTGTCATCCTTCTGATTCAGAACTACTGCAGGCTACTCAATCTTCGAATGTACCAACATAATCTGTAGAATCAGCACCATGGACAGAGGTGCTTGTAGGGATTAATGGATTTGGAAGACATAAGAATTGGCCTAAATTTAACCATAAAATTAAAACCAAACAGATCTCATTTTGTGAATATGAAAGATTAATTTTTCCCTAGGGTGTTATGACTTCACTTGATATTCTGTGCTAAAATACTGGCAAAAAGAAAAAGCAACTTTTGGTAAGTTTTTAAGAAGAGAATTCAAATGTAGCCATAGAATTTCAAAGCAGGAGGGCACTTTAGAGATTATATAGCCCCTTTTCTTTGTTTCTTAGGTGATAAGGTTAAATAACTTTTCCAAAGTCACACCTCTCATTCATTTAGAACTTGGGTATTGGTAAGAAACTGGTAGCTCTTCCACTCAAGGTTATGTGGGTGTTCCAAACAAAACAGATATTGAATTTAGAAACACTTAACCCTTTTTTCTTGGAGTCATGAAGAAAAGACATTCATCTCTTGCAATGTGACACAGCCTCTGTAGATGTCTGAGAGGAACCACATTTTCTTACCTCAGGTAGCAAGTGAGAGGACTTTCTTTCATCCCTGGAAAGGTCCTCTCCAACCATTTATAAGTATAAGGCAATCATAAGTCATTGTTATTAAGAAGGTTTAAATGTTTAAATGTAAATGTATATACATCAAGATTCCCAAATTTTTGGAGAGAATTAACATAGATCAAATTGCTTACTCTGTAGTGAATGCCAGATTTAGTGATTATGAGAAGTCCATCATGGGATTTCATTAGCTCACCATAAGACTAAAATATAAGGCTTTTAAATTAAACTTGTGAAGCTAGAGGTAGAAAATCCAGAATGATATACCAATAGAAGCTTCCGAAAAGTTATAAAGTAGGAAGAAAGGAATGGTTGTATATTATTCTTTGTAAACACTTAAGAACTAGCCATCAATCCTATAAAGATCTGTAGTCCCTCTTGTGCCTTCCTCCAAATAGGATTAGGATGCCACTGACCTACTACCATAGGACACTTGCATTTTGATTGCTTCTGGTGAGCAGTGCAGTGTGTGGCTAGCACAGAAAGCCCCTCACGTAAACAACCAGGGCATATATGCAAGATGGCTGCCTGGGGTCAGGGTATGGTCTATGGCCATGAAATGGAGCAAAGCCAATTAGGCTGTATGTGGATCAAGCCTGTGACCTTGACCTCATTAGCACCGTGCTCTGCCCAGCTCAACTAACTGGCCCCAGATGGTTAAGCTTAATGCAGCATTTTGTGTACAAGTACCCTAGAGCACATTCAGGCAATCCACATTTTTTGAACTGAGCACTTTTTATGTCTGACTCCTAAATGAATGACATACAAAAGAGTTTGATGTTTCTCTTCCTTCTTATGGTTAAAGAAGAATGGAGAATTTTATTCTAGACCCTTGAAACTTGAAACTCAATACTTGTCTGGGTTGCTCCCTCTCCTTCTCTTCAATTATGAGAGTAGTTGTAAAGTGCCATATCCTGACCTCACTTGCTTTGGCAAGTTTAACAAGCCATTGTGGTAGAAACAAGGTACTGCCCAGAGGCCACTAGAATTCATTTGGTATTTGCTCCCTATTCCACAGAGTCCTCCCTCTGACACATGTTGACAGCCTGAGAACTTGCAGAAAATTTTCTACAGTTTTATGTAGTAAAAACCCCTCAACTTTGTTGGTCCTTTGCTTGGGGGAATGGTAGCCTCTTCCTTTTTTCTTCTTTTCTTGAGAGATTACTTTTACATAGACTCAATCAGTCAGAAAACATTTCATCATCACCTGTAATCAACTGTGATAAACTACTTGACTTATGAAAGTCAAGTAGCTACTTGACTTTGATAAGCTACTTGACTGTGATAAGCTACTTGACTTATGCTTATGAAAGCATAAGTTATTCAAGTATGTGAAGTGTAAGAGTGTAAGTATTTTCAAGAATGGTATAGTCTGACAGGAAATGTGTGTGTGGATACCTAATCACATTAAAGATGAACTAATAATGTAAATGAGCACTTCGAGTGTACGAACCATCCAATAGGTCAATTTAAGTTAAGAAATGGTGCTATTTCAGCAATGAATACTTAGCATATTTTATAGTAATAATTTCCAAAGTAAAAAAAAAAGCAGCCAACTTGGGAATTAGAGGCATTGGACTTTGGTGTGCTTAGCGTTCTTGATAAGAAGAAACTCTCTAAGCTTCTATTCCTGCGACTTCTGCCCCTCTGACTGTTGAGTTTACTGCCTATTTCCCTTCACAGGAGGATGTTTCCTGCCATGAGAGTGAAAATCACTGGCCTGGACCCACACCAGCAGTATTACATAGCAATGGACATTGTGCCTGTGGACAATAAAAGATACAGGTAATGATGACTCTGGGGTTTGGAATTGCGGACATCACCAGCATCCCAAGACAGTTCTTTAAACTCATTAGATGAACTATTTTTACAGTGCCTTGTATGATGCACTATACAGGGAACAAGGAGGGGGGATATGCCAATAGCCTGTAGCAAAGCACCATGTAGGAAGTCGTCACTCATGATTGGAAATCAGGACTTAGTAATGGTTTTGTCTGGAATCCTCCCTAGGTCTCTGGACAGAGTGGGACTGTACAGTATCTTCCAGGGTTGCAAAAATCAAATGGATATTAGGTCTAAAATTAATTCACTTGACATGAAAAGTGATTAACATCTTGAATGATTTGGTTTATGAAATTGCTGAACGAGTTGAGATGGTTTATTTTGGAGAGGCAAAGGAGAAGTGGACCAGTGCAGTATATTTAATCAAATATCTAATGAATCACGGTGTGGATGATGGAGGGGAAGAAGAGAATTGGGTCAGATTTCAAGAAGAACATTTAGGAAAGGAGAATTATTGTTTATCAATATGGGTTGTGAGCGAGTTTGTTAAATAACCTTCCATCAAAGTCATTACAGTCCAACACAATGTCTGTGTCCCTTGGATGGCTTACACATAGTTCTTCTCTGAACAAACTGTGGCTTAATCTGTCTCTTGAGATGTCAATCAGAGCACTGAATCATGGCTCATTTTTTGAAATGTTTGAAATCTTGGCCCTGAACTTAGGAGGTAGGTTGGGAGAGATGAATGAATGGGAAAGATGAGGACTAGTAGGGTAGAGGGAGAGAGCTGGCCAAGAGAGAAGTAATCTGGATGCATGACTTAAGACAGGAGATGTTTCAGGTCTGTTTTAGAGGATCTTGTGATTTGGACTGTGTGCCTCTGTTCACTACCATCCAGGTCCTGTGTGGTCCTTTATAAGTTGAGAAGCAGGGACATACCAGGTCCATAGAATGCTCTCTTCAGAACTACAGGGCAATTGGCAAACTCTGGAAAACTGACCTCCTTTGCTACCAACAAGATCTCATTTCCAGAGGCTTTGTGGGAAAGTCATGATGATGATGATATTCAAAACTGGGTTCAAAGAAACACTAAAACACTAACTGGGAAGACTCTGCAGTGTTTCTGGGAATGGTTGCACTGAGGCAGAGACACTCCGTTTTCATAGAAATGCCTCAAAATTCAGCTTCTCAGTAAGGAAATGGTTAATAAGTGAGAGGCTTGGAGGGTCTCTGCACACGGGTGTGTTTTATAGGACAATATGGAAGATGTTTTTAATAAGGAACCAAATCCTGAACAAGTGGCCCACGGATTATATGGTTTGCATTTGAGAGGTGAAAGGTTGCAGTAAAATACCTTTTCCATAGCTAGACACGTGGGCTCAGGATGCCTGTGTGCACACAGGGGTGCAAGGCAAGGAGAAGAGAAGAAAGAAAAAGGACTGTGAGAATGTTTTCCTTGTGAGTGCTGCAGCTTTGATCATTAACCACAACCCTTTGCTGCCCTCCCCCACCCCACCTCTTTCCTCTTTCTCCGTTTTTTTTTTTTTTCCCATCTCCATCTGATTGTCTCTGGTCCTCTACCCTACTGCTTTTCTCTCTTTTATTCTCTGTTTAATCCCGACTGTTTCCCATCTTGTCATCTGTCTGTCCCGAATCCTATCTCTACGGGCTTTCTGGGCCTCTGTTCCTTCTCTGTATCTGTCTCTGATCTCTCCTCTCTCCCTCTCTGCCTCAGATACGTGTACCACAGCTCCAAATGGATGGTGGCTGGCAATGCGGACTCCCCTGTACCCCCTAGAGTTTATATACACCCTGATTCTCTAGCTTCTGGAGACACCTGGATGAGACAGGTGGTCAGTTTCGACAAACTCAAGCTGACCAACAACGAGTTGGATGATCAAGGACATGTGAGTCAAAGAATCCCATCCATCTCCCTCTTTCCCCCTTTTGGCTCTAGAACTGACTAGCCCTAGGCTTTTTCAAACAGGTAAAATAAGAAGCTCTGTGCCACTTGGAGTCATTTTAAGTAAGTAGGCCTATAAGTTTTTTTCCCCCCTCTGGTGAAATTTCATTTATTACACTCACATTGAGCAAACGTCTGCTGGACATTAGGTGGTGTTTATCAGACAAGAGTTCTCATGTTCTAGGAACCCACGGTCTAGTTGGGGGAGGGTTTGAAGAGAGAAACACAGGACAAGCTTAAAAATGGGAAAGAAATCACAACAGTCAGCAGAATAACTCACAAGGCGATAAACTCAGAGAAACAATTAAGTGATAGTTTAGGCTGATTTGTCAAGAAATTTATGCATTTTTAAAAGTAATTTATGCATTTTTAAAAGAAGAACAGGTCCAGGTATAATTAGAACACTTGATTTTATTAATTTATCTTTAGTGGCAAGGCATACATAGAACTTTTGCTGAATGCCAGGGTCCAGACTCGGGACTACAGGAAGATTGAAACACTAAAGCCATGGCTCTTATCTTTAAGGAAATGACATTCTTCCAAGGAAGGGAGAATGCACATACACCATTCACTCTCACAGTGAGTGGTCATAAATTTGGTAACAAAGTGCAAATAACAGCTTATAGAATTTAAAGACAGCATGAGCCTGTGATGAAACTTTAAAGCAGGAAGGAGCCACTGTCCCATAGCAGAGCTTCTGAGACCTTTTAGTGGAGGGTTGTCTTCTAGTATTGGGACAGTTGTTTAGTATTGTCCAGTCAAGATAAGCACTGGCTTCCAGTTTCTTTCACATCTCCCGTCACCCACCCCCTATCTGTGTTCTTCCTGTAATGTTTCTCTCCTGCGGTTATATTTGCATGAGGGCTTGAAAAGGTATGGGGACCTTTGAGCCACTCTGGCATCATGTGGCCCCTTCTCATTTCAGATCATTCTGCACTCGATGCACAAATACCAGCCTCGAGTTCACGTGATCCGCAAGGATTTCAGCAGCGACCTTTCACCCACCAAACCTGTCCCTGTTGGGGATGGAGTGAAAACATTCAACTTCCCTGAGACCGTGTTTACCACAGTCACAGCCTACCAGAACCAGCAGGTAAGAGGCTGCCTTTGAAAGAGACCTACTGTATCTGCTTTTAAAGGAGCTTATTCATGCCTTCGGTAAGAAATCCTTGGTCCTTCGACAGGACACTGAGGAACTGGAATGAGAGAGGCCAGGCTTGCTGTGCAGACGTCATGTTGGCGATGACAAGGCCATGATGCCTGGTAGCAGCTGCTCTAGTCTAGATTTAGATCAAAGACAAAATCTTCGACCAAGAGGACCGAATCTCCTGAGTCATTTTCATATCTCTCTGTATTCGCACCCGCGTTCATGGTCTGTCCTGTATCCTGGCAAATGTTCCTCATCATTTGCTATTCCTTTGCAAGTATCGAGTTTGATTCATTCCTTCCGCCTTCTCTGCAGTTTTCTGGGTATCCCTGCAGCAGCTACATCAAAGTCACCTAGCCTCTCAAACTCCATTGAAGACCCACTGCTTCCATTTACACTATCAGACTAAATTTACCTCTGTGTGATCACCAGCCACACCCTAACATCTGTGTTTTTATGTCAGCAATATGTTCGCTCATTCCATAAATGTTTGAGAAGTTGAGAACCCACAATAGTCCAACTTCAGTAGAGAAATTGAGCAGATTAGGACTTATTTCTCCAGAAGCAAAGGAGAGTTTTAGGTGAGTGAAAGACACACAAACACATAATGATAAAACTGGAATAATTTAGTGACAGAGACATGGACCGCCTGTTCTTGCATTTGGGGAACAAGGGAAGTTTTCCTGGAAGAGCTGTTGCTTTCTCTGTTGATGAGACACACATAAGAATTGGCCAAGATTGGAGCACCTGGGGGGCTCAGTCGGTTAAGCGTCTGCCTTCGGTTCAGGTTGTGATCTTGGGGTCCTGGGATTGAGCTTCACATTGGGCCCTTTGCTCAGTGGATTCTGCTTCTCCCTCTGCCCTTTCCCTTACCCCTTGCCCTGCTTGTGTGCTTGTGTGCTCTCTTTCTCAAAAAAATAAATAAAGTCTTTAATTAAAAAAAAAAGAGTTGGCCAGACTAATGGGGGAATTATGTGGAAGTGGGATATGGAGAGGAGAGAGACACCACGTCTGGAATTGTTGTGGGTGTTCTAGACATCGTTCTTATTTTGAGAAGTGTGAGTAGGTGGATTTATAAGTGATCTCACTTTATGCAGTTCCCAGAAAGTTGCGTATAAATCTCATTTTTTCCAAATTAGACTGTATTTCATCTTTTGACAGTTTGTCTAATTAATAGGATCCTGAAGTGAATCCTTTTCTGAAAAGAAGAGTTTTTGCTTATTTATTTTGCTTGAAAGTCTGTATACTTTTTTTTTATAAAGATTTTATTTATTTATTTGACAGAGAGAGATCACAAGTAGGCAGAGAGGCAGGCAGAGAGAGAGAGAGAGGAGGAAGCAGGCTCCCCACCGAGCAGAGAGCCCGATGCGGGACTTGATCCCAGGACCCTGAGATCATGACCCGAGCCGAAGGCAGCGGCTTAACCCACTGAGCCACCCAGGCGCCCTGTATACTTTTATTTGGGGGCTGCTTGGAGCAAAATGAACTTCTGCCACAATACTTGTGGTGGATACTACACTAGTGTTCTGACAAAGAAATAGAGGAAATATATTCATGTACTAAGTATTTATTGAGTGCTTACTATGTGCCAGGCAAGTGAAGGTGAGTGATATAAACTTTGGTTCACATAGAAAGAGCATTTTGGTTTTTCACAATACATTTGCATAAGACTCCTGAGATGTTCCTTGCCTCCAGAGAAATTTGATATGCAACAACGCTTTAGTCGGTAGACATGTCCTATACTCTTGTTGGGCTCCCTCAGCTGCTGTAAGTCATTCCCAACTTCCAATTTTCCTTGTGGTTGCCACATTTGATCTAAAGTAGAGGAAGAGTTTTAGTTTGCTTTGGCCCCTTTTAAAAAAACTCTTGAATGCCCTCAAACTCCTTAGGTAGTAAAATACAGAGGCCATGGAGGGTCCTTACAGGAATCTTTAATAATCAAGATTTTTCAGGCTCTGAAACAAGATAGTGCAGCAACACATACATGCCTTTTGGAGTGACTGGAACCTTGGGATTAACCGAGGTTCAGGAGAGGAGGAGCGCAAGTCTGAGTTCTTTGAAAAACGGATGGACTTTTTCCCAAGACACCCAGCCACCATTTTAATCATTAGTTTCTCGTGAAGGCAGAGATGTGACAACCAATATTGCAACTTTAGAATCTAGTTTGTAGGGCAGACTAGAACACTGGTGAATGAACATTCTGCTGCTTCCCCCAGATCAGTTGTAGAGGCCACAAGGGTCAGCACTGTCACCCAAACTGAGATTAAAAAGCCACAACTTACCGTGGCAATGTCAGTGAAAGAAGAA
The DNA here is from genome assembly GCF_011764305.1 of Mustela putorius furo. NCBI lineage: Eukaryota > Metazoa > Chordata > Mammalia > Carnivora > Mustelidae > Mustela > Mustela putorius. The sequence goes on from NW_025421424.1 coordinate 3,084,057, forward strand.
CAAAACATGGCTGTCTGAAATCCCTCTCACTTCTTCTATCTCCAGCGTTCCCATGTCTGAGGACATTCTACTCAAAAATATAAATATTTTTGTCTTCATCTGGCCTGGGGTGGGGGCTGTGGTGGTTTGTTGGAGGTGGGACACCATGATTAAATTTGTGGGATTTGGTAACAACCTGGTTTGATTTCTGACTTTTCCACTGGGAAACTGTATGACCCTGAGCAAGTTTGTTTGTTTGTTTCTTTTTTTTTTTTTTTAAGATTTTATTTATTTATTTGACAGACAGAGATCACAAGTAGGCAGAGAGGCAGGCAGAGAGAGAGGAGGAAGCAGGCTCCCTGACGAGCAGAGAGCCCGATGCAGGGCTCGATCCCAGAACCCTGAGATCATGACCCGAGCTGAAGGCAGGGGCTTAACCCACTGAGCTACCCAGGCGGCCCCTTGAACAAGTTTCTTAATTCCCTTCCTCAGTGTTTCCTGGCCTGAAAATGGAGTGAGTGACAAGAACTAGAGGAAGGAACATGCATAAAGTCACCGGCACAAACCCAGCATCTGATCACTAGTTGTCAGCCTACATTGGTCAGTCACAGGCATGGAGGGGAGTGGGGAGTAGAGGCAGTTTTCCAGAATAAACTGCTTATTAAGGAGAAAGTGGATTGTTGGGAATTGGAGGACCTGCATTGTCTCTCTAAGGTATTATAATCAATAGGTAACTGGTTTGATCTTTCTGTTCTCATGTCATGTTGGTGAATTCATGATGTGCTGACATCCAAAATAAATGAGTCACACATATTCAGTTCTGCCCTGTTTGACATCAAGATAACAGCTTTTGCCCGTTTAATAAGTCTTCAGTCCCTGGATACATCAAGGAACACGATTATTTAACATTCCCTTTGGCTGTATAGATGGGCTTTCACATAACACAGTGTCTTCTAGTAAAGCAAACTAACCTCAGGTCTTTCCCCCAGGAGTCTGGAGGTCTGCATCCTGTTACCCAGCAATCATTTTCAGACTTGTCTCGGAGATGGCGGGTAGCATAAACCATTCTCTTCTGTGAGCTAGATCACCTACTACTGTGTTTTTATTTCCCTCAACTGTCTTGAATGAGAACGATTACTATTTTATGGCAAAATTATTTACTTCATGGATTTCTTTTTAAGGGAATGGTTAGAAGGCATGAGAGAGTAAAGAGGAAAAGTCAGTGGTGGGGGGTCCCACACTGTGTTCAGGAACACAGTGAAAGAAGGGCAGTGCAAGGAATGGAATTGAAATGAAATGTTATCCAGTCTTCAAGGAAAGGCAGTGGGCTAGCCATTTGGAGACTCGGGTTTTCATCCTAAACAAACTACTAGCTATCTATGTCATTCTGAGCTAGGTATTTTCTTTCTGGGTTTTGATTTCTTCTTCAAGAAAATGATAGGTTGGCTTCTATTTTCTAAGTTCTCTATTAAGCTCTGAAATCCCAATTTCTCCCTCTTTTTTTTTTTTTTTCTGCACGTTTTTAGTTGAGGGTGGTTTGTTTGTTGTTTGTTGTTTTCAAGCAGAGGCAGTCAACACATGCAAGTATTGAAAATTATTTGAATGTTCCTATGTGTCAACTCTTTTTTAAACCCCACAACAGTTGAGACCAGTAGAGTTGGCGCAAGTCCACACTTGAAAGGTGGGAGCTTGATGTTTTGTTGCTTGTAAACAAGATATTCCAAGCTACACTATTCCTTTGTCAACCCTGCCAGTCCTCTCCATTGTTAAAACCTGTGTTTCCTGTTGGCTTCCATCTTGCCACTGAGGCTGGCTGGACACCTGACACTCCACACATCCAGTCTGTTACTAAACTCTGTTGCTTCTACTGATGGAATATTTTCTTCTTTCTCATCTTATTGCTTCTACCTTTTCTCTGGGCCTACCCTCCCTCTACTTTAGGCTGTTGTGACGGTTTCTAGCTGAGTCACCTGGACTGTGTGGTTAACGTCTCATGAGCCATCACATATTCACTGAGGCATGGGTCTTCCTAGAGCACAGCTCTGATTGCATCATTTCCTCTGTCAAAAATTGTCAGCTCTTCGGTGCTGAAGGGCCCAAGATCTTGAGTCCAAGTTCTCAAGTCTTTTAGTTGGGTCCTCTCTAGCTAGTTCCCAGCTACATTACTGGGCTTATTTCCCACTAGTCGTCATCACACATCCACAAGAGTTCAGCAATCAAGAGTTTTACTCTTGTTTGTACTTTGTAGCAGCTTTGCTTTTGCTCGTGCTGTTGTCCTTCCAGGAATGACCCTTCTGCTTGTCTTTATCTGTCTAGCTTCCTTCTATTCTTCAGGTTCAGGACAAACATAGTCCTTCCTGATGTTTTCCCCTACGACGTTCCATGCATTTTTCAGCTGTGAATGAGCTTTCCCTCATCGAACTCTTAGTGCACTGTACCTCTCTCTTGATCCTGTCACCTTCTAAGCTGTGTGCATGACCAATCTTCCTCTCGAAATGTTGAGTTTTTTGAGAACCAAACGCTGTGGCTCTCAAAATGCGGTGTGATATGGTAGAAAACAGTAGTTCGGAAGTTAGGAGACTTAGGTTCTCGACCTGGTCTGCCCCAGACAGACTGTACTGCCTTTGACAAATCCCTCTACCTCCGAATCCTCATTTGCAAATCGGTGGTTTGCTTCTCAGCTGCCAGTCTATGGAGACATTTTTTATAGTCCACCAAAAGATGGGAAAGATAAAGGCAGGATGGGGCGGTTTATACCTGTAAGCATTCATTTAAATAGGCTGTATCTTATTTTGTCCTTTTAACCTTTTTGATACTAAAATGTCACTTATTTTATGAAATAATGATGGCAGGAGATCCTAGATAGATGTAATTCTTTTTGTTTGATAAAGACCTGGAATATCAATGCTGATCCCTCAAATTCCCTCCCTGGAGGGAGGGAATTAGAATTGTCCTGAAGCCCAGAAACCACTAATTAAGAAGGACCCTTCCATCTGTGTAAATCTAAGGCATTTGTGTCTGCCATGGTGCAGAGCACTGAATGTGTGCTTGGAAAAGGACTGAATGAGTAATTAGCCAACACACCTCCACTACCAGTTTCCTTACATAGCTGTGGTCCTGCTTCTTTGGATATAAGTAGTCGTGAAATGTGAAGAAAGAGTTTCTATTTTCATGAAATATTTTATGCTTTTCTTTCCCCCCTTCCCGTTCCTTCCCCCCGCCCTTGCTGACTGACCCATAGACTCCCAGGGCTGCTAGCATACTGAGGTTATTATTACTATTATTTGCTCTTGGAGTGCCAACTTGGCAGGCCTAAGGCAGAGACGAAGGTACAACATGCCCAGATTCTCATCATGGAGAATAAAGTGGCAGAGGTGGGAATAAAGGTGACTCCACTGTATGCTTTTTCTTGAAAGAAGCTGACGCCAACATGTCCTCATGGAATTAGCAGGAAATTTCCATTGCAGCAGTCTTTGTCTTCTCTAAGGGGAAAAGGACTGCTGAGCCTTGATTTTTTTTTTTCCCCCAAACAGGAAACTAGATTTCAAAAAGACATAGCCCTGTTCTCCTCAGGTAACACAGTCTTATTTCTTGATGAGAATTGGCTACACGAACCAGATAGGAAGTCTGAAACCACAGCCAGGTTTGTGTAAGCAAATCCAATAGGAGTTCTGAGTCACTCATTATATCCTAAACTATCGAGCCAGTTGTGCTCTAACTTTCCAATCAAATCAGTGCAGAGGTTTTTTTATTTTTTACTTTTCATATGGGCTGAGTTTTTTTTTTTTTCCTTCCCTGATGAACACCTTTCAAAGCAATATGGTTAAACAAAAAAGAATAACTAAGAGAGTGTTAAAAAGGGAAGGCCTTTTCAGCCTTGGTATTGTAAAATCATACACAGGATATTGAAGTTTCATTTTCTTTGTAGGTTGTGCGATTTATGTCTGCACTGTGCACTGGGAGGTGTACCTCATTTATTAACTGTCTGGACGTTTCCAGGCAAAAAGTCAGTGAAAATGATTAAAACCAAAGGTGGCAAGCCAGCAACCACGTCTTCGTGTGCTACGGTCTTCGATGATGCAGACTGTACAAATCAGGATAAGGGAAATCAAATCAGGGAAGAAAAATGCTTCCCCAACCTCTGTGCTTTCCATGTCTCCTCCTTGTTATTGGAGCAGGTTTTGAACATGACCGCTGCAGAATAGTTTTAGCTGCACGGACAGTAATTGATAGACCTTGTTCTGCCCAGGAGGACATTTGAGACTTCTGTCTGTGGTGCTGCAGTGAAAGCAGATAGGATCGAGGGAGTTGTCTGGTCTGTATTCTCTAAGGCTGGTTACGGCTTTGCGACTGGTGATCCTTCTTTCCCACATTATTCAGTCATGCGTTCACTCACTCATTCACTCGTGGAACAAATATTCATCGCGCGCAAGGAGCATGTCATGTTAGGTTCTTAATAAAATGGTGTAGGAAATAGGCCTGGTTCTTACCTGAAAGCATCCTATTCTGGAGGGATGATCAGGGAGGATCTTTCTCAGGAGGTGACATTTAGCCTGAGACTAGAATGAGGCATCAGCTCTGTGAAGAGCATAGAAAAGAACTTTTTTTTTTTTTTTTTTTTTTTTTACTGGAGGTAGAGTGAGTGTGAGGGGCCTGAGTTTGATGCACTTCTGCTCTGAGAGCAGCCAAGCTTGACAAGAGCCTGTGGCCCACGCATAGGGGAGTGTGGGTGGGGGTGCAGAGCTAGCCAGGGCCCCTGCAAGACCAGCCAAGGAGTTTGGGTTGAGTTTCGAGTAGAGGGGTAGCCACTGACGAGAATGGCGTGGTCTATGTACATTTTAACAGAGATCACTTGAGTTGCTGTGTAGATCGGACAGGGACAAGGGTGGAAGAAGCGAGATTAGTCCTGAAGTTATATGTAGCAGTTTTAGTAAAAAGAGGACTGTGCTGGTTGAAGGTGGAGAGATGGAGACTGACAGCCATATTTGGGTCTCCATATAACCATAGCCATGGAGTAGGGTTGGAAATGAACTATTTAAATGAGTCTCTCACACTACTCCGGCTGGCCTCTAGATGTGTGGTGTGTGCGCCGGGCAGAGGCCGCAGGGATCATGAGTCTTCACGCGGTGACTAGTGGGTCCCTTGCTATGGGCCTCACTGGGCTTTGCTGGTGACCATCATGTCTACTCTGGGTCCCTTGTGTGGACGTGCTCTATTGATAGAAAGCTGCTCAACTTGTGCTGTCCCATTTTTGCCTCAGTTGGACCTCCTGGGCCTCCCTGGCTGGCTCAGCCTCACCTCGGGGCTTCGCTGGGTCATCTGTTGGGCTCCTGCCCAGGCTGTAGTGCCTCTGTGTTAGGCCCACCTACCTTCCCTTTCATGGTGTGTGAGAACCTCTAAGTCCCTGACTCCCCCACAGAGAGGGCGATAGGAGGCCTTCAGACCAGGCGGCATTTTTACTTGGATGCGACCGGCTCTGCATGTGTGTGTGGGGGGTGGGGGGCTGCCAGTTTTCCTCTGAAGGTCCCCACCTGCACCCCTGGATTTCGGTGTGAGCAGGGAGCGAAGGCACGTGCAAGTCCACGGGCTTGCTTCTCTCTGGTCTCTTTCCTCTTTCTTCATCCTCTGCTGAGGTGGAAGGGGAAGATCTCTTACTTCTTTTTCCTCTTGCAAAGAATCCGCCTCAGGTCACATCCTTGTCTTCCACAGGACGGCAGGCTTGGCGGCCCAGCTGTCATTTGCATTCCCTTTCTATGCTCTATGAGATGCTTGTGAAGAGGGGATGCCGCCAGGCTGGCTCTTCCTATGGGAACCTTGGGACTGTGGATCATTGAGGTTGAGAATACATTGGTTTATCCCTCCAAATTATTTGTCTGTGTTACCTAGAGGATGGGTAGACCTCACCAAAGTGGTCAGCGTGAGCATCAGCTGGGGTCATAGTTCAGTTTATATTGCTAAACTTGCTCTCTTCTGCCTGTAGGGTATACAGACACCTAATCAGGGAAAGACAGGCTTCCTGAGATACGGCCTCAGGCAGCCTCTCCTGCTCTCTTTTGCTGCCTCTCTCCCCATACCCTGTGCTCTGGTCAAATTGGGCTTCTCGGTGCTTCTCATGTGCCCTTCATTCTGTCATGCTTCTTTGCCTCCATGCTCTGTCTTCCATAGGCCATGTCTTATGAAATTCTTCCCTTTCTCCCCTTTTTGCACTTTGCCTTCAAGTCCTACACATCCTTCGAGGCCTGGCTCATGTGCTGTCTCTGAGGTGAAACCTCCCAGAGCTCTTCAACTTGGGACTCTCACGGCTCCCTCTGAAGCTCTCTTTTGCCTTCATTGCAAACCTTACCAATTCCCATCTTGTGTTAGCATCTATGTGTTAGTGTATACATCTGCTTTTTTCTTTTAGATTATGAGCTTCTGGGGCGGTGGGCACCAGACAGTCCACAGCCATATACGGACTGTGTATCACTGTCACCTGTGCCTTCTGTCACCTTGCTTTGCACACAAAGGTACTTGACAAATAAATAATGGGTATGCAACTACACAAAGTTCTCTAAATCTCACATTAAACGCTTTGAAACGGTATAGAGGAGCTGTTTTTCCTAACATTTGGTGGCACTTTTCTATTAAATCTCCATGCAGACCTCTTGGCCTGAGAGAGAATGAGCTGTGGGAAGCAGGTTTTCAACCTTTTCTCTCAGGCCCATGAAATAGAATGTCATTTTATTTACAGGGGTCTGTGGAGGCCCCCCAAACACGGCAGCACAATCATCTATCAGAAACCCCTATCATAAATGAGCTGGACAGGATAAGCCAACTTGAAAGAGAAAATAAAATATTATAACCCTAACTTGAAAAGAAAATATGGTGTGCGGTTTATGGCTGTGGATTATGGAGGAAGAAAGAACGGATTTTAAGTCAAAAACAGAAAAGCAGTGACAGTCTTTAAAGTCCGTACAATATTCACAAGGCAGACACTAGACTTTAGAGAGCCAAAGCTTCAGGCTCCTGCTCTGGTCTATAAAATAGATGTAAAATTGCTTTTGCTACATTATTAGTGCTGCATTATTAGTGTGCCATTCTAGAAACAAGGAACGTTTTAGAAGAAACAAAAATTAACTTGGGTACTTTCAAGTCAGAGTCTGTTGCTCAGAATCTCACATTGCCTTTGAAAGACCTTTAACAATTGCAGCTTTGGGAAATTCCACTCGGACAACGTGAGATGGAAGAGGGACGTGGAAAAGATTTGCAGTGTAAGAAATAACTTCAGACGTCCTGGTGATAAGCTCTGCAATGATCAGAAACGGGAAGGTCATCTTTAATAATGAGATTCCCTTCTTCCTACAATCACCTTCCATTGAAAGCACCTTTCCTCCTTCCCTGAGCTCCCTGACCCCCACCCTGAAGTCTCTGTTGCTTGAAGCTAGTGAGTCATTAACATCTAGCTTAGACAAAAAAATATCAAAAATGCCTCCCATGACCAAGGCTGAAAGTGGAAATGTAAGAACACATGTGGAATTTGTTGGTCAGGCTTGGTCTAGTCTGGGGGCATGGGGGTGGTGTGTACAACCCTCGCTGAGGAGTTCGAGGGGCTAAGATAAGATGTGATAGTTGCTCTGAGTGGAGGTTGAACCAGATGGTTCCTAAGGACCCATCCAGCCTGGGTCACACAGTCATTCATGTCTTCTGATTTTCTTGTAAGCCTTGGAGACTGGATGTAGCCTGCCCCACTGAGTCCCCCGTTTATAGATTTTCCTTTGGGTGCAACCTTGAGAAAAGTGTAGCTACTTTTGGTGTCTTTTACAAGAACATTTTAGGTCATTAAAGGAACCATCTCGAGGGGAGAGAGGAAAACTAGAGTGAGATGGTAAGTCCGGTCAAGTATATGGTTCTTTCAGGTTGAGGCAGGTTGTCTAAGGTTCTGATTGCTTTGGACTGGATTGACTCATTCCATTTGTTCATCATTCACTCTCACTCGCTTACTCGCTCATTCACCCAACAAGGGCTTTTCAAGTTCTTCCTGTATGTCATGTATCACGGACTTGACCATTGCCCAGTTTTCTAGTTCCATGCCTTTGTGTGTCTAGGCAAGTGATTTATCACCTTTTCTGGGGCAAGAAAGGTGAGCAGAAGGGAGTTTACAGTCACATACTGAGAAGACCTCAGTTTTTAGGGAGAAGTGGGTCAGGTGGGTCAGACATCTGGGTGCCAGGCCCAAGTCCTATATCAACTTCCATTCAAATCTCAGACTTAAAAGAATCTAAATAAAAACAACAGCAGTTACCAACAGAGTGATTTCTGTTAATTTTCCAGGAGCAATGCAAAAAGGAGTCAGTTAATATAAATATAATTTATTTTCTTTGTTTCCAGATCACCAGATTAAAAATTGATCGAAACCCTTTTGCTAAAGGATTCAGAGATTCTGGAAGAAACAGGTAAGAATAATTGGGAAAGACATTTCTTTTCTTCATGACGTCATCCACTCCCCCCTCTTCCCCCATGCTCCATTGGTGGCTTTTGGCTCCTGCTTTTGGGGGATCACTTGCACACTATGCCTCTGTGCTGACTCAGGCAAAGAGAGATGGATAGCTGATCTGAGAATCAAAAAGCTGTTTTCCGGTTTTTGTTAACACTCTGTACATGACCAGATCAGATCCCTCATGGTATTTTTCTCCCTACATCATGCTTGGTAATCCAGTCACTTAAACTAAATTTTATGGTGATTTATTGCCACGAAACGATTGCTCCTTTTTCTGCTGAGTACTCTAGGTGGCTACAGCACATACAGTGATAACTTCATTTACTTTGTATTATCAAACAAGGACTTGTGGACAAATAAGAATTACCAGAAGATGATCACCTTTAAGATTAGCTAAAAACTGTTAAAAAAAATTAGGCTTTTCTCTTAAGGAATATTCCCCAAATATATTAGATGCTGCCTGCCTTAGTAAAGATAGTTTCTAGAATGCAACCTTTCCTGATGCTCTAGCATTAGGATGAGGCTGTCATGGAGGGAAACTCTTAGGACCCACTGATGTTTGTGGGACTCTTTGCTCTTGTTGTAAGTGGTCTTAACGACTGTGGCATTTTTCTGGTTAATTCTGCTTCTCTCTAAATCCTTTCTTTCCCACCGTCCCTATATAAAATTAAAATCTGTTATCCCTGGAGCTAGGGGAGAATGGAAGTTGCTAGGAAACACAGATCTATCAAAGGTTATTCAGCCAGAAAACCCACTTCATATAAACCCTACAGAAACCACAAATGTGACACGTGTGTCTTGTAAAGTGTGTAGGCTTTGTTTGCAGTAACTATTCACGTTAGCGTTCAGACCTTTCCCTCACTTGGGGCATTTCTTTACATCTGAATGACACAGACTGTCAGGAGTTCCCTTTGCTATCTTCTCCGCAGGAGTTTTCAGATAAACTATCTAGGATTATATTTAGGATAACTTCATGAACGGTGTAGCACATTCTATTAGAACCCAGATTTATGCTAAAAATCATCTGTAGTGATCACTTCCTTTACAAAATTATTTATGGAAACACTTTTTTAAAAAGGATTTATTTATTTATTTATTTGAAGACGGGAGAGGGAGTACAGACAGGGAAGGGCAGAGAGAGGGAGAGAGACATTTTAGCAGACTCCTCACTGAGCTCAGAGCCCGCCGTAGGGCTCAGTCTTACCACCCTGAGATCATGACCTGAGCCAAAACCAAGGGTCAAGTGCTTAACTGACTGCATGATCCAGGACCCCCCAAAAGCACTGCTTTTTTAAAAAAAATTATTTGTTTTTTAAATTCCACTATAGTTAGCATACAGTGTTGTATTATTTTCAGGTGTACAATATCACGATTCAACAATTCTATATATTACTCAGCACTCGTCATGAGAAGTGTACCCTTCACCCCCTGTAGAAGCACTTCTTAATGAAACTCTTATTGTATATTTAAAATACATTTAAATTGCTATCCAATTTTACTTACCTCAGAATTTCTTAAGATTATGTCTATTGAGTAAAGTAAAATTCACTTCAACTTCTAGTTTGAAAACTTCAGGCCACAGGCTTTCCTGTTCAGTGAAGACCTTTGTCTTCCAAATGTAGCCAGTGAGGAATGCATACTTATTGCTTCCATTTGAGACAGGCCTCTTCCTGCCTTCCTTGTTCAGGTCATAGAACTTGCCTGTGAAAGGTGTCCTGTTGCTTCCTTTTCAGGGCTCTGCATTCTGGTCTTACTAAGGAGCTTGCTGGTGAAGGTGTGCTCAGAATAGAAGCTGGCCTTTCATAAAGAAGCTGCTAGGGAGTTCAAGATCATTAGCTCGAGTCTGTGGGTGGATTGCCAGGGTTCTGTGAGTTCCCAGATAATATAAAGAAAATTGAGTGTGGATGAGCAGGTGTACATTTTCTGGGGAGAGGTCTATAGCTTTCTCCAAGTTTTTGAAAATTTCCATGACCAAGTGTTAAGAATTTCTGCCCTAGACACCATGAGGGGTCAACCCTAATGACTTTAGTTATTCAACTACTTTCTCTTTCTTTCTTCCTGTATCCCCAGTGACACTTAGTATTTGTTTGTTTTCTTCTTGGAACTCTAAAGATTGTTTTGATTTTTTTCTTTGCTTTTTTTCTTCTTCTGGAGTCCTTGTTTTTCAGAGGTGTGACCTAGAACATAAAATTGAAATAGATAGGCTGCACTGACCAGCATCAATGCTCTGCTCTAGAACTGGAACCATGCTTTAGTCTGGTGATTTAGACCATGTAGCTTGAAGCATTTGCCTCTGGTTAGGAAGTTGCGATGACATCTTGGTGCAAGTCCCAGGGTCCTCCTGTTCCCTCGCTGGGCTAGAAGGGACCTTCTCATCATTTAGCCCTGGCTTGGGTCTGCTTTGGGGCTGGTGAATATCTTCCTGCTCAAGACAGACAGTTATTTCTCCTGCCTGGTGGGCTACTCTTCTTTGTAAGGAATCCATGGAAAGCACAACTCTGGATTCTCATTAGCCCATTTCAGTGCCTTATTTATTTATTTTTCCGGTAACATGTTGATTCTTTGTGATGTATGTCCCATTTAAAGCTTCAGGCTACTTTAAGTAACTTAAGTAATTACCGAAATTATCTGTGATTGAACACTTACTGTGTTCCAGACATTTCACTTAGTTTTTTTTTCCCCAATTTTTAAAATGACCCATATTTTACGAACGAAGGAACTGAGGCTCAGAGAGCTTAATCAGCCTCTGTAGGGTCACACAGCAAAGCTGGAGCGCAGAGTAACTTCCGGGTTCCCGACTTCAAAGCCTGTGAACTTCGTGTTCTATCATGCTAACAGTTTCAGCTCAACGTATTTTATCTCCAACAGATATGGAAACTAGAACTCTTCCTCTGAAAACACATCGTTTACTTAAAGGTACTACTCAAGTACCCAGAAACTTCTTTTTTCTAAATAAAACAATCTGTATCTTCTCCACCTGCCTTTGCAGCCATCCTCATTGCTTTATCATCTACTTGCTATACCCCCTGTCAACAAGGGATTCCCTAGTAGAGGACAGAAGTCAGGCTGAACTTCCTAGCAGGAGAAACCATGACATAATGGCCTTGAAGTCCCTTGTCTCATGGGAGGGCAAAGGTGAATCATTGAATATAGAAGTAATTTTTGTCTTCCAGCAGTCTGGGAATATAGACTCATGGAGGCCCTTGTATTCTGTCTTTAAAAAATTTCAAAATGACCTGATGATCAGACTTGAAATCTCACTCCCTGGCTGCAGGGTCTGATGAGGGCAAGAACCATTAATGTCATTTTGCAGATGGGAACGACTGATGGATGAGGATATGGGGGATTATTTGTAAATCTTCTGGGATCTGGTGGTTCTTTGCCAACACCGGAATCCAGTTCCTTACCTTCCAACCAGTGCCTCACCTATTGCCCTTCTTGTGTTACCAGAGTTCTTATAAGTCTATGATCATCCCCATGCATTTTAGACATCAAATGACTCATAGCAATGGGCATGGTTTGATGAGTTGCATATAAATGTACCCAAAACATACGGATTACATTTCCTTTAAAAACACACGGGCTTAAAAATTAGGGCGGGGGGAGTTCTTGGCCAATGTTTTTTGGTTATGCAGAACACAAAACATTTGTGGAATACTTTGGAGTTACAGAATTTGCCAAACCTCAAACCAAAACATGTTTAGGTTTGTCGATCTTAATCTATCCCAGTGTGATCCAAAGGCTCAGGGAGGGAGGGGTGTGGAGGGAAGATGGGGAGGACACAGCACCCTCTGCACTCTCTTCCCTTGCCTCTCCTGAGTCTCTCCCACCCTTCCAGCCTCTCACTGCAGAGTCTTCTGATTGGGGCTGGCGGGCAACAGCAGTGTCCTGAGCAAAGAGAAGAACTCGAGGGAGCTGGACTGAAGATCCTTATGTCCATGTAAAGAGATATCTGTGGAGAATACTCCTGGCTTCTACCCTCTCGCTTTCTCCATTCCCTCACCAGGCACCAGAGTGACCCCTCTGATTGCTGAGTCCGGGAGAAGGAACTCTTGAGGTCCTGCTTTCCTCCACACAGCGTACATTCTAGCACATTCTAGTACATTCTAGTACGTTCCTGCACACAGCGTACATTGCCCTGTGTGGCAAGTTCAACAGAGGAGGCCTGCTGTTCTGGGGGGCTAGCTTGCTTCAGGGGAGTCCTGACCCACTCATTCAGCTTCCACATCTGTGCCATAGTGTCCACACACCTTTATCAGCAACGAAACTGGTATTTCGGTCTCTGTGGCTTCAGGCTCCTACATCCTTCTCAGACTTTATTTTGAGTTCGGATGAGGATAGGAGGTGACATTCACTGGGCCTTTCAGAACCCCCACAGAATCCCCAGTGAGTCCACAGTGTTAACCCTGTGGTGTCACTGTCCCCAGAGCTTGTCACGGCCCTCCCTGCTTTCTTAGGAAGTGCCATTCACACACTTCAGTGTAAGGAGGTCGCCACTCTTTAAACCACACTTAGGGAGTGGTTGCTTTGCCTTCCCATATAATTGTGTCCCTGATTAGAAATCTTTACCAGAAGTGTGTGTTCATGTTGAGGGGAGGAGTGGTAGACAGCTGGCCCTTTTGGATGGAGACATTGTCAGATTTTGCTTCCAGGGATTGATTGTCTCTGCAGTGGAAGGGCAATTGTGTTTAATTCCAAATTGTCCCTCCTTCTAGATTTCTCAGAAATCATGTGGCTCAATTCTGGCTTTGGGTAGAGCCAGGCATGTTTACCCATCTGCAGGCCTAGCCCCAGGGCACAATATCCAGAGTGACCTCTGGGACATTTCTCCTTCCCAAAGGAAACAGTAGCCACTTGCTATTCCTAGGGAAAACAGATCCCCTCAGCTTGATGAATTGATGTCTTGGGATCTGTGTTCCTGGGCTCTGCCTGCTGCTAGAATGTACATTTCTTGAAAACTGGGACTGTACCTTTTTTAGGTTTCTAATCTTAGATTATTTCCTGCAGTTCCAGGTACACAGAGTAAAATGATAATTGTTTACTAATTACAAAACTGCAAACAGAGTTAATGAGTAACAGAGAAATTAAAAACTAGGAACTTGGGAGTGAGAAAACCTTACCCCAAGCAACAGCGAATCAGGTGTAGCAACAGCAGGGGGCTAGTTTTAGACATCAACTAAAAAGGGAAGAAAGAGTGAATCTATAAATAGGCTTAGTTTGAAGACTAAGGGCAATTTTGATTCAAATCTGGGATGGACTGATGCTGTAGACACTGATTTATCCTGTCCTAGAGTAGACATGCACACCCTTGAGGCCAGCAGAGCCGTGTCTGAAGAGTGGGGATGTGTTTATACTACCTGGAGAAAAGGAGGACTCCCAGCAAGTTTCAAAGTCTGGGAGCTTCAGGAAAGAAGAGGTCCCAGAGGGTGAGCCCAAACAGAGTGAGGTTTAGTCGAGAAAGGTCGCTCAGTGGTGAACGGAAAGGGAAAATTATATCTTTATAGATGGACACCCCAGCGGGTAGCACATTCCAAAGAGAAGACAAGGGTCATGGAGCTGAAGAGAAGCAGGAGTGTTTGCATTGAGTCCCATGGTCAAGAAGCAGCCTCAGGAGGTCCCTCTGTCTGCATGCTTGGTGAGCACACTGTGCTCAGCTAGAGGGACCATCACAACTGCAAAGACTGTGCACTATAAAGGGATAGCCAGAGGAGCAGAAGGAAAGAAGACGTTGTGGGTCTCTCAGTTCGCATCTAACGTGAAAGCCTTGTCTCTGTTGGGAGTGGCTGCCAAGATTTTATAGAAGGCTCAAGTCGGCTTGGGAAATTTTATGTAATTCCCAGGGACTTCTCCAAAGCAAACATATACATAAAAAGGAGAGGATTAAAATTATGATCTGTCTGGGGAGTAAAGGTTCTACAAACTTGTTTTAAAAGAGTGCCATGGAGTGCATGACTCTGGGTTCTCTCTGTACCCTTCATCTAGTCTTTGACCTTGGCCTTACCCTTCCTCCCAGACTCCATTGCTTCTAAGGCAACTGCAAGGCAACCCCTTGCAGTTAGTCCTAGTTAGATGCAGACTGAGAGACCCACATGGCTTCCTCCAGATACTCCTAACTGGCATGGTGCCCTAGAAGCCACTGCTGTTGGTTCCACAACAGGCCCTGGTAGAGTGGCTCTTCTGCAGTGTAGGGAATTGGTACAACTCTCTAGTAGGGGATCTTTTTCTCTATGGAGGCCACCCTCGGAGGCTTAATCATGACTCAGATCCCAGCATTTCAGAGCTGACAGCAAGGAGCCAGTGTCAGGCCCTGTATCATGGGGTGGCTGGTTCACATGGAAACTGGCTTTAATAGGTTGCCTGTCACTGAGAAAACAAGAGGGCCTGCAGGAAGCAATGTGTGAGCTAATTCTCTGCCAGCCCTGCTGTTTGCTGGGAACGTGGCTGGCGGCAGTCCTCCTTGGTACCTAGTGTCCCTTTACATGGTGCGCCGGAGAGGGATCTAAAAATGGAGCCATTAACTGCATTACGGGAATAGATTTGCTTGTTGGAGGAGGATGCTGAACGGGGCTGATACTTAACCCAAAGGAAGGCATCTCCACTGATGGGGAGGAAAATCTTTGCGAGGAAAGGATTTTCCTGGGACCTCCTCTTCAATGGCTGCTGTGCCAAGGCCATGTTCATAGAGTGAAGATGCACTTCCTTGGACACAGGCAGGATACCCTACCGAGGCGTAGCTTCTTCTCTCAAAACTCTGCATGGAATCAGAGTGCCTCCAGTTAATGGAAGTGAGAAGGAAGGAAGAGGGAGAGTCAGCTAGATCCCAGCCCCAGGGTCAGGTCATCTGTGCTTAGATCTGAAAGAAACCGTTTTTCTTGGTGAGCTGGGGAAGAAGCGTGCAGTGTGGGTCTCAGTTAAAGTCTGTGAGAAGGGTTCTCTGTTAGAACCAAGTGTCTCAAATCTTGTCCACCCCCTTACCTATCTACTAAGCTGAACATACGAAATTACTACATTTGTGGGCCCAAGAGGTGAAATATCAGCAATTTCATACATTTCAACCTTGTATGTTTATTTCTAGGAATTCAAATCCCACGTGTTCAATAATAATAGTAGAAATAAGCATTTCACACGCAGCCCATGTTGTCCCTTTTTTGTCTCCGAGCTGACTGGTATTGTTACAGTGTTTCCCATTTTAGGGATGGTAAAACTGAGTAGGGGGAGATACTAGCTTTCACAATTTGCCAGTCCAGCCAATGGCAGCATCCAGAGGGTGATGTCCCTCTCCCTCAGCGAGGCACAGCTTGCCAGTCATGAGACAGCCCTGCCCTCACCCGTGTCTGGGTCCCCATTGCTTCTGAAGCCTCATGTAGCAAGCTGAAAGCCAGGGAGCGGACCCCCTGCCTTCTTTCAAACCAGCACTACTTCCAAGGGTCTCCCTCACTTTCAATTATTATGTTTTTATTTGTTCTCCCTCGGGCCACTGACTATATTTTTCTAGCCAATCTCATCCTGCTTGTTCCCAGGAATCCTACTAACCCCTGTAGGTTTTGCCCACTCTTGTGTTATCCCTGGCACGGGGGCCACTGAGCCGAGCAAAAGTCAGTCATCCGTGTCGAGCTTCCTCTCAGGAACTGTGGCATCTACAGCTCAAGGTAGCTGGCCTTGTCCTAGACTCCGGTGATAGCCTTCCTGCCAGATTCCCCCTCTCCCTCCAGGCCGTGGCTGTTTATCATGTCCCCTGGCTTACGGTCTTCCAGCCGGTACTTGACATTTTTCTCTGCCTTGTTATTTCTTCTTCCTCCTCCGTCACGAACCTTTTCCACCATTGTCCTCTTGGCTGTGTGGGTTTGCCAGGGAAAAGTTGGCAGTTGTTTTATTATCTATGGCACTTGCCCAGGGATGGTGTCATCTAACAGAGTGACGTCTTTTTAATGGCTAACAGATTGGAGCTTGAAGTATCTGCAAGATAATGAGGCCTACCGGGGCCAAAGGGACACGTTTTTGGTTCTCTGAGGAGAGAATGAGACACGGAATTGGGTAACATGAGGGTCCCTCCACATTCAGTCTGGAGCCAGGGGCTGACCCAGGTTTGGATTCCTGGGAAGTAAGAATGTTTTCTCCTGCTACAGGTCACAGCCTAAGGAGCTGGTGGTGGCATTTCTTTTGCTTGGGGGTAGAGCAGTGGTCGTCGAGCTTTCATTATGTTTTTTTCCTCTTTGATATATTTTATCTTTAATCAATCTGTATTTATTATAATAATTAGGAGGGAGCAGTGTTATCTCTGTTTTAGAGGCAGGGAGACTTGGGCATGAGATGGTGATACGGCCTGGCCGAGATTACACAGGGGATCAGCAGGATGGCACTGTGAACCCAGGCAGTCCGTTTCTGGAGCTCCTGATCTTCTTCACCACTAAGCTCATCTGCCCCTTGTGTGATTTCATGTTTCCCATTCAAGTCAGAGCACTCCAGTCAAACGTGAAGAAACTTAATCTCTTAGCCTGCATTGTGTTGTCAGCGATTTTTCTCAAGGCAATGAAAACTCCTTAGGGACTGCCATTGCTTCCTGTTCAGACTCCATGTGGGGACAGGGTTCCCAAGTTGGGAATCACTGGGTGAAGAACAATTTCGACTCAGCCCCAAGCATCTGTCCATTGGACACCTGTTCTTCCAAACCACTGTGACAGCCAATTCATCATGTAGATGTACTTACTGCACCATCTAAAGCCAAGTTTTGAATGATGGCTCCCCCCCTCCCCCACAATTTGTAGACCTCCGTTGGGAGGTCTTTTAGATTATTCCTGGACCACCAGTCTGTAGAAGCCAGTTCCAGATCCAGAGGAGAAGAAAGATGTGGAAGGGTTCACCTCACCTCGGTGGATGGAAGACAGTCTAAGAAAAAGGATTAGGAACTTGAGATATAGTAATTAGGTCTGAAAGAACAGTATATTCTGGTTCTGTGTCTTTTCAAGTGCTGAAACAGGAAGAGAAAGGAAAGAAGAGCAGAGGTACAGGACCGCCCATGGGATAAAATCCAGGCCCCAATAAATATCTCTGGTATCCAGCCCACCATCTCATCTTGCACCTGGAGCTGCGGCCGCCCTAAACTATTTTCAGTTCCCAGAACGTGCCTTCTCTTCCATACCCCCACGTCTTTGTATATACTGTGAACTCTCCTGGGAAAGTTCTTTCTGCCTTTTGTCTGCGTGGAAAACTGCTGAGTACCCTTTAATACTCAGCTGAAATAACTGGTCTTTAGGGAGCATTTCTGGAACTTTCCAGGTGGAGGAAGTACTTCTTGCTCAGTGCTCCGTGGTCTCTTCCATGTATCTTCGGTGTAACATTCATCACACTGTTGTGTGATCAGTCATTTACATGCTGTTCTCTTTGTACTGAACAGAACACTCCTGATTTGGGGTAAAGACCCTATGTCTTTTTTGTCTCTGTATCTCCTGGACCTAGCACATTTACTGGCTGAAAGTCTTCTTTATGATTTCAAAACCCCATCTCTGTAGCCCTTGACTGTCTTCTATTAACAGATGACCAATGGCCTTATCAATGTTCCTTTTGTTACCAGAATCACTGGCCAACAGCTTGGGGAAGAGTTAAAAGTCAGAACTACAGAGAAAATAAATCGAAGAAACATAAAAAGCAACCCTCTATCATTGCAACACAAATAAAACACAGAAAGTATGGAGCAGAGTGCTAATAGGTTCATGAAGATAGTCATAATTGTTATTATTATCATCAAATATTTGCTGAACTTTTTTTTTTTTTAATAAGAACTTTGGAAGAACAATTCTTTACCGTCTGGCTGTTTTTACAAATCAGTTCATCTCGAGGCATCATCAATTTGCAAAGGAGATCTTTGGCTTGTTTCCTCTCCTTCCTTGTCTCCCTCCTCTTCAGCACGTTCTGTTGGTTTGGCCAGTGAGCAGACTGAAAAGTCTACAGAGAAGAGGCTTGGGAATCAGAGGGGTGATTCCAGCCAAAGGACTGAACAAAGAGGGTTTGGATATGGCCTCTGTTGTCACTGGAGCAAACAGGGAAAAGTAAGCAAGAGGGGAGACACTTGCCAATATGATCATCTCTGATTGGAAACCTCAGACATTGGGTCTCTGGTGTGCGACAGACCCGGAGAGGCCCACCATGTGGAACACGTTAATGATGTGAGGTTACCTAAGCTTGCTTTTTAAAAATCTGTTTTGGACCATGAATTCACTTTTAAGAATCTTATGATAAAATTTTACAAAGCTAGGGTAGAATGATGATGAATAAGTAAGCAATGTATTCCTCATAATAAACTTTGAATAGACATCCAAGTGGCTCAAGATGTTAATGGATAGTTGGCAGAGATTCTTATAAGAGAAGATGAGGGTAGAAATGACTGGTCCCCGAGAGGGGGATTCAAACTGTTGTAGGTCAGAAATTCCATGACCTGAACAGAAGAAACCAAAGGAAAACTGAAACCCCCCTGAGACCTGAGTCAAGAAAGGCACAAGCAGCTATAGGAACAATTCCCAAGTCTCCAGTACTAAAAGATTTCTTTTGTCTGCACAGTCTTGATTTTACATCAAGTTGTTTTCCTAAGTTTTAGGCTGGCTAAAATTCATGAGATAATGGTACAGTATTAAGACATAGGGTGAAAATTGACTCCTTTGCTTATTCATTGAATGCATACAGATTGAGATCTGACCATACAATAGTCGTCACTCTAAGCACTGGGACACACAGAAACGGGGTCTAAAGTAGACACACAAGTGATGAAGAAAGCTGGATTATCTAATTCTTAGCTTGCCACCTCACATCACCAAATCCTGATATCTAGCACTAGTACTTTCTAACAATCACACCTATTTGATGAAGCTTAATGGAGTTTGAGGACAAATAAGATGTGGCATCGAGTGAAAAAATAGGATTAATTTTTCTAAAAAGAGATATGCTTTGAATATGTAAGTAGATTCAGGAAGTATCTGGGATAAATCTATGAAAGATGGATCTACAGCAAAGCATGGTGAGGGATGGGTGGGTGATCTCAGTCATTATTTTTCAGTAGTTACAGCCCCTCCCCAACAACTCCACCACTAAAATGAACCTTCTGACAGAGTCCTGGACTAGAGGGAGCGTAGCTGTGCCCATATGTGATAACTTGTACATTACATTCTTAACTGCTAAGGAAAGTCTTCCTGATGAGAATGTGGAAAGTATCTGGCACTTGTCACCATTTACTCACTGGTAATGGGACCAGAGAGTACAAGTTTTGTCAGAGATTTCAGCCCAAGATCAGAAAGAACTTTCTAACGTCTATTAGAAAACTGAATGTTTTCCTTGGGAAATACCCCAGCAGAGGCTGGGTAACCATTCAAGATGGCATCCCAGGAATTGGAAGTAGGTAATAACTAAGAACTTTCCCAGTTTTTAAATCTATGATTCTACAACTCAGTCTTTCAGTTGGATTTTAGATTTGGATAGATGGGTAAATGGTCACTATCCTATATAGTGTTGATGGCCTAAATAAAATTATGAATAACTTTGCCACAGGCTTTTTGCCTATTATGAAAATGAAATCCAAGTTTTTCTATTTCTATTTCTATTTCTTGAATAAATACAATACGGGCGGTATATCAGTGTGTAATTGTTTCTTCACAGTCATCTGTCACTTTCTTGTGAAATGAGAAGGGACTGTTCTTCGTCCTTGAGTTAATGTTTTGTCCCTCATGGGTAAATGCTCCTGGGAAGAATGAGATAGGAGGTGAAACAACAAAGACCTTACCATTTACAGTGAGCCTCCCATGCCATTAAAGAGAATCCCAAGATGTTCTGGTGGGTGGCCAACATTCCAGAACAAGGCGGTGAGATCCATGCCTGGCCTATCTCTTTCTTACAGTCATCAAAGCTCAGCATGGCTTTATCTGCCTATCCTCTTATTATTCTAAACTCCCTAATTGCTTGGACTCTTTCTCTCCATAAATAGTTCCATGTACTGTATTCAGCATTAATGTAGGTGACTATGTGGACATGTCTTCTATTCCTACTTTTAACAGATTAACAGCTAATAAACACCATGCAACACCCTCTCTTCTCAACCTCTTCTAAAAATACAGAGTTTGATTTGCCAACATTGGTGTATTTAAAGCCTCCAAGATTCCAGGGAAGACTTTAGAA
The DNA here is from genome assembly GCF_011764305.1 of Mustela putorius furo. Lineage (NCBI taxonomy): Eukaryota > Metazoa > Chordata > Mammalia > Carnivora > Mustelidae > Mustela > Mustela putorius. Next base: position 3,104,671 of record NW_025421424.1, read on the forward strand.
AGTTAACTGTGCAAGTAAAGCCTGTTCAGAGAGGAAATTTTCCAACATGAAGAGCCAATCAGTGTATCAGCAGCTCATCTGAGAAGAACCTCAAGGGATCTTCTAGTCATTTATAAGGAGAGGATAGTTGTTCTCACTTAAAAATAAAGCTTCTCACTTTATTCTTGGTCTGCAGGACTGAAGAGAACTCTGGAAATGTATTACCTAGGGAGGAAGACAGGCAGCATAAGTTTCATCTCAAGAGGGAACATTTGTCTTTTGCAGGAAGGGATGCCATGTTACCTTCTAGAAACTTTGCAGTGAAAGGACAGTGCTACCTACTCTTTTCCATCTTCCTTGTCCATAATCCCTGTGCTTCTGCTCCCTCCACTTAGATGGAAGTGAAGCAGTTTGTTTTAAAGAAAAGTTAGTAATAAGAAGCTTTAATGAAGTTAAAAGTTCAGAGCTTTAAACAAAACCCAACCAATACTTTTTTGAGGATATGGGATATCAGCAAGTGTATGACCAAGATAACTTGGATAGTTCTGTTGAAGGGATGTCCATCAGCACCTCATATATATGGTAGAGAATTTATTGAAGAGTAAAGTAGGCAGTGTGTGCATATTTTAATTAATGGAACCTCCAGTATCAGTGAAACAGAAGCCTTTAATGTATTTGGAAAATATTGGATGTTTCCTGAGGTCTGATGGTCTCAAGTATGTGATCCTCAAAGACCAGCTTGATTATTAGATTTTATAGGACACAGGATCAGTATTTGCAGAAACATATTGGCCCTTTTCTCTGAGGTATAATTTCTGGGACCAAACCCCTTCTTTGCCTTCAGGTGGGAATTTTTTGTTGAGACAGAAACTCACATGTGTTTGCTAGCTTGCTTTTCCTTTCGTTGCTATTACCCTGCTTGTCTCTGTTCATTTAAGCGATTTGATCGTTCTGTGGACTCCACATACTGACTGGTAGGGGTGACTCGGGGCAGGCTGTGTCCGTGCACTGCGGTGATGATGAAACATCGTCCTGTGCTTGAGAAACCGTCAGTGCCTGTCTGGGCTCAGCTCTGGTCATGATGGTATTAGTGACCTTGACCTTTTTTTTTTTTTTTTAAAGATTTTATTTATTTATTTGACAGAGAGAGATTACAAGTAGGCAGAGAGAGAGGAGGAAGCAGGCTCCCTGCTGAGCAGAGAGCCCGATGCGGGACTCGATCCCAGGACCCTGAGATCATGACCTGAGCCGAAGGCAGCAGCTTAACCCACTGAGCCACCCAGGCGCCCCAGTGACCTTGACCTTTAACAATTGTTTTTTTTTCCATGAAGACGGGACCTCCTTTGAAGAAAGCTCCAAGCAAAATTCCATCCTGGTTATGACTTGCTTGCGCATAATGTGAATTGGGTTAATTTCTTCTTCCTTACGCATTTCAGTGTCATTTGTTCCTTGTGCTCTTCTAGACTAATTTCCTCAGCGGGGGGCAGGGCGCAGTGAAATCTTTCAGTGCCTATGTACATACCACCTGTCAGACAAACCACTGCAGGATCTTTAAAAAGTCAGTACATTTCTTGGCATGAGTTACAACCTCCTTTGTTGGCTTTTCTCTCTGCAGAACCGGACTGGAAGCCATCATGGAGACTTACGCATTCTGGAGACCCCCCGTGCGCACACTCACCTTTGAGGATTTCACCACCATGCAAAAGCAGCAAGGTAAGGCCCGAGGCCATGGCCTCTTCTTAGTGATAGTGCTGGGGAGAGAGTGGGAGCAGAACTGAAGACAGCACATCTGGGCCCAAGCCAAGCCATGGGTCACACCGGTTCTTCTAGAATGAAGAGTACTTAGTAGCCTTGTAAATAACCAAAGCATAACTACTTGTGCAAAGAAGCCAGCTCTAGATGCAGAGTTCTCTCCCTTTTCTGAAAAGCAAGGTTATGTTCATGTTTACAATGGGGGTGAAATGATTATTTCTATGCCTAAGTGTTCATATAGCCCTTGGTATTCAAAGGTGTTTAATAATAATTTCATATATATGCCTCATTGCAGCCTTATCAGTTTCCTTATTCTGGTTTTGTGGAGGAGAAAAAGCTCAGTCCAAACAATAGGAATGAACTGCTTAAATCTGACAGTGAGGAGGCGATCTCTGCAAGCCCATCTGAAACTTGCAACTTATGCTCCCTCCTTTTCTGCTGAACACCTGGAAAGGCATGACACCTGTCTCAAGTTGATGTGCTGGGTGAACTTTTGCCTTGCCCTGTTCTGTGCTTTTCCTCCAGTTTCTCCCTTCTCTGGTAGCTCAGGTTGGGAAGCCAGTGACTTTAGCAAAGATGACTCCTGGGCTGACCTCAACTCTTTTCCTCAGTCGGTGGCTCTTCCCACGGCAGGACACCTTCACCTCAGGAAGCTTCCCAGAGAGTCAGACACTTTATGACTCTCTCTCTCTCTAACCTCCTTCCACCCCAAAGCGACATCAGTCAAAATTACAGAGCTTACTCTGTTCTGTCACAGGGCTGCCATTAATGGAACCCTAAGTTTTGAAATTGTTGGCTCTGTCATATGGGAAACCTTTCTAGGACTTGAAGAACTAGGACTTAAAGATTATATTACATTCCTCTCCCAGAGGAGCTTCCAGCAGTTTGCACGCTATATCAGGTTTTGTAACCTAAATTATTGAAGTCTCTCAGGTTTTAAGATGAAGGTGATTAAAAGGATAGGAGTTGGGGGCAGACCCCTTAGGTGAGGCTCTTATCCCCAGTCTTTCCTAGCTTTGTGACCTTGGCCAAGTTCCCCATTCTTTCTGACACTTAGTTTTCTCATCTGCAGAATGGAAAAATATAATAGAATTCTTGTGAGGATTAAACGAGACAGTACATTTAAAATGGAGTAGGCCCTCACTATGCGCTAGCAATCGTCATCATCACCATCATCATCGTCATCACCACCCCCTGGTGTCCCTGTGCATGGAGACCTGGGAGGAAGTTCCCTCAGGGACGAGAGATACTGCCTTTCTGATGATTAACTATTTAAAGCCTAAACCTCATCATAGGGATCTGATGAGACAAGTAATGCAGAATTTCCATCCGTTTTTTGTTTTGTTTTGTTTTAAATGGAGGCGAAAAGGAAGCTTTCCACATGAAGCAACTTTCTCCTCATAATTCTGTGAGAGAAGCAGGGTCAGTACATATTCAGGGTGCTGCTCTTGCTCTAAGGCCCTCATGGGCCCTGAGAGGCAGAGGTGTTATGACATTTGGGAGATCTGGGCCTTCGTCTTTGATGGCCACGAACTCCCTCTATAACCTTGGGCAAGTTACTTTTAGTGAGTCTGTTTCCTCACCTACCAAAGAAGGGTAACTTTTCGTTGAGGTCATTTATATAAACATGCTTCATAAGTGAAAATGGGTCATTTCCACACAAAGACACTTACTTGATCTGGTGTTTTTCTGAGGTGGCTTCTTGTTTCTCTGCCTTGCTTTACTCATTGACTGCCCAAATTGGCTAAGTGAGAATTTCTGTCATGGAGGCCAGTGTGAGAAGGCTGGCAGAGCAGGCATTGGTGGTGACATCATGTTCACTGCTGTACTCTTGAGAAGAACTATCACAGGGCCTGGCAGCCTGGAAGGACCTAATGAAAGGAGGTCACTTTGCACCGTGGCTCAGGTGGGTAAGCTCACTGATACACTGGCCTGGAGCACAACCATCTGGAATGTTGTTTGGATAAGGATGTGGAGTGATGATTGGGGTTGACAGTCTGCATTTCACCAGCCTGTGGGGTGGTTGGGCAGGTGTTGACCATTGGAAAACTTTGGTTTAAGAGAAACTGAGCTTTCTTTCTTTTTAAGATTTTTTATTTCTTTTCTTGTATTTTTTAAATTATTTTTTTATTTTTATTTTTAATTTTTAAAAAGTCTTTCTTCCTTCCTTCCTTCCTTCCTTCCTTCCTTCCTTTCTTTCTTTCTTTCTTTCTCTTTCTAGCATGAGCCAGGGGAGGGACAGAGAGAGAGGGACAGGGAGAGGCAGACTTCCTGTTGAGAGAGGATCCTAATGAGGGGCTTGACCCCAGGACCCTGGGATCATGACCTGAGCTGAAGGCAGATGCTTAACTGACTGAGCCACCCAGGCACCCCTGTTTTTAATTTTTTTAAATTTAAATTTTAATTAGTGAGCATACAGTACAATATTGGTTTCTGGAGTGGAATTCAGTGATTCATCACTTAACATACAACACCCAGTGCTTATCACAACAAGTGCCCTCCTTAATGCTCATCACCCACCTAGCCCATCCCCCACCCACCCCCCTCCATCAACTCTCAGTTTATTCTCTACTGGTAAGAGTCTCTTATGGTTTGTTTCCCTTGCTCCTTTTTTCCTTTTCCTCCTTTCCATGTGTTCATCTGTTTTCTTTCTTAAATTCCACGTATGAGTGAGATCATATGGTATTTGTCTTTCTCTGATTGAGTTATTTCACTTAGTATAATACTTTCTAGTCCATCCACGTCATTGCAAATGGCAAGATTTTATTTTTTTGATGATTGACTAATAGTCCATCGTTTATATACGCTATGTCTTCTTTATCCATTCATCAGTCGATAAGACATTTGGGCTCTCTCCATAGTTTGGCTATTGTGGATAATGCTGCTATAAACATTGGGGAGGCTGTATGTCTTCAGATCTGTATTTTTGTATCCTTTGGGTAAATGCCTAGTAGTGCAATTGCTGGGTCATAGGATGGTTCTATTTTTAATATTTTGAGGAACCTCCATACTGTTTTCCAGAGTGTCTTCACAGTTTGCATTCCCATCAAAAGTGCAGGAGGGCTCTCCTTTCTCTGCATCCTTGCCAACACCTGTTGTTTCTTATGTTATTGATGTTAGCCATTCAGACAGGTGTGAGGTGGTATCTCATCATGGTTTTGATTTGTATTTCCCTGATGATGAGTGATGTTGAGCATCTTTTCATGTGTTTGTTAGCTATCTGGATGTCTTCTTTGGAAAAGTGTCTATTCATGTCTTCTGCCCATTTCTTAACTGGATTATTTATTTTTTGGATATTGAGTTTGGTAAGTTCTTTTTGGATTTTGGATACTAACCCTTTATCAGATATGTCATTTGCAAGTGTCTTCTCCCAATCCATAGGCTGCCTTTTTGTTTTGTTGATTGGAGAAACTGAAATTTCAAAGCAAAATGTCACACTTACTTAGTGATTCCATTTTTTATTAGTGGGGGGGGGGTGAACTTGGAATTATTGGATACATATGGTAGTAGGATGGGGCTAAAGGAGAAGCCAAAATTCTATTAAATTGTTTAATTGGAATACATTTTTGAACTATACACTGAACTTGATCCAGATTCTCATTATTAAGAAATATGTGGCTTGGTTTCTTGACGTTAACAAAGGACGTGAAAGAAACAACATCCAGTCCCTCTTCCCTTAAGAACTAAGAGTTCCAGTAACTCTGGACAGTGTCACTCATAAAATGAAGAAAAGAGACAGAGCCATCTATGTTGAACTGTTTTGTGTCTTAGAAGAAGTAGAGAGTGTTGAACTTGTAGTGGAAACTTCAGTGGCAGACTGAGTCTTGTAGCAGTTCCCTTTTGGTGAAGTGAGTGTTGGCAGCATTGGTGCCAAACTTAAGTTCCACATGATGATTGCCTCACCCAACGTCCCTATAACCTCATCACTTCAGACACGTGAATATCTGGCATGTCAAATCTGGGGCCCTGAGCCAGTTCTGTGCTCCTGTTGCTGCTGCTGCTGCTGGAGGCTGGACCCTCTCCTCTGTCTGAGTGAAATTAGGAGGCTGCTTTTTTTCATCCCATCCTTGTGGTCATTTTTGTTTCTCTCTCATGAAGACCCATTTGTTGATAAAATTTCAAAGGAAAACCCCTTAGTTGAATTAGCCACCATTTCGCAAAACGCCAGATCTTTCTATTTTAAAAAAGATACTGAATGGGTATTCTGTATAGTTGTTTTCTCCACTGGAGAAGAATGCATGGGATTCATCCTCCTCAGTCTTTTACACAAAAAGAAACCAAGGTACAGAGCAGTCTACTTGCGTGTGTGCCGCTAAGCGGTGGCAGAAGTGAGTTGAGGATTCCCGGGTGGCTCTCCATCTCGATGGGGCCCAGGCCTTTCCACCACTTTCCTTTCTTCATTCTTACTCACTAGAGCTTTAATTCACTGCAATTTTTTTGTTTGTTTGTTTGTTTATTTTTTATTTTTTTTTTATTTTTTTTTTTTAGTTTACTCTGATATTTTCTTGTCAGCAACTTGAACGTTAAGTCTAAATAGGTCAGTATTTTATTTTCATCAAGTCAGATGTCTGGTCTTTACTTTCAGACATCTTCACTGAGAATCTGCCAGGGAGTTTACATGTTGGGAGAGTCTGAAGCTAGGGATTACATTTCCGGAGCGGCTTCTGCCCAAACATGGCTAGTGGTGGGGCCAAAATGAGCCAACCATGGAAGTGGTGCTTGGGGGATGTTGACTGAGGCAACACAGATAGAGAATAAAAAAGAAATCCCAGGCCAGTTATGGCCAAGGGCAGTCCTGTTGTTCTTTTGATGTATACTGGAGCTATTTGTTTGGCCCAAACTGAGGGGTCCTTCTCCATGGGGTCTGACAACTGTTGTTTATAAGGAACCATCCTGGACCAGTGACACCAGAGCTGGCAGAACATCTTCATCTGTGGAAGTAAGGGGACCTGTCATTTACAGAAACCCTCCCTTGCCCTCAACTGGTAGCAGACAAAACAGAGGGATTTTAACACTGTTGGGGCTTTTTATCTGTCAGGCAGTTAAAAGGATGTTGAGCTTCTCTGTCAGTGTTAGGCGTTTCATCAGTTTGATTTGTAATAATTACAAATTACGATTACAAGGTTGGTCCTTGAAAGGGATTAGATGCTGAGAATTCATACCAGTAAAAGGTAGAGAAAGGAGGACAGTTCAGTGGACAGCGTGGCTTTGAACTCCTGTGGATCGCCGAACAATTCAGAGATTGCCACTTAACGCAGATCTCATTTATCACTGAGATCAGGAATGATGCCCATGAACAGCTCAGATGCCCCCAACTAAGATGCTCAGATGCCCCCAACTGAAGGCATCTCAGTTAGGTCCACTAAAACAGTTATTGGTGACATATCCTATGTTGTCCCAAAGTCCCTTATGCTCAGTGTGTCCAAAATTGAGTCTAATTTACCCCACAGACTTGGCGCCCTCTCCTGGAGGAAGGACACTGGTATCCACTCACCATCTGGGTTGTTTCCTTCCCTCCCTACCCACCATAACCAACAGTCACCAAGTTCTGGCAACCCCCAACCCCTGCCATTGTGGTAACATAGCTGCCAGCAGCCCTAGACCTCCATCTTCTTAAGTTTAAATCTGATGGTAAAGGTCACATGCCCTTCTTAAGGTTTCTAGCAAAATCTCACCAAGTCTCACTGACTCTAACTGTGTCACCTCTGAACCAATTACTTTGGCGGGGGCCGGGGAATATGATGCTTGGACCATCCAGTCCTTAGTCATCTGCCTTCCTCAGAGGTGGGCGGGGGGAGGGCTGAGTGGGGGAGGGGGTTTCTCAGTGGGAAGTTCCATAGTGTGGCCAGGAGAGAGGCAGATCAGCTCTAAATGGCAATCACAACCGATGTGTATACAACAAAGTAAAACAAGTAACAGAAAAAACAAGTAAAACAAGGCAGTAAAACAAGTAGCAGGAAAAACAACCCAATTAATGGAAGGGGGAAAGATGGGGCCAGCCCACCTGGGGCAGTGTCACAGGCATGAGACAGGGCCATGCAGGAAGCACAGAGACTCAGAACCCAGAGGACCTATGTGAAAGATGAGAACTGGGTGAATATATCAAATGCTATTTTAAAAGGAAGAGGTTCAGATCCATGTATATCTTTAAACTTTACGGAGAAGGATGCATTGGGAGTCTTTCTCATTAGTGCTGTAATGTTAAGCATCTGCATTTTAAGAAGGGTACTCCTTTCAACTAAGGGTAATTCCTTAGTAGGGATGGACAGGGCTGGGATCATGACCATTAATTTCATGGCCTCTGGGTTTCTTCCCTGGGATGAGTCCATAGGGTGTTGACATTTTACCTTTTACCTGTTTGCAAGCCTCAAAGAATGCTGCTCAGGGCCATGGTGACTCCGCCGTGTCCATTCTTCAAGGATACATGCCACTGAGTGATAGGAGAGAAGAGTCAGGCTGATGGAACCAAGTAATCACATGGAAATTTATTCTTTACTAGCCCAGATGGGGTATTGTTTTTACTGTTTTTCAACTTGGGGGTTGGGGGGAATAAAGCACAACAAAATAAACCCCAAAGGAAACTGTATGTGGAAGCCTCCATGTTACAATCTGGAAGTGATCGATTTAAAGATGCAAAAGTCAGCAGGTTTGGTATTCAGGATTTTCATGGTCACATTTAACTTGTCTTCATGGTATACAAGTATATTCTAAGTTATTGTCGTCGTATGGAAGCACTGCTAAACATGTATTCTTTTTGGTTAGTTTGGCCCTGAGCCTTAAATATTGGAACAGGCTAATGTTGAGGATGAATTTCGATGAGGACTTCCTCGCTTGGCTCCGTGGGTGAAACGGGATGCAGGGAGGAGGGATGGGTGGGGGATTGGTCTTGGAATACCAGAGACTTTTCAGCTACTTGGGCATTACATTTTCGTCACCTCTCAGAAGTGGATTAAGACCTCTGAGGACAGTGGGAAAGACACCAACCTACCTACCTGTGTTCAATTCCACTTGCTTGGTCTGAGAAGAGATAGACTTGGGGCATCAGATTTCCATTCTGGGCGGGGGTGAGGGGAGAGGGAAAGATAGTCCAGAGAGGAATCCGAGGTGGTTTAGCTTTTGGGAAGATTGGCTTAATGGGCCCATAGTGGTTAAGGGCCCACAGCTCCATCATTCACAGCCATGAAGGCAGCCTGTTACATCCGGGTACCTAGCTGTGACATAGGCTCACCAGTGTGCGGGGAGGCCAAGAGGCTCAGCTCCATGGATAGGAGCCAACACTTGAGAGTTGGAACCCGAATGTCCTAGGATTCCTCTCTCCTTCTTCACTTACAGAAGGGCAGAGAAGAGGAAACAGTATTTACAATGTGCTGAACTTTGACAAATACTCAATGCCTATGTGCACTTTATATTATATGTTATTTCATCTGTTTCTCAGAATATCCCTACAGAGGGAGACACTCAACATTCCACTTCCATAGAGAGGCTCGCTCACAAGATGCCATACTCAGTAAGAGGGCCGGGCAATCCAAAACTCTGTAGTCCGTGCTCCTCTAGTAAATAAGGTCTCAGTCCAGACTCTTAGAGCGTCGGGGAGGGGATGAGGTCAGACTGTTATGCAGGAAAGGGAGGTAGGCTTTTCCTGTGAGAGGCAGCTCTGACCCCTCTGTAGAAGTGTGCCCAGGCCTTCCACTCTACCCTAGCTCTTCTGTGATGCGAGGCCTCAAGGCAGCCCGGTGTTGAGATGCACAGGGAGGACTGCCTGCCTCCTGAGGCTTTATTTAGCCCTTGGCTGGTTCTCTCCATCTCATACAACGACCGCTAGTCTGTGAGGTAAGAGAGTAGCGACTTCTCAGTATCTTGGCTTGCTTTTCTGCAAAATATGTACCATAGTCTGCTCTTTCTATGTGGACAATGGAAAGAGCTATTATTTGTACTGACTACTCTTCAGTGCATAGCAGCGTTTCTTCAAACGCTAGTTCATGTGGGGGCTCCCACCCCCTGAAACGCAGCAGGCCACCAAGTCTCATTTCCAGGGAGTGTCATTTAAAAGCCAAAAGCAAGCTGACTACACACTTTTTAGCATGTACCTCTCTCATCTGCTCAGCAGAAATCCCTGTAACTTGTTAATAGTTCCCTTCTTATTTTTTTGTAGTGAAACCAATTGCAGCCTTAAATCAGTACCATTCGTTCCATCTTGGGCCATCTGAGAAAACCATTTAGGGTTGTAAAAAGTCATCTGCTCCATCTTGCCCTTCCTGCTGCGAGGCCAGGGCCAGAGCTGATGGAGTATCCCTAGAGCAGGACAGTGCAGTGTGCTGAACGGGCGGTCTCTTCGGGGACCGCATAAACACCAGATCTGGGGGAGAGCAAGGATGGACTTTCAAAGAGTGGAGACCAGATACATGTCCCATAAAACACAAATCTCTTTACAGCTAGAGTCGAGTTTCTCATTTGTGCCATTGCACTTATTTCCCTGAAGCTAAAAGTGTTTAGGGTAGAAGAGGAGGAGTGTAGAGTGCCACTTGCAGAGCAGGAATCTCTGAATTTCCCATAAGGCCCTGGAGGCAGGTCACTCTGGGGTCCAAAAACAAGAAGTAGGAGATGTCCTTCCTCATGCTTCTCAGCCGTCCCCTTCCCAAACTCCTTTACATCAAAATGGTTCCTTGAAAATTCCTTGCTATTGGTCATTCACATTGTAGCATAAATTTAATCTCAGATGCCAATAGAATTCTGAGAAGGACAGAAACAGAAGCCTATCAGTTTGAGACCCTCTGTCACAGATGAAGAGAAGGAAGAGGCAGCCCACATTGCCTGTGGTCATGAGCTGAACGGAGGCCAGTGGACCTGCAATTAGTCTGGTTTACTTCTCACCTTGATATATACGATATTGCCTTACCTCAATTTGTGGAATAAAAATCTTCTTACCTCTCTTAAAGGAATTTAAGGCATAAAGAAGAAAGAGGATGGAGAATTTCCGGAAATGACTCTAAAATCAGCAATTGTTTATTCTTCTATTTTGGAAGTTCATTGGGGGAAATTAAAAAAAAATTTTTTTTTCATGTCCAGATTTTTTTTTAAAATTTTTTATTTTTTATAAACATGTATTTTTATCCCCAGGGGTACAGGTCTGTGAATCGCCCAGTTTACACACTTCACAGCACTCACCAAAGCACACACCCTCCCCCAATGTCCCCACAGCACTCACCAAAGCACATACCCTCCCCATTTATTCTTCTCCTCATTGGGGGAAATTTTTTGACCAAGGAAGAGATGATATTAGTTGGGTTTTGTAGAAAATCAACTCTGAAGAAACTATTAACGAGCTAAATTTGAACTTCCCCAATCAATACCACTATCATATTTGTGGGAGTAGGCTGAGGCTAAAAATGAAATTTAGGTTTCTCTTTGAGGTTATCTGCTCCTAGGTTTGCACATCTGGACCCTCCTCCCTGACATGCTGTGGATGGTTTCTTTGGATCTCAGCATTACAGAAGCCTGCTAGTTTTCTTCACATTTCTCTCACTGATTAAAAACCTTATTTCTGCTCCTTTACACTTAAAATGTCCTTTACCCTTCTATAGCAGCTCAGGTTCTAAGAATCCTCTCAAGAATTGTGAATGAGCTAGAGGCACCATGCTCCTTGGGGGAATCAGGGCCCTCACAACCCCAGGAAGCTCCCAGTCTTGTCCCAAAGGAGGGATTCCATCATGGTAGAGTTCCTATATGGAAGACAGAGCAGCCTCCCATTCTGGAATTCAAATGAAAGGTCTGGCAGCCCCAGCATTCACCATTGCCTTTAACTGCCAATGGGTGGGGCAAGATGGGCTGTTGCCCAGTTGCTTCGTAGCCCTGGGAAAGGGGAGGCTTGGAAGGGTTATTTTTGCCTTCTGAAACTATCTGAGAACACGTGTGAAGTAAGTAGTTGAGTTGAACTGGCCCTTTGTTGCTGCTTCAGCCCCCGATCCAGTTCTAACATCCCCATGTCTAAGGAGCAACTCTGTCAAATACAGTGTCAGGAACTCAGAGATGAAAGGGACCTGGAGGTCTGCTCACCCGGGAGTGTGGTCTCCAGACCAGACATCAGCATCAGTCTCAGAAATGCAAATTCTCGGGCCCTGCCCCAGACCTGTGGAATCAGAAGCCCTGGGGGGTAGAGTCAGCGATCTGTTTTAACAAGCTTTTCATGTGATTCCCATGCAGCTTAAAGTTTAAGAATCACCCTGCTGGGTGCTTTGAAATAAGGAATTTGGTTGGTATCACTGGTTTTCAACCCTGGCTGTACATCAGAATCCTTTGATTCTCATGTAGTTGGTCTGAGATGGGATCTGGTACTTAGTGGCTTCTCTTAGCTTGAGAACTACTGGATCCAATTCAGTTTCTCATCTTCTGGATAAAGAAACCCAGAGAAGATAGGGATGTGCCCAGGGTCACATGGAGGTTTTGTGTGGCAGGCTGGGAGAAAGGAGGGGTTCTGACTTTGTGACCTATCTGGACTCGCCCTAACAAACATCCCAAATCCACAAACTACATTTACAGTCTTGGTTCCAATCTCTGAGACACAGGACAAGCTTTTCTAGAGGGAGATTAGCAGAGCCTCTGAATTATAATGATTTAGTTACAGATTAGCTTTGTTTTATGCTAACCTAGCTCTTCTGGTTGTGCTCATAATGTCTTTCATATGATAGGACTTTGGTCCCACACCTCACCTCCTCATAATATCTGGGCCCTCCTGCTCAGCCTTTCCAGGCCTCAGCCTTGACTTGGTACCTTGCCCCAGTACCCCATTTCCTTTCTGAATGAGGGCCTGAGATTTGATATGCTGTGTTTTTAGCTGGAGGACTAAATATAGCAAGGTCAGCAATAGTCCCAGGTGACAATATGTAGCTAATGCATTTCCATGCACAATGGGGGGAAGCTGAGCTGGTGGATTTTAAAGCTGATTGTCAGAGGTCTTACTGGAAAGTGAATTTGCTCATGAGAAATGGCAGTCAATATTGGAGGGCTTATTCTTTCCTTTTAAACAAGACTTTGAGGACACATACAGACACAAGAGTTTAGTGTTCTTTTGTGTCCCCTCTTTTGGACTGTGTGTGTGTGTGTGTGTGTGTGTGCCCATGTACCTGTGCACAGGTAGAATCACTTGACCAGGTCTGCTGAGTTAATAGAAAGTGATGGTTCTATAAAAATCAGCCCATCTTGGGCATTTGAGGGCACCTGCTGCCTGGCTTGCATCTGGCCTGCACAGACTCCTCTTAAAAGGCCTCTGACTCACTCTGGAAAACAGTATGGAGTTTCCTCAAAAAGTTGAAAACAGAGATACCGTACAACCTAGCAATCAAACTACTGGGTATTTACCCTAAAGATATAAATGTAGTGATCCGAAGGGGCATGGGCACCCAAGTGTTTATAGCAGCAATGTCCACAGTAGCTAAACTATGGGAAGAAACTAGATGTCCATCAACAGATGAATGGATAAAGAATATATGGTATATATACACAATGGAATATTATGCAGCCATCAAAAGGGGAAAGCTTGCCATTTGCAACGACATGGTTGGAACTAGAGGGTATTATGCTGAGCGAAACAAGTCAGGGAAAGACAACTATCATATGGTGTCTCTGATATGAGGAATTGGAGAGGCAGGGTGGGGTGGTCATCGGGACAGGGAGAGAAAAAAATGAAAGAAGATGAAACTGGGGAGGGAGACAAACCACAAGAGAATCTTAATCTTAAGAAACAAATTGAGGGTTGCTGTTGGGGAGATGGGAGAGGGATAGGGTGACTAGGTGATGACATTGGGGAGGGTTATGTGCTATGGTGAGTGTTATGACTTTGTAAGACTGATGATTCACAGACCTGTACCCCTGAAACAAATAATATACGTTAATTTAAAAAAAGGCCTTTGGCTCAATGGTATTCGCCTTTTATTTTTTAGGGGGCAGCACAGGCACATCCCCGACCACCTCCAGCACTGGGACACCATCCCCTTCAGCTTCTTCTCACCTTTTATCTCCATCCTGTTCTCCTCCAACATTTCATCTGGCCCCCAACACTTTCAATGTGGGCTGTCGAGAGAGCCAGCTGTGCAATCTAAACCTCTCTGATTATCCACCATGTGCCCGAAGCAACATGGCAGCCTTGCAGAGCTACCCAGGGCTGAGTGACAGTGGCTACAACAGGCTCCAGAGTGGCACGGCTTCAGCCACTCAGCCCTCAGAAACCTTCATGCCTCAGAGGACTCCATCCCTGATCTCAGGAATACCGACTCCTCCCTCGTTGCCTAGCAACAGCAAGATGGAAGCCTACGGCGGCCAGCTGGGGTCCTTCCCCACTTCCCAGTTCCAGTATGTCATGCAGGCCGGCAATGCGGCCTCCAGCTCCTCATCACCACATATGTTTGGGGGCAGCCACATGCAGCAGAGCTCCTACAACGCCTTCTCTCTCCACAATCCTTACAATCTCTATGGATACAATTTCCCCACTTCTCCCAGGCTAGCTGCAAGCCCAGAAAAACTGAGCGCCTCTCAAAGCACTTTACTCTGTTCTTCTCCTTCCAATGGGGCCTTTGGCGAGAGGCAGTACCTGCCCACAGGAATGGAGCACAGCATGCACATGATCAGCCCTTCGCCCAATAACCAGCAGGCGACCAACACCTGTGATGGCCGGCAGTACGGGGCGGTCCCAGGCTCCTCCTCCCAGATGTCCGTGCACATGGTTTAATGGCCTGTCCGAGCACCAGGGAGCCCACTGCAGCAGGGGCCCAGCGTCTCCATGAGCAGATCTTCCTTTCTGGGAGCCGAAGCCTTTGAAAAACGGGAACTGTGTTTTTTGGTTTTTGTTTTTTCTGGAGGAAGAAAGCACATACCCATGAACAACAAAAGACATTTAAGGCACTGAAGGAAATACTTGCAGTGGAGTCATCTCCGACTCAGTGGCCATTCTCCTGCCTTCCCAAACCTTAGTTTTATAAAGCATTGCCTACTCCAGAGTGGCCTTTGAAGAAACTGAATAATCATTTTATAATAATGTTAAGGGAGATACTAGCATGTAGCAGCCATGAAAAGTTACCCTGACATGAATAATACAGACCTACCTGTACATGCATACATACAAACATACATACATACATACATACATACGTGCATGCATGCATACACACACATATATATTCACACAAACTCTTACACCAACACACACGCACACTGACTTGGAAGGGTGTGAACTCTGTGCAGGGGGGCCCAGGTGGGGACTTTCACCAGGAATCCCATCTCTACAGCAGTAGATGGACTGGGGCAGCAATGGCAGTCAACCTTTCTGCCCCGTAGCCCACCCCGTTTCTGGAACGAACCGTGTATTCTGGAGCCCCTTCTGGTCCATGAGGGTAGACAGGCATCGGCACTACAACTGGACTTGGCTTCCTGAAAATGATTGCTTTTGAACTTTGGCTCTCCTCACTTGGCGTGCTATCGCTGACGTTCCAAGGGGTGCCTCTGAAAAGGGAGTAAGAGCAGCCGAAGGAGAAAGGAAGAGAAGGAGTAGTGAGCAAGAGAGAGAGGTGGAAAGCAAGACTGAGAGAGGAAGTGTGAGCAATGGTGAGAGTTGTAATGTATGGAGGAAATTGGTTTTGGTTTGGTCCTCACTTCTTTCCCCCTACAGGTTCTAGAAAGAATCGTGGCATCACCGAGGAATAAACGTCTCTGGGACATTATGCGGAGTCAGGGCACTGGTGACAGGGACAGGGGCAAGGAATGCACTTCGATCCTGCAGCTCTGACCACTGTTTTCCAGAGGGGGGGGGTGCCCCGCATGGGCAGTGCTAATTCCAGAGCCTGCAGCTGGCAGGGGAGGGGGACCGGAAGGAGTATGAAGAAGGAAGGGTGTTATAAGCCTGACAGATGATACCAAGCACAGAGGTGACATAAAGAGGCCTGGCCCTCCACATGCCAGATCCAGACACCTGACCTGGATCGCCTGCTCCATAGCCCCCCTGCGGCAGGAGAAATCCGGGCGCATCCAGGGAATCACAGATGGGTCTTCTCCATCCTTCCACCTGCCCTTAGATCTCCAGTTTTTTCAAATAGTTCATTGCATTTTGAAGTTTTGGGTTTTTTCCTTCATCTTTCCTTTCCCTTTCAGATCCTTTAATGTTAAGAAAACAAGTGAAGTTTGGTGCAAGCTAAACTTTTTAAGTGGTGTGGAAATGCAAATAATACCAAGTAAAATAATAACAGATATTATTAAGATTTTTGGTTTTGAGGTGTTGTAGATAAATGTATTTATGTGCCTAGTGGGGAATCCAATATTATGAATATTAAAAAAGGGGGCAATAAAAAGGGTATGTAAAATATGTATGAAGTAAAGGTGTATAAAAAATTTGCCCTTATGCACGGAACGCTGTTTCTAAGTGCCAAGCACAGAAAGCCGCTAAATAAAATCTTTGCAATTGTCTTATGGCGTGTTTGTACGGATTAAGTAAATAGCAGTGTATGCATTTGCATTGTGCTTTACAGTGAGCATGGCACTCATGTCTCTGCTGCTTGGCGTGATCTTTATGTAGACCTCCTCAAGCAGATTTCTTCATCCTCATTTTGACTAGTAACTAAGCTCCAGTGAGGTTGAGTGGGTTCTCCGGGATCGAAGAGCCGTTCAGAGAGGGAACGAGGACTTGAAACCAGGTCTGACTCTAGGGCTGTTTGCTTTTGTGTCAGCCACAGAATCCAGCCAGTCCAACAGCGACCCTCATCCCGGCCCTGTGCCCTGTGTGTGAAACCGTTCTTTATATGCGTATGTCAGCTCATTCCCCCATAGTTCTGTGAGATAGGTGTTATTTTGATCATCATTTCAGAGATCTGGAAACAAGCTTTAAAAAAATACGTATGGGATGCAGGCCCTCGTGTAGCAAGTGATTGAGCTAGCCATTGGAGCTCTGGGTCTGTGCCTGGTTCTGCTGCCTGAGCACCCCAGCGCCACCCCCGCCATCCCGTTGGGCACTTGGACAATCAGGAAAGAAGTTGTGTCCTGAGGCAGTGAGGTGAGCGTCGGTCTGAGGCTTTTGATCATACACTTACACCCCCCTCCTCCCCACCCCTCCTACCACCCCGGCCCCACTTTAAAAGCGCCTCCACAGCCCCCGGAGGGAGGGATTTTTGAATCGCCCCCTACCAAATGACAACTTAGAAGAGACCAACAAAGCACCTCAGACTGTTCCACTTAGAAGCACTTTCTCATATTTTCTCCCCCCACCAATATTTTCTCATTTGATCCTCACAGTAACCACTGGGGGATGGACAGGGTAGGAAGTATTGTTTTGCAAATGGGAGACCAGTGGTTGGACTGTTTCCCCTTAGACAATGACACTGGGAGCCCACTGACCCATTTTACCTGGGCTTGATTTGGGGGGGTCAGGTTGTCCACTACCACACTCATTCACCAGAAATGGAGCTTGGTTTGGGGGAGCAAACACTTTTATCATAGCATTGGTTTTATAGATGACTTCAAAGACTGAAAGGCTGGACAGTTTCCATCAGCTATTACATGGTTGCAGGAAGACCTGGAGCAATAGCTGATGAGAATCTCCATGGATTGTAGGTGTGACATATCTCAAGACTTAAAAAGGTACCATTTATGTGGAAATCTTGCAGTCAACCTTTGATTCATAAGGGCAGACTGAAAACAACTACATATAAAGCTTATAGTTATTTCTTTCTGATTTAGCTGCATACCAAATATTATGCATTGTTAGTGTTTGAGGTTTCAGGTTACAGATAATCATCATATGCCAAGGAGCAAACTTTACACAGAAATTTCCATATTTTAGGTTCACCTGCATGGCTCAGGGGTCAAGCCTCTGCCTTTGGCTCAGGTCATGATCTCAGGGGCCTGGGATTGAGACCTGCATCTGGCTCTCTGCTTGGCAGGGAACCTGCCTTCCCCCTCTCCAACTCCCTCTCTGCCTTGTGATCTTTGTCTGTCAAATAAATAAATAAAATCTTCAAAAAAAGAGAAATTTCTGTATTTTCACTGAACAGAGTAAGAATTTCAATAGTCATTTATGAGTGTTAAGTACAGAAATTTTCTGTAATTTGGATTAATTAGAACACTCCAAGTCAATTACATCTCAATTATGGCATGTGTCTTTATAAATGGTAAAGTAATAAAAATATTTCTTTTAACAAACTGGATACAAAATTTTCAAGAATATGCTGTACTCAATTCTCTTTAATGGAATGGTGAAAATTCTTTATGATAGGCACAATGAGTATATATAAAGAGCTATTAGAAAGCTCTTCTGCCCTTACTCATGTTTCTGGACAAAAGTCTGTCTTGTTCCTCTTTGCATCCTTGGAAAGTTCGTAGCCCAGTACAGATTCTCAATACATAGTCATTTTTACTGCTGAATTTTTTGGCCAAGCCCGTTTTTCAAGGATAGGGCAAGATTGTTGCACGGTGAATTATCACTCACTCCAAATTAATGGGCCCAAATGAACAAAGCTTATCCTTCATATGGCATTCCAGGGCAGAGTAATACAAATTTAACTTACATAATAGCTTGCCAGTATCCACTAGTACATAATGAAGGAGTTAAAAAAAAAATGTATGTGAGAGTTTCTTTCTTGAAAGGTTTACTTTCTAGGCAGTCATGTGCCTATGGGGCAAATGATGTGAAAGACTAAAAATTCAGAGGCGATGCTTAGGGTAAGAAGGTGAGGTTGGAACTGTTTTCACTGTGCGGGGGCGGGGGGAAGGAAGGGGGTAGAATGATGGAGTTTGAATGATGCTCAGAATTTTTATTTTTTATTTTTTATTAATTTATTTTTAAAGATTTTATTTCTTTATTTGTTTGAGAGAGAGAGAGAGAGAGAGAGAGAGCACAGGCAGGCAGAGTGGCAGGCAGAGGCAGAGGGAGAAGCAGGCTCCCTATGGAATAAGAAGCCTGATTCGGGACTCTATTCCAGCACACTGGGATCATGACCTGCACTGAAGGCATCTCTTAACCAGCTGAGCCACACAGGTGTCCCAATGCTTGGAATTTTTGGAATTTTTGTAGAAGGAATGGCAAGTTAAGAATGAAATAACAACTTAAAAGTCAATCAATAAATAAGTTTTGGAGGAAAATGATAGCATCTCAATTCAAGCCTTGTTATTTAATAAAAAAGTTCAGAACCTTCTTGTAGCTCATAGACTAATAGTGTCTTCTGTGAAACAGTTCATCATTAGTGAGCACATAGAAGGTAGACATAAAAGGGCAGAGGTGCTTGGCTGATGCCAAATGTTTGATTCGTTGCTTAGCACTTGGAGAATTCCAGAGAAGCTCTGCTGTACTAATTTGCATTCAATAAACTAAAGGAGAGTTGTCCTCCTAAGGAAACCCAGCCACAAAGCTAAATTTTCACAAAGTGTTGGTGCTTACGGTTGTTGGTTGGAGACCTGATTTCCAGAGAGGACCGTACCTATGACTGGCTACATTAGTTCATCTGGTTCAATGTCAATAAACATTAAACAATGTCAATAAACATTTCATGCCTAGTCTATATCAAGCACTGACCTTGGCATGAGGACATAGAGGTGAACAATTCTTGATTCTGAGGAGTTCATGGTCTAGTGAGAGACGGCTATGGGATACCCTAGAAGACAAATGAATAATATAATTTCAGATTCCAAGAGTCATCTCAAGGGGATTGCAAACAACAGAATGATAGAGAGTGATAGGGGAATGAGGATAAGGAATCATTTAAATAGGGTTTTCTGAGAGGCCTGTTCTAAGGAGACGACTTCTGAGCAAGTACACATGCGGACGTCATCTCAGAATTTGCTTTCTCCAACTTACACCGAGGGCAGCCAGATCCTCACCAGAGGTGGTGTTCTGCTGGTCTTGCATCGTCTGAGGCTGGGGATTTTTGTTCTTTGTAGCATTGGTCCTTATTTGCTGAAACCTGGCTGCTGGCCTTCTGGGACCAGAGCCATTTAGAGACACCTTCAATCTGAATCTGTCTTCTCCATGGCCCCAGTAAAGTCTTAGTTTCATGACTTCCTTGGTCAAGGATGAGAGTCATCCATCCCTTCTATCTTACTTTGTCAAAAGATTAACACTAATGATCAAACTATCAATTAATTAATAACAATCAGATGAATTATGAACGCCAAGTAACAAGAAAAGTACTAAATATGGCTTGGTATTCCATAATTTTCTCTGAACTGTTCTATATAATGCAGACATGTAGAAAATTTCCTACCATCAAGATTTCGGCTTCGGGGAGCCTGAGTGACTCAGACAGTTCAGCGTCTGCTATCAGCTGGGGTCATGATCCTGGAGTCCTGGAATTGAGTCCTGCATTGGGCTCCCTGCTCAGTGGGGAGCCTGCTTCTTCCTCTATCTGCCGCTCCCACTGCTTGTGCACTCTCTTTCTCTGTCAAATAAACAAATAAAATCTTAAATTAAAAAAAATTTTAGCTTGGTCGAGAAGTCAAGATATGTACATATGAAACAGTGAACAGTGAAAGTATTACATCTGTGGTAATGACCATATATTCTGCAAAATGTTAGAAGGAAACACATTTTTACTGAGTTTTTATTGCATGTTACACATTATGCAAGTTTATCCTTTAATCCTGCAACTACCCTACAGAATTTGTATTTTAATCCTTATTTTATAGATGGGGAAATAGAAACTCATAGAGATTAGCAATGTGTACAAAATCACAGAGCTTGTAAGTAACAAAGACAGGGCTCCAGCCCGTTATGTTTTTCTAAAAATGAGATTCAAAGGGACTATAAGAAAGAGAAGTGTTCCTGGAGGAGGGTGAATTTGAATTATTGTTTGAAGAACTGGAAACCACACGTACACTGAAGAGAGAGGTGTCTGGGTGTGAGAGTGGGAAGCAGCACAGTTAAGACAAGTATTTTCTCTATGGGACAATGAGTTATGGCAGTGGGCAGAGGGGAGAGGATGTTCACTTTCTTAAGTCAAATCTCAAATCTCTTAAGTCAGTTGTTCTCCCTGCTGCTCTGGGTACCATGACTCTGGATTTCCTTTCCTTATGTGAAATGTCCTAGTTCTGTAACTTGGGCAATTCAGGATTTCCTCCAGTGTCTCAGTGGGAGCCTTCATCCTGGAAAGGGCCAGGGAGGTGATGGAGGAGTTGAGCTCCGTCTCCCAAACCCACCGGGTCCCCTAGGCACAGGTTTACTGCCATGGTCCCTGTGTCAAGCTCAGCATAGGGCCCCTTGCTTCTCTAGCCAGGCGTGCAGTGCCACGTGGGACTGTGAAAGGAGATCTTGCTGTTTAAGGCCGAGAAAACATTCATCATGTTTTCCTTCTTAGCTCATTTTACTGCTCATAGCACTCATCTTTTATGGGCCAGACTAACGGCATTTCCCACTTCAGATGCTTCCTACTCACACTTTCTGCTTTTATTAGACTTTATTGCAGGCTCTGCAGAGGCATAGAAAACCAAAAAGGTTTTGAATCCTTTTTTGGTATTTTCACCTAGTGAAGCTGAAGCAGACAAAGGGGACTGCCAAGGACGACCCGGTCAACCCTCCTGCAGTTCTCATTCTAAAGAAGTTTCTGGGCTCCATGAAGAGGATTTTTAGATTTTCCCCTTCCTTCCACACTGCATATCCTCCCTCCTCCCATGGGCAGGGAAAGCCCCTCCTAAGTTGTCTCTGGATGATGTAACTGATAAACCCTCAAATAGGAACACGTTATTGTTCATTTCTCACTCATCTTGCAATTCAACCCACGTTTCCTGGTTAAGTTGCTCTCTTCCTAGCAGCGATCCCGGGAACCAGGCTCCTTTTAGGCTCTGCTATCTTCAACACATATGTTTGGTACCTCTCTGTTCAGGTAGCAGATGGAGAAAGAGTAGAAACTTGAACTTGGTAGATAAATCAGGCCTGGAACTGGTTACGTGACTTCCTCCTGATTGTGTCGTTTGAACTCCAATGGCCACACCTATCTGCGAGAGAAGCTGGGAAATACGCAGTCCAGGTGATTGCTGAGGAAGAGGAGGCAGATTCAGTGGGCATCAGAGAGTCCCTGCAAACCCTGGAACCAGTCTTCAATTATTTTCTAAGATCCATTTTTCCTATAAACCTAGGTGGTAAAAGGGTAAGGCTAACTTCTAGTCCCAGCTTCTCGAATGTTTGGCGAAACTATCTGGAGAAACTGACTTTACTGCACTAGAGGTCAGTTCATCAGTAAGATGTATCTTTCAGTAGGCATTCCTTCTTATTCTCCTAAAACATCTTGCAGATTCAACTACGAAACAAAAAATGTTTGTCAAGTGCTTATTGCATGCCAGCAATATTATTATTATTATTATTATTATTATCCCTATATCATAGGTGAAAGAAAAATTACAAAGATCATCAATATTGTGCAAGGACACACTCAGGCAGTCCTATTCAGAATTTGCAGTATTTATTAATATGTTAGCTAAATATAGCTGGATTTTTGTTTTTATATTTATTTACTTGGGCAAAATGCCGAGAATGCTGGTGGTAAGTCATGCTCCCTGCCCTTAGAAAGCTTACAGTATGGAAGGAATCAGTTCTCATTGGGTTTCATCCAGAAAGATCATAAGCATGACACTGTACTGTTAAGTGCCTAACAGTTAGCTTTTAAACATTGTTAATATAGGTGCCCAACAGTAAGTTTTTGATTGCTGTTTTTCAAAGACATTCATCTCCAGACATATCACCAGTTACACAACCAAATAAAGGCCACCCTGCCCATGAAGTTCCCTGTTTTAGAAAAGCCCACTTGAGTGACCCTACATTTCCCATTCTCTAATTCCTGCTCTTATGTTTTATATTCACCAATCAAGAGTGAACCCAAGAAACCTAGGCACCCCACCTGCAGCCTCAGCAAGTTAGAGTCCCAGGTCAGGTCCATGTCTCTTGTGACCTCATTGTGTGGCTCTGGGAATGCTATGTACTCTCCAGGACCTGTGAAAAACCTTGTTTTTTCAAAGCTCCTTGATGATTGTTTCTGATGTGTACCTTGCAATCATAGTAAGAACCATGAGGGCTGGTCCAGCCACAAAAGTGGCTCCAGTCAATCAGGGAGTTGTCTGTGGGGGGTTGCCAAGAGTAGTAGGGGCCCAGGTGAGTGCCCCAGTCATTCCTAGCATCACTCAATGGGCTGAGGCCAAGGCAAAGTGAACATGGTTATATGAGTCATCTCTCTAGAGTGTCAGGATCACATTCTACTCAGTTTGTAGATGTACAGGTCTTCATATGACACTTTCTACCTCCAAGTAGGAGCATGGGATGCCTAATGATGTAATAATGTTCTGTGCAATCCCCAAAGACCCAGTAAAACCTTTCCACATGGCTTCCAAACTAGGTTTTTGGAACTATGCTCTGTTTAACCCTGTGACAGTGCCAGATTTTGGCCTCAAAATGCTGCTGGTGATGTTCCACAGGAAGGACGTTCACAAACCCAAACAACCAGTGCCAGAAGCCAACAAACATCTCATGTCCCTTCACCAATCAGTATTCTTTGCAGAAGAGAACCAGTTTAGCAATCCCATCATCCAAAAGTGATTCCCAGAAACACCTAGGCAAATGGTCATGGATTCCATATTCCATTATCAGGCTATGCTGGTCTGCAGAGGACTTAATGCTTCACCAGTAAAGTCTTTTTCTTAAATGTTGGTTGGGTTTCTTTGTGATGTGTGCTTACATATGTCTTCACATTAAGCTTTCCACGCCCCACCCTAACTTGGGCTCATTCTCCTGAAAAGTGACCAGGGCAAGGCTCCTTTAACCATTCAGAATTAAAGGAGATTGCAACTGTAATAAAATTATTAGGGCAAAAGCCAGAGGATTCAGAATTGGAAAGACTCATTTGTATACTCAAAGCATCAGGATATAAGACTCCTTGAGACTTAAACACTAAGTGACATCCTTTATTATGTAGCTGAATAGAAATATCCTCATGGGAACTTAAGGTGTTGATATTGGCAAAGATTATCTCTGGGTCTATATATAAGACAGGAGCATGCTGGTAGTAATGTGGCATATCAGACATTTTGGTTTGATAATGTCTATGAAGATCAGCAGAGCCTTTGGGGAAGATTTAAGGAAGATACTGTCAGAGAATATTGAACTATAGACCAAACTAAAGGATAGTCCAGAGTGGCTGCCAAAGTACTTGTCTCTTACAAGGTAAAAGCATGGGGAACTTCAGCCATCTCCCTCAACATGGCCCTCTACAAGACCTGGTAAATCAAATTACCCTTTGAGAGTTAAACTAATTAGTTTTCCTGCAGTGACAACTTCAGTTGGATGTGTGTTCTTCTGTTTGAATGTCAACACAAGTCATACTTAATATATCATGACAAAGTAATACTGACAACAAAATGAGTTTCTGAAGTAGAATTAATTTGCAGGCATGAAAATAACATTCACACAAATTCATTCAGTCAAGTCTTTGACAATGGCTCATCAACATGAACAACTCCTTTGTGCAGGACATAGTGTTAGATGTTTGTAATGTATAGATAAATAAGAGCTAGTCCATACAATTTCGGAGCTCACAGCCCAGCGTGGAGACAGACCATAAACACAAACAATTATTGTGGTGAGGAAATGCTATGAGAGAGATGAATATGGATGCTACAGGGGCACAGAAGAGAAGCAGCTGGGTCAATCCAGAGTTCAAGGAAGACTTCTTGGAGATGACAACAGATGCTTACAAGTAAGACCGCTTACCACAGACATAGGATAAGTGAAGGACCAATGACTGTAATCCGGGTGACCTAAAGCAATGTTATAAGGAATTGCAGGTGCCCAGTGCTGCATGATGCAGATTATGTGTAGAAGTTTGGGAAATTTTGTATCAGAAGAAATGGCTCCGAATGGTAGAAAATAACAAGGCATGGCCTAAGATTTGGAGTCCAGTGGAGTAGGCACCACTGGATATGTGGAAGCTCAGTTTGATAAAAAGCGCTGGGAAGCTCAAAGAGCTACAAGAGGCAGCTCAAAGAGCTACAAGAGGCAGCTCAAAGAGCTACAAGTAGGGCATACATCCTCTTACAATATCCTTTTTACCCATAATTATTTGAGAAAAAATTGTATGAACTAAAAAAGAACTTCAGTCCTTCTTGCAAATCTGGAGAGCAATACCACATCATCTTCACACCACAAACCTGGTGACGTGAATGTGTGCAGACACTTAACCCACCATAGAAAAGCCAAGCACAGAGTGAAAAGGTCACTTGTAGGAAGGTGTGAGATGTGTGGGAAAGGCCAAATCATAGAAGAGTTACCCATGCAATGGCCAAGTCAAGCAAGATTCAACAGGGGCCGTCTTGCCTGGTCAG
The DNA here is from genome assembly GCF_011764305.1 of Mustela putorius furo. NCBI lineage: Eukaryota > Metazoa > Chordata > Mammalia > Carnivora > Mustelidae > Mustela > Mustela putorius. The sequence goes on from NW_025421424.1 coordinate 3,129,733, forward strand.
GCATTTCATAAGCCCACACTCAAGAGTCTTAGCAGGACCCAGAGATCCAAAATTATGAGTTATTTAACTTGGCCTCTAGCATGACTAACTCTTTTGTGACTTGGCTGTTCTTGGGGATGTCACACCTTGATTCTGGTGCACTTTACTGAAGAATATTTTTCTAGGTGCATTTTATACTTTCAATGACATAGTCCTTTCTGTTTAGGGAAATAATTAAAGAAGAACCAGCAGTAGGGGATTTATTCATTCCAGCTCATTATCTTGGAAAATGCTGCTTTGCAAAGAATTGTACTGTAGGAGTATGAACTTTAATGGGACCTGCTGGTGCATAGAAAACCATTTTTTTTCCCCCAATGCATTAAGCCCTAGAACTGATTGGAAGTAGGAGACATTAAGGAGGACGTAGAAGGGCGGTAGGCTAACACTTAGACTTAACTGAGGTGCGACAAGTTTGTTTTCAGCTCTCCTCAGTGGCCACCTCAGGAAACTCAGAGGATGGAATTTGTAGAAGTTTTAAGCCTGAGACCTATCATCAGCTCCAAGGGAGAGCAGATTTCACAGATTGTCCAAGCACAGAATGGAGTGTTGCTGTGATTAGAGGAGAGCAGGAAGCTGGCCTGAAAACAAAATCTTCAGAAATCTGGAACACTGAGAAATGAACAGAGACTCTTATAGAACCCGGAGGTGGTGACTCTCCAGGAGTCTAGTCTTCTAACTCAGTTTTATAGGTCAGAAGATGAAAGAATGAAATGCACTCTTTTTTGATTTTCATTGCTCCCCACTCCTGGAAGCAGAGATTTTATTAGCATGTTTTGCTTCTAAAGAAGCTACAGTCTTTGGGCCATAGCCAATTTCATTTTTCTTTTTCTTTTCTTCTCCTGCTACATGGAAGACAACACATAGGGAACATATCCTAGGCATATTTTTAAAAGGCCTGGATTTGAGCCTTTGGTTCTGTCATTTAGTGGCTGTAAAATGGAGATCATAATTTATGTCCTGTTATTAGAGATAATATAATAAAAAATCCATCTCTCAGTGAGGGCTGTGTAACAGGCACTTGGTATATGCTAGTTGTGCTGGTGTTTTTCCATCTGTCTTCCTGATAGAAAATAATAGGATAGCAATCTCTTTCAAGAAAGGCGTGATTAGGGGCACCTGGGTGGCTCAGTGGGTTAAAGCCTCTGCCTTTGGCTCAGGTCGTGATCCCAGGGTCCTGGGATTGAGCCCAGCATCGGACTCTCCGCTCAGCGGAAAGCCTGCTTCTCTTCCTCTCTCTCTTTGCCTGCCTCTCTGCCTACTTGTGGTTGCTGTCTGTCAAATAAATAAATAAATAAATAAATAAATAAATAATCTTTAACCAAAAAAGAAAGAAAGAAAGAAAGAAAGAAAGAAAGAAAGAAAGAAAGAAAGAAAGATGCAACTAGAGGAGAATGACTGATTCATCAAGGCTGATTTGGGGGATGTTGAACCAACGTCAGACTGGAATTGGTGGGAGCACCTTCCTCATCAACAGTACGAGTTTGTTGTGTCACCGGGTCATTCACGAGGATGAGCATGGTGTAAATGTGATGGAAAGGCCACAGATTCAAGTCCTATTCCTGCCACAGGTCAGCTGTATGACAGTCTTCAGGCCTTTCTGGGTGTTGTTTCCCTGTCTTAAAAATAGAGATGTGACAAGAGGTGGTTTTTAGGGTCTCTGCCATCTCTGATGCTCCATGAAACATAGATGGGTCTTGTTTATGATTTTTGGTCCATCTTTGCAATAGATTATGTTTAAAGAAGTAGTTGAAAATCAAGATCAGCAATAAGCTGATAGATTTCACTTGTGTAGAAAGTCAGACTTGAGAACTCCAGGTATCTCCTCTTCACCAAGCACTTCTCAATGCTTCTTGATGAATTTTTACTGAAATATCTTTTCTTCTTTACAAAGAAGACACTTGCTTTTAGGCATTTAGTGAAGATTCCTGGGTTTAGGGCCAGCTTCCAGTTCCCTTGTCTTGCTGGCACTGAACATTCTGAACCTCAGTTTCCCTTCTCTGTGAAATAGGAGTAATGATGGCTCTATTATGTATGAAATGGGAAGGACTTGATTACTTGCATGTGAGTAGTGTTTATAATATAGATAGGTAGGTAAATAGATAGATAATAGATGGATAGATGATAAATAGGCTCTCATAGTAAGTAATACTTGAGTATATAAGGAGGTTTTCTTTTATATTCTTGATGGCACATAGCACAGTACTGGAGTCAAAGGTGCTATATTAATTATGAACTGACTTCATGAGAATTAAAAATTTTCTTTACATAATCTTTTTCTAATTTGCAAAATTATTCCTGCTTGCTGTAACAAAGCAAATGCAATAGCATTTTCAATAATTCATTTTTCCTGACCTATTATTGTTGGTATATATCTTTCTAGATTCTTTTCCTAAGACTCTTCAGCCCACACACTCATATGTCCTCTCTTATCTACACATGCATTCAGTTGGTTTTTAGTTCTTTCCTTTTTTTTAATTAAAAACATTTTTTATTAACATATAATGTATTATTTGCCCCAGGGGTACAAGTCTGTGAATCGCCATGTTTACAATTTCACAGCACCCACCATAGCACATACCCTTCCCAATGTCCATAACCCAACCACCCAATCCAAACCCCCATCCCATCAGCAACCCTCATTTGTTCTGTGAGATTAAGAGTCTCTTATGGTTTGTCTCCCTCCCGAACCCATCTTGTTTCATCTTTTCCTTCCCTGCCCACCAAATCCCCAACTTTGCCTCTCAAATTCCTCCTATCAGGAGATCATATGATAATTGTCTTTCTCTGATGGACTTACTTCGCTCAGCATAATACTCTCTAGTTCGATCCACGTTGTAAATGGCAAGATTGTTTTTTGATGGCTGCATAGTATTCCATTGTATGTTTGTAGATGGACATCTAGGTTCTTAAAATAGTTTGGCCATTGTGGACACTGCTGCTGAAACATTCAGGTGCACATGCCTCTTTGGATCACTACATTTGTATCTTTAGGGTAAATATCCAGTAGTATCATTACTGGGACATAGGCTAGCTCTATTTTCAACTCTTTGAGGAACCCACATACTGTTTTCCAGAGTGGCTGCACAAGATTGCATTCCCAGCAAAAATGTGGGAGGTTTCCCCTTTCTGTGCATTCTCGCCAACATCTGTCATTTCCTGACTGGTTAATTTTAGCCATTCTGACTGGTGTGAGGTGGTATCTCACTGTGGTTTTGATTTGTGTTTCCCTGATACAGAGTTAAGCTGAATGCTTTTTCACATGTCTTTTGGCCATGTGGATGTCCTCTTTGCAGAAATGTCTATTCCTATCTTCTGCCCATATCTTGACTGAATTATTTCTTTTTTAGGTGTTGAGTTTGGTAAGTTTGTTACAGATTTTGGATACTAGCCCTTTACCTGATACACCATATGCAAATATCTTCTCCCAATCTGTCAGTTGTCTTTTGGTTTTGTTGACTGTTTCCTTTGCTTTGTAAAAGCTTTTGATCTCGATGAAGTCCTGATAGTTCATTTTTGCCCTTGCTTCCCTTGCCTTTGGCAATGTTTCTTGGGAAGAAGTTGCTGTGGCTGAGGTCGAAGAGGTTGCTGCCTGTGTTGTCCTCAAGGGTTTTGATAGATTCCCATCTCACATTGAGGTCTTTCATCCATTTTGAGTCTTCTTGTGTGTGTGGCATAAGGAAATGGTGCATTTCATTTTTCTGCATGTGGCTGCCCAATTTTCCCAACACCATTTGTTGAATTGACTGTCTTTTTTCCATTGGACATTTCTTCCTGCTTTGTTGAAGATTAGTTGTCCATAGAGTTGAGGGTCTGTTTCTGGGCTCTCTATTTTGTTCCATTGATCTATGTGTCCATTTTTGTGCCAGTGCCACACTGTCTTGATGATGACAGCTTTGTAATAGAAGTCTGGAATTGTGATGCCACCAACTTTGGCTTTCTTTTTCAACATTCTTCTGGCTATTGAGGTCTTTTCTGGTTCCATATAAATTTTAGGATTATTTGTTCCATTTCTTTGAAAAAAATTGATGGTATTTCAATAGGGATTGCATTAAATGTGTGGCTTGCTTTAAGTAGCACAGACATGTTTACAACATTTGTTCTTCCAATCCACGAGCATGGAACGTTTTTCCATTTCTTTGTGTCTTCCTCAATTTCTTTCATGAGTACTCAACGGTTTTCTGAGTGCAGATTCTTTGCCTCTTTGGTTAGGTTTATTCCTGGGTATCTTATGGTTTGGGGTGCAATTGTAAATGGGACTGACTCCTTAATTTATCTTTCTTCTGTCTTGTTGTTGGCGTAAAGAAATGCACCTGATTTCTGTGCGTTGATTTTTGTTTCTTGACACTTTACTGAATTCCTGTACAAGTTCTAGCAGATTTGGAGTGGAGTCTTTTGGGTTTTCTACATAAAGTATCATATCATCTGCAAGGTGTGTTTGTTTGACTCTTTCTTTGCTGGTTTGGATGCCTTTAATTTCTTTTTGTTGTCTAATTGCTGAGGCTAGGAATCGTAGTAATATGTTTAATAGCAGTGGTGATAATGAATATCTCTTCCATGTTCCTGACCATGGTAAAAAAGCTCTCAGTTTTTCTCCATTGAGAATGATATTTACTGTGGGGTTTCCATAGGTGACTTTTATGATATTGTGCTATGTACTCTGTATCACTACACTCTGAAGAGTTTTGATCAAGAAAGGATGCCGCACTTTGTCAAATGCTTTTTCAACATCCACTGAGAGTATCATATGGTTCTTGTTCTTTCATTAACGTATTGTATCACATTGATTGATTTGTGGATGTTGAACCAACCTTGCAGCCCTGGAATAAATCCCACTTGGTCATGGTGAATGATCCTTTTAATGTTCTGTTGGATCCTATTGGCTAGTATTTTGTGAGAATTTTTGCATCCATGTTCATCAAGGATATTGGTGTGTAATTCTCTTTTTTGATGGGGTCTTTGTCTGGTTTTGGGACCAAGGCAATGCTGGCCTCATACAATGAGTATGGAAGTTCCCCTTCCATTTCTGTTTTTTGGAACAGTTTCAGGAGAATAGGTATTAACTCTTCTTTAAATGTTTAACGGAATTCCCCTGAGAAGCCATCTGGCACTGGGCTCTTGGTGGGAGACTTTTGATGAGTGTTTCAATCTCCTTCCTGGTTAGGGGTCTGTTCAGGTTTTCTGTTTCTTCCTGGTTCAGTTTTTGGTAATGTCTATGTCTCTAGGAATGCATCCATTTCTTCCAGATTGTCAAATTGCTGGTGTATAGTTGCTCATAATCTGTTCTTATAATTGTTTGTATTTCTTTGGTCTTGTTTGTGATCTCTCCTCTTTCATTCATGACTTTATTAATTTGGGTCCTTTCTCTTTTCTTTTTGATAAGTCTGGCCAGGGGTGTATCAATCTCATTAATTCTTTCAAAGAACCAGTTCCCAGTTTCGTTGATTTGTGCTACTGTTCTTTTGGTTTCTATTTCGTTGATTTCTGCTCTGATCTTTATGATTTCTCTTCTCCTGCTGGGTTTAGACTTTCTTTGCTGTTCCTTCTCCAGCTCCTTTAGGTGTAGGGTTAGGTTGTGTACTTGAGACTTTTCTTGTTTCCTGAGAAAGCCTTGTATGGCTATATACTTTCCTCTCAGGACCACTTTTGCTGTGTCCCAAACATTTTGAACAGCTGTGTTTTCATTTTTGTTAGTTTCCATGCATTTTCAAAATTCTTCTTTAATTTCCTGGTTGATCCATTCATTCTTTAGTAGGATGCTCTTTAGCCTCCATGTATTTGCATTCTTTCCATCTTTCCTCTTATGGTTGAGTTCTAGTTTCCAAGCACCGTGGTCTAAAAATATGCAAGGAATGAGCCTAGTCTTTTGGTACCAATTGAGACCTGATTTGTAACCAGGATGTGATCTATTATGGAGAATGTTCCATGTGCCCTAGAGAAGACTCTGTAGTCTGTTGCTTTGGGATGAAATGTTCTGAATATATTTGTGATGTCCATCTGGTTCAGGGTGTCTTTTACAGCCTTTATTTCCTTGTTGATCTTTGGCTTGGATGATCTGTCCATTTCAGTGAGGGGAGTGTTAAAGTCCTCTACTATTATTGTATTTTTGTCAATGTGTTTCTTTGATTTTGTTATTAATTGTTTTATATAGTTGGCTGCTCCCATGTCAGGGGCATAGATATTTAAAATTGTTAGATCTACTTGTTAGACAGACCCTTTGAGTATGATGTAGTATCCTTCCTCATCCCTTATTATAGTCTTCAGTTTGAAATTTAATTTGTCTGATATAAGGATTGCCCCCCAGCTTTCTTTTGATGTCCATTAGCATGGTAAATAGATTTTCACCTCCTTACTTTAAATCTGGAGGTGTCATTGGGTCTAAAATGAGTCTCTTGCAGACAACATATCAGTGGGTCGTGTATTTTTTTTTCCCCATTCTGATACCTGTGTCTTTTGATTGGGGCATTTAGTCTATTTACATTCAAGGTAACTTTGAAATATATGAATTTATTGCCATTGTATTGCCTGTAAGATGACTGTTACTGTATATTGTCTCTGTTCCTTTCTGGTCTACTACTTTTGTTGTGTCTCTTTGCTTAAAGGACCCCTTTCAATATTTCCTGAAGAGCTGGCTCAGTGTTTACAAATTCTTTTAATTTTTGTTTGTCCTGGAAGATTTTCAACTCTTCTTCTCTTTTCAATGATAGCCTGGCTCATTATAGAATTCTTGGCTGCATATTTTTCTCATTTAGTGCTCTGAATATATCATGCCAGTTCTTTCCAGCCTGCAAGTTCTCTGGATAAGTCTGCTGTCAATCTAACATTTTTCCCCTTGTATGTTACAGACTTCTTGTCCTAAGCAGCTTTCAGGATTTTCTCTTTGTCACTAAGACTAGTAAGTTTTACTATTAGATGATGGGTGTGGACCTATTTTTATTGATTTTGAGGAGAGTTCTCTGTGCCTTCTGGATTTTGATGCTTGTTCCCTTTGCCATATTAGGGAAATTCTCTACTATAATTTTCTCCAATATACCCTCTGACCCCCCCCTTTCTTTTCTTCTGGAATCCCAATTATTCTAATAGTGTTTTGTCTTATGGTGTCACTTATCTCTCATATTCTCCCCTCCTGATCCAGTAGTTGTTTGTCTCTCTTTGTTCAGCTTCTTTATCCTCCATCATTTTATCACTAATTCTCTCTTCTGCCTCATTTATCCTGGCAGTAGGAGCTTCCATTTTTTATTGCACCTCATTAATAGCTTTCTTTTATTTAAACTTGGTTAGACTTTAGTTCTTTTATCTCCAGAAAGGGCTTTTATTTCTCCAGACAGGGTTTCTCTAATATCTTCCATGCCTTTTTTGAGCCTAACTAACGCACTGAGAATCCTCATTATGAGCTCTAGATCTGACATATTACCAACGTCTGTATTGATTAGGTCTCTAGCCTTTGGTACTGCCTCTTGTTCTTTTTTTTGTCATGAGTTTATCTGCCTTGTCATTTTATCCAGGTAAGAATATATGAAGGAGTGAATAAAATACTAAAGGGGTGGCAAAGCCACCAGAAAAATATATGCTAACCAAATCAGAAGAGACTCCAAAGTGGGGGGAGATCTTTTATCTAATACACACACACACACCACACACACAAATATATATATATGTTAGACTGGTGAATAGAACAGAGCCATCCACTTGATTTAGGTGTATTTTGGTCTGTTAGTAGAAACTACCTCCCAAGATTTTAAAGAAAGAGAACTGTGTATACATACAAAAATAAGTGTAAACATGATGAAGGGATGGAATATAACTGTAAAGATGAAAATATTTTAAAAAATTCTAAAAAAGGAATTGATAAGTTGATTGGAAAAAGAAAGAAGAAAGTGGAGAGAATTTGCTCAGGCTAGGGACTAGGACAAAGCCCTGTGGTAGATTTAGGGTATATTTTGATCTATTAGAAGAAATTATATCCTAAAAATTTTTAGAAGAAAGAAAACCGTATACGTATACAAAAAATAAAGTTAGGTACAATGAAGGATAAAATATGACTATAATAATGAAGGCTTAAAAATATTTTTTTTTTCAAAAATATCTTCTCCCATTCTGTCAGTTATCTTTTGGTTTTGTTAACTATTTCCTTTGCTGTGCAAAAAGACTAGTATCCAAAATCTATAAAGGCTTAGCAAATTCAACACTGAAAGAACAAATAATCCAATCAAGAAATGGGCAGAGGACATGAACAGGCATTTCTGGAAAGAAGACATCCACATGACCAACAGACACATGAAAAAGTGCTCCACATCACTCGGCATCAGGAAAATACAAATCAAAACCACAATGAGATACTATCTCACACCTGTCAGAATTGCTAAAATTAACAAATCAGGAAATGACAGATGCTGGCAAAGATGCAGAGAAAGGGGAAACCTCCTATACTGTTGGTGGGAATGCAAGCTGGTGCAACCAGTCTGGAAAACAGCATGGAGGTTCCTTAAAAAGTTGAAAATAGAGTTACCCTACCACCCTGCAATTGCACTACTGGGTATTTACCCTAAAGGTACAAATATAGTGATCCAAAGGGGCACATGCACCTGAATGTTTATAGCAGCAATGTCCACAATGGCCAAACTATGGAAAGAACCTAGATGTCCATCAACGGATGAATGGATAAAGAAAATGATGTGGTATATATATACACAATGTTATACTATGCAGCCATCAAAAGAAATGAAATCTTGCCATTTGCGATGATGTGGATGGAACTAGAGAGTATTATGCTTAGCAAAATGAGTCAGTTGGAAAAGGCAACTATCATATGATCTCCCTGATATGAGGAAGTGGAGATGCAATGTGGGGGGTTTGGGGGGTAGGAAAAGAATAAATGAAACAAGATGGGATTGGGAGGGAGACAAACCATAAGAGACTCTTAATCTCACAGGGGGAGGAGGGTAGGGAGAGGGTGGTGCAGTTATGGGCATTGGGGAGGGTATGTGCTATGGTGAGTGCTGTGAAGTGTGTAGACCTGGCAATTCACAGACCTGTACCCCTGGGGCAAATAATACATTATACGTTTATAAAAAATAATTTTAACAAAGGTATTGTTAAGATAAACTAGGTTAAAAAAAACTTTAAAAGAGGAAAGAGGAAAAGTCAAAAAAATTAGAATAAGAAAAAATTTTTTAAAAACTTAATTAACTTTGCAAGACTAAAGAATCATGGGGAGAAAGCCATGAATTCCATTCTTTGCTTTGCCCTCCTCTGGAATTGCGCTGTTCTCCTTGATCAGTGAGCTTGGTCTTGGCTGGAAGTTCTTGCTGATCTTCTGGGGGAGGAGCCTGTTGTAGTGATTCTCAAATGTCTTTGCCCAAGGCAGAATTGCAACCCCCCCTTCAGGTGCTGGGCTAAGTGATCTGCTTGGGTTCTCTCCCTAGAGCTTTTGTTCCCTGAACACTTTCCGTAAAGCTCTGGAGGGCGGGAATGAAAATGGCGGCCTCCCAATCTCTGGCTTAGAGGAGCCGAGAGCTTGGGGCCCCACTCCTCAGTGCACCCTTGGAGAAATGCTTAATCACTCTCATCTCCCTGGTCTCCAGCTGTGCTCCGAGCTCACCTGGCCTGTGACTGAGCGTTTCTGTCTCTGGCACAGAGCCCTGTTTGGAGTCTCCAAACCTAGCAGATTTCTGCTTCATTGTCTTCCAGTGGAGAAAGGTCATCTCCCTGGATCTGCCACTTGTGGGGTCCCTGCTCAAAGAGCAGTGGTCCGACTGTGCTGTGGATCACAGTTTAAGGTAACCCTAAGCTGAGAGCTCACTCCTATGCTCTGTCTGTGTACTCAGTTTCCTTGCTCTGATACCTGCAAACTCTGCTACACGGAGTTACCTCTGATCCTTCTGTGACCCCGCAGGGCCTGAGACCACGCATCCCCATGAGGGCTCCACCCCTGCTTAGCCTCTGGAATGATATCCTTCAGTGGAGTAGACGTCTAAAAGTTCAGATTTTGTGCTCCACTGCTTGCTGGGAGCTGCTCCCTTCCCCTCTGTGGTCTATCTTTCCGTCACCTCGGATTCAATCTCCGTACATCCTACCTTTCAGAAAGTGGTTGATTTTGTTTCTAGAATTGCTGTTCTTCTCTTTGATCTTCTGTTGGGTTTGTAGGTGTTCAGAATGGTTTGATAACTATCTAGCTGAACTTCTGCAACCTGATGTCATCTCAGTTGCTACTCCTCCGCCATCTTTCTTTCTTTTTTTTATTCATCTGTTTTTAACCCAATAGTGATAATACCATACATATTATTATACAGAGAGCTCTTAAAAACTAATTTAATTTATTTCATAACTGGCTATATACTATTTCATTGAATGAAGGTACTATAATTTATATCCCACTCTTTCCAGAGAAACATTTAGTTTGCTTCTAGTATATTCTAATATATTTATTTTATCAATGCAAACAGTGCCAAAATAAAAATTTTGAATATGTATTTTGGCCACTTGTTGGCATTAAATCTTAGCTAATCCTAGTTCTAGCCTTTATGGGTTGAGTCTGCCAGAAAATTATGTTGGATTCCAAAGATAGACTTGGCTCTTAGCGACTTATCAAGGCTTCTTCAACTCTCTCATAATCCTCATATGAGTAAGGCTTGCTCAACAGCTGCCACCAGCCCATTTCCTCAAATGGCTCATCTTTGGGCTTCAGCAGGCCTGACCATGAACACACTGAGTGCTGGGTCCAATAACCTCCCCCTCTCTTCCACAGATGCTCAGTCCCGGGGCAGAGTTCTGTCTCTAACCATACATAGACAATTTTAGCAACAGCTTATCTGGCATCTGTTTCACCAGGTTCTTAATCTCAGCACCATTAGTAATTGACACCATAAATAAGATCACCGGTGAGTGCCTGGAATCTTGGGATGGGCCAGGAATTTGACCTGGAGATTCTGGGGGATCTGACAAGAGCTGTCTTGTGGTAAATTAATATCTGTGGCAAAAAAAAAAAGGGTGACTCTAGCACATAGCTGAGTGGACACGCAGGTTTCCTATCCTGGAGGTACTCCATAAATAAGATAAAATTTCCTGACCTATCTCTGGGATTATTTGTAGTCATGGTTACAGCATGTGGTAGCTACAAGTCCTCTCTGTGACTAGGGGTGTGGGACTTTAAGCCTCAGGCTTTAGGCCAGAGATTGCAAACTGCTGGTATTTTGTTCTTAAACATGTAAAATGCTAAATATTTAAAAAATATTTTGCCAACATCTAAAAACTGGGAGATTTTGCATAAAAATCAAGATTTTTTGCTATGTCTTAGGAAAAAAGCAAAAGAAGATTTGGTAACATTGAGGCCTTAGTTTCATGTGGGTACCAAATAGGGCCACTCTCTTCAGAAGGGCCATAAGCAGGGTATTTATCTGGTCTGCTATGCTGGTATTTTAGTCTAAAACTTCTTGCCTCTGGTTTCGATGCAATGACATTTACAGCTAAGAAATTCTGTTGCTACCTATTGCTAAGCAGAAGAGCTAACTACTCACACAGTATGAATTTAGTGACAAATGTCAAAGCTCCCAACTCTCAAATATTTCTTTTTTCATTTAACTAGAGGGCAAACAAAATGCCAACATTAATCAACTGAGCCACTCAGGTGCCCCCAAAATGCCAACATTAAGATTCACTTGATGATAATTAGCAGTTAACATTTATCCTTAAGGAATAATTATCCCCATCCTAAAGATAAACTGAAGCCCAGAGAGGTTAAGTAAATGCCAAGGTAACAGAGGTAGTAGTTGGTAAAGTCAGTATTTGAACCCAGGCAGTCACTCTCCAGAAGTTGTGCTGGGAATCACTATACTTCACTTCATCAATCCCTGCAAAAGATGAAAATGCCTCTCAGTAAAGGGAGACTTGGAGTGGTCAGCAGGTGATACCAAAGGGTAGTTAGCTGATATCCATGTTTTTAGCTTATATGTCCATAAGGGCATAGAATGGGCCCACAAGAAGGTGGACAAGGCAGCAAGAAGAATCTTCCATTTGCACATTGATCCTGTATGGAAAGAGGGGCACAGGAAGGGCCCTGGTGTTGGGAAGATGAGGTTCCAAGAACAACGTTGATTTGAGAAGTAAGGACTTCTGATAAAGAGTGGAATGAATATCTTGAGGACCCAGAGGAACCAAGGCTTACCAACATGATCAAGGGAATTTTAGGTGAAATATGGGGGTGAGTTTGGGGTCAGCATAAAAGTGGAAGTTGAAGCTGTGAAAAATGATAAAGCTCTTTTTGCTAGAACATTCTCAATTATTTGATGAAGCCTTAAAAGGTAAGTACAGATATGAGAGGGAGGAAAGCATATCAGTTTCTGACAAGTTCCCATTTTCCTCACCACGGAGAGGTGTCTGAGTATTGTGAAGTGCAGAACAGTATAATTAAAAGGGAACTGAAGGCCAAGTGAGGAGGGAAGATGGAATAAGAGTCCCAGTGAGACAGTAATTATGGTTCAGTAGGAAGAACCTGAGTTTTGGAATTAGACAGACTTGGGTTTGTCTCCCAACTCGGCCTGACTCTGGTTGTGTAACCATAGTCGACTTTATTCTCTGAACTTCTGTCTTCATGGTTGGGATTAAATGAGGTATGTGTGTTAAATGCCTGGCCCATGGCAGATCCTCAGCACATAGCTGAGTGGATATGCAGATTTCCTAGACTGGAGGGGCTCCATAAGTAAGATAATGTTTCTTGACCTGTCTCTGTGATTATTTGCAGTCATGCTTACATATTTGGTAGCTATAAGAACTTTCTGTGACTAGGGAGGTGGGACTTTAGACTTTGGTAAGTTCAGTTCTTTAGATCCAGGTGAATCACACCCTGGGCACTGGAAGAATTTACTGATGAGATCAAGCAACTGTCAGTAGTAATGGTTAAATCACAGATATTGAGATAAGTCCTAGAGAAATTGGAGAAGGGCAAATATCATTATTTTGGAAGGGGGGTTGGAAGGAAGAGGGTTTCAATGTTATACACTTGCTGTCTAACCCAGGCAAAATTTTGGCATATGTTAATAAGCAGATGGTTTGAGAAAAAGGAAACCAGTGGTTTATAAAAGACAACAGATAGTAGAAAAGACAGCAATGATTACCAGGAGTTAGCCAGGATTGTTAAGAAAACACTATTCCAAGTAATTAACATTTTAAGTTTTTAACAAAATTACTAAACTGATTAGGAGAATGCTATGGGTTAGATAACCACACTATTGATGTAACTTTTGACAAAGATTTCAAGATATTTAGTGAACAAGATGGTGAGACTTGAATTGAATGACAATACAGTCCAAGTGTGTAGAACTCAAGTACTGTGAATAAGTAGATTGCTCTCAATTCTTGAGGGAGTCCCCATGCCACAAACTGAGAGATGAAAATAATACACTGAATGAGAGAATCAAGATTCAAAAATAATTGTCAATCTTCAAAATGGGCAAATAATGAAAATCTGGAATTAAAATAAAAAACTTTCAAAAAATGAAAAAAAAATCTATATATGCATAACCAGTCTTCAAAATGGGCCAATAACAAAATCAGCAAACTCATCAGAAGTTCTTATTTATTTTTACTTTTGTTATTGCTTTTTTTTCCCAGAGTTCAAGCAGTTTTTTAAAAAAATTATAATTTTCAGTTCTTCAAAGTACAAAATGGGGGAGAACTATGTTGAAAGAAGTAACATGTAAAAAAAAAATCTGGTTTTCTCTTTCTTTTCAGAGTTGCTGACTAGAATTTCAACATAAGTCAAAGTATGTTGTGACTCCTCAAGTAGTAGATTTAATTTCCAGCTGAAATGATTAGATCAAGTGAGATAAGATGGTGGACTCCAGTCACACTATGTCTGTGGTAGGAGTAATTGCAGAAGTAGTAGTAATGGAGGCATTGCTAATGGTGATAGTAGCTAATCTTTATCTAGTAATTTCTCTGTACTTGGCACTGTGATTTTTACATGAATGAGTTAGCCTAATATACATAGCACTATCAGGCAAATGGCTGAAATAACTCTAAAATCTTCGTGACTTAATAAAATAAACTTTTATTCTTGCCTGTGTTTCACAGGGACAGGGGAGAGATGGGGGTGAAGGGATGTAGTCATTCAGAGGTTCAAAGTCTTTCTATTGTATGTCCACCATCCTATAAGTCCTTGCAATTATCCTCATTCATCAGGGAGATGGAAATAGAGAAGGAAAATCACACACAAGAATTTTTTTTTTTTCGGGGGGGAAGAGAATATCTAGAAGTGGTATGTATCACTTCTGCCCACTTTCTATTGCTTGGAACTCAATCACATGGCCTCTTCTAACTGCAAGGAAGACTGAAACATTCACTCCAGCTGTGTGTCCAGGAGGGTGAACAGAACACAGATACTAGCAAGCACTAACAGTCTGGATTAAATCTTTAAATATTTGACAAACTTATGAGGTAGATACTTTAGATATAGTAGATACTATTAGCCTCATTTTATTTTATTTTTATTTATTTATTTATTTATAAATTTTTAAATTTTTAAATAAACATATAATGTATTTTTATCCCCAGGGGTACAGGTGAGTGAATTGCCAGGTTTACACACTTCACAGCACTCATCATAGCACATACCCTTCCCAGTGTCCATATCTGCACCACCCTCTCCCATTCCCCTTTCCCCCAGCAACACTCAATCTGTCTTTTATGGTTTGTCTCCCTCCTGATCCAATTTTCTTTCATTTTTTCTTTTCCTATCCCCTAACCCCCCACATTGCAGCTCCACTTCCTCATATCAGGGAGATCATATGATAGTTGTCTTTCTCCGATTGACTTATTTCATTAAGCATAATACCCTCTAGTTCCATCCACATAGTCACAAATGGCAAGATTTCATTTCTTTTGATGGATGCATAGTATTCCATATATATATATATATATCTATATATATAGATATATATCTATAGATATATATCTATATATATATACCACATCTTCTTTATCCATTCATCAGTTGATGGACATCTAGGTTCTTTCCATAGTTTGGCTATTGTGGACATTGCTGCTATAAACATTTGGGTACACGTGCCCCTTTGGAGCACCATGTTTGTATCTTTAGGATATATACCCAGTAGTGCAATCACTGGGTCATAGGGCTGCTCTATTTTCAGTTTTTTGAGGAACGTCCACACTGTTTTCCAGAGTGGCTGTACAGGCTTGCATTCCCACCAACAGTATAGGAGGGTTCCCCTTTCTCCGCATCTGCACCAGCATTTGTCATTTCTTGACTTGTTAGTTTGAGCCATTCTGACTGGTGTGAGGTGGTATCTCATTGGGGTTTTGATTTGTATTTCCCTGATGACGAGCGATGTGGAGCATTTTTTCATGTGTCTGTTGGCCATCTGGATGTCTTCTTTGCAGAAATGTCTGTTTATGTCTTCTGCCCATTTCTTGATTGGATTATTTGTTCTTTTGGTGTTGAGTTTGCTAAGCTCTTTATTGATTTTGGATACTAGCCCTTTATCTGATATGTCATTTGCAAATATCTTCTCCCATTCTGTCAGTTGTCTATTGGTTTTGTTAACTGTTTCCTTTGCTTTTGATCTTGATAAAATCCCAATAGTTCATTTTTGCCCTTGCTTCTGTTGCCTTTGGCGATGTTCCTAGGAAGAAGTTGCTGCGGTTGAGGTCAAAGAGGTTGCTGCCTGTGTTCTCCTCAAGGATTTTGATGGATTCTTTTCTTACATTGAGGTTCCTTATCCATTTTGAGTCTATTTTTGTGTATGTGTAAGGAAATAGTCCAGTTTCATTTTTCTGCATGTGGCTGTCCAATTTTCCCAGCACCATTTGTTGAAGAGACTATCTTTTATCCATTGGACATTCCTTCCTGCTTTGTTGAAGATTAGTTGACCATAGAGTTGAGGGTCTATTTCTGGGCACTCTATTCTCTTCCATTGATCTATGTGTCTGTTTTTGTGCCAGTACCATACTGTCTTGATGATGACAGCTTTGTAATAGAGCTTAAAGTCTGGAATTGTGTTGCCACCAAGTTTGGCTTTCCTTTTCAATATTCCTTTGGTTATTCAAGGGCTTTACTGGTTTCATATAAATTTTAGGATTATTTGTTCTATTTCTTTGAAAGAAATGAAAGGGATTTCGATAGGGATTGCATTAAATGTGTATATTGGTTTAGGTAGCATAGACATCTTCACAATATTTATTCTTCCAATCCAGGAGCATGGAAAATTTTTCCATTTCTTTGTGTCTTTCTCAATTTCTTTCATGAGTACTTTATAGTTTTCTGAGTATAGATTCTTTGCCTCTTTGGTTAGGTTTATTCCTAGGTATCTTGTGGTTTGGAGTGCAATTGTAAATGGGACTGACTCCTTAATTTCTCTATCTTCTGTCTTGTTGTTGGTATAAAGAAAAGCAACTGATTTCCTTGCATTGACTTTATATCCTGACACTTTACTGAATTTCTGTACAAGTTCTAGCAGATTTGGAGTGGAGCCTTTTGGGTTTTCCACATATAGTATCATATCATCTGCAAAGAGAGATAGTTTGACATTTTCTTTGCCAATTTGAATGCCTTTAATTTCTTTTTGTTGTCTTATTGCTGAGGCTGGGACTTTTAGTACTATGTTAAATAGCAGTGGTGATAATGGACATCCCTGCCATGTTCCTGACCTTAGCGGAAAAACTTTCAGTTTTTCTCTATTGAGATTGATATTTGCAGTGGGTTTGTCATAGATGGCTTTGATAATATTGAGGTATATGCCCTCTATCCCTTTGAAGAGTTTTAATCAGGAAGGGATGCTGCACTTTGTCAAATGCTTTTTCAGCATCTATTGAGAGTACAATATGGTTCTTGCTCTTTCTTTTATTAATGCATTCTTACACATTGATGGATTTGCACATGTTGAACCAACCTTGCAGCCTTGGATTAAATCCCACTTGGTCGTGGTGAATAATCCTTTTAATGTACTGTTGGACCCTATTGGCCAGTATTTTGGTGAGAATTTTCACATTTGTATTCATCAAGGATATTGGTCTGTAATTCTCTTTTTTTGATGGGATCCTTGTCTGGCTTTGGGATCAAGGTGATGCTGGCCTCATAAAATGAGTTTGGAAAATTTCCTTCCATTTCTGTTTTTTGAAACAGTTTCAGGAGAATAGGAATTAATTCTTCTTTAAATATTTGGTAGAATTCCCCTGGGAAGCCATCTGGCCCTGGACTTTTGTTTGTTTGGAGATTTTTTTTTTTTTAAGATTATTTATTTATTTATTTGACAGAGAGAGATCACAAGTAGATAGAAAGGCAGGCACGGAGAGAGAGAGAGGGAAGCAGGCTCCCTGCTGAGCAGAGAGCCCGATGTGGGACTCGATCCCAGGACTCTGAGATCATGACCTGAGCCAAAGGCAGCGGCTTAACCCACTGATCCACCCAGGCGCCCTGTTTGGAGATTTTTGATGACAGTTTCAATCTCCTTACTGGTTATGGATCTGTTCAGGTTTTCTATTTCTTCCTGGTTCAGTTGTGGTAGTTTATATGTCTCTAGAAATGTATCCATTTCTTCCAGATTGTTGTATTTGTTGGTGTAGAGTTGTTCATAGTATGTTCTTATAATTGTGTGTATTTCCTTGGTGTTGGTTGTGAGTTCTCCTCTTTCATTCATGATTTTACTTATTTGGGTTCTTTCTCTTTTTGATAAGTCTGGCCATGGTTTGTCAATCTCATTAATTCTTTCAAAGAACCAGCTCCTAGTTTTGTTGATTTGTTCTATTGTTTTTTTAGTTTCTATTTCATTGACTTCTGCTCTGATTTTTATGATTTCTCTTCTCCTGCTGGGTTTAGGCTTTCTTTGGTTGTTCTTTCTCCAGCTCCTTCAGGTGTAGGGTTAGGGTTAGGTTTTCTTGAGAAAGGCTTATACCACTATATATTTTCCTCTCAGGACTGCCTTTGTTGTGTCCTAGAGATATATTTTTTAAAGATCAGAGAGATCACAAGTAGGCAGAGAGGCAGGCAGAGAGAGAAGGGGAAACAGATTCCCTGCTGAGCAGAGAGCCCGATGCAGGGCTCGATCCCAGGACCCTGAGATCACGACCCAAGCCGAAGGCAGAGGATTAACCCACTGAGCCACCCAGGTGCCCCATGTCCCACAGATTTTGAACCATTGTGTTTTCATTATTATTTGTTTCCATGAATTTTTTCAATCCTTCTTTAATTTCCCGGTTGACCTATTCATTTTTTAGAAGGATGCTCTTTAGCCTCCATGTATTTGAGTACTTTCCAACTTTCCTCTTGTGGTTGAGTTCTAGCTTCAGAGCACTGTGTTCTGAAAATATGCAGGGAATGATCCCAATCTTTTGATACCGGTTGAGACCTGTTTTATGACCCAGGATGTGGTCTATTCTGGAGAATGTTCTATGTGCACTAGAGAAGAATGTGTATTCTGTTATTTTGGGATGGAATGTTCTGAATATATCTGTGATGTCCATCTGGTCCCTGTGTGTCATTTAAGGCCTTTATTTCCTTGTTGATCTTTTGCTCAGATGATCTGTCCATTTCAGTGAGCAGAGTGTTAAAGTCCCCTGCTATTATTGTGTTATTGTCGATGTGTTTCTTTGATTTTGTAATTAACTGGTTTATATAGTTGGCTGCTCCCATGTTAGGTTCATAGATATTTAAAATTGTTAGGTCTTCTTGTTGGACAGACCCTTTGAGTATGATATAGTGTCCTTCCTCATCTCTTATTATAGTCTTTGGCTTAAAATCTAATTGATCTGATATAAGGATTTCTACCCCAGCTTTCTTCTGATGTCCATTAGCATGGTAAATTGTTGTCCACCCTCTCACTTAAAATCTGGGGGTGTGGCCTCGGGTCTGAAATGAATTTCTTGTAGACAGCATATTGATGGGTTTTGTTTTTTTAATCCATTCTGATACCCTGTGTCTTTTGACTGGGGCATTTAGCCCATTAACATTCAGGGTAACTATTGAGAGATATGAATTTAGTGCCATTGTATTGCCTGTAAGGTGACTGTTACTGTATATTGTCTCTGTTCCTTTCTGATCTACCATTTGTAGGCTCTCTCTTTGCTTAGAGGACCCCTTTCAATATTTCCTGAAGAGCTGGTTTGGTCTTTGCAAATTCTTTCAGTTTTTGTTTGTCCTAGAAGATTTTTATCTCTCCTTCTCTTTTCAATGATAGCCTAGCTGGATATAGTATTCTTGGCTGCCTGTTTTTCTCATTTAGTGTTCTGAATATATCATGCTAGTTCTTTCTGGCCTGCCAGGTCTCTGTGGATAAGTCCACTGCCAATCTAATGTTTTTACCATTGTATGTTATAGACTTCTTTTCTTGGACTGCTTTCATTATTTTCTCTTTGTCGCTAAGACTTACAAATTTTTCTATCAGGTGGCGGGGTGTGGACCTATTTTTATTGATTTTGAGGGGCATTCTTTGCATCTCCTGGATTTTGATGTTTGTTTCCTTTGCCATATTAGGGAAATTCTCTACAATAATTCTCTCCAATATACCTTCTGTTCCCCTCTCTCTTTCTTCTTCTGGAATCACAATTATTCTAGTGTTGTGTCATCTTATGGTGTCACTTATCTCTCGAATTCTCTCCTCATGGTCCAGTATTTGTTTGTCTCTCTTTTGCTCAGCTTCTTTATTCTCTGTCATTTGGTCTTCTATGTCACTAATTATTTCTTCTGCCTCATTGATCCTAGAAGTAAGAGCTTCCATTTTTGACTGCACCTCATTAATAGCTTTTTTTATTTCAACTTGGTTAGATTTTAGTTCTTTTAATTCTCCAGAAAGGGCTTTTATTTCTCTGGAGAGGGTTTCTCTAATATCTTCTATGCCTTTTTTGAGCCTGGCTAGAACCTTCAGAATTGTCATTCTGAACTCTAGATCTGTCATATTACCAATGTCCATATTGATTAGGTCCCCAGCCTTTGGTACTGCCTCTTGTTCTTTTTTTTTTTTTGTGGTGAGTTTTTCAGCCTTGTCATTTTTTCCAGATAAGATATGCTTTCTCCTCCTCTGGAATTCCGCTGTTCTCCTTGGTAGGTGACATTGGTCTTGGCTGGGCTTCTTGATGATCTTCTGGGGAAGGGGCCTGTTGTAGTGATTCTCAAGTGTCTTTGCCCGAGGCAGAATTGCCCTGCTCTTATCAGGGGCCAGGCTAAGTAATCCACTTGGGTTTGCTTTTGGGAGCTTTTCTTCCCTGAACGCTTTCCATAGAGTTCTGGAGGATGGGAATGATAATGGTGGCCTCCCAATCCCTAGCCTGGAGGAGCCGAGACTCAGGGTCCCACTCCTCAGTGTGCCCTCAGAGAAAAGCGCCCAATCGCTCCTGTCTCCCTGGTCTCTGGTAACACTTGGAGAAAAGCACTCAGTCGCTCACGCTTGGAGAAAAGCGCTCAGTCACTCCGTCTCCCTGGCCTCTGGCTGTGCTCTGAGCTCACCCAGCCTATGCCCGGGTCAAGATAACCTTGAGTTGAGAGCTCACTCCTCAGCTTTGTTGCAGTAGCTGGCTTCCCCTCTATAATACCTGCGAGCTCTGCAACACTCAGACACCCCCAGTCCTTCTGTGACTCTGCGGGACCTGAGATTACACTGACCCTGCATGGGATTCCCCCTGGTTTAGCCTCGGAGTGATGTCCCTCAGTGGAGCAGACTTTTAAAAGTCCTAATTTTGTGCTCCATTGCTCTGCCGCTTGCTGGGAGCTGGACCCGACCGCCACAGTCTATCTCCCCATTGCTTTGGATTCACTTCTCCACAGGTCCTACCTTTCAGAAGGTGATTGATATTCTGTTTCTAGAATTGTTGCTCTTCTTCTCTTTGATTTCCCATTGGATTTGTAGGTGTTCACAATGGTTAGATAAGCTATCTAGCTGATCTCCTGCTACCTAATGTCATCTCAGCCTGCTACTACACCATCTTGCCTCCTCCCCCTTAATATATTTTTAAAAAAGACTTTACTTATTTATTTGACAGAAAGAACAATAGGGCCCTATCATGGGGAGAAGGAGAGTGAGGGCAAGATGCAGACCCCTGGCTAAGGAAGGAGCTGGGTGTGGGGTTTGATCCTGGGACCCTGGGATCATGACCCAAGCCAAAAGGCAGATATTTAACAGACTGAGCCACCCAAGAGCCCCAAATCTCTTTTACTAGAAGAAACAGATTCAGTTTTGGCACTGTTCAGATCCATGTGTAATTGTTTTTTTATTTTTTTAAACATATAATGTATTAATGGGGTGCAGGTCTGTGAATCATCATTCTTACACAAGTCACAGCACTCATCATAGTTTATACCCTCCCCAATGTCCATAACCCAGCCACTCTATCCCTCCCCCACCACCCCCAGCCACCCTCAATTTGTTTCCTGAGATTAAGAATCTCTTATGGTTTGTCTCCCTCCCGAGCCCATCTTGTTTCATTTTTCCCCTCCCTACTTCCCACTTCCCCTCACTCTGCCTCTCAAATTCCTATCATATGATAATTGTCTTTCTCTGATGGACTTACTTCGTTCAGCATAATACTCTATAGTTCGATCCACGTTGTTGCAAATGGCAAGATTGCTTTTTGATGGCTGCATAGTATTCCATTGTATGTATGTAGATGGACGTCTAGGTTCTTCCCATAGTTAGGCTATTGCGGACACTGCTGCTATAAACATTCAGGTGCACATGCCCCTTTGGATCACTACATTTGTATCTTTAGGGTAAATATCCAGTAGTATCATTACTGGGACATAGGGTAGCTCTATTTTCAACTCTTTGAGGAACCCACATACTGTTTTCCAGAGTGGCTGCACAAGCTTGCATTCCCACCAAAAATGTGGGAGGTTTCCCCTTTCTGTGCATTCTCGCCAACATCTGTCATTTCCTGACTGGTTAATTTTAGCCATTCTGACTGGTGTGAGGTGGTATCTCACTGTGGTTTTGATTTGTGTTTCCCTGATACAGAGTTAAGTTGAATGCTTTTTCACGTGTCTTTTGGCCATGTGGATGTCCTCTTTGCAGAAATGTCTATTCCTATCTTCTGCCCATATCTTGACTGAATTATTTCTTTTTTAGGTGTTGAGTTTAGTAAGTTTGTTACAGATTTTGGATACTAGCCTTTTACCTGATACACCATATGCAAATATCTTTTCCCAATCTGTCAGTTGTTTTTTGGTTTTGTTGACTGTTTCCTTTGCTTTGTAAAAGCTTTTGATCTCGATGAAGTCCTGATAGTTCATTTTTGCCCTTGCTTCCCTTGCCTTTGGCAATGTTTCTTGGGAAGAAGTTGCTGTGGCTGAGGTCGAAGAGGTTGCTGCCTGTGTTGTCCTCAAGGGTTTTGATAGATTCCCATCTCACATTGAGGTCTTTCATCCATTTTGAGTCTTCTTGTGTGTGTGGCATAAGGAAATGGTGCATTTCATTTTTCTGCATGTGGCTGCCCAATTTTCCCAACACCATTTGTTGAATTGACTGTCTTTTTTCCATTGGACATTTCTTCCTGCTTTGTTGAAGATTAGTTGTCCATAGAGTTGAGGGTCTGTTTCTGGGCTCTCTATTTTGTTCCATTGATCTATGTGTCCATTTTTGTGCCAGTGCCACACTGTCTTGATGATGACAGCTTTGTAATAGAAGTCTGGAATTGTGATGCCACCAACTTTGGCTTTCTTTTTCAACATTCTTCTGGCTATTGAGGTCTTTTCTGGTTCCATATAAATTTTAGGATTATTTGTTCCATTTCTTTGAAAAAAATTGATGGTATTTCAATAGGGATTGCATTAAATGCGTGGCTTGCTTTAAGTAGCACAGACATGTTTACAACATTTGTTCTTCCAATCCACGAGCATGGAACGTTTTTCCATTTCTTTGTGTCTTCCTCAATTTCTTTCATGAGTACTCAACGGTTTTCTGAGTGCAGATTCTTTGCCTCTTTGGTTAGGTTTATTCCTAGGTATCTTATGGTTTGGGGTGCAATTGTAAATGGGACTGACTCCTTAATTTATCTTTCTTCTGTCTTGTTGTTGGCGTAAAGAAATGCACCTGATTTCTGTGCGTTGATTTTTGTTTCTTGACACTTTACTGAATTCCTGTACAAGTTCTAGCAGATTTGGAGTGGAGTCTTTTGGGTTTTCTACATAAAGTATCATATCATCTGCAAGGCGTGTTTGTTTGACTCTTTCTTTGCTGGTTTGGATGCCTTTAATTTCCTTTTTGTTGTCTAATTGCTGAGGCTAGAACTTGTAGTAATTTGTTTAATAGCAGTGGTGATAATGAATATCTCTTCCATGTTCCTGACCATGGTAAAAAAGCTCTCAGTTTTTCTCCATTGAGAATGATATTTACTGTGGGGTTTCCATAGGTGACTTTTATGATATTGTGCTATGTACTCTGTATCCCTACACTCTGAAGAGTTTTGATCAAGAAAGGATGCCACACTTTGTCCAATGCTTTTTCAACATCCACTGAGAGTATCATATGGTTCTTGTTCTTTCATTAACGTATTGTATCACATTGATTGATTTGTGGATGTTGAACCAACCTTGCAGCCCTGGAATAAATCCCACTTGGTCATGGTGAATGATCCTTTTAATGTTCTGTTGGATCCTATTGGCTAGTATTTTGTGAGAATTTTTGCATCCATGTTCATCAAGGATATTGGTGTGTAATTCTCTTTTTTGATGGGGTCTTTGTCTGGTTTTGGGACCAAGGCAATGCTGGCCTCATACAATGAGTATGGAAGTTCCCCTTCCATTTCTGTTTTTTGGAACAGTTTCAGGAGAATAGGTATTAACTCTTCTTTAAATGTTTAACGGAATTCCCCTGAGAAGCCATCTGGCACTGGGCTCTTGGTGGGAGACTTTTGATGAGTGTTTCAATCTCCTTCCTGGTTAGGGGTCTGTTCAGGTTTTCTGTTTCTTCCTGGTTCAGTTTTTGGTAATGTCTATGTCTCTAGGAATGCATCCATTTCTTCCAGATTGTCAAATTGCTGGTGTATAGTTGCTCATAATCTGTTCTTATAATTGTTTGTATTTCTTTGGTCTTGGTTGTGATCTCTCCTCTTTCATTCACGACCTTATTAATTTGGGTCCTTTCTCTTTTCTTTTTGATAAGTCTGGCCAGGGGTGTATCAATCTCATTAATTCTTTCAAAGAACCAGTTCCCAGTTTCGTTGATTTGTGCTACTGTTCTTTTGGTTTCTATTTCGTTGATTTCTGCTCTGATCTTTATGATTTCTCTTCTCCTGCTGGGTTTAGACTTTCTTTGCTGTTCCTTCTCCAGCTCCTTTAGGTGTAGGGTTAGGTTGTGTACTTGAGACTTTTCTTGTTTCCTGAGAAAGCCTTGTATGGCTATATACTTTCCTCTCAGGACCACTTTTGCTGTGTCCCAAACATTTTGAACAGCTGTGTTTTCATTTTTGTTAGTTTCCATGCATTTTCAAAATTCTTCTTTAATTTCCTGGTTGATCCATTCATTCTTTAGTAGGTTGCTCTTTAGCCTCCATGTATTTGCATTCTTTCCATCTTTCCTCTTATGGTTGAGTTCTAGTTTCCAAGCACCGTGGTCTAAAAATATGCAAGGAATGAGCCTAGTCTTTTGGTACCAGTTGAGACCTGATTTGTAACCCAGGATGTGATCTATTTTGGAGAATGTTCCATGTGCCCTAGAGAAGACTGTAGTCTTCTTTGGGAAGAAGTAGTCTGCTTTGAGATGAAATGTTCTGAATATATTTGTGATGTCCATCTGGTCCAGTGTGTCATTTAAAGCCTTTATTTGCTTAGATGGGATCGTGAGGGAGACAAACCATAAGAGATTCTTAATCTCACAAAACAAAGTGAGGGTTGCTGGGAGTAGGGGTAAGCATAAGGTGGTAGGGTTATGGACATTGGGGAGGATATGTCCTAGGGTGAGTGCTGTGAAATGTGTAAGCCTGATGATTCACAGATTTGTACCTGTGGGGAAATAATATGTTATAAGCTAATAACAATTAAAAAAATAAAAAATATAGTCTTTATTTCCTTATTGATCTCTTGCTTAGGTGACCAGTGATGGAGCTGTTAACTTCCCCTACTATTATTGTGTTATTGTTGATATGTTTCTTTGATTTTGTTCTTAATTGGTTTATATAATTGGCTGCTCCATGTTTTGAGCATAGATATTTAAAATTGTTATATCTTCTTGTTTGACAGACATTTTAAGTATGATATAGTGTCCTTCCTCTGCTCTTTTTATAGTCTCTGGCTTAAAATCTAATTTATCTGATATGAGGATTTCCACCCCAGCTTTGTTTGGATGTGTTAGCCTGGTAAATGTTTATTCCACCCCCTCACTTTATTTTTTATTTTTTAAAATTTCTTTTCAGCATAACAGAATTCATTGTTTATGCACCACAACCAGTGCTCCATGCAATACATGCCCTCCATAATACTCACCTCCTGGCTTCCCCAACCTCTCACCCCCCGCCCCTTCAAAACCCTCAGATTGTTTTTCAGAGTCCATAGTCTCTCATGGTTCACCTCCCCTTCCAATTTCCCTCAACTCGCTTCTCCTATCCATCTCCCTATATTCTCCATGTTATTTGTTATGCTCCACAAATAAATGAAACCATATTATCATTGTCTCTCTCTGCTTGACTTATTTCACTCAGCATAATCTCTTCCAGTCCCGTCCATGTTGCTACAAAAGTTGGATATACATCCTTTCTGATGGAGGCATAATACTCCAGTGTATATGGACCACATCTTTCTAATTCATTCATCCATTGAAGGGCATCTTGGTTCTTTCCACAGTTTGGCGACCGTGGACATTGCTGCTATAAACATTGGGGTACAGATGGCCCTTCTTTTCACTACATCTGTATCTTTGGGGTAAATACTCAGTAATGCAATTGCAGGATCATAGGGAAGCTCTATTTTTAATTTCTTAAGGAATCTCCACACTGTTCTCCAAAGTGGCTGCACCAACTTGCATTCCCACCAACAGTGTAAGAGGGTTCCCTTTCTCCACATCCTCTCCAACACACGTTGTTTCCTGCCTTGCTAATTATGGCCATTCTAACTTGTGTAAGTTGGTATCTCAATGTAGTTTTAATTTGAATCTCCCTGATGGCTAGTGATGATGAACATTTTTTCATGTGTCTGATAGCCATTTGTATGTCTTCATTGGAGAAGTGTCTGTTCGTGTTTTCTGCCCATTTTTTGACATGATTATCTCTTTTGTGTGTGTTGAGTTTGAGGAGTTCTTTATAGATCCTAGATATCAACCTTTTGTCTGTACTGTCATTTGCAAATATCTTCTCCCATTGCGTGGGTTGCCTCTTTGTTTTGTTGACTTTTTCCTTTGCTGCACAGAAGCTTTTGATCTTGATGAAGTCCCAAAAGTTCATTTTCACTTTTGTTTCCATTGCTTTTGGAGATATATCTTGAAAGAAGTTGCTGTGGCTGATATCGAAGAGGTTACTGCCTATGTTCTCCTCTAGGATTCTGATGGATTCCTGTCTCACACTGAGGTCTTTTATACATTTCGAGTTTATCTTTGTTTACGACACCCCCTCACTTTAAATTTGGAGGTGTCTTTAGGTCTTAATTGAGTTTCTTGCAGACTGCATATCAATGTTTTTGTTTTTGTTTGTTTGTTTGTTTGTTTGTTTTGTTTAGTTTTGTTTTTAGTCCATTCTGATATCCTGTGTCTTTTGATTTGGGCATTTAGTTCATTTACATTCAGGGTAACTATTGAAAGGGATGAATTTGGTGCCACTCTATTGCCTTTAAGCTGTTACTGTATATTGACTTTGTTCCTTTCTAGGCTCTCTCTTTGCTTAGGTAACCCCTTTCAATATTTCCTGTAGGGCTGGTTTGGTGTTTGCAAATTCTTTTAGTTTTTGTTTGTCCTGGAAGCTTTTGATCTCTACTTCTATTATCAATGACAGCCTTGCTGGATTAGTATTCTTGGCTGCATATTTTTCTCATTTAGTGCTCTGAATACATAATATAAGTCTTCTGGCCTACCAGGTCTCTGTGGATAGCTCTTATGCCCATTTCAGATTTCTACTGTTGTATATTACACATCTCTTGTCTGGAGCTGCTTTCAGGATTTTCTCTTTGCCACTGAGAATTGTAAGTTTTATTATTAGATGACTGGGTGTGGACCTATTTTTATTGATTTTGAGGGGTGTTCTCTGTGCCTTCTGGATTTTGATGCTTGTTTCCTCCACCAAATTTGGGAAATTCTCTGCTATAATTTGGTCCAATGTATCTTTTGCCCTTCTCTCTCTTTCTTCTTCCACTGGAATCCCAATTATTCTAGTGGTGTTTCATCTTATGGTATCACTTCTCTCTTGAATTCTCCCCTCATGGTTCAGTAGTCGTTTATGTCTCTTTTTCTCAGCTTCTTTATTCTCCATCATTTGGTCTTCTACATCACTAAGTCTCTCTTCTGCCTCATTTATCCTAGCAGTAATAGCCTCCACTTTTGTACTGTACCTCATTAATGGCTTTTTAAATTTAACTTTGTTAGATTTTAATTCTTTTATTTCTCCAGAAAGGGATTTTATTTCTCCTGAGAGAGTTTCCCTAATATCTTCCTTGCCTTTTTGGAGCCCAGCTAGCACCTTGATAATCATCATTCTGAACTCTAGTCCTGACATCTTACTGTTGTCTGTATTGATTAGGTCCCTAACCATTGGTACTGCCTCTTGTTCTTTTTTTTTTTCTTTTTGAGACGTTTTTCTGCCTTGTCATTTTATCCAGATAAGAATAGATGAATGAGAGACTAAAATACTAAAAGGGTGGCAAAGACCCCAGAAAAATATACACTAAGGATATCAGAATACACCTGAAACTGGGGGAGAAGAAAGGAGGGAAAGCAAAAAATTATATATCACATATTATTCATATATATATGAATGATATGTCATATATATATATGACTGGTGAATAGAAAAGAGCCACAAACTTGATTCTGCGTCTATTTTTGTCTATTACAAAAAACTCTTTCCCAAAATTTTAAAGAAAGAAAAACATATATATATATATATATATATATACACAAAAATAAGGGTAAATATGATGAAGGGATAAAATATGACTGTAAAAATGAAAAATGAAAAGAGGTCTAAAAATGGAATTGATAAGAAGTTGGTTGAAAAAAGAGAAGAAAAAAAAGAGGAATAAAGAGAAGAAAAAAAATCAAGGTGGAGACTAGAACAAAGCCATGTGTTAGATTTAGGGTATATTTTGATCTGTTAGAAGAAACTGTATCCCATGATTTTAAAGAAAGAACAACCTATATGTGTATAAAAAATAAGGTTAAATACAATGAAGGGATAGAATATGACTATAAAATGAAAATTTAAAAAGATTTTTAAAAAGGAATTGATATGATAAAATAGTTAAAAATGTTAAAATAAGAAAGAGGAAAAATCTAAAAAATAGAATAAGAAGATAATAAAATTTAAAAAATTTAACTTTGAAAGACTGTAGAACCATGGAAAAAAATCATGAATTCCATGTTGCTTTCCCCTAGCTCTGGAGTTCTGCTGTTCTCTTTGATCAGTGAACTTGGTCTTGGCTGGATGTTCTTGCTAATCTTCTGGGGGAGGCACCTCTTGCAGTGATTCTCAAATGTCTTTGCCTGAGGTGGAATTGCACTGCTCTTGCCAGGGGCTGGGCTAAGTAATCTGCTTGGGTTCGCTCCCCAGAGATTTTGTTCCCTGAACGCTTTCCATACAGCTTTGAGGAGGAGAATGAAGATGGAGACCTCTCAATCTCCAGCCCCATAGGAGCCAAGAGCATGGGGCACCACTCCTCAGTGTACCCTCGGAGAAAAGCAGTCAATTCCTCCCATCTTCCTGGTCTCTGGCAGCATTCTGATCTCACCTGGCCTGTGACAGAGCTTTTCTATCTCTGGAGCACAGCCCCGTTTGGAGTCTCCAAATCCATCAAATTCCTGCAATGTGCTTCTATGCCACTCCTCCCTTGGAAGGAAGGGGAGTCTTCCTGAATCTGCCACCTGTGGGGTCCCTGCTTGAAGAGTTGTGGTCCAACTGTGCCTGGCATCATGGTTTAAGTTAACCCTGAGTTGAGAGCCCCCACCTCAGCTCCCAGATCCAGCTTCCCTGTTCTGATACTTGGGAGCTCTGCCACACTCAGGCACCCCCAGTCTTTCTGTGACCCTATGGGTCCTGAGACCACACTGTCCCCACAAGGGTTCCACCCCCACTTAGCCTCTGGAGCAACATCCCACAGTGGAGCAGACTTCTGAAAGTTCTGATTTTGTGCTCCGCTGCTCCACCACTTCTTGGGAGCCAGCCCCTACTCCCACAGTCTCCCTTCTGTATATTGCCTTGGATTCATTTCTCTGAATATCCTACCTTTCAGGAAATGGTCACTTTTCTGTTCCCCAAATTGCTGTTCTTATTCTCTTTGATCTCCTTTGAATTTGTAGGTGTTCAGAATGATTTGATAACTATCTAGCTGAACTCCTTGGAACTCATAATATTTAGGCCTCCTATTCCTCTGCAATCTTGCTCCCCCGTTATTCTTGAAGAAGAATGGCAAGTTACACAGTTCAAAGAAATGGGACCAACCTCTTTATAGATGTCATGTGAGTTCAACAGAATTGTTTCTGTATAACTTAGAAAAGAGAAGGCAACTGGATGCTAGGATAAATATCTTCAAGTAACTAAAGAGTTAATTTGGACTTGAAGTAGAAGAAATTATTTTTTAGAATTTGGACTCATTCTATAATGCCATGATTCCTGGCATTGCAAAGAGCTTTCTGTCCCTGGAGCGTTCCTGTGGAGGCAGAAGGTTAACTTTGAAGAATATTGCTGAAGTGACTCCCAGATTGGGTAGAAACTTTGGTTCTTATGATTTTGTGGAGAGAAAAAAGGATATTGTGCTTACTTAAAATTTTTGCCATTGGCCTCCACTTTGTCACTTGGCATCATGGATGGAAACAGGCTCCTACAAATTTACCATGCAAACACAGTAAAATTTCTTTAATTTTGATGAACTGAGCAGGGTGTGTATGTGTGAAGTTGTGGGGGTGGTGGTGAAGAGGAAGTAGGATATAAGAGAACTGGTCTGAATTAGGTATTAAGAACGAATAAAATAGTGTTTTTAAAAATTTTGTATTATTCTATTTCAACGTGATTAAATCTTAACTCATTGTATATCTGTTTTTGTTGAGTAAGTTTAACTTACTCTGTGTGCTTCTTTTTTGACAAAGAAAACAATGCTTCTAAATGAGTAAGTGGTTTTTATTTTTCATTTAAGTGGGTTAATAACAAATTCTTTCATATTCTTGATCCCCCCTCCCCAATTGGTTGAGACCATCTTTCTTAATATGTACTAAAATGCAAACTAAGTTTCATGCCTTGTTCTAAACATCAAAAATACTGAATTTGGAACATTTGAGTGAATGAGAAACATATTACAATTAATTTTTGTTCCTTAAGGTAAATCTTTGAAGCATTTCTACCAAAGCCTCATTTAGCTGAGAACAAGAAAGTAGGACAATTTACTTTGAAAACGTTACTTTATTTGGATCATGTCTAGTTATGGCTAGAACTCTTGTCCTCTCCTTCCTTCCTCTTCTGCTCAACAAGCTCCACCATTGCTTGTTTGACTATTTTTGTATGTGTGTGATTTTGTCTTCTCCATCACATGAGTGGGGGCAGAGGCTATACATCTTGGGCTCTAGAGCCTAAGAAAGGTTGAAAGGAAGTGTATGGAGCTGGGAGAGGACATCAAACTGCTAGAATAATGATTTTCTGAAGACTAACATTTTCTACGAATTATTGGAAGGAGTTTATTGTTGTTTGTTGGTGATCTTACTGGGGAAGAGCAGAGGCATGGGCTGAACTTCCAGTTGGTCTTTCTTTCTTTCTTTCTTTTTTTTAAGATTTTATTTCTTTATTTGACAGACACAGAGAGAGATCACAAGTAGGCAGAGAGGCAGGTGGGGTAGGGTGGGGGGAGAAGCAGGCTCCCTGCTGAGCAGAGAGCCTGATGTGGGACTCGATCCCAGGACCCTGAGATCACGACCTGAGCTGAAGGCAGAGGCTTTAACCCACTGAGCCGCCCAGGCACCCCTCCACCTGTCCTTTCATGAGCTATAGTAATCTGGGCAAGTTGTTTAATCTTTGTGAATTTCAATGTTTGCATTTTGAAAATGGAATAATAAGAAAACCTAATTTAGCCTCACTCACTTGTTAGAGTAATGGGTCAACATTGTAATACATGTGAATATTCTTTGTAAGTAAGAAGTTGCTTTCCTTCTCCCTTATCCTCATGTCTTCCTTTCTTTTCTTTCTTTCTTCTTTCTTTCTTTCTTTCTCTCTTTCTTTCTTCTTTCTCCCCTTCTCATATTTAAAAATTATTTTGTGGATCCTTATAGCCAAATGGTATTTAACTCTTGTGCATTTTTTTCTTGAATGACCCTTAGTGTGTGGAAGGAGTTATGTCTCCATAGCTGAGTGAGTCTCTCTCCTGGATTCAAGAATTGAGTTCAGCAGCAACAGAGGCATTTTGTGGAAATGTTTTGGCTCCTCAGAGACAGGACAAAGGCATCTTCAAGCAGATATGTCCTCTGTGTTCAGGATGAGGCAGAATTACAAATTCTACCAGAAAGCTGTCCTGATCTTTGAGAAAGCAGTGGCTCAGGAATAACTTTTTTCACATTCCAGGAAGATACTGGACTAATTGAATCCCTTAATTTTGAATTCCTTGCAGGGTGGATCTGGCTTTCGCACCAACTAAACATTAAATTTGATGTGGTGACCAGGAAAATGTGCCCCACAATCCTTCAAAGACAGGGAGAATAATTGACCAAGGGCCTAAATGCTGCAACCTGAAATCTACTGCCTTGTTCATATGGATGTCACACCTCCCATGAGCTTCTGCCACCAGTGGCTGAGGCTGGCTGGGATACTAAGGCAAACTCATTCCTGGGAAATGTGGGACTCTGCTTGCAAGTGACTCTGGTTGGCTCAAGACTCCCCAGTGGTCTTACAGAATCTTCCTTAAAAATGTAGGACACTCCCACCCAACTTTCTCTCACTCTCCTTTTCACTCAGAGTTAGACATACTTCCTGGTCTGAGGGTTTCTTGCTCTGATATCTCTTCCATTGTTTTTTTTTTTTTTTTTCCTGGCTCCCTTTCCATTTCACTCACACAGGCTTTTTGTCTAATAAAATATTTGGACATTTAGTCCTGATTTGACTTCTGTTTTTCAGAGGACACAGAATAACATACTTGGCAGATCATTTAAACCTTTCAGTTTCAATTTTTATATCTTGCAAATTGAGTGAGTCAGGGGACAGAGAGAAGATCTGGAAAAGTAGAAGGGAAAGATTTATCATGTGCCAGGCAATCTCGTGCATTATTTTGCATGATTGTAACATCAACTTCAAAGTGGCAGATAGCACTGTTAGTTTACAGAAGAAGCTGAGGTCACAGAAATTAACTCATTGGCCTAAGGTTACTGCAGAGGCTAGACTTGAACCCAGATCGCTTCTGCCTTCAAGGTTATGTCTTCACCACTTCCTCTCCTTTTCTGGCTGCTTAATTGTGAGGATCACATGATATCATGGGTGTATAAGCACCCTGAAACTGTAAGCAGGTGTTGCTCCAAAGTCAGAGATTATTGTTTCTTTGGCTGGATTCAGGATCATGATGTAATCTGCAGGGCCCATGCAAAAAGAAAATGTGGATCTTCTTGTTCAAAGTTTATCAAGAATTTTAAGATGGCAGGGCAGAACATTAAATTAAGTGTGGGCCCTTCTGACTGTGGGACCTATGAAGCCAGCCCTGGTAACAGATGAATTGTCAATACAGAGATAATCAAATGGAGCTTGTAGGAAATTTTCTAGAAGAATCAACCAAAAATTTAATTGTTCAAAGAGATAATGTAGTAAAGAAAGCCCCATATAGGTCCCTGGGACTCTCAATGCCACAGAAATGATCTCTGGCTATGTTTAGAAGTTAAAATGTTTCAAACAAAAACAGAGTTCTCAGCCAAAGGGATTCAGTATGGGCCAGAGGGTAGGATGTGCCTGTAGTAATTGCTTATTAGCTCTAGTGTTTCTTGTGCTGGATGCCTAGGCTTCTTTTGAAGACATCCAGAGGCCTCCATTCCAATTCCCTTTCCCACTAAACTATATAAAGCCATGCCTGCTAAATGACTTCTGGGTTCGGTTTTGGGGGTAGTCTGCTTTCTTGAGGGCAGAGCTGCTTTCTTCAAGTGCGGGGTA
Organism: Mustela putorius furo; assembly: GCF_011764305.1. Taxonomy (NCBI): domain Eukaryota; kingdom Metazoa; phylum Chordata; class Mammalia; order Carnivora; family Mustelidae; genus Mustela; species Mustela putorius. The sequence continues at coordinate 3,163,012 of NW_025421424.1, forward strand.
AGTCTTCTGGTCTAGCAGAAACTCACATCCACTTTGTTTAACCAAATGGGTGGCACCAAGTGTTCTGCAGAGACTTTAGATTCAAGCAGCCTCATTAAGGATGGCTGGATGTAATATGATTATGGAACTTTAAGGTAAGCAATAACCAACAGGGTTTCTCCTGAGCCGGGGGGCATCATTGGTTGGGTCAAATATCTATTATGAGGGAAAACGTACATGAGCCTCTTCATAAAGCACTATGAGGTATATATATACACACATTATCCTGGCCTTTGGTGCAGTTAGTTTCCAGTGAACATACGGATCCTCTTAAATTGTGCAGGGAAATCCATCAGCATTGTCCTCATTCCTGCTTGAGTCTGACCTTCCACTTTGAGCTTTTGACATGGTTAATAAGAGCTACTCTATCATTTCATGGCATAAAAGCTGGTGACAGCCTGGGGAAAACAGTCCTGAGTCTTAGAGTTATTGAATGGCAGGGACCTTAGCTGTCCACCCCTGGGCCTTTGGGCAATCTAGCACCAGCCTCTTCTCTCACCACCTCCCCATTTGTTCTTTGTGCTATTGCCATACTGTTTTACTCTTGTTTACTTTTGTGGATTTCATTTAATTGAGTTGGAATGCCTTTGTTTGCTTTGTCCACAAGAAGAACTTCTACGACTTTACAATCTTCCTCGAAATCTTAATTGCTTACTCCATCCTGTGGGTTTCCATTCCCCTCTCTTAGTACTAACTGGCATATGGTCACCATTCATTTACATGTTGCCTTCCCAACTAGTTGGTGTATATCTAAAGAACTGGAATTATTTTTCTTGGTCTCTATAAGCTTGAGGACTACAGTGTCCAAACCATAGTAAATTTTCATTAAGTGATTGATGAACAAGAAGTAAATGAGTGAATTATCCCATATCTAGAGTGTCTTTCCCAGCACTCTGCCACAGAATCAAATTACTTTCTACTCCAACTTTTTCTTACTTTGGTTTCAGTGGAAACGTAGACATCATTTCTAAATAACAAATTGTAGACCAATCTCAACCTTCACCTTTCACAGAGAAACAATCTTTGTCTCTTTAATAAAGTCAAGGGAGCCTTAATTTTCTAACCGCTCAGTTACAGCCAGTGCTTTCCCCCACAAACTTCTATAGGATGGAATCATACCAAGAAAAGCGTTTTTTTCTTCCAATTTTGTCCTCAATATTCAGGAGGCCAAGATGCAACCAGCATGGCTTGAAAAGGCAAGGAGTGTCTGGCTTTATAAATTTTCCTGGGTATTTTGTAATTTAGTGTTCATTTGGCAGAGAAAAAAAATCCACACCCCTAAATCAAAGAGGATCTATGTCTTGAAACCTAGAATAAGGTGAATGAGTGTTATCAAAGAGTATAATAGTTTTAAATAGTTATGATTATAACTATTATAATAGTTATGATTATAATACTTATTATAATAGCTTATGGATTATCAGTTATAGATTATAATAGTTTATTGTAATACTTATTATTATAATAGACTATAATCATTTATATTATAAAGAGGTTGCAATAGTTTATGGATTGCTACAGACCTACCTCCAAATTACAGTTCTTATATCATCTAGTATTTAGACCCAGAAATTTTCAGAGTCCGTTCTGTCTCACTTTCTGTGCTCAGGATCAGGGGGAAGTCATTTTATAAGAGGTGGCTGCTGGCACATCATCTATGTACCATGTAAGATTTCAGGGGAATATTAAAGGTGATATGTACAATTATGACCAAACCTATAACAAATGGGAGAAAGTTTTCAAAGCCAGAAGCGTATTATTAGCATAGATATTTTGAGTGGAGAAATTGAAGATTGTGATAGAGACAAAGAAGAAAAAATTTATGACTAAGGAAACACAGATGTTCACTTCTTCAGGCTGTAAGTGTCTTCAGCTTGTAATATTCACAGATGCCTCCTATGTCCTGGGCACTGCACAACGGGATAAGGTTTTAGCTCTTTTAGACACCTGGATTTGTCAGTACAGCAGGCTTTGGTTTGTTCCCATGGCAATGATTATAGGTTGAGTGGGCAAGATCTAGTTATTTATATCTTTACCTCATGAATCAGAAAGGAGGCTGCTGTGACCCCATGGAGGGAAGTCTCTGCAGGGATGTGTGAGTTTCCTTCATGCTGAGCAGGTGGTCTCTTAGTGCGCGATTTCTGTGTAGTATGGCAAGCGAGGCTCTGGGAGAGAACAACAAAGTCCTTCAATATTCCCCTGGGAGTATTTCAAAGCTAAGTTGGGGCATATCAGTGGCACCAGTCACACAGTCTTCTGGCGAGAGGCTGAAAGTCTGTCCTGAGGCTGACCTGAGGGAGAATGGAAGCAGGACTGTATACAGAAGACTCAGATTTGTTTAGGTCTGTCCTGACTTTAGTCTCACTTTTAGACTTTGTGTCAGATCATATTGTCAGAATTTTTAGTTCAAAAAATATGGTTATGACCAACGTGGGTAACTGCCAAAGGGTGCTTCAAAATATTGTGTGCTTCTCTCTGAGGAATATCTTTGAAATTTGGTATCCAAGAGGAGTAGCACATTAGGTCTCTAACACCTCAGAGAAGCAGTTCCAAACTCTTTTCCAAGACACTATTAATAATTTTTTTAAATCAGAGTGTGACTTAATAAATATTGGGCACACCTTTATTCAGGGCTTCTCAGAGCCCCAAATGAGCTGTAACTAAGAAAATGTGTATTGTATTTCCCAAACTTACTGCTCTGGACATCTGCTGGTACAGTCATTAAAAAAAACACCCTTTAGAAAACAGAGTTTGGAAATAGATTGTTCTTCTAATTTGTCATCCAAGCCAGAAGAATTTTGAAAGAAAGGGAGCACTTTCATATCTACAGAGCCAGTGGAAACTAGAACTGTCTGGAGGTAAGCCTCTTGCAGAATAGGCTGACAGGGATGGCTCTAGAGTCTTGGTATTTTCTCAGGAAGGAGGTGTTATTGATAGAGACAGTTGCTGGTGACGCAGGAGGCACAAGCAGCAAATTAATAGTTGACTTACTTGGGGCATAGTGACTTCACTTGGGGCATAGTGAAGGAGGAGGACTTTGGAAGGCTCCCCAGCAGAGCTATGAACGGTAGCCACTAGTAATGGAGGTGAGAAATGCATTGCCATCCTCAGGCCAGGACTTTCTGCTATTCAGCTGGTCCTGCCCAAGCCCTGTACTTCAGTGGAGTAATGTGCTCACCAGTGGCATTAGGTCTCTGCCTAAGTGCCCATGACTCCTACTTGTAAAATGGCCAATTGCAAAAACAAACAAGCAGCTTCAAGGACCCTGGGAAAAGAGGATGCCATTTCACCCAAGATCTGCCAAATAAAACAGTCTGGGAAAAACAAAATAAATAACTTTTTTAGGCCTAATGAGAAACAGCAAGTGTTTCTAATTCCGGCTTCCTCTGGGCCTCCTCTCTCGGATGGGCCATTGGAGCCTGGTCTTGCAGAAGTTGCTGCTCTTTGCCCAGCCGACTGGGCCTCCTTCACAGTTGGCTTGGTTGTCCTGGGTTTCCTCTGAATAGCTGCATGCATTCCATGTAGCATAGTGCCCATTTCCTTCTCGTGACATCAGACGATTTTTCAAATCTTTCATCAGTTGAGATCTTCTGTGTATTTTGCCTGACTAATCCTGGAGGCTCAACCAGAGGAAGATTAGCAGAAGACCGTCTCAGGCTCCCTTTCTCCCTGGATCAGAAGTAGGCAAGTTCTGTGTCATTCATTAATTCATTACTTAAAGACACACACACACACACACACACACACCTTAAAACAGGGAGTGACATGATTAAATCTAAAAAATTTTTTTCTGAATAACCCTCAGACTGTAGTAGAGAGACTGGATTGAAAGGGACAGTCCTGGGGCAGGGATTTCAGCAGGGAGAATTTTGCAGGGGTCCATCTCTATGTACTAGAGACTGAGAGATCCCATATCCTCTAGCTCTCTGAGTGATTCTCTTGTTTTGTTCAAAGCTGGAGAGAAAGGACCGGAATTGGCATCCTATAACAAAGGCTTACTTTTGCATATAGATTATAAGCACTCTCAGGATTATTGAATGTGATCTTCATAGCTATCTTGTGAATTTGGAAGTGTAGGGGACCATATTCCCATTGCAGAAATAAGAAAACGCTCCTGATGACTGATAATAGAGCCTGGGCTAGAGACTCGGACTCCTGATTTCCAGCACTGAGTGTGTTTTGGATCAGCAAGCTCCTCATTAGGCAGCAGTCATTTTGGGGTTCACAGTGTGAGTTTGGGGTTCACAGTGTGAGTTTGGAAGGGGATGCGGTCGGCATACCTCCTCGTTCCATGATGAGAAAACAGTGTTCTTCAAGGCTGCTGTTGCCTTAAAATGACAAGTTTAGCCATTTTACTGGGTTGAATAAGTTCCCCCAAATTCATGTCATGAATGCAAACTTGTTTAGAGATACAGTCTTTGCAGATGTAATTAGTAAGTTAAGATGAGGTCATACTAGAGTAGGGCAGATCCTAAATATGACTAGTGTTCTTGTGAGAAGAAGAGAATAGACACAGACATAGAGACACACCAAGAAGAAGGTCACGTGACAATGGAGGTAGAGATAGGAGCGATGTATCTTCAAGTCAAGAAATGCCAAGGATTGCTGACAACCACTGAAAGCCAAGGAGTGAGGCATGGAACAGACTCTCCCTCAGAACCCCCACAACCTGGCCAACATCTTGATTTTAGACCTCTGGCCTCCAGAGTTGTGAGAAAATAAACTTCTGTTGTGTTAAGCCACTTACTTGTGGTGCTTTGTAACACCAGCCTTAGGAGACTAACATAGCTATGCTCTAGAAAAGCGCTGTCCAATAGAAATTTGTGACTCACATGTGCAATTTTAAATATTTTAGTAGCTGCACACAAAGGATCATGGGGGAGGGGAGGGAAAAATGAAACAAGATGAAACCAGAGAGGGAGACAAACTGTAAGAGACTCTTAATCTCAGGAAACAAAGTGAGCGTTGCTGTTTGGTAGATGGGGGAGGGCTAGGGTAGCTGGGTGATGGACACTGGGGAGAGTATGTGCTATGGTGAGTGCTGTGAATTGTGTAAGACTGATTGTTCACAGACCTGTACCGCTGAAACAAATAATACACTATATGTTAGTTAAAAATTTTTTTTAAAAGGCTAATCAAGTGCCACATCTTATAAAGATTACTGATTTTATTTGCTTTAAATGGAGTAAAAAAAAAAATCAAGATGGATGGAGGAAAAAACCTCCAAATGTTAGCACGAAAAATAAATAAAAATATTGGTATTTAAAAAAGTTTAAGGGGGGACGCCTGAGTGGCTCAGTTGGTTAAGCAGCTGCCTTTGGCTCAGGTCATGATCCCAGCGTCCTGGGATCGAGTCCCACATCGGGCTTCTTGCTCAGCGGGGAGCCTGCTTCTCCCTCTGCCTCTGCCTGCCATTCTGTCTGCCTGTGCTTGCTCTCTCCCTCTGATAAATAAAATCTTTAAAAAAAAAAGTTTAAGGGATAAATTAATTTCAGTATTATATTTTATTTTTGCAGAGAGAGGGAGAGCAGAGGAAGGGGTTGAGGGGCAGAGGGAGAGGGAGAGAAAGAATCTTAAGCAACCTCCACGTTCAGCATGGAGCCCAGCACAGGGCTCGATCTCATGAGCCTGATATCATGACCTGAACTGAAATCAAGTCAGGTACTTAACTGACAGAGCCACCAGGTGCCCCTCAATAATATATTTATTTAACCCAAGTTTCAAATATGCAAGATGAATAAATTCTAGATAGGCTGTACAACATTGTGCTTATAGTTATATATATTTACAATTTTTGTAAAGAGGATAGATCCCATGTTAGGTGTTTTTATCATTAAAAAAAAAAAAACAGCAAAAAACCAAAAGGGCATGAGGAAATTTGGAGGTGATGAATAGTGTTTTTGTCACGTTGATTGTGGTGAGGATTACATAAGTGTATGCTTATGCCCAAACTCATCAAATTGTATACTTAAATATGTGAAGTTTTTATATATCAATTATACCTTCATAAAGCTGAAAAAAAGGCTAAAAAAATGAAAACAAAATTATTTAAACATGTAATCAATATAAAATTATTAATGCTATTTATTTTATAACTTCTTTTCTCCCCACATCAAGTCTTTGAATTTGGCATGTATTTCTCATGTACCGCACATCCTAAATTCAGACTAGCCATTTCAAGTGTGTTGTCACACACAACCAGCACCTTCCTTCTTGGATAGCACAGCGCTGGGCTTTCTTCTACCTGTGTCAAGTTGGTGTACTACATCGATTCAGTGAAGGCAGGAGAGGGAGCAAGACAGGAAAGCCTTTGCCCTTTGCACTGTGCCTTCTAGTACTCTCAGTTCCTACTGATTTGTTCTAAGCGCCCAGCTCTGCAAGTGCCCACTGCTTCTCTACCAGGGAGCACAAGGTCCAGACTTGGACTTGCCCCTGGTACCATTACTGCATCTGGGATAGAGGGGATGGGGCAGAATTCCTTTCCGGGCAGCTGCTTCCTCACTATCATTCCAGACATGTCCTAGGACCAGACATGTCCTTGGCCTGACTGAATCTTGTTCAGTTTTCTGCTTTCTCCTAGGGACAAGTGATTCTCAGGCTTCTGACTTCTTCCTGGAGCCCCGAATATCTGTCATCTTGAAGCATCTACTATACTCAAGCACATGTTCTTCCTTCTATCCCTTACACTGCTGCCTGTAAGTGAGGCTGCAGGCGCAAGTCTGAATCTGACACTGACGGATTCTCATGTTGATTCCAAAGGGATGCCCAAACCAAATGTTACAAAGACAAACCATATGGGAGCTCCAGCACTCTGGGCCATTAATAGGAATTTTTAAATGACTGTGATTGATGGCGTGGCTCTTACAAGTCCAAGATCAATGAAAATGCATCTTGATCTTTTGAACTCCCTCGTTTTTCCTTGGATCCTTTTCCTGTACAATGAGGCCCATTTCTGTGATGCCTGAAGGCATCTGGGGGCCCCTCCAATGGATTTGCCATCCATGCCTTTGCCAGCCAGCCTGTTGTTGGAATGGCGGAAGGTAAGGTGAAGGTCTTGGAAACCAGAATTCTCTTCATGAGGTTAAATGCCAAACCAGGACTTTCAAAGTAGAAATTCCACATCTTGCCTAGGAAAAGACTTTGGGCCAAATGAGGAACGTCACTCACCTTGTTACAGATCGGGGGATAATATTAGGGTAAACATTTCTGTTCTTGAAGTTGTTTTCTCCCTGCTTCCTACCTGGGCATAAAAGGAATTCTCTCCCTTTGCCTTCCACCTTGAACTAAGATATTAAAGAAGCTTTGAGAATTTGCTTTACTTTGAAGCCTTGAGCTCTTACTCAAATCTGAGGATCTCTCTTCTGAGAATACATACATGAACACAATTTTGCATGCAATTTCAGGTTGTTCATAAACTTTCTGTAACCAATCCTTGGATTCCATATTAATGACAAATAGTGAAGCATAACTAAAAAAGGGATTAAAGTGAGGCAGTCAGATTGAGGTAAAGTACTATGAAAAGGCAAGAAACCATATCTTTTTCTTGTTTTATGCATTTCTCAGAAAGCCATAACTCTGATTTACAAAAATAGGTTCCTTGGTAAAATTATTTGGGGAAACACTGTATTTAATTCTCTCTCTACTCCCACTTTGGAAATTCACAGTGCAAAATAACGTATTACATGCTCTAAGAAATCTTGGAGAAATCCCAAATTAATTTTTTTAAAGACTTTATTTATTTATTTGACAGAGAAAGAGAGGTCATAAATAGGCAGAGAGATGGGAGAAATCAGGCTCCCTGCTGAGCAGAGAGCCCGATATGGGCCTTGATCCCAGGACCCTGAGATCCTGACCTGAGCCCAAGGCAGAGGCTTAACCCACTGAACCACCCAGGTGCCCCCCAAATTAATTTGACAGGAGAAATTTATATTTTTATACCTCAAACATCCCACAGAATATAGTGTGGAAAACATCAGCCTACACTATTAAATCTGGACCAGTGTGTAGACCACTTCACATCTTGGTCTCTCCCGTGAAAATTTCTGGGTCCTCTTTTTCTCTCTGCTCCAAACTAAAGTGTGTCTCCTGCCCTGATGTGACCTGGGCAGCATGGCCATCAGTATATGGCTAAGTGTGAGGAGGTACAGCCACGAATGAGTATAGCAGGGCTAGCCTTTTTTACATACCCCAGGAGGCATCATGCTAATCGTATTTTGCTATAGAAAGAGCCATTCTCATAGAATACAATGTTAACAGTGTCCCTTTGAGTTGTCTGTGGGGTAGTGATGACGTGCACACTTAGTTCTGAGGTGCTCACTTGCCTTTGGGCTTTCTCTGGTTTGTGGACAGCTAAGATTTCTCTTTGGTGGCATCTGTTTGGAGCCACCCAACAGGAAACACATTTGTCAGACTGTGTGGGAGTGTGGGAGATCAAGTTGAAAAAAGGTCAAAGAAAATGTCTCCAGGAAGTTGACACTGAAGGTACACCTTGAGAGACTTGAAGGTTTAGTTTAGCTGCGAATGACCTCTTTGGCCGAGAGGATGGCATGAGCAAGGCATGGAGGTTTCTATCTCAGGGAGCCAGTGGTCTGTAGAAGACATACTGGGCAATGAATTTACACAACTAAGAGGGCATCTGACTGTCTTTCATGGTTCATATTTTGGAGAAGTCTGCAGCTGTATAAAAACTTAACTTCATTTGAGGCTCCATAGTTATAGTGTCATAGAAAATAAAGGACCTGATAAAGCTAGGTATTTGGCAGGACATCCCAAATCCTCCTTCAAGGGTTCTGATTTGGATAGTTGTCAAACATGGTTCCCCTCCTTTTAAAAAAAAAAAACAACTTTATTTTTTGTTAATTGTTAAGCCCTGGGCATTCTGTGGGAAACTTAATCCATCTGTTTCTGATTCGTTCACACTTGACTTATTGAAACTTTATTTTGTTTTGGATAGCCAAGCACCTTTCAGAACCATTTCCATAAGCCTTTTAAACCTATTTACTTTGAAGCAGGAAGTTGCTATTTTGCCAAGAGAACATGGATATTGGACCTGAGAGCCCTACTGTAGGATTCTGTTAACCTAATCGGGTTCTCCACCTGGCCAAGGTGATTGCTCATTCTGGACATGAGGCTGCAGGGTTTCCCCCAGTTCTGTGACTTTATAGGCAGAACGGATCCATTATGTTTTGTGTTTGCCATGGAGGTCATTGCACCTATAAGACTGATCAGTTTCTTGGCATCTTTAACTTATTTGAAGCACCAAAGGAAGTGAGCTCAGCATGCAGTTTTCAAATGTTCCTTCCAAATCAGATTTCTTCAAACAAGGTAACTCATAGCAACAAGTGGATACCCATTTAGAGAGCAGCTGCCTCTCTAATTTCATTTTGGCCATGATATTAAGAACCGCTTCTTAGTTATCTTTGAATCTCTAGTATTGATTACAGGGCTCAGCACAAGATAAGTGTTCAGGAAATGTGTGCTGACTAACTGCTGGCTAAGGAGTCATGGTGTGGAAACAAAAATCACAGAAGTTTTCTTCAACTAAACTAAAGTAAACTTCTTTATTAAAAAAAACCCAAAAAGACCTTTTTCTTTTTCTTCCTCTTCCTCTTCTTCCGCTTCCTCCCCTTCTGCTTTTTTCCCTTCCCTTCTCCATCTTTTCCTCCTCTTCTTCACCATCTCTTTTTTCTTTTCTTCTTCTTCATTCTCAAGGGACCCTTGTATATCTATTAAAGTATGTATCAGTTCTGGGAGGCAACATTTACTTCTGCTATATAAAGAAAATTATCAGTGTTTCAGTGAAAAGAATATATGCTTCCTAGAAGCCCAGGTGATTTAATTTCTATAAGGGAAGATAGAAGAATTTGGAAAATCTACCCTTTTTCTCCTACAGAAAGTGAGAATGTTATTAGACTGTATTAGTTCATGGCCACTGGTCTCAAGGCTGTCATAATGGTATTGGTTGGCCTACTCAGAATATCCAGGGGGAATGTGAGACTTTGAAACATAAATCCATCTGATCAGAGGAAGTAACACACTGAGCAAAGTAAAATCAGGCAGCAGTTACGGACAGAGGCAGCAGATAGTGTTAGCATCATAAGATTGAGTTATGGCAAACTCTTAGTAAGCACTCCCAGCGGGCAGACACAATCCTAAGTGCCCGAGTTCTAGTATTTAATCAATCAATCAATCAATTAATTAATTAATATATTTGCTGGAGTGATTTTTTAAATTTATTAATTATTTTTATTCACATATAATGTAATATTTGCCCCATGGATACAGGCCTGTGAATTGTCAGGCTTACACACTTCACAGTGCTCCCCATAGCACATACCCTCCCCAATCTCCATGAACCAACCACCCTATCAATACCTCCATCCCACCAGCAACTCTCAGTTTGTTTTGTGAGATTAAGAGTCTCTTATGGTTTGTCTCCCTCCCGAGCCCATCTTGTTTCATTTTTCTCCTTCCCTATCCCCGAAACCCCCCAAAGCAACACTTTGCTTTTCAAATTCCTCATATCTGGGAGATCATATGGTAATTGTCTTTCTCTGATTGACTTATTTTGCTCAGCATAATACCCTCTAGTTCCATCCATATCATCGCAAATGGCAAGATTTCATTTCTTTTGATGGCTGCATAGCATTCCATTGTATCTATATATTACATCTTCTTTATCCATTCATCTGTTGTTGGACAACTAGGTTCTTTCCATAGTTTGGCTATTCTGAACATTGCACATGCCCCTTCGGATCATTACATTTTGTATCTTTAGGGTAAATACCCAGTAATGCGATTGCTGGGTCATAGGGTAGCTCTATTTTCAACTTTTTGGGAAACCTCCACACTGTTTTCCAGAGTTCCTGTACCAGCTTGCATTCCCACCAACAGTGTAGGAGAGTTCCCCTTTCTCTGCATCTTCACCAGCACCTGTCATTTCCTGATTTGTTAATTTTAGCCATTCTGACAGGTGTGAGGTGGTATCTCATTGAGGTTTTGATTTGCATTTCCCTGATTCCAAGTGATGTGGAGCAGTTTTTCGTGTCTGTTGGCCATGTGGATATCTTCTTTGCAGAAATGTCTGTTCATGTCTTCTGCCCATTTCTTTTTTTTTTTAATATAATTTTTTATTTTTTATAAACATATATTTTTATCCCCAGGGGTACAGGTCTGTAAATCACCAGGTTTACACACTTCACAGCACTCACCAAAACACATACCCTCCCCAATGTCCATAATACCACCCCCTTCTCCCAAACCCCCTCCCCCCAACAACCCTCAGTTTGTTTTGTGAGATTAAGAGTCACTTATGGTTTGTCTCCCTCCCAATCCCATCTTCTTTCATTTATTCTTCTCGTACCTACTTAAGACCCCATGTTGCATCACCACTTCCTCATATCAGGGAGATCATATGATAGTTGTCTTTCTCCGCTTGACTTATTTCGCTAAGCATGATACACTCTAGTTCCATCCATGTTGTCGCAAATGGCAAGATTTCATTTCTTTTGATGGCTGCATAGTATTCCATTGTGTATATATACCACATCTTCTTGATCCATTCATCTGTTGATGGACATCTAGGTTCTTTCCATAGTTTGGCTATTGTGGACATTGCTGCTATAAACATTCGAGTACACGTGCCCCTTTGGATCACTACGTTTGTATCTTTAGGGTAAATGCCCAATAGTGCAATTGCTGGGTCATAGGGCAGTTCTATTTTCAACATTTTGAGGAACCTCCATGCTGTTTTCCAGAGAGGTTGCACCAGCTTGCATTCCCACCAACAGTGTAGGAGGGTTCCCCTTTCTCCACATCCTCGCCAGCATCTGTCATTTCCTGACTTGTTGATTTTAGCCATTCTGACTGGTGTGAGGTGATATCGCATTGTGGTTTTGATTTGTATTTCCCTGATGCCGAGTGATATGGAGCACTTTTTCATGTGTCTGTTGGCCATCTGGATGTCTTCTTTGCAGAAATGTCTGCTCATGTCCTCTGCCCATTTCTTGATTGGATTATTTGTTCTTTGGGTGTTGAGTTTGCTAAGTTCTTTATAGATTCTGGACACTAGTCCTTTATCTGATATGTCGTTTGCAAATATCTTCTCCCATTCTGTCAGTTGTCTTTTGATTTTGTGAACTGTTTCCTTTGCTGTGCAAAAGCTTTTGATCTTGATGAAATCCCAATAGTTCATTTTTGCCCTTGCTTCCCTTGCCTTTGGCGTTGTTCCTAGGAAGATGTTGCTGCGGCTGAGGACATGAGCAGACATTTCTGCAAAGAAGACATCCAGATGGCCAACAGACTTCTGCCCATTTTTTGATTGGATTATTTGTTCTTCGGATGTTGAGTTTGATAAGTTCTTTATAGATTTTGGATACTAGCCCTTTATCTGATATGTCATTTGCAAATATCTTCTCCCATTCTGCCAGTTGTCTTTTGGTTTTGTTGATGTTTTCTTTGCTGTGCAAAAGCTTTTGATCTTGATCAAGTCCCAACAGTTCATTTTTGCCCTTTCTTCCCCTTGCGGTTGGCAATGTTTCTAGGAAGAAGTTGCTGCAGCTGAGGTCACAGAGGTTGCTGCCTGTATTCTCCCAAGGATTTTGATGGATTACTTTCTCACATTGAGGTACTTCATCCATTTGGAACCTATTTTGGTGTGTGGTATAAGGCAATGGTCCAGTTTCATTTTTCTGCTTGTGGCTGTCTAATATTCCCAACACCATTTGTTGAAAAGACCGTCTTTTTCCATTAGACATTCTTTCCTGCTTTGTTGAAGATTAGTTGACCATAGAGTTGAGGGTCTATTTCTGGGCTCTCTATTTTGTTCCATTGATCTGTGTGTCCATTTTTGTGCCAGTATCACACTTGATGATGTGCCAGTATCACATTTTGTGCTAGTATCACACTTGTCTTGATGATGACAGCTTTGTAATAGAGCTTGAAGTCTGGAATTGTGATGCCACCAACTTTGGCTTTCTTTTTCAACATTCCTCTGGCTATTTGAGGTCTTTTCTGGTTCTGTATAAGTTTTAGAATTATTTGTTCCATTTCTTTGAAAAAAATTGATGGTATTTTGACAGGGGTTGCACTAAACGTTTAGATTGCTTTAGATAGAATAGACATTTTCATAATATTTGTTCTTCCAATCCATGAGCATGGACTATTTTCCCATTTCTTTGTGTCTTCCTCAATTTCTTTCATGAGTACTCAACAGTTTTCTGAGTACAGATTCTTTGCCTCTTTGGTTAGGTTTATTCCTAGGTATCTTATGATTTTGGGTGCAATTGTAAATGGGACTGACTCCTTAATTTCTCTTTCTTCTGTCTTGTTGTTGGTGTAAAGAAATGCAACTGATTTCTGTGCACTGATTTTATATCCTGACACTTTACTAAATTCCTGTACAAGTTCTAGCAGATTTGGGGTGGAGTCTTTTGGGTTTTCCACATAAAGTATCATATCATCTGCAAGGAGTGATTGTTTGACTTCTTCTTTGCCAATTTGGATGCCTTTAATTTCTTTTTGTTTTCTGATTGCTGAAGCTAAGACTGCTAGTACTATGTTGAATAGCAGTGGTGAAAATGAACATCCCTGCCATTTTCCTGACCTTAGCAGAAAAGCTCTGAGTTTTTATCCATTGAGAATGATATTTACTGTGGGGTTTTCATAGATGGCTTTGATGATATTGAGCTATGTACCTTATATCCCTGCACTGTGAAGAGTTTTGATCAAGAAAGGGTGCTATACTTTGTCAAATGCCTTTTCAGCATTTATTGAGAGTATCATGTGGTTCTTGTTCTTTCTTTTATTAATGTACTATGTCACATCAATTGATTTGTGGATGTCGAACCAACCTTGCAGTGCTGGAATGAATCCCACTTGGTCGTGGTGACTAATCCTTTTAATGTCCTGTTGGATCCTATTGGCTACTATTTTGGTGAGATTTTTTGCATCTGTGTTCATCAAGGATATTGGTCTGTAATTTTCTTTTTTGATGGGATCTTTGTCTGATTTTGGGATCAAGGCAATGCTGTCCTCATAAAATGAGTTTGGAAGTTTTCCTTCCATTTCTGTTTTTTGGAAGTTTCAGGAGGTATTAATTCTTCTTTAAGTGTTTGATAGAATTCCCCTGGCAAGCCATCTGGCTCTCGACTCTTATTTGTTGCGAGATTTTTGATGACTGCTTCAATCTCCTTACTGGTTGTGGGTCTGTTCAGGTTTTCTGTTTCTTCCTGGTTCAGTTTTGGTAGTTTATACATCTCTAGGAATGCATCCATTTCTTCCAGATTGTCAAATTTGCTGGCGTACAGTTGCTTATAATATGTTCTTATAATTGCTTGTATTTCTTTGGTGTTGGTTGTGATTTCTCCTCTTTAATCCATTATTTTATTTATTTGGGTCCTTTCTCTTTTCCTTTTGATAAGTCTGGCCAGGGGTGTATCAATCTCATTAATTCTTTCAAAGAACCAGTTCCCAGTTTTGTTGATTTGTTCTACTGTTCTTTTGTTTTCTATTTCATTGATTTCTGCTCTGATCTTTATTATTTCTCTTTCTGCTGGGTTTAGGCTTTCTTTGCTATTCTTTCTCCAGATCCTTTAGGTGTAGGGTTAGGTTGTGTACTTGAGACCTTTCTTGTTTCTTGGGAAAGTCTTGTATTTTCCTCTCAGGACCACATTCGCTGTGTCCTACGGATTTTGAACAGTTGTGTTTTCATTTTTTGTTTGTTTCCATGAAATTTTTTCAATACTTCTTTAATTTCCTGGCCCATTCATTCTTTAGTAGGATGCTCTTTAGCATCCATGTATTTGCATTCTTTCCAACTTTCCTCTTGTGGTTTTAGCTTCAGAGTGTATGGTCTGAAAATCTTCAGGGCATGATCCCAATTTTTTGGTACCAGTTGAGGTCAGATTTGTGACCCAGGAATGTTCCATGTGCACTAGAGAAGAATGTGTATTCTGTTGCTCTGGGATGGAATGTTCTGAATATATCTGTGATGTCCATCTGGTCCAGTTTGTCATTTAAAGCGTTTATTTCCTTGTTGATCTTTTGCTTGGATGATCTGTCCATTTCAGTGAGGGGGGTATTAAAGTCCCCCATTTTATTGTATTATTGTTGATGTGTTTCTTTGATTTTGTTATTAATTGGTTTATATAGTTGGCTGCTCCCATGTCAGGGACATAGATATTTAAAATTGTTAGGTCTTCTTGTTAGACAGACCCTTTGAGTATCTTGTAGTGTCCTTCATTATCTCTTATTATAGTCTTTGGCTTAAAATATAATTTATCTGATATAAGGATTGTCCCCCCCCCCACAGCTTTCTTTTGATGTCCATTAGCATGGTAAATATATTTCCACCTCCTCATTTAATTCTGGAAGTGTCATTGGGTCTAAAATGAGATTCTTGCAGATAGCATATTAATGTTTTTTTTTTTAACCCCTTCTGATACTTTTTCTTTTGATTTAGCATTTAGCCCATTAACGTTCAGAGTAACTATTGAGAAATATGAATTTAGTGCCATTATATTGCCTGTAAGGTGACTGTTACTGTATATTGTCTCTGTTCCTTTCTGGTCTACTACTTTTATGGTGTCTCTTTGCTTAGAGGACCCCTTTCAATATTTCCTGAAAAGCTGGTTTGGTGTTTACAAATTCTTTTAATTTTTGTTTTTCCTGGAGGCTTTTTATCTCTCCCTCTCTTTTCAATCATAGCCTGGCTCGATATAGTATTCTTGGCTGCATATTTTTCTCATTTAGTGCTCTGAATATATCATGCCAGTTCTTTCTGGCCTGCCAGGTCTCTATGGATAAGTCTGCTGCTAATCTAACATTTTTACCCTTGTATGTTACAGACTTCTTGTCCTAAGGTGCTTTCAGGATTTTCTCTTTGTCACTGAGACTAGTAGTTTTACTATTAGATGATGGGTGTGGACCTATTTTTATTGATTTTGAGGAGACTTCTCTGTGCCTCCTGGATTTTGATGCTTGTTCCCTTTTCCATAGTAGGGAAATTCTCTACTATAGTTTTCTCCAATATACCTTCTGCACCCCTCTCACTTTCTTTTTTTTTTTTTTTTCCTGGAATCCCAATTATTTTAATAGTGTTCCATCTTATGGTATCACTTATCTCTCGAATTCTCCCCTCATGGTCCAGTAGTTGTCTCTCTTTTGCTCAGCTTCTTTATTCCCCATCATTTGGTCTTTTATATCACTAATTCTCTCGTCTGCCTCATTTATCCTAGCAGTAAGAACTTCCATTTTTTAATTGCACCTCATTAATAGCTTTTTTGATTTCAGCTTGGTTAGATTTTAGTTCTTTTATTTCTCCAGAAAGGGCATTTATTTCTCCTGAGAGTGTTTCCCTAATATCTTCCATGCCTTTTTGGAGCCCAGCTAGCACCTTGAAACCATCATTCTGAACTCTAGATCTAACATGTTACCAATGTCTGTATTGATTAGGCCTAGCTTTTGGTACTGCCTCTTGTTCTTTTTTTTTTTCTGTTAAGTTTTTCTACCTTGTCATTTTATCCAGATACGAATATATGAATGAGAGAATAAAATACTAATAGGGTGGCAAAGACCCCAGAAAAATGTTCATTAACCAAATCAGAAGAGACTCCAAATCGTGGGGAGAAGAAAGTGTGTAAAAAAGAGTTACAAATTTTTTTTTAATTTAAAAAAAATTAAAAAATATATATATATTAAATTTGTGAATAGAACAGAGCCCCCCCCCCACTTGATTTTGGGTGTATTTTGGTCTCTTAGAAGAAACTACCTCCCAAAATTTTAAAGAAAGAACACACACACACACACGCACAAATAAGGATAAACACAATGCATGGATGGAATATGATTGTAAAGATGAAATTTTTAAAAAATTTTTAAAAAGGAATTGATAAGATATATTGGTTGGGAAAAGAGAGAAAAAGAAAGTGGAGAGAATTTGTTTAGGCTGGAGAGAGTAGGACAGAGCTTGATGCTAGATTCAGGATATATATTTATCTATGAGAAGAAGTTGTATCCTCAGATGTAGTGAAAAGAAGGTCCATCTGTACCTCCATGTTTACAGCAGCAATGGCCACAGTCGCCAAACTGTGGAAAGAACCAAAATACTCTTCAACGGACGAATGGATAAGGAAGATGTGGTGCATATACACTATGGAGTATTATGCCTCTATCAGAAAGGATGAACACCCAACTTTTGCAGCAACATGGATGGGACTGGAAGAGATTATGCTGAGTGAAATAAGCCAAGCAGATAGAGTTAATTGTCATATTGTTTCATTTATTTGTGGAGCATGACAAATAACAGGGAGGACATGGGGAGATGGAGAGGAAAAGGGAGCTGAGGGAAATTGGAAGGGGAGGTGAATCATGAGAGACTATGGACCCTGAAAAAACCTGAGGGTTTTGAAGGGGTGGGGAGTGGGAGGTTGGGGGAACCAGGTGGGTATTGGGAAGGGCATGTATTGCATGGAGCACTGGGTGTGGTGCAAAAACAATGAATACTGTTATGCTGAAAAGAAATTAAAAAAAAAAAAGAAGAAGCTGTATCCCACAATTTTTTAGAAGAGAAAACCCTATGTGAATACAAAAAATAAAGTTAGACACATGAAGGATAAAATATAACTATGATATTGAAGGTTCAAAAAGATTTTTTTTAAAGAAAGGTATTGTTAAGATAAACTAGTTAAAAACATTAATAGAGAAAAGAGGAAAAGTTAAAAAAAATTAGAACAAAAAATTTTAAAAACTGAATTAACTTTGCAAGGCTAAAGAATCTTGGGGATAAAGCCATGAATTCCATGCTTTGCTTTCCCTTTCTCTGCAATTCCGCTGTTCTTGATAAGTGAGGTTGGTCTTGGTTAAATGTTCTTGCTGATCTTCTTGGTGAGGGGCCTGTTGTAGTGATTCTCAAGTATCTTTGCCTGAGGCCGAATTGCTCCACCCTTGCTAGGGGCTGTGCTAAGTAATCTGCTCAGGTTCACCTTTGGGAGATTTTGTTCCCTGAATACTTTTCCTAGAGCTCTGGAGGAGGGGAATGAAAATGGAAGTCTCCCAATCTCCAGCCCAGAGGAGCTGAGAGCTCAAGGCCCCACTCCTCAGTGTGCCCTTGGAGAAAAGCACTCAATCACTCCCATTTCTCTGGACTCTGGCTGTGCTCCAAGCTCACCTGGCTTGTGACTGAGCATTTCTGTCTCTGGCACACAGCCCTGTTTGGAGTCTCCAAACCCAGCAGATTCCTGCCTCCAGAGAAGGAAGGTGAGTCTCCCCAGATCTCCCTTTTGTGGGGTTCCTGCTCAAAAAGTAGTGGTCTGACTGTGCCACAGATCACAGTTTAAGGTAAAGCTAGAGCTCACTCTTCTGCTCTGTCTTTGTAGCCAGCTTCCCTGCTCTAATGCCTGCAAACTCTGCTACACTCAGACACCCCCAATCCTTCTGTGACCCCACAGGACCTGAGATCACGCTGTCCCCAAGAAGGCTCCACCCCCACTTAGCCTCTGGAGTGACGTCCCTTAGTGGAGCAGACTCTTAAAAGTTCTGATTTTGTGCTCCATTGCTCTGCTGCTTGCTGTGAACTGGCCCTTCTTCCACAGTCTATCTTCCCATTGCTTTGGATTCACTTCTCCACACGTCCTACCTTTCAGAAAGTGGTCGATTTTCTGCTTCTGGAATTGTTGTTCTTCTCTTTGATCTCCTGTTGGATTCGTAGATGTTTAGAATGTTTTGATAACTATCTAACTGAACTCCTGCAACCTGACGTTACCTCAGCCTGTTACTCCTCTGCCATCTTGACTCCTTGAAAAAAATAATTCTAAAGAAGGAATTGATAAGATAAGTTGGTTGGAAAAAGAAGAAGAAAAAAATGACGGAGATAATGTGCTCAGGCTGGAGACTAGAACAAAGCCCTGTGCTAAATTTAGGGTATATTTTCATCTGTTTGAAGAAATTGTATCCCAAAATTTTTTAGAAAAAAAAACCCTATATGTATACAAAAAATAAGGTTAAATATAATGAAGGATAAGATATGACTGTAATAATGAAGGTTTAAAAAGATTTTTTTAAAGAAAGGTATTGTTAAGATAAACTAGTTCTAAAATGTTAAAAGAGGAAAGAGGAAAAGTTAACAAAATTAGAATAAGAAAAAAATAAAATTAAGAAAATTTAACTTTGTAAGACTAAAGGCTCATCTGGAGAAAGCCATGAATTCCATGCATTGCTTTCCCCGGAAAAGCAATCTCTAGATTTCCGCTGTTGTCCTTTATTGGTGAGCTTGGTCTTGGCTGGATGTTCTTGATGATCTTCTGCAAGAGGGGCCTGTTGCATTGATTCTCAAATGTCTTTGCCCAAGGCAGAATTGTGCCACCCTTGCCAGGGGCTGTGCTAAGTAATCTCCTTGGGTTCACTCTTGGGAGCTTTTGTTCCCTGAATGCTTTCTGTAGAGCTCTAGAGGATGGGAATGAAAATGGCAGCCTCCCAATCTCTGGCCCAGAGGAGCTGAGAGCTTGAGGCCCCACTCAGCCCCCTTTGGAGTCTCCAAACCCAGCAGATTCTTGCCTCCAGAGGAGGAAAGTGAGTGTCCCTGGATCTTCCACTTGTGGGATCCCCGCTCAAAGAGCAGTGGTCCGACTGTACTGCAGATCAGTTTAAGGTAATCCTGAGCTAAGATCCCACCCCTCAGCTCCATCTCTGTAGTCGGCTTCCCTGCTCTGATACCTGCGAGCTCTGCTATACTCAGACACCGCCAATCCTTCTGTGACCCCACAAGACCTGAGACCACACTGTCCCTGTGAGGGCTCCACCCCTGCTTAGCCTCTGGAATGATGTCTCTCAGTGAAGCAGACTTCTAAAAGTTCTGATTTTGTGCTCCACTGTTCTGCTGCTTGCTGGGAGCTGATCCCTCCCTTGCAGTCTATCTTCCCTTTGCCTCGGGTTCACTCTCCACACATCCTACCTTTCAGAAAGTGATCAATTTCCTGCTTCTAGAATTGCTGCTCTTATTTTCAATCTCCTGTTGGGTTTGTAGGTGTTTGGAATGGTTTGATAACTATCTAGGTGAACTCCTATGACCTGATGTCATTTAAGTCTCCTACTCTACCATCTTGCCTTTTCTCTGCTCTGATTTGTAATATTTGATTTAATCTTAACAAAGACCCTACAAGGCAGGAATCATTACTTTCTCTGCTTACCAATGAGGAAACCAAGGCACAGAGATGTCACTTGCCTGAGGTCACCCAGCAGAGGCAGAGTTTAATCACAAGTAGCAGACCTCCAGACCTGTTCATGACCCCTGACGAGTTGCCTGCACTAGTTCTCAGCTATGTGAGATTGAGGAGGAATTTTGAACCCTCAATATCCACGGATATGAGGGGAATGAGAAATATAACAATTGGTTTATCTATGTCTTAGGACAATTCTCTGAACACTTTCAGATAATGGGTATGAAAATATTTGTAACAAACTCTGAGATGTGGGTATCTGGCTCAAAGTAATGGCTCAGTAAGTTTTTTTTTGAGTAATAAATTGAGGAAGAATAAACATAATAAATGCATTTCAGATGTATTTCAGGGTCGTTCTGTCTTGAAATCATCTCATTTAATAGTGAATGCCAGGTAAGGTGGCCATTTATGGACTTTTGACTAGAGACAGACAAGATTTAAACTGTGCACCCCAATTATTAGTGAATCTTATTATTCAAAAATTAAATATATATTTGCTGAAAATGATTATAACTCAAGAGGTTAGTATCTCAGTGGAGAGCACCTGTAAGCTCTATGAGAGAAAGAAATGTGTCTACCTCGCTCAGCGATGAATCATTAGAGCCTAGAATAGTGCCTGGCTATTAATAAATACTCAAATATCTCTTGCATGGGCATTGCTATTGTCTCACTAGAAATGGGAGCTCAGGAAGAGGTGAGAGTTGGGGGCATAGCAACAGTTAGTGGTATACTGCCTGAGCAGTGTGTGGGATGAGTGCCATCCAGGGAGGCATTCATCCCAGTCTGCTGCCACTGGTGGCCTTCCTACTCAGCCACAGGGAACTGTGTTTCACTTCATGAATTTTCAGGCTTTCTGTGCACCCAGAAGTCTCTTTCAACAAGTGAGAGTTGAGTGCTTAGTGACTGGTGAAATGAGCCTGAATAAAAATCAAGTTATATATATTACAGCTGATATGTATACATTCATATATACAACACACACAAATGCATGGGCTTGAACTGAACTAAATCAGGGACCCCTGGCAGACTTACTGATCTTAAACAGAAGCCACCTATGAATCTCTTTCTGAGCCTTGAATTGAATTGAAGCTTCTCCTCCAATAATAATGACTTAAAACCTCTCAAAACACACATGCACACCAAATAAACAAAAATATTCTTAATGAAACGGTTTGAACTAGAACAGACTCTTGTATTTATAAGAACTGTTGAAGAATAAATGAAAGAAGATGGGATTGGGAGGGAGACAAAACATAAGTGACTCTTAATCTCACAAAACAAACTGAGGGTTGCTGGGGGGAGGGGGTTTGGGAGAAGGGGGTGGGATTATGGACATTGGGGAGGGTATGTGCTTTGGTGAGTGCTGTGAAGTGTGTAAACCTGGTGATTCACAGACCTGTACCCCTGGGGATAAAAATATATGTTTATAAAAAATAAAAAATTATTAAAAAAAAAAGAACTGTTGAGCGTCTAGATCAAAATATTACCCAAACAGAACATTAACCAAACTCACATTTCCTTTATTTAACTTCATTGAATTACAGCTACACTGATTTATGCAAAAGATACGTTCAGTGAAAAGTGGATAGGTCTAGTTTTTGTGAATAAAGCATATTTCTTTCTGAATCAAGCATATTTTTAATGGTAGTAGAGAATGGGATAAATAAAATAATCCCCCCAATTCTGAACACTTTTATAGAGAAAGATTCCATCTCTGATAGGAGGAATTGAATGGTGGTTTATATTTTAAATCAACTTAGATTTCCATATATTGGCTTTTCTTGAATACACATGAGGTTACATTTCAACATCCTATGTCAGGCTGAGTTTTGATTTCCATCATTCTTCGCGGTGTCCTTTATCATTGAACTCCTGCTTTGACATACTTTACAAAGCCAAATCCAAAGAGTTTCCACTCTTATGGCTTCCTATCCAGGTTTCTGGTCAAGGTGTTGGGGACAACACAGCTACCTGAGTCTGGGACCATGATGTTAGTGCTCCCAAGATGTGAATCAAAAATGTTCAAATATCATAGTGTTGGTATTGCCTGCAGCCCTGATCCAAAGGTTGCTGATGCCAGACTTTATGAAATAGCTGGATGATGGCAATCTTCAGACTAATCCCAGGACACCCCAGAGATTACTCGTAGTACTACATCACGCACAGAGTTGACTTCTGGCCCCAGGTCAGCCCTCAGTGTTTCACATACAAGTGAGTAGATGATGTGATTGTCCTGCTGGGAAATGTCTGTTCACAGATCTCTGGGACAATGAAATTGTGAAATATAAACATTTATAAAATATAAACCTTTTTTTTTTCACATTGCTCAGTCACTGAAATTCACCATTCTGATTCCTTCCTTTTTTTTTTTTTTTTTAAAAAAAATGTGTTTATTTATTTAGGAAGAGGTATAGAGTCTTAAGCTGACTCTGTGCTGAGCATGGAGACTGACATGGGGATCAATCTTACAACCCTCAGATCACAACCTGAGCCAAAATCAAGAGTCTGGAGCTCAACTGAGTGTGCCACCCAGGAGACCCATAATTCCTTCCTTTCTTAAGACTTTCACACAAACACTATTTTCTAAATTTTGTGAGTTGTTATATAATACCTGTCAACTGTGATTTCATGATGTTAATATATTCTTTTTTTTTAAGATTTTATTTATTTATTTGACAGAGATCACAAGTAGGCAGAGAGGCAGACAGAGAAAGAGGGGTGGGGAGCAGGCTCCCTGCTGAGCAGAGAGCCCAATCCGGGGCTAGATTCCAGGACCCCGGGATCATTACCTGAGCAGAAGGCAGAGGCTTTAACCCACTGAGCCACCCAGGCGCCCCGAGGTTAATATATTCTTTACTCAGCACTATCTAGACACTTTTCCCATCAATAATAACTTCAAATTGAATTTTCTTTTGATTTGTTTTGTGATCGTCAATCCTAAAAACAAAACTGTCAGTAATTTTATCAACATGCATGGGTTTAATTGGGAAAAATAACAAACTGCCATCCACAATATGCAAATTATAGCAAAACCATAGGCAAATCCTGAGAACAAAGGGGAGGAATGCTCTCTTACACAGAAAAGGGGCTGTTATAAGCAAAAAGTCCATTGAAGTAAACTATGAGTATAGAGTGTAGTGGCTTGTTGTTGACTGAATTGTGGCATTCTATTGCCTGGGCTGTTGCCAGGTGAGGAGAAAATCTTTCTTCCTCTAATTGGGAATACAAATCATTTTCTTCTTATTGGGGTCTGCTATTGACTGTAGTGGTAGAGAACAAGAATGCCCCCTTCTGGTCTCCTGACTCCATCTTGGTGAGATTTCCTTTTATAAATTTTCACATGATCATTACATTTCTTTTTAAGCAATTTCCATTAAAACATATCTTCTCATTTCATCTGTAAAAATTCACTCTAGGGATCCATTGAACCTTCCTCTTTGCTGTATCCCACTATCCAAGTTCTTAGTTACCAGTAAAATTTCCCCAAGAATTTTACCTAGGTCTATACTAGAGAATCACAGTAAATGAGTTGTATATAATTTTCAATGTTCAGGTAATCTTAATGTTCAGTGCTTATTTCTGCTGTGATGAAAGCATTGATTCTGGAATTTTCTCTCCATAATTTTCTTAGAAATTAAAAATAACTACCCCATCCCTCACTCCCCTCCCTTCTGAAACCCTCAGTTTTTTCCCCAGAGTCCATGTAGCCAGGTGATGCGTATTAATAGGAGGGCATGTGTTGTGATGAACATTAGGTGTTAGACACAACTAATGAATCATCATTGAACACTACATCAAAAACCAATGATGTACTATAGGATGGCTAACTGAACATAAAAAAACAAAACAAAATTAAAAATAACTATAACTTAAAATAAAAAAATTCCTATTGTAAAAATTCAAACTGTACCTTTAGTAAAAAGTTGTTTTCTTCTTTCTTTAATTCCTTCTCAAGAAAGATGCTTCTAGTGGCCTTTGTGCCTAAGTAGTTGAATTCATTTGACTTGTTGAAGTTTATGTATTTTCAGTCAGTAACCCTTGGCTACTCTTCGGTTCTCTGTAATAATTATGGATCTTTTAGCTGAAGTAAATCATCATCAATAATGGCACCATTTTCCACCATTTATTATAGAGTGCCTATCATCTGTTCAACACTATTTTCTTTAAACATTATTTTTAACTGAGTGTTTTATTTGCATTACCTATGTTTAAAAGATGGGGAATATGAGGTTTTGAGAGGTGAAGTAATTTTTTTTTAAGATTTTATTTATTTATTTGACAGAGAGAAATCACAAGTAGATGGAGAGGCAGGCAGAGAGAGAGAGAGAGAGAGAGAGGGAAGCAGGCTCTCCGCTGAGCAGAGAGCCCAATGAGGGACTCGATCCCAGGACTCTGAGATCATGACCTGAGCCGAAGGCAGCGGCTTAACCCACTGAGCCACCGAGGCGCCCCAAGAGAGGTGAAGTAATTTATCCAAGGTCACATACCTAGTAAGGGGCAGAGCCAGCATTGGGGCTTAGTCTGTTTGACTCCTCAAATCAATGTGCGTATCAGTGATATGATGAAGGCGGCTTATACTAGTTGGTGATCATCTATTCTGGTTACCTCTTCCCATCTCTGCCTTCAGTGATATCACATTGGTGGTTTGAAATCCTCCATTTATGCTGTAGACAATCCTCAAACTCTACAAACTGATGCTTTTTCTCCCTTTGGAGACCCTATTTTACCACTTTGTATGTTTTACTTTGCCAAATTCCTCCTCTAAAGAGGAAGACCATAGAATTAAACCACAGGAGTGGTGAGGGGAAATAGTTTCCAGAAACCTTTGCCCAAATATGTCATTATATATATATATATATATATATATATATATATGTACATATATATATATTTTTTTTTGACTGAATGAGCCATAAAAAATTACACAGCTAGAGAGTTCCCACTGACATACACTCAATATCTACCCTTGGTCCCCCACAAAGCACTTCTTATGGGAGTTGGGTCAATGTTTGCACACTCTTAACAAGGCAGTGTCTCAACTCCTGATACTTTACCATCTCCTCTGAATTTCTCACAGGCTTTTGGGTGGAAAGGGGATTCTGCAAATCTAGTTAAACCAGATCTTCAGGGACTAATTATACAGGTCATGGATAATCCAGGCTCTCTTATCCCCTCCTCCTCATTACCTTCTGACCTTTTTACTGTTCATTAGCACCTCAGCCAGAGACCTGGGCTGGGGAAAGAGTAAATGGGTGTGGAACTCACATCAGCCCATCTGGCTCCCTGCCAACAACTCTTATATAGGTTTCCTTGGGAGGAGTATCTTAGAGACAAGGTAACCAAGCCTATGTGGATTTTATTCAGCTGAGCTCCCCACCTTGGTCTCACCTACTTCCAATACTCCATACACTGATGCCACTCACCATTAGGTGTTGGTTGCTTTAGCTGTTGTCCTGCTCTGTGGCTCTTTTATGCATTTCAATACATTGCACAGGTGGCCAATTTAGTTAATTCCATTAACTGGATCTGGCCAAACATTGTGCAGGATCAGAGTGAAGATTCAAATTAAATAATGTTCACAGGGTTGGCCTTAGGGTGAGTAAAAGACAACTATGGCAAGATTTCAGGGATATCTCATTAGCTGCTGCCTCTTAATGCTTTTGGAAATTGTACTATAAGGATAAAATATTTTTATTATATAGCATCTCCTGCTTATATCAGTATAAAATGAAAACATGTCCATTAGTCAAATCTTTGAGTATGGCTATTTACTTGGCTATGAACTTACCTCTTTTATTAGTATATTTACTCATCAAGAGTATTTAAATATCTACATAAGCCAGATACAGAGCTGGGGATATAATGCTGAATAACATAGACATGGTCTCTGCTCTCTTAGAATCTTCTTGGGAAGAGGATCAACAAAGAAGCTAGATAAAGGTAATTACAAGTTGTGCTAAGCAGAATGGAGCTGATAAATAGGGTGCAGCTATTTAGAATAGAGAAGGCTCTTCATGAAGAGACATTTAACCTGAGACCCAAGGAATGAGAGGAGACCAGCCCTGTGAAAAGCTGGGAAAGAGCAGGGAGACTGAGGGAGCAGGAAGCCCAGAGACTCTGAGGTGACTTTTATATGCTGAGGAGCTTAAAGAAGGCCAGTGTGTATGGAAAAGGGGGGGGAGCAGGCAAGTCTATTGGAGAAGTAAATGGGGCAAGGGTGAGATGGGGGTAAATTATGCAAGGTCTCCTAGGCCACGGTAAGGAATTTAGACTTCATATTCTACATGCAATGGGAAGGCATGGAAGGGTTTTAAGCAGGGGAGTGATACGAGGTATATGTTTTAAAAAGCCCACTCGGGCTGCTCTATGGAGAATGCCTTGTAGGGACCAGGAATGGAGATAAGGTGATCAGTTAGGGACCTGTTGTGAGCTTCTGGAAGAAAGAGGGTGCTGAGATGCACCAGGGTGATAAAAGTGAGGATGAAGACTGGTGGACAGATTCAAGCTATTTTTTGGAGGTAGAATTTATGTGACGTACTTGACGAATTGCCTATGTCTTGGGGGGGGGGCGATGAGAGCTCAGGACAATCCCCAGGTTTCTGCATAAGCCGTGGTACTGTTTCTGAGATGGGAGAAGGCTGCAGTAGTGTTAGCTTAGGTGGCACAAGGGAGAACTGAGTGCTGTTTTGAATATATTCCTTTTGAGATACCTCTTACCAGTGCTCCAATGTCATCACGCCCATAAACCCATTAGGAAAGACTTTGCGAAATAAAAATAAAAGAACAGCTGTTAAAGACAACTGAAATGTCTGGATTGAAGTATACACACTATGTATTGTAAGTGAACTTAGACGGGCTTCTAGTGACTTTTTTTTTTTTTACCTTAGTACTCATAAAAGTCCAAGGCACACATCTGCTCTAGAATTTTGTTTCTAACATTGTTTTGCTCTCTTTGGAGGCTACTTAGTATGATTGTCTTTACTGTTCTGCCAATTGTTTTATACTGTGAATGCATATAGACTCAACAGTGATGATTCAGACTCTCACCTGCCAGTTCTTTCAACATTAATAAGAGCAATTCACATGCACTGAGCTTACCATGTGGCATGCACTTTTCTAAGAGCATGACATGTGTTTGCTCACAAGCGTACGTTGGAGATGTTGGAGGTTTGGTTCTAGATCATTGCAATAAAGTAAATACTATAATAAAGCAAGTCATGAATTTTTTTGGTTTCCCACTGTGTATAAAAGTTATGTTTATACTGTATTGTAGTCTATTAAGTGTGCACATAATTATGTCTAAAAAAACCGTTACATACCTTAAGTGAAAAATTCTTCACAGCTGAAAAATGCTAACCGTTATCTGAGTTTTCAGCAAGTCATAATCACTGATCACAAATCTCCCAAGTGAATATATTAATAATTAAAAAGTTGAAAATATTGTGAGAATATTTATTGTGAGAATATTGTGAGAAGTGAACAAATGCTATTGGAAAAATGTTACCTACAGACTTGCTCAATGCAAGTCTTGGCCCAAACTTTCAATTTGTAAAAAATGCCAATTTGCAAAGCAAAATAATGCAAGGCATAATAAAATGACGTATGCTTGTATTTCAATCTTATGACAACTGTGTGAAGTTATTATTATTATTATTATTATCCTCATATTTAGGTGGTGAAACTGAGAAGTAGAAAAATTTATTTACTTTTCCAGGTTCATGTAGCTAACAAGTTACAGAGCCAGAATTCTATCCTAGATTGTTAGGATATGTTATGTCCTAAGAGATACCAATCTCTTAACCATCAAGTTCTGTTGCTTCTTGAGAAGATGTTTGGAGAATAATCCACATGAATTTGCCATTAGAAACCATTTTAATTGTCTAAGTCAGTGATTACAAAACTAGCTGCTCATCAGACTCACCTAGAGAGCTTGTTAAAATAAGATTCCCTGGTCCACACAGACCCAAAACACTGTTGAAACTGAGGCTTGGAATCTGTGTTTTTAGCAAGTTTTCCAAGTGATTCTATTGTAGCCAATCCATGAAGTGACATTTAAGAATGAGATATAACTTGTGTTTTACTGCCTTCTCTCCTGAGAACAGACTTCCTTCTTAAAGTTCTATTATTTCCAGTTTCAGACATTCTCCTTGATTATAAGAGAGAAGCTCAATGGGAATGGGTAATTTTGCTTTCTGCATTCAAACTCTCAATTTATTCAAGGTACAATTTACAATTGAGGAATTGTACTTTTTACTTTCTGCTATTCATGAAACAAAAGGTCAAGATTTCAAGATATTTTCAATAGCTCCAATATTTCACCACAAATGGCTATGTGATGTTTCCCATTTGATACAACTAAAATGAAGAATAAAGCCTTCATTTTATATTTTCTTGTCAGGAGCATCCTAATTTATCCAGAATAAGGAGCAATTTTGGATATTGTTCCCATTTTGTAATTTTCATACTTTTTAGTCCCAAAGAATGTAACTGTTAAAGTTTTTCTTCAGTCAAGACCTGGGCCCCAGCAAAATGGTGAAAGAGTCAAAGACTCTTACGGTTGTTTCAGTTAAATTTTCCATGCCACTCTCTAGTCCTCTTTCTCAGTGGTGGATCTGGACTTGACTTGGTGTGCTCTAAAAGGATGACTAAGCTTGGTTTATCTGGGACCAGGGGTTTCCTGGGATGTGGGATTTTCAGTGTTAAAACGAGGTCAGTCCCAGCACTGGGACAATTAGTCACTCTACCTGCGAAAGGACCAGCAGAAGGAAGGTTACTCTTCTCGTCCATGTGCCTGAGGTACTATCAGCAGGCACTGCAGAGTAAGAATAGGCTTACATTCTAAGTTTGAAGAGTAGCAGTTGTTAAACCTATGCTTGGGCAAACCACTGTTTGGTGGACCTGCTTGCAAAGGGCAGTCGAGAACTGAAGAAATTATCCTGAGAGGACTCTTTTTTTCTTCTACTGAGAAATGAAATTCAGTTTGTTGGTGTGTATCCATGAAGGGTCTGGTAGAAACTTTTCTGTTTAACTTCAGGGCATTGCCATAGTTTGTTAAGCATTTTTAATTTTTTTTCTTAAAGTAAGGTCTACACCCAGTGTGGATCCTGAGATTAAGAGTCACATGCTCTTCTGACTCAGCCAGCCACTTTCCTTGGTTCTTTGAGCCTCTTAACTGCTGATCCTTTCACAGAAGATGGGCAAATTTTTTGTGGGGGGCCTGATCTCTTCTCTGCTTCATCTTGAGAGTCTGGGCCTCGATTTCTATTCTTTGCTGGTTGTATTTCAATAGCAAGAATTTGATGGGTAATAACTGAGCCCATTCATAAGGAAATAAGATTTTAAACCCTTCTTACTCAATGCCAGAAGAATTGGCAAGGTGTCATACAAAAGTGCTCAACAAATTCCTCTTTTTATGAATGAATCAAACATGGGCTAATTCATAAACAGGCTTCTTCCTGGAATGAAAAGTGCAGTGCATCTTGGGAGAGTTCTTGGGAAAGTTCATCTCCTTGGGTGCTTTGGGGAAAATATTTTGACCCATATGTAGATTCTACCCCAGGGATGTAAGGAGTGGATGCTTAATGTTTGTTTGACTGACTATGCTTGAAAGCTTGGCTTTTGGCTTCACAGTGATGGATTTCTCAACATTTCTTCTCTATATGCTTTAAAGAGGTGATGTACGAGAGAGTAATGTTTAAATGGTAAGGGGCTGAAAGTCAGTTGGGAGATGTGAATGGGAAATCATCTGAGAAGCTAAATGTGGCATCTGAGGTAAATTTAGACCTCTCCCATGAAGAGGGTTGGAAACCCTTACTGGCATTTCTTATGTTACCCCGCAGTCACCCTCTCTCACTGCAGGGCAATCTCTTTTTGTAGAGTGTGTATCACAGGTTGAAAGTGTGTATTTATTTGTGTGTGCATCTGTTTAATATTCAACTTTCATTTAGCCCCCTCACATCCTATCCCAGACCCTGTCCCACACACTTAAAAATATTGGCTATCCTCCTCTAGTTCGCTAGTTACTTGGTTTATTCCTATTTGTGGAACCCTATACTACGCCCCTCAAAATGGGAGTTTAAGTTTGTTTAAGAAATGGAGTTCATTAAGTCCCATAGAGTTTATTGTCTGAGTGTGTTGAGGGGGTTGGGATGGTCTGGGCAGGGTGTTAGCTCCTTGTGAGCAAGAGTTAGACATAAACTGAAGCTCTTCCGGAGCTGGCAGAGATTTTAGATGTCATCTTTTTAAACCTCCCTTCCCCTATAATTCAATAGATACATAAGCTTCTTCTCATTTTCCGTTTCTTCTCTTTGCAATAACTTTTCTACTACTGCCCTCTCTCAACCTCTACCAAGTATGGCAGAAAGGGGGAATTGTTGGGCCTCACAGCAGAAAAGGGGCTGGGTCCCCTTACACTGAATTTCAGTCTCAGTTCATCCTCCCTCCGTCCCAACTCCCATATTCCCTTTCAGTATCTCTGACTCTAATTTCTACTGCTCCAGTTCAACCCTTGCTCGATGTACATCCAAGTGCTACCTCTTCATTGGAGCCTTCAGATTAGAAACCACAGCTCTCACTTTTTATTTTCCATAACCCTTCAGTGTTGCTGATTAGATTCTAACTTGCGCTGTACCCATTTGCCAGCATATGTCACCTTAACTGTTTTGTTGGAGACTTCAGGCCTGGGACATTGTCTTTCCTTCTTTGCTTCACCATCTGAGCTTAGCACAAGTCCTGGCACAGAGGGGTACAGTAAGTGCTTGTCTCAAACATTCTCATTTCCATTAATATACTCTTAAGATAGGCTGGTCTTCTGTGGGTTTTTCCCACTCATTTTTGTGGCCATTTATAGTTTCCACTTGCATCATTTCTTGGGAGTAATGAGTTCTGTAATCATAAAACCTGTCATGGAAAATGACATTTTTATTTATTCCCTCTAGGTTTTCCTCTTTCCAGCTAGAGCCCGTGGTCTCCTAATGAAAGAGTGCGTTCATTGGATGGGCAGGCTTGTGATTCAGTAGACTTTAGTCTGCTGCTGTTCAGTCTTGCTCAAAAATCTTAAGTCATATGATTAGCTGCCCCACAGTTCCTTCAGTCATTTCAATTGCTCTTCCCCAGTTCTGCAACTTCATGTTGTGTTTCGTCTTGTGGGTAGAGCCTTATACCAACAATGGCATAGAAATGGGGTAGGAAGAGGTGAAATACAGAACAGATAGAAGTTGAGATGGCATGTCCTCAAGGAGCTTGTAGGATTGTGAGGACACTGTATATTTGAGCTGTGGGTGCCTCTTCTCTTTCCTGAGCATTTTGGAGAATAAGCTATACATAGATGTCCACAGCTAAAAAAGATACAAGCCCGAAATGGAGTTATTTGCCCCTACAATAGCAAAGAGGACTTACAGTTTCAACCTATCCTGGGAATGCAGGTTTTTAACAGTCAATCTGAATTTTCCTGATTAGCACCAGTGATGTATTTTTGTGATTAAAAATCCTCCTGGTCCTTTCCCCCACAAAAGCTGTCCTGGACTAAAACAGCCTTTCTTTTCTTTTGTTTTCTCTTTGCCTTCCTACTTCTTACAAAAACTTTTCTACAAAAACTTCCTTCCTTCCTACCCCCTCCTTCCTACAAAAACTTTCCACAAGGTACAACTCCTTAGAACATCTACTTGTTAGATGGGATTCTCCCAGATTCGTGAGTTGCTTAATAAAACTGATTAGATCTTCAAATTCACTTGGTTGAATTTCTTTTTTTAATACCACCATCATGTGGAAGTGAGTCTATCTGTATAATGTACTATCTGATTACATGTGTGATTGTACCATTTTAAATAATGACAACACCTACAGTAGCAATCCCTCACAAATCATCAATTTTTTATCAGGTAGATGCTATGTACTTTTTTCAATTTGTTTAATTTTCCACAACAACACTGAAAGGTTGATATTATGTTTTCCATTTTACAATAAAGATGAGTAATCCTCAGAAAAGTTCATTAACCAGGCTAACTTCGTATCTGAGACAAATGGCAGGTGAAGTCACAATTTGAACTCAGATGTGTTTTAAATTTAAAGACCACAATCTTTCTAACATACAATAGAGCACTTTCCCCTTGGGAACTTAAATGGGAAAGCTGCAGTTGAGGGCTTTTCTAGAAGAGATAAATCTTTAAAGGGGATGTTTTTCCTGAAAAATCTTTCCTGGGTGGGCAGGACATCTGATGAGTTTTTAAGTCCTTTCATCTTGATCACAGAGCTAGCTTAATGGTAACTATCTTGAGGAGCTTGAGGAGTTCCCAAAATAAGTTAGACTCTTTGACTGAAATACATTTATTCTTTCAGGTCACTAGAGTACCATTTAGATAATATGAGAAACCAAATATTGTGAAATCAATATGTGGATCAAAATACACTAGTAACATTGTAACCTGGAAGATAAAAGCGAAGTTTAGCAGGATCATGTTCATCCGGGACACACTCAGATGGCTGAGGTCCACTCTCACTGGTTAGTGTCTCTATTGCCCTAGCAGCTAAATTTTTTGAATATTATCCCTAGGTACTAGACATAATTCCCATCCTCACTGGAATTATAATCCATTTGGGAAAGTGAAATATAAACATATAAAACTTTATATAATGAAAACAAAGTTAGATAAAACCACAAATAATACTCTGTCCACCTCAATTTGCTTTACTCTGTCCACCTCAATTTACTTTACTTTTCTTCTGAATCTGTAACCACCAATGAACAAGTTTTAAATTTGCTTATTTTATTGTTCACTGCTATACCTTTAGGATCTACCACAGTGCTTGGTCCCATTGAACAAATGAATTAATATGATAAGTGCTTAAAGCAGAAAGTATGGCTAGAGTGGTCAGGAAGAGTGCCATGGGGGAGTAGAAACAGGAGCAGAATCTGGAAGGAAGAGGCAGTTTTGGAGAGAAGAGGTTGAGGTAGGGAGAATGACATGGACAATAGTGTGGAGTTTAGATATCATGATAGGATTTGTGAATACTCTACTTTGGCTGGAACAAAGAGGGCCTTTGAAGGGGCCGGATTATATCCAAAGATGTGATGCATAATCTATAAGAGCATTTAACTTGAGGAATGACTATAAAGCATGATGGAGGTGAAATCTGTAATGGTTAACACTGAAACTCCACCCCTTTATCCCCTTGCATAAAGAAATAGTGTAGATTAAAACATCATTTATAGGGAACAACAAATAGAGGTTACAGATCTTTCTGAGCTGATACTTAGAAAAAAATGTCACCCACATGAAATGTGCAAGTAAGTAGTGCTGATGGAGATTTTAGGGATGTTGCATGAGAATCTCATTTTTTAGATTGAGGTTCTGTTTTCTCTTGGCTTGTTGTATCATGACTTTTCCCCTTGTATCATGGCTTTTCCATTTAAAATTGCACAAATTCAAACCGATTCAAAGACAGGCATGCGCACACATAATTGTGCATTTGCACAAGTATGAGTGCATATGTGCACACAGCACGTGCACACCCACACACATTTTCACACACACATGCTCAAGCTCCCAGGCACACAGCTTCCTTCAGCCTAGCTTCTATTTCCTCTCATCTGGCAGCTTTCAGAATAATCTCACCCACCTGTTAAATCAGAGAATGTCAAGTTTAATTTATAACAGTGAGTAGAAACAGGATGCTACAGAAAGCATTTTAATTAAAATCCTTTAATTGGATACATGCTTCTTGTGAAAAGGGAGCTGTGGAGAGGGCCTCTTTGTCGGCACCTTTCACTCCAGTTGCCAGAGACTGTTGCAGGAATGGCCTTGCAATTGGAACCAGTCCTCTGGAGCTGTGGGGGTGGGACAGGGGTGTGGAGGCCAAGAGAGGGAAATTGGGAGCAATAAGAAAAAAAACAAAGGGGTGAATGGCCACAGATTTTGTGCAGAGACACAGCTTTGGTGTTTTCCGGAGGCAGTTCTGCCGAAACCTATTGGTATTGTTTCAAGTTGGTTTCTCCTTAATCCTTTCATCATCCTTAGGATGGGATAGTATCCAAGGGGAACCCGCAAATACCCCTGACTTCAGGCAATGGCTTAGGAAATCTTGACAGTGTAGGTCAATTGGCGATTGTGGGAGGTGGACAGATGACAGTATGGGGTTGGGGGAGGCCCAGCCTTTGCACCTGGGGTTCCTTAAGTGACAGCACTTAGCACTATCCAGCCCACACCGCAAGAAAGAAAATGTTGGACTCAATTAGAGGCCAGTTTAAGGAAGGGACTGTGTGCTAAAGTGGGGGGCCCAGACTGGAAACCATCCCAAGAGCTCATGTGGGGTGACAGCAATAGAGTGTGCCAAGAGAGCAGAAAAGCATGGAAGTATTTTACTGGGAACAGTCAAAGTAGCTGAGAAAAGAGGGAACTGGAAGTAGTTTTAGTGTCAGGTATGTTGCCAAGGAAACAGAAGACCCTAAACGGAGCTCATTAAAGATAGGGGAGGGTGAATGGGTTTTTACCTTCTTGGCTTTGCTTCAACTTACTGTGCCAGAAGGTGATGCAAGAGGGTCTAATAACACTCATTCTTTCTTGGTAGCCAGTGCTATGTCCTCTTGGTAGAATGAAGAGACACACCTTGAAGGATTTTTAGATGTTATACATCCACGGCTACTGTTGGGCTCCTAAAGGCTCTGGTTGCTAAGGAAACAATGGTAGACCATTCTATTTGTTTCCAACTACTGGTTGCTGCTAGTGGTGTGCTGGTAAATGTTTAACAACTGGCTCCTGGGTGGGGAGCAAAGTCTGATTTGTAGCATTTTCCAACATCCATGCTGTAAATATTTCCACCATGGCTGATTTTAAGATACTGATGGTTTAACAACCAGTTGGACAAATTCCTGAACTTAAAAAATCGGCTATTACAAGCCAGTATGAGTTGGGTCCAACACACCACTGGTTTCTTCTTGCGCTGTTAAGCTTTCTTGTAAGAGGTGTTTTGTTTCCACTTCCATTGTCTTTATGATTGCCCATATGGCTTACTTTGGCCGATGGAATATAAGTGGATAACACAAGCCATATCCAATCCAAGTTTTAAATGGGCTTCTATGATTTGGCCCTGCTACCTCCACCCCCTCTGAGCTTCTGTCCTTTACTTTGAGAATAATGTGTCCCAGGTAGTGGCTTTTTATTCAGCCTGGGCCTAGCATGAAAAGACACATGGAGGTTCCTAAATTGAGCTGTTCTCAGCATAGTCTCACAGAGTCACAGCCAAGCCGCAACTTCGTGTAATACGAGCAAAGAAATGAATGTTTGTTGTTATAAGGTACTAAGATTTGGGAGTCTGATCTTGACCTAATCAACAAACATCGACCAACAATTGGCACATAGTAAATACTATGGAATTATATCTAGGTTATGTAAAGGGATTAGAGGTTTTTAGTTCTGAGAGAAACCTCAAAGTACAATCATTTCAACAATCATATGATGTTTCAGTGCCCTTTAAAACATCCCTGCCAAATGTTTTTCTGTTTTAATTGTCCTCTTTATAAATGTAAATCTCTCCAGTGTTTGGGATCTTGGTCTTAGTACCTCTTGAACAAGTTCATGGCATCTCTGACAGCTCTGAGTGTTGGAAGATTCTTCCCTCTGTGAACTAGAAGCCTTTTCCTTTTTGCAGGAATCTAGTATCCTTAGTCCTATTGCAAGGAAACATGGAAAGTGTCATTATTCTACAGGAAAACTCCTCAGATATTTGTAGATATTATTATCCACATTTAGTCTTCTCTGCATGTCAAACTCAAAATTCTGAAGAGGAAAAATGTAAACCTAGGATTTTTTACCCATTCAAAGTATAATCAGTTCAAGAGTGTGAATGAAATAAAGATTTCTCCAGACCAAAACCAACCAACCAACCAAAAAAAAAAAAAAAAAACCTCCCAAAACACTCCGCTGGGCTTGATTTTGAGTCCTGTCATCACCCTGGCTCATCCTTTCTGAGCATCTATAACTTGTATAAATTGACATGAATGACTTATTGGAAGTACAGAAGACTATCAGACTCAGAAATAGCCCCAAGAAATGGGAAGCTGTAATGTTGGTACACTTCAGGCAATATGAGACAAAGCTATAGACCCATGAAAGGGAACAGCTGAAATGCAAATCCCTGTGTAAAGGTAGTATCTGGAAGAGTAGAGATGAGGAGATCACCCAGAATGCAGCACAGGTATATGAAAGGATAGAAAATATGAACAGGAGGTTAAGAAACATGATGTTTAGACTTAAAAGGATAATATATATCTATGAGGAGTTCAAAAGAGAGAAAGGGGAGAGATTAGGGAAATTTATCTCTATTCAAAGACAAATAATAACTAACTTTTTTTCAGAATAAAAACTCCATATGTGAGCACCTGTTTGAAGAAGTACAATGAGACTTGAGTAAGACCAAGAAAAATATGTTCATACCCTACAAGTTTTACATACAGTAAAACCATATTACAGAGAGTAAAAGAAATGGCTAATTGTAACCAGAGACTGAAGAAGTTGCCTAAAAGAAAAATTGGATAAAGAGATTAGTAGATTAAAATCCTTAAAGAGCTAGGGAAAAAAAAACCCAGAAATTGTTTCAGCCTAGAATTCTAAAGTTTTATTCAAGAGTGAAGATTGACCATTCGTAGAAGACATTTTTTTTTTGGAAAGAAGGAACTCAGAAGGAAAAGAAAGCCGTGAGAAGAACTTAAGGTCCATGTATACAATGGTATATGACTCAGCGATCAGAAAGGATGGATACCCACCATTTGCACTGACATGGACGGGACCGGAGGGGATTATGCTAAGTGAAATAAGTCAAACAGAAAAAGACAATTATCATATGGTTTCACTTATTTGTGGAACATAAGGAATAGCATGGAGGATATTAAGAGAAGGGAGGGAAAACTGAAGGGGATGGGAATCAGAGGGGGAGATGAACCATGAGAGACTATGGACTCCGGGAACCAAACTGAGGGTTTAAGAGGGGAAGGGGGTGGGTGGATGGGTTACCCTGGAGATGAGTATTTTTTTTTAATATTTTATTTATTTATTTGACAGAGAGAGAGAGATCACAAGTCGGCGGAGAGTCAGGCAGAGAGAGAGAGAGAAGCAGGCTCCCGCTGAGCAAAGAGCCTGATGCGGGGCTCGATCCCAGGACACTAAGATCATGACCTGAGCCGAAGGCAGCGGCTTAATCCACTGAGCCACCCAGGTGCCCCCCTGGTGATGAGTATTAAGGAGGGCATGTGTTGCATGGAGCACTGGGTATTATATGGAAACAATGAATGATGGAACACTACATCAGAAACTGATGATGTACTGTATGGTGACTAACATAACATAATAATAAAAAAAGAACATAAAGCAGATGAATTAGTAAACATGTAGATTTTAAAAACTTGCACAATATGGGGGGTAGGTATCACAGTTAAGGCACTTATGTCCTGCGTTTTTCTGAAGGACACAGATATCAATTTTAGACTTTATTTCAAATATACATGTTAAAAATGGAAGGTACCCCTGAAAAGAATAGTGGTAAAAGGTGTAACATTCATACCAGTAGATAAATTA
Organism: Mustela putorius furo; assembly: GCF_011764305.1. Taxonomy (NCBI): domain Eukaryota; kingdom Metazoa; phylum Chordata; class Mammalia; order Carnivora; family Mustelidae; genus Mustela; species Mustela putorius. The sequence continues at coordinate 3,200,831 of NW_025421424.1, forward strand.
AAAAGTGGAAACCCAAATCACTGTATTTTTGATAAAAGTATAAAAACATTGAGAAAAAGAGCACATACCAACCTTAGGTTATTAGTTATGTCCTAGAAGGAAGGGAAAGGAATGACATATAGTGAAATGGGAGGGAAATTTATCAAACATGTTTGCAACCTTGTATTTATTTTTAAAAAAATTGGAAGCAAATGTTAATGTGTTAAGTCTGGGGAGTGTATATTTTAGCCTCTGCAACATTAATTTTTTTTTACCTTTTGTATGCTTCCACTTTTCACAATTAAAAATTCTAATAATGAAGAGTAAATCCAAATGGCTAAAAATATTACAACAATGTTAAAATTCACTAGTAGAAAAATACAAATTCAATAATATGAGATATTAAATTGAGACTGTCCATCAGATAGGCAAAAATTTAAAAGAGCTCTAGCAAGAACTGCTGAAAGAGATGCATGGAAAAAGATAGTCCTTTCTAGTGGAAGCATTATGACTTTGTCAGAAATTAAAATAAAGATAACCTCCTTTTGCAATTTTAGGTCTAAGAATCTACCTCATCAAAATAAAGGATATTTATTTATTATATTTATGTTTGTATGAGCAAAATATGGAAGCAAAACAAATAACCATCCAGTTGTATATTCACATACTTATATGTAATGCATCTAAAAAAGAATGAATTAAAGGTATATCAGTTGAATGTTTTTCATAAAGAATTGTGTAAAAAATGTATAGAGTACAATCCCATTTTTTGAAAAAATCAGAAGATTCCTTGTGTGTGCACATATATGTATATATCCATATATGCCTTATACATTACATGAAGCTAGATAAAAAGAGTACAAAGTGGTGATAAACTCAGGCTTCCTTGGTGTGAGTAAAGACAGTCTGGATCCAGATGGGTAGAGAAGGGAAAGATGAAGGGAAGGAAGGAAGAGAGGGAGGAAAGAAGAAAGAAGAAAGGAAGGAAGGAAGATCCCTTAAAAATAATCAGTGTGGCTTAGTAGGAAGAACATGCAACTCTTGATCTTGGAAACATGAATTCAAGCCCCACATTGGGTAGAGATTAGTTAAACAAATAAATAAATACATAAACTTAAAAAAGAAGCCAGTGTACTTGATAATCACATTTATGCATTTATGTAAAAAAATATTTATACATACAGAATTCATATATATTATCATAAAGTTAAAATCAAAGAATTAAATGACGAAAAGATTAAAACAGTCTTTACATAACTTGTTTGGCAGGCATTTCTCTTCTTGTACATCAGTGGTCACTATGATCTGACTTTTTATTTTTTAGTCTCTTATCTTGTCACATTGTGTTTCCTGTTGGAGCCGCTCAACAATTCTCTTCTCCCACTCTGAGCACTGTTGCTCTTTTATCTGGAATATCTTCTTTACCAAGTTGAAGGAATGTACCTATTTACATGGGAATGAACTGAATTAAATTGATAAAATTTGCTATGTAGTTGAGAAACTGAATTTAGAGAGGCAATTTGGACCAAAGTCAACAATGAAGCCACTGAAAAGGAATAGGTCATGTGATTTGTGACCAATGGAAGAAGTGGGGCCAATGAGAAGTGCAGTCAGATAAACTGGGTGAAACTGATTATAAGGTGTCTGGAAAGGAGTGTTTACCAGAGAGCTGCTGTTTGTTTTCATAGAGTGGAACTACAGCATCAAAAGAAGAATTTCAGGAAGACTTGTCATCAGTGGTACTCAGGACTAGGAAGAAGCTGAGCAGTGTTGGTAATTCAGATACTGACTTATGAAAAACTGGCATAAGGGAAGGAGAGGAAGGACAATGTGAGTGGCAGTTAAGGGATAACTGGTAAGAGTCTACAATTGTCTGGATATCATGGGAGGAGTTCAGGAACAAGTCCAGCATGACTTCACTTGACTTGAGTAATGCAGAAGAAGTTGGTATTACTGGTTTAGAATAATTAGGTATATAACAAATGCACACTGGTTAATTGTAAATAACACACTTACTGCAGTGTGACATTGATATTTATAATTCAATTCACCCTAACAGAACTGCCTTTGATCTCTCTAACCAGAGGCAGGTAGTATGAACTGTATACTAGGTTCCCACTCATGTGCTGATTTCACATACTCTAATGGGGTGCTTTCATGCTTTACTCTAGTTCACACCGATCTTTGCCCTATGCAGAGGTCATTTAAAAATCCTTCTTTTCTTCAAGATTGTGCAAAGATCAGCTTTCAGAGGCAGAGTTTTCTTTCAAAACATCATGAATTTCAAAAGTTGTGCCTTCATGCTCTGGTTATTTACTTTCCTACTAGTTGCTGTCCTAATTTATGCATATTCAGAAATACTGGCAAGGGGTTTTCCTTCAATGTGGAAGTGTTTTGTTAGTTCAAATGTTATTTTCTATAGGAGTGGGAGGGTTTTATACACATGCCTGGGTAAGTGTTGTCTAGAATGCTCTGTGCTGGTAATTAGGAACTCTTCCCTTATGGTACAATCCTTTCAGATGTCCTCGTGGCTGTGGTATCAGAAATAAAAGGTTATTCAGTTAGTGTTTTGGTCAGAGATTTGTGTAAATGATTTAATTTTCACCTAAATGTGGTTTACATCTATCTAGTGGAAATTTATGTAATTAATACAGGAATATGAACAATGTTGATGACCCACCTAACAGTATAGAACAGAAATCCATTTGGAGGTACAATTAATCCTAATTGCTCTTACTCTTGGATCCTCTCTTTTTACCAGGGACAGGTAGCTTTCAGTGGAAAAAGATCTGGGGAAAATTCTATGAATAAAATTCCAAAGCATTTATTCTATGAATAAAATTTCTAGCAATTCAAATAATATTTGCAGAAGTGTGGGTCTCATCTGGAGATTTTACAACTTCCAGAGAGGTCTTTCTCCTGCCTGAGCTTCCTTTATGGAGATAGAATAGTTATTTCTACTGACACATGTTTTTATGATCTAATAAATACTTGAAGCTGGAACCCTTAGGAAGAGATTTTTTTTTTAAGGGAAAAATTGCAAGATTTTGTCTTATGATAAATTTTTTTTTTAAATCAAAGGTTGATATTTACTCCAATTCTGAACAATCATACAACAGCTACTTTTACCCTTCCAGGTGCTGAGTTGGGTTATTCCTTTTAAATTCAGGATGGATGTCCACACAATCAAAATGTGTAACTTCGGACCAGAGAGCCATTTTTTTTCCCCCTGAAGCATGCATTACATGTAGAATACTCACACTGTGTGCATAAATATTTTGTCTCTACATGAACACATAGGTCTGTCTGATTAAAGTGAGGCGACAATGTGGGGTCATAAACAAGATGACATCCCACATAGACTTCTATTTTCTAGGTTTTTAATTCTGTATGCCCTCCCTTAGATCTATGATTCTTGTGGTATTATCTTGAGAGGCTTCCAGGTAGCCTGGAGATTGGAGTCAGGTAGCACTGATATTTTTAATAATATAATATTTGATGCTACTGTCCTGAATTTAAAATTTACTTCTGATGTTTAATGAAATATAAACGTCTTACTGGGTCACACCAAAGCTAGCACTCAACATTTTATTGGGATTTTTCTCACAGTATATGATAACCAGCAGGTTTTTAAATCCTGCTGTGGTCCACAGGCTTAATGACCAGAATTCTTTTTTTTTTTTTTTAAAGATTTTATCTATTCATTTGATAGACAGATCACAAGTAGGCAGAGAGGCAGGCAGAGAGAGAGAGAGGAGGAAGCAGGCTCCCCACTGAGCAGAGAGCCCGATGTGGGGCTCGATCCCAGGACCCTGAGATCATGACCTGCGCTGAAAGCAGAGGCTTAACCCTCTGAGCCACCCAGGCACCCCTAATGACCAGAATTCTTGAGTCAGACTAAGATGCACCTTTTATGGAATCTAAATTTAAAAGTTAGTTTTAGTTTTCATAGGCTTATTGACTAATGTCCATAGTAATTTCTAAGATATGTCAGTATTCTGAGATACTTTGAAACTCATAGTGAGTGCTTTGGACAAAAATTGAAGGCATTATGGAGAGCTATCTCACCTAGTCTTATCCATTCCACGATGCCCAGCATGGATACAGACAAAGGAAAGATAATTTTACTTCTAAGAGTTTTCCCTATAAACATTATTTACTCTTTTGCTCCCCCCTAGCAACACTGTTGTGTCACCTACATCGCTTTGTCATGTCCCAAGGGAACTTAGCCAACATCAGAGGAAGTTGATTCCCACTTTCTACCAAAATAGATATATCTAGGCAACGTCAAAGCAAATTGATTAAAATTTTAAAAACTTCCGTCCGTGGAACAGGTCTTTTTGAAATCCAGTGCTTTGCTGCATCTGTTCTTTTTGCTTTCCTTCTCTCTACCTCATTTAGCTGGTAGGTATGACCATTAAGGAGAATGTTTAATTTCCAAATCTAAAAAAGCCTAACTCTTTTAATTAGGGGCTTCAAAAATAGTGATTCAAAGGGGCACATGCACCCTAATGTTTATAGCAGCATTGTCTATAATAGCCAAAATATGGAAAGAGCCCAGATGTCCATCAACAGATGAATGGTTAAAGAAGAAGTAAGATATCTATATCTATATCTATATCTATATCTATCTATATATAAAATGTTACTCAGCCATCAAAACGAATGAAATCTTTCCATTTTATTACGCAAAGTCAAATAAGTTAGTCAGAGAAAGACAAATACCCTATGATACCACACATATGTAGAATTTAAAAAGCAAAACAGATCAACATAGGGGAAGGGAAGGAAAAATAAAATTAGCTAGAAACAGAGGGAGGCAAACCATTAGAGACTCTTAGCTCTAGGAAATAAACTGAAGGTTGCTGGAGGGGGGTGGGTGGGGGATGGGGTAACTGGGTGATGGGTATGAAGGAGAGCACTTGATATAATGAGCACTGGGTATTATATACAACTGATGAATCACTAAATTCTACCCCTGAAACTAATAATATATGTTAACTAAATTGAATTAAAAAAAAAAATAAGGGCTCTTCATAGCCACATATTTCCCTCCTGGAAGATCTCAAAGAACTTTAAAATTTTCACTGTGATCAAATGTAAACTCTCATTATTAGAATCAGAATCATTTCACTATCCACTACATATGTCTAAATTAAAGGTGGAAAAGTGGCAGCTTAAACCTGTGAGGCTTCCCAGCACTTGAAGATAGAGAATGAAGAAGAATTCTGTATCCTATTCCCTAAATGGTTTCAAGAAACAGAGCTGGAATATGTTGTTGCCAGATTGGATCTGCCTAGCTTTTTAAACTAGTATTTCCCTATCAGTAAGGGTTAAATCAAATACTCAAGGTCATACATTTAGGGTCTTGTGGCTTACGTTTCCAAGGAGAAAAGGGTTGCTCTAGCTACTTATGATCACCCTCACTCAGGAAGTATGTTGGTCCAGAAGCAATTCAGAAGCAGATTTCATGCAGTCATACATAGAGGAGGGCTGTTTGGTGAGAAGTGATGGGAAGAGTTTAGGGCTCCAGGTAGAAAGACTTGGGAGTCCTTCAACATGTGTGAACACAAAGTGTTGTAGATGAACTCCAGGAAATTGAGTCTCATACATATAGATGGACAAAATCCAATTAAATGGGAAGTCTTGGACCTGGGATCTTTCCTTAAAGTTCACGTAATTTGGTGTCTACTCTCTGTATTTTTTCCATGATGTTCCTTTAATTGAAAGTGATACATCATTCTGTCAAAAAGTTTGAAAATATTAAAAAACAAATAACTCTTTATCCCACTATCTGGATTTAACTGTTACAAATATTTGGATAAATATCTTTGTAGGGTTTTACATGCATATGAAGAAAAGAAGGAAGACGGAAGTCCTCTGTATTTGTGATCTGACCAGGCGTAAGGAGGTAGAAGGTGATCTTCACTGTCATCCAAATATAATATTTTCTTTAATAGGATAGGAGTTTGGGACCTAGGACATATTGCTGATAGTAATTTACAATGAATTACCTGGAGAATTTTCTCAGTTCCTCCATTCCCTATAATAAACCTGCTTTGTGATTTTGTAAATATTTGTATATCAGGGCTTGATCAGAATAAAAACAAGACAGGAATAGTTTGAAGCTTTGAAATAATGGAGAAATTATGATTTTATTTATTTGAAGACTTGGTCAATTTTTTAAAGATTTTATTTATTTATTTGAGAGAAAGAAAGCATGCATGCCCAAGTGTGGTAGGGAGGGAGAGAGAGAAGCAGACTCCCCACTGAGGAGGGAGCCACACATGGGCAGGATTTTATTTAGTGTAGATAAACATCTGTATAATTATTTAACCTTCTGACATATCAGCCTTTTACCCTTATTTTCTTATTTCCTTTCCGTTCTTTTGAAAGGGAAGGTGGTGAATAGAAGGTTTTGTGAAATAGTACCATTTTAGAGGGGTTCCAATTTCAAACTAAACCATATCTGCCTCTTACATTTAGCATTTAGACTTTATGTATCCTTTTCAGCTATGTTCATCTGTCTAAAAGGAATACTTGGTAGGTACTTCTATTTTTACCATTTTACCCACAGTGAATTTGGCTGTAACAATCATAATTAATAAAGAAGACAACAGAGATAATGTGTTGATGACAGCTTAAGCTAATTATAAAACCTCAGAGATGCCCCTAAGGGTCTTATTTTTATCAGATTCTTATTATGCTAAACTGAATCAAGATGTTCACTCATCATTTCAGGTGCGGGTAAATGTGCTAAATGGTGTGGAATTTTATGACTATAAAAGGTCAAATTTCAAGAGTTTTCTTTTTAAAGGAAATTTCATGGAATTTAAAATGTGAAGTCCAATCATACTGAATTCATTGGCAACCAGACCTGCTTAAAGGTGAAACCTCATTTCCCCAGGGGTTTCAAGTGAGAGAGGAGAAAGTCCCCTCAGGTTGCTCCCCCTTCTGCCAGGTTTCAGTTATAACAGAGAATCTTTTCACAAAATATAGTCAATTTATACTTCAGGAATTTAAAACATATTTCATTGGCTCATCTGGACACTGGAAAATCTTATATTCTTTCCCAAATGACTTGGCACATTAGTTTGGCACACACTGAGAACTCACACACCTGGCAAGCCACCTCGACTTTCCTGACGCTCAGAAGGAGGTCTCCAAACCTGCAAGCATTTTGGATGGTAAGTTGGGTTCAATGTGCCCAAGTCCAAGAAGCATGAAAACAACCATTCACATTCAGAGATGGGGCTATGCGGGGCTAAAGTCAGGGGGAGAAGAAAGACAGAGGCTCAAAAAAGAAAAGGAAAAGAGATAAAGATATACTCATACTCTTCAGTCAAGGTTTAATAAAGTCAAAGACTTGTCCCAGTGAGTTTATTCTTGATTTCATAATTTTTCATTTTCAGATATTCAGTCATCCTTTGTGAATAACTTGAAGTCAGATTTCTTGTAAAATCTGGGAATAATGCTGGTCTAATTTTCTAACATTAAATAATACAAAACCAATGGTTTCTCTGGTGGGGCCACAATTCTGCAAACACAGGCAAGATCTATGACTTGATACTTATAGCTGTTTCTATTAGCTGTGACTCAGCTGTTGACTTCACAACAGCTAGGGGACTTTGAAAGTGTGGGGAGCTAGAGGACTCTTGGACATGCAGACCCAATGTAATAAAAGTATCTAAGGACATTGTCCATGCTCCATAGTAATGATTCTTTATGACATATGGAAAATGTCCAATATAGTGCCTGGTACATAGTAAAAACTCAGTAATATTGGATCCCTTATAATCATCATCATTATAAGGGATTCAGCACCAGGGGTAACTTGGCACTTCAGCACTAGGAATAAATTGTTTCTTGCCAAATTTTGATTACTGAACTCCTGAAGGTTCTAGAGGGGATGTGTCTTTGAATCAATATGGATAATAGCACAGAAGTCACTCAATTATTTGTTGAAAAAATGAGTGAACTAAAACATGAATGTATGAATGGCTGAAATCAGAGCTTCTGTGGGAGCACAGTAAGCCAAGAAGATATTTTTTCCCCCAAGGCTCTAGTTTCTCTTGGACATGTTTTAAATTTGCTCTGCATGTGGAGATAGAAAAATATCTATCTTATCTGTGGGGATCAGTAGGGGCTAGCAGGAAGTTGGGAAGAGAAAAGGGAGGTGTCTTAGTAGAAATCAGGGCCAGTTAGGAGAGATAGGGGAAAAAAATGCTCAGAATCTAGATGAATCATGGGTATAGGGCTAGACTTTAGGGTTTGCAAAGTAGGTTTTTCATAGACTGTAGAGTAGCAGGCCACAGTTAAGGGGCAGAGTCATCTTACGTTGCATTAACCCATTGTTTTATTTATTATTTATCTACCTTTATTCACTTTGTAAGTCCTTGTTGAGTATTTATCATATGTTAGGTGTTTCATTACTTACCAAGACACAACAGTGAGCAATACATGGTCCTTTAAAGTCTAGTTGAAGAAAGAAGATAAGGGACACCGTTTTAAATTCTTTTGTTCCTACATCCAGTTCTGCATTCCATAGTGTTTTGCCAGAGACAAATATTTCACAAGTAGTGTCTCCTTTGTGAAAGGCTCCGCTGAGGAAAACACTCTTATCTAGGCTAGCACTCTAATTAAGAACTTTTCTTTTTCTTTGTGTGTTTGTATAATTCCTAACTTAACTGTATAAATGAATTTTCCTCTAAAGCCAAAATATAAAACATTTGGTTGCACAGTGTAGTATGTGGGCAAAACTGTCCACAAGAACACTCACTGGTAATTACAAAAATGATATCTTGTGGCCATGGCTAACAAGGCGAAAAGAGATGGAAGCAGTTTTTTTTTTTTTTTCTTTTTTCTTTTCTAGCAGAGAGAATGTGGTAGCATACTTGGTTCTGGCAGGGAAAAGGGAGACATGAAAAAGGAATTAAATCCACACTTTAAAAAATTATGGCCTGTGAGCTATATATCTTAAGTCATAATTAATTCAAGTAGGAATTATTTCCTTGGAATGTTTTTTAGGTATTTAGGAATGATCTTGAGCAATATTTGGTACAACCAAATTGCAGAACCTTGGAAACATTCAGACACCCCTCCATATTTCTTGAAGCTCATTGTCATGGGACTTGACCTAAAAACACTCTTTATACAGCCAGATTTTAGCCATTTGTGGGATTACAGGACAAAGTTGATATATTTTTTTTCCTGGCCATTTGGGACACTTCCAGGTGGTATAAAGGAACTAGAAGCATGGCAGCAGTAATTTATTTTTGGTCCAAGTGTGGTTTTACAAATGCATTTCCACAGAACTCCATGCCATCTTCTCTATCTCTGTCCTCCTGTTGATACTGCCTTATGTAGAGCTATTAAAATTTTAACACAGCAGAGCAGTATGCATGGAGAGACTACTCATCAAAATGCAAAAATAGCATAGTCCCTAAAAATGTACATCTCTTTCAATTACTAGTTCCTAATTGCATTTTATTTTAAAACCCGTTACTGTTCTTTGGCTACTATATCCTACTTTCTGTAATTCTCTCTTTGAACTACAGTAGGATAAGTGTGGGTCCTGGAAAAATGGTGATGTCAGTGATTTGACTTCCACTTCCCTGGAAGCCTCTCCCATATTTTTTAGAAGAGTCTTTCCATTTCTATTTGTGCTAAACCTCTATGAAAGTTTCTTCTCAGGGAAAAAATCTGTCAGCAATCATTCACACCTTGATGCAAATTTAGACCAATACATTACCCTTCCCTGGGGTATATGCACTTTAAGATTTTCCTCTAAATATATAACAGCATTTTGCCTGTTTCTAGAGGAATTTAAGCTCTATTCCATCAAGCAGTGGGACTGGTATTTTACTAGGGAAGAACCTTCCTAGATGTCCCTGGTATTCTACCAGGCAGCTCTTATGTGTAAGGCTGCTTCTTCCCATAAACTGTACTTCATTTCCCAACTTGGATACAGATTAAAGGCCTGAACTCACACTGACCAAGATGCAATGGTGCAGCCACTGTGAAAAACAGTATGGAGTTTTCTCTAAAATTTAAAAATAGAACTATCCTATGATCCAGTAATCACACTAGTGGGTATTTATCCCCCAAACTACAAAAACACTAATTCAAAGGGATACTTGCAACACTGTTTATTGTAGCCTTATTTACAATAGCCAAATGATAGAACCAGCCCAAGTGTCCTCTGATAGATGAATAGATAAAGAAGAAGTGGTTTATATACATAATGGAATATTGTTCAGCCATAAAAAGAATGGAATTTTGCCATGTGCAAAGACATAGATGGATCTAGGGAGTATTATGCTAGTTGAAATAAAGTCAGAGTAAGACATATACCACACGATTTCACTCATATGTGGAATTTAAGAAACAAAACTAATGGGCAAAGGAAACAAAGAGAAAGAGGCAAACCAAGAACCAGACTCTTAACTATACGGAAAAAACTGATCGTTACCTAAGGGGAGGTAAATGGGGAGATGGAGGAATAAGGGAGAAGAAGGGGAAAAAAAAAAAAGGCTGTGGATTCCATTTTGGGAATACTCTTGCTCTCTTTCCAATTGCTCATCCTGGAAAAGGTCAGCTGTCATATTATGAGGCATCCTTGTGAAGAAACCTTAGCATAAAGGTCAGGTAAGAAGTGGGTTGGGACTGGGGAGAAGACTGAGTCGTTGGACCACTAATTGTTTTTCTTTTTCTTTTTCTTTGTTTGTTTGTTTTTCTTTTAAATAATAACAAATTCCCCAAACCGTGAGGCCAGGTCTTCTTGAGGACATGTGGCCAGCCTTGGCATTTGCTGAGTCCTCTACTGCACAGGATTCTCACTGAGTTAGCAAACATGTGGCCTAACAGAATTCTTGGTGTGAGAGATTGAGTCCTTCCCACAATCATATGAATGAGTTTGGAAGTGGATCTCCTACGGCCACGCCTGCAGATGAGACCACAGCCCTGGCCTGTGACTGCAACTTCATGAGAAAGTTTGAGCCGGATGTACCCATCTAAGAAGACAGGCCTGGATTTATGACTCAATGACACTGTGAAATAATAAATGCTTGTTGTTTAGAGCCTCTAATTTTTAGAGTAATTTGTTACACAGTATTAGAATATGAATCCAGGGGACAAGAGAGTTGAATTCCCAATAAGGAAAGGTGGATTTATAGTCTCCTCTTCATACTTTCTATAAAATTGAGAATTTCTCATGATCTTGTCTGATAATTCAGCAAATTGGCTTCCTGGGGTTCATTGCCAACTCTTCCCTCTTCCTTCCTTTACCTTCTTTGAGCCAGTCATACCGTAATACAACATGTTTCTTTTTTTAAAAAAATATTTTATTTATTTATTTGACAGAGAGATCAGGAGTAGGCAGAGAGGCGGACAGAGAGAGAGGAAGGGAAGCACCGATACAACATGTTTCTTGTAAGAAATCCACCTTCTGGGGCGCCTGGGTGGCTCAGTGGGTTAAAGCCTCTGCCTTCGGCTCAGGTCATGATTGCAGCATACTGGGATTGAGCCCTGCATCGGACTCTCTGCTCGGTGGGGAGCCTGCTTCCTCCTCTCTCTCTGCCTGCTTGTGATCTCTATCTGTCAAATAAATAAATAAAATCTAAAAAGAAAGAAAGAAAGAAAGAAACCCACCTTCTCTCCCACCACCCCTCTTACATCCTTCTTTGCTTTTATTCAGAGTGAAGGAGGGATAAAATAATTTGAGTTAAAATGAGACATTAATGCTCCTGAAAATAGATATACTTGGGAGTGATGTGTTGGAATCTCCAGGCGTGCTGGAGCCCTTGGAGTCGGGGACAAAATGTGGCTGGTGATCACCCAAGATGGCATGCGGAAGTTAGGGGTTAGGAGTGAGGGACCCAGGTAACAAGTATTATTTTTTTGGCCTTTTTTTTTAAACAAACTGGGAAGGGGCTGTTCTGCTGGGTTTTGGGCGGAGAGGCAGGGGGCAGGATTTAGTTGTTCTTAGAATATAGAATCTTTATGATTAGGAATAAAAGCTGAGTTGAGACTGGTTCTCTCTCCAGCATCACCTCTGTTCCTCATTTCTTTGTCAAGGGGAGGAGTGGTTGTTAACCAAACAAGATTTATGTTTCCACTGAACAAATTTTGAAGGAGAGGAAAATGCCTACTCAGGCAACATGCCATGAGATCCTTAGCAAGCTTCAGGATGTACATCTTAAGAAAAATACTTTCATTTGAAGCTATGGAAAAGTAAAAGACATATTCAACAATAGTTGACAATGACATTCAAAAGATAGTTACAAGGCAGAAACTCAGAAGGGCAGGGTTTACTAATGACATTGATACTCCTTGGTGGAAACTAAAGCTCTAATTCATGAGCTTACTGCAGAGAAGTTCCTATTAAGGGATTATAACAATGATCAATGAGATGGAAATTAATAAAAGTAAAAAGGTAAACCACTGATCAGGTATTTCTTTTTTTAAATTTTTTAAAAAAGATTTTATTTATTTATTTGACAAAGATCACAAGTAGGCAGAGAGGCAGGCAGAGAGAGAGGGGGAAGCAGGCTCCCCGCTGAGCAGGGAGCCCAATGAGGGGCTCAATCCCAGAACACTGGGATCATGACCTGAGTAGAAGGCAGAGGCTTAACCCACTGAGCCACCCAGGTGCCCCTGATGAGGTATTTCTAATTGGGCTTGAGTTCTCAGGACACTGTGTACAGAAGTAATCTCTTTAAGAATGTGACTTTTTTACCTTCTCCCAATTCAGGTCTGGATGGAACACTTTTGACTATATCACAGGATAGTGATGTTGCAGGGATGGCTGTATGGGGTCAATTTCTTCCCCCACCTGATGCTGCACAGCATTTTGCCTTTTACATTCAGTTGCCATTAAGTCTGTCTGATGGAAAGACTCTGTCCTATTGGCAAGAACAGGGTAGTGATCTGTCCTTGCACACTAGGTAACTTCTGATTTTGGCTCCATCAATAGATATGCTTCCTTTCTATTACCCAACCTATAATGACTTTTTTTTTTTTTTTTTAGAACAAAATAATATGGGAGGGTGAAGCCTGAATAAAAGAGAGTAAGAAACCGAGAAAAAAAGATGCAAGCATGACAACAGTAGTAGAAGATTCCATTTTCTTTCGTTTTTCTCCTCTCCTTCCATCTAGGGTAATTTTTCCCTTTAGATTTTCTTCTGAATTCAAAGCATAATAAAAGATATTGATTCTAAGTCCCATGATCTCTTTCCTATTTTAATTCTTTACAAAGAGGTACTTGATAAAAAGTTGATATAAAAAGCAGTTTATTGAAGATGGTGGAGAAGTAGCAAGCTGAGACTGCTTCAGCTAGCCGGAGATCAGCTAGATAGCTTATCTAAAGATTGCAAACACCTGAAAATCCATCGGCAGATCGAAGAGAAGAAGAACAGCAATTCTGGAAACAGAAAAACAACCACTTTCTGAAAGGTAGGACCGGCGGAGAAGTGAATCCAAAGCGACGGGAAGATAGACCCCGGGGGGAGGGGCCGGCTCCCGGCAAGCGGCGGAGCAACCGCGCACAAAATCAGGACTTTTAAAAGTCTGTTCCGCGGAGGGACATCGCTCCAGAGGCTAAACCGGGGCGAAGCCCACGCGGGGTCAGCGTGGCCTCAGGTCCCGCAGGGTCACAGAAGGATCGGGGGTGTCTGAGTGTCGCAGAGCTTGCGGGTATTGGAACGGGAAAGCCGGCTACAGAGACAGAGCCGACAGTAAGCTCGCAGCTCCGTGTTACCTTGAACCGGTCGCAGGCTCGGTGAGCTCGGAGCGCGGCCGGAGGTCAGGCAGACGGGAGTAACTGGGCGCTGTTCTCTGAGGGCGCACTGAGGAGTGGGGCCCTGGGCTCTCGGCTCCTCCGGGCCGGAGACCAGGAGGCCGCCATTTGTATTCCCGTCCTCCGGAACTCTACGGAAAGCGCTCAGGTAACAAAAGCTCCTGAAAGCAAACCCGAGCGGATTACTCACCCCAGCCCCGGGTAAGGGGGCGGTGTAATTCCGCCTGGGGCAAAGACACTTGAGAATCACTACACCAGGCCCCTCCCCCAGAAGATCAACAAGAAATCCAGCCGAGACCAAGTTCACCTACCAAGGAGTGCGGTTTCAATACCAAGGAGAGCAGCAGAATTCCAGAGGAGGAGAAAGCAAAGCACGGAACTCAAGGCTTTTTCCCTGTGATTTTTTTTAGTCTTGCAGTTAATTTAATTTTTTCTTTTTTTTTTTTTTTTTTTTTTTTTCTCGCCTTCGGGGTAAAAATTTTTTTTTTTTTTTTAACTGTTACCTTTTTCTTTTTTAACGATTTTTTACTAGTTTATCTAATATATATATATATATTTTTACATTTTTCTTAGGTGTTTTCTTTTTTTAAAAAAAATTCTTTTTTTTTTTTTTCTTTTTTCTTTCTTCCTTTTTGAACCTCTTTTTATCCCCTTTCTCCCCACTCACGATTTTGGATCTCTTCTAATTTGGCTAAAGCATATTTTCCTGGGGTTGTTGCCACCCTTTTAGTATTTTACTTGCCCCTTCATTTACTCTTATCTGGACAAAATGACAAGACGTAAAAATTCACCACAAAAAAAAGAACAAGAGGCAGTACCGAAGGCTAGGGACCTAATCAATACAGACATCGGTAATATGTCAGATCTAGAGTTCAGAATGACAATTCTCAAGGTTCTAGCCGGGCTCGAAAAAGGCATGGAAGATATTAGAGAAACCCTCTCGAGAGATATAAAAGCCCTTTCTGGAGAAATAAAAGAACTAAAATCTAACCAAGTTGAAATCAAAAAAGCTATTAATGAGGTGCAATCAAAAATGGAGGCTCTCACTGCTAGGATAAATGAGGCAGAAGAAAGAATTAGTGATATAGAAGACCAAATGACAGAGAATAAAGAAGCTGATCAAAAGAGGGACAAACAGCTACTGGACCACGAGGGGAGAATTCGAGAAATAAGTGACACCATAAGACGAAACAACATTAGAATAATTGGGATTCCAGAAGAAGAAGAAAGTGAGAGGGGAGCAGAAGGTATACTGGAGAGAATTATTGGGGAGAATTTCCCCAATATGGCAAAGGGAACAAGCATCAAAATTCAGGAGGTTCAGAGAATGCCCCTCAAAATAAATAAGAATAGGCCCACACCCCGTCACATAATAGTAAAATTTACAAGTCTCAATGACAAAGAGAAAATCCTGAAAGCAGCCCGGGAAAAGAAGTCTGTAACATACAATGGTAAAAATATTAGATTGGCAGCTGACTTATCCACAGAGACCTGGCAGGCCAGAAAGAGCTGGCATGATATTTTCAGAGCACTAAACGAGAAAAACATGCAGCCAAGAATACTATATCCAGCTAGGCTATCATTGAAAATAGAAGGAGAGATTAAAAGCTTCCAGGACAAACAACAACTGAAAGAATTTGCAAATACCAAACCAGCTCTACAGGAAATATTGAAAGGGGTCCTCTAAGCAAAGAGAGAGCCTACAAGTGGTAGATCAGAAAGGAACAGAGACCATATACAGTAACAGTCACCTTACAGGCAATACAATGGCACTAAATTCATATCTCTCAATAGTTACCCTGAATGTGAATGGGCTAAATGCCCCTGTCAAAAGACACAGGGTATCAGAATGGATAAAAAAAACAAAACCCATCTATATGTTGCCTCCAAGAAACACATTTTAAGCCCGAAGACACCTCCAGATTTAAAGTGAGGGGGTGGAAAAGAATTTACCATGCTAATGGACATCAGAAGAAAGCAGGAGTGGCAATCCTTATATCAGATCAATTAGATTTTAAGCCAAAGACTGTAATAAGAGATGAGGAAGGACACTATATCATACTCAAAGGGTCTGTCCAACAAGAAGATTTAACAATTTTAAATATCTATGCCCCCAACGTGGGAGCAGCCAACTATATAAACCAATTAATAACAAAATCAAAGAAACACATAAACAACAATACAATAATAGTAGGGGACTTTAATATTCCCCTCACTGAAATGGACAGGTCATCCAAGCAAAAGATCAGCAAGGAAATAAAGGCCTTAAATGACACACTGGACCAGATGGACATCACAGATATATTCAGAATATTTCATCCCAAAGCAACAGAATACACATTCTTCTCTAGTGCACATGGTACATTCTCCAGAATAGATCACATCCTCGGTCCTAAATCAGGACTCAACCGGTATCAAAAGATTGGGATCATTCCCTGCATATTTTCAGACCACAATGCTCTAAAGCTAGAACTCAACCACAAAAGGAAGTTTGGAAAGAACCCAAATACATGGAGACTAAAGAGTATCCTTCTAAAGAATGAATGGGTCAACCGGGAAATTAAAGAAGAATTTAAAAAAATCATGGAAACAAATGATAATGAAAATACAACGGTTCAAAATCTGTGGGACACAACAAAGGCAGTCCTGAGAGGAAAATATATAGCGGTACAAGCCTTTCTCAAGAAACAAGAAAGGTCTCAGGTACACAACCTAACCCTACACCTAAAGGAGCTGGAGAAGGAACAAGAAAGAAACCCTAAGCCCAGCAGGAGAAGAGAAATCATAAAGATCAGAGCAGAAATCAATGAAATAGAAACCAAAAAAACAATAGAACAAATCAACGAAACTAGGAGCTGGTTCTTTGAAAGAATTAATAAAATTGATAAACCCCTGGCCCGACTTATCAAAAAGAAAAGAGAAAGGACCCAAATAAATAAAATCATGAATGAAAGAGGAGAGATCACAACTAACACCAAGGAAATACAAACTATTATAAGAACATACTATGAGCAACTCTACGGCAATAAATTTGACAATCTGGAAGAAATGGATGCATTCCTAGAAACATATAAACTACCACAACTGAACCATGAAGAAATAGAAAGCCTGAACAGACCCATAACCAGTAAGGAGATTGAAACAGTCATTAAAAATCTCCAAACAAACAAAAGCCCAGGGCCAGACGGCTTCCCGGGGGAATTCTACCAAACATTTAAAGAAGAACTAATTCCTATTCTCCTGAAACTGTTCCAAAAAATAGAAATGGAAGGAAAACTTCCAAACTCATTTTATGAGGCCAGCATCACCTTGATCCCAAAACCAGACAAGGATCCCACCAAAAAAGAGAGCTATAGACCGATATCCTTGATGAACACAGATGCGAAAATACTCAACAAAATACTAGCCAATCGGATTCAACAGTACATTAAAAAGATTATTCACCACGACCAAGTGGGATTTATTCCAGGGCTGCAAGGTTGGTTCAACATCCGCAAATCAGTCAATGTGATACAACACATCAATAAAAGTAAGAACAAGAACCATATGATACTCTCAATAGATGCTGAAAAAGCATTTGACAAAGTACAACATCCCTTCCTGATCAAAACTCTTCAAAGTGTAGGGATAGAGGGCACATACCTCAATATCATCAAAGCCATCTATGAAAAACCCACCGCAAATATCATTCTCAATGGAGAAAAACTGAAAGCTTTTCCGCTAAGGTCAGGAACACGGCAGGGATGTCCATTATCACCACTGCTATTCAACATCGTACTAGAGGTCCTAGCCTCAGCAATCAGACAACAAAAGGAAATTAAA
The DNA here is from genome assembly GCF_011764305.1 of Mustela putorius furo. Lineage (NCBI taxonomy): Eukaryota > Metazoa > Chordata > Mammalia > Carnivora > Mustelidae > Mustela > Mustela putorius. Next base: position 3,218,427 of record NW_025421424.1, read on the forward strand.
GGCATCCCAAATCGGCAAAGAAGAAGTCAAATTATCACTCTTCGCAGATGATATGATACTATATGTGGAAAACCCAAAAGACTCCACTCCAAAACTGCTAGAACTTATACAGGAATTCAGTAAAGTGTCAGGATATAAAATCAATGCACAGAAATCAGTTGCATTTCTCTACACCAACAGCAAGACAGAAGAAAGAGATATTAAGGAGTCAATCCCATTTACAATTGCATCCAAAACCATAAGATACCTAGGAATAAACCTAACCAAAGAGACACAGAATCTATACTCAGAAAACTATAAAGTACTCATGAAAGAAATTGAGGAAGACACAAAGAAATGGAAAAATGTTCCATGCTCCTGGATTGGAAGAATAAATATTGTGAAAATGTCTATGCTACCTAAAGCAATCTACACATTTAATGCAATTCCTATCAAAGTACCATCCATCTTTTTCAAAGAAATGGAACAAATAATTCTAAAATTTATATGGAACCAGAAAAGACCTCGAATAGCCAAAGGGATATTGAAAAAGAAAGCCAACGTTGGTGGCATCACAATTCCGGACTTCAAGCTCTATTACAAAGCTGTCATCATCAAGACAGCATGGTACTGGCACAAAAACAGACACATAGATCAATGGAACAGAATAGAGAGCCCAGAAATAGACCCTCAACTCTATGGTCAACTAATCTTCGACAAAGCAGGAAAGAATGTCCAATGGAAAAAAGACAGCCTTTTCAATAAATGGTGCTGGGAAAATTGGACAGCCACATGCAGAAAAATGAAATTGGACCATTTCCTTACACCACACACAAAAATAGACTCAAAATGGATGAAGGACCTCAATGTACGAAAGGAATCCATCAAAATCCTTGAGGAGAACACGGGCAGCAACCTCTTCGACCTCTGCCGCAGCAACATCTTCCTAGGAACAACGCAAAAGGCAAGGGAAGCAAGGGAAAAAATGAACTACTGGGATTTCATCAAGATCAAAAGCTTTTGCACAGCAAAGGAAACAGTTAACAAAATCAAAAGACAACTGACAGAATGGGAGAAGATATTTGCAAACGACATATCAGATAAAGGACTAGTGTCCAGAATCTATAAAGAACTTAGCAAACTCAACACCCAAAGAACAAATAATCCAATCAAGAAATGGGCAGAAGACATGAACAGACATTTCTGCAAAGAAGACATCCAGATGGCCAACAGACACATGAAAAAGTGCTCCATATCACTTGGCATCAGGGAAATACAAATCAAAACCACAATGAGATATCACCTCACACCAGTCAGAATGGCTAAAATCAACAAGTCAGGAAATGACAGATGCTGGCGAGGATGCGGAGAAAGGGGAACCCTCCTACACTGTTGGTGGGAATGCAAGCTGGTGCAGCCACTCTGGAAAACAGCATGGAGGTTCCTCAAAATGTTGAAAATAGAACTGCCCTATGACCCAGCAATTGCACTATTGGGTATTTACCCTAAAGATACAAATGTAGTGATCCAAAGGGACACATGCACCCGAATGTTTATAGCAGCAATGTCCACAATAGCCAAACTATGGAAAGAACCTAGATGTCCATCAACAGATGAATGGATCAAGAAGATGTGGTATATATACACAATGGAATACTATGCAGCCATCAAAAGAAATGAAATCTTGCCATTTGCAACAACATGGATGGAACTAGAGCGTATCATGCTTAGCGAAATAAGTCAAGCAGAGAAAGACAACTATCATATGATCTCCCTGATATGAGGAAGTGGTGATGCAACATGGAGGCTTAAGTGGGTAGAAGAATAAATGAAACAAGATGGGATTGGGAGGGAGACAAACCATAAGTGACTCTTAATCTCACAAAACAAACTGAGGGTTGCCGGGGGGAGGGGGCTGGGGAGAAGGGGGTGGGATTATGGACATTGGGGAGGGTATGTGATTTGGTGAGTGCTGTGAAGTGTGTAAACCTGGTGATTCACAGACCTGGGGATAAAAATATATGTATATAAAAAATATATGTTTATAAAAAATAAAAAATAAAAAAAAAAAAAAAAAAAAAAAAAAAAAAAAAAAAAAAAAATGAAGGTCTATTCCAAAATTCATTTTACGTTAAAATGAAGGTCTATTCCAAAATCAAGGGATATAGTAAGAAAATCGACCACTGAGAAAACAGAATCCAAAATTTAGAGTTGTCTTCAAATAGTTTCAAGGAGGTATTCTTTGTTATTCAATCAGCATATATTTAAACACAACAAAAAGTACTTTAAATTTAGAAAAAAAAAATCACAATTTTAAAAAGGAAATAAGTTATAAAAAAGTATTTTTAGAGAAATAAGAAAATAAATCAGAAACATATTCCTTTTAAAATGGAAGCATTAAAAAAGATGCATAAAACAGACAAAAAACAAGAATGGGGAAAATATTAAAAATATTTATGTTCAGGGGCCTGGGTGGCTCAGTGTTTGGTTAAAGTCTCAGCTTTGGGCTCAGGTCATGATCTCAGGGTCCTGGGATCGAGCCCCGCATTGGACTCTCTGCTCAGCAGGGAGCCTGCTTCCCCCTCCCCACTCCCGCCTGCTTCTGTGCCTACTTGTGATCTCTGTCAAATAAATAAATAAAATCTTAAAAAAATATACTTAGGTTCAGCAAATTTCAACTCTAACTCATAACAATCCAACACATCAAATAATTACCACCCTCAACCACCAACCCCCTTCAGTTTATCCCTCTGGCCCCCCAGGCCCTACTCCAAGATAAACTGGCAAACTCTTATGTCAACTGTATGCAGTCTTCCTGGATCTCCCTGCAGCAGGATCCTCTTGGTTGTACGCCCTATTTCTTACATCACATGGCATGGGATAAAAGCTTGCCTCATCAATTTTCAGTCATTGCTAAAATACGCATTTAAAACTACGCTAATTCTTTAGCTTCAAGCTATGATATGTTGTGTTTTGGTTGGTGTTCAATTCTAAACATTTCATCATCTTTCTTTAAAATTCTACTTTGGCTCATGGATTTTCTTATATGCGTGTGTTTTACATTTGTGGGAGAGACAATCTTTTTGTTATTAAGTATTACAGAAATCTTGAGCTCTATGTCTCTTTAATTGAGAAGTGTTTTGCAGCCTAGTACATTATACTGTCATGTTTTAGAGGCTTGAAACAAATGTATATTCTCTTAAAGGGATCTCTGTTTAAAGGGATCATTCATTCATCCAAGCAACCTTGTTAAAATATACTGTTCAAAGTTTCTATTTTGTTGCTGCTTTCTGATCAGCTTAATATGTTGGTTTTCGAGAAAGGTATTTTCAACAGTTTCAGTAGGATTTCATATTTTTTAATTTTAATTTGTAATTGAGTCAACTTTCGCTTTATGTATTTTGAAGTCATGTTGTCAAGTGGGTCTAGGTTCTCAGAATTCTATCTTTCTAGCCATTTGGTCTTCCCTATTCCTAGCAACACCTATTGCCTTAAAGTGTTTGTTTGTTTGTTTGTTTGTTTGTTTTTTGTATAATAAAGTGATCTTCCAAGTTATATTTTAAAAAAAAAAAAAAAAAAAAAAAAAAAAAAAAAAAAAAAAAAAAAAGCAGTTTATTAAAAAAAAAATGCAGGTTATGACTGGAAGGAAGACTGAATAGTTGGACCTGAAACTGTGTTTTGTTTGTTTGAATAACAACAAAATCCCAACATCACGAGGCCAGATATTCCTGAAGACAGATGAATAGCTACAGCATTTGCTGGGTCTTGTCCTGCACAACAGTTCTTACTAAGCCAGTAGATACTGGGCTTACCAGAAACCTTGGTGGGTGGGTGCAGATTAAAACATGGAACTTGTGCTCTAAGACTACCTCTATCTCACTTAGGGAAAACTGGAGGGATACATGCAAGATTATTTCTGTGTAGAAGAGTATTTTCATATTTGGATTAAAGCAGAATGATTTGATCATTTACTTAAATTTATTTTGATTTAAGGTTGACAAAAGTGATGAGGTCCTGAGTAGGCTGTGTTAATGCTTAAGAAAGTAATCAAGCAGAGTGCCTGGGTGGCTCAGTGGGTTAAGCTGCTCTGCCTTTGGCTCAGGTCATGATCTCAGGGTCCTGGGATCCAGCCCCGCACTGGGCTCTCTGCTTGGTGAGGAGCCTGCTTCCCCCTCTCTCTCTGCCTGCCTCTCTGCCTACTTGTGACCTCTCTCTCAAATAAATAAATAAAGTCTTTAAAAAAAGAGAAAGTGATCAAGCAAAACCATCAATGTACAAACTAAAAAGGCAAGTGAAAGTAGTATTGTGGCACGGAAAACAGCTTTCATAAAGGTGAAAGCCTAGATCTGCTATATCAGCACTGTATAACAGAAGTATTTCTTAGGCACAAATGTATTTTAAAATTTCTTGCAGCTTCATTAAAAAATAAATGCACACTTAATTTTAAATAACCTAACATAATAAAAATATATTTCAGCATGTTATCAAAGCAAAAAATTGAGATATTTTCTGTTCTTTTTACACTAAGTCTTTGAAACTCAGTGTGTATTTTACACTATGGTACATCTCTGTTCAGACTAAGTCACATTTTAAGTACTCGATACAACATGTGTCTGGTGGCAGTAAGCTTCGACATCATCGTGGCCACTTACTCTCTCCTTGGCTAAGCCATTTTCTCTTATATGGCTTATTTTTTTCATATCCATAAGAAAGAGGACTAGTCTATAGACTCTTTTTCAAAGTTTTTAACCCAGTCTCTTCCAGTTAGTTAGCATGTGACTAGTATAACCTTTGGATTGTGAGAAATGATGCTTGTCCTTTCAGAGCTAACATGGTGAGTACCTGGTATGTTTGTCTATACTCTGTTTCCTCATATGTAAGCATTAAACTATGCGTGGGCTACAAAAGGGAGACAACCTGCATCCCTGAGCTATGCTTAAAAGAGAGCCACCTAACTTACATTAGACGCTGATATGAGTAAGAAATGAGCCATATTTGTGATAAGCCATTGAGAGTTGGGAGTTTGTTACAGTTGCTAGTGGTATAATCCTGATGGATACAGTGGCCCGTGGCTGGTGACCTTGTTCCTTTCTAAGGGAGACATTGTGCTTGGATGGCAACCTGAGAATGACCACAGATGCCAGGGCTATTACCTTATTTCCACCACAGTGAGGTTTTTTTTGTTGTTTGTTTTGTTTATTTTGTTTTTAATATAATGTTCATTGATTTATTAGTTGACCATATCTCCCAGTGCTCATCATATCACTTGCCTTCTTTAATCCCCATCGCCCAGTTACCCCCTCCCTCCATCCACCTCCTTTTCCACAAAACTCAGTTTGTTTCCTGGAGTCGACAGTCTCATATGGTTTGTCTCCCTTTATGATTTTTTCCCATTCAGTTTTCCTTCTCTACCCCTTTTGTCCTCTGCACTATTCCTTATGTTCCACATATGAGTAAAACCATATGACAATTTTGTTTCTCTGATTGATTTATTTCACTTACATAATCCCCTCCAGTTCCATCCATATTGACGTGAATGGTAAATATTCATCCTTTCTGATGGCTGAGTAATAGTCCATTGTATATATGAGCCACATCTTCTTTATCCATTCATCCATTAAAGGACATCTCAGGTCTTTCCACAGGTTGGCTATTGTGGACATTGCTGCTATGAACATTGGGGTGCATGTGTTCCTTCTTTTCACTATGTCTTTATCTTTGGGGTAAATACTTAGTAGTGCAATTGCTGGGTCACAGGGTAGCTCTATGTTTAATGTCCTGAGGAACTTCCACACTATTCTTAAGAGTGGCTGTACCAACTTGCATTCCTACCAACGGGGTAAGAAGGTTCCCCTTTATTCACATTCTCACCAACATTTATTGTTCCCTGTCTTGTTAATTTTAGCTATTCTGACTGGTATAAAGTGGTATCTCATTGTGGTTTTGATTTGTATTTCCCTGATGGCAAGTGATGTGGAGCATTTTTTCATATGTCTGTTGGCCATTTGTATGTCTTCTTTGGAGAAGTGTCTGTTCATGTCTTCTGCCCATTTCCTGACTGGATTATTTGTTTATTTGTGTTGAGTTTGAGAAGTTCTTAATAGATCTTGGATATCAGCCCTTTATCTGTAATGTCATTTGCAAATATCTTTTCTCATTGAATATTTTGAATGAATCCTGACCAATACCTAGAGCTGGGGTTTTCTATATTGATGATTACACATCTTAGCCTTTCTTTTTTTTTTTAATTTTTTATTTTTTATAAACATATATTTTTATCCCCAGGGGTACAGGTCTGTGAATCACCAGGTTTACACACTTCACAGCACTCACCAAAGAACATATCCTCCCCAATGTCCATAACCCCACCCCCTTCTTAATGAACAGGAGAGCTGTGTTCAGAGGCAGACAATCCCTGAGACAGAATCCATGTTCAGAAGAGACTCATATCAATGAAGAAAATTGTTTTTTTCATTGGACCATATCAAGGGAAGATTCCACATATTTTAAAGAAAGCATAAATTACAACTTACATTTTTATTGTTCAAAGTGTATTCCTATCTATCATCTGAAGTGACTTTCACCATTATCTGTGAGATAAATAGGACAGGTATTATCAATTTTAACAGATGGAGGCATTGAAGCTTGAAGAAGCTAAGTGCCTTTTTCAGGATCGTACTGAGGCTGGTATAGATGAAATCAGAATTCTCTCTGAAGTGCTACGGTGACCCTTATCTTTAAGCAGTGTGCTCATTATGCTAATTTGGGATTTTTCAGCAGTATATATAAAATTATGTTCCAACAATACCATTTAAGCTTCAAATACAAATTATTGGTATGTTAAACTATATTCTGTATCTACTAATGAAAGCTTATACCTTATTTACCCAGTAAATTAGTTTTCCACTGAATTTTCATATTTATTGTCTCATTTAATTCCTATAAAACCTCTGCAAGGAAGTTTCATCAAACTTTTTAAAATATCTCCTAAGTCTCTGGTATGTTCCAGGACTTTTTCGATCCCAAGTGCCTGCAGTTTTGCTGGGTCTGAACTGTCTTGTACCATTTGCCAGTTTCTGGCAGATTAATTCTGTTTTAGATGGTACCAGCTTTCTTTGGGGAGGTAACTCAAAGCCCATTTAGTTCAAGCCCCACACATCTTCCCTCAAAGGATTGAAAGCTGCCTTTCTTCATGAGGATGCAGAAGGAGCTGTGCATTCAGTTGGGAAAGAACGGGGATATGCTTAGGGAACACTCTCATTAAGAGCCTTTCATGTTGTGGGCAGTGGGTAGGAACTACCTATGTGATTATAAGCTCCCCCAGCTGCCCATGTGGGGATGACTGCACACATACTCCCCAAGTACGTTGCATCCAAGCTTCCTTCAGATTGTACCTGTCCCCAGAGACAGATGTAGTACCACTCCAAGACTGTTCCTTCATCTTAAAATTAGCCTAATGTACTTCATATTCCAAAATGACTGAATAAACAAGGTTCAGTCACTCATGAAATACTTACTAAATATATGCCATGCTATGCTAACATACATAGGTATGCAAATAAGCTAGTATTTATGGGATTTTTGGTGGGAACTTTCTAGAAACATTTGTAGTGACACTCCCATCACAGGAAATACTACAATATCAGGAATATGATATTTGAATTATTCATTCATTCAATGATTTTTTTAAATGTGTGCTGACCACGTGGCAAATATTTAGCTGACCACTGGGCACAGAGTTAGGAGCAAATGTAGAGGTGCTTTCCAAAGTATGAGTCATATTTTGGGAGTAGCAAGTCTTTTTGCACCTTATGAATCATATAATATAGGAAGTTATCTTGTTGCAGGGTAGTTCTGCATATAAGGGTGGGAATTAGTGGCTCACGAAACTGTTTTGCCTTCACATTGTTTCTAAGAATGCAATATATGTTTGCTGATTGACTGACCAAAGCCTCATAATAAGTTATATGAAGCCACACTAGTGCCATATTTTTTGTTTCATCTCTAGACAGTATTAGATAAGTAAAGATGGGGAGAATAAGTTTAGAACATTCGAGGCAATAAGGCAAGGCTGTAAATAAGACAATACCTGAAGTAAGTAGAGTCTCATCCAACTTTGTCTCCTTTCCTGTGTCATCTGGGTAATTTTCTTATCCCTCTTAAAGACCCAGATTTCTGAGATGATGAGGTTGAAGGTGGGTATGCTCTTCAAACTCTCGTTGGTTATGTTCTGCAGGGAAGGGGGCAGTCACTTGCCAGCAGCAATTTTTCATCATTTCCTCCCGGCGTGCAGTTCCGAGGCCTGTAGAAAGCTGTGCGTGACCCAGGCCTTTCTGTAAGTCAGCTAATGATCGCCCAATTCACTGGAGAAAATTGATTGTGTCAAAGCTCATGAAGAGCTGTGGGCTGATCAATGTCTCAGTGAAGTCAAGTTTCACACAGAACTGCCCGAAGCTGGAATTAAATGTCAGGTACAATTTAGCACTGCCGCCCTACTAGTGTCTTTGGAGAGGGAACCTCGCAGCTCATTCTGCACGTCAGATTAACTCCCCCATGGCAGGCTCCCCTGGCTTAGTGATCAGGGTCTGGCAACCTGCCACACCACAGGTTTCTCTGTAAGATCTGCAAAAGTGGGAACTTGGTGCTCAGGCTACTCTGTAGCCGTGCATCCTGTCAAGGCGGGAAGGGAAATGTCTTGGGGAAGAAAGGGGAGAGGTGTTGGGTGTCAGGCCTTATTTACATAAGGCCATGGCATTAAGTGGGGAACCATAAATGGGAACTTTCTGGCAAGAATTCTGTCGGAAGGAAGGCTAAAAGGGGAAGCTGGAGGAGGCCTGCTTTGTGCCATGGTGTGACCAGGCTTCAGGACCTTTGTGAGTGAGTTCTGCTTAGCTTCTTGCACTAATGCCCTGATCATGTTCTTTACATGCCTTCAAATCGAGGGAAAAAGCTGGTTTCATGTACAAAAGCCATGTCTTCCCTGTACCTTTGCTTTCTTTTTGCTTTCTCCTCCCGCCTCCATGTATCAAATCCTACCATTCTTCAATGTCCAGATCAAATGCCCAATTCTTCCATTGATTCCTCCAGCATTAAGGATTTTATCTTTTGAAATCCTATAGAACATAACCCTATCATCTTTTATGGCATTTTAAATGTCTAATTTGCATTGTAGTTATTTTTATTTTTTCTCTTCTCTATTAGGTCACAGATGATTTGAGGATCCGATTTATTTCCTGTTCCCACATTTTCACACAGTATTTTCATTACTTCTAAAGTATATATCATATTCTTTTATAATAGGTTTATGATATTGAATTTCTAAATATTTCTTTTATAATTCTCTAGTAGGAGCTATCGGTCAGTTTAGGCTGTTATAACATAGTACCATAGACGGGATGGCTCATAATCAATAGGATTTCATTTCTCACTGCACTGGAGGCTGGAAATCCGAGGTCATGGTGCCAGTATGGTCAGCTTTTGGCTGGAGTCTTTTTCAGGACTGCAGATGGCTGACTTCTTGTATCTTCACATGGTGGAAAGAGTGAGCTAGCTCTCTGGCTTCTTGTAAGGGCGCTAATCTCATTCATGAGGACTCTACCCTTCAACCTAATCACCCCCTGAAGTTTCTACCTCCGAACACCATAACATTGGGATTAGGGTTTCAACATGCAAGTTTAAGGGGAACACATTTGGTATTTCTATAGAGCCAAAGTCCCGAGTTGACCAATTGAGAACACCTGTCCTGTAGTTCTGATTAAGCTTCTTCTCCATATTTATGGCCAACATCTTGTTTGTAAATGAGAGACTTCATTCTTTTTGATTTCTTGTGGATGAAGTTAGACTGCCCATCACCACATGACTTATTTTAGAATCAATATTGTATTTCTAATAAATTCAGAATACATCTTTCAACTTCTTCTAGGGTCATGTTCAGCTTCTTTGTCAGCATATTTAATGCTGATACACTGTTAGATGCAACCAGAGGTCTCAAATATGAAAGGAGTAACATTTTTTTAGAGATTTTATTTATTTATTTGACAGAAAGAGATCACAAGTAAGCAGAGAGGCAGGCAGAGAGAGGGGGTGGGGAAGCAGGCTCCCTGCTGAGCAGAGAGCCTGATGTGGGGCTTGATCCAAGACCCTGAGATCATGATCTGAGCCAAAGACAGAGGCTTAACCCACTGAGCCATCCAGGTGCCTTCTAAGAGTAGCATTTTTAAGGAAATCCTCAAGCCCGGCCACCAAGAAGTCCAGAAGCACCTACTCATATCTCCTCCTTCAACAAACTGAAATAGAGTCTTAATATGTGAAAAACCCTTACTAAACAACTTTGAAGGTCTTTTTAGCAACTGCTTGCATTTTCCAAAATGTTTGTTATGACTGCTATAGTTAAAAAATGGATAATGTGGGCATACATGGTCTGAATTATTTTAAGATGTTGTGGCTGGTAAAAGAAGAGACTAACAATATTATTTACTGCTTTGGGGCTAATTGAAGAACACAGAGTCCAGTGAATGAGCCACGTTCACTGATGATGAGATAGAGTAAAAGAATGACAGAATCTATGTTTCCTCTTCACCATGTGTGGTCTTCTATGGCTGCATTAGGATTTCAGAGGACTGTTTTCCTCAGAGTGAACTCAAAACATTTCTACCTGTTACTGAAACAAACTCTAAAGAAAAAAAAAAAAAAAAGATAGCCCGCTGTTCCTGAGTAATTACTATATTCATATTAGAATTTTGAATACCTGAAAGCCTATCTAAAATATTGCTGCCTAATCTGTCTATCTCTGGTTGACTGCATTTACCTTGGTTTTTTTTTTTTTTTAATCTTCAAACATCTTTATAATAGTTCCATTTCTGCTGGAAGTTGTTTCAGTTGTGCAGCAAGGTGTGTTGTTGTTGTTTTCTCTCAAAGCATAAAGATATCATCAAAATAAAGGTTTTGGGAACTCCATAGCAGAGTTTGCCACAGTAGCATCACTAAAAATATCTAATTTCCCTTATAAATATAAATATCTGATTTCCCTTTTCAATGTATATTTTCCATGTTAAAAGAAAACAGAAAATCTAGATTCCCATCCAAATGTTGTATGATGTGAGAAGTCAGGTCCTACTCCACCATCTTGCTTAAAAAAAAGAAGAGAAAAGAAAAAAAAAAGGTCTTCATTTTTATCCTTAGTACTTCATATAACCCCTTCCTCAAAAGTGGTGTTCAGTCTGTGTTCAATTGATGCTTGGATGATGATGAGTGATTATAAATTCTCAAAGTTCTCTTCCCTGTATGTGGAATCCATAGGACTGAACTGAGTCTAGATTGGCCCAAACATGTAGAAGTTGAAGGCAGAGGAAAGGCATTTCCTCACACCCTACACAAGCACCTCACTTGTCAGTATCTTTGAAAGCAGGAAAGAAGTCACCATTGGAGGGATGAGCAGTTAGAGTAGCACAGATTATGTTTATACTCAGTCTTTCTTAGAACTTCACCTACCAACAGCGTAAACAATTCAGGACAAGCTGATTATGCTTCCATTAATCAGTATCAACTATAAACTATTTGCATTTGAATTAGAGTACTGTTATATTAAATCTTTGAACAGCGAAAGAAAAGGAAGAAAGGAGGGAGAATAAAGTGGAAAACAAGAAGATGAAAGAAAAGAAAAAGAGGATCATGGGACCAGTAGACAGAATACTTAAATTGAAATTTTGGCTTTATGGCTGACAAATTCTGTAACCTCTTTTAGACTAGTTTTCTTTTCTAAGAACTGGCAATGATAACCACCTGGTAGATGTGTCATAAAGACTAAACTAGTTAATGTTTATAAAATTTCTAGCACAGTGCCTGGCACTGGATATGTAGGTTCAGAAATGATAACTACAGAATAAGTGATTTTTTGGATATAGTTATGTATGTGTGCACATTGGCCATTCATTTTTCAATTTTGAGGCGAACATAATTTTTTAGAAAACTCTTAGGATCTTAGGAAAAGAGAAAGTCTAACTTGTATGGAGGAGCCCAATGAAGGTTTTTCATTACACCCCAAAACAATGAACATTTATTTTGCACTTACTATTTCCAGAGATAGGTCTAAGTATCTACATGTGTTATCTTATTTAATCCTTTACTCTAACACCAAGAGGTAGGTCCTCTTAATGAATCCAATCTTCTAGATAAAAAAAACAGTTGTCTGGAGTCAGCAAGTAGGTTTGGAAAGGGAAGCAATGATCTCTAAGCCCAAAGCTGGATGTCTTATAAAAGAAACTCCATGTATATTTTCTAGGCTTAAAATTAATACTCTTTAAATTTACACATCGTTAAGTGACTCTTAATCTCACAAAACAAACTGAGGGTTGCTGGGGGGAGGGGGTTTGGGAGAAGGGGGTGGGGTTATGGACATTGAGGAGGGTATGTGCTTTGGTGAGTGCTGTGAAGTGTGTAAACCTGGTGATTCACAGACCTGTACCCCTGGGGATAAAATATATGTTTATAAAAAATAAAAATTAAATTAAATGTACACATCGTTTAATAGTTTACAAAGTGATTTCATACAATTCTCACTTGGTCCTTCTAGCAACCATTTTAGAGAGTTAGCCAATCTTTTGGATCGATCAATCATTCAGGAAGTTAAGACCTAGAGAAACTGAGACTTGTTCAATTAGCATAGCAGGGAAGCGACAGATCTGAACTCAAACTCTGAACATCGAACTCAGCTCTGGGGCTCTTTTTATTATCACACAGCTGTTTATGGGTTTTGGAACAAGCACCTAACTTTGAACTGATTTTGAAGTCTGAAGCACAGTCTTCAATTAATGTTAAGGGAATGGAAGATTCTTCTGTGGGAAGCAGGGCTTTTCTTCATAATGTTAGTGAATTCGGTACTGATCAAATGAAAAATCTCAGTTTAGTAAAATTGGAAGTACGAATTTAATGTCATGAGGTTGGCTTTGCACATTTGTATGTATGTATGACTTACAAAAAGAGGTTTACAAATACCTTGGAAAACAACAGCTTTTGGGGGGTTTCTGGCTGAGAAGTCAGTAGGACCCAAGGTAGTTATTCAGAGTGGATCATACTCTTCCAGGAAAGTCCTTATGTAGTGTTTTTGTTGTTGTTGTTTTTTGTTTTTTTAAGATTATTTATTTATTTATTTGACAGACATCACAAGTAGGCAGAGAGGCAGGCAGAGAGAGAGGTGGAAGCAGGCTTCCCTCTGAGCAGAGAGCCCAGTGCGGGGCTGGATCCCAGGACCCTGTGATCACTACCTGAGCCAAAGGCAGAGGCTTTAACCTACTGAGCCACCCATGTGCCCCATCCTTATGTGGTTTTTAAAGAGGTTTCATTTATTTATTTGTCAGAGAGAAAGAGGGAGAGCAAGAGCACATGCAAGGGGAGCAGTGGGCAGAAAGAGAAGCAGGCTCCCTGCTGAGCAGAGAGCCCAATGCCAGGATGAAACCCAGGACCCTGGGATCATGACCTAAGCTGAAGGCAGATGCTTAACCGACTGAGCCACCCAGATGTCCCAGGAGTGTCCTTATGTATTTATCCAGAAATCCATCCCATTGTTGGACAGACACAGTATATTTCTAATTGAAATCTATCTGAGATGTGAAAGAAAGATTTCATTTCTCCAGTCAGTGTTTCTCTAATATCTTCCGTGCCTTTTCCGAGCCCAGCTAGCACCTTGAGAATTGTCATTCTGAACTCTAGATCTGACATATTACTAATGTCCATATTGATTAGGTCCCTCAACTTCAGTACTGCCTCTTGTTCTTTTTTTTTTTTTTTGAGGTGAGTTTTTCCGCCTTGTCGTTTTATCCAGATAAGAATATATGAAGGAGAGAGTACAATACTAAAAGGGTGACAAAGACTCCAGAAAAATGTAGGTTCACCAAATCTGAAGAGACCCCAAATTGTGGGTGGAAGAAAGGGAGTAAAAAGAAGTTCAAAAAATAAAAAGCAATATAGATATTAGACTGGTGAATAGAACAGAGCCACCCACTTAGTTTTGGGAGTATTTTGGTCTCTTAGAAGAAACTATCTCCCAAAATTTTAGAGAAAGAAAACATACACACACACACACACACAACAAATAAGGGTAAACATGATAAAGGGGTAGAATATGACTGTAAAGATGAAATTTTTAAAAAATTCTAAAAAAGGAGTTGATAAGTTGATTGGAAAAAGAAGGTGGAGAGAATTTGCTCAGGCTGGAGACTAGAACAAAGCCCTGTGCTAGATTTAGGGTATAATTTGATCTATTAGAAGAATTTTATTCCAAAATTTTTTAGAAGAAAAAACCCTATGTGTATACAAAAAAATAAAGTTAGATACAATGAAGGATAAAATATGACTATAATAATGAAGGTTCAAAAAGATTTTTTAAAAGAAAGATTTCAAAGAGTAGAATAAAACAGAAGAGAGGTTTTGCCCTTGAGTAGTTTACAAAATGGGGGAAAAATGGAAAAGACAAGAGTACAAAATCCCCTTGGATTCTCTAGGATAGTTCTTTTGCTCATTTTCTACCATGATCATATATCCTGGGTTCTGATCATTGGCCATTGAAGTACTAAACTTCTGTTCCTTGCTTGCTGATTCAGGTTTGGGATTATGGTAGACAGGTGTGAGAGATTTTAGCTCTGGGAAGGAGCTCTCTGCACTGGATCCTAATCACCATGATCAATTGCCATGAACACTTTCTTCTTTTTCTGCTGGCACCTGTGGGAGAGCCTGCTTCCTGAAGCCCACTTATGCTGGCCCACATGCTGGCAAAGAACCTACATGAATTCTTTGTAAAAAAAAAAAAATGCAGTTGTTACTTCTTTAGTTTAAGATTTTTATTGTTTAAAAGTTTTCATTGTGACTAAATTATGATATGAAATTATGCTATATGTACCTTTTAGAGAGTAACACTAAAGTAAACATCTTGCAATCACCTCTCAATTTAAAAACTAGACCATTATCAGTGACTGAAAAGCCTTTTCTATGCCCCTTTTTGGTCACACTCCAGAAATAGTCACAATCTTGAATTTTGTGTTAATATTGTCTTGCTTTTACATGATTTTATCACCTAAATATTAATTCCTATGAGACAGATTCTTAAGTTTTGCCTGTTTGAAGTTTTATACGAACTGTATCATATTGTGTGTATTCCTTGTTACTGCTCCTCTCTCTGAAACTAGCTTTTGAGATTTATTCATGTTAATGCTGTGGATGATTTATTTCAGCTATTTTATTGAGTTCTGTCTTATGAACATACCATAATTTATTTATCCATTATATTGTTTATGAATTTATATATTTATTTATCCATTATATTGTTTATGAATTTTTTTGATACTATAAACAATGTTTTGGACATTTTACACATATCTTCATAAATACATGGATGAAAATTTCTCTCTAGGGTGTATACATAGGTAGGACTTGAATTTCTAGTCAAAGTACAAGCATATTTAGATTCACTAGGTAAGATCAAACTTTTTCAAAGTGATTATATCAACTTATACTCCCTCTACTAATAAGTAAGAAAAACTTAGCCTTGCTGCTTCTTGGTGCTTTTGACTTTTCAAATTTTTGTTAATCTATAAACAAAATTGGTATAAAATTCGATATCATTGTGGTGTTTCAATTTGTATCTTTTTTCCGATGGTTAATTAGGTTGAATTGAATTAATAAATTTAAAAATTTATTTATTTGACTGACACAGAGAGAGAGAGAGAGAGAAAGATCACAAGTAGACAGAGAGGCAGGCAGAGGGAGAGGGAGAAGCAGGCTCCCTGCAGAGCAGGGAGCCCGATGTGCGGCTCAATTCCAGGACCCTGAGATCATAACCTGAGCTGAAGGCAGACACTTAATTGATGGAGCCATCCAGGCACCCCTCTTTTCATACACTTAAGGACAATTTTGTGTTTTCTAGTCTGTGAAATTCTGGTCCATGTTCTTTCGCCAATTTTTTAATGGGTTGATCATCTCTTACTTTTAGTTCTTCAAATATTCTGGTTTCTAATATTTCATCCACTTTAAGTGCTGCAAATATTATTTTCCAGCAAAAGGATACTAGTTTTCAGCTGAATCTATCTCCCAACACTAAATCATTCATTATCCTGTTCCTACCTCCATATGCGTGACCAAAACTTGCTTTTTCTGATCTGCCACCTGATGTACATTGCCGTGCTATTCAGTAGGGACCTTCTAATTCCCTTTCTTGTTGCACTGGTTCTGGCATTTCAGAGATGGTGTGAGCTACCAACAGAACCTGGATCCTAGATAGGTTTGTATGTGGAGTCTACCATTAATTACTTGTTCTTGGACATCAGGCAAGTTCTTATTTTGTACCTAATGTACCAATAAATCTACTTTAAAGAGATGTTGTGTCCTAGTGCTATATTTTGTAGTTGGTGAAACCAATAGGTGCTCAAACAATATTTGCTGTTTAAATTTGCCTCAAATTCATTGGCATAGGCAGTTGTAATACCTACCAGTAAATGAAAGAGAGTTCTTAGCTGCTTAGTTTATTTGGCTGATGAAAATAGTACTCTATGACATTTTTGTAATTGAGAATTTTCAGGCCTACTGGAATAAAATTCATGAATGGGGTACCACGAGGAATCCCAAATGAATAGGGCGTAGTCTTCTCCATTAAAATACGACTACTTTAAACAGGATATTTGGATAAATAGAAGGTTAATTTTTAGATATTTAAGCCTTTTATGATCCTCTGCATAAAAGGATTCAGAAAATTGCTTTGAAGCAGAAGTTCTGGGTTGAAGAAGTCACTAAAATTGCTCCTTTTTATTACAAAACTTTATTGCTGATATGTGCCTGTTCCTTTTTCTTTCTATGATATTTTCTGTGTAGCAAGTGTTGTCCTCCCTGCATGGAAGACAGGGCTCTGGGCGAGGGTGGCTTTGGGAGTCCTCCTCCACGTCTCGTTTTCCTTATCCCCGCATATCTGGACTCCGACCAATCCTCTCTGTTCTCCTTTCAGCCTTCCTCGGTTAGCTCACTCCACTCTACGCCTGCTGCCCCTGCTTTAGTCCTACCTTTCTCATCTCACTGTAGTTGGAACAGAATCCTAACAGGTCTCCCTTCCTCCATCATCACGCCCCCTCCCATTCACCCTTTCTCTTGTAGTCAGAGAACATGTTAAAATTGGAATTTCATTACATGACCTCCTTGTGTATGGCTCCCTTGGCCCCTAGAGAAAGGCCTTTTGTTCTTAGTATGGCACGTGAGACCGGCCCTCCCCTGTTGCTTCCTCACGCTCCATGCCAAATCCATCTACGGATGGTCTCTGGGGCTTCCGCGCGGTTTCATGCCCTGTTCTTTGGTTTATGCTGTCTTCACCACCTTGTGTGCTATTTACCACCTTGCTTGCCTAGTAGATGCCTGCTTATTCAGCACTTAGCCCAAGTGCCAACTCTTCGTTGAAACTGCTCCTGGATCCTCTAGATCACACTGGCAATTCCTAATTGGTCCATTTCCCTGTATAAGAATTTTTTCCCTTTCGTTCATTCGTTCTTTCTTTCTTTCTCTCTTTCTTTTTTTTCAGATTTTATGTATTTATTTGAGAGAGAGAGAGAGAATGAGTGGTAGGGAGGAGCAGAGGAGTAGAGAGAGAGAGAGAGACAGAGAAGCAGACTCTGTTGAGCAGGAAGCCAGGTGCAGGGCTTGATCCCAGGACCCAGATGTCATGACCTGAGCCAAACGCCAATGCTCAACTGACAGAGCCATCCAGGTACCCCACCAATGTAAATGGTTGTAAGATTGATTCAAATCAATCTTATTTGAGTATACTTTACCTTCCCCTCACATAGACTGTGAGCTTCTCAAGGTCAGAAGCCTTACTTCCCCAGTAATTTGTGTGTCCTTGCCAGTCGTATAGTACCCAGAACATGGGAAATGCCCAACATAAAGATGTTGGTGGAGCGGTTGGATGGGATGAATTAGGTTTAAAGGGGAAAGTGGTTTTTGAGCTGATCTTTAAGGATACATAGTATTTCAGTGGCCAGAGGGATTTCAAATGGAGTGTGGAAATCCCCATCAGCAGTGCAATACAGAGTTATATAATAAATCTATAAAGAGAAATAAAAACTCTGGGCTCAGGTTAGGCACTAGAGGACTGTAAATGACAGTTTGTAAGCTTGCACTTTATCTGGGAAGGAAAAGCCTTTGCAAAAGATTTTTGAGGAGAAAATATATGATCCACATTTTACACTCTAAAAAGAGTTATCTGAAGTTTTATATAAATTGACTTTGAGAGGTAAGCGATAGGAGGCAGGGAGATAAGTAATGGTGCTGTTGCAAGAGCCCAAGCAAGAGGTAATGAGGTCCAAACTTCGTGCCTTTGTATCTGATACAGGACTTAGCAGAGCTCCTTGCTCATAGCAAGTGCCAATAAAATGTTTTGACCAAATAAAAGAATGAAAAATGAATCACATCAGTGTGACAGAGTTGATGTTTAGATGTGAGGCAGTCTAATAATGGCCTGTTGTTCTTGTTCACATTACTAAAGAGAGAGACTGGCTGAGGGACCAATCAGGGTTTCCTGCGGCACAGGTAGATTAGAAAAGCCTGCCTTCCTTGTGGTTAAATCTGTCCAACTCCATGAAAATAGGTCAACATCTCCTGTTTCCAACTGGTTAGGTCCACCACAAAGATGTACCAGGCCAAGCTGGAGGAGGGCACCAACTTTATTTCATGACTAGTCAAGTCAGAACCAAAAATAGCCAACATTTATTGAGCACTTAATGTTACAAGAATCGTTTTATGAAATTTGATGTTTTGTCTCTTTTATTTTATTTTAAATATTTTACTTATTTATTTGACAGAGAGCGATCATAAGTAGGCAGAGAGGCAGGCAGAGAGAGAGGAGGAAGTAAATTCCGTGCTGAGCAGAGAACCTGATGGGCTCAATCCCAGGACCCTGGGATCATGACCTGAGCTGAAGGCAGAGGCTTTAACCCACTGAGCCACCCAGATGTCCCTGTTTTGTCTCTTTTAATCTTCACTACAATACTCTGAGGATTATGCAATTATCTCCTTCATTTAACAAATGAAGAAACCAAGACACATAAAGGTCATTTTTCCCAAGGTTGCAGAGTTGAAATTTGTATTAGGTAGTAACTTCAGTCCCACTCTTAACCTCAATGCTAAAAGAGAGATGGTGAAAATATGCTTGGAACCTTCACAGCTTGATACTAAGCAGCTTTGGAAATACTAACCATTTCCCTTTTGTTTCCAGCAAGGCAAGTCACTCTTTTTTTCTTTCTTTCTTTCTTTCTTTCTTTCTTTCTTTCTTTCTTTCTTTCTTTCTTTCTTTCTTTTTCTTTTTTTGACTGTTAGCACCCAAATCATGTTTGTTTGTTTGTTCTTTAATTTTTTAAATTTATTTTCAGCATAACAGTAGTCATTGTTTTTGCACCACACCCAGTGCTCCATGCAATCTGTGCCCTCTCTAATACCCACCACCTGGTTCCCCAACCTCCCACCCCCACCTTCAAACCCCTCAGATTGTTTTTCAGAGTCCATAGTCTCTCATGGTTCACCTCCCCTTCCAATTTCTCTAAACTCCTTTCTCCTCTCTAACTCCCCTTGTCATCCATGCTATTTGTTATGCTCCACAAATAAGTGAACCATATGATAATTGACTCTTTCTGCTTGAC
This sequence comes from Mustela putorius furo, assembly GCF_011764305.1. NCBI lineage: Eukaryota > Metazoa > Chordata > Mammalia > Carnivora > Mustelidae > Mustela > Mustela putorius. The sequence continues at coordinate 3,238,070 of NW_025421424.1, forward strand.
TTATTTCACTCAGCATCATCTCTTCCAGTCCCGTCCATGTTGCTACAAAAGTTGGGTATTCATCCTTTCTGATGGAGGCATAATACTCCAGTGTATATGGACCACATCTTCCTTATCCATTCGTTCCTTGAGGGGCATCTTGGTTCTTTCCATAGTTTGGGGACCGTGGCCATTGCTGCTATAAACATTGGGGTACAGATGGCCCTTCTTTTCACTACATCTGCATTTTTGGGGTAAATACCCAGTAGTGCAATTGCAGGGTCATAGGGAAGCTCTATTTTTAATTTCTTGAGGAATCTCCACACTGTTCTCCAAAGAGGCTGCACCAACTTGCATTTCCACCAATAGTATAAGAGGGTTGCCCTTTCTCCACATCCCCTCCAACACATGTTGTTTCCTGTCTTGCTAATTTTGGCCATTCTAACTGGTGTAACATGGTATCTCAATTTTAATTTGAATCTCCCTGATGACTAGTGATGATGAACATTTTTTCATGTGTCTGATAGCCATTTGTATGTCTTCATTGGAGAAGTGTCTGTTCATATCTTCTGCCCATTTTTTGATATGATTGTCTGTTTTGTGTGTGTTGAGTTTGAGGAGTTCTTTATAGATCCTGGATATCAACCTTTTGTCTGTACTGTCATTTGCAAATATCTTCTCCCATTCTGTGGGTTGCCTCTTTGTTTTGTCGACTGTTTCCTTTGCTGTGCAGAAGCTTTTGATCTTGATGAAGTCCCAAAAGTTCATCTTCGCTTTTGTTTCCATTGCCTTTGGAGACATATCTTGAAAGAAGTTGCTGTGGCTGATATCGAAGAGATCACTGCCTATGTTCTCCTCTAGGATTCTGATGGATTCCTGTCTCACGTTGAGGTCTTTTATTCATTTTGATTTTGTCTTTGTGTACGGTGTAAGGAAATGGTAGAGTTTCATTCTTCTACATATAGCTGTCCAGTTTTCCCAGCACCATTTATTGAAGAGACTGTTTTTTTCCCACTGTCTATTTTTACCCATTTTGTCGAAGATTATGTGACCATAGAGTTGAGGGTCCATATCTGGGCTCTCTACTCTCTTCCACTGGTCTATGTGTCTGTTTTTATGCCAGTACCATGCTGTCTTGGTGACCAGAGCTTTGTAGTAAAGCTTGAAGTCAGGTAGCGTGATGCCCCCAGTTTTATTTTTGTTTTTCAACATTTCCTTAGTGATTTGGGGTCTCTTTTGGTTCCATACAAATTTTTGGATTATTTGCTCCAGCTCTTTGAAAAATACTGGTGGAATTTTGATTGGAATGGCATTAAAAGTATAGATTGCTCTAGGCAGTATAAACATTTTAACAATGTTTATTCTTCCAATCCAAGAGCATGGAATGGTCTTCCATCTTTTTGTGTCTTCTTCAATTTCATTCATGAGTATTCTGTAGTTCCTCGAGTACAGATCCTTTACCTCTTTGGTTAGGTTTATTCCCAGATATTTTATGGTTCTTCGTGCTATAGTAAATGGAATCAATTCTCTAATTTCCCTTTCTGTATTTTCATTGTTAGTGTATAAGAAAACCACTGATTTCTGTACATTGACTTTGTATCCTACCATGTTACTTAATTGCTGTATGAGTTCTAGTAGTTTGGGGGTGGTCTTTTGGGTTTTCCATATAAAGAATCATGTCATCTGTGAAGAGAGAGAGATTGACTTCTTCATTGTCAATTTGGATACATTTTATTTCTCTTTGTTGTCTAATTGCTGTTGATAGGACTTCTAATACTATGTTGAACAAGAGTGGTGAGAGTGGGCATCCTTGTCGTGTTCCTGATCTCAACAGGAAGGCTGCAAGCTTTTTCCCATTGAGGATGATATTTTATGTGGGTCTTTCATAGATAGATTTGATGAAGTTCAGGAATGTTCCCTCTATCCCTATACTTCGAAGCGTTTTAATCAGGAACGGATGCTCGATTTTGTCAAATGCTTTTTCTGCATCAATTGAGAGGACCATGTGGTTCTTCTCTCTTCTCTTATTAATTTGTTCTATCCCATTGATTGATTTGAGAATGTTGAACCATCCTTGGAGCCCAGAGATGAATCCCACCTGGTCATGGTGGATAATCTTTTTAATGTGCTGTTGGATACTGTTTGCTGGGATCTTGTTGAGAATCTTAGCATCCATATTCATCAGTGATATTGGTCTGAAATTCTCCTTTTTGGTGTGGTGTTTGCCTGTTTGGGGATCAAGGTAATGCTGGCTTCATAGAAAGAGTCTGGAAGTTTTCCTTCTGCTTCAATTTTTTGAAACAGCTTCAGGAGAATAGGTGTTTTTCTTCTTTGAATGTTTGGTAGAATTCCCCAGGGATTCCATCAGGTCCTGGGCTCTTGTTTTGGGGGAGGTTTTTGATCACTGCTTCAATCTCGTTACTAGATATCAGTCTATTCAGGTTGTCAATTTCTTCCTGGTTCAATTTCGGGAGTTTATAGTTTTCCAGGAATGCATCCATTTTATCTAGCTTGCTTAGCTTATTGGCATAAAACTGTTGATAATAACTTCTGATTATTGTTTCTACTTCCTTGGTGTTAGTTGTGATCTCTCCCTTTTCATTCATAATTGTATTGCTTTTGGCTTTCTCTTTTTTCTTTTGGATTAGTGTGGCCAATGGTTTATCAATCTTATTGATTCTTTCAAAAAACCAGCTGCTAGTTTCATTGATACATTTACTGTATCTCTGGTTTCTACCTCATTGATTTCAGCTTTAATCTTGATTATTTCCCTTCTTATGTGTGGAGTTGGTTTGATTTTGTTGATTCTCCAGTTCTTTAAGGTGTAGAGACAGCTGGTGTATTCTGGATTTTTCAATTTTTTTGAGGGAGGCTTGGATGGTTATGTATTTCCCCCTTAGGACCGCCTTTGCTATATCCCATAGGTTTTGGGCCAAAGTGTCTTCATTCTCATTGGTTTCCATGAATTGTTTCAGTTCTTCTTTGATCTCCTGGTTGATCCAAGCATTCTTAAGCAAGGTGGTCTTTAGCTTCTAGGTGTTTGAGTTCCTTCCAAACTTTTCCTTGTGATTGAGCTCCAGTTTCAAAGCATTGTGATCTGAGAGTATGCAGGGAATAATCTCAGTCTTTTGGTATCGACTGAATCCTGATTTGTCACCTAGTATATGGTCTATTCTTGAGAAGGTTCCATTTGCACTTGAGAAGAATGAGTATTCTGTTGTTTTAGGGTGTAATGTTCTGTATATATCTATGAGGTCCATTTGGTCCAATGTGTCATTCAATGCTCTTGTTTCTTTATTGATTTTCTGCTTCAATAATCTGTCTATTACTGAGAGAGGTGTGTTAAGATCTCCTACTATTAATGTATTCATATCAATATGACTCTTTATCTTGATTAACAGTTTTTTTTATGTAATTGGCTGCTCCCATATCGGGGGCATATATAATTGTTAGATCATCTGGGTGAATAGTCCCTTTAAGAATGATGTAGTGTCCTTCTGTATCTCTGACTACAGTCGTTAGTTTAAAATCTAATTTGTCTGATATAAGAATCGCTACCCCAGCCTTCTTTTGAGGCCCATTGGCATGAAAGATGCTTCTCCATCCCTTCACTTTCAGTCTGGTCCTTAGGTTCAAAATGGTCTCTTGTAGACAACATGGATGCGTCCTGTCATTTTATCCAATTTGCAACCCTGTGCCATTTTATGGGCGCATTGAGGCCATTCACATTGAGAGTCATTATTGATAGATAGATTTTTATTGACATTGTGTTACCTTTGAAGTCTTTATTTCTGTCAATTGTCTCTATATTTCTATTCAGTGCTTTTATTAGGATTTGTCCTCTTTTATAGAACCCCCCTTAATATTTCCTGCAGTGTCGGCTTGGTGGTTGCATAGTCTTTTAAGCCTTGCCGGTCTTGGAATCTCTTGATCTCTCCATCCATTTTGAATGTCAGTCTTGCTGGATAAAGTATTCTTGGCTGCACGTTCTTCTCATTTAGTGCCCTGAATATATCTTGCCAGCCCTTTCTGGCTTGCCAGGTCTCTGTGAACAGGTCTGACATTATTCTGATGGGCTTTCCTCTGTAAGTAAGGAGCCTCTTTGTCCTAGCAGCTTTCAAGAGATTATATCTACAATTATGATTCCTCAATTTGACCATCAGGTGCCTTGATTTTTTTTGGAATCTATAATCTTGGGTGGACACCATTCGGCCTCTAGTACATGAATGCTGGTTCCATTTGTCAGATTGGGAAAATTTTCATGAAGAACTTGTTCCACTATATCTTCTAGACTTCTTTCTTTCTCCTCCCCTTTAGGGATTCCAATAATTCCGTCATTGGAATGTTTCATGGCATCATTTATTTCCCTGATTCTGTTTTCGTGGCTTCTAAGATGTTTGTTCCAGGCTTCCTCCTGATCCTTTCTCTCCATCTGTTTGTTTTCTAGATCACTAATTCTATCTTCTATCTCAGTTACCCTAGCTTTGAGATAATTTAGATTAGATTGGAACTCATTGAGAGCATTGTGAACCTCATCCCTGGTAGCTTTCAGCTCTGCCCTAACATTGTGAACATCATCTCTGGTCGCTTTCAGTTCAGCCCTCATCAATTCCATTTCTTCATCCATGGCTTTCTCCAACCTAAATATTGCCTAGATAATTGTTAGCCTGAATTCTCTTTCCGACATATTGTCTATGTTGATAGTCGTTAGCTCTGTTGCAGAAGGCCCATCCTCTGTATTTTTCTTCTGCTAGGCATTACTCCTCCTAGTCATTTTGGTGAGAGATGACTGAATGGATGTAGCTGGATGTATTGACCATGGTGCAGTCAAGGTGCACCCTGGAACGCTTCTGAGCAATCAGGATTCCCCACTCAAACGAGAGAAAAAAGAAAATAAAAAGAAAAAAGAGAGAGACAGGAAAGAAAGGGAAGATAAAAGAGAAGGTTCAGCCCAAATGGGCCCCAAGGTTAAGATTTATGAAGTATACAAACAAAAACAGACAAACAAAAAGACTGATAAAAGTATATGACAAGAGAAAAAATATATATATAAGCAAATAAAGGAAGAATCTCGTTAAAAAGAACCCCAAGTGTAAGATTTATATACTATCAGGACAAACACAAAAACACAGAAACACTGTTGGAAGAAAAAGATGGGAGAGTGGTTATAAATTTTCAGTGTGGGTGAGGAAAGTTGCTTTGATTCTTCCTGGATATATCTTGAAATCTTTGTTAAAGGACTCAACTTTCCTAAGATAAAGAGGGATTAAAAATTGGTTTACCTATAGGGGTAGTATTGGTTGGGGAAAAGGGATTACTTTGAAGTTTAACTCTATATGAATATTAGAAAATAAAAATAAAAAAAAGAATAAACTAGACTAAACTAAACTAAAATTAAAAAAAGAAATTTAAAAAATAGAAATGCGAAAGAAAAACATCAGTGTATGTATCAAAAAGTTCAGGTCAGAAGGTTATTATGGAATTTGATGTACTGGACATCTCACTGTGATGGTAAATAGATTTTAAAAATTATCTATATAAAAAAATGAACCAGAATAGTGGGAACGAATTAAAAATAAAAGTTGCCCTATGAAGTAGTGGTGGTTGTTCTCTTCTAGTCTTTTTTTTTTTTTTTCTTTCTTTCCTGGTTGGTTTTCTGGGGGAGGGGCCTGCCACGTGGGTTTTCAGTCAATTATGTTCCCTGAGTTAAGTCCTACCACCCCTCTCAAGGGGGTGTGCTCTGAGGAAACCAGTTTTTTCAGGCTTTTGTTCTCTGGAGGTTTTTATGTTTGTTCACTTTTTTTTTCTTTCTCTCACCTTGACTGCTTTTGATGGTTTTGTAGGTTTAGAGGAAAGCAAACTGCTCCCTGACCTCCCTCTCAGAGAGAAGCCTCAGTTCGCTCTTCTGTGGGTGGTGCAGAGCCCATATAAATTCCCCCTTGGCCGCTGGCAGAGCAGGTTCTAAGTCGCGGTCCCTGGGGACACAGGATCTTCTACTTGTACCCCAAACCAGTGGCAGCAGTTGCTGTCTGGGCAGCTCCAGACCACTAGAAAGGTTCCAAGCAGCAATCGCACACTGAGATTTTCCTGCTGGCCCGGGCTGGGAGTGCCTGGTCTTTCTGGGTCTAAGAGCGCCAGGCTTGCGCGCATCTCTCTCAGGGAAGACTGTGGGTTGGGGGTGCATTTCAGGCTCTGAAAGAATGGCATGTGTCTAAGAGCGCCGAGTGGGCCTTTGAGCCCCTCTTTCAGGGGAGGGTGAGGGGCATGTGTGTCTCAGACTCTGTAGCATTGCTCAGTGTTCTGCCATCTGGCAAGGCTTCCAGTCCCTCATGGGAGACAGACCCCACGCAATCTCGGGAGCTCTGGCAGCTCAGGGACCAAGACCTGGTTTCTCTGCCACGCTCTCTCTGGCTCAGCACCAGGAGAGGCTCTCCTGGGTCCGGGGACTTAAGCCCCTGACCCTAGTCACTCTATTTCCCACAATTTCCCAGGCGATCCTTTGCTCTTTTTGAGTGCTTTCAACCAGTTTCCAAGTTAATGCTGGTCTCCAGATGCAGGGCACTCTCGTATTAAGGGTACGACTTTCCAATTGGTCGCCTCTGGTGGCTCCTTCCGCCTTTTATTTATCTTCCGATATCAGTCCCACGTTCCCACTCTGCTTTGCCTGCCCACTGGCGCCTTCTGCCCCTGTAGAGATCCAGACGTGTATAATTCTGATCTCAGGCTGATTTCATGGGTGATCGGAGTTCTTTGGTAGGTAATTAGCTCACTTTAGGGTACATGTTGAAAAGGTGCCTCCTCCTACTTCCCTGCCATCTTGTCTCCCACCCTGTCATTTCTTGTTCTTTTCCAGCTCTGGTCTCTCATGAATTTTGTTTTGAAGGATTGTGAGTTCTTTGCTGTTTCCTTCTGGTTATTTCATGCTTGAGTTCTCCAAGAAGCCTCTTCAGACTAGCCCTTAATGTGTTTGGATCACCATTTCTGGTGATCCATTTTGGTCACCATCCTGGTCCTTAACGTGTTCTTTCCATGAGGTTCATAGGAATTAGGGTGGTAAGAGCACTAAAGTAACTTGATTTTAGTGCCTGGAAGAGCTGTGTTTAGATCCCATTTTCCATTTATTAACTGTGTGACAATGAGCAAAATATTTAACCTCTACACATCAGTTTCATAAATTGTAAAATGGAAATAATACTTACCTTGTAGTTTTTTGTGAGTTTAAATGAGATGATACATGTTAGTGCCCAGTACAGAATGGGAGCTCCCCGACCATGGCTCATATGCTCACTTCGTTGGTTAAAAAAATGTTTCTTATGGGCCTACTATGTGAGGATAATACTAGGCATGAGATAGGGAAAATATTGGTCACAGGAGGCCTATGTCTTTCACAGATTGGGGTACCTCCTTCCTAGATACTACTTAAATAAAGCTGCAAAGAACTTTCTTTCTTGGACCTCTTTTCTGATTTCACGAAGAGAAAAAAAGACCAGGCACATTGTTGAAGAGAGATTTCTGTTTGTTTTAATCAAATGAAACACCAAATACAAAAAATAGTCCCTTTTCCCATTCTTATGTCTTAATTCTGATCACTTTCCATTCTTTTGGTTGTATATACTGTTATCTACCTACATATTTAAAAAATGTCCATACACTGCTATTTCTTAGTTTATTAGTATTTTACATTACCTATTGACTCTTACCGGTAAATGAGACTGAAGTTTCTTTTGTGTACCTCCTCCATTTTCTTAACTTCTATCCTTCCATCATAGTGATGTTGAAATTTTTGGTTAAATCAGTATTTGAAATTGTTTTATCATGACAATATAAGTATTATTTACTGTAGAGCCAGGTGGTATACTGAATTATACTTTCTTTTTATACAAATGATTGATTTCCTGATGTTAACAGGTACTTTTTGAAAAATAAAATTAACTTTGGAATAATTTTAGATTTCCAGAAAAGTTAGAAAGATAGTAAAGAGGGTTTCAACAAGTTTCCACTAATATCTTACATTGTCATGGTGCACAGTCCATACTACAGAACCAACATTGGTACATTGCTAATAACCTCAAACTTTGTTAGGGTTACAACCATTTATCCACTAGTGTCTTCCTTCAGTTCCAGAATTCCACCCTGGATACCACATTGTATTTAGTTGTTTTGTCTCTTGAGTTCCATCAGAGTCCCATCTGTTACAGTTTGTCAGTCTTTGCTTTTCATGAGCTTGACAGTTTTGAGGAATATTGGTCAGATATTTTGTAAAACGTTCCCCAATATGGGTTTGTTTTAATCTTAAAAATTGGAATTACAGAGGGAGGAGTCAAGATGGTGGAGAAGTAGCAGGCTGAGACTACTTTAGCTAGCAGATCAGCTAGATAGCTTATCTAAAGATTGCAAACACCTGCAAATCGATTGGGAGATCGAAGAGAAGAAGAACAGCAATTCTAGAAACAGAAAAACAACCACTTTCTGAAAAGTAGGACTGGCGGAGAAGTGAATCTAAAGCGACGGGAAGATAGACCCCGGGGGGAGGGGCCAGCTCCTGGCAAGCGGCAGAGCAACGGAGCACAAAATCAGGACTTTTAAAAGTCTGTTCCACTGAGGGACATCGCTCCCGAGACTAAACCGGGGCGAAGCCCAAGCGGGGTCAGCATGGCTTCAGGTCCTGCAAGGTCACAGAAGGATCAGGGGTGTCTGAGTGTCACAGAGCTTGTGGGTATTGGAACAGGGAAGCTGGCTACAGACACAGAGCTGACAGTAAGCTCACAGCTCGGGGGAACCTTGAACGGGTCGCAGGCTCGGTGAGCTCGGAGCACGGCCGGAGGTCTGGAGGATGGGAGTTACTGGGCGCTGTACTCTGAGGGCGCACTGAGGAGTGGGGCCCTGGGCTCTTGGCTCCTCTGGGCCGGAGACCAGGAGGCCGCCATTCATATTCCCATCCTCCAGAACTCTAAGGAAAGCGCTCAGGGAACAAAAACTCCTGAAAGCAAACACCAGCGAATTACTCAGCCCGGCCACTGGTAAGGGCAGAGCAATTCCGCCTGGGGCAAAGACACTTGAGAATCACTACAACAGGCCCCTCCCCCAGAAGATCAACAAGAAATCCAGCCAAGACCAAGTTCACCTACCAAGGAGTGCAGTTTCAACACCAAGGAGAGCAGCAGAATTCCAGAGGAGGAGAAAACCAAGCACAGAACTCATGGATTTCTCCCTCTGATTCTTTAGTCATGCAGTTATTTTAATTTTTTTTCATTTTTTTCTCTTCTTCTGCTAAATTTTTTTAACTTTTACCCTTTTCTTTTTTAACGTTTTTAAACTAGTTTATCTAATATATATATATATATGTATATATATATATATTATACTTTTCTTTATTCGTTTTCTTTTTTAATTCTTTCCTTTTCTTTTCTTTTTTCTTTCTTTCTTTCTTTCTGAACCTCTTTTTATCCCCTTTCTCCCCCTGATGATTTGGGATCTCTTCTGATTTGGTTAAAGCATATTTTCCTGAGGTTGTTGCCACCCTTTTAGTATTTTACTTGCTCCTTCATATACTCTTATCTGGACAAAATGACAAGGCGGAAAAATTCACCACAAAAAAAAGAACAAGAGGCAGTACTGAAGGCTAGGGACCTAATCAATACAGACATTGGTAATATATCAGATCTAGAGTTCAGAATGACAATTCTCAAGGTTCTAGACGGGCTCGAAAAAGGCATGGAAGATATTAGAGAAACCCTCTCAGGAGATATAAAAGCCCTTTCTGGAGAAATAAAAGAACTAAAATCTAACCAAGTTGAAATCAAAAAAGCTATTAATGAGGTGCAATCAAAAATGGAGGCTCTCACTGCTAGGATAAATGAGGCAGAAGAAAGAATTAGCGATATAGAAGACCAAATGACATAGAATAAAGAAGCTGAGCAAAAGAGGGACCATCGGACACTGGACCATGGGAAGAGAATTCGAGAGATAAGTGACATCATAAGACGAAACAACATTAGAATAATTGGGATTCCAGAAGAAGAAGAAAGAGAGAGGGGAGCAGAAGGTATACTGGAGAGAATTATTGGGGAGAATTTCCCTAATATGGCAAAGGGAACAAGCATCAAAATTCAGGAAGTTCAGAGAACGCCCCTCAAAATCAATAAGAATAGGCCCACACCCTGTCACCTAATAGTAAAATTTTCAAGTCTTAGTGACGAAGAGAAAATCCTGAAAGCAGCCCGGGAAAAGAAGTCGGTAACATACAATGGTAAAAATATTAGATTGGCAGCTGACTTATCCACAGAGACCTGGCAGGCGAGAAAGAGCTGGCATGATATATTCAGAGCACTAAACGAGAAAAACAGGCAACCAAGAATACTATATCCAGCTAGGCTATCATTGAAAATAGAAGGAGAGATTAAAAGCTTCCAGGACAAACAAAAACTGAAAGAATTTGCAAACACCAAACCAGCTCTACAGGAAATCTTGAAAGGGGTCCTCTAAGCAAAGAGAGAGCCTAGAAGTGGTAGATCAGAAAGGAACAGAGACCATATACAGTAACAGTCACCTTACAGGCAATACAATGGCACTAAATTCATATCTCTCAATAGTTACCCTGAATGTTAATGGGCTAAATGCCCCAATCAAAAGACACAGGGTATCAGAATGGATAAAAAAACAAAACCCATCTATATGTTGCCTCCAAGAAACTCATTTTAAGCCCAAAGACATGTCCAGATTTAAAGTGAGGGGGTGGAAAAGAATTTACCATGCTAATGGACATCAGAAGAAAGCAGGAGTGGCAATCCTTAGATCAATTAGATTTTAAGCCAAAGTCTATAATAAGAGATGAGGAAGGACACTATATCATACTCAAAGGGTCTGTCCAACAAGACCATCTAACAATTTTAAATATCTATGCCCCCAATGTGGGAGCAGCCAACTCTATAAACCTATTAATAACAAAAATCAAAGAAACACATCAACAACAATACAATAATAGTAGGGGACTTTAACACTCCCCTTACTGAAATGGACAGATCATCCAAGCAAAAGATCAACAAGGAAATAAAGGCCTAAAATGACACACAGGACCAGATGGACATCACAGATATATTCAGAACATTTTATCCCAAAGCAGCAGAATACACATTCTTCTCTAGTGCACATGGAACACTCTCCAGAATAGATCACATCCTCGGTCCTAAATCAGGTCTCAACCGGTATCAAAAGATTGGGATCATTCCCTGCATATTTTCAGACCACAGTGCTCTGAAGCTAGAAATCAAACACAAGAGGAAGCTTTGGAAGAACCCAAATACATGGAGACTAAACAGCATCCTTCTAAAGAATGAATGGGTCAACCGGGAAATTAAAGAGAATTGAAAAAAATCATGGAAACAAAGGATAATGAAAACACAACGGTTCAAAATCTGTGGGACACAACAAAGGCCGTCTTGAGAGGAAAATATATAGTGGTACAAGCCTTTCTCAAGAAACAAGAAAGGTCTCAGGTACACAACCTAACCCTACACCTAAAGGAGCTGGAGACAGAACAAGAAAGAAACCCTAAACCCAGCAGGAGAAGAGAAATCATAAAGATCAGCACAGAAATCATTGAAATAGAAACCAAAAAAACAATAGAACAAATCAACGAAACTAGGAGTTGGTTCTTTGCAATAGTTAATAAAATTGATAAACCCCTGGCCAGACTTATCAAAAAGAAAAGAGAAAGGACCCAAATAAATAAAATCATGAATGAAAGAGGAGAGATCACAACTAACACCAAAGAAATACAAACTATTATAAGAACATACTATGAGCAACTCTACGCCAACAAATTTGAAAATCTGGAAGAAATGGATGAATTCCTAGAAACATATAAACTACCACAACTGAACCAGAAAGAAATAGAAAGCCTGAACAAACCCATAACCAGTAAGGAGATTGAAACAGTCATTAAAAATCTCCAAACAAACAAAAGCCCATGGCCAGACGGCTTCCCGGGGGGAATCCTACCAAACATTTAAAGAAGAACTAATTCCTATTCTCCTGAAACTGTTCCAAAAAATAGAAATGGATGGAAAACTTCCAAACTCATTTTATGAGGCCAGCTTCACCCTGATCCCAAAACCAGACAAGGATCCCATCAAAAAAGAGAGCTATATACCAATATCCTTGATGAACACAGATGAGAAATTTCTCACCAAAATACTAGCCAATAGGATTCAACAGTACATTAAAAGGATTATTCACCACGACCAAGTGGGATTTATTCCAGGGCTGCAAGATGGTTCAACATCCGCAAATCAATCAACGTGATACAACACATCAATAAAAGAAAGAACAAGAACCATATGATACTCTCAATAGATGCTGAAAAAGCATTTGACAAAGTACAGCATCCCTTCCTGATCAAAACTCTTCAAAGTGTATGGATAGAGGGCACATACCTCAATATTATTAAAGCCATTTATGAAAAACCCACCGCAAATATCATTGTCAATGGAGAAAAACTGAAAGCTTTTCCGCTAAGGTCAGGAACACGGCAGGGATGTCCATTATCACCACTCCTACTCAACATAGTACTAGAAGTCCTGCCTCAGCAATCAGACAACAAAAGGAAATTAAAGGCATCCAAATGGCAAAGAAGTCAAACTATCACTCTTTGCAGATGATATGATACTATATGTGGAAAACCCAAAAGACTCCACTCCAAATCTGCTAGAACTTGTACAGGAATTCCGTAAAGTGTCAGGATATAAAATCAATGCACAGAAATCAGTTTCATTTCTCTACACCAACAACAAGACAGAAGAAAGAGAAATTAAGGAATCAATCCCATTTACTATTGCACCCAAAACCATAAGATACCTAGGAATAAACCTAACCAAAGAGGCACTGAATCTATACTCAGAAAACTATAAAGTACTCATGAAAGAAATTGAGGAAGACACAAAGAAATGGAAAAATGTTCCATGCTCCTGGATTGGAAGAATAAATATTGTGAAAATGTCTATGCTACCTAAAGCAATCTACACATTTATTGCAATTCCTATCAAAGTACCATCCCTCTTTTTCAAAGAAATGGAATAAATAGTCCCAAAATTTATATGGAACCAGAAAAGACCTCGAATAGTCAAAGTGATATTGAAAAAGAAAGCCAAAGTTGGTGGCATCACAATTCTGGACTTCAAGCTCTATTACAAAGCTGTCATCATCAAGACAGCATGGTATTGGTACAAAAACAGACACATAGATCAATGGAACAGAATAGAGAGCCCAGAAATAGACTCTCAACTCTACAGTCAACTAATCCTCGACAAAGCAGGAAATAATGTCCAATGGAAAAAAGATAGCCTCTTCAATAAATGGTGCTGGGAAAATTGAACAGCCACATGCAGAAAAATGAAATTGGACCATTTCCTTACACCACACACAAAAATAGACTCAAAATGGATGAAGGACCTCAATGTGAGAAGGAATCCATCAAAATCCTTGAGGAGAACAGAGGCAGCAACCTCTTCAACCTCAGCTGCATCAACATCTTCCTAGGAACATCGCCAAAGGCAAGGGAAGCAAGGGCAAAAATGAACTACTGGGATTTCATCAAGATCTAAAGCTTTTGCACAGCAAAGGAAACAGTTAACAAAACCAAAAGACAACTGTCAGAATGGGAGAAGATATTTGCAAACGACATATCAGATAGGAACTAGTGTCCAAAATCTATAAAGAACTTAGCAAACTCAACACCCAAAGAACAAATAATCCAATCAAGAAATGGGCAGAGGACATGAACAGACATTTCTGCAAAGAAGACATCCAGATGGCCAACAGACACATGAAAAAGTGCTCCATATCACTCGGCATCAGGGAAATACAAATCAAAACCACAATGAGATATCACCTCACACCAGTCAGAATGGCTAAAATCAACAAGCCAGGAAATGACAGATGCTGGCGAGGATGCGGAGAAAGGGGAACCCTCCTACACTGTTGGTGGGAATGCAAGCTGGTATAAGCACTCTGGAAAACAGTGTCGAGGTTCCTCAAAATGTTGAAAATAGAACTGCCTATGACCTAGCAAGTGCACTACTGGGTATTTACCCTAAAGATACAAACATAGTGATCCAAAGGGGCATGTGCACCCAAATGTTTATAGCAGCAATGTCCACAATAGCCAAACTATGGAAAGAACCTAGATGTCCATCAACAGATGAATGGATCAAGAAGAGGTGGTATATATACACAATGGAATACTATGCAGCCATCAAAAGAAATGAAATCTTGCCATTTGCGACAACGTGGATGAACTAGAGCGTATCATGCTTAGCGAAATAAGTCAAGCGGAGAAAGACAACTATCATATGATCTCCCTGATATGAGGGAGAATAATAAATGAATAAATAATAAATGAAACAATAATAAATGAATAAATAATAAATGAAACAAGATGGGATCAGGAGGGAGTCAAACCATAAGTGACTCTTAATCTCACAAAACAAACTGAGGGTTGCTGTGGGGAGGGGGGTTGTGAGAAGGGTGGTAGGGTTATGGACATTGGGGAGGGTATGTGCTTTGGTGAGTACTGTGAAGTGTGTAAACCTGGCAATTCACAGACCTGTACCCCTGGGGATAAAAATATATTTATGTTTATAAAAAATTAAAAAATTAAAATTTTTTAAAAAATTGGAATTACAGGTTTTTGGGAATAATAGACTCAGAGATAGAGGGTGCCCTTTTCATCATATTAATGGATACATAACACAATCATGAATTATCACTGGTGGTACTAAACTTGATCACTGGCCAAGGAAATATTTACCAGTATTTTCCAGTGTGAAGTTACTATCCTTGAGCTCTGTGATCCACTCTTTGGAGGTAAATCAAAAGGTCTGGCTCATTCTCACAGAGAGGCATAACTAGGCCTCATCTCTTGGAAGGAGGGAGAGATCTACACAAGTTTAGTTGTTTTTTTTTTCCCTCAAAGAATATTTGGCTCTTTTCTCTTATTTATTTATTTATTTATTTATTCAGTCATTTGTTTATATAAATATAAATTTATAGGTATTTATTTTGTACTTAGGATTATATCATATACTGGGTTATTTGTTTTCTTGCTCAAATTGTTCCAGCTTCGGTCATTGGGAGTTCTTTCAAGTTGACTCCCGCATCCCTTTGACATGATTCCATGCTTATGTTTTTTGAGTACTTTCCTACTTTCCGGCACTACAGAATCCTCCAGTCTCATCTTGTATAATTTTCCCTTCTTGGCCATTTCTCTAAGAGTTTCAGTTCCTATCATTGGGGAATGGTATTTAGAAATCATGAGCAGAATGTGGGTTGTTTTAATTTTTATTGCTTGGATTTCTATGTGTCTATTGCTAACTTTCCTTAAGCGTTCCAACAGATCTGCCAACTGTTTTTTAGTCTTATTTACAAAAGCTCAAACAATCATATAAGCTGTCAGTTCCATTTTCCCCTCAGATACCAGTTTCTCAGAGTCATCTAGCCCCTTGGCTCACTTTTTATTCCAGGTCTGCTTCACTGCTGTCTTCCTAGACTTTCCTCCTCCATCTAGTAGGACTTCCCTTTGTTATTAAATTACAATGGAACTTCTATCTCCTCAATTCCAAATCTCCCTTTCCTTTGGTTTTACTGGAATGTGCATGCATGTGCTAGATGGCATCCCTGGTAAAATTATCCAAGGAAGTATGAAGGAAATAAAATTGTTGACCTGTGGGTCTGAAAATGTGTTATTCTATCTTCATAGTAGATGGATAGATTGGTTGTGCATCTGAATGTTTAAGGCTATTATTTAAGTCTGTTAACACCTTGTCCTCTATCTCCAGCAGTTGTCATTCTGATTTCTTATTTTATGCCACTTGGGTTTTTTCCCCTCTTGCAATGCTTCTGAATTTTTCTGATTACATGCTTTTTTTTTATAGTAATTTTTTTTTTTTTTTTTACTTATGATAAAGCACAGGATGGAGTGTTCTAACCTGAAGGCTCATGTCTTTCATTTTAAGGGAGACATATATTTTTGTTTGATAATTTTATATGGAGATACATATTTTTGTTTGATAATTTTATTCCTCTCCTTTCCTAGATCTCTCTCTTTGGAGTTACTATCAGTTGAATGTTATTCCTCAATTTGTTAATTTTCTTTTATCTTCTATTGTCTTTTCTTTTGACTTATGATACCCCTATTTTCTAAGATATTGTCTTGACCTTATCTTCCAGTACTTATTTTTGAGTTATGATAGTAACTCTCTTAAAAATTCTTTCAAGAATTCTACCTACCCTTTTTACACTTAGTTTCTGTTTTCATGGCATCCTGTTTTTGCTTTACAGATACATTATCTTTTCTCTTTGAGGATACTGAGGGTAATGTACCATTCTCCCATAATTCTAGATAGGTAGATGATTTCTACACAGAATTCCACATTGAAAATCATTTTCCGTCAACATTGTTAAGGCATTAGTCATTCTTATACAGCTTCAGTGGTTATGTTGAGAAGTCTTATTTATTCTGATTTCCAATTCTTTGTAAGTTATCTGGATTTCCCCTTCTTACTAGACTTCCTTCTTTATCTCTGGTACTCTGAAATTTCATGATTCTATGCCTTTTTCATCACTGGACAAGGCACAGATTGGTGCTTCAATCTGAATATATATTCCATCAGTGGAAGTTAACAATAATAATTTCTAATATTTATTGAGTGCCTATTATAAGCCAGACACTGTGTCAAGGGCATTATTTGACTGATACACACCCCAAACAATCTTATGAGATACATCTTATTATTACTATTTTAAAGAGGAAGAACCTGAGGTACAAAAAGTTATGTGACATGTCAAGGGTAAGGTAAGGGAGCAAAGATAAGAAATTTCTGAGTGTAATGCTATAGTGCTCATAGCCATTATCACGAGTAGGGTCTCATCATCATGGAAGTGATCATCTTATCAAGATGACTTTTCATATCTTCATTATGATATGTGAATTTTATAGCTTAATTATCAGACATTAATCTTAATGTTGTATCTTGGCAGGGATGTGTGTGAGGTGGGACTGGGGGGGACCACTTAGCAGGAAACTTTAAATTTGATGCAAATATTAATGAAAAATCACTATCTTTGGGGGAAAAATTAAAATGTGAATTTTTTTTTAAAATTTTTTAAAAATAACATATAATGTATTATTAGCCCCAGGGGTACAGGTCTGTGAATCACCAGGTTTACATACTTCACAGCACTCACCATAGCATATGTCCATAATCCAATGTCCATAATCCCACCATCCTCTCCCTACTGAGATTAAGAGTCTCTTATGGCTTATCTCCCTCCTGATCCCATCTTGTTTCATTTATTCTTTTCCTACCCACAACCCCCCTCCCCCACATTGCATCTCCACTTTCTCATATCAGTGAGATATGATAGTTGTCTTTCTCTGATTGACTTATTTCACTCAGCATAATACCCTCTAGTTCCATCCACATCATCGCAAATGGCAAGATTTCATTTCTTTTGATGGCTGCATAGTATTCCATTGTGTGTATATACCACCTGTTCTTTGTCCATTCATCTGTTGATGGACATCTAGGTTCTTTCCATAGTTTGGCTATTGTGGACATTGCTGCTATAAACATTCAGGTGCACGTGTCCCTTTGGATCACTACATTTGTATCTTTAGGGTAGATACCCAGTAGTGCAATTGCTGCATCATAGGGTAGCTCTATTTTCAATTTTTTGAGGAACCTCCATGCTGTTTTCCAGAGTGGTTGTACCAGCTTGCATTCCCACCAACAGTGTAGGAGGGTTCCCCTTTCTCCACATCCTTGCCAGCATCTGTCTAAAATGTGAATTTTCTGCTTAAAAAAAGATTATGCTCAAATACCTAAAACTGTGTGGTCCCAGGAAGCCTACTGGTATAAAGAGCAGTAGCTATGGTGGTGAGGAAAGTGTGGACAGAGTTGCAGCCTTGTCTTGCTTCTTAAGTGAGCCCTTAACATGGCTGCTCACAAAAGTTATGTCAGCAACACAATAGCCAGTGTGAGAGTGATTCAGATGTTTATTGAGACTTTTTTTCAGGGGGCCTGATTATTCATATATATATATATATATATATATATATATAATAATATAATATATATATATTAATCAATCTCTGGGGAGACAATCCTTTTAGATGCTAAGGATTCTACAGAGTGAAGAGCCAGGAAGAAGATTGGAAAGCAAACCTGTTCAGTCAAGGGGTGACTGGCCTTCCCGAGTAAAGCTTTTTGAACATAAGTCAAAATTACTAGGGAGTTAATGGTACTTCTTTAGAATACCCTTTGGAATTATCCAAAATAAGCATTTACACACAGGCACTTAATTCTGAGTAATTAATGTCTGTCTGTATAACCTAGCAACTTAATGAGCTGGGGTGTAGCAGGGGCACACTGAGTCACTGGAGAACCCCAGAGGGCTGGCTGTGAAAAGAACCCCTCTGCTTGCCAGAGTTTTTGGTAATAGCTGGAACATTTTTATAGGCGCATCATTATTGAGTTCCAGCCTAAAGGCATATTGGCTCTAGGCAAGGTTTCGTGTACCCTATTATATTGCAGATACAAATGCATCTCTAGATTAATTGTGACAGTCAACTCCTTCATCCTCTATGGGAAAAACTTTTGAAAGCATAATTCTCTGTAGTAAATTAGCCTTGAGCTGAGAAATAGATTTGGCTTAAAAACCAAAATCATCAAGTAGATAATCTTTGATGCCTCACTTTATGGCCCTTTTCTCTCCCTTTTAAATCATCTTTTGGCAGATGCTCCAGCCCCCAATAATTTCATCCTGATCTTGGTCCCTCTCAAGAGAAATGCTCTAATGGTTTACCAATAATAATTGCTCAATTAGTATTACATCATGATATTCTACCCAATAGTATTCACATTTAAGAAGAAGCTTTGTAGGAAAGAAATCCAAAGGAATGATATGTGGTAGAATCTCAGGCACTATATTAATTCATGGAACATTAATTACTGTTCCAATGCTGGGAAAACAAAGATTAATAAGATGTGGCTCTAACCTTTGAGATTTTCACTGTCCAGTAGGGGAGACAGAAACATAAAAAACATAATGCAATGTGATTAGTTTTAATCATGGAAACAAGATAAAGGGTTGATTTATTATATCTGGAGTGGGAGGCTGAATTGAGTATAGGAGATCAGGAGAGGCTTCATGTAGAAAAGTGATAGTTGAGGTAAATAATCTATGGTAATAAATAATGGGGGAATTTTAAGCACCCAATACATTTAAAGGATGAAGCTGATTGTCTTCCAGGAGGGGAAAGGATTTTGAGCCTCAGGACTCCCTTGGACCCTGTTGAATCATGTTGGGTAGAAGAATCCTTATTCTGCCGGCCCAGAAGCAGCACCAAGAGCAGCAAAACCTGAAACTGACAGCAGAGCCAGAAATGACAAAGAGCAGGAGGTGTTTTACTTAGCTCTCTCTAAGGGAAACAGCAATGTCCATAACATTAAAAAAAAAAATGCTGGAAAGGCTACTCTACGCCCTCATAAGTCCAGATTTATTAAGTGCACTAAAATGGTGCTGCCAAAAGGAAATAACTGGAGAATTTTTTGGAGCCAAGGCGGGCAGAATATGCAGTGATGAGAAGTTGGAAAGCAGCATTATCATTTTCCAGACTGGATTTCACTTTGTTCCACTTCAACCCATGGCTACCTTGGTCCAACACAAAATTTAAAACAAGACCATAGCAAGCCTTTGTTCCAAATGAGAAGATGGAAAATAACACATACAATAGGAGTAAGGAAATCCTTTTGCAAGCTTCCTTGGCAGGAAAAGGTGATAGGGCAGGGCAGGGAAAAGGTGAAGGAATAAAGAAGGGAAAAGACTGGAACCAGTGGCTATTAACATTTTACACTGAGGCTTTGTGTGATGGTTTAGTACATTGTTGAAAAACACAATGGTCAATTATTTCTTACATTAGAATTGACTGTTCACTTGGCTAATTATTTTAGTAATCTGAGGATCCCCTCAATCCTTTGATTGAAGCAGCACGAAGTAAGAATGAAATGGTCATAATGGGTACCAAAAGAAAGGTAAGGCTGTGGACGTGAGCTTCTTTGTTTGTGACATATTCACTGTGTCTATAGGAAAACAAATGTGGAATCTAAAATGGTTTATCTACAGTTTTTGGCTATTAAATCTACTGAACAGAGAGGCTGCACAGATGACCTGGCTTTTTGGACTGAAGTTGGTTGAAGAAGTTAAAGAAGTTTCTGAGGAAAAAAATTATTGCTCACAAATTTGGCTTGTGTACCTATCTATGCTTGCCAAAGCCAAGCATAAATTATTTTCTATTAGAAATTGTTTTGTTCAATGCATTCCTTATGTTACGTTCTCCAAAATGGCTTCATTCACTAAACAAATGTTTTTTGAGCACCCACTATATCCAAAGACATTTTTTAAACCACTTAAGATGGTACAAGTACGAATTAGAGGTGAATTTTGTTTTCAAGGAGACTAGAGTCTAACAGGGGAAGTAAGCATAGAGCAAGATAGAAAGTGGCAAGTGCCTTGAAAAGAGTATGTAGTGTGCTACAATATTCAGGTAAGTGTTGCTTTATTTGTGATATTCAGAAGAGATTTTGTGGGTAAAAAAAAAAAGGCTAAATTTGGCCTTGAGGGAACCTAAATGCATATAGATAGGGCTGAATAAGAAGGTTATTTCAGTGGAGCATAAATGATATGAGTAAAGGCAAAGATACAGGAATGATGAGTAGATAGTGACTTCATGGGAGACAGAAATGATGAGTAGATAGTGACTTCATGGGAGCAGTCATCCAAGGAAATAGTAGGAGCTGAGTAAGGTGAGGAAGGATACAAATAGACTGTAGAGGGCTTTGAACACTAGGTGAGAGAATTTATTTATTTTTGAAACATTCATCCATTCATTTGAAAGAGAGAGAGAGAGAGAGAGAGCACATGATCAGGGGGAGGGGCAGAGAAAGAGGGAGGTAATCAGACTCCCTGCTGACTGGGGAGCCCAAATGGGGAGGGGGGGTTGATCTTACGACCCAAGATAATGATCCAAGCTGAAATCCAGAGCTGGATGCTCAACGGACTGAGCCACCCAGGTGCCCCTAGGTGAGAGAATTTAAACATTTTCTTTTTAAGTCAGTAGAAAGAAGTCAATGGATTTTTCTTTTTTTAAATATTCTATTTTTTAAAAAAATTTAAATTCAATTAGTCAACATATAGTACATCATTAGTTTTTGATGTGGTGTTCAAAGATTCTTTAGTTGCATATATACAATGGATAACTCAGCTATAAGAAAGAATGAATACCTACCATTTATATCAACATGGATGGAACTGGAGGGTATTATACTAAGTGAAGTAAGTCAGTTCAGAGAAAGACAATTATATGGTTTCACTCATATATGTAATCTAAGGAACAGCACAGAGGATCATAGCGGATGTGAGGGAAAACTAAATGGATTTTTCTTAATTTAAATTTATTTTATTGTGTTAAGAACACAACACAAGATTTACTCTCTTAATAAATGAAGTGTATAACATTGTATTGTTACTATAGACCTAATGTTGTACAGAAGATCTCTAGGACTTATTTATCTTGCATTTCTGAAAATTTATCACCATTGATTATCACCTCTCCATTTCTCTCTCCCCTTAGCCCCTGGATTTTCTCCATCTGTGGAGAAATCATATATATGTAGATGTGTAGTTTTGTTGTGATCAGCTTACTTCATTCAGCATAATTTCCTCCAGGTTCATACATTTTGTCACATATTGCAGAATTTCCTGCAATATCAAAAGAAAGGTATGTCATCCCATTGAATAGTGTCACAATAAACATGGGAATTCATGTTCAAAACCTGATTTCATTTCTTTTGCATAAATACCCAGAAGTGGGATTGCTTATGGTAGTTTTCTCCCTCTCTCTTCCTCTCTCTCTCTCTCTATTTGACTTCTGCTACTATTGGGTTTCACATGTTTCTTGGGTCCTGTTGGTCTACAGCATTATTCAAATCTGCTGGGTTTTATTTGTTGTTGTTGATTTTCTGCTTTGATGTTTTATCCTTTATTAAAAGTGGGGTATGGAAGTTGCCCTATTGTTATTGTATTGCTCTTTATTTCTCCCTTCAGTTCTGTCGGTTTTTGCTTTGTATCTTTAGGACCTCTGATATTGGGTGCATATATATTTATAATTTTTATATCTTACTGATGAACTGACCCTTTTATCATTACATAGTGTCCTTTTTCTGTCTCTTGTGACCAGTTTTAGTGTATTGTGTCTGTATAGTCAGCTCTGTTCTCTTTTGGATACTATTTGCATGGAATATCTTTTCTTATCCCTTCACTTTAAGCTTATGTGTGTTCTTATTTATGTGTTTCAGATATAACTAAAATAAATACCTTATAGACAGCATATTGTTTTATCTTGTTTTTATAATTTGTTCAGCCACTTTATGTCTTTTGCTTTGGGACTTCAATTCATTTTCACTTAAAGTAATTATTGATAAGGAAGAACATATTATTGTCATTTTGTTAATTGTTTTCTGTTTGCCTTATAGTTCTTTGAGTTTGCCAATTTTTTTTTTTTGTATTTATATGCCTTGATTCCTGTCTTTTTTTTTTCTTTTGTGTATCATCTTCAGGTATTTTCTCTGTGCTTACCATGGGGCTTACATAAAATATCTTATAGTCATAACAATCTTTAAAGCTAATAGCAACTTAACTTCAATCATATACCAAAATTCTATACTAGTATTCTTCTTATACTTTGTTATTGACATTATGACTTACATCTGTTTTGTTTCATATATATGATATACATGAACCCTGTATTACATATTGTATATATTATATATCCATTAATATATTTTTTGCTATAGTTTTTAAAGATTTATTTATTTTAGACAGAAAGAGAGAGTGTGCACAAGTGGGGAAAGGGGCAGTGGGAGAGGAAGAAGCAGAATCTCAAGCAGACTTTCTGCTGAGCACGGAGCCTGATGTGGGGCTTCATCTCATGACCCATGAGATCATGACCCGAGCTGAAATCACAAGTTGGACATGTAACCAACTAAGTGCCCTAATCATAGTTATTTTTAACAATTTTTTCTTTTAACTTATACACAATAATTTGCTTTTAACTTATATGCTAGAATCACCCACCACCATTACAGTAATACAGTATTCTGTACCTGTCTGTATATTTACCTTTACCAACATATTTTATACTTTCTAATATTATTATTATGTTGCCCTTTAGTGCCTTTTTTTCCCAGGTTTCTTTTTAAAATTCTAGTTAGTTAATATTCAGTATAATATTTATTTCAGGTGTAGAATTTAGTGATTCATCGCCTACATACAATACCCACTGCCCATCACAAGTGCCCTCCTTAATATCCATCACCCATTTAACCTATCTCCTACCTACCTTCCCTCCAGCAACCCTCAGTTTGTTTTCTATAGTTAAGAGTCTGTTTTACAGTTTACTTCTTTTCCAGTTTTCCTCTTTTACAGTTTACCTCTTTTCCCACCCTATGTTTGTTTTGTTTCTTGAATTATACATATGAGTGAAGTCATATGGTATTTGTTCTTCCCTGACTTATTTCACTTGGTATAAAGCCCACCTGCACTATACATGTTGTTGCAAATGGCCATATTTCATTCTCTTTTATGGCTGAGTAATATTCCATTATAGATCACATATCATATATATGTGTGTAGGGATTATGGAGAGAGGGTTTCTTAATTTTCCTATAGATTTTGAAGTGGATGGTTTCACATTTGCCTGGGATGCAGGAGCTTTTCAAATAGTTTCTGTATTTCTCACAAAGAGAATTGATTTTTTAATACTATAGAATTGGTGTGTCCATGAGAGAAAAAGGAGTTCAGGGCTTTCTATTCTGCCATCTTGCTGAAGTCATTGTTAATGGGGTTTTTAATCAAGGTATTGATATTATCAAAGAGATGGATTCTGAATATTTATCTGGCATGAGTTTTATGGGCTTACTAGCAAACATACTGGTGCAGGTGAGCCACAGCTAGGTGTGTGCACAAGAAAGTTCAGTTCTTTTCAAAATAAGGTCATAGAAATGATCTCAATTCACTTTTCTTTGTGTCCAAAGCTATATGTTCTCATTACCCCAATTCCAAAATCATGTAAAATAGATATAGGGTATCCAGGAATTTGTAAACATAAGTAAATAATATTTGATTAATATGATCAAGCTTGAAAACAAAATCAGGTGTCTAAGTTTAAAGTTTTCTCAACTTCAACACCTCAAATTAACCAGATAATGAATAGATAAACTCTTTGATTTTTGGCTATGGAGATTCTAGGTTTATCCCACACAAAATGAAATGGACAAGTAAGAGAATTCAGGGACTGAATTCTGAAAAATAGGATTCTTAAAAAAGGTGTTTGAAGAGGTGAGGACTGTGGATTGACTAAATGATAGCTAAATTAGTAATATCTAATAAGTATTTACAGAATAATTATTTGATTCCTAAATCAGTTTTCCTTATGTGGGTATTACAAATAATAAGGTTTATTTAGAAAATTTAAGAGCTTTTAACATACCTGATTTTCTAACTATGGCAATAGTTACATGCCATACTGATCATATGATCCTTTATTGGTGAGTGGTCCCAGAATGTCTCCTCATACCCATCCTCTAGCACACTCCATCAATATGGCCAAGATTTCCACCAGGCTTAGGTCTTAGACATCTTCTCTGTTATAACAACACCTACCTCCAAGTGATTTCATCAAATTTCATAGTTTTAAACACCATCTATATGCTAATGACTCCCCAATTTTTTTTTAAAGATTTATTTATTTATTTATTTGACAGAGCGAGAGATCACAAGTTAGGCAGAGAGGCAGGCAGAGAGAGAGGAGGAAGCAGGCTCCCTGCTGAGCAGAGAGCCCGATGTGGGACTCGATCCCAGGACTCTGAGATCATGACCTGAGCCGAAGGCAGGGGCATAACCCACTGAGCCACCCAGGTGCCCCATGACTCCCAAATTTATATCTCCATCTAAACCTCTGTGAAATCCAGAGCTGTAAATCCATTTGCCTACTTGATATCTCCACTTGGATGTCTAAAAGGCATTTCAACTATAACAAGTTCAGTTTTTTTTTTTTTTCTTGAATCTTCTACTTCCATCCACTAAATATATTGTACCTCCATTCATCCAACTGGTCAGTTCTAAAATGTAGTCATCCTTATTTCCTTTCTATTGCACTTTCAATCCATTACCAGATTCTCTAAGTTCTACCTTTAGGTGCTGTCCAGAATTCTCATCACTACTTCTACTGCTCCTATCCTAGTTTGAGCATTATTACATCTTCCTTGCCTAGATCATTGCAATGCTATCACTAACTAAGATCTCTATGCTTTTGTCCTTGGACACCCAACAGTCTTTTTCAACTTAGAAGCTGGGTTGATTTGCTCATATAGAATAGCTATAAGCTTCTCATCTCTTTAATATAATTTTCTTGCTCTGCAGAGACTACCTTCCAGACTAAGTTCTGGTTGACACATTAGGCCTGGATTGGTATGGCTCTATGCCCAGAGCAATCTGGTTTTATTCACTAACAGCAGTTTACAGTTTCATTTGTACCATTACAGAAAAATGTATGGAACTTCCCAAACAGCATAATGCTATAGCATATGAAAAGACTGCAGAATTCCTTCCAGAGCCTTCCATATGTGACCGGCTAGAATTTAATGATGCTTGGTCCATTTCATTGAGGCTAAGCTATGAACTGGGTGGATAATTTTAAGAGGTCAAGTTTTGTTGTTCATCGACTATTCACTCAGAATGCATTTGAATACTGTAATTTTCTATTAGCTGGTGTCTTACACCAGCCACATAGGATTATTAAATCTGTTTTTCTGACCACAATAACCCATGTCAGGAAGTTCTCTTGATATTTATTCCCAGAAAAGGTGAGATTTCATTTGTTCCTCATCTTTCTTAGTAAACTCTATAAATGGTAATTGTGGTGTGCTGTGCACCATATGCACCCAGTTTGTGTGGGTGCCTGCTATTAACTAAGGGAATATATCTGTCTCCTTCATATTCAACCTGAGCATTTTCTATTTAGTTTTCAGACTCCTTTGAGATGTGGTGTCAGTTGTAGAACATGTAGGTCTGACAGGACAGTGAGTATCAATTAATCAAGTATTTATTGAGTGCTTACTAAGTAAAAGGCACTGTGCTAAGCTGGGTTTAAGCAGAGTATTAAGAGGAATTGGAGGAGGGGCACCCAGGTAGCTTAGTTGGTGAAGTGACTGCCTTCGGCTCAGGTCATGATCCTGGAGTCCTGGGATCAAGTCCCACATCAGGCTCCCTGCTCAGCAGGGAGTTTGCTTCTCCCTCTGAGTTTCCCCCTCTTGTGTGTGCTATCTCTCTATCTCTCTCTCATTCTCTCCCTCTCAATAAATAGGTAAAATCTTAGGGAAAAAAAGAGGAGTTGGAGGAAGTGTTCTTTTTAAAGAAACTCTCAGAGGCTCAGTGTCAGACAGAGGGGGATAGCTGTGTAAAAAAATACTCCAAGACTGCAAAATTGTGAATTAGGTGTTTTCACCTCCTTGTTTTTACTTTGTTCTCTTTCTTGATTTCTCTTCTCTCACATCTTTTCTTATTTACCTAGGACCTTCATACCCTCTTCTCTTGCAAACACACTACCCATTAACAGCATTATTTCCTCAGGCTGTACTTAGGCCTTCAGGGTAGGAGAGGGGACCCCAATCACACTTATTGAAATGTTTCATTTCTTCAATGTCATCCCATTGGATTATGGCCTGCTCTCCAAGTCTCATTAATGTATTAATGATCAAAACCGTTTAATTCATTTATGTAGGAAGGTCATTTATATTTTAATAGGTATCTTATACGTGACAATATTTACTTTAAAAAGAAACAAACTCTAATGATGACATTAAGAATACTGGCAGATTAGAGGGGGGAGATTTGTTTTTCAGGTAAGTGTGTATTTCTGGAATCCTTCAAATCACACTTCTGTTGGCAGCCACCTATTTTGTTCAGAGGTATAATTAACTGTATTCACTACTCATTTACCTTTTTTTCCCCTCCATGGATTCAATTTGAAAGAAACTTGCAACTGCTTAAATTACCTAATTTCCCTTTCACATTTTCATTTAGCAGGTTGTTGAAAAGAAAAAAACAAAACAAAACAAAAAAAAAAACTTTGCATTTTAAACCCGAAGAAACCTAGAGTTCTTTTTATTATTCTTCATGTATTTGCAACATATTTGTTGATATACAGGTGATTATTTCTTTAGATTTTCAATAAATTTATTTCAGATTCCATCTACATTTCCTAAATCAAAAGAGTTCTTACCTGAAGCTCATAGTGAACTTTTTCACAAGAAAAAGCATGGTAGTTTTAAAACCTATCTTAGAGTCTCCTCAGTTTTTCAGCATGAACTTTATGTGAGAACTATTTTTTTTTAAGATTACTTATTCATTTATTTGACAGAGTGAGACAGTGAGAGAGGAACAGAAGCAGGGGGAGTGGGAGAGGAAGAAGCAGGCTTCCCACAGAGCAGGGAGTCTGATGTGGGGCTCAATCCCAGGACTCTGGGATGATGACCTGAGCCGAAGGCAGATGCTTAACAAGTGAGCCACCCAGGTGCCCTGAGAACTTGTTGGATTTAGGAAATACAGATGCAATTTGAAATAAATTTATTGAAAATCTAGAGAAATAATCACCTGTACATCAACAAATACATTGCAAATACATGAGGAATAAGAAACAGTGCAGAGGATCGTAAGAGAAGGAAGGGAAAACCAAGTGGGAAGTAATCAGAGAAGGAGACACAGCATGGGAGCCTCTTAACTATAGGAAACAAACTGAGTGTTGCTGGAGGGGAGGTGGGTGGGGGGATGGGGTAACTGGGTGACGGGCAGTAAGCAGGGCACATGATGTGATGAGCCCTGGGTATTATATGCAACTGATGAATTATTGAACTCTACATATGAAGCTAATGATGCACTGTATGTTGGCTAATTGAATTTAAATAACAAAAAGAAAAGTTCACTTTTACTTCCTCAGGGAGCTGTCAGACTGTTTTCCAGAGGGGTTGTGCTATTTATTCTACATCTCTACCAGCAGTGTATGGGTGGTCTAGATTTTCTGTATTCTCACCAGTATTTAGGTATGTGATATCTCCCACTGTAGTTTTGATTTGCATTTATCTAATGTTTAATGATGCTGAGAATCATTTCATATGTTTATGTGACATTTATATAACTTCTTCAGTAAATTAAAAAAAAACTGTCACTCTTTGCTCAAAAACTGATTAAATTTTAGTAAAAACAAGATGAAGTAAAGGAGGTTGGCTACATGATGCATGAGGCTGAAGAGCCCCATGGAAAGATCGCAGCCTGAGAATTCCTGGACTCTAGCAGTTCTTCAGCGAGGAAGCCCTGTTGATGTGTGTATTCAGGTCCATCTTCATCCAGATCTCTTGTGTGATTGACTGGAGATATATGAGAAGTATGAATGGAAGAGGGACTGTGCTTTCTTGACTGTGAAGACAAATTCCGAGTTGCAGAAGGAGGCGAGGACAGCCTGGCTCGCAGGAACAGGTAATGTCCTCTCCAAGGAAGTAAAGGAAGCAAAACATTACAAGTTTTGATGAAGTGTTCAAATGTTGAACTTTCATAGAAAGCTCTGAAGCCCAGAAACCAAAGAAATCCGGAAACCAAAGACAAGCAATGTCAGGAATATAAGAAAAGCCTTCTCAGAGACAAGGCAAGGATAAGAGTTAAAAGTTAAAGATAAGAAACTGAGATTAAGAGTCACTGAGTAGAAAATATGAACATGTAGATTGTAGTGTTTTCTTTCAATCTTTCTTCCTCATGGTCTTTTATGTATAATATTTTTAAATCATTTGAGTAATAACCAGCAATTTTATAGAAGAAACACCACTAATTGGATTTTGTGCATTTTCTTCTTCTCTGGACCATTCATTGTGGCAATGTTGGACTCTCACCAACAGCAAAACCTTACCCCCTTATGGTGACCTCAAAACTAGAGAAATAGTAACATAAGAGCCAGCACAACACATATCTTTGCAGATCTAAAGGATAGTAACCTAAATGCCCTAGAACACTACTACAGCCAGTATTGCTGGTTGGCACATTTCAGATCTAAAATTGAAAACTTTAGAGCATCCTACTTAGTCAGAAAAACATCCTGGCATCCTGGTGTTTGTGAGTTTGCAGATGCCTGGCACTCATAGTTTTTGTCCAATTGCAGGGTGGTCAGGGCTAATGTCATGCAGTTTAACAAATGTGTTTTTCATTCCCCTCTAACAGTCTTTTTGAGACCACAGGCTTAGACCACAGGTTAGAAATCCAAGACAGGACTCAGAATGTGTGTGCAACCGGCTTAGGGGTCCTGCATTGAGGAGCTGGCTGTTCTCGTGATTGAGCAATTAAAAGAACTTTCTCCCACATGGCAAAAGAGCCAGCTCCATGAGACTGAAGGCTAAATGTGATCATTCATGTCTTAGATGCTCTTTGATTTTAACTGAGTGGATTCTTTTACTATTCTATCAGAGATCTAAATATGTCCTCTAGCTCTGCCTCTTAAATTCATTTTATCTATAGAGTTGCTTACAAATTCCTCGAGTTAATTACTTAGTTGAAGAGTCTACTCATAAAGAAAGTGTAGGAAAAATGTGTCTCAAAGTTCTCTGGATTAGTAAAAATGATAAAGTGAGCAATGGACCACACACAACTCTCTCAATATAGCAGGTATTCAACTTTGGGAAAAAAAAAAAACAAAAAACAGTTCTTTTCCCACCCTCCAACTATTACCTTCCTCCCATTTCCCAAGATGATTTCTTTCTTTGAATTAGCTCTTCATATGTGAAATAAACACACCATTTGATAGTCTATTAAAGTAAATAATCAACCAAAATGAATAAAATCCTGGTAGACCAGGATTTCTCTGTTTCATTACTGTTGACATTTTTGAGCTAGATAATTCTGTGCTGTAGGGGATTGTCTTGGATATTGTAATATGTAGAGCAGCATCCCTGGCCTTTACCTACTGGATGCCAGTAGCAACCCCCTGGTTATGATATCCAAAAATATCTCCAGACACTGCCAAATGTCTCCAAAATGACCCTTGCTTAAGATACTACTAAAGACCAACTGGATTCATCATATCCATTCTTTTTTGCCTCTCCTCAGCCTTCTGCTTTACTGACTGAGCCACCCAGACACGCCCAGCCTCTTGCCTTTAGAAACAAAGGCACATAACAATAGAAACGAATACATGAACATCAGGCTTTCATTTAAAACAGTATGAGTAACATTGCCAGAGAGTAATGTCTTCCCAAGGGATCCCATTCATGATGGGACTGGTTCTCTGGAGCCCGGTTTTCAGTGTGCATGGTGTCCCTGGGCATGGGCAATGCTAGGACCCTCAGAAGATGACTTGAGGGTCATCTTGAGACCAGGATACAGGAAGCTCAGTTTTTTACACCTTCCTTTTGGAGTCCTGGGTGGTGAGAAACAGTGAGACATCACGTTTCCCAACAGCAAGAACACTCCATTATGTTCACCATCCTCTATGGAAAATCACAGGAAATCATTTCCAAAAATATAGATGAGAATTGCAAGGGTTCTCTGGATAATTTTCAGTTTACCAGTTAGTATCCTTTAAACAGAATGACTCATTCCCTGAATATTCCATTTATTTGAGAGAGTGGTTACTGTCTCAATAATAATTGTTCTCCTATGATATTTTGGCAAACCATGGAAATAAATCCTGGTTTTGGAATGGGATAGGTCATTGATTGACATTTGTTCCAGGATAAATTACCATCTGATAAAATCCACAATTCTAAATCCCACTAGAAGTTTCAGATACATCTGTTTGCAATTATCCTATCATTTGCTGGTTATTTCTTCTGATGGTTCACAGCTCTCTATATTCTCTGAATGTGTTAAAAGCCAATGGCTGTTTCTTAGCTTGAATTTTCCTTCTCTTTAACTAGTCCCATTCCTGGCACCCACATAAGCTTCTTTAATATATTAAGCTGCTGAGTCAGTGGTGTAATTAACATTCGAATAGCTCTCAGTTTTTTTATAATATACAACTCTGAGGTCATGGGTCATCTTCTTTTTGATATTGAATGTACTATGTATCTTATTGCCATTTCCCAGGTATTTACAGATGCTGAAGTTATAAAAATTTCCAAAACTACACAGGTATAATGCAAGATTATTATAATTGTTTTTTGTTTCTCATTACTTAAAAATACAGGTTTTGTTGTATGCAAGAGCACCCAGGAAAAACCCCATGCCTTGATCTTACCTTCCCTGACAAATCCTTTTCCTCCATTTTTCGCAGTGCTGTATGCAAAAAGCCTTTTAACCATATTCATATTGCATTAATTCTCTGAGAATTTCTAGAGAGATGTATCTACTAGGAAATGATCAGTCATTTTACTTTGGTGAAATCCAGATGAGCTGGAAGATAACAACAGCATGATGGGGAGGTTAGGTGCAGTTGATGCATGTGTGGCTATAGAGTAGAATTAGGTCTCACAGTAGATGTTGAGAGCCAGAGAATATGGTGGGAGTTACTTGGAATGTGAGAGCAGGAGGCTGACTTCAGAACTGTGATATTCAAGCTAAGTTGTGATACGGGTACAACTGCACAGCTCTCCTACTGGCCAGCTTCATTTCTGACCATAACTGAGCCACTCACTACTCCCCTTAGCATTTTTAAAGACCCGTGTGTGTGTTTTAAATGCTTTCTGTTAAATTTTTATCTCTTTCATGTACTCCAAACACAATGAAAAGGAACAAACTGTCAAAGCTATTTCTCTGTTTGACATCAGAGTGCATCATCCTTGCTTTCTTTAAAATTACATTGCCATCATTGTCTTCATTAAGGAAGATATTTATTACATAGACTGCCACCTGAGGGGCACTGTCCTAGGCCTGGTGACTGAGGCCCCTCACTGACTTGCCATTATCTCCATTTTAATACTTCATGCTCTCTATCAAGGGACCATGTTAATATGCACCCAATTTTGTGTAATTTCCTATTCTCCCATCCTTTCTCTTAGGTAATTTTAGGCAGATATATTCAACACCTTCATTATCCTAATCCTGCTTTTAACTCTTTCATCCTTTAGCTTTACCCATTGCCTGGAATGTTCCTTTTTCCCCCGTTTCTTTTCAAAGAATTCCTGATTAACATTCCACGGGGAGACTCTGTGAGCCATAGATGAGAAGTTTACATAGGTGTCACCTGCCAAGGAGTAGTCAAGAGAATTAGGAGACTAGATATTTCCATTCTTCTGGGTCTCATGTGAATTGTAAGACTCAAAAGGGCAGCATGCTACTGTTACTGAACATTGTTCTGGAGTGAGGACATTTTAGAGATATGCAGCAAAGTGTTAGAGCTGACAGAGTATGTCAGTGACCAACTTGGTTTTAGTCTTAGCATCTAGTAGGGAAATTACTCCTTCATTCTACTGGAAGCAAAGTGCAGCCATAACACAAATGAAATACATGTTAGCTATTTCCTCTTTATAGCCATTATTTGCTTAATTTTCATAAGTAATACTGATATTCATGCATTTTTTTATTTTATAAACTTCCCCCAAAAGAATAATTATAACTATTTACTTACTTTATACTTTTCCCAAAACAGGATGTTAGATAGATAGATAGATAAAGTGTTTTGTTGATGATCCTGTTCGATTGAATGATCCTTTCCTATTACTGTACTGTTTATTGTCAGTGATCACTGTCCACCATCTTTTGCTCCTGATTTCTATAAACACTTGAAAAATTTATTTTATTCAACAAACATTTGACCGTGGGACTTAGAAATTCTGATTCCTGTGAGGTCTCTCAGGGAAAACAGAAAACATGTGAAGGTTCTTCTAAACCAAGGGTATAAATAGAGAACAGAAGTACTAAATTTGGGTTTGTGATCTAGAAACATGAATTCCGTGTTGGCAATTCCAGTGTTCTTTTGTATGACAACCAAAAACAATTCAAGTTCTCTGTGACTCTTCCTCTTGTAAAGAGGAAACATGTGGGGCAAGTTCCTTAGTCTTTGGGGGCCTCAGTTTCCTCGTATATAAAATGGAGATTAAAAAAAAGAACTATCTCAAAGGGTCATTATGAAAATCAGATGAGTTAATATATGTAAAGAACTTAGAATAGTACATTGTATATAGGAAGTGTCAAGTAAGTGTTTGCTATCATTATTTGGACTACCTCTTAGTATGAGGTAAGTATTAGTCAAGGAAATATCTCTAATTGTCTTTAAATATTTAAAAAAAATTTTTTTTTTTACCTTTGAAAAGAAGACCTTGGCAATTGAATTGCAATCAGTTATGTTTCACTAAAGAAAGTACAAATCCTGTAATGGTTTAGGATGAAAGTCCTTTTTACTTGTTGTGACCAATATTACAGAAATGCTGGGAATATTTACTAGAAAGTTTTGCCTAATGAGTACAAATTGCAGTAAATGTAATAGAAGTGGAAAACATTTGCTATATTAATGATGCAGGAAACAAATTTTAAAAATAAGCCCTGAGAAAATTATATTGCAATGATTTAAACACAGAAAGTCTCTGTATTTGTGTTGTATCACACACAGTAATTCTGTAGAGATACTTTTTGGGAAAACACAGTCATTACTAAAAATCTTTTAAAATAATCAGTGGAAAGCTTATTTACCATAAGATGAGGAGGGAACAGTATGTAGCACTTTTAAGCCAGTATTTGCAGAACAGTTTTCCTGAAGTAAAAGTATTTTGGGCTATAGCTACAGAATAGACTGTCATCATCTTGACTCTTTAACACTCTGTTTCACTTCAGTTTGGGGAGAGCTGGAAGATGATATATTATACAATGGAGAAATGAATAGTTTAAGGCAGAGACAAATAGTGTGGAATGTTAAATGAAGGTAGAGAAAAAGTCAGTAACAGACACGCTATAAGGCGCAGCATGGTTACTGAATATGATCTGCAAATTTGCCTCTGAACTTCCTAATGGCCAAACTAAAAAGAGAAAGTATGAAGTACAACATTCTTTCTGACCATATAATAGATAGACCACTGAGTTGTTAGAAGCAGCAAAGAGTTTCCTGGTTTTGAGGTCTAATAAAAATTTCTTCCATAGGTTTTCACAAAGGGGAAGGGATAATGTGGTAGATGTTGTTTTTGGTCACCTAGCTACCATAAACCCAATAGTGTTATAACATTCTTTATTGTATCCCTTAGAGAGGCCAATGGCAGAATACCAACTCACTTCAGTGGCAGCAGTTCTGCAAGAAATCGAAGTAAATGAGGTCTGGGTAGATATGACTGGGTAACCTTAGCATTACTTCTTGCAGTTGAAATTTAGGGAATTCCTACAAACAGATGAAAAACATACCAAATTAGGAAGCAGTAACTTCTGTCCTGGTTCTGCCTCTGAGCAGAGGTGTAAGCACGGGCACATCACCTCCTGCCCCCGGTGCGTTACCCAGAAGCAAACTCCTAGACTTGTATTTGGGTACGAATGACCTATTATGAAGGTGATTTTGTAAAAAACAAAAACAAAAACAAAACCCAAGCCCTGAACTTTGTACCTTTATACCAGTTAGTTCTTGGCTGTCCTGGGCTGGGGTAGGGGGCTGGAGTGAGGACCCAAACAATCAATTTCCTCAGGTTGTCTGTAAAAGGCAAGGGCTCTAGGGCCCAAGAGAAATTCTCTAAAGTCCCAAAGAAACTTTAATGCCAAGCAAAATTAAAGGCCTCAAGTGGGGCATTAACATGGTTCGTCCTGACTTCTCTTCTTTGGGCCTCAGGATTTCATCTGTAATACAAAGTAGTAGGATTTGATGATCATTAATGTAGTATCTGTATGTGATTATAAATTCTGTGGCTCTAAGCTTACTTTTTAACTCTTTTGGGAATATTGTTTAAATTACAGCATGGCTAGGCAGCTTCAACAATTTAAAAAAGACTTATAGTCTAGCACAAAAATAAAGGTGCTGCCATGACGTGGCCAGACTGCTGTTTGTTAATGTGGAAATACACCCAAGAGGCTATCTCTCCTGGTGGAGCCACAGAAGGAATGAGTGTGACACATGGGAAAGCGCAGGCTGGGGAAGAGCCAAGACTTGAACAGTTGTTAGAAGATGGAACTTTGTAAACTGCCTTGAAAGCCAATTATGGAACACTGAATGAAAGTTACTCAGCCTTTATGGCCACGGTGGCACCTGTTCAGACCAACTGATGGTAGTATTTACTCTCTCTCTTGCTTGGAAAAGATTTGATCCACCCTTCTCCAACAGCACATCTGAAACCTGCTGGAGGTGTGAAGCCGCATAAGCCCTGACACCCATCTCCGCTGTACGTCCTCCCCATCCTTCTTCCGTGCGATCCAGGAGGGTGGGAAGTGGTGAGAAAGCTTATTTGCACTTAATCCACATTCTTTCAGTTTGGGTCTTTGGCAAAAGTTGTATTTGTTTATCCTCTAATCTCCAACTTTAGAAGTAGAGTTTTAATTCCTAATCAAACATATAAATTATATAACTATGAACAAGTCACTTTGTTGAGTTTCAGTTTTCTTATGTGTTAAAGGAGCTAACATAGTATCTATCTCATATGTTTTTGTGAAGATTAACAGAATTATTGGCTATACACCACTTAGAACAATGCTTGGCCAAAATTATCATGATCAGTATTATCATCTCAGGTGGCATGGTGTTTTGAGATTGAGGCACAATGGGAATCTTTGTCTCTCACAGATGATATCTAGAATAAACACAGATACTCAAGGAACACATTTTTATTAAAACTTGATGAATTATTTTATTTGACCTAACTGCTCAAAGTTGTCTCTTTATGGATTCCAAGTTTCTTCTTACTGAATGTCTTAATATGTCTGCCCTGCTTAAAACAGCTGATCAGTATAAAACTGCAAAGTAAAATAAATAGCTTACATAAAGTACCATGGAAAGCATAATGTCAACTATATCAACTGTTAGACACTAAGAAGAAACACTGAATCCCTCTATTAAAAGACAGAGATAATCTGCTTAGGTTAAGAAACAAAACCCAGTTACAAGTTATTTACAAGTAACAACTCAAGGTGATGACCCCAGTTTAAAAATAAAAGTATACTAGGTACATGCAAATTATAAGAAAGCATGAGTCA
This sequence comes from Mustela putorius furo, assembly GCF_011764305.1. Lineage (NCBI taxonomy): Eukaryota > Metazoa > Chordata > Mammalia > Carnivora > Mustelidae > Mustela > Mustela putorius. The sequence continues at coordinate 3,274,298 of NW_025421424.1, forward strand.
TACTATTATTATCAGAAAAGGTAAGTTAAAAGATATAAAACAGGGTAAGCAGAGACATACATATGTTAAGTGGTGCAATTTATGAACATGTATAACAGTAAAAAAATCAGTGTGTTTCAAATCATGGAGCTAAACATGCAATATAAAATAATTAAAATATAAGAAAATTATGAAAAATTAAACTTGTAGTGGGAGATATTGTTATCTATTTTAAGACTGTTGAATCTAGTGGTCAAATGTTACTAAGGACACAGAAGACTTGAATTATACTATTACACACACCAGCTGAATTTAATGGATATTTGTATAGTGTTGTACCCAATGATTTGAGAATATCTCCCTGTATATCAGCTAGTCTCAATCTTTTTGGTTTCAGGACCCCTTAACACTGTTAAATATTATTGTAGTCCCCAAATTTCATTTGTGTATATATATTGGTTATATGTGGGTCTATATAGTATATATTAGAACATCTGAATTATATCTAAATTTACCATATTTGTAATTAAAAGTGATAGCTGAAAACATTCATCAATTTGTTTTAAATAACAGTGATAAATTTATTACATGTTAAGAATAATATACCTTATGAAAAATATATTTTCAAAAACAAAGAAGTATTGTAACAATATTTTGAGTTTTCTAAATATTTTTTTTATTTATTTTTTTTTATTTTCTAAATATTTTTAATGTCTGTCTTAGAAGAAATATGTATTCTCATATTCTGCTTTGGCACTCAATCTGTAATATGTTGTTCTTAGTTGAAGTATGTGAGGAAACTCTAGCCCCATACCTATAGTCTCATACGTAGTTGGGAAAGGAAGAGTGTTTCAATAGCCTTTTCAGATAATTTTGGATATTCTTCTGTAGTACCACAAAACTTGACAAGTGGTATGCTTTTAAATGTTATCTGCAATGTGAATTCTGAAACTATGTCAATGAACCTCACATACTCTGTTTCACTAACATCCATTGATTACTTGTGCACTTTGAAGGGATCATTTACCCAGAGATCATTTTGTAATGTCAGGCATTGGTAATATGGAAAATACTGGTTCAGTGAGTTTGCAGATCTTCCAAAATTTGATAAATCATTTTACATTATCCAAAAAATTGAATCATTAATATCATTACCAGTTTCATCAGAAAAGGTTTTAAGTATGAGGAAGGGGTCAAGCTCAGATTATTGAGTGCTGTGAAGTGTGTAAACCTGGCGATTCACAGACCTGTACCCCTGGGGATAAAAATATATGTTTATAAAAAATAAAAAAATTTTAAAAATTCTATTTTTGTTAAAATTATATTTTATCTTTGGCAAGAAATGTTGTCAGTTATTTTCCTGTGTATATATGTATCAGGTAGTTCAACTCTCAATTCAGTCACACAACTGATTTTCCTCAAGACAACCATCTTACCTTCATACATAGCAGAAGTACTTTTTGCACATTTTGTATTTTATCCAAGAAAATATTAAAAACACTTGCTCAGGGTTAAGTTTTAATAAAATTTATTATTATTTTTGCTGCTTCGGTAGGATATTCTTAAGTGAAAGAGCATTTTTTGTTTTTTACAAGTGTTTCAGTGAAGAAAATGACTTGTGTTAAACAATTTTACCCACCCTTTCTTTTGCACATTAGTGCAACTGCTAACACAATAAAACTGCAAATAATGTCTTAGTATTATTATGAAAATAGTTTTCATCTGTGACCTCCTTGAAAAGTTCTCTGAAAACCCCAGTGATTAGAAGACCATACTTTGTAAAGCTAATTCCATATATTATATATGTGTCTGTATGAAATGTACACATATTACACACATATACATATATGTTATATATACCAGTTATATATGTTATATATACCAGCTTATATATGTTATATATTCCAGTTTTATCAGGGATCTTACTTCCCTTTATCATGTTGTTTTGCCATCTACTAGGGCACTATCACTACTTGGTCACAGCTGGGATTCTATAGTTTCTAGCTGGTGCCAAGGGGCAATGAAGCACAGAGGAGGTATGCCCATTGTCTTAAGACCCAAGCTGGGATGTTTGTAATGTAACCCAGAACTGAAATTCTAGATAATATCGACCTTATAAGAAAGTGGTAGAAAAAGCCACAGAAACGAGAGGGCATGCTAGAGTTATTGTCTCATTGAAAGGAAGATATAGAGAGCGATAAGTTTGAGAAATATTATGTTTGAATCTGGGGTTGAAGACAATCTCTGAAAATAAAAATAGAACATAATAAAGTTCAAACAATTACAAAAAATTATTCTCTTAATTAGAAAGCAATAAAGGAGAAAAATAAAACAAAAGTTTGGGAAATAAAATGTGTGAAATGAAATAGTAGTAATATAATAGTGATTGCAATAAATGTAATTCATTTAATGGGCTCAGCTCAATAATTAAAAACTAGAGAGGGGCGCCTGGGTGGCTCAGTGAGTTAAGCCTCTGCCTTCAGCTCAGGTCACGATCCCGGGGTCGAGCCCCATGTCAGGCTCTCTGCTTCCTCATCTCTCTCTGCCTCCCTCTCTGCCTACTTGTGATTTCTCTCTCTCTGTCAAATAAATAAAATCTTAAAAAAAAAACCAAAAACTAGAGAGTCTTAGTTTGGACTGAAAATCTCAAAAAATATCATTCAATGTCCAAAAGATAGAATTTAAAACAAAATGATTGAGAAACTGAAATAAAAAGTTAGAATAACAAAAAATAACAAGAGTGTTAACCAAAAGAAGATGGGGTGCTGGCCATCTTAAAATGTGATGAAATATCAAAGATAATTACAGACAATGAAAGAAGTGACATTGCAATAAAAGAAATAGTAAAGTAAGGAGATATAATAGCTATGAATATTGACATCTGCCACTCTACAAAATACATAATGCAACTATTATGGGAAGAAACAGATGAATCAACTGTTGCAGTTTTAGAGTTTTAACACAAACCTCTTGGAATGAGGTAGGAAAAAAATAGCTGAGCTATAGAAGACCTGCACAATGCAATTAATATGCTCAAATGATTACACAGAGAACTCTCAGCAACACTGAATACACATTTTTGTGCATTCATAGAATATTTACAAAACTTGACCATGTACAAAGGAAGCCTCAATACAACCAAAGAATACATAATAATGTATAAAATGAGCACAAGAACTAACAGTTAAATGTTTAGAATGTGTGAAGCACAGTTCTAAGTAATTTGAATCCTCAGAGAAACCTATCTTATGAGTCTCAGTTGGTTAAGCATCTGTCTTTCACTCAGGTCATGATCTCAGGGTCCTGGGATCAAGCCTGTCCTTGGGCTCCCTGCCCACTTCTCCCTGTCCTCCCGCTCATGCTCTCTCTTGCTCTCTCCATCTCTCAAATAAGTAAATGAAATCTTAAAAAAATTTTATTATTTTCCTTTATAACACAAAAGCTAAGTAACTTGTCCAATTCATTAAACTATGCAACTGTTCTTAATCATTATGTTGTACTAATAATCTTATGCTAATGAATTTGATAATCTGGATAAAATGAAGACATTTCTGGAAAAAGTTAAAATGCAAAAATTGGTATAAGAAGAAATAAAGAACATGAACAAACCAGTAGGTATTAAAGAGAAGTAAATGGTAATCAGTGTCATATAGTCTGTATTCTTCCACTATTAATATATAAGATTTGGGTTAAAAATAAAATCATAAGGGAAATTGAAAAATATTTAAAACTAAAGAAAATTTAAAGGATGTCGGGGTACCTGGGTGGCTCAATGGGTTAAAGCCTCTGCCTTCAGTTAGGGTCACGATCCCAGGATCCTGGGATCAAGCCCCACATTGGGCTCTCTGCTCAGCAGGAACTCTGCTTCCTCATCTCTCTCTGCCTGCCTTTCTGCCTACCTACTTGTGATCTCTGTCTGTCAAATAAATAAATAAAAATCTTTAAAAAATATATAAAGGATGTCAATGCATGGATAAAGAAGATGTGGTACTTATATACAATGGAATATTACTCAGCCATCAAAAAGAATGAAATGTTGCCATTTACATTGATGTGGATGGAACTAGAGGGTATTATGCTGAGTGAAATAAGTCTGTTGGACAAAGACAAATACTATATGATTTCACTCATGTGGAAATTAAGTAACAAAACAGATGAACATGGAGGAAGGGAAGGAAAAATAAAATAAGATGAAATCGAAGAGGTAGATAAACCATAAGAGATTCTTAACTATAGGAAACAGTTGCTGGAGGGGAGTCGGGTGAGCCAATGGAGTACCTGGGTGATGGGCATTAAGGAAGGTACCTGATGAAATGAGCACTGGGTGTTATATGCAACTAAACTCAACTTCTGAAACGAATAATACTATATGTTAATTAACTGATTTTAAATTAAAAAGAGATAACCACCATTAACAGTTAAAAAAAAGACTGTCAAAATCTGTGGCACATAGCTAAAGTATTTTTTATAGGGAAATGTGTAGTTTTAAAATATGTATTAGAGCATAAAAAAATGGGAAAAAATGTACTAAGCTTTCAACTTAAAAATTTGGAAAGGAGGTGCCTGGGTGGTTTAGTCAGTTAAGAATCTGCCTTCAACTTGGGTCATGATCCCAGGGTCCTGGGATTGAGTCCTGCTTTGGGTTCCTTGTTCAGGAGTAATCCAGCTTCTCCCTCTGCCCTTTTCCCTGCTCATGCTCTCATCTCAGTCTCAGTCTTAAAATAAATAAATAATCTTAAAAAAATAAAAATAAAATTTTGGAAAGAAAGAGCAAAGCTAAAATTCTGAGCAAAGAAAGAAGAAAAAAATGTGTATTTGATTGGGAAAGCATTACAACTGAATGAGATGAAATAATTGTGGGAGAAGAAAGGGGAATAAAAGTCTAAAAGGGAAAGAATGGAGGATCAGAGGCCACACAGGGGCCACACAGCAAAGCTGGTGAAGTCTTCTGGAAGGCTGTTGCTTGCAACTAGTGGTGGGCTTTGTTGTGAGGACTAAAGGAATTATGATAGTAGAAAGTGCTTTGGACAGAACCTGGCACATAAAAACATGTGATACTCTTATTTTGCATATAATAACAATGATCAATCAGAAACAGATTTGGGAAAATATGTTATTGTAACAATGCCATTATAATCAAGATTAGAAAATAGGAATAAATTTAACAAGAAAGCTACTTATGAGTAAAACCACAGAATTTTATTCAAGGATATAAATTATAATTTAAGCCAGGTATCTGCTAACTTTTCTGTAAAAGACCAAATAGTAACTATTTCAGGCTTTGTGGCATGTATGGTCTCCATAGCAACTATTCAACTCTGCCACTGCTCAACTCCAGTTGTAGCATTATGACAGCTATTGACAAGATAGAAATGATGGGCATGGCTAGATTTGGCCAATGGGCCGTAGTTTGCTGACCCCTGACTTTAAAAAATGGAATTACATGCCATATGCTTGGGTGAAAAAATTTAACAAGGACAAATGTCAATTTCTCCAAAATAAAAAAGAGGTATTCTGTAAAGATAATTGCATTAGAGCAACTGAAGAGAAAGCCCAGAAATAGTTTTTCTTTCTCTCCCTCCCCTTTTCTCTATTACTCTCTCTTCTTACCTATTCAGTAGAAAAATGTCAAATATATCTAGATTTGGGATGAGAACTTTTCAATCAAGATAGAAAACCTGTAAGTCATAAAAGGGAAGACTGGTTTTTGATTACATAACAAATATGAATGTTTATATAGTAAGAGATACCATATACATGATACAAAGTAGACAGAATTGTATTTTCTGCAATTCGTGTGAGAAATAATATTTAAGTATACAAAATTTTTACACTGCTACTAGAAAGGCAAAAACACAAAAATGGGAAAAAGCAATTCAAAGAAATGCAAATTGAAAGGGTTCATTAAAATATTAACATATGCTTTGCCTCAGCAGTAGGAACATCTTCCTTAACCTAACATTGGTAACCCAAGCATGTATTGGGTTATATTGCAGCAGTCTCTGTGATAGAGGGAAAAGCAGAAACAGAGCAAATGCTTATCAATCTAAGAATGGCTGAGTGTACTGTAATACATTTAGACTATAAATATTACATGGAAATTAAAAAGAATGTGTTAGAGTTTCTGGTTTAACAGTGATTTCTAAATATACAGAGAAAATCAATTAGATGTAGATATAGATATAGTCTCCTTTTTTAAATAAGTAATGAGCCTCCCCAAATCTTATGTGCATAAGTGTATATATCTATATGTAAATTATATGAGCACAAAAGAGTAAAAAATATTGATTGGTGATACGGGGGGCTGGAAAGAAGCAAGGCACATGCACACACACAGTTTGTAAGGAAAAAAGTGCTCATATTTAAAAAATCTCACTTATGTAAAATTTTATTTATATATCCAGAGGTGGCATTAAAAATATTTAACAACCGGTATGGCACAGGTACAGACCAATCAGAACAGATGCTGACTGGTACATTGTACGGTGTGTGTTCACTGAATATTGGCTCTGTTACTTCCCTACATACTCATGCCTTTATTTCTGTGGGATAGATTCCTAGGAGTTGGATTGCTGGGTCAAAGGGTATGTGTATTTCTAATTTTAAAAGAAATTGCCAGATTGCTGTCCAAAAAAGACTGTAGCAATTCACATTTCTTCTAGCAATTTATATAAGAGTGCTTTTTCCCCACATCCCAACAGCAGTGGAGAACATATCAATCACTGAGCAGGGAAATATTCTAAGATAGGCAAGTATTCTGTCTCTCAGCTGGAAGCCCCAGCTGTTGAAAAGAGTGAAAGGAGCTTGTGGTTTTAAAGAAGGTCTCTGACATGCTAATCTTAAACTCTGAATACTATGTGCTCAAGGTAGAATGCCTACCAGCTGCTCCTGTCTTCCCTCATGTTAATCCCCACCAACTCCAATTTAGGCCTGTCCCTTCTTCCTAACCTGAGGTGATAATTTTATTGCAGCGGATGTTCCTATCTTTGAGATATGTAGTACCATTTAAAGCTTTTATCACTAACCCCAGAGGATTTGGTTGCCTCAGCAAATGGACACCATAATAACGAACTACTATTTTTAATAAACCAAAGTTCAAACCAGAAACTCAAATGACAAGGGCTTTGCTGTAGGGAATGCAGACTCATGGTGTTTCATAAACTTGTGTAGAAAAGATAAAGAGGTGAATAGTTACTCCTTATGGGATACAAATATTATTCTTTGGTTAGGGTGTTTAGCCCACTGGGTGTACAGAACACTTAAAGATAGAAAAAGAAAGGAGGTAAATATGACTGAATTCACAGCATAGTTGATAAGATGGATGAATAATGATATTATTTATAAAGAGTAAATGTGCAGAAGTGCTTTTAAAAAAAAAAGGAACATTAAATTCAGCTTTGAAGATTGAGTTTCCTTTACTAACATTTATTGAGAGGCTACTATATTCTGGGTGTTGAGGATCCAGAGATAAATGACACCTTAAGCCCCAAAGATAGATCTATGGGTATAGATGGATCTAGATAGATATAGAGTCTAATGGACAATTAAAGTCTGTGGTGTATATTTTAGTTAAGGTAAAATTCTAAGGTAACATAGGAGAAGAGAAAAAAGACACCTAGCCCTAAGTAAGGGTCCCTGGGAGTCTTACTGGTAGCGGTGATACCCGAGGAGTTTATACCGGGAATAGTGTGAGTCCAGTGAAATATAAGGGAAGGGCATTCCAGATGAAAGGAAAGCGTTTACAAAGGCACAAAGGGAGGCTGATTGGAACAGGTGTAGGAAAATACAGTTGGTTAGGTATCGCTGGAATGTGAGCGAACATAGGGCAGTAGTAAGAAACAAATTGAGAGTAGGATCATGAAAGGCCATGCTGAAGAATTGGGGTTTACCCTCTAGTTGGCAACGGGTGAATCATTGATAAAGGAGGTGAGTGAAGACCAAATTTGTATTCAAAATTGATCATGGACCTCTGTAGAGAAGGTGGATTTGAGGAGAGGTGGTGGGACTGGAGTCAGGAGACCCCAACAGGAGGGGCTGCAAGCACCTTAGCAAGATCCTAAGGCCACAGGGACCCAGGTGTTGGTATGTCCCAGACAACCCACCCACCATTCTGCCTATCTCCTCTCATTTCCCTTTCATATTTCTATCTAGCAAATCCTATCTTTGTCAAATATTAGAGCAAGCAATCAATTTGATACCAAATGATGAATAAGTCACAGGCTTATTTTAGAACCACTTTTAATTCTAAATTGGAAGCATTTCAAGTAAGATTACTTAGTTAAAACCATAACTTTTGGCTATGTGAGAGTGTCATTTACACTTCATAGCTGGCCACCTGCTCTGCCTGCTTATAAAATCAGCCTTGTGCAACATACAGCTATGGTCAGAGGTGAATGAATGGGAATGTTTCCTTCCACCTTTGACAGGGTCTCTATTACAGGGCCTCTGGTTACAGAAACCTAAAGCAACCCTAGCAACTTAAGCAAAAGTGAAGTTGGGCATTAAAGAGGGCGTGTGATATGATGAGCACTGGGCGGTATGCTCAACTAATGAATCATTGAACATTGTATCAAAAACTCATGATGGGTTGCCTGGGTGGCTCAGTGGGTTAAGCCTCTGCCTTCAGCTCAGGTCATGATCTCAGGGTCCTGGGATCCAGTCCTGCATTGGGCTCTGTGCTCAATGGGAGCCTGCTTCCCTTCCTCTCTCTGTGTCTACCTCTCTGCCTACTTGTGAGCTCTCTCAGTCAAATAAATAAATAAATAGAATCTTAAAACAAAACAAAACTATGATGTACTATAACTTGAATTGAATTGAATTTTTTTTTTTTTTTAAAGTTAAGTTTGGGATGAAACAAGGGTGAGTTTCTTGGAAACATGTGAGATTTCACAGGAGTAAAGGAAAAAGGAAGCAACCATGTTGGGGAAACAAAGTGGTTCCAGGGATACTTGAGTCAGGAACCGACGTGTCCCTCCGGGGCATGGCCTTAGAAGGGCCTTGGCTCTGATTTAGAGTCCATAAAGCTCTTGACTGACATAGTTTGTTTCATGTCCTCATCCCCTGGTGAGGGCAGGATGAGGGTGAGGGGTGCCATAGTTCATTCCTAGGAAAAGAGGGAGGAGTCACCAGAAGAACAGGGAAGGAATGCTTAGCAGGCAAATACAACAGATATCCACTATAGCATTGCCTTGCTAATTTAATTTATAAATTGAGTGGACTAGGAGATTCTAAACCTTCTTCCTCTAAAGTTTGGACTTTAGGAATCAAATATGACTAGGTACCCTTGTATGCTTTTATAAGTCCATAGATACCTCTTATCAATTCTTCCCTTAGAGAGACAGTTTCAGTTTTAGGTGTGTGGCCAGATAGGGTCTAAATAGAACTACCAGTGTTTGCCTGCTGGATATTTACAATCGGCTTATAGCAATGGAAAGATTAGTGTTTAAAAAATAGAGCTATAAAGGAAATATTCACAAGGTTTTTAGAAAGATACAAGTTCCATAGCTTCCCCGTAGCAGAAGGCTATTCCAAGAAATTAGCTCTGTTTAAAATATGTGGAGTCTTTAGTTTTAGGGACTTCTACTAGCCTTTCCATTTTAAGACCAAGAATGTGCACTTTCAAGATAGTTAAAAATACAGTGTTTCCATCTCTGACCAGACAAAATGTTGACCAAAAAGTTAATTACAGCAGAAGTTGCTTAATTAGTACATGTGTTAGTGGTGTGGCAACTGCCCTAAAGACATTTTCAGAGACCCTCTAACAGTGTTCTTCGTGGGCTCCAGGAAGCCTGGGTCTCTGGCTTGCAAGGCCCTGGCAGAAGCCTTCACTTGCCTTTTTACAGTAATAACAGATGGTTGGCACCAATTGATGTTTGCCTCTACAAGTTTCTTTCTACTCAAGACCATAACATGCTTCCTGGCTGCATTTTGGCTTCTTTGTGGAACTTATTCTTCTTCATTAAAGATGGGCAGAATCTCAGTGATTTGAGTTCTGGCTTTGATTTGGGAAGTAAATTTCGAGGAAGAATGGAGTGTGTGCCTTTGATTTCTAACCTTTCCTTTTACCTCTATGTGACTCAAACCGAAATTATAACCTTCCATTATTTTCCCCTTGAATGATTTTTGACGTGCTTCTAACAAATAGGGAAAATAAACTAACCAGCATAAGAAAACCAGTGTCAGCATTAGAAAACCATGTGTAAGAGCAAATGGAAAACCAACATCCACAACTCATAAAAATTAATGGCAGGGTGTGGCACACAGCTGCCCACGGATGAGAAGAAAGCTATATAGTGAATTGGTGGGGAATTAACTATTGTAAGAGGAGAAGTAGAGTAATAGTGATTTGACCCGGTAACATTGGTGGGGAGGATGACAGGAAAAGAAAGAAATATTTAAGCATTTGCCCGAGAGTCAGTGGTTTTTCCTGTTACACAGATATTTTCACCATGGAAATATCCATTCGGGGATGATTGCAGTGGTTATGACAATAGATGTTGGTGAGATAGGAAAACTGGAGTGTTCTAAGGAAAAGAAGATTTAAATTTGAGACATCTTGAAGTGCTCTAAGAGGATCCCATTATAGACACTTGGACAGGTAATCAGAATTTTATTCAATTATGAATACTGGGCACATTTAAATGATGCAAGTCAAAGGTGAAAAAAGTGACAGAAGGAAAGGTGAAAAAAAGCTTCTTCTCAGATACAGCATATGTCATTTCTGCTCATATTCAATGGCCAAACAAGTCATGTGGTCAAACAGATCATCAGTGGGAGGGAAATACACTCTTCCTATGAGGAGGACGTCGTAAAGAGATGCAGCAAGTATTTTGAACAAATAATTCAATCAATCCTATTACTAACACAATTTGTTTAGTTATCATAGATTTTCATTTTATTTCTTCATTTTAAATTTTTTCCAGCTTACTGAGATATACTTCACATATGATATTGTGTAAGTTTAGGGCCTACAAAGTGATGATTTCTCTATAGGCTGCAAAAATGTTTATTGCAGTAAGGTTAGGTAACACATCCTTTACTTCTAACAATTACTGTTTTGTTTTTTGTTATGGTGAGAAAATTTTAATTCTACTCTCACGGCAACTTTTGGGTATATAATCCAGTATTATTAATTATAGACATCATGTCGTACCTTAGATCTCTAAAACATACTCATTTTACAACTGAGAGTTTGTACTTTGAAAAATATTTCCCTAATTCCCTTGCCCCCGGCAACCATCATTCTATTCCATTTCTGAGTTCAGTGAACTCTACATATGAGATTATAGAGTATTTGTCTTTCTGACTTATTCCAGTTAAATAAATGAGGGCTGGCTATCAAAATCCATCCATGTTGCTTCATGGCAGGATTTCCTACTTTTTTTTTTTTTTTAAAGATTTTATTTATTTATTTGACAGATAGAAATCACACGTAGGCAGAGAGGCAGGCAGAGAGAGCGAGAAGGGGAAGCAGGCTCCCCGCTCAGCAGAAAGCCCAATGCGGGACTCGATCCCAGGACCCTGGGATCATGACCTGAGCCGAAGGCAGAGGCTTTAATCCACTGAGCCATCCAGGTGCCCCAGAATTTCCTACTTTTTAATGGCTGAATAATATTCCACTCTGTTTGTGAATACGTGTGTGTTTCACATCTTCTTTATCGATTTATCCACTGATGGACTCTTAGGTTATTTTCATGTGTTAGCTAGTGTGTATAATGCTTCAATGAACATGACAGTATAGATATCTCTTTGAGATCTTATTTTCATTTCCTTTGGATATACTCAGAAGTGTGATTACTGGAACATATGGTAGTTCTCTTTGTAATTTTTGGAGGAATCTTCATACTGTTTTCCATAGTGGCTGTATCAATTTACATTCTGACCAACAATGTACCGGAGTTCTCTTTTTCTCTACATCCTAACAGGTTTTTTGTTTGTTTTGTTTGTTTTTTGGTGGAGTCCTTAGAATTTGGTATAAACAAGGTCATGTCATAAACAAACAGACAATTTGACTTCTTTCTTTTTGACTTGGATGCCTTTTATTTCTTTTTTCTTGCCTAACTGTTCTATCTAGGACTTATAGTACTGTGTTGAATAGGAATGGTGAGAGTGAGTACTCTTGTCTCTATTACTGATTAAAAAAGGGCAAACTTTCAAACTCTCACCATTGAGTACAAAGTTAGTTGTGGACTTGTCACATATGGCCCTTTAGTATGTTGAGGTGTGTTCCATCAATACCCCATTTCTTGAGAGTTTTTATCATGAAAGGATTTTTAATTTTGTCATATGACTTTTCTACAACTATTAAGAATATCATGACATTTTCTTTCATTGTGTTAATGTACTATAGCACATTTATTGATTTGCATATATTAAATCATTCTTGAATCCCAAGGATAAATCTCACTTGATCATGATAAATTATCCTTTTAATGTGCTGTTGAATTCAATTTGTTGGTATTTTGTTGACAAATTTTGCATCTATTTTTGGTAGAGATATTGTCCTGCAGTTTTCTTTTCTGGTAGTATCCATATCTGGCTTTGATATCTGCATAATTCTGGATTGTAAAGTGAGTTGGGGAGTCTTCCCTCATCTTCAGTTTTTGGGACAAGCTTGAAAAGAATAAGCGTTGATTTTTTTTTTTTTTTTTCAGTATTACGTAGAATTCGTCTGTGAAGCCAACTGGTCCTGGGCCTGTCTTTGTTGGGAGCTTTTGATTACTGATTCAATCTCTTTACTCACTATTAGTCTGTTCAGATCTTCTGTTTCTTCATGATTCAGCCTGGCTACTGTGTATGTGTCTAGGAATTTATCTTCAAGTCAAATTGCTTTTTTTTTGGAGGGGGATAAAGGCTAGGGTCTCCTACTTCACCATCTTGGTAATGTCTAGCAAACCCTTCCCTTCATCCAAGTTTTCAAATTTATTAAAATAAAGATTTTAACACTATTTCAGTTTTTTCCCTAAAATTTTGACTACATACTACATACTACTATATATGTTCCCCCTATTTGATTTGTGTCTTCTGTTTTTTCCATGGTTAATTTTTCCAGAATTTTACCTCTTGACTTTTCAGATTAAAGGGTTCTATGGTTCCTACCTATTGATACTTCTGATTTCTATTGTACACGTATTTGTCCTTATCTTTACTGTTTCTATCTAATCTACTTAGACTTGTTCTACTTTTTCTAATTCCTTAAGTCAATATGTAGCTATTCAATTTTCACTTTCCCCTATATAAGTATTTAGCATTATTTTTCCCTTATTTGCTGCCTCTCACAAATTTCTGGATGTAGTAGTTTCAGGATTATTCAGTTCTAAGTGTTTTATAATTTCCATTTTGACTTCTTTTATCTTTGGTCTTAAAAATGTATTTTTAAAATTTCTGAACAGGATAGCCTGGGTGGCTCAGTGGGTTAAGCCTCTGCCTTCTGCTCAGGTCATGATCTCAGGATCCTGGGATTGAGCCCCACATCAGGCTCTCTGCTCAGTGGGGAGCCTGTTTCTCTCTCTCTCTCTGCCTGCCTCTCTGCCTACTTGCGATCCCTCTCTCTCTGTCAAATAAATAAAATATTTAAAAATTTCTTTAAATTTAAAGATTAAAATCTTTTAAATATTTAAAAAATCTTAAAAAACCTGAACAGATTATTATTTTTATTGTTTCCTAACTTTAATTTCTTACTTAAATTTATTTCATTTGATTATTATAAAAATATTTTGATATGTATGGACTATTGCCTTATGACCTGATGCAGTGTCAATTTTTGGTCAGAAGAGTGGACATTCTGTTATTATTAAGCTTGGTATTTTAAATATGTGCCTTTGTTAATTGGGTTCTTTACATATCCTATATTCTTAATTATTTCTTATCTGGTTAATCTATCATTTCTGATAGAAATATATTCATATAACTCACTGTGAATCTAGATTTGTGATTTTCTCCTTGTAATTGTCATTTTTAAAAATGTATTTTACATCTATGTTATAAGTTATATATAAACTTAGAATTGTTATAGGTCCTTGGTAAACTGTACTTATTGCCATTAGGGAGTGACTCTTTTTCCACTGATAATGTTCTTGACTTAAAATATATTTTACCTAATATGAATATAGCTACTCCAATGTTATTTTACTTAAAACCCTGTAGTATATATTTTTTCATTGTTTTCTTTCCAATTTTTTTTGTTTTGTTTTTTTTATGTTTTAGATTTTTTCTTGTAGTGGATTTTGTTTTTGTATTCAACTGAAAATTTCTTTTAGTTTAATTGATTTAGTTTATTTAAATTTATTGTAAATGCTGACACATTTGAATTTTTTTTTCAGCCACTTCATTTTGTATTATTTTGTTCATTGGCTTATTGGAGGTAGAGTAAATTAGGATCCAAATCTGCATGAAGGTAAGTTGATGATTATGAAAATAGCACCTGGGCTAAAGCATACAGCCTTACTTTTTGTCCCCTTTGTCATTGAGCAGATTTTTCTTCCAATCTAATCCTTTCATTAAAGGTGTACCCTTTTAGGAACATAAGCATTATGTATGTTATTTAGTTCTTGTTTCCTTATTTTGGCCCAAGGTCTTCATTTCTGTCCCCATTTGCTGCTAAATCCAAATCCCCATGTGTTTGGTAAATGCCTCTAAGGTTACAAAGGCCAATTCTAATTTTCAGCTTTCTCTTTGTTTTTTGGGCCCTGGACATTTTCTTATTGTAATTTCAGCTACCAATTTAAAGGATATGTGATAGATTTTACCCATCATCTTTCTGGGTGGTTTGAGGTAGAAAGTTTTTCTTTAGAATACCTTATCTGCCTATGTTGCTGGGAAAGAGAACTGGTACCAGTTTTCTTTCTTTCTTTCTTTCTTTCTTTCTTTCTTTCTTTCTTTCTTTCTTTCTTTCTTTCTTTTTAAATTGGAAGGGCATCAGTGCTTCTCAACTCTATGCTACCCTTTTGTTGGATGTATACATCCTTTAGATTCTTCTACTCCAGCTGCAGCTGCTGGAGCCTTGAGAAAACAGATTTGGCACATCATACCAACCTTTCCCATGCATTTAACCAAATAAAAGTATGTATACATACTTGTTCAATTATGAAAAGATATTTACATATTTCTAATGTTAGTGTGAATTTATATTTTAGCACCACCACTTAAGCTGTAATATAAACTTTATTTTTCCAAATGAGTAATCCTGGAATGTTACCAAAGGCTGAACTGCAAAACTCTAAAAACAAAGATATTTTTATAAATAAAGTGATGTATGCTCTTCTTTTTCAGTTTGCCAAAGTTAAATTTGATTAGAAATCTGGAAGATTTGTGGTTCCTGTTTCTGAAAGATGACTGATAACAACTATTCTAGTTTGTATGCCTAGTGTGATAAGTTATTTTTTTGCAATTTGCAAATCCTAGCAATAAGTCTCAAGGCTTAACTTTACATGAAGCTTTTTAAAAAAAATTTATTTGTGAGTTTTATTTTTTGAATTTATTTTTTATTTTTTATTATAATGTTTAGTTAGCCAACATAGAGTACATCATTAGTTTTTGATGTAGTGTTCAATGATTCATTAGTTGTTTGTAACACACAGCACTCATCACAGGCTGAACTAAAAAATGCTATGAATGAGATGTGGTCTAAACTGGATACTCCAACAGCCAAGGTAAATGAGGCAGAAGAAAGAATTAGTGATCTAGAAGATAAGCTAATGGAAAGGAAGGAATTTGGGCAAAAAAGGAGATAGGCTACTAGTAGCACATGAAAAAAGGATTGGAGAGATTAATGATGCCATGAAACTTTACAATATCAGAGTAATTGGGATCCTCAAGGGGGTGGAGAGAGAGAGAGAGAGAGAAAGAGAGGGCTGGAAGGTATATTTGAACAAATCATAGCTGAGAACTTCCCTAATCTGGGGAAGAAAACAAGAATTCAAGTCTGAGAGGCAGAGAGGACCCCTCCCAAAATCAATAAAAGTAGATCAACACTCTGACATATAATATTGAAGCCTGCAAATTTTACAGCCAAAGAAATTATCCTGAGAATAGCCAGGGAGAGGGGGTTCCTTACATATGGAGGGAGGAACTTCAGAATAACATCAGACCTGTCTGCAGAAAGCTGGCAAGCCAGAAAGGGCTGGCAAGACATATTCAGAGTACTAAATGAAAATAACATTTAGCCAAGAATACTTTATCTAGCAAGGCTGTCATTCAGAATGGATGGCAGATAAAGAGCTTTCAGGACAGGCAGAAACTAAAATATGTGACCACCAAGCCAGCCCTCCAAGAAATATTAAGGGGGATTCTGTATGTGAAGAGAGACCCCAAGAGTCAAATACTTGAAGCTTTAAGATGCAATTTGAATGATAGGAAAACTAAGTATAGTAATTCATATTGACAAGGAAATCTAGAATCAAATGAATATGCTGACTTTATCAGTAAGTGACTACATGACAGACTGAAGGTTTCTAACCACAAAATTGTCCAGCTGCCTTTGTGACTTTATGATATCAAATTTGACCTTTATTAGTTATATCATAGTATAAATTTATAAATAATCAAGCATTAGCAGGTATAGCAACATGTGGAAGGCCAAGCACAGATTTTGACCACTGAATCATAACAATAATTATGATACTTATTATGAATTATAAGTGGATACTTTGTGCCAATAACTCAACATATGGTATTGCTTATCCTTTTTGTAAGCCTGCAGATAAGGAAAGAAGCTCAGGAAGGGTTAGCAATGTGCTGCCTCTCCTGCAGAACTTCTTTTCCTAAAATGAAATGGTCAAAATTTTGGGAGTTAAAATCATTAGCAGAATCTAATCAAGGTATTGTTAATGTACTTTCTAACTCTACAAAGTTGAATGGGTAACTGTAAAATTTGCAGGAACCTGACTGGCCAAGAGATGATGAAATAACATTGGAAGTTTATATAACTACATAGCTTATAAATAGTGGAAACTGATCATATAACAGTGTTATCATGGCCATGGTTAAATATTCACTTAAGTTCATCTACTATTTTCCTTTAAAACTTATAATATTATTGGAATCTTACTGTTTATGTGCTAAACTTGTACTAAAGAAGTAGAACTTAGAAATTTTATGATAGCTACATACCAGAGATAGTGTTAGGATTATCTCAATAGATTAAAATATGGACGAATACATTTTTTCCTCAGACACTGTCAATGTTTTTTTGTTGTTGTTGTTTAGATATGTATTTACATAAGCTCCACAGATAAATTTAATGCAGGTGGTTTGATGCAGCTGACATATATCATCTAGCATGCATTATTTCATGCTTTTATGACAAGGTAGGTTACCAGACAGGGTTTCTTCATTGTCTGCATGACATGTAGGGAGAAAACAAAATTAAACATGCCTTTAATCTGAAGTGGCATTTTATTATCTGATCTAAAGAAGCCAAGCCTGTGAAAAGTGGTATTAATTCGTAGCCAATTAATGGCTCTGACTTACCCTGGCATTTTCAAAATACATTATAGAAGCTCATAAGCAAGTTCAATTTAAGATTTAGGAAAAAATATATAATATTCTTCATCAGTTAAATAAGGTGTGACCACAAGATAATGAGAAAGATGCCATAGTAATATTGAAAAAATGAAAATAAAATAATTTTGCTTTATAGCTATATCCCACATATATGATACATGCCTTTTTATTCAGGTCTGTTAGAAGTTATTTTGTGAAAGGTGACCTCAATGGCTGGTCTGGGAAAATACATTGTGGGATTTCCAGGCAGTTGATGTTAAGCATCCTCCATTTGTAGGATATTCATAGAAAGATAGACCCATTACAGTGACAGTATTCATATTGCTGCATATCTCTGTTGGGTATGCTTTTCTTGATGACAGTCATATTAAGTACTGATATATATTGAAAGATCCTTCGAATACATATTTCATTCTTGCCACATGAGGTACTTTCACTCTTCTAACATCATGCAAGCCTGATGGCATCACTGCCATCAGTATTATTGTCGCTTTTCATTCAAGTCCGAATTAGGAAATTGTCTTCTGTCATAATAGGGATGCTCTTGGGGCACCTGGGTGGCTCAGTGGGTTAGGCCTCTGCCTTTGGCTCAGGTCATGATCCCAGGGTCCTGGGATCAAGCCCCGCAACGGGCTCTCTGCTCAGCAGGGAGCCTGCTTCCTCCTCTCTCTGCCTGTCTCTCTGCCTACTTGTGATTTGTCTGTCAAATAAATAAATAAAATCTTTAAAAAAAAATAGGGATGCTCTTAGCACTGACATATTTTATTCTTTGGCATAATTGGTTATCTGATGAACAATTTTTCTGTAATTAATATCTGAAATACCACAGGTGAAAAACTTGTTGCCTTTATCATAGTAATCCTTAATTGGACCATTCTTTGCTTTTTTTTTTTTTTTTTAAGGGAGAGAGACTGTGAGGTGGGGGGAAGTACAGAGGAAGAGGGAGAGAGAGGATCTCAACTAGGCTCCACACTCTGAATGAAACTCAAGTGAGGCTTGATCTCATGACCTGAGCTGAAATCAAAAGTTGGACACTTCACCGACTATGCCATCTAGGCGCCCCTCATTCTTCGCTTTTTGAGCAAAAATGTTTCTGCAATACTGAAGGTGAGAATTGAAATACCATGTGAGCTGCAGGAATCATTAAACACAGGTTCTATCTTATATATATACATCTATTGGGTGCTCTTCTGAGATTTCTGTACAAAACTTCTCTAGGTGATATTCATTTTTCTTCTTTCTGTGAAGGTATTCAATACAGAGAGAACTGCACTTCTTACAGTGAAGCCTCAAAGTACAATTTAGATCATGTTTTCTTCTAAAATCTAATAGTATGTATCTTTTTCACTTTCTTTTGTGGAGCCAGTCATACCCCTCCCTTTTCCACACCAATTTGTTAGCACATTGCTCTTGTAGAACACTGACCAAGGGCATGTCCCTGAAATATTCCAAACCACTGGATACCCAGTCAAAACAGTCATCACAACAATAGGATGAGTCTGATCCACCTATCATACACTTCTCCAAGTTACATGTATGGCATCACTTATTATGCCTCCTACCAAGGGAATGACCTATTTCATGAACAACCAAAACAGCCTCTATGACCAAATTCAGTGCCCCCTGAGAAGTTGCAGTTGCTAAAAAAAGATTTCACCCTCAGAGTCTATATTGGTTAATCCCAGAGAATCCTCATAAACATGATATGCAAAAAATGTGCAAGGTCATAATGACACTTAGGAAGCCAGTGTTTCATTTACCAGTCTTGAAATGCTGTGAAAATACTTATTTTGTGTTAACATTTATTGAATTTGATTTTGTCTGTATTTTTATAGCAGCCAATGGAAGTAACAGCATTCATTGGCTCATATAATACATCCAAAAGTTAGTATTAATCAATGTTTCTTGCACACTCTGATGTATTGTAACCTGTGTTTGTAGTTAACTGTCCATCCCTACCCCCTCTCCTAAACACTTTTTATAATACTCATGTTCTTAAAATCAGGAGTTGCATCCTTAATCTCTTCAAAGAACTTTCAAGTCTAGCTGTCTACATCCTTATTGGTTAAGCCACTAGCATCATTATAAGTTGGACCCCTTCTTAGGGCAAAGGCAAAATAGTAGGGGAAGCTGCCCCTGAGATCCTTGAGCAGGTGTGGAAAGCATCCACAGACTTCAGGATACTTGTCAGAAGAAAGCTGCAGATTTTTGAGGTAACCCTTGCTTGGATCAGGAAAAGTACTCTATGGTGGGTGAGGTGGAGGTAAGCAGCTGGGTGGGGTGGGCATGCAGGGTCTGCCCTCTTACAGAGGTGGTAGTGAGAGAGGTGTTCTTTTGGTCAGGGCCTGGGGAAGTGCTTCAGCAGAAAAGTTGGAAAGGTGCCAGATTTCTTTTGCTGCTCCATCCCTGCGGTTGAGAAGGCCAAAGCCCATCTTTCATGGCACTTTTATTCTGCAGTTGGAGATATAGAGTAACTATTTACAAAGTTACTTATTTATTACAGTCAAGAAGAGTCATGAGGTGCTAGAAGCATGTACATGGAGGGTGTTTAACACAGTGAGGAAATAGTAGATGATAATTAGGGAGGCAGTCCTGAGGAGATAACACTGGAGCTGAGCTCTGTAGGGTGTGTAGGAATTAAGAAAGCAGAAAAAACCTTCATGCAAATTAGTGAGAATTGGGTCTACTTGATACACATATGTGATTGTTTTGTCATTTTCAAAAGATTTCAATCTTCTTTGCTACCTTCACTTCACTCTTGTTACTTCCTTTTTTTTTTTTTTTTTTTTTTTTTTTTTTACCATAATCAAGAAAATTTCATAGCTTCTTTGGATCAGGTAGGATGGAACCTAAATAATCATTTAAATTTAGATTTAAAATGTGAATCTAAAACAATGTTTTTAATGAACCCAGACAAAATATAAAGGAAAAATTTCCTATTAAGGATTCAGAACTGTCAAACCTCTTGACTATCTTTTGTGTGGATATGATTACATTAAGGCAGATACAACTTTTTTTTTTTTTTTAAAGATTTTATTTGTTGATCTGACAGAGAGAGATCACAAGCAGACAGAGAGGCAGGCAGAGAGAGAGAGAGGGAAGCAGGCTCCCTGCTGAGCAGAGAGCCCAATGCGGGACTCGATCCCAGGACCCTGAGATCATGACCTGAGCCGAAGGCAGCGGCTTAACCCACTGAGCCACCCAGGCGCCCCCAGATACAACTTTTTAAAAGCAATTATACCCAGTCTAAAAAGTATTGAAAGAAAATTTCTAGAATTAAATTTTATGTATATTTTCCAGGATAATCAATGTTACAACTCAAGCTAATAGAAGAAATGACAACATAGATTATGGGAAGGCTAAGAGCCTTCCTTCTGAATGCTCACTTAGGAGCTACCACTTTCTTTTTACCACTTTTCTTACTAAATTATCAAAATTATCATTCTATACATGTTGGCTGGCTATTTGCAGCCTCCCGTATAACCTTTCCAAGGAAACTCAGCTGGCATTAGGCAATCATTTGTCATTTGAATCTAATACTTTTTCTCCATCTTGTCAGATCATTTTGATGTGTCCTACTTGGTGAGAGGAGAATTGTAAATACCTCTGCCATCCATCACTGCTACAAATCACTAAAGTGGGATCCCTCTGCTTGTGTTTATCTAGCAACCTAAGTTGTGTTGCTAGGGTGAAGGTTGCCCTAGATGAACCTGTCAGTTATCAGGCAGGACCTTACAGCCTCACCGTTAGGACTGAGATCCAGTAAACATCTTAAACTCTCCCCTGGTTCTGCGAGAGTTCATGTATAAGAAAAGAGAGAAGACAGCTCTCCCACCCATAACTATACGAAAACCAAGCTCATCTCCTGCTCCGCTCATGTAGCACGGGCAACAGATCTATAAAAATATTTTGAAAAATTAAAAAAATGATATTGTTTACCAATATTATTTCATGATCATCTATGTAATAATAAATATCAGGTATCCTCTAGATTGATTGCACTATGCAAATTGTTATATTTATCTAGGATTAAATAATTCTAATTTTAACCTGTATCCTATTTCTTGTAAGAGAGAATGTGTGGTTATCATTAACTATATAACATGTCTGCTCAAATGACATCTAAATCATGTTACTCTCTTACTTAAAACAGTTCAAGGGTTCTCACAATTTACAGGATGCAGGATAAAATTTAAATTTCTTAGCATGGCATCAAGGGTCTTTATCTTACTTCTTTATAAATATTGCCTTTATGTTCTCCTTTTTAGAACATTTCTGTTTCCACTTTTTGCCTTTTCTGCCCTCAGAAGCCTTCAGACTTAAGCTTTTATCACTTGTTTGTGGTAGTATATATTGGGTATTTGTCACTTGTTATGAACTGCCTTGCATTTTGGGGTGTGTGGGTTTGTGTGTGTGTGTGTGTGTGTGTGTTTAAATATGTGCCTATTACACCGTCCAGAAGGCACCAACCATGTCAATGACTTGGTTTTCTTCACAGTACTTCACATACTCTAGGTATGTGGTGAGTAACCAGTGGTGATAACAAGGATCAGCACAGAGGTTAGTCATTTTGTATCCACTATAGGTGATGAGGGAGCACGGGGCTGGCTGAAGACAAAGCAAAAGCTGGCACCTTGCACCCCCTCTCCATCCGCTCCCCGTCAGTCCTCTGTGTAGCATCCCTCAGGCCGCCCTGACTGCCATGAACAATAAGCAAATAGTTAACTTGCAGAGCTCACAATCCTGCTAGACAGGAGTCTCCCTTGGCTTACAAATGTCCCAAATCTCACTAACAAAGACGATTGATAGCAGGATTGTGACACCCCACCAAAAAGTCTCCCAACTATCTTAATGTTAATGGCTGGTCTAAAGACAACACTGATCCAAGGGCAAGGCCTCCGGTAGGCCTGGGACATCCTGGCACCTTGTAGGCCCTCTTTAGCATATGAAAACTCCACTGATACCTCCCTTCCCCTCACCTTCCCCCAACCGCAGGGTACATAACCTGCCATCCCTCACAACCCGTGGCGGCAGCTCTTCCTGCCCACGGGTCCTGTCCCCATGCTTTAATAAACCATCATTTTGGACCAAAGATGGCTCAAGAATTCTTTCTTGGTCATTGGCTCCGTATCTCAGCCCACCGAACCTCACCTAGGTTCTAGAACTTCATCATAGGAATGCTTAATAGTAGTAGGTCAACATCAGTGAACATTTCTTTTCCTTCTTTCTCTATTATTTGAGTGTTATATACCAGTTATATTAATATGCACATGGCTATTTGGAAAATAATACCTTTCCCTTCAAATATCAATAAACTTTAATGTATACATTTAAAATAACAAATGTCCTTAGTATGGTACTATATTGGTGACATTGGTCACTAGATGGCACACCACAAGCTCCTTTGTGGCAGTTCCACAAACTAACCTATTATTTGAAAAAGGACTGCAAAGATTCAGAGCAATCTGCTTTGGGAAAAATGACAACAGAAGTGGTATTTAGTTTGTTACAAAGTAAACATTAGATTTAGAATGCATAAACTTATATGACAGATGTGAAGGTGAGCTATAAGGAATCAATCATTCAATAGATAATAATAATAATTATTATTATTTTTAAAGAAACTAGGTACAAGGAAGAAGCTTTCTTATGAATAGCCTAACTTCTAGAGATCTATTAACTCAGTTTCCTGAAACCCTAACATAACCCTCCCCTCCATAAAATTGAGGGAGGCTGAGGCAGAAGGAAATGTAAGTAAAATTGAGTTTCTTTTAAATCTGCAGCCCATTGATAAGGATGTGTGATAGGGGGAATATAACATTCTTCCAGGAAGCTCCCAACTATCTTACTGTTAATGCCTTGCAAGAGGGGAGGGAAAAACAATCTTAACTTGACAATGGCAGAGGCATAGGTATCCTGTAGGTCCTCTTCAGCATATGAAAGTTCTTTCAAAACCTCCCTATTTCCTTACCTCCCCCAACCCCATAGTATATAATCAGCCATTACTCACAACCCCAGGGCAGCCTCTCTTTCCACCCAGGGGTTCTGTCTCCATGCTTTAATAAGCCACCATTTTGCAACAGTAAATACATAAATAAATAAATAAAAGAAAAGAAACTAGGTACTAGACCCTCTGTCAGGTCCCGAGGAAGACAACAAAATGATAAAACCTAGACTTGAAGTTTAGCAGAGGAGCTAAGAGCATTAGCCTTCACTCTACCTTGTAATTGGTGCTAAAAGAGTAAATCTAACAACAACAAAATAGTAGATTGTTTAACTCCTAAGGAAAAAAGTAGAAGAGATGAATGAAAACTCAAGTGACCTGTAAAGTATTTAATGTCAGTGAGAGAGTTTTCTACACTCATGTGCCCAAAGCCAGCATGCAATTATCACTGAAGATTTATGTTGATATTAGACTGCAAGTACACAGGACTTCATAGTTCTCTGGGCAGAATTTTAATCACACATGCTTTTTGTAATCTGAACGCAGGACATAAACAACTTACAGGACAGTAAATCTGAAATAAAATGTACATGTTGATACTTGCTTCTGAGGTATGGTATGATTTGGACACCCATCTAGAAGGAAAATGTCATTTCTCTACTCAATACTACATTTAAGGAAGTAAATGATCTCTACATCTTCCATCACCCAATGAATGTACTCTTAGCTTCATCCATGACAACTTCACACCAGGTCATCTTTGAACCAGCCCTCTGCTCTTCTACAAATGCCAGGTTTTCATGACTCTCAGCACTCAAGTCTCCATATATGAATAATTCTTGATGTCCCCTTGTGGGTTCTTGGGTTAAAATGCCCACTATCTATTGTTTTTCTCTCCAAAAGTTACTCACTGTTTTCCTTCCTTTTTTTTTTTTAAATTAAAGATTTATTTATTTATTTAAGAGAGAGAAAGAGAGAGGACACTCCAGAGAGCACACAAGGCAGGGCAGAGGGAGAGAAATCCTTAAACAGACTCACTGCTGACTGCAGAGTCTGACTCAGGGTTCAATCCCAGGACGCTGAGATCATTACCTGAGCCAAAATCAAAAGATAGAACCTCAACCGACTGAGCAACCCAGTCTTCCCTGTTTTCCTTCTTTGCCATCTTTCCAGAGTATCTGATTTCCAGTTATTCCTGATAGTGATTTCCAGTTGTTCCTAAGAGTATGGTAATTGCTATAACACAATCTTAAAGAAGTTTAAAAAGTCGTTAATTTTTTCCATCACAGAAATGTGGAAATTTTTATAGAAATGTAGAGCTTCAAATAGAAAAAAAATTAAATTGTCATCCTTTCATCCCATATTAGTATACTTCCTGACAGCTGTTTTTATATGCACATTTTTTCAAACATGAAAAATCTTTGCATGCTAAATTTTTGTTAAATGTGACAAAAACATTTTTTTGTTATTTTTATAAACTCTTGACAAAAACATGCATACATTGTCCAGGTTATGAACTCTTTGTTACAAAGATAGAGCTCTGTGTTCATGACACTATTTTTATCTTTCTGGCATATAACAAGATTACATTTATAGTTTCCCTTTACAGGTAGGTGTGGGCTATGTGATGGAGAGTGGATGGTGACGTAGTAAAGACGATGTTAGGGTTTGAAGTTGACCGCCAAGAAAGAATTCTTGAGACATCTTTCGTGCAAAAAGGTGATAATATGAAATTCCAGGGACAGGACCTGTGGGCAGAAAGCTACAATGAGGTCATGAGTAGTGGCCCATAATACACTTTCAAGTTGGGAGGGGGTTAGGCATAGCATAAGTCTCAAAGGAATTTCGGAAGCAAGGCTCCCAGGACCTTGAGGGGGCTAGCTATTGTTTGGAAAAAGTCATTTATTACTGTCTAATTAAAACCTTAGTCATGAGACCCTTCAGATGTGTATTGGGGGGCTATATGCTTGGGAATGATTGCCAACATGTATCTTGGGGGGGTTAGAGATAAAGGAAGTTTTTATGTTATTTTTATATGTTAAAGTGTTTTTTTTTTTAATATGTTAAAGTGGCCTACAGGATCCTGGAAGGGGATGGGGGTGGTCTGGCTAGGATTGCCTTTTGTCCTTAGAAAAGTATTAACACTGAAGCAGCTGAGTCCCTAGAGGAATATCACTCTGCTGTTTCAAGGACTTGTCAATGGGATGTAAAGAAATTTGGTAATTTTTTCTTCTGCCTTTGTTTCCGAAATCAGATGGAATGCAGGCAATGTGATACAACCTCTGCTAGACCCTATACTTGTATCCAGCATGAACTTTTAGCTTTTTTTTCTCTTCTCTTAAAACCCACATATTCCGAATATTTTATCTGCTAATTCATGACAGAAAGGGTCTGGAGTTCTGAATCACTGCTTACAGAAAAGTTGACCAGGGGAGCCCTTAACCACATTGGACGGTGCCATTAGTTGTGTTAAGCTTAGCTATATGAAATCTTAGTTATTAGTTGTGTGAAATCTTAAGGTTATCTATGACTATGGGATAGCTTGGCCTATCCTGACTAATATGGGTAACTGTTTAAAATATTTCTTTGCCATTATAAATCATTATATGTTGATTATTTTGTGCCCTGGATTTTTTCCCCTTCCATTTCAGATTGTTCCCTTTATGTAGAGTTCCAGAGGTAAAATTTTAGATCAAAGGATATAAACTTAAACACTTATAGTCTCTTTATATCATGCTTATCTCACATAGTAGCATATCAGATTTACATGATAACTAATTATGAAAATGTCTCTTACTCCTATGAGATGGCAAGTTCCTCAAAAGCAGAGTCAGTATTTTATCCACTTTGTACCTCCTACTCCCAAGCACAGGTCTTTCTCATGGTAGACTAAAGGAAACATTTGCAGAATACATGAAGGAGTGGCTATGGATTGTTAAGTGATAGCTATACTGCAGTCATTCTCACAATTTTGGCATTGGTAATGGAAAATTCTATCTCTAAAAGTTTACTATAGCACTTTGTTTTTTCCAAAAGCAGCATAAGGCTAATGCTTTGACTACTGGGCATTCAGGGCTTGGGTGAAAACACATTTAAAATTATAGATGAGACAGTTCATTCTTATTGTTATCGTTCCTCTGAGTTTTGGCTGTCATTGTTTATGTTCAATAAAGCTAATGACTGTATCTATTAGATGTAATATAAAAAGGAATGTGTTTTAGATTGAATATTCAGATTATTCAAAAATTGGATGGATTATATATTTAATCCAATCAATTGCTTAGTATTTGTTCATGATATTCTTAAAAAAAGAATCCTAACAATGGCTATATTAATGAATGGTCAAATTTCATTTTAATGAAAGAGTGATCCATTTTACAGCCACAATATTGTTATTGTTCTATTTGTGCAGAAATAAAATATATGCTTTCTGCACAGATCTAAGTACACATCTTATGTTCTTTAGGCTATATAATAATATGTGGCAAACATCAATCACATTTTATTTACCTATATAGAGATTGACCTTGTTCATGAGAAGAAACACATCTTCTACACAGATGGAAAGGAAGGAAGAAGGGAGAGGTATAGGAAAAGATACATTTCTTAGTCTGTTTGTGAGGGGCCAGGAGGCAGACAGTGCTGATCTCGAACCTTTATGCTTTCTGGGCAGCAGGAGATAAGATCATTGCTGAGTTTTGGAGAAGCTGTGGCCATTCCACTTTTATGGATCCTCCTTGCTTTGTGATCCTCTTCCCACCCTACCTCTAGGACTTAGCCTCTTTTTGTTCTTCTATCTTCAATGTCTCTCTTCCTACCAGTTTCTTCCATACAGCCTGTGAACAACCTCAGGATTCTTTCACTCTTCCCTCTTAAAGTTCCCTTGACTCTCATCCTCTCATTCCTTCTTTCTCAAAACCCTGTTCTTCATGGCTTCTGGAACACCATATTTTCTTGATTTGCCTTATCCTAGTAGACCTTTTCTTTCCTTTTGAATTGTTCTCAGATATCATCCCCCTTCTCTCTTCATTTACTGTTGTAGTCAGCTTTTTAAAATACAGGTCTCTCAGCTCATGTGGTCCTAAATGAGCTTTGAGCAGAATACCTTGTACTGAGTACGTAATTAAAATACTCTCATCCTCTCAGAAAACTATGGTCGGAAGCCCCCTCCCATTCTTCCATGGCATGCATTATATTCAGTCTTATGAAATAAAGTGATAGATTTTATCCCACAAAAATGTGTGCCATTCAAAATAAATCTTATTACATTGTATAATATACCAAAACACAACTAGGACCAGGAATATCACAATATTTATCACATTATCTTTTACTGCACTTGGCACATGGGATTAGAGTACTTCACACTCAGGAGGAAGCCATAAAAACAAACACCAGGTCATCAGATCCAACTTTTGTAAGGAAACTTTTTCCCCCTGAGATACTTAATACAAGGTTAAGACAGTATGAAACCTGAAAAAAAGTTTCAGGTAAGGAGAGAGAGTTTTCATCATAGTGTGAAATGCAGTGACATCTATAAGACTTGACTTTATGAAGTTTAGTCACAGGACAGATAAAGTTGCCTTGTCTCAGATGAGTGAATCTACTTCCAACTGATCAGAATCCCAAGATAAAAAAATAAAAAGGAACGTGAAGATTCTTCAAATGCATGTCTGAGAAAACACTGAGAACCTACCAGATTTTTAAATTTAGAAAGTAGAAGGTGTTGAAGTCTTGGACAATCTGTTTACTTGATAATGTTTGAGCTGTGAAAGTCATGATTAATTTCCCGACCTCACACAGTGCTGATGACATCATCCTCCTGTTTTCATTTCACTCTTCAGTGATGATAATATAATAGAACTTTAATCACTTTGGCTTAAAAAAATAACTCTTCTTTAATCCTATTAATTGCCATGATTACTCAAAAGCTCTGCAGAAAATCTATTTTTTAAATATCCTAAAGATAAAAACCTTGTTATAAAGTCATAGGGGCTCTATTGATATTAGGAATTCTACATGATTCAAAGCATTAGTATTTGAGAAAGTTTCCTAAAGAAATCAGGAAGAAAACTGTGGTGTTGCTAGGAAAAATTAAACTTAATAATTTCTCTTTAGATTTTATTATTTGTATTAAGAGTCCATCACAGTGGGATTCCTCTAAATGAAACACATGAAATATTCATATAGAAATAGTGAACAAGTCAGTGGTTCTTAACCATAGGTAGGCTATAGAGTCATCAGAGAGTATGTGTCCCTGTGTTGGTGACACCTCCAGACATTCTAATTTAACAGATATGGGGTAGGACCTGGAAGTCTATATTTTAAAAAAAGTTCCATAGGAGATTCTGATAGACATCCCTGCTCAGGAACAACTAGGCTTTGTTGGATATTTCCTGCTTGCTGGCCCAGCACTAGAGATTAACAAGAATGTGAGAAGAAGCAGAAAGTGCAACTTTCAGATCAGAACATAGAAAACTAGCAAGTTTTCCCTGTGAAATGTAAAAGTATATACAAATATCGTGACCACAACAGCAACAAATGAATAAATTAGTTTATTGCATTTGTTCCTAAACTCTTTTATTCCACAATGTGTCTCTTTCTGATTAGTCTATATCACAATTTAGTTAAGGGGGAAAAAAAAAGTGTACAATACTTACTGGCAGACAAAACTGGGCCTGTGCCACCTAACTATCAATAAGGCACATCACTGCATCTGTCATTTTGGGTTCATAATTGCAAGCAAATAAACATACTCCAGCTGATTTAAATAGAAAGGTAATTTATTGAAAACCTATTGGAATCTCTTGAAAGCTAGAGAATAAGACTGGGCAAATAAGCAGGAAATGGGGGAGGGCAGGCAGTCATAAAGCCATGTTTGGGGGTCTCCTTTATCCTTGCTTCTCTTTGACACTAGCACCCAGACCCAAAATCTGGGGCAGCGACATCTGTCCACTAAATACAGATCAGGTGCCTCCATCCATGCTGAATCAGAGGCTGGGAAATCAAATATTTGGCTTTTCAGCCTCCATAAGTGGAAGGCAGTTCTGCCTGCCGCCAAAATTCACATGGTATAAAATTCCTCAAACAGAAAGGGGGTTCACATATAGGGCAGAACAAAGTACACTATTTTTATTGTTTAAGCAATATGGTTTCTGGTTAGTGAGATTTTTCTGGTTAATTTGTAAGTTGATATGGTAAATGTTTCTGAAATATTAGTGCATTTTCTACTCTAGTAAGTGTAGTGAGATAATTTAATGTTCAAAACTTACCTTTACAGTTCATAAGCATGTGATCTTGAGCAATTTATGACCTCATTTGACATTAACTTTTTTCATGTGTAAACGGTGATTTCAATAACTCATACCTCTCAGGGTTGTAGCTCAAATAAATTGATACATGCTAAGAAATTTGTATTCTGAAAACACTAAATAATCATTAAAATTTGTTACTATTCTTCTGGTACTTAGGCTCATTATTTTTAACTTTATACCCTGTAGCTGTTGATAAGAAGGCCTAGGAGATTGTCTTGGAAATCAATCTCTTTCTCCTAAAAATAGAGTAAGTATTAAGAATTACTATGATTGAAAGATACAAGTATTTGAATCCTGACTAAGTAAGGGGTAGTACTGTGGTGGTATTTTATTATTTAGATTAATCTGTAAAATTACTGATTGTTGGAATTAAAGTTTTCTGGTGGGAAGGCACGTAAGATGCAATTCGTTCATTCCCTTCCTAAATAGTTAAGGCATGCTTACCATGTGATGACTTAAACAAGGTCCCTGCCTTCAAGGGATTCCCAGTCAAGTGGAAGACAGACAAATAGAGAATTGTAACATTGATGCCATTTCACTAGAAATGTCTAATTCCAAAAGGTGTCTAATTAGTATACTGAATTCACTCTTAGTGATTCAGATAAAAACACAAGATAAAAACACAAGATTTTAAACACAAATATGTTTTGTATGTAAACTGGCATGGATCATGATGCTGAAGTTCTTTAATTTCATTAAACTGTTAAATAACTTATTAGTTTTCCAAGATAAGATTCTATTTGAGAAATCAAATTGGTATTAATTTTGACCTTTAATTTGTAATCATAATATGACTTACACTGATGGTTATTCAGCTTTGTAACATGAAAATAGTATGCTTTGCAGTGTCCATTAAACCTCTGTCCTTTTTTCTTCTGGTCTGATTTCCTATTAAGTCCCTCAGTATACCCTTAAATTCAGTCACATTGGACTGTTATTTTCTAAGCACGTTACACTCGGGGCTTTTGCCTATGTCTTTGCTTACTCTGGAATTCTCTTCTCTGTCTGTCAAACTTTTGCTTATTCTCCAAGAGCCAGCTCAAATACCACTCCTTTGTTTAATTTTTTCCAGTCCGTGAAGCCAGAATTTAGGCTTTCCCCCTTTGAATTCCCAAGAACTTTGTTTATCCATTTACTATAGTATTCGTTTTATTGTGCCTTAGATTATAGTTATCAATTTATAATCTAACTTATTCATCAATCCTCATGCCTTCTTAAAGGCAGGACCATATCATTTTTGTCTCAGTATTCCCTCAAGTATAGTATTTTGCTTGCATTTAACAGAGGAAAGGATTCCAACTCGAAAGGGGCTTGTTGAACTAGAGACAAAAACAGATGGAATCCAGAGCAACCAAGGCAGGGCCCTATTTTACTCCCTGAGCAAAGGAATGTGGGGATGGGGAGGGCACAGGGTGAGGAAAAGCACTCATGTGACACATATGTCCTGGAGTCTTCACTGGCAGGAATGTGGGGTAGGGGAGGGCACTGGGAACACAGATTCAGTGAGGCTGCTGCAGTTGTGACAATTTGGGCCATAGGGGATGACTGAATATTAAGGCTTACCAGAGAAGTGGGTGTGGGGAGACACTGATAAATTTCCTGCCTCAGTTAAAAGTTAAGCTAATGGGAAAAGTAGAGTTCCATTTAAGTTATGGGTGGGGTGATTCAACAGGTCTGCTCATGGAGACAGGTATGTGGGACTTGACAGGGGCAGCATGTCGTAATTAAAGCAATGTTTTAGGAAGAGTCAGCTGAGGGGGGCGCCTGGGTGGCTCAGTGGGTTAAGCCGCTGCCTTCGGCTGGGGTCATGATCTCAGGGTCCTGGGATCGAGTCCCGCATTGGGCTCTTTGCTCAGCAGGGAACCTGCTTCCCTCTCTCTCTCTCTGCCTACCTCTCTGTCTACCTGTAATCTCTCTGTCAAATAAATAAATAAAATCTTAAAAAAAAAAAAAGAAGAAGAGTCAGCTGAGGCAATACAGAACAGTGAGAGCTTCAATGTAGGCTATTGGAATAGTCTCAGAGTGTGTAATGCATCCCTAAATTAAAAAAGAAGACAGCAGAGGGATGCCTGGGTGGCTCATTCAGATAAGTGTCTGCCTTTGTCTCAGGTCATGATCCTAGGGTCCTGGGATTGAGCCCCACATGGGGCTCCCCACTCAGCAGGGAGCCTGCTTCTACCTCTCCCTCTGTTGCTCCCCCTGCTTGTGGGCTTTCTCTCTGTCAATAAAGAAAAAATTCTTTTTTTTTTTTAAAAAAGGCAGTGGAAGTGGAAGAAAAGGACTGCATTTGAGACAAAATACAACAAAGATATGCGAGTACTTTCCTGAAACCAGTATTTTTCTTAAAAAAAATTCTTGAAAAAGGGTTGCTAAATACCAACCAAACTTATTTAACCACTCAAGAAAGCATTTTGTAGGTGGCTCATGTAAAAAAATTTACAAATAATATACATTTTTATTTATTACATTGACTAGAAGGAATTGGGTCTTAAATCACTTTTGTCATATACATTATTTAAGAACACACAGTTATCTGACATGAAGCACCTGGGGACAGAGCTTCATTTCTGAGTCAGTTGTCCAGATTTGTACCTCAGATCTGCTGTGGTCTGTCTGATCTTGGGCAATTTATGTATGCTTCCTCAGTCTCAGTCACCACATTCTGTTGTGGAGCAGGTTGCATAGCTCAGGCTGTGGTCATCAGCTATGGCTGCGGGAATGGAGTCAAAAACGTTTAAACATGGCTGTGGAAAGCCCTCACCTAGTCCACAGGAAAACGAGGGAGGCGAGCCAGCTTCAGGGCTGTGTGACTTGTGCAGTCATGCAGGGTCTTA
The DNA here is from genome assembly GCF_011764305.1 of Mustela putorius furo. Taxonomy (NCBI): domain Eukaryota; kingdom Metazoa; phylum Chordata; class Mammalia; order Carnivora; family Mustelidae; genus Mustela; species Mustela putorius. The sequence goes on from NW_025421424.1 coordinate 3,306,871, forward strand.
AGCTCCGAAGGGCCCCAGCCTTGGTTAAATGCTGTTACCATCTTAAAATTCTTAATTTTTGAGCAAAGGACCAGCTCAGCATTTCTATTTTGTGCTGGGTCCTTCAAATTACGTATTAGGGTCTCGAAGGAGGGGGTTTATTGTGAGCTGAGCAGATACAGCCTAAAGTAGTTTTTTTGTTTGTTTGTTTGTTTCTTTGTTTTGTTTTGTTTTAGCACTAACTGAACATTAGAATACCCGGGGAGTTTCTAAAAAAATAGATGACCAGACCAATTGTTCAAGATCTCTGGAGATGAGGTACAACCCTGGGCATTTTTGAGAGATGTTGTCTTAGAAAAATTCCTTTAATTCCATATACCACTGCTCCCTATATATCATTTCTCATTTTAAAACCTCATTAGTTTTTCCATGACTAATGAAGTATGGGCTTGGGATCCTTAGCCTGGTTGATACTCATGGCTATTTGCAATCTGGCTCTATAATCCATTTCAGTTTCAGACCCTACACACTTCTTTTAGGTACTCTATGCTCCACCCTAAAGCTCACCATTATGTGAATATTGCTTTTGTTCATGCTGTGCCCCCAACTGGAATATCCTCTGCTTCCATCTACCTGCTCTGTAAAATATGCAAATGAAATCTCCTCCTTAAATGTTTCTCTTAAAAAAAGTGAAGAAAACTGTTTCCTTTGCTGTGCAAAAGCTTTTGATCTTGATGAAATCCCAATAGTTCATTTTTGCCCTTGCTTCCCTTGCCTTTGGCGTTGTTCCTAGGAAGATGTTGCTGCGGCTGAGGTCGAAGAGGTTGCTGCCTGTGTTCTCCTCAAGGATTTTGATGGATTCCTTTCGCACATTGAGGTCCTTCATCCATTTTGAGTCTATTTTTGTGTGTGGTGTAAGGAAATGGTCCAGTTTCATTTTTCTGCATGTGGCTGTCCAATTTTCCCAGCACCATTTATTGAAGAGGCGGTCTTTTTTCCATTGGACATTCTTTCCTGCTTTGTCGAAGATGAGTTGACCATAGAGTTGAGGGTCTATTTCTGGGCTATCTATTCTGTTCCATTGATATATGTGTCTGTTTTTGTGCCAGTACCATGCTGTCTTGATGATGACAGCTTTGCAATAGAGCTTGAAGTCCGGAATTGTGATGCCACCAACATTGGCTTTCTTTTTCAATATCCCTTTGGCTATTCGAGGTCTTTTCTGGTTCCATATAAATTTTAAAATTATTTGTTCCATTTCTTTGAAAAAGATGGATGGTACTTTGATAGGAATTGCATTAAATGTGTGGATTGCTTTAGGTAGCATAGACATTTTCACAATATTTATTCTTCCAATCCAGGAACATGGAACATTTTTCCATTTCTTTGTGTCTTCCTCAATTTCTTTCATGAGTACAAAGGAAACAGTTAACAAAATCAAAAGACAACTGACAGAATGGGAGAAGATATTTGCAAACGACATATCAGATAAAGGACTAGTGTCCAGAATCTATAAAGAACTTAGCAAACTCAACACCCAAAGAACAAATAATCCAATCAAGAAATGGGCAGAGGACATGAACAGACATTTCTGCAAAGAAGACATCCAGATGGCCAACAGACACTTGAAAAAGTGCTCCATATCACTCGGCATCAGGGAAATACAAATCAAAACCACAATGCGATATCACCTCACACCAGTCAGAATGGCTAAAATCAACAAGTCAGGAAATGACAGATGCTGGCGAGGATGCGGAGAAAGGGGAACCCTCCTACACTGTTGGTGGGAATGCAAGCTGGTGCAACCTCTCTGGAAAACAGCATGGAGGTTCCTCAAAATGTTGAAAATAGAACTGCCCTATGACCCAGCAATTGCACTATTGGGTATTTACCCTAAAGATACAAACGTAGTGATCCAAAGGGGCATGTGCACCCAAATGTTTATAGCAGCAATGTCCACAATAGCCAAACTATGGAAAGAACCTAGATGTCCATCAACAGATGAATGGATCAAGAAGATGTGGTATATATACACAATGGAATACTATGCAGCCATCAAAAGAAATGAAATCTTGCCATTTGCGACAACATGGATGGAACTAGAGCGTATCATGCTTAGCGAAATAAGTCAAGCGGAGAAAGACAACTATCATATGATCTCCCTGATATGAGGAAGTGGTGATGCAACATGGGGGCTTAAGTGGGTAGGAGAAGAATAAATGAAAGAAGATGGGATTGGGAGGGAGACAAACCATAAGTGACTCTTAATCTCACAAAACAAACTGAGGGTTGCTGGGGGGGGGGGTTTGGGAGAAGGGGGTGGGATTATGGACATTGGGGAGGGTATGTGCTTTGGTGAGTGCTGTGAAGTGTGTAAACCTGGTGATTCACAGACCTGTACCCCTGGGGATAAAAATATATGTTTATAAAAAATAAAAAATTATATATATATATATAAAAAGAATAATGAAACTCTGAATGTAAAAAAAAAAAAAGTGAAGAAAAAAAGAAGTTTCTCTTAGATCTCTTTCTTTTCTGAATATTCACAGCTTCCTAGGTAACTTTAAATAACATATATATTCTTCTTTGATTCATATACATGTCTTTCCTCTTCCATGCATTCCTTCGAGGGTAGGTAATGTGTCTTATGGATTTCTATATCCCTCGCAAGACCAGGCATGGTTTTAGGTGCTCAATTGCTGTTTAAATATATATTTTAGTGCATGAGTAACCGACCCTATTGCACTCATTGACTAAACTATACATTTTGTATAATACCCAGCAGTCTTTAGTCATCTATTTGCCAATAAAGATCATTTGAGAATAGTGAAATCATGTAACTTCACCGAGGCTGAAATTAAACCTTCAAATGACCCCATTGGGTCTGAATTTGTTCCAGCAATCAGGGTATGAAATGTAGCCTTACAACCCAAATGCCATTGGGTAAGTAATTGAGTGAGAAATATTAAGCTCGACTGCATTATTTTTTTCTTTAATTTCAAAAAGTATATTAGTGCTTAAAGATAATTAGAATAATTTCAGGGGCCCTGGGACTACCCAAAATGTCTTCCTACATGATGTAAGAATAGCTGAAATTTTACTCCCTTCCTTTGAGTAAAGGGATTATTTAACTGTTAAAATGCAGAAATCCTTAGAAAGGAGGAGCCATCTCTCCTCTAGAAGACTACAACTGTCTCCTAATATGAAAGTCCATGTCTGGTTTTGCCTCCTGATCTTTTTTACCAGAATGATTTATTGAAATGTAAATATGATCTCTACTATCCATCCCAATTAAAATATTTTGTCATCTCCTTATTGCTCCGAAGACAAAGGCCGTAATATTAATACCACGAGGGAGTGGAAGGATTAAGAAAGGTGAGGAAACAAAACAGTAAAACCACTAAATGGTTTTGCAGAGTCTGAGCCCTTTGGTTCGATCATTTGTTCTGTATTTGCTCTTTTGTATCCCATCAGCGCAGCAAGGGGCCCTGAATGCGGGGGTTCATATGTGGATGTTGTAAAAGACAACAACCAAGGTCTTCCAGGTATTCTACAGTGGCTTGAACATTCTGACAGAGAAAGATTAGATGGCAGAAGGGCAGCTGTGAGACCCTGGGGTGCAAGGTCTAATTTCCAGCATATTATATGGTCAACCAAAAATTCTTTTTGCAATAACAAAGTCAAATAATTTCCCTTGCTTGTATGTTGTTTTTCTATTGCATCATCTGTGTGGGAACCCAGTGACCCACAAAAAAGTTCCCAAGACATGCTGACTTCACCCAGGTGATGAAGCTAAGATGTAGTAAGAAAAATAACTAGGGTCTTAAAAAATATTCTTCTTAACAATTTCTTGGCTTCTGGCAGAAGTTGAAGTGGGACATTAAAAACACTGTTCAGATAATTAATACTCTGCTCTTATCCCTGCCAACCCCTAAGAATCCCTTTAATAATCTCTCTCCACACACACAACACACACACACACACACACAAGCAAAATACACATATTTAATTTTTAAAATTTTAATTTTTTAATTAATACATTTAATTTTTAACAGGAGCTTTAAACTCATAAAACAAATTATGCAGAAAGTACAGAGAATTCCTGTATATCCTTTTTTTATCCCTGCACACAGTTTATCCCTATTTTATTAATATCTTGCTTCAGTGTGATATATCTCCTACAACTGATGAAACAATATTGATACATTATTATTGACTAAAGTCTATAGTTTACATTAGGGTATCTAGGTTTATAGTTCTATGCATTTTGACAAACATCCTGTTGTTGAGCAGGTTGCACAGCTCAGGCTGTGCAAGAGTTTCACTGCCCTAATAGTCTTGTGTGTTCATCTACTCTCTCCCTCTGAACCCCTGGCAAAGAAAACAAAACAAAACCAAGAAACCACAACACTGATTTATTCTCCTGATAGTTTTGCCTCTTCCAGAATGTCATATAGTGCATTCTCTCCAAAAAACTTCTTTGAATATTTTTGCCAATGCAGCTCTACTGACAAGAGGGTCCTCAATTTGTTTGTCTGAGAAAGTATTTCTCCTTCAGTGTTGAAAGACAATTTTGCTGGGTACCTAATTCTAGATGGGCAGGGCTTGTTTTTGTTCTGTTTTGTTTTTGTTTTTTTGCTGTTTTGTTTTGTTTTTAACTTTCAACACTACATATTAACCCACTCTTTTCTTACTTTCTTATTTCCTCAAGTGATGTCCAATATAATTCTTATTCTTATTCCTCCAATATAATTCTTACTCTTTTTTCTCTATAAGTAAGGTGTTTTCTTTCTCTGGCTTTTTAAAAGATGTTTTCCTTTGTCTTTGATTTTCTGCCATTTGAATATAACTTGCCTATTTATAGATTTTATGGAATTTATCCTTCTTGATGTCCTCTAAGTTTTCTGCACTTATGGTTTGGCCTGTATCATAAACTAAAAAAAATTCTTAACCATCCTTTAAAATTCTTTTTTTAAAGAATCGTGTGTGTGTGTGTGTATGTGTAGTTGCTACACAATATTATATTAGTTTTGGATGTACAACATAGCTATTCAATGGTTTTATACATTATGCTATGCTCCCCAGAGTATAGCTTCCATCTTTCACCAATGCTATTATAATATCATTGACTGTATTTTTATGCTTTGCCTTTTATTTCTATGACTTATTCATTCTATAATTGGAAGCTTGTGTCTCCTGCTCCCCTTCACTCATTTTGCTTATCCTCCCCATCCCCTTCCCTCTGGTAAACACTCTGTTCTCTGTATTTGTACATCTGAATTTCCTTTTTTTTAAAAAAAATTATTTTTTAAAATTTATTTGACAGAGAGAGAGAGAGGTCACAAGTAGGCACAGAGAGAGAGAGAGGAAGGGAAACAGGCTCCCACTGAGCAGAGAGCCTGATGCGGGGCTTGATCCCAGGACCCTGGGATCATGACCTGAGCCAAAGGCAGAGGCTTTAACCCACTGAGCCACCCAGGTGCCCCCTCCTTTTTTTTTTTTTTTTGTTTATTCATTACTTTTTAGATTCCACATATGAATGAAATCATATGGTATTTGTCTTCCTTAACCTTATTTCATTTAGCCTAATACTGTCTGGGTCCATCCATGTTGTCTTCACATGGTAAGATCTCATCCTTTTTTAATGGCTGAGTATTATTCCATTGTGTGTGTGTATATACACCACTTCTATATATATATATCTAGATATATATATATACACTTCTATATATATTTATATATATTATATAGGAATATATATATATACTTCTCTCTACATATATTTAATATATATACCACTTCTATATACATATATATGTTACATATATATACCTCTTTATATATATATCTATACATACACACACACACATACACTCAGCCATATATACATTATGGCTGAGTACACCCCACTTCTATATATATATATACACATACACACACACACACACACCCCACTTCTATACACACACACACACTCAGCCATATATATTTTATGGGTAAGTATTACTCCACTGTGTGTATATATGCATACCACTTCATCCTTAACCATTCATCTATTGATAGTTGCTTCCATATCATGGCTATTATAAATAATCTTACATTAAACACAGGGTGTACATATATTTTTGAATTAGCGTTTTTGTTCTCTTTGGGTAAATACTTAGTAGTGGAATTATTAAATCATATGGTATTTATATTTTTAATTTTGTGAGAATACTCCATACTACTTTCCAATTTACATTCTCATCAGCAGTGTACAAGTGCTCTTTTCTGTTCCGTATCTTTATCAGTTCTTGTTATTCCTTGTCTTTTATTTTAGCCATTCTGACAGAATTAAGCTGATATATCTCATTGTTTTGATTTGTGTTTCCCTGATGATTACTGACATTGAACATCTTCAAATGTTCTCTTGGCCATCTGTATGTCTTCTTTGGGAAAATGTTTTTTCGGGTCCTCTACCCATTAAAAATTTAGATGATATGTTTGTTTGTTTTGTTTTTTGGTGTTGAGTTGTATAAGTTCTTTCTACATTTTAGATATTAACCCCTTATTGGATATGTCATTTACAAATATCTTCTCCCATTTAGTAGGTTGCCTTTATGTTTCATTGATGGTTTCCTTCATTGTTCAAAAGCCTTTTCAATGAAGTCCTAATGATTTATGTTTACTTTTGTTTCCCTTGCTTTAGGAAATATATCTAGAAAAATTTTATAGCTGATGTCAGAGAGATTACTGCCTGTGTTCTCCTCTAGGATTTTTAAGATTTCAGGTCCATATTTGGGACTTTAAATCCATTTTGAGTTTATTTTTGTGTATGGTGTGAGAAAATGGCATAGTTTCACTCTTTTACATGTAGCTGTCCAGTATTCCTACACCATTTATTAAAGAGACTGTCTTTTTCCCATTGTATGGTCTTGCCTCCTTTGTCATAGATTAGTTGACCATATAATCATAGTTTTATTTCTGGGCTCTCTATTCTGTTCCACTAATCTATATGTCTATTTTTGTGCTGGTACCATTCTGTTTTGATTACTACATGTTTGTAGTACATCTTGAAATCTGGAATTGTGATAACTACAACTTTATTTTTTTTCCTCAAGACTGCTGTGGCTATTTGTGGTTCCATACAAGTTTTAATATTATTTATTCTAGTTTTGTGAAAAATGCTGTTGGTATTTTGATAGGGATTGGATTGAATCTGTAGATTGCTTTGAGTAAGATGGACATTTTAACAATATTATTTCTTTCAATTCATGAGCATGGAATATCTTTCCATTTGTTTGTGCCATCTTCAATTTCTTTCATCATGTTTTAAAGTTCTCAGAGTACCTGTCTTTCATCTCTTTGGTTAATTTTGTTCCTAGGTATTTTATTCTTTTTGGTGCAATTGTAAATGGAATCATTTTCTTAATTTTTCTTTCTGCTACTTTGATATTAGTGTATAGAAATCCTACCAATTTCTAGGTATTAATTTTGTATGCTCAAACTTTATTGAAATCATTTATTACTTCCAGTAGTGTTTTGGTAGAGTCTTTGGGGTTTTGTGTATAAGTATTATGTCATCTGTGAACAGTGACAATTTAACTTCATATATATTACACACACACACACACACACACACACATTTTTTTGTCTGATTGCTGTGGCTAGAGGTTCCAGCACTATGCTGAATAAAAACATTAAGAATGGACATCCTTGTCCTGATTCTGATCTTAGAGTAAAAGCTCTCAATTTTTTATCATTGAGATATTAGCTGTTGGTTTTTCATGTATGGCCTTTATTATATTGAGGTTTGTTCCCTCTAAACCCACTTTGTTGATAGTTTTTATTGTGAACAGATGTTGAATTTTGTCAAATGTTTTTTGATTTTTCTTTCATTTTGTTGATGTAGCATATCACATTGATTGATTTGTAAATACTGAGCCATCCTTGCATCCCGGAAGAAATGTCACTTGATCCTGTTGAATGATCCTTTTAATTTATTGCTCAATCCTGTTTGCTAATGTTTTGTTGAGGGTTTTTTGATTTTAGCCATTATTTCTTCAAACATTTCTTTTTTCCCCTACTCTCATTCTTCTTCCTCCAGGATTCTTAGCTCTAGATATTTTAAGGTAAAGTTGTTTGAGAGTCAGAATTAGTAATTTTAATAAGGTTTTCTTATTTTCTCTCCCATTTTGTTATTTATTTCTATGCAAAGATATGATGATTTTTATTTTAATTTTTACTTTAAAATAAATTTCAATACTGATTTGGATGAAAAATTGTTTATGTGCAGGAAATTTTAGGCTGTGGTTGAGGGATCTGGAATGGGAAGGCAATATGCAATTAGGGGATAGGAATGAGATGAGACTTAAGTTATAGAAGAAACTGGAGTTTTGAACTAGACTGGACTAAATTTTTAATGGCTGTAAACGACTGAAAAGCTGTGGGTTCTGCCCAATATATTACTAAAAGACAGTTGGAGGAAGGGACTGGAAGAGATAAAATCATTCCTCATTCATTCTCCACCAAGATAAGGTTGATCAATACTGGTTATATTAAAATCAGAAGAAAAAGAGCTTGAGAAAAAAAGTACTAATAGGGATAAAGGGGGACATTACATAATGATAAATAGAATATCCACCAACTAAAATTAATTATGAGCGTATGTGCATCTAAAAAAGCTTGACACATACAGATGACAATTGATTAAAATACAGAAATCAGGGGCACCTGTGTGGCTCAGTGGGTTAAGCCTCTGCCTTCCACTCAGGTCATGAACTCCGGGTCCTGGGATGGAGCCCCATGTCAGGCTGTCTGCTCAGCGGGGAGCCTGCTTGCCTGTCTCTCTCTCTCTCTGCCTGCCTCTCTGCCTACTTGATATCTCTGTCTGTCAAATAAATAAATAAATAAATAATACAGAAATCATAAAATTAATAAAAGGAAATTATCATATGCCTTTCTCTGATTTATCAACTTCCCATAACACGATTTATAAACTGGATATAAATTCTTTACCCAAGGACTAAAGATGATACACTTCTTTCAAAATTACATTATTTGTAAAATTTTACCACATAATAATTCACAAATGTCTTGAAATTTCACTTTTTTTTTATCAGTGTGCAATAAAATTAGAAATCAACAAAAAGAAACCCCAAAATGGTGTGTTAAAAAATCAAAAGGGAAACTTAAAATGACACTTCTAAATAATTCATACATTGAGAATAAAAAGTCATAGTGAATTAAAAATATTTGGAAGTTTAATGACAGTGAGAGCATTACTTATCAGAACTTGTGGAACATACTTAAAATGGAATTTGGAGGGGGGAATGTATACCCCTAAAAGCATATATTAGAAAACAAAACAAACCAAAACACTGAAAACTAACAAACAACTTAACTCATGAAGGTAAGTAAAAGAATGACAGAATGAAAACAAAACAGTGGAGAGGAGAAAATGATAAGGATAAAAGCAAAACTGTAATGCAACAGACAAGAAATAAACAGTAGAGGTGATCCAGAAAAATAAAGGCTGGTACTTTGAACAAACAAAAGAGACAAGCCTCAAAAGATAAAAATAATATTAAAAATGAGTAAGGCTAAAGAGTATTATGGTAAGCAAAATAAGTCAGTCAGAGAGGCAAATACCATATGTTTTCACTCATATGTGGATTTAAGAAACAAGGTAGATGAACATAGGGGAAGGGGAAAAAGAAGAGAGGGGGAGGGAGGAAAACCATAAAAGACTCTTAAGTACAGAGAACAAACTGAGGGTGGTGGGAAGGGGGTGGTGGTGGGGGGGATGGGCTAAATGTGTGATGGGTATTATGGAGGCACCTGTGATGAGCACTTGGTGTTATATGTAAGTGATGAATCACTAAATTCTACTCCTGAAACCAATGTTACACTATATGTTAACTAACTAGAATTCAAATAAAAAAATTGAAGAAAAAAATAAAAATTTAAAAAGTCAATTAAAAAATCCAAGATTATGAAAGTCATAACAGAATTTCAAAGAAAAAATGAAGAATGTTCAAGATTGAATGATAGTATAAAAACATGACAAATGGAGTATCATTTGATCCTGGATTGACTCCTTTGCTATAAAGGAGCTCTGAAACAATTGGTAAAACTTGAGTATGGTCTCTGGGAGAAGGATATAGGGGATTTCTTTTACTATTCTGATAACCTTTCCAGTGGAATTATTTTACCCAAAAAACACTCATAGATGATTGTCATGGTAAAAAAAAAAATGAGTAGGGTAATATGATCACACATGAAGTACATAATGCTAATAATTAAAAAAAATACACAATGCTACAAACACTATATTCATAATTTGTAAAATGTGGATGAAGCCAATTTATAGAAAATATAATTTAACAAAATTGATTCATGAAGAATAAAATCTTAATGATGGAGCAATTATTAAAGACAAATTAATCAATTTAATTAAAAAAATCCTCCTGAAATAAAGCATTATATTCAGAGGCTTTATAAACACATTTCACCAACCCTTTAGAAAAACCACAATTTTTATCTATATAATTCTTTTCAGTAGATAAACAAGTCTTGACAGAAAATACAGTCAAGGAAATCTCAAGAAAATAAAATTATAGCTCATTCTGACTTCCAAACATGGAAATTCAAAAGTTCTAAAGGAAATATCAGCAAAATAAATCGTTCTTTGTATATACATAATACATTGATATTGAGTAGTATTTAATCTCTGAAAGGTAAGTTGGTTGACATCAGAAAACACACCCGTTTAGATTAAAACAGTAACAGATTAAAGGAGGAAACTATACAACTATCTCAATTCATATAGGAAAAAAGATAAAAAATTCAAATTTATGAAGATAACTAGGATTGGAAGGGAACATTCCTAACCTGATAAAAGTATCTACACCAAACCACAGCAAATATGTTATTTAAAAAAGAAAATCTGAAACCTTCCCATTAAAGTCAGTGTGCTGGATCCCCTCTCCACCCTTCTCTACTTAACTCTATGACCCAGGAGCCTGGAATTTACACTCAAGGGCTCTCTCGCTCCCTGGTTTCATTGCCATCAGCTGGTAGGGATGATCTGAGATCGGAAAGAGAATGGAGTCAGACTATTTATTCTCCTGCCTTCTTCCAGGTAAGTCATCCTAGGCTGGCTCTGTCCCTTAATGCAGGTCATTACCCTTCTCAAGGTGAAGTGCTTTACATGGCTAAGTATGTTTTTACATATATCTTTTCACCTCTTCATGTACATACATATATACTGGACCTCAATACTTTCTGACTTATACTTCTCATTTGTAGCTAATTATGTATGAATTATAAAACCAATTGTGTTCTCAGACATCCATGATTGCATCTGATATACACTGTATTTGTATATGTTAACCTACACATAGCCAAATAGCCAATATGATATATTATGTAAATGATATTCATAGCAGTGTAGGAACTAGCTATCTCCTGTCTTATCCATTCTGTAGTAAAATAACTTAGAAGTTCAAAGCTACTGATGTATTTAACAAGCTTCATGTTCTTTCCAACATTCTCTGTTTCTGAATTTTTAATACTTTTTTTTTTTTTTACTTTTCATACATATATGCACCATCTCATCTCAAGTTTGTGCTGTTGGTCTGTTTTCTATTTTTTTGTTTGTAATTTCAGTTTTGATGTAGTCTCCCTGGCAAAATCCTGGGCTCTGAGTTTAGCTTCATGCTCTTTCTGGGAAATGATTCAATGTTTTGCACTAATAAGCCTTTGATATATATCACTCAACTACTAATTTGTTGGGGATTGCATGCTTGTAATTTCAAGTTCATCATTCTTGTGATTAAAATATAATCCTGCACTTCCTCCCCTACCTCTACTCTCACTGCATGTTAATTTTGTAGGCTATTAGATCTCCAGCCAGAAGTTTCTGGAAGACTTTTTTCCTCTAAAGCTTTGCTACTTAGATTTTAGAAAATAAGCTTAATAGCTTACGGAACAGGAATAGTTCTTGTGGGTTATATCCTTTTTGTTTGTTTAAAAAAAGATTTATTTTTAGAGATAGAGCTAGAGATAGCGAGAAAAAGAGAGTGTGTGTGTGTTGGGGGAGGGCAGAGGGAGAGGATCTTCAAGCAGACTCCCTGCTAAGTATGGAGGCTGATGTGGGGCTCAGTCTCACGATCCATGAGCTCATGACCTGAGCTGAAACCAAAAGTCAGTCACTTAACTGACTGAGCAACCTCAGACACCCCTCTTGTGGGTGATATCTGGAGGATACCTGTAACTGAAATTTTGTACCCTTTAACTAACTATCCTTTCCTTATTTCTCCTGACCCCCAGCTCTTGGCAACCATTTTCTATTTTCTGTTTCCATGAGTTCAACTTTTCTTAGGTTCCACGGATAAGTAATACCATGCAGTATTTGTCATTGTCTCTCTGGCTTATTTCACTTAGCACAATGCTCTCCAGGTTCATCTACAATGTTAGGAATGACAGGATTTCTTTTTAATTATATTCCACTATATACATATATATTCATTCATCCATTGATGGACACTTAGGTTCTTTCCATAGCTTGGTTATTGTGAATGATGCTGCAGTGAACATGGAGATACAAAAATCTCTTCAAGATAATGACTTCTTGTCCTATGGACAAATACTCAGAACTGGGATTGCTGTAATAACATACAGTAGTTTAATTTCTTGAGGAATCTTCATACCATTTTCCACAGTGGCTGTACCAATTTACATTTCCACCAGCAGTGCATAAGGGTTCATTCCCTTTTCTCTACATTCTTGCCAGTCATTTGTTATATCTTGACCTCTTGTCTTATTGATAACAAACATCCTAATAGGTGTGAGGTGATCTCTCACTGTGGTTTTGATTTGCATTTTCTTGATGGTTAGTGATGTTGAGCACTTCTCCATGCACCTCTTTACTATTTATTGTCTTCTCTGGGAAAATGTCCTTTTAGGTACTTTGTCCATTTTTAATTGGGTTATTTATTTATTTATTTATTTATTTTTTACTACTGAGTTGTATGAATGCCTTATATATTTTGCATATTAACCTCTCATCAGATATATGGTTTGCAAATATTTTCTCCCATTCTGTAGGTTGCCTTTTCATTTTGCTGGTGGTTTCCTTTGCTTTTCAGAAATGTTTTAGTTTGACATAGTCCCATTTTATTTTTGCTTTTGGTCAAATCCAAATCAAAGTACTTCTTCTTGAGCAAGGAGCTGGTATTACATATATATGATATCATATATATATATATATATATAATCACTATCATATATATGATAGTATATTATCTCTATAGAGATAATATATAGAAATAATATATTATATATAATATATATAATATATAATATATATGTACATATGTATATATATATGGCCAAGTTTATGTTTTTAGTAGAACAAAAACTCAAACTAACTCTAACTTCAAATATTATGATCTTTTCTCCCTGTTACTCTGCCTCCAATTAACCATTTATTAATTTTTCCATTATTTAATAAGCTTTTACTGTGTCAGATACAGGAGATAGAAAAGATGAAGAAAATAAGCTCTGCCCTAGAGAAGCTGTCACATTAGTGAGAAAAATTCACAAAAATTATGCCTCTTGGTCTGTAAAGTACAGTGATATTTACATACACAGAATGTTTCATGAAGTCTCCTAGAATGAGGGAAAAAGGCTTTCTTCTTGTCCACCACCTTTTTTTATTTTGACCATGACTTTGTGAAAATGCACATAGTGCTGAGGAGAACTGAAAACTGTCAGGAAGCAAATATTAAGGTGATAGTATTTTACTTGTTTTAGTCAGTGGAAGAAAAGAGAACAATTCCCCTTCCCCAATTAAAATCAGTGCTAGCACGGATTGCATGGAGCACTGGGTGTGATGCAAAAACAACGAATACTGTCATGCTGAAAATAAATAAATAAATAAATAAATAAATAAATAAATAAATAAAATCAATGATAAATTTGGCTTTTATTCTGAGTTAAATAGGGAGCTCATGAAGAATTTGAGCAAAATGTGACCTGAAGAAAAACCAAGTAAAGGCTACTGCAATAAATTAGGCAAAAGATTATGGTAGCTTCAACCAGGTGACAGCAATTACAGCAATACGAAGTGGTAAGATCCTGGATATATTTTGGAGGTATAACCAATAGGAATAGGTTGTGATTAGCTAAAAGTAGGATGTAAAAGAAAAAGAACAGACAAAAATGACTCCTTGTTTTTTGGCCTCCCCACTAGGAGAATAATTTTCTACCTACTTGGGTATGGCTAAAGATAGAACAAGTTTGGATAGAAGATGTTTTGAGTTAGGAGTGGAGTGTCTATTAGTCATTCAAGAATAGATATTGAATAGGTGCTTGGATATATGAGTTGGAGTTTGGGGGAAAGGTTTAGGCTGGAGATGTATGTTTGGGAGTTGATAGCATACAGATAATATTTAAAAGAATGAGACTGGATTGGATCATCAAGAGATATAATCATATAATCAAGTTTAAGTTGTGGCAAAATCAGTTTGAGTAAACTGAACAGGATGAGAACAAAAATTTGAGCTATTTCATGTACAATAACCATGTAGATATTGAATAGAACTTAGGAAAATAATATCCCATCACTGACAAAGTTCTGTAATGAGTCCTCTCAAACAGGCATAATTCTTGAGTATGTAATAAAGCATTTACTCTATTAGGTTAAAATGTGGTGTTAGTGAGTCTAGGTCTTATCCTCATGCAGCCCAGTTTGATTTATTTAGTGGGACAGTTTTTCCTCATGCAGAGGAAAATGTTGTTCTAATGCCATAGACTACTCTTCTTTCTAATCAGTTTTATAAGTATATGTGATATTAGTTACAAGGAGGTGGGATAGAGTTGTTTCAGTGGCAACTTATGAATAATCCTGCCTAGGAGAAAGTCATTTATCAGTAGGACCATTTTTATAATGTCAATTGAAAAACTGAAATAATTATAATCATTATTGCTAAATTATCTAAACTTTTTAAGGTAAAAAGTAGTTCAAAGCATGACTTATTTAGATGATTATGTGTACATGCATATCCCCTTTATCCCTTTATACCAATGGATAATTTACTTTTTTACATAGTAAAATCTAAAGTAGTATGTCTACATCATAAAAAGATAAAATGGTCATAAATTATTTTCCCCAAGTTTCTCATTTTCCAAAATAAATATTTCATCAGAAAGTATATTTTCTAACGACTTGTAAAAACATGTGAGTGGAACAGAGACTCTTAAAAATTTTTCATGGAACTTAGAAATCTAGTTGAGTATATCCCATCTTTCCTGTTAGTTTTTTTTTTTTTTTTAAGTTCACTGTAAACAGTGCAAGACTCATGAGATACTTTACAGCTCCCTGCTTAGACATAACTCAATATTCTTGGACAAGTTCCATACTCTATTGGAACATGAGGGCAATTAGTGAAAGGATTTGGCCTCACTAATCAATGATGGCTTTGACTGAAAGAGAAGAGCAAGGAGACAGGTGATGAACAAAAGTTCTGCTATAACTTCTGCCAATGAACTTTTTGCTCTAAGATGGAACTATTATCATATCCAAAGAGTTGGAGGTGTTCTGGTGAATTCTAATTAGATTCCATCTTGAGTAAACCCTTGATTACATCTTGAGTTCTTTCTTATTAGATTACATCTTGAGTAAATTAAAATTCTAGCTCAATAACTAGAGAATACATATTTTTCGATTTTTTCTTTGTACTTAGTTACAAAGTGAATAGTAATAACTTAAAGTGTATTCATTTATTCAGATATATAACTTTTATTTTTGTTTATATCATTTCTGCTTATTGACATTCTACTCATCAGCAAATGTTACTTCAGAAATTAAAATCCCTCAGTTGTTCCTCATATCTGTTTTTTATTTTAAAACTTTTTTTTATTATTATGTTAAATTAACCATCTTTTAAAATAAAATTAAGTCTTCTTATTTAGGTGTGCTCAGCTCTTCATGATCAGATCCTGCATATTTTCCTCACATCTTGCTACAGAAAATATTTAAAACCAGTCAGACAGCATCATATGCCTCAGGAGTAATATTTTTACATGTCCTTTTCCTACTCACTTGCTCAGTTTTTTTTTTTTTTCTGATCCATTTTTCACAGGTCATTCTTAGCCAGGACTCCATGTCTTTGGCTCTGTAATTGGGCATGGTCTCTATTTATGGCTGTCCTATTATTTTTGAGAGACTAATCTAAACTCTTCTCTTTGGCTTATGAGCCTTACTCCTCTGTTTTATCTTGAGTATTGGACTTGTTGTTTTCTCTTGTTTTCATCATTTTCAATAATTCTCTCCACAGTGAACCACTGCTCCCTATCTCCCCCCTGCCTCCCTGCAAAAGGCAAGGAATCTGGCCAAGTATTGAACTTAAAAATGTGAGTTCTTTGTAAGATTTTAATGACTGTTGCCATCACCCTAAGTACTTATACAAAGACCTATCAAAAATAATGGATATGGGTCCTTTGTCCAAGCTTTCTCTTTTCTGGACAGCTGGAAATACACAGGGCAAAATCTTACTTTATACCAACCCTTTACACTAATCTTCCTGCTGACCAAATCCTGGATGTTAGCACCTTTATTTTTACACAAGATATACCACAGCTGATGAGGCTACAATTTAGACATGATAATATGGATCTTCTAAGGTCATACATTGGTAACTTTAATTGTAATATATAATATGGGTTCCTGGAAGGCCCTCTATTATCCATATATGGATTACTTTTCAGATAGCCTTTAAAAATTTCTTTTTTTGGTAATTTTATATCAAAGGAATAACCTAATGGGTTTAAGGGTTCTTGTTGTCTTCTTAGGTTCTCACCACTCGCATGTACTAAAATACTTCTGAGAATCATTATCATTGTTGTTGTATAATATTACAGCTAGATGGTAATGAGAATGAGCATACCATTATTTAATATAAAAACAGGGGAAAAAGAACAACATGCTTTGAGGGATATACTCAATGATCAAACTAGCTATTGCTGCTCTAGATTGTTTTGTGACTTTAAAATAAAACTGCCAACATTTGTTCTCAGCTTGCTTTCTCCAATAGCTCCTGCCTTGGCTCCATCTCATAACTGTTCAAAAGGGGATTCATAAATAAGTGTTGGGTAATGGCCCTGGTATGTGTTTTGGGACTATAGGATATTATTTCTTAACTTCTCACCATATTTCATTGTGGACTTTGATTTTTAGAAAAGCAGTGACCCAAGTGAAGTAGCTCCCCAAAGCAGCTCTGATTATTCCAGACTTGGCAAAGCTTACAGCAAGACCTCAGTGTGAGAACCAAGAGGTGAGCTCACAGAATTGGCTAGCAGGTGGCTCTGGAGCTATGTAGGATAACAATGGAGATACAGACTAAAGCCTGTGGTTTGGGTAGGGTGGTGAGGAAGAATAACTCACTTCTAGAAAAATAGAAGCAGTAAATAAGCACATATCTTTTCCAGCAGCACTGACTTTCTGGAGCTTATGAAATCATGCTGAATGAAAAACAAAATAAAGTTTATAAAAGAACCAAAAACATGAAGGAGCCAAACTAACTTTCCAGTCACAAACAGGTCAATTTGAGCCAGTTGGCTTAAACCTCTAGCAGTTCCCTGTAGCTCTAATTAACTGCTTCTCTTTCCCAACTTTAAAGAGATCTAATAGTTTTTCTTAAAAAGGCAGGACAAGAGAGAAAAGAAAACTTTAAAATACCGTTCACTAAATACTTGTTTATGAATTTTGTCCCCAAAGTCCAAATTATGGATAAGATCAGGAAAGTAACTGAATTTCCTCATCTCCACTTCTCCTGGGTTAGTGGACCATATTTTTGGAGAGTGAGGATGGGGTCTGGAAAAAAAGAAATCTATATTTTCAGTTGCTTTTTTTCTCTCTATCCTCCTACAAAGTGATTATGCAAATTGACAAGAGATTATTTAACCTTAGAACTGTTTAGGCTTGGTATAGTGTTATCTGCATGTGTCAGCAAAAGTAAATGAAGGCCAAATGCTTACCAGCCTCATTACTAAACACAGCAACACATTACTAGGCTCTCTTTTTTTGGCTGAGACGTCGCCCAGCATCTAACACATTGCTTTTGGCACATAGGTAGAGAGACTGTGAAATCTGAGCATAACTAACTCTCAGTCTGTGAGTCTCATTTTCTTGGCTCCGTCCCATAGGCACCCCACTCTCCTCTACTGCCCCTCCATCACTCTACTAAACTTACCAGCATCTCTCTACATATTAGAGTTTCTGTAAATTCACACTTTCCATCTTAACAGCCAGGGTATACAAATACTTTCCAATTGACACTAATCTTAGAAAGACTTTTTTTCTTTCTTTTTTTTTTTTTTAAAAGAACTGGATGGAAGGAGAAAAAGTTGCAAAGACTGAAGCATAAGACGTTTAAAACTTAAATGGGATAAAGATCAATTTCCTTCTAAATGTAAAACTCTCACAACCATGGTAGTGAGTGGCTTTTTGATACTCCCTATTTACGCACATCTGGGATTCATAGTATTTGTGATTACCAGGAGCTTGTTTTGGGGTTGGAATGATGTCCGAACCTGGCGAACTACTTGGATATGTGAAGTGGTATCAGCAATTTCTTGGAGATTTCCACAGTGAAAACCCAGATTAAATACTTTTTCCATTGGCTTTCCATGTCCAGGTCTAAGCAGATCAAAATGCTTGCTAATGGGACATTTTCAGCAAAGATGGCTACAGAATCTGGGATCTGGGTTACACTGGGGCTGGCTCAAATATATGTTTGAAGTCTTAATATTTTGGCTCAAGCCCCTTCCCAGAAACTAAAAAAAAAAATTGTACCTTATTGGGGTACCCTACCAGGGAACATTGCAAGAGATCAGTTTTAAATAAAACAAAAATCAACAGTAAACAGAAGTTACAATGTCTTCTAGCATCTCCCAATTGCTGGATGATCCACAGGAAGTATTATCTCTCCTCTCAACTATAGTCACTAGAGAATAAATTCTCATATTTTGGGATCAATTAGATCACTGGTTTAGCTTTGCTCTCATACTTCATCACTTTTGATGGAATTCTTCTGCTATGAGGATTTCTATGGGAATTTCTGATGATGCCAACTCTACTGCATATTTATCTTTCGCAGAACTCCATTAAGGGGTGAATGCAGTGCTTTCCCCCAAGCAACATATGCTCCCTATTATGAGGGCAAAAAACTCCTCCTGGACACTCTCAACCTCACGATAGAGAATTCCCTTTTTCCTCTAGTTATCTGCAATTCCCTTCCTCTTTCTTTTTTAAAAATTTTGCCTACCTCCAAAGTAGACCTCATATCCTCTTTACATCCTGTCCCCTAAACACAGTTTTCCATCCTCTAAGGAACATTGCCTTGACCTTTGGATTACTGATGTAAGTAGCTTATATCTCCTTTCTCTTTCCTCAGTTGACATTTGGGGATGTTTTTTGGCCAGTTTAGTAACTTTGTGGTTTTGGAGATACAAATTTGGCTGAGCCTGGTACCAAAGATGTCCAAATCTATTTGTCTAGTTAAACCTTTCCCTGAACTTCAGATTCATATGTTTAATAGAGCAAATGCCATCACTGTCTCACTCACATCACCTTGGAATTTATCCTCTATACAGTGAAGGCTACTTAGTAGCAGGAAACACTACTCTCCACATGTGGGTCTTTCTTTGGGTGGGGGATGGGCTGCACGAGAAGGAGCATCCTATGCATGACTCAAGCTAGCAATGCTGCAGATCTGCTGGGAAAGTTAATGACTACAGAAATGGCTTTCAAACAGTGCTGGTTGAGATTTGGTGGATAACAACCCCAAAACTGGTAACTCTAGAGTTTTACCAGTGGTGCTAACCTTGAATTTCCCCATCTTTGGTGGTTTTAACTGGTTCAACAAAGCACATTTTATAGGTTTCCTTACTTTCCCTTCCTCACTTTCCCTCTAATCTATGGTGTTTTCCAGGACTGCTTCCAAGATACACTACTTGCATCTGAATCTTTTCTC
Source organism: Mustela putorius furo (assembly GCF_011764305.1). Classification (NCBI taxonomy): domain Eukaryota; kingdom Metazoa; phylum Chordata; class Mammalia; order Carnivora; family Mustelidae; genus Mustela; species Mustela putorius. The sequence continues at coordinate 3,326,868 of NW_025421424.1, forward strand.
AAGAGTTTATTTCTGTGCTAACCCAAAGTAAGGCCTTTAGGAAACTATAGGACTTTTTAACCTGGTTATTTCACTGAAAGGTATCTCAAGAATAATTCATCTGAAGCAATTTTATCTTCTATTTTAAATCTGCTCTTCCTCTTCTATGCTCAATTCTCTATCCACCCAGTTACCCAAACCCAAACTCTCTCAAAGCCATTCTGTCACAAATCTGTCAATTCTACTTTGATAAAATTCTTCAAATCTGTCTCTTCCTCTTGATTCCTACTACTCCTGGCCCATGGTAGGCTCTTATCAACTTTACAGAATCAGTTACCTATTATCCCTGCCTCCAGTCTCATTTTCTGAAAATGAAGGAGGAGAATTTAAAATGGCTTCCAGACCTTTGGCAATTATAAGAAGAGCAATACAGAATAAGGAGATTTAGAAGTAAAATTGTTGCAATGATTTTCATACATTTTTAGTTTGAAGAGTCTGTAAGCCACAAAAATAGAAATCTATAGTAGTTCAGTGGATAATGGGCCAGGAGATCATGGAAGTGGTCTTGTTTAGGAAATATATGTATATACTTGAAACCATAGGAACATAAGAGATCCTCCAGAATGAGAAAAGAGCTAAAGGCAAAATTTGAGGAATACTAATTTTTAAGGGTAAACAGAATAGGATTTTGCAAAGGAAACTAAGAATGAACAATATGGAAAACATGAGGGAAACCATGATAAGTGAAGAAAACCAAGATGTTATAAAAACCAGAAGAGTGAGCTAGAAAACTTTACTTGGTGTGAATTTCTCAATGAAATCGTCCCTAACTACCCTGTTTAAAATAGTATCTCTCTCCCCACTACCCAGAATTTCTTATGCTGCTTCTCTGCTCTATATTGTCTGAAGTACTTTTTACCATAAAACTTCTAAATATTTTTATTTCTTCATTTTACACATATTTACTGAGCTATAACTGATATACGGAAAAACAAACAAAAAGCCAAAAACCAACCCACAACCTTGCACTTATTTAATATATGCAATCTAGTGAATTTGAAAATATTCACACGCCTGAGAAAATATCACCACAAATAGTCACATCCATCATCTCCAAAGATTCCTTGGTTTTTGTTTTGTTTCTGTTGAGAATATCTAATACCTAACATTGGATGGACACTCATCACATTTTGAAGTGTACAATCAGTTTTAAATATAGGCAATATGTTTGTTGTATACCAGAGCTCTAGAACTGTAATTTTATACCGAATGAACAACAAAGCAACCTCTCATTTAACCAAACCCACAGCTCGTAGCAATCACCATTCTATTTTCAGGTTCTATGTGCTTGACCACTTTAGATACCCGATATAAGTGGAATCATGCAGTATTTGTCCTTCTGTAATCGGCTTATTCACTTGGCACAATGTCTCCCAGGTTCATCCATGTGTTGTCACATATCGCACGCTTTCCCTCTTTTTTCCAAGCTGAATAATATTCCTTTGTACGTACCTATCACGCACATAAAGAATGAATGGAGCACCAGTTTCTCCAACTTCCAAAGCACTGTTCCGAAGTGCCACTTCGGTCTCATTCACTTAGACCAGGAAAGCGGAGTCCTGAACCCGCTGGAAAAAAGAAAAAAAAGCAGAGGCTAACATTACCAGATTCAAAGTGCCAGTCTGGAGGTTGGGTCTGTGCAGGTGGCCTGCCCCTGGGTGGGCTGCAGGCCTGGGGTCCTGGGAGCTTGCCTGGAGCTGGGATGATTGAAAAGTCAGGTTCCCAGGCAGCGTGCGTAGCTCTGAGTTTGCCCCGAAGCTGGTGTTGGTGGATGTTTCCCTGGAGCCAGGGTTCGCGGGGACTGCTGGGAGCCTGGGGCTACGGAAGCCGGCCAGGGTCAGGAGCCATTGGGCACTAGGCCGACAGGAAGTTGATATAGCCGGATTCCACCAAGAACTTCGTGCTTTCTTGGAGCTATACCTGCTGCCGGAGCTGCTTGACACCGAGGTGAGCTGGGGAGTTTGGGTCCCAGGGTGTGCCAGTGCCCGTTCCCGCTGGAGTCAGCTGGCAGTGGGTGGGCTGGGAGCGCCGGTTTGTGGGATCCTGGGACCTCAGTAACTGTCTGGGGCTGTGGCTGCTGGCAGGTGGCGGCGTGGATGGAGCCTGGGTTCGCAGTAGCTCCCAGGGGAGCCACTTAGGGCAGGGGCAGTTGTGTCATTCTGGGGCCTGCCAGCTCTAGGGTCTACAATGAATTGGGAGCTCGCCTCATTTTGTTTCTCCTGCTGGAAGGGTGTCTCTGGCCCTGGGCTCCTGGGCTAGGGAGGGAGAAGGGAGAGGGCTGCTGGATGTCATGTGAAATTATCTTATCAATGTCAAAACACCTTATTTCTCTGTTTCGTCCAAGTGGTGTAATTGGTGTAATCTTTTACCTGGAATCCTTAGCGCGTGTGAAACTATTCTCAGGTGCAGATAGTTGCTCAAATTGGCGTTTCTGGGGAGAGCACAAGTGCTAGAAATTCTTGCAATCATTTTGCTGACGTTACTCCTATACTATATCTTGAAGTTAGGTAGCAACGTTCTTTAACCTTGTTTTTCTTTTGTTACAGTGCTTTGGATAGCTTCTTTACCTTCTCGCATGAATTTTAGTATCAGCTCATCAAATTTTGCCAGAAGGGTGGTGGGATTTTGATTGCAACTGCATGAAATCCGTATATCAGAGGATTGTGGACAATTTATTCATGTAGTTAATTACTCAAAGAACTCCATTAGCTCTTCAGTTTCTTTCAGCAGTGTGTTTTAGTTTTTTATGTGAAAGTCCTGTTTATCTTTTATTAATTCATTTCCTCGTATTTTGTCTTTTACTGCTATAGAAATGAAATTTTTTCTTGGAACACAAATAAAAATAAAAACAATAAATGAAATTTTTATTAAATTACTTACTTTCTTCTTTTTTTTTTTAAGGTTTTATTTAATTATTTGACAGAGAGAGAGAGCACAAGTAGGCAGAGAGGCAGACAGAGAGAGAGGGGGAAGCAGGCACCCCGGCAAGCAGAGAGACCAATGCGGGGTTTGATCCCAGGACCCTGAGATCATGACCTGAGCTGAAGGCAGAGGCTTTAACTCACTGAGCCACCCAGGCACCCCTTTTAAATTATTTTCAATTGTTTGTTGTTGGTATATAAAAGTACAGTTTTTTTCTTTGGTCTTTTATCCTGTGACCTTGCATGGTTTACGTATTCATTCTGGTAGTTGTTTTGTAAATTTTTAAGGATTTTTCTATGTAAACAAACATCATCTGTGAAGTGAGATAGTTTTACTTTTTCATTTCTGATACTATGTCTTTATTTTCTTTTTTGCCTTATTGAAATAGCTAGAATCTCTAGTATAATGTTGAATAGAAGTGGTGAGATTGAGTATCCTGGACTTTTTCTCAAGCTTACAGGTAAGTGTTCATAGTTCACCATTAAGTGACTTTAGTTATACATTTTAGAAGATATTCTTCATCACATTGAGGAATCTGACTTTTATTCTTAGTTTCCAGAGATGTTTTTGTTTGTTTTGCTTTTAAAATCATGGATGATCACAACTTTGTAATATAGTTTGAAGTCAGGCATTGTGATGTCCCCAACTTTGGTTTTCTTTTTTAACACTCCCTTGGTGATTTGGGGTCTTTCCTGGTTACATACACATTTTAGGATTGTTTGTTCCAGATCTGTGAAAAATGTCGATTTTATTTTAATAGGGATTGCATTGAATGTGTAGATTGCTCTGGGGAGCATAGACATTTCAAAATGTTTATTCTAATCCATGAGCATGGAATGTTTTTCCATCTCTTTGTGCCTTCTTCAATTTCTTTCATAAGTCTTCTGTAGTTTCTAGAGTATTGATCCTTTACCTCTTTAGTTAGGTTTATTCCTAGGTATTTTATGGTTTTTGGTACTATTCTAAATAGAATAAATTCCTTAATTTCTCTGCCTTTCGTCACATTATTAGTGTATAGAAATGCAACTGATTTCTGTGCTTTGATTTTGTATCCTGCCACGTTGTTAAATTGCTGTATCAGTTCTAGCAATTTTGGGAGGAGTCTTTTGGGTTTTCCACACGAAGTATCATGTCATCTGCAAAGAGCGACAGTTTTACTTCTTCTTTGCCTATATAAATGCCTTTTATTTCTTTTTGTTGTGTGATTGCTGAAGCTAGGACTTTTAGTTCTATGTTGAGCGGTAGTGGTAAGAATAGGCATCTCTGTAATGTTCCTGATCTTAAAGGAACTCAGTTTTTCCCCATTGAGAATGATATTTGCTGTGGGCTTTTCATAGATGGCTTTTGTGATTTTGAGTTATGTTCCCTCTATCCCTACTTTGAAGAGTGATGAATGGGTATTGATTTATTTCAAGTGCTTTTTCTGAATCCCTTAAATTGGTATTTTTCTTTTTTATTATTGTTAATATATGAAATACACTGATTTTTAAATCGTGTATTTATGGTATAACCCTACTTGATCTTTCTTTGTAAATATAATTTCTTGTATTACCAGATTCAATTTATTATTACTAAAGTGTGTGTACATCTGTATTCACTAGAACTGCTTATAATTTTTGCAAAAACATTGTCACTTTTGTTACTAGGATAATGCTGGCTTTATAAAACAAATTGGAGTGTTTTTTCTATATTCTTGAGTTTCTGTACAATTGGTGTTATTTCTTCCTTAAATGTAGAATTACAATGAAATAATTGGGCGGGGAGTTTTCATTGAGAACGTTTTGATAATAAATTAATTTTCTTTAATAGACATATATTCTTAATGTGTATAGGATTTTTAGTGACAATCCCTCTTTTATTCTTCATGTTGGTAATTTGTGTCTTCTCTCAAATTTATTTTCTTGGTCACTCTAGCAAAGGGTTTTCAATCTTACTGTTTTATTTTTTTTTCTGGCTTTTAATTTTTATTTTATTTTACTTATTTATTGTTTTTATTTTTTTAATAAACATATAATGTATTATTAGCCCCAGGGGTACAGGTCTGTGAATCGCCAGGTTTACACACTTCACAGCACTCACCATAGCACATACCCTCCCCAATGTCCATAACCACACTACCCTCTCCCTACCCCCCCTCCCTCTGGCCACCCTCAGTTTGTTTTGTGACATTAAGAGTCTCTTATGGTTTGTCTCCCTCTCAATCCCATCTTGTTTCATTTATTCTTTTCCTAGCCCCCAAAACCTGAACTTTGCCTCTCAAATTCCTCATATCAGGGAGATCGTATGATAGTTCTCTTTCTCTGATTGACATATTTTGCTAAGCATAATACCCTCTAGTTCCATCCACATTGTCACAAATGGAAAGATTTCATTTCTTTTGGTGGCTGCATAGTATTCCATTGTATACATATGCATACCACATCTTTATCCATTCATCTGTGATGGACATCTAGGTTCTTTCCATATTTTGGGTATTGTGGACATTGCTGCTATAAACATTCGGGTGCACATACCCCTTCAGATCACTACATTTGTATCTTTAGGGTAAATACCCAGTAGTGCATTGCTGGGTCATAAGCTCTATTTTCAACTTTTGGAGGAACGTCCATGCTGTTTTCCAGAGTGGATGCACCAGCTTGCATTCCCACAGTGTAGTGTAGGAGGGTTCCCCTTTCTCCGCATCCTCACCAGCATCTTTCATTTCCTGACTTGTTCATTTTAGCCATTCTGACTGGTGTGAGGTGGTATCTCATTGTGATTTTGATTTGTATTTCCCTGATGCTGAGTGATGTGGAGCACTTTTTCATGTGTCTGTTGGCCATCTGGATGTCTTCTTTGCAGAAATGTCTGTTCATGTCCTCTGCCCATTTCTTGAGTTGAATATTTGTTCTTTGGGTGTTGAGTTTGCTAAGCTCTTTATTGATTTTGGATACTAGCCTTTTATCTGATATGTCATTTGCAAATATCTTCTCCCATTCTGTCAGTTGTCTGTTGGTTTTGTTAACTGTTTCCTTTCCTGCGCAAAAGCTTTTGATCTTGATGAAGTCCCAGTAGTTCATTTTTGCCCTTGCTTCCCTTGCCTTTGGCGTTGTTCCTAGGAAGAAGTTGCTGTGGCTAAGGTCGAAGAGGTTGCTGCCTGTGTTCTCCTCAAGGATTTTGATGGAATTCCTTTCTCACATTGAGTCCTTTATCCATTTTGAGTTCGTTTTTGTGTGTGGTGTGAGGAAATGGTCCAATTTCACTTTTCTGCATGTGGCTGTCCAATTTTCCCAACACCATTTGTTGAAGAGAATGTCTTTTTTCCATTGGATATTCTTTTTCTGCTTTGTCAAAGATTAGTTGACCATAGAGTTGAGGGTCTATTTCTGGGCTCTCTATTCTGTTCCATTGATATATGTGTCTGTTTTTGTGCCAGTACCATACTGTCTTGATGATGACAGCTTTGTAATAGAGCTTGAAGTCCGGAATTGTGATGCCACCAACTTTGGCTTTCTTTTTCAATATCCCTTTGGCTATTCGAGGTCTTTTCTGGTTCCTTATAAATTTTAGGATTATTTGTTCCATTTCTTTGAAAAAAATAGATGGAATTTTGATAGGGATTGCATTAAATGTATAGATTGCTTTAGGTAGCATAGACATTTTCACACTATTTGTTCTTCCAATCCAGGAGCATGGAACATTTTTCCATTTCTTTGTGTCTTCCTCAATTTCTTTCATGAGTACTTTATAGTTTTCTGAATATAGATTCTTAGCCTCTTTGGTTAGGTTTATTCCTGGGTATCTTATGGTTTGGGATGCAGTTGTAAATGGGACTGACTCCTTAATTTCTCTTTTGTCTGTCTTGTTGTTGGTGTAAAGAAATGCACCTGATATCTGTGCATTGATTTTATATCCTGACACTTTACTGAATTCCTGTACAAGTTATCGCAGTTTTGGAGTGGAGTCTTTTGGGTTTTCCACATATAGTATCATATCATCTGCAAAGAGTGATAGTTTGACTTTTTCTTTGCTGATTTGGATGCCTTTAATTTCTTTTTGTTGTCTGATAGCTGAGGCTAGGACTTCTAGTACTATGTTGAATACCAGTGGTAATAATGAACATCCCTGCCATGTTCCTGACCTTAGCGGAAAGGCTCTCAGTTTTTCTCCATTGAGAATGAGGGTTTTTCATAGATGGCTTTAATGATATTGAGGTATGTGCCCTCTATCCCTACACTTTCAAGAGTTTTGATCAGGAAAGGATGCTGTATTTTGACAAATGCTTTTTCAACACCTATTGAGAGTATCATATGGTTCTTGTTCTTTCTTTTATTAATGTATTGTATCACATTGATGGATTTGCACATGTTGAACCAACCTCGCAGCCCTAGAATAAATCCCACTTGGTTGTGGTGAATAATCCTTTTAATGTACTGTTGGATCCTATTGGCCAGTATTTTGGTGATAATTTTCGCATATGTGTTCATCAAGGATATTGGTCTGTAATTCTCTTTTTTGATGGGATCCTTGTCTGGTTTTGGGATCAGGGTGATGCTGGCCTCATAAAATGAGTTTGGAAGTTTTCCTTCCATTTCTATTTTTTTGGAACAGTTTCAGGAGAATAGGAATTAACTCTTCTTTAAATGTTTGGTAGAATTCCCCTGGGAAGTCGTCTGGCCCTGGGCTCTTGTTTCTTTGGAGAATTTTTTTTCAAAGATTTTATTTATTTATTTGACAGAGAGAGAGAGTGAGAGAGGGAACACATGCAGGAGAACAGCGGAGGGAGAGAGAGAAGCAGGTTTCCCGCCAAGCAGGGAGCTCCTGTGGGGCTCGATCCCAGGGTCCTGGGATCATGACCTGAGCCAAAGGTAGCCGCTTAACGACTGAGCCACCCAGGCGCCCGTGGAAATTTTTGATGACTGTTTCAATCTCCTTACTGGTATTGCGTTTGTTCAGGTTTTCTATTTCTTCCTGGATCAGTTGTGGTATTTTATATATCTCTAGAAATGTATCCATTTCTTCCAGATTGTCGAATTTGTTGGCGTAGAGTTGCTCATAGTATGTTCTTATAATTTTTTGTATTTCTTTGGTGTTGGTTGTGATCTCTCCTCTTTCATTCATGATTTTATTTATTTGGGTCCTTTCTCCTTTCTTTTTGATAAGTCTGGCCAGAGGCTTGTCAATCTTATTAATTCTTTCAAAGAATCAGCTACTACTTTTGTTGATTTGTTCTATTGGTTTTTTTTTTTTTGTTTGTTTCTATTTCATTGATTTCTGCTCTGATCTTTATGATTTCTCTTCTCCTTCTGGGTTTAGGCTTTGTTATTCTTTCTCCAGCTCCTTTGGGTGGAGGGTTAAGTTGTGTATTTGAGAACTTTCTTGTTCCTTGAGAAAGGCTTGTATCGCTATATATTTTTCTCTCAGGACTGCCTTTGCTGTGTTCCACAGATTTTGAACCATTGTGTTTTATTGTCAATTGTTTCCATGAATTTTTTCAATTCTTCTTTAATTTCCTGGTTGACCCATTTATTCTTTAGAAGGATGCTGTGTAGTCTCCATGTATTTGGGTTCTTTCCAAATTTCCTCTTGTGATTCAGTTCTAGCTTCAGATCATTGTGGTCTGAAAATATGCAGGGAATGATCCCAATCTTTTGATACCGGTTGAGACCTGATTTAGGACACAGGATGTGGTCTATTCTGGAGAATGTTCCATGTGCACCAGAGAAGAATGTGTATTCTGTTGCTCTGGGATGGAATGTTCTGAATATATCTGTGATGTCTATCTGGTTCAGGATGTCTTTTACGGCCTTTATTTCCTTGTTGATCTTTTGCTTGGATGATCTGTCCATTTCTTGAGGGGAGTGTTAAAGTCCCCTACTATTATTGTATTATTGTTGATGTGTTTCTTTGATTTTGTTATTAATTGGTTTATATAGTTGACTGTTCCCATGTTAGGGGCATAGATATATAAAATTGTTAGATCTTCTTATTGGACAGACCCTTTGAGCATGATATATTGTCCTTCCTCATAACTTATTATTGTCTTTAGCTTAAAATCTAAGGATTGCCACCCCAGCTTTCTTTTGATGTCTATTAGCATAGTCCGTTGTTTTCCACCTTCCTCACTTTAAATCTGGAGGTGTCTTTGGGTCTAAAATGAGGTATCATATTGATGGGTTTTGTTTTTTTATCCATTCTGATACCCTGTGTCTTTTGATTGGGGCATTTAGCCCATTAACATTCAGGGTAACTATTAAGAGATACGAATTTAGGGCCATTGTATTGCCTGTAAGGTGACTGTTACTGTATATTGTCTCTGTTCCTTTCTGATCTTCTACTTTTAGGGTCTCTCTTTGCTTAGAGGACCCCTTTCAATATTTCCTGTCGAGCTCATTTGGTATTTGCAAATTCTTTCAGTTTTTGTTTGTCCTGGAAGCTTTTAATCTCTCCTTCTATTTTCAGTGATAGCATAGCTGGATACAGTCTTCTTGGCCTCATGTTTTTCTCATTTAGTGCTCTGAATGTATCATGCCAGTTCTTTCTGGCCTGCCAGGTCTCTGTGGATAAGTCTGCTGCCAATTTGATATATTTATCATTGTATGTTACAGACTTCTTTTCCGAGGCTGCTTTCAGGATTTTCTCTTTGTCGCTAAGACTTGTAAATTTTACTATTAGGTGATGGGGTGTGGACCTATTCTTACTGATTTTGAGCAGGGTTCTCTGTACCTCCTGTATTTTGATGCTTGTTCCCTTTGCCATATTAGGGAAATTCTCTCCAATAATTCTCTCCAATATACCTTCTACTTCCCTCTCTCTTTTTATTCTGGAATCCCAATTATTCTAATGTTGTTTCATCTATGGTGTCACTTATCTCTCGAATTCTCCCCTCATGGTCCAATAGTTGTTTGGCTTCTTTTGCTCAGCTTCTTTATTCTCTGTCATCGGGTCTTCTATATCACTAATTCTCTCTTTTGCCTCATTTATCTTAGCAGTAAGAGCCTCCGGTTTTGATTGCACTTCATTAATAGCTTTTTTGGCTTCAACTTGGTTAGATTTTAGTTCTTTTATTTCTCCAGAAAGGACTCTTATTTCTCTGCACAGCATTTTTCTAATATCTTCCATGCCCTTTTCAAGCCCGGCTAGAACCTTGAGAATTGTCATTCTGAACTCTAGATCTGACATATTACCAATGTCCATACTGATTAGGTCCCTAGCCTTCGGTACTTCCTCTTGTTCTTCTTCTTCTTCTTCTTCTTTTTTTTTTTTTTGTGTTGAGTTTTTCCACCTTGTCATTTTTTCCAGATAATAATATATGAAGGAGCAAATAAAATACTGAAAGTGTGGTAAAGACTCTAAGAAAATGTGCTTTAACCAAATCAGAAGAGACCCCAAATCATGGTGGGGAGAAAGGGGATAAAAAGAAGTTTGGAAAAAACAATTAAAAAAAGAAAACAAATAAAGAAAAAAATATAAAAAAGAAAAAAGTATATATTAGACTGGTGACTAGAACAGGGTCACCCACTTAATTTTGGGATTATTTTGGTCTCTTAGAAGAAACTACCTCCCAAATTTTAAAAAATGAAAAACATATATAAGGGTAAACACAATGAAGTGATGGAATATGCTTATAAAAAGATGAAAAAAAAAATTTTTTTTTTTAAATTTCTAAAAAGGAGTTGGTAAAGTAAGTTGGTTGGGAGGATAAAGAAAAAGAAAGTGGAGAGAATTTTCTTGGGCTGGAGATTAGAACAAGCCCAGAGCTAGATTTAGGCTATATTTTGATCTATGAGAAGAAGTTATATCCCAAAGTTTTTAGAAGAAAAAACTCTATGTGTATACAAAAAATAAAGTTAGATACAATGAAGGATAAAATATGACTATAAAAATGAAGGTTCAAAAAAATTATTATTTATCTTAATGAAAGGTATTGTTAAGAAAGAGTAGTTAAAAAACGTTGAAAGAGGAAAGGGTAAATGTTAAAAAAAATTAGCAGCAGAAAAAAAAAATAAAAAAAAAATTACCTGCATGGCTAAAGAATCATGGGGAGAAAGCTTGAATTCCATGCTTTGCTTTCTCCTCCTCTGGAATTCTGCTGTTCTCCTTGGTAAGTAAACTTGGTCTTGGCTGGATTTCTTGTTGATCTTCTGGGGGAATGCCCATTGTAGTGATTCTCAAGTGTCTTTGCCCAAGGAGGAATTGCATCGCCCTTACCAGAGGCCAGGCTAAGTAATCCACTCAGGTTTGCTTTTGGGAGCTTTTGTTCCCTGAATGCTTTCTGTAGAGTTCCAGAGGATGGGAATGAAAATGGCGGCCTCCCAATCTCTGGCCCAGAGGAATCAAGAGCTCAGGGCCCCACCTTTCAATGTACTCTCAGAGAATAGTGCTCAATCACTCCCATCTCCCTGGCCTGTAGTCGCACTTGGAGAAATGTGCTCAATCAGTCCTGTCTCCCTGGCCTCTGGCTGCACTCTGGGCTCACCCAGCCTGTGACCAAGCATCTCTGTCTCGTCTCTTGCACATAGCTCCGCCTGGAGTCTCCGAATCCCGCAGATCCCTGAGCTCTTCCAGGGGGTGTCTCCCCGGATCTTGTGGGGCCCCCACTCAGAGAGAAGTGGCCTGTGCCACGGATTATGGTTCAAGGTAACCCTGTGTTGGTTCACTTCTTAGCCCTGCTGTAGCCAGCTTCCCCGCTCTAATACCTGCGAGCTCTGTGACACTCAGACACCCCCAAACCTTCTGTGACCCCGTGGGACCTGGGGCCACTCTTCTGACCCAGTGTGGGCTTCACCCCGGTTTAGCCTCTGGAGTGATGTCCCTCAGTGGAGCATACTTTTAAAAGGCCTGATTTTGTGCCCCGTTGTTCTGCCACTTGCTGGGAACTGGCACCTCCCCCCACAGTCTATGTTCCCATTGCTTTGGATTCACTTCTGCATGGGTCCTACATTTCAGAAAGTGGTTGATTTTCTGCTTCTAGAATTGTTGCTCTTCTTTTCTTTGGTCTCCTGTTGGATATGTAGGTATTCCGAATGGTTTGATAAGCTATCTAGCTGATTTCCTGCTACCCGATGTCATCTCAGCCTGCAACTACTCTGCCATCTTGACTCCTCCTCTTAATCTTACTGTTTTCAAGGACCAAAATTTGCTTTGTCAATTTTCATGTTATTTTATGTTTTATTGATTTCTGCCCTTTACTCTTTCCTTCCATTTTCTTAATTTTGTTTAACTTCATTTTTTGTCTTTCTAGATTCTTTTTTATATTTTTTTTCTTTCTGGGTTCTTGAGTAGAAGTTTGGAGGTTTATGGCATTGATTTCATACCTTTCCTTTTAAGTATAACATTTAAAGATAAATTTCCCATTAAGCACTGATAATATTTTGACATATTTTTCACTATTCAGTTTAAACTGTTTTCTGTTTTCCTTCTGATTTTTTTTTCTTTTTTTGTAATCAAAAATAATATGTGTTATGTGGTTGTTGGGTGTCATCTTTTACAGTATCAATTGACAAATATCAATTAGGTTAAGGTGAATAATAATATTGTTGAATTTATATCTTTATCATTTGTCTGTTAATCTCTAAATTGTTGTAAGAGGAGTGCTAATATGAATATGACTATGAAATTGTCTATTTTTCCCTTCAACTCTGGATTTTTTCATGTATTTTGAAACTTTGTTATTACCTATGTGCATTTTTAACCAGTGTTATGAGCTTGAATTCACCCTTTTATCATTATGAAATGTTTCTTTTTATCTCTGATAATATTCTTTATCTTGGTGTCTGTTTGTTAATATAGTGACTCCAGTCGTCTTATGCTTACCATTTGCATAGTCTCATTCCATCCATTTACTTGGTTAGAGTTTCCATCTCCCTGCTAACATTATCCATCTGTTATTATGTGTTGCCTACTTTTTTGATTAGAGTGCTTAATATATTAATCATAGTCACTTTAAATTCCCTTTTTGATAAATCCAACATCTGTCATATCTGTCTGGTTCCAATGATTGCTGTATCTTTTTAGACTGTGTTTTTTTCTTGCATTCTGGCATGCCTTATAATTTTTTTTATTGAAAGCTGTATCTGTTGTTCTAGATAACAAGAACTATGGTAAATAGGCCTTCAGTTTGACAATTTACAGTGATCTCTTAGAAGTTCGGATGTTTAATGTTTTCTGTAGCTGTAGGTGTCAGAGGCTTCACATTCCTCTAGTGTCCTTGTATTTGTCTCCCTTCTTGACTTTGAGCTTCCCTAAGTGCTCCTTCTCAAAAAGAGTCTGTATCTTGCAGCTTTTTCACTTGTAGCCTACTGTTTTTGTACTAGAGCCCTATTACTGTGGTAAAGGGGGAGTGTTCTATAATCATCTGATTATATCTCAGTGTATCGCTTCTCGGCCTTTTGGCTAAGATCAAGTGTGATTATATCTCAGTGTTTTAGTGAGCCTGTATCTTGGGGCTGTAATCTTCGTGTTATCTGCTGATATAATGCCCCATCCCCCATTTTCATTCTGTTCCCTGGCTATAGTGCTCCCAGTCTATTTTCTTGTGACCTTGACTTCTGTTGATTATACTTTTTGTTGCTGTTGTTGTTGTTATTAGATAAGATAGGAAATCTAGATGTAGGTGGAGTGAGAGAAATGCTCTTTTCCAAAATGAGATATGGCTCTGGCAAAGTTGTTTTTCCTGAAGAGTAGTCCTTTCTTATGAAGTATGCCATGGTTATACTTCACACTGATTATTTTCTCTCTACCCCTGCTAGAATTAGGAGGTGATCTTTCTTGGCTCTTCTTTTTGAGAACATGGTGGAGCTCCCGGAGGTCAAGCTTATGAAAATGTGCCATTTCTAGGAGTTTCTCACTCATAGGCTAGTCCACATTTGGTCTCCAGCAAACTGTCAAAATTACTAGTTCCCTGCCAGATTATGGCTTCAGCAGGTTCAGCACCAGGTAATCAGATTTTTGCTGTATCTCTCTGAATTTGTCTGTGTCTCCATATTTGGGGTGGTGATTTGCTCTGCAAATTCATTTCTTTGATTGGCTCAAGAAAAGTCATTAACATTAAACTTTTCAAAGTTTTTTTGTTGTAAGGATCAGTGATGATTTCTAAGCTCTTTACATATCAGAGCTAAGTCTTAGATCCATCTATTTACTTTTGTCCTTTCAGAATTTTTATATTTGCAATGCATCTCTTATACATATATATAGTTGAGACTTAGGACAGTTATTTTTTTTTAAAGATTTTTATTTATTCATTTGAAAGAGAAAGAAAGCAGGAAGGGGGGAGGGGCTGAGAGAGGGGGAAATAGCAAACTCCTTGCTGAGCAGGGAGCCTGATGAAGAGCTTGATCCCAGGACCCTGAAATCATAATCTGAACCGAAGTCAGAGACACTTAACCAGCTGAGCCACCCAGACACCCCAGGTCTTAGTTCTTTATGTATTTTGACAGTCTCTGTTTTTTAATTATTTATATGGTTGTATTTAGGTCTATTATTTTACTATTTGCATTCTGTTTCCTCATTTTTGTTATTCTTTTCCTTCTTTTCTACCTGCTTTTAAATTTGACTAGTTTTTAGGATTCCATTTTACTTTGTTCCTTTTTTAATTACACCATTTATATTAACTTTTATTGTTTTCTCCTAAGGATTTTAATTTTCATCCTTATATTTACCTATTGAGAGGATATAGGAAGCTGGTGGCAGAGTAGGATGACCCTAGAGTTCAGAGATGTGGTTTAGGGAAGAAAGGGATCCTGGTTGCTGGGAGAGGAGGGAGCCACAGTCATGGAGAAGAGTGTGAGAGAGGAGTAACACTGGAATGCACATGGAAAAGATTTCCCCATAGTTACTGGCTTGGAAAATGAGAAGGACTGAATTTCATGAGTTCTTACAACCAGCAGAGCTTAAAGCCTGGAGTTGTTTTGGTGTTTTTTTATTTGTTTGTTTGTTTTTATTTTTATTTTTATTTATTTATTTCTTTGTTTTTAGTTTCAGAGGTAGAATTTAGTGATCCATCAGTTGCAGACGACACCTAGTGCTCATTACTTCAAGTGCCCTCTTTATTTATTTATTTATTTTTAAAAAGATTTTATTTATTTATTTAACAGACAGAGATCACAAGTAGGCAGAGAAGCAGGAAGAGAGAGAGGAGGAAGCAGGATCCCTGCTGAGCAGGGGCTCCATCCCAGGATCCTGGGATCATGATCTGAGCCGAAGGCAGAGGCTTTAACCCACGAGCCACCCAGGCGCCCCAAGTGCCCTCTTTAATACCCATCTCCCACTTACCGCATCCCCTCATCCACCTCCCCACCAGCAACCCTCATTTTGTTTCCTTTGATTAGGAGTCTCTTATGATTTGTCTTCCTCTCTGTTTTTGTCTTATTTTATTTTTCCTTCCCTTGCCCTAAGTTCATCTGTTTTGTTTCTTAATTTCCATGTATGAGTGAAATCTTACAGTATTTGTCTTTCTCTGACTAATTTTGCTTAGCATAATACTAATATAATATATATTATATATATATAATACTAATATAATACTAATATAATAGTAGTATAGTTGCGTCCACATAATTGCAAATAAAGCAAGGAGTTTTAAAGGTCAGTGGGCTTGGCTGGGATAGAATCCAGAGGGCACTGCACTGCTCTTGGATAGAGGCAAGCAAACAGCCTGGGGCAATACAACATGGAAACAGTAAACTGAAATATACTTGGGCACACAGTAGGGAGATTATTTACTCTTCTCAGAGTGTGTCACTGAGAGGCAGCAGTTATAGAGACATCTCTTCAGGAACAAAAGGTGGCAACACTTCCTTCCTCAGCCTCTCAGCATAAACATGGAGCCATGTGCAGGAAGCAATGCAGCATGGACACTGGCTGCTTAACTTGCTTATACTGAGCTCCACCCCTTTTGCTCTAGTGGAACTAGCCATGCCTACCTCAGTCTCAGTGCAGTGAGGCCCCTACCCCATGTCTCCAAAACAGGGAGTTTTGCAGGGACTCAGTTCTGGTAGAGGTGGTAACAGGCCTGATTTCACAAGAAGACCAAAGCACATCTAATTAAAACTCATCACATTCAGGCCAGGGACAAAACACTGCACATAGCAGGCAAGTAGAGCCCTTGCAAACAACTGGCCTGTCGGATAGAGCAGCCAGAATACAACAGAATAATATATGCAAAACACACTGGAGGCATTCCCTGAAGTACAAAGTCCTGGGCACTATAGGACCTGTTTTTCATAAGGTCAGTACTTTCAGGAGCAGGAGATATAAGGGACTTTTCTGACACTTAGGAGAGGGCAGAGACTTAGACAAAATAAGACAGGAATTTATTCCAAATGAATGAATCAGATAAGGCCACAGCCAAAGATCTAAGAAAAGTGGATATAAGTAACATGCCTGATGGAGAATTTAAAGGAATGATCATAAGTCTAGTCACTGGGCCTGAGAAAAGAATGGAAGATATCAGTGAGACCTAGTGTAGAAACTTTTTACTTTGCTGAAGTCCCAATAGTTAATTTTTGCTTTTATTTCCCTTGCCTCCAGAAATGTGTCTATTAAGAAGTTCATAGGGCCAGTACCAAAGACGCTGCTGCCTGCTTTTTTGACCTCAGCTATGGCAACTTCTTGCTAGACACATATCCAAAGTCAAGGGAAACAAAAGCAAAAATGAACTATTGGGATTTCATCAAGATAAGAAGCTTCTGAACAGCAAAGAAAACAGTCAATAAAACTGCAGTGACTTGCAACTTACGGAATGGGAGAAGATAATTTACAAATGACATATCAGATAAAGGGCTAGTATCAAGATCTATAAATAACTTATCAAGCTCAAAAAATATCCAAAAAATAAATGATCCAGTCAAGAAATGGACAGAAGACACGAACAGACATTTTTCCAAAGAAGACACACAAATGACCAACGGACCCATGAAAAAATGGTCCACATTACTTGCCATCAGAGAAATACAAATCAAAACAACAATGAGAGGCCAACTTATACCAGTTAGAATGGCTAAAATTAACAAGATAACAGAAAAGCAAATACTGCCAAGGATGTGGAGAAAGGGGAACCCTCTTACACTGTAGGTGGGAGTGCAAGCAGGTGCAGCCACTCTGCAAAACAGTATGGAGGTTCCTCAAGAAGTTAAAAATAGAGTTATCCTATGACCCAGCAATTGGACTACTAGGTATGTACTGCACAGATACAAATGTAATGATCTGAAGAGGCACATGCACCCCAATGTTTATAGCAGCCTTGTTCACAATAGCCAAACTATGGAAAGAGCCGAGATGTCCATCGACATGAATAGATAAAGAAGATGTGGTATATATATACAATAGAATATTACTCAGCCATCAGAAGGGATGAATACTTAACATTTGCATTGACATGGAGGGAATTCGAGGCTATTATGCTGAATGAAGTAAGTCAATCAGAGAAAGAGAATTATATGGTTTTACTTATATAGGAATATAACTAACAGCACAGAAGATCATTGGGGAAGGGATGGAAAATGGACTGGGAAGAAATCAGAGAGGGAGACAAACCATGATAGACTCTTAACTATAGAAATCAAATTGAGGGGTGCTGCAGGACAGGTGAATGGGGGGTGAGGTAATTGGGCAATGGGCTTTAAAGAGGGTATGTGATTTGATGAGCACTGGTTGTTATATGTAACTGATGAATTATTGAACTCTACATCTGAAACTAATGATGTTTGGATTAATATGTTGGATAATTGAATTTAAATTAAAAAAAAAGAATTATATTAAAAATGCACCCCACCCCAAAAAATAACCCTGAAGAGGTTGCTGCCTGTGTTCTTCTCCAGGATTTTGATGGATTCTTGTCTCACATTTAGATCTTTCAATCTCTCTCTCTTTTTTTTTTAATGAACATATAATGTACTTTTATCCCCAGGGGTACAGGTCTGTGAATTGCCAGGTTTACACACTTCACAGCACTCACCATAGCACATACCCTCCCCACTGTCCATAACCCCACCCCCCTCTCCCAAAACCCCTCCCCCCAGCAACCCTCAGTTTGTTTGGTGAGATTAAGAGTCACTTATGGTTTGTCTCCCTCCCAATCCCATCTTGTTTCATTCATTCTTCTCCTACCCCCTTAACCCCCCATGTTGCATCTCCACTTCCTTGTATCAGGGAGATCATATGATCGTTGTCTTTCTCCGCTTGACTTATTTTGCTAAGCATGATAACCTCTAGTTCCATCCATGTCATCGCAAATGGCAAGATTTCATTTCTTTGATGGCTGCATAGTATTCCATTGTGTATATATATCACATCTTCTTTATCCATTCAACTGTTGATGGACATCTAGGTTCTTTCCATAGTTTGGCTATTGTGGACATTGCTGCTATAAACATTCGGGTGCACGTGCCCCTTCGGATCACTGTGTTTGTATCTTTAGGGTAAATACCCAGTAGTGCAATTACTGGGTTGTAGGGTAGTTCTATTTTCAACATTTTGAGTAACCTGCAAGCTGTTTTCCAGAGTGGTTGTACCAGCTTGAATTCCCACCAACAGTGTAGGAGGGTTCCCCTTTCTCAGCATCTTGCCAGCATCTGTCATTTCCTGACTTGTTAGTTTTAGCCATTCTGACTGGTGTGAGGTTTTGATTTGTATTTCTCTGATGCCGAGTGATGTGGAACACTTTTTCATGTGTCTGTTGGCCATCTGGATGTCTTCTTTGCAGAAATGTCTGTTCATGTCCTCTGCCAATTTCTTGATTGGATTATTTTCTTTGGGTGTTGAGTTTGCTAAGTTCTTTATAGATTTTGGACACTAGCCCTTTATCTGATATGTCGTTTGCAAATATCTTCTCCCATTCTGTCAGTTGTCTTTAGGTTTTAACTGTTTCCTTTGCTGTGCAAAAGCTTTTGATCTTGATGAAATCCTAGTAGTTCATTTTTGCCCTTGCTTCCCTTGCCTTTGGCAATGTTCCTAGGAAGATGTTGCTGCGGCTGAGGTTGAAGAGGTTGTTGGCTGTGTTCTCCTCAAGGATTTTGATGGATTCCTGTCTCAATTTGAGGTCTGTCATCCATTTTGAGTCTATTTTTGTGGGTGGTGTAAGGAAATGGTCCAATTTCATTTTTCTGCATGTGGCTGTCCAGTTTTCCCAACATCATTTATTGAAGAGGCTGTCTTTTTTCCATTGGACATTCTTTCCTGCTTTGTCAAAGATTAGATGACCATAGAGTTGAGGATCTATTTCTGGGCTCTCTATTCTGTTCCATTGATCTATGTGTCTGTTTTTGTGCCAGTACCATGCTGTCTTGATGATGACAGCTTTATAATAGAGCTTGAAGTCCGGAATTGTGATGCCACCAACTTTGGCTTTCTTTTTCAATATTCCTTTGGCTATTCGAGGTCTTTTCTGGTTCCATATAAATTTTAGGGTTATTTGTTATATTTCTTTGAAAAAAATGGATGGTATTTTGATAGGAATTGAATTGCATTAAATATGTAGATTGCTTTAGGTAGCATAGACATTTTCACAATATTTGTCCTTCCAATCCATGAGCATGGAACGTTTTTCCATTTTTTTTAACAATTTTTTTTAAAAGTTTTTATTTATTTCTTTGGCAGAGAGAGATCACAAGTAGGCAGAGAGGCAGGCAGAGAGAGAGAGGAGGAAGCAGGCTCCCTGCCGAGCAGAGAGCCTGATGCGGGCCTTGATTCCAGGACCCTGAGATCATGACCTGAGCCGAAGGCAGAGGCTTTAAACCACTGAGCCACCCAGGCGCCCCCATTTTTCCATTTCTTTGTGTCTTCCTCAGTTTCTTTCATGAGTACTTTATAGTTTTCTGAGTAAAGATTCTTAGCCTCTTTGGTTAGATTTATTCCTAGGTATCTTATAGTTTTGGGTGCATTTGTAAATGGGATTGACTCCTTCATTTCTCTTTCTTCTGTCATGTTGGTGTAGAGAAATGCAACTGATTTCTGTGCATTGATTTTATATCCTGACACTTTATATCCTGACACTGAATACCTGTATAAGTTCTAGCAGTTTTGGAGTGGAGCCTTTTGGGTTTTCCACATATAGTATCATATCATCTGTGAAGAGTGATAGTTTGACTTCTTCTTTGCTGATTAGGATGCCTTTAATTTACTTTTGTTGTCTGATTGCTGAGGCTAGGACTCCTAGTACTATGTTGAATAGCAGTGGTGATAATGGACATCCCTGCCGTGTTGCTGACCTTAGCGGAAAAGCTTTCAGTTTTTCTCCATTGACAATGATATTTGCGGTGGGTTTTTCATTGATGGCTTTGATAATATTAAGGTATGTGCCCTCTATCCTTACACTTTGAAAAGTTTTGGTCAGGAAGAGATGCTGTACTTTGTCAAATGCTTTTTCAGCATCTATTGAGAGTATCATATGGTTCTTGTTCTTTCTTTTATTAATGTATTGTATCACATTGAGTGATGTGCGGATGTTGAACCAACTTTGCAGCCCTGGAATAAATCCCACTTGGTTGTGGTGAATAATCCTTTTAATGTACTGTTGAATCCTATTGACTAGTATTTTGGTGATAATTTTCGCATCTGTGTTCATCAAGTATATTGGTCTGTAGTTCTCTTTTCTGATGGGATCCTTTTCTGGTTTTGGGATGAAGGTGATGCTGGCCTCATAAAATGAGTTTGGAAGTTTTCCTTCCATTTCTACTTTTTGGAACAGTTTCAGGAGAATAGGAATTAGTTCTTCTTTAAATGTTTGGTAGAATTCCCCTGGGAAACCATCTGGCCCTGGGCTCTTGTTTGTTGGGAGATTTTTGATGACTGTTTCAATCTCCTTACTGGTTATGGGTCTGTTCAGGTTTTCTATTTCTTCGTGGTTCAGTTGTGGTGGTTTATATGTCTCTAGAAATGCATCCATTTCTTCCAGATTGTCAAATTTGTTTGCGTAGAGTTGCTCATAGCATGTTCTTATAATTGTTTGTATTTCTTTAGTGTTAGTTGTGATCTCTCCTCTTTCATTCATGATTTTATTTATTTGGGTCCTTTCTCTTTTCTTTTTAATAAGTCTAGCCAGGGGTTTATCAATCTTATTAATTCTTTCAAAGAACCAGCTCCTAGTTTCATTGATTTGTTCTATTGTTTTTTTGGTTTCTATTTCATTGATTTCTGCTCTGATCTTTATGATTTCTTTTCTCCTGCTGGGTTTAGGGTTTCTTTATTGTTCTTTCTCTAGCTCCTTTAGGTGTAGGGTTAGGTCGAGTACCTGAGACCTTTCTTGTTTCTTGAGAAAGACTTTTACCGCTATATATTTTCCTCTCAGGACTGCCTTTGTTGTGTCCCACAGATTTTGAACCATTGTGTTTTCATTATCATTTGTTTCCATGATTTTTTTCAATTCTTCTTTAATTTCCTGGTTGACCCCTTCATTCTTTAGAAGGATGCTGTTTAGTCTCCATATATTTGGGTTCTTTTTAAACTCCTCTTGTGGTTGAGTTCTACCTTCAGAGCTTTGTTGTCTGAAAATATGCAGGGAATGATCCCAATCTTTTGATACCAGTTGAGACCTGATTTAGGACCGAGGATGTGATCTATTTTGGAGAATGTTCCATGTGCACTAGAGAAGAATGTGTATTCTGTTGCTTTGGGATGAAATGTTCTGAATATATCTGTGATGTCCGTCTGGTCCAGTGTGTCATTTAAGGCCTTTATTTTCTTGTTGATCTTTTGCTTGGATGATCTGTGCATTTCACTGAGGGGAGTGTTAAAGTTCCCTACTATTATTGTATTATTGTTGATGTGTTTCTTTGATTTTGTTATTAATTGGTTTATCTATGCTCCCACGTTGGGGGCATAGATATTTAAAATTCTTTGATCTTCTTATTGGACCAACCCTTTGAGTATGATATAGTGTTCTTCCTCATCTCTTATTACAGTCTTTGGCTTAAAATCTAATTGATCTGATATAAGGATTGCCACTCCTGCTTTCTTCTGATGTCCATTATCATGGTAAATTCTTTTCCACCCCCTCACTTTAAATCTGGAGATGTCTTCGGGCTTAAAATGAGTGTCTTGGAGGCAACATATAGATGGGTTTTGTTTTTTTATCCATTTTGATACCCTGTGTCTTTTGATTGGGGCATTTAGCCCATTAACATTCAGGGTAACTATTGAGAGATATGAATTTAGTGCCATTGTATTGCCTGTAAGGTGTCTGTTACTGTATATTGTCTCTATTCCTTTCTGATGTACGACTTGTAGGCTCTCTCTTTGCTTAGAGGACCCCTTTCAATATTTCCTGTCGAGCTCATTTGGTATTTGCAAATTCTTTCAGTCTTTGTCCTGGAAGCTTTTAATCTCTCCTTCTATTTTCAATGATAGCCTAGCTGGATATAGTATTCTTGGCTGCATGTTTTTCTCGTTTAGTGCTCTGAAAATATCATGCTAGCTCTTTCTGGCTTGCCAGGTTTCTGTGGATAAGTCCTCTGCCAATCTAGTGTTTTTACCCTTCTATGTTTCAGACTTCTTTTCCCGGGCTGCTTTCAGGATTTTCTCTTTGTCACTAAGACTTATTAATTTTAATATTAGGTGACGGGGTGTGGACCTATTCTTATTGATTTTGAGGGGTGTTCTCTGCACCTCCTGAATTTTGATGCTTGTTCCCTTTGCCATATTAGGGAAATTCTCTCCAATAATTCTCTCCCATATACCTTCTGCTCCAATCTCTTTCTTCTTCTGGAATCCCAATTTTTCTAATGTTGTTTCATCTCATGGTGTCTCTTATCTCTCGAATTCTTCCCTCGTGGTCCAGTAGCTGTTTGTCCCTCTTTTGCTCAGCTTCTTTATTCTCTGTCATTTGGTCTTCTATGTCGCTAATTTTTTCTTCTGCCTCATTTATCCTAGCAGTGAGCGTCTCCATTTTTTATTGCACCTCATTAATAGCTTTTTCTATTTCACCTTGCTTAGATTTTAGTTCTTTTATTTCTCTAGAAAGGGCTTTTATATCTCCGGAGAGGGTTTCTCTAATATCTTCCATGCCTTTTTCGAGCCCGGCTAGAACCTTGAGAATTGTCATTCTGAACTCTAGATCTGACATATTACCAATGTTTGTATTGATTAGGTCCCTAGCGTTTGGTACTGCCTCTTGTTCTTTTTTTTGTGGTGAATTTTTCCACCTTGTAATTTTATCCAAATAAGAGTATATGAGGGAGCATGTAAAATACTAAAACGGTGGCAAAGACCCTAGCAAAATATGCTTTAACCAAATCAGCAGAGACCCCAAATAATGGGGGGGCGAAAGGGGATAAAAAGATTTTCAGAAAAAAAAAAAGAAACAATTAAAAAAAGAAAATGAATTAAGAAAAAATATAAAGAAGAAAAAAATGTATATATTAGATAAACTAGTTAAAAAACGTTAAAAAAGAAAACGGTGTAAGTTAAATTTAGGAGAGGAAGAAAAAAATTGGAAAAAAATACAAATTAAATTAACTTCAAGACTAATGAATCATGGGGAGAATGCCATGAGTTCAGCGCTTTGCTTTCTCCTCTGGAATTCTGCTGATCTCCTTGGTATCGCACTTGCACTCCTTGGTAGGTGAACTTGGTCCTGCCTGGATATCTTGTTGATCTTCCAGGGGAGGGGCCTGTTGTAGTGATTCTCAAGTGTCTTTGCCCCAGGTGGAATTGCACCGCCTTTACCAGCGGTCGGGCTGAGTATTCTGCTCGGGTTTGCTTTGGGGACCTTTTGTTCCCTGAACGCTTTCCGTAGAGTTCCAGAGGATGGGCATGAAAATGGCGGCCTCCCGGTCTCCGGCCCAGAGGAGCCGAGAGCTAGGGGCCCCACTCCTCAGTGTGCCCTCAGAGAATAGCTCCCAATAATTCCCATCTCCCTGGCCTCTGGCCATGCTCCGAGCTCACCTAGGCTGTGACCAGTTCAAGGTAACCCTGATCTGAGAGCTCACTCCTCAGCTCTGTCTCTGTAGCCAGCTTCCCCATTCTAATACCAAGCTCTGTGGCACTGAGACACCCCCGATCCTTCTGTGACCCTGCAGGACCTGGGGCCAAACTGATCCCGTGTGGTCTTCACCCTGTTTTAGCCTCTGGAGTGATGTCCCTCAGTGGAACAGACTTCTAAAAGTCTCGATTTTGTGCTCTGTTGCTTTGCTGCTTGCTGGGAGCTGGCCCCTCCCTCTGCGGTCTATCTTCCCATCGCTTTGGATTCACTTCTCCTCCAGTCCTACCTTTCAGAAAGTGGTTGATTTTCTGTTTCTAGAATTGCTGTTCTTCTCTTCGATCTCCCGTTGGATTTGTAGGTGTTTGCAATGTTTAGATAAGCTATCTAGCTGATCTCCTGCTACCTGATGTAGCCTCAGCCCTGCTACTTCTCTGCCATCTTGACTCCTCCCCCTCTTTCAATCATTTTAAATTTATTTCTGTATATGGTATAAGAAAGTCATCCAGTTTAATTCTTCTATATTATCACTATGCAATTTTCCTGACATCATTTGTTGAAGAGCCTGGGTAGTCTTTCCTGATTTGCCAAAGATTAGTTGACCATATAATTGGTTGTGGGTCTATTTGTTGGTCCTCTATTCTGTTCCATTGATATATGTGTCTGTTTTTATGCTAGTACCATCCTGTCTTGATCACTACAGATTTTGGCATGTAATTGCCCACAGTATACTCTTATTATCTTTTGTATTTCTGCAGTGTTGTTTGTGATCTGTCCTCTTGAATTTGTGATTTTGTTTATTTGGGTCCTTGCTTTTTTCTATTTGGCAAGTTTGGGTAGGGGGTTGTCAATTTTTAAAATTCTTTCAGAGAACCAACTCCTACTTTCATTGGTCTCTTCTACTTTTTTTTTATTTCTATATCATTTATTTCTGCTTGAATCTTTGTTATTTCTCTTTTTCTGCTGGTTTTAGGCTTTATTTGCTGTTCATTTTCTAACTCCTTTAGGTGTAACATAATGTTGTATATTTGAGGCTTTTCCCCCTATATACTTCCCTCTTAGGACTGCCTTTGCTGCATCCCAAAGGTTTTGAAGTGTTGTGTTTTCATTATCATTTGCTTCCATGTATTCTAGAAAATTTCTTCTTTGATTTCCTGGTTAACCCATTTATTTGTAAGTAAGATATTCTTTAACCTCCATGTATTTGTGGTTTTTCCAATTTTTTTTTTCTTATGTTTAGCTACAAGTTTCAAGTGTTGTTGTTTAAAAATATGCATGGTATATCCTCAGTCTTTTTGTACCAGTTGATTCTTGATTTGTGACCCAGTATCTGAACTATTCTGGAAAATGTTCCATGTGAACTTGAAAAGAATATGTATTCTGGTGCTTTAGGATGAAATGGTCTGAATATATCTGTTAAGTCCCTCTGGTTCAGTGTATCATTCAAAGCCATTGTTTTCTTGTCTGGCTTTGAATTTGATTTTGTGGGTGTAGATTTGTCCTCACTTTAGCTTTAGAGTAATCTTGCTTTAAGTTGTATACTTTCTGGGGCTATCAATTCAATACCTAAAATGTTTAATAATATTTCTCCATTATGGGTTGTCACAGCCTCAACTCTCAGTCCTGTGTAATCTCTGGAATATCCATTTAATTCAGAGACCTCTGACAGTTTCTGCCAGGACTTGTAAAATATCTCCATGTGTAGTTTAGTATTGAGCTAAACCTCAATGGAACCTCTATTAAGATTTCCTTTTTGCATGGCTCCCTCTTCCTGTAATATGCCCTGCAAATTTTACCTCTTTTAGTAACACTAACTCTTATCTTTGTCTCCTAACTCCAGGATCCCTGTGCTTTCTTTGGGATATATTTTTATGGAGTTTCATCTGTAAAGTGGTTGTGGGCAGAGAGCTGATACATAATTTGAAACTCAACTCATTTATTTCCTTTGTTTCAGAAGTCACAATTCTACACTGCATGTTTTCCAATATACAAAAATTGTTTTATGTATTTTGTGCACTTTTATAGCTATTTATCATGGTGGTTCAGTCTGATAACCAGTTCTTCTGCCATAGCTGGAAGAGGAAGTCTCTGTTTCCACAAAAGCTGAACAAATGCAAATTATCAGGTCTTACCTACAAAGAATCTAAATATGTTTGTGCAGGAACTCAAGAGCTTTTATTTAGTAGTCTGCCCATTTAATGGTAATTTTGATGTAGGTAATTAGAGTGTCATACTGAGATAGCATTAAGATAAGGGAAATGATACCATCTGAAATTTATATTTATTGTAATTAAAGTCAGATTGGAGGCCAAATGTCAGCACGGCAGTGTCTTGAGTATTTCAGATAAAGTCAAGAGAACAAGATAGCAATAGGAGATACACTAGCCTTTTAGAGATTGGGAGGAGTCTGATTAGGATCTGGGACCCCAGAAGTAAAAATTTTATTTGAAATATTAACTGGGAGTAACTGAAAACAGAAGAGGAGAATCTTCCTGCCAGATGCAGAAGATGTTGGTAGATGCACAGATTAAGAAAGCTTTGTTCTAGTTTTGGCCTCTGGTCACTGACAGCATAGCCCTTGAGTGCAAACTAAAAGCCAGAGGGGCATGTATCCCCTCTGATCTCTGCTGCCACATTTCTTACTGCAAAACTTTGCAGCCAAGTATTCCCCAGGCACTCCAGGTTCTCTAAGCAGAACTGCCATGCTTCCTGGAAGATATTACTATTTATGTCAACCTAGTCTCAAGAGCTGTCTAAAAGAGCAAAGGGATTTACTGCTCAAAGGAGATGAAAGATTGGAAGAGGCCAAAGATCTTAACTTAGAGAGAACCCATTAAAGATATTTTGCCTTGTCAGAGACTGTCTGTATGCCAACTCCATAAAAAGGAACATCTAAAGTCAGACATTTATAAAGACAGAATGGCAGGTAAGAAGGCAAAAATTTGTTTTTCCCTAAAGATACAGATAGAATTCACAGTTATGTTGACTGCCATGCAATGATTGACTTTCTTTCCAGCTTACCATTCCTTACTGAGTTAACTTTCTTCAGTAACTGATTTCTTGAATGTTTGATGTTGCTGAGACTTCCCTTAAAATCACTGTACCTAACATGATCTTATGCTTGGAAGACAAAATTGAAAAGGCAGACCCTAAATAATCTTTCTGTGCTCTAAAACAGCAAAAAAGGTTTATTCTTGCTTATCTGTGGCTCCAGGAGTTAACCTCAGGCCTTAGCTCTAAAGCCCCTCTGGTTCGTTTCAGGTATTTTAGTTCCCTTAGAGCCATTTTCCTATGCTTCATTGTCCCTTAGAGTGTCTTTTATTAGATACCAGAATTGCTGGCATGATAGTTTCCTTGTAACACCCCACCACCAGCTCTGCCTTAATATAAGTGCTAGCTGCCAAACCACACAATGGGGAGCAAAGCAGAAAAGGGGGGGGGTTGCTGCCATGTAGAATCACAAATGAAAATATCAGCCAGCTTTAAAGGCATCAGATTATCTCCCCAGTTTAAATTGCCAGCCTCTGTCAAGGAGTGATGTGGTGTTTCCTGATGTGTTGAAAGCAGTACTGCGATGAAAGGAAGATAGTGCCCTTATCCAGCTGAAATTTTGAACTGGATACCCTGTGGGAGTCTTGTATACAGTCTTTGACTCATCACAATAAAGACTGGCTGCTGACAGCTCATCAACTTTGACTTCTGGCCAAAACTCCAACACTTGACTTCTTTTTTTTTACCCTCCTCTGAACTCTTCCATTTCTTCTTTTCTAACATCTTCCACCCATTATTTAGATATTGAAGGTTTTCTTAGATCTGAAGGCAGTCTTGACCGTAGAAGTATTAGTCCACTGGCTCACTTGTCAAAGCATGTTTGACATTTTTTCTCCTATTTGTAATGCAGCTAATTATTGATTACTCTGCTAGATGCTAGAGATATAGAAATAAAGAAACATGGTTTTTGCCCTCATGGAGAACTTCCACAAGTAGGTTCCTAGATCCACCTCAGGATTACTTGTAGAGCCTTGTTAAAAATCTAGTTTTCTGGGTCCCAACTAAGAATTACTGAGTGAAAATTTCTGAAGTTAGATATAAGAATTTACATTTTTAATTCGTTCCCTAAGTGGTTCTTAAGCACATTGCATCTTGAGAACTACTATTAAATACACAAATATTAAATTAAAATTTTTGATAAAGTACCTAAAAGATGAAAGGATGGCATAGGGAAGGCAAATTTTAATTGAGACACTTGCGTTAAAAGGGGCCTAAGGAAGGGACATTTAAACTGAGACTTGAGAGATAAGTGGAATTATTCAGATGAAGAATTGGGGAAAAACGTTCTTCAGTAGGGGGAAAACTTAAGCAAAATTCCCAAGGTGATAGTATCAATGTTTTCCAAGTCCACATACATGTTTAGTACCTTGTCTTAAAGGGAATATGAGCATGTAAAGACATGTACCCTGTAATCTGGGTTTAACTCCTCCTCTCTGCTTTTCCTTAGCCTAAAAATTTCCCCACTAGGACCTGAGTTAAATTAGGAAAGAGTTTATAAATTCTTATATAGGTCCATATTTAACAGGATAAATATTTATTTTCGAATCACCCCATCTCATTCCTTTATTTGCTTTCTCAATAATGAAATTGGTGTGTGAAAATGCAGAGAAAATAAAGATCGGGTACTATATACTCTGTGGTTTACAGGGACCCATGTGTATTTATATGTAAATATTACCAGTAGGAACTTTATGGTTACATGTGAGGTGAATGTTTTATGTAAAAATCTCTGATGATGGATTTCAAGACAAATCTAACCTGAGTTGAGATATCACACAGTTTGAGTGCTGTAGGGATTCTGGAATTTCTGAGCAAAGTTCAGTGAACTATTAAACTAAATATTTCTGAAGAAAAATTAGCAATCTGACACAAAGAAATGGAAAAATGTTCCATGCTCCTGGATTGGAAGAATAAATATTGTGAAAATGTCTATGCTACCTAAAGCAATCTACACATTTAATGCAATTCCTATCAAAGTACCATCCATCTTTTTCAAAGAAATGGAACAAATAATGCTAAAATTTATATGGAACCAGAAAAGACCTCGAATAGCCAAAGGGATATTGAAAAAGAAAGCCAACGTTGGTGGCATCACAATTCCGGACTTCAGGCTCTATTACAAAGCTGTCATCATCAAGACAGCATGGTACTGGCACAAAAACAGACACATAGATCAATGGAACAGAATAGAGAGCCCAGAAATAGACCCTCAAATCTATGGTCAACTAATCTTCGACAAAGCAGGAAAGAATGTCCAATGGAAAAAAGACAGCCTTTTCAATAAATGGT
This sequence comes from Mustela putorius furo, assembly GCF_011764305.1. NCBI lineage: Eukaryota > Metazoa > Chordata > Mammalia > Carnivora > Mustelidae > Mustela > Mustela putorius. Next base: position 3,356,062 of record NW_025421424.1, read on the forward strand.
GCTGGGAAAATTGGACAGCCACATGCAGAAAAATGAAATTGGACCATTTCCTTACACCACACACAAAAATAGACTCAAAATGGATGAAGGACCTCAATGTACGAAAGGAATCCATCAAAATCCTTGAGGAGAACACGGGCAGCAACCTCTTCAACCTCAGCCGCAGCAACATCTTCCTAGGAACAACGCAAAAGGCAAGGGAAGCAAGGGAAAAAATGAACTACTGGGATTTCATCAAGATCAAAAGCTTTTGCACAGCAAAGGAAACAGTTAACAAAATCAAAAGACAACTGACAGAATGGGAGAAGATATTTGCAAACGACATATCAGATAAAGGACTAGTGTCCAGAATCTATAAAGAACTTAGCAAACTCAACACCCAAAGAACAAATAATCCAATCAAGAAATGGGCAGAGGACATGAACAGACATTTCTGCAAAGAAGACATCCAGATGGCCAACAGACACTTGAAAAAGTGCTCCATATCACTCGGCATCAGGGAAATACAAATCAAAACCACAATGCGATATCACCTCACACCAGTCAGAATGGCTAAAATCAACAAGTCAGGAAATGACAGATGCTGGCGAGGATGCGGAGAAAGGGGAACCCTCCTACACTGTTGGTGGGAATGCAAGCTGGTGCAACCTCTCTGGAAAACAGCATGGAGGTTCCTCAAAATGTTGAAAATAGAACTGCCCTATGACCCAGCAATTGCACTATTGGGTATTTACCCTAAAGATACAAATGTAGTGATCCAAAGGGGCATGTGCACCCAAATGTTTATAGCAGCAATGTCCACAATAGCCAAACTATGGAAAGAACCTAGATGTCCATCAACAGATGAATGGATCAAGAAGATGTGGTATATATACACAATGGAATACTATGCAGCCATCAAAAGAAATGAAATCTTGCCATTTGCGACAACATGGATGGAACTAGAGCGTATCATGCTTAGCGAAATAAGTCAAGCAGAGAAAGACAACTATCATATGATCTCCCTGATATGAGGAAGTGGTGATGCAACATGGAGGCTTAAGTGGGTAGAAGAAGAATAAATGAAACAAGATGGGATTGGGAGGGAGACAAACCATAAGTGACTCTTAATCTCACAAAACAAACTGAGGGTTGCCGGGGGGAGGGGGTTTGGGAGAAGGGGGTGGGATTATGGACATTGGGGAGGGTATGTGATTTGGTGAGTGCTGTGAAGTGTGTAAACCTGGTGATTCACAGACCTGTACCCCTGGGGATAAAAATATATGTTTATCAAAAATAAAAAATTAAAAAAAAAAAAAAGAAAAATTAGCAATCTGAAAAATAGTGTTCATTCTGATCTTATGACTCATGAGCTACTGATAAGACCATTTGAATCTATAGAGAAATTATTATTCACACTCCTTTGTGCAGAGGAAGAAGGGATTCTAGCAATTGGCTGATGACACATGGGCTTCTTACAGTCATCTGAGATGACAAGAAAGAAATAACACTTGTTATTTGTAGATGATATACTTTTGTACTTAAGAAAATTCAAAAGAATCTATATGTAAGTTATTAGAATTTTTAAAATATTGAATAGGGTTGATTGATTCAAGATCAATATATATATAAATCATTTTTTCCTTCAGATACTAACAAAATGACAGTAACATCAAAAACTCAAGATGTGGAGTATATATAATGAAGGATATGAAAGACCACAAGAAATTATAAAACATTATTGAGAAGAATTAAAGGAGACTGAAATTAATGAAGGGATATGCCATATTTGTGGATTGGAATCCGATTTCCCAGAATTGATGACTATAATGGCTCTTTAGTTTCAAAGAGTATATCTGAAACAGGATAAATAAAAATCCATTTCCGGATATATCATAGTGATGCAAAAGAGCACTAAATCAAACAGATGATCTTAAAAGTGCCAGGTAGTAAAATAGATTTCTTACAATGGAATGGCTACGAGGCTGACAACTGACTTCCCAAAAGGAACAATGGAATCCATGGGATTATGAAATATCTAGAAAGTGTTGAAATAAAGTAACTTGATCTAGAATTATATTGCCAGGGAATTATCCTTCTGGATTGAGCACATAATAATGGCATTTAAAAAAAAATAGCAGAGAACACTAATGGAACTTTTAAAGGATCTTGTTCATGAATAAGCAAGATGATCTTGGAAGGAATGTCTGAGATATAAAGAAACTGAGACCAAAAAATTGCTAAACATGCATAAATACCAGTAAATAAGAAAATGCGATGGACTAAAAAAATAATATGAATAATATGAGAAAAAAATAATATAATAATATGAATAGAAAACAAGAGAGGATTAAAAAACTGTTAGGTATAGCAAGCAGTGATTATGTGTGCTTTGGTTGCTTATGTTACTTAGAGAGAGAGAGTAGAAATATTTATTAGTTTTCCACCTTGTTATGTATAACCCATGTTAAAATTTCAAAGGTAACCTCTAATATAATAGAAAAAGTAAATGATTTCCAAAAGAGGAAAAATATAGAATTAAAAAGCACAAACAACAATCCCCTCAATCAATTCAGAAGAATGCATGAAATGAGAAGTAAAAACATAAAATGTGAAAGAAAAAAGTAAAGAGAAAGTATTGGATGATTTGGCAAAAATAAATCCAAATATATCATAATTAATGTTGATTGATAAAATCCTTAGTTAAAATAAAAATAACAAAGTCCATCTACATGCTATTTAAAAGAACCTAAAGTGTAAAGACCAAAAAAGAGTTGGAAAATAAAAGTATAATAAAAATATTTACAAGATAGGGGTGCCTGGGTAGCTCAGTGGGTTAAAGCCTCTGCCTTCAGCTCAGGTCATGATCTCAGGTTCCTGGGATTGAGCCCCACATCGGGCTCTCTGCTCAAGCAGGGAGTCTGCTTCTACCTCTCTCTCTGCCTGCCTCTCTGCCTACTTGTGATCTCTGTCAAATAAATAAATAAAAACTTTAAAAAAATTTACAAGATAAATACTAACTTAAATAAACCATGATAGTTACATTACTATCAGACAATTTTTAAAACAAAAATATAATTAGGAATAAATGGGTCATTTCAAAATGTTAAATGGGGGGTGCTTGGGTGGCTTAGTGAGTTAAGCCTCTGCTTTGGCTTGGGTCATGATCTCAGGGTCCTGGGATTGAGCCCCATATTGGTTCTCTGCTCAGCAGGGAGCCTGCTTCCCCCTCTCTCTCTGCCTGCCTCTTTGCCTACTTGTGATCTTTGTCAAATGAATAAATAAAAACTTTAAAAAATGTTAAATGGATCACTTCAAAAGGGAACAATGAAGATATAACCATTTTAAACTGGGGTATATGTAAGGCTATAACTTCAAAATAGATCAAGCAGAAATAGAAACAAAAGGAGTAATGAGCAAATTCACTATATCTCTGAGCAACAACAATAAAAAATCAAGAAGGCAAACAATGTTTTAGAAGATTGAAAAAGAAAATAAACAACTCTGATATAAGGAGCATATATAGAACCTTTCATGCCACAATCTGAGAATGTGATCTCTCAAAAACACAGTATGCTTATGAAAATTCACTAGGTACCAATGATAAAACAATTCTTAGTACATTTCAATGAATTCAAAATAGACCTTTTTCTCTGTCCATAATCTATTAAACACAACAAAGCTAAATAAAAAATCCTATGTGCTTAGAAATTTAAAAAGACATGAATCAAAAAAATCACAACAGAAATTAGAAAATAGTTATAAAGAAATAAAATATACTAAGTAACAAAACTTATGGGATGCAGCTAAAATAATACAGGAAAATTTCTAATCTTAAATATTTATATTAGAAGAGAAAAAAGACAAAGTTTGAGCTCAACACAGAACTATTAAGTTGGAACGAATAAATTTATGAAATTCATAAATATAAATGCTGAATAGGAAAAACACAGAATAAAAAATGTTCAAAAATATACAAAACTTAATATTTATGTATGAATACATTTGTGATAAAGCTTTAAAGAAAAAAAAAGGCAGTGATAAGCATAAAATGGAGAACAGTTGTTGCCTTTGGGGAAGAATGAATTCAGGGGGCTTTCTAAAGTGGTTTTGAATACATGGGTTTGATTTATTTCTTAAATTGGGTGATAGGTATTCAGGGATTAATTATACTACTTTCAGTTCTTTTAATGAATATGGAATATTTCATCATAAATTAAAGTTCTTTATTTCACTCATTTTTGCAATATTTTATTCTTTCAACTATCTTATTCCTTCTTTTTTGAACTCATCACAATCTCTAGTACTCATTCTTACCTTTTCTCTAAGCTCTTATTTCCCTTCACCTCTAATCTTAGTTGTGTTTCTTCCCAGTTTAAATCTAGCCCTCCCTGATTCACATCCATGTAGTAGTCTTTGGCTACTGGACTTTCTATCACATTGTTCTTCATCAGTTTTCACAAACCACCTGCTTTGGTTTTTATAATATCTAGGAGTTTGTGTTATTGATGTTTGCATTGTATCCTTCCTCTTTTCAATCTCCTTTTGTTACTCTTTTTTCTTTGTCTATATATTGATGTTTCACAGGGCTCTGAAGTAGCCCCATTATATCTAACTCCATGTGCTTTTTCTGTATGGATCATCTTTCCTGGCTTCAGTTAACATCCATAAGTCTTGATCTCAATTCTTTTATCTCCAAGTGAGACTTCTTCCCTGATTTCTAGAGCTGTTAGATTGCACACTTATGGAACCAGTTAAATGTTTAAAAGTTACTTTGAGTTTCTGAATTCCTTATTTTTCTTCTAAAATTTATTTTTTATTTTCTTTTTCTTTTTTCTTATTTTTAAAGATATTTATTTATTTGACAGACAGATCACAAGTAGGCAGAGAGGCAGGCAGAGAGAGAAGGAGGGGAAGAAGGCTCCCTGCTGAGCAGAGAGCCGGATGCCGGGCTCGATCCCAGGACCCTGGGATCATGACCTGAGCCAAAGGCAGAGGCTTTAACCCACTGAGCCACACGGGCGCCCTTATTTTTTCTTTTATTTACTGTTTTGAAGAATAGTCAATAAAACAAGAAATGGAAATAATTCAAGATTCTTTCTTTTCCCTCACATCCAACATGAAATCAAAGAACAAATCTGGTATATATCTGAGAATCATCCTTAAAACTGCTCACATTTGTTTCCATTTCTGTGCCTTAGCTTATAGTCATCCTGGACCATTACAATAGTTTTCTAATTCATCTTCCTGCCTCTAACTCTTGATTCTTCCACTCTCCTTTATACTAATGCCAAAGCATTCTTTCTAAAGTCTAAATTTTACTGAGTTTCTTCCTTGCCTAAAACCATTTATAATTTACAATTACTTACACAACAAATTTTAAACTCCACAATATACACATAAGGTCCATCATGATCTGGCTTCTGCCCAAGTTTTCAGACTTATTTCTCATTCTCTTTTTCCCTCTTTCCTACATCCTGTTGCCAACTACCAATAGATTCTTTGTAATTATTATCAACATATTAACATTTATTGAGCATTTATTTTTCAGCTACAGTATCCATTACTTTACATGTGCTATCTTGTATGACTTCCAGATTAACTTCCAAATTAAGGAAGGAAACTACTTCTATTGTGTTCATTTTATAAAGGAAGTCCATAGACTAGTAAGTTGGAGATGAAGATGGTTATATTTACAGAATTACTCACTGTTCTGCTAATCATCAGACTGTTTTCCACTCCAGGATCTTGCTTTACAAAGAATTTTCCCCCTCCTAATCTACACAAGTTTCAGTACAAAGTTAATATAGCATCTCCTATATGAAGCTTAGTCTTAACTCTTCTAAGTGTCACTGACTTGTTCTACATTCTACCCATCATAATTTTGATAAGTCTTAATCACATTTATTTTGTTTTCTACCTCTCACAGATTGTAAGAGTTGGTATGGAAGTCATTTGTCTTTATTTGATGAGGACTTAAAATAAGAGCCTTATACTTGATTGAAATTCAATAAATATTTGTTGCGTTGAACTGTTGGATTTCTGCAATCTTGACTTCTCATGTTGTTCACTTGTCAGTAACCTTCACTATATTATAATATTATAAATATTTTATAAATGTTTACATCCTACATTCTCCTATCCCATGGCTTATCGTAATGCCTCAAATATAATAAATATTTAGTAAACATTGATTAATTAAAGCATTACATTCACCCAGTACATGCCCATTTTACTAGTCTAATTCCCAAGCTTCCTATTACCTTTATGACAAAGGATGAATAGAATTAACATGACATAATGGATGAAGGACCTCAATGTACGAAAGGAATCCATCAAAATCCTTGAGGAGAACACGGGCAGCAACCTCTTCGACCTCTGCCGCAGCAACATCTTCCTAGGAACAACGCAAAAGGCAAGGGAAGCAAGGGAAAAAATGAACTACTGGGATTTCATCAAGATCAAAAGCTTTTGCACAGCAAAGGAAACAGTTAACAAAATCAAAAGACAACTGACAGAATGGGAGAAGATATTTGCAAACGACATATCAGATAAAGGACTAGTGTCTAGAATCTATAAAGAACTTAGCAAACTCAACACCCAAAGAATAAATAATCCAATCAAGAAATGGGCAGAGGACATGAACAGACATTTCTGCAAAGAAGACATCCAGATGGCGAACAGACACATGAAAAAGTGCTCCATATCACTCGGCATCAGGGAAATACAAATCAAAACCACAATGAGATATCACCTCACACCAGTCAGAATGGCTAAAATCAACAAGTCAGGAAATGACAGATGCTGGCGAGGATGCGGAGAAAGGGGAACCCTCCTACACTGTTGGTGGGAATGCAAGCTGGTGCAGCCACTCTGGAAAACAGCATGGAGGTTCCTCAAAATGTTGAAAATAGAACTGCCCTATGACCCAGCAATTGCACTATTGGGTATTTACCCTAAAGATACAAATGTAGTGATCCAAAGGGGCACATGCACCCGAATGTTTATAGCAGCAATGTCCACAATAGCCAAACTATGGAAAGAACCTAGATGTCCATCAACAGATGAATGGATCAAGAAGATGTGGTATATATACACAATGGAATACTATGCAGCCATCAAAAGAAATGAAATCCTGCCATTTGCAACAACGTGGATGGAACTAGAGCGTATCATGCTTAGCGAAATAAGTCAAGCAGAGAAAGACAACTATCATATGATCTCCCTGATATGAGGAAGTGGTGATACAACATGGAGGCTTAAGTGGGTAGAAGAAGAATAAATGAAACAAGATGGGATTGGGAGGGAGACAAACCATAAGTGACTCTTAATCTCACAAAACAAACTGAGGGTTGCCGGGGGCAGGGGGTTTGGGAGAAGGGGGTGGGATTATGGACATTGGGGAGGGTATGTGATTTGGTGAGTGCTGTGAAGTGTGTAAACCTGGTGATTCACAGACCTGTACCCCTGGGGATAAAAATATATGTTTATCAAAAAATAAAAAAATTAAAAAAAAAAAAAAGAATTAACATGACATATACCAAGGATCATCAAAAATTTTTAGCCCCAGCTTGTATGTAGGGGTATCTGCAAAAGTGTTTCAACTTTATCTAGTATTGTCTATTCCTGAATACAGAGTTCTTATGAATTTTCCATTTTAGTTAATTTTATAATACAATATTTAATTTTTTAAGGGGAAGATATGGCCTGAAGAGATTAGTCTTTTTAGGTAAATTTAAGAAAAGGAAAATGTGAGGAATTCAATATGGTAGCAGAGGATGATCCTGAGCTCTCTCCCTCCCTTGGAAATCACAAATATACAGCTACATATGGGATAATTTCCTCTGAAAAAGACCAGAATACTGGATGAAAAAATCCTTCCCCAAAATAGACAAAAAGGACAGCATCAAGGTGGGTAGGAGAGGCAGAGACACTGTTTTGCAAAAAGACCTCCCCGTCCCCCGCAAAAAAAAAAATCAAAACCCCCACCTCACATGTAGTGATCTGCAGCTGGAAGTGATCATTTAAAATATGGAACTTTCCCCTGAGGAGTGAGGGGTTCCTGTTCTACATCAGACATCCCAACCCTTAGATTCTGCAGGACAGAGACAAGTCTTCTAAATGCCGGTCTTTGAAAACTCGAGAAGGATTAAGTCCAGGAAAATACAGAACTGTAGTGAAAGGAGAACTTGCTCTTAAAGGTTTCATGTGTATACTTGTTCACACTGAAACCGAACACAAAACACCAATTTGAAAGGCATCTAGAACACCTGTGAATAAGACACAATTACTAATCTTAAATTACCTGCCTGTGAGCCAGGAAGCCATTAGGACTTTCTTCAGGGATATAGAAACTAGTGGGTGCTATATTTGTGACCTCATCTTACCTCACTAAGGTTGGTATTAATGGGTACCATTTTGGAAATCTCTCTGACCTGCTAAGACTGGTAGGCATACCTACCCGAGAACCTTGCCTTACCCCCACAGCAGAATCACATGTCACAGCCAGGCTGGCTGGCAGCTTGGATAATCTCTGTGTCCCAGCATAGCACCACATCATGGCCAGGCAAGGTGACAGTCCTTCTTATCCATGCACTGCAGATGTGGCATTGGACATAGACAGATGTATGCAGTCTGGACAGTATGTCCCTTATGTACCTAGCTGTGGTGGCCAGAAGGGATGATGCTTTTGGCTTTCATATTCCTACATGAGCTGCTCCTTCAAGATATTGCGGGGGGGGGTAGTTTATCTGCCTAATAAATAGAGATTCAGGCCAAGTGGAGAGAGAGAAGGCTATGTTCCAAATGAAAGAAGACAGAACCTCAGAAAGACCCTTGTGAGACTGTTATAAGCAGTTTACCTGATAAAGAGTTCAAAGTAATGATCATAAAGATGCTTCTTTAACTCATAAGGTTACATGAATATAGTAAGGTCCTCAAGAAAGAGTTATATAGTTTTCAGATTACGGATCTTTTACCGCTTGGGTTAGGGTTATTCCTAGATATCTTATGGATTTGGGTGCAATTGTTAGTGGGATAAATTCCTTGATTTCTCTTTCTGATGCTTCATTATTTGGGTGTATAGGAAACAACAGATTTCTGTATATTGATTTTGTATCCTGCAGCTTTATTAAATTTGACTAATTTTTTGGTGGAGTCTTTTGGATTTTCTACATAGAACAGCATGTTGTCTTTGAAGAGTGAAAATTTGACTTCTTCCTTGCTGATTTGGATGCTTTTTATTTCTTTTTGTTGTCTGATTTTGGAAGCTAGGGTTTTCAGTACTATGTTGAACAACACTGGTAAGAGTGGACATCACTGTTTTGTTTGATGGTCGAGGAAAAGCTCTCAGTTTTTCCCCATTGCAGATGATATTAGCTTTGGGTCTTTCATATATAGCTTTTATGATACTTTAGTATATCTTCCCTAACCCTACTTTGTTGAGGGTTTTTATCAAGAATGGATGTTGTACTTTGTTAAATGTTTTTTACATATCTATTGAGAGGATCTATAGAACAGTTTTGAAAAATCAAAGATGACACCAAGAAATGGAGAAATATTTTATACTCATGGATTGGAAGAACAAATATTGCTAAAATGTCTATACCACCCAAAGTAATCTACACATTTAATGCAATCCCTATCAAAATACCACTAGCATTTTTCACAGAGCTAGAACAAACAATTTAAAATTTGTAAGGAACCACAAAAGATCGCAAAGAGCCAGAGTATTGAAAATTAAAAGCAAAACTAGAGGCATCACAATTCTGAACTTCAAGTTCTATTACAAAGCTGTAATAGAACAGTGATCAAGACAGTACTGGCACAAAAATAGATATATAAATCAATGGAACAGAACAGGAAACCCAGAAATGGACCCCCAACTGTGTAGCCAACTAATTTTTGACAAAGCAGGAAAGAATATCCTGTGGATAATAGACAGACTCTTCAATGAATAGTGCTGGGAAAACTAGACAACAACATAAAAAAAAAAAAAAAAGGAAACTGGACCACTTTCTTACACCATAACCCAAAATAAATTCAAAATACATGAAAGACCAAAATGTGAGATAGGAATCCATCAAAATCCTAGAGGAAAACACAGGCAGCAACCGCTTTGATACTGGCTCTAACAACTTCTTGCTAGATATATGTCTCTGGAGGGAAGGGAAACAAAAAAGCAAAAATGAACTAGTGTGACTTCATCAAAATAAAAAGTTTCTGCACAGCAAGAAAGGTAACCTATGGAATGGGAGAAAAAAAAAGAAAGTATTTTCAAAGGACATGTCTGATATAGGGTTAGTATCTAAAATTTCAATACCCCAAAACCAAATAATCCATTTAAAAAATGGGCAGAAGATGTGAATAGACACTTACAAAGAAGGCAAGCAGATGGCTAACAAACACATGAAAAGATGTTCAAAATCAGCCATCATTAGGGAAATACAAATCAAAAGTAGAGTGAGATATTACTTCACACCCATCAGAATGGCTAAAATTAACAACACAGGAAACAGCATGTTGGCAAGGATGCAGAGAAAGGGGAACCCTCTTACACTCTTGCTGGGAATGCAAACTGGTACAGTCACTCTGGAAAACAGTATGGAGGTTCCTCAAGACATTAAAAATAGAGCTACCCTATAGTGCAGAAATTGTACTACTAGGCATTTACCCAAAGGTAAATCAAAGATGAAACAAACAAACAAAAAATACCTAAAGACAAATGAAAACAAAAATATGACATCCCACAATCTTTGGGATGTAGCAAAAGTAGTTTTTTTTTTTTTTTTAAGATTTTTATTTATTTATTTGACAGAGAAAGAGAGATCACAAGCAGGCAGAGAGGCAGGCAGAGAGAGAGGAAGGGAAGCAGAGAGCCTTATGTGGGGCTCGATCCCAGGACCCCAGGATCATGACCTGAGCCAAAGGCAGAGGCTTAACCCACTGAGCTACCCAGGCGCCCCAGCAAAAGTAGTTTTGAGAGAGCAGGTGATAGCAATACAGGATTACGTTTAGAAGGAATAAAAACATCAAATAATCTTAATTTTACTTATAAAGATGCTAGATAAAGGAGAGCAAATGAAGTCCAAAGTAAGTTGAAGGAAAGAAATCATAAAGATCAGAGTGGAAATAAAAGAAGACTGAAAGCAATGGAAAAGAACAATGAAAAACTAAGTTTAGTATTTTAAAAAGATAAACAAAATACACAAACTTTTGGTAGACTAACCAACAAAAGGAGAGAGGGCACTAATAAGATCATAAAGAACAAGCAGTTCTAACTAACACCACAGAAATACAAATAATCACAGGAGACTACTGTGAAAAATTATATGCCAAAAATAAGATAACCTGGAAGGAATGATACAGTTCCAGAAACATACAATCTTAAAAAACTAAGTCATGAAGGAATAGAAGATCTGAGTAAACTTAGTAGTAAGGAGATCGAATCAGTAGTCAAAATCCTTTCAACAAACAAAAGTCCTGGATCAGATGGCTTCAGTGGTGAGTTCTACCAAACATTCAAAAAAGCCTTACTTTCTATACTTCTCAAAATCTTCCGAAAAATTGAAGACGAGGGAAATACTTCTAAACTTATGTTATGAGGTAACCGTCCCTCTGATACCAAAACCAAAGACGTCACAAAAAAGAAAACTATAGGTCAATATCATTGATGAACATGAAGGAGAAATTCTCAACAAAATATTAGCAAATCAAAGTCATCAATGCATTAAAAGGACCATATATCATGACATGTGGGATTTTCTTCAGGAATGCTAGTTCACCATCTGCAAACTGATCAATGTGATACACCACATTAACAAAATCAAGTATAAAAATATGTGACCATCCTAATATATGCAAAAAAAGCATTGAATAAAATTCAGTATCCATTTATGATAAAAACTTTCCATAAAGTAAGTATAAAGTGAATATACCTAGCCATAATAAAGGCCATATATGACAAACTTCACTCGTTAACATACTCAGTGGTGAAAAGCTGAAATCTTTTCCTCCATTCAGTTTTTCCTCCAGGATCAGGAGCAAGATAAGGATGTACTATCTCACTGCTTTTATTTAACATAGTATTGGAAGTCCTTGCCACAACAATTAGGCAAGGAAAAGAAGAAAAAAACACCAAAATGGGAAAGGATGAAAAACTCACTATTTGCTGATGACATCATACTATATGGAGAAACCCTAAAAGACTCCACCAAAAAAACTGTTAGAATTACATAGTGAATTCAATAAAGTAGCAGTATACAAAATCAACATACAGGAATCTGTGGCATTTCTATACACTAATAATGAATTATAAGAAAGATAAATTTAAAAAAAGAAAGATAAATTAAGAAAACAATTCCACTTATAACTGCATTAAAAAGATTAAAATACTTAGGAACAAATTTAACCAAGTAAGTGAATGACTAATATACTGAAAATTTTAAGATACTGATGAAAGAAATTGAAGAATATGCAAATAAATGATAAGTTAGTCCATGCTCATGTATTGGAAGAATTCATACGGTTAAAATGTCCATGATGCCCAAAGCAGTCTAGAGACTCAATGTAATCTCTATCAAAATTGCCGTAGCGTTTTTCAGAGAACTAGAACAAATAGTTCCAAAATTTGTATGGAACCACAAAGTAGCCTGAATAGTCACAACAATCTTAAGAAAGAAGAATAAAACTGGAGGTATCATACTCTATCATTTTAAACTATAAAGCTATAAACTATAGTGTAGTTTATATACTAGTTAATAGTTTAAGTTATAAACTACAAAGGTGTAGTAATCCAAATAGTATGATATTGGTATAAAAACAGGTACACAGAGATCAATGGAACAGAATTTAGACCCCAACATCAAACACACACACACATATATAGATACTTAATTTACAACAAAGGAGACAAGGAAGTACAACGAAGAAAGACAGTCTCTTCAATAAATGATGTTTTGGAGAACTGGGCAGCCACATGCAAAATAATAAAACTAGACCTCTATCTTAAACCATACATAAAAACTAACTCAAAAATGAATTAAGGAGTTGGATGTAAGACCTGAAACCATAAAATTCCTAGAAGAAAAAGAAGTCTGTATGCTCCCCAACATCCACCTTAGCAATCTTTTTTGTAATTCTGACTCCAAATGCAAGGGAAACAAAAGCAAAACAGAAAAAGTGGGATTTCATTAAACTAAGAAGCTTCTGCATGGCAAAAGCAACCATTTTCAAAGTGAAAAGGAAACCTACTGCATGGGAGAAATATTTTAAAAATCTTGTATCTGACAAGCAGTTATCATCCAAAATGTATAAAGAACTCATACAACTCAACAGCAACAACAAAAAACTAACCTGGTTGAAAAATGGGCAGAGAATCTGAATAGATATATTTCTACATAAAACATACAGGTGATCAATAGGCATATGAAAAGATGTTAAACATCATTAATTGTTAGGGAAAGGCAAATCAAAACCAAAGTGAGATATTATCTTATACTGATTAGAATGGCTACTATAAAAAAGACAAGGGATAACAAGTGTTAGGATGTGGGGAAAAGAGAACCCCTGTACACTTTTGGTTGGAATATAAATTGGTGTAGTTACTGTAGAAAATACTATAGAGATTCCTTAAAAATTAAGAATAAAACAACCATATGATTCAGCTGTTCCATTTCTGAGTATTTCTCAAAAGAATACAAAAATGTTGATTCAAAAAGATTTCTAAACCCTTATTTTTATTACAGCATTATATACAATAGCTAAGAAACAGAAAAAACCTACATGTCTGTTGGATGAAGGGTTAGAGGAGATGGGTTAAAATGGAATACTGCTTAACCATGAAAAAGAATGAAATCTTGCCATTTGTGATAACTTAGATGAACCTTGAAGGTATTATCCTTTGTGAAATAAGTCAGAAATAAGGTAGAGAAGAGACAAATACCATACAATTCAGTCATGTGTAATTAAAAAACAAAACAAAACAAAGCAAAACAAACTCATACAGAGAACAAATAGGTGATTATGAGAGGGAAGAGGGGATTAGAAGGTTTATAAATTGGTTAGAAGGAGGTCAACTGTATGGTGATAGATGGTTACTAGACTTTTAGTGGTGATTACTTTGTAGTGCATATAGATGTCAGATTATAATATTGTATACCTGAAACTTATCTAATGTCATTTATCAATTTCATTTTAATAAAAATATAAAAAGTAATTAAATACATTAAAAATAGAAAACATAAGGCAAATGTTAGGACTTCTAAGCAGTCATATCTATTGGCTTGGGATACAATATCTCAAGGAAGAAAACTGATTACTTGAGTTTAAACATTAGGGAACAAGGCATTAAACCCACTGAGCTGGAGGAATGTCCAGTTGTTTGATATATATACTTTATCTTTATGCAAATCAAATATGTGTAAATCCAGGCAGAAAATTTATACCACAAACATATTAAGGATAATTATTTGCATAATTAGGAATATAGCCATGGAACCAAATTTTTAATGAAGAGTCTGCATGTTTTCTTAGGAAATTTATCACTGCACTAAAATATTTGTTTGAAGGCTTTCATTATTGGATAGAAAACAAATAGAAGTTCAAAGCACTATTTATTGTAGTGTTATTTGTAGTAGTCGGAAGATGATAGCAATCTGCTTCAGACCCTGGGGGAGTATTAACACAAGAAGGATACATAGGAAATATTTGCAGAAACCAGAAAGTGCAAACTGGAGATACACACACACACACACCCACCCCACACAAAGACACTATCTTAAAAATATGTTATTGTGTGAAAAGTAAGGAAACTCTTATCTATAGCACAGCACTAGCAGTTTACGTTAACGTACAAGTTATTTATTAACTTGTTCCCTTCTCATTCCCATTCTGTAGTCCCATATCTTGTTCTTACTCTATGGTCAACTCCCCTCAAAAACTTGTTTTTAAACCTTTTCTTTATACACAGCCTCAAAAATGGGAACAGTTTTTGTGCGCATGACATTTGATGTAAACTGCCTTGTGCAGACCAGTAATAATAATATGTCACAACCTGAGGTCTATGATTAATTCAACCCTCTGCAACTGACTTCTTTTCTTTTCTTTTATTTATTTACTTATTTTTAAAACATGTTATTTATTCATTTGTCACACAGAGAGAGATCACAAGTAGGCAGAGAGGCAGGCAGAGAGGCAGGCAGAGAGGCAGGGGTAAGCAGGCTCCCTGCTGAGCATAGAGCCCGATGTGGGGCTCCCATCCCAGGACCCTGAGATCATGACCTGAGCCAAAGGCAGAGGCTTAACTCACTGAGCCACCCAGGCGCCCCAACTGACGTCTTTTAAAAAACACAATTAAATTTAAATTAAAGAGAGAAGTTAGTGTCAATTGATGATCTAGAAATGAACTGTACTTGAAACTGTGCTGTGAGGGAAAACATATTGTGTAAAATATAACTTGCATACCGTTTCAGAGCAAGCCCAGGTGTAACGTGAGGCAAAGTGCCTCACATAAACTTGTGCAGCAGAGAGTATTCATTCTTTAGTCACAAAAGAGATCTTATATCATTCTTTCACTTTATTGTGTTGCTTATGTAGCCTTGTGTTAATTTCAACAAATGCATAAAATTTCTCATTTAGCAGCTGATTGACTCTCAGGTTTATGGAAATTGTCTAGGTTGGGACACACAGAAAAGAAGTTCTTCTTGCCTTTGGCAATCATAAAAGGGAAGTTAAATAACCTCCTGGTACAAATACATATTGGTCTTTGTCGGTGTTTAAAGGTACTCTCAGAATTTACAACAGAAATACATTAGCTTATGATAGTACTGGTGGTAACTATGTTTATGATATAGCAGTAAAAACAATCATAATCCCAACGATAGATTAGGGAGTGGACTAACCCCAGGTCCCTAAAGTCTGACAACTATATAGTAAATCCTCGGGTAGATCTATCAGCACAATGATGACAGGGGCTTATATAAGACTGAGCTAATATTTCTTCTGGGCTTGCATCCAATAGCCAGGGATTGTAGGGAAACTGCCCTTGGTAATTAAGTCCTAATTCAATAATTATTTGAGTAGGAAAGGGTTAAAATCAATGTTGGTCTTTGCATACTGCAGTTTTTCTATTTTCAGGACCTATCATCTTGAGGAAAAAAAAAAAAAAAAGGCAACAACACACAACTCTAATGCCCTTAGCAGATGGATCTGTGTTATTGCAGAACAGGGACCTGGAAAGTCTCCATATACCAAGCTATAAATATTCCTCTGACATTTATTATCCTCACTTGAGTTCAGGTGCTTAAATAGTTGGACTGAAGTCATGTTTGTAACAGAAAAAAGTTGATCTTTAAGTATACCTTGTCGCTGGCTAAATTATTAGCAACAGACAAAGATGGAGGGTAAGTATGCTGGAGCAAGGGAGTCTCCTACTTAAGAGAGGTCATGGAACCTTTAAGTCAAATTAGTTGAAGTTTAGATTTGCTTGTAGTACAAATTCCCAAACACCTCACCACAGACAATATGATGGATCACATCCCAGCAACTCCCCACCAACCCCGAACTTTCCAAATATGTATCTACCAGTGACATTCTGTCGTCTTGAATTTGAGTCCCACCACTGCCAGCTGCATAGGATTGTAAATTCAAGCTATGAATCTTAGGTCATGTTGCATTAAGGGAAGTGTAGGATTATGTAAACCAGCAGATAATAACCATTATAAAATCCTTCTTATAAAATAAAATCAAACTAAAGGTGTCAGCATAGATTAACAGTCCTTCTTTATTAGAGGGTGTGGAATCATCAAGTGTGGTTATTTTGTGGTTCAGGCTAAGATTTAGTAGTATTGTTCTTAATTAGGGTCTACTTAATTCCCTTGGGAATGATTACTTGGAGCCTGGGATAGGTTTCATTCTGAAAGGAAAAGAATCCATGCATGACTTTGTCTGGGATATTGTATAATAAAGTCTTGCAGATATATCCATCCCAAAGCTATTCCTAACCCTTGCTCAAGTGGACCCAGAACAGTGTGAAGCTGAAGAAGACCCATAGGCCTCCTCTTTCATCCTGTCCTTCCCCAGCCTGAATGACCCCTTTGTGGCTGTCAAAAAAAGCTGATTCAGTGTGATGCTATACCAGTACATTTATAGTGTCTGGAACTGGCAGCACATTTTAAAGGGACATTCATTGTCAGATTACATTATCTAGAGAAGACTGAGGGGCCTGCAAGTTATGAAGTAATAAATATAGTCAAAGAAGTTAAATTTCTCTTTTTCCAGCTAAACATCAACAAGATATCATGGTGCTAAGTGTGTAATCTTAGGAGCCAGATCATCTACTTTCAAATCTTGGTCTTCTGGTTAGTGGCTGTGCAAACTTCAGTAGGTTATTTAAGTTACTTTAGTTTTGTCATTTCTAAAAGGGGAAAAATAATAATGCCTACCTTATATGTTGCTGTGAGGATTAGATGAATTATTAATAATAAAGTGCTTAGAACAACATCTGAAACTAGTAAGTAACAGTATTTGAAACTAGTATTTGAAACAGTGTTTGACAAATAAATGAAAGCTGTGAGTTTTGCATGTATAAATGCATACTATTTGGGGGGGGGGGTTATAGCTATTTATATTTCCAAAGAATACTATGGCCATGACCTTCAAAAAGATTAACTGTCGAGAATAAAACAAAAATCAATGGATGAAAATTTCAAGGAGGTTCACTTTGGTTTGTAGGAAAGGAATTATTCTTAAATTTTGTCAAAGCACAGTGGGTGATCTTGGGAGCATCAGAAGCGCTATCCCAGGAGCTTTCATCTGATGCTAAATGACCACAACTTGGGGGTTGAAGGGAAAACTAAATGGACAGTCATTATCAGAGATCTTAGAGGTGAGATGTGTTTCAGCATCCCTTCTGCACACCCCTCTCTTCCTCTTTCTGCGTCACTCTTTTCCCATAATTGAAGAATATGTGAGTCTCTTGAGTCGGTCCAGTTTTGAAGTTGAAGGGATACCTGGTCATAAAACCCCATGCATCCTCAAGAATCCTTGTCCTTTGATAGCAATCTGGAACTTCTTTGACTGTTTTTGGACTTCTTGTAAACTAAACTCATATTTGAATTTTTTTTTTATTATTTACTGCTGAAAAAAATACCATAGTGTTGCTGTCTTCAATATTCATGAAATAGTGAGCAACAGGGTTCTAAGAAGGTATATAGTAATATTATTTGAGTTTTAAAAAGTACATTTTTAAATGAGAAAGCACATTTTAAGTTATCTAAAAAAAATTCTAGCAAAGAAGTTAGATCTAGAACTATAAAAAATACAATAAAAAGGAGAGTAAGTACCATGTAGGAAAAGAAACCAGTATATAAGGTTGTTGTAAAATGAATTAGGAAAAAGGAATATAATCAAAGGAAAAAGAAGCAGGATAGAAATCATCAGGTGATATTTCCAAAATTGGGTCTAGTTTCAAGGTGAAGTTCTCATTAGAGAGAATTTGGGATACACTTCTCCCTTAAATGTTTATATCCTCATATATGAAGCAGGTAATTTCTAATACAGCACTACTGCAAGGGACTTCTGAAAGATCTGTTGAGGGTGGATACACTGAGGCTTTCAGTTCTTTTTGTATATAAAGTCAGGGATTTTTTTTTTTTCAGAGAAGTTGAAACAGCATTGGTTGAGATCTTTGCAAGACTTTAAGCATCAAAACAGCTGTCATAAATTAAGATGTGATTTTTTGAGGCAATTCAGGCAGTCCTGGAATGCAAACTGTGAGGCTTTGTCTCTGAAGGGAAGTGTTATAAAATTCATTAAAGCTTGGAAATATTCAAAAGTTTAGTTAAAAGAGACTGAAGAGTTTAAAAAGCAGAAAGAGGCCCTAATAGATCTCTTGTTCTCAAATTTGTTAAATTGCATCTCATTTCCTGTGTATTTATTATAGAATCTCAGTGGATCAAACATGCACTTTGTGTTACGGTGTTTATTACATAATTTCAGTTTACTTTAAAACTCCTTCACAAATACAAAGAGAGAGTCTGAGGTCTTTGCACCATAAGCTGCAACATTAGTTTTGAGAGTTGGTTGCTTCCTTAGCTGGAGGAACTAGACCTTATGGACAGTCCAGGTGTAAGTTAAGACTGTTGTGGTTGTTTTCACATGTTTTTAGTGGGAATCATTTCAAAAGTGTTATTTGTTGTTTGTTGTTGATATCCTGGTCTTCGAAAGAGAAAGCTATGGTTAATTTTAATGTTACATATCTAAGTTTATTTTCAAATAACTGTGTAATCCTCCACCATGCCTATCACTACCTTCTGGACAGTTTTCCTAGTTGTCAGCTCAGAGATGTACTCATTTACTCATGCTTTCTTTCAGTGATCCTTTACAAAACATGAGCTAGAGGGCAGGCATTGCCTTGGAGATTGGGGCTAAAGAAGAAGACAACATTTCTACCTTTAAGGGCATAGAGTTGAAGAGACAGGGAGAGAGCATGATGCATAACCACTCCCAATAAGGTGTATATGTTGATGTACAGCAGACAGGATAGCCTGAAAACTTGATAATATGCTGAATTCAGGAAGGATATTGAGAGACAGATAAGTTTTGATGAATCTTTGATTTCTGTCTTAGAAAACACTGGTTAGTTTTTAGAGTGCACAGAATGAGGAGAATGAAGAGTTAGGTGATGAGTCAGGTCTGTGAGCACTGCCCAGGGCATCAATCTATAAAAGATCTTATATACCATAATCAGGAATCACAGGTATGGTGCCAGTTAAAGACTCAGGTTTCCACACACAGTCACTTAAATTGGTGTTTTCCCAGTGAATTGATTCCAGTCTTGGTAAACTAATAGCATGTGGAAGACAAATAAATACAACTCTTTACTGACACCATCCTCTTCCTTTTGAGGAATGATAGGAAGCATGCATTCAAGGGGGTAGTTGGAGGTTTTGTCCCCAAACCCGAGAGCAGCCATATGAGTCACCTGAGGCCAGCATTTACTGTCAGTCATTATTGTGATACTAACTAAAGCATGGCAAGGTGCTGTTTACCTGAGACATGTGTTTTATTATATTTATTTATTTTACTAGCTAAAATGTAAACATCTTTTTAAAAATTTTTAAAAATAAAAATAAAATTTTTATATTTATATTTTTATTTTAAAAATAAAAATAAAAATTTTAAAAAATTTTTTATTTTTTATTTACATATAATGTATTATTTGCCCCAGGGATACAGGTCTGTGAATCATCAGGCTTACACATTTCACAGCACTCACCATAGCATCTATCTTCCCCAAAGTCCATAACCCTATCCCTAACCCCCCTCCACCCAGCAACCCTCACTTTGTTTTATAGATTAAGAGTCTCTTATGGTTTGTCTCCCTCACTTTAAAAATATTTAAAAAATTTTTTTAAAGTATTTTTAAAATTTTTAAATTTATTTTTCTTTTTAATTTCTATGTCCAGTGTGAGAGTTGAACTCACGACTCTGAGATCAAGACTGGGCCAGCCAGGCATCCCAAGATTTTTTTTTTTTAATTTTAGAGGATGTGCTCAGCTTTGATGAATAGAAATAAATTAGTGAATATATTTTTATTTCTCCTATTCTGTTCTGAAATTTTCTTGAACTTAAAGTGAAAAATAAAGTAGAACAACACACAGTCTCTGCTATGTCAGAAAATTACGTTCAAGAATTTGTTACCGAACATTGATTGATTGGAAGTGTTCTTTTCGTAGAACTCGCGCTCTAGCACGCACACCCAAATAATATTTGACTAATTGATGACATTACTATAATCTTGCTAGGTGGCCTGTTACACTTAATTTAGCAATATGAAACCAAATTATATTGTGGGGAATATATGCAAAAATGAACAGTGAGTTTATTTGTCCTCAGGATTCTAATTATAACTGATTCTGTGTTTCATATAATATAGGAAAAGTGCTAAGGAATTTTACTTGTAAATCTGGCTTAGGTTTTAGGAGCATTTAGCATAGCTCATTAAGATGAATTTACCTACAATCTTATAGAGACTCTAGATGGATAAAACATTCATTGATATGTTAACAAAGTTTATTTCTATAGTAATTTTGGTTTACGTTAAGACTCTATCACATATGTGAAGAGAGAGTCTGACCTATTGGATCCAGAAACACCCATGTCAAATAACATCTAACTTACTTGACCTTTATCTATGTAAAATGTTACTTCTCAAAAAGTGATGATAAAATATTTTGCAGACCTGTAAATCAGAACAATAAAAGCTTGTAAGTGTATTTTAAAAAGCTTTAACCATATCTACAGAAGTGAAACTTCATCCTTACTAATGCTATTTATTTTAGATTGATGGAGAGCTATAAAGTAAAAGACAGTTTAAAAAATTTCAAAATGTTATATTGTGTCACAGGATGTATATGGTTAACCTCTATATAATGAAGTATGCATGTTTATTAAATCAATTTCTCATACCATATCTAATTAAACATTGAGAAAATAATGAAAAAATTAATTTTAAGGGGTCTCTGAATATTTGCCTGCCTCATGTTAGTTCATCTGGGAGGAACCAATTTTTAGAGAGAGGTGATGAATCAAGTTTTGGATATGCTGAGTTAGAGATACTTAATGGACATCAAAATGAAGGTAGCACTATGTAACAGTAGGACAGTCTAATGGTTGACAGCCTGGACTCTGGAGTTGAACATGGGCTGAGTTCTTTCCTGCCTTAGCCAATTATTAATTATGTGACCTTGGGCGGGTTATATAACCTGTCAGTGCCTCAGTTTTCCTTTTCTGTGCCTACCTTATAGGGTTATTATTGGATTAAATGAATTTATATTTGTAAAGCTCAGTGCCTAGAGCATGGAAGGCACCATTATAGTTTTTGTTAAATAGACGTGTGGCATCTAGAAGTTGGAAATAAGGTTTGGGCTGGAGGCAGGAATTTGAAAGCCATCAACATGTGGTGGTAGCTGAAGCTCTGAGATAATGAAACATAATACTGACTAGAAGTATCATGTCGAGTGACAGAAGTGGGCCAAGGACAGAACCTTTAGGAACATTAACATTTAAGAAGTGGCTCCAACTTGTAGATTTAGTAAGGAAATGAAGAAGGAAAAGCAATAGATAAGAAGCTAAGGAAGGAATGTTATGTGAAGTCATGAAAGTAAAGAATGGAAATGGAAATGGGAATAGCCAACAACATCAAATATCCAAAAAATATTTACTGGATTTAGCATTTTGAAAATCATTATTTTATAGAGCTGGTTCATTTGAGTAAGTTAAGACAGATTGCTGAGGGTTAAGTAGTTGGAGAGAACACGTGAAAGGAGAGAGAGAAGTGCAGGCTATTGGGAGGAACTTGCTGAGAAGCAGGATAGCAATGAGATAAAGAATATTGGATCAGTGCAAGGATTTTTTCTTCTTTTTTTCTTAAATGAGAGGGACTTGAGAGCACATGTGGCCTATGGGGAAGGGATAGTAGAAACAATGAGAATGTAATTGATGGAGTAAAGTCTTGAAAGAGACAGGAAGGGATCAGATAACGAATATGGGTATATAGATTACTTTGAAGAGGAGAAGTAACCTTTTCTTTGAAACTGGAGGAAGAAGGGCGAGTGGATGCAAATAGGTTTGAAAATGGGAAACTGAAAAAGTTCATATCTCATTGGTAACCAGTTTCCTCTTTGTTAGCAAAGGCAGTACCAATCAGTGTGAGATACAGAGCTATGGTCAGCAGCTTACCTTAGATACTGAACTAGGGCATAGATACATGCTGTTGTTGTTGAGGTAAATAAACTTGGTAGCTAGGTTGTCAGAAGGATCATCTGCATACACAGGGAACTTGGCTGCGATGATGACAGGAGTTGTAGTGAAGTGACACAGATAGATGACAGCATTGAGAAATGGTAGAGGGTGGCATAGTCAGATAATATGAGCTTGAAAGGAGGAAGGGTTTTTATGGAGGTGGAAATATCAGATCTTCAGGGATGTGCTGGTTATTTTGTTTTCCCTTCCCCCATAAAACCAGCCTTCATAACCATGGAGCCAGTTTTGGGCCTTGGAAGGCTGACATATAAGGCCTGTGTCACCTAGGTACCTTCTGACTGGCTTTTGGTGGGTTTGGCTAGAGAGACATTAACAGGAGATTGAGGGCAAGAGGAGAGACAAGTTGCCCTATTTCTTCTCAGCATGACTCCTAGCAACAGCTGAATCCTTACAAGACTTTAGCTTCAGAGAGCAGCCCTTTTCCCACATATCATACTCACTAGGTTCTGTAAAAAAGTTCCTTTCCCTTGCCTCTTTAGCCCTAGGGGTGGCAATATCTTTACCCTTTTTGTTAGTCTCTGCATGTCTTAATGTTTATTTCACCCCATAACCTGCCTACTTTTCTGTAGCTCAGTGAGCTAAATACAAGTTTATTCTCTTGCCTGCTGGGCCCCTCAGTGATACAAGAGGCAGTGTGGAACTGTGAGAAAGCATTGCTTAGTAGCTCTGGTATGGGAGAGCCAGCATCTTCCACTCCTGGGGTGGACACAGACAGTGAATTCAATGTGCTGTTTCAGGAAAAGTCAAGGCTTCATAGTAAGATGCAAATTATTTGTTAAGGAGTAACGAGGTCAGAGTTTTAGAATCTTGTCTAAATTTTAGAATGAGAGAGGCAGAAATAAGTTAGAAGTGTTGACTCTAAAAGTCGAAAGCTGAGGAATAGCAAGTAGTGCTGCATGGGTTAAGATACAAAATGAAGAGTAATGAAATGACTGAGAAACATAAAGGAATAAGAACTATCAAATAATTTGAAGAGAATTAACAACAGGTGGTCCTAATCTGCTATGGGGTGGGAACTGGAAATTGTCTATTTTGTTTATCATAAGCAAATTATTTTGGCCAGAAATCAGAGTCAATTTTCTTCTTTGTTTGCTCACGTTTCCCAGCCAGCGGGTTATTGTGAAAAGCTGTTCTAGTGTTTGCAGCACTCTCACACTCAAGAATGACAACAGAGTCAGGATTTTGGGTATTGAAAGACAGGATATAGAAAAACAATAGGATGGCCTTCTTTTTACTATAAAACACTTGCGACAGATCAGTAAGTTAGTGAGGGTAGAAAAAGAGGAAGAAGAATCGAGAGTTACTAGTTTTTTTTTGTTTTGTTTGTTTGTTTGTTTTTTATTTGACAGAGAGAGATCACAAGTAGGCAGAGAGGCAGGCAGAGAGAGAGGAGGAAGCAGGCTCCCCGCTGAGCAGAGAGCCTGATGTGCGGCTAGATCCCAGGACCCTGGGATCATGACCTGAGCCACAGGCAGAGGCTTTAACCCACTGAGCCACCCAGGTGCCCCTGAAAGTTACTAGTTTATTTGCTTTCTTTTTCTTTCTCTTATAAAAGACTTGGGGAAAGTTTTATTTTAATTTCTTAAAAAACTTCGCTATAATAAATATGGAGGTGCTCTCAAACTCTGTGTGTCCAGTACCCAGAACGAATGAATGTTAATATTTTGACATTGTTGCTTACATATACAGTTGACCCTTGAACAATATGGGTTTGAACTGTGCAGGTCCACTTATATGCAGTCTCTTTTTTTTTTTTTTTGATAAATACAGTATAGTACTATAAATGTATTTACTCTTCCTTAGGATTTCCTTAATAACATTTCATTTATCTAGCTTCACTGTAAGAATATAACCCATATAACATGTAAAAATGTATTAATTAGCTATTTATATTTATGTTTTTATGGAATCTATCCATCCTGATACATATAGTTCAAGTTCATCGAATTCATTTAATTATTTATTTATTTATTTATTTATAGGTTTTATTTATTTATTTATTTGACAGGCAGAGATCACAAGTAGGCAGAGAGGCAAGGAGAGAGAGGAGGAAGCAGGCTCTCTGCTCTGCGGGACAGAGATGTGGGGCTCGATCCCAGGACCCTGGGATCATGACCTGAGCCGACGGCAGACGCTTTAACCCACTGAGCCACCCAGGCGCCCCAAGTTCATTGAATTTAATTGCTGTGTAGCAACTTTTCTCAAGTAATGTTCTTCAACATAAACCCAGAGCAGTGGTTTGAATGGCTCTTTTCTTGGCTCTCACAAGGACGGTACCTCACTAGTATTACTAGTATCATTCTCAATGTACAGGAAGATGTTAATTCGTTACATATAATGGAAGCTTTAGCACTAGGGTGTAAGTCTCTCCTTGAT
Organism: Mustela putorius furo; assembly: GCF_011764305.1. Classification (NCBI taxonomy): domain Eukaryota; kingdom Metazoa; phylum Chordata; class Mammalia; order Carnivora; family Mustelidae; genus Mustela; species Mustela putorius. The sequence goes on from NW_025421424.1 coordinate 3,381,241, forward strand.
CTGCCCTTGAGAAAGCATCTTCTATTATATCACTATACTACATTTTATTGATCTGTTCTCTATACTGACTACCTGTAAATGTTTGCAAAATGTCATGTGAACAAATAGACTTCCTTTTACATATATTCTGGAACATATGTGCAAGAGTTTATATAGGACATAAATCTAGAGAAAAAATTATTAAATTGTGAAATGGGAACATTTTAAACTTTTTAAACGTTTTTAATAGAGTGCAGAATTACTCTTCAAAATAGTTGTGCCAAGTTAGCTATTTAGCAGTGTGGAGAAGTTGCATCTCCCACATTCTTACCAATACCTGATATTGTCAGACTTCAATTTTGCCAATTTTGTGGGTATGAAATAGCATGTTTTATGTGTGTGTGTGTGTGTATTTGGTTACAGATAAATGGAAGCATTTTTGTATGTGTTTGTTGACTGTCCTGATTTCCTCTTCTGTGAATTTCCTGTTCATATCCTTTGCTCATTTTTTCATTGGCTTATTTATATATGTAAATTTTTAAAAAAGATTTTATTTATTTATTTGAGAGAGAGAGAGAGACAGAGAGAGAAAGACAAAGAATACGCAAGCTGTGGAAGGAGCAGAGGAAGAGGGTGATAAAGAGAATCCCAAGCAGGTTCTGTGCTGAGTGCAGAGCCAGACGTGTTGCTTGATCTCATGACCCTTAGATCATGACCTGAGCCAAAATCAGAGTCGGATGCTTAACTGAGACACCCAGGCTCCCCATATATGTGATTTTTTTGATAGGACTTTCATGTATTATTAAAACCAATGCTTTGACTCTTATGTAAGTTTCAAATAATACTTTTTGGATCTGATATTTTTACTATATGCTTTTCCTTTGTATTACAAAAGTTTTACATTCTTATGTAATCAAAGTTACCAACCTTTCTTTTATAAGATGTGCTTTTGTGTTATGTCTAAAAAATCCTTTGCTTCCATGGACTCATAAAGGTATTCTCTATTTATTCCTAAAAGTCTTTTTTTTTCCAGTAATATTTAGGTCTTCAAAGCATAAATAATTTATTTTTGTACATAGTACAAAGGGAACATGAATATGAGGAAGAGACTTATTTTTTTCTATGAGAAAACAATTTTCTGAACATTTATGAACTAAATTCCATCATTTCACAACTGATTTGTAATGCTACTAATATCATATGTAGGCCAAATTTTATATATGATAAGGGCTTCCTCTAGGTTCCCTATCATTACATTGATCTCTTTGTGTATTCATACAGTAATAACCAAATCATCTGGTTATTGCTTTCTAATGTCTTGATACCTGGTAAGCCAAAACCTCAGTTTTCTTTTTCAGAATTGTCTTGACATATATTTTTTGTTCAGTAAATGATTATTTCATGTCTATGTATTAGATAGTAGGTTGTAGCAGTGAACAAAACAAAGTTTCTGTTCTAATATATCTTAATTCTAGTGGGGTGTTAAAGACAGGAAAAACAGGGGCCCCTGGGTGACTCAGTGGGTTAAGCCTCTGCCTTCCACTCGGGTCGTGATCTCGGGGTCCTGGGATCCCACCCCGCATGGGGCTGTCTGCTCAGCGGGGAGCCTGCTTCCCCTTCTCTCTCTGCCTGCTGCTCTGCCTACCTGTGATCTCTCTCTCTCCGTCAAATAAATAAAATAAAAATCTAAAAAAAAAAAAAAAGGAAAAACAAAACAAAAAGAGATAAAGACAGTGTGTCAAGTGCTGGTAAGTACTATGAAGGCAGATAAACAATGTAAGGAGATAAAGCATGACAGGATTATGGGAATTTTGTTGTAGTCAGAACTTCAGCTCCCATATAGATTTCAGAATTGGTATTTTTATTAAAAATTTCTGTTGTTGGGGCGCCTGTGTGGCTCAGTGGCGTTAAGCCTCTGAGCTTAACTCAGTGGGTTAAGCCTCTGCCTTCGGCTCAGGTCATGATATCAGGGTCCTGGGATTGACCCCACACCAGGCTCTCTGCTCAGCAGGGAGCCTGCTTCCCCCTCTCTCTCTCTCCCTGCCTCTCTGCCTACTTGTGATCTATCTGTCAAATAAATCAATAAACTCTTTTTAAAAATTCTGTTGTTATTTTAATTGGAATTTCATTGACACAGATTAATTTGTGGGATGTTTGCTCTCTTGATACTGTTGAATCTTATCATCAATAGACCTTATAGGATCACTTCTATTTTTGAAAAAGATGGAACAGCAGAAACAATATTTATCTGTCTACCTAAAATGATTAAAAAACCTGACAAAATATGAAATAATGGTTTTCAAGATATCTGACACCAGGCAATGAAGGGACATTTTTTCATGAAAGACCAGGAGATAAATGAAGTCCATTATGACTGCTTCCAGTTTATTACCTTGAGACAGTTTTCAGACCACAGTGCAGAAGGGCAAGCCCAACAGACTCTTAAGTTGAGGTGGCAGAGTTAAGGATTCTGGGAGATAAAAGGAGCTAAAGCTTTCAGAGTAAAGTATTGAAGAGGAGAGTACTGCACAGAGAGAGAGGACACTTGAGATCTGCAAAGGGTACCAGTTGGGTATTTGGGAGGAACTGAACAGTGCATGTATATGCGGAGACTCCTTGAGGCTGGAGAGAAAAACCATTATGAATGAATTAGAGAGATCAGTAGCAACACTTGCAAAGGGCCAGTAATGGTGTCTCCCTCCACTAGCCAGAATAGAAAATCTTATTCACAGGACCACTGGGAAGAATATCCAAATGGGATTTGCCTCAGTAAATAATCTGGGCATAATACATCGCAGACAAGATAGTATTTTTTGTTACCCAGAAGATTTTAAGTATGAACTGTAAGATTTTTCCCAAGTAATTTAACTGTGCCTTAGAACAAAACTCCGGTTTTATATTCATAGGAAAAAGAAATAAAAGTCACCTGTGTTTTAGTAAATGACAGGATTTCTCTCTTTTTATGGCTGAATAATATTCCTGTGTGTGTATGTGTATGTGTGTGTATGTGCATGTAACATTTTCTGTATCCTTTCATCCATCAGTGGACGCTTAGGTTGTTTCTATGTTTGGTCATTGTGAATAATGCTGCAGTGAACATGGAAGTACAGATATCTCTTTGAGTTAATAATTTTATTTCCTTCAAATATATATCCAGAAGCAGAAATGCTGGATTATATGGTAATTCATTTATTTTTAATTTTTATTTTATTTTTTTATTATGTTCAATTAGCCAACATATAGTACATCATTAGTTTTTGATGTAGTGTTCAGTGATTCACCAGTGTCTTGTAGCACCCAGTGCTTATCACATGTGCCCTCCTCAATATCCATCACCTGGTCACCCCAACCTTCTTTACGGGTTTTCATAGTGGCTGTACCAGTTTACATTCCCACAAAAAGTGTGCAAGTGTCCCCTTTTTCCCATATCCTCTCCAGTATTTATCCCTTGTCTTTTTGTTGATAGTCGTTCTAGCAGGTGTGAGGTCATCCCTCATTATGGTTTTGATTTACATTTTCCTGATGATTAGTGCTATTGAATATCTTTTATGTATCCATTGGTCATTTGCATGTCTTCTTTGGAAAAAGTGTCTGTTCAAACTCTTTGCCCATTTTCAAATGGATTATTTTTGCTTTTGAACTATATTAGTTCATTATATATACTGGATATTAACCCTTTATTAGTTAGGTGGGTTGTAAAAATTTTCTCCCATTCTGTAGGCTGCCTTTTCATTTTGTTGTTGTTCCTTTTGCGGTATAGAAGTACTTTATTTTGTTGTAGTCCCACTTACTAATTTTTGCTTTTGTTGCTTGCACTTTTAATATTACAACCCCCAAATCAATGCCAACACCAAAGATTGATGTCAAGGAGATTTTCTCCTATGTTTCCTTCTAGGAATTTTACAGTTTTCAGCTTGATATTTAAGTCTTTAATCTATTTCAAGTTAATTTTTGTGAGTGGTATAAAATAGGGGTCCAGTTTCATTCTTTGTCATGTGCTTATCTAGTTTTTTCAGTACTATCTATTGAAGAGACTATTCTTCATTGTGTATTCTTGGATCCTTTGTCAAATATTAGCTGACCATGTATGCATAGTTTTATTTCTGAGCTCTCTTCCATTGATCTGTGTGTCTACTTTAATGTCAGTACTATGCTATTTTAATTATTACAGCTTTTTAATGCAATTTAAAATCAGGAAGTATGTTGCCTCCATCTTTGTTGTTTGTTCCTAGGATTGTTTTGGCTCTTTGGGGTCTTGTGTGGTTCCATACCAATTTTAGGATTTTTTTTTTTCCAGTGAAAAAGGTCACTGGAATTTTGATAGGAATTGCATTGAATCTGTAGATGGCCTTATGTGGTGTAATCATTTTATCGATAACAATATTAATTCTTTTGATCCAAGAACATGGGGTATCTTTCCATTTGTTGGTGCCTTCTTTGATTTCTTTCATCAGTGTCTTACAGTTTTTGGTGTAGAAATATTTCACCTCCTTGAATAAGTTTATTCCTAAGTATTTTATTGCATTTGGTGCTATTATAAATAGGATTATTTTCTTAATTACTTTTACAGAATGATCATTGTTTATAGAAATGCAGTTTATTTTATATGTTGATTTTGTATTCTGCAACTTTTGAATTTGTTTATTAGTTGTAATAGTTTATTGGTGCAGTCTTTGGGATTTTCTATATGTAAGAGTATATCTACTGCAAATAGAAACAATTTTGCTTTTTCCTATCTGATTGGGATGACTTTTATTTTTTTATTTCTTGCCTAATTGCTCTGTACTTACATAGTACTTATGGTTCTGTGCCAAATTAAAGTAGTGAGAGTGGCCAAACTTATTTTGTTCATGATCTTAGAGGTAAAGTTTCTATCCTTGCACATTGAATATGGTGTTAGCTGTGGCTTTGTCATATTTGACCTTTATTATGTTGAACTACATTTCATCTATACTTGTTTGTTGAGGGATTTTATCATGAAAGGATATTAAATTTTGCTAATGCTTTTGCTGCATCTACTGAGATGATCATATTATTTTTGTCTTTCACTCTATTTCTTTGGTATGTAACATTGGTTGATATGTATATGTTGTACTATCTTTGATGGTTCAAGGGTCTCAGGGATAACCCTACTTGATCCTTGTGGAAAATTTTTAAATTGTGTTGTTGAATTTGGTTTGCTGATATTTCATAGAGTATTTTTTGCATCTGCTTATCAAGGATACTGACCTGTAATTCTCCTTTTCCCCTAATGTCCTTATTTGTCTTTAGTATCAGAGTAATGCTGGCCTCACAAAATGAGTTTGGGAGCATTCCCTCCCCTGCAGTTTTTGGAAACTTTGGGAAGGATTGGCATTAAATCTTTAAAACACGGTAGAATTCACCAGTGAACTGAGGTACTGGGCTTTTTTTGTTGTTGGGGAGTTTTTGATTACTATTTGAATACCAATCCTTATTTATTATTGATCTGTTCAGATTTTCCATTCTTCATGATTCAGTATTGGTAGTTTGTATGTCTCTAGGAATTTATCCATTTACTTTAGGTCCAGTTTTTACTTAAAGTCTGTTTTAACGATATAAATATAGCTATCCCTGTTATTCTTTGGTTTCCATTTATGTTGAATATCTTTATCACTTCACTTTGAGCCTTTGTGTGTCTTTAATGCTGAAATGAGTCTCTTGTAGTCAGTGTATTGATGGGTCTTGATTCTTTGTTCTTTCATCCATATTATGCCTTTCAATTGGAAAATTTAATCTATTTATATTCAAAATAATTATTGATAGGTGAGGACTTAATTAACGTCATCTTATTAACTATTTTATGACATTCTATAGTTCTCTTTCCTTGTCTCCTGCTGTCTTCCTTTTTGAATTGATGATTTTCTGTAGTGATGTGCTTTGTTTGAGTCCCATCTCTTTATTTTTGTTATCTATTATATGATTTTGCCTATGAGATATATGATCTCTTTATTTTTGTGTATCTATTATATGATTTTGCTTTGTGGTTACCATGAGGCATACATAAAAGACCTTATGGATATAACAATATATTTTATGCAGAAAACAATTTAACTTCAATTACATGTAAAACTCTACCCTTTTTCTCTCCCACACCATTATTGTTTTTGATGTCAGTTTAACATCTTTTTCTATTGCAAATTCATTAGCAAATTATTGTAGCTACAGTGATTGTTGTACTTTTGTCCTTTAACTTTTATACTAGAGTTAAATGCTTAACACATTATCATATTACAGTCTTAGAGTATTCTTTTTTTTTAAATTTTTAATTTTTTATAAACATATCTTTTTATCCCCAGGTTTATACACTTCACAGCACTCACCATAGCACATACCCTCCCCAATGTCCATAACCCTACCCCTTTTCTCCAACCCTTTTCCCCGCAGCAACCCTAAGTTTGTTTTGTGAGATTAAGAGTCATTTATTGTTTCTCTCCCTCCCAATCTCATCTTGTTTTATTTATTCTTCTCCTACCCCTTTAACCTTCCATGTTGCATCACCACTTCCTCATATCAGGGAGATCATATGATAGTTGTCTTTCTCCGCTTGACTTATTTCGCTAAGCATGATACGCTCTAGTTCCATCCACGTTGTCGCAAATGGCAAGATTTCATTTCTTTTGATGGCTGCATAGTATTCCATTGTGTATATATACCACCTCTTCTTTATCCATTCATCTGTTGATGGACATCTAGGTTCTTTCCATAGTCTGGCTATTGTGGACATTGCTGCTATAAACATTCAGGTGCACGTGCCCCTTCATATCACTGCGTTTGTATCTTTAGGGTAAATACCCAGTAGTGCAATTGCTAAGTCATAGGGCAGTTCTAGTTTCAACATTTTGAGGAACCTCCATGCTGTTTTCCAGAGTGGTCGCACCAGCTTGCATTCCCACCAACAGTGTAGGAGGGTTCCCCTCTCTCTGCATCCTTGCCAGCATCTGTCATTTCCTGACTTGTTGATTTTAGCCATTCTGACTGGTGTGAGGTGATATCTCATTGTGGTTTTGATTTGTATTTCTCTGATGCCGAGTGATATGGAGCACTTTTTCATGTGTCTGTTGTCCATCTGGATGTCTTCTTTGCAGAAATGTCTGCTCATGTCCTCTGCCCATTTCTTGATTGGATGATTTGTTCTTTGGGTGTTGAGTTTGCTAAGTTCTTTATATATTTTGGACACTAGTCCTTTATCTGATATGTTGTTTGCAAATATTTTCTCCCATTCTGTCAGTTGTCTGTTGGTTTTGTTAACTGTTTCCTTTGCTGTGCAAAAGTTTTTGATCTTGATGAAATCCCAGTAGTTCATTTTTGCTCTTGCTTCCCTTGCCTTTGGCGATGTTCCTAGGAAGATGTTGCTGCGGCTGAGGTCAAAGAGGTTGCTGCCTGTGTTCTCCTCAAGGATTTTGATGGATTCCTTTCTCACATGGAGGTCCTTCATCCATTTTGAGTCTGTTTTCATGTGTGGTGTAAAGAAATGGTCCAATTTCATTTTTCTGCATGTGGCTGTCCAATTTTCCCAACACCATTTATTGAAGAGGCTGTCTTTTTTCCATTGGACTTTCTTTCCTGCTTTGTCGAAGATTAGTTGACCATAGAGTTGAGGGTCTATTTCTGGGCTCTCTATTCTGTTCCATTGATCTATGGGTCTGTTTTTGTACCAGTACCATGCTGTCTTGATGATGACAGCTTTGTAATAGAGCTTGAAGTCCAGAATTGTGATGCCACCAACTTTGGCTTTCTTTTTCAATATTCCTTTGGCTATTCGAGGACTTTCCTGGTTCTATATAAATTTTAGAATTATTTGTTCCATTTCTTTGAAAAAGATGGATGGTACTTTGATAGGAATTGCATTAAATGTGTAGATTGCTTTAGGTTGCATAGACATTTTCATGATATTTATTCTTCCAATCCAGGAGCATGGAACATTTTTCCATTTTTCTGTGTCTTCCTCAGTTTCTTTCATGAGTACTTTATAGTTTTCTGAGTATAGATTCTGTGCCTCTTTGGTTAGGTTTATTCCTCGCTATCTTTTGGTTCTGGGTGTAATTGTAAATGGGATGGACTCCTTCATTTCTCTTTCTTCTGTCTTGTTGTTGGTGTAGAGAAATGCAACTGATTTCTGTGCATTGAATTTATATCCTGACACTTTACTGAATTCCTGTACAAGTTCTAGCAGTTTTGGAGTGAGCCTTTGGGTTTTCCACATATAGTATCATATCATCTGTGAAGAGTGATAGTTTGACTTCTTCTTTGATGATTTGGATGCCTTTAATTTCCTTTTGTTGTCTGATTGGTGAGGCTAGGACTTCTAGTACTATGTTGAATAGCAGTGGTGATAATGGGCATCCCTGCCGTGTTCCTGACTTTAGCGGAAAAGCTTTCAGTTTTTCTCCATTGAGAATGATATTTGCAGTGGGTTTTTCATAGATGGCTTTGATAATATTGAGGTATGTGCCCTCTATCTTTACACTTTGAAGAGTTTTGATCAGGAAGGGATACTGCATTTTGTCAAATGCGTTTTCAGCATCTATTGAGAGTATTATATAGTTCTTGTTCTTTCTTTTATTAATGGGTTGTATCACATTGATTGATTTGTGGATGTTGAACCAATCTTGCAGCCCTAGAATAAATCCCACTTGGTTGTGGTGAATAATCCTTTTAATGTACTGTTGAATCCTATTGGCTAGTATTGGTGAGAATTTTCGCATCTGTGTTCATCAAGGATATTGGTCTGTAATTCTCTTTTTTGATGGGATCCTTGTCTGGTTTTGGGATCAGGGTGATGCTGGCCTCATAAAATGAGTTTGGAAGTTTTCCTTCCATTTCTATTTTTTGGAACAGTTTCAGGAGAATAGGAATTAGTTCTTCTTTAAATGTTTAGTAGAATTTCCCCGGCAAGCCGTCTGGCCCTGGGCTTTTGTTTGTTTGGAGATTTTTAATGACTGTTTCAATCTCCTTACTGATTATGGGTCTGTTCAGGTTTTCTATTTTTTCCTGGTTCAGTTGTGGTAGTTTATATGTTTCTAGGAATGCATCCATTTCTTCCAGATTGTCAAATTTGTTGGCGTAGAGTTGCTCATAGTATGTTCTTATAATTCTTTGTATTTCTTTGGTGTTAGTTGTGATCTCTCCTCTTTCGTTCATGATTTTATTTATTTGGGTCCTTTCTCTATCTTTTTGATAATTCTAGCCAGGGGTTTATCAATCTTATTAATTCTTTCAAAGAACCAGCTCCTAGTTTCGTTGATTTGTTCTATTGTTTTTTTGGTTTCTATTTCATTGATTTCTGTTCTGATCTTTATGATTTCTTTTCTCCTGCTGGGTTTAGGGTTTTTTTCTTGTTCTTTCTCTAGCTCCTTTAGGTGTAGGGTTACGTTGTGTACCTGAGACCTTTCTTGTGTCTTTAGAAAGGCTTGTACCGCTATATATTTTCCTCTCAGGACTGTCTTTGGGGGTGTCCCACAGATTTTTAAACATTGTGTTTTCATTATCATTTGTTTCCATGATTTTTTTCAATTCTTCTTTAATTTCCTGGTTGACCCCTTCATTCTTTAGAAGGATGCTGTTTAGTCTCCATGTATTTGGGTTCTTTCCAAACTTCCTCTTGTGGTTGAGTTCTACCTTCAGAGCTTTGTTGTCTGAAAATATGCAGGGAATGATCCCAATCTTTTGATACCGGTTGAGATCTGATTTAGGACCGAGGATGTGATCTATTCTGGAGAATGTTCCATGTGCACTAGAGAAGAATGTGTATTCAATTGATTTGTGATGAAATGTTCTGAATATATCTGTGATGTCCATCTGGTCCAGTGAGTCATTTTAGGCCTTTATTTCCTTGTTGATCTTTTGCTTGGATGATCTGTGCATTTCACTGAGGGGAGTGTTAAAGTCCCCTACTATTATTATATTATTGTTGATGTGTTTCTTTGATTTTGTTATTAATTGGTTTATATAGTTGGCTGCTCTCACTTTGGGGGCATAGATATTTAAACTTGTTAGATCTTCTTGTTGGACCGACCCTTTGAGTATGATATAGTGTTCTTCCTCATCTCTTATTATGGTCTTTGGCTTAAAATCTAATTGATCTGATACAAGGATTGCCACTCCTGCTTTCTTCTGATGCCCATTAGCATGGCAAATTCTTTTCCACCCCCTCACTTTAAATCTGGAGGTGTCTTCGGGCTTAAAATGAGTTTCTTGGAGGCAACATATAGATGGGTTTTGTTTTTTTATCCATTCTGATACCCTGTGTCTTTTGATTGGGGCATTTAGCCCATTAATATTCAGGGTAACTATTGAGAGATATGAATTTAGTGCCATTGTATTTCCTGTAAGGTGACTGTTACTGTATATGGTCTCTATTCCTTTCTAATCTACCACTTGTAGGCTCTCTCTTTGCTTAGAGGACCCCTTTCAATATTTCCTATGGAGCTGGTTTGGTGTTTGCAAATTCTTTCAGTTTATGTTTGTCCTGGAAGCTTTTTATCTCTCCTTCTCTTTTCAATGATAGCCTAGCTGGATATAGTATTCTTGGCTGCATGTTTTTCTCGTTTAGTGCTCTGAATATATCATGCTAGCTCTTTCTCACTTGCCAGGTTTCTGTGGATATGTCTGCTGACAATCTAATGTTTTTACCCTTCTATGTTACAGACTTCTTTTCCCGGGCTGCTTTCAGGATTTTCTCTTTGTCACTAAGACTTATTAATTTTAATATTAGGTGATGGGGTGTGGACCTATTCTTATTGATTTTGAGGGGCGTTCTCTGCACCTCCTGAATTTTGATGCTTGTTCCCTTTGCCATATTAGGGAAATTCTCTCCAATAATTCTCTCCAGTATACCTTTTGCTCCTCTCTCTCTTTCTTCTTCTGGAATCCCAATTTTTCTAATGTTGTTTCGTCTTCTCTTATCTCTCGAATTCTTTCCTCGTGGTCCAGTAGCTGTTTGTCCCTCTTTTGCTCAGCTTCTTTATTCTCTGTCATTTGGTCTTCTATATCGCTAATTCTTTCTTCTGCCTCATTTATCCTAGTAGTGAGCCCTCCATTTTTTATTGTACCTCATTAGTAGCTTTTTATATTTCAAGTTGGTTAGATTTTAGTTCTTTTATTTCTCCACAAAGGGTTTTTATATCTCTGGAGAGGGTTTCTCTAATATCTTCCATGCCTTTTTTGTGCCCGGCTAGAACCTTGAGAATCGTCATTCTCAACTCCAGATCTGACATATTACCAATGTCTGTATTGATTAGGTCTCATGCCTTCAGTACTGCCTCTTGTTCTTTTTTTTGTGGTGAATTTTTCCACCTTTTCATTTTGTCCAGGTAAGAGTATATGAAGGAGCCAGTAAAATACTAAAAGGGTGGCAACAACCCCAGGAAAATATGCTTTAACCAAATCAGAAGAGATCCCAAATCATGAGGCGGGAGAAAGGGGTTAAAAAGAGGTTCAGAAAGAAAAAAAAAAAAAAAGAAAGAAAGAAAAGAAATAAAAAAAAGAAAACGAATAAAGAAAAAGTATAAAAAAGAAAAAATATATAAATATTAGATAAACTAGTTAAGAAACGTTAAAAAAATGGTAAAAGTTAAAAAAATTTAACAGAAAAAGAAAAAAAATTATATTAACTGCAAGACTAAAGAATCATGGGGAGAAAGCCATGAGTTCTGTGCTTTGCTATCTCCTCCTCTGGAATTCTGCTGCTCTCCTCGGTATTGAAACTGCTCTCCTTGGTAGGTGAACTTGGTCTTGGCTGGATTTCTTATTGATCTTCTGGGGGAGGGGCCTGTTGTAGTGATTCTCAAGTGTCTTTGCCCCAGGCAGAATTGCACCGCCCTTACTAGGGGCCAGGCTGCGTAATCTGCTCTGGTTTGCTTTCAGGAGCTTTTGTTCCCTGAGTGCTCTCCATAGAGTTCTGGAGAACAGGAATAAAAATGGCGGCCTCGTGGTCTCAGGCTGGAGAAGCCCAGAGCCCGGGGCCCCACTCCTCAGTGCGCCCTCAGAGAATAGCACCCAGTAACTCCTGTCTGCCTGACCTCTGGCCTCGCTCTGAGCTCACTGAGCCTGCGACCAGTTCAAGGGAACCCCGAGCTGTGAGTTCACTGTCGGCTTTGTCCCTGCAGCCGGCTTCCCCGTTCTAATACCTGTAAGCTCTGTGACACTCAGACACCCCCGATCCTTTGTGACCCTGCGGGACCTGAGGCCACGCTGACTCCGCGTGGGCTTCACGCTGGTTTAGCCTCTGGAGTGATGTCGCTCAGCGGAACAGACTTTTAAAAGTCCTGATTTTGTGCTCCGTTGCTCCGCTGCTTGCGGGGAGCCGGCCCCTCCCCCCGGGGTCTGTCTTCCCTGTCGCTTTGGATTCACTTCTCCGCCAGTCCTACCTTTCAGAAAGTGGTTGGTTTTCTGTTTCTAGAATTGCTTTTCTTCTTCTTTTCAATCTGCCGATGGATTTGTAGGTGTTTGCAATCTTTAGATATGCTATCTAGCTGATAACCCGCTAGGTGAAGTAGTCTCAGCCTGCTACTTCTCCGACACCTTGACTCTTCCCCCCAGTCTTAGAGTATTCTTAATTTGAGTATATGCTTACTTTTACCAGTGTGTTTCATATTTTCATTTGTTTTCATATTCAAATTATTATCCTGTCATTTCAGCTTGTAGAACTCTTTGGCATTTCTTCTAAGGAAGGTCTGGTGGTGACAAATTGACTCAGGTTTTGTTTTTTTGAGGGGTGGGGAGAGGCGATAGTCTTTATCTCTCCATTTCTGAAGAAGTACTTTGCCAGATAAAGTATTTTTGGTTAGCAGTATTTTTCTTTCAGAAAGCACTTTGAATATGTCATTCCATTTTCTTCTGTCCTGCAAGTTTCTACCAAGAAATCCACTATCCTCCATTATATTGAGGATTTTTTTTCTCTTACTGCTTTAAAACTTCTTTCTTTTTCTTTGATATTAGTTTAATTATAATGTGCCTTGGAGATGATTGTTTTGTGTTGAAATTTTGAGGTGAATGATTAGCTTCTTGAATTTGTATGTCCAAATCTCTACCCATATTTGGGAAGTTCTTAGTCAGTGTTTTTTAAATACTTTCTGCCCCCTTTTATCTCTCTTCTCCTTTTGGAGACCTTAATAATGTGTAGATTGTGTGTTTTCTCCTTTTTTTTCCTATTGGGTGTCATGAGGTAGGTGAAGTTGGTACAGTCTGTGGAATGCATGAAGGTAGTGGCAAATGGTATGCAGGAAACCATACTAAGATCTGCAGGAAGAGGAGAAAGTGGAGATAGCTGGGGACAGTTGAGGGAGGGTGTCCTAAACTGAAGGTATCTGGAATGCTCAGGTGGGTTCCCATTCAGTTTGGCTCCCCACCTGACAGAACTTAATAGATAGTTAACACAATGATAGTAGGAGATTTTAAGGCTACTTTTAATAACATATATATCAATCAGATGCAGATAAATAAGGAAGTAGAGGATTTCAACAACACTATAGACCAGTTGGACCCAATAATGATATACAGAACACTCCACCCAACAATAGTAGAAAACACATTCTTCTCTAGTGCCATGAGACATTCTTGAGAATAGATCACATTTTAGCCTACAAAACAAGTCTTAACAAATTTAGAAAGATTGAAATCATACCAAATATCTTTTCCAAGTAACCACAGTGGAATGATATTAGAAATCAATTGCAAAAGGAAAACTAGAAAATTCACAAATGTGTGGAAACTAAACAACACACTTTTAAACCACCAAATAAGTAAAAAATAAACCACAAATGAAATTAGAAAATATCTTGAAACAAATGATAATAAAAACAAAACATACCAAAACTTAAGGGATATACTAATAGCATTATGTTAAAAGGGAAGTTTATAGTGATAAATGCCTACATTATAAAAGGAGAAAGATCTCAGACAACCTAATTTTATACCTCAGTTAAAAAAAGAACAAACTAAACAAAAATTAGCTAAGTAAGTAAAATATATAAGAGCAGAATAAATGAAATAGAAAATAAAAAGTTTAAAAACCAGTGAAACTGAGTCAGTTTTTGAAAAGGTCAATAAAATAAACAAACCCTTAATTAGACTAAGGAAAAAGAAAAATTATTTTATAAATAGAATTAAAAACAAAAGAAGAGACTACAACTGATGCCACATGAAATAAAAAAAGATCATATGAGAATACAATGAAAAAGTATTCCTCAACAAACTGGACAACCTATAAGTAATAGACAAATTTCTAGAAACATAACCTACAAAGACTGAACCATGAAGAATTAAAAGGCCCAAATGAACCTATTACTAATGAGGTGTGATTAAAGTAGTAATGAAAAACTTCCCCAAAAAGAAAATAGTTTCACTGGAGAATTCTACCAAAGATTGGAAGAAGAGTTAACACCATTCCTTCTCAGACTTTTCAAAAAAATTAAAGAGGAAGCACACTTTCAAATTCATTTTATGAGGCACTATCTTGATACTAAAATCTGACAGAGATACTATGAGAAAATAAAAGGGCATACCAATAGCCCTGGTTAATATTAATACAAAAATACTTAACAAAATACCAGTGAACTGAATTCAAGAATACATTAAAAGGATTATACATTGGGGCACCTGTGTGGCTCAGTCAGTTAAGCATCAGACTCCTGATTTTGGCTCAGGTCATGATCTCAGGTTATGACATTAAGCTCTTTTGGTTTCCCCTCTCCCCCTCTGCCTCTCTCACCCCAGCCCCTGCTCACATGCTCTTTCTCTCTCTCTCTCTCTCAAAAAAAGGTTATACAGACTATGATTATATGCCAGTATGATTTATTCCTGCAATATAACAATGGCTCAACATATGAGAACTAGTCATTTTTTTTCCTTCTAAATCTTTTTTTTTTTTTAATTTATTTGACAGAGATCACAAGTAGGCAGAGAGGCAGGCAGAGAGAGAGGAAGGAAAGCAGGCTCCCTGCTGAGCGAGAGCCCGATGCGGGGCTCGATCCCAGGACCCTGGGATCATGACCTGAGCCGAAAGCATAGGTTTTAACCCACTGAGTCACCCAGGTGCCCCGAGAGCTAGTCATTTCAATAAATTATATTAATAGGAGGAAGGATAAAAACCATATAATCATCTCAATGCAGAGAAAGCATTTCATAAAATTCATTGCCCTTTCTTGATCAAGACCTCCAGCAAACTAGGAACAGAAGGAAATTATTTCAATTTGATAAAGGCCAAATATTAAAATCCCACGGCTAAGGTCATACTCAGTGGTGAAAAACTGAAAGTTTTCCTTCTAAGACCAGGTATAAGGCAAGGATTCCCTCTCTCACTTCTATTCAATATAGTAGTGAAAGTCATAGAGTATTTAGGAAAGAAAAAAGTAAAAGTCATCCAAATCATAAAAAAAGAAGTAAAATTATCCATGTTCACAGATGACACAAATTAATAGGTAGAAAACCCTATAGATTCCATCAAAAAACCTGTTAAAACTAATGAACAGGGGCGCCTGGGTGGCTCAGTGGGTTAAGCCTCTGCCTTCGGCTCAGGTTATGATCTCAGGGTCCTGGGATCGAGCCCCTCATCGGGCTCTCTGCTTGGCAGGGAGCCTGCTTCCTCCCTCTCTCTGCCTGTCTCTCTGCCTACTTGTGATTTCTGTCTGTTAAATAAGTGAATAAAATCTTTAAAAAACAAACAAACAAACAAACAAAAACACTAATGAACAAATTTAGTAAGGATGCAGGATGCAAAATTTACACATAAAAATCAGTTGTGTTTCTTTCATACATTAAAAATGAACATTCTTAAATGGGAATTAAGAAAACAATCTCGTTTAGAATAACATTAAAAATATTTAGGCATAAATGTAGCCAAGGAGACAAAAGACTTGTACACTGAAAGCCATAAAACATTGCTGAAAGAAATTAAAGAAGACACAAAGAAATAGGAAGACGTCATAAGTTTGTGGATGGAAAATGTCATATTATTTAAATATACTATCTAAAAACATACAGATTCAATGCAAATCCTATCAAAATCCTAATGGCATTTTGCAGACATAGAAAAAAATTAATATTCACATCAACTCTCAAAGGATCTTGAATAGTGAAAACAATCTTGAGAAAGAAAAATAAAGGAGGCCTCACACCTGATATCAGAACTTGCTACAGTAATCCAAACAGTGTGGTGATGGCATAAAGACATACAGAGACCAAAGGAATAGAATGGAGAACCCAGAAACAAACCCTTATGTATACGGCCAAATGATCTTTCACAAGTCTGCCAAGGGTACACAATGGGCAAAGATTAGTCTCTTCAACAAATGATGTTAAGAAAACTGTGGACCTATATGCAAAAAATGGAGTTGATTCTTACCTTATACCATGCAGGAAAGTTAACTCAAGTTGGATTAAAAAGCTTTAATATTTGAAACTACTAAAATCTTAGAAGAAAACATTAGGGAAAAAGCTTTATGACATTAGATTTGGGGATGATTTCTTAGATATGACACCCAAAGCACAAACAGTGAAAGGAAAGGGAGACAAATGGGATTACATCAAACTGAACTGTGCAGCAAAGGAAACCGTCAAGGAAGTGGAAAGGCAACTACTGAATGGGAAAAATATTTGCAAACCATATATGTGATAAGAAGTTAATATCTAAAATATCTAAAAAATCCTACAATTCAACAACAAAATATAACAAGTAATCTGATTAAAAATTGGGCAATTCCTTTTTTTTTAAGATTTTATTTATTTATTTGACAGAGAGAGATCACAAGTAGGCAGAGAGGCAGGCAGAGAGGGGAAGCAGGCTCTCTATTGAGTAGAGAGCCTGATGCGGGGCTCGATTTCAGGACGCTGGGATCGTGACCCGAGCCAAGGGCAGAGGCTTAACCCACTAAGCCACCCAGGGGCCCTGAGAAGCTGGGCAGTTCTTGAGTAGATAGTTCTCCAAAGAAGCATGGGAAAAGCTATTCAACATCACTAATCATCAAGGAAATGCAAGTCAAAGCCATAATGAAATATCTATTACCTTACCCCTATTAGGATGGCCACTATCCAAAACAAAACAAAAAAAACAACAAGCAGAAAATAACAAGTGTTGGTGAGGATATGGAGAAATTAGAACACTTGTATACTGTTGTCATTATGTAAAATGAGGTAGATGTTATGGAAAGCAATATGGAGATTCCTCAAAATATTAAAAATAGGATTACAATATGGTTTAACATCCCACCTCTGGATATATACTGAAAATAATTAAATACTGGATCTGGTAGAGATATTTGTGGCCCCATGCTCATTGCAGTATTAGTTACAGTAGTGAAAATGTAGAAGCAACCTGAATGTCTATTGATGGATGAATGGATAAAGACACTGTGGTATATACGTACACCAAATATGTATGTAATGTATTTGTATGTAAAATACTGTTTAGCTTTAAAAAAAGAAGGAAATCTTGTCATATGCTACCATGCAGATAAACCTTGAGGACATTGTGCTAAGTGAAATAAGCCAGTTACAAAAAGAGACATACTGTATGATTCCACTTATACGAGGTATCCAAAACAGTCAAACTCTTAGGAACAGAAAATGAATGATGGTTGACAAGGGCTGGGAATACAGCAAATAGGGGAGTTTTTGCTTAATGGGTATAGGGTTTCAGTTTTACAAGATGAAAAATTCCAGAGACCTTCTGTACAGCGTGGTATGTATAGTTAACACTGTTGCATACAAAAAAATGGATAATATGGTCAATTTTAATGTTCTGTGCTTTTACTACAGTTGAAAAATAAAAGGGACATGAAACTGGTGGTTGGTTATGTTCATAATTTTGGTGTTGAGGTTGTGCTGATGATTTCAAGGATGCAGTTATATGTCAAATATTACCATTTTATGGTGTATATATGTGCAGTTCATTTGTATGTTAACTGTATCTCAATAAAGTTAATGTTACAGGAAATATGATATATCTCCATTTTTTTTAGGTCTGCTTTGTTATTTCTGTGGATGGCCTGATTTCTAATTTTTGGCTATTTTAACACTTACAGCTCTTAGTATTTCTAACACAGGTAAATATAAGATGTCTAACTCTGAATATCAAGTTGCACTTATTCCTTCAGTTCAAGGACAGTTATGTCTTCTAACATGAAACAAGTTTGAATAAGCTTAGGAATATGGGAACTAGTACTTAGTATTTTTTCAAATACACAGATATATACATACTCAATTATCACTATTCTCAACTTCACATCTTAATAAGTTTATTTTTTAATTCATTAACTTTTTATTTTTTATGTTTTAAGTTTTTATTTAAATTCTAGTTAATAACATATAGTATAATATTAGTTTTAGGAGTAGAATTTAGTGATTCATCAATTATGTATAATAACGAGGTCTCACCACAAATGCCTTCCTTGGGGTGCGTGGGTGGCTTAGTTGGTTAAGTGTCTGCCTTTGGCTTGGATCACGATCCCAGGGTCCTGAGATTGAGCCCTGCATCAGACTCCCTGCTCCGTGAGGATCCTGCTTCTCCCTCTTCCTCTGCCACTCCTTCTGCTGTGTTCTCTCTGTCTCTTGAATAAAGAAATAAATAAAATCTTTAAAAAATAATACTCCATGCTCATCACAGTGCCCTCCTTAATACCCATTACCCATTTATCCTATCCCCCACTCACCTCACCTCCAGCAACCCTCAGTTACTTCTCTATAGTTAATAGTCTCTTATGATTTGCCTACCTTTTTTTCCTTCCTTCGCCTACATTCCTGTTTCTTAAATTCCACATATGAATGAAATAATATTGTATTTGGCTTTCTCTGGATGACTTACCTTAGCATAATACACTCTAGTGCCATCCGTCATTGCAAATGGCAAGATTTCATACTTTTTCATGGTTGAGTAATATTTCACTGTGTATGTGTATATAATAAATACACACCACATCTTCTTACTCATTCATTAGGTGATGAACATTTGGGCTTTTTCCATAATTTGGGTATTGCATGTGCATGTGCCCCTTCAAATCAGTTTTTTTTTTTGGTATCATCTGGGTAAATACCTACTAGTGCATTTGCTGGGCCATAGGGTAGCTCCGTTTCTACCTTTTTAAGGAAACTCCATGCTGTTTTCCAGAGTGGCTGCAACAGTTTGCATTCCCACAGTCAGTTCAAGAGTGTTCCCCTTTCTCTACATTCTTGTCAACCTGTTGTTTCTGGTGTTGTTAATTTTAGCCATTCTGATAGGTGTGAGGTGATATCTCATTGTGGTTTTGATTTCTATTTCCCTTGTGATGAATGATGTTGAACATCTTTTCATGTGCCATCTCTATGTCTTCTTTGGATAAAAAGGTCTGTTCATGCCTTCTGCCCATTGCTTAAATGGATTATTTGGATTTTGCATGTTTAATTTGATAAGTTCTTTATATATTTTTGATACTGACCCTTTATTAGATATGTCATTTGCAGATATCTTCTCCCATTCCTAAAGTTGGCTTTTAGTTTTGGTAATTGTTTCTTTCACTGTGCAGAAGCTTTTCATTTCAGTATATGTGCTGCCAAAGCAAGCACCAGATGCTTTTTATCTTGATGAAGCCCCAATAATTCACTTTTGCTTTTGTTTCCCTTGCCTCCAGAGATGTATCTAGTAAGAAGTTGCCTTGGCCAATGTCAGTCAATGTCAAAGAGGTTGCTGTGTGTGTTCTTCTCTAGGATTTTGATAGTTTCCTGTCTCACATTTAGATCTTTCATCCATTTTGAATTTATTTTTGGGTATCGTGTAAGAATGTGGTCCAGTTTCATTCTTCTCCATATTGCTCTCTAGTTTTCCCAACATCATTTGTTGAAGAGGCTGTCTTTTTCCTACTGGATGTTCTATCCTGCTTTGTCAAAGATTAGTTGACCATAGAGTTGTGGGTCCATTTCTGGGTTTTCTGTTCTGTTCCATTGCTATATATATCTGTTTTTGTGCCAGTACCATACTGTCTTGGTCACTACAGCTTTGTAGTATAGCTTAAAATCTAGAATGGTGATGCCTTCTGCTTTCTTTTCTTTTTTAGAATTGCTTTGGATGTTCAGGGTCTTCTGTGGTTCCACACAAATTTTAGGATTGTTTGTTCTAGCTCTGTGAAAAATTCTGGTGGTATTTTGATAGGGATTGCATTAAATGTGTAGATTCCTTTGGGTAGTATAGACTTTTTTTTTTGACATCTTTTTAAATTTCTTTTTTAAATTTCTTTTCAGTTTTCCAGAATTCATTGTTTATGCACCATACCCAGTGCTCCATGCAGTACATGCCCTCCACAATACCTACCACCAGGCTCACCCAACCTCCCATACTGTTCCCCCCAAAACTCTCAGTTAGTTCCAGAGTCCATAGTCTCTTATGGTAGTATAGACATTTAACGATATTTCTTCTTTCAGTCCATGAGCATGGAATGTTTTTCCTTTTCTTTGTGTCTTCCTCAACTTCTTTCATAGATATTATATAGTTTTCAGACTACAGATCTTTTACCTCTTTGGTTAGGTTTATTCATAGGTATCTTATAGTTTTTGATACAGTTGCAAATGGGATCAATTCGTTGATTTCTCTTTCTACTGCTTCATTATTGGTATGTAGAAATGCTACAGACTTCTGTACATTGATTTTGTATCCTGCAACTTTACTGAATTCATGTATTAATCTAGCAAGTTTTTGGTAGATTCTTTCAGGTTGTCTGTACAGAATATCATGTCATTTGCAAATACTGAAAGCTTGAGTTCTTCCTGCTGATTTGGATGCCTTTAATTTCTTTTTGTTATCTGGTTGTTGAGATTAGGACTTCCAATACTATGTTAAATAACAATGGTGATAGTGAAACATCCCTGTCTTATTCCTGATAAAAGAAAAGTTCTCAGTTTTTAAATTTTTTTTTTAAAGATTTTATTTATTTATTAGAGAGAGAGAGGGGGAGAGAGCAAGCACAAGCAGAAGAATGGCAGGCCGAGGCAGAGGGAGAAGCAGGCTCCCTGCTGAGCAAGGAGCCTAATGTGGGACTCGATCCCAGGACGCTGGGATCATGACCTGAGTCGAAGGCAGCTGCTTAACCAACTGAGCCACCCAGGTGTCCTGAAAAGTTCTCAGTTTTTCCCCATTAAGTATGATGCATGATCTTTTATATATGGCCTTTGTGATATTGAGGTATGTTCCCCCATTCATACTTTGTTGTGGGTTTTTATCAAGAATGGATGCTATAGTTTGTCAAATGCTCCTTATGCATCTATTGAGAAGATCATATGGATCTTATCCTTTTATTAATATGCTATATCATGTTGAATGATGTGCAAATATTGAACCAGTGTTGCAATCCTGGAATAAGTTCCACTTGACCATTCTTCTAATGTACTTCTGAACTTGATTTGCTAGTATCTTGTTGAGAATTTTTGCATCCATATTCATTAGAGACATTGGCCTATAATTCTCCTTATTAGTGGGGTCTTTGATTTTGGAATCAAGTTAATGCTGGCCTCACAGAATGAGTTTCAAAGTTTGCCTTCTATTTCTATTTTTTGAACAGTTTGAGAAGAATATATATTAACTCTTCTTTAAATGGTAGAGTTTTTTTGGGAAGCTGTCTGGCGCTGGACTTGTGTTTGTTGGGAAATTTTTGATTATTGATTCAATTTCTTTGTGGTTATGGGCCTGTTCAAATTTTCTATTTCTTCCTGTTTCAGTTTTGGTAGTTTATATATCTGGGAATTTATCCATTTCTTCCAGATTTCCTAATTTGTTGTCCTATAATTTTTCACAGTATTCTCTTTTGTTTGTATTTCTGTAGTGTTGGTTGTGATCTTGCCTCTCTCCTTGAAAATTTTGTCTATTTGAGTGCTTTCTCTTATCTTTTGATAAGTGTGACTAGATTTTATCAGTTTTATTATTTTTTTAAGGAACCAGCTTCTAGTCTCATGGATCTGGGTTTTTTGTTTTGTTTTGTTTTGTTTTTGTATAGCATTTATTTCTGCTCCAGTGTTTATTATTGCCCTTCTTCTGATGGCTTTAGAATTCATTTGTTCTTTCTTTCTTTTTTAAAAATTTGATTTAATTTTTTTTTCAGTGTTCCAAGATTCATTGTTTATGCACCACATCCGGTACTCTATGCAATACGTGCCTTCCTTAATACCCACCACTAGGATCACCTAACATCCGTACCCACCCCCCTCCAAAACACTCGGTTTGTTTCTCAGAATTCACAGTCTCTCATGGTTTGTCTCCCCCTCCGATTTCTTTTCTATGTCCTTAATGTGTAAGGTTAGGTTGTACATTTGAGATTTTTCTTGTTTGTTGAGGTAGGCCTGTAGTGCTATATACTCTTATGACTGCTTTCGCTCCATCCCAGTGTTTTGAACCACCGTTCATTTTCATTTGGCTTCATGTGTATTTTTAGAATTTCTTTTTTTTTTAATTTTTTATTTTTTATAAACATATATTTTTTATCCCCAGGGGATTTCTTTTTTAATTTTCAGGTTAGCCCATTCATTCTTTAGGAGGAATCTTATTTAATTTATTTTATTTTTTTTTTAATTATGTTCAGTTAGCCAGCATATAGTACATCATAAGTTTTTGTTGTAGTGTTCAACAGTTCTTTAGTAGGAAATCTTTAACCTTTATGTATTTGTGGCCTACCAGTTTTTTCCTTGTGGTTAATTTCAAGTTTCATAGCATTGTGGTGGGAAAATATGCATGGTATGGTCTCCGCCTTTTTATATTTGTTGAGGACTGATTTTTCACCCAATAAGTGATCTATTCTGGAGAATGTTCCATGTGACCTGAAAAAGAATATTTATTCTGTTGCTTTAGAATGAAATATTCTGAATATATCTGTTTAAGTCCATTTAGTCTGCTGTGTTGTTCAAAGCCATCATGTCCTTGTTGATTTTCTGCTTTGAATTCTGTCCATTGTGCTAAGTGGGGTGTTAAAGTCCCCTACTATTATTGTATTATTATCAATTAGTTTCTTTATGTTTTTTATTAATTGATTAATAATCAATTAATTGTGCCCAAGTGGGGCATACATATTTACAATTGTTAGATCTTCTTGTTGGATAGACCGCTTTATTATGACATAGTGACTGTCCATCTCTTGTTATAGTCTTTGGTTTAAAATCTAGTTTATTTGATGTAAATGTGGCTATTCAGGCTTTCTTTTGATGTCTGTTAGCACAATAAATGGTTCTTATCCCATCACTTTCAATCTGCCAGTATCTTAAGGCTTAAAATGAATTTCTTATAGGTGGCATATAGATGGGTCTTATTTTTTTTAATCCATTCTGTTACCCTATATATTTTGATTGGCACATTTAGTCCATTTACATTCAGAGTGATTTTTGAGGCATACTGAGGCTGTGGTGCTAAGATAAAGAGTTTTGGAGGAGCCTTATAGCAGGCCAAGAGTAAATCATAATGATGATTAGAAAAGCCCTTCATATTTATTGCTACAGGTTTTATAACAAAATGTTATGGTAACTTTCCAGTGCTGACCAAGGGCATTCATAACATACCCTAAGACTTTTGCTATATGGTTGGGACATCTTTTGTTTGTGAGACTCCCCAGGCAGACAAGATATTGCCAGAACTAACTAATGCCTATATTGTCCCTGAAGTTTCAGGGCTAGGTATTTCATGTTACTATTTGCCTTTTCTGTCTCCAGTGGGCCAGAGAAGCTTCTCTTCTAAATATATTAGAACTTTGTCACTCTAGTCTACTGGTATTGCTTAAGACTTTAAATTGACTCCAGTCCATGGCTGATTAATATATAAACAGGGAATCTCTTTTAGAATTCTTTTAACCACTATTTCTAAATTTTTCAAGGCAGGGAACATGATTTCAAAACACACTTGTGTTAGTTAACATTAATGTGAGCTATCCCTTCATCTTGAAGTGTCAACAACCTATAGACTTACATACGTATACCTCTTTCTGGACCTTATAGATAGTGGAGTGTGAGAGAATCTGTGTTCAGATGAGACACACTAACTGTACTGAGATGAAGCTAAATATTTAAGTAAAATTGGAGCAATATACACATACACCAGATGTTTCTAATTGTTATATATATGTCTTTTTTTTTAAGACCCAAACATCTGGCTTATTACATTCTTTTGTAGTTTTGGGTGATACAGCCTTAGGCATGATGTGTAAAATAATGAGTTATAATGGTATTTCTACCTTGTAACACTGACAGTGTTAAAAATACATATAGTTTATTTTTTACATATTGAAATAAAATAATCATTTTAAAAATGGAATGGAGTTATGGGTGATTGTTACATGTTGATTAATTTATTTTCTTAATTTTTTTGAAAAATGTCATAAAACAAGGTTATCTAAGAAATAAAGTAAATGGAACGGAACTTAATTGAAAATTCAGTAGTAATAGGGAATTAAGAGAAAGGAGAAGATAAGAAGAAATAACAGGAAGAAGCAATGTGCAGAATTACCTGAGCAACATTTAAAACTTCATGTAATATGGACACTGTTTTTTTTTCTGAAAGTGAAATTTGATGTTTAAATAGTTTCTTTGTAATTTTCCTAACCTCTATGTTCACTTTTCCCTAAAGCAGCATTTATGACATGTGGCTTTTGAAAACTTAAGATTTAACTACCTTTTTGTTAATTTAATAGATGGGTAAGCCAAGGGTAAAGTCATTTTTAATTTTTAAAGTAAAAGAACTTTGCATTTTGATATAATTTGCAGGCTTCTGAAAATGTTCAAAAACAGTATTAAGAACTCTCAAATATTCAATATATAATCTTGATTCTCTAAATGTTAACATCTTTTTTGTTATTATTAACATCTTATATAATAATACTACAATTATAAAAATTAGGAAGCTAATATTGATATAATATTATTATCTAATCTATAGGCCTTATTCATATTTTAACAATTAATGTCCTTTTTGGCCCAGAGGCATACATCACCATTAATTTTCACATGTTCCTTTAATCTGGAACAACACTCTAATCTTTTTTTTTCTTTTTTTTTTTTGTCTATTATGACTTTAGCATTTTTGAAGAGTACTTGCCAGTTATTTTTGTAGAAGAGTCTTCATTTTGGGTGTGTCAGACATTTCTTCATGATTAAGATTACCAAAGAAGCAAGTGTTATGTTTTTCATAGTGTGAGATCAGGAGACACATGATTAAGATTTTTCCCATTACTAGTAATGTTAACATTTATTATATTATTAAGGTAATATTTGTCAGTTTTCCTCACTGTAAAGTTAACATTTTTTCTTTTACAATTAGTGTCTGGTGGTATTATCTTTTAAGACCATGAAAATACCCTGTTTATCTTTAGACACTTGACCACTAATCTTTTTAATCCATTGATGATTTTTGCCTGAAACATTTGGTGTTTGTTAACTGTTAATTTTCTACTTTCATTATTTTTTACATATATTAGTTCAACTTATAAGGAAGACCTGTTCCTTCTCCCTCATTTATTTACTCAATTATTTATATTAGTATGGGCTGATGTATTTTTTCTTATTTTGTGAGCTATAATCCATTACAAACTTTATTATTCTGTTTTTCAAATTGTTTCATGTTTGGTAATCCACATCCTCTCCAACATTTGTTTTTTCTTGTCTTTTTGATACTAGCCATTCTGACTTGTGTGAAGTGATAACCCATTGTGGTTTTGGTTTGAATTTCTGATGATTAGTGATGTTGAACATTTTTTGATGTGTCTGTTGGCCATCTGCCTCTCTTCTTTAGAATAATGTCTATTCAGGTCATCTCCCCATTATTAAATTGGGTTATTATTATTATTGTTATTGTTATTTTTTTTTTTGGTGTTGAGTTATAGGAGTTCCTTATGTATTTTAGATGTTAACCTCTTATTGGATGTATCATTTGCAAATATCTTCTGTTTAATAGGTTGCATATTCATTATGAGGATGGTTTCCTCCACTGTGCAAAAACTTTTTAGTTTGATGTAGTCCCAATTGCTTAGTTTTACTTTTGTTTATATTTGCCTAGTGAGAAATATCCAAAAAAAATATTGGTAAGGTTGATGTCTGAGAAATTACTGCCTATATTTTCTTTTAGGGGTTTTATGGTTTGGGGTCTCACATTTAGGTCTTTAATCAATTTTGAGTTTATTTTTGTGTATGGTGTAAGAAAGTGATATTGTTTCATTCTTCTGATTTTCACAAACCATTTATTGAAGGGATTCTCCTTCCCCATTGTATATTTTTGTTTCTTTTGTCATAGATTATTTGACCATACCAGTATGAGTTTACCTGGGCTCTCAATTCTATTTCACTGATCTGTATGTCTGTTTTTGTGATAGTACCATACTGTTTTTATTATTCTAGCTTTACAGTATAGTTTGAAATCTGGGATTATGATACCTCCAGCCTTGTTCTTTTTATCTTAAATTGCTTTGGCTACTCAGGGTTTTTTGTGGCTTCATATAGATTTTAGGATTTTTTTTTTGTTCTAGTTCTATGAAAATATTGTTGGGATTTTGATAGGGATTGCGTGGAATTTGTAGTCTACTTTGGGTAGAATGGACATTTTAATAATATGAACATGAACATGGCTTATCTTCCATTATATGTATCATTAATTTCTTTCATCAATGTCTTAGTAGTTTTCAGAGTTTAGGTCTTTCACCCCATTGGTTAAATTTTCTTCTGGTGGGCCCAGTGAATTGCGCTCAACTAGACACACACACACACACACGACAAATTAGAAGAAAACAGTGTCTGCTAATATTTTAGTGTATTTTTGGATGGTGCACTTATGGGTGATTTTTATTTTGTGTTTTTCCAAATTGTCCATAAATCAGTATGAATCATTTAACATCATTAGGAAAATAATAATGCAACCAAAGATTTTATTTAAGTAATGTGGTGCTATTGGGAGAGGAAGGGTATGCATGGTGAAGAAAACTACCTAGGGAAAGGTGTCCAAGGGTTGGTAGCCAGAGGAAGAGGAAATACAAAAGAGAGATTCATTTATTATACCTAGTGTATTTTTTAATGACTCTGAGGAGAAACAATCTGAGGAAAAGAAATTATTTAAAAGAAACAATGTTCTTGAAAATGAAAGGATTCATCATGAACTGAGAATTGACACAGTGATTTCCAAGTGTTTTAGATTTGGAACTCATACTGTTCAGGAAGACATTTCATTTTTTCTTATTTCATAGTTATTGTTATCTATTAATTTAGAAAAATTTAGAAAAAGACACTGAATATAAAAAGTGAAAAAAGTTGAATTTACCTAGACTTATGCTCTTCAGGGGGAAGCATTGTTGACATTTTAATGGATATATCCTCTGAGACATTTTTCTAAATAAATAAATAAATAATTATGTAAAAAATATATATATCAACTGTTTTTAATCATATTGGACATTATTTCATAAGTTTGTCTTTAATTGCCATCATAAATGTTTTATTTAAGTAGAAGTTGCTGTGTTTTAAATGAAGTTAAACTGAAATTAAATTGGTTTTGGGAACTTTATGACATCTCTGGGGATGATTGAAAACCCATGTAATTTTGAAAGCAGGGCTAGGATTCCCTAAATCAGAAGATTCCAGACAGTGACTAAATAGTCTAGTAGCTTTGCTGACACCACTATTATAACTCCAGTATTCTCAATTCAAAACACATGAATGAATGGAGTCTTGAAAGCAGTTGGATTCTAAGAAGTTCTTGTTTCTTGGCTTTAAATATTTAAATTAATTAATTATTATTATTATTTTTTTTGCCACACAAAATATAAAAAGCAATACCTTGGTAAGAATAACCTTGTGTCTTTTGATTTTTCTTTTTGGCTAAAATTGCTTTCTCTTACTTCTGCCCTAACTCATTTTAAGTTGACCTAATTCTAAACCATGTGACAAGCTAAATAAAATGAAAACGCAAAAAGAATTCTTGCAGTAAATTGCCTAAGTAAGCATTCTGCAGATAATTAGGAGTATACAGATATTACTGGAAGTGAAGAAAATGAGGCTGAACACTATAAAAGTTAAGTCTGGGCGGCTCTTAAAGATAGTTTAGGACTTCCTGATCAGCATTGTTTACTTATATGCAGCTTCCTAGGTACTTACCCTGTTCCCCCAACTTTTCCATTTACTGAATCAGGTGCTTTGGAGGTGAAGTCAAAGAGTTTAATTCCCAGGTGATTTAAAAATTTTTTTCAGCTTTTTTGAGGCATAATTGACAAATAAAATATTTTAAATGCACATGATAATTTGATATATATACACATTGTGAGAGGATAACCTCTATTTAGTTTATTAACATAACCATCACCCCAGTTATTTACCTTTTATTTGTGTGTATGTGTGAGTGTGTTGGTGTGAAGACTTAAGTACTCTCTTGACAAATTTCAATTATATAATGCAGTATTAACAGCTATAGCCACCATGTTAAACACTAGATCTGCAGACCTTATTCATCTTGTAACTGAAATTTTGTACATATTTCCAACATCTCTCTTTTTCTTCTGTCCTGTAGCCTCTGACAGCCACCATTCTACTCTCTGTTTCATTGAATTTGACTTTTTTTTTTTTTTTTAAGATTCTACATGTAAGTGATACCATGTAGTTTTTGTCTTTGTCTGGTTAATTTCACTTAGCATAATGCCCTCCAAATTCATCCATGTTGTCTGAAATGTCAGAATTTCCTTTTTTCAGGCTGAGTAATATTTCATTGTAAATTTATTACACATTTTCTTTGTTTATTCATCTATTGATGGACACTTAGGTTGTTTCCGTGTCTTGGTAATTGTAAATAATCCTGCAGTGATGCAGTGAACATAGGGGTGCTGTTATCTCTTTGAGATAACTTCATTGTCTTTGGATATAAACACGAAAATGGGATTGCTGGATCATATGATAGTTGTGTTTTTAATTCCTGAGGAACCTCCATACTGTTCCATAGTGGCTGTATAAATTTACATTCCCACCAGCAGTATACTAAGTGTTCCCTTTTCTCCACATCCTTGCCAGTATTTATTTCTTGTCTTTTTGATAATAATCATTGTAACAGTTGTGAATTGGCATGTCACTGTGGTTATGATTTCTATTTTCTTGGTGATTAGTGATGTTGAACATCTTTTCATGTACTCATTGGCCTTGATACTTTTTCTCTGGAAAAAGTACTTTTTCTATTTAAGTCCTTTGCCCATTTTGAATTCAGGTTACTAAGGTTTTTTGCTATTGACTTGTATAGGTTCTTTATATACCTTAGACATTAATCCCTTATTGGATATGTGGTTTAGAAATATTTTTTCCTATTCCATATGTTGCCTTTTCATTTTGTTGATTGACTGTTATGTTGCACAGAAGCTTTTTAATTTGATGTTGTTCCATTTGCTTGTTTTTGCTTTTCTTGCCTTTGCTTTTGATGTCAAATCCAAAAGATCATTACATAGACCAGTGTTAGGGAGCTTACCCATAATGTTTTCTTCAAGGAGTTTTAGTTTTATGTCTTACATTCAAGTCTTTTATCCATTTGAGTTGATCTTTGTGTTTGGTATAAGATAGGCATAGAGTTTTATTCTTTTGCATATAAATATTTAGTTTTCCCAGCACCATTTATTGAAAAACTATCATTTCCCAATTATTTACCATAATTATTGGCTCATTTGTTGGAAATTAATTGACCATATATGCATGGGTTTATTTATGGGATCTTTGTTCTGTTCCATTGATCTGTGTGTTTGCTTTTATGTTACTGTTTGATTAGTGTAGCCCTGTAAAATAATTTGAAGTAAGGAAGTGTAATGCCTCTAACTTTGTTCTTCTTCTTCAGGATTGCTTTAGCTAATTGGGGTCTTTTGTGGTTCCATAAAAATTTTAGGAGAGTTTTTTCTATTTATGCAAAGAAATGCCATTGGAATTTTGATAGAGATTGCATTCAATCTGTAGATTGCTTTGGGTAGTATGGACATTTTAACAATATTAATTCTTCCAAACCATAAATATGGAACACCTTCTCATTCTTTTGTGTCTTTTTCAATTTCTTTAATTAATGTTTTACAGATTTTAGTGTATACATCTTTCACCTTCTTAATTAAATTTATTCCTAAGTATTTTATTCTTTTTGATGCCGTTGTGTATGGGATTGTTGCCTTAATTTCTCTTTGCAGAAGTTTGTTACTAGTGTATAGAAACACAACTGATAATTGATATTGGTTTTGTGTCCTGCATCTTTACTGAATTCATTTATTAGTTCTAATAGTTTTTTGGTGGTGTCTTTAGTATTTTCTGTATATAGTTTCATGTCATCTGTGGGCAATTACAATTTTACTTCTTGCTTTCTGATATGGATGTCTTTTATCCCTTTTTCTTCCCTAATTGTTCTGGCTAGAACTTCCAGTAATGGGTTGAATAAAAGTAGTAGAAGTAGGCAAACTTGTTTTATTCCTTATCTTAGAGGGAAAAGCTTTCACTTTTTACCATTAGGTATAAAGTTATAGGCTTGTCACATATGGCTTGTCACATTGTTATGTTGAAGTACATTCCATTTCTACCAAATTTTTTGAGAGTTTTTAATTTGAAAAATGTTAAATTTTGTCAAATGCTTTTTGTACCTTTATTGAGATGATAATATGATTTTATCCTTCATTTTGTTAATGTGGTGTATTACATTTATTGATTTATGGATGTTGAGATATCCTGGGATGAATTACACTTGATCATGGTGTATGATTCTTTTAATGTGCTATAAAATTTAGTTTGTTGATATTTTTTGAGTATTTTTACACCCATATGCATCAGGGATATTGGCCTGTAATTTTCTTTTCTTGTAGTATCTCTGTCAGTCTTTGGTATCACGATAGTATTGGCCTTGTAAAATTAGTTTGAATGTGTTCTTTCCTCTTTTATTTTTTTTGGAAGAGTTTGAAAAGATTAGTAGTAATTCCTTAAATGTTTGTTAGAATCACCAATGAAGCCATCTGGTCCTGGACTTTTCTTTGTAGGGAAATTCTGATTATGATTTAGTCTCTTTACTAGTAATTTGTTCTTTTCAGATTTTCTGTTTATTCATGATTCACTCTTCGTAGTTTATATGTTTCTAGGCATTTATATCCATTTTTCCTGGGTTATCCAATTTGTTGTTATGTAATTGTTCACAGTACATAGGTGACTCTTTTGTATCCTGAGGTTTGAAAACCAACAGTTTAAGTCATACGTGAAGTCCCATCTCCTCCCGTGATAATCCAGTTGCTTCTAGTATTTGGTCTCTTCCTTAGCATCTCAGCTTAAGGAAGTTTCATGACTGATCACCAAGAACCATCATACAGGAACATCTTGGATGGTTGTATAACTACTAAAGCAGTGTCATATAGTCGAGCCAAGACCAGGACAGGTGTAGTGAGCAGCAGAGTCCAGGACAGACACTGAATCAGAATAGTAGAGAAGTTAAGTATAGGAGGAGTTGATGGGATAGTGTCGGGTTAATACACTACACATAGTGTCAGTTCAAGGATAGCAGTGCCTATTATTTACTGACATGGTTTTAGCCAAGTTAGAATGCAGATTCTATCAATGAGTAGGAATCATGCTGCCCTGAGATGTATCAGACCTGGCTTTACTAAGACAAACAGAATTATATTCCTTAAGGAGCTGACTTTTTGGTAGAGAGACAGTGAACAACTCATCCCTCAGTAGTCTGGGGTGACACATGGTAGCCAGATCCTGATGAAGAGATACTGGGGAGAAATCACAAGATTGGATGTAGAACAAGTTTGAAGGAAGGAGAGACTATGCTTTTTTTTTTTTTTTTTTTTTTAAATCATTCTTCAACATTTTGTTTCAGCTTCATTCAATATGAGACCTCAGGGAGAAATGGACTTATTTTGAGAATGAATAATACAGCCAAACATTAATCATTTGGGTTTTATTAGTCAGAATTTGTGATAATTTGGAGAGTGACTTAGCTGAAGTTTATCTAAGCTCCCCTGTGGAAATTTTCCCATCCCCCAAATTTCCTAAATAAATTGATTGTGTAAACTTAAGTAAACCTGCTTTCAGACATATTCAAAGTTCTTATTATATACAAGCAAGTGTAAAGCTAATCACAAATCATTTTAGAGCTGTTCCTAAATTTACTAGTAGTGAATTTAGTACATAGGAGCAGTCATTTAACTTATTCCACAATATTTATGGAATCCAAAAATAACATATTTATTTGTGAGGTGGCCTGTAATTTTAATTTTCTCTCTAGTTTCTTCCATATAGGGACTTCTGACTCCTCTTTTTACTTCTCCCTTCTCCCCCATCTCTCCTGACCCCTTTCTCTTGCTTTCCTTTTTCTTTTTTTTTTAACCCTGTCTCACTCTCCCTTTCTCCTTCCTCTTTTCTCTTTCTTCCTCTACCCCGATTCTATCTCCCACTTCTCTTGCTCTCTCTGCCTCTCTCTTCTGCTTCTAAGATGAGAGAAGTTTATATACATATGTTTTGCAGGATATGAAAGTGGTCAGTCTAAGTGTTTGCAAGGTGCTAAGTCTTCCTCTGAATTGCTTTGTGTGTGAGACTGGTGGTCCTTGGAAATGTCTATCCTCTAAGCACCAGCCCCTGGACTAACCACAGGTTGCCTGACCATGATTTTGAGAATGTGGGAAGCCCAAGGGGACCCTCTGTTTCTCCTGGATTTTTCCTTCAACTTTTTACATCAGCCGATCTGTAATTTAAATGACATACTTTGATTACTGGGGAAATATCCACCAGCACACATTTTCTTACAGAAATAAAGCATTCTGGTGGCAATTTATTAATGTTAAATTGCTTTTACAGCGCAGAACAAGAAAAAGACTCTAATTTGCACACACATTCTTCTGGAATGAAAGAATCTTTACCATCATGAAGCCATTTCAGCTGTCTCATCCCTAATTACCACTTGGTATCTCTCTCTCTCTCCCTTGCTCCTTCCCTAGTGTTCTCTTTGTTTTTAATTGGTGTTTTCAGCCATCTGGATCCACTAGCTTATGAAGGCATGAGAGAGAAATAGAACATAAAAGAAAACAAACTTCACCCATTTCAATCAAGTCCACATCTGAAAGCTCCCATATTTTACAGCATTTCCTTTGCTATAGGAAATATGGTGTCAGAATAAGCCAAGCTGAAAGGATGTCTGGGGATGAATGCAAAGAGAAATGCTAATGTCCCATTAGTGCTGAGGCCTGGACTCCAAAGCCCTTTCAGAAGAAGCTGCCTGGCATGTCAGTTTGCCACATGGTGGAGGAAAGGACCTAGAAGGTTTTACAGAGAGAAGTCTGAGTCTTGCAATCAGCCCCATCTGGATTTGAACCCTGGCTCAGCCATTTCTAACTTTGTAATTCAAGGCATATATATATATATATATATATATATATTTAATTTTTATATAATATATATTTAATGTATATTAATTAATATATATATTTAATTTATATATATTTAAATATATATATTTATTATTTATATATATATATATTTTGGTCTTTATTGTACTTCAGTTTTTTATCTGGAAAGACTGGGAAACAATAAAGTTGTGATTATTAAATGAAGAGAAATATGAAAATACTCATTAAATAATATTCTAAAATCTTGGTTTAAAAGCTATGGTAGCACTTATGATGGCTTTGGGGCCAAGTATTTATGGGAAGAATTTAGAGGTTGAAAGGAATTACTGCTAGACTTATCTTGAAGTTGTTTTGCACTGTAACTAGTGCACTATTTACCTAGATTGTGGTATAATTTGGGGTAAAAGACATTACAGAGCAAGCACCAGGATCCCTTGAAGTCACTCATTGGTATGGCCTCTGAACTTCATAATGATAACTACTGACAGTTTAAGAGAAATTGCTGTCAGGTATCTTCCGTGTCCTACTCCAAAACATGCTACCATGACTATTTTCATAAATCATCATCCTACTTCCTAAATGCTCTTCCATCTGTTTCTCTCTAGCTCTATTCTACCCTAATCCAGGCTATCATAGTTTCTTATCTGAGCCACAGATATGACCTCCAAAATAGTCTTTCCTTCTCAGATTCTTTTCCATTTTTCTTACTTAAGCCTGAATAATCTTTTAAAAGTTTTTTTTTAATATACCAAACGTGGCATTTACCTTGTAAAAGCATTAATGATTTTTTCATTGGCCATAGAATTAAAGTTCCATAGAAACAAAGCCTCTACATATTTCTCTAGCCACTGTTAATATTCCGACTACAAAGCACTTGGCCTTCTTTGCTCTTCTCTCCACACTGGATATGTCTAAATCCATGACTGCTTTGTGCTCACTCTCATCTCAGTGCTATTCTCTCTGTCTGGAATGTGCTTCTCTGCTTTCTTCAGCTATCTAATTTCTGTTCATACTCTCAATAGCTATTGGAATATCAAAATCTCATGGAAGACTTCCTTGATGGCTCTGATTAATTTAAGTTAATTTAATTTTACTTTTTAGAAGATTTTATTTATTTGACAGACAGAGCACAATCAGGGGAATGGCAGGGAGAAGGGGAGGGAGGAATAGGCTCCCTGCTGAGCAAGGAGCCCAATGCGGGTCTTGATCCCAGGACCCTGGGCTTATGACCTGAGCTGAAATCAAGAGTCAGGTGCTTAACCAACTGAACCACCCTGGTGATCCATTTTGATTTAAGAGCACAGAGCACTTGCAGTAATTTATTGGTAATTCATTTTTTCCCTTTCATTCAGTCATTTAATAAATAATGCTAGATACTGGGGAAATAATGATAAGCAAACGGATAAGAATCTATTTTCAGCTAGAGGCAGAACTTAAATAATCATGCAGATAAATCTATAATTACTAATTGTATAAAAGCTATACTGAAAAGCTACATACCCTGAAGACAGGGTATGTAGTGTTAAGAGAAGTTACCAACTGGGAAACCTGATTTGGCCAGTGAGGGAGGCATTTTCTAAGGAATTGATATTTGAACTGAGATCCCAAGAATGAACAGGAGTTAGCTAAGAGACAGAAAAGTCAGGCAGGGACAACATACATAAAGCCTGTGACAGGAGGGCATGTGACAAGTTTGGAGAATTGTGGTAGTGTGGCAAGAAAGTGATGAGAATGGAGAAGTAGGTGGTAGATGAATCAGGAAAAGATCTGTAGGTCAGATGAAGGATTTTGTACTTTATCTGGAACATTTTTGTAAGTCAATAATGGATTGGCAGGGCAGAGTAGATATGAGATACCTGTTGGGAGGATTTTCCTGTGTTACAGTGGATGGTGGCTCGAAGACTGGGACCTTAGAGATGAAAAAAAGTAGATGGACTTCGATATTTAAAAGGCAAAATGTACAAGACATACTGATGAATTGGATGTAGATGTAATGAGCCAAAGTTGCTTATAGAATTATAGTTGCTTATAGAATTTACTACAAAAGGAAACCTAGAAGAAGCCCAGATGGAAGTTCTGGAACTCACTTTTATATACATTGATTTTGAAATGCCTTGGTGACTCAACATACTTGGTTCCTCCTCCCCTGCTAAACTGTAACAAAGTCAGGATTTTTTGTTTGTTTGTTTGTTTGTTTTGTTTTTGTTTTTTCATCAGTATATATCTGGAAACTACTATATTACCTGGTATATTACAGGTGTGCAATGGATTTGTTGACTGATTGATACAAAAAGCTTGAATTCTAGCTTATGGGGTGAGTTTATTGAAGAGCCTTGTGCTGTCAGTTTCAGCAGCTAGTACCTCCTCTAACGTGGCCACAGGAGATGCTTCCCCTCTGAATTCAGTTGACCTCAGCTTCAGCTCTGTCCTTTCCCCTTAAACACTGTGTCAGTCTTGCTGATAAAAACAGGCATCCCCAACCAATACAATCTCCTTTTGCCAGACTGATCCACACCATGTGGTTTCCCTCCAATGTATTCACCAATGTGTGTCCATTCCAAAGTAATGACTTTCCTGTAGCCAGACTTATTGCCATATATTCCTGAGGAATCCATCCATAAGAAAACTCCTGAGGTCATCTGAGGATACTTTGGAAGGTCATCATCTGGATATTATTCATCTCTTACCAATTCCCCCATTCATGGTCTCTACCTCATGCCCCAGTAAATTTCTAAAACTTCTTTGTTCAATGTCTACTCTGGCATAAGTGTTATATAAAACATTGTAGTCTTCCAAGTGCAGTGTAACATTGACTCACAACAGAATAGCAACACAGCAGGTCTGATTTTCCCCATTAGTCCCATTATTTCTTGAACACACACAACCCTCATTCTAATAATAATAGCCTCTAATATTTATTGAGCACTTACTCTGCTCTGTGTGTTATTCTAAGTACTTGTTTTGATTTTGTTAATCCTCTCAACAATTCTATGAGGTAGGCATTGTTTCCACTTTATAGATGACAACACTAGGGCAAGAAAAGGTTAAGTACAGCAAGTACACCTGGCTTGAGTGTGGCAGGGCCAGGATTCACATTCAGGCAGTCTGGCTTCAGAGTCCTTACCCTTAACCACTGCACTTTGCTGTCTTTCTGCAGCTTTCCCCTAATACCTGGAAGCCAGGACAGTCAGGGTAAGGTAAAATTCAGTTTTTATTGGAATTCTTTGGAGCTTGTTTAGTCAGAAGCTTTAAAGATAATTTGTCTGAGTCCCAATGAAGTTTAAACATTTTTACTCTGGCATTTAGGTCTTCCTTAGTATGGCTCAGAATCATTATTCCCAGCCTTAGATCCCCATCCCAAGTATAGAAAAATTTTCTCACCAGTAGCTCCTCTCCAAGTTCCTATCTCAGGGTCTATGTGAATGCTCTCTACTGTCTCCATGTAGAATTCCCTGTCTCCTTCAGAATCTGTCTTAAATGTCTCCTTTTTCATGAAACTTTTTCTCAGGCCCTCAACTCTTCATGGGAACCCATAGAGCACTTTATCTATATGGTTTCTGTGGTACTTGTTATACTTTAAAAATATATTTATTTTGTAGGGTCATAATTGCACAGTTTTAGAGTTGAGATGAACCTTAACTGTTATTTATTATCTATTAACTATTATCTAACCCAACACATCTCATTCCTTTTTTAGAAATAATAATAATTTATTGAGACAAAATTAACCGCTTCAAGTGAAAAATTCAGTGGCATTTGGTGCATTCACAATGTTGTATAACCTACCTCTAGCTTGTTCTAAGTTCAGAGTAGAACCCCATACATATTAAGTAGTCTCTCCCTATTCCCATCTCCCCCAGTCCCTGGCAACCACCAATCTGCATTCCATCTCTATGAATATTTCACATAAATGGAACCATGCAACATGAGGCCTTTTATGTCTGTCCTGTCTTAGCATAATGTTTCAGAAGTTCATTCACATTGTATGTTCATTCACCTATATCAGTACTTTCAAAAAATAAATGAATAATATTTCATGATATGCATGTGTTACAGTTTATCTCTTTACCCATCGGTGGATGGAGTTTTTCCAGGTTTTGTTTTTTTTTAATACAGTCCTTTTGGAAAAGTTATTTGTAACTACCTAATCTTTTTTTGAGTTCTAGCCTCATTCCTTTTAAAATGAATTATTATTAGAAACCAGATGTGTAATATATACAAATGGATCTTCATAGATATAAGTAGTAGGAATGGAGCTTCTCAAATTGGAGTCTGGTGTGTGGCCCTTGTTTTGGAAATTAGACCACATGGCCCTTCCATGTGGTCTGCAGTTCTGTGTGGACCCAGTTTTAAGATTTTTTAATTTTTTTTTTTTAATTTGTCAGAGTGAGAGAGAGCAAATGCAGGCAAAGTGGCAGGCAGAAGCAGAGAGAGAAGCAGGCTCCCTGCTGAGCAAGGAGCCTGATACAGGACTTAATCCCAGGAACCTGGGAACATAATCTGAGCCAAAGGCAGTGGCTTAACCAACTGAGCCACCCCGGTGTCCCAGGACCCAGTTTTTAAGGCCTCTGAGGTACTTCATCTCTTCTGTTCTATATATGAAGAAACTGAAGCCCAGATTTGTATTGAAACCAAAAGGCTGGTTAGTGTGACAGTGCACCATCATCTGAACACATTTACATAACAAGAACCTGATGTAGCAGGAATTAACCAAAGTGGGCTTAGATAACACATTTTCAGGATATATATTTTATAATGAATATCCTGCATTTTCGTTCAGGAAAATTTACAGGAAACCCAAGAAGCAAAACCTTAACTCCTGATTCTTGTAAATACAGTATTTTATCTTATTATGAGAGATTTTTATATATATAGTTCTGTGGAAGTAGGTAAATCTACAACACAGTACAATGCAAAACCTTAACTGTGTTAGGATCAGTAGGAGAAACTTAAAAATTCTGATGCCTGGCCTCCATCCCAGCCCAATTAAAGCAGAATATCTGGGGCTGTAGACCAGGTATCAGAATTCTAAAAGATCTCCTCAGATGATTCTAATATTTAGGAGGGTTGGGAATCTCTGGCTTTGGCTTTTGTCACAGAGCATTACTCTTATTCATTCGTATATTCAGTTTATCTTTCCCATGAGGCCTGGTTTACATGCCACAGGACTCTCCCAGGCTACTCCAGTTTATGCCACTGCTCTCACCCTCTTCGGAAGAACTGGAGCACTTGTGAGTTTCACTCCTGCTCTTCATCCTTTCCTGACACGCATTGTATCTTGGCTCTTGTATGTGTTGATTTTGTGTCTCCAGTTGGAATACAAGGTCTTGGTGATCAGGAATAGAATCTGTACTCTCTCTGCCTCTGCTTCTCTTCTCATTTCTAAATCACCAGTCCTAAAACTTGTACTTCTTTGCTTTTAAAAGCATAGTTATCCTGCTACTGACCTAGGGTTGAAACTGTGTATTTCTGGAATGACTCTGAAGACTCAATGTTATAAGGTGAATGTGAATATTCTTTGGAAGGTATTACACTAGGAAGAAAAACAACTATTTTTATTTTTTTTTTGCTTCCCCAGAAATATGCCATTGGGAATTATAGAAAAAAGGTAAATCTCAACCCCTTTTTCTGGATTAATTCAAATTTGCTTTTGTAGAAAAAAGATACACTGCCATTACTATTGGGGATTTACATACCTCATTTAATTCTCACAGTAGTTTTCCAGGAATTACCTTCATCTTATAGCTGAAAAAAAAATAGAATTATTTAGACCATACTTATAAATGGTATAATTTCAGCCCAGATTTGTTCCAGCCTAAAGTGCTTAAGAGTTTATAACAGTTATGATTGTGTAGGTAGGATTTTTTTACTCCAGGTTTACAAGATTGATAATGTATGAAATGGTAAGTTTTCATGGAATAGTCTAAAAGGGATTTCCTACAAAGTAAATGTAACTGGGACTAAAAGATGGAGTGGTACTTGGTTTTTCTTAAAAGAGGTTCACCATCCCTATATGTGTGTTTCCAGGGTCTTGTGCCCTTTACCTCTTCCCATTCTTTCTGTACTGTTTGTTGCATCAAGTATCTTGATGCAAGATACTTGAATGAAAGATACTTAGAGGGGATAAGCAAGGTGTGGAAAGAGACAGATAATTTGTCTATTGGTCTATTTGCTTTAAATCTAGAGATTCTTGCCAGTTTTGAACAGGAAACATGATAGCTTCCCAAGTAGAGAGACTTGAGAGACTCCAGAATGGCCTTACCAAAAAACATTTGTCCAAGAGCATTGGAATTCCAAAACTAGAGACATATTTGTACCTCTTGGAAGGTTTTGAGAAGTCCACAGTTCCCAATATAAATAAAATGGCTTTGGAAAGTTTGGTGACTCAAGCCAGTCATTTTGGGAACTAGGATAAGGGTCTGAAAGAGAAGAATGCAAAGGCTTCTTTGTTACAAAGAGCGGGGGCAGAGAGTGGTTGGGGCCCAGGACCCACTCTCCATGTCCACCACAATCAATCTCAACATTGCATCCTCCAGGAAGACTTGCTGAGGACCTTCTGAAATGAACAGCTCACTCCAGCCATACCTTGAACAAGCATCTTGAACAACCAACACTCCCTCTGAGGCCAGACTCAAACAATCTTTCTTAGCTTGTGACTCCTCAAACCCTTCCCAGCAGGGTAATGAATGAATAGAGGCTTCTGGCAAGCACCTGAAGGCCAACTTCTGTCTTTCAGGTTTGGATTTCAGGAAACAGCTTGGGAGGATGCTCTCCGGTCCCCACAACTGCTGGGACTTGTCTTGGGATTTGTGGGAGAGAGAGGGGAGGCTAAAAGGGATTAAAGCTGCTCTGAAACCTTGTAGCCGGAGGGGGATTTGGAGGTGGAAAAGGAGGGGGTAGATCAGCTCAGCTGCTTCACCTTCCCAGATAATCCATCACTGCCACTGTAGCTGCAGGAAAGCAGTCCCGTAACTGTCTGCCTGGAAGGAAGGATAACCTGCCGCTGGCTTTTATTTTCAGTTGAATTATAACACTTACCTTCTCATCTGGCCTTTCATCAGGAGGCTTAAGTGTTTTTCTTTCTGTGGGCCTTACTGGCCACGTTTCCCCATTCATTATCAGCATAGGGGCCTGCCATGCTGAACCCATGTGCAGCCTTCCACTCCCTACTTCCCATCCCCCAGGGGCTCCTTAGCAGCAACAATTTTCTAATTCAGAACAGACTCTCCTCTGAGCATTTGATCTTACAAGTACATTACAACTGGCTTTAACAGGAGTTACCAAAGGCAGGGATTTCAGAAACAAGATGTGAACTCCCCAAAAGATGGGGCACTAGAAATACCTTCAACATCTTTGAGTTTACCTGTAATAGTTGGCTATATTACTTGGACATTTCTCTGTGCCTGGGACTAAGGGGAAAGGTGGCTGGGAATTTGGGGTCATTTGAAGATAATCATTAATAGGCTTGTTACCTTTAGGAGAGGATTGTGGAGTGTTTAGTGCCACTAGCACAAGACCTGTGAAGTCAGAATGCCTGCATTCTGCTCCTGGTTTATTTAACCATGAGTAAGTGATTTAAGCTCTCTGTGCCTCAATTTCTTTATCTGTAAGATGGGAATAATAATACCCACTTCCTAAGATTGCTGTGTTAAATGTTATAATCCATTAAAAGTTCTTATCACAGAGTCTGACACAGAATGTGCTCAGTAAATATTAGGCATTATTGTTGACTCCTTTGTTCATAAAATGGTTACGGATGATCTGCATACTTGTTGGTTTTACATCCAAAATATATCTCAAACCCAACTGCTCCTCCATCTTCACTTTTAGTAGCCTTCAGCAAATCATGATCATGGTCCGTCTAAACTTTTCCTGTAGCCGCTTAATCTTCTACTCTTGTTCCTCTCAAATTCATTTCCACAGCAGAGACATATTTTAACAAGTTAAGCTGATCATGTCACTTTCATGTTTAAAACTTCTCAGAGGGTTGTTCATTGATTGCAATGAGAACTTCTTTCCATGTCTTAAGAGGCCCTGTGTGATTTTGCTCCTAATTCTCAGTGTCAGATTGCTAATTTTCCTCCCTCCCTTCTTCCTCCTTTCTCCTCCTTCTCATTCTTCTTTTTCATCTCCTTCCCCCCCCTCCTCACGTGCCTTCCTCACTCTCCTCCTTTTCTTTTTTCTCCTCTCCCCCTTCCTTACTGATTAACCTCCAGCCACAATGGCCTTCTAATTCAGAGACTGACTAGTTCCTTGGCAAACAACTCTTCTGAACTCTCAATTAGACTGAGACCCTGAAAGGAAACTTCTTATAACCCCTTGCTAATAGGTATGGTCTTTGACTGAATCCTACTGGTAAAATGGGAGTGGAGGTGACAGGTATCACTTAGAATCCTGGACCATAAAGAACCTCCAGACATAACCTTTTCTTTCTTCATCCATTAGCTGGATGTTGATATGGATGAGAGCCTCAGACATCTTTAAGTAAATGGAAAATAAGTTTTTACTCTCTTGAGCTGCTGAGATTTTAAAGTTTAATTATTATAATAGCGAGTATTACCTTAACTAATACACCCTTTTTCTGTTTTTCAAACTCTTTCTGCTTTCATTCACTGCAGTTGCTATTTCATCTCCCTGAAATATTTATTTCCCAGCTCTTTTTATGATGGGGTCATGGATTCTTCACATCTTAGCTCAAATATTAATGACTCAGTGTTCCCATAGTCCCCCTGCCTGAAATGACTATCTTCTCTCTTATCATGTTTACTTCAGTCAGAGCATTTTCCCAGCTTATATTTCCCTTTTTATTGTCTGTCTCATTCACCAGAATGTAAGAAACAGGTTCGCATCATCTGTCTTGTTCAGTATGGGATCCTCAGGGACTGGAATATTGCCTGAAAATAAATAAATGAATTGAATGAACAAGTAGAAAAAAAAATATTTAATAGACTCTGAGCAGTATCTTGGGACCAAAAGAAAATTTGATCTATTTGGTGATAAGAAAATATATTTTTTATGACAAGTAAATTAGAGTTCTCCAGAGAAAAAGAACCAATAGGTTATATATATATTGGCCCATATGTATAATATATCACATATATATATGATATATAGAACTAGTAAAGGATGTATATGTATACATATATATATATAGATCTTCTTGACTTATGATGGGGTTGTATCCCAATTAACCAATCATAAGTTGGAAATATCATGTGGAAAGTACATTTAACATACCTAACCTACCCAACATCATACCTCAGCCTAGCTAACCTTAAACATGCTCAGAATACTGATATAAGCCTATATTTAAGCAACATCTTCTAACAAACCCTTTTTTATAATAAAATGTTGTAGACCTTATGTAATTTATTGACTACTGTACTGAAAGTGATAAACAGAATGGCTATTTGGGTACAGAATGGTTGTCAGTGTATCAGTTGTTCACCCTTGTGATCAGCTGATTGACTGGGAGCTGTCTCTTGCTGCTACTGCCCAGCATTGCTAGCCTGGGAAAAGAGCAAAATTCAAAATTCAGAGTATATACAGTTTATACTGAATGTGTATTAATTTTGCACCATTTTTGTTTTTCTATATATATATATATGTATGTGTGTGTATATATATATACACATATACATATATATACACAATATATATATAATATAAAAATATATAATAGGTGTATACTGTGTATATATAACACACATATAAGATTATCTATGTAATATATAAGTATATATGATGTATATTGTATGTATATATGTAATGTGTAACATATATAACATATATATACATGCAGACGGATATTGGAGATACTGCAAATTTGGTTCCAGACCACTGCAATAAAGCCAATATTGCAAAAAAGTGAGTCAAATGAATTTTTTGGTTTCCCAATGCATATAAAGTTATGTTTATACTATACTATAATCTATTAAGTATGCAATCGCAATGTCTAAAAATTCAATATGCTTATCTTAATTAAAAACATTTTTTTGCTTAAAAATGCAAACCATAATCTGAACTTTTAGCAAATTATAATAGTTATCTTTTTTCTGGTGGAGGGTCTTGCCTCAATATTGATGGCTGCTGACTGATCAGGGTGAGGGCTGCTGAAGGTTGGGGTG
This sequence comes from Mustela putorius furo, assembly GCF_011764305.1. Taxonomy (NCBI): domain Eukaryota; kingdom Metazoa; phylum Chordata; class Mammalia; order Carnivora; family Mustelidae; genus Mustela; species Mustela putorius. The sequence continues at coordinate 3,424,682 of NW_025421424.1, forward strand.
GCTGTGGCTATTTCTTAATATAAGACAACAGTGAAGTTTGCTACATTAACTGACTCTTCCTCTCATGAAAGATTTCTCTGTAGCATGCAATGCTGTTAGATATCATTTTACCCGCAGTAGAGCTTATTTAAAAACTGTAGTCAAGGGGCGCCTGGGTGACTCAGTGGGTTAAGCCTCTGCCTTCGGCTCAGGTCATGATCTCAGGGTCCTGGGATCAAGCCCCACAGCGGGCTCTCTGCTCAGCAGGGAGCCTGCTTCCCTTTCTCTCTCTCTCTCTCTCTTTCTCTCTCTCTGCCTGCCTCTCCATCTACTTGTGATCTCTCTCTGTCAAATAAATAAATAAAATCTTAAAAAAAAATCACTTCTTCCCATAAGTTATGCCCTGGTATATGTAATACATATCTTCATGAATGAAACACTGAGCAATAAATGTATTGCTGCCTGTATAGTCATTGTATATTTAAATGTATTCTCACTATACTTGTCCTCCATTTGTTTTTCACTCATTTGTTCATTTTTCCTTTTATCCATTTAATCATTCAACAAATACTGCTTAGAGCTAATATATGATAGGTGCTATGACTGAAAAAGGAAATAAATGATTCTTACCCTTGAGAACTTAAAATTATTGAAAATGATAGATGACCAAGCCTCTTGGATCATGAAGAAAGAAGACATGGGCTAAAGATAGTGTTACTCAGGTCTCAAATGAAACTGCTTATTTGCTTCAACTTCTCATTTCTAGATTTATCTTACAGAAAAGAGAAATTAGCTTCTCCATTACTTATATTCGTCTGTTTTCTAGTAACTATACCATTTCTAATTGGTACTTTGACCTAATCCAAAATACTTGAATAGCAAGAAAAGTGTACTTATTTAATCATGGATCTTAAATCTGTCTGCAGAAAATATATACAGTGAATAATTATGAAACCAGAGAGGGAAAATGACTATAATAGTATTTCAACTCAACTGAATTGCATAAATTAAATCACTACTGTTCATACCAAGAATATTAAGCTCTTATGTGTTATTCTTTAACATTAGATTGTATCCAAATTATGTGGAAAATAGATGGGAGACTTTTCATTGAGCATATTCCTTTCACTTGAGATGTCCCAGAGGGGCTCCAGAGGAAGACTGGGTGCCTACGTGTGATGTCATTACATAAATGAGATACACCTGCCACTTCATTCAGTTCAGCTTTGCTCTGGGGAATGGGCAGATTTCTTGCGAATTCATTTGTATCTTAGTTAAAAATTGCCAGGCGCCTGGGTGGCTCAGTGGGTTAAAGCCTCTGCCATCAGCTCAGGTCATGATCTCAGGGTCCTGGGATCGAGCCCCGCATTGGGCTCTCTGATCAGCAGGGAGCCTGCTTCCCTCTCCCCCTCTGCCTGCATCTCTGCCTACTTGTGATCTCTCTTTCCCTGTTAAATAAATAAAATAAAATCTTAAAAAATATTGCCTTCAATTCGGGGGAAAAGGCGGAATTTTGCATATCTCTTGATACTGAACAGATTCTCTTCTTTGAAAGGTGAAGACTTACAGCGTCTGGAATATGTAAATGGAACGAATGCAGTGTCATTTTTCTTTTAAAATTTGATTTTTTATTTATTTGACAGAGAGAGTGATATCACAAGCCGGCAGAGAGGCAGGCAGAAAGAGAGGGGGGGAAAGGGGCTCCCTGCCCAGTAGAGAGCCTGATGCTGGCCTTGACCCCAGGACCCTGGGATAATGACCTGAGCCGAAGGCAGAGGCTTAACCCACTTAACCCAGGCGCCCATCATTTTCCCTTTAAAGTGGGGAACAAGTAGTGAAGATAGAACTGAATAAGAGGACTCACATTTGTGCTTAGATAGTTGTACATCAGTCTTTTTGTGGAGACTTTTGGTCTTGTCCCCTATAAGTATACTCAGCAACAAGTTCTCCCCCTACCCACATTCCTTCATTTCTAAACCTTTGTTTATCTTCAGGTATTTGGGGAACACAGGAACACATGTTGAACACATATGTTCATGTTTTATTGATAATTAACTTTTCAAATATGTTATCTTGTAAGAATGATTTGAGTCTTATTTAGTAGCCTTATTTTCTTAGATAGGGGGAAATTCCAATTTCTCTAAAACGAATAAGATCCCCTGACATTCTAGTTGGCATTGAACCCATAGCACAGTTGAACATAGGTATTTAGAAATTGAGTTTGGAATTGGGCCCTTAGAAATAGAGTGAGATTCAGGTTTCTAGATTCAGCAATTGTTTCTCATCTGTTTCAAGAAAATAATTAGTATCTTGATTCCTGAGTTTGCTTTTACAGGAATGTTCAGATGAGAAGACTAGTGACCAAGCTAAATCACAAATTTGAAAAGGTAGTAGTTTTCACTTCTTCGGACCAAGGATGTTATTGGAAATTAAAGCTATCTTGAAGGATTTTATGGACTACAGAACTTTTTAGCCTGGCCCATAATCCTATGAAAAAAGATTGAAATAATTTTTAAAAACATGACATTTAAATTCCCATTTAGAATAAATATTTCTTTTGCCTTGTTAAATTCAAGAGAGACTTTTCTTGAACTGAAATATTCTTCTTCACTGTGGGGGTATTAACACCAGAAGGGACAGAGTTTGGAGAATATAACCTTGGGCAGGATGCTGTATCATGGCACTCTCTTTTGCCCAACAACATCACCCTTTCTGATGAACACTGGGGAAGAATGTGGGGTTGAAGAAGGCTTGGTGGGGAATAGGCAGTAATTTTCTGCTCTGAGCTCAGAGCAGAACAGCTATTCTAGGATGGTAAAGGGAAGGTGAATTCATGTCCTCAGGGAGCGAATGCATCACCCTCTCCTAAAATCCATTTGATTCCTAAAGACTAGAAACTGAATGACTGGTAATGAGAAGCTGAGGGGGTAATCGTTTCCATGTTTGATATGTAGTAGTTGAGAACTGGTGTTCTCCTATTTAGACACAGAGGCACTTTTCTGCATAGGTGCTGTGGCAGATTGTACTATCCAGTTATGGCTTCTTATATATTCTATATGGTCTTCCTATAATGTGATGTTGACATTCCTCCATTTAGAAGCAAGGTCTATGTACTCTGCCCTTAAACCCTAGTGGAATTTCATAACTGCAATATGTAGCAGAAATGATGTTGCATAAATTGTGATGCCAAATCACAAAAGGCTTCTGTCTTGCTTTTTCTTTGGTTGCTCAACCTTCAAACACGCCAGTGTGCTGTGAGAAAACCCAAAGTAGTTCACACAAAGACTTCATGGAGAGGCCCAAGTGGAAAGGAACTGAAACTCCTAGCCAGCAGCCAGAATGAACCAAAATACTTGTGAGTTAGTGAGCCATGAGATGCTTCCAGCCTCCGTTTTCTATCTAGATGATACCAACTAGAGCAAAGGTTAGCTACTCTAACTAAGCCCTACCCAAATTGCCAATTTTAGAGCAAAATACGTGTTACAGTTATTTTACAACTTTTGGGGTGGTTTGTTACACAGCATTAGAGAGCAGGAATAGAGATCACTAAATGTAAATCTTCAGAGTTCTTCCAGTCCTCTCAAGTATTTATACCAACAACTTTTCTTATCATAGGTCTTAAATTCAAGTCCAAGAAAACCTACTATTAACATAATACTTTTTAGTGGCCTCAAATTGTATATGTGTTGTTTGTATTTGACAGTCTCATTTATTCTTATGTCCATAAAAGTCAGGGAGAGAATAATTGTGATTGTCCTTGGTGTGACTTTTAAAAGGGTCTGTTTGAGATGAGCCACTGGGTACAGTTAGAGAAAATAAAGGACCGTTTGGCAATTGTGTTTACACTTCCGGTAGCCACTTGCAAGCTCTTAGTGTCACTGTTTTAATATTTTAGTCATAATCCAAATTTGCCTTTGTGACAAAACAGCCTGGCCAGTTTTTCCCTAAAAGCAAGTCTATAAAATTAATAATAAAAAAATTCCACTAATTCTAACTTTACTAGGTGTTCTTAAAAAAAAAAAAAAAGTCACTCCTAAATTGGTAAAATCTATAGGCTACCAAAGAAATCCAGTTACTATAACCAACCCTATAGAGCAATCCTGAAAAAGAAGATTTGGAAACAAATTAATAGGGGGTATGGGGATAGTATGGGGGGAGAGAAAGTGCACAAGAGAGAAGGGAAGGGAAACAGTTGTACAGTACTTGTTCATGGTATAAGATCAGTGAGTGGACATCAGTGGGGAGGATGAATCATGATGATGATAGGGATTATGGCCAGATAATTTAAAAAATCACATATTATCCTGAAATTATTTCTATTAAGTCTTACCATGTACTTAGAGCCATGGACTTTTTAGATCTTTTCCTTTAAGAAACCCAGCCAAGGACCAGTCCCTTTCTATCCTGCTGAAGTAACTGCCATGTTTCCAACAGGAAGAGGCTCTTGCCACCTTGTTCTTTCCTTCATGGCTTCAGTATGTTTTGAACAGCTACTTCATTTTTGTAATCTGCTTTCCAACCTCTCCCTGATTTTCTCCATTTCTACATACTATTATACATTTTCTTCATATAGTTCATACCAAGATTTTAGACTGGGGAGTTAGTACTTCCCTTTGGCTCTGCTTCATTCTTTCCCCTACACTTGGATCTCACACACTTGATAATGGTGTTTCCAGTCCTTCTGGATCCAGTCTAGGGTTGTCCCTACTGTCCTACTGAACGTAATTTCATGTGCTGGTGTTCTTGACTCTGCCATTGAGATACCCAGGGACTAATTTAAGAGTAATCTAAGCAGACCCTTGTTTCACAGATAGGAACTGAGCCCCCCCCCCCAAAGATGAGAGTCCTATACAGTGTCACATACCCAGTACTAGAAAGATCAGGGCCGTTCTTCTGATCTCTTGAACCCAATCATTTTCTAGTTTTTGTTTTGTTTTGTTTTATTTTGTTTTTTTACATATCACTGTGTTTTCTTCCTTACACTTAAAAATTGGTGTGTGTCTCACTGCAGTGAATGACCCTAGGTTTGTAGAAAGATGCAACAACAATCGATATAAATTTCCCCAGGCTTACACCTTTAAAAACTTTTTCTCCTCAGTTTGTGTATGGTTAGACTCGATAGCTTTCTTATCTTGCCCATAGGTTCATCTAGAGTTTGATATCACTTTTGCACTAAAATCCCACCCCACCCCCCAAACTGGCTGAGCTTCTTGTTTATTTTTTTTCTTCTTTGGTTTTACATATGTAAAAACAGAACAAAAACCCACTGGGGGAAAAAAAGAGAACACAACCACATTGTATACTGTAACCAGATAGAATATTTGATTCTGATAGATAACATAGATAGTAACTTCACCATGGCAGAAGACCATACCAACATTAAAGGCTCTCTGTAATTGTACTGACTGCTACACCTCAGCCCAAAGAAACTCAGATGAAGAGACAAGCCAATTCTGGGCTGTAAGTACATCAGAGTCCTTCCCATGGGCACACTGGTAAGGCATGTTTTTTTGGAGTTCCTGGATTTAATAGATCTATTTGGCTGCAAGATGGAGATTTTATATTTAAAACCGACAAGTAGATCATGACAAAGACTAAAAATGCTTTCCAGTTTTCCAGACAGAGTCCAACATAATGGCTTCCACAAAGAAGGGAGGTGAGAAGAAGAGCCATTCTGTCGTCAATGAGTTAGTGATCAGAGAATGCACCATCAACAGTTACAAGCGCATCCATGGAATGGGTTTCAAGAAGTATGCCCCTTGGGCCCTCAAAGAGATCTGGAAATTTGCCATGAAGGAGATGGGAGCTCCAGGCTCAACAAAGCTGTTTTGGCCAAAGGAATAAGGAATGTTCTGTACTATGTCCATGTGTGGTTGTCCAGAAAATGTAACAAGGGTGAAGATTCAGCAAACAAACTCTATACATTGGTTACTTATGCACCTGTCACCACTTTCAAAAATCTGCTGACAGTTAATGTGGATGAGACCTAACCACTGATTGTCAAATAAAGGTATAAAATTGCAAAAAAAAAAAGTGCTTTCCAATTGATATAAAATACCTTGATACAAGAAAATAACCATTCTAAGAAATACAGGCAAAATAAGGTTGTCATTGAGTGACATAAAATCCAGGTGAGAGGTAAGGAATTGAGGTTTTCACTCTGTCCTAATAAGTAAAAAACTGAAGGAACTGAAAAATCAACAGTTCCTTTTTTTCTTTTTGAATGTAGCTTTCTTTTAAAAAAATGTAAATTCAGTTAGCCAACATATGGTAGTGTTCAATGGTTCACTGGTTACATATAGCACCCAGTGCTTATCACCTCACATGCACTCGTTAATGCCCATTACCCAGTACTTTTTAAGAGAAAGGGAAGCAAACCATAAGAGACTTCAATGATAGAGAACAAACTGAGGGTTGCTGGAGGGGAGGTAGATGAGAGGATAAGTTAAATGGGTGATGGGTATTAAGAAAGGCACTTGTTATGATAGATATTGGGTGTTATACGTAAGTGACGAATCACTAAATTCTACTTCTGAAACCAATATTATCGTGTACCTATTGGCTATCTGTATGTCTTCTTTGGAAAAATGTCTATTCAGAACCTTTGCCCATTTGTAATTGGATTCTTTGCTTTTTTGGTTATTGAGTTATATGAGTTCTTCATATATTTTGGATATTAACCTCTATTGGATATATGATTTGCAAATATCTTTTCCCATTCAGTAGGTTGCCTTTTTATTTTGTCGATGATTTTCTTTGCTGTACAGAGCTTTTTAGTTTGATGTAGTCCCATTTGTTTATTTTTCCTTTTGTTGCCATTCCTTTTGGAGTCAGATCCAAAAGAAGTGGTGATATCTCCAAGAATGATGTCAAGGAACTTAACACCTGTTTTTTTAAGGAGTCTAATTGTTTCTGATTTTATATGCAAATCTTCAATCTATTTTGAGTTAGTTTTTATGTGTGGTGTAAGATAGTAGTCCAGTTTCAATTTTTTTGCATATTACTATCCAGTTAACTCAGTACCATTTTTTTAGAAACTGTTCTTTTCCCATTGTGTATTCTTGCCTCTTTTGTCATAAATTAATTCACCATTTATCATGAGTTTATTTCTGTGTTCTTGATACTGTTCCATTGATATATTTGTCTGTTTTTTTTTTTTAATGCCAATACCATACTGATTTCATTACTATAGCTGTGTAATATAGTTTGAAATCAGGGTGCATGATGCCTCCAACTTTGTTCATTTTTTTTTCTTTTTTCTTTTTGTTTATTCTTTCATCTTTTGCTGAAGTATTTTTTAAATTATTTTTTTAATAAACATATAACATATTTTTATCCCCAGGGGTACAGATCTGTGAATCACCAGGTTTACACATTTCACAACACTCATCATAGCACATACCCTCCCCAATGTCCATATCCCCACCACCCTCTCCAATCCCCTGTCCTTCCAGAAACCCTCAGTCTGTTTTTTGAGATTGAGTCTTTTATTCTTTGTCTCCCTTCCAATCCCATCTTCTTTCATTTTTTCTTTTCTTACCCCCCAACCCCCCCACATTGCATCTACACTTCCTCATATCAGGGAGATCATATGATAGTTGCCTTTTCCAATCGACTCATTTTGCTAAGCATGATACCCTCTAGTTCCATCCACGTCGTCGCAAATGGCAAGATTTCATTTCTTTTGATGGCTGCATAGTATTCCATTGTGTATATATACCACCTCTTCTTTATCCATTCATCAGTTGATGGACATCTAGGTTCTTTCCATAGTTTGGCTATTTTGGACATTGCTGCTATAAACTTTTGGGTGCACGTGCCCCTTTGGAGCACCATGTTTGTATCTTTAGGATATATACCCAGTAGTGCAATTGCTGGGTCATAAGGTAACTGTATTTTCAGTTTTTTTTTTTAATTTTTTATTTTTTATAAACATATATTTTTATCCCCAGGGGTACAGGTCTGTGAATCACCAGGTTTACACATTTCACAGCACTCACCAAAGCACATACCCACCCCTGTATTTTCAGTTTTTTGAAGAACCTCCACACTGTTTTCCAGAGTGGTTGCACCAGCTTGTATTCCTACTAACAGTGTAGGAGGGTTCCCCTCTCTTCACATCCACACCACCATCTGTCATTTCTTGACTTGTTAATTTGAGCCATTCTGACTGGTGTGAGGCGATATCTCATTGTGGTTTTGATTTGTATTTCCCTGATGTGAGTGATGTGGAGCATTTTTTCATGTGTCTGTTGGCCATCTGGATGTCGTCTTTGCAAAAATGTCTGTTCATGTCCTCTGCCCATTTCTTGATTGGACTATTTGTTCTTTTGGTGTTGAGTTTGCTAAGCTATTTATAGATTTTGGACACTAGGCCTTTATCTGATATGTCGTTTGCAAATATCTTCTCCCATTCTGTCAGTTGTCTTTTGGTTTTGTTGACTATTTCCTTTGCTGTGCAAAAGCTTTTGATCTTGATCAAGTCCCAACAGTTAATTTTTGCCCTTGCTTCCGTTGCCTTTGGCAATGTTCCTAGGAAGAAGTTGTTGTGGTTGAGGTCAAAGAGGTTGCTGCCTGTGTTCTCCTCAAGGATTTTGATGGATTCCTTTCGCACATTGAGGTCCTTTATCAATTTTGAGTCTATTTTTGTGTGTGGTGTAAGGGAATAGTCCAATTTCATTTTTCTGCATGTGGCTATCTAATTTTCCCAGCACCATTTGTTGAAGATATTTTTTCCATTGGACATTCCTTCCTGCTTTGTCAAAGATGAGTTGACCATAGAGTTGAGGGTCTATTTCTGGGCTCTCTATTCTGTTCCATTGATCTACGTGTCTGTTTTTGTGCCAGTACCATGCTCTCTTGATGATGACAGCTTTGTAATAGAGCTTGAAGTCCGGAATTGTGATGCCACCAACTTTGGCTTTCTTTTTCAATATCCCTTTGGCTATTCGAGGTCTTTTCTGGTTACATACAAATTTTAAAATTATTTGTTCCATTTCTTTGAAAAAGATGGATGATACTTTGATAGGAATTGCATTAAATGTGTAGATTGCTTTAGGTAGCATAGACATTTTCACAATATTTATTCTTCCAATCCAGGAGCATGGAACATTTTTCCATTTCTTTGTGTCTTCCTCAATTTCTTTCATGAGTACTTTATAGTTTTCTGAGTATAGATTCTTAGCCTCTTTGGTTAGGTTTATTCCTGGGTATCTTATGGTTTGGGGTGCAATTGTAAATGGGACTGACTCCTTAATTTCTCTTTCTTCTGTCTTGTTGTTGGTGTAAAGAAAAGCAACTGATTTCTGTGCATTGACCTTACATCCTGACACTTTCCTGAATTCCTGTACAAGTTCTTGCAGTTTTGGAGTGGAGTCTTTTGGGTTTTCCACTATTGCTGCTGCCCATCGGAACAATTTGTTACTTAAACTGTAACCCCTGGGGGATTTTACTAGTTGCCAAGCACATTTAGATATGGCCTTAAGAAACCCTGATACTTTAGGGTAAATACCCAATAGTGCAAGTGCTGTGAAGTGTGTAAACCTGGTGATTCACAGACCTGTACCCCTGGGGATAAAAATATATGTTTATAAAAAATAAAAAATTAATGAAAAAATTAAAAAAAAAAAAGAAAGAAACACTGATACTGACAACAGGTCTTTGGGGAGAAGGACGATGTATGACCGTGAAGCTAGGCAGCTGGGGATGCCTGGCTCGCTCAGGGCTGAACGCCGCCTGCTTCAGGGAAGCCGAGCACCCGGGAATGCCTGGTCAGCTCAGGGTGGAACGAAAACCGCCTGCTTCCCTTTTTGGTGATTGCTCCTTTCTCTTCCCAGAAGTGCTCATTGTTAGTTAGATGAGTCCTTTGAATGTGCTTGGTCAACTGTAAACATTACCCTCCTCCTTGCTGGCCTGCAAGACGTGACTAACGTGTGACCTTCATCAATCCTTCTGTTGGCTATTGTTTTCTATCTAATAAAAGTGAGACTGTGGAGTTGCTCGTGGCAGCAGTCCTTTTCGACTGTTGTCCCCTGCTCCCAGTCTTTTGCAGCTGACTTGTTTGTGCCTAATTCTTCTCTCGTTGCCGTCGCCGACTGAAAGCAGCAACTTATAGTATCATATCATCTGCAAAGAGTGATAATTTGACTTCTTCTTTGCCGATTTGGATGCCTTTAATTTCTTTTTGTTGTCTGATTGCTGAGGCTAGGACTTCTAGTACTATGTTGTATAGCAGTGGTGATAATGGACATCCTTGCCGTGTTCCTGACCTTAGTGGAAAAGCTTTCAGTTTTTCTCCATTGAGAATGATATTTGCAGTGGGTTTTTCATAGATGGCTTTGATAATATTGAGGTATGTGCCCTCTATCTTTACACTTTGAAGAGTTTTGATCAGAAAGGGATACTGCATTTTTCAAATGCGTTTTCAGCATCTATTGAGAGTATTATATAGTTCTTGTTCTTTCTTTTATTAATGGGTTGTATCACATTGATTGATTTGTGGATGTTGAACCAACCTTGCAGCCCTGGAATAATTCCCACTTGGTTGTGGTGGATAATCCTTTTAATGTGCTGTTGGATCCTATTGGCCAGTATTTTGGTGAGAATTTTCACATCTGTGTTCATCAAGATATTGGTCTGTAATTCTCTTTTTTGATGGGATCCTTGTTTGGTTTTGGGATCAAGATGATGCTGGCCTCATAAAATGAGTTTGGAAGTTTTCCTTCCATTTCTATTTCTTGGAACAGTTTCAGGATAATAGGAATTAATTCATCTTTAAGTGTTTGGTAGAATTCCCCTGGGAAGCCATCTGGCCCTGGGCTCTTGTTTGTTGGGAGATTTTTGATTACTGCTTCAATCTCCTTACTGGTTATGGGTCTATTCAGGTTTTCTATTTCCTCCTGGTTCAGGTGTGGTAGTTTATATGTCTCTAGAAATGTATCCATTTCTTCCAGATTGTCGAATTTGTTGGCATAGAGTTGCTCATAGTATGTTCTTTTAATTGTTTGTATTTCTTTGGTGTTGGTTGTGATCTCTCCCCTTTCATTCATGAATTTATTGATTTGGGTCCTTTCCCTTTCTTTTTGATAAGTCTGGCCATGCGTTTATCAATCTTATTAATTCTTTCAAAGAACCAGCTCCTAGTTTCGTTGATTTGTTCTCTTGTTTTTTTAGTTTCTATTTCATTGATTTCTGCTCTGATCTTTACAATTTCTCTTCTTCTGCTGGGTTTAGGCTTTCTTTGTTGTTATTTCTCCAGCTCCTTTAGGTGTAGGGTTAAGTTGTGTATTTGAGACCTTTCTTCTTTTTTGGCTTGTAATGCTATATATTTTCTTCTTAGGACTGCCTTTGTTGTGTCCCACAGATTTTGAACCATTGTGTTTTCATTATCATTTGTTTCCATGATTTTTTAAATTCTTTTTTAATTTTCTGGTTGACCCATTCATTTTTTTAGAAGGATGCTGTTTAGTCTCCATGTATTTGGGTTCTTTCCACATTTCCTCTTGTGATTGAGTTTTAGCTTCAGAGCATTGTGGTCTGAAAATATGCAGGGAATGATCCCAATCTTTTGATACCGGTTGAGACCTGATTTAGGACACAGGATGTGGTCTATTCTGGAGAATGTTCCATGTGCACTAGAGAAGAATGTATATTCTGTTGCTTTGGGATGGAATGTTCTGAATATATCTTTGATGTCCATCTGGTCCAGTGTGTCATTTAAGGCCTTTATTTCCTTGTTGATCTTTTGCTTAGATGATCTGTCCATTTCATTGAGGGGAGTATTAAAGTCCCCTACTATTATTGTATTATTGTCAATGTGTTTCTTTGATTTTGTTATTAATTGGTTTATATAGTTGGCTGCTCCCATGTTAGGGGCATAGATATTTAAAATTGTTAGGTCTTCTTGTTAGACAGACCCTTTGAGTATCATGTAGTGTCCTTCCTCATTTCTTATTATAGTTTTTGGCTTAAAATCTAATTGATCTGATATAAGGATTGCCACTCCTGCTTTCTTCTGATGTCCATTAGCATGGTACATGGTTTTCCACCCCCTCACTTTAAATCTGGAGGTGTCTTCGGGTCTGAAATGAGTTTCTTGTAGGCAGCATATTGATGTGTTTTGGTTTTTTAATCCATTCTGATACCCTGTGTCTTTTGATTGGGGCATTTAGCCCATTAACATTCAGGGTAACTATTGAGAGAGATGAATTTAGTGCCATTGTATTGCCTGTAATGTGACTGTTACTGTATATTGTCTCTGTTTCTTTCTGATCTACTACTTTTAGGGTCTCTCTTTGCTTAGAGGACCCCTTTCAATATTTCCTGTGGAGCTGGTTTGGTGTTTGCAGATTCTTTCAGTTTTTGTTTGTCCTGGAAGTTTTTATCTCTCCTTCTATTTTCAATGATAGCCTAGCTGGATATAGTATTCTTGGCTGCATGTTTTTCTCGTTTAGTGCTTTGAATATATCATGCCGGTTCTTTCTGCCTGTCAGGTCTCTGTGGATAGGTCTGCTGCCAATCTAATGTTTTTACCCTTCTATATTACAGACTTCTTTTCCCAGGCTGTTTTCAGGATTTTCTCTTTGTCGCTAAGACTTGTAAATTTTACTATCAGGTGACGAGGTGTGGACCTATTTTTATTGATTTTTAGGGGCGTCTTAGCATCTCCTGGATTTTGATGTTTGTTCCCTTTGCCATATTAGGGAAATTCTCTATAATAATATTCTTCAATATACCTTCTGCTTCCCTCTCTCTTTCTTCTTCTTCTGGAATCCCAATTATTCTAATGTTTTATCATCTTATGGTGTCACTTATCTCTCAAATTCTCTCCTCGTGCTCCAGTATTTGTCTCTCTTTTGCTCAGCTTCTTTATTCTCTGTCATTTGGTCTTCTATGTCACTAATTCTTTCTTCTGCCTCATTTATCCTTGCAGTAAGAGCTTCCATTTTTTATTGCACCTCATTCGTAGCTTTTTTGATTTCAACTTGGTTAGATTTTTGTTCTTTTACTTCTCCAGAAAGGGCTTTTATCTCTCTGGAAAGGGTTTCTCTAATATCTTCTATGCCTTTTTTGAGCCCATCTAGAACCTTGAGAATGGTCATTCTGAACTCTAGATCTGTCACATTACCAATGTCCATATTGATTAGGTCCCCAGCCTTCCATACTGCCTCGTGCTCTTTTTTTTTTGTGGTGAGTTTTTCTGCCTTGTCATTTTGTCCACATAAGATTTGCTTTCTCCTCCTCTGGAATTTCACTGTTCTCCTTGTAGGTGAAGTTGGTCTTGGCTGGGTTTCTTGTTGATCTTCTGGGGGAGGGGCCTGTTGTAGTGATTCTCAAGTGTCTTTGCCCCAGGCAGAATTGCACCACCCTTACTAGGGGCCAGGCTAAATAATCCACTTGGGTTTGCTTTAGGGAGCTTTTGTTCCCTGAGCACTTTCCGTAGAGGTCTGGAGAACGGGAATGAAGATGGCGTCCTCCCAATCTCCAGCCTGGAGGAGCCGAGAGCTCGGGGTCCCGCTCCTCAGTGCACCCTCAGAGAAAAGGGCCCAACCGTCCCTGTCTCCTTGGCTTCTGGCTGCACTTGGGGGAAAGCACTCAATTGCTCGCACTTGGAGAAAAGCGCCCTGTCGCTTCTCTCTCTGTGGCCTCTGGCTGTGCTCCGAGCTCACCCATCCTGTGAGCAGTTCAAGGTAAGCCCGAGTTGAGAGCTCACTCCTTGGCTTTGTCGCTTTTGCCGGCTTCCCTGCTCTAATACCTGCGAGCTCTGTGACACTCAGACATCCCCGGACCTTCTGTGACCCCATGGGATCTGGGGTTACGCTGCCCCCGCATGGGCTTACCCCCGGTTTAGACTCTAGAGTGATGTCCCTCCGTGGAGCAGACTTTTAAATGTCATGATTTTGTGCTCTGTTGTTCTGCCGCTTGCCAGGAGCCAGCCTCTCCCCCCCGCGGTCTATCTTACTGTCACTTTGGATTCACTTCTCCGCAGGTCCTACCTTTTAGAAAGTGATCGATTTTCTGTTTATAGAATTGTTGCTCTTCTTCTCTTCAATTTCCCGTTGGATTTGTAGATGTTCGCAATGATTAGATAAGCTATCTAGCTGATCTCCTGCTACCTGATGTCATCTCAGCCTGCTACTTCTCTGCCATCTTGACTCGCACCCATCCAGCTTTGTTCTTTATTTTTTATTTTTTTTTTTTTGCCCCTGAAGACTGTTTTGGTTATTTGGGATCTTTTGTGGTTCTATACAACTTTTAGGGTTGTTTGTTATTTTTCTGCAAAAAATGCCATTATAATTTTAATAGGGATGACATTGAATCTATAGATTGATTTAGGTATGGACATTTTAACAATATTAATTCTTCTAACCCATGAACACAGAATGTCTTTCCATTTGTTTGTCTTCTTCAATTTCTTTCATAAATGACTTGTAGTTTCCTGTGTACAGGTCTTTCCTCTCTTTTATTAAATTTTTTCCTAGGTATTTTATTCTTTGTGATGAAATTATACATAAGATCTTTTAAAAAATTTATCATTTTTATGTTTTGTTATTAGTATATAGAAACATGACCGATTTTTGTATGTTGGTTTTGTATTCTGCAGCTTTACTGAATTTATTTATTAGTTCTAATGGTTTTTTTGTGGTGTCTTTAGGGTCTTCTTTATATAAAATCATGTATTCCCTAAATAGTGACAATTTTACTACTTCCTTTTTAAATTTTGATGCATTTTATTTCTTTTTCTTGCCTAATAGTTCTGGTTACAACTTCCAATACTGTATTCAGTTAAAGTGGTGTGTGTGAGCATCCTTGTTTTGTTCCTGATCTTAGAGGAAAAGCTTTCAGCTTTTCTCCAAGGAATATAGTGTTAGCTGTTGCCTTGCCGTATATGGTCTTTATTATGTTGAAGTATATTTCCTCTTTACTTTGTTGAGAGCTTTATCATTAAGTGGATATTGAATTTTGTCAAATGCTTTTTCATTACCTATTGAGAGATCATATGATTTTTAACATTCATTTTGTTAATGTGGTGTAGGATTTTGATTGATTTATGGATTTTGAACCATAAATCAAATTTATTCCCTGGAATAAATCTGACGATCATGGTGTGTGATCTTTTTAATGTATTGTAGAATTTAGTTGCTAATATTTTTTATGAATATTTTTGCATCTATGTTCATCAGCAATATTGGCCTATAATTTTTCTTTTTTTATTGTGATATGCTTGTCTGATTTTGGTATCATAGTAATGTTGAACTTATAAAATACATTTAGAACCACTCCCTCCTCTTTGATTTTTTTTTTTTTATGAGTTTGAAAGGGATGGTTATTAAATCTTTGAATGTTAGAATTTACTAGTGAAACCATCTGGTCCTGGACTTTTGTTTGTTAGGAGGTTTTTGGTTACTGACAAACTCCTTGCTAGCAATTAGTTCTATTCAGATTTTCTTTTCTTGATGATTTAGTCTTAGAAGATTGTATATTTTCATACATTTGTCCACTTTTAATAGGTTATCCAGTTTGTTGGTATATAACTGTTTCTAATAGTTTCTTCTGACCTTCTGCATATACTGGTATCAGTTTTTATTCTCCTCTTTCATTTATAATATCATTTATTTGATCCCTCTCTTTCTCTCTCTCTCTCTCTCTCTTTTTTTTTTTTTTTTTTTTTTTTAGTAAAGCTAGCTAAAGCTTTATCAATTTTGTTTATCTTTTTAGAGAACTTAGTTTTGGTTTCATTGGTCTTTCCCATTGTTTTTAGTTTCTGTTTCACTTATTTCTTCTCCAATCTTTATTATTTTTTATGATAACTTTGGGCTTTATTTTTTTCTTTTTCTAACTCCTTTGAGTGCAAAGTTGGATTATTTATTTGAGAATTTTATTTTTTGTTTCTCAATATAGTACTGTATGCTATGAACTTCTCTCTTAAAACTCCCTCTACTGCATCCCACAGATTTTATTTTCACTATCATTTGTCTTTTAAGCTATCTTCTTAAAAATTCTTTAAAAAAATTTTTTTTATGTTTCTACTCTAGGTGGTTTCTACTGTCCTTTCTTCTAGGTCACTGGTCCTTTCTTCTGTTTCATCTAGTTTGTTATTGGACCCCTTGAGTGTATTTTTCTTTTCTTTTAAAGATTTTATTTATTTATTTGTCAGAGAGAGAGAGAGAAAGAGCAGAAAACAGGGGAGGTGGCAGACAGAGGGAAAAGCATGTTCCCCACTGAGCAAGGATCCCAATGTGGGACTTGATCCCAGGACTCTGGGATCATGACCTGAACTAAAGGTAGCCACTTAACTAACTGAGCCACCCAGCTGTTCCTCTCTCTAGTGTATTTTTCATCTTAATTATTATATTCTTTAGCTCTGTAACTTTTATTTAGTACTTTATGTGTTAATCTTTTCTTTTCCTGAAATTGGTGAGCATCTTTATGATCATTATTTTGAAGTCTTTATCAGGTATATTACTTATTGCCTTTTCATTGATTTTTTTTTGCCCTGTGCTTTTATCTTGTTCTTTCATTTAGAACATATCTGTTTCCTTATTTTGCTTGACAGTCTCTGTTTCTGATTTTGGCAGAAGAGCTCTTTCTCTAGTCTTGAAGGAGTGGTCATAGGAAGAGTGGGAGTGTGTTTCAATGAGCTATCTATACAGTGCCCTGAGGGTAGTAGCCTGCTGAGAACTGTTCCTCTGATTGTTTTGGTCTTTTGAGGCACCAGAGCCAGGTATTCAAGGGGCATGTCTTGTTTGGAATGCATACATCTGTTGGCTTTAGCAAGGTTGTGGAGGAATCTTCTGTGGGCTTTCCCAGGGCAGTGTGGTGGAGAGTGACAAGCCAGCACAGGATTACCTGCTAAGTTTAGTGGGCTGATTTGCCAAGGAGTGTTGGGCCAGGGTACACTTGCTCATTGGGTTTGGTGGGTTGGGGCCATATGACAGTATAGAGGTAAAGCAAGCATCATTAGCAAGGTAGGGAGAGAGTACAAAGATGGCTGCCACCATTGCCAGCATTAGCAAGGTAGCGGAGTGCAAAAGTGGTGTCCACCAAAAAAAGGCAGTCTCTTTGATAAATGGTGCTGGGAAAATTGGACAGCTATGTGTAGATGAATGAAACTCAACCATTCTCTTAAACCATACACAAAGATAAACTCGAAACGGATAAAAGACCTCAACATGAGGCAGGAATCCATCAGAATCCTAGAAGAGAACATAGGCAGTAATCTCTTCGACATCGGCTACAGCAACTTCTTTCAAGATATGTCTCCAAAGGCAAAGGAAACAAAAGCAAAAATGAACTTTTGGGACTTCATCAAGATCAAAAGCTTCTGCACAGCAAAGGAAACAGTCAGCAAAACAAAGAGACAACCCATGGAATGGGAGAAGATATTCGCAAATGACAATACTGACAAAGGGCTGATATCCAGATCTATAAAGAACTCCGCAAACTCAACACACACAAAACAGATAATCATGTCAAAAAATGGGCAGAAGACATGAACAGACACTTCTCCAATGAAGACATACAAATGGCTATCAGACACATGAAAAAATGTTCATCATCACTAGCCATCAGGGAGATTCAAATCAAAATCACATTGAGATACCACCTTACACCAGTTAGAATGGCCAAAATTAACAAGACAATAAACAACGTGTGTTGGAGAGGATGTGGAGAAAGGGGAATCCTCTTACACTATTGGTGGGAATACAACTTGGTGCACCCACTTTGGAAAATGGTATGGAGACTCCTTAAGAAATTAAAAATAGAACTTCCCTATGACCCTGCAATTGCACTCCTGGGTATTTATCCCAAAGATACAGATGCAGTGAACAGAAGGACCATCTGTACCCCAATGTTCATAGCAGCAATGGCCACAGTCACCAAACTTTGGAAAGAACCAAGATGCCCTTCAATGGATGAATGGATAAGGAAGATATGGTCCATATACACTATGGAGTATTATGCCTCCATCAAAATGGATGAATACCCAACTTTTGTATCAACATGGAGGGGACTGGAAGAGATTATGCTGAGTGAAATAAGTCAAGCAGAGAGTCAATTATCATATGGTTTTGCTTATTTGAGGGAAAATTGGAGGGGGAGACAAACCATGAGAGACTGGACTCTGAAAAACAATCTGAGGGTTTTGAAGGGGCAGGGGGTGGGAGGTTGGGGGAACAAGGTGATGGGTATTAGGGAGGGCACCTATTGCAAGGAGCACTGGGTGTGGTGCAAAAACAATGAATACTGTTATGCTGAAAAGAAATTTAAAAAAAAAAAGCTTAAAAAAAAGGGGGTTATCCACCAGCACTTCTGTTCCCAGAGGGAGTTCCAACAGACTCCTTCCCCTCCAGCAGATGCTTTCTATAAAAATTAGCTAATGAATCTCTTTCACATATGGTCTGGACACTTTTCAACCTGCTGCTTTTATACTGGGTCCTGCAACAAGTAATTCTCTATATGAGCTCTTTAAGAGCAGAGTCAGTTTCCTACAGCCTTTTATAACTTCTGGACATAAGACCTATTGGTTTTAAAGCCAAAATTTTTAGGGTCTCATATCTTCAGAGCAGGTTCCAAGGATGGGAAGTGATGTGGGACTCAGACCCACTTTTTTTCAGGGATACACTCCGTACTTATTACATCCTTCCAGATGTGGGTTACTGCATTGGGAATGGGTTTTGGTGGGACTGTATCTCTGTGTCTCTTCCCTGGTTTGATATGGCTTTTTAATTTTTTGTTGTGGAAGAGCTGTTCAGCTAGTTCTCTGGTCCTTTGCAGAATTGTTCTATAATGTAGCTATAGATTTGGTGTGTCTGTGGGAGGAGGTTTGTGCAAGGTCTTCCTATGCTGCCATCTTGAACTGCACTCCCCCCAACCCAGTTTGGCAGATTTTTATAAAACTAAACATACCCTTACCATATGATCCAGCCGTCATGCTCCTTGGTATTTATCCAAATTGAATTGAAAACTCATATCCATGCAAAACCCTCCACACAGATGTTTTATATATCATATAAATCTTAGCTCTCATAATGGTTTATACAGTGGTGGAGAGTTTTGAACCCACATTTACCATAGAGCTTTAGAGCATCTTTTAGTGGACATGGGACAGTGCATCAAGAACAAACAACAGTGTAGAAGGCTTTCATAATGCAATACAAAGCCTCAGTTACAAATATGTATTTTGGAAACTGACCACTCTCTTAATGAAAGAAAGGCATTTAGTGAAAAAAAGAAAAATTGTGATGCCAAAGAAGGAGACAAATCAACAAGCAAAAAAATTGTATAATACTGTGAATGGAAATCTTTGAAAACAAATGCTTTGGTACGATCCATAAAATAAAATCTGTTACATGAGTCTACAACATATATTTTGAATGTATTCAGATATTTTATATTCCATAATAAAATCTTTTATTTTTATCATTAATTTTTCATGTTTCATTATGTTCTTAATGAAATTCCCTCTTTCATTTTTTGTGATTTATTTTTTATAGCAAAATTTCATTATAGGTTATTAGTTATGTGACAAAACTGTTTGTAATGAAAACTCTTGTGGCAAAGATGCTTATGGCCAAAATACCAGACACATTTTGCAGTAGCTCTTACAAACTAATGGTAGTTCCTAAAATACCTCAAACTACATTCCATTTTTCTTCACCTTTCTACATGCTATTCTGTCTGTAGTTTCCATTTTTTAAATTTTAAACTTTATTAACATGACCTCAGGAGGTCAAAGGTCTTTTGCAGAATATTCTATTGACTTTCCAACATAATTTAGATGAGACTTCATTGTGATCCCATAAAATAATCTTTTTTTTTTTTCTGAATAATACTGTAATGGAGCCTTTATTTTTCCCCATTATTCTAATACTACTTGTAACCTGAGTCCATACCATTGGAAAGCACACCTCAGGTCTTATGGTCTTAAGGGGGAAATGCACAAGTAAATCTTTCTCTTTTCACATGAACCAATGTGGTTTTTATCAGGCTTTTTGAGAAATTAACAATCAGTATTTAGAATATGATTACATATTTTTTACAGGGAAGTCACCTATTATATTATGTCCAGTTTCCCTTATTGTACAATTTTTATGTTTATGAATGTAATAATTTTTGCTTAACTATTTTTTTTTTTTTTTTTTTTTAGGTTTTAATTTTTTTATTTTTGCTTAACTATTTTTACTTTAATTTAGATTATATTTTTGGTAAAATTGTATATCTGTGTAGTTTCAACAAACAAAGGGAGCAAAAGAGAAGATCCCACTTTTTCTCATTTTTATCACTCCAGAGGCAATCATTTTAACTAAATAAGCTGATTCTTTGGGCATTGTTTTCATATGGCTAAATATTGCCTATATGATCATTTGATTTTATAGGTTAAGCACTATCTCTTGTTTTCTACTATGGCATGTAGGATTTATCTCTTTTTTCACCTATTAGCTTTCCTCCCATCCTAATTGTACACATACTTATTTTCCATGCTTTTTCTTCTAATCTTTCCCAAAATTTTATATCTTATTTTAATTGGGTAAACATTAATTATTCACATTATTATTGATATGTAAAGGCTATTTACAGTTAAACCATAGAGTATGCCACAATTACTTTTACCCTTTTTGTACAATATTTTGTTTTTCTTGGAATCAGTAATTATCTTTGTTCTTTCCCCTCACCAGATCCTTTTGGTTGTGTTCCATATACTATCTCTGATTCTTCCTGGAAACTCCAAAAGAGCTGTAAAAGTCCTGTCAGAACAGTCAAATACTTGCATCATCATACCTTTTTCTTTTTTGGACAACTTCCTCCTGGAATCCTCTGCCCTCTGCTTTAGCATGGATTGTGGATTTCTAGAGTGTGGCAAGATTTTGCCTGCAGACTTGCTTTTATTATTAATTTGAAAATTATCTTCACCTCTCTCATCTCATATGTTGGATCTTATTTCCTGGGTTCCATGTTTTTGTTTTTTGGCTTTCTCCTTCATTTTATTAAAGGACATCATGTAATCTATTTCAGAAAAAGGGAGCCATGATAGGTACAACTTTGACAACTTGTGAGGCTGAAAGTGTATTTTATCTCAACATTAGACTTAAAGTTTATCTTGGTTTAGTAACCAAAGAGGTATATATAAATATATAAGTATAAATATATAATACAAAGAAATATATAAATATAATATACAAATATGTAATGATATATTTTATATAATATGTAATAACAACATGGAATATAATATAAATATATATAATTATATTCTAAATAATATATAGTTTATATTTATATGTAATATAAAATATATATGTATTTATTCATAATACTCAGCCATCAGAAAAATGAAATATTTTTTCTTGGATGGAACTAGAGGATATTATGCTAGTGAAATAAGTCAGAGAAAGACAAATACCATATGATTTCACTCATGTAGAATTTAAGAAACAAAACAGGTGAGTAAGTGGAAGGGAAGGAAAAATAAGATAAAAACAGAGAGGAAGGCAATCCATAAGGGACGTTTAACTACAGGGAAGAAACTGAGGGCTGCCGGAGGAGTGCTGTTCTGGTGGATGGGGTAAGTGAGTGATAGGCATTAAGAAGGGCACTTAATGTAATGAGCACAGGATGTTATGTATAACTGATGAATCACTAAATTCTACTCCTGAAATTAAAAATATACCACACGTTAACTAACTTAAAAAATAAAACTTTGGGAAAAAAGTTTGTCTTTGTTTAGAACTTCAGGATGGGAATTATTTCTGTGCAGAATGCTAAAGCTTTTGCCCATTTTTCTGTTGCAGCATGGCTTTAGAAAATTCTGATGTTATCCTGATTATTGATCTTTTTCACAGGATTCATTTATCTCTCCCTTGAAGTTAGATATAATTTCTTTGACCTAGTATTTTACAGTTTCACCTTAGTGTAGATCTTTTTCATTAATTTTGTATGACATTCACTGTGTCTTTTACTGGAAGGTACAGTCCTCTACTGAGAAAATTATTATTATGTCTTATACAGGTTTCCACAACCTAGTCTCTTAATACTTTTACTATTATTTTTTGGAGCTTCCAGTGGTAAGATGTTAGTCTTTTTGGATTAATATTCATTCTTTTTTATTATATTAACACATTTTTGTTCCTTTTGTCTTTATCTAATTCTTACAGAACTTTTACAAAGTATTTATCATGTCAGAGATTAAAAGTTTGTTATGCTTTTAAATGATGGAACACTATAATACATATATATGTGTGTATATATGTATATACATATATGTAGGTTGGTACATTTTCTTCCCCCAACCATTCTTTTTAATATTGTTTGTATTTTTGTTTTTAAAATATAATTTATAGGGGCGCTTGGGTGGCTCAGTGGGTTAAGCCGCTGCCTTCGGCTCAGGTCATGATCTCAGGGTCCTGGGATCGAGTACCGCATCAGGCTCGCCGCTCAGCAGGGAGCCTGCTTCCTCCTCTCTCTCTCTCTGCCTACTTCTCTGCCTACTTGTGATCTCTCTCTGTCAAATAAATAAATAAAATCTTTAAAAAAAATAAAATATAATTTATATACAATAAAATACAGAAACTGTAAGTGTGCAGTCAACAAGTTTTGACAAATCTACACAAAACGTAAATCACTTTAGTCAAGATGTAGAACACTTTCATCACTGTAGAAACATTTATCACTCTCATTTGCAATTAGTACTTTTTTATTCCCAGCACAAGATATAGCTAGTGATCAGATCTGTATATCATAGCTTAGTTTTGTCTATTCTAGAACTTCATATAAATTCAGTGGTAAACTATGAATTCTTTGGTTGTTGTTATTGTTTTTGTACAGTGGTAAACTATGAATTCTTTGGTGTTTTTGTTTTGTTTGCTTTGTTTTTGTATTCAGCCTGCTATTTCATGGGTTGATTCCTGTTGTAGTGTGTATTAATAGTTCTTTGTGGGTTGATTCGTATTATAGTGTATATCAGTAGTTTATATTTTATGGTTGCATCATACTGCTTATTTACTCCTCTGTCAGTAGTTGATGGCTATTTGGGTTGTTTTTAGTTTCGTGCTATTATGATAAAGCTAATATGAATATCCTATGCACATCATTTTATGGACCTATTTTCTTACTTCTCTTGGAAAAAGCTATCTTGTAGGAGTTGTCAGCCATGGAGTATGTGTATACTTACCTTTATAAGAAATTTCTTGCTTTTCAAATTGTGCTATTTTACATTCTCACCAAACTGTATGAAACTTCTGCTCCAAATTCTCACCAGTGCTTGCTATTACCTGTCTTTTACATTTATTCACTTTGGTTTTAATTTGTATTTCCCTGATGATCAAGAATGTTGAACATATTTATATGTGTTTATTGGTCACTTGTGTGTCTTTTTTGGTTAAGTGTTGGTTCACGATTCTCACCCATTTTTAAATTTTTACCCATTTTATGGCATTATCTTTTTAATAATGTTTTGTAGGAGTTCCCCATATATTCTAGATGAAAGTCTATCATCAGCTACATGCATTATTGATATTTTCCTCCGCCACATAGGTTGTCTTTTCATATCCTCCATACTGCTTTCCAAGTGAAGAAACTTATTTTGATGAAATAATTGTTTCTTTTGTGGTAGTACTTGGTGTGCCCTATCAAAAAAATCTTTGCATGTCCAATAATGCAAAGAAATTTGTGTATACTTCTCTTAAAACTTTTATGGTTTTAGCATTCACATTTATATCTGAAACTCATCTCTAGTTAATTTTTGTGTATGGCCTATAATAGGGGTTAGATTTTAGTTTCTTTTATATGGCTATCCATTTGTTCCAGCACCACTTTTTGAAGGCTATCACTATCATTCCCCCCCCCCCCCCATTGAATTAGCTTGTTTTTTTGTTAAAAATTTGGTCTGTGGCTCAGTTGGTTAAACATCTGCCTTCGGCTCAGGTCATGATCCCAGGGTCCTAGCATTGAGCTCTGCATCAGGCTCCCTGCTTAGCAGGGAGTCTGCCTCTCCCTCTCCCTCTGCTCTCCCTCTCCCTCTTCTGCTCCCCCTGCTCACTCTATTAAAAAAATAAATAAAATCTTAAAAAAACATCTGGCGTGTGTGTGTCTGTATGTGTATCTGAACTCTGTTCTACTTTATTGACCTGTATGTCTATCCTTATTCTAGTTCCCCACTGTGTTGATTACTGTAGCTACATAGAAACTTCTTGAAATCAGATGGTGTATGATCCTAAGCTTTGTTCTATTTTTCAGATTTGTGGTGTTTTTTTTTTTTTTTTTTTAATTTTCATGTATATTTAGAATCAGCTTTAACTTGAGGAGAATTGAAATCTTTTTTTTTTTTTTTTAATTTATTTATTTGACAGACAGGACAGAGATCACAAGCAGGCAGAGAGGCAGGCAGAGAGAGGGGGGGAAGCAGGCTCCCGCTGAACAGAGAGCTCAATGCGGGGCTCGATCCCAGGACTCTGGAATCATGACCTGAGCCAAAGGCAAAGGCTTTAACCCACTGAGCCACCCAGGCACCCCGAGGAGAATTGAAATCTTAATGAGTCTTTTACTTCATAAAATCACAAAAATATTAGATCATCTTACTTTCAACAATGTTTTGAGAATTTCTATACAAATTTCTGTATCTTTTGTTATGTTATTCTTATTTCATACTTTTGGCTGCTGTTATAAATAAAAATATTAAAATAGCTCTCACCACTTGTTTGTTGCTATTTATATGTAATCACTGCTGATTTTTATATGTTGAACTTAAGTCCTGCAAACTTGCTATATTCATTTATTGTCACAGTTGCTTTGTAGAATCCTTGGGATTTTCATATGAATAATCATAATTTTGGAGAAAATAAATTTAAATTATTTCTTTCCAAACTCTATGTCTTTTATTTTTCTTTCTTGTCTTCTGGTACTGACTAGGAATTCTTGCACAGTATAGAATGAAAGTAGTAAGGGTGGATCTTTTTGCCTTTTTTCCCATTGTCAGGAGAAAGTGTACGTCTTTTCCCATTAATTATGATATTAATCTTGGTTTCTAAAATTCCTTTATATTCCGAGCTTTCTGAGAGTTTTTATTATGAATGGACATTGAATTTTGTCAAGTGCCTTTTGTCTTTTGAGATGATCATTTTTAAAAAACTTTTAGTCTATTAATATGATGGACATATAGATTGGTTTTTGAATCATAAGCCAATCTTAAATTCTGGGATAAATCCCACCTGGCATGGTGTATAATTCTTTTAATAGATTGCTGTATTTGATTTGGTAATTTCTTTTAGTAATTTGTACATTTATGTTCATGAAAGCTATTTTATAATTTTAATTTTTGTGATATCTTTGTCATGTTTTAATACCAGGGTTATGTTGGCCTCATAAAGTTATTTGGAAAGTAATGTCTACTCCTTATAGTAGGGTGTTCAGTAAGTGTGGAATGAATGTCAGAGTCAGGGTTGAAGCAGGGTTTTTTTTCCCTGCCTTACTTCCTGGTCTATTTATGTCAGTGTATGCATTTTTGTTAGTTTCTCCAACAACCAGCTAACCAAACTGCCAAGAATCATGAATTGTTCACACGAAGTATGTATGAATGTAGAAAATGTTGCCTAAGAGCTTGGATAAGGGGAGATGTTACAGGAAAGCTAGTATATACAATTAAAAAAAAATAAACATTGTGTAAAATATTGTATTACCAAGTATACTATTTGTTTAACACCCAGTGAGGGTATTTACTTGGTTCCTCCTTCTTATGACACCCATTTATCTTTATTCATTATAATGTTCTGTATTGCTTTCTATGACATTTTGACCCCAAAGATACATAGACCCTCAATAGCTTACTTTCAATTTCAAGCATATTTTTCCAAATAGGAGCAGTTCCTTCTTTAAAAAGAATTATAATGCCAGATGAAGAAACTTTTATTCTACAAGTAATCATTTGAACAAATACCTACGTGGCACATTAGTTTTTAAGGAAAAGTCTACTGAAATCTCCTCTTCATACCTTATAGTCCTCAGCAACATGCCCCTGATATATGCCTGGGGAGGAAAATACCCACATCTCACTTTCCAGACCTACATTTCTTGATGCTCTCTGGTCAAGTGTTAAGGAATCCCTGACTTCTTGGCAGAACATAGCAGAGGTACTTATTGCTATCTTCAAACTGGTCCTAATGATCCTTTGACAATTGCCAGAACAGAGTGGCTCAGGTAAGGGCTAGCATCTGGCGCTTGTATGTTTTCTTAATATAGTAGCAAGACCTCTTAACCGGGGGACCCAATTTCTGGGTTCTTTGTCACTTCTGCCAGTAACCTGCTCTACCCTCTGGACCAGGTTTTCTCAGATATGAAATGAAGTAGATGGCCTAGATATTTAAGTTTAGAGTTCAAACTTTACACTCAAAGGAATTTTCAGTTAGAAAATCTTATGTCCTTATAATTAGTAAGATATGTACCTCAATCTTGCCCCAACTTGTATCCCTAAACACTTGCATATGTAAGGGTCAGTGGTGTGGGAATAAAATCCAGGAAAGGGGAGTTTTCCTCTTGTTTGACTACAAAATATTTTAGAGTCACTCTTGATCATTTTATTCCTATTCTTTTCTTTTGATATTTCTTTTCTTGTTCTTTTCTCCCTCTCCCCACTTTTTTTTTTTTTAAGATTTTATTTATTTATTTGACAGAGAGAGAGAGATCACAAGTAGGCAGAGAAGCAGGCAGAGAGAGGAGGAAACAGGTTCCCTGCTGAGCAGAGAGCCTGATGCTGGGCTCGATCGCAGGACCCTGCAGGGCTCAATCCCAGGACCCTGGGATCATGACCTGAGCTGAAGGCAGAGCTTTAAACCACTGAGCCACCCAGGTGCCCCCCTTCCCACTTTTTTAAAATTGAGGAACCAAAATTGATTTAACCCAAGTTGGGAATGGTTCTCTTTGTAAGCTCTCTTTTCTCATTATATAAGCCATTACTTGAGTAAATTAGGCTCTTGAGAATTTACTTTCAGTTCATGGGAAGATAGCTAGAAAATTATAAGAAATCTAGCTGTAAATGTTATTAAAAGCACCTATGCACTGTGTTATAGCAGAATCTGTTTAAAACTTGTTTATAAAGAGTACTGAATTATGACTCACATTCCCTGCCCACTGCTCCTCACACATGGCCTCCTTCTTTCTGCTTTATATGCGAGGTAGGGTAGAACATAGAGTGATGGTTTCCTGGGAAAAGCAGGTCATGCTAGTGAGAATTGCTTCCAAGTCAAGCAGACCTGGGCTTGAATTCTGGCTGTACTTACTGACTGATCAGGGGCACTGTATTTACTTTCTCTAAGCTTCACTCTTCTCTCTAGAGTGGGATTAATAACTTCCACATCAGATAGTAGCATCAAGGAAAATATATCTAAAGGTAACTGTTACAATATGTGATACAAGCAGCATAACAATAAAACAAGCAATATATTTCTTTTCTTTTTCTTGATTCTTCTTGCTTTGGTCTTTAATAATGTGGCTCCAATGCAGAACTCCATTCTTTTAACATTTATTGAACATTTATTATCTAATAGACACTCCTTCAGGTTCAGAGGATACGGAAATAAGTAAGGCAGGAACAGTGATCTTAAACAGTCCAGTAGGAGAGTCACACAGAAAAACAAATCACTGTAACCCCATGTGGTAAGTACCCAGTGCCAAGATGCAGAGGCCAGATGAAGGAGAGGATTAGTTCTCAACTCCCTTTGTCCTTTTGCATTTCCTCTCTTCTCACCTAATCCCCTTCCTTCCTCCAGCCCTTCCTTTCCCTGCAGCCCAGAGTGGCAGATGGGGAGGGCTGTGGGGAGAAGGAAAGCCTGTCAGTTCCTTTTTCTCCCCACCTCAGGCCTAGCGTATGGGAACATTACACAGGGAGCCATAAAAACGTTCTTCCTCGTAGCACGTTTCAGGGTTTTTTCCAGTGACATCATGGGCCATCTGGTTTTGAAGACCGCAGCTTCATCCAGAACACACACCAACACTCTCCCCTGCCAGGCCGTGCAGGCCTGCCCTCTAGGATCAAGAACACTATAAACGTCCTGTAAAGCTGTCTCTTTAATAGCCTCCTCAGAAGCAGTCTAAGGAAGATGGCCTTTGCTTCCTCCACTCTCACGTATGGCAGATAAAGTGGATTCTCAGCACAGAGGCAGTGGAGGAGAGGTGAAAAGTGAGGTTCAGAGGTTTCTGCAAAAATATCACAAAGCCTCCTTTTGGGAAGTAGAAAGGTGTTTTCCAACAGGAAACCTGAATTTAGCAGCTATAACATAAAGGATTCAGGTTATATTTAATTAAGTACACATATATAAAAAAGAAAGAGAACTACTGTATTGAACAGTCATAGAGCTGGAGGTTGATCCTCACATTTGCCTAAGAGGGAGAGAGAGAATTCAAAGTGGGAAAGATAGGCTAATTTCTGTTCTGTCTCTGAACAATCTCATATCCTATGTATGATGGGAAAAAATCATGCCCATTGAGCTGATTGGATTCTACGAACTAGAAAACATGAATCCCTTTTTTCAGATGTGGCATGTCCCCAATCCATTGAATTACTTGGTTCTATCCAAAATTATCCATTTCTTTCCATCCCCAGGACCACTCTCCTGATCCAGCTGTAATAGGGAGAAACAGCATGTCTGACTCCATACTGCTTCTATTTCCTTTGCTTCTGTGACCTATAAGTTAGATATTTTGGCTTAGCTTTGCATGTAGGCATATTAAAGCTAAGATTTGCAAAAATTGCTTTTTACCTGAAATCTACCTCACTCGAGGAGATAAGTACATACAGAAATGGCTATGCTATGTTGACCAGGTATCTGTAGGCAAAAATCAACTGAACAAAGACAAAAAAGTTACAAGACCTTCCTCAGTGTATAGATGTTAGCCACCTTTTGACTCCAATGCTTTCCTGCTTGCTAACATAAAAGTTCAAATCTCCCATGCTTGGTGAGATGGTTCCTCAGGACAGTAGTTTGCCATCTCCTTGGTTTGCCAGCTTTCCTTACCCCGACATATTGACTTTTGCCTTATTGACTTGTTCACAGTGGATAAACAGAATAAGCTGAGATTTAGGGACATGGCTTCTCCCATCTTTCACTTGAACACTAGACATACCTTTCCTTTTTCCCTTTTCCTTTTTTAAAATTTTTATTTATTTTTATTATGTTTAATTAATCAACATAATACATCATTAGTTTTTGCTGTAGTGTTCAGTGGTTCATTTGTTGCATATAGCACCCAGTGCTCATCACCACACATGCCCTCCTTAATACCCATCACCCTGTTACCCCATCCTCCCACCCTCTCCCTTCTGTAACCCTCAGTTTGATTCCTGGAGTCCTGAGTCTTTCATGGTTTGTCTCCCTCTCTGATTTCTTCCTATTCAGCTTTCCCTCCCTTCCCCTGTGGTCTTCCACACTATTCCTTATGTTCTACATATGAGTGAAACCATATCTTCCTAATTGTTCTCCAGGGTTTCATTCTTGATCTCTTCATTCAGTTCATCTTCCACAGGGAAGCCAGAGGTCTTTTGTTTTTTTTTTAATTTAAATTTTGTTAATTAACATACAGTGCACTGTTGGTTTCTGGAATAGAATTCAGTGATTCATCACTTATATACAACATGCATTTCTCATCACAAGTGCCCTCTTTAACTAGCCCATCCTCCACCCACCTCCCTCTATCAGCTCTTAGTTTGTTCTCTATCATTAAGTGTCACTTATGGCTTGTTTCCCTGTCTCCTTTTTTTTCTTTTCTCTGTTTCTATATGTTCATCTTTTTTCTTTCTTAAATTCCACATATGAGGAAGTGGTGATGCAACATGGGGGCTTAAGTGGGTAGGAGAAGAATCAATGAAACAAGATGGGATCAGGAGGGAGACAAACCATAAGTGATTCTTAATCTCACAAACTGAGGGTTGCTGGGGGGAGGGGGTTGGGAGAAGAGGGGAGGGGTTATGGACATTGGGGAGGGTATATACTTTGGTGAGTGCTGTGAAGTGTGTAAACCTGGCGATTCACAGACCTGTACCCCTGGGGATAAAAATATATGTTTATAAAAAATAAAAAAATTAAAAATTAAAAAAAATTCCACATATGAGTGAGATCATATGGCATTTGTCTTTCTCTGACTGACTTATTTCAAATACACTCTAGCTCCATCATGGCACTGCAAATTCTTTTTGATGGCTGAATACCATTCCATATATACACACAAAAACACCTCTTCTCAGTCAATGGAGATTTGGGCTCTCTCCATAGTTTGAAAAAAAAAAAATCTAAATTGGACTATATTATTTTCATGCTTAAAATCCTACAGTGGCTTCCACAGTACTTAACATACAATTCAAAGCTATAAAGAGGTTACAAGGACCTCTGTGGACCTTGGCCCATGCATTGCTTCATCTCCTCCCACCCTCTAATGTACAGTTAATACCCTTGCTGCCCATATTTCTGTTCTTCTAACCCCGTGTTTCTGCCAGCCTTGGGGCCTTAGACTCTTACTGCTACCTGAAGGGCTACCTTCACTTCTCAGCCTGAATAGCACTTTCTCTCTGACCTTTGCCTAGTCCCTCCCCCTATTTTTCTCTTTCAGAGTAACTATTATTTTATGTTGTAGTAAATGTCATTTATAATTGTGTATTTAGGAGTGTGTTTGTTGACTTTCTGGATTTCTCACTAGACTTAATGAAGGTAAGAACCACCTCAGTTTTATCAGCCACTGTATCCCCACTGCTGTACAGTGTTAGGTATATAGTAAGTGTGAAATGAATATAGAAATCAGGTAGAAGCAGAATCAAGGAAGACATCAGGTTTGGAGCTCACTTTGCCTGTGTCCAAGGACTCTTTGAAATATGTCTTGAAGGGTCTTACCCACACTACATATCCTTCTTTATGCATGGTACCATGATAAATACATATATCATTTTGGTTTTAATTTGCTCCTCCTGTGACTAGTGAGATTGACAACTTTTTCATGTATTTATTGTCATTTGCATCATTTCCTTTGTAAGATGTCTATTCAAGGGCGCCTGGGTGGCTCAGTGGGTTAAGCCGCTGCCTTTGGCTCGGGTCATGATCTCAGGGTCCTGGGATCAGGCTCTCTGCTCAGCAGGGAGCCCGCTTCCCTCTCTCTCTCTGTCTGCCTCTCCATCTACTTGTGATTTCTCTCTGTCAAATAAATAAATAAAATCTTAAAAAAAAAAAGATGTCTATTCAAGAGTTTTGCCCATTTTTTTCACTTGTCTGAAAAAAAAAATCGTAATATTTTCTTGTATTCTATGGGCTGCCTTTCACTCTATTAATAGTGTCTAGATTAGCAAAAGTTCTTAATATTAATTTAGCCCAATTTATTTTTTTTTCTTTTATGGCTAGTGCATTTCAAAACATGTTAAGGAATTTTGCCTACTCCAGATTATGAAGGTAGTCTATGTTTTATTCTAAAATCTTTAGTTTCTTATTTCACATTCAGATCTGCAATTCATCTAAAATTTATATGGGAGCATAATTTGAGATAAAGGCTTAGTATTAGTTTTTCCCCCATATGAATACCCACTTGACCAGCACCATTTACTGAAATACATGCTTTCCCACTGGCATTTCAGTAGTGCTTTTATTAAGGTCTGTATTTGTTTCTGGACTGTTTTTCTTTGTTATTTATGTGCTGTTTATTTATTTTGTTTTATCCTACCTCCTTTCTACTTTCATCTCCTTCCTTTCTACAGCCTTCACTACTGGCCTGAAATAGGGATAGTTTTATTCACTACTGTGTTCCCAGGGCCTTGAGCATTGTCTGACGTATAATAGATGGTAGGGGTTTTTGTGTCTGAATGTGTTGTGCAAACCAAGAAGAACTTCCAGGTGGCACACACATAGGCCCTACTGGAGTGGAATTTATTATGGAAATCTCACAGGCACTGGAGCACACAGGGACAGCACACAGGAATAGAGCAGGCCCAGAGTCAAATGCTGAATAGAATTGGTATGGATTTCTTGTGGCTGCTATAACAAATTACCTTCAAACTTGATGGCTTACAGTAATAATTCTGGAGGCCAGAAGTGTGAAATCAGTATCCATGGCTGAACTCAAGTTGCCAGCAGGGAAGTGCTCTCTTCAGAGGCTCTGGGGAGAGTCCATTCTCTGACTCTTCCAGCCTCTGGTGACTCCCTCCCTTTCTTTCTTTCTTCCTCTCTCCCTCTCTCCCCCTCCCTCCCTCCCTTTCCTTCTCTGTCTCTCTCTTCCTTTCTTAATTTCTTTCTTTCTTTCCTTTGCATGTGGATATACGGTTTTCTAACACATTTGTTGAAGAGTCTGTCCTTTCTCTTTTCTGTAGTTTGGCAACCTTGTAGAAGATCATTTAACCATGCATACATAGATATATTTCTGGGCTCTCTATTCTGTTCTGCTGGTTTTTATGTCTCTCTTTATGCCAGTACTTCCCCTCCTCTCCAAACAAAATATATCAAATGTTGGTGAAGATATGGGGAAATTGGAACACTTGCACATTGTTGGTTATGCAAAATAGTACAACCACTATGGAATGAAGTATAGAGATTCCTTAGAAAGTTAAAAATAGGAATATCATATGACCCAGCAATCCGACTTCTGAAGATATATATCCAAAAGAAATGAAATCAGGATCTGAAGAGATATTAGCACTCCTATGTTCAATGCAGCACTATTCATAATAGCCAAGATATGGACACAACCTAAATGTCCACAGACAGATGAGTGGATTTTTTAAAATACCATAAAATGTGGTATTTACATACAATAGAATGTTATTCAGCCTTAAAAAAGAAGGAAGTAGGGCTGTCTGGGTGGCTCAGTGGGTTAAGCCTTTGCCTTCAGCTCAGGTCATGATCTCAGGGTCCTGGGATCGAGTCCCACATCGGGCTCTCTGCTAGGCGGGGAGCCTGCTTCCTCTTCCCTCCCTCTTTCTCTCTCTCTCCCTCTCTGCATACTTATGATCTCTCTCTGTCAAATAAATAAAATCTTAAAAAAAAAAAAAAAAGGAAGTACTGCAAAATGCAACAACATGGATGATCCTTGAGGATATTATGCTAAGGTCACAGAAGGACAAATGCTGTATGATTCCACTTAAATGAAATATCAAAAATACTCAAACTCATTGAAACAAATAATAGACTATGGTTTCTAGGGACTAAGGGTAAGGTGGCCTTGAGAGTTGCTAATAAGTGGGTTTAAAATTTTAGTTATGCAGTATGAATAAATTCTAGATATCTGCTATACAGCATAGTGCCTATATATAGTAACACTATATTATACAGCTAAACATCTGTTAAGAGGATCAATAAAATTATGTATTTTTACCACAATCAAAGGAAAGGGGGAAAAAGAAAACCTCTATAGCACACTGTCTGTCATGGATCCAAAGAAGATCAGAGTTAGACCCTAGAGATCAGCTAGCTTGGTGATTTTCACTTTATTTTGAGTGATTAAAAGGAGCTGAACTCGTTTTTCACAGATTTATTACACAGGAAATCTGAAATGTCAAATAGATAAATAAAAGTGATGAACTAATGGGTTCCTTGGGAAACCAAAACCTTATTGTTTGATGGAAAACACCCTTTCATTTACTGAAAACCTAAAGCATCTTTGTAGAAGTTGCTTTATAGTTTGAGAAGTATCACTTGGAAACCAGCGATATACTTTAGGAGCATCATCTTACAGATGAGAAACTGAGCAGTAGAGTCAGTTACTGATTTCTTTCAGTCTACGTAGGTATCTGATTGCATAGTCTCAGTTTGATTTCTTGCTTCCTAGTTTTTATTTTACACTACATGGTATCTCTCTAGAGCTACTATACCTCAGGCAGGACTGCTCCTTATCTTCAGAATTGCTTGTGTTATAAATTTGCATCTCTGAATAAAATTATTAACTTGGAGATAGTTGTCCTCTCAAACTCCTTGTTAGGCCCATTCCTTGGCTTGGATATTAGGAAGGCATGCCCCATGAATGAAGTAGTGCCAATAAGGGCCATTAGGGAAAAGTGAAGGTACGTTTTCAGCACCTTTTTTTCTTTTTTTTTTTTCATTAAACTTTTGTTTTAATGGGTCTCAAAATTCTGTGACAGATTTTTGGTCAAGTTGTTTCCATTAAAAAGCATTGATTTTAAAAACTAATAACTTAAAACTGCCACACACACACACACAAAAACAAATGGTCCACAAAACATTCTCCTTTCCTTCTGAAGGTTTTATGATGCATTGTTATTGAAAGACCCTGGAGCCCCACCCAAGAATCAAACAGCACGCCTCCACTGGATGCAAATTGCAAGAGGTTTATTGGTTACACAGGCTCCTGCGGACGCATCAGCCTTTGTGGACTGAGCGCGGTGGGGAGCAGATTATATAGGGCAGGGTTGGGGTGGTGGGAAGCGGTCTTACAGAAGCAGATGCTTGGTTACAGGAATCTGATTGGTAAATTTAAATCAAGCATTGTCAGGCACTGGGTTTAAGGCAAGGACATAATGGTTTGTTCTGGTGGGAGGCGGTGGCGGGAAGCGATCCTACAGAAGCAGATATGCATGGTTACAGGAGTCTAATTGATTAATTTGATTCAGGCATGATTGGGCATTGGGGTCAGGACGTTCTGGTGGTTCCTTGGGTCAGCACTCTGGAAAGTCCCAGTTACATTTTACTTTTCATTTGTCTTTTCTTTTGACAGACCGGGTGATCACAGACATCCTGCTTGTGCAGGATATATGTTGTCATTCGGCTATGGGAACAATCAAGCCTTCAGCAAGGGGAGAGGGGGTGCTGTGGGGACATCAGGTTACTTAAACAAGCCTTTAGCAAGGGGAGAGGGGGTCTTTCATTATCATTAACCAGTCTTTTACTATTAAACTTAAATGGCCAGTTGACACAAACAGTTCTGAGACCGTTCTTCCACCACTGATTAAGACTTGGGTGGCAGGTATCGGGGATAATATTCATTTAGCCTTCTGAGCTTTATGGGCAGACTTGGTGACCTTGCCAGTTCCAGCTGCCTTCTTGTCCACTGCTTTGATGACACCCACAGCAACCGCCTATCTCAAGTCACGAACAGCAAAACGGCCCAGAGGAGGAGAGTCAGAGAAGCTCTCAACACACATAGGCTTGCCAGGAACCATATCAACAATGGCAGCGTCACCAGATTTCAAGAACTTGGGACCATCTTGCAGCTTTTTTCCAGAACGACGATCTATCTTCTCCTTCAGCTCAGCAAACTTGCAAGCAATGTGAGCTGTGTGACAATCCAGCACAGGTGTATACCCAGCACTAATTTGGCCTGGATGGTTCAGGATAATCACCTGAGCTGTGAAGCCAGCTGCTTCCATGGGTGGGTCATTTTTGCTGTCACCAGCCATATTGCCACGACGAACATCTTTGATAGATACGTTCTTGACATTGAAGCCCACATTTTCCCCAGGAAGAACCTCACTCAAAGCTTCATGGTGCATTTCAACAGACTTGACTTCAGTTGTAACATTGACTGGAGCAAAGGTGACCACCATGCCAGGCTTAAGAACACCAGTCTCCACTCGGCCCACAGGGACAGTACCAATACCACCAATTTTGTAGATGTCCTAGAAAGGCAGATGCAAGGGCTTGTTAGTTGGATGAGTTGGTGGTAGAATGCAATCCAGAGCTTCAAGCAGTGTGGTTCCACTGGCATTCCCATCATTATAGTGACTTTCCATCCCTTGAATCAAGGCATATTAGCACTTGGGTCCAGCATGTTGTCACCATTCCAACCAGAAATTGGCACAAATGCTACTGTGTTGGGGTTGTAGCCAATTTTCTTAATGTAGGTGCTGACTTCCTTAACGATTTCCTCGATCTCTTCTGGCTGTAGGGTGGCTCAGTGGAATCCATTTTGTTAACACCAACAATTAGTTGTTTTACACCCAGTGTGTAAGCCAGAAGGGCATGCCCACAGGTCTGCCTGTTCTTGGAGATACCTGCTTCAAATTCACCAACACCAGCAGCAACAATCAGGACAGCACAGTCAGCGTGGGATGTGCCTGTAATCATGTTTTTTTGTTTTTTTTTTTTAATTTTTTATTTTTTATAAACATATATTTTTATCCCCAGGGGTACAGGTCTCTGAATCACCAGGTTTACACACTTCACAGCACTCACCAAATCACATACCCTACCCAATGTCCATAATCCCACCCCCTTCTCCCAAACACCCTCCCCCCGGCAACCCTCAGTTTGTTTTGTGAGATTAAGAGTCACTTATGGTTTGTCTCCCTCCCAATCCCATCTTGTTTCATTTATTCTTCTACCCACTTAAGCCTCCATGTTGCATCACCACTTCCTCATA
Organism: Mustela putorius furo; assembly: GCF_011764305.1. Classification (NCBI taxonomy): domain Eukaryota; kingdom Metazoa; phylum Chordata; class Mammalia; order Carnivora; family Mustelidae; genus Mustela; species Mustela putorius. The sequence goes on from NW_025421424.1 coordinate 3,460,991, forward strand.
TCAGGGAGATCATATGATAGTTGTCTTTCTCTGCTTGACTTATTTCGCTAAGCATGATACGCTCTAGTTCCATCCATGTTGTTGCAAATGGCAAGATTTCATTTCTTTTAATGGCTGCATAGTATTCCATTGTGTATATATACCACATCTTCTTGATCCATTCATCTGTTGATGGATATCTAGGTTCTTTCCATAGTTTGGCTATTGTGGACATTGGTACATGTGTCCCTTTGGATCACTACATTTGTATCTTTAGGGTAAATACCCAATAGTGCAATTGCTGGGTCATAGGGCAGTTCTATTTTCAACATTTTGAGGAACCTCCATGCTGTTTTCCAGAGTGGCTGCACCAGCTTGCATTCCCACCAACAGTGTAGGAGGGTTCCCCTTTCTCCACATCCTTGCCAGCATCTGTCATTTCCTGACTTGTTGATTTTAGCCATTCTGACTGGTGTGAGGTGATATCGCATTGTGGTTTTGATTTGTATTTCCCTGATGCCGAGTGATATGGAGCACTTTTTCATGTGTCTGTTCGCCATCTGGATGTCTTCTTTGCAGAAATGTCTGTTCATGTCTTCTGCCCATTTCTTGATTGGATTATTTGTTCTTTGGGTGTTGAGTTTGCTAAGTTCTTTATAGATTCTGGACACTAGTCCTTTATCTGATATGTTGTTTGCAAATATCTTCTCCCATTCTGTCAGTTGTCTTTTGATTTTGTTAACTGTTTCCTTTGCTGTGCAAAAGCTTTTGATCTTGATGAAATCCCAGTAGTTCATTTTTTCCCTTGCTTCCCTTGCCTTTTGCGTTGTTCCTAGGAAGATGTTGCTGCGGCAGAGGTCGAAGAGGTTGCTGCCCGTGTTCTCCTCAAGGATTTTGATGGATTCCTTTCGTACATTGAGGTCCTTCATCCATTTTGAGTCTATTTTTGTGTGTGGTGTAAGGAAATGGTCCAATTTCATTTTTCTGCATGTGGCTGTCCAATTTTCCCAGCACCATTTATTGAAAAGGCTGTCTTTTTTCCATTGGACATTCTTTCCTGCTTTGTCGAAGATTAGTTGACCATAGATTTGAGGGTCTATTTCTGGGCTCTCTATTCTGTTCCATTGATCTATGTGTCTGTTTTTGTGCCAGTACCATGCTGTCTTGATGATGACAGCTTTGTAATAGAGCTTGAAGTCCGGAATTGTGATGCCACCAACGTTGGCTTTCTTTTTCAATATCCCTTTGGCTATTCGAGGTCTTTTCTGGTTCCATATAAATTTTAGCATTATTTGTTCCATTTCTTTGAAAAAGATGGATGGTACTTTGATAGGAATTGCATTAAATGTGTAGATTGCTTTAGGCAGCATAGACATTTTCACAATATTTATTCTTCCAATCCAGGAGCATGGAGCATTTTTCCATTTCTTTGTGTCTTCCTCAATTTCTTTCATGAGTACTTTATAGTTTTCTGAGTATAGATTCTGTGTCTCTTTGGTTAGGTTTATTCCTAGGTATCTTATGGTTTTGGATGCAATTGTAAATGGGATTGACTCCTTAATATCTCTTTCTTCTGTCTTGCTGTTGGTGTAGAGAAATGCAACTGATTTCTGTGCATTGATTTTATATCCTGACACTTTACTGAATTCCTGTATAAGTTCTAGCAGTTTTGGAGTGGAGTCTTTTGGGTTTTCCACATATAGTATCATATCATCTGCGAAGAGTGATAATTTGACTTCTTCTTTGCCGATTTGGATGCCTTTAATTTCCTTTTTTTGTCTGATTGCTGAGGCTAGGACCTCTAGTACGATGTTGAATAGCAGTGGTGATAATGGACATCCCTGCCGTGTTCCTGACCTTAGCGGAAAAGCTTTCAGTTTTTCTCCATTGAGAATGATATTTGCGGTGGGTTTTTCATAGATGGCTTTGATGATATTGAGGTATGTGCCCTCTATCCCTACACTTTGAAGAGTTTTGATCAGGAAGGGATGTTGGACTTTGTCAAATGCTTTTTCAGCATCTATTGAGAGTATCATATGGTTCTTGTTCTTACTTTTATTGATGTGTTGTATCACATTGACTGATTTGCGGATGTTGAACCAACCTTGCAGCCCTGGAATAAATCCCACTTGGTCGTGGTGAATAATCTTTTTAATGTACTGTTGAATCCTATTGGCTAGTATTTTGTTGAGTATTTTCGCATCTGTGTTCATCAAGGATATCGGTCTATAGCTCTCTTTTTTGGTGGGATCCTTGTCTGGTTTTGGGATCAAGGTGATGCTGGCCTCATAAAATGAGTTTGGAAGTTTTCTTTCCATTTCTATTTTTTGGAACAGTTTCAGGAGAATAGGAATTAGTTCTTCTTTAAATGTTTGGTAGAATTCCCCTGGGAAGCCGTCTGGCCCTGGGCTTTTGTTTGTTTGGAGATTTTTAATGACTGTTTCAATCTCCTTACTGGTTATGGGTCTGTTCAGGCTTTCTATTTCTTCCTGGTTCAGTTGTGGTAGTTTATATGTTTCTAGGAATGCATCCATTTCTTCCAGATTGTCAAATTTATTGCCGTAGAGTTGCTCATAGTATGTTCTTATAATAGTTTGTATTTCTTTGGTGTTAGTTGTGATCTCTCCTCTTTCATTCATGATTTTATTTATTTGGGTCCTTTCTCTTTTCTTTTTGATAAGTCGGGCCAGGGGTTTATCAATTTTATTAATTCTTTCAAAGAACCAGCTCCTAGTTTCGTTGATTTGTTCTATTGTTTTTTTGGTTTCTATTTCATTGATTTCTGCTCTGATCTTTATGATTTCTCTTCTCCTGCTGGGCTTAGGGTTTCTTTCTTGTTCTTTCTCCAGCTCCTTTAGGTGTAGGGTTAGGTTGTGTACCTGAGACCTTTCTTGTTTCTTGAGAAAGGCTTGTACCGCTATATATTTTCCTCTCAGGACTGCCTTTGTTGTGTCCCACAGATTTTGAACCGTTGTGTTTTCATTATCATTTGTTTCCATGATTTTTTTCAATTCTTCTTTAATTTCCCGGTTGACCCATTCATTCTTTAGAAGGATACTGTTTAGTCTCCATATATTTGGGTTCTTTCCAAACTTCCTTTTGTGGTTGAGTTCTAGCTTTAGAGCATTGTGGTCTGAAAATATGCAGGGAATGATCCCAATCTTTTGATACCAGTTGAGTCCTGATTTAGGACCGAGGATGTGATCTATTCTGGAGAATGTTCCATGTGCACTAGAGAAGAATGTATATTCTGTTGCTTTGGGATGAAATATTCTGAATATATCTGCGATGTCCATCTGGTCCAGTGTGTCATTTAAGGCCTTTATATCCTTGCTGATCTTTTGCTTGGATGACCGGTCCATTTCAGTGAGGGGAGTGTTAAAGTCCCCTACTATTATTGTATTATTGTTTATGTGTTTCTTTGATTTTGTTATTAATTGGTTTATATAGTTGGCTGCTCCCACATTGGGGGCATAGATATTTAAAATTGTTAAATCTTCTTGTTGGACAGACCCTTTGAGTATGATATAGTGTCCTTCCTCATCTCTTATTATAGTCTTTGGCTTAAAATCTAATTGATCTGATATAAGGATTGCCACTCCTGCTTTCTTTTGATGTCCATTAGCATGGTAAATTCTTTTCCACCCCCTCACTTTAAATCTGGAGGTGTCTTCGGGCTTAAAATGTGTTTCTTGGAGGCAACATATAGATGGGTTTTGTTTTTTTATCCATTCTGATACCCTGTGTCTTTTGACAGGGGCATTTAGCCCATTCACATTCAGGGTAACTATTGAGAGATATGAATTTAGTGCCATTGTATTGCCTGTAAGGTGTCTGTTACTGTATATTGTCTCTATTCCTTTCTGATGTACGACTTGTAGGCTCTCTCTTTGCTTAGAGGACCCCTTTCAATATTTCCTGTCGAGCTCATTTGGTATTTGCAAATTCTTTCAGTCTTTGTTTGTCCTGGAAGCTTTTAATCTCTCCTTCTATTTTCAATGATAGCCTAGCTGGATATAGTATTCTTGGCTGCATGTTTTTTTCGTTTAGTGCTCTGAAAATATCATGCCAGCTCTTTCTGGCCTGCCAGGTCTCTGTGGATAAGTCAGCTGCCAATCTAATATTTTTACCATTGTATGTTACAGACTTCTTTTCCCGGGCTGCTTTCAGGATTTTCTCTTTGTCATTGAGACTTGTAAATTTTACTATTAGGTGACGGGGTGTGGGCCTATTCTTATTGATTTTGAGGGGCATTCTCTGAACCTCCTGAATTTTGATGCTCGTTCCCTTTGCCATATTGGGGAAATTCTCCCCAATAATTCTCTCCAGTATACCTTCTGCTCCCCTCTCACTTTCTTCTTCTTCTGGAATCCCAATTATTCTAATGTTGTTTCGTCTTATGGTGTCACTTATCTCTCGAATTCTCCCCTCGTGGTCCAGTAGCTGTTTGTCCCTCTTTTGATCAGCTTCTTTATTCTCTGTGATTTGGTCTTCTATATCACTAATTCTTTCTTCTGCCTCATTTATCCTAGCAGTGAGAGCCTCCATTTTTGATTGCACCTGATTAATAGCTTTTTTGATTTCACCTTGGTTAGATTTTAGTTCTTTTATTTCTCCAGAAAGGGCTTTTATATCTCTCGAGAGGGTTTCTCTAATATCTTCCATGCCTCTTTCGAGCCCGGCTAGAACCTTGAGAATTGTCATTCTGAACTCTAGATCTGACATATTACCGATGTCTGTATTGATTAGGTCCCTAGCCTTCGGTACTGCCTCTTGTTCTTTTTTTTGTGTTGAATTTTTACGTCTTGTCATTTTGTTCAGATAAGAGTAAATGAAGGGGCAAGTAAAATACTAAAAGGGTGGCAACAACCCCAGGAAAATATGCTTTAACCAAATTAGAAGAGATCCAAAATCGTGAGTGGGGAGAAAGGGGATAAAAAGAGGTTCAAAAAGGAAGAAAGAAAAAAGAAGAAAAAAGAAAAGAAAAGAAAAGAATTTAAAAAAAAAAGAAAACACCTAAGAAAAATGTAAAAAAATATATATATATATATATTAGATAAACTAGTAAAAAATCGTTAAAAAAGAAAAAGGTAACAGTTAAAAAAAAATTTTACCCGAAGGCAAGAAAAAAAAATGAAAATGAAAAAATTAAATTAACTGCAAGACTAAAAAAAATCACAGGAAAAAAGCCATGAGTTCCGTGCTTGGCTTTCTCCTCCTCTGGAATTCTGCTGCTCTCCTTGGTATTGAAACCGCACTCCTTGGTAGGTGAACTTGGTCTCGGCTGGATTTCTTGTTGATCTTCTGGGGGAGGGGCCTGTTGTAGTGATTCTCAAGTGTCTTTGCCCCAGGCGGAATTACACCGCCCTTACCCGGGGCCGGGGTGAGTAATCCGCTCGGGTTTGCTTTCAGGAGCTTTTGTTCCCTGAGCGCTTTCTGTAGAGTTCCAGAGGACGGGAATACAAATGGCGGCCTCCTGGTCTCCGGCCCGAGGAGCCGAGAGCCCAGGGCCCCACTCCTCAGTGCGCGCTCAGAGAACCGCGCCCAGTTACTCCCGTCTGCCTGACCTCCGGCCGCGCTCCGAGCTCACCGAGCCTGCAACCGGTTCAAGGTAACACGGAGCTGCGAGCTTACTGTCGGCTCTGTCTCTGTAGCCGGCTTTCCCGTTCCAATACCCGCAAGCTCTGCGACACTCAGACACCCCCGATCCTTCTGTGACCCTGCGGGACCTGAGGCCACGCTGACCCCGCATGGGCTTTGCCCCGGTTTAGCCTCTGGAGCGATGTCCCTCAGCGGAACAGTCTTTTAAAAGTCCTGATTTTGTGCGCGGTTGCTCCGCCGCTTGCCGGGAGCCGGCCCCTCCCCCCCCCGGGTCTATCTTCCCGTCGCTTTGGATTCACTTCTCCGCCGGTCCTACCTTTCAGAAAGTGGTTGTTTTTCTGTTTCCAGAATTGCTGTTCTTCTTCTCTTCGATCTGCCGATGGATTTTCAGGTGTTTGCAATCTTTAGATAAGCTATCTAGCTGATCTCCGGCTAGCTGAAGCAGTCTCAGCTTGCTACTTCTCCGCCATCTTGACTCCTCCCTGTAATCATGTTTTTGATAAAGTCCCTGTGTCCTGGAGCATCAATGATGGTCACATAATACTTGCTAGTCTCAAATTTCCACAGGGAGATATCAATGGTGATACCACGTTCACGTACAGCTTTCAGTTTATCCAAGACCCAAGCATACTTGAAAGAGCCTTTTCCCATCTCTGCAGCCTCCTTCTCGAATTTTTCGATAGTTTTTTGTCGATCCCACCACATTTGTAGATCAGATGACCAGTAGTGGTAGACTTGCCCAAATCTACATGTCCAATGACAACAATGTTGATATGAGTCTTTTCCTTCCCCATTCTGGTTTAGGTTGAGCTGTGGTTTTCACGACACCTGTGTTCTGGCGGCAAACCCATTGCGAAAAGAGCACGTTTTCAGCCCCTTAATTAATACATGACTAGGAGAATGTCCTGCCCATGTTAGATGAGTTGCTCATCAGAACACCACTTGAAAAAAAATCTCAGCAAATGTCCATTTAAAATAAGTTATCTGTGTCTCCACCTGTTCATCCTTCCTTCAGTGGACACACCCTGAGATGAACCCCCAATAAGTCATGCTCCTACACAGTCCTTAACTCTTGAATGTAGGTAGAACCTGTGATTTGCTTTTATCCAACAGAATGTGGCAAAGGTGATAAGCAGGTCACTCCCCTGACTACATTATTATTTTTTTTTCCATTTTGTTTTATTTTATTTCTTTTCAGTGTTCCAGCATTCTGCTCCATGGACTATGTGCCCTCCTTAATACCCACCACCAGGCTCATCCAATCCCCCACATCCCCCTCTCCCAAACCCTCAGTTTGTTTCTCAGAGTCCACAGTCTCTCATGGTTTGTCCCCCTCCAATTTCCCCCAACTCACTTGTCTTCTTCATCTCCCTATGACCTCTGTGTTATTCCTTATGCTCCACAAGTAAGTGAAACCATATGATAATTGACTCTCTCAGCTTGACTTATTTCACTCAGCATAATCTCTTCTAGTCCCCTCCATGTTGATTCAAAAGATGGGTATTCATCCTTTCTGATGGAGGCATAATACGCCACTGTATATATTATATAAGACTCCATCTTTTCAAACTAGAGAATGATTTTTCTGCTGACCTTGAAGAAATAAGCTGCCATGTTGTGTGAATCTGTGACTGGGACTGTGGCAAGGAACTGAAGGTAGTTTCAAGGAACTGAAAGCAAGGAGCTGGCTGACAACTAGCAAGAAAACAGGGACCTCAGTCTTACAGCCATAGCAACTGTATTCTTCCAACAACTCTGTGAGTTTAAAAGAGAACTCCAAGGTATGGAAAGGAATCAACACCTCCGTTGAAGGCTTGTGAGACCTTGACAAGAAGAAACAGCTAACTCATGCATGGATTCCCAACTCAAAAACCGTGAGATAATACATGTTTGTTTTAAGCTGTTACTTCTGTGGTAATTTGTTATGCAAAGTAGAAAACGAATACTCTTCTCTCTTGGCTTGGTCTAATCCCTTCACTTAATTCTTTTGATACCCTCTTCTCTTACTCTATCTAGAAAGTTGTTTCATTAATTATCCTTTAAGTTTCCCTTATATTTGAGCTTGCCTTCTGAATTGGGGAAATTCTCCCACAATATAAATATTCTCACCTTTCACCAATCTATTAAAATTTTTTCTTCTTAAGTGTATATCTGAAAAACAAAAAACTTTTCTTGAACATCTTTTCTCCTTTTGAGAGGAAGCTTGCACAGTATTTCTCTTCTTGCTTGAATGTTGCACAATTCAAAAGATGAATCTCTGTCTTCCACTCTCCCATCTTCCATCATTCCTCAATCCACTGAAGTCTAGCTTCTATTCTCACTACTCCTCATAGGAAAATGAACTCCAGACACATTTATCATACTGTCTATTGGTTAACTCTTAGATGACTCTTACATGTCTTCAACTAAAATCACCAAAATGAACTCACTATCTTCATACTCTGTATTATTTATGGCATAGTAGGTGTTTTCATGATATAGATGTAGTGGCCTGAAACAACAAACACGTCTTATCTCATAGTTTCTGTGGGTCAGGAATACAGGCAAAGCTTAACTGGTTGACTTACAATCTCTGAAAAAGTTGAAATCAAGGTGTCAGCCAGGGCTGTAGTCATCTCTTGACTGTGGAAGGATCCACTTGTAAGCTCACTACTTTTGGTACGTAACATAAAATTTATGTGCAGTCTCATTCATGTGAATTGAGACCCCCAGGTCCTCACTAGTTACTGTTTAGAACTGTTTAGAACATTAGTTCCTTGCCATATAGGCCTCTCCAGTGGACTACTCACAATATGGCCACTGGTTTTGCTCAGAATGAGGACCTTGAGAAAGAGTGAGAGAGTGAGAGCAAAAGGGCACAAGTAAAAGAGAACAAGCAAGACAGATGTCACAACCTTTGCCTAATCTTGAAAGTGATAACCCATCACTTGTCATTGAAAGGTCCACACCTAAGTCCCTTACTCTGGAAATGGCAATCTTTGGAAGCCATTATAGAGGATGCCTACCACATACCCAAATTATCTTTCTTGTCTGCATCTCTGTGTATGGAAGCACAGTTATATCATCTGAGCCTCTAGAATCTTGAGAATAATCCTTGCTTTTGCCATTTCCCCACCTTCCTAATACTATCTGATATCTTAATAAAAATAATTTATATCTTCATACTTTCTTTAAATTATTCATTTTCTTAATTCTCATTTCTTATTTCTCATTTCTCTGTTAATAATATCAGCTATCTCTGTGGTGTGTGTATGTGTGTGTGCATACATGCACATGTGCTTACTGTTATGCTATCAGGGTGTGAGGACTATTAGGATAGGGGCTTAAGTGTGTCCTCTTTACTGATCTTTTCCTAGTTCCTAGTCCAGTATCTAAGATGTAGTAGGCATTAAAAAATATTGTTAAGTAAATGAAGGTTTGAGTTCCAGTTTTCACACGTTAGTTTTTAATCCTCAAAAGCCTATGAAATAGGTGTTTTCACCATTTTATAGATGAGGAACTGAGGTGTGGAAGTGAAATAATTTGCATGAGTTATGCAGAGCGTAAGAACCATATGTAACATTTTAGAGGGCTTTATAAATTGTAAAACACTCTACAGATATAACTTGCTATCATTATTATCTTTTGTTCTTGTTTTAAGATCCTTCATCTTCCCAGCCTTCTCCCTGTTCACTAATGCTTCATATGGAGACAGGAGGAAGCAGAATTCCAAGAAAAGAAGGGAAAGTAATAATATTAAATGGCTGCCAAGGGATCTGGACAATGGATTCAACAGGCTAAATCTGTCCAGCCCACCAGGGTGGCCATTCCCTCACTGGGATCCTGGGCCCACCACATGCTACTTTACAGCATGAGACAAGCGATGACACAATTTAGTGTTGGTGTTCTGCCTCATCGAAGAGATGGCATTGTCATTATTCATTTTGGAGAACAGCCTATAGTGCAGAAAGAAATTATGTCAGACAGAACAGGAGAGTCTTTTCAACATAGCATTCCATCCTAAGGGAGAGAACAAGAAAAAAAACAGAGCAAGTGGGCAGTACCAACTTTGGACTCGATCCGTCAAAAGCACTGCTCAAGTTGATCTTGAACTGTCATCTTCCACCCTGTGAAGAAGTAATCAGAAAGTGATACTTTATATTATTTCAATGATTTCTAATTTGTAGACCTTTTTTCTACATATTTTACCTCATAATCTCCATAATCATGAAGAAGGCAGAGTAGCTATAATTTCCCTTTTACAGATTAGGATTCTGAGACTTTTCAAATTTGAGATTTATTCAGAGTTCTGGTTAATATGAAGTCAAATCTATGCAGTGTCTCTTTCCAGATAGTTTTGTATATATTATTTTATGAGCTGCTCACAATAAAACTTTCAGGCATCATTTTTATCCCCTTTTTATAGACATGAGAGTTAGAGCCTAAAGAAATAAAAGGTGTCTTGCCTAAGGTCGTGCTGGTAGTATATGGTAGAGCTAAGTTTGGAACTCAAGTTTTTAAGTTCTCTATTCCCAGCCTTCTTTCCAGTAAGCAAATGCTATACTTAGAGAGAGTAAGCTTGAAGTCCTAAGTTTGGTGACCTAAAAGAGTGGAGAAGGAAAAAGAAAATGAAGACTCAGGGAGGAATAGAGAGAAGGAAATAGTATGAGGAAGAGAGAGATGAATGTATCATTTAGGACTGCATTGGGATTCCCAAAAGAAATTCTGTATTTTGCATTTAAGTTCTCAAGAGGGGATAGGATGATACCTCCAGTTAAAGGTTGGAGGAAGTCAATTGTGTTCTATGGTTCAGGGCCCTGAGTGGTAAACCCTGAGGAATCTCAGCCTCATAAGTGTTCCCATGGATCACAAGACCTTGAGAACAATTATACCAAGGAATCCCTGAAATTTACAAGATAACTTGTATGGTGGGTTGATTGTCCACATAGCCAAAGAAGGTAAAGGAATGGGCAATTACAGTTTATAGTGCCTATGTTTACCAAGTTATTTAGAGTCTGTCCTTACACCATCCCCTCAACTTCTTTCTTTTATTTAAGACTAGAACAAGAAAAGCCTGAAAGGAGAGACTATTTTGTTTTCAGACATCTTAAACCCCAGGGAAGACCAAGAGAACTTGTTCAAACTCCTAAGGCCCTGAAATATAAGCATGAAAATAAAGCAGCAGGTCTAAATATAATCCTGTGCTTGGAGCTAAGCAAAAGCCACAGTGAAAGCTTTTATGGTCAAATCCCTTGGCGCACTACAGCTCAAAAACATCTCAGTGGGTAATTCTAAATTCTCAAAAAATATTTGCTGTAGGCTAAAAAACAAGTCTGAGAAGTTATCGCTTGAACATGTAATGATGGAAGAATATTTAAACTACTTACCCCCTGTAATTAAACCTTCAACTAGCTCAGCTTTTCTCACTAAGGGACCCCCAAAGCCTCTGCCTTTGCTTTATTTCACTGTCACGGTTCCTGGGAATGAAGGAGGAGGAAATTGAGATATGGAGCTATTGAACTGCTAGGCCACACACCAAGTCCACAGGAGAGCCAAGGTTTGAACTCCCCTCCCCAACTCACACTCCCAGGCACACCCTTATGCAGAGCTCAGCTTTATCCACCCAGAAGGGGAAATTTAAACTCAGCATTTCCTTGAACATCTCTCTTAAGCCACCATTTTATTTACAATGCCTTTTGCTTTTCTGGAAAATTATCGACCAGTAAAAGTTTTATCCATTTCCTGACCATCAGTATCATGCTAGGTGTTGGAGTATGTTATGGGCTGAGTTTTGTACCCTGACTCCAAATCCATACATTGAAGTTCTAACTCCCAGTATCTAAGAATGTGACTACATTGAAATAGGGTTCTTAAGAGGTAATTGAGTGAAAATTAGGTCATTAGGTTTGGTCTAATGAAAAGAGATACAGACATGTGGAGAGGGAAGACAATGTAAAGATAAAGGGAAAAGACAGCCATCTACAAGCCAGGAGAGAAGCCACAGACGAAACCAGCCCTGTTAATATCTTGATCTCAGACTTCAGACCTCCAAAAATGTGAGAAAATAAATTTCTTCATTAAGCCACCCAGTATCTGGTACATTTTAATGGTAGTCTTAGGAGATTAATGTAAGGGGTGAGATATTAAAGTCTTAGTAGGAAATGTACAAGGAAAGGAAGCATTGTTCAGATAACCCAGATCAAGTGGAAATGTAATTTTTCATTGTTATTTAAACCCAAAGTTACTCTTAGGGGAATGAAAGGTTTGGCTTAATGTGTGAAGAACTGTTCCCTTAATCAACATTTTAATTTTTGTATTATAAGATAAGAAACTTTTACATAGATTTAAAGAAAAAAAAGTCACAAAGGTGGTACTGATGCTTGAATATTAAGAAGGATATTTAGATGGGTCCTATGGTATTTTATCATATGGTATTTTAATTACATATTACATTAGTAAGTTCTTAGGTTTGTATTGAAAAGATAATAAAACACAGTAGTTAAAAGCTTGAACTCTAAAGATAAATAAACCTAATAATAACCTAATAATAATAATAACCTAATAATAAAACACAGTAGTTAAAAGCTTGAACTCTAAAGATAAATAAACCTAAAGATAAATTAATTCCTGCTGTATATTCTTGGTAAATTTTTCAAATTCCATTTCCTCATCTATAAATGGAGATAAATAGGTACTATATTATGGGGAGTATGTAGGAAGCACTTAACAAGGTATCTGGAGGGTAGTATCATTCGATGAGTATTAGTATTTTTAAGCTTCCATTGATAGCAGTTGGTACCTATGTCAGTAAAGGAATAAATTCTTTTGTACTTGCTACCCATACTTTATGTTTCTGGGATAGGAAAAAATGGCCCCAAATAGATGGAAGAGTTCTATGGAAGAGCAGGATTATTTGGTAGCCACTTTATCAGTAGGGCCACGGTGGTAGGGCAAAGTGGTGTGTGTGTGTGTGTGTGTGTGTGTGTGTGTGTGTGTGTGTTTGTATTTGTATTGGGGATAGGGGCCATGCAGTGATCATGGATGAATAGTATGCACATAAATCTAATAGCTTTTTAGCACAGTGCCTGTCAGCATTCCTGCTTTCACTTTTGCTGGCTGCTTCCTTAAGTCACAACCTGGTAATAAGAGGTGATAAAGGTGAGGTAATAAGAGGATCCTAAAATTTCCATGATAATTGTCCTAATTGATCATGTTCTAAGAAAGGCTTGGTAAATCTGTTCACAAAGCCATTTCTAACATTTAAAGCCCAAATACCAGCACCTTAGTGTCCTACCTAAATAAGAGTTGGCTTTTTAACTCACCAAACAGCTTCATGTTTATTTAGATGGCAAATGAGGGGCAGTCCAGGCCCAGAGCCCAGATTTTTTAATTTACTTTTAATTTATTTTTAAATTTATTTTCTATTATTTTTTTTTTAATTTTTTATTTTTTATAAACATATATTTTTATCCCCAGGGGTACAGGTCTGTGAATCACCAGGTTTACACACTTTACAGCACTCACCCAAGCACATACCCTCCCCAATGTCCATAATCCCACCCCCCTTCTCGCAAACCCCCTCCCCCTAAAAACCCTCAGTTTGTTTTGTGAGATTAAGAGTCACTTATGGTTTGTCTCCCTCCCAATACCATCTCGTTTCATTTATTCTTCTTCTACCCACTTAAGCCCCCATGTTGCATCACCACTTGCTCATATCAGGGAGATCATATGATAGTTGTCTTTCTCTGCTTGACTTATTTCGCTAAGCATGATACGCTCTAGTTCCATCCATGTTGTCACAAATGGCAAGATTTCATTTCTTTTGATGGCTGCATAGTATTCCATTGTGTATATATACCACCTCTTCTTTATCCATTCATCTGTTGATGGACATGTAGGTTCTGTCCATAGTTTGGCTATTGTGGACATTGCTGCTATATGGCCAACAGACACATGAAAAAGTGCTCCATATCACTCGGCATCAGGGAAATACAAATCAAAACCACAATGAGATATCACCTCACACCAGTCAGAATGGCTAAAATCAACAAGTCAGGAAATGACAGATGCTAGCGAGGATGTGGAGAAAGGGGAACCCTACTACACTGTTGGTGGGAATGCAAGCTGGTGCAACCACTCTGGAAAACTGCATGGAGGTTCCTCAAAATGTTGAAAATAGAACTGCCCTATGACCCAGCAATTGCACTACTGGGTATTTACCCTAAAGATACAAACGTAGTGATCTGAAGGGGCACGTGCACCTGAATGTTTATTTTCTATTTTATTTATAAATTTAAATTAAATTAGCCATCTTATAGTACATCACTAGTTTCAGATATAGTGTTCAAAAATTTATTAGTTGTGAATAACACCCAGTGCAGATTGTTTTACTTGGTGTATAACCCTGGGGTGGTAGATCACCAGTGTTGGAAAGTGGATTGTTGAGGAAGTAAGGAGAAGCTTCTGGATAAATACTCAAAAAAGGATGAGGACAGGACTAACAACTAAAAAACATATACTTTTTAAAAAGTTATTTTAAAATTGAAGTATAATTAACATATAATATTACATTACTTTCAGGTTACAATATGTGATTTGACATTTATATACATTGCAAAATACTCCTTGATAAGTGTAGCTACCATCTCTCACCATACAATATTATTACAATATTATTGACTCTATTCCTTATACTCTACTTCTCATCTCTGTGACTTACTTATTTTATATCTGGACGTTTGTACCTCTTAATCTCCATTATTAGAAAAATCTCCTTTCTCTATACTTTTAGCACTTGCCTTAGGCTGGCCTTCTTAAAATGGGTGGATATTCAAGTTGTGAATTTAGAGGTAGAAGGGTCAGAGAAATGGATTGCCAAGTGTATGAAAACTTTTACATAATTAAGTCTTGCTCATACTTTCTTCCTTGTCTACATTTGTTCACAACTAATCTTACAGTAATTCCACACTCATCTTTCCCTCCTACCCTCTTGCCTTCCCTTTCCCTCCCTTCTCTCTCTTCCAGTAAATCATTCAAATAAAAAAATCTCATCCTTTAACTCTAATTCTTCTCTTGTTCAATAAGTCTTAAGATTTCGGTAGTCTGTCTCTAAATCTCTAATATAGATATTGACTCTATCAAGGTCACTTCAACCAGTGACCTTGGCACTGAATTTTTCATCCCCTAAAACTCATATTTAATTATAATACTCCTCCTCAAAATATTTGATGAGCCCTCAACACCTAGCAAATACAATATGACCTCTTTGTATTGGCCTCTAATGTACAAAATCTTGTTCTCGGTTGACCTTTCCAATGTCAAGCAACTACTACAAGGGGTTCCACATTCCTGAATTCACCTAAGTAGCTTTGTGCTTCCATGTTTGTCCATGTTATTCCTAGTACCCATAATGCCCTTTTTGTCTTGTTATGTTTCTCCATCTTCTTAAAATGAGAAACCATCACTCAAAATGGTGGTGAAACAAACCAACAAATAAAAATCCACAATGCTGAATTTATTGCTTATTTAAGTACAAGAGATACATTTTTCAGTTGTAGTTTCTCTAAGCCAGAAAGACTGTTCGTCATGTATTAGGATTCTTAGAACTTAGAGTTCAGAGAGATGATGGACATTCAGAGTTGTAAATAAGTTAGTATCAACAGTTGAAGTGTGATTATTTGGGGAGGGGGGACCATTATTGATTGTATGCTCTCAGAAGCAATGATTGGAATTAACCCATTCCTGATCAGCTGACCTTCAGAAGCTAGTAGTTTTCAATAATTGGTTGTCCTGCAGAAGTGTGTTAATAAAGACAGGTAGACTTTGATTTGAGTAAATACATTTAAAAACAATTCTGAGATGGGATCAGGAGGGAGAAAAGCCATTAGAGATTTTTTTTTAATTTATATTTTATTTATTTTCAGCATAACAGTATTCATTATTTTTTTAAATTTTTTTTTAATTTTTAATTTTTTATAAACATATATTTTTATCCCCAGGGGTACAGGTCTGTGAATCGCCAGGATTACATACTTCACAGCACTCACCCAAGCACATACCCTCCCCAATGTCCATAATCCCACCCCCTTCTCCCAAACCCCCTCCCCCCAGCAACCTTCAGTTTGTTTTGTGAGATTAAGAGTCACTTATGGTTTGTCTCCCTCCCAATACCATCTTGTTTCATTGATTCTTCTCCTACCCACTTAAGCCCCCATGTTGCATCACCACTTCCTCATATCAGGGAGATCATATGATAGTTGTCTTTCTCTGCTTGACTTATTTCGCTAAGCATGATACGCTCTAGTTCCATCCATGTTGTCACAAATGGCAAGATTTCATTTCTTTTAATGGCTGCATAGTATTCCATTGTGTATATATACCACATCTTCTTTATCCATTCATCTGTTGATGGACATCTAGGTTCTTTCCATAGTTTGGCTATTGTGGACATTGCTGCTATAAACATTCGGGTGCACGTGCCCCTTTGGATCACTACGTTTGTATCTTTAGGGTAAATACCCAGTAGTGCAATTGCTGGGTCATAGGGTAGTTCTATTTTCAACATTTTGAGGAACTTTCATGCTGGTTTCCAGATTGGTTGTACCATCTTGCATTCCCACCAACAGTGTAGTAGGGTTCCCCTTTCTCCACATCCTTGCCAGCATCCGTCATTTCCTGACTTGTTGATTTTAGCCATTCTGACTGGTGTGAGGTGATATCTCATTGTGGTTTTGATTTGTATTTCCCTGATGCCAAGTGATATGGAGCACTTTTTCATGTGTCTGTTGGCCATCTGGATGTCTTCTTTGCAGAAATGTCTGTTCATGTCTTCTGCCCATTTCTTGATTGGATTATTTGTTCTTTTGTTGTTGAGTTTGATAAGTTCTTTCTAGATTTTGGATACTAGCCCCTTATCTGATAATGTCATTTGCAAATATCTTCTCCCATTCTGTCAGTTGTCTTTTGGTTTTGTTAACTGTTTCCTTTACTGTGAAAAAGCTTTTGATCTTGATGAAGTTCCAATAGTTCATTTTTGCTCTTGCTTCCCTTGCCTTTGGCGATGTTCCTAGGAAGAAGTTGCTGTGGCTGAGGTCGAAGAGGTTGCTGCCTGTGTTCTCCTCAAGGATTTTAATGGATTCCTTTCTCACATTGAGGTCCTTCATCCATTTTGAGTCTATTTTTGTGTGTAGTGTAAGGAAATTAGACTAGCAGTTTTTAAGTTACAATCTGTGAGCCATATATGGCTTGCTCCCTGTTTGTAAATAAAGTTTTATTGTCATACAGCCATGGTCATTTTGTTTATGTGTGGCCTATGACTGCTTTTGCACTACAATGGCAGAGTTGAGAGCAATTTTGGAAAAGACAATCTGGACCAAAAACTTAAAATGTTTACTGTTTGGTCCTTTATAGAAAAGTTTGCTGACTCTGATCTAAACTAATTGTTCCAGTGCTCTTGGGTGGAACTGTCTAGTAAGTACTGTCATTAAATTGTTCCAAATATATTGGGTTGATGGTCAACTTACATGGACCATCTGACTCTGAAGCTTCCCCACAGAACCTCAATTTAAGGTCTCTAATTCTTCAAATGCTGAGTTTTTTCTCCAGTAGGCTAGAATAGTGCCTGCTACATTGAAGGCATGTGATAGATGGTTGTCCAAGTGGCTTTAAGTGCTTGCTTGCACCAAGCATTGATCTCAGTGCTATGAGAATACAGAAGCAAGGCAGAGAGAGAGAGAGCGCCTTTATCTAGTAATTATATAGGTCACAGGTAAAAATATAGCTCTAATAAAGACAGAAGGTTGTGTCATAAGAGAGTTATAGATCAAGTGCTATGGGGACTCAGGAATTAGGAAGCATTTGAAATAAGCTTTGCGGAGGTGAGGAAATGGCCTATTTGCCAGAAATGCAAATAGACCATCTTGAAGAAAGGCATAGTGGTGGAATAGGACAGAGCATGTTTGGAACAGGAGGAGTAATATTTGTATAATAAATAGGGTACTAATAAATAGGGTACCCAGTGGAAAACAATAGAAAATCTGGAGAAAAATGAAGTAATTTCGGGGGGATCAGTTTTATAGAGAGGTATGTTAGAGTCGGTTCATGCCTGTTGAATATTCAGGAATCTTTTAAGCTGGTTGTTATATCTCTGGAGGCTTAAAATTGGCCACAATGAATGAATGATGGCACGGGAGCAAGAGAAAAAGACAGTAGTTACCACAATTGAATAGGGATGAGAATCAGTCCAAGGGGTATCCAGAAGATGAGCTTAAACTAATAAATGAGATGTCATGTTTTTGGAAAAGGAAAAAGGCTCTATTTTGAATAATCTATACTAAGAATTTCTCATGGCACTAATGTATGGTCCAGGTTTAGGTAGAAATTATGTATATAGCTCAAACCCAAATGAACAGCTTTTTAAAAAGCTGTATAACTGAGAAGGTATGATTTGGGAAACCCAAGAAATAAAATAAATTAAGCAACTGTCACTTCTTGTCTGTGAGAGTTAGAGTTGGTTTTATATCTTGGTTTTTTATATTGATATACTGATCCCATGTTTCTTTATCTATAAATGTGTATAATAATATCACACAGGGTTACTATGAAAACTAAATGAAATAAAGGGTGCTCCCAAACTTTCCTAATGATAATAATCACTTGTAATATTATAGTTCACAAAAAGAGAAAAAGATCATCTGGACAAACACACAACTTCCTGGGTCTCATTGTAGATCCCCTAGATGAGAATGTTCAAAACAGGGGTCAGTGAAGTTGTTTAAAAAGAGCATAACGTGATTCTTACTGAGAAAACTTAGGGAAAAATGATTTAATATATATGAAAGTACCTTAAAATACACTAACAAGAACATAATTGGAAAAAAAAATTGAATGAATGCAATATTCAGCAAACCATTACATGGTCCTTGGCTCAATCTTCCTCTTACACATTCAGAGGAATAGTATTAATGCTTCTTACTGCCCAGAGCTTGGGGGAAGGATTAGAGTCTATCATTGGAAAAGGCTCTGAGCTTTCTGTAAGGTAAGTGCTGTGTATAACAGCTGTTACGTTTAATTGTTTCACTGGAAGTAGGCAGGTTGATAAATATTTGTCTCAAAGATTACTCTCTGAATTGTATGCATAGACTATAAGCTCCAAAAGACTAGGTTGTTCTGGGGATATGGGCAATAGGGAAGAGCAGAGACAGCAATAATGCCCAGGAGCTGAGTCTCTGAACTCTAGGGCCAGGGGGTAGAGCCATCGTCACTCTGGAGAGCAATAGGTCCTGTACAATTGAAAAATGCCTGCAGGAAGAAAGGATGCCTGAGTTTTCCAGGTAAAATAATCTAGTTCCCAGGAAAAGGATCATTTTTTATGACCAGGAACACCCCACTGACAGTTCTCTCTGGGGAGTCATGAAGAGGGATGAGGCTCAAAGACAGGCATTCCAGGGCCTTCAGCCTTTGCCATCAGCCTCCCATGATGCAGTCAGCAAATGGGAACCCCTGCCTGAGCAGGGTGAGGACAGCCCCCCCCCCCCAGGTTCTGGAAGAGTAGCTTACTGCTTCCAGGAAGGTCTAAAAACATCAGCTGGTGGGCAGGAGATCTGTTCCTAGCAAGTGCTGATCACCACTGCTTAGGACAGTTTGTCTCCCTTCTCTCTGCCAACTTCATCTTTCACCTGCCCCTAAACTCCAGTCAAGAACCTCTGCCTCTGAATACTTTCCTTAACTCTTTCTGTCTCAGATTCCTTCTCCTCTCTGTCTTCTATTTAGTTCTTAGAACACAGCTCAATTTATTAGCCACAAAACAGTTTAAAAAGCATGGATCTAAAAAGCCAACTTCCTTGATTCCATGGTCATTTTCTATTTTGAGTATTTCAGCCAAAACCACATGATGTTTTTTATCCAAGATTGTGTATGTGTTTTACTCCTTTGGTTACTAATAAATCATTGTATACAAAGAAAAATGTCCCTCACTTTCCTGTGGCTCTTTTCTAATGTGGTAGGCTAATAAAGTGTATTGTTTGTTATCTAGAAAGGGACATGATACGGGGAACCTGTAAGTACCAGATAATCAAAAAGTGATTCGCTTAAGACTCTAGTTGTTTAGTTCACTCTGCTATCTCCTTGAACGTTTCCATAAGTTTTCCTACCAGCTAGGAGGTGAAGAATAACTACCAGAAACATGCTGTGGAGTAGAGAGAGTATGTGACTAAAATACAATTGCTAGTGTATGTTGGCCATGGAAAAGTCACTTGGATATGAAAATGAAAAATTCACTTGGATAGTCAAGAACTAGCAGTAACAGGACATGGTTTCCTCTGGGAAACTTTTCTAACAATAATTTTAAAATATAGGAAGTAAATTCCTATTCACTAGAAGAAATGTTTTACATATTCCTTGAGTTTTCTCCAGAGGATAGAAAAGTAGTACAATAAAGTCTTCATTATTCAGAATTTATGATTATTTGCCTAGGAATTGTCCTACATTCACCTTTGTTTTCAGTCTCATTAAAGAGTAATTTGAATACAAATATTATGTGATGGAGTTATCACCTGGGAATATTAAAGTTGTTTGAAAAAATGTGTTCAAGAAATGTTTATTACATTTAAAGTTATTATAAATCATCTTGTTTCTTTATTATGCAAGGATCCTTAGGAACATAGATAACCAGAGTAATTTTTTAAGAATACAGTTGTGTTCTTTTTTTTTTTTAAAGCTTCTGCAATTTAGACTTATTAAGTTAGCCATCTCCACTTTTAGCTTGTCTTTAAAGTATTTTTCAGATCTTCCCACACTTAAATCAGTATCATGGCAAATTTGAGGTTGACAGAAATCAAGTAACAGTAGTAACGGTGATGATGTAAATAACTGAGAGAATTTCCTTACCTAACCTAATTGTGTTTGAAAATTACACTAAACTTCCTATTTGCTGATAATCTGTTTTCTTTGGGGCCTCTCTGACTTTTCAGGATGGATGATTTATAGGATTAACATAATAACTCTGGGACTGTGCATAGCCTGAAATCCCTGTTATTTGTAAAGGTTTAGTGAGTTCTGTGAGTCCCCATGGGAGAGATGGTCCGACTCATGTCAGACTAGATGGGAGGCTTGTGATAAAGAGGGTGAAGAAGGAAGGGATGTAGATTTCATCATTGCCCAGAATTAGGTTGAGAAGGGATAACTTACACCATGCAGCTAACCAGAGGCACCAAGATCAAAGACTGACTGCTATGTATCCAGGAAGCATAGGACTGTGCAGGGAAGAAGGAGGAAAGCAGATGTTAAAATCAAAGAAATCTGAAAAAGGTTTAGTAAATGGTTCTAAATGGGCCACAGGGGACATCTTCATAGGAAAAGTTGAGAGGAAACCTGACAGGTTCAGGAGATTAGTTGATTTCTTTTTTTCTCATCTCTTCCTTTGCTCCTCATTCTTCCACTCCCTTCTCCCCAAAGGACCAACAATTAATTGACTAAACTGTAAGAGTTCCCTGGGTAGATGTTGACTTTCATCACCTTACCTTCCTCCTCTATCAGTTGGGCTGAAGATAATGGCTGCAATGAAAAACAGGTCATGTCTGAGAGCAGAGGAAAGAAAGTAGATCTACTTCTCCATGGGAGAGAAAAAATATGGGGCTAGCATTTCAGTCTAACAGTAGAACCAAGAAACATCTCCTAATAATCTGTAGATCTCTTAATCAGCTCAGGGCATCTCTGTTCCAGCCCTCTGAGAAGTTTACTAGGAATCCCAGTGTGGGAGGGATAGTCTCTTCTAGTATCAGTGGCTCCATCTCCCCATCCTTGTCCTGCCACTGAAGATAAGGACAATGCAGAGTGAAAAAGCCTGGTTTTGCAACCACATACACCTGAGTTTGAATCCTAGCTCTAATACTTACTGGCTATGTGACCTAGAACAATTTACTTAACATTTGATTCTCAGTTTTGACACATCTATCTTGCAGTGTTGCTATGAGGATAGAAACATTGTATAAAACACTTGCACAGTGCTGGGAGCATATAAGTAGATGGACCTTGGGAAGGTGACATAATTCCTCTAAGCATCAGTTTTTTCTTAATAACAATAGCATTTACCTTATAGGATTACTGGCTAGACTATGAAAGAGATAGTATAACACTGTTAAAGGTACAGGCTCTGGGATCAGACTGCAGGTTCAAGTCCTGGCTCCATCCTCATTGGCTATGTGACTTTGTGCAAAGTGTTTAATCCCTTCCTGTACTGGTTTTCCAATCTATAGCATGGGGATAATAATAGCACTTAATTTATGAGATTACTACATGGATTAAATTAGGTTTATCTTTAAATCACTAAGAACAGTGCCTGGTATATAGTAAAAGTTATGTAAGTGCTTGTTAAATTTAAAAATAATGAGATCTAGTATATAAAACATTTTAACACACTATATCTAGTACATAATCATGACTTTAATATTAGTATTATTAGCTAGTGATTTTTGAATTATGGCTTTGTAACATTAACAAGTAACTTCTCTTTATATGAATTTTGAAAAGCTCTGCAATAAAATATATCACAGAATTTTAAGTCCCAGGGTGGTAGAACCTTCTTAAAAGATAATCTTGTGTGGTGGTTGTAAAAAATGACCCTAAAATTCTTCGGCTCTTACCTTATCAAGAGGTAAGATTTCTGTTACCTCCCATTGAATCTGGGCTCTTTAACTACTTACATGATGTCACAGTGTGGATGTGATGTTTCAACTTTCGGTCTCTTGCAGTGCTTGTTCTTAGAACCTAGCCACCATGCCTGTATGTAGGGGACTGATGGATGCCTCTAGTTGGCTGAGCTCCCAGCTGTCATGTGCACCTTTAAAGTGCATCCTTTTTACCCCAGTCAAACCACCAAGGCTAACCCTGCATGGAACAGACTAGCTGTTCCTACTAAGCCCTGCCCAAATTAGAGATTTAAGCAAAAACTTTTACTGTTGTTTTCAACCATTAATTTGGGGTAGTTTGTTATGCAGTAATAGGTAGGTGGAACATCTGGTTTGTTCCCCCACTGATGTTTGCATCTCCTCTACCCTCTCTCTTACCTAACCTCTGCTTATCTATCCAATCATTCAACAAATATTTATTATCTACGTATCATGTATTTCCTAGACACTAGGAATACATCACGAATAACAAAAAGGTCTTAGCTGCAGAAGTCTTAATTCTGTGAAGGGGAGAAAGACCAAAAAAAACCCAATAAATTATACAATGTCTGGATTGGATACGTACTATGATGAAGAGAGAGATGGTATAAAGAGTGATGAGATGTGTATGTGTTAGGGAAAGATATTGTCATTTTAGCAAAAGTGTTTAGGAAACATTGTCTAGTGAGGTGACATTTGAGCAAAGATCAGAATGAAGCGAGGAAGCTGGTTGTAACGATCCTTAAGGAGGATAAGGAGGAGAAGTCCTAGCAGAAGGAAAAGTAGTTGTAAGGTCTGAGGCAGGTACACTCACATGTTCAAGAAATGTTAAGGAGGCCTTTGAGGTTGGAAAGGAATGTGCAAGCGGCAGACTGATAAGAGAAAGAGAAGGACTTAGAGGCCATGTAAAGTAAGTTTAATTCTAAGATAAAAAGTCATTGGAGAGTTTTTATCATTGCATTTATTTTTATTGAGGTAAAATTTACAGGAAACAAAATGCACATGGTTTGATAAGTTTTGATAAATGTATACTCCAATGCATATAACCAGTTGGCACAAAAAGTTATCTTTTGCTATCCATTGGTTCCCATCCCTGTCTAATCGGAAACCTCCATTCTGATTTTCATCACTGTAGGTCAATTTTACATATTCTTGAACTTAATATAAATGGAATTGTATAGTGAGTGCATCTATTTTGTGTCTGGCTTCCTTTACTTAAAAATCATCCTTGTTATTACATGCATCAATAGTTTATTTTTAAATTGATGAGTAGTACTTGATTCTATGAAAATATCATAGTTGGTTTATCTGCTGTGATATTTGGACATTTGGGTTGTTTCCAGTTTTTATCCACTAGAAGTAGAACTTCTGTAAAAATTCTTGTATGCAGGTCTTTTTGTGGACTTATGTTTTCATGTAAAGTTGGTGGGTCATAGAGTAAATGCCTGTTTAACTCAGTAATAACCCAGTTTTCTGAGCTCTTTTTGCTATATATACTCCTCCAGCAATGTCTGAAAGTTCCAGTTGTTCAGATTCCCCACCAACATTTAGGGTTGTCCATTCTCTCTCTTTTGCCATGGCTTCTTCTTTCCACAGCAGCCATTAGATTCTATGTTCCTCATGCTTTACCATAGGACAAGATGGTTAAAGAAGGTCTTGAGAAAAGACAGTAAGTTCCTAAAGAGCATTTCTGTATTTTTATAGTCATTTACATGTTAAAAATATCTGTTGAACTGAAATAAGTTCTTAATCTCCATTTTTGCAATGCAATTCAGTATTTGACAAAGCTTCTTTTTGCAAGACAAAATTCTCTTTAATTCCACAGGTATCTCTTCTGTTTTATTTTCAGAAAATGTAGGTTATTGTCTTCTGTAGTATAACTTCAACATATTTCAAAACAGTAAGTTATCATACTTTTTTTCTTTTAATATTTTCATGTAAATATGATTTTCTAATCCTTTTAATCAGGTGTGCAGCTATTCTCAGAAGTGCTTCTAAGTGGACATCTAATTATTCAGTTAAATTAGTTTCAGGTTTAAGATAGTTTCAGGTTTCAAAGCAGTGATTTCAACTATGAATTTAAGCATCTCTTTGCATTTATGTGTATGTAAGCTAGTGTGAGTTGGTTTTCATGGGTTGTATAATATTTCTACTTATATTTTTTTTCTAAGAATGAAGCTATGAGTGATTTACAGCCACATGTGTGTTCTGTGTATATGTGGAATGTTATATTGTTGAATAAGAATAGCTGCACTTATTAAATTGTATGACCACACAAATACACATACATGCACATACACACACACCCTTGCACACACAAAGGATTCAGATAATTCCCACTCAGGGTCTTTATTTGAGGGGGTTATGGTGTGGTCACTCAAGTACGTCTTCTTGCTTGGTTTATTAGGCTCTTGTGTTGTTGGTTTAGGGAACATGAACAACCTGACCTAGATTTGTAAGTGTCCTTGCTATGACAGTTCTTTACCACTTTCATTCTTTACATAGCTTTCTCTTTTGTTCCAGGAACTGGGGGGAAAAAAAATCATCCCACACATGTCCTGTGTAAATGGGGTGGGATAATAGCCAATAAAGCAAGAGAACCATTTTTCAAATATGAGACTACTATTTTTTTAATTAATTTTTATTTTTTATAAACATATATTTTTATCCCCAGGGGTACAGGTCTGTGAATCACCAGGTTTACACACTTCACAGCACTCACCCAAGCACATACCCTCCCCAATGTCCATAATCCCACCCCCTTCTCCCAAACCCCCTCCCCCCAGCAACCTTCAGTTTGTTTTGTGAGATTAAGAGTCACTTATGGTTTGTCTCCCTCCCAATCCCATCTTGTTTCATTGATTCTTCTCCTACCCACTTAAGCCCCCATGTTGCACCACTACTTCCTCATATCAGGGAGATCATATGATAGTTGTCTTTCTCTGCTTGACTTATTTTGATAAGTATGATATGCTCTAGTTCCATCCATGTTGTCGCAAATGGCAAGATTTCATTTCTTTTAATGGCTGCATAGTATTCCATTGTGTATATATACCACATCTTCTTTATCCATTCATCTGTTGATGGACATCTAGGTTCTTTCCATAGTTTGGCTATTGTGGACCTTGCTGCTATAAACATTCGGGTGCACGTGCCCCTTTGGATCACTACGTTTGTATCTTTAGGGTAAATACCCAATAGTGCAATTGCTGGGTCATAGGGCAGTTCTATTTTCAACAGGGACTACTATTTTTAAAGCCATTTAGTAATTTATCTTCTCTTTTTAAAAAATATTTTATACAAATTAAGGGGGAAAAGAACATGTTTGATGTGTTTCCTAAGCCCCTGACCATTTTCAGATGGGTTAAATATTCATAAAGAAAAGTGATTGAGCTCTTATTGTATACATTTCATTCCAACAAGGAGTTAATGTGTTTACTATATTGAGTTATAATTTATCATTCTGTGTCTGTCTTTCCTAAGTGGTGATAAATAAGAACCAATGTTTTATTAATCTGTGCTATCTCTAATAAGAAGTGTGGTCCTTGGCACATAGTAATTCCCTCCAACCCCCGCCAATGCCAAATTGAATGAACGAATTCCACTTGCATCTCAAAGCCAGCTCATGATAGAAGTAGAGAATAGAAGGCTGTACAAAAAGTTTTTCGTCTGTACCAGTCTGATGAAACAGCTCATGTCAAGGTTACCAATAAGCTCCATCATTTTAAATCCAATGGCAAATTATCAGTGCTATATTTTTTCAACTGCTCCTGTTGTTCTTTCTGTTTCCACTGTTACCCTACCACCCAATGCCCCACACTATTTAGTCTTCACAAAATAGGATTTCTCTTCGAAAACACAAGTCAGGTGGTGTCAGTCTCTTTAAAAGTCCTCCCAGCTCGCATAGAATTCAATCCAGAGTTCTTACTGTGGTTTTTAAGGATCTACATATTTTGCCCCTGATTATATTTCTGGTCTCCTTGCTAATTCTCTTTTGTTGACTCTGCTGCAGACACACTGGTCTCCTTGCTGCTCCTTGAACTTGCCAAGTGTACGCTGTCCTCAGAGTGTTATACATGCTGTTTTCCTATAATTTTCTTCTCTCAGAATCTATATGAGATTCTCTCAGAATCTACTCCCTACTTCACTCAATGTTAAATTGTCCTTCTGTGACAGCACTATATAAAATAACCTGTCTCATTCTCTAGCTCTTTGCTTTATTTTCATAATAATTACCATTATCTTCCATTAAATATCTTGCTGTTTTCTTTTTTGTTAATCTTTTCACTAGAATGTAACTTTGTGGTTGCATGGACTTGGTCAGATTTATTCACTGTGGTTTTCTGGGCGCCTAGAACAGTGTCTGACAGATTGGAGGCACTCGTAAAGGTTTGTTTTATACAAATGAATGAAATATAAGTCTATTAGCCACTTTTGTTCTTGAAATGTGGTTTAAGTGATCCTTCAAAGCCTCCCAATATCTCTTAGATACAATGCCGAGTTTTGAGCAGGAAGTGAGGGAAAGATAGAAGCAAGAATCTTAAAAAGAATCCTTGTTACTATTAGGAATAATTTTGTTAACTGTTTCCTTTGCTGTGCAAAAGCTTTTGATCTTGATGAAATCCCAGTAGTTCATTTTTTCCCTTGCTTCCCTTGCCTTTTGCATTGTTCCTAGGAAGATGTTGCTGCGGCAGAGGTCGAAGAGGTTGCTGCCCGTGTTCTCCTCAAGGATTTTGATGGATTCCTTTCACACATTGAGGTCCTTCATCCATTTTGAGTCTATTTTTGTGTGTGGTGTAAGGAAATGGTCCAATTTCATTTTTCTGCATGTGGCTGTCCAATTTTCCCAGCACCATTTATTGAAAAGGCTGTCTTTTTTCCATTGGACATTCTTTCCTGCTTTGTCGAAGATGAGTTGACCATAGAGTTGAGGGTCTATTTCTGGGCTCTCTATTCTGTTCCATTGATCTATGGGTCTGTTTTTGTGCCAGTACCATGCTGTCTTGATGATGACAGCTTTGTAATAGAGCTTGAAGTCCGGAATTGTGATGCCACCAACGTTGGCTTTCTTTTTCAATATCCCTTTGGCTATTCGAGGTCTTTTCTGGTTCCATATAAATTTTAGCATTATTTGTTCCATTTCTTTGAAAAAGATGGATGGTACTTTGATAGGAATTGCATTAAATGTGTAGATTGCTTTAGGTAGCATAGACATTTTCACAATATTTATTCTTCCAATCCAGGAGCATGGAGCATTTTTCCATTTCTTTGTGTCTTCCTCAATTTCTTTCATGAGTACTTTATAGTTTTCTGAGTATAGATTCTGTGTCTCTTTGGTTAGGTTTATTCCTAGGTATCTTATGGTTTTGGATGCAATTGTAAATGGGATTGACTCCTTAATATCTCTTTCTTCTGTCTTGCTGTTGGTGTAGAGAAATGCAACTGATTTCTGTGCATTGATTTTATATCCTGACACTTTACTGAATTCCTGTGCAAGTTCTAGCAGTTTTGGAGTGGAGTCTTTTGGGTTTTCCACATATAGTATCCTATCATCTGCGAAGAGTGATAATTTGACTTCTTCTTTGCCGATTTGGATGCCTTTAATTTGATTAAAAGTCCCTGGAAGAAAAATGTTTCTGCTACCCTTGCACAACTGACCTGCTTCAGAAAGAATAGCTAGGCTCAGGCATGTAAGCTAAACACAGCCATATCTTAATAAGTTGTGAGCGTGTTACTCTACCTAACCAGTGAATGGGACACCCATGAATAAAAACTCATTAGATTAAGTGGTAACAGCAAAACAATGGCAACTGGACACAGTAGACATCCAGTTCTTTCTCTTTCTTCATTTGGAAGCAGCAGCGACTCCTTTGAAATAAATAAGTACCCAGGTTTCTTGGAAAATTTGGGTGGGAGACATTAAAATATTATGGATGTATTTCTTTATTTTTCTCTTGAAAAAAGCTTAGACCTAGAGGCAATGCTCAAATGCAGGAATTCATTAAAACACCAGTGCATTAAAGGTCTTTTTAATTTTTTATTTTTTATAAACATATATTTTTATCCCCAGGGGTACAGGTCTGTGAATCACCAGGTTTACACACTTCACAGCACTCACCAAATCACATACCCTCCCCAATGTCCATAATCCCACCCCCTTCTCCCCAACCCCCTCCCCCCGGCAACCCTCAGTTTGTTTTGTGAGATTAAGAGTCACTTATGGTTTGTCTCCCTCCCAATCCCATCTTGTTTCATTTATTCTTCTACCCACTTAAGCCTCCATGTTGCATCACCACTTCCTCATATCAGGGAGATCATATGATAGTTGTCTTTCTCTGCTTGACTTATTTCGCTAAGCATGATACGCTCTAGTTCCATCCACGTTGTTGCAAATGGCAAGATTTCATTTCTTTTGATGGCTGCATAGTATTCCATTGTGTTTTTAAAAGTTACTGTATTATCTATTTTCTTTTTATGTCTTATTCTTTTGGTATTTCAAAGTCAATTAAATCCTTTTGGAAGTTAGTAGGATTCAAAGTATAAATATGTACACTTAATTAGATGACCATCTTAACTTATGATTTTAATGGGATATCAGGGTCAGGATAGAAATCAGATTCTACCTCTCTTGAAGAAATTCACATTTCATGTCTTTTCCTAAATTTTCACATGGAATTCTAAATCTTATAAGATTCACAAATGTCTGTTGAGTGCAAAACATTTTATTATACCCTAACAAAAAGCTAGTTAGGGATGTATAGCATCTCTGTTAATGTAACATAACACCTATTGAAAGAAAAGCCTTATATACTGTTAGCAATAAGGCTTACAGTCTTCATTTCATAATTTCACAGGTACAAAGAAATATGGGTTTTTATATACCTTTTAATGTGGAGATCACTAAAAGGTCCATTAAGATTGGGAATGTCAGCCTCCAAGGGTCAAACTATTCTGAATGAAAGGTCCCCATAGAAACCATAAGGCCACACTTGTACATTGCAACAAAATCCCCCATGGGATAGTTAATTCAAAACTCAGACCATGTTCTTGATAGATTGGTGGTCAGTTGACACATGACAATCCATGTGATCTTCCAAACCTCCAGAAAATAACCAAATTGTCTAAAATGTTAGTCTTTGTGGTTGTAATCTAGTTATAATATGTTTGAATGAAGCAAAAGTATGCTGTGATTTAGGTAATGATAAAATAAATGTAGATTTGGAGTGAATACAAACTAAAGCAAAAAAGGAAGGATATAGTTATAAATCTGCATTTGTTCATATGCGTTCTGAATAAAAAAGATAGATGTCTGGATTGGGAGATAAAATGTTGAATAAAAAATGAAAGAAAGAAAAGAAAAGCACACAGTGTGTTCCAAAAAAAACAACCTCCTATTATTAATAAAGAACAATGTGCTTAAGATTTTAATCAGTTGCATCTCTTTGAGGTAGTACTCCAATTCTGATTTTTTCCCAGACTTCTGAAATCTATTTCCATTTCTAGTTTAATGTCCCTTCAATGATAGTTATTAATAACTACCTCTTTTACTTCCCTTTTCAAAGTCCTAAAGCATGGCTACTAAAATAATCAGCAACAGTAATCAGTAATAGCAATAATCAGCAGACTGTTTTGTTGTGTCCTAAATACAGAAATCAAGAGAAAATAAATTCAGGAGATATTTTTCAAGAAATGTAGCTAATTATAATTAAATGAGTAAATGGGGGAAATTATGCAAACAATATCTGGAATGATTCTCTAACCACCCCAAATTATTCATTTAGTCATTCACTGATTCATTTGGCTATTTTTGAGAATCTGCTTAATGGTAAATCCAGTGCTGAGTTGAGGAGGGTGCCAGCGATGACCTCTGTCCAAAGTCCTTGGGTGTAGCCTGTGAGGCAGACCTATAAATCATTAAGAAAAAGTAGAAGGGGAGTTTCACCTTTAACCACCTTTTATGTTAGTGTCAATTTTATTAGAAAGATGGAAAAACTTGGTTTTTTAATTGGCTAGTTGATTGACTGACCTGTGAAGTCAATCAAAATCATTAAATAAGAAAACAGCTGTAAATAGAGGCATACTTGAATGTTCTTATAATTTCTACTTCATTAAATTTACAACTGTTATCAATTAAACTTATCAAATCACTTACTGAGTAAATATTACTTAACAGGTACTGAACATGTGCTGAATAAATGAGTTCTTCATTTGATTGCTCATTGAAATAATTGCTTTCATTCCTTCTATCATTGTAATGTACATATGAATCATCTGCTCATCTCGTAAAAATGCAGCTTCAGATTCAGTCAGCCTAGAATGGGGTCTGATTCTGCATTTCTAACAAGCTCCTAGGAGGTGCCAATGTTACTAGTCTTACTAGTCTATTTTTTGCACCTTTGGTGACAGAAATGTCCTCAATAGACAGCAACAATGTGGAAAGCTCCTGGAAGTCATGGCTCCAGCAATGTCACATTCCTGTTACTTATGAGTGGTGGATCTTGGGAAATTTACTTATCTCTGAATCTTACTCTCCTCACCTTTCAGTAGGGAAAATGATACCTACTTGAATATATGAACTGAATGATATAATGAGTATGGACATTTTTTTATAACTTGAAAGAAACTAATAAATTGTTGAACACTACATCTGAAACTAATGATGTACTATAAGTTGACTAATTGAATTTAAATTGAAAAAGAAAAAAAGAAAGTGTTCTGCATATATAATCCCTTTAAAAAATTATTATTATTATTAGCCTTTAAGTAGAGGTGATTAGTAAGGAGTATCGTTATCTGAATATACACTAACTTTATTGACAAACTAATGCAAATGAATATTCTGAGATACATAGCCTTAATGAAGCGCTTACTGGACATATAGGCATATACATGGTTAGCATCTTCCTTAACTACCAAAGCAATTAAATATGTGATCTGATTTTGCATGGTTTATGGCAGGATACTCTTTCATTTAGCATATTAATTATTATTTACAAGATCATTGTGAAAAATGAGATGGCCTTATATAACAAAGGTCCACAGCCAATATTTTATGGATAGCCCACAAAGAGGTTGGAAAGTGGTGATTCATAGATCAGGAAATAATAAATAGCTAAACAACTTTACTGACATGCCAAGCCATGTTCAGCAGTTTGACATCACCTTTTGGTTGTCAGCTATGCTTGTATTAGTGGTGATACCTTTGCAGGCTCAGACAAGATATTTACACTCTTGGAGGTGCTGTCTGGAAATTCTCCCAGCATGACCAGGAGGCCAGGGGAAAACTTGTTGCCCATCCATCAGAAACATCATGTGTTCTGACCTCAAACACAGTAATGGCATTCACTGTCATAGGACACACCAATGCCCAATAAACACTATGTGGTGTCACATTCATTTGAAAAACATTTATATATTAATTTTTGCATTTATAGTAGCCAGATATTGGATTCTATGGGATTTGAAAAGCTTGGAAAATAATGTCAGAAAAGAGCTGCAAATATTTAAAGATTTGAGAAATAATATATATGAGAATAGGGAAAGAAAGAAGGGAAAGCCAAGGACACCTTAACACACATTCTTACCTGAAATATTTGGAATCAACCCCTGCTCTGCATAGGATTTACTTACTCTTTTGTTCATATTTTTCTGAGAGTTTGCTTGTATTCATCTTTTAACATTTATTTAATTCTATCATATGTGTAGTTATTTGTGTTTTAATTTCATCTAGCAGGTTAAGATCCATGCCTTATTTGTCCTGGTTATCTCCTAGAGTGCTTTCTTTCATTAAGTGCTTGTTGAATAAATAACCTATGAACCACCAATGCATACATGCAATTAATAGAAGTACAGGAATACTCAAGTGACAAGGTCAAAGCAATTATGTTGGAGGAGACTATATTTAAATATTGTTTGCAAATAGTCTCATTATCATGGGGTCCCTGGCATGTGGAATTAGAGATTCAGAATTGTTTACTGAGAAAAGTATAAAATTTACTTGTAACAAAACTTTTATGTAGGCAAGTTGAGATACACCAGTAAGTCAAGAATACATAATTATTTCTGTATTTACCAGAGTAAAGCATCTGTGCCATCCCCATACCTGGTATTTCTGTACACTTTGCTTTTCTTTCAAACAGCAACATACTACCTTTTATTCAGGTTTTCCACGGGAATCCAGTCTTGCTGTGAGAGCCACTACTTAATTATCAGTAGCCTCTCTGGAGCAGAGGCATGGATCACCTATTTCCAAGTCTATCCTCCTTCTGCACTGAAACTGGTCTGTCACCCATCCCATGATCTCATGAAGGCCAAGTCTAAAGTCTAACCTCCAAAACTTTATCTAACTTATCTGTCTACTCTCTCCTTGAAAGGCTCTCTTTATCGGCTTCTTGGGATGCCATACTCTCCTAGTTTTTCTCCTTTCAGACCACCCCTTCTCAGTCTGTTCCTTTGCTGTACCTTAATTATTAATGCTTTTCAGAGTTTTGTCCCTTCTCTCCTTCTTGAGCTGCACATTCCTTTGAGCATCTTCTCTTCTTTCATGGTTTTAAGTATCTTTTATCTCGCCTTCATATGTAACGTGAGCCTCTTATATGTAATTCTCTCCAGATTCAGTCCATACTGAATTTTCAATTTTTAAAATGTAGCTAGTACATGCATGAATAAAACTCACTGCCAAAATCTAAAAAATATAATATAGAGGCAGGCATGATTTTGTGCTTGGAAACCATGCATCCATCTGTTATCCAAGGTTAGAAATCCTTGCTTGATCATCTGTCCAACCCCTCCCATAAACTGTTCTGTCCTTCACCCTCCTGTAGCTGCTCTCTGAACTTTGCCTAGACTCCACTAGACTCCACTGTTGGGAAGCTTGACAAGTACTTCTTCTGGCCAAGAGAAGTTGTCATCAAGTTTCATAGAAATTACTCACCATTCAGAAAGAGTGTGTGCTTTACCAAAAGAATTCACCTTATGGCCCTTTCAAGTAACCAGTTCTCCAAGGAAATTTAATATTTTATTTAACTAATCAAAGTTAGATTTACTTACATTTGGAAAACATGTCTATAGTTCTGCCTCACTTTATGTAATGTTTGTCCCTGAAATACGCATAAATCAGATAGTTATAAACTGAATAATAGCCAAATACATTAACTAATTTGTTAAGGAAAATAGAAATACTTCCATAAATAATAAGCATCTAACATATCTGTTGTGTAAATTTGGACTTTATGTATTAAGTGTATCTATTTTTGGAGGTATACTTTTACATATCAGTGTATAAGAGGGAAAAGGAGAGAGATTAACACTTGTTCAGGACCTGTCAGGTGTCAGGCATCATGCCAGGAATTGTGGCCTATCATTATCAGAGAGCATGGGTTTTTGTTATGCTTTGTTTTCTGTGTGATAGGATATAAATCAGAAAGCAATGTTTATTCCATGGTCGAAATGTTTTTACTCCCCCAAAACAAACTGCCTCTGAGTTTGCTTTTCTTCATTACCATGACCCAGGAAATCCATATCAGACTTTTGGGTATTTCTTCCCATTCAGTCTCTTTCTACCCTTCTCCTTTTCCTAAGACAGCTCCAAGGGACAAATCTCACGACAAAGTTTTTTTTGTTTTGTTTTGTTTTGTTTTTTTTAACTATTAGATGGGTTTTTAACACAAAAAGAACTATTGGATAGATAGATGATAGTGAGAAAGTTTTTGTTTTTCTGTCTTGGCTAATGAAACTTAGTTGAAGTGATAGCAACCACTTAAGGCCCCTGGGAACAGATTCCTTCCATGTCTATAGCTACATGCAAGCCTCTTTGCTCCCATGTGGTACTGGGACAGTCTCTTATTTCCACTTGTCACAAAGGTGGGGTGGTCTGTGGTCCACAGCTTCCACTCTTTGACAAGAGTTTCTTAGCAAAAGTATAACGAGGTGCGAGAGACACAAGAGAGCACTTAACTACATTAACACTTAAAGAAGAACTTAGGCTCCACCTTCCACTCCTGATCACCTTCCAGCCACCTCCCCACCCCCTTCCCACCACTCTATGGGCTTGCAGATAGAACAGCAGCACTTGTGTTAACAACTTGGCGGCTGCAGGAAGCCAGACCCTAGGAAGCAACAAGATATTTCTCTCTGGGCTGCCCTGGCTTGGGGTTTCCCTTTCTTTCCTGTGTCAACAAAGCCTTCGTTTCCTAACTCACAGGTCATAGAATAAGCCAAATTCCTGTTTTTTTCACCTTCTCTTCTGGGTGGAAAGGACGCTTAGAATTTATATAGCCAAGTTGTGTTGATTTTACTCTCATTAGTGGCTCCAACTCATTAAAAAAAAGCATTAGGGATTTAAAAAAAAAAAAACCGTATCTGAAAAATAAGAAAATACACAAAACTCTAATCGCTATTTTAGAACACAGAGCAAACAAAATATTCAGAGTAGGAGTGTCTACTTGTGTTTCATATAGTATAGCATGTTAATAAATTGCAATATATCTATGCTCTATGCAGAGAATAGTTAATAACCCAACAGCTAATGCAAATGGATGCTTATTTATTAAATGAGAACCTGCAGTAATATAAAATAGGCTGATCAAAATTTAAAGGAATGCAAAACATAAAGTTTGCATCATTTTTTAAGCATTGCTTTTTTAGTTTTTTTTTTTTTAAGGAAGAGCAGAGTAGAAGGATGAGGTAATAAGCATATCACATATTCCACAATGTGTTTATCTAATATACATATTAGGTACATATGATCTAATATATGTCTTATGTATTAGACACATACATGGTCAGTTTCTGCATACTCCAGTTCTGCCCATTTAAAGCACAGCAAACCTTTTGCATAGCCTCAACTTGACATTATGACCTTATTTGCCACTGTTAAGTCTTATTCAAATCCATCATTTCAACCGTATGTCTCCCAAACATCTTGCACATTTCATATTTGCCACTTAGTTGTATCACTGTCCTCAACTTCCTCCCACTTATCCGCATTATTCAGAAGCTGTTCAAAACCCATTTCTTCTGCAAAGTTTCATCTTCAGGTGTACAGTGATGTTTTCCTCATTTGAACTCTCAATCCCTAATTATCTTGAACACTTTTTTCCACAACATGTTCTGTGAGGTGCTGTTATTTCTCTTGATATATGTAAAGATCTCACTTCACAAAAGTGGATTTTTAAACCCAGGAAGTCTTTTTCATACTTTATTCTTCTCAGGAACCTTTCATCGCTCAGCACATTGCCTTGTATGGAGTAAGTGTCAAGCAGATTGATGTGTAGGAATGGGATAGAACTAGAGAGAATTGCGTATTGAGGCTCTTTAAGTCACTACCTTTAGACTCCACGATTTAATAGCAAAATGTTATCTATTGTCGTTATTTTTGTTAAGAAAGACGGTACTTAATGGGGTAAATTTATTTTTTTTTAAATTTTTCTTTTCAGCATAACAGTATTCACTGTTTTTGCTCTAAATTTCTGATTGGTAGGTTAAGGATTTGTAAATAGTTAACAGAGTGAGGTTTGACCAGGTCAAGATGAATGCCATTGCAAGAATGTTGTGTTTGTATATATGTGTGCTGTTTTATGTAGTGTGTTCAGTGAAGTCCTCACTTATAAGGGGCACTTGAACAGAGACCTGAAGGAAGTGAGGAAGCAAGCCGTTGGCTTATTCAGAGAAGGAGAGTTGTAGGCAGTACAGCAAGACTAAAGATGACAAGGTGGGAGCATGCTTTATATATTTGAAGAATAA
Source organism: Mustela putorius furo (assembly GCF_011764305.1). Lineage (NCBI taxonomy): Eukaryota > Metazoa > Chordata > Mammalia > Carnivora > Mustelidae > Mustela > Mustela putorius. Next base: position 3,496,957 of record NW_025421424.1, read on the forward strand.
CAAAAAGGCCAGGATTTGTTGAGGAGAATGAAAAAATAATAGTAGATAAAATCAGAGAGTTAGCTAGGGCCTAGATCATGTGGTACCTTGAAGGGATTTTCGTTTTTATTCTGAATGAGATCAGAATGAACTGAAGTGTTCTTATCGGGGAGAAAAATTATATTACATGTTTGAAATCTCAGTGTAGAGGCGCCTGGATGACTCAGTCAGTTAAGCATCTGCCTTCGGCTCAGGTCATGATCCCAGGGTCCTGGGATCAAGCCCTGCATTGGGCTCCCTGCTCAGCGGGGAGCTCTCCCTCTGCTGCTCCCCCTGCTTGTACTTTCTCTCATTCTCTCTCCTGCTCTTTGTCAAATAAATAAATAAAATCATTAAAAAAATCTCAGTGTAAAAGTGGATTTGTTGTCAGCTTTAGTTCATGACACACTATCATCATTGTTAATGCACAGCCCTATTTTATACCAATTTTTGGAAATAAGAACGGAACACACTCGAGCTTACTATTTAACCCCAAACTTTAGCAATAGCTTATATCTACTCCTAATTCTTATGGTAATTCTTTATTTACCATAATTATTCATAACAAGTTGGCTTGTACTATATTTCCTTGATTATCATTATTAATTAAATATTTCCTTAAGACTAAACTAGATTTGCAGATTGTTTTAAAACCTGTATGTATAAACACATACAAATGTAGACAAAGCAGAATAACGATGTACCTTTTTCATCTATCCTCCATGGTGATCAACTAAAGGCCAGTCTTGTTTCATAAATTTCCCCACTCAATCCTTCTCCACTCCCAGATGACTTTTTAAATCAAGTTTATTTAAGCCTAATTTACATACAATAAAATCTCCTTGTGTAGGTATACATTTCCATGGGTTTTAACAAGGCATATGGTTGTATAGCATTCCACTTCTAACCAAGACCAATATTTGGGGGGGCCTGTGCAGTGCAGTTGGTTGAGCACTGGACTCTTGGTTGTGGCCCAGATCATGGTGGTGAGATTTAGCCCTGTGTCAGGCTCTGCACTCAGTAGAGATACTGCTTGATATTCTCTCTCCGTCTCCTTCTGCCCCTCCCACTTATGCTCTCTTTCTCTAAAAAAATAATAATTAAAAAAAAAACCAAATAAATCTTTTTTAAAAAGGTAACAATATATAAAAATTTTCCCATTACACTGAAGAGTAACCTATTTTCTTTCATATTTCCCTACCCTCATCCCTATTCCCTGGTAATGCTGTTCTCTGCCCATATAATTTTGCCTTCAAAAGAAAGTAATATAAATATAATCATATAATATATAGTCTGTATATAAATCTGTCTGCTTTTACTTAGTCTAAGGTTTACTAAGCAGTATTCCATTGTGTAACTGTACCATGTTTTGTTTGTTTTGTTTTCTTTTTCCAGTTTTTGACAATTATCAGTAAAGCTACTCTAAGCATCCACATTTAGGTTTTTTGTATAGATATATATATCTTCTTTTCTCTTGAGTAAATACTTGGGAGATTGATGAGTGGTACAATAGTTTTTATTTTGTAAGAAACTGTTGAAGTATTTTCCAAAATTGTTGAACCATTTTGCGTTTGTACCAGCTGTGTATGATTCTAGACACCAGCATTCAAATATGAGGTACTAGGATCTAATTATTACTTTAATATGAAATTTTCTAATAAATAATTATGTTGATCATCTCTTAATTTACTTTTTTGCCAGTTGTAACTCATATTTTTTAGTTATGTCTCATTTTTATGGTGTATCTGTTCAAATATTTTGCTCATTTTTAATGATGCTTTATTATTGAGCTTTCAGAGTTCTTTATATATCTTTATCTTAATTAATGATGATTTATTTATTTTTATTTATTTTTTGTTATGTTACATTAGTCACCATAGTTAGTTAGTTTTGGATGTAATGTTCTACGAGTCATTGTTTGCATGTAACACCCAGTTCTCCATGCAATACCTGCCCTTCTTAATACCCATCATCACCAAGCTCACCCATCACCCAACCCCTCCCCTCTAAAACCCTCAGTTTGTTTCTCAGAATCCATAGACTCCCAGGGTTTGTCTCTCCCTCTGATTCCCCATCTTCATTTTTCCCCTCCTTCTCCTAATGTCATTCATTCTATTATTGTTCCACAAGTAAGTGAAACCGTGTAATAATTGTCTTTCCCTGCTTGACTTATTTCACTTAGTATAATCTCCAGTTCCATCCATGTTGATGCAAATGTTAGGTATTCATCTTTTCTGATGGCTGAGTAATATTCCATTGTGTATATGGACCACATCTTCTTTATCCATTCATCTGTTAAAGGGCATCTCGGCTCCTTCTACAGTTTGGTTATTGTGGACATGGCTGCTATGAACAATGGTGTGCATGTGGCTCTTCTTTTCACTACATCTATATCTTTGAAGTAAATACCCAGTAGTGCAATTGTGGGATGATAGGATAGCTCTATTTTTAACTTTTTGAGGAAACTCCACACTGTGGAGGGAAAGTGCCTGTACCAACTTAAATTCCCACCAACAATGTAGAAGGTTCCCTTTTCTCCATAACCTCTCTAACACTTGTTTTCTTGCCTTGTCAATTTTTGCCATTCTTACTGGTGTAAGGTGGTATCTCAGTGTAGTTTTGATTTGAATTTCCCTGATGTCTAGTGATTTTGAACATTTTTTCATATGTCTGTTAGCCAGTCATATGTTTTCTTTGGAGAAGTGTCTGTTCATGTCTTCTGACCATTTTTTAATTGATTATTTGTTTTTTGGACGTTGAGTTTGAGAATTCTTTATAGATCCTGGATACCAGCCCTTTATCTGTAAGATCATTTGCAAATATCTTTTCCTATTCTGTGGATTGCCTTTTTGTTTTGTTGATTGTTTCCTTTTTTATCTTGATGAAGCCCCAAAATTCATTTTCATTTTTGTTTCCCTTGCCTTTGGAGATGTGTCTTGAAAGAAGTTGCTGTGGCCAGTGTTGAAAAGGTTACTGCCTATGTTCTCCTCTAGGATTTTGATGGATTCCTGTCTCATATTGAGGTCTTTCATCCATTTAGAGTCTATCTTTGTGTATAGTATAAGAGAAAGGTCAAGTTCATTCTTCTGTATATAGTTGTTCAATTTTCCCAGCACCATTTATTGAAAAGATTGTCTTTTTTCTATTGGATATTTTTTCCTGCTTTGCTGAAGATTAGTTGACCATAGAGTTAGGGGAATCCATATCTGGGCTTTCTGTTCTGTTCCATTGATCTATGTGTCTTCTTTTGTGCCAGTACCATCTTATCTTGGTGATCACAGCTTTGTAATAGAGCTTAAAATCAGGCAGCACAATGCCCCATCTTCGTTTTTCTTTTTCAATATTTTCTTGACGATTCAGGGTCTTTTCTGGTTCCATACAAATGAAAGGATTGATTGTTCCAGCATTTTGAAAAAAGCCATTGGTATTTTTTGGTTGGGGTTTGGTTTTTTGTTCTTTGCCATTGGTATTTTGATCTGGATGGCATTGAAAGTATAGATTGCTCTGAGAAGTATAGAATTTTAACAATGCTTATTCTTCTGATATATGAGTAAGGAATGTATTTCCTTTTTGTGTCTTCTTCAATTTCTTTCATGAGTGTTTTGTAGTTCCTAGAGTATAGAACCTTTTCTTCTTTGATTAGGTTTATTCCAAGGTACCTTGTGGTTTTTGGTGCTATTGTAAATGGAATCAATTCCCTTCCATCCATTTTAAATCTATTTTTGTGTGTGGTGTAAGGAAATGGCCCAGTTTCATTCTTGTGCATGTGGCAGTCCAATTTTCCCAATATCATTTGCTGAATAGACTGTCTTTTTTCCATTGGATATTTATTCTTGCTTTGTTGACAATTAGTTGACTATAGAGATGAAAGTCCATTTCTGAGTTCTCTATTCTGTTCCATTGATCTATGCATCGATTTTTGTGCCATTACCATACTGTCTTAATGATTATAGCTTTGTAACAGAGCTTGAATTGGAATTGCATTATTAATGTATATAATAGGAAAGCAGCTGATTTCTGTGCATTGATTTTGTATCCTGCCACATTACTGAATTGCTGTATGAGTTCTAGTAATTTGGGAATGAAGTCTTTTGTGTTTTCCTCAAAAGTATCATGTCATCTATGAAGAGAAAGAGTTTGACTTCTTTGCTAATTTAAATATATTTTACTTCTTTTTGTTGTCTGATTGCTGATTCTAGGGCCTCTAGTACTCTGTTGAACAATAGTGGTGAGAGTGGGCATCTTTCTCATGTTCCTGATTTTTTTTTTAATTTTATTTTATTGTTTCAGAGTTCCAAGATTCATTGTTTATGCACCATACCAAGTGTTCCTGATCTTAAGGGAAAGGCTCTCAGCTTTTTCCCATTGAGAATGATGCTCGCTGTGGGCTTTTCATAGACGGTTTTTATGAAATTGAGGAATGTTCCCTCCATCCCTACACTCTGAAGAGTTTTGATCAGGAAAGGACGCTGTATTTTGTCAGATGCTTTTTCTACATCATATGGTTGTTGTCTCTTCTCTTATTAATGTGCTCTATTGCACTGATTTGTGAATGTTGAACCACCCTTGCATCCCCGGTATAAGTCCCACCTGATTGTGATGGATAATCTTTTTAATGTACTGTTAGATCCTATTGGCTAGGGTCTTGTTGAGAATTTTGGCATCCATATTCATCAGGGATATGGGTCTCTAATTCTCCTTTTTGATGGGGTATTTGCCTGGTTTGGGGATCAAGATAAACTCCTTCTGTTTGTATTTTTTGAAATAGCTTCAGGAGAATGAGTGTTATTTCTTTTTTGAATGTTTGGTAGAATTCCCCAGGGAATCCATCAGATCCCTGACTCTAGTTTTTTGGGAGTCTTTCGATCACTGCTTCAATCTCGTTACTGGTTATTGGTCTAGTCATGTTGTCAATTTCTTCTCGAGTCAGTCTTGGTAATTTATAGGTTTCCAGGAAGGCATCCATTTCTTCAGGTTGCTTAATTTTTTGGCATATAGTTGTTGGTAATTTCTGATAATTCTTTTTACTTCCTTGGTGTTAGTCATGATCTCACCCCTTTCATTCATAATGTTATTAATTTGGGTCCTTTCTCTTTTCTTTTAGGTAAGTCTGGCCAGTGGTTTATTGATCTTATTAATTCTTTCAGAGAACCAACTTCTAGTTTCATTGATCTGCTCTACTATATTTCTGGTTTCTAATTCATTGATCTCCGCTCTGATCTTTATTATTTCTCTTCTCCTGTGTAGCTTAAGCTTTATTTGTTGTTCGTTCTCCAACTCTTTAAGATGTAAAGTTAATTTGTGTATTCGGGATTTTTCTATTTTTATGAGTGTGGTTTGGATGGCTATGTATTTCCTCCTTAGGACCACCTTTGCAGCATCCCATAGGTTTTGAACCAATGTTTTTCATTCTCATTGGTTTCTATGTAAGTTCTTTGATTTCCAGGTTGATCCAAACATTCTTAAGCAGGTTGGGCTTTAGCTTCCAAGTGTTTGAATTTCTTCCACATTTTTTCTTGTGATTGAGTTTGTTTCAAAGCATTATGGTCTAAAAATATGAAGGAAATCATCTCAGTCTTTTGGTATTGGTTGAGACCTGATTTGTGATCCAGTATGTGATCTGTTCTGGAGAAAGTTCCGTGCGTTCGAGAAGAATGAGTATTCTTTTGTTTTAGGGTAGGATGTTCTGTATGTATCTACGAGGTCCATCTGGTCCAGTGTGTCATTCAAAACTCTCGTTTCTTTGTTAATTTTCTGTTTCGATGAGTGTTGAGGTCTACTATTAATGTATTATTATCAATATATCTCTTTATTTTGGTTAACAGTTGCCTTATGTAGTTGGCTACTCCCATGTTGGGGTATAGATATTTACAATTGTTAGATCCTCTTGTTAGATAGACCCTTTAAGAATGATATACTGTCCTTCTGTATCTCTTATTATAGTCTTTAGCTTAAAATCCAGTTTGATATGAGACAAATTGAAGGCTTTCTTTTGAGGTTTGTTGGCATGAAATATGGTTCCCCAAACCCTTTCAGTCTGAATGTATCTTTAGGCTCAAAATGAGTCTCTTATAGACAGCATATGGATGGGTCCTGTGTTTTTTTTGTTTTGTTTTGTTTTGTTTTGTTTTTATTTGTCTGCAACCCTGTGCTGTTTCATGGGAGCATTAGGCTGTTCACCTTGAGAGTGATTATTGAAAGACAGGATTTTATTGTTATCATGTTGCCTGTGAAGTCCTTGTTTCTACAGATTGCTTCTGTATATTTCTGTTCTATATCACTCTTGTAGTCTTTTTTCTTTTATAGTACCCCCCCTTAATATTTCTTGCAGGGCCAGCTTGGTGGTCACATATTATTTTAGGTTTTGCAAGTCTTAGAAGGTCTTTATCTCTTCATCCATTCTGAGTGATAGCTTTGCTGGATAAAGTATTCTTGGCTTCATATTTTTCTCACTTAGTACCCTGAATATGTCTTGCCAGCCCTTTCTGGCTTGCCAGGTCTCTGTGGATAGGCCTGATGTTATTCTGATTTTCCTCCCTCTGTATGTAAGAAATCTCTTCCCCTTGCTTGGATCTAAGATTTTCATATTACATAATTATATGTCATGCCATCACTCAGTTCTCATTGATCTTGGGAGGGGTCTTCTCTGCCTTTTGGACAGGAATGTTTTTTTCTTCCCCAATCTAGGGAAGTTTTCAGCTATAATTTGCTCAAATATATCTTCTAGACTTCTCTCTCTCTCCACCCTCTCAGGGGTCTGTATAATTCTGATATTGGATCATTTCATTGAGTCATTTATCTCTCTCAGTTTGATTCCTTGGGTTTTAATTTGTTTTTCTCCATGCTGCCTTGTTTCCTTCTTTTATATCATCCTATACTCTAGCTCACAATTTGTTCTTCTGCCTCATTTACCCTGGCATTCAGAGTATCCAGTTTAGACTGAATTTAATTCATAGCATTTTTAAGTTCGACCTGATTGGGTCTGATTTCTGCCCTTAGAAATTCTAATTGTTGTTAATATTTTTCTCAAGCCTAGATATTGCCTTGATAATTGTTACTCTGAAGTCTGTTTCTGACATGTTGGTTATATCCATGTCCATCAGTTCTGTGGCAGAGACCACAGTCTCTGGTTCTTTCCTTTGTTGTGGGGTTCCTGCTCTTAGTCATTCTGTGGTAGGGTGGTTGAGGGAATGTACAGAGTCCAAGTTATTGACCACAACCCAAGCAAGAAGCACCTGTCTATAGGGACCTTAGAGTTGTCAGCTTCTTGTTCTTCCAACCTGTCTTCTGGGGGAGGGGCTTGCTGTGCTGTTACTCAGGCAACCCTGTTTGGGTAGAGTTGCCCTGCCCCCTGTGGGGAGGGGATGGGCTCAGTAAAAACTGGTTTTGGGGAGCTTTTGTTCTCTGGTGGCTTTCCAAGTCCCTTCCAAGAGTCAAAGCAAAAGTGACCAATCCAGACCTCTGTCTCATAACAGAGAGATCACAGTCTGCTCTTCACTAAGCTCTCTAGGCCACACTGTATCCATTTCTGTCTGTGCTGCTAAAAACCACAGCATTCTGTGTTTTACACTCCACAGCAGCACTCCCAGTCCTCACTCCCAGTGCCAGGCACAACTCTACCCTTAGTGCTTCTAAAACTGCAAGCAAACCCCAGTTTGCACACCTGCCCCTCACAGCTCCAGGTTTCAGTCTGGGGGGCTGCCTTAAACTTCTTAACCTACGGCTACCAAAAAAAAAAAAAAAAAAAAAAAAAAGTCCTTTTGCTATTCTAGGTTCTTAGTGTTCCATAGAAATCTTGAGATTGCTTGTCATTTTCTAAAAAATAAATTTTTAATATTTAATTCAGAATTGCATTGAACCTATAGATCAATTTAGGGAAAATTACCATTTAAAAATATTGACTCTTCCAAATTCATGAATATGTGTATTTCTCTATTTATTTAGATCCTTAGTTTTTTTCATCAATGAGTTATAATTTTTAGTGTGTAGTTTTACACTTTTTGTCAAATTTTTACTAAGTATTTTTTGTTACTATGAAATTGTTCTAATGTCATTTTCCAATTATTTAATGGTAGCGTATAGAAATTCAGTTTATTTTTAACATTGATCTTTGGTCCTGCAATCTTCTTAAACTAACCTGTTAATTCTGTTAGTTTTTTTGCAGATTCTGTTAGATTTACTGCATAGACTATCATGTAATCTGTGAAAAAAAGACAGTTTTACTTTTTCCTGTCTAATATGGTTGCCTTTTATATCTTTTTCTTATCTTATTGCATGAATTAGAACCTACTGTAGAATGTTGGAGAGAAATGGTGCCTTGTCTTGTTCATGATCTTAGAGGGAAAGGATTTAGGCATTCACCATTAAGTGCATTACTACCTAGAGGTTTTTTGTAGTTGCCTTTCTGGTTGAGACAATTCCCTTTTCATTCTGTTTTGTTCAGAACTTCTATCATGGAAGATTACATTTTATCAAATAGCTTTTATGTGTCTATTGAGATGATCATATATTATTTGTTCTTTCAGCTATTAATATGGTGAATTATATTGATTGATTTTCATATTATGTGCCAACCTTGCAATCCTGGGGTAAATCTCAATTGGTAACGTTGTTGATTCTTTTTATATGTTGTATTCAGTTTAAAATTTTGTAAAGGATTTATGCATTGGTATTTATGGGGATATTAGTCTGTATTTTTCTTCATTTGTGGTATCTTTGACTTTAGTATCATAGTAACAGTGGCTTTAAAAAATGAGTTTGGAAGTGTTTCTTCCTCCTCTAATGTCTGAAAAACTTATGTAGAGGTCACATTTTTCTTTTCTTTTTCATATATTTAAAATAATTTACTAGTAAAGCCATATAAGCCTGGTCCTTAGATTATGGTAAGATTTTAAATTTCTACAATTTAAGTTTTAAGTTAAATTAAAATTTTGTATTTGTATTTTTTTTTATTTCATATAAGTTGTCTACTATGTTGGAAAGTTATTCTTGCTATTTCCTCAAGATCTATTTAAGTTTTGTAGCTGTGGAAGTGATATCCCTTCTTTCATTCCTAAATTTGGTAATTTTTGTATTCTCTCTCTCTCTCTCTCTTTTTTTTTTTTCTTTTTGGTGGGAGGGCAGGCTAGGCTAGCTAAAGGCTCATGAATTTTTTTTCATTTTTTTATTTCTTTTCAGCGTAACAGTATTCATTGTTTTTGCACCACACCCAGTCCTCCATGCAGTCCGTGCCCTCCCTAATACCCACCACATGGTTCCCCCAACCTCCCACCCCCAGCCCCTTCAAAACCCTCAGGTTGTCTTTCAGAGTCCATATCTCTCATGGTTCACCTCCCCTTCCAATTTCCCTCAGCTCCCTTCTCCTCTCCATCTCCCCTTGTCCTCCATGTTAGTTGTTATGCTCCACAAATAAGTAAAGCCATATGATAATTGACTCTCTCTGCTTGGCTTATTTCACTCAGCATCATCTCTTCCAGTCCCGCCCATGTTGCTACATTCATCCTTTTTGATGGAGGCATAATACTCCAGTGTATATGGACCACATCGCCTTATCCATTCGTCCATTGAAGGGCATCTTGGTTCTTTCCACAGTCTGGCAACCGTGGCCATTGCTGCTATAAACATTGGGGTACAGATGGCCCTTCTTTTCACTACATCTGTATCTTTGGGGTAAATACCCAGTAGTGCAATTGCAGGGTCATAGGGAAGCTCTATTTTTAATTTCTTGAGGAATCTCCACACTGTTCTCCAAAGTGGCTGCACCAACTTGCATTCCTACCAACAGTGTAAGAGGGTTGCCCTTTCTCCACATCCCCTCCAACACATGTTGTTTCCTGTCTTGCTAATTTTGGCCATTCTAACTGGTGTAACGTGGTATCTCAATTTTAATTTGAATCTCCCTGATGACTAGTGATGATGAACATTTTTTCATGTGTCTGATAGCCATTTGTATGTCTTCATTGGAGAAGTGTCTGTTCATATCTTCTGCCCATTTTTTGATATGATTGTCTGTTTTGTGTGTGTTGAGTTTGAGGAGTTCATTATAGATCCTGGATATCAACCTTTTGTCTGTACTGTCATTTGCAAATATCTTCTTCCATTCCGTGGGTTGCCTCTTTGTTTTCTTGACTGTTTCCTTTGCTGTGCAGAAGCTTTTGATCTTGATGAAGTCCCAAAAGTTCATTTTTGCTTTTGTTTCCTTTGCCTTTGGAGACATATCTTGAAAGAAGTTGCTGTGGCTGATATTGAAGAGGTTACTGCCTATGTTCTCTAGGATTCTGAAGGATTCCTGTCTCGTGTTGAGGTCTTTTATCCATTTTGAGTTTATCTTTGTGTATGGTATAAGAGAATGGTTGATTTTCGTTCTTCTACATATAGCTGTCCAGTTTTCCCAGCACCATTTATTGAAGAGACTGTCTTTTTTCCACTATATTTTTTCCTGTTTTGTCGAAGATTATTTGACCATAGAGTTGAAGGTCCATATCTGGGCTCTCTACTCTGTTCCACTGGTCTATGTGTCTGTTTTTATGGCAGTACCATGCTGTCTTGGTGATCACAGCTTTGTAGTAAAGCTTGAAATCAGTAACGTCATGCTGCCAGTTTTATTTTTGTTTTTCAACATTTCCTTAGTGATTCGGGGTCTCTTCTGGTTCCATACAAATTTTAGGATTATTTGCTCCAGCTCTTTGAAAAATACTGGTGGGATTTTGATCGGAATGGCATTAAAAGTATAGATTGCTCTAGGCAGTATAGACATTTTAACAATGTTTATTCTTCCAATCCAAGAGCATGGAATGGTCTTCCATCTTTTTGTGTCTTCTTCAATTTCTTTCATGAGTGTTCTGTAGTTCCTCGAGTACAGATCCTTTACCTCTTTGGTTAGGTTTATTCCCAGGTATCTTATGGTTTTTGGTGCTATAGTAAATGGAATCGATTCTCTAATTTCCCTTTCTGTATTTTCATTGTTAGTGTATAAGAAAGCCACTGATTTCTGTACATTGACTTTGTATCCTGCCACATTACTGAATTGCTGTATGAGTTCTAGTAGTTTGGGCGGGGTGGAGTCTTTTGGGCTTTCCATTTAAAGAATTTTTTAAAATCTTTTTATAAGCATGACTTTTGTTTTGATTTTTTCCTCCATTTTCTCTTTTGTATTTCATTGACTTCCCCTCTGATCTTATTATTTCTTTTCTTCTGCTAGCTTTAGATTTAATTTGCTCTTCTTTTTATAGTTCCTAAAGGTGAACACTTCTCAATTTGAAATCTTTTTTCTTAATAAGATGGTTGCTGGCGGGACAGTGGATGGGAGGATTAAGTAACTGGATGATGGGCATTAGAAGGGCACTTGATATAATGAGCATTGGGTGTTATATGCAACGAATGACTCACTAAATTCTACCTCTGAAACTAATAATACACTATATGTTAATTAAATTGAATTTAAAATTAAACAAAAAATAAAGTAAAATTAACTGTTGAAGATAAGTTCTTTATAGATTTTGGATACTAACCCTTTATGTGATATATCATTTACAAATATCTTCTCCCATCCTGTTGGTTGTCTTTTGGTTTTGTTGACTATTTCTTTTGCTGCATACAAGCTTTTGATCTTGATGAAGTCCTTATAGTTCATTTTTGCCCTTGCTTTTTTTTACTTTTGGTGATGTGTCTAGGAAGAAGTTGTTGTGGCTGAGATCAAAGAAGTTGCTGCCTGTGTTTTTCTCAATGATTTTGATGGATTCCTGTCTCGTATTTAGGTCTTCCATCCATTTTAAATCTATTTTTGTGTGTGGTGTAAGGAAATGGCCCAGTTTCATTCTTGTGCATGTGGCAGTCCAATTTTCCCAATATCATTTGCTGAATAGACTGTCTTTTTTCCATTGGATATTTATTCCTGCTTTGTTGACAATTAGTTGACTATAGAGATGAAAGTCCATTTCTGAGTTCTCTATTCTGTTCCATTGATCTATGCATCGATTTTTGTGCCATTACCATACTGTCTTAATGATTATAGCTTTGTAACAGAGCTTGAATTGGAATTGTGATGCCACAAGCTTTGCTTTTCTTTTTCAGCATTCCTCTGGCTATTTGGGATCTTTTCCATTTCCATACAAATATTAGGATTATTCCATTTCTTTGAGAAAAATTGATGGTATTTTGATAGGGATTGCATTAAATGTGTAGATTGCTATACGTAGCATAGGCATTTTCACAATATTTGTTCTTCCAACCCATGAGCCTGGAATGTTTTTTGATTTCTTTGTGTCTTTCTCAATTTCTTTCATGAGTACTCAACAGTTTTGTGAGTACAGATTCTTTGCCTCTTTGGTTAGGTTTATTCCTAGTTATCTTATGGTTTTGGGTACAATTGTAAATGGGATTGACTTCTTAATTTCTCTTTCTTCTGTCTTGTTGTTGGTGTACAGAAATGCAACTGGTTTCTGTGCATTGATTTTATATCCTGACAGTTTACTGAATTCCTGTGTGAATTCTAGCAGTTTTAGAGTGGAGTCTTTTGGGTTTTCCACATAAAGTATCATATCATCTGCAAAGAGTGATAGGTTGACTTCTTCTTTGCCAGTTTGGGTGCCTTTTATTTCTTTTTGTTGTGTGGTTGCTGAGGCTAGGACTTCTAGTACTATGTTGAATATTAGTGGTGATAGTGGACATCTCTGCCATGGTCCTGACCTTTGGAGAAAAGCTCTCAGTCTTTCCCCATTGAGAATGATATTTGCTGTGGGTTTTTCACGGATGGCTTTTATGATACTGAGGTATATTCCTTCTATCCCTACACTGTGAATAGTTTTAATCAAGAAAGGATACTGTACTTTGACAAATGCTTTTTCAGCATCCATTGAGAGTATCATATGGTTCTTGTCCTTTCTTTATTAATGTTGTGTATCACATTGATTGATTGGCAGATGTTGAACCAACCTTGCAGCCCAGGAATAAATCCCACTTGGTTGTGGTGAATAATCCTTTTAATGTTCTGTTGGATCATATTGACTAGTATTTTCTTGAGAATTTAGGCATCCATGTTCATCAGGTTTATTGGTCTGTAATTCTCCTTTTTGGTAGGGTCTTTGTCCCATTTTGGGATCAAGGTAATGTTAGCCTCATAAAATGAATTTGAAACTTTCCCTTACTTACATTTATATTTTTTGGAACAGTTTCAAGAGAATAGGTATTAATTCTTCTTTAAATGTTTGGTAGAATTCCTCTGGGAAGCCATTTGGCCCTGGGCTCTTGTTTTTTGGGAGATTTTTGATTACTGGTTCAGTATCCTTGCTGGTTATAGGTTTGTTCAGATTTTCTATTTCTTCCTTGTTCAGGTTTGGTATTTTAGATGACTCTAGGAGTACATCCATTTCTTCCAGACTCTCTAATTTGTTGGCATATATTTGCTCATAATATGTTCTTATAATTGTTTGTATTTCTTTGTTTTTGATTGTAATCTCTCCTCTTTCATTCATGATTTCATTTATTTGGGTCCTTTCTGTTTTCTTTTTGATAAATCTGGCCAGAGGTTTATCAGTCTTATAAATTCTTTCAAAGAACCAGCTCCTACTTTCATTGGTCTTATTAATTTCTTGCCTTTATCTTTTTTTCTTCTGCTTTTGCTTTAGGTTTAATTTGCTGTAGTTATTTATTTTTTAAGATGGATACTGAAAATAGATTTCATTCTGGGTAAACCTTAAGCTTCCCCCAAGAAGTTTTAATATGTGCTATTAAGACTTAGTTCAAATTATTTTAAAAATTTCATTGTGATTTTCTCCCTAGTTTATCAGTGTCTTGAAGTTTATTTTTGAATTTTTAAGCATGCATTTTTCTAGCTATCTTTTTGTTATTAATTTCTACCCTAATTATGCTGTGTTCAGAATGTGGAATCTGAATGATTTCACTCATTTGATGTTTGTTCAGACACTTTTTATGATCCATCATATAGCATCCTTATAAATAGTCTATAATTGTTGGTTCCAATATTTTATATACATCTAATCATTTTCTTAATTGTATTATTCAATTCTTCTCTATCCTACTGCTTTTTTAAAAAAATATTTTATTTAAATTCTGGTTCATTTGCAGTGTAGTATTTATTCATTTCAGGTGTGCAATATAGTCATTAAACAGTTCTATATAACACCCACTGCTCATCATAAGTACACTTCTTAATCCCCACCACCTATTTAACCCATTCCTGTACACATCTCCCCTCTAGTAACCATCAGTTGTTCTTTATAGTTAAGAATCTGATTTGTAAAAAAAAAAAAAAAAAAAAAAAAAAAAAAAAAAGAATCTGTTTTGTACTTTGTCTCTCTCTTTCATCCCATTGTTCATTTGTTTTGTTTCTTAATTTCTATATATGACTGACATCTTATGGTATTTGTCTTTCTCTGACTCACTTATTGCCCTTAGCATAATACTCTTTAGCTCCATCCATGTTTCCGCAAATGGCAAGGCTTTATACTTTCTAAATAGCTGAGTAATATTCCATTACATATACCACATCTTCCCTTTTTCCCCTCAAATCTAGGGTTAGGGTTTCTATTAGGGGAAGGACAAAGTGAGAGACAGGTGGGGGTTAGGTTTAGGACCAGGGTGAGAATATGTGCTGGTATCCTGAAGTGCAGAGACCTCTTGAGAGTTTAGGTTTAGAGTTAGTGTTAGGGTAAAGGTTAGGGGTTAGATGGTGGAGGTTATAGGTTATAGTTATGTTTAAGTTAGGGTTAGGGATATGGTATCTGCCTGATAATCATGCAGTTCCGAGACATCTCCAGAGAAGAAAACCCTAGACTTCTGCTGAGGTGAAATAGGGCAACCGTCTGCTTGGCTAAGGCAAGGAGATTTGAGCCTCTCAGTGCTCTTTAAATAGATATTTAGTTGTTCCTTCTGCTTTTATTCTCTTTCTTTACAACCATTTCCATAAAAATATTACCAATTCTAAAAAGTTTGATGTCTTCTTCAGAATAATTAGGCTGCTTTTCATCTTTTCTTATTGTGGGCTCAGGAACCCATTATGTCAGATCTGGGGTTAGAATGAGGATATGTGTCTGGTAACCTGCAGTTCAGAGACTCCAGAGGGTTAGGGTTAAGGTTATGGTTCTGTTTAGGGTTAGGATTTGGTTAGGGTTAGGATATGTGCCTGATATCCTGCAATTTACAACTGCTGCTCTTAACTGGTCGAAACTATAAACAATCTGTCTTTCAGGTAACTCTTCTTTCATTAAGAGTTGTGTATGAATGCTTTTCTATGGAAGCATATGAAAACAGTTGTATGCTTAATTCCTTGAAACTAGACTGTGTACAAATCATCTGTCAACTAACATCTTTCTTTCAGATAAAATTGTTGTAAACATGTGGAAGTAAATGGGAATAGCAATGTGCTGAGCTCCTTGAATATACAGTATGTTAAACTGTCAAGTGACATCTTTCTTTCAGATCTAATTGTTGTAAACTTATGTGTAGAAGCATGTGGTAATAGAGCTATTCTTTTTTTTTTTTTGCATCTGTATGTATGTTTTTTTCCTCCAAATTTTTATTTAAATTCCAGTTAGTTAACATATAGTGTAAAAACAAAACAAAACAAAACAAAACAAACAAAACAAAAAACCAAAAACCACACAGTGTAATGTAAATTTCAGGTGTACAATTTAGTGATTCATTACTTACATACAACACCCAGTGCTCAACCTACTGCTTTTTAGATCCTTGATCTGTATATAACTGAGAAAGCTGTGTTAAGATCTCTTTATATCACTGTAGACTTATTTATATTTATTCTTATTTCTGACAGTATTTGCTGTCAACTATATTTGGGAACTATATTAGTAGGTGCATACAAATTAGAATTGTTTTATGTTCTTGGGATTAAGCATTTATTACTATGTAATATCTATGGTTAGTGATGCTTTTTTCTTAAGGTTTACTTTGGTTAATATTAACAAATCTATACTAGTTTTATTTTAGTTGTTGTTTAAAAAGTGTATCTTTTCTTAGACATTTTTAGTTTCAACTTTTCTATGTCATTGTATTTAAAATATTCCTCTTATGATCAGAATGTAGTTGGAATTTAGTTTTCTTGAGTTTGTTGTTCTTTATCTCTTCATTGAAGTATTTAACATATATATAAGTACTATTTTTAATTAAGTATCGTAAAATTTTTGTTTTTTCTTTGTACTAGTTTCTTAGCTCTACATTGTTTTTTCTTTTAGATATCACTTTTGATTGCTTCTTTTTCTCAGTGAACTAGGAAATAAGGTCGTCAACTTAAAGATGAAGGAGGAAATGATGGAGTTTTGGAGAAGGGAAGAAAGGGTTAAGGCATGTAAGACTAGAAAAAGATGCAGTAAGAGCTGGGTAGCACAAGTGTCCTGGTGTTACTGTTGAGGAAATTAGAATGAGCTTATCAATATAGATGTCTGTTTTTCTCTAGACATATTCAGCTGCATAAAGACAGGTGTGGAATGGACAGAATTTAAGATTTAATCATTATTACAATTTTTTATGTATGGAGAGTTGGTCAAAGGTATTGATGGTATTATACAAGAAAGTGATTGTAATGATGCACCAGAGTATCTAAACTAGGTTAAGAAGGAGGTGAGGTAATAAGGTACTAAAAATTATACATTGATAATTTCTTTCTTTCCTTTATTTCTTTTTTTGGTCTTAGCAAAATCAAAGTATTGATGGAAATAAGGGTACTAAAGTAAATAGGAGAGATAGGAACTACTGGCTGGAAAGTAGTATACTTAAAATTGAGATTATATAGAATGAGCACTTACTGTTAATCCCTAGGGATAAGCATGTGTGTGAGTGGCTGAAGTCTAGTAATAGACAGTACCATTACAGGTGAGAAGTTTAAGAAATTGAGTGGGAAGTGAACTGAAAGAATTATTTCTATGAATATTCTCATAAAATATGATAAAAATATATTTAAAATAACTTTTTTCTAAACATTCTTGTAAAAACCCACAGACCTCTGAATTATTCTCTGTAATCCTAGAAGAACTTTAGTTATTGGAGCTTTAAAAGGTAAGAATAGATAGTATAGGATGGTAAATTAGTAGATCCCATAAGCAAACAAAATAACAATAATAGTGATGCAAAATACAGCAAACTTCTTTCTTCAATTTTATAAGGGTATCAAAACCCCTTCTAGAACTACTCTCCTCTCATCTGGCATTCAAGAATAGCAATATATACTATCATCTACAATTCATGGTTGAGAAAACGTGCAAATATGTTTTATTAATTATAAAAGTAATTTGCCCCAATTTTAATTAGAAGAAATGAAGGATGTTTCTTTTAAATATTTTTCCTGATCTTAAGTTGATGCAAAACATCTTAGGTTGGACAACCTAGTGATTCACTGTTTTCTTCTTAAGATGAGAAGCTGTGTATAGGAAGATTTGATTTTGATGGTATCTTTTTAAAAAATTAGAACCCTGGGTATTTTTTTACACTTAGATCAGTGAGCTTTATGATATTACCTTTTCTCTATTACTTACTACTTACTCTATTACTTATTATTAATTACCAAAATTACTTGATAATTTTGTCCAGTGTTATGTCTTTTATGTTCTGGCCTGTAGTTGATGAGGTAGAGTTTCCTGTTAAAGGGTATATAGGAATAAGGGTTGTGTGTGTTACAGGTTTAGTTTTCTCCCTTGGTTTTAAAACTAAGATTCTCTTAGGATCATCTACCAGTTGCAGAAGGCTATTGAGTTTGGGAGTTTACCTTGAGAAGTTATGTTAGTTGATGCAGTTGTACTAACACCTGACTTATTTTGCATCTGGCTTTCCATTGGTCATAGTGCAGAGAGGAGATATTGGTGGAAACGAAGATAGTGGAGATATGGAGGTGTAAGGAGATCTTTGGTTGACTTTCTTAACTAGTTAAGGAAGAGAAGTCCCTGTGGGAAGGTGGAAGTGGGTGGTGTATCTGTCACTTAGGGACTAAGTGATCTTTGGCTAATCCTTTAACTCTTCAGAGCTTCAGTTTTCTCATCTATAAAGTAAAAATAACATGACTATCTTGACTATTCCAGAGGTGTATGACTATATTGGGACACTAAAAAATGTAAATGAGTAATATTAACCACATGATTTATAACCTCCAGTTAGAATCTGATGCCCTCTGTTCCTGCTTTTTCTAAGGTCACACACAGTCTCACATCCTTCAGATCTGGGCATCTGTGCTAGAATTAGGTTGGAAAGCAACAGGAATGCTAGGTCTGGGATTCTCACCATACCTGGACTGCCACTTGGCACAACGTCTTGCATAGAATTGACCCTCACATGTGAATGAATGACTAAATTATAGACCACACTAAATTCATTAATATTTTCTCCCTTACATTAACATTAGGACATTTTAGTGTCAAGGCCACATTTTTCCTGACCAATATTACTAGCTGCGGGAGGATAGGTGAGGGTATATGATTATACTAAAGGATTGTGAATGCTTTACCAGTGGATGGTCTTAAGCATGGCAGTGTTAGACAATAACCGAAGACTGAATGCCCTGGTAAATTCTCCTTTGATTGTATTCTTTGGATGACATATTTCTGTTTCTTTTTATCCAGGAATATGGATGGAGTATCCACTCTGTCCCTAACTATAAATGGATCACTATTATTAAAAGTCACTTTGGAGAGTGTGTGGATGGCTCAGTATGTTGAGCGTACAACTCTTGGTTTTGGCTCAGGTCTTGATTTCAGTATCCTGGGATCAAGCCCTGTGTGGGGCTCCCTGCTTAGTCTGCTTGTCTCCCTCTCTCTGTCCCTCCTTTTGCGTGTGCTCTGTTTCTCTCTAAAATAAGTAAATAAATCTTTTTAAAAAATAAGTAAATAAATTTTTTTTTAAAAAGAAGAAAACTACCTCAACATAATAAAAGCCATAAAAAATGTATGTATGACCTTCCTTCTCCTCTTTTCCTAAAACCCAGCCCCAAATGTGCATCACTATCTCTACTGAACTGCCTCCTAGCAGATCAGGAATGAATCCTGGTCAGATCTCTGCTCTCCTCTTTTAGAGATCCTCCTTTCTGAAGCTCAAATGACAGGAATCGTTCATCTCTTAAAAAGATCCAGGACTAGACTTTTGACACCTTTGCCCATGGTCTCTTGACTCAGTAATGTGACTAGTGCAGAGAAACTGAGAGGATGACAAAAGCTTTATCTTAACTGGTGTTGGTTTATCCATGGGGGAGGATTTCTCTTTTTTTTTTTCCCCCTAAAGCTCATCTCCTTTATCCCATGCACATGCACTTCATTGAGCTAAAGCTGTAGAACAGTGCAGCCTTGATTTATGAGGGCTGTGTTTCTTCCCTGATCCTGGCTGGCACAGTGCTGGAGGTTTTGCTTTTATGTGTCCACATTAGGGGGCAACTGGCGACCAGCTGTTGGAAACTGGTTTAAGAAAATAATAAAAATAAAAATACTTTTGGACTATCCTGTCATACCAGGTTTCTAGTACCTGCCATCAGCCTTGGTATAAATAAGGGAGTCTTTTCCCCTTGGAATGAGATTTCTCTGTGACAAATAGATTTATATAGTGCTGGAATGATTGGTAGGTACCAAGGGGATCTTGCCTGAGGGCTAAGTTAATAATTGAGACTGTTAGAACAATAACTCACAAGGTCCCCACCTCCTTTGTCTCTGAAAGGTCCCCAAGTACTCCCTATGTTATGTACTCCCAAGCCTGGAACTGCTGCTAAACTCAGCTGTATCTGGGATGGAAGGTTTCACCTGCAGAGACTGGTTATAGGGAGTGCCAGCATGATATGAAGCTTCCCACCCAAGTGAGGGGTTATCGGGGCAGGAGCCAATGGCAGAAAGAAGGGGAAGTTCGTTTGGGACATGGGGCACCCTCACATACATGAGCAGTGTTATAGAAAAGGAAAAGTATAAGAGATCTCTTTAATGATCATGATTCTGTGAATGTTTTGAGTCACAGGTTCTTTGTAAGCATTTTGTATACACTATATGATACCTGTCAACCTCCTCAAGGAATTTATTACTTATTTGTTTAGAATTTATTTGTTGCATTCTTTGAAGAAATACTTAAGACATCTTGCAATAAAATACATATAGAACAAGACAGTTAATATTTAAATATTTAAAGATTTTATTTATTTATTTGACAGAGAGAGATCACAGTAGACAGAGAGGCAGGCAGAGAGAGAGAGAGGGAAGCAGGCTCACTGCTGAGCAGAGAGCCCGATGTGGGACTCGACCCCAGGACCCTGAGATCATGACCTGAGCCGAAGGCAGCAGCTTAACCCACTGAGCCACCCAGGCACCCCAATATTTAAATATTTAAATAGAAGTTTGAAAATCATGTAGACCGAGGACAAAATAAACGTAACAAAACCTTAAACCAGTATTTGTCAGACTATGTTAACTTGCTCAGTTAGTTCTGTTGGGTGTAAATATGTATTTCTTGAAAAGGTTGTTCTGTAATCAAATTAAACTATGGGTGGAGAAAAGCTAAACAGATACGTTCTTACTAAAAAATTCCCCAGATCCTTTAATTTGCTAAAAAGTTCTATAAACTTTCAAAAGAAGGATACAACTACATTTTTTTTTCATAGTGTTTTGCAGAACATACTTTGTGCAAAATGGGCATATGCCAAAATGATTTCTGGAATAGAGCAGCAATTTAAATTCCAAGCTCCTTAGGCATCAAGGCAGGAAAGGACATTTATGAAGAAGGAATACAGCTTTTAGATAAGAGTGACAGAATTCAAAATAAGTTTCAAAGGGATTTATTTCATGACTCCTTATTCAAAGGGTGCTAGATAATGTGATGGCTATTGTTATGAGCATTAACTTTGTAGAAATGGCAGACGTGCTTTCATTGTGCCCATTTCTTATTTTGACCCATAACACAATATCGAAAACATTGAGGATGGCATCATATTAAAAAAAATATAAGTTCCTAGAAAGTTAGTGTTGTCAGATAAAGTATAGGACACTCAGTAAAATTTGAATTTCAGACAAGCAATACAATAATTTTTAGTATAAAAATGTCTAAAAATTGCATGGGATATAGTTATAAAGTTTTTTCACTCTTTAGTTAAAATGCAAATTTAACTAGTTGCCCATATTTTTATTCACTAAATCTAGCAACCCTACTAGAAGGTCAGGTTCTGAGCCATATGTTTGAATCATCTAGCAGCCTTCACTATGCAATAATCACCATGCCTGGCATTGCCATAGCCTTCTTTGAATTGACCTACACGGATCGGAGAGTCTACAAGTTGTCAAATCTGTCTTCGCTTGCCCACTACCACTAGTCTTGGAGTTCTGGGTCTTTGCATTGCCCTGGGAAATGGGCTGGCTGCCCCTTTGGAATACTCTTGGCCCTTTAGAATACTTTAGAATACTGTCTCAGCCCTTCAGTTCCCTGAAGTCAATGGTTAACCTTAAGAAGGAACATTTATTTGGTTAGTTGTCATGGACAAGTGAGAATGTTACTTCCTAGGCAAGCCCCTCTACCCCACAGTATTTATCACACCATCTCTGCACTTGTAGTATATTATTAGCCTTTTATGCCTTCTCTCACCTGTTGAAATGAGAATGCAAGTTCTCTGGGCCTCTGCAGCCCTTTCCCTTACATTAACTTAAGTCACACCAGATGTGGTGCTTTACTGCTTAGGAAGACTAATTGATTTCACTAGCCACAATACTTCTATTGTTTTATTTTTTTAAAAAAGCTCAAATAAACACTGTGGTGGATTTTCTCCTCCTTCTCCCTCTCTCTTCTTGCCAAAAGACCCAAAGTTTATTCAATTAAAGGCGTCCAGAAAGTGTGACGAAAAATCCATGGATGGAGTACATCTACTGTTAAAGAGAAAAAAAAAAAGAAAGGGGAAAAAGAAAGGAGGAGGATAAAGGGTTGTAGAGAAGAGGGAAGGAAGCCTCTCTGGGACCAGCAGTAACTCTGATGGATGGCTGGTGTGTGTACGACGTTATTATTTGTTATGTGAGTGTAGGGAGATGGCAGCCGAGCTGAGCAATACACCTGCTGGGCTCCAAGAAGCCAAAACAGCTGCACACATTGATTTAGAAGCTTGCTACTTGGGGCTCCAGGAACGAATCAAGCGACAGCTCATAAAAAAAGAGGGTTTTATGATTCTCCCTCCTCTTTCTGTAAGCAAATGGCCACATCATATGTTTTCCTAACGCGGTCATAACTCAAAATTAAATCCCAGCCCAAGGTGTCAGCCTGGTGCCATGTCAGGATTGTAACAGCTTGTTTTAGAGGTTGCCATGGAGATGGTGGAGCAAGGATGGGGGCAGGTCTGGGAGGTAGGAAGGGGTACAAAGTACTCTTTGCCTCAGTGTGGCTTAGACACTTAAGGATAATTAGTTGTAGTGTTTTGTTTTGTTTTGTTTTGTTTTGTTTTAAAGAAGTGAGGGACCTAACAGTGTTTGGTGATTTTATGCTAATTACAGCCTCAGTTCATAGTGTAAAAATGCTAAGCAGTGTCACACTACGGAGCTACTCCTGCCAAAGTAAGTGAGGGTGAGTTGTGGAGCATGTGCTGCCAAGGGGAGGCTCCCAGGGCAGTCTGTCTCCTCCACACTTCCAAGTCCGGTTGTTGATAACACAAAATGGAATGGAGTCAAAATATTTTTGGAATACGTTGAATGAAAGTGGCCATGAAGAAAAGAGAAGCGCTTTAAGAGGGATAGCAGATTCTCCAAAGCTATAGCCTGCATATGCATGGCCAAAGGGCTGTAAGCCCCAATGATGTCAGACAAATCTCTATGCAATGCTCACCCTAAAGGTGATCATAGTCTGAAGGACTCTTGCATAAGTAATTCTATAGGATTCAGTAGATAACCACAGATTTCATTCATTTATCAAGTAGTTACTGGACATTGGACACCTTGAAAATGTTATAATGAATATTCATGAGTGAACAAACAAATGAAAGAACATATGAATGAAAAACATGGATTTATGTCTCATTGCTAATAGCTCTGTAACAGCATGAGCATAGCAGGAGAAAATAAAATAATACTGTTCTTTCAAAGTCCAAATTTGCATAATCCCCAAAGTTCAGACATTAGTGATGTTCTTACCTTAACATTTTTCCTTACAAAGAAGTCATCCATCAACGCCCTCTCAGTTACTTGGAAGGGCAGTACATCTTCAGGCCAAGCCCTCTCCTAAATTCTCATTCTGCATTTCCAGCCATCTGTAGTACATTTCATTCAACTTTCATAGTGCCTTTTAAACAAATTATTCTCCCTCTTTCCTAAATCATTTTTATCTTGATTTTCTGCTTTTTATTATGACTAAGTAGGCTTATTCATTAAAGCTCAAAATATTAGCTATAACTTTGGTTTCCTTTCTAGATTCAGATAGACACTATACACTCTCCTTTCTTTCATAGTGTCCCTCAAGTCTGTAACTTCCTTCTCACCTCTGCTATCATTTCCTAGTTCAGGAATGTGTTTCCTCATACATGAGCTGTAACCATTGCTTCCCATTTAATTTTTTTCACTCTAGTCTTTAAGCTCTTCTTTCTTCCAGCACTTTAAACACACCTAACACCTTGCTGCCAGGGTAAACTGGCCCAAATATGACATGCTTCTAAAAGCTCCAATCACTCCCTCATTTCACATAGAGTAAAATCCACATACTGTCATCTGGCTTTTATAGCTTTATTTTCTACTGGTAACAGATACAAATATTCTGTGTTAGCAAAAATAATATAAAATTATCAAATATATGTATCCATTATTGTACTGAACATTTTACAGTCATAGTTTGTCTGTCTGTCTTAACAGCATTCCTATGAGGTATGTATTATTATTTTTTTTCAGATGATGAAATCAAGGCACAAAGAAGTGATGTGTCTTGCCCAGGATCACAAATGGGAGAGCTGAAATTTGACCTAAGCAGTGGGTCTTGACCCTACAGGCTCTTAGAAACTGTACCATCACCTCTTTGCAACAACTTAGTCTGCCTCCTGAAGACATCTTATACTCTACTGTCTCACTGCCTTAGCTTGACTACTCCTCTTTTTTCAGAATGCCTTCTTGCCTGCTTTCTTTAACGTAATTTCAAGCACTTTTGAAGTTCTACTAGAAGGTCTACTCCTCCACTAAACATATGCATCTAAAAGGAATTCTTTTTCCTCAAAATTGCTATACTATCCACAGTCTACACTATTGATTGACTTTAATGCCTTATCAGATACCCACATGTCTTATTCTTCTCTGGATTCCCCTCATTACCAGACACAGTGATGTCTACTAGTGCTTACTCAATAAATTGCTAATTAACAGAATGGAGAACTCTGAAATGAACTATACCAGGGTTATCTTTCACATTTTATTCTCTATCATTTCTCCTGGATTAAAGCTTGATTTTTTTTTTAAAGATCTTATTTATTTATTTATTTATTTATTTGTCAGAAAGAAAGAGAGAAAGCCCACAAGCAGGCAGAGAGGCTGGCAGTGGCGGAGAGAGAGGCAGGCTCCCCGCCAAGCAAGAAGCCCGATGCGGGACTCAATCCCATGACCCCAGGATCATGACCTGAGCCGAAGGCAATGGCTTAACCCACTGAGCCACCCAAGCATCCCTAAAACTTGATTTTACACCACTTTACTTTAAAAAAAAAATCATTCTTTGGGCGCCTGGGTGGCTCAGTGGGTTGAGTTGCTGCCTTTGGCTCAGGTCATGATCTCAGGGTCCTGGGATAGAGTCCCGCATTGGGCTCTCTTCTCAGTGGGGAGCTTGCTTCCCTCTCTCTCTCTGCCTGCCTCTCTGTCTACTTGTGATCTCTGTCAAATAAATAAATAAAATCTTAAAAAAATCATTCTTTAACCTTCTTTGGGCTGTGATTTGACCCCTTTGAAACTCTGGGTACTTTCCTTTTTCTTAAACTCCTAGGAAGTTTTGAGCAGGTGAACAGGAAGGTACTGTGTCTAATAGTAGAGTAGATGGTATCAGAATTTGGCGCTATTCCATTAGGTTATTCAGCAGTATATCTCTTCCTTTGGTACCCTTTCAAGAAGGCAGAGTATCTATCTCTTGCTTCCTCTGTTAGTCTTGAACTCTTTGCTCAAAGATTTTACTAGAGTGGCTTCCTTGGGAAGAGCTTGCATACACGAAACTTAGCCTCAACTTCTCCCAGGTCACCATCCCTCAATTGTAACATATTCTCTTGGGAACCATCTTGACTACTAATCTGTAGGAAAACAAATAGTGAGTACTTAGATTTTAAGGACTTATAAGGTGCTACCTCTTCCAGGAATACCAATAAATTTTTTTAAGTGTATCTAACTTTCCTTCAGCCTAAAGAAATGAATTTCTAATGGTGTAACATTTCAGGGTTTATGGGGACAGGGCAATCAGGCAATCATGTAGCAGTCTCTCTGCTACATGAAAGACTTGCTCCAGAGTGTGACTGTAAGCAAATATATTACACAAGTATGAGAATTGCCAGAATCAAAAGAGTTAGTACACTTTGTCAACTATGAAGTGCTTCCTCTAAAGAATAGCTACTTCTAGCAGTAGCACATATTAGGAATTGTAGTTTTGGAAAGAGATTATCTAGAATGTAAATCATTTAGGGGATAAATAGGAAATATTTTAAATTAAAATAGGATAAATAGGAAGCTAAAGAGGCATCTTGTATTTTAGCAGTGGTAGGAAAGGAAGAGAGTTTGTCAAATACCGCACAATGAAGTATCTAACCATGTACCATCATCTCTTAAGATGGTGATGTTCTTGGAAAAGAAGACATACTAAATCAGTACAAATCCAAAACAAAATTATGAGTTAGTTAATCACTGATTAGGACAAAATTTAGTCATCAGGTTACTGAGAGAGTAGGTATGAAATGGGCAAGTTTTGTTAAGGATAGGATGAAAAGGATAATAGATTTTTAATTTTTATTTATTTATTTTTTTGCAGGGGGTGTTTTAGAAATCAGGAAAGCCTGATTTTAGAAGGGTACAATATATGGTGGGGAACAACCAAAACAGCCAAAGAACATGAAGAGCCTAGAGAGAAAAAACATGGGAGATGGCTTTAGAAACAACAGTAACAAATTCTAAAGATACCTTTTGTCTAGTTCACTCCCTACTTTAGTTAAATGAATCATTTGGGCATTAATTAATTAAGTTTAAGCAGATTACATATGTGTATCCTGAACCACATATCACTTTATTCTGAGCACTTAAACTCGGCTATGTTAGAGCAGTCTGGGCTTAGCTAAATATTTATATAATTAATTTTGTGACAAGGTGATACATTAGGTCTTTCTGTTTTTCACGTGAAATATGAATATGATCAAAGGAATTTTATAAGTAATTGATACAAAGTATTTGACAGCATTTTATACATATAAAACACTGAATATTTCATGAGAGAGCTCTATTTCTCGGAATATGTTATTATTTTCTTATGTAGATTGAATTTTTCCACAGGATTTTCCTAAAATTAATCTGCTGTATGAATAAAATTATTAAGCTGTATGGCTCTGTGAGGGCTACAAAGCTGACAGATTAAATGAATTGATGAGTTGTTTTTATTATGTCTGTGACTCCCTCTAACCATAATTATTTTATTATTCTTCATTTTTAATGGCCTGTATCCCATATGGAACATTTTCAAAAGTATTCTATCATTTTCTTTTAAAGCCTTATCTTCCATTAGTAGTAAAATGAAGCTTATACTTTTTAAGGCCCAACCCAAGAATTTTCAGTCCCTGCTATTTTTCATCTGTTCATTCAGCAAACATTTATAGAATGTCTATTATTTATCAGGATTATAGCTACATACTGATGATAAAACTTGCTATCTAATTTATCCCATCCAAGCCTATGTACAAATATTTACTATCTTGCTTTCTTGGTTTGTCTAAATCCTGAACATGACTATTACAAAACTCTAATAGTTTACAAATTCCTGGGAATTTTATTCTATTAAATGTTATTTTAAATTAAAAAATGGTTTGTGACTGTATATCTATATGTGATTTAAAGAATAATAATAATAAATAAAAGAAAATAATATACCTATCACTCAACTTAAAATATATATATTTTACAACAAAAACACAAATAAGTAATGGGACTACATCAGACTAAAAACTTCATACAACAAAGGAAACCATCAACAAAATGAAAAGGCATCCTGTAGAATGGGAAAAAGTATTTGCAAACCATATATCCAATAAGGGGTTAGTATCCAAAGTATACAAGGAACTTACATAACTCAATAGGAAAAAAAACCCACCAAAATACAAAAACACAATTTAGAAATAGACCAAGGACCTATATGGGACATCCTCACTAAAAACAAACAAACAAAAACAAATGGCCAACAGGTATATAAGAAAAGGTGCTCAGCATCATTCCTCATCAGGAAAGTGTAGATCAAAATCACAGTGAGATATCACTTTACACCTGTATTATTAAAAACACAAGAGATAACAAATACTGGCAAGGATATGGAGAAAAAGGAACACTTTTGATTTTGAGAAATATAGTAGGAATGTAAATTGGTGCAGACACAATGGAAAACTGTGGTGATTCCTCAAGAAATTAAAACTAGAATTACCAAATGAGCCAACAATCTCACTTCTGGAGATGAGGCAAAGAAATGAAACAGGATCTCAAAAGGATATATGCATTCACATGTTTAACACACATTATCCACAGTAGCCAAGAAATGGAAATAGTCTAAGTGTCTCTTCATGGAAGAATGGATAAAGAAAATCAGATATATCTGTATAGATAGAGGAATATCTCTATCTCTTATCTCCAAGAAGAAGGAAAATCCTGTCATTTGAGACAACATGGATGAACTTGGAGAGCATTATGTTAAGTGAAATGAGCCAGAGAAAGAAAAATACCACATGCTATCATTGATATGTGGAATCTAAAAAAAACAAAAACAAAAACAAAAACAAACAAACAAAAAAACCTGAACTCAAAGAAACAGTAGAAGAGTGGTCATCAGTGGCTGGATGGTGGGGAAAACAGGGAGCAATGAGGAAAAAAGACACAAAGTTTCAGGGAAAAAAATCTCAACAATTCCTTTGATGCTTCCTTTCCAAATGACAGCAACTTTCCTTCACTCCTAGAAGTAAATACTAATCTGAAATCCTTTTTAGCTCAACATTGTTTGTGAAGTTCATCTAGTTGTTATGTGTCAAATAAATTCAGTAATTTTCACTGCTATATACTATTCTATAATTTGTTTTTAAGTTTTTCAGAGAATGGAAATATGACAGGTTGCCATTTTTTTGTTTCCTTCTTTTTGTTCATTTTGTCTTTTACTATTAAGAATAATTCTGCCGGGCGCCTGGGTGGCTCAGTGGGTTAAGTCTCTGCCTTCAGCTCAGGTCACGATCTCAGGGTCCTGGGATTGAGTCTCACATGGGGCTTTCTGCTCAGTGGAAAGCCTGCTTTTCCCCCTTTCTCTCTGCCTGCCTCTCTACCTACTTGTGATTTCTCTCTGTGTGTCAAATAAATAAATAAAATCTTAAAAAAAAAAAAAGAAGAAGAATTCTGCCATTAACATTCTTATCTGCCTGCCCTGTTACAGTATAGGCAAGTGTCCCCAGGGTGTGTACCTAGGAGAGGAATAGCTATGTTGTAATGTATGCTCATTTAACTTGGCTGGATAACCATAAATTATATCCCATGGTGTTTGTACAAAAGTACACTGCTACCAGCAATATATAAGGGTTTTCAATATCTGAGTTAGTTTTTGATAATCTGGTGAACATAATATATATATATCATTGTGGTTTTAATGTGTATTTTCTTGATAAAATACATCTTCTCATATAGTCATTGGTATTTCCTCCTCTGTGAATGTTTGTTCGTGACATTTGATCACTTTTGATTTGTCTTTTTCTTACTGATTCATAGTGTGTGTATTAGTGGTTTGGCTTTTTACTTTTATGTTTGAATTTTGATGAACCAATGTTCTTAATTTTAATGTAGTCAGTGTATCAATTCCTTCCATTTTGAATTGATTTTTTGTCTTTTACAAAAAGTCTTCTAGCATCATGAAAATATTCATAATTTGTCTAGAATTGATTTTTTTATATAATGGGAGCTGAGGGGTCCAATTTCAACTTTTTAGCTATAATTTCAAATCTTTTTCTATATAGAAAACCAAGTATTTTAGCTCCACCTATCTGCAGTGTTATTTCTGTTATATCTACGTATCACTATTCGTATGGATCTTTTTCTGGACTGTTTATTCTGGTCCACTGATCTGTTGATCTATCCATAAATAGATAATATAATTCTCTCCTAATAATTCTTTTAAAACTTTCTGACAAAGAAATACAAATCTTCTCACCCACCCTTTATTCTTATTCAGAGCATCTTGTATTTGTTTTCATGTTTGTTCTCTTTGCTTTCCATTATTTTTTTCTTTAAATTTAATTTTGATTAAATGTAATACATTTACATGGTTAAATTTTTTTTAAGAGTATAAGGAGGTATGCTGTGAAAATTAATTCTCCTGTCTCTGTTCCCCAGCTACACACTTCCATCCTTATAAACAGCTGTTATTAGTTTCTTCAGGGTCTTCCCAAGGGTCCCCAGGACATTTTATATATATCAAGCATATATGTGAATATTGTCTCTTATAATGATTGTAAGTGCTCTTCTAGGATATTCAATATTTTGCTTTATCTTTAATAATAGATTTATATGTCTTTCTTATCAGTACATAACTTACTTTTCCTTTTTTATGGCTGAAAAATATTCCATTTTAAGGACTATACCATAATTTATTTTATCAGTCAATCCAGTGATTTTTTTTCTTTTTGAATACTTTGAAATTAGAAAAATGCTGAGATTACTAACCTTTAACATGCATGTCACGCAATGCAAATATTTCTGTATAGGATAAATCATGAGAAATACAACTCTGTATGCATTTAAAATGTTGATGGTTATTCCTATCAATTTACATTACTAAAAGAAATCTAAGAAATCTGAATAGACCAATACAATAACCAGCAAAGAAATTAAATCAGTAATCTAAAAGTGTCCCAACAAAAATGTCCAGGCCCAGATGGCTTCCCAAAGGAATTCTATCAAATATTTAAAGAAGAATTAATATCTATTTTTCCAAAATTGTTCCATATAGAAATGGGAGGAAAACTTCCACACATTGTGTGAGGCCAGCATTACTTTGATTCCAAAACCAGAAAAAGACCCCACTGAAAAGAATTATAGGCCAATATCCCTGATGAACATGGATGCAAAAGTTCTCAACAAAACACTAACAGATTGAATCCAAGAGTACATTAAAACAATCATTCACCATGATCAAATGGGATTTTTCCTGGACTGCAAGGGTGGTTTAATATTCACAAATCAATCAACATCCTACACCACATTAATAAAGTAAAGGCTAAGAACCATATGATCCTCTCTATAGATGCAAAAAAAAAAAAAAAAAAAAAAAAAAAAAGCATTTGACAAAGTGCAACATCCATTCTTCACAAAACCCTCAACAAAATAGGGATAGAGGGAACATACCTCAACAAGACCATATATGGCCATATAATGAAAGAGCTGCAGCTAATATCATCCTCAATGGGCAAGAACTGAGAGTTTTTCCTATATGTCAGAAACAAGACAGGGATGTCCATTTTCACCATTGTTATTTAGCATAGTACTGGAAGTTCTAGCTTCAGCAATATGTCAACAAAAAGAAATAAGAGGCATCTAGACTGGCAGGGAGGAAGTCAAGCTTCCACTGTTTATAGACAACATGATATTCTATGTAATCTGAAAGACTTCACCAAAAAAATGCTATAACTGATACATGAATTCAGTAAAGTTACAGGTTATAAAATCAACATATAAAAATCTGTTGCAGTTCTATACATTAATAAAGAAGCGTCAGAAAGAGAAATCAAGGAATCAATACTATTTACAGTTGTACCCCAAATCATAAGATAGCTAGGAATGAACCTAAAAGAGGTACAAAATCTGCACTCTGAAAACTACAGAACACTTGTGAATGAAATTTAAGAGGACACAAAGGAATGGGAAAACATTCCATGCTCATGGATTGGAAGAACAAATATTATTAAAATGCCGCTACTACTTAAAACAATCTACACACTGCAATCCCTATCAACATACCACCAGCATTTTTCACAGAGCTAGAAGAAACAAAAGATTCTGAATAATCAAAGAAACCTTGAGAAAGAAAACCAGAGTTGGAGGCATCCCAATTCTGGACTTCAAACTCTATTTCAAAGCTGTAGTCATCAAAACAGTATGGTACTGGTACAAAACAGGCACATAGATCAGTGGAACAGAATAGAAAACCCAGAAATGGACCCACAACTCTATGGTCAACTAATCTTTGACAAAGCAGGAAAGAATAACTAGCAGAAAAAAGTCTCTTCAACAAATGATATTGGGAAAACTAGACAGTAATATGCAGAATGAAACTAGACTGCTTTCGTACACCATGCAAAATGGAGGAAAGACCTAAATGTGAGAAAGGAATTCATCAAAATCCCAGAGGAGAACACAGGCAATAAAGTTTTTGACATTGACTGTACCAAATTCTTGCTAGATACATCTCTGGAAGCAAGAGAAATAAGAGCAAAAATGAACAATTGGGGCTTCATTAAGATGAAGAGCTTCTTCACAGCAAAGGAAACAGTCAAAAAAACTAAAAGCTAACCTGCAAAATGGGAGAAGATATTTGCAAATGCCATATCTGATAAAGGGCTAGTATAAAAAAGTCTATAAATAACTTATCAAACTCAACACCCCCAAACCAAATAATCCCATTAAGAAATGGGCAGAAGAATTGTACTACTGGGTATTTACTGGCCATCTGTAGCCCAATGTTCATAGCAGCAATGGTCACAGTTGCCACTGTGGAAAGAGCCAAGGTGCCCTTCAAAGGACGAATGGATAAGGAAGATATGGTCCATGTATACAATGGAGTATTATGCCTCCATCAGAAAGGATGGATATCCAACTTTTGTATCAATATGAACGGGACTGGGAGAGATTATGCTGAGTGAAATAAGTCAAGCAGAGAGAGTTAATTATCATACGGTTTCACTTACTTGTGGAGCATAAGGAGTAACACAGAGGACATTGAGCGAAGGAGAGGAGAAGTGAGTTGGGGGAAATTAGAAGGGGAGATGAACCATGAGAGACTGTGGTTTCTGAGAAACAAACTGAGGGCTTTGGAGGGGAGGGAGGTAGGAGGTTGGCAGAGCCTAATGGTGGGTATTAAGGGGGACACATATTACATGGAGCACTGGGTGTGGTGCATAAAGAATGAATCTTGGAATACTGATAAAATAAAATAAAATAAAATGGACAGAAGACAGAAATAGGCATTTTTTCCAAAGAAGACATCCAGATGGCTAACAGACACATGAAAAGATACTCAACATCACTCATTATCTGGGAAATACAAATCCAAACCATGATGAGACACCACCTCACACTGTCAGAATGGGTAAAGTTAACAACACAGGAAACAATAGATGTTGGTAAAGATGCAGAGAATGGGGAACCCTTTTACAGTGGGAATACAAACATGCAGCCACTTTGAAAAGCAGTCTGGAGGTGCCTTAAGAAGTTAAAAATAGAACTATCCTATGATCCAGCAATTGTACTACTAGGTATTTACACAGAGAATACAAAAATACCAATTCAAAGAGGCACATGTACCCCAATGTTTATAGCATCATTAGCAACAGTAGCCAAACTATGGAGAGAGCCCAAATGTCCATTGATATGATGAATGGATAAAGAAGATAAGGAATCTCTGTATCTATGTATTGATCCATTGACATAATGGAATATTACTCAGCCATTAAAAAGAAAAAGCTTCCCATTGCAATGAAGTGGATGGAGCTAAGAGTGTATTATGCTAAGTAAACAGGTCAGAAAAAGACAAATAACATGATTTAATTCAAATGTGGAATTTAAGAAATGATACATGAATATTGGGGGAAAAAAGAGAGGTACTTCATAAAGAAAACTGAGAGTTGCTGAATGGAGTGGGCAGAGGGATGGGTTAAATGGGTGATGAACATTAAGGAGAGAACTTGTGATAAGCCCTGGGTGTTATATGTAAGTGATGAATCACTAAAAGCCACTCCTGAAATTAATATTATACTATATGTTAACTAACTAGAATTTAAACTAAAAATTGAAACAAAAAAGTGTCAGTTTTTCCACACTTGCCAGTGCACTGTGTTATCAGACTTTGCCCTTTGTACACCTTCAGTGAAACATAGTGTAGAAGTGAATCTTTGAATAAAATTTTTCTTACCATTAGTATGTTATTTTTTTACCATATGTACCTTCCCATGTTTAAGAACTATTTTCATTTCCTTTTCTCTGACTTTTATATTAAAATATTTTTCCTATTTTTCTATTGGATCTATTCATTCTTTATAATAATCTTATAGGAGTTCTTTATACAGTAATGAAATTAGTCCTTTTTCTGTGATAGGTATAGAAAATATTTCCTCCTACTTTAAAGATAATTGGTCTTTTTATTCTTTTTCCCCATCATGATTTTCTGTTGCACAGGAAGTTTCAATTTTTGTGTTGTTAAATATATCAATATTTTATTTTATGATTTCTATATTTAATATGTAGTTAGAATGCTCTTCTTTGTGCTTCCACTATTATAAAACTGTTTCCATGATTTCTTATAGTATCTTATGTTTTTATAGTCTTGATTTTAATATATTCTTTTCTTTTTTAAGATTTTGTTTATTATTTATTTGAGAGAGAGAAGGCACGAGGGGCCACAAGGGAGAAGGAAAAGCAGACTCTCTGCTGAGCAGGGCACCCGATGTAAGACTCAGTCCCAGGACACTGGGATCATGACCTGAGCCAAAGGCAGACACTTAACTGACTGAGCCACCCAGTCAGAGTGACCCTTTAATATATTCTTTATTTAGAATTATTCCTGATAAAATTATGATGTATGGATTTAAAATTTAAATAAATTTTAAAAATTAAATAAATTAAAAATTAAAAAATTAAATAAATATCTAATTAATTTCAAGATGACTACCCAGTTCTCCAAATAGGTGTGTTAAATACTGGTCTTTTCTTCACTGATCTGATAATAGCACATTTGCCATATATTACATCAGTTACCTACTGCTGCACAACAAATCATTTAAACATTCAGCATCTTAAAAACAATAACCATTTTATTTGCTCACAGATCTCTTTGTGTCAGCAATCTGGACTGGACTCAGCTGGGCACTTCTGCTGGTCTTATGTCAGGTCACTCAGTTGATGGGGATTGGTTGGTCAGAGGGGTCTCTACTACTTTTTTTTTCTCCTACATTTTTTAATGTATTTTATTATTTATAATTTTAGAAAATGTATTATCTTGGGTTTCCCTTTGAATAATTATATTATCTACATATAATGACATATAATGATAATTTTTTTCTCCTTTCTATTTTTTTAAAGATTTTATTTATTTATTTGACAGAGATCACAAGTAGACTGAGAAGCAGAGAGAGAGGAGGAAGCAGGCTTCCTGCTGAGCGGAGAGTCTGATGTGGGGCTCGATCCCAGGACCCTGGGATCATAACCTGAGCTGAAAGCAGAGGCTTTAACCCACTGAGCCACGCAGGTGCCCCACTCCTATTTTTTGTATTTTAAATTTATTTCTATTGTTTCAATGGTTTTTAGTACTTTGAAAACTATGTTTTCAAATACTGTTAAATAGTGGCGGATAGCCTTTCTCTCTCTTTTTTTTTTAAACAACTTTATTGAGGTATAAATTATTACAAATCACTGAGCATATTTAATGTGTACAATTTAATAAATTTGGACATAGGTAAACTCCAATATCATCACTATTCTCAAGGAAATAAACATATCCAAAACTTCTCAGCATTTCCTTGTATCCCTTTGTTAGGTTTTTGTGGTAAGAACATTTAATATGAGATATATCCTTTTAAATTTTGAAGTGCACAATACTATATTGTTAAGTCTAGCCACTGTTTTCAAATCTCTAGATTTATTCTAGCATAACTGAATCTTCACACCCACTAAATAACAAATGCCCATATCTCCCTCTCTCTAGCCCATAACAACCACTATTGTATTCCCTGCTTTTGTGAATTATTTAAGATATCTCGTATAAGTGGAGTCATGCAGTATTTATCTTTCTGAGACTGGCTTATTTCACGTAGCATATATCCTCAAGGTTCATCTTTGAGTATTGATGAATATTGAATACTCATTTTTGAATATCGAATCAATATTGAAATTGCTGTTTTAAAAATTCCCTTTTTAAGGCTGCATAATATTCCATTGTCTGTATATACTGCTCATTTTCTTTTTTTTTTAATTTTTATTTTTCATAAACATATATGAAACATATATTTTTATCCCCAGGGGTACAGGTCTGTGAATCACCAGGTTTACACACTTCACAGCACTCACCAAAGCACATACCCTCCCCAATGTCCATAATCCCACCCCCTTCTCCCAAACCCCCTCCTCCCAGCAACCCTCAGTTTGTTTTGTGAGATTAAGAGTCACTAATGGTTTGTCTCCCTCCCAATCCCATCTCGTTTCATTTATTCTTCTTCTACCCCCTTAAGCCCCCATGTTGCATCACCACTTCCTCATATCAGGGAGATCATATGATAGTTGTCTTTCTCTGCTTGACTTATTTCGCTAAGCATGATACGCTCTAGTTCCATCCAGGTTGTCGCAAATGGCAAGATTTCATTTCTTTTGATGGCTGCATAGTATTCCATTGTGTATATATACCACATCTTCTTGATCCATTCATCTGTTGATGGACATGTAGGTTCTTTCCATTGTGGACATTGGCTATTGTGGACATTGCTGCTATAAACATTCGGGTGCACGTGCCCCTTTGGATCACTACGTTTGTATCTTTAGGGTAAATACCCAATAGTGCAATTGCTGGGTCATAGGGCAGTTCTATTTTCAACATTTTGAGGAACCTCCATGCTGTTTTCCAGAGTGGCTGCACCAGCTTGCATTCCCACCAACAGTGTAGGAGGGTTCCCCTTTCTCCGCATCCTCGCCAGCATCTGTCATTTCCTGACTTGTTTATTTTAGCCATTCTGACTGGTGTGAGGTGGTATCTCATTGTGATTTTGATTCGTATTTCCCTGATGCCGAGTGATATGGAGCACTTTTTCATGAGTCTGTTGGCCATCTGGATGTCTTCTTTGCAGAAATGTCTGCTCATGTCCTCTGCCCATTTCTTGATTGGATTATTTGTTCTTTGGGTGTTGAGTTTGCTAAGTTCTTTATAGATTTGGACACTAGTTCCTATCTGATATGTCGTTTGCAAATGTCTTCTCCCATTCTGTCAGTTGTCTTTTGATTTTGTGAACTGGTTTCCTTTGCTGTGCAAAAGCTTTTGATCTTGATGAAATACCAATAGTTCATTTTTGCCCTTGCTTCCCTTGCCTTTGGCGTTGTTCCTAGGAAGATGTTGCTGCGGCTGAGGTCGAAGAGGTTGCTGCCTGTGTTCTTCTCAAGGATTTTGATGGATTCCTTTCACACATTGAGGTCCTTCATCCATTTTGAGTCTATTTTTGTGTGTGGTGTAAGGAAATGGTCCAATTTCATTTTTCTGCATGTGGCTGTCCAGTTTTCCCAGCACCATTTATTGAAGAGGCTGTCTTTTTTCCATTGGACATTCTTTCCTGCTTTGTCGAAGATTAGTTGACTGTAGAGTTGAGGGTCTATTTCTGGGCTCTCTATTCTGTTCCATTGATCTATGTGTCTGTTTTTGTGCCAGTACCATGCTGTCTTGATGATGACAGCTTTGTAATAGAGCTTGAAGTCCGGAATTGTGATGCCACCAACGTTGGCTTTCTTTTTCAATATCCCTTTGGCTATTCGAGGTCTTTTCTGGTTCCATTAAATTTTAGAATTATTTGTTCCCTTTCTTTGAAAAAGATGGATGGTACTTTGATAGGAATTGCATTAAATGTGTAGATTGCTTTAGGTAGCATAGACATTTTCACAATATTTATTCTTCCAATCCAGGAGCATGGAGCATTTTTCCATTTCTTTGTGTCTTCCTCAATTTCTTTCATGAGTACTTTATAGTTTTCTGAGTATAGATACTGTGCCTCTTTGGTTAGGTTTATTCCTAGGTATCTTATGGTTTTGGGTGCAATTGAAAATGGGATTGACTCCTAAATTTCTCTTTCTTCTGTCTTGCTGTTGGTGTAGAGAAATGCAACTGATTTCTGTGCATTGATTTTATATCCTGACACTTTACTGAATTCCTGTGCAAGTTCTAGCAGTTTTGGAGTGGAGTCTTTTGGGTTTTCCACATATAGTATCATATCATCTGCGAACAGTGATAATTTGACTTCTTCTTACCCGATTTGGATGCTTTAATTTCCTTTTGTTCTCTGATTCTGAGGCTAGGACCTCTAGTACTATGTTGAATAGCAGTGGTGAAAATGGACATCCCTGCCGTGTTCCTGACCTTAGCGGAAAGGCTTTCAGTTTTTCTCCATTGAGGATGATATTTGCGGTGGGTTTTTCATAGATGGCTTTGGTGATATTGATGTATGTGCCCTCTATCCCTACACTTTGAAGAGTTTTGATCAGGAAGGGATGCTGTACTTTGTCAAATGCTTTTTCAGCATCTTTTGAGAGTATCATATGGTTCTTGTTCTTTCTTTTATTGATGTGTGTATCACACTGACTGATTTGCAGATGTTGAACCAACCTTGCAGCCCTGGAATAAATCCCACTTGGTCGTGGTGAATAATCCTTTTAATGTACTGTTGAATCCTATTGGCTAGTATTTTGTTGAGTATTTTCGCATCTGTGTTCATCAAGGATATTGGTCTATAGCTCTCTTTTTTGATGGGATCCTTGTCTGGTTTTGGGATCAAGGTGATGCTGGCCTCATAAATGAGTTTGGAAGTTTTCCTTCCATTTCTATTTTTTGGAACAGTTTCAGGAGAATAGGAATTAGTTCTTCTTTAAATGTTTGGTAGAATTACCCCGGGAACCCATCTGGCCCTGGGCTTTTGTTTGTTTGGAGATTTTTAATGACTGTTTCAATCTCCTTACTGGTTATGGGTCTGTTCAGGCTTTCTGTTTCTTCCTGGTTCAGTTGTGGTAGTTTATATGTTTCTAGGAATGCATCCATTTCTTCCAGATTGTCAAATTTATTGCCGTAGAGTTGCTCATAGTATGTTCTTATAATAGTTTGTATTTCTTTGGTGTTAGTTGTGATCTCTCCTCTTTCATTCATGATTTTATTTACTTGAGTCCTTTCTCTTTTCTTTTTGATATGTCTGGCCAGGGATTTATCAATTTTATTAATTCTTTCAAAGAACCAGCTCCTAGTTTCGTTGATTTGCTCTATTGTCTTTTTGGTTTCTATTTCATTGATTTCTGCTCTGATCTTTATGATTTCTCTTCTCCTGCTGGGCTTAGGGTTTCTCTCTTGTTCTTTCTCCAACTCCTTTAGGTGTAGGGTTAGGTTGTGTACCTGAGACCTTTCTTGTTTCTTGAGAAAGTCTTGTACCGCTATATATTTTCCTCTCAGGACTGCCTTTGTTGTGTCCCACAGATTTTGAACCGTTGTATTTTCATTATCATTTGTTTCCATGATTTTTTTCAATTCTTCTTTAATTTCCCGGTAGACCCATTCATTATTTAGAAGGATGCTGTTTAGTCTGCATGTATTTGGGTTCTTTCCAAACTTCCACTTGTGGTTGAGTTCTAGCTTTAGAGCATTGTGGTCTGAAAATATACAGGGAATGATCCCAATCTTTAGATACCGGTTGAGTCCTGATTTAGGACCGAGGATGTGATCTATTCTGGAGAATGTTCCATGTGCACTAGAGAAGAATGTGTATTCTGTGACATTGGGATGAAATGTTCTGAATATATCTGTGATGTCCATCTGGTCCAGTATGTCGTTTAAGGCCTTTATTTCCTTGCAGATCTTTTGCTTGGATGATCTGTTCATTTCAGTGAGGGGAGTGTTAAAGTCCCCTACTATTATTGTATTATTGTTGATGTGTTTCTTTGATTTTGTTATTAATTGGTTTATATAGTTGGCTGCTCCCACATTGGGGGCATAGATATTTAAAATTGTTAAATCTTCTTGTTGGACAGACCCTTTGAGTATGATATAGTGTCCTTCCTCATCTCTTATTATAGTCTTTGGTTTAAAATCTAATTGATCTGATATAAGGATTGCCATTCCTGCTTTCTTCTGATGTCCATTAGCATGGTAAATTCTTTTCCACCCCCTCACTTTAAATCTGGAGGTGTCTTTGGGCTTAAAATGAGTTTCTTGGAGGCAACATATAGATGAGTTTTGTTTTTTTATCCATTCTGATACCCTGTGTCTTTTGACAGGGGCATTTAGCCCATTAACATTCAGGGTAACTATTGAGAGATATGAATTTAGTGCCATTGTATTGCCTGTAAGGTGACTGTTACTGTATATGGTCTCTGTTCCTTTCTGATCTACCACGTGTAGGCTCTCTCTTTGCTTAGAGGAACCCTTTCAATATTTCCTGTGGAGCTGGTTTGGTGTTTGCAAATTCTTTCAGTTTTTGTTTGTCCTGGAAGCTTTTAATCTCTCCTTCTATTTTCAATGATAGCCTAGTTGGATATAGTATTCTTGGCTGCATGTTTCTCTCGTTTAGTGCTCTGAAAATATCATGCCAGCTCTTTCTGGCCTGCCAGGTCTCTGTGGATAAGTCAGCTGCCAATCTAATATTTTTACCATTGTATGTTACAGACTTCTTTTCCCGGGCTGCTTTCAGGATTTTCTCTTTGTCACTGAGACTTGTAAATTTTACTCCTAGGTGACAGGGTGTAGGCCTATTCTTATTGATTTTGAGGGGTATTCTCTGAACCTCCTGAATTTTGATGCTCGCTCCTTTCGCCATATTAGGGAAATTCTCCCCAATACTTCTCTCCAGTATACCTTCTGCTCCCCTCTCTCTTTCTTCTTCTTCTGGAATCCCAATTATTCTAATGTTGTTTTGTCTTATGGTGTCACCTATCTCTCGAATTCTCCCCTCGTGTTCCAGTAGCCGTTTGTCCCTCTTTTGCTTAGCTTCTTTATTCTCTGTCATTTGGTCTTCTATATCGCTAATTCTTTCTTTTGCCTCATTTATCCTAGCAGTGAGAGCCTCCATTTTTTATTTCACCTCATTAATAGCTTTTTTTATTTCAACTTGGTTAGACTTTAGTTCTTTTATTTCTCCAGAAAGGGCTTTTATATCTCCGGAGAGGGTTTCTCTAAAATCTTCCATGCCTTTTTTGAGCCTGGCTAAAACCTTGAGAATTGTCATTCTGAACTCTAGATCTGACATATTACCAATGTCTGTATTGATTAGGTCCCTAGCCTTTGATACTGCCTCTTGTTCTTTTTTTTTTTTTGTGGTGAATTTTTCGGCCTTGTTTTTTGTCCAGATAAGAGTATATGAAGGAGCAAGTAAAATACTAAAAGGGTAGCAAAAACCCCAAGAAAATATGCTTTAACCATATCAGAAGAGATCCCAAATTGTGAGGGGGAGAAAGGGGATAAAAAGAGGTTCAAAGAGAAAGAAAGAAAAAAAGAAAAAAAAAAATGAAAAGAATTAAAAAATGAAAATGAATAAAGAAAAGTATAAAAAAGAAAAAATATATATATTAAACTATTTAAAACATGTTAAAAAAGATAAGGGTAAAAGTTAAAAAAAATTTAGCAGAAGAAGAAAAAAAATGAAAAAAAAAATTAAATTAACTGCAAGACTAAAAAATCACAGGGAGAAAGCCATGAGTTCCATGCTTTGCTTTCTCCTCCGCTGGAATTCTGCTGCTCTCCTTGGTATTGAAACCACACTCCTTGGTAGGTTAACTTGGTCTTGGCTAGATTTCCTGTTGATCTTCTGGGGGAGGGGCCTGGTGTAGTGATTCTCAAGTGTCTTTGCCCTAGGCGGAATTGCACCGCCCTTACCAGGGGCCGGTCTGAGTAATCCGCTCGGCTTTGCTTTCAGGAGCTTTTGTTCCTTGAGCACTTTCCATAGAGTTCCAGAGGATGGGAATACAAATGGCGGCCTCCTGGTCTCCAGCCCAGAGGAGCCGAGAGCCCGGGGCCCCACTCCTCAGTGCGCCCTCAGTGAACAGCGCCCAGTTACTCCCGTCTGCCTGACCTCCAGCCGTGCTCCGAGCTCACCGAGCCTGCGACCGGTTTAAGGTATCCGTCAGCTGTGAGCTTACTGTCGGCTTTGTCTCTGTAGCTGGCTTTCCCGTTCTAATACCCGCAAGCTCTGCGACAATCAGACACCCCCGATCCTTCTGTGACCCTGCACGACCTGAGGCCACACTGACCCCGCGTGGGCTTCGCCTGGTTTAGCCTCTGGAGCGATGTCCCTCAGTGGAACAGACTTTTAAAAGTCCTGATTTTGTGCTCCGTTGCTCCGCCACTTGCCGGGAGCCAGCCCCTCCCCCCCCGGGGTCTATCTTCCCTTCCCGTCACTTTGGATTCACTTCTCCGCCAGTCCTACCTTTCAGAAAGTGGTTGTTTTTCTGTTTCTAGAATTGCTGTTCTTCTCTTCGATCTGTGGATGGATTTGCAGGTGTTTGCAATCTTTAGATAAGCTATCTAGCTGATCTCCTGCTAGCTGAAGTAGTCTCAGTCTGCTACTTCTCCACCATCTTGACTCCTCCCCCTGTTTTCTAATTTATTAAACTTGAATTTAATCTTGTGCTAAGATTAGATCATCGCCTTTTTTTTTTTTTGCATCCACTTACTGTATATCTGCACAGTCTTTGATTATCAGTCTTTTTCAGTAACTTTAAGTGCATGCCTTGTATT
The DNA here is from genome assembly GCF_011764305.1 of Mustela putorius furo. NCBI lineage: Eukaryota > Metazoa > Chordata > Mammalia > Carnivora > Mustelidae > Mustela > Mustela putorius. Next base: position 3,538,843 of record NW_025421424.1, read on the forward strand.
TAGTATAAATTTGAATTCTACTTTGTTATCCAATTGGAATAACATTTTCTTTTGTTAGGTAACAGTGGTGCATTACATTTACTCACTTAACATAGATATTTATTTTCAGTGTTTCCTATTTATTTCTGAAATTTCCCCTGTTTAAATAGCTCTTAAAGGGCCTTGTATATTTGCTTTTCTATGAGTTCTTCTTTTAATATTTAGGAAGATTTATTTCTGGATGTAGTTGTTCAGCAATCTGGCTATTCCCATTCTCCTTTTTTTGTATTTTCCTTAATTGCAGAAGTTGGAAACAAAAGAACTCCCTTCTCTTTTCTCTTCTGCTGCTGGGTTTGATTGGAAATTAATTTTTCATAGAACAGACCTGTGACAGGAGGCTGATGACAAAAACTTGAGTAAACCAGACAGGTTGGCACCAGCAGGGTGGCAAGTAAAATCAGACGTTTGAGTGTTTCGAACTTGTAGGTTACAGGTTTCAGTGGAAAAACCTATTGCATGGCCCTTTCTAGATATGATTAACTTGCAGATGCAAAACTTAGACTATCTACTCTTTCTCTTCTCATCAATACTGATCTCCTAGACTCAAACCCAGAGAATATTTTTGGACTAATGGTATTTTTATGGCCCTTTAAAAAGTAGGTAACCTTCTGGCTATGACTTCTCAGTTATAAAGAAGCTCAATACCATACAAATCCCTCACGATTGACCAAAATTCAGCTCTAGCCTTGTAGTCCATCCTTTTTATTCTTAATCCAAGGAGGACTATTCCTAATAAATAATTGAGCAGATAGCCTCTAGTTTGGAGAAGTTGTAGATCACTTCCAGGAAGATATCCTGAGGGAAACTAGAAAGTCTGACAGATTTCTGTTACCTTTCACATGTACTTAGGAAAAATAAGGTTAATATCATTGCATATGTCAGGCTTAATCTGATCCTCAGCTTTGGGTGAGAGAATTTGATGGCATGTTGAGGGAAGAAGTTAAAAAAAAAAAAAAAAGTTGGAAGCTAAATGAAAGGAGGACATAGGAGTAATAAGTGCACCACTTTTCCCAAAGTTTGATAGTAGAGTGGAAGAGAAAAACAGGGTGGTCATAAGAAGAAAATGGAATAAGGGAGGCTTTTAAAAATAGAAATTATTGGAATATTCCATTCTGATGGGAAAAACTGAGTAAAAGGAAAGAGTGAAGAAATGGAAAGAGGATAAGTGATAGAAATCCTCTTGGTAGATCTAGAGCACAGGTAGGATGAGAAAGGCAAGGGACAAAGAGGACATTGCTTCCATCTTGTGGGCAAGATGGAGGCAAATCTGGATGTCCTTGGTTAAGTCTATACATTTTGTGGAAGAACTTTGACTGAGTCCTTATTTGGGGGCTTCTGTTCTCTCTGTGACCTGGGAGGTAAGATTGTCAGGAAAGAGAACAAGAAAAGTGAAGTTCAATTTAGCTCCTGAGGAGTTTGGAAAAGGTTTTGGATATCTATTGTGCATAATAATCATAAAAGAAATGGGTAGGAAAATTTTAAAACTCAAGGTTCCTGGCAAGAATCCTTACCTGATCTTGGAGGCAGTTAACAAATTTTAGTCTGCATTATGTTGTTAAACTTTTTCACTTTTAAGACTGCCTAACCCTATTGCAAGGTTCCAAGCTCTTCAAATTTGCTTGTTTCTGGGATCTGGTCCCTCTTCACCTTTTATTCAAGTTCTTGTTACTGGTCTCCTAGTTTTTTCCTAACACTGAGTTCCTCTGTTTACTGAATTATTATCCCCAAATTCCTAGACAAATTCCTAGACTAATAACCTAAGCTTGGGTGTTAAGGTTGACAAGGAAAAGCTTCTGTCAATCAATAAGCTTAGCCTGGAAATCTTCACAGGTGGTGAGAGTCAGGGTTCCAACAAGATAAGCAAAGGAGAAGAAGCAAGCCCCAGTGAGTGCATTATTGTCAGGCATTCACTTGCAACATGACAAAATAGGTTAAACGGTCAAATGGGTGGAGAATCAATAGATGGAGAATAGATTATACCTCTTGAAGAGATAAGCTTAAAGTTTACATTGCAATAGGGCCATTTTTGTAATGAACTACACCACACTTCTTGTCACTTTGGGGCATGCCTTGTTCTTACCTGTCAGCCCCACATCAAGTGCTAGTCCCTGTGACTTGGGGCACAGTTACTTGTGCACTGGCAGATCTCCAGCCGGCTACCTGTCTGTGGGCTCCTTTACATTGCACACATCAGATTCCCCATTCCAAAGTTTTTTTTTTTTTTTGTCTTGCTTTTGATTTTTGTTTTATTTTGTGTTTGTTTTGTTTTACCTCGTAGTATATACTTTGATATTATCTTACATATCCTCCACTGTGTCCCCGTGGCTATTGGGTACTTGCATTTACTGTGACATAAAATACATGGTGGGTCTCTTATGTTGTCTATCAGATCACATTGTTTTTAGCGATGAGCGCTATGTAAGCACCTACATTTTCTAGCCTCTCTCTATTCTGCCTCCACTTTATTTTGCCCTTTATCTATCTTGTCACCTTATCAATACATATTCCTACCTCATTTTCTCCTCTGTTTATTTTCTGATCTCACAATCTGCTTTAAGTGCTTCCCTTAGATTTGAATAGCCATTATGCCTCATCAACTCATTCTAAAATGATATAGAATATTAAATTACCTAGATATTGAAGCAAACTCAGTCAAGCCTAGCTTTCATTTTTTGTGACAAACTAGCAGCAGAATAGGAAATTTTGCTGCAGTACATCACACTGTCAGTCTGAAGTTTGCTTAAAGTGTAAGTAAAATTAATCTATTTTACCTCTTTTTTACCTCAAGGGATGTGTACATGTATGTGTTTGTGTGCCCACACATGCATGTATAAGTGTGAGTGTATGAAAAGATGGGAGAAGGCAAAGAAATTAACCAAGAAAGTGAAAGAAAAACCATAAAAGGGAATTCAGAGGAGAAAGTATCTGAAGACAGATGTCTCATGCCAGAGGCCTGTAAATGTGTGAGTATGTGTGTAAAGTTGTCCATCATACACTTAGGTTTTATCAGTCACTCAGCATGTGTTTATTAGGTGTCTGCTAGAATCCCCACACCATTCTAGAGGTTATGAAATTGACCCCAGGGGTGAGTATTGCACTGGATATAATTCTATCACTGGCCTCATTCAGCCTTCTTGGAGTAAGATTCTGGCATAAGAAAAGGTGAAAGAGAGGAGCCAAGAGGCTCCCATGTGCAACCTCAACTGATTTAAACCATACTCTCACCCTTGAAACACTCATTCTGACTTTACTGTCAGGAGATAAAACATCATTCTTCTCCCTCCTTCCCATGTGGAGATGTTTTATAGCAATGCTGCTTTTACTGGAGAGAAGTTCTTTGTAAAGTGGAGGCTCCTCTCTGTTCCTCTCAAGCACCAGATCACCTTGTTGCCTAAAAGAGAAAGGCCAGGAAAGAGGGCTTGGTTACAGGCTACTGGAAATTGGTTCCACTTGAGAAAGTAAGGAGGCCAGACTGTTAGGTGAAAACCAGGCGGTCTTTTTTCTGGTTCTAATTCTGTTACTTTCAGAGCCTAAGACTCTCAACTCCCAAACAGGTTTGACCAACCTCCAATCAGGAAGGCAAGTACAGAAGTCACATAGCGATTCTAATTCTCTTCTTCCAACTGGAAAACTGGTACTTTCTGTAGAAGTAGAGGGAAAGAGACATTGTTTTACTCTCAACCTCCAGGGTCTTAACTTTTACCAAAGTTGATTATTTTTATTATTATTGATATTAATGATATTTGACATCTATTATATGGCAGACTCTGTATTAGGCAACTGATATTTAATGCTCTCAACAAGTCAGTTAGATGGGTGCTATTTTTCTGCTTTGCAGATGAATACACTCAGTTTACCAAGTTCTATTCAGGCCAGAGACTGTGGGTCATATTTTAAGGAGATTATGATAGAATTAAAGAACATTTAGTATTTGAAGAGAACTGGTAAGTCAACTAGTCCACTTCCCATATCATCCAGAAACTCCTTCTGCAGTATTCTGGTAAATGTCTATTTAGCTTTTATTTGAAAGGACCTCGGGATAGGGGCTTGTGATCTAGGAAGGCCCTGGGTCTGACGTCAGAGACTTGGATTCTAATTTCAGCCCATCTGTTTACTAATTAACTGTGTACCTACCTTAAACAGTTACTTAACGTCTTTAAGCATCAGTTTTTTTTCATCTACGAACAGGAGAGAATACCCAAATAAATAGAGGGTTAGATGATGATGAAATATGATGATACATTTGGACATTCATTCAATTATTCAGCAAATTTCTTTTTTGCTCTTTCTATGCAAGGCACTCTGCTGCTACACACACTGGATGCAATAGTGAATAAAACAGACATGGTTTCTCTATCCTGAAGCTTGAAGGTTAGTCAGACAGTTAACCAAGAGTAGAACAAGAATGAGGAGATTGAGGCACTTGCCTCTAGTGTAAGTTTTAAGTGGGTACCCAAAAACCTCAATAATCAGGATCAATAATATCTTAATGCAATATTAAAAAAATAAAAACCAATGCAAAAATTCCATGTAGAAACAAATAAAAACATTAAATAACGTTAGGATTAATATTACTGATTTTTCCTTTTGTCCCAGCGCCCAGTATGGCGCAGTATGATGCTTCAGATAACAAAAGAATAAACACACAAAAACAAAAAATATAAGTAAGAATTTCAGATGATAAAGAATGGGGATGAAGTCTTTGGAGCACCTGGGGGGCTCAGTTGGTTAAACATCTGACTCTTGATTTCAGCTCAGGTCATGATCTCAGGATCATGAGATTGAGCCCTGCTTTTGGCTCTGTTCTGGGCATGGAGACTGCTTCTGATTCTTTTTCTCCCTCTGCCCTTTCCCTTCCCTTCCCCAATGAGTGTGTTCTGTCTTGCTAAAAAAAAAAAAAAAGAATGGGGATGATGCTAGGTAGAGAAAATGCATTTACAAAGGCCCAGAGGTGGGCAAGTGCTTAGAATAGTCCAGAGCCTGCAAAAAAGGTGAGAGTTGTTGAACTATGATGGCCAATGGTCAGGGGCCAATTATTCAGGGTGGGGTGGTCTGAGGAGAGGACCTGGGGTTATATTGTAAGCACAGTAGGAAACCACAGAAAAGTTTTAAGCAAGGGAGTGACTTATATTTGTTTTTAAAAATGTATTCTGGTTGCTGGGTAAAGAAGACATATTAAGGGAAGAGTAGAAGTGCAAAGACGAGCTAACATGCTAATGCAACTGTCTAGGCCAGAGAGGAATGCCTTGGCCTATACTAATAATGGTTGTTTGTGTGTTGTGCAAGGTACTAGGAATATCGTGTAGTCTTGAGCAAGTCATTCTCCCTCTCTGACCTTTGGTGTCCTCCTCTGCAAATTGGAGAAAATAATATTAACTATGTTGTTATGGTTATTATGTTATATAATGTTATGAGGATTAATTGAGAAAATACAAACAAAAAGCTTGGAATAGTACATGGCAAAAAGTAGGTAATGAAAAAAAGCATTTGGTTAGAAATTCTTTCATATTTATCTTTATATCCCTGACAGTACCCAATATAACACCTGTTTCTAGTAAGGTTCTAGTAAGGGCTCAATAAAGATGTAGTGAATTAAAATGTTGTTACTGATGTACCACCAGTAGATTATGCATGCAGTTGTTTTTTAATTAGTGAGGATGCTCCTGTTAATACTTCTTCATATTTCTCAGAATCATCCCTTGCTATCCAACTCCACCCTAATTCTGGCTTTCATAATCTCTTGCATAAGCATTGCAATAACATATAACTCATCTTTCTGGCTCCAGACTCCTTTCTCTCCAGTCTACCCTACATATTGCTACAAGCCTTGTTTTCCTAAATACAGTCCTGTTCATCTAATTCCCCTTCTCAAAAACCTTCAGGAGCTTCCTAGTGCCAAATAACTAAGCCAAAATTCCTTAGTGTGGTGCTCAGAAAAACCCTCTATAATCAAGGCTGACCTTTATATCTTTAGCTGCCCATTCCATAATGCCTCTCTAGTCTGTTTGATACTCATGCTACTCACCGAATATACACATAATCTCAGGCCTTCATGCTTTTGTTCTGGTAGTTTCTTATATAAGAAATGCATACCCCACCAGCATCAGCCCATTAAAATGTATCTAACAAGACCCAGTTAAAATGCCACCTCCTCTGTGAAGTCCTCTCACCCTACAGTAAGGAAAACAAAAACTAAATCTCTCTCCCTTCTATCTGTTGCTGTTATGCATTAGATTCCTACTCTTAAATGGCATTTTCCACATTACCCATGACCCATATATTTTGTCAGAGTAAGATGAAGAACTATGGCTCCAAATAATGGTAAAAATAGTTGTAAGTCATTTAACGGAGTAATTAAAACTACATTTCTATGAATCTGGCAGACTTGCTTCAAATTCCAACTGGCCATATAACCTTAAAAGTTACTTAACTCTTTGACCTTCGGTTTTCTTATCTGTAAAGTAGAAGTAAAAAATCCCAATCCATTGTACTATTCTAATCCAATACATAGAAAATATATTTAAAATGAGGATATTAGGAGAATGCAAAGAAAAGTGAATTGGGGGAAATCAGAGGGGGAGAGGAAGCATGAGAGACTGTGGGCTCTGAGAAACAAATTGAGGGTTTTGGAAGGAGGAGGGTGAGGGGATCAGTGAGCCTGGTGGTGGCTGTTAAGGAGGTCACATACTGCATGGAGCACTGGGTGTGGTGCATAAACAATGAATTTTGGAACAGTGAAAAAATAAAATTAAATTTTAATAAAAGCTACTGGTTCAGAATGGGCTTATGATAAATAGTGCTGTTGCTTATAGTGTGGTATGTACAGCAAGTGTGAAACTTGGAATTATACAGACTCAGGATCAGATACCAACTTAACTTTATTGTATTTGTCTTTGGGAAACCCACTTAACCTCTCGGTTTCTTCCCTGGAGATAATTGTACATATCAGTCAAAGGACTCTTTTTAATTTTATTTTTTTTAAAGGACTCTTTTTAAAGGATTAGAAAATGGCAATAATAATGTGGGAACAGTGAACCCTTGATGAGTAATCATCATGAATGATAAATTATTCTAAATGTTTACATGTATCAGTTCATTTCATTTACCAAAAAACTTCATAAAGCAGATGTTATTACTATACTCTTTTCTATAGATTAGGGAACCGAGACACAGATGGGTTAAATAACTTGCTCAAAATCAAATGCTAAGCAAACTATAACACTGATGTTTAAGCTCAGGCAGTCTGGATTCGGAGTCTAAGCTCTTATAACAAATGGAAAATGGAAACGAGTGCCAGGCATCTGGCAATTTCTTAATGTCATAAATGTTAAAAGTCCCCTTCTTCCCTTCTCATCTTATGTGTCAGGAGAGGGCCATGCTTTACTGTGTTTAACTCCATAACTGACACAGGGCACCATGCTAGCATGTAAGCAGAGGTGGGCTCAAGTTGGCTCATACTGGAGCCAATTGTGTACCTTTCTTCTCAGCTCCACAGTCTGTAATGCCACACTGGTAGCTTAAAATTGATTATGGGGAAATATTTATATCACAGGACTAAGTCAGTGTTAAAATAAGTCCCGGACTTCACAAGTCAGTGAATCCCCCCCCCTTTTTGTTTTCTTTTGTTTTATTTTATATTTTTATAAATATATAATATATTTTTATCCCCAGGGGTACAGGTCTGTGAATCACCAGGTTTACACACTTCACAGCACGCACCATAGCACATACCCTCCCCAATGTTCAGAACCCCAGCCCCCTTCTCCCAACCCTCCTCCCCCCAGCAACCCTCAGTTTGTTTTGTGAGATTAAGAGTCACTTATGGTTTGTCTCCCTCCCAATCCCATCTTGTTTCATTTATTCTTCTCCTACCCCCTTAACCCCCCATGTTGTATCTCCACTTCCTCATATCAGGGAGATCATATGATAGCTGTCTTTCTCCGATTGATTTATTTCGCTAAGCATGATACGCTCTAGTTCCATCCATGTTGTTACAAATGGCAAGATTTCATTTCTTTTGATGGCTGCATAGTATTCCATTGTGTATATATACCACCTCTTCTTTATCCATTCATCTGTTGATGGACATCTAGGTTCTTTCTATACTTTGGCTATTGTAGACATTGCTGCTATCAACATTCAGGTGCACGTGCCCCTTCAGATCACTATGTTTTTATCTTTAGGGTAAATACCCAGTAGTGCAACTGCTGGGTCATAGGGTAGTTCTATTTTCAACATTTTGAGGAACCTCCATGCTGTTTTCCAGAGTGGTTGCACCAGCTTGCATTCCCACCAACAATGTAGGAGGGTTCCCCTTTCTCCGCATCCTCGCCAGCATCTGTCATTTCCTGACTTGTTAGTTTTAGCCTGAATTCCCCTTTTTGTTTAAGCTACTTTGAATTACGTTTCTATCATTTATAAACCCAAGGAGATTAATCTAAGAAATCTGTTATTTCAGATATTCTCAAGGAGACTAAAGATGAGGAAATATGCCATACAGGAATATCCACAAAATTAGTTGCCTAGGGAGAATTCCTTCAAGATTGTAATAACCATTAGGCCTGCGTATTATGGAGGAAGGTGGCATTCATTCTAAAAGTTTTTCTTTTTATACCAAATTGTGGATTTAAACACTCAGATCTGCTGTCCCATATGCTTAGCACACAATCTGAAATAAGTAGGGGAAGAAACAAGCACATGGATTTTTATTGTGACTTCTGGTCACTGGAAGTATGAGAGATTTTAGAGATATGGATAGTTGATTACCAAATGGAGGCTGCTGCTATTGTTGCTTCTACTGTGGTTCTAGCATCCAGATGAGTTGCCTTTTTGCCAAAGAATGCAGCAACAAAATAAAACAAAACAAAAACTTCTCCTTTTTTCCACAGTTGGCAGTGTGGGTGGTCAAAGGACCCATAAGACTTTGTTTAATCCATAAGACTTTACTTTATAAAAGTTTGTAATAATGCTTTATAATTTCATTATATTTTATATTTTAAAAAGTACAAATTTTTAAAAATACATTATTTCTTTTGAACCTCATAATAACCAAAGCAAAGAAAGAGAGGTACAGAGAACTTATGTGACCTGGTCAATGTCAGAGCCACATAATGGCAGAGATGAAATAATATCTCAAGACCATAGTGACAACCATTGATCTTACACTACCATGAACTGTTGTAGGTTTCAGATAGCGTTCCTCTGGGTGGTCCACATTAGTCCCCAGGTGTTTGAGAAGCTGATCAAAGTAAAAATCAGATTAAAAAAGAATACAACATTTTTCTCTTGCAGAATTGAATCCACAATTAACATTCATAAAATCAGCCAGAACTGGAGAAAAGGAGAAATGGCAGTTTAAGTACTGTAAATGCCTTGTTGTCTAAAAAAGAATTTATTTGTCTAAAGAAAGTGTTTATTTTACTATCTTTTTTTTCCTTTTCTTCATGGTGGAAGCAAAATTAAGATGGCTCAGGAAATATTCAACAGTGTCAATTGGGCTTTAAAAAATTAGGTAATTTGTATATCAACATATCAAACAGATAGTTGCCATGATGTGTGTCCTGATTATTAGGCCATTTGTTCCTTTAAAAAGTATTTTTTGAAAACTGAGTATGTGCCATACACTATGCTCACTCTAAGAAGGAGAATTTCTGCTTATAATTATCTAACATAGCCATAAACACTAAGATCCTAAGGGAACGGGAGTTGATCTGTTGGTAATATTCATGAGGAAGTTTAAGCATTAATTTCTTTGACTCTGAAACAGGAGAGAATATAAGAGTTTGTGGAGAAAACAAGCTATTAACTGGTGTCCAATGTTGCTGGGTAAATTTAAATTCTTTTAATTATGACATGAAGTTTTTTGTTTCCAATTCTTTAGACCTTGGTATATTTGGAGAGCATCTGTGTTGGCCTTTCCTCACCTTTGACTAAATAACTATTTGGGGACTATTTGATGTTCAGTAATCACTGGATATGAAAGGAAGGACTAGAACACCAAACCAGAAAAGACTCTAGTCCACAACCATCCAAGTCAACAGCTTTCAGGGTTGTTGTGTAAAAGGGTACTCAGAAAGGACAAGAGCAGGTGGTAATTGGAAATCCTTTGGACCTTCATCTGTGCATGTTCTGGGAGCTGGGACAACACTGTGAGTTGATTTAATGATCCCTGGAAACCAGGGTCCCTATGAAAAGAACATTAGGTATTTTGAAGGGCATAAGCAGATATTTTCCTCTTAAGAAAACATCTTACACCACTTAGAATGGCCAAAATTAACAAGACAGGAAACAACATGTGTTGGAGGGGATGTGGAGAAAGGGGAACCCTCTTACACTGTTGGTGGGAATGCAAGTTGGTGCAGCCACTTTGGAGAGCAGTGTGGAGATTTTTCAAGAAATCAAAAATAGAGCTTCCCTATGACCCTGCAATTGCACTACTGGGTGCAATTGATGTTGCATCAATTGCACCCAGTACTGGGTACAGATGTCGTGAAAAGAAGGGCCATCTGTACCCCAATGTTCATAGCAACAATGGCCACAGTTGCCAAACTGTGGAAAGAACCAAGATGCCCCTCAATGGACGAATGGATAAGGAAGATGTGGTCCATATACACTATGGAGTATTATGCCTCCATCAGAAAGGATGAATACCCAACTTTTGTAGCAACATGGACGGGACTGGAAGAGATGATGCTGAGTGAAATAAGTCAAGCAGAGAGAGTCAATTTTCATATGGTTTCACTTATTTGTGCAGCATAACAAATAGCATGGAGGACAAGGGGAGATGGAGAGGAGAAGGGAGTTGAGGGAAATTGGAAGGGGAGGTGAACCATGAGAGACTATGGACTCTGAAAAACAATCTGAGGGCTTTGAAGGTGCGGGGGGTGGGAGGTTGGGGGAACCAGGTGGTGAGTATTGGAGAGGACACGGATTTCATGGAGCACTGGGTGTGGTGCAAAAATAATGAATACTGTTACGCTGAAAATAAATTAAAAAAATATATATATACACTTAAAAAAAAGAAAATATAGGAAAAAAGGCCAACCAGTTTGACAAAAATCAGTAAAGTATAAATGAAATTATTAGAAAATGTACACTTTATCTTTCCCCTACATTCTTTATTGTGGTGAAATATAAATTTATCATGGCACCTGGTTGGCTCAGTCAGTTAAGTGTCTGACTTTGGCTCAGGTCATGATTTCAGTATCCTGGGACTGAGTCCTGCATCAGTCTTCCTGCTCTCTGGGGAGTCTGCTTGTCCCTGTCCTTCAATGACTGCCCCCCCCCCATGTGCCTGCTCTCTTTTTTTTTCAAATAAATAAATGAAATCCTTAAAAAATAAAAATAAATAAATTTATCTTCTTAATAGTTATTCCAGATATAGTTCAGTGATATTAATGCATTTACTTCCAGAACTATTTTCATCTTATAAAACTGAAATTTTATACTCAAGTATAAATTTTATACTTTATACTTATTTTAAACAAGAACACCTTATTTCCTCCATGTGCAGCTCCTGGTAACCACCGTTCTTTCAGTCTCTGATTTTGACTAGTCTAGGTACCTCAGATAAGTGGAATCATATAGTATTTGTCTTTTTATGACTGGCTTATTTCATGTAGCTTAATGTCCTCAAGGTTTATCCATATTATAGCATTTATCAGAATTTCCTTTCCTTCCAAAAAAAAGTTTCCTTTCCTTCCTTTTAAATCTGAATAATATTCCTGTGTGTGTGTGTGTGTGTGTGTGTGTGTGTGTGTCGCATTGTGCTTATCTATTCACATGTTGATGGACACTTTGCTTTCACATTTTAGCTACTGTGAATAATGCTGCTATGTACAGAGGTGTACAAATATTTCTTCAAGAATCTGCCTTGGGGAAACAAGATGATGGGGAACAAGAAGGTGCTGTTTTGACCTGTACTCTAAAATGAGCTGATTACCTACCAAAGAACTCTGATCACCCATGAAATCAGCCTGAGATTAGAATTATATACTTCTGGATCTTTACGGGGGAAGAAGACACCTGTGGACAGGTAAAACGGTGTGGGAACATTGGACTGATATCGGAAGATAAACAAAAGGGGGAGGGAGCCACCAGAAGTGACCCATTAGAAAGTAATACCCCAATATGAGAGTGCCCTGCGACTAGGGACCAGCATTAACTTGGAGTCTGGTTGAAAGTGCTCAAAAAGAGCAAAGGATCATGGGGGAAAATTGTGGGAATTGGGGCGGTTGGGGACAGGGGCTTAAGTCCCCGGACCGAGGACAGCCACCCCTGGTGCTGAGCCAGAGAGTGTGTGGCAAAGAAACCAGGTCTTGGTCCCTGAGCCACGAGCATGCCTGACAGCACCTGGGTGGTGGCTCCTGTGAGGGACTGGGAACCTCACCAGTCCGCAGAACCATAGCCTTTTGCACTCTCCACACACATGCCATGAGGCTATCAGAGTCTGAGTCGCACCCCACACCCTCCCCTGAGAGAGGTGCGTGCAGGCGCCAGCCTGGCGCTCTCGGAACTGGAAAGTCTGAGCGCTCCCATCCCAGGCCAGTGGGAAAATGTCAGTGTGCAATCACTGCTTGGGACCTCTCTATCAGTCTGGAGCCACCCAGACAGCCACCACTGTCATGGTTTTGGATAATAGCAGGAGTTCCTGTGTCCTCAGGGACCTCGACTGGGAACGTGCTCTGCCAGCAGCCGAGGGGGAACTTATGTGCTCTGGAGCATCCAGAGGGGAACAGACTGAGGCTTTGCTCTGAGACGGAGGTGTGGGTGCAGTTTGCTCTCCTCTAAACCTACAAAAACCATCAAAAGCTATTAAGACAAGATAAAACAAATGAAAAAACAAAAAAACCTCCAGAGAACAAAAGCCTGAAAAACCGGTTTCCTCAGAGCCCACCCTCTTGATGGGGGTGGGAGGACTTAACTCAGGGAACACTGCCTGAAAACCCATCTGGTAGGCACCCCCCTCAGAAAGCCAACAACAACAACAACAAAAAAGGAGAACAACCGCCACTACTTCGTAGATACAACTTTTATTTTTTATTTTTGATTCATTCCTACTATTCTGGTTCATTTTTTATAGATTTTTTTTAAAGATTTTATTTATTTGATAGAGATCCCAAGTAGTCAGAGAGGCAGGCAGGTAGAGAGGAGGAAGCAGGCTCCCTGCTGAGCAGAGAGTCCAATGCGGGGCTCGATCCCAGGATCCTGAGACCATGACCTGAGCGGAAGGCAGAGGCTTTAACCCACTGAGCCACCCAGGCTCCCCTATAGATAATTTTTTACCCTTTTTACCATCACAGTGAGGTGTCCAGTACATCAAATTCCATAATAACCTTTTAACCTGAACTTTTTGATACATGTACCTGTGTTTTTCTTTTGCTTGTCTATTTTTAAATATTTTTTTAAATTTTATTTTAGTTTAGCTTATTCTTTTTTTTTATTTTTATTTTTTAATGTTCATATAGAGTTAAGCTTGAGGGTAGTCCCCTTTCCCCAAGCAATGCTAACTCCCTATAGGTAAACCAATTTTTAATCCCCCTTTTTCTTAGGAAAGTTGAGTCCTTTAACAAAGATATCAAGATACATCCAGGAAGAATCAAAATAACCTTCCTTGCCCACACTGAGAATTTATAACCACTCTCCCATCATTTTCTTCTGCCAGTATTTTTGTGTATTTGTGTTTGTCCTGGTAGTGTATAAATCTTATACTTGGGGTTCTTTTTGATGAGGTTCTTTTTTTGTTATATATATATATATATATATATATATGTATTTTTTTTTCCTCTTGTCATCCACTTTTATCAGTCTTTTTGTTTGTCTGTTTCTGTTTGTATACTTCATAAATCTTACCTTGGGGCCCATTTGGGCTGGGCCTTCTCTTTTATTTTGCCTTTCTTTTTTTTCCTGTCTCTCTCTCTCTCTCCCTCTCTATTTTTCTTTTTTCTTTCTTTTTTCTTTTGTTTGGGTGGGGACTCTTGATTGCTCAGAAGAATTCCAGGGTGCACCTTGCCTGCACCATGGACGATACATTCAGCTACATCTGTTCAGCCATCTCTCAACAAAATGACTAGGAGGGGGAATGCCCAACAGAAGAAAAATTCAGAGGCTGGGCCTTTTGCAACAAAGCTAATGGCTATTGACATAGACAATATGTTGGAAAGGGAATTCAGGCTAACAATTATCTAGGCATTACCTAGGTTGGAGAAAGCCATGGATGAAAAAATGGAATTGATTAGGGCTGAACTGAAAGGCGCCAGGGATGATGTCCACAATGTTCTCAATGAGTTCCAATCTAATCTAAATTTTCTAAAAGCTAGGGTAACTGAGACAGAAGATAGAATTAGTGATCTGGAGCACAAACAGATAGCAAGGATCAGGAGGAAGTCTGGAACAAACAGCTTAGAAGCCACAAAAACAGAATTAGGGAAATAAATGATGCCATGAAATGTTCCATTGTCTGAATTATTGGGATCCCTGAGGGGGAGGAGAAAGAAAGAAGACTAGAAGATATAGTTGAATAAATTCTCCATGACAATTTTCCCAGTCTAGTGAATGGAACCAGCATTCATGTACTAGAGGCTGAACAGTCTCCCCCCAAGATTATAGAATCTAGAAAGACCTCAAGACTCCTAATAGTAAGAATGAGGACTCGTAATTGTAGACAGGATCTCTTGAAGCAGCCAGGACAAAGAAGTTTCTTACATACAGAGGAAAGCCCGTCAGAATGATGTCAGACGTGTCCACAGAAAGCTGGCAAGCCAGAAAGGGCTGGCAAGACATATTCAGGGCACTAAATGAGAAGAACGTGCAGCCAAGAATACTTTATCCAGCAAGACTGACATTCAAAATGGATAGAGAGATAAAGAGTTGCCAAGACCAGCAAGACTTAAAACACTATGCGACCACGAAGCTGACACTGCAGGAAATATTAAGGGGAGTTCTATAAAAGAGGAAAAATCCTAAGAATAGCATTGAACAGAAATATATGGAGACAATCTACATAAAGAAAGACTTCAAAGGTAACATGGTGTCAATAAAAACGTATCTATCAATAATCACTCTCAATGTGAATAGCTTAAATGCGCCCATAAAATGGCACAGGGTTGCAGATTGGATAAAACGACAGGATCCATCCATATGTTGTCTACAAGAGACCCATTACAAACCTAAGGATACACCCAGACTGAAAGTGAAGGGATGGAGAAGCATCTTTCATGCCAGTGGACCTCAAAAGAAGGCTGGGGTAGCAATTCTCATATCAGATAAATTAGATTTTAAACTAAAGACTAGTCGGAGATAAAGAAGGATACTACATCATTCTTTTTTTTTTTTTAAAGATTTTATTTATTTATTTGACAGAGAGAAATCACAAGTACACTGAGAGGCAGGCAGGGAGAGAGAGAAGGAAGCAGGCTCCCCACTGAGCAGAGAGCCTGATGCGGGACTCGATCCCAGGACCCCGAGATCATGACCCGAGCCGAAGGCAGCGGCTTAACCCACTGAGCCACCCAGGCGCCCCTACACTACATCATTCTTAAAGGGTCTATCCAACAAGATCTAAAAATTGTAAATATTTATGCCCCCAATATGGGAGCATCCAACTACATAAGACAGCTGTTAATCAAGATAAAGCGTCATATTGATATGAATACATTAATAGAAGAAGATCTTAACATGCCTCTCTCAGTAATAGATCATTGAAGCAGAAAATCAATAAAGAAACAAGAGCATTGAATGACACATTGTACCAAATGGCCCTAATAGATATATACAGAGGACTCCACCCTAAAACAACAGAATACTCATTCTTCTCAAGTGCACATGGAACCTTCTCCAGAATAGACCACATACTGGGTCACAAATCAGGGCTCAGCCAATACCAAAAGACTGAGATTATTCCCTGCATATTCTCAGATCACAATGCTTTGAAACTGGAGCTCAATCACAAGGAAAAGTTTGGAAGGAACTCAAACACCTGGAAGCTAGAGACCACCTCACTGAAGAATGCTTGGATCAACCAGAAGATCAAAGAAGAACTTAAACAACTCATGGAAACCAATGACAATGAAGACACTTTGGCCCAAAACCTATGGGATACAGCAAAGGCGGTCTTAAGGGGGAAATACATAGCTATCCAAGCCTCCCTCAGAAAAATTGAAAAATCCAGAATACACCAGCTGTCTCTACACCTTAAATAACTGGAGAATCAACAACAAATTAAGCCAACTCCACACACAAGAAGGGAAATAATCAAGATTAGAACAGAGATCAATGAGACAGAAACTAGAGATACAGTAGAACATATCAATGAAACTAGAAGCTGGTTTTTTGAAAGAATCAATAAGATTGATAAACCATTGACCACAATAATCCAAAAGAAAAGAGAGAAAACGCAAATTAATAAAATTATGAATGAAAAGGGAGAAATCACAACTAACACCAAGGAAATAGAAATGATCATCAGAAGTTATTATCAACAGTTATATGCCAATAAGTTAACCAACCTAGATGAAATGGTTGCATTCGTGGAAAACTATAAACTCCCAAAATTGAGCCAGGAAGGAATTGACGACCTGAATAGACCAATACCTAGTAACGAGATTGAAGCAGTGATCAAAAACCTCCCAAAAAACAAGAGCCCAGGACCTGCCAGATTCCCTGGGGAATTCTATCAAACTTTCAAAGAAGAAATAACACTTATTCTCCTGATGCTGTTTCAAAAAACTGAAGCAGAAGGAAAATGTCCAGACTCTTTATGAAGCCAGCATTACCTGATCCCCAAACCAGGCTAAGACCCCACCAAGAAGAATTTCAGACCAGTATCCCTGATGAATATGGATGCTAAGTTTCTCAACAATATCCTAACAAATAACATCCAACAGCACATTAAAGCGAGTATCCACCATGACCAGGTGGGATTCATCCCTGGGTTACAAGGATGGTTCAACATTTGCAAATCAATCAATGTGACAGAACAAATCAATAAGAGAAGAGAGAACCACATGGTCCTCTCAATTGATGCAGAAAAAGCATTTGACAAAATCCAGCATCCATTCCCGATGAAAACGCTTCAACATATAGGGATAGAGGGAACATTCCTGAACTTCATAAAATCTATCTCTGAAAAACCCACAGCAGATATCATCCTCAATGGGAAAAAGCTCACAGTCTTCCGTTGAGATCAGGAACACGACAAGGATGCCCACTCTCACCACTCTTGTTCAACATAGTATTAGAAGTCCTAGCAACAGCAATCAGAAGACAAAGAGAGATAAAAGGTATCCAGATTGGCAATGAAGAAGTCAATCTCTCTCTTTTCGCAGATGACACGATACTTTATATGGAAAACCCAAAAGACTCCACCCCCAAACTACTATAACTCATACAGCAATTCAGTAATGTGGCAGGATACAAAATCAATGTAGAGAAATCAGTTGCTTTCTTATACACTAACAATGAAAATACAGAAAGGGAAATTAGAGAATTGATTCCATTTACTATAGCGCCAAGAACCATAAGATACCTGGGAATAAACCTAACCAAAGATGTAAAGGTTCTGTACTCAAGGAACTACAGAACATTCATGAAAGAAATTGAAGAAGACACAAAAAGATGGAAGACCATTCCATGCTTTTGGATAGGAAGAATAAACATTGTTAAAATGTCTATACTGCCTAGAGCAATCTATACTTTTAATGTCATTCCGATCAAAATTCCACCAGTATTTTTCAAAGAGCTGGAGCAAATAATCCTAAAATTTGTATGGAATCAGAAGAGGCCCTGGGGCACCTGGGTGGCTCAGTGGGTTAAAGCCTCTGCCTTCGGCTCAGGTCATGATCCCAGGGTCCTGGGATCGAGCCCCACATCGGGCTCTCTGCTTGGCAGGGAGCCTGCTTCCTCCTCTCTCTCTCTGTCTGCTTCTCCACCTACTTGTGATCTCTGTCTGTTAAATAAATAAAATCTTTAAAAAAAAAAAAAAGAGGCCCTGAATTGCTAAGGAAATGTTGCAAAAGAAAAACAAAACTGGGGGCATCACATTATCTGATTTCAAGCTTTACTACAAAGCTGTGATCACCAAGACAGCATAGTACTGGCATAAAAACAGACACATAGACCATTGGAAGAGAGTAGAGAGCCCAGATATGGACCCTCAACTCTATGGTCATATAATCTTCGACAAAGCAGGAAAAATACACAGTGTAAAAAGGACAGCTTCTTCAATAGATTGTGCTGGGAAAATCGGACAGCTCTGTGTAGAAGAATGAAACTCGACCATTCTCTTACACCATACACAAAGATAAACTCTAAATGGATAAACGTCCTCAACATGAGACAGGAATCCTTCAGAATCCTAGAGGAGAACATAGGCAGTTACTTCTTCGATATCAGCCATAGCAACTTCTTTCAAGATATGCCTCCAAAGGCAAAGGAAACAAAAGCAAAAATGAACTTTTGGGACCTCATCAAGATCAAAAGCTTCTGCACAGCAAAGGAAACAGTCAACAAAACAAAGAGGCAACCCACAGAATGAGAGAAGATATTTGCAAATGACAGTACAGACAAAAGGTTGATATCCAGGATCTATAAAGAACTCCTCAAACTCAACACACACAAAACAGATAATCACATCAAAAAGTGGGCAGAAGACATGAACAGACACTTCTCCAATGAAGACATACAAATGGCTATCAGACACATGAAAAAATGTTCATCATCACTAGCCATCAGGGAGATTCAAATCAAAACCACATTGAGATACCACCTTACACCACTTAGAATAGCCAAAATTAGCAAGACAGGAAACAACATGTGTTGGAGAGGATGTGGAGAAAGGGGAACCCTCTTCCACTGTTGGTGAGAATGCATGTTGGTGCAGCCACTTTGGAGAACAGTGTGAAGATTCCTTAAGAAATTTTAAATAGAACTTCCCTGTGACCCTGCAATTGCATTACTGGGTATTTACCCCAAAGATACAGATATAGTGAAAAGAAGGGCCATCTGTACCCCAATGTTTATAGCAGCAATGTTCATGGTCACCAAACTGTGGAAAGAACCAAGATGCCCTTCAACAGATGAATGGGTAAGGAAGATGTGGTCCATATAAACTATGGAGTATTATGCCTCCATCAGAAAGGATGAATACCCAACTTTTGTATCAACATGGATGGGACTGGAAGAGATGATGCTGAGTAAAATAACTCAAGCAGAGAGAGTCAATTATATGGTTTCAGTTATTTGTGGAGCATAACAAATAACATGGATGACATAGGGAGATGGAGAGGAGAAGGGAGTTGAGGGAAATTGGAAGGGGAGATGAACCATGAGAGACTATGGACTCTTAAAAACAATCTGAGGCTTTTGAAGGGGGGGGGTTGGGGGGAGCCAGGTGTTATGAAGGTAGTATGGAGGGCATGTATTGCATGGAGCACTGGGTGTGGTGCATAAACAATGAATTCTGTTACATTGAAAAGAAATTAAAAAAAAAAAATCCTAACTGGAAAGAAGAAAAAAAAAAAAAAAGAAGCTGCCTTCATTTATTTTGGGTATACACACAAGTAAATTGCTGGATCCTATGATAAATCTATTTTAAATTTTTTGAGGAACCACCGTACTACTTTCCATAATGGCTGGTACCAATTTATATTCCTACCAGCATTGCACAACACTTCCAATTTCTCCGTATCCTTACCAACACTTGTTATTTTGTTTTTGTGAAAACAGCCATCCTAATGGGTATGAGGTGGTATCTCGCTATGGTTTTGATTTGCATTTCCATAATGATTAGTGATGTTGAACATTTTTTGTTGGATTTATTGGCTATTCATATAGCCTCTTCAGAGAAATGTCCATTCATGCCCTTTGCCCATTTTAATTATTTATTTATGTGCTTATATATTTATTTAATTTCTTTAATGTTTTAGGAGTTTTCTATATATTCTGGATATGAATCACATACCACATATTTTGTAAATATTTTCTTCTATTCTGTGGCTTGCATCTTTATTCCGTTGATAATATCCTTTGATATACAGAAGTTTTTAATTTTCAGGAAATCCAGTATCTTTTTTTTTCTTTTGTTGTCTGTGCCTTTCATGTCAACTACTCCCTTTCCTGTGCGAAAGCTTTTTATCTTCTTGAAGTGCCAATAGTTCACTTTTGCTTTTGTTTCCCTTGCCTTTGGAGATGTGTCTAACCAGGTCAAAGAGTTTGTTGCCTGTGTTCTCCTCTAAGATTTTGATGGATTCTTGTCTCACATTTAGGACTTTTATCCATTTTGAGTATTTTTGTGTATGATATAAGAATGTGGTCCAGTTTCATTCTTCTGCATGTGGCTGTCCAGTTTTCCAAACATCATTTGTTGAAGAGACTGTCTTTTTTCCATTGGATATTCTTTCCTGCTTTGTCAGAAATTAGTTGACTGTAGAGTTGAGGGTCAATTTCTGGGTTCTCTATTTCGTTCCATTGATCTATATGTCTGTTTTTGTTCCAGTACCATATTGTCTTAATGTAGCCTGAAGTCTGGAATTGTGATGCCTACAGCTTTGGTTTTCTTTTTCAATATTCCTTTGGCCATTAGGGGTTCTTTTCTGGTTCCATTCAATTTGTAAGAGTATTTTTTCCAGCTCTGAACAAAGTTGATGGTATTTTGATAGGGATTACGATGAATGTATAGGTTATTCTAGGTAGCATAGATATTTTTAAGAATATTTGCTCTTCAAATTCATGAGCATGGAAGGTTTTTCCATTTCTTTTTGTCTTACTCAGTTTCTTTCATGAGTGTTCTATAGTTTTCTGTGTTCAGATCCTTTGCGTCTTTGGTTATGTTTATTCCTAGGTATCTTATGGGTTTTGGTACATATATAAATGGAATAGATTCTGTAATTTCTCTTTCTAATGTCTCATTGTTAGTGTATAGAAATGGAATTAATTTCTGTGCATCGATTTTATATCCTGCCACTCTGCTGAATTCCTCTATGATTTCTAGCAATTTTTGGTGGAGTCTGTTGGGTTTTTCACGTAGAGTATCATGTCATCTGTGAAGAGTGAGACTTTGACTTCTTTGCCTATTTAGACGCATTTTATTTCTTTTTGTTATCTGATTTCTGAGACTAGGAATTCCAGTACTCTGTTGAAGAGCAGTGGTGAGCATGGACATCCCTGGCATGTTCCTCACCTTAGGGGAAAAGCTGAGAATGATATTCATTGTGAGCTTTTCATAGGTGGCTTTTTTGATACTGAGGTATGTTCCCTCTGCCCCTACACTGTGAAGAGTTTTAATCAAGAAAGGATGCTGTACTTTGTTAAATGCTTTTTCTGCATCTCTTGATAAGATCATATGGTTCTTGTCCTTTCTTTTATTTTTTATTTATTTATTTATTTATTTATTTATTTATTTATTTATGTTTAGTGTTTAAAAGTCATAGAGCCTAATTTAATTTAAAAGAGATTAGGAACATTGCCAAATGGCCACATGTTTGTAATATATATATATATATATATCCTCAAATGAAAAAGAATAAATGGTTTAGTTTTTTCTGGATCAAATACAGTTTCTGACTAGACTCCTGCTGAGCTCTCCAACAAGTTATGATCAGAAAAGAAGCCCACTAAATTTGGAGTTTGGTTGAGTTTAAAAATCTGAATTTAAGAGTAACTTACACTTAAAGATGTTGTGTTGCTATTTCTCTTTTCTTTTTTTTTTAATTAATTAATTTTTTATTTTTTATAAACATATATTTTTATCCCCAGGGATACAGGTCTGTGAATCACCAGGTTTACACACTTTACAGCACTCACTAAGGCACATATCCTCCCCAATGTCCATAATCCCACCCCCTTCTCCCCAACCCCCTCCCCCCAGCAACCCTCAGTTTGTTTTGTGAGATTGAGTCACTTATGGTTTGTCTCCCTCCCAATCCCATCTTGTTTCATTGATTCTTCTCCTACCCACTTAAGCCCCCATGTTGCATCACCACTTCCTCATATCAGGGAGATCATATGATAGTTGTCTTTCTCTGCTTGACTTATTTCGCTAAGCATGATACGCTCTAGTTCCATCCATGTTGTCGCAAATGGCAAGATTTCATTTCTTTTGATGGCTGCATAGTATTCCATTGTGTATATATACCACCTCTTCTTTATCCATTCATCTGTTGATGGACATGTAGGTTCTTTCCATAGTTTGGCTATTGTGGACATTGCTGCTATAAACATTCGGGTGCACATGCCCCTTTGGATCACTACGTTTGTATCTTTAGGGTAAATACCCAATAGTGCAATTGCTGGGTCATAGGGCAGTTCTATTTTCAACATTTTGAGGAACCTCCATGCTGTTTTCCAGAGTGGCTGCACCAGCTTGCATTCCCACCAACAGTGTTGTCCCTTCTTTTATTAATGTGGTGTATCATACTGATTGATTTGCAGATGTTGAACCACCTTTGCAGCCCAGGAATAAATTTCACTTGCACATTGTGAATAAGCCTCTTAATGTACTGTTAGATCCTATTGGCTAGTATGTTGGTGAGAATTTTGGCATCCATGTTCATCAGGGATATTGGTCTGTAATTCTCCTTTTGATGGAGTATTTGGTTTTGGGATCAAGGTAATGCTGGCCTCATAGCATGAGTTTGGAAGTTTTCCTTCAATTTCTAGTTTTTGAAACAGCTTCAGAAAAGCAGGCTTTAAATCTTTCTTAAATGTTTGGCAGAATTCCCCTGGGAAGCCATCTGGCCCTGGGTTCTTGTTTGTTTGGAGATTTTTGATGACTCTTTCAATTTCCTTACTGTTTATGGGTCTGTTCAGGTTTTCTATTTCTTCCTTGTTCCGTTTTGGTAGTTTATACATTCCAAGAATGAATCCATTTCTTCCAGATTGTCAAATTTGCTGGCATATATTTGCTCATGTTTGTATTCCTGTGGTGTTGGTTGTGATCTCTTTTATTCATGATTTTATTTATTTAGATCCTTTCTCTTTTCTTTTTGAGAAATCTGGATAGGGGTTTATCAATTTTATTAATTCTTTTTTTAAATTAAATTTATTTATTTTCAGCATAACAGTATTTATTATTTTTTCACCACACCCAGTGCTCCATGCAATCCGTGCCTTCTATAATACCCACCACCTGGTACCCCAACCTCCCACCCCCCCGCCACTTCAAACCCGTCAGATTGTTTTTCAGAGTCCATAGTCTCTCATGATTGATTCTTTCAAGGAACCAGCTCATAGATTTTTGATATGTTGTACTGTTCTTTTGGTTTCTATTTCATTAAATTCTGTTCTGATCTTTATTATTTCTTTTCTGCTGGGTTTAGGCTTTCTTTGCTGTTCTTTCTCCAGCTCCTTTAGGTGTTGGGTTAGGTTGTATATTTGAGACCTTTCTTGTTTCTTGAGAAAGGCTTATATTGCTATATACATTCCTCTCGGACCACCTTTGCTGTGTCTCAAAGATTTTGAACAGTTGTGTTTTCATTTTCATTTGTTTCCATGAATTTTTAAATTCTTCTTTAATTTACTGGTTGATTCATTCATTCTTTAATAGGATGCTCTTTAGCCTTTATGTAGTTGAATTCTTTCCAACTGTCCTCTTGTGGTTGAGTTCTAGTTTCAAAGCATTGTGGTCTGAAAATATGCAGGGAATAACCCCAATCTTTTGCTACTAGTTAAGACCCGATTTGTGACCCAGGATGTGATCTATTCTGGAGAATGTCCCATGTGCACTTGAGAAGAATGTTTATTCTGTTTCATTAGGATAAAATATTCTAAATATATCTGTTAACTTTATCTGGTCCATTGTCTCATTCAAAGCCCTTGCTTGCTTGTTGATCTTCTGCTTAGATGATCTGTCCATTGCAGTGAGTGGGGTGTTAAGGTCCCTTACTATTATTGTATTATTGTTTTATTCTCAGCTATAATTTGCTCCAGTATAACTTCTGCCTTCCCTTCTTCTGTTATCCTGATTATTCTAATATTTTTTAGCTTTAGTGTATCATTTATTCTTGAATTCTTCACTCATGGTCCAGTAGTTCCTTATCTCTCTTTTATCAGCTTCTTTTTTCTCCATCATTTTGTCTTCTAGGACATTAATTCTCTCTTCTGCTTCATTTATCCTAGTAGTTAGTGCCTCCATTTTTTATTGCATCTCATTAATAGCTTTTTTATTTTGACTTGATTTGATTTTAGTTCTTTTATTTTCCAGAAAGGGAGTCTCTGGTGTCTTCAGTCCTTTTTTTCAGTCTCAGCTAGAATCTTTACAATTTATGTTCTGAACTCTAGTTCTGACATCTTATTTTTATTATATCCTTACTGGTTAGGTTCCTGGTGGTCAGTTCTTCCTCTTGTCCTCCTTTTTGAGGTGAGTTTTTCTGGTCTTTTCATTATGTCCAGAAAATAAAAGATAAACAAGAGAACAAAATACTATAATGGCAACAGTGACCCCAGAGAAATAAACACTAAAATCAGAAGAGATCCCAAACCAAATATAATAATAAATATTTAAAAAGAGAGAGAGGGAGAATATAGTCAAATAGGTGAAAAGAATTGAGCAATACACTGGATCCCTGTGTATTTTGGTCTGTCTGTTAGAAAACAAGGTCCCAAAGTTGTAGAGAAAGAGAAACTTACAAACGTACCAAAATAAAATTAACTGCAATGAAAGAATAGAATGTAATTGTAAAAATGAAAATTAAAAGACAAAAAAATCTGGTGAACAAAGCAGAGCAATACACTATATCCTTGGTGTATTTTGGTCAGTTTTTAGAAGAAATTACATCCCAAAGTGTGGAGAAAGAACAATTTATATAAAAATAAAATTAAATACAGTGAAAGGATAAAATGTAACTGTAAAAGTGAAAATTAAAAAGACTTCAAAAATTAAAAAAATTAAAAAGACTTCAAAAAAAATTAAAAAGACTTCTCTACTTCAAGAAATTGGTTAGAAAGAGGAAAAAAATTAAAATTGAAAGACTAAAAAATCATGAGTAAAAAACCATATACTGTTTTCCTCTAGCATTGGAGTTTTGCAGTTCTATGTGATCAGTATACTTGATCTTAGCTGGATGTTCTTGCTGATCTTCTGGGGCAGGGCCCTGTTGTGCTAATTCTCAGGTGTCTTTGCCCTGGGCAGAACTGCACTGCCTTTGTTAGGGAGCCAAGCTAAGTAAGTGGCTCTGGATTGCTCTATGTGGTTTTTATTTCCTAAAGGCTTTCCATATAACATTAGAGGATGAGAATAAAAACTGTGGTCTCCCAATCTCCAGTCCTGGAGGTGAGAGCTTGGGGCCCCACTTAGTGCACATTCAGGGAAAAGCAGTCAGTCATTCCTGTCTACCTGGTGTCGGACTGCACTCTGTGCTTACCCAGCCTATAATGGAGCATTTATTTATCAGGCATGCAACCTGGCCTTGAGACTCTAAAATCTGCAGACTCCTGCAGAGTACACCCACACGGCTCCTCTCCGGGGAAGGTGGGGGTGTCTCGCCATAATTCTGCCTGTTACTGGGCCCCTGCTCAGAGAACAATTGCCTAACTGTGTCACGGTTTGTGATTTATGACAACACTGAGCTGAAAGCCCATTCCTGGACTCACTGATTACAGCCGGCTTTCCCACTCCGAAGCCTGGGAACTTTGCCCCACTCAAGCATTGCTCTTTATTTCTGTGTCCCTGGGGATCCTGAGATCACACCGTTCCACCTAGGATTCCACCTGCTTTGCCACCTGAGCACCTTTCAGGCAGGGACATCCCTCACAGTAGTAAACTTATAAAAGTTCTGATTTTGGACTCTGGTGCTCTATCACTTTCCAGTAGCCCGCTTATGGAGGCTCCCTCCCCCAGTGGTTTATCTTCCAATATATCTCCTCAGAATCACCTCTACATCTCCTACCTTGCAAAAAGTGGTCGCTTTTCTATTTGTAGAATTACAGCAATTCTTTTCTTAGATCTCTCATTGAGTTCACAGGTGTTCAGAATGATTTGATAACTATCTAGTTGAATTCCTGGTATCAGACAAAACCAAAGTCTCCTAATCCTCCACCATCTTGGAGAGTCCTCTCTGTAGAAGACCCTATTAGCTGCATATATATAGATAGATGATATAGATATAGATATAGATATATTTTTTTCTTCTCTACTTGCTCTGGTTAAGACTTCCAATTATTGAGGACTGCCTGGGTGGCTCAGTCATTTGAGTGTCCAACTTTCGATTTTGACTCAGGTCATGGTCTTGGGGTCATAGGCTTAAGCACTGTGACAGGCTCTGTGCTCAGAAAGGAGTCTGCTGGAGATTCTCTCTCTCCTTATCCCTCTGCCTCTTCCCTCACATGTGTAATTTCTCTGTCTCTCTCTCTTAAATAAACAAATCTTTTTAAAAAATTCCAAATGTTGCATAGAAATGGCAAAAGTGAGCATCCATGCCATGTTCTGATCTTTGAGATAAAACTTTCAGTTTTTCATGGTTAGATATGATGTTCATTCTAAACTTTTTATGTATGGCTTTTATTGTGTTGTGGTAGTTTTCTTTAAAAAAATATTTACTTTTTAAAGACTTATTTATTTATTTTAGAGACTGAGAGAGCATGGGCAGGGAGAGTGACAGAGAGAGGGATAGAAGCAGACTCCCTGCTAAGCAGGGAACCCCATGCAGAGATTGATCCCAGTACCCTGAGATCATGACCTGAGCTGAAAGCAAGAGTCAGATACATAACTGACTGAGCCACCCAGGTGCCCCAAGGTAATTTCCTTCTAATTCTCATTTGTTGAGTCCTATTTATCATGAAAGGGTGTTTAATTCTGCCAAATGTTTTTTCTACATCTGTGAGATAATGATGAGGTTTTGGTCCTCCATTCTGTTTATGTGGCATAATACATTGATTTTCATGTTGAGCCATCCTTATATCCTAGGGATAAATCCTAATTGATGACAGTCTATGATTCTGTTAAAGTGCTATTGAATTTGGTGTGCTAGAATTTTGTTGAGCATTTTTGCATGTATGTTAATCAAGGATATTGGCTTATAGTTTTCTTTTCCTATAGTGTCTTTTTCTATATTTGGTATTGGGGTAATGCTGCCCTCATAAAATGATTTTGGAAATATTCTCACTTCATAAAATTTTTGAAAAGTTTGAGAAGGCCTACTGTTAATTGTTCTTTAAATATTGGGTATAACTTATCAGTGAAGCCATCAATTTCAGGGTTTTTCTTTGTTAGGAAATTTTTGACTGTTGATTCAATCTTCTTACTAATTATAGGTCTATCAGTTTTCTGTTTCTTTATGATTCAGTCTTGGTAAATTACATATTTCTAGGAATTTGTCCATCTCATCTAAGTTATCCAATCTGTTGGTGTACTATTTTCCCAGCACTCTCTCTCTCTCTCTCTATTTTTTTAAGATTTTATTTATTCATTTGTCAGAGAGAGAGAGAGAGAGAGAGCACAAGCAGGCAGAGGAAGAGAGAGAAGCAGGCTCCCCACCAAGCAAGGAGCCCGATGTGGGACTCGATACCAGGACCCCAGCATCATGACCTGAGCTGAAGGCAGTGGCCCAACCAACTGAGCCACTTACGTGTCTCCCAGCACTCTCTTATAAGAGAGTTTTCTTTTCATAGAACAGGTAGCAATGTCCCCACTTTCATTTCTGGTTTTAGTAATTTAGTTGTCTCTTTTTCTTTAATTAATCTAGCTAAAGTTTTGTCAATTTTATCGATCCTTTTGAAAAACCAACTTTAAAATTTGTTGATCTTCTCTATTGTTTTTATCTTGTCTATTTCATTCTTCTTTACTTTAATTTTACTTCTTCTAGCTTTGGGTTTAATTTGTTCTTCCTTTTTTTTAGTTCCTTATATTGTAAAGTTAGATTGTTCACTTAAGATCTCATTTTTAATGTGTATTAGTAGATATAAATTTCCCCTGTAGCATTACTATCACTGTGTTCCAGATGTTTTGGTGTACTACATTGTCATTTTCATTCATCATTAAGTATTTTATAATTTCCTTTGTGATTTTTCTTTTGGTTCATTCATTAAGAATATATTATTTAAATTCTACAAATTCATAGCATTCCTAGTTTTATTTATATTATGATTTCTAACTCCATCTTGTTGTTGAAGAAGATACATTGATAGCTATCTTTTAAAATATTGAAACTTAATTTATAGCCTCATACATGGCCTAATGGAGAATGTCCCATGTGCACTTGAGAAGAATATGTATCTACTTGGTTTATTATGTTCTTCAAATACTTAATTTACTCAGTTATCTTCTTTTTAAAGTTTTTAAATTCCAGTTAGTTACCATAGAGTGTAACATTAGTTTCAGGTGTATGATTTAATACTTACATACAACACCCAATGTTTAGCACAAGTGCATGCCTTAATCCCCATCACCCATTTAACCCATCTCCCTACCAACTTTGTCTCTTGTAACCATTAGTTTGTTCTCTATAGTTAAGAATTAGATTCTTGGTTTGTCTCCCACACCCATGATTATTTGTTTTATTTCTGTGAAATAATATGGTATTTGTCTTTCTCTGACTGATTTTTGCTTAGCATAATACTCTAGATCCATCCATGTTGTTGCAAATGGCAAAATTTCTGTGTGGTTCTTCTATCTATTATTGAGAGTGGGTTATTGAAGTCTTCAACTATTCTATTTCTCCCTTTATTATGTCAATTTTTGCTTTGTATATTTTCATGGCCTGTTATTAGCTGTGTAAATGATTATAACTGTAAAATCTTCTTGGGATGCCTGGGTGGCTCAGCCAGTTAAGCATTTGCCTTTGGCTCAGGTCTTGATCCCAGGGTCCTGGGATTGAATCCCACATAAAGCTACTTGCTTGGCAGAGAGCCTGCTTCTCCCTCTGCCTACCACTCCCCCTGCTTGGGTGTTCTCACTCTCTTTCTCTGACAAATAAATAAAATATTTTTAAAAAAGCTATTACATCTTCTTGCTGTGTTGAATTTTTATTAATATATAGTATATTTCTATGTTTCTTATGTAAACTTTTTTTTAAAGATTTTTATTTATTTATTTATTTGACAGAGAGAAATCATAAGCAGGCAGAGAGAGCAGGGGAAGAAGTCTCCCTCCTGAGCAGAGAGCCCGATGTGGGGCTTGATCCCAGGACCTGGGATCATGACCTGAGCCAAAGGCAGAGACTTAACCCACTGAGCTACCCAGGTCCCCTTCTTGTGTAACCTTTTTTGATAAAGTCTGTTTTGTCTGATAGTATATTCTTCTGTTTTGGTTATTTGAATGGAATATTATTTTCCATCTTATCACTTTCAGCCCATTGTATCTTTGAATTTAAAATGAGTTTGTTGTAGATAGCATATAGTTAGATCGAGTTTTGTTTTGCTTTTTTTTTTTTAATCCATTCTGCCAGTCCCTGTCTTTTGTTTAGAGAGTTTAGTCCATTTACACTTGAAATAATGATCGATAAAGAGGGACTCACTTTGGTCCTTTTGCTCTTTCTTTTGTATATGCCTTATAACTTTCTTGTCCTCATTTTCTGTATTACTGCCTTCTTTTGTATATACTTAATTTTTTGTAGTGAAATGTATTCCCTTCTCTTTTCTTTTTGGCATATTCTATAACTATTTCCTTTGTGGTTAGTATGGGATTTCATTTAACATTTTAAAGTTATGATACTCTAATATGAACTTAAGCCAGCTTAACTTCAATAATATAGAAGCTTTCCTCCTGTACAACTCTGTCCTTACCTCTGCCATTTCTTGATGTCACAGAACATCTTTGTATACATTGAATCAAAAAACATTAACTATTATTTTTTATGCATTAGTCTTTGAAATCATGTAGTGAAAAGTTGTGGAGTTACTAACAAAAATCTCACTAATACTAGCTTTAGACTAATAATTTCTTAATGTATCAGTTTTAAAATCATAGAAAACAGAAAATGAAGTTACAAACAATTTTTACAATAATACAAAGGTTTATTTTTTATTTCTTTTCAGCATAACAGTATTCATTGTTTTTGCACCACACTCAGTGCTCCATGAATCTGTGCACTCCCTAATACCCACCACCTGGTTCCCCCAACCTCCCACCCTCCGCCCCTTCAAAACCCTGATTGTTTTTCAGAGTCCATAGTTTCTCATGGTTCACCTCCCCTTCCAATTTCCCTCAACTTCCTTCTCCTCTCCATCTCCCCTTGTCCTCCATGTTATTTGTGATGCTCCACAAATAAGTGAAACCATATGATAATTGACTCTCTCTGCTTGACTTCAGTAATACAAGGTTTTATAAATATCTGCATATTTACCTTTACTGAGGTCTTTATTTCTTCTTATGGTTTTGAGTTACTGTCTAGTATCCTTTAATTTCAACAGTGCTGCAGTGGTGTGTTTAGCATTATTTAAAGGGCAAGTCTTTTCTTTCATGTATTTTTTTTATTAACATATAATGTATTATTTGCCTCAAGGTTACAGGTTTGTGAATCTTCGGTCTTACACAATTCACAACACTCACCGTAACACATACCCTCCCCAATATCCATAACCCAGCCACCCTAACCCCTCCCCTAGCCCCCCCCAGCAACCCTCAGTTTGTTTCCTGAGATTAAGAGTCTCTTATGATTTGTCTCCCTCCCAATCTCCTCTTGTTTCATTTTTTTCCCTCCCTATCCCCCATGACCCTTTGCCCTGCCTCTTAAATTCCTTATATCAGAGAGATCATATGATAATTGTCTTTCTCTGATTGACTTTTCTCACTTAGCGTAATACCCTCTTGTTCCACCCATGTTGTTGCAAATGGCAAGATTTTGGGGGGGGGTTAATGGCTGTGTAGTATTCCATCATATATATATATACACACCACATCTTCATTATCTGTTCATCTGTTGATGGACATCTAGGTTGTTTCTGTAGTTTGGCTGTTGTGGACATTGCTGCTATAAACATTCAGGTGCACGTGCCTGAAGGGCAAGTCTAATGATAGTGAACTCTCTCATCTTATTTATCTGGGAATTTCTTAATTTACCCTTTACTTTTGAAGTACAGATTTGCCACATATAGGACAGGTTTTGTTTTGTTTTGTTTTCCTTTTAGCATTTTGAAAATATCAGCCCACTGCTCTCTGGCCACCAAAGTCTCTGATAAGAAAGTTGCTTGTAGTCCTAGTGAGGATCCCATGTATATGAGGAATCACTTCTTTCTTGCTACTTCTAAGATTCTCTTTGGCTTTGACTTTTGACTCTTTGATTATAATGTGTTCTGGTGTAGATATCTTTAAGTTCATCCTTTTTAGTGTTCATTGGGATTCTTGGATATTTAGGTTCATGTATTTCATCAGACTTGGGAAGTTTTAGGCCATATATTCAAATAATCTCTTTGCTTCTTTGTCTCTCCTCCTCTTGGAACTTCCATAGTATAAATGTTGATTCACTTGGTGGTGTCCTACAATTTTGTTAATTTCTGTTCACTGCAATCTTTATTGTTTCTTTTCCTCAGACTTGATAATTTCAGTTGTTTATCTTCAAGTTCAGTGACATTTATTTCTGCCTACTCAAATCTAACTTTGAATCCCTCTAGTGAATTTATAATTTCAATTATTGTGTTTTTTTAGCCCAAGAATTTCTCTGTGGTTTCTTTCAAGATTTTATTTTCTTTATGTGTATTTCTATTTTGTTATACATCATTTTCTTAACTTTCTCCATTCTTTCCATTAGCTCTTTGAGATCTTTAAGACAGTTATTTTGAAATCTTTGTTTACTAGATACTTCATCTGATCTTTCTCTGGGACAATTTCTGTTTTGTTTTGTTTTTTTTTTCTTTTGAATAGGAGACACTTTCATGTTTCTTCATATGTCTTACTATTTTTTTTTTAAACTGTACATTTGAACATAATGATGTGTCAACTCTGGAAATCAGATTCTTTTCCTTCCCCTGTTTTGCTGTTTTTGTTTTTGTTTTCTTTTGGTTAGCCTTTTAAAAAATGATTTATTGTTGTAGACTGTCTCCATGGTGAAGATCAGCTTTAGTAGTAAACTTGTTTTTCTCAGGTCTTTTCTGAGGCTGTACCTTTCCCTGGGCATGTGCAGTGACTTCCTAACTTCCCCCATATATGTGTGCAATTGCTTTTGAATGTCCTAGTCCTTGATGTTGGATTTCTTAAAGGGGGGAAAAAGAAGAAGTGTGGAAAAAAGGTACTAGCTGTTTAAATTCTCTAGAAATTGCTTCAGGTAGAGAGGGAGGGGCCCTCAACAATGGATAAGTGTGTGGGGCTGCAAAATAGCTACCTGCCTCTGTGATCACCTCCATGATCAGAAGCAGCAATCAGAACACAGATCTCTGATATTTGGAGAACAAAGTCATTATTATCCACTCTGGCTCTTGCAGACTTCTCTAGGAACACATGCACAGTTGCCTGCTAGGAAGTAGGGAATGTGAAGTCTCTTCTGAGCTAAGACCTAAAACTGATAAATTGAAACTTACTGTCCAAGCCTTTCACTGGAAGCTACAAGCCTTCAATAGACTCCAGAATTCCAACGTAGTTACATTAGACAAATCTGCCAGTATAATTTTTACCTAGGTGGAGGGATATATTCCTGATGTTTCCTGCTCAGCCATCTGCATAGAATCCTCCCCTCCATCTGTTGCCTTTTTTTTTAAAAAAAAAGGCCAATTTAGCAGAATCTATTGAATTGCCCTATCTTTGAACCCAGAAATTCTACTATTAGAAATTAGTCTTATAGAAAATATTCCCAAACATATATTCACACACAAAGTTATATATAAGAAAGTTCCCTGCCAGCATTGTTTGTAATAATGACAAATTGAAAATAATCTAAATCTATATATTTGTAATTACCATATTATATATAATTATAATAATCTACATGATTATGATATGTAATTATAATATTTATTTATAATGTGTTACATTATATGTAATGTACAAATATTTATAGTACTTTTAAATTAATATATGTAATATATACACACACTATAATACTGTGTATTAAAAGTTTGGAATCAATAAAATAGACTGTCATAGAAAGAATCTAAGTTATAATATAGTTATAAAAACTAAGTTGTAGAAAAGTATATCTGGTATGATTCTGTTTGTTTATGAGAAATCCACATATGGGTAATGGTAAGTAAAAATTTCTGAAAGGATGGACAGATATCTTTTAATAATAGTTATCTCTGGAGCAAGCATGAGAATGGAGGGAGTACCAAAGAAAAATTTAAATTTTATTCCATATGCTTCTGTACTGTTTGATTAGTTGTTTTTCGTTTCATTTTGTTTTGTTTTTTCAACAAGCACCATGCATACTTAATAATATACAAGTATTGTAAATAATTTTTAAAAACTTTGATGAATATCCTTAATGTCTGCATGGTCATAGCTTACTGAACAGAAATTTCTGGAAACTTGGATTAAAGAATTATTGAATAGCAAACAAGCCTTGGAAATTGGACAGAACGTATTGCTCTAGAGGAATTTAAAGTCATCTTTCCTCTGGAGCTCTTTGTATCCCAGGATGGTAAAAAGAAACTGGACATCTCTCCTCTCTTGGAGATGTGTTTATATTCCAGAGCAAAGTTTTCTTTCTCCACTCCCCCTGCTGCTCCAGGAGAAAAGGTCACATGTATCACCTGCTGATATATAAGCTCCAAGTTTCATAATTTCAGTGTTCCTCTTCTAGTACAAACCCTGCTTTACATACAAGTACATCTGCTCTCAGTACATCATCCTGTAACAAATTTTGCCATGGAACACTACTGCGAGTTGCTCTGTGAGCAAATAAAATGTCTTTTCCCTAATTCAGAAGTTTTGTGTTTCTGTAAATATGCATGTGCATGTGCTCATGTGTGTCACTATACAGGTTAACTTCTTATCTTTCAAGCAGGAAAGTATCTCATATGCTTCACAGTTTTAGACTCAACACCAGGCACAGTAAGTTTGGTTGAGTTGTTTGGTGTATTTTGCCACTCCACAAATTAAGGCAGGAGAGACTATTGTCATGACCTGTTTATAATACTGAGTTCGTTTTTCTAAGGCAGCCCTGAATGAAGACCTGGATTATGTGTCCTGGTGAGGAGAGAAAGCAGTTCTGTTCCAATAGGGGTCCCTCATGAATGAAGAAGGTCTGAACTGGCTCAGATACAACTGGATCCCATCTGTATTTGCACAAGGCAGTAAGTCTGACTTCTGTCTTTCCCACCATCTCCGCCTCTTTCAAGAGAAAGAAAATGATTAAGATCATTTTAGAAAGGAATGCGCCACTCTGAATGTGGGCATACCAAACTGCTTACTGAGTCATCTTCCAGGCTACCTTCAGAATACACACAGGAGAACATTCCCCAGCGCTAAGAAATTCCTATTCTTACATATTCATTTTCTAGGATGCTTATCAAAAGACCTTCAACTTCTTTTTTTTTTTTTAAGATTTTATTTATTTATTTGAGAGAAAGAGTGAGCCGAGCAGGAGAGAGAGAGTGAGCAGAGGGGAGGGGCAGAGGGATAGAGTCAGGAGCAGGGCGCCTGATGTGGGACTTGATCCCAGGACCCTGGGAGCTGAAGGAAGATACGTAACAGACTGAGCCACCCAGGCACCCAAGAAGACCCTCTATTTCTTGGCAGTCTTTGTTTAATAATGAGACTTCCTCTTGGAGATTATAATCCTAGAATGTTGGAATCAGAAAGGGACCATTAAAAACTCCCTCATTGTGGACATGAAAGCTCTGAGGATTTTTGAAACCCACCATCTTTTGGTAGTCATTTTTATCTTGACAGATTTATTCTTTTTGTTGTTAACTATATTAGATTTCAAGGCTTGTCAGCTTTTTTCTGTTACATGAGTTTGGTCTTAATCATTTTGCATGCTAAGGTCACTTCTCTAATTTCTTAAGGTTTGGTCTATGCTTATATCATAGTGTTCATAATCCATCATGTTCATAACTACATTTCCTCCGTTCATTCATTTTTAAGTACTGTGTTCTATTCCAGCACTGCCCCATAGAACTTGCTGCAATGATACTCATCTTCTGTAATCTACGCTGTCCAATATGATAGCTATTAGCTTGTGTGACTGAAGGACTTAATTTTTAATATTATTTAACTTAATGTATTTAACCATATGTGGGTAGTTGCCGCTGCCCCTCGGAATAATTTGTTACTTAAACTGTAACCCCTGGAGGATTTTACTAGTTACCAAGCACATTTAGATATGGCCTTAAGAAATACATATACTGGTAACAGGTCTTTGGGGAGAAGGACGATGTACAACTGTGAAGCTGGGCAGCTGGGGATGCCCGGCTCGCTCAGGGCGGAAGGCCGCCTCTTCACAGAAGCCGAGCGCCCAGGAACACCCAGTCAGCCCAGGGTGGAATGAAAACCGCCTGCTTCCCTTATCCGTGATTGCTCCTTTCTCTTCCCAGAAGCGCCTGTTGTTAGTTAGATGAGTCCTGTGAATGTGCTTGGTCAACTATAAACTTTATCCTCCTTCTTGTTTGTCTGCAAAACGGGATTAACGTTTGGCCTTCATCAATCCTTCTGTTGGCTATTGTTTTCTTTTTATTTATTTATTTATTTATTTATTTATTATTTTTTAAATTTCTTTGGCTATTGTTTTCTATCCAATAAAAGTGAGACTGTGGAGTTGCTCGCGGCAGCAGTCCTTTTCGACTGTTGTCCCCTGCTCCCAGTCTTTTGCAGCTGACTTGTTTGTGCCTAATTCTTCTCTTGTCGCCGACTGGAAGCGGCAGGTAGTGGCTACCATATTGGAGAACACAATTCTACTTTCCTTTCTTGCTCGGCCATTTCTAGGCTAAAGAGTAGAAGTTCAGAGATAATTTGGATAAGAAAGCTATCTAGACAGCCTGCTATCATGGCCTAGGCCCCAAAGACCCTGTTGTATTTGCTTTTTTCTAAGACAAAAATAACTTGGCAGTTTTACAGTAGGATGTAATCAGATGAAGACTAAGAATGTGTGGGCCATGATAACCATGAGAAGATAAGAACAATGATGTAAGAGGATGGTTTGGATGGCCTTGTTTTGCCTCATGAGTTTAAGAAAAGATAAAATGTGCTAGAAATAGAGGTATTCTATGAAATGCAAAGAAAATACAGTGAACAGAATGTTTGAAAGGATACTAAGCCTAACATTTTGTGAATATCTCCTGGGCCCAAAGCATTTTACTAAGCCATGTATAGGCATTATTTCCTTTACTCTTAACAGTAAACTCATGAGTTGTATATACATTCCTCCTTTTACAGATGATGAGTCAAATTGTCACACAGCTACTCAGTGGAGGATCCAAGACCTCAAATCAGTTCTACCTGCAACCCAAGCCTCTGTATATGTTCACCTATAAACAGGGTAGTGAGATGAAGGGCATAATTCCAACTCTACCATGACCTTGTTGTGTGATCTTGTGCAAATAATCTCACCTCTCTGTGCCTCAGTTTCTTTGTTTTGTAAGACATAGGGGTTGGATTCATTGGTTTCTAACGTCTCATTCAACTTTTCCATCCTAACACTCTGACACTCAAATCACCCCTAATTTCTTTGTGGATTTCAACATATCAATTGCTATTGGCAAGAAAAAAAAAGGTATGATGGGCTCCTTTGTTTTGCTCTATTTCTCTCCCATCATTTTTGGTCCATGACCCACAAAAGGATTTGATTTGGATAGCAATAACATTCCCAGATTTTCTCTATGGGTCAGATATTTAAAAAGGATAATTTAACATTCTCTTAAGAATATTAAAGAGACATTTTCTTTTGAAACATATGAACACACATGTGATCTTAGTGATACCCTGCAAGAAAAATAAAATGTCATAAATTGCTTTCCTGAAGTGGAAGTTCATTACTGAGAAGGGCTTGGTGTGGGGACAGGGAGCAGTTGTCAGTCTCTAGGAGGGTTTTTTACAAAAGCATATTCAACAGAACAATAAGAGTCTGCTATTTGGAAAAATGAGGGGGGGGATGCATTTTATTTTGCTAAAATTAAATAAACCTCTATAAAAGTCTGCTCAGCTCATGAAGAAAACTGGAAGCAGTGATTCTGTGTGGGGAGAGGGAAAGAGTCATAATATCAGATAAGGGGTGATCAGTATATTGTAGATAGGGCATGAAAGTAAATTTTTTTGAAAGTTTTTTATTTTCTTTTCTCCTTATTTTAATTACAAAAAGTAATGCTTATGGTAAGAAGTCAAACTATGTAGAAATTTATTAAGAAAAAATAGATTCTTGTTCATAAAAACCCATATACACATATTTACTACTATAAACAGCTATATTATATATAATATAACTAAAGAGTTATATGGTATATATAATATTACATAGTATGCATTTTCAACCATTCTCTTATTGGCGAGCATTCATTTTCTTTTTTAAAGACTTTATTTATGTGAGAGAGAGAGTGAGCACAAGGGCACTCACAAGCCAGGAAAGAGGCAGAGGACGGGAGAACAGACTCCCTCTGAGCTGGGACCCTGATGCAGGGCTTGATCCCAGGGCCCTGGGATCATAACTCCAGCAGAAGGCAGATACTTAACCCACTGAGCCACCCAGGCACCCTGGTGAGCATTCATTTTCTAGGATATTTTATATGTATCCAAAAAAGAATGAGAAAAGTCAGCCTTATATTCACATCTGATAAAGAAATTTGAAGATGTGAACTGATACGGGGCAGAAAGCTAGATTAGGCAGCTCCAGGGATCTTGCAGCCAGGACTGCCTTAAAGATAGATAATTCACATGGCAAAACTAAGTAAGTTCCTAACATTATAAAGATATAGGATAAGAAAGCTGAAAGGGATTTAAAATAAGTAAGTCCAGTCCCCTAATTTTACCAAGGAGGAAATTGAGACCCAGGGAGGTTGTCTTTCTCAAGGTCACATAACTAGTTAAATGTCACAGTCCTGATTAAAGTCTTATGGCTCTAGACTAGCTTTATTTGAAAGAAAGAAGTAATAAAAGGACATTATGATTCCACCTATGACTAGGTGCTGAAGGGTTTCTTCCTCTGAGTGGTTGAAACTGTATGCAGATAGGTTTTAAAGTCCTACAAATGCATATTGTGGCTCCCATTTTTGTTATCTTCCAAAAATAATTTTCCCATTTATTCTGTATATAGACATACCATTTTGCATTGATGTAAGCATTCAAAGACTATTACTGAGCCTTCTCTACTACCTGGGGAGGCAGCAGAGTGTAATGGTTAAAAGCCCAGATTTTCATTCTTGCTCTACCTCTCCCCAGTTGCATGGCTTTGGGTAAATTAATGTCTCTAAACCTCAATTTCCCTATCTCAAATGAGGGAGAATAATTCTACCGTGTATTGTTGTTATGAGGATTTAAATAAATAATATAAGCTAAGTGACTGTCAAGTAAACTTCAGATATCACTACAGCAGACATTTTGCTAGTCCCAGAGATAAGCAATGAACATGGTACACATATGGTTCAATTCTTAAAGAGCTTATCATAGGCTTGAAATTCTCTGAATTAAATCTACATTTTCATTGGTCTGTGCCTTTCTACAAGATACTGATTTCTTTTGTTTGAGCCTTCTTTATCCATTTACTGTTCATTACTTGCCATGAAAACACTGTTTCTTTTAAGACCCAATGGAAATCCCATCTCTTCCATGAAGTCCTTCCAGATTTCCTCAGCTGGAAGTCTTATCACTTTACTTATACTTTCATAGTCCCACAGCATATGGTTTGATAGCATTTTTCACTATCTTGGGTCAGAATTAATCATGTACATCTTCTTTAGTCTTAGTAGTCAGTACTCAGTCAGTAACTGGTAAACCCAGTTCTATCACTATTCTTGTCATGCATTATTATGATGCTGATAATTACCATTTTAAAGAACTACAAGCTAAGGCTCAAAACAGATGAATTCAGCTACCTAAAACCTACAAGCTAGGAAGAAGTAAAATTAGGGCTAGAACCCAGGTCTCCCCAAAACACCTCTGGAAATGGACTTGTCTCTAGACTTGCCTTAACTTAGACAAGTCACTCAGCTGTAGTTTCTTCCTCTGCAAGTGAACAAGAAAAATGGTGGTGAACATGTGGTAGAGAAATACACAGTACAACTAAATGCTACATAAACACCTAACAAAATAAACATTTCCCCCTCTCTATTGCCTATCCACTATGTGTGATACATACATGATAGATCTGACTGTTGGCTAGTCAGCCAATGGCCGAATAAGAGGCATATCCTTGTCTCCTGAAGCCAAATCCAGTGGTCATTCCAATAGAACACAGCTGTCTGTTGGGATTAGCTACCTCTTATCCATCATCTACCGTCCATCTCTGGCATTTAAATTGAGAGGGTTTCCAGATGCATTGTCCATGTTATCTTTGTTTGGATGGATATTTAGAAGGAGGGGAAGCTGGTTAAAAGAATAATACAACTAATAATTGATCAGAATAAC
Source organism: Mustela putorius furo (assembly GCF_011764305.1). Taxonomy (NCBI): domain Eukaryota; kingdom Metazoa; phylum Chordata; class Mammalia; order Carnivora; family Mustelidae; genus Mustela; species Mustela putorius. Next base: position 3,578,294 of record NW_025421424.1, read on the forward strand.
TGGTTTACGTTACCATTAAAGCATACCATAACCTACCTCCTAACGCTCCACATTCTTGCCTTACTAGTCTCATTTATTTACAGTAAAGTGCTTTAAGTGATTTTCTTTTCTTTCTCTTTTTAAGTGATTTCTTGTCAAAAAGCAAATCAGTTTTTAGTATGCATCATTAATGACCTATAAATCAGTATTTCAGGTCTGACTAGTATCTTTTTCATTGAAGAATTGTGTATTCTACTGGAGTTTTTCATGACAAAGTACATAAATGTCTAAATACCTAAAATAAAATACTTCCACCACTTCTGAAATTTTTTAGGGCCAGATTCTATTTGGCAGACACATTATAGAATGAGTCTTTGTCTTCTCTAAGTGTGTATATGTGGTTTATTTGTCTCCATCCTTATTATTTTTAAATTATTTGCTTCTACCACTCTATCTCTGCTCCTCAGTTTTAAGATATTTTCTTTAAAAATGCCTCACAAAACTAAGATGTGCCTTGCTTAGCTGATTGTACATATATAAGACAGAATAAATAACTCACAGAAAACTAGATGCACCAAAAGTGGAGATCCACAGCCATTTCATCTCTGTCATAGAGGTACTGTTTGAGGTTAGAACTTTCCTAATCTACTGAGCATTCAATGCAAGTCAAATATCTACCATAGATAATGGAGGTTAGGAATTGAAATAAGTAAAACCAGGATATGTATTCCATCTCAGGGAGTTGCCTCCCTGAGGATCAAGATTATACCCTAAGGAAAGCTTTAGAAAAGTGAACACAAATGAGGACAAACTAAGGTAGAACAGATGGTACACTAAGGACCGGTGACTCAGGTACAGGCAAACTCAATTGTCATGTGTCTCCTGTGTTTTGTTTTTAATGAGATAATTAGGGAAAGCATCCTTTGATTTATGTTTTGGGAGATGTTGGGCACTAGATCTGCATAGAGGTGATATAATTTATGAATTAAGTGGGAGTTTATCTTCAATGTCCTATTGATTCTGGCATTTGTTTTCATACTGAGGTTTAAGCTAGAGGAAACAGCCTTGGCCCATAAGAGAAAGGTCTGGGGCACTGCTTCACCAAGGCTACCTGCAGGTTTTAGAAGCACACTTGGACCCAGGTTTACACCAGTGTTTGGTCACTCAGGCCTGAAAATTTTATGCAGGAGGCACACTAAACATTTTCTCTTGCCCATGACCAGGCTGAGGTATTTCTTGTGCTCAGAGAGCCTCAACCTTTTCCAAATTCCATCAAAAGAAGAAACTCAATAAGCTAGAAGAAACAAGCTCCGAGTACAGCTGTTAACCATCTCATTTTAAAATGCAGCCCCACCTGCCATAACAACAAACCTGCTCATCACAAAGCCGCTCTTAGATCTGTGATCTATGAGAAGGCTCAGGACCCCACCTGTGAGCTCCCCAGACCTAACTTTATCATATCAAACAGATGGGTAATAACATGGAACTTTCACTCTAATAAAAATTGCCTCTTCCTTTTATCAATGGGTCAGATCAGACCAGACACCAGAGAGTTCTCTCAGATCTAGCCAAATACAGAAAGCTGCTTTTGTTGTACAAAGGGTAATGGAAAATGGTTAAAGAAATATTTTGCAAGCTTAAGACCTATCCAAGACCAACACATTCAGCCCATTTTTTAAGTGCATATGCTTGTTCAAAGTCAGACTGTTGTATGACCTCAAAGAAAAGATAATTCATCTTCTAATGAAGAAAGGCTTTTATATTTATGGAATAAGGAAATTCAAAATATCTTAAAGCTCACCCAACCCAATCTCCTTGCCATAGCAAAAACATTTTCTAAAGCACAAAAGACGGATGGGACTGCCAAAGTTTTGAAATATTAAAAAGTTTTTTAAATTGTGAAATAATTTCAAAATATAGCAAACCCCAGATTTAATGAAAGTATTTTGACAGGTCTTTAAAAAAATAAAATTTTACATATATAGGTATTTATATGCATTTATACCTATTATGTATTATAGGCATATGTATATATGTACATATAATATTGGTTTTTGTTGTAAATTTTATATGAGTGATATCAACAAGGGTGTATATCTATTTGCAACTTGACTATTTGCATTAAAAATTATTTTTTTCCTTGATTTTTTTCCCTCAATTTATCCAGGTTAACACATATTATGCCAATTTGTTTATTTCATTTAAGTAACTATTCAGTATTTCATTATATGGATATATCTAGGATGGGATGACTATATAATTTATTATCAAAGTACCCTCTGTTGAAAATTAAAATAGGCTCAATTAATACATCAATAAAATAGGCTTAACTTAGGACTATACCAGGCAAATCAAGAGGTAGGGTCACCCTGAGTATGGTACCATTTTTACACATCTCTGTTGACTGACATATTGTTTTGAATTTCAGGTATTATAAGGAATGATGCAATGAATATTTTCAAACATGTGTCCTGATGTCCATGGGTGAGTATTTTCTAACATTTTATTTGTAAGGCATAGATATGCATATTTTGACTTTATTACATATTGACATATTGCTTTGCAAATCTGTATATCCTTTAAGTTATTCATAGGACCTACTATTGCCCCTCACTTTCATCAGTACTTATAGAATCACTTGAGGGGGTGGCATTTCATACTGCATAATTTGCATTTCTCTCTTTTTTTTAAAAGATTTTTATTTATTTATTTATTTGACAGATCACAAGTAGGCAGAGAGGCAGGCAGAGAGAGAGAGGGAAGCAGGTTCCCTGCTGAGCAGAGATCCTGATGTGAGGATGGATCCCGGGACCCTGAGATCATGACCTGAGCTGAAGGCAGAGGCTTAACCCACTGAACCACCCAGGTGCTCCTGCATTTCTCTTTTAACAGTAGGATTGCACAACCTTCCCCGTTCACTAGCCCTTTAGATTTCTTCTTCTTTCTGATAAATAGCTGTCATTATTTGTGTCATTTTATGTGGGTTAATCTCAAGTAAATAAAATATGGCTATTTGTTTTTTATCGTATTTGAAAATATCTGTCTTTTAGGTGAGTTAAGGCAACTTATATATTCTGTGATTATAAATATATTTCACTATATATATATATATATATATATATATATATATATTCATTCTTGATCAACCCCACTAGGGTTTACCAATTTTATTAAAAAGTTTTCACATAATTAAATAAATGTTGGTTATAGATAAATCTGGTGAGAATTGATATCTTAGCATGAGTCCTTCAATCTATGATTATGGGATATCTCTCCATTTATTTGGATCATTAATTTTCCTTAGAGGTGTTTTGTTAGTTTTAATATTAGTATTTTGTCAGCCTTGTGTTTATTATTTTTGAAGCTATTGTAAATGGTATTTTATAATTCATTTTCAAATTGCTGTTAGGATGTAGAAGTAAAATTGATTTTTATATATTCATATTGAATGAATTAATTTATCAATGGAAGCCTTGCTAAATTAACTCATTGACTCAAACTGTAGATTTTGGGACTTTTGAAATTCCAAACCTCATAAGTTATGAATAAAAGCAATTTTGCTTCTTCCTTTCCCACCTTTCTACCTTTTATTTCTTTTTCTTTTCTAATTTCATTAGTATACAGGAGTGAATGAAAGTAATGAAAACATATTTTGTCTTGTTTCTGATCTCACAAAGAATTTTTTAATGTCACGACATTGAGTATTCTCTCTGTAGGGTTTTTGTAGATGACTTTTATCAGATCAAAATTCTCTTCTATTCCTAGTTTGCTGTGAGTTGGTCATAAACATGTTGAGTTCTGTCAAATGCTTTGCATCTATTGAAATAAACGTGTTTTTTTCCCCTGCTTTATTCTGTTAATATGGCTAATTGCATTTGTTAATTTTTCTGACTGTTAAGTCAGCCTTGGAATAAACCAATCCTACTTAGTGATCATGTATAATGTTTCTTATATATTAGCTTTTGATTGACATCCTGAGAAATTTGGGCTCTGAAATACTATATGAGATTTGGTTTTACCCTGAAGAGATTTTGAACTTCCCTTTTGAGGCTCCTGCGCCATGCAGTTTCAAAATATAGCGATAATCTGGAGTCTTCCACTGTATTGGGATGTTATCTCCTAAATCACCCCCAAGATGATAGAGATTTCATTCTGTTTTTTCAAAGTTTATACTCCAGCTTCATAGGCTTTTCTGTTGTCCCAGAATTTAGTTAATGCTTTGTCAGGAAAACAAAACCCAGTCATGTATTTCAATCCTTTTGGAACTGTAGAGTTTAGTTTTTAGAATTGAAGAACACAAGTTTCAACTGAGGAGAATAAATTATGCGGGAAGGAATCATTGTTCATCAGATAATGCAGAGTTAATAATGACTGAAGTCTAGCCTGTTAAATCTCTATCTTTAAGTCAGAGAAAGGAAGAGGTGCTGAAGAACTCCAGCCCAGGTACTAGATTAATTTAAATGCTATTTTATCTCCAACACTTGGTCCTAATCGTCTCCTCTTGAACACTCAATACCTGCATTCATGCTGGCTGGCCCCAGGGATGCAGAGCAGCCCACTGTCCCCACTGAAAGGAAATGAAAAATCGGCTGATGCTAAACAGACCTCCTTCAGCAACTATAGCCATCTAAGCACTATGTCCTGCAGCGTGATTAATGATTTTTCTTTCCCTTTATGTTTAAGGGCAATGTGTTTTAGAAAGGAAGAGAGAGAAATAGAATGAAGAAGGGGGATGAAGGAGAGAGCAGAGATGCAAAAGTAAGAAAGGGGAACCGTATAAGAGGAGGAAAGGTAAGAAAATGATCTTTCAAAATGAAATGGAAAATATTTCATAGAATTAGCTAGAACTGTATATTTTCTCCTAATATGAAGGATTCCACTTCTACCCTACATAAGAATGTCAAGTTATTTTGGTCAATCTTATGTAAATAATATGCTCTACTGAAAACAGTAAAGGGAAAGGAAATTTAGAAGAGGCTCTGCATCCCCATACAAAACTTTTGTTTTTAAGTCATCTGTACCTGACCTCAAAAAGAAATGAAGTTTCATTTTAACTCTCTAGATTAATTATTGTAATTTAAGACTAAATACATTGGGAGGGACAAGGAATTGAGAGAGTGATATTTGGCACATTGATAACCCTTTCTTACTTGTATATATTACTGTGTATATACTCATATATTGTATATATATATATAGCATGATACATTGCATACATATGAAATATCTATACTTACCTATATCATATCTTGAGGGATGCAAGGTTGTAACATCTGTCATCTCATTTATTGACGCAGTTGATTTTCCAGATATGACAGTCTAGACCATTTCCCCACATGTGTCAAAGGCCCTGCAATGTGGAAAAAACTTCTGCCAAGAGCTTATACATTATGAAGGCTTGTCTTTTTTCATCAGCCTCGGCTTATGTTAAAGGTACAAAGGCTATTTTTCTTCTTCATCTTCAGTACCTGCTCTGGGCTTTCATGCATTGGATTCTCAACAGCTTTCTGTAAGGCTATAGATCTCGTGTTAATATGGACCCCATGTACTGAGGTCTGAAGGCTGTGTCAGCAGTGACTCCTGGAGAGCATCTTGCAGAAGGGCTTGGTAGAAAGAAAGGGGAAGGTATTCGGGGGTATTGTGTGCAGTTAAGTTTGAACCACCCAGCAGCCAGCAATCAAACATATGTGCACAGGAGAGAGCAAGTACATTTGCTTGGCCAAAGCATAAATTATAGGTTAAAGATCAATCATAAACAAGAACAAGATTACTGAGGCATGTTGATAGACAGCCTTAAAGACCAGAATGAAGCATTCATATTTGATTAAAAAGACAAAGACAACAAAAAACCATGTACATTCCAGAGAACCTATCAATAGATCAAACATGAGATTCCTGCTTACTAGTCAAGGCACTGGAGTGCAACTTGATTGAAATGGTTGAGAAGGAAAATTTTTTTCTACTGTATAAAGGGCACACAGAAGGGGCAGGCAGCTGGCGAGGAGGATGGTTGGTAATATCTTAGGTGTCATGTGATTAGAGAGGGCCCAGACTAGAATGTGGACTAGAAAGAGGTAGGAAAGGGTGGCTCTGAAAGGTCTTTCAGATAAAGAAATAGGAGGACTTAAAGACACACTAGTCATGGGGATTCTGGAGGAAGTAACTTGTAACACTCCAGGTGGTGTGCCAGGAGGTAGGATGGTAGCATGCCACTGATGAGGATGGAAAGTTGGGAAGGAATAAGAGTCCTGTCTCGGCTGCAGTATGAGTTTCCTTGCCACCTCTTTATTAATGCAGGTTTTATGACACAGGTGTAATAATTAATCTAAATGGCTAGCAGATGTGGCTATCCATCTTTGGGCATACTGGCCCCCAAACAGTCTCCCAATCAGCAAATTCTCAAACAAGGCCAAAGAAAATTAAAGAAAATAAATTCTGTTGAGATATTTATGGAGGCCACCTGGATAGAAATTTGACAGCTAGGAACTTGCCTGGATGCCAGGCAACTAAGGAAAGGTCAGAGCTTCTGGAGCAATAGGGCTTGTGGAGCCAAAGAACAGCAATGGCGGGGAGGAGTGTTTTGTCACATTTCATCTCAAAAAAGATTAAACATGGAGTTTTGTCTTTTAGAGAAAAACATTGTTAAAATCTTTGCCTATGTGCTGTGGAGATACCTACCTTGTCTCTTGACAAGAGTCCTACCATTTCCTTTATTTTTTTATTATTATGTTCAGTTAGTCAGCATATAGTACATCATTAGTTTTTGATGTAGTGTTCGACGATTCATTAATTATAACACCCAGTGATCATCACAACATGTACCCTCCTTAATATGCATCACGCTGTTACCCCATCCTCCCTGCCCTCCTCCCTTCTGTAACCCTGAGTTTGTTTCCCGGAGTCCAGAGTCTGTCATGGTTTTTTCCCCTCTCTGATTTCTTCCCATTCAGTTTTCCCTCCCTTCCCCTATGGTCCTCTGTGCTATTCCTTATATTCTACATATGAGTGAAACCATATAATAATTGTCCTTTTCTGCTTGACTTATTTCACTTAGCATAATCCCCTCCAATTTGATCCATATTGATGCAAATGGTAGATATTCAACCTATCTGATGGCTGAGTAATAATACTCCATTGTAAATATGAACCACATCTTTATCCATTCATATGTTGAAGGGCATTTTCTTCAATTGTGTACTCTACCCAGGCTCAAACAATCAGTGCGGGCTTTGTTTATGTATCTGTTACCTCCTCTTCATTTCTTCCAATTACCACCACCCAATGTCGAAAGTGTAACTAATCTCCCTGCCTTCCACCTCTTTCTGCTCCTGCCGAAGAAATCATTCTAAGTTGCAACTTTGATCATACCGTTTACCTGTTTAAAACTTTTATCACATCCCCTTTGCCTACTGAATAATATCTAGATGCCTGTTACTAAAATCTCTACATAAGTAGATTCAATTTCTCTTTCCATTTTCCATTTCAAGTCCATTGCATACTACCAATTCCTCTGTTACATGAGCTCTCTGCCTCAGATAAACTCTATCCTTCAAAATAACGTCTGTTCCTCTTGCTGTTTATGCACTTGTTTCAATGACAAAATCTCCTCTTTTTTTCTCTACACATTTTCAAAACCATATTCTCATGTTTTAAGGGCCAACTCATGACCTATTTCCATTTGTTTGGCCATTCAACAAATATTTATTAAATTAAGGTACTGTTGTAGACTGTGAATATGCAGTGGTGTAAGGATAGACAAGGGCCTTGCTTTCATGGAGCTGCCATTTTAATGGGAGAAATAACAAAATGAATAGTTCAAAGAAGATATAGAGAATAAAGGTAAAAAATGTACAAACAAGAGCTTTGAGGAAAACAGGTTTGCATTTCAGGGTAAAATGGAGTAAGCACATCCACCCTTTCTTTTCTACTGAAGACAGCTATAAAACCTAGACAGAATGTGTGTAGCAGCTATTTCAGGTCTGAATAGTAAATGGAACCAGATGTATTTGAGAAGATGACTAGAATTCAGAGTATCACTGAGCCAACAATTGGTTTACCATTTTTTTTTTTTCTTCTAGTATCCTCCAGACTAAACTCAGTGTACTAGGAATCCAGAATTAGGTATCTGACAAAGAACAGTCCAGGAATTTTTGCTCAACAAGTAGGAAAGGCAGAGAGAGAATGAAGAAATCCTTTCCTTTTTCCCCCTTTTTCTCCAGTCTCTCAATTTTTAAGGCCTAATAAATTCAGTGGTAGTAGGAGCAGGTAATGGGAGCTAACAGGAACCAAAGCTCAGAGAGGAATTATTTTCTTCCATTCAATGGAGCTGTGGTTTCAAGAGGATAGGGCCAACGCTTGTTGCATGTTTTCTCTCTTCAGTGTTCTTGTGCTTAGCCCCTGGTGTAGTTGCAGTTGTAGAAGTTTATTACAGAAAAGGAAGACTACAATCTCATTTTCCAACCAGAGCACCAAAAAGAGGAGCCCCAAGGACTGGAAAATGTACCAAGGAGGTTGCTCAGACAGAGGAAATCAGAAATGCTCCTACATGAAGTTATTTATGAATTCTTAGGTTAGCCTTCTTGCTATACATGCGTGGAACTGATCATTTTCAAGTATTAGACCCTGAGAGCTGAGCTTACAGACTATATTTCAGGTCCCAGACTGGCTACGAGGTGATACACATGAAGGACATATCTGCATAGCACTTCAGTGGCTTCAAAAACTGAATTGACATTGGAATGACAGTACCTAGAAGGTGGATCAGAAATTGTGACCTAAGTCTAACCAGGTCATCTGCCTACAAAAGCAAAAATAGCAACATACCTCATAGCATTTATTTTTTTATTTTTTTTTTAATTTTTTATTTTTTATAAACATATATTTTTATCCCCAGGGGTACAGGTCTGTGAATCACCAGGTTTACACACTTCACAGCACTCACCAAATCACATACCCTCCCCAATGTCCATAATCCCACCCCCTTCTCCCAAACCCCCTCCCCCCGGCAACCCTCAGTTTGTTTTGTGAGATTAAGAGTCACTTATGGTTTGTCTCCCTCCCAATCCCATCTTGTTTCATTTATTCTTCTCCTACCCACTTAAGCCTCCATGTTGCATCACCACTTCCTCATATCAGGGAGATCATATGATAGTTGTCTTTCTCTGCTTGACTTATTTCGCTAAGCATGATACGCTCTAGTTCCATCCATGTTGTTGCAAATGGCAAGATTTCATTTCTTTTGATGGCTGCATAGTATTCCATTGTGTATATATACCACATCTTCTTGATCCATTCATCTGTTGATGGACATCTAGGTTCTTTCCATAGTTTGGCTATTGTGGACATTGCTGCTATAAACATTCGGGTGCATGTGTCCCTTTGGATCACTACATTTGTATCTTTAGGGTAAATACCCAATAGTGCAATTGCTGGGTCATAGGGCAGTTCTATTTTCAACATTTTGAGGAACCTCCATGCTGTTTTCCAGAGTGGCTGCACCAGCTTGCATTCCCACCAACAGTGTAGGAGGGTTCCCCTTTCTCCGCATCCTCGCCAGCATCTGTCATTTCCTGACTTGTTGATTTTAGCCATTCTGACTGGTGTGAGGTGATATCTCATTGTGGTTTTGATTTGTATTTCCCTGATGCCGAGTGATATGGAGCCAAGAATACTATATCCAGCTAGGCTATCATTGAAAATAGAAGGAGAGATTAAAAGCTTCCAGGACAAACAACAACTGAAAGAATTTGCAAATACCAAACCAGCTCTACAGGAAATATTGAAAGGGGTCCTCTAAGCAAAGAGAGAGCCTACAAGTGGTAGATCAGAAAGGAACAGAGACCATATACAGTAACAGTCACCTTACAGGCAATACAATGGCACTAAATTCATATCTCTCAATAGTTACCCTGAATGTGAATGGGCTAAATGCCCCTGTCAAAAGACACAGGGTATCAGAATGGATAAAAAAACAAAACCCATCTATATGTTGCCTCCAAGAAACACATTTTAAGCCCGAAGACACCTCCAGATTTAAAGTGAGGGGGTGGAAAAGAATTTACCATGCTAATGGACATCAGAAGAAAGCAGGAGTGGCAATCCTTATATCAGATCAATTAGATTTTAAGCCAAAGACTATAATAAGAGATGAGGAAGGACACTATATCATACTCAAAGGGTCTGTCCAACAAGAAGATTTAACAATTTTAAATATCTATGCCCCCAATGTGGGAGCAGCCAACTATATAAACCAATTAATAACAAAATCAAAGAAACACATCAACAATAATACAATAATAGTAGGGGACTTTAACCTCATAGCATTTAAATAAGACCCAAAGTCTCATAATATAATACTCAAAATATGTAGGCTGAAATCCAAAATTACTCAACATCAGAATCCAGGACATCTCAGATTACATGAGAAAAGACAGTCAATAGATGTCAACACTGACATGACATAGATGTTAAAATTATTTGACAAAGACTATAAAGCTGCTATTTTAAAAATGCTTCAGGCAAGAAATGCAAACTCTCTTGACATAAATGGAATAATAGAAAGTCACAGCAAAGAAATAGAAGTTTTAAAGAAGATGTTATGAAAATTATAGACAATAGCCAAAATTTTTAGAAGCTCACTGGGTAGGTTCAATAGCAGAATGGAGATGACAGAGTAAAGAAACAGTGATCTTGGAGATAGATTAATAGCTATTATCCAATGTGGAAAACAGAAAATAGAAACTGAGGTACCTGTGAGATGGTTTTAAAAGAATCTAATATTCATTTTATTGGAATCCAGAGGAGAGGGAAGAAGTACTTTGTTGATAAATATTCAAAGACATAAAAACCAAAATCATTTCAAATTTGGTGAAATATGTAAGTCTATAGATAAAATTTCAGTGAACTCTGAGTAGAATAAACCCTAAAAAAAAAATAAACTATGCCTAGATGTATCCTAGATGTATCATGATCAAAATAGTGAAAACTGAACACAAAGAGAAATATTGGAAAGCAGTCAGAGAAAGACAAAATCGAAATGTATATGGCAAAGCATTCAGTAAAATGTAAAATCCTTTATAAATGTGAAGAGTTAATATTATTAATGTTGATAATGTTCAAACTTGTACATTAGTGTTATGCAATTTTTAATTTTAAAGTCAGGAAGTTGATTCAAGCTACAAGTAAAATAGGAAAGGAAGGAGAGAAGAGGAGAGGAGGAGAGGAGAGGAGAGGAGAGGAAAAAGGAAAGGAAAAAGAAGCCAGAGAAAAACAATACACTGCCTATATGACTGCAATGATTTGAATGATTGTGGATTACTCAGAAATCATGGAGGCCAGAAAAAAGTGGTACTTTAAAAAAATATATTTTACATTTTATGCAATTTTAGGTTCATAGAAAAATTGAGCAGAAGGTACAGAGATTTCCCATATATCCTTATCCCCTGCATTTGCATAGCCTCCTCCATTATCATACCTTTACACATGCATAACTTCCCCCATTATCAGCATTCCCCCATCAGAGTGGTCCATGTATTACACTACCTCCTACATAAGCATGGCCTCTCCTGCTATCCATATTCCCCCATCTGAGTGGCATATTTATTACAATAGACGAACTTGCACTAACACACCATCATCACCCAAAGTCCATGTTTACAATAGGGTTCATTCTTAGTGTTGTACTTGTATGACTTCAAACAAATGTATAATAACATTTACGAAACATGGTGGTATCATACAGAATGATTTCACTGCCCTAAAAATCCTCACTGTTCCACCTTTTTATCCTTCTCACCCACTAACTTCTGGCCATCATTGATCTTTTTACTGTCTCTACAGTTTTAACTTTTTCAGAATGTCAACGAGAATTGTTAAGCAAGTAGCCTTTTCAGATTGACTTATTTCCCTTAGCAATATGCATTTAAGGTCCCTTCATGTCTTCTAATAGCTTGATAGCTTATTTCTTTTTAACTATGAATAATATTCTATTATCTAAATGAACCACATTGATTTAACCCACTTATCTACTCAAACACATCTTAGTTGCTTCCAAGTTTTGGCAGTTATGAATAAAGCTGCTAGAAACATCCATGGCCAGGGTTTTGCGTGGACATAAGTTTTCAGCTTTTGGGGAGTAAATACCAGATAGCATGACTGCCAAATATGGTAAGAGTATGTTTAGTTTTATAAGACTGCCAAACTGCTACCACTTTTCATTTCTATTAGCATTGAATGAGAGTTCCTGTCACCAGCATTTGATGTTAGTATTCTGGATTTTGGTCATTCTAAGAGTTGTGTAATGGGGTATCTTGTTGTTAAAGTGCCTTTTCATATACTTACTTGCCATCTGTGCATCTATCTTCTTTGGTAAGGTGTCTTTTAAGGTATATGGCTCTTTTTTTTAGTTGAGTTTGTTTTCTTATTGTTGTGTTTTAAGAGTTTATTGTGTATTTTGGATTTTATTCCTTTCTCAGATATATCTTTTGAAAGTGTTTTCTTTACAAACCTTTTAAACTAAATGTTGCTGAAACAACTAGACACCCATATACCAAAAAAAAAAAAAAGGGGGGGGGGTCTGGAGAGAGACCTTATATCCTTCACAAAAAATAACTCAAAATGAATCACAAGCCTATATGTAAAATGCAAAATTATAAAACTCCAAGAAAATAACATAAGAGAAAATTTAGATGACCTTGTGGTTTATCTTTTCATTCTCTGGACAGTATCTTTTGCAGAGATAAAATTTTTAATTAATAAATTCTAGCTTATTAATTACTTTTTTCATGGGTAATATCTTGGCGTCGTATTTAGAAAATCAACAACTCCAGGGTCATCTGAGCCAACCAGAGCTTTCTAAAAAAAGAAACTTAATGGGTGGAGTAGCCTGACTCTTTATCTAGTTGTTTAGCTGGAAATATATTTATTCAAATGGGTATCTTTGGAATGGATGCCTGAGCAATAAAACACTTAATGTTAGGCATAAACCTTATAAAACAATGACAATTAAAATCTTAGCAGGACGTTTTTGTAGATACAGGCAACATGTGTATAAAAATGTATATGGAAAGGCAAAGACACTAGAATAGCTGAGACAGTTTGGAGAAAAGGAAGAATAAAGTTAGGGGAATTGCACTACCTAATTTTAAGACATACTGTATAGATATAGTAATAAAGATGATGTGGTATTAGCAAAGGGGTAGACATACAGATTAATGGCAGAGAATAGATGGTCCAGAAATATACCGATGCAAATATGGCCATTTTTTGTTAGACAAAAGTACAAAAACAAATCAATAGAAAAAGGGTAGTCTTTACAAATATGTTTTAGAAACAATTACACATTCATATGCAAACAATAATGATAATAACAACCTTGGCCTATATGTTATATCTGATGCATAGATTAACTCAAGATGAATCATAAATCCAAATGGAAAATGTGAAAGTATAAGACTTTTAGAAGAAAACACAGGAGATAATCTTCATGCTGAAGAGTTAAGACATGACATGACATGAAAAATATGATACATGAAGGAAAAATGTGAAATTGAAGTCTCTCAAAATTAAAAACTTTTACTCTGTCAGAGATCCTATTAAAAGAATAAAAAGACAAGCTACAATCTAGGAGAAATATTTACAAATCACACCTCTGAAAAAAAAACTTGCATCCAGAAAATAGAAAGGAATCTCAACACTCAACAATAAGAAAATAAAGGACTCAATTAAAACATAGAAAAAAGACTCTAATATATACTTCAAAAAAGAGACTATGTAGATAACAATCATTACATACATGAAAAGATGTGCAAAATTATTAGCCATCAGGGAAATGTAAATTAAAATCATGATAAAATACAGTATCCATTTATTAGAATGGCTAAAATTCCTTAAAAATCTGATAATATGATGTATTTGTGAGAATGTGGGACAGCTGGAACTCTCATACATTGCTGGTTGGGGTGCCATATGATACAGCCACTCTAGAAACAGTTTGACAGTGGATGGTTAAGGAAACTTCAGTGCAATGCTAAGTCAGAAATAAAAAAGGATGAATTACTAATATAGGCAACAACTTGGTTGAATTTATAAGACATTATGCTAAGTAAAAGAAGCCAGTTTCAAAGGTTATACACTGTATGATTCCATTTGTGTGGCACTCTCAAAAAGACAAAACTATGGTTAGTTCACTGAGGACAGGTCTCTGGTTGCCAGAGGATAGGAGTAGGATGAGTTTATTACTCTTTAGGAGTAACACAAAAGAGCTTTTTGGGGGAGGTAATAGAACTGTTCTGTGTCTTGATTGTGGTGGTGATTAACATGATTCTTTACATGTATTAAGAGTCATAGAACTAACTGACTTCTTCCCATAAATGTGTGTTTGCACTAGAATTTAAAAAAATTTAAAACAACCACCACAACAGTTCTGACTCAGTCAAAAAGATGTCAAAAAGAAGGTCTATCAGCTTTAGTTATAAAGTAAATACTTATGGGATGATAAAAAATGAATAGATGAATGGATTCTAGTAAGTATCTTCTAGAAACCTTGTCTTTGTATAACATTAACAGTACAGATTTCATACATAATAGCAATATAATAAGGGAGCAGAATGTATCCTTTCTATAGGTTCCTACTTCTTTCTTTGTATATACAGATGACTCTGGAAAGCAGTATAGAAGAATTTTAGAACATAGTCCTTTGGAAACAAATGACAAATAGAAAAGAAAGAAGAAAAGAAAGCCTGTACTATTGCAAACAGCAGGACAAACCTGGAAAAATTGGATATTTGTAAACATCTTGCAAATACATAGCACATACACAAGCATTTGCCACTTATGTAGACACAACCTAATGTATGATGGTCAGGAAAAGACCATGTATTTTCTATCTCTGGACAAATTAGCCTAAAAGGGATTGATGTAACTCTTTCATATTCAGCTAAATAAAATAAATATGGATTCAACCACCATTTGTGTTCCAAATCCATATTCCATGGCCCTTTCTCAAGAATTTAGGAACTAAAAATACAGTTTTTGCTCATTTATACAAATATGGCTTTTGTTTATTTACCTATACAAGGCCCAGTCTTGTATTGGACAAACTTATAAGCCCCACCAGGTGAAAAGGATTCTATTCAGCTTAAGAATTTAGCTTCTACAGAACATCAGTGGTACAACTCCTTGGAAAGGCATGCCTCCCTAGTAGATAAGTCCTTGCCTTTCATGAATAAGAACAGATTTACTGTTTTACTCCTATATTCCTCTTGGTTCAGTGTTCTTGCTTAGTTAAGAAAACCCACTTTAGGATCTGCCTGGTAACTGAAAAATCAATTATCTTTGAATTTTGGAAAAAAGGATTTTAATTCCTTTCTCCTTAGAGTATTTACAAATACCTTTAAGATAGTAAAATATCCTAAGAGAAGAAGGGTGAGAGAGAGTATAGATAAATACTTGTGCCTGCACTAAATATACAAATGTAAACTATGGAGAAATGGGGATACCCCCAGGAGTGTTTGTTTGGGACTCTCCTTAGCTATTCATTCATTCTTTCATTCATTCATTTATCCTACATGCAGGTATTAAAAAACTGCTGTGTGCCACTATTTTCAGTCATAGGCCAAGGCTGATGCTAATCAACAGGTAAAATGGGATTTTGAATTCTTGAATAAAATTATACAAAAAACAACAATAGCAACAACAACCCACTCTCCTAGTCATCCTTCCTTATAGATATACTCTCACTGTGTTTGGGGAAAATAAGAGAGGCCCTTGTTTTATGGGCTCCCAAGCCTACTGGCTTTAAAGTATGAAGAAGGCCTTAATTAGATTTTTGACTTTATGGGAAGAGAAGATAGCCTTCTTAGACATGTGCTTATGAGGTGGCTATTATTGTGGGTGGCCATGGAAAAGGTATTAAAATGTTGACTGGCAGTAAAATCACATTTCAAAGTGTGGAATAAGAATATTTTTATTTAATTTAGAAATATATTGAGGGTGAGACTAGAGAAAGGAATTACAGTAAGAGAGACATGTGTATGCTATTTTGCCAAAACTATTTGATGATCTTTGAAGAGATCATAAATAGCCTAGGAAAGGATGTACTAATTTCACCTGGATTGTTTGCTGTTACAGATGTTGTGACAAAAATTCATACTATTGGAAATAAACTGCTTTAGACATAAAAAAAAAAAAAAAGCAAAAACAGAAAACAAATTTACCATGGAAGGACAGTCAAGTCAAATAGAACTTTTTCAATTTCTTTGCTAAAATTGTGGCTTATTTTTTTTTAATTTATATTTATTTATTTGACAGAAAGAGATCACAAGTAGGCAAAAAGGCAGGCAGAGAGAGGAAGGGAAGCAGTCTCCCCGCTGAGGAGAGAGCCCTACGCGGGGCTCGATCCGAGGACCCCGAGATCATGACCCAAGCCAAAGGCAGCGGCTTAACCCACTGAGAAACTGTGGCTTATTTTGAATCCAACTTCAGTTTCATAAATTCAAATAGCTTTTGTGCTTTAAAATAAATTTCTCTGAAAAAAAAAAAAGACCTTTAACTTAGGATGATATTCAGTGTGCTTTAGAAATGATGTTTGAAAACGTTGGACCTTTTATTATTTATTTATTTCTAAAGAGATAAAAGTTTATTGAATACACTGCAACGTAGCAGCGGGCAGGATGGCAAAGGAGAGACTACTAGCCACAAGGCGGTGGTTGAGGGGCTATAGTTATAGGATAGAGTGAGGAGATATGGGAATGTATATAATTTTCCTTTTTTTGGTAACCATGCCTGGCTTTAAGTAGTAAGGTTAGCAAGGTTAGCTAGGGGTTATAGCAATTTTGTGATGGTTCATTTAATGAGCTTGTTTGTATTTACCTACTTGTAATGAGGTGGTTGCTGTGGGCCCATTTGCCTTGATCAGGCCTGTTGCCTACAAGTGGCCTCTCCATTCCCTCTGACAAATCAACAATAACAAATCTTTGGCATTCGGGCAGAGGTCTCATCTTCAGTAGTTTCTTCCTGCTGAATGAAGGGTATAGAGATGTCCCCACCTATGAGTCAACATTGGTCAGTTGGAAATTTATATGTAGGAACTGCAAAAGGCAGCCAAATCCAAGATAGAACACATATATGAATCTGCCTGAGTATAAAGGATCTTCTGTCAGCTTGAAGTTGTTGCAGTGAAGGAATCTTGGCACCAGACAGAAGGACATTGGAAAAGACAACAAAATATGATGATGTTGATGATGAATATTACAGTTACTAGAAAGAGAAGCCAGAATAAAATACCTTTGATAGTTGACCAGAATCCTCCTCCAGTCCAGGAATTTAACCAATTAAAGGAGAGAGAGAGATGGTTTAAAGCACTAATTTGAGTATTCATGTCTTTTGGTAAACTTGTCACATTTTGGGGGTAATCTGGAATATATACATAACACTTGATTTTAATGAAAGTATAGGTTCTTCCTTGAGATGAATGAAGTTATCAAGAGCCATTCAGTTTTGGAGCACCACTTTTTGAATTTGTAGGTGAATTCATATTGGGCTTAGTTAAAGGTAGTTGCTTTATGTTTGACTAAAGCATCGATTTGCAATTTTATATCAATAATTGCTGCTCCTAGGACAAATATGGCAAAGGGATAAAGCCATCAAGAAGCTCTCTTTATTTGGTGTCTACCCTTAACAATATCCTTGTCATGAGCATGCTTTGAAGGCACACACATAAGTTGTGTCTTTCCACAATGTCAGCTTTATTCACTCACAAAGCTAAGTTAAATTGCAATGACAAAGCAGGTTCAGGATTCCAAACTCAATGACCACTCACCATGTGATTAGACCTGGCTTCTTACACAGCACACGGAACAGGATGGAAGATAAGCCACACAGTCACCAAGCTAACAGAAGGGTCTGGGAAGTTAAGGAACTGAATGTGAAGTCAGTCTGTGGGCACACAGTTGAGATGAAGCCTTGGTCTGGTCTGGGCCGGCTCTTGGTCCTTACTGCTTCTGATATTCGAGCAGGGAAGGATCTCAGTTCTGTCCAGAGATTCATTGGGCAGAACCTTTGGGGGCAGTTGCCTTTTTTAAGTGGTTAGTCATAGAGGGGTCAGGTCTGAAGAGTCCGACTGTTTACTGCCCAAATCCTTCCCTTTTTAAAAGGATTTCATCAGTTTTGGGTCTGTGCAGACCTCCTCTGGTTCTGCTCCTTGTCCGTTCTGGGAAGTCAGCTGACGTTGGTCCAGCAGTATCTCCCAGCTATAGTGCCTGAACTGCTTGCATCGTTGCTCGATACAGGCCCTTGCTTCATCTGAGGGACTCCATTTTGCTGTCTACAACCCTAAGGATGAGGACTTACTGGAGAAGTGGCAGAAGACTTGTTTCAGGAGATAATGGCATCCCCAAGAGCACCATCCAACCCAATTGTAAGGAAAGTGGAGGCATCCATTATTTCCATAAACCCCTAGTTAACTTATGGAGTGGGGTATGCTCTGACGTTTAAGAAGTATTTTGTCATCCCAGCCACCCAGAATGGATCAAGGTGATAATCAAGTCATATGGTTGTTGGGGAGTTCATCCATTTTCTAGTGTTCAAATAATTATATGTCCATGTGGTTCTGTTATTATCCCCACAGAGTAACAAGCATGAAGATTGTCTGTTCATGAGCTATTGTGGCAATTTCTCTGAAGTTTACCTCAAGTTATCTAGCCTAGGCAAATAAGAAACACTTAAGGACCATGAGAACTAGAATTTATCATTTACAAATGTGTGTTATTAAAACAGTTTTTCTCTCTAAATTCACCCTTATTTCCAGAGATAGCCAAATCAAGATTAATTTGTTTATAAAATAAGCTTTAACGAACTTGGCCTAATTATTTATATAAGCTCGTTACTTTCACTATTCAGGGTCTCTTTTGGTTCCATATAAATTTTAGGATAGTTTGTGCTAGCTCTATGAAAAAGGCTCATGGTATTTTGATAGTGATTGCATTAAATGTGTAGATTGGTTTGGGTAGTTCAGGCATTTTAACAATATTTGTGTTTCCAGTCTATGAGCATGGAATATTTTCTCCTTTCTTTTGTATCTTCCTTAACTTCTTTCATAAGTGTTCTATAGTTCTCAGAGTATAGACCCTTTACCTCTTTGGTTAGGTCTATTCCTAGGTATCTTTGTTTTGTTTTGGTGTAATTGCAAAAAGGGATCAATTCCTTGATTTCTCTTTCTTTTCCCTCATTTTCAGTGTATAGAAATGCAATTGACTACTGTGCATTGATTTTATATCCTGCCACTTTGCTGAATTTCTGTATCAGCTCTACCAATTTGGGGGGAGAGTCTTTTAGGTTTTCTACAGAGAATACCATGTCATCTGTGAAGAGTGAGAGTTTGACTCTTTCTTTGACAATTTGGATGCCTTTTGTTTCTTTTTATTGTCTGATTGCTGAGGCTAGGACTTTCAGTGCTATGTTGAATAGCAGTGGTGAGAGTGGACATCCCTGTCATGTTCCTTACTTTTGGAGAAAATCTCTCAGTTTTTCCTTGTTGAGGATGATATTTGCTGTGGGTTTTTTGTAGATGGTGTTTATGATATTGAGGTATGTTCCCTCTATCTCTACTCTGTGGAGACTTTTTATCAAGAAAGGATGTTGAATTTAGTCAAATGCTTTTTCTGCATCTATTGAGAGGATCCTATACTTCTTGTCCTTTCTTTTATTAATGTTGTGTATCAAATTGATTGATTTGCAGATGTGGAAACACTCTTGCAGCTCAGGAATAAATCCTACTTGGTCGTGGTGAATAATCCTTTTCGTGTACTGTTGGATCCTATTGGTTAGAATCTTGGTGAGAATTTTGGCATCTGTGTTCATCAGGAATATTAGTTTGTAGTTCTCCTTTTTGGTGGGGTCTTTGTCTCATTGTGGGATCAAAGTAATGCTGGCCTCACAGAATGAATTTGTAAGTTTTTCTTCCATTTCTAGTTTTTGAAACAGCTTCAGAAGAATAGGTACTAGTTCTTCTTTAAATGTTTGGTAGATTGTGTAAGAGTGATGATTCACAGACCTGTACCCCTGAAACAAATAATACATGATATATTAATAAAAAAATGTTTTGTAGCATTCCACTGGGAGGCCATTTGGCCACAGACTCTTGCTTATTGAGAGATTTGTGATTACTGATTCCATTTCTTTTCTGGTTATGGGTATGTTCAAGTTTTCTGTTTCTTCTAGTTTCAGTTTTGGCAGTTTATATGTTTCTAGGAAAGCATCCATTTCTCATGAATTCCCTGATTTGTTTGCATAATATTCTCTTATAATTGTATTTCTTTGGTGGTATTTGTGATCTCTTTTATTCTTGATATTATTTATTTGGCTCTTTTCTCTTTTCTTCTTGATAAGTCTGGGTAGGGGTTTATTGATCTTATTAATCCTTCCAAAGAACCAAGTCCTAGTTTCTTTGATATAGTCTCCTGTTTTTTTTCTTTTTCTATATCATTGAGTTCTGCTCTGATCTTTATTATTTTTCTTCTCCTGCTGGGTTAAAGCTTTATTTCCTGTTCTTTCTCCAGCTCCTTTAGCTGTAAGGTTAGGTTATATATTTGAGACCTTTCTTGTTTCTTGAGAAAGGCTTATCTTACTATATACTTCCCTCTTGGGATCACCTTTGCTGCATCCCAAAGGTTCTAAACTATCATGATTTCTTTTTCATTTGCTTCCATGTATTTTTAAAAATTTTTCTTTAGTTTCCAGGTTGACTTATTCATTCTTTAATGGGATGCTCTTTAACCTCTATGTATTTGTGCCCCTTCCAAAATTTCTCTTGTGATTGAGTTCAAGTTTTAAAGCATTGTGGTCTGAAAACATGCATGGTATAATCTCTGTCTTGTTGTATTGGTTGAGGCCTGATTTGTGACCCAGTATGTAATCTATTCTAGAGAATGTTCTTCATGCACTCGACAAGAATGTATAGTCTGTTTTTTGTTTTTTTTTTTTTAAGGATAAAATGCTCTAAATAAATCTGTTAAATCCTTGCTTCATTGCTGATTCTGTGCTTAGATGATCTGTCCATTGCAGTGAGTGGAGTGTTAAAGTCCCCTACTATTATTGTATTATTATCAATGTGTTTCTTTAATTTTGTTATTAACTAGTTTATATATCTGGCTGCTCCCAGATTAGGGGCATAAATATTTACCCTTGTGAGATCTTCTTGTTGGATAGAACCTTTTATTATGATACAGTGTTATTCTTCATCTCTTATTACAGTCTTGATTTAAAATCTAATTTGTCTGATATAAGGATTGCTATTCCAGCTTTCTTTTGATGACCATTAACATGATAAACGGTTCTCCATCCTATCACTTTTAATCTGGAGGTGTTTTGGGGTATAAAATGAATCTCTTGCAGACAGTTTATTGTGGGTCTTATTTTTTTTAAATCCAATCTGATACCCTATGTATTTTGATTGGAACATTAAATCCCTTTACATTCAGAGTAATTATTGAAAAATATGAATTTAGTTCCATTGTATTACCTATAAAGTTGCTATTTCTGAGGATTGTTTCTATTCCTTTCTGGTCATTGTTACTTTTAGATTCTCTGTTCACTCACAGAATTCCCCTTTAATATTTCTTGCATGGTGGACTGCCTTGGTGGCTCAGTGGGTCAAGCCTCTGCCTTCAGCACAGGTCATGATCTCAGGGTCCTGGGATCAAGTCCTGCATCAGGCTCTCTACTAGGCAGAGAGCCTGCTCCTTCCTCTCTCTCTCTACTTGTGATCTCTCTCTGTCAAATAAATAAAGTCTTTTAAAAAATATTTTTTTTTCAGGGCTGGCTTACTGTTCACAAAATCCTTTTAGTGTTTGTTTGTCTTGAACCTCTTCATCTCTCCTTCTATTCTGAATGACAGTCTTGCTGGATAAAGTATTCTTGACTGCATATTTTTCCCATTTAGCACATTGAATATATCATGTCCTTTCAGGCCTGCTGGATCTCTGTGGACAGGTCTGCTGCCAGCCTTATGTTTCTACCCTTCTATGTTAAAAACCTCTTGTCCCAAGGTGCTTTCAGGATTTTCCCATTTTTTCTGAAATTTGCAAGCTTCAAATGTTCTATGTTAAGGTGTTGTCCTATTTTTATTGATTTTAAGGGGGAACTCCTGGGCTTGAATGCCTATTTCCTTCCTCAGATTAGGGAAGTTATTAGCTATAATTTGTTTAAATAAACACTCCCCCTTCTGCTGGGACCCCTATTATCTGGATATATTTCACTTTATGGAATTCCTGATTTTTTGAAGTTTTCCTTTGTGATGCAGTAGTTGTCTTTCTTTCTGAAGCTGAAAGCTTCTTTATTTTCCATCATTTTGTCTTCTGTCACTGACTATCTTCTTCACTTATCCTCACTGTTAGAGTCTCTCTTTTTTTTGTTTTAAAGATTTTGTTTATTTTATTTATTTATTTGACAGACAGAGATCACAAGTAGGCACAGAGGCAGGGAGAGAAAGAGAGAGGAGGAAGCAGGCTCTCCGCAGAGCAGACAGCCCGATGTGGGGCTCGATCACAGGACCCTGGGATCATGACCCGAGCCGAAGGCAGAGGCTTTAACCCACTGAGCCACCCAGGCATCCCGAGTCTCTCTTTTTGAATGCATCTCAGTAATAGTATTTTTAATTTTGGCCTGATTAGATTTTAGTTCTTTTATTTTTATAGTAAGGATTCTCTAGTGTCTTCTATGCTTTTTTCAAGCCCAGCTAGTATCTTTATAATCATTGTTTTATATTCTAATTCAGACATCTTTCTTATATACATATGGATTAATTCCCTGGCAGTGAGTATTACTTTCTGTTCTTTCCTTTGTAGTGAAATTCTCCATTTCATTATTATATCCAGAAAATATCAGAAAAGAGAAAAGACAACAATACCAACAACAACTGGAAAAAAAGAGTAGAACAAATCAGAAGAAAGCAAAATAAGAAAAAATCAAACCAGAAACAAAACAGAATAAAACAAAATGCTAGATCTTGGGTGAATTTGGTCTGCTTGTTAAAAATTAAAACTAGAACCTCAAGTAAGAAAGAAAGAAAAACTTAAATATATACAAATATAAAGTAAGATAAAATATAATGAGTGGAATTCTTTAACTTCCTTTTGCATTCAGATTTTGCCTTTTCTTCCAAAAAAAATACTCTAATTTTAGGACAAAATTACATTTTTTCCTCTCAAAAAATGTATTCTCAATCCTTATATCTTTCTTTTTCTTATTTTATTATGTTAGTCTCCATACAGTACATCATTAGTTTTTAATGTAGTGTTCCATGATACATTATGTATTAACACCCAGTGCTCTTTGCAGTACATGTCCTCCTTAATACCCAACACCAGGCTCACCTATCCCCTCTCTCTTCTAAAATCCTCAGCTTGTTTCCTGGAGTCCATAGTCCCTTATGGTTCATCTCTACCTTTGATTCCCCACCCCCACCTTTATTTTTCCTTTCCTTCTCCTAATGGCCTCTACACTATTCCTTAGTTCCACATATAAGTGAAACCATGTGTTAATTGTCTTTCTCTGCTTGACCTATTTCACTTAGCATAATCTCCTCCAGTTCCATCCATGTTGATACAAATGGAGGGTATTCATCCTTTCTGATGGCTGAGTAATATTCCACTGTATATTGGGCCACATCTTCATTATCCATTTGTCTGTTGAAGGGCATCTCAGTTCCTGCCATAGTTTTGCTATTGTGGACATTGCTACTATAAACATTGGGGTGCATGTGTCCCTTCTTTTAACTATATCTGTATCTTTGTGGTGAATACCTAGTAGTGTAATTGCTGGGTCATAGAGTAGTTCTATTTTTAACTTTTTGAAGGAAACTCCACACTGTTTTCCAAAGTGCCTCTTATACTGTTGCATTCCCACAACAGTATAAGAGGATTCCCCTTTCTCCACATCCTCTCCAACATTTGTTGTTTCCTGCCTTGTCAGTAATTGTCATTCTAACTTGTGTGTGGTGGTATCTCAATGTGGTTTTGGTTTGAATTTACCTGATGGCTAATGATATTTAACATTTTTTTCATATGTCTGTTAGCCATTTGTATGTCTTCTTTGGAGAAGTGTCTGTTCATGTCTTCTGCCCATTCTTTGACTTGACTATTTGGTTTTTGGGTGTTGTGTTTGAGAAGTTCTTTATAGATCTTGGATACGAGCCCTTTATCTGTAAGATCATTTGCAAATACCTTTTCCTCTTCTATGTATTGCCTCTTGTTTTGTTGACTGTTTCCTTTGCTATGCAGAAGTTTTTTATCTTGATGAAGCCCCAAAAGTTCAATTTTGCTTTTGTTTCCCTTGCCTTTGGAGAAGTGTCTTGAAAGAACTTGCTGTAGCTGATGTTGAAGAGGTTACTGCCTATTTTCTCTTCTAGGATTTTGATGGATTCCTGTCTCACATTGAGGTCCTTCATCCATTTAGAGTTATCTTTGTGTATGGTGTAAGCAAATGGTGAAGTTTCGTTCTTCTGTATATAGCTGTCCAGTTTTCCCAGCACCGTTTATTGAAGAGACTGTCTTTTTTCCACTGGGTATTTTTTCCTGATTTGTTAAAGATTAGTAGTCCATAGAGTTGTGGGTCCATATCTGGGCTCTCTATTTTCTGTTCCACTGATCTATGTGTCTTTTTTTAGGCCAGGACCATGCTGTCTCGATGATCACAACTTTGTAATATAGCTTGAAATCAGGCAACACGGTGCCCACAGCTTTTCTTTCTCAACATTTATTTGGCAATTGAGAGTGGTTCCATAAAGATTTTAGGATTGTTTGTTCCAGCACTTTGAAAAATGCCATTGGTATTTTGATCTGGATGATGTTGAAGGTATAGATTGCTTTGGGCAGCATAGACATTTTAACAATGTTAAAATGGATTTTTCGAACCCATGAACGTGGACTATTTTTCCATCTTTTTGTGTCTTCTTCAATTTCTTTCATAAGTGTTCTGTAGTTTCTAAAATACAGATTATTTACCTCTTTGGTTAGGTTTATTCCTAAGTATATTATGGTTTTTCATGCTATTATGAATAGAATCAATTCTCTAATTTCTCTTTCTATAATTACATTGTTAGTGTATAGAAAAGCAACTGATTTCTGTGTATTGATTTTGTATTCTGCCACATTACTGAAATGCTATATGAGTTCTAGTAATTTGGGGGTAGAGTCTTTTGGGTTTTCCACAAAAGTATCATGTCATCTGCAAAGAGAGGTATAACTTCTTTGCCTATTTAAATACCTTTTATTTCTTTTTGTTGTCTGATTGCTGATGCTAGGACTTCTAGTACTATGTTGAACAATAGTGGATAGAATGGGCATCCTTGTCATGCTCCTGATCTTAAGGAAAATGTTCTCTGATTTTCCCCATTGAGAATGATATCCTCTGTGGGCTTTTCATACACAGTTTTTATGAAATTGATGATTGTTCCCTCTATCCCTACATTCTGAAGAGTTTTAATCAGGAAAGGATGCTGTATTTTGTCAACTGCTTTTTTTGCATCAATTGAGAGGACCATATCGTTTTTGTCACTTCTTTTATTAATGTGTTCTATCACACTGATTGGTTGCAAATGTTGAACCACTCTATATCCCAGGGATAAATCCCACCTGGTGATATTGGATAATCTTCTTAGTGTACCTTTGGATCCTATTAGCTAGGATCTTGTTGAGGATTTTGATGTCCATATTCATCAGGGGTATTGGTCTGTCATTCTCCTTTCTGATGGGGTGTTTGCCTGGTTTGGGGATCAAGGTAATTCTGGCTTCATAGGATGAGTTTGGATGTTTTTCTTCTGTTTATATTTTTTGAAACAGCTTCAGGAGAGTAGGTATTATTTCTCCTTTGAATGTTTGGTTGAGTTCCCCAGGGAATCCATCAGGCCCTGGACTCTTGTGTTTTGGGAGTTTTTTGATCACTGCTTCAATTTCATTACTGGTTATTAGTCTATTCAAGTTGTCAGTTTCTTTTTGATTCGGTCTTGGTAGTGTATAGGTTTCCAGGAAGGCATCCATTCCTTCCAAGTTGCTTAATTTATTGGCATATAGTTGCTGATGATAATTTCTAATAATTATTTATATCTCCTTGGTATTAGTTGTATTCTCTCCCCTTTCATTCATAATTTTATTAATTTGGGTCCTTTCCCTTTTCCTTTGGTTAAGTCTGGCCAGGGGTTTATCTATTTTATTAATTCTTTCAAAGAACTAGCTTCTAGTTTTGTTGATCTGCTCTGCTGTATTTCTGGTTTCTAATTCATTAATATGTGCTCTAATCTTTATTATTTCTCTTCTCCTGTGTGGCTTAGGCTTTATTGTTGTTCTTTGTCTAGTTACTTTCGGTTAAGGTTAGTTTGTTTGTTTGGGATTTTTCTACTTTTTTGAGTGAGACTTGGATGCGTATGTATTTCTCCCTTAGGACTACCTTTGTAGTATCCCATAGGTTTTAGACCAATATGTTTTTGTTCTCATTCATTTCCATGAATTGTTTAAGTTCTTTAATTTCCAGGTTGACCCCAAACATTCTTTAGAAGGATGGTCTTTAGCTTCCAAGTGTTTATATTCCTTCCAAATGTTTTCTTGTGATTGAGTTCTAGTTTCAAAGCACTGTGGTCTGAGAATATGCCGGGAATAATCTCAGTCTTTCGGCATTGGTTGAGACCAGATTTGTGACCCAGTATGTGGTCTATTCTGGAGAAAGTTCCATGTACCTTCGAGAAGAATGAGTATTCTGTTGTTTTAGGATGGAATGTTCTGTAATAATATCTATGATAATAATAATATATAACTGATAATAATATCTAACTGGCCCAGTGTGGCATTCAAAGTTCTTGTTTCTTTGTTAAATTTCTTCTTAGATGATCTGTCTATTGCTGAGAGTGGAGTGTTTGAAGTCTCCTACCAATAAAGTATTATTATCAATATGTTTATTTTGGTTAATAGCTGGCTTTTGTAGTTTGCTGCTCCCATGTTGGGGGCATAAATATTTATAATTGTTAGATCTGCTGGATAGATATATCCTTTAAGAATGATATAGTATCCTTCTGTATCTCTTACTACAGTCTTTAGTTTAAGATCTAATTTTTCTGATATGAGAATTGCTATCCCAGCTTTCTTTTGAGATCCATTGGCATAAAAAATTGTTCTCTATCCCCTTAGTTTCAGTCTGAATGTATCCTTAGGTTCAAAATGAGTCTCTTGTAGACAGTATATGGATGGGTCCTGTCTTTTTATCCAGGCTGCAACCCTGTGCTATTTCATGGGAGCATTTAGGCCATTAACATTGAGAGTGATTATTAAAAGATACTATTTTTGCCATCATGTCACATGTGAAGTCCTTGCTTCTATACATTGAATCTAAATTTCTAGTCTATATTACTCTTGCAGGTCTTTCTTTTTTATAGAACCCCACTTAATATTTCTTTCAGGGCTGGCTTGGTGGTCACATATTCTTTTGGTTTCTGCTGGTCTTGGAAGGTCCTTGTCTCTCCATCAATTGTGAATGATAGCTTTGCTCAATAAATTATCTTTGGCTGCACATTTTTATCATTTTGTACACTGAATATATCCTGGCTTGCCAGGTCTCTGTGGACAAGTCCACTGTTATTCTGATGTTCCTCCTTCTGTTCATAAGAAATTTCTTCCCCCTAGCCTCTTTTTTTTTTTTTTTAAGATTTTATTTATTTGTCAGAGAGAGAGAGGGAGAGAGAGTGAGCACAGGTAGACAGAATGGTAGGCAGAGGCAGAAGCAGGCTCCCTGCCGAGCAAGGAGCCCGATGTGGGACTCAATCCCAGGATGCTGGGATAATGACCTGAGCCAAAGGCAGCTGCTTAACCAACTGAGCCACCCAGGCGTCCTGACCCCCTAGCCTCTTTTAGGATTGTTTCCTTGGATTTAAGATTTGCTAGTTTAGCTATTATGTGTCAAGGCTTTGATCTGTTCTCTTTGATCTTGGGAGGAGTCCTCTCTGCCTCTTGGACATGAATGCTTGTTTCCTTCCTCAGATTAGGGCAGTTCTCAGCTACAATTTGCTCAAACATATCTTCTAGACTTCTTTCTCTCTCTCTCAACCCCTTCAGGGATCCCAATAATTCTGATATTGAAATGATTCATGGCATCATTAATCTCTCTCAGTCTGACCTCTTTAATCTAATTTTCCCAAGCCTCCTCAATTTCCTTCTTTTCTGTCATCTTATCTTCTAGCTCACTAATTCATTCTTCTGCCTCGTTTACCCATCTTCTAGCTCACTAATTTGTTCTTCTGCCTCGGTTATCCTGGCAGTCAGATTACCAGTTGAGACTGCATTCTGTTAAAATTATTTTTAAGTTCAGCCTGATTAGATCACATTTCTGCCCTTAGAGATTTTATATTGTCATTAGTGTTTTTCTGAAGCCTAGATATTGCCTTGATAATTGTTACTCTGAAGTCTATTTCTGACATCTTGGTTATATCCCTATCCATTTTTTATGTGGCAGAGTCCACAGCTCTGATTCCTTTCTTTTCAGGAGGTTCCTCCTCTTAGTCATTCTGTTGTGGGGTGGTGAAGGGAACACACAGAGTCCAAAGTATTAGCCACGATCCAAGCAAGTTGCACTTGTTTTATAAGGACCCTAAGGTTGAGTCCTCTTGTTCCTCTAGAGTATCTTCCTGGGGAGGGGCCTGCTGACCTGTTTGTTATTCAGGCAACCATATTTGGGCAGAGTTGCCCTGCCCCCTATGAAGGAGGGCAGATGTGCTCAGTGAAAACTGTTTTGGGGGGGTTTTGTTCTCTAGCAGTTTTCCCTGGAGGCTTTCTGTGTCTCTTCTGGAGAGTCAGAGCAGAAGTGACCACACCCAAACCTCTGTCTCAGAACAGAGAAATTATAGTCTGCTCTTCCCGAGCTCTTCAAGCCACACAGTCTGGGTTTCTGTCTGTGCTGCTAAAAACCATAGCATTCCTGGTTGTGCGCCCCACAACACTCCCAGATGTCAATTCCCAGGCTGAGCACGTTTCTGCCCTTTGTGCTTCTAAAACTGTGAGCTGCCCCCCGTTCATGCATGTGCACCTGCAGCTCCTGGATCCTCTCTGGGAGCTGGTCTAAAGTTCTTTCCCCTCCATTACCAGTCTGCCAGTGTGTGCCTCATATGCATCATAGGATGTTTTTGCACTCCAGTGTTCTCTCTCCTTCCAGGTGACAGCTTATGGCCACTTCCTGCCCTTCTGTTTATCTTCCAATATCTGCCTGCAGAATCAGCTCTGTACTTCATACCTTGGGAAAGGTAGTATTTTTTTTTTCTACTTGTAGAGATCCAGATATATATTCTTACATCTCAGGCTGATTTCATGTGTGTTCAGAATGGTTTGGTAGATATCCAGCTAAATTCAGGAGGCCAGTTTTAATAGGGTCCTCCGCTCCTCTGCCATTCTTCCCAGTACCCTCACAAGTATTCTTGTTGAGAGGATATTTAGATTCATGTCATCTCATTGGACTGACACAATGAATATTGTGTCACAATATGATGTGAGCTTGATAAGAGCACAGCTGCAAGTTAAAGTATATTTCACATTTTATTGCATTCAATTTTACCACCATACACACATACAAAAAAGACTGTCCAAAAGTCTGAAGGCAGTTCAAAGAATTATTATTAGAAAAAAAGTATAACAGTAAATATTATATAAACTATGATATTAAAAAGTAAAGCAATCCAGGGAAAATAAAAAAGTGGTATAAAAAATTAAATTATTATCCTCTTTTTAGCTTATATGTGAATAATATTTCAATAGTTATAATAATAAACTGTGAGATATATTGAGAGCATTGTGGAGGGCAAATGTATGCATGTCATAGAAGAAGAGGTTAATCCTCATTTTCCTACTAATTAAAATTGAAAAATCAATAAATTGCAGTATAAAGATTAAGATTAGAAATCTGGAGACGAATAAAAGTGACAACTGAAGGAGTTGGAAGTGGTTGCCCTCAAAGTAAAATATGTTAGTTGGGGATACAAAGAACCTCTTTTTTCTGATAAATCATGTGAGGCTGTTTTATTTTTTAAAGAATACATATTGATAAAAATAAACCTGAAAGAAGGAAACTAAATTGTTTCTTTAGAGACCCGGAAAGTTTAATAGGGCTTCTTGGAAAGGATAGGTGCTACTAGAAGGATATGTATTATCTCACTCAATTCTCAGTTCATTCTATGATATATGATATTTTTTACTGAAGAAATCAAGATTTCAAGAGAATAATTGCAGTGGCCGATGTCATGCAATTATTAAGTGGAAGAGTCAGGTTTAAAATCCAGGTGTTTAAAGTAAGGACTGTCAGGTAGTAGGATGAATACAATATTTATAGGGAAAGCTAACATCTTACATGGAATATGAAACATTCATAGGACTCAAACATGTGGAAACATGAAGGAAGAATATTCCAAGTATAGAGAATAGCTTTAGAAAAACCATTGTTAGAAAAATGAGGAAGGCTTAGAGGCAAAGGACCTATAAACCAGGAGAGTGGGGAGATGAAATTCAAGGCCAAGTACAGAATCTTTTGACAATGTTTATCATCATTTTTGGACACACCAATTTTTTTCTATTTCAAATTATAGTGTGCTTCCCAGTCACTTTTAAAAATTCTTCATATTAACACAAAGCTGGTCACATGCAGTACTAATTATACTTATCTGGAGTGAAATAGAAATGAGAGTATTTACATTTTACATAGCCATAAACATATATATAAGTATCTACATAGACAGGTATAACATGTAACAATTAGCAAGTTCCTACTTTTTTGTCTTACTTGATTATTGCAACAAACTGCAAAACTGAAGATCAGCTATCATAATTACACTTACTTTATAGATGATAAACTGCTCCTAAAAGCTGCCCAAGGTTAGACAGTAGGTAAGAAGTATAGTCAGAATTTGAACTCAGATCTGATGCCCAATCACAGTGTTCTGTTATTACATGCCGTCTTCTCTAAATGCCTACAAAGGCTTCTCTATACTTACTGAACACCATGAAGTAATCTAAAAAAGTTATGTTACTACTGGGAAAGGTAGGATTGTTCAGACACTGACTTAGGAATTTTATTCCTAAGCCTGTTCTCAGTTAATCAATCTGAAGTCAGGCCAATGGCACAAATAGAAAACAACTATTTGTCTTAGTATTTTAGAAAATTCAGCAAAATTCAGACCAAACAACTGGAACATTATATTTTGCAGTTGTCAAACATCTACTCAAGGCTGAACATCTGGATAAACATTCAGTCATCCAGATGTTTTCAAATGGCTCAACATTTTGCAACATGTCTACCAAATATATAATCAATTGAATGCTTTATAAATATCCGGATGTTTTAAACTTTGAATTTACTCTACTTGTAGATGAGTTATCAACTTCCTTTTTCCCACCTAAAATAGTTACCCTCTCTCATGAGATGCTTAAATATGATAAGGTATATGGAGAACCTTCATACCCTGAGATATGAAAAGTATTAATGTTCTGGCTGGATGTTTACATGGCCAAAACTATGTATTACTCATCATGGGATGGCTTGTGAAAAATCCTAACATTTCATTTGTTATTAATTAATACTGGCCCACCCACCGGAACATGGAGCTGACTTTGTTCTCCAAATTTCTCCTGCTTCAAGTAGTATCCATCCTTTTCATTTCAAATAATTATTATTTTCTAGAAGTTAGATCCTATCTTTTACCCTTTAGCAATACAAGAGCACACAGAAAAGAGGAGAAAAAATAAAGTAACAGATCAAGGCATATCCTTCATTGGCCTCTTCCTGGTTCTTGCCTTTTTCAAGAGAAAATCAACAGCCAGCTCTCTTATTAAGTCCTTTTAGGATTTTGTGGCCTCTGACATCAGTTTTAATTAATTTATTATTTCACTGAAAATCAAACTGAATGAATGGAACATTGCATAAGATAATGTAAGTAGTCAAAAAGAGGCATAGTATCATAATGCTTTGGAGTTTATACTCTCCTATTCTTCCTTATTTTCTCCTCTTAATTCTCCTACTCAATATTCATGATAGGTTTGAGAAATTAGTAATGTGATGCCCATTTTACTCATAAAACCACTGTAGCTCAAAGAGGTTAAGTAACTTGTAAGAAGATGGGTCTTCAACCCAGGCCTGATTCCAAATCCAGTGGGTTTTTTTTTTTTTTTTTTTCAGTCAATCAAGTTTTCTGATACTGTGCTGAGTGAAAATCCTAGGACTTGAGATATTAATTAAGTGTCTTGTGAAAAGGATTACTGTAACTGAATGTTTATGTCTCCCCAAAATTCCAATATTGGAACCTCATTCCCTGTGTGATGGTTTTTGGAGGTGGGACATTTGGAAGATGGTTAGATTATGAGAGTGGACACCTCATATATGAGATTAGCGCCCTTTTATAAAAGAGTCCACTGAGAGCTCTCTTCCTCTTTCCACCAGTGGGAAGACACAGTGAGAAACTGGCCAAAGATGGCCATCTAGGAACCACGAAGTCTGCCCATACTTTATTTATGCTCCCTCCTTTATTTTATGCCCCATCCCCGTTTCTTATTTCCATCAAAATTTTATTTTTTCTGAAATATTGTCTTCCTCCTTTTCTGTTACCCTGCTTAATAATGTAGTCTAAGAATCAGCAGACATCAAGTCTGTGGGCATCTTGATTTTGGAATTCTCAGCCTACAGAACTTTGAGAAATAAATGTCTATTACTTATAAGCCACTCCATTTGTGGTATTATTGTTGCAGCAACTTGAATAGACTAAGACAAGGATGTTCCTTGGAAAAGTGCTTTGTAGAAATTAGTTAACTTTAACAGCATTTGCCAAACTTACTTGGCTATAAAAGCTTTAGCCAAAAACACTTAAAAATTCCTATAGTTCTATCATTTTATAGAACAATTTGGGAAATGATGCACTATTGCAGACTTGCTCTCAATTACAGCTTAGTCACTGATGTCAGCAAATCCTCCTTCATTTCCTTTTAGAAATATTTTTCTCATCTCCTTACCATCAGTCAAGAGTGGGTGCTTTCATATTATTTACTTGATGTGCCTTTCTTGGGGATTTTCTTATTCTTTCTTATCTGCCTAGATTTTATTTCACTAAGGCTGCATCTTTTATTCTATGCCCCAACCCCACTTTTGGTTTCCATTAACAAAATTTACTTTTTTCTGAAACATTTTCTTGCTCCTTTTCTACTAACTCGGTACTTTAAAATGTAGTTACCAGAGTATCAGCATCACCTAGCAATGCAGAATCTAAGACCCCACAGCAGACCTGATGAATCAGAATAGACTTTTAGACAGAACACCGAGATAATCCCATGAACATGAAAGACTGAGAAATCCTGTTCTATCACAGTATTTAAGGCCTCCCTTGGTTTGTCAACAATTATGTCCTCACACCTATAAAAAGATTAGTTGTGAAGAATAGGTCCCTTGCTGCAGAGTGAATTATATATAGATTATTAAGCATGCATGTTTATACATATACTTACAAAATCACAATTATGTCATTTTACTATTACATATCTTTCAAAAGTTCCCCATAGAAGGCACAATAAATTCCAAGCTCCACAGTATGAAAGACCCTCATGATCTGGTCGTGCTTAGTCTGTCAGCCTCATCTTCACCATCTTTCCTCAAATCCACTGTTATTTATGTTCCAGCCATACTGAATGACTGGAATTTGTTAAACACTCAGTGTTTTTTCTCTTGTCTCTGATACTTTATTCATTCAGCACTTTCCTATATCTCTTTACTTGGCCTATGTCTACTTGTCTTTTCGGTTCCATCATAGCTGACTGTGTCTCTGGTAATTATTTTCTGACCCTTTCAGGACCCCAAATCAGTCTACAGATTCATTTATTTCCTCAATAAGTACTGATTACATTTCCATAATGTACCAACTACCTTTTTAATAGCATTTAACATAGTTATTACAATTGTTTGACTTACCATTCTTGCTAGATTAGAAATTCTTTGAAGATAGGAATATATTCATTCATTTAATAGATATTTATTAAGTACACCCAACTACATGTTTTATAAGTGGTTCCACACATGGAGAAGGTATGTTTGAAAGTCCTTTATTAAAGAGGTAAGGGAAAGGATCTGCTTGATATCCTTGGTGTGGTCTCTATGGGATGTTAGAGATTTCATCTTAGTCTTTTTGCAGACAACTTCAATTCAGAAGTTTCATTCCTATATTCTCCAGAGTGTCCTAATTTTTCATTTAAAAAATACAGCTACCATGATAATCAAACTCAGTATTCTCATCATCTTTTTTTTTTTTTTTTTAAGATTTTTATTTACTTATTTGACAGAGATCACAAGTAGGTAGAGAGGCAGGCAGAGAGAGAGGAGGAAGGAGGTTCACCGCTGAAGAGAGAGCCCAATGTGGAGCTCAATCCCAGGACCCTGAGATCATGACCTGAGCCGAAGGCAGAGGTTTTAACTCACTGAGCCACCCAGGCACCCCAGTATTCTCATCATCTTAATCAAGGCTTAAAATGTGGGTATGTTTTGTTGTAGGAGAGATTGTACATGCAAAGGAGGGATACAGGCTGTAGCAAAAAGGAATGGGGCTCTGAGGCTAGACCTTTCTGGTGCAAATTGCCATTCCAGTGCTTATCTATTTGACCTTAGAAAACTTATTTCAACTTTCTAAAATTCCATTTGCTCATCTCTAAAGCAAGAAGAACTTCTAACTTAAAGAGCTACTGGAAAATGTGCATAGAACACGTAGCACAGGAAATAGAATAAAATAAATACTCCATAAATGTCTACTACTACCACTGCTGCTGCTACTGCGGCTACTACTTCTACTATTTGTGCATAGGATTTATATTCGAAGAAAGTTTTCAAAGCAATATTGGACTATACAAGAAGGTATTGCTGCTGATAAAAATATGAGGCTTTTTCCCATATATGAGGCAATCATTTACCTTCTTTCCTTCTCCAAGAAATCAAAAGGAAACAATAGTCCTTCTTAATTGTAACCCACTTAGTTTACCCAGACTCCCAGACCAGCTCTAACAAATTGAGGATAGCCAGCTGCAAGGTTGTAAGTGAATTGTTACTTCGCAGACCATAGAAAACTCCAAAAAATTGGGAAAAAATACAGACATAATAAAATCTCATTTGACACTCAAGTCCTTGGCTTGGGACAATAACAAAAATGTTCCCAAGGACAGCAGAGACCTTTTCCATTGTTCGACTCAGCATTCCACTCAGGACTTAATGACAGAAGGCACTGCAGCGGTAATTATTCTCCTCTGGGTCCCACCCAGGCCGCCTTCCAGCAGCTTCTCTGTAGCCCTGCCCAAGCCCTGTAGAAGGGAAGACGCACAAAGGGGGATATTTGTGGTCAGACTGTCTCCAATTAGTCAGAATGAGAACAATGATTAGCCTTTCTTCTAGACCAGCCTGGGAAAAAAAAAAAAAAAATCCTGCATTTTTGGGTGGGATGGGGAAGGAATTTTTGGCCAAGGAATCAAATTTTAACCAGGAACTTTCAGGGATCTATATTGACTGTGACCTATTTTTCCCAAAGCAATCAGAGCCCCAGAAACTCATAAGAGGTATGTGACCAGTGGGCTTAGAAAGGACCATGTGGCTACTAAACCACTGCTTCTCAAAGTCTAGAGCATGTAAAATTTACCTGGAGGCTTGTTTTAAAAAGGCAGGTGCCCATCTGTGGAAACTGAATCAGTAGGTGTGGAATAAAGCTCAAGAACCTGAAATTTAACAATAACCTCTCTCCCCAGATTAATTATATTCCTGGTGATCCACATACCAAAGTTCAATGGGGGAAAATTGCCCTGGATGGTGTCTGAGGACTGGTTGCTAACAGTCCGAGGTTCAGGCCATACCAAGCTTACCTTCCAATTCATATGTGATAAAATTATACTAAGACATTAGTAGTTAGCATCTTGACTAAAGAGTAATGAACAGAATAAAAGTCAAATATCAGATTCAGTCCTAATTCCTATACCAAAGGACTGGAACTGCATAATTTTCTAGGACTCCTGTTCTTCCTAAGATAGAAAAAAAACAAGGTTGCTGTTTTGAGTAAGTGAGGCACTATGTTGTAAATGTTCTTATAAATTGTAACATGCTGAGCAAGTATTTTAGTTGTAGTTAATATGACTCTCTCAGAACCAAATGCATTTTAACAGTGGGATCCTAAACATTCTAAAAGTTGTCATAGAAACAACCTTTGAATAGAAATTTAGAGATTTTAGAGCCACTAATATATAGATTTTAGAACAAGTGAGGGGCTATCTAGGGTCTCCAAATCGCACTGTGTAGATTAGGAGTACACATTACTAATGTATACATATTTATGCATATGCATCTGTGTATACAGCTATACAGATGCAGTGTATATGACTCATTTCTTATTTGTAGAACCAGTAGTTCAAGGCCTCAGCATCTTCTATGACCTGGACTCACTCATTACTTTTTCCTGAAGTCCTTATACTTCAGTGAAAATTGGTGGAAAAAAAAAAAAAATCCCGTGACAACTTTTCCACTTTGTTTTTTAAACCCATCTGCTTATTAGTCAATAGCTTCTTGAATTCTTTTAGACTGTAGAGAATTTTCTAAGCTAGCTCGTAGTCTTTTCTAAATCTAGGGTTACTGGATTACTGAATTGTTGGAGAAAGAAACACCCTTGTTATTGGCTCTTGCTTACCCCAGAATTCTGTTGGATGCTGGGAAAATACCTCAGGGCTCTGCACTAGCACTGGTAATTCTTGGGAGCTCCTTCTCTGTACTTTAGTACCTGAGCAAACTTAGGAACAATTTTAGGAACACGTTGGCTCTAGTGTATGTGAGAGCAGAAAATAAAAATGGAAATAAAAACTGGGGGCAGAAAGGGAAATAATGTGAGGAAAAAAACTAAGAAGAGTCCCCAAGAAACTCTAGCCAAATACGCTTAATAATTTTTACATCTGGTAGGGAAATAGCCAGGAAAGAACCCCTATGTAGGTGGTGGGACCTGAGGGAATGTCAAGTTGATGAAGCTATCATTCACATGCTCCAGCTTTGGCCCCCCTCACCCATCCAAGTCTCACATGCTGTTCCTTAGATCAGCAAAGGGTCTCTTCTCTGCAAATGTACCTTTAAATATCAAGGTCCTCTGTAGCCCCAGTGCCTCAGCCATCAGGAGAGCAGAGGGCTTCAGTCAAAAAGCTGCTCAGGGACAGCTACTACTAATAAGCAAAAAGTCAGAGGAAATGGATACTTAACCTCCACCATACCCAGTATATCACACCTCCCTCACAACCCAGAGGAGCCCCCAAAGAGACTGAGGCAGGCTGAGTGCTTCCAAGCATGAGTGCTGGCAATGCTGGATGTTGCTGACAGTTCTGTGCATAGACAACTGAGGAAAGCTGGCGGGCGTAGAGAGAAGTCCAGAGTGTTTTCACCTTTATTAGCTGTGCTCTGAAGCAATTTGCTTTAAGCTCTCTCAACCCAGTTTTTTGACCTATCAAATAAAATGGACAATATCTTCCCTAATTCCAACAGCATGGGGTTGCTAAGAAAATTGGAGTCACAATCCAGTATGAAATGGCATCTGGCCATCAACTCGTGACGTGTTCTCCTCATTCCTATAAAGAATCTAAGAACACATCGAGCAAAATAAAATTTTAGTGACAACATTAAGAACTTCACCTATTAACTATCTCTACTCTTCTCTGTCGATGCTCTAATTCAGTATCAGCCACTGCTGGACACTTGGAACTTGCTGATTTCTTGGCTTTTGTTATTGGTCTCTAGTAATGCATTTTCTAGAGGATACATAGGGATGGTAAACAACTTATTAAATATACATACAAAAGAGCATGTATAATATAGTTGTAGAGTTTTAAGAATAACAATAAACAAGCATCCTGCTTAATAAATAGGTTATCACCAATACCTACAATTTCCTGTGGGTTCCTTTCTGACTATATTCCCCTCCCTTTTCCTGAAAGC
Source organism: Mustela putorius furo (assembly GCF_011764305.1). NCBI lineage: Eukaryota > Metazoa > Chordata > Mammalia > Carnivora > Mustelidae > Mustela > Mustela putorius. The sequence continues at coordinate 3,616,268 of NW_025421424.1, forward strand.
TATCTACAATACTACATTTTGTTTTATCATTTGTTTGCTTTTCTCTGTGTCACTACCACAAAAGTATGTGTCCTTCAATAATAAATTGATTAGTTTTGCCTCTTTATTTATTTATTTATTTTTTAGTTTTGCCTCTTTATTAAACTTCGTTTAATGAGATCATACTAATGATCGTTATTAAACTTCGTTTAATGAGATCATGATATCATTCAGTGTGGAGTTCCCAAGATTCACCCATACTGATGCATATAGTCCTTTAAATTTTATAGTTGCATATTATTCCACTGTATAGCTAAACATAATTTATTAAGTTTCTTCTAATTTAATTATGTTTCTTCATAATTTATTATGTTTCTTCTGATTATTATGTTTCTTCTATATGCCTTCTTCTATTGATAGACATAAAGGTTATCCCAGTTTTTGTCTCTGTATCTTCTCTGGTGTACATTTCAGTTTTTCAAGGAGTATCTCCAGGAGTAGAAGGAATTGCTGGTCATGAGGTACACATACATCTTCAACTTTAACAGATTATACAGACGTGTCTATCAATGGAGTGATTATACCAATTTATGATTTCACCAACAGTGTATGAGTTCCTCTTGTCCCATGTCCATACAAGCAATTGGAATTGGCAGATTTTATAGTTCTGGTGAATTTACTGGTTTTAATTTGCATTTGCTGATTATTAATAAGGGTGAATATATTCAGATATGATTTTTGGTCATTCATGTGTCTTCCTTTATGAATTACCTGCTAATATGGACTACTTTTATATTTTTTTTCTTGGTTTATATATTCTGAATGCTAATTCCTTTTCAGTATGTGTCACAAGTATCTTTGTTGGGTGTGTGGCTTATCTTTTCATTTTATTTATGGTATCTTTTGATGAAAAATAATTCTTAATTTTAATGTCAAATTATCAGATATTTTCCTTTATGCTTTACATACTTTGAATCTTGTACAATAAGTCTTTTCCTATCCTAAGATCATAAAGAATTCTACTATATTGATTCTAAAAATCTTTAAGTTTTGCATCCCAAATTTATCCTATCTGAATTTTTTTTAAGTTTTATTTATTTATTTGACAGAGAAGAGAACACAAGTAGGGGGAGTGGGAGAAAGAGAAGCCAATGTGGCATACATGTTTATAAATGAGTTTGACTTATAACATTCCCTTCTCATTTTTTAAACTGTTTTTGTCTGGTTTTGATATCAAGAATATACTAGACCATGATTATTTCCTTCCACTCCCCTGTCCCCCATGATCTATCTGGAGAAGTTTTACGTTTTTGTATTTTCTAATCCATAGATGTTTTATTAAAATTCTCTACAAAATTCATGCCTATTATTTTCATTGTAGGATGTTTTAAAACTACTATTTAATTTCTTTTATTTCTTATAGAACTATTCATGTTTTCTATTTCTTAATGAATACATTTAATAACATATTTCTTCTAGGGATTAAATACTTCATAAGTTTTTAAATGTGTTGCATAAAGTTATTAATAATTTCATTTCAGTCAGTTAAGCGTCCAACTCTGATACTTGTGCCTTCTGTTATACTCTTAAAATCTGTGCATTCTCTCTCTGTTTTACTTAGCAAGATTATTTATTTTCTTCTACTTTACAGGTGTATTCTGTTTTTCTTTTTTCTAAGTTTTATGAAGAGTACATCAATTTTCAGACTGTTTTCTCTTTACCAGTATTAGTAGGCAAATAATTTTTTAAACCATCATGTTAGCTATATCTTACAAATTTTTACATATGCTGTTTTTCTTAACGCATAGTTTTAGTAATTTCCATTATGATTACTTTGTTGATCTATTAGGTTGTATAGAAGTATGGTTTAAAAAATTCTCATCTGGGGGTGCCTGTGTGGCTCAGTCAGTTAAGCGTCCAACTCCAAGTCATGTTCTCAGAGTCCTGGTGAGTAAGGGACAGGCAGGGCTAAATAGGGAGAGATAGCTTGGGGGCTACGTGTGAGCAGGCTCACATAAATCAAAATGTGGAAAAATGCTATAGATGAGATATCTTCATAATAGTTACAAACAAAACCAGAAATAAAGGAAAATAAGGAGACCACCTTGTTTGTCTTAAATGTTATAGATAAGGTATTTTCATGAAAGTTACATGACCACTGAAAGTTACCAGACTCCAAAGGATAAAGTAAACATGGTGCTACCAGTAATGACATCAAGAAGATTTAAGTTCCCTGGTCAGTTTTCTACAAAATACCAACCATAAAAGGGCTGTTACCACCCATTCAGGACCCCTCTCAACCCTAGGCAGCTTTTTTTCTTTCCTTTTTGTTCTCACTTTCACTTAATAAACTTTCACTTCACTTCATCCTTTTGTGTCCTCAAGATTCATGCTTTGATTCCCAGAGACAAGAACCCTGAAACCTGCAACAGTGGGGTGAGCCCAGGATCAGGGTCCGTGCTCAGCAGGGAGTCTGCTTGAGGATTCTCTTCTTCCTTCTCTCTCTGGCCCTCTCCCTGCACATGTGCTCTCTCCCCCCTCTCCCTATTTATTCAAATAAATAAGTAAATCTTAAAAAAAAATCTAATCTGAAAATAAACAAACAAAAAAAATACCTCCTACTGGGAAATTTTTAAATAAATGAAAAATAAAAACAAATTTTAAATTATATTTTAAAACTATTTTCAAATAAATAACCACTAACACACACACACACACACACACACACAAACACACACACTTACAGAATCAGTTGTGTTTTTTGTATTCATTAACAATGAACAATCTTTAAAGAAAATTAAGAAAACAATTCCAATTATAGTAGCATCAAAAAGTATAAAGTACTTTGGAATAAACTTAACCCATAAGATGAAAGACTTGTACACTGAAAACTACAAATATTGCTAAAGGAAATTGGAGAATAAATGAAACAAGATGGGATTGGGAGGGAGACAAACCATAAGTGACTCTTAATCTCACAAAACAAACTGAGGGTTGCCGGGGGGAGGGGGTTTGGGAGAAGGGGGTGGGATTATGGACATTGGGGAGGGTATGTGATTTGGTGAGTGCTGTGAAGTGTGTAAACCTGGTGATTCACAGACCTGTACCCCTGGGGATAAAAATATATGTTTATAAAAAATAAAAAATTAAAAAAAAAAAAATTTGTGGTGGCCCAAGTGTAAAATAAAACCAAAAAGCAAAACAAAACAAAATTATAACCTAAGATATCATTTCTCACCTATAGCATTGCCAGATTGAAAAAAGCATGACAACACTTTCTGTTCTCAAGGCTTTGGGTAAATAAGAATAGTTACATATTGTTGATAGGAATGCAAATTGGCATTTGCTTTTTGTCATCTAACATAACTAAGTTACATGTTTATCTTGTGACTCAATAATTTAATGTCTAGAAATTTACCTTAAAGTTTCCCACCAACCACATGAAAATAAGTGTGCACATTCCAGCTTTATTTATAATTGCAGAATATTGGAAATACTCTAAATTCCTAAATACAGGAGAGTAGTAAAGTAAACTATGGTATATCTGCATATTATACATTATAACTTATACAAGAAGTGTTTTATATATTATATATATATATACATACACACACACACACATATATATATGGAAAATGTATTTTCCGACACAGAAGATTTAAGATTCTAGGCCTAGTGTATGAACATTTCACTAACTTTTCTATTTGTTGCTGTGTCACTGCCCAAATTCTTACTGCTATCAGTACTATATAGATGTGCTAATCTTACCAGTATTGAGTATTATAATGATAATTTGAAGACTCTAACTTCATATATGTAAAATGACACCATCAGTTTGCTTTGATTTACACTACTCCAGTTAATACAAAAGATAAGCAATTTTTATATTTGTTTTCTCTTTGTGCTTATCTGTGGATTTTTGGAAGTCTAAGAAAAAAGAGTAATCAAAAAATAATATGGCTTCAACAAATCATTTATATATCATCCAAATGATCACTTTAGAAGAATTGCTGAGTATATTATTATTAATGAATAATGGCATACCCAAAATGCTTGACACTCCATCTTCTATATAACAAAATCATTGTCAGTAATAGTCATTACGTAAAATGAATAATAATTGTAACAAAAAAAAGGAGAAATATTTTTTCACATATCTTACAGACCTTAGGATTTAATTTCTACCAGGTTTAAAAGCAGTCATAAGATTGGATATTCATTTTTTATCCCAATATCATAGTCTACAACCAAAACAAAGTAATTATTTCCATCTTGAAAAAACTGGCTTTTTTTGCGTTGTTTAGTAAAGATTTATAAAGTCCTGAAGTTGTCAAATGTTGACTGCTTCCTTTGCTCTTTTCTCCTTGTCTTTGAACTGCAGAGAAATGTCCATATTTATTCTGAAAAGGTTCACTTCCTTTCTTAACCAGATTAACTTTTTTTTATCTGGAAATAGTATTGACCAAGCAGGAATATCAAAATAGATTAAAATATCATTCACTGTCATCTCTTCATCAAAGTCTTTGCTTCATTTGTGCTATTTTCTTTTTCTTTTATTTTTTTTTTCAATCCTGTCAGTGTCTATGCTAACATTTCCTTTCTTTTCCTTGGTGTCAATGCTTATAGAAAATGATTCCTTGTTGTCTTTCATCCATGTGTCATCTGAATCTTGTGTTGTTTCTAGTATCAGTGCTTTGGATGTGCCAGCTTGCACTCTTCACAATTTTCATAAACTCTATGCAATGTTGAAGGTATTACATATTTCAAAATAGATCCAGACATTGCTACAATTGCCTCTTTTGTTTTTTAAAAATTTTTTTTGCTGGTCTCCACTGGGTTGTTGCCCTCTCATGTTGGTATGGGTTTTTCACTTCACATTTCTTTACCAAAAGCAAAAAAATTATTTAATACTTGCTGGTCTCAGAACAATATTCCAAATGACTGAAAGGTCCTTCAAGTTTCTATAGGACAGAAGTGCAGAATTTGATAGCTTTCATTTCAATCTGGCAGTTTTAACTCAGGTATTTTTGTCAATATCTTATGTAAAATATTTTATGGAAATCATTATCTAGTAACTATAAATGAATTAATATAGCAAGAATATCTTCAAAAAGGCCAATTTATATAATGACTAAATGGTACTACTAGAGTAATGTTTTATTTTCTAGATTTGTTTTTTGGCTTAAAAACAAATAGTGAACAATTTAAAAGGGAATACACTTAAAGTTTCTAACTGTTTTCCAAGATTATTTAAAAATTTTATCTATGAACTTAAATTTGCACTTTCCAAAGAGAAATATTATACCTCACAGTTTTCACCTTGTTCCACTGTTTAAATTTTAAACACAAATAATAACTCCATGTGGTCATATAGAATGACAAAATGGAAGTCATTCAAGTTTTGTCTCATCATTACTATAGTCACAATGCTATCACTGTTTATTTCAGATCTACAGTTTAAAATCAGGTGTATATAGCATTATAAGAATTATTGATGAAATTTTACATAAAGTGCACTCAAGTTATTCTGAACTTTATTGTTCTTGGAATGAATGCATATATATACTTGAGTCTCACTGTATTGGGGGCCAAGTATGCAACTGGGAGTAATCCAAATTAACTCCTGTGTGGAATTCAGTGTTTATTAAAAATTAAGAAAAAATGTGCTCATTAGAAGCTAAATACGCATTACAAAAATCAATATTAACTGTAACAATTGTTTAGAACTTAGGCCAACAAAGAATTCTGGAGGAAGATATATTTTATCATTGGTGTTCTTTAAAATTTCCAGCATAGTGATAATAAAAAAAGCAGATGAACTTTGACTCAGTTTTATTTTGTTTATATTTATCCTAGAAAAAGAGTTCCCCCTGTTGGTTGCCCAGCAAGGACTGCTTTTCAATGCCACATGTCAGGTAGGCCACCATTAATAAATAATATTTGAATCATTTATTGAATTCATGTCTCTATTTCTTCACATATTATTTTCTGCCCCTCATCTCTTTCTTACCCATGGAGGGCTCCAGGTTCATGTATGTTAGACTTCTTGATATAATTCCATGGGTCTCCAAATGTCTATTTATATCTCAGAAAATTTTTTATCTCTGTTCTCCAACTTGGATACTTTATCTTCAAGTTCACTGACTCTTCCATCATCTTCATTTTATAACTAAGCCCATCTAGTACATTTTCTGCACTTCAAGTGTAGTATCTATCAGTACTACTCCCTTTTTAAAAATTTCTTTTCTAAGAATTTTGTCATTTTATGCATTATGAGCATATTCTCATTTACTTTGTTAAGCATAATTATAATAGTTACTTTAAAATTCTTGTCTATTCTGACATCTAAGTCATATCAGGATTGGTCTCTTTCTCCTTAAGAGTTGGTCAGGTTTTCCTATTTCTTCCCATGTTAACACATTTAAAAATTTTTTTCCATGTTAACAAATTTTTTATTATATCATGGGCATTGTGAGTAATATGCTATAGACACAATTCTTTACTATTTCTCTGAAGAGTGCTGGTGTGTGTGTGTGTGTGTGTGTGTGTGTGTGTGTTTTAGCAGGTACTTGATTTTACTGGACTTACATTGGAAACTGTCTCCCTATGATGAGTAGCAACTTAAGTAATCTCAGTTCTGTGATGTTAGAAGAGTTTTTCCAAAACATGAGCAAGAAACCATGAGGCGTCAAGCGCTGATAGTGCCAAATTCAAACATGAGTTCAGAAGCCCTGCTCTGGCAGATAAAGCCAGAAGTTAAGAACTTTTGCTCTGTTGAGTGACACTGGTAGTGGTAATAAAGAGAAGGGGGAATAACTAGGTAACATTTAAGGTTATTACCATTTTAAATTAAAGAGATTCAATGGCTTTTTGCTTTCTCTAGTACTAACTTTTAACTCCTTGAGCTTGGTATTTAAATTTTTCTAAATATTAAATTCTATTTACTTTTAATATCTTTACTACAGTTACTTCTACCTCACAGAAAAACTCAAACTAATCTGGAATATTCATCCCTCAGGTTTATTTCTGCCTCTATTCCTCTGCTTATTACTGTATCTTTAGTCTCTAATATTCTGCATAGTCTTTGTCCACTGGAAATCCTACTTTATCCATCATAGCTCAGATAAAATCCTACATCAGCCATTGTGTTTCTGTGATTACTTCAGTCCACAGTGAAATATACTTCAGTTTTCTCACTTACTACCTCTTTGAACCTCATGTCTTCATTTATAAAGGAGGTGTTATTATCCCTAGTTTATAAGAGTGCTTTGAGGATTAGAGATAGTACTTTTAAAAAAAGACTTATTTACTTATTTATTTACTTACTTAAGAGAGAGAGATAGAGAGAAAAAACATGCCTCCCTTCCCCACTGCTTGGGAAATCCCAAGCAGACTCCCCACTGAGCTCTGAGCAAAGGTAGGCTCAGTCTCAAAACCCATAGGATCATGAGTTGTATGCTTAACCTACTGAGCCATCCTGTCACCCCAGGTTACAGATAATATTTTTAAAACAAAACATAATAACACAATTAAGCAAAATTTACTTTGTGCCACACATTGTTCTACAGCTAAAAGGAAATCCAAGATTTAAACCCAGTTAGGTTCAAGAGCCTATATATATTCTTATAGCAAATATACTATGTTACTCAGAAAAAGAGAACATTCATTAGTTGCTATTATTATTTTTACAAGTATGACTATTAATTTTCTCATGAATGCATTTCTTGTTTTACTGAAAAGATTTTTGGGCCTTTGAGAACAGGGACATTGCCTTATATATATTTCTTACTTTTACAGTATTGTGTTTACATAGGATATGTTTAACTAGTATTTGTTGAATAAGTGAATAAATGATGAACTATTTACAGAGAGATTATTTACCTCTTAGATTTTAAAATCACTAAGTTTTACCTCTCACCACATCCTTCTTGGAAAAAAATCAGAATATTCATACAATGCCTTCTTCTAGATCAAATACAAATTCCCCCTAGAGGCTGAACTTCAGTATTGTTATTGATTGTTTCTGTGCACTCCTGGAGATATCATTATTAAGCACTATACCAGGTTTTGCATCCCTTGGAGCCTTTCCCATCAGGATCTGTATTTAGTGGCTTCCTGTGACTGCTGGGGAGAAGTTGAAACCCCAGTCCTGATCAGGGCAAGCAAAGATTCTAAAGGAAAATAAGGTTGTGATGCCCACAACAGATTCAATACTCTGGATTTAACTGAAGTATAAACTACTGAGCAAAAAAAAAAAAAAAAAAAAAAACATGTGTGCAGCAAAAATTTGCTGCAAACTGACTATTGGGGATTTTTTTTTTCTCACATTCTGGAATATCTAGGGCTAGCTAAATCTGGCCTAATTGGACTAGCAGTGTGAAGGAACTCCTGTGTAATATTTAGCATTTCCAGTGACTTTGGCATTAAGGCTAGACATTTTGTTTCTTAAGAAACAGGTTTTTTTGCACATCTGTCCTAATAACCCTGTCATCCTTTCTTCTCACCAGAAATTGTCTCAATTCTGAACATCAATGGGCTATGTCTTTCATTCCCTTATGACATATTTGGGGACTTCCTTCTGTTACCTATTGGCGCCAAACTATGAATTCAGGGTCACAGGCCTAGTCCTTTAAGTGGGAAGTTAGAGTAATGTCTCCGGGGATCCTGTTTCTTCTCTCAGTCTGGGAATGGAATCAAGCCCCACAATTACCTTGTCAACCTTTTCTCCAAGAGGCAAACCAGTTTTCCACACTGTGCATTGTATAAATATATCAAACTTATTCTTCTGAAATTATTGCATGTTGTCAGGCAATTATCTATATTTTCACAATAATTACAAATGTAATTATGTAATTATTATATAATAATTATAACCATATTTTTACCTTTTAATTTTCTAATTTAAGTATCATTTTCATGCAATTGAATACACATATGTTGTTATAGGTACAAAAGATTTTTCCTTTTTTTAAATATATTTTTAGAAACAGCATTATTGAGGTACAATTGGCATAAAATATAATTCAACCATTTAAAATGTATGTTTCAATGAGCTTTGATGAATGCTTAGTCATGTAATCACCACAACAATCATGAAACAACAATTCCATTACCTCAAAGAGTTCTGTCAGGCCCTTTGCACTCATCCCCCTTCCTGACAACCCTGGCTTCTGGAACCATTGATATATTTTCTGACACTGTATTTTTTTCCTTTTATAGAAATTGTTATAAATGGAATTATACAGTATTTAGTATTATTGTGTCAATAGATCATTCCTTGGTAGTCCATAGTTACATACATACTAATTGTTTATGCATTAAGTGCATAATAGACATTTGAGTTGTTTTAAGGTTTTTAGTATTATAAGGCAAGCTGAAATGACTATCTAAATATAAGTCTGTGTGTGAACATATATTTTTGCTTTCTCTTCGGTAAATCCTTCAGTTAGACTGGTAGTTTGCATGATAGGTAAATGTTTAACTTTTTAAGAAACCATCAAATTGTTTTCCAAATTGACCATACCACTCTGTAATCACTCCAGAAACATGAGGGTACAAGCTGCTCCAGCACATCCTTACTAACATTTAATATTGTTTTCATTGTGATTTTAATTTGTACTTTCTTAATAATTAATGACAAACATCTTTATATGTGCTTTTATGTCATTAATCTATCTGTGTTAGTAAATGTCTATTCAAATTTCTTGTCCATTTTTTTTCAGTTGGGTTGCTTATTATTTAGCTGTAAGAATTATTTATATATTCTGAATATAAGAAAATTACCAGTTATTCTGTTTTGCAAATATTTTCTCCCTCTGTGACTTACCTTTGCATTGTACTTATAATCTGAATTTTGGTGAAATCCAATTCATCAATTTTTTTTTCTTTTACAGTTGACACTTTTGTATCCTATCTTTGAAATCCTCACTTCACCAAAGGTCATAAAGATTTTCTTGTATGTTATCTTCTAGCAGTGTTAACAGTTTTAGCTGTTACATTTTGTTCATTGATCATTTTTGAGCTAATTTTCAAAATATATGGTACAAGGTAATGGTCTGTATTCATGTTTTTGCATACTGATATCCAGTTGTTCCAGCAATGATCAGTTAGTGCAGGAAATTTCCTTGCCATTCATTTAGCTACAACTGTACCTTCTCCAGTGAGATCTAACTCTGGCTTTGGGCAGTAATTCTCCCCTCAAAGTGTATTCTTACAAAGTTTCCTCTAGCCTTACAGTGTTTGGCATTCTCTGTACATCTTATTCTATACATCCTATAGTTACACTTTTCTCATGGCCCATTACTTTTTTTTTTAATATTTTATTTATTTGTTTGATAGTGAGAAAGAGAGAGAGAGCGTGCACACACACAAGTAGGGGGAGCAGCAGGCAGAGGGAGAAGCAGGCCTTCTGCTGAGCAGGGAGCCGGATGCGGGGCTTGATCCCAGGACCCTGAAATCATGACCTGAGCCGAAGGCAGACACTTAACGACTGAGCCACCCAGGCGCCCCCCATTACTTCTTTATACTAAGCTAATGCAATAGACTTATCAATCAGGAATTATACCTAATTTGTTGGACTTATTTTCTTTTTCCTGATGAATTCACCCTTTTGCCATTATGAGATTTCTCTTTATTTCTAGTAATACTACTTGTTTTTAAGTCTATTTTGTATGATATTAATATATCTAGGCCACATTTTTTATGTGTATTCATTAGATGATACATATTCTTGGGGCACCTGGGTGGCTCAGTGGGTTAAAGCCTCTGCCTTCAGCTCTGGCATGATCTCAGGGTCCTGGGATCGAGCCCCACATCGGGCTCTCTGCTCAGCGGGGAGTTTGCTTCTCCCTCTCTCTCTCTGCCTGCCTCTCTGCCTACTTGTGATCTCTGTCTGTCAAATAAATAAATAAAATCTTTAAAAAAAAGATGATACATATTCTTCCATTGTATTACTTTCAAACTATCTCTGTCTTGCTTAGAGTGTCTTTATATTTATAAAGATATAGTCTCTCTTACTTTCTAATGCAGTTATCAGTATGGTTGGTTTGTGTCTGCCATATTGATATTTTCTTTTCTTTTCTTTTTTTAGTTATGGCATTTGTTGAGTTGCTACTGTGGTTTCTTTTCTCTCATTTTCAATCTTCTACAGATTGGCATTTAAAAAAATATTTAGTATCTCCTCTACTGGCTTTTAACTATACCTTTCTATTTTATTTTTTAAAGTGATTTCTGTAGAGCCTTGAAGCAATCACAGTCAACTCTGAATTAATATTATATCAGTTCATGTATAATGTAATACACTTATAACAGTATTCTACAATTATCTTCCTCTCATTACTTGTGCTATTCTTATTATATATTTTATGTCTTAATGTACTAAATCTCATAGTACATTGTTATTATTTTTGCTTTAATCAGAGAATACTCTTCTGACAAATTAGGAGGTGAAAAAATATATCTCTTATATTTGCCCACATATTTACCATTCTCAGTATTCTGAAGATCTGAATTTCCATTTGGTTTCATTTTTCTTCACTCTGAGGAACTTCTATTAATAATTCTAATAGTACAAGTCTATTGGAAAAACTCTCAATTCTTTCAACCAAAAATATCTTTACTTTGCCTTCATTTTGAGGAATATTTTCACTGGAATTGAAATTCTAGGTTTATTCCTTTCTTCAATTCTTTAAAGATCTCATTACATTATTTTCGGGCTTCCATCATTTTTGATGAGAAGTTATTAGTAAGTCTTATTGTTGTTTTGTTATGTGTGTCTTTTTCCTTGGTTGCTTTTAGGATCTTCTCTTTATCATGGGTTTATTTGTAATGTGTTTCTGTATAGATGACTGTTTATACTGCTTGCAGTCCATTGACCTTCTTGGATCTGTAGATTTATGTTTTCAATAATTTTGAAATATATTTAACTATTAGCTTTTTAAAATATTATTTTCCTGTGTCAATCTCTCTTATTCTTCTGGCTCTCTGATTACAGATATGCTAAACTGTTTCATTATGTTCCACCAGCCAGTACAGGCTCTAGAGGTTCATCATTCATTTCTTGTCAGCCTTTTTTCCATGTGTTTTGATTTGCCTAGTTTCCATTACAATGCCTTCAAGTTTACTAATATTTTCTTCTGTAGTGTCTAATCTGATAGTAAGCCCATTTGGCAAAATTTTCATTTTAGATATTATATTTTCTAGTTCTAAAATTTCCATTTGGTTATTTTTTAGTCCTCTTTTCTCTGTTTAGATTCTTATTTGTTCCCTATATGTGGTAAAGTTTTTCCTTTAAATCCATGTGCATGTTTATAATAGATATTTAGTCTCCATGTGTTAATTTCATCAGTTCTCTCTCTTTATTGTTTTTTTTTCTTCAATCAAGTGTTAGTTTTAACTTTATTTCTGAAAGTACAAGAAACGGTTGCATCAAAAAAGGGTGGATCATCTCTAGAAGAGATGGGTCAAATTCTCTACCAAATTCCTGATATGGTTGGTGCTTCCATCTTCTATTTTTCTGGGGAGGAGGAATGAAAGTTTAGATTACTACCCAAGCCCAGATGCTCTTGCCAAAAGGTCCTTAATAATAAACTTTTCTCTATAATAATGAGCTATAGAAGCAACCATTAGTGTTAATTATCATTACACTTGACAAGAATATGCCTAGTCTTATAAGCATTTTAAAAATTAGATCTGAAATCCTCCCAGTGGCTTTGCAAGATGGGTATCATTATCCTTATTTCATAGAAAATGATCTGAGGCTCAGAGAAGTTCCACATGGGTCTGTCTCTCTGTCTACAAATCTCATGCATTTGGTATTTTCCACACTGCCTCTTTTCTCTGGTTGGTTTTTCTATGAGTGTTCAATGAAGACCCACCAGGCGGTCCTGTCATAATGCATCATCGCTGCTTCATAAGCATGGTCCCTTAATTTCTGTTGGCCTTGCCAGTATCTGATGTAACCTACCCTCTTTTCACATCCTTTTTAAAAAAATCCCGTATGTGGTAAATATCTCTTTCCTCAGCTCCCCTTTCTTCTTTATTAATAAATTCTACCAAAAGAGAATTTATTCATCAGACTGTCCACTTCTCCCTAGCACCCTTAGAATTAGAAATAAATTCCCTGAAAGTTTTATAATTCTACAAATAAATTCAGAGATCAGTATACCACCTCTTTCTAATTTGGGGGAATAAAAACTACCCAGATGCATTTAGTCGTTGGTGTCAAAAATCCTTTCTACACATTTCTATACAGCCAAGTAGCCACTTTAATCTAACTCAATTATCATATAATTTTTATTTATAGAAAAAAATTAGAGTTCCTTACCCATTAAATACATCTTTCTCTGTAAATGTTTCTAAAGAAGAGGGACTCCCTAAGGATTAGGGTCTTACTTTGTTTTGTACCTTATCCTGTCTGATCAGATAAAGCTCAAGTGTCCACAACCCAGAGTTTCAACTCCCCCAGAAGGACTGCAGAAAGAGTGCATTTCATATTATGCTCTTCTTGGCTGTGAAATCTTTCCCCCACAGTTGAGAGATTTTTAAGAAATTCTGACACACATGATTCAGTTGCTGCCTCAACCTTGACAAGACCTAGAAGATTTTAGGCTAGTGTCCATTCTGTTAGGCTAGCTCTTGCTTTGCAATGAGGATAGGCCAGTAGGCCTATTTTAATGAGGGTCCAACTTGTACATTATCACTAAAGATTAATTTGGCTTCCTTGCAACATCTGTGTTCTGCTGACTCCTATCTGTTCCCCAGGCTGCAGGGCCAAACACATCCATCATCACAGACAGGCCCTTGGAAGCCACCCCTTGCTGTTGCTTCCACATATCAAAAAACGAGTCAACTCAGGCAGGGAGACTCCTGGAATAGCTTGTCCCAGGGGCTCCCTCTCCTCAGAAGCCCTTCCCAGGTCTCTCCACTCACCTTTTGGGGCTGAATCTTATGAAGGCAATAATACAGCTGAGTCTTTGAAAGCACAGCAAATGGAGCATGTTGAAAGGTGGCTTTACAGAGGCATTACAGCCACCCGGAATCTGGCATTTCTGCCATAGCTCCCTACCCAAAATAGCAACTGGTGAAACTTAACCTGAACACTGTTGTCAAAAACAAGTGTGAGTATTTTAGTTAATGTTTGGAAGCCATCCCATCTGTGAGTGTGGGTTCACCCTGAGGCCCAGTGAGGGATTTCAGGGGCCTGTCGTGTCCTAGGCTTTTGTCCTAAAGCTTTCCTTGCTTGTTGACGGAGTGCTGCAGGTGAGCAGGAAACTGTTCCAAGTGTGTAGTTAAGAGAGGAGCTGAGAGAAATCCATAGGCACTGGCAGTCTTCAGAGCCACAGCTCCACACAGTGGGCACACACTCTTAAAAAAATTTGTCTTCATGGGTATGGATGACTGCCCTATATTCAGTGTGCTTGGGGTGTCCAGGCTTCCAGAAGCAGAACTCTGACCTCACATCAACTCTGCATGTTATAGGCAGGCGCACTGCCACAGGGATAGACAGCTGTGAAATAGACCCATCTGTGTCACATAAAATCCACATGAAGAAATGTAATCAAAGATAATCCAGACAGTTTGGAGAGGTAAGAATTTTCCCGATAATTGAGGTATTAAGCCTTGGCTTTAGGCTGCATAGGAAGTCATACAGTGGGTTCAAGCATGAGATGCATCATTTTGAAAGACTGTTTTTGAGGACTCTTCTACTCTAAAATTACAGTCTATGAATTCTCCAGTCAGCAGCACATATACTTCCTGCAAATGTGTACATCAAGCCATTTACAAGCTTATACCATATATGTGCTTAGTCTTAGTGCCTCAATTAAACAGAATAAAGAAGCACAAAAGCCATTTATGCACGTTTGCATAATGGTACAGAGGTGTACATACAGACCAGCCAGGGTGACTAAAGAGCCTGGGAGCCTTCATGCTGTAGTTTAAGTGATTAGTTAATTGCTAAAACTAACAAGCAAATAGTCATTTTTATAACCTTTTCCTTCTTCACTTTGTTGAACTGAATAAATAGTGAGGACCCTCTAAATAATATGATTCTTTGGAAAAAATGGGAGAAAATTTAGATGGTTGGTAAGTGCAGAAGATGGAAAATCATGCTTTATTTTTCAGAAATATCATTGTGCTTAAGAAAACATGGAAGGAAGGAGGGGAGGGGGCCAAGGCAGGAAAGCATTTCCCTGATACAACAGTCATTAACACAGTGTAGAGGGTATTGGGTTGCCCCCTGGACACCAACACAGAGCCCTCCCCCCTACCCCACGCAGTTTGGTCCTCTAGTGATCTGCTTCTGCTTGGCACCAGCTGGCTTAATGTACAGCCCCCTCACTTTATTTATTGCCTCTTATTCTCTTTAAAGTGAAGCTGGGGGCCTTTGTACTGACATGGATCAATGAGGGAGTGTTTACTCCTTACATCAGATGGGGAAGAAAAGAAAGGAAAGTTGTAGAGGAAGGAGGAAGAGAAACAAAAAATACAGTGGACAAACTTGAAGTGTTTCTAGTATAACTGCATTGGAAAAGCTAAGGAAGACACCAGGATGTCCCTTACAGAGGACTTTTAGGGAAACATTAAGGCAGAGTTAATAGGGTAGGCACTTTTGCAGACTGTACTCCAAACCTGGTTAGGAAGCATTTTGTTAACTGCCTCAGATTCTACTTATTCTCTACTTTAAGGTGTGTGTTGGGAAGGGTTAAAGGGCAAATCACATAGTTCTGACCTACTCTTACCTGGTCAGCTTATTAGAAGCACATTCACCAGTTATAAAATTCACAATCATATGAGGTGTTTTTAATGGTTATCATTTATCAGAATGAGCTAGTGATCTTTATGTCAGCCAAATCTATACAGTGAATTGGTCTGAATAACAAAATGGCTTCATCCATTATCCCTAGTTGTCTTTAACAACTACATCAGAGTGCACTTAATGACAAATGTAATTATACCAATAGAATATCTACCATTTATTTGTGCAGGCACTTAAAAATTATCTTGACTTCTCTCAACAACACCGCAGATTGGTATTAACAAATTAGGGAACCAAAACAAAGAGATGTAAAGTTCCTTGACCAAAGTCACACAGCTAGTAAACTGGGGAGCCATACCTCCTTCTATAGCACTACTCTATGCCCCCTACTCAAATGTTCTGAATGCAAACATAGTCTAATCAAATTTGTAAACAGGGATTAGGTAGAGATGACAACCTAAACTGTAGTATAGACTCTCACCTTAATCATGCTCTGAGAAGCTGAGGGGCCCTTAGCTGCACTGTCTTGGTTCAGCAGAGGTGCTATAGAGAAGGAGGTAGGAACACTTTGGCAGCTGTGATTTTCTCCTAAGCACCAAATATACAGAAATACTATATCTTCTCTCTTTCTCTAACTCACATGAGCAAAGGTCAGGGAGAAACTCACTAAAGTTCAGATAGAAGGGTTTTACTGGCTGTTGCTGATCTTATAGATGATCAACAAATCCCGAAACAAGAAAGACCATAGGCCACCTCCTCTCCAGTCTGTACAGGGCTAAGACCAATGTTGTTGTGAAAGCTCACATTCACACTTGTCATGCACTAGGTGATTTGGGATCCACGCTGATCCAAATGCTTAGTTACTGGAAGCCTTGTGGTTTATTGTGTCATCCCAGCCTTGCCTAGGAAGTTAGTAGAAATGCAGAATTTCAGGCCCTACTCCAGACCCACTGAATCAGAATCTATATTTTCACAAGATCCCCAGTTTATTTACATGTACATTACAATTTGGGAGATATGACTCTAAGGGACAGTTGTACATGAAGAGTCTAAAATGCTGAACTCTTAAGGAGACAGGTTACTTGTCAGGAAAATGCAGCTGAAATGGTTTTTATAGTACGTAAGTATAGGAACTGCTAAAAGGGCATTTTTAGCAAATGTAGTCCCTAAAAAATGTCCTGATTCATGTTATAAGGATCAACACATCTTTAATTGGTTCAGGCATCAGAAGCTCTAAATTTTACAGCCTAGATATAGTCTCAAAATGACTTGTAGAATATTCATGGAAGGGCAGTAAGTCTTGCTTCATTGGTCTCATGTCTGACTCTGAATTTCCTTTCTCTAGGATTTAAATTTCATTAGCAGTGTTACAGTTAGATAGGCATAAGGGCTTTTGCATGACTTTTCCTCAAGAAATATAAAATTACCTTAAGAAGAATAAGTGTAGAATTTAACCAGTACCAAAAAATAATGTTTTATATTTAAGATGATGTGATAACTTTAAAGCTACAAGGTGAAACTCAAGGAGGTAAAAAGGTCTTTACAGAATCTCTCTGTAAGCATACAGAATTATCAAAAACGGTGAGGCCAGTGTAGCCACCGCATTAACCTAGGAGTGCCCATTCAGGCGACCCTTGGTGAGGCAATGAGTACCACTGGAAAGCTTCAAACAGAAGTAATTGCTCAGTTCTCTAACAGGTCACCAGTTACTCAAGATGAAATCACACAGATGAGTCTTTCGAGAAGGAACTGTGTAAGCCATTAAGAGTCTTCACACCATATTAGAAAAGGATAAAAATATGACAGAAAGACAAGAGGTCGAGAAAAAAGGAGGGAAATAAAGAGAAGAGAAGGAGAAAGGAGGAGAAAGGAAGGAGGGAGGGCCAAACAAAGGAGCAAAGATGCACCTGATTACTTTGAACTAGGTGCTACAGTAGGTCTTTTAATACAGTATCTTCTCAAATATGGTTAATAAGATTGAGGCCCAGAGTTTTAATCATCTTCCCAAGGTCAAATAATAAATCTGAGTACAGAATTTTTATCTAGGTTTATAACACCAAAGCGCAGTGTTTTCTAAATGTCTGATGATCATAGAATCACAGACCACTCCATTTTCAAACTGAAAAGAACTTCAGAGAGCAGAGCTTGGAAAATCTGAGTCTCCTAGAATTGAAGCAACTGGTGGATTCTAAATGACCCACTGGAAGGCATTTATTTGCCTGAGATCACACAGTTGGTAGGCAAGAAAGCCTACAGAAAACAGCTACTTTTGAACATATCACCATACACAGCAGATGGCTATTTTGCAGAGCATAATTATTGAGCAATACTGTCACCACTCACCTAGTCTGAGATAGTTTGCTCAGAAGTGCAAAAAATTGGTTTCCACATGGCTGGAACCAACTTAGGATTTGCAGGTGTCCAAAACTTAGCTACTCCTAAAAGTTATCTTGAGGGAATTGGCTTACCCAAAGTTAAGTATGACTTCCTGTTTTTAAGAAATAAGACTTAAACTGCTTGTTAAAAAAAAGCTCATTGAATTTCTTGGCCAAGATAAAGCTTTAAAAAAAAAAAGTTTATTTTGATGATATAAGTATAATTGAATCAGAACCATATGGATTGCATTCCCCCTTTTAAATTGCACATGAATTAGAAATTAAGTGTTCATTCTCCTCAAAGTAATTAATGACTCAATTGATTAAATATGATACTGGCCTTAATCACCATGCTGAGCTCACACTGGCTCCCTTTTATAGGAATCAAGATACCTCCTAATTCCCAAACTCAGACAACTCACATACATTCCGGTTTATGTCCTAGGGCAGTTTTGTTTTATCCCCACAAATAAGATATGTTCTCTGATAAGAACATGAGCAACCTGATCATAATGCAGCGCCTTTGCTCAGACCTCTTTTCCTTTAGGTGGGCCTTAAAGGGAGGGGAAGGGCAACTGATTCTGTTCTATCTCCTGATTGGGTTGAGCTTTGAGGATAGAGGCAGAAGGCTGGGAACTGGGAAGCTTCAGGGAGGTGGGCCCTGTCTGACTAAAGTACCTCTCCAGTCTTCATCGTTCGCAGAGCTATAGTCCCTTGAAAATATTATTCTCAGCCAACCTGGCTTAATGGATTTCTTGGTCACCTCTCAGCCAGTCTAGCTCCCAGTCTTCACGCTTGTCTTCTTATCTAGCAGATCTCAGAAGGATGGCAAGTAGGTGTGTCTCTTTCAGCACCACTAGTTTACATTTTGATTGTTCCTTCTGACAAAGGCATTCATGTTGAGCTCCTACCTCTTTGTCAGGCTCCATACAAGGCAGTTTTCTCACAACTACAGTTAGAGGTGAGGTAGGTATTTTCAACTTTGTTGAATAGAAGAGGAAACTAAGATTTAAAGAGGTGGAGCCGTGTGCTTAAAGCCACACAGATTGGAAGGGGCAGAGCTGTGATTTAGATGACTCAGTCAGTTCTAGATGACTCCAAAGCCTGCTGCCTTTGCACCATACCTTACATCTCAGATGCTGATACAGACTTACATCAGCCTTCTGTCCTAAAGGGCCACTAGCCCCCATCTTTCTTTTCTGTCGCTGGTTTATTTTAGAAGAGATAGGCATATGTCACTGATGCACATGTAAGACGAGACAGTATTCATTAGTTCTTATCATTGTTTTATCCCCACAAATAAGATATGTTCTCTGATAAGAACATGAGCGACCCAAACCCTACCCAAAGAATCAAGAAACTGTGGAAAACCATCTTTGTGCCACCCTTTTCAGCTTCTACACTTTCTGTGCTTTTCATAAAATTTATTATTTTGAAAGATAAAACTAGAGATATATACACGTATTATTGAATGAGTTTAATGTCTGTTACTTCAAACAGTTGTTCATTTGTTAAATTCTTTGAGAGTTACTACTTGTTGAAATTTAATATAATGGTAGAATCCTATATATGTTTAAAAGCATGCTTTCAAAATTCACAATATCCCACAGATAGACCTAGTATACTGGATTACTACCTATATGCACACAATACTCTGTTGAACTACTTGGACACAGGAAAACCACACATTTTTATACTGTTCACTCCCTCATAAACAAACACACCCACATAAACACATGGAAACAATATGCAAACACAAAGAGAGTTGCAAATGTACTCACAAATAAATCTGCAAAAAATGGAAGAGTCACATGCTCATTCACACTTTTCTCTCACCCTCTCTTCCCTCCTTCCTTCCTTCCCTTTCTCTTGTTTTCTTTCTGATACACACAGACACACACCTCAAAGCCTTGAAACAAATAGCTTTTCAAATTGAAATTAGAGCAGCAGAAATCTCTTTGATTCAAAGTTTGCTCTCTTATAGATCTGAGGAGTAAGTGTTTTTATAGGTCCAGACATGCTACAGGGGTCTCCATTTGTAATATTATTGCTTTCATAAGGACACTGTTCATTCTAGATCTTAAAAAATCCTTTCCAAGCTCTCAAGCTTCCTATGTCCTCAAACATGAGGTTTATCCAAAGGAAAATCTTGCTTTTTTTTTTTCTTCTTCTTCTGCTGATGCTTCTCTTCTCAGTTCTCCCCTGTTTTTACTGGTGAGAGTGGCCAAGCACAAAAAAAGGAAAATTCTGTTCACTCAGAAAAAGTTTATGAAGCCCATTTGATAAGCCATGGTAAGGATAAGGTATATAACTCTGAATAATGGTTTCAAACTTCAGAGAATAATGCCAGACACAGATTTAGACATACTAACTCAGAATCATTTGAAGTTCATTTCCAGAATTGCAACAAGAAAAAATTGCAGAGAAGAGGGTGCGAGCTACTATGCCTGAGGGAGAAAAGAAGGTCTTTACCGAATAGGTGACATTAACTGAGAGGAGTTAGGTAAGTTTTGTAAGCTGAGTAAACCTCATGTGTATAGGCCCAGGACAGGGAGCAGACCATGCCTGGGACCCAATGAGAAGCTCAATGTGGCTGGGGTCATGAGTTGAGAGCTTCAGTGGCTGTGGCAAAGGGTGAGACTGGAATGGTAGGTAGAAGACAGTAAGTTTAGACTTTTTGGTACTGAACTCAATGAGCATCAATACAGGGCCTTATGTAGGATGGTCATCTGGGCAGATTTTAGTTTAGGAAAGAACTCTTTCTTCAGTAAAGAAGATGGAGAAACTGAAGGCAAGAGCACATGAGCAGTTAGAGGATTACTATGTTGACACCAGAGGGAGAGAGGGCTGTGTACTCAAGCAGTGACCCACTTCCATGTCCAAAACGGAAACTTCGCAATCTCCTCTGGACTCCCATTCCTCCTTCTCCCATCATTCCCATCCTCTATATCACCAGTGTCTTAATGAGTCTGCCTCATAAATTCTTCTGAAATCCATTGCCTCTTTGACACCCTAGACTGTTTCGGCATCCCCTCACCCCCAAAAGAGTTTCAGACTCCTTTGGTCAGTCCTGTTCCATGCCTAAAATTATTGACTAGTATCCACTTTCTTTAAAGTCTAAACCCATTAATGAGAAGCATAAGACCCTGCTTACCTCTCCAGCCCCATGCCTAACTACTTCCCTTCCAGTTTCATCAATCATCTTGCTCTTCCTCACTAATGCCATCCTGTCTCCTGCTTATATTACACATATTATTTCTTTGGCCTAGAATAGCATCCCATCAATTGTTTGACAAATTCATTCTTCAGGAATGAAAATGTATATTACCACTTCAGTTTAGTTTGATTCAACAGGTTCACTGAATATATTCAACATATTCTGGGACTGCTACTGGATTCTTCTCTTCCAGAGAACCTTGTGCATAGCTCTATTGAACCATCTCTCACACTGGACTGCAAGTGTTACTATTATTTTTTTAAATAACATATCCCTATACTCACATCATTCGTAAAGAAACCTGGGTCTTAACAAAAGCTTTTGGCGCTCAGTACAAGTCGAAGTGAAAAATAAAGTAAAAGAAGATGATTTCAGAGACATTTCTGAGGCTGACTTCACAGGTCTCAGTGCCTAAATACATGGGCTGGGTTGGGAGGAAGAAAGAATATATTTCTACCTCTAAAGACTAATGTTTGGTGAGCCTGGTGGTGGGTATTACGGAGGGCACATATTGCATGGAGCACTGGGTATGGTGCATAAACAATGAATTCTGGAACACTGAAAAGAAATTTTCAAAAATAAATAAATAAATAAATAAACAAATAAAGACTAATGTTTGGTCTCTAAATGACAATGGAAGCAATTTGCATTGCAAAGGAACAGATATTAAATTTATTTTGCACATTTGAATTTGCGTACTTGTGGGGCATCCAGATGAAAATTTCTTTTGGTTGTCACCGATTCAGAATGAAGCTGAAGCCAGAAAGTATACATGCTTCCCCTGAGAAAGCATGTAGAACAACAAGAAAATGAGGCTAAACAGATCCTGGGGAACTTGGAGCCTGAGAATAAATAATAATTATAATAATAATAATAAGGGAATAAGCATCTTTGGAGATCCTCCTGCCTTGGCCCCGAGTATTTGTAGAAGGAACAAGAAGGCTGTGCTTGCATCTGTATAGGGTCTGTTTTGGTCTTTAGTGGCCAAAGACCACTAGCTAGTACCTAGGTACTAGGTAAGGGTCAGGCCTGCACTTCCCAACTAATATTCAGCATGCAGCCTGCAGTCACTGAGTTTGGGAGGCTACTGCTCAGTGAGGTGAGGGTCCACGTTCATAAACTAGAAAAGACCCTGACACCCCCATGAAAGAATTATTCATACACTGCAGGTATCTGGGAAAGCTCCCCATTCATACCTTTTAGTATCTCTTAAAAGGCAGGAGCTGCATACATGTGGAATGTCCCACATATGGCACCTTAGTTAGAGCACTGTTGGAGCCCTTCCCAATAAAGGCAACCCTCTGTGGGCTATCATCTTGGGAATAAGCCCACCTTCCCATGAGTCTTAGGTTACTGAGTTTCCACATGCTGAAACTAGACCATTCTAAAAACACTAGGAGCAGGTATTCATGCTCTCCTAAATATCTCAAAGCATTAACCAGAAGAGATGATTTAAGAAACTGAAAATCAAAAAGAATCAAATGTCTATTTTGAGCTAAGGTAAGGCATATCTTATTGTATCTTGATACCATTAAAACCTGAGTGTAGGGCGCCTGGGTGGCTCAGTGGGTTAAGCTGCTGCCTTCAGCTCAGGTCATGATCTCAGGATCCTGAGATCGGGCTCTCTGCTCAGCAGGGAGCCTGCTTCCCTTCCTCTCTCTCTGCCTGCCTCTCTGCCTACTTGTGATCTCTGTCTGTCAAATAAGTAAAGAAAAAAATCTTTAAAAAAAAAAAAACAAAAATCTGAGTGTATAAAATAAGGGCAAGGATTAAATAAATGTGGACATCAAGTTTAGAGGAGGGGATTGGAAGTTATTAGCTGCCAACTCCCCCCGCCATGTCTGTTCTAGCACAGTATCCAGAATTTTATTACAGAATTATTGCCTATGTAATTTTTTTGTTATTAAAATGCAGATAGTCCAAGATGAACTAACATAGTGATAGTAACAGGATCACAGGATGTTAGAAACTGGCTAGTCCTTTTTGGTTGGTTTGTTTTCTTTCTTTCTTTGTTTTAACCTTAGAACCCTCTATTCACATTAAAGCTTACTGCTAAAGTTCAGTGTGAATAAAGGAAAAAAGCAAAGCTGCTCTAGTGCGTATCAGTGGCAAAGCAAAATACCTGGAGTCCAATTTTTAAAACCACTATTGTACCCCAACATTTCCACATTTAAAGAAACTCTTTTGTATAACTCCCTTTCCACTGGACTTGGATAGGATTAATGCTGATTGTTGAGTTGAACTGAATTGAAAAGAGGCCCCCCGTCCCACCAACCAGCACTTCAGCATTAGCCTTTGTTGCACTTTGAAACCTAGGAGCTGTGATTCCTTATTTAGTCCCATTTCCTCTGCCCACTCCATTTCATCTATTTACCTCCCCAAATCGTATCTTTGTTATCTTTATCCCAGGGTACTGATTTTGATATATCCCATACATTCTGCTTGCGATACCATATACAATGCTCTTCACAACCTTAGTTGTTTCAAAAATGTTAAATAAATATATTTTACAGAATTAGTCACAGACAGGTGCACAGAAAATAAACAGTAATCTGTATTAATACAAAGACAAGA
This sequence comes from Mustela putorius furo, assembly GCF_011764305.1. Taxonomy (NCBI): domain Eukaryota; kingdom Metazoa; phylum Chordata; class Mammalia; order Carnivora; family Mustelidae; genus Mustela; species Mustela putorius. The sequence goes on from NW_025421424.1 coordinate 3,640,170, forward strand.
CTCAGTTCCTGGCACATGTTTGATGTCTAATAAAGATATGAATGCATGATTGGATGAATGAATAAATGAACCAGGTGATAATGTATGTGAATGTTTCTTGTAATCCATAAACTACTTCACAAATATGAGTCCTTATAAAGGTTATGTGGTTATTTTTTAGCTCTCCCATCTGTTGCACACTTACTGAATTTTGACAAGTTCAGGTAAAGCCCAGGAGGAAATCTGTGGCATTCCTCAGGGGAAGCTGTGAAGGCAGGCATAGAGAGATAAATCTAAGGGGGGTGTCCAGAAGCCCAAGGGCCTGCAACAGAGGGCTCCCTGATTGCTAATAATCCAGTTCTCACCCTTGAATTTCCAATGATCAGCAGTAAGCAAACATGAATGTTTTAAGCAGCTCATAAATCTTCCTGGAGCCTGGGTGCTGAATAAGTCCTAGGAAAGTGGTAATGGTGGAAACAGGATCTCCTCTCTGGAGGTAGTTCCTTTCAGTGCCAGGTTTTGCCCCTGTTAGCTGCTAACACACATACCCCAGCTGCCTCAGTGAGGCTCATGTTCCAATAAAACAGGGTAAATGGAGGAATAGAGACCAGATAAAGCTTCCTGTCATCCCTGAGTTTCCCAGTTGGAGACCCCTCGGTGGGTCATGCCACTCTCTTCTAGAGCTTACATGTTGGAGATCTGTTCCTGGGGTCTGGCAACTGACAAGGACATGCTTTCCAGACCAGAGTTACTCAACTTCTGCTCAGAACCCAAAATGAAAAAGAGAATAAAAACTCACAGAGAAAGGTTAGAAAAACTTGCCTACGGAATCGAACCTGAATTCATGTTAAGCAGATTTCTTACTACATTTGGATAAAGGGGGAAAAGACCAAAATCTTGTTTAAAACGTTTTCCCCGTTTGTGACTGTGTCCAAAGAAGGTTAACAATTCTCAGAGTATCATAAGGCCAAAGGATCCTATCCTAAGCAGAGGTAGGCCTTTCCTCTGTTCTTCTTGCTGGCTTCATGAATTTATTTTAGCAGCTATCCATGTATTGTAATTATTTCTTTACATGCCTCCCAGATGGAAGGGACTCTATCTTGTTTATCCTTTAATGGCTGATGGACAGCCACTAACACACAATAAGCATTCAATAAGGACCTTTCTCAATAAAAATTTTGATATTGATAACACTGATTTATTTAACAAAGTTCATTGCCAAGATGTGACTTTTACTCAGGAAAGGTTTAAAAACCAAGGGTAGCGTAAAATGGTAAGTGTTGGAAGGTATGATGTAACCAATGCACCACAACATTCAGTATTGACATTGGACTGGCTCACCTTGAGGCTCCAATCAGCTATGGCTAGGGGGTAGGGTCACAGACTATATACATGGCCTCATGAGGGATTTAGATTTAAGAGTACTTTTCAGAAAAGAATGGTGGAGGTCTCTGCCAACAACTCAAAAATGTATCAACTATAGACTCTCTCTCTCTCTATCTGTCTATCTATATATCTTAAAGAAAGTAGTGGTGGTGTGTGTGATGCTATTTTTTTTTTAATGCTTTACTAAATCTTCAGAAAAGATCAGCTTCTCCTTTTTGTTTCAATACTGCCTTATATCCACTTTTAATATGACCATTAGCAAATCGCTTTGCAAATATTTATTTCTATATTGGTCTCTTCCATTAGATTGTGATCTTGATAATTGATGTATCGTTTTTTTAATCCTCTACCCTGGCACACGGTTCCTAGCATAGTGCCTTGGAGTTACAATAACATATAAAGACTGAATCCTTTCCTCAGATTGTTTATAATCTAGCCAGGAGGTCAGATTGGTCTAAAAAAAAAAAAAGTATAATCTAAGTGAATTAAAATAAATAGAAGCAAATACAATTTCAGAAAGGAGAGTCAATTAAGGGTTGTTCAATTGAAGAAGGTAACCTTTAATCTAGGTTTGTGAAGAAGGGTAGGATTTCAATAGATTTGGAGCCATTTAATTTATACCGATATTCATTTATTTTTGCTAAGGAAACATGCTCTCCTGAGGAGTGTCCTGGCCTGCTCTGAGGGCTACTGTATTGAGGCAATGTTACCAGTAGGAGAAACCGCCTGTTCATTAAGGGTGAATTAAATCCAGCCACCTTTTCCTAAGCCCCCTGTTGGGAATCACCTTTATTTGCTGTTGCCTTTAAAGCGATCTTGTCAGGTTGTTTAGACCTTTAACGTGACTGATCTTTACAGTTTTGTTTTTGAGCAGGAAATGGCCAGACCCCACCCTGAGTGCTCTGTCTTTTTTAACAAAAAGTAAAATCCATCATTCCAACAATGAATCTCTTTTCTCAGTTTAAAGGAACATTTAAAAACAGAAAATTCATATAAGAAGCTTAAACAAGAACCGTTACTTGCAAGAAACTAATCTTACTTAAAATTAGTCCTAAGGAAAATAACCCCATTTAACCTTCAGTTATAAAAATTAATGGAAAGCTTTATATTTATGGATAAGCAAAATTGAGGCTATAACCTAGTCTATGAAACTGAATTTAATCCTAAAAGCCAAAAGGGCTTTCTTGCTTTAAGATGTGGACCTTCTTGAATGAGAAGAGAAGAATTCGGATAAGTCAAGGATTGCTGCAATTCTGTGAAGAAAACTAAATAGAAACATTTTTTCATTAACACGTTAAGTCTCTTTTGTAGCATTCTGACTGGATGCATACTGGAAAGTAAGACTACACATTCACAAAAAAGAGATTTATTGCAGGAATTAAGAATATAATAATGAGAATTTATCCCCTGTATAAACTGTCACTTCTTAGGAACTTTCTTAGCCTCTTAAATAAATAAGTTATTTCTTCTTCTTACATAAAGAAAAAAAGAAATAATCAAATGAAATATAAAACACTTACATAAGGGCATCACAATTTTAGAAAAATCACAAATCTCACATTTTAGTGAGAAACTTAAGTAATGATGTCAGTATAATTACCATGATGCAAATTTGGGTGAAATTGGCCTTCAGAGATTATTCAATCCTGTTTCCAACCTCCTAGTAATTTACCCTCTATTAACCTTAAAAATAGATGCTACCAGTTACTTAGCCAACAAAAGACAGTTTTATTCGAGAATAAAGGAGAATTACAATCCTGGACAAACAAGCTGTGGCAAAACCATAGGCAAGTCCAGGGAAAAAAGGAGAGACACACTTTTTTAAGGAGAAAAGGGTAAGTTGGGAAAGTTATCATAAACTAAAAGACAACTGGATTGGCTGAGCTGTTGCAGGCCAAGGGTGGTGAGGAAAGCATTTCTCCCTTCTGCTGGAATAGTAGAGTAGTATACATGTGCAAGGTCATATCCGTGTAAGGTCATCTGTGTCTTCCTGATGGGTCTGCAATTGACTATAAGTGGTAGTGTATGAGAGCTCTCCCTGCCAGAACCTCCTAATTCCATTTTAGTGAGGTTTCCCATTACTAATTTTCACACCTCTAAGGAGACTTAATTGCCTAAATATTTTATTTTATTTCCACTGCCTTTGGAAAGCAGAATGTGAATTTCACTTTAATTTTTGGAAAGAATTTCTATGTTACTATAAAAGTTGGCTCAGTATATTCCAGTCTTATTGGCTATATAATTATGTAATGTGATGAAAGAGTATTAAAATCAATGGGAAAACATTTGGTTTTTCTCCCCCCCCCCCAAAAGAAATTACATTGAATGCTTTGGAACTATTCAGTAAAGTTAATCATAAAAAACTTGCTGTAGGCAAGACAATGTAGAAGATGGAGGAAATTTTTGCAAATGTACTGAAGGCTTCTGCACTCAGCTTGCTTTAACAGTGTCCTTAAATTCTCATTACATTTTTTAGAAACTATAAATGGAAATGAGAGATGCTGCTTTTTGGTGACACTGAACCTCAGACTAAGGGACTTGTATTAAAAGAAAATCTTTGCACCTGCCTCAAAAAATGTATTTATAAATCACCATTCACATGTTTAAAATGATAATAAAATTCATAAGGTGATATGTATATATCATTTTTTATGATTTATCACTTTAACTGGCATTTCTGAAGAACAGATACATTATGAGTCCCAACTGTAAGATAAAGATGACTTTTAATGAACTACTTGATGTAACAGTTAATGATGTTGGAGTGCCCTTTGTTTCTTAAGGTGGTATAGACAGGATTTTGAAAGTATTTGGAAAAAAATTAGATGATGGAACAAAAGGTCACTCAGAAGCAATAAGGAAGGCATCTATGCCTTATGTTCAGTATGATAATATCATTTCTTAACACTTTTTCTGGCAAAAAGAATACTGAATTATATGGATATATAATCATACCAACTTTTACCAATATCTCAACTGTCCTCTACTGAAGACAAAAAGCGTCAGTGCCCTGACCATCCTACTTTTCATTACTCCCTTTAAACCTCCATCTTTTGTCTTCTGTCTTCTGTCATCTAGGCCTTTCCTTTCTTTGTTTAAATTTTATTTGAGTACAGTTGACTCACATGTTACATTAGTTTCAGGTGTACAGCATAGTGATTTTACAAGTCTGTACATTATGCTCTGCTCACCACAAGTCTAGTTACCATCTGTCACCATACAATACTACTACAGTACCACTGACTATATTCCCTATGTTGTGCCTTTTATTCCTGTGACTTATTCACACCATGCCTGGAAGCCTGTATCTACCATATATATGCTGCCTATAAGAAACTCACCTCAGACCAAAAGACACATACAGATTGAGATTGAAGGGATGGAAAAAAATTTACCATGCAGATAGAAACAAAAAAACCAAAAAAACAAAAACTGGAGTAGTAATACTTAAATCTTTCTTTTTTATTTATAATTCCTTTATCCGTTTTGCCCACCCTCATATGCTTTTACTTTTACATTGAAAAGTTATTAAAATTTACATTCTGATCTATAAACATTAAGTTTTTGTTGTGTTGTTTCACCTATAAAGCAGTTCTGAAAGTTGATATACAACAAATATCAACAAATATGATATACAAAAAACTCATAATATTTTTATGTGTATGTGACTAATGCTCTCTATAAAGGTAGGGTTACCAGATTATGTAAATAAAAATACAGGATGCCCAGATAAACTTGAATTTCAAATAAACAACAAACACTTGTTTAGTTATAGTATGTTCCAAGCAACCATTGGGACATACTTATGCAAAAAGATTGTTGTTTATCTGAAATTCATATTTAGCTGGGTAACTTGTATTTTATTTTGTAAGTGGTCTACAAGGATTATATATTTACAGGGATTGTATTTTCTTCATGGATCAAATGCCACAACCCTAGACTATTCAAAGAGTATTCCTGGATTCAAAGTCAAAGAGTAATTTTTTTTTAAACACTATCAGTTATTCAAATCACAGATTTCTTACTTAAAACCAGCCCAAGTAAGGATGCCTGGGTGGCTCAGTCAGTTAAGTGTCTGCCTTCAGCTCAGGTCATGATCCTATCCTCCTGGGATCGAGTCTTGCATTGGGCTTCTTGCTCAACAAAAAGCCTGTTTCTCCGTCTGCCTGTCATTTCCTTGCTGCTTGTGCTCTCTCTCTCTCTTACTCTCGCTCTCCCTCTCAGATAAATAAATAAATAAATAAAATCAGTCCAAGTAAACAAATAGTTTTGTTGAGGACTCAACATTATCATATTCTTATTCACTTTGGTCATTCTGAAATCATGCAATGGTTTTATGACTCCTCATCCTAAAAATGAAGAGATTAGACTGCTTGTGTGTTTTTTCACAAATACATCTTTTTTGTTTTTTGTTTTTTTTTCCCACAAAAAGTGTTATTAAATACTTGTTGAATTGCTTTTTACACACATTATTTAAAGTCATTCCTCTGCTTGAAACTCTTCTCTGATTTCTGAATTCACTTTATATAAAAGCACAAAATCCATTAAGTGGTCCTCAAGGCTATGCATGATTGAGCCCCTTTCTTCTTTTTAGTTCTGCCTGGTGGCACTATTTTCATTTGATTCATGTTCTTCATATTGTTTTGTTTTTGTTCTTATTGTTCCTGGAAACTCAGTCGTTCCTCAGCATTATCAGATTGTTTCCTCTATCCAAAATATCACCTATGCCATTGCTACTCTCCTTTTCTTCATTCCATTAATTCCAATTCATCTTTCATATGTTTGCCCAAATGTTATTACCACAGAGATTCTTTTTACTTCATGTCAATATATTTATTTATTTATTCATGTGATTATTGATGCTTGTCCTCCCCAGCGGAGGAGCTGTAAGGTCTGCTGAGTACCATATCTCCTTGGTTTTCTACCATATGCCCACCTCTAAGGATAGTGTTTGATACGTAGTAAACGTTATATAAATAATTGCTAAATGAATAGATAGATGGATAAGTGAATAAATGGTTACAAGATGAGGACAATATGGTTTTCATTACCATTTTATGAATTAGGGAAACTGAGTTTTGGAGAAATTGAATAATTTCTGTACTTAACTAATGATCAGAGTCTGAATTGAAATTCACATCTGTCCATTATCTTGTTTCTGTTACTGCTGCTCTCTAAAGTTCATTCACTTTCCAACAACCATGATTAAATGATCTGTAATCTTCTTTTTAAGACTATTGGTGGGGAGCATAATATTAGTTGGCTTTCACAGAAGTGTTTTCTCAGACATTAAGCTATGTGTCTTGGAGGAGTTGTGGAGGAGTGGGATTGGCTTGTGGTTTGGTGAAAGGGAGGGGCAGATTGAGCCACACAGCCACCAGAGACAGCACCTGGAACAGAAGAGAGTTTTTTGCCCACACACTGAGTATCTGGCTTCCAGATGGATCTTGGGCACACATTTGTTTTTGTAATTTCCCCCCTCCTCCTCATCTCTTCATTCGCCACCCTCCTTTCAGAGGAATTTAAGGATGGGCTTTGTGCTGCATTGCCTCGTTTTTCCTTCTTCAACCCCGCCCTCTCTTTCTCTTCTGCAAACAGTGACCAGCAATGACAGACCTTTCCTGTGCTTAGAATCAAAAGGGAAACGAAGTCTAACTGATTCACTCAGCACCCTTCAGCCTAGACACCTGGCTGTTTCTGCAGCTTTGGGGTACAGCCTGATCTATTTAGTGAGGACAATAGTAGCTCAGTTCATGGACTAGGACAAACTAGAAGTTCTGTGTGTTGAATTATGCTGATCTACATTCTAAAGTTACTCCACCATTATAGTATCATATCGAGCAGTTTCACTGCCCCAAAAATCCTCTGTGCTTTGTCTTTCCATTACCCCCTCCCCAGTATCTTTTTCCAAAGAAAACCTTTAGACATCTCCAGAAAGTAGTCACTGTCTCATTCCATTCACTAAACTGAGGGTGGAGTCTAGGATGGATGGTCCTGGCAGGGGTCTGTCTTCTATTATTCTTATTCTTCAGACCATATACCTGTGCTAGATGAGGATAGTTCTATAAATGGATCCAGGTACATCAGTGAACACATTCCAGGCTCCACTTCCCATTCCCTTCAACCAGATTCTTTGAAGAAGACACCTGCCTTCAACTTTCCACATTATATGGGGCAGTGGGAAGGATGACTCTAAAAAGGTCAAGGGGGAGATTGCAGCAAAGATGGTTTTGTTGAAATAATGTCTGGTCTTTATCTTCACCTTGATTTTTCAGGCTAAAAATACCAGAGCTCAAATGGTGAGCAGAAGAATATGGAATGTGAATTATTACCCCCTTTGGTTTATAAGTTAATGGAGGATGGGATCACATCTCTGTCTTCCGTTCAGTTTCCCTCTTATGGTAGATTGTTATTGTTATAAATACTCAGTGCTTCTCCATGTGAACGGATGACATATTTTTGCTCTGTTGATGTTAGAGTTAGTTAGGTTGCTTGATTTGGCCAGTTAGATATGAGTTGAAGTGATGTGTGCCACTTCTAAGGAAGCATTTTAAGAGCCATAACACAATATTTCCTTTTCTCACTACTTCAGAATTAGGAATGGGGTGCCTCGGTGGTTCAGTCTGTTAAGTGTCTGCTTCTTGGTTTCAGCTCAGTTCATGATCTCAGGGTTATGAGATCAAGCCCCGTATAGGGCTCCACACTCAGCATAATGTCTGCTTGAGATTCTTTCCCTCTCCCTTTCCCTTCCCCTCCTCCCCTCCCCCCACATGCGTGCATGCACATGCTCTCTCTCTCTCTCTCTCTCTCTCTTAAATAAATAAATAAATACATAAATACATAAATAAATAAAATCTTAAAAAAAAATACAAGGAATATCCCTGGAAGGTATCATTCGTTCAGCCTGGGTTGTGGAAAGAAGATAAACTGAGGGAGAATCATAGGTAATCTATGGAGGATATTGCTTGAGCAAGAAATAAATACATATTACAAGTTAGTGAGATTTGGGTGATTTATATCACAACATAATTCTGTCTGTATTCCCTGATCCAGCCCTCCTGAATGTGGTTTGAAGTTAGGTAGTTATATCAACCTCCAAGGGAACACATAACACTCATAGACATTGAAGCCCTGATTCAAAAAAATATTGAAGGTGGCCCTGCTACTCATATGAATGTCAATATCTATAGAATTTGAGAGTCCTTAAAATGTTTCTTGTTTTAAACATCATGTAATTGGTGTGATTTCTAGATACACTAAAACCTCCTGTGCCAATAAATTTCCTATTTTCATCTATTCTAAGTCATCTTTCTAATCCAGCTTGCCAAGGAAGTAGTCCTAACCCTACACTTTATTAAGGTCTGGCAGCAAGGAAAAGAGTAAAGGTATCAAAAACAGGAACCAAAATGTGAGTAGGTATACCATGGAGTTATCTTGGGTTGGGATAAGTTACAAAGTTTTCCAAGAATGCCCTGTGCATAGAGGGTAATTACAGAATCAGGTACTGGCCAGTGGGATTTCAGCAGGACTGGAATATTGAAATGGGGGCAGGAATAGCAAATAAAACAAACATGTTTCTGTTATGTTTCCATCACTGGCCCAGATTCAAAGGAGATTTAGTAAAATAGAAACATGGTCCCCCAAATTGGAGATAGCAATCTACTTAGGGAGATAAGTAAGCTAAATTGTTAAAAGCATATTATTGAAATACAATACACATATGGAAAACAAGGCTACCAGGTGAAGGTTTTTCACAAACAGTACACTTTGGATGGCACAGAGCATTATGTCAGGAAACAGAACATTACCCATCCCCCAGAAGCCACACTCATGGTTCATTCCAACTTTCTCCAAAGGTTAACCATTTTTCTGACTTCAAATAATGTACATTAGTTCTGCATGGTTTTAAACTATATATAAATGGGCTCTTACTATATGTGTTTTTTAATTTTTGGTTCCTTTAATTCAGTGTCATGTTAGTAAACAGCATTTAAATTGTCCAGTGTAGTGCTACAGTGTTCCTTCTCTTTGCTGTAAGTATTTCATTTCATAAAGATACTGTATTTATGTATCTAGTCTGCCAGTCTACTGTTGGTAAGTATTTAGTAGCTTTCTGTTTGGGGGTATTACAAATAGTGTGAGTCTGAAAATCTAATATATGTATTTATGTTGTATGTGTCTAGGATTGCAATTGCTACATCATAGGTATTGGTACTGTTTATGTAGAGTCCTCCTGTGTTGAGAAGAACTATAAGGTCATATCTGAGCTTGGAAAAAAATGGTAAGATTATTAATTTCTTCCATGGGCAAAGGACAGAGATGGTATGCATGCCAAGTATTTGGCATCCCTGGTATAAGACAACACCTGAATCAGTTCATCAAACAAGTAGTTCCAAGTATAATGTTAAGGAGCAAAAGAGGAAATAATACTGGAAGCCAGAGAGCTAAAGCCACACAACCACAAAAAAGCAAAAACAAAAACAACTAATAAGAAACCTGACACTCCTTTCAAATACAGATTGTCTTTCTCAGTTGTCCACTAGTTCTTTTTTTTTTTATTTTTTTTATTTTTTTTAGTTAAGCTGTATGTTGGTTTTGAGAGATTGATATTAATGAGGCATGATAGTAGTGTAACCTACATTTTTTTTTTTTTCCAAATGACATAAGTCTAAGTGACTTGGAGTACAGGATATCAAGGAAGAGACATATTAAAGAGAACATCTGGGATGAGAACAACCTCTTAGTCTCATGAAAGTAGGCTGTAGCTTGGTAGGAGAATGTGGTTTTTTTAATTCAAAGTTTTATTTATTCATCTTAGAGTGTGTGAGTAGGGAGAAGAATGGGGGAGGAAGAATTTTGGGGAAAGAGTCTCAAGCAGACTCCACACTCAGCAGGGAGCCTGATGCAGGGCTTGATCTCATAATCCCAAGATCACAACTCGAGCTGAAACTGAGTCAGACACTTAACTGACTGAGCCACCCAGGTGCCCTATGAGTATTTGTCTTAAGCTAAAGAGTACAAAAATTAGAAGTAAAGATTAATACATAATATAAAAAAAGTAGGGAAAAATCAATGAACCAAAAAGTTTGTTCTTTAAAATATCAACAAAATTGACAAATCCTTAGCTAAACTCACCAAGAAAAAAATAAATTAATAAAGCAAATTACTAAAATCAGGAATGAAAGAAGGGACATCACTACTAATTTAAAGAAATGGAAGGGATCATAAAACTATACTATGAATAAATGTTTGCCAACAAATTAGAAAACTTAGATGAAATGGACAATTCTTAAAAGAACATAAATTATCAAAACTAAATAAAAAAGAAATAGAAAATATAAACAGACCTATAAATATTGAAGATATTTAATTAGTAATTTTAAAACTTACCACAAAGAAAAGCCCAGCCCTATATTCACTTCACTGGTGAATTCTATCAAATATTTAAAAATGCAAGTGTTCATAACTCTTTGAAAAATAAAAGAGGAAAGAACACTGCCTAGCTCGTTTTATGAAGCCAGTATTACCCTGACAAAAATTCACAAGAAAATAAAACTATAGACAAATATCCCTTAAAAATACGGATTCAAATGTCTCCAACAAAATACTAGCAAACCAAATCCAGCATCCTTCAAAAAGGACTATGCACCACAATTTATTCCAGGAATACAAAAAAAAGTTAATAAAATACATCATGTTAATGGAAAAAAAGGTGAAAACCACACAATCAGCTCAGTAGATACAAAGCATTTGATAAAATCCAACACTTTCATTATGAAATTACTTGCTGGGGTGCCTGGGTTGTGAATTGGTTAAGAATCTGACTGTTGGTTTTGGCTCAGGTCATGTTCTGCAGGTCGTGATCTTTGGGTCATGTGGTCAAGGCCCACTTTGGGCCCCATGTTCAACATAGAGTCTTCTTGGAGTTTCTCTCTGCCTCTCCCTGTGCCCTACCCCCTCTCTAAACTAAATAAATAGATCTTAAAAAACATTTTTTTTTTAAATCACTTGCCAAACTAGGAATAGAAGGGAATTCACCCACCATGATAAAGGGCATCTATGAAAGACACACAACTAAGATCAGAAACAAGACAGGAAGTCTGTTCTCACCACTTCTATTCAACATTCTACTCATGATGCTAATCAGGTAAGAAAAAGAAATGAAAGCCATCCAGATTAGAAAGGAAAAAGTAAAGCTATCTCTGTAGATGATATGATAACATAGGAAAAAATATTAAAGAATTTATTTTAAAAAATTATTAATTAACTAAGAAACATGTTCAGCAAGATTGCAAGCTACTAGGTCACTATACAAAAATCTATTGTATTTCCATACAGAAACGACAAATAGTCCAAAAATGAAGTTAAGAAAGCAATTCCATTTACAACAGAATCAAAAGGAAGAAAATACTTAGGAATAAATTTAAGGAAATAACTTAAGTACTCATACTCTGAAAACTACAAAACATAATTGAAGAAAGTTTATAAGATCTAAATAAATTGAAAGATATCCCATATTCATGGATTGGTAATATCTAATGTTGTTAAAATGGTAAATAGTCCTTAAATCTACAGATTCAGTATGATGTCTATTAAAATCTCAGCTTCCATATTTCCAGAAATTGGCAAACTGATCACAAAGTTTGTAAGGAAATCCCAGGAACCTAGAATAGCCAAAACAGAAAAAGAAGAATGTTAGAGGATTCATACTTTCTGATTTCAAAACCTTTACATAGCTGCAGGGCCCAGAACAGTGGTAGTCGCATAAGGGTAGTCATACAGATCAATGGAGTACAATTGTGTGCACAGAAATAAACCCTTCTGTTTATAATAATTGATTTTCTGAAAGGGTACCAAAACAATCCATTGAGGAAAAGAATAGTCTTTTCAACAAATGGTGCTGGTATAATTAGATAATTAGATTTCCACATGCAAAAGAATAAGGTTGGGGGCGCCTGGGTGGCTCAGTGGGTTAAGCCACTGCCTTCGGCTCAGGTCATGATCTCAGGGTCCTGGGATCGAGTCCCACATCGGGCTCTCTGCTCAGCGGGGAGCCTGCCTCCTCCTCTCTCTCTCTCTGCCTGCCTCTCTACCTACTTGTGATCTCTCTCTGTCAAATAAATAAATAAAATCTTAAAAAAAAAAAAGAATAAGGTTGGACCCTTTTAACATACAAAAAATTAATTCAAAATGGATTGTAGACAAATTTGAGAGTTAAAACCGTAAAACTCTTACAGCAAAACAAAACTAAATCTCTATGGCCTTGCATTAGGTGCTAAATGATACTGAAAGCATAAGTGACAAAAGAAAAATTAGATTGAACTTCACCAAAATTAAACACTTTCGTACTGCAAATGATACTGTTAAAGTGAAAAGACAGCTTACAAAATGGGAGAAAATATATGCAACTTACATATTTGGTAAAGGACTGATATCCAGTTATGTAAAGAATCTTACAATTTAATAATAAAGAGATAAGTAATCCAATTAAAAAATGGTCAATCAATTTGAATAAGCCTCGCTCCAAAGAATACATACAATTGGCCAATGAACACATGGAAAACTGCTCATTTGCTATTAAGGAAAAGCAAATTAAAGTCACAGTTAGACCACCTCACACCCAGGAGGACAACTATGATCACAAAGACAGATAAGCATAAGTATTGATGAGGTATGGAGGAATTTGAACCCTCATACATTGATGGTGGGAATGTAAATTGAGAGAAGCAGTTCCTCCAAATGTTAAACAGAGTCACCAAACGATCCAGCAATTCATCTCCCAAAAGAACAGAAAACATCCACACAAAATCTTGAATGTTCACAGCAGTGTTATGTAATAGCCAAAAAGTAGGAAAAAAATCCTAATGTCCATCAACTAATGAATGGATAAACAAATTGTGGCATATCCATACAATGGGATATTATTTTGGCCATAAAAATAGAGTGAAGTACTAATATATTCTAGGACATGGGTGAACTTAGAAAACATCATGCAATTTGAAAAAAGCCTGTGACAAAAGAGCACCTATTTTATTATTCAATTTATATGGAATGACCAGAATAGGCAAGTCTTTTGAGACAGAAGATTAGTAGTTGCCTAGGGCTGGGTGTATGGGAAGTGACTGCTAAGAGATCAAGGTTTCTTTTTGGGGTAAATGCACCCTAAACTGTTCTAAACTTAAATTATGGTGACATTTGCACAATTTTCTGAGTATGCTAAGACCACTGAATTGTACCCTTTACATGGATGAAATTAATGGTCTAATTCAGGTTTTAAAGAGTAAAGCAGCAGGAGTTAAAAACAAAAATGCAATCACAAGTAAAGGTGGAAGTACATTTTGTGTTAGAAATTGTTAACATGGGACACCTGGGTATCTCAGTCTGTTAAACATCTGCCTTCTGCTCTTGTCATGATCTCAGGGTCCTGGGATTGAGCCCCCTGCGTCAGGCTCTGCTCGTTGGGGGAGTCTGCTTCCCCTCTCCCTCTGTGCCTCCCCCCTGGCTAATGCTCTTGATCTCAAATAAATAAAATCTTTAAGAGAAAAATTGTTAATCTGATTCCTGTAGTGACATGGTTTTCAACTGCTCGTACAAAAGTGGGGTCTTTGGTAAGGAGGGGCAAAATGCCCACAACAAGATATATAACCTTTTGCTGAGTGCAGACCTAATCTTTGTACTCAGCTCCAGGATTTCTGAAAGTCATAAAGAACTTAAAAAAATAGATTTTCATAAACAAGCAGTTTGCTGCTCAAATGTGCCAAGGCTGCCTCTCCAGATGGCAGGGAGCAGGCTGGGCTGGACTGACTCTGTAGCCTTTAGAAAATCCCTTCTCTCTGCCCTTCACCACCTACAGCATCTTCCAGGAGCTGCCTGCTGCTCCTGGCCCCACAGTGCGGTCTCTTTTTACATCAGCCAGGCCTCAACCAGCTTCCCAGTCTGGACAGACTGGGTTACACTTGGATCTTAATTGGAGAGGGGTGAGGGAAAACAGGAAAAAGTCTTCATGTGAGCCTTGGTTTCCAGAAGATGGTGAATTTGAAGGCAGCAGGATGAAAATAACAATGTTTCCATGCTACCCTAAGTAGAAACCTTCTTTCTTTCCCCTAGCCTACTCCTCTTTCATTTTTCCCCCTTTTCTCTTTCACATTTTGGCCTCAGATAGCTTGTTAATTTTTTAAGATTAACAGGCCATTTAGCATGAAAAGAGTGTAGCACAGGTCACAGATGAATAAATTAATACCAAAACTTCTCACTAATATGAAAATCAAAGCTGTCTGTTTTATTGCTTAAAGTATCTGTGAGTGTGGGGCAGGAGGAAATTGGTATCTCATTAAAAGAAAATGAGAGAGTGAGGTAGAGAGGAAACTGAAAGCTCGTTAAAACTGGTGGAAAAGCTGTCTTAATTATGCTTTTCCATTTGCTAACAAGAGGACATTTGTTATGAGTTCAGGACACTTTATCCCAAGCAAAACAAACAGAATTAATGACATTATTTTTGTCTTTTTAGCCAGTGGTGACTTTGGAGTTCTGTTTCAAAATAAAGGTTTCTCTGCGGGAAGTCAATTAGACCAGAGAACACTGGCAAAGGGTCAACTGCTTTCCCTTTCAAAGATTGATTTGAGAGCTGCTACCCAACCTTTCACCTTGCCCCCATGTAAGGGGGAAGGTGGGCAAGGGTTCCTTATGAGTGTTAGAATTCGTGTGTCTGGAGAAGCATTTAAAGGCCGTGCTGAGAGTCATTGACTGAGAAACAGTTGCATAAAGTCTACTGCCCCTGCAGTTTCCTTTTCTAGAAAATGGAGATACTAATGACTTCATGGTTGTTTTGGTGATTAAATAAGATGTTATGTGAGGAAACACTTCCAAGGAACTTTAATAATCATGGCTATCACTTACTAATGGCTATGATGAGTCCAATACATTATCTTATTTAATTTTCATGATAGCCATAAATAGTGTTATAGTCTCCACACTATGAGTGGAAAAAATTCGGAAGGTTATGTACAGTTTTGTACAAGGTCAACAAGTAAGGAATGGGATTTGAATCCAAGGCTGTTTTACATAGCAGGTCATGAATAAGATATGGCTTGTGACTTTAAGGCCTATAGAGGAATAGAAACACTTCAGTAACAAGCATGGTATGATTAATGTTCAAAAGATTTAGTATGCTAAGAGAATTTAAAGAAGAGATATTACTTCTGGCAGGAGAGTTATACCAAGAGGCAATAGCCTAATGTCCACGAGTATATACAGAATGCTTGGTTCAAATCTCAGATTTCTTTAGTTTCTAAGCTGTGTAGCATTGGACTTTATTATTTTATTTTGTTTCAACTGCCTTCAGCTATAACATGAAGATCAAGATGCTACCTCTCTTTTAGGTTGTAAGGGTTTTTTTGTTTTGTTTTTTCTTCTTTTTTTTTTTATTATTATGTTATGTTAGTCACAATACAGTACATTAGTTTTTGTTATACTGTAGCATTCTGTGATTCATTGTTTACGTATAATACCCAGTGCTCCATGTAGTCTGTGCCTTCCTTAACACCCATCACTGAGCCAACCTGTCCCCCAACCCCTCTCTCCTCTAAAACCCTCAGTTGGTTTTTCAGATTCCATAGTCTCTCGTGGTTCATCTCTGCCTCTGATTTCCCCTCCTTCATATTTTTCCCTTCCTTCTCCTAATACCCTCCATGCTATTCCTTATGTTCCACAAGTAAGTGAAACCGTATGATAATTGACTTTATCTGCTTGACTTATTTCACTCAGCATAATGTTCTCTAGTCTCGTCCATGTTGATGCAGAAGGTGGGTATTCATCCTTTCTGATGGCTGAGTAATATTCCAGGTTGTAAGTGTTGAGAAAAATAATGTCTATTTAACACTTGTCAGTGCTTGGTGAATAGTTTGTTTGTTTGGGTAAAATAACAATTTTACTTGGAGATACTTCCAACATTTTTTTCAAACTTACATGTCTCTGTTGAAACCCTATCGCTGTCCTTTGAACTTTAAATTTGAAATCACTCTGGTATTCTTCTACTATAGTCAAGAAAGAGCAAAATGGTCTGGACTTACTTTCACTGTAAACAACTAGAAGCCTGGATACAATGCAGGAAACTAATATTAGACATTGAACCATATGAATGGGATCACTGAAAAAAAGGGGCAGGGGAGCTGTGTGTTATTTTCACAAAAGTGTTGTGTTTTGTTTTGTTTTGTTTTGTTTTGTTTTTGCCAGCACATAATTCCTGGATTGTAGTGCAGGGACGGGACACAAGTAGAGTTCAACAATCTTGTTGAGTTGGAGAGACAGGGAAGAGAGTTCAAGGATGTCAGCGAAGCTAGAATTTGGGGGGAGAAAGCTCAAGGAGTGGGGTTTACTAAGAGAAATAGTTCTAAAGGTCTTCTTGCGGTCTCCTGTAGTATTTGGCTAAATACCAGCCTGTTTGCAGAGACTGAAATGCCCCAAGACCAGGAAAGACCAACTTCCCAAGAAAGAAAAAGTATCAGATAATTTTAAGACTAACATTCAAGAACTTCCCCAGGTCTGGTCATCATTTGGTTTTCCCACAGCCATTGTGGAAAAATCTCCTTGAATATATGGAACATTCAGGAGAAATTGCAGAAAAACAATGTCTTAGTGGGACTAAATTACTCCTTGAATAAAAGCCATCCTAGATGTTTCTTAAAAGACAATAAAATCAAACCTTGAAAAATCAGATTAATTTCTCATTATCCATTTAATTTCCACTGTCTCCGTAGTATATCTTTTTTTCATTTAAATGAGATTTATTTGTGTTTTCTCTCATTCTTGTCTATGAGTCTCACCAGATATTTGTATTTTGTTAATCTGTTTAATGAATGACCTTTTGGTTTTATTTACTCTTTATGGTTTGTTTTCTATTCTGTTGATTTATGTGCTTTATTAACATTTTCTCTATATTTGGTTTCATTCTGTCATTCCTTATTGACTTCTTAAGTTGTATGTTAGCATATTACTTTTGAGTATTTTTATTTTCTAATATAAGCATTAATATTACTGCTATAAATTCCCCTCTAAGAACTGTGTTAGCTCTATTCCAAAATTTTTTTATATGCAGTATTATCATTTCCCTTTACTTCTACTTATTTTCTGAGTTCTCTCATGATATATTTGTCAACCTATCTTTTATTTAGGAGGGGGGTTTCAATGTGATTTTTTTTCATTATGTCACTGATTTTTAACTTCTTTGAATGGTGGTTGAAGAGTGAGGCATGTATTATACTCATTCTAGGAAATTACTCAGACTTGCTTTATGGACTAGTATATAGTTGGTTTTGAAAAAATATTATATGTGTGCTTTTAAAAAAATGGAAAATCTACTTAGATTTGTATATAAAATCCAACAGTATTTAACCTACTAATCCAGGGTGGGTGGATAACAAGCTGAGGGACCATGATTTTAAAACTCCATGGTTTATAATGTTACAACATTACAAAGTTTAAATCATGGTTTTTAAGTCATGGTTAATGTTACATGACACCAACAAATGTAACCCTTAGTCAGCAAAACAGACAGGCAGAAAGAAGGTGAAAAGGCAGGCACCCTGACTTGGTGCTCCCTTAAAACAGGGTAACAAGTCTATGATACTATGATACACATACTCATTCGTAGCATTTCCCTGAGGTTTGACTTTCATGCATCATTATAGTCAGTACTTATCTTTTTTTCTTAAAGGAAGATTCTTGATATAATTCCAAATGCCAGGACTGTCAACAACTCTCACGTGCATCTAAAATTCTGATGACAGCAATTAATGTATTCCATCACACCCATACCTTATATATAGCTATTTTTGTCTGAAATCTGCCAAGTTCAAGAGTCAGAAAAGTACTCCCTTCCCATCTCCATACCTCCTGCCTCATCTTTCCTCTCAACCCTCTTCCTTTTGTCTGGTATAACTTTCACTTAAGGATTAGTGACTTTTTTCAATACATCAACACTGGTCAGAATTACATCAATTTCTTGGGCATTCAACAAAATCTGACCTGATAGAAAATGGCCTACCAAAGTAAATTTACAATCTGAAGAATGGAGAAGGAGATAATATGGATGGGACAAAGGACAAAGCCAAGGTTGAGGCTAAGGCATCAGAAAACCTTTGGAAGAAACTTCAGATCAGTTCCAGTTTATTGCCACAGTATGAAATGAACTTTTAACACCAAAGGATATGGGATTCAGAGCCCACTGTCAAAGAAGAAATAGTGCTTATTCATTACAAAGAGGTCATATTCTTGGTTTTCTTGTTTATTCTTTTACCTTGTAGATGCTAAAAAGGTTTTCCTCCTACCAGCCAGGAGCTCATATGCATTTATACATCTTTCTCTTTAGCGTGTGCATGCGTGTTTGTGTGTGTATTTAACCGGGGATTAAATGGCACCTCCAGAGACATGGACTTGAAGCTTCATTGTGTTATGGGAATAACTAGGAATCTTATAGCACCCATGCAACTAGGGCTGGAAAAACAATATGTGATATATTTCTCAAGCTGGCAACCTTCAGATTGCAGGCAGGTTGAGAAGAGTGAGAGGTCATCATTATCAAACAGATTTCATTCATTTTGCATTCAGCTTTTCAAATAGCCTACAGCATAGGGAGCCATAGAGGATGTGGGCAAGAAAAACTTGGGATCCAAGTTCACTAACTGTAATTAATCTGTGTCTTTGGCCACTATTTCCAATAGATCTGTCACCCAAGAGGACTGAAGTGTGTTCATATTCATCTCTGTTCTTTGGACACTGAAATGTCCACTATCATGGTTACTGACTTGACTGAAGACATGGTCTCAGTCTTCAGTCCGCCTTCAGAATGTCAATGTGTATTCTGGGAATAAGGTGGTAACAAAAAGCCCCAAATTATCAATTTATCAAATTATTTCCATCACCTAGCAAAAAAAAAATGAAACCCCCAGGTAACAAGAAGCTGGGCTATTTAGTACCAGAAAAACTATGGTGTGGAGAGCTCAGACAGAATAAGCACTGAGAAGTGCTGCAGGTGTAGGAGCAGGGGGCTGCTATGAGAGGGCTGTCAAAGACTGTTAGGGCCTAGGCTTGGGAGATCTTTAAGGGCTTTAGGAGGACAGTGTGGAAGGCATACCTTGCTAACTTCCTAGAACTTCACTTCTTAATATTTGGTGAGTAAAAAGAACTTTAAAGGATTTTTGTGGTCAGTCACCGTTTCTTCATTTTCTGGGCTTGTGATATCAAGCAAGGATTTATGTGGAACATTTGTAAAATAGGGAGAATAAAAGTCACCCAGCCTACCTCACAGAATGTCTGAGAGTTCACTAATATTACTAAGTAAGGGCGCTTTGGACATTGAAAATTCATGTACAGGAAGACCATATTTTGGGATGGTTTATTGTCCTAGGCTTTGTTTCTTTATAATGAGGTGTCTTTGACAGGGAAATGGTTGTATCTCTTGAGCATCGTGAGGTAAGAAATAATTGAAGGAGAGTGTGGAGGCTCAGTGAGAAGAGACAAGCACGAAATGAGGAACTATGAGTGCCCTGCTGTTTTGTGCCAGTAACTGGAATAATAATTTCTGTTGTCTTCCTTTTGGTAGGAAATTTGTCTAAATGAAGCACAGTCAGTGGAGAGAAATAGATCCTGTAATTTATAAAACATGTACTCCTCATCACTGAAGAAAAGAAAGAAACCATTATCCCTCTTAGAAAATGTGTGAAGTTTGAACTATTGCTTTGTTAGAATGACACTCTCCCTAGTCATTTCAATTTTATGTAAACTGTCACAGCAGTAAATACTTAAAAAGAAAATTAACACACTAGGTTTCAACTGTATATATACTTTTGAAATACAAAATAAAGATTTAGAGTGAGTATAGCAAAATGTAGGTATGTTCATCTACCAACTGTATGCTTGAAATTATTCTTAATACAAAATTTATAATTACAAATAAAGGAAATAGAATAATTATAGATTTTTTTATGAGCGCATTCTTTTTAAATTAATTAATTTATTTAATAAACATATAATGTATTTTTATTAACAATTTCACTGAGGAGAAAATTAAAAATAAAAATGATTGATCCAAAAAAAAATAAGAAAGAAGGGAAAAAGAAACAGAAAATATGGAACTAGTAGAAAACAAATTTCAAGATATAGATCAAAACCCAAGTATATCAGTAATCACATCAATTTGCAAATAAGCCAAATATTCTTTAATAAAATAATATGATTACCAGAAAATAAAAAGTAAACTGTATGTTATTTATAAAAATACCTTTAAAGTGGCAATACTGAAGGACTAAAAGTAAAAGAATGGAAAATACATGTAAACACTAACCAAAGGGAAGATTATAAAATTATTACAATAACAGACAAGTATATTTTATTTGTAGAGTAAGAGTATTAGAAATAAGGAGGCACATTTCATAATGATTATAAGGATCAATTCATCAGGAACTCTTTACACACATACATACACGCACACACACATTTTCCACCCATATATGCAGTATGTATTATAGTATGTATATGTGAACATATATAGTGTAACTATCATAGCTTCAAAAAATAGAAAGCAAATATTGAAAAAAAGAAATAGTAAAACCCACAGTCAGGTGGGATATTATTTATATGTTTTTTTTAAGGTATAATTAGCATCCAGTGAAATGCACAGATCTTAAATCGTAAGTTTCACCTGTTTACAAATATATATACCCATGTAACCCACTCCCCTATCAAAAGGTGAAATATTTCAGTCACTACAGAAAGTTCCTTTCTGTCTCACTGTTAACTCTGCCTGCCTTTCTTTCTTTCTTTCTCTCTCTTTTTTTTAAGATCTTATTTATTTACTTGACAGAGAGAGTGAGCAAGAGGGAGAGAGAGAAAGCACAGGAGCCAGGGGAGGGGCAGAGAAGCAGCCTCCCTGCTGAGCAGGGGGGGGGGGAGCGTGGATCATGACCTGAGCCAAAGGCAGACTCTTAACTTCCTGAGCCACCCAGGAGTCCTAACTCTGCCTTTTTAGAGGCAGCCACTGTTCTGAGTTCTTTCCCCATGTATTAGCTTCATCTTCTAGTTTTATGTAAGTGGAATCATACACTATTGTACTCTTTGGCTTCTTCAGCTTAGTTGTTTTGAGATTAAGCCACTTTGTTGTACGTACCAGTCCTTCGTTTTTGTTGCTGAGTGTTCCATTGAATGAATACACCTTGGTTTGCTTATTCTCCCTTGAGGGACGTTGGCCCAGTTTTCAGTAGGCTGTTACAAATAAAGCTGCTGTGACTTTCTCATGCAAGACTTTTTGTGGTCATATGTTTTCGTTTCATCTGGAGATAAATACCTGGAAGTGGAATTGCTGAGTGGCAGGGTAGGTGTAAGCTTAGCTGAATAAGAAACTGCCCAGTCTTTTCCCAAATTGATTGTATCATTGTTCCATTGCCTTTGGCAGTGTATGAGAGTGTATCTATACACTATCCAGTTCGGTACTGCCAGTCGTTTTTCATTTTAACTACTGTGGGCTAATATTTCACTTTGGTTTTAATTTGGTTTTCCCTGCTAATGATGATGGGCACTCTTTTACATGTTAACTGGCTATCTGTATCTCCCTTTGTGAAGTGCCTATTCAATTTATTTTTTTACCCATTTTAATGGGATTATCCTTTTATTATTAAAAAAAAAACACTTTATTTCTACCACTTCAACAGGCACTTCTTCCACTGAAGTACTGACCCCCAAATGACAGTACAGACAAAAGATTGATATCCAGGATCTATAATGAACTCCTCAAACTCAACACACACAAAACAGACAATCATCTAAAAAAATGGGCAGAAGATATGGACAGACACTTCTCCAATGAAGACATACAAATGGCTATCAGACACATGAAAAAATGTTCATCATCACTAGCTATCAGGGAGATTCAAATTAAAACTACATTGAGATATCACCTTACACCAGTTAGAATGGCCAAAATTAGCAAGACAGGAAACAACATGTGTTGGAGGGGATGTGGAGAAAGGGGAACCCTCTTACACTGTTGGTGGGAATGCAAGTTGGTGTAGCCTCTTTGGAGAACAGTGTGGAGATTCCTCAAGATATTAAAAATAGAACTTCCCTATGACCCTGCAATTGCACTCCTGGGTATTTACCCCAAAGATACAGATGTAGTGAAAAGAAGGGCCTTCTGTACCCCCAATGTTTATAGCAGCAATGGCCACGGTCGCCATACTGTGGAAAGAACCAAGATGCCCTTCAACGGACAAATGGATAAGGAAGATGTGGTCCATATACACTATGGGGTATTATGCCTCCATCAAAAAGGATGAATACCCAACTTTTGTAGCAACATGGACGGGACTGGAAGAGATTATGCTGAGTGAAATAAGTCAAGCAGAGAGAGTCAATTATCATATGGTTTCACTTATTTGTGGAGCATAACAAGTAGCATGGAGGACATGGGGAGTTAGAGAGGAGAAGGGAGTTGGGGGAAATTGGAAGGGGAGGTAAATCATGAGAGATGATGGACTCTGAAAAACAATCTGAGGGTTTTGAAGGGGTGAGGGGTGGGAGGTCGGAGTACCGGGTGGTGGGTATTATAGAGGGCACATATTGCATGGAGCACTGGGTGTGGTGTAAAAATAATGAATACTGTTATGCTGAAAATTAAAATAAATAAATAAATAAAAAGTACTCATCCCCTCAAAGTCAAGTGGGCTGGAATCAATTTCTTCCAAACTTCTGTTAATGTTGATAATTTGATCTCTTCCCATGAATCATGAATGTTCTTAATGGCATCTAGAATGGTGAATCCTTTGCAGAAATTTTCAATTTACTCTTCTCAGATCCATCAGAACAATGGCAGCTGTAGCTACCATTGTATTTCTTAAATAAGGAGACTTGAAAGTTGAAATTACTCTTTACCCAAGGGGTACAGAATGGACATTGTGTTAGGCATGAAAACAACATTAATCTCATTATACATTTCCATCAGAGTTCTCGGCTGACTAGCTGCATTGACAGCGAGAAGTAATATTCTGAAAGAAATCTGTTTTTGTTGTTGTTTGTTTTTTTTTTGAGCAGTCATTCTCAACTGGGTGCTTAAAATATTCAGTAAACTGTGTTGTAAACAGAGGTGCTGTCATTTGGCCTTTTTTGTTCTATTTATAGAATAGTACACAGGCATAGCATATTTAGCAAAATTCTTTTTTTGTTTGTTTATTTGTTTGTTTTATTAAATTTTTAAAATTTTTTTATAAACATAGTAGTGGAGTCTGAAGATAGGTGTGAATTGCTGAAATCTCATGATGAAACTTTAATGGATGAGGAGTTGCTTCTTGTGGATGAGTACAGAAAGTGGTTTCTTGAGATGGAAACTACTTCTAGAGGAGAATTTGTTAAACTGTTGAAATAACATCCAAGGAGTTAGAATATTATATAAACATAGTTGATAAAGCATTTGCAGAGTCTGGAAGGATTGACCCCAACTTTGAAAGAAGTCCTACTATGTGTAAAATGCTATCAAACAGCATGGCATGCTATACAGAAATCATTTATGAAAGGAAAAGTCAATCAATGTGGTAAAATTCATCTCTGTCTTATTTTAAGAAACTGCCACAACCACCCTAGCCTCCAATGACTACCATGCTGATCAGTCAGCAACTGTCAACATTGAAGCAAGTCCCTCCTCCAGCAAGATTACCAGTCACTGAAAGGTCAGATGGTGGTTAGCACTTTTTGACAATAAAGCATTTTCTAAATTAAGATATGCATATTGTTTTTTAGACATAATGTTATTGCACACTTAACAGACTACAATGTTATGTGAACATAACTTTTATATGCATGAGGAAACCAAAAAGAATATTTGGCTCACTTTATTGCAATATTTACTTTATGCAGTGATCTGGAAGTGAATGCACAATATCTCCAAGTTATGTCTGTTTTGCAGAGATGCACATAAAGATAAATCCTTTAATGTGCCTCTGAATTACTTTCCTATTGTTGTTGAAAAAAATTACTTTGAATGTAAAAAAAAAAAACTTATTTATGCAGTAAAAGCATCTCCTGGTTTGTGGCTTGCCTAATATTATTTTTATTATCATTATCATTATAATCATTATTATTATTATTAAAGATTTTGTTTATTTGACGGAGAGAGACACAAGAGAGGGAACACAAGCAGGTGGAGTAGGAGAGGGGAAACAGGTTTACAGGGAGCAGGGAGCCCCATGGGGGGCTTGATCCCAGCACCCTGGGATCATGATCTTAGCCAAAGGCAGACGCTTAATGATTTAGTCACCCAGTTTCCCCTATTATTTTTCTTAATGGTAAATTTTGATGAGTGAAAGTTTTTAATTTTGAAGGGGCCCAGTTTATTAATTTTGTTTTTGTATGGATACTGCTTTCTAAGGCCAATCAAAGCATGTTTTGCCAAGACAAATGTCTTGAAAATATTCTCTAATATTTTCTTCTAGAAGCTTTATATTTAGGGCTATGATATAGTTTTCTGCATTTTGTTGTCTAATTTTTTGTGAATATTAAATGGTTGGTAGTAATGTTTAAATCTTCTATATCCTTAGTGAATTTTGTCTTTTTGTCTATCAATTACTTAGAAAATAAAGCTAAAGTCACTGACTCTAATTATTTTTAAATTAGATTTTTGTATTTATACAAAATACAAATTTTTTAAAAATGATTTTTGTATTTTTACCTTTGGTTCTGTCAGTTTTTGCTGCATACATTTCAGACCTCTATAATTATTTGTTTACACATTAAGTTTGTTACATCTTTTTGATGAATGGACTCTTTTATCATTGAAAAATTTCCCTTTTTTCTGATACTTATTCTTCTCCTTACATCTACTTTGTCTCATATTACTGTAGTCACTCTAGCTGATGATTAGAATTTGCATAGTGTAAATTTCTCCTTTTACTTTTAACTTATGTGGTTTATTTTCTATGTTAAAAACCACTTTTATAAATAGCATACAGATGGGTCTTATTTATTTATTCAGTTTAGCATCTCTGCCCTTTATTTTTTTGCTTTGTTTTGTTTTTTTGTTTTTTTTCTTTTTTTAAAAATTTATTTATTTATTTTCAGCATAACAGTATCATTATTTTTTCACCTCACCCAGTGCTCCATGCAATCCGTGCCCTCTATAATACCCACCACCTGGTACCCCAACCTCCCACCCCCCTGCCACTTCAAACCCCTCAGATCTCTGCCCTTTCATTGCAGTTTTTAATTCATATACATTTCATGTAATTATATTGTTGGTCTTAAGTCTACTAGTTTTATTATATTTTTTATTTATCTTATCTCTTCTTTATCCTTTTCCCTGTTTAACTGCCTTTTTACATTAATTGAGCAGTTTTTACTATACCATTTTATAACTTATATTGGCCTTTTATTTATACTTCTTTTTTATTTTTAATGTTTGATACAAGATTCACTATATACATATTTATCTAATAGTCTATTTTGAATTAATGTTATTTCACTTCACATTTTATGTAGGAACCTACAGTAGTGTATGTCTTGCCCCTTCCCCATCTTTGTACAACTTCTGTCATTCATATAACATATTTAAACCTCAGAATACATTATTATTTTTGCTGTCATTAGTTACATTTTAAAACAGTTCAGTAATGAGAAACATAACCTTATTTTGGACTTACCTACATGTTTACCATTTGGGAAATCTTCAGTGTCACAAAGATTTGAGTTGCCATTTAATATCATTTGTTTTTCCTCAAAGAACTTTCTGTAGTATTTATGAGTATAGGCCTGTTGGCCACAAATTCTATTGGCATTTGCTTATGTGAATATGTCTTTGTTCTACCTTTATTTCTGAAGAATATTTTCACATAGATAGGGATTTCTGGGTTTTTAACCACTTTAAAGATATCTTCCCATTGTCTTCGGCTGTTAGTGTTTCTTCGAAGAATTCAGTAGTCATTCCTTCCACCCTCCCAACCCCCCCGACCCCGCCAGAAGTCATTCTTATTATTGTTCTCCTATTTCTAAAGTGTCTTTTTTGGGGGATGGGGGAAGTTAAGTGAATTCTTTTAACATTTTCCTGTTGGTTTGATGTACCTAGGTATGGTTTTCCTTGCATTTTTACTGCTTGGGGATTATTAGATTTGTAGGCTTATAGTTCTCATGAAATTAAAAAACATTAAGCCATTATTTACTTTAATTTTTTTTTGCCCGAGTCATTCCTCTCTTTCTGTTTTCACCAAAATGACTATAATTTTCAGATGCAAAATAACTGAAAAACTCTTATTGGTGGTAAGAATGTAAATTGTTACAACCATGTAAGAAAAATTGGGTTTTGTTATCTTAGAGCTGATACACATACCTTATTACATAAAAATTACATTTGTAGGTATATACCCAATAATATATCCATATATGCACAAAAATACATATACAAGAATGTAAAAATGCAATTTTGAAATGTGATATAGTCAATTATTATATACCATCATTATCATTACATCCAGCAAATGAAAACAAATTATCCACTGTATGCAATGATATGGGCAAAACTCACAAACATGTTGTTAATTCAGAGAAGCCAAAGAGAAAATAATACATTTATCATGAATTCATTTATATAAAATATTAAAATAGGCAAAACTAACCTATGTTATTGGATATTAGGATAGTAGTTATCCTTGGAGGAGGATGCCTTGCAGCAGGCATGACAGAACTTTCTGGGTATGTTCACTTTGTGAAAATTCTTTGGGGTATAACTGTTTCTGTATATTCCAATATATGTGTATATATATGTTATAGTGCACTTTTCTATATATATGCTTTTCTATATGTATTCTTTCTATATGTTGTGCACTTTTCTATATGTATGCTTTTTTCTATATGTTTATGTATAACTGTTTCTGTATATTCCAATATATGTCTGTATATCTGTTGTAGTGTACTTTTCTATATGTATGCAGAAAGGGTCAAATAAGAAAAAAATTAAAAGAATTATAATTAAGAGGTTAATAAGAAATGGTTCATTTCTACTGTACTTTGCGAGTAAGCCAGTATTACTTTGGAATTAAAAATTTAAAAATCAAAATGGATATTAAATGGTTATAATGCATAGCTCTGGGGGTTTCTTCCTATAAGTTTTCCTTCATTGTGAATTTTTTTTTTTGAATATGGAAAAAAACAAACAAGATTTAATTCATTCAGACTAAATTCTAAAGGGGTAAGAATCAATAAAATTTGATCAACTTTGATCACTTTGTTTCATTCCATATAATCTGCAGTGGGCTTCTCTCACTTTCCAAGTCCAGAGTATTTTCTTTCCTCTTTGAAC
Organism: Mustela putorius furo; assembly: GCF_011764305.1. Classification (NCBI taxonomy): domain Eukaryota; kingdom Metazoa; phylum Chordata; class Mammalia; order Carnivora; family Mustelidae; genus Mustela; species Mustela putorius. The sequence goes on from NW_025421424.1 coordinate 3,667,864, forward strand.
ACAGACGTAAGTGGAATTTTTTTTTTAATTTTATATTTTTTATAAACATATATTTTTATCCCCAGGGGTACAGGTCTGAATCACCAGGTTTACACACTTCACAGCACTCACCAAAGCACATACCCTCCCCAATGTCCATAATCCCATCCCCTTCTCCCAAACCCCCTCCCCCCAGCAACCCTCAGTTTGTTTTGTGAGATTAAGAGTCACTTATGGTTTGTCTCCCTCCTCCCAATCCAATCTTGTTTCATTTATTCTTCTTCTACCCACTTAAGCCCCCATGTTGCATCACCACTTCCTCATATCAGGGAGATCATATGATAGTTGTCTTTCTCTGCTTGACTTATTTCGCTAAGCATGATATGCTCTAGTTCCATCCATGTTGTCGCAAATGGCAAGATTTCATTTCTTTTGATGGCTGCATAGTATTTCATTGTGTATATATACCACATCTTCTTGATCCATTCATCTGTTGATGGACATCTAGGTTCTTTCCATAGTTTGGCTATTGTGGACATTGCCGCTATAAACATTTGGGTGCACGTGCCCCTTTGGATCACTACGTTTGTATCTTTAGGGTAAATACCCAATAGTGCAATTGCTGGGTCATAGGGCAGTTCTATTTTCAACATTTTGAGGAACCTCCATGCTGTTTTCCAGAGTGGCTGCACCAGCTTGCATTCCCACCAACAGTGTAGGAGGGTTCCCCTTTCTCCACATCCTTGCCAGCATCTGTAATTTCCTGACTTGTTGATTTTAGCCATTCTGACTGGTGTGAGGTGATATCTCATTGTGGTTTTGATTTGTATTTCCCTGATGCCGAGTGATATGGAACACTTCTTCATCTGTCTGTTGGCCATCTGGATGTCTTCTTTGCAGAAATGTCTGTTCATGTCCTCTGCCCATTTCTTGATTGGATTATTTGTTCTTTTGTTGTTGAGTTTGCTAAGTTCTTTATAGATTCTGGACACTAGTCCTTTATCTGATATGTCGTTTGCAAATATCTTCTCCCATTCTGTCAGGTGTCTTTTGATATTGTGAACTGTTTCCTTTGCTGTGCAAAAGCTTTTGATCTTGATGAAATCCCAATAGTTCATTTTTGCCCTTGCTTCCCTTGCCTTTGGCATTGTTTCTAGGAAGATGTTGCTGCGGCTGAGGTCAAAGAGGTTGCTGCCTGTGTTCTCCTCAAGGATTTTGATGGATTCCTTTCGCACATTGAGGTCCTTGATCCATTTTGAGTCTATTTTTGTGTGTGGTGTAAGGAAATAGTCCAATTTCATTTTTCTGCATGTGGCTATCCAATATTCCCAGCACCATTTGTTGAAGAGGCTGTCTTTTTTCCATTGGACATTCTTTCCTGCTTTGTCGAAGATTAGTTGACCATAGAGTTGAGGGTCTATTTCTGGGCTCTCTATTCTGTTCCATTGATATATGTGTCTGTTTTTGTGCCAGTACCATGCTCTCTTGATGATGACAGCTTTGTAATAGAGCTTGAAGTCTGGAATTGTGATACCACCAACGTTGGCTTTCTTTTTCAATATCCCTTTGGCTATTCGAGGTCTTTTCTGGTTCCATATAAATTTTAGAATTATTTGTTCCATTTCTTTGAAAAAGATGGATGGTACTTTGATAGGAATTGCATTAAATGTGTAGATTGCTTTAGGTAGCATAGATATTTTCACAATGTTTATTCTTCCAATCCAGGAGCATGGAACATTTTTCCATTTCTCTGTGTCTTCCTCAATTTCTTTCATGAGTACTTTATAGTTTTCTGAGTATAGATACTGTGCCTCTTTGGTTAGGATTATTCCTAGGTATCTTATGGTTTTGGGTGCAATTGTAAATGGGATTGACTCCTTAATTTCTCTTTCTTCTGTCTTGCTGGTGGTGTAGAGAAATGCAACTGATTTCTGTGCATTGATTTTATATCCTGACACTTTACTGAATTCCTGTACAAGTTCTAGCAGTTTTGGAGTGGAGTCTTTTGGGTTTTCCACATATAGTATCATATCATCTGTGAAGAGTGATAATATGACTTCTTTTGTGCCGATTTGGATGCCTTTAATTTCCTTTTGTTGTCTGATTGCTGAGGCTAGGACCTCTAGTACTATGTTGAATAGCAGTGGTGATAATGGACATCCCTGCCGTGTTCCTGACCTTAGCGGAAAAGCATTCAGTTTTTCTCATTGAGAATGATATTTGCGGCGGGTTTTTCATATATGGTTTTGATGATATTGAGGTATGTGCCCTCTATCCCTACACTTTGAAGAGTTTTGATCAGGAAGGGATGCTGCACTTTGTCAAATGCTTTTTCAGCATCTATTGAGAGTATCATATGGTTCTTGTTCTTTCTTTTATTGATGTGTTATATCACACTGACTGATTTGTGGATGTTGAACCAAACTTGCAGCCCTGGAAAAAATCCCACTTGGTCGTGGTGAATAATCTTTTTAATGTACTGTTGAATCCTATTGGCTAGTATTTTGTTGAGTATTTTCGCATCTGTGTTCATCAAGGATATTGGTCTATAGCTCTCTTTTTTGATGGGATCCTTGTCTGGTTTTGGGATCAAGGTGATGCTGGCCTCATAAAATGAGTTTGGAAGTTTTCCTTCCATTTCTATTTTTTGGAACAGTTTCAGGAGAATAGGAATTAGTTCTTCTTTAAATGTTTGGTAGAATTCCCCCGGGAAGCCGTCTGGCCCTGGGCTTTTGTTTGTTTGGAGATTTTTAATGACTGTTTCAATCTCATTACTGGTTATGGGTCTGTTCAGGCTTTCTATTTCTTCCTGGTTCAGTTGTGGTAGTTTATATGTTTCTAGGAATGCATCCATTTCTTCCAGATTGTCAAATTTATTGCCGTAGAGTTGCTCATAGTATGTTCTTATAATAGTTTGTATTTCTTTGGTGTTAGTTGTGATCTCTCCTCTTTCATTCATGATTTTATTTATTTGGGTCCTTTCTCTTTTCTTTTTGATAAGTCTGGCCAGGGGTTTATCAATTTTATTAATTCTTTCAAAGAACCAGCTCCTACTTTCGTTGATTTGTTCTATTGTTTTTTTGGTTTCTATTTCATTGATTTCTGCTCTGATCTTTATGATTTCTCTTCTCCTGCTGGGCTTAGGGTTTCTTTCTTGTTCTTTCTCCAGCTCCTTTAGGTGTAGGGTTAGGTTGTGTACCTGAGACCTTTCTTGTTTCTTGAGAAAGGCTTGTACCGCTATATATTTTCCTCTCAGAACTGCCTTTGTTGTGTCCCACAGATTTTGAACCGTTGTATTTTCATTATCATTTGTTTCCATGATTTTTTTCAATTCTTCTTTAATTTCCCGGTTGACCCATTCATTCTTTAGAAGGATGCTGTTTAGTCTCCATGTATTTGGGTTCTTTTCAAACTTCCTTTTGTGGTTGAGTTCTAGCTTTAGAGCATTGTGGTCTGAAAATATGCAGGGAATGATCCCAATCTTTTGATACCGGTTGAGTCCTGATTTAGGACCAAGGATGTGATCTATTCTGGAGAATGTTCCATGTGCACTAGAGAAGAATGTGTATTCTGTTGCTTTGGTATGAAATGTTCTGAATATATCTGTGATGTCCATCTGGTCCAGTGTGTCGTTTAAGGCCTTTATTTCCTTGCTGATCTTTTGCTTGGATGACCTGTCCATTTCAGTGAGGGGAGTGTTAAAGTCCCCTACTATTATTGTATTATGGTTGATGTGTTTCTTTGATTTTGTTATTAATTGGTTTATATAGTTGGCTGCTCCCACATTGGGGGCATAGATATTTAAAATTGTTAAATCTTCTTGTTGGACAGACCCTTTGAGTATGATATAGTGACCTTCCTCATCTCTTATTATAGTCTTAGGCTTAAAATCTAATTGATCTGATATAAGGATTGCCACTCCTGCTTTCTTCTGATGTCCATTAGCATGGTAAATTCTTTTCCACCCCCTCACTTTAAATCTGGAGGTGTCTTCGGGCTTAAAATGAGTTTCTTGGAGGCAACATATAGATGGGTTTTGTTTTTTTATCCATTCTGATACCCTGTGTCTTTTGACAGGGGCATTTAGCCCATTAACATTCAGGGTAACTATTGAGAGATATGAATTTAGTGCCATTGTATTGCCTGTAAGGTGACTGTTACTGTATATGGTCTCTGTTCCTTTCTGATCTACCACTTGTAGGCTCTCTCTTTGCTTAGAGGACCCCTTTCAAGATTTCTTGTAGAGCTGGTTTGGTGTTTGCAAATTCTTTCAGTTTTTGTTTGTCCTGGAAGCTTTTAATCTCTCCTTCTATTTTCAATGATAGCCTAGCTGGATATAGTATTCTTGGCTGCATGTTTTTCTCGTTTAGTGCTCTGAAAATATCATGCCAGCTCTTTCTGGCCTGCCAGGTCTCTGTGGATAAGTCAGCTGCCAATCTAATATTTTTACCATTGTATGTTACAGACTTCTTTTCCCGGGCTGCTTTCAGGATTTTCTCTTTGTCATTGAGACTTGTAAATTTTACTATTAGGTGACGGGGTGTGGGCCTATTCTTATTGATTTTGAGGGGCATTCTCTGAACCTCCTGAATTTTGATGCTCGTTCCCTTTGCCATATTGGGGAAATTCTCCCCAATAATTCTCTCCAGTATACCTTCTGCTCCCTCTCTCTTTCTTCTTCTTCTGAAAGCCCAATTATTCTAATGTTATTTCGTCTTATGGTGTCACTTATCTCTCAAATTCTCCCCTCGTGGTCCAGTAGCTGTTTTTCCCTCTTTTGCTCAGCTCTTTATTCTCTGTCATTTGGTCTTCTATATCACTAATTCTTTCTTCTGCCTCATGTATCCTAGTAGTGAGAGCCTCCATATTTGATTGCATCTCATTAATAGCTTTTTTTATTTCAACTTGGTTAGATTTTAGTTCTTTTATTTCTCCAGAAAGGGCTTTTATATTTCTCGAGAGGCTTTCTCTAATATCTTCCATGCCTTTTTCGAGCCCATCTAGAGCCTTGAGAATTGTCATTCTGAACTCTAGATCTGACATATTACCAATGTCTGTATTGATTAGGTCCCTAGCCTTCGGTACTGCCTCTTGTACTTTTTTTTTTTGTGTTGAATTTTTCCGTCTTGTCATTTTGTCCAGATAAGAGTATATTAAGGAGCAAGTAAAATACTAAAAGGGTGGCAACAACTGCAGGAAAATATGCTTTAACCAAATTGGAAGAGATCCCAAATCATGATGGGGGAGAAAGGGGATAAAAAGAGGTTCTAAAAGGAAGAAAGAAAAAAGAAAAAAAAAGAAAAGAAAAGAATTAAAAAAAAAGAAAAGAAATAAGAAAAATATAAAAAAGAAAATATATATATATTAGATAAACTAGTTAAAAAACGTTAAAAAAGAAAAAGGTAAAAATTAAAAAAAATTTTATATAAGGCGAGAAAAAAAACAAAAAATGAAAAAGAAAAAAATTAAATTAACTGCAAGACTAAAAAAAATCACAGGGAAAAAGCCATGAGTTCCGTGCTTGGCTTTCTCCTCCTCTGGAATTCTGCTGCTCTCCTTGGTATTGAAACCGCACTCCTTGGTAGGTGAACTTGGTCTCGGCTGGATTTCTTGTTGATCTTCTGGGGGAGGGGCCTGTTGTAGTGATTCTCAAGTGTCTTTGCCCCAGGCGGAATTGCACCGCCCTTACCAGGGACCGGGGTGAGTAATCTGCTCGGGTTTGCTTTCAGGAGCTTTTGTTCCCTGAATGCTTTCGGTAGAGTTCCGGAGGACGGGAATACAAATGGCGGCCTCCTGGTCTCCGGCCCGGAGGAGCCGAGAGCCCAGGGCCCCACTCCTCAGTGCGCCCTCAGAGAACAGCGCCCAGTTACTCCCGTCTGCCTGACCTCCGGCCTCGCTCCGAGCTCACCGAGCCTGCAATCGGTTCAAGGTAACCCCGAGCTGTGAGCTTACTGTCGGCTCTGTCTCTGTAGCCGGCTTTCCCGTTCCAGTACCCGCAAGCTCTGCGACACTCAGACACCCCCGATCCTTCTGTGACCCTGCGGGACCTGAGGCCAAGCTGACCCCGCGTGGGCTTCGCCCCGGTTTAGCCTCTGGAGCGATGTCCCTCAGCCGAACAGACTTTTAAAAGTCCTGATTTTGTGCCCGGTTGCTCCGCCGCTTGCCGGGAGCCGGCCCCTCCCCCCGGGGTCTATCTTCCCGTCGCTTTGGATTCACTTCTCTGCCGGTCCTACCTTTCAGAAAGTGGTTGTTTTTCTGTTTCCGGAATTGCTGTTCTTCTTCTCTTCGATCTGCCGATGGATTTTCAGGTGTTTGCAATCTTTAGATAAGCTATCTAGCTGATCTCCGGCTAGCTGAAGTAGTCTCAGCCTGCTACTTCTCTGCCATCTTGACTCCTCCCCCATAAGTGGAATATTTTTTAATGCTGAAAAAAGATTCAGGCAGAAGCTCTTCAGATGGATACAATGCAGAAGCAAAGTTATTTCCCTCCTCTCTTCCCACTCTTCTCCTCTCTACCCCAGATATGTTTTAGAAGGGTCAATGGGGAATTTATTGCTGACTGTGGAGAGAGACTGTGAAGGAAATAGAGGGAAAAGAAGTTTTGTGTTTGGTGAATCAAGTAAAAGCAATAGTGGAGATCTTTGAAGGAGGGTAAACTAATGAATACTGTCTATTTGAACTTCAGAATATCTCTTCACAAGTTTCCATATAGCCATCGAACCAGTTTAAAATCTGTGCTCAAAATGATTTCTTTTAAAGATTATTTATTTAGAGAATGAGTGAACATGTGCATGAGTGGAGGGAGGGACAAAGGGAAAGGGAGAGAGAATCCTCAGACAGACTCTGAGTGCAGAGCCTGTCCTGGGGCTTGATTGCAGGACCCTGAGATCATGAGCAGAGCTGAAATGAACAGTCAGACACTTAACTGAATAAGCCTCCACCCAGGTGTCCCTCAAAATGAATTTTTAAGTCTATTCATATTATTTTATTTTAGAAGGTATATAACTACTTTAAAGAAGCATAATAGGGAAGGTTTCTACATTAACTAGAAAATGATACAAAGAGGGTAGTTTCCTGCTACTTCCCCAGTTGAGACACTGGGACTTATTTTAGCAAGAGCAAGTTCTGCAAAATGGACTCTGAGTTCATTTATCAAGGAAGATTTCAACCTGCCTTGCAAACCCAGTCAAAAGAAGAATGCAGAATGTGAGAGCTTCTGGCCACTGGGCAAATGTCTAATGTTTGCTTAAACAACGTGGCAGGAAGCAGAAGAGATACCATTGACCTTCTTGTCTGTTGAGTTCCCTGGGAAACAGACACTGAGATAGCATTTGGCGTGAAGAAGGCTTAAGGGAAAGTAAAATTTAGGAAAATTAAAAAAAAAAAAAGAAGAAGAAGAGGGATGATTACACGACGGAATGGCCCAACCACAATGCAAACTTGCTGAAAGTTTCTGCCCGTCCAACAGAGAGGTGTGGAGCAAAGCTAGATTGAGCATTAGAGATGGGCTGTTTTGAGCAGAAATGGCTAGACCCTTGTACTGTCAACTCATTCAGTCATTGGCTGCTTCCCAACCCATGAACAGCATCTAAACTGAGGCAGATCATAAAGAAGATACGACTTGGAAGTCATGAGTTACCATAGTCCTGGAAGCCGTGTGGTGCTTTCTGACAAGAGGATCTGAGCAGCTCACCTTCAAATCTGCCACAGTGCACACCCTGCACCAGGCACATCTCCTCTTCTGCAGGGCTCTGAGGGGAAAGTCAGAAAGAGCAGCAGAACAAATCAAAGTTCCCATTGCTGCAGTTAGTCTTGGGCCTGCATATGACACCCACTGTCTCCTTTTTCTTTTATGCATTCAAATTCCCCTTGCTGTCAACTGCCACCTCTGTGTAAGGGTTGGTGTGGTCAGATTCCTCATTTCTGAGGAGTCTGAGCCCCAGGTAACTATAGCCTTCTCAGATTGCATTATTGCACTAGTCTAAATATTTAAAGTTAAAACTGAGCATAGGGGCACTAAAGGGCACGCACCTGCATCATCTGAACTTCCCACATATGTCATTCATCTTTGTTCTTACTATGAAATAACAATCCTAACTCCCCCTACTGATTGTAGCCAAATCCCTGGCAAGACAGTGATTCTTCTTCTTGCCTCCTTGTCCCAGAACACAGGCATCCCAGAGTACCCAGGTAGCAACTGTAGTCTGCGATTTCTTTAAGTATCAGGATATCTGACCCTGCAGAACCCAGAGTTGCCGGGGTGGGATGAACGAGGTAGCTTACTGGGTGATGACAGGTGAGGGAGGAGGTTAGTTCATGAAATCAGGTATACTTCTGCTGGGGGCAGAACACCACAGAAAAGGCTCTGAGGCTGTGCACATTCTGCATACTGAAGGATAGTATCCCATCCTTTCATGGTATTACCTCTGACGGTGCCCATCAGCAGCAACTTTAGCAGGCCATTCCACTGCTGTCACGTTGGCAGTTTCTAGGTGGTACAGTATATGAAGAGACCAGCAGCACCATGGTCACAGGCCCATATCAACCCCTCCTTCAGTGAGAAACAGTCCTGGGTCAGATGCTATGTACTGTGGGATTCCATGCCTATGAACTAGGCACAATGCAAGCCCCACGTAGTGCTGTTGGTTGAGTCAGCCAAACTCATACCTGGAATAGATATGTATTCCTGATGACCCTTTTAGGACAGAGGGGCCTGATTTTTCTTTGCTGAATTTGACAATCCGATCCTGACCTACTACTTGAGACTTTCCTCCAAGCGGGTGGTTGGTTTCTTTGAGGAATAATGACATTCTGAGGTCTCACTATTGGCTTTTATTGCTGGGAAGGTGGAAATTTAGAGGCAGATGTAACTAACTTGGCTCAGTAAGTGGTTGTTCATGCTGATATGTACATTGTCTTCATCTTTGCCACCATGAAAATTTGGTTTGTGGGCTCATGATGCCAGCACCAGGGTGGTGGGTGGCTGTTGACAGAATCTGTCTAACATGAGCAGGCCAAAGCTACTTTTCTATATTTGGAGGCTCTTCCACTGTGTATGCTCTCTGGTGGGTGCTGACACATGTCACAGTGATCTTTATGCCATGTCCACTCTTTCATGGCCATCCATCTGCCTTCTACCTCAAGCCTCCCTGTTTCTATTTTCCACTCTTTCTCCTTTCAGGCCTTTGAATAGCTGATCAGGCCAGTCACTACTGCTAGTTAGTTTATATACATTCAAACACAGGTACAATTGTCCTCCCACCAAAGCAGATGACCAGCTGCATCATCTAAAGACTCAGTCTGTTGAGCAGCTTTCCTCGCCTCTGTCTCTCAATCTCTCTGCCCCAAATGAAGCTGCAGTGCAGCTGTCAGCCAATTTTGTCTTTTGCCCACATATCAAGCCATCCACTCATCAGCCAAGTTCAGGCTTTGTCCTCATCCTTCAGCCATACATAGCAGCTGAGTATGGCTGCCATACTGGTACACCCACAGTGGGTAAAATGGGGGTATGGCCTTCTTGCTCCTGCAGGTTGCTGTGTTCTCTAGTCATACCTGTGTTCAGTCTAGGATGTATCACTTCTGTCTTACGGTGGATTGCTGCTGGGCCTGCCCAGTTTCTCATGTGGAATTTGGTGACCTTGATCTGACTTCCAATTTGAAATAGTCCATTGTCTTGGTGTTTATACCCCACACTTTCCTGGGTTTTCTTTGGCCTTTTGGTTTGTTTTTCTCTGGCTCATTTGTTGTCACTTGTTTCTCTTCACACACTTTAAATGCTTGTGTTTCACAGGTCTCTACTCTTGGCCCACTGGTCTCCTTATTTCTCATATCTGCTCTTGGGGTTTCTCAGGGCTAGGGTGATGCATAAAATATGAGTTTGGAATAAAAATGGAGTTTAAACTTTAGCTATACTGTTTACTAGCTGTTGACTTTATGTAGGAGGTCGAACCTCTGAACCTTTGTATAACCTATTTTATTAATAAGGATCAAATGTGACGATATTTGCCAAGTGCTTAGTATGAGATTTGCCCCCAAATAAGTACTCGTTGACAGCAGCTATTTCTTATAGCTATTGAACTGCTAACATGTCTATAATCATAGCCTACACCTCTATTTTAAGCCTTAATTTCTTATGGTTGATTGCCTGTATCCATCTGGATGTCCAGATGTCCCACAGGTAGTCAGTCTCATATGTATGTACATTTGAACTCATAATCTTTCTACCTAAATATGCTTTTTTTTTTTTTTTTTTTGGTGGTTCCGTCATTCAACCAAAGATGAAGCTAGTTGGAAATCTTTTTTTTTTTTCATTTAGTACTTTTGTTTTATTCAAATGTCAAAACATTTTTTTTCACTAGTTGGAAATCTCATACCTCCATTTTGTCTATCATCCCAATCTAATAAATTATTTTTATCTTCTAAATATTTATCAATCTATCTTTCCTTCTCCATTGAAGGGAAATAGTGGTACAGCTAGAGTTCTAAACTTGCCAACCAAAGGAAATTAGGAAATTTAGACTCTTGTTTAAAAACCAAAAAAAATATTTTTTTTTGGTAACTTAGTTTGTTCAGGGAGTGAAGGGTATTTTTTCTTCTCTTCCCCAACCCAACCTCTGCTGGTCATACCACACACACACACACACACACACACACACACACGAAGGTTTGTGTTTTTTTTTTCACAGATTTGAGATGGTCTCATGTCTTTATACAAGTTCTTCTGTGTGTTCTTCCCTATGTCTAAAGTTAGCTGGTTGACATTGCTTGACCTTGGGCCTCTTATGCTGGTATTTTCTATGGTGCAACTAGTTGAATCTAACGTTTGTAGAGCATGATGTTCAGCTCCAGAATTCCTACCACAGCCTTGAGTAATAAGGTTTCTGTCATGGTGGCACACTCCCTCATTCCATGCTCAACCTCTTCTGATTTGGGGACACCAGGAGAGGCCTAAAAATTGCAGCTGACTTCTCTACACCATGCTTAATTGCGCAGGGCCCTCTACAGCTGTCCCCTGGCTCACCTACATGGACCTGTATCTCACATTTCTGAGCTATTATCTAGGTACCACCTGTTGTCCCTGTGTCATTATGCTAAATACAACTCTTTGCATCAGAATTTACAAAAATATTCTCTGCCTATGCTCTGAGAAGTATATAACTAAGCCCTCCTCCCTGTCAACCTCTGAAACTTCTTCACAAATTTATTTGGATGTTTTCCCTACAATGTCCTCCCTCAAGGTTTGGCTAAGCAGGAACAGGTAAACAAGTAAGAACTCTCTCTGACTCCTGCTTCTCCCTCTACCATCTCCTGCCAGGCTTTATTGGAAAAAAAATTTCTGTTCTTCTCTATAGGATTGATAATGGCAAAAGTCAGCAGTTCAACCTCTAAGATTTGTTTTTGAACTGTACATGTAATTTTTGGAATTAAGAACTTCTTTTTACTCAAAGCCTGACTTCCAAGATTATTCACTCGCATAGACAGAACAAGAGTCAGTTTTGAGATTGGGAGCAGAAAGATGGCCTATTCCTGTTGCTTCTCTGCTTTAACAATATGCTTCTGTCTGGAAAAGGAATTAATCATGTGCAATAAGATGGAAAAGAAAAATCACATTAATAATTGTGATATTATGATTTATGAGAAAGACATATTTGGTCATTTAGATGACCAAAATATATTTCTCATATATATTTGGTGTTAATCCACAGTTCCTTTCATACAGTTCCCAAAACCCTTGGAACTTCCTAAACCTAGAGAGTGATAATTATGTCTTTTGTTGTGTTAATGAGGTGATATGGTGATATGGGAACCTCCAACCTGTAGCGGGTCTCTTAGAAGCACAGGCAACCTGGGCTTATGACTGGCATCCTGAGTTGGAGGACACCCTGCTGGTATCTGAGAATTGCTTGTTGGTGTGAAAGGAACTTCCCCACCCCAAGTTGAATATTGAATATCAGAACACCGAAAGAGTAATACCCACCACTTTGCCAGATATTTTCACTTTTTCTTCATCCTTCTCTTGCCAGAGAGTTAATTTTATATACTGCTTTGAGCTCCACTGCCTTTTTATTTTATTTTTAATTTTTTTTAAGATTTTGTTTATTTATTTGACAGAGAGAGACAGTGAGAGAGGAAACACAAGCAGGAGAGGAGGAAGAGGGAGAAGCACACTCCCCACAGAGCAGGGAGCCTGATGCGGGGCTTGATCCCAGGACCCTGAGACCACAACCCAAGCCAAAGGCAGACACCCAACAACTGAGCTACCCAGGTGCCCCTCCACTGCCTTTTTAAAGAAAAAAGATGGTGGGTTAGTTAGCAGGTTGCACAGTTAAGAAATTAGGGGTTAGAGGTGAATAAGTCAGGGTATTCATTCTCCCAGCTTCCCAGCTTCATCCACCAAAGGCCACAGGGCCTGTCCAGTAGCCAGCTTACACAGTCACAGCTCCTTTTTACCATTTAGTAACTTCTCCTTCCCTTTGTATCTTCAGATCAAGGGATGATAACATCTTTTATCTCCTGCTAACTCTCCAATGATATACCAATCCTTGTTTGTGTCCTTTACGTTTTTATATACAGTCCCTTAATTAAACTCTCCTCTATTGTTTCATTAAGTATGATTTATTTCCTTTGGGACCATTACTGATAAATACATTATACCTGTATAATTTTATCTCATGACTTATTTTTTCAATTAGATTAGAACTTAAAGGCAGGAATTCTAATTCTTAAAATTCTCTTTTATCCCTTCTCTCTATTACCAAGCACAATGCTTTCCTTACAAGAATAAGCACTAAATGATTTCTGAAAGTCTTCATTTAATCACTTAGCCACTATGTACTCAACACTATTTTAGTCACTGTGGATTTCTGTGATGAGTAAGATAGACTAGTCCTGGGGGAGGAGTCAAGATGGCGGAGAAGTAGCAGGCTGAGACAACATCAGGTAGCAGGAGATCAGCTAGATAGCTTATCTAATCATTGCGAGCACCTACAAATCCAACAGGAAATCGAAGAGAAGAAGAACAACAATTCTAGAAACAGAAAATCAATCACTTTCTGAGAGGCAGGACCTGCGAGAAGTGAATCCAAAGTGACAGGAAGATAGACCGTGGCGGGAGGGGCCGGCTCCCGGTGAGCAGTGGAGCAACGGAGCACTAAATCAGGACTTTTAAAAGTCTGCTCCACTGAGGGACATCACTCCAGAGGCTAACCTGGGGGGAAGCCCACATAGGGTCAGCATAACCCCAGGTCCCATGGGGTCACAGAAGGACCAGGGGTGTCTGAGTGTTGCAGAGCTCACAGGTATTAGAGTGGGGAAGCCAGCTACAGTGACAAAACTGAGGAGTGAGCTCTCAGCTTGGGGTTACCTTGAACTGGGCACAGGCTAGGTGAGCTTGGAGCATGGCCAGAGGCCAGGGAGACAGAGTAACTGAGCACTTTTCTCCAAGCATGCAGCTGGAGGCCAGGGAGATGGAAGCGACTGACCGCTTTTCTCCAAGCGTGAGTGATTAAGCGCTTTTCTCCAAGCGCAACCAGAGGCCAGGGAGATGGGGACAGTTGGGTGCTCTTCTCTGAGGGTGCACTGAGGAGCAGGACACTGAGCTCTCGACTCCTCCGGGCCAGAGATTGGGAGGCCACCATTATCATTCCCATCCTCCGGAACTCTATGGAAAGAGTTCAGGGAACAAAAGCTCGGAGAAGCAAACCCGAGTGGATTGCTTAACCTGGCCCCTGATAATGGTGGGGCAATTCCACCTCCAGGAAAGACACTTGAGAATCACTACAACATGCCCCTCCTCCAGAAGATCAACAAGAAACCCAGCCAAGACCAACTTCACTCACCAAGGAGAACAACGGAATTCCAGAGGAGGAGAAAGCAAATCTTATCTGGACAAAATAACAAGGAGGAAAAACTCACCACAAAAAAAAAAAAAAAAGAACAAGAGGCAGTACTGAAGAATGGGGACCTAATCAATACGGACATTAGTAATATGACAGATCTAGAGTTCAGAATGATGATTCTGAACTGGTTCTAGCCAGGCTCAAAAAAGGTATGGAAGATATTAGAGAAACCCTCTCTGGAGAGATAAAAGCCCTTTCTGGAGAAATAAAAGAACTAAAATCTAACCAAGTTGAAGTCAAAAAAGCTATTAATGAGGTGCAATCAAAAATAGAAGCTCTTACTGCTACAATCAATGAGGCAGAAAAGAATTAGTGACATAGAAGACCAAATGACAGAGAATAAAGAAGCTGAGCAAAAAAGGGACAAACAAATACTGGACCACAAGGAGAGAATTCGAGAGATAAGTTACAACATAAGACGACACAACATTAGAATAATTGAGATTCCAGAAGAAGAAGAAAGAGAGAGGGGAGCAGAAGGTATATTGGAGAGAATTATTGTAGAGAATTTCCCTAATATGGCAAAGGGAACAAGCATCAAAATCCAGGAGATGCAAAGAACACCCCTCAAAATCAATAAAAATAGGTCCACACCCCATAACCTGATAGTAAAATTTAGAAGTCTTAGTGACAAAGAGAAAATCCTGAAAGCAGCCTGGAAAAAGAAGTCTGTATATACAAAGGTAAAAACATTGGATTGGCAGCAGACTTATCCACAGAGACCAGGCAGGCCAGAAAGAACTGGCATGATATATTCAGAGCACTAAACGAGAAAAACATGCAGCCAAGAATACTATATCCAGCTAGGCTATCATTGAAAAGAGAAGGAGAGATTAAAAGCTTCCAGGACAAACAAAAACTGAAAGAATTTGCAAATACCAAACGAGCTCTACAGGAAATATTGAAAGGGGTCCTCTAAGCAAAGAGAGACCCTAAAAGTAGTAGATTGGAAAGAAACAGAGACAATATACAGTAACAGTCACCTTACAGGCAATACAATGGCACTAAATTCTTATCTCTCAATAGTTACCCTGAATGTTAATGGGCTAAATGCCCCAGTCAAAAGATACAGGGTTTCAGAATGGATAAAAAAACAAAACCCATCTATTTGTTGCCTCCCAGAAACTCATTTTAGAACTGAAGACACCTCCAGATTTAAAGTGAAGGGGTGGAAAACAATGTACCATGCTAATGGACATCAAAAGAAAGCCGGGGTGGCAATCCTTATATCAGATCAATTAAATTTTAAGCCAAAGACTATAATAAGAGATGAGGAAGGACATTATATCATATTCAAAGGGTCTGTCCAACAGGAAGACCTAACAATTTTAAATATTTATGCCCCTAACATGGGAGCAGCCAACTATATAAACCAATTAATAACAAAATCAAAGAAATACATTGACAATAATACAATAATAGTAGGGGACTTTAACACTCCCCTCACTGAAATGGACAGATCATCTAAGCAAAGGTCAACAAGGAAATAAAGGCCTTAAATGACACACTGGACCAGATGGACATCACAGATATATTCAGAACATTCCATCCCAAAATAGCAGAATATACATTCTTCTCTAGTCCACATGGAACATTCTCCAGAATAGACCACATCCTGGGTTATAAATCAGTTCTCAACTAGTATCAAAAGATTGGGATCATTCCCTGCATATTTTCAGACCACAATGCTCTGAAGCTAGAACTCAATCACAAGAGGAAATGTGGAAAGAACCCAAATACATGGAGACTAAACAGTATCCTTCTAAAAAATGAATGGGTCAACCAGGAAATTAAAGAAGAATTGAAAAAATTCATGGAAACAAATGATAATGAAAACACAATGGCTCAAAATCTGAGGGACACAACAAAGACAGTCCTGAGAGGAAAATATATAGTGGTACAAGCCTTTCTCAAGAAACAAGAAAGATCTCAAATACACAACGTAACCCTACACCTAAAGGAGCTGGAGAAAGAACAACAAAGAAAGCCTAAACTCAGCAGGAGAAGAGAAATCATAATGATCAGAGCAGAAATCAATGAAATAGAAGCAAAGAAAAAAAAAACACAATAAAATGAATCAAGGAAACTAGTAGCTACTTCTTTAAAAGAATTAATAAGATTGACAAGCCTCTGGCCAGACTTATCAAAAAGAAAGGAGAAAGGACCCAAATAAATAAAATTATGAATGAAAGAGGAGAGATCACAACCAACACCAAAGAAATACAAACAATTATAAGAACAGACTATGAGCAACTCTACGCCAACAAATTTGACAATCTGGAAGAAATGAATGCATTCCTAGAGACATATAAATGACCACAACTGAACCAGGAAGAAATAAAAAACCTGAACAAACAAAAGTCCAGGGCCAGACAGCTTCCCAGGGGAATTCTACCAAACATTTATTTTTTTTTAAACAATTTTTTTTTAAGATTTTATTTATTTATCAGAGAGAGGGGGGTGGAGAGAGGGCGAGCACAGGCAGACAGAATGGCAGGCAGAGACAGAGGGAGAAGCAGGCTCCTTGCCGAGCAAGGAGCCCGATGTGGGACTCGATCCCAGGACGCCGGGATCATAACCTGAGCCGAAGGCAGCTGCTTAACCAACTGAGCCACCCAGGTGTCCCTCTACCAAACATTTAAAGAAGAATTAATTCCTATTCTCATGAAACTGTTCCAAAAAATAGAAATGGAAGGAAAACTTCCAAACTCATTTTATGAGGCCAACATCACCTTGATCACAAAACCAGACAAGGATCCCATCAAAAAAGATAATTATAGACAAATATCCTTGATAAACACAGATGTGAAAATTCTCACCAAAATACTGGCCAGTAGGATTCAACAGTACTTTAAAAGGATTATTCACCATGACCAAGTGGGATTTATTCCAGGGCTGCAATGTTGGTTCAACATCTGCAAATCAATCAATGTGAAACAATACTTTAATACAAGAAAGAACAAGAATCATATGATACTCTCAATAGATGCTGAAAAAGCATTTGACAAAGTGCAGCATCCTTTCCTGATTAAAACTCTTCAAAGTGTAGGGATAGAGGGCACACACTTCAGTATCATCAAAGCCATATGAAAAACCTACCGCAAATATCATTCTCAATGGAGAAAAACTGAAAGCTTTTCTGCTAAGGTCAGGAACACGGTAGGGATGTCCATTATCACCACTGCTATTCAACATAGTACTAGAGGTCCTAGCCTCAGCAATCAGACAACAAAAGGAAATTAAAGGCATCCAAATCGGCAAAGAAGAAGTCAAATTATCACTCTTTGCAGATGATATGATACTATATGTGGAAAACCCAAAAGACTCCACTCCAAAACTGCTAGAACTTCTACAGGAATTCAGTAAAGTGTCAGGATATAAAATCAATGCACAGAAATCAGTTGCATTTCTCTACACCACCAGCAAGACAGAAGAAAGAGAAATTAAGGAGTCAATCCCATTTACAATTGCACCCAAAACCATAAGATACCCAGGAATAATCCTAACCAAAGAGGCACAGAATCTATACTCAGAAAACTATAAAGTACTCATGAAAGAAATTGAGGAAGACACAGAGAAATGGAAAAATGTTCCATGCTCCTGGATTGGAAGAATAAATATTGTGAAAATATCTATGCTACCTAAAGCAATCTACACATTTAATGCAATTCCTATCAAAGTACCATCCATCTTTTTCAAAGAAATGGAACAAATAATTCTAAAATTTATATGGAACCAGAAAAGACCTCGAATAGCCAAAGGGATATTGAAAAAGAAAGCCAAAGTTGGTGGCATCACAATTCCGGACTTCAAGCTCTATTACAAAGCTGTCATCATCAAGAGAGCATGGTACTGGCACAAAAACAGACACATAGATCAATGGAACAGAATAGAGAGCCCAGAAATAGACCCTCAACTCTATGGTCAACTCATCTTTGACAAAGCAGGAAGGAATGTCCAATGGAAAAAAGACAGTCTCTTCAACAAATGGTGCTGGGAAAATTGGACAGCCACATGCAAAAAATTGAAATTGGACTGCTTCCTTACACCACACATGAAAATAGACTCAAAATGGGTGAAGTACATCAATGTGAGAAAAGAATCCATCAAAATCCTTGAGGAGAACACAGGCAGAAACCTCTTTGAACTCAACTGCAGCAACATCTTCCTAGGAACATCGCCAAAGGCAACAGAGTCAAGGGCAAAAATGAACTATTGGGATTCATCAAGATCAAAAGCTTTTGCACAGCAAAGGAAACAGTTAACAAAACTAATAGACAACTGACAGAATGTGAGAAGATACTTGCAAACAATATATCAGAATAAGTCCTAGTATCCAAAATCTATAAAGAGTTTAGCAAACTCAACACCCAAAGAACAAATAATCCAATCAAGAAATGGGCAGAGGACATGAACAGACATTTCTGCAAAGAAGACATCCAGATGGCCAACAGACACATGAAAAAATGTTCGATACCACTCGGCATCAGGGAAATACAAATCAAAACCACAATGAGATACCACCTCACACCAGTCAGAATGGCTAAAATTAACAAGTCAGGAAATGACAGATGCTGGGAAGGATGCAGAGAAAGGGGAACCCTCCTACATTGTTGGTGGGAATGCAGGCTGGTGCAACCACTCTGGAAAACAGTGTGGAGGTTCCTCAAAAAACTGAAAATAGAGCAACCCTATGACCCAGTGATTGCACTACTGAGTATATATCCTAAAGATACAAATGTGGTGCTCCAAAGGGGCACATGCACCCGAATGCTTATAGCAGCAATGTCCACAATAGCCAAACTATGGAAAGAACCTAGATGTCCATCAAGAGATAAATGGATAAAGAAGTTGTGGTGTATATATATATATATATATACAATCTCTATATATATATATACAATGGAATACTATGCAGCCATCAAAAGAAATGAAATCTTGCCATTTGCGACTACGTGGATAAAACTAGAGGGTATTATGCTTAGTGAAACATGTCAATCAGAGAAAGACAACTATCATATGATCTCCCTAATATGAGGAAGTGGAGATGCAATGTGGGGGGTTTGAAAAGAAGGGCATGGGCATGGGTTTAGAAAGAAATATGGATGCCATGGTTGAAAGAAGATGGGATCAGGGGGGAGACAAACCATAGAAGACTCAATCTCAAAAAACAGACTGAGAGTTGCTGGGGGAAGGGGGGACGGGAGAGGGTGGTGGGGTTATGGACATTGGGGAGGGTATGTGCTATGATGAGTGCTGTGAAATGTGTAAACCTGGCAATTCACAGACCTGTACTTCTGGGGATAAAATACATTATAGACCTGGGGATAAAAATACATTATATGTTTATTAAAAACTATAAAAAAATAGACTAGTCCTTGTCCTTATGGAGTTTATCTTTTCCTGACTATTTCCCCCACTGTAGGTTGCAATTTTTGATAAACATAATGTACACTAGTTACTGACTGTCCTGTCACATCCCTTTTTTTTTTTTTAAAGATTTATTTATTTATTTGACAGAGAGAGATCACAAGTAAGCAGAGAGGCAGGCAGAGAGAGAGGAGGAAGCAGGCTCCCTGCTGAGCAGAGAGCCCGATGTGGGACTCAATCCCAGGACCCTGAGATCACGACCCGAGCCGAAGGCAGCGGCTTAACCCACTGAGCCACCCAGGCGCCCCTGTCACATCCCTTTTAAATAAATCTGTTCTACCCACATCCCAGGTAGCCATGACAAGGTGGAGCCATGTGTAAGACAAAATTTGAGGACCCAGGAGCAATGAATACGCCACAAAAGCTTGTTAATACAATGGGAGGTCAGAGTATAGAAAGTGTAATGGGCTTAGAAAGAAATATGGATGCCATGATAAACTGAGAAAACAGTTTGCCTTAGTTCTGATTAGATTTTCCATGAAGCTTTACTCTACTGTAGTTGTTAACATCTTGGGAGTCCCACATTGAAGCTTTACCAGAAAAACTCCTTTGCTTAGAACAGTATGAACAGCCCCAAGTTCTTCATGGCCAGATGTGTCTGAGGAAGCACATTCCCATGGAAAGGAGGGAGATGAAAGTAAAAATGCTCAATAGACCAAGTGTGGTATTGCTGCTGCTGATAGCATCACTAAGCATATGGGGATATAGGCTGAACCAATGAGGGGCCTGTTTTACTTTCCTTACTGTGTCCAGTAAAGACTGCATTGCTTCTCAAGCTGGGCTTTTAGGCAATCGTCCTTCATGAATCATGGCCCAACAGCCAGTTTTTCTTTCCTTGACCCTCATATTTTACGCACCCCCCCATCACTAGTTTTTTTTGTTTGTTTTTTTATTTCTTTTTTTTTTTCCTTCTGCATGATGAAAAACTGCCAGATGAATCCCTTGCTTTGCTTGATCCCTGGATCATTTGTACACCTGCTGTTCCTGCTGGTACTTGCCCCTGGGATTCCACTGTCTGAGAGGACTGCCAAGGTCCATTTGTCATAGCATGGGCTCATTAGTACACAAACTAAAGCAGGCCCATGTCTTAAAACGTAAGAGTCCTGCAAAGCAAGAAGACATTTATGGAAACTGTCCCCAACATTTCATTATTTAAAAAATATATATATTCAGAGGTACCTGGGTAGCACAGTTAAGCCTCCCACTCTTGATTTAGGCTGAGGTCATGATCTCAGGATCCTGAGATGGAGCTCCTGACTACTCTTCGCTCAGCACTGGGTATTAAAAGCAACTAATGAATAGTTGAATACTATATCAAAAACTAATGATGTACTGTATGTTGGCTAATCGAAAATAAATAAATAAGCACCAGGAGAAAAAGAAGACTCTCACTCCCTCTGCCTCTTCTCTACCCCAGCGTGCACACACACACATACACACACAATCTCTCTCTCTTTCACTCTAAAATAAGTTTTAGAAAACCTAAACAATTTTTTAAAAAATTCTATAATGATCTACTGGTTGGCTTTTCCCCACAATTCTCCAGTCTCATTGCTGAGAACTCATTTTTACAGTCTGTCCGGCCCCATTTTTTGAGACCAACCCTGTCAAAGGTAGGGGGAGAGTAAGTGAGGCAAAAAGAACTCAGAAATTTTGGCAGCATGTAAACCTTGCATTTACAGTTTAGTTCTAGCAACTCAGGTCTTGCTTTACTTTGAGACCCATCTGATCCAGGGGCAGGTAGGTAAGCACAGGAGTCACTTCTGGCTTTGCTGCTATGTGCCTTTGGGGATGTTTGAGAGACCCCTTTAGTCCCTTTATATTTTTTATAGTGCTTTTGTATTTGTTTCTCATTTGAATCTCAGAATAGTCTCATTGGAATCAACCTCTTTTACATTTGAAATCCATTTTTATTGGAGCCAAGACTGGAATAAAGCCTTCATCACTCCAGAATCATGCTTTTTGTTTTAAAGCAACATTTATTTTCTTCTTTAACATAAACCTGCTCTGGAACATAAGGAACAATAAGATTAATAAAAAGAAGTTCTAAATCACCTCTACTCTCACTATCCCAATAATAACCACTTTTAATATTTAGGAATTTTTAATCTACATATATCATTTTTTAAGTTGTTGAAGTCATACTATATATAAAACTTTTTAACCTGAAATTTTACATCCAATGAATTTGGAAGTTTTTGCATCTAATGAATTTGGAATGTTTGGCTTTGTTCTTTTACATTGTCACATGTTGATTTGGGTCCTCATATTAAATTGGTCCCAAGACCAAGCTATATGTCTCAAATCACTTTAAAGCAAGAAAAAAAAAAAAGGCAATAGAATCTCCCAGGTGTAATAGATACTGTCCTATATATTTACAACTCTTATCAGAAAACATCTAGACGAGACATTCCTGAGTCAGGTTCATTGGGCTGGGCATTATATAGACCAAAGGGAAGTTTATAGATAGGCACACAGTAAATATGTACAGGAAGTGTCTAATTCCCTCCTTAAGTGTATAAAATTTGAATACCTCTTTCACAGTAGACAGTGCATGGAAAAATCTGTACTACAATCTAAATGGCTACTCTGAGACAGTGTATAGTATGGTACCTGAAGCAGCTAAATAAAGCAAAGCATCCTTTTTCAGCAAGCATGTTATTGATAGGGAAATCTGTGCCTGAGAACAACAGCAGAATTCTGTTTAATCAACTCCACCCATGTACAATGCCAACTTAGGTGAGACTTAATTGAAAAAGTCCTTAAACCTTCTCCACAATCCCAAACCTAGACATCACCACATTCTTAGTCTCTGAATTCCCATTGATCACCATTTTTTTGGATGAAAGTATTTAAGAATTTTGTTGTACTGCAAATGTGTCATGTCAGGCTTACTTTACTTACTTTGAGCAACAGGCTTGGGTGAATGCCTGATGCATCATGAAGATCTGACTCATCACAGCAGGGCAGGTCACTTAGCTATAGACCCGGACCTGGGCACCCATAAGTGGAAGAAATGATGGAAGGGAACGGAGTATGGGCACAGCAGGAAGGCTCTGCTGGAAGCCATGATGGCACATACACCCGAGTGCCCAGGAGTGCGAGGAGAACAAGGAAGAGCACCATGAAAGAGTAATGACATTGAGAAAAACAGCCTTCACCATTGTGAATCCTGGCGAATAAAGATACAGGTACGACCTGTAAAGAGCCAGGCTGTTTCATGCTTAGAAAAACTAATTAAATAAATATGTATTCTCAACATCATAACAGTTCCATCTGTGGATGAAACAGAAAGCTTTCCTTGGGAGAAGCAGTAAGGTTCAGCCATGGCCCGGGGCCCAGACCCCTGGGCAGAGGTCCTTCCTGTTGGGAGAAAGAGTCACATTCCCCCTGTTATTTGTGACAGCCTCAGGACCCACAGGCTGCCTGCAATGTGCAGACTGCATAATTCAGCATAAAGGTTGCCAACAATTTTTGGCCTCAGCTTTTTAACTGGTTTTCATTTAGCAACAGTTTCACATATTTCCGGGACACTTCATGTTTTAATGAAGAAAAATTAGGCGACCTTTAGTCAACTTGGCAAAAGAGATAGTGGGTGACACTGATCCAGAATAGTAATTTCAGGGCTTACTATCACCATTAAAAATCCCAGAGCAGCCATCAGCAGTTCATTCTCATGTGGTTTGAAAGAGAAGAACGTTCTGTCCTTAAGATATGACAGTTGTTCGTACTCATCAAGTTGTGAAGCTATGTAACCATTTGCGAATTTAGAAGCAAGGCTTCTGATGGTGACAAAGGGAGCAATATTACCCACACAGTGAAATGGGGCCAAAAACCAGGGTGTAATCTCCACTTCTGTGCCACACGGCTTCCACCACAGTCTCTCACAGGGTACATAAATACCAAGTAGAACTGGCCATGTAATCAAGTACATGAATAAACTGTAAATTGACACAGCATATCTCATTACATCCTTGACAAAACCATAACGTTCTTACCACAGATAATGCTACCCCAAAGCCTCCTACCCATCACACTTCTAACAGAAAATGTGTACCAGCATTTTGGAAAGTGGCCTCCCAGCCACACGCAGGGATTTATTCATTATCCTAGCAGAAGTTTCCATTGGAGAACAGAATTTTTAGAGCCTGATAAAAATGTGGCTGCTTCAATATTGTAATGGGCCTTCCAGCCTGAGGCAATGACTGTGACAACCCAGGTCTGGGATATGGGCCTGATCTGGAGTCAAAAGGAAATGTCCAATGGTCTTCCAGCTTTCATTCCTCAAGGCTACAATGAGGACATGGTTCCCCACCCACCCTATTTGATTTGCCAGATGTATAGCGGATGTACATCCTGGTTCCAAGCTCAAGTGAAAATGTGGAGGCCGCTACAAAGGGTGGCACAGCTATTGTTCCATTACTCACTTCTGCCTGTAGTGGACCTTTTGGGACTTGGCACTTTGCTCTCTCGACATTCAGTATGTGTAATTCCAACTCATACCTCTTTGCCATACATTTTGGTCCATTCGTTTGTCAGCTTTACTTTAAAGAAAGACTTTTAGGGTGCTTTTACAGTCTGGTTTATAATGCAGTTTTGTCAACTGTTTTGCAAAAGTGGATGCAGTTTTTTGGTCACATGTGATAAACAAGCATTATTAAAGACTGTGCAGCCATCAAGTCTACAATATCAGTCTACCATATTCTTGGTAGATAGCATAGCCTTGAAACATACAGTAGACATATAGAAAATTACTTTAATGAATGTGTGGTTAACATGACCTAGAAATAAGGTTGTTGAATTAAAATTAGCTTGAGTGTATAAAAGGCTATGCTACTGTGATAGTTATTGTCAGAAAACAAATATTTCTGGTTCTCCTTTTGAGCACATAGAAAATTTTGAGTAGTAAAATTTGAGTAGAATAATGCTTCTTCTGGGGAGGATTTTCAAGAACTGGGTGCATTATGTCACCTCTATCTTTCCCTCACTCATGGGTGAAAAGTAATGCTCCAGGTAGCTGTTGCTCCATCGTTCTTGTCTTGGAGTGAGGATGATACAAAGAGCACTATGTTGTTTTAAGTCATTTGAATTTTGGAGTTGTTATTGCAGCATAATCTAGATTGTCCTGACTGATATAGCCACCTAAATTCTATTTTGCAGGCATGAGTGTAGAACAGGTAGGAGAAAGAGGCAGACCTTTTCAGTTCAAGTTTTTGCTGGAATCTTAAGATGGTATACTTTGGAGAAATAACACATGGTGGTCTGCCCACCTCTTCAATGGCTCAGCAGCCAACTCAGAGAATCACTTAAGCTCAGCTGACTGTGATAATGACAGAGGAGAACGATTGACTCAGCAGGACTCACTGCTTCCTGGAGTCATTGTTTTGGTCTGATAGCATGTAGCTTGCTACCTGTGTGGTAGAGGAGAAATAAGAACAGTATGTTGGATTGAATCACACAAAATATATTTTATTATGAGAAAAGCACTATCATCTATAGCACCAAAAATACTGACTGAGCCTTATGTAAAATACGATGAAGTAATCTTAATTACTTTGTGGAAAATGGTTAATATTATTTTTAAAGGCTAATAAAGCACAGAAGAGTACAAAGAAGAAAATTACTCAAAACCTACCACCCAGAAATAACCTTGCCTACATATCAGTGAACATCCTTCTAGGCATCTCTCTGTGCAAATATACAACTGTGCACACATGTTTTACATAAATGGGAATATGCTATTAAAGTCACATTCATTTAATTGAATCTAATATGCATAGTTCTAAGAACTGAGACAGGTATAAACAAGCCGTATCCTAAACATTATTGTATAGGTGTATAGACAGATATTCAACAAGAATTTCAAGAGAAGTTGGTGTTGTAATATGAAGAGTCCAGGAAGGTATGCATATTGCAAAGAATTGTATTTAACCTAAGGAGTAAGGGATGACTTCCTGAGGAAGTGGGTTTTTTATAAAATTTTTATTTTGCTCCACAGCAGGTTAAAATAATTACAACATAATTTTCAGTGGTGGCATAATATTTCATTGTATGAAATTATGTATGTATTATCATAATTTATTTACAAGTCCTAAGTAAGAGGCATTCAGTTTGTTCCCCTTTTAAAATTTCTTATATATATACCACAATGCAAGGTTTTTGGATGCATTTCTTTGCCCTTACATTTCTCCAGGATAGACAGACAAATGAGATCACTGGATCAAAAGATATGCAGATTTTATATTTCTGTTTTATGCGTGTATATATATCCACATTATAATTTCTAATTATATATGTGTATATGTGCATATAAATATGTATATACATTATAGGCATCAAATACAGATATTGTTATACTGCCTACAGAAATGTACCAAGGTATCAATGCTTAGGAGAGACAGTTCCCCAAATCCTGGAAAACTCAAGAAGTGTAAATCATTAAGTCATTTTGTAAATTTTGCCAACATTATAGGTGAGGAAATCTTCGTTTTGTTTGTTTTTTGTTAATCACCGCGAGGTAAACATTGGATGTGATGGGCAAGATGTAGATGATCTCATTAGACACATGTAACCCAGAGAGTAGGAGATAACATCATGAAAATTCAAGAACCTTCTGCATTAGTGAAGTTTTTAGGGGTGCAACAATATGGGGCATCTTGCGATATCTTCTCTACAGTAAAGTACAAGTTACTGCATCTTAAACCCTCTACCACTAAGAAAGAAGCACAGCAGTAGTCCTCCTTCAAATTGGAAAATAGCATATATTATACTTGGGAATGATGTTTTAATCCATTTTTCAGGTAACTCAAAAGATGTTAGCCCAGAACGGGAAAAGGCTTCATAACAGGTCCTCTTGGTAGCTTGGATTATATGACCCAGCAGAGATAATACCTAGAGAAGTATTTGAGGTCAGTAGGGTATTGGCTAAGGATACTATATGAAGCCTCCAGCAGTTCAGGACAGACTCCCAGAATTCTAAAACAAATCGTGTCTCTACAGCAGATATTATCTACCATTTGATAAACAGGAGTGAATATGTTCTCTCAGCAGCCTTTCTCACCAACAGGGCTTTGGGCACTTAGCTCAGTGTCCTTGTTGACTCAATGTCCCAGATTCAGAAGGGATAGGGCATTTGGTGAGTGCTGTAAAGTGTGTAAACCTGGTGATTCACAGACCTGTACCCCTGGGGATAAAAATATATGTTTATAAAAAATAAAAAATTAAAAAAAAAAAAGAAGGGATAGGGCAGGCATTCTCTTCAACTAACACAGGGGACAGGTCTAACTTGCTCCCCAGTGCTCTGTTTTGGCCCCTTTTCCCAAGGTTTCTGCCCCCAGGGCAGTCCCCTCAGGGATTTCTAACAGTTTTTAAGTTAGTTCCTAAAATCCACTTTTCTGTGGTTTCTGTGATTTTTGTAGAGTTGATTTAGGGACAAAGAACAGAGCCATTTCTAGTTCATCATCGACTTGAATTACTCTCTTCGGTTTCCTCAGCAATGGGACTGGAGTGAAAACAAGTGCATAGAAGGAACAAACTGAGGGTTGCTAGATGGGGTAACTGGGTGATGGGCATTAAGGAGGGCGCTAGGTGTTAAATGCAACTGATGAATCACCAAATTCTACCTCTGAAACTAATACTACACTATATATGAACTCATTTGAATTTGAGTAAAATTTTGGGGAAAAATTGGAGAAAACAAAGCTGGGAAGTCTGTAGGGAAAAGAAAAGGATGCTGAAAGAGGAGAGAAAACATACATAGTACTAGGTCTTTTCATACTTTTGTGGTTCAAGTTCAAGTCATTGCCTGACTTCATTGGAATAAATTAGGTCCAGTTTCCCAAACCCAGTCTCCATGGTCATATGAATGATAACTAATCACCGGATCATTTCTTCCACAACCATTGTGGTATTAATCTTGAAATCCTAGGCAAGGCTCAGAAATGTGTGAAACAAACAGTGGGGGAAGGGAAGTTCTCTGCACAATTTCAAGTCCTGAAATTTCCCAGAAGGTACAGAATAAGCTTTTTCTATTATTCCCATGACTTGAAAATGATTTTTCAGGTATATTTTTAATAAGTTGTCATAAAATTAGATATTTCAAATATTTTGCTTTACTCTTTATCCTTCCCTATATGTAGTCATGGGAGGCTCACACCAGGCAAGTGTTTTGATTTCGCTGTCAGTGTGTAGGATTTCATTGTTGTCATTACTGTGTTTATCACATTCCTCCCAGTTATGGGCCATTAGCATTCCACCAAAAAATATAAAGTCTGAAATGCAAGGTAATTCAATGGGCTAGATATCCTAGAAGCCCTTATCCCCATCCCAGCACACATGGGAGGCCTCTCCCATCTGGCCAGGCCTAGCAGCTGAAATTTACCCCTGGGGCTTCTGACTCCTGTCAATCATCCCATCCTGCTGTGAACACCATGTAGCCATTCCTCTCACACCAGCTTTCAGGCTGGCTGAACAACTAACCACATGGGCTCTGACACTACTAAGGCCCATGACATTCCTGGAGATAGCAATGAATCAATGTACGTCACCACTGCAGCATCTCTGTTGTGCCCAGAGTCCTTCATCCCAGAGGGTCCCCAAATATTTTGCAAGCTGATACCCTGCCCAAGCTGTGCATAAGCCTCTTGCTTCATCCACCACTGTAAGCCATGCACAGCACCTCAGTGGTGGAATGCTGCAGCTGTTCTGCAGCCGCACCACAATCCCATGGACCTCAGTTTGGGAGAGGAAGCCAAGAAGAATACCATATCCAATTGAAAGGACAGGAGGGAATTTTAGGAGGTAAAATTCACGGAGCCAAACTTGGAGGCTGGCCAGGACACCTGGATAACACCCTTCTCTCCCCAGAAAGCATGGTACTAGTGGCCACCAACAGCCTCACTCTGAGCTCCACTGGTCCCCAGACACCAAACCACATCCTTCTAAGACTGTCTGTAAACTCCAGATAACCTGAGGGAATAACAGTAAAATATTGTAGACTAAGGTCATCTCATCTCACACCTGCTGAAGTTAGCTAATATCACCTTAGAAGGAATAGAAACTTCACTGAGGTACAGTAAAGATATGAAAAGTGGCCAGAATACCTACTCTTGTTTCTTTCATGACATTAAAGGGACATCCAAATCTAAGGAAGTGTCCAGTGTTTGGAGTTGAGTGTATGGATTATACCCACAGAGCTGGTTATTGGACCATGATGTCAGCTTTGAAGATTCTGTTTAAGCAAGAAATAAGGAATTCACCAAAAATTCACCAAACCATTGATTTTATCTGAAAGGATGACAGAAATCTTTACAGGTGGCCTCTTTAAAGAAGTGTTCAGTTAGATAACAACATCAGCAATTACTACTACTATTCCTACTACAATAATAATAACAACAACAATAATAAACAATGTTACTATGTGTGAGGTCCTCTATCAAGCACTTCACATGCATTCTTGTGTAGTCCTCCCAGTAAGTCTTGAAGATATGTATTATCATTATCCCCATTTTACATGTGAGTAAACAGGAAGTTAAGTGATTGGGCAAGATCAGACAGTAAGTGGTGGCATGAAGATGTGACTTCAGGCAGTTCTGACACTGTGTGTGCTGTCACAATACCCTTTACTGTTCTCACCTCACCCCTCTGTTGATTAAAAAGAAAAATAAAGATCCAGGTAACATCACAGGAGTCATGAACTCTGTGGTCCTTGAGAGGCACAATATACAGAACACAAAAGATAAAACCAGCTTTAACTGGGAACATTTAGGGCCATTTATTGGACATCCACAATGTACCTGATGTGGTGCTAGAAATAATGGTGAATAGTAGGATAGACATGGTCTGGGTTTGTTGGCACTTAAAGGTTAGCAGACATCCATATTGTCTCCTGCATCCTTAAGCAACTACTTTCTGAGAACCTTTTGAAGTGGACTTACCATAATAACTAAAAAGGCAATTTCTAGAATGGGATTTTCAGTTCAGCTTTGAATTGTCTGCTCAGTTATTCACTTGGGAACCACAAATTCCTTTTATTAAGGCTCTTTATAAAGCTTTTAAGAGCATCTCAGAGGGAAATTAAAAGTAACATGAGAAAGTACATGAAGAGCATGTACTGACTGGGATAGGAGCAATATAATTTCTATAGAAACACACATGTTTTATTGATGGATTGGTTACCTCTTCCAAATGACACTTGCCTTTTGTGATGGTTAATTTTATGTGTCAACTTGAATGGGCCACAAGTACCCAGATATTTGGTCAAACATGTGAAAGTATTTTTGAGATGAGATGAGTAAGTGAATAGGTGAATAGAAATTTCAAGTCCTATTTCAAGGCTTTAAGAGTATCAGAGGCAGGTCCCGGTATGAGTGAGGAGCTGGCAGTTTGGAATTGGGAGCTGGGGAATGGGTTGTATATCAGGCTATGAGGCTAACTTTGAAGGCACAATGAGATGAAGGAGGCTGGAAGAATTGTCAAGTTTAGGCCAAGGGAAGGCCTCAATTCCTGAGTGCATGAAGATGACCTTCTTCTACTGATACCTTGAATCTCTTATTTGTAGCCAATGGTTTTCAAACTGAGCCATAACTAGAATCACCATACTTTAGCAGCAATAAGTGTAACTAGCTTTAAGGGAATAAGAGTGGATGCAAGAATACCATTTAGAAACTCCTGTGGTCATCTAGACAAGGACTAATGATGGCTTGGAATTGAGCTATAACGTTTGAGATGGTGAGGAGTAGATGCATTCAGGAAATATTTGGAAGGTAAGGAGGTCAGACTTGTTCATGGATCAGAAATGGAATGTGAGGGGGGAAAGAAGGATTAAGTATGACTTTTGGGTTCAGAGCTTTAGTGGGTAAATGATACTGTTTATTAAGATGGGAGCACTGGGGGAGCAACAGATTTGAGGGAAAACCATGAATGCTAATTTGAACATGTCATTTTGAAACTTCTTTTAGAAGTGAAAATATCAAGCAGCAAATATATGTATTTGAGCTCATAGAAAAGGTCAGGATGCCACCACAATTCCGGACATCAAGCTCTATTACAAAGCTGTCATCATCAAGACAGCATGGTACTGGCACAAAAACAGAAACATAGATCAATGGAACAGAACAGAGAGCCCAGAAATAGACCCTCAACTCTATGGCCAACTCATCTTCGACAAAGCAGGAAAGAATGTCCAATGGAAAAAAGACCGCCTCTTCAATAAATGGTGCTGGGAAAATTGGACAGCCACATGCAGAAAAATGCAATTGGACCATTTCCTTACACCACACACAAAAATAGACTCAAAATGGATCAAGGACCTCAATGTGCGAAAGGAATCCATCAAAATCCTTGAGGAGAACACAGGCAGCAACCTCTTCGACCTCTGCCGCAGCAACATCTTCCTAGGAACAACGCCAAAGGCAAGGGAAGCAAGGGCAAAAATGAACTATTGGGATTTCATCAAGATCAAAAGCTTTTGCACAGCAAAGGAAACAGTTAACAAAATCAAAAGACAACTGACAGAATGGGAGAAGATATTTGCAAACGACATATCAGATAAAGGACTAGTGTCCAGAATCTATAAAGAACTTAGCAAACTCAACACCCAAAGAACAAATAATCCAATCAAGAAATGGGCAGAGGACATGAACAGACATTTCTACAAAGAAGACATCCAGATGGCCAACAGACACATGAAAAAGTGTTCCATATCACTCGGCATCAGGGAAATACAAATCAAAACCACAATGTGATATCACCTCACACCAGTCAGAATGGCTAAAATAAACAAGTCAGGAAATGACAGATGCTGGCGAGGATGCGGAGAAAGGGGAACCCTCCTACACTGTAGGTGGGAATGCAAGCTGGTGCAGCCACTCTGGAAAACAGCATGGAGGTTCCTCAAAATGTTGAAAATAGAACTGCCCTATGACCCAGCAATTGCACTATTGGGTATTTACCCTAAAGATACAAACGTAGTGATCCAAAGGGGCACGTGCACCCGAATGTTTATAGCAGCAATGTCCACAATAGCCAAACTATGGAAAGAACCTAGATGTCCATCAACAGATGAATGGATCAAGAAGATGTGGTATATATACACAATGGAATACTATGCAGCCATCAAAAGAAATGAAATCTTGCCATTTGCGACAACATGGATGGAACTAGAGCGTATCATGCTTAGTGAAATAAGTCAAGCAGAGAAAGACAACTATCATATGATCTCCCTGATATGAGCAAGTGGTGATGCAACATGGGGGCTTAAGTGGGTAGGAGAAGAATAAATGAAACAAGATGGGATTGGGAGGGAGACAAACCATAAGTGACTCTTAATCTCACAAAACAAACTGAGGGTTGCTGGGGGGAGGGGTTTTGGGAGAAGGGGGTGGTATTATGGACATTGGGGAGGGTATGTGCTTTGGTGAGTGCTGTGAAGTGTGTAAACCTGGTGATTCACAGACCTGTACCCCTGGGGATAAAAATATATGTTTATAAAAAATAAAAATTAAAAAAATAAAAAAATAAAAAATAAATAAAAAATAAAAAATTAATTAAAAAAAAAGAAAAGGTCAGGATGGAGGGATGAAGTTATAAATTCTTACTTTATCGTTGTCCCTCAAAGTCCTGAGATTGTATATAATCACCTGAGGTTATCAACATTAGATGCACATTAAAATGCTCCAAAGAGGTATGAAGAAGTGTCTTGTCCTGGTGCCCATCCAGAGTCAAGAAATCAGAATCTGTGCTGTAAGACACTGTTTTTATTATTTATTATTTAAGTTCTCCCCATAATTCTGATGAGCAACCAATATTAAGAACCACAAAATAAGTGTAGAGAAGGAAGTCAATGGGTCTAAACATGTTTGGAACAAATGAAGTAAGCTTATAATAACAGTAGAAATTCTCAAGGTGAAATTTGAAATTTTGGTTGTGATTATTCCAAAACACTAACAAACTCAGAGAATATTTAAGAGTAGAATATTTTAGCCTTTGAAAAGTGTTCTCTTCCTTGATGCTTCTGTAGACTTCTTTGCTGCCCCATCCTCCAATATGTATTTCTCCTTAGGCTCTACCTTCCACCCTTCTGTTCACACTCCACAGATGAGAGTCTGCCTGGCATGGGCATTCATGCTCTTTCAAATACCAAAGGCAGGATGATGTTACCAAATCTAAACCTCCAGGCCAAATCTTTCCCTTGATCTCTGGAATCACATATCCAACTAGACTTTTGTATCTGGATGTCCTCCAGGTCCTCATATTTAGCAGTCAGGACTGATTATATCTTCTTCCCCCCCAAATCTCTTTTCCTCTTCTATGACTCTGGCATCCAGGTATCCACCCAAGACAAAAATGTGAGACTCAGCCTAGATCCATTCTCTCCCTTACCTGCTTAGCTAATTAACCCCCCAAAAGTATATTTATTCTCTTCTGAACTTTCTTTTTCTTTTCTTTTCTTTTCTTTCTTTCTTTGTTTCTTTTCTTAGTATTTCCCTTTAAATGTCTTGTGAATTTGTGTGGTAACTTATACAAAAACCACCCACATTTTATATTTGTTATTTTTCTCTTTAAAAATGCTTATTTATATAGCTTTGAATGTATGATTAATACATTATCTATAGTTCATTCATGGGGGGGCACTTAGATTATTGTTGATAGTCTCCTTTTTTTGCTGTTCTTATATGAAACTTTTTTCAGTTCTCTTCTCTATCCTTGAGTCAGCCATCATTCCTCTCCTATCACTTTTGCTCCAGCCTATCCCACTCTTTTCCATCCTTGACAAGACTAACTGAAAACCTTAAAATAAAAACGTGATGCCTTCATCAAAAACATTTGATCACACCAGAATTCCTAAAATAATACATCTAAACACTCAATGCCTAAAAGACCATATGTAAACTCCTAATGCAGTATCATCTTCCCCTTATCTAGCTTCTGCT
This sequence comes from Mustela putorius furo, assembly GCF_011764305.1. NCBI lineage: Eukaryota > Metazoa > Chordata > Mammalia > Carnivora > Mustelidae > Mustela > Mustela putorius. The sequence goes on from NW_025421424.1 coordinate 3,701,102, forward strand.
GCATCCTTGCTTGGCCTGGTTTTTCATTGGTCCACATTTTTTCAGATACACATTTTCAGCCTCACACATAGTGAATTACCTGTAGTCCTCCAGCAATGCCTCTGTCTCTGTCACATCTCTTAAGGCTTGGTATGTTGCTTCCTCTGCCAGAATGGCCTCCTACCATTCTACATCTCATCAAGCTGCAGTCAGTCTTCATGATCAGCTTTTGTGTGAAACTCTCTGGAATCCTCTAAGGGCTTCCTTCTCCTAACTTGCCATCATACATTTTATATATCTCCATCAAAATAGTTACCCTTTAAGATGAATGCCATTTCTTTATCTATTGCTTTTCTCTTAAGGAGGCCCTCCAATTATACAAGGTTCAGACTCCATGAAAACTGACAGGGTCCATATCTTTTTACATCTTTGTACCCAAATTAGCTAGGCCCCACCATCTGTTGGGTATTACCTGAATTAATCAAATTAAAAATTTAGTTTATTGGAAGAGAAAATCCAGTGTGGCCTAGGAAAAAACATGGTCATTGGAACTAGAGAAATATGAATTTTTGTCCAGGCTCTACTACTTCTTGGCTATGTGATTTTGGAAAATTTTATTACCTTTACTTGCAGAATGAGGGTATCAATTTAACTCATAGAAATACTCTTAACTTTGGTGAGTGCTGTGAAGTGTATAAACCTGGTAATTCACAGACCTGTACCCCTGGGGATAAAAATATATGTTTATAAAAAATAAAAAATTAAAAAAAAAAAGAAATACTCTTAACAATTTTCTTAGCATTCTGGTTTCCATATTTAAAGGACTCAATAAATGTTAGAATGTATTTATATTGGAAAAGGATTAACCAAATGACTGAATATTTCTTGTAAGGTGGCTTCAGTTATCATAGTATAATATTTCTAATTAAAAAGAAGTGCTTTTTTTTTTTCTACTTGACTGTATGCATCATTTAGAAAGTACTCAGACAGTGGGGCTGTGTCTTACTCAGTATGTTCTCAGTTACTCCCAAGAATAGAACTTCCATACCATAAAAGTTTAATAAATACAAACTGATGATTTTGATAAGCTTAGATATTAACAGAAAATCATGGGTAAAAGCTCAATTCATGTAGGCTTATCTCAATATCAATCAAGCCACACTCCATATTTTAAACAGATGGTTGCATTTAATAGTGATTAGAATTTGCTCTGTCATCATTAATCATATTTATACAATTTCTTCCACAAGTAATATTTCAGAGAAATACATGTTCAAACAAATTATTTTCCCTAAACTTGGTGGCTTAACTTGGGTAATACATGCAGGACTCCAAAGGATCAGATGAGATCAGGCATGTTCGGGGTGGTATGACCATAGACAGGACTCCAGAGAATCAAACCACATGGAGTAAACTGAGTAGAACAGAGCTTCCAACCATTTCTGGTTATGCATTACAGGTGTGCTGATACTTTCATAGTCATTTTCTGTGTGTCTTGATACGAATGGAACCGAAAGGCACTTGTGTAGATAGAAGCCTAATTTACTATGAGTTGATAATGGTCAGTTTTCACATTTCTGTCTGATCTCGTATGGCCTCTCAGAGTACCTGTTGCCAGGCTGTGTGCAAATGGTTGACCTCAGTGGGAATCTGACCTTTTTAAACTCCTGAACTTCTCCTGTTTATCTGTATGTGTTCAGCTCTGTGCCTAGCACTTTTGTTTTTTGTCCTCTGAATCTATTCATTGCTGTCAAACCAGTTTTTCTTGAATGCTGTATCTTAAAGTCTTGAGCTCTTGGTACCCCCTATTCTTAGCTAAATGTGCACTTTACACAATTTAGACATTCTTTACTTCTATTTTGTCTGCAAGAAATAGTCTAGGTCATGGTCAGTTCTCAAGGAAGCTTCCAAGAAACTTATCTTCTCTTCATTCACTCATTTTTCATGCCAGAAATTAGAACATGGAAGAAATTTTCTTACAATTCACCCCACGTGTATGATTTTTATATATTCCCATACATCCAGTAATTTATTCCGTAAACATTTTTTTGAGTGCTACCATGTGTCAAGCATTGAGCCAGACACTTAGTACAGAAGCTAATAATATGCTGTTCCTGCCTGAAAATCATTGAAATTATTGGGGATAGAAGCATGTATAAAAAGTGACTATATTGCAATGGAAAAGAAGACAAGCAAGTGACTGGTTCTAATTATTTCCTTCAGGGTCTTCATAATCTAAGTGTGTACTTTTAAAAGTGGGATCACTGCTACCAGTATCCATTTCCATTTTCTAGTTGGGGTATTTCCAGGTGGGGCAAACAAAGGAAGCAGTCAAACCAGACATATCCCTGGTAAAATCACCTCATTAGCCTTAATGTCCCAAATGAAAGATGGTATCATTTCTCAGATTCTTTGTATAACGCAGGTCTTCTTATCTTAGATCTTAATTGCCTTATTTGATAAGCATCCTGTGTCTTCCATCCCCGTCTCCACCACACCTAGTCAAACTGCTCTTACGTTGTCCTTTACTGTGCTTCCATTGTAGCAGTTACTACATAGTATGACAAACCTATGGTCACAGGTCAGCAATAGGAGCAAAGTGAGAACTGCTCTTAGACTTGGTTCCAAAAGTAGGATTTTCCCTTTTGTGCTCAAAACTTCCATGCTCCCATTTATTAAATGCCTTAGGTAAGTTATTCTTTGTGAGACAATCTAGTTTTAACTCACTTTCAAATGACAACTCCAACTTTGAAGGCACAAGGAACTCTATAGATCTGTGCAGATGATTCACAACTTAAAATAAATGAAAAAATTACACAAAGCCATGCTACCAGCTTTGGGAATTGCATACAAACTAGGGACAGTAAACTAGAACAAAATTATTAAACATACTCCTTATTCCTTTGAGACAGATGACAATTTCCCTTTTAAAAATGAAAAGTCAGCTGTCAAATGATGTAACAGCATGAACTTTCTTGCTTCAGACAACTCTGGCAAAATGATAAAAGCCAAAGAAGTGGAACTGATTTTAGGTTGCATTTACCATATTAAAGAAATTTTCTATTCCTTGGAAAACATTACACCAAAAATACTTTAGATTCATCAGCCAAGGGTTCAGGATACCCTAGTGTGTGGTGGCCATGATTCCATGGCCAGGTGTATCTTGAAAATCTATATGTCAGGAAAAAAAATTGGAAAAGATACAAAAGAGAAAACTCCGATCTTAAATGATGGACACAAAGTAATTTTCAATTTTAATCTCCATTCACAGTGTGCCAACTATGTTGTGCAAAAGATCTGGTGAAATAAATCAACCTACCAATCCATGTGGTCTGATGAAACAGAAAGGATGCTGTTGTTCACATAGCAGTTTTCACAGGACCCCACTTGGTACCCATAGAAAATCATTCAGTCAGGTAAATCCTAGGCCAGGGAATATATGAAATGTTAATAATGTATTTAACATTGATAGAAAGTAACAAAATTCTCTTTGGTGTGCTCAGGAAGAATGTGCATGGAGGAAAAAGAATACACAGGGAAGCAGACATTTGATGTGACAGCAAAGGTTCTAGAACAAAGTGAGGGAGTGATGCAGAAGGAGCATCAAGGGAAGGAATAACTGACTCCAGAAGTCACTGGAAAAACTTCAAGGGTGATATTTCTTGAAAGAAAAATATAGGTTTTCCAGGAAGATTAAGGAGCATGAAAAAGATTGGTCTAAAATTTTAGTTGCCTATGGCATAGAAGTGATGGCATGTATAGCAGGAGAGGTTTTATGTTATATCATAAGAAACAGCTTCTGTTCAACCATTTTTGACCAAGGATTCTGAGAATGAAGGATCTGGTAGGGCCATGCTATAGGAGCTAGACTATATCCCATTGGAAATGTGGAGCATATCAAGGTTTTTGTTTTGTTTTGCAATTTTTTTCAGTGTTCCTAGATTCATTGTTTATGCACCACACCCAGTGCTCCATGCAATACGTGCCCACCAGGCTCACCCAACCCCACACCGCCCTCCCCTCCAAAACCCTCAGTTTATTTCTCAGAGTCCACAGTCTCTCATGGTTTTTCTCCACCTCCATTTTCCCCCAACTCACTTCTCCTCTCCATCTCCCAATATCCTCTGTTATTCCTTATGCTTCACAAGTAAGCAAAACGATATAATAATTGACTCTCTATGCTTGACTTGTTTCACTCAGCATAATCTCTTCCAGCCCCGTCCACATTGATACAAAAGTTGGGTATTCATCCTTTCTAATGGAGGCATAATACTCTGTTGTATGTATGGACCATATCTTCTTTTTTTTTTCCTTTCTTTTCTTTTTTTTTTTTAAGAGAGAGAGAAGGGGAAGCAGGCTCCCTGCTGAGCAGAGAGCCCAGTGCAGGGCTCGATCCCAGGACCCTGAGATCATGACCTGAGCCGAAGGCAGAGGCTTAATCCACTGAGCCACCGAGGTGCCCCTGGATCATATCTTCTTTATCCATTTGTCCCTTGAAGGGCATCTTGGTTCTTTCCACAGTTTGGCAACTGTGGCTATTGCTGCTATGACCATTGGGGCACATAAGGCCCTTCTCTTTAGTACATCTGTATCTTTGGGGTAAATACTCGGTAGTGCCATTGCAGGGTCATAAGGAAGCTCTATATTTAATTTCTTAAGGAATCTGCACACTGTCTTCCAAAGTGGCTGCACCAACTTGCATACCCACCAACAGTGTAAGAGGGTTCCCCCTTTCTCCACAATCCTCTCCCACACCTGTTTACTGTCTTCTTGATTTTGGCCATTCTAACTGGTATAAGGTGGTCTCAGTGTGGTTTTGATTTGAATCTCCCTGATGGCTAAGGATGATGAACATTTTTTCATGTGTCTGTTAGCCATTTGTATGTCTTCTTTGGAGAAGTGTCTGTTCATGTGTTCTGCCCATTTTTTGACATGATTATCTGTTTTGTGTTGTTGAGTTTGAGGAGTTCTTTATAGACTTTGGATATCAGCCCTTTGTCTGTATTGTCATTTGCAAATATCTTCTCCCATTCTGTGGGTTGCCTCTTTGTTTTGTTGACTGTTTCCTTTGCTGTGCAGAAGCTTTTGATCTTGACAAAGTCCCAAAGGTTCATTTTTGCTTTTGTTTCCTTTGCCTTTGGAGACATATCTTGAAAGAAATTGCTGTGGCCCATGTCAAAGAGGTTACTGCCTGTGTTCCCCTCTAGGATTTTGATAGAGTCCTGCCTCACATTGCAGTCTTTTATCCATTTTGAGTTTATCTCTGTGTATGGTGTAAGAGAATGGTCGAGTTTCATTCTTCTATACATAGCTGTCCAATTTTCCCAGCACCATTTATTGAAGACACTGTCTTTTTTCCACTATGTTTCTTCCTGTTTTGTCGAAGATCATTGGCCATAGAGTTGTGGGCCCATATCTAGGCTTTCTACTCTGTTCCACTGGTCTATTTGTCTGCTTTTGTGCCAGTACCATTCTGTCTTGCTGATCACAGCTTTATAGTAAAGCTTGACATCAGGCAACGTGATGCTCCCAGTTTTCTTTTTCTTTTTCAACATTTCCTCAGCAATTCAGGGTCTCTTCTGGTTCCATACAAATTTTAGGATTGTTTGTTTCAGCTCTTTGAAAAGTGCTGGTGGAATTTTGATTGGGATGGCATTGAAAGTATAGATTGCTTTAGGCAGTATAGACATTTTAACAATGTTTATTCTTCTGATCCATGAACATGGAATGCTCTTCCATCTTTTTGTGTCTTCTTCAGTGTCTTTCATGAGTAGTTCCTCAAGTACAAACCCTTTACCTCTTTGGTTAGCTTTATTCCCTGTTATCTTATGGTTCTTGGTGCTATAGTAAATGGAACCAATTCTCTAATTTCCTTTCTATATTTTCATTGTTAGTGTATAAGAAAGGAACTGATTTCTGTGCATTGATTTTGTATCCCGCCACATTACTGAATTGCTATATGAGTTCTAGTAGTTTGGGGGAGGAGTCTTTTGGGTTTTCCATATAAAGTATCATGTCATCTGTGAAGAGAGAGAGTTTGACTTCTTCTTTGCCAATTTGAATACCTTTTATTTCTTTTTGTTTTCTGATTGTTGTTAGGACTTCTAGTGCTACGTTGAAAAACAGTGGCAAGAGTGGACATCCTTGTCGTGTTCCTGATCTCAAAGGGAAGGCTGTCAGCTTTTCCCCATTGAGAATGATATTCGCTGTGGTTTTTCACATCAAGGTTTTAAAGTCAGAATGACATGCATGGAATTGTCTTGTAAGAGAACTATGGAGGAGATATGGGGCAGCAGGAAGAAGCTTGTGGCAGGAAGGCCAGTGCAGAGGCTGTAAAAACAGTTTAGGCATGAGGTAAAAAACAGCCTGAGCAAGGGCAGGATAGAAACAGAGTCTGCTAATGGGGCTCAAGTAACAGTTCTTTCTTCTGCTCTGCTTTACACTACAAGGAGTTAACTTCTTTTCCTGTTCTCAGGTGCTGACTAGCTTCCCTATGTTTGGCCTAGAAGAGACACTGAAGAAAAACTGGAGACTGAGAGAAGGAAAGATATGAGGGCTGACCCATTGTCCTTCTAGCCCTAAGAGTAATAGTGGTCTCCTGCTTTTGCAAAATGTCCTCTCAGCTCTTTCATTACCTACTTAAATCAGTATCCTAAATTGTAGCCTCTCTGTTAGATACACATGAAGAGGTGTCTATTTCCCTGAATGGACTCTGGTAGAACTAATATGGCAGAGGAAATTGATACAAAGGACAATGTTCAAGGATTAATGACCATAGATATGAAGGTAAAGGAGAGGGTGACAGTGAGATACTTCAAAGTAGTGACACTGAGTGAGAAAAATAATTCTAGCAAATACTCCTTGAGAGGCAGAATGTGCTAGGAACCATTCTACATGCTTTCTATATAGTAACAAATTTAATCCTTGCAACAAGTTTTAGGAAGTAGAAATTTAATATTATACAGTTTTACTGTTCAGAAAAACCAAGGTCTGGAGAGTTTAAGTAATTTATTTACCATCACAAATTAGTAAATGCTAAAGAGCCTAGTAGCCAATAACCTAGAGAGGGGATGGAGAAGATCAGACAATGAGCTTGTGTCTGGGCATGTGTGGTGTACAGGTACTTGCTGAACATCTAAGTCTAAATGCACTGTGTTTAGAAATATAGTCTGTAGTTTGAGAGAGTAAAGCTGGCAGTGTGAATCATTGTTGCATAATTAGATGCCAAAGCTATAGTGTCAGGTAGAAAAAACAAACAAACAAAAATCAAAAAAAGAGGGGGTGGTTAGAGGGGGGAGGTTAAAACTTTAGCAGTGAATGCTGTTGTATAAATGAGGCAAGGAAATTGGCCCATTCTCTTAAATGCAGAGGTTATGGACAAGATGTCCACCAATGTGATGCTTCCCAAATTACCATGCTACACTGCTATGATATAATCCCCAAATTTCCCTGTTGCATCACTAACTTGTCACCACTTAATAAATTATATTGGGAGTTTCTTGGCAGCACTATGTATTTCAACCAGTCAATCAAACAACAAGTAAATACTGAATTTTTGGTAAATGTCTAGATATATATTAGATTTAAGAGCAACCCAAAATACTCACTCTTCCCTGAAGTACTTTGTGCAAGGAGATTTGTTAAATAATCTGTACGTCTTTCCTACAACTTCACCTGAAGCACCGCACACACTGAGAGGTTCAGTCAATATTCATACAATAAGTTTTTAATGAGAGGAGATGATTGAAATTCTTTCACATTAAAAAAAAAATCTCAGCTTGATAGTTATTTAGGGCACGTTAAAGATGTTTGAAATTTCCCATATAGTCTTAAGAAAGTTCTTTGTTGCTAAAAGGTGTAAATCATAACATGAGGTCACTGATTTAACTTTTATTGAGCATCCCCTAAAATAATGGAGTGGGGATAAATCCTAGGGATACAAAAAAGGGGTAAAACTTCGTTTCCTGAGAATGACACAGAATAAAAACAATGATTATAAAACTGTATATAAAGTGCTACAATGGGGCTATTCAGAGGAGCTCAAGAAAGTGCTTAACTCAGCCTGGGAGAGGAGATCAGGATATGCGTGCAAGAGAAGATAAAACTAGAGCTAATTTTTGGGAGACAAGTCCAATTAACTGGAGAGAGGTTAAGGTATCCTAGACAGAAATTAGCATACTCAATGGCATAGAAGTGTCAGAGCACACCAGACATCCAAGGGCCAGGTATAAGTCAGAACAGCTAGAAAGAAAGCAATATGTGCAGATGCCACACATACTCTGGAAAGTTACAGAGATCAGAGCTGAAGGGCCATGTTAGTCATTCAGAAGGGCTTTGATTTTATCCCCACAGCAGTGAGAGGAGGCTCTGGACAATTTTAATTAGGGGAATGAAATGATTACGTTTACTTCTAAATAGAATCAAATTAATGGTATATGGCACATGTATCTGCTGATGGTTCTGAAGGGTAGGAAGGAGCAGAATGTAAGGCAGAGAGGGCACGTAGGAGGCATTTGCAGAAATCCAGGCGAGAAATGATGAGGGTAATGTCTTTCTCAAGTCAGCCAAGAATCCTGTTCACAATGACCTTTGGTTTGGATGTGTAAACAGAAGGAATTTATTTTCTCTATCTTTCTTTTTTAATGATTATTATTTAATGTAGGTTATAAACCTTCCTGGAACGGTTCACTAAGACCCCCAGAAAGAGGCAGCCATTAAAATTAAGCTGAGTGAGATGGAAAGTGGGGCTGTAAAAACTCCACCGCAGCCACCTGGAAACAGAAAACGTTAGGTTTGTGAGTCCTGGCAGGCTTCATGGGAAGGAACTCTGTACTTTCAGTAAAAAGAAGGGACATGAGCTGGATCCTTTTGATTGAAGTTTTCAAATTTTAACCTTAAACTTGGAGGAGTTTTGGAGAGTATGGCAAGGGTCAACATCTGTCTTTCCTAATTCTAGGATTATAAGCTTCAAAACCCTTTTGTATTCAGTAAAAGCAGTGAATGGTAGCAGAGTTGGAAAGGAATTTTCAAAGCCAATAATGTTAAAATATAATTTTTGAAAATGTAAAACCATGACTCTCAGGCAAATATAAAATGAATATAGGTCAAAGATTTTATTTTAACTCATTAATTAATGAGGGAACTAGTAAGATCTTCAAACTCATCTTAAGCCTATTTGAGAATCTGAGTATATGTTAGAAGTGTAATAATTTGATAGATTAGATACAAAACTGGTTAATGCCAACAGGTCTATAAACCCGTTAGTTACATGTCCTATTGGAGAGTAATTATTTGCATCTCTACTGGGCAAAAAATTTTATGCTAGACTTTGCTCCTGAAGAGTTGTAAAATAGATAATTAATATAAAGTCAGCCAGCACAGCCCTGAAGGCGCATCCTATAATCAGAGACCTATTTCCAGTTGTTGGGTAATTTTTCTGACAGAGCTTTTGGTGGGAATGGAAATTTACATCTAACATGCAGGAAACCATAAAGAATAACAAAGTCAGATTTGGACATAAAAATAGCACTGACATACCATTATGAAGATGGGTTAAGCATATGAATTGACAGGTCAAAAAAGAAGAAATAAAAATGACAGATATCTGAAAAATGTTCATTCTCATGAACCCAAGAAATGCTGTTTAAAGTAATAAGGTATCAAATTCCCCCCAAAAGTTAATAAAAACAGGCTAAGTTGATGATATCTAATGTTAGCAAGACTGTATGAAAATAAACAATTCCGTAATCAGCATATGGGAATATAAACTGAGAGTGGCAGTCTGGCTCACACTCCAGTCCTTAGAGCTCTTGTTCATTGTAGAGTGTACTACACATCCCTGCTCAAGAGGAGGAAAAAATGGCAAGGATAGAACCCAGGGAAGCACACCTCTGCCCTCGAATCTGCACCTTGTGCTAGGACTACCTTTGTAGTACTCTCAAGTCTAGTAAGAACAGTGGGCCCCAGAATATCCTTGATCAATCAGTTTTCAATAAAGAAAAATCTCCCATCCTTTCCACTCTTGGGGAGCCACTATTGAAAATGATTTGCCATTCCTTGGAACCAGGAGGCTGGTACTGTTGATGTGGTGCCCTTCATTCTTTTTATTTTTTTAATTTTTTATTATGTTATGTTAATCACAATAGAGTATGTCATTAGTTTTTGATGTAGTGTTCTAAGATTCATTGTTTATGCATAACACCCAGTGCTCCATGAAATATGTGCCCTCTTTCACATCCATCAGACTCACCCATCTCCCCAACCCCCTCCTTTCATTCTTTGTTCTGTGCCTTTTTGTTTAATTGCAACCCCTGTTCCCAATTCTGTCCCCCTTCTCTCTTCCTCTCCTCACTCTACTCCTCTCCCATAACGTATCTCTCTGTCTTTCTCTGTTTCTTTCTCTCTCTGTCTCTCTTACACACACACATGCATGTGCACGTACACACACACATACACACTCACGTCACATTTTTTAACAACTCTTTTCTAGCCAAAAAATAGATCTGGTAAGTTCATTCACATGATGTTTCCTGACTTTTTGTGTTACTACTTGCAAGAATATTTGCATTTCAAAAGAAAATATCTATTTAACCCATATTTGGGTAAAGTATAACCAAAATCTCTGCTGATAGAATTCCAAACTTTCTTTGAATGGGGAAGAAAAAAAAAATCAGACCGATCGAGAATGTAAGTGTTTTGAAGGGGTCAAGCACATAAGTGGCATATTTTCGGAAAGTATGGAGTAAAGTTCAGGAATGACAAAAAATTGAACTTTCATTTTTGGGGCATCTCAATCCTTAGTTCTGGAAGATAATAATGTTTTCCTGGTCAAATTGTGAAAAAAAGTTGTTATCTTCAGTAAACACAATCCAGTAAGCATAGCACTACTAAGGTTGGTTTAAAACATGGTTCTTTGAAGTCAGAATGCTATGAAAGCTGGATTTGTTAGTGAATTTAAAATAATAAGAAGAACATAACAAATATAACATTTATTAAGTGCTTACTATGTTCTGGATACTGTTCTAAATAACTCATGCATATCAGTTCTTTCCTAGTTTGGACCAAAGAGAAACAACACCATAAAGTATATACTATTACTATTCCCATTTACAGAAGAGAGAACTAAAAAAAAGAAGTAACTTAATTTAAGTAACTTGTTCAAGGTTATCACACATCTGATAAGTGGGAACACATTCTATATTAATAGAAATCTATCTATAAATTTATCTATCTATCCTTAGTCCAACAGGTGGAGGTTGGTGTTCCAGACTGCATAGTACAAGGAAATCAACAAATTCTCTACGTTAATGGTAATAGATAGACTCATAATTCAAATAGAAATATTTCTGCTTCAGTTTTTCTCTCACCCAGATGCTTGGCACAAATATGTTGCCATTGCTGCATTTACTTTTTTTTTTTAATTAAATTATTTATTTTCAGAAAAACAGTATTCATTATTTTTTCACCACACCCAGTGCTCCATGCAATCCGTGCCCTCTATAATACTCACCACCTGGTACCCCAACCTCCCACCCCCCCGCCACTTCAAACCCCTCAGACTGTTTTTCAGAGTCCATAGTCTCTTATGGTTCACCTCCCCTTCCAATTTACCCAATTTACCCCAACTCCCTTCTCCTGCGTTACTTTTTTACTGCTGTCCCTTGCCAACAACTGCAGCTTGGAAGTGAGTACTTCTGGCTGGAATGACAGTGCCCAGTGTTACTCTTTGCAAGAGCATTCCTAGCAGCTCATCTGAGCTGCTTCTGTACGTACAGAGGTCCAGGTGTAGCTGAAGAGTACCACCTATCTTGCCAGGCGCAGCATCTGAAAAGTGTGATCTAGTGGTTGGCAAACCTCCCATAAGTATCCCAGAAGACTCCCTAGCAGTAAACCGTGCCCCTCTGACAATTAAGATGACTGCCAGATTGGCTGGGAGTGGGGACAGACACATATTATTTACTCTTTCAGACTAAGGAGAAATTCTGATTCATTGGCAGACAGACTTTGGAAAGAGAGGACAAGTTGTGGTGGTCAGTGCTTCCTGGTGTTCTGTGGTTTAAATTCCTACAATTAGGAATCTCTTTAAATAACACACATACACACTCAAATACACACACAACCTAGTCATGTAGATTTCCAGTGACTCCAAGGTCCACAACCCTCAGAGAATAATTTTCACAAGGTGAGCATTGAGCTTTGAACCTTGCTTCTCTTCCAGAAGGAAAAAAAAAAAAAAAAGTTTTCCAAAGCCTGCTTGCTACAGTTGCTTCAAGAGAATAGCTAGCCCGGTCTATGAATATTTTCATTCTTAAAGGTTTTGACAATGAAGGGACAAGTAAAAGGAAGAGACAGAGAAATAGGGTAATTTTACAAATACGTTTTCATGATGATCAAGATAAGAGAGCGCATTGCTTTCATACAATTTAAACAAGGACAAGTTTCATTTCTGTGATGACTCTTTTCTTTTGTTTACTTTATCCACCAAACACTATAGGAGGTGAAAAATAATTAAGATACCAGAGATTCTTGGGCAACAGAAAAAAAGATTCCAATATGGAAACTGGAGTGGACTAAAAAGATTTAAAATTCTTTATAAATAATCAAGGAGGAAAGGGAGGATCATCCATCTTGAATGATTTAGACATTCATTTGAATCCATTTTTTTCTCCATTTGTACTCCCGGGCTTTTCTTCTATGATTCCAAGTCTCCTATTGCCTATCTGCTTGTCTGTTTCTTTCCATGTAGCAAAGCACTATACCATCCGGTCTTTGTTCTCATTTTAGTTAAAACTCTACGAAGCTGAATAATCTCATACTTCCTACCTACCAAAGTATTCCTCCCTTTATTTATAACACATAATTATATTCCTGGAGTTTCTCTTTTCTGCATTTTCTGTGAACTTGCCAGGAGAAGAAAAGAGAATTGGCTTTCTCTGCTTATTTTCCTATAAATTCACATCAATTTTAAAAAGTGAATTTAAAATTCAACCATAACTCATTTATTTTTCTTCCCCCCCTTTTTTCCATTGTATTTTATTTCTTTTCATTGTTCCAAAATTCATTGTTTATGTACCACACCCAGGGCTCCATGCAATACGTGCCCTCCATAATACCTACCATCAGCCTCACACAACTCCCTCATACCCCTCCCTTCCAGACCCTCAGTATTTTTCTTAGACCACAGTCTCTCATGGTTTGTGTCCCCCTCCGGTTTCCCCCAACTCACTTCTACTCTCCATCTCCCAATGTCCTCCGTGTTATTCCTTATGCTCCAAAAGTAAGTGAAACCATATGATACTTGACTCTCTTTGCTTGACTTATTTCACTCAGCATACTCTCCTCCAGTCCCATCCATGTTGATATAAAAGTTGGGTATTCATCCTTTCTGATGGAAGCATAATACTCCATTGTATATATGGACCATATCTTTCTTATCCATTCGTCCGTTGAAGGGCATCTTGGTTCTTTCCACAGTTTGGCGACTGTGGCCATTGCACTATGACCATTGGGGTACATAGGGCCTTCTTTTCACTACATCTATATCTTTGGGGTAAATACTCGGTAGTGCCATTGCAGGGTCATAAGGAAGCTCTATATTTAATTTCTTAAGGAATCTGCACACTGTCTTCCGAAGTGGCTGCACCAACTTGCATACCCACCAACAGTGTAAGAGGGTTCCCCCTTTCTCCACAATCCTCTCCCACACCTGTTTACTGTCTTCTTGATTTTGGCCATTCTAACTGGTATAAGGTGGTCTCAGTGTGGTTTTGATTTGAATCTCCCTGATGGCTAAGGATGATGAACATTTTTTCATGTGTCTGTTAGCCATTTGTATGTCTTCTTTGGAGAAGTGTCTGTTCATGTGTTCTGCCCATTTTTTGACATGATTATCTGTTTTGTGTTGTTGAGTTTGAGGAGTTCTTTATAGACTTTGGATATCAGCCCTTTGTCTGTATTGTCATTTGCAAATATCTTCTCTCATTCTGTGGGTTGCCTCTTTGTTTTGTTGACTGTTTCCTTTGCTGTGCAGAAGCTTTTGATCTTGACAAAGTCCCAAAGGTTCATTTTTGTTTTTGTTTCCTTTGCCTTTGGAGACATATCTTGAAAGAAATTGCTGTGGCCCATGTCAAAGAGGTTACTGCCTGTGTTCCCCTCTAGGATTTTGATAGAGTCCTGCCTCACATTGCAGTCTTTTATCCATTTTGAGTTTATCTCTGTGTATGGTGTAAGAGAATGGTCGAGTTTCATTCTTCTATACATAGCTGTCCAATTTTCCCAGCACCATTTATTGAAGACACTGTCTTTTTTCCACTATATGTTTCTTCCTGTTTTATCGAAGATCATTTGACCATAGAGTTGTGGGCCCATATCTAGGCTTTCTACTCTGTTCCACTGGTCTATTTGTCTGTTTTTGTGCCAGTACCATTCTGTCTTGCTGATCACAGCTTTATAGTAAAGCTTGACATCAGGCAACGTGATGCTCCCAGTTTTCTTTTTCTTTTTCAACATTTCCTCAGCAATTCAGGGTCTCTTCTGGTTCCATACAAATTTTAGGATTGTTTGTTTCAGCTCTTTGAAAAGTGCCAGTAGAATTTTGATTGGGATGGCATTGAAAGTGTAGATTGCTCTAGGCAGTATAGACATTTTAACAATGTTTATTCTTCTGATCCATGAGCATGGAATGCTTTTCCATCTTTTTGTGTCTTCTTCAGTGTCTTTCATGAGTAGTTCCTCGAGTACAGATCCTTTACCTCTTTGGTTAGGTTTATTTCCACGAATCTTATGGTTCTTGGTGCTATAGTAAATCAAATCAATTCTCTAATTTCCCTTTCTATATTTTTATTGTTAAGTATAAAACAGGAACTGATTTCTGTACATTGATTTTGTATCCTGCCACATTACTGAATTGCTGTATGAGCTCTAGTAGTTTAGGGGTGGAGTCTGTTGGGTTTTCCATATAAAGTATCATGTCATCTGCTAAGAGAGAGAGTTTTTTTCATTCTTTACATTCACAACCCCCTTGAAAGAAAAAACCTCTGTTAACAGGAGAAATCCTTAAGCTACTCTCAATCGTCAAAATATGCGGCTGATGATGATGGTGAAATTTCTTAAATAGCTTATCAAAATCAGTAAAATCCCATGGGGCACCTGAGTGGCTCAGTGGTTTGGCTGCTGCCTTCGGCTCGGGTCATGATCTCGGGGTCCTGGGATCGAGCCCCGCATCGGGCTCTCTGCTCCGCAGGAAGCCTGCTTCTCTCTCTCATTCTCTCTCTGCCTGCCTCTCTGCCTACTTGTGATCTCTGTCTGTCAAATAAATAAATAAAATCTTTAAAAAAAAATCAGTAAAATCCCAAACCAACATCTCTTATCTACTAATAGCATTTAGTGTCACTTCCCCAAATTAAAATTTTGACATTAAATGCCCCAATTTCTGGAATTAGAACACAAAAGTGTTTCAGTTAATCAGATGTACTAGTGAAAAAGAAATTGCCTTATCCAGCATATGGGCCACTGATTTTCAAGAAATTACAATATAACAAAATACTCTTAATAGAAAAACTAAACTGAAAAATCTAATTTTTATTATTTGTTATAACAAAGGTAATTTGGGAACTTGTGGTATCTCAAAGTTCTTGTTGAAAATTTTAGTTACCATCTCTGTGGCTAATAGATGGAGTAGTATCTTGTCAGTCAGAAGAGAGTTCTAGACCTGTCCTGGCCAATTTGCAATATGACCAGTAAGCCACTACCCTCTGGATCTTCACTTCCTTAGATGATGAGACTAGATGAACCCATAGGTCCACTCTATCTTTAATAATCTATGCCTATAGGGGTGCCTGGGTGGCTCAGTGTGTTAAAGCCTCTGCCTTCGGCTCAGGTCATGATTCCAGGGTCCTGGGATCGAGCCCTATGTCCGGCTCTCTGCTCTGCAGGGAGCCTGCTTCCTCCTCTCTCTCTCTCCCTGCCTATTTGTGATCTCTGTCTGTCAAATAAATAAATAAAATCTTTTAAAAAATTTTAAAAATAAATAAAATGTTTCCAGATATAAAGGACTGAATGTAACATAAAGTAGAAACAGGACATTTAAAAAAGAAAAGAAAGAAAAGGTAGATTTGTGAAATAAGCAGAGTTATAGAAACAGGAAATATTGTCACTGATGTGAAAAGACAAGTATATGACTTAAATAACAACTAGATACAACTGAAGGCAGAATTGAAGAAATTGGAAATTAAATCTAATGCAATCACACCAAGAATCATCAAGGAAAGATTGATAGGATGGAAGATAAAAAAGAAAAGTAAGAGACAAAAAGAAAACATTGACATTTTATTTTGTTTATTTTACCTACCGAGGAAAGAAGAAAGAGAAAAATGAGAGAACTTCGGAAAAGAGCATGTGTATGATTTTCTGCAATTGAAGAAAGGTGTGATTCTGTAGATTGAAGAATCACACTGAGTTTTGAGCAGGATAAAGATAAATCCAAATCTAGACAGGTTGTATAGGGAAAATACACACCATTAAAATCCTTAAATCCTACTTACTGAGGAAAGCTCATGAACAACAGCAGATACAGGTTTACAGTGGAATAGATTATCTTTAAAAAACTAAGAGAGAATAAGTCTACTGAGAATTCTATCAGCAACTAAAGCATCCTTCAAGACTGCACTTACTACTCCATATCCCTGCTAAAAGAATTTTTAGAAAGATGGACTTAAGCAAGACAAAAATTTAATGTGGAAGGAGAGAAAGGTTAGAAAAACTGGATCTGCAAGTTAGCAAAGAAATTAGTAAGCATGTTGTTAAATCAAAGTATTTGTTGTTGTTGTTGTTTTAAAGAAAATGACCAATAGGGATCGGGTTTAGATCAATTTGGAGGTAAAATTTTAGGCAATGATAACATGGAGAAGTTAAGCTGTCCTGAAGTCCTTCTGTTGTTTAGGAGCACGTGAAGATACTGGTTAACTTCAATTATGCATGTTAAAAATGTAAAGGCATGAAGGTACCAAAATATATGCACCCATTTTACTGTTGCTAGATATTTAAGCTGTGTCCAATTTAGAGCTGTTATGAAGAATATTGCTGTGAACATTCTTGCACATCTCTGTGGATGTATATATGATGCTATATTATGGTGGAAATGATTAATATACAGCAATTCACAGCATAGATTATTCTCATAAGGAAGAATATATATGTACTCTATGATACCATTTTTTAGGAAGTGCTAAAATTAAGAAAACTAGTTTGTTGGTATGTTAGAAGTCATGATAGTGGTTACCTTTGAGGAGGAAGGGTTAGTGATTGGGAAGAACACCAGGGGGCTCCTGGGGGTACAAGCACTCTTCTAGTCTTTGACCTGGATGATAGCTACCTGTCATTTGGCTGTATTCATTTTATTATAATTCCTTTGGCTGTATAATTAGGACATGTCTACTTTTCCATATGCATATTACACTTCAGTAAAAAAAAGTTTATCTTTTAATGTAAGGTTATTACCAAAATGATATAAATTGCATAACTTCAAGACCCAGTAGAGGAAGAAGAGTCATTTTAAAAATGTGATTGAACAACACAAGGCAGGGAAGAAATAAAAAGAATAAAAATAACATAATATGGCAGAACTAGTTCAAGTAGACCACGAGTCATAAGAAATATATGTATTATATATTATATATATTTATATATTACACAGCACAAAAAGAATAGTTATGAAATTAATTTTAAGAAATTAGATAAAGGCTGTTTACAAGAGATATAGTTAAGATGCACAGAAGAGTTCAGAATAAAGGATGTTGTGAGATGTATGTTTGTTTTCTATTGCTGTTAGAACAAATTAACCACAAACTTAGTGACTTAAAGGAAAACAAATGTATTATCTAACAGTTCTATGAGACGTCCAGTGCGGGTTTTACGGAGTTAAGTCAAGGTGTAAGCAGGGGCAGCATTCCTTTCTGGAGGCCCTCACCCTTTTTGGCTTCTAAAAGCTGCCCACATTTCTTGGGCCACGACCCTTCCTCCCAGTCTTCAAAGACAGCCAGGCGGGGTTGAGTCCTTCTCATATCACATCATTCAGACCTTTCTGCTGTCATTACCGCTCTCTCTCTGGCTTTCTCGACCTCCCTCTTAGCTCTGAAGCATCACTGTGATTACATTACCTAGGATAATCTCCTCTTTTTAAGGTCATTTAATTAACAATCTCCGTTCCATCTGCTACTTTAACTTCCTTTTGCCTAATATAACATATTCACGGGTTTCAGAGATCAGGTTGTGGACATTTTGGGGAGATCATTATTCTGTCTACCACCAATATATTTGGCAAGTGGTCACCAAAGAAAGCCGATGTAGTGATATTAACATCTTGCATAATAGTCTGTAAGTAAAAATATATTAGTAGAGAAAAGGGAGAAACTACATACCGATGAAATCTATAAGAAGATATACAGTGATATTGGTCCAATAAGAATTAAAGCCAGGAATTGGTCCCCAGTTTTGGGTCTGCTCGTCTAAGGTTCCTACTAAAAACCTCAGAAGAATACAGACCAATAGAATCTTCTACTTGAAGCTCACTATATGAGTGCTGGTAAGTTTCTTTCCCCGAATGAAAATAATAATTACAACCTAGACCACAGGGCCGTTGTAAGAAATACCTCAGGATTGAGGCACACTGCAGCTATCATATAAATGTTAAATAAAAATAATATTTCCTGTATCCTTACTAGGGTTGGGCAAATCCAGATGTATATTGTACTTTTCACATATTTCAAAATATTTTCAAATATTTTGGTTTGGGTTCAATAAAAACCTCAAGTACATTTTGCCAAGTGCTTTTTCCATTAATTATTCAATCCATTTGTATTTCAAGGGAAATTCAGTCCACATGTTTCTAATTCATTTAGCACTAACTCATCAAAATATTGTTTCTCTCAGTGCTATTTTCTATCCAAAAGGCTTCCCAAGCCCTCTCCGCCTTTTTTTATTTCTTAGAAACAAAAAGATATAATTTGCCAAGGGTGAACCCTAGTCAAGTACAAAAAGGTTTACTAAACATTGCAGCTAGAGCTTTGAGTTTGAAAGCCTTCTGTCAACATAGCCTGGTCCATGCTACCTCTCGCAGCTACTCTCTGGCTTCCTTGACTTTTTTCCGTTTGACCAGTTTCTTTACTCACACTGACCCACTACAGATTTCAGGTTTGCTATCACCAAAGTCCACAGGCTGCAGACACTTTAATCCTCTTGCTGAATTCCCCCCTCCCCTTAATAAATACCTTCCAATGCTAAAGCCAGTAAAATAATGGATTCGTACCACCTTCCAAAATACCCTCATGGGATCTGTGGCCAGCCTTAAAAATAGATGCATTTAAAAAATCTGATCTTTTTAAGTGGGTAGTTTGTATGAGTATGATATCTAATGTGTGATTAATGTTGTCTTAACTCAAGAGTGCCTAAAGGGTAAGGAACTTGATAGTATGTTCATTGTGAGTGTTCCAAGAACAGCAAGGGCTGTGCGTAAAAGTGAGTTCCCACATCACTTATGGAGCCTTCTTGCCAAAAAAGATTTAACCTGAATCTAATCATAAGGCGATTGTGGAACATTCTACAAGACAGTTTCTCTGGACTCTTCAAAAATACCAAATAAAAGCTATCAGGGAACTTTTCTAGATTAAAGGAACTTAAAGAGATGTATGACTAAATGCAATACGTTAATTGGATTCTGGGTTTTAGGAAAATATCTATAAGGCCCTTCTGAGACAGTTGGAAAAATTTGAATATGTTATATTTCTTGGGTATGAAAAGATTATATAGAAGTGTTCATATTCATATGTATATGAATACACGCACACATTTGTGTGTGTATATACATATATATATATAAAGAGAGTAAATACAGCAAAATGTTAACACTTGATAAATCTGCATACACGCACCCCCACACGCATACACGTACACCCACAACCGTATGTATACCCACCCCCCCACACAAGAAATATGTAGGAGACTCCTTTCTGTGTATTTGTGCAAATCCATCTCAATCCAGAAGTCAGTTTGCCCTTTTCTTAAAATATAAACATTTAGATCTTTTAGGTTGACTCTTTTGCTACAATGCCACGTTTAATATGCGTAAGTTTTCGTTATCAATAATAATATTATAAATGAGTGTTGCTGCTGCATGTACAAGTAGGCATTGTAAAAGAGGAATTCTCAGTGGTTAATGGATTGATGTGCTTTCAAAATTCTAAGGATCACCTGAAAATATGTGTACATACTTTTTTTCCTGATAAAGTGTACATAATTTTCATCAGATGTATAAAGGACACTTTAAGAGATTTTTTAAAACTGCTTTAAGAAGTTTCTAATTGAGTATTTCCTTTTAATTATTAAGAGAAACTTCAGACAAATGTCTAATTTGTCATTGTTAATAATTCCTGTGGCACTTTATACCGAAAAATTCACAGTAGCTAGTAGAAGTCTTTCAGTAAAATTGAAGTCTTTTCACCAGCTACACACATTAGTTGTCAACATGTGTAGAGACTGCTCCTTGAGAAGCTCAACACATTGGTAAGATATTTAAATAATCACTTTACAAGCCAGAGAAAGGAAAGAAAGATAGTGGAAAGCCAGTTGCCACGCTGTGGCTGGGCTGGTGTCTTAAGATTGCAGCATGCAGCCCCCCAGAGTATGAAAGGAGAACTGACTGTGTCTTCTAATTAGAAAGAAATTAACCTCAGCAGTGTGACTTGTGTTCTGGGAGGGAATTTGGAACATCCCTGGGTTGCGAGACACAATTGTGCACCAGGTGGTCCTAGTTAGGTGAGAGATTTTTATGTAAAAATAATCCTTCTTTGGCTTTATTCAGCACAATAAAACCACTAAGACGTTTTCCCATATGAAGTATTTCTTTTTTTTTTTTTTTTTTTTTTTTTTAATTTTTTATTTTTTATAAACATATATTTTTATCCCCAGGGGTACAGGTCTGTGAATCACCAGGTTTACACACTTCACAGCACTCACCAAATCACATACCCTCCCCAATGTCCATAATCCCACCCCCTTCTCCCAAACCCCCTCCCCCCGGCAACCCTCAGTTTGTTGTGAGATTAAGAGTCACTTATGGTTTGTCTCCCTCCCAATCCCATCTTGTTTCATTTATTCTTCTACCCACTTAAGCCTCCATGTTGCATCACCACTTCCTCATATCAGGGAGATCATATGATAGTTGTCTTTCTCTGCTTGACTTACTTCGCTAAGCATGATACGCTCTTCTAAAGGCACATTCAAAGGTTAATTCTTACTTTTATATGAATTTTTCATGACTCCTAAGAAGTTTACCAGGTTGGGAAATTTGCAAACTGGTCCCTTGACAAAGTCATGGGATGCTTTCTACCACAACAGGTTTTGTTTTGTTTTCATGCAAGCCCAAAGTACTTTCATAACATCCCTCACTGTGGACGTCACAAATAGGATCAAATATCATTATCCTAACCTTACAGATGAAGGCAAGGGTCTCACAGTGACTTTTAAAGGCTATCAAATTCTGAGTTAGTATTGTGCCTTCATTTTAGAGTGAGCAATTCAGCATTTTATCCATGCTGAACATGCTGTGTAATACAAAGTTCTATTAATGAAACCAGCAATGGGCACTTCGATTCTACAAATTCAAAAAAATACAGTACATATTATATATAGAGATATATACATGAATACATCTATAATACAATACTTTATATTTGGAGCAACCATCTGAGGCCCTGAGCATTTCTATAGTGTCTGTAGGGTCTTCACTGAAAGAGAAAAAAAGCCCAGGAGAATTTTCCTCTTATACAACCTGGTGAAGTGGAAAGAATTCAGACCTGGATTTGAGTTCTAAAGTCATTGTTATTATTTATGTGACCTTGAGAAAAGTTATCCAGTCCCTTAGAGCTTTATCTGTTTCCTCATCATGTTTTTATGAGGACCGAGATATCTTTTGAGTGTTCTCATTTGATTATATTATTTAATTAATCCTTTTTTTAAAAAAGCATGCTTCATAGTAGAGTTCACCTACATACCCTGGCCATTTAAAATATAAATATATACACTTTTCTCTATTTCCAGTGCCAATCATTCCATATGAGTAGATGTTGGCTATTTTAGGCACAGCAAAAAGAATGAAACTACAGCTTTTGTCCATGTCTTATACCACATTAGTAAAAGTGTCAGGAAACAGTGCATATGATTAATGCTGCTGAAATAGGCAGGAAATTATTCAGGTGGATTCAATCAACTCAGCCAAACATATAGGTAGCTTATTAAAATTTAGACGAAAGTCTACAGGCACTTAATACATAATGATGACTCTAGACCTAAATTAAGAGTGCTCCCCACCCCCAAAACAGCCCAGCGCCTACAACTGACTGCCTAGAAGCAGCCAGGCATCTTACAACTAGAGTTCTTGACCTGCTTTTCAGCTTTTTTTTCTCTCTGAAAGTCAGGCACGTGACCTTTCTAAGCCCCTAACCCAGAGCCCTCATGGAAACACTGTGCCATTGAGTTTGCCCTTGAGGCTGGCTCTTACCAAAGCAAAGGCAATGTGAAATTGACATGTTGCTTATTTTCAACTACACCCTCAGACCTGTGAGGGTCTGCCGCATGGACTGGGATTTTGAAGGAAAGGACACACAATATGGATTTAATGCAGCAGGGGGACGACAGTTTTCTAGACAAAGGACCCTTCCCCAGGCTCAATGGGGTCCAGCTACACCTCAGGTGTTTAAAGCAGTCTTTGTGATAAGACAAGGTGAAGTGCTTTTCAGCGCTCACACCTCTTGGTAACTATCACTACAGAGGGAAGCAAGGTCTCAGTCCCTTCTCACTTTTTAGGATCACCTCACCTAGGTTTGGTTAGGACAGACAAATCTCTGCTGACCAGGGCCAGCCTGAAATTCACTTAATTCCCACAAAGGGGTTCATTGCTTTTGAGATCAGCTCAGAAAGAGAGCTTAGTGTGGCAGTAAAAGCACGTCTCAAGTCCCAGTTCTAATATTTATCAGCCATGGGACCTGAATAATAATAAAATGACTCCTTTATCTAAATTGCCTCCCAGGCAAAGACTAATGGATATATCTGTGGCATGTAAGTCTTTTGAGAACTGCAGACTAATGATTTCAACTAGAAAATTAAACACAACAATAGCAGTAACAAAATGAATCTGCACATCTGTTGTAGATTCTGTGTAACTGTGAGGGACAGTCTGGTGGCATGGGGAACGCAGTAGAATTCTCATGTCAGTTCTTGCATTCAACAACCAGGGGCTCTGAGGCAAGTTATTAGAATGCCCGAGGTCTCCATTTTTCTCATCTATAAAATGAGGGTATCAAACGACATCAGCATTTCTCCAGGTATGTTCCTTGAAGCATTCTATACTGTTTGTTCCTCTACCTCCACTCATTTCCACCTTCACAAAAATGAACCATCTGGTGAAATCTATTTGCAAGCAGTCTCTGTTGCACAAACTTATCTTGTGAACATCCAAAAGGAGTATTTATTGGTCAGCACTTTCAAAAATTCTTTTCCCACAAAATTATTTTCTGAACAAAGAAGGAAGAAAATATTCAATCAGCAGCATACCTATGTGTGCCCTAGGGTGAGGCTTTTTAAACTGGGTTTATTATGGCATTATTTGATCACCAGATGTCCTGAAAGCAGAAAATGGGCAGTTTTAGCTGACAGCATTAGTTACTTTCTCTTCAGTTAATAGCAAGTTCTACCCTTCAAGCTGCCATTTGGCTTCAGAGGTCTTCCTGAGTCATTCACCAATTGTCTCGGTTAAAAATAGGACCGTGTCATGTGGGGGAGATCACCACCAACAGCAAGCATGACCTTATTTAACATCACGCGCTTGCCCCATAAGCTCCTTTCTCCTAGATGTCTTTGAAAAGCCTACCAAGATCTAGATCTGAGTCATTTTCAGGGAAGGCAGGAAAAGAGGCTTTTCAAAAACAACAACAAATTTCTCCCAATATAAGACCTGTAGAAGAAGGTGGGGAAGAGAAATAGGGAAATTTTTGTTTTGCCTTGTCTCCTTTTGTTTTTAAACCCTGGAGGAGTTTGTATAACAAAATGAAATGCCATTGTTCATAAAATACTGTGGTGGTCTCTGCGGGACAGAGGAAGGAGACGGGGTTACACTTCACTGCTATACCTAGATTCTTGCCTAAATTTTACTACTAGCTCATTGGTGACGGTGATCCAATCCCCAACTGTATTGTGTGTTTGTGAATAGGTCGATGTTTTCATTTTAAAAGAAGAAAAGTACCACAAACTAAACCTGCAAAATTTAGGAAAACAAGGAAAGAAACCAGTCATAATACCACCCTCTGAACCCTAAAATTATTTTTACATACACCTTTCCAGTCTGTCACAAATATGTTTATCAGTTCTGTAGTTGTAATTCTAATGTATTTTTTTTTCATTTAACTTATTTCATTTACACTATAAGCTTTTTCCCATAAGGGTACCAAGCCTCATATTACTTTTTAATGGTTATCTAAAATTTCACCAATTTATTTATTCCCCTATTACTTTATTGGAGGACTTACAATTGCTTCAGATTTATAAATGACACTGTGGTAAACATCTAGTGCAGTTTTCTTTTTTAATATTTTGAATAATTTACATGGGCATGAAATCATGAGTCAGATGAAATGGACTATTTAGAGATGTTACTATAAAATACTAAACTTCTCTCTTACATGGTTGCGTGTGTCATTGCCATTTCTCCACAACAGGAGGAACCTTAGTTTTTCACACTTGGGAAATGTTTCTACTAACTCAAAAAGATTTTTGTTTTCATTTGCATTTCTTTGATTACTAATAAAATCAGGTCCTAAGCCTCTAGCTGAAAACAGTGCAGTTCCCTGATAATAATGCCTGCTTTCTCCAGAACAACATTTTAATAATTTGCAAGTTGGTAGACCTGATGCTCTGACCCTCAGGTCGAAGGCAGGCTTCAAGTTACAGGGCAATCAATCAAGGAAAGTTCTGTTCGAGGCTTCAAGCCCTGCCCCCCGCCAGCGGAAAGGCAGAGAGTGTTTCTTTGCAAGGCCTGACCTCGGTTCCCCGCTAGGCCTTCTGCAGCATTATTTTCCCGAAGTTTGGCGTCTCTCTCTGCACTTGTTGTAACACTTGAGTTCTGTGGGCTGAGTATTCACGAGACACCTATTTTGGGCTCGATAATGTGACAGGCCCTCGTAGACTCAGAAATGAATCAGATACAGGCTTGTTCAGCAAGTTTAAATCCAGCGCATTGGTTCACCAACCTGGCTGATCATAGGCTCATCTGGGGAACTTTCAAAAAAGAGGTTTCCGGGGTTCACCTCAGACAGTTGCAGTCAGAGGCTGCCAGGCTTCTGTACTTCTCACAAGCTACTGGAGGTAAGCCAGGTTCAGGAACCACTGGCCCTGAGTTTGCTTCTTGGTGGTGTTCTCTCAGGATGGACAGCAAAGGAGTAGAGCAGGAACATAAACAGGCAGTTGCCTGTGGGTGGATAAGTGAAGGGAATAAGGTGGAAATCAGCGTCACCCAGAGGCGACCACTGATCACATCAGAATAGGGAGCAAATTGCACAAGACTTCTAATGTAACAGTTAACTTTGAAAAGGGCTCTTTCTTTCTTTTTTTTTTTTAAATTAATTAATTTATTTATTTATTTTCAGCATAACAGAATTCATTGTTTTTGCACCACACTTAGTGCTCCATGCAATCCGTGCCCTCTCTAATACCCACCACCTGGTTCCCCCAAACTCCCACCCCCCCGCCGCTTCAAACCCCTCAGATTGTTTTTTGCAAACCAAGATGGTACACCTTATTCTGCTGGGATTGGTAGAAGGAACCCTGAGCATACCTTCTTCCTGGCTTATTGAAATTACCTGCCCTTAATTTCTTCCCTTCCCCTACAATCCAGTTTCCGTGTCATCAGAGTGTCCCCTAAAACAGAGATGTCTCCCCACTGCCAACCAAATAATCTCCCTTTTAAACATGATAGTCGAGGTGCTTTGCTCTCCCCAGATTAACCATCTTTCTATCTCACAGTGATGAAGCAGCTGGGGGAGTTTTCCTTTTCACACTGTATACCCTATATCCCAGCCCCTCAGTCTCAGTCTCACTTCCTGAAGGTTCTTAGCCCACTCTTGTTCCATTCCACGTCATTAATAAAGCCATCTTTGGCACCTGGAGTTCCCTCTCCCCACATCGAGTCCAGCTCTACTCACACTTCTCTCCAAAGCCCAATGCTTCTCTATCATCCCCCTCTAATTTAACCTACCATCGTTAGCTGTCATTTATTAAGAACCCTCTGTGATATACACTCTGCCAAATGTTTTACACATGCAGTTTCACAAACAACCCTGAGTTAGGTGTGCCCATTCTTCAGATAAGGCAAATAAAGCTCAGAGGGGTTAAATACAGCACGTAAGTTTACCTAGCCAATAAAGACAGGGCATGGCACCAGACCTAAATCTAACAACAAAGCCTGAACTATCATAATATTTTCTCTTTAGTACCTTGGTTCCCTAAGACCTTCCTTTGCTTGTATATTATTTGAGAGTCATCACATTCTGCCTTGTGTTACAGCTGGTACTAAGTAAACTGGGTCCCATCTCTGGGGAGTAGTTTCTCCAGGGCAGAGATCTTAACAGGATCCTAATAGTGCTTAACATTCCCTAGAATGCTTCTCTTGTTTGTTTCAGTAAGCCCTAAGGGAATGAATATAGAAAAAACATGAATATAGTTATGTTCTCACTGATGAATTTTTGCTATGAAATACACTCATTATTATATGTCATTTTTTACACTGACTCAGATATTGTAGATATATTTGCCCTTAAAATATAACAAAGCCAAAAGGCACAGTCTG
This sequence comes from Mustela putorius furo, assembly GCF_011764305.1. NCBI lineage: Eukaryota > Metazoa > Chordata > Mammalia > Carnivora > Mustelidae > Mustela > Mustela putorius. The sequence goes on from NW_025421424.1 coordinate 3,727,971, forward strand.
ACACCAGCATCAGCTTGCAAGCGCTTGTTAGTCTTATCCCTCAACACCAGCATTATAAAAGGTCCCACTGAATTAGTGCTCAAAATGTCATGCATTTAAAACACTTTAATAATTTTTTAAAAGAGGCTTTGGCTATGATACCACATACATTATGATTAATAAACAGGAACATAACTATATAAGCCACATGTGAATATAATGTACTATAAAAACTGGAATGAAATTTAACAAAATAAATTAGATTCTCTCTTCCAATCTAAGGACCCGTACTTCCTTTTTGCAGATCCAATGTGCCTTTGAAGGCGCAAGATGACAGAATCCCAGGGTATCTGAGGGCTGTCTCGTTCTCAACGTGGGCCCTTGCTCTGTTATCTTCCCAAGTGCAATGCCTTGAAATGCTTTTATATTTTGTCTAGTGTGTTTCTGAACCTTAAATGTTAAATTGCTTTTGTAGGTAAAGGATAAAGCAGGTCTGTTAAAATGAACAAACAGCTCTCTAAGGCGGTGAAAGTGGCATCAATACAAGGGTTTCCCTCAAAGAGAATACTGCTGGGGAGAAGAACGAGTTAACCCCGAGTCATTCTCCTCCCCCTCTTTTCTCAGCCTCCCAGATACCATACAGCTGTTGAAAAGTATCTGTCAACAAAACTATTACTGTCTTTCCTGGGATCAACACTATGTCCTGGACCGTCAAGGTCAGCAGAGCCTCCTTCGGCGTAAGCGGAGGCAACAAGCAGAGAGCCCACAAGACCAATGACAGGTGGAGAGCCTTCCCCAATTGCTGCAAATTTTAGAAGGAAAGCTAATTCCAAGGGTGGAGGCTGCCCAACAAGATAAAGACATATTTCCTCACCCTAAAATCTCTTCTCTGGAACAGCCGAAGTGTTTCATGTCGCATTCTCTCTTCTTGCCTCACCTCGTGCTTCCATTCATAGTTAGGAAAAATAGTTATGATGAGGAGTACATGACTAGACTTAGCACAGCACAAATATCAGGTAATGGTTAAAAAAAAAAAAAAACACCCACATAAAACAGTTACTATGTGTCTGACACGATGTTAAGGCCTCTCTAAATTACCTTTATGAACAAAACAAAAGGTAGATTCTGTCATTTTACAGATGAGGAGACCAGTTAGAAGAGGTTAAGTAAGTCGCTCAAAGGTGTTAAACTAACAGACAGTGGAGTCACGGTGTGAGCCAGATTCTAATGCCTAAGTCCGTGCATTTAATCAGTATGCCTTCTGCCTTTCTTTAATTCTCTTCCACTGTAGGAAGAGCGTCGTAGGAGGCTCTGATATAGACAGCCCCAATCTCCTTGGGTTTCTTATGTGGCAGATTTCCATTACCAGAAGGTTGTGGTTGGGGCACCTGGGTGGCTCAGTGGGTTAAGCATCTGCCTTGGGCTCAGGTCATGATCCCAAGGTCCTGGGATTCAGCCCTGCATCAAGGTCCCTGCTCCTCGGGGAGCCTGCTACTCCTTCTCCCTATTATCTACCTCCCATCCCAGCTCGTGCTCTCTCTCTCTCAATATCTTTAAAAAAAGAAAGAAAGAAAGTTATGGTCAAGAGAGGGCTTTCAAGTCATAGCATGACTGCTGGTGTGATTTAAATTATACAGTCTTTCTGGAAGGCAGTCTCTCAATATTCATCAAAATTCTGAAAAATGTGGGGCGCCTGGGTGGCTCAGTGGGTTAAGCCTCTGCCTTTGGCTCGGGTCATGATCTCAGAGTCTTGGGATCGAGCACCACATCGGGCTCTCTGCTCAGCAGGGAGCCTGCTTCTCCCCACCCCCCTGCCTGTCTCTCTGCTTACTTATGATCTCTGACAAATAAAAAAAGAAAAAAATTTTTAAATCCTGAAAAATATGATACCCTTTGACTTCACAATTTATCTATATAAGCCTTACTCATGTAAGGCTATTGACAGAAATTTAGGTAGGGATATTCACCAATGTAGTTTAATAACCTCCTTCTGTGAAAAATCAGGGTTTGGTTTAAATTATGAAATACACTGGAATCCTATACATTCATTAAAAGCAAAATTATGGAAAAATAGATTGACATGGAAATTCATTCATGATATAATGTGATTAAAATAGTTTTAATTTTACTAATATTACACTGTATGTTAACTAGAATTTAAATAAAAACTTGGAAAAATCATTTAAAATATATAAATATTCTATCTATATAAGTATATTATACATTATATACCAAGCTAATAACAAAAATGGGGAGGGGTGTAGAAGTTATAACTATAGAATCATAAAACCTCGTGATTGGGAGGGTTTTAGTTCACAAGTGGCAGTTCCAATGTCCCTGAGAGATAACACCCAGCATGTCTGCCCAGTTTCAGTGAATTCTTGTATAGCACATGTAGTTTGCAAAATCTTCTGTCCTTTCAGCACAGACCCATCTCAACCTGCTTTGTAGTAGAAAAACAAGGGGGCAAATTTGATACTTGGAAAAGATTCAGGGCTAAGAAGCCGTTTTCTTCCATAACCCTCCCTTTAGGGGGAAAATATTACATAAATCCATCTAACTAAAGCTTATAAGCTTATAATTTGAACTGCTCCTAATCACCAGCACTAATAGCTCCGACATCTATAACCAGCATTGGAATCTGTAACTAGTGCTGATAAGTGCCTCCAAAACGCTTTGCTTATATGAGAGGTACTTCTGGAAAATTCTACCAGTGAAAAGCAGGCTACCCAGGAGAAAAGGAAGGCAAAAATGAGAAACATACCATAGCGTGTGGAAAACCAGGAGCTGAAATAGTTCCTTAGGGTATGTTTAAATGTTCTTGAATTTTCTCACTTATGATCTTGCCTTCCAGTCTATTCATCACTGAGCTCTGTAGCAGAATGTTAGTCAAAGTCAAGAGGCTTTTCTGAAATGGGCCTTCCATGAGATGAGAAAGTTATCTAATTTGGAATAGTGAGTCTGCCATAGAGTGTGTTCGTGTGTGTGTGTGAGAAGGCCTGAAGGACGGAATGATATGTCAGGGGAAAAGAGTTGAAAGGGTATATGTAAAAGATCAATAACATGACGTCACAGCTGAACAGGCAGAAGTTTAGTCTTGCAGTGAAGAGAAGCTAGCCAGCTAAAAAATGATTCTATCAGGAAAATTCTTTTAGGCCAAGCTCAATATCTGTTTTTTTATGCTCAAGCAAGGAGAATTACTTGACCAATCCGTATAGCATAGTGGTTAAAAGCCTTAATTTTAAAATCAATTCCTGGATTTGAAAACTATCTCTGTCATTACTATTATCTTGAGCTGTGGGAAATGACCATAATTCAACTGCTTTTGACCTTCACAAATGGCAATTTCATGTGGTTCAACCTAATACAAACTAGAAGAATGGGTTTCTAGCATCCCACGGAAGCCTGCTGAGGTCCCATTCATTACACCAGGGAGTAAGAGAGCCTATCCGGAATCTGGCCAAGAGCAAGACAGGTTTGCTGAGTCCTGTCAGAAGATGAGGTTCACCTTAGCTGGCTGCAATGAACAGTCCATGCCCAGGGAAGGCACTGATCTTCAGCTTCCACTTGCTGTCCTCGAGCCCATGTCCCCTGTCATGCCTGGTCTGCTTCTCCTTTCCCTGGTTTTGGTTGGAAAACTGCTAACTCCAGGGCCTGCTGCTTATGTCATCATCCCTCAGTTATCTGACCCTGCTAGAGGAATTCCTGGCAAACAAGGCCTAGTGCACACGCAGGCCTCTCTTTTCCTTTCTCTTGCTCATTCGCTCCCTTTCTTTGGCTCAAGAATCTGCCTCCTCTGGTAAGGCAGGGATGAGTTTCTGAATTGTGTTTATTTCTTGGCGCTTTGGTGTGAAAGCACTCCCCGTCAACTGCATATTAATCTTGTCAGCAGTCTGTATCTGTTTCCCTCTGCCTCCCTCCCTGGCCTAATTTATGGCTTTCCTTCCCCTTGCTTCCCATTGTCACAGTGACCGAGCCTCTCTTGTGGAGACTCAGGCCTCACACTGGAGTGAGACCTGTCCTTCTAAGACGAGCTGAAAAGGGAAGCAAAAATCCTGCAGTTTGCATAGCAAGGATAAATTTAGACCAGGTCTTCCCTCATGTATTGATGTCCCAACTCATGCTACGTGCTGTGCTCAGTACAATCGGCAAATAGAAGAACCAAGGAGCTGGCCCGTGTCTTCTGGCAAGAAGACACATGGGACTGCAGGCAGACAATGTGCCCAGCATGTGTATTTTAGCTGCTGAGCCACAGATATTAATAGCGCAGATTCAAATCCAGACAAAAAGTTCAAGTCCCAGTTCGGACACTTTGCAGTTTTGTGACTATCTGTCCATCTGTAATGAACATACTCATTATCCTCTAAGCCCCATTTTTCTCACCTCCAAAGCCAGTGAAATAATATCTACTGCCCAGAGTATTTACGTAAGTTAAGTAATAGAATGTACCTTAGCTCTCATTATAATGTGTGGCCAATACTACGCTTTAAACTTAGGAGTGCATCTTCATGTGTTATTATTAAAAAGGAGAAGGTGGAAAGAGAAAGAGGAAGGAAAAGAAATTCATGAAAGGTGAATTTGCTTATTAGGAAACAGTCCTTAATACCATTGTTTCTGAAGCTTTGCCAATTAACCTTGAGCCTTATGGTAATATTGGGTTTCTTATGTAATTAGACCCATAGCAACAGGCTGCGTGTTTGAAATCTTGAGAAAACCCAAGGTTGGGCCACTACATCCTGACACTGGCCCGGGAATTAGACTAAGTAGGCTCAAACACTTAGTGTGCCTAAATCCTCAGGTGCTGTCTTTGAAGACTGTTTATCCCGAACTGGAATTTCTTGATAATGTTAAGTAGCTAAAATGAGCTGTCATGAGCTAAATCTGGTTCCATGCCCGAAACTTTGCTGCTCCTATCACCAAGGTCAGGCCGGGACTATTTTTCTAGTCCTCTCCTGTGACAGAGGTCATAGTCACAGCCCTGAATTAGACTCAGCCTGTGAGTGCTCTGGCTTTTCTGCAGCAAAAAAAGTAGCTTAATGTATTACAGAGTAAAACCTCACCATGCAATCTCTCAGGGGGCCCCAGTCCCCTTCCAGAAAACTGGTGTTCCGTTCTCCCCCAAGTAGCCATTCCAGCAGAGATTTATGATTCCTTGGTGGAATTTCTTTTTATCTCAGTGTTTGTGTGAAATTCTTAGAAGCCATACGAATTCTGGTATTCCTTGAATTCTGTTACTACTTACTTTAAAAAGTTAAAAACAAACCCAGTAGATCCTTTGCTGCACTTATGTCCAAGTTGGACAGATGGAATGAGACAGACAGCCTGAGCGTTGAGTAGCATACCTCCCTCTCAGGACTTTTATGGACCATCCCTCTTGCTTTTCACACTCTCCACTCCCACCTGGCTAATGTTACCTCATCTGTCAAGTCTCAGCTTTGATGTGTTTTGGTTCGGGAAGTCTTCACTGTACCCTTGAGCACCCCGGCTTTCCCCCACCAGCACTAACCACACTATGTCTTAGTTCCTGTCTGTCTCCTTCCTCCAGAGATAGCAGACACCATGCTTGTCATAGTCATTATTTACTGCTGCTCCCTAGAAGGGTGCCTGACTTCCAATGTATATTTACTGGAAGAAGGATACAGTTTTACTGGATATACAGTGATCTGGCATAGGCAAAAACAAAGTCAACACCTTCTTCAGGGCCTGGTATGCTGACACTAAGTGCTGGCCTCCATGTCCGAGAGGCACATGAATCCATGTCTGAGCGTGGCCTCCCCTGGACATGAAGTGAGGAATGTTTGAAGTTTGTTAGTTTGTTGTATTTTTAGCATTAATCATAAGTTGCTCCTAACTTACATAGGAGCTTTTCTGCCATCCTGAGGCTAGACATGTCACTTTAAATTCTACCCAAAATCTTAGCCTCAAAAAATTGTTAGTTTTTCAATTTAATTTCCACTTGTGGCTAAAACTAACTTTTGACAAAGATAAGAACTAAGAGATAATATTTTTAGATATTGTTGGAGAGAGACATTTGAGAAATAAACCAGTGCCAGGAAGTAGGTACAATTGAGAAACACTCAAACCCACTCTCTCTCTCTCACATGTGCTTGCACACACACACAATGGCAAATGAGAAGTTTGAAAGGTGTCAGTCACAGGCAGGACAGAGGCAGACACCCAGTTTCAAGCTTACTAATTTTATGCCTCTGGGCCAGTTATTGGATCGCACTGTGTCTCAATTCCATCATCTATAAAATTGGGATAATAATGCCTATCTGAAAGGATTGTTGAGAAGATTAAAAATAATATCTGTAAAGCACCTCACATGTAGTAGGCACTCAATAAAAGACAAGATAGTAATGATATCTCTGATACTCACAAGGGAGGAGCAGAGAGAACACCACGTTCCCTGGCAAAGCAAACCCCTTGCAGCCTAGAGGGAAATCCTGGGCTGGACACGAAGTCAGTGAGAGCCCTGGATTCCTGGGACAGTATCGTGCAAACACCATGGAGACATCTGATTACTTGACTTAGCATTGATTTATGGAACTTGCCGGCTGTCCAGAACCCAAGGGCTATCTCCAGTCCAGGCATACATGGCTGAGAGTGTTGGTGAAATTTCTCAGTACAGTGACAGTTCAGAAAGCAAGTCAGCTCTACATGCTCCTTATTAGTAGTAATTCACACATTCCCAGTTCCAACCAGATACTTTGTTCTTCTCCATCTTGTCAACCTGTGTCTTTAAAACTGGTAGCTTCTCTTAACACACCTAGCCAAGGATACAGCAACAGATCCCCAGCTCCAGGCATTGTTAGTCCACTGGAGTCCCTGAGCCACGAAGACAGTCTCTGCCTGTTTCCTCCTGTCAGCTGAGGTCTCTAGAGTCCACGCCTAGGTACGTTCTCTTTCTGAGATCTGCTCTCCCAATTTCTGATTCCCTCCAAAAGAGACGTGCCAGGCTCAGTTGTTTTTCATCTATTCTGCTGCATATCTGTCTATATAAATACTCACAAAGCTGAAATCACAGTGTAAGTATAAATTTGAGTCCTACACTTGTTTTATTTAATGTAGGAAGCATCTGGCATCTTTAACATTTTTGGTATTTTTTTTTATCTTTATGGCAATATAATATTGCATCCCGTGAAGGATCAAACTCTACTCTGTTTCTCACTGCTAAATATCTAGGTTGCCTTCCTTTCTTCCCCCTCTAAGATATTTAACAAAATAATCACTTTAAGCCAAGAAAAGGTAAAAGAGGAAATAAAGCACATGAGGACTTCCCCATAGTCCTTGAGGGGCTTGTCTCTGGCCAGAGTTTTCACTTTCATTTGCTCCCAGCTTTCACAGACCATCCCTTAAAAACAATGTGTTCCCTCAATGTCTGTTCACAGAAAACAAATACAAGTACTGGAAAGAAGACTGTTGTTGTGCAGCATTTCTTTCTGCTTGGAGAGTCTGACGAGAAAAGCAAAGGAAGGATCTCTCATCTCAATTTCCAAGTGAAAGCACTAAGATCTTTTGCCAGTGACTGCCATACTCACCCCAAATTCTAAAGTCAATCTCTTTATGTACGTGGAACATACCACTCCTATTCCTACCTCTCTGTACCCTAGCTTATGCTGTTCTTCTCTTCTGGGATATCTTTCCCTCTACTCTCCACTTTTCCATTCTTTAGGTTCCATCCTGCTTTCTGTGCAACTCCATGAATATGTTTCCACCACTAGACCTCACCCAAATCTTGATTCTTTAAACTCCTATTAAAAGCAGAAAATCCAAATTTCATATTCGGTTGTCCACTCCGATCTTCATATAGGATCGTCTTACCTCTCCAGCTAGGTCAAAGCACCTTAAAATAAAGAAGCTTATCTTAACCTTTTTATAAACCCCACAGCTACTAAGGTATGATAAAACTGGGAATTTGATGGGTCATGAAGACAAGATAGTGGTGAGTCTGTTGATGTGTGAGACTAAGGATCTGCTAATCCAGGGACGTACAAATGGGAGACCACCTCTCAGGAAGTGAGGAGACCAGAAGGAAGAGAAGAGATAGGAGCTCCAAAAGGCTTACAGGCAGGGGAAACCTGGGAGGGGTCAGTAAGTGAGCAGACAGGTGCTGTTAGAGAGATCTGATAGGAGGTAGCAGGAAACTGAGGAAAATACCCCAACCTTTTCCATGGCCATGGCCAATAGCCTCCTATCAAAATGTTAGACCCTGGGTACCTAGAAGACAAGGGTAGCATACGGCCAGGCTAAGACTGAATTGAGAAACTGTCTGAGAAGTGCCCTCCCTGGCTTACTTGGGGGCAGTCACTCAACAGAAGCTTCTACACTAGATGTTAGGAACACCTTTTCCTTATTTAATGGTGAAAGAAAAAACTGCTAAAAGAAGTTCTAGTGCCCCCTTCATTCCCAGCCAGAATTTATCCCAAGTATGGCACAAGGTCTTATCTACAGATAAATATAAGTAGGAAAACTTACATTTAGAGAATTTTCATGAAAGGGAGGCAGGCAAGCCCATTATTGCTATTCATGAGCTAGGTACTCAATAAATAATTCCTTTCTAATTAGCAAATAAGAAGAAATTCTGGTGGTTTTGTTGTTGTTGTTGTTATTCCTGTCTTTCTTTTTTTTAATTTTTATTTTTTTGTTGTAGTTGTTGTTTATATTATGATGAGAACTATTTCCCTGGAGCCTTGAAATCATAACAGGGACAGTTAAGAAAGGAGACAAGAATGTAGTAGTGGAAAGGATGATAAAAGAAAAATTCTTAAGTAGACTTAAAACCAATGTTCTGGTTATCTTTCTGCGGCACCCTAGATAACCACAGCAAAGAAGGAGTTGCATAGATAGGAATATGGCAGGCCAGTTTTTGAGATCTGCCAAGAGATTCTCACCTTCTGAATAAGGACTCTAAAATAATGTTAGTGTTAACTTGCTAGATCTGAGACAGTAATGTTAAGCTTCTCTCCCCCAGCCCAGTGTTTCTGAGCTGACCACAGAGTCTCTGCAGAGAACAAGAGAACTGTGAAATAAACACAGGTGTGTAAGCACCAAGGAGGAAAGGATTTCTCAAGGAAGACAACTGATTGGACAAATCTCCTATCGAGTCTCGAATGTCCTAAGTTTACCTCCCTGTTACAAGAACCCAGGGTTATTTGATGAAATGAAGAGATCCAAACAATTAAAATAATTAAATAAATAAGTGAAGCAAGCTCGAGTCAGCTGGTGTGATTTGCTGCCACTGGGGAAGTCCAAGTCAAACACTGTACTAGAGTTTGAAAACAACGGGGTCATTTAAAGACCATTCCTTGCATTCCTCTCAGGTCAGAAGAGGATAAAGATCAGAGTATTCAGGGCTGAAGTTTCAGAACATGATGTGATTACGATGGTGTTCACCCTGTCATGTACAACCTTCCCAGCTGGTATTGGGCATGATGAAATTCCCTGCCCCAGGCATGCAGAACCTTTGCCACGTGGGAGATTGGTGGGGACATCCCCACAACTTGACCTATTACTCTTTGTTCTCATAAAATCAGGATGGGGTTCAGTAGTCCCTTCACATCAGCAGAAGGAAAACCGCACCCACCTACCACGGAGGCTGCAAGGTACTGAATGAGGCAAAACACAAGGTCTGATGTGTGGTTTAGAATAGCCTCCTAGCAAAATTCTTAAACAAATTAGGAGTGCTTCTGGCCTCAATCTCTCTCTCTCTCTGTCAGGAGCAGTAGAGGCAGACAATAAAAAAATTAATTAATTAATTAATTAAGCCTGCTAATCCTACCCAGAACTACCCAAGACTACTTCGGTCCAGGGACACACATGCTCAGCCTTCAGAGATGCATATGGGTGCATTTTGTTAATCCCCACCACTGCGTGTCAGGGATAACTGATCTATGACTAAAAATAGTGTGAGGACAGCAATACCAGCTATGTGGGGCCCAACTGAGGACACAGTGGAAAACTTGACAGCAGCACAGTAGAACCTTCCTGGCCCAAGGCCACCAGCTCAAGGGCAAGAGGCCTGGGTTCATCTGTTGGGGCAGCTTGATGGACAGGTTTACAATCCAAGAGTGAATTTCAATGGCTGTAATCTTCTCAGATTATTGAGCGCCCTCTGAGCGTAAAGCAAAGTGTTAGGAGCAGGGGATACAATGATATAAAGCGTGGTTCTTCTCTGGAAAAGGCTTACAACTGCACACTGTTTAAGAAGAATATGTAAAGTAAAACAAAGCCAAGTCTGCTTTACTTCACGTCACTGATGTCAGCTTGAAATTGTCTCTAGCACCCACACTAACAGAGAAAGAAACTGAACTGTAAGAGAATTTCAAGGATTGATAGGATTCCCTGGGTGGGAGGAAGAAGGAGAGAGGCAGAAAGAGGCCTTAAGGTCACATTGACCAACTTATTCAAATTGGTTACATGTAGTTAGTATTGAGTATTATTAGTGATGTTTTCTGTATCCTAAGCAAATGTCTGCCACTAACCATTAACTCGAATCTCGGGATTTTCTTCCTTATGTAATTATCACATGCCTACGAAAAGCCAGATGCTGTGCAAAGAATCTTTTTGAAGATTGCTGTGAAGATTTGTTATAATGATCTTGCCCACAATGTGTTTGACAGAAGAACAGTTCTGAGAAAAATTGCTAGGTGTTCTAACATGAGAAAGTCTCATGCTGTATACAGCTGAGTGGCAGTTGCCAACCATAACCCTAGGTTTCATCGGGATGTTCCTCATCTGTTGTAGACATGACTGGGCATGAGCAAGGCATTCATTTCATTTCTTAGCGTATACAGTGTGGGGTTCTTGAATAATATATTCAGTAGAACTTTCGCATCATTTGTTGGCTTCAGGCCACAGACCTCCTACAGTACAATAATGGCTTACTTACTTAAACAAATTTAAGTTCAATTAAATGAAAAGTGGCACATTTCAGTCACCAGTCAAACATCAGGGGTGAATTTTAATAAAGAGTATGCCTCCATTTTGTGATGTTTGATTGCTGACATCTTTCAAGTCTTGGCCCTAACCTCTCCTCTTGTGTCTCACATCTGGGCAAGTAGATCACAAAGCATGGGTGGTTCCTTCTTCACACCAGCAGGCGGGAGGTTCAAGCCAGGCAAGCCCATGCCTAAATGAAGGAAACGCCATCTGGACCCCATCCCACAACCATCTATTGTACCTATGAATAGAGCTTACCTATAAAAGGTTCTTAAAAAAGCTCCTGCCACATGGTAAATGCTATGAGATGTTAGGCAACACTACTATCGTGATTGCTATGATTTTGTTGATAGTATTGTCACTAGAGAAAAGGACTAAGATATCTCCCAACACACACATGCACATGCACATGCACACCACAAAACTGTGGCTTTCACTTCAACCCTGTGTCATTCCTAGATAGGAGTTGGAGTGATTTACCTTCAACCCCCAGTTTGTTTTCTCTAAAGATTTCCCTTATATTCAATATGTCCAGTTACTCATGCTTCTTGTGGACAAAAAACTCCTAAAGCTCTTGGAAACAAGGGCCTAACTCCATGTCAACCCCTCTACGAGACCATCCTAATTTGCTCATGCAGAGTTCATCACAAGCATTTCTTCTAAAGCAGTCCCATGGTCCTACCCCATCAGAGCATTTGCCACACTGTACTGGAGTCTTTCTATACTTGTCTGTTGTCCTGACCAACCTGTGAGATTCTTGTGGGCAAGATTTGTACTGATGGATCTCTGTACATCCTTCATTTTTTACACTGTGGAAGAAAACAATGGAAATAGAAAATTTTATTTGTATGCATGTTGAATTGAAAGCTTTGAGATATATGAGATATCTATGTACCCACAGTGATAAGAATATATCCTGATAGCTATATTCATATTATCTATACCTGTCTATGTATCCTGATGAGAATACTCACCAGGCGATTGTTAAACCAGTTGGAATTTAGAGAAGATCAGTTCGAGGGATATACACTTAAGTGTCACTTATACATGCTGATATTTGAAAATGATAAGGATTGATAAGGTAAGTGAAGCTGAGATTCTAGAGAGAGAAGAGAGGGCAAGGAAGAAACCTGGGGAATTTGGACTTTCCTAATTCTTCCCTTCATCTTCACAGATAGAGCCAATTGCTCCTTCCTCCTATTTCAGATAGGTCCAGTCCTTCTCTAAGCTCTTGGGCCATGTTTGGCCTTAGGGAAATTTAAGGAGCTCTGGATCTTATCTTAGCTTTTATTCATCTTTGCAGTTAATCCAAAATATAAACTCAGGACTGGTAAGTGGGTTGGAAGAGAATATCTCTGTCTTGTTCCTCAGGGTGTCATCCTATGTGGTAATCTCCCCACCATCTCATTTCTAAACTGTCTTGGCCATGAGGTACACCTCTGCTACAATAGTGTGCAGAGCTGAGATAGAAGTGACTGCATGAGACCAGGGTTAGACTGGTGGTCCCAAACAAAATTAAAATCTGAATTTGATGACAAACCTTAATACATGAATCAAAAACAAAGTCTTAGGTATAGAAAGCAATGGTTAATGTCAGTTCCTGAACCATCACAACAGAAGGAACAAAGCACAAATGTAAGAGTACATGAGAACTCCCAAAATCAAGAATCGGCAGAATTTACCAGTATTAATAAAGACCTGAGGAATTAGGCACTCTTATACCCTACTAGAGGAAGTAGAGCGTAAGTATTAACCATCCTGGAGGGTAATTGGGCAGTATATTTCAAAAGCATTAAAACATGTGTATGATCCTTGATCCTGTTATTCCATATCCAACCATTTTTTTTTTTTTTTATAATTTTTTATTTTTATAAACATATATTTTTATCCCCAGGGGTACAGGTCTGTGAATCACCAGGTTTACACACTTCACAGCACTCACCAAATCACATACCCTCCCCAATGTCCATAATCCCACCCCCTTCTCCCAAAAAACCCCCTCCCCCCGGCAACCCTCAGTTTGTTTTGTGAGATTAAGAGTCACTTATGGTTTGTCTCCCTCCCAATCCCATCTTGTTTCATTTATTCTTCTACCCACTTAAGCCTCCATGTTGCATCACCACTTCCTCATATCAGGGAGATCATATGATAGTTGTCTTTCTCTGCTTGACTTATTTCGCTAAGCATGATACGCTCTAGTTCCATCCATGTTGTTGCAAATGGCAAGATTTCATTTCTTTTGATGGCTGCATAGTATTCCCATGTGTGTATATATACCACATCTTCTTGATCCATTCATCTGTTGATGGACATCTAGGTTCTTTCCATAGTTTGGCTATTGTGGACATTGCTGCTATAAACATTCGGGTGCATGTGTCCCTTTGGATCACTACATTTGTATCTTTAGGGTAAATACCCAGTAGTGCAATTGCTGGGTCATAGGGCAGTTCTATTTTCAACATTTTGAGGAACCTCCATGCTGTTTTCCAGAGTGGCTGCACCAGCTTGCATTCCCACCAACAGTGTAGGAGGGTTCCCCTTTCTCCGCATCCTCGCCAGCATCTGTCATTTCCTGACTTGTTGATTTTAGCCATTCTGACTGGTGTGAGGTGATATCTCATTGTGGTTTTTTGATTTGTATTTCCCTGATGCCGAGTGATATGGAGCACTTTTTCATGTGTCTGTTGGCCATCTGGATGTCTTCTTTGCAGAAATGTCTGTTCATGTCTTCTGCCCATTTCTTGATTGGATTATTTGTTCTTTGGGTGTTGAGTTTGCTAAGTTCTTTATAGATTCTGGACACTAGTCCTTTATCTGATATGTCGTTTGCAAATATCTTCTCCCATTCTGTCAGTTGTCTTTTGATTTTGTTAACTGTTTCCTTTGCTGTGCAAAAGCTTTTGATCTTGATGAAATCCCAGTAGTTCATTTTTTCCCTTGCTTCCCTTGCCTTTTGCGTTGTTCCTAGGAAGATGTTGCTGCGGCAGAGGTCGAAGAGGTTGCTGCCCGTGTTCTCAAGGATTTTGATGGATTCCTTTCGTACATTGAGGTCCTTCATCCATTTTGAGTCTATTTTTGTGTGTGGTGTAAGGAAATGGTCCAATTTCATTTTTCTGCATGTGGCTGTCCAATTTTCCCAGCACCATTTATTGAAAAGGCTGTCTTTTTTTCCATTGGACATTCTTTCCTGCTTTGTCGAAGATTAGTTGACCATAGATTTGAGGGTCTATTTCTGGGCTCTCTATTCTGTTCCATTGATCTATGTGTCTGTTTTTGTGCCAGTACCATGCTGTCTTGATGATGACAGCTTTGTAATAGAGCTTGAAGTCCGGAATTTTGATGCCACCAACGTTGGCTTTCTTTTTCAATATCCCTTTGGCTATTCGAGGTCTTTTCTGGTTCCATATAAATTTTAGAATTATTTGTTCCATTTCTTTGAAAAAGATGGATGGTACTTTGATAGGAATTGCATTAAATGTGTAGATTGCTTTAGGTAGCATAGACATTTTCACAATATTTATTCTTCCAATCCAGGAGCATGGAACATTTTTCCATTTCTTTGTGTCTTCCTCAATTTCTTTCATGAGTACTTTATAGTTTTCTGAGTATAGATTCTGTGTCTCTTTGGTTAGGTTTATTCCTAGGTATCTTATGGTTTTGGATGCAATTGTAAATGGGATTGACTCCTTAATATCTCTTTCTTCTGTCTTGCTGTTGGTGTAGAGAAATGCAACTGATTTCTGTGCATTGATTTTATATCCTGACACTTTACTGAATTCCTGTATAAGTTCTAGCAGTTTTGGAGTGCATTCTTTTGGGTTTTCCACATATAGTATCATATCATCTGCGAAGAGTGATAATTTGACTTCTTCTTTGCCGATTTGGATGCCTTTAATTTCCTTTTGTTGTCTGATTGCTGAGGCTAGGACCTCTAGTACGATGTTGAATAGCAGTGGTGATAATGGACATCCCTGCCGTGTTCCTGACCTTAGCGGAAAAGCTTTCAGTTTTTCTCCATTGAGAATGATATTTGCGGTGGGTTTTTCATAGATGGCTTTGATGATATTGAGGTATGTGCCCTCTATCCCTACACTTTGAAGAGTTTTGATCAGGAAGGGATGTTGTACTTTGTCAAATGCTTTTTCAGCATCTATTGAGAGTATCATATGGTTCTTGTTCTTACTTTTATTGATGTGTTGTATCACATTGACTGATTTGCGGATGTTGAACCAACCTTGCAGCCCTGGAATAAATCCCACTTGGTCGTGGTGAATAATCTTTTTAATGTACTGTTGAATCCTATTGGCTAGTATTTTGTTGAGTATTTTCGCATCTGTGTTCATCAAGGATATCGGTCTATAGCTCTCTTTTTTGGTGGGATCCTTGTCTGGTTTTGGGATCAAGGTGATGCTGGCCTCATAAAATGAGTTTGGAAGTTTTCCTTCCATTTCTATTTTTTGGAACAGTTTCAGGAGAATAGGAATTAGTTCTTCTTTAAATGTTTGGTAGAATTCCCCCGGGAAGCCGTCTGGCCCTGGGCTTTTGTTTGTTTGGAGATTTTTAATGACTGTTTCAATCTCCTTACTGGTTATGGGTCTGTTCAGGCTTTCTATTTCTTCCTGGTTCAGTTGTGGTAGTTTATATGTTTCTAGGAATGCATCCATTTCTTCCAGATTGTCAAATTTATTGCCGTAGAGTTGCTCATAGTATGTTCTTATAATAGTTTGTATTTCTTTGGTGTTAGTTGTGATCTCTCCTCTTTCATTCATGATTTTATTTATTTGGGTCCTTTCTCTTTTCTTTTTGATAAGTCGGGCCAGGGGTTTATCAATTTTATTAATTCTTTCAAAGAACCAGCTCCTAGTTTCGTTGATTTGTTCTATTGTTTTTTTGGTTTCTATTTCATTGATTTCTGCTCTGATCTTTATGATTTCTCTTCTCCTGCTGGGCTTAGGGTTTTTTTCTTTCTTGTTCTTTCTCCAGCTCCTTTAGGTGTAGGGTTAGGTTGTGTACCTGAGACCTTTCTTTGTTTCTTGAGAAAGGCTTGTACCGCTATATATTTTCCTCTCAGGACTGCCTTTGTTGTGTCCCACAGATTTTGAACCGTTGTATTTTCATTATCATTTGTTTCCATGATTTTTTTTCAATTCTTCTTTAATTTCCCGGTTGACCCATTCATTCTTTAGAAGGATACTGTTTAGTCTCCATGTATTTGGGTTCTTTCCAAACTTCCTTTTGTGGTTGAGTTCTAGCTTTAGAGCATTGTGGTCTGAAAATATGCAGGGAATGATCCCAATCTTTTGATACCGGTTGAGTCCTGATTTAGGACCGAGGATGTGATCTATTCTGGAGAATGTTCCATGTGCACTAGAGAAGAATGTGTATTCTGTTGCTTTGGGATGAAATATTCTGAATATATCTGTGATGTCCATCTGGTCCAGTGTGTCATTTAAGGCCTTTATATCCTTGCTGATCTTTTGCTTGGATGACCTGTCCATTTCAGTGAGGGGAGTGTTAAAGTACCCTACTATCATTGTATTATTGTTGATGTGTTTCTTTGATTTTGTTATTAATTGGTTTATATAGTTGGCTGCTCCCACATTGGGGGCATAGATATTTAAAATTGTTAAATATTCTTGTTGGACAGACCCTTTGAGTATGATATAGTGTCCTTCCTCATCTCTTATTATAGTCTTTGGCTTAAAATCTAATTGATCTGATATAAGGATTGCCACTCCTGCTTTCTTCTGATGTCCATTAGCATGGTAAATTCTTTTCCACCCCCTCACTTTAAATCTGGAGGTGTCTTCGGGCTTAAAATGTGTTTCTTGGAGGCAACATATAGATGGGTTTTGTTTTTTTTTATCCATTCTGATACCCTGTGTCTTTTGACAGGGGCATTTAGCCCATTCACATTCAGGGTAACTATTGAGAGATATGAATTTAGTGCCATTGTATTGCCTGTAAGGTGACTGTTACTGTATATGGTCTCTGTTCCTTTCTGATCTACCACTTGTAGGCTCTCTCTTTGCTTAGAGGACCCCTTTCAAGATTTCCTGTAGAGCTGGTTTGGTATTTGCAAATTCTTTCAGTTGTTGTTTGTCCTGGAAGCTTTTAATCTCTCCTTCTATTTTCAATGATAGCCTAGCTGGATATAGTATTCTTGGCTGCATGTTTTTCTCGTTTAGTGCTCTGAAAATATCATGCCAGCTCTTTCTGGCCTGCCAGGTCTCTGTGGATAAGTCAGCTGCCAATCTAATATTTTTACCATTGTATGTTACAGACTTCTTTTCCCGGGCTGCTTTCAGGATTTTCTCTTTGTCATTGAGACTTGTAAATTTTACTATTAGGTGACGGGGGTGTGGGCCTATTCTTATTGATTTTGAGGGGCATTCTCTGAACCTCCTGAATTTTGATGCTCGTTCCCTTTGCCATATTGGGGAAATTCTCCCCAATAATTCTCTCCAGTATACCTTCTGCTCCCCTCTCACTTTCTTCTTCTTCTGGAAGCCCAATTATTCTAATGTTGTTTCGTCTTATGGTGTCACTTATCTCTCGAATTCTCCCCTCGTGGTCCAGTAGCTGTTTGTCCCTCTTTTGATCAGCTTCTTTATTCTCTGTCATTTGGTCTTCTATATCACTAATTCTTTCTTCTGCCTCATTTATCCTAGCAGCGAGAGCCTCCATTTTTGATTGCACCTCATTAATAGCTTTTTTGATTTCAACTTGGTTAGATTTTAGTTCTTTTATTTCTCCAGAGAGGGCTTTTATATCTCTCGAGAGGGTTTCTCTAATATCTTCCATGCCTTTTTCGAGCCCGGCTAGAACCTTGAGAATTGTCATTCTGAACTCTAGATCTGACATATTACCGATGTCTGTATTGATTAGGTCCCTAGCCTTCGGTACTGCCTCTTGTTCTTTTTTTTGTGTTGAATTTTTACGTCTTGTCATTTTGTCCAGATAAGAGTAAATGAAGGGGCAAGTAAAATACTAAAAGGGTGGCAACAACCCCAGGAAAATATGCTTTAACCAAATTAGAAGAGATCCAAAATCGTGAGTGGGGAGAAAGGGGATAAAAAGAGGTTCAAAAAGGAAGAGAGAAAAAAAAAAAAAAAAAAAAAAAAAAAAAAAAGAAAAGAAAAGAAAAGAATTTTTAAAAAAGAAAACACCTAAGAAAAATGTAAAAAATATATATATATATATTAGATAAACTAGTAAAAAATCGTTAAAAAAGAAAAAGGTAACAGTTAAAAAAAAAAAAATTTTACCCGAAGGCGAGAAAAAAAAAAAATGAAAAAGAAAAAATTAAATTAACTGCAAGACTAAAAAAAATCACAGGAAAAAAGCCATGAGTTCCGTGCTTGGCTTTCTCCTCCTCTGGAATTCTGCTGCTCTCCTTGGTATTGAAACCGCACTCCTTGGTAGGTGAACTTGGTCTCGGCTGGATTTCTTGTTGATCTTCTGGGGGAGGGGCCTGTTGTAGTGATTCCCAAATGTCTTTGCTCCAGGCGGAATTACACCGCCCTTACCCGGGGCCGGGGTGAGTAATCCGCTCGGGTTTGCTTTCAGGAGCTTTTGTTCCCTGAGCGCTTTTCGTAGAGTTCCGGAGGACGGGAATACAAATGGCGGCCTCCTGGTCTCCGGCCCGGAGGAGCCGAGAGCCCGGGGCCCCACTCCTCAGTGCGCCCTCAGAGAACAGCGCCCAGTTACTCCCGTCTGCCTGACCTCCGGCCGCGCTCCGAGCTCACCGAGCCTGCGACCGGTTCAAGGTAACACGGAGCTGCGAGCTCACTGTCAGCTCTGTCTCTGTAGCCGGCTTTCCCGTTCCAATACCCGCAAGCTCTGCGACACTCAGACACCCCCGATCCTTCTGTGACCCTGCGGGACCTGAGGCCACGCTGACCCCGCGTGGGCTTCGCCCCGGTTTAGCCTCTGGAGCGATGTCCCTCAGCGGAACAGACTTTTAAAAGTCCTGATTTTGTGCGCGGTTGCTCCGCCGCTTGCCGGGAGCCGGCCCCTCCCCCCGGGGTCTATCTTCCCGTCGCTTTGGATTCACTTCTCCGCCGGTCCTACCTTTCAGAAAGTGGTTGTTTTTCTGTTTCCAGAATTGCTATTCTTCTTCTCTTCGATCTGCCGATGGATTTTCAGGTGTTTGCAATCTTTAGATAAGCTATCTAGCTGATCTCCGGCTAGCTGAAGCAGTCTCAGCTTGCTACTTCTCCGCCATCTTGACTCCTCCCCATATCCAACCATTTAATCCAAGGTAGTAAGGCATCTTCAGCATGGAGATTGAATTTATAGGAATAATGACAGAAGATAAGGTGGAGAAGAAAATGCAATCTCTCCATTAATAAGCTTCCAGATTTATATGCAGATATAAATTATGACTCTGACAGTGAAGGCTTGTTAAAATTGGTAAAGACTGGAGTTCTGTAGAAATTCCATCAGTCTGTGTGGAGAAGTAGCCCATGTGTACAGAAAGTATAGTTAGTTGACCATTATTTAATATTTTCTTTAGTGCCTCCTGTTTGGTGTGGAGGCAAGGAGAGCTTTGGAGTTACTATCGAAGGCTGTGATAGAAGCAGAGGCCTGTAAGTTTCAGTTGCTCTTGAATGCCTGGAAAACTAATAGATTGATGTTTAAAAGAAATCAAACCATGCCCTGGCTGACCCATGAAATTTGAACATCAGGTGAATGAGATAACCAGACTTCAAACTGTGTATTAGCCATCTTACCTGTAAACTTGGATCATCCATCCAACCATTTATTGCTCTGTGATTGCCCATCACAGAGGGTTTGTAAAATAATGTTATGTACTCATCTGGGGTCAATTAAATCATGGTGTACCATAGGTATGGTAAGTTATATTTCCGGTTAAGTAATATCAATGATACATACTAAAACTTCAGCTTATCTGCTGTACTTCTAAAATTTTAAAAGGCACAGAGGAGCCAAGATGATCAGTTTGATGTGCATATTGCCTGATAAAAGAGGAATTTTATACTCTGAATAATGTCACATTGTATTTGTCATCAGAATTGGTCCCAGAGAAAAGCATACCAGAATGTGTCAGCACCCCATGCAAGAGGACTGCCAGCTGCCCAGAATGAAGAGAGAGGATGAAAATTTCTTTAAGAATAGTGCTTTACACCTTCTTTGGCATTTCCATCTGGAAAATCTCAAAACATTTAACTAATTTAATTATATATCTATAATTATGTTTTGCAGTATATTTCTTAGAGAGAAGGAAATGAACATTTATTGAGCACTTACCTCATGCCAAACATTGTGGTAGCTGTTTGACAAGTGTAACAGGATGCTAAAATAGAACTTGACACCCTTGAGTTGATGGTGTCCCAAGCCAGACTAGTCTGACCTCTCATGATAACTATATTTGCCAGGCTATTTCCCTGATTCAGGCTTTCTGAAAAGAATCATTTAGAAGTTAGGTCATCATCTGGACCTCCTTCTTTTGGCTTCTTTCTTTTTATTTTTTCAAGATTGTATTTATTTATTTCAGAGAGAGAGAGAGACAGAGACCACAAGCCTGAATGCGGGATTGGGGGAGAAGGAGAAGCTGAGGAGATGCAGGGCTGGATCCTGGGACCCTGGGATCATGACCTGAGTCGGAGGCAGATGCTTAAAATGACTGAGCCAGCCAGGTGCTCCAACTTCTAATTTCTTTTAACACTACCACCATTTTCTCATTCTTCCAGACTGAAAAGTTTGGAATTATCTTGGGCTCATCTATGTATCTCATTATTTAACCCTGTGATTGCCACAGCTGGTATATTCTACTCATTCTATCCAGAATGAAATGCAGAGAGAAAAAAAGGTTTAACAAATGAATAGAATATCAGTGATCTGTAGGATAAAATTCTTCTTCAAATGGATTCACACAGAAAGAGAAAGAGGTAACATTGGAAACTGTGAGACTGATGGCTGTGTTCATGCTCTAGATTGCAGTGGTTTTCAGGGGTTTTATACATATACCAAAGTTTTTAAAAATGAACATTTTAAATATGTGCATCTTATTATGTTAGCTGTACCTCAATAAAGCTGAAAAATTGGGAAAAAAAGAATATATTTAAAGGTACATTCAACACTAACTCCTCTGTCATCTTCTTTCCCTACCCTATAATCTCTCCCTCAGGTATCTTTTTCTCTAGGATTGCCAGTCCAGTCTGAGCTGTGTGCAAGCTCTCTTCCCAGCCATTTTCATGGCAAAGAACCCCTTAATATACCCTAGCTCCCTCTGGCTACAGCATTAGGGACAGGGACGGGAACTAATTGAAGAGTCCCTGAAAGCTGCTTTAAATGCAAAATAAAAATCAGTAAAAACATTTTCACAGAAATCTTCAAAAGCTGTTATTAATTATGATACACATTATAAATAGTTTTTTTTGTAAAGACAAGTAAATCTAGTTAATTAGCAATTCTGTGAATTAGTCATTTGGCAAATTGGTTTTCAGAGAATCGTCTTTTGGCAGATTGACAAAGAGCAGCCTGCCTGACATCAATGTTCTTCCTTTATAGAGGGAAAAAGATTACTAAAAAAGAGTATTGTTTTTACATAATGTACCATAAGAATCTTGTGTCCCTTGGCCGGAGGAGAAGAGAATATATCATTTTTTGGCAACATTCTCTTGCTTCTGAAATTATGCTTTCTTGATTTTTAAGGTTTCTGTCTTTAAAGTTACGACTGGAGGGCTGAAGTACAAGACCTCATGATTCAGTGGAATGATACTAGAGTTTTGGTCATATCTAAATGTAAAGACATTAAAATGTCTTAGGAATTATGAACAAAACTGGTTGAAAAAATGAAAAGAATGCAGAATTCAAGTGTACTTTAAAGAAGTAAATTAATTAGAAACAGTCTGGGTAGGGTTTTTGGAATTCTAGTTACCTAAATTGGGTAATAAACTTTGAGTATGGTTGCAAAGGAATTACAGAGAAGAATAAATTGAACCTAGAGATACAAGATGTGAAATCTGTCTCATCTAAAGATGAGTCTCTCTTGACTTGGGGTCCATAAAAAAGGCCCAACAGCCTATCAGAGCCTGTGGTACTATCATTTTGCATGAAGTAGTATAGAGATTCTATGTCCCAGTCTCATTTCTGCCTAAAATGTAAATATCACTTGGTCTTATATATTTTCATGCAATCACTTTCAGTCTCCCAAGGTGGTAAAACTGTCTTGTAATCTGTTCTTGATCATGTGTGGCAGTAGTAGAATCATAGACATTTACTGCTCCAGATCCTGTATTTTGTCTTGGATCTTTCCCAGATATGAAGGCTCAGCTTGCTTAAGACAGAACGACTATTCCTCATCATAATAAAAGTACTCTCTCAATCCTGGGAATGGTTACAATTTAGCGCAGAAATGGTGAAGCAAACCAACACATAATATAGTATTTTAAATGATGTTTAGGGATAAGATGATATATGTTTGTTATTTAATATGTCACTAATGTTCAGGAAAATCTGACATATTAGTCAAACAAAAATCTAACTACATGATAAAGTAGTAGCACTTTTAATAGTAACTGTCCACACTGCTATAGACAGTTTGTAAAAGCAAATGCAGGTCTTATTTAACTTTTGATGGAATGGTAGATTAAAGATGAACTAAGCTATGCTATTGCTTTATTCTTCTGCCAAGAATCTCAGGGTCTCATACAGCTAACAATATAGTGAATCTAATTGAGGAAATAGTTGTAGATTGGGAAAATATCATGCAATTTTCATTGACAATGGAGTGAAGCAATTTAGTAGTCACAAGCATGTTTTATTCTTACCCTTCAACAAGGTGTTCAGAAAGAAATTTCAACATAGAATAGCCTAACAGAACCACAGACTGACCCAGAAGGACAGTGGGCCACTGTTACCAGCCATTTGATTTGATAAGTACTTTTCTATATTAAAAAAAAAAATGTTGAAATAAAATGGGCCAGCTAGTGTAAGTTAAAAGTTTTTTTCCAAGAACAACAACAACAAAAGCCTGAGCTTTGTAATTTTTAAATGATAATATTTATATAGCATAACTTAGTAAGTACAACAGCTGCTTAAAGTAGTTTGCTGGAGCCTATTGCAAAGTGGTCAATGTTGAAGGTTCAGTATTTCGTGAGTCACGTGGTACAGAGCCTCCTATTACTCAACTATTGCTATGATTTTTTTTCTCTTTTTTAAAATTTTTTAATTTCTTTTCAGTGTTCCAGAATTCATTGTTTATGCACCACACCCAGTGCTCCATTGCTATGGTTTTGACACTTGTATGCAGGCAAAGAATGCAGGTATAGATGAAAAAGGCAGAATCAATTTAGTTATGTTGAAATCCAATTACACAGCTCCACTGCTCTATTAATAGACCAAAAGAAAAATATCTCAAACAATCAGAAAAAATAGTGATTACAAAAGAAGTAGAAATAAAATTATAAATGAAAAGAAAAAAAAGTCTACTTCTGAAAATATTCAGAATGCATCTTCAAACAGTACACAAAACTTCAGCTGGGGATTGCTTCAAAAGAATATCTAAAAAACTTACAAACAAGGAAGGAAACCATTAATAAAACAAAAGGTATCCTACTGAGTGGAAGAAGATATTTGCAAATCATATATCCAGTAAGGGGTTAATATCCAAAATATATAAAGAATTCATAAAATTCAACAGCAAATAATAATAATAATAACCATAATCCTATTAGAAATGGGTAAAGGACCTCTAGATATTTTCTTAAAGAAGACATGCAGATGGCCAGCAGACACATGATAAGATGCTCAACATCACTAATCATCAGGGAAATGCAAATCAAAACCACAATGAGATATCATCTCACCCCAGTCAGAATAGATAATATCAACAAGACAAGAAATAATAAGTGTTGGCAAGGCTATGAAGGAAAGGAAACCCTCATGCACTGTTAGAATGTAAATTAGTGCAGGCACTATGGAAAACAGTATGGAGCGTTCCCAAAAAATTAAAAGTAGAAATACCATATGACCCAGTAAATCCATTGCTGGGTTTTAACCCAAAGAAAACAAAAATGTTAATTTGAAAAGATATGCCTCTCTGTAGTCACTGCAGCATTATTTATAATAGCCAAGATATGGAAGCAATCTTAGTGTCCATTGATAGATGAATGGATAAAGAAGATGTGGTATATAGAGAGAGAATGGAATATTACCCACCCATAAAAAAGAATGAAATATTATCTTTTGTGACAACATGGATGGCCTTAGAGGGTATCACGCTAGTGAAATGAGTCCAACAGAGAAAGACAAATAACACTTGTGATTTCACTTATATGTGAAATCTAAAAAACAAAACATGCACACAAATAAAAAAAATAAGTAAACAAAAATAGAAATAGACTCATAAATACAGAGAACAAACCATTTGTTGTCCTAGGGGAGAGGGGCAGGAGATTAGCAAAATAGGTGAGGAAGATTAAGAGTCACAAACTTCTAGTCATAAAATAAATAAGTCTCTGGGATGAAAAGTAAAGCATGGGGAATGTAACCAATAATATTGCAATAATGTATGGTGACAGATGGGAACTATATTTGTTGACAAACTATTTTGTACACCTGGGACTAATATAACATTGTATGTTAACTATCCATTAATGCAAAAAAAAAAAAAAAAACAACTATGTCATAATCATTGGCCAAATCTCCCAAGTCCAGAAGATAATGAAAAAAATAAATTTTTATATTAGTTACTATTAAAAAGATAGAAAATCTTTCTAACAACAGCTTGCCAAAAATTGTTTTGTTTTTCCACTGACCTTAGTTAATAGCAGGTATCTATATAGTATCACAAATGGGAGTGATCTAATAGCTAACACATCCAAGAATGGATTGTTCTTATATTATAATGTCAGACTTTTAAATTTAACTACTAACACTTTTATTGCCATTTCAAATGTTTATTTATACTTATTAAAATCAATTTTAGAGAAATTTACACATTGTTTTATCACAATCACACTTATGTATGTGAAAAGGAAAATATAAGCAAAACAAATTATCACCCATGACGTTGAGCCAAATTCTTCTGAATCACTTTTTTGTCTGCATTTTTCCAGACAGTGTCATCTTCTGTGCTATCAAAAGTGTATATAAAAGAATGGTCAATGGTGCTCTTCAGTTTAATCAGTATGAAGTACCTGACAATTTGGTGTTTGATAGCTTAGTGAAGCCCTGATCTGTGCATGAGATGGTTATACCATCCATTACCTTGTTGCTTTGATTTTCTCTCATCTACTCCAAGGATTTGGAGACTACTTCTGCTTCCATTCCACTACCTGAGGAGTGAGAGGTAATCCTTCTGCACTTACCTTTCTAACAAATGTAATATTCCCTTCATCTTGTGGGTATGAACCAACAATGTTATGAATAATAATTTTTAAAACGAATTTTTTTGCCTTCTTTCTTTAAATTTCACAATAAGTTTTTAAAAATTTTTTCAATTAATTTATCCTTATCCCAAAAGTCAGTTTCATAATGGCAACAATTGACTCAAGCCTCGATTTTAGCTGGATATTTGTTTTAACTCCTGACCATTTGGCATTCTGTCAGAATGTGTATTGGGTACAGCTCTGCCTTTTATGCCTCTTGTTTGCCATTTCAGCATTCATTTTCCCTACTCTCTTTTCTTTATTCCTAAAAAACATATCCCTAGGTTGAGGTCTTTCCCTCTCCCATGGTGCTCATAAGACTAAGAAGAGGCAGTTCCTACCCTCAGCTTCAAAGATGTACCTTATAGGTCTTAGGGAAATCCCACCCTTCTTGCTAATGATGGAGTCAGGAATTAACATATTACCAAATTCTAACCAAAAAGATGTGAGGGGGGATTTATCTGAAGGTATGGTGAAATTTTTATTTCTTCTGTTTTAAGAGAAAGCCAGTGGAGGGGCACCTGGGTGACTCAGTGGGTTAAGCCTCTGCCTTCGGCTCAGGTCATGATCTCAGGGTCTTGAGATCAAGCCCCACATCAGGCTCTCTGCTCAGCTGGGAGCCTGCTTCCCCCTCTCTCTCTGCCTGTCTCTCAGCCTACTTGTGATCTCTCTGTCAAATAAATAAGTAAAAACTTAAAAAAAAAAAAAGAGAGAGAGAGAGAGAGAAAGCCGGTAAAGGTCTTTCTTCCATTAGATGCAAAAAGGAAAAGAGACCCAGCTATTACCAGGCAGCATCCCATTGGCATGGAAGAAACTTGACGTAAGGTGAAATTGACAGGGCTGATAAATAGTTCAGCAGAAGAGAAAGCCCAGAATTCTGAAGGTCACCATTGAGCCACTGGGTGAACCAACTCAGACCTGCTCTATCATTGGTCTTCCATGCATGTGAGCTAATGTTCTTCCTTAAACAATACACAGACATTAAGATACTTATGGCTGAACACATTCTGTTTGATAGAAACCCATATTTTTGGCTGGTCAAAATGAAATTTTGGACTGAGTCCCATCATTCATTCCTATACATCCAAACATAGGAAATTATCAGCAAGAAAAATAAAAAATGTATCTGATGCTTTCTCTGGTTTTAGCAAGATGGGATCTAGCAGACATCTGGATTGCTGGAATCTGCCAGCAGAATTTAATCTTGGTCTCGACAATTAGATGATCTGATTCAACAGAGCAAATTAGTCACTCAGTCAGGGTGATAGGCTTGGCCTAAAGGTGATTTGAGTTTCAGAAGTTTACTTTATCTTCACCTTGGTGAAACCATTGTTTGCACTATGGTGCAAGTTATTGTGGCTCTGATTCCAGTGATGTCTTTGTGTAACTTAAATAGTTGTATGAGGGGATGCTGACTTATCTACTTTCAGATCCAATAACATTATGTCTTTTCTTACAATACATGCAAAATCAGCCTTTACTTTCTGATTAAGTTGGAGTAAACATTTTTATGATTGAAAGAAATTTGGGTTCTTCTGTTTCTTTTCCTATTTTTCCCCCTCTCTGTAGTTTATTTCATAAAGCAAACAGTTACTGATTTTCTGCTGTGTCAGGCATTCAGTGGGTGAAGGAATTTCACTATGAATATGACCCATAACCAGAGGAAAGTCAGGCATGAATGTGAAAGCACAGTGAAGGGGTATAAGCCACATGCTGCAGAGGAGAGAGCAGCATCCCTGACCTCATGGGATGCACTTTCCATAAGTCCCTTCATTCCTGATTTAAGATCTTTTTTTATTTTGACTGCGGTTTTACTTAAACACTGTCCATCTTCCCAATCCATAGCCATTAAACTGAGCTTGGTTTCTTTTAGACAATATCAAAAGTAAGGACACCTGGGTAGCTAGGTCAGTTTAGCGTCCAACTCTTGATTTCAAGTCAGGTCACAATCAGGGTTGTTGAAACCTAGCCCACATAGATAGCAACTGGGCATGGAATCTCCTTAAGATTCTGTCTCTCTCCCCCTCTGACCCTCCCCCATCCTAGTTCTCTCTCACTCTCTCTCTCTCCAAAAAAAAAAAAATAGACTCCTACAAAAATGGCACGAACAAGACTGAGGGTTGCTGGGGGGAGGGTGGGTAAGGAGAGGGTGGTTGGGTTATGGACATTAGGGAGGGTATGTGATATGGTGAGTGCTGTGAAATGTGTAAGACTGACGATTCACAGACCTTACCCCTGGGGCAAATAATACATTATATTTTAATAAAAATAGTTAATAAAAAATGGCATGAACACTTAATAAAGATTGCGATTGTATCTTGAAAAAGAAGACCTTCCTTGCTCCCTCTGGCCTTCTTCCAGAAGTTGGGGATTGTGGGGGTTTGTAGGAGAGTAGAAAGTGGTCTGAGAACTGTGAAACCATGAATCCTTTGTGTTTCCTGGACCAGACTCAGAAATGTCCCTCTCTGCTTTATGCACATGTTCACGTTCCATCCCTTTTCTCCTTCTTGAAGATGAAAACTGTGAGAGGCCAGTCTATTCTCCTCTAAATACAGGTAAAACCAGTGTCTGATTTTCTTCTGTCCTGTCTTCAAAGATTCTGCCACTGAAATAATAAAGATAGAGCATCTCACTTTCTGCTTTATGTGAAAGAACATGAAAATAAATTACTTTTCCTGGTAAAATCCTATCCTGATAATCTTAATGGAGTGATGAGTTTAATTTTAAAAAGGACCATATATCTTGTCCTAGTAAATGGCCTGGCCTTCAGAGTCCTTTGAAATTTAACCTTAACTCATTCTTACTAGCTCTTATTTAAAATGAGTTCTGTGCTGTAGGATGTTGCTTCACTTTCTGTTATGTGTACCTGTCCTTAATTGCAGTATCATTTTTCTAGCCACCTTACCCAGGAATGACCAGTCTCCCCAGTACATGAGCTTTGCTAGTCAGTAGTGTTGGTACCCACCTCACAAGATGGGATCCTTTCCCTTGTCTGGAAAGGTGTGATGGTCTGGTGATCAGGCATAAGCAAGCATATACCAGGCAGGAAGGAGTGACCATGGGTTGCAAATTGCTCTGGTGGATCCAGAAGACCAGATCAGGGGATCTGGATGCTGGAGAGGGTATCATACTTTCTGACCTCCCAGGACTAAGATGACCTTCTGAACGATAAACAAATCATGAACTCCCCTAACTGCATAGAGGAAGAGAAGGAAAAAAAGAACACAATAATATTAATGAATCGTGCGCTTTGTAACAAGCACAATGGTAGCCATTTTCATGTATTTATTAATCTTCAAGAGCTGCAAGGGCATTAAAATGCCTCCTACCTACTGACTGGCAGAGCTGCGAATTGGACCCAGAACCCTCTGACACCAAATTTAACTATAAATTGGCCTTCGTAAAGCACTTCTCTCTGTGTTTATCCTCTTCTTGAACCTCAGGCAGCAATGTTTATCCAGACCCTGCAAGTGTAAAATTGATGACATAATCATGTGATGGTGTCTATGGGACTATTACAGGAGGATTAGGCTATTATCAACAAATCGAGGACTAGGATGGTTTTATCAGAATGAGAGTGTTTTCAATTAATTTGTAATTAAATAAAGGAAGCAATTGACTGGGTCTTGGAGAAGTCAGGGCTGGGGAAGTCTTATCTCATCAGTCTCAGCTGTGCATTCCTCCTGCGCCGCCTCATTGTTTAGATCACAGCAGTGATACATGATCTGACCTATAGGAGTAATTCAATAAAACATCAATATTTTCCTTCCTCCTTAACCCATGGTGCTACAGCAACTGGAGAAATCTGCCTAGAATGGCCTCCACCATGAGCCCATCAAGAGATATACCTTTGTCCTACTATTCTCTCAGCTATTCCTGCCAACAGCCTGACCTTGTCAGAAATGACCACACTCATTTTGTCTAGGTGGGAGACAAGTGGACTTCATGGGTTCAAAAGTATTTTAAATGTCTTTGCATCTACATTTTCTGGGCACTCTGTTGACCTTTTTACAACTATGGTCTGATATAATCCCCTCGTAATCCTCTTGCGGAGTGGGTACTATTATCTCCATTTTATTGGATGAGTAGATTTAGGTTAATATGTGGCTGAGCCAGGAAAAGTATCTAGTTCTGCAGCATTTGCAGGGCCCAGAGCTTTTCCATCCACACCGCTCAGCCCAGGTTTATGTAAACCGTGAAAGGTGAAAATGTGGCTGGTCCTTCCACATAGCCAGAGGATACTGTCGTCATTTCTTTATAAGTTTTCCTTTTATTCATGGTATCCTTTTTTTTTTTTAAGTTTCTTTTTTTAAAAAAAATTCCAGTTTGTTAACTTACACTGTAATATTAGTTTCAGGTGTACAATATAGTGATTCAACACTTCATACAATATCCCATGCTCATCACAGGTGCATTACTGAATCCTCATCACGTATTTGACCCATCCTCCTACTCACCTCCCCTCTGGTAACCATCAGTTTGTTCTCTATAGTTAAAAGTCTGTTTCTTGGTTTGCCTTTCTCTCTCTCTTTTCTTTCCCTTTGTTCATTTGTTTTGTTTCTTAAATTCTACATGTCTTTTTCAGAATGACTTACTTCACTTAGCATAATACTGTCCAGTTCCATCCATTTGTTGCAAATGGCAAGATTTCATTCTTTTTTATGGCTGGGTAATATTCCATTGTGTGTGTATAAATACACATGTACACATTCATATATATTTGCAACCACATCTTCCTTATCCATTCATGGACAGTTGGGCTATTTTCATAATTTGGCTATTATAGATAATATGCTAAAATATCAGGGTGCATGTTTTCCTTTGAATTAACATTTTTGTATTCTTTGGGCAAATACCTAGTACTGCAATAGCTGAATTATAAAATAGTTCTATTTTTTAGTTTCTTGAGGAGCCTCCCTACTCTTTTCCAGAGTGGCTGCACCAGTTTGCATTCCCACCAGTAGTGCAAGGGTGTTCTCCTTTCTCTACATCCTTGCCAACACTTATTTCTTGTGTTGATTTAAGACATTCTGACAGGTGTGAGGAGATATCTCATTGTAGTTTTGGTTTGCATTTCCTGATGATAGGTGATGTTGACCATTTTTGCATGTGCCAGTTATCCATCTGCATGTCTTCTTTGGAAGAATGTCTATTTATGTTTTCTGCCCATTTTTTAATTGGATTATTCATTTTCTCAGTGAGTTTTAGAAGTTCTTTATGTATTTTGGATACTCTCCCTTTATCAGATATGTCATTTGCAAATATCTTCTCCCATTCCAAAGGTTGCCTTTTAGTTTTGTTCATTGTTTCCTTCATTGTGCAGAACCTTTCTTAAAAAAATTTTTTTATTGTTTTATCTTAGTCACCATATAACACATCATTAGTTTTTGATGTATTGTTCCAAGATTCATTGTTTACTTAAAACACCCAATGCCCCATGCAATACATGCCCTCCTTAATACCCACTTTTTTATTTTGATGTAGTCCCAATAGTTTATTTTTGCTTATTTCCCTTCCCTCCAGAGACATATCTAGAAAGGTATTGCTACAGTTGATGTCAAAGAAGCCACTACCTGTGTTCTCTTCTAGGATTTTTATAGTTTCAGGACTCACATTTAGGTCTTTAACCAATTTTGAATTTATTTTTGTGTATGGTGTAAGAAAGTGGCTGAGTTTCATTCTTCTGCATGTTACTGTCTAGTTTTCCAACACCATTTGTTGGAGACACTTGTCTTTTTCCCATTGGATATTTTTTCTGGCAGATGAAATGATACTCTATATATAAAACCCAAAAGACTCTACCAAAAAACTGCTAGAACTGATAAAGGAATTCAGTAAAGTCCCAGGATACAAAATCAACATACAGAAATCTGTTGCATCTCTATACACCTATAATGAAGCAGCAGAAAGAGAAAGTAAGGCAACAGTCCCATTTACAGTTACACCAAAAACAGTAAGATTCCTAGGAATAAACCTAACCAAAAAGGTGAAAGACCTGTACTCTGAAAACCATGAAAACCACAAAACACTGGTGAAAGAAATTGAAAATGACACAAAGAAATAGAAAGACATGGATTGGAAGAACAAATATTGTTAAAAGGTATATACTATCCAAAGCAATCTACATTTAATGCAATCCCTATGAAAATACCATCAGCATTTTTTCACAGAGGTAGAACAAACAATCCTAAAATTTGTATGGAACCACAAATGACTCTAAATAACCAAAGCAACCTTAAAAATGTAAAACAAAGCTGGAGGCATCACAATTCCATACTTCAAGTTACATTACAAAGCTGTAGTAAACAAAACAGCATGGTACTGGCACAAAAATAGACACATAGATGAATGGAATGGAATAGAAAATCTAGAAATGAACCCACAACTCTGTGGTCAACTAATCTTCAACAAAGCAGTAAAGAATATCCAATGGGAAAGACTGTCTCTTCATGGTATCTTAATCATCAGCCAAAAATCTGTTGGCACAAAAACCTTAGGACTTGGCACAGATATTTCAGTAAGCATATGCTAAATAACAATAATGATTATTGTAACAGCAACCAGATGAACAAATACAAACCCGACTGCTTACCAGGTTTTAGGGACCCTTCTCAATGCTTAACTCATTAAAGCCGCATAAAAATGCTAATGGGATAGATGCCTATTATTATTCCTGTGTTACAAGTGAAGAAACATAGTGAATTACTTATTATTTATCACTAAATATTTATCCTTTTATTATTAAATAACTGTTATTTATCTTTTAAATTCTCACTAATAGTTAAGATATTTTTTTATATTGGCAC
The DNA here is from genome assembly GCF_011764305.1 of Mustela putorius furo. Lineage (NCBI taxonomy): Eukaryota > Metazoa > Chordata > Mammalia > Carnivora > Mustelidae > Mustela > Mustela putorius. The sequence goes on from NW_025421424.1 coordinate 3,760,096, forward strand.
TTATAGTTCCAGTACTGCTTTTGATGTGTGAAAGTTTTACCCTAACCAGCCAATCCTCCAACACCAGCAGGGTATCCTACAATTGAAGTAATTGTCACACTGTCTGCCTGGAGGTAGAAACAGAATCCACAGGTTAAGGGCTCAGTTCTACAAGACTATCCCGCCAGACTTATCATTTTTGCTTCTGACCCACCAGTTGCAAAGTGGAGGCTCCAAAGACCCCCTCCTTATGTTTGATTAATTTACTAAAGTGAGTCACAGAACTCAGAGACTCTTTGTACTCACAAGATTCTTGGGTTTCTTATAAAAAGGGTATAACTCATGAAGATGGAAAATATACATAGAACAAGATATGAGGGAAGGGGCATGGGCTTCTGTGTTCTCTCTGGGCCCCACTCTCCCAGTTCCTCCACATATTCACCAGTCCTGAAGCTCTTCCAAACCCTGGCCTTTGCAGTTTTCATGGAGGCCCATGTTTGCAGTAAGGTAAACATGTAAGGAGGTTACATGCAGTTTTCATGTTTACAGAAACATGATTGATTAAATCTACTGGCTCTTGGTGATTGAACTCTGTCTCTATCTAGCTCCCTTCCCCTCCCCAGGAAGTCAGAGTGTAGGACTAAAATTTCCACCCCTATAATCACAAGAGTTGGCTCGAGGGGCAACCAGCGCCCATTCTTAGGTGCTTTCCAAAGGTTACCATTAACATAGCAAAAGACACTTTATTGCTCTCATCACAGGGAATTCCAAGGATTTAAGAGTTCTTGGTCTGGAGAAGGGACAAAGATCAAATACATATTTCTTAATATAAACCACAATGTCACAGCACCCTTGCTTGACCTAAATATCTGGTAGACACATTTACTATGCAAGAAAAGCTAAGGATGAGAGTCTCTTAACTATAGGAAACAAACTGAGGGTTGATGGAGGGATGGTGGGTGGGTAGATGGGGTACTTGGGTGACTGGCATTAAGGAGGGCACATGATGTGATGGGCACTGGGTGTTACAAGCAACTGATGAATTTCTGAACTCTACATCTGAAATATGTTGGCTAATTGAATTTAAATAAAATTTTTTAAAAAAGAAATGCTAAGGAAAAAGTGGAAATCCCACATATACAACTGGGGTGGGGGTGACTATTATTCTCACTGCGTACTTTGCTTGGGTCTGATTTAGTTCCATGTACAGATTATAATGTCTATATTGATCTCACTTAGCTCTCTACCACAGTGCTATAAATTTCACTTGTAAATCGATGTTAAATTGTCATCTTTGGGTACAGTCTTAAAATAACAACAGACTTTGAAGGTAGATGCTGGTGCTTCTTAAGCAGATTTGTGTTTTATGGTTCTCATGGGTTGCCATCCCCCATGGTGGAGAGTAAATATTTATAAACTGTTTTGCAAGTTCTATTTTATCATCATTTGTCTTGAAAAACAAATTCAGTTTTAATATTTCATTAAACTCGCACTTCCATTTTTAAATGTAAGTGCTATTGATGGGTTTAGTACAAAATAAGAAAGTATTGCCAAACAATAAAATAGTTGTAGACTTCTGCAAACTGTAGATTATTGTAAATAATCAATAGTTGTAGACTACTGTAAATAACAAAACCACTATAACAAGAGAACTCAGACAGCTCTCTCTACTGTATGACAAGACTCTCAGGCCTGTATTTCTTGCACATATTTCAGGTTCATGTACTCATTATTTCCCATGTTTCTACTGACCTCATTCAAGATGACTTTCTGTCATTTTCTAATAGTCTTGAGCATCTCTTAAGTCATGGCAAAGGGCGGTAGGGTCTATCAGCCAACACCTTGTATGCTGTCCTAAGAAAAGGGAGTGTTAGTTACATTGTACAAAGGAGAATTGGGGAAAGAAAGATAGGTCATCACTAGTGTCTTTTAGATTGTAATATGTAGTAAGGTGAGACCTCTGTTTTTTAACTATGTTTCTCACGTATCACTAAATGAGACCAGATGTAGGAAGAAAAGACATGGAAAAATCTAGGAATAAGAAGTGGAGGTCTACCAAACTCATCCTAGCTTACTTTTATAAAATAACTAAATGTCATTGAAAAAAAAAAAAAACAATCTGGAATAAATACTAACCCATACAGGATGCCGGAACAATAGGTGTCAATTGGGACTGTTCTGTGCAACCCAGGTGAATAGTCAGATTCCCTTTAAAGCCCCTTATGATCTCGGGTGCTCCAGTATGATGCTAAATGAGTCAGACAACTGCTCACCTCACTGTAATTTTAAGACCTGATGTCTAGAGTGGTTGAGTCCTGAAATGACTAGAGTCTTCCTCATTAATAGTCAACTTCCATTTGTTCTTTCAGTATTTATTAAGCCCCTGATAAATAAGAGATTATTGAACTAATTCCTTGCCTTCAAGGAACTCATAGCATTGCAGGAGAATCAGGAAAAAAAAAATCCAATGATTAGAGTGCTGCTCACTGTTGAGACCTGTCACCATTTATTAGCAGGTTGTTCTCTCTCTCTCTCTCTCTCTCTATATATATATATATATATCACTGGCAGAGTCTTTGTCCCATTACTTTTGATGAATGTAGGACCCAGCCAAGTACCTGGTGTCAATTTAAGAATTGAATGAAGTGCTGCATTAAAGATAAACCTGGGTGACTTGGGATCACAGCGGATAGGCATAAATGGGATAGGAGATCAAGATGGTTCCTCAAGTAGGAACAAATGAGCTGAACTCGAAGGGCAAGGAGGATTCAGCAAGTTGGGAAGGGCAGGAAGGTGCCTTCCACACAGACAGAATGACATGCACGAATGCACAGATACAGGAGATAGCAGATACTTGGGGAAGTTAATTCTGGATGATGAGGCAACAGGGTGGAGGCATGGCAGGAAATGAGGCTGTGGGTGGGGCTGGCTAAAGCTTGGGAATCTGGATCAACCCTAGTCAGGAGGAAATACAGTTGTTGTGGAATCCCACTCAGATTTAAATTGCTTTTCTGAGGATCTGAAGCTCCAGTTACACCCAAGTGTCCCCGGTCCTAAAGAACAGTGATGTAGTCAAGAGAGGAGTCCAGATTCAACTTGGCTATTAACTCTCGGAAAGAGAAGGATCAGCCCCTTCAATGGTAGCAGACCTTTTATAGGAGTCCAAAGGCTCATTCATCTCAGGGCTGCTGTTACATTTGGGTCAGTGATGGTGGAGAGCCTGCTTTCACGCACTCAGCCTCTCCCTATAAAGAAGTAAATAATTGAAGTAATTAACTACTTAAATCAAAAAGTAATAAAAATGGGTCTAAACTCTTTAGATTTTCTTTTCCAACATATTCCCTGCAAATTGCCTTGACTTTCCAGTATACTTTGGATATGTCCGTCCCTCCCAAGGAAGAAAGTTTGGCAGGCTGGAAACAGCTAGCTTCACTGGTGATTACAAGCAGTGGGGATTTCTTATGACTTTGTGTGAAAGAGTATATTGGTGTGGAAGAGATAGGGAGGAGATAGCATAAAGCAAAGACTGAGAACATCTGTCTTTCTGACAGTGGCTTATTTTGTCCACACTACTTCTGAAATACCTAACATTTTTCTCCTGGTGTTATCTCTTGCTGAGACTATTATGGCAGTTCCCCTGTTAGAATTTCCATCTCTGGTGTCTAACCATTGTTAGGGGGTCAATTCCCATAAACTACAATCTCACTACTTTTTTTAAAGATTTTATTTATTTATTTGAGAGAGAGTGAGATCCAGGGAGATTACAGAGGCAGAAGGAGAAACAGACTCACTGTTGAACAGGGAGCTCCATGTGGGGCTCAATCCTAGGACCCTGGGATCATGACCTGAGCCGAAGGCAGATGCTTAACCGACTGAGCCACCCAGGTGCCCCTACAATCTCGCTATTAATGACACTTCAGCCTCATCTCCCACTCCTTCTTACCTTCACTCAACTTCCCCCAAGCCAGACTGAGCCAATTATTATTTTCCCAACATATCCTGTACTTAACCACTTCTATATCTTTGCTCTTACAGTTCTCTCTGTCTGCAGTGCAGACTTCAGGTTACAGTTTAAACTCTTTGAAAGTCTTCCTGATCTTTTAGCTAAAAGGAACTCTTCCTTCTTCTCAACTCTCATAGTAGTTGACCTGTGCTTCCTTTTGGTGCTTAACACTTTCACCTTATATTAGGGCTATTTATATACCAAGCTTATTTTGTTGACCTTTCCTTGAAGTCTGTGCCTCACCCATGTTTGTATTCCTTAGACTTCTATCACAATGCCTGATTCATGGTGGGAAGCCAATGAATGAATGAATGAACACACAGTGTGTGGGGACCTCACTCTACCAAAGAGGTGTGTAAAACTGATGGCATTTCTGAGCAGAGACAGTCACACTACAGGGCCTCTCCCTCCCCAGCTGCTGGCTTATGGGGTACTAAAGTCCCCAGCTGCAGACAGCTGTACCAGTTGGGACCAGCTGAACTTCTAGCTGCATCCCCAGAACGAAAACACTCATACAAGGGTGAGACTTGTCTTACTGATGACGAAGTTTGTCTTAAGTAGTTGTGTCCCTGGGAAGTCTATCCACATTTCTCAGGCTTCTTTCAGGGTGGGCTTCAGGACATTAGTACCACTTGTTAGCTACAGTCTGCTTAAGTGCTTTGGTCTTATTTCTTTGTTCCCTCAGTAAGGGAAGTCCTGCATTTCTAGTCCCTTGGATTTTTCGGATTCTCTGGAGACAGTGGCTGGTGTTGTGATGAGCCTAGTAGGAACACCTGTTACAGCAAAGGATTATTATTTACTTTAACTCTGCCTTTTACAAAAAGAACTTTAGGAAGATTACAAAAAAAAAAAAAACATAGCAAAAGATGTTTTTTAAAGTGAAAAAAGTTAATGCAAAGGAAGAAGAGACATAGAACAATTAAGATAATTAATGATTAATATAGAAAATGATTGATATAGAACATGAAGGCCATAAGGCCCTGTATGTGTATTATAGGTTTATTGCAAATCAGACTCTAAGCTTCCTAGAAACTAGAAAAAAAAAAAAAAAGGAAAAAGAAAAAAAGAGAGGGAAAGATATTCAATGACAGGAATCACAGTGTCTATAAGATAAGAATAAACCAAATCTTCAAGTGGGGCTTCTCTCTCCCTCTGCCCTAAGAAATGTTATTCTGCACATTCTGTGGAAAAGTGTCTTTCACGATGCACTGATACAGATACAGTTGTTAAATGTCTTTAAGAACATTGAAACAGAGAGGCAGAGTCTGAGCCTGACATAAATCTGATGATGGGCAGAACTTCTGTAGAGACCTGTGATCTCCTTCTGCTCCTTACAACAAATATATCCAACAAATATATTTTTTAAATTTTATTTATTTATCAGAGAGAGAGGGGGGAGAGAGCGAGCACAGGCAGACAGAATGGCAGGCAGAGGCAGAGGGAGAAGCAGGCTCCCCGCCAAGCAAGGAGCCCGATGTGGGACTCGATCCCAGGACGCTGGGATCATGACCTGAGCCGAAGGCAGCTGCTTAACCAACTGAGCCACCCAGGCGTCCCCAACAAATATTTCTATTTGAAATTGAATAGCTGCTACTCAGGGTCATCCAGGGAAAGTGTTTCAAGGAACCAGACTATAGCAGAACATACTAAAACCCAGCAAGGCCACAGAGGCCATTGTCCCTCTGATACCAAAAGAGGAGGGAAGCTTAGTCGAAAGCTTGGTTAATATCACTGGAACGAGGAAGGCAGTGAAATCCAAATGCACAACTTGAACAGATGAGGGGGCAAGTCTTAATAATAGCTAATTCTTAATCTCCTACAGTCAAGGCAGCCATCACTCTTGTTAGTGCTGAATCTCTTACAGTTATCCTGGGAACCCAAAACTACTACCTCAACAAAGTACTCTGGCCTTTTTTCCAGACAGAGGTATATTCTTGTCACATAGAGAGAAAGAGTTACCATGTTAGTGTAGTAGAAATAAACTGGCAATGGCTGTTATTCTTTGAGCCACATTCAGTAGTCTCCAAACGATAGGATCCAGAATTAGGAAAGGCTCTTATTAAAAGGAAATTATTTTATGAATTATCTTCCCACAGAGAAATGATAGTTTTCCTTAATGATTATGAGAATGGAGACCACCATGTGGGAAAAAAATATCATTATTTGTGTATTTAGTATGTACTAGCACCTATGCAAAGGGTAGGTTGCATAAGCTAAGAAATGAATTATTCTAAACAGTAGGACTAGAACCATGAGTGGCAGGAAGTAGGTCTAGGTTAGTATAAGGGGTACTTTTAAACATAACTCAAGCCGTCAGGGAGCTGCTTTAGAAAGAGGGGATGTCTGAGTACAGGCTGACCAGGAAATTATGATTTGCCAGGAAATTATGCATCAGTTAAAAAAATAAAGAACACACACCTGTTTTGTGTGTGTTGAGTTTGAGGAGTTCTTTATAGGTCTTGGATATCAATCCTTTGTCTGTAGTGTCATTTGTGTGTATCTTCTCCCATTCCATTGCCTCTTTGTTTTGTTGACTGTTCCTTTGCTGTGCATTAGCTTTTGGTCTTGATGAAGTCCCAAAAGTTCATTTTAGTTTTTGTTTCCTTTGCCTTTGGAGACATGTCTTGAAAGAAGTTGTTGTGGCCAGTGTCAAAGAGGTTACTGCGTATGTTTTCCTCTAGGATTCAAGTTGAGGTCTTTTATCCATTTCAAGTTATATTTGTATGCGGTGTAAGAGCATGGTCAAGTTTCATTCTTCTATACATAACTGTCTAATTTTCCCAGCACCTTTATTGAAGAGACTGTCTTTTTTTCCACTGGATATTTTTTCCTGCTTTGTTGAAGATTGTTTAACCATAGAGTTGTGGGTCCATATCTGGGCTCCCTACTCTTACCAAAGCAGCTCCTTGACAGCTTGAATTATGTTTAAAAGTACCACTTATCCTAACCTAGACCTACTTCCTGCCACTCATGGTTCTAGTCCTACTGTTTAGAATAATTCATTTCTTAGCTTATGCAACCTACCCTGGTCTTTGTGTCTGTTTTTGTGCCAGTACCATGCCTGGGGGACTCAGTTCGTTAAACGTCTGACTCTTGGTTTCTGCTCAGGTCATGATCTCAGGGTCACAAGATAGAGCCAGAATGGAGCCCTGAGTCAAGCGTCAGGTTGAGCTCATGCTCAGCATGGAGTCGCTTGAGATTCTCTCCCTCCCCTTCTGCTCCTCCCCGCCTCAAACAAATAATAAAGTCTTAAAAAAGAAAAAAAAAAAAAAAAAGGTGGAGAGGAGCCCTGGGCTAGTGGGGGTGGGTGGTCAATATCCAGAGGAAAGGAAGATGGAAAGCCTGGCCTTGAGCAGGAGAACCAGAGAGACAAGAAAGATGATGTGGTAAAGGCCCATAACAGAACTCTTGGGGATAGGCAGACAAAATAGGATTTTATGAAGCTTTGTCAGGTAGTCTGTGATGTTTACCTTCTTCCCTGCCACCACGCCTGTCAAATCTTTACCTGTACAACCTTTACAATTGTACAACAATCCTTACCTGTACAATGGGGTCTGTTCTGGAGATGCAGTGACTTACCAAACTGTGCAGTGAGGGGGCACAGAGACAGACCCATCACCTCTGGTTTGCACCATCATCATCTCATTCAAGCTAACAGCAACTTAACGGGGCTTGCCAACTTCGCCACCCAAGGCCATCCTGCTCTCCTCCGCTCTCTCTCCTGTGTGAACCCCTTGTGGCTTTTACGGAATCTGTGTGGTAATTTTATTTATTGCCTCGGCATTTTCTAGGCAGAGAATCTGGAATTAGAGTGACCTTTCGCCCACAGCAGCTGCTGATTTATCACAGAATCTGTTCGAGGCTTGTCCAGATGTTCCTGACATGAAGTTATTTAATTTGAAATTGGCTCAGCTGGAAAATTAGGTTAAGGGTTTTTATAGTCACAATACAAGGCAGAAATTTTACCCTTCTTTTATAAACCCAAGGTGCTGGTGGTACAAACCACATTTCAAAGAAGTTAAAATTCCGGACCAGGCAATATTACATCGTACCTGGAGAAAGACAAAAAGTGGGAGGAAAATTCAGTTGTTCTTGCCAGGGGACTCCCCTCTGGGGCCTCAAGAATGGCTGCCAGAAGCCGTAAAGAGACGACAGATGTGTGGGAGCTTCAGCAGAGCCCACGTGAGAAAAGGGGCAATCCCCTGACACAAAGAGGGAGCATGTTCTTTTGCTCCTCACCTCCGCCCTTAGCAGCAGAATCGCTGCTATTGATTCTGCCTGCTAGGTCAGACTTTCCATCATTAGGTGGTCCAGGGTACCTGTTAGAGTCCTTGACCCATTTAGCGGTGTGTAAAAGTTTCAGAGCCCTCACCTTGTCCTGGAACCCTGCCAGGAGAAGGTGGGTGGTAGTTGCCGCCGCTGGGAGAAGCAGTTTGCTGTGTTAGGAGGAGGCATGAGTCGAGTCTCTACTCATTGTCAGAAAATCGGGCCTCTGAAGTGAAGATGACGCAGAGGTAAAGCAGAGCCTAGGGTAGAAGCCATCTCAATCTGGCCTCGCCCAGGCAGAAGCTGAAGCTGGGGAGGGGCGGGGAGCATCAAGGAAGCATGGCCTTCCTTGAATCTAGTGCTTTAAGAGAAACAAACTGGGACACATCTGGGGAAGAACCTCAGACCTTATGACAGGAAGGAAGAAGTGGCTAGAGAAGAGAAGTCTTGGCTGAAATATCGGGACAAGTGGGATAGGACAAATTATTTCAAATACAAGAAGACAGCCTGACTTGTTCTGTGGGGGCAAGGAGGAAGTCAGGGTTTGGCAAACGGAAATCACAGAGAGGTAGATTCTAAGGTTAATGTAAAAAAAAAAAAAAAAGAATAAGGTCATTCCCTCTCTCCAGAGCTACTTGGATAACCACTCAACAAATGTGTTAAATGGGGATCAGGATGAGGATTTTCCTTAAAAGACCTTTCAAGTCCCTCAAATCTATAATTCTAGACTCTTAAAATATTTTCTACCTTTTATGTGAAACTGCCCACCTCACTCTAGTTATTTGATGAGTTAAAATAACAAAAACTCTTCACTGGAACATTGAGAGAGTATACAAGGCGCCATGTGTTTAGTATTTCAAAACTTTCAGAATGACAATTAGTGCAAAATATGTGTTTTTCATTTAATTATATTGAGGGGCGAGTTAGGCAAATTATGCAAACTGAATGAATTGGACAGTGTGGATATTTTGAAATATTTACCACAATTCTGTAGCCAAGGAAGATTCCAGTTCCTGATTCTTATTCCCTTGAACTTTTTGCATCTGGATTTATTTATGCCGAGAATGATACCCACTTCCTAACCCACAATTCTTCATGGTAACAAACCCATCACATTCACCTAGGACAAATGACTGCACCCCAACCTTGGTCAAGCTAGTGAGTCAGAGGTTCTTTTCACACAGGGGTTGAATCTACCAGAAACTACCATTCTTTACAGAGTGCATACAACTAAGCTGTGTCTTTATTAATTAAAGCAGTAAGATGAAAATGTGGACTGTAGGGGGAATCATTCATTATCCAGAGTATTGTCTGTACTTGCCAAACATCTGGATTTGGTGGAGAAACATATGAGTGGTTCAACTGAATTTTTCTTTCTCATTTGGATGTTTGGTATCATGTAGGCCCAACCTCGGTCAAGACTTGGAGGAAAAACTTGGCAGAAAAAAAGCCAGAATGACTTACTGATAGCATAACAGTCTAAAAAGAATAGAGATTTTTTTGTTGATGATCCCTATGATGCGAGAAGACACTGGGAAAAAAACTCTTCTAAATAACTCAGTGAATAATGACCAGGCAACAGAAAATAATGAACTAAGCTTTTAGACCTCTTACAGAACTCGGGTGAATGATTGGTCAATTAGGAAGCCATGAAAATGGTACAATGTACAACGAACTGTGAATTATTTTAGCAGATATTCTTGGAAATCCTGAATCACCAAGATTAACAGAAAATAATAAACCCATGTTATGGAGCATGAAAAACTGTATGGAATCAACCACTTATCTTTCTGAAGGCTGATGAAGACCAGAGAAGACTCCCAGGAATCTAGCTAATAATAAATACCATAAGACCAAGAAAGGGATTTCAAATAGTATTTTTTATTAGAACATGGCTCCTTAGTTATTGAGGATAGGAGAGCCCTGCCTCCTCGCAGGCCTCTTAGGGGCTCGTGGAAAGGGAAAGGGTATAGGTTGTGTGTGGTAAATGCATCTCAGGGCAAATGAGACTCTTAAGGCATGACAATTTAATTGACACCAGAGTTGTGCAGCTCTGCTCAGAGCAAGGAAGTCTATAACATTATTATCCCCTTTTCATTTCTCCCCTCTCCTGGTCTTTCCTACACCACCCCCAGGTTAGTGAGGTTCTTAGGTACCCTCTCCACTCCTGGTCTGGAAGTTGGGAACCTTAAGTGTTGGTTTCTGCCATACCCCACCCTGAGAAACTGTACACTTAACATCTCTGGGCCTGTTTTCTTCTTCTGTAAAATGGGAGTATTCGATAATATTACCTTCATGACTGCATCCAACTGTAGGATGTTAAATTCCACAAGAACTAAGCAATTATTAGATAAGCAGCATTTGGAATGTTTAAATGCATTCACAAAGTGATGTTTCTTACTAAGCACTAGGATCTGTGCCATCCTTAAGATCAGACATTGGGCTGTGAGGTAATAGGAAAAGAGACACAGGGAGAAGTACTAGATGCACTATTCTTTAGAAAAGATTAATAGAGCATGCAAATGGTACCAGGCTAGAAGAAGCAGATCCCAGTGTGGGCAAGCATTAAACACATGAATGATATTAAGAGATTATAGAAGTATGGGTGGAAAAGAATGAAACAGGATTCAACTTGGAAAAATGCAAAGTAATGCATTTGGGAGCAAGTAACCAAAAACATATGAGCTTACAATGTTTTGTGGCAACAGAACTAGCTGGAGACATAATCATCATACCAGTGAATAGAAGATGGATGATTTCTGCACCCCTAGGGAAGGCCACACTTGGAATTCTGAGTTCAAATCTCTCCCTTGGAAAGTAAGGGATGAGAAAGAAAAATGAGGTCAGGAAAGTGCAAAAGCAATAATAGGTAGTTAAAGGTGGTTGATTTGAGGTGAGGTTTTTACAATCTCACAGAATGTGCTGGCTGCTCTCAGGTTCTGGTAGAAACATAGAGCATTGAGAATCGCAGTTTATCTGTCATGGGATCAGAGACTATTAGATAAGAAGGTGGTCTTAGAAACCTACTCCATCCCTCCTCCATTTTGCAAATGAAAAGGCTCAAATAGGGTGCCTGGGTGGCTCAGTGGGTTGAGCCTCTGCCTTCGGCTCAGGTCATGATCTCAGGGTCTTGGGATCGAGCACCTCATCGGGCTCTCTGCTCAGTGAGGAGTCTGCTTCCTCCTCCCCCTCTGCCTGCCTCTCTGCCTACTTGTGATACATCTCTCTGTCAAATAAATAAATAAAATCTTAAAAAAAAAAAGACTCACATAGTTCAAGAAAGAGAATAGTTGATTAAAGTGTTGTCTCAAGCAATCGAAGCAAATATGAAACCTCTGGGCCTCTTGGTTATTAAGCCCCTAACTGGATCATCTCTAACTGTGGCATCACTTTTGTGTCTTCTTGTTCGTGAGCACATAATGCATTCTTTCTTCTGGCACCTTTCCCTCAGGTCCTTCTCCTTGGTCTGCCCTTCTCTAATGAATACCTCCTCCCCATTTATGTTTCCCTGTAAATAAGTATCCCTTCTTCATCCTACAGGGGAATCTGAGAGGAAACCACCTTTTCCTTCAGAAACCTCTCTACTTCGGTCAGAATTATTCATTTTCCCTCCTGCCTGTTCTCTTGGGTCTTGGATTTTTAAACTTCCATGAGGACAGTGATCACAATGCATTGTAACCCTGTGTGCAAGCAGCCTTCTCAGGACGTAATCAAGCTGAATCTCCCCCCACCCCCAGTAATTGTCATCCCACGTGAACTCTGGGTTCTACAAAATGAGTCCAGCCTCTTATAGTATATGAACTCTTTATTTGAAAACAGCTCAAATTCTTCCCAAAGCCTCTTTTCTCTGAATCCTCCAATTATTCCACTGCTCTTCAAATGACAAAGTTGAAAATTCTTTTACCCTCTTGATGGTTGGCCTCTGAAACACCTTGGGGTTTCTATGTTCTCATTAAGTTTGGGTCTTGGGAGTAATCCGGCCGCCTGATATGATTCAGCCCACACTAAAAACAGCAAACTATCACCTCTCTAGAGACACATTGGATTTGAGGAGCTTTATTTGTGTGCTTGTTTGGGGGTATCCATACAGTGCCATTGGCCCATGTTTGGCTAAATAATAACTAAATCTCTACAAAGCACGGGTTTGCAGAATATTTCATGAGACCCTTTTATAAGTGACAGAAACAATAAGCAAAGACTGCCCTCAACTACAAATGTCCCCACTTGGGCAAATCTGCAGGTGTTGCATGGGCCGGCCATTTCCTCCCTCCTGTGAACCATCTTCACTGTTGTGATGCTTCATCAGCCAGCTAGCTTGCAGCTATTCTCGGCCTTCTCAGAAGGTAATCACAGGTAATCACAGGAAGGTACCAGGGACAGCCCATGAAGTATGCTTCAGCAAGAGGAACTTCTTTAGTTGATGATCCCATTGAATTAATATTAGCAGCAGGGTGGGAGAGAAGATGAGAGAAAGGAAGGAGCGATTTTTTCAATTATGAATTAGCTTATACAGATACAGAGGGACATGTGTACAGCCAAACAGACACTTGAAAACAAAACTCTCACATTCCATTAGAACCACTTAGCACAGAAGAGCAGACCACAAGTGCTCTATCACCTGGATCGAGCGGTCAGGCCTTGTCTTGAATGGGAATTTCCTCACTTGACAGATGTGGATTGAGTGTCTGTTAGCTAACATTTTTCCTCTAATTACTAATTACACCAGAGAAAGGGGCTTTATGGCCAGAGTCCTGGAAATGTGAAATGTGATCAGTAGAGCTTTGCAGTAAAGATGGAAGATTGATGTGTGACGTCAGACAGCTGGCTAGGAGGCCCATGGGCCAGGAGGCCAGCAGCTGCTCATAGCGGATTTGAGAGGGTGGGGGAAGGATCCGGGGAAGGGAGGGGTCAGAAAAGGATCTGGGAGAGGAGAGATAAGGAGAACGATGTTAACAATTTCGTTTCCCCCTCCTCCTCTTCCTGTCATTTCAGATAAGGACATATTAACCCTCCAAATTTGAGGCTAGAGCCAACAGGTGGCAAGGCCCATCCCTACAGAGAAAGCAGCTGCTGGAAGTGAGAATGGGTGCCAGGAAGAGGGAACTTCAGGTGGGAATCTGCCCAGAGCAGTTAACCTTCACCCTAAAACACACCCCACCCTTCTCCCACCACTCACAAAGGAGACCATGACCCTGGGGGGTTACACACTTAGAACATTTCCGAGAGCCGTGGGGCTAGATGAATCCTCCAGAGGCCAGCTGTAGTGGAATCTGCTGAGCTTTTGGTTAACAACAGAGATCCCTGGACCCCAACCCAGGCCTCCAGAGTCTGAAGGTAGGGTAGTTCAGCTCCCTAGTCTCTCTCTCAACCAAAATCCCATTGATTTTCTCCTTTGCACGTAAATCTTTATCTGAAAATATAACATCCATTTTATTTATTTCCTGTCTTCCCCATATTCCCATACGTTCCAAAGGAATAGGGACTCCTTGCTCAAAACGGTACCTAGCATTTGGGAGGTGCTCAATAAATATCTCTTGGATGAAAAGGTGAGTTGAAGGGAGACAGGGAAGGAAAAGGAGGTTCAGAATGCCTGTCCTGGTGAATAACTTAGCCAAGCTGAGACCAGTTCCTATGTTTTAGGATCCTCAGGCAGCATGAGTTGGGGTAGCAGACAGGAAAGAAGGAGGTCGTTCTGCATTTGGGTTAAAAACACAATGGAGGGGCGCCTGGGTGGCTCAGTGGTTTGGGCTGCTGCCTTCGGCTCGGGTCATGATCTCGGGGTCCTGGGATCGAGCCCCGCATCGGGCTCTCTGCTCCACAGGAAGCCTGCTTCCCTCTTAAATTAAAAAAAAAAAAAAAAAAAAAAAAAAAAAACACCACAATGGAAGACTGAGGGTCTTACATAAGCACTAAGCCCTGAATGCACTCACACGGGTCTCACACAGGGAAACATGTCACCACGGCCAAACACGTAGACCCCACCAGCACTTTGGCTGCGAGCAGGGGCCACCTTGAGGTAAGAGGGACCTCTTACCTCAAGAAAGACTTTAACACACACCTGTCATTATTCTTAAATTGACTCTGTGACTAGCATTGCTAGCCCTAATTTGAGAGACACAGAAATTAAGGCCCTAAAAACAATGACAATGTGGTATAGGTCGCAAAACAAAAAGAGGGAGAGAAAGGCTAACACCTGGCCATCCAGCCTCAGAAACCAACTCTATGTCCCTACCCAGCTGCTTCCTGTGTTTTCTTTGATGTTTATTCTTGAAGTCACTGTGGTTTTTGTAATGGGCGAGAAGGAGGATCACACCATTTTGAATAATACACATTGTACTTAACCTACTTAGGACTCTTTTTTCTATTTTTATACAATGAAGTTGTTAGTATTGATGCTACTATCTCTGAAGATGACAAGAGTATTCACAAATACAGCATAGTAAATGTAACACCTATCTTATTATATAATACTTTCTTAGAAACACGTATTATTAAATCACTTTTTAAATTCCCCACTCCCATAAAATAAGCACAGTCTCCTGGTCTGAGAGTGAGAGTCTTACATACATTTGATCAGAGGATCACAGGCTATCAGATCTAGCTGCAAAGAGCCATAGAATCTAAATTCTGCCCTCTTAATAACTTTGAACACTAAGGCAGGGCTGAGCTGGCATTAGCTGATATTTGTCCTTTTCCCTAGACACAAAATCCCTATAACTCTGGGGCTTTGGGCATGTCTGCCTGTTCTTTTGCCCTTCAGGGCAGCTCTGCTATACAGAGGCAATGAGTCTGTTGGTGGCTATAAGCTCACAGGGATATAAGGAGACTCTTACTTGTAAGACTTCTGAGAGCTAACTGAGCAGCTGAGCTCATGTCTCCGAGTAGGAAAGGCCTACCACAGAAATGGTGACACAAGGAAGACCCCAGCCTTGCTCCAGGGTGAGGACACTCACTCCCTGGACATTGTACTGGTCTCTCCCACAGCAGCTCTGAGAGCCATCATTGCTACACGCTGTGCAGTCCTGGCATCAGTGTAAGCCAGGATGGGATAAAGAAACCAGCTGTGAGCGGGTCTTCTCCTTTCCTTTGCCAAGGGAAAAAAGATTAACAAGCATTCCCTGGCATGGGGTGGAGAAGTCATCAGAAGTTCTAAGACTAATGTGGCATCATTTTCTGGTGGGGCTTCTATGCTCCAGCATTCACAGAGGAGATGGACTCGCAAGTCTACCATGTTTTATGTATCTGTTCTCAATATATTTCTGAGAGCTAAGTAGGATGAAAGATTATACTTTTTAAAGGATTGAACAACTAGGTGTGTCTTTTCTCCTTCTCTACCCATGGAATTCTTCATCCCCCCAAAGTCGACTCATTGCTAACTACCTTTAGAATGCCTTGTCAAACCCCTACATAATCTCCCGGGAGCAGTGAGTCTCTTTCCTGTGTGCTCTCACAGCACCCTACACACCCCTCCATAACAGTCCTGTTTGGTGGTGCTCTAATCATTGGCTTTAAAAGTCTGTTTCCTCAGTAGACTGTGCTCTTCTCACAGCAGGGGTAGGTTTTCTTTATCTCTGTTGACCCTTCCCCTTCGTATCTATCTTCTCTCTACCCTATTCTAGATCCAGTTTCAAAGACTGGCCCATCAAAGATACTGGAAGAACACAAAAGGAAAAAAAGGAAAGGAGGAAACTTAGTGGCTTGCCCAAAGTCACACAATTCAGCATCATAGTTCCATATTCAGTGCACACTCAATTTGAAACTAGGCTGTCATCATGCCTGTTTGTCTACAAAGAGTGACTTATTTTTAAGAATAATTTTACTACTAAGGAAAGGAAGAACACATAGCCCAGGCCAGATAATTCTTAAGTATGATTAGACAATGGCTTAGGGACCCCATCTATGTTTTAAATCAGGATCATTTTCAGGTCTAATGGAAATTACATGGTGGCTTTGGCTTCACAGGGAAGGAACTTCAAGCTAATCAGCTTTGGGAATGCCACCATCTGAGATGCCAAGGCAAAAACAAAGGAATGCAATCGATTAAGTCTCCCTTCAAGAACGTTCCAAAACTGCAAGGCTGCTGAGATGAGATGGGACTGGAATCCTACCCACAGGCTTAATCACTTTGCAAGAGGCCACAGCTGTTGTTGCAGGAAAGAGCAGGGTAAAATTCTGTGTTCTTACTTTCAACTTTCTGCTGACCTTGTCTGAGATTATTTCTGACCTGCCCGATGCCCATGCATATCTCAAGAGGCTCTTTATGTAGTGTCCTGTGTCTTATCTTTGCTATTCATTATATCCCTAGCAGTTAACATAGTGCCTGCTACTAGCTCAGTAACTATCTGTTTGATAATAACTAAGCCTCCAAAAGTAGAACTTTAAGAGAAAATGGCCATTCTCTGGTACACAAGAGAGCAATCCCTTCACTCTTCCAACCAACATTTTCCTTGGCCCTTTTGCCAAGAAGACAGGAACATGAAGAAAGAAGTAGTGTGATAATCATTTTTTTGTCCAGCTTGTAACTATGTCTATCCCAATTCTCCTATGCACATTCCATGACCAAATCAACTTTTGAGGGGCCTGTTTTGTTTTGGGCTTTTTGCTTCCATAATGACAACCAATTCCTGAAAAAGTAATGACTTGTCACACATTTACAACCTCTTCTGCCTTTGAAATAGCTAAAGTGACCTGTGGACTAGCAGAAGAGAAGCCTGGTTGGTCTTTGCCAGAAGTGGGGCCCATGGGGTAAGATCTAGAGAGTTATTGGCTTAAGTGGTGTTAAGCAGTGCCTGTGATTGGAAAATAGAAGGAAATAGAATCCCCTCAGAGAATCAAGAATATCCAGGCCTCATCCTAAAATAAATAGGCCAAATAAACATGGGTGGCAACAGCTTAACCCTCAAACCTGTTCTCCCCCTTTTATTTCACGTAAGTTTCCAAATATTTGTGTCTGTCTTCTTTCTGTAGCCTCAGACCCAAGCATGTTTTAAGACTTTATGCAACGTAGGCTTGTCACTTTCCTTGATCTTTCACGAAGAAATGTATATTCTGTCTGTACTTTATGAGTATTAGTGATGAAAAAGCCCAGGGAGTTAATCCCATGACTAACCACCTTCAGCCCTTCTTGTTACCATCCACCAAATTAAAATCCCTTCCAGTGACCACTTATTCTCCCAAGTCGAAACCCTAGGGTTACATGTGCTTTTTTTTGTTAACATTCTACTTTACTACAGCCAAGGGGTTGTTTTATTTTAGGAATATTCTAGGTCCTTTCCATGTTCTATGTATTGTTTTCCTTTCCATTTGTGAACCTTGGATCATTTGAAAGGATCAGTGTCTCTGACTCATTTATACTTAACTCATAAGTCACTCAATAAGTACAAGTTGATGTCCACTGAGCCATTTTATATATCTCATTAAGAGGGATTGGCTCTTTTGCCAAGGATATGCAAATCAGAATACCAGAAGGTTTGATATTCAAAACGTGTAACATCTGAATGGGTTCCAAACTCTGCAAAACTTCTCTCCTGATCCTCTTTCTTTTCCCCTCCCCCACACTTGCAGTAATACCTTAGAATTATGAGGCTGCTTATTTTGTGCCACCTACCCCTGAGTCACAAAATGGGAGTGATATTTGAGCCCTAAAACCACCATTCAGAACCCAGAGCTAAGCCACCACTGTCAGTGGGTATCTACCAGGTGTTCTGGAAAATGCATCTGCTCCTTGCCTCAGGCAAGTTCTTTCACAGTGAGGAGAAAAGAGTTGGTTCCACAAAACAGCCCAGGGAAGTAAAGATGAAATTGATTGAAGGAAATTACTCTGAAAGCCTTGCTTCTCCACTCCTTTGAAGATAGGAGTCAGTTTGCTTTCCTGCATCCATGTGGTCCTCAGATGTCCTAAGTGAGAATGGGATTTTCCCAAGTCTCCCCTGGCCAGTCGTTCAGGGTCTCCCATCTCCACACTGTGTGTATGTGTGTGTGTGTGTGTGTGTGTGTGTGTGTGTGTGTGTGCCGCCATCCACCCAATGGCAACGACAGGGGCACACAGGCAGTATGGAAGCTCAGTTCCTTTCCCCTGGTTGGAAATAGGCCAAGACTGTGAATGTTAATCACCCAATTCCTGTAAAAGGTACCATGGGGCCTTTAATAAGCACAAATGGCTGGAGTCTCAGTTTTACACTTCATCTGTGAGACTTTGTCAGGGGAGGTGGCAGTTCTCAACGAATATTTATACAATCGCTCAAACTAGAAGTAGAAAGAGCCTTGCAGTTGTTGATTTCAGAGACTAGAAACTCGGTGAAAGACGGGCTTTGAGGAATGGTTTTCCACTGCTTCTGAGGTCAGGTCTAAAAATCTGACATTTCAGGGAGCAAATACCTGTCTTTAAATGTCTTCTCTGCCCAACTTCATATACTCTCACATATGTTGCTGCCACCCCAGGATTTGGAGTTCCCATCTAGGATGCTGGTGTCAGGAATACAGGCTTTCTCCTCCCTCCACTTCCTGCCTACCCTGAAAACAGTGATGGCAGCTCATGTTTACGTCTTCTATCTCCTTAAATTACTTTATTATTGATGGGGAAGTTAAAGGGGTACCGACTCTACTGATAAACAGAATAAGGATGGACTTCAACTTTGTCCTGCTTAGTTGCACCTTGTTCAACTTAAATATTGTGATCTATAAAGTGTATCTAAGCCACACATTACATAATTATTAATAGGATTAATTGATAAAAAGTTAATGATGAGCTTTATAAATTATGAACTTATATATGGATGTAAGCCATTTGTTATTATATTATTATAGCTATTTATGATTATTCTTTGCTCTGCAGAAGATTTCTAAGAGAGTATATTTTTAAGGAATATATTTCTTTTCTCCAAGTTTCTCGTGTTATTACTACAACCAAGGAGGAGTTTGGGACTACTACAGTTCCTGCAGTGCTCAGAGGAACCAGGTAAAACTAGTCATTTTCTTTGATCCAGTAGAGCATTTAGAGGAAGAGATAGAAAATATCTTCGTATTGTTGGTGAAGTGATGGAGAAAACATTATTTATGCATTATAATAAAAATATTAAAAGCTTGTTATTCACAAGGAAAAGATGCCTTCAAATTTCAAATTTTCAAAGTGGCATAAATCTTTTAACAACAAAGAACATGCAACCCTAGATTTTTTTCATGTTAAATACAGCCTTATTGAAGTATAATTGATATACAAAAAATCATACATATTTAATATACAATTTGATGTGCTTGGACATGTGTGTACAACTTTAAGAAATAAATGCTCACTAGAAGAGAGTTCAATTTGGTTTTGCAGTAAAAGGACAGTAACAATGACTGATGGTGGTTGACTCCCTGGGCTTTTTTTATTTATTTGAGAGGAGGGGGGAGACTGTAAGGGGGTGGTGGAGAAGAGGGGAAGGGAAAGGGAGAATCCTCGAGCTGTCTCCCCACTGAGCAGAGCCCCACCAGGACCCTGAAACCATGACTTGAGTTGAAACTAAGAGTTGGTAGCTTTACCAACTGAGCTACCCAGACACCCCTCCCTGGGTTTTTCATCACCAATATTTATGAAATACATACGGAATGCACATTTCTTTTTTAAAGCTGATAAATCTATATTGATTATTTTCATTAACAGTAGTTTTTGAGAGTTGCCTCTTAGAAAATTATGTCTAATTTCTTCAACAAGTATTTTCCTCCTTTACTTAATAATTTCTTCATCTTATTATCAACTCCCTGATTTAAAATGTTCTTGGGCCTCCCTGGGTGACCCAATTGGTTAAGCAACCGACTCTTGCTTTCATCTCAGGTCACGATCTTATGGGTCATGGGATTGAGGCACCAGGTCATGGGATCGAGCCGCACTCATCAGGGAGTCTGCTCGAAGATTCTCTCCCCCTCAAATAAATATTTTTAAAAATAAAATAAAATATTCTTGGAAGTCTGCTTTGCAGAGAGATTTCACCATGCCTGCAAAAAATGATGTTCACACCACTGATTTTGTTTTGGCTATGCTTACATTCAGCTCTGTCACTTCCTCTTATTACTACTACCAATTTCTACTGCTGTTTCCACTTTTTAAAAAATTGAGAATCTAATAAAAGCAAGCATCCATCCATCAAACATTCCCTATAATCATAGATTATAGATTCATAGTAAAATAAATCCACAAATAACTAGGAAGTAGCATAGAAAACTTTGAGCAGCAGGTTAATGTCTAGAAGACATTAACTGATATATTCCCTTTTCACTATAGAATAAATAGAAGTCTAAATATTTTCAGTTGTTTCCTGAACGTCATTAGGTTTAGCCTGATTTCTCTAAGAACATATGCCTTTTTAGGGTGCCTGGGTGTCTCAGTTGGTTAAGCCTCTGCCTTCAGCTCAGGTCATGATCTCAGGGTCCTGGGATTGAATCCTGCATCGGGCTCTCTGATCGGCAGGGAGCTTGCTTCCCCCTCTCTCTTTGCCTGCCTCTCTGCCTTCTTGTGATCTCTCTCTCTCTCTCTGTCAATTAAATAAATAAAATCTTTTAAAAAAAAGATTCTATCTCTCCCTTTAAAACAAAACAAAACAAAACATAACCCTTTTTTATTTGTATTCTTTGCCCTGAAGGTGGTGTTAAGTATTTAGGAGTTTCCTCATAAAGAAGGGGCTGTGTCCCCTTTATATTTCAAAATAATGTTTTTACCAAAGTTGAGGACTATATCAAAGGCCATTTTTCTAAGCAACAAAATTCTTTTTTTTTTTTAAAGAATTTATTTATTTATTTGACAGACAGAGATCACAAGTAGGCAGAGAGGCAGGCAAAGAGAGAGAGGAGGAAGCAGGCTCCCCACCGAGCAGAGAGCCCAATGCAGGGCTCGATCCCAGGACTCTGAGATCATGACCTGAGCTGAAGGCAGAGGCTTTAACCCACTGAGCCACCCAGGTGCCCCAGAAACAATTTTTTTTTTTTTAAGATTTTTATTTATTTATTTGACAGACAGAGATCACAAGTAGGCAGAGAGGCAGGCAGAGGGAAAGCTGGGGAAAACAGGCTCCCTGCTGAGCAGAGAGCCCGATGCGGGACTCCATCCCAGGACCCTGGGATCATGACCTGAGCTGAAGGCAGAGGCTTTAACCCACTGAGCCACCCAGGCGCCCCTCCAGCAACAAAATTTTTGACCATCATTCAGGGAAATGAAATTGCAAGAAAATATTCTTTTTTTTTTTTAAATAAAACCATCTGAAACATACCAAAGTTCTTTGTGCACATATCTATAGTTTTCATATCATCCATTGAACAAATACAAATATAAAAAGAGGATGATGGGCCCTGTGAAGACAAAGCAGAGTTGGGGGGGTGCGAAGGCAGGGGAGAAGGTAGAGAGGAGGGAGGAACAACTGGAGACACAGAGCACAGGGAAGATCTTTTCTAAGAAGACAGCTGAGGAACAAAGACCTGAAAAACAGGAGAGAAAGAACAATGAAGATAATTCCTGAAGGAGCATGAGTGAGAGAGGGAGTGGCACCTGCCAAAGGCCTGAGGCAAGAGGGCATATGGCATGTTGTAGGAACTGAGAGAGGCCTGGGCAAGAGGGCAGATTCAGCAGGGGAAGCATGGGAGACAGAGAGGTCAGAGAGGTGTCAGGGGGCTAGATCACATCACCCCTTTAGGTTACGGTAAAGATTGGAGATTTTCTCTGAGTGAGATGGGATGCTAGTTAAGGTTATGTGGGCATCAGAGAAGACATGGATTGACAAGTTTGAAAATTATCATTTTGGCCACAGTATTGATATTCAGGGCAAGGATAAAAGAAGCAAGCTGCTAGATGGCTATTGCACTAGTCCAAGGGTGAGAGGATGATGGCTTGGACCCGAGGGGATGCCATGAAGGTGCTGAGGTGTGACCGAATTCTAGCTGTATTGAAGGAAGAACTGTCAGGGGACTGCTTTGAATTGGGCATGAGCTGTGCTTGAAAGAGAAGGGATAACCTTGACTCCAAAGGTTTACCCTGAGAAACTGGAACAAGATTTATGAAATGAGAAAGAATATAGGAGGAGCAAGTTTGGAAGGTCAGTTCAAAAATTAAGAGCTGGGTTTTGAGCAAGTCAAGCTCAAAACTTTATTGACATGCAAATAAAGAAGTCTATAGTTAAGGGGAGAATCAAAATTAAAGCTACGAATTTGGGAGTTGTCAGTATAGAGATTGTTTTCAAGGCCAGGACACAAGAATGAGATTACCTAAGTGAGTGTAGTCAGAGAAGAAGTCTAAGGACTGAGCCCTGGAAACCCCGCCATCAAAAGAGGTAGCAAAAATTAGGAGAAATAAGCAAAAAATAGAAAAGGAGTGGCCAGACAGAGATCAGAGTAACCAAACCAAAAAGAGGAAGCCCAGAAACCAAGAGGTCTTTCGGCAGAAACCAAATCAGATATACGGAGTAAGATGAGCACTGAGAAAAGCCCACTTTTGTGAGGTCACTGCTGAATTTAGAAAAGACTGTTTGGGGGGCACCTGGGTGGCTCAGTTTGGTTAAGCATCTGCCTTCAGCTCAGATCATGAGCTGAAGCTGAGGAGTAGGGGGAGGGGTAGGAGGGAGAGGGGGAGGGGAAGGGGGAGGAGGGTAAAGCAGGGGGGAGGGGAGACGGGAGAGGCGATGGAGGAGGAAGAGGAGAAAAAGAGGAAAAAGAAAAAGAGAAGGTTGTTTTGATGGAGTGGTGATGCTGAAGGCCTCACTAGGGTTGACTGAGAGGCTCTGAAAGGAGAATAAATAGAGACAGGGACTAGAGACCACTGCATTGAGGGGGAGTTTTCTTGTAAAGGGAGTAGAGCTAGAAGGCATTCTGAGGCCAAGGCAGAGTTTTATTTTATTTTAACAGTGGAATACAGTCGGTAAATAGCATGTTTGTATGGCTACCTCAGTAGTTCAGCTGAAAGGAAAAATTGGGTGAAAAGGTTTGAGGAACGAAGCTGTATTAGTTTGCCGGGGTTGCCATAACAAAGTGCCACAGCCTCGGTGGCTAAAACAACAGAACTGTGTTATGTGTTCTGGAGGCTAGAAGGCGGCCTCCATTCAGTTGTATCCTTGTGTCAGCAGGGTTACTCCTGCTGAGGACCTCTCTTCTTGGCTTGTAGATGGCTGTCTTCTGTCTTCCTGTGACCTCCTTTGTGTGCCTCCCTGTGTCCTGACCTTCTCCTCTTATAAGGACACCAGTCATACAGCATTAGAGCCCATCCGTACTACATTATTTAATCCCAATTGCATCTTTAAAGACCTTATTTCCAGTGTGTAGGACCACAACGGAAGGTTTGGGAAAACTGAATGGGAAGAAATCAGAGAGGGAGACAAACCATGAGAGACTCTGGACTCTGAGAATCAAACTGAGGGTTACAGAAGGGGGAGGGGTGGGAGAATGGGGTGACCAGATGAAGGGAATTAAGGAGGGCATATGTGGTGATGAGCACTGGGTCTTATATGCAACTAATGAAGCATTGAACACTATGTCAAAAACTAATGAGGTACTATATGCTGGCTAATTGAGCATAGTAAAGAATAGACCTTATTTCCAAAAACAGTTGCATTCTGAGGTACTGGGGGTTAGCAGTTCAACATATGAACTTTGGAGGGACACTGTTCATCCCATAAGAGATGCCCTGGGATAGAAGCAGGGGACAAGCTCAAGTGCATAGGTTTTAGCCTATCTATAATAATGGGACCAAAAAAGCAAAACGTGGAAACAAATGTACATATTTTCCTAGGTTTTGTGTTTTCTTCATGAAGTAAACATCCAGGCAATGGCTAAAAGGGAAATTGGAGGAGATCCCGGAGGTTTCAGAAGAATGGAGAAGAGGCGGCACGGTCATGGGGGAGGGGGTGGAGTGCATGTTAAAGGAAAATGGACTATAGACTTGTTGGGCAGCACTGGGGCCCACCTGCAGCCTGTGCCCATGCCTTAAATGTGACAACAGCTCATATGGCTGCATGGTTTTCTCCCAGCTATGTTCAGCTTTTGGGGATTGATATGGAGTAGAGAGTTTTAGTTTAATTAGGGTTGTAGTTCTGCTGGATGAGTACTATAGAGGGAGAGAGTAACCAGTGAGTTCAGTGTGTATATAGATGAGGTTTATAATGATGAACCACAGAATCCAAGGCAGTAGGCAAAGTGGAGATAAGAAAAGATGACTGACAGTGAAAATGGAGTATAACCAATAGCTTGTAGCTTCCTGTGGAGTTGGGGACTGTTGGGAGACAGGAGACCAGCTGCAATAAGTTAAATAGATGGGAAGTGTCAGTTACCAGGAGAATTGAGATCTGGAGGAGCTGCAGTTACTGGTAGTGACTAAGCTGGGGTAGAACTATAAGAATGAGTGTTAGGGGCACCTGGGTGGCTCAGTTGGTTAAATGTCTGCCTTCAGCTCTGGTCATGATCACTGGCCCTGCAATGGGCTCCCTGTTAGCAGGAAGTCTGCTTCTTGTTCTGCCCCTCACCCCACTCATGATCTCTCTCTCTCTCTCTCTCTCTCAAATAAATAAATAAATAAAATCTTAAAAAAAATGAATGAGTGGTTTGGTAGGAGTAGGAGGAATCAAAGAATAGATTGTTGAGGACATTAATTGCCCCGAAGGATTTGAAAATGTCATGAATTATTATAGGAGTGGGGCATCAGCAAGATGCTAAAATATTCAAGGGATAAAGGGAGTGACCTAGAGGTCTGTAGCTGACTACAACAGGAAACAGTAGTAGATGTCAGAGCCAAGAGCATGAACTTCCAATGAGCTGGACGGGGGATGGGGAGAAGGGGGAAAAGGAGAATGGTCCAGAAGAGCCCATGAAGGGTTATGAATGAAGAGTGAGGAGACCATCTCAGGCACCCTGACTTTAGGAAAGGAAACACACACTTCTGAGAGAGCTATGGAAAAGTGTCCTCCAAGAAGAGCCAAGTTTGGGTTAAAATAAGAGGATGGAGGGGAGAGGATCAGAGGACAGGTGAACATGCCAGGGATTGAAGGGACCTGTGCCTCCAGGTCAGTTTGGGGGAGGAGAGTCAGGTGGCAAGGAATGAGCTGGGAGACTTCCTGACTGCCTGAGATACAGTGGTGTGGGGAGAGAAGGGTAAATCCTGATACTTTCTAATGCCCCAGGTTGGGGTGGCTATGTTTGAGGTGGGAGATAGTAGCCTTCTATGGGGACAGGCTGTTCAGGAGGCTAAAGGTGATGTGGCAATTGGCACCCAGCTGCTTTCCTAATGACAGTGCCAACTTGGGAGAAGGGGTGAGGGTGGCTGAGTCAGGTGCTGGAGATTCAAAGAAAGTCTGCCATTAAGGGCCAGAGAACCTATGGCAGAGGAGGGGGAGGGGGGGAATGTTCTATCCTAATCCTCATGGAACCACTGTATTCGGTGCATAAACAGGGAACTGCAATCCTCCTGAACATAGACAGCTTCTCCGAAGTGTCAGCTGAGTGTGTGTAGAAGGTGACAATATTGTGGTGAGGATAATTTTAATGTGCCTTGTTTGATCAATCATATTTTACGGGCATCCTTTGTCTGATGTTTAAGTTTAGCTTACCAGGAAATCATACCCAAGAAAGTTTACCAGGCAACCATACCCAAGACAAACCTATGGGCATTTAGGACGATGTGGGAGAAGAAACATGAGATTTATTGTAAAAAGTACCTGTGCTCAAGGTCAGGATTTGTCCCTATCCCCCGTCAGGCATACAGCAAGCTATCTAAATACTCTGAGCTCCAGTTTACTATTCTGGAAAATAGAGCTAGTGGTATCATCACAACAGGGTAAATTGTGAGGATTAATTCATATCATGGGTATCAAAATACTAAGTATTAAGTACTGTTACTAAAGTGACGTTTTAAAGAAAGATAATAGATGAATGAGCTTTCAGCTTGGAAATTGACACGATAGGGGACCCTGGGTGGCTCCGTCAGTTAAGCAGCCGACTCCTGATTTCAGCTCAGGTGATGATCTAAGGATCCTAAGATAGAGCCCTGTGTTAGGCTCCACACTCAGCATGGAGTTTGCTTAAGTATTTTCACTCTCCTTCTCTTGTCCCTCCGCTACTTTCATGCTCTCTCTCTCAAATAAATAAATAATTTTTTTAATGAAATGGACATAATAATGGGAACTTTAAACCTCACTTTGCTGGGCCTGGAAACCCATTTCTGAGTCCCCCAGTGGGGGACCCTTCCAAGACTAGTTGGATCTGCCTCCATCTAGGAAGGGGCCGTCATGAGGTGTACACATGAAGTACCTTGGAATTTATTAAGATGAGAATTTAAGCTTTTCTATCACATCTTCCAAGAGAGGTCTCTGCTAAGAACTAACCCATCTCTGGACTTCTTGCTGTGTGTGCTAACGAACGCCTTTTTTTTTTTTTTTTAAAGGTAACATCAACCAGGTGCTTTCCTATAATTGAATCCCTCAAATAGGACCACCTTAGGAATTTGTTGTGCATGTGTGTGCACATGCGTGTGTTTGCATGTAACATACATACATACGACTCTGGCTCAAGCAGCCCCACTAGGACTGGGAACTCATAAATGACAGCATGTCTCTAAGAAGCACATCTCAGGGAAATGATGGTAAATGATGATAATTTAGCCTTTGCCTCACCTTAAATCATCAGCACAGCGCAGTGTTATTTCCAGAAAGAGCTGGTTTTGTAATGATTACTATCCACCTTTTTGATATTCTACTTGGTATTTTTCTCCTATATCTGGGAACTGGGGAAAACTTCGATTTTCTTGTAACATTAAAACAAGCCTCTTTGAATGTAGCTCTCTCATGCAAGTCTCCTAGGCATCCAATCCTTCTTCCCCAAAAGGGGGAGTGATTCATTGATTTAGATGATTATTTTGTGTTCTTGGATATCCTGCTAAAATATAAATTCATTGAAAGCAAAAGAGACTCAGTGTTGCTCAGACTCCCACAGGGAATGCTTAACAAATATTTCTGTCATTTAATTCACTTTAAAATGTGATCTATTAATAGAGAATCATTTCTGATCTCTCCCTAAAGAAGGGAGTGCAAATCTTTTGAGCTAAAAATGGACCAAACCAAGGGTTAATTCCTCACCAACCTCTGGCTCCGATAGATACTCTAGAATCTGCTCTTGAAAAAACTATGACTATGAGGCATGAATATACAATGAATATGCGTGCTTTTTATGCCCTCAAACCCTGGGAAACAGAGTCCTAGGACAAGCTCACTCACTAGGGGTCCCTGTGCGTCCCTAGAACTCACTGAAAATCTCTAATTGCGTCAGAATTGAGACAGCTATGGGCCGTGGTTATTTAGCCACCAATAAGGCTGGCTCCTCTGTGCCTCACCTCATGCCTGTCCTGACAGGTGCTGTGCAGGTGTCTTTGTCAGCAACTCTTTTTGGGGTGCTGCTGTCTGCCTGAGCAAGGGGCAGAAATCCTACCCTCTTCCTCCTAGCAAGCCGACCCTGTCCCTCCTAACAGTTGGTATGGGGCTGCCCCCTGGAGGTCTAAGAAAGCCTGTTTCCGTAAAGGCAGGCCAGAGGTTCTAACCAGAGGCATTGATTGAATCTGAGGGATAGTGAGGCCTCAACATTGCAACAGAATCAACCCGCACAGACGCAGTTCTTTTCAGAGAGTTGGAATAGCAATGCCAGACAGGAAATTCCTCACCGGGGAACTTCCTGCAGCTTGAACCTGGGAAAAAATGGCTTTATGTTTATCAGTATCAATATTCAGGTAGATCATGTCTTGAAGGCACTAATTGCACACTTACTGTGGATAAGACAATGAGCTTAGCATTAGCCACTAGTCATTTGCTAACCTGTTAATCTCAACATGACTGCATTCTGGAAATAAATGATCTGAAGTAGCTTCTCAACTTTCTGATGCTAAGACAATGATTGTGTTTAAAAGCAGTAATGCTCTGACCTCTCTTCAAGCAGGCAAATGCTGGTGTCCCCAAGTGACAGACTGTGCTTTTCTGTGCCTCGACATAATTAGTTTCAATCCATTATCCCTGGCTTCCCTCTGATTCTACACTCTGGAGTCAAACCAGGTGTGTTCCTGGCTGGACTGGGTATTTGCTGAATATGTAGGAATGAGTGTGTGAAGCTGAGTGAGTAAATGTTGATTGCGTGGACCACCCTGGATCATCTCATTGTATTTGGAAGTCTGTGCAGTTTGGGGGCATTGCCTTACAGCTTCCTTCTCTTGATACAGTAAGTCAACTAAATGTGATATAAAGAGGTGGTCATGATATGTCATTAATTAGGGGGAAAGCAGATCACAAAGCCATCTGATAATAGTTGAGAAGATAAAACTATGTGTTTATGCCTAGAAAAGCAGGCATGTTGGGAGACTAGTGATATCTCTGGTAGGATAATGATTGATTTGTAATTCCTCTGAGAAAATCAATTAAGAATAACAAAAGAAAAAGAAAGTACAGTACTTATTGGAGTCCAAGGACTCTCAATTCATGGTCTGCAATCAAAACAAGCATAAAAGCTAGGGGGAAAAGAGGTGTGGGCCTATAATTGGTGCATGTGAGATTCCTGCTTCCCTACAGAGAAAAAAAAAAAAAGATTAAAGATTTGTTATCATTTCTTTTCTAAGCAACAAGCATACTCTTGAAGCAGTTTTGAAATAGCTAGAATTTTGTGTTTTTTAAGATGTAAGTTGTTGGCTTCTATTTCATATTGACTAAGCTGAAAGTTGTCCAGACGCCTTTGAATAAGAGATTTAAAGATGAGGGCCATCCCACTTTCAGAGGGAGATTTCCCTGCTCAGTGGAGCTAAGTGGTATTTTTAAAATATCTGGCTGGATCTTAAAAGTCATTCATGACAGGTGATAATTGATTACACATTGAATTTTGCCAGAAACTCTAATGTCATTGGCATATAGAGACACAGCATTACCACAGCGTGTATGTGCAGAGGACTGGAACATAAATAGAGGGGTTCATAAATTAAATTTAATGTTTCGTGGCTCTTCTTTAAACAAAGTAGGTGTGGAAATTATTTTAAGTTAAAATTTATTTCTGTGCAAAATAAAATCCAGTCTCTGGGTGTCAATGTGGGGTAAGGAAGCAGAATTTAAGATTGTGTATAGAGCTAATTGAACATTAAAAGAAAGGAGAGAGATTTTCATATCAAGGAAAAAGTCAAATATTATAATTTCAAATACTTTCAAATATGGGCTATGAACAAAATAAGGACAACAGTGACAACAATTACCACACACACACATACCACTGAATGGGAAAGGTGTCAGTAGGTAGCTTTTAATTGGATAAACGGATCTGTGTATCTCATTTTAAATCTCATATAGCCATTTCAATTTTATTAAGAGGTCCAGTTCTTTCAATTACTGCTAATATGCTTGAAGAGAGAAGACATTGAAGCTAAATGAGGAAACTCAGTGACTTCAAGTGAAATTCAACCCTCATATTTAAGACATTTGCAACTTGTTTAAAACTTTTTGATTTAGTGTCCGACGCTCTAGAGTAGAAGTGACAGACCAACAGTTTTTCCTTCTCTCACCTTCCAAGGAGAATCCTGTGCTTCATGGCCCGATGGTTGAGCCCTTATAGGCCCAAGCATAGTCACGGGCCTAGATGCAGAACTTAAGAAGCAGAGAGAATGCTGTAGGTCATGCTGCATGAGAAAAAGCATTATTATAGCCACAGAATGCAAGAAAAGATTCAGAAAGTGGGGAAAAGAGAGTGAGAAAGGGGCCAGCAATGAATTAAATGGTTCTAGAGTTTTGTAGAGGGAAATTTCAGGAAGTTTTCTTATTTAAAAAAAGAAAAAAAATCCTCTTTTGCAAATGGTTCAGGAGAATGTCATAAAAGCTTTTCATGATATTTCAGTGCTTTAGGGAGTCATATTTGTGACATTTAGGGATACTGCACAGTGCCTTTAGGCATCCAGACTTACTTGGATTACAATATTATTTAATATGTTTTAGGACTACACTTAGTCTTCCCAGAATGTGACATTTGAAAAGGTGTTTTGGACTATTTTTGTTAAATTCATGATCCTCAGCTGGTTTTCTGTTGTTGTTGTTGTTTATTTATTTATTTGAGAGAGAGAGAGAGCTTGAGAGTGGATAGCAGCAGGGGTGGGGGGGTGGAGAAATTGAGGGAGTGAGGGGCAGGGAGAGGGACACGTAGACTCCACCAAGTGCAGAGCCCAATGTGGCTCAATCTCAGGACCCTGAGATCTTGACCTGAGCCCAATCAGATGCTTAAAAGAACTGAGCCACCAAGTGCCCCTGTTTTTTTGGTTTTACACTAGTGAAGATTCACTGCATTTGAAGGTAATTTTCAACCTACCCAAAGTTCAGGGTTTGGTCCTTTAAAATCATCAGAAGAAAGATATCATACCTACATACCTGTTGCAGAACTGGCCTGTGAGGATTTCAGACAAAAACTATAAGTCATCCAAAATACAGCATCCATTCCTGATTTAAACTCTTCCAAGTATAGGGATAAAGGGAGCATTCCTCAACTTCATAAAATCCATCTATGAAAAACCCATGGCAAATATCATTCTCAATGGGGAAAAGCTGACAGCCTTCCCTTTGAGATCAAGAACATGACAGGGATGCCCACTCTCACCACTGCTGTTCAACACAGTACTAGAAGTCCTAACAACAGCAATCAAACAACAAAAAGAAATAAAAGGTATTCAAATTGGCAAAGAAGAAGTCAAACTCTCTCCCTTCCCAGATGACATGAATAAAATGACATGAATAAAATGTCTATTGCCCAGAGCAATCTACACCTTCGGTGCCACACCAATCAAAATTCCACTGGTGTTATTCAAAGTGCTGGAACAAATAATCCTAAAATTTGTATGGAACCAGAAAAGACCCCAAATTGCTAAGGAAATGTTGAAAAAGAAAAACAAAACTGGAGGCATCACGTTGCCAGATTTCAAACTTTATTACAAAGCTGTGATCACCAAGACAGAATGGTAATGGCACAAAAACAGACACATAGACCAGTGGAACAGAGTAGAGAACCCAGATATGAACCCACAACTCTATGGTCAAATAATCTTCAACAAAACAGGAAAAAATATACATTGGAAAAAAGACAGTGTCTTCAATAAATGGTGCTGGGAAAATTGGACAGCTATGTATAGAAGAATGAAACTCAACCATTCTCTTACACCATACACAAAGATAAACTCAACATGGATAAAAGACCTGAATGTGAGGCAGGAATCTATCAAAATTTCTTATACACTAGAGAACACAGGCAGTAACCTCTTTGACATCGGCCACAGCAATTTCTTTCAAAATATGTCTCCAAAGGCAAAGGAAACAAAAGCAAAAATGAACTTTTGGGACTTCATCAAGATCAAAAGCTTCTGACAGCAAAGGAAACAGTCAACAAAACAAAGAGGCAACCCATGGGATGGGAGAAGATATTTGCAAATGACACTATAGACAAAGGACTGATATCTAAAATCTATAAAAAACTCCTCAAACTCAACACACACAAAACAGATAATCATGTCAAAAAGTAGGCAGAAGACATGAATAGACTCTTTTCCAAAGAAGACATGCAAATGGCTAATAGACACATGAAAAAGTGTTCACCATCATTAGCCATCAGGGAAATTCAAATGAAAACCACATTGAGGCGGGGGGGAAAAACACACTGAACCCTTACACCAGTTAGAATGGCCAAAATAAACAAGACAAGAAACAAGTGTTGGAGAGGATGTGGAGAAAGGGGAACCCTCTTACACTGTTATGGGAATGCAAGTTGGTGCAAACACTTTGGAAAACAGTATGGAGATTCCTTAAGAAATTAAAAATAGAGTTACCCTATGACCCTGCAATTGCACTACTGGGATTTTACTCCAAGGATACAAGTGCAGTGAAAAGAAGGGCCACTTGTACCTCAGTGTTCATAGAAGCAATGGCTACAATCTCCAAACTGTGGAAAGAGCCAAGATGCCCTTCAACAGATGAATGAGTAAAGAAGATATGGTTCATATACACAATGGAATATTACACCTCCTTCAGAAAGGATGAATAACCAACTTTTCTATCAACATAGATGGGTCTAGAGATTATGCTGAGTGAAGTAAGTCAAGCAGAGTAAGTTAATTATCTTATGGTTTCACTTGTGGAGTGTGAGGAATAACATGGAGGACATTAGGAGAAGGAAAAGAAAAGTGAATTGGGGGAAATCAGAGGGGGAGACGAAGCATGAGGGACTGTGAACTTTGAGAAACAAACTGAGGGTTTTGGAAGGGAGGGGGATGGGAGGTTGGGTGAGCCTGGTGGTGGGTATTAAGGAGGGCATATATTGCATGGAGCACTGGGTGTGGTGTGTAAACAATGAATCTCGGAACACTGAAAAAATAAAACTACATTTTAAAAAAAGTAATATGAAATCTTTAACAAATAATAATTTTACACTGTATAGTTCGTCGATAAAATCAGTTATGGAGAATTATGTAATAAATTTATAAAAGAATCTAAAAGTCATCAATAAGATATTAGAGAAATTACTTGCAGCAGCAGGCACACTACCCTTTTCTGTCTTGTGCTATGTCAAAGGAAACTAATATATTTGGATTTATTACCAATAAATCTAAAGTCCTGCTATTTTTCTGCCCAATTCTTGACCTCGAACTTGAAGGTCTGTAACTATAACTTACATGACATCAGACAGAATCATTCTGGGAATAAGGCCTTTTCACTGTTCCCTGCATTAAAAATGTCATATCACATGATCATTCCAACTCTGCAGTCCCATGAGCACAGAGTTGTGAGTACACATTAGTGTCAATTCATCACCACATCTAACCTATCGGTTCAGGAACAATGATCTCTCCACTGTGTATAATGCTGTGTAAGAAAATTGCAGAGACATGTTCTTATCTCCACATTTAAGGAAACAATTCTCCAGTAAACAGAGCCAAACACTTGGTATTCTGTGTCTTAAGTCCCTCATCTATTGGTTCCTTTTATCCACATGAGCATTAACTATATACATTGCAAGGATCTATTGTTTAATATCTCTTATTTTCAGGATACTTTTTTTATGTGCACTGACACCTCTGGCAATTAATTTTCATTTTTATAAGTTGTTTATATTATGCAGCACTAGGCAGTCACCAGGATAATAATGCACATTTCTTTGATGTACCTCAGTCTGCACATCTGCTTCAGCTCCTCTACCAGATGTTCACATTTATTTATATTCTTTGCTTAAGTTTTCAAGATACTTCTTCTCTGGGGAAAGACATATTAGTATAATAAACTGTATTATACAGAATGTCAAGACAGTGTGGTCACCAGAATTAAACATAATTACCTCAGTCAACCAGAAGTGATGTGATTCTAGAATTTTCTTGAATGCACACTTATAATGAACTCTAAAATCTTTCTTAATTCATATTTTAGATCTTAGGATTACTGAAGTTTCTACTGGCACAATGCAAAGTAATCTTAATTGTTTCTTTTCTGAAAAATGCCTAATATAACCAACTCAATCATGTCTATTTGTGATCATTTGGTACCTGTAATTATAATCACCTCTAAAATTATTTCCATAGCAAATAATCCCAATAGTTTATAGGTATTGAGCATTTAACTATGCGTCAGGCACATGCTACCTACTTTGCAAACATCTTATTGAATCCTCACAACAACCCCATGAGACAATTGCCATTATAATCCCCCATCTTTCAGATGAGGAAACTGAGGCTCCGTGAGATTTTATTTTTAGTTTGGGAGAGCAAGAAATACAACCTAGAACTGCTTTGTCTTCTCCTAACATCTGTGCTATCACATCAAATAGAATTATTTTATCTACAAATCGTATATATATTAATAGCAACACAATCAGAAAATAAATACCTTGCCACACCTCCATGTAGGAACTTGCTTTGGGTTAATTTGTAGAATTTGAGGTGGAGGGAGGCCCGCTGATGGTGACTTGGATAGCATCGTGGACTTGTTCTCCAGTGCCCAGTTCTAAGCTTATGAAACATACTTTTGGGATAAAGCAGTGCATCTTTCTGGAACATTCATCTTTCCCTCAATGATAGTGTTTTAAAAGAATAATTTTTATTAAAACGATGGGTATATTATGGAACAAATCAAGAAAAATGTGCTTGAATTTTCCAATTAAAAGTGAGATTTTCAGAAGCTTCCTTTCCTGGAAGAAGTGCTCCAGGTCTCCTGGGAGTCAGCTAGTTCCTCCCTCTGCATTCAGGGTGTATAGACTCACTGCTGTAAGAGCAGGGATGCCCTTAAAAAGTCTGAATCAGGTTCTGGGATGCATTTCATTCTAGTGATAGTTTGGAAGATAGATAGGAAGGAAGCAAGACCAGAAGCAGAGGAAAAGTGAGAGAGCCTGAATATAAGGGCAAAACACAAATAAAGGATAAAAGGCAACATACTTGGCCATCTCTCGCTCTCTCTCTCTCACACTCACACACACACAGCTTGCAAAATGAAGATGTAAAAGATTTAAAGGGCACATGTCCAAATATCTCATTCAATAGCCCCCCTACCCCTCTCTCATCCCCTTCACACCAAACCTCGGCCACATCTGTGTGTGCTTGGCCTGGTTTGCTCATTTAACCTGCCTTACACAGCAGAGCCCCTCCAGCAATGACCCTAACTAAACATTTTCACACTCTGGGCAGTTTGCCATGGTCATTTGGTCACAGCCAATTATGTTTCTGGGCAAGGCCTGAAGAAGCCCGAGTTGTCTGCATAATGGGGCTCTCTATAGTCCGATAGGGACACATGTTAGGAGAAAGAGCATTTCATGGAGGGAAAGAATGTTTTATTTTTTCTTTGTCTTATTTTTTTCTCCTTTTTAGCTGATGATTGTTGTTTCAGGATGTAGTGACTTCCATTGGTGAGAGATTTATTACTTACTTCCTGGAAAAAGCAATTTTCTCTCAAGTGTGAACACTGGGACAGGGGCATCCAAAAAAGTCACTGATTTTTTTACTTTTGTAGCTTAGAGGGAAAGAGAAATTTAAATCTGCCCAATTTTCCCCTCTCCTCAGGAATGAGCACTGATACACGCTCCAAAACCACAAGGAAGAGAGGGCCCCTGTGCTCCTTCTCTGCAGAGTCCAGAGTCACCAGCTGCAGCAAACAGACTCTGTAACCACAGACTAACACAAGTTCTTTAGTGACCTGGAAATCCACTGCCGCAAAGGCAGGGCAACACAACTGTTCACTATCCTAGCGCCTATCGCATCCCAGTGTTGGCTCCAAAGATGTGCTTTTTTTCTTATCATGACTTTACTGAAGAGTGACAGGGGCTCCCAGGGTCCCCTGGGCCTTCTTTTGTCATTGTCCCTCCCCCCCAGTCAATTTCATCAATTCCCATTCTATCACTTACAGGGAAGATGGCCTGACTGGCCCCATCCATAACCACACCATGTCTCTCTGCAGAGCACCAATCCATGCAGCAGCAGCCATCTAACAGACCTCTCCCCTCAGAGTTTACTAGCTGCAAGTCAGAGCCTGAGCTCATTGCCTCCCCTCTCAACCATGTTCAGTCTGGAGGGTTCCATATTTCAGGGACTAGCACCATTTTCCACTCACTTTCTCAAATCAGTCCTGAGCATCCTCGTTCTCTCTTAACACCCAACTTATTCAAGGAGTCACCTGTGCTAGGTTGTTCTGACTCTTCAACATTTCTAGAGGCTGTTGGGTTCACTTCTCCCCATCACTATTTCCACCACCACCCCACTGATCTGTCGGCCCCCAGCCTCTTTCTCTATCTAATTCCCTATTTCTACCTCCACATGGCTGCCAGAGGTAATATTCTAAAAATCATGTCTAGTCATACCGCTCCCTTTTCAAGAAAAAATAATCCCTAATGGAAACCTGTTAGCCTAAGGAGCAAGTTCAAAGACTTTATTTTATAAGATATTTCATGAACTGGCCCTATTCACCTCTCGTCTTTCATATCTGTGACCTTAACTCCGCTCCCAAATTTAGACACACTAAGGCACTTGAAGGTTCCTAAAGTTCTGGATCTTGCCCTTAGGCCTTTGCACCTGCTCTTCTCTTTGCCTAGAATGGTTTCAATTGTCTTCCTTATGGCTAACTTCAAACCTATTCCCAGATTACACACTCATGGTCCAGGAAAAGGGTGAGTCTCTGGGCACAGCCCAGCACACCCCTGCTTTTATTCAGCCCCTCTCGCTCCACCTCATTTCAGCCCTACAGATGCTTCATATCTTTCTTCTTGAGCCCTGTTATCTTTATTCCTCAAAAATGGGTTAGGTGCTTATCCCCTGTCCTTCATTTGTACCCACAGTCCACCCCCCCCCCACTCCACTGTAGCATTTATTTTGGTGTATTGTAGTTGCCTTTTTAATTGTTTATCTTTCCTGTGAAACAATAAGTTCTTTGAGGGCAGGGACCTTATATTTACTGTCCTTGTCATAGTGCTTGATATGTAGTAGGCAATTAATGGGTATTGCATAAATGAGTATATGGTGATATATCCATAGGAAATTGACTTGGGAGGGACCCCATAAATCAATGGGCCAAAACCTTCATTTTACAAATGAAGAAATTGAGGTCAAGAAGGCCAGAGTAAGACCATTTCTCAGAATGACATAAGCTGGAAAAGCATCCTAGTATCTTATTTTTAGCAGATATCAGTTGCCAGTGCAATGAAACATAAGCTTTTCACCAATGATATTTAATATTCAAGCCAAATAATGTAATATGTCAACCAAAACGACTTTATAACTCCTTATAAAATAAAGTAAGTCAAGTTTTTATGAGATATTTTTCTTAAGTCAGTATGTAAGCACCTCCCCTCCCATACCACCCATATTTCACAGTGGAAACACCTGGGGAAATGCCAGAATGAACAAGTAGAAATGCAACTAGGAAGAAGAGCGGCTACTAATTTGTGATACGATGTAGCTAAGCAAGGCCTCTCTTTCAACTTGTGGAGAAGCGGGGACAGATGGCATTTCTAGTCTCTTGGAAATTTATCCTCTGTGACGTTTCTAGAGCTTGTGACTATTGGGAGAAGTGGGGATCGTCATGAGTGTGCAGTCAATGCGAAGAGTTTCTTATAGATGGTACTTATTTCTGTATGTGGAAATATAAGTAATATATTAAGGAATTAAATCCTTCAAATTGGGGGCCCTCAGACAATGGTACTAAATATCATTCAATAAAATGGTAATTCATTAGGCTTTTAAATTTAATATCCTACTCCTAGCAAATCAACTTTGAATCTCTTGGCTTTGTATTCATGAAGAAGAGTGGTGAGAAAGGGGAAAGAAATACGTGGAAAATATTCTTTAAAAAATAAAACGGGCTCTTGGATGCCCCGTTGGTTAGGCACCTGGGTTTGCGCCGGTCCAGCCCCAAGTCTGGCTCTCTGCTCAGCTGGGAGCCTGCTTCTCCCTCTCCCTCTGCTTCTCCCTCTGCCTGCCACTCTGCCTTCTTGTGCTCTCTCTCGCTCTCTCTCAATATCAAATAAATAAATAAAATCTTTAAAAACAATCAAAATTAAAGAAATAGTAAAAGAATTTGGGGGAAGGGGAGAAAAGAATGCTGAATTGAGTACCTTCCCTCGGTTACAAGCCAGCAAGTAGCAAAGTCAGAATAAAAGCTTCCTTATCAGCAGCTCCCTTAAAAATCTGAAAGGCAAAGAGGCCTGTGAGGTGTGGTGGATTAATGGTTGAAGATGCCTCTGGCATTCCTATCCTGTGCAAAGGTAACAGCTAAGATAAAATGAGCTCTGAATTCTTGTTTAGGGGATACTGTCAAAACATTATTTTACCGCTTTATTATATGATTTAGAGAAAACCTTATCTAGCAGAGTGTCTCTCTACCCAATTTTCTCCTCAAGGAAAATGGGAAAGAATTAGGGCTCTAAGGAGTTCTTATTTACTAAAGGTCCTCCTTTCCCATGTCCTACTCCCCACCTTCAATCTCTCTGCAGAGACTTGAAACCAGGGGCATGCTGGTAAACAGTTAGCCGGTTTGCCAGGGCTGAGGGGAAATGACACAATGATCAGACTTAGCCAGTTTCTGCAGAGTGAATACCCCCACCAGATAGAACCACAAGTTGCCAAGGCAATGTCACTGAACGCAAAGTGGGGGAAAGGTGCGTACAATCACTGGTCCAAAGTTGCCCTGAGCCCACTCCAGCACACCGCTGCTTGAAGGCCTGGGACTGACCAGAGTAGCTCCTGCCGGAGCCAGTTTTCCGACTTCCTTGCTTCAAGCCCAAATTCTTTGGTATTAGTCATGATTAGCTAGTTTATGTCACATAACAAATTAGCGGTGAAATCTCAGTGGCTTAAAACAGCCCGGGTTTGCACTTCATACCATGGTATGTGTCCATCATGGGTCCATTGTGGGATGGTACTTTGCTTATCAAAATTATTCAGGTCTTTGATTGCTGGGGGCTTCACCATTTGGAACGTGCTGGCGGCAGTGAGGTCCAGCCTGGAGATTTGTATATGGGCTTCTCAATTTCATTAGTCAGAACTAGTCCCATTCCCCCCCCCCCAATGCAAGGGATTTGGCAAAGGCGTGGGGGCAGATGGAATGCTGGGTGAGTACCACTGTCCCATCAGAGCCGCGATGATTTCAGCGGGCAACCTTGGTTCTGGTGGTTCAGGACACTCCATAGTGAGGGGGATCCAGCCAGCTGAAGAAGAAATGAAGGACCTGACTGAATACCTTGGAAACATCAGAAACTCAGCAAGAATCTTCAAAGGATGATACATATACATTTATTTTTACTGCTAATAAATACATATGTCAAACCAGTTGTTCTTTGGGAAAGAGACTTCCAACTCAACAAGAGCCCCAGGCAGTCTTTACTCTGGACCTCTTTTACACTGGAGAGATGCAGCACATTATTATGAATTTGCTTCTCTAAACAATAAAGTAGCAATTTGAGGTTTTGCTGCCTAAGTCTAAAGCCCAGGGCCCATTTCCAGCAGCACAGAGCATTCCTGGGAGGAGGCGGCTCCTCAGAGTCCCAGTCTCTTCCACACAGAGAGTGTCTAAGACTGGGTGTGGGAGGGTTCTGGGCTCCCAGGGACTCCTGCCTGAAACCACAGCATTTCATTGTAATTCAACAGATGTGTATTTTGCACCCAGTGAGGACCAGGTGTAGAGGCTTCCTCTAAGGCTCCTACAGAAGACAGGGCATCAGGTTCCTCAAATTCTCCCACTGCTTCTTGGAACCCCCAGGCGATTAGACACAACACCACTGCAACGACCTCTCTTCTGAAAGCAAACAGCTATGAGCGGGAGGCTAGGAAAATGCACTGAAGATAGGTACCAGAGGAATGTGACTTCTTTCAGTTTTCACACTTTCTCTGGGAAGCCCCTTCATGCACGGAGCTGCATGAGCAGAGAGAAGCTTGCGGGACAGGCCTCACAACCCCATTCTGACTTCCAACCAGGACCGATTTTTAAAAATTATTATTATTTTAGAGCTGATTTGGGGTCTTGTTTTTCAAAGGGGTTGTCATTGCTCCATGCGGGTTCTTAAGTAGATGTTTCTGATACTATGTTTTAAGTTTAAAAAGCACTGGACTAATTGGGAGTGCAGGAGAGCACTGGGAGAATTAACATGACTGACACTTGTGTCCCAGTTAGCAGGGCTGCCCTGTGGTTCTTGTGGTACTCTGCTGGGAGGCTTCCCTTCCCCTGCAGCCCGCCAGCCAAGCTTCCAGTTCTTCCACACTTGCACTGCCCAGGCCTCTAGGACTGCAGAGGGAATCAAGCCTCTCACTCTGACCCTGGCAGCACGCTACAGAGAGGCTCAGACCAAGTCAGCCACATGCACAGAGAGGAAGGGGCAGTGGGACTTCCCCCAAGTGAAGGTAGACGACCTCAGCCCGCGCAGAGAGCGTGTGGTTTGGACTGTTGCCACGGAATATTAAATCATACAAGAATTTTCACTCATCTTCATCTTGGAGGTCACACCACGACTTGCCTCTAATGAATTCTTTACATTGGCAGCCCCTCTGTTTTGCTGCCTTCCTCCACCGGTTCCTCACTTCCGCCTGTCCCCTCCTCCCTCGCTCTGAGCGGCTTTCGCACCGCTGCTCTCTGTGTGGGAACATGTGGAAATACTTTTCCTTGAATTAGGCCTGGAATTCAGGCTACACCTGTGTAGGTCCTTAAGTAATGGCCCAGCAGGCGATTCGGCAAGGTCGTGTTCCCCAAGTGCTCTGCGCGCGTACTCGCGCTCAATGCCTTGCAGGTCCGCCCGCCCTGCGCCTTCCTCTCGCCAGGTGTGCAGGCACCTCCAGATGTGCCCCCCCAGGCTGGTTTACTTTTCAGGGTTCCAGGGATTACTCCTGGGGTGCTCTTCTTCATAAAGAAGAAGGTTCACTTCCAAGAGCCTGCAGCGTCCGAAGGAAAAGAACAGAGACCTTTTGTTGGGTAAGCACTCTCCTGACCTATGCTTGTGAAGTCCTTGTTTGCTCAGAGGAGTCCAGGAACCTGCTCAAGGTCACAGAGCCAGGAAGTGGCAGAATGGAGATTAAAAGACAGACCTTATTTCAGGTTCAACATTTTCCCTGGCTACCAAGCCATAGTTATTTGTTTTTTGGAGATAATCCACCATACCATCACTAAAAATCCAGGTTCCTTACTAGGTGCCCTCTAGACACCATCTCCTTTATACAATAGCCCAGCAAGGTGGGTTCTAGTTTAGTCAGCGTAAAGATTTTATGGAAATGGGGCTCATAAAGGTCGTGTTGCCCAAAATCACATAACCAAATGCAAAAATGATCTTAATGCTTTCTGCCCCAAATCTCACTTTCTACAATTTTCAAGAATAAAAAGCTGCTCAGAGCTTTCATGCTTTCAGAATAAAAGCAAATCCTCATCTTAACTAACACGAGGCTCATCACAATCTGGTTTTTGCCCACCTTTCATTCTGCTCCCCCACTGACACTGAACTTTCCTATCTTAAGGAGCACTTTTTGGTTCCTCAGACTACTAACAACCCTGTATGCATCATATGTGCTGTCTCTGCTTCTATTTTCATCTACCTTTAACTTGCTGCCACTCAGCTCATCGACCCTTCCCTGAGAAGCACTCCACTCCCACATGCTCACTACCAACAACTTTGTCACCAAATCAGGTGTGGGGAATGTTCCTGTTGCTCTTGCAGGATCTTGGGACTGTCTAAAACAAAACACTGACTACATACACCATGGTGTCATCTATCATGTCATCCCCTCCCCAAGACCCCTGCCCTTGTTGAAGATATGGAACCTGTCCTCTGTAACCCTCACCCAAAACTTACAAAATACCTACTACAAAATAGAGTTAAAGAAGGTTTGTTGAATGAATGAAAAATGGAAAGGAACGGGGAGGAGGTAAGAAGAGGGGAGGGGAGAGGGAGGGTAACCACAGGAGATGTTAAGGACTGAACGCAGGTCTTTCTGATTTTCTGATTCTGAAGCAGACAGCACTTCTACCATCTTATGCTCAACCCAAGATGCTCCCTACTCTATCAGGGATGTGAGTCTCTGCTCATTCTCCCTTCTTCTTCTTAAAAACAAACAAAACAAAACAAAATTCAGTCCCAAGATCCTAATTCTCTGCTCTCATTCGCAATCCATGTGTCTCTGCACCAGAGTTCTCCATAAGACTTCTCTCTGTATATTTGTCTGTTTGAATCTTTGTAAGTTCATGGAGTTTGCCTCATAAAAGAGTCTGGTATTACTTAAGGACAATAGCCTGCAATACCCTCTCCATGTACATATTTAGGGTTGACCAGGATTTTGGATCCGGAAAAATGGCCTAATAGAACTTTTTGCACTTCAGATTAATTTATTTATAGGATATATTTTTATACAGTCTCTAGAGCCCTGCTTATAAAAAGCAAAGCCCAGAGTTCTGTATTTTAATCATCTGCCCACTGAAATCATTTTCACTATGTTTTCAAATTATAAAGGTATTGTGCATTTATTGTAGAAATTTTATAGGTATAAATATACAAAATGAAGAAAGTAAAAGTAACCTGTAATCATACCAGACAAAGACGATCACTCTTGTTTGGATATGTATCTTTCCCTTTTATCTAGGTATATATAATTATGAATGAATAGTTGATATCAACTCCATAAATGCTGTGAGCTGTTGTATGCTCTCTGTGGATTAATTTTAACCCTCAGAACAGTCTCATGAGATTGACAAAATTACTTCATTAATATGAGATTACTCCATTAATATGAGGAAACTGAGGCATGGAGGGACATGGAGACTTGCCCAGGGCCACACACATATTAAGTGGTAGAGCTGGCATTTGAATCAAAGCAGCCCAACTCCTGAGAATGTGCTTTTAGCCCCTAAGACACATTGCTTCTCATGCACGTATACATGGGAGCAGACTATACAAAACCAACCATGTTAGTAACTTGCTTTTTTTATAGTTAAAATACCTTGAAGAGTTTTTCATGTAATTTAATATTCTTCTGAAACATCATTTTTATCAGTGCATAATATTTCATCATATTAATGAAATTGATGAAATAAATCTATTTCCTTTGGATAAAAATGTAGATTATCTTCCAATCTGCTATAAACATACTGTGATAAACTGCATCATAACGAATTTTTTGTTTACAGCTTAAATTGAAATCACTGGGTCAAAAGAGAAGTTATTTGCACTTATCCACCATCCATACCCTCCAGTGTGGCTCCACATGAAGGGAATATACCTCAATAGTTGATCATTAGAAATGCTAAGTAGAACAACTTTCCCTCTGGGGTTTTCTGCCAAGTTCTTCCCTATTCTTAAAGCTGGTCATAACAAATGAAGGAAAAAAAATCCTAATCCAGGCATGTGCTGTTGTCAAAGATTATCCAGATACTTCTCCTTGGATCAGTGCCACCACCTGCCTCTCGGGTGCATGGCTCCCTCAGCCTTTCTCCTCTGTCAACACCACATCAGAATGAGTTATCATTTGCACATCAGCAGTTGGCCTCACCAACATGGGGGCCCTTCCCATTTGGTAT
Organism: Mustela putorius furo; assembly: GCF_011764305.1. NCBI lineage: Eukaryota > Metazoa > Chordata > Mammalia > Carnivora > Mustelidae > Mustela > Mustela putorius. The sequence goes on from NW_025421424.1 coordinate 3,803,362, forward strand.
TCCTGACAATGACAGCAGGAAAGAGGAGGCGCAGAAAGTTGCTGGAGGAGACGTGTGAGGGGGATCCCTAACAGCTAACCTGCCCCAGTAACAGACATAGCATCTCCATGTAGGATTCTAGAAAGGGGAAAATCAAAGGATCTCCTTAGAAGGTGGTTAACCCCACTAAGGGTAGCCCAAGTAAGAAATGACCATGTAAAATGGCCCAAATGAGAAAAAAATAAACAGTGAAGTATGTGGTACATGTTTATTAAGATGGTAAGGGTAGCTGGAAAACCTTTTATAAGCTAATTAAAATGAAGAAAATTTAGAAAATAACACATCAAGGAAGACCTTTAAAAGAGCACCGTAAATACAGATGAGATGGCTGGTGTCTTGTGAGTTTTCTCACAAACCATTTTGTCAGAAATTTCAGAGCCTCCTCATCTGGACACCACACGTGCAAGATGGATAATTCTCTGACATGTTCATTCAAGTAAGTTTTACTGAGACCCTAAAACTACCCAATATTTACCAAGCACTTTATAGTTTATAAAACTCTTCATACACATTACCACATCTTGTCTTCCTCTGAACCCTATGAGGCAGTTACTATTATTATTTATTATTTGTGAGTTAACTGAGGCTAACATACTTACACAGCTTACTCAAAATTGTACAGTGTGATGATTAATTTTATGTCTACTTGATTAGGTCATAGTTGCCCAGATATTTGGTTAGACATTATTTCTGGAAGTGTCTGTGAGGGTGTTTTTTTTAAAAAGTTAGACTTTGAATTGGTAGACTGAGTAAACCAGATTCTATCCTACTGGTTCTCTTTCTCTGGAGAACGTTAACTAATACACATAGCTATAGCCAGAATTTGAACATGACCCTCTTGCCACTGGCGTCTACTAAGTGCTTCCAAGCAAACAAGGCAGATAGGAGATACCAGAGCCCTTAGACTGGACATGAAAGTCAAGTGGGGAATAAACTGCCTTTTCTGTGCTTGGGACCAAGGCCTCCAGCAATCAATAACCAGACTGCAAGCCCAGAGGTCTACTATGTGACTCCTGTTGACCTAGGCATGGTGGAAACAAAAAGAGACATAAAACATGTCTGAGGAATCCCTTCCCTAAGCTTGTACCCTATTAAGACACATAAAACAATTATGAAAAAAATGAAGTTGTTAGTGTTGACAAGAATAATGAATGAAGCTTTCCTAAAGGATGCAGGGCTTGATCTCAGAAAAACTTACAGAGGAGAAGGGATGATTTAGTGGCTGATCATAATAAGCAAAGGCATGGAAATAGTGGTAGTCATGATGTTTTAGGGGGGAAAAGGGAAAGTGGAAAGAGCTATTCAAAGGCAAGTTTAAATGTAATATAATGTGTGGGTTAAGAAGAAGATGGGGTGGGGCTGGTAGAAAGAGACCAGATTATAGTGGAAGACTTAGAAAACAAACAAAATCCATCTTTTTAACAAAAACTTTTCTAGTGCCAATTCTAGGCACAAATAAATAGGAACAAAGCCTGCTATCTTTTCTTCAGAAGTAAGTCACTCTCAGTCTTAGGAACTTGGATTCCATATTGGAAGTGATAAGGAGTTGTGAAAGGTTCTTTAGTAGAGGATGACAAAAGGAAAATTTCTCTCCGCATTGCTATAATCTCTCAACCAGCAGAGAAGCAAAGAGGCTACAGAAATGTTACAGACCCACCCATTATTAGGATAGTCTATAGGGCAGGTTATAAGTGTTCTTTTCAGGAAGAATCTGTTTGAATCTGAAGGAGTTCTGGTGTGAGTGACAGGAGCTAGTTTTCATGAGAAGAAACCAATGTATACAGAGATAATAGGGAGTAGGAGTAAGGGGATAAAACGGAAAGGGGCAGGAGGAGCTAAACAGGGAAGAAGGATCCCAGTACAAGAGGAAGGCACTGTTTTCTAGAATCTGGACAAGGTAAGACCCCAGGAATGGGGTACCAAGATAGAAACCCAAACACTAAGATCATGGCACAGGGGCAGGCCTCAGACCCAGAAATAAAACAAAAGCTTGGTGATTAAATCAGAATACAAAATCATTCTAGTCCCCAAAACATGACTGTCTTCTCTTGACCTGGGTTAGGGCTGAGCCTATAGATGGAGATTAGGTTGACCTACCGGAAAACCCAATCAGCTTTAAGACCCAGGAGTCAAATTCATCACAATGTGCATCACTGAAATTTTAAGGAAAAAAAAAAAAAGATTTATTTATTTATTTATTTATTTATATTTATTTATTTATTATTTGACAGAGAGCATGTGCACACAAATGGAAAGGGGAGAGAGGGAGACAATCCCAAGCAGAACCCATGCTGAGCAGGGAGCCAGACAGGAGGCTGATCCCAAGACCCATGAGTTCATGACCTGAGCCAAAATCATGAGTCAGTTACTTAACCAACTGAGCCACCCAGGCACCCCAATCTCTGAAATTTTCTGAGGGGAGCCTCTATAATCTGACTTTATACTAGATATAACCTTCTATCCTGCCTATCTTTATTTTAGCACACTCTTGATTCCAGTCATCCTGGTCCCATCATTGTACCCCCCCAACCCACCGCAACTGATCAACACATCATGCACATACACACACACACACACACACACACACACACTTTTGTTGTGGTTGAGGTTTTGCCTATACCAGCTTTCTTACCTGTAATGTTCCCTTTCCTCACCCAAGTCCTTTTCAGCTCTTCTCTGAAATTGCCATGTTTTGGGGGCTCCTTTCTCTGAGTCAGAGAACTCAGTCCTCTCATTGATTAGCTTCTTTATTGTCATGGCATGGGGATATTTTATAGGTCTGAATGTCACTTACTCATTTTGGTTTCTTCCCCTTAGACTTTATTTCTAGGGGAAATTCATTCAGTTATTCAACTTAGGGAGATTTGGAAAATATTCAACCCTTCCCTTTTCCTGGGCTGAAGAAGGGACAGAATTCTGTTTCCTAACATTGAGACAGCATCAGCAGCAGAAATATAAGATAAAGATTCCACTGGGAATTAGAGGTCAGGTGAGGAAATAGATTGTGGGAAGTTCCTATCTAATATGGCAGCTAAACCAGAGGTGTTAGTGGCCAGAATAAAATAAAAGAGAAAAAAAAAATGGGTGTTTTATATATGTGAGCTGGTATCTGTTTATCAGAGACTGTCAGCACAAACAGGTTATGTTACTGGTATATTTATATACCTATAACGTATTTATAAGTTACAAATATTGTGTTTATAATACTTATAAAACCTATTTATAAGGTCAATAATAAAAATTAAATCCATAATAGCTATAATTTATTGATGTTTATGTGTACCAAATGTTGATTTTTTTTTTTTTGGAGGCTTTTTAAATTCTGCTGCTAATGCCATGGAGTACATGATATTTTTCAGAATATTTGTAAGAGTAATTACAGAAGCAAGGATCAATAATTTTATCTCCTTTTCAATGATGGCATTTCTTTGTAAACTTACATAAAAGTCTTCTCATTATAATACCAACCATGATCAGACTTATTATTTTAATTAGGATTATGGTGACAATATACAATGCATGGGAAAGAGATGATTAACTCTTGATTTCAGAGGCACAACATTCTGGATTAGACATTTGAGCTTAGGTTCGGTATACTGAATTTCTGCCAAGCAAAGTTTCAGCACTCATATTTACCTCAGCTTGAATTCCAATCAGCAAGGATTAGGTTATGTAAAATACATGTCCTCTTTTCAGACAAATGGCTATATTAAGCCTTCAATGAGAATGAAAGAAGTAAGTAAAGTAAAAAAACATATTCTACTTCATGTGACACTGGAAACAATCTGAATTTTAGCTTGGAGGTTTGGAAGATACCTGTCTCTTCTCTTTTCCTGGGTTGCTAAATAGAATGTAGTTAAGTATAAAGCTAGTCTTATTATGGTTATGGTTTTAAGATACATTCATTTTAGAGCAGATCCTTTTATACCAGCATTTCAGAGTTGGAAATGCAACTTATTTAGACAAATCAGGCATTTTTTATTTAAGGAAGCTTAACAGGAAGTTGAACATAAAAATCTTCCATTTTTCCATATTGTCACTGGATATAAATGTGTGTGTGTGGCGGGCGGGGGCTGGGGAGGAGCTGTAATTATGAAGAGGTTCTGAATCCAGCCCAAACCAGTCTTCCTTATTGAACCAGAGAATATTGAAACAAGCTCCCCAGACCTCTCTCCATCTGGTTGCCACAGCTAGCCTTTCTGTTCTGCAAACTTAAGCCCCCATACCTTCCTCCTCTTGTTCATGCTTTTCTCTTCTGCTCTCTCCCACTTCAAAATGTTGAAGAAATGCGATTCACAGAGTCTCTATACTGCCAGCAGCCCACTCCATCTGTTTCCACCCACCGAGTTCCTCCTTAATATTTCTTAGTGCATTGTTCATTTCCCAAGGGCAACATAGGGCCCCGTACATCAGGAAAAAGGAGTAAATCCAGGGTGTGGTTTCATTCAAATCTGCATTTTATATCTATGCTGTTCCCCCAGTAAGTGATTTTGTACAGTTTGTTGCCTATTAACGTGTGACCTTTGACTAGAGGATTTCCTATTCACTGCATATGTGCTCAGTATCCCTCTCTTGTGGTAGATAATGTCTTTGATTACAATGACAGTTACTCCATGCTTGGAAGATTTATTTAGTCTCACTCTCGGAAGATCCTTCTGTTGCATTTTTGGCTTACACTCATTTTCAAAGTTTTTAGGGAGCATTAGAATAAAAGACATTACATTTGACTCTTCCGGAGAATATTCCTATGGTCATAATATATATATTTTTAGGGATTTTACCACCTCACATAGGTTCTCTCCCTCACATTCAAGTGTTTCTATCATTGAACATATTTACTTCATTTTCAGTATTATATAAAGCAAAGAACAAATATCAGTTTCAGGGAAATAAATTCATAAACCTTATTCACACACACACACAAAATGATTCTTCCTAAAAGACAGAAATACACGGGAAGCTGTATATATGGAAGAAGAATTACTGGATATCTACCAACTGGTCAGACAGGAATTCTTAAATGTGGGGATCATCTATTTAAAATGTAAACCTTATTAGGTTTACCTATTGTGCCATCATTTTGTTCTTTTAATTTGAAAGCTGCATTGTCTAGGTTGGACATTAGTTGAAAAAAATAACATAATACTTATGTTTCTGACAGTATGATACACGAAATACAATGAACAACTTTCTCCTTACAAAAATCTTTAATATTCTGAATAAACTTATATTTGAAAAAATACTATATTATTGAGAAGACAGGAATATAAGGAGAATCTCAGGGGCCAAAGACCAAGTAAATTCAGAAACCAGAAAAGTAAAGAGACACCAAAGTGACCATGAACTTTCATTCTATCAGTTCTGCCAGGAGTGGAGAGGCTAGAACAAAGGAGGTCTTTGGTAGGGACCCCTACATAAAACTGAAACTACAGAGCAGTACACTTTTGGTGAAAGAGAGAGCCTAAATGTAGACATATGAATCCCACTCCAGAAAAAGTGATGGCAAAGAAACTTGCTTGCCAAAGCCTGAGTAGTGGATAAAAAATGAATCTCTCCTGAGACTGCAAAACTACAGGCCCACTCTCGTAGGTTTGAAGGTTTGTGACCACAAAACTTCAAGTCTAGAATTAGCATACATGGACCTATGAGAGAAAGACACTTTCAATTCAGGCCTTAAGTATTTCATTAATATAAATTCAGTGAAAAGAAAAGAAGAATAATAAAAATGGTCAAAAAAAACAAAACAAAACACTGTTCCATGAGTAAAACCAGAAACAGCAAAGATATATTCAGTCACACTTAAGATTTCAAATGATAGAACTATCAAGTAAGAATATAAAATAAGTATGTTTACTATGTTAATAGAAAAAATGGAAATATCGGGCACCTGGGTGGCTCAGTAGGTTAAGCATCTATCTGCCTTTGGCTCAGATCATGATCCCCAGGTCCTGGAATTGAGGCCCACATCAGGATCCTTGCTCAGTGGGGAGCAGGCTTCTCTCTCTGCCCCTCCCCCTACTCCCATGCTCTCTGTCACTCTCTCTCTCTCAAATAAGTAAATAAATAAAAACCTTTAGAAAAAAACAAGAATATCAAGTAAGTCAAGGAATAAGACACTCAGACAGAAGGAAGAGAAAGGAAAGAGAGAAAGAAAGAAGAAAAGAAAAGAAGAAAGAAAATGACCGACCAGGCAGATATGAAAAAAAATCACATAGACATACTAGGACTGAAATTAAATGGAAAGAAAGAAATGTTAAACAGCAAGTTAGTCATAGAAAAAGAGGGAATTAATGAATTAGAAGATAAATCTGAATGAATTACAGAAAACTCAATACAGAGAAACAAAGATATGGAAAACAGAATGGATAAATGTTAGGACTAGAGTAAGAAGATCAAACATACATGTCGAAGTTTCAAATAAAAACAATAGAAAAAAATGAAAGACCATATATGTGAAGACACAAATGCTGAGAAAATTCTCAGAATTTATTCAAGATATTAATTGGCAGATACAGGAAGCAACAGGAATCGCAAGCTGGTAAACAGAAAGCAATCCATAACTAGGTACATCATAGTGAAACTATTGAAAACCAAATGTGAAGAGAAGATCCTGATAAAAGCAGAGAAAACATAATGGCTACATAAAAAAAAACAACAAATTAATTTATTGCTGTATTGTCAGCAACCGTGGAAGCCAAAAAATTGGAAAATAATTTCTTCAACATTCTGAAAGAAAGCAATTATCAGCTGAGAATTGTATGCAAAATAAAATTACCTTTTAACAGCTTAGTAACATGAACACTTTTTCATACACATGAAATCTACAGTACTTAATCACCAACAGATTATCATTAAAATAAATCAGAAGGGTTGAACTGCACAAGGAAGGGAAATTATACAGGAGGAAAGGTGTGAGATAAAAGAAGAAATGATGGGTAAAGAATAACCCAAATTGTGGCCAAATCTAAGCAAACATGGACTATCTTTTTGGGGAGAGGACAAAACTGAATGAAGTGCTTGCCAATGGTACAAATGGTACAATGTGCAAATGGCAAGGGGTTGGTGGAATTTAAAGTGGTCCAAAGTTCTTTTTCTGTTTGGGCAGAGACTTTGACAATTTAAGGATGTATGTTAAAATTTCTAAGGTAAATAAAAGAATGTGCATGGAGTGTCTAATTTGTATCTACTATAGGATATAAATGAAGTACTAAACAAAGCCTCAGCAAATAAAAAAATAATAATAAAATGACAAGAAAGGAGCCAAAACACAGATAGCTAGAAAAGCAGAACAAAAAGAAAGTACAAAATAATACAGTAGAAATAAATTCAGATCAGTTTCCAGCCATAGTAATTGGTATATAAAAATAATAGACCTTAAGGCAAAAACCATTCTTTAGAAGCAACAGAATCACTACACAATGACAGAAAATTGCATATTACTAATAAGACACGATAATTCTAAACTTGTATGAAGCAAATGACACAGCTTCAGCAGGTACAGAACAATATAGAAATTTGATAAATTTCAAGGATGAATTTAAAAATCTACTTTTAAGGAAAGAGATTTTAACACCTTTCTAAATAACTGATAACTAACCAGACAATAAATCAGTAGGAATATTGGGGAAAGAATGAATAATATGAACTCAGTCTTAGCTCTTTACAGACCCCACTACTTTCATCAATAAGGAAAACTCATTCATTTTAAGGACACATAAAACATTTACAAAAATTGGACATAGATGTGTTCATAAGATATACATCATAAGATGTCAATAAGTTTCAAAGAATAAACATCATTCAGAATAAATTAATATAATTAAGTCAAAAATGAATATTAAAAGGATAACTGGGAAAAAATCCCCACATTCAGAAACATAGACTTGCATTTCTAGTAACTTATGGATCAAAAAGAAATTATAATGAAAATTAGAAAATATAAAGCAATAATACAATAGTACTTACCAAAACTTGTGCTAGAAAGCTAAAATAGTACTTACCAGAAAACACTCGGTCTTAAATGATTATATTAGCAAAAAGAAAAAAATAATAATAACAAAACACTAAAATTAACATAGTAAACAACAACCTTTATAAATTTGAAAATAATAGAATACAATGTAGTAAGTAAAAGGGAATAATAAAGAAGTAAAAAATTATAAAATAAGAAACATACAATAGAGAGAATCAAAAAGCCTAAAGTTGTTTTTATTTTTTGTTTTATTTTTTAGAAACAGAGATTAGGCAGGGAGGTAGAGGGAAAGAGGGAGAACGAATTCCAAGCAGACTCCACACGCATTGCGGAGCCAGACTCATGACCCTGAAATCATGACCTGAGCCAAATCAAGTGTTGGACACTTAACCGACTAAGCCACCCAAGCACCTCCCAAAGTTGTTTTTAGAAAAGTCTAATAAATTAGCAAATCTCTGGAAAGATTACTCAAGAAAAAAGAAAAACCCACATACACAACCTTCCGATTGAAGGAAGAGATACAGTTACGTACCAAAATAATGGAAGAATACTATAACTTCAAACGATTAACTTTAAAACAAAAATGTAAATTTTTTAAGAAAAGTGTAACTGCTTTAAAGTAACTCAAGGGGCACCTGGGTGGCTCAGTGGGTTAAAGCCTCTGCCTTTGCTTCAGGTCATGATCCCAGGTCCTGGGATTGAGCCCCGCATTGGACTCTCTGTTCAGCTGGGAACCTGCTTCCTCCTCTCTCTCTTCCTGCCTCTCTGCCTACTTATGATCTCTGTCAAATAAATAAATAAAATCTTTAAAAAACTCTTTAACTCAAGAATAATGAAGAAACCTAAATAATGTTAAAACTGTTAAGGAACACAAAATTTAATTAATATCAAACTGGATGTTAAATATTTTTTTCAAAGAACAAACAAACAGGAGCATCTGGGTAGCTCAGTCTGTTAAGCATCTGCCTTCAGTTCCCTTTGTTTCATGATCTTGGAGTCCTGGGATCAAGTTGGGCATTGGGCTCTCTCTCTGCTCAGTGGAAAGCCTGCTTCTCCCACTTCCTCTGCTTTTCCTGTACCCCACCTCATGCTGACTCTCTCTTGGGCTGTCTCTAGCTCTCCCCCCCCCCTCAAATAAATGCAAATCTTTAAAACAAACAAACAAGCAAAACCAGAAAACCTCACCATACCCATACAGTTTTGTAGATGACCTTTTCCAAAAAATCTGGGAACTGATAATTCTAATTTTATTCAAACTCTTCAGCAAACAGAAAAAGAAGAAAAACTTCCCAGTCCATTTGATAGACTAATATAATTTTGTTATCAAAACAAAACTAGGACAGTATAAAAAAGAGAATTACAAGTGAATTCCCTTTGTGGACAGAGATAATTTTAATTCTCCTCAAACAATAAGAAGGATTGGGTTGAATTTAACTTAAAAGAATTAAAATATTGACTCAACGTAACAATATATGAAAATGCCAAGAAATTTTCTTTTCAGCCAGCAGAAAACAAGAACACTAAGTTTGGAGACCCTAGAGGTTTGCATCAGTAGACATTATTCTCTGTTTCGTGACAGAATAACTCACGGCCTTCAATTCCTGATAGCAGGAGTCAGGTGAATGAATAGACCACGTGGGACCTCTAATGATGGATCTCATACAAATCCTTTCATGTCTGTAGCAATCATAAGATGCCACCAAGGACAAACACCTTCATAATAACCTCATCACTCTTTTTTTTTTTTTTAATAGTAAAATGGGTTTTTATTTTCTATATATTTACTTTTAAATTTTTTAAGTTCAAATTAGTTAACATAGTATATTATTAGTAGAATAATTAGAATTAGTGTATTATTAGTAGAATCTAGTGATCCATCATTGCATAGAACATCCGGTGCTCCTTACATCAAGTGCCCCCCTTAATGTCCATCACCCAGTTAAGCCATCCTCCCACCAACCTCCCCTCCATCAACCTTCAGTTTGTTTCCTAGAGGTAAGAGTCTCTTACAGCTTGTCTACCTTTCTGATTTCCTCATATTTTATTTTTCCATCCCTTCCCCTATGTTCTTGGTTTTTGTTTCTTAGATTCTACATATGAGTGAAATTGTATGGTGTTTGTCTTTCTCTGACTGATTTATTTCACTTTCCATAATAGGCTCTAGCTCCATCCACTTCACTGCAAATGGCAAGATTTCATTCTTTTATGACTGACTAATATTCTTCTCTCTCTCTCTCTCTCTGTGTGTGTGTGTGTGTATCACATCTTCTTTATCCATTTATCAGTCAATGGACATCTGGGCTCTTTCCATATTTTGGCTATTGTGGACATTGCTGCTGTCAACATTGGGGTGCATGTGCCCCTTCAAATCAGTAGTTTTATATCCTTCAGGTAAATACCTAGTAATGCAATTGCTGGGTCTTAGGGTAGTTCTATTTAACTTTTTGAAAATTAAAAGAAACTCCGTACTGTTTTCCAGAGTAGCTACACCAGTGTGTATTCCCATCAACAGTTTAAAAGGGTTCTCCTTTCTCCAAGCTTTGCCAAAACCTGTTGTTTCCTGAGTTGCTAATTTTAGCCATTCTGACAAGTATGTGGTGATATCTCATGTGGGTTTGATTTGTATTTCCCTAATGCCAAGTAATGTTGAACATTTTTTCATGTGTCTGTTGGCCATTTATATATCTAAATGTCTGTTCATGTCTTCTGCCCATTTCTTGACTGGATGATTTTTGCTTTTGTTTTTTTGGGTGTTTGATAAGCTATACATTTTGGATGCTAGCCCTTTATCTAATATGTCATTTGCGAATATCCTCTATTCAGTAGGTTGTCTTTTAGCTTTGTTGACTATTTCCTTTGCTGTGCAAAAGATTTTATCCTGATAAAGTCCCAATAGTTCATTTTTGCTTTTGTTTCCTTTGCCTCTGGAGACACATAGTAATAACCTGATCATTCTTTAAAGAACTCTGTAGTCAAAATGAGATGTGAAAGAGGTTAAGAATACGCCACACAAACAGGAAGTAGTAAATTGCTTATCAAGTGTCCCAGTCACTTTTATGCTGGAGTGTGTTTTAAAGAGAGATTTAAACAAACAAACAAACAAACAAAAAAAAAAACCCAGAGGACAAAGAGTTGAAGGAAGAGAAATGAGGGTGGAGAGGGAAATGGATCATCAGTAGAGATAATACAGTTTTGAAAGTGGGGGAATGGAGTATGGTGGGAGAAAAACATGTGAAAATAAACTATAGTGAGTGTGAGTGGTATCAGCCCTTGAGAGTACTAAAACACTAAAGTAAAAATTTAAGTTAGTAACTGAGTTCTAAGCCACATGAGAGTAGGGAGAGCATCCATCATGTTCTGAGCATAGGTCCTGGCATATAATATAGACACTCAACGTGAATGAATGACTGAATGGATGCATAGCTAATAAACTATTAGCAGGGTAAAAGGAACCATGTGGTATTGGATTAGAGTGATAAATATTAGTATGAATTTGTGTTACCCAAATTGGTATATAGAGAGATAATTATGTACATATAAGTGTATATTCATAGGTTATTTCTTAATTCTACCTAGTGAAAACACCTAGAAACAAACAACACTCTGGTAGTTACAAGCATTCTTAGCACCTAGATCTGGGTTTTTCATTCCATTCTCTAATAAAAAGAACCAGGGCTCTTTGGAGAAATGGCTGATTCTAGGGTTGGGGCAGAGAATATGCAATATGAGCCTGGGACGTTTGATAGTACCAGAAGGGGTTAAATAAAGAGAGAGAGAGAGAGAGAGAAAACAATGAGGGAAGAATGTGTCAAAGAGACCCAGAAGCCAACTGAAAGAACTCCCTGTGGTCAAAGCTAGAACAATTAAGCTAAGCACCAAATACATAAAGTAGTACTGGATTATAACCTGAAGAATAAATTAAATATTTATGAACCCTTACTGATAGAAATAAACAATTGTATAAATAAATGGTAGTGAGTAAAAGATTTCCGATATAGAATTTCAAATACTTATGTAGACACTGGCTCCCTCAGGGAGGTGGAGCGTAACTCCCCATATCTGAAGAGTGGGCTGTCCATAGGTCCATAGTGGTTTTCTTTCAAACAGTATTATTATTTTTATTAGAGAATGGAATGAAAAACCCAGATCTAGGTGCTAAGAATAATTGGTGGTGGAGAGTGCTACTTTTTAGTGGAGAACCCTACCAACCACTACCTTAGCTAGGTGTTCAAGGTTAACATCCTCAGTGAGCCATGTTGACAGCATGTACCTTGGTATCATGCTGATAATTAGCACTTTGTGTCTTCACTTACTCCCTAATCCTATAACCCCAGTCTACACATAAGAGAAACATCAGACCAAAATCGAGGGACATTCTGTAAAGTATCTTAGCATTTCAAACTGTCGAAGTCCTGGAAAAGCAAGGAAGTTTGAGAAATTATCAGATTAGAGGAACCTAAGGAGATAGAGTATCTAAATTAAATGCAATATCCTGGATCTTGGAACAGAAAAGGGACATTAGGTAAGAACTATTAGTTAATAATAGCATATCAATATTGGTTCATTAGTTGTAACATACTAATTTAAGAGTTAATAATAGGAGAAACTGGAGTAAAATGGGATTCAGGCACTATCTTTACAACTTTTCTGTAAATCTGAAACTACTCTAAGAACTTTCTCAAAAAAATATTAAGTAACTATTATTGAGGACATAGTATATGCCAACTCCTAAGCAGTTACATCTACTAAGTACTGTAATCTTCACAACAACCCTATAATGCAAACATGATTATCCCATTTCATAAGGAAACTGAAGTAAAAAGGGGCAAATTAATTTGCCCAAGGTTGTTACATAGCCAGGAAGGGCTGGAGCAGGGAATGGAGCCTAAGAGAAATAATTTTTCCCTTCTTATAGAAGATGATCTCAAGAAGTGTCTCTTAACATCATGATTTGATTCTCTGATTTTTAATAGATCTGTTGTGTTGAGGATGGAGCTTATGGAAAGTTAAAAAGCTAATATTGAGGCATTTTGGAAACTATGGTAACAAATAGATTAACAGGGTTTCAAACTCCCACTAGAGCGATCGGGGTGGGAGAGAGATTATGGGTATAAATGTGAGTAACTTAAGCTTTATAAAAACAATTTCAATAAAATGAGGAATTTACTTAGTGGGATAAATTGGCAGTGGTTATTACCCAAAAGTATAGTAGGGAAAATGGCCATACTCTAAAGGATTAAGACAGCTGGCTCAGGTAGAGTGCATACCATTATGCGAAAATAATCATAAAAGTTTTAAAACGTGGATAATTGTCAAATTGTGTAACTTGATTGTGAACAAAATTAGAAGCCTAAAGATTACAGTCAGCTGAAGGGGGGAAAAATCTTTAGGAGCATAAAGAAGGCACTGCTATGCATAAGAGAAAAAGTGAAGTGCAACAATCAAAGCATAACAAAGAATGAGGTTTGGTTTTGTTTAATATAGTAGAGAATTGAAATCTAAGAAAGAGTCAATGAAGCCATTATTTTGGTAGGCAAACCTAGAAATGGTTGGCTCCCGTAAAGGAAATGGTGGAAGACCTGAATAGATTCATTCAGAAATAGTGTGAGGCAGAGAAAGCAGCCTCTAATATAACCTTCAGCAATACGATTGACTTGTGCATTGGCTGAAATTATTTTATGTTTGAATGAGTCTTTTCTTATAATCTTCCTTTTCTTCCTAGTGCTGGACTTGGACTTTCTTTTTCTTCATATTGTTTCCTTATTTCCATTTATATCAGCCATAAGGCAGAGCCTTCATTAGATGTTTTCTGAGAATGTGTGTTCAGAAAGGGACAGAAATAGAGTAGGAAATTTTCCTTAATATAAGCAAATCTCTTCTCTTTTTTCAGGCTGACATCTTCACAAAACAGAAAGTAGATTTCAGTAAGGTTTCCTTCCTATTATATTGTTACCAGAAAGACTCTACATTTCAATGAAATCTCCTCTTAAATTTCTTAAAAACATAAAAGATGTCAGTACTATGAATATTACTTTATACTTCACATAGAAGCCAATGATTATCAATATCTGAAAAAAAAAGATGTCAAATAAAATACATATAATAAAAACTATGTGTTGTAATAAAGGTGATTTTTCAAAGAATTCACCACATATTAGACTACAGGAAATGTAATTTTTTAAAAATGCACTCTTGGGGCACCTGGGTGGCTTAGTCAGTTAAGTGCCGACTCTTGATTTCAGCTCAGCTCATGATCTCATGGGTCATGACATGGAGCCCCAAGTCAGGCTCCACACTCAGCGGGGAGTCTGTTTGAGATTCTCTTTCTTCCTCTCCCTCTGCACCCCCTCCCCCTCACGCATGCTCTCTTTCTCTCTCTCTAAAATAAATAAAGTGCAGTCTTGGAAGACCAGTGTATTTAGTAAGTGCTCTCCAGAGAAACATAAGCAAGAGAATATATAGATATAGGTACAAATATGGACACAGATAGACATATAACATCTTTTCTTCCTAAAAGATCGTTCCGTGGTCTGGCACATGATTTAGTGAAGGCTCACCTCAACCACAGGTTTTGAACTTTGTACACAGTAAAAAGAAAGTTATTATTTAACATAGCACAAATTTGTAAGTGACAGACATCTGACAAAACATTAAGAAATCAAACATTTAGCTAAGCATTTAGAGAAATGACTTACCATGAGTTATGGATTTTAAAACCGTCCCCAAAGGATTTACAGCAAATCCCTTCACTGAAGACATTTAAAATTAGATTCAAAGAAAAACTTGAGTGAGAGCATACTGGAGTGAAAACTCCCACACTAACAAATATGAAACAGATGAATTTTAGCTTTTTCTATTTTTAATATCTACAACTGTTATTTTTCTGATTCATTAAAAAAGAGATTTGGTATTCTAAACTCTTGGCCACAAAAAACATGGAATAAAATAAAAATTAAATCAGCATCATTTAATTACGGTTCCAGAGACCTATAGATATATGACAAGACATTCCAGGCCAAAACCGTAAACTTTGAATATTGTTTTTATCATTCACAGAAACAGAGGGTTCTTAGGGAAGTTCTTCTTTAGAAAATGATCTACTCCCAAGCTTCCCACAATCCACTGGGGATTCTGACTTGCGAGCTCTGCAGCTGATTTTAATTGCCACGATGATGCATAGAGAGAGATGTGATATCTGGAATAACTGACTTCTAAACAATGAGGGGCTTTAAAGATTAAAGTCAACACTTTAAATTGCACTCACAACTGAATAGGAAGCAAATGCTGACCATAGAATGCAGGTGTAACATTCTCCATATGTTTTGAAACTTGTAGCTGAAAGAGATCAAGCCCTCTGCATCACACGCAATAAAAACTCAAGGACAGTGCATTACAACATTCTGTTTTGAAGGTCAGAGGCGTGAGGCTCATGATGGTAAATAGAACAAACATATTGTGAGAAGTGTTCTTAGACATAGGATGCCAGTCTGAAAAGTCAGCACACATCTGTGAGAACTTCCCAGCAAAGGCAAGCAGAGTGTTCTAGCTAAATATTCCCTGAGTGCCTGAAATGTTGGCCTGGAAATGAATGGGTCCATGGATCCTGATGTTACCTGACAACAGTTAAGAACACTAGATGCGTGAGGAGCTGGCTAGATCCTTTCAGGTATGAGAAATAATGCTTGACTTCATGCCTAAATAAGAGTTCTCTGAACACTATAAAATTGAAGTATAAAGCCTTTAAAAATAACTTATTCCATAATCATAATATCCTTAAGAAACAGTACATCCCTAAAAGTAGACAGTCTTTGGTGAACAAAACAGTATTAAATGCAAAAATTAAGTGAAACAAGCCAGGAGTAACCCTGCCAAAGAGAAAGAAAATCCTCCAAATAGTCTAGTTTTGTTTTAGCCACTGACATATGGGAAAATTTATGTAGTAAAGTATATGCTTATAAAGTTTCAACTTATATTTAGTTGGGGAAACAATTTATTATACCAAAAAAGCATAAATGTGTGACAGATGGCAATGCTTTTTTTTTTTTTCTTTTCTTTTTCTCTTCTTGGCAGGGTCCCTTTTTTGGGGGAATGGCTTTCACTTCTTAAAACTATGACCATTGTCATTCACACCTATTTTCTGAAATTAAACAGACCAGTTCTATGATGAAACCTCCTATAAATTTGGTTACTGTAAAATGTCTTCCCCTTTTGTATCATAAATTATCTACAGTGCCACTTTCCCTAGAATAATGAAATAGGCCAAAAGTAGGCAAAAGGCATAGAACTTTCGTTTCAAATTCTCTAAATCTGTTTCAAAGAAGTCTACATAAAAGTCTTCTACAAAATCTTTTATTCTTTTAGGACTTTAATGAAGGAGACTATAAAAGATCATATCGGAAGTACATCCTTCCGTCCTGAAATCTCTATTTTTCACATTTAAAACGTTCAATTCCTCTAAATCATTTGCTAGATCATAATTTATGTTCACAGATGTCTTAGTGAAGGGTCACGGTTTGCTTTCTGAAAAATGAGCAAAAATCTCCATAGGTGTATGTGACATAAGCAGACGAATTTATTGTATTGCTCTAATATGCAAACCCTGCTTTAAGGAATCTATTAACGTGATAAAGAAGTGAAGGAATGTACTGTAGAAGCAGGTGGAGGGCAGGGTAAAGGGTGGAAAGAGGGTGGATACCACTGACTATAGTCACCAGAAGGTCAAGGATTGGACATTTTACCCTCCACAGTGGCCAGCCCTGCATGTTTTCTCAGCCCAAGCTTGTTTTCTCAGGCCGATGGGGGAAGGCCAGCTACTGTTAGATTTATTAAAAGCTGACTCTCAAATGAAAATTATCAGAAATGTTAGA
Source organism: Mustela putorius furo (assembly GCF_011764305.1). NCBI lineage: Eukaryota > Metazoa > Chordata > Mammalia > Carnivora > Mustelidae > Mustela > Mustela putorius. The sequence continues at coordinate 3,820,240 of NW_025421424.1, forward strand.
GTAGTTAGGGTAACTCTAGCTGCTATAACCAATGCCAATATTTCAGTAGCTTCAGAAAATAAAAGTCTATTTTTCATGCACTTAGTGGTCCCAAGCAATGCCTTTGGTGGAGAAAACAAGGTAGCACTCAGGAGTAAGGGAGACTTTGGTACCTCTGTGTCACAATGATCATTCAGAAATGCAGGGCTTTCTGTGTCACCCCAATATCTGGGCAGATCAAGGAAGGGCATGAATAATGCTTGCAAGATATTTTTAAGGGCCAGACTTGGATGCGCCCATATATCATTCTGCTCATGTACCCTGGCTAGAACTCAGTCACATGTTCCCATCAAAGGATAAGAAAGACTGAAAAATGTCTTCCGACTCTCACAGCAGGAGGAAAAAGAATGAAATGTTTGATGAATAGCTAGTCAGTTTTTACCACAGTATATGTCACAAAATTTTGTTGCTGCAAAAACTGGAGTTAGACAGCTGTCACTTATAAGACGAAGCTAGTGACACTTTCTCTGCAGTTTTAAAAAAACAATCTTACTTTTTTGTCCTCATTCCATTTTTTCCGTTCATTCCTCTTTCTTATCTGCAACCCATCTTATTAATCATCTGCTAGCAATTTGGCTGAACCAATTGTCCATAATGTTTTATATTGAAATATGCATTCACATTCAAGAAGAAAGAAAATTAGTAACATAGTATGACACACATAAACATCTAGTTAAATTTTTTATAAAATCTAACTGGAAGCCCAACAAACTTTTTACTGCTTCTCTAGTAAAAATGAAAGACCTTTTTCCCAGACGGTTTAAACCCATGTGAAGAGTTATGATCAAAATGAAGAATGATGTAATCAATGAATATATATATATATATATATATATATATATATATATCTGAAAGTGATTGGTCTTTATATTCAAACTGCAACCCAAAGAACAGTTTTCACCTAATAAAGAAAAATTTAATGATGAACAAAATTTTGGAGAAATTTCTATGATAATGTATCAGTGGCAGCCTAGGTGGTTGCAGAAACCCTCAGGAAAATCTCTTTCTGCATGATTCCTCTGGGCTCACTACGCATCAGACATTTTATTCTCATAACAAGAGAGGGCCTAGAGGTATGACTTGCTACTAGGCTGCATGGATCTAGTCCCTCCCAGAAGACAAATAACATATTTAGACACAATGCAACATTTAGACACATTGTAATAAGACATATTGCAGCAAGAAAGGAAAAGTGGATGTTTTTTGTAAATTTCCTATGAAAAGACTATTTCTAGAAATTGTGCTTTCTCTTTAATAATCTGTATTAAACAACTGAGGCAGGAGGAGAAATTTTCCCTTCATTGGGCCAAATTATGAATAGGAGTTGGGAAGCAGCAGCATCTTTAAACCCATTCCACCTCCCCAAAACGAAGTGAGATAGTGGCTGGATATCACCATGACCATCACACATAATTTATTCCTCAAAGAAAGCAACAAAAAGCATTAGAACATCTTCCCCTGTAGAAGGTCAGCTGGCAGGTTGTGCTGAATGAAATTAAGCCGCAGGTCACATGGGTCACCTTAGCCATCCCTGGTCCATTGGGATCATTGAAGCATCTCACCTCTGGGCAAGTTCCAGGTTCAGGGGAATAGTTAGACATTGCATTTTACAGGTACTGAAAGCAAAACACCTTCGATTGAGTTTTGCCCTGTCTGACCTTAAATCAGTTTTATTGTAATAAAAAAATAAACAAAAGTAAGCCTAGGCCCCCAAATGGTGGCATCTCTCATTTTGGCAGTCCTAAAACTGTTGTAGAGGTTAATTAAATGCACTGGATTTGTGAACCCGGACAATCCCAGATTCTAACCCTGGTGCCGTCAGTCACACACTGTGAGACTTGCAAGAAGGTGGTTGTAAGAATTAAATGATAGAACTATATACAGGATATAGCAGTGATCGTGAAACAGGAGCTGTTGTTATTATGATTACTATTATTACTGTCATTATTATTTGGGGGAATCTGACCACCATCTTTAGGATCTTTAGGTAGTGGTGAGCGTGAGGGAGGCAGGGGGTGGAGGGGAAGAAACACTGCTTACCGGTGGGGGGACAGCTTGAGAGAACTGGCTCTGATTAGGCAGAGAAGACAACCTAGAAAGACCTTAATCCCCAACTACAGTTTTATAAAGGATCTCTTAGAGAAGTGCTCCCACTTGTTTAGGAAGTCCCTGGGAGGAGGACCCACCCAAGGCTGAAGCTAAGGATGGAGGTCAGGGTGATAAATTTGCATATAAGGAAGCAGTCCGAGCCGATTAGTATGAGTGAGGAAATGGCATGGGATGTCTCTTAAGGAAATCAGCTCTCCATTCTAGGTTGCCCAGGGTCGAAAAAATCTTGGTGTCCAAGTCTTGGGTGGGATTCCAGGGATTTTGAGTTTCTAGACAATGCCTTGGGCCAGAGAGGCTCCAAGAAGCAGCAGAGGGGCCAAGCGAGTAAAAGGAAGTAAGCAGACCAGTTCCAGGCCAGCCTCGGCCTGACCTCTCCCATTTGCACAGTTGTGCCGCTGGAAAATCCTAAAATTTAATCAAGGAGTCTAGGAGTCCGGCCTGAGGGTTGCCGCGCACGCTGGTTGCTATGGAGACGGAAGCGGTTGGCCTGTGGATTAAGAGCAGGTTTGGGGGAGGGGAACCGAAATCGTTCAGAAACTGGGCGTGGCTTCGGTTGCTATGGCAGCAGGGACGCTTATTCCAGGCCTGAGCCCAGTTTAGACCGTCCATGCTCCTCCCGTCTTTTGCATGGCACCCAAGAAAGAGAAAGGCGGGACTGTGAGCAACAGTTCTAAGATATGGGAACCCTCGCTCATCGGTGCACACTTCAATCAGGTGAGCTCCGAGCCCCGGAAATCCTTTCCGACCCCCGCAGTGCCAGAGCTCCGCCAGAGCCTCCAGACGGCGCTGCCAGGCGCGCCCTCTCTTCCCGACGCCCCGTCGCCCCTGCCGAAAACAGTTCTTGATCCCGCTCTCCCCAGAAGGATCGCTCCTCCCACGAAAGACCCGGGGTCCCATCAACGGAGAATGAGCGTTGAGGGCAGAAGGAAGGGGACACCGGGTGAATCAGTGCGATTTCAAAGTGTGGAGAAAGCTGAGTGGTGGGGAACAGACATGACACCTCAGGATCCTTTTCGGCCGAGTCGCCCAGACGGCACTCCAAATTACACTGGAGCCGTCTTTAAGAACTTTTCTCTTCCTCCTGACTTCTCCTGGAGGACAGGAATCCTGCTGATTCACCCGTAGCCTGGCCTATAGTAGGGCTTCACTGAATGCTGTAGGAAAAGAGACATGCAGCAGCTAAGATATCAATGTATTTCATACAAGTGAGCTTTCTGCGGGTAGGAAAAGATGAAATTCTTATGCAATGCCCTGATACCATGATATCAAACTTTTGAAATATTTTGAAGGTACTGTAAGATATCAGAGTACTGATGGATTGGCTGCTAGAAGCATCCGTAGGGTAGCAAAAAAGAACCAGGCAGTCTGTAACCGACCTGCCAGAGGACTTCAAATTGCACAGCACCCCCAACGGACTCGCTCCCTACCCCACTCACACCCACCAACATTTAGTTCACTGGGGAGGCCAATAGCTCCTCTCACCTGTTGCTGGGAATCCACTTCCACACTTAGTTGTTTCTGAGTCCAAGATAACATTTAGATGGAGAAAGGCTGATTCTGGGAATTGCAGTCTGCCATTCCAATGTATTTTAAAAACTGAAAAAAAATCTTTTTTCATCTTCTGTGTGTGTGGATAATGCACTAGAAAATCATCACTTAAGGGAAAAACATATCCAAAGTCTCATTTGTCCTTATTTTCTACTGTACTGCTTTTTTCTCTAAGAAAGGTAATTCTGTCTGATATGGAATTCTACCTGATGAAGAATTTCATGAAAGTGGTTAAGATTCTGCTGATGCTGACATGACGTCATGGAATTTGGGGTTATTTCTTTAACTTTAAGAATGAAGGATGTCAGCTCAGTAATTCTCAGTTACGTCCTCAGATTCTGAAAGATGTTTTTCAAAATAGTCTGTATAAGCACCCTCTCTTTTGCTTTTGTAAGTCAGCCCTAGCCAAAATAGCTTTTTCTCCATTTGCTTTGGGATTGTGAAGGCCAAGTTTGGGCTTGGAGTGAAACTTTCTGCTTGAATTATAAACTGCTGAACAACAGAATTTGATGGAGGTGCTGACACTGCATTAGCTTTAGTGTTGCAAATATGAAGCTATAATTTTCCTAGTTGAATGGAAAACCTAAAGGCACTATTTTTCCTTATGGCTTGAAAACCTGAAATAATACTCAGCTTTCTCAGTTCTGCTCAGAAAGTATAATTTCAATAAATCTTACATATTAAAAGAAAGAATTTGAACTCAAAATAATACATAGTCTTAACTACAAAGGATGAACTTCTTCAGTTTGTTGAATACATGTTTTTTAATAGCAGGAGAAGACAACTGCCCACTGTCTCCTCTCATATATCTTTTTTTCTCAGTTTGATTTCATGTCTGCTCCAAGAGGAAAATTCCTGGATTAACCCAGCAGTCCAATGCCCAGAGGCATGCCTTAACCACCAATGTAACAGACTCTGAATTTGCGTTAAAGCTGACTCTAGAGGTGTGAATTCCTTATTCTCAGGGTTTAGCCAAGTGCACATAGTGGGTACTCAAAAACTGTTTTGCCTTGGCACCCAAAGTTTCCTTCTGTACAGTTGCTATTCATGGAAATATTGCATTCCAGTATGTGCAGTTGTGTGTATGTGTGTGCGTGCATGCGCTGGGGGTTGAGAGAAAAGGAAGACTCTCAGTCTTCCATAAGCCAGTTTTTAGAATTAGCTGATTAAAGAATTCACATCAGTAGTGTATAGAACTCATGTTCACAGGGAGCTGCACTAGACTTAAAAGAGAACCAACAAATTTACAATTTGGTTTCAATGAATCTACCTTGTATCTGTATTTTGGTAACTAACTTCTAGTCTCTATCTAGTCATTTAGTGCTTAGTAACAGACTGTCTTGTATTATTTGCTATCATTTCGTGTTTTAGGACCAACTAACATGTACTAAAAAAGGAGCAATTCTGGGGTCTGGATGGCTCGGTCTGTTGAGTGTCTGATTCTTGTTTTCTGCCAACATCATGACCAGGTTGGGCTCTACACTCAGCATAGAGTCTGCTTGAGATTCTTTTCTCTCTCTCTGCTTCTCCCCACCAATAAACAAAAAAAGAAACAAACAAATAAATACTGTCTTTAAAAAAATTAGCAAATAACCCAACATGACCTTGCGGAAAACAAGAATCAGACACTCAACAGACGGAGCCATCCAGACCCCAGAATTCCTCCTTTTTTAGTACATGTTAGTTGGTCCTAAAACACGAAATGATAGCAAATAATACAAGACAGTCTGTTACTAAGCACTAAATGACTAGATAGAGACTAGAAGTTAGATGAATGTGGGCTGGGATTGTCAGGGAATGTTTTGTAAAATAACTTGCCTTTAGCTAGGCCCTAAAGAATGGGGAGAATTCGAGTAGGTAAAATGAAGGAGAGTGATTATTTTGGGTAAGGAGGCCATGCTTTAAATAAATCTGGAACATTTAAATTGAGAAAGAGAGATATGGATTAGACTGCTTCTGGTAAATATTGCTCCTGCATTAAGCCCACCAAATAGTCATTTACTAACTTGCTATCTGTATATATAAAACATTTGTCTTATTAATATACATGAAATATCACACCTCAAATTAGATAAAAAAAATATTTAGGCATAGTGGCAATAAGATTTTAAAAACACATCTTAATGTGGACTTGTACATGACAAAGACATTATATTTAAGATCTCCAGCAGCATTAAGGAGTTAAAGATTTTTTTTCAAAGATAAATAAAATATTTTCATTTATATTTTCATATATATTTCAATTATTTCAAATATTTCAATAGAGGCTGTCTTGTAGAGGCTGTCAAGGCAGCCTCTATCGGTCACATGAGAGGAAAATGTGTTTAACGTAAGCACTTGGTGACTGAAGGTGCTATCTGGAGACAGCCTGGTCTAAGATATTTTTATTTGTATTTTGGGGAAGTGTAAAATATAATAACATGAAATTTGCCATTTCAACCATTTTTTTAAATTTATTTTTTAAAAGATTTTATATATTTATTTGACAGAGAGAGGCGGGTAGCATAAATAGGCAGAGTGGTAGGCAGAGAGAGAGGGAGAAGCAGGCTCTCTTCTGGCCAGAGACCCTAATTCAAGGCTGAATCCCAGGACCCTGGGATCATGATCTAAACCAAAGGCAGGTGCTTTACCAACTGAGCCACCTAAGCACCCCATTTCAACCATTTTTAAATGTACTATTTGGCGAAATTGAGTACATTCCTATTGTTCAACCATCATCATCAATTATCTCCAGAACTGCTTCATCTTCCCTGATTGAAAATGTACCCTTTAGTAACGCCTGGGTGGCTCAGTTGGTTAAGCGTCTGCCTTCAGCTCAGGTCATGATCCCAAGGTCCTGGAATTGAGTCTTGCATGGGGCTCCTTGCTCAGCAGGGAGCCTGCTTCTCCCTCTGCCTTCCACTCCCCCAGCTTGTGCTCTCTCTCTTTTTCTCTGACAAATAAATAAATAAAATCTTAGAAGAAACTACACGCTTTAATGAATTCCCTATGCCCCTCTTCCCCCAGCTCCAGTCAACCACCATTCTATCTTATGTCTCCATGAATTTAACTAGTTTAGGTATTTCATGTAAATATAATCATCCAGTACTTGTCTTTTTGTGACTGGCTTATTTCACTTAGACATATATATATGTCCTCAAGGTTCATTCATGTTGTAGCATGAATTAAGATTGGCTTGTCTTTTTTTTTTTTTAAGATTTTATTTATTTATTTGACAGACAGAGATCACAAGCAGGCAGAGAGGCAGGCAGAGAGAGAGGAGGAAGCAGGCTCCCTGCTAAGCAGAGAGCCCGATGTGGGACTCGATCCCAGGACCCTGAGATCATGACCTGAGCCGAAGGCAGCGGCTTAACCCACTGAGCCACCCAGGCGCCCCAAGATTGGCTTGTTTTTAAGGCTGAATAATACTCCATTGTATGTACAGAGTACATTTTATTTATCTAGTCATCCATTGACGGTCACTTGGTTTGCTTCTAATTCTTGGCTACTATGAATTATGTTGCTATTAATATGACTGTACACATTTTACAAAAAAATTACAAGTGTACAAAATCTATTTGAGTCCCTATTCCTACTTACAGTTTTTTTTTTTTTTTTAGTATATATCTAGAAGTAGGAATTGCTGAATAGTGCGATAATTCTATGTTTAATTTTTTGATGAACTGCCATAATATTTTTCACAGTAGCTGTACCATTTTATATTCCCCCCAGCAAGGCATCAAGTGTTCCAAAGTTTCCACATCCTCACCAATACTTTAAAATTCATATATATATATGCCATCCTAATGAATGCAAAGTGCGATTTCATTATAGTTTTAATTTGCATTTCCCTAATAATTAGTGATATCAAGCATCTTTTTAGGTACTTTTGGCCAATTCTGTATCTTTTTTTTGTTAATATTTTATTTATTTATTTGAGAGAGAGAGAGAGAAAGCAAGTGTGAAGTGGGGGAAGGGATGAAGGAGAGAATCTCAAGCAGACTCCAAGCTGAGTGTGGAGCCCCACGTGGGGCTCAGTCCCAGAGCACTGAGATCATGCATGACCTGAACCAAAACCAAAAGTCAGGCACTCAACTAGCTGAGCCACCCAGGCACCCCAAATTGTATATCTTCTTTTGCCCATATATTCTTTTAAGATTTTACTTATTTATTTATTTGAGAGAGAGCATGCACACACGAGTGCTGGGGAGGAGCAGAAGGAGAGGGAGAAGCAGACTCCTCAGTAAGTGGGGAACCCAACATGGGGCTCAATCCCAGGACCCCAAGATCATGATCTGAACCAAAGTCAGAGCTGCCAAACTGACTGAGCTGCCCAGGTGCCCCCTGTTGCCCATGTTTTTAGTGGAGATTTTCTGTTTTTTGTTTTTTACTGTGGAATTATAGGACTAATTTATATATTCTGGATATTAAACCTTTATGAGATGTTATGATTTGCAAATATTTTCTTCTCTTCCTTGGTTTCCTCTTCAGTCTGTTGATGGTGTCTTTGACGCACAAAGTTTTTAATTCTGATGATCAATTTATCTGATTTTGCTTTTGTTGCAATTGGTGTCAGATCCAAGAAATCTCTACCAAATCCAGTGTCATGAAGGTTTTCCCCCATGTTTTCCTCTCAGATTTTTATAGTTATAATCTTGAATTTAGATATGTGATCCATTTTGAGTTAATTTTTGTAGATGGTGTAAGATAAGCATCCAACCTAGTAATATTTTTGCATGGGATATTCAGTTTTCCCAGCACCAATTGTTGAAAAGGCTATTCCTTCTCCTGGAGAAAGGATGGGGCAAGGAAGAGCACAAGTGCCATGAAATTTCCTACCATTTTGAATGGGACTTTTTCTTGGTTGCGCGTTCACTTGGTTACTTTAGATCGTTGACTGGTTTCAGAGCTCCTATAAAATGATTTTAGTCAGTCCGTAGTTGTTCTTCTAATGTTTCCCGTGAGTACAGAGGACCTGTAACTGCCTAGTCTGCCATTTTGTTGATATCACTGTGGTCTAAGAGAATTTGTAGTCAGTTCCAATCTTTCCATTTCTTCCAAGCTTATTATATGACAGGTGATGCTGAGAAAGTGGATATTAATAGGGGCTTTGTTCATGACAATTTAGGAAAATTTTCTACAATTATTCAAACAATGGAGCCATTCCCTTTAGGAGCTTACTGATTACACAAGGCCTGTTTCTGGGTAATGTCACATAGCTTCAAAATGACTGAGCTACATGTTTCAATTGGAATTTTGTATTATGGTCAGAACTTTTGTGTCAACACGGTGTAAAAGAACATCGCAGTGTTTTCTATGATAAGTGACAGCATGATAACACTATGGAAAATATTCAGAAGACGGATGCAAATCCTTTTTTTTTTTTTTCTTTAAGATATTATGGACTTTTGCCTCAAATATGTTCTTCACAATTCCAGGTTCCCCAAAAGTTTGTGTTGATTTAGATATCTCACAGGTAGAGTTCTGGGTATTTTCCTAATTTTATTAAATCCTTTCATATTTTCAGAATACCTGAGGGTTTTTTTTTTTTTCATTTGTTCCTGGTTTTAGGCCTCATTTTTATGTGTAGCAAAAAAGCAGCCATAACTCATGAGACCATCTTTAGGCATAACAACTATTCCATTTGCTTGCTGTGATCCACCACAAAGAAACATTAAAAACAACAACAACAACAAAAAAGTTTAATCCACATACCCCTTAACCCAACCAGCTTCACTATTCTAATTCACTGATTTCATTTTATAATTATGATTTTTGTTCCCTAATACCCAGCATAAGGGACTGAACACTTAATGTCATTTGCTTTATAATTTATCACTAAGATTTTACTTCTTGATTAAGACTTCAGTTCTTCTTAAATATAAATATCTATATAATTAAAAATATTTGAGAACATCTACCATAACATATTGAGATTCTTAATGACAGTCAGGAGGTCTTGCTTCCAATTTTTATATTTTCATTTTAAATGTATGTTTTTATACATTGAAATGTATGATACTTTTCAAGTAACTAATAATATTTGCATCAAAGACACAAATTGCTGCTATACATGGTAATGCCCTCTTTTTCTATGCTTACGATTTAACTTCCCTCACTTTGGCCCTAGGCTTTCTCTTATAACTCAGTACTTAGTTACAGAATGCCTTGAATTATGTGCTGTCAATTTATGTTTTATAGAGCACAAGTATAATGTGAGCTGCTTCCTAGAAAATAACATATTTATACCCCTTGTACCTACCCCACAATGACTAGCATGGTTGTGGGCACAAGGTATCACACTCAAACTATATTAATGGAATGAATTCCCTGATTTACTTTGAAACATGAAGAAATATATATTGTGGAAACCAGGATAGTTAGTACATGTTGGAGGTGTGTTCTGAGAGAAAAGGAAGGGACAGAAAACAGCTACATAAAAAGCATCACCACAGATACATAACACAATTATGACAATGCCTAGAAAACAACTTTGCAATCATACTGTTTCACTTCTCAGATATGTCTTCTGCCAGCCAGGAGGCATTCAAGGGGAAGTTCTTCAGAAAATTTAGTTAGTAGTCTTTCCTTACTCTACTTCAGTTGAGGAACAATATTTTTCTCTTATTAAATGTAGCTTAGTGACAATAGCTGAGTTGTGCATATCTGAAAAATAGTAATAGAGTTCCTTAAAATCTTGGACAAAGTTGTAATTCTTGAAAAGATTTATTAAGGTGGATATGGATCAAGATATGTATTGCTGAAATGTTAATATCCCAGACCTGTCAAACAAACAAAACTATTAAACATGTAGATATTATGATGATAATAAACTGAGTTTAAGTCAGTTTTTTCGGGGAGAAAATGTTCAATTAAAATGAGCTATTTGATCATTACAAATATATTTTATCAAAAAGGGAAATACATTTTATTGGACAGAATCCTTAAACCATATTTGAGAGGCAGTGAAGGCTTTTTCAACTTTTTTGATCTTAAACAGTGAGCTATTTCTCATGTTAATGTGTACTTAAGACTTACTGGAAATACTCATAATATGAGCTGAAGACTGATGTCTGGCAGCAAGCATATTTCTGAAATTGGGTTGGTTTTTATTACTGCATTTTCTGAAATATGCTTTCATTGATATTTACAAAACAAATTGCCAGTTCACACAAAGGTTGTTTTAATAAAAGCCAATGAAAACAACTGAGTTGCTAGGAAGAATGTTAAGAGGGAAATGGACTTTTCATAACCTCACATTATAATTTCTCCTTTTTGGACAAAAATGTATTATTTGAATGAGTTGGGAACCAAAAGGAATAAGCATGTCAAAATATCTATCTAGATGTTATATGTGATCACTTTTATTGCAAATGAAAAATATCAAATATAAGTAAAATATAAGTGTTGCCAATCTGAGTTTGGCAACCCTCCAGGAAAATGTTAGTTAAGAAATGCTGAATGTTGACCATGTTTCAGCTCTAGCCTTAGAAACCATCATTGGCTCCTAGTTACCTATGGGATAAAATCCAAGATGCTCTGCCTGGCTTTCACAGCCCTGCCTAATTTGGCCCTCCTCTGCCCATCCATCTCTTTCTTTCTCTACTCCAGCTGAATGGTCTCCGTGGTATCCCCAGGTACATACTGACTATACCATGCAGGTTTCTGGCCTGAAAACCATCCAACACCTTCTCATTAAAATCTTCCTTCATATCTTCCAGAAAGGAGCTCAAGTCACACACAGTTCTATCCCTCACTGACTTTTTTCCTTATACTAAATTACTCCAGTGATTGTTATCTTTACTGCTATCTTATTTTGAGCTGTTGTCCAACAATTTCAGTGTCATCTACTATATCTACATTTCCTTTTAACAGTGCAAATTCCTGGAAGGTAGCAAAAAGTTAACATATTTAAATATTTCCTTCCTGGTCACAGCACCTGAGTGATAAGTAAGTACATAGTGACCTTCAAGAAATACTTTTGATATGGACATTGGGGAGGGTATGTGCTTTGGTGAGTGCTGTGAAGTGTGTAAACCTGGTAATTCACAGACCTGTACCCCTGGGGATAAAAATATATGTTTATAAAAAATAAAAAATTAAAAAAAAAAAGAAATACTTTTGAATTAAATACATTGAGTATATTATACTGTCTCAGCCTGCTGGCTGAGCTCTAGGATTAGTCCCAATCCATTGGTTATAAGAACTTAAATTGAAGAAAATCTCAAAGCCTTAGTTTTTGCAACTATAAAACAGGGACAATGGTCATACCTCCCTTGAAGATATTAGACTGACTGTTGAAATGATTTAAAGACATCTAGCACATAGTATCTCAGACTTCACAGGTCCAGACCCAAACCCTAAGATTGTCCCCCCTCAAACCTGCTCTTCACCTTCTCTTTGAGGCGTCTCACCATTCACCCAGTGAGTCAATAGTGCCAAAAATCTTGCATAAGTTTTCTTTCCCTCTTATGTACCCCATAATTAACTTTTAGTAAATTCTATTGGTTCTACCCTGGAACTTCAGAACTTGGTCTCTTTCTCCCATTCTTGCTGACCTAGAGTCTTGTAACCATACAGAGCTAAAGTGGTTCTTTTAAGATGTAAGACTTAGAGTAAAATCCAAATATTCTACCATGGCCTTAAAAGACCCTGTGTGTGTGTGTCCTCTGCCAACTACTTTGACTTGATCTCAAATCTTCTGTGACTCACCCCTTCACTTAGTCTGTGGTAACCACACTGGTCTTTTTGGTGATCTTCAGATCTATCAAAAAGCATATTGCCATCTTTACCCTTGCTGTGCCCTCTGCTGAGAATGACCCCTCCCAAGAAAATCATGTGAATCACTCTTTCCCTTCCTTCAGGATTCTCTTCAAGTACCTCCTTCTCTGACCATCCTATTTCAACTACACCATCACGTTCCATCCTCTTAACCCTGACTCTGTCCTGACTTTCTACTTTACATATATTTCATTATCGTCAGTCTTCCTCCATAAGAAGGTCAGCTCCATGAAGGCAGGGATTTATCCTGCTGACAGACAGAAGGGCTCAGATAACTCTGCTAAATGGAGGAATAGTAGGGGCTCAGTAAGGAGCTTCTAGTAATAATCTTGTATTACTATATTTACTAGAGTGGTATGAAAATCAAATAAAGAATCTGAAAGAATATGGAACACTAGCCCAATATAAATATTTATAAAGATTATATAAGATAATAATTATTATTGTTATTACTTTTTATATATTTTCATATGGATGTTACACATGTTCTTCAAACTCAGTATGTTCAAAACTGATATTACCCTGTTCGTTGAAGTCAGAAACACCCTAGCACCTCCTCTTCTAATATCAAATTGGTCAACAAGTCCTATTACTCTTACTTCTTTATTTCATGTCTTTCTTTTTTACCCTTGTAACTTCCAACATTATTACAATAACCTTCTAAACTTCCTTCTTGCCTGCCTTCATTCAGGGGTGCAAATTTAAAAATACGTTAATTTTCACAAGTATATGTGAATCAACATATAAATTTTAAAAATTAAAAATCACTTTTTATTCTCTATGAAAACTAAGCTATGTGTACCTTATGAAACTCCTTGCCAGATGGTATCATTTTTAGTACTTATCAGTCATCACATTTTTCTAATGATTTAAAAATCATTTGTTGGTTTTCAGAAGTATTGGTACAGCCTTTGGTTGATGGGGCTCACATCCTTAAAGTTGTCTTCATCTGAGTCATGAGGTGACATGAAGAATGTACATAGGCTTTTCCTATAACTTTCCTTTTACATTGCTAGTCATTATGTAATTTGTAGTTCTCTGTATGTAGAGAATGTCTCTCAATATCAACAATATCATTCATCATACTAAAAGTAATCAATTATACTTTTGAACTTTTTATAATTCCAACTTTTGAACTTTTAATTATTATGTTGAAATTTTTTTCTAGCCTTCATAATACTGTCTGGGTTTTTACATATTTCATTTATTTATTACCAATTAAGTCACAAAAACCATTTCTTGGACTGTCATATTTAATCAGGTGGCTTAATTTTATAAGGTTTTTTTTTAATTTTTTTAAAAATTTATTTGATAGAGATCACACGTAGGCAGAGAGGTAGGCAGAGAGAGAGAGAAAGAGGAGAAGCAGGCTCCCTGCTGAGCAGAGAGCCCAATGTGGGGCTTGATCCCAGGACCCTGAGATCACCACCTGAGTTGAAGGCAGAGGCTTAACCCACTGAACCACCCAAGCACCCCAATTTTGTAAGTTTTTGATCACCCTAAACCTACTTGGTTAGCATACATAATGTGACTAAAGTTTAGGATTAAATAAATTGAAAGAGGTTATTAATTCATCATACTTTTCATTTTTGTCATAAAATAATAAGCCCATTTCTGTGTCATTTGTTAGACAATATGATAGTTTTTCTCTTATAATTATTTTGTTTTGTTTCAAATTATACCCTTTGTTCATTTGTTTCTCTATAGTTTGCTTTATTAATTTTATATGGACAACATATTTTCATTTCTGTCTTATTAAAGCTAAAGAATGTATTAAAATTTCCAGTAGAATATTTCATTAAAACCAAATCCCTAGAAGTTAATTGCACTTTTCAAATGTTCAACTACTCCCTCTTCATGATTTGCATTAAACCAACACACAAGCTTGGCATGATTTCATCTCAGTGGTTGCAGGTCTAGCTCTATTGGGGTCCTAGTATTTCTCTAACATCCAGTCCTGAGCTCTCTTCAGATATATTATGTAATTATCTCTGGTATTTGTGTAATGTATGGCAGTAAATAGAAAATTCACAAAGAATATACTAATACTGATTTATTTGATATACATCTTTCACTGCATCAGCTGAATATATTGAATATATTGAGTTGAGATTAAAACAAAACATATGGAACTTTCTTTTAAATTTCTTTTAAATTTAAATTTAAGTCCAGACATTTCCCATATTCCCATTCTGGCACATTTGTCATGTGAATACTTCTCAGTGAAACCATTCTTCTTGGTACCCATTGAAATAGTTTGAGATATCACAGATGCTTTCCCATCTTGTTCCACCAGATTGACAAAAAATACCTAACCACCTTCAGCACCTTGAATTTTGTTTACTAGGTACTATCAAAACCCTTTTACATGAAACTCTTTAATTTATTTATTTTCAGCATAACAGTATTCATTATTTTTGCACCACACCCAGTGCTCCATGCAATCCGTGCCCTCTATAATACCCACCACCTGGTACCCCAACCTCCCACCCCCCTGCCCCTTCAACCCCTCAGATTGTTTTTCAGAGTCCATAGTCTCTCTACATGAAACTCTTAAAGCTCTACTGACATTGATCAAAATTTTACTGGTTTGATTTCTGTGTTTCCCAAAAGGTTCCTTTATCTTTTCAGTAGATAAGTGCTTTGGCACAGTCTAGATCATCAGTCTTCATTGCTGTTATATACCCATAGAAATTGTTTTTCAAATTTCGACCAAGTATTTCATGTCTCAAAACATTCACTTATGTTTAACTACATAATAGAGTGTGTTCAAAGTTCTGATGATATGTTTAAAAATGTTTTGACACATTTTGATTAAAAAAATTTTTTATTGTAAGTGCATTAGTGCATGAAACTGACTTAATGTGTTCTTTAAAATTTCCTCCATTAATCATTGCAAATTTTCTTTATTGGAATCATGACATTTAACAAAATGTGATAGGTAGTTTGATTTTTTTTTTTTTTTGGTAGTTTGATTTTTAAAAAGTGCTTCGCCTGTTCAACTTTTAACAGCAGAATCTTTGAGCTCTATTTCCATCCAACATTTATATCACTTGCAATAATAAGTTAATCAGATTTTTATGTTGAAAGAATCAAGTTGTTTTCATTTGTGACATACAAACATTTTTAATGTTGTAATGATTTTTGCACAATATCAGAACATGGCTCAGGTTGTGGTTGATTACTGGTTTCTTCTTTGATCTTATGAAAACCCAGAATATTTACCTGTTTGTGATATTTAAAACAAATTTTAGAAACATATCCAGCCTTTGAAGTTTCTTCATTGTGGATTTCAACTTAAAATATTTATCATAAATGTATACGTTATATCAAAAACTCCACACACAGAATTGCATTGCACTATAATCAAAATAAAGGTAAAAACTGGGGTGCCTGGGTGGCTCAGTCAGTTGAGTGTCTGAGTCTTGACCGCAGAGTTGTAAGTTCAAGCCCCATGTTGGGTGTGGAGCCTGCTTAAAAAAAATAATAATAAAAATTTTAAAAATTAAAAAATAAAATAAAAGTAAAAACTAAACAAGTCAGAAACAATAGTTTGAAGTTGAGGGTGATGATTAACTGGGATCCTCTGGAAGCCCAGAATGCTTACTAAAAGTTGCACAACTTTGCCTTGCTGCCTACCATGACACATCTCAGATCCACAGACCCTGCTGCAGAAGTTCCGTTGATGTCACAATGCCAGCAAGCCCAGTTATCAATGATCATAGCAACATCTTATAATGATCAATTTATACTAACAGGTTATTAGATTTTTGCATTTTACCACTTAGCACAATTAATTTTATTCTGTCTACCAGCAGACATGCATTTCAGTTCAACCACTAAGTTAGCTTATCTGTGCGTGTTCAGTGACTATTGGCACCGCCTCCTCCTCTCCCCGCTATGCACCCTCTGCAGCTCTGTGGTTCTTTCCTAACACTAATATCACCATGTCACTTCCTGCTTCAGTCCTAATTGCTTACAGGCCCACAATCTTCCTAGCTCTATTCCAGCCTCATCTTCCTTCCCCTATCCAGATGCCCCGTCATGCCTGGCAACTAGACAACTCACACCTGCTGGGTGATTTTGTGCTTTCATATATGTAGGATCTTTAAAATTACCCTTCCTTCCCGTATACCACTTGTTGAGCTTCTTCCCTTTCTTAAAGTCATAACTCAAATGTCTGACTGACTTAGTTCATTTAGCATAATATCCTCTAGTTGCATCCATGTCATTTCAAATGGCAAAGTTTCATTATTTTTTGATGGCTGAGTAATACAATATTCCATTGTATGTATATTCCACATCTTCTTTATCCATTCATCAGTCAATGGACATGTGGGCTCGTTGCATATTTTGGCTATTGTGAACATTGCTGCTATAAACATTGGGGTGTAGGTGCCCCTTCGAATCACTATGTTAGTATTGTTTGGATAAATACCCAGTAATGCATTTGCTGGGTCATAGGGTAACTCTATTTTTAACTTTCTTTTTTATTAACATATAATGTATTATCTGTTTCAGGGATAAATGTCTGTGATTCATCAGTCTTATGCAATTCATAGCACTCACCATAGCACATACCCTCCCCGATGTCCATCACCCAGCCACCTTATCCTTCCCACCCTCCTCCACTCCAGCAAACCTCAGCTTGTTTCCGGAGATTAGGAGTCTCTTATGGTTTGTCTCCCTCTCTGGTTTCATCTTGTTTCATTTTTCCCTCCCTTCCTCTATGATTCTCTGTCTTGTTTCTCAAATTCCTCATATCAGTGAGGTCATATGATAATTTTTTCTCTGATTGACATTTCATTTAACATAATACACTCTAGTTCCATCCATGCCACTGCAAATGGCAGGATTTCAGGGCTTTTTGATGGCTGGAATAGATATAGATATAGATATAGATCTCACACATCTTCTTTATCCATTCATCTGTTGATGGACATCTAGGTTCTTTCCATCATTTGGCTACTGTAGACATTGCTGATATAAACATTTGGGTGCAGGTGCCCCTTCAGATCACTAGATTTGTATCTTTAGGGTAAATATTCAGTAGTGCAGTTGCTAGGTCATAGGGTTGCTCTATTTTCAACTTTTTGAGGAACCTCCATACTGTTTTCCAGAGGGACTGCATCAGTTTGCATCTCACCAAGAGTGGAAGAGGGTTCCCTTTTCTCCACATCCTTGCCAACATCTGTTGTTTCCTGAGTTGTTTATTTTATCCATGCATCTGTTCTCTCACATGACTGAATTTTTCAAGGACAAGAAGTGAGTCATATTTTCTTTCCTCTCTGAACATAGTACATGGATCATACTCAGTCAATCTGAATTGGAGAAATGACAAAACAAACACAGTAGTCTTTCCTGTTATTTGTACTAAAACTACCCTCCTTTAAATCACATTCTTCCCAAGCTCCCATCATTTTTTTTTTATTGCCAGAAAACAAGCTAACAGTAATATTAAGTGTGCAGCCCAGTACGTACTGACATATGTATACACCCCTGTAATCCACCAGCGAGGTGAAGATATAGAACATGACCAGCCCTACAGCTGGTTTCCTCAAGCCTTCTCTTGTCAGTACTTACACCCCAGGGTGATAACATTACTCTGACTTCTGTCATCATTAGTTGTTTTGCTTTTATATAATTTTGTATAAATGAACTAGTTTTATATAAGTGAACTTTATATAAATTTTATAGAAATGAACTAATACACAATATACCCTTTTTTTCAATATAATGTCTGTGAAATTCAAACATACAGTTGCAATATAAATAGTGCATTCTTTTTTGTGGCATTGTAGTATTCCACTGTGTAACTATGCCATGATTTATTTATGTACTCTCCTGCTGATTGACATTTGGGTCATCCCTAATTTGAAAAATACAAACAATGCAGCTATAAATGTCTTGACCAATTTTTTCTTTGGACATATGTATTCATTTCTCTTGGGCATATATATACTTAGGAATGGAAATGCTGGATCATAGGATCAACGTGGGTTTAGCTTTAGTAGCCACTACCATAGAGTTTTCTAAAGGGTTTACAACAGTTTACACCCCCATCAGTAATATATGAGAGTACAAGCCACATATAAGTCTTTTTCATTCCATTATTTCTTTAACCATGCCTTGTTTTCCCCACCCCCAAAGTCATGTGCTTAAACCCAATCCCTAATGTGATGGTATTTGGAGGTAAGGCCTTAGGTGGTAATTAGGTCATGATTAGGGATCAGTTCCCTAATTAGAGAGATCCCTTATCCCTCTGCCATATGAGGTCTTAGTAAGAAGACAAACACCTATAAACCAAAAGTGAGTTCTCATCGGACACTGAATCTTCAGCTTCCTTAATCTTGGACTTCTCAGACTCTGGAACTATAAGAAATAAATGTCTATTAATTATAAGCCATCAAGTCTGTGATAGCCATTATAGCAGCCTGAAAAGACTAAGACTTACTCTATATTTTCCTCCCTAAGTTTGTTTTAGTCAGTCCTCCCACTGAAAGTCCCTCCCTTCTCATGACTAGTTTATTTGCCATTCTGTGGATCTTTCCAGATGTTCAATCCTTTTTTAGGTTTTATGCCAAAACTCAACGCAGCTTTCCATGAATAAAGACACTGGTTTTGTGCAATGGTAGGATAATGTTTTCTAATTAATTCCTACCATTTTTCCCAGATATGATAAGCAAAGAAGGGCCTTTCAGTAGACCTGTAGCACATTTTATGGGAAGCATTACATATCGACACACTTCCTATAATTGATCATCAAAACCTCTACACTTGTGGCTAATCTATATTTTCATCAAAGCATTCACTTGGACTTCTCACACTGAATCTCATTGGACATAGGTGCTTGCTCAGCTCAGAGAGCTTTGTGAAATCTACCAGCAGTGCTTAATGGCACCATGTCATTGTCCCATCTAATAATGAAGGCAAGACAGGGTGGCAGAGGAGGGCCCATTGTCTGGAAATCAGAACATGCTTCTTGCTTCTGTGTCACCTTGACCAAGATGTCACAGATTTTCCTTTCTCTCTGCAAAATAATGGAATTAGACTAAATGGCAAGGAAGGAACTCTCCCAGCATTGCACTGCACAATTTTAGATTTCATTGTAATCTATTTTCATATCTTGTATAAAAGCAGTTAAATAAGACCTTTCCAAGAATGATCCCTAGGGCTCCCCACTGTTAATATTGCTTCATCCAGAGAAGGGTCTGCTTAACCTTACCTTTGTTTTTAAGCCAGTTCCCTAACCATGACAAAAGATTTCCTCTACTTCATAGTAACCCAATATTTGGGGTATGAAAACTTGTGAAGTGCATTCTAAAATTAAATAAGTTCTGTTTCCTGGCCTCTCCTTATCCTCACTCCTCACAATCATTATTCTTTGTGTTGTTCTTATTGTGTCTTCTGGTAAATATGGTTCTCATGTGTGGCCCTGGGTGGCACAAGCAAATATAACAGTTTCTCAGACAGCATAGATTGAATAGAAATGGGGAAGGAACCTCCAAAATTATATAAACACCAATGAAAAAAACACATGATCTCTGAAAATGCACAGGACTCCATATATGCATATAAAATTTGAGTTTGGTTTAAACTAGTTTAGGGTTAGGAATATTGAGTTCAACCACTTCTATCTTCACATCAGATATTTAGACGGAAGAGCAAGAATAAAAATGGTTTCTTTATTTACACTTTTTATTGTAATTTAAAGCAAAACATTAAAGAATGTCTGTTGTTTATCTTGTCTTGTATATCTTATACATTTAGCACCAACCTAGGAAAATGTTTGTGGGAAAATGGTTTTTATGACCATATTTTCAACCTCTGCTATGGAAATCTATAGATTTATTACACTGTATTACTTTTTGTGATGAAGATGACACTTCAGGTCAGAATGGTATAAGCTTTAAATTATATTTAAAGTTATGATGACCTGTTTTGCTTCAGAAGGCTTTTGCTTAGTCCCTCTTGTGTTCAATAATGAGCAATCTTGGGGCACCTGGGTAGCTCAGTGGTTAAGCATCTGCCTTCAGCTCAGGTCATGGTTCCAGGGTCCTGGGATCGAGCCCTGCATGGGGCTCTCTGCTTGGTGGGAAGCCTGCTTTTCCTTCTCCCACTTCCCCTGCTTGTCTTCCCTCTCTCGCCTTGTCTCTCTCTGTCAAATAAATAAACAAAAATTTTAAATAATAATAATAATAAACAATCTTGTCTGGAGACCAAAGGTTTGGCCATGTGGAGCATAATTTCTGGTCATGTGAAGTCCATATAGGAAGTAGAACTGGACCTCTGATTATAGCCTCTTTAGCACCACCACCATAACAGCTGAAGAAACCAGCTCATCCTCCATGGCATAAACCACAAAGAGTCATTTTACCAATTGCAGTTTCATGGAAAGTTTGCTTTCAGCTTCTTGAGGATTCTTCCTATTACCTTATCTGTTGGCCTCATCACCATCTCTTAATTATTCTTGTATCATAGAAGCCAGTGTTCAGCAAAAGTGAGACTAAAAGTTTCCTCTCTACTACTGTAACTACTAAAACAGTCTTTAAAATCATCCAACTTAATTTGGTCAATGAATGTTTTTAGCCAAACAAATTAAATGTATAGAAACAGAGTGGTTGTGTCTGACGTTTTGTTTTAAATTAATTCAGCAAGAAATACTGTATACCTTAGCTTGGGCTGGAAAAGGTGGGATTGAAACAAAGCCAAGTTAGGCAAAGTGGACGCTTTTCCAAATCTTTCTATGTCAGTCTTTTAGACCTTGCTCACCAGTCTGTTCTAAACATTGAAAATGTCAGCTATGGAGCAGGAGCCTCTTAACATAATATGCTTTCAGCCCGGAAGTAGCTGAGATGCAGTGGGGAGAGTAAGCCATTATTAAGTGGTCCAAATTTGGGGCCAGAATTACCCTTTCATTATCTTCTGAAAGTTTCCCCCATTTTCATTTCTTATCCTATTTTGCTATTGACACCTTCTACTTAACCCTCCTTCCTCCATCCATCCTCTGTTTTAGAGAAGGTGGGGAGTGGTCCTTGACACAGAAGCATCTCTTCATGGGGACACTTACTCAGAGCATTATGAATTTCCAGAATGTAAGATAGGCCCATCCCAAAATATAATTTTTAAAATGCATTCCAGAGGAAGATATAAATATTTTCTCTCTCTCTCTCTCTCTCTCTCTCTCTTTTCTTTTTTTAGAGAGAGGAAGAGAGAGAGATAGAGCAGAGGGAGGAGAGAGTGAATCTTAAGCAGGCTTCACACCCAGCATGCAGCCTGTCTTGGGGCTCAGTCTCACAACCCTGAGATCATGACCTGGGCCAAAATCAAGAGTCAGATGCTTAACTGACAAAGCCATCCAGGCATCCTTAATTTTCCTTTTTTTAATTTCTGGAGTTGTTTTTTTTTTTTAATTAACATACTATGTATTATTTGTTTCAGGGGTACAGGTCTGTGAATCATCAGTCTTACACAATTCACAGCATTCACCATAACACATACCCTCCCCAATGTCCCATCACCCAGCCACCCTGCCTCCACCCTGCCGCCAGCAACCTTCACTTTATTTCCTGAGATTAGGAGTTTCTTATGGTTTGTCTCCCTCCCTGGTCCCATCTTGTTTCATTTGGTCCCTCACTATCCTCCACGACCCACCACCCTGCTTCTCAAATTCCTCATATGTGAGGTATCATATGGGAATTGTCTTTCTCTGATTATTTCACTTAGCATAATACCCTCTAGTTCCATCCACGTCATTGCAAATGGCAAGACTTCAGGTTTTTTGATGGCTGCATAGTAGTCATTGTATATATATGCCACATCTTCTTTATCCATTCATCTGTTGATGGACATCTAGGTTCTTTCCATTGTTTGGCTATTGTGGACATTGCTGCTATAAACATTTGGGTGCACATGCCCCTTCAGATCACTACATTTGTATCTTTAGGGTAAATACCCAGTAGTGCAGTTGCTAGGTTGTAGGGTAGTTCTCTATTTTCAACTTTTTGAGGAACTTCCATACTGTTTTCCAGTGTGGCTACACCAGCCTACATTCCCACCAACAGTGTAGGAGGGTTCCCCTCTCCACATCCTCGCCCATATCTTTCGTTTCCTGACCAGTTAATTTTAGCCATTCTGACTGGTATGAAGTGATATCTCACTGTGGTTTTGATTTGTATCTCCCTGATGCTGAGTGATATTAAGCACTTTCTCATGTGTCTGTTGGCCACTTGGTTGTCTTCTTTGCAGAAATGTCTGTCCATGCCTTCTCCCCTTTTCTTGATTGGATTATTTGTTCTTTGGATGTTGAGTATGATAAGTTCTTTATAGATTTTTGGATACTAGCCCTTTATCTTATATCTCATTTGCAATTATCTTCTCCCATTCTGTTGGTTGTCTTTTGGTTTTGTTGACTGTTTCCTTTGCTGCGCAAAAGCTTTTGATCTTGATGAAGTCCCAATAGTTAATTTTTGCCCTTGCTTCCCTTGCTTTTCGAGAAGTTTCTATGAAGAATTTGCTGCAGCTGAGGTCGAAGAGGTTGCTGCCTGTGTTCTCCTCAAGGATTTTGATGGATTCCTGTCTCACATTGAGGCCTTTCATCCATTTCATCTATTCTCATGTGTGGTATAAGGAAATCGTACAGTTTCATTCTTCTGCATGTGGCTGTCCAATTTTCCCAACACCATTTGTTAAAGAGACTGTCTTTTTTCCATTTGACATTCTTTCTTGCTTTGTCAAAGATTAGTTGACCATAGAGTTGAGGGTCTATTTCTGGGCTCTCTATTCTGTTCCACTGATCAACCTCTCTGTTTTTATGCCAGTACCATACCGTCTTGATGATGACAGCTTTGGAATAGAGCTTGAAGTCTGGAATTGTGATACCACCAACTTTGGTTTTCTTTTTCAACATTCTTCTGGCTATTCAGGGTCTTTTCTGGTTCCATATAAATTTAAGGATAATTTGTTCCATTTCTTTGAAAAAAATTGATGGTATTTTGATAGGGATTGCATTACATGCATAGATTGCTTTAGGTAGCATAGATGTTTTCACAATATTTTTTCTTCCAATCCATGAGTATGGAATGTTTTTCCATTCTGAGTACTTTAATTCCTTTCTGAGTACTTTATTGTTTACCTGAGTAAAGATTCTTTGCCTCTTTTGTTAGGTTTACTCCTAGGTATCTTATGGTTTTGGGTGCAATTGTAAATGGGATTAACTCCTTCTTAATTTCTCTTTTTTCTGTCTTACTCTTAGTGTATAGAAATGCAACTGATTTCTGTGCATTCATTTTATATCCTGACAATTTACTGAATTCCTGTATGAGTTCTAGCAGTTCTAGAGTGGAATCTTTTGGGCTTTCCCACATAAAGTATCATATCATCTGCAAAGAGTGAGAGTTTGACTTCTTTGTGATGCATTTTATTTCTTTTTGTTGTCTGATTGTTGAGGCTTGGACTTCCAGTACTGTGTTGAATAGCAGTGGTGATAGTGGACAGCCCTGCCATGTTCCTGACCTTAGGGGAAAAGTTTTCAGTTTTTCCCTATTGAGAATGATATTTAATATGAGTTTTCCATTGATGGCTTTGATGATATTAAGGTTTGTACCCTCTATCCCTACACAGTGAAGAGTTTTGATCAAGAAAGGATGCTGTACTTTGTCAGATGCCTTTTCAGCATCTATTGAGAGTATTAGCTAGTTCTTGTTCTTTCTTTTATTACTGTATTGTATCACATTGATTGATTTGCAAATGTTGAACCAACCTTGCAGCACCAGAATAAATCCCACTTGGTTGTGGTTAATAATCCTTTTAATATACTGTTGGATCCTATTAGCTAATATTTTGGTGAGAATTTTTGCATCTGTGTTCATCAAAGATATTGATCTGTAATTCTCCTTTTTAATGGGGTCTTTATCTGGTTTTGGGTTCAAGGTAATGCTGGCCTCATAAAATGGGTTTGGAAGTTTTCCTTTCCTTTCCTTCCATTTCTATTTTTTTGAACAGTTTCAAGAGAATAGGTATTAATTCTTCTTTAAATGTTTGATGGAATTCCCTTGGGAAGCCGTCTGGCCCTGGGCTCTTGTTTGTAGGGAGATTTTTTACTACCTCAATCTCCTTACTGGTTATGGGTTATGGGTCTGTTATGGGTCCTTACTGGTTATGGGTTTTCTATTTCTTCCTGGTTCAGTTTTGGTAGTTTCTATATCTCTAGGAATGCATCCATTTCTTCCAGATTGCCTAATTTGCCGGTGTATAGTTGCTCATAATCTGTTCTTATAATTGTTTGTATTTCTTTGGTGTTGGTTGTGATCTCTCCTCTTTCATTCATGATTTTATTAATTTAGGTACTTCCTCTTATCTTTTTGATAAGTCTGGCCAGGGGTGTATCAATCTTATCAATTCTTTAATAGAAGCAACTCCTAGTTTCATTGATTTGTTCTATTCTTTTGGTTTCTATTTCATTGATTTCTGTTCTGATCTTTATGATTTCTCTTCTCCTGGGTTTAGGCTTTCTTTGCTGTTCATTCTCCAGCTCTTTTAGGTGTAGGGTTAGGTTGTGTACTTGAGAGCTTTCTTGTTTCTTGAGAAAGGCTTGTATTGCTATATACTTTCCTCTTGGGACTACCTTTGCTGTGTGCCAAAGATTTTGAACAGTAATGTTTTCATTTTCAGTTGTTTCCATGGATTTTTTCAATTCTTCTTTAATTTCCTGGTTGACCCATTAATTCTTTAGTAGGATTCTCTGTAGGCTCCATGCATTTGAGTTCTTTCCTACTTTCCTCTTGTGATTGAGTTTAAGCTTCAGAGCATTGTGGTCTGAAGCAGGGAATGATCCCAGTCTTTTGGTATAGGTTGAGACCTGATTTGTGACCCAGGATGTGATCTATTCTGGAGAATGTTCCATGTACACTTGAGAAGAATGTGTTATCCTGTTGCTTTGGGATAGAATGTTCTGAATATATGTGTGAGGTCCATCTGGTCCAGTGTATCATTTACAGCCTTTATTTCCTTGCTGATCTTTTGCTTGGATGATTTGTCCATTTCAGTGAGGGAGTGTTAAAGTCCCCTACTATTATTGTATTATTGTCGATGTGTTTCTTTGATTTTGTTATTAATTGGTTTATATAATTGGCTGTTCCCATGTTAGGGGATATTTAAAATTATTAGATCTTCCTGTTGGACAGATCCTTTAAGTATGATATAGTGTCCTTCCTCATCTATTATTATAGTCTTTGGCTTAAAATCCAATTTATCTGCTATAAGGATTGCCACCCCAGCTTTCTTTTGATGTCCATTAGCATGGTAAATTGTTTTCCAGCCCCTCACTTTATTATTTTTTAATTATTTTTTTCAGCGTTCCAAAATTCATTGTATATACACCACACCCAGTGCTCCATGCAATATGTGCCCTCCTTATTACCCATTACCAGGATCTCTCAACCCCCCAACCTCCTCCTCTCCAAAATCCTCAGTTTCTTTCTCAGAATCCACAGTCTCTCATGGTTTGGCGTAATCTCCAGTTTTGTCCACATTGATACAAAAGTTGTCCACACCCTCACTTTAAATCTGGAGGTATCTTTGGGTTTAAAATGAGTTTTTTGCAAACAGCATATCGATGGGTCTTGTTTTTTTATCCATTCTGATACCCTGTGTCTTTTGATTGGGGCATTTAGCTCATTTACATTCAGGGTAACTATTGAAAGAAATGAATATAGTGCCATTGTATTAGACAAGCTGACTGTTACTGTATATTGTCTCTGTTCCTTTCTGGTCTGTTACTTTTAGGCTCTCTCTTTGCTTGGAGGACCCCTTTCAATATTTCCTGTAAGCCTGGTTTGGTGTTTGCAAATTCTTTTCGTTTTTGCTTTTCTTGGAAGCTTTTTATTTCTCCTTCTATTTTCAATGACAGCCTTGGCTGCATTTTTTTCTTGTTTAGTGCTCTGAATATATCATGCCAGTCCTTTCTGGTCTTCCAGGTCTCTGTGGATAGGTCTGCTGCCAATCTAATATTTCTACCATTGTGTGTTAAAGAGCTCTTGTCCCGAGCTGCTTTAAGGATTTTCTCTTTGTCACTGTGACTTGTAAGTTTTACCATTAGATGATGGGGTGTTGACATATTTTTTAAATTCCTGGAGTTCTTATACCTCTTCACTAACATGAAGAATTGAGGCTTGTCTCCTTGTATTTATATCAATGGGTTTTTTCAAGTAAATAGTGTGTTGTTCACCTGCCATTCACTAAGTCATTCCCTTTCAGTAGATTTTTAAATATTGGAAATGGTTTAAGACTGATTACACCAGCTAGTGAATATGGAGTTTGCGTTAAATTCAGTTGAAAAACATTTGTTTCTTCCATTTTAAACTACTGTCTTATGTACTAACTGGAAAATATAGAAAGGGGAGGGTGAGTCAGTGGAAAAAAGAATAATATGGGTTCCTGTTACACAGGATCTTACAATCTGAAAATATGCAGACACCAGTTATTCTAAAAGTGTGATCACATTGGGATACCTAGATTGCTCAGTTGGTTAAGTGACCAAATCTTGCTTTTGGCTCAGGTCATGATCTCAGGCTTGTGAGACCAAACCCCACAATGGACTCTGTGCTGATCATAGAGCTTGCTTAAGATTCTCTCTCTTTTCCTTTGCCTCTCCCCACCCACCAAAATATTAAGTAAAAATATGATCCCTAACCCTAACTTTAAGAAATACAGATTCTCGGGTCCCACCTTAGACTTACGGAATCAGAAATTTGGGGTGGAGTCCAGTAATCTGTGCTTTATCAAGCATGTGTCTGATGCACATTAATGTTTAAGACATACACTAATACAGTGATCACAATGTCTGTAACTATATTACTAGCATAGTACTAAATAGTACTGACAGTGATTTTTCAAAGGCAGACAGAGCACATAATGATCATTGTTAGGCTGGGACAAATGAAGCATTCCCTGGAAGGAAGGCATTCTGTATAAAAGGACCAGGTGAGCAGAGAATTGAGACAACAAATGGCATATTTGTGATATATAGTTAATCGCCAATGAGACACTGTATTAGGTTCTTTACACATATCATCCTGGTTAATCCTCACAAAACCCCTGAAAACATTCTTCCTAATTACATAAGAAAATTGAAGCTCATGAATTTCTTCAGAACAATTTGCCTGAACTGTGAGAGTTTAGAAAAGTAATTGTTGGTATGGTATTAAAAATATCTGAGGAAGGCAATGTAAAGAGCTTTGAGTTCCAGTCCCTGGAGTCTAAGGCTATATCATATCCCATTAGAGTCCAAGATTTAGACAATTAAAACACATTCTGTGAAGGAAGAATGAAATGATGAATTTGATGTCTTAGGAAAATAAATAGGTTGGAGTTAGAAGAAGTTAAGGGGCTTGAATAGACCCTGTAGAAGGTGTATTCAATAGTCCAGATTCAGTTATAGATTGAACTGGGGGAATAGCCATGAGGAAGGGGCAGATTCAAGAAACTCTGGGAAGAAAATAACAGTGGTAGCCTATCCAAGAGGATAATGGGAGAGGATTTGAAGTTATGATGACTAGGAGAAGTGAAAAGTCTCAGAAACAGACAAATATAGCAAAATGATCTTAGATGATTTTTACTGGTTGTGATAGGGGAGATTTTGTTTGTTTTGTTTTTAGGATATAAAGAGGCAAAGAGCTCAGCTTTTAGACATGCTGAGTTTGATATAATAGTATAACATCAAAGTAGAAATGTTTATCAGGAAGTTAAAAATAGGCTCACAGCCCATGTTAGAAACATAAACTTAAGGGGTGTCAGTAGAGAAGTGCTGGTGGATGCCATGGAAGCAGCTAAAATATTCAACAGAGAGTATGTGCCAGGAGAAGAACAGGATAAGAACAGAATTCTCTGGAATATCTAAAAGATCTTCATGTATGAAACAGAAAGAATGGGGCACCTGGGTGGCTCAGTGGGTTAAGCCGCTGCCTTCGGCTCAGGTCATGATCCCAGGGTCCTGGGATCGAGTCCCACATCGGGCTCTCTGCTCAGCAGAGAGCCTGCTTTCTACCCTCCCCCTGACCCGTCTGCCTCTCTGCCTACTTGTGATCTCTGTCTGTCAGATAAATAAATAAAAGTCTTAAAAAAAAAAAAAAAACAGAAAGAAAAGAGTGAGCCTGATGGTTGGAGTTGGAACATCCAAAGGAGGAAAGAGAATGAGGACAGGATGGAGTCCTGAAAGTTAGATCAGGGAGAAGGGTAAATTCTCCCACCTATGGAGACATTGGGAGAATAGGGTAAGACAACCATATTTAGTGATGAGGACATCATTGGTGATCTTCAAAGACCCAATTTCAATAGGGTGGGTGGTGTTGGTAATGGTAGTCAGGGAGGAGTTGGAATCAGGACTACAGGATTTAAGAACATGAGGGCTTATCAGGATATGGGAGCCTCAAGTATAGGTCACATGTTCTAGGGAGTTCAGTTATGAAGAAAAGAAGATCAGATGGGAAATGGTTAGTAGGAATACTGGAATTAGGTAAAATAATTATCTATGTGTGAAATACCATAAAAAGGAAAGGGGAGGAAGGGCTGGAAAACTGGAGAGGGAGAAATGGGAGAATTGAAGGAACAAAGTTATAGACAAGGTCAAAGGAAAATGAGTCACTGGCTCTAGAACAGTAGAGAAGGGATCAGTCTTCCTCAGCCCAAGCAAAAGGAGCAAATTCTTGAGACTCAAGAAGGATGTATTGAGATGAAATGTGAACAAGGGAGGAAAACAAAGCAAGAAAGTCTTGCTTCTCTGAGGCAGTGAAGTGAGACCACTGTGTAGACACAAAGTAGATAAGCAGGAGACGTAGTCAATTCCTTCCACTGTTTCTTCAAGTAGCATCTGCCCATGAAACTAATTCTAAGACACAGGGAGAGATGTGGTCTAGTGAAATGCATATCACCTTATAATGTGACTTTCATACATCTGTCTCCCCTACTAGACTGTGGGTCATTTGAGAGCAGACTTCTTTCCAGACTTTATAAAAGGAAGACCTCTCGAAGTATAATATAACAAGAATATTTGTACTGTGAAAAACTGTATCTTGAAAAACTGACAACAGCTAGTTTGCTAGTTCCTTTTTTTTTTAAGTAAACACTGAAAAAAAACCCTAGATACCTTGTCCTTATGGCCAACCCCTATCCCATCCCTTTCTCTCTCTTCCCAGAAACAAACAGTATCACGAATTTGATGTATATCCTCTCAGCCTACCTGTGTACCTATTTATCTGTATCCATGAATAATACATATTATTTCTTACTGTATATTACTGCTTACTGTATATTACTGTATGAGGACTATTTTTTTAATTTCCATTTTTTGTTTACCAATCCTACCATTTTTTACCGCACATGGTGTATTGAAGTCTACCATGTGGAGATATACAGATTTCATTCATTTATTTTGATTGCTCTTACTCATTTTTGTATCCTCCATTTCCAGGGCAGCACATGCAACATAGTTACCCACAGAGTAAATGTTAATTATTAGGGAATAAATTGGGGTGAATAATATAGTAATTAAAATGAATATATAGTAGAGTGCTTTATAGCTATGAAACACTTTGATAAATACTTTGGCATTTGTGTATTGCCTTTCCTAGGCTGATGTGGTTTAAGGATGGTGATTTTGCCCTATGCCCATGCATTCTCTTCCTGATGCCCATTTCAATGTTTGGCACTTAGTAACTCCTCAGTGAATATTGGTTGAATGAATGAATGACTCTGTACTATAAACATTATATTACAACAGTCCAGATTCTGAGTACCTGAGTGTTTTTCCAAGCCCATGTGGTTGGAATCAGGACTAATAACGAGGTTTTCTGATACTAAAACCAGTGCTCTTTTTATTACACCATTGAAAGAGCTATTGTAAGGACTATATTAGGGAATCAATAAGAGAGGAATAATTATAATGAATTACTGCCCTGATGTAACCAATAAATAGACTCCATGTACCTGTGTAATTGGAGAAAATTAATAACCATATCCAGATCGAGGGCTTGAAATTTATCATAATCATTAACTTGGAATATTTAGTCACATGGTCCTTACACGAGGTTCATATGGTAAAGGAGATATGTGAATTATGAGGGTGTATGGTGTTTCAGGAATGAAGGAATGAGCAGGAAGCAGTTTCACTTAAATAAAACTGCTCTTGCTAAGGTCACTGGTAACCTTCTAATTGCCTTTGACGACATATACCACTCCTCCCCTGACTTCAGTGATGCCTTCCCTCCTGACTTTCCTCCACCCCACTTTCTTGTCAACCTCCCAAGAAACTCTTCCCTAAAACAGTGGCAGCTGTGTGAGGATCTGAAGAAAATCATAAGCGTTCTAGGAAAAAGATCCAAAGAACTGCCTCAGGCAGCTACCCATTCTCTAATCTGCCCTCCCACCAGAACTGATTGATACTGCTAAATTCTTTTTACCCTTTGTCAGTTTGGTGGTCTTACCCCAGTTTTCTCAGCAGAGACAGATCTCTACCACCTCTTACCTTCCTTGAGAAAATCCTGATTCCTGGTAGGCTGGGAAGGTCAGGATTATTACATAATGCCAGCTCTGTAAATCTGCAAATCTTAACTCCCTTGATGGACTCATCAGAGCAACTGGTGTCATTAAGTAGCCTGAACAAAGAAAAATCTCTGAAGAAACTTATTGTGGTGGTGCCTGGGTGGCTCAGTTAGTTAAACCACTGCCTTCAGTTCAGGTCATGATCCCAGAGTCCCAGAATCGGTCTGCATTGGGCTCCTTGCTCTGCAGGCAGTCTGCTTCTCCCCCTGACCCTCTCCCTTCTCCTGCTCTCTCACTCTCTCTCTCTCTCTCTCTCTCTCTCTAATAAATAAATAAAATCCTTAAAAAAATAGAAACTTATTGTGAAACATCAACATTGTTTGCTTACTTTTTAATCTCCTATTTTAGTCATTTTTGTGTAACTTACATTTTGTATAGCTTAAGTCATTTTGTATAATCAACATTGTTTGCTTACTTTTCAAAGTCCTATCTTAGTCATTTTTGTGTAACTGCATTTCTTACATCAGAGACATGTAATCACACTAATTCAATAAATGTGTGTTGAGTGGAATTGCTGCTCATGTCTTGCTGAATTAAGGCAGAGCCCAGATTCCCAAGCAGGCTATTGCTCAAGGTGCCCCCTCATAGCTTTTCTGAGACAACTTCTGGGAGTTTTCAGATTGACCCATCATCACCTAGGAGCATGACTGACTGTGGGTAGCTAGAAAATCTGGCATTGCCCCAGGACCACCTTGGAGCCCTTTCTTCCCCACATCATAATTTGGTGGCCAAAATATTGGTATTTCTCAGATATTTCATTGAATTGGAGGGAGAATAAGGTAGAGTGTTTATAATCAAGACAGTCTTGTTTGTATCTTTGCAGTTGTCAGAAGTGTCCTTGGGGTTCTTTACTCACTCTAGATGGATGTAGAAATTAAACTCCATCAGTGGCTTAAAATAAATAAATAAATAAATAAATAAAGACCAAAACCAAACAAAACCAAAAGAAAACAAACAAAAAAACTCCATTCATGGCTATGTAGTCAACAAATGGTAAATGAGGACACTTGAATTAACTGCAAGGAAATGAGTTGTCCATGACACGTAATTAACTGAAAAGCAGCCATGGGGCAGAGATGATTCATTAGAAAGAGTATTGGCTGGTTATTTGTTTCCTCTAAGTAGTTCTAGTGCCAAGGTTATACAAATTTATAGAACATACCACAATGGTCAGTGGATAAATGACATTTAAAATAGAGAAATGAAGGTGGGAAAAAAACAAAAACCAAAGAGAAGGACTACAATAGGGTAATAATGAGCTAATGTTGAGCCTTGAAAATGTCTTCATTTTTAATGTGGGAGATAGTGACTCAACACTGAAGAGACTTCAGGGAGGGGCAAGAGGGTCTCATGTCTGAGGATAGAGTTGATGAAAGGTTGTAGCCTTTAATATCTGATGATGAAAAGAGATATCCTTTCTTTGGGGTGAGTCCCTGATTTCAATTTTACATTCGTGGAGCAATTAGCAGGACTCCTCTTAGCTTTGCTTGGTCTCCTCTGTTATAAGAATGCCTCTGATATGTAATATTTGTTTGAAAACCCAAAGAAGTTTGTTTCCTTTTGAGGTTTGCCTTACTTTTTATGCTCTGAAGTTCATTTCGGACCTCAGATTTTGCTCCAAGCAATAAAACTGGTTGGATTGTACGAACATAATGGAGCCGTAATTTTAGCCAACTGTTGGGGGTGGGGAGATGGTTAAGGTGTGTAGTGGTTTCTGTGGTTTCTCTGTGGAGTAGAATTCCCTGCAAAGCTTTTCCATGTGGTGTTTTAATAGCTGTCTTAAAACTCTCTGATGTATGGAGCAAAACCGAATTAGGCTCATGTGCTAGATTGGTGGGATGGGCCAAGGGCTCTGAGAAATGAAAGAAAAACAATCCAACAGCCAAGCTCTGAGGCTAAACCATCCAAAGAAGATCCGCAGGATCTATCCAAATTCAAAATCGAAGAAGGGATTACTGCTTTTAACCCATTTTTGCAGAACTTTCTGAGGGAAATAAGATTTCCCTTGCATACATCAACATTTTACCTTTGTGCAGTACTTTACAGTGTACAAAATGATCCTAGGCGTATTTGTTTATTAGAGCCCTGCAAAAACCTTTGGAAGATCATATTATTAAATCCATTTTTACAAGTGAGAAACTGAGTCACAAAGGTAGGCCCAAGGTCATTTGTCTAAGAAGCCACAGAGGCAGAATTTGATTCTATTTCAGAGCATTGTGTCTTCTGCACCAAAATGTCAATAATTTTAATTAGTGATCACATTTAATATTTATGAAGACAAGGAAAACCAGCCAGATAGCATGTGCATGCACAGGAAAGATGTTTCTGAACTGCTGGGTTCTTTTCAGCGAATAGAAGACATTACAGTGTTGTCTGTGTCTCAAAGGAATATGCCCATCCTTTAACTTAAATGCTCAGTCGCTCAGAGGCATAGTTCCTTCCAAAGTGCTGAGTGTACTTGATAAAATGTCACATACTTAGTTGTCATTCCCATACTAAATGTGTGTAAAAATTCTCTTTAAGGTGTGGCTTTGGCTGCTAACTTCAAGACACATTTATTGAATGCTATACTATATGCCACGCCCATGGGCAAAGCAGGAAATTGTCTAGGTGGTATGATCCTAGGGGAGCCTTTTCCACTGGACACTGCTAACATGACCCTGTTAGCAAGGCATCTCTTTGACTTAGTCCAGTAGTTCCTATGTAGATAGCATGGAGGAAAAAAAAAAAATACATCAAGATAGCCCCAGTCACTTATGCTGTAGGTATGTTAATTTATCTAGTTAATAAATCAAGTATTAAGGCCCTGAGCTGAATAGGAGGTGATGTGAATAAATTGTATTCTATCCAGGAGAAAGGGATGCTGAATTCTAGAGTGTCCTATAAGGGGCCCAGGGAAGCCAGAATACAGCAACAGGCCAGGGAGCCTGTCTGATCTGGAGAAAGAGGTGACCAAACACTCTGGACCAAAAATAAACTTTACTCGCTTTGCTTTTGTTTTTAAGAATAAGCCCTGCCTGATATCTGTGTTTAACTTCTGCATCCATAAAATTAATCAGGTTGATATTTGTAAGTTGGATACCAAGCATGTGATCCATTGTTCTTATTTTTTTAAGCCAGTGAGCTGGGTTTTGGTCTCTAATAAGAATTAGTGCAGTGCAGCTGTCCTCCCCCAGCCCTCTGTGTGGCTGCCTTGGAACTCACTGTCTCCTTAGTCAGCTCCACACTTTTTTCCCAAGCCATGCCTCTTTCACTGTTGGAGATGGGTCGGTGTCTCTGGCCTCTACCGAGCACAAAATCACTTTTGGCTCCCTTTTGCCACGCTCTCACATTTTTTTTTTCCCCATAGCTCTGAAGATTATATACCTTTGGAATTTTAAACATAGTATGTTCATGACTTTTGCCCTCTCTTTCAAGCACCTATATATTTTAGAAATGTAATGTGTCAGTTAATAAGTTTATCACTATCAAACAGCAAATTATTCTACAAATTGTCATTCAAATGAAGACTTTCTTTTTCGTGATACAAATGTTGGTATTCTGTTTGATTTTTCCTTCCTGATTCACTCGTAAGTTCTCCACACTTGGAACAAAATGTATCGAGTAACCATTTTTGTTTTAACAAGTACCAAGAGCCAAAGATCCCCCACATGCACACAACAACAACAAAAAAATAATATCCATGATGGCTGTGATCACTCTTAGGTGCTATGCTCAGAAGGGCTTTCTATAGGTTTTCTCATTCCATCTTCACAACAGTGAGGCAGGTACTGTCATTATCCCCATGTATACGTGAGGCACAGAGAAGTTAAATGACTTGCCCAAGGACACACAGATGGTACACTGAAATTTGAATCCAGGAAGTCAGCCTCCTGGGCCCACGCTCTTAATCTTCATGCCACAATGACCTTCTCCAAGGGGTCATGGAAGTATGAAGTAGTCCCACCATCTGTGGGTGAGAGGTGCTTGGGGAACGCCCATCCTACCCGGGGCAGTGGTTCCCTGCCCTGATGTGACTCATGCCTGATATGTTCAGGAGGAAAGGAGAGCCTTGGAGTGGGTTGGCCCTGCTCCTCCCATAGTGGCCTCTCTGTCCTTGTCACCTGCTTTGCTTGGAGTCCATTTTGAAGGAGAGTGAGGCTGGGTCCCACCTGAAGCAGTGTCTGTCGGCAGACAGTGTCACTCCACACAGCGTACACTGCAGAACGTGCACTGGGTGGGAAATGTGGCAGGTGGAGAGAATCCACTTTGCCCTCAGTGTTTTCCCAGAGATAGTCTTCAACCATTTCAATCAAAATCATTTCTAAGTCAGGCTTAGATACACAGGCCTTCCCAGGAAGGGAGCATGACGTGCTGCTAAATGTTTTAACAACCCGTTCTCCAGGGCAAAGCTCAGATTCATGGCACTTGGCATTGCTGTAGTTTCCACACTTCTGCCATGGTGATTTCACGGTCTCAATGCAAGCTCACTGGACAGAGTCAGGAAGAGTGAGGGCGACCAGATCCAGCACACTCCTGATGGAGGGGATGATTAGGGTGGATGAGGCAATGACGTTACTGCAGGAGGCAAGTGTCAGGTTCAAATTCTGCACATCTGGCGGATTCTGGATCCAGACCCCTGATAGCATGTGTAGCGTCGGTCTTTCCTCTCTCCCCACCCCACCCTGATATGCTCTCACCATAAAGTTTGACTCATAAGAATTTCAGAGGCACCTAGAAGGAGAAAGGAATAATAGAACTTGCAGTCTGTAGGTGGTTAGGTGGAGGGGAAGAAGGCCACCGAGGTGCCTGTCTTTGGGTGACGGGATACAGTAGGAAAGAAAGAGAAGGAGGCATGGTTTTATAGCCAACGCATGTTTGTGTGTGAGTCTTGGGCTTTCCCCTCTTATCTGAAAGAGCTGCCTCCTTTTCCTACCACCCGGCTGCTTCTCTGAGCCACTCCCAGGAAACCTGTCTTGGCAGAGGAACGGCTGCTTCTCTGAGCCACTCCCAGGAAACCTGTCTTGGCAGAGGAACGGCTGTAGGGCTAACTCCTTACACCTTGTCACTGACGCTTGGCAGAAAACATGTTGGATCAAGGACAGCCCATTTTCCTCCCAAAAGATTTCAGGGCTCTGGACCCTGTATATGCTGCATGACCTTCTAGACATTTATGATTCTCAGGGTCAAAATCCTCAGTGTCCAAGCACATCCTCTGTTCCTTTAAAGTACCAATCAACAGTTATTTATAAAGAGAGCCCCATTTGATTCCCCATTGCTCTGCTGGGCACCATGAGGTACAAAAGCGACAAAATGGAATTTCTAACGTAAAGAGCTTCTAATCTAGTTGAGAAAATGTGACAGCCACGTGAACCGATTCCTAAATAAGGAGCAGTTCTAATAGTATGATGACAGTGCGTCAAGCTGTAGTATTTATAATAAATTGTGAGGAATCTATCATTAGAGAAGAATCTGTAATAAGAATTTGTTTAGTAGAGGCATTCAAAGGAGTTAGATGACTGTACATCCTGGGTGGTTGTGTTGTTCCTGTTTATTAAATGAATCATTTGTAATCTCTATTCCCAACTTATTTTATAGTTATAACCCCTTTTTAACAAATATGATTATAGCAGCCAGTTCTGTGTAATAAAAATATTTCTTCTGCTGGCCAATAGCCCACACTAACACTCTTTGCCTGATGGAGATCCAAGACCCCTTTTGAAGGGAAAACCTGGTATGAGAGAGACAGTCACAAATCCCTCTCCATTTTTCAGTAAATCTACTTGACAAGAAGATCATCCTTGCAGCAGAATATCAACGTAAAGTATAGGTTTGCATATTGGAACAGTTGTTAAATAACTCTGCACAGAATTTTACTTTGGGGGCTTGTATACATCTTCTTCGACTAAAAGTGGTGACCCCTGTTGGTTCATCGAGTTCCTTGGGAGCTGATCAGCTCTGGGAAGTGGACTGTGGGAATCTCATTTCAGGTCTTCGAGGGCAGCAGCTCCTCCCCCACCCCACCACATGCCAGCAAAGGCAGCAGAAGATAGCACGGGTGTCCTGCCCTTCCCCTCCCCGCTGATGCCTTGTGCTAATGGAAGGAAGCAATCACCTTCCCATTGTCCAAAAGCTGCATTTCACTTGTCTTAAAGCGCTTTTGTAATTATCTTAGAATACAGAAGTGCCTAAGTGAAATCTGGAGAGTTTGCAGTCTGTGAAGGAATGGAATCCTAAGTCTACCCCGTGTCTCTGTGACCATAGGCATGTGGGAGACAGCCCGGGTCTCTGCATTTACATGAATACTTTCTTGATTTGGAAGACTAGTATGTCTGTGTTTGGATTAAGACGCCCTCCTGCCAAGCTTCAATTAGGTGAGGCTGGTAAAGTAAATAAAAGGTAATGGATTGTGTCCATACATGACTTCATTCCACCCTTTGAATGACTTTATCAATAACTGCTAGAAAGTGAGACTCAGAAAAACTGTGTCCAGCATGTGCCTCCAGCCAGCGGAGAGCCAACTTCATTTCCTAAGGCTTTTGAGGTGTGCCTCTACCATTGGATGTATCCAGTGTAGTTTTTCTAAAATGATTAATGTTTTCTTCGTCTAGGCTTATGTTAAGAGTCAGCCCAAGGTTCTTGAGCTATGTGAAACTCACCCACAGGTAGCAAGCACCTCGGGGCTCACAAGCGGGATGACTCAAATACACACATTGTAGGTTCATTTCTCACCGATTGTCTACATTTATTTTCTCTATACTCATTTTCCCCGGCTGCCCTGTGAACCCAAATTTAAGGACTGTGTTTAACTGCATGTCGGGGCAGGATATATGGCGGAGGGATGTTCTGAATCGTTTTGTATCAAATCTAATTTTTGTCCCAGTTTTTCCGAAACAATTTCCTATTTTTAAAACTGCTGCCAGTAGTGGTAATTCAGAATCTACAGTTATCCTGGAGTAGTAAGAGAAAGATTCAGATATTATATTTGCAGAGCCTTGTTCCTTTAACGATTCTCCCTAATTAGACCCCAGGGCAATGACTTACTCTTCATTAGTTGAATAGTCTGCATTTCCTGACATCTCGCTGCCCCCTAGTGCAGCACTCTAGTGAGTGCATCTTTCTCTGCAGACATTCTTGATTTGCATTATTTCTGCCTGATAGTCCGTCTTATGCTTACCTGGCTTCTGGCAGCATGACTTGACCCTAATCCATGACTCTGACAAAGTCCATCGTGGGTCCTGTTTTGCCAGGTAGATCCTCTTCTGGGAAGCAGGAGTTTGGGGAGCTAGCGAGTACAGGTGGGAAATGGAGTCTCGGCTGGACTATACTCTCCAGACCCCTTCCAGTAGAGAAATGGGGCCCAGAATTTTCAGCATAGGACCAGTAATCAGAGGAACAGAGCTTGCACTAAGGTGCATCTGACCAAAGTAACAAGAACACCGGCTTGGAGAGAGACAAGCTTGGGAAATTTCCTTAATGTCTTTGAGCCTTTGTCAAACAATCATTGATTAAAAAATAAACTAAAATAAACTTAAGATGTCCTAAGCATTTACTACAATATCTATTTTTGAAGGTTTTTTACACTTTGACATGTGATACAGATCTTCATCTATTGTGTTTCTTATGAATGAAGTAGCCATTAGCTGCAATTTAGGCCTTTTGGAAAGGCGTTGTGACCCAAAGACTTGCTCGCAAAACTGTTCTAAAATGATCTCAAAATTGTAAGCCACGTATGTGGTCTGCATGATGTTCTGCCAAGATGACCTCGAACAAGTTGTTTGACTTCATTGGACCTCTGTCTTTCCATCTATAAAGTATTAGTGCACCTATTTAAAGGGATTACTCAGGGATTCAGTGAGATAACATATGCCTGGCACATGGCAGATTTCAAGAATTGTTAGTTCCTGCCTCCTCCTCCCTTATTTTTGTCCGGTCTGAAATAGTCAACACCTGCCTTTGACACCCGATACAACTGGGTAGGTGGTGGACTACTACAATGCCCTTGTTCTGATTTATCCCCCAAGGAGTGGAGAGGCAGCCCTTCCTTTTCACTGTTAGCTTTCAAATACTGGCAAGGACAGTGCAGCGGGGAGGGGGTGAGGTAGAGGTGCTCATTAAAATCTTCAGTGTGGGAAAGTGTAACTGATGGGAAGCTTGGGGTATTGCCTGTTTAGGATCCATGTGTACTGTATTGTGAGAATATAAGAGATTTTCGTCTTTCAATGATTATAGTTGAGGTTTTGACTGTGGGAGTAGACAAGAGAAAACCAAAGGCATCCCATGTGGGAAAGGTCGTTTTGTGATAGTGGAATTTTTTCCCAAAAGCATAAATTATAAATGTCATACTAACTTTTCAGAGTCAGAATATTAAAACAAAACAAAGCAAAAAGAAAGAACAGATGCTCAGTCTTCCTATGGTGTATTAGCAAACAAACAAAAAAGGTCTTAAACTCAGTGTAACAGAGGGAAACACATTGAACCACACTAACATGTCCATACACACACGCACACACACGCACACACACACACACACACACACACACATATTTTGTAGGTAAGATTCACATTTTTATGCTTTCATGTGTGGTTTTTGTTTTGGATTGACAGTTGGGCAGGTTTTGTTAGGTAGCTAGTAAGTTTCCATGGAAAGAAATAAGAGACTTTTAAGGATACTAATTATTTGATGGTAAGGAGGAATTTGCACTAAGGTCTTTTCTCCCACCTATGCCCTAGTTCTGTCATCACCCTGACCATGGACTGGACAGAAACCAGAGAGAACCACAGAAAATTATGCATTTCATTACGTTTGTGTAAAATCTCTTCACGTCATCTTAGACGTTGTTTCAGAATCCACTGACAGGAGGGGTTACTCTATTTGAATCAGATCTCTAGAGGGATGTTAGGTTTTGCCCTGTCCAACCCCTTTATGCTATAAATGGGGTTGGTAAGGCCTGGAGAGGTCACATGGCCGGGGTGCTCTCCTTTATTATTTATTTCTCTTTCCAAATGTCTTTATCACATTTGCTTATTTCATTTCCCCATAAGATTGTTAATGTAAGGAAGCCATAGACGTGGTAGGCATGATGAGTTTGACTCTCAGCACCACACAGTGGATAATTCAATAAATTCCATTCTTAATCTTCAGGGAACTGCTTCTTCCCAAGAGAAATTACAATAGAGAAAGGGATTACTGAATAAGAATATTGTCTTTAGTAACATTTTTAAAAAATTATTTGATGCAGCATTTCATGTCCAAGTGTTATTTTTTAGCCTAAGTCCTGGGAAGGGAAAGGACTCGTTTGTGAATTAGCAATGAGATTCTTGTGTTACACGAAGAGGAAAAGATGTGTTCTAGTTCTGTGCTTTACAACAACTTCAGGGATTACATTTTGAACCCATATAAAGGCCCATTTGGCAACTCATTCACTATTACCCAACATTCAACAAGTATTGATCAAGCTCCTCCTATGCCTCTAGCACTATTTAGAGTCTTAGAATGTATTGGGGGAAAAAAACAAAGATTTCTGCTTTCAAGATTATATCTTAATATATATTTGTAACATATGAATGAACCATTTCTTCCAAATACCAAATTTTTCTTGGACAGCATTCTAGTGAAAGCATGTCATTTTTAAACACTGTCTTCCTTAAAATGAAAGGTCTAATTTCACAAGAAAATGGTTGTTTGTTTTTTTGGTGGGTTGGTTTTTGTTTTTTTTTTTTTTTTTTGGTCTAGTTGCATGAAATTTGGCACAACACTGCCGCCTTGTGGCTACTTGAGTCAGGAACTTACGCTATGTGGTCAGCTCTTGTCTTTTTAAGGTGACATTTAAACGGAAAACTATCTTGTTTTAGTGGAACTCTTCGACACAAAATTACCTATCTACCCAGGATTTAGAATTTAATTCCTTCTGGTTTTTTGGTTTGTTTGTTTGTTTGTTTTAACAGAATGATTGGAAGGCCTCTGTCGCTTTTATAGTTGGAAACCGGAGTGAGGACGATCTTCTCATCAGAGCTCTTACCCTTGCTGTCCAGGTGCCTCAGCGGAAATTGTTCAGTATTGTGTCCTGGCAAGACATTCTCCAGCAGGTATCTGTCTCTTCCCACCGCTAGGCCCCGTGAGGACTTTTGTGCTTAAAATAATAGAATAAGATAATAAAATAAGTACAACTATCAGATTCTTGGGCTTTTCAGTAAATCGGGGTGGATTATTTTAAACAAAGCTTAGCTAGAATAAACTTGCATTGTTTAACTGGGAAGAATTATTTTGACCCATTATTTAGGCCCATTTAGTCCCTTTCGGCACTCATTCATTTGACAAAGCTCCTCTGGCCATACCAGGCTCCATGCTAGGCTCTCTGAAGAATTGTTTATTCAATAAAAGACTTAATAATAACAAAAGACTAAAATATTTACTATTCCAGGGAAGTCAATAGCAAGAGAAATTAAGACTACAGAGAAACCTAGCTGTCAGAGGACAGAGAGGAATGACCACACAGAAAAGTCCTGTCAGGTGGCCCATACTTACGTGATTACTAACAGCTTACCAAAGTGACTATAAATATTTTGCCTAGTTAGTGAATATCTCTTCCTTACTAGGTTTTTCAACCCTAAAAGCCACCTAGGTAATTGAAAGTTACATATACCTAAGTATGCTTTAAGTATGTCTTTCTTTTTCACTGTGGATGAATTTAATTTTCTTACAGATCAATGAATCAAATGCATTTCTTGGAACTCCATCTAAAAAGGCAAAGAAACCTCTAGGCGGTAGTGCTCCCTTATATCATGAGGTAGGTGGATGTCTTTACTGAAGATATGTTTGTAATTTTTAGAAAATGAGAATTGAAGTAATAATCTTAAACTCACATTACAAAATTTTTTTTAAATTCATTCTTTGAAAGCAAATTCTTGCTCCTCATTGGAACTATCCGATGGTAGGCACTTAAGAAAATCTGCCTCTCTTCTGAAAAAAATCCCTTTCTAGGAATAAAATTGTCCTAGAT
The DNA here is from genome assembly GCF_011764305.1 of Mustela putorius furo. NCBI lineage: Eukaryota > Metazoa > Chordata > Mammalia > Carnivora > Mustelidae > Mustela > Mustela putorius. Next base: position 3,862,275 of record NW_025421424.1, read on the forward strand.
TGTCTACACCACCACTGTATCCAAGTAAGGACTATAAATCAGAAATTTTTATATACAAAAGAGTTGGGTCAGACTTTTTCCTGGTAATTATTAAGTGTGTGATGGTATTAAAGGGAGCTGTATGATTAGTGTATTACAAAGTGTTATTTTCACCAAAGGAACAATGTAAAAATGGCTCAGAAAGTGTTTCCTGTACGAGACTAAGACACAGCTGTTATAATTTTCCACGAGTCAGCGAGATTTGGGCACATTTTCTATCCTATTTTAACCGACATGAAATTAATGACAATTTTTAGGTTAATGGTCTATTCTGCATTTCTAGCAGATGCTTAACACAAAAGTCTGGCCTGGCTGACCATTGGGTTTATGGAAGGACTTAGAACTCATGCTCAGTGCAGGGCGATTGCCTCTCATGCTGCCTTGTTAATATCTAACTTACAGCTCACAAGAAGCTATAAAAATTCAGTGATTAATTAGAATATCACTTAAAATTTGTCAGGCACTGTTTTATGGCTCTTCAGACTGAAAGCGTAAGGATTTTGGATCTTTCTAAGACAAACTTGTTTGCACTTTATTTCAGTGATCTAATAAAGTTTTTTATGTGTCTCAGGTCTTGGATGATTTCCTAATGGGCTCTTTAGTATTGCCTGAGTACTATCGGAACAAGTTTCATTGGATTTATTTACACTTGACAATAGTGTGGATTTTATAGCATTAACTCTTGCTACACTACTCTCACCACCAGGAAAAATTGATTCTGTGCTCTTTGAGTCAAATAAAATACCTTCTACCTTTTGTTACGATGTTCTCAGTGTGCGTGCTCCAGTTGAAACATTATGTGATACTTAAAATATTGGAAATTTTCTTCTGAAGTAGCCATAGAAATCCCTGTCCAATTCTCAGGCCTGGGACCAATTAGCCCCCCAAAGGACTCTTTCTTCTTCAAAGATTCTCAGTAAAAATCAGAGATGATAACAGGCCAGTTTTGATGTCTAATCTGGACAGACATTTTGACTTGGATGTGGGATAGCACAATGTTACAAATCCAGAGTTCAGTTAGAAAGCCGTTCCTCTCCAATATGTGCTGTGACTCTGGATTGTGAATCCTTCACTCAGGGGAGGTCCATTTCACATCTGGCTCTACCACATTCTTCCAGTGGAGCATTTGGGCCGTGAGCCTCCCACACCTACTCACATACCCTTTCCTGAATGGTTCCAGAAGAAAAGGGAAGGCGCGATGAGCACCACAGAGATTGGATCTTGGGTATACCACACATGCATCAACATCAATTTGCTTTGGTAAAGAGAGATATAGAACATAAAACCAACTCGGTCTCCTGATCAGCATCAGTCAACGACAGAAAGCACATCTGCAGAAGAGGGCACATTTCCAGTCTTAGACCCTTCACACTTAGGACCTGTTTGGGAACTCTGTCACTTGGGACCTCATCCCAAGTGAGTTGAAAGCTGCTGGCAGTGCCTACTGAGAACCCCCAAGGTGGTTGTGATAGTGAATGGTGACCTTGAGAGAGGCCCAGACCCAAACCCTTCTGGGACTTGTGAACTTTTAAGACTCACGAGTCTGTTTCTGCCTGAAGCCTGGCACAGTCTGTAGCAGCTAGGACACTGGCCACAGTTAAACTCCTCAAGAGCCTCTTTGCAAGGTCTTATATTTTCTTTCTCCTCCTTGGAGAAGAAAAGGTCATCTAAGAAATTTGTTTAGCCTGCATGCAACATTGGTAGAGTTCTGTGTCTTCCAGTTTGGAGGGGAAAGCTCAAGAGCCAGGAACTCTGAAGGCCATACCCTCACATTTACGTCCATTTGTAGGCCACTCTCACTGGCCTTAACTCGGAGCCTCGTCGTTCTCACTTTAAACATAGTTCTAACCAGTTCGGCTTTCTGGATTCCTTGCCTGCAGTCAATTAGGAGCAGCAAATTAAAGTGAAATGTCACCATAGTGCAGTTCATCCATGAGTAGTAAAATAGCGTCAGAACCACATTACGTATTTGCAATAACGACTTGAAATGTCTGGGCTAGCAAAGACCACATTCCTAAGTGATTTGCTCAGGCTTTCACTTGGATGGCTTGGTGTTGTGTACACACAGCCTCATTCTGAAATTGTGTAATTTCCCGCTGAAACTTTAGAGTTCATGTAGCCATAGGATTGTATATATGAGAGAGAGTCTTTATTTATAAACCACAGTTCTTTGAAAATGTGCTTAGATTTGTGCTAATGTGATTCCACAGAGACTCGGCTACAGCTCATTTGTTCATTCACCTTCTCTTTTTGGAAACCCTGGTCTACTCTAGCAGGAACTACTCTAAGGACCCATACGGAATGGGAAGAGAATGTTCTCCTTTGTGCATGGTCTCAGGGATGTTAGCTATTCCTTTATTATATTATTAGTAGTAGTTGTAGTATTTAATAACAAGGGTGAAAATTATGATGATCCCATTCACTGGCCTTACATATGAACATAATTTCCAGCTTGTAATCCTATTTGAGGCTGTGGACTTATATGAAAATGGATATACAGATATTGTCTGCATTATACAGTCACCAGCTTTTACCAGATAGTGGTACTTTATCAAATACCAAACAATTAACAAGTACATTCTTGTTCAACACTAGGGGGATTACACACTATATAGACAATGGAGGAGAGATGAATATTATAAAGACTCTAACCTCAAGAAGCTTAAGGATTAGTTGGGGGGGGAGGAAAAAATGTATCCTAACACATAGTAAATGGTCAAAAAATGTTTGTTAAAGAAATGAAGGGGTTCTTGGGTGGCTCAGTTGGTTAAGTGTCTGCCTTCAACTCAGGTCATGATCCCAGGGTCCTAGGATAGGGCCCTGCATTGAGCTCCCTGCTCAGTGGGGAGAAGAGCTCCCTTTCCCTCTGCCCTTACCTCTGCTTGTGCTCTCTCTTTCTCAAATAAATTAAGTCCTAAAAGAAGAAGAAGTAGAAGAAAAAGAAGAAGAGTAATAATAATAATAATAATAATAATAACATAACTGCATTGAAGCCCACGAGGGACAGATGAAGTGTTATGGGCATTCAAAGGAAGATGAAATTGCCGTGAGAGTGGGGTTATGAGTGGGATCTAGAGAAGCCTTGTGGAGTAGATGGCATAGGGAGAAAAAGGAAGGGTAGCTAATTTTGATCTTTTATATATTATTGCAGGAATGCCTCGGTGGCTCAGTTGGTTGAACACCCGACTCTTGATTTTGGCTCAGGTCATGATCTCAGAGTCGTAGGATTTGGCCCCATGTTGGGCTCCATGGTGCTCAGTAGGGAGACTGCTTAGGATTCTTTCTCTCTTTCTCTGCCCCTCCCCAACTCACACTTTCTCTCTCTCTCTCTCTCTAGTAAATAAATGAATAAATAATTCCGAATAACCCACATCACAATTCTTAAAGGAGATATAAATATTGCCATTTTACATGTAGGGAGATGGAGACATGGAGGAGGTAGGAAGTTTATTAACTAGAATATTGAAGAACTTGGGTTTAGCCATCGTCAAATCCATAGACTCAAGATGTTCTTCTTTACCACAAACCCAGGATTTTTCCACTGGGCTCTAAGCTGTCCACCCTTGGATGAGTAGGTCTTGGCAGTCTTGACATTCAAATGTGGGAGAGGGCCTTCCAAGAAAAAGGAAAGCTCAAGCAAAGGCATAGTTGTGGGAGAAGAGTGAATAGTACTAAATTTATTATTGCCTGATATAAGATATATGCTCAGTGGGAAGCGTAAATTCTATACATGCTTTAATTGAATCTTTAAAATCCTGAAGATGAATATCTATGAGAAAATATTTCAAGTACACAATAAAATCCATGCTTTAAGATCAACTCCCAAACTTAAATTTATTTGCTAAATATGCACAAATATTTGGCAAGTGTCACTCACTTCGATGGCCCACAGAGAGAACCTGATTTGTTCATTTGCAGGTTTCTTCAGTCATGTCCAAAATCAAAAAGGAAAATAGTAGGAATCATTCAAAGCTGATTGAAATGTTCCCTATGTGACAGGTCTACATGTTCCATACATGCAAAGATTCTGCCACCTGTGTTTAATCTGATACACAGTATGTGTGCATTATTAAGAGATATACAAATTTTAGAGTTTGTGACTTTGAAGAATTAGAAAGAAAAAACTACCCATTGGACAGGGGTTTGTTAATTCAGCTTCTCTGAAGTCAGGGTCAACAGTTTTAAAGTTTTAGACTCCACTCTATGTTTGGCTTTGTTTCACGATGGTGATCATCCTACCTTCCAACCCAGAAATCAGCAACCTGGATGGTCATCCAGACATGGGCCGTAGTTTGCCCGCCTATGATTTATTCAGAAAAGACGAGTTAGATCACCGCAAAAAAAAACTTTGAAAAACACAAAAGCTTGCTGAAACAAAAAACATCTATAAAGAATAAAAGTTTGTATGCCCTAGTTGGTGACTCACTTATCTTAAAAATTAATCAATTCTATGCAACAACCAACCAAGACAGTCTGAAAGATGATGTGATACAGTGTAGTTTTATGAATACGAATAATTGTGAATTTTCCTCTTTACTCCTACCAGTTAAAAAAAAAAAAAAAGATGTTATTTTTTAACTGACATATTTTAACTAAAATATTTCTGTGGGCTTTTTTATTGGGAGATGATTAAATATGGAAAGATTCTTCTGATGTTGGATTTGAAAGTAATGAATCAAATGCAGCTTAAAAAGAGACAGGTTGCAAATTTTATATATAAAGATCTAATTAGTTTCATCACGTTCTTAAGATACTTGGCAGGTACATTGGATTAGTATCCCCAGATGTAATCATTTCATTTTGTTGGTTCCTATTCCTATGCATGTAGATACATTCTTTAGCTCCTTCCCCAACATGTATTCATAATAACTCACAAGTAAAACCACAGACTTAATTGCGATCTAGTTGCTTCCCTAGTCCACATTTCTAATATGAAACTCGTTTTTTTAACAGTGCCTCACATTAACAGTCTATTCCATGGAATTGTGAGCCCTTGTTTGGGGTGAGGAGCGGGGAGGCTTGTCAAAATGAAAAATGGAAAACTCATGCTTCAGAGATAGAAACAAATAATATGTGAAAACTTTTAAGAGGTTTGAAGTTATTAAAATGGCAGATCTACTGGGACCAGAAAGCAGTATGTCATGAGAGGAACGAAGGAAAGGGGAGACAGGAAGCATTCTCTGGCCTTTTCAATCCTGCGTTTTAAAACAAAACAAAAAAATTTCAGGAAGAATTGGAAGGTAGCCAACATAATGCCGTTATTTCATAGAGCTTAGGGACACACCAGGAAATTACAGGCCAGTTCGTTTAACTTCACTTGTAGGGAAAGTATTGAAAACTGCTGCAGGAGATCAAGTAAAAGGATGCTTAGAAAAGCACAGCTTGATTAAGGCAAGCCTGGCCAGCGTGGTTTTCGGAAAGGGAAGGTCATGTCTTAGGAACTTGTTGAAATTCTTTGAAGCTATTATGGCCAGTACAGTCTTCAAAGAACACAGCAAGGCCCAAGATCTGCGTATCTTTTCCGTTCCCCACCAGTCCTTGAGGGATGCTTGCAGAACATGGCCCACATCAGGCCTTGGTGTTCCGGGTTTCGAAACCACTATCAAAATAGCAGAAAATAACCTCGGATGGAACATTTTTAAAGCTGGAACCAATTAATACAACCTGATATTTATAAACGTTAAATAAAGACTTGGAACAAAATTTAGGAATATGGAGCTGTAACAAAGAAGTACTACACGGGGACTATAAAAACAATCTGGGAGTTATTGTGCCAAAATCTGGGCTTTTGGAGGCATTTCTCACCCAAGGAAGGGAAAATGAGGAGAAATTACAGTGCCAGAAATGGTCGTAGACTAAAGAGTTATGAAGAGTTGCAACCGAATGAATTTTGTCAAGATGGGAAACGGAGCAGTCAGATGTGTTAACAAGCCTGGGCCTCTCTGGTCCTGGAGAAGGACAGAGAAGCCCGGCAGAGAAAGTTGAGTCCAGGCGTGTCCATGAGAGAGGTGGAAGGTCAGAGCTCCATTGCTTTAGGAATGGGCTCCTAGGGAGCAAATATGTTTGCCTCTCAGATCAGAAATCTGGAGTTCTGTTTTCAAAGAAAAGCATAACTCAAGCAAAGACATTGAAAAACATCCAAATCATGCCCCCCAGCTCTTTCCCACCCTGGGGCACAGACAGCTGGCCAAGCCCATGCGTTTCAGGAGGAGGCAAGGGATCACTGGCGAGGAGTGGAATCAGAAGCCGAGGCCCCTGGAATTCAGTCCCAGGAAACCATACCACCCAAGCGCTGGTGATGGGGTTGCTGATGGGAGAACTGCTAGACAGGACAAGAACCTAGTCAAGAATCCCAGGACAAAGCTATAAGCGGAGGAGAAGCCACAAGAATGAAGCAAGGTTCAGCTGGTGAAGAGCAGCCATCACAGTCTTGGCAGGGTGGGTCCTGGAGCTTCTCCAACATTGTACACTCCACACCCACTATGACTGGAAGAATGTCAGAGAAGGAATCAGGAAGACTGTATCGTTCTATTTTTCTATCTAGGACTCTGAATAAGCTGCCTTTATTACCCTATTACCAGGGTAATAATAAGAGTTATGATTTATTGACTACTTCATTTATTGCAAGTCTTGTGTGCGTGGTGCTTCATATATATTAGCTAATATAATCTTCTCAACAGTCTGCCAAGAGATACTTACAAACAATGAAAACTGGAGCCTCAGACATGTTAAGTAACTCCATGACTCAGAAGCCTCTCTTCCTTCTGCTTGCATCACATAAAAACTGAGGGTCAATAGTTGGAATTCTGCAAGTAGTTGTTGTGGTTTAACATTTCTTGAATACAAGCTACTGCTAGTAATCAGAATTAAGTCTTAAACCTATCAGTAGTTCTGTGATACGTTTATTGCTTTTCCTACTGCTCTGGCAAAGCCAATGGTGTATCTGTACATGAGGGAGGTGCCAAACAGTCTTGGTCCTATTCTTGAGCCACCTTGATGAGGGGCTTCTGCCCCAATGTTCGGATCACCTGGAACTTTTAATTCTAACGGTTTAGGTTTACATGGTTAAGGTAATTAAGTCTTTGGGAGAGGGAAGAGGGAAGGATGGGAAATGAGAGAGAAGTTAATACATATGCATTAGAGATGACGGTGTGGAAAGAAAGAGACCTAAGCGAATTAGTGAGAGTGAATTTCTAGAGCCTTCTGCTAGTTTGGTGAGACATACCCTTAGCAATTAGATGCACAGATCCAAATGAGTCTGGCTGGACTCCTGCTGTGATTCTACTGCCTACTAGCCGTGTGACCTCAGGCACGTTCGGTAACTCTGTTGTATCTGCCTCATCAAGCTGTTGTGATGATTAAATGAGATAGTAAATACAAGACAGTTAGCATAGTCCCTGTCGTACAGTGAGTGTCCATTAAAGTTTGGCTATTATAGTTGACCATTATGTTGTAAGTTTCTCTTCTCAGTCATAATGAATGTTAGCATTTTGTACTTTAGGATGTGTGAAAGAACTAGAAACATCTATAAGCAGGATATTTTATTTTTAATTTTTTATTATAGTAAAAAACCCATAACATCGTATTTACCATTTTCATTATTTCCAAGTATATCATCTAGTAGGCTAAATATATTTGCATTGTTGCACAACCAGTCTCTACAACTTTTGATCTTATAAAACTGAAACTTTATATCCAGTAAACAACTGCCCATTTCCCCCTCCTCTAGGCCCTGAGGACCATCATTCTACTCTTTTATTTTCCTTACGAATTGGAAAGGAAATTCCAATTTCCTAGATACATCATAGAAGTGGAATCATACAGTATTTGTCTTTTTGTGACTGGCTTATTTCATGTAACATAATGTCTTCAGAGCCCATCCATACTGTAGTATATGTCAGAATTGCCTTCCTTTTCAAGCTGAATAACATTCCATGGTACATACGTGTAACCTTTTACTTATCTGTTCAACCACTGATGAAGCTTTTGGGTTGCTTCCATCTCTTGGCTATTGTGAATTATGCTGTTATGAACATTGGTATGCAGATTATGAGTAGGTTTTCCACCAAGTGGAATACAACTAATGAAAGATAAGTTAATTGCTAGTTAAGAGGAAAAAAGGCAATCTGATGGTATTTGGGATATTTTATACTAGTCCTCATTGCCATGATGGAAACTAATATACATTCTTCTTCTTTGTTATGTCATGGAAGGGATAAATATGACTGAACACCCTAAGGAATAAACAAAAGTAGTACCATTTCTCAAATAATAATAATAATAAAATCTTACATTTAGGTAAAAAAGAAGGATTTTGCAACCATTATCTCATTATGTCTTCACAACTACATATGAGCCGAGCTGAAATCTGGTAGTGTCTCTGTAGCATAAACAGGAAAATGGAAACCTAGGAACCTCAAATGATTTGTTCCCTGTCACCAGCCAGAGTTAAAATGAATGTCAGTCTTCCTAACTCATAGCCCAGGGGTTCTACTCTTCACCTAACAGAAAGCATGCCTCACTCATTAAGAATTTCTTATTTATTCTTGCATTTCCCACAAGATAATTTTAGACAGTTTATAGATACAAAATTTATATTTTGTTAAACACATATTTTAATGTGCATTTTAAAAATAAAAACGTAATACGAACTGGCAGTGTCCCAACTTCATGGCTTAGGATCGAGCTAGAGAAAAATATTAGCTGCATAGTACAGGAGGTACACAGTTTTGGCTAAATCATCAAGGGGTGTTCAATGACTAAGGGTTAAGAAATGCTTCATTTTCATGCATCCTACAAATATTTGAGCGTCTACTATATACCAAACCTATGATTGAGTTTATTTTGGTGAATAAAACAGATATAATTCCCTGCCCTTGCAGAGTTTACATCTGAATAGGGAAGGCAGGCATTACGCAAAGATCAAACAAACCAACACATGTATACATAATTATGAATTGGGATAACTGTCTTAGATCAGACAGAATGCTTTAGACTGAGTGGAGATGAGCTGAATGACAAATAGGAGACAACTGAAAAGAGCAGGGGAGAATATTCAGGCAGAGGGAACAGCGGGTGCAAAGAACATGAGGCGGGAAGGGAAAGATGTGGGCCTGTTAGAGGAATCAGAGGCCACCGAGCCTGGAACGCAGAAATCGAGGTAGAGAGGGGTGAGGCCAGACCTACCAACTGGGTCCTTGTTAGGAAAGGGTTTGCGTTTTTGCTTCATAGGAAATGGGAAGCCATAAAACCCTTTAAAGGGGAGAGTAACACAATCTGAGTTCTTGTTTTAAATGTTCTCGCTGCTAAGTGAAGCCCAAATCAGGATAGAGTAGGAGGCACACGTGGGAGTGAGTGCACCAGTTAGGAGGCTCCAGGAGAATCCCCGGGCAAAAAGAGTGCTGACAGATACGAGTGTATTTAAAGGGAAGACTCAGCAGAACGGTGCCAATGTGAGATGTGAGGGGTAGGGGAGATGTAGGCATAAGGAGAGACTCCCAAGTGGCGTGAGAAACTGAGCAAAAGTATCTTCTGATATAGAGAAAATCAGAGTTTAAATTTGGGGGAAGTTTGAAAGTACACTTTGGGATAGGGTAACTCTGATATGCCTGACTCAGTGCTGGTGCATAGTAAGCACGGAAGAGGTGCTTGTTGTCTAAAAGACCTCACTTATTAATGCAGGGCTAGTGAGGGTCCCTGGTGGAGGCAGCAGGGAGTAAAGCGCATGGCTTCCTTCCTTCAGCCATAGTGGCTCGGCGGCACTTCCCAGGTTCTAGCAGCTCCAGGCCCTCCCATCTCCCCTTGGTGGGCTGCATGTCCTCCACAGCGGGTTCCTGACTGCAGCTGATCACCCTGTGGTCCACAAAGACATTTAGTTAGCTGCAGCCGTGTTTGTATGTGTATGATTTGTGATTTAAGTATTTGTTTGCTATAAATACAGGTCCAAGAAAGTTTTCAAAACCACAGCCCAGAATCCTCTCAATCCATCCCTCTTCCTCTTGAATATTCCTCTCTCAGTCTCTCACGTAGCCCTGTGCTAATGGATATAGCAGATCCTCAGCCCAGGCCTCTCCTTACTCAGCAGACGTTGACTGAATTTCTGTTGTACGCCAGGTAATGGGCACAAGACTGAATTGAACCCCGTCTCTGACCTCACAAGCTCATAGTGGATAATTTTGTAAACAGCGGACTTGTTTCCTGCGATTTCATTTTAATACCGTGCAGCAAGTCTGATGGGAGAGTTACAGATTTAATCCCCAGTTACAATGGCGTCTGCTCTTCATTGAGCCTGCAGCCGACCTCACTTATTGTTCACAACTTCTAGCAAGACGGGTAATGGTCCCCAGACAGGGTGTGTTGGAAAGAGGAGAGCAAGAGGGCAGGACACACCGAAACAGCCAAAGATGCAACAAACATACAGAAAACCTGCTTCCTTAGAGGGAGAAGAAGTATTGCTGGAATTGAAGTATGGTAACAATTTTCATGCTTCTACATGTTTTTAATACAACGTCTATTTCTGAAATTCTAATTCTTTCTTCGATCTTTGGTAGCAAGGAAAGGAAGAAGAAATGCCAAAATCGAGGTGAAAGAATGGACTATTAGAAATTCATTTGTATTTATTGAAAAGCTACTGTGCGCATTAAACACTCCATGAATATTAATTTGAATGAATGAGTTTCAGATAGATATTTTTATACAAAAAATGCATCCATTCTTCTGTTTCACAAACATGATGGGCCAAAAACAACCTGCAAACACTGTTAAGGAGAAAGATAATGTAAGCTAGTTAAAATACGGTCTCTACGTTGCATCAGGAAATGTATAAAATGCATGTAATTATGGATTTAGTATGTTCACACATAGGAAACCAATCCTACAAAAACTCCTACTGAGAAAAAGTGAAATTGTTTAACAAAGCCCTGCCTTTAAATTTTCATATTTCAGCTCAGACTTATTTGCATTATAATGTACATAACCATTTGAAATCTACAGGACTCTGATGGTGAGTGAGGCCAACAGAATGCCCCACATAGTGTCCTGTACTACCCCAGACACTCCCAAACTAGTCAGTTTATCGTTATCTTAATTAGCCTTTATCAAGAATTTATGTGGAAAAGACAGACTCAATCTGGCCTCACTCATTCACCAAGAAATCTTCAGTTAGATTATCCTATTAGTCAGGAGGAATAGCTAATTATTTAGTTATTCAAAGTCTTATGATATTATCCTTTTATTTATCTCTGGAGCTACAGGGAAGCAAAGCAGAGTCTAATAACATGTGACATGTGACCACCACTGGGTCTTACATCCTTTATGAGGAGCTAGTCTTACACTGCATTCTCAAAGATTCATTTTAGGACTATCACTGAGAAAAAGAAAAGGGCAGATCCTATCTTGACTTAATACAATGGGCTAATATATTACTTTTCGTAACTAATAAAATTTCAAGACTGACAGCAAATTTCTGACTTGCTTTTCCCCCAGTAAAATATCTGCTTTGAATTATACAGAAAGAATTCTTCCTCCTGCCAACTTGTTTCAATTCCCTGTACAAAACCATGCATAGAACATTGTCAGGGGTCTCCTATAGAAGTTCATTTCAGGATTCCTCAATCATTGGAGAAACACACACACACACACACCACTTCTTTTCCCCCTTTCTTGGAGCAAGAAAAGGAAAATGTATTGCACTGGTAAGCTCTGTGTAGGGTGCTTTCCCTTTCTGAAAGCAGAGACAAGGATTAGTCATCAGATGAGGGAAAGAGTTTTTGGGTCTCACCCACGGCCAGCGTCCTGTTTCATGTATGCAGACCCGCCCTGTGTGTAGGTGGAGTACGCAATTGCTGTGTGATGTGATTTAAGAGGTGCTGGAAGTCCTGCTTGTCCAAAAATAGCCCCCACAGCCGCCTGTGGAGTTCACACAGTGTCCATAAAACCCTGGTTTAAATGAAATGAAACTGCATTTTCAGAATGTTAACCCATCGTATCCATTACCCTGTTAGCATGACTTTACTTATCAGAGATAAAAGCTGGACCCCAGGAGAATGTCCTTTGTATGGGGGGGGGGAGGGGTCAGCAAGGTCCAACCCTGTGGGCCATGGCACAAGTCACCATCACCAGAAACAATTTCTACCTGACCATGAGCAAACTTGCTGGAACTAAATCTGTTACACCTTCATCAGCCAGACAGCCAGTCCTTCTGGAACCACTGAGAAGATGGCATTTTCTCTTGCAGCCAATGCTCTTAACTGGGACCCTAAGGAAGATAGGAGTAATACCCACAGCTCACATTTGGAAATTGCCCCTTTGAGGACAAAATACTTGCCTACCTAATGTCAGATTTGATCCCAACCACAGCCTCATACATCTTACTATTCTCAGGTGACAGATGGGGAGAGTCTCGAAGATGATAAGTGATTTGCCCTGCCCCAACCAGCGGCTAATCATGGCAGAGCCCCATGTTGGAACCCAAACCTTCTGACTCCAAACTTCATGCTGGTACTTCCAGGAGACACAGTCCCTACAGTCAAGAAGCTGATGGTTCCGTTTAACCCACTTAGTGATTCACCTAAGCAAAAGAGCAAGCGCCAGGAGGTTTTTCTAGTGCTATCACTGAGGAAATGTTTCCCCTTGTCTTCAACTTTCTAAAAGAATGGGGCCAAACACAGGCAGGCCTTGGCAGGCACAAATTCACAGCATTCCCCAGGCAAGAAACATCCCCCACTTAGAGAGGACTGACCACTTTGCACAAATTAGATAGGCAAAATAAAAACACGAATTGGTGGAAATGAACTTAGGACTTCTCTAGAAGCCCCTGGGATCCAGGGGTATTTTGAGACTAGATACAAAGTGGGGTATCATTATGACGTGACTGTGAAACCTAGGATTTCTACCTGGCCCCGTAACGGAACTCACATGGCTCCATTTCTTTACAGTTTTGAACGAACTCTGGCTCATCCCTTTTCCATCATTTACAACACACAATTCATTTCATACTCCTTCACTGCTAAGTGCAAAGTGCACTGAGTTGAAGAGAATTATGTACAGATTAGACTTAGATGTTTCTATTTACCAGCCAAATAACCCTGTTCGGATGTCATCTCTTGTACGAAACCTTCTTGGGATTCTCCCAGGCAAAATTCATTTTACCCTGTTATATTGTGATGGTTTGTTTGTCAGTGAATCCCCTACTCCGTAGTGAATGCCGTGAGCATTAGAAAGCATGTGTTACTCATCACGAAAACCCCAGTGCTCTAGGCTAGCAATCCTAAACCATTGTGATCAAGTATCCCATCAGTTAAAAAATAATTGAGCATTTATTCATGTACATTGTGTGTGTGTGTACAGAGAGAGCGAGACAAAAAATGTATAAGAATACAAACATATTAAAAAAAAAAAAAGAATACAAACATATGACACGGGCTCCTGGGTGGCAGAGTCAGTTAAGCATCTGACTCTTCGTTTAGGCACAGTTCATGACCTCGGGGTGCTGAGATCGAGCCCCCAGTTGGGATCCACTGAGTGTGAAGTTTTTTTGATTTTTTTTTTTAAGATTTTATTTATTTATTTGACAGACAGAGATTACAAGGTAGGCAGAGAGGCAGACAGAGAGAGAGGTAGAAGCAGACTTCCCGCTGGGCAGAGAGCCCGATGTGGGGCTCGATCCCAGGACCCCAGTATAAGGTCCTGAGCCGAAGGCAGAGGCTTTAACACACTGAGCCACCCAGGCACCCCTCCACTGTGTGTGAAGTTTGCTTGAGATTCTCTCTCCCTCTCCCTCTGCCCCTCCCATTTGTGCTCTCTCTCTCTCTCTCTCTCTCTCTCTCTCTTTCTCTAAAATAAATAAATAATCTTAAAAAAAATAAAACAATTAGCAACCTAGCACCATTTGCTTTCCCAGGCTTTGAGCACACTGGCTTGGTGAGAGAAGGTCTGGCTTGGTGTTCATCTACACTCACTCATTGCAGGGGGCCCTTTCACAAGGTACAACCTGCACAATGTTTGCGAAGGTCTGTGTGATTTGCATGCCCGTTCTCTCAGCACGTGCTGCTTTGGTTGATAACCACATGCCAATCACAAAGCTACTTCCAGTCTTCAACCTGGAAAACAGAAACAGAAATGAGCAATTCTATTCCCTTATGATGATGAAGAAGTTTTAAAAGGTGCAAGGAGTGCACAGAACAATGCCTAAATCTTCCTAAAGTTCTGAGGGAAAGGCTTTAGGGGAAAAAAGCTTAAGAGCTGAATGGAGCTTTTACAAAGTAACGAAGGGGTGGAAATTCTAGGCAAAAGAATCAGCTCATTAAAAATCATGCCGGCCTGGGACGCCTGGGTGGCTCAGTTGGTTGGACGACTGCCTTCGGCTCAGGTCATGAAGTTCCGGAATCGATTGCTGCATCGGGCTCCCAGCTCCACGGGGAGTCTGCTTCTCTCTCTGACCTTCTCCTCGCTCATACTCTCTCTCACTGTCTCTCTCTCAAATAAATAAATAAAATCATATATATATATATATATATATATATATATATATATATATATATATATAATGCAGGCCTAAGATGGCGTGGCATGCCCAAGGAACTAGAAATGACATGGAAGGAGGAGCCAGGAGTGAGACTGGACACATGGGTCAAGACCAGGTCATAAAGGGCTTGGCCTGCCCTGAAGAGAAGTGTACAGTTTATCTCAGAGGTGTGAGGGCCACTGAGGGATTTGAAGCTGAGAAGCAATATGAGAGGTAGAGATGCTGGGATCAGTGTGCAGGAAGGAGCCTTCTGTGGGAGGTGGGTGTATAGCATTTACATCGTATATGTAATTTATTAGCTGTTTTATTATGAAAGCAATGCACTTTAATTGTAGAAAATGTGGAGAATGTAGGAAAAGCATAGTTCATATAGCAATAGCAAGAAAGTACTGGAAGTCAGAAGTATGTGTAGACTATTCCATCGTTCAGAGATGTGTGCTTCTTTTTAAAAATGGAAATGATATTATGTGTGCCTTATCTATGTGTGTGTGTGTGTGTGTGTGTGTGTGCCACAAACGATGACATTAGCCTTTCTAGATCCGTATTCAGTGTCTATATAATAGAAAGCATATCTCTAGTTAGTAATTCACTTAACCACGCCCCCTTTTGCTAAATTTAGACTGTTTACTGATAGTTATGACCCTGATTGTTTCCTTACGAAAAATTTCAAGAAGAGGAATAACTGAGACAAAATATGTAAGTCTTTTTAAAGCTCTTGACACATATTGTCAAAATGCATTCGAGACAATCTGTGCCAATTTACATTCCTTCTAACAGTTCCAATTTAACCACACCCTCTTCGACATTAATTTTTTTTTTTAATCTCAGTCAATTCGATAAGAAAAGTTGTAAGGTTGAACATTTCATCGCATTTTTATTGACTGTATTTTATGAGTATGGAATTCATTAAAGTGAAATGATTATGGAATTCCATTTTCGGATTTCTTCTGATAATGGGAGGGGATCCTGGTGTTGTAAATTCAAACGGGGAATGTTTGCTTTAAGTGATTTCCAAACAGATTTTCGGTGCCGTGAGGCATGAAACGGAGAAGCCGTCACCCACACAAGCTGAACAGTGCCCCATAGGAGAAGGACACATAATGCAAGAATGCTGAGAGAGGCACAGGAGGGGCCTCCACAGAAACTAGACTGAGGGCAGGGGCAGGGGGACCCAGGGAGAGTGATCTCCGATAAGGAGTCTGGGAAGAGTTGATGGAGGAGGCTCTTTGGTGTGAGCTAATCCAGTTTCCACCTTCTTCTTGTCTCCTTGCGTCAGTGGTGCTCAAAGTGGCATGCCTCAAAATCACCCAGAGAATTCATTAAAAATGTCACTTCCAGATCCCGGCTGTGGTCATGGAGATACGGGGGTATCTTCAGGCAAGTCCAGGAACACATTTTCTGTGCTAGAACCTAGGCACTTCTGAGCCTACAGTTGGAGAAATCAGCCTCCCTGTGTCCATATGCCACCCAGAGGGCTGAGAAAGGGCCATTCTTCTCCACGAGGGGCTCTCCATCTTACTCCGGAAGCCCCTTGCCAACCACCCAGAACCTGACTATGGCTCCACTTCTTCTCAATCCTCCTCACATTCTCCACTGCTCCGAGCCGCCTTCATCCTATCCATTCTTTCTTTCATTCTGAGCACTTGTGCCAGTGCTGTTCTGGAAGCTGGAGGAACAAAGGAACGTGCCATCAGAGGCTCTCGCCTTTGTAAGCATCCAAAGGTCAAGATATCCAAAGGGAAACCTTTTGGGTTTGGTGAAAGGAGCTGACCTGAGAAGGGCCGGAAAGTGTTCAGGCTTCACCCATTGCTCTTTAAGGTCAGTGGTGCCACCACTTGCCCACAGCTTTGTCTATAGTTTCTGGGCAAATTAGAATACCTCTAGTAAACATATATGCTTCTAGCACTAGGAGCAGAGAACAGTCAAAGCTGGAAGGGAAAAGTATAGAATATAAACTCTGAGATACACCCTCAAGCATTTTGAAGTGTGCCGTGTGTTACCAAGACCTCCCATAAGCCTCGGTTTTTTGACCATATAAGCAGGCACTGAAGATAAAATCCTGAGACCCAAAAAGAGACATTTATACATCTGATCACGTCTCTCAGCTGCTTAAAAATCTCTGGGTCTCCTTACTTTGAGGATAAAATCTAAATTCCATTAATGTGTCATTCAAGACCCTGGTGTCCTCACCCCTGGGGGGCCTCTCGAATGTCCATGTTCCTTCAGTCCTTCCCCCATTCCCCCCCCCGCCATCTTTGTCCTCCAGTCACCTGTACCACACCCCCCAACCACTTTCCGGTTTCCTGAATACGCCTCTGTCTCTGGCTTCAGTCCTTCTGCCTGAGATCCTGTCCCTCCTCCCATCACCCACCACCCAACCTCAGTCACAATCATCCCACGGATCCTTCAAGACTCCCTCGGGGATGACACCCGCAGGAAACCTTTGCTGCCCCTCTGAGTTTGGAGGAGGTGGCCTCCCGTGGCCATCACAACCCGTTCCCCTCCCTCACTGGGCAGGGCACGAGATACCATAAGGCATGCGCATAGGCCGTGCACACTGTGGTCAGCCTCCCCATCTCGACTGAGAGCTTATCATGGGCAGAGGCTGCAGCCTTTATCTCTAGATCTCCAGTATGTGGAAGGTATTGGGTGCTCTGTAAAATATCAGATGAACGACAAGATGGATCCTTACAGTGCAAGCCAAGCTAGTTAACTCATAACCAAGAATGGCGCCATCTCAACAGTTGGATGGTGAAAAAAGGAACATCACCAGGATTGCACCACAAGAACAATCTGTCTCTAGAAAAAGTCTCTGAGGAAGAGTAAACAGCATTGACGGTACACCCACCAGAAGGCCCCAGTTAACTCAGATATATCCAGGCCAACAGGGAAATCCAAGCATGGGTGAATCATGAGAGTAGGCCTCCAGATAGTGGTGAAATTTGCAATTAAGCATTTTCAAACATGGTTCACAGTGACCATTTGATTCAATTGGTCCAGTAATTATTTAGTAAGCATTTTTTATGTCCTGGGCTTTGAATTCAAATCAGTGGGGAAGGAATAAATAAAAACCAATGCCTTTACAGCAAAGAGAAATAATAGAGAAGATAAAGTGTGTATTATATTAAATGGTAATAAATGCTATGGAGGAAAAGAAGCACAGAGTGTTGGGATTGTGAGCAGTAGGGGGTGGGATTCTCATTTAAATATGGTGATCAGAGAGGGTAAACTTGAGAAGGAAACATCTTCATAAAAACCTGAGGGAGGTGATGGAGTTATGAGGCTATCTGAGGAAAATCCTCCCAGGTAGGAGAAGGCTGTGTGTAAGAAGGCTCTGGAGTATATTTGCTGGATACCCAAGAAGATAGTGTGTGCGAAAGAAGTCCCAGGAAAGGAAAGCAACATGGCATGGGTTCAGATCATGGAAAACTGATCTGGAGCTACTGAGAGGATCCACCAGGCAGTAGGAGTATGGGGTTCACAGTCTGAGCCTAAGGAATGAAAATCTTAAGGGAGTGTCTAAACTGGTGGTCTGGCTCATAACTTCTTGGTGTTGCATTTCAGACTCTTCTGGAGTTCACAGAAGAAAATCCTAGCCAATTCTAGAAGTTAGCAGCAGATATCACACTGCTTAGAAGGTGTTATATTTAACCATCAGTACCACCGTTTAACCCCAGTGCCCATGGGCAAGTTACTACATCCCAGGGGCCCATGAATATTTATTGGTAGGTTACTGGATCCTGACTCTGAGATGAATAACCATGTTAAATGATACTGCCAGAGAGGAGAATCAATACCCTTGCTGCCTCAAATAGACTGACTCAGGATTTGGGGCGAACAGGAGGCTCTGAGAAGGCCATTGGTTGATGAGCTGAGACGGGGAAAGCAGATCGAAGGAGAAAGAGAGACTCTGACCCTCTAACGCTACAGCAGATAGTCTCAGGATGGCACACCTTGAACTTGCTTTCTCAGGCTGACCTACCATCCTGCCTGCCAGGGGCTTTTTGTTTTAGCTCTGAAAATACCACACCCTAGTGAACTCCTCTGTTGGCCATTCTAGTATTAATATATAAATTACCTTTGTCCTAGTTCTTAAACTCCAGGGTCTTTAGGAATCCCTAGAAGGCTTGTTACAAGTTCATACTCTCAGGCCCTCACCTCCAGGGGTTGATTTGGTAGTCTGGGGGTTAGATCCTGGGTCATCTGTATCTTTAATGATGGCCCCAGCGATTCTGGGCCGGGTGGTCCACAGGGCACAGCAGAGGAACACTAATGGGAACTGATGTGGCATCCATCTGCTCATAAAGGTCATTGTTGGTGGACAGCCAGGAGACACCCATATTTTATATGCCTCCTTTCTAAGTAATGAGTCAAGGAGTTGAAGAAGGGACAGGAGAACTGGAAAATGAGCCTGAGCCCTGTCTATGGGACAAGTTCGGGATCAGTTTAAAGCTGGGGGCAACTCCACCATTCATGATCAAGTTAGAGAAACACTACAACTTTCCCATAATGGTGGAAGAACAAAGTACACTGGGGAAAAAGCAGAGAGTGCTGACACATTGAAAACATTCTTCACCCAGCAGGACATTAGCAGAAATCCCACGGCAGGCTGTCTTCTGACATGGGCAATGTGGTGACTCTATATATATATTTTTTTTTTTTTTTTAATTTTTTGAGGCAATAACTTAGAGTTAGCAAGGAATTCTGGATGAAACAGGCAGCATGTGGGTTCAGTGCACTAGCATGAAAGGCCACAAAGGAAACCAGGTACGAGGCAGTGGCTCCCAAAACTGAGGTATGTCCAAATCACCAGAGAGCTTGTTTTGCAGAGCTTGAGACAGAGTGGGAGCCCCAGAGTGGCAACTTCGGTAGGTCTGGGGTAGATCCCACGTATCTGTATGTCCCAGTGGGTTCCCAGGTGATGCTGGCGCTGCTGATCTGGGAAACACACCTGGATTATTTCTGTCTGTGGTGGGGTTTTTTGTTTTGGTTTGGTTTTTGGTTTTTTTTTAAGGTCTCCATTAATTTGAAAGTATGAATCTCACCATATCGATATCAACTTGGTCACCTTACTTCTACCTTCTAACATGAGCAAGTAAAACTAACACTGCCTTAAGCCAAAGAGAACATACTGGCTTGTATAAGAAGAAGCCCAGGCAAGGCTCGGGATAAGCATAGACCATGGTTCCAGCCCCGCTTCCTCTAGGCTTCGACCCTCCTTTATCTGTGAGGTGGCTGAGGGAGATGACATGGCGACAGCAACATTTCCTGATGCCTTTTCCCAGAGCTTTGTCATGACAAATCTAGAAACCCCAGAATACCTCTCCTCCCATCCCACTGGCTTGAACTAGATTGTGGGCTTATCCTGAACCAATCCTGGATGGGGTGGCAGAGGGCCTAGGATCATTTCCAGTACAAACAGGTCTGCCCGTGGAGCCATGGTTGCGCACATGGGGCCAAATAGGAGAGGGGGCAAATGCCTGAAAAAAAGTCAGATTCTCCTAGAGAGAAAGAAAGGACGATGGGTATGCACCCATCACCTCTGGTCTGGGAGGTGGAAAGTGGTATCCAAGCCAAATGGCAAAGGATGCTTCTAATGCTCTGGTGTCAGGGGCCAGATATGCAGGGAGCAGCCATGTTTAGACAGCTAGATCTCCGATGACTAGCAGGGTCTCGGGTATAGGACTCAGACTGAGGCAGGATTTCAGGAGAATGACTTGGGATCTGAGGAGGAGGAGGCTAGAAAATGGAGGCAGCTGCCAGCCTGAGTTTCTCCATTTCTAAGTTAGTACCCGGCCCTGGGACAAGACACAAAGGGAGCCTTAGGGAAGGTAACTGTCAAGGTTTACCCTCTTGGAGTTTTTTCTAGCTGAGCCTGACAATTAGATTGGCATTGGTCAGACGAGCAGGAGAAAAAACACACACACTGCCGTAAGTTTTATGTGATGAGGGGACCCTCCTAAGGAAATGAAGATCCTCAAAAAAACAAAACAAACAAACAAAACACAACAACCCTGCAGGTCTTTATATTAAGTTGAACAGAGAGACAATGTGGAAAAGTCGGTAAACTCTATGGGGAGGCCATAAGAATTATTTTAACAAGGCCTGTTTTTATAGAATTCTGTCTCAACTGCTCATCCTTGATAATGATAATATTTAATTTCTTCTGGTGTAGGGAGGGCATCTTTCACATGGAAGCTTTTATCTACTGTTTTCGTTAAGAAAAAGGGGGAGACCAGAAGGCCCGTCGTGTGCCTGCTGTGTAAGTGTTTTAGTTCAAAATAATCCTCATGCCAAAGTGGCATATTTGGGGATGGTATATTCTGCCCTCCTCCATAGCCATTAGAATCAAGAGTTCTGAGTCTCAGGTTCCCACTAGGTGTCAGTGGAAAAAAACAAAAAACAAAACAAAACAAAAACCCAGCTTAGCTGCTCAGATTGGAGGAGCCAGGTTAGGGCCAAATGAGTAAGAGTATCAAAAGTATTTAAACATTAAATATTGGTCCAAGAAGCCCTTCAGGGTCACATGAGTGGCTCAGTTGGTTAAGTATCTGACTCCTAGTTTTAGCTCAGGTCATGATCTCAGGGCTGTGAGATCGAGCCCCATATCGGACTCCGTGCTTGGTGTACAGTCTGCTTGAGATTCTCTGTCTTCTTCTCCCTCTGCCCCCTGCTCGCTCGCTCGCTCTCACTCTCTCTCTTTCTCTCTCTCACTGTCAAATAAATCTTAAAAACAAAAATGAGAAGCCCTTCATCCCTCCTGCCAAGATGAGGAGTGGGTGTGGAGACTGGGGAGGGGCTGAGGCCTGAGATGGGAGCCCAGCAGCCCCAGCTAAGGGATGAGAAGCCCCCTGTAAAGCCACAGATATGGGGACAGGGAGCAGGACTGGAGCAAGATCATCTGGCTTCTAATCCCAGCTCTACTACTTGCTGTGTGATCACCAGGCCTCACTTTCTTTATCCATAAAATGGGATGACAAGCATATCCACTCGAAAGGAAAGGCGAGAGAGAATTCAATGAGTTAGAATACCTGAAGTCCAGTCCTCAGATTAAAATAAAAACAGCGTGGTTGTTAGAACAGCCCTTGCCCTTTATGTAGTGAATGCTATGTGACCATCTGTGATTGAGAACAGACTTACAATCTATTCCTACAGCTTTATAATCATAGCTAAAAACATTTGAAAATAATAATTCGGAAGACAGCATCCTCACTCTGATTGAGTGAACATACTACACGCCTACACCCCTACATATTCTGTGAGGGATTTGGAAAAGATGAGTTAGGTAAGGTTAAGGATCTGACCTGGGAGCTCCTAGAGGAGACAAACCCTGGATGCCAATAATTCCAGTACAAAAGAGCTAACTCCCTTAGGAAAGATTCAAAAACGTGGTAGGATTATTCAGTTGTAGCTTCCAGGACAAGCTGAAAGAAATAAGAATGACTTCAGGGGGAGTGGCGGTACTGGGGACTAAAGAAAAGATCTTGATCTACCAAAAAAAAAAGGGGAAAAAAAAAGGTTGCCATGATTATGGAACCATGTGTTACTCTTACACACCTAGAGCTAATGTGCATATGAACTTTCTCTATCATTCTCCCATATATTATCATACGCAGCTTCATGTGCCTTTCCATGTCTTGTAGAAATACAGAAACTGAAACACTCCTTAATAAAAAGAGGGAAGCTTTGCATTATCCTTCTTGGGAAGAGTAATCCCAGCAAACTTTTCTGAAACAGAGTTGTGCGCTTTTTTGACATGTGCATATTAGATGTTGGACATGCACATCTCCTTTGGGAAATCTGTCACATTTCAAATTCTACATGGCCGTGAAAGCAAAGATCGGTTCTACCTTCCATGTATTTGTTATTGCTGCTTCTGAAACTTCCTTAGAGCCCCAGAGAAGTCTTAATCCCTGTCAAATGTTATTATGTTACTGACTTTTATGTAGTCTTGAAAGGGGTTGTTTATTTAGTTTCAGTGACTTCTTGTTACTGCCAAATATTATTTCATTTCAGCACAGATGTAAGGGGTCCAGTGACTGGAATTACTTTACAGCCCTGACGCTGTCGGGAGATGGATACCAGTTTAATTACGGACAGCTGAAACTGATCTGGGAGTCACCTGCTATGGGTATTTATCATCATTATGAACTTCTCACCAAGCTGCGGTCTGAGCACCTTCCCAACGTTCCATTTGCATTAGACAGGCAGTGCGATCCCTGCGGAGCCTACCTCTTCTGTCACCTTTAAACCTATGTATGGATAGTTTAGTATTGCTTGATTATTTTCTTTTCCTCGGCTCAAAGCGAGAAAATAAGTTTCAGTCATTCCCATTCTTTCCCTTTCCTCTTTTTCTGTCTCTCTCCGCCACCTCCTCTCGCCGCAACCCTTACCCTTCCAGCTGTTTTTCCAATTATGTTTCATTGGAAATTATTCATTACTTAAGGAATGCGAATTGGGTAGACAAGATGTGTAGAGGATCAAGTAATGCAGCTGACTGCAGTATAGCTGGGCACTCAGTAAGCACAGGAGGGATGGAGGAGGGACAGGAGCCAGGGGAGGAGGAGAGAGGCACCGCTAGACAGCGGCAGAACACTCTTCACTGTAGGACTCCTCCAGCTCACATTTTAAGAGAAATTAAGAACAGCAAACCTTCTTCTTCCTTCCTTCCCCCCGCCATTGTATACTGCGCCACAACAAGATACGTTTTCACACCTTCTCTATCTCTGCTTTCCCTAGATGGATCTTGGTGTGTTTTTATGACTAGAGAAAGGGTTAAATGAAAGTTGAAACCAGTTTACCACCACCTAACGATAAATTTAAGGTCACTGTCTATCCACCAGCCTAAATGTGCTTCACCCCATTCCTTTCCTCTTTTTCCCAGATGGGCTGTAAAGCCTTCAAGAATTCCAATTTTTCCCCCCCTTGGAGATAAGAATAATTACAGCAAGAGCTGAGTTTAGTGAGGGTTTACCATGTGTCTGTCGCTCACCATACCATGTCTTTTTAGGCGTCATTTCATTCAATTCTAGTTATGTTTTATTTCTGTAAATCAGTGGTTCTCAACCAGGGATGGTTTAGTCCCCGAGGGAACATTTAGCAATGTCTGGAGAGACCTCTGATTGTTGCAGCTGGGTAGAAGCCAGGATTGTACCAAAACCTCCTGCAAGGCACAGGAAAACCTCTGACAACAAAGAATTACCTGGTGCCAAATGTCAACGTGCCACTGTTGGGAAACCCTGCTGCAGATTAAAAAGCTGAGATTTAAGGGGAATTCGGTTGCTTGCCCAGGGCCACCCAGTGGTGTCCAAGAAGACCGGAATGCAGGTGCAACCTGGGCTTTCTCTTTACGTTGCACAGAAGTCACGATAACTTCTGGCACCTGGTTTCTCAGCCTTTGTACCACAGGAGCTGAAATTCCCAATAGGATTGTTCCATGTGAGGGCATCTCCAAATAAGTGGACCTTGTCATTCATTTGCAAATCTCTTGTTTGTCCATCCTTTTCATCAAATGTGCAGAATCAGGCCCATTTAATCATGGGAAGTTTTGTAAAACACACACACATGCACATGCACACACATGCCCACATTTGTGTGCATACACACACTAGGGGAGTAATTCCTCTGACTGTTTAGTGTTATAAGCAGATACAACATACAAGAGTAAAGCAGAATACATAAGCAAATAATGATGCTACCAAGCAGCAAATTTTGAAGATGGCACATACAGTTACACAGTCCGCTTTGATGAGCAAGTTATACTTCTTTAATCTGACATATAGAGCATCTTAATCATCTTGATCATCCCCAAGGCAGCTGTGCACATAAACATACATAGTCTTGTGCACACTTGCACACAGATACGTGTGTGCACAGACACACACGTGCAGACACACGCACACACAGACCAGTCCCTGGTCTTATTCCGGGAGCTGTTTCCTTTGTCTTTATTCTTCACCGTGGTACCCAGCTGCCCCCTGACTCTTTTTCTGCCCCACCCACCCACTCATTCGCCCTCTCAGATGCTCCTCTGACCCTGATCCGAAGGAGATTTCCATTTTCCCTTCAGATCCTTTCCTCTGTAGGACCTAGTCCTGGAATCTATCAGCAACACCAAGCAATGAACCCCAGGGGCTGGTGCTTGGGAAACCTGTCAAAGCTTCAAGGCTGCTGTCACTCCAGGCCTCCCCCGCACACCCCCCCTTCCAGGACCAGGAGCACAGAACCCGGATTTTCCTTCGAGCCAGGCTTAGGCACTGCAAGCTTTCAGGTTGGCGAAAACAGCTGCCTGCCACTCTAAATTCTAAACAGCCACACCTATTACATATTGTTTGAAATTATTTCACAGTTTCTAATCCTTTTCTTCCTGTAACTGTGGGATAAAATCTTAAAATACACCTAACCCGCTGGTATGAATGAAGTTCATTCAAAGTTACCAAGTGAAAACTTTTCTATTTTAGTAGCAAGAGAGATTTGGAAGGCAGAAAGGCATCGGGTTCTTGGAGGAGGAATGCAGCAGAGGAGAAAAGGGTAATAAAAGAAGCCAGAAGCAAACTGTATCTTTCCCATTTTTGCCCCATGCCAACCCTGTTCATCTTCACTTTCCTGGGGCAAATTTCCCTGGTGGCCAGAAACAAACACCTTAGCCTGGGAGTCATGGGTTTCCATTGCCTTTCATCCTGAGCCCTCTGTAAATCTGAATATACCATTATTATTTAATAAGTGTATTTAAGCATTGCCTACATTAATAAAATTTGGAAAGATGGTGCCAGATAGGATATTTTTGCTCTCAGTTTTGGGGTAAAAGGACAGAGTGATGGGATAATTAAACATAATTTAAATGAAATACTATTTCTTCCACCTTTTGCTTTCACACAGATCTGCTCTGACCAAAACAGCAACCACTAGCTACCTGTGGCTATTTAAAATTCAATTTTAATCAACTAAAAAATAAAATGAAAAATTCAGTTCCTCGGACAAGCAATATTCAAGTGCTTGATAACCACATGTGGCTGGTGGCTACTATTTTGTACAGCCCACAGAACATTCCAGCATCACAGAAAGATCTGTCGGCAAGAATCTAGACAAGAGAGAGAGAGGCTGGAGAATACTCAGTGTTAAGGAGTTGGGGGGTGGGGGGGATACATCCCTTCACAGAGTGGTGGGGGGAAGAAAAATGCTTTTCTTTTTCAAATGCCGATTTGGAAGAAGCTATAAATATTTAAAAGACATATGCACTTCATAGAAGGAAAAACCTGAAATTGCCAACATGTCCATCATTAGGAAACTGGTAAAATAAATGTCCAAATGTCCATACAATAGGAGACTGTGAAAATAATTTGAAAATATAAGCATAAGCGATACATGTCGGCACAGAAAGCTGTCGTATAACTTTGTGTAAAAACACAAGTCATTTGACCATGGGAAAGCATAATCCCAATGGTATTAAAACATACAGGATAGACACATGTATGTTTATTAATGTACAGGAAATTACATAAGGATACACAAGGATTTTCTTCTGTATAGAGGGGATGGTGAAGCGGGTTGAGGACGCATTTTTTCATTGGACACCCTTCTGGTACTGTTTCAACTTCTGACAGTGATGGTGAACTATCACACTTAATCAGTCATATATATTAAGGAAATGAGCTACTCAAAGTAATGTGATACCGAATGAACAAAAGAATACATACATACCTATAAGCGTTAGATCTTCTGTGTGTCAAAATCGTTTGTGCAACCCTGTGTTAGTTGGATAGAGCCAAGGTACTGGACTGTGTTCTGTTTGCCAGGGTCTTTGCTTATCCAAACCAACCCTAAGTCATTGACTGAAGGATAATGGGTTCGATGTGAAATCATACCCCTGTGCATTATTTCAACTGCTGTAACAAACATCATGGACCCCTAAGGAGGGCCCTGAAGTGAAAAGGGTTTTTGTGTTTGTTTGTTTGTTTGTTTGTTTGTTTGTTTTTAGGAACACTGGTGGCTGCTTGGAGTTCCTAGAGGGCTGTCTTACCTCTGTTCATCCCTCTCCCATCACCCCGCCCTCCTCTGCCCCTCACAACCACACTTTTCCCTCCCCTCCACCACCTTCTTCTGTGGGCGGCTCCAAGCAGGAGAAATGTAGATCCAAAATCTTTACCTTTGCTCAGAACTCTCCTGCATTGAGTATGACCATGTTGGCAAAGATTCAAGCTGCTCCGTATGTCTCCTTGTAAGCTCACCAGGGAAACCAGGCAGCAGGCCTCATGATGTCCTATCTATCTGTTTATCATCTGTCATATATATGTACACATGCATGTATGCATATGTGTTTGTATGTGCACACACTTGCACACACGCCTACATTTGGTTTCCATGGGAATCTGCGAAGCAGTTCTAACTGTTGTCCCAGCAGATGCTGTGCTTACTGCCCACAGAGAGGAGGGCTGGGAGAGGGAAAGGGAGGGCACTAGTGTCTGTGGGTGAGCCTGATCCCCAGGCAAGGAAAGAATTTGGCTTATCTGATATATCTTTGTTGGACCAGCTCATTAGATAGTAAATATGACATAAATCTTTGAGCCAGGCCAGCGATAAAGAAGGAAATGCTTTTGTTTCTTAGTATGCACAGAATCACAAATTTCCTAACAAAGGGCATGTACCCTCAAAATAAGATCTTCACAGATGTGAGAAACCCCACGTGTCTTCTTCCCTCAAGCTGCACTCCCAAGCTAAGTTTCCCCTTACACCAGGCTTTCCCAGAACCAGACACCTTTGGTAGATTGGCCCAGGCTTCCCCCTCCAGCCCTGGCAGCCCCAAAGTCCTGGCCTGAATAGATCCAGGAGACGCAGACAGGCCTTGCCTGGCAATAGTTCTACCCCATTTTAATGAGTCTCATTTGCCCATGAGACTTTAAGTTTCTGGTTCATGCCAGGCTCATTTATTTGGTATTTCGGCTTGACGAGTACCCAGGTTTTAAACCACTTCAGGACTGTTTTTCTGCCTCATTCTGGAAGCTCTGGTTTTTGCCTGATTATTCCCCAACCCTGACCAGCTCATTGCTCCCATTTTCTCTTGACTTGTGTCCCTTATCATCCCTATACCTACCACAGGTCAGTCTGTCTTCCCAGCATGCATGCACACACCAACTCACGTTGAGTAGATAACGGACGGTTGGTTGAAGGTCCAGTGATGGAAGGTTGAAGGCTTGATTGTTATGTCAATTACTTCAGGTAAGGTGAGGAAGGAAAGTCTGTCTGGAATGTTCCATGAAGAGTTGCATTTCCCTCTAAATGTAGTTATTTCTTCTTTTTTCAAAGACTCATCCTTCAAACAAAGACCCTCTAAGGATTTGTTTTTCATCTGAGACCAAACCACTGACTCCTAATGGGGTAGAATTGTGAATCGTGGAGTGTGAGAAGAAAGCCTTTTCAGTAGAAATGAATCTGTAAACATTTTTCTTTCTCTGCCTCTTTTGGGAGTGACCCACAAACCATAAAAAATTTCAGTCTCAGATTTTGAGTTCAGCAGAGACTTCCATTTTCATGAATTATCCCAAGGATTGGGGCACCTGGACGGCTCAGTCAGTTAAGCATCTGCCTTCGGCTCAGGTCATGATCCCAGCATCCTGGGATTGAGACCCACATCGGGCTCCCCGCTGGGCAGAGAGACTGCTTCTCCCTCTCCTCTGCACTTGTGCTCTCACTACCTCTGTCTCACTCTCAAATAGATAAATAAAGCCCTTTAAAAAAAAATTATTCCAAGGATTCATACCATCATTCCCTTTGGGGGAAAGCACACAGGGAAAATGGAGTTGAATATCCTCTGAGCAGCCCTGGGGAAGGACAGGTATGCCCGGTTTCTGCCCCTGCTCCTGGTGCCACCCACATGTACTTCTGTGCCTTGTTGGCATGGAGCCTGCCTCCGTGGGCTGCCCCAAGGGAGGACGGAAAGTCCATCGAGCCCTCCTCGGTGCTGCCTTGCCCTGCCACTTCTCTGACTCCCTGTGTGTTCATGCATCAGAAGAACATGGGTACCCAGTGATTCCAGTGACACCTCCTGTCTCTAATTTCCCCATTTCACAGTAGGATATCACAGTTATTTTGATGCCATGCCAGATTTTGGTGGTTTTCTTTTTGTTTTGTTTTGTTTTGTTTTAAAGATTTTATTTATTTATTTGACACAGAGAGAGATCACAAGTAGGCAGAGAGGCAGGAAGAGAGAGAAAGGGAAGCAGGCTCCCTGCTGAGCAGAGAGCCCCATTTGGGGCTTGATCCCAGGACTCTGGGATCATGACCTGAGCTGAAGGCAGAGGCTTAACCCACTGAGCCACCCAGGCACCCCCATTTTTGTTTTAAAACAAGCTCTGTATAGATAGTTTCAGATGGACTGCAAAATACCTTTCTCTCGGGACATTTTGTTGTGCTTTGATTACATTTTAACACAGTGAGGTAACATTCGTAGACTCACAGAGACACAGGATTAGAAAGCAATCCCAGAGACATCTCATCCATCGCCATGACACCAGGCAGGCTTCACCCAAACCCTCCCAGACAGAGGTAAATATCCTGTGTTCACAGGTCATCAGGAAAAGAGCCTCCCCACCACTCTTGGGGAACCCATTCCAGTGCTGACTTCCCTTCAACACTGTCATTATATTTGTATTACGGGGCAACGCCCCATACGAGACTGCTGTGAGTTTCTTCAAAGCCAAATTTGTGTATTTTGAACCAGATGTCCCAAAACAGCCGGACTGTCAGCACACTGTTGAACTGGTATTGAAAAATGTCATTTCCCTTGGGGTTGGACCCGATTGGACAGCTTTCATTTAACGTGTGACCATCTGTCCCCTTAGGACTCCCTTCACTCTTGAATCTGCTCTTCATTAAATGGAGAGGCTCTGCAGGTGTACCCTCATGCTTTCCTGCTCCCAGAAATCACAGCCGTCAGGTCCCTTTCCCTAAATTGTGGTAGCAGGAGCAGAGCTGCCATAAAAAGCAAAGCACTCTGTTCCATGATGGGTGTTTGCTTAGACACACGCTAAGCTTTCTGACACTTAGTTTGTTCCTTTGGTTTTTCAGCTTTAAAGGAGTCCTTTTCCCTGGCCCTTCCCCTTCTGCGAAGCAATAGGTCTCTAAGAGGTCCAATTACATTTTGGCTTGGAATAATCCGCAGGGCCTTCTGCAGTTAGAAGCAAAATAGTCATCTCCCCTTCTTTCTGCTATTTCCTTTGGCAAAGGGGAAAGTCATCAGGAACCAGATCGGTCAGGAAAGCCCTGACCAAGAGCTGGTATGAACTTCAGACAAGACGCAGCCTGATGAGATGCCGTGTGCACAGTCATTGTCTGAGACAGAGGGTCTGAAATTGACACCATATGCGCCTGGAGGAGTAATTGCTCTGAAGGCAGGAGAAAAGCAACATGTCAGAACATTTTAGTAACACCTAATTCATCTCGAGGTTATAAATAAATCTTAATGCTTGCCTAAAAACAAAAGTCAAAAAATACTTTGACCAGATTACTTTTGTGACAGTGCTTCCGGCAGAGGTGAACTTTATTAGGGAGGCAACACGAATAAAGAGAAATGCCTAACAACATTTTATGGTATATTTTACATGATTTTATTTTTTTGCAGTAAATAAAGTGGTTATAGGGCTCCAAGGAAAAGGGCCCAGATGTTAGAGAGTTGTGTGAAATTTAGGGGAAACAAGCTGTAAAAAGTGCAGTCATAAAACAGGCTGTCAGTGCCACACATCTGGACAATACAGCTGTATGTTCCTAGTGGCTGTCGTCACCCAAAGAAAACTCAATAACCTCATTTCACCCCAATTAGGCAGCATACCAACAGGATCAACATTAAATTGCAAGGGGGTAGGGAAGAAACATTCCTATGGCACCTCTGTGTCAAGCAGTTTTTATCTTTCATTTGAATTCGGTCACCAAGAAGTAAAAGATTGCTAATATAGCTATTTCCATTATTATAAAACCCTATTTAATTTATACTGTTGTAATAAGTCAAAGTTTGACAGCTTAGATGACTGGCTATGCCAAACAATAGACTTTCTGTAGCACGAAACTGACCTATCAGTCCTCCTGAAGGGAGCCCCTGCGTATCTTTCCTCTACCCCTTTTCTGGGAGTCTGAGTCTAGCACCACTGTGGGAAGCACTTTCTGCCTCTTTGGAAAAATAAGTTCATTTTCAGATGACCCAATTTCTGTAAAGTAGAAGATAAATGCCCCTCTCTATGGCAATGGGGAATTTTTCTCTAATGCTTTGGGCCAGCAGTGAGACACCTTTGCAATCGGATGAATATTATAAAACTGAAATACCATTTCATCTTTTCCTCACCACCAAACTGAGCCAAAGGTTACAAAATGCCAATTTTCCTATTAATTGTGTGCTTCTTCATAGGTGTTAATAGCAGCAAAAGCAATTATGGACAGCGGAGAGAAATTAACTCTACCACTGATAGGGAAACTCTTGAAATTTCAGCTTCTCCAAGTTAAAATGAAGGACCAGCAGCGACGGGAAAATGAAAAGAAGGTACTGTGTGATGGTGGGTCTTCTAAAGAGGGCAAAGGGGGGAAAATGGAGCCAGGTTTCTCCAGGTCACTTCCTCTCTTCGTAAGCCTTCCATTAAGTGTTACCTGGCACATTCAGCTGTCGCCGCCTCCACAACAGGGAAAAGGCCATCCAAAGAACCATCGGAGGAACTCTTATTTTCTCAAAAGCAGACCCATTAAAAATAAATTCCCTGGGCGCCTGGGTGGCTCCCCCTCAGTGGGTTAAAGCCTCTGCCTTCGGCTCAGGTCATGATCCCAGTGTCCTGGGATCGAGCCCCCGCATCAGGCTCTCTGCTCAGTGGGGAGCCTGCTTCCTCCTCTCTCACTCTGCCTGCCTCTCTGCCTACTTGTGATCTCTGTCTGTCAAATAAATAAGAAATCTTTAAAAAAATAAAAAATTTCCCCTGGGCAGAAATAGGACAACAGTCAGAGCAAGCGCCTGAGGTTGTTTTCCTAGTAGTCTATTTCCATGCTGGTAGCAAAGAAGAGAATCAAGAAGAGACGGAGTCAGGAGAAGTAAATGTCATGTGAAAAAACCCGCAAACCCGAACTATTTAAAATATTTTATCTGATATTCAGTAGGAGTTCCTATTGAACTAATGGGCTACATCTGTACCTTCCTCAGAATCTGAGTATTTCAGCAGCCATCCATCACTTCTACTCCCATATCACACACCTGATTATTTCTTCACATGTAGATTTTTCATTTGCTCGTGGAAATCAATCTGTGTGCTTTCCGAAGATTCATATTTTCATCTGAAAAAACAAAAATAGTTCAAAATACCTTTAGCAAAACGATGTCAGGTTCAAACTCATTTGTTATTATCATTACTCAAAATAAGAGAGGTTTTTCTTATTTTCCCAGTCATGCTGAAATATTTTTGGAAAGCCAAATGTTTCTGTGTGTACATGTGTGATATGTATGTGCACATGTGTATATGAAATGGATTTCCATGTAAGCTGTTTCTTTGTGCCCCTTGGTGGAAGAGGCAAAATCAGTTCGTGGAAGAAAAAAAGGGAAAAGGGAGTATGTTCCAATAATACCTTCCTCACCTTTGCAAGACCCCCAAATCTAGGTTTCCTACTTGAATTGGACTCTTGACAGGATAATTATAGGACAAAATAATAATGCCACCTTAGATTTGTGATAGAGGGCTTTATGTTTTTCAAAGAGATTCCCCATATGGCATTTTATTAGGGGTGGTGCATATTATTTCCTGGGGAAAATTATATTCATGCGAACACAAATGATGGACTAGTTTTCCATCCATCTTTACATCATGTGTGGGAGCTTGGTACCTTAAGAAATACTCGGGGACATTAAGGCTTGGCAGAAGAAAAATGGGAAAACTTGAAACTAGTATAGAAACATCTTTCCTTGCCTTTTTAAATTCCAATGTTACATGGAAATCTGGATTATAAAAAATAGACCGTGAGTCCTGTGAAAACCTCTGTGCCTTCTGTTTGCTCTGTGCAAGGAAACCTAACATGCTACAGAGTATCAGTTTACTTGTTTGCCAACTACTTTAAATCAGCAATTGTTTGTAATAGAAAAAAGTTTTAGATTTCAGTGCACGAATTTTAAGTAACAGTACTTGGAATATCCTGGCAGCTCCCAAAAAGTTTTTAAAGCTCATGACAATGTAAAAATATTTCTGCAGTGATTTTTCTCAACATATCTTTGAAAAGTGAACTATAATAATACAGTTCTGGGATTCTGAAGATACAGAAACAATCTTACTTTATTTTTTGAAAATTCCAAGTCCAAAGGAATTGGGGCTTGAATTTTAGATTGACATGTATGTGCGTATATATGTAATCAGTGCCTAAAAGAACTCTGAGCAATCAAGAGCCAACAATTACATAGGTTAATTTGATGTCTTCCTTAGATTGGGCTCCCCCAACACCAGCCCTAAATCTCTCAGTTGCAACCACAAGAGTAAGTGCTAAGTAAATGGATGAAAACTGATTGGAATGGAGTCCTGTCCAGAAAATACTCCTGGTAAAGGCAAGAGGAAGAGAGTTGTTTGAGGGATGATCTAATCTCTGTTCATTTCAACACCACCACCCAACCAGTCAGTTAGAACAATTGAGGTTAATGCTCGTCAGCCAGGGAGTTTGGAAGAAAATAAAGTAAGTATGAAGTACGGAAAACTGACCCATGCTGTGGATTAGAAAACACAAAAAAGAAAAGAGGACTTGACCCAGATTCTTCATCTTTCCTGAACCCCAGGATGGAATTCTGAGATTCCTACAAGGGGAGTGACTATCCCTTCAGCTTTTTAACAGCAAGCCTAAATGTATGTAGATGTTTTCTTTCCAATGCTAATTTTGTTGCTGACCACTGTGCGACCCAAATCGTGCTTTGCATCTCCTTTCCTGAAGTTTCAGAATTGTATTTTTTTTTTTAATGAATGCTTAAAAAGTATCCGTAACAGGTAATTACCGAAAAGACTTAGGGAGAAGATTTGGACAAAAATAACTAATATAATTAGGTCCAGGTTCTTTGTCCCCAGTGAAACAAATAGACCATTCTATGTTCGGTCTTGTTTTAATCGGCCAAAGTTTTTCTTAAAAATGTGGCGAAAAAGAAAGATAAGTAGTGAATAATATAGCTCCAGTTGCCAAATACAGTAAAAATGTCATTATTTTAGATTCCACTGATTTTAAAAATCTGTAGCACTTCCCTGTGGGCCCTGCTTACCGTTACATTTGCTTTGTCCTTGAAGAAAGTTTGCTGGCTAATTAATATTATAAAAAATAATGCAAGCAAAGATTTTTTTAAAGAACAGTTTTGAAGACTTTAGCACATGAATTTCTGAAAGGCCAATGCCTGCCTCTAATTGCAATTAAGTCGAAAATATTTGAAAACTCTGATCTATTTGGAAACACCTTATTGGTTCTTTCCAAATATACATGAAGAAAACATTCTATTGCTATAAATATGTTTTAGAATTTCAGAAAATCTGATTCTTTCATACCATTACTCTCAAAATGGATTTTGTTATATCTTAAAATCTGAATGAGAGTGCTTTGTTTAGAAATGACTTTTCCTTGCACACATCATTATCTCAACACTTATTTATGTTTAGTTCTAGCAGTATTAGTCTGTTGTTAATTATTAACTTAACAAACATTTATTGAAATAAGTATTTAGAGGAACAACATACTAAGCACACCCTATGTTCATAATGTCCATTATAATTTTAAAATAAATTACATGGTTTCTATTCTGATCCATGTTTTAATGTAGTCATTATCTGAATATTACAACATTGTTCACATTTTTACTTCTGTTTCTCTCCAACATCCACATTAGATATTAATCTAAACATATATTTAAAGCTAAAGCACTTTATTGGGAATATATTTAAAATATATTGAGAATTCAACGAAAAGGAGACACTTAATCATTGAAAAAAGAGATGCAAAATGACTATAATACAAAAAAAAAAAAACATTTAAATAATCGGCTAAACTAAATCTAGTCTTCCTGTGCCTCTGTGTCCAGTTCAGAAAATTTGCATATTTTAGGTTTTAGGAAAACATCCAAATGTGCTTATATTTTTTTTAAAGATTTTATTTATTTATTTGACAGAGAGAGAGATCACAAGTAGGCAGAGAGAGAGGGGGAAGCAGGCTCCCCACTAAGAGCAGTGCCCGATGCAGGGCTCCATCCCAGGACCCCAAGATCATGACCTGAGCTGAAGGCAGAGGCTTTAACCCACTGAGCCACCCTGGTGCCCCAAACCATGCTTTTAATTTGTGAATTCAAATAACCAGTCCATAGCTTCTTGGATATTTTTATATCTTTCATGTAAAAGCAGAACAGTGCTGTCTCTTTCTGGCTCGTATACTTAGTACACGTTGCCTTATTTTCCAAAGTACTAGAAATGGAAAAGAGGGAGGTCCGCAGTCAAGAACTATGCAGAGATGGTTTGGGTAAATTTTCTTAAAACAGCCCCAAATTAAAAGTACGTGAATGTGGTAAGACGTCATGATGAAGCCACAAACAACCCAGAGCTTGCTCCGAAGGAAGGACAAAGAAAAATTAGGGTCACTTTCACAGACGTTTTTAGACCTTACTCCAGTTGAAACCCCAAAATACTGGAAACCTGCCAACGTAATGCCATTTTTTGTGTGTGTTTTGTTTTAAAGAAAGGCCATAGGGACATACCAGGAAATTACAGGCTGGTTAGTTTTGATTCAGTTGTGGTTAAAATCTTCAAAAACTGTTTTAAGAAATCAAACAGAGGAAGAGCAGGAACTCAGTTTAGAGGGACCCGTGTGGTTTCAGGAAAGGAATAACTTGCCTCACTAACTGGATGGAATTCTTTGAAGCTGGATTATCAAAATGAGGATACTACCAACAAAACCGTTGGAGCTAAAGAGCTATAAAATTCAGCAATTCAGGGTAAATAATCGGTGACTCCCTCCCAAATTGATCTGTAGAAGAGAAGAAGTGTTTTCCTAATTGGGATGCTTTTCATTAATGAAAATTTCTTCACGGACTTCAGGGGAAAAAATAAACACCCCCAAAATACTCTTAAAATAGAGTAGTATTTTAAAAAACAAACAGCTATAATTCCAACAGCGAAGGATAATATTCAGCTACCCGTTATTGGCTCTTTGGCATTAGACTAAGCTCTTTACACATATTATATCATTTAATCTTCCAAATGATTTTATGAGGTACAGAGTATTATTTTTGATTTGCAGATGGGGAAACTAAAGGTGTGAATAGCTACTCAGAGGTGTAGCTGGGAATCACATCCAAAACCGCCAGACACTTAAGATCATGTCCTCAGCCCCAACACAGACACCTTCCGAATGTGTCCCAATCATGCACAAAGGCACTCTCGGCTCACCGTCTATAGAGTGCCTGCCCAGAGATGTTTCCCTGCAAGAGGTATGGCTTTGCTCAGTGATCTGCCATCAGCCATCTGGTCCCACTAATTACACTGCCTATAATATCCTGATGGAAAGTGTGGAGACAAGTCAAGGAAAGGAACAGAGCTCTCCAAAGACAAAGTCGACAGAACTAAGCAACCACTGGTTCCCAGGGGAGTTCTGACTTTATTTCTGGTTCTGTCCCCCTGCCCAGAAATCACATGGTCTTTGGGGACATCTCCTAGAACTAGACTCTCTGAGATTACTCCGAACAGCCTTACCCCCTCTCTGCCCTTCTGAATGTGGAGGTAGGGCTACAACTGGCTGATTCACTGCCAAAGCCTCTGAGTCACATAGAATCCTGCAAGAGAGAGACAGCAGGTAGACATCAGACCCTCACTATCACCAACCACAGTCATGGCCATGTTTTGATTCAGTGGATTAGGAACAGCACCTGAAGATCGCAATATGGCACCCTAGGATGTTCTGCAGGAGGTACCCAAAGAAATGACCCAAAGATTCCATCACTGGGTCAAGAGAGCCCACAACATGCCTAGACTTACATTTTCTACACCACAGCATCTATCTAGAAGAGCAGGCTCCTAACTCAACCACATGCATTATATTTTCTGTTTGGCAGGGCAACAGAGAGGAGAGCAGAGGGGAAAGAATAAATAGGAAACGGGTGCCTGGGTGGCTCAGTTGGTTAAGCAACTGCCTTTGGCTCAGGTCACAGTCCCGGATGTCCCGGGGTCGAGTCCCACATCAGGCTCCCAGCTCCATGGGGAGTCTGCTTCTCCCTCTGACCTTCTTATGTCTCATGCTCTCTCTCACTGTCTCTCTCTCAAATAAAGAAATAATATCTTTAAAAAAAAAAAGTTGTTTTAAAAATAGAATAAATAGAAAATACAGAAAAGGAGAAACAACATGTTCATAATGCCATAATGCCATTGCAATTAATGTTAACACTCTGATGTGTTTCCTTTTTTTGTTCTGTGAATTTTTTTCTTTATATAATTACTGTAATTAAAATACATAATTTTACTCATTACCTCAGCATCCACATCTATCATTATTGTTGGCTGTAGGATATTCTATGACTACCATAATTATCTGAACCACTTCTCTATTGTTAAATGTTTCAGTTATTTCCGTAATTTTTTATAATAGACAATGTTGTTATCAACACCTCTATAGTATAGAATTCTTCATACTTTGGATAATTTCCCTAGCATTGGTTATAGAAATGGATTCATTGGGCCTCAGAATGTTCCCATAACTTGTGTTTCCAGAGTAGGTTCTGGAAGTCTTTAGACCCAGTTCTTTTTTTTTTTTCTTTTTTCTTTTTTTTTCTTTTCATCATAACAGAATTCCTTGTTTATGCACCACACCCAGTGCTCCATGCAATACGTGCCCTCCATAATAGATCCAGTTCTTAATTTAAAAAAGAAAGAAAGAAAGAAAGAAAGAAAGAAAGTCCCCTCCCCCAGTCAGATGAACTTGGAAACCACTCTGTATTATGCACAACTCTTGGGAGATTTAACAACACATTAGCTTATTAAAGATGGAGGGATTTCATGAAAATACATGTGTTTAATCCTGTTTAAGCTACTGTTTCTCAACCATATTTGACACATACACGTCTTTCAGCCTAACTATTGTCTTCTTATCTTCTGTGACCATAAGAATGGCTTGTTTGTGAATCACAGTAATCTCTTGAAAGACAACTAAAGTAACATTCAGAAAACAGACCTAGTTTTTCATAAGCCACATAATAAAGGAGTTACTTAGTTACTTAACCACCATGAACATGTTTTCTTATCTATATCCTTAATAATATTGTTGTGGGAATCTTATGATAGAACACATGTGAAATCACAGAGTACTACACAAATATGTAGATGCACTGTTATCTATAAGAAAAAGATGTAGGAGAGTTATTTACCCACAGTTCCACTGACTTTTACTATTCGTCTCCCTTTTATTGGATAACGTAGCAAACACCTGTCAAGGTTTTTGAAGGTATTTGAAGGCATTTGAATGTTGGCATCGAGAGCCATTTACAAAATAAAATACAATCTAGAATCTTTGAGAGTGTCAAATAACTAGGTTGCCTGTTAGAAGGAGAATTTTTTATATTTCCCTTTTTAAAAAAAGTGAGAATAACAAGACTGAGGATTCTAGGTAAGTGTTGCTTGATTCTCAGCTAAGTATGTGACATGCTAATACTTCTTTAGTTTGTAGCTAAAACAAGAGCCCCACATCTGCTATGTAGCTTAACTGGGTAAGAAATCTCTGTTCCTAGCCACAGCCTTCTCACAGTAGGGGGCATCCAGATGTTTTTTGTATGCAGTGCATTTTAAAGAAAATGTACTCTATAAGGAACTTGCCTCCACCTTCATATGCTGGGGAACATGTGTTCCCTAAACATGGTGGAAAGAGGGGCCTTTTGGATATACCCTTCCTAAATTTTTGTCTTGAATTGGCAAGGTCCCCCTGAGTTAAGTTTTGTGCAGATGACCATAGAATGGGAACATTCGTGCTATGCTCCCCAGAAGCAGGGAAAGCCAGAAGAAAAGTTAGTGTGAACTAATTTTAGTTTATGACTTAGGAAGGGGCCAAATTTGGTGAATGCTCAGCTAATCTGGTTCACTCCCTAGAATCCCCCATCTCCAAATCTCAAGACATAAACTCATAGGGGGAGGGGCTGATTCTGGATATGAGAGAACAGACAGGAGGGAAGACCAGGGTCATTTTGCTATGATTGGGGTTTGGTAAAAAAGGAGGTGTCACTTTTTGACCAAAATAGAATTCTAGGGTCCAGTCATCATCAAGAACCTCAGGGACAAAGGGACTGTCCTGGTTCAGTTCAAGTGTGGAGGCTTGGAGGCATGGGGAGCAGGTGAATATGTGAGGGAGAAGTGGGGAACCACAACTAGAGTCAGACATGGGAGACCAAAAGGGACTGGGTAGGACAGCGTGTTCAGAAATCCACCAAGAACTTCTCTGCCTGGATCCGGCACCCCAAATAACCTAGGTACTTCCATTGGCTTCTGTTCTCTACTGTATGATATGTCTGCACCAGGAAAATACATACATAGTCACTCTACCTAGGAAATTCTTTACATAGATTACTGTGTAATCTTCTTGAAATTCCATCCACTGAAGAAAACATTATTGTTAAACAGAAGATGCAAAACACTAAATTGTGTAGTGAGAACAGTAACGATGTTAAAATGGTGGGTAAACATAATTTGAAAGAACTCACTAAATATCTTCTTCATTCATCTTCTCTGGTGGTTTTTTGTCAGCTCTCTGTATTTCAGATTTCCCAATCATGACTATTATTTTTATAATTAAAAAAAAAAGTTACTTAAATGAATCAGGATTTATGGACATCTTTAAGATACTTTCATGAAAGGAGGGAGGTAGATATTGATCATTTCAGTGCCAATGGAAATGTGTTTCTCCAGGCAACCAAGCTTTGCCTTGTTAAGGGAATGCAAAAGCAAAAAGAAAGAAAAAGAATAGACCACGCAACAGAAGGAGTAGGTGAGGAAGGTAAAGCTATGGAGAAACAAAAGCGCATCCAACAAATAGTGTTATTTAGCCCCTGGAAAGACAGAGTAGAAGGAGGGCGGAAGGCCTGGCAAAGAAGGTGGGAAGATATCAAAGACTGAGACTTACAGGACCAGAGAAATAAAATGACTTTAGGCGTTGAGGTCAAACCCGCCTGTGTCTCTATCGTAGTGGTATGTCTGGGGACAAACTGTGTGTCGCCATTTATACAGCGTGAACAAAACTACCCATCTCACAGGTTGCATTTGGAGAACAAATGGAAGATGATGGTGTCTAGAAAGCACCTGTCACACTCCAGAGCTGAGTCTCTGTAATTTATTGCTAATTTTACATTTTGGTTGTGATCTACCCTGCTCTCTCTGGGCTCCCAAGAAAACTTACAGAATAAAGGACTCAGGGAGTTCCTTACCTTAGAGAACCCCAACCTTGCCAAAGAAGCTCCAAAGCGATGGGAGCTGTGTGGCCGCCATGTGCTCATAACCCCACCTAGGAGAGCCAGCGGGGTGAAAGGGACCTTATACCATCATATCAGGAAAAGGATAAAGAAACTAGTTTTAAACTTCCTCTGTACTCAGCAGTATTTTTTGGAAAGATAGACTAAGTAAATGGGTGTATGAAATACCCATGTTTATTCTTCTGGGTATACTTGAGAATAATTTAATCTGTAATGGTTTCTCCCTTTCAATTCTAAAGGTCACTTTGAGATTTTATTTAAAATCACAGTTGTGGAAGTTTCTTGAAGCTTTTGATGGCAGAGTTAGGACTTCTCTGTGGCAAGGCTAGCTGTCCACCAAGGAGCTACATGGGAGTGTTCCACTTCAGTGGATTTACCATGATCCAAGTGCGGCTGCCTGAGCGCCTGTATGAGTCTTGCCAATGCCTCCGAGCTAACTGGACTCAGGGGCATTGATTTGTACTCTGGTTTCATTTTAAATTAACAATCTCAAAATTTCCAGTAAGCTCTCGACACTGGCAGAGAGTTCTACCACATTTTTTCACTGAGCTTGCACTCCCACACTCTGACATGACTCCCATTACCATCCCTGTTCAAAACCTCTTACCTCGTACCTGCCTGTCCTTGGCCAATAACTGTGCCTCAGTCCTTCACTTGAAAAAAATTGAAACATTCCCTTACCACCAGGAAGACCTCTCTCTTTTTTAAACCCACACCCAGACACCCCCCTCCTCTTGCTCCTCTTACTAAACTGAGAAATGGCCTTTCCTCCTAGCAAAGGAAATGGACACATTCTCTAGATCTGTGCCCAACTTACCTCCTTAAGGGCTTTAGTCCCCTTGAAGCCATCTCCCAAGATGTGGGTCATGTCTTGCCTCCCCCACCTAAGCTTGGTCTACTCTTTCTTTGCCCACTCTTCTGCTATCC
This sequence comes from Mustela putorius furo, assembly GCF_011764305.1. NCBI lineage: Eukaryota > Metazoa > Chordata > Mammalia > Carnivora > Mustelidae > Mustela > Mustela putorius. The sequence goes on from NW_025421424.1 coordinate 3,903,233, forward strand.
TCACTCTTGAACATACCTCTCTCTCCTTTATGACTCAGGGCCTTTGTGCCACACTTTGTCTTTTCCTTGCTTCTCCCATGGATGATTCTTCATCTTCCAGGTCTTCACTCAAATGTCACCTCCTCAGAGAAGCCCTCTATCACTAAATTATTAGAGAGGTTTCCTCAGTTGTGTGCCTCTCATTGGGTTTTAGCCTTCATAAAAGTCATGTATTTTTGCTTGTTTGGGATGTGCTTTTTGCCTCTTTCTTCCCCAGTAGGCTAGGAGCTCAAGGGGATAAGCCCAGCTGTAGTTTATGCATGAGTTCATGTCTGGTGCAGAAAGAAATGCTGGGGCTTATCCAACCTTTGCACCTTACTTTGTGCACTCCTTGCTGCCTCCACCCGAGGCTAGTAATGACATCGGCAGCCTTCCCCTGATGCTTTCTGCTGGGGCAGTGGAGACAGAGTTTCCCCACCCCAGGCGCTAGGCCCTCGTGGATAATCCATAGTTACCTCTGACACTTGTAGGTGGCAAAGCCAAAGCCAAACTCTTTCTGGAGCCCTCAACATCCAGAAGATACATGGAGTAGAGGATTGTCTCTCTCCTCTTCTGTGCTTCATTCTGTTAGCTTGGTGTCAAAGCAACATATCTTCTACTCTTGTCTTTAATGTATTATAATGTAATTTTTCAAATTTGATTTCTTGATCTCTGGAAAACACAGAGCCCAGATGTTACTACAATATATTTTTAATTTTGTTGTTCCAATTGTGGGATTTTTCTATCTTTGCATAGTTTGGCTATTGTGGACACTGCTGCTATAAATGCTGGGGTGCTTGTGCCCCTTTGAATCACTATGTTTGTATCCTTTGGGTAAATACTTCCTAGTGTAATTGCTGGGTTGTGGGGTAGCTCTATTTTTAACTTTTTGAAGAACCTCCATACTGTTTTCAAGAGTGTCTGCACCATTTTTTTTTTTTTAACCTTTGTTTTGTTTTTAATGGAAAAGCCAACCTCTCTCTTAGACTCATACGAGACTCCTCAGGGTTAGGCTGCAAGCTAAACCCAAGTTCCTGCCATCACGAGGTACTCAGAATCTCCCACTCACCCTGCTCCCCCCAGTTGAGGTAATTTATAGGCCTAGGCTTGACTCTCCCTTTGGATGAATTTTCTTCTAGAAAGCCGCTTGTGTAAAAAGTCTCCTATCATGTACCCCACAGTCCTCATGTGTAGATGTGCCATATGACAAGTCAGGCCCAACCTGGGATCTCCACTATCCTGGCTTGAAGAATGACTACCCTCAAAATAAATGAGTAAACAAGCAATTGAATGAAATAATTAATTTGCCGACAGTAGAAAAGCTATTGTTTGCTCACCATATGATTTGGAGAAAAAGTATTCTTTCTTTCCAGGTAATAGAAGATAGAGTCAAGATAGAAAAGGATAAAGGGAAAGCAAAACCTCCCAAGGAGAAGAAGACCTCAGGTGTGAAGGTTGCCAAAGGAAAGGGAAAAGATCAGCCTGAGGCAAACACAACAGTGAAAAAGACCACGCAGTTAAAACGGAGGGGAGAAGACGATGACACTAAACACTACATCGGTCAGTGACATGCTCCTCCTGTCGGTCACCTTTCACTTCCTGCTTTCCAATCTACGAAGTAACTTGAGAAAACATTCCAATAATGATGCTTACTCTTTCCCAGGCTTTTCCCTTTCGCTCTTTCTAAAACCAGAAATCACGTATCACTCATGATATCCTGATAGGAAAATATTACTTTTTGCAGTTCCTTTATGTTTTCAGTAAATACACATTTAGCTTGTGTCTTGCTGTGGGGATGTTTAAATAATGCAAATGAAGTAAAAAATCAAGAGCTGACTGTGCCACCAGGCATCTTACCACCTTGTTCAGGACATTTTAAAAAGTCAGGCATAATTAGGAGGCCAACTAGAAAATGGTTATTGTAATGAGTGAAATACAGTGGTGATAAAATGAGACCAGTTAATGTGGGACTCACACAGGGCACACCGCTTCCTGACCTGACCTCAACTTCTCCCACTATTAGCTTCTCTTAGAGCAACTGGAGTTTCCTTTCATTTTTGATTAGTGATATAAAACTGGTTTGACCTGTACCACCTGTGAGTAATTCATTGCCACCTACCCTTGAACCCAAATGGAGCTTCCTATTATTATTTGGATCCCACTTAAATGAGATGGCAGGCCTTCACACCCCTCATCGCTTGAACTCCCCTGCCGTAGCTCCACTCTAAAGCCACAAGACTTAGAAGCCATGATATTATGGTTTCCAATATCAACATTCCCAATATCAACACAGATTTGTTTAGGGATAGAAGAAAAATTATCACTTAAAAATGAAAAGTTTGTGCATATTGCCTTATTTGTCAATTCATCTTAATGGGCTATTATGGAATTTAATGTTTTCACGTATTACCCAGCATGACTATGAAAGTACAATTATTTTTACCTCTCGGAATCTCAGAGTCTAGGAGAAAGTCCTGTTTTAACATTAGTAAAAACTGTAGCCAGGGCTAAGCAGAGGGGGAAAAAATGTTAGGAAAGTACACAATATATATCTTAAAAATTTTAATGCAAGAACTGTATCTCTGCTCTGTAACCCACACTCAGCATTCACACCTCTTGACGTAAATACAAAGAATACTCTGGTAGGGGGCACGCCCATACTTGATACTTCCCTCTCCTGTAAACACCTCTACTTATAAAATACCGCAAAAAGCTGCAGCTACTCGTAATTCGGGAGTAAAGCCATATGTGACTCAAAAGAGACTGAACCAAAAAAAATATATATATATATCTCCAAAGCCTTTTTCTTTTTACAAAAACCCAAGTACACATTTTCCATGAGTGCGGGCCCCATGTATGTTTGTCCTTCTATCATGACTATCTCATTTACAAAAGTGATTTAATATTTTGTAAAATGGGCACAGCCTTCTTACTGGAAGGCTAGTAATGGAAAACAGCCCACAGACCTGCACTGCAGCCAACTGGACTGTGTCTGGTGAGCCAGAGGCATTATAAACGCATGCATAATGTATGTAGCCATCGAACTGGTTGAGTGCAACCTGTTCTCTTTTAAAATGACGACCGCTCTCCTTTATGGCATTTTGAACAGACGATGAGCCAGATGATGGTGCCCAGCATTACATTATAGTTGTGGGCTTCAACAATCCTCAGCTATTCGCGATTATGACTGAGCTTGGCGTTCCCATAAGCAGCGTGATTAAAATATCTTCAGAGAATTATGAACCTCTGCAGACACACCTGGCAGCACTTAGCCAGCAGCAGGAAGTTCTTCTTCAGCCAGAAGGTATGCAGTCTGCTACACAACTCACTGAATCCTTCAGTATTCTCCACTGTCTGTAAAGTACAAATAGAATTTTCTGTCCAAAAAAGAGTCCTACAATACCTTCGTTATTAAATCCTTTTAAGACTTTGATTTGCTCTTTATTCTGCTTGTGCTAGCCAGGTGCTGTAAATTCTGCAAATTAAAATCATACTCTGTTTATATCCCTGTGTAGCCCCAGAGAACACGGACTGTGAGTCACAAGACTTGGTTATCTGACTACCTTTCTCAGGAACATTTAACCAATAGCTTTTACCTAATGTGTAGGCTGGATAGATCAACGGTAGATAATGTGTTCTTCCAGAAGTCACCACATGGACCAAGGGAGGTCATAGCCTTGGATTCTTGCTCTGCTCGGCTTCTGGCTTCTTGTGATAAATCAGAGAGGGCATTCTATCTTCTGAGCTTTACACTAGGACGTTGTGGGGTGAAGCCCCATCCACGCTACGATTCAACCATTCAGGGCTTCATCTAAGGGAGTTATGCTAGAATGCCACTGTGGGAGGGGAACTAAAAGTTATTGTATACTTTAGGTGACACAACAAGGATTTGGTGTAAGCCTGTGTGACCTGCAAGTCCAAGATTTTCTGCTGTATGCTGTTCCTTTCATTGTTACTTATTAATGTCATTTGCACAGTGTTTTGTAATCTACACAACCACATGCCAATGTCTAAAACACTGCCTTTTAAGAACTTGCTGTTCCTGGGGGTACCTGGGTAACTCAGTCGGTTAAGCACCAGCCTTTGGCTCAGGTCATGATCCCAGGGTCCTGGGATCGAGCCCACTCGGGTTCTCGGCTCAGCCAGGAGTCTGCTTCTCCTTCTGCTCCTTCCCCTACTCATGCTCTATCTCTTGCCCCCTCTCTCTCAAAGAAAATCTTTTTTAAAAAATTTGCTCTTCCAAGTTAGAAATTACTCCCACTCATGACAGTAAAAACTACCATTTACTGGGCAGATGCCTTGGACTAGGCTTAGTGCTAAGGGCTCTAAGTGCATCAGTTTATGTAGTCTCCACTACTACCCCCGGAAGTGTGTTTTATTACAGACGGTCCCCAACTCATGATGGTTGGACTTCGCTCTCCGACTTTGGTGTGAAACAAATACGCGTTCAGTAAAAACAATACTTCGAAGTTTGAATTTTGCTTTTTTCCTCAGACTAATAACCTGCTCACCTGCAGTACTGGCTGGTGGCAGCTCCCAGCCATCCACGTGATCCCGAGGGAAAACTACCAATACACCAGCACATTCTGTACCCCTACAGCCACTGTGTTGTTCACTTTTAGTACAGTGTTTGAAAACTACAGGAGATAGGCAACCCTTTATTATAAAACGGGCTTTGTGTTAGATGATTCTGCCCAACTGCAGGCTAAGTTAAGTCTTCTGAGCATGTTTAAGGTAGGCTAGGTTAGGTGTATTATGTCACTTTCAAAAGTCCCATTCACAATGCATTTATTGGGATAACTCTATCCCCACTCTTAAGTCAAGGAAGATCTGTTTCTTCCATTTTACCAAAAGGACTCTCAGCCTAGAGGCAGTTAGTAAGTAAAAACAGTCGAGATCCAGACCCAGCTGCTCCCGACTATCTCAAAGGATAGCTGTAACATTAAATATCTTACTGTTGAAGCCAGTGAGAAAATGTTCCGTAAGTGCATAGCCTCTCTGTAAAAAAGTGCATACCCTCTCTGTAGAAACCTTGCCATTTGGGACAACGACTGGATGGAACTAGAGGGTATTATGCTAAGCGAAATAAGTCAATCAGAGAAAGATAATTGTCATACGATCTCCCTGATATGAGGAAGTTGAGAGGCACCATGGGGGTTTTGGGGGGTAGCAAAAGGATAAATGAAAAGATGGGATTGGGAGGGAGACAAACCCTAAGAGACTCTTAGTCTCACAAAACAAACTGAGGGTTGCTGGGGGAGAGGGGGAGGGAGACAGTGGTGGGGTTATGGACATTGGGGAAACTGTGTGCTATGGTGAGTGCTGTGAAGTGTGTAAACCTGGCCATTCACAAACCTGTACCGCTGGGGCTAATAATACATTATATGTTAATTAAAAATTTTCAAAAACAAAAAAACGCCAAACTCAGAGGAAAAAAGCTCAGACATGTGGTTATCAGAGGTAGAGGGTGAGGGAAGAGAAAATTGGAGGGAGGTAGTCAAAAAATACAAATTTCTAGTTATATTATAAATAATTACTAGGGATGTAATGTATAACATGATGACTATGGTTAACACTGCTGTATGATATATAAGGAAGTTGTTAAGAAGGTAATTCCTAAGAGTTTTTATCACAAAGAGAAATTTCTTTTTTTTTCTTTCTTTTCATTCTATCTATATGAAATGTGGGTTTTTGCTGAACCTATTATGATAATCGTTTCACAATATATGTGAATCAAACCATCATGCTATATGCCTTAAACTTATACAGTAATGTTTGTTGGTTAATTCTCAATAAAACTGGAATAGAACATCAAAAGAAATATTTAATATATAGAAATAAAAGCACAGAAAAATAGACTTTGTAATAGAATCCTGAGGTGTTAGTAGTAGAACCAACCCATTTTGTTATAGACATAATAAACACTAATATCTTAGGCAAAATTTCATGTGTACATTTATGGGGAACTGTCATGATTTTATTCAGAGCACAAATGTCCAGAGAAGTCTGTAGCTATCCAAATGTGACCCAAGGTTGACTAAAGCATCAGTCATTGATCCGGTCTATTTCTCGCCATGGGGGAAGGAGAACTGGATCAACAGCATTTCTAACCAGTTATGAAGCAAACACACTGAGATGGCCAAAAAGCTGTCTGGCAGAAGAACTGCTCCCACATAGATGCCATCGAAAGATGATGGAAATATCAGACACGTTAAGCTCTGCAAGTGTGTGACCATATCATAACGTTTCTGGTCTTCAAGTGTAAAAGGAAGGCGTGAAATAAGCTCATGTTTGATAATCAATTCTGGAAGAAAAATCCTCCAGTCTCATAATTGTATAACCCAAGTTCAAACCTTCTCAAAATTATGTTTCTTTACTTGCCTTTTCTGGTACTGCGCAGGTATCTTACAATGCCTATACCTCACCATGTCCACTTACAGTGGGAAGAATTCAACATTCTCATTATGTTTTATTAACATGTTATAATTAGACATAGAGGCTGAGAAACTGAAGAAAGAGAAGGCCATAAAAGAACTTGAAATTTTCTGGAAGTACCTGGAACCAATCCTGAATAATGAGAAACCTGAAACAAATCTCTGTGATGTTGCTCGTCTTGAATACATGGTCAAGGCAGATAACTTTCCTTCTGACTGGGCAGACAACGAGATGATGGTTAGTACATGGTCTTGTGAGAGTGGTTGGGACTTGTGGTAGTGTGGTCCATTTATCATTTATCATCTTCATTCTTCCCACAGACATTCATTAAGCACTGACTATATACATAGCTTTGTGCTAGACTCCTTTTCTTCAAGACAGTGATAACACTGAATGCCCAGTGATGGTTATAGCCTGGTTCTTTAGCTTTTAATGTAAGAACTAACGGCAAAAAATGAGGTGGAGATGGAAACAAAGGATGGTAATTCTTTTATTTGGTGCATGTGGCTTTGATTCATACTTCATATTCTTGGCAGTAGTCTTAATATATTGTTAATTATGAAAACATAAATTTTACAGTTTTTCCAATTACATTGTCTTTCTCTGTTTAATATATCAGTTCAAAATATTGTTTTTCTGGGTCCTTAATTTTATTGCTAAAATTGCATTGTTAATGTATTTGGTCGACAAGGTCTATCTAATAGGATGACTTGGCCCCACCCCAACAATTAACAGGCATTTTCTGAGAACATTTACTGATCTCTGCTACTGTGGATCTTACAGAGAGACATGACTAAAGCCATGAAACAGAGAAGCGATGTGGAAGGTGCCATACACCTATGTGCTCAGTTATGTGAAACACACTCTAAATTTCCTACTAATTCAGAAAAAGAAGAAATGGGATGCATCACAAAGTAATAGCAAATGTTTGATACATGAGGGTGTTTTTAAAAAGAAGGTTGAGTGGCAGTTCCTCATGGGTGTTATGGTAGATATCCAGGCATTCCCTGTTACACAGAACTTCTCAGGTCTCTTTCTGCTTGACGCCCCCTGTTCCAACAACCAGAGGCCCCGGAGTGAGAGCATGAACATTTCTCATGATCAGAGCCCCTGACTGGATGACCTTGAGGTGGATGTGCACATGGCGAAGTAAGGAAAACTCTGAGGAGAGGGAGACCCAGATTTGAACTTTGAAGGATGGGCCGGATTTGAATAAGTAACAATATACAGATCACTTCGAGTTATTAAGACTGTCAACATAAAGCATTAGATGTCACTATGTAGAAACAGAACACTGAAGCCTGATGCCTTGCCAATAGTAAGAATAAATACTGGCCTTGACCTATACGTGGAAAAGAAACCAAACATGAAGCCGTGGTCCAAGGCAGAGCTTGTTCTAAGCAAAACTGGTTACTCCAAACTCCCTTGGCTTGGCCTCTTTCCACCCTTTCATCTGGATATCTTCATCTTCCCTGCTTTGTCTTTCACTCTTCTGCCTCCTAAGCCTGAGTTCAGTAAAGAAGGCACTACCTTTTGTCCTTTTTTGGTTCAATAGAGCATAAGAGATCGCAGCCATATAATTCCTGAGCCATCATTTAGAGGAAGAAATAAAGAGTCTTTGAAGGCACTGTCAGGCCATGTATCTTTTTCTCTTGCACTAGCTAGGGCTCTCTTCTTTGTATTTTATTTACTGCTCTCCCAACCACCTCCCTGCAAGGCATGGACTGACAAGAGCTGAAATGTGGTGGGCCCAAGGTACAGTACATTCCATTGCACCTTCAGTACATAGATGTCATAACATCAAGGCACAGATCACAGCTTCAAAAGACCCAGCACCATTCCCAGCATCCTGCTTCCTCCTCCAGAACCCACAATTTTGTGTTCTTTGAAAGATTTTAATCACTCCTTTTTAAAAGAAAGTGTATTGACTATTTTACTTTTTTAAAATATAGAGTAGAAGAATTTAAATGGCAATTAAAGTTCAGAAAATTTTATGTTGAAAAAATTTTGTCATCTCAGTTGAAATACTAGGTATGGTATAGAACATTCCTGACCTCCAAACTAAAAAGTTACCATCAAGGGCATCTAGTTGGGCCATAAAAGTAACAGGCAGGAATGAAAACATTCAGTCATCTGGGGAGCCATTTATAGCTGTGCTGCCCAGCTGGACACACTGATCTTCTATCAATCAATTTGCAAGTATTTATCGAATATCTTCTTCATGCTAGAGCTGTGGTCTGGGTCCAATTGCAGTAATTTTTTTTTAGAGCCTAAGCATGCCTCTCTAAGGTATGCATTGTGGATGAACCACCCAGAATTGAGAACGACAGGGAAAGAGAGCCTTGCAAACAGTTCAGTCATGGAGTTGGGTTTGCAAAGAAAGGCCATTGGATTTCATATTGAGGAACAAAGTTCACCTTGAAGTTTAGATCACCTGAGAAACATAAAAGTAATAAATCTACTTTTCATAGAAATAGACTAAATATGTGGTGTGGATACATGATGTCACACACTCAGCTGTACTTCGAAGTTGGTAATGGCCTCATATCCAAAGCAGAAGCCAGCCAAGGAGTCCTCTTACTCTCTGGAAGAAGGAAAGCATTAGTACCTTTGTCTGCAGACAAGCAGGCTATATTTCTGCTGAACCAAGGTAACGAAAGCTTTACATCAAATAAATGCCCATCAAGAAGTGCTAACTGCTCATGTAAGACATCTGCAACATCTCAAGTTAAGATCTTGGTTGCTGAAATAATTTTCTGGCTTTTAGCATGTGATTTGCTCTTTGATTTAAAAATGAATAAACTAGTTAAGCTAAGGGATCAAAAGGAGCAGAAGTCCTACCATATTTCTTATAAATACAAACAAAAACTTGTTTCTGTGCCGGAAATTAGGCAGACGACTAGCAGGTTGAAGATTAACTGAAGAATACTCAGTCCTAGGGTAGGCACGTGAAGCCCAGACTGGCAGCTGTGCCTTGAAGGTGGGCAGAGCTCAGCACCTCCCTGGACTCCTGCCAGACTGTGATTCACTGGCCCCCCAAGAAGCTATCTAATCCTACCTTACCTCGGTAGCACAGATCTAAGATAAGCCTACTTAACCCTTCCTTGCTTTCAGGCAGAGAAACCTAGTGATAGCAGTACTTTTCCAGTTCTGGAAATGAAAGCCCAGGTAATAAGGATATCTGATCTACAACTTGCTTGCTAGACAGTAAAACTTGTGGATATTAGATACAAAAGCAGTAGACTTATTTCTTAGTTTTTTTTTCCTCTGATGGCACAGAAGAGGTATTGAAGTTACCTAATATGTTGTTTTAGAAACTGAGACATCAGGGGCACCTGGGTGGCTCAGTGGGTTAAGCCGCTGCCTTCGGCTCGGGTCATGATCTCAGGGTCCTGGGATCGAGCCCCGCATCGGGCTCCCTGCTCCGCAGGAAGCCTGCTTCCCTCTCTCTCTCTCTCTGCCTGCCTCTCTGCCTACTTGTGATCTCTGTCTGTCAAATAAATAAATAAAATCTTAAAAAAAAAAAAAAAAGAAACAGACATCAGAATATAGGCCATGTTGCTGAAATTTGTGGACAGGGTGTTCTTCACTTAGTTGAAGCATTCATTAGACTCTAAGAGTATAATGCAGCCCTAGGACCCTCCAAAGGGAGCAGTCTGCATTGTGGTGAACAAGATGGTCAAGAAGGGTTCGATAAATGAAGATTCACTCCCCATGGCTGGGATTCCGTGATTTGGTGAAGCGCTTGGTTGGTTCATCTGTTAAGAGAGAAATGAACCATACATCTGATTCCAGCAACAAAACACTAATAACTAACTGTTATTAATTCTCTCCCCTATAGCTGGAATTGGGTACTGATATTTTTGAAAATATTGCCTGTTTGATGTATGACACCCTGGACTGGAAAAGGCAGCACCAACACTATTTGGAAAGCATGCAGCTTATCAATATCCCACAAGTGGTTAATGAGAAACCTATCTTGGAGGCCACATCAATTACTGAGGTAGGCACACTCTGCAATGTCTCCAGTGGGCTGCATGACCAACTGAACAAAGTGATTTTCACATTTGTAAAACACACGAAGGAAAAAACTACATAAATACTTGTAGAAAGGAAATACTTCCTGCTGGAATTTAAGTGGTGAGGGTGGGAACAGGGAGAGGCCACCAGTCACAGCATTAAAAGACACCCAAGTGGTCCTTTAGGGGGCTTTATGAAGCCCCCTAACTATTTGCCATATGGAGAGCTGATGCTGGAAGCCACTTTCAGCCCATGACACAATAAATAACACCTGGAACAAGGGGCGGGCTATTGATAAATTAACCATGGTGTTTATTTAGCACCTACCATGTGCTAGCCTTGCACAAGGTGCTGCCAATGATGAACAAGTCTCCCCCTCCCCGTGCCCTTCATTGAGGTTAACTTTTAAAGAGGATGGCAGTCAGGTCAACAGTGGTTTCAGCATAGCATGGTGAGAAGAGTCAGCTCAGGCTGCAGTAGAAACACTAAAACATGGCATCTAACCTGGCCTGGAGAGGAGCAGCGGGAGAGAGGGAGGAGTCAGGAGAGCCTCACCCAGCAGGGTAAATGATGTGGTGAAGGCTGGGTGTGAACTGCCTACCGGAATGCCTAGTGGACAAAGGGTCAGAAGGACATCCTCAAGAAACGGGCAAAGATGACATACACAGACATGGGGTCAAAGGAGAGAAGTGTTAGGGCACAAGCCAGGACTACAGGATAAGTCTGTGCTCCAGGCGGTAGTACAAAATGAAGAAAAACAACACTGGAGAACGGAAGCAGATGTGCTTTGGTGCTGCGTTAAAGAGTTTGGGTGGTACCTGGAAAGTGATGGGGAACCACTGAAGGACTCGAAGAGGGGGAATGGTGGGATTCTGAGTCACCCAGGGACCAGTGCTCCATTTCCCCATCCCTTTCCTGGCAATTGCTCAATGGACTCTGTTAGGGAAAACTAAAAACTGTCTATACCCATTAATTTCTTCCCTTTGTCAGACAAAACCCTTTTGTTTGTTCCTAATATTAGCCAATGATTTTGTGGTGTGAACATCATACAATCTCAGAATCCTGTCAGACCCCGTCATACCAGCATCTGACGAAAGCATCTCTCAGCTGAATATCTCAGTCGTCTCTTTTGAATTCTTCTACTTTTAGGCACCACAACCTGTTGCTCCAACCCCAGGCAAGAAGAAAGCACAGAATGAGGAACCACAAGCGCCCCCATCAGGCAAGTATGAAACCCGAAAACCAACACCGAGAGCTGGTGCGTCAAGGACTACTGACTGTCTTCCAACTTGCCTTCAGACATGCCTCTACCTACACATCCCACTTTTTAGTGCACAGTGACATTTTGAATTTGTGGATAAAGTTTTGGTGGAAGAAATGGAGAACACATCTTAACTGAGCAGTGATATATTGTATATTTTACAGTGACTTTTGTCTTAACAACTGAAGTAGACATGAGATATTACAATGACTTGCTGAATCAGATTCCAGAAGAATTCATCTCTGTGCCCCTGATACTGCATTGTATGCTGGAACAGGTAGGTGGGTACATGCCGTGGTGCCTTTCCCAGCTGGGTAACCTTGAATTCGTCATTTCATCTCTCTTTGCTTTTGGTGTTACCTATTTTAAACTACACACAAAATCCCTGAGTGTATTTTCCTTTACAAAGATTATAGAATACTTCAAGTAAAACCAAAGTTTACTTTGATCATTTACTTTAATTGTCTTTCTTTTGCTATGCTCTTTCTTTTGCTACTGCTCTCATATTCCCTGAAGTTTCGGGAGATGTATCCTTTAAACTATCCGTGTCTAGTGTCATTTTTTTTTTTACTTTTAATTTTTTTATTTTTTATAAACATATATTTTGATCCCCAGGGGTACAGGTCTGTGAATCATCAGGTTTACACATTTCACAGCACTCATCAAAGCACATACCCTCCCCAATGTCCATAATCCCACCCCCTTCTCCCAACCCCTCTCCCCCCAGCAACCCTCAGTTTGTTTTGTGAGATTAAGAGTCACTTATGGTTTGTCTCCCTCCCAATCCCATCTTGTTTCATTTATTCTTCTCCTACCCACTTAAGCCCCCATGTTGCATCACCACTTCCTCATATCAGGGAGATCATATGATAGTTGTCTTTCTCTGCTTGACTTATTTCGCTAAGCATGATACGCTCTAGTTCCATCCATGTTGTCGCAAATGGCAAGATTTCATTTCTTTTGATGGCTGCATAGTATTCCATTGTGTATATATACCACATCTTCCTTATCCATTCATCTGTTGATGGACATCTAGGTTCTTTCCATAGTTTGTCTAGTGTCATTTTAATGGACAAGAAAGAGGAGGTAGACAAGCGGATGGGTGGTTAATAGTCTTTTTCTTTAAAATTTCCTTGTCTATGGCCATACCACTCTGAACGTGCCCGATCTCATCTGATAAAATTTCCTTTATGGTTGTAGGTTTAATCAGATTTTTCTCTTTCTGAGGTCAATTTTAGTCATTAGTATTTTTTAATAAATATGGCCATTTTATTTGTGTTTTCAATATCATATAAAGTTCTTTATTCACTTACTTGCCTTTTTAAATTTGTTTGGCATCTAATTACGCTCCTTCTCTATGACTGATGTTACTTATTTGTTCCCTCTCTCTCCTTGATCATGGCTGTCAATGGTACATCTACCGTATCAGTCTTTTCAAAGAACTAGCATTATGCTTCATTGATCAACACTTTCTACTTTATGCTTAACTAATTTTCTCATTTATCTTTATTATTTCCTTCTTTCTGATTTCTCTGAGTTCATTTTGCATTTTATTTGAATTCAGAAGCTTACCTCATTTACTTTCAGGCTTTTTGCTTAAGGCTATACATTTCCTTTTGAGTATTTCTTTGGCTGCATCCTGATGCTTTCAGTTCTAAATCTTTTATTTTTATTTCTATTGTTTATTGTCAGTTCCTAGTTTTATTGTATTATGGTCAGTAAACATGGTCTTCATAAATTTATTGAACTTTCCATGGGACCTGAGGTATGTGGTCAATTCTCATGAGTTTTCTGGATGTGTTTGAGAAGAGTTGTTATAAACTAATTCATTTAATCCTTAGGACAACACTATGATGCAGAAACTATTTTTGTCCCCTCTTTTACAAATAAGGAAAATGAGGCATAAAAAGATTAAGTAACTTGTCTGAGTAGTGAGTGTCAGAAACTGCCTTAGAACCTAGTCAGTCTTAAGTGAAAAAGTATTTCGAAGGCATTGCTTTTTTGTCTTCTTTCTTCTAATGTTGCTGAGAAATCTCATGTCAATCTGACACTTTTATCTTTGCAGATAATCTGTTTTTTTCTTTCTGGAAGCTATTAGAATTTTCTCTTTATAATTCATAACACAAGGCTATGTCCAGGTAGGGCTTTGTTTTATCATTGTCACTAGCAATCTAAAGGATTATAATCTGGTTTCCAATTACATTCTGAATAAAATCAAAATTCCTTACATTGGAGGACCCTAAAAATATGGGTCTGGGCTGATCTGTCAATCTATCATCTCATCTCCTGCCCCCCTCAATACACACACACACACACAAAATACACACTTACTACTCTTAATCTACACAGGCTTTCTGGGTTTTCCTCAACTACACTACTTAATTCCACTGTAGCTTTTTACTCCAACTTCTTTTCCTAGAAAAATTTTCACCCCCATGTCTGCCTGGAGGATACTCCTTTTCATTCAGTGCCCAATGGAAATGGTATTCCTTAGCCTTTCTCCCACCTGATCCAAAGGAAACCCTTGACAACCCAGAGTTTTCTTTACCATATCACTTGGTTTTATTTTCTTATCAACAACCACTCCTCTTTTTTTTTTTTAAGATTTTATTTATTTATTTGACAGAGAGAAATCACAAGTAGTCAGAGAGGCAGGCAGAGAGAGAGAGGGAAGCAGGCTCCCTGCTGAGCAGAGAGCCCGATGCGGGACTCGATCCCAGGACCCTGAGATCATGACCTGAGCCGAAGGCAGCGGCTTAACCCACTGAGCCACCCAGGCGCCCAACAACCACTCCTCTTAAAATAATTTATTTGCTTTGTGTCTTACCTTCCCCTTCTCATTAGAACAGAAGCTCCATGCAAGTAGGGACTTAATCCTAAACTTTTCACTGCAGTATGCCCAGCACACCATAACCACATGTAACCCACCGCGGACACTGAAGCTGTATTTGCTGAATTAAACATAGCCTCAAACATTATTTTTTTTCTGTTGATTTATCCTTTTATTAGATGGATGGTGGAACTTCTGGTTTTTCCTCCTTGTCTTTTACATTTTCTATCAATTTTATCTTTGGGGGAATTCCAGCTTAACTCCCAATTAATCCATTCTTCTCTGGAGTCCAGTCTGCTAGTGAAGTTTTTTCTCAAAAATAGATTGTATTTATTTTATGAATTCTCCAATTTCTTTTTACAACTGCCTGTCATTGTCCTCATTGCATGAATATAACATATTCCTTATGTCTCTGAATTTTCAAATGTTTGTTTTAAAGTCCTGTTCAGACTCTATCATCACTTTTACCTTCACTATACATTTTTATGTCTGCTTTAGTTTTCTAACTGATTAGATAAGCACACTCACAGTTACCTTTCATTATCACATAAGGTTTTGAGGAGGCCAGTAGTTTTATTATATCAATAAATTCATAAAAGCTGAAAAGTCCTGTAGAGCTTGCGGTATCATTTTATCTTGGTCTTTACTATTTTATTCAACTCAATTCAAAGCAACAAATGCTTATTAATCACCTGCTGTATTACAACCATCAGCTGGTAACCTTATTGCCTGACCCATAGAAGGCAAATCTATAGTAGATCATGTTGATTGAAAAAATGCTTAATAATGGGAAGGAAAAAAATTAAAATATAAGGGGAATGAGATAGGTTTTTTTTCAAGACAGGCTATTAGATTTTGACATTTCAGAGGTAGAACAGTTTTGAGCGGTCTTTTGTGATTGGAGTGGGTCCAAGAGATGATCGGAGATAGTGGAGATATGAGTGGCTCTTTTGAAAGTAAGGAGTTGACAAAGGGTAAAGTATGGGAGACTCTTTTGTTAGCCATCTATAGAAGTAGTTTTCAATAGCAGCTGATTTTTCCTCCCAGGAAACATCTGGCAATGTCTGGGTATATTTTAGCTTGACACAATTGGAGGGGAGATGCTGGTATGAAATGGTTTGAGGTCAGGGATACTGCTAAAGATTCTCCATTGCACAGAAAAGAACCCACAACATATAACTGTCTAATTCAAAATGTCTTAAGTTCTAAGGTTGAGAAACCCTGTAAAAGGATATGAAATCACAGAGAATGATTGCAGGACTTGAAGTGAAGGGAAAAGCTATAAATTAGGTGTCTACCTTGATTACATTTCAACTTCTTTTGTTTGCCAGGTAAAATTGAACAAGCCATGTAATCTTTCTAGACCTCTGTTTCCCCATATAAAGGAGACTTATTGCCCCTTACTGATCTCACCATCTATCACTCCCTTGAAGAAAGAATGAGGACTTGACCTGAACCCCACTCAGTAGCCTTGGACTTGCACCAGTCACTAACTTCAGTCACCCTAACTCTTCCCCTGTAAAATTAAGATAATATCTACACCATAATGTTGCTCTACTGCTTAAATGAGGTAATGTATTAAAAGATGCCTCATACAGTGCTTGGCATATGATAGGCACTTAATAAATACTTACTGAATCCAAAGGTATAAGTGGTTTCCAGTGCTTTAAGAGAAAGAGCAAATCAGTAAGAAAAAAAAAATTATCATATTGGTATTTTGATTTCTGTTATAATGAATTTTCCTGTTGACCATTTGTGTTTTGTGTTATCTATTCTAATGTACACATTAAAATTATATCTACTTTAATGGATGCATTGTAAACATATCCTTTTTTATTTTGATAATCACTGCCACTTTATGTAATCATTGGATGTTATTGGTAGAAACCGCCTTGTTTTTAGTAAGAGCAATGGAAATCCATGAGTATCAGTAAGTATTTATTTAGTATTTAGCTGACCACTAAACTGACTCTCTCACCTGCTTATTTGAACAGGTTGTGGCAACTGAAGAAGACCTTGTCCCGCCCAGTCTGGCGCAGCCTCCTCCAAGAGCAGATGGGCTGGACCACAGAATTGCAGCTCACATTGTGTCCATCCTGCCCTCTCTCTGTCTCACAGAGAGGGAGAAAAAGGTCAGATGGCATGAGATATCCAAAGAGCTTGCATGCTTTGAAAAAGTATGGATTCTCTTTTTAAGTCACTATATTTCAATTTGAATAGAATCTCCATGAAATATTCTTATCTGAAGAAGAAAATGAAAGCAAAGCAGTGCCCAAAGGTCCTCTCCTATTGGACTATCATGATGCACATGCCCACAAGAAGTATGCTCTAAAGGTAATAATAATTGGGCCACCCCAAGGAGAAGTGATCCAAGAAAGCCCATTTGTAATTATCCATTGAAGAAATTATGGTTAGATAGTTTTACCTTTGGCATTAAAAATAATATTCAAAATGGATCCCTGCTTTCAAAGTGAGACCTCAGGAAATAGAGGTGTATGCGGGAGCAAAGAAAACTTGTCTAATTATAGAGGTCCAGTTAACTGTTTGATTGTCAGTGCACCAAATTTGCATTAACATCTTATAGTTATTTGCTTTCTATATCCACCAATGTGAAAAACTAGTGGAGGCCAAAGAGGAATCTCAGAAGGGAGAGATGAATATATATGAAACTTTGGCAGTTTGTCATAGCTAATGAAGAATCTATCATTTCTGTGCACAGGGGACACCCCTGGCAAAGTGAGAACGAGCTTTTTTGACCTTCAGCAAAATACCAACAGTTTGTCTTCCCCAATTACCATTGATTTCCCCTGTTTCCAAATAATGAGAGTGAAGGTATCAGGTTTTGCCTTCTCCATATGCATTAGGCACTTGACAGCTTACTCTAATGTCTTCTGTCATGTTGCTCTTTTTCATCAGGGCCAAAAGAATTTTGACCCAGTTCAAATTGAGCAGGAGATGCAGTCCAAGTTGCCACTGTGGGAATTCCTTAAATTCCCTCTGCCCCCACCATGGAACAGCACTAAACGTCTAGCTACAATTCATGAGCTCATGCACTTCTGTACAAATGGTGAGTACATTTTTTGCCTTGGCTTAAACTCATTCATTTATGGTCACATGTGCTTCTTAAGATGACACCCCTATTTGTAAAAAGTATTTTGATTATTGAAAGAGCTTTCAGAAGCTGAGGTGGGTATTTTGATTCTCTCATCTTGAGTAACATCATTAGCAATATTATGACAACTATTATGCATAACAGCCTTCAATTTAATGCACTGAGTTTTCTTTTCCACTGTGTTTCCATGATGAGCATAATCTGCTTCTTCCTTTCTTCTCCCTGCTCCCCACCCCCACATCCCTTCCTTGACATCATTGCAGAAACCATGGTGATCCCTATCCCAGGTAAGAGCACAGAGTAAAGAGCCCCTGGCCATGTGGTGCCAAGGGTGTGTTGATTCAAGTTCACCTCTTCTCACAGAAGGGGTCATTTTCTGCTGTTTCTTTTTTTTTTAAGCAATTTTTTTTTAATTATGTTATGTTAGTCACCAAATAGTATGTCATTAGTTTTTGTTTGTCCTGGAAGCTTTTAATTTCTCCTATTTTCAATGACAGCCTAGCTGGATGTAGTATTCTTGGCTGTATACTTTTCTTGTTTAGTGCTCTGAATATATCATGCCAGTCCTTTCTATCCTGCCAGGTCTCTGTGGATAGGTCTGCTGCCAATCTAATATTTCTACCACTGTAGGCTCCAGACCTCTTATCCCAAGCTGCTTTCAGGATTTTCTCTTTGTCTCTGATACTTGTAAGTTTTACTATTAGATGATGGGGTATGGACCTATTTTATTGATTTTGAAGGGGGGTTCTCTGTGCCTCCTGGATTTTGATGCTTGTTCCCTTCACCAAATTAGGGAAATCCTCTGCTGTAATTTGGTCCAATATACCTTCTTCCCTTCCCTTTCTTCTTCTTCTGAGATCCCAATGATTCTAATATTGTTTCATCTTATGGTATCACTTATCTCTCAGATTCTCCCCTCATGGTCCAGTAACTGTCTGTCTCTCTTTTTCTCAACTTCTTTATTCTTCATCACTTGGTCTTCTGTATCACTGATTCTCTCCTCTGCCTCATTTATTCTAGCAGGAACAACCTCCATTTTTTATTGCACCTCATTAATAGCTTTTTAAATTTCAACTTGGTTAGATTTTAATTCTTTTAGTTCTCCAGAAAGGGATTCTCTAGTATCTTCTATGCTTTTATCAAGCTAGGATCTTGATAATCATCCTTCTGAGCTCTAGTTCTGACATCTTACTAATGTCCATATTGATTAGGTCCCTAGCCATTGGTATTGCCTCTTGTTCTTTTTTTTTTTTTTTTTTTTAAGGTGAGTTTTTCTGCCTTGTAGTTTGTCCAGAGAAGAATAGATGAATGAGAGAACAAAATGCTAAAAGGGTTAACAACAACCCTGGGAAAATATACACTCACCAAATCAGAAGAGACCCGAAATGGGGGAGAGAAGAAAGGGGGGGGATATATATATATACACACACATGTACACACATATATAAAAATAAGGGTAAACATGATCAAGGGATGGAACATGACTGTAAAGATGAAAACTTAAGAAGATTCTTAAAAAGGAATTGATAAGATAAGCAGTTGGTTGAAAAAAGAAAAAAGAGACAATGTGATCAGGCTGGAGACTAGAACAAAGCCATATGCTAGATTTAGGGTATATTTTGGTCTGTTAGTAGAAACTATATCCCAAAATTTTAAAGAAAGGAAAACTTACATGTATACAGAAAATTAGTTTAAATACAATGAAGGGATAGACTATCACTATAACAATGAATATTTTAAAAGATTTTTTTAAAGGTATTGATAAGATAAAATAGTTAAATGACATTAAAATAGGAAAGGGGAAAAATTTAAAAAGAATAGAGTAAGAAAAAAATGAAATTAAAAAAAAATTAACTTTGAAAAACTAAAGAATCATGGGGGGAAAGCCACGAATTCTATATGCTGTGTTCCTGTAGCTCTGGAATTCCACTGTTCTCATTAATCGGTGAACTTGGTCTTGGCTGGTGGTTCTTGCTGATCTTCTGGGGAAGGGACCTGTTGCAGTGATTCTCAAATGTCTTTGCCTGAGGCAGAATTGCACCACTCTTGCCAGGGGCCAGGCTAAGTAATCTGCTTGGGTTCACTCTCGGGGCTGTTGTTCCCTGAACGATTTCCGTAGAGCTTTGGAGAATGGGAATGAAGATGGCGGCCTCCCAATCTCCAACCCAGAGGAGCCGAGAGCTCGGGGCTCCAATCCTCAGTGCACCCTCAGAGAAAAGCATTCAATCCCTCCTGGCTCCCTGGTCTCTGGCTGCGCTCTGAGCTCACCCAGCTTGTGACAGAGCATTTCTATCTCTGGCGCATGGGCCGGTTTGGAGTCTCCAAACTCAGCTGATTCCTTCAGCATGCTCCCATGCTACTCCTCCCCACGGAGGAAAGTGAGTCTTCCTGAATCTGCCGCTTGTGGGGTCCCTACTGAAAGAGCAGTAGCCCAGCTGTGCCTTGGATCACGGTTTAAGGTAACCGTGAGCTGAGAGCCCCCTCCTCAGCTCTGTCTCTGTAGCTGGCTTCCCTGCTCAGATACCTGGGAGCTCTGACACACTTAGGCACCCCCAGTGTTTCTGCAGGTCCTGAGACCACACTGTCCCTGCGAGGGCTCCATCTGCCACTTTGCCTCTGGAACAATGTCCCTCAGTGGGGCAGACTTCTAAAAGTTTCGATTTTGTGCTCTGCTGCTCTACCGCTTGCCAGAAGCCAGTCCCTCCCCCACGGCCTCTCTTTCCATATATAGCCTCGGATTCACTTTTCTGCATGTCCTACCTTCCAGAAAGTGGTCGCTTGTCTGTTCCTAGAATTGGTGTTCTTTTTCTCTTCAATCTCCAGTTGAGTTTATAGGTGTTCAGAATGGTTTGATTACTATCTAACTGAATTCCTGGGACCAGATGAAATTCAGGTCTCCTACTCCTCCACCATCTTGCTCCTACCGTCGTCATTAGCTTTTGACGTAGCGTTCCATGGGCCATTGTTTCCATATAACACCCAATGCTCCATGTAATACATGCCCTCCTTGATACCCATCACCTGGCTCACACACACCCCCGACCTCCTCCCCTCTAAAACCCAGTTTAATCCTGGAGGACTGAGGAAAGAGAGGTAATTTTGAGAATCTAAAATCAGCTTCTCATTGCAGAGTTCACTGGGATTTTAGAAACAGTCATTTCCTTCAAAAACTGTATTTTCAGAGGTACCTGGGTGGCTTAGTCAGGTAAGTGTCTGACTTAGGCTGAGATCATGATCTGGGGGTCCTGGGATTGAACCCTGCATAGGTCTCTCTGCTCAGTGGGGAGTCTGCCCCTCCCCCTGCTTATGCTCTCTCTTTCTCCTTCTCTCTCAAATATATAAAATCTTAAAAAAAAAAAAAACAACTTTATTTCCACTTGAGGCAATCAGCAGATACATTCCTACTTTTAAGAGGGAATATGAAATTATAGATATCTTTATTTGACAAGAAAGCATTTGCCCTAAGAAAGAGAAAAGCACCTCGTTTCATTTCTCACTTTAAGCAAATCATGAAATACTTTATTCATGATTTCCTCTTTGATATTTAAGTAGGCAAAATGGTAAAGAAACAACAAAATCTTTTGAATACATACCATTACCTCATGGAAAAGCAGGGTGGAGCCTACCTACCTGGGTGTGTGGAGAACTTTGTTTACATAACCACCCGGTTCTGGTGTTCCTGAGAATGTCTGTTCCTTGCCTATATCCTGCCGCACTCCGCCTCTCCTTCTGTCTGTGGTATGACTCCACGCTCTCTCCAACTTGTCCTAAACACAGCAACAGGATTCTTGTCTCTGTTGCTACTGCTGCCACATCACACATATCCTGCTTATGTGTTCCCTCCAAAACCCTTGCTCCTCCTCTTCTCTCCTCTTCTCACCTATCAACACTTCAAACCTAACAGATCCAAAACCAAGCTCTTGACTTCCCAAAATTTGTCCCTTCACAGTCAGTCCTTCTTATTTCAGTAAATGGCAGCCATTCTCTTCCCAAACCTTGGAGTCATCCCTGATTCATTTTTGTTTCTTTTGCTCCATAACCAGTCCCCCCACATCCCTCACTGCCATGGCATCCCAGGCCACCATCACCTCTCACTTGGACCATTTCAGTAGCTTTCCAGTTGGTTAACAGGCTTTCACCTTTTCACCCAGTCTTTTCTTCATGCAATTACTGGAATCATCCTTTCAAAATGTTAGTATACAATATACCCTCTTAATATAGAATTCTCTAATGGACACCCATGTCACTCAAAGAATAATCTAAACTGTTCTACCACCCACTTTTTGAGCTCATCGCCTGTCAAGCACTCATCATTCCACTCCACTGGATCTACATTGGCCGTGCTGTGATTCCTTGAACCTGTTGGTCAGTCCCTTGCCTCAGGACCTTTGCACTTGCTATTTCACCTACCTCCATCCCTTTTCTTCCAGATATTCACAGGACTTGCCCTCCAACTTCCTTCACATTTTTGCTTAATTGTTCAGAGGGTTTTTTCTCTGACTACCTTATATAAAAAAGAAGCCCCTCCCTAACCACTACCACTTTTTACCCCTTCATCTGGCTTTATCCTTCTTATCATCTCTGATATGGCATACACTTATCTGTTTTCCCTCTTTCCAGCCACCAGAATGGATACTCTAGAAGATCCAGGGTTCACTGCTAACTCCACTGCTGTGGTCCCAGCTTTTACTATAATCCTTAACAATTAATACGTGCTCAAAAGATGTTTGCAAAATGAATGACTGAGCAAACTTTCCTTAACTCTTAATTCTTAATTCTGTAACCTTTACCTTTTCCCTATCTCCCTTCTGTATTTCCTCATGTATTTTTTCCTCAAAAGAACCCTCCCTATGCCCTCATTTCTATTGGAGAAAAAGTGGACGTTACCCCAGAATCATTGATCTGCCACAATCATTTTACTTTTCCTCATGGAATCCTGTGATTATTTTTAATACCTACCTCCCACCCCTCTACCTTGAACTTCTAAAACACAAGGAGCAAATCCTTTCTTTGAATTTCAGAGACCTATGACAAAGCCTGATATATAGAAAACAAAAACAAGTGAGCAAGCCGGGGCGGGGGGGAGTATGGGTGAAAGGACAAAAAATGCTGTAAGAGAATAAATGCACAAATGAATAGGACCAGTTGAAAGCTGATAACCTTTGAAGAGCAATTATGGAAAGTACTACACCAGTTCAAGTGGGAGAAAAGAGGCCTTTTCTGAACCCTAAGGAACAATAGAACCTACTGAATATAACAGTGCATATCAGACACAAGTAATTTATTTTTTTACTTCAAATTAAACAGCAGTAAAGGTGCTTTTGCTTAGAAATGATCAGTTTTTTTAATTTTATTTATTTATCTTACAGACAGAGATCACAAGTAGGCAGAGAGGCAGAGAGAGAGGAGGAAGCAGGCTCCCTGCTGAGCAGAGAGCCCGATGTGGGGCTCGATCCCAGGACCCTGAGATCATGACCTGAGCTGAAGGCAGAGGCTTTAACCCACCGAGCCACCCAGGCGCCCCAGAAATGATCAGTTTTAAACATATTCAACAAATATGGTACCCTGAAGAGTCCATGTGAATTAATATTAACACACCTAATATTGATTAAGCTGTGAAGCAATTTGTGAGCATTTTCTTGATAGATTATATCTTGATTGATTGTGCAGCTTTCTTATTATTAGGTACTATCCATATTTGTTGCAAAATTGCAGAGCCTATGTTTAAAGTCAGGTCAACACCCAGCATGACATGACTCCCTTGTGATTGCAGTGGACAGACCCCCTGAGGGCCCCTCTGTCAGCCCTGTACCATGTGGTAATAAGAGCATTCCTAGCAGCATAGTTCCTGCTTTCTTACAGAAGCCTTGAGCTGGACTGAAGTAGAACGAGCCTTCAAAGTGTTTACTTTTGAGAGCCTGAAACTCTCTGAGGTTAATGAAGAAGGAAAGCTAATGCCTTCTGAGATGATGTATGGGACAGCTTCTGAGATGTTCAATATACCATGGGACAACCCTGCGAGATTTGCTAAACAGATCAGGCAGCAATACATCATGAAAATGAATGCGCAAGAGGCCGAACACCAAACAGGTACACTACATGGAGGGAATCAAAGGAATTCTTATGTTTTATGACTGTCAGTTTTTCTAGCATTGTATCTAACAGATTCTCTTTAAACTGGCTAGATACTGAAACTAAAGACAGAATTTTATTTGTGGATCAGAATTGGTCAACATCTGTGCAAGAGGATGAGATCACTAAAGAACCTTCAGATGCTCCTCAGTCTGATTCTAATAACATGAAGCATTCTGACCCAAACAGTAAGGAACCCATAGACCCTGATAATATACAGCTGTCAGAGAAGGAGATCAGCCTGAAGGCTCAGGTCCAGTCTGGGCCTTCAGGTGAGTAAACGTGTATGTGTGTTGTGTGAGTGTGTGTGCACAATGATAAGATGCATTAACCCCCCAAATGATTCAGGAAACATTATCTAAATTTAAATGCCTCCCTATTTCAACTGAAATACTGTTTAATATCTAAGTTAAAATTAAACTTTGCTACTGAGTGTTATTTAGTTCTTCTTATTTTAACCCTTGTTTTTAAAACTATCCTAAGGCCTGTTAGTCTGCTTTAACCCTAGTAAATATAGTAAGGTGAACATAAATAAAACTTTTTCATCAATATTTCATAGGGTTATTATGCTTATATGAAAAAAAATTAGAAATGAATACACTTTTTAAAAGAAAGCAAAAAATAAATTAGCTAAACATAGACCTCAAGTTGTTAGATAAAGATGAGCAAAATAAATCCAAATAAAGTAAAGGGGAAAAAAAATAAGAGTAAATTATTGACAGAAAAAAATATAGATGTGTGGGTGCCTACGTGGCTCAGTTGGTTAAGCATTTGCAATTAGTGAACTGACCACACAGAGCTTGATACAAAATAAATGCTCAATGAAGAACAAGGATTCTCTTTCTCTCTTCTTTATAGCTCAGGTAATCACTCTTACTCTAGAATATATCATCATAAATATTGTTATATTAGGAGGTATATAAGTATAGGAGACTTTTAGGCTAAATTTATTGAGCTATCTTATGCACAACTGTCAGATTAATCACCTAAAATCCAGCGTTCCTTTCCTGCTTACAACCTTCAGTGGCTCCTACTAACAGAACCGTCTCTTTGGCCTGCTATGCATGCTTCTCCAGTAGGACCAAAATACTTTTCCAAAATCCTTCCGCTTTCCCTTTTGCTCACTCATCCCATGCTCTAGCCAAACAGAATTAGGCTCTATTTCCTCTACACGGTCTGCTATTTTCATTCTCTGTGGCTTTTCTCCACAATACCCTCCACCTAGAATTCTCTCTCTTTCTCTCTCTCTCTTTTTTTTTTTTTTTGGTAGAGTTCTCTTTTTTATTACAATTAGATTTCAGTAGTACTTCCATGAAGCTTTGTTAGATGTGTCCATCTCAAAATGGATCCCTTAGCATTCCCATGGTTATAATTAATCTGTGCTTCCTTTAGGGCATTAGTTAGGATTTCCTACTACTTATTATAATTATTCATATGCCTATATTAAGTTTCCATAATATTATAGCTTCTTAGAGGTCACAGGTATGCATATCTTAAAACTATTAATGGTATGCTAGACCACAAAAGTCTCAGCAAATTTTTACAGGATCAAAGTACAAAGTACATCCTCTATACAAAGATCAGAATACATTCTCATACACAGTGAAATTATGGTAGACATTATTTATGAAAAATAATGAGAAAATACTCAAATATTCAGAGAGAAAAGTCACAATAGAAATTAAGAAATATTTCAAGCTGAATGGTAATGAAAATACTGAATATCAAAATTTCTTTTTTTTTTTAAAGATTTTATTTATTTGTCAGAGAGAGAGAGGGAGAGAACGAGCACAGGCAGATGGAATGGCAGCAGAGGCAGAGGGAGAAGCAGGCTCCCTGCTGAGCAAGGAGCCCGATGTGGGACTCGATCCCAGGACGCCGGGATCATGACCTGAGCCGAAGGCAGCTGCTTAACCAACTGAGCCACCCAGGCGTCCCTGAATATCAAAATTTCTATAATGTAACTAAAGCAAAGAATACTCAGAAAGAAGCTCACAGCTTTAAATGAATACACTTTTTAAAAGAAAGCAAAAAATAAATTAGCTAAACATAGACCTCAAGTTGTTAGATAAAGATGAGCAGAATAAATCCAAATAAAGTAAAAGGGAAAAAAATAATAGTAAATTATTGACAGAAAAAATATAGATGTGTGGGTGCCTAGGTGGCTCAGTTGGTTAAGCATCAGCCTTTGACTCAGGTCATGATCCCAGGGTCCTGGGATCCAGTCCCACATCAGACTCCTTGCTCAGTGGGAAGCCTGCTTCTCTGCCCCTCTGCTGGCTCCTTCTCTCTTTCTCACTCTCTCAAATAAATAAATAAATAAAATCTAAAGACAAAAAAGAAAGTAAATGTAGATGTAATAAGGAAGAGCAAATACTACAAAATTTTGGTTCTTTGAAAAGACTTTGAAAATTTGATAATTTTTTTTTTTAAATAAAAGGCAGACCACAAAAAATGGAAGCATAAATAACCATATTAGGAATAATACCGTATCAGGAATAAAAATCATTAGGAATAAAGAAATAGACTTCCCTCTGATCCTACAGAAATGTAAAAAATAGTAGGAGGATATAAGCAACTTTATTTCACTAAATCTTAAAATAAAATGACCAAATTAGTAGAAAAGTATATCTTACCAATAGTGACTCAAGAAGAAATAGAAACATGGATAGTGTAATCATTTAATTAAATTAAATCAATAATTAAAGAGCCTCCTGAATAGGACATACCAAACCCAAATGATCTTATTTACTAGGGATTTCAAACACTCAAAAAAAGAGAAATAATTCTAATCTTAAAAATTATTTCCAGAAGTTAAAAAATGGATATCCTCCCCTACTCATTTTACAAAGCTGGCAAAAACCTTATAATAACACTGTCAGGGATAGTACAACAAAAGAAAATTATAAATCAAACTCACTCATGAACATAGATGCAAAAATCCTGAAAAAAACACAAATAAACTGATGTAGCAATGTACAGAATGGTAATAATATATCACAAGCTGTTTTTATAACAGGAATAGAGGAAAAACATACAGTATAAAAATCAATATAATCTATCAATTGACACAGAGAAAAATAATATCATCATCTTAATCGATACAGAAAAAGCACTTGAAACTCTTTAGTAATTTATGAAGGAAATCTTAAAGCTAGCAAGAGAAGGAAAATTTCTCTACCTTATAAAGTTTATTCTTAAATTACTACAACTAACATTTTGTATCACGGTGAAAAGTTGGAAGATTTCCCTTGACACCAGGAAGATATCTACTATAAACACTTGTGTTCAATACTACGTTGGAGATGCTAGCCAACTCAGTAAGGCAAGAAAAAGAGATAAAAGTGTAAGTTTTGAAAAGGAAGAAACAAAATGTTACTATTTGTAAATATCATATATGTAGAAAAACCAAAATAATCCACATAAAGATGGATTAATATGAGAGTTTAACAAGGAAGTCATGGTTAAGAAAGGACACACATAAGATGTCTGCGGTGCTGGGTCCTTTCTCATATTCCATTATACTAAGCATTTGTAGTCTATGTACTTCTCTGTATATGTTAAAATTTATAATTTTTAAAAGCATTAAATAAGAGTAAGTGGTCTGTGGCACAAGAGAAGGGGTATTCAGTCAGTATTGCCTGAATGGTCATCTTGCCATTTCATTAGTTCAAATGATGGTGAAAGAGAAAGTCATCGATGGAGCGGAATTAGGGAAAATCTGCTTACTTATTAATAGAGCAGATAGGTGAGGGTGAGGGAGTCAGAGGAGAGGAGGAGGAAATATTTATTTAATATTGCCCTGCTATATTCCAAGTACTCTGCTAAGAAATTTTACATATATTAACTAGTGTTTAATATAAACCTCAAGTCTGTAAGATGCTATTATCCTAATTCTAAAGATGAAGAGTCAAAGACTCAGAGGGGTTAAGCAATTTGTTCAACTACATAGGAATGGGAAGTCAGGATTCCAACAGAAAGCTAACTCCAAACCAATGCTTCCCCCACTGTGTCTTGTGGCTTCCTCAGTTCCAGAAATTCCTTGTCTAGTGGTTTAGCCACACTCATAGTCTCTTCTTCATACTGATACTTAACCTGGTTTTGTTACCAAAAGGGTCGATTCCCTATTTCTCTAAGTCCCTTATCTATTAGCCAAGCTCACAAAAATAATTAAGCCAAATAAGTCAGCCTGGGATATCATGCCTTTGGGCATCCTGTGGGAATGTAAATACATGACAAAGAAATCACCTTGTATTCATGTGGATCCAGAATAAGCCAGGAGGGAAAGAAAGCCTGTGGTTTTTTTCCCTGTATTTTGTTTTTTCTTTAGAGCAACTGATGTGCAGATTTCCTCAGGCAACTTTTGCCACCTGGTGGTGAAACCATGTAAACTGGCCTTCCAGATCCTGGTGGAAAACAGATGATTAGAGCAACTCTGAATTGTCAGGGCTAAAAATGGAGAGTGTATCCTAGAGGCTGAGCAATCCTGAGAGCTGAGCCCCCATGACCTATAAGGGATCCTATATGGTGTATGTTGATCCACATCAAGTAACTCTTGCAGCCGAGAGGAGGGGGGCAGGAGAGGCTGTTAGGTCTCAGGGAATTTGTTGCTATTGATCTTGCATTTCCCCCTAACTCTGAGTCATATTTCTAAAGCAGCCACTTGAAATCCTTTTAAACAAAGCAGAAATTGTTCATGTATTTCCTGCACAACCATCTTAGCATCAAATACATATAAAAACCTGTTCCTGGATGTGAAGGACTGAATATTTGTGCTTTTCTTAACCAAACACGGGATTTCCATCTGAGACTGTTTTTGAACTTGACAGGGCCTATTGGATATTTATGAAAAACCTGAGAGTTGATAACCATGAGGCTCAAGGTTTAGATGTGCCCTTTATGCTTGTTGGGTGTTTTTTTAATAAAGTAACTGCTTTGCAGAGGGATCTTGTTATCTCTAAAGTAAAACAGATTAGGAAAGCTGTTTTTCAAAGGGATGAGAAAGCATCCATTTCCAGATGTGTCAAAAACTACTGAATCACACTGTCAAAGGATTATGCAGTTGAAGGCAGAATCAGAAAGAAAGAAAAAATGATTTTTATTCTACTATTAAATGAAGAGTTCACATTAGTTTTAGAATGTACTTTCCTGTGACAAAATAACCGATGCACAATTTTTAGAACATATTTTCTGAACTGGAGACTTTTCCTGCTGGATCCTTAGACGCTGGAGGGAATATCAAATCTCCCAGAAATCTGGCAGACCACAGAATAGAATAATTTTTATTCCACAGATTTCATATCAGTTGCTTCAAGGACACATGGGACATCATGGTCTATTTAGAGTTATAGTTGGCCTGAGTTTTCTCTTGAGTAGAGGTATTTATATAAATACAAAACTGAATTGACTTTATAGTTTTCCTCTAAATCAAAATGGAACATTCATGCCGTCACCTTCACCAGCCCAAGGCAAGATACAACTAGTAGCAAAAATATAAGTAGCTATGCTCCAAAAAGAAAGAAAAACCTTGGCCTATCCTTGGTAGACACAATTAACTACACTCTCCAGAAGTGCAGATATGGTTCTCTTTGCCACAAAATGAAGTTGAATCTTATGCCTCCCCTAAAACAAGCTTTTGTTGTGAGTTTCTTCCACAGTTCTGCTCGCTCGCTCTCTCTCTGGCTTTACATAGATTTCCAGGTTTATTATGTGATGTAGAATTTCCTCATTCAATCAAAACAAAATGCACTGAATCCCTCCCACGTGCTGGGTGCTCAGGGTAGAGTTAGGGAAAATAAGGTCAAGCTCTTATTCTCCAGGAATTCACATTGAGATGGAGAGATAGACATAAGCAAATAAACATCATAAGACACTAGTAAATGCTATGATCAAAAATAAAACAGGGCAAAAGGCGGAAAGACCCTTAAGGAGGTGACATTTGAGCAATGATATGATGAAGTGTTTGAAGCAGGTGATTATCTAAGAGCAAAGCATGTCAGAAAGAAAGGCAAATGTAAAAACTTTCAGACACGGCAAGCAAGCTGGTGAGTCTAGAGGACATGAACAAAGGAGAGTGGAAGGGATGTCACTGGAGAGTGAAGGTGGAACCGTTTTTTATGTCTGGCTCTGTAGGGATCAATTTGCTATAGTTCTAAGGATGATAAAAGACCAGGTTGGTTCAGTTATTCAGTAGTATCACAAATATGTTGCCACAAGATACATCGCCCATGCCATTTTTTTGGTCAAACTTGGTATATGCTATACAGTGTATCCATTTTTATATGAAAGTTTCAGAATCACAAGAGCTATAGCTTAATCCGTGAGTATTTGCAACTCATAAAGGTAAGGGTATATTTTTAGAAGTGAGGGAGATACTATGATATGATTTAGGAATGCTTCATATAGGAAGCTGGGTTCTTTTCAAAGGGTTTAGTACAACTTTTCTAGGTAGACACTGATTTAGAATTATTAACATAAACACCTTTTGGGAGGCATGAAACATGCCTTTCAGGAATTACCTTTTCAGCACAGAAACATAGATCATAAGGGCAGCAAAAAGGCACAGCACTGACAAAGGCAAGAACAAAGCCCAAACACAACTGGATGTTGGTGTCTTTGATTTACAGAACAGACCACGAACAATGAGATCAAAGATGAAGGAGTCACAAAGGCTGAGCCTCTTGAAAAGGTAAGGAATTGTTTTCCTAGAAGTGTAGATACAAGTAAGATGATCTGAAAAAACAGTGACCCAGAGTGAGAGAGACGGGCGCGCACGCACACACACACACACACACGCAAAGGAGAGGCTCAGCAGGGAATGGGGGATTGCTCTGACATCCCCAGACCAGCTCCAACCGGAGATAAAGGAGTTAATTTCACTAGCGGCTTAAGCAAAACTTCCAAGCTCCATGCTCCTCTCTAGACAGTGTGGCTTGGCAACTTCACAAACACCTGCTGACCATACAGCCATGTAGAACTAATGCTGTCTTGAAGTGAGTTCAGAAAACCTGCCTATAATTGCTAACAGGACTCAGAAGAGTATAACCTAACAATAAAAATATTTAGATTATGTTGCCCATAAAAAAAAAAAAAAAACTCAAAGGCATACTCTTTCTGGCAGCAGTTCTCCTAAAATGTTGCCATATGGATTTATACATATGCAGATTTCCCCAATTAGATGGAGTGCATGCTGGTTAGTTGATGGAGTCCAAAAGGGCTTCATTTGGACTTGCACAAATTAAAGCTGAAATTGCACTCCTATGATTTTTTAGAAACCCAAGAAGATGACTGTGGAAGCCGAGTTAGAGGACATAAAGAAAACGCAACAACGCAGTCTAATGGACTGGAGTTTCACTGAACATTTTAAACCGAAAGTTCTGCTTCAGGTATTAATGGACCGTGAGTCTCTAGGAGACACTTGGACAGGTCTGGGGAGTCATGGTATGATTTAGAACAGTTCACTTCTAGGTCACTCTCTCAGATCTCCTTCAGATCAATATTCCCATTTACTTCAGCTATAAAAGGAATTTATTCCCAAATTGAGCTATGCATGCCCAGGGAATCTCCAAAATCGTTTAAAATATATTTTCCAAAGGGATGTTTT
The DNA here is from genome assembly GCF_011764305.1 of Mustela putorius furo. Lineage (NCBI taxonomy): Eukaryota > Metazoa > Chordata > Mammalia > Carnivora > Mustelidae > Mustela > Mustela putorius. The sequence continues at coordinate 3,934,644 of NW_025421424.1, forward strand.
TATAAACAAAAAAGTGTACATGACTGCTGCACATATTTTCCAAGAACAAAAGTCAGATATTATGGGACAACCTTATATTTTTCCTATATCAGCTATCCATTCTATTAAGTTTTCACCATGTTTCAAAGTATTTTTTTTTAAAGATTTATTTATTCCTTTGAGAGAGAGAGCATGGGGAAGGGTATAGGTAAAGGGAGAAAAAGAATCTCAACCAGACTCCCCTCTGAGTATAGAGCCTGAGGACCCTGAGATCAGGACCTGAGCCAAAACCAAGAGTTGGTTGCCTAACTGACTGAGCCACCCAGGTGCGCCTCCAAGTATTGACTTGATACAGTTGACAGGTCAATGAGACCAGCAATAGCTAGCATTTATTGAGCACTTACCATATACTAGCAATGGCTTGTATATATTATTTGCTCATGTAATCCTTGCAATAATCCTATAAAATAGAAACTATGTAAATAGTAAGAAATTGAGACAACTTGACCAATAGTAACTTTTGTCCAAGGTCACATGTCTGGTGAGTGAGTGAAGCAGGATATGAACCCAAGAAATCTGGCCCCAGAACTTGTGCTCTTAACCACTCTGCAAAATAACAAGGAATCCTACATTTTCTGTTTACATGTTTCATGCAGAAACCTGTACTAATTTTTGTTTCATCTTTTAAATTTTAATCTTATCAATATCAAAGTTTTATATCCACATATTTTTAAAACCAAAAAGTTCTATATAGAGTTTTAGGAAAAGTAGCAGCTCTCTCCCACCCCTTTGCCTAAATTGCCAGAGGTAAAAACTTTAAAATATTTATTTACCTATTTCTGGTGTTACTTAACTCAATTATCTCTAAAAACAAGTGTATTTTGTTTAGTTTTTGTTTCCATTGGGCATCATCACCAATTGATTCCCTCCTGAGAAAACAGCTCTGCAAACCATGCAGCGTGTGCATGCATACATGCATGCAAATATACACACACACAAGTACACAATCACTCATACACTCCTACGTGCACACTAACATTTTTTGCCATCTGCTAACATTGTTAACCATATCATCATTTTTTGTTATATCAATATTCAGTATTTACTTTCATTTGTATAAATGTTATTTGTAGCTGAACTATGTAAATACTCTGATTACATTTCCTTTCTTGATACTTTTTGTTTTCCCTGGAGTTTGTTTCCTAACATTTTCTTCATTTGTGTAGTTTACTATGCATTTATCATTACTCAAGCTCTCCACCAGAGAGTAAGATCTCCTCTCAATACATTCAAACCTAACATTCTCTCAGTTTTACGCTAAGCCACCTCTCTCTCATATGCTGTGAACTCCGGTTAACCCTCCAGTCCTGCTTCGCAGCTGTGGGCCTGGGAGCCTCCTTCATTGTCATCCTGGTCACAGCTTTGGCCTCTCTTTCCAGCCAGATACTCCAGTGTCTGAACCCCATGTCATCTTCTTTCTTGGTTTACTCTCTTTTTGTAGGGGACTATCTCGTCTAGCTGCTTCCTGAATTAAAATAGATGACAGGTAAATTTGGGGAGCACTGGATGTTTGAAAACATCTTAATTCCACTCTTATATCTGAGTGACAGTTTGGCTTTATATAAAATAGCTCAATTTAGAAAACATTTTCCCTGAAAATTTTGAAGCCATTCCTCAGTAGTGTTCTAGCTTCTTGGATTGTCCTTGAGAAGGAAAAACAAAACAAAACATGAAATTCTGATTCCTGATCAGTTGTTTGAGTCTGGTTTCTGTTTTTTGAGATTTTTTGTGTTTTGTTTGTTTGTTTGTTTGTTTGTTTTTCTCTCTCTGGAAGATTTTAACATCTCCTATTGTTCCAGTGTTCTTTGTTTCTTGTTTGTATGCCTTGGTGTGGTTCTGTTTCCAAGTATCATTCTGATAAGCCCAGTACAATGCAGAGACTCAAGTCTTTATATTCAGTAAAATGTTCTACAATCGTTTCTCTGGTAATTGTCTTCTTTATACTTTTTCTCATTTTTCTTCCCAGAGCTCCTATTATTCAGCGCTGGACCTCCTGGACTGAACTCCCAGTTTCCTTACCTTTCCTCTCCTAAGTCTCCAATACTTGTCTTCTTGTTCTGGAGACAGACTCAGTTTCACCCAGTTCTTCTACTGAGCCTTCTATTTCTGTTATCATCACGGTTAATTTCCTGAAGTTCTATTTATAATTGCAAATCACCTTTTTATAGCATCTTGTTCACATTCTCTGATACCATATCTTCTCTTATGTCTGTGAAGATATTAAGGTCCTTTGAAGTCTCAGTGTTTTCTCCCTGCATTGTCTAGTTTTCCTCAAGTTCTTTTTATTTTTTTTCTCAAATTTCTTTTTGGTTTTGTTTTTGGGTCTCCATTTTTTGTATTAGAGAGAAATATCTAATGACATTTGCCCTTTTGTTCATGTTAATAATGAGACACTAAAGGCATCATAGGAAGTGTTGCGTGAGCTCAGGGCAGGGAGTATTTGTCAATAAATGGACTTCATTTCGGGATATTTGGCTGGCTGGTTTCCCTGGGAGACCCAGCAGTGTTGGCATATTAGTCTATACTCTTAAGCCATTTAGATTCTCCAGGGGAAAAGAAATCCTAATCTGCTAACCAAAAGACATAATTTACTTGTCAGTGTTTTAGGAGCTGTGTGGTGGAGAGAAGGCAGTTAGATTCCTTGCCATTCAGCCTCATTCAAGGTGGTAACCACAAGTCACATGAAGCTTCCGAGTACTTGAAATGTAGCTGGTCCAAATTGAGATGTTCTGTAAATTTGCTATACTATATATTAAATATATTACTTATAAAATATATATATTACTTATTATTATACATATTACAACATATATACTATATATTTGTATGAGTATATATACCAAACTTCAAAGACTTAATATGAAAGAAGTGGTATGTCTCATTAACAATTTTTATACTGATTACATGTTGAAATGATAATATTTTTGACAGATTGGGTTAAATAAAATATACTTTAAAATTTAACTTTACCTGTTTCTTTTTACTTTTCAAGTGTGACTACTATAAAATTTAGAATTATACATGTGGGTCACCTTGTATTTCTTGGACATCAATTTAAACTTTTATAAAACTCCTTATTTTTTTATTTATTTATTTTTTTGCTGTAGTACATCTCTCCCTTGGCAGTGCCTAGGGTCCATTTTCTTAGAATGCACTGCATCATTCTATAGGTAATAATCTTCCCTTTATCTGCTAAGGGGGTAGGAGGGCAGCCTCCTCATTGCTCAGAATTCTCAAGGCCTTCTGGGGACCCTAACAGCTTCCTAAAAAGTATTCTAATCTTCCTATTTTCGGTGCCACTTTCACCCCACTCTCAGAGGTACCTAACTGCCATGTCTTGAGCATTTCTGCACTTCTGCACACAAGTAAGGTTACTTTTGATCTCTCATAAAATCAATCTTAGAATTTGGTCTTCTATGTCTGCTGTCAGTAATCCCTTATCCTTCTGCTTTCCAGCTTCCAAACTCTTGTTGCCTTTATTTCCTCTCCTGTGACCTTCAATTTCATGGTATTAAACCCCAATAATTTTACTGTTCTTTTAATGAAGTGCCAAGAAGTACATGTGTTTAATCGTTTATCTTTAACTGGACATTCACCCAGACTTTTTTTTTTTTTTTTCAATTTGGTTCTGTCCCCACCATTCCATGAAGCTGCATGATTGCTGTCCTGCCATATCTATGGATATTTATCTTTCTTCATCTTCCTTGACCTTTTAACAGCATCACAGAGCTGAGTACTTCACTGTGAAATACTCCTCACTCTCCATTACCAAGATGCCCTAATATACCTCTCCTCAGTGCTGTGTTTGGAATTTTGTTGACCTAATGTCTAAATATCAAAATGTCTGGAGTCTTAGTCCTGAACCATCTTCTCTCTACTGTAAACATTCTTGTGATGATTCATCTATGTATTTGACCTAATACTAATGACACCTAAAATCTTACCTTCCAAACGATTTCTCTCTTGAGTCCACCCTAAAAGACCTAACTCCAAATTCCACTTGAATTTCTGACAAGCATCTCAGCTTCAGTGTCTTAGATGAAACTAATAATTTCCCTACCTAATCATGTTCCTCTCCTCATCGATCTCAGAAAATACCACCTTCAAGCCAAAATGTCTAAGTCGTCCTTTGTCTCAGCTTTTCCTGTGTCCTGCCTGTCTGATCCATCATCCAATTTTGATACCATCAAAGCTCCTCACCATCTCCAATGTGGCTACGTCAGTCCAGCCACCATCCAGCTGTTCTACCACAGTATCCCCCTCATCGCCAACCCACTTCTGCTCCTGCGCCATCCATGCTATCTATCAGACAGATACTCCATCAATTTCATCTTCTTAGGATATGTCTCTGAATCCAGGATGATCTATAAAAATCTTAATCAGATCTTAAAGGAAAATCTTACCTTGTTCACTTTTGTTTTCCTAGAACCTACACAGTATCTGGGACATAGTAGGTGTTTATTTTTTTAACTGAAGTATAGTTAATATACAGAGTTATATTAGTTTCAAGTATAAAATATAATGATTCAACTCTTCTATACATTTCTCAGTGCTCGTCATGATAAGTGTGCTTCTAATCCCCTTCACCTGTTTCACCTGCCTCTGGGCAACCGGCCTCTGGGCAACCACCAGTTTGTTTTCTGTATTTAAGAATCTGTTTTTTGTTTATCTCTTTTTTCTTTGTTTGTTCATTTGTTTTGCTTCATAAATTCCACATATGAGTGAAATCATGTGGTATTTGTCTTTCTCTGACTGACTTATTTCAATTAGCATTATACCCTCCAGATCCATCCATGTTTTTACAAATGACAAGAGTTCATTCTTTTGCATGTTGGGGTAATATTTAATTATATATATATGCAATAAATTTATATTGTATATATAGTATACATTCTATATTTACATATCTATATATTTAATTGTATATATATACATATATATTGTACCTATATCTGTATACATATATGTATATATGTAATTGTGTATATATGTGTGTGTGTGTATATATAAATATATCTCACATCTCCTTTATCCATTCACCTATGATAGAACATTTGGTTTACTGCCATATCTTTTTTTTTTTTAAGATTTTTATTTATTCATTTTGAGAGACAGAGAGCAAGCATAAGCAGAGGGGAGGGGCAGAGGGAGAGTGAGAAGCAGACTCCCTACTGAGCAGAGAACCCTATGCAGGACTTCATCCCAGGACTCCAGGATCATGACCTGAGCTGAAGGCAGATGCTTAGCCAACTGAGCCACCCAGGTGCACGGTTGCCTCCATATCTTGGCTACTGTGAATAATGCTGCAATAAGTACATGTTTATTTTTAATAATAGATTTATGGCACCAGCAATATTATTATAGAGTAATAGGTAAAAGCCAAATAGTAAAAAAAAGGTGAAGAAAGATATATGAAAACTTGTTAAGCATTGATTGAGAGCAACTATAGCTCTGAGAAACTTAGTGTAAATATGTAAATTCTAGCAGCCAAAGTAAATATGAAAACACATTTTGCAGAGCTCTCTAATGGAAAGAAGGATACATATTCATCAGAAATTAACATATTTGGTTTAGGGATTTAAAGTAAAAGGAATTTGCAGGGCATCTGGGTGGCTCAGTGAGTTAAAGCCTCTGCCTTCAGCTCAGGTCATGATCTCAGGGTCCTGGGATCAAGCGCTGCATCGGGCTCTCTGCTCAGCAGAGAGGCTGCTTCCCCCTCCCTCTCTCTCTGCCTGCCTCTCTGCCTACTTGTGATCTCTGTCTGTCAAATAAATAAATAAAATCTTTATAAATAAATAAATAAATAAATAAAAACAGATTTGCTTTTCCAAAAAGTAAAGTAATGGGTAGTACTGTATGTAACAAAAACAAACAAAAACAATTAATGCAAAAATATTCACCATATGTGTATTTCTGGTATTACTTCTTAGGGAACAGATGTAATAGCTTAAATGCCACACCATAAAGACTCTCATACAAGGGACTGGATTGGGGAAGTAAATGTATTATTTTGGTAATGCTACCAGTGTAAAATAGAAACAGTCCTTTCCTAATATAATAAGCAATTCCATGCCTTCAGATCACCCAAACAGCAGAAAACTGAAAGTTCCTACACGAGTTTGATGTTGAAAATGAAAACAACAACCCACAGCTACCTAATTTATCTTCCTGTGGACATGTTTCCTTATATTGATCAGCAGTGAAATGGAAGCAGGACACAAATGTGCCTACCCTCTCTGTCTCTCTATTGGTAGCTGCAATTGCAGGGCATGCTGAGGGTGGAATGTTCTGGAAAAGGCCACGAGTAGAAGTCGTTTGAAAACAGTATGTATGAAAAAGACTACTCACCTCATTTCTCTGTACTATAGCCCGGTACACATGGAGAGCAGTCTTTGGAGTGCAAAACAGTGACGCTTGGACTGGTGTGAGACTTGTCCTGGAAGTTACAAACTCTGTGTTGTTGGACGAATCTCTTTTCCTCTCTCAGCCCCAATTTCCACTGAAAAAATGAGGATTTTATTATTTTTAAATGGGAAAAATAACTGTACCTATTTATCTGGGGTTTTTAATAACGACAAAATGAGAGAATCTGTATGAAGGCATAGGAAAAGTTAAATAACTGCTTGACTTAATTATTATCACCCAGCCTTAATAAAAAAAAAAAAAAACACCTGAAACCTGGTATCTGTTTTTCTATAAGAGTTGCTGAATTCAGTTCCAAAAAAAAAAAAAAAAAATCCACTGCTTATGTTCTCATTAACAGTGAGACTAATAGGAAGAGAAAGGAGCTGAGATATGCCCTAGCAGGAAACCCTTCTTGGGGGAGGTGGAGGGCGGGGTGGAGACACACACACATATACACAACAATGCAAATATGTTGATTTCAGGTTCTTCAAGAAGCCAACCAGCAGTACAGGTGGATTGATTCTTATTACCATACCCAGGACAACTCTCTACTTTTAGTCTTTCATAATCCAATGAATGTACAACGTCTGCATTGTGAACATTGGAGTATTGCTCTTCACTCCAATGTTGGATTCAGGTAACCAACTTAGTTTTGTTAATAGCTATCTTAGTTTAGTTACCTTGTTAGTTACTTAGTCACCTGGTTATCTTCTTAGTCTAAGCAAGGTGGCTCAAGTCAAAGAAAATTTCAATTTAGTTCAAGCTGAAGGTCCGAGCTGTATCAGCCACTGTGATAAGCATCAGAGCTATACCACTAAAGAAGACAGATATCACATCAGGACCAGTTAAGTCTAATGAGGATGCTCTTACTTCATACCTGATTTATTTAGATTCTAATAAAACTGCCTCTGAAAGATTTCAAGTAGAAAGTCTGAAACATGACATTCTACATGCTGATGTTGGACAACTCCACTTGATCTGGGGAAGACTCAAAAATAGGCAACTGAGTGACATATCAACACAACAGCCAGTTGCTCAGCAAACTGAGACCCCTAGAAATCAGTGATTTTCTTCCAAGCTCCTTGATTATTTCTTCAGGATCTTAAAGCTTTGTTCTCTTCTCAGTAATGATGAGAATATTTCATTTTTTCATTGCGGGTTAATGTATATCCAGTATTTATTATTTGTACAGCATTGTTTTAGCTTAAAAGGATACAGAATGGTAGAAAATGGACTTGCAGAATAACTGGGGAAACAGGTTGTATACTAATCCTTCGCTCACATAATATAGTACATTATTTTGGGAAGAATAGGAACACTTCACATGGAAAACCATTTAGAGATAGTGGCTCTTTGGGGGATGGATGGCAGGGCCCATTGGGAGAGAGGATAGTGTGAAAGGATGAGGAACAGATTATCTACAACATTTGCAATTCTTCTAAAATTAATCTTCTATTCCGGGTTTCTATTCTTTCAATTACTTTTGTAATTTACATTGCAATTGCAATGGGATTTACATTGTTCTACAACTTCATGCGTGACATTTGGATTTTGGGTGTCTATCACAATAAAATCAAATAGTATTCTCATGATAAATGTCCATTCTTGAGAGAGATGTATTAATGTCTGTCTTTTTTATTATAATTTTATCTGTTTCTCCTGTCAGTTTTCATGTGTACTGTATGTTTAAATTTTCTTTTGAATCTATATTTTTAAAACCATCCTTCTAATGCATTTTAACTTTTACCAACATAACATATCCTTCTTGTTCCCTTTAATGTTTTTGACCTTGAATTTCACCACATTTAATATAAGCATCATTGGACAGTATCTTTTATATAAAAATTTACTAATATAACTTTCTCAATCATTTTACATGTCAACTAGGAATTGTGTCTCACAATATTAATAGAAAATGGACTATAGTGGTTAAACTAATAAGGGGATCAGTTTTCTTCTGTAGTGAGAAATCTGGAATTGGGCAGTGTCTCAGGGATAGTGCAGCTACTCACCAAAGTTGTCAAGGATCTGGACCTTTTCTGGCTTTCTAAGTAGCTATCTGTCACCCTTTCATTTTCTTGCATAATTTTGATTTATAGCTACATGTCTCTTAAATACCAGCTTGGATTTTTCAGCTACTCTGAGATCCTCTGTCCTTGAAAAGATTTTAATAATAATTAGTAACAATATTTTATTTTTTTATATTTTATTTTATTTTTTCAGTGTTCCAAGATTCATTGCTTATAACAATATTTTAAAAGTTTATATTTTATTTTTTAAAAAATTTTACTTATTTGAGAGAGAGACAGATAGACAGAGAGAGATTATGAGCAGTAGGGAAGGGCAGAGGGAAAAGAAGTCACCCTGCTGAGCAGGGAGTCCAATAAAACTTAACTGACTGAGCCACCAGGGTGCACCTTTTTTTTTTTTTTTTTTTTTTTTTGAGACAGAGACAGAGATCACACACGAGTAGTGGGGGAGGAGCAGAGGGAGAGATAATCTTAAGCAGGCTCCATGTCCACTTCAGAGCCCAACAAAGAGCTCAGCCTTATTTCCCTGAGATCATGACCTGAGCCAAAATCAAGAGTGAGAAATTCAACTGACTGAGCCACCCAGGTGCCCCTAAGACTTTGTATTTTAAAGAATTTATTTATTTACTTCTATTTTTATCAATAATGTCTTTGGCTTCATACTTACCATTTAATAAGAATATTTCTACTTAAGGATTAATCTCTTTTCTTCTTTTTGTTAGATTGAATTTTTAGTTCATTCTTAATGTGTGATATTTTTAAAGTTATACATTCTATTTATATCCTTCTAGAGGTATCCTTTTAAACCACATATTTAAATATTTTATAACATAATTGGAATTAATGAGTATTAATATCATTTCACAAAAAATGTTAAATTTTTAACATATTTTCACTTACTCCCAACCAATCGCCTACCTCCCGTTTTGAAATTTTATTTCCAAATTTTATTTCCAATCATTAAGTAGCATTTTTAATAACAGACAAGTAACACAAATATTTATTTACATTTAATTACAAATTGTACCTTTATTTTCTCAGCTCGTATTTATATCCCATGTTGCCTTCTTTCTTAGATTTATTTTTTCAGTGCAGCTGGAATACATTTGTGAGCAATTCTTTCAGAAAGTATCTATGGCTGGTGAATTCCTGAATCATTGCATGCTGACATATTCTCTATTTTGTCACCTCATTTGAATACTGATTTGGCTGTGTTCCTTCATTACAGAAAAATAGCAAGAACTCTAGATTTTGTGTGAAAGGCAGACTCATTGAAAGGTTCTGGACTGGAGAGAGACATGATCTGACTTAAGAATAAAAAGGATCTCTCTAATGATTCTGTTGAGCGTAGACTACAGGGGATCAAGATTGGGACACAGAGACAGGTTGAGAGGCGACTGCAACCATCCTAGCAAGAGGTGATGGTGGCTTAAACCGGGAAGATAGCAGTAAAGTTTAAGTGAGAAGTGATTAGATTTTGTATATTAAAAAAAAATCATTTGGGTCTCCCAATAGATTGGAAGGGAGGGTGAGAAAATAAGAGTGGTCCAAGGATGCCTTCAGGGCATTTGGGCTGATCAACTTGAAGTATAGGCTTGCTGTCAATTAAGATGCCAAAAAGGCTTGATGGGGCAGTTTGGAAAGGAAGATCAGTCCATTTAAGAACAGGTTGAGTTTAAGATATCTTTTCCATTCGCAATGAAGATGTTGGGTATCCATAATTCATAGTCTACAGTTTTCAGTTTATTTCTTTAAAAGGAGTCAAGAATGGAAGAAATTTGTGAAATGACCTGAGTGTAGAATCCCTCTAGCTTTATTTTTCAAGCTTTAGAAGCCCCACTTTCACATGATTTGAAATAACTAATCTTGATGGTCAAACCTAAATATTTCAACTTATTATCTCAGAAGCAACTCTTTCAGGACATTCGTATGTTAAAGTATACATAACATTTCATTACAAATAAGTACAATCATCAGTATAAATAGAATGAATGGGTTTGTTGACCGAATCCTGGTGAGCAACAACTCACTGGTGTGAGCATAATTGCCCAAACAGTGTAGCGCACAGTATTTGGGGTGTGGGTATTTGAAGGCCAGGAAGTTTCACAGCAAGACTGCAGCATTTCGATTAATCCAGCAAGTCATTTAAAAGAGTTTCTCTTATGCTATAAAATTTCCCTAAAAAGAGATCGCACCATATTATTCTCCAGCTAATAGTGCTGGAAGAATCAAACTTTTTTAATCCTCTACTGGGATGGAAATGTCTCATTTTTAAATATGTATGTCTTTAATTGTGGATGAAGGTAGCATTTTTCACATGTTCACTGGTTATTTATATTTGACAGTTTTGTACAAATTATACCTAGGATATATCTGAGTCTATTGCATTTGTTACATGGGCAATTTTCATTTGCACAGTTGGTATCTTAAGTATTGGTTGATTATAACTGATAGTAACAATTATCATTTGCTCTGTTTTGCCTTTTTTAAGGAATTATTTGGAACTTGTGGCAAAATCCATTCAAGATTGGGTCATAAAAGAAGAAGCCATATATCAAGAATCTAAAATGGCTGAGGAAATCAATAGGACAAAGGCTGAGCTGGAACTGAAATCTGCTGCTGCCAAAATCACTTCTCCTGGCAAAATCAATGCTATTAAAAAATCTAAAAGTAAGTAACTGGTTGAACTTACATGTAAAGTCCAAAGACATTTTCCTATTTGTTAATGTAATCAGAACTGAATACTTAAGTATTAAAAAGAGTTGCCTATAAATTTCTGTGACTCTTTACTTTTTCTAAAAAATCAAATAGTTGCATTCCAAATATGATGAGATCGATGATGGGATAATGGAATATTTGACATTATATTGATGCCGCTTCCTGCCAGACCTGGCAGATTCGATCTGTCCAGCAGATTAAATGTGATGTTAGGGAAATGCCAGATGTCTTTATTTCGGCAGGCTTGATAGGTTCATCTATCTAGGATTTATTGACAATATAGGAGACAAATTCAGAGTCAGTATCTCTCCATAAGAATGCTTACAGATTCCAAAAGCCGTAGGAAGAGAGAGTCTACTTCAATAAAAGCTTCAGGGTCACAACATAGTGAGAATGGAATTCCTTGCTTCCACCAAGAACAATGACTTCCTCATCTCTAGAGGAGCTCACTTCCACTTCAGAAATCTGCTCTAGAGGCAGTGAGAAAAAGTGAGAGATGAATGAACAGAGAGTTGGACTTGCTTGCCTATAAGATCCCCTACAATCCAGACATTTGGTCCTTCTATGAAACTTTGTTGTTGAGAGTTACTAAGAAATTTAATTTTCTCTGGTTATAGGTAGCAAAGGAATGAGCAAAACAGAGATAGCAGATCAAGAAAAAGAAAAAGAGAAGGAAAAGATTCCTTTCATTTTAGAAGGCTCTCTCAAGGTAATTCAAGAAAAGACAAATGACACTGAATCATTACAAATTCAAATTTACTGTGTGATAGAGAGTTTGTGTGGTGAAATAGAAGTGATCTTTTTTTACTAAACTCTCAGAAATAATTGAATCTGCAATGAAAAAGCAGTCTCTCCGCTGAGCTGTCTTCTTCTCCAGGCTATAAACCTTTAAAGGACTCTGTGTCATTCACATTTATATAACCAAAATCCAGGGCGGTGTCTTGTTCATACTTAGTATACTCTCTCTTTCTGCTGCAGGTATTTGTTTTTTGTTTCCAATTTTTAATTGGAATTTTATTACAAAATTGATATATGGTTTACAATAAATCAAAATTACTTTGGCTCCCCTAAGCCCCTGAAAATAAGAAATAGTAATGATTTGGTATGGTCTATACTCGTACCTGCACACATGCACGAATAAGGAAGTGGGTCTGCATTTGTGTGGTTTTGATTTAGATCGATATATTTTTTTTTGACTCGGCCACATAACTTTGTTTCATAGTGACCTATCATTACTGTCACTTCCAGATAATATCTAGAGATTTAACTTATTTTCAGAGCAAGATTGTTAGTCTATAATCTGGATATTTATAAAATATAAAACAATTTCCTTATTAATAAGTGTCATTTATGTTTTTATTTATACAGAAGTATTTTACTTTTATGTAGTCAAATCCATCATTTTTGGCCAAAATTTAAAAGACAAAAAACACATTTTGTCAAGGATGGGAAGCAAAGTGAATTCTAATATACTGCTGGTTGAAATATAAGTGGGCACTTCTACTTTGGAAAGCTGGACATACGTATTAAAATCAAGCATACTCTCTCTCTCTCTCTCTTGTTCTGTCTCTCTTTCAAATAAAAAAATAAAATCTTTAAAAAAAGAGAGAGAGAGAAATATTAAAGGGGATCTTGTAAGTGGCGAGAGCACCCAAAAGTAACAGAGGCCAGAAAGGAACAGAAGCAATATACAGAAAGAATGACTTTATAGGTAATACAATGGCACGAAATTCATTTCTTCCAATAGTTGCTCTGAATGTAAATGGGATAAATGCTCCAATCAGAAGACAGAGTATCAGATTAGATAAAAAAGGAAGACCTATCTGGTGTCTGTAAGAAATTCATTTTAGACCTAAAGGACACCTCCAGATTGAAAGTGAGGAAATGGAGAACCACTTATCATGCTATGGGACATCAAAAGAAAGCTGGGGTAGCAATCCTTATAACAGACAAATTAGATTTTAAACCAAAGACTGTAGTAAGGGATGAAGAGGGACACTATATCATAGTTAAAAGGGCCTATTCAACAAGAAGATCTAATAATTATAAATATTTATGCTCCTAACTTGGGAGAATCCAGTTACATAAGCCAGTTAATAACAAAGTTAAAGAAGCACATTGATAATAATACAATAATAGTAGGAGACTTTAACACCCCATTCACAGCAATGGACAGATCTTCTAAGCAGAAGATCAAAGAAGAAACAAGGGCTTTGAATAACACACTGGACCAGATGGACTTCGTAGATACATTCAGAACATTCCATCCTAAAACAACAGAATACACATTGTTCTGGGGTGTCCATGGAGTATTCTCCAGAATAGATCACACTATGAAATATCATATGAAATCATATATTTGTCTTTCTCTGACTGACTTATTTTTGAAGTCCACACACCCCTGTTACTTCCTGCTTTTCACTCATTGGCCTTCCTGAATGTTAGGGTGCATGTCTTTCATCAATTCTGGAAACGACTCAGCCATAATCTATTCAAATGCTACCTTTTCTAAAGTTCTATTTCATTTCTAACAGAGATTTCAAACTCACCTTCCTATTTTTGATACTTTTTTTGTTTCCTATTTATCTTTGGACACTTCTTTCTCTTTAAACAAATTAAAGAGTAAGCAGATTCAAATACTTATGTTATCTCCTCTATTTGATAATTCCAATATCTTCTTCGACTTCACAGATATGTCTTCACAGTATGCTTCTCCTTCAGAATCTTGCTTCTGGCTTACTTACTCATTCTCATTTGTGAGCGCATATCCACCCACAACCTTTTTAGAATACATTTTTAAGGTAATATATTTTGGCCTCAAATCTGTGTGAGGACAACTTGTCATTAGTTCTCAGGGGAGATTCCCCCCATCTCTTCTCAATCTTTAACTCAGGGACAAAGAATCAAGCTAGAATTCATGCTCTTCCTCTATAGGGAAAGGTTTTGTGTTTTTTTTTTTTTTTTTTTTTTTTTTTTTTAGTTCACCCAACGAAGGTGTCATTTTTTAAAAATATCTGCTCTATTCAGAGGTCTCTGATTTGATCTCCCAGGTTAATGCTTTAGTCCCTGTAACTCATTGAAACTCCTGTTCTAAGCTGCCAGGGATGGACATAAAGCCCTCAGAAACTTCTGTCCTGAATACTCCTGTTCCTCATTAGATTAGTGCTTTTTCATACCTTTTATTTTGTTGCCAGCCCTGCTATGCATTGCAATGATGATTTTTACATTTTATCTATCATTTTTGAAATGTTTTATGCCAGGAGTGTTTCTCTGAACATCTGGTCCACCATATTGCTGGATTAAGAAGACTTAAACTAGGGACTGGATTCATGTGGAAAAATATAGAAGGGAGGGAGACCAGCTAAGAGGCTGATGTAATAGTTCAGGATAAAATGAGAAGACCTGAATTAAAGGAAAATTCAAAGAAGGTGAGAGAGGAAGCTCAGTAAAGAGAATTCTCTAAAGAGCTTGGCAGGACGTGGTACATGGAAGTTGGGTATAAGAAGAGAGTCAAGGGTAACTCCAAGGTTTCTAGCTCAGGATCTTAATTTATCAGAGGTGCCTTATAAAAAGCGTATAAAGTATTCTCCAAAATGAACCTGAATGGGATCTAATTTGTTTCAAAATCCTGTTAATTTTTTTTAAATGCGTTTATAGGCATGGAAAGAAGAACAAGATCGATTAGCAGAAGAAGAGCGCTTAAAGGAAGAAAAAAAAGCAGAAAAGAAGAGTAAGGAAGCTGGTAAAAAGAAAGGCAAGGAAAAGGTAGAGAAAGAAGACAGTAAAGCTTCAAAGAAAAAATTTCTTTTCAAGGAGAAATCTAAAGAAGAACAAATGAAGATTCCAGAAGTAGCAGAGGAACCCCTCCAGCAACCAGAACCTGAGATCATTTATCCGGTAAAATCAGCATTCCAAGAAGCCTCTTTGGGTCCTTTCAAATTGTTCTGGGAGAAACACAGCTTCTGTGGAATCACAAGGTTCCCAGTCTTCACTGACACCACAGAAGGCCTTGAAGTTTCTTCTAGCATAGATGACCTCAGACCCATACTCAACCCTCAGATACCTAGGACTTTCACTGTAGCCAGTCTCCAAGATGGGAATACCATCAGGCCAGTTTTTCTTGAGTACTGTGAAACTAGGTTACTAAGGGCAAGAAAAATGGGGATTTGTCACAAAAGCATTCATTTAGGTTAATGTAAATAAAGCAACTGTGAACGATCAAAGTGCATACAAAAGCTAGCTGTATTGTCTCAGGTGACAGGCCTTGCTGAGCATGCACCCATGTATTTTGCTTGTAGGCTTTGGTAAAATCATCCCTTTTAAGTCTGTCCCCCAGGCAGTCTTATAAGGAAAACCTAATGGGCAAGAGATGGACAAAAATGTAACAGCTCTTGTTCTTTCTAGCAGCTACTCTAAGCCAGTTCTCAGGCATTAGCATGCATCACAATCATTTGGAGTTCTATTAGCAACACTTAGCAAAAAATGTCATTACCATATTCCTTCCTAAAGTATAAAGTGTCAAGAAAAATGCATAAAGTGTCACTATTCCTCAATATATCAGTTTACTTTAAACAGAAAATTAATAGCCAATGAAAGAGAAATTGATTTCTTCTCCCACTGCTTTTCAGTAGTATAATTATTTGATCTGTACTACCTGGAAGGATGCTCCGGTGAACAGATTTTAAAATCATGGACCTCCTTTAATTCTGCCTGTCCTTGTAATATCACAGGAGGTGCTAAAGATAATATGGACACTGTCCTGTGAATCTATAAAGTGACAGACATTCATTTAGCAGAATTAAGCTTACAGCATCTTTAACTGGCTCACACTGATGAGTTGATTTTTGTAGTTGCCATTTCACACTCAAAGCCTGATGTTTTCCCTTCTAGTTTCATGGATATAATATGGGAGACATACCCGTCCAAATCTCAGGAACAAATTCTTATCTGTATCCTTCAGATGGAGGGCAGATTGAAGTAGAGAAGACAACATTTGAAAAAGGTACCTTTTGAACACAGCCGGTTAATAGTTTGGAAGATACTAACGCATTTCAAATCATCTTGGGGCCTTGTACCCTTGGATGTGATAGGTGAGAGTGGTAATGTACCCAATTTTCTTTATTATACACCACATTCAGCACTTCCAGCCTTCACATTCTTCTGTTACAATTGACTGCAAGGCACAAGCCAGCTGAGAGGTTAGCTGGGACATACTGTTACAAACTTTCTGGTTGTTAAAATCTTGAAATGTTTCTGTATGATTCAAAGATACTATAATAGTAACCACAATAAACATAATTAATTAGTAATATTAATTACTGCACGTAGCGTTATCTCAGAAACCAAGCACACACTGTGATTTGAGAGCAAATTTCTAATCTGGGCTCTGGAGCACCAAGCTTGGGGTTCTGCTGCCAAGGTCCAGGTATTTTTGCTACAGAGAAGTTTCTTCTGGATTCAGAAGTCTTTGAATGGGAGATGAGGAGATGAGCCTTGTGGATGCAGTGAGGACCTAGTCTAGAAAACCCCTAAAGGAAATGTGTAATTCTTCCCAAGAAGCAGATACGAGCTCTAGGGAACCTGTCAGGGACATCTTGCAGGGTCTATCTTTTCACTGGGCTTTAAAGATCTCTTAGGTAGGGGTGCCTGGGCGGCTTAGTGGATTAAAGCCTCTGCCTTCAGCTCAGGTCATGATCTCAGGGTCCTAGGAGAGAGCCCTGCATTGGGCTCTCTTCTCAGCAGGGAGCCTGCTTCCCCTTCTCTCTCTCTTCCTGTTTCTCTGCCTACTTGTGATCTCTGTCTGTCAAGTAAATTTAAAAAAAAAAAAAAAAAAAAAAAGATCTCTCAGGTGGATTTGAGAACCTGGGCTTTATTTGGTAGCTTATTGTCTCAGAACTGTGAGGAGGTCAGTGTGGAAGAAATTTGAAATTTGAGCAGGGCCCTGTTTAATGTCCACAAGGTTATGCCCCCCAGCAAGGGGTAACACAGGCTCCTCCTACCCCCACCCTCTGTCTGGACCAGCTTACCCCTCCTCGTTTCCTGTTCTCCCCTCCCTACCTTTCTCTCTCTTAACCCCTCTCTCTTCCCTTCCTTCTTTCTTGTCATCTAATATCTACCAATGTAAGAAGGAAGTCATTGCAAAAGTTACATGCTGTTCCCTATGTGAAGTCATGGCTCAAGTGGAAGCATCATTAGATGATAATCACCCCATCAAACAAAAGATCACATCAATAATTTTTTAAAATAAAAAGGCCTGAAAGTCATTCAAATTATTTAAACAATGGTTGGCGATACAACTTATATCAAATGTCAGACCATTTTATTATATAAAGCTTGTTTATTTAAACCATGATAGGGATTGTTATTAATATGATCATATGTTTTCATAGTTGATATTTGATATTTTAAATATTTTGAATATCATCCTGGGGTATAGTGTACAATTAATAGTAATTAAAAATGGAGCTCAAAATCACATAACTGAGAAAACTACTGGACTCAAGTTTTGTGATGCTGTGTTCTATTTTCCATAACTATTCCTCACGCTTATGGAAATTTGTATATGCTCATGTTTATTAGTTTCATACGAGTCACAGCAAATACTAATCCTATCAAATAGGCAGAAGATAGCTCAATCAAAGTTGAAAAGAACAAGCTTGATTAAAAAAAAAAAAAGAAGAAGAAGAGAAGAGAAAAGCTGAAAAAGAAGGCAAAAAATGAGAACACCAGAAGAGGGAAACTGCCATTTGGAAAACTCTGATTTGCTGCTACTAATGATAACAATACTCTAATTACCATTGATGTAATTCTTTATAAGCTGTAACATACAACTAGCTCATGTGATTAATCACCAAGTTGAGTATAGGTGTACAATAGTCTCAACCAATGTATTTTCTCTTTTGTAATTTGATTAGAAAGTCTGCAAACATCTCCCTGAACCACTTGCCATTTATTTCTGGCTCCCAGGTCACATCTACAGGGGCTGGGCTAGAGTGACATCATGGTATTCCTCTTACTAAAAAAGTGTGTATTAGGAGGAGAGAGAGAAAAAAAAAAAGAGGAAAGAAAGGGGAAAAAAGAATTAAAAAAAAAAAACAAAAAGAAAAATAGAAAATGATCTTGATGGAAAAAAAAAATTTTTTTTAAAGATATACTGTGGAAGCGGGTAGAATCCCATAACTAACTGCTGAGGAGGGACCTGCTTTGCAGAGGAGCGGAAGGCCCAGGGAGTGGGGCAGGGGGCTGCTCATTCACTCTGGGGTCTCACCATGGACACGTCTCAACTGCGCAAGCTGCTCCCCTTGTTTCCCTGTCCGACTTCACTCCCTTGGGGGCTGCTCAAGGGTCGATGGGCATGGGTGGTAGGGGGCTGTTTTTACCTAGGGCCCTGGAAGCACACCAAACTGTTCTGCTTGTTACCTTCCCTCCTCTTCTCCCTAACTTTCCACAGTCCCCTCCACCTGCTCTTGTCTTGCCAATTTGCCACCCACCCCACCCCTCTTGTCAGGCTCTCTGCCCTTCCAGATTGCCTGGTGATCTCTCTTGTTTCCTTTTGTTTCTTTTTGTTTTGAGGGTCTTTCTTTGCAGGTTTCTGTAGCCAGAAGATCTCCCTCCTGCTCCCAGAGGCTCCAGTGTAAAATCCCCTACCCCCTGGGGAAATGCACTACCTTGTTTTGGGGTGGGTTTTTCTTTGTTTTCCGGTTTTTTGTTTTGTTTTGTTTTCCTTTGCCTTTTTTTCCCTTTTATTTTATTTTTCCCTTTTATTTTATTCCCTTTATTTCCCCTTTTATTTTATTGAACAGGGAGGTGGGAGGTGGATTTTATTTATTTATTTATTTATTTACTCATTTCCAGGGGGGTGGGAGTTTTGTTTTGTTTCGTTTTTAATATGTGTCATGAATAAAGTTGTCTTTGAAAATTTTTTTAAAAATCACATCACATTATTCCTGAGGCACCTTTCTATAAAATAGTGATGTCCATAGATGTTTCCATGCCCTTAGTTACATTCTATGCTGCATTATTTAGGTGTCTTGTCAAGGACCTTAATGGGGCATCAGTAGCAGTCTTCTATCCCTTATTTTCCCCAGGGCCAACTTTTATCAAGGTGACAGTGAAAAAGGACAAGCATACTTTTATAATTCATTTAAAAGACCCTAAGGAAATTGTGAAAAAGGGAAAAAAAGAAGAGGATTATTCTTCAGAAGATGTGAAAGAAAACAGAGAGGAAGAGCAAAATCTTGAAACAGGTAAGCAGTAGCATCTTTGTGTCTAACCCACACATCTCTTTCACTTAGCAACTAGGCTCATTTTTCCAGATGGTAAGGAAAGTGTTTTGCGATTCTGCTTATATACATTTTCCCTGAGGTAATGTGTACCTGCATTATATACATAGCACATCGACAGTGGACTGCTAACTTGGTTTTGCCCCCTCTGGATGACCAGCTATTGATTCCAGTTGTCATACAAAGTCTATATAGCTGGCTACCTTTATGTAGCAACATTGCATTTGCAGTGTCCATTCTGGCCTGAATTTTGTTTTACACAACTTGTATCAAGTGCAGTCTCTAGGACTCAGGTCTGCATTAGTTGATTTCTGCTGAAGTTTCAGCTTTTCTCCAATATTCACTACAAATGCTGGGCTTTCCTTCTATGCTCTATCACTTAGTTCTCTCCATGGTATCAAATGTCTTAGGTTGCAAGGACAAGAGAAAAATCCTACATTTGGTCTTGATAGTCTCTACCTGCAAATAGATGAGAGCTCCAGGTGTTTGTCCATTGAAGATACAACATGAAACTTCCTGATAACACTATTTAACATCTCTAGGCAACACCACCCAGAGAAGCAATGTTATCTGCCCAGTGTTACATAGGTTATACCTGCAAAAGGAGAAGAGTTAATTAATAGGATGTTTTCAACTCAAACTCGTAATAAGACAAATAACCAAATCTTACTAATAAATTCATGGTCCCAGTATTTTCCAAACTCAAGAACATGATGTTTGAAAGTTTGAATGTAGTCCAGACCTTAAAACAGAAATTTTTAAATTACTTTTCTTTGTTTTGCTTGATAAAAGAGTATGTGGTTTATTTTAAAAATTAGGAAATATAAGAATATTTAAAGAAAACGCGAGTTGCACCTAATTCTACCACCCCAGCAGTGGCCACTATTGCAGTGTATTTCTTACTTTATCATCATGAACATTTTCCCATTCATTAAATACTCTTTGAAAACAAAGTTTTCTAATAATTTCATAATAATCCATTGGTACATACATATATATCAATAACTGAATTAATTATGTCCACATTTTTATCTATGTGATTTCCACTTTGCACTGTTTTGCTTCCATTTCTTTTTAATAAAATGGAAATGTCCTTGATTTGAATTTGCCTTTTAGGAAAATCAGATGCAGAGAATAAAGTTATCAGCAAGTTTGGATCTTTTTCTGCCACCTTAGAAAATGGGATCTGCCTCTCAATAAGTTACTATGGACCAAGTGGAATGGCCCCAGGTAAAATAAGCACAATAGCAAGGATAAGTGTCCCATGACCAAGGGCATCTGCCCATCCTCAATCTGCTTACGTGTTGATAAACTTGTTTTGATTTAACGCCCCTCTTTTCTTAGAAAGGTGGGAATATATGTTTGAGTGCGTACATACGTGTGTGTTTACATGTATGCACATATATAGTTGCTCATACATAGAAAATAACAGTGCTTTGACATTTGAAACAATTTATCATATATACAATTTTACATAGAATCACATATACATATAAAATTATATGTATTTCAGTTATCTTTGTTAACTAGCCTGGGAAAATAAGTCTGTTCATGCCCCCCAAAAAGCATGATTTCTCCAAGTATCCTCTTGGTTTTCCACATAATGATATTTTTATGAGTCCTGTGATTGTGGAAATGCTCAGTGTGCTTCAGGACTTAACAGTCTTAAAGGAACCATTCATTGGACATCTTAAAGGATTACTTTACCCCACATTTAATGAACAAATTCTCCAACTGGAAGCTATTTCCTTACAAACCACAAAATAATATGTCATTTAACCAAGAACCAATTGAGAAATTTTGTGGGCTCCCAGGCATTTTACAGGGATATAGGCACACATTTAAAAAAAAAAAAAAAAAGCTTTACGAAATTGGAAGATAATCCCTATGCTATATAGACTTCAAACTACATATAGATCATAGTGATCCAACTGTCTGCCTAACTATGTAACTCCTTTTCTGCAGAAACATCATTCCATAGGTTCGTTATAATCTTTTTCTTACCTTGTGCAAATATTGTAGTACTCTAGTGAGTTAGAGAGCCCATTAAATTTGTTAGTATTTTTTATTTATTTGGGATTTTGTCTTTTAATCTTATATTTGATTTGTTTCTAAGCCAGCATTTGAAGTCATTCTCTGCCTAACAAATTATGTAACAAATTATTAACTCCATTACCATGCACATTCACTAAAAAATCCTATCCCTTCTGAACATAGCTTATCACGATTTCAGATTAAGATATTTATACTCTACTCTCTATAAACTATATTGCTGCTGTTTCCCAGTGATTTCCTTATTCTTGATCTCATCCTTAACTTATTATGCAATTATTCCATTTAAAACAAATGTTCCTAATTTCACATTTATAAGTACTGCATTTGAAAATGTTTATAATATGAAAGAAATAGAAAGGTTTCCAGTGTTTGTGGTTGGAAGAATGACTGTTGTTAAAATGTCTATACTATCTAAAGCAATCTACATACTTAATGCAATCCTTATCAAAATACCAAAAGCATTTTTCACACAGCTAGCACAAACAATCCTAAAATTTGTATGGAACCACAAAAGACCCCAAATAACCAAAGCAATCTTGAAAAGGAAAGCAAAGCTGAGGGTGTCACAATTCCGGACTTCAAGTTATATTACAAAGCTGTAATCATCAAGACAGTATTGTGCTGGCACAAAAATAGACACATATATCAGTAGAACAGAATAGAAAATCCAGAAATAGATTCACAATTATTTTTAGACAAAGCAGGAAAGACTATCCAATGGGAAAAAGTCTCTTCAATAAATGGTGCTGGGAAAACTGGACAGCAACATGCAAAAGAAGGAAATTCAACCTCCTTCTTATACCTTACACAAAAATAAATTCAAAATGAGTGAAATACCTAAATGTGAGACAGAATACTATCAAAATCCTAGAGAAGAACATAGGAAGAAACATCTTCCACATCAGCCATAGCAACTTCTTACTAAACATGTCTCCAGAAGCAATGGAAACAAAAATAAAAATGAACTATTGGGACTTCAAGATAAAAAGCTTTTGCACCACAAAGGAAACAATCAACAAAACTAAAAGGCAACCAACAGAATGGGAGAGGATATTTGCAAATGATGTATCAGATAAAGGGCTAGTATCCAAAATCCATAAAGAATTTATCAAACTGAACACCCAAAAAACAAATAATCCAGTTAAGAAATGGGCAGAAGACACGAATAGACATTTTTCGAAAGAAAACATTCAGATAGCTAAAAAATACACTCAAACATCACTCAACATAACTCATAATCAGAGAAAAACAAGTCAAAACTACAAAGAGATGGCACCTCACACCTGTTAGAATGGCTGAAATTAACAACAGAGGAAACAACAGATGTTGGCGAGGATGCAGAGATAGGGGAACCCTCTTACTGTGTTGGTGGGAATTCAAACTGGTGTAGCCACTCTGGAAAACAATATGGAAGTTCCCCAAAAAGTTAAAAATAGATGTGATTAATCTTTTTAATGTACTGTTGGATCCTATTGGCTAGTGTCTTGGTGAGAATTTTGGCATCCATGTTCATCAGGGATATTGGTTGGTAATTCTCCTTTTTTGGTGGGGTCTCTGTCTGGTTTGAGGATCAAGGTAATGCTGGCCTCAGAGAAAAAGTTTGAAAGTGTTCCATTTCCAGTTTTTGAAAGTGCTTCAGAAGAATAGGAATTAATTCTTCTTTTAAATGTTTGGTAGAATTCCCCATGGAAGCTGTCCAGCCTGGCATTCTTGTTTGCTGGGAGATTTTTGATTACTGCTATTGGGGTCTGTTATCAAAGGAACAAGACTGAGACAAAGTGGAAGTTATCAAAGCCTTATTCTATGCCAAGCATTAGAAGTTAGACTGACCGGCCAGGGAACGAGACTGAGACAAAGTAAAAGTTGTGTGAAACTTTATTCTATGCCAAGCATTAGAAATCAGACTGACCAGCCAGGGCCACCTCAGAAGAGAGCAACCCCCTCCTGATCTCACAGGCTGATTTTGTAGGGCATAACCGCAGACCCAAGGTATGTGGCTTTTATTGTTAAGGCGTTTACTCCTGGAATCAATACCCGGAACCATACTAGGAACTACTGGGGCGTTTATTCCTGGAATGAAGTCCATGGATGTAAACAACAATATGGCTACCCAGGCAATATGGAGTTGCTCCAGCTAAACAGGCCCTAATAGTTAAACAGGTTTTAACATTAAATTGGCCCTAACAACTGCTTCAATTTCCTTGCTGGTTGTGGGTCTGTTTAGATTTTCTGTTTGTTCCTGTTTCAGTTTTGGTAGTTTCTATGTCCCTAGGAGTGCATCCATTTCTTTCAGACTGCCTAATTTGTTAGCATATAATGGCTCATACTATGTTGTCATAATTATTTGTATTTCTGTGGTGTTGGTTGTGATCTCTACTCTTTCATAAAATCATATAATTTTATTAATTTTGGTCCTTTCTCTTTTCTTTTTGGTAAGTCTGACCAGGGTTTTATCTATCTTATCCATTCTTTCAAAGAACTATCTCCTAGTTTCATTGATCCATTCTTCTGTTCCTTTGATTTCTATTTCATTGATCTCTGCTCTGATCTTTATTATTTCTTTTCTCCTACTTTTTTGCTGTTCTTTCTCCAGCTCCTTTAGATGTTTGGTTAGGTTATGTTGTGTATTTGAAATCTTTTTTTTTTTTTAAGATTTTATTTATTTATTTGACAGAGATAGAGATCACAAGTAGGCAGAGAGGCAGGTGGGGGAGGGGCAGACTCCCTGCTGAGCAGAGTACTTGATGTGGGGCTTGATCCCAGGACCCTTAGATCATGACCTGAGCTGAAGGCAGAGGCTTAACCCACTGAGCCACCCAGGTGCCTCTTGAGATCTTTTTTGTTTCTTGAGGAAGACTTGTAGTGCTATATACTTCCCTTTTAGGACTGCCTTTGCTGCATATCAAAGATTTTAAGCAGTTGTGTTTTCATTTTTATTTGTTTTCATGAATCTTTTAAATTCTTCTTTAATTTCCTGGTTGACCCATTCATTCTTTAGTAGGATGCTCTTTAACCTCCAAGTATTTGAGTAAGTTTTGTGTTAGATGTCTTTCTCCTAGGTTCCCATGGAGCACTGATAAATTCCTTTATCACAGATTTAACACAGGACATTGTACCTGAGGGTTTTTTCATTTGATCCACCCATTGCAAGTTCCTTGTAGTCTTCATCATTGGCTATCCAATTCATAGTACATGTGGTAGGTACTCCATAAATTTTTACTGAATGAGTAGATGGATGGGGATGAGAGGGAGGAGTTTCCAGCTCCCTATAACTGGATGCCATTCACTTATTTATATACTGTACTTCCTATAGGTGAGGAATCTTCCTGGCATTGAGCCACAATGATGAATAAAACCATGGCACATCTATTCAAAAAACTCATTGTCTAAGGGCACCTGGATGGCTCAGTCATTTGAGCACCTGACCCTTGATTTCACCTCAGGTCACGATCTCAGGGTTGTGAAATCAAGCTCCACATTGGGCTACACACTCAGTGGGGAGTCTGCTTGAGATTCTTTCTCTCCCTCTTCCTCTGCCTCTTCTCCCCTCTTTTTTCCTCTCTCTCTCTCTCAAATAAATAAATAATTTTTTTTAAAAAAACTCATTGTCTGATGGGAAAAGAATAAATAAATAACTGCTGGATTGCTAGAGATTATATATAAACATAGTACTGGGAACAGCTAGAAAATACTTCAGAGAGAAAGTATAGTATCTGAGGTGGGATTTTAAAGATGAATGGTAACTATCCAGACAAAGCAACAAGGAAAGGGAATTCTTGACATTAAGAACCATTGTGTATAAACATACAACTGTGTAAAAACATAGCATCTTCACAGAAAGGGGGAAAAGTTGAGAGTGGTTGGAGTGGTGGAATGTCAGTACTCAATGGCCCATAAGATCAATGAGTATCAAAGGTGTTTAAATAAAGGATGAGAAGTGATACAATTGGATTTTATATTAGAAATATAATTTTATGATAGTTTCAAAAGTACACTGAAATGATAGTATTAGAGGTCCCATACCAGTTTGGGAACTTTTTGCAGAAAATCAAGTAAAAGATTACTGAGAATATGAGGTAAGTTAGGAACAGGTAGGAGAGGCACCATTCAAGAGAAATTTCTGATGGCTTGTTGACTGGTTGGATGTATGAGGTCAGTCAAAAAGAGAAAATGCAAATACCTCACTGTCTAACTTGAGAAATGAGATGCTTGATTGCTCATTAAATGAGATTAAGTATATAGGAGGCTTTCCTTTCCTAGCAGAAGAGAGACTTACTGAGTTTGAAATGTCTCCAGTACCACAACCAGGGAGAGATATAGAAAGGTAGTTGGACATATTAATCTGATGCTGAGAAGAAAGGTCATGCCTTGTGATAGAAATTTTGGAGTCATCAGCATACAGATGAGAGTTAGAGCCCCAGTAGTGAGTGAGATACTCAGATCTACTATACGTAATAAAGCTCAGCTTTGGCTGTATCACAGTCATGTGTGACTTTTCATAAATATAATGCCTGTTGCCTCATCCCTAGAGAGTGTGATTCAGTGGGTCAAGATGGGGGCCTGAGCTTTTTATAAAAAATTCAATGAGCAATCATTATGAGCAGCCAGAGTTGAGAACATCCATTGTAAGCATAAAGGGAAAAACCCCTAGAATCTAATGACATTTAAGGATTCACAAAAGAGGAAGAACTAGTAAAGGAGACAAGAAAAAATATGTTCAGAGAGGGAAGAAGAAATACAGGGAGAGTATTATCCTGGAACCCAGAGGAGAATAGAATTCCTTTAACACACCAGTGATGCTGGGGCGCCTGGGTGGCTCAGTGGTTTGGGCTGCTGCCTTCGGCTCGGGTCATGATCTCAGGGTCCTGGGATCGAGCCCCGCATCGGGCTCTCTGCTCTGCAGGAAGCCTGCTTCCCTCTTTCTCTCTCTCTCTCTCTCTCTGCCTGCCTCTCTGCCTACTTGTGATCTCTGTCTGTCAAATAAATAAATAAAATCTTTAAAAAAACAAAAACAAAAACACCAGTGATGCTCAGAAGATTGTGACAAAATTCCTTCAGAGATCAACTTGCTTTTGAAAATTCTGGCAATACTATTAGACCCAGAATAAAATTAATCTTTTACAACTTCTAAAATTTCTTTTTATCAACTCAACTAGAAAACTCTCTTTTCTGAATTTCTTTTTTTGTATCCCTTATTATTTTCCTATTTAATATGTCCTTGTATTAAAGCTATTTGAGTATAATTATTATTAGAATATTTTGGTTTCATAGGGTCTTTTATATATATTTTGTCATTATTGCCCACTGCTCCAAAGATGTTGCATATAGAAACATTTCAAAAAATATTTCTCAAACAGATGGTTGTTGCACTATCTTTAGGAGTTCATAATCTAGATGGGAAGGCAAAAACATGTGAAATAATGATTCAATCAAATATATCAAAATATTAAGTACCTCAGATTTATTAACTATAATTCTCATTTTTAAATTAACTGTATTACCCCTGAAATCTATCTGACTGAAAAATCATTTTCAGCAAGGTAAAAATTGTTGCCAGCTGGTAAAAATGCAAAACATATTTGCCATGCAAACATTTATATATTGATTTAACAAACATAAAATATGAATTCCAATTTACTAGTTTCTCCTTTTTTCCTGTTATAGAGAATAAGGATCCTAATTTGGAAACAATGTTGAGTATCCCATCAGCACTTACTACAACAGTAGTACCTCTTATAGTGACTGTTCCTCAAAGCAAAGTGAAAGGAAAAACAAAAGGCAAAGAAAAACCTAAAGAATTTCTTAAAGAAGAGGAACACCCAAAAGAAGAAGAGAAAAAGGTGCATAGACTTGCCATTGATTCCTAAACCCTACTTCTACCTCAGTTTTAACTTTTTTAAAATCACAAGTTACACCAACAGTATCATTTTAGTACATGTATATTGTTGTGCAGATGTATTAACATTCCTTGAAGTTTCAATTTTGAATGAAAACAAGAGATGTGTACACAGGAGTTGGATCCCTACACCAGGAGACATATTGTCATGTACAAACTGACTCAGGTCTTCCATTCAAAACTCAGAATGAAGAGCTCACCCTTTTTTCAACTCTGGTTGTTTGCTTTTGGTTGGTTATGTTCCTACCATTCTCTAAATATTTAGTTTTGTTAGATAAGCAACAATTGAAAGAAGAATATTTCTAATTAAATAGGAAGTACTTCCATTAGACTTGGCCTTAGATATTGATGGGCTCCAGGGCTTCTGGCTAAAGAGCAGTTCACCCTCTACTTCCAATACCACCAAATGCAGACACACACAGAGGCTTTGATTCCAAATATGTTCCTAATACCAGAATACAGATAAAAAGAAAACAGACAAGAAGGAAATCACTAATGAAATCTTGAAAATTTGCTAGGTGAGCTGTACAGTTTGTACAGTGTACAAATTCTTGACTTATTAGAAGAAAAAAATATTAAAAAGTGACCAGAACTATTGATTTCAGAACTTGGTCCTTTAAAAGTTCTGGTGTTTGTACGTTACTTAACCTCGGCACCATATTTATTTAGCTATACTAGATGACTTTTCTCAATCCAGGGTACTTGACCCTCATTAAGTAAAAATTTTACAGTGTTGAGCAGAATAGCCCTAGATGATTCATTAATTTACTGAAAGCAATCTGATAACAAACCAATCAGTTATCCCATAATTTTAGTAAGTGGCAATAATAGAAGGGTGGGAGATAATTACTGTTTTTTTGTGTAATCATAAATTTGTCATGGCAGGTTCAGGTTCATGTCTTTGAACATTATTGTTCATTTTACAGAACTTCATAATTTTTTCCTCCTAATTTTGCTTTCTGTTTAGTTCTTTTAAAGATTTTATTTATTTATTAATTTGAGATAGAACAAGAGTGAGAGAAAAATAGGGAGAGAGCACAAGCAGGGGGAGTAAAAGGCAGAGGGAGAAGCAGGTGCTCCACTGAGCAGGAAGCCCAAAATGGGGCTCAGTCCCAGGACTCCAGAATCATGACCTGAGCTGCATGCAGACGCTTTACTGACTGAGCCACTCAGGTGCCCCTTACTTTGTGTTTTTAATTGACTTTTGGCTAACTATTCCAAATTTATTATTTGTTAGTAACAAAGGCAGAACAACCTAAGTGATCCACAGCACAAGACTAGTTAAAATAAACTACAGGTGCAGCAACAGGGTATCAGTTGGAATGATTTTAGAGGCTAACAAAAGAGAGCCAACTGGAAAACTGAAATGATTATCATGAGGGGTTGGTTGGAAGTAACTAAACAACTTTCATTCTGGGGTCCAAGTAACCAACAAGGAACTCAGCATAGTTAGCATAAAATGAACTAGGATTTTTGAAGTAGACACACCCAAACTTCATTAGTTTATAAATAATCTTTTTATGTCTTTTTAAATTGTTTCTACTCACTACAAAAGTAATGCTTATTAGAGAAAAATAATGACACATTTCCTAATAGCATAACATCTTTAACACTCAAACTTTAAAAGATATACCAAGTCAGTAGAGGGCACATAGGTCAGCCCTTAACCCCACATTTACATACAGAGACATCTTTCAAGGCCTACTTTAAGCCCCAACTCCTCCATGATCCTTTCCTAATTATTCTAATTAATTTTGATGTCTTCGTTTGTGGGAGTAGAGATGTGCTAACAGTTGGGTACTGTAATTTAATTGTTTCACATATCTGTGTGTCATTCTATGAACAGAATAATTTACACAAAAATACAGACTCATGCATATTTACAGGCTCAATTGCAGGGTCCACCAGTCCTGGGCAAGTCATATCTTAAGCACTCAGCAAATGCTTGCTTAGTCCAAATAAATCAGTAGCTCATTTAGAAAATGACAAACAATTATTGTTAAATTATTTACAGGAAGAAGTAGAACCAGAACATGTTTTGCAAGAGACTCCTTATGTTCCTACCTTCCAAAACCTAAATGTGTCTTGCCCCAATGGACTCCTGGTGACCTTTATTGGGCAAGAGTCTACAGGTGAGTGTTAGCCAGCATGGGGGGGGGGGCAAATGTCATACAGAAAACAGTTGAATCACCATTGAAAACGTGTGTATTTTCATACCAGTTAAACATGTTGATCATGAACAATAGGCTAATAATAATAATGACTAGCATTTTTTGAGCCCCCAGCCCTAAGTACTTAACATATAAAAAAATACACAAATATGGTAAACTAAGTTCTAATAATTCCATTTTACAAAATAAATCAAGGCTTCAGGAGGTTCATTAACTTTCCCAGGTCACTCAGTTCCTAAGTGGCAGAAATTAAAGGTCATTCTTGGTCAGTGATGGCAAGGCTGGTGGACTCTTAACAACTTTGATGGGGTGGGACCCTGTCTTTCTGGCGCTACAGAGGGCCACAGGTATAGTGATTTGCTGTCTGACCAAATCAAAAGACACTGAGTATAAAGTAAGTGGAGGCAAGTACAGGTTAAGTGGTTGAAGGATATCAGTCTTGTTCCCAGATATTAGAATGTAATTTTATAAAGTCTGTTATTTTTGTACATGGCCTCTAACTCGTTAAGATGACTAAGTAAGTATAGGTAGGACCTCTTTAATTAATATGATGGGGCATCCACATTAGTGACTGAATTTGAATATCACTGATATGGAGGCCCACTCTTGCAGTAGAATTAGCAGATGCAACCAAGTAAGCACTGGCCTGGGACTTGAGTTA
The DNA here is from genome assembly GCF_011764305.1 of Mustela putorius furo. Lineage (NCBI taxonomy): Eukaryota > Metazoa > Chordata > Mammalia > Carnivora > Mustelidae > Mustela > Mustela putorius. Next base: position 3,964,901 of record NW_025421424.1, read on the forward strand.
TATATATGTCCCTTTCGGTTGCTTACTATCTCTGGACCATGTTTCTTTATCTGATAAAAGTTTTGTTGTACCAGTGGATCCTGACTTTAATTCACAACCAAATGTCCTCTTTATTATAGTTCCCTTATGTACACCATATTTGAAAAAAGAGTATCTATCAAAGAAAAAGAGTATACCTATTGAAAACTAATTCAATGCCATGTTTGCTTGCCACCTAAATGAAAAGAAGCTAAGTGCTGCAGTTGGTCTGGTTTGTCTTAATTTTGTTTTTCTTCATCTGAAATTCTGGAAAGTGAAATTATCTCTCTTAAAGGGTTGTTGAGGCGGGCTGAATAAAATACATATATAAAGCAATTAACATATGTAAACATCTCAGTAAATGCTTATAATGTTATTGTTACTAATACTTCTGTGACTTAGAGGGTATCATGAAGGGCTCCCATTCCAAAATATTTTTCTAACAGCCCAATCTAGTCCCTGAAATGCCATCATTACATGTTGATAAACCACTTTGTAAATTGAGGAGAGGAAAGTATTCAGTTAGCAAAAACTGAATAGTTACTGTATGCCAGAAATTCTCAATGATAGTATTTTCTTTTGAAGGAAACTATGAGGTGTTTTTCTCCTTGATTGCTAACTAAGAATAGAACCTTGAGAGAAGTCTGGATTTGGTTAGAGATGAGGGGATTATGTTAACTTTGAAAGGTGATGAATGATTTAGGAAGGACAAGCCTGAGTAACTTCCCCTGGGGCTCCTGACAACCAGGGAACCCCAGAACAGCATTGTGCATGCAGGGGCAAGAGCTTACTTAAAGATGAGAGAAAAGTACCCACGGGAAGAAAAGAGAACATCTACGACAGGAAAACTCTGCTTCCTTCCTAATTTTGCCAGGGATATCCTGGAATTCCTTAGAAGAATGGACTATACATGGAGAAGGTACCTATTAAGAACTTGTAGATGACCTTATTCACTACACTTGACTATAACAAGGCAGCAAAACACTAGAGCTCTGGGCCATCTGTCAGGTTATGAAAACTGTCCTATTATTCACATTTAGACAGAAGAATAAAAAAAAATTAAGGAAAAAGATAAAACACCAGCTGCACAGCATTGCTCAGTTCACAGAAAGGCTTTCTTTCTTTTCTTTTTTTAAGATCAGAATGTTGTGGATGAGGAACCCACTTGGGACATCATGGTCCGGCAGAGCTACCCCCAGAAGGTGAAGCACTATGAATTCCACAAAACGGTGATGCCACCTGTGGATCAGGAGGCCTCAAGAGTTATCACCAAGCAAGGCACTGTTGTCAAATACATGTTGGATGGATCTACACAGGTAACGGAATGTTAGATAAATAACACTCCTTCTTGCTGCAAAGAACAATACAAACAAGCTGGGGGAAAAGAACAGTGTTATCGTAGGCAAGAATGACAACTCATTTGAAAATGGAGTCACACTTAAAATGGCAAATGGAGACTAGTATTGTTTTCTGTGCAATACAGGATACAAACAAACTTATTCTGTATATGATCCAGGACTAAATACAGTGTTTACCTCCTCCCCCTCTCAAGGCACCTGAGAATAATTTTAAAAATACTTTTAAATAATAAATTTATAAATAATAAAAATACTTTTAAATAAATACTTTTAAATAATAAACGGTACTGGGAAACAACAAAATGGGCCATCAGTGGATCAGAAGATTAGGAGAATTTCTAGAAAATGCAAGTCAGATGAGATCAGACCAATGGAGAAATAAAAGCAAAGTTTAAAGCAAGTACAAGAGAAAACCTGCAGCAAAACTAAAAATCAGTTCTAACACAGACATTTCACAGATGGAGCTCTGCACCCAGACAATGAAGTTAGTGTCCCCAATTAACTCACTACCACCTGGAGGGTGAGAACCAGAAGTCATAATATCCAAAAGCCATATGGCCTGCTCTATACCTCCCCAGTAATCACAGGGAAATTCTTTCTGTAATCAGAGGATATACCACCAAGAAGTGAAAAGTGACTCTCAAGGGGACTGATGACCATGCACGCAAGAATCATCAACCTTAGAGAAAAACCAACTGCATGAAAGTAAATTACAGAATAATCAAAAATTAAAGAAATAGCATCTAAAAATAAGGATAAATAGTTAAGCAAAAAACTTGAAGGTGAGTAAAAGTAACATAGGCAGAGACTTGAAAGGTTAACAGTCTACAAAATAACAATAAAAAAAGTTACTGTGGATAAAATAAAGAGTTCTTAGATATTTAACACAATATATTCGACACAATTGTGTGTCAAATCACCGTGTTGCAGTGATTGATATATATATACATATATATATGAAACTAATACAATATTGTATATCAATATACTTCAATTATAAATTTTAAAGGAGAAAAAAAAGAAAAACAACTGTGAAAAATTAAGGCAGGGAAGTGGATTATGGGGAAGAGAAGAGTTATGAGACGTGGAAAAGGGATCTGAAAAATACAATCTCCAGAAGAAGAAAATAGTGGGAGTGAAGAGGGAAAATAATGAAAGAAATAATCTAGGGAATTTTCCCAGAGTTAAAAAAAAAAAGAAAGAAAGAAAAAGAAAAAAACAACAACAAAAACCCTTCAGATTAAACAGGGCAGTCAAGGGCCAAGCAGAATTGATACTAATTAACTTTAAAAGATCATCAGGTCATAGTGCAATTTGGGGACTGCACAGGTAGACAATCCCAAAAGCTTCCTTAAAGAAACCAGTTACCTCCTATAGAATGAGAACTGAATGGACATTAGATTTCTCATTAGCAGCCCTGGTGGAGGTTTTTGTCATGTTCGTATGTTCATTGGTAGGCTATAGATACTGATCCGGGTAGATGTATTAATGATAACTATAGACGAGACACATACTAGTGATAGACGTTGATAGAGACTAAACATTTAAACATGTGATAAAATTTTAAATGTAGTTATTATATAAGCTGAAATAGGGCGGATAATTTTCTAGTTGCACAGAATGGAGAAAATAAAAATAAAACAAATAAATACAAAAAAATAAAACTTAAGTCAGTCCAATAAAGACAAGATATAAAAAGAAAAGAAACAACATAGAAGGTACACGGAAAACCATGAATGATATTATCATGCTGGTTATTAAGCTATAGTCTCTTAGCTCCACAGTTACCATCCTAAAATATGCTTTGTGCTTAGTCTGGAGGTCTGCGAACAGCACTTTTCCTTCGGATTGACTTTAACCTATGCCAATGTTAACACAGTGTTAAATGTTAACCAGCCTCTTCCTTGCTGCTGAGAACGTAGGAACTTCTGCTTTTCCTTCCAGGTTCTCTTTGCAGATGGCGTTGTGAGCAGTAGTCCTGACTCAGGTCCTGTTTCTCCTCCTGTTGAAATGCCACCAAGTCCTCATAGTGGAGACTTGATGGACACAGTTTCTCAGCAAAAGTCAGAAACAGCACCGTCTGAGATTGTCATTCCAAAGAAAGGTAATAATTGAAGGATCTCAACTGATGATGGGTTTAATAAATCTTACACTTCTCATCTTTTCCATGTATATATTCAAGTATACTCACATGTATACATGTGTGTACATCTTAATTGAATCACAGCATTACACACTGTTTCATGAACAGCTTTTTTCTCTTAGTAATAAATAATGAACATCTTCCTGTGTTGTTATATACCCTTACATAGCATTAGCTCTAATGCGTGGGCTACTGTTGTAGGGTTAGTTGAGCAGATCAATGATATCAAGGTACTAACTAGGATTCTCTGGTTCTCTGGACCTTTTCCTCTGAGCCGTGAGCTGGGAAAAGGCCACACCAGCTCTAGGTGTAAGGTTCTCTTGTGGTAACTCTCAAAGCGAAACACAAAGAGAAAGAATATAAGAACTTTCAAGTGTCTCTTTTTGTCAGGGAGGAAGACATTTCCAGATTCCACCCCCTGTCCCCACCAGCAGACCTCCCCTTATATCCCATTGACTAGACCTGGCCAAGCACCTAGGGTAGGAAAACGCACATCTGACATTTCTCCCCTTATATCCCATTGACTAGACCTGGCCTTATATCCAGCAAGGGAGGTCTTGCAGACCTCCCCTTATATCCCATTGACTAGACCTGGCCAAGCACCTAGGGTAGGAAAACGCACATCTGACATTTCTGAATTTTTTTCTCAGGAAAGGAGCAGTACTATTTGGGGAAAAGAAAATTGGATAACAATTGAGTAAGCAATCAACCGTGCCTGCCATAATCTAATATATGAAATTGTTCTCCTCAGAGATATTTTCAATTGACACCCCCACCTCCAATGCAGTATGAAAATATTTGTTTCCTCATACCCTTGCCAGTGCTGGATTTCCTTATTAATTTGATGTCATAGATAATTAACAATCTTTTTATTACATTAATTTACATTTCTTTATTACTGGTGGGGTTAAACATCATTTTTTTCTTTTTGTGAATTTTCTATTCACAGATTTTCTCAGTTTACTATTGAGATGTTTATTATTTCCATATTAATTTGTAGGAGATGTGTGTTTGTGTACCAGGCACAATTCTGAATACTTTAAAATATTAAATCAGTTAATTCTCATAGCAACTCTGGTTTCTATGTATATATTTTAATAATTCCACTTTACCGATGAAGAAATTGAGACACAGAGAGGTTAAGTCACTTTCTCGAGGTCTCTCAGCTAGTAAGTGGTACAGCTGTGACTGGAGTCTGGGCATCTGCATCACAAACTTTTCTCAATTTCTCATGGGACTTAAATGATCTGAGACCAAGATTTAATCTTCTTTGCTAATTTCACACATCTTCCCACAGTAACCAGTAACCTTGTATAAAGGCAAACTGAATTTCCTTTTCGGTGACTCAAAATGTAAAGAAATAGACTTTCCTTTAGTAGTAGCTGAGGGCTCCTGGTGGAAGTGAATGAAGGCATCCTCATTGCTTCCAAACTTCCCAGCTCAAAGGTTCCCCTCCTTTTCTGATGGGAGAGGACTTGATGTAAGGGTAGCCACTTCTCTTAGAGCCCAGTGGGGTTCCAAAGGGCTTCTGCCTCCAGCATAGTGTGCTCCAGGTTTCTTTAAAGCCCATCCATCTAAGATGATGTATTCACTTAAACACACACACACACACACATGCACACACACACACACACACACACACAGGAACTAAAAGACTTTTTTTTTTTAAGAACGATTTTAGGTTTACAAAAAAAAAAATGAGCAGAATGTACAGAATTCCCCTATACTTCCTCCCTACCTGGCTTAAAGTTTTCTCTATTTTAAACACATGTTATAATTGATAAAACCAATATCAATACATTGTTATTAACTGAAGTCCATAGTTTGCATTAGGGTTCATTCTTCACATTGCATAGTTCTGAGAGTTTTGACAAATGCATAATGTAGTGAATCTACCACTACAATAACATACAGAATAATTTCACCCCCCGTGAGAAGAAAAACAAACCTGTGCTCTTTTGATTCCTTTCTCCCTTCATCTTCTCCCCAAAACCAGTACCAAGGAGCTGACAGTCTCTTTTCCCCTCTACCCAGAACCTTGGAACCACCAATCTACTTTCTGTTACCATAGATTTATATATTCTGGACATTTCCATTAAAGAGAAGCATACAACACAAGGCCTTTTGTGACTGGCATCTTTTAGTTAGCATAATATTTCCAAGGGTCAGCTATGTTGTAACTTGTATCAGCACTTCATTTTTATGGTTGAGTAATATTCTGCTGTGTGGATACACCACAGTTTGTTTATCCACTCATCCATTGACGGACATACAAGTTGTTTCACTTTTGCGAAACTGTAAATAAAGTTGATATGAACATTTCTTTACAAGTTTTTGGTGTGGACATATATTTTCATTTCTCTGGAGTGGATACCCAGGAATTGCTAGAATTGCTAGAATTGGAATTGCTAGAATAGTAACTGTGTTTCTCACTTTGAGCACCTGACAAACTTTTCCAAAGCAGCTGCATTGTTTTCCATTCTCACCAGCATCGTTGAAGGGGGGTTCCTATTTCTTCACTTTCTCGCCAACACTGTTATTTTCTGTCTGGAGCCATTCCTCTTTTTTTCTTTTTAAAATTTTATTTATTTTTGATTATTATTTCGAGGGTATTGGGTTTCTGCTTAAGCATTAGGATTTTATTTTATTATTAATTTTTTATTGTGTTCTATTAGTCACCACACATCATTAGTTTTTTTTTTTTTTTTAAGATTTTATCTATTTATTTGACATAGAGAGATCACAAGTAGGCAGAGAAGCAGGCAGAAAGAGGGGGAAAGAGGCTCCCTGCTGAGCAGAGAGCCCAATGCGGGGCTCAATCCCAGGACTCGCAGATCATGACCTGAGCCAAAGGCAGAAGTTTAACCCACTGAGCCACCCAGGTGCCTCTACATCATTAGTTTTTGATGTAGTGTTCCATGATTCATTGTTTGTGTATAACACCCAGTGCTCCATGCTATACGTTGTTCTTATTGAGATTCAGCTGATTGTTGTAATTCTTTTGGTTTATTTCCAGATTTCTAAAAGAGTTGATTTCAATAATTTTTTTTCCAGTGTTGTCACTGTTTTTTTTTTTGAAGAATGGCTTTTGGAAGATCCTTTCTTGCTGTACCAGAAGTGCGTCTCCCATCTCACAAGAAATACCATTTAGTATTTTCATAATTTTTTTAGCTCTATTTTCTAATTTCCAGATGACTACAATTTTTTAAAAATTTTATTTAGATGACTTCCTTTTTGACCCACAAGCTATTTAAACATGCTTCTAAATTTCTAAAACTATAAAGTAGTTTTAGGATTTTTTTTTAATTTTTTTATTTTTTATAAACATATATTTTTATCCCCAGGGGTACAGGTCTGTGAATCACCAGGTTTACACACTTCACAGCACTCACCAAAGCACATACCCTCCCCAATGTCCATAATCCCACCCCCTTCTCCCAAGCCCCTCCCCCCAGCAACCCTCAGTTTGTTTTGTGAGATTAAGAGTCACTTATGGTTTGTCTCCCTCCCAATCCCATCTCGTTTCATTTATTCTTCTCCTACCCACTTAAGCCCCCATGTTGCATCACCACTTGCTCATATCAGGGAGATCATATGATAGTAGTTTTAGGATTTTTAAATAATTGATTTTTAACTAATCTTGAAAATTGTTGAAACGTGATGTATAGCCTCAAATATGGGCAATTGTTTTAAAAAGTCTGTGTATGATTGAAAAGGGCATGTATCCTGTAGTTATTGAGTATAGCGTTCTCTTTATAACTGTTAGTTCAAAACTGTTAGCTGTGTTATTCAATCTATTTCCAAGTTCAGCAAACTTCTCTACAAAGGGAAAGATAGTAAATATTTTTTTATTATGTTCAATTAGCCAACATATAGTACATCATGAGTTTTTGATGTAGTGTTCAAGAATTCATTAGTTGTATATAACACCCAGAGTTTATTTAGACTTTGTGAGCCATATTGTCTCTGTCACAACTACTCACCTCTGCCATTGTAGCATGAAAATAGCCATAGACAATACATAATTAAATGAGCATGGTGTATTGTGTTTAAGGAAAACTTATTTATGGACACTAGAATTTGAATTTCATATAATTTTCAGGTGTTGCAAAATATTTTTCTTTTAATTATAATTGTATTATAATTAATTTTCTTTTAATTATATAAAAATGTTAAAAGAAGTATTACTTCACAGACTACAACAACAGACAGCAAGCCACATTTGCTTGACAGGTCAAAATTTGCCAACCATTATTGTATAAACTCACAAATATTTTTAATCTACTGTATCAATTTATTCAGCAGAAGTATGTTTAAATAAGGGTAGAATAATCTATCCAAGGCCATCCTTCTTATAATTTAATATTTATCTCTGAAATTATTATATCTTTTTAATATTTCTGTAAGATTTTTCTTCATATACTTTGAGGATGTGATTTTATTAACTTATAAATTTAGATATATTCATGGTAAATTTAACTTTTTATCAGTATGCAATGGCTTTTTGTTCTAGGATTCTTTTTTGTCCTAATATCTATTTTGCTTATATTATTATAGCCATAGCAGCTATCATTTAATTCCTTTGCAGTATAACTTTTTCATACTTTGTTTTACTTTCAGTGGTTTTTGTTTAAATGTATCTGTTGTACGCAACTTATAGGTGAATATTTTAAAAATTCGATTTGATAATTTTTGTCTTTTAATCAGAGCTTCTAATCCATTTATTGTGTAACAGGTATTTTCTGAAAAATGTCTTTATGTTGTCCCCATCCTTGGATGATAATTTCACTGGTTACAGAATTCTGGGTTGATAGGTGTTTTCTCTCCAGTATTTTGACAAAAATTCTTTAGACTCTTCTTGCTTCCAGTGTTGCTGTTGAAAAGTTGGTTCTCAGTCTAATTGTTGTTGCTGCGAAGATAATCTAACTGCCTTGAAAATATTTTCTTTTTCTTATTATAATTTCAATACAATGTAGCTAGGTGTGAGTTTCTTTTTATTTATCCAAGTGAGAATAAATTGGGATTCTTGAGTCCATGGATTAATATCTTTTATTTATACCAGAAAATTCTCAATAATTACCTTTTCAAATCTTGTTTCTGTTCCACTTTTTGCATATATTAGAGACTTTTACCTCTCTTTTATTATTTCTATTATTTTGACTCTCCGAGAGTCAGTCTAAATAATTTCTTTAGATTCTATCAGTTCTTTTTTAATACTCTGGAAATAGAAATAAGTCTAAATTAAATTTTAGGACAAAAGTAAAGTTTAGCTTTATTCATATGTATTATTGGGCTCTTCCTATTAGTTAAATCTGCATCTTAGGCCAAGATCCATCCTCTGATGCACATTTCATACTCTAAATCTGAGGAATCCTCCTAGAGTTAACAGTCCTTCACTATCTTTGTTTGTAATTTGCTTCTGGGTCTGAGTTTACCTTATCATTGAGATTTGATAACACTGGCCAATCTCACCTACAGATCACTCATCATTATTTATACAAATGGAGCAAATCTATCCATGATAGAGGGCTTGAGATAGTATTCACAGAGTTCCATAAGGCTTTTTCAGTTCTGTATTTCTTTCCAAATAGTTGGTGGTGGATTGGAAGGAGGGATGCATCAGATGATTATCGAGGCAGTAGTTGAATTGTACAGATCCTTTCCCCTAGTGAGAGGCCAAGGATATATGCCTGATTGGTAAATTTCTTTGGAACCACAGCTGAATAAAGCAGTTTCCTATCTATGAGTAACAAAATGACACAGTCAGGGGAATAAAGAGTTAAATAATCTGATAAAATGCTAGAGTTCAGTAAGACAAAAGAAGGAATTTAAGATATGGAGCAAAGGTAGGCTTTAAAAACTGGGCTACAAAACTCTAAATCTGGAATCCAGGGAGCTATAAGCAACATTCAAAATTATACAGAAATTGACCAGAATAGGTATTTTCCCACTTGATAAATAATATAATTGATGAATACCACTTAGAATTTCTATGCCACAGTGTCTGAGGTAGCTTACAGTGTGTTAAACTTAATGTATAATCTATGTAATTGATATTATAATTATATTGTGTTTGATTTTACTTGAACTTCTGCAGGAAAAAGTCACAAAAATCAGTCGTCAGTGGCACATAAGAATGAAAGCCAGGAACCTCACCCAGAGACAGTTCAAAGAGTAACTCCTGTGGAGGTTCATGTAGGCACCTGGTTTACAACCACACCAGAAGGAAATCGAATCGGCACCAAAGGATTAGAAAGAATAACAGACATGACCCCGTTACTATCCTTCAAGGCCACAGATCCTGTCAATGGAACGGTATGGCAAACTATTGCTTATTGAAAAATTTTATTAATCATTAGAGTTCTGAAACAACATATTAGAAGAGTACCTAGCAAATACTTAATTTACCCTAACTACTTGGTAAATAGTAGGTGGATAGATGAACAGATGGATCCTTCTTTGCAAGTGCAAAACACTTCTGTGGTTTATTTTACTTGAAAAATGTACCATGAAATACTAATTTTTGAAATGAGAAACAAATCATGAATACTTATATCACATTTAAGGCATATAAGATTAATTGTGTCATCTATTTCTTTATGTTGAATGTATTTGTGTAATGTCTTATCTTCTAGAAGTTGAGGGGCTATGCTTTGTTCCTTTTTCTTTGTGTGAAACTGAAATAAGTGGTAGAAATTTGTTCATGATCCATGACTCCAAAGAATGTATGGTATATTTAGGGAGATGCTCACATTAAATAATGCAAGAATTTGGCAACGTTACAGAGTAACTGGACAAAAGATTTTATTTGTAGCCTAAGAATAAGTAACAAATGAATGGTGTAGAAACTAATGGTTTGGAGGCACCGTTAAGCCTCCAACTCTTGGTTTTGGCTCAGGTCACAATCTCAGGGTAGTGAGATTGAGCCCTATGTTATGCTCTGTATGTATGCAGAGTCTATTTGAGAGTCTCCCTCTCTCTCTTTCTCTCTCTCTCTACCCCTCCCCCTACTTGTGTGCCCTCTCTCTCTCTCTCTCTCTCATAAATAAATAAATAAAATCTTAAAAAAGAAAAGAATGGTTTGGCTTATGATGTGAAATCAAAACTTCTGGGATGAACAATAGTACCTTCTATGTGGCAGGCTTTCTGTTAGGGGACTGGGGTTCTGTGTACATTATCTCATTCAGTCTCCACACCAGTGAATATCATGTTATACCTATGAGGAAATCGGGCCTCAGCAAGTTGAATAATGTGGTCAAGAGTACACATTCAGCCAGTGCTAGATCCTAGTTAGGAGCAGTTGTTGGTGACTGAAAACTGAGCTCTTTCCATCCCTCAGCTAGTCCTCTAAAGTCTTAGGTGGAGCTTTGCAGTACCCTCTGAATATAAATGACATGATGGATAGGTACCTTATATCTGGGTTCTATCTTATAGGAGCCTTATATCTACCTTTGCTTATAACCATGTGCTGCTGGTCAAAAGCAAAATGACTGCTCGCTATTAAGGTGAATTACATTACCTAACCAAACATGTTTTCCTTCCTTCTTTAGTCAGCTTCTGAAATAATTTTGTAATCTCTTACCTTGCCTGCTAGTTGTATTTTTTGTGAGACTCAAACTACATATCATTACAGGAAGGTTTTTCTGGTCACTTCAAATAACTCCCTTTTATTCAGCCTCTGATATAGATTACTTGGCATAATATGAAAATGTGATTAATATTTCTTAATAACTCTCAGTTTCCCTAATTATTACCTGTCACCATTACAGAAGCATGAACCAATGCCCAAGAGCCTGGATCCAAGCATTTGTTGAACATCAAACATATAACAGAGTAATAAAAACAACAGTAATAATAATACTTAACTGAACGCTCACTGTTTGCCAAGCCCTGTTCTCCTTTTATTCTCACAAAAGATTAGTGTTTACATTTTACAGATGAGGCAAAAATATAAGGTTACATAATTTCCCCAAAAGCACACAGCAAGTAGTAGAGTCAGAACGTGGATCCCAAGGTTGCAATGCAGATCCCGTGTGCCTAGCCACCAGGGACCTAAGGGCCAAGAAATCACATGGTTGTATGAAACAAAATTGAAAATGGATTTTTTTTTACATGACATGAAGTATCACTAAATTAGAGGCATAAGCACTGCCCTTGTGGTGACACAGATCTGGGTTTGAACCCCAGCCACACTCCCTACTGGCTGTGTGACTTTGGACAAGCTTCTAATCCAATTTTCCTTACTTACAAATGGAGATAATAGTGATTACCTGAAATAGTTGCTAAGATTAATGCCATATCCAACATTATCAGGTGTTCAGTAAATATTCTTGCTACTCCATTCTTATCACCACTGAGAATAATGATTTTCCCACCATACGGTGATCAGAAAGTGTCAGTGTTGTGTGGTGTTATGAAATATTTGAATAATTCTAAATCACAGTGTGTGAAGATTTTTACTGGATAAAAAGGTAGTATTAACTCTTGCTGACTTGATGACTGACTAAATGTCAATTACTTTACCAACATTATTTCATTTAATCCACATAATATGCCTGAAGCAGATGCTAGTGTTGCCTTCATTTTGCAGATGAGGAAACTAGAGCACAGAGACGTTAAGCCACTTGCCTAGGTCATCCAGCCATTGGCAAAGTTAGGATTTGAATTCAGGCAGCTTTACTCCAGAGCTCATACTCTCAACCACTATATTCTTCAGTGGTATTTCTCATTAAATGCATTAGCTGAGAGTGCCAATGTTAAGAACATAAAATAATGACAGCATGCATTTCTCTCAAATATAGTGATTTCTGCCTACTGAAAAGAGATAAAGCAATTATCACCTGCGTCCCATGGCCTCAGAAATATGAGTCAAAACGCAGCTAACAAACCTGCTCTCGTATCCATCTGAACTCTTCATTGAAATACTGTGTCCCTCACAGTTAAGACAGTACAAGTTAGAAAATACTTGATGATTGAAACATGTGCTACATAGTTTGCAATATACTGTTATTGCCAGCTGGACAGCACCTATGCAAGGAAGGGGATGGAAACATAAATCGGCAGAGGGAGAAGCTGAGCTGTGGCACAGACCGACAAAGCCTCAGCCAACTGGCAGGGGCTCAGGAGCTGGTATGCTCTGCCCCACTGTCCCAAGTCTGGTAGCGCTCCACGTTGGAACAGACCTGGGACATACGGTGTTGACCAGGTAACCATCCTTCAGCTTCCTGCCTTGGATGATAACAGCTATTTTCCTTCTCAGACCTTCTATCCATCCTCCACAATAATCCTTTCCACTGGAATAGAAAAGATTACAGGTTACCGTGGACAATCAAGCTAACAGAACAACCAGGCTTTAATCTGCATCTGCATTTGCTCCGCTTTAGGGAAGGACAAAAGGCAGCAAATGCAGCAAGATCAATGTGGCACCCTCATTCAGCTGGGGGGCCCAGCAATGACCACAGGTGCAGCTTCTTTTACCCTTCGAGCCCACCTGGGGCACGACCAACAGCAGCAGACAAGAGCCCGTTGGTGTGTGGATCAGCTTGACACAGAGAAACCACAGCCTCTGTTCCCCACCAATCTTCACATTCTGTTCTGATGGCATTAGACTGAGATTGGCATAGCAGGCCAGGGAGCTCCCATGCGCCATGCTCACTTTAAACCTGCAATTTTCAAGGAGGCAGGACCTAGGGTCATTTTCCCAGACAGACCGGGGCTAGGCCAGTCCTGATGTTAACTTTTTTCAATATACAACAGTGGAAGGAGCATCAGTTTTCAAGGCCAACGGCCTCAGTGCAACACCAGCCCTGGTGTTTGCTGAGTGACAGTGAGCAAATTCCTTAACTTCTCTAAGCATACATTCCCTCATCTACAACATGGGGATAGCATTACCTGCCTTCCAGGATTGTTGCAAAGCTTTGACCAAATAGAGGAGATCAAACTTAAGCTTACAAATGGATAACCAGGATTTTGATGGTATTCAATGAGGTATAAAAATAAAGGGACTTGGGATTAACCATCTGACCAAATGATCATGCTCTGCCTTTGTATGTTCAGGTCATGACAACTCGAGAAGACAGAGTGGTCATTGTGGAAAGAAAAGATGGTACTCGGATAGTGGATCATGCTGATGGTACCCGAATTACAACCTTTTATCAAGTTTATGAAGATCATATTACTCCTCCAGAAGATAATAAAATAAGTAAGTTTTCCAAGCATGGGACAATATCTGTCTTTAGAATAAGATGAGTACAAAGCTCACTACTCTTTTTTAACCCACACATAAGAAAAATAATTTTTTGAAGAACTCTGCCAACCAAAGAACACACGTGCAGTCTAGAGCAGGGGCTCTATGGCTCTTTTGCTACTTTTTTTTTTTTTTTAATCCTCAACGGTTGTGGGAGTGATAACTCTGGTTGGCTGATGGATAGTAATAGTAACTTTTCCCATTTTCACTGCTAAAATATAGTCTGGATTGGTGGCAACTAAAAGTTAATAATCACGACTCTTGCCTGGGGCATTAACTTGGGCAGACCTTTTTCTGTTGATCCTTATGGAATCTGATTTGCATAAAGGTCATCTCCATAAGGCCCTCCTTCCATTCTGAACATGCCTCTCATTATCACAGACAGCGTGAGAGAAGAACAAAGCTGCAGGTGCTAATTAACAGGAACCTGGGCAGAGACTCTAAAAGCATAACGCCTTTCCTAACCTAAATTTAAACAAGATTTTTAATGGAAAATTATTCCCTGACTCCCTTTCCTTTAATCCCAGGGCTTATTTGCTTAATGCATTAAATGCTTCCTTGCCAAATTAAGTGCAACAAAACTGGCAAGCCAGTGGAAAAGAACAACCTTCGTATCCCACTTGTTAGAGTGAGGATTAAAAGAACCACTGGAGAGGGCAATTTTAAAATATCTGTAACTTTGAAATGGGCATATGATACGATGCACTAACTCCACTTCTGGGTAAATGTAGAAAAACAATCTTAACAACACTCTTACTCATTTGTACAAGGAAACAAGTTCAGGGTGCCCCTTGCAGTACCGAATATGATATCAAAATGCTGGGAAATAAATGTCCACCAACAGCAGAATAGAAAAATAAAATGCAGTATATTCTTACAAAAGAATACTATATAGTACTTAAAAGGAATGAAGTACACACACACACATATGCCTACACAACTACATATCACAATGGCTGAAGGTCTCAAAGCAATGTCAAGTAGAAAATGTAGGTGTAGAATGATACATACAGTGTTACACAATGTATGCATATTTAAAACCACATAAGATTATATATGATTTTGATACATATATTTATAGAAAAGATAAAAGTAGACTTCAAGAGAAGGAGATAAACCCAGGGATAAGGAGAAAAGTGAACCTCAGCTTACCTGAAATTTTTCTCTTATATACATATTAAGAATGTTGAAACAGATATGGCAAAATATTAAGAAGTGTAAATTTTGATTGACGAGTATATAATAGTTAAATTGTTTTTTATGCTTTTCTGGGTGTTTTCAATTACACAAAATAAAAATAATAAGAACAAAACAGCACATTAAAGAAGCAAGAGTTATCCTGGAAGAATTCCTCTGCATTGACAGTGAGGAGGCCATATACCAGCCCTGTGAAGTAAGTTTTCAGCACATGGTCTCAGCTTCTAGCCCAGGTGGCCAGGAGACAGGAGCAAACTCAGCAGGCAGGCGTGTTTCCCAATGTGTGCATCCTGTGAGATCTGCTTACCTTGCATTTGCTTGCAGCTGAGAGTCCTCAAACTGTCACCAGGCAGGTGAAGTGCATGCGGATAGAAAACTCACACTATGCCACTATCATCACCAACTGCGAGGACAGTAGCTGCTCTGCCACCTTTGGGGATGGGACGTCTATTATTGCAAAGCCACAGGGAACATACCAGGTGGGTCTAGGGAGAAATGAAGAGTGCCAAAGAGAAGTGTCCATTTGAATAAGAAAACTCACTCCTCTGGTGAATATTCCTGCCACACACAGCTGTTGTTCCCTTTGTCTCATGTGCTTAGAACACACTTCTCAGTCTCCTTTTATTTTTCATCTTCTTTTTACAACCCATTGCAGAAAACCACTGTCCTGCTTGTCTTACAATGCTTTGGTATTTTCAGATCAAGGTTTTATATTTGTTGGGGATCTTTTATGTGGTAGGTGGCAGGCGCTGTTAGAAGCACTCATGTGATCTGTCCTGTGCCTACCTGAACAGCTTCACCTCCTACCACCTCTATCCTTACTCACACTCTCCCATTCTTCCCATCTCCAGTCCATTGCCACTTTACCTAGAGTCCCCATAGGATGGGAGGGCACATATGATCTGTGGGTCCTAGGAGAATAGCTTGCAAAGCTATGTTCTTGAAGACTCAGTGAGGAGAGCTCTTAGCAACTCTTGTACCTTCCTACCTTTTCCTATTAATCACAACCACCTAGTGTCAGCCTGCAGTCTCTTGGAAGCCTTAGAAGGATTTGCCCTCATCTTTCCACTTGCCGGAGAAGAGACACAAGTGCCAGGATGTCACATACAATGTCAGAGAATACTGAGAGCACAAAACCAGAAGATGACTGACTAAGGCCTCAGTGTCAAACGTTACTGTGAAAGCTGCTAAAATTGGTTTATGCCTCCCATCTCTCCAAATGATGATACCCTACTCCCTCTTCTTCCAGTGTAGATTGTCATGGGGCAAGGCAGGTGCTGAAGGTGAGACATCATTGTGGTATGTGGCAGTTGGCTAAGGGGTGCAATCCTTCTTCAATACTCAGAAGGTCCATTTTCTTCAGCAGATTGGCAGCATCCATATTCTGGTACCATGTGTGCTGCCAGATGTCATGAGAATCCCTTAAGATTCTGTGATGAGGCCAGTTTTTGCCTTGTTTTTATCATAGTACCAAACTCAAATGGTTACAGCTATGAGGGCAATGGGATTTTAGAACCAATGACAGTTGCCACTGGAGAAAGAGACATAAACAGAAAAGAGATCCAACTTACCGACATTCAGTATCCACCATTATTGTGTAGCCACTTGTTCTTTCCAGGTTTGCCGACTCTCCCAAAACACAGCCCAAGAATGGATTGGAAGGTTGACCATTCTTGGCTGAGAAACACACAGACCTAAGTTCCCAAATGGAAAAAAAAAAAAAAAAAAAAAAAACTCCAAATAAATTTACCAATACCTATTATAGTTCTGCAGTTGTATAGCACTGAAAGATGGCATTCAAAAAAATCCTCTGCCCACCCCCTGTTAGTTGCTCATCACTCATCGCTCACCAGCATGAGAACAATGGGCAATATAATGAAGGAGGCAGGATTTTAGACAATAATATTATAATATTATAATATTATAATTATTATAATAATAATAATAATAATAATAAAGGAAGCTAAGCTTGGTATAGTCCACCATTGTACCTTAGCAGCACTAAAATGATTAACCAAGACATCAAATAGGAGGCATGTATAACAGTTGTTATCCTCTATGACTATAATATGCACAAATAGGGGTGGGACCATCCACCCAGCTAGAGGGTTTCAGGAAGACAAGTTGACAAATAATGGGTCTGTTATCCCCCAGGGGAAACCTTCCTCTGTCCCTCATTCTAGGAATGAAACCAATTTCCCTAGACCAGAAGACCTATTGTCTTTCTGGTGACAGTATATGTATGTGTGTGTGTATATATGCTTGAACAAGCTTCTGAAAGAGAGTAGTCAGACTGTTCTTTTATACCACTATGATCCAGCCCTAGTCGTTCCTTTGGGGAAGATACAGAAATGTAATAACCATTATAAGAATGCTTTGAAGAAGGACTTCAAGAGTCCTCGTCTTAGTTAGCAATACCATACACAAACACCTTATAATAATGGAATGTGGTTATATCCTCTACTCAGTATATGAAATCAGTTGGAAGAGGCAAATTTTATTGGAAACTTTGAACTGTGAATGTAAAATATGAGAATGTAAAATCATGAGAATTCTATCATCTAACTGCTATCGGGTTAATCAAAAACAACCACTAGCAGAAAATGTAGATCTGTATTTGCCACGTTGAGTCTCTAGGCTTCAGCATAGATGTTTCTCCCGGTTAACATCCTAGAAAGAAAGGCACATCCTGTTTATCAGGTTTACTTTTGTCATTTCAGTATTTCTGCTTCACCTGGTCTATGGTATATGTGTTAACAGTGGATGTTATAGGACATCTTTTTCTGTCCAGAGCAACTTTCAATAAGTTATAGAGTCAAATCTGACAGTTTGGGTCCATTATGATGATGACTTTTTGAGCCCAGGAAAGTTGCAAATTTAACCAAACACATTACCTACTGTAAAATGTACCTGGAACCACAGAGAAGTCTCAGAATTAGCCAAGATCCAAGACCCTAGGCCCAGGGTTTTCTGGGCCTAGGCAATGGTGGATAGTCAGTATGAGACACTTCCAAAGTGATGGAGTAAGGACTCCCGAAAATACACTACTACATAAAGACAACTAGAAAACTGAAAATATTGTTCAAATCAACTTTTTGGCAAACTAAAATCGAAGCAAATATAAAGAAGTAAATAATAGATTATAATAGAAATAAATAAAAGACAGAATAGAAAACCATAGAGAGAGTCAACAAAACCAGAAGTTGTTTCTTTGAAAAGATCAACAAAATTAACAAACTTTGAGGGACAGAGAGCGAGAAAAAAGGGGGGAGACCCAAATTATTAGAATTAAGAGTGAAAGATAAAACATTTTTACAAATCTTACAGAAATGAAGAGAATTATAAGGAAATACAATGAATGTCAACAGATTAGATACCGTAGGTGAAATAGATAAATTTCTGGAAAGGTACAAACTTCCAAATCTGAGTCAAGAAGAACTAAAAGCTCAGAATAGATCTATAAGAAGTAAAAGATTGAATTGGTCATTTTAAAGCTTAGCACACAGAAAAGCCCAGGGCCAGATAGCCTCACTGGTAAATTCTACCAAACATTTATGGAGGAATTAATACTGAAGAATTTTCACAAACTTTTCCAATATATAGAAGAGGGAACACTTCCCAACTAATTCTGTCAGGTCAGTATTACCCTGATAACAAAACCAGACAAAGTCATCACAAGAACACTCCAGACCAGTATCTTTAATGAAGATAGATTAAAAATCCTCAAGAAGGTGCTAGCCAACAGAATTCAGAAACATGTAAAAAGAATTATACATTGTCACCAAGTGGGATTTATCCCAAGAATTCAAGGTTGGTTCAAGATGCAAAAATCAATCAATATAATATATCATATGAAAAAATAAAAGACTAAAACCACATGATCATCTACCTAAGACTCAGAAAAAGCATTTGACAGAATTCAGCACCCTTTCACGATTAAAAACAAACAAACAAACAAACAAACTCAGTGCACTAGGAACAGAAGGAAACTTCTTCAATCTCATATAGGGCATCTACAAAACAAACAAACAACAACAACAAAAAAAAAAAAAAACCACAGCTAACAAATAGCATTCTTATTGCTATTTGTTAAAAAGCTAAAAGCTTTCTGTCTAAAATCAGGCACAGCACATGAAAGTTAGCTCTCATCCTTCCAACTCAGCATTGTACTGAAGGTTCTAACCAGGGATATCAGACAATAAGAATAAATAATGTGCAAGCAGATTGGAAAGGAAAAATGTAAAACTATCTCTCTTTTTACAGATGATATAAAAGCATATCTAGAAAATCCTAAGAAATGCAATCTACCAAAACACAATGTACACACACACACACACACACACACACACAATTAGAACTAATAAAAAAGTTCAGCAAGTTTGCAAGATATAAGATCAATATATAAAACTCAATTATATTTTTCTACATTAACAAAAATCAATCCAAAATTGAGATTAAGAAAACAATTCTGTTTAAAGTAGCATCAAAAGGAATAAAACACTTCTCTTCAACAAATGGTGTTGGGAAAACTATACAACTACATGCAAAAGAATGAAACTCAACCACTTTCTTATATTATACACAAAAATAAACTTAAAATGGCTTAAAGACCTAAATATGAGACCTGAAACCATAAAAATTCTAGAAGAGGGCATAGGTAGTAATTTCTCTGGCACTGGTTGTAGCTATATTTTTTTAGATATGTTTTATGGAGCAAGGGAAACAAAAGCAAAAATAAACTGTTAGGACAACATCAAAATTCCTTCTGCACAGTGAAGAAAACAATAGACAAAAAAAACTAAAGGAAAACCTATTGAATGAGAGAAGATATTTGGAAATGATATATCTGATAAAGAGTTAGTATCCAAAATATATAAAGAATTTACACAACACACACACAAAATAAATGATCCAGTTTAAAAATGGGCAGAAGACATGAACAGACATTTTTCCAAAGAAGATATACAGACAAGAAAAAGTGTTCAACATTACTAGTAATCAGAGAAATACAAATCAAAACTACAATGATATACCACCTCACACTTGTCAGAATGGCTAAAATCAGCAATACAAGAAGCAAAAAGTGTTGGCAAGGATGCAAAGAAAAAGGAACCCTTTGCACTGTTGGTGGAAATTCTAACTGGTGAAGCCACTGTGGAAAACAGTATGGAGCTTTCTCAAAAAGTTAAAAATAGAACTATCTTATGATCTATTAATGACACTACTGGGTATTTACCCAAAGAATAGAAAACCACTAATTTGGAAGGATATATGCACCCCTATGTTTATTGAGCATTATTTATAGTAGTCAAATTACGGAAACAGCTCAAGTGTCCATTGATAGATGAATATATATATATATATATATATATATATATTCCATCTTCTTTATCCATATCCATATATATATTCCATTACATATATAATGGAACATTACTCAGCCACAAAAAAGAAGGAAATCTTGCCATCTGCAGCAACATGGATGGATCTGGAGAGTATAATTATAATGCTAAGTGAAATAAATCAGAAAAAGACAAATACCATAGGATTTCATTCATATGTGGAATATTTTTTTAAGATTTTTATTTATTTGGCATATAGAGATCACAAGTAGACAGAGAGGCAGGCAGAGAGAGAGGAGAAAGCAGGCCCCCTGTCAAGCAGAGAGCCCAAAGCGGGGCTCAATCCCAGGACCCTTGGATCATGACCCGAGTCGAAGGCAGAGGCTTTAACCCACTGAGCCCACCCAGGCGCCCCTCATATGTGGAATTTAAGAGACAAAACCAATGCAGAAAGGAAAAAAAGAGAGTGATAAGACAAGAAACAGATTCCTAACCATAGAGAACGAACTGATGATTACTAGAAGAGAGATGAGTGGGGTATGGGTGAAATAGGTGATGTGGATTAAAAAAGGAATAAAATAATTAGAAATAAGTTTAGTAAGACTTATACACTGAAAATTACAAAATATCACTGAAAGAAATTAAAGACCTAATAAACAGAAAACATCACATATTAAGTTTATGGAAAAGTTAACATTATTAAGATGGCAGTACTCCTTACATTCTTTATTAACATCCCAGCCACCTGTTTTGCAAAAATTGACAGGCTGATACCAAAATTCTTATGTAAATTGGAAAAACTCCAAATAGCCAAAACAATCTCAAAGAACAAAGTTAGATGACTCACACTTCCTGATTTCAAAACTTTACTACAAAGCTACAGTAATTAAGACAGTGTGCTACTAGAATAAAGACAGGCATATAGACCATTAGAATAGAGCTAAGTAGTCATTTATTATCAATTTGTGGTCAATAAATTCTTTATAAGCATGCCATGCTAATTCAATGGGGGAAAAGAATAGTCTTTCAACAACTGGTTAATAAAGTTGACCTGTACCTCACACTATACACAGAAATGAACTCAAAAAGCACCAAGGACTTAGTTTTAAAAGCTCAAACAACAAACTTCTTAGAAGAAAACTTAGAAGATAGTGCAAATCTTCATGTCCTTGAATCTGGCAGCAGTTTCTTAGATGACAGAAAAAGCACAAACAAAATGAGAAGTTTGTACTCTAAAGGATACCACACAGAAAGTGAAAAGACAACCAACAGAATGGAAGATATTATTTGTAAATCATACAAATAATAATAGTCTAGTATCCAGAATATATAAAGAAGGACTACAACTCAACAATGAAGACTAATAATGCAATTTTTAAATGGCAAGGATTTGAACAAACATTTCCCCAAAGAAGTTATATAAGTGACAAATAAGCACATAACAAGATGTTCAGCATCATTAATTATTAGGGAATTGCAAATTAAACTATGAGATACTACTTCCCACCCACTAAAATGACTAGAATGAAAAAGACAGAGAGTAATAAGTGTTAGTAAGGATGTGGAGAAATTGGAACCCTCATACATTACTGATAGGAATGTATAATGCAGCAATTGCTTTGGAAGACAGTTTGGCAGTTCCTCAAAAAGTTAAAAATAGTTATCATATGACCCAGCAATTCCACAGCTAAGTAGATGTCCAAGGGAAATTAATTTATACATCCACCCCAAAATTTGTATACAGATGTTGATAACATTGGTAATAATAACAAGATTGTGAAAACAGAATCAGGGAAATAAATGATGCCATGAAACGTTCCAACGTCAGAATTATTGGAATCCCTGAAGGGGAGGAGAAAGAAAGAAGTCTAAAAGATATAGTGGAACAAGTTCTTCATGAAAATTTTCCCAATCTTGCAAATGGAACCAGCATTCATGTACTAGATATTGAACTAGATATCAACTAGATATCGAACGGTCTCCACCCAAGATTATAGATTCCAAAAAAAATCAAGGCACCTGATAGTCAAATTGAGGAATCATACTTGTAGGCATAATCTCTTGAAAGCCGCTAGGACAAAGAGGCTCCTTACTTACAGAGGAAAGCCCATCAGAATGACGTCAGACCTGTCCACAGAGAACTGGCAAGCCAGAAAGGGCTGGCAAGACATATTCAGGGAATTAAATGAAAAGAACATGCAGTCAAGAATACTTGGCGAGACTGACATTCAAAATGGATGGAGAGAGAAAGAGTTTCCAAGACCAGCAAGGCTTAAAAGACTATGCAACCACCAAGCCAACACTGCAGGAAATATTAAAGGGGGGTTCTATAAAAGAGGAAAAATCCTAAGAATAGCATTGAACAGAAATATAGAGACAATCTACAGAAAGAAAGACTTCAAAGGTAACACGATGTCAATAAAAATGTATCTATCAATAATCACTCTCAATGTGAATGGCCTAAATGCGCCCATAAAATGGCACAGGGTTGCAGATTGGATAAAACGACAGGACCCATCCATATGTTGTCTACAAGAGACCCATTTTGAACCTAAAGATACACCCAGACTGAAAGTAAAGGGATGGAGAAGCATCTTTCATGCCAATGGGCCTCAAAAGAAGGCTAGGGTAGCGATTCTCATATCAGATAAATTAAATTTTAAACTAAAGACTGTAGTCAGAGATACAGAAGGACACTACATCATTCTTAAAGAGACTATCCACCAAGATGATCTAACAATTGTAAATATCTATGCCCCCAATATGGGAGCAGCCAATTATATAAGAAAACTGTTCATCAAGATAAAGAGTCATATTGATATGAATACATTAATAGTAGGAGATCTTAACACGCCTCTCAGAAATAAACAGAACATCGAAGCAGAAAATCAATAAAGAAACAAGAGCATTGAATGACACACTGGACCAGATAGACCTCATAGATATATACAGAACATTCCACCCTGAAACAACAGAATACTCATTCTTCTCAAGTGCACACGGAACCTTCTCCAGAATAGACCACATACTGGGTCACAAATTAGGACTCAACCAATACCAAAAGACTGAGATTATTCCTTGCATATTCTCAGATCACAACGCTTTGAAACTGGAGCTCAATCACAAGGAAAAGTTCCGAAGGAACTCAAACACCTGGAAACTAAAGACCACCTTGCTTAAGAATGCTTGGATCAACCAGGAGATCAAAGAAGAACTGAAACAATTCATGGAAACCAATGAGAATGAAGACACTCGGTCCAAAACCTATGGGATACAGCAAAGGTGGTCCTAAGGGGGAAATACAGAGCCATCCAAGCCTCTCTCAAAAAAATTGAAAAATCCAGAACACAGCAGCTGTCTCTACACCTTAAAGAACTGGAGACTCAACAACAAATCAAACCAACTCCACACATAAGAAGGGAGATAATCAAGATTAGAGCTGAGATCAATGAGGTAGAAACCAGAGATACCGTAGAACGTATCAATGAAACTAGAAGCTGTTTTTTTTTTTTTTTAAAGAAAAAATAAGATCGATAAACCACTGGCCACACTAATCCAAAAGAAAAGAGAGAAAGCCCAAATTCATAAAATTATGAATGAAAAGGGAGAGATCACAACTAACACCAAGGAAGTAGAAACAATCATCAGAAGTTATTATCAACAGTTATATGCCAATAATCTAAGCAACCTAGATGAAATGGATGCATTCCTGGAAAACTATAAACTCCCAAAATTGAACCAGGAAGAAATTGACAACCTGAATAGACCGATATCTAGTAACGAGATTGAAACAGTGATCAAAAACCTCCCAAAAAACAAGAGCCCAGGACCTGACAGATTCCCTGGGGAATCCTACCAAAATTTCAAAGAAGAAATAACACCTATACTCCTGAAGCTGTTTCAGAAAATTGAAGCAGAAGGAAAACTTCCAGACTCTTTCTATGAAGCCAGCATTACCCTGATCCCCAAACCAGGCAAAGACCCTACCAAAAAGGAGAATTTCAGACCAATATCACTGATGAATATGGATGCTAAGATTCTCAACAAGATCCTAGCCAACAGGATCCAACAGCACATTCAAAAGATTATCCACCATGACCAGGTGGGATTCATTCCTGGGCTACAAGGATGGTTCCACATTCGCAAATCAATCAGTGTGATAGAACAAATTAATATGAAAAGAGAGAAGAACCACATGGTCCTCTCAATCGATGCAGAAAAAGCATTTGACAAAATCGAGCATCCATTCCTGATTAAAACGCTTCAAAGTATAGGGATAAAGGGAACATTCCTGAACTTCAAATCTATCTATGAAAGACCCACAGCAAATATCATCCTCAATGGGAAAAAGCTTGCAGCCTTCCCTTTGAGATCAGGAACGTGACAAGGATGCCCACTCTCACAACTCTTCTTCAACATAGTATTAGAAGTCCTAGCAACAGCAATCAGACAACAAAGAGAAATAAAAGGGATCCAAATTGGCAATGAAGAAGTCAAACTCTCTCTCTTGCAGATGACATGATTCTTTTTTTTTTTTAAGATTTTTTTATTTATTTGTAAGAGAGAGGGAGAGAGAAGGAGCACAGGCAGACAGAATGGCAGGCAGAGGAAGAGGGAGAAGCAGGCTCCCTGCCGAGCAAGGAGCCCGATGTGGGACTCGATCCCAGGATGCGGGGATCATGACCTGAGCCGAAGGCAGCTGCTTAACCAACTGAGCCACCCAGGCGTCCCGACATGATTCTTTATATGGAAAACCCAAAAGACTCCACCCCCAAACTGCTAGAACTCATACAGCAATTCAGCAATGTGGCAGGATACAAAGTCAATGTATAAAAATCAGTGGCTTTCTTGTACACTAACAATGAAAATACAGAAAGGGAAATTAGAGAATCGATTCCATTTACTATAGCACCAAGAACCCTAAGATACCTGGGAATAAACCTAACCAAATAGGTAAAGGATCTGTCTCGAGGAACTACAGAACACTCATGAAAGAAATTGAAGAAGACACAAAAAGATGGAAGACCATTCCATGCTCTTGGATCGGAAGAATAAACATTGTTAAAATGTCTGTACTGCCTAGAGCAATCTATACTTTTAATGCCATTCCGATCAAAATTCCACCAGTATTCTTCAAAGAGCTAGAGCAAATAATCCAAAAATTTGTATGGAATCAGAAAAGACCCCAAATCGATAAGGAAATGTTGAAAAACAAAAATAAAACTGGGGGCCTCACGCTACCTGATTTCAAGCTTTACTACAAAGCTGTGATCACCAAGACAGCATGGTACTGGCATAAAAACAGACACATAGATCAGTGGAACAGAGTAGAGAGCCCAGATATGGACCCTCAACTCTATGGGCAAATAATCTTCGACAAAACAGGAAAAAATATACAGTGGAAAAAAGACAGTCTCTTCAATAAATGGTGCTGGGAAAACTGGGAAGCTATATGTAGACGAATGAATCTCGACCATTCTCTTACACCATACACAAAGATAAACTCAAAATGGATAAAAGACCTCAACGTGAGACAGGAATCCATCAGAATCCTAGAGGAGAACATAGGCAGTAATCTCTTTGATATCGGCCACAGCAACTTCTTTCAAGATATGTCTCCAAAGGCAAAGGAAACAAAAGTGAAAATAAACTTTTGGGACTTCATCAAAATCAAAAGCTTCTGCACAGCAAAGGAAACAGTCAACAAAACAAAGAGGCAACCCACGGAATAGGAGAAGATATTTGCAAATGACAGTACAAACAAAAGGTCGATATCCAGGATCTATAAAGAACTCCTCAAACTCAACACATATAAAACAGACAGTCATATAGAAAAATGGGCAGAAGATATGAACAGACACTTCTCCAATGAAGACATACAAATGGCTATCAGACACATGAAAAAATGTTCATCATCACTAGCCCTCAGGGAGATTCAAATTAAAACCACATTGAGATATCACCTTAAACCAGTTAGAATTGCCAAAATTAGCAAGACAGGAAACAACCTGTGTTGGAGCTGATGTGGAAAAAAGGGAACCCTCTTACACTGTTGGTGGGAATGCAAGTTGGTGCAGCCTCTTTGGAGAACAGTGTAGAGATTCCTCAAGAAATTAAAAATAGAACTTCCTTATGACCCTGCCATTGCACTCCTGGGTATTTACCCCAAAGATACAGATGTCGTGAAAAGAAGGGCCATCTGTACCCCAATGTTTATAGCAGCAATGGCCACGGTCTGCCAAACTGTGGAAAGAACCAAGATGCCCTTCAACGGACAAATGGATAAGGAAGATGTGGTCCATATACACTATGGAGTATTATGCCTCCATCAGAAAGGATGAATACCCAACTTTTGTAGCAACAAGGACAGGACTGGAAGAGATTATGCTGAGTGAAATAAGTCAAGCAGAGAGAGTCAATTTTCATATGGTTTCACTTATTTGTGCAGCATAACAAATAGCATGGAGGACATGGGGAGTTAGAGAGGAGAAGGGAGTTGGGGGAAATTGGAAGGGGAGGTGAACCATGAGAGACTATGGACTGTGAAAAACAATCTGAGGGGTTTGAAGTGGCGGGGAGGTTGGAGGTTGGGGTACCAGGTGGTGGGTATTACAGAGGGCACGGATTGCATGGAGCACTGGGTTTGGTGCAAAAATAATGAGTACTGTTATGCTGAAAATAAATTTAAAAAAAAAGATTGTGAAAATAACATATGTCCATCAACTCACAAAGAAACAATCTGATATAGCTATACAATGGAATATTATGCACCCATGAAAAAGAATGAAGTATTGATACATACTACAACATGGATGAATCTTGAAAATATTATACTAAATGAAAGAATCCAGACACAAAAGGCCTTGTATGGTGTGCTTCCATCTGTATGAAATGTCTAGAATATTCAAATCCATAGAGATATGTGATCACGGATTGCCAGAAGCTAGGGGCAGGAGTGAGGCAGAGTGACAGCTCATGGCATCATGAGCTCGTTTCTTTTGGGGATGATGAAAGTGTTCTGAAATGAGCAATAACATTTGCACATGTTTTTGAACATAGGAAAATCCACTGAATGTGCACTTTATGGTATGTGAATTATGTCTCAAAAAATGAATCTATCTGAACCAGAAGTCATTACATGAAAGTTAATACTTAAGGACTGTGTCAGGCACCAGAGGAATGGGGACAAGTAAGAGTTCTTAAAAGCATTTGTCCCATAGCTTCTCACTGTTTGAGATACTTTTCACCCAAGAACATGAAGGATTCCAAACATTTTTAATTGCGGCTACTGTGTTCACTTCAATTAAAATATATTTTATTATTTTATATTAAATATCTGACATAAAGCACAAGAAAATTACTTGGAAAAGATATTAAAGTGAGTAGATAGGGGCGCCTGGGTGGCTCAGTGGGTTAAGCCGCTGCCTTCGGCTCAGGTCATGATCTCAGGGTCCTGGGATCGAGTCCCACATCGGGCTCTCTGCTCAGCAGGGAGCCTGCTTCCTCCTCTCTCTCTGCCTGTCTCTCTGCCTACTTGTGATCTCTCTCTGTCAAATAAATAAATAAAAATCTTTAAATAATAATAAAAAAATAAAGTGAGTAGATAAATTATGAGTGAGGACATGAAAGGAATTGCACTCTAATTATTAATTTTGCCTCTTTATTAGGGAGCCCTTCCTAAAGCTAATGTCCTCTCTTGGATAATGTTTCCTGGAAAAAAAAATAGTTTATGGCTGGGTTCTTTGTCTAATTTTTTTCCTAAAAACAATTTTCCGAATCCCTTACGTTGAACAAGACATTTTAAACAATTTCTCTCTTTCTGTTACCCTTCCAGGTGTTACCTCCAAACACAGGCTGCCTCCACATTGATAGGGATTGCTCAGCTATATATTGCCATGAATTAAGCAGTGATATATACCATCCTTTCCAAAAACGTGAGCAGTTAAGAGCTAGCAGGTACATCATGAAGCACACATCAGAGGTTATCTGTGAGGTCCTGGATCCTGAGGGAAATACCTTTCAGGTAAAGGGCATCATTAATATGGAGAAAGGGGCTGGATTTCTCTTTTTTTTTTTTTTTTTTTTTGGTAGATATTTCACCCCAGAGAGCTTCCATGAAGCTTTACACCATAGCTGCTTTGGGATTAGTTACCCACTTATCGTCAATACTTTGCATAAGCAATAATGAATGTCAATAATCTTTGCTTCTCAAGTATACTTCCAAGGAGATAGAAAGCCAAACAGTTGGGATGGTAGAAATGTTAAAGCCAAATAAAGAATTCGAATGGAAGGGAAAAAACATTACTAAACATTTAAAAATAATATATATACACAATGGAATACTATGCAGCCATCAAAAGAAATGAAATCTTGCCATTTGCAACAACATGGATGGAACTAGAGCGTATCATGCTTAGCGAAATAAGTCAAGCAGAGAAAGACAACTATCATATGATCTCCCTGATATGAGGAAGTGGTGATGCAACATGGAGGCTTAAGTGGGTAGAAGAATAAATGAAACAAGATGGGATTGGGAGGGAGACAAACCATAAGTGACTCTTAATCTCACAAAACAAACTGAGGGTTGCCGGGGGGAGGGGGTTTGGGAGAAGGGGGTGGGATTATGGACATTGGGGAGGGTATGTGATTTGGTGAGTGCTGTGAAGTGTGTAAACCTGGTGATTCACAGACCTGTACCCCTGGGGATAAAAATATATGTTTATAAAAAATAAAAAATTAAAAAAAAAAAATAAAAATAAAAAAAAAATAAAAAACTAAAAAAAAAAAAAAAAAAAAAATAATATCAAACCAAAAAAAATGATATAAGACTAGTCTGTATCTAGGTTAAAGCGAGAACAGTTTTGCTTGACTAGGCAGAGAATCAATGGTGAGAAATATTAATTGGTGTGGGTTCTAGTAGGGTTGAAGATGAGGAGGCGGGAGCACTGTTTAGCTGCTGGATGGTAGAACTCTATCTTCCATTTCTCTGCCCTTCAACACCACAACTGTTTTCTTACATCCAGGCCAAACGCTGGCAAACCATGGCCACCTCTTTATGTAGGCCCATGAGCTAAAAATGGCTTTTATATTTTTAAATGGTTGGAAAAACTCAAAAGGAGAAGAATATTTCATGACACATAAAAATTACAGGAAATTCAAATCTCGATGTCATGATACAGTTTTATTGGAACACAGCCATGCTCATTTCTCTTTGCCTGCTTTTGCACACAATGGTATGATGAGCAGTTGCAACAGAAACTGTGTGGCCTACAAATCCTAAAATATTTATTCCCAGGCCCTTGACATAAAATGGTTTGCCAACCCCTGCTCTAGGTATTTCTCCTTGTTTTCACTCCTCATCCAACAGTAGAATTTGTGTATCAGGTAATAAGTGGTGAACTTATTTTTCAGGTTTGGAACCATAACACAGAGCCCCTAACTTTGGTTTGGTATGCAAATTAGCCCTGATCCTGCTTGGTTTTTTGGTGTTCAATAAATGTGACTCTTCCCAGCATGAGTTCAGGCTACTAACAAGTTTCCATTTATAGTGAACTGAAATTGAATGCTAAAGCCCTAAACCCTTCAGGTTTAAACACATGGGACATTCAGACCAAGCATTCTTCTAGGCATTAATGCTCTTCTTGGGTGTTCGCGTCAGTGGTCTTTGAGCCTGAACCACACTCCCTCCTGGAGAGACCCATGCCATATCTAAATAGTAGTAATGGCTAGAACATTTCTTCTCATGCTGATACTACATTTCATGCAGCTATTAAATCTGATGCTGTTATTAAAGATTTAGTACCATGAATCCTGATTCTGCACTTGCAATCACAGAACATAAACTTCTCCACACTATTACTTCCCTAATATTTCAAGACAGCTATTACATAAGGAGTCTTCCCTCAATGTTTCAATCCCTAGTTCCTTGACCTAATGCTCAAAAGAGAATATTCTAAGTCCCCTGCCATCCTTGTCACCTTCCTCTGGGTATATTCCAGTCTGTCTTCCAGTTTGCAGTCACAGTCTAGGTATGGTTTGTGAGTAGAGATGTGCCACTGGGTTTTCACTTTCATTAATGCCAACTGTACTTAGTGCATATTACCTTGGAAATAAATATCCCTGATTCTCCGAATCTACCAAAAGATGACATACTTTCTCAAATGGGAAACATAAGCTTCACGCCATTTCTTTTCTTTTAGTTGCCTATATACTTTGGTCCTTAGGTTATGGCTGATGGTAGCATATCAACTATGGCACCCAAAAACAACGTGGAGGAGGATTTAAGTGAAAAAGCAGAAGGCTATGATAATTTATCATCTACTCACCTTCATAAGAATCATCTCCTAATCTATGGTGAACACGTGCCCAGGTAATATGATAAAAATAATACTATGACTTCTATTTTTTTTAAAAGATTTTATTTTCTTATTTGAGAGTGAGATAGAGAGAGCACAAGCAGGGAGGAGGCAGAGGGAGAGGGAGGATCAGACTCCCCATTCAGCAGGGAGCCCTCGGGTCGGGGCTCTATCCCAGGACGCTGAGGTCATGACCTGAACTGAAAGCAGATGCTTAGCCCACTGAGTCACCCAAGCACCCCTGATTTTTATTTTAAATTCCAAGTGTAAGCAGCACTTGAACTAATATTTCACGTGTTTTGATTTTATTGTTTCAAATAGGTTTTTTGTCATTTATGCTGATGGATCAGGAGTGGAACTTCTTCGTGACAGTGACATAGAAGAATATCTATCCTTGGCATATGGAGAATCATCTACTGTCGTTCTCCAGGAGCCAGTCCAGGAACAGCCAGGTAAGAAACCCAGAATGTCTGGAAGTTGTTGTGCCCCCTTACCAGCTCCCAGCCTATTCATCCAGTACACCCCTGTGTCAACTCTACTTTCTTCCTTTTGCTCACTCTTCAACACTACTTGCCACTTGGCAGTGTCAACCTGTATCTACAGTTAATTATGTTCATTCCAAGTTTTATCTGAGCATCAACCTATGTAAACAGTGTATGAGTCCCTCTTCTACCTGTAAGCAAATTTGAATCTGTCTTTAGATATATTAGGTATATAGCTATGATTCTATTTATATGTTCCTTTTGTATTCAGTAGGGAAAGAAAGAAAAGTGAGATATTACTTGTAAGTTCACTTTTTTTGTGTCATTTTGAAGGTATTGCTTTGATGAATTTAATATAATAAAAATATATATATTTGATGTGTGACTTAGAAAGCCAACCTAAAATATAGGATAAGTTATATTCATTGTGTATTTATATTATTCTCATCAATTTTAAAGAAATCAGTGTGTGGTTAAAGATTAGAGACACATAATACATTAAGAAAGAGTCACCAGAGGGGCACCTGGCTGGCTCAGTTGGTGGAGCACACAACTCTTGGTCTTTGGATTGTGA
The DNA here is from genome assembly GCF_011764305.1 of Mustela putorius furo. NCBI lineage: Eukaryota > Metazoa > Chordata > Mammalia > Carnivora > Mustelidae > Mustela > Mustela putorius. The sequence goes on from NW_025421424.1 coordinate 3,996,616, forward strand.
ATTTAAGCCCAACACTGGGTGTAGATATTACTTCTAAAAATCTTAAAAAAAAAAAAAAAGAAAGAATTATCAGTGTATATCATATGTATATTCAAACATAAACTTGGATGTCATTTGTGTATGAAACCAATGTTTTATGTCTAGGTTTATGTATGGTCCATTTTAATCTCTTCTCTGGTTGGTGGGATATAGTTATACACTTATTTATGAATATACCTGCATCTCTGCACACTTAGTATATCTTTCAGTGTGTCAGTGTACATTTACATCTGTGAATGTGGAGAGTGAAGAGTTCTGACTGGTGCAGTGCATGTGTAGAACTATATGAGCATTTATTGCAAATGGCTTTGTTATTTATTTAACTAGCATCTGCTGGATAATCTACAATGTGCCAAACACACTGGCAAATAGAGTTGAAAAGTGAGCAAAAGGAATCGAGTAGTGAGCTAAAGCAGCGTGGATACTGCCTTCATAGAGCTTAGAGTTTAACAAGAGACATAGGCATTGATTATATAACATATGATAACTGTGATTATATGATTGTCATTAGGATAAAGTCTTTGAAGGAAAGGAATATGTTTCTGTGAGAGCAGGAACCTAATGTAATCTAGAAATCTTCCCTGAAGACACTGGAGTTAAGAACTGGTGGATAAGTAGCTATTGATTAAAACAGGAGGGAGAGCTTTCTTGGAAGAGACAATACAAAGCAGAAAGCAAAAAGCCACGGAAAACAAGGAGGAAAAAGCCAAAGTAGCTAAAGCATAGAAGGAGGAATGGAGTTCCTCAATAGAGTTGAGGCAGGATGAGAAAATACTGAGGACTTGGTTTTATTCCACATGCAGTGGGAAGTCAAAGAAATGTTTAAATCATGGCCTAACATGATCAGTCTCTCTGACTGCCAGAGGGATTCATTCACAGAGTAGATCTGGGTAGAAACGCTGGTTGTTTCTATAGCCCAGAACAGGATTTCTCAGAGACAAATTATCCAAGGTAGGTCAGTGGATGAGCTCAAGTGAACCAACCAGACTTGGATGTGGTTTTTGAAGGATAATAAGGTATCAGTTAATAATTCCAGGTGATCTATACCCAATCTCTAAGTGTTACAGTAGCTAAAAGCCTCAATTTTCTTGTTTAGATCATAAGGTTCTTAAGTACAATCACTGTGTCTTGCTTATCAAAAAGTGTTTATCAAGGGTGCCTGGTTAGCTCAGTCAACTGTTAAGTGTCAGACTCTTGGTTTCTTCTCATGTCATGATCTCATGGGTCATGAGCTAGAGCCCTGTATGGGGCTTCACACTCAGTGGGGAGTCTGCTGGAGATCCTCTCTGCCCCTCCTCCCACTTGCACACTCTCTCTCTCTCTCAAATAAATCTTTTTAAAAAAGTATTTGTTGAAGTTTGTGAAAACCTACTGAATTTCTCAGAATCTATTTGACAGAGACATGATCCTCTGATAACTCTCTTTGACCCAGGTACCCTGAGCATCACTGTCCTTCGCCCTTTTCATGAAGCATCACCATGGCTAATGAAGAAAGAATTAGATACAATTGTTCCTCCTAATCTCCAGTCAAGGTCATGGGAGACATTCCCTTCCGTTGAGGTATAATTTTTTTCTTCTGGAAAGTCACTACACTTGTATATCCATCCATCAATTTTTGGAGTCTTGGGTCTTCTCTCATACAGTGACATATTTTCATTCTTTTGAAAATTGTTATTGGGCTCAGGAGATTTGTATTTGAAGATTCTAACATTTGTAGATTTTAGAGAAATATACCCGTCTAGCTAAATCTCAGTTTTATTTCTTTTAGTCTGCATTGCAGGCTCATCCATCTTCCTATAGTATGAAAATATCCACTCTGAGTAATGCATGTTCTACCTCTCCTATCATGGACTTATTGATATTGGGCAATACAGAAATATTTCCTTCTCTCATTCCTTATCTGTTAGTTTTAACACACAATTTAGATCTTTCACACTCACTTTATCCCCTAATTTACTAATGCACAGACTGAAGCATGTAAGAATAACGTGAAGGATTTTACAAAGGATTTGCAACTACAGTGTTAGAAAGTAAATGCTGTAATTATGTCAGATTAGAGAAGCCCCACCTAAAGTCTTTTTAAAGACTGGAAGAAAACATCTTGAGCAAGAAACATGAGGTCCTGCATCGTGCAAGATTTGACATTTCATTTTGCAGGCAATTTGTGTAACATACTCAGCATATTGTCAGATGTTAAATTATTAAATCAAGGAGCACATTGATAAAATGATCAGAGAGACATACTAGTGATAGGTGGGGAGGATAATGTTTCTGATGTATAATGAATTTTCCTTCCCCAAACAATCTGATAAGAGCAAGGGCGCAGATAATGAGCACTTAAGATAACCAAGACCTTGGGGCACCTGGGTGACTCAGTCAGTTAAGAGTCTGGTTTTGGCTCAGGTAATGATCCCAGGGTCCTGCTCAGTGCAAAGCCTGCTTCTTCTCCCTCTCCCTCTGCCCCTCCCCCATCTCATGCTTGCTCTCTCTCTCTCTCTCTCTCCCCCTCTCTCAAATAAATAAATAAATAAATTTTTAAAAAAGATGACGAAAACCTCTTAGTCCTATATTTTAATTGACTGTAACCAATATGGTGAATGAAGATGATCTGATTGGAGTTCTGAGTCTTCCAATTATTAATGTGGAATTTGGGACAAGTCACATTGGCTCTCTATTTCCTGAAAAATAAAAAGGCCACACCAAATGGCTCACTAAGGCTATATCCAAGCTGAAAGTAGTGCTTCATGACCAGTAACACGCCACATCTAAGATTAATGAAGGACACTCATATATATTCCTATATTCCTATAGCTATATTCCTATAGCTCTAACCTTCTCTGCCCAGTAGCAGTGGCTCTGCCCAGGTGAACCTATAAATGGTTATCACTGACCTGACCAGGCATCAGACACTGAATAGCAGCATACAAAGAAACACATCAGAGACTCTACCAGACATAGGGCATCCAAGCACACTACCCCTGAAAATAATTATAAGAATAACATAAAGATGTGAATTTGCTCTGAGGTAGACATTCGTGCCCAGTAGACATTATGCCCAGGAGACTCTGGGGGCATGCTTAATCTAGAGTGAGCTCAAAAACTACCCAAATCTATGGGATGATTGCTCTCTCAATCTCCCTAGGTCAAAATGAACATGAAAACAGGAAGTTATTCCAAATGTCTTGGGCTGCTTGTGGGTAGTAAGCAATACCCACATACATTAAGTATAAGCTAAGCTATATTTCCATGATACCACATTGCTTACTACTCCCCTAAACGCTATCCAGTGGGACATAGTGCTGCAGGATTTTAAAATATCCAGATTCCTGATAACATATATAAAAAGGAAAGCTTGCCCAGTTCTGCTACCAATTTTCCTTATATTTGAGAAACTTTGGGGGAGCAGGGATTTTTTGCTTTTTTACTATTGTGTTCCCTAACAAGTGGTTCTTAGCATAGTATCTACATAAATAAGGGCTCAGTAAAAACAAATAAATTAAAAAATTAATATTAAGACTTTTTTTTTTTTTTGGTTGGTTGTTTTGCTTTGTTTTGTTAACAGAAAAAAACTCCTGGACCTCCATTTGGCACTCACATTTGGAAGGGCCTTGACGTTGGGTCCAAACAACTAGTAAGTGCCCCAGCCCCTATACTCAAGAGTCCCAAGGTGCTACAGATGCGCCAGTTCATCCAGCACGAGGTCATAAAGGATGAGGTGAAATTGAAGTTGCAGATTTCCCTTAAGGTAATGGAAGTCAGGTAACTTGACCAAGAAGTATCAGTAACAGGGCAATTATTCCTCTTGGTTTCCTGAGGAACCTGAAATTATGTAATTCTCCCAGTATTTATCTAATGCAACACATGAATGTCCATTTTCCAGAGGGTAGGAGGTTAAGAGGTAGAAAATAATGGTTCCCATAAGGTATAGGAAGTATTGAGGCCCTGAGACATTGAAAAGATAAGTAAGTTCTACATGTGATTGCCATATAGGGTCCGTCTGCTTTCTTATTGTATGGGAAACTGGTTTAATGACCTCTGGAAAAAGGTAGAGCTGTTTATTAATCTGATACTTGTCTGTGGAAGAAAAGTACTGTTGGTTTTTGGAAATGGTCTAAGAATTTGTAAATATATAGTCAGTTGTATAAACTACATCTGTAACATCTCACTGTCTACTTTGTTAACCGTCTCAGAGTGAGATCATATGTGTTTTGCTCATGGTTATATACCTAGCACCTTGCATAGAGCAAGGGACCATTTATTTATGAACACAAGTACTTATGGGCTCCTGGGTCGCTCAGTCATTAAGCATCTGCCTTTGGCTCAGGTCATGATCCCAGGATCCTGGGATTGAGCCCCACATCGAGCCCTGCATCAGGATCCCTGCTCAGCGGGAAGCCTGCTTTTCCCTCTCCCACTCCCCCTGCTTGTGTTCCCTCTCTCATTGTGTCTCTCTCTGTCAAATAAATAAATAAAATCTTTAAAAAGAAAGAAAGAAAGAGAAAAAATAGGTACTTATGGAAAAAATAAAACATATTTCTCTTGGAAGCAAATGCATGGACAAAGATTCAACTGTAATAAAGCAAAGCCATGGGCAAAGACTAAACTCTAATTCATAGAATTATAAAGACTATCCCTGGAGAGGACTCTAGAAACCATCTAACCCAAATCTGTACATTTTATTGATGAGTACACTGGAGCATAGAGTTAGAAGCCGGGCCTCTCTGAAGTCTTCATGGAGTTCTAATATCTTGTGGCCCTCAAAGTTTTGTCTTTGGACTTTGCAGGTCTTTGCTAATTAATACAATTAAGGAAAAGGTTTTCCAGATAGCTCAACCAGTAACTGGTTTGTTGAGCACTGCAAACTTACATATTCTTACTCTTTTTGTAGTATTTCAAGTTGATGTTGACTATTTTGGTGTCTCTTTCTACCTTATTTCTATTTTTTATTGATTTATTTTATTCTGCTGATTTAGGATTATATAAACCATATTCTAAAGAAAGAAGACAAGCTGCAGGAAATGACTGTTAAAGATTCCAGAACCGAGGAGGAGAGAGGCAATGCTGCAGATCTCCTCAAGCTAGTTATGGTGAGAAAGAAAGATTTTTGTACCAATATTTCTAGTGTTCTTTCAGTATTCGGTGCGTCAAGACAAATATTACAACTAAAGCTGTTTCTGCCACTTCCGTGGACCATTTGCTCTGTCCTTATAATTTCTTATTTCTGGGGAAATCTGATTCCTCATGTACTGAATTTTCCAAATGCTATTTAGGCTCTTTCTTAATTCATAATTCTGAAGGCTCTTAAATAAAAGTTTATATTGTCTTTCAAGAAACTGATGTTCATCAAAATGTTGAACGAATTGGTTAATGAATGACATAGGAAGAAGGAAGAAAAAGGAATTTTGACAACTTAAAATGATTTGCACTTTGAAAAAATTGTTAAGTGAAAGGGATGGCTAAAAAAAATCTAATAAATGTTGTATTGGCATTAAAAATCTAATTCATGGGGTGCCTGGGTGGCTCAGAGGGTTAAAGCCTCTGCCTTCGGCTCAGGTCATGACCCCAGGGTTCTGGGATCGAGCCCTACATCAGGTTCTCTGCTCAGCAGGGAGCCTGCTTCCCCATCTCTCTCTGCCTGTCTCTCTGCCTACTTGTGATCTCTCTCTCTCTCTGTCAAATAAATAAATAAAATCTTAAAAAAAAAAAAAACTAATTCATTTTATAGTAGTTTCCGTACAAGATCAATTTGAACACATGAAGAATGCTTTTAAGCAAAGTGAATTTGTATGTAATATAACCATCATTATTAAGGAATTCTATCTTCTTTTCAGTCATTCCCTAAAATGGAACAAACAACGAAAAGTCATGTAACTGAAGGTAACTACTTTAATATTTTAACTTTAAAATTTTTCTGCAAAATATTTAAAAATCTTAAATACACTTCCCAGTCATTCCTTCATCTGATAGCATATTGACCATGTTGTATTGTAATGATTTATTTATTTTTCCCGCCTAAATTGTGAGATCCTTGAAAACCATGACTGCCTCGAATTTATTTTTAATTTTGATTTGTTGAATGAAAATAGTTGACATCTGACATTTATGTTAACCTCAGCTTGTATTTCCAACATAGCTAAGATACAAGAGAGACACAGTCAACCAGCCAACACTCTCCTAATGGCGTGTGTGCGCACACACACATTTGCAGAACTTTTGAGCAACTATAGTTATCACCAAAACTTTGCACTTGTATATATATATATCAAGCAATCTAAGAAAATATCCTCACTCAAAGTATATTCATTTGGTGGAATATACCGCTCCAGCAAACTTAGTTATGTGATTTCGTAGTTCGCAGCAGACAAGCCCACCAAAATTTAGTGGTTTGGGATTTTCTTTTCCTTTTCTATTTGGCCATATGACAAAGGTCAGAAACTGGCAGGCATAGGCTTCATTTAGCCCACCGGTGTGTTTTATGTGTCCCCCACAGTGTTGGCTTGTACAGTTATTTTTATTTATGTGAATTTTCCATCTCTTGAAATGTGACATTACCACACAGTGACATTTGGCTGAATGTAATAAACAGCTGTGCCTTTAGAGTGACCATGAACAAAAGAATCAACCCTCACAACCTTCAGTTGCCACTCCGTTGTCACTGTTTCACATGGGAAGCCCATTACACTAGGACTGTCAGTTTAACAAATAAAAACACAGAAGGTCCAGTTAAATTTCAGTTTCAGATAAACAACAAGTAACCTTTCCATATAAGTGTATTTCATGTTAGATTTGGGACATAGTTTTTCAAAAATATTATTTGTTGCTCATCTGAAGTTCAAATTTAACTAGATGCCTTATACTTTATCTGGGATGTATACCTTGCAGCATTTGAATCTGTGACCTGTGTTGTGAGGGGACAGTCACCATAGAGGTAAATGGGCAGGTTGCCTAATAATGAAGGATGAACAAAATATATTTTTCAAACATCCTAACAAACAAACAGACAGAAGAGACAAACAGGGTCTTGCATACTTACAGCTGCTCTTGAAATATTCATAGTGGTCATTTTAAGTCAGTGCTTTCCAAAGTATTTCCCAAAATTTCCCAAAGTATTTCACTAGTTTGTGAAATGGCTGCCGCCAAATTGAATTTTATGATAAAATAAGTTTGGATAATCCTGTATATTGCCTTATTTTTTAGAGAACCAGAGTGTAAATTAACTAAATCCTACAATAACAAAACATATTTAATCTTGTATAAACCAGTGTTTCCCAAGTTCATATAACCATAAAACATGGAACCTTTTTAATTTTGTAAATCTTTGTTAACATCCTACTGAGAGACCATGTTCTGGGGAATAGACTCAGAATAACCACCCAAATTATCAAACAACTATTGTATTATATTTATATCCTTAGATTTTTTTTGAAGATAAACAATTTCAACAAAATGGTTTTTTTTTTTTTTAATTTTTGCTGTTCCAGGTATGATGAGAGGTCAATACATTTTACATTTTGACAATAAGATGTGTATTTTCTCATAGGATATTTCCTACAACTGGTCTGATTTACTGTTATATTATAGCTTGATCATGGAAATTCCAGGAAACACTTAATACATTAAATATAGGCTCTTAGAAACCCTCTCAAGTGAGTCATTGGGGACTGACTATGCATTGTGCTATCGAGAAGGGAGGATAAAAGTTAAATGTGTCTCTTTTTAAAGTTGCAGCCCATCTATCCGATTTATTCAAGGAGTCTTTGCCTGCTGCTCCAGAACGTTTGCCAGAAACATTGGATTCAGATTTCTTTGAAAAGAAATGGAGGTAAGTTGATCCCGTACTGTGTTCCAATTAGCGTGAAGCATACCAGTGATTGAAGAAAGTGGAGAGGGACAGAGTCCTAACTCTGGGTGATGACATCAGTGAGTTCTCAGCCTCTCATCTCCTACACTATCAACAATTTATCAGACAGTAGAGGTGTTTCTTGTATTGTTGGGAGCTGAGAATATTGCCCTTTCCCATTGTACTTTCCTTTCCCCCAGGTACACAATAAAAGCGAGGCACTGGAAGAAAAAGTTGGAACAAAAGAGGTAATTCTATCTTGAAGTGTATATAAACATGTGAAAAGGCCCAGTTTTGTGGAGTCATGGAAATGGGAGAAGTTGAAAGGTCCTACCATCTAGGCTCTCCGCTGTTCTTTGAATCTCTTCTACATTTTTGCTAAGTGGTTACTCAGCTTATGAGTGAGGATGTCACCATCTCTAGAGGAAACCCGTTTGACCATTACATAGATCCACTCCTTTTCATAAGCAAGAAAGTTCTTAGGTACTTTCTGTGCTCTAGTAATTGTAATATACTAATAAATATCCTAGAACTTAATGCAGAGCCTAGTTATCAACTTTCAAGGTTCTTATAATTTGATGAGGAATGTGCTCTCAGTGTTATGTGCTTTGTTTTCCTTTCATTCCTAGCTGAAGATACCACCCCACCAGGAAAGGAAGCCAGATAATATTTACTGAGTATATTGTAGTACATATGGTACTGCTGCACACATTTGCAAGGTTCCTCTCCAAAATGACTAGAGGAAGGATGAAGATTCTTCTTCATAAAAATGTCTGGGTTACCTTGTAGAATGTGTGGGAGAAGTAGTGAGATAGGACCCTCCATCTTATGGACCACCCCTATATTCAAGGTCAAACTAGAAGGTATGGTATTATCTCGTAGAATACCCCTACAAGGAGTTCTGAGAGAATGGTAACAATGTTGCCTACAGGGAAGGAGATGGAGAGGTTAGGGGACAGTGTGGGGTGCAGACTGCCTTTTTATTACATACTCTTTAATACTTTCTGAATTATGTGCCTGTGTTATCTAGTCACATTTTTAAAATCTTTGAAACCTATAATAATTTCAGGTTTTAACCTACAGGAAGATAATGGCAAGCCAATGGAAGTTTTTGAAGAAGAAAGTAAAACACATAATTAGATTTGAGTCATAGAGAAGGGTTGGCAGCATGTAAACAGATCTGGGGAGGAGGGTTAAGAAATGAGAGTTTGCAGGAAATGGAGGGTGATCAACAAGTATCAGATTCTATGGAGGAATCAGAAAGGAGAATGAAAAGAGGAATTTGGGTTTATCACCTGAGAGATTTATTTTGTGAGAACAGCTCTAAGAGAGTGTAAACAACAGGCCATACTGCCATAAACTGAGGAATGAATTGATGAGGCAGTAGAGAGAAGATATTTTAACAGGAAATTAAAGTTGTTTAAGTAAGATGATATTTTGATGAGGCCAGTATTTTCTGACAGAAAAGCTAGTATAAGAGAGAGGGCACTAATCTCATGTCAGCAGACCTAGAGTCAGTTCCAGTTTGATTACTTATAGCTAAATGATGCCAGCTGGTTGTTTCAGTTCAGTAAAATTTACCTCAGGAATTCAGTTTGCCTATCTATAAAATGAGGATAATTGGGCCATTTAATACCTGAAGTGTCTTTCAGCTCACACATTGGGTGACTAAGAGCTAACTAGCATATACACGCATCCAGATCATGGGCTTGGGAGCAGGCAACCTGGGTTTTAATTCAGACTTCACCTCTTACTAGTTACGTGATTTAAAGAATGTTACTTACTTTTTCGACACCTTGATGTTTTGACCAGAAGAACGGGGATAATAATAGTAACTCATAGAGTTAGTATAAGATTAGATGTGTAAAGCAGTTGGTAAAATTTCTGGTATATAATAAGAACCTAAAAATGAGAACTATCTCAAATAAGATTAGGTTCATCTACTTTTAACAGACAACCGCTCAAGTCAGGGCTTTTACAAGAAAGTTTACCTTTCCTGATGTAAAAGAAGTCAGAAATGAGTAGTCCATGGTAAACAGCACCACAACATTGCCAGAGTTCTTCTTTTTGTCTGTTCCATCATTCCTAGCGCATGATTTCCATCCTCAGGTTTGTGTCGTGGTTGCAGAATCACTGTGTCCGCTGAGGCCATTTCATCCATATTTCAGGAAGTAGGAAAAGAGATGAGACGAGGACAAAGGGAAAGCCTCTCTGCTGGGTCAGCCTTCTTGAAAGGCTATCTGGAATCTTACCCGGTGGCTTCAGTTTCTTGTCATTGGCCTTCCCTCTATACAGGAAAAGCTGGGAAGTAAAGTTTTTAGCTGGTATATTGCCTCCCCAGTCTAGGGTTCTCATATTGGAAAGACAACTAGGAGGGTTATCGTGATTGCTTTTATTTTATTTCCTAATCACTGATCACACTAGTCATAAACCATTCCTTAGGTTTGGGTTTTAGCTTTTGTTAACCATGCTACTGAATTTATAGAAATCAGTAGAATCAAATGGGCAGTAAAACCTCAGAGAATTGAAAGACATGCAAAAGAGGTCAAGCATGTGGATTTTAGTCTTTTGAGATCAACTGTAGAAAACACTACCATGGGGCATAATTATTTCTTATCTTAAAGGAAAGTCTGATTTCTGAAGTAGGAAATGTGACTGATTCTAGAAGGAGCAGAAAATGAACCAAAGCAAACTGACAAAAAAAATTTCCGATGAGTTCATTCTTACCAGTTTTATTGTTGGTGATTCCATTTTCTGTGGGATTTAAAGCTAAAATTCTGTGTCTTCTTTTTATCATTATGGAAATATCAACCAGGAAGGAAATTGAAAACACAAAAAAATACCTAATGGAAATTAGAAACAAAGTAATATCACCCTACTTCAAATCTGAATTGAGCAAGTGCTATCAGTCTCAGGTAATTGAATGTAATTAACAACAATCGACTAAGAGTCTTTACAAAAGTTAATGCAGTGCATGTGTCATTATGTAATTAACCTTTCCTGATGTTTCTTTCCTGCCTCAACCCAACTGACTTTACCTTTCATCGAATCCATGTCCTCACAAACATACGAGAGGGAAAACTAATTTCAGGTCTTGCACCTAAGGAGAAGTTTGCTGCCAATGTATTATTACTACTCCACCTCTCTGCCTTGCCTTGTCACTATTAATTACCCTCTATCATCCGTTTTAAGCCCTTTTTGGGGTCAAATTCTCCCTATTTTTATCCTCTTATAGATTCTATTTTGAAGTTTTTATTCCATTAAAATTTCTGTCCCCATCTGCTCTTGAAACAGCACTGAATTACTATGAGTTCTTGGAAGTCCATGGAGATAGAGCACTCCACTTCTATGAACCTTGAAACTCCCAAACAAAGTGAATATTTTCATGTGTTTTGAGCTCCCTGTATTGCTACAAATGTTCCAGTTGCTATTATTAGCCAAAAGCTGCCTGAGAGGAAGTTATAGGAAGTTATGTCTATTTTCATATAGACAAAATCTAGAACTGAGTTAAACCGTCTCTTGAAAAACATGTAGTTTGCCAACTTTCTTTTCGGAGCCTAAAAAAAAAAAAATGCTTTCATCATTGCTCATCAATTTAATGTACTTGTGACTTTTGCCTTCCAAGCTTGCGTAAGTCTTAAAGGAATTCTTTTGGTTTTTCCTTGCAGTTTAATTATCTGGACACCCTTTCTAAAAACCTGCCTCCTTTTACAAAGAGGGAGGAAGACACAAACAAAACAACTCCTAAGAAGACATCTGATCTTCTTCCAGGTGACGCGTTCATGGAGCTCTTAGTCCTGTTAATGGGCTTCAATGAAGGCCTAACAAAGGCCTCTTACGACAGAACTTGTTCCTACCACCTTTGTCTCAGTACTAGTTAATGGCATGACCTTTTGTGACTTGTATATTATAAATTTGGCTGAGTTATTTGAGGAAATAAAATAAAAAGATAAAAATAAAATTTAGTTTTCGTTCCACATGCTTAGAATTTACCTAAAAACATTTAGAAGAGCTGACTAATTTATAAATCAAGGGAGTAATGAAAGGTTGGTGGAAAACAGGGCAAAAATGCAGGCTTGAGTTGTCACTTCACATAATACCTAATTATAAAGAGGAAAATGTGTCTTTACAATGGAGAGCTATGGCATTTTCCAGGTTAACCAAGCGATCAGATTTCTACCAATTGTGACAGCCTAGCATTAGGTGTTTTTTCATATAGTACAATACGAAGTGCTTAAGACCTATGTAGAATTCTTGTCCAAAGTCCTTAACTTGAATTTAACCAAGAGGAAACAGTCAGACAAATCCAGAATGTAGACATTCTATGAAACAACTGTCCTGAACTCTTCAAAAAAGTCAATGACATTAAAAGAAAAAAAATGGAATAATTGTTCTATATTAAAAGAGACTATGGGCACCTGGGGGCTCAGTTGGTTAAGTGGCTGACTCTTGATTTCTGCTCAGGTCATGATCTCAGCGTTCAGCCACTACATTGGGCTCCCCACTCAGCAGGGAGTCTGCTTGAGGATTTCTCTCCCTCTGCCCCTCCTCCTGCTTGCTCTCTCCCTCTGTGTCTCAAATGGATGGATAAATCTTGAAAAAAGAGACAGAGAGATAGAGACTTATGAGGCATATAAACTACATGCAACACATAAATTTGGGTGCTATACTGAGAAAATAAGCAGATTTTGGAGCAACTACACAGGTTTGAGGAGAGGACTATATAGTTGAGGGAATTGTGGAATATCTGTGAGTTTTCTTGGATGTAATGACAATGCTACAGATGTATAGAACAATGTCTCCATTTCAAGAGATGCATGTTGGAGACTTTAGGGATAAGATGGAATTTAATACTTCTCTTTAATAAACCGGGTAGTAAAACCACCCTGATAGAAGGGTTTTCTACTACACAATACAATACCAGAGGCTCAGCTTCCTGGAATGAGCATAGCCAAAGGAAACCTCTATTACTACAGAGATTGCAAAGAGTAAGCCTGGAACAACAACTTAGACATGAGATAGGAGAAATGAGAGATGAAGGTGGATGGTGTTGTGCCCGTCTTCTCCCAGGCAGACAACTCTCATCAGTGAAGCCTACTGTCCCCTTGAAAGGGGTTGATGCCACAGGTTTCTCAACAATCCTCCAGCAGCCCGCACTATTCAGCCAGGGTTGCCTACATACAAGTTGAAATCCCCAGTCCTTGATAGATATATATTTTTTTAAACATTTTTTTATTTGAGAGAAAGAGAGAGAGGGCAGGGGAGGGGCAGAGGGAGAGAGAGAATCCTGAAGTAGCCTCCCCTCCAAGCCTGGACTCTGGACTTGATCTCAGGACCCTGAGATCATGACCTGAGCCAAAATCAAGAGTGCTACACTCAGCCAACCGGGCCACTCAGGCGCCCCTTGAAAGATTTATTTTAAATTTGTTTCATGTTGTACTTCTTAGATATATATTAATAAAGAGTCACATCATCATAATAATGAATGGATTTAAGATTGGAAACTTAAAAAAAAAAAATCACATCTCAGTTACTCTGGCCAGGGTAAAAGGTTACCAGGTCCCCGTTCATAACCCAACCAAGATAACTACTGTGTTATCTTGTAGAACCAGCTAACTCCCAGGGAGTGTGTTCTTTGTAGATACTGTCCTTTCATTAATGGCAAACATTACTTCGTATTATGAAGACTCTCTCCCTCTGACTGGACTTCTTCCATGTGATCTTTCTAAAGGCAAGGGTAGTGGGAGTACCCTGTTCATGGTAAAAAAGAATAAAAACAACAGTAGTCCTTGCATCATTGTCCAGGTATCACTTTATAAGATTTGTTTGGGGTTTTCTAGATGGCCAGCCAGATTCAGAGGAGGAATCCCCACAATCCCCACAGCGTCTTCTAAAACCAAAGAATTTTGTGGACATCGAGGAGTCTGCTGGCCAAAACCAAACTGAACCTTTAGAAAAACCTACTGAAGGTATGGTGGACATTTGCTTTATTCTATTCATTCCCCAAACTGAACATTAAGTCTTTTTGGACTAAGGAATATGGCACTGGGAGCTGAGTGTATGGTTGGTCGTTACAGAAAAAATTCTAAAGGGTCACAGATCCTGAAGCTAAGGAACTTTGTAAGGCTTCTTAGCACATCAAAGTATCTCAAAAAATGTTTTGAGAATTATTGAAAGCCCCATAGTAAAAGGAAAAGATGGCAAATATGTTTTTGTATATTATTATTGTATTCTATTGTTTTATTTTATATTATTATTTTATTTATTGCCTTATTTGATTTTATCCCCCAGGGATATGAGAGTTTGCCTTATGTACTAAAGATCAGGAACCTGGTAGCTTTGTTGAAGCAGCTAGTAATTTGGTAGTTAGACTCAGATTGACCTGCCATTTCAGTACTTTCTTGGTCTGCAGGTGCTAGAAGAGAAACATAGGGTATTTATGCAGCACATCATCTCATCGAGGTAACAGAAATTAAAGTATGGAATAATACAAAGTAATTGTTGTACAGGGGAATCACATTACACCAATCTCACTGAAGTTAATTCAACTTTATGGTTGATCAGCAAAAAGAAAAACATCAATTTAAATCACGTAGGTGAATTTGCACTTCTTCATGCCTGTGGACATGGCCCATAGTGAAAGTGAACTGGAAGTTTGCCAATAGGTCTTAATTACCTCTTATAGAGGAAGCATCTTGCCATATTTTGGTAACTTAAGGGATTTGCCTTTTGCCTTCCTGACTTTAACGTTATCTCTTGTATAAAGTTTATTCATTTAGTGGATAATTTGCTCAATGCCTACTGTCTGCCAGGCATGTTCTAGGTGCAGAAATGCAACAGTTAAGAAGCTAAAGTCTTATAGGGCTGTGCCTACTATGGACAGACCTAGATAGTAAGTAAACAAATGAATTAGATAAATTCAGATTGCTTGCACAGAGTAAAACCACATATAATGTATAGAGAGTGTCTTGGGGAGAGGGATAGCATTTTATTAGGGGGTGAGAAGGCTCCTCTGGGAAAGGACATCTGAGCTCAAACAGAATGACAGGAAGGAGCCAACCATGCAAACCCTGGGGGAGGGGAATGGTGCAAGTAGTGGGAACAGCAAGTATGAAGACCCTTAGGGGAGAAGAAGCAGAAAAACTGGCATTTAGCTAGAAGAAAATGGACAAAGGAAGAGGCAAAAGGTGAGGTCAGAGACAGGAGTAGAGATAAGACTGTGTGATGCCACATAAGGACTTTTGGGCTTTAGTCTATGTGTAGTTTTTAGCCAAACACCACTGGAAGGTTTTAAACAGAGTAGAAACATGACTCATCTGTATTTTTAAAAGATTACTCTGGTAGCTGTGTGGATAATAGCTTATGGTGGGGAAGGGGGAGTAGACAAGTGGAAACTGTGGTGGGGGAGGAAGCCACTGAGGCAGGACATGTGAGCCCCAGCAGAGACCTGGCTGGAGCAGTGGAGGCAGAGAAGGTGGGAAACAAATGAACTGGAACCATATATTCTGGAGGCAGAGCCAACAGGACTCACTGGTTCACTGGATGTGGGGCTGAAGGGTAAGAGAAACTAAGGGTGGTTCCCAGGGTAAGTACCATGGGACCAGTCTTGAGGCTGAGAATGTGTAGCTGTAACAGGTTTCAGGCGGCGCTGATGTTGCTGATATAGGATCACCCTTCAAAAACCATAGCCCTAAAGCAAACTTTAGAATGTAACATTCAGCCAGAGGAGGGGCCACAAAAGGCTACTAAGAAGAAGAAGCCAGTGAGGTCGGAGAAAAACAGAAGCATGAAAATCAGTGTTTCCAGTGGATCAAAGTGCCCCAGAAGGCCCAGTGAGATGTGGAATAACCACGGGACTGGGTAAGATGGAGATCGCTAGTGATTTGGGCAAAAGCACCTTAAGGGCATGGTGGGGCCTGAAGCCAACGCAAGTGGGCTGTGGGCTATTTATGGAATGGCTGAAAGGAACCAGAAGCAGGAATGTGTAGCTTCCCCCAAGAGTTTTGCTGAAAAGACGAGAGAAATGGCATTGCAGCTGGAGGCAGATAGGTGACCAAGGGAGAGATGTAAGAAAAAAAAAAATTAGACATATGGGGGATGTTGAGTTGCAAACAATAATTCAGTAGCGAGAGAGAACTTAGAGTGTAGGAGGAGGGAGCTGACTGCAGGAAAGCAAAGTTCTATAGAAGGTGAGAGGATGTGACATTTGGGGCAAACCCTGAGTGACAGAGTTGATCTTGGATATGAAAAGGCCACCTCATCCACAGTGACAGGAGAGAGAAGGAATATGGATACCCTGGCAGGTGGGTTTTCATGTTGAATATGAGGCAGATGAGCAAGTCTGATGGCAGAGGAGTGGGTATAAAGATAGAAAATCCACTCCAGAGGAACAGGAAAGCAAAACAGGAAAGGGGTGACTGGTTATTTCAGGTGACAGTTTCATTTCATTAGAGGTCTCAGCAAGGTCAAATGTTGTGGACTAGATACTATGGGGTAATGAACTAGATTAGGAGGTCATGACTTAGAGAAGAAAGTGGGAACAAATTCTGAAAGTGGTGACATTTTTGGTTTTGGTGAGGTTGAGATTCGACCATGGGAGTTTCTGGGTGGAGAAGCACAGGGTTTTTTTTGTTTTGTTTTGTTTTGTTTTAAAGATTTAATTTATTTATTTGACAGACAGAGATCACAAGTAGGCAGGGACGGAGGCAGAGAGAGAGGAGGAAGCAGGCTCCCCGCTGAGCAGAGAGCCTGATGCAGGGCTCAATGCCAGGACCCTGGGATCATGACCTGAGCTGAAGGCAGAGGCTTAACCCACTGAGCCACCCAGGTGCCCCAAGCACAGCGTTTTGATTGGGATGTCTAGCTGATGTCTCCAAGAGGTGAACTGGAAGTCCGTCTGGGGTGTCAAGATCTCCAGGGAATCCAGGGAATGATTGAGAGGTCAGTAGATAGCAAGTATGTGGGGACGGTGTAGGAATACAGTCTGATGGCTTGAGCTTCTAAGAAACGGGGATTTTGATACTTTTTTAAATTAACTTATAATGTATTATTGGTCCCAAGGGTACAGGTCTGTGAATCATCAGGCTTACACATTTCACAGCACTCACCATAGCACATACCCTCCCCAATGTCCATAACCCAGACACCCTATCCCTACACCTCCCCACCAGCAACCCTTAGTTTGTTTTGTGAGTTTGTCTCCCTCCTGATCCCATCTTGAAATGGGAATTTTTAAAGAAAGGAAAAAAGTCTTTGAAATGAGGGCACCTATCACATCCCTAGGCACAGAGATTCCAAGATGAGAGACAATAATCGACTCGATAAAAGTAGTAGATCACATTTTGATTTAAACAATACCATTTAAGAATTTCAGGATAGGAAGAGAGTAGGGGAAAGCTCTATCGGAGAGCTGGCCTAGAAGAAAAAATTGGATTTCCTAGGTTTTAAGATTTAAGATTGGATCACTGAGATAACCCTCATTTTACTTGAGGAAACTGAAGCCTAGAGGAAGGCAAGCAATCTCTAAAATCATACAGCAAATCTGGGAGGGCAAGAAAGTGAGTTTTTTGACTCCTCATTCTCTGTATTTTATTATGTTGTCCTTCAGATGCAGGAAGGAGAAAAAAATATTTTATACAAAAAAAAAGTATGGGGATGTATGTGTTCCAAAGCCTGATAGTAGAAATGAACTGCAAACTAGCATAAATAGTTTAGTGGTTCTTGTTTGGTCATTGATAGAGTCAGTCAGAGGAGGTCTGGATTTTGTAAAATAAAAAGGAACCTGTTGGCGTTTGCTACAATAAAACTGTATAAATCTCATAGCAATTTAAAACAAGCATTTTTAGCGTTTGGGGTTTGGAGGTGGGCTGCAGTTGCCTTTGTTCCAGGCTGCAGGTGGACACACTGGGGGCCCCACGAGGCCCTGAGATCTGAGTGTGCACATCTCCTCCCAAATCCACACTCAGTGACACCACACTGAGAGCTTGAGTCTGCCAGGCGAGCAATCAGCAAATATTGCAAATATGCAAAGTATCCAAGCCAGGGCAGTGTTTCTCCAGACAGACAGTTGTTAAACTTTTACCAGCACTCCCAAGGGCTGCAGGAGAAAAGTGGGGGTGTCACAGCTCCCACAGGGAAGGAGGTGCCCACCCCCTGAGACTAGCTGCTCTCAGGGTGGAGGGGAGCAACTCAAGAGAGGTGAGTGGAAATGCACGCTGTGGCTCACAGCCTGTGCTCAGGACTAGCCGCCTGCCCCTTACCCCTACCTTCTCTCACTGGTCAGTTCAAGTCCTATAAGAGACCTCAATATCAGTGGGGCAGAGAAATATGCTTCACTTGCAGGGAAGACATGTTCAGTGAGGAAGCACAAAAAGCCATGCCCTGAGGGAAAGGAAAAAAATATTATTATGAATAGATACCACAGTCTGGCTCAGCGTAGAAATGGGGAACCGTGACAGCTTCTTTAGGGAGCCACACTCCAAGGTTGTAGTCAGATGACCTAGAGGACCATCCCAATTCCACTTTTAAAGTACCTCTGTATCAGCTACTTCAAGCCCCTCCACTACTCCTCTCCACTCCCCCAATCCCTGCTGAAGCCTGGGGTTGGCTCAGTAGGGTGATCATGCTTCTGTATTGTGGCCGGCAGCCTGGTGTGGAGTCTAAGAATCCAAGCTCTCTCTGGCTCTTTAGAGAAGAGCTGTGTAACCTTGGGCACACTGTCTAACCCCTCTATCCCTTCCCATTTCCTCTCCTATAAAGAGGGAATGATGGTATACACATCACGGGGTTGTCAGGATTAAATGGCTATCTGTAAAGTGATTTTTGGAGTAGTGCCTGGGACGTGATTAATGCGGGATCTGTATTTACTATTAATAATAACAGTATGAGCAATTAATTAGAACCCATCAGACTGGTAAAATGCAGTCACAGAAGTCGTATGCTCATGGTAAGAATACAAACAAAAAGACACGTTGAGCCATTAGAATGGTTGCCAATGTCAGGAATGGTGACCAAAGAGAATAAAATACATTAAAATGTACATTGTTATACAAGGGATATGATAAAGGGCACAGATGAACAGTCAGGTGAAGAGGTACATAGGGCAAGGTTTAGAAGGGTCCAGCACAGGAGTGTCTCTCCCTGTGGAGTTGGGGAGCAAACCCTCCAGGCATGGATGTGTTCACCAACCCAGAAGCTCTCTGAACACTGTGCTGTGGGGATTTTTATGGAGCAATTTTATGGATGAATGAACCACACAGGCATGACCAATCACTAACTCAATCTCCATTTCCTCTCCCTTTCTTAGAGGATGGAGGTGAGGGTGGAAGTCCCAAGCTTCTAATCACGGTTTGGTCTTTCTAGTGAATGGCCCCCATCTCTACACCATCCAGGAGCCCACCAAGAGTAGCCTCATCACATCAAAGACACTCGCCCAGGAAAATCCAACACATTTACAAGCTCTGTGTCAGGAACCTGGGTCAAAGACCGAATATTAGGAAGAAAGGTGTTCCTAGCACTCTTATCATCTAGGAAATTCCTAAGGTTTTAGGAGTTCTGTGCAAGGAACCAGGGGCAGAGACCAGTAAATAGGTTTTCTGTTATCTCATGCTAGTAGGAAGAGCATGTTTCTGATGGAGGCTGACTCACTTAGTGTGCATTCCAGTCCTGCCACTTCTTTTCGTTTCCAGGACAAGCTATTTAACTTCAGTTTCCTTGTTTGTAGAAAGAAAGAAAGAAAGAAAGAGGAGAAAGAGATACTGCTATTGTACTAGTTAGGATGCTTTGATTTGTAACTGAGTGAAATCAAACTCAAACTCACTCAACAGAGCTGGGGAACATTTCTTGGTGCTTAAAAGCAAACCACAGAGTTGCGGATATGGTGCCAGACCAGGGATGACTGGATCCAGGCGCTCTGGCTTTTCAGGAATGCCTTTATGTCTGCTTGCCCCTCTCTTTGGGCATTCCCCTGGCGTTCATCTTGCCCCATCCCTACTTGTCCCTGTTCGCTTTTATCTTCTCCTGCAAAGAATAGAGTATGTCCATGTGGCAAGAACCTTGACAAAAGGGAGCCAAGATTTTGATTCTTCCAGATCCATAATTCAGTAGGCACACTGGGATTATCCCTGCTGCCTTCTGTAGGAATATCCTGGTGAAGGGCCTGCATTGGCCTTGCCTGTGTCATATGCTATCTTGATGGCTGGGGCCAGAGATGTGGTGGCCCCAGAAGTATGTGTGGTAGGTGGAGGTGGTAATGGGGAGAGTGCTGAACGTACAGAAATCATAACTGCCTTCACCCTCAGCTCATAGGGTTTGATTAGGATTAAGTAAGATGCTCTGGGTAAAAACATACCTGCTGTGCTTATCTATAGATGGTAGACACTCAAATATTGGCTTCCTTGCTTTGCCTCTCTTGATGATTTGAAGGTGTGAAAAGATATTTGAATATGAGAATTTTTTGTTTCAACCTCCTGCATATTTGGAGAAATGCATACAACCGAAGCTCTGTAAATTACCTACTTTTGCTCACTCCGTCAAGTTCAATGATCTGAGGATTTAAGTCCCTGGCTTAATTTATCTGTAATTAACAAGCCACTTTTTACAAACATAAATGCAGTTGTTGAACCAAAGAAATTCTTACGATTTCTCTCCCATTGGTTGTAAGAGATCTTTTAGAATCAGCGTTTATTGTGTTGTACCTTGTTGATTTAATGGAAAGAACCCTGAGGAGTTCTGGTCACCCAACTTCTCAGAATTTGTTTTTTCTCATTTATTTAAAAATGGTGATACTATATAAGCCTCTCTGGTGCCCTTCTCAGAAGGGTGTTGTGAAAATCGATGTTAAGTTAAAATCTCTTTGTAAAATGTAAAAACATAACACAAGAACTGATAAAAAGCCTCTATCCCTTTAAATAAGTTCTTTATAAAGGAAAGGAGAGACATTTTCCAAGTTGGTTTATGTTGTCATAAACTGGTAAGATCTCAGATGCCTTTGAATAAAATGTCCATGTGGCACAATTTAAACTTCCTAACAGACCCAGAATCCTGTGTGCCTGTGAAAATTCCAACCCAGTCACTGCTGCAGGATGTCGCAGGACAAGCAAGGAAAGAGAAAGTGAGGTTGCCGCACTACTTGCTGAGTTCCAAGCCCAAGTCTCAACCTCTCACAAAGGTAACACAGACGTGGGAACCAAGTTCCCAGAGCCAGTCGGCATCTGATGTAATCCTGACTCCTTGAAGTTGCTGATTTCTAGCAGCAACTGCTATTCACTGTACGTGCAAGATCACCTTTCCATGAAGGCATTCAGGTCACACAGAGATGAGCTAAGGCTGCGCTTTCCGAGAGCCAGCTCACTTGGCTTGGGAGAGGAAATTTATGAGCCAACTCTAAAATCATTGGTAGCTTGAAATCAGCCTGCAGGAGTTCTCACACCATGGAAATCAGCAAATGCGACTGATCAACATTCTTTGCAGAGAGCTGGGTTAACACACACTACTGGATAAGGGGATCATGGGCCACCCTTCTCATGACTCAGGATAAAATCCAAATGACAGCATCACAACAAACCCTGTTTGCTTCTCTACCTCATTAATCTCTACCCTCATTAATTAATCTCTACCCTCATTACTCACTTCAGCCATTAAGAGTTTCTCTTAGTTTTCCAAAACCACCAACCTCCTTCCTTCCTCAGCCTCTAAGATAAAGGTTCCCTTGCATCTCTGCTGGGAATCCTGCCTTCAGCCTACCAATCCAGTTTTGAGAATCTGCCTTCAATTCTTGCATGGCCACACCATGTTCATGGCCACCACAGAATGTATTGCAATGTCCGTAATCGACAACGTGATAGAGTCCCTGGGGACCTTGTTAGCATGCAGATTCTGAGTGACTGGGGCCCCAAAGCCTGCCATTTCCAGCAAGCTCCCAGGTGAGCCCCATGCTGCCAATCTGGGGAATAACAAGGGCATAGACAGTGATTCTCAAAGTGTGATTTCCAGACAAGCAGCATTGGAAGTGCCTGGAAATTTATTACAAAGTCAAATTCATGGACCCCATCCCAGACTTACTGACTGAAAAAGTCCGGGGGGTGGAGTCAGCAATTTGGGTCTTAAGCAGCCTCCTGGCTGATTCTGATGGAAGCTGAAGTTTGGTAATTACTGGCACCAAAAGCATAAAGTTTAGGATCAGGCAAACTCAAGTTTGAAACTTTACTCTGCCTCTTACCACCTGAGCAAATGATGTCTTTCTAGTCCTCTGAACTTGGGCTTCTTTATCCATAAAACAAAGCCTTAAATACCTCCTTACGTGCTCTTGTAAGGTTTACACAAGATTGTTAAAGTCCATTTCCTCCCATGGCCAAACAGTCCTTTTCCTCTAGCATTTGAACCTTTATCTTATCTTGGGAACACAACATAGAAACCCTTTTCTTTGATTTGATTACTGTTTCCTTAACGCAAAGGTGCAAGATTCAGTTGGAGGAAGAGTGAAAACATCCTCTGTTGCATGCGCTGCCATTAATAACATGACTTCATCCCCTTTTGGATTCCATCTTCTCCCGCCATCAGTGAATTTTGGAGTGCTGGAAGAGGGACACACCTATGCCACCACCGTGAAGCTCAAGAACGTGGGAGTAGACTTCTGCAGGTGAGGCCAAGGCACTGAAGGTCTGCTCAAGTCCCCTTCTCCTATGCTTGTCTTCAGATGCCTGCATCAGTGAAGGTTTATTTGAACTGAACTCTAATTACATACACCTTGACTATTGAATCTTCACGTCATTCATTCCATCATTTACTCTTTCATTTATTCATTCATTCTTCATCAGCTCAGTGTTTATCAAGCCTCAACGATGCCGTGGGCCCTTCTCGGCCCTCCCATTTATCATTATTTACACTTTGGCAGAAGCAACTCAGGACTGATCTGCAGTAGCGAAGAGTGAAGGGGAAGTTGTACCAGTGTTACGGGAACTAATGCACAAACCCTGAAAGTCTGTTTCTCAGATCCACCACCAACTGTAATATCAACTGGCATCTGTTTGCCCTCTCTGATCTAAAAGTGGTTTTCATTACCTTATTTCTGCATAACTGAGGCCAAAAGGCGGAAAAAATCACCTGAGTCTTTAGGGTTCCTTTGCCTCTGAAGATCTGACTTGATCATAACCCACAACCTGCCCTTCTAGTTGAAAATACCCTAGATCTGACATTCAGTGACAAGAAAAAGAGTCCTTCCTTTCCAGATCAATAGAATTGTGGAACTTGTAGAGATAGACCTTAGAGACTATTATGAAGGATCAGGGTAATATGTTTTAAGGTCTTGTAGGCTAGAGCAAGGCTGGACCTCAGATCTCCTGTGGACCTGTTCGCCTGGGACATGTTGCTTTATCAGCAAATCTGTGCTCACTGCTTCCTATGGGAATTCAGTCCTTCCCATTGGGGCAATATATTCTGTATATATATATAGGAAAACTCCCAATTACAAAAGCTCCCCTATTCTATTTGTAATTAAACTTGAGCATAAGGTGGGGGGTTTTCCCCCATAAAAAGTGGAATAAATGTTTATTTCAATTGCAGTGTTATGCTCAGAGTTATGCTGTAAGTGGCAAGTCCTTCCAATTTATGATTGGAAAGGACTCAAGATTGGAAATCAGATGAAACACAACTGCAGAGGCATCTAGTTGAAAAGATCCATATCCCATTTTAGTTGAGGCAAATATCCAGCTTCAGGAAATATATTTGTTTCCTCAGAAACAACCAGGCCACCAGATCAGACATTATTGGTTTTTTCGGTTGCTGCCAACAGAGTGGGTGGGGAAAAATAAGAGAATCAACTTGAAACTAATAAAACTCATCCGCGTAGATCCTGTCTACTCAGTGTAGAATTTTAGCTTTTGGATTTCCCTCCTTGGCTTGTTAAATTCAGCCGTTATAGCACAGGCAGCAAAGTCGATGGTAGGAGCGGCAGGATTGAGGTCAACGTGGAGGTAGGCTTTCCCTGGCATTTTAATTTACTCCAGGTCTTTAACCTTCAGGCAGAACCCGCAAACCACAGGAAGGGAAAGAGATCAATAAGCACCACGTGTGAGCATGGGGCTTTTCAAGTTCTCCAAAATTCTCTGAGCCTTTTCTGTTTCTCCTCTGCCCAAACATGCAAGCCCCATACCACGACAGAGCAAGACTGGCTCCCATGCTCCAGTGCTTTCCAAAAGAGCCTTTATTCTTCAGCTTAATGATCTGGCAGTCAGCCTCGGTGTTCACGCCGGTGGCCACGCTGCAGTGCACACAGCAGCCAAACATTCACGACAGTCTGCCCTGAGCGGCTCGACAGCATCCAATAACCAAGGGTGGGAACTGGGGTTGGAGTCTGTTTGACGCTGATGAAAACTGTTGTTGGAAAGGCAGTTGTGAAATGGGCCCCAGATTCTTCTCCCAAGTGGCGATTAGGTTGTTCTCCTAATGGTATGGACCTCCCCCACTCCCAGTCCCACTCCTTTGTAGCAAATATTAACACCTTCCTGATTTTATAACATCCTGGTTGGTTCATTGCTTTTTTCTTATGGCCTAAATTTATTTCCATCTTTTTGCCTGGTAGGTTTAGGGTGAAGCAGCCCCCACCCAGCACAGGACTCAAAGTGACTTACAAACACGGACCTGTAAGTCCTATGAGCTGTCTGTTGTGTGTGTCCGTGTTTGCATGTGTGAATGTGTGCATGTTTCTGGGAAAGTGGGTTTTTTAAATCATTCTATGCATTCGGTTTAAATCATATATAAGTCTAATTTTTCTAGTATCATAAGTAAAAGATTCCTGGTATGGGTATACCGCATGGCTAATGTTGCATACTGCACATAATCGCTGTGAGACAGATCCTATGTGTAAACAGTTAAACTTCCAGCTGTGGAAACTTTTCTGAAGTTCACTTATTTGTCCCAATACTACAGTTATGCACAATTGTATGAAAAATACCTTTTTATAAATTAAATATGATTTGACATGCATTTGGAAAGCTGATTACCTAAAGGTGTCCTATAATAAATTCTTCTGCAAAATGAAAAATCTCTTGGAAAAATACCCTATTTTTTGTATTTTCTATACATTTGGTTTGTTCTTTTACTGCTTGCCAGAGAATTTATTTAATGATATTCTAAGAAATAGTAATATATTAGTCATCAGCTGCCTCATTTCTCCAGAGTTCTGAAAATATCAATTTTAAAATGTCAACCTATTCTAATTTTATTTGCTACATTCCCCAAAATGGGGTGCTTCAAAAAAAAAAATTCTGTATATTGCTACTTGCTTTAAGTTATGATTTCAGAAATGTAGTATCAAGTAAACAAAAGTTTATTAATATATAAATAGACAAAATATAATATATAAAATAATATATAAAACATAATAAAATCACACTTGTAAATCTTAACATTTATTTCTTGGCACATTCCTTCCATTTCATTCAACAAACTTTGAACGCCACTGATAGGGACCGGGGACAGGGGATGTTAAAAATGAGTAGACATATCTAAGTTGCTCCCAGAGCTGGGCACATAGTGGGGATTCAAAATGTATGACTAAGTGACAGAATGAAGTAAGGACATCTGATAGACACATGCTTGTTCATCACAGACAGGGACACGCTTAGTCTCATGGGAATACAGAGCAACAGCATCCACTTCCATAATAAGCATATAGTGTTCACTGAGTCCCAAGACCTTAGAACAGCCACAATTGTATGTTGACCCAGAAGGGTCCATTTGATAGGGTGCAGAATCAGTTGGCCTCTTGTTATGATTGTGCCACCAGCAGCTCAGTCATACTTTTGGTTAATTAACCCTCTGTACCTTGCCTTCCTCATGTGCAAAAGAAGTTGCTTGGACCTGATAATTTCTTAGTCCGTTTCCAGCCCTAATATCTTATGGTCTACAGCACAGTAGTCTGCAGGCTGCAGTTCCAAACAGAAATATCCTTCGGGATTAGCTCCACCAATTCATGAGTACCTCTCTGTCACATTTCATCACTGAACTGTGTCAAGATTCCAGAAACTCTGGAACATAAAGTAAAGGCAAAAATCAAAGCAAGCTCTTCTTCCACTGTTCTGAGAAGTTAGAAAACTTTTTTCATTTAAAGTAGGGGTGATGCCAAAAGTCAAAATGACTGTTGGATCAACCTTTGTAGGTACTAAAAACTCAGCGTGTATTCAAGCTCACTCTCTACTGTTAGGGTTTTTTTAAATTATTATTATTGTTATTTTCTTTTTGACAGTTTTGGCTCTGCAAAAATATAATCTATAGACTCCTCCATATGTAAATCTAACCACTGTTCAGCCTGCTTAGTTGCCAACGCTGAATGAATATGCCCAGGGTCCGGGTAGACCTGAGCGGGGGCAGGATGCCAGCTGCCTTGTGCAGAGTGGTGTCATCCTAGCCCTGCCCTCATTGTTGGGCTGAAGGGCAAAGGGCCTGGTCCTCAGACATGGTGAGTTGGATGCCCTCCAGTTAGCAGACCTTCATAAGTACATTGTTGAAGAAGTTGAAACATTTTTCAGTTCTATTATTTATAAACTATGAAGAAAAAAGTACTTGTATCTAATTGCTTTCCATGTGGTGGTTTCTGATGTATTTTTTCCAGACAGTTGTTCTCAAGTCTGCTTTTTAGCCTACCTCCTGGAGAGGCAGCTTAGAAACACAAACAGCTCTTTCTTTCCTGGCCAGTGTTCTCTTCAAGGAACAAGGCAAGAAGCCCATTCCTTGCTGTGTTTCTTCTTCATTATATATCAGGTTTCTTTGTTGGTCCAGACCTCTTCCACGTAGCTTTCAGACCTAAGCAGTTTGGCATTTAAACTCATTCTGTCTCCCTCTGCTGGCTTTGTCACATCACACGTCCTCCATTAGGCACACTATAAACCAAGAAGCAGGGCAGGGAAGTTGTGGGGTTTAAATTTACCTTTATCTGCAGGGATGCCCATAGGAACTCACTGCTAACATTCAAGAAATAGCACAAGTATGTGCATTGTAAAAGTTTTCCTGCAGTTCACCACAGTACACCGACATTCTCTTCCTAAATAGCATCTGGTTTTCTCCTTCAATTTATCCTGGGTCCCATTTGCTCAATGGAACTCTACCTAACGAACCCACAAAATAACTTTATAAATGCCATCATCCAAAAGCACCAGACATATAGATGAGAAAAAAAGATTAGAGAGTGTAACTAGCCCCAATTCAAGTTAAAACCAAGATGTGAACTCAGATATGTCTGACTCTAAAGCTACCTTGTGTCCTATAGGTGGCAGCTGGTTTGCAGACCGAACTCAAGGTGGAGTTATTTGCCATGGCCGTCGGAGAGGATGGGGCCAAGGGATCAACACACATCTCGCACAATATTGAGATAATGACCGAGCATGATATTCTGTTCTTACCTGTGGAAGCAAATATCCTTTAAAGCTCAATTTTAGTTATAAATAGAGCAAAAATTACATATGAACAATGGGAAAACAGAAGTCAAAATGCTATTCCCTAACCCCCTCATATCCATACTCCATAGCTTCATTAACTCTTTAAGACCACAGAGTTAAATTTCTTAGGATGAAGACTGTGTCTTCACTCATCTTGTAAGTAAGCATCCAGCAAAATGCCAGTTACATAGTACATGCGCAGTAGTAACTGTGAGTTGAGCAAATGCCACTGTCAGTGGCTCTCTGTGCTATCAGACAAGCAGAGTGGTTTTGAAAAGCAAGTCTGTCATCAAAACAAACTTGTAATCTTGTTAGGGAGTAGGAGATACTTTATTATAAAGGTTAAATGAATATTCACAGAATTATATATATACACCTTCATATTGTTATCTCTTTCATGTGGATACCACACAGAGATCAAGTAAACTATTATATGCAAGGTACTTATGGAAGATTTTTTCATATACAAAAATGGCAATTGGACTCCTTCTTAAAAGACTTACATAATCTAGAATCAGAAATAAAGTGCTCCCATTTGATTCCTATATTATTTTGTACTCCAGTGACATGAAACATATAGTACTTTGTGTTGTAGTTATGCATCTATTTGGTATTTGAGCTGGGTCTTATAAAAATGCAAAAACTTTTTATGAAAAGAGACTTAAAATGAACAAATCCACAGCAATAAGAGAGCACCAGGTGTCAGGAAAGGTAGGAAGCTCCATTTGTTGAGAACTTAGGGAGTATTAGGAAACATAGTGGGATGTTGGTTGGAATCAAATTGTGGAAGAGTCTGAATCCCTGCTTAAACTTTATCATATAAGCAAGAGTGAATCACTGAAGATTTCTGATCCAGCATATTTTTATACAAAGAATCCAGGGCACCTGGGTGGCTCAGTGGGTTAAAGCCTCTGCCTTTGGCTCAGGTCATGATCCCAGGGTTCTGAGATGGAGCCCCGCATCAGGCTCTCTGCTCAGCAGGGAGCCTGCTTCCTTTCCTCTCTCTCTGCCTGCCTCTCTGCCTACTTGTGATCTGTCCGTCAAATAAATAAATAAAAATCTTTTTTTAAAAAAATGAATCCAGTGTTACTATGCTGGATATGTTGAAGAAGAGCAACTGGTTGCAAATTTCTATTTGCAAAGGGCCATTGGAAGGCCACTTCAGTAAGCCAAGTATAAGGACAGAAACTATCATGTGGCAAAAGTGGAAGAGAGACATGGGTGAAAAGACATTTGGCAGGGGAGTGGCGGGGGGTAATGCTGTAAAATCTGAGGTGGAAGCCATTGATAGAAGGAAGTAAGTGGACATAAGAGTTCCACTCTAAGATTTTGGGCTCAAGTAAAGAATCATGGATATGCAGGTGTGGATCTTGATTGAGGAGTTAGAGCTGGAAATGTAATCATTTTAAGCATCACACACAGAGGTGATAACTGAAGATAAGGGAAAGGAGCAGAGATTGCGGTCTGTTTAGTATGTAGGAGGAAGAAGAGGAAGCAGTGGAGACAGAGTAAGCAAATTAGAAAGCCAAGAAATATCTCAGAAGCCATAGAATTTCAAGAAAAATATGGACATAGTTGACAGATGCTATAGAGATGTCAAGTAGATCTCTAGATTTGGCTGAAAGAAATGAATCAGGAGAGAAATGTTAAATAATATGAATGAGACGTAATTGAAGCAGCAATATCCAAAGAAGAGCAAAAGAATGATCAGGAACAGAGATGAAGGGTTGGTCTTGGTGAGGGAGTCGGCAAAGATGGCTAAGATTCCAGACATTCTGAGGTGAAGGGGAAATTTAGGGGAACTTGTGTCAAAGGACCTTGATTTCACAGTAGAAATGGAGCTGAATTCATTTGTCCACTTGTTTCAAAGGTAAGTGTCTCTAATTTGCTAGGAACTGTTCTAGGCAGTGAACAAGAGACAAAAATCCCTGCCCTCTTGTAGCTTACATTTCGTTGTGGGGGGGGGGGAGTCTGTATACAAAATAAGTAAAATATGGGCCATACTGGTGCTAAGTACAATAGAGAAAAATGAAAAGTAGGAAAGAGGGTACAGGGAGTGTTAAGGAGGATTCCTATTTAATAAAAGTGAGAAGACCTCACTGGGGATGTGAGGTTCCCCCCCCATATTGGTGGCAGGGTTCTTCTGTAGTGATAGAAGGAAAATAACCAAAGAATAAGAAGTTTTTTCCTCCAGGAATTAAATCAAGTCTTCATATCCTCATCACAGATTATTGGATGCTTATTTAGACTACCTGATCCCTGCTGCCAGTCACAGCAATTAAGTCATTTTGCATTTATGCTAATAAAACATCTATTTCCTGCTCATAGATTAAAGGTACCTATCAGTTAGGCGCAGATAAAGGAGGAAGAGAGTTTTATTAGATCTTTTATCTACTTCTAAAGTCAAAGTGAGAATTCATAGCCCATTTCCCGAAATCTGTCCCTATCCCTGGATGTTGATGTGATTTGGGACCTGGTTATGGTGACTGGTGGCTCCCATAGAAGGACTAGCCACAGTCAGCAGAGAAGCGTACACTGGGTCAACAGGAGAAATCTAGGAAATCAATATCCATCCTACATCCCCTAAGCCTAGGATTCACATTGCATAGAAAAGTACCCAAAATTGAGCTAATGATGCTAGAGAGGAGGTTCTGATTCTAAAATGTAATCTGAGTTTGTATATACAAATCATTTGGTCATGAAAGTCATATTCCTTAATGAGTATTTTACCAGTTTTAGCAGGTAGCAATTATGATAACAGACCCAAAGATTTTCCTCAGGGAAAAGAAAATCCCATGGTCCACAGGACTTCTACGATTTCTTCCTCTACACTTGGAGTCTTCATGTCCCGTAAAATTTCTCAACGTTAAATCCAGTAAGTACAAACGGGAACTTGATCTTCAGCCATTCAAATGTGAGGCCTTAGACCTCATGTTTGGTCTTCTCTTATAGCCAGAAACCAATAAGCCACTTAATCTGGTGGGATGGAAATACTGGTTTTCAATAATTAGAATAGCTACTCCCATGTATACATGATCATATCTAATCTTCAGACTAGCAGTAAGATAGCTGTTATCTTTCCCGCTTTATAAATAAGGAGTGAAGCTCAGAGAATCTTAAGTAGATCATGTAAAAATCTAATCTGCTTCAGTGTGATTCTAAAGTTTGCTCGTTTAAGCACTGTTTTCAGTGTTAAGCTGACCTTCCAAAAAGCACGAGCAGCAACACAGGGATGTCCTTCTGGACTGGAAAATTTACAATTAAGCCTATGGTTGTCAAACATTTTGGACACGAGATTCTTTAAATATTCTTAAAAATTAAGTATCCCGAAAAGCTTTCATTCACATGGGTCTTATCTATCACAATTACCAAATTGGAATTAAAACAGAAAAAAATTTCTATGTAAAAACCATAATAAAGCCAATATATTAACAGATTTTTTAAATGAAAAATAACTATTTTCTGTAACAAAGATTTATTACTCATGAGACATTGTTTTACATTTTTATAAATTTCTTCATTGCCTGGCTTAATAGAGCACGGCTGGGTTCTCCCTCCTGCTCTATATTTGGTCTGTCACGATATCAGACATCACACAGCCCCTGGAAAACTCCACTGGATGCTCATGGAGAAAAAGCCAGAAAGCCTCTTGTATTAATTTCCTAGAGCTGCTGTAACAAATTTGTACTAGTTTCTAGGGGCGGCCATGACAAAGCAGCATAAACCAGGTGGTTTAAAACAAGATATTCTCTTGTAGTTCAGGAGGGCAGAGGGCCAAAATCAAGGTGTCGGGGGTGGGAGGTGGAGGTTCCTTCTGGAGACTGAGGGAGAATTTGTTCCATGCCCCTCTCCTAATGTCTGGTGGTTGCCAGGAATTCTTTGGTGTTCCTTGGTTTATTACTACATCACTTTAATCTCTTCCTCTGTCTCAAATTCTTCCTGGTGTATATGTTTCTGCCTGTCTCCTTATAAGAATATCACTCATTAGATTTAGGGGCTACCCTAATCCTGAGTGTCATCTTAAGGTCATCTTCACAGTTTCTGGCAGACATACCCAGTGTAATTGGCTTCTGATCCCCCAATATTCCTATCTATCTCATGTGCAAGATATGTCCATCCCATCCCAACATTCCCCAAATTCTTCACCCGTTCCAGCATTAACCCCACACCTAAATTCTCATCAAAATAAGCATTAACTCAGTTTCACATCTCATCCCTCTAAATCAAGTATGGGTAAGATGCTGGTATGACCAGCCTCAGTCTCCCTTCCATTGGTGGATGTGTGGAGCTAGAAAATAAGCTGTCAGCTTGCAACATCTGCTGGTGGAGAAAGTATAGGATAGATATTCCCAAAAGGAAGAAAGTGGAAGGAATAGAGTCACTAGGCTAATTTCATGAAGTTTCAAGGCCTTAGAATAATCATTTGTGGCATGATCTGCCTTCTGGGCCCGCAGAGGCTTCACCAACCCCAACCTCCAGGCCTTCAGAAGCCCCCACCCTCTCCATCCTCAGCCTGGGACAAAGTCTTACCCTTTGGGCAGCTCATTTCCTGCTTACAGAATCCCAGAAGTCTGGCAGCCTTCCTTCATCTTGTCCTATCTCCCTGTCAAGGCCAAACCAGCAGCATTTCTGCTCATGTAGCATTCTCAAAAACCTGTCAGTCTTCATGGAAGTCAAGGAGATCCACGTCATTAGACACGAGGCTTCTCCACAGATCCTTCCTGGATAACTGCACTTCTATTCCTGGCTTCTGCTGAGATGCCGGATTGGGTCTGTGGTCATAAACCTAATCTCTCCAGCACACACATCCTTGGTGACCACTCCAGGGTATGCCTTTGCAATGTGTTGGCAGTATGGACAGAACGTTAATTTTCGAACTCATCATGTTTTAGTTCCTTTTTCTAACCAGTTCCTTCCTCAAATTCTTTCTTTCCCCTTGCATTTTACTATAAGCAGCAAGAAACCAGGCCACATCTTTCATTTTTGCTTGGAAACCTCATTGTTTACAAGTTCTTCTTTAAACCAAGAAGCAGAACACAATTCAGCCAAGGTTTTTGCCACCTTTTAGCTTTTCCTCCAGTGTCCGACAACATGTTCATTTCTGAGGTTGCACCAGAAGCACCTTTAATGTTTATACTTCTATCAGTATTTTTGTTCATGGTGATGTAGAAATTCTCCGAGACGACAGAAACTTTCTCTGCTGCCGCCATGGCCTCCTTCTGAACCGTCACCAAAATTGTTTTTAAGTCCTTATGTCTACTAATGATCATTTAAAGATACTTAGACTTTTTAATCACACTTCTCAAAATTCTCCCTTTACTCACTGCCCAATTCCAAAGCCACTTCCACAAATTTAGGCCTTTGTTCCAGCAGCATCCCACTTCCTGGTATCACTGTTAGTTTCCTGAGGCTTCATCGCTTCTCGGCCTTTTGGCTAAGATCAAGTGTAGTTTCCTGAGGCTTCATTACCACAACCTGATTTAAGACAAGTTAGTATTTCCTTGCAGTTCAGGAAACCAAAGCGTTCAGGGCTGGTTCCAGCTAGAGGCTGAAGAATTTGTTCCTGCTGCTCTCCTAGCTTCTGGCAGTAGTCGGTTCTTGGTGTGCCTTGGCTAAAAGCTACATCACGCCAATTCCAGTCTCAGCCTCTGTGGTCACATGGCCTCCTTCCCTGTGTCTCCTCACACTACATTCTTACATGGCAACAGTCACTGAATTTAGGGCCCACTTCAATCTAGTATGACCTCATCTTAACTAACTACCTTTATAAAGACCCTATTTCTAAATAAGGTTACATTCACAGGTTCTAGGTAGATGTAAATTTTTGGAGACCACTCTTCAAACTACTACAGATTTTAATATTGTTTTGAGAATATTTCTGACCTTGCAAACTCCTTGAAAAAGGGTCTTATAGACCCCGAGAGGTCTTAAAATATACTTTGGGAACCAGTGAAATCACAGTTTATGTCAGTTCTACTCTATGACTTTTGGAAGTTACTCTAAACTGAGAAATGGTGAAATCTACATCGATAGCTAGACAACTCTGAACTACAGAACAGCGTTTGAATAGATACATAATTCCTGTTGGCACCAATATATCCTAAGTAATTTCGTGAATCTATCTAATAGAAGAAATGTCTTAAGTGATGTTGCCTTTACGCCTCTGTTCATAGTATCAGAGTTAATGTGATTGAAAGATGCCCATTATACTTATTCTTTTATTATAAAGACAAATATCTAGTGTAAAGATTCTAATATCACCAAGAGCTAACAGAAAATATTTTAGTCTTTTTCTTTCCCATCCCTTCTAATGTGTGTGTGTGTACTGGAATCATTCTGTAGTTTTAGATCTCGTGTAGTTCACGCAGTAACAAGAGTACCGTTCTTGTGTTTGAGCCAGTAACCACTTCACAGTAACTTTATGAAGGTAGATACTTATGTGCCTAATTTATAGATGAGGAATCCAAAACATCACATTACGTAATTCGCTGTATAGAAGCTCTATTAGTTATCTGTTCCTACATAACAAATTACCCCAAAACTTACTGGCTTAAAGCAACAGACACTTAAGATCTCATAGCTTCTGTGGTTCCAGAATCCAGACAGAGCTCAGTTGGATCCTCTGGCTTACCTAGGAATGAATGTGCTTTCAGCCCACTGAGATAGTCGTCAGCAGGATGTGGTTCCTTGCCACGTGAGGCTCTCCTAAAGGAATCTCACGGCAGGGCAGCTGGGTTTATCAGAACAAGAAGAGCCTGAGAGTGTGAGCAAGGCAGAATTCAGTGTTTTATAACCCAGTCCTGGAACAGACATCCTATTGTTTGCTGTATTCTGTTCTTCAGAAGCCAGTCTCTAGGTCCTGCCCACACTCACAGGAAGGAATTACACAAGGGCAACTTCCATGTGACCTAACAAGGGCTGGGGCCAGTGACTGTTGGACCATGTGTGCTCAGTGTTTGCTCAGTCCTAAAATCACATGAGAGCTGCTTGCAGCCCACATTTCAGAAATAATGACAGAACTTAGAACATAAGGTGATGTTATTCCTAAGAACCTCAGTCTCATCTCAAAACTTGGGATCTTTAATTGTGAGGAAAGGGGGCAGGTTGTGGATAGTGTATGTAGGCCAGGTGGCTTCTTCCTGAGTTTGTGGTTGGCCTGGAAAGGTTACACTGAGCAGGCTCATCAGTTGTACTGATAAGGAGGTGGAACCCTACATACAGTTTTGAGCCCAACGACAGAGACACCACTGCCTCCTTGGTCACTGTCCTACACCCTCTCCCAGGTTTAGAGATTTCTTTGGGAGATCTATGACTTAGGACACTTGAAC
This sequence comes from Mustela putorius furo, assembly GCF_011764305.1. NCBI lineage: Eukaryota > Metazoa > Chordata > Mammalia > Carnivora > Mustelidae > Mustela > Mustela putorius. The sequence goes on from NW_025421424.1 coordinate 4,031,256, forward strand.
TGAGAAACCATTTAATAACCAAGTACACCAAGCACCTAACTTCCAGCCAGGGAATCTCAAAATGGTTAAGCGTTACCTTCTTTACATAGAGACATATATAAAGATATAAAAGCTTAGATGTTCTATGCCCAATAAACCATTCATGAGGCTTTTCTCTATGGCATCAGCAGCTTCTACAGCTAGCTACACTGCATAGTTTGCAAGGTGTGTTACTCGTTACATGGTTCTGGTACTAAGGACTGAATCTAGCCAATGACCAGCTAAGTCAGTAAATGCTGACTTAATGACTAGAAACTGGCTTGGCTTAAAAATTTTAAGAAGTTTTTTTTTAAAGATTTTATGTACTATTTTAGAGTATGAGTGGGGAGAGGCCAAGGCAGGAGAAATTAGCTGAAGCAAACTCTGTGGATCACAGAGCCCGACAAGGGGCTTTTGATCCCACAACTGCAAGATCATGACCTGTGCCAAAACCGAAAGTCAGATGCTGAGCCACACAGGGGCCTCTAAAATCTACTTTATAACTGACTAGTTAACCTCAAACCTTTAGGGTTAAGGAGATTCAAGTATTTTGACCAAAAGTTAGAGCTCAGTTACTTCCTGTACACATCATTTCATCTGTCCTAAGCTCTCCTTCTCTTTGGTTTGTGTAATACCTACCAGACAGACACACCTTTAAATCCCCTACTGTTCATCTTACCTAAGCTATGGGAAAGCAACACTTTTATTAAATACAAGTAGAGTACCCTCCTGACCTTGTTTTGGTTTGGAAAACATCAAAAACATTAATGGGAAATGCTAGTTTCCTATTTTCTGATGAACACTTCCAAGCGCAAACGTGATACGGATCCAGCCTTTGCTCATTGAAGAATTAGGATATCTTTCAATAAGTAACTAACTCTCCTCCCTAGTGACAGGAACAGATGCTTAAAGAAAAGGCTGCTTCTTCAGACGAGAAGCACCTAGAATCCACTATCTCTTCTCTTACCTTTTTGTAGTTAAGCATCAGGAACTCTATGTTACAATAATCTTTACTTATATTCTGTGCAACGAATAATACCACCATGTTCCTTACCTTACTTCAGTGACTGTGTTGTTATGGTCAGGAACTGTACCAGACTTGTGGCTAGGGACCATCAGATAACCACACCACAAGAACTGCAGTTCTGAAACTGGCAAGAAAATGGTGGCACCACAATATAGCATCTTAAATGAAATGGACAAATTCACAGGACACCTGATTGGAGAAGATACACAGAGAGAAAAGATGGCAGTGGAGCAGGAGTACCCTATGCTCATTTTGTCTAATGATAAAATCACTATAAATACCCCAGAAATCAACCTTACGACTGACAGACAAGCTCCACAACTAAAGGGAGAGAAGAGGCCACATCAAAGAAGCAGGAAGTGTGGAAATGTGTTTTAGGGGAGAAATGGATCATGGCTGCTGTGGAGGGGAGGGAACTGTGGTCGTGGAGAAGGGCAGGAGAGAGCAGCAGCCAGGGGGGCAAATCCAGGAGAATATTTCCTAGAAGCCATTGGCTTGGAAAATGAGAAGGCTTAATTTCTTTGGGTTCTTACAAAGAGTGAGACTTAAAGCCTGGAGTTTTAAAGGTCAACAGGTTTGGCTGGGATAGAGCCCAGAGGGTACTGTGGTGCCCCAGAAGAGAAGGCAGGCAAACGACCTGGGGGCAAACAGCATGGAAACAGCCATCTGGAAAAAATGCATAGGATATGGGTGTGTGTGTGTGTGTGTGTGTAGGGGGCGGATTATCAATATTCAGATACCTCTCTGAAAACAAAGGAGCTGGCTGGTGACATTTCCCTTGAGCCAACACCCCTCACCCCCCCAAAACACACCCATCAGAAGGAAGCAGCTCAGCACTGACACTGGCTGTCTAACTTGCTTACAACAGACCCCACACCCCTGTGCTCTTAGGACTGCCTTCTTAGTCAAGCTTGCCTCAGCTGTAATGTGGTGGGCCACTACCCCCGAATATCAGCACAAACCCCTACCCACACACATCTCTCCACCAGAGTTCTGCAGGGCCTCAGTTTTGGTGGAGTGGTGTCAAAACTCATTTCATAGGTAGACCAGAGTATACCTAGTTAAAACTCACCACATTCAGGCCAGGGACCAAACACTGTCCACAGCAAATAAGGAGAGCCTCTACAGAGGACTGGCCTAAAAGACAGAACGGCCAAAACACAACAGCAGAGTGTAGGCAGCACACACTGGAGACACTCCCTGAAGCACCAGCTCTGAGCACTACATGACCTCTTTTTCAAAAAGACCATTACTTTCAGGAGCAGAAATCCTAATGGGCTTTTCTAACACATAGAAAAAAGTAGAGATTAGACACAATGCCAAGACAGAGTAATTTATTCCAAATGCAAGAACAAGATAAGGCCACAGACAGAGATAAAAGCATAACAAATATAAGTAACATAACTGATGGAGAATTTAAAGCAACAATCATAAGGATACTCACTGGGCTTGAGAAAAGAACAGAAGATATCAGTGATATCTGATATCAGAATCAGAAATGAAGAATGAAGAATGCAATAAATGAGACTGGAAACAGGTTTGATGCAATGAAGAGTAGGCTGGAAGAAACAGAGGAATGAATTAACAAGAAAACAAAGGAAAATAATGAAGCTGAAAAAAACAAGAAAAAGAATTATGTAACATGAAAATAGACTTAAGGAACTTAGTGACTCCATCAAATGTAGTAACATTCCTATCATAGGTGTCTCAGAAGAGAAAGAGAGAGAAAGGGGGGCAGAAAACTTATTTTAAGAAATAACAGCAGGGGCGCCTGGGTGGCTCAGTGGGTTAAAGTCTCTGCCTTCGGCTCAGGTCATGATCCCAGGGTCCTGGGATGGAGCCCCGCATCGGGCTCTCTGCTCAGCAGGGAGCCTGCTTCCCCCTCTCTCTCTGACTCCCTCTCTGCCTACTTGTAATCTCTGTCTGTCAAATAAATAAATAAAATTTAAAAAAAAAAAAAAGAAAAGTAACAGCAGAGGGGCACCTGGGTGGCTCAGTGGGTTAAGCCTCTGCTTTCTGCTCAGGCCATGATCTCAGGGTCCTGGGATTGAGCCCCGCATGGGGGGGGTGGTTCTCTGCTCAGCAGGGAGCCTGCTTTCCCTTCTCTCCCTTCTCTCTGTGCCTGCTGCTCTGCCTACTTGTGATCGCTCTCTGTCCAAAAAATAAAAAATAAAATAATAATACTAGAAAACTTCCGAATCTGGGGAAGGAAACAGATATTCAGATCCAGGAGGCACAGGGAACTCCCATGAAATCAACAAAAACAGGTCAACAACAAGACATGCTATAATTGAATTTGCAAAATATATTGATAAAAAAATCTTAAAACCAACAAGACAAAAGAAATCCCTAACTTATAAGGGAAACCCATAAGGCTAGCTGGAAGTTTCTCAAGAGAAATTTGGCAAGCCAGAAGGGAGTGGCCTGATATATTCAAAGTGCTGAATGGGAAAAATCTGCAGCCAAAAATACTCCATCCAGCAAAACTATTGTTCAGAATAGAAGGAGAGAAAGAGCTTCCCTGACAAAAATGAAAGGAATCCATGACCACTAAACCAGCACTGCGAGAAATATTAAAGGGGACTCTGAGTGCAAAAGAGAGACCAAAAGTGGCAAAGGTGAGAAAGGGTCTGAGAAAATCTCCAGAAATGAGAAAATAAGTAATAAAGTGGCAATAAATACATGTCTATCAATAATTACTTTTAATGTAAATAGACTAAACAACCAAAAGACACACAAAATGGATAAAAAAAGACTCCTCTATATGCTGCCTACAAGAGGGTCATTTTAAAGACACCTACAGATTGAATGTGAGGGGGTAGAGAACTTTTTATCAAGCAAATGGATGTCAAAAGAAAGCCAGAGGAGCAATCCATCTATTGGAAAAACAAGACTATAAAAATGGATAGAGGCTATAAAAACAAAGGGGACACTCCAATAAGAAGATGTAACAATTGTAAATATTTATGTCCCCAAATTGGGAGAACCCCCACATATAAGACAATAACAAAAATAACAAACATAAAGGAACTATATGGATTATAACAATAATAGTAGGGGACTTTAACACTCCATTCACAACAGTGGACAGATCACCTAAACAGAAAATCAACAAGGAAACAATGGCTTTGAATGATGCAGATGGACTTAAAAGACATATTCAGAACATTCCATTCTAAAGCAGAATACAAATTCTTTTCAAGTACATTCTCCAGAAAAGATCACATATTAGGTCACAAAACAGGCTTCAACAAATACAAAAAGACTAAGATCATACCTACCTTTTCTGACCACCATACTATGAAACTAGAAGTAAAGTGCAAGAAAAAAATCTGGAAAGACTACAAATACATGGAGGTTAAACAACACGCTTCTAAAACCATGAATGGGTTAACCGGGAAATCAAAAATACAAGGAAACAAATGAAAACAAAAATGTAACAGTCCAAAATCTTTTGGATGCAGCAAAAGTGGTCCTAGAGGGAGGCACATAGCAATACAGCCCTTCCTCAAGAAGAAAATTTTCAAATAAACAACCCAAGGAGCTGGAAAAAGAAGCCTAAATCCAGCATAAGGGAAGTAATAAAAATTACAGCAGAAATATGTGATATAGAAACTAAAAAAACAACAGATCAGATAGATGACATTAAGAGCTGGTTCTTTGAGAAAAATCAGTAAAACTGATAAATCTCTAGCCAGATATATCAAGAAAAAAAGAGAAAGGACTCAAAATCACAAATGAGAGATGATAAATTAACAATTATAAGATAATATTATGAAAAATTATATGCCAACAAACTGGACAACCTGGAAAAAATGGATAAATTTCTGGAAACATATAAACTACCAAAATTGAAACAAGAATAGAAAACGTGAGCAGGTTGATAATCAACCAACAAAAGTCCAGGCCCAGAGGGCTTCACAGGGGAATTCTACCAAACATTTAAAGATTAATACCTATTCTTCTCAAGCTGTTCCAAAAAATGGAAGAGGAAAGAAAACTTCCAAATTCATCCTATAACACCAGCATTAGCCTGATACCAAAACTAGATAAAGATTCCACTAAAAAAGAGAACTAAAGGCCAACATCCCTGATGAACATGGATGCAAAATTTCTCAATAAAATAATAGCAAACTGAATCCAACAGTACATTAAAAGAATCATTCACCACAATCAAGTGGGATTTATTCCTGGGCTACAAGGGTGGTTCAACATATTCACAAATCAATCAACGTGATACACCACATTAATAAAAGAAAGGATAAGAACCATATGAGCCTTTCAATAGACGCAGAAAAAGCATTTGACAAAGTACAACATCAATTCATAATAAAAACCCTCAACAAAGTAAGTTTAGAGGGAACATATTTCAACATAATAAAGACCATATATGAAAAACCCACAGTTAATATCATCCTCAATGTGAAAAACTGAGAACTTTTCCTCTATGGTCAGGAACGCGACAGGGATGTCTACTCTCACCACTTTTATTCAACACAGCCACAACAATCAGACAACAAAAAGAAAGAGAAGTCATCCAAATTGCAACAAAGAAGTAAAACTTTCACTATTTGCAGAAGACCTGACACTATGAAAAAACGTGAAAAACTCCACTAACAAAACTGCTAGAACTGATAAACAAGTTCAGTAAAGTTGGAGGATACAAAATCAATATACAGAAATCTGTTGCATTTCTATACACTAGTAATGAAGCAGGAGAAAGAGAAATCAAGGAACCAATCCCATTTACAATTGCACCAAAACCAAGATACGTAGGTATGGTACTGGCACAAAAATAGACACATAGAACAAGAGAAAAGAAAACCCAGAAACAGACCCACAACTATATGGTCAATTAATCTTTGACAAAGCAGGAAAGAATATCTGATGTCAAAAAGATAGTCTCTTTAAAAAGTGGTGTTGGGAAAACCAAACAGAAACATGCAAAAGAAAGAAACTAGACCACTTCCTTAAATCAAACATAAAAATCTATTCAAAATGGATTAAAGACCTAAATGTGAGACAGGAAACCATCAAAATCCTGGAGGACACAGGCAGTAACCTCTTTGGACACTGGCCATAGCAACTTCTAGATATTGCTCCTGAGGCAAGGAAAATTAAAGCAAAAATAAACTATTGGGACTTCATCAAAATAAAAAGGTTCTGCACTGTAAAGAAAACAGTTGACAAAACTAAAGGGCAATAAAATGGGAGAAGATATTTGCAAGTGACATATCTTTTTTTTTTTTAAAGATTTTATTTATTTATTTATTTGACAGACAGAGATCACAGTAGACAGAGAGGCAGGCAGAGAGAGAGGAAGGGAAGCAAGCTTCCTGCTGAGCAGAGAGCCTGACGCGGGACTTGATCCCAGGACCCTGAGATCATGACCTGAGCCGAAGGCAGTGGCTCAACCCACTGAGCCACCCAGGCGCCCCGCAAGTGACATATCTGATAAAGGGTTAATATCCAAATACATAAAGAACTTATCAAATTCAACACCCCAAAACAACTAATCCAATTTAAAAACGTACAGAAGACATGAATAGTTTTCCAAAGAAGACATAGTTGGCCAACAGATAGATGAAAAGATGCTCAACATCACTTACCAAAGAAATGCAAATCAAAACCACAATGAGGTATTACCTCACACCTGTCAGAATTGATAAAATCAACAACACAAGAAACAAGTGTTGGCGAGGATGTGGAGGAAGGAGAACTCTGCCCTGCTGGTGGGAATGCCAGCTGGTGCAGCCACTCTGGAAAACAGCATGGAGCTTCTTCAAAAAATTAAAAACAGAACTACTCTATGATCCAGCAACAGAACTACTCTATGATCCAGCAATTGCACTACTGGGCATGTACCCAAAGGATACAAAAATACTAATTCAAAAGGATATATGCACCTTCAGCTGTTTATAGCAGCATTATCTACAACAATCAAATAGGGAAACAGACCACATGTCCATCCACTGATGAATAAGATGTAGTATACACACACACAATGGAATATTACTCAGCCATAAAAAAGAATGAAATCTTGCCATTTGCTATGATGTGGATGGAGCCAGCCAGTATAATTCTAAGTGAAATTAAGTCAGAGAAAGACACCATATAATTTCACTCATATGTGAAATTTAAGAAAAAAACAAAAGAGCAAAGGGTGGGGGGGGGGACAAACCAAGAAAAACAGATTCTTAACTATAGAGAATAAACTGATGGTTACTGGAGAGGAGGTGGGTGGGGGGATGGGCTAAACAGGTAATGAGGATTAAGGAAGGCACTTGTGATGAGCACCAGATGTTCTACGGAAGTGTTAAATCGATGTGCTGGGCGTGTGCCTCTAATATTACAGTATATATTAACTAACTGGAATTTAGATAAATCTTTTAAAAAAACATCAAAAAAAGGTCACAGAAGTCTGCACAGAACTGCAACAAGGTTGGGGCAGTAACTTAAAAACTTCCAACGAATAGAAGTCAGGCCCAAAGGAATGTGTCCATTTCTTCTAGAATATTCCCACCTCCCCAAATTCTTACCATGCATGTACATATGTATGTATGTATTTATATCGCATCAATCACCCAGAAGCCTGGCAAGGCATCTCAGCTTGACTACAGTTTAATTAGAAACAACTATTTGGAGAATTATAAAAAACTAGCAATTAGATATTTTTATAAACCAATGTAACCCCTTGTAAGAGGTAAAGTTGAAAGAGGGTGTTTTAGTGAATTTTTATGGTCTTTTTCAGCTCTGTAAGTCCAAGACTGCATTTAATGGATGAGGGCAATCAATTGTGCACCTGACACTCTCTGAAGAGGCAAAACGTACTACAAAGAGTAACACATCATTAAATCTTCTGTTATCACAGAAATAAGCAAAACTCTTGAAATGTTCATTTCAGCTCTAGTAAAAAACTAGTTAAAAAAAATAAAAAGAGTTCATTGTTCCCTGCTGGAATACAATGGAACAACTCCTGAAGGGCTCAACCTTCAGGGGCATGGGAAGATTTTACATTATCATCCCCAGCAGTCCGCACTGGGCTTTTCTTCAGGCAAAGCTGGGAACCACATCCTGACACCTTCTGTAACCAAACAAACTCTTGCTACTTGGTTATTTTCAAGTTGACACCAATTCTACTGTTTAGAAGTCCTTTTAAATAAAAAGAAAAGGGCACCACATTTGCCACATTTGAGTTCTAAGTGTATGTTAAAATTAGCTTCTCCCTCTTTTTCCTCTTCCTCTTCTTTTCTTCCAACTGGCTGGTCGCATCAGCAAAAAACATAACTTCACTTTTTGCCTCACATTCCCTCTTGAGATATTCAAGACCTGCCATGTTGAATCCAATAACATCCTGGGGGGTGGGGGGAGCAGATAAGAAAAATTAAATGACCCTTCTCTGACTTCATTCAATACAGCAGTATATGTGAGTCAGGAGAACCAATGCTTCAGGTGTTCTTACTCATCCCTCGTCTAAGGTCTTTCTGGTCTGGTTTTATTTTCTTTTTTCTATTGCTACCAGCTCCAACAAAAATCTTCCCTCAAATACTGACAGATGTCTGGTCAGTACCACCAGAGACAAGGCACAGCTCACTGTGCTACTTCTAAGTCACACACACTCACTCACACACACACACACACCCCTCCCTAGTTACACACACACACACACACACACACACACACACACACACACACCCCTCCCTAGTTACACACACACACACACACACACACACACCACCCCCCCCCACCCCCCCTCCCTAGTTACTATACTTCTACAAGGATACCTACCCGGACTTGGCTGACTTTTGAAATAGTTGTTTCCTTTAACTTTTCAATCAGATGTCTGGTCAGTACCACCAGAGACAAGGCACAGATCACTGTGCTACTTCTAAGTCACACACACTCACTCACACACACACACACACCCCTCCCTAGTTACTATACTTCTACAAGGATACCTACCCGGACTTGGCTGACTTTTGAAATAGTTGTTTCCTTTAACTTTTCAATCACTGGCACAAGCATTTGGTTACTAGTAATCTGCCCAAAGTGAATCCTAATATGAAAACAAAACAGTCACGTTACAAAGAGAGGTAGTGGTTCTGGCTCTGCTTACCCCCTTCTAGAAAAGCAAATTGACAATATCAAAGTAAAACAACAACAAAAAACCCAAAAGGATTCATTTTACCCTATCATCATGGCAATACCGAAATGCTGGCAAAAAACAGCTAAAGATATTTCTCCCGTTACTCAGTTTTATCTGATGTTAATTTTAACACTACTATCCTAAGTTATGACATATTTGACTCATTTGCAAAGCTGGCTCTTTGCACAGCCATCTACCATGTGGCCACAGACTCTGATAATAGTATTTTATGGAGCACTCAGAGAGAAATGAGGACTCTAAGAAATGCTAACTCAACTAAGGTTTATTAATATTTCTAGTGAAGCCTCAGCAAAAAGGAGTTCCTGATCAGTGTCAGACTCCGACCTAGAATCCAAGATGACATCCATGAACTCATGCCCCCCAGTGCACATCCTCAAGCTCAGGGCCCACTGCAGGTCCTGTATGGCACTCCCCATCCACGACCCCCCCCCGACATGCTCAAAGCCCTCACAGTGTCTCACTTAGAATCAGTAACCCTGATTTCAAAAGTACAGAGGCCAGAGTGAAAAGAGATTATCAGTAGCATTGTTGAGTACCACCGTAAGGCTCAGGATTAAAATAGGGCAACAGAATACTAGAAACATACCATTATCTTTCTTTTGCTACTATCTTGATGGAATAAAAGGAACAAAGAACTAAGAAGCATGAAAATAGATCAATTCAAATACCAATTCATTAAATATACCTGTTTGGATTTTTTTTTTTTTTTAACTATTTGGAATTGGCTGATCAGTTTGTATTTTGTCTTCATAAGAGCGTTTTAAAGAGTGTTCTCTCTGTTTCTGTTCTCTGCTCTAACAGTTGGAGTCTGGGGTGCAGAGAGAAGGATACAAGAAGGGTATATTTTAAACTCCTATAAAATACATTCTGGGGTATCTGGGTGGCTCAGTGGGATAAAGCCTCTGCCTTCGGCTCAGGTCATGATCCCAGAGTCCTGGGATTGAGCCCCACATCGGGTTCTCTGCTCAGCATGGAGCCTGCTTCCTCCCTTTCTCTCTCTGCCTGCCTCTCTGCCTACCTGTGATCTGTCTGTCAAATAAATGAATAAAATTTAAAAAAATCATTCTTCTCAATTACACACTAAGAGGAACTGTTCATATTTAAGAATAATCGAAAAAACATATTTTGTTTCTTCCTTCTCTCCCTGTATGCCCTTACTTTTCCATTTGTTTCTACACAGACCTGAAACATAAAGTCACTGTTCCTTACAATGCTGTTATGAGGACAAAACTCAATTGTTTTGCTTAGAGTAAAAAACAAACAAACAGACAAGCAAATAAAAAAAAACACATATGAGACAAACTGGCCATTCAGTAATAGGTTCTCAGCAAACAGATAAGGACAAGAGCTACTGCAACCTGGAGACCCATGCTTACGCAAGCATCCCTGAGCCATGTTCCATCTTGTGACTTAAAGAGGTGGGCCATCGCTCTCCTTGTTTAAGGACATGACTGATTCCACGGGATAACAATTTTGTCATATAACAATGAAGTCCTATAACCGTCTCTCAGTCTGAAACATCAGACTTCTGAATCCCAGAGTGTTGACACCATCAGTTCAAGTAGCACTAGAGGAGTTAGGCCGAGCACACACAGTATTCTTAGGAAAGGCTGTTACCTGAGCAGAAAGAAGAGGCACCTACACAGGAGTTCAATATCAGAGCCCAGCTGGATGAATTCATTGAAGAGCTTAAGGATGTCTGGGACGTAAGAAAAAGGTAGCACAAGCAGAGACTCTTCCAGCTCACTGAAGAAGAGAATAAACATTAAAAATGCCACATTACTTAACACATTCAGTGTTTAAATCTTTTATTATTTTTCCCTCCCACTTTTATATTTGAACAGACCTCACCCATTTAGGGTTGAAACAACTATTCATCTATATTCTGGATGGTTCCCTCTTTTTAATATTCTATTTTTATATTTAATATTTTAATCTATTTGATGCATTCTGGTCCATGGAATGCTAGGACACTTTTTTTTTTTTTTTGAGAAATAACTAATTTGTTGAATATTCCACCTTTATATGATACTTCTTTCTGCCATACATTGAGACATACGAGATTCTGTTTGAGGGCTTTTAAGTCTGTTTAATGACTGAGTCTGACAATAACCCTATAATCTTTTAGTTTTGCTAATTTCACAGCTTTTTAATCTTCTGGCTTGTTTTGTTTTACTTTTCTTGAACTAGTTCTAGGATCATTTCATCAACTCCAATTCCAAATCTCAAGGGGATTTCAACTGTACTCACAAACCTGTAACTAGTTTAAAAAAACAAAACAAAAAAACCTTCTAAATCTTTAGAACACAGAATCTTCCCTTCTACGAATGCACAACACTTCCATTAATTTAAATTTTGTTTTACATTTCTCCAGGGAAGTTTCAGATTCTCAGACAGGTCTGTTTATTTCTTGTTGTAAGGGACAGATTTAGATATTAATTGTTTTGATGAAAATAACTTTCAGAAGATCAAACTCATAAATAAAATCCAAAGGTAAATCACAAATAAGAAACATTATCTTAAAAATATATGACAAAAGACACAAAGAATTCTTAAAATCCACTAAGAAACTACTGAAGAGTGTAAGAAAGGGCAAATAACTAAAAATTCACAGAAAAAAACCACAAATGGCCAACAAATAAAAAATCTGTTAATAATCGAAAGAAATTAAAATAATACAATACCACCTTTTGCCTCCAAAACTGGCAAAGAATTTTTGAAAGCCTGGTCAAAATCACTATAAGCTTTCTGGAAAGTAATTCAGCAACACAGACCTTTCAAAAGCTCATGCTGACTGATCAGTTATTGTTAGGCTACAACAAAGATTCCTATGGTGTTCACTGAAGCAATACTGATCAAAAGCAAAAAAATTAAAGCAAATCCAATAATAATTATCCATACGATGGAATGTTTGAGATAATTCAACTAATATTTTTGAAGAATATTAGTAACTTCAGCAAATGCTCAGGAAGTATTTCATGAAAAAGAAAAGGACATAAAATTAAATACATAGGATTCCAACTGTGTTTATACACAAGAAATAAGCCAAAGCAAATACACAACCAAAAAAGGTTACCAGGTGGTACTTGTGACTGATAATAGATGATTTCATTACCTACAATATAAAATAGGACTTCCTTTCATTTGTCTCTAAAAGTATCTCCTTTCATACTTTAGGAGGAGCCTCCTAGTTCTGCTTCAGAAAGGACAGTATAATATACTATTTTCCACCAAAATGTGGACATAATTAAACCTAGAAGAAAATAACCATGAATTATAATTTATTTCATGGTCAGACAGGCATTCAATAAATGCTGTTAGTTGTTATAATTATAGTCACTGTACATTGGAACTCACCTCGACTTGATTCCTTTAAAGATCTCCAACACATAAGCTGAAGGCTATGAAGGAAGCACAACAGCCTTAGCAATACTCTAGGTTGGTTTCTACTGAAGATCCCTTATTCCCCTCTAAAAAACCATGGATCCCACTCAAAGGAGAAACAATGCACTAAGATGGCAATACATGCCCAGGCTTAGAGTTTGTCCCATGTGGGTTCACCATCCAGCTCCGCCATTTCCCAACTCTGTTCCCTTCTATGCATAAATCCATTTGCCCATTTGTAAAATGAGGCCACACTGACTCACATGATGACCATGATGAATGAGACGTGCAAGTTAAGTACTAAGTAACTGGAGACTGCTATGTAAGCATACATTTCTCTCTCTCCTCCTTTATCTGATTTATGTCAACTTTTCCTCCAAAAATCTCAATTTCAAAGTTCATTTAGATGAAGAGAATCTTCAGATGGCTCTGGATACTGAATGTAACTAAGCACTAGAAAATATGAAAATGCGGGATGCCTGAGTGGCTCAGTCAGTTAAGTGCCTGCCTTTTACTCAGGTCATGATCCCAGGGTCCTGGGACTGAGTCCCACGTCAGGCTCCCTGCTCAACAGGGAGCCTGCTTCTCCCTCTATCTGCTGTTCCCTCTGTTTGTGCTCTCATGCTCTCCTGACAAATAAATATAAATCTTAAAAAAAAAAAAAAGAAAGAAAGAAAGAAAATAGGAGAATGCCAGTCCAATGCAACCAAAATGGGTGACTTAGAAGTTACAGTAAAATACTCCTTTTAAAACACTCAATACCAAGGAGAGAATGTTAATGGTGAAGTATTTCCCAATACATCCATCCTCAAATCATGCCTCTGTACTTCCTACTGTCCCTCCTTTGTCCCTGAAAGTAACTTCTGAGTAACCAAGGGGAAACTGGTAGACACTTTACTCACAGAGATATTGCCATAAGCCATCAGGATGGGGTTAATGGGAAGAGGAACCTATGAAGAAATGATTAGATCAAGTCATTATAAAAACAAGAATTTGATAGTGCTTGTCACAGGCAGGGTGATAACAGTACAGTTTTTAAAGAATATACAAGATCAGGCCTTTCAGTTTCCAGAGTGCTAATGAGTTTAGGAAATAGAATTTATTTGGAAATCTGTGACGGTTGTGGTGTGTCCGAAACCACGGCAGGAGCAGTTTCTGCTCCACGAGTTGAGCACCTCAGTCTGTGATTTCTGCCCCCTCGCTTTTTATTAAGACCCAGCTCCTCTCCTCCCAGTACCTCAACTCCTTTCTACTATTTGAATTAGAGAAGACTATTACATTTATGTCATTTCCTGATCTGAGTCAGTAACTCCCACAGCGATGGTGTTCATCTCAGGAATTCCACAGACATGTTTCTCAGGGTGTAACTCAAGACTATCTCACCTCTTTCCCTGCAGCTTTACAAATGGCTTTGTGTTCCTTCCTTTTTGCAGTCTCCTCTCGGTATAGCTCGATAGCCTCCATGATCCTCTCAGCCTACAGAGATGGCGACAAAGGAGAGAAGTTATCACCATGCCCCTCCACCCCGCCAGCATCCTGGAACACTGCAACTGAAAGGCCTGACTAGAAAAGTACCAACTAGCTTGAATCGGCTTAATAAATTAGTGCTAAGAGTGCAGAACAACATGTGACAACATCTCTGGTGTTTCTTCTGTTTAATTTACAGAGAGAAGATGAGGCATTTTGGGTTCAGGTAAAGCCGTACGGATATGCACATGTGGAGTACGGCAGCCCCCAGAACTCCTGAGAGGTGCTGCTTCCAGGAGATTGAGCTTTTCTTTCCAGAAACCATGTGCTGATTCAGCATGACTCCTGCCCTTGTTAAAAGGGAGGACAACGATGTTCTGAGCTCCATCTATGAATTTCATCAACCTTTTGCCTCAAAAGGGCTACCTGGTTGTTAAAAACTTTCACTCAAAAGTTGGGATCCTCCTTAAAAATGCATACATCCATAGATATAGAGATAGAATGTATATCAACTTACTGCTTTGACAGTTTCAATAGTTTTCTTTCCAGTAAAGTAATTGTCACCTTGAGTCTCTCCTGGAACCTGCCAGAAACAAAGAGATCCTTGAAAAATATTGACAGGCACTAAAGAACTAGTAAATGAATCCTATATCCAGAAAAGAACAGGTATCACTGTGTTATGATAATGGAGTATTTACTCCATTAATGGAGTACTTAGTAAGTGCCAGATACTATTAACCAGATAATATGAACTATATCCTACCTCTCTAAAAGTATAAAGAAAATGTCCAATTTCTAAAATTTTTGATTTTTATTTTTGTTCTATGATTCTCTGAAGCCTCCTTAATAACAAAAAAAAAGCCAAAATGACAAACACCCAATACCAAATCTGATCAGTCATTTGTCCCACAAAATCAGGATAAACAGCTGAATCAAACACGACTACACAGACTGCTTTCCACACCAGCTGGTGATGACTTGGGCATCTGGTTCCAATCCTAATTCTATCAGAAATTCTTGAAATTAAAGTAAATTCTAACAAGATAATTACAATCTCAGGGTCCCCCCAAATTTACTTACTACTGGTTGGTCTTCTTTGGCCACACTCTCCTCATATTCTGCTTCCCTTTGCTGCAAAAGACATATATAAATTAATCTAGAACAATAACCATGGTCTCCACATGAAGTGAAAGGAGACAGTGAAAACTTGCTTCTTTCAAAACACAATCCCCTAGAGGCTCTTCTGTGTCTGTGTGCCTGCTGAGATGGCTGACGGTGGTGTTGGAAACCTCTTCTGGGGATGCCTGGATGTGCACTGGCTGAGGGGTGGCCACACTAAACAGAACTAGACATCCAATCACCAGCACATTCTGTAACCAAGCCCGAGTCCTTACCATTTCCCTTTCCTCTTCAAGAATAAGAGGCTCCCTGGTTCTTTCCCAAAGTCTCAGAGATTTGTCATGTGATGATGACACAACATAGTCTCCACTGGGGCTTACGGCCAAGCACCAAATTTCCTGGTGGTGCCCCTGGAGAGAGAAGACACAAAAACAGAAACCCTGAGAGGGAACACTTTATTCCTTGACCGAAACCTACTCTACCTGAATGGCAGAACATCACTCGATCTTAAAAGCTCTGAAGTACTGAGCAAGCAAAGAAGGCCAGAGGTTACCTCCAGAGTCTGTATGTGTTCAAATTTGTCCGCATCCCACTGCTTAATCTTATGGTCCTTTCCAGCGGTGAAGAAGAGGTGGGACTTGGGCACAAACTGTAGGTACATCACACTGAAAGGTGAGAAAAGTGATCAAATGCCATCAAATTCCATGTTAGTGAAGAGCCTCGCACACAGTTTTAAAAAGGTAGTTCTAGCATGCCTGGTTATTTGTATTTTAGAATTTTAAATTTCTGACTGAATAGACACAGATGCTCAGGGGAAATGATACATACAGGACTCAAAAGGATGTCTTGGAAAAGACTGCCCCTACCTATCATCATGTGCAAAGAGAGACTTGTGGCAGTCCCCAAAATCCAAACCCCAGATTTTCACATTCCTGTCAGCAGAGCCCGTTGCTATTAGTGCTCCATCCTACAAGGAAGAAAAGGGAACCATTAGCTGACCTGATTATCAGAAACTCTACAGTTAGATTAAAAAAGACTAACCCTTTTCTTTCAGAAACATTAAAATCAATATAAATTTCATCTTTATTTTTTTTTTTTAAAGATTTTATTTATTTATTTGACAGAGAGAAATCACAAGTAGGTAGAGAGGCAGGCAGAGAGAGAGAGGAGGAAGCAGGCTCCCTGCTGAGCAGAGAGCCCGATGCGGGACTCGATCCCAGGACCCTGAGATCATGACCTGAGCCGAAGGCAGCGGCTTAACCACTGAGCCACCCAGGCGCCCCAAATTTCATCTTTATGAAGAGCACCTATTTCTTTGCTTTTATCTAAGATTTCCTTAAAAAAAGTTTGTTGAGCAAAAGCAAGAACTCTTGTGGCTCCCAATTTTTCGTATTGCTATAGGGCAGTACTGTGCCTTGGTGTCTGTTACCTATTTACTTCCTTAAGTAGGGAGAAGAACAACTCATCTCTGTCACAGGATTTGGGGGAAAAGGTAAAGGGGAGAAAAGGAGAGTCTGGGAAAGAATCTACTAGAATATTTGCTACCCAGCCTTTTATCCCATGTTCTATTTTCTATTATCTTTCTTATGTCAATGCCTCATTCAAATAGTTGTCAGCCTAACAAGACCACTGGAACTATCTCATGCTGCCTACTTACTATTAACGTACTGGTCAAAGATGGCAGTCCTTTCACACAGGCCAGACCCTGTCTCTAAATACATTACTCCCACCCAGGGGTGCCTGGGTGGCTCAGTCATTAAGCGTCTGCCTTTGGCTCAGGTCATGATCCCAGGGTTGTGGGATCGAGCCCCGCATAGGGCTCTCTGCTCCGCAGGAAGCTTGCTTCTCCCTCTCCCACTCCCCTGGCTTGTGTTCCCTCTCTCGCTATGTCTCTGTCAAATAAACAAAATCTTAAAAAAAAAAAAAAAAATACATTATTCCCACTCTTACCCGGAACTCAACACTGCAAAAAATATGATTTTGGTCAAGAGATTAACAGTACAGATGTAGTGCAAAATACTGTAAATGTCCAAATACAAAGCCAAGCCAAGTTCCATCTTCTTCACTGAAATTATCTTTCAGAAGAAAGAGGGATGCCTTTTTTAAAGTCTTTTGTATTTTAGGGTGCTCTACCAATTATGGTGTTTTAGACAACAAAATACCATCTGGGGAATCCACAACAGCAAGTTAGTTGTAAGGATTAACTCAGTTATTTGTGAACATATCCTGGTAGCACTAAAGTAATACACACACACACAACACATAAGATACATTTACAATATACATTATTTAATGGATTTTTGGGAGAAAGATATACAACAGGATGAAAAAATACTCTAAAATGAAGATAGCTAGCCAAGAACGAAGAAGGTGCTTTGGAAAAGACAGCTTGTTACTAAGACACTTTAAATTTTACTTACATAAGAAATGTCCATGCATATAACAGGCAGTTTGTGTCCATACAGTGAAAGAAAGAACTATTAAAAAAAAAAAAAAGAATGTAAACAATTCATGTTTGTGTATAAGATACAGGCATTGTTTGTTATATGTGGATCTAAAATAGAACTTTTAAGATACAATCCTAAACACTGCCATGGATTGCTTTCTATTTATATTTTCAAAGAAGACAAGCCACCAAAGGCAGCTCATAGCCGTGACACTTTGCAACAGCGAAGACTTCAGGCACTTGCTTCCCAACAATGTTCCCAGGCCTACTGCAGTCCTCCGGACTCTGGGCCTAGGGCCCAGTAATCTACAATTTTTAAAAGCAACCCAAATGATTCTGGTGTCCAGCCAAGTGTGGAGTCACTGTTCAGGAGACGCAGTAATGTTCTTCCACTCCTGGCTGCCACAGGATGTTCTGTCTACAGATTTTCTGAGCTTATGAAATACAACTTGCTTTAAGCAAAATTTATGAGCCAAAGGGTTCTTTAAAAAGTCTTGCTTTCCTAGTACACCTACAATGTTTTGATTCACACATACATCTTTAGAAACATAGCACAGCTAGGCACAGTCAAGGCCACTTTCCAATCTCAACCCATGATCAGTGAGAAAGACAGAAACTATTTCCAGGCATAATCACTGTACCTTTAAAGTGTCAATGTAGAAAATTTTTACAGTACAGTCCAGCAAAGACACAGCCAACAGCTTTTGGTTGGGAGAGTAACGGACACACAGAACGTCTTCATCTAGTTGCAAGGTTCGGGTTTGCTTCACAGAAAGTCTAGCACGATGGAAAGCATGAAGAAAAAAAGAAATAAATGAGTGCTCTACAAAGGCTGACAGAAATTCCAAAAACTCCCTGGAGCGTAAGAGAAATACATATGTCGAAAGCCCCTTCAGTGGTTCCCCATTCTCATTCCAAAAAAAGGACAGAAATTTAAAAATGTCTACTCACCTCTTCTGGGTACTATTTTCATCTTTTACCAACTCAAAATCCCAGAACTTGACAGATTTATCTGCACCACCTGTCACAAAGCCACGCTGAAAAGCCAATGACATTGCAATTAAAAAATATTTTATTACAGAAACTTGGGTAAGAAGTTATATATCAAAATTGTTTTCAAAAGGCCACTTTTATTTAATAGCATGGAAGAATAATTTAGAAAAATGTGGTTCCTTCCTAACCCCTTTCATTGCTTTTTTGGGGCTGCTGCCACAGACCTTATTTGAAAATTCCTAGCAGGGGCTAATGTAGACAGATGGTAACTAGTATAAAGTTCTAGTTATACTTTTGTTCAGCATCAGAAAGACTCTGAACATTGTAGGGTTTCTTGCTCCACCCAAGAAAGCACCACTCAAAAGGATTTGCTATTAATTAATAAATTATATAATTACATATATATTTATATAAATATGCCTATTTATATAAATATATATTTATATAAAAATATATAAATAGATTAATTAATAAAATGGTTTGGCAAATATACACAGACTGGAATATCAAAATAGGTTTATTCAAGTATTTACCTCAGAAAAGTATAAATTTATCCTGCAATGTCCATGCTTAAAATATGTTTGAAACTGTTTCCAACATTAAGAAAATTAGTCAATACAATACAACATAGTATTAAAGCATAGAGAACTAGGGTCTGAAAACTAGATCTCAGGTGTTTATTCTGCCATTTGAGATTAGTAACATAGGAAACAACCTTCCAATGATCCTTAGTGTCACTGTGATGACAAAAACTATCTAGTTTACAAAACCATTATACAAATAACAATGACATGATGAACATAAAAATACTTTTCAGGAAGAGAATTCCCTATAAATGTATGTTACTACTATTTAAAAATTGTTTTTTAAGACTTTATTTATTTGACAGAGAGAGAGAGCACAAGTAGGCAGAGAGGGAGGCAGAGAGAGAAGGGGAAGAAGGCTCCCTGCTGAGAACCCGATGTGGGGCTCCTTCCCAGGACCCTGAGATCATGACCTGAGCCAGAGACAGAGGCTTAACCCACTGAGCCACCCACGCACCCTATTATTTAAATTTTAAATGCTGTTTCGTTCTGACGGCAAATGGCATAACCACTCTAAAATTCCAGATCCCATTTTTTCCAAAAATGGTATCTACATTCAATGGACAAAGGTTCAACACTATTGAGAAGATACAAATGAACAGGCCACAATCTCTTATTATGGTCCAAAAAATACCTCCAAATGTTTTGAGGAACAGCACCATGACTTGAGTAAGTATACAGTTCTCTAAGGTGACTCCTCCGAAGGAAGACTTGAAAGGTCTGGTGTATTTGCTATCAATACTAGACTTATATGATCATAGACATATAGACTAAAAGGGGAATAGGAAAGTCTACTCCATCCTCCACACTATGCTGCCCAAGGAACTATTTCCTCTTAGGAAGTACCACAAACCATTGGTGAAAACTCTCGAGGGTAAGCAATTGGATGCCATGCAGCTGGCGGTCAAGAGCAGCTGAACGAGAATGCATTTGATAATGACAGCTATTCGTATTATCAGGCATGTGATATGCCATCAATATAGGAAATTTAAAGATCAGATAAGAAGCAGGCCTTCTTCTTTAAGAAACCCCAAAGAAATATTTGTTAGGCAGCAGTAAAATCTGATTTAAGAAACGGGAAAGTACTCCAGTCCAGATCCTAACATCTGGTTTCGTTACCTGATCTGGAGAGAGAGACAAGGACCATAAAGCTCCATCATGTGCGTCTATTGTCTCCAGCAGATTTCCTGAGGCCAAGTCATAAAGCTGCAGCTTTCCTGTCTGAGGAAGACACAAAATGAACACAGCTCCAAGAGCACACCCACAACCTCCAAGAGTCCTGCCTACACAGCTTACAAAAGATTTCAGAGCTGACCAGTGACCATGTGGCTGACGGCTTAGCAAATGGATCCCACATGCCCCTCTCTGTGCCTCCTGTCCGAACAGATGCCGTGGATGTGCTGGGTTAATTCTGGCAGGGCTACTCGGCAGCAGGATGACAGAAACGTGCAACCTGGCAGTCCTGGCCTCTTGTCACATTTGCTGGTTCTCAAACTTCACAAGGGAAATAGCATGGCCAGAGGCAAATCAGGAGACACACAACAGCAGATACACCTAAAAACCTTTCAAGTTTAATAAACTTTAACTGTAACTGGCTTAACCAACCATCTAGTTTTAGTTTCCTTCTCTAGAATATGCTGACAATGAGAAATAAGTAACTACCTATGATGCTAGGGAGAGCAAAAAACAAAACAAAAAACACAAAAATGCAAAAGCTTAGAAAACAATGAGCCACATTTCCTGTTTAGAACTTGGCTAATCAAGAACAAAAAACAAAAAAACAAAAAACTTTTTTTAACTAAATAATGTGATCATAGTGCCAGCAAGGCATACACGATGGCAAAGCCTCCTCTATGATGGTATTCTGCACGTGGGGTGGCAAGAGTGTAAGGAAGACCTGATTCCCAGGGCTGCCTTCTTCTGGCTCTGTTGATGAATTCACCTTCAACAGCCTGTTTTCTCATCTATAAAATGGGGTTTACAGCACCAGCTTCTCAACATGTTTGTGGGCATTAAATGATATCATGTACATTGACTGCCTTGCATAGAGACTGGGCAGGGATCTGCATACTGCACTTTAGTCATATGGGTAGACTTCGAAGATATTCACGAAATGTTCTAACAAAAACAACAGAGGAGCCATTCGCCAAAAGAATGAAAGACAAACGAGAGAAACTTGTAATTGGAATTTAATGTTCATTCCCTGACAGTGACTCTAAAATCTCTCTGGTTTATTTTAACCTTTTAGCTGGGCAAAAAATACCCATTGTGACACACGGGTTTTCTCATAAAACAATTGTATATAATGACAAATCTTTGCAAAGCGCTTTTCAAAGCATCCCGAAGACCTTATTTCATTTATTCTCACTGCTATTCCTATTATCAGTCCTTCATGCTCCCAGCTCTTATTTACTCATCATTCACTGTGAGCTAGTTTCTGTGGTAAGTGCTTTCTGTAGGGTGAGGTGGGTTGTTTAACCCATTTTACAGGAGAAAACCAAGGCCTACGGGGGCAAGTACCTTGCCCAAAGTTCTCACACCCAGTGAGTGGGAAATCTAGAATTCAAACCTAGGCCCACCTAGTGCAAAAGCCACTGTCAAAAAGCACGTGTTGTCATCCTGTTATAGAGATGAAGAAACACACTAAAACAAGTTCTGGGACTTGCAGCAATTTACCCATTCTAAAAGGGGGAGAATCTGAATCCAAATCCAAGTCTGCTTATGCCTGCACGTTTATCCCCTGATCTTACTGGCAAGTGGCAATGAGGACTAGTCAGTGTGTCTTTACTGAATGCTTCTACCTACCAAGCTGGACACTAGGTACTCTGTATATTTTATTAGTCTTCTCAAATCGCAATTACACATGTGCTTGTGAAGAGATGCCGCAAAGGCCAGCAAAACATGAATGACAGTTCTCTCAAGGTCATGATCGTCGTTTCCTTCCTCACAGTCTGATATAAGGTTTGATTTTTTAAAAAACACAAAGAAAACAAAACTAAAAAGAAAACCCCTCAAAAAATGGCAATGAACTACCAACTTCTTATTATCCAGCTCCCATTCATTTCCAATATGCAAAAACAGGAACCAGAATTTTCAAACGACTTTAAGAATATGGAGTAGAAAAGTCTCCAAAATCCAAAAAGTCTGAGTTTACCTTTGTTCCTATGACCACCTGCCTATCACCAGGCACGAAGAACGAGCACAGCGCGTATTCACAGGTCATTGTGCGGATACACTGTAGTGTGGCCCTGTGAAGACCAAGTAATAAAGAACCGCATGTTAGGAAAACCTGCTTCCCCATCCTAGAGGTCAGCGCACTCATTCAATACACACCTAGCCACACAGAGCTCGGCTCATACCCAGTTAGAGTCAAGAGAGAAAAATTTAAGTGGCATCTTTTTGGGGGGGCAGGGAGGGCTCCTAATCCTAAGGAATAGAGATTATATAAAATCGGGACTCTCCCCCCCGCCCAAAAAAAAGCATCTGCAGGCCAATGTGCCACCACAAAGAAGTAAATGAGTCCACAGGATTACAAATCAAATTAGCCTATTATGAAATAACTCTACAAGTTCATTTTATTGGACGATAAACATTCATCCCTTCAACAGATGTACATCAAATGCCCACTTCATTCATCACTTGCTGAATGCCAGATGTTAATCTAGGCGCTGAAGGTTTAACAGTGAGTTAAACAGTTAAACAGCCCTGAAGCTTGTAAGCCCTCACATTCTTTAGCAATGAGACAAGCAGGCACCACACCGGTCTACCAGGTGACAGCAGGAGCTGTGGAGAAACAACACTGGGGGCAAGAGAGGAGGGTGAGGGTGGGCGACCGTTCCAGGCACCAAGAACGGGAGTTCAATTCCTACAACAGGGGCATGTTCTTGCTGTGTTTTAAGGGCAGAGAAAAGCCCAGTGGGCAAAAGGTGAGGTCTGTGAGCACTTTTGCTTCTAGGCAGAATGAGGTGGGGCTACTAGGAGTGGTGCCACTTCCATTATGACGATCACACCGGTGGCTGTGTGGACAAGAGACTCCAGTGGGGCATGCAGCAGGGAGACCCGCCAGGAAGCTATCAACACCACTCTGGGGAGAGGCAATGGCGGACGACTGGGGGTGGCAGCAGAGGGGACGACACATGCTTGGACACTCAGTTCTTAAAGCTGGAGCTGCAGGATCTGCTGGTGACCTGGACCTAGGAGAGGAGAGAATGGCCACAGCATCTGGGGGAGAACAACTGGAAGGAAGTAATTACTTTCGAAGATGGGGAAAGTCTGTAGGAGCAACAGGTGGGGAGACCATGGTAGAGATAAGATCACAAGCATGGTTTGGGCCACAAAAAAAATGGAACTACCCAATCAGACAGCCAGACGGTGACGCAAATGGAAGACTTGGATGTAAGGGTCTGGTGTTCAGGGAGAGGCTTAAGGCTAGAGGAAGAAATTCATGCGTCGTCAGCTCAGAGAAAGCTCATAAAGTAAGTAGACAGAGAAGTGGTCCGAGGACTCTGCCCTGAAGTATTCCAACACTCAGAGGTCAGAAAGGTTAGCAGGACCCAGCACAGAGAGAGGGAATGACCAGCAGAGGAAGAGGAAGTAATGAGAGTCCAAGTGCTTCAAAGAGGAGAAAGTTATCAATTCAAGGAGAAGAGTGCCACATGAAGCTTACGGGTCACCGGATTCAGAAATATGAAGATCACTGATGAGGTGACCAGAGCTGCTGTGGTGAAAAGGTGGGGAAAGGCCTGATGGGAGACAGATGAAGACAGAACAGAGAACAGAAATTAGAGGACGGGTTGTGACTGGAGAGACGGAGGAGGAGACAGGGCTATTAACTTCTTTTCAGATGGGACGAATTAGAGCATACTTGTATGCTGCTGGAAATGATCCCAGAGAGCAGGAATGTCAAGATGCAGGAGGACAACAGCCAGCAGGCGAGCAGAGACAGGACCACAGGTGCGAGCTGTGGCTAGCGTTGGTTAGGAGCACCAACATAGGAACAGGAGGGAAGATGGACTGCATGGGTATAGATGCAGGTGAACTGCCAGATATGCTGGGAGCACATGAATATTTTCTAGACGATTCCTTTTTTCAGTGAATTAGGAAGGAAGGTCACCAGCTTAAAGGTGCTAGAGGGGTTTGTGGCTTGAGGAGAGAAGAGGTGTACAACAGTCACCTAGGAAAGGAATGAAAAATTATAGTAAAAATACTGGACAGCACTAAGAGCCTACTAGAATTTAAATAGTAGGCGGCTTATTTGTGTGTTTTCCTCTAGCCAACTACAGTGACAAAGTTTTTTTGCACCAAATTTAAAAAAGCAATTACACTCCACAGGCCCACAATCAAGAGACACCCTCAAGAGTACTGGAACCTCACTCACACGGGAGCCAACAGGACTGGATAAAGCCGGGGAGAGCACCATTTCACAAACCTGTTCCATATCTTCACGGACTCTGCAGCAGCTGAAAGGACAGCAATGTTGTCAGAGCTGAACGAAAGGGTCCGCACGTCGCTGCGGTGACCCCCGATGGTGATTCTGCTTGTCCTGACGGGCTGAGGAGCAGGCGCAGATGGCTGCAGCGAATACGACTCCACCAAGTTGTTCTGCAGCAGGAAGACTGCCTTCAACTCTCCTTGAGGTGAATGAATGAAGTCAAAGGATCTGCATGAGAAAGTAATTCATTTATGAAAGTAATTCATAAATGTTCTTGCCATCTTCACTCACAAGGTTAACTGCTTCCAATAAAGCTTCACAGTGTCCTCAACCTATGTGATGTTTGAGCAAGTATAAAGGTTTCACAAAAAGTGCTCTGCATGTTGGACAGTAGGCCAAAAACACCTGGGCTCAGGTACTGGATCTGATGGGTACCTTGCTTTTATGTATGTAATTTTTCTAAGTGCCCTTAAATGTTTTAGAGCATGGCATATACATTTTTCTTTTTAATTGGCAGCACGAAAGAAAACTAAACAAATAGAAACCGTTATTATAATAAAACCAACGAGATGATGCATAAGATCCAGGCATGCCACGATCACTGTCTCCAAATACGTAATTTCTCCAGACTGCCCAAAATTAGTATGAAAAAGCCAATACAACTTTGCAGCTTACTATTTCTACAATATTGCTCAGGCACTTCAGATATTATACTTCTACTCACTTGATTTTGGCAGAAGTTTTGATATTAGTCACCCGTTGGATTTCATCTTGCAGAGTCATTTCAACACTGACTTCAATGTCTTCCTCTTCCCCTTTGGAAGAATTTAATCTATAGGGGGATAAAAAAAAAAGATGATGACTTTTCTAGAAGATGCTTTGTTATTACGTGAGCCAAACTGTGGCTCTGCGACCAATAACCTGTGTGATCCTGGGAGAGCCCCCTAACCACACAGGACTACCATGAGAATTAGATAATGAAGTGTATGTAGTTTGTGAACTACAGTGACATAAAATGTTATTCCATTTAATTGGTATTCTCGATAAGTGGATTTTGAAGGGAACAGCCCATAAAATTTCCTGGGGCAAATAAGTTTTGTAATTCAAACTATTCCAACGAAATGTACCTGGTGAACTTTTCTAACTTCAGGACTTTTTAGAAGATAATTAACCTGCACTTATGAGTCCAACTATGTCAAATAAACCAAAGGTCATACAAGGTTTGCCAAGGTGACTTTTTCTTGAGCCCTGATAAATTTTAACCACCGAGGAAGTGATTTCTTTGGTTACCATAGTAACCTGTTCCAAGCTGATGTTGTCCCAAATGTCTATTCTATAGTCCTTCTCTTCATAGCCCCCAAGGTTAGCATTATGGAACCCAACTTCCTTCTGTCTGGGCTGCTGGCACTGAAGACATCTGCTGGCTTGAGAACTAGAAATCACTCAGATGCTATTTTTAAAAAATCTGTATAGCCTTTCTATGTGGTTCTGAGCTCATGACTCAGCAACATGCTAATTATGAAGCTGTGGAAATGTAAACAGCACTGCAAACATCTTCTCTAGCTTTTAAAAGTAACAGCTAACAGAGTAATTACTTCTTTAAAGAAGCCATAGTTTTTCTATCAGTACCAAGTGGCCCATTCAAGATACTTTATTAATAGTAAATATTAAAAAAACAAACAAAAAAACACACTTTGCTTTCTTTCTAGCTTTCTTCATCTTCTTATCCATTTTCTTTTGAACTTCTGCTTTGGAAAGGATGCAGAACACTTCTAGCACAGAATCAGTTCCCTAGAAAGGGAAAAGTTGATGTGAGTCCAGGAAAGGCAATTTGTAATGTAGCTTTTTCTTAGAAAGACCAAAACAATGTTCCTTTTTCTTCCCTTATGGGTTGTATTACCTTGGACAGCTGCCTCCCTCTGGGATGGCCATCTCATGTATAAAGTGGCAATACCACTTCCTACTCACAGCTTTGCTCTGAAGACCAAATAAGAAGCTAGCTAATCCTTTTAAATTGCTCAGAAAAGCATGCATGTAATGCTTGCTAACAATAAAAACAATAATATTAACTATTACTGTATTATGCTAATAGAAGCTAGGGATTATAAATCTACCCAGCAGCACATAATGAATTGTTAAGACAACTGGGGGAAAATTAATCTCTACCTACATGGAATATAAAACAAGCACAAGTCACTGAAAGGAATAGCCTCATCTCTGTTTTCTCTGACAATTGGTACTCACATGGCAAGCTAGAATCCTGCCTGTCCTGTCGACTGCAAGGTTCACAACTCTGTCCCTTCCCTCCCGCATGATGGAACCAGCTTTTCTGCATGTGAGGATGCGCTATGGAAAAAGCAAGGGAGAAGACCAAAGTAAAATGCAAGTTGTCAAACCTATGAAAAAGTACGATTCTAAAGAGATGCAGGTGACAAAGATATTCCCTATAATGACAATAATTGTGAGTTTTTAAATAAAAAATCTCCAATTCTCGCTTTTCCCATTGACTCAACACAAATGAGGGTAAAACAAAGAATTACATCCTCAGGAGTTTCGTCTGTCTCCAGGGCGCCATCCTCAGGCTGTGTGTCCTGTATTTCAGGGGAAGTCCCTTTGCTTTTCTTGGGCTCTGGTTCTTCTAAGTCTGCCACCTGTTTTATAAAAATGGGAAAATAGAAGCTGAAACAATGTGTTCCAGGAGATGTCTCTTAACCCTAATGACTTAGAAATCCATTCTTATGGCCACAAATAAGTGCTCTCTTTGACCCAACCTCTTCAGCTGTAGGACACTTAACCAGAGTATGTTAAAAGCTGACTACGAGAATGCAAACAAAACAGTATTCACTATGCTATCTCCAGTAACTTTCCGAAATACACAGACTAAGGTTTAGTAAACCTAGACTATGGTTTAGTAATTTAAACTGAGGTGAAAAAATGATGACTGATTCTTCATCAACTTTAAAACTTTCTTTTGTGAAAGAACTGCCATATTCTGAAAGAAAGCTGCCAGTCTGGCACAGAGAACTACAAAGGCAATCCAGACATAAACAAAAGATAAAGCCTAGCCTACTACAAAAGAACCCGCCAGAATAGCTACGGAACACATCATTACACACCTAACTCCAGCTAAACCTGCAGTCCATAAACTTTTCCACACAAAATCTTTGAGGATCTGAGAAAGTTACACATCTTCTCAGAACATATGTTTATACACAGACACAAATGTTACACAGATTTTTTTGTCTGAGGGGAAGTCCCAGATATCCTGAAGTCCATCCATGGACACCCAAAGGTCCAAGAACTCTGGGCTAAGAACCCCACAAATTAACATTAGCATCACCAGAAGGTGTAAGCCTAAAAGTAGCCTTCTTTGAGCTCAAATAAAGGAGGGTAACTAAACTAATAATGAAGAAAAAGTTCTGATTAGAAGTTTTAAAATGCTTTCTAGTGCTTTGGGAAGTACTCCGTAGTTACAACTGATTCAAAATTCAATGAGCCTGTAACACTGCTAAAACACGGCATTGCCTATGATAAAAAAAAAAAAACCCCAAACAAACAAAAAAACCAATTACCTCCTGAAGATAGGCTATGTCCCAAGCCCTCAGCTCACTGTCGGAAGTCCCAGTAATGAGTCGCTTGTCTTCTGATACCAGCACCAACCCCCACACCTACAGAGTATAAAAAGATTCAAATAATACTATTTTTAGGAGACTCTAGGATATATGATGTGACATCCAAAAATCTAAGTATACTATCTGTAGTAAAATCTGACATTTGCAAAGCCTAATATTAAGGTAACCCTTTCAAAATACACTAAGAGAAACCTTGGAGCGCCTGGGTGGCTCAGTCTATTAACTGTCTGCCTTCAGCTCAGATTATGATCCTGGGGTCCTGGGATCGAGCTCCATGCTGGGCTCCCCGCTTCTCTCTGTCTGCCACTCTACTTGTGCACTCTATCAAAAAAATAAATAAAATCTTTAAAAAAGAGAGAGAGAGATCTCACTTTTGGAAAGAAAACATGACCTGTGGTAGAACTGTTGATTATGAAGTGAACTATTAGTTTCTCTGTAATTTCCTACCCTTAAATTTAGATAGTAGCTGTTCAGCACAATTCCTAACTAGAATCCACTCAAATGAGGATTTGAAGTCCGGTACTTCTTTGCTTCAGCTATACCTTGCAAATAGAAGGCACCCCATTGATGTCTATGGGATAATTTTTAAGCCTCAAATATTTAAGAACAATGAAAAGTATTGTTGCGAATCAACAGTCCAAGAATCTAATTTGCTTTGGTCATCAGTTAATTCCAGGTATGGTTTTGAAAGCCTTCTATGAGCAAAGCATGGAAGAGGATGCAAAGACATAAAATATTCCCTGATCTCTACTGAAAATGTCTATGTTCGGGCAACTATTATAATGACTAAGATTTGCGGTTTACACATCATGGGGCCATGCACTGTATATACACTGGCATTAAACCTATCATCAAAAAGGTGGATACATTACTTAAAATCAATGAAACTCATATTCACGGATTAGAAACTTAGCCAAGGCCGATTTCTACTAAACACCAGAGTAGCATTATCTGCTCTACACCTCTCCATCTCTCAAGACAACACATGATGATTACTATGAGCAGTAAAAACAAAGGGCCATGAAAGGCCCAGGGAAAAAAACCATCTTTTTGCCTTGCCATTCTTTCCCTGGGCCCGTGACCTTACATGTACCTCAGTTCGATGGCCAACCATTGTTTTAAAGCAGTGCTGGGTATCAAGGTCCCACCATTTCACCATGGTATCTTTTCCACTGGAAAAAAGAAACAGGAAAAGTCTTATTAGGAAAAATCAGTAAATGGGAGGTCAAGGACTCATGTGGTGTCTTCAGGAAAATATGTATTTTTTTTTTTAATAAAGAATCCTAATTTTCCATTATTAGGTAGGAAATACAATATTTCACCCGTAAGTACAGAAATAACTTTGAATTCAGAATGTCAAGGAACACAGACACTGACCTGTGGCCTACTGTCAGAGCACCCACATTCCCCCACTGACTGACACAAATCTCTCACCTCTCTTCTGCTCCAATCTCCCATGTCCAGCTGGTCCCCACATCCTGAAAATGCCTCCTCTGTGAGGTCTTGACTCTTTCCAATTCACTTCTGTCCATGAACCTGAATTTAAGTTCTACTGCCTGAACTATTTTCATAGCTTCTTTTCCAGTCTCTTTGTCCATTCCCTGTGTCTTCATTACATCTAATAAACTATCAGATAATCTAAGTTTTTTAAACTTCCACTAGCTCAAGGTTCTCTACAGAAACAAAATCAGGCCCTTTAGCACCATTTTAAAAACTTCTCATTCATTGGCTCTGAGTCTCCCTGCCAGTGAGCTCTACTCTGGCCTCAAATGCCTCTCCCCTGCTTCCCCATTAATATAAATCTAACATAATCCTCCTTCATGACCAAACTGGAAAACAAAACAAAACAAAACCCCAAAAACATGATTTATAAAGCCTTTCCTATACAATCCCATCTCATTGTGTCATTTCCTTTCTTTGACACAGCTGACCCCTGCACGACGAGGGGGCCAGGGGCACCAACTCCCTCACCCCCAGTATAGTAAAAAATCTCCAAATACCTCTGATTCCCCCAAAACTTAACTACTCACAGCCTACTATTAATCAGAAGCCTTACCAGTAACATGAACAGTTCATTAACACATATTTTGTATGTAATATTCTCACAACAAAGTAAAGAAAAGAAAATCATAATAGAAAACACATTTACAGTTCTGTCCTGGATTTATTGAAAAAAATAAATGCATACAAGCGGACCTGACTGATTCAACCTTGTTGTTCAAGGATCAACTGTGCCCTAAGCTAAACGTGTATGTTCTTTTAGAACCTTAGTCATTCTTTCACAGAATCTGTGTTATCTGACAACACACCAATGTGCCTTCCATCCCATAAGAACTAACAAACCAATCATATGGCATTCAGTGCTCCTTCACAACTGCTTCGGAGTCATTACTAGGGTTCTAGTTACTGCTGGCAAACCTTAGGATCCCAAACTTTCCTGGGTGGCTATTCCTTAGGACAGATAATTAGTTTGAACCCTATGAAACTGCTGGTACTGGACCTATTATGTTTGACCTACACAAATGGAAATTCCAAAAGGTTCAACCTAATAGATGTTCAGAAGGCCTACATACAGAGTATGTCTATTCTCAAAAGGTAGGCAAATTGAACACTTGTTATTCACCTCTGCTCACTGCTCCACATTCTGTTTTCCTGACTTTCTAAGGATTCAGAAAATGGGATAGCTCATTCTATAAAAGGCATGTCAAAGTTTAAGGAACATAAAAAAGCTAATACCAGAGGATAAAAATGACAAATCAGAAAAGGGAATTAAAAATGCCAGACGTAACTCTATGGATATCTTCTTTGATACTACTGGGGAGAAGAGGGAAGGAGAGAGGAAAGCAGAGGGCAGAGGCTAACACATGAGCCTGAGGGTAATGCGGAAAAATGAGGAAGGAATGACCCAAATTCTGTCTTTGAAACCTTTGCTGATGCATTTCCATAGAAAAGAACTAGAAATAAAACTGTTATTTACCTAGTAACCAGCAGATTCTTTTCTCGTAGAAACAGTGCTTGTGTGATGGCGTCCTTGTGCCCCTTAAGACGGTAGAGGCCGCTTTCATTGATCACATCCCACACAATAGCATCTGTGTCCTAAAGGGATCAGGAAATAGAGCAGAATTTTCTTTACCTCATCAGGCTTCGACAAATAATACGATGTAACATTGTTATTACAGAGATGATCCTTGTAGAAAATTTGGAAAACACACAGAAAAGTTTAGAGGGAATAAACAGCCTTTAATTCCACCATCTATACTGCTCCAATCCAATACTGAGGTATTTTCAGAAAACTGGGATCATGCTATTGATATCATTTTATAACCCTTTTTTATCCATTTTAAAGCATTTCAATTTTTCCATGTCCTTCCAGACTGTTCTCATTTTCAATGAACACAAAATAATCCTAAGGCTATACCATAATCCATTTAAACATCTTTCTACTTTAGCCATTTAAGTAGTTCTCAATTTTCCATTATAAATATGTGGAAGTGAACATTCTTATACATAAATCTTTGTATATACCTTGGGTCAGAATAAATACTAAAGAAGAAAATTCTTGGGTTAAAAGGTATTTCTATTTTTAAAGTTTGCAATTCATCACGACAAGGTGATCTCTTTAAATTGCATCAATCTACAGGTCTACAGGTCCACTAGGGATATGAATGACAAGGCCAGTCTTGCCCTCTCCTCAGCTCTGGATATTACTAGTTTCTCAAAAACCACTGCCGATGTCAGAAGTTACAAATGCTGTCTCAGTAGTTATTGAATTTACATTTCTGAATACCAACGAGAAACTGTGTCCATGCTCTGTGGGGATTACTGGCCACTTATACCTCTCTTGAACTGCTGAGTCCTGTCTTTCTTCTTCCTTTGGGCCTTACTTTTTGTTTGACTGTAAGCTATTAAGAGATAAAGGATATTAATCCTTTTTATATTGAAAATATTAAATACTTCTTTTTTAATGTCCTTTCACTTTTTTTCCCAGAAATAACAGACATATATCGCCATGTTAAGTCTAAGGAGTATATATAGCATGATGACCACAACAGGTTTAGCTAAAATCCATCTTTTCATATAAATAGAATAAAAAGAAAAGAAGATAAAAGGAAAAATAAAATTCCTCCTTGTGAGAACTCTTAGGACTTATTCTTAACAACTTTCCTATTTCTTTTAAATGTACAAATGTTTTAAATCTAAATATTCAAATCACCCTTTTCCTTTATAATTTCTTTCTTTGCTGATAGGTTTCAAGTCCTTTTGATATAAAGACCTATTTTGAAAGCAGATTAGCTTAATACATTTTAAATGACTTCATAATGCATTTTAACACCTGAGACCTCCTAAAAAAAATCTGCTTCTGGGGGGCAAAAAAAAATCTGCAGCCCTCTTTTATTATTGCTCTTTCTCAAATTTCTGGTGTTTTTGATTTACTTGTTTTCCATATACCCTTATAAATAATTTGGTCATGTTCTTAAAGCAACAACAGAACCTTTTTGGGATGCTTACTTATGTTGCTGTAATTCTATAAATTAACTAGAAAACTACAATCGTTGTCTTCCCATTCAAGTACCTGATTTGTATCTCTATTCAGGTCTTCTGCTACATTCTTCAGTATAGTTTCACAGTATTTTTCTGTCACTTAAGATACTATTGTAAATGTGATCTTTTACATTGTATTTTCTAACTGATGACTCTGAGACATAGGAAAGCTACCAATTTTTATGGCAAAGAACGACTGTTTTGTCCTCCTCGTCCCATCTGTTTTTTTCCCGTTTTGAGTAGCACTTCTACAATGATGTTACATAATACTTATCAGAGGCATCCTCATCTTGTTCCTATACTTAACAGGCTTAATAGGCAAGCAAGAAAATGAACCTCCTAATTCATACTCCCCCTCCTCCCTTCACTTCCACCATCTATATGGTTTTGTACACCAAAGACCCACTGATTCACCCAACAGTTTTTGTGAACAACCTGCTTCAGCATAAGTCTTATACTCCTCCACTAGATTAAAATCTGGGCACCTGATTCAAGGTCTCACCTTGGACCCAGAAGCCAGCCTGCCCCCTAGCTGATCGTACTTCAAGGAAGTGATGGCTGCTTTGTGTCCACTGAAGGTCACATTTCCTTCCCCACTCAGGAGACTGAAGATTCGGATAGACCCATCCTCATAACCAACAGCTAAGTGCAGCCCATCTGGGGAGGGACACAAGCAAGTGACTTCTTGTTTAAGTCCCTGAAGGATAAGGATCTGAAATCACAAGAATCATAAACAACGCACAGGTGGAGTTAAGTGCATGATTAAAGGAAAAATGTGGGAATAATCAGGGACAGTAAAAATAAGAGCATTAATAATTCCAAATCATTCTTTAAATAATAATGAAATTCTGCAATTCATCTCAAGTTCTTTCATGTAGGAACTATTTGTACAGGGCAATGCAACATTCAAGAAAGGGTAAAATTTTCTCCAAAGCTCTATCTACATCAGTGTGGTATGTACAAAAATTTCCCAAGTGATAAATTACTAAGTCCTTATCCTAAGTTAATACCAAATGATATTCCATCAAGGGTTATAAGCACATCTATGCTTTAGCTGAGCCCCATCTTGAAAGAAACCAACCTGTATGGCACTAGGGTGCTACATGGTTTACCCCAAGAAACTGGCTGGCAACAAGTATCAAAGTATTAATCTCTTGGGAGTCACACAGTGACTGGGCAAGACTAAAATGCCTATAATTTGGTGTGGTGGAAATGGCAAGCTTAGGGAACTTAGCAACACAAAGTGTCAAAGCCTAGTTTAACAAACTTGGGCCTCCTCCGTTCATTAAAAAAAGGTTCCACCTTTTTTTATACTCACCACAGCTGAGTATTATTCCTTTTAAATGACGAAAATTTTATAACTAGCAGTGAGGGCAGGTAAAAGAACTTGAAAAATAAAGAACTGGTAGAGAACACCAAACATGTCTGGAATTGTGATTACAAAAATTACCTGTAGATACTACAAATGGATACCTAAGACTTAAGCTCCTATTTGGTCATGGCTTTCAGAATTTAGATTTCAGAATTTTTCAGAATCTAGCGCAGAAAAAAAAACAACAGAACCTGATACTTGGCTACCTAGAAGTAGCCCAAAGAAGAAAGATTTCTCGTTTAGAGGCACATACATTAAAAAAATCAATCAATCAATCAATCTGTGCATGTTACATCAGAGCTCTCCCACTTCGACCTTTCCATCCTCAAATACCTATAAATCAGTTATCAACCTAGTTGATCTCTGGCTTACCTTCTCTCCTTTCCTTAAGTCCCAGATGAAAACATGTTCGCAGGCTGGTACTGCCACATAGCGTCCTTTTTCACCACGAAGTGTCACAAAGACAATATTACCTTTTTGGCTGCCAATAAGGCCAAAGACTGCACTGGCAACATAGCGTAGGTACTGCTTCGTGAGCCCCATGTTATAACGCCTGATACCGCAAGCGAGACAGCTGTGCACACACATATAAGAGTCAGTTCATTGGGTACCTCGGTTTTGCTAGGCTGGCAAACACCACCATTTATCATGTGATTAAAGCATGTAACTTGTGCCTTCTTAACCTTTATTTACTCTGAATAAAGCACTGACATAGATACCTAGACATCATTTTGTATTTGCTGCTGACTCAGCATTTAAACCCTCATTCCTCTAGCTTCAAATTGGTCACCTTGTTATGCCCACCTCGCAAATAACTAACACGTGGCCTTAATGGAGCTAAACAATTTACTTCTGTTCATTCAACCACCGTCAAAGTTTTTACACCGAGATTGACAAGATTGAGTTGGAAAACGTCTACAATGAATTACTGTAATCCTACTACCTAGATAAAGTGCTGTTTTAGACACTAGAGTGTTGAATAAAATAAAATCCCTAACCTCATGGCACACATCCAGCACAGTGAGTCTCAAACTCTAGTATGTATCCGAATCACCTGTGAGCTTATGAAAACAGACTGCTGGGAATCACATCCACCAAACCTCCCTAGTGCTTCTGATTCAGTAGGTCTGAGGTGGGTCCCAAGATTTTTTTTTTTTTCTAAGAAGTTCCTAAGTGATGCTGTGGTTGTGTGGTTTCTCACCTGAACTACTGTTCTAGTACATGTAGGTCCTTCTCTGATTCCCAATCAGGTCAGCTACCTACCCTTGGCACAGAAAAAGATACAGCAACTTGGCATATAATTTTTGAAAGATGCCTTACTTACTTAGTTCTCACCCTAAATCAAATTCACTGAAAACATTGTTTATGGATAAAAGAGACAAAAAATTAAAGAGATACTAAGTCAAGCCTGTCTGGTCTTGATATGGAAGAGTGAAAAGTACCCCAAACACCCATGCAACTTAAAACAAACAAACAAACAATACTAGACAGCGGTTACACCCTTTTTTGGGAAGCTGATTTTTGTTGTTGGTTTTTACACGTGGTTTAACTCGACAGGGTCCATTTCTGATTACACTTGGTTTTAGCCTACCTTAACAAAAAATATTTAATGCCAACTCTCTTTATTATTTTCTTTTAGTAACCACTGACTTTTCCTCACCTATGAACCAACAAAACCCAGATAAAAATCAAGGTAAGAATATTAACATGGTGATAATGCTGTTAGCCTAAGCCATTTGATCAACTCTTCCCCAATTCCTTATTCCTCCAGCCCCTCAACTGTAGTTCTTCCTCTTGGCAGTCTTTGGCCATCTATCAGTTCTTTCCACAGTATTTTCCTTGGAGACTTCACAAAGCATACGTAAGCATAGGGATACCTACACCTCTATTTCCAGTCCTGTCCATGTACGTGAATACAAGTGATAGAATTCCAAAAACTTTCATGAGATATCCATCCAAATACCTTGCAGCATCACACGGAACATGGGTAAAACCAAACCTATCTTGCTTCCTCACCCCTTCACCTTTTCCTTATTCTAAGACACACAATCTCCCTTGTCATTCAGGCTCATAAACCTTGTATGTAACCTTGTATGAGCAAACTTTGGCTCATTAATAAAAAGATTATAGCAGCCAAGCCTTAAAGAGTATTTACTATATTGATAAATTAAATGTATACACCTGAGTAAACATAGCGTAGTCATTTAATTACAAATAGTAATTGAGTTAATCAAAAGAGTTAACATATACAAAACACTTAAAGAAGCATCGAGGGGCACCTGGGTGGCTCAATCCATTGAGCCCCGGCCTCTATTGTTTCCACTGGGGTGATGATCTCAGGGTTATCAGATTGAGCCCAAAGCTCAGTGGGAAGTCTGATTGACATTTTCTCCCTCTGCCCCACCCTTGCTCACACTCTCTCTAAAATATTTTTTTTTAAATCATGCATAATATTGTAAATATAAGGATAAAAATTCTTCACCATAACCTTACAAAGTGGGTATTATTCTTACCTCTATTTTACAGACAAGAAAACTAAGCAAAGAGATGTGAAATAACAAGCCCAAAGTCATTTACGCAGTTCTAAGTGCCAAAGCCAGGTTCCAATCCTCAAATTCCAAAATTTGTTCTTTTAACCTCCAAGCCAAACTGCTTCTCTCTGCCTCTGTCCTCTTTTTTGTCAGAAGCTTCCACCTAATTCATTGATTTTCTGAAGTAGGATTCTTTTCTCTTTCCACTTTCTGTTCCAGCTCTGTATCACGGGGTTCTTGTCAGGTTAGTTGGTTTCCTTCCCTGTCCTGACACCTTGCTTCCTTTATACTGTTCCTCTCACCTAGAATAACATGCACTATCATGTCATCCTATTTTACCAAATCGGTGTTAACCTGCGGTCTACTTCTTCCGAGGCCAGACCATTCTCGTCGCCTTTTCGTTTAATGTTTAAAGTTTTCTTCAATGTTTCCTCAATGTTTAAACGTATCTTCCATACAACTTGGAACTAGTCACACGCACATATCTTACCGCCTTTTGGAGCGCGGTCACGACCTAACCTCCTTCCGCGACCTACCTACCATCCCAGCTTCCCACCTATGGAGCCTGAAAATATGTTTCTACGATGCACCGGGGGGCTCGGGTGTAGTAACAGACCTGTCAGACGTCCCTAACCCGAGTCTTCAGTCAGGACAGGCTGAGGGGCTGCTCCGCGCACGGATCGTGCTGTCCGGGCATCCTAGGGAGATCTGGTCCACGCACCAGCCCCGGGAGTTAGCGGGAGGCCGCCGGGGACGGTAGGTTCCCAGTCGCCTCCCTAGCAACAGCCACCAAGTCCCCCCGCCTCACCTGATGCTGGAGCCACGGAGGACCACGCAACTGTGAGCGACGAGCAAATGCGACCGAACGCCATGCCCTTAAAATACTTACCTTGGCCTCCACGAGGCTACGAGCCACCTGGACCAGCCTACGGGACCTACCCCTTCCGGGTCCGCTTCCGTACCCACTTCCGCCCGGCATTCCTTTTGCCTTCGCGGAGGAAATGACGTAGGAGGTCTCTGGTTGGTGAGGGCCGGCCGGTAGCGGAAGTCGTTGTTTCGCCACTCAAAGCTCTTGCAGCTGGTCACTCCAGCCTCCTGGGACTTTGACTCGCCTGACCGCGGAGCTCCTGACCAGGGGTGTCCGGGGATGCCGCTTGGACGCTTTCTACGTGGAGCTTAAACCCGCCCCGCTGCCGCCCGGATGGGACCGCCGGAGTGCTGTGAGAAGCGGGACTAGCACCGGGGCCGGGAGGGAAGGCGGGGCGGAGCGGGCTGGGGGCGCGGCGGGAGACTCTGAGGACTCGGCCGCGGCTGAGGGTGCGGGCAGAGAGGATTAGTGCTGACCACTCTCTGGAGGAATGAGCCTTCCGCTTCTTCACCAGAGGTTGTCTGGCTCCTCTGGCCCGCGGCGCTGTCGGGAACTACCTATCGAAGAGAAGAGAGAGGGTAGGCGGACCTGGGCACCTGGGATATTGGTGCTGGAGTCACCAGGGAGGCACGCGCCCTGATGCAGGTGAGATAGGGCGGCTGGGACCCTTGCGGGTTACAGTCCCAGGGTCGAGTGTGATTTGCCGCGCGTGTGGACCTGGCGAGGGCAGCTCGAGTCAGGGCTGGGTTAAGGCGCTACGCCCAAGATGCTGAGTCGTCTGGATCCTCGCAGTCCCTGGAGTGACATTGGTCTGGCTGTGTGTTTCCGCTCCCTGGCCACTTGAAGGGGAAGTGACCAGGGCTGACTCCTCCTTGCTTGGTAATTGAGGATTAGGTGCTCTGTCACCAGGTAGAAATTAGCTTTTCTCTATTGCAGCTCTGTCCGCTTCTGTTCTTGGGCTGTACAAAAATGTTCAAAATGAGTGCCGATGTCTGTAGTGGTGGAAAATTAAAGCTAACCTATTGCTGTACAAAAGAAATAAGCCTCTGCCTTCGCTTATTGGACAATATATCCGCAGCCAACCTAGAAATTAGACTTTTATCTGAATTATCTGGTTATTTTCAGATGTTTCTTGAGTTCTTTTTTTCTCCGTTTCTTGAATTCTTAAGACCTGCAGCCAGTCTTCCACAGTCAAGAAAATTGCAGTAGCGAGTGGGTATGATGAGACTGTAGATGTAGGTGTTTTGAAACAAGATTACTGTGGGTTGGATGAATGAGAAGGGAGAAATTGTGGTAACAGACTATTTTTACAATAAGTTTCATGGGGGGAAGGAAACATTTAGGTGGGTGTGTATAGTAAGTATCTCCCGTAGGACATGCGCATTGTATTATTATTGGGAAAAAAATGTGTGCTTCAGTAGAAAACTGCATAGTCTAGATTCTATCTAGAAAGCTATTCCAAGGAAGCTATTTTACAACTCTGTGAACTATAGAAAACTAATGATCAGTTCTGTACTTTGAACAGGTTCATAAGCAAACACTCAACCTAATAAATCAATACTAAATAACTTCTGTCTGTAGACATGCAGATTCTGAACTCTTAGAGATTCAGTGGAACTTATGTTCTTATACATTAATTTCAATATTCCTGATCAGTTAATGTGTTCAGTTTGGGATTTCTTTTATCTATCACCTGACAGGTTCTCTTTTGAGTTAAATAAAATGTTGAACACATTTTCATCTTTATATTTGAATGAGTCATGATTCTGCTTAAAAAATTTTAATATTACAAAATATTACGAGAAGAGACAATCACAAATGGAAAAAAAATTTTAATAAGAGTTGGTGTAAGAGCAACTGTGTGCTAAGATAATGCATCTTATAAGTTCCCAAATCATACAGGTTTTAAAGAGTATAATCTTAATTTTTAAGGAATTGTTCAATGTATTAATACTTATAATTAAGACATGGTAAACTTTTAGTATGAAGGTGGTACTACAGACTCACATTGGAGCCTGTACTTTGGATATTTTTGAATGACCATATTAAATTTGATCTGGGCTATTGATACTGCTTAGAAATATTTTTGCTATACTGGATTTATTGTTGACATATCTAACTGCTTCACCTAAGTAACTTTAAAAAAGTTTATTTCCATTTGCATAGAATGAATTTTAATATTATAATAGATTTGGTGTTGGGATGGAGGTATTATACACAAAAATCTAATGTGCCCTGAAGTTTTAAATATTGAAATAGAAGGCATAAAGAATGGTAAACCTGTAATTTATCTCTTTATACTTTTATACAGGCCTATCTAATCACTATACCCATTTTGTAGAACAAGCAAACAGATTTAAAGTTCTTGTTTTTCTCTTTTAAATGATACCATTTTCTATTTATCCAGACAAAAACTGGGCTATGCCGAGACAGTAGAGTATTCTGATTCTTCCTAGTCTTAAACAATAAAAAGCTAACCTCTCTAGTCAATCCAGTTATTCATATAAAGCATTATTTAGAGGACTTCTTAAACTAAAAGATTGAAAGACTTTTTAAAAAATGAACATTTATTCTAAATGTTTACAATATTTGAGAAAAAAAAAGCCACAGAGTAATGAGAATGGTTTATACTCATTATTCATTTGAATTATAAAGGATACATGGAGAGCTCTCGTTGTTTTTAGGTCTTCATTTGTGAAGATACTGAAGATAACCCTTAACATAGTATGGCTAAGGAAATCGATATGATCCATTCTGGAATCTTCTGTTTGCCTCATGTAGGCTTTTTGAACCTGGACATGGATGTCTTGCCTCGGGAGCCTTTAATACTAAGGCTTAGTGTTTGCTTATGAACCTGTTCAAAGTACAGAACTGATAACTGATATTAAGTGGAAAGTCTTGCTTTAGCTATAGTAGCCTTCTCCCCACCTCACCTGATTACTCTGTATTATCACTGGGATTCTTTCTTTTTTTTTTTTTTAAGATTTTATTTATTTATTTGACAGAGAGAAACACACAGAGAGAGGGAACAGAAGCAGGGGAAGTGAGAAAGGGAGAAGCAGGCTTCCCACTGAGCAGATAGCCCTATGCGGGGCTTGATCCCAGGACCCTGGGATCATGACCTGAGCCGAAGGCAGAAGCTTAAATGACTGAGCCACCCAAGCGCCCCTATCACTGGGATTCTTAGTCTGAGTCTGGGAACGCTCTCAAATTTATTTGCAACTCTTTGCCTCTATGAGCTCCTCAGATGCTCACATTTTGTGTAGTAAAAAAGGTCTTGACTTCTTACATGATTCTCAAAGGGATCCGTGACCCCCAAGAATGTTAAGAACCACTGTACCTTAAGTATCAGGAATCAAATTTTCCTGCCTAGCTTGGATTTGCTGTGTTGAAGGAGAAGGGACATTTAAATCTCTTTTTGGTGAGAGGATCAATTGCAGCTTAGAGATGGAGCTAAAAAGGAATTTACCCTTTATTAAATGTCATGACACTTTCTATATAATGCCATTAAACTTTGAGAGCTCTCAACTGTATTTATTACTCATTAAGTACACAATATCTTATGGGTGACAATGACTTTTAAGATCTGGGAAGAAGGGGCATCTGGGGGCTCAGTCATTAAGCGTCTGCCTTCAGCTCAGGTCATGATCGCAGGTCCTGGGATCGAGCCCCACATCAGGCTCCCCGTTTGGTGGGAAGCCTCCTTCTCCCTCTCTCACTCCCGCTTGTGTTCCCTCTCTCACTGTGTCTTTCTCTGTCAAATAAATAAATAAAATCTTTTAAAATAAAAAAAAGATCTGGGAAGAAGTTCCCATAAATTATATGGACAAGAGGTGATTAGAGATATAAGTGAACCACCAGAAGTATACTGTCAAAGTAGGTAATAGAATTTCAGAGAAAGAATGATCAATAGTTAATGCAACTAAAATGTGGTTAGTTCCTGGATTTGACATTTGGTCAATCATTTTAGACCTTGAAAGAGCAGTTTTAGCATTGTTAAGTGATGGAGGTGAAACTGCAGTAAGTTGAATAAATGGGAGAAAAGAAAATAGAGCTGCAAAACAGATTATGCTTATAAAGTTAAATCGTAAAATGAGGAGTTTCATTGGTGCCTGAAGAAGAAATGCAGTAGGAAATTTTTTTGAGAGCAGGAGGACCTAGGGGATAGAGAGATCAGATATTGTGAAGGGGGAGTTAAGACATTCTCTTACAGGAGAGCTGATGAAGTGGAGTAAAATGTATAAATAAAAGCAGTTTGGCAGGTTTAAAGTGTGGCTCCCAGATGATGCCCTTACCTCTGTAAAACTCTTCTACTTTTGGTCTCAACTGTCATTTTGTGGAAGAGACATTCTCTGCTTCTCAAAATTCTAAATTAGCTTTCCACCTTTTCTTCTTTACATAACATTTCTCACAGATTTTTATTTCTGTGATTATGTATATTTGTGTGATTTTTGGGAGCCACACTTTTTGTGAGTCTGTCTCTTCCATTAGAGTCTCCATACCTAACAATACTTGAATAAATGAGTGCCTGGAACAAATAAGCATTTATTACCTTGCATTTTCTGTGGGTCAGGAATTCAGTAGCAGCTTGCAGTGGGGTCAAGCTGGGCTGAAGTCATTTGAAGCCCAACTAAGGCTGGAAGATCCAAGGTGATTCCTTCACCTGCATAGGTGTTGATGCTGGTTGTTGGCAGGAACCCTCAGGTTCTTCCCATGGGGGCCTTTCATAGGCTGCTTGAGAGTCCCGCATCATGCAAGCACTCCAAGAATGAGCATGATAGCTTTTATGACTCGTCCTTGGAAGTCATATGCAGTCATTTCTGCAGTGTC
Organism: Mustela putorius furo; assembly: GCF_011764305.1. Classification (NCBI taxonomy): domain Eukaryota; kingdom Metazoa; phylum Chordata; class Mammalia; order Carnivora; family Mustelidae; genus Mustela; species Mustela putorius. Next base: position 4,073,667 of record NW_025421424.1, read on the forward strand.
CTGTTGGTTACAAGGGTCAGCCCTATTCATTATAGGAGGCAGCTATACAGGGGCATAGATATCAGGAAGCAGGTTATCATTGAAGGACATCTAACCACAGATGCGATATAGTATAGCATAGAGAGTCACCCAAGAATTATTAAAACAGTTTCATAATAGTGTTGGAGGGTCCAGCTGACATTGGAAAACATGCATTTGTTTTGGCAGCAGACAGGATAATTACTGATTTTTTTTTCTAGTAACATAAGAGCAGGATTAGAGAAGACAGATGTTGGATTGATCTAGGTGTTGGGGATTAACAAATCATTTCAAGAGCAGACATTGAGATAAATAAGTGTATCTTAATTCAGCAGTGTGTGTTTTGTTTTTGGTGCTCATTAGAGTCTTTGACAGCAAGTGTTTTAATCTCTGCCACACATGGAGACATCTTCATTTCAACAGTGGAACAGGTAACTTTCACATGGGCTCTGAGAAAGTTGTAACAACTTTTATTGTGCCTTGCTTTGAATCCTCACAGTAACCCTAGGAGTGTATTACTCTCATTTTTGAAATAAGGGAACCCTGGCTTACGTCAAGGATAGCAGAGCTGTTAGGTCCTAGACCCAAACTCAGGCCTGCTAACAGAACCCCAGCTCTCACATTGCGCCACCCTGCCTCTCCCTCGCAATATAATTGCATGTGGAAATATTTATCTCAAAATACTGAAGAAGACAAGCTCAAAACTGTACATAATCATTTCACCTATCATAGAAAAAGTTAAGTCTATTACTAAGTTTGGGAGTTTTTCCTTTCTTAACTTTTTTCCTAAAACGTTCTATAAGTGAGTATTACTTAGAAAGAAAAGTTATTTTAAAAAATTGTGTCCTGAAAGTACTTGAGTTTACAAAATGAAAGCTAAGTTTAATGTTTAATGGAATTTTTATATTATAGTTAAGAAGTTTTAACATGGGGTGCCTGGGTGGCTCAGTTGGTTAAGCAGACACCTTCAGCTCAGGTCATGATCTCAGAGTCAGGGTCCCAGGATCAAGTCCTTCATTAGACTCCCTGCTCAGCAGGAGTCTGTTTCTCCCTCTCCCTTTACCCCTTCCCCCATTTGTGCTCTCTCTCCCTTTCTCTCATGCTCTCTCTCTCTCTCTCTCTCAAATAAATAAATAAAATAAAATAAAAATTTTAGCATGAATCATTGTCCTCAACAATCTGTGAATAATTTTTTAAAGTACTAATTTCTGCAAAGTGTCATTCCATTGGGCTTCAGGCGGTTCAACCATGGAAAATAAATGGTCTCTATTTGTCTGCTATTCAGCGTGTCCAGCTCAGGTTTGAACACTTTTTAACAGATCAACAGATTTCGTGGTTGCCTCCAGTTTCAAAGGCCAATGGATGGACTAAACACCAACTTCTAGATAAAATTAGTTTCTTTATTTCAATAATCTCAAAGGAGTATTTTGTATCAAACAAGAATAATTTTCTTACACAGTTTTATCGTGGTATAATCTCTAAAGCCTTTTAGAAATTGTTAAATGATCATGTGTTCTACTCCATGTGCTGGTACAGGAATTAACATATTGTGCCTGATCCATGGTTCATTCCACTTAGTATGTCACACTTCTCACCAAGAAACTCCTGTCAATTGCAGACATTCAGTAAATGTTGAAGGAGTTGTCCTGGGTTTCTGGAAAGTAGAACTGGTGGGCCATGTGATTATTTTAATGGCTGTGATTCTTTGAAAAGAAATTGTGCTGAAATAATCCCCCTTTATTCCTGTTTTAGAGAAGCTATAGCAATTCTTGTTATATATTGGTTTTTATGGAGTATTTTAAGCAGCTAGTCACACAGTGTCCTTTAGAGTGTTTCACAGTAGAGATTTGCTTTTTGATCTAATAGAAATAAAGTAATATATGTACTTCTCTATTAAAACAGTTCTTTCTTTTCTTTTAAGCTAAAGTCTGCAGTGAATATTGAATCCTGAGGAATTTGGGGAAAGACATTCCATGGATCCCTTGGGTGCACCTTCCCAGTTTGTGGACGTGGACACACTACCAAGCTGGGGCAACTCATGGGAAGATGAATTAAATACTTCTGATACTGCAGCTGAAACATTTCAGGAAGACACTATTAGATCACCTTTTCTTTACAATAAGGATATCAATGGGAAAGTGATTCTTTGGTAATTCTTTGATTAAATCATATCATGATAGAACAATACCCATAAGTTCTTCTAAATTATTTTTTTCTCATTGTTTCTTCTAAACTTTTTTTCTCATGATTTCTTCTAAACTCTTTTTTGTAAGACCTAGCATTGTTAAAATACTGTTTTGCTTATACTTAGAGTTTTATTGAGGAATAATTGACATACAGTTAACTGCACATGTTTAAAATGTACAGCTTGGTGGATTTTAACATGTATGTATCCATGAACCTTCTGTGTTACTTTAATCACCACAGTCAAGATAGTTAATATATTTATCACCCCCAAAAGTATTTCTTTGTGTCCCTTCATAATCCCTCCTGTCTCCTTCTCCTCCCTGACTCCACATCCCCCAGCAACCATTGATCTTTCTGTCACTATAGATTAGTTTGCATTTGCCAGAGTTATATATAAATGGAAATCACATGACCTTTATTTTTTTATTCTGGCCTCTTTCATTCAGCATAATTATTTGAAAGTTCATCTATGTTCTTGCATCTGTTAGTAGTAATACCTTTTTTAAAATGCTTTATTGTGGTATAATCCGTGTATCATACAATTCACCAGTTTAAGTTGTATGTCTGTGGTTTTTTGTATATGCAAAAAGCTGTATAAGCATCAGCCATAGTCCGTTTTAGAACATTTTCATCACCTCAAAGTCCTGAATGCATTAGCAGTCTTTTCCCATTTCCCCCATCTCTCAGCTGCAGCCAACCACTAATCTGCCTTCTCTGTTTATAGATTTATATATTCTGGACATTTCATGTAAATGGAATCAAGTGTGACTTAGTATAACGTTTTGAAAGTTCATCCATATTGAAGTATGAATCAGTACCTCATTCCTTTCTGCGGCCAAATAATATCCATTGTATGGCTATACCTATCACATTTATCAGTTTATCAGTTCATTAGCTGATAGACATTTGGGTTGTTTCCACTTTTTGGCTATCATAAATAATGCTGCTCTGGTGTACTCTTGAAACCAACCACTGTCCACTGTCTAAGCATTCTGTTACAGTGAAAGAGAAATACGAAAGAAGCAAAGGAGTAACTTGAGGGTTCTGTGGGTTTCAGGGTTAGAGCATTTGCATTGAAGATTCTAAGATGTCAGATTAGTCTTCCTGAGTCCAGAACTACTTTTTCACCCTTGCTTAAGCTTGTGAGCTACCAAAACCAATGTTGTGAGGGGAGTGAGGATAAAATGTTTTGAAAGAATTAGCAGTTAATTTTCTTATCTCCCTACTTTTCCCCCACACTTGTACTTTGTTTCTCATTTCCTCAGGAAAGGAGATGTGGCATTACTGAACTGTACAGCCATTGTGAATACCAGCAATGAAAATCTTACAGATAAGAACCCTGTGTCAGACAGTATTTTTATGCTCGCAGGACCTGATTTGAAGGAGGACCTCCAGAAACTGAAGGGTGAGTGAGGTTTGCTAGGTATATTATTGCTTAGGAAACATTTATTTTTGATATGTGAAGAAGCATGTTTTGCGTTTAGTGAGAATACTAAGTAGATGTAGCTATTTTGTTGTTGTTTAAATTCATAAACACAGCTTTTGAAAACCCCACACTGTGTTAAAAGCGGAACACTGAGACTTTACTCTCATGTTCTCAAATTTTAAAGATTTTATTTATTTATTTGACAGAGAGAGATCACAAGTAGATGGAGAGGCAGGTAGAGAAAGAGGAAGGGAAGCAGGCTCCCTGCTGAGTAGAGAGCCCGATGCGGGACTCGATCCCAGGACCCTAAGATCATGACCTGAGCCGAAGGCAGCGGCTTAACCCACTGAGCCACCCAGGCGCTCATGTTCTCAAATTTTAAAATGACAGTCACTGTGGCCAGTTAAATCTTTGGTAGTGTTTTCTTGGCTGTGTACTAATAAGCTTTGGGAAACAACTATCCTTTCTCTAAACTGAAAAATTTTATGATTTGATATTGATAGAGAATTTTTCGTATACCTCATGGGAAGTGATTGTTGCACTTTGGAAATGTAATTGACTTACCGATAAAACCAAAATGCATTTTAAGAGCAAAATATATTCTTGACTAATTTTGCACTTGCTCCTTTTTTCTTAACCAGAACATTCTTAGAATATTTCATTGGAAATGGGTACAGGAAGAGTTCTATTAGTTCAGAATCTTGTTTACTTTATTTGCATTCATTTTCTTAAATTACCAACCTAGCAAACCAGGTTACCGTTATTTGAGCCCAAATAGAATATTATGAAATTCAATCATCCCATTTTATAAAAAGTAATTATGAAATACAGCAGTGTTTCTTAAAATGTAAACAACAAATCTCATCTCCATAAAATTCTGATTTCTTTGACCTCTAGCATTTAATAGTGAAAATTGTTTTCTAACCTAATAAAGATATTAGCATTTGAGCAGGAATACATAATGCTGACTCCATGAACAAAGGAATAGGGAAGAAGTACATCATCTAATTAAGAAACTGAACTCTATGAAAGCAGAAAGAGGGGGAAAAAGGCCTCAATTAAACTAAAAACATGATACCATGAAGAACATGTAGAAATTAGAAAATGTACAGATAATACTGAGAAGTTTCTTGATAACGGTAATAGAGAAGTTGGTCTGGAAGAATTCCTTATGGTCCATGTGCATATGTGTGTGTGTGTTCTCAACCTTAGAGCTGGACCTAGGGATAAGAAAAAGGAAGTAATAAAATCTAATACAAGGATACAAGTAAAGCTTCAGTATTTAACAGCATATGTTTGAGAGCCTCCAAGCAAGAGTTTACATTATAACTCTGCCCTTCACTAACTGTGTAATGTAAAACCAATTACTTCACCTCTGGGCCTGAGTTTCCTTTTCTCTAAAGTGGGCATGGTGGTAATAGTCTCTACCTCAGTTTCTGACACATAGCAAGAGTTCAGTGAGTATTTGGGGATGGAAACAGTATCATGAAAACCAAATTAAATAATGACCATTAAGTGTCAGGCACATTCTAAGTGTTTCGTGTTATTGCTGATGTTAGCTACAGGCCTCAGTTGTTTGATGAGTCAGTGCCAACCTGCAGGCATCTTCAACAACCTCATGAGTGATTACAGTGTGACTTCCCAAATCTGTGTATGATAGAAAGCTGAAAGGAGTTAATAAGGAGATTTTGGATATTAGACCAAGGAATTTTAAATATTCTGAACTGACTGGTAGTATGAGCCAAAAAATGAAAACATTGACAGGGATGAATATAAAAGTTTTGCAATAAGTTTAAAACCTTAATTATCCAAATTCTGGTTGGGGAACCCCAGTTTGACAACCCTTATTATATAAGAAAGTATTTGCTATTGGAAACATGGCATTATCATTCATTCCATTTTTAATGCAAAAAACTCAAGGTTAACGCTTTACTCCTTATCCCCCACATAAAGTCTGTCATCAAGCCATAAATATATCTTGTATCTCTTTATCACCACTGCCTCCAACTTAGCCTATCCTGCCATCATCCCCTCTGTGAACTACAGCCATAGCTTCCCTTTCATCTGGTCTCCCTACCTTCATTCTTTTTTAACTAAATCTCTTTAACACATGCAGTAAGCATTGCTTTTTAAATTGTAAAGCCCTTAGTATTGGTTCTCTGCTTTAAACCATGTAGTGCCTGCCGTTACACTTAAAATGTAAACTCCTTAAACTGGTTTCCTCAGGACCTTCAGAATATCAGTTACTAGCCTCCAGGCTCCTTTCACATCCCCTTTTCCATTCTCTAACATATTGAACCAGTCTGATCTCTAATTTCTTCCTTTAGCTCCTTTTCAGTTTTGCATGTACTTTGCTCCTTCTCTCAGTTCTTCACTCTTATTCTTAAGTCTTTGCTTGTATCTCTTTCGCAAAGCACTGTTCATTTACTTCAGAATTGGCCATGATATATACTCCTAGCATGTAGTACTTCTCTTTGGGGCTCTTATTACAGTTGTAATTTCATAAATTGTTTACCTGATGAAAGTGTTCCCATTAAACTTTGGCTTCTATGAAAGTCTTATTGGTCTCCATGTGTTCTGTAGCAAGAACAGTGGCGTCATCCTGTAAGGAATAGATATACGACTAGAAATTCTCTGGGATTTTAACTAGCTAGACTCAGCAATGATAAGGTCTCATTTCTGCTGTCAGATTATATCAAAGAAATTCAGCATCATAGAGGAAGGTAATTTCTTATCAGCTTAAAATTGACTATTATGTCCATAAATGTTTTATGTAAGCCTGATGGTAATCCAAAGGGAACAAACCTTTAATAGATACACAAAAGATAAAGGAATTAAAGAATACCAGTAAGAAAAAGAAGTCACAAAGGGAGACTGCAAGAAAGGAACAAAGGACCTTAAAAAAAAACCCAGGAAGCAATTAACAAAAGGGCCATAGTAATTCCTTACCTAGCAATAATTATTTTAAGCATAAAAGGACTAAGTTCTCCAATCAAAACACACAGAGTCGTTGTTGGATTTAAAAATACAGGTCCAACAGTATAGCGTCTACAAGAGATTCACTTTAGGTTTAATGATACACATAGGCTGAAAGTGAAGGGATGCTAAAAGATACTCTGTGCAAATGGAAACCAAAAGAGAGCAGGAGTGGCTCTACACATGCCAGATAAAATAAACTTTCAGTCAAAATTGATCACTAGAGATAGAGTTCACTATATGGTGGTACAGGGGTCAGTTCATCAAGAGGATGTAACAGCTGTAAATATGTATGTACCCAACATTGAAGCACCTAAATAAATATTTAAGGCAAATGTTAATATACTTAAATGGAGAAACAGCAATACAGTAATAGTTGGGGACCACAGCATACCACTTTCAACACTGGATAAATCATCCAGGCAAAATTAATAAGGGAACAGAAGGCCTAAATTATACTATAGACCAAATGGGCCTAATAGACATATACAGGACATTCCATCCAACAACACCAAATACACATTTTTCTGAAGTGCATACAGAACATTCTCCAGGATTGATCATATGTTGGGCCACAAATCAAGCCCTGTCAAATTTAAGAAGATTGAAATCATATCAAGTATCTTTTCTGACCACAGTGGTGTGAAACTAGAAATCAGTAATAGGAAAATTTAAAAATTCACAAGTACATGGAAATTAATACATTTCTGAACAATCAGTGGGTCAAGAAGAAATCAAAAGGGAAATCAGAAAGGATATAAAGGATCATGGAAGACTGCTATGAATAATTACAGGCCAACATATTGGATAACCTAGAAGAATTGAGTAAATTCCTAGAAAGATACGGTCTGCCAAGACTAAATTGTGAAGAAACAGAAAATCTAAACAGACCAGAAGAAGTAAGGAGATTGAATCAGTAATCAAACACCTCCCAACAAAGATAAGCCTGGGACTTGAGAGCTTCACTGGTGAATTCTATCATACATTTTAAAAAGGATAGTAATTTTCCTCAAATTTTTCCCAAGAATCAAAGAAGAAAGAACATTTCTAAATTCATTTTACAACACTAGAATTACCCTAATACCAAAGCCAGGTAAGACACTGCAAGAAAGCTATAGTCCTGTATCCCTGATGAATATAGGTGCAAAAATTTTCAACAAAATTGTAACAAACCAAATTTAAAAGTACATTAGAAGGATCATACACTACATTTTCTTTATTCATTTATTTACACATTTGTGTGTGTACATATATATATATATATATACACATACACACATATAAACAAGTGTGTATATATTGTGTGTTATAAAATACACATACACACAATGGGATATTATTTAGCCATAAGAAAGAAGGAAATCCTGCCATTTGTGACAACATGCATAGTACTTGATGGTATTATCTATGGTAAGTGTAGTAAGACAGACAAATAATTACATGACTTCACTTATATGTGGAGCCTAAAAAAAAGCTGAAGTCAAAGAAATAGGAGAATGGTGGTTGCCGGAGAGTAAGGGAGATGACATGTTGCTCAAAGGAAACAAATTTCCAGCTATAACATGATTAACGTCTGAGGATGTCATGTACAACATGGTGATTATAATTAACAGTTCTGTGTTACATTTTTGAAAATTGCTAAGAAAGTAGATCTTAAATGTTCTCATAAAAGAAAAAGGTAGTTATTTGAGGTGGTAGATGTGTTAACTAACCTTATTGTGGTTAACTATTTCTCAATGTATACTTGTATCAAATCTTCATTTTATACACTTTAAACTTATACAGTGTTATGTGTTGATTATGCCTTAGTAGAGCTCGTGGGGGTGGAGAGAAGAAGTACAGTATCAGAGTCAAGAATGGCTGTCCTTTATTTGTCTTGGTAGGACCTGTAGTATACAGTCAGTATTCATCTTATTTTTATTACAAATTTTTAAGAGTCATGATAAACTGGGGTACACCTAAAAGAAAATGATTAGCATGATATATACACTGTGGAAACCATACAATTTGAAGATATAGTTTAAAGGGCTGGGGTTGAGACAGCTGGGTAGCTCAGTCGGTTAAGCATCTGCCTTTCGGCTCAGGTCATGATCTCAGTCCTAGGATCCAGTTCTGGGTTAGGCTCCTCCTCAGCGGGGAGTCTCCTTCTCCCACCCTCCCCTGCCTACTGCTCCCCTGGTTGTGTGCTCCCTCACTTTCCCTCTCTCTTCCTCCGACAAATAAATATATAAAATCTTTTTAAAAAAGAAAAAAAAATTAAGGGCTAGGGTTGGCATAGAGAAAATCTGAGGGAAACTGATTGTCTTCCTCAAACAATTCAAAAAGCTTCACACTGAAGAGAGTGAGAGATAGTTTTATTGTGTTCCTAGAATCCTTGGTGGGAAGATACATAAAACTTCATCTATCAGTTCAGTCAGAGAAAATTTTCTAAGAAATAGAGCTTCCTAAAAATGGAGTGGGCATACTTGGCCTATTATACCCAAATTAAAAAAAAAAAAAAAAAAAGAGTGTGTGTGTGTGTGTGTGTGTGTGTCTGTGTGTCTGTGTGTCTGTGTGTCTGTGTGTGTGTGTGTGTGTGTGTCTGTGCTTCCCAGTCTTACATCCAGTCTTTGAATTTAGGAATTTTATGAACCTAAAGATATGTGGGTTATTGTTTTGGTAAAGAACGTGTGGTAAGAGAGATTGATAAATGATTTTCAGCTTTAGAGTCAGAATAGAATCTGATAATTGTCCTACTTGTTTCTGGGCAAGAATCCATGTAATTTATAGATACTTAAGTAGCTAAAGGATCTCCATGTACAAAATGAAAAAAATACTTTCTTTTCCCAGGATCACTATATAGTTTTGCTGCTTAGATGTTCCATCACTTGGTTCTTAAATGTGCAGTTTTGCTAGGATGGGAGTACATATACTTTTTGGTGGCTCTGTTCTTGTATGAATAGGACTCTTTGCTATAAGCATTAAGACAACTTTTGTATTTCTTACTGTGGATGTTGAGATTTAGAAGTAAGTAAAGTTGAAAAGCCCTAACTAATCTTTAATACTCGGATATATTCAGGTTAGCATTGCAGCAATGCTCCTCAGCAGAAGATGTAGTCACGGATAAAAGATGCACTGGACAGAGTTATGACTGGAGTGAATTTGAACTGATTCAGGAAATTTGTATTTGTTTTACAGGAATTAAAAATACTTTGAGGAATGTGTTTTAACTGTTGATAATGATGTCAGGATTTGGGCTTTAGGTTAGAAGAAATCTGGGCTTAGAAAGAACAAATGGAAGATTGGGAAGCAATGCAACAGTACTTAGCCTAAGTCTAGTCTCCAGAGTTCTGAGTTTTGGTTAACAATTATTAAAGGAAAGGTGAGATTCCCAGAACCAAAGTTTCCTGAATACTTAACAGTTCTTTACTGTTTCTGTAGTCTATCCTCAGAGATCTTCGGGATTGATTCTGCAAACTGACTTCCAAAATATGTGTTTGCTTGCTTGCTTTATTTTTTTTATATATATTATTTCTTCTGAATAATTGTTGTCTACTTACAGAAGCAATAAATGCAAATTGTAGAGATTATATGCACAGAAGCTGCAAAATAAATGAAAACTTAACATTTCCACCCCACAAAGATCACCAATACTAGTTCTATGGTACATATTCTTCTGGATCTTTCTGTACGTATATGTAGGTATATGCATACATTCTTACACATTTTGTTATTAGCATAAAATAAAATTTGTATATACTGTCCTTATCTTTGATCAGATAATTGTATACATACTTTAAAAAAAAAAGATTTTATTTATTTATTTGACAGAGAGAGAGTGAGCACAAGTAGGGGGAGCAGCAGGCAGAGGGAGGGGGAGAAGCAGCCTCCCTGCTGGGGGGCTCAATCAGAGGACCCTGGGATCATGACCTGAGCTGAAGGCAGATGCTTAATGACTGAGCCACCTGGGTGTTCCAGCTGCACATATACTGTTCTGAGGCATACTTTCTTCAGTAAATGAATTCCACCTTTTGGCTTCAGAAATTACTTTATCTAATACCCAAACCATATTATAAATTTACAGTTGACCCTGAAATGCCCTCTGCAACTACTTTGTCCAAACTGATACTCAATCCAGGGTCACACATCTAACTGTTGTATCTTTAAAAAAATTTTTTTTCCATCCAACTCAGTTCCCTTTTTATGATACCAACTTGTTGAGTGGACTAGGCTGAGATGTTTTCCAAGATGGCCCACCATTGGATTTATCTCATTACCCTGAGGAGCCATTTGGTTTCCTGCTTTATCCCTTGCATGTTAACCTGGAAGTTATATCTAATGGAATCAGGTTTAACTTAAGCATTCCATAGGTGATATTATATTGTGTACTTAATGTATCATATTGGAAGATGTGTGAAATCTGATTGACCCATTAGTGGGTTATTACTGACACTAAGATGGTTCCCTGGTATAAAGTCATGACAGCTTGATTCTTCTATTTATATAGTTGTTTTACTCTTTGTGACTGAAAAGTAATCAATATGGGGTTATTTAAGCTCTGTCACACGTTCACATAATGGTTTTAGCGACTATTTATAGGCTTTGTCTGAGTCAGTAATTCCATTAAGATTATGAAGTTCTATTTTTCTAAAACCTATCATTATATCCATAGTTACTAGCTAACATTCCTGTAGAGTCTTTCCTCAATAACTGATATGTGGTTACTCTGAATTACAGTTTCTGTGAGAGGGTAGGGTAAATGCTTGTTTTATTTACCATTTTTCACTGGCTCAAATGGTGCCAAAGAGGTTTTCCACCTTTCTCTTTTTCTTTTCTTTTTTTTTTTTTTTATAAACATATAATGTATTTTTATCCCCAGGAGTACAGGTCTGTGAATCGCCAGGTTTACACACTTCACAGCATGCACCATAGCACATACCCTCCCCAGTGTCCAAACCCCACCCCACTCTCCTGAACCCCCTCCCCCCAGCAACCCTCAGTCTGTTTTGTGAGATTAAGAGTCACTTATGATTTGTCTCCCTCCCGATCCCATCTTGTTTCATTTATTCTGTTCCTACCCCCCCAAACCACCCACATTGCATCTCCACTTCCTTGTATCAGGGAGATCATATGATAGTTGTCTTTCTCCAATTGACTTATTTTGCTAAGCATAATACCCTCTAGTTCCATCCACGTTGTCGCAAATGGCAAGATTTCATTTCTTTTGATGGCTGCATAGTATTCCATTGTGTATATATACCACATCTTCTTTATCCATTCATCTGTTGATGGACATCTAGGTTCTTTCCATAGTTTGGCTATTGTGGACAATGCTGCTATTAACATTCAGGTGCATGTGCCCCTTCGGATCACTATGTTTGTATCTTTAGGGTAGATACCCAGTAGTGCAATTTCTGGGTCATTGGGTAGCTATATTTTTCAACTTTTTGAGGAACCTCCATGCTGTTTTCCAGAGTGGTTGCACCAGCTTGCATTCCCACCAACAATGTAGGAGGGTTCCCCTTTCTCCGCATCCTCCCCAGCATCTGTCATTTCCTGCCTTGTTAATTTTAGCCATTCTGACTGGTGTGAGGTGGTATCTCATTGTGGTTTTGATTTGTATTTCTCCAATGCTGAGTGATGTTGAGCACTTTTTCATGTGTTTGTTGCCATCTGGATGTTTTCTTTGCAGAAATGTCTGTTCATGTCCTCTTCCCATTTCTTGATTGGATTATTTGTTCTTTGGGTGTTGAGTTTGCTAAGCTCTTTATAAATTTTTGATACTAGCCCGTTATCTGATACGTCGTTTGCAAATATCTTCTCCCATTCTGTCATTTATCTTTTGGTTTTGTTCACTGTTTCCTTTGCTGTGCAAAAGCTTTTGATCTTGATGAAATCCCAATAGTTCATTTTTGCCCTTGTTTCCCTTGCCTTTGGTGATGTTCCCAGGAAGAAGTTGCTGCGGCTGAGGTCAAAGAGGTTGCTGCCTGTGTTCTCCTCAAGGATTTTGATGGATTCCTTTCTCACCTTGAGGTCCTTCATCTATTTAGTGTCTGTTTTCATGTGTGGTATAAGGAAATGATCCAATTTCATTTTTCTGCATGTGGCTGTCCAATTTTCCCAACACCATTTGTTAAACAGACTGTCTCTTTTCCATTGGGAATTCTTTCCTGCTTTGTCGAAGATTAGTTGACCATAGAGTTGAGGGTCTATTTCTGGGCTCTCTAAGCTGTTCCATTGATCTATGTGTCTGGTTTTTTGTTTTGTTTTGTTTTGTTTTATTTTTTATTTATTTTCAGCATAACAATATTCATTATTTTTGCACCACACGCAGTGCTCCATGCAATCTGTGCCCTCTATAATACCCACCACCTGGTACCCCAACCTCCCACCCCCCCGCCCTTCAATCTGTGTGTCTGTTTTTGTGCCAATACCATACTGTCTTGATGATGACAGCTTTGTAATAGAGCTTGAAATCCGGAATTGTGATGCCACCAACTTTGGCTTTCTTTTTCAGTATTCCTTTGGCTATTTGAGGTCTTTTCTGGTTCCATAAATTTTAGGATTATTTGTTCCATTTCTTTGAAAAAAATGGATGGGATTTTGATAGGGATTGCATTAAATGTGTAGATTGCTTTAGGTAGCATAGACATTTTCACAATATTTACTCTTCCACTCCAGGAGCATAGAACATTTTTCCATTTCCTTGTGTCTTCCTCAGTTTCTTTCATGAGTACTTTATAGTTTTCTGAGTATAGATTCTTTGCCTCTTTGGTTAGGTTTATTCCTAGGTATCTTATGGTTTGGGGTGCAACTGTAAATGGGATTGACTCCTTAATTTCTCTTCTTCTGTCTTGTTGGTGTAGAGAAATGCAACTGACTTCTGTGCATTGATTTTATATCCTGACACTTTACTGAATTCCTGTAAAAGTTCTAGCAGTTTTGGAGTGGAGCCTTTTGGGTTTTCCACATATAGTATCCTATCATCTGCAAAAAATGATAGTTTGACTTCTTCTTTGCCGATTTGGATGCCTTTAATTTCTTTTTGTTGTCTGATTGCTGAGGCTAGGACTTCTAGTACTATGTTGAATAGCAGTGGTGATAATGGACATCCCTGCCGTGTTCCTGACCTTAGCGGAAAAGCTTTCAGTTTTTCACCATTGAGAATGATATTTGCGGTGGGTTTTTCTTAGGGGGCTTTGATGATATTGAAGTATGTTCTCTCTATCCCTACACTTTGAAGAGTTTTGATCAGGAAAGGATGCTTTACTTTGTTAAATGCTTTTTTCAGCATCTATTGAGAGTATCATATGGTTCTTGTTCTTTCTTTTATTAATGTATTGTATCACATTGATAGATTTGTGGATGTTGAACCAACCTTGCAGCCCTGGAATAAATCCCACTTAGTCGTGGTGAATAATCTTTTTAATGTACTGTTGGATCCTATTGGCTAGTATTTTGGTGAGAATTTTCGCATCTGTGTTCATCAAGGATATTGGTCTGTAATTTTCTTTTTTGATGAGATCCTTGTCTGGTTTTGGGATCCAGGTGATGCTGGCTTCATAAAATGAGTTTGTAAGTTTTTCTTCCATTTCTATTTTTGAAACCATTTCAGAAGAATAGGTATTAATTCTTCTTTAAATGTTTGGTAGAATTCCCCTGGGAAGCCATCTGGCCCTGGGCTTTTGTTCATTTGGAGATTTTTTGATGACTGTTTCAATCTCCTTACTGGTTATAGGTCTGTTCAGGTTTTCTATTTCTTCCTGGTTCAGTTGTGGTAGTTTATATGTCTCCAGGAATGCATCCATTTCTTCCAGATTGCCAAATTTGTTGCCATAGAGTTGTTCCTAATATGTTCTTATAATTTTTTGAATTTCTTTAGTGTTGGTTGTGATCTCTCCTCTTTCATTCATGATTTTATTGATTTGGGTCCTTTCTCTTTTCTTTTTGATAAGTCTGGCCAGGGGTTTGTCAATCTTATTAATTCTTTGAAAGAACCAGCTCCTGGTTTTGTTGATTTGTTCTTTTGGTTTTTTGGCTTCTATTTCATTGATTTCTGCTCTGATCTTGATGATTTCTCTTCTCCTGTTGGGTTTAGGCTTTCTTTGTTGTTCTTTATCCTGCTCCTTTAGGTGTAGGATTAGGTTGTGTATTTGAGACCTTTCTTGTTTCTTGAGAAAGACTTGTACCACTATATATTTTCCTCATAGGACAGGCCTGCCTTTGCTGTGTCCCACAGATTTTGAACAGTTGTGTTTTCATTATCATTTGTTTCCATGAATTTTTTCAATTCTTCCTTAATTTCTTGGTTGACCCATTCATTCTTTAGAACGATGCTGTTTAGTCTCCATCTCCAAATTTCCTCTTGTGATTGAGTTCTAGCTTGAGAGCATTGTGGTCTGAAACTATGCAGGGAATGATCCCAATCTTTTGATACCGGTTGAGACCTGATTTGTGATCCAGGATGTGATCTATTCTGGAGAATGTTCCATGTGCACTAGAGAAGAATGTGTATTCTGTTATTTTGGGATGAAATGTTCTGAATATGTCTGTGATGTCCATCTGGTCCAGTGTGTCATTTAAGGCCTTTATTTCCTTGTTGATCTTTTGCTTGAATGATCTGTCCATTTCAGTGAGGGGAGTGTTAACGTCCCCTAGTATTACTGTATTATTGTTGATGTGTTTCTTTGATTTTGTTATTAATTGGTTTATATAGTTGGCTGCTCCCACCTTAGGGGCATAGATATTTAAAATTGTTAGATCTTCTTGTTGTACAGACCCTTTGAGTATGATATAGTGTCATTCCTCATCTCTTATTATAGTCTTTGGCTTAAAGTCTAATTGATCTGATATAAGGATTGCCACCCCAGCTTTCTTCTGATGTCCATTAGCATGGTAAATTGTTTTCCGCCCCCTCACTTTAAATCTGGAGGTGTCTTCGGGTCTAAAATGAGTTTTTTGTAGGCAACATATAGATGTGTTTTGTTTTTTTATTCATTCTGATACCCTGTGTCTTTTGATTGGGGCATTTTGCCCATTAATATTCAGGGTAACTATTGAGAGATATGAGTTTAATGCCATTGTATTGCCTGTGGTGACTGTTACTGTTTCTTTCTGATCTACTACTTTTAGGGTTTTTCTTTGCTTAGAGGACCCCTTTCAATATTTACTGTAGAGCTGGTTTGGGTTTTGCAAATTCTTTCAGTTTTTGTTTGTCCTAGAAGCTTTTTTATCTCTCCTTCTATTTTCAATGATAGCCTAGCTGGATATAGTATTTTTGGCTGCTTGATTTTCTCGTTTTGTGCTCTGAACATATCATGCCAGTTCTTTCTGGCCTGCCAGGTCTCTGTGGATAAGTCCACTGCCAGTCTAATGTATGTTACAGACTTCTTTTCCTGGGCTGCTTTCAGGATTTTCTCTTTGTCACTAAGACTTGTAAATTTTACTATTAGGTGATGTGGTGTGGACCTATTCTTACTGATTTTGAGGGGGGTTCTCTGCACCTCCTGGATTTTGATGTTTGTTCCCTTTGCCATATTAGGGAAATTCTCTATAATAATTCTCTCCAATATACCTTCTGTTCCCATCTCTCTTTCTTCTTCTTCTGGAATCCCAATTATTCTAATGTTGTTTTGTCTTATGGTGTCACTTATCTCTCGAATTCTCCCCTCGTGGTCCAGTATTTGTCTCTCTTTTGCTCAGCTTCTTTATTCTCTGTCATTTGGTCTTCTATATCGCTAATTCTTTCTTCTGCCTCATTTATCCTAGCAGTAAGAGCCTCCATTTTTGATGCACCTCATTAATAGTTTTTTTTTTTTATTTCAACTTGGTTAGATTTTAGTTCTTTTATTTCTCCAGAAAGGGCTTTTATCTCTCCAGAGAGGGTTTTTCTAATACCTGCCATGCCTTTTTTGAGCCTGGCTAGACTAACCTTGAGAATCGTCATTCTGAGCTCTAGATCTGACTTACTATCAGTGTCCATATTGATTAGGTCCCTAGCCTTTGGTATTACCTCTTGTTCTTCTTTTTGTGGTGAGTTTTTCCACCTTTGTCCAGATAAGAATATATGAAGGAGCAAATAAAGTACTAAAAGGGTGGCAAAGACCCCAGGAAAATGTGCTTTAGCCAAATCAGAAGAGACCCAAAAAATGGGGGTTGGGGAGAAGGGGATAAAAAGAAGTTCAGAAAAAAAAAAAACAAAATCTAAAAGAAAAAAGAAAAAAAATAAAACAAATTTTAAAGAATATAAAAAAGAAAAAAATATATATATTAGTCTGGTGACCAGAACAGGGTTACTTAATTTTGGGAGTATTTTGGTCTCTTAAAAAAAAAAAACCTCCAGGCACCTGGGTGGCTCAGTGGGTTGGGGCTTCTGCATTCAACTCGGGTCATGATCCCAGGGTCCTGGGATCGAGTCCCGCATTGGGTTCCCTGCTCAGTGGGGAGCCTGCTTCCTCCCCTCTCTCTGCCTGCCTCTCTGCCTACTTGTGATCTCTTTCTGTCAAATAAATTAAATAAAAATCTTAAAAAAAAATTAGCTTATGATCTTGTTAAAAAAGGGGGGGGGTGTTGCCTGGTTGGCTCAGTCAGTTGGAGCCTCTGCCTTCGGCTCAGGTTGTGATCCCGGGGTCCTGGGATCGAGCCCCACATTGGGCTTTCTGCTCAGCGGGGAGCCTGTTTCCCTTCCTCTCTCTCTGGCTGCCTCTCTACCTGTGATCTCTGTCTTTCAAATAAATAAATAAAATCTTAAAAAAAAAAAAAAAAAAGAAGAAGAAACTACCTCCCAAAATTTTAAAGAATGAAAAACTTATATAAGCTAAACACAATGAAGGGATGGAATATGCCTATAAAGATGAAAAAATATATATATTTTTTTAATTTCTAAAAAAAGTAGTTGATAAAGTAAGTTGGTTGGGAAAATAAAGAAGAAGAAAGTGGAGAGAGTTTGCTCCGGCTGGAGACTAGAACAAGCCCCAAGCTAGATTTAGGGCATATTTTGATCTATTAGAAGAAGTTGTACCCCAAATTTTTTAGAAGAAAAAACCCTATGTGTATACAAAAAATAAAGTTAGATACAATGAAGGATAAAATATGACTATAATAATGAAGTTTCAAAAAGATTATTTATTTTATGAAAGGTATTGTTAAGATAAACTAGTTTAAAAATGTTAAAAGAGGAAAGGGTAAAAGTTAAAAAAAATTTAGAAGAAGAAAAAAAATAAAATTAAAAAAAAATTAAATTAGCTCCAAGACTAAGGAATCATGGGGAGAAAGCCATAAATAACATGCTTTGCTTTCTCCTTCTCTGGGATTCTGCTGTTCTCCTTGGTATGTGAACTTGGTCTTGGCTGGATTTCTTGTTGGTCTTCTGGGGGAGGGGCCTGTTGTAGTGATTCTCAAGTTTCTGCCCCAGACAGAATTGCATCGCCCTTACCAGGGACCGGGCTGAGTAATCCAATCAGGTTCGCTTTTCTGGAGGTTTTGTTCCCTGAACGCTTCCCGCTTCCCGTGGAGTTCTGGAGGACGGGAATGAAAATGGCGGCCTCCCAATCTTTGTCCCGGAGGAGCCGAGCGCTTGGGGCCCCACTCCTCAGTGCGCCCTCAGAGAATAGCGCTGAATCACTCTTGTGTCCCTGGCCTCTGGCCGTGCTCCCAGCTCACCCAGTCTGCGACCAGTTCAAGGTAACTCCGAGCTGAGAGCTCACTCCTCATCTCTGTCTCTGTAGCCAGCTTCCCCACTCTAATACCTGCGAGCTCTGCGACACTCAGACACCCCCATCCTTCTGTGACCCCAAGGGACCTGGGGCGACGCTGACCCCATGTGGGCTTCACTCCAGTTTAGCCTCTGGAGCGATGTCCCTCAGTGGAACAGACTTTTAAAAGCCCTGATTTTGTGCTCCGTTGCTCCACCGCTTGCCGGGAGCCGGCCCCTTCCCCCACTGTCTGTCTTCCCATCACTTTGGATTCACTTCTCCCGTGGTCCTACCTTTCAGAAAGTGGTCGATTTTCTGTTTCTAGAATTGTTGCTGTTCTTCTCTTCGGTCTCCTGTTGGATTTGTAGATGTTTGCAATGGATTGGTAAGCTATCTAGCTGATCTCTGCTACCTGATGTAGTCTCAGCCTCTACCTTTCTCTTTTTCGACTGTCAGTTTGTGCTTATGGCTTTTCATGAGTCAACGTATATGTGATCATAAAAGTCAAAGAATTTTATGTCACAATGTACATAGGAAAACATCAGTTCTGTGCCTTTCCCTTTCCTGCCTTGATACCTGTTCACCAGAGGCATATATACTTCCAAAACCTTAAGCTCCTTATTTACCTTCTGTTTCCAAATAATATGCTGCAACTACTATATTGATTTTTTTCCAGGTTTTTGACTTCTTATTATGGAAATTAAAGATTAAATTCTTGTTCACCCACGCTCCTCTTTTTGTTTTTTTTTTTTAAGATTATTTATTTATTTATTTATTTATTTGACAGAGATCACAAGTAGGCAGAGAGGCAGGCAGAGAGAGAGAGGAAGGGAAGCAGGCTCCCTGCAGAGCAGAGAGCCCCATGTGGGGCTCCATCCCAGGACCCTGGGATCATGACCCCAGCTGAAGGTAGAGGCTTTAACCCACTGGGCCACCCAGACGCCCCCATACTCCTCTTTTACATATACATAAAATACTCACATTTTCTTCCCTCTTCACTACCTTTCCAAGTAGACCTACCAGATTTTTATTAAATCCCCATTCAATATTAACATTGTGACTGAATAAGTATTACTCGCCACTGATTACAAAACTGATCAGTGTTCTTTTTGTACAACTGTTTTCCTCTAAGTTAATTTTCTTAAGTTCCTCTAAGTTAATTTGCTTAATTTTCTAATTAACTTACTGATTCGATCCCAGACCTTAAATAATAACTGTAAACCTCTCAATAAAGTCAAAAACTTTGTTTAATCTTTCAGCTCCATCTTTTTCTTGGTAACGTCCCTCCTGGAATCCCCTGTCCTCTTTCCTCTCCAGACTGTTCTCTTTGCCTCTTGTACAGCTAACATCCTAGGAAATCCTTTTTTCTTTTAAGTGGTTTGATCCACTCATTTTCTAGATCTCATGCCTTTCTCTTCTGTGATGTACTCTTTGTGAGTATATCTACCAGGAGATTTCTGAGGATGAATGGGGCCAAAATTGCTGAGATATTCTACCTTCATACTTGTTTAAAAGTTTGGTTGGAAATGAAATTCTAAGTTGGTAATCATTTTCCAAGTTTTTGGAGGTATTGCTCCAATTTTTATTACTGCTTCTGAAAAATCAGATACTGTTCTTATTCCTGAGTCTTTGTGTGTCACTGATCTCCACCCTCCCCCACTGGAAACTTTATGATCTCATCTTATTTCGGGTGTTCTCAATTTCACAGTGAGGTACCTTGATGTGATTTGGGTATTCCGTGAGCTCCTTGGTCTAGAAACTTATCTTTCAGTTCTAGAAAATTTCTCGTTTTATTTCTTACCTAATTTCCTTCCCTTTGTATTCTCTGTTCTCTCTTTAAAGAAATCTGTTGGATATTGTACCTCCTTGCTTAATCCTCCAATTTTCTTGTCTTATTATAATTTCTTTTTAGAGATTTTATTTATTTATTTGACAGAGAGAGATCACAAGTAGGGAGGGAGGCAGGCAGAGAGAGAGGGGGAAGCAGGCTCCCTGCTGAGCAGAGAGCCCGATGCAGGGCTAGATCCCAGGACCCTGAGATCATGATCTGAGCTGAAGGCAGAGGCTTAAGCCACTGAGCCACCTAAGCACCCCATTCTTGTCTTACTTTTTATTGTCCAGCTTTTTATTTTCTGGAAGATTTCTTCAACTTTAGCTTTAACCCATCTATTGAACTTATTGTTCCTGCTATCATGTTTTTCACTTGGCTATAAATTATATAAGCACTTTTTCCTGTCTCTGAATATTTCTTTCTTACAACATTCTGATTTTGTTTCAGAGGTACTATATCTTCTCTTATCTCTCAGACAGTAGTAATTATGGTTTTGGGAGTTGCTTTCTCTCTTTTTTGAGCATTGCCTTGACACCCTGTGGTCAGAGGCTTTGCTCACTTCCTGGTGATCCTCGAGTGTCAGTGCATCAATTGTATTTATGAGGGAGGAACTGAGAAAGTGAAGGGAACCTTTGTGTGCATGGGCAAGAGTTACTGCTTGATGGATCTAGAAGCAGAGGATGAGCAGGAGCCCTGTTGTTTTGTTGGGGAACCTCCCTTAGTTGTCAGAATCTGTGAGTCCTTTAGTTTGGGTCCCCTTAGTTTCCTGGAAAGGAATCCTTCAGGGGTCTAAGTGTGGGCATCTACGTTTTAGAAGCCAGTTAGGAGCAGAGGGCAGGAGCTGTCACTGTTGAGTGTAATACTTTAACTAAATTCCCTCTTTTCAGCCATGCCTGGGGTTCTGGAGTCCAGAAACTGTAGTTCAGCATGTCCAAAGAGTAAACCTTCCAGCTGCTATGGTGAAAAATCATTACCTTGCTGTGCTGGCTGGGGAAAGGTTGTTGCAGATTTGATTGTTTCTATGCAGACTTAACTCAGCCTCTTTTTAGTCCCACTTCACATCATAGCTTTTAGAAGTACATAGGCCTACAATTTTTAAGCCTTTCTAGTGTTCTGCAATAATAACAATAAGAATAATAGATAATGCATTTTGTACTTTGCTTGTATTGACTTATTTAGGCCTGTGAAGTAAGTACTAGTAATATTCCCATTAAATAGGCAAATGAGGCATGGAGAGGTGAAGCATCTGCCCAGGTAGCCCAGCAGGAAGGTAGTAGACAGAAGAGTTGAATCAGAGCAGTCTGTCCTGAATCCAGCACTGCCTTTCAGTGCAACGAGCTTGCTTTGTATTGGTGACACTGTTGCTATGAGCAGTTAGGTTTCTCTGCTTGCGAAATCAGTTATTTCTAGGCCACTTTCTGCCTTCCACAATTTTGATGATACCTATCAACTTCATGTCCTCTCCCATTCTTTTTGTCTCTGTTTTTTATACTTAACTGTATTGCTTCACTGTCATTTTGGGAGCAGAGATAAATGTTTGTGTTCAGTCCATATTTTTAATTGAAATTTCTCAAAATTCTTATTACTTTTCTGTTTTATGCCTACTGTTGTTGACTTTCTTTTTTCTAACACCTCCATGACTTATGTATGCTCCATTCTTCCCAGGTTGCCGGACAGGTGAAGCAAAATTGACAAAAGGATTTAATCTAGCTGCCCGGTTCATCATTCATACAGTGGGACCTAAATACAAGAGCCGCTATCGCACAGCTGCTGAGAGTTCCCTGTACAGCTGCTACAGAAACGTGCTTCAGTTGGCCAAGTACGGCTAATTCACTTCCTGGAAGCAGCATACCGTACATTGTTAAAGGCTCCAGTTTCAGAATGAAACCTAGCCATGGAAGTCAATTTTGAGGGGTTTAAATCATGTAAAAGGACTCAGATGATAAAATTAATTATCTTCACACACTAATGGGATAAAAGGAGTGGATTGAGTGACTAAAGAATTTAACCTATTCCCATTTTACTCAGTCATTACTTCGAATATATTTCCCCCAGATGATACAGTTATAATATTGATATAATTATTTAAAAGCGTAGCTGGCTTAACTGTTATACTAGATTTGTTAAGAGGGTAGGGAAAGAGAGGTTGAGCTGCATTTTTAAGTTAATTACTTATGTATGTATTATGACTGTTGGTGGTTTGTGTTTTCTGTTTGACTGCAGAGAGCAATCAATGTCTTCTGTGGGATTCTGTGTCATCAATTCTGCAAAACGAGGTTACCCTTTAGAGGATGCAACACACATAGCGCTTCGTAAGTAACACTGGAGAATCTGTGCACACACTGACTGAGCATTTTGTAAGTAGAATAGGGATGCTGTGCATACATTGAGTCTTGTGGATTTTTTTTTAATAGCTATTACATAGTGATAGCTAAAGGAGATCTCTCGATGAGTGGATCATGGTACCCTTGAGGGAACTTTGTATTAATAAGGTGCTGAGCTCAATTTACTTTCTCTGGTTGATGTTTTCTCCACCTTTTCTCTGAAAAGGCTTACAGACTTGCCTATTAAATTGGTAAATGAAACCAAGTCAAGAGCTTTGCCAAATGCATTGAGTATTTGAATCAGTATTCAGAATAATCATAGCAGGCTATAACAGTGAAGTCAAAACAGATATCATAATATCTTTATATAGCACTTTGCAGTTGAAACAACAGCTATCACAGGTGCTCTTTGAGTATAAATCCTCGCATTGAGGTAAAGTAAAGACTGGGCTCAAACATAATGAGACACAATGTCATATGTGTTACAAAAACAGGATATTCAGGTCGAGAGAAAATGATCTCACTGTATTATTTGCAGGTTCAGACCACAGCTAGATGTTTGTATCTAGTTCTGGGTGTCCTATCTAATGAGACCCAAGCTGGAGAGCAAACAATTTGAAACCTTAGTGGTATTTGTCCTAAAGAGACCATGCATTGTTTTTGCATATATGGTTCTCATCTTGAGTATCAAAAGGAGTCTCATTGTAAATTTATTCTGTGCTGCATTTTTAGAGCAGTGGTTCTGAACCATTTTGGGAGCCATCGTAGATTACGTTGAGCATTTGATGGAAGAAAGTAGAACCTTTTCCCAGAGGAATGTACATATAGAGGGAATTTGTGTGCAATTTCAGGAAGCTCATAGATTCTTCTAAGAATGGTAGATAAGGCAGGTCTAAGACTATGTCACAAGGAAGGAGACTTGGTCCCACTTAAGATGGGACTGTGTAATGGAAAGGCATTTTAAGTGAACTTCTTGTCACTGGGAATGTTCGTGCAGAAGCTAAATGACCTATCTGTTACAGATACTCCTCACTGAGGAGCAAAACTACCCCAGATGATCTTTAAGACCCATTTCTATCTCTAGAATTTAAAGAGGAGGAGCTGAAAGTTTTGTATCCACCAAAAAATTACAAACGTATTCCAATATATAAAATTATTATTAGCCTGTAATTCTATAGCATAGAATTTAGGGTGAGGACATAAGCAGTCTTATTTAATAATAAGCTACTTTTAAGACTTATCCTACATCTCAAGGATTTTGTAGTAAACTTACATATTTTGTAATTATGGTTTTTATATATTAGACTGAGCTTCTTGAGGAGCAGAAATTTTTTTTTTTTTTTTTTGCATCTCCAGTGCTTCCATATGTCAAGAATGCTTTACATGTGATACTTGCTTAAGAAATATTTATTTTAAGAAGACATAAAGAAGTTCCATTTTGTTGCCTCAACAGCCCTGTGTTTTAGGTGTCCTTTTTATAAGTAAAGAGGCTCAGAAATTTATCATATTCTCTAGGTTATGCTGACTCCTGACTCCCCAAGTCTCATAACTTGTCTGTTATGCTAGATAATTCAGTTGTGCTTGAGGTTAGAACTACTTCAGTAGGAAACCAGGTTATCACTACTCTGCATGTATTCTGAATGGTGCCTTACCAAACCAAAGTTCCTGCTTTTTTTTTTTTTTTTTTTTAAGATTTTATTTATTTATTTGACAGAGATCACAAGTAGGCAGAGAGGCAGGCAGAGAGTGAGGGGGGAGCAGGCTTCCCTGCTGAGCAGGGAGCCCGATGCGGGACTCAATCCCAGAACCCTGGGATCATGACCCGAGCTGAAGGCAGAGGCTTAACCACTGAGCCACCCAGGCGCCCCAAGTTCCTGCTTTTTTATAATTCTTTCTGACAAAGCTCTTGGCAGTCTTGATGTTCTCTGATTCCTTAGTCCTTGCCCCATCATCCCATACATTGAGCTAATGTCTCTCTTTCTTATTAAAGTAATCATATAGGTCCCAGTTTAAAGAGGCAACGACATTTTATAGAAAAGGCTCTGAAAAGGGAGTCCAGAAGACTGGTTTTTGATCCCAGTTCTACCAGTCTCACCAGCTGTGTGGCCCCAGCTAAATCACTTGATAAATCACTCGATTTACCCTAGAGGTGTCAACTTTGAGCAGTACTTATAGTAAGAGCAGGTGAAAATCATCAGTGGCCATAAGGGACTTTGATGAAGCAATATCTAAGAACTGGATTAGCACAAATGAAATGGAAAATGTAAAGATGGACAAGTCAATTTCTATTTTATAAGGCCTATTTGACTTATTGTACCTTAAATCTAATAGCAAAACTGTAGCATCTCATTAAAAAAAATACACACATACAAACAGTTGTGGCCTTTGCTCACATACTTTCTGAGCACTTAGGAAATCAATTGCAGCATATGTGGGCCAATAACAAATCTAATAAATGTAAGTCTAAGTACTGAGTACCTAACTCTTTCTTACTTATTAAACTATTACCAAAATTTATTTCATTTGAAACCTAAGTAATATCCTCCTGATTATCTATCAAGACTGTCTTTTTTTTTTTTTCTTGGTTCATGTACAGTTCAATTCTTCATTAGAAGCCTAAGGAAACCTCTTCATTGAAATAAATTTATCAGGTTATTTATTAATGTAGCAAAATTTTGAGTGATTGTGTGGGAGGCCCCCTACTATATAGATGAGGATACAGTGGTGAGAAAAAAGATGACGCTCTCATTCTTATTGTGGTTCCATGTTGGGAATTTTAATGCCCCAGATGTCATTCTCCCCAGTTAAAGGGCTTTCACTAAAAGTTAGGTACATGACATCCTGGTTGGTTGCAAAGAATAGGGCACAGATCAAACTCTGAGAGAAACCATTTGAATTGGCAGTTGGTACTAAAATCTTACAGCTGTGACATCACTCTTTCTTTTCTCCTTTGTGCAGAATTACTTTTCTTAATGAATTCTGCTGAGGGTTACTGTCTGGTATTGTATTTTGTCTTCTAGTAGAAATCCTACTATTATATGCTGGGAAACCAATATATGTGAACATTAATTAAAACTTGGTGTCTGGGTGCCTAGATGGCTCAGTCGCTTAAGCATCTGACTTAGTGGTCATGGGATTAGGTCCCACATCCTGCTCAGAGTCATGGGATTGGGCCCCACATCCTGCTCTGTACCCAGTGCAGAGTCTGCTTGTCCAACTCTTTCTCTGCTCCTCCCCCTACTCGCACATGCGTGCACTCTTTATCTCTAAATAAAATCTTTTTTTTTTTTTTAAGATTTTTTATTTATTTATTTGACAGACAGAGATCACAAGTAGGCAGAGAGGCAGGCAGAGAGAGGGGGAAGCAGGCTCCTTGCTGAGCAGAGAGCCTGATGCGGGACTAGATCCCAGGACCCTAAGATTGGGACCCTGAGCCGAAGGCAGAGGCTTAACCCACCTAGGCACCCCATCTAAATAAAATCTTAAAAATCAAAACAACTTGGTGTCAAAATAAAAGAAGGTCCCTTTTTGAAAATATATTTTTAGAAAATTGTTAAAGCAGAATAGTGAGAGAAATGAAAAATAAATTTGTCACCTAGCAGAGGGAGAATTCTAAATAGTTTAATCTTTCAATAAATCTGTCTAAGATTCTCAAGATACAGTAGTGAACAAGGTAGGCAATATGTAGACCCATAACCAGACCCATAGAATGTTACTTCAGCTACTAGTTATTTTTGAATGATTGTTTGCCATATCTTAAGATGTGCTAGGTTCTGGTAATATTAATGTAAGATATACTTGGCCTTCAGCAAGCTCGCAGTCTAGCTATAATATGGAATGAGAAGTTCACAAATGGAGGGCCTTTCAGGTTATAGGAGGAACACAAGGAAGGTTGGAGTTCCGTACAAACCGGATGGCCTTGGACTGGGTCTTGAAAATGAGGAGGAGTTCACTAATAGGTCATGGTGAATGAATGGTATTCTAGTCAAAGGTAACCATGCAAGCAGAGGCAGGGTAGCATGAAAGTTAAGTGGAATGTTGTGAGTACAACAAAGAAGCCAACTGGCTGAAAGTAAGGTCTGTGGGAGGATGATGGGAAATAAGACTAAAGGGCAGGGTTGGAGGGGTGGCCAGTTGAAGTCTAAGTGTGGCAAACAATGCTGGGGACTTAGATCCTAACCTAGAAGCAGTGCAGAGCCTCAGAATTATTTAGTAAGGAGGGTGACAAGGGAAGAAAGATAACTCAGGCAACAGTGAATATATAGACCTGGAAAAGAGAAACAAGAAAACAAGAGCTTATTGCTGAAGTCTTCTTGAGCATTAAGATCCTAAGAACAGCTGGAAGACGGCAGGAATGGATGTCAGAAATAGCAGCAGAATTTAAAGGACATGATAACCCATTGAAAATGCATAATGAAAGGAGAGGTGAAAAAAGTGTTAAAAAAAAATCAGGATTTGAGCTTGGATGAGTGATTTGATGTTGCTATGTTATAAAATATATAGGTAGAGGAACAGATTTTTTGGGGAAAGATGGAGATCAATTTTGGATCTCTGAAGTTCAAGGTTTCTGGTTATCTGGGCAAATATGCCCAGAAGGCAGTAGGGAATTTAGCTGTTTTATTCAGAAAACAATATAAAGCTTTGAGAATGTCAGTGTTTACATTGGTGCTAAGCCAGCAAAGTGGTGAGCTAAAGAGAATTTATTTATTTATTTATTATATATTCATAATATATATTTATCATATATTTGTAATATATATATTTCTTGATATATATATATATCAAGAAAATAAATGTGGAGGACAACATTTTTAAAAGGTAGGGCATGGACACGTACAACTAAAGCTAGAGAAATCTCTAGTGAGATAAGGACTGAGGAAAGGCCATTAGGTTTCATTAATAGGAAATTGATAGGGAAGAATCAGGATAACGTAGAAATTAAGAAAAAAAGAATTCCCCTTTGGTCAGTGGGATTTTGACAGGGTTGCAATGCTGAGTAGTTCCCTGAATTCTATAACTAAATGAATGGTCAGATAGAGAGGCCCCAAGGAATAAAAATACACTGGATAAGGAAGACTTGTTTGGAATCAGCATCTTCTATAGCCAGGCACTGTTCTAAAAGTTGGCAATAAAGCAGTAAATAAAATAAAGCTCTTGCTGGCGGGGTACTTTTATTCTAGCAGATGGGGCAGGGAGGGCGGAGAAGATCTAAAATAAGCAAGAGACTCCAGAAAATGTCTATAATATTTGCTCTGGAGGAAAGCAAATCAGAGGAGTGTTAGATACAGTACTCTGGGAAGGCTTCACTGATGTGTCATTGAGCAGAGAGCTGACTGAAATGAGGAGTGATCCATTATAAAAATAAAACTTTGAAGAGTTTAAGTTTTCTTCACACAGGTTATTTCTTATTTATTGAATAATTTTTTTTCTATTCCTTTCCTTAGGCACTGTAAGGAGATTCCTAGAAATTCATGGAGAGACCATTGAAAAAGTAGTATTTGCTGTCTCTGAACTAGAAGAGGTATTTTGCTAATTATGTTGCATTGTTTTAATCTCATTTTTGTTTGCCTTTGCCTCATCATTATTTACTGAGTTGCCAGCAGGCAAATTCTAGGTATCTGTGAATGTATTTGGCAGTGGGCCTTACCATCCTTTGTTAAAAAGAACACGTATTAGAGACTAAAAACAAGTTAAGAAAGAGCATGTAGTCATGTTTTTACTGCTAAACTGTTTTCATTTCGTGAAATCTTACAAGGTGTTATTTTGCTTTGCTCCCTGTATTAGCTCTTGAAATCTCTCAAGGCATCACCTTATAATCCAAGTACTGGGTACCTGGGCAGTATAACTGGAAAATTGATGTGCTGGGAAAGCCTTGGGTCTACCTTACCTAGAATCATGACATCCCAGCCTAGTGACTAGCATTGAATAAGTTGTGAGGTTTATGTTTTGTTTTGTTGTGTGTAGTAAGGTTTAGTATGTTTCAATTAAATTTAGAGCCGTTTTAGAAAAGAGTTCTTTTTCTTTTAACCCTTTTTAAATTTTACTTAGTTTTAGTGTGCTCTATCCAGTTCAGTTTGTATTATTTTTGCTGTTTTGTGTCCTTGGCAAGTTACTTAATCTCTCTATGCTTTGATAAAATAGGAGTATTAGTAGTACTTATATCGCAGGAGTACAGTGATGAATGAGTTGACACATGTGAAATATCCATTCATGGTATTAATAGTGATATACATGATTATAAATACTTTTGAAATTGCTGAAATGAGGCACATTTCTTGTTTGCTATCTCTTCTTGTTTCATCTGGTTTACCTATTCATTCAGTGATCTTTTGCTGAGTATCTGTATCTTCCAAGTTTATTACACTAGATTCTGTTAATACACCAGTTGAACAAGTGAGGGTCATTGTCCTCAAGGAATCCGTTGTCTGTTGGTGGGGACAGACCATTCAGATAAGTTATGGCAATTACGATAAGTGCATTACTGAAGGTATGGAATGGATAGGAGCGCATAACTGCAGCCTGCACAAGGTTAAAAGCTTCCCATGGGAGGTGATACACTTGAAATCATTGTAAAAAATAAATAAGATACTCCAAGGGAGGGGCAAATGACAATAGGACAGGAGTGGGGGGACTTAACTTACGCATACATTGGTTCAGTGACTTGATGTTGGATGGGAGTCACGTTTAACTTGACCTTCTGACAATACCCTGACCTTTAACGTATTAACTCTTTGAGGGTCCCAGATAGCATCTAGTTGAGCTTAGAAGCAGTAAGGTTTTTATTCTTGATGGAGGCTGTCTTCCCAGTGTCTGAAACAGCACCAAGCTCGTGTGCTTCGTTACTTCATTATTTTTCACAGAATGTCTTGCTTTTCTGACACAGGCTACTTACCAAAAGCTGCTACCTCTGTACTTCCCAAGGTCACTAAAGGAGGAATACCGATCATTGCCATATCTACCTGCAGATATTGGAAATGCAGAAGGGGAGCCTGTGGTACCTGAACGACAGATTAGAATATGTGAAAAACCTGGTGCCCCGGAAGGTGAGTTCTGCTGTTCTTAATTTCCCTCTTTTATCAGGAACTGATAAAACACACCATCAGTAATTATGGCGAAAGTTCAGTCTACCTTTGGGGAGCTCTCTGTGGTGTGACATTAAGTTCAGGCCCTACTTGGATATTTTTAGAGTCTTAATCTTGTTAAAATTTAGTCTTTTAAGTTAAAATACATATATTTATACACCTACCCCCACCCACACACAAAGTATCAAGTCTCTTAGGAGTAGAGATTCAGAGGTGGATATAACAACATTTGCACCCTCATGAAGTTCATAGTTGTATGCAGGACCCTGTTGAGATAGCAATCAAGTAAAGTGGGGAACCCAGTAAGAGACAGATGACCCATTCCCAAAATACTGACTTCTAGCCAAACATAAAATGATCATCTGAATACATTAGAAAGTTGATCTATTAATTTGTAGTGAGAACTAGAACTCATATGAGCCAGATGATTATGCAGGCATGACAGGTATAGAAAATGAGGATGCTAAATTAGAGTGAAGATATATCTTAGTGAATGTGGATCGTACCCTACAGCCCTGGTCCAGTCATCTCCCTTTGAGAATTATCTGACAAAAGGACTCCAGTTTTTGAATCAATTTATCATGTGCTCCCTCCTTTAGTAGAGATAAATGACCCCAAACATTTGTTCTTTATATTTCTCTTCTGTTAGATGCAGTGCTGTAACCCTTCTTTAAACCTACATACAGTGTAACTAATTCTATCTTTTTGCATATCATTACATTCTGCTCTTTCCTTCTTAAGGCTATACCCAGGTCATCTTGATTTGATTTCATGTATTCCTAAAACTTCTGTCACACAAGGACAGGTGGTTTCTTGCATTACTTCAATTGTTCAAATGCCTAAATCTGATTTCAGTTTGATTCTTAAAAAAATAACCTCAACCCCAGTTTTTTTTATTATGCCACAGTCTTCCCTGTTGCATCATTCATAATCTGTAGCGTTTACTGTCAGGTTTTGTCATAAGCTCTCTGTTGATGGTATTTTTGTTATAGACACCCAAGAAGAGGAAGCTGAAGGCTTGGGAGTTGACCTCTCTTTCATCGGCTCTCATGCTTTTGCTCGAATGGAAGGAGATATTGACAAGCAAAGACGACTGATCCTTCAGGGACAGTTATCAGAGGCAGCCCTGCAGAAGCAGCATCAAAGAAAGTAAGGCAAACCCCTTTGTACTGATAGACATGGAAGGACAGGAGAAATAAGCAAGGAGCCTACATCTGCTAAATGTTCTACATATAATGTGTTCTCATCTGTTCTTCATGACAATCTGCTGAGGAAGATAGCAACCCCTTTTTGTAGATGCAGAAATTCAAAGTTAATTTTATCAGTTGTCACAGTTAATTTGTGGTGAAGCCAGTGTTCAGATGCACATCTGATTTCAGAGCTCCTGATCTTCCTGCAGTAATTTTTGTGCCTCTGGGTGAAGTTAGGTTCTTAAAGTAGAACAGGAAAAGGGAAAGCAGAGTTGTGAAGTTTTTACTTTTCTATATTTGTAATTAAAACATAATCTACAGTTTTGTTCAATTTAAAAGCCCTTTACTTCTCCCCAATTTATCCCAAGGACCTTATAAAGCCATTCCATTTCTTTCATGTTTTCTGTTTTTCTTTTTTAGTTTCAATTCAGTTAATTAACATGTAGTATAATATTAGCTTCAGAGATAGAGGTTAGTAATTCATCAGTTTTATATAACATCCAGTGCTCATTACATCCTGTGCTCCCTTAATGTCCATCAAGCTCTTATCCCATCCCATGACCTCCCTCCCCTCTCGCAACCCCTCAGTTTGTTTCCTATGATTAAGGGTCTCTTATGGTTTGCCTCCCTCTCTGATTTCGTCTTGTTTTATTTTTCCGTCTCTTTCCCTATGCTCCTCTGTTTTGTTTCTTAAATTCCCCATTTGAGTGAAATCATGTGATAATTCTCTTTCTCTGATTGACTTATTTCACTTAGCATAATACGTTCTAGTTCCCATCCATGTTGTTGCACGTGGCAAGATTTTTTTTTTTAAGATTTTATTTATTTAGTTAGTTATTTGACAGAGAGCACAAACAGGGGAAGCAGGAGAGGGAAAAGCAGGCTCCCCACTGAGCAGGGAGCCCAGTGTGGGGCTTGATCCCAGGACCCTAGGATCATGACCTGAGCTGAAGGCAGATGCTTAACTGACTGAGCCAGGTGCCCCAAGACTTTTTTTTTTTCTTTTTTTGGCTAGCTGAGTAATATTCCATTGTATATATATTCTGCATCTTTATCCATTCATCTGTCGATGGACATCTGGGTTCCTTCCATAGTTTGGCTATTGTGGACAATGCTGCTATAAACATTGGGGTGCAGGTGCCTCTTTGGATCACTACATTCGTATCTCTGGGATAAATACCTAGTAGTGCAGTTGCTGGGTCATAGGGTAACTCTATTTTCAACCTTTTCAGGAACCTCCATGCTGTTTTCTAGAGTGGCTGTACCAGCTTGCCTTCCCATAAACTATAGGAGGGTTCCCCTTTCTCTGCATTCTCACCAACGTCTGTGCTTTCCTGGCTTGTTAATTTTAGCCATTCTGACTGGTGTGAGGTGGTATCTCATTGTGGTTTTGATTTGTATTTCCCTAATGCTGAGTGAAGTTGACCATTTTTTCATGTGCCTGGTGGCCATTTGCATATGTTCTTTGGAGAAGTGTCTGTTCATGTTTTCTGCCCATTTCTTGATTGGATTATTTGTTCTTTTGGTGTTGAGTTTGATAAGTTCTTTATAGATCTTGGATACTAGCCCTTTATCTGATAACACATTTGCAAATATCTTCTCCATTTTGTAGATTGTCTTTTAGTTTTGTTGACTGTTTCCTCTGCTGTGTAAAGCCTTTGTTTTTGTTTTTGTTTTTAAACATTTTATTTAATTTGAGAGAGAGGGAGAGACAGTGGTAGTAAGATAGTAAGAGAGAGCACAAGCAGGGAGGAGAGGGAGAAGCAGGCTCCTGCTGAGCAAGGAGCCCAGTGTGGGGTTCAATCCCAGGACCAGGATGGTGACTTGAGCCAAAGGCAGGAGCTTAAT
Organism: Mustela putorius furo; assembly: GCF_011764305.1. Taxonomy (NCBI): domain Eukaryota; kingdom Metazoa; phylum Chordata; class Mammalia; order Carnivora; family Mustelidae; genus Mustela; species Mustela putorius. Next base: position 4,106,221 of record NW_025421424.1, read on the forward strand.
GATTGAGCCACCCATGCGCCCCTGCAGAACCGTTTTATCTTGATGAAATCCCAATAATTCATTTTTGCTTTTGTTTCCCTTGCCTTTGGAGATGTGTCTAGCAAGAAGTTGGTGCGGCAGGGTTCAGAGAGATTTCTGCCTGTGTTCTCCTCTAGGATTTTGATGGATTTCTGTCTCACATTTAGACCTTTCATCCATTTTGAGCGTATTTTTATGTGTGGTGTAAGAAAATGGTCCAGTTTCATTGTTCTGCATGTAGCTGTCCAATTTTCCCAACACCATTTGTTGAAGAGACTCTTTTTCCATTGGATATTCTTTCCTACTTTGTTGAAGATTAGTTGACCACAGAGTTGAAGGTCAATTTCTGGGCTCTCTATTCTGTTCCATTGATCTATGTTTCTGTTTTTGTGCCAGTACCATACTGTCTTGATGGTTACAGCTTTGAAATAGAGCTTGAAGTCTGTAATTGTGATGCTGCCAACTTTGGTTTCCTTTTTCAACATTCCTCTGGCTATTCAGGGTCTTTTCTGGTTCCATACAAATTTTAGGATTGTTTGTTCCAGCTCTGTTGAAAAGTGTTGACGGTATTTTCATAGTGATTCCATTGAATGTATAGATTGCTTTGCATAGCATAGACTTTGTTTTTTTTTTCTTTTTAAAGATTTTATTTATGGGAAGCCTGGGTAGCTCAGTTGGTTAAGCGGCTGCCTTCAGCTGAGGTCATGATCCCGAAGTCCTGGGATCGAGTCCCACATTGGGCTCCTTGCTCAGCGGAGAGCCTGCTTCTCCCTCTGCCTCTGCCTGCCACTCTGTCTGCCTGTGCTCACTCTCTCTGACAAAAAAAAAAAAAAGGATTTTATTTATTTGAGAGAGAGAGATCACAAGTAGGCAAGGAGGGCCGGGGAAGCAGGCTCCCCGCTGAGCAGAGAGCCCAATGCAGGGCACCATCCCAGGACCCTGAGATCATGACCTACGCCGAAGGCAGAAGCTTAACCCACTGAGCCACCCAGTTGCCCCTAGCATAGACATTGTAACAGTATTTGTTCTTCCAGTCCTTGAGCATGGAATGTTTTTCCATTTCTTTGTGTCTTCCTCAATTTCTTTCGTAAGTGTTCTATAGTTTTCAAAGTACAGATCCTTTCCCTCTTTGGTTAGGTATATTCCTAGGTATCTTATGGTGCTTTCTAAAGCAATTCTGAATAAGTCCTTTTTAAAGCATAAAGGAAAGCAGGTTATGTACTTCTGGGTAAGCTTTTCCAAGGATTAACAGTCCTTGGAAAGCTAGCTGCTTTTCAGAAACTTTTAAAGGAAAGAAAAATGATAAACTCTGAACAGTTCATATCAGCATTATCTTATGGGGTTAGTTGAAAGGTTAACATAGGGTTGTTGTGAGCACCTGGTACTTAGCAAATTCTTGAGGTTGGTCACTGCTGTTCTGGGAACTGAGTAAATCATTGTCTCTTTTACCTTTTAGCTTTGGTACTTGCCATTCCTTTTGATTGGAATACCCTCATCCTTTAATTCCTGCCCATTCTCCAGGTTTCACCTTAAAAGTACTTTCTTCTGAAAATTTAACTCCCTGGAGATAAGCCAGGATAGACGAGAAATCTGGAACAGGTGCCTCCTCCTCTATTTCTTTTTCATACCCTATACTTAACCAAAGCATAGCATTAGCATTTATCACAGTATATTGCAGTGATGTGTGGTTGTTTTAAGTCTCTATCCATAAACTGGGAGTGGACTAGATGGCCTCTGGAATTCCTCACAGAATTAGATAGAATGCTGTGTCTCTGAGTTTCTGGTCTTCATGTTATTTTGATTTTATATTTAGAATTGACAGCAAATTTGCCACTAGGTGGCAGCAATGACTAGCTTTTGCAAAGGCAGTCACCATCAAGTAATAGTTTTAATGGTTTTTTAACTTGGCATGTGTAAGAATCATCTGACAAACATTTTCCCCTAAATACAGTGAGGGGGCTCTCCCTCACATGACTGGGACTTTGGCATCTGTATATATTTTGAAACTTTTTCACATTGTGATTCTTGTACTGTTAGGTCAGGATACCTTTTTCTAGTCAAAGGCAGTGGTTCTCACACAATTTAGTCTTTGTTGTTGAGGATGCCAGAGAGCTTTTGTTTACATGGTTTGTACCTACCAATATTTATCATATGAGAAATTGTTTATTAATTCATTTAAAAATAACCCATCATGTTTTTTTAAAAATAACTCTTTTAAAAAATGAGTGAGAAGATACGGCACTCACTGTCTTACATTTTTGCCAGTGTTTAAATGTTTGGCTTAATAGAAGACAGCTGGATTCTCATATCAGTGTTCAAACTGTTGGAATAAGTTATCTTGGGTGAAGTATATAAAGAAAATCTAACCTCACTTAGATATATAATTTGAAAGGGGAGGAATATGTTAATAGCCTTTCAATTAACTTATGATCTTCTTTGATATTATAACATAAATCGGTAAGTGGTAGTTTCTTAAAGCTTAGTTATAATATGGAATCTTAAAGCATATCTGTGAATTTTTATGTTCTGTTATATTAAAATGTTTGTTCTATCCTGCTCTTGGAATGGGTTTTGTAATAGGAATTTACAGCATGAATTATAACATGATGGATTGTCTTTTGGAAAATACTGATTCACTGAATTTTTCAGATCTCCTAGATACTGATACATTTCATTATATGATATCAAAAAATTACATTTTGTTAATATTGCCACTGATCTCATCAGAAAAGTCTTTAAGTATTAGGAACTGTAAACTTCTGGGGATGCATACAAATTTTCCAAAAATATATGTATATTTTAAAGCTCAAGTTTTATCACTGGCAAGAAATACCGTTGGCTGTTTTTCTTGAAATGATAGGGTCACTTTATTCATTTTGAGAAAACGTCTGCCAAATACTCATGTTGAATAACCACAGTTTGTCTGCCAGTCATTATTTGAAGAAAAACAGTGTTCCATGAAAAAAAGCAATAGAGTTTAGCTTACAAGTCATACAGTGCCTTTCTTCAAGACAACCTCATACTTCAGTATGCAGAATTACTTTATGTGCTCTTCCCATTTTATGATACATTAATCTTAAAAAGACGTGTTCCAAGGGTTGATCTAATAAAATTAATTTTATACCTCCTCATCAAAGACATTTTTAAACTGGATTTTTTCTTTATCTTTCTTTCTTTCTTTCTTCTTTTCTTTTCTTTTTTTTTTTTTTTTCCTGTGAGAATTTTGGCAGTGAAGTACAGTGACTGCTAGTATTGAATCTGGTTCCTCTGCCCTGATTCATTCTAGAGCACTAGTAGTCTACTTAACAATGCTTTTGCACCACTGGTGCAAATGTCAACGCAGTGAAAATGGCACATGATGTTTCAGTGTCATTGTGAAACTGTCAAAACAGTTTTGACCTTGCAAACCCCCTAAAAAAGTGGACCACACTTTGAGAACCACTGGTCACCAGTACCTTATAGTTGAAAGGAGTTTTGGTGATCATCTGGTAACAGTTTTTCCAAAGTGGAGTATGCAGTCTGTGAGCATTAGAATCACCAGGGCTGCTTACTAAAAATGTGTATGCCCCACACCAAACTTCATGAATCAGAATCTCTGTGGAAGAGGCTCAGAAATCTTCTAAAAAGTTTCTTAAGTGATTCTTTTGTGTTTAAATACTGATCTAGTGTGTCTCCTTTACATGGGGTAAGTAATCTCCTAGACTGGCTTGCCCAGAGTTCCAATTCACTGAGAAAGAGCCTTCAAAATGGCTGTTGTGGCACATCTCCCTTCTCTTCCACCTTCTTCAGCCCACTTAAACAAACCGGCTTCAGACAAGTTGGCAAAGGACTAGAGATTTTTTGTGTTCATATTACAAAGAACTGCACTGTTACCACTTTTCTCCAATCAGCCAACCTCTTCTTCTCTCTTTTTCTCTCTTACACATTCACACACCCCTCATATCTTTCCCATTTCTCCATGAGAGTTACAGATAATCTGGAAATTTTGAAGTTTGTTAGACTGGAGGCTTGTCATTGTCTCTTTCTCTCTTTAATGAGGACATTTGTTTTACTTAATAATGACTAGTTCAAGGCAGTATTTAAATAAATCTATTCACACCTTTTTGAAAAGGAGTCCAGAGCAAAGGAATAGGTTCTAGGAAGGAATATGAACACAGCATGGAAAGTACTGTCCTAGTAGAAGGCCTTGATCTTGAGATTCATATTTGTTATGCAGTCAGTAGTTTCCATTCAGTTCAGGAAACATTGGATATTTACTCTGTACAAGATAATATTCTAGGTACTGAAATATACTGAGATAAATAAGGTAGTCCTTCTGTTTTAAAGTTAATGAGTGAGCCACACCACCTTCAGATGTCAGGGGTGTGTTCTGAAGGGTGGTCAGGCTGTGTGCCCATGTAGTCAGTACATAGTTGCCAACTGACAGAAGAGCACAGCCTGTAGCTCCCAGAGCCTGAACTAAGAAATGGGCTAGGTGCCTCTCTCACACAGTTCTCTTGAGTAATAAGCTACGTCTGAATCAAAAGGTTTTCACATTTCCCATGTAAGTGTCCAGTGCCTGTGATGATTAAAGATGAGGTGTCTCATAGCTATACTGCAGAATACTTCAGAATAGTAGCAGCTCAAAAGTGTGGTCAAGGAACCAGGGACCCTTTTATAGGGAGCCTGTGAGACCACAACTAGTTTTATAATGCTACTCGGACACATTTGCCCTTTTCCTTCTCATTCCCACAGTGTTTGGTGGAGTTTTCCGAGGCTACTTACGATGTCACATTGCAGCAGATTAAATGCAGAAGCAGATGTGAGAATCCAGCAGAACTTAGAGATTTGCAAAGACATTAAAGAAGGTTAACTCTTTTCCCTAAACACAATTTTTGTCATAGAAGTTATTTTTGTTCACATAAAAAAGCTTTTTATTGTTTTGAGATTTACAAATAATTACGTTTAAAATTTCTGTTTTTATTTCTAATATGGTGAATATTGGTAGGTATAACTGACATAAACATAAAAGGGCCCTGAGACCAGAAAGTTTGAGAACTGATGACTACTTGTTTCGAAGTTTATGGTATAACTGAGCTACGAGTCATCTGTTTGCATACTCTGTCATGTGCTGACTGTTTAAGATTGCAGGCTGTGGGTTGTTTTTTTTTAATTTATTAATTTTATTTTTTCTAAATAAGGCTTTTTACATGTAATGAGTCTGGTTTCTGTTAACTGTGTTAATTGATCAAATTAAGCAAGTGAGAGAGAGATATATATACATATATATGTATGTATATATATACACACACACATTTTCTAAATCTGAGGAAGTAGATCTTCCGTTAGCAGCATTTTTTTGAAAGCTTTCAATTCTTCCATCATTAATAGAACTAAAGTTCCCATGGATTGGCTACATAGGGTTAGATCATTGCTTTCGTGGCACTGCCTTACCACATCATTCTCTCTGTGTGGTAATCCTCCCCCCCCAAAAAATTAGCATGTTTTCTGGTTCTTTATTAATATTTCTAGGTTTTCTATCCAACTGTGACACTAATTTGGGTATATCATAAGGAAGAAGTTGGCTTACTACAAAAATTAGGAAGCAATATTCTTTTTCAAAGACAGAGATTTAAAACTTAAAAAATTCTTTTACAGTAACTTTTTCATTAGTTTTCCTCAGTCAGCTTAAGACCAGTTGCCTACGACTCTTGAGTCATTTCCCACAATAAAAACTTTATCTCCTTCATTATTAGGTATTTATTGAGCCCTTATCAATGTGCCAGGTGTCATGCTGAAAGCATACTAAAGTGACATGCAAAACAGAACAGCCTCAGCCCTCATGGAGCTTAGAATCTTGCAGAGGAGAAGAATGTTAAACTAATTACTATATGAATAACTTATTTAAGTTATAAGCTGCAGTAAGTATACCACAAGGGTCCTAAGTCAGGGTGGGGCAGTTGCCTAAGGCCAGGAAAAACTCGTGTTGACTCCAAAACCCAGGCTGTTGGTTGTACACAAATAGGTTAGTCATTAGTCTTTTAAGAGTTTTTAGGGTAAATTTTCTTCATCATTCAACCTGTGACTATGCATGTGGACAGTAATTGATTAACTGGAAGAGATTGCCTTTAACTAGCTTTATGAGGACAGCAACCAACCTTAGTTGATTGCAGCCTGTTGAGAAACTATGTAGTATTTCTGCCTTCAGAGCTCTGTAGTGGCCACCTTTGCTGCCAATTTGCCATAATTTGTGTGACTGTTTACCTATCATTATTAGTTTACCCAACAAGTAATAGAAATCTGTTTATTTGGAATAAGCTCTAAGAAAACAAGAAACTGGGCGCCTGGGTGGCTCAGTGGGTTAAGCCGCTGCCTTCGGCTCAGGTCACGATCTCAAGGTCCTGGAATCGAGTCCCACGTCGGGCTCTCTGCTCAGCGGGGAGCCTGCTTCCTCCTCTCTCTCTCTCTTTCTCTCTCTCTGCCTGCCTGCCTCTCTGCCTACTTGTGATCTCTCTGTCAAATAAATAAATAAAATCTTAAAAAAAAAAAAAAGAAAACAAGAAACTATTTTGAGTTGATGTTTTCCTTTTTTTAGCTTTTGATTGTTGGATTGGGATAAAAGCTTACATATCTTTATTGAAATAAAATGCAGAAACAACAGCAAAAAAATGAGGTGCAGTTTATAAGAGATATAATGGAAATTTTAAAATATTTTCTGACTAGATGAGGGAAATGAAGCATTTTTTCTCTACTGGCTAAGGAATTTTTTGCTTTTATTCCCTCCTCCCAAATACTTATTTAAAAGAAAATAAAATTGACTAGATAATCAAATCAAGCTTACATGATCCTAGAGGGAATGGAGGAGACTTAATAAAGAAAATACCAGATGAAGCTGTCAGTGTTGAGTTGCTGCCCTGGACTTCATTTCAGTCCTTAGAATCTGGAGCAGCACCAGTGTCTCAGCAATGATACTAAACCTTTATTGAATCATAAAGCCTTTAAAATTCTCATGTAAGCTATAAGCCTTTTCCCCATGAACATGCTTGTATAGATGTTGCTTTTGCCAACCAAAATCTATTCTAGGATCTCAAGTTGTTTATCACAGATCAAGGTTCAAAACATTTTAGAGTTGATGGTATTTCATAGTTCACACCGTGGACTACAGTCAATTTTAAATAGATTAAGAACTTAATTTTTTTTTTAATTAAAACTCATGGAAGAAGCTGTAGGCTAGTATCTTTATACCTTGGAGAAAGGACAGGTTTCTTAAACAAGATATAAAAAGCATTGACTATAAAAGAAAAAATAGCTTTGATTATATTAAAATTAAGAACACTGGCAAGTGGGGCAATGAATCTTAAGGAAAGTGAAAAGCAAAGTATAGAATGGGAGTACTCAAAGTAAATATAACTAGCAAATGATTACTATCAAGAATATACCAAGAATTCCTACAAGTAAGAAAAGAACAAATAGGCCTATAGAAAATAAACAGTATGAATAGGCATCTCACAAAAGAGGGAACATGTCCATTGAACATGAATGGGATCCCAACATCACTAGTGACCAAAGAAATGAGATACCATTACAGACCTGACTGGCAGAAGTTAAAATCTCTGCTGATATCAAGTGTTGAGAAGGACATGGATTCATAGGATCTCATATTCACTGCTTGTAGAAGTATAAATGGGTACACCACTTTGGATAAGAGATCTGGTCTTATTTCCTAAAACCGAATATACCTATAACCTGGCACTTCAACTCATGTGTATCTACCCAAGAGAAATCATGCACACATATACCAGGAAATATGTATCATGTTCAGTGATCAATAAGTTGATCAATAACAATAAGTTGTTTGTAGCAGTATGCACAGGAGCAAAAACCTGGGAACAGTTCCAAGTACTGGTAAGTAAGAGAGTGGATTAAAAAAACTCTAGTTTCCATATGGTACAGATACATCATGTAGTTGGCAAAGTGAATGAACAGCATTGCCACCCAGTGCTAGCAGTCTAGTAAATCTAACAAGTCAGACCCAAAAGATTGCATACAGTATAATAAGCTTTTTTCAAAAAGTTTTTTAGGAGTACATCAGATGAACCAAAAGGATATGAAAAGGAAGCAAGAAAATGATGGATGGGCGATTCTAGAGACTGGTTATGGGGGCAGGGGCTAGAATCAAAGGGGAATGATCATGGGATTAGAGGTAGATTATTGCTGGGTGCTACCTTTTGTTTGGGGTTTCAGGATGCTTATTTCATTAAAAATAACTAATTAGATAACCGGTTTTTAAAACATTTTGAAGATTGATTGATTGATTGATTGATTTTAGAGAGAGAGGGAGTAGGCCCAAGAGTGGGGGGAGGGGCAGAGGGAGAGAAGGTCTCTCAAGCCAACTCCCCACTGAGGGCAGAGCCAGACTGGGACTCAATCTCATGACCTGAGTAGAAATCAAGAGTCAGGTGCTTAACTGACTAAGCCACCCAGGCGCCCCTAGATGATCAGTTTTTTAAAGAAAACCATGTGTGTACCCATGATGAGAGTGTTTTGAACCAAAGTTAATTCTGTTTTGTGCACCTGAATTCCAGTTTGAAAAAAGAATTTTTCAGAGTTCTTTGAACACATTGTTATTCAGCATCAGGAGTAACCCTGGAGATTGTCTGAACATATAGAGACAAATAAGATGCATTCCCTCTTTCTTGTCTAAGAGCAGAAGCAAACACTGGCTGTAAGTGGGTGAAGCCTGTGCTAATCTTTATGGTGCAAAGAAGGGGGAGCAGTTAATTCCACATGTCTGGACCTTGCCTCCACTCCACTCCTCCTCATTCTGCCCTCCTCTCCTCCCCTTGGCATAGTGATAGAATATTTAGACTTCTGCTGGATTGCTTGTTTCATTGTGTCTTATCACAGAGTTAATTCTTTATGTGTCTATCTGATATGTTCAACTTTAAACTCTTTGAAGCCAAGGACCTTTTGCTATCATTCTCAGATGCCCCCCAAAATATCTTGAATAATATTCATGTTTACTATTTCATTAAACAAAGATCTGAGTCCCTACTATGTTGCAGGCCCTGGCATGAACACAGTACATTGTTGAGAAATGAGCTAATGAATCCAAGAATGAAGTATAGAAATTAACCAACATTTACTGAATTCCTGTTGCATGATTTGTGCTAGACCAATGATGCTTATAAGCCACTTAAGATGCATTCTGTTCAGTCTTGTTGTGAAGATGACTTAATCATAAGACAATGAGAAAACAGTACGATTGGGAATTTAGTGTGAATAACCAAGGAAGTGACTCCATGTAAAAATAGGAACAGAACATATGGATAAGGAGAACTACCATAAACATAGGTCTTCTCTTGACTTGCAAATTGTGTCTTAAACCAAAATTTAAAGCTATTTTCTCTTTGGTTTTTCAATTTACATAGGTGGGCAAGTTTCCTTTTATTTATTATTATTATTTTTTTTTTTTAAAGGAAGGGGATAAGGGGCAGAGGACAAAGGGCAAAGGGGAGAGAGAAAATCTTTAGTAGGTTCCATGCCCAGCATGGAGCCCAACTTGGGTCTTGATCTCATGACCCTGAGATCATGGTCTTAGCTGAAATCAAGAGTCAGACTCTTAACAGACTGAGCCACCCAGGTTCCCCAAGTTTCCAAATTTAATTTAAAAAGGAAAACTGTGGAACTATGTGATACCAAGTATTTTTTTTTTATAGGCAGTTGCAATTTCTGTGACACTAGCAGGCATTGTTGATTACAATCCAAATGTAATAGGCTTCCTATTAAATATCCTTAGCTGTGTAATTGTGCTTTATAGGTGAAAAGTGTTCTGCATAAGCACCACTTGGCAGATGAGGAAGCAAGTCCATAGAGGTGAAACAGCTTTACCTACTGAGGTTGCACAGAAAGTGATAGGATTAGAAACCAAGTCATCCCCTCCTGGTTTAGTTTTCCTTATGTTACGGGATGTTGCCCTATGTGACCTAGATGCTTTAAAAGTTGCTTTTCAGGGTGCCTTGGTGGCTCAGTGTGTTAAGCCTCTGCCTTTGGCTCAGGTTGTGATCTCAGGGCCCTGGGATTGAGCCCTGCATCTCATTGGGCTCTCTGCTCAGCAGAGAGCCTGCTTCCCCCCCACCCCCTGCCTGCCTCTCTGCCTACTTGTGATCTCTCTCTGTCAAATAAATAAAATCTTTGGGGAAAAAAGTTGCTTTTCATGCATTTCAGTGCCTTGAAAGCTTTTTTCACAAATGAATTTTTGAATTTTAAGAAAGTGGTATGAAATAGTAGAAAAAATACTAACCTTTTCAGAAATCTGGAGATCTGAGTACAGTTTCAAATTCAGCTCCACCAATAATTGGCTCGTAACTAAGATAAGCTCAACCTTTTACAGGTCATTTGCCCTCTTTGAGATCTTTAATGTCTTCTAGTTTTAATGCCCTCTTGGCTAAAGCCAGGCTGCGGTCCCTAGGATCTGCTATATGCATTATCGGGGCAACTGGTTTGATTAACCAATCATTAAATAGGCCTGGACTTCCTGCATAAAATTACCTAGTTCCTTTGTGGTTCCACATAATATGTTGAACATTTTCTTATGAAAACATTTATGAACTATGAAACATTATGAAAACATTTTCTTATGAAAAGTAAGCTCCTTGAGGGCACTGACCGTATCTGTTCACTGTAGGATTCTCAATACCAAGTTGTTGTTGGATGAGTGAACAACTATTTTAGATAACTGCTTTTGTTTTAAGATTCTCTATTTGCATGTTTTTTAGTAAAGGAAAATAACAGTATTTGAAAACTTAAATTGAGTACTTGGTATCTTTGCCATTTATATGAATAGTCTTCACTTTATCATAAAGGATTTTTTTAAATTGTTTAGTATGAACACCATCCTTTCTCAGTTACTCGGTAACTCATTTGTATTATCAATAACACATTAGTAGAGTTTCTGCATAGTATAATGACCTCCTTAATTCCTTGCACTTTATAATAAAATCCCATTCTTTAGGGAAAGATAAAAACAGATTCCATTTGTAAATTTAATTTACAAGGGGTTATTTTAATAATTATGTCCTTTATTTCTCTAGTTACAATCGCTGGTTATGTCAAGCAAGATCTGAGGATCTATCTGATATTGCTTCTCTAAAAGCCTTATACCAAACAGGTGAGCTTAAGGACAAAGTAACTTTTACTAATTAAGGACCTTCTCTCGCATGCTGTTAGAAACTTCATTTTTCTCTGATTTTTTTTTTTATCTGTGAGAAAAGTAATTTTTATACTAATGGGGATAGTTTTTGCTCATTGTCAAGATTGTAAAAACAACACATCAACTTACAGATTTTCATCTTACAGTTCTACATTGGTCAACTTTGTTTCTTCTTAATATCCTTTTTCTTACCTCTTCTTAATACCCTTTTTCTTACCTTTGAACATTTTTTCTGCTTTTAAAAATGTCTTCCACTTGCTGTACAAAATTCAAACCTTACATAAACATATGATGGAGATGGTGAAATTTCTCAGATTTCCACTCCTTACCGCATTAAATTTCTTTTTCAGACAGTACTTGTTAATTTTCAGAGTTGAGTTCCAAGTAGTTTTTCCTGGATCACTAATGTTATTAAAAATCATAGTGAACTTAAGCAAAAAGCTATGTATAAAAGGTCTGTGCCCTCCAGCCGTACCTTTGGCTGTCCCTGATTTAAAACCTGTAAGAAAACTTATCTTAGTAGTAAGGGTAGTCATCAAAATTTAGTGAAGCTAAAAAAAAAAAAAAAAAAAAAAAAAAAAAAAGGATTATTTTCCACATAGTGAAAGACATCTGAAGATAAAATGTAAAAAATGTAAGTTCTTGATTTTCAATCTTTTATATTTGTGTAGAATATTTTTATAACATCAGAGTCCAGTCTTAGAATAAAGTCTCTGGGCGCTGATCACATTTCCTGTTCACAGGTGTTGATAACTGTGGTCGCACAGTGATGGTGGTAGTTGGAAGAAACATTCCTGTCACATTAATAGATATGGACAAGGTAAGCCACAGAAAGGCTCTGTTTTACATATAATGTTGATTTTCATGATTAGTAAGGTATGAATTTGGAATCAGAACTTAGAATATGAGATGGGGCAGAATTGTGTGTATCTGGGCAGAGGAGCGACCCTGGCTCTGCATGTTGGCACAGACCATTTCAGTAAGTTAGGGGTTTGGTTCGGTTCTGTAGGAGAAACAAAAAATAGTAGAATCCAATAATGTGATAAAAAGTGCAACTGCTCTCTTTCAGATATGACACAACTGGCAAGTTTTGGGTTGGAATCACTCTAGGTTATAATTGTGCTAACAATCAAATACTGCTTTTCTTGAAAAAAGAAAAATTAACTTTTGAATATCTATCTGAAGAGAAGAAGTCAGAGATGTAGTTAACCCAAAATGTCATAATGCCACAATCCCTTCATTTGGAGGCAAAGGACAGAAATAGCTGATTCATAAAAGAAAAAATGGTATTTCTGGCAAAGTAAATAAGAAAATGATGCTGCTTTTAAAAATGATTAGTAGTCCGGGGGGGCGAAAAAAAAAGTGAATCAGAATGACAGACCTTTTGTTGCCTTCAAAACTAGCCAGAAATCTCAAATAATAATCATTGTCATCAAAGATGAATCGAAATGATAAAAATGGTCACATCCATTGACCCAAGAATTCTGTTCTTCAGAATTTGTACTAAGGAAATAATCTAGCTGTTGACCCTGAAACTGCCCAAATTGGAATACTTGGGCAAGGGACCATTGAATCTAAAAGATAAATATGTAAATTGTCCTAGAATATCAGTATTATTAGAAACTGACTGAAAGAGAGGAGAATCACTTTAATAAATCATTCTTAACTACAGTAACAAATTATGCCCTTAAAAAATGTAAAAATCGCACCTATTTTTAACATAAAACGCAGTTATACAAAAGCAGATAATTGCTTCTGGCCAAGCCCTTAGTTTCCTGGTCACTGGTGTTTACATTTAAAAAATCGTGGAAGCGCTGGACCTGGCATATTACCACAGGCTCATTTGTAGCATAGAATTGGAATTTAAATTCCTAACAGGTAATTAGGGTGTATCCATAAATGGAATGGTTTGTGACCCTTAAAAATTATGATTCTAAAGACAAGTACTGTAGAGAAATACTTATAATATTGGCAAGGGAGAAAGTGATACATTAAGCTGCCTACAAACTGACCTTAACTTGCTATGTTTTAAGCATAAAGGTAAAAACTCAAAATGTAAATATTTCAAAATGGATTTAATGGTTTTAGGGAGAATGTGTTTTCTCCATTTTTCTGTCATGTGGCTTATACTTCCTTATAATGAAAAAAGGTTAAGTTAAAGATGGAGAATTTAAAGCTGGAAATGAGCATTTTAATTGCCCTGGGGAGGGGGTAGAGAGTAGATAGAGGACCAGAAGCAGTCTGGCAAAAGCAGAAATAATAACAAAAATACACACACACAGAGGAAAAACTCAGCTGTTGCAAATGATACCATAAGTATCATAAGTCTCTACTCATTTTGTGTAATAACAATCATTATGACATTGATTCATTCTCATTATAATATGATTGATAACCAATAAAAACATGAATCTCTGCATTTGATTTTGTTGTGTCCTTTCTTGGTGTTCTGAATATCCACTATGTACCATTTCATATAATATAATGAGATATATTGTGAGGCCCAAACCAACAAACTGGAAGATACTATGTTTTCTTAGTGCCTTCTGTCAGCTCTGCCAGTAGTTGGATGCTAATTCGTCTCAGTCCACTCCTCTCAGTGCCAAGGACTCTCCTGAGGAGAACTGGGAAATCGCCTGTTTGATAATAATCTTTCACTTGTAAACTGTTAGCTTCCTCTATGTCATTGTTTATAGGCACACCACTGGGTCATCCTGGCCCTGCCCATATTGTATCTCTGCTTTGTGTTTAATGTTTCTCTTACATTTCATCCTTCTGGTAATGGACCATTTCTCTAATATTTATTTCTCTGATGTGATCTGGATCATGTTAAATTTGAGCCTTAGAAAGCTGCCCAGTCCATTGCCATCTACTGACTAAAACTGTTCTCATTTTTCTCATTCAGGTCAACGTTAAAGATGCCAAAAAATTAGTCCTCAAAGTGAGCTGTGGGAGGGAGGCATCACTCATAATGTCCTTGTATAGCAATTCTTGGTTACGTGAGAGATCTAAGTCTGTATCCCAGTAGAGACTGCAGAGATTTTCATTGAGTTCATGTGGAAACATCAGGAAAGATCAGAAGTCTACAAATTGTACTTCTGATGATATTAATATCATTATCCTACAGAGGGAAAACCTAGCAGCTGACTGAAGAACTCTTTTAAGTATAGGAAGAGTTATTTGAGACGATAGAGATTGATCTCCACCATTTAGAAAAAACAAGGCAAAAATGGATCCTACTGTACCATTTCTGAGAATTACATAACACTGGTATAGTTCACTTTCCTGAAGATCTTTTAAAAGAGAATTGATACTCCTTGTCCGAGATGTCCATCTGCAGTGCCAGGGCCATTGATGATACTAGTCTTCTGGGTTTTGTCTCATTCTTGGCTTCTGTGAAATAGACCACTGTGCAAGATGATCTTACTTTTACTTCTCTTTTTCTTCTAGGCTCTTTTATATTTTATCCATGTAATGGATCACATTGCTGTGAAAGAGTATGTATTAGTATATTTTCACACACTGACCAGCGAATACAATCACCTGGACTCTGACTTCCTGAAGAAGCTCTACGATGTTGTTGATGTCAAGTTAGTTATTTTTGCAAATTATGAAGAGGGGAGATAGCTTCTTTCTTTCCTAATACTAATCAATAAACAAATATTGCTTAGTATTATGCAAAAAAATGTGTTTCATGTAACAGAATTTTATCATATATAGAGAAGATACTTTAATATGAGGAGGCCCTCCTTAACTCCAGCATGTTTTGCATCTAAGGAAATTCATATGTAAACTTTTTCCTGCTTTTAAAAAACATCTTGAAAAAGGGTTGGGATCATTACCAATCTTTATAAAAAATAACAAAAATACTACCTTTTTTATTAATAAGATGTTACTTTTATCAAAATACATATATAAATATTATTTTATTTGACCCAGTGATCCATGAGTATGTTAGTTCATAGTCTGATCCCAGAGATTCTAGTGCAATAGAAAAAAATGGCAGTGTTTGTTAAATATGAAATTATTTTGTTCTACCTGTAGGTGGCTCTGTCGCAGCCAAGAGAAACAACATCTTTTATAAAACAAAAGCTTTAAATAATGAAAAGTTCTCTGAATCATTTTTTGACATTTCACCTAAAATTCAATAAGTGAACTAGAGCTACTTTTAACTTGTTTTCTTTGTGAATATATTTCTATACTCTAGCAGAGTTAATTGTCCATAGCATGACATACTAACCCTTGTTTTTATTTCAAATCAGATACAAGAGGAATTTGAAGGCTGTTTATTTTGTTCATCCAACATTTCGTTCAAAGGTACAGTGTGTTTCTTTTTAGCTTAATCTTGAATTTTAGTGCACTGCATGCTAGCATATTAAGCTATATTTCAAGATCTTAATTCTTACTACTACCACTGTGACTGCTGATTTCTTTGCTTACTGTTCCTTTTAAGTGATAGTGAGTTGTGGTCCTAATGTTTTGGTCCCATGTAAACTCCAGTGTCTTTATAGGCAAGTCATACAAGCCTTTCAGTCCTTGCTTCTTCATACTCTGTGTTTGAGCTTTGCTCATGCCCTTGTTACAGAGTATACTTTCCTTTCTCTGCTCATGGCTAACTTCTCTTTGTCCTTCAGATCTCGGCTTAGCAATTACTTCCATAGAAAACCTTTCCCAACCAATTCTGCAACTAGTAGGTACTTCTACATTGTACCCCCTTAAGATTTTAGTCTCTATCATTGTGATGTTTTTAATTCTAATTATTTGTTTAATTTTCTACCTTACGCTAGACTGCAAGATTTGTGAAAGCTAGAATATAGCTATCTTGTTTTTTTTAATATCCCTAATACCTAATCCAGCATCTTGACTTCATCAATATGCACTCCTTTGGTCCTTTTACTTTTTCTGAAATTATCATCTCTCTCTCTCCCTCTTTTTTTTTTTTTTTTTTTGGTCTTTATTTCCTTCCCTATCCAGCCTAAAACCCAAATTCTATCACTTTAGTCACACTGCTGTTAATGCCAAAAATAACCTATGTCTCTTAATCTTTTATCACACTTACCCATCAAACCCTGCGTCATGAGATAATTTCATCACTCTGCTTTCTTCACTCCTGTATCTGGGTTGCTGAGCACAGATGGACAAGTCTTAGAGCCATGTCATTTTGGCCTTCTAAGCAGACTCATGCATGGAGCTTTCTCTGCTGAGGGCCCCTGGTATTTCACTGGATAGTGTCCCAGCAAGGCTCTCTGCTCTCCCCAAGCCCGGTCCTACTAGCAGCCCCTTACTCCAATAGTTGGCCTGGCCTTGTTCTCAACCAAGAACATCAAGAAACATCAGTAAAAAGCTGCCTCTCTCTTCCCTCCCAACCAGACTTACCTGCCATCTGTTCCTATCATTTCGTTCTTTTCTGTCATAAAAAATGTCTCCCTTCTTAATGAAGAGTAGCCCCTCTACCTGTGGTCCAGATACAATTATAATAATAGCTAATGTTTTCTAAGCACCTAACTATATCCTTGCTTTTCCCTGTGTTATCTTGTTTAAGCCTTATATCTAAGAAGGAGATAGTAGTATTATGCCCATTTTGGAAGTAAAGAAATTGATGCTTTGAGAGATTAAATAACATTTGCTTACTGTTACTTAATCTAAACATTTTAATTATAGAGCCTCCGCTGATAACTACACAATATATTTCCATTTCCTTAGGACTTTGTCCTCAGCAATTTTCACCTTTTCCTTGCTCTATCTCATCAACTTTTAAACATGCTAAAGCCTACATTTCTCTCTCTTCCCCTTAACAACCACAATTTTTTAGTGTGATCTACATTCTATTTTCATTGTCTCCATTTTTTATACACCTTAAATTACTCCTGTCTTGTTCAAACCCCACTCTGACAGCTAAAGCTACTCGCACCAAACCACTGGTCATCTTTATCCTTTTTCCCTGCATCCTTAATCACGGATGGTCCCTCTCTCCTTGAAATGTTAATGTTCCCAAGCCCTCATCCTTTTCTTTCACTCTGTACCTTCTTTCATTCCTGTGCCTTCACCAACCCTCCAAATTATATGCAATTCCCAAATACATGTCAGGAGAGGCAATGAAGCCTAATGTTTAAAGCATGGGCCCAAGACTCAGGGAATATTACTAATCCCAGCTGTACCAACTACCAGTTTATCTTCTCAGGCAAGTTATGGAACTGCTCTGTGTGTTAATTTCATCTTCTATAAAATGGGAATAATAGTAGTGTCCACCTTCTAGGGTTATTGGAAGAATGAAATTAGTTAATATGTATAAAATGCTTAAAATATTACCTGACCTAAAATAAAATCTCAGTAAGTGATACCATCGTTGTCATGACCATCATCCTTTCTGGGTTCCATGTTGAGCTGTTGAGTATATACTTCACGTAGATGTCTTACAGACACCTGAAGTTCAACATTTTAAAAACAGAACTACTCATGTCCTCCTCCCCGACTCACTCCCAAACTTCTGTTTATGTTTCCTTTCTTAGTAAATGGAACCACTGCCTATTAGGTGCCTAAGCCGGGACCAGGGAAGCATCACATTGTATCAGTCTATGTGCTTGCTTTTGTCCCAGTGTATGCCTGTGCCATGAGTCCCATTGCTTCTACCTGAGTTGATGCTGGCACCATCTTTCATCTGAGAGGACACAGCTACCTCCTAGTTAGTGTCCATAGTGTCCTGCCTCCAGCGTAGCACTGTTCCTTCAGGACTGCCTAATGACATTTTCTTATCATGTTAATATAAGAAGCCTGAAATATTTACTATATGGTCTTTTGCAGAAGTTGGCTGACCAGGTTTAAGCAAAAAGAAAAAAAGCAACAAAACCTGATTATATCAGTGGGGTTTGGAGAAAAAAGGACTTATTTCAGCATAAAGCCTAGGATTGTGTTATTTATTAGATGAATAGGGTTGAGAGAAAGGACTGTGTGATCCATGACTCCCAGGTGTCATCAGTTAAAGGGGATCATGGATTGGGATATAAATTTGGGAGTCCCCTTTAAGTAAATAGAGCTTTAACTCTTTAAATATGTTAATGAATTAAGTCCCAAAGAGGATAGCTAAAGACAGACCCTGGGATCAAGGAAAGAGATCAAGGAGACATAATCTAAAAATCAGTGGGAGAGCCAAGACTGAGTAATGCTCTGGGAGCCAGTGGACAGGAAAAGCATCAAACATGGTAGAAGTAGTCATTATTTTAAAGTACTGTGGAGAAATTAGGTAAGATAAGTAGCAAAAAGTCCTCATTACACTTCATAATTAATAGATGAGTGAATACTTCATTGAGAGAATGGTTTTCAACATTATTTCTCATTGTTTACAGAATTGTTGAATTTCTCATCCAAATACCACCTATAAAATTTGCATAAAATATTTTAAATAATTCTTTTAAAAGTTGCAGATTTCCTTTTGGTCCCTCAGTGTTAGAATAGCTTATTAAGTGCTAATTAAATGCTTATGAGAATAGTGGCAGGCTTTAAAAAAAAAAAAAAAGTACAGTGTTCGAACAGTCTCTTAAATGAAGGACTTTTCCTGCTCTGTTCAGTTAAGTTCTGATTACATGGTCCTATCAGATAATGTCTGTTATCAACTTTTCCACTGTTTTGTTATGCTCAGTGGGTGGCTGATGTTTTCTTTCTATAACAGTTGAAGATACTGCTTGACTGTTTCCCCATATCTCATCATCCATTTATATTTGTTCATCCAGTGGCTACTGACATTTTTTCTTTAGTGGAGATAAACAGAAGGGTGAGCTTGGTTTTTAGCATATCCTTGCAAGAATGTCTGCTCTCCCCGCTTCTATTCAATATTGTACCAGAGGCTCTAACCAGTTTGTAATATGGCAAGAAAAGGAAATAAAATGGCTCTAGATGTAGAGGGGAGTAAATAATACTGTCTTTATTCACAGATGACTTGAACATCGTGTAGAAAACTCGGTGGTATCCTCAGCAAAACTAGTAGAATTAATAAGTAAGTTTTATCAAGGTTTCAGTGTCTAAGATTAGTATTTAAAAATTAGTTGTATGTATTAGCAACAAACATTCCAATTGAAATGTAAAAAACCAATATTATTTACACTATCATCAAAATATACTATATTTAAGGATAAATATGACAAAAGATGTGAAAGACCTATGCCTTATACAAGTTATGTACACTGCAGAATATTCATAAGAGAAGTTAAAGGAGACCTAAGTAAAGAAAGATATACACTGTATTTGTGGACTAGAAGACCTAATATTGTAAAATTCTCAATGCCTGCTAAATATGGTGATTCATTGCCAACCAAAAATTCAGCAAGCTTTTTTGTAGAAATTGACCAATAAAATGCAAAGAATTTAAATAGCCAAAACTATCTTAAAAGAAAACCAGAGTTGAAGGACTTGACAATCCCTGCTTTCGAAGCTTATTCTAAAGCTGCAGTACTCAAGGATATGTGAGGTGTTGTCATAAAGACAGACCTATAGATCGGTGGAACAGAGTAAAGAATCCAAAAATAGACTCATGTGTATATAGATAACTGGTGTTTGAGAAGAGTGCAAAAGCAGGTCAGTGGAAAAAGGAGTGTCTTCGATAAGTGATACTGAAACAATTAGATATCCATATGCAAAAAAAATGAACTGTGATCTGTGTTTTGCATCACATACAGAAATTAACTGGAAATGGGTCAAAGACCTAAATTATAAAATGTGTAACTATTAAGCTTCTAAAAATATATATATAAGAGAGAAAGCTTTGTGACCTTGAGTAAAGCAAAGATTTCTTAGATACAACACCAAAGTACAATCCATAAAAGAAATTGGACTTCATAAAATTAAGAACTTCTGCCTTTTTAAAAATAGTTAGAGTAAAAAGGCAAGCCACGGCCTAGGATAAAATCTCTGTAAATAGAACATTTATCTGATAAAGGACTTCTCTTTAGAATAAATAAAGAAATCTCAAAAATCATTAGTAAAGAAATCACTCAATTTAGAAATGGGCAGAAGATTTGTGCAAGCATTTCCCCAAAGAAAATATATAACTGTCAGATAAGCACATGAAAAGATGTTTAGCCTAATTAGTCACTAGGAAAGTGCAAATTAAATCAAAATGAGTTAACACTGCACTTCTGTTCGAGTGGCTTAAAGACTGACCATACCAAATGTTGGTGAGAATGTGGAAGAACTGGCATTCCCCTTCGGTGCTTATCTGAATGTAAAATATTACAGAAACTTCGGCAGTTTCTTTGAAGAATTTCAGTTTATTTAAAGAATTAAATGTATACCTACCATGTGATCCAGCCATTCCACTCCTAGTATTTACATGAGACAAATGAAAACGTACCCATACAAAGACTTGTACACAAATGCTCATAGCCCTTTTATTTGTTATAGTCAAAAACTGGAAATAACCTGCATGCCCATCACTGAGAGAATTGACAGCCAAACTGTGGTATGTCCATGCAATAGGATACTGCTCAGTAATAAAGAAGAATGAACTCTTGATACATAGCAGCAACATAAATGAACCTCAAAATAAATAAGCCGAGTAAAAGAAGCTAGACAAGTATAACACGCTGTATGATTTCATTCATATAAAATTCTAGGGCATACAAACTAATATGTAATTACAGAAGGCAGAGCAGTGATTACCTGTGGACAGGGAGAAGGAGTGGGAGGGAGGAATTACAAAGGACCCTAAGAACCTTTAGGAGTGATGGCTATGTTCTTTTTCTTGATTAGTTGTTTCATGGGTGTATACATATATCAAAACTTAACAAATTGTATACTTCAGTTATGTGCAGCTTATTGTGTATCAATTATATCTTACTTAAACATTAAAAAAAAAACCTGCAGTGAGAGACCACTACACTGCCACCAGAATAGCCAAAACTTAAAAGACTGGCAATGCCAAATACTGCCAATGATGTGAAGTGACTGGAATTCTCCTACATCATAAGTAGGAATTGGAAATTGTGCAACTACTTTGAAAAGAGTTATGAAAATCTCTTATAAACTAAATATATATCTCATCTGTGACACATCAGTGCCACTGCTAAGTATTTACCTAAATAAGCTGAAAACATGTGCCAAAAAAGACTTCTATAAGAATGTTCGGAGCAGCTTTCGTCATAGCAACCCAAAAACTGGACACAGCCAAGGTGCTGCTTGTTAGTAGGATTACAAATAATTAAGCTCTTGCACGTTCTCGTAATGAAGTGTTTCTTGGCAGTGAAAGAGAACACACTACTGATACACAGAACCACACACAAAAATCTTAAAAACATTAAGCTGAGTGAAAGAGTCCTTACATAAAAATTGATTATATGCTGTATGATTCCATTTATATGAAATTCTAGAGCAGACAAAACTAATCCATGGTAGAAAAAAAACAAAACATCATTTGCCTCCATGGAGAGGGCCATAAGGGAAGAGGAGCATGAAAGACCTTTCTGGGGTGATGAAATGTTTTGTATCTGAGCAGGATTTTTATGTATATAATGTATTTGCCTAAATAGCAAAGTACAATTAAAATCTGTGCTTTTCATCAAATACAAATTTTATAGCAAAGAAACTGAACAAACTTTGAACTCTCATTAGAGATAATGAATGCTGTAGTTGGGGACAGCTTTCTGATGTCTGCAGTTTACTTGGAAATGCAGCAAAAAAAGTAAGATGGATCAACAGATGAATAGAGGGATGGGTAGATATGTGTTAAAACATAAGGAAAATGTGAATGATTGGTGGCTAATACTGGTGTTCTTTTAACTTCAGTGAATACTTGAACATTTTCATAATTTTCTTTACTTCTGTTATAAATTCAGATTTACCAGTATAGTGTTCATTTGTACCAAACTTATAAAACTGTGTGGCCACTCTTTGCTAAGATATGACTTTAATCCCTCCTCCTCCACAGTAGAGAGTCTATAATAGCTATCCAGCCTGTGGCATTGATGGAAGCACATTACCAGAAATTTCAGTGTTAGAGCCACCAGCCTTGGCTGCCACACATTGGAATTGCTTCAAATAGGAGTCAGTGGCAGGCTGGGCAGAGGCTGAAGACCAGATATATAAAGTGAAAAGCATTATGTTACCTCTTGATAACATTTTGCAATGGGGAAAATGAGGGAGGATTGAGAGAATAAGACCCATGTGTAATGAAATCCATCCATTATTTTATACTAAGTCAAAAACTCTAAATGGGGTGTTTATAATTATAAAATAATGAGATGAAATCAAGGGATAATAAAACAATCGAATCACACTGTTCTGATTTCAGTACTCCTCAGATCTTTTCCAGGACACTCCACCCAAAGTGGTAATAAATGGACTGCTCATATAAATCACTACTCTTTTTTTCTTCTTTGAAGTTTACTAATACAAGGCAAACTAACTATTTAAACCCACTCCTGATTCTGGCTCCAGTAGATTATTTTAGTACACACATGTACTAAAGTCTTTTACAGTCTTTTCCTAGTTTATATTATTTTGTGATCCTGTGCTCTTGGCTTTCCGTTTGTGAATAATTGGGTGAAAGAATTTCCAGCATTTACAAAACATCACAACAGTCCTTTTTCAAATTTTAAATTTTCATCGGTTCATTAAAATAGGAGGTAATAAGTAACATAAGTTTATGTAAATGCGTATTTATGACATAAATTATTGAAAATTAAAAGCTAAGTTATAGAAAACTGAAATTTTAAGAAGCAAAGACAGTGCTCTTGAGTGTCCCTGAACAGAAAACTGGGTTTTTCCTTCTGTCTACTTTGAGTAATTTTCTCTTGCCAATACCTGGAGGATGTGAAGGAGGTAATGACAGAAAATGGGACAGAGAAATGTTTTTCTCTTTCGCAGATTGTATGCCTGAGGTCACTGACTAGACTCCCCAACCCAACCTTCTCTTTGAGTTTACCACCGCCACCCCACTATGTCATTTGGTGTGGCATATACAGGATTCTTTGCCTAGAACTATACAATTAAGAGGGACCTTAAAGATCATGTAAGTCTAACTTGCTCGTTTTATAGAGGAAGAACTTGAGGTGCAGATTGAAGTACAATGTATTTTTATTGTAGAATGAAGAACTGTTAAACCACCCCTAAAGAGTATTAAAATAGTACACCCAGAAACTCTCACCCCTCCCCTGAGTTGTTAATTCTTCCAACACCTTAAATTCCCTCCTTTTTTTGGTTGTTAATTACACACTGCATATGGTATTGTATAAGACATTCCCTGCATTGGGGAATTTACAGTCTATTTAGAGAATCAGATAATACAATACAGAATACTAATTATGCCATAGCATGAATAAACAAAATGTTTGTTGGAACATTTAGAAGCTCCTTTCCAGTTTTGTGTGGAAGTGTGGTCAAAGAAGTCCTCCTAACTGGGGTGAATTTTGATCTAAGCTCTGAAGAACAATTGCCAGGCATATAAAAGCAGCATGTAAAAAGCTTCAGAGGCAAGAGAACAAAGGCACAAGAGTTTTCTTCTTAGGCCCTTACAGTTCTGTATTGTTCCCATGCAGCAGTGGCTCCTTGCATATATAGGTATTCACCTGTTTCTGTGGGCCGTTCATTGCATTTAGTACATTTTGCCTTAGGTAGTTGTTATGCTTCTGCTTATAATCTAGCTCCTCTACTAAAACCCAAGCCCCCTTTAGAGGAATAGCTCTGTCACTGTTACCCTGTATCACCGACAGCTCAGTGCTTAATACACAGATGACCAATAGATGTTTAATTCCTTGCACACATGTTTAATCTCTTAACATAGCCATCAGGTGCTTTTCTGTTTGGATTTTACAGTCTTCCTAGTTCCTTAAGCTCTTTCTGGAATCTGTAAAATGTCTGTGATCTCTCCATTCTTACTGTTTTATTAGCTACTTCTGTGGCTAATTGTAGTTAGAGCTCCTAATCTGGAAGTGTCACTACTCTAGTTTGCAGAAAATGAGGTATATAACACTGTGTGCTTTAAAGAAACTGATGTCAAAAACTGATTTGGGGTATGTAAATAAGTGACTGTTTAATTTGATTTAAATTAACCCACCTGGTTCTAGCAAGGCCAGGTGCCTCCCCTCTTCTCCATCACCCCCCTCCAAATAAACTTGATAAGATGGGAGGGGAGAGGGTTCAGAGGATAATGTTAATATTTGAGACCTTATGCCAGTCATTGGTAGTATAGCCAAAATAGAATAGTGACTCAGACTGTAAAAATCATTGTAGAATAAGTTCTATCTTTATTTACTCATTCTTTATCAAATACTTTGAGAATGATGGTTCCATCTGTATCTTATAAAACTTTAGACTATTATTCTATGATTGTCTGCCAAGTCCTAGGGAAATTACAGAAATAGACATAAGAAACTAAAATACTAGGAATTTATAAAATACTAGGAAGGAATAAGTGCTCTAAATGCAATGGACATTTCAGGTATTACGAATTCAATAGAAGAGAGAATCTGGAGCTGTAAGGGAGAAATAATGAAAGAAGTGAGTCTCTACCAAGGGCAGACTTGGACAAGATCCTGACAAGTTAGTGCAGTGTTGTCTGTTCTTTCATACCTATTCTCATAAGGAGGTACAAAGGAAGTATGTCATATTAGGGGCATGAAATATGTGAAAGGTTTGAATAGCACCTGGAAAATGTGGTAAGATTGACATCAGGGCAGATGCCCAGAGTGTTGTGTGTGTATAACATACCCAGCTGTACATTCGTAGTGCACTGTCCCAGTGCCCGTGTTCATATGCACATGTTTCCTTCTGTAAATAAAATGGGGGTAGCAACAATATTGTATCTACCTCATAGAATCATTGTGTAAGCCATTGGTAAACATGACTAGTTAAGACTGGCATTTAGATAGATGGACAATAATTTGTGAGTTCTAGTTGTTGCCTAGTTTATGTAGTATTGTTTGTTATTAAGAATATTTTTTTTCTTTTTTTGGAGCCAACAAATTTTGCAAACTAGCTTTTATAGGGGGATTGCTTGTTGCAAAGTGAAATGAGCAAAGGTGGCTCCACAGAAGATTTGCTTTGATTGATTAAGGAAAAAGACCACATGCCAAATGTTAGCTGAAAAATGTATCAAATATTGGCAAACTTTTCAGTCTCATTTGAAAAAATGAAAAGAGCTTGTGAATTTGGAGATGTTAACCATTTTCAGAGTAGCAATGAATCAATTATTCTACCAAATAATGCCAGGGATTTTGCCCACAATCCACAGTAAGAAGCATTTGTTGCATGACAACATACTACACACAAAGGAGTATAGAGACACCTAAACAGAAGCAAAAGCTTCCTGAAACACTTTGCTCACCCTTACTGCCTTCCCCAATAATTGTTACTCTAATGTTGTTCCTTTTTATTGTTGTTTTTACTGCTGTTCATAATCCATTAAACTGATTGCATAATTCACTGGTGAACTACAACCCATACTTTGAAAAACATTACTTATTACAAGCTTTTTCTGACATGCTTTCAATTTTGAAACATAGTTTCTCCCTAGTATAAATCTTCAAAACCATGTTTGTATTTCTAACTTTGGCCACTGGCTTAAATTGTTTTCTCTTCTCTTAATCAGGTATCAACATGGTTTTTTACCACCTTTTCTGTCTCGGGACTGAAGGACAAAATCCACCATGTGGACAGCCTCCACCAGCTATTCTCTGCCATATCACCGGAACAGATTGACTTTCCTCCTTTTGTCCTTGAATATGATGCCAGGGTAAGAAGTACCGGGAGTTCTCCCTCACCTGGTGCAGTATCTTAGCTTTTCTATAGGGCACTGCTGATGGGCACACCATCCTTTGATTAGAAGAGGATATGAATGCCTAATGGGTATTTAAGGAAATGTTCTAGTAAACTTGCTAGTATCATTTAATGTTCTTTTCCTACAGTAAATAGGAAAACTCTTTGTCCTAAGAGAGGACTTTTTCCCCAGTAAGTTTTTCAATAGGAGATTTTCCTACTGTTGGTTTGAAGCCAATCCTTGCTTATATTGTCCATTTTCTACCACCTCTGCCTAATTTTCTTAAGATTGATTAACTTTTTATCTATGCAAGTAGAGTCAGAAGAATCTGTTGGTGTGTGACATTTTTCAGTATTAATTCAAAACAGTAGGCTATCTTAGTAGCCTTTACCCTACTAAAGGTTTCATTTTGCCAAAAGTTTATATAATGTTTTTAAGAGTATCAACCAGTAGTATTAGTATAATTACTTATAGATGCATTTATGAATATATTACTTAAACACTGATAAAGGGCTACTCTTGAATTTTATCAAAGCTCCATCCCATTGTGTTTATTCGTGCTTTAGTAGTTCAAAAAAAAACCAAAAACAAAAGTAAGTAACATACTTGGCCAAAAGATCATCAGTCTCCTTATTTAACTGTTGCTGATTACATATTTTTATGCATGGGTCAGGGAATATATTTGAAGCTTATATTCAGTTTGAAATGAATTATTTTTCCCTAATTATTGTACAGCATGTATACACTAAAATAACTATTCTGCAAGACATTTTCTCTCTACCATTTCTTTAACTTCAGCTATAATTTCTGTCTCCCTTTATGTGAAGAGCAGAGTATTTAATGTGTTCTAATGGCTAATAAAATTTCATGCTTGGCTTTTGAACAAAGAGGATTTGTAATTGAAGCAGCTGGGTCATAGATACAAAGATTATTGAATGGGGGGGAAGAACATCAGTTTGTGTTTATTGTAGATTGCTGGAATAGAAAATGGCCTTATTGTTACTCTTTTGAAGTATACATCTCTCATTAATAATTTAAAAAATGGGTAGCAGGAAATGAAAGACACTAAAAGATATTTTGTGACCAAAAATTCAGAATGACAATTCAAAGCTAGTGTCTGGATTTATAATTTATTTTCTAGGGTATAGTATACAGGTTGGATTGTATTGATTAGAAAACCCCAATGCCTGTTTTTTAAGCCAACACATTTTCTATATACTTAAGGGCCTATAAAGCCAACTTCCATTAAGTTTCAACACCACACTCAAACTTAGTTTTGTTTGCTTCTTTTAGGTTTTTCTTATATTTTTCTTGTATTTTATATATCAAATGATGTGCTAAATCAAAATTTAATAAAATAACCTATAATCTCAGAGCGCCTGGGTAATTCAGTCAGTTAAGCCTCTGAGTGGGGCTTAGTTCATGATCTCGGGGTCTTGGGATCCAGCCATGCGTTGGGCTTTCTGCTCAACAGGGAGCCTGCTTCTCCCTCTCCCTCTTCCCCTCCCTTCACTTGTGCACACATGCTCTGTCTCTTTCTAATAAATAAATAAAATCTTTATTTAAAAAAATAACGTGTAATCTAACTCTTGGGTGATTGGATCATCTCTCTGTGCCTGTACTAGAGCTCTCTAAAATTGAGATATTAGGCCATCTGTATATAAAGGCCAAAGAGAGATATAAAAACAGGGAAGAAACAAAAGAAGGTGTTAGGAGATGATGTGGGAAGGCCCAGTAGAGGGCCTGGATACTAGAGCTTTACATGTTACTTGTAGCACTTTGGCTTTGTGGTCTGTGGGGAGTATTCTGCTGTTATATTTCTGTTTAGAATGATGGCAATAGAAACAGCATAACTTAGGGAGGTTAACACTTTGAGCAGGTAGACAAGTAAGAGGCTATCAGTAGGCCAGAGGAGAAATGAAATCAGAGCTAGGGCAGCAATAGTGATAATGGCAATGACTGGAAGATCTTAGATTTAGAAGTAAACATTTTAGGAAATAAAATCCACAGCATCTGGTGACTGAGTAAACCATTAGGGGAGATGAAAGAGGAAGGATGCCTAAGGTGACTACAGTTTCTGCTGTAGGAGACTTGGTGGACGGTATTGCTGCCATGCCAGAGAGGCAGTTTGAAGGAAGAGCAATGGGGTGAGGGTATTGAGGG
This sequence comes from Mustela putorius furo, assembly GCF_011764305.1. Taxonomy (NCBI): domain Eukaryota; kingdom Metazoa; phylum Chordata; class Mammalia; order Carnivora; family Mustelidae; genus Mustela; species Mustela putorius. Next base: position 4,134,336 of record NW_025421424.1, read on the forward strand.
AATGAGAGAGAAGAGACAGGTGGAATGTTCGGTTTGTGACACACTAGGATTGAGGTGGAGATCCAGTAAGTGGTTAGATACTATCCTGTAAAGAAATATTTGCCTTTGCTAGGAAAATGAAATATATAATCAGAGAAAAGGAAATGAGTATAGAATTGGTTAATTTATTGTCCTATTCAGTTGTGCCTTGCCCATAGTAGGTGTGACAGGGCACAATGTGTCATGGTTGACTGGTTTCCATGGCCTTCTATCTTCTGGGTCTTTTGTGACTTTGAACAGTGACGTAAGTTTTATAGGCATGAAAGGAGTCTTTGAAGGTAATTAGAAGGTAATTTTTATCTCTCTCTCTATATCAAAATGTTACGGAGACCATTTCAGAAAGGCTGCTAGTCAGCATTCTTACAAATATAAAATACAGTCAAAGAGAGGGTACACAAATTTACCTGGCAACCATTCTTCAAATTTCTAAGATTGTTTCCAGAAATAGAGAAAATGGATTGCTCAGCGGTCTTTTTGCACAGTATGAGACTAATATAAAAAGCTGTGTTACATAGCATTAAGAATTAGATTTGCCCTTCTTACTTATCACAAGTTAATGTAGAAAGGAAAACCTAAAAATATCTGGTAGTTACAGAATGGAATGGAGAAATCTTAAAGATGGAGAGTAAACTTCAAAACAGAGTTCTCTCTTCAGGCATGTTTCTTAAGCATAGCTTCCATATATGTTGAGGCTATAGGAGTGGTAAATATAACAGATCTTGATAAGAAATTCTAAACTACAAAAAAAAAAGTTTTCATTAATTTTTTCTCAAGTATCCTGAAATGCAGCCAATCTTAGGGTTTGTTTCTACCTAATTTTTAAAAAATCTTGTTAATACCTGGTCAGATTTATAATCAAAAAGTAAATTTTCCTAGCTCTTCTCTTATTTTTCTAGCTATGGTACTGTATCAATTCTTGCTCCAGAGCATGTGCCCTGAAAAATGTCAGGGCTTTTAGGGGTACCGGCAGGAGGGGCACTCAGTCGGTTAAGCATAGGACTCTGTTTCAGCTCAAGTCATAATCTGAGGGTCGTGAGATCGGCCCTGAGTTGGGCTCCACACTGGGTGTGGAGCCTACTTAAGAATCTCCCTCCCTCCTTATCCACCCCCACCCCACTCACGCTCTTGCTCACCCTTTCCCAAAAACAAACAAAAAAAAGTTTCTGATACCCTTAGTTACTCAAATAACATTTAACCACCTACTCTTTTCAAAACCGGTTAGATTTAATGCTCCATCATAACCAATAGTGTAAATATACCATAAAGCAATGCTACTTTCAGCTGTGTCTCATTCTCCATTCCTATTATCTACATTAATGCTAAACATTTCTGTTTATAGTTTACTGAAAAACTATTTGTGAAATACTTTCCTTAAAAATGAGAAATGAGGGGTGCCTGGGTGGCTCAGTGGATTAAGCCTCTGCCTTCAGCTCAGGTCATGATCTCAGGGTCCTGGGATCGAGCCCCACATTGGGTTTTCTGCTCAAGCAGGGAGCCTGCTTCCTCCTCTCTGTCACTGCCTACCTCTCTGCATACTTGTGATCTCTGTCAAATGAATAAATGAAGTCTTTTTAAAAAAAGAGAGAGAAATGAATTCCAAATCCCATAAATATAATCAAAGGTCCATTTATCGTCAAATTAACTGTCTTCACTTTTATTAAGATAAAGTTAGACAAAATGAAGTCAGAAAATACAAACGTACTCTTCTGTTCCATCATTCTATATTAAGGTTCAGTATGCAGTAAGACAACCCACTCTAACAAAATAATCTGGGCGCTAGATTTGAATACACGAGGATTTCAATTCAGACTCCTTGTTACTGCTAGGTGAATTTAGGTGAGTTATGCAAGCTGTGTGATCCTCAGTTTCTTCTTCTGCAAAAAGTGGTTACCTGCCTCATGGCATTACGTAAGGATATAAAGGGATAATGAAAGAAAGTGCTGTTATAAAGTATCTGGCATTTAGCATATTCAGTAAGGAATAATGTTATTGAAGAATATTATCATCCTAATGACCTCTGCCCACTTTATACCAGCTCTGGCTGACTGAAATGGAATCGTTTTGATGGCACACCTTGCTCAGGGTCAGGCATGAGCTAGATAGACATTTTACAAATGCGGTATCATTGACTATAAATCCTTTTCTTTCACATTCCCATTTAAATTGGTTTTATTACTTAATGTTCTTGTCTTTTTTTTCTTCCACAGGAAAATGGGCCTTACTATACGTCTTATCCCCCATCACCAGATTTGTGACCTGCCATCTTTTAGTGCTACTGGTTTCCAAGGACATCACTTTCTCCACGAATCGCTACCTATTGAAGTGAAATTCATTTTTGCTGTTCAGATCCAGAGAGCCTTTTGTCCCCCACCTCTCTGGTATTTTTTTATTGACTGTATATTTTCTGGCACATAAGCAATCTGACAATGGTAGGCCGTTCTGAACTGCACACTTATTTTAAATTTGTATATTTGTATCAAAAGAAAATGTTCATTTTTAGAGGGTTGTTAATAGAAATTGGGGAGCAACTTTTGAGTATCTTCAGTTTCCTGAAAGGACACTGGATTTCCCATTAGACAAGCCACCAGTTTTGTTCACACCATTTCTTTAACGTTGCACGCTTCCTTTGTGTACTTAAGTGTTTCTCAAAATATATAGAACCAGTGTATGCTTACCGTATGCATTGTTTCCTTCAGATCCTGGCATTGCATTTCATACAGATAATTTGGTTATGGTAGAAGAGAACTGTCTGGGATCAAGGATGTGGAAATGTCTCTGATCAAAACATTGAAATCATTAGCAAAATATGGGTCTTGGAATCTTACTGCACCAGTGAAGATTAAGATTTTGGATTATATGTTTTGTTAAAATTGTCGCTGTTCCAGTCTCAACAGTGGGGGAAAATAAGAAAACGGTATCTTCTGCCTTTTTCCTGTATTCATGGGTGATTTGGTGTCCTTTTTAAAGGACTGCACTCATTAGTACTCTTACGTGAAAGGCATCTATCTCCTGGACTCCATCACTGAGCCTTTAGAGAGGGTGCTGTCTCCCCAGAGTTGTGATTTTGTTGGGCTTTACAGCTGCTGCCTCTAAGGACATTTCCTCACAGTGTCTCTAGAGTTGCCTACGTTAAAATGGAGGAAGTGTGTTACAGTGAACAAAATTGCAGACTGCTGTTGCCACTCAGGCTCTATTTGTGCCTTAGCTTGCTTATGAATAAAAATTAGAATTATGATACGGACCTTACAGAGGTATCATAAGGCCAGCATGTAGAAAGGGCTTGTGATGTCTTCAGATGCAAAAATGCTAGGGGAGTTTGTGTAGGTGTCACTTCAGTTAGTTTTTAAGTGGCACTAAATGTACTTGAGCGTACTACGAGGCATTCCTCTTGGCCTTGGCACATTTTGAGTGTCTAACAGCTCTTGTCCTAAGACAAGAAATGTCTTAGGACAAGAGCTGTTACTAAAAAATCCCAACTCTGAGGAACTCCTTCCTACTTTGTCCAGAATTTCTTCTTGCCTCCTCCTCCCCCAGTGCTACACTTTAACAAGAGGCATCTGTTAGCCATTTTAAACATTTCTTCTTGAATTGAGGTCAAACCAGTATCATTTCCATCTGGGTGTCTTCATATTCTTTTTGATTCCTACACCCACCCACCCCCATCTCCCTCACTCCATCATGTACATTGGCAGTTCAGAGAAGAAAAAGTAGAACTGTTCTGTTCTAATGTGTTCAGGATCAGTGCTTCCAAAGGTCCCATTCCTCTGTGCCCAAATTAATTCTTAAGTGGATAAAAGAAACACTTCTTTTATGACAGAGAAATCCCCCTATAATTGTATTAGCCCCATTCCCTGTTTTCCCCTACAAACAAGAAGGGGCTTTACATTCCTTCAATAGGCCCTCATATCTTTTGCATGGAACAGACACATTTGCTTTGTGTCAGAAATCAAAGCCACTTGCTCCTTATATATGCTTATTGGGTGAAGGTTTCCTGTTACCTTCCCTAAGTCATCAGATCCAGACAGCCAGTCAGATGTCTACTAATAAGCTTCCTCTCAGACAAGACTACTTTCAGTCCCTTAAGCCTTGAGCTTTAAAAATCTGAAAAGTTACCTTCATCTTCTCCAGTCTATTGTTAGATCATATTTGAGGTATCTTTGCACTAGGAGCAATTATAAAAATATGCCAACTTTTCCTTTTTGAAAGTGGACTTGGCTATCTCAAATTGGCATTTGGCCTGAATCATTTCCTGTATAGATAATAGAGGCTGCAAGCTACTTTGCCATTTGAAAGGAAGAAAATTGATGTGTAGAATTTCTTATAAGCAATAATTTTGAAAGAATGTCCCTTTGCTATATTCATATGAGTATGTTAATGTCTAGTAACACAAGCAGGATTCTATATATAGTGAGATTCTCATTCAATTGCTGTCTTAGGATATAAAGTTAGTGTGGAACTATAAAGGTACTAACTGCATTTTATAATTTAATGGTGACTCTAGATAAGGGTTGTACTTCTCAGTGAAACTAAATTTGGTATGGGACCAAATTCATGCTTTCATAGCTATCTAAAGTGTTATATAATGAAGTTGTTTCAATGTATTAAGTCCTACCAAAGGAAGATAGTGACCTTGATAACGAAATGACTATGTAACGTTCCGTATAATCAAAAGGTTGGGTTGCCTGGAGAACACATGCCATTTTCAGAGACACAGTAGAGGATAAAAGGATGACTGGGTGGAGATGAGTACTAGCATCTGATGTTAATTCAAAGCACCACCAACTCCTTAATTTAATTAAACTTTGGTCATGCCAAATGCTAGTTGAACTGAGTAAGAAACAACATACAAAATATTAAGTAAATTCATTAATTCATGCAAGGCATAATAGGATTTTCTTAAGCAAGTACCTTTCTTCAGCATATATTTGGATTCTTCTTAACTTACCTATATCCAAGTTTCTTGACAGTGAAAAAAAATTCGAAAAAAACTGTCTTTATTAGACTCTCTTAAGGCTTAGAGACCAAGTGGTTTAAGATTTTCTTTTCTTTAATACACATCTTATTTCGTTGGCCAGTACCCTATTGTGTTTATTTTCTCAAGGGATTCAGTTAGTTTGAGACTAAAGAACAGAGGATTTTTAGAGTATTTTTGATAGGGAAAATGGGTATAGATTTTTTATCATATATCTGAAATCTTGAAGGATTAAAATATCTTGGGTTTCTAGAGAGAGAAGCATGTAACCACTCTAGTAGAAAAACATGGCTTGCCTTTTTTTTTTTTTTTTACCTGTTTTCTGTTTGCTGAGATATCATTCAGTGAATTCAAACTGTAGATAATGGTTTCTTTTCTTTGCAATAGCTAATAGGAAAATGATAATATAGTTTCAGTATAAGCTAAAAATATCTCTTTGTGTTTCCCTGGATTGCCCATGTATGTATATATAGAGTTTATATTGATTACTATATGAAATTATTAAAATTTGAAGTACTAGAAAGAGAAAGATTTTATGGTTCTAAGAACTGTGGATTGATTGTATTAAGGGCCCAAAGGACTGCAAAATAGCATATACACTTCTAAAATTGGAGTTAACCAGTAGTGTCAGATTGCCATTCTCTTTTTTTTTTCTTTTAAAGATTTTAATTTATTTTTTTGTCAGACAGAGATCACAAGTAGGCAGAAAAGCAGGCAGAGAGAGAGGAGGAAGCAGGCTCCCTGCAGAGCAGAGAGCCCAATGTGGGGCTCGATCCCATGACCCTGAGATCATGACCTGAGCCGAAGGCAGAGGCTTTAACCCACTGAGCCACCCAGGTGCCCCAGATTGTCATTCTCTTATTAAGTTACAGTCATCATAGTCACCATGAGGACTAGAGTGTTTTACCTATACTGGCACTAATATACCTCGCAGTTTATGATTGACTCTTGGTTCAGGATTGCCTGAAACCATGAAAGATTAAAGGAGGACTCTACCTTTGACCTAGGTCATATCAGAAACACAGAGATTATAAGAATTGCCTAGTAGACCAAACTAGGGGCGCCTGGGTGTCTCAGTGGGTTAAAGCCTCTGCCTTCGGCTCAGGTCATGATCTCAGGGTCCTGGGATCGAGCCCCGTATCGGGCTCTCTGCTCAGCAGGGAGCCTGCTTCCTCCTCTCTCTCTCTGCCTGCTTCTCTGACTACTTCTGATCTCTGTCAAATAAATAAATAAAATCTTTAAAAAAAAAAAAAAGAATTGCCTAGTAGACCAAGCCATATCTACATATGCATATAAACACACATGTACATATATACCTTCATACATACATGAATACATACATGCACATACACATGATAATCTACTTTGCATTACAGTCTTCAAATGTGGTTCCTGTGGCCCATATGTAGAGAACATAGAGCAATAAATAACGTAGTTCAAGCTTGGATTCTATCAAAATAGCCCTTAAGTGGATGATATCAAGGTCATTTTATATATTAGTAGCTCTCCTGGATATTAGTTGTTAATTTTGTTTTCTTTGCTTCCAGGAACAGTACCTAATCTTTTTAAGTGAAGTAAGCATTAAATGTATAGGGCCACTGATTTCAAGGAGAAAAACATAGATATTTTCTAGGTGAATTACACTAACAAAATCCTAACTACTGGATGTGACCTAATATTTTTGTTGAACAGTTAAAATTAGTACATTTTATATACACACTCATACATTTTTTTTTTGCAATGTGTTTTGCTAGTGTAAGCACACAGTCATTATAAACAGAGCCAGTACTTTGTCAGACTAGTTCTTGTGGGCCAAAATACTTAATTATTAGGTTAACATACATAAATGATTTTAATTGCTATTGGGCACAGGAGACGTAAAAACGTATTATTGACATGATCTTAAAATTTGTTTATTCAGAATGCTTTTATGAATATTTTGCATTTAAAAATTTATTTTAATCTTTCTGAATTAGAAGTTTGATCCCATTTGAAGAGGATCCCACTCTGTGGGATATATAGCCTATGAAGAACCAGTAGTAAAATAATGTATGTATTGAACCCCAGGGTAGGATAGTCTGTTTTGGTCATTTATACCTGGCTTTTCTCTAATCGCTGAGATTAACCTACATAGTAGTACAAAATGCAGTAAATGCCAGCCTTCTCTATGGGAATCTAGACTAGTGCTTCTCAAACTTTAATGTGCATATATTAAATCAGCTGGCACTATATTAAAATGCAGATTCTGATATAGTAGCTCTGGGGTGGAGCCTGGGATTCTTAGTTTCTAACAAGCTCAGGTGATTATCAATACTCCTAGTCCCAAGACCACAAGTAAAAGAGCTGGACTGTATCAGCTTCTGTATCTTACCTGTTTTGAAGAACAAGACAACTGTCCTAATTCCTTCTGTGGCCAGGCACTCACTTTCATTATCTCACTTAATCCTACAAATCCTATGAGGTAAGATGGTGATAGAGAGGTTAAATGACCTGCTGACGCCCGTGCACACAAGCAGTACAGTATTGAGCCGTGTTTTTCAAACTTAAATAATGCACATCCCCTTTTAATAAAGAAAGGCTCTCTTAGTTCCTCACTTTTTACTCCATTATTTATGTTACCTAAGTATATATGAATATAAAGCTACATACAATGTTTTATGTTTATAGCTCTTGCACAAGTATAAAACCCAAAGAAGTTTATAGATAGACATGAGCAAAACTATAAAACCAATAAAATTTAAAATAACATTAGTGAAATAATGATGGATGATGACATTTCACCGAAACGACACTGTCAGTTGTAACATGATTGTGTGTGGAGTGCTGTCTCACAGGTTCTTTTGAGTTCTGCATACATCTGCCAGGTGCTGTGTGTGCCACAAGGTGACTCAGTTCTCCCACTGCATTTCTCAGTTCAGACTCTTTTACTGTCATTGAAGTATACAGCGATGTTATCTGGTCTTCATCTATTTTCACTGCATCATTTCCCTATTTAGTCAGTCTCTCTTCTCCATAAGCCTCCCACAACTAAACCAGAACCTGGGTCTGCTGTGCAAGCAAACACAAATGCAAACCTAGGCACTGAAATGTCCTGGTGAAATTTGATATTAAGGCAGTTATATTAAAAAATCAATAATCCGAACATGAATATTAACTGTTTATATACATTTTTCATCAGTGTGAAAAATGTCTAATTCTCATAGAAAATTCTTGGATCCCCCACCAAACACCCACTTGCTTACACACTCAAATTCCCTCCGCCCTTCCCACACACACAAGAATTTTTAATGATGGTTAGCATTGATGCTTTGGCTCCTGACACACCTCGGTTCAGGCCTTGGGCATGTTTCTCAGCCGTTTCTGAACCTAACGGTTTTTGTGTGTTAAACAGGGATAATCTTGTTGAATGTAAGAGAAATAAATGCATTGAGATTCATAAAGCATGTGTGGTAAGTGTTTATAAAAGGCAACTACCATTGCTTTGATTAGAGGACTTACCATGTGCCTTCAGCTTTACTAAGCACTTTACATATCTTATATATTGAGTGATAGAATCAGGATTCAAATCCAAGTCTGACTTCAAAACTTATACTCTTATAAAAAATAATATAAAACATCAGTGTAAGTTGCTTATTTAAAAAGTTATTTAACATTAAATTGTATTTTCTCAAAAATTCTTAATATAAAATTGATGTTTCTCTGGAGGGAAAATGGCTAAGGTCTTTTTAAACAGTTGTGTAATATGATAAGAAATTGACAAAGATAAATGCAATTTTTTTAAAGGTTGTCTTGCTAGGTTGTCCAGTAAAGGGGTATTAGGATCATTAGGCTCAACCTGTGCATTACTATTCTCGTACATTTATCATCTGTAACTAATGATAACATGAGATTCTTCCTGAATTCATAGCTTTTTTGCAGGAAAAAATATTCTCCCCCCAGACCATTATATTCGTTGATAGTTCTGAGAAATAGTCTGCAAACATCTTAATTTTCACCTGTGAAACCTATTTAAAAATTGTTCTTTTAAAATAGCTTTGAATAAGTCTTCTCTCTTTTCTCAGTTTTCTAAAATAAGTTTTGGAGTTCTGAAAAATGAACAAGCATACTTCTAGGCTGGGTTTTTTACTCTTCTGTGCTTTTTTCTAATTGGATGCTGGGGAAAAAAGTACCAGGAGAGAATTATAAGAGGAACTCATTTATTAACAGAGGTAGTATGTGTATCAAATTCAAATTATTTCCCTACTTACTAAAACATATACTTACACAAATTATTACGGTAGTAGAGATACTACCGTACATGAAATGTGAGGCTGTCAATGAATTTTGGAAGGTCTGTTTTTGAAAATATTTTTCCTTCATATATCCTATATAGAAGCCTTATAATAATCTGTGTTATGGAAATTATTGTGTTTCTGATCCAGCATCTTTAACCCATCTGTAAGATCTTTAAGTTAAGTGAATGAATGGCTCTCCATATATGTAGGTTATCAAGAAAGAAGATATGTCCTGTATGATACCTCACTGCCTCATCCTGTAGCACAGCATAAGAAAATTGTTCTGACTTCACATTACAGATAAGGCCTAGTTCTGCCTGATTTTCTCCACTTTAGCAGTCTGTTACTTGATTTGGGTTGTGAGCCCTGCTTCTCTTATTAAATACAAATAAGACCATTTTATTATAACTTTGGATGGAATGGCCTCCCATCTTTTGCTTCTTTAAAATCCAAATTTATTTTTTATAAGGAAGAATACTAAGCATTTGACTATTTCATCATGTCTTCTAGTTTAGATACGTCTGACATACTCATTTTGAAATGGTTATTTTAAATTCTAACACTGATTTTTTTAAAAATGTAGGTGGGTTGTTATCTAGAATTTTATTTCTAATAGTAAAGTAGGTATTAAAGTAGGTATTTATCACAAAGGATGGCTTTGGTTTTCAAATAGATGAGGAAGTAGAGGCTCAGGAAGGTTAAGACCAGTTGGACTCCTTAGCCAGTAGATTGTAGGCAGTTTAAGGATGACCTTTTGCCATCTATAGCTAGAGCTCTGTGGTTTAACTGTGTTTGCACAGCTGCTTGACTTTGACATTCCCTCTTGTGTCCTTTGAAGAAGTTTTCTTTTTTTTAATTTATTATTTATCATTTATTTATTTTTTTTATCTAAGTTGCACTTGCTCAGCCAAGTTCCAGCGAGGACCAGAGTTCAAGAGTTAGCAGCAGAGGTTATCAATCAACTTAAAGTGTGGTAAGTGAAGCCCAGACATGCTGCACAGTTGTTTTCTTTGTAGAGCACTTAGTGCAAGACTAGAACTACGAGATGCTAACATTTCCTTGTTGAATCCATCCTGTTGCTATGGAAAATGCTGCCCTAGAAAATTCAGTTTGGAGCCTCACATAACCCTCATGGAAATTACACAGGAAGAGAGGAAAAGGCAAGAGCACCATTTTTTTTAGTTCACAGTAGGGGAATGCATTGCACAGGGTGAGACTACTCTGCATCTAGGATTTTTCATTTGTTCTGTTTTTATGTTTATAATTTATTGTGACATGTACCTAAATCAAATTGTAATATAATACCATCCTATATTATATTTTTTGGATATAAAAGCTCTCATGACTATGCCTATTTCTATCCTACTTTTGTGGAGTTTATCCTTTTTTGGTATGTTCATCTTTTAGTTTTCTCTTTATTTTTTTAGCAGCTTTGTTTGAAAAGTAACTCACATATCATAAAATTCACCCACTTAAAGTGTATAGGTCAGTGGTTTTTAGTATGCTTAGCATTGTACAACCATCACCACTATTTACTTTTACAACATTTTTAACACCCTAAATGGAAGCCCCATACCCATTACCAGTCGTTCCCCATTCCCACTGTCCTCCAACCTCCCTCCTGTGTTGTTTGGGCTTTGCTGCAGTATGTCCTCCTTCTAAGGCACATCTCCAAGTTGTACTTGTTAGGAGAACAGTGTCTCAATAAATATTTGTTGAATGAATTGATACCCACATAAGTCACTGGCCATGGGTAGCAACTAAGGAGTAATTGAAAGGGCCGTGGAATAGATGTCCAAAGACTAGATTCAAATCCTGACTGATGCTTACTTACTAGCAGTGTTGTTCTGGGAATGGAGTCACTTAGCCCTTCTAAGCTTCAGTTTTCATATCTATAAAGTGTTGCTAGCAATATCTGCTTCACTAGATGGTTGTGAGAATCACCTGAGAAAATATAGTCACAACACTTGGCACAGTCCCTGGCCCACACTAAGAAAGGAATTGCTATTTGTTCCTGGGCGACAGAGAAACCCCTAGGTTAGTGACCAGGTGAGATACCTGTGGCCACATTTCTCTAATGTCTAATCTGGCCACAAGGGTTTCCCCTGGTCACCAGTGTTGGGATTCAGAGTAGTGATGTAGCCCTTTCCTACGGCTCAGTCCTCCCAATTTCCTTCCTCACAGAAGAGAATTCTGGAGTGTAGCTTACAACTGCTTATTTTCCTTTAACCTCCTAGCCGCTGTCTCCTGTCTTTCCTCTCCAGCATGAGAGCTGGTTCCTCCCCACATGCCAATGTTGATTCTCACATCGGGCCCAGACTTTGGACAGAAGCGAGCACTGTCCATTGGCTGTCAAGTACTGACCCCTCATCCCAACTTCAGCAGCCTTTATTGCTCCTTTCCTTCACCACAGGTGCAAAAACTCTCTCCAGGAGAAAAAGCTGCCTAGTTTAGGCAACTGGCAGCCTGGGACTGCTTATTGGGCCTTTCAGGGACAAGGGAACATATTTAACAATCTTCTGTCATAGCTACCACCTCCCCCTTCTTCCGGAGTTGCCTTAAAAGATTTGCTACCCCCGCATCTTACAAAAACGTTTCCTGCACAATAGTAATGAAATAGTAGCAGCTATCATTGATAGGACACCAGGCATTGTAAATATATTATCTCTAATTCTTACAGTAAACTTACAAGCTAGGCATTTTCCCCATTTTTCAGAAGAGAAAGAAATTAACCACAAAGGGGACACTGGGTGGCTCAGTGGGTTAAAGCCTCTGCCTTTGGCTCAGGTCATGATCCCAGGGTCCTGAGATTGAGCCCTGCATCGGGCTCTCTGCTAGGCAGGGATCCTGCTTCTCTCTCTTTGCCTAGCTCTCTGCCTACTTGTGATCTATGTCAAATAAATAAGTAAAATCTTAAAAAAAAAAAAAAGGAAAGAAAAGAAAAACTAACCACAAGGTAATTTTAGAGTGTAGATTTTGGAAAAGCAGAGAAGATTGGGTAAATCTACCTATACGGAGTTTCTTACTTCTGCTCTTGGGCTATCCTTTATATGGCTTTCCTCTGACATATAGAAGCATAGGCTTCAATTCAAATCCCAGCTCCAGCCATTTACTAGCTATGTGGCCTGGACATGGTTCCCAACCTTTTTGAATTTCAGCTCTCATATATAAAGAGCACTTACCTCTTGGAATTACTGTGAGGATTAAATGCCTTCATACTTCTGAAAGTCTCATAAATACTAGCTATTGTCTTCTTTAAATATTCTAATTGCGGTGATCAAAGTGTCTCACTTTCCAGACTTCTCAGTTACACTTGGCTCTTTAATTTTAAATTATGTCACATCCCCAATCCAGAAGTTGTATGATGTATTTGGTATGTCTTCAAGAGAAAATGACATTTTAAAGCAGGGCTGGCAAACTTTTTTGGTAAAGGGCCAGATCATAAATATTTTAGGCTTTTCAGGCCATATGGTTTCTGTCACAACCATTCAGCTCTGCTGCTGTAGCATGAAAGCAGCTATAGACAACACTTGAGCAAATGGGCGTGCCTGTGTTCCAATAAGACTTTATTTATGGAGACTGGAATTTAAAGTTGAAATGATTTTTCAAGTATAACAAAACACTATTTCTCTTTGTTTTCAACCGTTTAAAACTATAAAAAGCTACACTTAGCTTGAGGGCCATATAAAAACAGGCAGTTGGCCATAGTTTGCCAAACTGTGTTTTAAATAAATAATTCAATGGTTCTTTAAAGCTGATGAATCTGGCAGAGGCCTAATTAAGGGAAAGAATGTGGAGAAGGAAAATCAAGAGCCAGTCAGCCTATCAGCTAGCAGCCCAGATCATAGCTATGTTAATCACTCTCTTGGCTAACGTGATACATGTAACCCCTTTACACTTACACATCTTATCTATAAAAATGAAGTAGTGATAGCTCTCTGACCTCTACCTACTTCCTCCTGGTGACAGGAGTTTAATAATAGTTACTATTTATTGAATTTATGCCTTTGTGCTAGAGTTGAATCATTTTTGTTCTTACCCCCTTATTCCTACTTTATAGATGAAGAAATGAAGGCTCAGAGAGGCAAATAACCTGCTTATATAATACCAGTATCTAAACCCTGGTGTCTGATTACCATAAACCTTCCCAAACCTCTCAAAAGAATACAGATTCCTTGAGAATAGGGACCTCACTGGACTCGCTCTATGCTATATCTCCAGTGCCTAGACTAGTACCTGGTATATAATAGGCAATGCATAAATGTTTGTGGAATGAATGAATGAATTTTTCCATTATGCCAGTGGTTCTTAATTTTTGTCATAGGTCAGAGACACCTCTGAGAAATAATTTTAAAGATCTGCATCATCTCTCCAGAAAAATCTAAAACTAAGAAACCCTATGTTAAGTTTTTTGCAAACTACTGAAAGAAGATGCTATGCACATGCTCTGAACAATATAACTCTTCTCATAAGCTTGAAAACAGGATCTGGAGATATCTTCTTTCCTTTTCCTGAAATCATGATATTAAGGACACTAAACAAGACCTAAAAGTTTTCTTCTCTCTGGACTCTCATAGCTCCCAGACATACTTCTCAAAATCTTCATTCCCTTACAAGTCACTTTCTTAAAAATTATTACTTAAAAATGACTTTTATTGGACCCAGGGGCTTCAACATGAAAAGTGAAAAACCATAGCCTATTAAAACTAACATGCAATTTTTTTGTCTTCAGAAATACAGTTTCGAGGGAAATACCCACTCTTTACTGCCTAGAAGCTGACCAGATCTGCAGCTACTATGATACTTGGGATGGGCCTTCTGCTGCTTCTACTTCTTGTCATTTACTTAGGACATTACATTCCATACCATGGTCTCCCATTAAGACAATGAGAGAGAGGGTTATTAATACTTAGACATTAAATTCAAATGTTACTAATTTTTATTTTCACCTCTAAAACATCTGTTGTTTACATACCCTCATCCTTTACATCAGAACCTTGAGATCATAACTCACTTCAGGTAAATAGTAAGATTAAGGGTATTTTGTGTTCACAGAATGCTATAAAAAAGTTCGTTGCTTATGGAGACTTAAACAACCATTCAGGTACTACATTCACTTGCTATTCTCTTTGCACTCTCTTCACTACATTTCCCCACAAAGGAGTTCCATTCTAAAACATGAATATTCTCTCATGCTTCTGAGACAAGACGCTCTATTCTCACTTTGGCCATGTTGTGCCATTTGGGTTTTCCCATGGTACGTATTACCAGGGCTCATATGCAACCACATCAGTTGTAAAAGGTACTGAAATACTTCCATACAAGAGGGGAAACAGCTGCTATCCTGAACCCTCCAAATGCCCTTTACTATCCCCACACTTCTTCCAGTTTCCCTGGTTCTCCACACAATACAAAGGGTTAGTATCACTGCCCTTCCAGAATCCTGCTCCGGGACTACATACAGCCAGCACCTCTTCTGATTGGTCCAGGCAGGACCATACCAGTTTAAATACCACATTGTTGCTCTATTCATATATGCATGTATGAGTAACTAGGGGCGTGGACCTTTCTGTTTCATTCTTTACAGTATTCATTCATTCATTACATTCATCACTGTCTCCTTGAACAGGCTCCTGACATGCACTAGACTTTTAAATAATTGTTAGGGGGAAAAAAATAGAGTGTGTTTATGCTTATGGTATCAAAGAAGTAAGATCTGAAGCAGGGGAACCACTTGATCAGTCAGGATTGGAGAACTACTTGCTGAGTCATATGGGCAGAAAAGACATAGGAGTGGAGAGGCTCCCTATATAAACTTTTTAGCATCCTTTGGTTAGCATCCCTGCTTCACAACATTAACTCTTAATAATTTGCTTTTTTTTTTATTTATTTTCAGCATAACAGTATTCATTATTTTTGCACCACACCCAGTGCTCCATGCAATCTGTGCCCTCTATAATACCCACCACCTGGTACCCCGACCTCCCACCCCCGCCCCTTCAAACCCCTCAGATTGTTTTTCAGAGTCCATAGTCTCTCATGGTTCACCTCCCCTTCCAATTTCCCCCAACTTCCTTCTCCTCTCCATCTCCCCATGTTCTCCATGCTATTTTTTATGCTCCACAAATAAGTGAAACCATATGATAATTGACTCTCTCTGCTTGACTTATTTCACTCAGCATCATCTCTTCCAGTCCCGTCCATGTTGCTACAAAAGTTGGGTATTCATCCTTTCTGATGGAGGCATAATACTCCATAGTGTATATGGACCACATCTTCCTTATCCATTCATCCGTTGAAGGGTATCTTGGTTCTTTCCACAGTTTGGAGACCGTGGCCATTGCTGCTATAAACATTGAGGTACAGATGGCCCTTCTTTTCACTACATCTGTTTCTTTGGGATAAATACCCAGTAGTGCAATGGCAGGGTCATAGGGAAGTTCTATTTTTAATATCTTGAGGAATCTCCACACTGTTCTCTAAAGAGGCTGCACCAACTTGCATTCCCAGGAAGGTCGCATATAAGTGAGGATTGGGTGTTGGGTCTCAAATTGCCTCATTAAGGACCAAATATGACATCTGGAGGTAGAAAACTAATCTTACACTAAGCCAACAAGGTATGGGAGCCTATGGGAAGGCTCTGAGGTGATGAGGTAATCTTGCTGAGGAGTTGTGTGCAATCTTCTGGGATGGAAGAGACAGAGTCACCCATAGAACAAGCCCAAAAGCCTAAATGGCCAGAGCTGTTCCTGTTTCCTGACAGCTACCCCTCCCCCTAAACATACACATACACACTGAGTGGGCACTGGTGGATTCTTATTCCCTACCCACAGAACTACTCTCAGGTCATTTCCACTACACAAACCTGGGCACCATTGTCAGCATGCCTTTCTTGTCAGACTAGGAGACAGACACACACATTTCACAGCACCTTAGCAGAGTCCAAAAAATTCAGCGTGGTGCATTGTTAAGAATTGCCTAACAGTTCCTGCCTTTCCTTAATATCTACCTGTGAATGTCCTTGAACTTCTGAAGCTGTTCCAAGTGTATGCCATCTATTATTTTTTATTTTTACTCTGTGAGATAATAATCTTCCATTTGTTCCAAATTTGTCTTTTTCAAAGTTCGAGGGGTACCTCCTAAACCTACCATTTTATAATTTAGTGATAATTTAGTACGACACTCTTCTCCCTAATATCTCCTATCTTTATGTAAATATCCCCACATGAAAGTAGATCTTAAATAGGCCCTGTATGCTCGGGGGAACTGCCAGGAACCCGGATGCCAACTGTAGACTGCCTCTTGGGTCCATTACTCTTCTCCATCACACCAAAGAGTTCTGTATTTTCTTCCTCATGACAACAAAATAATTGAGGTGGAACAAGGTGGCACTCTGCCTTCTCTTATCAGCTCTCATGCTGTAAACAGGTTTCCTTTTTCTGGTTCATTTGGTGCTGTTTGTTTTGCCCTTTTGTTCTTTGTTGATTCTGCTGTTTAAAATGGCCCCCAGAGTGCCTGGGTGGCTCAGTGGGTTAAGTCGCTGCCTTCGGCTCAGGTCATGATCTCAGGGTCCTGGGATGGAGTCCCACATGGGGCTCTCTGCTCAGCAGGGAGCCTGCTTCTCTCTCTCTCTCTATCTATCTATCTTTGCCTGCCTCTCCATCTACTTGTGATCTCTCTTTGTCAAATAAATAAATACATAAAATAAATACATAAATTAAAAAAATTAAATGGCCCCCCGTGTAGCGCTAAAGTGCTATCTAGTATTCCTAAATGCAAGAAGGCTGTGACATGCCTTCTGGAAGAAATAAATGGGCTAGATAAGCTTCATTCAGGCCTGAGTTCTACAGTGCTGTTGGCCACGAGTGCTGTGTTAGAGTCAACCATATAAGGGACCTTTAAACAGGATCATTCAGAAAACAAAGTTATGGATTGATTGATTGATGAAAATGTATTGACCAGAGGTTCAAAGGAACTAATATTGTATTTCTCCTTGGAATAGTGTTTCAGGATTCACTTAGTGTTCTGAGCAACTGAAACTGCACTACTGCATTTGTCCTTACTAAAGAATTAAGACACAAGTTTACTGCTTCCTCAGAAAATAAAGCAGCTACCATGCACTGGGCTGTGGGAATACAGTCTTGCCCAAGAGGGTCATAGTCCTTAACTTCATGTATCTTATACATTACCTTCTAAAATGTTCCTGCAAATATGCAGGTCAAGTGTGAATCTGGTGTTAATGACCTATTCTTTCACAACAGAGGATGGACAAAACCCTTAGCCGGGATGGACTAGGCAAATTTCTATCAGTTCTTGCCCACCTATTCTGTCAGTTCTCCTATCTGCGCTAAAATGGAATCAGCTACCTGGAAGTTCCTCTTCACTCAGTCCAGGATCTCGGGAGAATCTTGATAGGGAACAAATTAATAGATCTTTCTCTGCTCATAAAAAAGGTCTGGAAAGCCTAGTCCAAGTGCTGCAAAAAGGTTATGTTTGGAATACTAACCAAACACAGTTGCAGCTGCTTGCATCACCATAATGAGAATGACCATGGTGCCCTCCATTGATCCACTTACTGCATGGTGATAAATATATAGACTTTCTACTTAATCAGGGCTAGGCTGAGATTCTAAACTCTCTTGGTGTGCACTTCACTATTTTCCATATGAGTCTCAGAATCTTCTTTGTCCAAAACATCCCATGTGTCACTCTACAATTTTTCTTTAAATACTAGCATCTGCCCTTTGAGCTTGTTTTGGGACCACATGCCCCTCCTCAGAAAGGGAAGTCCCTGCTAACCCTTTCCTCTTCCAGCAGAATGTCATCAAGAAGCTAATGCATGATTTATGAGAGCCCCATTCTCATCTGGATCCTTTCTCATCATGCCTGTCTACCATCCATCCTCTTGTGTGATCCAGGATGCTGTGGAACCCCTCCCGTCTACTAGAGACCGAGGACCTTCTTGTTACACAGCAACTAATTTCAGAGGTTATTTCTCAACTGTGAGCAGTTGCTCTAAGTTTAAGCTTTAAAATATAAATTCTTTAAAAAAAAAAATGTAGACTCTTCAGCAGCTGTGTTTCTATTGTTGCAGCCATTTCTCTACCTGTTTGCTGCCTGGGAAATCCTTGCAGTAATCAGACTGACCAAAGTTAACCAGTTCTGCAAATAGGGCTTTGGATGCCACCTGCTACATAATAAAAATATTATTGTTATATAACAAGAGGAGTTTTATTAACCCTGCAGGTGGGTTTTGTTGACAGAAACTTCCCATCTAGACTGTATATTGGAGGTGGGCACACCATGCAGTGTCTGTTTTTGAGCACCACAGTATTCATAGTCCGGAGCACAATACCTGCACCAAATGTGTATTTTTTTTTTTTTCCCACTGACTAACTGGGCTAAGTGCCGTCTTGGATTCTCACATTAACTGGAAGCCTGCCTTTTATAGTTACTTCTGGACATGACATTATAAATAAGTACTCCTTAACTACACTACATTTTAAAAATAGCCTACTTACTGCTGGGGTATGGGCACTATTTAACTGTTTCACACTAATTTTTATATTTATTTGCTTTTTATTTTTTATTTTATACTGTAATATCATGAAAAGCAGCTAGGCATGTATCTACAAAGTCCTACATTACAACGAGAAGTTGGAGAAGGTAGGAAGAAGAGGAGTCAGGAAAATCAGTCTTGCCTTGTTTACATGTATAACTAACTAAATGACTTTTGGTATCAAGTTATTTGCACAAAAGATATAAAAGATGGGTGTATTTTCATCAAAAATACCTTCTTTGGCAAATGAAAGAGGGCCTGTCCCAGTTTAGAAAGGCCTAAGAGTGTGCTGTGTTTTAAGGATTGAAGATTCTTTTTCTTGTTGGTTTTGTTTTCCTTGTTTATATCACTCAACTTGGTAGAGTGCTGCAGAAAGAACATAGGCTCTAGGATTAGAAAGCCTGGGTTTGAACCTCACCTTCTCCGTTTTCTAACCTATCTGGCCTTTATCTCTGGCCCTTATGCTTGTCTTTTTTTTTTTTTTTAAGATTTTATGTATTTATTTATTAGAAAGAAAAGAGCACATGATAGCAGGAGCAGGGGCAAAGGGAGAGAGAAAGAATCTTAAGCCAGCTCTGCACTGAGCACAAGCCCAATGCAGGGCTCCTTCTCAGGACCCTGAGCTCATGACCTTGGAGGCTTGACCACCTGAGCCACTGAGACGCCCCTGGACCTTATGCTTGTCTTTATTTATTTATTTATTTATTTATTTATTTATTTGACAGACACAGTGAGAAAGGGAACACAAGCAGGGGGAGTAGGAGAGGGAGAAGCAGGCTTCCCGACACAGGGCTCGATGCCAGGACCCTGGGATCATGACCTGAGCTGAAGGCAGATGCTTAACAACTGAGCCACTCAGGCGCCCCCCTTATGCTTGTCTTAAGGTTATACCGTATCACCTCAAAATGTAGCTAAGGTAAATTATGAATTAGAAAGCACAATACCCAACTAGAAATAATATCATCATCATATCCTTTATATATCAAGATTAACCCCCTGACTCTGGATGTTAAAGAATTTGCCAGAAGTACATCTTTTAAGGAAGGCTTCTGCTCACCCAAATGTAATATAATAAATGCAAGGACTTTGCCAAGGCAAATTCCTGAAAAGAACACAGTGCAACAGAAGCAGTTCACAGAGTCCTGTGAGTTTTGGTCAGTGATTACATCCTGTTGCAGTGTTAGCAAGGGTTGGCAACCAACCTGGAGATAGAGAAAAGAAGTGACGAAAATGTCAAGATTCCTCAAGCAGATATGTCACGGAATGAATTAGAGTAGACTAGGACATTGTGTTCGGTGATAAAGGCCAGGAGTTTTGGCCATCTCCCTACCAAATTATTATGGTCTTATTTGAAGAATCCCACTTTGCCAAGTAGTGTTGAAAACAGACACATTCCAGCAGACAGTTGTTAGTCCTGACCTTCATTCTGGACAATCTATGGACGGAAGCAGCATACTGTACTTTCTTGTCTTATAGTTGTAACATTTTGCATTTTTTCAAATAAACATTAGGACATGTGGTATGACAGTTGCAAGTGAGCATTTGAGGAGACAAACTTTATTTGAATTTGCAGCTATTCCAGAGAGATTACTTGGTAGTCATGTCCTTGTTTGGTCATGGTTCTTGTGAGGTGTGACCTTGCAGAGATTTTCCAGCAAGCATCACATTTGAGAGTATGTTGAGGTCAACTGAATTTTGCAACATGTGCTAAGAACACTCCTGTGGGCACTCCTGAGTTGGATTTTTAACTGCCTTCGAATCAGGGGTGAGGAGGGCACACAGAAATAGGAAATGCATATTCTCTGTGTTTTGCACAAGAAATTTGGTTAATAAATCTCCTGAGTCCAGCCCACTACATGATTCCCAAAGCACTTTCTCCCACTGGTGAGCCCAGAGGCTCTGCACTCTTTCTTAAATCTCTTACCAGAGAAACTGATGCTCTGACCCAATTATCAGGCTTTGACCTTTGGCGCATTTGCCCTGTTGTCCTTATACACATAAGCACACTTGAAAAACGGGCTAGGTAAGAAAGGAGAGAAAAATTGGTACCAGTGAACCAGCCAACGGAAAAAGGAGGCAAATGGAAATGGGTAATGTGGTGGGTGGGGGGCAGAGTTTTCCTGGAGAACATGCTCTATCAGAGGATGACTGTGAGCATCTCAAAGAAAGAATTCTGACAGAACTTCTCTCTTTCTTCCCAGGGGTCTCTGATAATAGGACACAAACCAGTGAGTCTGGGAGAAGAAGTAGAGGTATCAGGTCACATTTCTGAGCATGCTAAATTCTGCTTCCCGGTCCTTTGAGTTTACTAAAACAATGTTCCTGCCTTTTGTATTTAAAATCATCAGTAAGCAGTGATAACCTCAGAGAGAGGCTGAAATAGTATGGTGAGGTAAATAAAAGTAGCCAGCATTCATAAGCCCTTACCCCATGCCAGGCGTCATTCTAAATAGGTGAACACTTTTGGTTCTCCCAACAATCCTGTGAGGCTAGAACTCTTATTATCCCCATTCTGCAGATGAGGAAGTAGAGGCACAAAGAGCATTAAGGCCCAGAGTCACACTAGTGGCAGGGCCAAGGTTTGAACCTCGTATTAAAGTATCTAGGCCTCTAATTTGCCAATAGTGATAGGCAGTTACTTTCCTAAGGATACTGTGTGAATTAGTGGTGAGATCGATGGGAATTCAAACTCTTAGGCTCCCCACACAGCTTTATGGACCCTACAACTGGTACCAGTGTTGAAAGCTGTTGAACACTGTTAAGTGTTTAATGTTGAGCTTTATAGGAAGTAACCAAGACTGTGCTCACAATTAAATAAGAATGTATATTTGATCTTAGAACTGTCCTGTCATTTAACATTTGCCCTTTGTCTAACAAGACTTGCTTTGGCAACCACCCAAATTACTGCATGTCCCAATATGAAATAAGAAATAGGCACTCTGCTGTGGTAACTTGGAACAGAATGTTCTTGATATGGAGAGACTAGGTTCTAGTTAAATGTATAGTAACAGTTATAAATATATAAATATATATATATATATTTGGTTCAACAGTACTTCGGGATTACTTATTTATTCTCTTTGGACAATTTCTAGATGTGCTCTGACCAAATTAATCAGATGATTTTCTGATTATCTCAGCCCCATTCACTCTATTAGAAACTGGAACCTTAGTTTCACAGTTTCATGTTGGATGTGGGACTCAAGTGAGCTGCAGAATGTATTTGTTTTCATCATCTTTAGTTTTTTCAGCATTAGTTTCCACATTGCATGTAAAGAAACAAATTTTTCATTCAGACCTCAAGATTCCAACAGTAAGGCCCCATTTTTACAGCCTTGTGTTTTCCCACTATTTCCCTTTACCTCCAAAGAAATCAGGCTAACCCTTGCCAGAGTTTCTCCATTTCTGCATGTCTACTGTTCGTCTGAGTATATCCTTTAAGGCCTATCGTAAACCCTATCCTCTAGGAAACCTCCCCCAATTTTCCAAACCTCGTTGATTTCCCCCACACTGAACTTGATCCCTGTTTCAAAGCCCTTACTGTTAACTTCCCATGTGGAGGAGTCACTAGTGTTCTTGACCCATGTTCTTCAGGCGGAGGAGTGTGTGTTATCTTCCAGCCTGTCGCTTGCCTGTATTTTTTTTTTAGGACCTTATTGCTTTAACAATCATACACTGGCCTACATGTTTAAAAAAAATTTTTATTTTTGGTATACTATGAAATAGAGTGTGAAATAGAGGCTCAAAACCCTTTTATTTCAACGGATTTCAGTTGAAATACTGAAAAGACCATCCTTTCCTGCGCTGAATTGCAGTGGTATCTTTGTTACAAATCAGGTAGCTATATTTCATATAGCCATATGAAAACCATTTCTTATGCCTTGTTTATAGTTTTATTCTGCTGCATTTACAGGCTTTGTATCAAGACGATACTAATCTTATAAAATAAGACCAACAAGTCCCTTTGCTATGCTCCGAAAAATATGTGCCTTGGAAATATTTGTTAAATCTGTAAAGCCATCTGTATCATTCAGTGTCCAATCAAGAAAACAGAAACCACCCATAGTATTTAAAAAGAGGGAAATCAAGAAAGAATGAACGCAAAAGCCAACCAAATGAAATTAGCAATAGTAGAAGCAACTGTCACCCCTAACCTGAAGGACAAAGGTAGTAAGAGGTATTACTAGAGTCCAAAGGCTAAAATCAGGAGTTGAAAGCTGGAATCCTGTTGGCATAACTAGCAGGAGCAGGAGCAGGAGCTCCAGAAAAGTGGTATGCAGTGGAGGAGACTCCATGAGGGGCAGAGTAGGATAGAACAGACCCTGACTTCTCTCCTCCCCCTGCCTCCACCCTCCTATGTGCCTTCCAGGAATCTCTCACTACCTGAATCTACCAGAACCAGATGACCAGAAGTCTGGGAAGCTGAGCTTGCAGGGGACAGCCTCCTGGTGGGAGGGCATGTAGTGGGTCAGAGGGCAGATGACCCAGGTCTGGCACTCCACCTGAGCCCAGAAACCTTTTTTAGACTTAGTCAATTTTTCTTCTAATTTTTCTAATTCTGGTCATCTAATATTTTCCAAGAAAATCATCTATTTCAAAAAGGTTTTCATATTAGCATACAATATTACATTTTACCATTTAAAATCTCTTCCATGTTTATAGTTAATTTCCCTTTCTTATTCCTAATCTTGCATATTCTTTTTTTTTTTTAAGATTTTATTTATTTGACACAGAGAGAGATCACAAGTAGGCAGAGAGTCAGGCAGAGGAGAGGAAGAAGCAGCCTCCCTGCTGAGCAGAAAGCCCGATGCGGGGCTCTATCCCAGGACCTGAGATCATGACCTGAGCGGAAGGCAGAGGCTTAACCCACTGAGCCACCCAGGTGCCCCTAATTTTGCATATTCTTGAGGTTAAATATCTTTCTGCATTTTTGACTATTGCCTAGGGAGAGGCAATGTCATCTGTTTCTCCGATCCCAGTATGTCCTTTAAGTGATGAATAGATCTAGAAGGAAATCCAGTGCAGGATCACGTTGGCATGAATCCTTCCGGCCAATGCCATCAGGGAGCACACAAACAGAAATGTCCTTTTTAGTGTAAACAGCTGTTGACCTACTGACACACTAAGTCTTGCAAATGCTTATAAACTGATTTTATCATTCTTTCTTTGTTTACCAGCTAGAAGATCTGTATTAAGAGAAACTACCCCTCATCACGATTTGGTCTCTCTTGGAGATCTTTTTTACTTTCACTTTTACCCTTTCAGCCTTTCAGATTTCTGACTTCTTTTTTGTTTTTTTTTTTTTTTTTAAGATTTATTTATTTTATTTCGAGGGAGAGAGAATCTCAGGCAGACTCCACTGAGTGTGGAGCCTGACACAGGGCTCAGTCTCACAACTCTGAGATCATGGTCTGAGCCAAAACCAAGACTAAGACACAACTGTCTAAGCCACCCACAGGCCCCCCAGATTTCCAACTTCTTCACCTAGTGATTTTACCTTTACCTAGTGATTTTAAATACCTCAGAATTTTCACAGAGGTGCCCCTATAATTTTCATTGTCCTTTTTGTATATTAACACAAAATTCAAAAGTTCAAGAGGGCATAGAATAAAAAGCCTTCCTCCCCTGCTCATTCCTCCCTCCAGCTCATTCAGGTCCCTCCCCAGAGGCAGCCATTGTTACAAGTTTCTTATGACAGCTTCTAGAGACATTAAAACAATACATATATTCAGGTGATCAAACAAATGCAGTAAAACGTTCACAATAAGTGATCTGTATGTACATAGGTGTTCTTTATATCATTTTTTTACAACTTTTGTTGTCAGTTTTAAAGTATTTGTAAGTAAAAAGGAATATGTATAACATATTCTTTTTGCCTTCCCCTCTCTTTTTTCATTAAACAATATATCTTGAAGTTCTGTCCATGTCAGTATATATAGAGATGCCTCATTCTTTTTAAAAACTGCTATTGTTTTATTGTATGGAAATACAGTGTACCATAATTTATTTAAATAACAGTATATAGATGGACATTTAGGTTGTTTTAAGTCCACTGATACTACCAAGTTGCCGCAGCAAATGCCCTTTAAGTTGTTGTTCATGTGTATAAGCGTACCCTTTGCTGTGGAACTGCCACAGCAAAGAGTATGCGAGCTTCTCATTTTAATAGTAATCACCAAACCAGCCACCCTACGAGATATTCCAGCATACCCTCCCACTACTTTTTTGAGAGTACTGGCTTTCTAATACTCAACAACACAGTGTAATATGGAACTCGGTTTCTTTTCCCTTTTTTTTTTTTTTTTAAGCTTGTATTTATTTGAGAGAGTACACGCAAGTGGAGGGCAAGGGCAGAGGGAGAGGGAGAAGCAGACTTCCCACGGAGCAGGGAGCCCCACATGGGGCTGGATCCAAGGACCCTGAGAGCATGACCCTAGCCAAAAGCAGGTGCTTGACTGACTGAGGCATCCAGGTGCCACTGGAACTCTATTTCTAATCTAAAAGTTGAAACATTGAATTTCTTTGCAGGTTTAACTTGCATAGCTCTTTTTGTCTAAAAGTCACCTATATTTTCTTCTCTGTGAACTATCTGCTTCTATCCTTCACCCTCTTTGTTGGGTTCCTGGCTTTTTTTTTTTTTTTTTTAGTTGACTTGCGGGAGGTCTTTATATGTTAAGAAAGCCACTTGTCTGTGATATAACACTTCTGAGCTGGAAATAATAACCTTACAATAATCGAGTTCGGCACTATCATGTTACAAATTTAAAAGCTGACTTAAGGGTGTTAAATGACTTGTGAATCTGGAGCCCAGATTTTTGCCTCCTGGTTTAGTGATTTTTACGCTGTGTTATGCCAACCCTAAGGCAGAAGAACCAGTACCCACCCTTTCAAAATGTAAAAGCATTGTGATTTCAGGACTTTGCCCTACGCGTTGGCCCCGTTATTCCTCGCTACCCCATTTAGGGAAATATCTCTCCCCAATTTAGGATACGTAGCAAATTTGCACTTTGGGATTCCCTAGACTTGCCTTATCAAAGGTCTTGCTTGCCCTAGGCAAGATGACTTCTTGACTTTTCCTACCAATTCTCATTCTTGAGCCAGTTAGTTCCACTTGGATTTATCCAGCTTCTGTTAAATGAAGATCCCTGCATCAGGCAAGACAGAGGAATAAAAAGGAAATAGAGATTTCAGCCCCTGCCTTGGTGAACCATCCATTTGAGGATACATAGCAAATACTGAATTTATTTAAAAATGAGGTCATAATTGCTCACTAATGCTCAGGGCATACAGATCAAGTGGTGATTAAATGGGTTTGTATTAATCAGAAAAGGACCCTTGCAAGTTAAGTTTTTAATTCAGATCAATAAAGAAGTCATGTATATAGATTATAATAATATCGACTAACACAGGTATCACTCTCTAGTCCTCAGAGACCATCGCAGGCATCGTCTCTTCTCATCTAAATGGTGGCACATATGTGAATAAACTGCAGAATACTAGAGAGAACAAAAGGCTGGTTCAGACAGCCCGGAAGGGCCCAGGGCTTCTCTCTCCAGGACCTAGGATCTGTGCACTGTACCACACTGCTCCAGGTTTGGCAGAGGAAGGGAAAGAAGTGGGGAGGGGACTGAGGTGGTGGAATGAGTCACAGATTTGACTTCTTTTAAGAGGCTCTGTGGTGTCATGAGAAAACTGTAATTTTGGAGTCAGGCTAAATTTGAATCTGTCTTGCTATACAAGTGTGACCTTGGCAAGTTACTCATCGTCCAAACCTCCATTTTATCAGCTGCAGAATAGAGTTAATATCTACTCTTTAAGGTTGCCTGACATAAAGCAGGCATCTGATAAATGGTGGCCACTTTAGCTCGGAGTGGGCTAGAGCAAAACCGTGGGTTCGTTTCCTCCTGCATGTGTTATTGATTGACTTGGTTGCAGCAAAGAGGGTGGGAAGCGAAAGACACAAAAAACAAAAGGGCGTTGAGTCCTAGGGGAAAGCACTGCATTCCTCCCTCAGACTCTTCTCAGGCTCTTGACCCAGCAGGGAGACGTTTGTAAACTTAAGCATGAGCTAACTGATAAGAGTTAATACTGCACTCTCTGGACATGGTCCTGTTGGACATCAGGCAGGAGACCACCTGCGTACAAGTGCAGTGCAGGGTGTTAAAGTGGGCTCTGGACCTGAGGGTGGAAGAGGGGCTTACCTCGGCCTTTGCCCCTTTCCAGCTCATGTTCTTAAATGAATCCATTAACTTCCTTGCTCTGGGGATACTTGTGAAGTGGGCCTAGTCATCCTTCTGTCACAGGATTTCCAAGGATCAAACTAGAAATTCAGTTCAAACCTACACAATACTGTGTATTGCTACTGTGATGGTTAATGTTATATGTCAGCTTGGAGGGAGTCTTAGACTATAGTAAATTTAAATTGGTAAATTTTGAGTAAACAGATTACCCTCCATAATGTGGGTGGCTCTCATTCAGTCACTTGAAGGCCTGCATAGAACAAGAAGTTTGGCCTCCCCCAGCTAGAGGGAATCATCCTGCTGACTGCCTTCAGACCTTATCCCTTCATTGGTTCTCCTGGGTCACCAGCCTGCTGGGCCACACT
Organism: Mustela putorius furo; assembly: GCF_011764305.1. Lineage (NCBI taxonomy): Eukaryota > Metazoa > Chordata > Mammalia > Carnivora > Mustelidae > Mustela > Mustela putorius. The sequence continues at coordinate 4,161,785 of NW_025421424.1, forward strand.
GCAGATTTGGAGGCCCCACCTCCATAATCATGTGAGCCAATCTCAGAATAGGTCCCTGTCTTTCTCTCTCCCATTGGTCCATTTCTCTGGAGAACCTTGACTAACACAACTACTATGGGTCAGGCATTGTTCTGCAGGATACATTTTTGAAGGAGACAGGGAACAAACGTTCTTGAGGGGCAAGAGTCAGACAGTAAGGCAAACAAAGACAGTATCAAGTGGTGATAAGAATAAAATGCAAAACAGGGTGCTGAAAACTGGCTGGGGCTCCTTTAGCCTGAGTGGATCTGCGTGGAACGTTATTATAGAAAGGAGAGTGCAGAGGTTCTTAGGAGTGAGCTCAATGTGCTGCGCAGAAGGCAAGTCTGTGTGCCTGGGAATAGGGCAGTGAATAAAGAGCAGTAGGAGAGGAGGTAGGTAAGTTTGTGAGGTCACATCAGGTAAGCCTAGTACTCTGATGATAGAGAATTTAGGTCTTGACTAAGTGCAGTGGGAAACCATTGAAGAGCACATGACATACTGTGACACACACACACACACACACACACACACATCTTAACTGAAGCGAAACTTACACAACATCCATAAAATCCACCATTTTAGTGGCGTTTAGTATATTCACAATGTCATGCGATCACCACCGATGGGTATTTTTTAGAACTCATTCTCGTAGTGGAAGAAGAGTGATCGGGGAGCAAGAGTACAGGACAGACCTGTTTGGAGGCTGATACTGACCCAGGGTGGCTCGGGCGGCAGCAAGAAAGATGGGGAGAGCAGACAGAGCGAGTGTGGGTCAGGCTTTACAGGAAGTCAGCAGGCCTTCCACAGATTCACCGCAGTGTGTCGGGGGAAATGTAATATATGCAACTTTGCAAACTGTCATATGTTATCTTCCTTATAATGCCTCAGATTTTATGGTTATTAAAGAGAAAGAGCCAGACTGGATGGTTTCTCAAGGTCCCTTGAACTCCTGAGGTCCTCTGATGCTTTAAAGCTGGGTATACTGCCTTCGAGAAAAAAGGGAAGATTTATTTGAAGATGTTCCTGATCTATGCAGTGCCCAAGTGCTTCCAGAGGACAGTTCCAGGGCATTGTCCAACCAAATACTTGGTGAGAAGAGGCAAAGCCTGCCTTCCTCCAGCCAGCAAAGCTATGTCACAGCCTGGAGGCATGCATGGGAACTGGCAGGCCTGGGTTCAGCATCCCAGACAGGATACTCTTAAGTAGGAAGTGCCCTGACGCCTGGGCTCTCAGACCTCCAAGATGTCCAGTAAAAACAGACTGGGTGGCGAGGCCCCAGGCCAGAGAAGGGAGAATGCTTCCAGCAGTGCAGCCCTCCCTATGCCGATGATTCTTGCTGGCACTGAGTACGCCTCAGAAGGTTATAGCACTTTCCCCAGAATCCCAGGATGCTGGCATCTGTGATTTTGTGTATCTAGCCCCATTAGCATCCCAAACCCCATTCAGGTGGCAAGAGTCTTCAAGAAAGACCCTCTGCAAAAGACAGTTTCTTTCCTCCTTCCCCTCTCCTGCTTTGAGGAGCTTACCAGAAATCCAAATTTATTTGGTTTATGATCTTTGTGGTCTTCTCTGGAAAGAGTGACTTCTTTTTCACATAAGATTTAGCTTTAGATAGTTAGGCCACAACGAGGCTGGGAATGCTCTTCCCCAGAGTTTCTCACTAAGAAATAAAGAAACTGAATTAACTCTTTAAAGTCACCTGAGTAGAACTTAGGAGAAATGCAGATTCTCAGACCCCACCCCTTACCTACTAAATGAGAAACTTGGGGAGCTGGGCCCCAGCAATGTGTGTTCTCACAAGTCTTTCAAGGGGTTTTGAGGCATACTCAAGTTTGAGAACCACTACCTTAGAGAGACAGACACAAAGAAGCTAGAAAGCCTGAGAAGAGTAATCGGGTGGTGATCCCATGATGGATGAAGGAAATGCGGCTCAGAGAGAGAAAGGAACTTGTCCTAGCAGATAGCCTTTGGTTTCTCTGCTTTATCCCTCCTATCCCATAGGGAAACTCAGATTTTCCTTTTGAATTGTTGTCTTTTCTTAGTTCTCGTTGCTCACCAGTCCTCATATTACTGAGTAACTTTTAATGTTTACTCTGTTTTATATATTTGTCTTATATTAATCTGGCCAATTTATATAGTTAAAAGGTATACGACACTAAGTACATAAAATGCTAAAGCAATCTTAGCGAATGGCCTAGGTAGGGTTTCCTGCAAACAGATCTGGTGCAGAGAATTGCATGCAGAAGTTTTTTGGGTATACTTCCAGAGACACACCAAAAGGATGGGTCAGAAGAAGAAACTGATCCTTACTATGGTTGTAACTGAGGCCTCAGACAATCCTTAGACAATCTCTAATTCTGGAGCTGAGGTATGCTTTCAGAATTACTACCAATGGGAGCAAGGGGGCCCAAACTTTAGAGCACTGCATTAGCCAGTCCTGGCTGTGAGATGCCCCTGGGAGGGGCCTCAGTCTCTCTCTCTCAGAGAGCTTCTTCAAGGGCGCTGACTAGTAAGCTGTGAGCTATCAGGAGTTGGGAGCTGGGTGCACCAGCCCTAAAGAGGAGATCTGGGGAGAATAGAAGGTATTCAAGATTTGGGGAGTGGATGACAGGATCAGAAGAATACACCTGCTGAAAATAAAACCAGAACACCCCGAGACTCAATGTTAAAAGAATCAGATCCTAAAAGAAGGTGTGTGGCTGATGAGACTAGAGAACTTACCATCTCTACTGAATATTCCCAAGTCTAGTGAAGATGATCCTGGTCTGTGCCAACGCGTCTGTTAGGCAACGATGACTTGCAAATATGTAGGGGCTTTTACTTTCTTGTAAGCTTATGGTGGCAGAACAGAACTTAGGATGACAAGCCCCTCTATAATTTACCCAGTATGACATACAAACATTGTTTTGCACGGGTTCATAGTTGTACAAAAAGTTGCAACGCACTAGTTTATCCATTTATTTGTTCAGTTGTACTGTATTATGAATGGGGCAAGGCAGGCATCACAGATGGAAGTGGTCTCTGAATTTACATGAGACTGGTTGGTGCTCAAGCTCCATGCCAGAGCGGGGTCCTTCTGATGATGAAAACCAGCACTGTCCATCCAGAAACATCTCCAGAATGCAGTAGGATAGTTCGTCCAGGTACTCTAGAATGATTAAATATCCCTTAGGAGCAAAGGATATCCCTTGAAGCTTCACTCTCCTTGTGTGCACATTAAGAATGCCTGCGTTGTTTTAGCATCCGGAGTGATGGTATCCTCGGGAGCTCCCTTGAGAAAAGACTGGCTTTTCTCAGATCTACCTGATCCCTCATTGATAAGCCTGGATCTAATTTGTCATTCAGGCCCTCAGTGAGGCACTCGGGTCTCCATAGCTTGCTTACCTGTGAGGAAATGACAGAATTCAGTTCTCAAGCCAGCAAACCTGAGGGCCAACCTCTGGGTCATGGTGACTCAGTATGAAAACCTGGGCAAGTCTCTCTTAGCAGCATCATTCAATGAAACATCATTCAAGGAAACATCTCACACAGAAGGGATTGGCCACTGGAGAAGGAGTATGTTGTCACAGGACACATAATATAATTCTGGGACTGTCCTCTCTGTCTAAAACTAGGCAGGATGGGAAGGAGTTTGAGCTGCCTTGATGACAGACATCTGCTCAGTCACCCTTAGGCTGGCTCCCTGTGGGGAGATCCTGTAGCACAAATAGTTAAGTGTCATGCTCTGAAACCTCTGGTCATAGGAACAGACTAAGGGAGACACTTGAACCATGCTCATCATTCCATTCTGTCTTTCACCTTTTTGTAGGGAAGAAACACTAAGTGTTTCCCCTGTGTGGTTGTGAGCTTTGACCCAAATCCTTGGTCATCTTGGTCCCAGAGCTGCCCCAGGAATCGATCTCAGGTGGATTTCAAACTGATTTTGCCTACCCACTGGGCTATAAGAAATATTGTCCTCTTGATTTTCTTTCCAGGGGAGAGAAGAAAGAGATAGTAGTGGTCTGAAAACCTAGCACCTATGTCAAAGGACTCCTATTCATTGGCAGTGGAACCCCCCATGGCCCCTAACACTCACATACACACACACACACACACACACAACACACACACACACAGCAGGTCCATTCTCTAACACTATAAAAAGCTGCACCAACCTCTCCCTGAGTGACACCATGGAGGTTTCTCTGGCAGAGCAAGTCTGGGCAGGTAATGGATGCTTCACTTGGATTGCTGACTTAGAGACCAGAGAAACAGAAAAGGGAGAGAGCCAAACTTGACAACCAAAATTCAGCCTGTGTGCCTGTCTCCAAGGAAGGTTTTCTGCTGTTCTCTGGGACTGTTCCAGCCAGCTTCAGGGCGAGAGGTGTCATCTCTAGAGTTAGCCAGAGCCGACTCCCTAGTGCTTTGGAGCAGCCAACTGAACTCTGGCGTCCCCTTCTTGTTGTGCTTTAACACAATGCCAATAGGCTCCACCCTAGCTGGGAGATGGCGCAGCCCCTGCCAAAGACCTTGTCTTTTTTGACCACAGGCCCCAGAGCATCCAGGGGCTTCCAGCTCTCTAGGTCCCACCAAAACCCCAAGCTTTCCTGGCATACTGTCAGAGTGTGGCTGCCACTGCTTTGACACAGACTTAGTCACAAGCTGTTGCTCTTATTTCCACCTCTGTGGTCTTTTTAAGGACAGGGATAATGACCTCTTTATTTCCTCATGCTCCATGGTACCTACAACGGTGCTGGTTACAAGGTATGGTCTCAGGGAATGTCTTTTTTATGAACAAGTATATGCATAAATTAATAAATGTATTTAAGATTTATGAAAACCCTGTGACTGCTGACCACTTGAGTGAACTAAGCATCTAATCCTAGAGCAGAGGGTGGGAGATGGGGTTGGGGACCCTCACCAGCTGCCCCAGAAGCTATCCCCCAGTCTGGGGGAGCAACTCAGTATCTTTCTTTGTCAAAAGAGACATCTTAATATCACCCTTGCAAGTCCCAGTCTTGGGTGGAATTGGGTATGTAATAGTCATAGTAATATGACAAAAATCTATACAAAGGATAGTATGTATAACCATTTTTCCTCTGGGGGCTTCTGAGATTAAAAAAGGTTTTATTTTCTTTGAGTTGACCAGCTATACTAATCAAGAAAAACTAATGTCTATAATAAGCAAACCCTCCAGTTCTCCATAGTATAACTAGGATTGTTTTATCTCTTGCTCCCATCAGTCCCATCAGGGATTCCATAGGTAGCCTCCCATGTGATGGTTCATGAACCATGTTCCTTCCTTGAGGCTTAGCTGTATAGGGCCTTGAGTCCTTCTTGCCTCCAGCTGCCAGATAAGGAAAGAGAAGGTGGAGGAGAAATACTCAGTACTTAATCACTTTGACCTGGAAGTGACACACATAATTTCTGCCCACCTCCCAGGGATGAGGACCAGTCCACCTAGTCCACATAGCTCTTCCCAGATGTCAGGGAGTTGGGAAATAGAACTCCAGTTGGAGAGCCCTCTTCGAGACCCCTCATCCTAAGAGGGGATGCAGATCTCAGAAAATCAGCTAGCTGTCCCTGACATGGTGAGGAAATGATTGGCAGTAGTGAAGTGAAGAAGCTGAGGAAATGGAGAAAGGACAGAGAACTAGCGGGGCAGGACTCTGAGGCTCAGAGAAGAGAGAGGGTGAGGAGGGGAGAGAACAGATTGGAGTGGCAGCTGTGGGGCTTGAGACTTTGGAAAGAGACTATTAAGAAATCTTTCTGAGTGTTGTTGGTGCAACTGCTCCCTTGTCAGGCTTCACCAAGCCTTCAGGAGCTTCAGGAGCTGGTGGGAAGGCTGAGGCTGGCCTCAGGAGCTACTTACAGTAGCAAACACACTTCTCTCTAACTATTGAGTCGCATGGGTTAAGAGACCAGAGCTATTCTGAAATTAAATGGTGATGATGGTTGCACAGCATTGTCAATATACTAGAAATTACTGAATTGCACACTCAAAAGGGTGAATTGTATGTTCATGTGAATGTAGCTCAATGAAGAAATTATACAAGGAAAAAACAGGACCTACCACCTTCTAAACTCTACTTTTGTGCCTTCATTTTATATATCTTGATCATCTATAGTTCTTAGTTAACCTGAAGGGTAGGTAGGGATTGACGTCCCTATTTTACAGCTAACTGAGATTCCCTGAGGTTAAATGGCCCAATGCCACACAAGTGGTAGAGTTGGAATTCGGACTCCGAGATCTGCCTGGCTGCAGAACTGGCTATCTCCCCATGGCCCTGTCTGCTTTCAGGAACAGTCGCTGTCCTTTACAGAGTGCCAGCTACTGAGGTAGGAGACTTATATGTGATTTGAACTTTTTCAAAAGTCCTGGGAAGTTGGCGATACTCTTCGTTCATAGATAAGGTCAGCAAGGCTCCCAGTAGTCAATGATCGCCCCAACTTGACTAAAAGGGGGCAATGCCAGGTTTTCATTTCCTGTCTGATTTCATAGCCCCTCAAAGTGCTTTTACTTGGGAGTCCATCAGCACTGCTCTACTTACAGTAGCAAACACACTTCTCTCTAACTTTTCAGCAAATAAAGCTTGCTTTTCTCTGCCTGAGTCAAATCCAGCTCACTTACTTTATGGAGTGTTTACGACGTGACAAGTATTATGTTAAGATGCCTTCTCCTTCCGTCTTCACTAGTTGAGGTCCACCATCTTTTTCAAAGTTGGATTCAGAGGTCCTTTCTCTACGACGTTTCCATCAATTCTGTCCAATTCTGTTTACCTTTGCCCCTTAAACAGGAAGATTATGGTGATTTTAGCAGTGTGACTCAGAGTGTAATCTTTGGATGGATCTAATCTGAGATGTGTTTTGCCATTCCATGCAAGATAGGTAAAGAAACTGAGTGTAACTATTTAGAAGATTTGACAGTAATTTGACACTGCTCTGATATCTAATTGCCTAGTCAGTGGGCTTATATTTTATCTCTTTTAATTCATTTTTATAGTAATTCACTTTTATTGTATTTTATTTAGAAAAAATCAATCTACCACAGACTGGAAAATTTTTTAAAAATTATCCTGTACCACAGATAGCTTGAGAGGCATTGATTGGAACCAGCAAATTGTGCCCCAGGGGCCAAATCCAGCCCAACACCTAATCTTATAAATAAAAATGTATTGAAACACAAGCACACTTATTCATTTACATATTGACTATGGCTACTTTTGTGCTGTGATGGCAGTACTGAGTATAGCTCTTCCTTGATTTATGATCAGGTTAGGTTCCCATAAACCCATTGTGAGTTGTAAATATCATACGTCAAAAATATGTTTAATACACTTAACCTACTGAGCTAACCCAGGTAGCTAGCCTACCTTAAATGTACTCAGAATGTTTTCACTAGTCTATAGTTGGGCAAAATCATCTAACACACAGCCTGTTTTATAATAAAATGTTGAATACGTCATGTAGTTTATTGAATACTGAACATGAGAAGCAGAATGGCCATGTGGGACAGAATGGTTGTCAGTGTATCTGTTATTTACCCTCATGATCACAGGGCTGACTGGGAGCTGTGACTGCCCAGCATCATAACAGATTATTGTACCGTATGTCACTAGCCTGGAAACAGATCAAAATTAAAATTTTGAAGTATGGTCTCTGCTGAATGCATATCACTTTCTCACCATTATAAATTTAAAAATATAAGTTGAACCATGGAAAGTCAATGACTGTCTGTAGCTGTGACAGAGACCATATGTCCCACAAAGTCAAAAATTTATTACCTGGACCTTTACAGAAAAAGTTGCTGACCCCTGGTCTAGACCACTGGTTCTCAGCTGTGACTGCACATTAGGAACATCAGGGAGAGAGTTTTGAAATACAAATGGTTCTACTTCCAGAGATTCTGACCTAATGACTTGGGGTGAAGTGTGTGCAAGTCATTTTAATTGCAGCAAACTTTGAACTGTAGCTGAGAATAAGAATCACTGTGGATGCCAGAGATCTACCCCAAACCTACTGAGTCAGAGTTCTGGAGAAGAGGACTCATACTTGAGTAGGTATGGCCTAAGTAGATCTTGGTAAGCAAATCCCCCACAGGTAATCTAGATGTTTCGCTGGGGTTGAGAACCACTGGTGTACACTCAGGAGCAATGATTTCAAAGCTCTAACATGTATCAGAATTACATGAGGAAGATGCTAAGAACACAGATTCCCAGGCCTGCCTCTCGTGAGTCTGAATAACCCATGTGGATGTGGCCTAGGAAGGTGCTTTTTCAGCCCCACAGTGCTTCTCGAGCAGGGGTGTCCTTGGACACACTCTGAGAAATACTGCTCTAGCAAAAAGCCCTTGGTTTCCATCCAGGCTTCCTCAGAATGACTTAGATTCTGTGACTCATTTTTTCCCTTTCTGAAATGAAGAGAACAATCCCTCCCTAGCCTTATTTTCCAGGACTGTATGAGTTCTGAACATATAATGTATGTATGTGAAAGTGTTCTGTTAAAGAAAAATGCTTGTAAAGAAGCATATTAACGCTCCCTGGGATGTAAGTGACTGACAATGTATAATATGCTATAATATAATATATTTTTAAAAACACTGTTTTTATCTCCAACCAGATGTGCATTTCTTCTGAAGGAATCTCCAGAAGAGAATTTCGGCAGCTAGAATAGGCTCAGAACAGGAGATCTGAGGTTTTTATGGGGCTTTCTCTACATCATTTGACTCCTGTCCCTGTAACAATAGAAAGGAGAAGAAGAAAAAGAAGCTCTCAGTAGCCTATGCCTTTTAGACTGCTTCTTTCAATTAATCCTCACGTCAGCTAAGTAAGACGCAGCATGCTCATTTTAAAGATGAGGGAACTACAGCTCAGAGTGGTGAAATAATTTGCCTCAAGTCACTGACAGCTAGAATGTGTCAGGGCGGGGATTCAGGGTTTGGGTCATGAGACTCCAGAGCCCACCTTCTTAAGCACTCTGTCACTCTCCCCTTTGTGTAAAAACCTTGACTATGAGAGGGAAGAGAATCCTCCTGGAAGGCCACTCAGCCACCAGTCTGCTTCCTTCTAGTGCACTATTTGCTCAGAATTCCTAACTGTGGAGCCCCATGCCCCCTGCCTCCCTCCAGCCCATGTTCACATGTGGGCACAATATAGACTCCACATGATGCGAGCCTCCTTGGAAGGACCTGCTCTCTGTTACTGAGAGAGCAGTAAATGACTGTCATTTCTGAAGTCATCCCATGATCTGACCATTATTTGAGAGCTGTCAACAGCAAGCACTGCAGAATCCTTAGTATTCTGAGAGGCAGAAGCACAAGAAAGAAGAAATCACTGAAGTATTTCCTCCCCCTACAGGAAAAACACAGAAATCCTAGGGACTCCATACTTTTTTTTTTTTTTTTTTTTTTTTTTTTTAATTTTTTATTTTTTATAAACATATATTTTTATCCCCAGGGGTACAGGTCTGTGAATCACCAGGTTTACACACTTCACAGCACTCACCAAATCACATACCCTCCCCAATGTCCATAATCCCACCCCCTTCTCCAAAACCCCCTCCCCCCAGCAACCCTCAGTTTGTTGTGAGATTAAGAGTCACTTATGGTTTGTCTCCCTCCCAATCCCATCTTGTTTCATTTATTCTTCTACCCACTTAAGCCTCCATGTTGCATCACCACTTCCTCATATCAGGGAGATCATATGATAGTTGTCTTTCTCTGCTTGACTTATTTCGCTAAGCATGATACGCTCTAGTTCCATCCATGTTGTTGCAAATGGCAAGATTTCATTTCTTTTGATGGCTGCATAGTATTCCATTGTGTATATATACCACATCTTCTTGATCCATTCATCTGTTGATGGACATCTAGGTTCTTTCCATAGTTTGGCTATTGTGGACATTGCTGCTATAAACATTCGGGTGCAAGTGTCCCTTTGGATCACTACATTTGTATCTTTAGGGTAAATACCCAATAGTGCAATTGCTGGGTCATAGGGCAGTTCTATTTTCAACATTTTGAGGAACCTCCATGCTGTTTTCCAGAGTGGCTGCACCAGCTTGCATTCCCACCAACAGTGTAGGAGGGTTCCCCTTTCTCCGCATCCTCGCCAGCATCTGTCATTTCCTGACTTGTTGATTTTAGCCATTCTGACTGGTGTGAGGTGATATCTCATTGTGGTTTTGATTTGTATTTCCCTGATGCCGAGTGATATGGAGCACTTTTTCATGTGTCTGTTGGCCATCTGGATGTCTTCTTTGCAGAAATGTCTGTTCATGTCTTCTGCCCATTTCTTGATTGGATTATTTGTTCTTTGGGTGTTGAGTTTGCTAAGTTCTTTATAGATTCTGGACACTAGTCCTTTATCTGATATGTCGTTTGCAAATATCTTCTCCCATTCTGTCAGTTGTCTTTTGATTTTGTTAACTGTTTCCTTTGCTGTGCAAAAGCTTTTGATCTTGATGAAATCCCAATAGTTCATTTTTGCCCTTGCTTCCCTTGCCTTTTGCGTTGTTCCTAGGAAGATGTTGCTGCGGCAGAGGTCGAAGAGGTTGCTGCCCGTGTTCTCCTCAAGGATTTTGATGGATTCCTTTCGTACATTGAGGTCCTTCATCCATTTTGAGTCTATTTTTGTGTGTGGTGTAAGGAAATGGTCCAATTTCATTTTTCTGCATGTGGCTGTCCAATTTTCCCAGCACCATTTATTGAAAAGGCTGTCTTTTTTCCATTGGACATTCTTTCCTGCTTTGTCGAAGATTAGTTGACCATAGAGTTGAGGGTCTATTTCTGGGCTCTCTATTCTGTTCCATTGATCTATGTGTCTGTTTTTTGTGCCAGTACCATGCTGTCTTGATGATGACAGCTTTGTAATAGAGCCTGAAGTCCGGAATTGTGATGCCACCAACGTTGGCTTTCTTTTTCAATATCCCTTTGGCTATTCGAGGTCTTTTCTGGTTCCATATAAATTTTAGAATTATTTGTTCCAATTCTTTGAAAAAGATGGATGGTACTTTGATAGGAATTGCATTAAATGTGTAGATTGCTTTAGGTAGCATAGACATTTTCACAATATTTATTCTTCCAATCCAGGAGCATGGAACATTTTTCCATTTCTTTGTGTCTTCCTCAATTTCTTTCATGAGTACTTTATAGTTTTCTGAGTATAGATTCTGTGTCTCTTTGGTTAGGTTTATTCCTAGGTATCTTATGGTTTTTGATGCAATTGTAAATGGGATTGACTCCTTAATATCTCTTTCTTCTGTCTTGCTGTTGGTGTAGAGAAATGCAACTGATTTCTGTGCATTGATTTTATATCCTGACACTTTACTGAATTCCTGTATAAGTTCTAGCAGTTTTGGAGTGCAGTCTTTTGGGTTTTCCACATATAGTATCATATCATCTGCGAAGAGTGATAATTTGACTTCTTCTTTGCCGATTTGGATGCCTTTAATTTCCTTTTGTTGTCTGATTGCTGAGGCTAGGACCTCTAGTACGATGTTGAATAGCAGTGGTGATAATGGACATCCCTGCCGTGTTCCTGACCTTAGCGGAAAAGCTTTCAGTTTTTCTCCATTGAGAATGATATTTGCGGTGGGTTTTTCATAGATGGCTTTGATGATATTGAGGTATGTGCCCTCTATCCCTACACTTTGAAGAGTTTTGATCAGGAAGGGATGTTGTACTTTGTCAAATGCTTTTTCAGCATCTATTGAGAGTATCATATGGTTCTTGTTCTTACTTTTATTGATGTGTTGTATCACATTGACTGATTTGCGGATGTTGAACCAACCTTGCAGCCCTGGAATAAATCCCACTTGGTCGTGGTGAATAATCTTTTTAATGTACTGTTGAATCCTATTGGCTAGTATTTTGTTGAGTATTTTCGCATCTGTGTTCATCAAGGATATCGGTCTATAGCTCTCTTTTTTGGTGGGATCCTTGTCTGGTTTTGGGATCAAGGTGATGCTGGCCTCATAAAATGAGTTTGGAAGTTTTCCTTCCATTTCTATTTTTTGGAACAGTTTCAGGAGAATAGGAATTAGTTCTTCTTTAAATGTTTGGTAGAATTCCCCCGGGAAGCCGTCTGGCCCTGGGCTTTTGTTTGTTTGGAGATTTTTAATGACTGTTTCAATCTCCTTACTGGTTATGGGTCTGTTCAGGCTTTCTATTTCTTCCTGGTTCAGTTGTGGTAGTTTATATGTTTCTAGGAATGCATCCATTTCTTCCAGATTGTCAAATTTATTGCCGTAGAGTTGCTCATAGTATGTTCTTATAATAGTTTGTATTTCTTTGGTGTTAGTTGTGATCTCTCCTCTTTCATTCATGATTTTATTTATTTGGGTCCTTTCTCTTTTATTTTTGATAAGTCGGGTCAGGGGTTTATCAATTTTATTAATTCTTTCAAAGAACCAGCTCCTAGTTTCGTTGATTTGTTCTATTGTTTTTTTTTTGGTTTCTATTTCATTGATTTCTGCCCTGATCTTTATGATTTCTCTTCTCCTGCTGGGCTTAGGGTTTCTTTCTTGTTCTTTCTCCAGCTCCTTTAGGTGTAGGGTTAGGTTGTGTACCTGAGACCTTTCTTGTTTCTTGAGAAAGGCTTGTACCGCTATATATTTTCCTCTCAGGACTGCCTTTGTTGTGTCCCACAGATTTTGAACCGTTTGTGTTTTCATTATCATTTGTTTCCATGATTTTTTTTTCAATTCTTCTTTAATTTCCCGGTTGACCCATTCATTCTTTAGAAGGATACTGTTTAGTCTCCATGTATTTGGGTTCTTTCCAAACTTCCTTTTGTGGTTGAGTTCTAGCTTTAGAGCATTGTGGTCTGAAAATATGCAGGGAATGATCCCAATCTTTTGATACCGGTTGAGTCCTGATTTAGGACCGAGGATGTGATCTATTCTGGAGAATGTTCCATGTGCACTAGAGAAGAATGTGTATTCTGTTGCTTTGGGATGAAATATTCTGAATATATCTGTGATGTCCATCTGGTCCAGTGTGTCATTTAAGGCCTTTATATCCTTGCTGATCTTTTGCTTGGATGACCTGTCCATTTCAGTGAGGGGAGTGTTAAAGTCCCCTACTATCATTGTATTATTGTTGATGTGTTTCTTTGATTTTGTTATTAATTGGTTTATATAGTTGGCTGCTCCCACATTGGGGGCATAGATATTTAAAATTGTTAAATCTTCTTGTTGGACAGACCCTTTGAGTAAATGACAGAGAATAAAGAAGCTGATCAAAAGAGGGACAAACAGCTACTGGACCACGAGGGGAGAATTCGAGAGATAAGTGACACCATAAGACGAAACAACATTAGAATAATTGGGATTCCAGAAGAAGAAGAAAGTGAGAGGGGAGCAGAAGGTATACTGGAGAGAATTATTGGGGAGAATTTCCCCAATATGGCAAAGGGAACGAGCATCAAAATTCAGGAGGTCCAGAGAATGCCCCTCAAAATCAATAAGAATAGGCCCACACCCCGTCACCTAATAGTAAAATTTACAAGTCTCAATGACAAAGAGAAAATCCTGAAAGCAGCCCGGGAAAAGAAGTCTGTAACATACAATGGTAAAAATATTAGATTGGCAGCTGACTTATCCACAGAGACCTGGCAGGCCAGAAAGAGCTGGCATGATATTTTCAGAGCACTAAACGAGAAAAACATGCAGCCAAGAATACTATATCCAGCTAGGCTATCATTGAAAATAGAAGGAGAGATTAAAAGCTTCCAGGACAAACAACAACTGAAAGAATTTGCAAATACCAAACCAGCTCTACAGGAAATCTTGAAAGGGGTCCTCTAAGCAAAGAGAGAGCCTACAAGTGGTAGATCAGAAAGGAACAGAGACCATATACAGTAACAGTCACCTTACAGGCAATACAATGGCACTAAATTCATATCTCTCAATAGTTACCCTGAATGTGAATGGGCTAAATGCCCCTGTCAAAAGACACAGGGTATCAGAATGGATAAAAAAACAAAACCCATCTATATGTTGCCTCCAAGAAACACATTTTAAGCCCGAAGACACCTCCAGATTTAAAGTGAGGGGGTGGAAAAGAATTTACCATGCTAATGGACATCAGAAGAAAGCAGGAGTGGCAATCCTTATATCAGATCAATTAGATTTTAAGCCAAAGACTATAATAAGAGATGAGGAAGGACACTATATCATACTCAAAGGGACTCCATACTTTTAAAGATTAGCTCTAAGACAGTGGAAAGCAGGAGCAGACATAGGAAAAAGGGATCTGCCTTGTGGCATGTCTAAGCACATCATCTATTTGAGTTCAGTTGAAATCTGGTTAGTAAGTTTTGGGAGGTGGGAAGTGTCCAAGTTCTGAGATGGCCGGACGAATGGACCAGGTCTTAACCCACTAAGACCATAGACCACCTGAGGGTCCAGCCAGAGGTGCTGAAGGCTTTGTCCAGGAGAAGCTGAAAGAAGTCATCTGTGACCCAGAGCAAGTTTTTCCTAGCCCCAGCCCCAGAGAAAGGGGGTTGGCTAAAATAGGGGTTCCCATCCTTCTACCTATTTTACTGTTCCCATCTCCAGCTTCTCCCTGATCACCCTTTTTGTCCCACCCAGAGTCCCCTTTCTTACTGTATGTTCAAACTTTTCCTCCCCCCCCCCCGCCCCTCATGCTCCTGATCAGTCCTTCTTCTGCTCTCTTCAGCAGAGTGGCCTTGAGAACAGCAGCCAGGGCAGGGCTGTGGACCTGATTTTGACCTTCTACCCTACAGGTCACACCCATCCAGAAGTTTCATTCCCTACCGGAACCCAGAACACAGCAGTAAGCTACTGTAATGTGAAAGAACCGTTTCAGTAATGATAGCTTTTTGTTGATTTTAGGGGTGAGCACACCATGGCTCATAGGTCAAATCCAGTCATTTCATAAGTGAATTTTATTGAGATACAGCCACACTCATATATTCACATGGTGTCTATGGCTACTTTCATGCTCCAAGGGCAGAGGTGAGTAGTTAGGAAATAAAGGTCATGGTCTACAAAAAGCCTAACATATTCACTCTCTGGCTATTCACAGGAAAAATTGTCAGCCCCTGGTCTAGAATATCCTCTCCTGAGTCTGAAGGCTTGTTTGAATAAGTCCCTTGATTGTTTCTGCTAGGTAGAAATGGTTTGTGAGTGTTTTCTTCAGAAGGTGCTGAGCCTTTGAAAGACATTAGTGAGTCCTTACAACAGTAAATTGGTAACAAAAAGAGGCACAATCCCTTTGCCCCCACCGAGCAACACAGTTACCCCCATAATGACCAGGGTACTCCTGCTTCTTGAGAGGGAGTGGGGGTGAGGCCCCTCTCTGCTGACAAGCAGGACAACAACTGCACATGACAAAGCCCTTCACTTACCTCACCACTCCTCTCTGTGACAACCTCTTGGTGCCACAGGGACAGAAACACAAGAACTAATAATGGAAGCTGAACAGTTCTCCATTAACACAAGTCTGTGCTTCTTTTGTCTCAAGTGAGAATGCTGATTGGCAAATTTCAAGAGTCCCACAGTTCTTTGATGACCAAGCCTAGTTGATTCTTGTCTTCCACTTGCTTTCTATTCCTTTCATCTCAGAATGAAACTACTTGAACCATGAAGTCACCCCCTCCACAGATAATTGGCTATTTAGTGTTGGGGTCATTTTAATTTTTGGCTTCATAATATTAATAATGATATTATTACTACTAGTAGTCTTACATATTTGAGGCTTACTCTGGCAGGAATTATGTGCATTACATCATGTATGTCAACCTGACCCCCTCAAAATAGTGCCAGGTCCCACCCACTGCTTCTTCACATCCAGGCCCCTCACCATCATGACTGTCCCTAGGGCTGCTGTGACATTGCTCTTCATCTCGCAACAAAACGCAGTGCAACTAGGGCTCCTATTGGGCCTGCTCTGGAAGAATCTCTGAGACATTGTAGTATTCACATGTCTCAGGGGACCTCTCCCAATTGCTGTGTTGAGGCCACATTATAACTTAAAACAAGCCTTCATCATCACTGCTCTGGAAGTTGCCTTAGAACTGCTACACACTCTGCATATTCAGTTCTAAGAGAAAAATGATCACCAAGCCAATCCTGGGGCCACACTCACTTCCCCATCCTTGACCTTGATGGGAACTAATGGTCTTGGGATCCCTGGGAGAAGCCTCATTCCTCCGTTCTGCTGACAATCCATCTTTAGGACATCTCTGCTACTCTGCTGGAGCTCCTCAGAATCCCAGGATGGTATTCCTTTATTTGTTTATTCAGAGAACAGTGCCAAGCAGTCCTGCGTGGACAGAATGGATTAGACACCACCCTCGCTTCAAAGAAGACTGGGGGCTAAATGGGGAAAAGACAAAATAGTGTAACACAGTCATAGGGCACCAGGTGCTGGAGGTGAGGCCAACCAGGTGTTGGAAGAGAGGGTTCAAGAAGACTTTCCAGAGGAGTAATACCAAGGTTTTAAAGGACATGTAGGAGCCAGGCAAAGGGATCTAGGATAGAGATGGAGTTCTAGGCAAGAGGAAAAACATACTTGGACCTATAGGCATAGGAGAAGTTAAAGGTTTGAAAAAAAAAGAATATTTCTGTCTTCCTTGACTTTTGGGGTCAGCAGATATACCCTATGTACTTATGAGGCCCGAACTGCAGATGTAATATCCAAGGATCCAGGTCCTACCAGAAGCCTGGCATTCCAGGTGGCAGCTTCCCTGCTGTGGGAACTCAGACCAGACCCTGCATGGGAAAGCAGGTTCTTCATGTTGTAATCACCGTGGCACTATTCCTTCCTCCTTCTAATGCCCTTGACATAGGCCATGGGTCCACCTTACCCTGGCAGGGCTTGGCCCTTCCATCAGCTGCGGAATAGTTTTCTGTATTTTTCCAGTGAGTTTTATTACCTTGAGGTAAGGAAACAAGTCTCAAAATGCATTTTTGTCACCTTTCTAGACTCTCCATGGCCTCTAGCCAAATTAGACCACCACCCCCGTGGTATGGAACTAGAAACCAGATCCCCCTGCACCATATTTGTAACCTTTGGTAATGTTCACTAGGCTCTACTGGGCCATATGCTATTCTTACACAGTAATGATTAACAACAGGTTGAAAACTGTGGTTTTTATTTGTCTCCATATAGCTTTAACTTGAGAGAGGCATGAAGAGGATTGAGACCCCTGTCCCAGTTCTCAGAAAAAGAAAACATCTAAAGCAGTTGATCTGGGGTTTGTACTTGGCTTTATGGTTTTCATGAGGTTTGTTCAACTGATGCCAGCAACATCTGGAACTGGGAGTGTGTCTGGTCACATTGCAATAAAAAGAGCCTCACTTGGCTGGGCTTCCCTGCAGGAAGAGGCCCAGGAAGCAGAGCAGCAGAAAGGGTGCAGGGGTATTAGAGGCAGTGGGAGTAGGCAGGGGCATATGGGTTTTGCCTAAAGAAGAACCAGCCATTCTAGCTGGTCAAGGCAGGGCATAGCAAGTAGCAAATCACCACCCAAAAGCAGGCACTTTGTACCATTCCAGCCAGTTCCTTAACCAGCCAGTTCCTTTCCTCCTTCAGCCTTCCTACTCCTTTGTTCACATCTAGGCTTTTAGAGCTCTTCTGCTCTGAACCAGGCTGCTAACTCTTGACTTTATAAATCTATTTCCCCAACCTTCTCCCATCAAAATATTTCTGACTACCCCATGTTAAAAAGTAATAATTTTTAAAAAACAGCATGTAGAAGGACAAATGCAGGAAATGTCAAAGTGAAATCAGTTTTAAGACAACAGAGCAAGGGTGATTTCTTTTCCTGCCATAAAAATTCCTTTACAGTTACGATGATCATGTTTTGTTAATAAAAGTAATATTTTTTTTATTTCTTTCTCTTTCCCTCCAGATTTTTGAGTCCAATCTATTGCCAATATTTGATAAATTAGGTTAAGGTTATATGCTAATTGCTTAAAGCTTCCTGTACCCATAAGCAACTATACTTTTAAGATGGATTCCTGGAGTCAACTGACAGCCAAATAGTGTTTTCCTAATACCATTTCAGTATTAGGAAGTTGAGTTTTTGTTAAAGGATAGGTACAGAATCCCTGAACCTTAACCACTGGTAAAGATCTTGATGGTTGTCTAAGGAAATCTTCTACCCAGTGACGGAATTCTCCCTAAAATGCTCAGAACTTGTTGATCACTTCTAGTATGGGAACTTACTTCTGTAAGAGATAGATGTTCGGCCTCTGGATGGTTTTGTTAGAAAATCCTCTCTCTCTCTTATTTTCTGAAAGAAAAATCTGCCTTCTTCAAGATTCCTTTTACCAAACCAAGTTAGGTCATCTGGAGACTAAATACGTCTAATCCCTTCCTCACATCATAGTAGGTTAAAAGTAGCCATCACAAATCAAGGCTTTTCCTCTCTCTAAAAAAAAAAAAAAAAATTCTACAATCCTTCAACCTCTCGGTGTGACTCGTACAAAGCCAACCCGCCCTCCACAGGATTCTCTTTAGTTGGTCAATGTCCCTCTTAAAATATGTGCCTGCCATTTGGCTCACACTCCAGGTGTGTTTTAACCAACTGCAAAATAGAGTGTGGATTTTACACTCTAAAAGGTTCTTTTAGCAACCTTTACAGGCCGTTTCCCTTGAGCTAGCTAGGAGGATATATTTCTTCTTCTGGTCTCTGCCTCTCACCATCCCTTGTCTGAACAAGTGGCTGTTGGTTCAGCTCTTCCTCACAACCATGTTATTCCAAGTACATTTTCAAACTAAATTGAGGGCTTTGTTTTCAACCTATGTCCTATCCAGGTCTCTCTTAGTCTTAGTTCTGATACTCTGTGTGAGCTCCATCACCCCCCCCCCCCCGCCAACCACATTTAGAGTCTGCACAAGAAAGGCAAGGTGGCCAGAGACAGAGCTCACTCGTGTCTCCATTCCGGCTGATACTGGCCAATATCCTTTGGATTGCTCAATCAGCAACAAATCCACACACTCCTACTATTTTATTATATAGCTCTCTCTCCTGTTAGGAAGAACAGAGGAGTTATTTTATCAAAAGTCTTGCAAACATATTGTTACACTATGTTTATGCTTGCCTAATTACGGTCAGTACAAGTCCGATCACCCAATAACAAAAGGAAATTACATTTGCCAATAACCCATGAAGTTCTTGGTGGGCACATGATTCTTTTCTAAATGCCAACATACCATCTATTAGAAATTTGTGACAGGAATCAATATTAAGTTGATTGCCATTATTTTAAAAAAAATCTACCTTTCCCTGCTTCTAAAAAATCAGGGTAGTTATTTAACTATCTCTGCTTTACTATCATGTCTCCCATTCATGATTTCCTAAAGACTTTTAACAGCCACATCTGCAAATTCTTTTAACATTCTGGGACAGAATTCATCTGACCTGGAAATTGAACTCATTTAAGTTGGCTACATACTTGCTCCACTAGCCCTTCTCAGCCTTTTGTTTCTTTTTTTATTTTTCAAATGCTTCTCCTCTGTTGTGTTTAATGTAATACCTGCCACATTCAAGAGAATATTCATCATGAATATGTAAACTACAAACATATAAGAAATGATTATATAAGCTATAAATATACAATACATACAATAATATGTAATAATATGATGAGCACCTGGAAATCCACAAACCAGTATAAAATCCAGAACTTTTCAATAACTTATGACTTCCTAATCACTCTTCCCATTTCATCCTCCTGTCTCCTGCCTTCTTCTCCCCACTTAGACAAAGGACTAGTCTGAATTTTTTTTAAAAAATAGTTTTGTCATTAATATTATGTTTAAACAATATATTATTTATTTTATTTGACTTTGAGCTTTCTGAAAATAATCTCACACAAATAATGTAATCTTCTGGGTCTGCTTTGTCCCCCCCTCCCCACCGAATTATATTTAAAGAATTCATCCCTTCTGGAAATGAGCCAGAAGATCTTAAGCTCAGAGAGAGAAATCATAAAATAGCAGCAAGAGTACATTCAGTTATTAGGAAGGAAGCAGAAGCAATGGAGAACGGCAGTCTAGGGAGAGCAGAAGGGAAATGGGCAGAAATAGAAATGGCACATCGAGAGGACTGATGATAGTCCCCGAACTTGTGCAAACTCCTGGAACAAGAAGGACCTTGGAATTACACTCTAACTTTTCAGGTCACATGATAATGGCCTGAAGTAACACACTCAAATGAATAAGATGTTGCCCTCAGAAGAAGCCCACTTTCTTGGTTGTAGGAGTACTGTACCTCTTTCTTGTATTGTACCTCTTTCTTGGTTGTAGGAGAGACCAGCTGTAACAACTTTTCCTTCACATGAGAAGGGATAATTTCAACATGTCCCATATCACTGAAACCCCTAGAAATTGCACTGAGGTGGAAGGCCCCTAAATTTTAGTCAGATTTATTTTCCACACTATGATACACTGTATCCTACCAATAAATCTACAAGTTACAACTTCTCACTCATTAGGTCCAATCAGCACAATGTCACGTGATGAACACAGGAGAGCAGCTATTTCTTTGAGATACTAGTTTTATTTGATATATACCCAGAAGTGGGATTGCTAGATCTTATGATAGTCTATTTTTAATTTTTTAAGGAATCTTCATATTATTTTCCATAATGGCTGCTTGAAGTCACAGTCCCACCAATAATGTACAAGGTTTCCCTTTTCTCTATATCCTTGCCAGGATTTGTTATCTCTTGACACTTTTTTCTCTGTGAACTGTAGTCTTTATGAAAATGTGTATTTAATTTATAGAAATACTATATTATTTATAACATTAATAATAATAAATATTCTTATTCAGGGCACTGAGCTTGGTTGATTTATACACATTACTCTTGTACAATAATCTCTCTTTTTTTAAAAAATGATAGCCATCCTAACAAATATGAGCTGATATTTCACTGGAGTTTTGACTTGCATTTCCCTGATGATTAATGATGTTGAGCATCTTTTCATGCAGCTGTTGGCCATTTATATGTCTTCTTTGGAAAAATGTCTACTCGGGTCCTTTGCCCATTTTTTAATTGGGTTATTTGAATTTTTGCTTATTATTATTATTATTTGAATTTTGATTTGTAAGTGTTCCTTATATATTTTGGATATTAACCCCCTGTTGGATAACTGGTATGCTTATATTTTCTATCATTCTGGCTGTTATGGTGCCAGTATGGTGGCAATACCTTGCAGGGCTGGGGCAAGGTTCTCCAGTTGGCTATACAAACTATGAATCAGCAGCCAATATCTGGGGCTATTTCTCAGATAGCCACGATGCTTGGGTCCAGGAATCAAGGGGTGGAAATGGGAGTGGTACCACTCACTCTTTTTCCTAATAATAGCAAAATTTTTGTTTTGTGTTTCTACAGCTTTCTGCTGTGTGGGCCTAGAGCTCTTAGTTCCAGAGGGAAGAATGCTTTTACCAGTAGACAAAATAATGATTCCATCGAACTGATAATTAAAACTGCCACCTTACCACTTTGGGCTTCTCAACAGTGTTGGTTGGGATGATTGATCCCAAATACCAAGGGAAAATTGGATGAATATTCCACAGTGGAGGTAAGAAACAGTATGTTTAACATACAGGATATCCCTTATGATATCTATTAATATTACCATATATTTATTAGAATATTGGTATTAAATACTTCACAGAGTTAACTTCCTTCTTCCACTTGTACCCATCTGGGAACTGCAGTCTTCTCCGACCATGCAAGCAAAATGGGCCCCTCCCTGCTGACCTCATCTGGAGTTATTATTTTTTCTTTGTTTCTTTAAAGATAGTTTAATTGAGGTATGTCTGATATACAATAAACTGCACCTACATAAAATATGAACTTTGATACATGTCTTAAAATGTTTTAATTGTGGTAAAATATACGTAATGTAAATTTACCCATTTTAACCATTTTCAACTATATATTTTGGTAGTATTATGTATATTCACACTGCTATGCAACCAATCTCCCTAACCCTTTTTGTCTTCCAAAACTGAAACTCTGTATCCATCAGACAACAGCTCCCACATCTTAGTCCATTCAGGCTGCTATACAAAAGTACCATAGACTGGGTAGATTGGATTAAACAAAAAACTGATTTGTCACAGTCCTGAAGTCTGGGAAGTCCAAGCCAGCAGATTCAGTGCTTGATGAGAGCCTGCTTTCTGGTTTATAGATGACTGTCTTGTCACTGTATTTTCACATAGCAGGAGGGGAGAGAGCTCTCTGAGGTCTCTTCTTGAAGGACACCAATCCCATTAATGGGGGCTCCACCCTCATGACGTAATCACCTTCCAAAGCCCCCACTTCTTAATCCCATCACATTGCGAATTAGGATTTCAACAGATAAATTTTGATGGGACATAAACATTCAGTCCATAATATTCTATTACCTCCTCTCTGTAACCCCTGGCAACCACCATTTTACTTTTGGTTTCTATGAATTTGACTATTCCAGATACCTCATATAAGTGGAATCATATAGTATTTGTCTTTTTTTTTTACTTTTTTTTCCCACTCAGATACTGTCCTCATGTTTCATCTATGTTGTAGTGTGTGTCAGAATCTCCTTCCTTTTTAAGGCTGAATATCATTCCATTGTATGTATAGACCACAATTTGATTATCCACTCATCCTTCAATGTATACTTAAGTTGCTTCCAACTTTTGGAGAGGGTCTGATGTGTTTGCCTCGGTCCTTAGTCTAACCTATGTTTGTCAACACAACATAGCACATATCATCCAACAGATCCTTGATAAGGATTGATGAAAATATTGTGTCCGTCTCTTAGTACTTACTTACTGTGCCCATTTGCTAAGTCTCATGGGTGTGTCAAACCTCCACATTCTTGAATTCTCTTGTTGGGATGTGTCTCACTGTCTTCCTGATGGAGCTGGTCTCAGAGAACCTCTCCAAGAGGTTCATTATCATCTTAACTCTTGCTCTTCTACACCAGTTTCTCTGAAGTCTGACAAAGCTCAGGACTGCTAGATACTTCTCTGATAGGGCCTTTCTGGCTCAAATTAGTCCCCCCTTCCAATGAGAGTTGGCAGATTCTGTTATATTTCAGACGTGGAATGCTCCTTCTAGCCAAAGTGATATATGTCTTAGTACATTTCCTTTTAATTAATAGTGACTGGGGATATTTTCATTTCCTTGGATGAATCCTCCCATCAAAAATTGTTATGATTCACTTGGGAAAGCAAACTGAAAATTTATGTCCTCATAAATATTTGAAAAGGAGCCATTTCATACTCCAGGATCGGAAATCGCAGGCTTGCCATGTGGATAGCCTATTTGAGGGCTCTCGGTTTTGAAATAAATATATACCCAGTTCAGCGTTAGTGTGAACAGCATCTGCATGCATGTTACTAGGTGAGACCATATGTGAGCTCATCCCTGCAGAACCCTGCTGGACACTCCTTGCTGGACTGGTAGGCTTTACTAGGGTCACAGGATTACCTCAGACAGGGCAAGTTGGTCTTGGATTTTAGTTCTCCCCTTCTTTGTGGCTTATGGCATCCTATAAGAATCTAAATTCTATGATAATAGAAGTTTATATAATGCCAAACACAAGAGCACATTTTGTATTTCACTGGTCTAAGTTTAATTTGAGTACCTAGTAATTTCAAATTGCATGACTAAACCAGTTGTCCTGCTGTGAACCTACCCCTTACAGCCCTGAGTGTGGGTGGAGGGCAAGAGTTTCCTCCTCATGTAGGGAGGAGACACAGATGTCCTGGAGGAAACAAGAACTTTTTACAGATAGAGGGAAACAAAAGGAAGAATTGTACGAGTCTCCTCTGGAGGGCTCAGCTGAACAGGAAGGTCTGGAAATGCCTGAAGCTACCATCACTTTGAGGCAAAAGGGAGAAGAGCAAAACTTGACTGCAAGTTTCCGAAGGACTTGATTTAGAAACCTTTGAAAAGCTCAGAACTGACTTCATTGGGGCCAAGACCTCAACCCGAGAGGGGCTGGCATACAAAGAATGTAGTGAGGTTGCTCTGCCCACTGCCGCAGCAGCTGGCTTGGATGTCACTGGCAAAGCAGTCTCCTTCTTAAGACCTGAAAAGTTTGCTATGTGTATGCCATCTTTATAACATTTTTCAGTATCGGTAGTGTATACCGTGGTCTTCCCCACTGCTTAGTGGGTTTTGGTTTTTTGGGGGTTCTTTTTTGGGGGGGGAGCTCAAGTTCATATTTAAATTCCAGCTAGTCAACATATAGTGTAATACTAGTTTCAGGAGTAGAATCCAGTGATTCATCACCTACACACAAACACCCAGTACTCATCACAAGTGCCCTCCTCCAAACCCATCACCCACCCAACACATCCCTGCCCCCTATCCCCTAGTCTGCTCTCTGTACCTGCTGCTTAGTCATTCAATTTTCACTCTCTCTCCTCAGGAGAGAGTCATCTTTTACCTCTTAAAGAAGATCTGTTGATAAACTGGGTCCAGTGTTGCCTGCTTCATTCTTAAGCGAATGTGTATTAATCTCCCAAGTACTGATTTGACAGGAACATTAGGAACCTGAAAGAAAAGCAAACCAAAAGTCTACCTGGATGAGCCAATTTGTAGAGAACAAGGAAGTGAGCACTCTTCCTCTGGGACCTGAGAACTGGTCAAATATAATTCTTATTAGCAACTCATTGTCTCCAGAATACCTGGGTGTGACAAACACTTGTGAGAGGTTTTGTAACCAGTAGTGAGACTGTATTTAGAGTCATGGTCTGAAACATGATTCTGGTTGAAAGAAGTCACAGAAATGTAGAAATAAGTCTCTGCCCAAGCGGTCTGTTTTTCTTAGCTGCACAGTTCTTGGAGCCTTGCTTTGACCCACTAACATTTCTTTATATAGGTTACTAGCTTAAAATATTAAATAACCAGAACATATTTTTCCACTAACGCTACTCAAAGTACGTAATAACTGATGAACTCTGATTCTTGCCAACCAGTGTAATTAACTCCCCGGGTTTGAATCTGATTCTGTGAAACAAAGGCAAACTCTATCGTACTTTTTAAAAATGGACAATCCTCTACCATAGATCATTAGCTTGTCTGACTTCTAAATAAGCTTCATGCGGGTTTAACAAATTAACAAATGT
This sequence comes from Mustela putorius furo, assembly GCF_011764305.1. Lineage (NCBI taxonomy): Eukaryota > Metazoa > Chordata > Mammalia > Carnivora > Mustelidae > Mustela > Mustela putorius. The sequence continues at coordinate 4,186,891 of NW_025421424.1, forward strand.
TAATTCTGGGTTTATCAGATTGATAACAGAATCTGTTAAAAGTGATGTGACTGTTTTCAACATGACTATCAACTGTTGCCTTGAGCACTACAATTCTAGTCTCCACACAGCAACCAGAGTTGATTGTTCTCAACCTCATACCTGATTATGTCAATCATCTTAAAATCATTCAGGGTTCCCCACTGCCCTGAGGATAAATTCCAAACTCCTTAATATAGGGTTTCAGGAGAATAACTGGACTGGCTTAATTGAATATCCCTTGGCCTACTCACAAGTTTCAAGTGAATTAAACATTCCTTAGGCCACATGTGCTGAAAAGGGAGATGATTTACTCACTTATTTATTGGGTGGTATTGATCTAAGAGAAGGAAGTGGCACACTCCTTGTCACCCTCACTTCTTCTCCCACAGTGCCAGGGCAGAATGCTTTCAAGGTTTGGGTGATCTTTCCCTCCAGATGCAGTAGACTGACAGCAGATGAGGTTCTAAGGATTCCTCTTAGTGGATGAGTTGAGGGTCCCCAAATATCCATCCTAGGAGAACTAGGGAAGTGGGGTTGAGTCAGGGTATAACCCAAATAGGATGTATATTACACTAACCAACAAAGAGCCTGATCTATGTACAGGCCTCAGACTTGTATCATGCCCCACCCCACCCACCACCCCCTTTTCCAGTATCCTCCAGCAGGGCTGGGACTTTTCTGGACTTTCTCCTCTGAGGCCATACTGTCACAAGTGGGCTTATTTCCTCCTCAGATCCAGTCAAGCGAGCAGGGGTCTAATTAGGACGGGCTCAAAAAAGAGGAAATCAGATTTAATAATTATAAACATTCTTCTGACTAGGTCTCATTGAGCCATATAAAATTATTTCTGGTTCATTGCGTATACCAAACTTATACCAAAACTTATTCATTCTTTTGGAACTGGAACTCAGTGTGGTCAGAATCACGTTTATAACATTTCTCCTACTTTGCTTAAGCTAGTTTGAGTTGGGTTTCTGTCAGTTACAACCAGAGTCCTGATAGATTATGATTCTATAAAGCAAGTTTTAGATGGCCTTGACTCAGACTTACTGCCACAAGGAATATGTGGATATACGTTCTCTTTTATACTGGCCTCTGTGGGTGCTTGGACCTTTTATCTAACTATTGCCAGAAAATAACAACTATTTTAAAATTAAGATCACTGTTTGAACAGATGGTCTCCAAATGTTAATTGGTTCATCCTGTAGAAAGCATGTCATTTATATGACAACAAATAAAAGTGTAATTTAATTAATTACCTAAGCATACAATTTGCTACTATTTCATCCTGATAGCTTCATTGGAAAGCTGTGTTGTTCCCAACTAGTCCTTTTACTGGAGTGTTTTTAAAATTTTTCCACATCCTTCTCTGGGCCAATTCTGTAGGAGCAGATAGAGCTGTTGCACCGGATTGCTTCTTAGCTTTTTTATCTTGCAGAAAAGAACATGACCTTCTAGTGCTGTGATTCTCAAGTTTTAGCTTGCATCAGCATCACTAGGAGGCTTAGCAAACCACAGTTTTCTGGGCTCTCTACACCTAAGATTTGGATTCAGTAGGTCGGGAGTAGGGTCCAAGTATTTCTATTTCTAGCAAGTTCCACATTATTTATGTCGCTTATTTGGGAGAACACTTCACCGTCACAGAGTACCTGCACCAAAGTAGACCCTTAGAGTAGAAATAGACACAATTTGTTCTTTGCTCGGCTCTTCATAAAGACCTTGTTGGCAGAGGTGTTCTATGTGGGGAAGTGCCATTCAGCTATGTAGTACAGGCACTCTGCTAGATTAGGAGTCCCAACTTTTTGTTTATTTATTTTAAAGATTTTTTTGCACATTTTGCATGGAGCACTGGGTATGGTGCATAAACAATGAATCCTGGAATAGTGAAAAATAAAATTGAAAAAAAAAAAACAAAGATTTTATGCATTTATTTGTCAGAGAGAGAGAGCGCACACAAGCAGGGGAAGTGGCAGGCAGAAGGAGAAGCAGGATCCCCACTGCAAGAAGCCAGATGTGGGACTTGATCCCGGGACCCTGGGGTCATGACCTGAGCCTAAGGCAGATGCCTAACCCACTGAGCCACCCAGGCATCCCTAGAGGTCCCAAAATTAAGTGTGTGCAGGGGCCAATGAGAGAACCTAAAGGAGAGGAGGGAGGGGTAGATGGAAGAAAAGGATATGAACACACTGGCGCGCAAAGGGCAAGTGCTCTGGCAAACTGGAGAGTGCCTGCCCCACCAGAAGGAACATCATTCTGTGTATTATGTATTACAGTATACTGTAATACTATGTATTACAGACCCTGGAGCACTTACCAGTCATGTGACAAGTTTAGGCAGTTACCTAGTCTCTCCTTGTCTCAGTTTCCTCAGCCACAAAAGATGGATAATAACAGACCCTATCTTATAGGGTCCTTAGGAGGAGTAGATAAATTAACATATATAGATAATTTAGAAGAAAAGATGAGAAGTACCATTATTGCTGGGTTACAAGAATGAGAACTACTTATATAATGTTGGCTTTTGCCTGGCACGAGTGAAAGCACAGTCACTTTGATTAACTTTCACAAGAACCTATGAGATCAGCACGATTACTAGTCTCATCTCACTGATAAGTAAACTGAGCCAGAGAAGAAGCTGGCCCGAGTTCCCACAGCTAGTGAGTGGAGGCGTTGGACTGCGAACCCCAGCCGGCTGCTGAGTCTCGGGGACCACCTCACACGCACGCACAAATCACCACTCTTGGGTCTGGAATGAGCAGACACTGAACTTGGGCCAGCCCCTGTCAGGTGGAATCAGGATTCAGCTTCACCTGCCCATTCTTTCTATTCCTTTTTTCTTTGAAGAGAAACTAGAAATCTGAATTTCCATGTGTTGTTTAGCAGGCTCAATTTTTAAAAACCACTGGGTCAAAGAGAACACTTGCCGGGCCACTTGGGGCCTGCCAGCCACACACTTAGGAAGTCTGCGTGGACCCTGGAGGTGAGGGGAGGGTCATGGGGTGGCTGGTTATCCTGCGGGCCGCGCAGCAGAGTCAGCACCCTATGTACTGGGTACTGGACCCAGTTCCTAGAAGGGTGGTTTATTCCTGGTGTTTTACAGTGCACCCCTTCCTCAGCAGCTTTCTCTTTGTCCCAGAGCCCTCCAGCCTCTTATATTCTTTCCTCTGATGTTTTCTCAGACCCAGACCACAAATCCTTCCCATGCCTCAGCTATAGGCTTCAGAAACTGAAACTTGATTCCTCCCTCCTTCCCAATGGAGAATTATTTCTAAAGGTGAAAGACAGCAATTTGTCAGTACCTACTGTCACCACTAAACCCATCATTTATTTACCCCGTCTTAAAAATTCCTTTGATTCTGATTTCTTGCCATGCAAAATAAGCAGCCTCCCAACATTTCCAGTTCTTGAAATTTTTGAAGTCCTTGACGATGTGGCCACTTAAGACAAGGCACACCTGAAGAGCAGGACAACGAAGCCAGATAAATTCATCTTCCCTCGGAAAAGCCGTGGCTGCGGCTTGAATTACAGCTCACTGTATCTGGCCTGTCCCATTGAACACACAAGATTCAGATATGTGTCATGATGACATAACGTTATTTTCCCAAAATAAACAGAGGCTCTTTGTTCCAGCTGGATCTGATTAGTGGTTTTCCTATTTTGCTTTTGGTCAGCCCCCAGGCCAACCTCCCAGGCTGAGCTTCTTGTAAGGCCAAGAAAGGCTTCTCCTTGTCCTGACCCTGCCGTGACAATTGATCCTGACCATGAAAGGCCCAGTCAGCCACGTGGTGGAAGGTGAAGAGGTCCTCTCGTAGAAGAGGTGTGAACAAGAGCGCTTAGCTGAAATCAGATCCTGAAGCAAAGTTCTCAGCAGAGGCTGCATTTGAAACTTTTTTTTTTTTTTTAAAGTCTCTGTGGTTAGAAATGGACAGCTGTCCTTTATAAATGTCAGCGTTCTTCGGACATACAGAATTATAGTGATATTCAGCAGTTGCATTTTGGTCTAGGAAATATTGGCCTCGCTTCTCTGAGTGCTTAGGGACAGCCGTGTGAGTCCTCCCTGTGGAAGAATGCTTTCTCAAGTTCATGATAGGAAATTGATGACTTTCACTCCTCTCAACTCCTCAGAGCCAAATCAAGTCATGTGTGTTGAAGACTATAAAAGCATCTAATGAAAGGTTCACGGGAGCTGAGAGAGGCAGACTGAAAGGGAAGCGGGGGGCTGAAGGAAAGGTAGAGGGAGACTGTTTTTGTGGTCTTAGAAAGGCATAGAAATGTATGTCATGGCTTTGAAAATTCTGACTATTGCTGGCTTTTATTTGTATGCCATAACTCCTTGGTTCTAGGGACCCTATCATAGAAATTATAACGATGGGCCATTCATTTTTGCAATGTACTATAATGTAATCAAATTTAACACAAAGACATGGGCACAAATCCATCAATTACTTAATGCCTTCCTGGTCTGGAGTATCAGCGGGGGTTCAAGTTGAAGACCCGATGTATCCCTGAGGACACCTGCCGTGTCTTACTGTGGTAGACTCGGTCTGGGTCTATTCTTCAGCTTTGCAGGGTCCACAACTCAAGCCTTTTAGTTCACACAAAGTTGATTGGCTTAGGGGGGAGGGGGTTGGTGCTAATGATATCAGACAACCCACAGGAAACCAGATGCCAAATATCCATATTCTCAGTGAGAAATAAAATATTTGAATGTCTATGTTAGCACAATCTCTTTGCTGTTGGAAAGTCTACATGGAAAGCCAAATTATAATCAGAAAGTGACCTGATGAGCATGGAATCCAAGCCAGAGAGTTAGCCTGAGAATCCCACTGCATCCTTCTTCCCAGGGGACAAAGCTCCGGAAATACAATGCAAAAGAGGCAGCTTTTGTCTCCTCTCTCTCCGGACTTTACTTTCTCTAGAGTCCTTTCTTACCTCTGCTTGCTAATACCGCTAATAGGGCAACAATTCTCTTCCATACTGTTGCTTGTATCTTCATTAGATTCCCAGACTCTGCTCTGTTCAGATTAGGAAATCACTAGCCCCAAAGGACATCTGAAGTTATTATTCCATTATAATGCATTAATTTTTACTAGCTTACTCTTGTTCGAGGGATACCCTACTTCCCCACTCCTTAAGTTTTCATGCAGAAGGATTTCCATTTTGGTAATTCTCCCAACCTCCCTTCTAGGAAGGAGAAGGGATTTATTTTGCCAATGAGCTTGAGAAATGGTCCTGGGTGATTCTGCCTTTTCTAGGATCCTTCTTCAGATCTATACGCTGACAAAAAGGATACAGTCTAATGCTGTCTCCTGCTGTGCAGCAAGCATCCTATCCCCGAGAGATAGGCCCTTTGTGTCAGTGGCCAGATGCATGAATCTGTCTAAATCAGAGGACAAAAGGGGTATAATTATTGGATCCACCTCTAGATACTCTACTATAGACTGCTCTATCATCTCCAAGGAATGTGCCAGCAAGCACACAGTGTCAGCTGGATAGATAGACATTTGAGCTCTATTTGCCTTCTCAATTCCTGAAGCAGCAGAGTCACTTATTAGCACATTCAAGTTGCATAGAGAATTCTATTGTTGTTTTCTTAATTTTTAAATTTTTGTTGACCAGTGACAGTGTACCTTGGCCTGAGTAGCGATCCATTTAAGTTTGATGAATAATTAATTTCATTATTATTACTTGAATTTTTCCTATACCCGTCTTGTCTCCTTTATGACATGAAGACCTTAAGAAACACCAAAGTGCCTTTCAGAATCCTAAAGATGTTTAATTCCCTCTTGATACATTGATGTTTTTCTACTCTTTCATCCTCATTCCAGTTGCTGCCTAAGTGCATCTCCCTTGGGCCATCTACTCCTATTCTCATTCAGCTCAGCTCTTCTTCCCATTCCGTCTTCCCGGGCCTTGTCCCACCAGAGACATCCATTTCAGTCCTTTCCATTGCACTCCTTTAACATTTCCTTTCACATTAGCCTCTTTTGGATACTCCTCTAACATTCCTCTGCCATATCCTGTTTCTCAGCCACCTTCATGGAGAGACTCCAGGGCTCCCAGAGCCGGGAATCAGAACCGGCATTCTCCTTCCTCCGTGTTACCCTTTCTAAATCAGTGTTCTTCCAAACTTGATTCAAAATCCACTCGAAGCTCATACCAGCTTGTCTTTCTGTTCAGACACTGTACTTTGAAGCCAAGCAGACCACCTGTCACTTATTGTCATCTTTGATAATGTTCATTTATTGTTTTTGTTTTGAGTATTTTTTCATGGTTATATATTTTTTCTCTTTCTTTTTTTCTTTCTTTCAGAGAGAGAGAGCAAGGTGAGGGGAGGGAGAAAATCTTAAGCAGACTCCGCACTGAGCACAGAGCCTAAGTGGGCCTTGATCTCAGGATTCTGAGATCACCACCTAAGCCAAAACCAGAGTCAGTCGCGCCACCCACAGTACCACCCAGGTGCCCCATCTTCATCACTGTATTTCAACAGAAAATTGGCAAGAGACAGCTTGCCATTATCAGGCCACAAACCCCATCACTATGTTCACCTCATATTATAGCCAGCATTTTGAAAGCATTCTTCTTTTCCTGACATCCCACCCAATTTCAACAGACTCCCTGTATCCAACATTACAGTAAACAAAGAGGGATGAACAAAAGCTGAATTGTTACCTGGCGTACTCAGTAACTAAGAAAACACATGTGTTTTCACATGTGTTTCACTGAACAGTGAATTCACTGAACAGTGAATTCTAGAAAGTCTTTCCACCTGTGAGCTGTATCTGACAGTCTCTAACCAGCCCAAAACTAAGAAAATGGTAGCTGGAGATCTTTTCTCAGTCCAACAGACCTCACTAGATGAATTACTATCAGGCAGAGCAAATTGAACTGGGCACAATAAACATCAACTTCACTTTCAGATTTAAGTTTGAAAGACAGAAGCTGCTAACTACCAAGTAGGCAGAGAAAACAAAAATATTTACACCTTATGAAAAGTTACTTTATCATAAGGAAAAATAGAACAGAGTTCTGAAGGCTCAGAGAAGGATAATTTTTCTCAGGGAAAAAAAATCCTAATAGTCCTCCAAAAGACACAAGAAGATATAGCTTCTATGAAATAGAAATAAGATTATGCTGAGTGAAATAAGTCAAGCAGAGAAAGTCAATTATTATATGGTTTCACTTATTTGTGGAGTATAACAAATAGCATGGAGGACAGGGGGAGATAGAGAGGAGAAGGGAGTTGGGGTAAATTGGAAGGGGAGGTGAATCACGAGAGACTATGGACTCTGAAAAACAATCTGAGGGGATTGAAGTGGCGGGGGTGTGGGAGGTTGGGGTACCAGGTGGTGGGTATTATAGAGGGCACGGATTGCATGGAGCACTGGGTGTGGTGAAAAACTAATGAATACTGTTTTCTGAAAATAAATAAATTGAAAAAATTTAAAAAAAAAACGAAATAAAAAATAGAGCTTCCCTATGACCCTGCAATTGCACTACTGGGTATTTACCCCAAAGATACAGATGTAGTGAAAAGAAGGGTCATCTGTACCCCAATGTTTATAGCGGCAATGGCCACAGTCGCCAAACTATGGAAAGAACCAAGATGCCCTTCCACGGACAAATGGATAAGGAAGATGTGGTCCATATACACTATGGAGTATTATGCCTCCATCAGAAAGGACGAATACACAACTTTTGTATCAACATGGATGGGACTGGAAGAGATTATGCTGAGTGAAATAAGTCAAGCAGAGAGAGTCAATTATCATATGGTTTCATTTATTTGTGGAGCATAACAAATAACACGGAGGACATAGGGAGATGGAGAGGAGAGGGGAGTTGAGGGAAATTGGAGGGGGAGAGGACCATGAGAGACTATGGACTCTGAAAAACAACCTGAGGGTTTTGAAGGGGCGGGTGGGAGGTTGGGGAAGCCAGGTGGTGGCTATTATGGAGGGCACGCATTGCATGGAGCACTGGGTGTGGTGCAAAAAACAATGGATTGTGTGACGCTGAAAATAAATAAATAAATAAATAAATGTATATATATATATATATATACATATATATTTTTTTTTTAAGAAAAAAAAGAAAGAAGAAAACCAAAGGAAAAATTTATTAAAATGAAGGAGGAGAGAGGAGTGCCTGGGTGGCTCAGTCAGTTAAGTGTCCGCCTTCAGCTCAGGTCATGATCCCAGAGTCCTAGGACCAAGCCCCATATTGGGCTCCCTGCTCTGCAGGGAGTTGCTTCTCCCTCTGCCTGCCACTACCTTTGCTTGCGCTCCCGCACTCCCTCTCTCTCTGTCAAATAAATAAATAAAATCTTTCAAAAAATTGAAGCGAAGATTTAAAGAGAATTGGTTAAAATAAAGAACTGATGTAAGAAAAGAAAAAAATGCAAGAACAGAGTTCCACTTGTTGGAATAAAGATTTATTATCACTCCCACACAACTAGAGAAAATATGACATAAATGGGGAAAAAAAGAAATCTATACACTTATTTAAAGCCATCTGTGGGTACTTTTTTTTTTAAAGGTTTTATTTATTTATTTGAGAGAGAGAGAGAGAGAGACAGCATGAGAAGGGAGAGATCAGAGGGAGAAGTAGACTCCCTGTTGAGCAGGGGGCCCAATGTGGGACTTGATCCTGGGACATGATCCTTAGGATCATGACCTAAGCTGAAAGCAGTTGCCCAACCAACTGAGCCACCCAGGTGCCTGTGGGTACTTTTTAATTAAAGGCATCAGATATTGTTGGAGATGCAAAGAAGTTCAAATGAATTAAATTCTAGGAATTAGGCTTTCTTAGGTGAGCAAAGACTGGTGTAGCCGCTTTCATCCCTGAGGGCATTGACTACCTGGGATCATAGGCAGGCCAACTAGTGAGCTGCCATAAGCAAAGGACTTGCCTGAGTTAAAGGTAAACTCCCTGAGCTTCCGAGACAATACATGGACTGGCATAGTAGATTGAAATCTGGAGGAGCCCAAACACAGCCAAGCCTCAGTACTCAGCAGTATCCCCCTCCAACCTTCTTGAGTGCACACTGATAAAGACAGGCTGAGACTGAAAGGACAAGAAAGATACGATGATTTTGTGGTACTGACAAGAAAAACAACTCAGAGAGTCCATATGGCTCCATCGCTCTGAGGGAACAGCCAGCCCATGGCACACTCAGAACACGGGACATGTGTGAGAATGTGTAGGTTTGGGGTGGGGGGACGGAGGAGGCTGGGTGCATTTTTTTATTCCTAGGGTAATAAATTACCCCAAACTTAATGCTTTAAAAAAAATGACAGAAATTTATTCTCTCAGTTTTGGACACCAGAAGTCCAAAAGCAGTATTGCTGGGCAGAAATCAGTGTGTTGTAGGGCTGCACTCCTTCTGGAGGCTCTTGGGGAGAGAATCTGTTTTTGCTCTCCCAGCACTCCTTAGCTTGTAGCTGTGTTACCCACATTAGTCTTCAAGGCCAGCAGCTTCAAATGGACTTCTCCGAGTCAGATTCCCCTGCCTCTCATTTATCAATGTGTACATGATCGCCTTTAGAACCTACCTGGATAATCCAGGATAATCGCCTCATCTTAAAAGCCTTAATTTAATCATACCTGCAAAGCCTTTCCCCTTCCTCTCCCCCCAAATAAGGTAACTCTACAGGTTCCTGGCTTGAACTAAAATCATCATAAATAAGAACATCAGCAAGATGGAGGAATAGGAGCTTTCTACTATCATCCCTCCACAGAAGCATGAATTTTACAACTACCCACAGATGCAAGTACATTTGTTGGAGTCTAGGGGTCCAGCCAAGAAGTTCCAACACAATGTTGGAGCAAAAATTCCAGGAATAGACATATCAAGGAGGGTAAGAACAGATTCATTTTATCTGCATCACCTCTCCCCAAAAGTGGCACAGCTCAGTACCAGTAGAGATCCTCAGCCGGTAATTTCTCACAGGGAAAGTTAGAGCACAGTGAGTGAGTACCTGGGTCCAGCAACCATGTGGAATGTTGCCCAAGAGGCCCATTTCTTGGTCTCCTTAACCAGATTACTAAGGAGATCAGAACAGTTGAGTGGTGTGAAGTGACTGGGAGTATGGAAGAAAGGTCACAAATGCTACAAACTATGCCACATACTCCATCAGGATGCTACCCACAATAATTTTCCAGTAACGGATCCCAAAGAAATGGAAATCTACAAAATTGCCTAATAAAGAATTCAAAATAATTATTTTAAGGACTCTCTGCAAACTACAAGAGAACATGGATAGAACAACTCAAAAACATCAGAAAAATAATACTTGAACAAAGGGAAAAATTCAATAAAACATAAAAATAATAGTTTTAAAAGACCAAATTCTGGATTTGAAGAACAGAATGAATAGAAATGAAAAATGCAATACATAGCATCATCAACAGATATAAACGTGCAGAAGAAAATATATTTGAACTTGAAGACAGGGGACTTGAAATTATCCAGCCAGAGGAGAAAAAAGAAAAAAGGATGAAGAAAGTCTAAAGGATTTATGGGACACCATCAAGAGGGTTAACATTATCATTGAGAGTCCCAGAGGAGAAAAGAGAGAGAAATAGATAGTGCATTAAAGAAATAATGGCAGGGTGCCTGGGTGGCTTAATCAGTAAAATGTCTGCCTTCACCTCAGGTCATGATCCCAGGGTCCTAGGATCAAGTCCTAGGATCAAACAGGGAGCCTGTTGTCAGGCATCTCCCTCTCCCTCTGCCTGCCACTCTCCCTGCTTGTGCACTCACTCACTCTCTCTCTCTCAAATAAATACATAAGTGAAATCTTTAAAAAATGGCTAAAAATTTCCAAATATGGGGAGAGATATGAATATCTATGTACTTATCCTAGAAGCAACAAAAGCCCCTAACAGATGCAAACTAAAAAAGACATAGCCTAAACATATTATAGTAAAGAATTGCTAGGAGGGATGCCTGGGTGGCTCAGTCAGTTAAGCATCCAACTCTTGGTTTTGGCTCAGGTCATAATCTCATGCATGGTGAGATCTAGTCCCATGTTGGGCTCCATGCTCAGTGGGGAGTCTGCTTGAAGATTCCCTTCCTCTGCCCCTCCCTCAACTCATGCCCTCTCTTTCTCTCAAATAAATAAATACTTATTTATTTTTTAAAAATATTTTATTTATTTATTTGAGAGAGAGAGAGAGAGAGAGCACAAACAGGGGAAACAGCAGAGGGAGAGAGAGAAGCAGACCCCCCACTGAGCAGGTAGCCAGATGCCAGGTTCAATCCCAGGACCCTGGGATCATGACCTGAGCTGAAGGCAGATGCTTAACTGACTGAGCCACCCAGGTGCTCCAAATAAATATTTTTTTAAAAAGAGCTGCTAGGAAACAAAAGCAAAAATGAACTATTGGTATTTCATCGAGATACAAATTTTCTGCACAGCAGAAACAATCAACAAAACTAAAAGGCAGCCTATGAAATAAGGGAAGATATTTGCAAATGACTTATCAGATAAAGGGCTTGTATCCAAAATCTATAAAGAATTTATCAAACTCAACACCTCAAAAAATTAAAAAATATAAGAAATGGACACAAGACATGAACAGATATTTCTCCAAAGAAGACATACAAATGGTCAACAGTCACATGAAAAAATGCTCAACATCACTCATTATCAGGGAAACGCAAATCAAAACCATGATGAGATACCACCACACACCTGTCAGAATGGCTAAAATTAACAACTCAGGAAAAAACAAATCTTGGAGAGGAAGCAGAGAAAGGGGAACCCACTCATACTGTTGATGGGAATGCAAACTGGTGCAGCTTCTCTGGAAAATAGTATGGAGGTTCCTCAGAAAATTAAAAATAGCACTATCCTATAGCCCAGCAATTGTACAGTTGTACTGCTAGGTATTTATCTGAAGGATACAGAAGCAGTGATTTGAAGAGGTACGTGCATCCCAATGTTTATAGCAGTGCTATCCATAATAGCCAAAACATGGAAAGAATCCAAATGCCCATCAACTGATGAATGGATAAAGAAGATGTGAAAAAATGTAGATATATATTACTCAGCCATCAAAAGGAATGAAATCTTGCCATTTGCAAGGACATGGATAGAACTAGAGTAACTAGAGTGTATTACACTAAGTGAAAAAAGCCAGTCAGAGAAAGACAAATACCATATTATTTCACTTATATGTGGAATTTAAAAAGCAAAATAGATGACCTTAAGGGAAAGTAAGGAAAAATAAAATAAGACAGAGGTAGGCAAACCATAAGAGACTTTTAAATATAGGGAACAAACTGAGGGTTGCTGGAGGGGAGGTGGATGAGAAGATGAGGTAATTGGGAATTGGGTGATGGACATTAAGGATGGCACTGGATATAATAAGCACTGGGAATTATATGCAACTGATGAATCGCTAAATTCTGCCCCTGAAACCAAAACTACACTATATGTGAACAACTTGAATTTAAAGAAAATCTTGAAAGAAAAAAAAAAAAAGAAATTGCTGAAGGGGGTTCTTCAAATAGAAACAAAAGGACACTATAGTTATACGAAAGTATAAAGTTCACTGGTAAAGATGAGTCAAATTCAGAATACTCTATTTGTAATGGTGGTATATAAATCATTTATAATTAGTATAAGGGTTACAAGACAAAAGTATAGAAAATAACTATGATAATTTGTTAATCAAAGAACAATATAAAAAGATATAAATTGTAGCATCAAAAGCAAAATGTGGGGAGTAATAACACTAGAGGTTTTATTTGCAATTGGAGTTTAGTTACTATCAGCTTAAAAAGCTGTTAAAAGATTTTAGATGTAAGCCTCATCTTAACCACAAAGCAAAAACCTGTAGCTAATACACAAGAGATAAAAAATAAGGAATCAAAGCATACTGCTACAGAAAATTATCAAATCACAAAAGAAGACAGCATGAGAGTAAGAAAGAAACACAAAAGCTGCAAATGCCCAGGATATAATTAATAAAATGGTAATAGTGTTGCTTATGTATCACTAATTACCTTAAATATTCTTTAAATATGAGTGGATTAAATCCCCCAGTCAAAAGACACAGAGCAGCTTACTGGAGTAAAGAAAACCCAGAAGGCTAAAATGTGTGCTGCCCATCGGAGAGTCACTTCAACTTAAAAAAAATTTTTTTTTCAATTTCCGGTATAGTGAACATATAATGTTACTTTTATTTCAGGTGTACAATGTAGTGATTCAACAATTCTATACACATCTCAGTGTTCATCATAAGTATACTCTTAATCCCCTTCACCTATTTCACCCATCCCCCACATTTCAAGATATGCTACAAGGTATAGTAATCAAAATGGCATTGTACTGGCACAAAAATGACACATAGGTCAATGGAATAAAATAGAGAAATAATCCCAGGATTGTATGGTCAATTAATCTTCAACAGAGAAGGCAAGGGTATGCAACACGGAAAAGGTAGTCTCTTCAACAAATGCTGTTGGGAAAACTGTACACATACATGCAAAAGAATGAAAGTGGAGGGCACCTGTGGATGACTCAATCAGTTAAATGACCAACTCCTGGTTTTGGCTCAGGTCATGATCTCAGAGTTGTGAGATCAGGCCCGGCATACAGCTCTGCTCTGGGCACTGAAGCTGCTTGAGATTCTCTTTATTTCTCTCTCCCTCCCCTCCTTTTCCTCTCCCCTCACCCTACTCAAGTGTGTGCTTTCTCTCTCTCTCTCTAAAATAAATAAATAAGTCTTGACGAAAATAAAAAAGAATGAAACTGGACCACTTTCTTACACAAAAATAAACTCAAAATGGATTAAGGATTAAATGTGAGACCATAAAAGTCCTGGAAGAGAGCACAGGCAGTGATTTCTTTGACATTTGTCATAGCAACATTTTTCTAGATATGTCTCCTGAGGCAAAGAAAAAACAAAAACAAATTATTGGGACTATATCACTAAAAATCTTCTGCACAGCAAAGGAAACGATTAAAAAAAACCCTAAAAGACAAGCTACTGAATGGGAGAAGATATTTGCAAATGACATCTGATAAATGTATATAAATATATAAGGAATATATATTATTTATACATAAAGAACTTATACGACCCAACACCGAAAACCCAAATAATCCAATTTAAAAATGGGCAGAAGAAACGAACAAATATTTCTCCTAGGAAGACATACAGATGCCAACAGACACATGAAAAGATGCTCAGTATCACTTACCATCAAGGAAATGCAAATCAAAACTATAATGAGATTTAACCTCACACTTGTCAGAATGGCTAGAATCAAAATTGCGAGAGTCACTTTAGCTTTAAGGACACATAAAGACTGAAAGTGAAGTGATGGAAAAAGGTACTCATGCAAATGGAAACCAAAACAGAAAAAGTTAGTTATACTCATATCAGACTAACTAGGTTTAAACTCAAAAGCTATAATAAGAGGCAAAGGTTATTATATAATTACAGAAGAGCAAATTCATTAAAAGGATATAACAATTATAAATATATAGGTACACAACATCGGAGCACCTAAATACATAAAGAAAATAATAGATCTGAAGGGACAGAGGAGCAGCAATATGATAATATTAGGGGATTTCAATACTCCACTCTCAGCAATGGATGGCTCATTCAGACCATATCAATAAGGTAACATTTGAGTAGAACTATACAGTAGCCCAAATGGACCTAACAGATATATACAAAACATTCCATCCAACAGCAGAAGAATACACATTTTTCTCAAGCACATCTAAAATATTTTCCAGGATAGATCATATATTGGACCACAAAATAAATCTTATTAAAATTTTAAGAAGTTTGGGGCACCTGGGTGGCTCAGTGGATTAAAGCCTCTGCCTTCAGCTCAGGTCATGATCCCAGGGTCCTGGGATCGAGCCCCACATCAAGCTCTCTGCTCAGCAGGGAGCCTGCTTCCTCCTCTCTCTCTCTGCCTGCCTCTCTGCCTACTTGTGATCTCTGTCTGTCAAATAAATAAATAAAATCTTTTTTAAAAAAAAATTAAGAAGATTGAGACTATATCAAGCATCTTCTCTTTTTTGTTTTATTCTTTAGTGCTTTATTTTTTTGGCGTTTTTTTTTCTATTTTAACTTTTTATTATTATTGATGTTTATTTTTACCTATAAGATATGTACATGTGTATTTTTTCTAGTCATTTTCATTAAGTTGTTTTATTTTGTAAGATTTTCTTTTTTTTTCTCTTTTCTCCTTATTTTGGCATCTATATTCTTTATTTTATTTTATTTTTATTTAATTTAATTTCTTTTCAGTGTAACAGAATTCATTTTTTATGCACCACACCCAGTGCTCCATGCAATACATGACTTCCGTAATACCCACCACCAGGCTCCCCCAACCTCCCACCCCCCACACCTTCAAAACCCTCAGATTATTTTTCAGAGTCCATAGTCTCTCATGGTTCATCTTTCCCTCCAATTTCCCTCAACTCCCTTCTCCTCTCCATCTCCCCATGTCCTCCGTATTATTTGTTTGCTCCACAAATAAGTGAAACCATACGATAATTGACTCTCTCTGCTTGATTTATTTCACTCAGCATAATCTCTTCCAGTCCCATCCATGTTGATACCAAAGTTGGGTATTCATCCTTTCTGATGGAGGCATAATCCTCCATAGTGTATATGGACCACATCTTCCTTAACCATTCATCCGTTGAAGGGCATCTTGGTTCTTTCCACAGTTTGGCGACTGTGGCCATTGCTGCTATGAACATTGGGATATAGATGGCCCTTCTTTTCACTACATATGTATCTTTGGGATAAATAACCAGTAGTTCAATTGCAGGGTCATAGGGAAACTCTATTTTTAATTTCTTAAAGAATTTCCACACTGTTCTCCACTTTGGAGAACAACTTGCATTCCCACCAACAGTGTAAGAGGGTTCCCTTTCTCCACATCCTCTCCAACACACGTTGTTTCCCGTCTTGCTAATTTTGGCCATTCTAACTGGTGTAAGGTGGTATCTCAATGTGGTTTTAATTTGAATCTCCCTGATGGCTAGTGATGATGAACATTTTTTTCACATGTCTGATAGCCATTTTTATGTCTTCATTGGAGAAGTGTCTGTTCATGTCTTCTGCCCATTTTTTGATATGATTATCTGTTTTGTGTGTGTTGAGTTCAAGCATCTTTTCTGACCACAACGGTATGAAACTAGAAACCAATTATAGAAGGAAATAAGATAAATTTACAAATATGTGGAAAGTAAATAACACATTCCTAAACAATTAATAGGTCAAGGAAGAAATCAAAAGGGAAATTTTTAAAAATCCATGAGACAAACAAAAATGGAAACACAATATACCAAAACATAAGGGATACAGCAAAAATAGTTCTAAGAAGAAAATTTATAAATGCCTACATTAAGAAAAAAGAAAAATCTCAAATAAACAACACAACTTTACATAGCGTATAACTAGAAAAAGAAGAATTAAGCCAAAAATTAGTAAAACAAAACAAATGTCAGAGCAGAAATAAATGAAATCAAGACTAGAAAAACTTTGGAAGAGATCAATGAAACTGAGAGGGTTTTTTCTTTTCTTCTTCTTCTTTTTTTTTAGAGATAAACAGAATTGACTACTCCTTAGCCAGCCTAGGAAAAAAAAAAAAAGAAGACTCAAATAAATAATTCAGAAATGAAAGTGGAGCCATTACAACTGGTATTACAACAGGACAGAAATTTTAAAAGTCCTAAAATACTACTATGAAAAACTACATATCAACAAATTGAATAGCCTAGAAGTAATGGGTAAATTCATAGAAACAGGGATCTATGAATACTGAGTCATAAGGAAAAAATCTTAATAGACTAAAAGGAGTAGAGATATTGAATCAACAATTGAAAACCTCCCAACAAAGATAAGCCCAAAGCCTGATGGCTTAACTGGTAAATTCTATCATATAAAGAAGAATCAATACCAATTCTTCTCAAACTCTTTCCAACAATTGAAGAAAGAATGCTTCCAAAATCATTTTACAAGGCCAGCATTACCCTAATACCAAAGCTACAAGAGTAGATAATTAAAAGCTAATTCCCTGATGAACATAGATGCAAAAATCCTCAACAAAATACTATAAAATTGAATTCAACAACACATTAAAAATTGCATACACCATGATCAAGTGAGATTTAATCCCTGGAATGCAAGGATAATTCAACATATACGTATCAATCATTGTAATTTTCTGCAGTAATAGAATGAGGGATAAAAATCAAATAATCACCTCAATAGATGCATAGAAAGCATTTGACAAAATTCAAAATGCATGATAAAAACTCTCAACAAGTTAGGTATAGAAGGAATGGACCTCACTTAATAAAGGCCTTATGTGACAAGCCCACAGCTACCATCATACACTGAGGAAGGGGGCCCTGAGCTCTCAGGTCCTCTGCCTCGGAGATTGGGAGGCCATCATCTTCATTCTCCTCCTCCAAAGGTCTATGGAAAGCATTCAGGTAACAAAAGCTGCAGAGAGGGAACCCAAGCAGATTGCTTCGTATGGCCCCTGGCAAGGGCGGATGCAATTCTGCCTCAGCAAAGGCATTTGAGAATCACAGCAACAGACCCCTTCCCCAGAAGATCAGCAAGAACATCCAGCCAAGACCAAGTTCACTAATCAATGAGATCTAGAACTAGAGGGGGAAACAACACATAGAACTCATGGCTTTCTTCCTATGGTACTTCAGTCTTTCTAAGTTAAGTTTTTAAATTTTATTTTTTTTATTCTATTTTTAAAATTTTTCCTTTTTCCAATTTAAACTTTTGTAACTATTTTATCTTATCAATATCTTTTAAAAAATGTTTTAAAATTTTCATTGTTACAGTCATAGTCTATCCTTCATTGTATTTAACCTTATTTTTTGTATATGTATAGGTTTTTCTTTCTTTAAAATTTTGGGATACAGCTTCTTCTAATAGATCAGAATGTACCCTCAATTTAGTGAATGGCTTTGTTCTAGTCTCCAACCTGATCACATTCTTTCCTCTTTTTTTCCCTTCTTTTTCAACCAACTTCTTAACTTATCAATTCCTTTTTAAGAAGCTCTTAATTTTCCTCTTTACAGTCATATTCCTTCTCTTCATCATGTTTACCCTTATTTTTTGTACATATATAAGTTTTTATTTCTTTAAAATTTTGGGAGGTAGTTTCTTCTAACAGACCAAAGTACACCCAAAATCAAGTGTGTGGCTCTGTTCTGTTCACCAGTCATATAAACACACACACACACACACACACACACACACACATTAAAAATAGTGTGGAAGAAAAAAATGTATTTTTTTCTTCTCCCCCCAGTTTCAGGTCTCTTCAGATTTGGTCAGTGTATATCTTTCTAGGGTCGTTGCTCCCTTTTAGTATTTTGTTCTCTCCTTCATCTATTCTTATCTGGATAAAATGAAAAGGTGGAAAAACTTACCTCAAAAAAAAAAAAAAAAGAAAAAAGAACAAGAGGCAGTACCAATAGCTAGGGACATAATCAATATGGACCTTTGTAATATGTCAGAACTAGAGTTTAGACTGGTGATTATCAAGATGATAGCTGGGCTTGAAAAAGCATGGAAGATACTAGAGAATCCCTTTCTGGAGAAACAAAAGAACTAAAATCTAACCAAGTTGAAATCTTAAAAAGCTATTAATGAGGTGCCGTCAAAAAATGGAGGTTCTTACTTCTAGGATAAATGAAGCAGAAGAGAGATTTAGTGATATAGAAGACCAAATGATGGAGAATAAAAAAAGCTGAGAAAAAGAGAGACAAACAACTAGGACCATGAGGGAGAATTCAAGAGATAAGTGATACCATAAGAAGAAACAATATTAGAATAATTGGGATCCCAGAAGAAGAAGAAAGAAAGAGAGGAGCAGAAGACATATTAGAGCAAATTTTATCAGAGAATTTCCCTAATTTGGCGAAAGGAACAAGCATCAAAATCCAGGAGGCACAGAAAAACCCCCTCAAAATCAATAAAAATAGGCCCATACCCCAACATCCAATAATAAAACTTACAAGTCTCAGTGACAAAGAGAAAATCCTAAAAGCAGCTCTGGACAAGAGGGCTATAACATACAATGGTAGAAATATTATATTGGCAAAATACCTATCCACAGAGTCCTGGCAGGCCAGAAAGGACTGGCATGATATATTCAGAGCACTAAATGAGAAAAATATGCAGCCAAGAATACTATATCCAGCAAGGCTGTCATTGGAAATAGGAGAAATAAAAGACTTCCAGGACAAACAAAACTAAAAGAATTTGCAAATGCCAAATAAACCCTATAGGATATATTGAAAGGGGTCCTCTAAGCAAAGAGAGAGCCTAAAAGTAACAGACCAGAAAGGAACAGAGAAAATATACAGTAACAGTCACCTTATAGGTAATACAATGGCAGTAAATTCATATCTTTCAATAGTTACTCTGAATGTAAATGGGCTAAATGCCCCAATCAAAAGACACAGGGTATCAGAATGGATTAAAAAAACAAGACCCACTGATATGCTGTCTGCAAGAAACTCATTTTAGACCCAAAACCACCTCCAGGTTGAAAGTGAGAGAGTGGAAAACAATTTACCATGCTAATGGACATCAAAAGAAAGCTGGGGTGGCAATCCTTATTTCAGACAAATTAGATTTTAAGCCAAAGACTATAATAGGAGATGAGGAAGAACACTGTATCATACTTAAAGGGTCTGTTCAACAAGAAGATCTAACAATTTTAAATATCTATACCCCTAACATAGGAGCAGCCAATTATATAAGCCAATTAATAACAAAATCAAAGAAACACATTGGCAATAATACAATAATAGTAGGGAACTTTAACACCGTCTCACTGAAATGGACAGATCACCTAAGCAAAAGATAAACAAGGAAATAAAGAATTTAAATAACACACTGGGCCAGATAGACATCACAGATGTACTCAAAACATTCCATTTCAAAGCAGCAGAATACACATTCTTCTCTAGTGTACATGGAACATTCTCCAGAATAGATCACATCCTGAGTCACAAGTCAGTTCTCAACCAGTACCAAAAGATTGGGATCATTCCCTGCATATTTTCAGACCACAGTACTTTGAAACTAGAACTCAACCACAAGAGCAAAGTTGGAAAGAGCTCAAATACATGGAGGCTAGAAAGCATCCTACTAAAGAATGAATTGGTCAACCAGTAAATTAAAGAAGAACTTCAAAAATTCCTGGAAACAAATGAAAATGAAAACACAGATGTTCAAAATCTTTGGACACAACAAAGGCAGTCATGAGAGGAAAGTAGATAGCAACACAAACGCTTGTCAAGAAACAAGAAAGGTCTCAAGAACAAACCCTAATCCTACACCTAAAGGAGCTGGAGAAAGAACAGCAAAGAAAACCTAAATGCAGCAAGAGAAGAGAAATCATAAAGATCAGAGCAGAAATCAATGAAATAGAAACCAAAAGAACAGTAGAACAAATCAACAAAACTAGGAGCTGGTTCTTTGAAAGAATTAATAAGATTGATAGGGACGCCTGGGTGGCTCAGTTGGTTAAGCAGCTGCCTTCGGCTCAGGTCATGATCCTAGCATCCTGGGATCGAGTCCCACATCGGGCTCCTTGCTCAGCGGGGAGCCTGCTTCTCCCTCTGCCTCTGCCTGCCACTCTGTCTGACTGTGCTCGCTCTCCCCCCCTCTCTGATAAAAAAAAAAAAATCTTTAAAAAAAAAAATAAGATTGATAAAGCCCTAGTCAGATATATCAAAAAGACAAGAAAAAGGACCCAAATTAATAAAGTCATGAATGAAATAGGAGAGATTACAATGAACACCAAAGGAGTACAAACAATTATAAAAATGTATTATGAGCGAATATACACCAGCAAATTTGACAATTCGGAAGAAATGGATGCATTTGTAGAGACTTATAAACTACAAAAACTGAACCAGGAAGAAATAGAAAACCTGAACAGACCCAGAACCAGTAAGGAGACTGAAGCAATCATCAAAAATCTCCCAACAAACAAGAACCCTGGGCCAGACAGCATCCCAGGGGAATTCTACCAAACATTTAAAGAATTAATACCTATTCTCTTGAAACTGTTCCAAAAAATAGAAATGAAAGGAAAACTTCCAAACTCATTTTATGAGGCCAGCATTACCTTGATCCCAAAATTTTTGATGCAAAAATTTTCACCAAAATACTAACCAATAAGATCCAATAGTACATTAAAAGGATTATTCACCACGACCATGTGGGATTTATTCCTGGGCTGCAAGGTTGGTTCAACATCTGCGAATCAATCAATGTGATACAATACAGTAATAAAAGAAAGAACAAGAATCATATGATACTCTCAATAGATGCTGAAAAAGCATCTGACAAAGTACATCATCCTTTCTTGACAAAACTCTTCACAGTATAGGGATAGAAGGTACATACCTCAATACCATCAAAGCCATCTATGAAAAACCCACAGCGAATATCATTCTCAATGGGGAAACACTGAGAGCTTTTCTGCTAAGGTCAGGAGCACGCCAGGGATGTCCACTATCTCCACTGCTATCCAACACAGTACTAGAAGTCCTCAGCAATCAGACATCACAGAGAGATAAAATGCATCCAAATTGGCAAAGAAAGAAGTCAAACTGTACCTCTTTGCAGATGATATGATACTTTATGTGGAAAACCTAAAAGACACCACTCTAAAACTGCTAGAACCCATAGAGGAATTCAGTAAAGTGTCAGGATATAAAATCAATGCACAGAAATCAGTTGCATTTTTATACACCAACAGCAAGATAGAAAAAAGATAAATTAAGGAGTCTATCCCTTTTATAGTTGCACCCCAAACCATAAGATACCTAGGGATAAATCTAACCAAAGAAGTAAAGAATCTGTACTCAGAAAAATATAAAGTACTCATGTAAGAAATTGAGGGAGACACAAAAAAAATGGAAAAATGCTCCATGTGCATGGATTAGAAGAATAACTATTGTGAAAATGTCTATGCTACCTAGAGCAATCTACACATTTAATGAAATCCCTATCAAAATACCATCAACTTTTTTCAAAGGAATGGAACATATAATCCTAAAATTTATATGGAACCAGAAAAGAACCCGAATAGCCACAGGAATGTTGAAAAAGAAAACCAATTCCAGACTTCAAGCTCTATTACAAAGTTGTCATCATCAAGACAGACACAAAAACAGACACATAGATCAATGGAAGAAAATAGCCCAGAAATGGACCCTCAGCTCTATGGTCAACTAATCTTTGACAAAGCAGGAAAGAATGTCCAATGGAAAAAAAGACAGTCTCTTCAACAAATGGTGTTGGGAAAATTGGATAGTCACATGTAGAACAATGAAACTGGACCATTTCTTTACACCACACACAAAAGTAGACTCAAAATAGATGAAAGACCTCAAAAGAGAAAGAAATCCATCAAAATGCTAGAGGAGAGAGAACACAGGCAGCAGCCTCTTCAACCTCAGCTACAGCAACTTCTTTCTAGAAACATCACCAAAGGTAAGGGAAATAAGGGCAGAAATGAATTATTGGGACTTCATTAAGATCAAAAGCTTTTGCACTGCAAAGGAAACAGTCAACAAAACCAAAAGACAACTGACAGAATGGGAGAGGATATTTGCCTATGACATATCAGATCAATATTCAAAATCCATAAAGAACTTACAAACTCAACACCCAAAGAACAAATAATCCAATCAAGAAATGAGCAGAAGACATGAACAGACATTTCTGCAAAGAAGACATCCAATGGCCAACAGACACATCAAAAAGTTTTCAACCTCACTCTGCATCAGGGAAATACAAATCAAAACCACAGTAAGATACCACCTCACACCAGTCAGAATGGCTAAAATTAACTAGTCAGGAAATGACAGGTGTTGGTGAGTATGCGGAGAGAGGGGAACCCTCCTACACTATTGGTGGGAATGCAAGCTGGTGCAGCCACTCTGGAAAACAGCATGGAGGTTCCTCAAAAAGTTGAAACTAGAGTCACTCTATTACCCAGCCATTGTACTCCTGGGTATTTACCCCGAAGACACAAATGTAGTGATCCGAAGAGGCACCTGCACCACAGTGTTTATAGCAGCAATGTCCACAATAGCCAAACTATGGAAAGAGCCCAGATGTCCATCAACAGATGAATGGATAAATAAAATGTGATACACACACACACACACACACACACAGAGAGAGAGAGAGAGAGAGAGAGATACTATGCAGCCATCAAAAAACCCCAAATCTTGACATTTGCAACGATGTGGATGGAACCAGAAGGTATTATGCTAATAGAAATAAGTCCATCAAAGAAAGACAATTAGCATATGATCTCTCTGATATGAGGAATTTGAGAGGCAGGGTGGGGAGCTGTGTGGGGAAGGAAGGGAAAAATGAAACAGGACGGGACCAGGGAGGGAGACAAACCATAAGAGACTCTTAACCTCAGGAATCAAATTGAGAGCTGCTAGAGGGGAGGTGGGTGGGAAAGACAGGGTGGCTGGGTGATGGACAATGGGGAGGGTATGTGCTATGGTGAGTTCTGTGAGTTGTGTAAGACTTTTGATTCAGAGACCTGTACCCCTGAAACAATTAGTACATTATATGTTAATAAAAAATAATATAGTAATCAAGACAGTATGATATTGGTGTCAAAATAGACAAATAAATCAATAGAAAGAACAGGAAGTCCAGAAACTGACCCACATATATATGGTCAATTGGCCAACAAAGAAAAGAACTTAGCAGAGAGAGGATAGTGTTGTTGTTTTTTAAAGATTTTATTTATTTGACAGAGAGAGATCACATGCAGGCAGAGAGAGAGCAGGAAGCAGGCTCCCTGCCGAGCAGAGAACCCGATGTGGGGCTCGATCCCAGGACCCTGAGATCATGACCTGAGTCGAAGGCAAAGGCTTAACTCACTGAGCCACCCAGGCGTCCCAAGGATAGTGTTTTTAATAGCTGATGTTGGAATACCTATATACAAAAGAAGAAAAAGAAGGAGAAGAAGATTGATTCATACCTAATACCATAAACAAAACTTAACTCAGATATTGATTTCCTTATTTTAAAAAAAGTTATTTGTTTATTTTTTTATCTGTTTTAAAGAGAAAGCATCCACAAGCAGGGGCAGAAGCAGAGGGAGATGGACAGGCTGACTCCACACTGATCATGCAGCCCGACCCAGGGCTCGATCCCATGACCTAAGCCAAAATCAAGAGCCAGATGCTCAATTGATTGATCCACCCAGGAAACCCTCAAATAGGTATTGACTTAAATCAGTAAACTTTTAGAAGTTGTATAAAAGGAAATGGTAGAAAAATCTTTGTTATCTTGGGTTGGACAAAAATTCCTTAGCTACAACATTAAAATCAAAAAATTTTTTTTGAAGAATCAAAATTTTTTCTTCAAAAGACACTTTTAAGGCAATGAAAAGTTAAGGCACACACTGGGAGAAAATATCTGCAAATTTCATATCTGAGAAAATGCTTGATCCATAACATATGAAATACTCTCAAAATTCAGTAGTAAGAGAACAACCAAAGAAGAAGGTGGAGGAGTAGGAGGAGGAGGGTGAGGAGGAGGAGAAGGAGAAGAAGTGAGGAGGAAGAAGGGGGAGGATGAAGAGGAGGGGGAGGAGGAGAAGAAAGGAAAAAAAGAAAAGAGAAACGTAAGAAAAAAGAAAAATGGGTGAAAAAATGGAATAGACACTTCACCAAAGAAGATATGCAGATGGCAAATAAGTACATGAAAACATACTTAAGATCACTAATCATTAGAGAATGCAAATTAAAACCACAATGAAATATCATTGCTCCCATATGAAAATGCTAAAAATTAAAAGTGTGACCAAACTATGTGTTAGTGAGAATATGGAGAAAGTGGAATTCTCATATACTACTGGTTGGAACATAAAATGGCAAATACGACAAACAGTGCTGCCATGAACATTGGTATACACATCTTTGCATGGACATGTGCTTTCATTTCTCTTGGGTAAATACTTAGGAGTGTAATGACTGGATGTGCACCCCTAGGGCTTGCATGTTCTGGGTAAATGTCTGAAGTCCAATCTGTACACTCCCACCTCTGCTTCTCTTCCCTTTAACCCTGAATAAATGGGTCACTTATCCTTTCATATTTGTTGATCCACAGCTATATATGTACAAACCTCAAAACTGGACCTTTGTTGGACTTCATTCCCATGTAGTGTTGTTACACATGATTTGTCCCCTCAGACTGATTTTGGCCATCCTTATTTCCTACTCTATCTCTCTGACTCCCCTTCTCCCTTCCATTACCCTTCCCTACCCAACCTCAAAGAGTGACTGGTTTTGGTTTCAGATCATTTTTCTAGGCTGCTCTGACCTGTGTTATTTCCAGCTCCCTTTGATAATTGCTCTCAGTCTTGTCAGGTAAACTCCTCACCGATTGGTGTGTGGACCTTGTCTCTAGTTGATGTGCTTTGCACATTTTCTTGACATTTGTTTGTTCCTGCTTTCAAATCATTAGCAAAGATGTTAAATAAAACCAGACTTGACCCTGCTCTCTGGGGAAGTGCCCTCAGCCCCCCGCTCCCCTCACTGGAGCTATTCCTGGGTATTTATATCATTATCCTTCATTTCTGATCTCTCAGCCAGTTACTGAGTCCATGTGACCACATTGTCATCCAAAACAATCTGAACTGGCCTTAGAGTAGAAATGGCGTGGCAGACTGAGAAAAACCCTTTACCCAAGTTCCAGATCCTTTACTAAAGACCTGGCCTCACTCTGTTTTTCTCCTCTGCAGAGTTTCTTGCACTCACTTCTTTCCATAAATCCTTTGTGACTTTATCCTTTCCAGATGTTGATGGATTTTCACTGTTAACATCTGTTTTATTACTATAACTATCCAATTTACTGGCTAGTAATTTCCACAATTAGCTTTCTTTTGCTTTCTTTATTGAACGTTTACTCCATATTTAAGGCTTCTTCTCATTCTCTGCTCTGTATTTTCAGCTTTCTTGGTAGTTTTCCAATGATTTTTCAAACTATTTTTACTTCCACCCAGTATGGTGGCTCTCAGGGCTTCACTTTCTTGGTGACCGATCTGAGTTCAGTGAAGGTGCAGTTTAACTTGAGTTTAGAGCGATTGTTGCTTACACCTATGTTGCCAGTTAATTCTTTAGGTTTTTTTTTTCTTTTTTTAATTTTAACCTCACTCAGATAAAGAGAGAGAAAAGTTTTAATGAAGATATTAATAATAATTCTACTTATCTAGAAGCTACTTATCTAGTCTCTTAGGTATCTAGCACACAGCAAAAAAATGAAGCAAAAACCACATAAAAATCGAAAAACCCAGAAATAATCAGAAATACCACAGACGGGCCAAAAATGATGTTATGAAGTCCACATATGGAATGACAACAATCTTCATCACTTTCTGTGTTCGCAGGTATTATCGTAGTAGTTTTCCTGTGTCCTCCATGGACAGTAAGATATGGGTTATCTGTAGCTTTCAGAAGCATTGCCTCTAACATTCTGGTACCAGGTGTCCATCAGGCCTGCCTAGCACTAGGATCTGCTATCTGAAAGCTCAAGACTGTGTCATATTGAGTGAGAGAGGAGTAAATCTGGTATTAGATTAGAACGCCACCCAGCCCAATCCATTTTAGTAAAACCATAACCCACATAGCTGATAGTATTAAAAAAAAAAAACAAAACCTCCTAGAATTCTTTTCTTCCCATCTCCGCTTGAATCCTATTTATCATCTGAGATCATTTGACTTCCAAGTCACATCAGAACAAATAAGCAAATAAAAGGGGGGGGTGCAGTGGTGCAGTGGTTGCTATAAGCAGTCACTAAAATAACAACAAAAAGTGATAGCTGCCAGGGAAGAGATAGAGAATCTAAAAAGTAAACGAAACTCAAAACCTCTGGAGGCTTAGAAGTTTTGGAGTCATTTAGTATAGGGGACAATAACTCTGGGTAACTTTAATACTTCTGTTGGAATAATTCTATTTATGAACAAGACAATAAATAAAATTGATAATGATGATCCTGGATCCTGACTCAGAAAGAAAAGTTCACTTACACTCGGCAGCTATATTCAAGGAAGTAAGGAAGCATGCCATTAGTTTTAGAATAATAGGTAATAGATGTACATCATTCAAAATTCAAAAAGGACAAAAGGGTACATACTGAAAAGAAGGTCTCCTTCCGCCTTTATTCTTAATCTCCAAGTTATTCTTTATTGATAAAACCACTATAACTCATCTCTTTTAGACTTTTCCAGAGATATTCAAAATGCCTTTTGAAAAGCATGCTTTGTAAATCACTTCTAAAATTTGGATTCAAATAAATAAGCTCCAGTGATCTGGAAAATTCACTTAGGTGGAACTGCTTGTTTTTGAATTCAGGGTGAATTAGACAGAACTGAGTGTGAATTTAGTTTTCTAGATTATTGGGACAGAGAGAGCCATTGTTGACCCCAGTGAGACTGTAGGGGAGACCTTGCTGTGCCCTTTGCAGAAATGGGAGGATTCTGACCTTTACCACTGATTGCTATAAAGACCATTTATTCAGCTCCTTTCCCCCCAGTTTTTCTTAATCCCATCATGGGCAAATGCACAATGGTTGGGGGGGAAATGTATCCTACTTTAGGGGTAGGATGAAATGTAAAGAATGAGCTATAAATGAGATAGAAAGAATGGCCTCTGTCCATAAGATACCTGGAATTTAATTTTTAAAAAGGCAAGCCATGCACAAAATGCTGTAATAGAAAATGTAATATTTGCTTAAGATAACTTAGAATACTAAGAGAAGAGATATCATTTAGAGCTAAAAGAATCCAGAAAGGCTTCATGAAAGAAGTAGCACTTGAGATAACCCTAGGGTGGAAAAACAGTAGGACTTCAACGGCACAGAAGGCAGAGAATATCACAGGAGGAAAAAGCATGAACAAAGATACGAAGGCTACAGAAAAAAAGCACTTTGGACAAAACCGTTAATGGGATGATGATTTGATGTCCATTCACTTCCTTTTCTGAAACATTTCAAGCCTGCTTCTAAATCTTAGAGCTGCAACTAGACATCAGCCTTCAGACCCACAGGGTGTCTTTGGGAGGGAACAGTGATCAGGTCCAATAAGGCGGGGATAATCAAATTGATTTGTGTGCAGGAGAAGCCAACTGTCTCCTCCACCCTGACTCCAGCAAGTCTGCTCTTGGGACTTCTTTGCTGGCCGAATGTGCCCAAGCCATGAGTCTAGTTACAACTCCATGTTTTCCTGGAATTGTCCCTTGTATCTGTGGTGGTTCTTTAAGGAATATGCCTAGAATGTTCCCAGAATGCCAGGCCATCTGCTCACTCTGGCTTAGGTTGGCTCACGGCTGCCTCACTTTCCTGACGCAGATCCCTAAAGCAGGATCCCGAGCCAGGAGAAGGGGACAATGCCAGAAGGTGAACTTTCCTGGAAATGGGTTTGTATTTTCTGACACAGTTCCTTCCAAACTTTCCCAGGGGCAAGAATGGCCTGAGACCATGTGTTTGACATTTCCCTCTGGCAGAAGCCCACAAGAGCTTTCATGTACAAGATGAATTTGATTAATGATGGGGCCAGGCAAATTCTTTTGTTTTAGGCTTGGAGGGGTGCTTTCATAGGTGTTGGGGTTCTTTACTCCTTTGCACTCAGTCTACCCTTGTCAAATCCTGAGAGGGCACAAGAGAAGCATTTGTCTTGTTAGAAGACAAAACTTTATTTATTTACTTATTTTTGTTGTTGTTGTTTTGAATCCCAGAAACATAGATTTACAGATCTCCAGAAGAGAACTCTCAGGTCACCTAGTTCAAATCTCTATGCAGAAATCTTCGGTATTCTGGACATGTTACTAGGTTTTAAAACCCATGAAAACAGACTATTTTTACCTTGTTTACTACAATATCTCCAGTGTCTGATTCATAGTAGGTGTTCTATAAATGATTGTTGAATTAAGATAGTTCAGTCTCTCTTGAATGCTTCCAGGGACAGAGAGATCAACGCATTGCAAGGCAGCCCGTCCTCTGTTTTGTTTTTTTCTTAAAGATTTATTTATTTATTTGACAGAGAAAGGGAGATCATAAGTAAGCAGAGAGGCAGGCAAAGAGAGAGGGGGAAGCAGGCCCCCTGCCGAACAGAGATCCCAATGCGGGGCTCGATCCCAGGACTCTCAGATCTTGACCTGGGCCAAAGGCAGAGGCTTAACCCACTGAACTACCTAGGCACCCACCTGCTATGTTTTTAAACATTGTTTTTCATGGGTAAAATATTCTGAAACTGATAAATTGACATATTTTTCATTTCTAATCACATATAATCATGTTTCTTTGCAGCCACCATTACAGTTCTAGAGAGAGGAACAAGGCCACCTTAGGAAGAAGGATAATAAGATACAGTAGGACTCCCTATTAGAAGTGAGAACAAAAATAAAAGGAAAAAAATAAAACCAATAAAATTTATGGTCCAAATTAGGGATGGGAATGTGGAAGGAAAATTTTTGCTTATTAATTTTTAATTATTTTTTAAATTGCAGTGTAATTAGTATGTAACTTTGTGTAAGTTTAAGATGTACAATGTATTAGTTTAATAAATTTATATCAATTTTTAAATCTCTTCATCAATTTGTACAACAAATCCTGTCGGGATTTTATTTGAGATGGTATTGACTCTTACAGAACTCTTACAGATGAATTTGGAAGAACTAACATCTTCATAATATTGAGTCTTCTAATCCATGAATATGGTATATTTATTCATTTATTTAAGACTTTAATTTTGCTCTATAATTATTTATAGTTTTCAGTACACAGATCTGCACATCTTCTGTCAGATTTATTCCTAAGTATTTTATATTTTTGATGTTATTATAAATTGCATTTTAATTTTTATTTTTGTTTTAATATATGGAAATACAGCTGATTTTTATAAATTAACTTTGTATCCTGTAAACTTGCTAAACTTAGTTATTTGCTCTAGTAGCTATTTTGTAGATTCCTTAGGATTTTGTAATTGATGATCATGTAATAAAGACAATTTTAGATCTGTCTTTCCAAATCTATGTCTTTAAATCCCTTTTCTTCTCTTACTGCACTGGCTTGGATCTCCACTACAATGTTGAAGAGAACAGGTGAGTAGACGTTCTTACCTTTTTTCCAATTTCAAGAGAGAAGGATTCAACCCTTCACCAATAAGTATAATATTTTGCTGTAGGTTTTTGCAGATGACCCTTATCAGGACAAGGACATTCCCTTTTATTTCTAGCTTGCTAAGAGTTTTAATTCTAGGCCAATGCTAATTTATTCAAACGTATCCTCTGCAGGGGGAGGGGGGTTGGGAGAAGGGGGTGGGGTTATGGACATTGGGGAGGGTATGTGCTTTGGTGAGTGCTGTGAAGTGTGTAAACCTGGCGATTCACAGATCTGTACCCCTGGGGATAAAAATATATGTTTATAAAAAATAAAAAATTATTTAAAATAATGTATCCTCTGCATCTATTGAGATAAAAACATGGATTTGTTTTAGTGTGCTAATATGGTAAACTATACTGATCTTCTTTTCTTTTTTAATTAACATATAATATATTATTTATTTCAGGAGTACAGATCTGTGAATCATCAGTCTTACACAATTTACAGCACTCACCACAGCACATACCCTCCACAATGTCCATCACCCAGCCACCCTATCTCCCACCCCCCCAACTCCCCAGCATCCCTCAGTTTGTTTCCTGAAATTAAGAGTCTCTTATGGTTTGTCTTCCTCCTGATCCCATCTTGTTTCATTTTTTCCCTCCCTACCCCCCATGACCCCCCACCCTGCCTCTCAAATTACTTAAATCAGAGAGATCATATGATAATTCTTTCTCCAATTGACTTTTTTGCTTAACATAATACCCTCTAGTTCCATCCACATAATTGCAAATGTCAAGATTTTGGTTTTTTGATGGCTGCATAGTATTCCAGTGTATATATATAAACCACATCTTCTCTATCCATTCATCTGTTGATGGACATCTAGGTTATTTCCATTGTTTTGCTATTGTGGACATGGCTACTATGAACATTTAGGTGCACATGCCCCTTCAGATCACTACATTTGTATCTTTAGGGTAAATACCCAGTAACACAATTGTTGGGTCATAGGGTAGCTCTATTTTCAACGATTATGACTATAAAGATGAAAATTTTAAAAATATTTTTAAAAAGGAATTGATAAGCTGTTGGTTAAAAAAAGAAAAAAAGGAGAGAATCTGATCAGGCTGGAGACTAGAACAAAGCCATATGCTAGATTTAGGTTATATTTTGATCTGTTAGAAGGAACTGTATCCAAAAATTTTAAAGAAAGAAAAACTTATATGTATACAAAAAATAAGGTTAAATACAATGAAGGGGTAGAACATGACTATAAAAATGAATATTTTAAAAGATTTTTTAAAAGCTATTGATAAGACAAAGTAGTTTAAAAGGTTAAAATAGGAAATGGGAAAATTAAAAAATAATAGAATAAGAAAAAATAAATTTTTAAAAAAGATTTTATTTATTTATTCGACAGAGAGAGAGAAAGAGATCTCAAATAGGCAGAGATGCAGGCAGAGAGAGGGGGAGAAGCAGGCTCCCTGATGAGCAGAGAGCCCCATGTGGGGCTCGATCCCAGAACCCTGAGACTCTGACCTGAGCTGAAGGCAGAGGCTTAGCCCACTGGACTATCCAGGCGTCCCCAAAAAATAAAATTTAAGAACTTAACTTGGAAAGACTGAAGAATCATGGAAAAGAAAACCATGAATTCTATGTGCTGCTTTCCCCGTAGCTCTGGACTTCTGCTGTTCTCATTGATCAGTGATCTTGGTCTTGGCTGGATATTCTTGCTGATCTTCTGGGGAAAGGGCCTGTTGCAGTGATTCTCAAACTTCTTTGCCCAATGCAGAATTGCACTGCCCTTGCCAGGGGCTGGGCTAAGAAATCTGCTCAGGTTCCCTCTTGGCTGCTTTTGTTCCCTGAACACTTTCCATAGAGCTCTGGAGGAGGGGGATGAAGATGGTGGCCTCCCAGTCTCTGGCCCCGGAGGAGCAAAGAGCTCAGGCCCCACTCCTCTGTGCATCCTCAGAGAAAAGTAGTCAATCCCTCCCATCTCCCTGGTCTCTGGCTGCGCTCTGAGCTCACCCAGCCTGTGACTGAGCATTTCTGTCTCTGATGCACAGCCCTGTTTGGTGTCTCCAAACCCAGTAGATTCCTGCAGCTCATTCCTGTGCTGCTCCTCCCAGAGGAGGAAGTGAGTCTCTCCCGATCTGCTGCTTGTGGGTTCCCACCTCGAAGAGCAGTGGCCCAAATGTGCCTCAGATCATAGTTTAAGGTAACTGTGAGCTGAGAGCTCACTCCTCGGCTCCGTCTCTGTAGTTGGCTTCTCCACTCTGATACCTGGGAGCTCTGCCACACTCAGACACCCCTGCTCTTTTTGTGAACTTGAGGGACCTAAGACCACACTGTCCCCATGAAGGCTCCACCCCCCCCCCCCCACTCCTTAACCACTGGAGGGACTTCCCTTAGTGGAGCAGACTTCTAAAAGTTCTGATTTTGTGCTCTGCTGATCTATCACTTTCCAGGAGCTGGCCCCTCCCCCTGCAGTCTCTCTTCCCATATATCACCTCAGATTCACTTCTCTGCATGTCCTACCTTCCAGAAAGTGGTCGCTTTTTTTGTTCCTAGAGTTGCTGCTATTCTTTTCTTCAATCTCGTGTTGAGTTGTAGATGTTCAGAATGGTTTGGTAACTAGCTAGCTCAGTTCCTGGAACCTGATTAAATTTAGGTCTCCTACTCTTCCACCATCTTACTCCTTCTCCCTTGATTACTATACATTTTATAATAAATCTGGAAATCGGGTAATGTTAGTTATCTAACTCTGTTCTTTTTTTTTCCAATTTGTTTTAGCTATTCCAGATAGCTTTGTGTTTTCAAGTGAATTTTAGAACCATCTTGTCAGTTTCTACAAAAAAGCTACTGGGATTTTGATTAGGCTTGTTTGAATCTATAGAATAATTGGAGAAGATTGGTATCTTAACAATATTGAATTTTCTAATTCACAAACACAGTATCTATCTGCATTTATTTAGATCTTCTTTAATTTCTCTCAGCAATGATTTTTAGTTTTTCAGTTTATAGATCTTATCAGATTTATCCCTAAATATTTCATATCTTTTTTGTTGTAAGTGGTGTTCTTTAAATTTCACTTTTGGTTGTTCATTACTGATATACAGAAATACACAATTGGTTTTTTATATTGACATTGTATGTTGCATCCTTGAGAAACTGCATTCTTGGGATAAACTCGACTTGGTCATACTATATTATTCATTTTATATATTGTGGATTCACCTTGCCAAAAAATTGTTAAGAATTTCTGCCTTTATGTTTATTAAAGATGTTTGTCTATAGTTTCCTTGCAATGTCTTCAGTTTAGGTATCAAGGTAATGCTGGCCTGGTAGAATAAACTGGGAATTACTCCCTTCACTTCAACTTTCTGGAAGAGTTTGGATAGAATTGATCTTATTTCTTCCTTAAGTGTTTGATAGAATTCCCTTAATGAAGTCTTCTTAGTCTTTAATTTTGTGGGAAGGTTTTCAACTATGAATTCAATTTCTTCAATAGATATAGGAATATTTGAGTTACACAGTTTCTTATAGAGTAAGCTTTAGTAGTTTTACCTTTCAAGAAATTTGTCCATTTCATCTAAGTTGTCAAATTTCTTGGCCTGAAGTTGTCCAAAAGATTTCTGTTATTTGTAAAATATCTGTATAATCAACAGGATAAATCCTTTTTCATTCTGTAACTGGTAATTGTGTCTTCTCAATTTTCTGATCAGTCTGGCTAGAGTTTTATCACTTTTGTTGAGTTGTTTTCTTCCTTAGACTTGGTTCTAGGAGCAATGTCAACATGTTTGTTAAACAAACAGAACAGTTTTTATCTGTTTCAACCACAACAACTGGCTAGTCTTTATACTCATGCTTGACCCTCCTTCTTACTAATCCTAGCTCAGTCTCCCACTCCTTCCCCAAAGTCAGGTTCAGGAATTCACACAGGGTTTACACCCTTGCCAGCAGGACCATCACAGAATTTTTTCAGTGATAATCCTCTATCAAACCAATTAAATGGCATTGCTCTTGGGCAGAGAGGTGGTCAAAAGGAACACGTCATAGTTCAGCCTTCAAAGGTCAACATCAGCTCTCACTCCTACTTGACATAAGCCACTGGGAGTAAATGAGGTGTAAGGTACAACAAAAACACTTCCCCAGGGCTGTAGCCACAGAAAAGCAAGAGTTTCAGGCTCAGGAGTGGATAAATTGAAGAGGAGTCAACATTGTCCATTAGTTATTCCTTTCATTACCTATTACTTTGTAAGACTATAGGTTAAGTGGAAAATATCAAGTAATTCTTAATTCAGGAGATCAAGAAGAGATGGAAAAGGATTAGAAATAGGTGGAACATGATAAAATTTACCCTATGGGCAATGAACAGTTCTCATCAAGGTTTTTTAATCTGAGGGGTGATGGTCTCCTGTCTTTGTTTTGTTTCATTTCAGAAAGGCAGTGTGGAGGATGGGCTGGAAGGGACCAGGACTAGAAGAGGAGAAGGTGTTAGGAGGATATAGGTCCAGGTCAGGCCTGGACCACAGGGGTAACAGTGGGAGACCCATTAAGTGTAGTGTGATGGTAGAGATACCTGGGTGACTCAGTTGATTAAGTGTCTGCCTTTGGTTCAGGTCATGGTCCTGGGATCAAGTCCTGCATCAGGCTCCTTTCTCAATGGAGAGCCTGCTTTTCCCTCTGTCTGCCACTACCCCTGCTTGTGCTCTCTCTCTCTTTCCCTGACAAATAAATAAATAAAATCTAAAAAAAAAAAAAAAAAGAAAGAAAGAAAGGAAGGAAGGAAGGAAGGAAGAAAGAAAGAAAAGAAAAGTATAGTGTTATGGTGAAGAGAGAAAAAAAATGAAGATATGGAGGCTACCCTATTGCTTAGGTCCTTACTGGAAGAACATTATAGAACCCCACAAATATATGCCATCAAACCCACACTAAGTTTTTCTGCAATTCAACCTCCACTTATCTGGACACCCTGAATTTTCAGGGTCACGCTAAGTTCATCTGTCATGAGGGCAAGTGTGATGGAGGGTGTGTTAGAGTAGAATAGATGATAGTTCATCTGGTTCTATTAACCTCTCACTCTTACAAATTGTGTGAAAACATTTGAGCATGAGAGTTCATTCCAAGGCTCTCTCAAGAGCACCTTGTAAGAGATTTGTGCTAGCAAGGAGCCTTGAAGGATAAGCTTCATGAGCATCATGATAAATCTCTTTTGCCTGGATCATTACAATTGCTCCTAACTGGCTTTCCCATTTCCACTCTTTTCTCATTCTTCCGAACCCATCTCCACATAGCAGCTGGCATTATATTAAAAGATAAAACTTGATTATGTCCTTCCTTTACTTGAAATTCCTCAATGGCTTCCCACTGCACTTAGAAGAAAAAAAAAATTCCCAATTTCTTACTATGGTTTAGAATGCCCTGGCTTGAGGAAACTTTTTTCCAACCTCTTCTCATGCACAGATCCAGACACATAGATTTTATTTAATTTCTCTAACCTGCTAATAACTTCTTTTCTTATGGGTTTTGTCCATGGCACTTTTCTTCCTATAATATTCTAACCCCATATAGTGGACCATGTAGTTACCTCTTCAATATCCTTTGTCCTCTTTTCCAGGGGATTGAGTCTCCTATGTCACAGTGGACTCTGCTTAGTATAAACCAATCAGGGTCAACCCATCCCTCTTGCTCTAAAAGGCCTAAACCAAACATGGCTATAGAGGTTGGTTCAAGGTTCAAGGATAAGTCCAATTAATGAGCAAAACTCGGGATTTTCCTTCTGTTTGTCTGTTTGTCTCTTCCCCCTGCATGTGAATAAAGAAGCAAATGGCCCAGTTGCTGCTAGTGAATAACTATTAGCCTGTGGTCAAAACAGACACATGGAAGAGAGCAGAGCCAAGAGTAATACAGAGAAGTGGAGTTGGAGCCTTGATCAAATTGATCCTGAAGGCATAATGCCTTGAGAATTTTCAGCTACGTGAACCAAAAAAAATTTCCCTTTATTGTTTAAACCAGTTTGGGTTAATTTAATGTGACTAATAATGTTGTTTAAAGTGTCACTGGCAACATAAATATATTAGTTACTTCTATGGAATCAGTTTTGTTTGTTTCTTGTTTGTTTTTTGTTTTGCATTAGGTATGCCTTTGTTACTAAGCCTTTATTACTTTGTTACTATATATTTCTACTCTTTTTTTTTTTTTCCTTTTAGGCTCTTGTGGGAACTTGGTTGTTAGGGTATGCACTCAGCTTTCAGTGGTGACAAGGCTTCATTTATACATTAAATCTACT
The DNA here is from genome assembly GCF_011764305.1 of Mustela putorius furo. Lineage (NCBI taxonomy): Eukaryota > Metazoa > Chordata > Mammalia > Carnivora > Mustelidae > Mustela > Mustela putorius. The sequence goes on from NW_025421424.1 coordinate 4,223,388, forward strand.
CTTTTTTAGATAGCGATTTGAGGTGGCTCTCTGATGCCTCCAATCTGTGTGTAAACATAGACAAAGATGTGGGCACCAAAACCCTGTGTGTACTTCTACATGAGGGGCCATCACGATGACCCAGGATATGCCTATATTAATTTGTTAAATAATCAACAAAACAAACACACTTGAAAATCCTCATAGAGAACTCATGTACCCTCAGGAAGACTCCCACAGTCTGTGGAGTTCGTACTGAAAACCACTGAAACACTCAGGATTTGGAGTCAGAGACGTAGGTTTGAGCCCTGGCTCCCTGCTTTCCTGCTCTGTGACCTTGACAAAGATTGCCTTCTCTGGACCCTTGGTTTCCTTGTCTCCCACTGGAAAAACTTTTATGAGGTATCTGCTGTGAGCCAGGACTATAGCACCTTCCTTCTCAACCTAAAAGTGTTGTTTTAGGGATCAAGTGAGGTCATTTAGGAGGAAGGATTGTACAAAACAAAAGCATAGTACAGTTGCTAATTATTTTGTTTTCTGATACTTTCTTTCCTTCTGAGCTGGACAGGCTCCTTTACACTCTTCAAAATTTGACTCCAAGGTGCATCTCACACTTCCCCTCTGCAATTTTATCAAACCTTCTATAAATCTAACAGGTCTCTCACTTGCCTGTTTACCTGGCTCTCTCTTCTCCCCTGCCATGATATGGGTTAGGTCAGGGCTAGGGCCCAGCACAGTGCCTGGAACACAGGAAGTAGACAAAGTGCATGCTTGTTAGCAGATGGATCTGAAGGCTGTGGGTAGGGAAGATGAGGCCTGAGAAGTCAGGACATAAAAATCAGACCTCTCTTCCCCACTCAGTGATTTTGTCTGAGCTTGGCTCAATTGGCACCTCCCATTGCTGGCCTCTACCACAACTCACATGTCAGTCCACCTCAAAACAAACCAACAATAACAGCAACAGCAAGCCATGATTTTGCTCTGAAAATTGTGACTGAATCAGGGCTTTGCTTCTCCAAGAACCTTTCTGGGACTGGTTTGGCAAATTTGATGCTGCTTCCATCTTTGGGGCCACTAGTCCCTTTCCCAAGGTCCAGCACAGTGACAAGGGTGGCTCCCTGACTCTATTCAGGGCCATCAAGAGGGCGTGCTCCTGGACTGGCTTCCTCAACTGAGAGAGAAGGGCTGGAGGACTGGGTTAGCAGCAGCTATGCCAGGAAAGGAGGGAAGGGTAGGGAAGAAGAGAAAGGGGCTAGATTTCCTGAATCTCCCTGGCCTGTTCCCCAATCCAGGGTGGAGTAGGGTGGAGAGAGAGAAAGAAAAAGAGAGAGAGAGAGAGAAGCCATTCCACACTCTGCTGAGCCCAGATGGCAGGTCCGTGAGAACCATTTAATTGTCCACAGGGAGAGGACATCTCACTTTGGCAGAAGACATAAACTAATCAGAAGCAGCACCCACTTCTCCTCCCTCTTTCCCTCCCTCTGTGAATTCAGTTTGATGGGTACAAGATGAGGTGCCAGGGCTTTGATCCCTGGACCTGCTGCCCAGCCTCAAGTATAGGACATTCAGAAACAACTCAAGGAATTTTCTGTTTGGGAGTGGGAAGGGGAGTTCTGTGAGGCCACCTTGGCCAGGGCTCTCCCTTGAACTATCAGCAAGCCTAGCTCTTCCTACTCCCAGCCAGAAAGCTTTCATTGTGCTGGCAGACTTCATGCTGGGGACACTTGCAGAAAAAGTTAAGAGGGTGTAGAGACAGCTCAGGGTTTTGGAGATAGCATGCCAATGAGAAAAATCCACCATTTATTTCATAGAGTGACACCATCACATGATAGCTGAATGGCCTCAGGAAGGTCAGATAACCTCTGTGAACCTTACTTTCCTCCTCTACGAAATGATCAAGATACATCCCTAATAGTAGTGTAGTAATGTAGGAAAGGTCTCATTCAGGACTCAACTGTAACAATTTTTTTTTCTCAGTCTGACAGGATATGGAGACCAAAGCTTGGGCTCCACTTTGTAATCCTCTGCCCAAAGTTGTTGTTGTTTAATATGCAGATTTTCTTCTCCCGCCTCCTTTTACCATCCAGTTCTTGTTATTTTTTTGCCCATGTCAATCATATTAGTCTTATTATTCCTATAATTTTTATTGTAAAAATCCATTATGCATTAGCTACTACGTATAAACAATCAAAGCAAATTCACATCTGTTCTTGTTAACCTAGAAAATGTCTGTCTTAGGCAAAAATACTCCTTATGATTTTTGTAAGAAAAGGGTTTTGACTCTAAATACAGTTTTAAGAATTATGTTTTTTAATTTAAATTTTATTTAAACTTCAAACATTAAATATATATATTTGGAAAGATATATTTGCAAAACATATAGTATATTGCAAGCACCACAGAGTATGCCCAGCCCTACACACAGTGGCATATGAATTTCAATCAGGATAGTTGAGTATATGGCTTTGCATTGGAACAGATTGAAACCACAGTGAATTCTGTAACCCCAGATGGGTTTCTGAAACATGTTGCATGTAAATGGTTGACTTGAACAGAGAATTCTATTTGAATCCCCCCCCCCTTTTTCTTTTTTGGACATTCAGCAGCTGTCAGGTGTTTTCAGAGGCCTTGAGCCCTGTCCCTGGCTATTCTTTGCCTGTGGCCATGGGGTTCCCCTGCCCCCATCCATTCTTCAGAAAGGATATGACTGAAGAATCCCCTCTCCTTCTCTCTTTGACATAGTGACTCCCAATGCCTGATGAGTAGTCTCTGTCCATCCCTATGACATCACTAACCACTTTTTCTCATTGCTAAGAAACAGGTTTGAAAGCTACACTGGTGGTGGTGGGGTGTGCAGTGGGGAGAATACATCCCCTTCCTTTCTCTCCTGCTCTACCATTTATTCCCACATTCCTTCTCTCTTAAACTGTCCCCACCACACCAAAGCCTGGATGAGGATTTTAAGCACAGTCCAGAGGCAGCTAGCAAGTTGAGTCTCACTCAACTTTCAGTACAAGCCAGCCAGAGCCAGAGGGTGACCGGGGGTGAACTAGATCCCACCTAACCTTCCTGAAGTCACAGAGCTAGATTCCATTCCAGTCCCAGCTCTCACAAACTTCCCAGAGAAGTCACTTGTCCCTCTTACCAGCCCACTGTTTCTTCCACTCTAAAATCAGTGGGAAGACTGAGATGATTCCCTGTCTGCATCAATCAAGACTCTCCAGGGAATGCTCGGCTTTGAGTAGGGCCACTAGGTGGCAGTACTTGGAAGGACACAGAAGGGAACCCATGACTGACAGGAAGTGCTCTGAAACATTTAGGGCCTCTGAGAGGCCCAGGTGCAGCCTGAGGGAATAGCTGCCAAGATCACTCATTCAGCTTGTCCCCCCGACATGTACTGATGACCAACATTTGGCCATCTTCTCCCGCCCTTCTCCTGCCTCTTCTTGGAGCTTCCCACAGAGATAGGTGTACATCCCTTCTCCTTTTCCGAGCAAACTCTCATACATTTGACTCAGCTTAAACAGGTCTCTTACGAAGCTTTCCCTGGAAAATCCTCTCTCCCTTACTTCTCAGATGGCATTTATTGTTGTTACTTTTGTCTCCTCACTGCCCTTAATCTGCACCTTGACCAAGCCATGTTCCACCCCAGAATGACCATTCCCCTGCCTGTCTCCTTACTGGATTATGAAGTCCTTGAGGGTATAGAGACCAGGTTTTCTTCATCTCTGTCTCCCCAGAGCCCAGCATGGGACTGTTATAAAGCCTGCTGCTATGTATCTTCTTTTCTGATGAATTACTCCATGAACAGGCTTGGGAAGACCAGATTAACCTCTTTACTGATGCCTTTGATCTGCTTTTTTTTTTTTTTTTTTGTAATTCTTAGTATTAAGCAATACACCTTTCTTAATTGTGATGATCAAGCATTACTTTGATGTGGCTTAAGCTTGGAACTCTTGGTTCAAACAAATACCTATAACTACCGAGATATATTAAAACAAATGAAAGTAAAACTACTTGACTTGAAGCTGGGATAGGAAGGCTTGGAGCCTCACCTACCTTCTCCTACTTCTGGTCAGAGAGCACCTCCTTAGACTCTGAGGGTCCTGTAGACATGGTTTGAAAACCATTACTCTGGTTGTTATATTCATTTCTCTTCTGTTTATTTCCAGTTCACAGAAAAGATGAATGACTGAGGAAAGACTGCATTTCCTGCAGGCAGAAAGTGTGTTACTCTCATCATACAACCTTTGCAAACAACTTTTGCACACACTCAATGGATCTATGATTAATTGAATTGTGTGGAGTTGAATTAAAATGGCAGGTAGACTTTGAAACCAAATATTCCCAAGCTAGACATGGGATGTGGCCGAGGAAATGGTTAGCCTGACAGTCACCTCTACCCTGAATTCACTGTGATCTCTGAATCAGAGAGAGCTGGGATGGCCAAGTGGTCAACGGTCCCTACTGCAGACCTGGGTAATTTGATCTGTGATGTAGCTTTAGTCGATGTGAATATCCTACCTCAGTCAGTGTATAGCTATACAAATATGAAAAGATTGATAAATTACCATCATGTTGAAGAATCTAAGAGTCAGAAGGTGTCATTGGGTTCAGCTAGGCTGATGAAAGGAAGAACCCTTCCTCTAGCAGTCCTGACAGTGAGTGTGCTCTAATAGTGACAGGGAGCTCACTCCTTTGAGGGGCAGCATGACCATTGCCAGAGAGGGCTCCTTTCCATCCACCTCTATCTTCAGTCTCTCCATGTAGAGGGTTCCTCCCTTCCCTAGATAAATTTTCTCAGTCTCTCAGTGTTTTTTTTTTTTTAATTTCTCCCTTAAATTGGCATCTCTTTAAATCTGTCCTTTCCTTTACAGTCAAGCCTCCTGATAGAATATGGTATATTCTCTCTCTATTTCCTCTGTTTCTATTGTTTCTACTTCCTCACCTCAGTCCATTGCTATCTGGCTTATGTTTCCACCACTCCATTGACACTACTCTTGACTGTCTTTCTCTTGCTAAGTCCGATACTTAGACACTGTTAACTTCCCACCTGAAACCCTTGCCTTTCTTGATATTTCTCTTTTTTTTTTTCAAATTAAATTTATTTATTTTCAGCATAACAGTATTCATTATTTTTTCATCACACCCAGTGCTCCATGCAATCCATGCCCTCTATAATACCCACCACCTGGTACCCCAACCTCCCACCCCCCCACCACTTCAAACCCCTCAGATTGTTTTTCAGAGTCCATAGTCTCTCATGGTTCACCTCCCCTTCCAATTTCCCCCAACTCCCTTCTCCTAACTCCCCATGTCCTCCATGCTATTTGTTATGCTCCACAAATAAGTGAAACCATATGATAATTGACTCTCTGCTTGACTTATTTCACTCAGCACAATCTCTTCCAGTCCTGTCCATGTTGCTACAAAAGTTGGGTATTCATCCTTTCTGATGGAGGCATAATACTCCATAGTGTATATGGACCACATCTTCCTTATCCATTCATCTGTTGAAGGGCATCTTGGTTCTTTCCATAGTTTGGTGACCGTGGCCATTGCCGCTATAAACATTGGGGGTACAGACGGCCCTTCTTTTCACGACATCTGTATCTTTGGGGTAAATACCCAGGAGTGCAATGGCAGGGTCATATGGAAGTTCTATTTTTAATTTCTTGAGGAATCTCCACACTGTTCTCCAAAGAGGCTGCACCAACTTGCATTCCCACCAACAGTGTAAGAGGGTTCCCCTTTCTCCACATCCCTTCCAACACATGTTGTTTCCTGTCTTGTTAATTTTGGCCATTCTAACTGGTGTAAGGTGATATCTCAATGTGGTTTTAATTTGAATTTAATTTGAGGAGTTCATTATAGATCCTGGATATCAACCTTTTGTCTGTACTGTCATTTGCAAATATCTTCTCCCATTCCGTGAGTTGCCTCTTTGTTTTGTTAACTGTTTCCTTTGCTGTGCAGAAGCTTTTGATTTTGATGAAGTCCCAAAAGTTTATTTTCGCTTTTGTTTCCTTTGCCTTTGGAGACATATCTTGAAAGAAGTTGCTGTGTCTGATATCGAAGAGATTATTGCCTATGTTCTCCTCTAGGATTCTGATGGATTCCTGTCTCACGTTGAGTCTTTTATCCATTTTAAGTTTATCTTTGTGTACGGTGTAAGAGAATGGTCGAGTTTCATTCTTCTACATATAGCTGCCCAGTTTTCCCAGCACCATTTATTGAAGAGTCTGTCTTTTTTCCACTGTATATTTTTTCCTGTTTTGTTGAAGATTAATTGACCATAGAGTTGAGGATCCATATCTGGGCTCTCTGCTCTGTTCCACTGGTCTATGTGTCTGTTTTTATTCCAGTACCATGCTGTCTTGGTGACTACAGCTTTGTAATAAAGCTTGAAATCAGGTAATGTGATGCCCCAGTTTTATTTTTGTTTTTCAACATTTCCTTATCGATTCGGGGTCTCTTCTGATTCCATACAAATTTCTGGATTATTTGCTCCAGCTCTTTGAAGAATACTGGTGGAATTTTGATCGGAATGGCATTAAAAGTATAGATTGCTCTAGGCAGTATAGACATTTTAACAATGTTTATTCCTCTGATCCAAGAGCATGGAATGGTTTTCCATCTTTTTGTGTCTTCTTCAATTTTCCTTCATGAGTGTTCTGTAGTTCCTCAAGTACAGATCCTTTACCTCTTTTGTTAGGTTTATTCCCAGGTATCTTATTGTTCTTGGTGCTATAGTAAATGGAATCGATTCTCTAATTTCCCTTTCTGTATTTTGATTGTTAGTGTATAAGAAAGCCACTGATTTCTGCATATTGACTTTGTATCCTGCCATGTTGCTGAATTGCTGTATGAGTTCTAGTAGTTTGGGGGTGGAGTCTTTTGGGTTTTCCATATAAAGAATCATGTCATCTGCGAAGAGAGAGAGTTTGACTTCTTCATTCCCAATCAGAAGTCATTATCAATGGTTGTATGCCAATAAGCTTAGCAACCTTGATGAAATGGATGCATTCCTGGAAAACTATAAACTCCCAAAATGGAACCAGGAAGAAATCGACAACCTGAATAGACCGATATCTAGTAACAAGATTGAAGCAGTGATCAAAAACCTCCCAAAAAACAAGAGCCCAGGACCTGATGGATTCCCTGGGGAATTCTACCAAACTTTCAAAGAAGAAATAACACCTATACTCCTGAAGCTGTTTCAAAAAATTGAAGCAGAAGGAAAACTTCCAGACTCTTTTTATGAAGCCAGCATTACTCGGATCCCCAAACCAGGCAAAGACCCTACAAAAAAGGAGAATTTCAGACCAATATCACTGATGAATATGGATACTAAGATTCTCAACAAGATCCTAGCAAACAGGATCCAACAGCACATTCAAAAGATTATCCACCATGACCAGGTGGGATTCATCCCTGAGCTACAAGGATGGTTTCAACATTTGCAAATTAATCAATGTGATAGAACAAATTAATATGAGAAGAGAGAAGAACCACATGGTCCTCTCAATTGATGCAGAAAAAGCATTTGACAAAATCCAGCATCCATTTCTGATTAAAATGCTTCAAAGTATAGAGATAGAGAGGGAACATTCCTGAACTTCATAAAATCTATCTATGAAAGACCCACAGCAAATATCATCCTCAATGGGAAAAAGCTTGCAGCCTTCCCATTGAGATCAGGAACACGACAAGGATGCCCACTTTCACCACTCTTGTTCAACATAGTATTCGAAGTCCTAGCAATAGCAATCAGACAACAAAGAGAAATAAAAGGTATCCAAATTGGCAATGAAGAAGTCAAACTTTCTTGATATTTCAAGACAACTTTCTCTCCTGGTTTGTTTCTTGCTTCTTTGGCTTCTTCTTCACTCCCTTCTTGGTTTGCAATTCAGTCAGTCCTCTATCTTTTCATCTTACCCCACCTACTCTCCCTGGACCACTTCATCTACTCTTTTGTCTTCAATTACCAACATTATCCTTTATGTTATCATAAACATTAGCATCAAGTCCTTTTGTTGATCTTCTTAGCAAAATCATGTCATTTCTACCTCCCAGGATCACTCAAATCCACTCCCTCTTCTCCATTCTCTTGCCACTCCCTAATTTCTTTCTCATCACTTTTAGATTTCTGCTACTGTTCTGTTTTCAGCTTTGCTTCTATAAAAACCATTCTGCACAGTGCTATAGACCTAAAATATAATTTAGACCACGTTGCTCCTTCAATTCAAACTTTCTATAATGTCCATTACTTGAATGATAACACACAAAATAATTTACAAAACCTTATGCAAGGCTTTCCTTATACAAGTCCCCTTACGCCCTGGTCCTCTCTCTACCTCTCTAGCTCCCATCTCCCTTTATGACATAATTCAAATTCCATTTCATAGAAAAGCTAAATTTTTCCAAGTTTCCACTTTGATCTCTTTCAGACATATATTTTTTCAGAGTAGAACCTCCTTCTTACCTGTCCTTCCTACCTGTGCTTCTCTATATTCTTTAAAACTCAGGTCAACTAGAAAACTTCCTAGTCAGAGTTTTCTCTGACCCTTCCGAGTCTAGCTAAGTGCCTCTCACAAGTTTCCTGTGTAGCCTGTTCACACTTCTGTCTTAACATTATTCAAACTATATTGGAAATGTGCACTTGATGTCATCTCCATAAACTATACCCTCTGACCTTGTGGGTGCCTATAGAAAAAATAGTTTAAAAGAAAATTCTGTCTTCCCAGTACATAACTTGAACCTGGAAGGTACTAAGTACTCCGTAATGCCTAGAATAACTTAATACCTCCAACAACATTCCTACTAGTTTCTTCTTTATGGGTACAATTTATGGCTATACAATTCCATTTGAAGGTCACCACTTTTTGGAATACTGTATGGTAGTCACAGCATTCCTATTGTTTATGACTATAACTTGGGAGAAGACATGGCCATTTTCTCCCAAAATCCCTCCCATTTTTACAGCACCAATCCATTCCTCTTTGATGGTAAAGATGTCTAGTCTCTTTCTATCTTTCCTAATACATTCACCCTCTATATAACACAAATGCCAGTGAAGCAGATTACAAACTTACCAGATGCTCTCCTTTAGAAGAATAAGATATCTAGCAGAGTTTAGAGCACATACCCCCAATAATAGTTTAATATCTTAGATTCTGAACTGGTTTTTGAATGTAGATTAGGAAAATATCATTGATGTCCATCTTCTGGCTCAGCAAATATGTAGTAGTATAGCCCAACAAGATCTCTCCTGTTTCTCCATTTATTACCAAACAAAGTCTCTGTCCCTCTGTATATATCCTCCTAATACATTGCTACTTTTCAGAAGACTGTCTTGGAGAGTGACATTTTTGTACCCACTTAGTCCTGCCCTCCCTTTTTCCTCTTCTTTCTCTTTTTTCTACTCCATTGCTGCTGCTTCTTTTCTTTCCTTCTTTTTCTTCTTCTCCTTCTCTTCCTCCTCTTCTTCCTTCCCCTCCTTCTTCTTCCTCATCCATCTACCCATCCATGTATTTATTTTATTGAGGTATAATTGACATTCAGTTCTATGTGATTTGACATGTATACACTATAACTGATCACCACAATAAGTCTAGTTACCATCTGTCATCTTACAGAGTTAATACAACATTATTGACTATATTCCCCATGCTGTATGTTGCATACACATGACATTTATTTTATAACTGAAAGTTTGTAGTTATTAATCCTCTTCACCCATTTTGTGCCCACTCCCACCATCTCCACTCCCCTGCCCAGCAACCACCAATCTGTTCTTTGTATTTATGAATCTGGATTTTGTTTTATTTTTTAGATTACACATGTAAGTGAAATGTTGTGGTATTTGTCTTTCCTTATCTGACTTAGTATAATACCCTCAAGGTCCATCCATGTCTTCACAAATGCAAGATTTCATTCTTTTTATGACTAAATAATATTCCATCATAATATATTCTGAATAATAAAATATTACATATATACTATTAAATAAATAAATAAATATATATATACATATATATATATATATTCATCCATTCATTCATTGATAAACACTTAGGTTGTTTCCACATCTTGGCTATTATAAATTATGCTGCAATGAACATAGGGGTGCATATATTTTTTAAAATTAATGTTTTTGTTTTTTCAGACAGATACCAAGTAGTGGAACTCCTAGATCATACGGTAACTCTAGCTTTAATTTTTTTTTTTTTGAGGAAAAAAATTTTTCTGTTTTCTGTTACAATTACATTAATTTACATTTCCACCAGGGTTCTCTTTTCTCCACATCCTTGCCAACAGTTGTTGTTTCTTGTTTTTCTGATTTTAGTTGGTCCCAATAATTTATTTTTGTTTTTGTTGCCCTTGTCTTTGGAATCAGATCCAAAAAGCATCACTAAGACCAACGTTAATAAAATTACCACTGTTGTTTTCTCCTAAAAATGTTATGGTTTCAGGTCTTAGATTCAAGTCTTTAATCCATTTTGAGTTATTTATTTATTTATTTTAGAGAGAAAGAGAGAGAGAGAGTGCACAAGTGGGGAGAGGGTCAGAGGGGAGAGAATCTTCAAACAGACTGCAACTGAGCACAGAGCCTGACATGGGGCTAAATTTCATGACCCATAAGATCATGACCTGAGCCAAAACCAAGAGTTGAATGCTCAACTGACTGAGCCACCAAGGCACCCCAAGTTAATTTTGGGTATGGTGTGAGATAGTGATCTAGTTTTATTCCTATGCATATGGCTTTCCAGTTTTCCCAACACCATTTATGGAGGAGATAAATGTTCTTTCCCCATTGTATATTCTTTCCTCCTTTCACATAAAGTAATTGACCCTATATATGTCTGTTTAATTCTAGACAGTTCTCCATTGCTTTGTGTGTCTTTATGCCAATACCATACTGTTCTGGCACTATATACTATAGCTTTGTAGAATAGTTTGAATCCAGGGAACCTTTTACCTCCAACTTTGTTCTTCTTCCTCAAGAGTGTTTTGGCTATTTAGAGTCTTTTGTGAAGAATTTGGAATTATTTGCTCTAGTTCTGTGAAAAATGCCATTGGCATTTTTGCATTGGATATGTATATTGCTTTGAGTACTATGAACATTTTAACAGTCCATGAACATGGAATATCTTTCCATTTATTTGTGTCTTCTTTAATTTTTTTCACCAATATCTTATGGTTTTCAGTTTATAGGTCTTTCAACTCCTTGGTTAAATTTATTCCTGAGTATTTTATTCTCTTATACATAATTGTAAATATGATTGTTTTCTTGTTTTTTCCTTCTAAATTTTTATTATTAGTGTATAGACACACAACATATTTTTGTATATTAACTTTATATCCTGAAAATTTACTGAATTTATTTATTCTAATTTTTTGGTATTTAGGATTTTCTATATATAGAGTCATATAGTGATGCATTATTTTCTCTCTATATATAGTCATATAGTGACAGCATTATTTCTTCCTTTCAAATGTTCATGTCTTTTATTTCTTTCTCTTTCCTGATTGCTTTGGCTAGGACTTCTAATACCATGTTGAATAAAAGTGGGGGTAATAGGCATTCTTATTTTGTTCTTGATCTTAGAGGAAAGCTTTCAACTTTTAATCATTGAGTATGATAGCACCTATGGGTTTTTCATATATGGCCCTTATTATGTTGAAGTATATTCCTTCTATAAACACTTGGTTGAGAGTTTTTAATCATAAGTTGATGTTAAATTTTTTCAAATGCTATTTCTGCATCTATTGAGATGATTTTATTATTTTAATCCTTTACTTCATCAATGTGTTATCTTACATTGATTGATTTGCAAATGTTGAACCATTCTTGTATCCCTGATATAAATCATACCTGACCATGGTGTATGAATCTTTTAATATACTGTTGAATTCAGTTTGCTAATATTTTGTTGAGAAGTTTTGCATCTATCTTCATCAGGGTATTGATTTGTAATTTTCTTTCTTGTGGTGTCCTTGTCTGGTGTTGGTATTAGGGTGATGCTTGCTATGTAAAATGAGTTTGGAAGTTTTCCCTCCTCTTCAGTTTTTTGGAAGAGTTTGAAAAGAATAGGTATTAAAGCTTTGAATGTTTGATAGAATTCGCCAGTGAAGCCATCTGTTCCTGGACTTTTTTTGTGAGGGAGGTTTTGATTACTGAGTCAATCTCTGTAGATCCAGTTGTATTTTCTATTTCTTTACAGTTCAGTATTAGAAGACTGTAAATTTCTAGGAATTTATCCATTTTTTCCAGGTCGTCAAATTTGTCGTCATATAATTGTTCATAGTAGTCTCTTATGATCCTCCTATGTCTGTGGTATCAGTTGTAACCTTTCTTTAATTTCTGATTTTACTTACTTGAGCCCCCCTCTTTGTTAGATCTGTTAATTTTATGTTTTCAGAGAACCAGTTCTTAGTTCCACTGATCTTTTCTATTGTCATTTTAGTCTCTATTTCATTTATTTCCACTCTGATCTTTACTATTTCCTTCCTTCTAAATTTGGACTTTGTTCTTTTTTTGTTTTGTTTTCTAGTCCCATTAAGTATAAAGTTAAGTTTTTTATTTGATACTTCTCTTGTTTCTTAAGGTAACCCTGTATTGCTATGAGCTTCCCTCTTAGAACTGCTTTGGCAGCATACCATAGGGTTTGATATATTGTTTTCCTATTTTCATTGGCCTGCAGGTATTTTTAAGTTTCATCTTATATTTCTTCTCTGACCCAGTAGTTGTTCAGTAACATGTTGTTTAATTTCATATTTGTAATTTTTCTACTTTTCTTCTTGTACTTGATTTCTAGTTGTATACCCTTGTCATCAGAAAAGATGCTTGATATGATGTCAACCTTCTTGAATTTATTGAGACTTGTCTAATGACCTAACATATAATTTATCCTGGAGAATGTTACATATGCCCTTGAGAAGTGCATTCTGCTGATGCTGGATGGAATGTTCTATATATACATATTAAGTCCATCTGTTCTAATGTGTCATGTAAGACCAATGTTCCTAATTGATTTTCTGTTTGGATGATCTATCCATATGTAAATGGAATCTTGAGAGTCCCTATTTATTATTTTATTGCTGTCATTTTGTCTCATTAGGTCTGTTAATTTCTGCTTTATATATTTTGGTACAACTATGTTGGTATGTATACGTACTTACAAGTGTTATATCTTGCTGGATCGACTCCTTTATCATTATGTAATGTCCCTCTATGTCTTTCATTCAGTTTTTATTTTAAAGCTTATTTTGTCTGATAAAGCCAGCTTTTTCTTCCATTTCCATTTGCATATAATATCTTTTTCCATCTCTTTACTTTTAGTCTGTGTGTGTCCTTACTTCTGAAGTGAGCCTCTTGTAGACAGTATATAGAAGTGTCGTGTTTTGTTTTGTTTTTATACATTCAGCCACTCCATGTTTTTGATTGGAGAATTTAGTCCATTTATTTTTAAAAGTAATTATTGATAGGTACATACTCATTGCCATTTTGCCAGTTGTTTTTGACTGTTTTTGTAGTTCTTTGTTCATTTCTTTTTCTCTTTCTCTCTTTCCTTATGGTGTGATGACTTTCTTTAGTGTTGTGTTTAGATATCTTTCTGATTTTCTTTTGTGTATTTCCTATAAGTTTTTGCTTTTTGGTTACTGTGACATTCACATATATCATTCTATGTATATAATAGTCTATTTTAAGTTGATAGCAACTTAAGCCTGGACACTATCCAAAACTCTACATTTTATCCCTCCCCATTTTATATATTTGATGTCACTTTACATCTTTTTATTTTATGTGTCCCCTATCTAATTTACTGCCCCTTCTTTTTCTCTTCTCCCCTTGGGACCTCTATATTACAAATGTTATTCTGCTCGATGTAATATAGAAGTCTCTCAAGTTATCTTAATATTTTTATTTTTTTAAAAAGATTTTGTTTATTTATTTGAGAGAGAGAGAGCATGAGCAGGGGAAGAGGGAGAAGCAGACTCCCTGCTGTCAGGGAGCCCAATTCAGGGTTCGATCCCAAGACCCTAGGACCATGACCCGAGCCAAAGACAGACACTTAACCATCTGAGCCACACAGGTGCCCCTCAAGTTTTCTTAATTTTTTAAAGTTCCCTTTTCTTTTTGCTGCTCTGTCTGAGTGAGCCCCATTGCTTTATCTTCAAGCTTGCTAGTACACTCTTCTACTTAATCCAATCTACTATTGAACCCCCTGGAGTATTTTTCAGTTTGGTTATTGTATTTTTTAGCACTGTGACTTCTATTTGGTACTTGCTTATGTTTTCTATCTTTTTGTTGAGATTCTCACTTTGTTTACCTGTTCTTTTTCTGAGTTTGGTGAGTATCTTTATGACCATTACTTTGAATTCTTTATTCAAATTCTTTACCAGGTAGATTACTTATATTCATATTATATAGGTCTTTTTCTAGGATTTTATCTTGTTCTTTTCTTTGGAACATATTTCTCTGTTTCCTCATTTTGTAAACCCTCTGTGTTTGTTTTTATGTACTAGGTGAAACAGCTACCTCTCTCAGTCTTGAAGAAGTGACCTTGTTCAGGTGATGATCTTTCTCACTCAATCTTGTCCAAGTTATTTGTTGTCTGTCAAAGCTTTGTGATTGTCTAACTGGCTGATTTATTCTTGATATTCCCTCATTGTTGTGCCAAGTCTTGTCAGTGATTCAAGGAAAAAAAATCTCATTTGGAATCTAGTTTCTGGCTGATCAGAAGCAAGACCCTTGGGCAGCAGCTCTTAAAGTATGCAAATATATAGTGTCCCATGGTGTCACAATTATGACCTTTGCTGGTCTCCAGACCAAAAGATCTGGTGTCCCCTGGGGCTCAGCATGATGAGCAGATAAGCTCCTTTCTGGGAAGTTTTGTCAAGCTGTAGAAAGGCCAAAGGTGTGCACACTGCTTACACTCTCTGAGTGCACCTTTTAACCTCCATATGTGTGGGAAACCTAGAGGCTATCTCTCAGGCTGAAGCCACAGGATAAGTAAATAGGAATTTTTCACAGGAAGACCAGGTTGTGTTTTAGTCTGCATCTGTGCAGTGCCCGGGAGTGGTGGACTGCCAAGAACTGTCTTTCCAATTGCTACAGTTCTGTGGAGCTCTGGAGCACCAGTTTTCTTGTCCACCAAGGCCAAGTAATCAAGGTTGTCTCCTGTGTAAATTTCTCATGCCGGTTAGCTTTGTAAGGCAACTAGAAAGTGTTGGGAGTGGGCTCACTCACCATCTTCAGAAAGGCAGCAGGAAAATGTCCTCACTGTCTAAGCCTGTGGGCTTCAGCAGTGCAGCTGGAGAGTCGCTTGTCTGTGTGCACTCTTGCGCTTTAGGCTGGGAGTGGGAAAATGCCACAAACACTTGTGCTTGCTAGCTCTTTTTAGAGGGCATAGAGAGTGTTGCAACTGGCCATGTTTCCTGCCCTCAGCAAGTGCCATGACCATTCACCCCCCACATATCGCAGTAATGCAGTGGGGGGGTGTCATATCCAAGCTTGCTTGTCTGTGCTAGCAGCTATGTGGAGAGAACACAACAGCATCTGCTGGTGCCTCCATGTCTAGGGAGCATCTTGACCATCCCCTGCCCCTCCAGCTGATGTTCCCAGGCCAGCAAATGAAGTCCCTTCAAGTATAGTCTAGGTGACTTTCAAAGTGCTATTTTTCACTTGGTCTCAAGAATAAGACCATATAAGAGGCCTCCAAGAAGGGAATGTCACTTTCCTATAGTACATTGCAACCCCTGGACATCTCTCCCATTGGTTTTCCAAACCACACATTCTGGGGGCATGTCGCTTTGATGCATTTCTCAGGGACCAGTGTGTTTAATATGGGCACCAACCCTTTGCTCCTCTGGGAGAAGGATCTCTCTGGTGAAGGGTTTTTTTGTTTGTTTGTTTGTTTTTTGTTTTTTTTGCAAGAATGTGTCTCTGCCTTTCCTCCCATCTTGATGTGGTTCTTTTACCCTTTGTTATGGAGAGAAGTTCATCTAGTTTTCAAATCTTTTTCAGAGGGAAACTATCCATATGTAGCTGCAGATTTGGTGTATCTCTGAAAGAAGTGAGTTCATGATCTGCACAGGCTGCTATCTTGAACCATTCTTTCCCTTCCCTTTCCTGCCTTCTCTCTCTCTCTTTTTAATTTTCTACATGAGCTGGAGAATTGGTAACTAAAAGAAAGACTTTAGAAGTCAACTTTCTCATTTCATTAATGAGAAATATAGGCCCTTAAGGATAAAACGACTTGCCTACTAGAAGTAATATTACAGCTAATGTTTATTATGTATTTACTCTGCTAAGCTCATTCTCTCTCTCTCTCTCTCTCTCTCTGTGAGTCTATACACATATATATATACACACAATACCTTATTTTACCTTCACAACAATCCTATGGGAGAACTATAATTAGTATTCCTGGTATTCATAGATGAGGAAACTGAGGCCTGGGAAGATGAATTACCATGCCCAAAGTCACACAGCTTACAGCTTGTAAGAAGCAAAGCAGGGTTTCCAACAGAGGTTGCTTGACTCAAGAGCCATTTCTTTTGACTACCAAGCCCTGCTGCCTAATACTACAAGGCTACTTATTTCTGCATTGGTTTTAAATATATTTTATTTTCATTTCTGATTGCTCTTAACTTGGCAATAGCTAAAAAATGCTGGCTAAGCAGTTAATGGGCTTAAGGGTTTATAAACAAACTATGCACTGTACAAAGGACCACCTATTTTAAATGTTAAGAATTTTTATGTAGTTCAAATTATCTGTACTGTGAGCATGGGTTTTCATATATTGACCTTCCTAGAACAAGACCCACCTGTTTTAGAAATAAGCAGTCCAGAAGATAGGAAGCGTTATTTGTAACTAAGTGGAAAATTCCCCCATGGCTATGAAGTTAAATTACAAAAGGACTGATTAAGGAAAGTAAAGAGAGTGCTATTAGTCCTTTTTGTGCAAGCTCTGTTTGCCCAAGCCAAACAGTTGCCATTTCTGAACAGAAGTCAAACACCTGTTGCTTCAGAAAGGAAAATTTCAGACCTGGCTTTTCAGAGCTATGGCTGATAAGACCATGAAAAGCTTCCAAAAATTGACATCTGGGCCCAAACATTTATCTCCCCTTCTGCTTATTTTCTTTATCTGTATGTGTGCTTTAGCTGGAAACATAGATTATGACTCTAGCTCAGAACTCACTCCCTTCTTCATTTCTGGAAGAAGCACTGGTTTGGGTGTGGCTATTACAGACAGTGAGGCCCCTGTTGATCTGGTGAGTCTTGGTTCCTAGGAGGAAATGGGACAAGGGCCACTCTTCTGGTTTCTCTGTTCAAGGCTCCCAATCACTTGGATTCTGTGGATCCTCTTCCAACCCCTATTAGGCAGTGATTACCTAGAGAAAAACCATTTGCATAAGTCAGTTAATGTCTAGCCTCAGTCAGTTGCTGCTGCTGGGCTGGATCTGTCCTCTCAAAGGGCCATGTTGACCATGTTTTCATGCCATCTAGAGTAAGAACCTTTATTCCTGTCTTGAGAGCAAACCATCTGATGTATAAATCTAACCACTTTCTTGCCTACAGATGGCATCTCATCACCTGTAGCACCACCAACCCCTGTAGATTTTTATTTGAAGCAGGAGTGGCATCAGGATTCTGTATATTTGAATAAACTTCAAAGTAGTGTAGCTAACAATCCTGTTTTTCTGGAAATATATAGTAGGTATTAACCAGGAGACATGGCTTTTGTGAGTATAATTTTCTGTATCATAGTCCAAGTTGGGTCATAATAAAATCTGAGGGGAATTTTTTTGTTCTGGGAATGGCTTTTGTTTTCTTAGAAACTCAAGGAGAAATATGAACACCCCATTTTCTCTCCTGTAATTTTTTCATTTTTCATCAGGTCTGCTTGTCACTAAATATACCAGATGTGATAATTTTGGGAGCAAACTGTGTTATAATACATTTTGTGATTCTAAATTAATAAGATGGCTTTAGATCAGCCATGATATCTAAAAGGCATGAGGTCATGGTCATTTTTCCTAAAAATGTGTTTTTTTCTTTTAAGAGGATGTGATGGGGTGTATTTTCTCCTCCTCTTCCTCCTCCTCCTCCTTCTTCTTCTGTTTGTCTGTTCCTTTTATATTTCCAGAAGCTTTACTTTTCCAAATGAATGATTCTACTTTCAGAATTAAGAAAAAAAATCCCAAGTGCAGGTGAACTCAGAGTGCTGGGTCTCCATTTACCATGACCTTCCAGGGGAAACCAAAGAGACTCTTTGAGCTGCTGCTCTGTCAGTGAGCAGAGAAAAGCCTGGAAAGCTATAGGACCAGCCCTGAAGCAGGAGCCACTGGGAATTACCACATAGATCAACTGGTAGCACCAAAGGAAGAGAGTCTAGCATGAAATGGGTTTGTAGACCTTGACCTCACTCTCCTCTGAGAAGTGGGTTTGGCAAGAGTTGGAAATTGGTTAATGTTCAGGCTGCTGACTTTGCCCTCTGGACCTTTTGTTCTCACAACTTTTGTGTGACAGATCTGCTCTCCCTCCTCCTATGACAAAAATCTGTGATGAAGAGGAAGCCGGAATGTAGGAAGATCATGGCACTAGAGTTCTGGCCTGAGCATGTCCCAAGTGTCAGATCCAGGGCAAGTTATTTTTACCTTCTTAACCCCTGAGCCTTCTTCTGTAAAACAGATGTACTAATTTATACCTCAGAAAGTTAAAGTTTAAATGAGATCACATTTAAAAGCTTTAACAGTTCCTGGCACATGTCAGATGTCTTAAGAGTCTCGGGTGGAGGATGCACAATTCTGAGCAGAGAGAAACCACGTGGAGGATCACCAAAGAGGTCAAGGATGCTGTACTCAGCCTGACACCTCCTTTTTCCCAGAGACTCTCCAAAACCTAGGACTCAACTTCTTATTCAGTGGCTCCTGTGGTCCAGCTAAAAGTCAGGAGTTAAGGAGACTCTGAGGACTACTGGGCAGCTCTGGTTCTAGATTGAAGGGTTGTTCTTTAGGGCCCTTTCTTCAGTCCTCAGATCTCTCCCATATTTCGTGCTTACCTAGAGAATCTCATCTTTCCCCCAAACTTCCAGTGCATTCTATTATCTAAGCCTTTCCAAATCCAATCTCCAACTTGTCCTCTCTTCTAAGCCAGAGACAGATAGATCCCATATTTGCTGGAAAGCTCCACTATACCATAAGAATATGAGTACCCCAAACTCATGTCCAAAACTTAAATCATATTCTTCCTCTCTTACATTGACTCCTCCTCATTTTTTCCCAATACAAGTCAATGATATCATCCTCTGCTCTTTCAGTGAAGCCAGAAAATGAGGAATTATCCCAAACCTCCTCCCTGTTTTGTGCTCCTTCATATCCAGTCAAACACAGAATCATTTATTTAATCACTAATTCAACCAATATTTATTGAATGCTTGCTATGTGTAAGGCACCACACTGAGTGCAGGATAAAAAGCAGTGAACAAAATAAACATGGCTTCCATCATCTATGGGGAGATAGATATTAAATAAATATAAAATGAATTCATACTTATAAATTCTTATAAGTGTTATGAAAGAAAAGCATGGTGTGTTTTAAAGAGTACAACAAAGGGACCAAATTTAGATTTAGCATTGGGCACTCAGCAGAAATCTTTCAATAACAAATAACAGAAACCCAATTTGAATTAGATCAAGCAAAAAGGAAGAACTGATTGAAAAGATATTGGGGTAGCTCATAGAAGAAAGGAAGAATTGACCATCCAGATTTGGAAAAGGCATCAAGGGTGGATAATGAGATCCAGATCTGAGCTCTCTCTGTCTTTGTTCCTCTTCTCCACATCTCTCTGAGTTTGGCCTCATTTTCTTCTACTCAAGAAGAGCCTTCTCCACATATCAGAGAGTGTAATTCACAGCCAAGTAGTTCTTTGACCCAAAAGCAAGACAGCCTTCCTTACCACTTCCAGACAGGAAAATCTGAGGAGAAGACTTATATTGACTCAGGGAATGGGATACTATGAAGTTGGTCCAGCCTGGGTCAGTATCTATCCCTGTTGACAGTGAGGGTTAGTGCCTAAGAAGGAAAGGTAAGGTGAAGGGTGGTCTCAGAAGGCTGCTCTGAGAAAGTGATGTTTAAAGTGACATGAGACCTAAATGATAAGTAATATTTAACCAGGTAATAAGTGAGGGAAGAACATTCTAAACAAAGGAAACATCATTCCTTAATACAGCAAATATTTATACATTCTTGGACTATCTACACATTCCTGGACCTGGGTATAAAACTGAGAACAAGAAAGATACAATCCCCACCTTCCTGGAGTTTGTAAGTACAAAGATCTTAGGCAGGAAAAACTGGGTCTCTCAGAGGACTATAAGAGTTCAAGAGGCTAGAGGACAGTGAATAAGGAGAGGTCAATGAAGGGACACAAAGGAGTAACATGATCTGGTTTATATTTCTAAAATATCAGTTTAACAGCTTTGTCAAAGGGATTGTAAAAGAACAAAAGTTTAAGGACACCAGTTAGAAGACTACTGCTGTAAGTGGGGCAAGAAAGTATGTTAGCTTAGACTGAAAAGTCATGGAGAACAAAAGGAATTTGAGATATCTCTATGAGTTAGAATAAAGAATACCTGCTAATGGATTGGATGTGGGAAGAGGAATGAAAGAAAGGGAGGAAATAAAATGATCCCCACATTTCTGTGTTTCTTTTTTGAGTAACTGAGTGGCTAAAGGCACCATTTACTGAGATGGGAGACTGCAGGAGGGTTACGTTAGAGTAGGGGAAATAACAAGTTTACTTTTGAACAAGCTAAGTTTGAGATGCCTATGTGACATCTAAGCATAATGTCAAGTTGTCGTGTGTGAATGTATGTGTGTGTGTGTGCATCAAAAAGATGGCATATGAAATGGATGACCTCAATTAAGAAGAGTGTAGAACGAAGGAGGAGACTCAGGATGAGTCCTGAGGAGCTTCAACATTTAGAGGAAATACAGATGTGAAGAGAAGAATACCTGAGAAGAGGTGGTCAGAGACTCTAGAAGGAGAAAGTGGTATAGGGGAGCTCAAAGAAGAGAATGTTCTAAGAATAGAGGGAGAAAAGCTGAGCCTGGGTGGCTCAGCTGGTTAAGCATCTGCCTTTAGCTCAGATCATAATCCCCGTGTCCTAGGATTGAGCCCCAAGTTGGGCTCTCTGCTTAGTGGGGAGTCTGCTTCTCCCCCCAACCCACCCCAACTCATGCTCGCTCTCTCTCTCTCATAAATCAATAAAATCTAAAAAAAAAAAGAGAGAGAATAGAGGTGATCAGTGATATCATTGGAACTGAGGTCAAACAAACCACCATTTAAATTGCACTACTGTGTACTTACCCCAAAGATACAGATGAGTGAAAAGAAGGGCCATCTGTACCCCAATGTTTATAGCAGCAATGGCCAAACTGTGCAATGGTCGCCAAACTGTGGAAAGAACCAAGATGCCCCTCAACGGACGAATGGATAAGGAAGATGTGGTCCATATACACTATGGAGTATTATGCCTCCATCAGAAAGGATGAATACCCAACTTTTGTATCAACATGGACGGGACTGGAAGAGATGATGCTGAGTGAAATAAGTCAAGCAGAAAGAGTCAATTATCATATGGTTTCACTTATTTGTGGAGCATAACAAATAACACGGAGGACATGGGGAGATGGAGAAGAGAAGGGAGTTGAGGGAAATTGGAAGGGGAGGTGAACCATGAGAGACTATGGACTCTGAAAAAAAACCTGAGGGTTTTGAAAGGGCGGGGGTGGGAGGTTGGGGTAACTAGGTGGTGGGTATTAGGGAGGGCACGTATTGCATGGAGCACCGGGTGTGGTGCAAAAACAATGAATACTGTTACACTGAAAAGAAATTTTAAAAAAATAGTAAAGTACACACATGTAAAAAAAAAATGTCTTTTAGGGGCGCCTGGGTGGCTCAGTGGGTTGGAGCCTCTGCCTTCCACTCAGGTCATGATCTCAGGGTCCTGGGATCGAGCCCCGCATGGGACTCTCTGCTCAGCAGGGAGCCTGCTTCC
The DNA here is from genome assembly GCF_011764305.1 of Mustela putorius furo. Classification (NCBI taxonomy): domain Eukaryota; kingdom Metazoa; phylum Chordata; class Mammalia; order Carnivora; family Mustelidae; genus Mustela; species Mustela putorius. The sequence continues at coordinate 4,245,441 of NW_025421424.1, forward strand.
CCTTCTCTCTGCCTGCCTCTCTGTCTACTTGTGATCTCTGTCTGTCAAACAAATAAATAAAATCTTTAAAAAAAAAAAAGTCTTTTAAATGCAGCAATGTAGAGGTTACTGTTGGCTGCAGCAAGAGCCATTCCAGGGAAGTGAGGTGTTGAGGTCAGAGAGAATGAATGTGACACTTTAAAACTAGGAATAAGACAAAGATGTCAGCTTGTACTATATCAGTTCACTACTGTATTGGAGTTCATAATCAGTGAAGTAATACAAGAAAAATAAATAGAAGGTATAAGAATTTTAAAGGAAGAAACAAATTAGTCATTTTTTGCAGGAGACATGATTATCTATATGGACAATTGAAAATAATTTACTAATTACTAGAATGAAGAAAATTTAACAGGGTTGCTGAATATAAAATCAATATATGAAAGTATATAGTGGGTTTTTTTGTCCCACTCAGATAGAAATAATAACTTTTTGAAGTTAATATCTATAATAGCAACAACAACCCCAAACAGAAGGTATCCAAACTTGTGGAAGATCTTTGTGGGGAAAAAAAACCTAAAAGGCAATAAAGAAGATCATGTTAATGATGAAAAACTCAATGTCAGAAAGATGTCAGCTTCCCTAAGGGATACTTGCTCTACCTTAAAAGGAAATTAAAAATATAAAATAAAATAAAATAAAATAAAATGGACATAGGCGCAGGTATATATGTAGATCTGGTGATAGACATCAGAGATTTCATGTGATCACAGTCACCTTTATTTTTACGGGCTATTCCCACTATTTAGAATCTCCTACCTTATATATTTGACAAACATCTACTCGTCCTTCAAAACCCTAGACAACTCTGATCACCCCTATTTTTTTCAGCCTACACAAACAGAATCATTCATTCATTATCTTTTATGGGCTGCTTCTGAATCTTCCAGTTGCTTCAATTATTGCTTGGGACATAGTACATGCTAATTATGTGTTTAAATGTCCACCTGGAGCTAGACTTTCAGCAGCAGAGCTTGTGTCTTAGGGAATGATCAGTAGGAAGTTCAACCAAGGAGCTTCTGAAAGGCCTGAGTAAGTTCTCAGTACTTTTGGATAATAGAGTGCTCAGACTCAACCCAAGACCACAGAGAAGATCCTGAGCAGATCATTTACCCTCTGGCTGTTCTTTCCTCACCATCCTGATCTGGTCCCTGGGAGACTTGAAATAGCCTGAGAACCTAAGGGTCTGGATGTCAGGAACCCAGATATAATAGCATTCCGAGGGTTAGAAGTCACAGATATCCTGCTCCAAAGTACTTCACTGCCTCTTTTGTACCAAAGAGACCATGCAGAGAATGACCGCCTTCTTCCCCAAAGGCCCTCTGGCCCTCACAGTGGATTCCTTGAAATGACTGACCAATCCATTGTTCACAGATTGAGAACTCTGTAAAGGAGAGGTTGGGGCTGGCAGGGAACTTAGAGCCAGAAACCCAGACGAACATGAATCAGAAATGGTGGAGAGGAATCTCCAAGGTAGCAGCAATTAAACAATGATGGAATGTGGTTTACTTGAGAAAACAACTTAATTTCTAGCTAAGTTTTCAGCAAAAGTATGTATGTTATCCAGTCGGAAGCACCTGTTTACCTTCTAAAGTTTTTGTAGTATAAATTCTGAATATATAATGGCCTTGACTTCCACATTCGAGGGCAGAGCTCATAATCTACATGAGGACAGGATGTGATTTATAAAATTGTGCATTTAAACAGAGCTTTGCACATAATAGGACCCGCTAAGGACAAATTAATGGATGAATGAGTGAAGCAGAAGATACATGTAAGGTTTAAAAAGTTTATGCTTAAGTAAACGGGGGGGCAGGTTTCTCCTAGGCATTTTTAATAGCATTTTCTGATATCTCTTTCTTAAATGTATACTGAAACTATAAATGTATTGTAGGCAATTTGCCTTCAAATGAGCCTAATGAGGATCTCTCTGCACTGGTTTCCAAGGGCTGGGACACAATTGATGATGAGATGCTGAGCAGAATGGCTCTCCAGAGGGATAACAAGATCTGTGTTTATAAAGCAAATATTCCCTGAGCATCTCCATGTGCCAGGTTATTGTTCAAAGCTTTGGAAGTGAGCCACAGATAAGTCTTGAAGGGAACTACAATCTGATGTGGAAATAAACACACATAAAGATAAAACCACAACAGGATTAAAGAGGAAACTGGAAATGCTGAGTGAGAGCTGAGCTTGTAATTGCCAGGCTTGGATTTCCAAAATGGACTCTATATTTGGAAATATTGAAGAAGGATCTCACCAGAGGGAGAGGAAAAGAGCAGAGGGAGAGATCACAGTTTTGTTTTTAACTTGGTTGGTAGTTTTTGCTAATTTTTTAAATCAGATACATGGAAAAGGCTCCAAATCGTAAGGAGAGGTTCACTCTGAAAGAGAAAGCAGAGGACACCTCCCACTTCTGTTGACTCTTCCTGGGAATAACCCCTTTTAACTCTTCCAACTTTTTGTTCTGGTTCTATACTCTGCTTCTACCACTATTTCTTAATTTATGAATTCAGAATGGTGTCCATTGACTTTCTGCTCTCCTAGGTGAGGATTAAAGTCTCTAGTTCTACCTTGGCCTACCTAGATGTTCCAGTACAGTTGTCAGTATTTTGGGTTCCTCAAATCTTAAGTTCTTTCCATAGATAAGCATGTTTTCGTTTCTTTTCCATTGACCGTAGACAGTATTTTTCAATTCCCTACTGTTACGGACCACACTGATTTGCCCCCAAATTCATATATTGGAGCCCTAACTTCCAGTGTGGTTGTCTGTAGAGACAGGGCCTTTAAGGAGACAGTCAAGTTCAAATGAGGTTATACCAGTGGCCCTGATCCAGGATGCCTGCTGTCCTTATAAGAAGAGTAAGACACACCATGAGTTCATATGCCCAGCAAAAGATGGCCATTTGCTCAGCTGGATGAGGATTCACTGGAAACCAAACCTTCCAACACCTTGATTTTGGACTTCTGGCCTCCAGAACTGTGCGAGATAAATTTCTGTTGTGTAAGCCATCCATGTTGTGGTATTTTGTTATGACAGGCCACATAGACAAACAGACCTGCTTTGCAAGATTAGGATCATTTCTTTGCCTTGCAGTAGTCATCCTTTTTATTTTCTATGACCTCTTTCTTGAGTCCTGATGGTTCTTTTCTCACTTGGTCTTGATCTTGCCTGCAGTATGTTCCTAAGTGAGGATAATTATTATTCTAATATCAATTAGGACTTCTTAAATGTTGGTTCTTCTCTCCAGCTAGTTTCTCTGAAAAGCCTGTTTTCTATTTGTTTGATTTTTTACATCTCTCTATGCTCTTAGAAGACTGAGAAGACTCCAGACAAATGTCTGGAGACCCTTAATCCTATGCAGGAGAAATTGCTGCATTCTGTCTAAAACACAACATAAGACCTTAATTGAAAAGTACCTTAATGCTAAAAAAGAAAATTCTAACCACCACCTGCACTTTCCGCAAGTCACAATCACTGGTCACATATCAGGGTAACAGATATAATAATAATAATAATGAGAAAGCTTGAAATAGTGCAAGAATTACCAGAATGTGACACAGACACAGAGTGAGCAAACGCTACTTGGAAAATGGCTCCGGGAGAGTCCATCAACATAGTTGCCACAGACCTTCATTTGGTAAAAACAACGTCCGCAGAGCACAGTAAAGCAAAACACAGTAACAGGAGGTAAACCTGTATATAAGGAGCTCCAAAACTCTAATGACAAACCAACAATTGAATTTTTTCTAGAGGGCCGAAGACTTGAACAGATACTTCATCAAGGAAAGATATATCGATGGCAAATGAGCACATGAAAAGATACTCAACATCTCTAGTCATGAGAGAAAAGCAAATTAAAACCACAGTGAGATACTGAGAATGTCTACAATGAAACGTCTGACCATAAGCACGTGCTGGCAAGGACACAGGGGGCTGGGACCCTCACACATTGCTGATGGGAATGGGAAGTGCTACAACCAATTGACAGTTTATTAAAGAGGTAAATATAACTTACTGTGTGATCTGGCCATTCCACTCCTAAGTGTTTGCTCTAGAGAAAGTCCATACAAACACTGTACCTGAATGTCCATAGTAGCTTTCTTTCGAATAACCTGAAATAGCCCCAAAGTGGAAAGAAATTTAGTATATTCCTCAAATAGCATACTCTTCAACAATAAAAGAAAATAAACTATTGATATATTCAACAACATGGAATAATTTAAATAAATTTAAATAATTATGGTGAGTGAAAGAAGCCAGACAGAAAAGGATACATACTATGTGATTATATTCATAGAAAATTCTGGAAATGCAGAATAATCTCTAAGGACATAAAGTAGATTAGTATTTGTGGGATGTGTAGGGTGAGCATGGGAGGGAGAGATTGCCAAGGGCCTGAGGACATTTGTTAGGAGGAAAGATCTGTTCATTATCTTGATTGTGGTGATAGTTTCATGGATGTGTACGTGTGTATCTTATTATTATACCTTAACGAACTATTAAAATAGTGTATGTAAGATATATGCCATATATAATTGTACATATTATAAATATTGTAATATATAAATTACATAGCATTTATGTTTTTAAATATAGGAAACAAAGAAGTGAACAACTCCCCCCCACAACAAACCCCCGCCTCTGTTGACAGTGACTTTCATAAAGAAGAATGACATAAATGTGAAGTCAGATCACCTCAACGGCACAAAACGAAAACAGAAAGTGGAATGTTGGTGCTTACACCTTCCCTCCCTCCCTCAATCTCTGCACAAAGGCATTCACCATGAACCAACTCTCTTGATGGGCTTTGGGATGATTTTTAATGCCTCTACTTACTGCTAGAAATTTTATCAAATGAAAACAAGTCAAACACCCCTGGAGAGCTTTTTCGAGAGATCCAAGCTATCCAAACCTTGTCCAAACACAAATGTTCTAAATGAGCCAATAGAATTATTGCTTATTAGACATTGAAGGAAAGATCATGATAGCTGTTATATTAATTTTAAGTCAAGTTTGTACAGACTAGACTGCATCTTTAAATGTCACATATAAATCAGTGATAGAGGATGGTACGCCTTTTACCCTCTGCCCTAAGTTAATACAGAATTTTGCACCCATCTTATAGACATCAAAGAAGGATTTCATTATCTTCTATAAATAAAGGAAGATGGAGTTTTGGAGCCCAAAGAAATCATAAGCAGACGGGTTTAGGCTGAAATCAAGATGGGTCGTGGGAGAAGGTGGCTGGAACCCGGATGAAGTAGGTACAGTGTAGCCCTGGCACAGTGGTCATCCTCAGAGAGGGAAGCAGGGAAGTCCAGAGAATGTCCAGTGAGAACCCACGCCTCATGCTCACTCTAGCAGAAGTTTCCTGGGTGAGGGGGGCGTCCTGGGACTCAGGTGTCCCAGCAGCAACAAAACCCCAGGGTGAAGGAAAGGAGGCACTCTCCATTACTGATTATCTTCTCTGTGCTAGACCTCCTGCCAGGCACTTCAGAGCCAGCCTGGGGACAGCCAAGATGGCTCCTGCTTTTATTGACGAGGAGACCAAGGCTCTGAGGGAGGCAATTAAATCTGAATAACTCCGACTCATATGATTCCAGTCCATGGGACTTGCTCGGGAGGTACAAGATGGGGTGTGGCTGGCTGCAGCTGGGGAGAGGCACAGAGATAAAGGGGTTCATGTCAGGTGCTACTATGTCCATTGGCCCACTGGATGTAGATGCGATGAATATAAACCACGACAATGAACCTGAATGCTGTTGGGCCTGGCCCAGTGGGTTTATCTGGGGGAAGCTGGATAAGGAACTAGGGCAAGCAGGGTGAGGCAAGAAAAAATGACGAGGACTTGTCCATCACATGACGGAGCTGGGACCTTGGGCCCCACTTCCCTCTCCCGCTTTTGGCACACACCTCCTAAAAGAACACACTGAATGAACAGAGGAGAGCAACATATAGAGAATCTTGTCAATGGAGACCTATTCACATAATGAATGACTGGTCTCAGCAATAACTTTTTATTGCCCTCCTCAATGATTTGTTCGTTGATCTGTGCTGTTTTTGGAAAGCTCATGTGTTCCTTGTGGGAAACCTGAGCAGCTTTGCGTAGGTCAGTGGCTTCCAAGAACACTTTGGTCCCAAGGACAAGGCCTGCCTTTCCCTGCCCCTGGACCCTCCTTCAGGTTGGACCATGGAAGTTTGGTTTCTGCAACACCCTTCTACCTCAGCATTAAGTGGAGCTTTTTCTGCTCCCAGAACTTTCTTCCCACTTCAAGGCCATGGGGAAGCAAGCAGAATCCTTTTCCTCGGGTCAGACCATGCAAGATTTTATAGATGGTCCCTTAAACCTTTACGCTAGTCCTCTTCTTCTGCACTCTCTCTCTCTCCCTGCCCCCACTTACCTCACCTTTGTTCAGCACCGGGATGGCCTTTCTGTCCTTGGCCTGACAGGAATGGATGGCACCCTCCAAAGAGACTGATTTAAGAGTTGAACGAAGAGATTTTTGACAGAGGTCTGGCCAGGGTCACAGGCAATATCCAGGCACTGGAAGTTACTACTCTTGGGCCTGAAGGTGCAGGCTGAACACTGAGGGAAGGGTGTTGTCTGAGCCCGAGAGAGCTGGAGCCATGGACGTGGGGCTACCTCACAGGACCTGCAGCTGTAGAGAGGAACGGGGCGTTGCCAGAATGGCAGCAAAGCCTGTAGGGAATGGCAGCATTTAGAGCTCTATCCTCTCCTTCTGCTCTCCCATCTGCTGCTGCTGCCTTCAACTGGCTGAGCCCAAAAGGAAGTCAGAGGGCTACGGACCCAGGAACTGCAGTCCAACAAGGTCAGCCTCCAGGGGCCCAGAGCTAAACAAGAGAGTGAGGAAGGATCTGGAGGGGGTGACCGGTGAAGTCACCCACACAATTTTCACACTAGCTCTGTAAGGTAAAGGCAGCAGGCCCCATTATTCCCATTTTCCAGATGAGAAAAACCAAAGCCCAGAAACAAGTTCACCAGAACACCTGGAGGGGCCGAGGAGGAACTAGGTCTGTAGACCAGATGGCCAGATCTAGTGCTCTCTGATTTTTTTGTCACCCAGACCCAGGATGCCTACCTGAACGCTCTGCCCAGCCCCCGCGTCCACACGGCAGGCTGCTTGGCCCCCGCTCTGTCAGTCATTCCTCACACCCTAACCGAGGACATGCCAGGACCACGCTCTGGGGTTACAAAGCCAGTCTGAGTCTTGTATCGTGTGGTTCACAACTATTTTATGCCTTAACTTCTCTGTCACCTTCTCCCAATTCTTCCTCATCCCCACTCTCAGCTACTGACCTGTCTATGTTTTACTGAACAAATGGAAGTCTCTAGAATAAACCCTCTTCTCTCTTTACCACCAAGTTTCCAATATTCTTGTGTCAGCACCTTCCCCCTCCTCCTCCTCCTCCTCTTAGAACCAAACATGTGTCCCTTCTGTTGAGACCTGTCTCACCATTTGGGCCAAGCTATGATATTTGGTACGTTAGCTGTATTATTACCATTGTAAAGATTTTATTTATTTATTTGAGAAAGAGAGTGAGAGAGAGAAAGCATGAACAAAGGAGGTCAGGGAGGAGCAGAGGCAGAGGGACAAGCAGACTCCCCCCTGAGGAAGGAGTCTGATGAGGGACTCGATTCCCAGCACCCTAGGATCATGACCTGAGCTGAAGGCAGATGCTTAACTGACTGAGCCACCCAGGGGCCCCAGGTTGGGTGTATTAAATGCACTTTCAACTCAAGATATTTTCAAACTCAGGTGGGTTTTAATTTCATCTAGATTTTCAAATGTTTTAGCATAGAGTCTTTATAACATACTTGTGTTAGTGAGCTCAGGCAGCTATAACAAAATAGCATGTTGAAGCTTGGGTGGCTTAAACAACAGACATTTATTTTCATATATTTGGAGGCTAGAAAATCCAGGATCAAGCTGCCCACAGATTTAGTTCCTGGTCCTTGGTGAGGGTCCTCTTCCTGTCTTGTAGACAGCTGCCTTCTCCCTGTGCACTCACATGGCTTTTCCTCAGCATGTGCGTGAAGAGAAAACCAGGTTTCTTCTCAGTAAGGACCCTAACCCCATCGTGGGGGCTCCACCTGGGTGAGCTCATCCAAAGCCAATTACCTCCCAAACACCTCACCTCCAAACGCCCTCAGGCTGGGGATTAGGATTCCCACATATGGTTTTGGGGGCACTCAAACCTTCGGTCTGTAGCAGGACTTGAAAATTTCTCTCACGTCTCTATTTTTCTGTATTTTGTTTATTCGTCCATTATCCTTTTTTGTCTCAATCTGCCTTGAAAGAGACCTATTTTATGACTCTTTGGAAAGAGCCAGGTTTCAGTCTTATTAATCTTTTTTGCTCTGGTTTTCCTACTTCCTACAAGTTGAGCTCTTGGTATGCTCTCTTGCTTCTTTTCCGATCTTTTGAGTAGGTGGCTTAGCTCACCGGTTTCCAACCTTTCTTACACCCTGATAAATGTCTTCATGAAGTTCAGATTCCGCTGTGCCTTCATTGTCACTCAGCTCTATAGTCATACTGCGATTTCTCTTACATTCTAGATTTTAACCCAAGTGATGCTGTTTAGTTTCAGACCAACACATTATTTTAGAGCTGAAATCCTTTTGTTACTAATTCCTAATTGTCTTTCATATATTAGAGAATGTCGAGTGGTGCCAACTCTTTGGGCTTATTGAGGTTTCTTTAATGCTTTAGTGCAAACTCCAAACTAATGTACATACTAAAAAAAGAATATACGTGTGTGTATTTATTATATTTCAGATCTTCTTTATCCCTGTGCATTTCACCATTTTTATCTGCTCTATCAGTTTCTGATCATCTCCAACTACAGTTTTCGGTTCATCCATTTCTCCCTATAGTGCTGATGGCTGCTGTCTTTGTATTTTCAGGATATATTTTAGGTAAGTCTCACACACATGGACCACATACTTGATACCCCTCCGGCTGGCCCACTCCTGCCCGGTATGTCCATATGGTCTCTCCACACATCCCTCCCTTCTTCAGGCTGCAGGAACTCCTTCCCATGGCCTTCCAGGGCTGTGCCATCTTCTTTTGTCTCCAGCCCCTTCTCCTGACAATCATATCCTCACCTCCTCCACTCCAGCCACACAGACATTTCGACAGCTCCTGGAAATGCCAAGGTCGCTCTCACCCCAGTCCTCGCCCTTGAACTGTCTATGCCTGGCAAGCTCCTGGCAAGGCTCATGGCTTAGCTGGCTCCTCTTGTCCTCCAGAATTCAGCTCAAATGCCACCTCTTCTGAGAAGCCTTCCAGGATCAACCATCCTCTCTTACCTCAGTTTTCTTCATTATATTGATCCTACATAGCAATTCTTGGTTTTATCTGTTTTATTTTTGATTATCTATTTCTACCCCAGAATGTAAGCTCCTCAGGGGCACAGATTTTCATCAATTCTGTCCCATGCTGCATCCCCAGTGCTGAGAAAAATGTTGGGCACAGGGCAGGCAGAGAACAGAAATTGCCAAGTAAATGGCAGGAATGGCCAAATACATGAACGGAAGGTTAAAGCTCACTAAATCTTGTCATGCTGGGCATATTGCTAGGTGCCATCTATACATTTCACCCTTTTTGACTTCCAGAGAAACCCCAGGAAAATTAAGGAAACTTCTAGAGCACACAGTTCACAAGAAGCTGAACCTGTTGAGCGCAGAGTTGCCTCTGACAGGAGCTCTGTGTCCTAGACCCCATATCTGCAGGATGGAGTGAGGCCTTCCTATGCATCAATGATGTAAAAGAACACTTGGTCATGACAACAGGAGGAGGCAAGAGCTGATAAACACGGCCCAGGCAGCCGCAGAAGAGAGTGCTGGGCCCATGCTCCACATGGTAGATTGCAAAGGCCTCCAGCAGGGAAAGCCAGTTTACTGGAATATGCAGAGCTGTGCTTTGTGGACCCTGGGCACCCCTTTGGCCTTCATAGTTCTCCAGCCTTCCAATGGGTGGGGGCGGGGGCTCACATCTTCGGTGGAGGTTAGAGGTCAGAGAGCAGGAGACCCAGGTTTGAATTCTGGCTTCCTTTTTGCCCTCAGGATGGTCCCTACTCACTCATAGCTTCTGGCAGGTTCCTCTACCTTGCTAAGCCTGTGTTCTTAACTAAAACAGGGATAATTATGTTGGCCCAACCCAAATCCCAGGGTTGTTGTGGGTCTCAGAGAAGGGAAGATGTGTGAATGAACCAAAAGGACTGTAGTAGATTCTCAATATGCATTAGCTTCAGGCATTCTGTTTAAGAGGTGCTACACAGATTTTAGACACAGTTTGGAGAACATAAGCTCGCTATGGAGCTTTGGGGATCTTTATGGGATAGGGGCCATCTGCTTCCTTCTCGCTGGCTGAGGACTTGGTTCTGCTTCACTATGCTGACTGAGGACCTCTTTGAATGATTATCATGTTTGAAGGATTTTTTATTTAATGAAGTATAAGCTGAACTGGGATTTAGCTGTTAATGTTTCCAATTTTTTTCCAATTGCTGTAAGAATTTTATAAGCAGTTTTATACTTACAGTAATATTCCCTCTCTACTTCTATAAGAACAGCCCAGTATCTGACTCAAGTCTTGTGTTCATCTAAGTCCTAGGAAAGAGAAAGGGAGGGAGAGGGGGAGAGAGAGAGAGAATATGATGGAGTTTCTGTAGAACTGCCGTGAGTAAGTAAAATTCCATTCATATCAGGTTGATTCCAAGCAAATTCTTAGGTTCTGCCGAAGTCAAGGGAGACACGCAATAGCCATTTGTGCTCTTTGTCTGAATGAATGCATTTAAAAGTTAGTTTGCTTTTGCATTCAGGAACACATTAAGGTTATTACTAATAGGTCCCTGAAGCGTAAGAACTTGGTTTATAAACATCTCTTACATGAGAACGGAGGCGGCGACATCCAGCTGCACTCCTGAACCACCTGTTCTGGTTCTTCTGCTCCGGTCACTTAGCCATTCAACAAACATTCATTAAGAGCACCATGTCCAGCTCCAGGGGCAGTGTGGGGCCCCATGTGAGAATGTGGGTTGTGGGGCCAGGTGGCTGGGGTTTAAATATGGCTGAGCAGCTGTGAGACCTTGGATAAGTGGCTCTTCAAGAACCAACCGAGATAATTCCCTTTTATTTTACTTCCACAGATGGTTGCGCTTCTCCCCTGACACTTGACCCCTCTACCTTCTGGAGACTCGGAATCTTGAAAATGACCCTGATTTCTCTCTTCCTGTGGGTTACAGAAAAGCTCGGAGCTGACCATGCATATATGGCGTCTCTGACACACACAACTTCAAGCGTTTGTTACCAGTTTTGCTCTCTCTCTCTCATTTTTTCCCTGCCTTGCCTGACTTTTCTTGCAGATCTTTCATTTGTGGCCTCTATCTGATCTGTGCACTCTGCCTTGTTGCCGTGGGTCTTTCCATGTTGAGCAGGACAGCAGGCGGTTAAGAGAGCAAAGGCGGCTCCAGCATGACTGGGTCACCTTGGCAAGTTGCTCTGTTTCTTCATCTGACAGATCTGCTACAAGGACCCAAAGGTTCCAAACAAACACAAAAAGTGTTCAGATTAGTACCTACTGTATGGTAAATGTCCACTAATTCTGTCAGTGTAACAATGTCATGATAGGGTAATGGGACTTATGTTCTAGAATATTCTTTCTTTAAATGCAAGGTTGTGCGGGGGCATGCGTCCGAAGACAGAACAGGGGCTGAAATCCAGTCTGTACTCCACTCTCCAAAACTAGGCTACAGCTGCACCCGCTCAGAAAAAGGGATGCTTTTTAAAAATAGTTCCCTTCTCCTACTTCCTTATGAATTGAACATTCAGGAAAGATAAGAACTGACAAAATTGAGCAATATCTTCCATTTGGAAGAAGTTGAATCTGGAGTCAAAAGAAGTTTCATCAAAAGAAATTCAGTCTGGTGTCGACCGGAATCCAAATGGACAGCATCTTCCCAATGTGCATTCCCCAGCGGACCTGATCTCACTAAGCCTTGACTACACAGTGATGTTCCATTTCCTTTAACAACCAAGACAGAAGACCGCGGAGCCCCCACCTGCCAAACCAGAGAAGTTTGGTTACTTTCCCAGATTGCATGTGAAAACACACACACACACACACACACACACACACACACACACACACACACACCTGTGCCCCTAAACCCAATCTCAGTTCTTCTCTTTGCTCACCTGCTGCCACCTACTGGAAGAGAAGGCTCTCTGACGCCATGGAAAGGTCTGACCTCAGGACCACGGAGCTCTGAACCACCCTGACTCGCCGGTGTGTGTGACAGTGTGCCAAGGCCTTGGCCAGTCTCCAGAGCTCTGGGCTGATAGACTTCCCACTCCAGCTGTTTTCAGAGCTCCTCGTGTTGTCCCTGCAGCTGCCCGCATAGACTCTGCCCCTTTGTCCAGTCCTGCTGTTCCTCAGGGAATGAGAGTCAATAGCTGTGATGAGGAAGAGAATGCACAGCAGAAAAACTGCTCCGCTCCTCACAGGGCAGCTCTTCGTGGCACGGCTCCTTCAGTTCACCTACTTTTTCCCCACCCTCCAAGACCCCCTCCTGGGGCCAGGGTCAAAATGGTCTCCCCTATCCATGACACATTGTATCTAGAATTAGACTCTCCTTCCTCAGCCCGGTTTCTTCCCACCTCCTTTCTTTGTAGTGTTTCCTTGTGGGGGTGTCCCTGCCCTGCTCGTTGCTTTTCCTGCAATCTGGTCTCAGCTGCTCGCTACCTAAGTTCGTGAGACATATCTTAATTATTTATCAAAGTCCAGGGAAACAGTCTGCAAACCCGAGACCTCTTCTCTCAGGGCCCTGGCAAATTCCTGTATACAAATGGATACATGAGTCTGCAGTCACGTCACGGCAGCAGCCAAAACCCCTTGTGCCCCCAAGGTAGAGACACCTCCCACCTGCCCGTCTCCTATTCCATGCGAATTCACCCGCTCACCCAACCTGACCACAGGCATCCTCTCCGTGTCTACAAATGCTTTCTGTAGGATCATGGAAGTTTCCCCAGGGGGATCACCTTCCGGTTCCACAGTCAGCCATCCTGCCTGCTCATCAGGGACAGAACTGCGAGCAGGGTACTGCTGGGGCCCCACCCCCACCCCTGGATGGATAATGCCTGGGAATCTGGGTGGGGGAGAACAGGAACAAGACTGGACTCAAAAAACCCGGCAGGAAATTCAGGCCCTGGGCCGGGTCTCACTCTGGAAATTTAAAAAATGGATGCAGAAATGGTCTCCCAAGGTGGACTTGTCAGATTTGAGTGACTGAAAATACAGATGCCCAGTTCCATTGGAACGGCAGATAAACAACAAATACTTTTCAGCACACGCCTGAGCTGCGCGGCGCTTGAGCATCCCATGTTTTTTTTCCCGCAGCCTCTCCCGAGGCCCTGCTAGCCACATGTCAGATCCGCTTAGCAGAGAAGCCACAGAATCATAGCCCTGCTCCGGTCTGCTGGGGACTTCTTGCACGGCCCGGGTGTCTGAGAGGTGGTCACCCGTCACACGTGGCCTCCGCGGTGGGCCTGTGGGTGTCAACCACCCAGCTGGGAGGTAAAACAGAGTCAACGGCCCTGGGCCACAGGGGCTGAGGATGGTTTCCGGGCAGAGATGAGAGAAGAGGAGGAAGGTTCCTGCTTTTACGAGGAGGGCCCGCCCAGTGTGCCTGCCTCCTTGGCTTTCGGGCCTCCCCCGTGTTATACTTGGAGGAAAGGGTTGGAAAGCTCTGCCGCAAGGGACACATACTCTCTCTCTAAAGAAATGGGAAACTTTTCTCCCTCAGATCAGCACTTTATAGGGTGGTTTCATTTCTTTAGACTCCGAATGAGGCTGTTCCCTCAGTGAGAGGAAAAGGAGGCGCGAGCTCGAGAGGAGGCGGCCGGACCGGAGTCCAGGAGGCGGCCGTCCAGACAGGCCTTGGCCGCGGCTGCCTGGCGGGCAGCTCACTCACAGCAGAGAGTGACCCAGAGCCGCCTCCCTGAGTCCTCTGCTGGCCTCTGTGGGATCTCAGGGCTTCCAGACCTGAATGATCTGGAAAGGAATGGTAATAAAAATGCCTTATGCTCCAAAGCTTACAAAGCATTTTTCTAGACATGCTCTCATTAGGCCCTTGCAGTGGCCGCGTGCGGCAGGGGGTCTGAGAAAGAAAGGGAGGCTGGAGACACAAGTTCCCAGGAATGACCCGTCTGGTGAGGAATGAAGCCGGGACTCAGGCCCAGGTGTCAAGAGGGCATCCCAAGATGGGCAGATGTCCTGTTGCTCACTCCAGGGGGGCTGGTATGGCCACGAATGAACCCAGAGTGCCATGAGCCACTATCTGGTTCCTTCAGGGACCAGCAGTTTCCTAGGATTGGGGACCTGCTATCCTAAGGCCTGGCCTTAGGGAGGCAGGCCTGGGCCAACGGGGATGGATGGTGCCCTCCTGGGGAGACTGCAGGGCTCATCCTTTCCTCCCCTCACACCGCTTCCAGGAGGGAGGCCGCCTAAGGAAGCTTCATAGATCCGGATGAAAAAGAAGATGACAGAAGAGTTGGAGAAGGAGGGACTTGAGGGCCATGCAGTCTTACTTCTCTATCTTTGCCCCAGCTGATCTTTCCCCCGGGAGCCCAAGACTCTCCCAGTTTCTCTTCTCTCCCTCATTCACTTAACTCTGAAACACCTTTCCGATCTCCTGGCAGGGTCCAGGATGCCGCCTCCTCCAGGAGCCCTGCTGACCTTCCTAAGACTGTGTTAGGTGCTCTGTGTGCTCCCACTGTGTGATTACTTCACCACAAAATGGCGTGGGAATTTGCTTGTTTACTTGCCTTTCTCCAACCTAGAAAGCAGCTCTGTGAAGTCAGGCGCCATATCTTAGGGTTATGGTGAGGATGAAAACAAGCCCAGAACCCGCCCACATGGGCCCTGTAGTCTGTTGGGTCAGACAGTTGTCAATCAAACCATCATCATACAAGGAAAAGCATAAATACAACTCTGTTGGTAACCACTTGTTTTGAGCTTAGGTAAGTACCACGCAGGAGTAGTGCCCAATGTTAGGAGAACTTATAATAGGGAGACCCTGAAAGCAGGAGTCACAGAAAAGCTTCCTCTAAGAAGATGATGGTGGAACAGATATTCTGAGACCCAGAAGGGATAGACAGAGTAGGCAGAAGGAGCAGCCTGATCCTTCATTCCAGGAAGGAAGACAGTGCTTTACAGCAAAGGTTCTCTGGGGGGGGGGGGATTTTTGTCCCCCAGGGAACAACATCTGGCCCTGTCCAGAAATATGTTTTTGTCACGACTTGAGGTGAGAGTTGCCACAGGCATCTAGTGGGTAGAAACCGGAGATGTCCTTAGCATTGTACAATGCACAGTACAGTCCCCCGGGACCAAGAGTGATCTGGCTGAAATTGCCAGTGGCGCCCATTGGTAGAGCAGAGGGCGAAGGCAGGTGTGGAACGTGTGGAGTCTGGAGACCCTGAAGATCTTGTGGGCACGGCGACATGATCAGACCAACATTTTGGAAAGATTAATTTAGCTTCATAGTGTAGAGAACAGAATAGAGCAGAGGAAGTAGAAAGACCAACTGTGGACAATTGTAGTGGTCCACTGAGAGAGGACAGTGGCTTGGACCAGGACTTCGATGATAAAGAGAGAGAGAGAGAGAGAGAGCAGAGAATGGATTCTTCAACCACTAAGCAGGTCATAGAACCAGGACTGGGGTGCAAACTGGAGGAGAAGCAGGTATCAAACCTGATTCCTGGTTTTCTGTCTTGAAGACCTGCATGGGTAGTAATAATAATATTCTACGTGCATCAGCTCATTCAATCCCCACAACTCTGAGGAAACTGAGGCACAGAGTAATGCACTCACCTGAGGGTCTCGGCCAGCACCCACATGCGGGCAGTTTGTCTCCCGTGTTCTCGGTCCCTGCTCTGTGACGCCTCTCTGAACAATGGTGCCGTCCACGCATTGGGGAACTCGGGTTGGGAGCTAGACTTGGCCAAGGGGCATGAACTCACATTTGGGCATGTTGAGTTTGAGGTGGCAAAAGGTCACAGTCCGGAGCCCGGAGGCGGAGGAATCCTCCTCCAGGTTGTGCCTCCAAAGCCTGCCTGCCACATGGCAAGAGACCAGGAGCCGCTGTTGGATAGGCCCGTGGCTTCATTAATTGGTTTAGCAATAACCTTGATTGAGTCATGCTATTTTCAAGGCACTGTGCCTGGTGCAAGGTATATGGAGACACCTGGAACACAGACCTTGCTCCCAGGGGCTGCACAGTCCCCACAAAAACACAAGAAGTCGAAACAACTGGAATTTGGCCCAGCCAGCCCCAGCCTTAAGCTCAGTCTTCTCTCTCCTACCTCACTTGAGGGCCCGTGGGGGCAAAATCAAGTGTCTGAACAAACGTTTTGGGCTTCCAGAGCCTGGGAAGCCAGAATTCAGTTGTCAGGATGACTCTGGCTAATTAGCAACAAATCAAAAAACCAGTATGTGAAAGCAAGAAGCCAATCCGGGGTGCCTGTGTGTGCACGTGCACGCGCCACTCCCCATATGCATGCTATCTTCCTAGACCTCCGGGACAGCCTGTTCCACCAGAGAATCATCAATCCTGTCACTGGTCCTTTCTGCTCAGGGAGAAATGAAATGAAGAGTTCAGCCTGAATTATCAAAAGCAGCTCTTTAAAACTTACCTGCCTAATTTTCTGTGACCACCTGAAGGCATAAAGCTGGGTAATGGGTCCCCTTTTGCTACACAGGCCAGCCCCGGGCTAAGCCATTGCCTGCCATGAAGAGAAATGTTTGTCTGTCTGTGGGTGGAGTTCAACTCAAGCAGGCTGGTTTCTTGTTTTATGGAAGTAGGACCCTTGGTTCCAACTGCATGATTAGCAGGGCCCCATGTGAAATGAAAATGCAGGGCCCCTCATTTCAAAGTAATGAAGAATTTCAGAATGCAACAACAGAGCATAAAACCAAGAGAATAGTTTCTTCCAAACAGGCACAGGACCCTGTGGACACTCTGAAATGCCTCCAGAGCCTTGGATGGGGATGTGAGGAAGACAGGCAGAGCAGGCCGAGGGGTGCTGTCCCCCACATCTTCCTTCTGCTACCACCCGCGTGGAGGGCACAGCCAGCTATGGAGCTGAACCAGATTCCAGGGGGAGCAGGTCAATCCAAGGGCAAAGTCAGCAGCAGGCATGGCAGACCAGGGGAGCAACTTCGGTGGAGGACACAAGAGCAGAACCCTTTTCTCTGCAGTAGACAAAAAGAGGAAGCTCCCAGAGAGGAGGACGCCGGTCCCTCTCCAGTCCCCCCAGCTTCTAATGTCATATCCCAACCTGGAGCCCCTCTCTACCGTCCTCCCCCATGCTACAAGCTAACTGTTTTCACTTTCTTACCCCAAAGTGTTGCCCTGTCCATTCTTCTTTCTTTACTTAATGAAGCAATTATTTCTCAAGGGCTTACTCTCTGCCTGACCCAGCACTATGCCCCAGTGGTACCGTGTGGTATGGACTGATGTCGCCACACTGATTAAAATACTGAAAGACATCTCTACCAATCGGCAAATAGCTGCTACCCTAAGTGGTCTTCCAGCTGCTGCCCCTCGCCCTGTCACACCAAGACTTACCCTAGGACCCCAGGATCTTCCACAGGTCCAGCCACAACAAAACCTGCTCTTGAGCTATTGGGCAATACTGGCTCTGACTGGCTGATAAGGAAAGGCTGGTAAAGGGTAAGACAGCCCCTTGGGGGTTCAGGAAAGGTGTCTTGCAGAATGTGGCATCAGAGCAGAGGCCTCCTGGGTGAAATGAGGGAATGACCTGGAAAGATCCAGGGAAAGCAGAAGGATGAGATGAGATGAAGTGCTGAGGTCAAGGACTGGAGGAGGCCACTTTGACAAGAGCCAGGGGAAGAGGTAAGGTGGACAGGAAGCCAGGCAACGTGTCCTGAGAGCCCAGCACATCATATTCTGGAAGCTGGGTTTCATTCTGAGTGTGATAGGAAATGACTGGAGGGTTTGGAGCCAAAGAGTGACAGGAGCTGATTTACATTTTTACAAAGACTTTATTTTTTTAGAGCAGGTTTACTTTGACAACAAAATTGAAAGGAAGAGACCAGGATTTCCCGTCTTCCCTTACCCCCACATCCGCAGCCTGCCGTGTTACCTCCACTTCTCAGAGGGCACAGGCATCACCACGGATGAACCTACATTGACACTTAATCACCGGAAAACCTATGGTTTACTTTAGGGTTCACTCATGCTTTTGTATATTCTATGGATTTGAGCAAATGTATAATGACACATGCCCATCAACACGGGGTCATACAGAGTGTTTTCCCTGCCCTTAAAATTCTCTGTGCTCTGCCTCTTCATCACGCTACCCCCCACCACTGATCTTTCTATTGTTTCTATTTCCATAGTTTGGCCTTTTCCAGAATGTCATATGGTTGGAATCAGACCGTATGCAGCCTTTTCCAATTGGCTTCTTTCACTTAATAATATGCATCTAAGATTTCTCCCCAACCATTCATGGCTTGATAATTCATTTCTTTTTAGAGCTACATGTTTCGTTGTCTGGATGTGTCCCAGTTTATTTATCCATTCACCTACTGAGGGACATTGCTGTTGCCTCCAGGTTTGGGCAATCATGAGTGAAGCTGCTATAAACATGTATGTGTAGGCTTTTGTCTGGATATAATCTCTCAGCTCCTTTGGGTGAAAGCTGAAGACTGCTACTGGAAGATCATATGGTGAGGGCGTGTTTAGTTTTAGAAGAAACCCCCCCACTGCTTTCCGAAGTAGCTGTACCAATTCACATTCCTATCAGCCATGACTGAATTCCCACAGCAACCAGCGTTCCTGTTGCTCCAAATCCTTGCCAGCATTTGGCGTTGTCCATGTTCGGGATTTTGGTCATTCTAATATATATGTCGTAGTATATCAATGTTGCCTTAATTTGCATCTGCCTCCAGACCTTTGATATGAAACATATTTTCCTGTGCTTCTTTCATGTGCCATTTCCTTTTCTTTGGTGAACGTCTATTTAGGTCTTTGGCCCAGTTTTAATCGGGTTATTTTCTTGTTGTTGAGTTTGAAGAGTTTTTGTATATTTTGGAGAGCAGTCTTTTATCTGATATAGCTTTGCAATATTTTATCCCAGTCTGAGGCTTGTCTTCTAATTCTTTGGACATTATCCATGGAGCAGAAGTTCTTAATTTTACTCCAGTGGATTAATTATTAAAGATGATGTCCATTGTGTTATATCTAAAAGACATCATCATACCCGAGTTCTGCTAGGCCTCCTCCTCGCTTATGTTCTGGGAGTTTTATAGTTTCACATTTTACATTCAGGTCTATGATCTATTTTCAGTACATTAAAAATTTTTTTTTATTTAAAATATTTTATTTATTCTTTAGAAAGAGAGAGAGCACACAAGCAGGGGAAGAGGCAGAAGGAGAAGCAGACTCCCTGCTGAGCCTGGAGCCTGACATGGGGACTCGATCCCACAACCCTGAGATCATGACCTGAGCCGAAGGCAGATGCTTAACCATCTGAGCCACCCAGGCGCCCCCATTTTGAGTTTCTTTTTGTGAAGGGTCTGAGACCTGTGTCTAGATTCATTTTCTGCATATGGATATCCTTTTGTTGCAGAGACTACCTTTGCTCCATTGAATTGCCTTTGCTCCCTTGTCCTGACTTACATTTTAACAGATCGCTCTGGCTGCTAGGAGTGCAAGGAGAAAAGCCAGTTAGGAAGGCTGTACCTTGTCTAGTGACAAATTCCTGATCCCACTGGATATATTCTCTGGAGCTCCAGAAGGAAGGACGGTGAACAAGATTTGGCTCTTGCCTCCAGGTCTCCCTCTCTGAGGGAGTTGTGCTGAGGAGGCAGTTACTGTACCGATCCTAGGCTCTCTATAAGGAGGAGGTGGCATAGTGGAAAGTGTGTGGGCTTAGAAGCTTGTGATATCAGATATGCCTAACTTCCAATGCATGCCTCAGCAAGGTGGCATGAAATTCAATTGGATGACTTGGGAAATGTTACTAAGCTTCTCTGAGTCTCGGTTTCCCCTCCTTTGACACCTGCCCAAGGGTAACACCTGCATGGCAATCTTTTTGTGCCAGGCACCATTCTGAGGGTTTTACATAACTCGGTCCTCCCGAGAATCCTACAAGAGGGGCAATGGTCACTTCTATTTTATACAGAAGGAAACTGAGGTACCAGGAGCCTGAAACTCTTCATTCACCAGCTCGCGTTTATATGTGACTGGATAGATTTGGCTTTCCTGTCAGAGTTGAACACTCCCCAACTACTTCTAGGTGTCCTGTGACACAAGGCAACTGAAGATACCAGAGGGAAAGTGAAGGATGAGGAAGCCAGACAGAGGAGGACGGCTCACTTCTGGCGGCCCTGAATCTGAGAAGCATGCCAAGTGAGTGTGTAGGGAGCCCGTCCTTGCTGTGGGTGTACAGACAGCCTGCTCCCTGATTCCTGAGATACCCAAGATTCCGCAGGTCTTGGCAAACTTTGGGTGAGATGACAGATTACAAAGCTATCTGATAGTTAAAAAAAACATAATCCATAATCCTAAGTCCCCACCATGGCACTCGTCCCCAGAGAAACGCAGGATGCCGCCACCAGTCCTCTGGTGCCTTCTCATGGTAAAGGGATATTGCTCAGAAAAGGGAGGTCTTTTCAGTTCTTTGTAGAACACACCCACTGTACTAATCAAGAAAAAAAAAAAAAAAAGGTCAGAATATCTTTAAGAAATGCTCTTCCCTTCAAGCTTCCAGACGAAAACAAACCTCCAAGTTATCTTGGGTTCCTCTCTGTCCCTCACCTCCCACACCCAGCGGGCTGCCAAGCACCGTCTGTGCTGCCTTCCCCACGCAGCTTCCCCCCATCCCACCGCTTCGCTCCTGCTGCCGCTCCCCGACTTAGCCTCCTCGGCGGCCTCCCGGTTTCCTGTCTGTCCTCCACGGAGTGTCCAGGTTACTGACACACGCGTCTGGAGCCGGCGCCTGGGGCCCCGGAGTGGCTCAGGAAATAGTCAGCCTCTGAGTCTCTGATGTTTCCATCATTTTATTCTGAATTCGACACTGGATGTCTGGACTTTTTTTTTTTTTTTCTTTTTTCAGTGTTTGAAATTTGAATATAGCTGACACACCGCGTTAGGTGAGTTTCCTCTAGCGAGTTTCCCTTCACTAGAACTGATGCCACTTCTCTAGTGAAGTCTGAACTCCGCTCCTCAAAGCCCTGCCTGAGCGGAGCCAGGCTTCCCATGGTTACCAACGCCTCACGGACCTTCTGTTCCTGCCGTTGCTGCTGCTGCTCCCCTGGTCCTTGTCCCCTGCTCCTGCCACGCTCCCTACTTGCCACATCCTTTCCGCAGACACAGCCTATTCTGCGAGATCCAACGCCCAGGGCCAACTCTTCCTGGAAGTTCTGCCTGACCCAGTGTGGTCCGACGCCCCCCTCTCCCTCCTCAGCACCCACCAGGCTTCTGCTCTCTCATGTGGAACTTACTGTCAGTTCAGGACAAGTCGTCTCAGACTGTGCATATTTGGGGAGCGACATCTGCATCCCTGAGGCAACATCATATGTGAAGTGCACATTGGGGTGCATATAGCACTATTCAGTAAATGTTCAAGTCTCCCCCTTTTCTGACAAGCTTTTTGCCAGATAAACCCCTAAAAATCCCTACAGTACAACTCCTTTTCTTGAGAAGCCCAAGGGACTTCACAGCGTCTACTCTCTGCTGATTTTAGGGAAGACAGCATGAGGAAGCCCAATGCATCACACCGGAGTCCGAGTCTGGGTGAAAAGGACCATATAGTACTTCAGCGATTTTAGAAAGTTTGTTTAACCTCTTCATTTTTTTCATCCTTGGCACAGATTTCTTATTCACTATATTAAAACTGTAAAAACAGCTTATGTAGCAGAGAGACATTCAGACAGAAGAATTCAAGTAAGATAGAAGTTTTCGTCCTCTCATAAAATGACCCATCAGGGGGCAGGTGGTGGAGGTAGGAGACGGTTCTCCGCAGCCAGCTAGGGACTCGGGTTCCTTTGGTCTCACCGCTTTAACATTGCCCAGATGAACAAAGGTGTATTTGCTAGTCTCACAACCACATCTATTTCCAGTTCCCAGGAAGGCAGAGCAGAGAGGAAACAGCTCCCCTAGTATGGACTTCACCCCAAAGTCGCACATACCACTTTCATTCAAATCCTATCGACTAGTCCAGAGTCTCCGCCTTACCTACCTGCAAGGGAAGCTGGGAAATGTTTGCCAACCCTTAGCGTCTGATTCTTCCACCATCCTGTGCAGGAACAGCTAGGAAGTCATATACCCAGCTAAGATTCCGGGTTGCGAAGATTACTTGCAAAGATCAACACGGTGCACGGTAAAATCGACACCTGTCCTTTCCAACTGACCTCAGCATTCCCACCTGCCCCACCGTCTCCCACTTAGCAAGCTCTCACTACATTTTTGACCAATGAATGCTTAAATGGAGTTCATTCCGAAGGCTCACTGTTTCTATCTAGATAACCTCATTCGCAATTGGCTCATTAATTGTTGCTGTATGGAAGCTTGCTGCTGAAATAGTCTATTGTGGATAAACAGATAAAGAAGTCTCTTTCTACATCTTTGATTTGCCAAACTAGTGAAATTACGCCCCCGAACCTTGAAAATTTCCAAATGAGGAGGGCTAATCTTTTGCAGGACCCATGGCTTTAGGACGTGATTCCTGAGTGTCACTCTTGTGGGTCCCTGAGCTTCTCCAGAGAGCAGATAACCCAAGACATGATCCACACCGGCCCCTCACATCCTTTGATTTGAACACTCATGTTTGGACTGTTTCCAGGGACATTGGGATGGAAAAGTGGAAGAGGAGAGTGGGATCTGTTCTTCTGAAAGTCCCAGGAGAAGTTGAGCAGGACGGGGGAGTCCCCCAGCAGGAGGTCACGGGAGCCTGTGAGTCCCAGGAGAAAAGCACATGGAGAGAGGTCTGCACCCAATGGGCAGTGGGCAGCTTCCCCTGCCAGGAATACCTGGGTTCTTTCCCAGACCCTAAACACAGAACATCCTCGAGATCATCTGCCTTGTCACTGCCGTTGTGGAACTGCGGCCTGCTGCCTCAGTCAGTGGAGTCTCAGACTTCTTTGCAGGAAAGTTCTTACGTGGTGACTCAGCAAAGCCCTTAAAATGCCCAGGAACTGTCCTTTAAAGAAATCCCCAGAGCTCTGGGAAACTGAGCAAACTGACCTAAATAGAAGAACAATTTAGGATGGCTGGAGGGAACCCACCACTGCTTCTCTAGGCCCGTGGTCCAGAGGAAGCCCTGGAAAGGAAGCAGACCCACCTTGGCAAAGCCCTGAGAACCCAGGGCAGCCTCTTCCGGAGGCAGGAGGCAGGGACACCTGGCCGCTCCCTCTCTCTCTTCCTCTGCAGTATCTCCTTGCTTGGGACTACTTCCCACTTCCTTGTGTTTGATTCCTGCAATGTTGGTGTGTTAACCTCTTCTCTTAAAACCCCAGTTTGTATACTAGAATAGTTTCTGAAATCAGACTGTGTTAACCCAACCTTAGTCACGATCTCCTTTGCTAGCTTGTCCTCCTCTGGTCTAATAGCAAGATTTCTGGAAAGAAAATGCTTTCTATTCCAATGTGTGTATTCCAGTGTATTCCAGTGTGTATTTGTGTGTGTGTGTGTGTGTGTGTGTGTGTAAGATTGTGTATATAGATGTGTGTGCACACATATCTGTGTTTACGGATTTCCTTCAACATTTACTCAAATAACGTTTTGGGGTACCTACGAGACCCAGCATTGTTTCAGGTACAACGACCCAGTACTGAATAAAACAGAGTAAATACCCACCTTGAAGACTGGGGCAGACCCACAACAAAAACATTACATAGTGTGTGGGAATCTATATGTGTGCTATGACACTCACACTCACTCAGGCTGGCTAATGATGATTCCCCAAATCAGGAGCCCAGTAAAAATAATGAGAACTAATATCTATTAAGTACTTTATTATGTGTCAAGTGCTCATTTAATTCTTAACAACCTGTAAGATATAAACAATTATTGCCTGCATTTACAGACAGAGAACTGAGGTGGAGAAGGGATACAGCTAGTAAGTCGTAGCATGACATCGAGCCGAGACACCAGCCCTGGAGCCCAAGCTTCTTGAGTCTTCCTCTTGAAAATGTGCTGCCTTTGTCAAAACACATGCTGTGGCCTCCTCTAAATCTGCCAGGACTCTTCTAAGCAGAGCAAGCTTCAAGGAGAAGTCTGGGAGCAACAGAAACTACGAGCTGGGCTCTTAACACGGCCAGGAGACTGTTTTGATGGCCTGCGATGTGATTTTCCTCTTCCAGTTTTGCTTTTGTCTGACAGCAAAGAAGAGGCCAAAGAAGTCCTTTGCCAGATCAATCCCAAGCATATAGCTTTTCTTGTCTAGAAAAAGAAAAGAAAAAAAGCCAAGGCTAAGTGATCTCAACACATTTTTCCACAGAGAAGCCCTGAGAGATAATGTAGATCTGAGAGAGTCTCCAAATGGGGAAGGCAAGAGGTGACGGGAGGAGAAAGATCAGGAAGAAAACCTCTCTGGGGAGATCTGACTACCGGGTCCCCCAGCCTCAGCCCTCTGACACCCTCTGGGATAAATACAAGTTTCCTGTAAGGGTTTTGAGAATCATGATGTCAAAAAACTCTGAAGGGCCTTACTTGGAAGGTTTGGCCTAAAAGTTATTCAAGGTGAATGATTTTTATCACCAGTGTATTTTAGTTTATATTTATTGAGTGCCTACAGCAAAGGAAACAGTTAACAAAATCAAAAGACAACTGACAGAATGGGAGAAGATATTTGCAAACGACATATCAGATAAAGGACTAGTGTCCAGAATCTATAAAGAACTTAGCAAACTCAACACCCAAAGAACAAATAATCCAATCAAGAAATGGGCAGAAGACATGAACAGACATTTCTGCAAAGAAGACATCCAGATGGCCAACAGACACATGAAAAAGTGCTCCATATCACTCGGCATCAGGGAAATACAAATCAAAACCACAATGAGATATCACCTCACACCAGTCAGAATGGCTAAAATCAACAAGTCAGGAAATGACAGATGCTGGCGAGGATGCGGAGAAAGGGGAACCCTCCTACACTGTTGGTGGGAATGCAAGCTGGTGCAGCCACTCTGGAAAACAGCATGGAGGTTCCTCAAAATGTTGAAAATAGAACTGCCCTATGACCCAGCAATTGCACTATTGGGTATTTACCCTAAAGATACAAATGTAGTGATCCAAAGGGACACATGCACCCGAATGTTTATAGCAGCAATGTCCACAATAGCCAAACTATGGAAAGAACCTAGATGTCCATCAACAGATGAATGGATCAAGAAGATGTGGTATATATACACAATGGAATACTATGCAGCCATCAAAAGAAATGAAATCTTGCCATTTGCAACAACATGGATGGAACTAGAGCGTATCATGCTTAGCGAAATAAGTCAAGCAGAGAAAGACAACTATCATATGATCTCCCTGATATGAGGAAGTGGTGATGCAACGTGGAGGCTTAAGTGGGTAGAAGAATAAATGAAACAAGATGGGATTGGGAGGGGGACAAACCATAAGTGACTCTTAATCTCACAAAACAAACTGAGGGTTGCCGGGGGGAGGGGGTTTGGGAGAAGGGGGTGGGATTATGGACATTGGGGAGGGTATGTGATTTGGTGAGTGCTGTGAAGTGTGTAAACCTGGTGATTCACAGACCTGTACCCCTGGGGATAAAAATATATGTTTATAAAAAATACAAAATTAAAAAAAAAAAAAAAGTGTTTATTGAGTGCCTACTATGTGTGAGACAGCTTGTTAGATTTCTTATAGACACTGTCTCATGTAGAATTAGAAATACGTAGGGGTGCCTGGATGGCTCAGTCTGTTAAGCATCCAACTCTTGATTTCGGCTCTAGTCATGATCTCAGGGTCATGAGAACAAAGCTTGCATCACATTCCACACTGGGCATGGAGCCTGCTTGAGATTCTCCCTCTCCCTGTGCCCTTCCCCCACTCTAATCTCTCTTAAAAAAAAAAAAAAAAGCTAGCAATATGTAAGCTGCTTGAGCTTGAAAGAAAATCAGCAACTAATTAAGCATTGATTATGACTACGGTGAGTGAAAAATGAACCAAACCCTGCTTATTTCATTACTTAAATCTGGTCCTAAGTGGAATATCAATTTCAGGCCTAGTCATTGCCATAGTATTAATTTAATGTTAGAAAAAAAACCAGCAAAAGATATGCTTAGACAGAAAAATTTGCAGTATTATTTGTCCTGGTCATGCTTATGGCAATTGTGATCATGAAGAGATAGTCACTGCATATTGTGTGTGTGAGGGGGCAACAGGCTTGATAACCAGAAATGCAAAAAACCTGTAGGACATGCGTTCTGTCCTTGGGGCTTCTGATTTGTGTGGTTTGGGATACGGAGCTTACATGCAGAAATGTACCGAGCAAGGCAGAGTATCCATGCTTGGAATCAAATGAACAACAGAGACAGTAGGAGCTAACATTCAGGGAGGGGAGGGCTTTTTGGAAGCTACGGATACCAGCGAAAGGCTCAGAGTCACACAGAGTCGTGCTTTTCTTCTGAATTCTCTTGTCTGGACTAGAATCATCGCCTCGTTTTCTTCTCTCTCTTTCCAAATCCCCACTGTCTTCCTAGCCAGAGATCCATTGGTCTTGAAACTCTTCTATAGCCTGTGTTTAGCTAATAGCACCTTTTCATCAGTTGGTCAACACTGTTGAATCGACCCCAGTGTGTATAGAGAGTGGGACCCACGGCAGGATGAGGGTTAATGAAGGAAATGGAAGATACGCACTCCCCCATCCCTAAAACCCAAGTGGTGGCTGCCTCTCTCACAAGAACCACCCTCCTCTGGGTACAGCACCTGCATATCGCCCAATCTCCACCCTCCACTGGTCTTGTCTGGACCACACAATTCTGCCCCTGACATAGTCAGACACCAGTTTTGAGCTCGGCCAATTTTTGATTCTCCCTGAGACATGCTGAGCTTCAGTTTGCTGCTGCTCATGAATAGAAGGATTCCAGAGAAGCCACAGATCCTTGCTGCGGAGACCTTCTGTGTACCCTGGTTTTCTCCCCTCCCCACAGCTGAACTGTTTATTCAATAGTCACCTTCTATGGCTGACATTTATTGGAAGAATATCCCAGTATTCTTCTCATAAATGTCTTCTTCCCTTTAGTTTTGCTAAAAATCCACTAGAGGTGGTATCTGAGGTTATTCAAATAATGAGATTAAATAATTCATTAGTTGGTTCTAGAGAGCATATTGCAAATTCCAGATCTTCAAGGAAAATGTAACAAGTCTTTGGGTTGGGGTGATAGTGAAGGCAATAATAATTTTTATTCCAAGACTGGAGATCAGTAACCTTGGTAAAAAGTGAAATCAATGTGTTTCTTGTGGTCACCTGGGACTTGACCAGCACTAGGGTTAAAGGGGACCCAATAGGCCACCATAAAGCAGTTTAACAGAGGGGCGCCTGGGTGGCTCAGTGGGTTGGAGCCTCTGCCTTCGGCTCAGGTCATGGTCCCAGGGTCCTGGGATCGAGCCCCGCATCGGGCTCTCTGCTCAGCAGGAAGCCTGCTACCTCCTCTCTCTCTCTCTACCTGCCTCTCTTCCTACTTGTAATCTCTGTCAAATAAAATAAATAAAATCTTTTAAAAAAAAAAAAAAAAAGGCAGTTTAACAGAGATGAGAAAGGCTGAGACCTCAGAGTCAGGTGGTTGGCTCTGAGTGTTTTGGGGTAACCCATGTAAGAGAACAGCTAACTCCATCCCAGAAATCTTTCCTAGAGGCATATATTCAAGGTTAAGGGCCTAATATGATCCCACGAGCTACTGGCACAAGATCACTAAAACATCAAGAACTAAATATCAAGAACTTGATATTTCAGGAATTAGACCTGCCCTTGTGCTTACAAACTCACTAGGTTTTATGTGTGTACAGCATGGTCAGGAAAGAGGGGAATCCTGGTAGGGGGAATTATGATCTATGGGAGGAGCTGAGGGAGGAGGCGGGAACCCTAAACCTTCAAGCCCCTCTGAAAACATTTCTCACTCCACCCTGACCCCCACCAACCAGAGAAAACTAGCCATCCACCATACTGGGCTGCACCACTCAATAATGCCCACTCTGTGGCCAGCATCTGAACTCAGCACAGCCTGGAGGGAATTGTGCAGGATCATTAGAGAGAAGAAAGCAGTCATACACAGGGATTGGCTAAAGAATATCATTAAGATGGGAGAAATTGTGTTAGCATTGACTTTGAGGATAGGGTGTGTTATTAGTGGTTTTGTTTAGTAAGTAATCCAAAGCCTGATGGATATCAGATGGCATCTCAGTATAACTACAGGAGGAATGGAGATCACTCGGCCATCTAGACTCAGAGAACAATGGCTTCACGCTACCATCTTGGATGCGGTAGCTGATATGACTTGGAATTAGAGCCCATTGCATTTGTGGTTGTATGGGGGCACACATCAGTCATGCTGGGCGGGAGCATCTTGGTTACATTGGATGAAGTGTATGGGGTGTGTGTGTGTGTGTGTGTGTGTATGCTAAGCAACCGAAAAGGAGAATATAATGGACACCACGTGGAGCAGCCGCTTGAGCCACAGCAGTGCCCCCTGCTCTGAGTACAGCCCTTGAAACCCAGGGCGGGCCTGTGAAGTCTTTGTCTATTTCATTACATGAGCTTCTTCCCACCACCCCCACGACCACCACCACCACAATAACTGGGTGCAGCGGTGAACCAACTGCGGGGCAAGGGGGACCATCTACCCTGGGTTCAGGCAATAAGGAAGCTTGTAGAGAATTTAAAAACAATAATAAAACCAAATAGAAGTCAATCTGCTTTTTATTATCACCGTGTGTCAGCAATGCGAAGCCATGGCAGTGATAAAGTACTCCTTCCTGAAAAAATCTTCTGTTGGTCTCAGTCCTAAACAATTGCTTACGTTTGAATTCTCATCAAATGTATGCAAGCTTCAAATTAACACCTTTTCATTTGCTATCCTTTATAACTTGCCTTCTACATGGGAGTTAACTTGGAGAGCGCCCAGCTGCACAGTCCCGGCCCAGCACACACGGACTCAAGCCACACGCGTTCAAGTAAATTCCTAATGATCCGAAGTCCTTCAAGCTCAGTTCAGAAGCCTAACGTCTGTGGTCTTACATATTCCTGCATCCCAACAGTCGATTCGATAGAAGCAGTAATCGGATAGTGCTAACAAAAATGGAGAAACAGAAGTCACATTACTTTCATTGTGTCATTTTGTGAATGCCAGGAGAAATGACAGAAGATGCTGGCTTATACTAACCAGTGGAATCAAAAGGGCAGTGCGGGACACCTTGACCATTACCACCAAAACCCGGACATTTGATCTAAAGCGATGGGTTGAGTAACGTCAATGTTGACTATTGTTCAGACATTAATATTTTATAGAACAGAAACTTTGGAAGTTGTAACTAAACATAATTAAGGTGTACAATGACTCTTCTGTTTTACTAGAAGATTTCCAACCATGTCAACTTTCGAGAGCTACTAGTATCAATAACTAAGACACAAAGATGTGGATGGTATTGCAATTTCTAGAATTTATTGGGGAATAGGATTCTAGTGAATCTCTGCTAAATTTATCCTTACATTTATAACTTTCCCTATTTACTTATATGTTACTTCACATGGAAGAAAATACTTTAAATTGATGTTAAGGAAAAATATTATTCAGTCAACCATGAGCAAAGATGGATGAAGAAATCTTATATCACCTATAGAACATGAATATGCAAAGGTTAATTTTAACCAAGTTATAAGTTCACCAAAGTTACAACTTAAAAACTAACACTGAAATGATACTATTCATTACTGTGACAGCCCAATATGCAAGTGTAAATTTATTTCCCTTTTTTTTTTGCAAAGAATACATTAATGTAAAAAAAGAGTAATTTCATGACTTTTTTCCTTCATTATACTGCAATAGTTATTTTATTTTATACCTTACTTTTTCATTCACTTTCATTGGTATGACTGGATATACAAAGTTCAATAGTAAACTCTTTCACTGTACTTCTTTTCTCGCACTGTCATCATTATTATTATCCATATTTCATGATTGTTACTTACAATAACTTTGTTGAGGGAGGTGTTAAAAAATGAATGTCTCTTGTTGGTTCATTCAGGGCACATATAACTGAACCAAACTGAGACCAGTTTGTACCGGCACTGGGAACTGCAAGCCTGAGGGGTCTGGGGGTCTGCAGCCATTAATGCTGAGTTGGGTTTTGGGGAGCACCATGATGTCCAAGTGTGTGAGCTCCTGCTGTGGAGCCCTCCCGCTGCCCTGCTTCTCCCCTTCCCACAGCCTCCTTGGATCATGAGAGACCCTAGAATCATTCCAGAAACTCCTCCCGCCCCCCCGCCCCGCACCTGTAGAGCCAGGATCGGTGTCTTCTTCTCAAGCAAGGCCCTGACGGTAGGGGAGAAAAGGAAGGATGGGAAAGATGCTCAGCCAGAATGTCTGAGATGGGAGCCCCCACCCAGGTCCCCTGCTCACTCTGCAGGAATAACCCTCACAGACACCTCTGTGACATTATAGGGGGTGGATGGGTGAGGACAGCAGGGACTTGATGTGGTGTCCGTTTGTGGGAAAGCCCCACACCCCCCTTCGCTCTCGGGAAGCCCCCACCCCCGTCCTACCTCCAGTCACCCAAGCATGTGGCTTGAACCCCACTAAAAGATGACAGCAGCGTCAACACCCTGGGGTGGCCACTGAGACTAAACGTTTAAAGTGTCCAGGATTACACAGTAGGTACGAATCATGGATGTCCAGCTCTCAGCCCCCCAGGCAAGCCCCCAGACAGTGTCCTGCTTCTGGCATGACCCCACCCTCTGGCCACAGCCCACTGACCTGGGGAAGGGCCCTGACTCCAGCCAAGCCAATGAACTTCTCTCCTGGGAATTTTTAACTCCGAATCAAGAAAGTGGAGATCAAATTCCCTCCCATGGGGAAAGCTATTGCCAGTTATGTTCCCAGACAGCCAGAGATGAGCAGGTGCAGTGAGATTGGCAGAGATAAACAGGCAAAGGAAGAATAGAGAGTCAGGTGGCCTCTGAGTCTCTTCTCCTAGCCACATCCAAGTTTGTGTCCTGATTTGATTATTCCACACTTGTTAGGGTTCTGGTAGGAATGAATGCCTCTTTTGGCTGAGATGAGGTTCTGATTATTTGCAACCAAAATTGCCCAGGAAATGTGAACCCCGAATGTGCCCAATTCTTGTTTTGCAAACAAGCGGAACATTGAGAGGTCAGAAAGTGTGAGCAGCCCTCACGCACATCTGCCTGCCAGCTGTGACTCGGGCTTCCCGTCTCTGGTAGGTGCACACTTGACGCCTGGGGACTGTGCTCTGTGTCTTGTTTCACTGTATCCCTGAGCTTGCGGAGCAAGCTGGAGGTGAGTGGAGCACCATGACGGTGCCCTGGGAATGGCGGTGGCCAACTGTGGCTCCCGTACCGGGTCTCATCTGTAGACTGGTGTTCGGGTGACTAGCCCTGCGGATCTGAGAGTCCCAGGTACCCACTGCGGCTTTTTGCTGGATTTCTTCTTTCTGTCCTTATGCATCCGGGGGCTTCCATCTCACAGAGAGGAAACCTTTCTCCAGCCTGACCTAGTAAATGAAGAAGATGAGTCTCCAAGAAAGACAGAAGGGACGACGGGCAGGCCCCTTTTCACAGGCCTTCTTGTGGGATCCTGCCCTTAACAGGGCGAGGCAGGTAGTATTACCCTAGTTGGCATGAGAGCCCAACCAGAGTGTTCTCCTGCAAACAGCGCCCACCTGGGCAGCTGTTGACCCCTCCCTGTTCCACCCCCGGTTTATGGCCTTGTTTCCTATACAAGAAGCGGCTCAAATGGAAAGCCAGCTACTGCCGGCTCCTGAACACAAGATGCCGGGGGAAGTCTCTATTTTCATAGCAAACCTGGTTTCCTGGTGGGCACACAAATTGTTGCCTGCTAAAATAGCAACTCTGGCAAAAATGTCTCCAATCTGCTTAGATGAGCATCACATTAAGAGCTAGGCTTGCAGTTAAACCAACTGACTGTTTCTAATGAGCTGGAAACAAAACTCCCTTTAAAGCCACCAGCCGTTTGCCCAGAATCATCAGCGCAGCTCGAATCGCGGGGCCCTTAGGCAGAGCTTCCTCCTGCGTGGGGCTCATTTCAAGCCTACCCCTCTCCACCATCATTCCTTCCTATCTCCCAGCCTCTACAGTCCAGGACCGCTGCCTTAATGTGTACAAACATGCATTTGTGAACAGTGAGAGAGGGCATCCATCAGGCCCGGGCCTGGGGACTTGGCCCCTGCCCTCAGGGAGCCCACCCTCAAGAAGAGCAAGTCAACACAGCTCTCTATATACTTTGCACTAACCATGCTCTCCCTCTATTAACTGTGCTTTTCCCCAATCAACGCCAGAGTCACAGGAGCAGTTCCCACGGCCAGTAGCAACACAAGTTGATAGCAATGCCACAAATTCAAATGCCTCTGAGGACCAGAGAGATAATCATAAAAATCTCCAATATTTTATCAAACATGACAGGCTGCTTCTAGGACTTCATGCTTGCTGTTCCATCAGCCTGCACACTTTTCCCTGCAGAGCTCCACATGGCTTATTCTTGGCCTCCCTAGAGTGTTTCCTGGAAGGTCATCTTCTTAAGGAGGCCTTCCTGGCTCTCCTGTTTAGATTGCCCCTCAGGACTCTCCACCCGTCTTCCCTGCTTCACCTTCCACTATGGCATTTATCACTACATTTACTATGTTATCGGCTTTTGCGTTTATGATGTGTCTCACTGTGCCTCCCCACATAGGGCAGAGATCAGTCTGTTTTGTTCTCTGGTGTATCTCAGGTCCCTAATACACCTTGGCCCACGGTAGTTGCTGGGCGGGACGATTTCCTTAAAAAAAAAAAGTCCTGTTCTGGGCCAAAAAAAGAATCTGTT
Source organism: Mustela putorius furo (assembly GCF_011764305.1). Lineage (NCBI taxonomy): Eukaryota > Metazoa > Chordata > Mammalia > Carnivora > Mustelidae > Mustela > Mustela putorius. The sequence goes on from NW_025421424.1 coordinate 4,278,606, forward strand.
GGATGATTTTAGCCCCCAGGTCACCAGTTAGATGAGGCCTAGGCTTAAACTAAGAATTGTAGATGAAAATAGACTTTTATTGGGTTAAGAGGGAAGAGAGATGTAAAGACCAACTGCCCGAGCACACCTGGGCATGGAGGAATCCACAGGTGCATTGGGCTTGGCTGCAGGCCCTCCAGTGAGAAGATCCGTGCTAAGGGAGGGCTCGGGGAGAGCCATGTGGGCAGTCCTCTTCTTGTGGCCTGGTCAGACCCTTCCTGGGACGTGATCTCAAGAACCACCCAAATGACAGGCTATGGATTGTCACAGGGTTGGTGTCCTGGGACAAGAGCAGCTTCACAGAGGAAGAGCCAAGCCACAAAGCCATGGACATGTGTATCGTCTTGGCCTTGTTGTGGCATTAGGTAGCTCCCTCCATGTCCTCCTGGACATTTCCAGATAATTTCTTTAACAGCTGGGCATTCTCTGGTTAAGATACCAACACACCCTGGCTTGCTTCCCACCCCAATCTCACGCCAGGCTGTCAGTTTCGGGGGATCCAGGGATCCAGGACCAGAATCCAGTTCCCTCCACTGGGGCTGAGGGAGACGGAATCCTGCCTAGGGTGAACTCAAAATTCCCTCAACCTTTGATGTCACATCGTTCCATGCAAGAGAGCTTGCCTTTGGCCACCTGTGCATCTCCCTGAGTCTCTGTGAGCAGATGCCAGCAGCTTCTCTGTGCACAATGGTTAAGATCTTGCTTGGTCCCTAAAGCCAGACTGACCTCGGTTCAGATCCCAGCTCCACCCCTTACCGGCTGTGCAGACCTCACACAATTTATGGACCCTTCCCGGGTCTTCGCCTCCTTGTCGGTAAGACGGAGTGGTGTCTAACTCAGAGAAGTACTGGCAGAATGACACGGAGACAGGAAAGTACAAAACCACCTGTTGTGTTAACAGAGTATTCAAGAGGATCTGCCAGTAAGAAAAGATACGGAAAAGTGCTTTGCAGACTAACAAAGTCCATGCCAGTTTGTGATGACAGCTTTTGTGACAGCTATGCTAGCTCCCCGAGAAAGAGGTTTCTGTGTGTTTTGTCCACGGCTGCACCTACGACAGGTGTTCAGGAGTATCTGTGGCCCAGATGAATGAATGAACGCCTCCCGTCCACAAGCAAGCATCCGGTTGAAAACTCAGGAGGCAGAAGTGAGCCATGGGATTGGAAGCTGCTGTGCCAGCAGACCAGCCCCACCCCCAAAGCCTGCCAGCTTGCAGGACGGAGGCGTAGCCCTGGCCACCTCTCTGGAGTGTGGTCTCAAGCCCTGCAGCCCTCTTCAGCCCAGCTGCAGGATGGGTAACTCGGGCACATCCCGGCTCCGTCTAAGCTGGCTGCCGTCGCCAGCCCCACACAGGGGCTATTTTGGATCCAAGGGTGTCAGGAGCATAATAGGACCAATCTTGGAAGTTGTGGCTGAGACACAGGCAGAGAGTGCTGGCTTCTCTCCCCACGTCGCAACTGGAGCCCGAAATAGCTGTGAGGCTAAAGACAACCTCAGAATAACTTTTGGCTTTACCGCAATTTCAGACTAGAGCACAACACATGCCCGAGAAGGACCAAATCGGCAGCTTGTGGCGTGGGAAAGTCCTTTGGGGGGTGGGGGTGGAGGGGACAAAAATCTTGGTACAAAATCTAGGCTTGTCCTTGTTTGGTGAAGAGTGATGGCATGTTCAGCCACTCAGTGTGGTGCAGCCGGTGGTGGGTGACACAGACCCCCCAGCAGGGCCATAGCAGGGGGCGCCTTGCACTGGGGAGCCTGGAGCAGGAGTTTCTGAACATGCAGGGAAGTCATTGCAGAAGAATTCAACTCACCATGAGTGTCCTGCCTCATGCTTCTTAGATACTTGATCCTATTTTCTCCTCACAGGTCTGAGCAAAGGGCACAATCCTTCCCGCCTTTACGAATGAGCTGAGGCTCCCAGGCATTAGGAAAATTGGGCCCAAGTCATACGTGGTAGAACTAGGATTTGAATGTTGGTCTGTGTGATTCCAAAGTACATTCTAGCTGGAGCTGCTCAAGTGGGTAGGATTCTGGCATCTTGAAAGGGGACAGAGTGGTGAAGAGCACAGAGTTCCAGCTCTCACATCTTTGAGGACCCCTTTCCTGAAGCCCTCCTGGAAAGCTCCAGACACCCCCAGGACCTCAGCCCATGCTTTAATATAGACAGAGACAGGGCTGGAGAATCCAAAGCCTACTGGTACAGGCTTGCCCCCTCTTGCATCTCTGGGAGGTGGGAAGGTTCAGGGTACTGGGGTCCAGGATAGCTGAGGAAGCCAGGAGGCCACGCCCCCGTCCCCCTCATCCCCCGCAGGGTGCACACCACTTGCTACTACTGTAACCATGGTAACCTCCAGAGTGACTGGGTCACGTTAGGAGGAAAGGTCACGCGAGAAAAAGAGCTCAGACTGAACCATGACCTCAGTTATCCTGGGCGCCATTCCTATCCTTTTGCTCAAGTCCAGCTAACACTGCACTGGTGCTGTCCTCTGTCCCCTGACCCGTTGAAGCAGAGATCTTTCCTCTCCTGAACCACACAGGAAGGTGCAGACATTAGAGAAGGTGTGGTGGAGAACACCACAAGGGGGCAGTGTGGAGCAAAACCCCCATCTGCTGTCTCACCAAGGCCTTGTTCCTGCCTCAAAGTCCAGAATCAAAGGGCCACCAGGGGCCATACTCCAGAGAGGTCCTTGAAATTGGCCTGGAGAATCGTCACCTTCACTGTATTCACTGCTATGGGGAATTAACGTTCTGAATTATCTAATGTTGCCTTATAACCGAGGACCGTGGCGTTCAAGGTCGTCCTTGACATTGGGCAGCAAGTGGCAACACTTTAATTGGCATAAACAAACAAGTGAAGGACAGAGGCCAATGCAACGAGGAAATAATGTGCTTGTTCATCGAGTCCTTGCAGTTATTCCAACGGAGCCTACAGGGGTGCCGTACAGGGCAGGCCAGATGCAGACGAGCCTGAGCTGTGGCCCTCATTGCACGGGCGGCAAATAACTTCCAGCAAGAACACCTCCTCCATCATGTGGGACTTTTCCGACTTTGCCTGTTGCATCCTTTCTATGATGTTTAATCTGTATATTTACTTTAGTTTTAGGCCTGTATGATTTAGCCATTTATACATAGTTTTATGTGGGCACACATTTAAGTAACATAAAAAAAATAATATAAGTCAACACCGGTAGACTATGAACATTTTTTGCTTGTGACTTCCGTTACGAACACAAACTTCAGCCTGCCTGAGGGTTCGTGGCACTCGGGGAGGGCGGAATAGGAGGCTGGGGTGAAAAAGACAAGGGTGTATCCTCCTCGGAAACAGAAGGAATAGCTTCCAGAGTCTGGGTTTGGGCCACTTTTTAGCTGCTGCCTCACTTCTCTGGGCTGTGGCTTCCTGGGAATGCTGGCTTGTCCTTCTAAACTTCTGGCTACTTGGTGAACTTCTTGTCAACCCCTCGGCTATTCCCCCAAGCTGGAGGGTCAGGGGCTGCTGGTGGCAGTGGAGTGGGCGTTGAGTAAATGGGAAATTGCCTCGGGCTGCTCAGATAAGCCTGACATGTGGGCCTGCCAGCCCCCAGCACCCTCTCCCGAGTAAGCGTTGGTCACTTTGAGGTGAGTCCATTAGTAGGGGTTGGAACAATTGAGCACCAGCCTACAGCAGGACTTTCCTGGAAGGAGCCCATTCTAGCTTGGACTGTCCTTCCCCATCAGCACACCGGCGTACCCGCGTACAGAGGACCATCACACATTCCAGATTCCATAGATCTTTCAGGGGTGGGAACATTGCCAATGGCATCAGTCAGAGAAAATTTCTGAAATCCCAGGGCCTCTTCTCTCTAGGACTAAGTTCCCTCTGCTGCCGGTAAGATCACTCAGGTTTATCATCAACATCAATAAAATCACCATTTAAAAATAGGTCTTCATAGCTTATAAAAGCTACTCACGTGTATTGTCTCCTTTGGTCATCAGAATAAATGACTCTGGGAGAAAGAACCCAAGACACCGAAGCTAATAACTATGTCTGAAAACACAGTTATCCAATAGACACTGGTGACCAAAGTGCAGAGGTCCAACCCAGGGCCCCATGCTTTCTACCATCAGAGCTGTTTTCACTTGCACAGTGTACAGGGAAACTGTGAAGTTGTCCCTCCCTTCAGGACACTCACGATCCCAGATATTCCAGTATCAGCTTCCCAAGATAACCGTTTAGTACAAGGACACATCTCGGAGTTATCCAGAATGCTCTGCATAGACGCCTGATGTGGTTTTGATCCAAGAGAATAAAGTTGGCGTGTTTGGGGCACAACGATTCCCTGTTCCACCTAAATATCCTTCTCTTGTTCCTCACTGACCACATTCCTTGAACAGAGGATAAACCTTTTCCTTCTACCGCAGGGACTCAGTCCTTTTCAGAGAGAGCAATGTGGGGGTTTGGCGTTAAGCATACGACAGCAGGAGGAGAGAAGGCAGAAGGCAGTGCTCTTACTAAAGAGGAGGGGGACAGAGTCACATCCACAGTCCCCCAGACGACCTCCTCCTTTCCGGGGGTCCTGGGGGCATGGTTTGGCCACTGTTTGAGAATCATGTGACAGGATCATTCTCCTGCCAGGCTCCAGAGGAGACTAAGATGATTAGCACCCAGGCCCTCCCTGCCAGCGCCAAGCTCTCAGATCCTTTCAACTCCGGGTGACACAGGCCATGACAGAAGGTGCCTGGGTGCTGCCGGAGCAGAGGGGACCACTCTGTCCCCACTGAGGACAGGGGTCCTGGGGCAGAGGAAGTGTCTCAAGAAGGGACGGTGCGGGGGCAACTTTCAGAACACTTTGGTAAAACAAAAATGAAGAACGTTTAAATAAAAGGAATCTATTGATGTTTCAAGGTAAAAGCCCATTCCTGAGGTCACTGCCAAATCAGTCTGCCCCTCTGGAGGACAAGCAGTATGCTCAGGGTCGAGAAGCGACGTCATGCGCAGAGAGGTCAGGCAGTGCCCGTGCTCGCCGCCTCCCAGCAACCCCCACGTGTGCTGCTCCTGGGGCATCCCGTCACCCCTGAGCTCCCCCAGACCGAGCAGCTGCCAGCAGGGCCCTCAGGACGCCCACCCATGTGCTAAGTGTCCATGTGTAGAAGGGGCAGCAGAATTCCCCTGAGCCACCCAGAGCCCACTCCCACCCTGATCCTTGGCCCTTCTGCCATGAAATGCCGCCTCTCTCAGACTTCAGACTCTCCCCTCCTTCTCCCTCAGTCCTCTTCCCTCGGCCTGATTTCCTGCGTCTCTATGTTTCGCTTTCCCTCCCCCTCTAGCTCCAGAATCCCTCCAAAATCTACAGTGAATTTTTAACGACATGGAGAAGAATTGCAATATATTGTGAAGCAAAAAACAAAACCACAAACACACACACACACACAGAACCAAAAAAAACCAACAACAAAAATGGCAGCTTAGGAAAGCCTATGTGCCGTATAGTTCCGTAGTTATGTGTAAAATGAGGTCACTGGGAGGGATCATCTCTTTCTTACCTCAGTTCAGAAAAAAAGAAGGCTAGAAAGGAAGGAAGGAGGGAAGAAGGAAGGGAAAAGGAAAAGGAAAGGGAAAGAAAACCAAAGAGCAGCTAACAGAGGCCGAACTAGGAGCATCCTGGGGAGGAAGCTTATTCAGGCGGAACATGAATGGGAGGAGGAGGGAAGGTCATCTCAGCGCATTCTGGGATTCAGCGTGCATCCAAGTTCCGCGTCTCCCCTGGCTCAGGTGGAGGTGGAGAGGGCCAGGGCGGTGCCTTCATCCCTGGCCCTCCTTGGGAAGAAACTCCGAGACAGCTGGCTAACCCTTTTTTCCCTGGTGGATGGCCACGGAGGCCGGATACCTGGTCTGTCCAGACTAGTGCCAACTGGGTGTCCAGACGCTCACAGTCTCCGTCTGGGAGGTCAGGAGAGGGGGGCAGAGCTCCCGTCCATCTCTGGCATCTGGCTTTTGAGCTCCACTGCAAGCTTTCTACCTCCATCCATGGGCTCTCGAGGGATCCACGGACGTGCCCAAGAGGGAACGGCACAGGTGGACGCATTTTCCTGGGACGAAAATCTGCAGATTCTGGGATTAGGGAGTGGGGTCCAAGGCCTCGAAGTATTAAGAACCACCATTCCCCGAGTGGAAGGAGCAAGGTCGTTTTGTATGGAGAATTGCTCTCATACATGTGAAAGGGAGTCACGGGAAGGCAGGCAAAGGCCTCCCGCCTACCCAGGAAAGAACTAGAATCAGCAGTGAAATTTCAGGGAGGCCCATTTCAGCTCACCATAAGGATCATCGATCTGAGTGATATGGAAATCACAGACCGTTGACCCAAACAGGGAGTTCCTCATCACTGAAGTATTCAGTGGGGGCCCTCCTGGGGCCTGGGCGCCCGATAGACTGGTGGCCTCCTGGGTCTGGTCCGGCTCTAAACCAGACGGATCGAAGGAAGGTCTTGGCTTTGGGTCCCCTCTCAGATAGAAAAGTGGGGAAACCGATACTACGCTATAGGTTAACTAGCTGGAATTTAAATAAAAACATTAAAAAAAAGAAAGAAAGAAAGAAAAGGGGGGGACACAGGAAGTTAATCTGGGCCTTTGGGTTGTAGGGAGAGCCCTGGGCGTGGGGCCTGTCTGAACGAATCCCGTATTGGCGTTTTCCATGTCCCTGGGTGGGAGAGGACATCTTCAGCAGAGCTGTAGAAGCTCGGAGCGCCGGCCTTTGAGAGCCTGGTGGGGGCTGGACAGGCTGGACCCGCGCCTTGATCCTCGGGGGCCACGGAATGTATCTGTATTTGTCCTCTTGGAGGCTCTTCTTCTCAGCTGGCATTGGCGACCTCAAGTCATGTTGACAGCTGGCTTATAGTCCATGAATACAGATGCAGCTTAGGTATCTTGACTGCAGATGGGAACACATTTTCTGCTGCGTTAACACTCACTGCAGACGTTTTTATTCCACGGACATTTGGTGCGTATGGATCCGACACTTCAAGTAGGGACTTTTGACACGAAATGCAGTCATGTGGTTCTCAAACAAGGAAACAGACATCATACTTCAAAGGGAAGGGGAAGAGTCATGGCCTTCAACTTCTTTAAAAAAAAAAAAAAAAAAAAATGGAGGAGAGCCGTTGCAGATGAAACAATGGTTTTGGAGCAGCCTAATCAGAATTGTCACAAAGCTATCACCCTGAGGCACAGCCGCAAACACGACCTCTAACCCAGGTTTTCCTTGTTTGTGGAGTTGCCACACCCTCGCAGGCCACCTGGAGGGAGCTGGCAGATTTCCAAGGTGCAGAATCAGCCAGGGGGAGCCCCACTTGCAGAGCACAGCGCACCCCAGCCACTCGGCTTTGCTCCTGGCTCCTCAAGAGCAGCCGGGGCTGGCCTTCCCACGAGGGGACCTCCCAGTGTCTGGCCCTGCCCCTGTTCAAGTCCTCAACCAGGCCCTTTCTTCAGGACTCCCGCTGGGCTGAACCTGAACCTTCATGTTCGAGAGAACCCAAAACTAGGGAACCGGAACCAGGCCAAAAGGAGCCTCATGGCCTGGAAAAGAGGAGGGCCCCTGTGGTTGGGTACCATTGCCAGCCAATAGCCCCTGCTTATCCTCAGAAGGGGAAGCAGGGGGCCTCTCCCCACAAGATGCAGTTACAGGATCTTCTTTTATTTAATTTTTTTAAAAAATGTCTTATTGGGGGGAATATCTGGGTGGCTCAGTCAGTTACCCATCTGCCTTCAGCTCAAGTCATGATCCTGGGGTGTAACTTGCTGCTGACCTCTCTGAGTCTCCTAGTCTGTCCCCACCACCTCCCTATTGTGGTGCTCGATGATAATTTTTTGAATGAACGCACCCATGAATGAATTAACAAATCTAAAAAGCACAATGCAGACTTTGGCATTATTATTATTTTTAACACAGATCTACACACGAATCACAAGGCCAAGAAACTCATTTTTCAAGTTTCTGGTCATACCAGAAACCAATATTATGCAATATTCAAGAGGCGGCCACCAGAAATGACACAAAGTATTTAATACCTTTGACCCTACTGAGGTTTGGTTTCTCGGTAAGCATTTGCCCAGTGCCCATGTCACCAGGTCCTCCAGATGCTCTAGAGGGATCTCAAGAGTGTGGGCCACTGAGATCACTGCCTCTCCATTCTAGCTCACAGCTGGGGAGACTGAGGACCGGGAAGCAGAAGTTCTTTGCTCCAGGCCTCCTGGCCATCTGGTCAGCAAGCCATGGCGAGAGGCCCGGAGCCTGCTGGAGCACCCAGAACTCTGTCCACCCCCAGTCGTGCTCCCAAGAGAGCACAAGGCGGTGAGCACGGGCACTGGAAGCCCGGGATTGCCAGGGAGCCTTCGTCTGGCTCCAGAATCATGGAGATTATGCAGGTGATCCAGTAGCCTGCAGAATTCAGAGTAATTCAGAAAACATTCACCAAACCTCTGTCATGGGCCAGGCACTGGGCTTGTAAGGTAAAATATGAGGAGTTCCTAATTCCTTGCCGGAGCCAGACCATTTGGGATTAGACACCCTGTAATCTACGGTCTATGTCCTCTTTCCTTTTTGGGAGAGGGATCCGAGCAGCGCTTTCCTCCAGCCTGCGCACCAGCTGGCCCGGGCCTCTCTCTGTCCTGAGGACTTCCTGCTCTGGTCTCCAGACCTCACGCATGAGGAGCAACTCTTCCCTCCCTGGGACCGTCCCTACTGTCCCTCCTCCCCTTCTGCTTTGGCAATAGCATTCAGGGCTTCCTCCCCACCTCCCCACTGCCCCGGGATGGGGGAGGAGAACAACTATTGAGAAGAAGGTCATAACCCTGTGACCATGGGGACAGAGCCAGTCCCTGCCCTTCCCTGCTGCCTGTCAGCTGCCCAGGATTGTGACAGGAAGGCTCCCCCTTTACCCCAGCTGCTGTGTGCCTTCAGGAGGCCATGGCCAAGGGTCGAGAGGCAGCCAGGTGCCCTTGCACCAGTGTGCTTCAGGCAAAGACAATTTCCTAGGGAAGGCTGGGAAACAGCCAGACTAGCCCTGTGTCCAGACAGAAGCAAAGAGAAAATGCTCAGAGGGGAACCGGGTGCAGGGGCAGGGCGGAGCAAGAGGAAATGTCTGGAAACTGCTCTCCTCTGCCTGGTTGCTCTGAGTCTGCACATGTATGGCAGCTGGAAAGAAGGCCCCGCTGGGAGGGGACACTGCGACCATCCAGTCCACCCCCTAATGTCCAGGTGGGGAGCCCAGGGCCCAGAGAGGGGAGGGAACCATCCAAAGCTGCACAGTCAGCTAGAAATGGGGCATGGCTGGGACCCCCAGAGCCCGTGCTGGGGAGTGTGTGCTGGGGCCTGCTGCCTAAGTGTCTGGGGGTCATGATCTGCACCTCCCTCCATGGCTCCCTCGGTCTCTGTCCCCGTCAGAAAAACAGCAAACCTGGGGATATTCCGGAAGCTTAATCCCAGTTGGTCCTGATCCAAAAATGTGTCCAAAGCCACTGCTTGGCTGCTGTTAGGAGATGTCTACATGCAATTCTGCGTCCGGAGCAGTTCCTGAATCCTAACCGTGGGCGCAGTCCTGGGAAGCACACGGGCAGAGGTGTGACCAACTTCTGACAGTCCTAGGAGCTCACTCCAGTCGGGAAGCCCCGAGAAGCACACAGAACGTGCGAGGCACTACCTGATCAGGCAGCTTGCAGACAGCAGCAGTGCCATGGTGAGGGCCCGGGTGAAGGCTGTTCATACCAGTGGTTTTCTCAAGTCGGGGACTTAGTCTGGACACTGATTTCAAGCCCCTCTCTGGCCCAGTATTGTAACAACTAGCCACCCTGCTCCCGGGGTTTGATGGCAAGGCAAAGAACCAAGGGAGCAAAATACAAATCTCTGGTTTTTCATTCCAGCTGTGCTGTTTCTGAGCTATGTGACCTTGGGCCAGTCCCTTTCCCTCTCTGGGCTTCCTTTCTCATTTGTTAAAGGAAAGGGTTGTCTGGATGAGCCCTCAGATCCTTCCAGTCCCAAGACTCTGACTCACACAAACTAGAGGAAGACCGGTCCACCCACCCCCCCCCATCTGGCCCAGAACTTTCTCCTTGTGTGATTTCCTCTGTCGTGCAGACCTCAGAGATTGTAATGGAATCCTTGCCCGCATATGGGCTTGAAGGAGGACTCCGCTCTACCCAGCAGGGAAACGCTTCTCTCAGGAGAACCCCCTTGCTTTTTACTTCCTCTCATCACTTTCCCCGGGAACACACAGCCCTCGGTGGCACCACACTAACCAAAATTAAACCAGCTTTCTCTCTGAGGGGAAAAAACATCAGTTTATTATTGCATCTCAATAACCTCAGCAAAGACACGGCTTGGCTTTTTGATGCTGCGGGTATTCTATATTTAATTCTGGTGCTCTTTCCCTCCTCATTCTTATTACTGACACTCTGTGGTGTTTTTGGTACCCAAAGTATAAGCCTGTACTTTGACCTTGCAGATATGTTCTTGAGTTTAAAAGAAGGCCAGGCGGGGAGGGGGGTGTTCCTCTATTTGAATACATGCTTCACTATACTTGTGTGCATTTCACACTGTGCTGAGCAGGACTCCTTGTGCAGGGCACAGCCTATGTAACTGTACATGGCAATCCTGGTCTTCAGAGTGGCCCATCTGTGCTTCCCCAAACAAAAGTCGAACTTCTCTTTCCTTATGACTTCTTAGCTCTGACAGCTGAGATAGAAACCTCTATGAGTTGAATTCCATATATGAAGTCAGCATTCATCTGAGATGCCATCATCCTCTGCCCACCCAGCGTCTGAAGCAGAGGAGAAATGGTCTCGGCAAAGCCCAGCATCCACTCCCATGCAGCTCTTTCTGGAAAGCCTGGCCTTATCTAGAGCTGAGCCCTCTTTCCTTTCCTTCCCTCAGCCTCTATCCTGGGTACGAACTGTTCAGAACAGAAAGCCTCAGTGACATACTCAAGGCCTACTGTGACTTCTGCCCGATTCTACAGCCAAAGTACACCACACCGAGTAGAAAGTACCATGCATTCCAGCAAGCACTCCAAAGTTGCATGGAAAAGGCTTAGATATGGGGGGTGGTGTGGGTAAAGAATTGGGGTCATTGAGGAAATGAACCTACCACACACCAACCTTCTCCCATACTTTGTCCAGTCCTCACACCTTTTTCTGTGTCTTCAACTGCTCCTTCTCTACTTGATCAGATCTTGCCCCAAAATATGTGCATAACTTTCCCCTCTCAAGAAAAAAGTATTCTGTACTCCTACCAAACAGTCTCCCACCCAACTCTTTCCCCCTCTCCAATCACCTTCGGGGAAAGAATATCAAATATAGAAAGGTATATAAAATAATGAAAAGCATATAAAATACATGGAACAGGGTTGTTCCTAACGGTGAAACTGAAACAATGAAAACTTTAACAGAGGAAGAATTTGGCAAAGTACCAACAGGGTTGGGGGCGATGTTCAGTACCCAGTCATTAGAAATGATGGTCACACAGACAGTGCAACACCATAAGATAAAGTAAACTGGAGAATTAGAGACCACACAGGGCACCTGGGTGGCTCAGTCCGTTAAGCATCTGCCTTCAGCTCAGGTCATGATGCCAGGGCCCTGGGATCAAGCCCTCAGTCAGGCTTCCTGCTCAGCGGGGAGGCTGCTTCTCCCTCTGCCTCTCCCCCCGACCCCACGTGTGTCCTCTCTCAAATAAATAAATAAAATCTTAAATTAAAACCCCCATGTTCACAAAATATTCGTAACATGTAAAACTGATGAGATGTGAGCAAAATCAGTGGGTGGTACCAATGTCAGTTTCCTGGTTTTGCTATTAGACAATGTTTATGAAAGACGTCAGCATTGGGGGAAACTGGTCAAGGAGGACCCGGCAGCTCTCCGTTCTATTTTTCAAACTCCTGTGAATTTAGAATGATTTCAAAATTTAAAAAAAAAATTTAAAGCCCCCAACCTTAAACAGAAAGAAAAGCCTGAAAAAATTAAAAGAGCTACATTATGTGATAGAAACATGGGCAACTTTCTTCATCTTTTCTTTTATTTTTAATGAATTTTTCCATTTTTATTTTAAGATCCACATGTTACCATGCAAAGGAAAGACCCACTGTAATTTTAGGAAAGACATCGTAAATTCTCTCAGCTGGGTCTGGGTTCCTGCTCCCCCAAACAGTGTTCCTCGTGGCCTCTCGTGTGGCTCTCCTATGGCCGATAGCCATCTGCCTACCGGACAGCGCCCTCCATGATGGCAGGGACTGTGCCTCGATCACCCCTGGGTACTTCCCCTGCTTTCCCTTTTGGGGCCCAGGCTGGGTTTCATAAGAACCGACTCATATATGTGTTGAAGCAAAATTCTCCTGGGTACTGGGGTAAAGAATCAATTTTTTCAAGGCATATGGAAGAGCACCTGCCTTCAAGGGCTCACAGTCTCCAGGCACGTATGCGTTTAACCCAACACAGTGAAGCTACAGATAGAGATGCACAGAGGATGGTGGGAACACAGAAAGGGAGGACCCAGCTATGTCTAGCATAGTAGGGAGCACTTCACCAAGGACATTAACACTTGGGCTGGGCCAGGGGTCAAGGAAGTGATGGTCAGGTGGCCAACTCAGAAGGGTATTTTCCAGATCAATGATGACCTTGTACAAAGACATGGAGATGTTGAAAAGCACAGTGGTGTACCCATCATTCTCATCTGGAGGATGTTTTTTAAATTTATTGGTTTATATCAAAGTATAATTTGTGTACAATGTTATATTAATTCCATGCATACAATAGTGTGATGTGACAATTCTGTATATTACTCAGTGTTCAGTGCGGTGAGTATAGTCTCCATCTGTCACCACACGACTTTATTACTATAATATTGACTACATTCCCTGTGCTGTTCTTTTATCTCAGTGTTTTCACTAGAGATATTTGTAATCAAAGTTACATAAACACTAATGAATTTTTGTTAATGCAATGAAATTGTTTCAGGGCACCTGGTGGCTAAGTGGGTTGGGTCCAACTCTTGATGTTGGCTTGAGTTGTGATCTTAGGGTCGTGAGATCGAGCCCCAGGTCAGACTCCATGCTGAGCTCGGAGTCTGCTTGAGATTTTCCTTTTTCTCTGTCTCTGCCTCTCCTCCTGCTTACGTGCTCCCTTTCTCCCCTCTCTCTAAAAATAAATAAAATAAGTAAAATCTGTAAATTGTTTCAGATTTTTCCTTACTTCTATGTTACCAGAATGATTTTTGCTATCTCGTCGTTTTTTCTTTTGCTTGGCACAGCAAAGATTTTATCCATTGATCTCTTTATTTTGTTCACATCCTCTTGTGCTTATTAAAGCTTTTACCACTATGAGGGTGCACGTCTTTATCCCTAACAAGGTTGACTTTCCTTGGTCCAGTCTTACATAAATTAATATGGTCTAGGATCTCTCCCTGTTTCTTCAATTTGGGGCTTGCAAAATAACTTTACCAACTGTAATTTTTGCCATGGCCACTCTTTCTACCAGAAATAGTCACAACAAGGTGAATAAACTATGGAGCCTTTGTTTTTGTTTCTTAGATTATCCATGAGAAAACTGAGTGAGATTGTGAGACCTCCAAAAAGACAGATGGAGAGAGAAAGTGCACCAGAGGCAAAGCCTCAGAGAGGCGAGCCGGGCTGCAGAACCCCTGTCAAACATAAATTCAGACAGGGGGTTCAACGTGTCCTTCCACTTGGAGAACAAAACTTACTGCCCTTTAAAGGAAGAGGAGAAAATTCACGCTCCCTACAAAGTATCCCTCACCAAGTCTGACCCACAACCAAAAAAGCATAAGACGTGTAAAAAGACAGAAAAATGCAACCTGTCATCAAGAGAAAAAGTGATGAGTTCTCAATGAAAATTCTTAAATAGAAGAAAAAAAACACGTGTTGTACCTTTTAGAAGGACCACCCAGGGAGCCAGTGACCTAGGCTCCATTGAGAAAGGACTGGCCTAGGAGAAGACGGTGAGTCCCATGAGCAGAATCTCCTCTGGGCTCTAAAGGAAAGGGACAAATGTAAAAACGAAGGTCCTACAGATCTGTGAGTTTTGTGGTTAGGTTAAGATCACAAATGACCGAGCTGAAAAAAAAAAATCTTAGATAACGTTCTGTCTACCCTTCTTATTATGTGGGTGAAGTCAGGACTCAGGGATATCCCACAGCTCTTTCAAAGATGAACCAAAATTAGAACCCAAACCTCATAACTTTCTGTTGGCACATGTGATTGTCCCTGTGACACTCCTGGGCTAAATAAAACAGGGCTCTGAGTGACTAACTACATGCATTCTCACAGGGGGAAATCCTACCCGTACTTTCTGAGACAACATCAAAGTGTCATTTCTTCTTTTTTCTCCCATATAGAGTGACGAGGTTTCCAGTAACCCTGAAAGATAGCAACCCAAAGTCATCACAGATCAGACTGAATGCCCAGTCACATAAGTGGTTGGGATTGGAGGCTGCTGAGATTAGATCTCTAGAAATACGTGTGCTCCTATTCACATGAGTCTGTTTAGCTTTTCCCAGAAGTAACATGATGCGGTTGTGACTGTGGCTTTGATCGTGGTTGTGCCATTAATATCATCCAGGAAAAAAGGAAAATGCATTCCGTGACCTCAGTTGGCACCTTCAAATGATGCTGTGGGCAACACGTAGCAGCCTGGGAAGGAGGTATGTGAATGGGTACTGTCTTCTCCCTCATCCCAGGAACCAACTCCAGACATCGGCAGTGGTTCTGTGGGTCATTTCCACCCCCCTCACCTCCCGCAAAAGACAGTCACCCTGACCCACCCATCCCATCCCTGGCAAGCTTTTTCTCCCCCTGCAGAAAGAGATTTGGGGTGTGAGGACCAGGAGTCCAGTTTTAGAATGTGTTGTCTGAGATGCCTGTTAAATTTTGAAGTGAAGATGTCAAAACTATGGTTGGATATGCAGCTCTGGAGTTGGAGAGAAGGTCTGTGAATAGTTCAAAGGGTTCAGGAACACTCTGATACCATCCAGAACACCCAGTCTGGATGGTATCTTCAGCAGCTGCCCATAAGCAGAATGGGAAGCTTGCACGTCTATCTAGTATACTGACTATATACTGATTAGTATGCTGACTGTACCACATTCTACAGAGCTGCCTTCATCCCTTAAGTGTCTCTTCTTTTCCACTATTTGAGCTGACTCTTGTCTAATCTCTCTGAAGTAATTGCCAAGTACACGACATGCCTGAAAATAATGGGCTCCTTCTTATGGAAGTAAGTCCCTTTTTTGTCCCCACATCTGGTCGAGCCTGGGCCACAAAACCAGGGGTTCAATTCAGTTAGGTCTTACGACCCTTCCCAGAGGGCCTGTGGCTGGCTGGGATTTGGTGTTGGTGCTCAGGGAAGGGTGCTGAAAGGAACAGAGTAGCCCGAGCAGGGGTTGGACCGTGACCGCTAAGGCTTATCCTTCCTCTACACTGGTTGAAATCCTCCCATTGGTTACAGAGGGAAAGAAACTAAGCATCCCCCATGGGCCAGGTAGGTAGCATATTTTATTTTATGCATGTCACCTCATTTTATCCTAACCACAGTCTGGTGAAGCAGGCAGCTTCAAACTCACTTCTTTTACTAATCAGAAAGCCCAGGCTCCAGAAATCAATTCTCTGCCTAAAGTCACAAGGTTCATCACTCATGTCTGGATCCTTGTAACTTCAAAGGCTAGGCTCTTCCTGCCACCCATGGTGCCTTCAGAAATACAGAGTAGGATACACACCTGGGGAAGCTTTTGGGTCCCTAGGAACCTGCAACTAAGTGTGTTCATGACCTACACCTGGTGTGATGGAGGGGCGTTCTGGGCAGACAAAAACATGCCATGAGAAGTAGCCCCTGATGATTGTATATTTCCAAGCCACATGTATGGGATATTCAGATCTCTTCAAACCAACTGTGGCAGAAGATCAGAAACCACAACACAAGGAGAGGGTATGTTCTGTTCCGGCACGGACCTGCCCATCAGTATGCGTGGGGATGGCCTCTCACACACACAAGGATGTATATGTGTATGAACAGATTGGAAAGTGCGTTTCATCAGGGAAACATTTAGCTTATTTCCTTTTTTAAAGCATAGGAAGCAAAACAAAACAAAAAGCTCCTGCTTTTATTTATATGACAGCTTTCAAAGATCTAGGTGACCAGGGTCTTTACTCTGTTCCATTGGTCTATGTGTCTGTTTTTGTGCCAGTGCCATACTGTCTTGCTGATGACGGCTCTGTCATGGAGCTTGAAGTCCGGAATTGTGATGCCACCAGCTCTGGCTATTTGGGGTCTTCTTGGGTTCCATACAGATTTTAGGATTTTTTTTTTCTTTTAGATTATTTATTTATTAATAATAAGGGAGATATAAGGGATATATATAAGAGAGAGAGATCACAAGTAGGCAGAGAGGCAGGCAGAGATAGAGGAAGAAGCAGGCTCCCCACTGAGCAGAGAGCCCAATGTGGGGCTCGATCCCAGGACCCTGAGATCATGACCTGAGCCAAAGGCAGAGGCTTAACCCACTGAGCCACCCAGGTGCCCCCCCAATAGAGAGTTTAGGATTATTTGTGCCAGCTCTGTGAAAAAAGTTGAGATATGTGGAATTTCAGAAACAAAACAGATGAACATAGGGGAAGGGAAGGAGAAAAAAATAAGATGAAAAGAGAGGGGAAGACAAACCGTCAGAGACACTGAACTCTGGAAAACCAACTGAGGGTTGCTGGAGGGGAGATGGTGGGGGAGATGGGGTTACTGGGTGCTGGGCACTAGGGAGGGCACGTGATGTAAGGAGCACTGGGTGTTGCATGCGACTGATGAATCACTAAACTCTCCCCCTGAAACTAACAATGCAGTGTATGTTAACTAAACTGAATTTAAATAATTTTTTAAAAAGATCTATGTGACTGGCAATGTCACCTTTCTCTGTGATTTCAAACCATTTATTTACCCATTTAAAAGTGCACGAAGTGAGCACTTCTGCGTTCTTAAGAACCAATCACAAGGAAGCGTACATCATGACTTACCCAAATAGTAACTAAACTCTTGCTGGTCAGGTTCTCTGGAAATTCTTATCTAGCGATTGCACGTGTTGGGACCCGTGAAACCAGACCTGCCCAATGGGCTCCGGGAGGGGCTGGGAGAGGGGGAAAGTTGGTAGATTTCAAGCCAGAAGACCTTCCACCTTCTTTATCTGCTTTTTCTGGAACTGCCAGAATTTAGCAGGAACCAGGGGCCACCAGCTGATTTTGACAAGTGCTTCAAGTCTTCTACCAGGGTGCAGAGGCACGAAGAGAAGAGTTTACTGACGTTTACCAAAACCAACTGAGGTTGACAGCAACCCCAGCGGGAACTGAGAGGCTTGAAGCTCAGTGGGGAGAAGGGCCACCTGTCAGGGCCAGCAGCCTACGGGAAAGATTTCTGGGAAGGGCTGGACCAGATGGCCTCTTGCTGAGGATTTCTTCACCCAACCCCTCGGCTACCCAGGAAGCCAACTTATGACCTATAGCAGGATTTTTCTGCTCCCCTGAATAGGGAGGCATTTGGGCAACCTTCTACCTCAGCAGAGATGGGAGTGTGTCCGCACAGGACGTAGGGAGGATGTCATTTGTGTCCACAGGTTCAGGACATACCGTGCATCTCCAGCACACAGCACGCTGGCCAGCCCACAGCAGAGACGAAACAAACAGCGGTTGAATGAATGAAAACATCTGCCTCTCCCTGCCCACCTCCTGCTTTCCAGATTTCCCCCGGAGAGCTCAAAAGGCAATTGTCCTTTTATAACTGCTGAGCCATCAGAAGGAGTGTGGATTCTGCCTGCCACTCAAAAGGAAAGAAGTTCTAGGTGGATTAAATTGAATTCAACAGACATTTATTGGTACACAGAACACTGCACGCGTGGGGCCAGGGAGCAGGGAAAAGTCCACTAAGTTGTAGAGTTTCTAAGCCTGTGGCACGCCCATGGTGGTCATCATAATTGATCACAGCCTCTTCCCTGTGGGGCTAGAGGTGGTCTAGGGACCTTCTCAGCAAAGCTGTCTAGGCAGCGACCAAGTGGAACCAGAAATGGTACCTCTTGCTATCCTGACGGTGGGTATGTGCCTGGCTGGGCTTCTGTATGAAGTTCAGTAAATAAAGCATGAACCAAAAGCTCTTGAACCCTAGAAACCTATGACCGGGGAGGAAATAAACACCTGGAGCATGAGGGGCCCCTTCCTTCCTGCCTCTGACATGGGTCAGCGGTTGCATGATTTTGAGAACAAGATGCTTTTCTGCTCAGGAAACCCAAAAAACCCAGGCGTGCCCACAGAACCACAGTCAACACGGCGTTCTGATCAGGGTCCACCCCCACCCAGGCCAGGACTCGGCCCCTTCAAGTTGAGATTTCCTCCGCTTCACGACAGGACTCTGAGTCCCTTCTCTGGAAGGCAGGCCGTTTCCTGGGCCACCTTCACCAGCACGCCACAGGTGCCACCCCACCTCAATGACCACCCTCTTCCATCTTCCCTTGGGAAATGGCCCCGTTGCAATGACTTTCAGGAAAGCTGCTGGACGTGCGATTGTTTAGAAATTCAGCACCGAGATGCCCCAGGATCTTCTGTTCAGCCGTTTTCACCAGTAAAGCTCAGCTTCCCCAGAGACAGTGCTCTGGGCTGGGAGCCCAAAGCCCTCAGCTTCTTCCAATCCCGGAGTGTGTATTTCAAAGCTCAGAGGCAATGGGAACAGCCAGCTGCTCGGGGGACACTTGACCAAGAGCATCCTTCCAGGGAATGGCGCATCGCCAGCAGGGAGCCCGGGACCCAGGTACAAGGGCGTAGGCGGTGTATTAGCTTCATTCGCACTGTGCTGTCACCACGATTTCAGACACTATCATCTTTGTCAGCGTCCCCGAGCCTGCCTGGGGCACTTGGCTTCCGTGTCCAGCCATGAGAGCCCAATGGGGGAAAGAGCTTATCCACATGTGGTCCGTAATCAGTATGACTCAACGGCTCCTGTATGTGCAGCTGAATCAAAGCAATGGCTCAGACACTCCTAAGACTATACCAGTTCTGGGAAGCATACTCAAAAATAAAAATAAAATTAGTATTGGAGTCAAATACCCAGTTAACTTACTGGTATAGTTGCCATTTCTTGTATTTTCCTTAAAAAGCTCAAATGAGTCTTTTGGGCCCCAGGAACAAGGAATGACTAGGTATGATTTTTCATTTTTTTTTTAAAAAAAGAAAGTAAATTGCTTTATATTTTAAACGAAGAGTACATTACAAATGTTAAGTTCTAAGCATTTGTCTCTAAAATAACATTCTCTTCACCGGAGTTTGTGATGTGGATTTTTTGGAAGGATGGGAAAGGCCCTGCTCAGAAGTAAAACTGAAGAAACACCGTCTTGTTTCCCAAAACATGGTTTGGTCCACATCTGTGTCAATTCACCAACGAACACAATGCTTCATGCCCTCCGTCTCCCAGGACAGAGACTGGGCCGTTTGGATCATGAAACAGAACCAGCAAGCAGCCAGGTCCCCACCTCCCTGGGAAAATCAGATGTTTCTATTGTATGAGAGACTCCCATTCTCCTTCCCCCAAAAGAGTCATTTCAGCCGTGCACATATTCCCTACAAACCTTTAAAGACCTGTCCCTGGAGGTCCCTTTCCCTGTGTTGACCACATCCTGCCTTGTCCCTGTGTCACCTGAGTAATTCCTTTGTCCTACTTCAGGTCGCGGCTCAGAGGTCACTTCTTTGGGAAGTCTTCCCTGGCTCCCAACCTCGTCGTGTTATACCCCTAGCCATCTCTCACCACGTAGGGAGCCCCAGGTTCAACTGAGTTCCGAGTCCTGCGAGGGCAAGAGCTCGTCTGCCTGTCTTGCCAAGTCCCGGCACGTGTCAGCCCCCAGCATGGGCTCCAGAGACACTTGGTGAATGAATGAAAGAACACACGCATGCGTGAGCCAACCGTGCTTGAGGACTAGGTACTCTCCTCTCTTCTCAGGTGTGAGGTTGTCAGAGGTCAGACCCACGGAGGCTCTTCTACGGGCCTTCTCACGCAGACACAGGTTCCCTCCCAGACAGAGCAAACAAATGAACACCTGCTCGAACACACAGCCCCAGCTTTCTTTTAGACAGGGATGGGCAAACTCATGAAATCGCTTTACTGAGCCACGCTCATCTGTTCACATGTCTGTGGCTCCTTCCTCATGACATCGGCCGCGTTTAGGGGCTATGACGGCGTTCATCCAGCCTGCAAAGCCCTGAATGGTCGCACGGTCTGGTCCTTTATGGACAGCGTGCACCGAGCCCGGCTGCAGAACACGGGAGCGGGAAGGATCAGAAGAGGGCTGGGCGCAAACACAGGTGGGGGGACGGGCAGTATGAGGGTGGGGCTGGGGCAAAGGCACACCTGGGGCAGTGAGGGTGCGATGGTTCCAGTAGGTGTCTGAGCCTCAGGGCACCCCCACCTCTGGCGCAGAGAAGCAAGAAGTGTGCAGGCTTTGGTGTAAGACAGTCTGGGATTCCCCCACATCGGGGCTGACTGCCCGGATCTTAGGAGGTGAGCTCACTGCCCTGAGCTTTGGCTTCTATATCTCTGAAAGAGAAACTGCCTCTAGCACAAGATTTTCATCTGAGACTCAGATGACATAATAAGGGGTAAAGTGTCTCTCAGAACTAACACGGGGCAGAGTTTCCAAGCAGACTTGTCCCAGATCCAGGTTTAAATTCTAACCCGCCTCTCATGCCTCTGGGGCCCCAGGAAGCACCCAGCTCCTGGGGATCCCTTTCCCAGTCTCTTTAATGAGGGGGGCCACACTTTCCAGCAAGGATGGCTAAGGAGTGAGTGTCGTACCTGGGTAAGACAGCAGCACGGACCCCAGCAGTCTGCAGGCTCCCTGTGCTGTCACGGCCAAGTTGGCGAGCAGGTGCACAATAACCCTGAGGTCCTTGTGTCCGTGGTCAGGACCTCCCCCCGCCCCCCAGGAACTCACAAGCCTATCCTGCTAACAACCTGCAGAGTGACCCTGGGCAGTTCACAGGGCCTCCCTAGATCACTAAAATGTGGCTTATAGAATGATGGCGTTGGTCTGGTCATTTTGAAACCTGGTGATGAAAATCTCTCGGGAACCTCATGGAACATCCAGCCTCCCTACCCCTTCCCTTGGAGATTCTGGTTCCCAAGGCCTGGAATGGGGCCCAGGTTAGAATCTGTCATTTAAACAAGTACCTCAGGTGATCCTTGACTGCAAGGTACTTTGGGAAATACAGGGCTCCATGAGCCCTCAGGTCATTCAGACTAATAACTCCTGCCTCCTGCAACCCCAGCGTCTGTGTGTGCATGTGTGTGTGTGTGTGTGTGTGTGTGAGAGAGAGAGAGAGAGAGAAAGGCGGTAAGATATGTTTCCGGACTGATGAAACCACCAACCAGGCATTACACTTCAGAAAGGTGTTAGGTTGTCCGCTTTCGAGAATTAGTCACCACATCACCGTTTCCATGCCCGGGGACGCCAGTATGCTGATGTGACTGTTGGTCTCTGTCTTCTGACTCACGTTTGCTTTCCTCCAGAGACCTCTGCCCCTTCTGGGAACCAGGGAGGGACCAGGGTCTGTGGCTGGAGCCCCCCCTCCAGCCATGCCCGAAAAATGACCTTTCATGAGTTTCTAGAGACCTCACAGTCCTCCCGTCCCCTCTCAGCCCCGGCCAGGGCCCCAGAGGGCTGAGCTTGAGAGAGGTGAGCCTGAACATGGAGCCCCCGGGGCCAGGGTGGGGTCAAGGCAAGAAATAGAGCTGGGGGGTGGAGGAGAGGGGGAGTGGCCTTGAGGCCAGAAACCTGCTGAGGAGGCCAGGGCCAAGGCGGCACCTGTCACTTAGGTCTGCACGCCTGGGGTCAACTCACTTTACATGTCCAGGTCTCAGTTTCCTACCTAAAAATACTCCCTGCTCAGCTGTTGTGAGGGGTGAGATCACCGGTGAGCCCATTCTGTAAACACTGAAACTGCCCGGGTCCTGTGCCCCTCTGACACCACACGTCACTAGTCCCCGGTTCTCTTGAGAGCTGCACCTGCACACCCTCAAGTTTCTAGTGACCGGACGAGGCTGTTTTTGGCTCCTTAGACTGTGGAGATGCAAATAGCTGTGCACCTGGAGAGTCCTTTAAATTATTCTCCCATTCTGACCTCTGGGGGGCTGTATGACATCCCTGGGGCGCAGGTGCACAGTCTTGGGGGGTGTGCAGGGACAGGGAGGACCCAAGGGCGAGAGGAGAAATGCCCTGGAGACCCAGAGAGCAGCAGAGTGCTCCTGGGCTTAGGGACGAGGGGCCGGACTTCCCGGGGCATGGATGATGTGAGCTCAGAGATCTCAGTGCGTTTGCGTTTGGATTTGTAGTTGCAAATGTGCCTTTGAAGTGTGTGTGTGTGTGTGTGTTTGGGTGTGTGACACACTGAGCCTGTTCACATGGCCATGCAGAGCTCTTATTTATCCTCCAGAAGTAGACTCACTATGTCTAACCATGGTGTCAGGCTCACCGAATTGAAACCCAAGCACTCAAATTGCGAGGCCATGGTTTTGATTGTGACTGTCCCCGGACTCCTGCCCATCACGTCACCACAGGGCCCCGTGGGTGGGTGGGCCTCAGGGTGGATGCCCTACTCCTCCACCATGGCCCCAGCCTCCTCCCACCCCCTTACTGCCCACGTGCATTGTCCAGGCAATCCATGCAGACCCTAGAGTTAGAAGCAAAGATGGCCAGAGCTCAAAGAAGTCTCATCCTCCTTCAGGCTAAAGATAAGGAAGCTCTGAAGCCCAGTGAAGTCAAGTGACCAGGCCAAGGTCATGCGGTCAGTTGCTGATATGCATTCCCCTCCCCCATTTATTCATATAGACAAAGTTTGACTGTGTGCCTGGAACTGTGTTGGGCACTGGAACAGAGAACTCGGGGACCTAACGCAGGTGAGGGGTCAAAGGAGGCTTCAGGAAGTGACATTTAATCTCCCCTTTAGCTGAAGAGTGGATGAGGAGCCAGCCAGGAGATAGGTGGGTGGGAAGAGCCCCCCACGCAGGGGAAACTCTGTGGGGGTGCGTCCTGAGGTCTGAAGGAGGCTCACGTGCTCAAGGTTGTACAAGGTACTCACTGAGGAAGGGAGAAAAAGTAGATGCCAACTCGCACAAGGACTTCTAATGTGATCTTACCTGCCGAGGGAACGTTGCAGCTGGGGAACAGAATATTTCTAGAAGGTAATTTGTGGAGACTAGGTTGGTGGGAGCAGAAGCTGTGAGTTAAGTTTTGAGCTGTTCTCTACCCGTTCTGTTACTTGCACCACCTCACTGAAAGGTCACCACAATCTTATGGGGTGGCCACTCTTCTCCTCCTGCCCCTAGGGCTGTGGCACATGAGGGAACGACGCTCAGAGAGGCTGAAGCTTTCCTGAGTGAGAGGCCACTCAGCTGGTGAGCCATGGAGGCAGCGCACCAAGCCCACGCTCTTGGCATCTCCTCTACTTCTTGCTCATACCAACTTTTCTATTATTCCCTGAACCTGCATTTTCTCTGCTTGGAATGTCTACCCCCTTTGCTTGACCAATGAACTCCCTTTTACCACCCTGGACTGGCTGAAAGAATATCTCCTCTGGGAAACACTCCGAGACTAACCTCTATAGTAGGATTCACAGGGTTCCCTCTCCCCTGCAACCTACAGTGCCCGCTGGCCACCTGCACTCAGGTCACACTCAGTGACCCACATCTCATCTTATGGATCATTTTATACCCAGAGCCTAGTAAGTCATAGGGATACAATAAATTTGTGCTGAATGCATGAGTAGTTCAGCCTAGCACATGTCCTTCACCAGGAATACCACAGCCAGCGAGGAAGCTCTGTAACCATCTTGAGTGGAAGATAAGGCCTTGCTGTCACCATAGTGGTTCCCCTCTAAGGGTGTTATCATGTGATACTTATGGAAGTGGGGAGAGCTACCTTCACAGGGGACCAGGTATGGGTGAGTGAGAGGCCCCTTTGTTGTGGTTAGAACCGGGATGGTTTTGGGTACACAAACTAACCTAGAGTAGGACGAGGAGGGGGCGACAGTGGAGAGAGCAGGGAGCCAGCGAGATGGTGGGAGCCGGCGACCAGAGGTAACCCCAACCACGGAAATCCCCAGAAGGCCTAATGTTCATTTTGAGGTTGTTGGCTGTTGGAGTTGCTAGATTCAGTTAAAAAAAAAAATGGGGGACACGCAATAAAAAATGATTGATCATCTAAAGTTCAAATTTAACTGGGTGTCCTGGCTATTACCTGGGTCTGTATCGTTGTGATTTAAATTCTCACTCTTATACATTTTCAGTCAAGTCTGCAGTTAACACTGTGTCTTGTAGGATTCGGGGGTTTTGTGGAATTATATAACAGGAAGCATTTGGGCTCTGGAGCCATTGGGGCCCAGAACAGGAATAGCCCAGATGTAAAATGAACAAATTCAGTGGAATCAGGAGTTGAGAGTCAGAGACAACCATAAAGGGTAAACTTGCGAAAATCGTAGGAAGGGCTTAGAATTTTTTAAAGGGGGAGTGAGGGCTTGGAACCACCTTAGCCAGGCAATTTTTCGAACTTGAGGAGGGAGCAGCAAGATGACACCTGGATGACTTCTAGAACCTCTGTAGGGCCCGGAAGAGAGTCCGAGGAGCTGGAGTCTCTTCCCATCCATCCCTCCCATCTACTAGGAGAACTGGGGATGTAAGATCCACAACGAAGCAAAGAAGTTCTTCAGCTGAGGGTCAGGGAGCTGCAGAGCCATGGGGGTGGGGGGTGGGGGGAGAGGTGCACCGACAGCCTTAAAGAGGAATTGAGAAAGCCCAAGGTTGGCTTTTGCAACACACACAGTGTGGGGAGAGGCTGGGTTCTGACCACGTACACTGGAACCCCTGATGTGAAGAATGTGTGCAGGGGACCTTACTCAGCACCCTGCTTTCAACTGTAAGATGGTGTTGGTGGGGCAGTGTGACCCCCAGAGCCCCACTTGGGCTGGTCCAGTAGGACCTGGCTGGCTGCCCACTTGAGCAGGGATTACTGACCCACACCCCGGCACTGCACACCCCGGCACTGCAGTTTTGAGGCCTTGGAGCTCTCCTAGGGCCAAATCCCACTGGGAACAGTTACACACAAATCTACTCTACCCTCAATGGACACCCTGGTTTTCCCTAAAAACACTGGCAATATTCATACCGTGTGCCTTTGTGCACGATATTAACACAACGTAGTGTTAAGACAAGACCACATATTCTTTAATACCCCTCCCTTTGAGGGCTGAGCCTGATTCCCCTCCCCCCAAGTGTGGGCTAGACTTGGGGAGCCCCTTCCCACAGGTGAAATAATGTAGAGATAATGATGTGGGATTCCAGGGGCTGGGCTTCGTGCTCATTCTCACATCACTCACTCTGTGCCAAGCCAGCTGACCTGTCACCGAGACACGGAAGAAGCCCAAGGAGGGGCCTGTGTAGTAAGGAAGTGAGGTCTCTTGCCAACAGCCATCAAGAGACAAAGCTCTCTGCCAGCTGCCACGTGGGAGTATGGGGAAGCAGATTCTCCGGGCCAATGGAAACCTCCGGGTGCCTGCAGACCCAGACCTTGGGCCACATTCACCCAGCGAAGTGGGTTCTAAACTGGCCCGCAGAAACACGAGACGGGAGATGTTGTTCCAAGCTGCTAAGTTTCAGAGTAGCGTGGTATGCACAATAGTCCACTATATACACAGGCTCCTTCCTGGCCTGAGATAACCCTCCTTCTCTACCTGGCAAACTTTTTGTCATCCTTCGAAACATCATGCAAATGCCATTGCGGTGGGACTGTGATGATGTGCTTACTCTCTCTCGTTGGAATCCGAGCTCCTGGAGAGATCGTGTCTTACTCATCTTTGCATCATGAACTTGCCAAGTACAGTGGTAATGCTTGCTATCTATTTCTTTAATTACTTAATTTTAACAAGTAATTACTTAATCAAGTAACACAGAGAGAGACTGGATGACATGGTGCCCTCCTCCTCCTTTTTCTTTTAAATTGGTGAAAAAATTTCATCTGAGAAATGGAGTTGGTGTTTGGTACTACCTAGTAATTGATGGTACTGCTGACCTCTTCATTTGGCTTTCCTATTTTTCTATTTCTTCATTAGCTTACCCAACAGGGGTTGAGAGGTTGTCTCTTTGTTCCAGGGGCTGGGAGGAGGTGCCTTTGCAACAGGGAAGTCAATTAGACCCGGCTTTCCAGCACATTCGTCACTAGCCACATATGGCAATCTCAACTTAAAATTTATGGGGCACCTGAGTGGTTCAGTGGTTTAAGTGACCAACTTCTTGATTTCAACTCAGGTCATGATCTCAGGATTGTGAAATCGAGCCCCACATCAGGCTTCAGGCTCAGCAGGCAGTCTGCTGGAAATCCTCTCTCTCCGTTTCCCTCTGCCCCTCCCCCCACTTGCATGCTGTCTCTAATAAATAAATCTTTAAAAAAATACATAAACTTAAAATCAGTTCCTCTGTCACACTAGCCACATTTTAAGTACTCACAGCTACACATATCTAATGGTTACCATATCAGATAGTGCCAATATAGAAAATTTCATTATTGCTCTATGTGATATTGGACAGAGCTGATTTAGAAAACTTTGAAGATATATTAGCAATGGTAGAGGTGAGGGGGTCAGAGCTGAAGCCGTGGGGGTGAGGTTGAGGGGTAGGATCTCTCTGAGAAACCTTAATGTCATACAGAGCAATGAGGTAGGATCCAAGAAGGGTGCCTTGAAGGTCTCTCCCTATGGGAAATGGGTAGATGGTGAATGGAACCATTCACTAACATGGTATGCACAAAAGAGGCAGGATTTGGGAAAGGGGGATAAAATCTGATTTGGCCTTACACTAGTCAGAATGGCTAAAATTTTCCAGTCAGGAAATGAAAGGTGTTGGTGAGGATGCGGAGATAGGGGAACCCTCTTACACTGCTGGTGGGAATGCAAGCTGGTGCAGCCACTCTGGAAAACAGTATGGAGGGTCCTCAAAAAGTTGAAAATAGAGCTACCCTACAACGCAGTGATTGCACTACTGGATATTTATCCTAAAGATACAAATGTAGTGATCTAAAGGGGCACCTGCACCCCAATGTTTACAGCAGCACTGTCCACAATAGCAAAACTCTGGAAAGAGCCCAGATGTCCATCGACAGATAAATGGATAAAGACAATGTGGTATATATATATATATACAATGGAACATTATGCAGCCATCAAAACACCAAATGGCAAATCTTGCCATTTGCAATGACATGGATGGAACTGGAGGGTATTATGTAAAGTGAAACAAATCAATCAGAGAAATACAATTATCATATGCTTTTAGTGATATGAGGAATTTGAGAAACAAGACAGAGGATCATAGGAGAAGGGAGGGAAAAATGAAACAAGATGAAACCAGAGAGGGAGACAAACCATAAGAGACTCTTAATCTCAGAAACAAACTGAGGACTGCTGTTGGGGGGAGGGATGGGGGACTGGGTGGTGGACATTGGGGAGGGTATGTGCTATGGTGAGTGTTGTGAATTGTGTAAGACTAATGGTTCACAGACCTGTACCCCTGAAACAAATAACACATTATATGTTAATTTTTAAAAATCTGATCTGGGCCCCAGAGAGTAAGAAGTTAGGATAGGACAGGCCAGTGATGGGTCTCAGAATGTGATGTGGAAGTCTGTGTAAAGAGAGTTCCAAAGAAGAATCAGTAGGCACTGTGAAGGTGGGTGAGGGTGCGTGGGGAAAGCAGGCGGCATGAGACAGCCAGTGGTAACATCAGAGCCTGAGGAGTGCTGGGATTTAGGGCAGAGTTTTCAAACTGTGGGTGTGTCATGAATAGACACAGATCTCATAGATCTCCTCCAGCATTCAGAAATGGTATTGAAAATATTACCTATAATTTTGCCTATAATTTCAGTAAATGTCTTTCCCTGAAACTTTTGCTATGATTCTGTCTACATATCTATCTGCTTATCTATCATCTATCTATATCTATACATACTTACACACTTGGTTGCAAGCTAGAATATATTTTTCTGGGTTGTGGTCCAACTAGTTCGAATGTCCCAGATTCATAAAATGAACACCCAGACTGTAACACAAGACAGGGGAACTGGAATGGTATCCTTTTCCTCATCACCACCTGAAATCCTGGCATGCAGCAGACAGTAAAGACCAAAGGAATGTAGCTAGAGGGTAAGAGAAGAGAGAAATAACCCAGCATCAGATGTTAGGGATTTAGCAATATTGAGAGCATGTGTGGCCTCGTCTCTGAAATTTCTGTGCATTGGTGAGCAGAAGCCAGACTGCAGAAGTCAAGGGTAGTTGAAGAAACAGAGAGACAGATGACCTTGGAAATTGAGAGGTTTTTGTTGTTGTTGTTGTTTGCTTTGTATTGACACCATGCAGTTCAATATGCATCCAGGAAAAGACGGTATGGGAAAGGAACACTCTAGAACTTGTCTGACAACAAAACCACTAGCCACATGTGGCTACTGAAATGAAAATCAATTAAATTAAAAACATAGCTCCTTAATCACAGTAGCTAAGCGGCTGGTGTGCTAAGTGGTTTATGGAGTACTAAATGCCGACTGTATTGCACAGAGCTGAAGAGAACATATCCATCATAGCAAAAAGGTCTACTGGACAGTGCTGCTCTCGGAAAAAAAGTCTTAATTCAGCACATCTATGCTGGCTTCCATAAGACGAGCCCAGTTAAACTGGGGCACAGCACTCCCAACCTCCTCCGACCCCAAATATTCTCCAAACCCAGCAGGAAAGCCTTTGAGAGAGTCAACTACAATCTGTACATGCCTCGAGCTTATGTTTGGTCTCAGTGCGTGAGAGTTCACCCTGGGTGAGGTCAATGCAGACCTCAGAGAGGCAGCTGGACCTCAGGATGCAGTCAGGAAGCTGTCTGGGCATTCTGTGTATCCATGATGTTTCCCCACCAAATCCAGGAATGGTCCGTGACAAGTAGAAGCAGCTCACGATTGCCCAGGACTGAACGCACAGAAAAAGAAGCTGCGGGCCAGGTTATACAGTGCCAAGGGCCAGGGGTAGTGTCAGATAGGAAAGGTGGAGGCTTCAGGGGTGGGTAGACCATGGATGGTGGGTAAAATAGGGCCATACAGCAAAATCCCAGTTCTATGAAATTCAAGTGACTGGTGAAGAACCAATAAACTATATGTGTAATTTTTATGTGTAAGTTTCATGATTTCTAGAAGCACCTTGATACCAAAAAGCGATGTGGTAGAAGACTGAGGGGTTATTATCCATCAGAGCCGTCCGCTCAGCCTACAGTAGTAGAGATCTCACTGACTTACCAAAATGAGAAAGCCACTTCTGGAATTTTAAAAATATTATGTGGCAGAATCTCTCTCCTTTTGGAACCACTTGCTCCCAAAGATAACGTTCATTTCTCTGTTCAATGAAAAGGTAGCTATTCCTCACAAAAATGTGTTTACTCCTCTTCTCTTCCATCCTCATCAGTGATTTGGGAGTTCTGTGCTCCACTTATCTTATCTCTTTTGCAATAAAAGAGGAATTTGGAGAAGGTTCTAGGACACTTCTGAACCACAGTTTTTGATGAGGCAACTGAGGCTCAAAGAAGTTCATTGACTTGCTGGAGGACCTGAGAATGATATAGTCAACTGTCATTCAAAATCTACTGCAGACAAAACAGCATAGGGGAGCATGTTCTAAATGAACGAAATTATGAGTTCATTTCTAACAAGTTCAAAACGAGGCAAAACTCAACTCCACTTAGAGGTCTGTACACAGGTGATAAAAACACAAGGAAAAGAGGGGAAAAGTATCCCAAAGGTCAGGGCAGCAACACCCTTGGGGAGGAGGGAGGTAACAGAATATGGGGTTCTGGGGGGCCTTCTAAGGGATTAACAAGGTTTTATTGGTTATACCTGGTGGTAGTTACCCAAATTAAAAAAAGGGTTTTCTCATCTCATGGGTTCAAAAAGGACTTTAAAAAAAAAAACAACTCATTCATTTGGAATCCCTAGTGCAGAATCAGTGGAAGTTCATGGGCAGAGCTTGTGAGTTTTCAGAGAATGAACTGCTACACTGTGGGGGGAGAGGGGCTCTGACCGCGAGGTGTCATGAAACGTGCACTACTACGGGGGGCTCTGATGCTTCCACACCGTCCCAGTTCATGGTCCCCCTAGTTTAAAAGGGTTTCAGAGTGTGGCCCTTGGGGCTCTGTGAAGGGGAGCTGCGGGCTTCCTGAGGGAGTGCTAAGCAACCTACAGGACTCTGGGCCCCCCACGTTGGGGGCAGAGACATTGTGCCTCCAGCTGCCATATACATTGGACAGCCACAGGAAAGCTCATTGAAAGAATGGCTTCTGATGCTACGAGAGAAAGGAAGAAAATTCCTGGGGCATCGATTCTCCCTTAAGTGATATAGAAATACTAACATTACTTTTTTTTTTTAAATCTCTCTTCCAGACTACTCACAAAGACAACCTCCCTCAGACTCCCTCTGGGCCCTGGGCCTGAGCTCTTCTCCCTCACTCCGCATCTCACTCCTTCCAACTACACCCTCCCCGACTCGGGGCTAAGGAAAAGCTGCTTGGTTTGGGGTCACGGGAGGGCCAACTCCAGTCACACGGGTCACCTGGTGGTCATCTCTAGTGGAGGCTATGTCTTCTAGAAGGTGGCGTCTCTACCGGACAGGGTGTGTAGCTGGTCCACAGGAGAAAAGAGTCAGGGGTCAGTCACGGCCTTAACAATCTGGACTCCCCGGAGCTAAGCCATGTACTGTTAGGTCTGATGTCCTATTCTAGTTTGTCAGCTGCTGGGCCTTTAGGAGACTCCAGCTCAGGACCTCTGGGCTCCTCTCTGACCTGCTGGCTCCCAGAGCTGCTGACATGGGAGTCCTTCAATGTGCAGGCTGCCTGATCCCTGCTAGAGTGAGCTGGGCACAGTGAGAAGCGGTCATATGACTGCCCGGAGCCCAGCAACAGAAAGCCGAGGCCCAGGGAGCCGGAAGGGAAGGGGCCGCGCTCAGATGGGCTGCCCAGCAGGGTGAGGAGGGGGGAGCTTACCGGACACCAGCACTAGCCCAGCCACTCACTGTTCAGAGAACAATATCCCTCCAGAGAAACGTGCCCATTGTGGCTCTGACACTAGATTTAAAGTCATAGACAGGCTGTATTATATAACCAAAGGCAACTGTTCTTCTTGGCCTCACTCCAGAATTTCATTATTAAAAACAGCTAAGACCATTTACTGAGTTATTACTTCATTCCAGACATTCTGCCAAGCACTTTCTGTACATAGCTGGGTCAATCTAAGTCAATCCTACAGTTTAGGTAGGTTTTGTTTTGCTTTGTTTTTTTGTTTTTTGTTTTTTTACCAATTTTATTGTTGAGGGAAGGAACACCCTGGAGGTTTTGTAGCTGTGAGGGTTATCCGGTCCACGTAGGGGATCAGCTTCATCCAATCCACTGAAGTAGCAACGGACATCACACGGCTTCAGGTGTGGGGCAGGCTCACCATGACCACCATCTGTGTGCCTCAGTATCCTCCAGCACCTTGCCATGCTTCCCCCTCCCCAAAAGGCAAGGTTTCCTGTTTTCCACTCTCCTGTAATCCTTGGTCTCTCCCAACATTCATTTTCTAGGTGATGCCTCCATGGCTCGTCTCTCTAGGCTCCCATGGAAGCAAACGCTTTTCCAAGGTACCCAACTTCAGGGGACCCCAGGTCGGCTCTCAAACTTCTAGGACTTTCCATACATGTATCTACATTGATGGCTATAGTCCAATATGTGATGATCCTAGTAATATCTCCAAGTTACCAAGAACTGATAAAATTACACTCTGCAATCCACGTGGCTTGGCCAAATATTTAATCTCCCTCTGGATGTTTCCTTACCTAGAGAATGGTGATAATGCTTCTACATGCTTCACACTGCTATGAGGATTAAATTAATACATGCCAAGCACTTTAAATTGTGCCAGACTCATTGAGTGTTATTATTATCACTATTGGTATTGCCAGTCCATTACTCTTACTAAGTCAGGAAAGTATGCAATGACTTTTATAAATAATTCTGTCACAAAGCTAAAAATTTGAAAGTGCGGGTGTTCTTGGGCTAATCTTTGGGTATGTAGGAAAGAAGCTGACTCCCAGTGACTCCCATCACCTGAGCTGCCAGATAACCTAGAGACACAGCACCATAAGGCCACCAGAGATAAGAGATAAAGGACCAAGGAGACATTCAGTTAGCTTGATCTCTCTTAAATTGCCAAAAATAGATTCCCTACTTAGCAATACCCACTGAGACCCACTGTCTTAAAGAGATTGAATGAAAACAGATGAAGCTTTTTAATCAGAAAAACTGCACTGATGTTATGATCTCTTTTTCCCATCATTTCATTGCTCCCAACATACGTCCCCCCTTTGCCACAATTTCCAAAGATAGATCTGGCCTCCTGGCCTTTGGGAGAGAACAGGCACAGCCTCTCCTGCTGGTTCACTGGCTCTATTATTGGTGGTCCCATTTTCAGGGACGGGGTGAGTAGAGGACATGGCCTGCTGGGTGGCACCATTGAAGTTGAACCCAACCACACACTGAAGAGTTTTGTATGGTAGGATTTGTACCATGACCCCACTTCTGTGGAATCTACCTATTCTGAACACTGCAGGAATAAAAGTTTTGTCTTTATTGATCATTGGTTCCATTAAAAAAAAATCCTTAGACTTCCATTTCTAGCCAAGATGAAATAAAAGGGACCATCTTTACCCTCTTGCCTGAAAAAAAAAATGTAAAACCAGACAAAAGATCTGAAAGACATTGGACATCAGGCAATGAAAGGCAGTGTGTGATCCCCATGAGATGGGAAACAAAGGCATTGAGCGCCCCTGGTTGCTTCTGCTCACCAGCAGGAGAGAGTCTCCAGGCTGCTAGTCAGGAAGGAGGAAGCCAAAGAGAACTGAGTTTTGAAGATGTGGGTGGGAATCTGGAAGAGTGTGGGGTGGAGCATCAGAACGCAGAGCTACATGGGGAGGGAGCTCCAGAGATCAGCAGAGGGTCCCCTATGGGTCTTCAGCTAAGTACTGAGCAGTGCACACCCGTAAGGAAACTACTCAGAGTGGGGGAAAGAACCGCCCTAAAGGACTCGAGGGAACAGTCTCCAGTGCCCCACCAGCCTGAGCGTAACACCTTATCATGCAGGGGCATCAAATGGAGAATGGATATCAATGACTGAACTGGTAGACAAGAGCATTTAAAAAGTTATGATACTTTTAGAATGACTAACATGCAAAACACTAACAGCATCAAATGCTGGCAAGGGTATAGAGCAACTGGAAAGCTCATTCATTGCTGGTGACGATGCCAAATGGTACAGACACTTGGAAGACAGTTTAGCAGTTTACTACAAAACAAAGCATACTTTTAATGTGATCTAGAAATACATTCTTCAAAATCTACAGAATGTTTTACTATACAAGTGAGCCTTAATATAAACTATGGACTTCAGTTAATAATTAAGAAGAAGAAGAAGAAGAAAGTATCAGTATTGACTCAATTTTAACAAATATTCCACACTTAGGAAGATACTAATTCATAATCAGGAAACTGTGTAGGGTGGGCAAGGAAGGGGGAGGGGATAAATGAGAACTCTATACCTTCTGTTTAGCTTTTCTGTAAACTTTCAGCTCCTGTAAAAAAGAAGAAGAAGAAGAAAAAGAAGAAGACGGAGAAGAAGAAAAAGAAGACGAAGAAGAAAAAGAAGTTTTGTAATACAGAGGTGACTGGGTGGCTCAGTCAGTTAAGTGCCTGCCTTTGGCTCAGGTCATGATGCCAGGGTCCTGGGATTGAGCCCCATGCCAGGCGCCCTGCTCAGCGGGCAGTCGGCTTCTCCCTTTCCCTCTGCTCCTTCCCTCTGTTTGAGTTCTCTCACTTGCTCTCTATCTCTCTCATAAATAAACCAATTTGTAAAAAAAAAAAAAGTCTCGTAATTTAAAAAATTACATTAGCAACAAAACATGTTATTATACTCAACTCTAGTTTTCAAAAAAACAGAGGAAAGATTGACTATATTAAGAAGTAGGAGACATGCAAAAACCCAAGCTGAAGCTCTAGAGATGATAACTATGATGTGTGAAATGAAAAATACCCTGCATGCAGATTGGTGGAAGACGGGATGTTTACTCTCTGCAGAAGGTGGGTTGGAAAGGCTCCAGATTCAGGGATACCAACAATAGCTAAGGGCATGGTTGAGATACTATTCCAAAAGTGGAAATTAAGTGAAAGTCCACACACCTTGCTGTGAGCCAAGCTTATGCCTCCAGACCCAGGTGGGGCTGACAGATTCCTCTTTGGAAGATGGGCCCACCCCAGAGAAATGCCCACAGAGACCCACGTGGACATCTCCTAAACAGAGACAGCTATAAGCCCATAAGGAAGCTTCGTGCCCTGGCCAAAGCTTGTCCTTCATGTCTAAGTGACTTGTTCCAAAGTGATAACAGACAGCCAAGGGTCACCTGCACTCTGAAGAAAGCCTCTACAGTGGAAGATGGGATAAGACCCATAAACACAGAAAAGGAACTTGGAAAAAACAGGTACTAGGACCACAAGAAAACATCAAATTCTTACGAATACTATTCTTAGAGTGATAGAAGACATTGACCCTGTGAAATAGGAATCAGAAGCTCTATCACATTCTGAAACTGGTCATACTTCAGGTGGGGCTGGGGAGTTGCCAAGGGCTTGGGGTTGGCTTAAGTGAGGCAGAGAAGGAAACCGAACCACACGGGTCGGGGGAGAAGGTTCTAGGAGATCAAACGTGGTGAGTGATGGAAATAAACCAATGTGCCACATGCCCAGGAGTCTACAGAACGAACTCTCTGACATTGTTGGATGACACTCACATTTGCAAAGGGCTGTGTCACCACTCCGTGTCCACGTCCAGACCCACGTCCTCCCGGCATGTCTTCCGCAGCCTCAGCTTTGCACTTCCAGGCACCACACAGCAACCATGGCCGTTATTCTCAGACTCCCGTCTGATTGTGTCACTCACCTGCTCCAGAACCGTCAATGGC
This sequence comes from Mustela putorius furo, assembly GCF_011764305.1. NCBI lineage: Eukaryota > Metazoa > Chordata > Mammalia > Carnivora > Mustelidae > Mustela > Mustela putorius. Next base: position 4,313,753 of record NW_025421424.1, read on the forward strand.
TTCCCATCGCCTCCCCGCTCCCCAGATGCCTGAAGCCCCATGGATGCCTTCTGTAAAGCCCAGCTCCCTTCGGGGCACCTCCTGTGAGGGGCTTTTCCCAGCATACCCTTCAATGGAGACCTGGGTATGGTACCCCCCCTTTCAGTATGCATGCACAGGGTGACATTTGTGTGGTTTTATACAGTGTTTCTAGGAATCCACGAGCCCGCGTCTAGGAGCTCGAGCCACTCACTGGCCATGGGCAGGGACTAACTGCTTTTCCTCCATCTGAGTCCCCCATGCCTCGCCCCCCCACCTGGCATGCTGTAAGCACCCCTCATGCCCAACCTGAATAGAGTTGACCCATTTCTCCTCACACGAAGGTTGTGCTCAGAGAAAAGTCCCAGGTAGGCTCTTGGTACTGACAGGAACAAGGGTCCTCCCTCCTGTCAGGCCTCCTCTGGGTCCTTCCCAGCTCTTCTGAGCCACAAATGTCCTTGTGGCTGTAGGCTCAGCAGGGAGCTATGTGCTAAGACCCCAGTGATGGGCCAGTTCAACACCTGCATCTTGCAGGCAAGGAAAGTCAGGCCTCGTGGGGGCCAGTGGCTCGCTGGAAGTCCCACAGGCTCACACCCCACGAAGAGGACACGGTCTCCTGGCCTCTGGGCCAGTGACCTGCCAGTGCTCTCCCCATGTGTGAGGGAACCAGGGGGAAACTGGTGACTGTTTTACAGCTGAAGGGAGTATCTCACCTGGTCTTCCCTTCTCAGAACTGTGGAAGTTTCCAGAAGGCCCTTGGGAACAGGGCAATGGGAGGCAGACTTGGGAGGTGATTTGAGTTCCACAGTGCAGATTACCACTGCAGGATTTTGAGAAGAGAAGGTCTTGACTGGAGTAGGGCTTCGGACAGAGGAGAGGTGGGACGCAGATCCCCGGGAACCTGCCACCTCAGGGATGGGTCCGGTCCAGGGTTCGTGAGTGCCACCACTGGTTGTGTCCTGTGAAGATGCAGGTGTGTCTCCCTCAAGAGGGCAGTGTTCGAAGAATTCTCTCAGCAGATGTAAAACCCGAGAAGGGAGATCCTGGATAAAGAACTGTAGGGAATCCGTTCCTGGATTCTGGAATCTGACCCCAGGAAGTGTCACGAGGTCACAGAGGTGGAGTGACAGCACCTGTGGGCCCCTCTAGGGGAGGCTGAGACCCGAGTCCGTGTCTAGGAGCTGGAGACATGCACTGGCCAGCTACCTTGGGGGGCATCAGGAGCTAAGCAGCTCTGCATTGTTCTAGGTTTAGAATTCTGTTCTTTCCATATGTATTTTCCTTTTGTTCTCCTTTAAATTTTAGTAAGATGTCTTTTTGAAACATCCAGCTTCTCTCGACTGGTTTTGGGGAGCCAGGGGTACTTGGTGGCATCTCTGTGGGGAAGAGTGGCTTCCCCAAGTGGAAGTAGCAAGGCCCTTACGACAAAGGCTCCTAAGCAAGTGGCAGGAAGAGCCACTGGGTCCCCTACCCTTCCCGCTGGAGGACTCTCCTTTCAAAGCTAAACCATCAAGCCTGAGGATTTTATCATGGGAAGTGAAAATCTCTGACCACTACCGTCTGAGAGGAATTCTTAGACCCTGTTTTGTTCTAAAAACCACAAATCCTCTTGATTTTATTCCTATTCAGTACCCAGTCCAGTTCCTCCCCACACGAGTTTTCAAAATCTGAAGTAAAAATGCAATATATTAACAATAGTCAGCTAAAACCACAAAAGCACAACTGTCTCTCCATAGATATCACAGATCTTCTCAACTTACTTTTTCACATAACAGCTTTTCAAATAGTGAAAAAGTTCTCATGATCCATTGCTCATCTCCAAGTTAAGAAACCCACAATTGTTCTGACTGTGAGTTTCAGACTTTTAGTTGAGAGTGTACTAAATGCTAACCCATGTGATTTCCATTCTAAGTTATCCTGAGAAAAGTCTGAGAAAATGACAGGCAGATTGGTCTCTCTCATTGAATCTGTGTGGGCAACACTTTAAAAAAGTCAAACTCATTCTAAGTTAGACATCTAACTTGTTGGTCTGATGTTTCTGGTCCTCTTGCTTTCTTGTTGAAAACTGTGACATGGGATCCCATAGGATGTCATCTTCTGAGGCTACGACCCTGCCTTCTAACTCCAAGGGTCCTCTGAATGTCCCTGCTCTGGGGCACATCTCCTCCTTAACCCTTGCTCTGGTGTCCAAACTGAGAACACACGAGAATAATCTGAGGGTGATTCCCTGGCGTCTCCCCAGACCTGCTGAATAGACTTTTGGGGTGGGATCCTCCTAAGTTTTTGACTAGCATCCCAGGTGACTTTAATCAGGCAGTCTGAGGACCCACACTAAGACCACTAACTTACTGAAGAATTGTCCTGGTTAAATTCAGACACACACACACACACACACACGCGTTATCATTTTTTAACCATCTACTGAGGGCTCGGTTCTTTTCACGAACTTTATCTCCTTCCATCCTTATACTAACCATAGCAGGTTACCATCCTTATTTCCGTAGTCGAGGAAACAGAGAGGTTAAGTAAGCTACCAAAGCTCACAGAGTTGGGAAATGACAGTGCAAAGTCTGCCTGGCCCCTCACTCAGATCCCCTTCTCTCTGCTAGCTCTGTTCTGAATGGAAAAGACAGACAATCAGGAGGAACCAAGCTTGTGGTTTCCAGGCATCACGGGCTCCACTCTCTCCCTCCCCAGGGAGCGGGGCTATCCCTCCACATTTTTCTTGGTGAAGCCTAGAATCTTTCAGATATTCTTTTCACAGCTTGAACCTTCTTGACTTATTCTTGGCAGGGCTGAGCCTCTCTCATGTGGTCCCTTCGACTTCCCCTTAAATGACTGAATGGCCTACAGAGTCACACTGATTTCATTAGTGCCCTCTCTATCCCTTCTAAACCCATTAGGGACAACATTGATATTTTTTTTCATTTGGGACCTCCATCCTTCTTAAGGATTTGGTGTATCAGGGCCATCATTTCTCTAAACCTGTGACAGCCTGTTGCCTGCTGCAGGGGCAGACGCTGAGCCTCTGGGGCAGGGAGATCTGAGCGAGGTAGGACAGACCCTGCTGGACGTACCCAGACTTGGGGTATAGCTGGCCACTTCACTTTCAAAGAATCCCAAGGACCCCTGTGAGAAGTGGTGAAGGTCTCGAGAGTCTGGGAATCAGCCCCCAGGATACCAGGACAAAAGGCTTGCCTTGGGCTTAGGCACCTTGGGGTCTTGGGGGAGTAGGGGTAAGAAAGATAAACTGGACTCAACACTGATGAACGTGACTTGAAATTCCCAAGAAAACCGTTCCACATTCTTTGGGATGAGTCGTAAGCAGAACCAGCCTTCTTAGCAGAAGTTGTATCATTTGGGAGCTCTATGAAGAACCGAGGGAGGGAGTCACCCTTCTCTGGGAACACAGAAGAAATTGTGACTCTGCTAAGGAGAGGCGCTTCCCCCGCTGGATGAGAGGTATGGTGGGAGGTGAGCCAAGAGGATGACCTGGGGCCGGAGGGCAGTGATGCACACGTGGCTAGAACCTCCAGGCAGCTTCACAGTCGTGATGACAGCCGGTCATGCTAGCAGGTGCAACAGGCAACCACAGCCAGACCACGACGAGAAAGGGTGGAGGGAGCTGGCAAAGAGGTAACAAGACTGCCCGGCTGCAGTACCACCTGTTTGAAAGACATGTTTGCGTTGGGGTGAGAAAAAGAGGAAGAGTGTTTTGCTGTGAGACAACTTGCACCTAGGACAAGGGTTCACAAACCGGAGCTGGCAGGTCAAATCTCTCCTGTCGCCTGTTTTCCAAAAAGCCAGCAAGTAAGAATGGATTTTACGTTTTAAGTGGTTAAGGGGAAATCAAAATAATGATATTTCAGGATGCATCAAAATTATGTTAAATGCAAATTTCAGTGTTTATAAATAAAGTTTTATTGGAACACAGTATTAACTCTCGCTGGTTTTTTGTTTGGCTTTGTTCTGGGTTTTTTGGGTGGCAACAGCAGAGTTGTGAGAGAGACTAAACTATTATCTATTTGGCCCTTTACAGAAAAAGATCGCTGACCCTTGAGCTATTAAGAGCCTCATAATTCCCCCAAGAAGTTACTTATCCAGTCAGTTTCCACAATGGCTGGATCAGAAACTCGTCCAAGCTGATCTCAAATGGCTGTGTGTGTCTCACTACCTCTCTCCCCACGGGTCCTGGCTGCTGACCTTGCTGGAAGTCACTGAATGCTCTTCCGGTGGGGAGGAGGCACTTGTGGAGCAGAGAGAACTCAGCTGTGCTCCGGAATGTGAGCATGGGAAATCCCAAGCAGGGAGAGCCCCGGTTTCTGCCCTTTTCCTCCAGGGCTGCTTGGTGCTAGGTCTGGGGGAGCAGCCCCCGGTGAGGGATGGGGGTGGGCCAGCCCCGGGGCCCAGGCAGTGGAGGAACATCTGAAACAGCAGCTTTGGAGAGAGGAAACGCCCCTTCCATGCAAAGTCCTCTTTGTTTATCATCACCATTATTGGAAATGTGCACATCCCAGCAAAACCAGCAGGTCACACATTTACAAAAGAGCCTGCTGCACTGCAGCAGGAGGGTTCTGGGGCTTTGCAGCATATGTAGGTTCTAATTCCTGGGACAGGGAAGTTGTTCTGGGAAAGGACAAAATGACATCATTGTACAGTAAGTCCATGCCAGCTCTCCAAAACAGCACCTTTCATTCCCTATTCACCCCTCCCCAGGCACAGGGCTGGAAGAAGCACCTCTGGAATTCTGGGGAACTGTGTGAGCCGGAAACACCTCGGGAATGAGGCTAGCTGGTTGTCTAGTGGGAATTGTGATGATATTGTAACCCATCGGCCAATGGGCAACGGGGAAGCCTGCCAGGACAGAGTGCTGGCCGCTGCCCCAGGCTCCCAGCCCAGCAGCTGGGCATGGTCCACCACCGTCTTGGCTCCAGGTATCAAAGTTGTTTGGCCTGGGCTGACAGACCACTCTGTGGCTGTGTGGGCTGCAGCATGTCGCTTGACCTTTCTGAGCCTTGGTTCCTCATCTGTTCCATGGGGTAGGGGGACGAACGTCTGCCACTTGCCTGGTAGAAATGTCATGAGCATTAATGATAGTTTGTACAGCCGGCTATGTAGGTTTCAGTAAAGTGTAGCTAGTGTTACAACTCACTTCTTGGTATCCCACAGAGCCAAAGAATGCACGGCACACATACGTTAGTTAGTGCTATAAATGCCACATAGCACCTCTTAGTTCCCCAGGCAAACTGGAAACTCTTGGAGGACAAACAGTATCGAGGAGCAGATAGCATCTCTGGGCACTGCTGCTGGGCTTGGGACTTGATGTCAAGTACCTTGTGTCTCTAATTCTTGGCCACTCCAAGGTCACCATCACCAACACCTGCATCTCCCTATGTGGACAGCTGGGCTGACAGCAGTTTAGGAGAGGACAGGAGAGGACAAGGCACAGGCTGGGTCTGACTCCAAAGCTCTCGACCCACTGCCCTTCTGTGTCTCTGGAGCTCCTCGCCTCAGTTCCCACGTACCCTGCTGGGTCCAGAACTGGCATTCAGGCAGGAGGCCGGAAGCATCCCCCCATGGGGCTGAGGACTTGGACAACGGGCCTCTGGTGTGACATTTCCTGAAATAGGGGCTGGGCCCGGTTCAGCCGCGGCCAAAATTCAAAAGGCGAAGAAGGAATTGTTTTCCTCGCAGTAGCAGGAGGATGGAAACGAAGCCTGCTGAAAAGCTGCCCCCGCTCCCCGTGCCAGAGGGAGAGGGGCTCTTCTCCGGTCCTAATCTTGTGAAGGCCAAGGAAATGGATCCCTTACCACCAGGAGAGGGAAGAGAAGGACCAGGACCATCAGATACGTGGAGTGGATCTAGGGGGGTGGTAGGGGCCTTACCCAGCTGTCCCCCATTGCCTCCCCCAGCCTCCAGCTACCATGAGCCAATGTCAAGATTCTTTCTGAAGTCTTTGCCTAGCTGAAGTGTTTACTTAAGGGTAAGATGACCCAACTTCCACTATATTTAGAGCACGAAAATCTACAGGTGTTAGACTCCAGGAACCACTTTCCGGTCTTGCTCTTAGTTTCCAGAGCCCCTCCCTTCTCAGTTTCATTGTCCCATCGCTGCGGGGGAGCTGCTTTCCTGCTGTCTGTAAGTCCTCCTGTGCTCCCCAACCCTCCAGGTGCAGGTCCTTAAATACCTCTCTACCAAGTAATTCATTTCCATTTCAATTGGAATTTAAAATTTTATGCCAGCCACAACCCAATACGGGCACCCTATTCGAACTCAGTCAGCTGGCTTAATTTTTGCTTTTAACGAATCCGTCCTTTGGGCTCCCATTTCATATGCTGCTTACTCGCCGTGGACCCTGGAGCTGTTCCTGTTGGAACGTGGGATACTCACTCCCAGGTGTCTTTTCCAGGTGCTACCCTGAAAAATGCGCATTGAAAGCAGGATAGCATATCATACAGGGGCTAAAACCTTGAGCCCTGAAGGCAGATGCCCCTGGCCTGGCTCTGGCTCTGGCTCTTCCAGGTGCGTGACATTTTACTTGCCCCTGTAAGCTTAGCCGTCCCATCCCTGAGCACAAGACCTGGCTCTCCGTGATATTCCCTGAATGTGTTTTCGAGCCTAAAGTTAGTCTCCTGCCCACCCCATTCACAAAGGCAGGCTGTCTGAGAAATGCTGCAGGCCTGTCCATGGGACTCCTTTCCTATGTGAGTGGAAGCCAATCTATTACCAGGCAACTCAACACCTCTCCGGCCCTTGGGAGGGGGCTGGCATCACAATTCACATCTGCACTGTGATTGGCAGCTTATGGAGCACCTTCGGGGTGTCTAACAGCAGGGAGATCAGGGGCCTGGGAGTCAGGTCTTGGAGCCCAGGCTCTACCTCTCACGGCATAGGTCCCCTTGGGCCACTCGAGGGTGCCCAGAGGTCCCTGCTCCTTGTCTGTAAAGTGGGAATACGATCCCCCTCCCAGGTTCTTGAGGTCCACGGGCTGACATTTCTGTACTGTGTGCTTGGTAAGTCCTAAAGCCAAATGTGAGCGACGGTCACTCAGTTTTCTCATGGTTTTGGTTTCCAGCAGACTCCCGGGCCAAAGGCTCACACGCTGCCCGCAGTGGATGGAGTTAGAAGGTTTAGGAGAGTCAGAGCGGAGTCACCGCTGTGCTGTCACAGTCCCTCTCCCTCACACACACCCTGCCCCAGACTCCTTCCTCCCTCCCAAGTGGGCCTCTGATAAAAGGCAGGTGACTCGCTGCTCCTGCCTTCCTCTGGGACCACCTTTAAGAAACTTCCCACAGTGAAAAGTAGCCTGTGATTTGCTTTGAGGAGCGAGCCCTGGAGTCGACAGGCCCATGGTGTCATCGTGGCCCAAACACGTGGGCTGGGTCTGCTGGAGCTAGGTGAGGAATGACCTACCTGAGACCCAGACTCCTGAAAGGAGCTTTGGCCTTTGCTTCTCCCAAAGGTTGTGTGCTCAACCCTCTCGGGCTCCATTAATGCTCCTAGCGTCTTCCAATAGACATTAACCCCAAATTGCAGCCAAGTATGTTCTTATCCTACCCAAGTGAGGGGAACAACATTCCCCACTGGTTGTCCGAGGCAGTGATGGAAACGCCACCCAGCGCTGAGCCACCATCGCTTGGAGGCCACACAAGAAACGTTCCATGAGAACACCAGAAGGTCGACCTGCGGGGGTGTTGGAGGATGGGGAGTGAGGAAGAACACAGCAGAGTGCGAAGACTGCAGCTGCAAGTACTGACTGTGTTTGGGAGGTCAGGAGCTGGTGACCAATAGTGTTACAGTGTCCAGGACATGACTGCTCATTCCGGGGAACTGAACACCCCCGCTTCCCACAAATAGTGCGTTACATGTAAATATTGGTCCGGACGATGCCCTGACTCCCGCGTTTTCTGGCGCTGGAGGGTAGCATTACAACACAGCCAGGTTCATATCCAGGACTCAGCCTTGTCGCAGCTACAGCCTCAGGCCAAGTCCTCCAGGGATGAAAACACCGGGTTCAACATCCAAGGCACCAGATTGCCTCCAGTTGTGTGGGAGGCAGTCAGCGGGGGCATGAAATGGACAGGTGTTTGCACGGACAGGGAAGGAGTGATGCAACCCTGTCAGCCCACCAACAGAAACAGTGGGCAGGGAAGCCTGGGGTGGGACAGCTCCGTCCAGAGCCCCAAGAGGTCCGAATGTGTGCTGGGCTACATGGGATGAAATGTGCTCTCTGATGCTGAAAGTAAGCCTGCCCAGCAGAGAGGCAGGAAAAGGCTGCTGAGGTAGGCTGGGGCTGGCCCTGCAGGACTCTGTGTGTGCGCTGAAGTCCAACAGGTGCCATTGCATCGCAGGGTCTTAAACAGGTTGAAATGCATGTGAGGGGCAGAGGCACGTGTTTTATAAAGAGCCCTCGGGTGGATCAAGACAAACGGATGGGAGACAAGTGACAAGACTCAGGAAGTGGCCCAGGCAGGAGCTGAAGGCAGTACCGAAAAGGCCAAAGTCAAGGGGCATTTCAGAAGGAACACACCGTACCAAGGAGGGAAAGGACCCCGCAGTGGGCTGGGAGGCAAACCTAAGATGGAAGAGTTTCCATCCCAATTCTTGTGATGGCAGAGGGAGAAGAGGAAAAGTCCCTCCAACCTTCCTGAGCAGTTTTAGATCCAGAATCACTTCCATACTTCTAAAACATGAAGAAGCCATGGTAGTGGTTGGATATAGGAAGGCTGAGCTATTGTGGTTCTCTTATTGAAAATGGGTTTGGGGCCAAGATCAAGGTCAAGAGAACCTAGTCTTTAATGCCAAATCAAACAAGATGCCAGCGAAGGCAGATTCCAGGACTATACCCATGATGTAGGCATTAGCCAAGAGACTGGGGTCAATAAATGCAACTCAGTTTAAACCAGTCGGGCACCTTGGAGAAGAGCTCAGATGTGAAGGGAATTACAGTCCTTAAGGTGAGCACACACCTCTTCCCCCAGAGAAAGCACCATCTCTCAGAGAAATATCTAAGGCTAAGAATGTTATTAACTGACCCCTCCCCCACCCCGCCATGCAACATGTTTCCTGAAACCTAAAACAAGTTCACTGTTGAGACATGGAGAAATGACCATAACAGGTGAGGTTTTGGGGTTTGGTTTTTTTTTTTTTTTTTAATATATCTTTATTTCTCAAACTCAAAGCTTTATTTCATCAACTTCTAATACAGTTTGCATTGACAAGTGATTTCACCTTCATCACATAGGAAGGTCAGCAACATCACACCAAAGAGGAAGCCTCACATATTGTAGGCATCACTAAGAAATTTGTATTTCAAAAGGCAAATCGAGAATAACAAAATGTTTCCAATTCAGTCTAATTAGTATCTTACTTTTCATCTTTATTAATTTGGAAATGACTGGATAAATACTCTTAATTTTCCTAAAGCAGCTATTTTTTTTTTAATCCTTTGGGGGGGTGGAGACCAGATGACTTGAGTTTTAAAACGCCCACATATCCATATTATTTAACAGCTTCCTCTTTAGTGGACCATCTTCTCACCTTCCTATACAAACACACATGACAATTTTTACCAACTCTCACCAGCCTAGGCAAACCTCCAAGCATTTTCTTTAGCTTACACTTAAACTATTTTTGAAAAAGTGATAGGTAAACAAGATTGAAAACTCACCAAAACAAAACAAAAACGAAAACACTTGTTCTTTCCTGATCCTCACCTTCAGGAGTCTCCACAAGTAATCCTGAAAAGTTGCCAGGTCTTTAAAACCCATCCTCCCTTGGTCCTCTGAAAGTAATTGGCTAAACTTGAGTAGGTTCCAGAATGAGCTGCGACATCCTGGTCTCTGCCAGATTAAGGATCGGACTCCAACCCTGGCAAACAGGAGTCCTTCACCTTACAGAATTCAACAGATGGGTTCTCCTTCAGAGAGAGCCCCAGAGTGATATCCAGGAAATCATGGCCCTGGGGAGCTACAGGGTCTCTTCCCACAGGTGGATTAACTAGCAATATATCTGAGCCCAGAATCTAGGAGCATCCCGAAACCAGGCAGCAGTACTAGCAAGTTCACTAGAAAGAAGGTATTCCTAAACTGAGGAAGTCACTCTCAAGTGGCACCATTTCCCAAAGTTAACAAAGCGGTGCTAGTTAAAATCCCAACCTACCATGAAGGGAAGGAGCTAGTGCTCTAAGGGAGGCAGAAGGAGAAGCAGATTCGGGGCACTGTGATTATTGTGATGTGATTATTAGTATGTCACCACAAAACATGGGTTTATACACAGCTTGCAGTAACTCAAATCCCTGGGGAAAAAGATCAGGTGAGGGGCAGAGAGGGGAGAACTCGAACACCAAACCACATCTGTCAGCACACAGCAGGGCCCCAGCATCTTTCCTCCCCGATTCTCCCCAGCTGCCAGGCGCTCCCAGGTGTGGGCAACACCCTAGCTCACATGGACTTAGCAGGAACCTTCTTTGGAAGGTGTCCGTGATAGAGAGTTTCGTTTCAGAGCTGAAGTTGAGTGAGGAATCGTGTCTCAATGCCAAAGTAAAATGTAAGGGTGAGACTGAAGCCTAAGGCCAGGAATTCAGGCTGTGCCTTTCCGCCAACACGAGGGGAAACGGTACTGTTTTAATCTCACTGCCGCTCAAATGGATTCCAAGAAGCAGGCCAGGAAAACAAGCTGCATACTTGCAAAAAGCATTAGAGAACTTCAGAGTCCTGAAGCAAATGAGACTGCTTAGATTTATATTAGAATTTGTACTTGAACTTTAGTGCCCTTGACCACTGCCAAGTTTCATGTTACTCAACACACAAAAAAGAGGAACCACAGGTCTCAGTACCAGTTCAGGGGACCTGGTGCTTGTGTGAGCAGCATGAAAGGCAGGTTTCAGCTGGAATTTCCAAACACCTGAAATTCAAGGTTATCCAATCTATTCTGAGGCCGGCAAAGGCCTTGCAGAGCAGGTAGAGACACCACTGGACCAGGGAGATGTTTTAAAAGCTCAGCTTTGGTCAGTGCAGCTTTTTACCCTGATGTAGTAGAACATTCTAGAACACATGTCTACTTTCAAACTCCCAAATGGCAGGGCTGACTAAGAACTTCAGGTGAACAGATTGCACTAAGATGGTCATGGTGCAATGGTGGTAAAGAACTGGTGCAGGGGGTAGGGGGCTGACTGGGAATTTCTAACCATTTCTGGGCTTCCCTTCATCCTCAGAAGACAACTAGTAACAGCAAAAGAAGAAGAAAAAAAAACCACACACACACACACACACATATAAGCAGAAAAAACTCCAAGGGCAAAGTGGAAATTTAATTACTTGATATGGTTCTGATTTTATCTTCATCTGGAGCCTCATCACCCTGATCCTCAAGCCTTCTAGTAGGAGCAATACTGACTTCTGTTAGCAAGTGTTTATGTTGGTGGCTTCATCACATCTCAAAGTTTTAGTTAATCAGATCTGTCAGTTTTGCACAAAGATGTTGCCCTTAGACCACAATGTCAGCCTTTTAATGTTATGGATGAGTACATAGTTTTTAAAGTTAGGGTTCATTCTTCATTCCCCCCCTTTTAACCCTGAAGCATGCTGGGCACCCCCTCAGTATGGAACTAGCCTAGACTCAAAGCCAGAGCATTCAAATGTAACTACGGTTCACAGGCAAACCGGAGCCGGTCACTTACACACAGAAGTGGATTCTATTCACCTAATGTAACACAACACGGATACCAGCTGGACCCTGAGGCTCAGTCACACCCTATCTGCTTTTAAGAGGACCAAGACCTCACATTCCCAAAAAAAACCCTGAAAATACCATCTTCAAAAAAAGGGAAACCACTTGTTTTCTGCTAAGCCTTTCTTTTTTAAAGTATCTTCATTGTGTAAGGCAAGGAAAAAGGAAAGCAATCACTCAGGGCTTGGGGTTTTTCTGGCCACGGAAGAAAGGAAAAACTCAGGAGCATGGATTTTATGAAATCACTTTATAGACCAAGCTGGCTGGCCATACTGAGTTCCTCTGCCCTCAATACCCTAGAGCGATGCTTCCTAAGAGATCCCAGAAAAGTTTCAAAACACAAAAATTTCCTTATTTGAATGACTGGGAAAGCAGTAGCCTAGAACTCTCCCATTTACCAAGCTTGCTTTGGACTGGAGATTAACACTGTTTTCCTTCTAAAGTGCACAACAGACACAAGTATGGTCAAGTCTACCAGAATAAGGATGACTATTCTCCATTGACTTCATTCTTCCCCAAATCCCCCAGAATTAATCATTCAAGGAGCCCTGGCAGCTCCAGTGCACACCAAGCCCAAATGAGCCCTAAACCTCCACCTTGCACACAGCACAGGGACAGCGGGTTCAATTCCAAAGCAATCGTGAGCCAGAGAACTCTGCCCACAACAGCAGGCCATTCCACAAGTCATTCCTTTCTACTGAAAATCCTGAATTCATCTGCAGCCCAAAAATAGCCTGGAGAAGAAATCACTATTTTTTGAAGAAAGAATAAAAACAAACAAAAAAGAATCAGCCACGGTACTCCAGAAAAACAGCTTGTCATACTGGGAATGTGACCAAAACAGGTTTCCAATTAAAACATGGGAAGACCCTCTCACATCGGCTATTACTAGGACTCTAGACTCAGCACAATCCTTAGTCTTAGGAAGAGCAAAACTAAAGTGATGAGCTAAGGGAAGGGGGCGGGGGGAGTGTCATTCAATAAGAATTCCTTAAAGAAAAAAAAAACGGAACATTCACGTTTCCTATTTACTATCACCCCCTCCCCCACCCTGCCGCCACCACCACAATTCTGCTTTAACATTATGTTCCACATTTTATTTTGTTTTCAAGTTACATTTCAAGCAAAGGTCATTTTTTTTTCCCTCAGCAATATCTCACGATTCCTCGTGAGAGCTCAGCATCTAAACCATAAACCATTGTCAACCAGATCTCAATTCTCCAGCTACGAGCTTTGGTTTGTTCAGGAAAGAAACCCTCAGCTCTGCTAACAGGGAATAAACATAAGCATTTCAGTCCCTTGAACAAAAATGAAGTCATGAGACCACACTCATGTCCACCATTTGCTGCCTGGCTAAAATTGGTACAAGAAAATAGACTGCAACCACAACTCTCATAGAACAGGTGAGAATCCCATGAGGGCCAACAGAGCCTACTCTAGGCTTGAGTGAGAAGAGACACTGCCCAAGCTTTCTCCCAGATTCCATTAGTGCACGGAGCTCCAATCTCCCCGTGCGTGTGTTGGGGACATGGCGTGTTAGTGTCTATCCTGGAAAGATGTGGAGAGGTCGTCCTTCCTATAGCATTTTCCAAAGTGGCACTGGAATAACGGGTCCCTTCAGGGTTGGCTCATGATAGACTGTAGACCCATTCCAATGGGTGCACAAAGAAAAAAAAGAGCAGAATCAGAGCTGAGTTCCCCTTTAAAAGCCAAACACCTACACCTAGAAGGAGGCTCCCTTCCCTGAGAGCCTTTGCCCTATTGGGGTTCCCACTGTGTAAGCCCTCAGGTCTCAAGCTTAGCTACAGGGCAGCCATGTAGGGTACGGCTGACTGTAGGTGACTGGAGGGTGGGCCACGTAGTAGTTGTTGAAGTTGCCGTCACTGACATAGGGAGCTGGCTGGTAGTAACAGGTGACGTTGGTGGCGTTGGGGATGATGTTTTGTTCCGCCAGCACGCGCAAGGCCAGGAGGGAGATGAGGTTCAGGGTCTGCCTCCGCTCGTGCCCCATGAGGCACACGGTGCTCTCGTTCACAACCCTGCGAAGGATCATGAGGTAGTCATACTTGCTCCTCTCTTCTTCGGCAAAGTGGTTTTGAAGGTAGGTCTCCAGCTTCCTTTGCTGTTCGAGGATGTCTGGGAAGTCGATGAAGAACCTGGAGCACATGTAACGCTCGAGAGTTTTGATCTCTTCCTGGTCCGTGGGCCGGAAGTCCCGCACGAGGAGGTTGCTGTACTTGAGCAGTCCCCCGCCCCTGATCTCTTCGGGGTTCTTGGTGGCAATCAGTCTGTTCTGCAGGTGGTCAAAGGCTTCCTCGAAGTCCCCGTACATGCTCTCCCCGATCACCGTGGGGTGGACGTGCTCAGAGATGGGGCTGCTGGAGCAGTCGTAGAAGAAGAGCAGGGAGTCCAGAATGATCTGAAAGGAGTCCACGCTGAACTCAAACTGGCGCCGGATGGAGTCGACGAACTTGAGCTCCACGTTCTTGCCGTTCTTGTTGGAGAGGGAGATCAGGCTCCAGCGGTCCGTGTCCGTGCACACCTTCACCAGCTTCTGCACGTACGCCTCCTTCAGAGTGACCGGGCTGATTTTGAGCTTGTTCACGCCCTCCGGCAGGAAGTTCAGAAGGGAGCACAGCACCACGTCCCTGACCAGCTGAAATTCGGCCTCCGTGGGAAGAGCCACGTGAAAGATCAGGTCCAGGTCTTTGCAACCCAGGCCGTTGTCTTTGACCAGGACGTGGCCTGCGGCGGAGCCGTTCAGCCGGACATCCTGCACTCTGATGCCCGCCTCCTCCAGCCGGCTGCGCACGGTCTGGACGATGTCCTTCAGTGTTATCTCCAAGGTTGGAAAGTTGCCTCGTCCGTGGATGGGGACGACCTCGGTCAGGACCTCATGCAGCCGGCTCACCTGATCCCAGTTGAGCACGCTGAAGGACATGCAGTCCCTGGTGTTGCTGCTCTCCTCTGCCATCTTGGGGGGCGTGCTCGCAGGGAAACTGAAAGTGAGGGGGCGAGAAACAGAGTTAGGACTCACTTGTACACGGCCAAGCAGCCCGAGGGACTCAGGGCAGATGCTCCAGGCTCTCTAACCATTTTCCCGCCCAAAGCGACAACAGGGGCCCATGGCTGGGTGCTGCTGTGAGGGGTACAGCTCACAGATGGGAGAGGCTTTGTGCGTGGAGGGAGGACGACATACACAGAAACCCACCCTCTGCTTCCAAATTTTATTTTATGTGGGGCCGGCTTCTTTGATTGTTTTGTCTGCAGGAGGGTGGTTCGTGTGAAAGGAAGTAGACAGATTTCTAAAACAAAGTAACCCACACACATTCCTCAGTAGAAGGCCTAGCAGTCTGGCTAATTCTTGTTCTTCACAGAATTCCCTCTCCAGCCTTTGCATGCCTACCTACATCTTGAACTGGCTGATACCTAAGCTACCACCCTGACAGCCTGAACACAAGACACACACCCCGTGCCCCCCTCCCAGGAAAAGACTTCCTTCACCCCATGAAGACAGGAAGATTCAGCTCTGGGCCACAACCACACTGAGGACAGGAAGTCAGACCAGTCCTGCTAGACCAGGTGCACAGATATCTTGCTGGCAAGAACCCCACATCCTTTTCCCTCATGGGAGCAGTCGGTGCTGTAACCAGCACCTCCAGTATCCGGAGTGGGACACCAGGGAGCTGTCTGGATGACAGGATTCCTGGCAACACAGGCGTGGGTCAGCTCTGTGGTGCAACAGCTCTGCCAGCAAAGAGGGCCCTCCATGGGACATGGAAAACTTCCTCAGGGCAGTGCGATCTTCTCACTGCATTTTGAAATCTAGTACACCTCAAGGCTACCTAAGGAGAATCAAGAGAGCCCTCAGTACTAGGAGAAAAACATCCCGTCTCACACTACACTTGCTAGAACCATAGCTACCAAAGTAATTTTCAACCAAGTGATACGTTTCAGAAAATAAAATACAACAGATCCCTGGAAATCCTAATGTGTAAAAACAAACACTGCCATATTAGAAAGTCAAGGTGCTTGTGGATCCACGTGGGTCAAACATGAGCTAGACAGACGTTAAGAGCCGAAATAAAATGTCAAGGTGCTATCCTCACACTTTGGTGTGAGCACAGAGTCTTGCCATTAGCCTTCCTGACTGGCTAGGCACACACAAAACCCATCCCAACCACTGCTGCAGTTTCACTGTTTGGAAACCACTGCCCTTGAACACACACCCTCCATCCCTGTCCTGCGGTTCCAACTCAGGTTTTAAGCTTTGCACTGCTCCCAGAGATCCTCGCCTGACATAATCGCTCACAGTGATGGTGAAGTTTGTCAGTCAGTGTTGGGGCACCACTGGACAGCCCCAGACAAGCTTTCCAGGAGCTGGCAGTTAAGAAAGTGGGTGAGAACACAATGTAGCAACAAAAGACAGTGTGTGGTACAAAGAAAATGGAATATAAAAGGTAGAAGAAAGGAGTGTCCCTTGATTAGGGTGAAAAAGAAGGCCACAGAAGAGTTCACTTATGGGGAGGGGACATAAGCTGACACAAAGGCAACATGAGCTCTAGGCTAGGATTGAGGGCCAGAAGGCAATGTGCAACCAAGACCTAGCAAATTGTCCAGTCTGGCCATCAGGTACCTCTCAAGCAAGAGCACAGGCTCCCTTTAGGGAGGTTGAAGGGGTTGAAGGTTGAAGGGATGAATGTGTTTGGCCAGCAACAGGAAGGGTGGTCACATGATCCCAGTAGGCTCTAGGAAGACCAATCTTGAGCCCTCCCATGCTTGCTACAGAAGAATGCTTGCCAAGGGGCAGATAAGTTTCCTTTCAAACCTGTTTGGACAGTGTTAAAAAGCTCTAGGCTCTCTAGATCATTCTACCAAAGCATGCCTAGGGTAAGGATTAGAAGCAAAATTTGTGGTAAAATACTTCATGCTCACTGTGTGCATTTGGCTTCAAGTCAGACTTAGAACATCTTTTTAATGTGCTCTATGTACATTTGGTTCTTTGTAGGCCCTTTTATGATCAGCATACGGTACACTGTGCCTATTACACAGGGCACTGCACAATTAAGTCCAAATGACTGCAAAGAGGTATGGCTCTAGCTTTGTCTTAAGATACAGCTAAACTATCTATGATTCGGTGACACAGCTTTCTATCAGGCATGTTGATCTCCCCATAAGAACACAACCTTCTCTCCCTGTGTACCACCTGACATTATGCTACCAAGTTTCATATTTACAATACAGGTGTGAGAAGTTACAGTGACAGAGCAGTAGCAATTGAATCAAAACTTGGAAGAGAAATAACAATTAATTTTAGGAGTATCTCTCGGAAGAACCTCAGTAATGTTGCAGAAGAAAATAACGATAGGAATGACTTTTGACTCATATCTTTTCTTTTCTTTTCTTTTTTTTTAAAGGAGTTGTAAGAGGGGTGCCTGGGTGTGGCTCAGTGGGTTAAGTCTCTGCCTTCAGCTCAGGTCATGATCTCAGGGTCCTGGGATTGAGCCCTGCATCAGGCCCTCTGCTCAGCGGGGAGCCTGCTTCCCCCTCTCTCTCTGCCTGCCTCTCTGCCTACTTGTGATCTCTCTGTCAAATAAATAAATAAAATCTTTTTTAAAAAAATAAAGGAATTGTAAGGAAAAAAAGACATTTTACAATTAAAGTCAGAACTATTCCCATCTTTAGAACAGTAGTTCTTAGAGGAGGAACATTTAATACCAGTGAGAATGTGATGGAAGCTATCATTTTCTTCTCCAGGGATGGAGTGGGGCGAGAAGATGATCAGAGTACGAGACCTTTCATATATTTTCGAATCTCTAAACTTGTAGTAGGTTCAAAGTTAGAATCTGTTTTAGATTGAAAATCTGTAAGGTTCATATGGGAGGAGGGGCAGGAATGGCCAGAAACGTTATGAGAAACAAGAATGATGTACATATCAGCCCCATAAGAGATATTATGAAGACAAAATAATTGAAAGAGCATGGTATTGGTACAAAAAGACAGATTGTTGGAATAGAATTTTTAAAATCTAGAAATAAAATGTAATACATGAAGGATTTCATATATAATAATGGAGGCATTTCAAAACAGTAGAGACAAAAAGTTTAGACATGTAGATAGTGATCTACATTTAAAAAAAAATAAACAAGGTGGCTCCTTGTCTTGTGCCAAACTAAGCTCTAGATGGACGAATTAAAGACTTTAGCATAAGAGGAAAAACCCTAAGAGTCCTGGGGAAACATGGAATTTATATACACAAATGAAGAGCAGGCAGTCTTTTCTGAATCACATAAAACATAAAAGTCAAACTTTTGATACAGGAAAATAAAAATATCTACATGGTAAAAATACCATAACGAAGGCAGAAAGGCAACACTAGGAAACTATTTGCAGTGTGAGGCAAAGTACTTATCTTAATAATGAAGAATGAGCTCCTACAGGTCAGAAAGAATAGCACCCCAACAGAAGAAGGGGAAAAATACATGAACAGTGGCTCAGATACACAACCCATTCAACCTTACCTTAAAGGATGGGCATATTAAAATTTCACCGAATCATTCTTACCTATCAGAATGACAGCGCTCAAGAAGCAGACACCCGTTGGCACACTCCCCTTAGGTTCTCTCTAAAGAACAGTGTGGGACTCTCAATTTTAAATGAATGTACTCTTTATATCAATTCTACTTTGAAGAAATCTACTTCTGATTTTATCCTCCAGGTATACTTGCAAGTATACACAAGGCTAGTCACTGGAGAATTATTTGTAAAGCTACAGAGTCATCAGTGGAAGGTGAATGACAATGCATGTGTACAACAGTATACGATTGCATGGAGTTGTCCCAAAGAATGGAGGTGGCTCTCTATCTATAAGAATGGGAAATGCTAGTCAAGATTTATTCATAAAAAACCAACACTGCTTGTGTAAAAGCACAAGCCCACACTTGTACATTTCTACAGATTTCTGGAAGGAAACACAAGTAATTCGACCTATACCAAATACCCGCTCTAGACTGGGAGATGGGACAAAGGAAACTTTTATTATCCTTTTTGAATTGAGAACCTATATGTGTATTAATTGAAAATAGTTAAAATCTTATGAAACAGGTCTGAAAACCTCTCCCCCACAAGCCTTCTAACTCATCTGCTGCCTTATTTAGTTCTTTCCTATCACTCCCCGCCAACTCTGTCCCCAAATCAAATAAACATAGAAGCTTCCCCTCCGAGACTTCAATGTGGATCTCTGGGGCAGGCGGGGAGGAGGGACTGGTCCCTGTTTTTCCCCTAAAATGGTTTTTGGTCAAGTTTCTACTTCTCTACTGTTTTAATAGAATATGTCCATTGTTTGTCAAAAATCCTCCAGACTTTGAAAATAATGGATAATCTGCCTAATCTAGACCCTATGTTTGTTATCCCAAAGTGACTTTTTGTAGGTTTATAGGCATGGCTATTTCTCAGTTCAGACATATGGTAGTGACCCTCATGGTGCTGTTATGTTGATTACTGACTACAGTTGCAAGAAACTTAATAATGCAATCAGCACTTTACCAGGAACCTGGGATGCCTGTGTTTGGCCTCTTGGGTACCAAGGCCTTCTGACAATCATATGAACAATGGAGTTCACTTTTAGAAAAAAGTAGCTCATATAAAAGCATATTGTAGAACATGACAAATGAGAAATGTGGTGTAGTTCTTAATTCTTCCAGTTTACTATGCCTTAGATATGGAAGAGCTCAAGCTACTGAAGGCTCAAATTTAGGCTGGGTTCATAGTCAGCACTTAGCCCATTAGAAGGGCCCAAAATAAGTTACTGATGATGATTACAAAGGAATTCTTTGTTCTCTCTCGCCCATCCAAACAATTCCAAATATCAAAAGTACATTTTTTTTTTTTAGTGACTCCAACAAACACTGGTATTGCTAGAATAAATCCAAGTCATAGGCCCTGAGGGCTTAGATAACACACCAGAGCTTAGTGTAACAGTTGGAGTTTTAATTAACCACTTGAGATCAACAACGTTATAATCTGCATATAAAAGAATCCTGTGGAACACATTCTCAACTCAAGAAAGGCCCAGGTTAAAGACAGACAAATTTTAGTTAGCAGAAGTAACAAAATGATGACTAGAAAACAAAATTAATGTGAAGTCTGGTAAATTCAAACTAGTGTTTGATTTTCCTTTAACTGCCTGAGAAGCGGTTTCATATTATATTCTGCACAGCAGAAAGTGGGCAAGGTAGGAACCAGAATTTCTCACTGATTTGGAAATTTAGGCACCATTTTACAAGTGAGGATGACTGTCTGTCTACTCAGTTCAAGTACTTAATCTCCTAAAAAGTTGGATTTGTGACGACTAACCACTGCAGGTGCCCCCTGAATTCCCTTTTCTTCATCTGGCTTCAGCAGAAGGCTAGAATGTGCACATGGAAAGAAGACAGGTTTGCAGGAATGGCAGAAAAGGGGGAGAGGAAAAGACTGACCAAGCCAAAAAAGAATAAACCATATTCCCTAAGGACAAGTTCACCTCTAACTTACCTTTGATTCCTATGGCCTGGGACCAAGGCCCTCAAAGGCAGGTTGAGCTGAAAACCTATGATTAAGCCCTAACTGAAAAGAAAATAGGAAAAAGAAAAAGAAAGAGAAAGCTATTTCTAGTCCTGCTTCTTAGCTTGTCTAGAGCCCAGAAATAAGAGTGACAGAGGCTATGAAACCATGAGGGGACTCAAGGTGGGCCAGCTGGACAGACAGGCAGACAAGCTAGAGATGGGCGTGAAAAGCCCACGTAATACTTCTGGGTCTTAAGTTCAAGGGCTTAGGTTGGATCAACACTGATTCCTATTTGTACCAGGTATTAGACATAGACACTGTCCAAAGAGTTCTCAGTACCTGTGGAAATGTCCACCTGCAAAGTTAAGGACAATGTGTATGTAAGTCTTAGTCTGCGGTATTTCACGAGAAAGCTCTAGAAGCTACTGTGCCAGAGCTTTCATGGAAATGCTGAGGTGTGAACGGAGGCTCTCAGCTATGGCAGCCCTCCATCCCCTCCAGAGACAACTGAGCACCACCCTCTTCCTCTGACCCTGCTGGGGTTTAAGAATACAAAAGAAACTCGAACACATTTCAACATTCCTTTGATGACATTTCCTTTTACGGTTTCTGGATGTTACCTCAAAAGCCTGGACCTTCCTAGGAACACTTCTGAGGCTCAAGGTAAGAGACCCAGCCATGGGCAATGGACTAAGCCTGGTGACAGACTACAGGTGGTGTGTATCCACAACAAAGACACTTGCTGTCCTTAGCTCCGGGCTGAGAGGGGACCCATGCACCTGAGGGAGGCATCTTCCACACAAACTCTTCCCCTTCCAGTATACCACAGAGGGCATTTTCAGGGGGGAAAAAAAAAACTACTTATTTCATATAAAAACCTGGAGCGTTTAATCAGATGTGAAGGAGGCGGCACCTACACCATACTCTTCTAGCCTACCAATTCTTTCAGCAACCCAGGCGGATGAGAACCACAACTCTGGGCCTTACTGTAAAATGAAGGTGCAGATGTGTGTGCAAAAGAAAGGGTATATAGCATAAGCCCCTTCACGTCAATCCTGTTTCATCGTCACAAGCGCTCTGAGGAAGGTACAACAGTTCCTTCTGCACAAATTAAGGAATAAGGATCGGAAAAGTTTAAGTGAATTGACCCCCGGATCCTCAACTCTGGAGCCAATTTCAAACACTTGGAACTGGCAACAGTTCCCACCGAACTCGCTCGGCCACTGGCAGGGTGGGAGGAGGGGAGAGGGCAGAGGCTCCTGTCACAAGCCCACAGGTGCCCTGAGATCACTGCGACGACAGTGATCCTCTAAAACAGAGACTGTATTTGTCCTACCCAAAAAAGAAGAAAGTTACCCCCGTAACAGTGACACTTTATCCCCACCACATACACGGAGAACAGCAAAGCTTGAACCAATCACCTTTCACAGCCCACGTTAGAGAAGATTCCAGCTGAACAAAGGACATGAGTCAGCATTCATCCTCGAAGATGCCCAAGGTGTCTTTAGAGGCGCCTCTCAGAGAGGCACCAGAAAAGGCAATTCATTGCCCATGGTGTGGGAAATCCTATTTCTCAATGGGGAGGCACATCAGCGGTTTCATAACACAAACATCTTACCAACACGATCTACTCAGAAACCAATGCCTCCCTACCTCAGAAGCTCCAGCAGGTGCCAGCAGGTTCCTAGCCCTCCAGGCCCTCTTTCTGAGGGGACAGACCAAATGTGACTCAAGGTCTAGCCAGGGGCCCTAACATGTACCACCAAACTCTATCTGATCCAGCTTTACCTGGATCAACCAACACTACTATTACCCCTGCTTGACAGGAAAGGGGACTGGGGAACAAAGAGGTTGTTAACTGTCCAAGGATGCCCCGCTGGGAAGTGGCACAAATGGAACTGAAGGACTTTCTAGCGGGTGGATAGTTTGAGTGCAAGTGTTGGGGTGTGCATGGGGCTTGGAAGAGAAGCTAGCTGCTCTGGTAGTTGTAAAAACTAGCCAGCAATAAGTGGAGGGAAAGAGGTGAAAGGTAAGAAGGTTTTTTATAGGATGGCAGGATAGGAAGGCAGGTGGCTAGATGCACTAAGGCCCCCAAGTGAGGCAGGCTAGATGGCAGGTGCCGGAGGCAAGGCAGAAGCAGTCCCAAGCATGAGTACCTCAGAGCTGTTAGCACAGAGACCCTCCCCCTCGGGATTATCATGGCTTCAAGGATCCATAGCTGGATCTGGCTGGAATCCAGCAGAATGGAAGGTAATTTTGTACAGAAATGCTCATCATTACGCTCGGGTTTTAAAAGAGCAAGGGCTGGAAGATGAAGGCCCAGGTTGCTCCCTTGGATGGAGCAGTTGGATGCCAGCCAGGCTGCCAGGCAGTGGTTCTCAGAGAGTGCGGGGACAGCTGCGGGGATGCGCTCTGCTGGCTGGAAGATCGGCAGTGTTGATCTGCTGATAAAGCAACAGAACAGGACACTCTGCAGACAAGAAGGCAGCTTTCTAGATCCCAGAAACTGATAACCCAACTGGGGCTGCAGAAAGAAGGTAGGTAAGTTTGCAAGCAGGGATGGACACCCCTCAGGCAGGCTCGGGAAAGGGAGCTGGAACAGAGCCGAACACAGGACTGCCTGGCACAGCCCGACAAACATGCACATGCTTAACCCAAGCCTGCACACCTGCCACCTTTCCAATGGCACAGAGTTTGGCCCTTGAGATACCTACGTCCTCGAGAAACAAACCGGGCAGCCAGGAGACCCAGGGACTTATAAATGCAACAACAGCAGACAGTGGGAAGCAAGGAGAAAGACCAGGCTCCAATCTAGATGTGGCTTTCTGGAGAGAAGTCCTCCCTCCATCCTTGAATGCATGGGGAAGGCCAGGAGTTACAGAGGACCAGGGGCTCTGTCTGCCAAGCAGCCAGCCCCTCGCCAGGGCTCAGCCCCCACACCAGGGAGGAGGCCACATTCTGGAGACTCCCCTGCCTCCAAATGCATGAAAATGGTACGGATAACCAAGACACACAGCTAAGTTTCATGTGAATGTCCATGCGAGAGTTTGCATTAGCAGACAGCCCAGGGCAAAAGAACCAGATTAAATAATGCCTTGTTTTTAAAAGGCCAGTAACATATATTGCATGTTAGCTTTTTCTAGAACACCCACAAATACACTCTACCTCCGTTCAAAGAAACAACAGCACCGTGCCACAGAGCTCTGCCCAGAGAAGACAGTCCTGAGTCAGGGACACCAGAAATCCCACAGCTGGCCTGTTCCCACTCTCTGCTTGGGAACGTCCAGCTGGAGGTCTCAAGCTATTTTCTCAGGGTTATCAGGAGTGTCCCAGCCACTGAATGCCCACGTGCGCCACAGCCCCCAAACCTGGTATGATTCCCATAGCAGCTGCGGTGCCACCGTAGCTGAAGGAAGGGGAAACCCCGGACTTAAGCAGAAGCGGGCCACCAGAAACCAGGGCCGCCTGGCTTTGCAGCCAGCTTTGAGTTCGAGGGGCCCTCCCCAGTTCTCGCTTCCCACGGATGCCCACAAACGGTCTTAATGGTTATCAGAGATTGGGCTCTGTCCGCAGACACCCACCCTGCAAGAACTCCACGCAGAAAACACTTTCTCGTCTTTCAAAATAGGATGCTTGAGCAAGTGTGGCTGGAGAGATAACACTGGAAGAGCTCATGCTGGGGCTGCCAAACAGCATGAAACAGAATCAAAACACAGGCCCAGATGCTGTAACGGGGCACCGCAGAAGTACACAGGCTTAAAGGAATACCCTGAAATCGTCGCAAGTGTAAACATTAACCAGGTCACCACACGGGCATCTTTAGATGGAAGCTAAGCACAGAAGTCCTGATTTTTCCAGAGTGTCAGCAATATTAAGTGCTACATACACCACTTGAACTGGAAAGAATCCCTGTTGCAACTTGGCGCCCCACTTCCTCCTACGAAATACCTCTTTCTAAATCAGAGATGTTACTGGTCTGACTCATGTAAAGAGATCGTCAGAGCCGGCCCCCACCATTTTTGAGACTGACTAGACTGAGAAAAATAGAACGATTCCTAGGAGGCTGTTTACTGTAAGGATGGCTAAGTTTCCATACAGTCCACAGGGTCTAAGGGCTGCCAGACCCCAGGGTTTATCAAGGGTCACACACCACCTAACCCTCTGGCTTAGAACTTGGAGCAGGCATCAGATGTCCACAAGGCAGGCCTCAGCTTGCTGTCCCATCCCTAGCAGCATCCCTGGGCCTTATCAGGAAAGGGCCAAGCTCAATATAGCACTTATCACACTTGAGACAGACAGACAGACACACACACACACACACAGTCACATATGTTTAAGTGAAGGGGCAAGACCATGAGGTACATATTTCTGTCCCTATTTCTGTACCAGCTGCACCAGGCAGCCAAGTACCCGTGTTTGGTATTTCTACATGTGTGGAGCTGTGTGGGTCACAGATATGGTCCTCTAGGAATAATTATCACTGAATTAGCATATGCCAAGTCATGCGTTGCTGTCATTTGGCAGCTCACAGACACCTGTTACTTGGAAGTTCCTTCTTCTTGCATTTTCAAAATTTCAGTTGTTGATATATTTTAATTGTTGATAAGTTGCTTGAGCCCCGGTCCCCTGCCAGTGTCAGAAGATTTCATCTGCAATTCTTTGAAATTCTATTACCTGGTGATTATGCTCTATGAAACTGGAGAAAAACGTAAGAGTGAGCACCAGACAAGAAATCAAATATCCTGTGTTTTAGTGGCAGGCCTGACTCACAGGGTGAATGCTTAGCAGTAAGTTGGTCACAATGACAGAATTTCCTTTCGTTCTTTCTTGTATGTGAGTGCCTACTATGTTCCCGTCGCTGTTCTAGGAGCGGACGATCTGTTAGTAAGCAAGTGACAAAGACCTCTGCCCAGACTCATGCTCTCCTTCCATAACCTCCTGCTGCTAATGCTTGCCTCCCACTCATGCAGAATCAGAACTGCAGAGTGAGCCACTGGGCAGCTGGTCTGGACCCGTGCTACTCAGTACTGTAGCCACAAGCTTCGCATGGCCCTTAAGCACTTGACACGGGCCAAGTCCACACTGAGACCATGGAGACGTGCTGTGAACACGGAATACACTCTGGATTTCAAGAACTCAGTAGGAGGGGGAGAAAGAAAAAAGGAAGTATCTCCTTAATCTTTTTGTTATATTGATTATATACGGAAAGGCTAACATTTGCTATGAGGGCTTAAATAAGATAATTAAAATGAGTTTCACCTGTTTATTTTTACTCTTCAATGGGATGACTGCTAGGAACTTAACTGGGTCTCTCCTATTTCTCCGGGATGGCACCAGTCCACTGGCCTTATAACAATGAGGAAGCCAAAGCCTAAAGAGGTGGGGGTGTATCCTCACAGCCCAAGACGGTCACAGAGGCAGGGAGGAGGGAAGCGAGAGACCAGGACAGGCCTGGGACACTAGGTCCCAGCTGAGCAAGCCCAACCAGGGCCTGGACTCGGGGCACATGCTCACTCTATATCCACTTCATCTCTCCTCCTTGATCTGCATTCTTCCTACCATGGCACCTGGCCATTGCCTCCGTGTGAGAGCCCTGACTGGCCAAGACCACACAGGGTCCATTGGCTGTAGTGCCCACCTCCTTGGCCATAGGTACAAGTCAGGGATAAAGAGGATGTGTTTGGGGGTAGGGTGTAGACAGCCAGGCAAGGTGGAGGATGACCCGTTCTCCCACCCTCGGGTAAGGCTAAGCCAGGGGAGAGAACCACATGGCAACATGAGGGAGTAGATGCAGTTCAAGACTTGTGAATGATTTTCTTCTCAAAATGGGCCCACAGAGCGTGAATATGGAAACAGATATGGGACTTTGTATGTTCATCCACTGGAAGATTTGAAAGTAGAAACAGAATACAGAAAACAAGGTACACGGCAGAACTGTGAAGAGGTGGGTAATTCGGTGCGCCTGGGTGGCTCAGTGGGTTAAGCCTCTGCCTTTGGCTTGGGTCAGGATCTCAGGATCCTGGGATCAAGCCCCTCGTTGGGCTCTCTGCTCAGCGGGGAGCCTGTTTCCCCCTTCCTTCTGTGTGCCTCTCTGCCTACTTGTGATATCTCGCTCTCTGTCAAATAAATAAAATTTTTAAAACAAAAAAAAGAGATAGGTAATGAGATATGGGGGACCCGCAGCTGGGGTGACCTCAGGATCTAAAGCTGGGTCAACACCTAGTCTGATAAGGAAGGAAGAGCAGTGATTTGTGCCAACTTTTGAGTATGAATTTTGTGAGGCAAAGGAAGGTGGTCAGGAAGACTCGTCCAGGGGAGGTGGAGAATGAAGAGAAGGTCTGAAGGGGACAGGTCCTGAAAAGAAGCTTTGCTTCTGGAGGGATGGGCAGTTTCTGGGAGTTCTTCAGGTGATGTTTAAGGGGCATGGGATATGGAATTGGGCAGGGGCAGGAAGAGCCCCGTGCTGCTCTCATGGAGCTGCTGTCAACAGGCCCCTGAACCAGGTCAGTGATGGCAGTGGGAAACAAAAAGCGAAAAAGATAAAAGATCAGCAGAACCAGCAGCCGAGTGAACTGGAGAGAGAAAGGCTGAGCGAGCCATGTGAGGCTGGGGTTGGGGTGGAGGGGCAGGAAGAGCAGGATGGGGAATGCTGGAAGAGAGCAGGGCTGGAGCTGGGCTTAAGGAGCTTCAGCTGCTGGCCAATTTGCAGGCTCGGCCCCTCGGCTCCAGACCTACCAAACAGAGGCCACCATTTAGAAAAAGGCCCAGAAACCAGCCGGCATCTTAGGCTGGGAGCTTCCCAGTCAAAAAGCCCCCAGGCTTTTAGCCCACCAGAATGAATCCACCTAAAGGAGACTTCCCTTGCTCAGAGGACTGGCAGCTGAAGCCAGCAGAGAACTGTATCCAATTCACAGGAGCACCTTCTGTGCCCCAGGCCCCGCTCGGGGCACCAGGGATTCAGCAGGGAGCACCAAGCCCTGCCTTCCTGGGGCTCACAGGAAGACTAAGAAAAACAAGCAAAACCCGAGTGCCCGAACGTTAGGAAGCTATCCCAGCTCCAGAGTGCTTCCATGGGCCTTTTTACATACCACTCACTGCCTTGGCCTCCTCAGCACCTGGCACCAACCGCTGCCTGGGAAGCACTTAACTACCGACTCAATCACAGTCATCCAAGAAGTCAATACTCAATGCAGCTTAGTGACCAAGCCTCCAAAAGGCTCCGCCGAGACTAAAAAATCTCCAACATGGAGTGACTTAACATCAGCAATTACTTCTTCATATTCCTTTTTCCCTGTTGTTCCAAGAAGTTCTGCAAACAGTTCTAGGGCAGACTAGAGGGGCCCAGCTGTACAAAATCTATTGATTCTAAACAGTTCATAAGGCTCTTTCCTACATATCTGGGTTATGCAAAGAGGCTTCATCTAAACCACTTAAATTCCAAATATGAGCTTCTTTCTAATGCATGCAGTGAAAGGATCAAAAGGATTGCGACCAGAAGTCTGGGAAGCATCACAAGAGATCAGCTCTACTGCCGGACCCAACTGGCTTGTTTAAACACATAATCTGCCTCATCATAATATAGTTTATGCCAGCTTGCCTGGCCACGGCCAAAACACCAGGATGGCACAACACATTTTTCTGTATTGCCCTGTGTACGTCAGTGACATCATAAAAAAAAGCAATGGGCCTTATCTAACCAGAGTAATGTTTCATCCCAAGTAACCCCTCAGATTATGCCTTTCTTCCCTTTAACCCCTAAAACACACACACACAGAGTAATGCACGCAGCCCAGAGATCTGCAGGAGACCAAGAAACTCAAACAACAACCCAAGTTTAGCTTAAATTCATAAAACTAGGCTTGGGCTTCCACAACTTCTCTTGGGAACACAAAAAAGGTTTACCACACAGAGCTCTTGGCTTGTCATTCTCTGGTGACCTGCCCCAGGCGCACAATAGATCAGAGATGAAAGATGAAGACAAGGTACTACTTACTTGAGCAGTTTAAAAAAACATGTCATTTTCTAACTTTGTAGCAAATGTGTCCGATTACCAGCACTGGGAGAACAAGGGCACCACAGTCCACTCTGCATTATCTTTACGGCTAAGCAGTTCCTCGGATTTTCAGAAGTACGAGGACTTCTCTGTTCTTTGATGGGTAGTGCAAGATGTGTGCAATTTGCCCTGGCCTTGAACACTGGGGGCTGTAGGCTAAGTGGGGCATACTGGGAAACGCAGGGGTGAGGGGTTCTATAACCCAGGATGGGATCTCCGTGGGCTGCTGTACTCATAGCACAGGCAAGCAAACCAAGGAGGGAGATCTGCTGGTGGTCAGCTAAGTCACACTCCATCTGACAAATAGGCAAGATCCACGCCCTTACCTTTAGAGATACCCCAACTTAATCTCTGGATGCAAGGGAGGTATTGTGTTAGAAACCCCACATAGAGAGTACAGCAGGAAGCTCTAGGTACAGACACTGTCATGAAATGAGGGACCTTTGTTTTGGGTAACAATTTAGAGGTCTCCTGGCTAAGAGGAGGAAAAAAAAATTGGGGCTTTTTTAAACTTCACTTTCACATTATGTTACTGAGACTCGCCCTACAGCTACCTGAACAATTATATATAATATACCAAAATTTCTCTCTAAAAAAGTCCTTATTGAGTATAAATGTAGTCTAAAGACATGGATATACCTTAAGACACAAGGTTTCAGTTATCTCAAGTAAAAGCTTGACTCCAGAGATATTAAGTTTTCCATCTTCACAAACAAGAATGTCAAAGGACAGAACCCCTGCTGGTCCAGCCAGACTGCCTCCCTGAAAGCGAAGAGAAAAGTCAGCATTCTCTAGTCCCCACCCACCCCCTTCCATGGCAGGGTCTCATGTGTGGGTCTCACTCCCTCAATAATACCTTTGGGGATTTAAGACACAGCACAGTTCTTGGTAAGCGCTCCTACCCTCTTCCCCCCACCCCACACACCCAAGCAGCCCCAGGCTGCCTGGCTTGCTTCCTTGTGGGCTTCCTTGCCAAGTTACTCCCGTGGAAATGTTAGTGTAGCCAACAATGGCCACTCTCATCCTCCACCCCTCCCCACCCCCTTGAAGGGAAGCTGGGCCAAGCCAGGAGTCTACCTTAGAAGAATTTAATAATCTTTACTTGATTTCTTGGGGAGGTTCAGGTTCCTGACCCATCTACCAAATATCCTGAATACCAACTGTCACAATACCGGTGATTACAACAGTCTTGATAAACGCTGACTGTAATAAGAGAACTGTAAAGCACTCCATGGCTTGCATGTTACAACTCCATTAAAAAAAAAAAAAAAAAAAAGTTTAAAAGGTAGCGGGTTGCGACCTAAGACAGGGACTTAGCCCGGCAGAAGCCTTTTTTCCAGGAAAAAAGAGGGGAAGGGGACTGATCTGATCCCTCCCGCGAGGTCCAGCCTTATCTATCAGTTGGGTCTAGCCGGGATGGGTGAGCTCTCCTTCTCCAGATAAACTCCGGAAGTCCTCCCTTGCTTGAGGCAGCGCAGTTTTGTTTTCTCTCCTATCTGCGTCCTGTGTTTAGGGGTACAGGCTACCAACCTGTCCCGGTCAGGTTCGTCACCCTCCTCCGCCTCCCCTCCCACCTCTGAGATGTAGGGCAGCCACCCGCGGCACCGTTAGCCCCGCCAACTCACTGTCAAGGCTTTTAGTCTACACCGTAAGCCAGTTTCATTCCTAAAGGGGGAGGAACCGGGCACTGTATTCCCAAGAAGTTTCCAAGAGCAGTGCAGTGCGCGGGAGTCACTCGCCTGGACCACTTTGCTGCTTACGGTGTCCACAGTCCAGTGTGAGTCCACAGAAAGTTGGGGATCCCCGCCCTGACCTCGAAACCCAGGGCTTGGCGCCGCGCCGAGGAAGCGCCCCTCTCCTCCCCGGCCTCAGAGGAGCCCCTGACCGCTGCGTCTCCAACTGTGCCTCCCGAAACCGCCGCATTCGAATTCGGGCTCGGCTGGCCTGCAGAGGTGTGCGTGCCCGCGGGAGCGCAAGCAAGGAAGAGGCGGCGGGGCCGCGGGCAGACCGGGAAGGGGCCGAAGGCCCCCATCACTCGCTCTTCGGCCGCCCCGCCCGCGCCGGCCAGCGCGCAGCCCCGCGGGACGCGCGGAGCAGGAACTCGCCCAAGTTTGCCAAGCCCCAGCCGAAGTCTCTGGAAAGTTGTAGCTCCCTCTCAGGGCGTCTCGCCTGGCCCTCGGGGGCGGGGGATGCGTGTGGGGATGTCCCCGCGGGAAGGGAAGGGAAGGGAGCACCGCGGCCCGGCACCTGTCCGTACCTCCCCTCTGGCTCGCCACCCGGCTCTGAGAGGACAGGAGTTCCCCTCGGCGGGGACAGACCCCCGAAGGCGGAGCGCGCGGCTCTCTGGGGCCGCGGCATCCTAGCACCTTCAGGGGAGGGGGCCGAGTACTCACCTGGGAGGCGGAAGAGGAGAGGACAGAGGCCGGTCCTTGGCGTGGGCAGCCCCCAGCAGGAGCGGCGCGGTCACTACAGCCCCCAGGCAGCGGCACCGAGTGAACGGTCCCGCCGCCGCCCCCTCCGTTCTTATACGGCTATGACCACGCCCCCACCCCCCCCACCCCCGTCCCAAGCCTTCCCTCCCGGGGGAGCGAGGGGCGGGGTGGGGCGGAGCCAGCGCCCACGGGATCCTTCCGCCTGGGCGCTGACGGCGAGGGCAGGGCAAAAGGTGCCCCCTGATTGGCTCCTCGGGTGAATGGTTGCCGAGAGACGAGTAAACCTTCCGCGGCGGGAAGGGGCGGGGGCGCTCAAGGCGGTAGCACTGCGCAGGCGCAACAGAGAGGGGCTGGGTTGACCCTCCGGCCACCCCCCCGCGCCAACTTCGTAGTTACTGGGACTCAACTTTCCGCTAGGCTCTTCTGCCTTTGCAATCATATAACTCTTCTTCCCAAGCTCTTCCCATCTCCGTCCAGCTCCCTCGCAGGCCTGCTTTTTTTCTTTTGCTTCTCTGGGGATTTTCGCGTCGGTTCTCTCTGGGACTGGGGAATGAAACCCCGACACCCACCTCCGGCGTCTGAAAAAAAACTTATGGTTTCTGAGCCAAGGGAGCCTTCCTCTTTCCCCCCAGCAAATTGCCTGGAGGCCATCGGGGAGAGAGCCGGCGCAGTTGGTTCTCTGCCTGCAGTTACCACCTGTGTGCGGTTAGTGGGACGCTTGAAATGGAAATGTCGCGTGTTATATAACATGCAAGCGGGGCTTGGACACCACCCACTCGTCCCATAGCAAGAGGCCTAGAGTCGAGGTTCTAAACGCAGATCAATCTGGGTTGGGATCTCAACTCGCCACCTGTCTGTAAGGCCTTGGACAATGAACTTAACCAGTCCTCCGTAAATCTCTTTCCTCACCTGTGTGACAAGAGTAAAGATAGAGCAGCTTTCTAGGCTTGTATAAGTACTAAATAGGAACATGGAAGCTAATAGTGCAGTGTCTGATGCAAAGTGTGTGTTAAGTGCTGTTTATATCAAATAGTAGCTGTTGTTATTTATCAAAAACATTTATGGGGGCGCCTGGGTGGCTCAGTGGGTTAAAGCCTTCCGCTCAGGTCATGATCCCGGGGTCCTGGGATCGAGCCCCGCATCAGGCTCTTTGCTTGGCAGGGAGCCTGCTTCCTCCTCTCTCTCTCTGCCTGCCTCTCTGCCTACTTGTGATCTCTATCTGGCAAATAAATAAATAAATCTTAAAAAAAAAAATGTGGAGCTTGTACTGATCCTCTACTGTGTGGTGGAGAAAAAGTTGACCTCCCAGATGCAGTATTTCCCTATTCCTCTCCTTGCATCCCAGCCTGAAATAACAGTTTCTGCCAAGATCTCAAGAGCTCTCTGGGGGCGGGGGAGGTCTCCTGGAACGTTGATGAGATAGGATTTCAGTATGCCTGCTTGTAGGGCTAGTCACAGTGATTCTATTGTTGGACATGAAATCAGGATAGATGGACTGATTTTTTTCTCACTTTTTGAGGTATAAATTCAGTAGCATGCACAAAGCTGGTGTGTACACAATGATGACTTTCTACATATGTGTACACCCATGTGCCTGCCAACCAGCTGAAAATGTAGAACATCTCCAGCTTCCTCATGCCCCTTCACACTCAGTGTCCCTCAAGGGTAAACACTATTCTGACCTCGGTCACCATATATTAATTTTCCAGGGTTTGTACTTGATGTAGATGAATTACATGCATGTGCATTTTTGCATCCGGCTTCTTTCACTTAAGAGTGTATCTATAATATTCATCCATTCTGTTGCATGTAACAATGCCTCATTCTTTTCCATTGTATATTACTTAATTATGTAAATATTCAACAATTTATATACTCATTCCATTAGTGGATGTTTGAGTTACATTAAGTTTTTGTCTATCCTCAAATGGATAAAGAAGATGTGGTCCATATATATAATGGAATATTACTCAGCCATCAAAAGGATGATTACTCAACTTTTGCATCAACATGGATGGAACTGGAGGAGATTATGCTGAGTGAAATAAGTCAAGCAGAAAAAGTCAATTATCATACGATTTCACTTATTTGTGGAACATAGGAGTAGCATGGAGGATATTAGGAGAAGGAAGGGAAAAATGAAGGGGAGGGATAGAAATCAGAGGGGAAGATGAACCATAAGAGACTATGGACTCTGGGAAACAAACTGAGGGTTTTAGAGGGCAAGGGTGTGGGTGGATGGGTTAGCCTGGTGATAGGTGTTGTATCCATGTATTGCATGGAGCACTGGGTGTTATATGCAAACAATGAATCATGGAACAATACATCAAAAACTAATGATGTACTACTGTATGGTGACTAACATAACATAATTTAAAAAAAATGTGTTTGTCTATCCTTAATGAAGCTGTTACAAACTAGCTCCTTTTTCTAACTTCATTGGGGTGTAGTTGAAAAATAAAAACTTTGTATATTTAAGGTGTAATACATGATGTTTTGATACACATTGTAAAATTATTGCTACAACCAACTTAATTAACATAGATTACCTTACATAGGTAATGTGTGTGTGTGTGTAGCACAAATGCTTAAGATCAGTTCCCTTTGCAAATTTCAGGTACATAATATAGTATTATTACTTATAGGCCCCATGCTGTACATTAGATCCTCAGGGCTTACTCATAGGGCATAACTGAATCTCTGTACCCTCAGGCCTACATAGACATGTCTTTTATGTTGGATTTATACTCAGAATTGGAACTACAGAATCACAGAATATATACACATTAAGCTTTAAATATACTGCCAAATAGTTTACTCAAGTGGTATAACAATTTGTATACCAACCAGTGATATGAGACTTCCGGTTGCTCTACATCTTTGCCAATATTGGTATTATTGATCT
Source organism: Mustela putorius furo (assembly GCF_011764305.1). Lineage (NCBI taxonomy): Eukaryota > Metazoa > Chordata > Mammalia > Carnivora > Mustelidae > Mustela > Mustela putorius. The sequence goes on from NW_025421424.1 coordinate 4,347,435, forward strand.
TTTTAATTTAAAAAGTGGGTGTGTATTTATGATTTCAATTTACATTTATCTGATGATTAGTGATGTCCAGCAACTTTTTATATGCTATTGGCATATAAAATGGAAGTGAAGTGTCTGTTCAAGTCTTTGGCCCATTTGCAGAGAGTTGTCTTATCTTAGTGATCTGTAAGAGTTCCTTACATATTCTGGATATAAGTCCTTTGCCCTGTATAAATATTACAAATATCTCCTCCTAGTCTGTGACTTTCTTTTCATTCTTTTGACGAACAGAAATATTTAAGTTTAAAAAAGTCTAATTTGTTAATCTTATCTTTTAGGACTTGGGCTTTCTTATGTCCTGTTTAAGAAGTCATTGCCTGGTCTAAGTTCACAGAGATAATCACCTTTGTTTTCTTCTAGGAACTTGATTGCTACCTTCATAGTTAGGTCTATGATTCATCTCAAATTAACTTTTTCTACAGTTAAAGGTCAAGATGTATTTTTTCCCCATTTGGATATCCAATTAGCTCAGCACCAGTGCCAAGCAGTTTTGTTGAATGAATGACTGAATGAATGAATATTAGTTGAATGAAAAATTCATTTTAGAGAACAAAGCAACCACTAGGATCCAGAATGGCCAGAAAAACCCAGAACACATGATCACAATAAACTTAATGCAAAATTTTGTATTACATTGACTCTTGGACCATTTCTATTTTTTCCAGTATCTGGTGAATACCGTTAGCATTAATAGCCGCAGGGTAGAACACAGTTCAGAAATTCTTATCTAGAATTTGATCTGGCATGGTTTGGTTCTGCCTTTGTGGAGGTAAAATTTTGTTCATCTTCCTGACTGGTAGGTAACTTTGACCATTAGGGTGTGGGGAGAACCAAGAGCCAGAAAAGAAATTGATTATTCATAAATTTGTGTATGTGTATATATGTGTGTGTGTGTGTGTGTGTGTGTGTGTGTACACATATATAGTCCCCTTTTTATTCCTGGGGCATTACTTGACTTTTCTCGAATTTTGTTTCTAATTTTGTTTGTCTGTTTTGTTTCATGAAAGTGTTCTTTCTATCCCATAAAATTCTGGCATCCTAGAGCTGGAAGAAGTCTCAGGAAGTAATTGCCCATTGGACACAGAACCAGCTACTGAAACTTTCCAAGATTACTGGAGCCTCCTTGCCAAATTCCAGCTCCTGCCAATATACATCCAATCAAAATGGTTTAAAAACCTTTACATTCTGAGTGGTTCACTTATCTAGACCTACAAAAGCCATGGAATGAAGAGCAGAGGGAGGAAATTGTTTTTAAAATGCAGGTGTGCCTCTCTTGTGGCCATGACCCTGAAAATGTTTTATTTCTCAATAGAATCTTATTTTATTTTTTTAAGATTTTATTTATTTGTTTGAGAGAGAGAGAATGAGAGAGAGAGAGAGAGTGAGCATGAGAAGGGGGAAGGTCAGAGGAAGAAGCAGACTCCCTGCCAAGCAGGGAGCCCGATGCAGGACTCTATCCCAGGACTCCAGGATCATGACCTGAGCCGAAGGCAGTTGCTTAACAAACTGAGCGACCCAGGTGCCCCAAATCTTATTTTAAATACTTAGGGAAGGAAAGACATTCTATCATCAATTATTTTTATAAGACAAAAAGAAAAAAAAAACCCACTTCTATTTAGTGCCCAGAGACCCTCATTTATTAGTTTCTTAAGTTTTTGTAGTACCTTATCTCAAGGTGGATTATCATGATAAATGTTTATTACACTACCCACCTCTAACTATCTTACTTAAAATGATTTTTATGGATGCCTGAGTGGTTCAGTTGGTTAAGCATCTGCCTTTGGCTCAGGCCATGATCCCCAGGTCCTGGCATCGAGTCCCACATCAGGTTCCCTGCTCAGCGGGGAGCCTTCTTCTTCCTCTCCCTCTGCTGTTCGCCCTCCAATATGTGCTTTCTGGCTCACTCTCTCGCTGTCAGATAAATCTTTAAAAAAATGATTTTTAAGGAAAGTTTTGATTGTGTATATGAACGTAGAGAAAAGTACACAGATCATAAAAGCACAGCTCAATGAACTGTCACAAACTGAATACACCTTGGTCACTAGCCTGTAGATTGAGAAACAAAGGAGCACCACAGCAACATAGTCTACATCCTATCAAGTCTCTGGTGAGGGCAAGGCATGACTTGGCTCCCCACTTCCCACCTAGAACTTTCCCTTTTTTTGGGCTCCCTCAGGCCAATGTTTTTTGGGGGGTGTTGCCAAAAGAGAACCGGGTTTGGAGTAAGAAAGTGTAAAATTTATTTAGAGCAAAGCACAGGAAGAGAGGACCTGAGACTAGTCAGATCTGATGGGCAGGGAGGAGGGAGCTGGCTGTGTCTTTGGGCAGTGATCTTACAGCAGGCTCAAGCATAGCATGGCTGTGGAGGCCCTGGGAAACTGAGGCAGTATGAAAAGAGTAAGATAGGGGCCTAAAAAGAGGGAGAAGGTGATGTTGGCACTGCCAGAGAAAGGAAGCTGCCAAACGTGAGGAGTGCTGACTTTAGCTCTCTGATCTGGTGTCTCTGGACCCTCTTACTGCCCATCTCCTTGACGGTTGTCCCTGGGGAAAGGAGGTAGGGTTTAGTCAGACGGCTCGTGTCCCCGTCAGATGGGTCAACCTCTCTGAGACTTAGCTTCCAAATCCAAAAAAGGGAAGGGTAATTAGCCTCTCTGCTTCATGGAAGTGTGCCCCCAGTCAAACGAGGCAGTGAATACACATGAAAACAGTTGTCTTTTTACAATACTTCTCTTTCTTTGCCAACCAAGGGCCCTTTCTCACTTTACCGTCAGGATGACTTGGCAAGCAAGTCAGACGAGAACAGAGGAGGGGAAATTCTCAACCCCTTGTTGTGGCTCCCTTCACCTCTGGGGCCCCAGATTTCTTATCTGGGGATTAACGTTTTCAAATCCTCCTTCAGGGAAAAGGGATTCCGTGAAAGTGTAAATTGTTAGCTGATCATTTCATATCTCCTGACCAACCATGTCCACTCTGAAGCTGACTTACATTTAGATCCCGGATGTCTCTTTCACCAGCTGTTGTACAGCCTGAAACTTCCGGCACTGGCGTCCATGCCTCTTGGGACAGAGATTCCCACCATTTCCACATAGTTTGCCAGAAGAGGAGGCCCCCCACCTGCTAGGAACGGTTAACTCACCAGCCTGCTGTAGTTCTCAGTTCTAACATTCGTCTTCCAGTCCTCACATCAGCCTGGATTTTCAGTTGCAAGCATCCAAAAATGATTCTGGAAGATTGAAGCAAGATGGAGTTGATTTAAAAGATATGGGGAGCCCACAGAAGGCTGGCTAGAGATCTTTGCCATTTGGCTCTGCTACCAGGAACAGTGCTTGAAGATCATACTGCAGAACTGGTCCAGGGAAGATGCCATGAAGTTATCATAGGCCATGACTGCCTCTGCAAACCGGATATAATTGCTACCACCACCACGGCCGTCACTCATTGTTAACTAGAGTCTTTACATCTCTGCTTCTTCCCTCCATGAGCTTCTGATTCAAAATATTGGTGGGAACAACATCTGATTGGCAGAGCCCGAATCATGGGTCCAAGTCCTGGTTGCAAAGATGGCTCAGAAACAGATGATGGGATCTTCTCAGCTTTGATTCTGGTGAGTGGGATCTACCAGGAAGTAGGTTCTTGAGAATCTTCAAGGACAGAGGCCATCCGATTCATACAGCCCTGCTGGTGTTCTCTGCTCTTGGCCAGATGACACTTTTTCCTCTTCAGAATTCTTACAATGGGCCCTGCGTGGATGTTTGGTGGAAGAATGAAAAGAAAGGAAAAAAGAAAAGAAAGAGGTGTTGGATAACATCTGTCCCCACCCCCATGTTTCAGTTTTTAATCTCTGTGCCTCAGTTTACCTGCCTGTTAAAAATAAATAAATAAAAGAACCTGGCCTAGCTTACCTGTTGCGCCTATAGCTCCAGCAGTGGCATGACAGAGGTAACGGGTGTGCGGCGACACTGCCCAGCACTTCATGGGGTTGGCTGCCTATAATGACAGTGTCCCAGGGCTGGCGCTTGTGTAACAGGCAGATTTACTGAGAGGGGACGACTGTTTGCTCAGCAGCCTAGAAGTCTATAATTAGACTGTCACAACATCAGCAAAAGTACAGGATCAATGTAATCAGAGAAGAAATGGAAAAGAACACAGCATCAGTCAAAGCCTCCAGTGGGTCCCCGTGGTTTCCGGAGCCTAATCGCCCAGGCAGATTCAATGTCCCGCTTGTGGGTTTCGTCCTGGTGATGACCAGGTTGGTTTGGGCCTCTGCTGACCGGCCCCCCGAGCCACCCATTCTCCCCGCCCTCGTCCTCCTCCCTTGCTCTGCTCACTGAGTCTTCGGGATGAGAGCCCAAAGGAGGCAGGACTTATACCCAAAACTTAGTGGGCAAGGCGCTTCCGTTCGTCGTGATTGTACGTGTGTGGGAGTGAAGGAGAGCCAGCTTCTCTGAGATGGGATTCCTGGGGCCCATGCGGCCCTCCTGGGAATCTGCATTTAGCTAATCCTCCCAGTGATTCTATGCATGCTGAAGCTGGAAGGCCGCCAGGCTGAGCCATGCTCCTGACCCACGGTAGACTTGTCCTCTTGCTTCTACTGTGCACCTGGGGTGACCCTCGCAGTCAGGATGGCAGCGAGACCGAGGCAGCCAAGGTCAAAGGGCCACCTCAAAGCCAAGGAATGATAATGGGCCTCTTATTTTCTTTTTAATCACATTAAGAATTCCAAGCTGCAGACATGTTTATCTCATTAATCCTCATGACATCTGATCTAGGGGGTAATGACCAGTGTCTTTAGTTTCCTTCAACCAAAGTGGATCGGGGCCCAGATCTACCCTCAAAGGATCTGGATCCAAGCGCTTCTAGTCTCCCTTTAGCCCGAATCCTCTTAGGTAGAAACAACTCAATTTTATAAATGTGTGATCTTTTATTTCTTACAGTTTTTTTTTTAACAGAAATAATGCTGCTGTATAAAAATCAGAAAATATAGAGAAGCAGAAGGAAGAGATAAATCATTACTAACCATACAGCAATCATCCTGTTAACACTCTGTGTTTATCCTTCCCCACCAGTGTGCGTGTACACACTCTCACATGCACGTATTTGGACAGCTAGGAGAGGACTACCTGAGGAGCCGTAGCTTCTAGATGAACGGTGATCTGCAGCCAGCAGGGAAGGAGCCAGAGGGAAAAGACCAGGCTACTTACTCCCTGTGCCTGCTGATCTCCTGCTTGTGTCTCCCCGTGGCCAAGCTCAAGCAGAAGGCAGGTCGGTGCCATCATCCCCTGAACTCAGCCTCTTCAAGACACAGAGTGGGAAGTTGGACGGGAGGAGAGAGGATCTGGATAGGCAAATGGAGGCCGCCCAACATGCTTTCCTATGTGCACTTACAAATACAGCAGTTCATTTTCCATTTCTAGAATTCCAGACCCAGAAAATGCAGTGTTCTGTTTTAAGTTAATTCTCTCCTTGACCACAGCAAGTGGATGAGCTGTTATTTTGTGGTGTTGCCCTCAACACAGTGAGTTAAGAGCCCCGGCTGCTAGGTCTGGCTTCTCTACTCGCTCATCAGAGACAAAGCTCTACCGTTATTTAGTCAATAAGGCCTCTTCCCTGATACCAGACGCAGCACTGGGCACCATGGAGGAGTCTGAGGACTGGTGCCTAGAGCTCACAGCCTCACAGGGACTGAGAGGCACCATATCAGCATCCATAAACCAGGCAGAGACAAGCCCAGGAGGAAGTTCTGCACTTACACTAGTGACTTAGAAGCTCCTATTTCAGGCCAAGAGTAATTGATATTAATTAATAATAGTATTACTATTATTTATTTTTGCATTGTATTTACTATATACTGCTGCTGTTCTAAGTGCCTTGTAGGTATCTGTATTATTAAATCTTCCAACAGCCGCATGGGGTAAGTTGTATTGTCCCCATTTTATAGCTGAAGAAACTGGGGCACGAGAAGTTTCGATTAGTGAAGCTAGAATTTAAACCCAGACAGTCTGACTCAAAGGCCTATTTTCTCAAAAGTCTATGTGTTACTACCAAGAGTCTGGGATCCAAACTACTTCAACGTCATTCTAAAGTGTTGTTTGCCTTTTGAACTCTCGTTCCCTCCAGAGTGACACTGGCATTTCCAGAGGCTGCATGATAGTCTTGACATCAGTCTGAGGCTAATGGAATGTATGCTCGTTTTAAAATTCCCTCAGTTTGAATTTCTAAATACCACAGAAATAACTCACTTAAACAAAAGTTCTTTGGTTTCTCAAGGGGATTCTAAGGGATCCTATAAAAGGACTTTGAGATCAAAAAGTTTGAGAAGCACTGTGTTAATCTTAACCTGGGAGGGGGATGGTCAGAGTGAGGGATCTCGTTGGATTACTGGACCAGATTTATTAGCCCTAGTTTCCTTTCCTAAATCAGAGGACCAGGTAAGGTAGATTCTACACTAGAGAATGATAGAGCGCAGAGGAACCCAGAGTAGTCATCTGGCCCATTTTCTTGACTTTGGGGAAGATGGCTTCAGATGGGCTGGGGGCTTTCCTGCCCCTGGTGCCCTCATGGACTTGCCTGTGGCCTGGGTGGCCCTGTTAATCTTATCCAGAACCCCTGGGCCAAAGTCCTCCCCAGATCAGGGCTTGAAATTCTCCAGGAGATTTGAGAATACCCAGTTTGGCCCTAGTAATTGTTATTTGTGAGAGGGAGTGGACATTTAAGGCTTTGCAATTTTGAGTAGAATAGTATAATTTTAATTATCTGTCAAGATAATTAAATGACTGCAATATGGCCTAGTTTTTTCAGTCTATGAAATAGGGAGTAATAGTAATTACTTTTTAATTAATGGACATTGGGAATTGTAGCAAATGAAGTTTAGCCAATTATGGGAAAAGATTAAAACCTAACTTTAGGGATGGTAGAAAATAATTGATATTCCTTGCTTAAAAGTGAAAAAAATTATTCAGCCATAAAAAAGGATGAGATCTTGCCATTTGTGACAACATGGATGAAATTAAAGGGTATTAGGTCAAGTGAAAGAAGTCAGACAGACAAATATCATGTGATTTCACTTATATGTAAATCTAAAAAACAAGAGAAATGAATAAACAAACAAAAGAGAAACAGAGCCATAAATACAGAGAACAATGTAATGGAATATAATGGTTGCCAGAGGAGGACAAGTTGGGGATTGGGTCAAATGGGTAAAGGGGAGTGGGAGACACAGACTTCGAGTTATGGAGTGAATAAGTCACAGAAATAAAAGATACAGCACAGATAATATAGTCAATGGTATTGTAATAGCACTGCATGGTGACAGTGGTAACTACACTTGTGGTAAGCACAGCATCAAGTATGGACTTTTCAAATCACTATGTTGTACACCTGAAACTAATGTAACATTGAGTGTCAACTATACTTTAATTAAAAAACTAATAAGCTTTTTTTAAAAGTGGAAAGAAAATAGGAAATGTCTGTATTGGGAATTCTAGGCTGGTGACCGGTATCCATTTCTTCTTCCCTGACTGAGGGACTGCCTCGATGCTTGGCTAGAGTTGATGTGGACGGCTCCAGCATCCCAAAATGATGGGCCCAAGCCAGCAGGGTACTTCCTCCCCCTTGCCCTGGGATCATTTAGGGATGGGATGTTGCTTTTGTGGTTGGAGAAAGGGAATCGGTGAATGGTCATCCTCTGTCTCGGTGAGATCATGAGGAGATGTGAGTCCCGGAATGGGTAACATTGTTTTGCTGCCTTGAGAGAAGCCAACGTGTCATGATACCCACACACCAGCAAGGGCAGGACCAACAACTCAAGACAACCAGGTCAGAAAGCCACACTGCCTTCCAACTTTTCTCTTTAGGAGCTCACAACTCCCTGTGTTCTAGCTAATTTAACTGTATTTTCTGATACTTAGTAACCAACAGATCTGATATAATTAACTTTTTTTTACAAATCAAATGCTGTACGACAGAGAAAAGGGCTGTCGTGTTGACCCAACAAAAAGTGCCAACTCTGACAATTTAAGGACAATTCTGATTTTACATCACCTGTCCTCAAGCCGATCTTCCAAATGACATCTTCATGCCCCACAGTCCCCCTGCTCTACCTTACACACTGGTTTGTCCTCCTCTAGTTTTGTTTTTCTTTACAAATAAAACTCTCCTTTCCCTGTTTTATTGTGTAGTGACCAAGCATCAGAAATGTTAGGCTCAACAACCAAATTTTCTCCAGGGTCAAGGAAAACAGAGGCTGGGAGAGCAGTGCCGTGTGCATCATAATGCTTTGTTAAGTCAACTGGAGCACCAGTTCTCTGTAGCAGGACAAAACAGCAGCGCGAAGGACACAATTCAGCTGGTAGTTGGAAGCAGGGGCGCCCAGATCAGACAGGCTGGGTTCAGGTCCCAGCAACGCCTGCTTCTCTGGGAGTTTTATCTGACCTCGCTGAACTTCAGTGTCCTTATCTCAAGATAATAAGATGGTGATAGAGATGGCTGGATGGCTCAGTTGGTTAAGTGTCTGCCTTTGGCTCAGGTCATGGTCCCAGAGTCCTGGGATGGAGCCCCACAGCAGGCTCCCTGCCTCAGCTTCTCCCTCTGTCTGCCACTCCCCTGCTTCTGCTCTTTCTCTCTCTGTCTTTGACAAGTAAATAAATAAAATCTTAAAAAAAAAAAAGTGATGGTGATAATAAGAGAACCTCTCTCATTGGGATGTTGTGAGGATTAAATGAGCTAATTCATGTATACTCATGAGTGTGTATGGCAAACGGGAAGTTTTCAAAAAAAAAAAAAATGTTAGCTAGAGACAGTCTGAGAGACTTCCTGTCCCTGGGACTCTGTGCACTTTCCCGACAAAGGAGGGGATCCTCTGGAGGGTCTCCAGGGTCCCTTCCAGACTGATGTGCCCAGAACTCACTCACACACAGTGTCCCCAGAAGCACTGAAGGGGCTGTCTGTCTCCAGGGCTCTCAGAGAGGACATCCATGTCAGTTTTGTTTTTTATTGTTATTTTTGTTTTCAGTATAGAAACTGAAACAGAGAAACACAGGGCCAGTTCCTGCTGATCATCACATATACAGCACAGGAAGAGGGGGGCCATGAAGATGGAGCTCGAGAGTCTACGATACTGTCACCCTGCCCTTGGGCCCTCAGGATGCTCATCCATAAATAGGGTCAAACCCCTCCCCCCCCCATCTCTCCAAGTAACTGTGAGGGTTATATAAAACAACCCACTCAATGTTAGAGATCCCCTGTCATACCATGGTGCCTTGTCAGTAGTCATTTCCTTCCTCCTTCTGGGGCCACAGGCCACCACTGCAGTGAGTGGTGGGAAGGAGTTCCACCTGCAGTGACAGCAAAAGAAACTCTCTCCCGAGGCTGTATATAACAAGGCTTATTTGAATGTTGCTGGGATACTGAGGAGACAGGAAGCTCCCAGGGAGCCCAGACAGGGGAGAGCTGACCTCACAGCTCTGATACCTGGCTGATACCTGGCTGGGGACCTAAAATGTTCCAGGGGCTCACTTTTCTCCCTGCCCTCTTAACAGATATTACTGATCTCTGATAATTAATAAGACTTTGCCCTTTTCTTTCTAGAGTCTTCTCCTACCACAAATTCCCAACTCAGTTGCTATCTAAAATGTAAACTCCCAGAGAGGAAGTCCGAGGGGCAGGTAGGCACCAGCAACTCTACGTTGGCATGTGTTTTCTCTCTGATGGCTGGGAGGTTGGCCTCCCGGGACCAGATGTGCTCAGCTGTGGCCACATGGTGCAGTCCCAGGCTACAGGTTCTCCGGGAACAGCAAAGGGGGGCCCACCTGCTACAGGGACAGTGGGCTTATCTACAAGCAGCAGTGTGACACAGCAGTATACAGTTAAGGGCGTTTTCCTCCCTACTTTCTCATTGTTCTGTTTTGGACCCAGCCATCCGGGCCAAAGACCCTTCCCCATCAAGCTGGTGCCATCCCCAAGCAAAGGGGTTACTGTGCTAATAAAGCCTGGGAGCTGTGATAGCCTGTCTCCCACAGTCCTTGTTTTTGTATGAAAGAGCCTCAAATAATCACAGGCCTAGTGCTTGCAGACTGAACAGAGAAGAATTTGTAACCACGTGAGCCCCAATCTGTACAAATCAGCTAAAGCAGAGGGCGAGGTGCCTGTCATGACCCAGCCCCCAGGGAGCAGACTTCCTACTATGGCTATGGCACTTAGAGGTCTGTTTTTGAGCCATCTTGCTCACATCTGGGCAAGGTGAGACAGCTCCCTCGATCCTGCTGGTGGGGGCCGGGACAGCATGGATAACTGAGAGTCACAGCAGAAAGGGAGAGGGAGTGACCTGCTGTAACTGAGGGCCAGAAGATGCCTGGCCATGGTGCTGAGTCAGCCCAGAGCACCTACCTGGGGTTCAGGGTGGCCCCCTATAAGGTGGGGGAGAATCGCATCGCAGGGTTCCATCTGTCCTGGTGTTAGTTCCCTGGGGGAAGAGGTGTGCCAGTCACACTGGAGAAGCTGAGCTTCTGGCATGGAAGCCCTGCCCTGGGGTCCTGACTGGAAGTGCCAAGAGAGGGCTTTCCATCTGTGGGCACGGTCTCTTTCTTTGGACCTTGTTTTTCAAACAGCGAGACCATTGGAACCCCGTGGGGGTACTTAAGCTGATCATCTCAAGGTATACCATCTTTCATGGTATATTCCCATGTCCCAATCCCAGAGCCTTCCATTCCAGGGGTCTTTGATTTTGACAAGTACACGTGATAGTTCTGGCCCAAATGACCAAACACCACACCTAAAGAAACCTGGTGATAAGAGGAAGATTTCGTTGTCAGACAGGCCTGGATTCGTAGCCCTACTCTGCCACTTGCTGGCGGTATGGCCCCTGGCAAGCTGTTTCACCTCTCTGTGCCTCCATTTCCTCTTCTGAGAATTGGGAACAGAGAATATTCACGTCATCAGGGCATTGAGGAGAAGAAATGTTAGGAGGTGCTGCTCTCAATGCATGGCAAGGTGGGAGAGAGTGACAGAGTCTGACCAGAAGCTCACTTGCAGAACTGTATTTGTTCAAGGGACACTTTTTATAGGAACAAATGTTAATTCTAATGCTCCGAATTAATTAATTCTAATGCAGAAAGATTTCAGAATCTTCATTGATGAGCAAGTCAACCCTAGCACGCCCCCATTCCAACACACTCACACCTGCCTCCTTTCTCTTGCAACTGGACAGGGCCTCTGCCTGGAAGCCCTCGGTGCTCCACTGTTACCCATCCACTCCCCGTGCCCCAAACAGATCACCTGTCAGCAGGAAGTGTGTTTCCTCACTGACATCACAACTGTGTAGACACCCCACGCAGACACCACAAGGACTCTTAGATCTTACACTTCCGGTTTTTCAAGTAGTATTCCAAGAACTAGTATCCACCTATTAGATAAGTAGGATAGTCCATGTGGCCAAAGATCTGGGCTCACTGAGAGGCAGGGGTCTTGGATTTTGACAAGTGCTCCTAATCATTCCGACCCAAATGACCAAGGACCACCCCTAAAGTCATTTGGTTGGTTTTATACACATTAATGTTTGAGGATGGCAGTTTCATACAGAACACCTTGCAATCCCCAAACCACTAAGCATGATTCAACCTTTGAAGCTTAGAAGGTGACTTTAAAATCGTCCTTTTTCATAATTACAGTTCAGGATAAACCAGCCTCTACCTCATGAAGCTTACAGCCCTGGCGAACATCCAAGAGTGATGTCTGTTCCACACAAAATAAGCTGGGGTACGTTGGTGGGATTGCTTCTGAGCCTTGGGGTTCCCAAACACACAGTGAGTCGGGGGGGTTCCCATGCCCTTCTAGTCTGTAGTCCGGATGTCTGGATGAGGGAACAGGCCTTCACATTTCCGTAGAATGTGCCTGATTTTGCTTCTGGTTTCACGGGCCCGAGGGCAGTGAGAACCCATCCTGGCTGCCAATGATCCAATACAATATACAGTTCTATTTGTTCTGCACTGAATAAATTCTCTAGGTCAGCCTTCTGAGCAGAGCAGGGTTGGGGGTAACGGAGAAAGCCCAAGATGAGGACGCAGTTCTCAGCCCTAAGAACATTAGGCAAATCTTTGTAACAGCAGGACAGGCAAAGAAAGGGTGGATAGCTCCTCTGGGCACCCACTTCTTTGGCCTGACATGTACCTTTTGCCACCACACTGAAGAGAGTCTCTACTTGTCTTGAGGAGAAGAGACACAGCTCTGAGAGGTGGCTGAGAGACCAGATGTCTATGCCAACTGCTGTGCCCCTTCCCTGTGGTGCATGCCCAGAAGAGCTTTACAGTGGCTGTCATTTCCAACGTGGCTTTGGGCAATGGCAGCCAGAGGGCTGGGGTTTGTCGCCACACCTGACCAGCACTCCATGGGCTCCTAGTCACACCGATGTAAGAAAAGGCTCTGAGCAGGGACTACAGAGATTTGGAGCAAAGCTGACCTGATCATCTGTTGGGTCGGCCTCATCTCCACACTCATCCTTGTGCCTCTTTCTTCCTGGCTGGGTCTGGCCGTAGCTGCAGGGAAGTAGCAGCTAAGAGGAGGAGAGCCTGCCCAAGTCAGTGATGACAATACTCAGAGCAGTAGCTCATGACAGACCATGAAGTCTTCACTATGTGCTAGCAGCTGTACCAAGGGCTGTTTCCTCCGTAGGATCTTTTGTTTGGAAATAACTGAGGCAAGAGAGGTTAAAGGACTTGTCAAGCTGTGAGGTTAGCAAGCTGGGGAGAAAGGACCCGGGTTCTCGTCATCTTGTTCCATAGCTGCCCACTGTTGAAGAGCCATGCCTTTCTAGGATTTTTGAGGGCAAGGGGCATCCTTCCGGCCCCTGGGCAGCTCTGGGGACACCCTCTTTCTACCTACTTTCTTGAAGCTTGGTGCTATGACCTGAGGAGAGGCAGAATTCTCTTTCAGAAACTTTCCACTGTTTGTCCAGGGATACCTGTTATGTTCCTTTTCCCCCGAAGGTCTTGAGTCCAACAAACTTGGCTCAGAGTTTAAGAATTGCCACCTGCGGGCGCCTGGGTGGCTCAGTGGGTTAAGCCGCTGCCTTCGGCTCAGGTCATGATCTCGGGGTCCTGGGATCGGGCTCTCTGCTCAGCGGGGAGCCTGCTTCCCTCTCTCTCTTTCTGTCTGCCTCTCCATCTACTTGTGATTTCTCTCTGTCAAATAAATAAATAAAATCTTAAAAAAAAAAAAAAAAGAATTGCCACCTGGGTTGGGGGGGGTGGTTGTTAAAAATCATTGCTTGAACCATCTCATGCCTTCTAAATCAGAATCTTAAGCAGCCAGGAGAGCTCTTTGGAAACCCCATGCAGAGGGAACAGAGCACTAGCTTCAAGGTGGAAAGACTGGGGCTGATGTGGAATTCAGCCACCCAGGTAACCTCTCTGGGCCTGGTCTGTAAAGCAGGGTAACCAAAGCTGCCTTTCCTGGGCCCTTGCTTTATTGTGACAGTGAACTGTGATCACGGGTATGACAGCTTTGTGATGATTTTTAAGAACTAGCTTTCAGACTAAGGACTCAAGGAGCATCATCTCTGAGCTTTTGGAAGTGCTGAAGGGAGCTCAGAGCCGTTCAGGAGTGACCAAGAAACTCACCGTAGAGAAGCAGCAGGGCCCAGGCTGAGTCAGAGCTGTTGACTCCTTTCCAAGCGCTGCTGTCGGACAAGTGCTATGCAGGGGTGAGTTGGTGCCAGAGGTCCAGAAAGCGGGATGAGGCCAAGACCCTCTGCAGAAGCATGAGTGCTACCCTGCTTAGAGGGGAGCCTGACACACGTCTCCTGCCCGGAGAGCTGCCACTTCAGTCGCTAGGCATGACTGTGCCACCTCTCTGCCTGCAGACAGGGAGCACCAGGTGACTCTAATCCTCAGCCAACCCTGAGGACAGTCGTTTTGGCAGCTGCCTCAGTCATGCCTTCTGTGGGAAGCCTTCCCAAGGAGTAGGGCAGATGCCAGTTGGGAATGTGGGCTCCTGTAACAGGAACACCCCCACCCCTGTTGTTTCCACTGCCCAGCTCCTCCCAGCTGAGTCCAGTCCCTGATGGGCAGGTTTGTCCTCCCCGGGGCTTCAGTCCCCACGGAGGGGTTAAGAAACCTCCCTGAGAACACACCTGCAGGCCAAGGGGTTCCCACTTCCCCACTTCTACTCTCCTGCCAACCCCATTCTGCAATGGAGCTCCTGTGCCTCCATCTTCAAGCATGAGTCCTTCCAGGGACACCAGTTTGTGGAATTAATATTACTGTATGCATAATATTAGCTACAAAAAAACTGTTACAGTTTAACCCAGGACGGACTGCACGTCAGCCCCGAGCTGTGCCCTGTGCCTGCATTACCTTAGCGAGTCACCTCTACTAGGACATGATTGACGGCACCTGCCCCCCCCCGCCCCCACCCTGGAGCACAAAAGGAAACTGAGGGGCAGAGATACCGAGTGGTTAGCCACGTTCAGCCAGCTAGCCAGTGACAAGCTGGGAAGGGAACCAGGGCTGTTGGACTTCAGGCAGAGCCCCTGCCGCACCGACGTGGCCACCCTCCTGTGCTCTTGGTCTGATCTCCTGCCCCCTGCTCCACCTCTACCATTCCTTTGCCCTCCTAGAAATCAGGCTGTGGCCCATGTGGAGACTCCAAGTCCCCACCTTCCTGGACTTGGCTCCTTCTCCACTCCGTAAGCACATCTGTCCTGTCTTGCCCCTCCCCCCTACCCAGGTCTCCAGAGCCCTCTGGCCTCAGGCCACTTGCTCCCCACCCCCCTAGTCTGTGTGCATGCTTAGCCAACCCTGGGGTATTTCCAAAGGCTCCCTATCTATCCCTTGACTTTCAGGTTTCTCAGGCTTCAAGCTGTTCTGCCGGAGAAGGCCCAAGCCCTCCTTCAGAATCATTCACCCTCATTCCCCAGGGGGACCATCCCGCTGCTGGCTGCAGGTAGTGGGGACAGGCCAGACTTCCGGCCTGGCACCCGGGGCCTCACAGTTTGACCCGAACCCCCTTCAGCCTGTCTCCCACTGCTGCCTCTCTAGCCTGGCCTGGCCCGCCTTCTCCTTGCTCCTCAGATGCATTTCATGAGTTTCCCCTCCATTCACATCAATGCACACATTGCTCGCTTAGTCACTGTAAACGATTTATTCAACACCTTCGTGGCTATGCGTCATCTCAGGCTCCGTGGAGGTGAAGAAGCCTCGCCCCGCCATATGGAGCTGATGCCTGAGCCAAGGAGACGGACTGGTGTCTTTGAGGAACTGAAAACCCAGGGTGGGGCAAGGCAGGTTGGGGAGCGTGGCTTGAGGACTCAGCGGGGAGTGGGTCATGTGGGTGCTCGCAGGCTCCACGGAGGGCTCTGTGGGACTCCTGGTGCCAAGAGAAAATGCTGGAGGGTTTTGAGCAAGGAAGTGGCATGACCAAATTCCACAAATCCTGCTGTTGTTGGTGAAGCAACCTGGGGTTGCGGCCTGATCTCTCCACCAGGAGCACTCCTGTCTCTTTCTTCTGTCGGCCAAGGCTGGCCCACAGGAGGAAAGTGGAACTGTTTGTGGGGCGCCCGTGGTGGGGATGACTGACACCTCCACAGTGGCCCTTGACAAGCATCAGCCCCACTGAGGAACAGTGTGGCGATGCCGCATGGAAAAGAGGGCAAGACAAACCAAGTGCGAGGGTCAGGCTTTAAGGCAGGTCCTGTAGACACCCTGAAAGGTGTGAGGGGAAACTTCGAGGAGGAGCTGGAACAGCTGCGCAGGCCCTCGAGTAGGGGATGGCTGGCAGGGGGACTCTGGATGGGAGCATGGGGACATACAAGAGAAACTTCCCTATTGGAGGGGTAGCGTGTCAAGCAGCAGGAGAAGAAAGGTGAGCTAGTGTGCAGCAGGACAGACAGTGGCGCTCTCGAACTGTGGTCCAGACCGGGTGCAGTGAGGCTGCTGTTGGGTGGCTGCAAGGTCCCCAAGTGCCCACAACACCCACGCTGCATGCTGAATATAGTGGCCTTGAACAGTTCCTTACCCACCAGTTGCCATGTTGTGGATCTTGTGACTATGCAGCTCTGGCCATAAATAAGCAGTTGACACAAGGCTTGGCACCTGACTCCGAAGGAGCCACATAGAACCTGGTCATGAGGACACCAGAGACCTGGGAGGTGGCCTGGCATGGAACTCTGTCCAGCAAAGACCAGATGCCAGACAGAAAGAACTGTCCCAGCCAGATCCTCTCGGGGGCTCTGGTAGCAGACACACAGAGATAGCCCAAGTCAGCAGGATGCAGCAGTGCTGAGAGACCCTCAGAGGGTCGTCAGAAGCCAAAGCCACAAAGCAGCAGACATGGTGCCCAAGCAGGAGCAAATGAGATGGGGGAGGGGAGAGATTGGGGCAGCAGGCCTGGAGGCAGTGACTGAGAGAGCTGACTTGCAAGGATGATGAAGACCCGGGAGCAGGAAAAGATGGTGTGGCCTCTGAGGGACCACAGACTGCTGTGCTGAGCCGTGAGGAGCTGAGAGGGCCATTCTCCACAGGTCCTGTCCCACACATCCTACCAGCGACGCCTGAGGCTGCCTGAGGGGGCTTCTAGTCCTTGCACACCTCCAAAACACCAAACATGATCACAGAGCTACCATGAGCTGCCATTTTCTGGGTGGGAGGCTGGAGTGCTGCTGGGGCCACAGTGGCGGCTTTTCCAAGGTCTTCTGTGACAGTCACCCGGAGCCACCACACTGGACCTAGATCTGCTCGGAATGTCTTCAGCTCGGGGAGAGCCTGCAAACTCTGTGTGGTAAATTACAGGGTTGGAGACCACAGAAAGCCACAGGAAAATTCCCGTCAGGGCCAGGAGCAGACACAAGGGGAGAGAGACTGTGAATGGCCCCCTGGATGAGAGGAAAGATAGAAACAGCCAGAGCTCAGCTCGATGGTATGGAAAGAAAATAAAGAAACCATGGAACAAATGTCTAGAATCCCCAAGTGGGGTAGCTGGCAGGGGAAAAGGGAACTGTGTGACCAGATGTTTGCTTTGCCTCCTGGAATGGAAAGCACTCCAAGTGGAAAACGTTTCCGGACCAGTGAGGTCAGATCTGTGAGAAACTCCTCTTCCAAAAGCAAGATGGCGGCCTCCGCCAGACCCTCCGCACCCAACTGGGAGAACTGCTGGGACCACAGGCCTGGCAACCTCAGCCCCCTCCCACTTCAGTTCCCTGTGAGAAAAATCTTTTCTGGGACAGACACAGTGTGGCAACAAAGCACTGGCTCCCCAAGTTTATAGACCTGGCTCTGGAAGGAAGACCCATGGGAAGGGAACCACATCCAACCGGAGGCCAGAAAATGTTTCCCTTGGTCTGTGGCAGGGGCTGATGTTGGCTTGCTTCCTTCTTGTCCACAACAGGATGGCACAAGTGAAAGCAAACAAAACAGAAGCCAATGCAAAGGGCGTCTTAGGCTCTCTCAATGAGAACAACCCAGAAATCGAGGCCAGGAGTGAGGGAGGAGTGGGAAGGCAAGAAGACCCTGTGGGAGAGAGCTGGCCTGCTCCAAGGACCTGCTAAGTACCACGATGTCTTGTGGGCACGAAGGGCAGACAATACTGAGGTTTTCCTTGTGTCTGACGTGTATGTATGCATGCATTTATGTGTTTTGTCTACTTGAATCCCTTCCTCAACTTCAACTTCCAAGACTTGGCTCTTGTCCTCTCCAGTAGGTCATGGGACACCTCCTTGGAGACCCTTCTTTGTAATACTGTCTGTATGTATCAGTTTGGCTGTGATAACACACGACCCCCAAATCCCAGGGGTTCACAATGATAACAAACATTTCTTTCTCCTATCACATGTGGGTGACCACCAACTGTGACTCCTGTGGCTTTGTCCCATGACTTCCTATTCTAGGGCCCAAGCTGTCCCATCTGGGCCAGCAAATATGACAGTAGAAGCTCTCATCAGTGCATTTTAAAGCTTCTGCTGAAACCTAGAGCACACCATCACATCCATTCATATTCCACAGGCCCAGTCATGTCACATGGTCAAGTGCAAAGTCAGGAGGGTGAAAATATATGTTGGTCTCAAAGGGACAGAGGCCATGGATAGTGCAAACAATAACACTGTCCGCCTTCCGACAGATGCTTCCGCAGCTCCGCAGTCTCCTCCATGCAAGCTTGCTTCGTTCTAACCATTTTATGAAATAATATCAAATGCAACAGTAACAAATATTCCCTAACCCCTGTCTTTGGGCCTGGTGTTCTAAGTGTTTTATAGGCATTACTCAAGTTAATACCCTAGGAGACCACTCTTATCCCCATTTTACATGTAAGACAACAGGCAGACAGGGTGACTTGCCCAAAGTCACACAATGGCTAAGGGTCAGGGTCAGGAGTCACTCTGGGGGCACTAAAGGCTGTACTCTTACCCCCAGCTCTACCCAGAGACTGGGCGCGGAGAAGTGTCTGATGAACCAAGAGCGGCTCAAGAAGGTGAATTGACTTGCCCAGATATCATGTTTCATAAAGAGAACTAAAATACCAGTAGCCTGGCCCTTTTCTTTCTTTTTAAAAGATTTTATTTATTTATTTGAAAGAACACACATGAAAGAGCATAAGCAGGGGGAGCAGCAGAGGGAGAGGGAGAAGCAGGCCCCCTGCCGAGCAGGGAACCCAATGCAGGACTAGATCCCCGGGCCCTGGGATGATGGCCTGAGCCGAAGGCAGATGTTCAACCATCAGAGCCACCCAGGCACCCTAGCCTGGCCCTTTGCTAACCACCTCATGCCATATGGGAGCCCGGTGGCCTGCCCTGGTTTCTGGGGGCTCCACAGCCCTTTTGCCCTCCTCAGCAATCCCTCCTCACCAGTCCCGCCCCAAGGCCAGGCCTGGGGCATGGAGATCCAGCACTTGGGAGCCCCAATCACTCCCCACACTGGAGCCTGGTGGACTGAGGCCCCAGGGACCGTCCCTGTCCAGTCTGTCTCCCTTTACCCAAGGGGCAGCCCAAGTGGCTAGGAAGCCTGGGCTGGGGATCAGTGGAACCACTCGAGTCCTGGTTCAGTCCCCAATGCCGTCAGGGGTTCACATTCCCCTCTGTGGCAGGAGTGCTTACTTGAGGCTGTGCTTACCACTGAGTAACCCATCTTGCTTTCCCTCTCCAGCTACTCTGCTCCACTTCCCGGTACGTCTTTTTGGTAAAAGCACCTGCATTCATGTCCTTCTGTCCCCACCCCCGCCTCCAAAGCCCTCCTTCCCGGGTTTAGGTTACTGCCAGTGCCCAGACAGGCTCATGCCGAAGTGTGAGATGACCTGGGAGCACCTTCCCATCCACACCTCAGCAAAGAATCAAAATGGGCTGGTTCACCATCCTCTCCAGCTGGACACATATACACAAGGGCACACACACACACACCCATGTACATGCTTATGCACACACAGGTACCCGTGCACATGCATGTATCTACACACATACACACAGCACAAATATACATGTGTACACACATGCACACACTCATACACACATGCTTACATTGACACACATGCATATATACACATCTCCACATGGACACACAAAAGCCCGTGCACATATGTAGACACATGCATGCATACACACATGAACACACATATGTACAAACACACCCACACACATATACCCGTGTAGGTATGTACACACACACCCACAAACACATACACACACAAATATACACAAGTAAACATACATCGATACACACACATAGGCACGTTCCGTACCATGGCCACCGAATAGGGTGTGGTTTGTGGGGCAGGGAATGCCCTCTGTCCACCACCCACTTCCTCCCATGGAGGACGAGTGCTTTCCACAGGCAGGGCCTTCTTCACAGGCACAGAACGTCAGCATGAAGAGGGCCCTTGGTGGTCAAAGCCTTCCCCTAGCCCCACCCTGCTAGTGAGGAAGCCAGGCCCCTAGAATAACAGTAGCTAACACACGACACTCACAACACTCACAACATAAGCTTTTCGTGTGTTTTAGCCCAGTTCCTATTCACAATCTCCCGGGGAGCCTCCTAGTCTCTTGTTTTCCCCCTAAGCTGGGCTGCCTCTCTGCCACCAACCAGATTCGCGTGCCCCTGGGCAAAGGGATCTGCAACCGCAACAGAATCTCACTCGGGCGGCCCGGCTCTGCTGCCCGGCTGAGATGCCTGTTATTGGACTGCTGGGCAGTGTACAACGTGTGCCGAAGGACACTGCTGGGAGTGCAGTGGGGTGCTCTGTTCACTTCCCCTCCTGGTTCCCAGGCACAGGCCATGCATGGCCCACAGTTCCTGAGAACTGAGACCAGCATCTGAACAGGCCGGATGGATGCCTGGTTTCTTTGGCAAGTTTGCTCACATTCTCCTGGCTCTGCTTTTTTGGGGCTTGATTTAAGTTTAATTCCAGCCGGAATGACTGGAAATACCAAGTATTTCACTAGGATTAATGCCTGGCTGGAAGAGCCAAACTGCTTCCACCGCAACCAGGTACCGTGGACCTCGGAGGATCGTTAATCCCAAGGAAATCTCTGTGACTCAGCTCTGGGTGGCTTCGCAACCCCAGGAGGGCCAACCCAATTTGCAGACGCCCAGGCCCTGGCCTCCGTTTAGCTGGGGGGAGGGGAGAGGGCAGACCAGGGTGGCTTAGCTTTCAGCTGCCCTGTTCTTCCAGCCACTACCCTGAGGAGGCCCACCCCCCAACAGCAAACGCTTTAGAGAAAGTGGGAGGCAGAGAGAGGGGCGGCAGGCCTGCAGGCAGGTAGGCAGTGTAGGTACCACCTGGTTGTCTCTCTCTGTGCCCTGGGGATGAGGCTGGCACAGTGGCTCAGTGGCCGGGGAGGGTGGGGGAGGGGCACAGCTCCTAGCCACGCCCCCTCTTAAGGTTTCTCGTTTGTTGGTGGGGGGAGTGCCCTGTTGGGTAAGTGTCCCACGCTGTGGCGCGCTGTGGCTTCTCATCTTGGAGAAGGGATGGTAGCAGCACCTCCCACACAGAGCCAGGATGAAGATCACGTGATGCAATGTTTTCAAAACCTATAGCGGAGTGCTTGGCCCATGGGAAGCCCCAAATAAGATGAAGTATGGGTATGAAACAGGCGGCTTGCCACACTGGGCCAGGTGTCAACACTCCAGTGTGACACACCCCCCCTTCCTGAAGCTGGTTTTCCTCCCTCCTTGTCCACTTGGAGCCCCTATGCTGCTGCCCTGGGCAGGCACCCCTAACCAGCGCCCCTGCCCCACTCCCTGGACGTAGCTATAGCTTCTCCACCCTGGCTCTGACCAGCCACCCTGCTGGTAACCCAGGTGTCCTCCGAAGTGGAGTCCTGCTCTGAGCCCCACTTGGTGATTAGGGAGCAGTGGGAGAGATTGTCCTTCCTTCCCCTGCCTAGCTTCACAGGCCTGGCTTCCCATGCCTAGCTTCCTGCCACCCACAGACATATCCCCACGGGTCCCCTGGGCATTGACTGCCTCCTGAGGTCCCTGCCCTCTGCCTTGCCTCTCCAGAGCTGCTGGAGCAGCTCTACAGCCCACAGTGTGGCTGTGAAAGTCCCGCAGTGCCTTGCAGCCAGCACCAGATCATCTTAGAAGGGGCAAATGCGGAGCAAGGCAAGGGAGTTAGAGGGAAAGAGAAGCGGTCATGGCGAAAGGATGGTGTGACACAGAATGCCCGTCAGACTAGGGTGAGGCTACAAAGCAGTCAGTGAAGAATCGTCCACACTGTTCTCCAAGAAGAACACCTCCCAGGAGTCACTCTTCATCACCCAAGCAACCCAGAAAAGACTTTATCAGTGATCATAGCTCTGTACCCATCACATACCTTCAGCCCTCCCAGGCCCTGTGGAGCTATTCTTTCTGCTAAAATCCCTGCCAACCCTCCTTACTAGGTACTGTGAGGGAACTCCTATTTATCCTTCAAAATCCATTTTGAATGTCACCTCCTCCAGGAGGCTTTCCCCGAACACTCCCTCCCATAGTCAATCACACCCTCTGAGGGCTCTCACAGTGAGTGCACTTTGCGTCCAACTCTGTCTGATCCATCTCTACATCCCCAGCTCCTATCACAGAGTTTGGCATTCAGTGCTCACCTAAAATGTGTTTAAATGGGAAGCAACAACAACAACATCTTTTTGGCTACTTGTTCACACCCCACCCCCCGCCAAAGCAAATCAAAACTCCCAGCCCAAGACTTCTATGGGGTTGGATATCAAGATAAGACCCCAAGCATCATACAGCCTTAGGACGCGCCCATCTTCAGGAAGGGGGAGTCAGAAAGAAGTTTCCAGAGGGACTCCCGAGTCCCCCACTGGTGTCCTGCCATGAGAAAGACCTCCCGGCAGGTGGAGATCTGAAGAACGAGAAAGCAGAATGTGGCTGGCACTGAGGGTGGGCACTTGTGGTCTAGTAGCAGCCAAAAGAGCTGCCTGAAGGAGAAACCAAGACCTCACTTGAGTCTCTCCTCTCTGACTCACTGCCCCAGGCTCCATCTCAGCCACCGTTGCCTCCCACCTAGTAACCAATGTCCAACCTCCAGGGGCTGTGGCTCTTCCAGACCTTCCCCCAGGGTACACCCAAGACAGCCCCTGTTAATGTGTAAATGTAACTCTCCTGAATCACCTCCCCCACCTTCCCAGGAGTAGGCAACTGTAGGGAATGGGGCAAGAGGTTGAATGTCCGAGAACTCCCAGCCTGGCGGACCTGACACCCTTCACTTGCCTCTCCAGCCACTTCTCATCACTCTCACCAAACAGACTCTGGTTCTCAGGTGGCCATGCCCTTTCCTTCCTTCTCCACCTGCTGCCAAGCCCGTCTGTCCCCAATAACTGTAGCAGGGGCCCCCCAGTGTTCCCACAGCTCCAGCTCCACACCTCTGAACCTTTCTCTCAGACTCGGAATTCTGAGCTCCAATAACTGAGCACCAGGGATAGGACAACAAGCAAAATACATCGTTTTGTTCCCATCCTGCATGGGAAGCATGTGAGACCCATATAAGTTGTGTGCATAAGTATACACGTGCATGAGGTTTAGTGCTGGGGGCTGCGGTCAGGAATGAGCACAACAGAGGGAGTAAGTGCCCCAAGCGGTGGCTGACATAAGACCCCAGGGGGTGAGGAGTCAGCCATGTGGTTAATGGAGGGAACTTGCCGGCATGGTGGAAATGTTCTCTCTTGACCGTAGCGAAATTATGCAATCGTATGCATTTGTCCAAGCCTGCTGAGCTGTACACTTAAACCTGGAGAATCTTACATGAATAAATTAGAGCGCGATAAACCTAACGTCATAACAGAGTGTCTCAGACAACAGAAATGTGGTGGCAAGAGCGTGGCCGGTGGGGTTGGGCAGGGTTGGAGGAGCTGAAAGTTGGCCTTGGTGGAGAGGGTGGAGCTGAAGCACCGTGTGTGTGTGTGGGGGGGGTGTTGGGGTGGGGAGGCACGCATGCGCACGAGCCTGTGCTTAGTGTTGTGGGTGAGACTGTGTCACTCCTCTTCCAAACCTCTTTAGCTTGAGCACTGCCGGTGTGGCCAGTGCTTGTCGGCAGCGGTCTCTCCACCTGGGCTGGAAGCCCGTGGAAGGCAGGGACTGTGCTTTCCCCATCTCTGCATCCTCAGGGCATCCCTCCCTCGGTGGCTAGCACCCAGAAGACCATGGTGGTTGATTCTGGCTGAATCATGTTGAAGGGATCTGAATCTGTTTGTGGCAGTGGCGTCCCTCAAGCTGCGGGACTGGGGCCCAGCAAAGCACACTGAGAATTTGGCCGGGACAGCCCTGTCTCTGGGGCTCCCATGTTCCAGGGCAGGGTGTGAGGAGGGGATGTGTAAGTCAGATTCCACTGCAGATGACTCGCTAGGCGTGTGCCCTTCCACACCCTGGCAGATGCCAGGCTCCCTGCTCCTCCGCCTGACCCCGGGGGCTCTAGGCGGAGCCTGAGCTAGCAGCCTCCTCTGTCCTCGGGAGCAAGGAAGGAAGGTAGAAAAAGCCTAGTGAGCGACTCAAAGGAGATTAAATGAGGTTGCCAGGCGGAGTCCAGGCCTTATCTGTGTGCGTCACTGGGGTTTAGGTTGCCTAGCTCTGGAGCCTGGAGAACAGAGCTGTGAGGAGAAGGGAGGCTTTCAGAGGGGAGCACACCCCACACTTGCAGGCACCGAGCCAGCACTGCACCCATGTCCTCACTGTATCTTCACTGCAACCCGCAGGGGGACTGGATGGCAGTTTCGCAGACAAGGAGCTGAGTCCCAGAGCCGTTGACTCACTGCCCACAGCTAGGGTGGCAGAACCAAGGTTCAAGTCGTGTCTGCCTGCTCCAGGGTCAGCGCCTCCTCAGAAGCAAAGAAAAGAGGGGGACACTGTGAGGAAAGTTGTCACTGAAGGGATGGGGTGCGTGGGGCCACGGTGGCCAGAAGCCACGGATGGGCTGGGGGCTCAGGGCAGGGAAGCCATGTTTCCTAGGCTAACTAAGCCTGGCAGGGCCTGGGGTAGAAGCAGCGTCAGCCCAAGGAAAGGACAGCGGCACCAAAAGAGGGTTTGAGCCGAGGGCAAATGGAAGCCCCAAACGCAGAGGAGTCTGAGAAACTTGAATTTCAGCGTGAGGACCACAAGCCCCATGACTATAATTCACCGGTGGCAGGAGTTCCGATGTCTATAACGCGTGTGCTGCTTCCGACAGGCCCTCCCGTGTCTGCACATGGCCAGAGTCCACGTCCCCACCGGCCTTGCTGGGCATCAGGGCAGAGGAGGGGAAGGAGGCTGGAAGACTCGAGGTGGGCCCAGGGTCACACAGCAAGTACATGGCAAATCGGGGCTTGAGCAGGCCCAGCCACGGGCCGTGTCCGTCCCTGTGCCTGCTTCTGCAAACTCTCTGTGCCTGGGGAAGGGGTGAGTTACCAGATGGGGTTGCCCTCCTGAATATTTGTGTCCCCCTAAAGTTCCCATGTTCAATCCTGATCCCCGGTGTGATCGTTTCTAGAGGCAGGGCCTTTGGGGAGGAGATTGGGTAGGGAGGGTGGAGCCCTCGTGGAGGGAATGTGTCTTCTGATAACAGAGAGCTCCCTCACCCCTCCACCATCTGTGGACACACCGAGAGGACAGCCGCCTGTGAACTAGGAAGGGGCTCTCAAGAGGCACAGAATCTACAGGCACCTTGATCTTGGGCCTTCCATCCTCCAGAACCGTGAGAAATCAAGTTTTGTTGTTTAAGTTACCCAGTCTGTTATGTTTTTGTTCTAGCAGCCTACATGGACTATGACAGAGGGTCAGACCAGGCCAGGGATGCCAGATCTCAGACTCAGGAGGAGTGACACTGCCCTCCCCATTTGTGGTCCCCAGGGCTCACGGCTGAGTTGGCCAAAGCAAGTGGTCCTAAGTTCGGTCATGGTCATCTTGTTTGGGGACCCCCAAGGGACATCCCTTTCAGCACTAGGACTGACCAACATGTGGAGAGTGAAAACCATCTACCCATCCAGCAAATGTTTACAGAGTCTTGCTCAGTGCTTGGCACTGGGGACACGTGGGGCCGGGGGCTACAATCAGGCCATCAGGAAGCTTTGCGGCCCTAGTCAGGGAAGCAGTTGTCGACTGGGTAGCACAAGTGGCAGCAATGGCAAAAGCTTCAGAGAATAAAGATACGGTGCTCATAAAAAGAGGGTTTGACCTGACTGGGAGATCTGAGAAAAGAGTGGGTGGTAACAAGCAGAGAGGAGCAAGAAGATCATTCTAGAGGAAGGGACCAGCCCCCACACAGGCCCCTGCAGTAGAAAGCAGCCGGGGTGGTGAGAGGAATGGCAGATCATGAGGGTCGCTGGAGCAGAGGGAAGAAGTAGGGACTGTGATGAGGCTGAGCCTGAGGCCAACCCAGGGCCTCGCGGGACAGCAAGGGGCTGAGTGACAGAATTGGAGGGAGGAACGTTTCTGAGGGTTCAAGCAAGAGGGCTGGAGCCCGTCTTTATAATTTCCAAGAGGTCCTGCCCTTGGGGGGTCTCTGTGCTGAAAGCCTGCCACCCTGTTCCACTGCCAAGAAGCTGGCACTAATACTCAGAACCCCAATTCACACACAGCTGGACATCCTTCTGCGTCCCAGACTTGGGGAGGTTTCATGGCACATGTGGTCCATCTGTAGTCACTCTGGGTGAATGGAATCAGGGGACCTTGGGGATTTTCCTGTGTCGGTGCACAGAGGCTCCAGCAAACCCAAGGAACCGGGAAACTGGGGTACGGTCCTATGTGGGGAACTTCGTGTAGGTGCTTTCCTGTCCCTCTTGCTGTGTCCCTCCCAGTCCTGGCCTGGTTCTTGGGCTGAGCCAGGAATCCATGCAACTGTCCAAGGTTTGGCTCTCAGATTTTACGGTCTGAAGGCCTCCCATCTCAGAGGGCCTTCCTGGGCCATGCCAATCCTGCCATTTGGGACCTGTCAGGGAGGAGGGAGGCTCTCAATACCGTCCCGGTTTCCCAGCAGGAGAATGATATTTTCCAGGTTGCTGGGTCCCCTCAGTTCTGCACAACTCAGCCTGAACAGCTTCATGGAAGCCTAGAAACCAGGACCGCCATCAGGCCAGGGAGAACCAGAGTGTCCCAGGAGCCAGGACGGTTCCTGTGCCCCCAGAGCTGCCTTGTAGACAGGCCAGGAGCTGAAGGATTCCCTGACTGTAGAAAGACCCAGGAGCAGTTTCCTTCCTCACACAGCAATGCTTCTCGTGGGCTCCAGGTTGTGTGGACATCTCACCACGGACAGTCTGCTCAGGGAAGCCACAGCTACAGCAACGAGGGCCACCAGGAGTGGAAGGGTGGTGTGAAATGGTGATAAGTCGGGGCTTTCTGAGGTGACAGCCAGGGCAACAGGAAGTGTGGTTACTGTTGGACAGACATGGTTCTCACGGCCAGCCCCGCTGTGAAGGCAAGCTAGGGTACCTGCCAGCTCTGTGTGATGAGGTGTCTGTGTCCCCCCAAGGACCTGGGAACTCTAACTAGTGGCTCTGGGAGGAGCCATTCCCTTCACCCCTGCCAGCCCCGACCTCTACTCAACGTCCCCTTCATTCTGGATGCTTGATGGCTGCCTGCTGAGGGCCGGAGATGGGAAGTGGAGGGGGCTACAGGAGGCAGAGAGAGGAGGCGATGCCTGGGGCTGGGTGCGGGCAAGTGGATGTGAGAGTGCGCTGGGCTCGGGGTGGGCGCAAAGAGGGGCAGGGCTCTGCAGGGGTCGAGGGGCGGGGGGGCCACTGTAATGGACAGGCCACAGTGTGCCCAGAGGAGGGTGGCCGAGGGCAAAGTAACGGGAGACCTCACGGCCACATGCCCGCTTTCCACTGTGGGGAAAGGCCCATTTCAGGCCTGGTGAGTCCCTGTCAGATGACTGCTGACTCAGCCATTTGGGATGCTGGGCCCACATGAGCCATCGTCAGGATCTTCGGGGACCCCAAGGGAAGGGGTTTTCGCTTATCCAGTTTACCTCCAGCACCATTAGGACAGTCACTACCCCTACCCAACTCCCCACCTGACACCCTCCCCTTCTCTAGCCCTCACTGTGGACCTCTGAGCCATCCCACCTTCTCCTCCACCAAGCCCCTGGGGGGCAGAGATCCTCAAACAGAACAAAAGGAACTGGCTGCCAGATAGCCCCAGGAGGGGAAGGATCAGGGTCACTGCCATCCCCGAAGTCTCTGGCCTCCAGCTCTCCCTCTGATTAGTGACCCCCTCCTTGCTCTGTGCCCCTCCCTTGGTGATCCAGTGATAGGGCAGGAGAAAAGCATGAGCTCAGGGCGCTGGGAATGTCCCTCCAAACTCTTGTCCACCCATTTGCCCATATTCCTACCAGAATCTTCCTCCGGCTCATGAGTCCCAGATGGGATGACTTAGAGCTGCAGGGCTCACCCCATGCACAACCCCAGTGTGTGTGTGCATGCATGTGTGTGTTTGCACAAATGTGTGTTTGCGTGTGTGCATGAGGAGACCTCTGGTCATCAGGCTAGTCATGGTCCTCAGCTGTTACCCCCTTTAGGGTAGGGGGCAGGGGAGGCAACTGTTTCTCTCTGGCCTTGCTGGGTAGAAGCTTCGAAGGCAATCCTCTGCCTCTTGGGCGCAAATGTTGGCACCCCTGGGCTGGAAGGGGCTCTGTGAGAAACTAAAACCACATTCACTCCTGTCCTCACTTTAACTAATTTATTTTCCTGCCCTCACTTTTAACGTCCCCCATGTTCCCACACAGATATCCAGCAGACACCGGCCCCAGGGCCAGTGGGATTGTCCTCAAGGCCTGACACAACCCCCTACCCAGGACAGGCTCAGGGAAGTCCCCCTAATACAGGGACCGGATGATAGTTACTCACTTGAGGGCTTGCCAAATGTATTATCTCTGGGGCCCCTTCTGGGTGTGTAACACTTATGAGCATGGACACTCGCTGCCATGGAACTCACTGGAAATCACAGTGCCAAAGAAATGCCCACCAACAGGGCTCCCGTTCCCCACTTTGCATGCACACCTGCAAGGCTCTCGCAATCAAAGCACTTTTTCATAACAGGAGGTTTTTACTGTGCATCATGGAAAGCAGCTTTTGTGTTCCCTTATTCAACAAATATTTATTGAGCTCCTTTATTACCTTTCCCTTTGTTAAATAATTGCTTCGTATGTACATTATAGGAGGCAAGCATTTCCCACCAGGAGCAACACATTCCTGAGCCTTCAGCCCTTCCCTGACTGCCCCCTTTGTGGGGCTGGAGGAAAGTTCTGGAGAAGGGCCCTGGCTAAAACAGAGCCAAGCACGATAAAGCCCAAGGCCAGACGGTTGAAGTGAGGGTGTGTGTGTGGGGGGCAGGGGGTGTGCAGAGCTTCAGAGACAGAAGAGGGTGGCTTGTGTCAAAAAGAGACACTGGGGGGAGGGGTGGCATGCTGCAGTGAGGCTGTGAGGGGCCTGGGGACGGGACCTCTATAGAGACCCAAAAGGCTGATGGGGCTATGTCCTGAGCGAAAGGCAAAGGGAAGAGAAAAGAGTGAGTGTGCTCTATCTCTCCATGGGACACAGGAACCCAGAAGCTCAGTCCAGGTTTGGGCACCTGCTCAGGAGCAGAGGGTTAAGGAAGCGGGGGTGGTTCCAGGAGGAAGGGCAGAAGGGAAGGCCCATGTGAGAGAACCATGACAGAAACCAGCCACGGCAGTGATGCCAGCTGTCCAGGGCCTGCGCACGGAGCCCCACGACTGTCACCAGCCAGCAGACGCTCCCAGAGCCCCATGCTGTTGACATGAGGTCCAAACAGTGCCAGACCTTCACCCTGTTCCGGGCGGAATCAGTAGAATGCCTGGCAGAGCAGAACCCAACACAGTGATTCTCAAAGTGCGACTCACCCAGGAACTGGTAAGAGACGCAGCCGCGCTGGCCTTCCCCCAAAGCTACTGAGTCAGAAGCTCTGGGTGTGGGTCCAGCAGGCTGTTGTAACAAGCCGTCCAGGTGATTCCAATGCGCTCTCAAGTTTGAGCCCCTCTGGCCTCGCGGGGTCCCGCGGAGGGCTGGGTCAAGGGCAGGCCGGGGACGAGGGGTTGGGCCCTCGAGGAACAAGAACTCCAGGCCTCCCGCGCACAGGAGCCTGGCTGCTGGGGCAGGACTTGAACTCGTGCCACAGGTGCACTGCTTCTCCCGGTCTCAGCCCCAATTTCTCAGGTCTTTAGTGTGAGGATGCCTGCTCCCAAACCCCGTAGCTGGGGCAAGTGCCAGCGGGTGCTGCAGTTTCCTCAGGGGTTCCCTTCCAGGGATCAGCTCTGACTTGGTTCTCTTATCCCAGAACATGCGGATGTGTGCGGAAATGTGTCCAACGTCTCTAGGGAACGTGTTTATGGGAGGAGTCTCTGATTGTAAAGCCTCCCAGCCTGGCGCGCCCACCCCCGACCCACCCTCCAAACCCCCCACTACCCCCTCCCAGCCTGTGATGCTCCTGAGCCCTGGGCTCAGCCTGGGATGAAGGGTCAGGGTATCCATAGGCAGCCAGGGGGCCTGAGCCCAAAACTATGCAGGCATCAGGAGGAAGGGCCAGTAATGCCGATTCTCAGGCCCTCCCCAGAATTGCTGAGTCAGGAACTCTGGGAGCAGGCCCCGCACCCCATTCGAATAAGCCCTGGAATGTGATGTACCCCACAGTGGTGTCCCAGACAGCAAGTTTCCCCCATGCACCCTGCCAACCTCTTCCCTCTGCACCAACCCACACCCTCACCCATGCCCCCTGCCCTCATACTCCTCCTTCACCTATTAAAGCTTTTAACTGTCTTCTTGTTGTTACTCTGTCCCCGCATCAGCCGTACCCTTCACTTCCTCCCACTGCTGTCTCCACCACATCTGACCCCCCTTCCTCCGGTTATATATCCGTTTTCCTAACTCCAAAATAACCGAATCCTTCATGCAACTGTTCGATGATCTCCCAGCTCCACCTCCCCCAACACATCACTGTCCCCCAAGCGCCCCACGGTGTTGGGCCCTGGGGACATGGCAGTGGACGCCCAGAGCTGACAGTCTCGCAGGGACTCGGGGAAGAAACCATGGTAGGACCTTCACTGAGAATCAGGCCTCTCACCACTCCAGGCCTCTTGCCCGCTCTCTGAGCAGGAGCCTGATAGGGCAGCAGACCAGCTCAGGGCTGCCTCCCCACAACCCCCCGCCCCATGCTACCCCAGCCCTGCGGGAAGGCGAGCGCCACAGCACCCGGGCAAGGCTGGAGGGGGCATGGACAGGCGCGGCTGGGAAGGACACGGACGTCTTGGTGACCACCCGGACTCCCACTGCTGCCCACTCTTGGCAGCACAGGGAAGAGCTACACTGAAGCTGAACGTGTCCTTCACTGAACACGAAGGAAAATGCATGAGAACCATATTCCACCTGTTACACCTCTAGGCCTCTGAAGGACTCCAGCATCTCCGTAGATGACCTCAGGTGTTCCTGAATCTTCTGCATGTGCTGCTCTCCAAAGAATTTACGAGCAACTGGTCCCAATCGAGGGGTCTCAGGCCCCTGCACCCTCCAGCAAATTCAAGGCCAGTGGACCTACAGGAACCGTTTGCCCCTTGGGCAGACAGCATAGCCACACCATGTGGACGGTGAGGGCATGGCCCATAGAGGCCGACCATCTGGAATCAGATCAGATCCCTCACCCACCACCAGCTTACTGTGTGGCCTCAGACAATTTCCTCAACCTTGCTGTGCTTTCATTTCCTCATGCCGCTGTTAAAATGGGCGGAATAATAAAGTCCGTCTCAGAGGATTCTCATCAGGTTTAAATTAATTAATACACATAATTTCTTCAGTAGGCACTCAGTAAATGTTAGGAATTGTTCTGGTTGCCTGCTTTGGCAATGACAGAGGCAAAGCCCTGTATTTCTTTCCAGGACTGGCATTTTCGTGTGACAAATACCACCTGCAACCATGAGCAGGCCTATTAGCAGCTCTTAATTTATTGTCGGCCTTCCCGACTAGTGTTCTGTGGGAAGGTGCCCTGAGGATTTCTACAGCCCCATGGAAGAGACCCGTGGAACTGATTATTTCCAGTTACTAGTTAGCATACTTTTTAACTAGCATGAAGTTGGGTAAGGTCCTTTTTCCGGGGATCATCCAGAAGGATGAGAGAAAGAACAGAGGCCCAGGCTGGTTAGCCACCTGCCTCTCCTGGCGTCACCAACCCTGCCCATGCAGGTGCAGACATCTCGGCCTTTCTTTTCTAGAAAGCTGCTTGGCAGCCTATAGGAGGAGCAGCAAATGAGTTCACACCCTTTCACCTAGGAACCTGCCTGAGGGAACCTGCCTGAGGGAAATAAAGCAGAGAGGTGTATAAATTTTATGTGTAGGTTTATTCACCACAGCTCTGTTTGTGCTTAAACTAAGATAGGAAGAAATGTCCAATACTAGGGAATAGTTAAAGACGGTTTCTGCCTCTGACGGAATATTATATAGCCTTTGATAACCTGTTTAAAGACTGTTAAACAGCAGGCATAAAGTTAAGTGGAAAAGAGAGAGGCCATAAACCGGCTGGTGAGCCTCGGCGGGCTCCTCTGGGTTGGGGAGGGACCGCACCTAACTCACGGCTTTTTTAAACAAGGCTCGGAGTCGTGTGGTGTGCGGGCCACCTAGCAGACACTTGGTAAAGGGGTTGCTATTGTCCTCTGTGGCCACCTGCTTCCCTGAGCTAAGGACCAGACTTCCATTTAGATAAGAAGGAACACAAAGCTCGAAGCAGTACAGAGGCTGACCAGGGGTCATGGGTTGAAACAGAAAAGCTGGTCTAGCCTCAGAGGAAGTGGGTGTAGGTGTGACACCCCCCAGGCCACCCCTCTGCTGTGGTCACTAGCTAGCAGACAGCTCACATCTGCATAGTCCCTTCCAAGTCCCAAAGCCTGCTCTTGGACCACCCTGACCCAAAAGTCTCAGCAGCCCATGACCCTGGCTGGACCAGGAACTCAGACACCCCCGCTTGGCGTGGTGAGAACCAAGTCAAGCACGCTTGGAAGGACTCCTATTTCATTTCTGTCACCTTAGCCTCTTCTTGGATGGGCTGCAAGGAGCGGACGTGGAAGTGACCCTTCACTCCTTCATGACGGTGCAGTCATGCTACGGGCTGTGTCATGCAGATGAGAGAAATAAGTAAGACTCGAAGACGAAAATTTTACAGGCTTTGCTCCAGGTCCAGGGCTTAGGCGAGCACGAAGCTGAGAGGTAACCCAGCTCTTCCAAAGTCCTGACCTTTCTTTTCTTTTCTTCCTTTAAACAGCTTTATGAAATATAATTCCCATGCCATAAAGTTCACCCCTTTAAACTGTACGGTTCAGTGGCCTTTAGTGCATTCACGAAGTTGTACACCATCAAGACAATCTAATTTTAGAACATTCTTATTACCCCAGATCCAAACCCTGTCCCCGTCAGCCACCATTCCTCACTCCCCACCGGCTCCCGATGCTCCGGGCAACCTCTAATTCGCCCTCTGTCTCCGTAGATTTGCCCAATCTGTGCATTGGGTGCAATGGAATGATGGTGTGTGCTCTTTCATGGCCAGTTTCTTTCATTTAGCATGATGGTCTTCAGGCTTGTGTTTAGCAGGAATCAGGACGTCATTCCTTTTTACAACCGAATAACATTCCTTGGTGTGGATGTCTGGATACCTTGTTTATCCGCTCATCGGTTCGTGGACCCACCTCTTGACTGACAGGAACAATGCTGCCACGAGCACCCCGGGACCCGTTGTGTGGGGACGTGTGTTTTCAGTTCTCTCCGGCTTAGACCCAGGAGTGGAGCTGCTGAGTCACTTGGCTTTACTGTACTGTTTCTCAGAATATTTGACAAAAAATGGGCGTTTTCCAACCTTCTTTGGCCAGGGAGCCATATTTCCACAAAGCAGCTCAGAAGACTTTGGAAAAGTCTGATTTAGCCCAACCCCCTCATTTGGGGGAACCAGAAACCCAGATGGATTCAGCGACTTGCCGAGACTACACAGGAAGTGAGAGGTGAGGCTACCACAGGAAACCAGAAGAGATATGTGACTAGTTGAGGGGGAAAGAGCTTCTTAAGCATAAAGGATACTAATGAAATCATAAATGAAAAGAAAGATAAATGCAACTATGCACATAAACACTTAAACTCTAGAACCTGAAGCCACACATAAACAAAACCATCAAGCAAGCAATGGTACTAAAATCGGCCACTGTGTCCAAACCCCGGAGACAGAGTAGGATCGGGTTGCCAACAGTTCTGAAGCCCAGACCTCACTCACAGGTTGGTTGAAGTTTTAGAAGCTCCCAGGTGACTCCCATGTGACCTAGTATGAAAAATTAGAAGATCCTGTGTTAATATAATGAACAGATAAAGACTTACTCAAAGATCAGTAAGAAGAGGTCTGGTGTTTTGACTGAAGAATGGGCAAAAGACAAACGTCTTATTTGTTGGAGAAGAAAGACAAGAAATCCAAAAGATATTTCAACTTTACTATTAGCCAAAGAAATGGAAAGAATACATTTATTAAACATGTAGCGGGTTTCGACTAGCCTGTGATACCGTATTTAAGCCTTGCAAAAATTCCGTGATGTCTCCCCATCCTACAGCTGTACAGATGAAGAAAGCTGAGGCCAAGGAGCAGGCCCAAGGTCACAGGGCCTGTAGGGGGCAGGGCTGTAACCACACCCAGCAATCGGCTCCCACCCCCTGTACTTGAACCAGCACACCATGCTTAATCTCCCCAGGGAGGTGCTTATTTTTTTTTACCCACCAAATGGGAAACGTCAGGAAAGGCCATCCCTCCATGTTGAAGAGGGCTTTTGCCCACTGCTGGAGGACATTTCCATCAGTACCACCTCTCCGCAAAACCATCTGGCCACACGTAGAGCCAGTGTTAACAGTGCTGAAGCTCTTTGACCCAAGACTTGCCCTTCCAGTAACCTGTGAGTCAGTACAGAGGAGAACACAGGACATTCCAGGCAAAGCACGGTCTTACCTGCATTTCACAAGCTGAGAAAGCTGGGGCTCGGGGAGATCAGCACTTTGTGAAAGAGACCTGGGTCACAAGACAAGGGGTTGCCGCGCAGGCTCTGAGGCCTAGTGCTGAGGACAGGTACTTCTCACGTGATGGTCCAGGACTCAGCAGACCGTCCAGGGGCCCTGCACAGCTCCGGGCACAGATAGTGTGCAGGCCTGCTCCCTGGGCAGCACCAGCCAAGGAGCCTGTAGGTGCTCGGGCAGGGCCGACTCCCCACATGACCTGAACTCGGAGGCTCCACTGGACCCAGCCTCTACCTTCCACACACCCCCACTCAAACTGACTTGTTCACCACCTAACCCACGAGGTAGGGCATGCCAACGCCTCCTGGGGCCTGACTAATTCTTTCTCCAGCCCTCCACTCCCTCCGGATATGGTCGACAACTGTCTCAGTGTCTACAACAGTGTGTGTGGCGTGAAATGGCTTCCCAGGAAATACTTGAGTAAGAGCCTGGGATCAAACTCGGATTTGCAAAAAGGAAAAAAAAAAAAAGAAAAAAAGAAGAAAAAAGCACACATTTTTTTCCTCTCAGGACTCCTGGGTTTTGGGAACAAATATGAGGCCTTTTCACAATGTCTACCTCTGAAAGGGCCTTGAAGAACCTGTATAATGTTCTTTTTTAAATTTATTTACTGAGGCGACATTCACATAACATAAAGTTAGCCACTTAAAGATGTACAATTCAGAGGCTTTTAGTAGATTACCACCTCTACCAAGTTTCAAAACATATTCTCCATCCTAAAAGGAAACCCCATACCTATGGAGCCATCACTCCTCATTCTCCCCTGCCCCAGCCCCTGGCAACCACCAATGTGCTTTCTGTCCCTATAGACTTACCTTCCCTAAATATTTCAAATAAAATGAACCATATGATTAAAAGAAAGAAAGAAAGAAAGAAAAGAAAGCCTGCTTAATGATGTTTTCCTCTTTGTATTCCTGGGGTGACCATCCTAATCCTTCCAGAAGCAACGGATGGCCCCGGGCTGAAGCTGGAGGTTGGCAGCAGACACAGAAGGGGCGAAAGGAAAGGCCACCGATTTAGCTCAACACGTTTTCTTCCCATGGAATAGGTCTATTATTATTACTGCTGTTTACCCCAGGCTGCCCGTGAAGACACAACCAGCTCGTCATGGGGCTCTCTGTAGACACCATCACACAGCAGTTTTTTGAGTCCTGGAGGGCAGAGTCCCTGGCTTGCCGCTATCTTAACCCCCAGCACCTGGCCCTGGCCCAGGGGTGCTGTTTGATCACCTGAGATCAGTGACAGAAAAAGTTAAATGTTTAATAATTAGTAGTTATCATTCTTCAGTGACCCTTGCCCTGAGCTGTGTCGGCACCTGGGCCGTGGCCTCAAGGGCTGGTTTGAGGAACAGACCTTCGCTGCTCGGCCTGCAGGATGGAGGGATAATCCCAGTGCCTGGAGGGCAGAGCCCTGGCTTCCAAGTTCTGTGAACTCTGGAAGTCCTTTCACCTTCCAGAGAGTCAGGCTCCTCATCTATCAAATGGCTGCAATCAAAAACTGCGGAGACAAGGGGCCTTCTTAGTAGAGTGACCGGTTTCATCACGATTCTGGCGTTTCAGGGCACAGGGTAGATATGTGGCAAGTATAGGCCTTCCTCGCCCCTTCAGGCTACATACTGCTTCCCCATCAGACTCCTGTCCGGTAACCATACTGTACGCTCCTGAATTAGATGACACCGTATGTCCGGGAACCAGGACACTAGAAATCCAGGTCTCCAGCTGCCGTGCCTCTGCCTTGTGTGGGAGTGCCGCACACAGCTCAACAGGGACTCCTGAGGACAGCTGGGGTCACAGTCCCCACCTCGAGGCCTGCCTGAGTCCCAGCAGCGGGCCTCCCCCCCAGGGCTAAGCTGGCAGATGGCACTCTCCGGCCTCCCCATCCCCCCCTGCTCCTTCTGTCACCAAGGTGATGCACGGCATTGGTCTGCAAGAGTGGAAAGCAGGTGCCTGAGCTCTCCCAGGTCCATTAGTTGCTAAGTGGGAAGTCGTCCTGCAGCCTGGAGCCCGAGGTGCAGGCAGACTCCTGTGGAACCCAGGGAGGGCAGCTCCCTCGGAACTGACTTGGCGTCCTCCGGGTTTGCTGGCCTAGTTCAGTCCCCAGGTGTGCTGGCTGCCCCCAGCTCACCCCGAGTGTCCAACCAGGCTGCAGAAGAAGTCTGGCTGGAGAGACCCGCCCCACGGCTCCAGCAGGAACGTACAGAGGCAGGGAGCAGGGTCTTCTGTAAGGCAGTCCTGTAGCCCACCGCCTGTCCCCAAATATCCCCACCGCTTGCCAGCCACAGGATCTAGAATTCATTTTCAAACACATACAGCGCTCCAGACAGCAGCCTCAACCTCAGAGAGATGAAGAGAGGACAATGACAGGACTTGTGGCAAATACTTGTGCTTGCATGAATAGGTTCACCAGATTCTTCCTAAGGAACTGACAAACAGAACTCAGAGAGCAAACGCTTATCAATTGTTTCTTATATGTCAGGTATCACCCTAGATGATTTCACAACAACCCTCTGAGGTGAGAATTATATTTATCTCCCTTTTCTAGATGAGGAAATTGAAACCCAAAGGGGTTCATGAACTTGCCCATAACCACAGCTGCCAAGTGTCAGTGCTGGAAGGAACCCCAGTGATCACTGGTCTAAATCTCGTCTTTTACAGATGAAGAAAAGGATGCCCTGGGAAGAGACACGTTTTGCCCAGGGTCATTCAGAGCTGGAAGGTAGGTGGTGAGTGGAGAGGAAAGGTCCCCAGGTCCAGTCGGCTGGCGGTCGGGCTGTGGGTAGTCAGGGTCTGTCCAGGATCCCCCAGGCACTGGTAGAGCCAGATGGTGAGTGAGGATCCCCAGGGTCCATATTACCTTTTCCACTTCAATAATGAACTTTGCAGAATTTAAGCAGGGCCCACGGCTGCTGACCCAAAACTACAATTCCCATGGCCCTTTGCAGTAGGCATGGCCATATGGCCGAGTTTAAGCCAGCCGATGTGGAAGAAAGCACCTCTGGGTCCCTTCCTAAAGCCCAGCTGCAGGTCTGCATGCCCTCTTCCCCATCCCCCTTCTTAAGAGATGGTGACATGTGGGGCAGCTGCCTTGGACACACCCAGGTATGGAGCCTTGTGTGGAGGGAGGCACAGCCACCCCGCTACTGGTGCCCAGATGGCCTCAGGGCACAGAACTGCCCCCTTGGGAGAAAAGAGAGTCCTCCTGAGTCTCGTGCAAGTATGAAATAGACCGCTTGCATATCCATCTCAGAAGGGGTCTGTGCCACTTCTGCCCTGAACTAGCTCCTGGCTCACACCCAATCTCAGGCCTAGGACGGTGCCTGGACTCCTAGGAATGTGCCCAGAAGGCGGAAATCCTTGGTGAGCAGCTGGGAGGAGCTCCACAGCTTGCCCTGCAGCTCTGCCTGGGACCGGTCCTGCGAAGAACTGTCCTTGACTGCACTGAGTCCAAAGCCACAGACCCTAGAGCCGCCGCTCACAGAGGCTGCCCACAGACCGGTGAGCAGATGGAAAGACCTCTTGGGTTCCCCTGGCCCCACGCCCTGGAATGCTCCAGAAACTGCAGACAGAGTGCAAGGTTGCATGCTCTTCTGCAGCTTTGGCCTTCCTAGCAGCCAATGAGGCCTGACCCGAAAAATCAGCTCAGGCCTAGGTGATGGAGAGGAGGATGAGAATGGGCAAGTAAAGCCATGAAGGGCAGAAGCCTCCCACCTGAGGTCTGCCTGGGGCGCAGTTACCTTCCTGCCCTGGCCCAGAGGCAGTGGGATTCCCTTCTCTGGTTTCTTTGTTGTGCATCTTAGACTCTCCTAATTCAATCCTGCGGGCGCTGATTGAGCACCTGTCCCATGCCAGGCACTTGTCGAAGCTCTTCGGGAGTGTAGAGGGGAGTGGATCAGACAAAGCTCCTGCCCGTAATGGAGTCCAGGCTTGGAAGGACCGGGAGACAAACACCCAAGGGAGGACCCACCCGAGGTGCAACAGCCACAGGGGGGCCAGACCGGAAGCAGCCTGAGCGTCGGGAGTGCGGAGAGAAGTAGGGACTCTGCCTGCTGAAAGGTGCTGGTGCAGGCATGGGGAGGGTGGGTTCATGCGGAGGGCGTTGGGAAGATTTCCTGCAAAGGTAACAAGTGAGCAAGGTGTGAATGATGAGCCATGTCCCAAAAGGGTTTCAGGGAGGGAGGGATTCCAGGTAGGGGAGCTGTCTGAGCGAAGTCTGGAGGCTGGGGCACCAAGGCCAGGCTTTGGGTCACAGAGGCAAAGCCGGGGGCCCGGGGGAGGGTGGCAGGGCCAGTTGTTGGCCAGGTGTGGTTACCTCAAATTTTCAGCTTAGCGAGAGCTGACCCTCACCTAGGCCTTGAAACCAAGGAGCTGGGCAGACCTTACTGTTCTCTTGCTGTTTACCTTGGAGGGCCATTCACCTCCCTGGGCCTCAGGTTCCTAGTTCATGAATGAGGGGCACTGGGCCGTGGTAAACAGCCCAAGAGCCACCGTAGGAGGAAGCTGTGTGGGAGGCGTGTCTGTTGTCTTTGGGGACTCAGGTGCCAGGCTCCGCTCTGCCCCAGGGGACCCTGGCACCTGTTGGGCTGGCAGCCTGGCTCCCCAAGGTCCCACCCCTGGGGACTGGGGGCTCTTGGGTCTCTCTAAAGGTGAAGTGCTGACACCGGCCAGGCCCCTGTGGACATTTCCCACCAGCTCTTCCTCCTCTTCCCAGGCGCAGATGACAAATGTCCCCTGGCAGCTGCAGAGAAAAAGAGCCTTTGATGAAGGGGCGCTGGGAGGGGCTCGGTTTTATTTGTTGACTATAAAAATGTCAGCTTCTTTGGGCAGCTTCTTGAATCAATATTTGCTGTTCTGAGGCTGAGTTCAAATGCTCAGTAATCCACTCAGCCTGGCTTCTTCCTCCCTTGCCTCACTCACACCCACAAAGGTTTGGCAGGGCCCCCCGCTTCCCAGGCCAGGGAGCCTGCTCCATGCCCTCCCATGCCAGCCCTCAGAGGGCACTGGCCCCATAGCCTGGGGCTCCCAAGGTAGCTCACGGAAAGGAAGGTTCCTGGAAAAAAGATCTGTGTTTGTTCATCTCAAAAACAGGCAGATTTATAACATCTGCTTCTCAGGGTAACATTAAGTGCAAATCAAAGATAGACTGTGCAGGTTTCCATCAGCTGTCAAGCCGCACATCATCACCATGCCCTCCAATGATGACAGGATGGTGAAAGCCATTTGCCAAAGATTCCTAGGTGTCGGCCACTGTCAAGTGATCTGACAGCAGATTCTGCAGTGCTTTCCTTAGGAACCTCCACCCTGGGGGCTAGTTCCCCAGCTCTGGCAGCCGCCCACCATGGGCTTCTTTCTGTAAGGATCCCGCGAATGTTAGTGGAGAAACACTGGGCTCCGAAGGAAGATGGATCCTTGATTCTCCACGTAGGACTGTGTGCCCTTTGGCCAGTTTCTTAACCTCGCTGAGCCTCAGGTCCGTCCGCATGATGGGACAAGGTTTGCCCTGCAAAGGTGTTGTGGGACTTAAAGAGAGGGCTTAAAGCAGCCAGTGGGGCACCTGGCACTTAGTGGGGTTTTCCCAAGGGTTCATTCTCCTCCTGCATGGATGGTGCCTCCCAGTCTAACACGATTCTCTCCCTCTCACATGGCGCATGAGCTGAGAAATGCCATCCTGGGTACTGAACTATAACGTCCAGAGACACTGTGAGGCTACTTCACTGGCTTTTGAGATGCTCCCATTATGTAAAGACTGCTTTCACGCTCCTCTGCCCCCTGCCTTTGTTTGGCTTCTGATTTGGCTTGGCTGCCAGAGCTGGCAAGAAGCTCCGTACTTGCAGGGTATAGGGCACAGCTGTCCTCCAGGGGCAGCCCCTCGTGTCTGAGTGGCCTTAGGGCGAGAGGTGCAGATCGGGTCTGACTCACACGGCACCAACACCGGACTCATAAACATCACTGCCGAGGGACACAGAGCCCCACAGACTCTTTCTACCCATTGCTGTTGGCCGTGAAGCTCTGCCCAGGTGGCCCATACTTCTGAGGAGGCATCATGGGGGAAAGTCCTAAGTCCCGGAGCCAATAAAAAATGGTGTAGTTATTTCAGAAAACTGAAAGTTTATTTAAAAGCAAACAAACGCGGCATCTGGGTGGCTCAGCTGGTTAAGCAACTGCCTTTAGCCCAGATCATGATGCCAGGGTCTTGGGATCAAGCCCCATGTCGGGGCTCCGCAGGGAGCCTGCTCCTCCCTCTCCTTCCGTCACACTCCCTCTGGCCCTCTCCCTGCTCATTCTCTCTGCCTCTCAAGTAAATAAATAAAAAATAAAAAATAAAAGCAAACATACATTTGCCCTAATCTGATTCTGCAGTAGACAACAATGAAGCCGCACTGTTGCCCTTCATCGTGTTTGAGATGCATTTTCAAATGTATCTTTGAAGACCGAAGTCACAGAGGTAAGTGGCTGAATCGGCTAATTCAGGGAGACTTGAAAAAGAATTGTCTTTGACTTCCTATTCTCCTGTCCCCAAAGACAATCGTTCTTCAAACTTACTAGTTTTTTTCTTTTAATTCTTTTTAATATTCTGTTTTTCAGATTTTTCAGTCTAATTAACTTCTCACTATGGAAGAAGAGAGCGTAGGTCTCTCTAACCAGCACTGCCGCTCATACCAGTCATCTCTGTCCCAGCCGTTCTTCCAAGGCAGCTCTCACTCTCTGTTTGTTGGATATTTAGTATTTACAGTGTTATGACCGCACCCTATTAAGGCCTGAGCCATGCCCTCGACTATTATTATTTGTCATTTCTTAAACTACTTCGAGCTTTTATTTTTTTTATTTTTTTTTTAAGATTTTATTTATTTATTTGACAGAGAGATCACAAGTAGGCAGAGAGGCAGGCAGAGAGAGAGGAGGAAGCAGGCTCCCTGCTGAGCAGAGAGCCCGATGTGGGACTCGATCCCAGGACCCTGAGATCATGACCTGAGCCGAAGGCAGCGGCTTAACCCACTGAGCCACCCAGGCACCCCTACTTCAAGCTTTTAAATAGAAGTTCATTGTTTAGTTATTTCTTTTCAGCTTAGCCCAGATCCTCTAAAAAGTAGAGTCCGAAGGCCGACTAAAGTGTGTCAACTTGATTCGGGAGATGTAAATCCAGGGAAGTGAGGATGAGGGAAAGGGGAGGAAGGAAGGAGAGGGAGGAGGCAAGGCAAAGTGATGTGTGAGCGCGCACCAGAGTGCGGAGAACCACCAGCCGACGGAGCAGGCATGCTGCACGGGCGTGTTCATCAGCACCTGTAATTTCCCCAGGTGAGCGGACAGGTGAAAGTGTGCCCCCGTGTCCTCTACAGAAGAACTGAACTCCGTGTCTCCTTCTTGTCTCCCGTCTCTCATCCGGTAAAATAAACCCCCGGGGAATCTAGTCCTTTGCACTTCCAGCTTGCATTATCCAGTGCCCTTTTGGGCTGCCAACTTGGGGGGCCAGAACCCCCTCCCTGGGACGTAGCATTTCATCCAACCCTGGATGTGACAGAGGAGACAAAGCCTGGGAGACTGGCTGCTTGGCTCGGCTGCAGGAATGGCGTGCCGAGGCTCATAAAGCTTGTCTGATACGGTTGTCCGTATGCATGACTAATGCAACCGGGCTCTCAGCTAACCGTCTAAAACTGCCCTCAATCACTCAGACACATCAGGTTCTCTACTAGTTCCACCTGCCTGGAGATCTGCCTCTGAATGCTTATAACCTGCCACACTCAGGACTGACACACAGCTGCTGTCCTAAATATCTCCTTTCATTGCCATTGCCATAGATGGGGCACCGGGGATGCCTGGGTGGCTTGGTTGAGCCCCCGACTCTTGATTTCAGCTCAGGTCATGATCTCAGGGTCATGAGATTCAGCCCCTGCGCCTTGGTAGGGCTCCACACTCAGCTGGAAGTGTGCTTCTCTCCCTCTCCCTCTGCTCCTTCCTACCAGCTCGCTCCCTCTCTTTAAAATAAATAAATGAATATTAAAAAAAAAAAAAAAGATGGAACTCTGTTTCCTGAATCTCACCTTTCCTTCCTCTTGGTTCATGCTCTCTTTTAGTAGAAGACCTCCTCAAAAATGGAGAATAGTATGCATAGGGTATATACTAGTTCA
The DNA here is from genome assembly GCF_011764305.1 of Mustela putorius furo. Classification (NCBI taxonomy): domain Eukaryota; kingdom Metazoa; phylum Chordata; class Mammalia; order Carnivora; family Mustelidae; genus Mustela; species Mustela putorius. Next base: position 4,390,070 of record NW_025421424.1, read on the forward strand.
ATTTGAGTGTTGGTATTAAGCCTCAGCCTTAAGAGGGCCAAAGTGTCAAATCCATGCTCCAGCATTACATCTGGCATCCATGAGTTTGTAACAACCAATAATCATGTGACCTTGAGAGTTTCCATCATATACAATTCATGAAAAAATGTCAGTCATGTGAATAAGTTATGCTATTCAGTTTATTGTTAATATTAGAATATTCATCCTTGAGGGTAATCATTTTAGATGTATTTTGGAGTTAAATCTCTTTGTGTACTTTGTATCTTTTAATTCTATAAATAAACCTATAATTATTCTATATATAATTATCTGTATATATAATTCTATAATTATATAATTCTATAAATAATAAGTCAAATATAAATATATTTCAATTATTACAAAATTGAAATGCTACAAGAATTAATAAGTAATTTTACATACAAAAACAGTTATTAAAAACAAATAGCTACATATGTAGAAAAAACAATGTCAGTTGATATGAAGGGTAAGTTAGAATGCATTAGAAGGATAACTGTAAGAAGAAATTTACGAACCCAAAGTGTCAAACAGTTAAACACCACAAGAAAGAATAATAGAGCATTATTCAGATTATTATAGAATAGCTTGATGTACTAGCACTCATAACACTGACAAAATAAACTTTAAGAACTATATTTAGCTTTCAGTTATTTAATTCCACTTAAGCCAAAGGTATTTCAAGAATACTTGTTATGGCTTTTGAGGAAGTATTCTGTCCCTTCAACATTTCATAGGAAGGAAAAAAGCCAAACCATGTACAACACCATCCACAATAAACCTTCTTCTATCTAGACATAATATATAAATAATGTATAAAAAATTTTTTAGAAAAAAATGAGGTAAACAAAACACATTTTCTTTTCACATATCAGATTTCAAAGTGGAGACATCATAAGAGTGCTTTAAGATAATTTCTCATAGTTTTGAGTCCTTGGAGAAAAATGTAAACAATATACTTGTTAAAAGAACTAAATAGACTGACACCAATTTTCAACGATCAAAGATGAGATATTTTTGAGATTTCTTCAAGCAATGAATTCCAGGTTGAATGAAAAGAACTAGGATACTAAAATACTTACCCCTCGTTGCCTGCTATGTAGAAAAGGCAATATTGGTAATCCTTCTGATATTAATATAATAATGCCAGATTTCTTTTGATTAGTATTTCCATGATGAACCTTAATCCATTTTATTGCTTTTAACATTTCTTATCCTTATATTCCAGTAGACTCTGCTGACAGAATCATAGCTTAATATTTTTGTTTTTTAAAATCCTGGCTGGCAATCTTTGCTTTTAATTACAATGTTTAGTTCATTTATATTTAATGTAACTGATATACTTGGATTTAAATCTGTCATTCATATATACATACACACACATATTTATATATATATATTTATCATTTTTTCTTTACATTCCACAAGACTTTTTTTTTTCTTTTTTAAATACCCTTAGAATTTACAATAGGAGTCTTGGACTTATTAAAGTCTTCCATAAGTTAGTATTTCTACTACTTCAAGATATTGTATAGTATTGTGATATAATAAAATACATAAATATTTTGGCCTTTATCTTCAGCTCCTGATCAGCATTCCTAAAGCTCTTTGTAAATTCCTAAGCAATAAAGATGCTAGGAAAACTTTCTGTCCTAATATTTGGTCTTTTGATTCTGGTTCCTGACAGAGTTCCCATACCCATTAGAATTTTCTGGGTGATGGGAACATCTGCTGTTCTAATAAGGTGACTCTTGGTGGGCTTCAGGGTGGGGAAGGGTCAGCAAGACCAGCTAAAACGCTTGGAAATTTCAGCCCTACCCTCATCCTCCAGCAAAGAAAGAAGGACTGGAGATTGAGTTACATGTCTATGTGATGAAGCCTTAATAAAAATCCCCGAGCTAGGGGGTTCAGAGAGCTTCCAGGTTGATGAATACAACCATGTGCTGGGAGGGGCGTGCACCACAACTCCAGAGACCAGAAGCTCTTGCTTTCAGGACCCTTTCTGGACCTTTCTGTGTATCTCTTCATCTGGCTATTCATCTATATCCTTTATTAAGTAATAAACCAGTAAACATAAGTGTTTTCCTGAGTTCTGTGAGCCATTACAGTAAATTATCAAACCTGAGGAGGGGGTTGAGGAATCCCTGATTTGTAGTCACGTCTGACAGAAATGTGGTTGACCTGAGGTCTCATGCTTGCTCTTGGTGTGTGAAAAGAGAACAGTGTTGTGCGGCTGAGCCCTTACCCTGTGAGGCCTGACTTCAGGCAGATGGCGTCTGAACTAGATGGAATCAACAGACACGCAGCTGGTGTTGGAGAATTGGTCGGTGGGAGAAAAAAATCCACACGTTGGGAGACCAGAAGTATCGGTGCAAATAGTAAAAGGAAACAGTAGAAGCAACAGTTAGTTGTGTTTTTCCTTTTCAGAAAGTGAGGACTTTCAGGAATTAAACTACTTAAAGTTGCTTGTCAAGGAGTAAGGCTAGGGCATGGGAGTGGGGAGAGGTGGTCTTACCAAGAGAAGGGCAAAACTGATAGAAGATGAGTTTATAGAATAGAAAACCCATCTTTAGATTGACCGTAGAAAAATCACAGCGAAGATAGTAAGTGACTTAGGAATGACAAGCAAAACATCTTGCACACATTCTCAAGTTTGTATATTAAGAATGTAAGTACAACTATATTTTAACAGAATTATAGACTGAAGCAAAAAGATAATGGGCCATTTTCGTCAGTCTTCAGCAGAAAAGAAACTGCATGACTCTGGAATCGTTTTGTCATGTACTTACGGGAGATGGTCAAACAGATGGAACAGCAGCTATTGCCCATAAAAAATGGCTTGATTTTTTAAAAAAATGACTTAATCTTGTAGGTGTCAGGTAATAATACCAACCTAGTGGGATCAGCTCACACCCACTGGTCGATTGCAGAGAAATTAATTCATTTGCTAGACTCTGCTAGAGAAGTAACTGAAATGAAAGACCTCGAGAGGACAACTTTTTTTTTCTTTTTCCTTTTCTTTCTTTCTTTCTTTCTTTCTTTTTCCCTTTCTTTCTCCCTTCCCTTCCCCTTCCTTCCTTCCTTCCTTCCTTCCTTCCTTCCTTCCTTCCTTCCTTCCTTTTTTCCTTCCTTCCTTCCTTCCTTCTTCCTTCCTTTGAGAGCTCACGCATGCATGTGAAAATTGGAGGGTGGGGCAGAGGGAGAAGGAGAGAACCCCAAGCAAGCTCAACACTCAGCGCAGAGCCCAACGGAGGGCTCCATCCTCCAACTCTGAGATTAAGACCTGAGCTGAAATCAGAGTTGGACACTTCACTGTGTGTCACTGAGCCACTCAGGTGCCCCAGAGAACAACTTTTTCTTAAGTTATGCCTGTTTCAATTCCTCCTGTCATTCTTCTCCAGGGAAGATGCTGAAATTGCCGCAACGCACGATAGAATCTTAGATCCAGGTGAAAATGTATGGACTTTGTTATTCTGAAATCCAGTTCTGTCATTTCATTCCCAGACCTATTTATCCAAGGTTTTGAAGAAAATACACGTTTGTGTGAGAGCAAAAATTCGCTTTCCTTATGAATATATTCTGACAGTACAAAACTTCCCTTTTTTTGGACTGCTTCCAAGAAATAGCATCTTCATCAGCAGCCCAATCTTCAAGTAGGAGTTGAAAAGGCGATAAGCATTATTTGAGTTACTATAGAGAAAAGAAAAGATTAATCATTGGGGAACAATGTCACCATCAGTGGTACCCGGGCTGACAAGGAGACACTAGAATTAGCTTTGTCCACCACCCAAACTCCGTTGAAAGTGAGCATCTGTTTGTATGACAGATATAATGACCACAGGAATAGTCGAGCAGCTTGAAGTGCTGACAAAGCCTTCTCCCTGAATTATAATCCCAGACTTTAAAGACCTCTGAGGCTCTTTGTCATAAAGTTATATTAATATGTAAACTTGACCAATAAAATTTCTGATTTAGTCATGTGTCTCAGATGGTGATTTTTGGCTTTGGCCAAACGCCAGTGTTAGCTTCGCCATTTCACAAGCGTCATTTCCTCAAGTGGTACATTTTTAAAGACCTTGCTTGTCCTGAAAATGACCTTATTTGAGCCTCATGCTTGACAGTGTGGCCAAATGTAAAATTCTAGGTGGGACGTCACTTTCCCACAGAATACGCTGGAAAGCAACGATCCATATGTTCTCTCTTCTAGGGGGACGTTCAGGAAATCCAAACCCATTCCTGGCCCTTTTAATATGACTTTTGTACTCTGCCTCTCTTTAGAAGCTCTTCAGGTTTTTTTGTTTGTTTACAGTGTTCAGAAACGTCGCAGTTTCAGAGAGGTAGTCTTTCATTTTTGTGACAGGCGCCAAGACCATCCTCTCAAATGTGTGAGTTCGTGGTTTTTTTTTTTAATGTTGGGAAAATCCTCTTTATTTCTTTGATAGCCTCCTCTTCTATTCTCTCTCTCTCTCAGGAACTGCTGTTTTTTGGATGTTGGGTTTTTTCTCAGGAAAAAACCGGGGCCACTGGGTCTACACTGCCCACTGGGACCTACACTGGAGAAAATCCGTGAAAATCCAAACGCAAGGTTTTATGTTTATCTCAAACTGTTCCTTATTTGTTGGCGGCGGGGGGGAAACCCTTTACAAAAAGAAGTAGCAGGACTGAGTGGGAGGGGGACGATGGAAACAGAGCTGGAGTCAGCCCCATCCTCTTCCACTGACTCCCCCTTTTCACCCCGACAAGCTCAGGCCTGCCCGCAGAAAGAGAAACCGGCCCGCCCCCCACGGGCCGGCTTCCTTGCCCTCAGCTTTGGGTGATCTCCTGCGAGCCACGTCAGTTTCTGAGTCACTGTCTCCTCATCAGTGAAAGGAAATGTGAAAACTAATACCCGTCTAGCCTACTGAAATCATAGGACCTCCTATTATTTTCAGGTGAGGTGTGAAGAACTTTGGAGAGGAGGGACTTGGAATCAGCCAATCTTGGTTCATGTGGGAGGAATCTTTATTACAGTAACAGTGGAGTCGGTTGTTTTTAAAACACTGTGTGTGTGTGTGTGTGTGTGTGTGTGAGTCTCCAGTGTTCATTTAGTTTCTGAGAGAGCACAGCCTCAAATGACAATTGCCAAGAGGTTGGTTTTCAGCGGGGGAGACTGAACAGCCCCCTCCCTTGATGGCAGGATCGGAAGGCCCAGACTACCTGAGGCACTCATTATGTCACTCGTATGTAAAAAAGCCCAGCCTCTCACAGTTCCAGAGGCCTCGATGTGGAGCTCTGCGTTCTGGCCTGGTTTTGGCACAATCACTACTTCCTGGTTTGAGATCAGAGGCCTGTTGCTGTCATTTGACTGAAAGGACATGGGCACTGTTGGCTTTCTGTCGGGATGACAGAGAAGACGTTTTCATCTCCCCAGCCTGTTCCTCTCTCGTCACTGGTCCCTGGTCCCTGCCACAGCCCCAGCTCAGGCCCAGAGTGTGGTAAAGCTTCCTGCCCCAACCTTCTGGGTGCACCCTCCACGCTGGGCAACCTCACGTTCCCCAAAGCTCTGGTCTGACCCACCACTATCTCACGGTAAACCCCTCCAGGGATTTAGGCCTTACCCTTTAGCCTCGCCTTGCGTTAATAGCCCATCCCTGTTTTAGTTGAAACTGACTATTCCTGTCATTCCTCATTCCGGCCTTTAGAAAAGAATTAATCAAGCCGTTCCCTTTATTTCCTATTTTTCTGTCTTTCCACATTTGGAATGCTCGCGTGCTCTTTCTATGCTTCTGGTAGTTCCCTTCAAAGTTTACTACACGTATTTAACCCAAAATCTTACGATGGGGGGCTCAACCTTCCTCCCCACCCACCCCATTTCTCCCTCTCTGAACTCTCACTCTGCTGTTCCGGGGAAAAACCTATTTTGAGTTTATGGATATAGTGACCACTTACTCACTTACCGTTTTTTTCTGGTCATATCATACCATCCTGTTGGCATCATTTTCTTCCTTGAAGTTTATTCTTTAGAATGGGTCTCTTGGTGGTAAATGCTCTCAGTTTTGCATCCTGTAGATTCTTGGCCCTTATTCTGGAAGAGTCCCTTAAAAAAAAAAAGAAAAAAAAATTTTTTTTTTAAAGATTTTATTTATTTATTTGACAGACAGAGATCACAAGTAGGCAGAGAGGCAGGCAGAGAGTGAGAGAGAGGGAAGCAGGCTCCCTGCTGAGCAGAGAGCCCGATGCGGGACTCGATCCCAGGACCCTGAGATCATGACCTGAGCCGAAGGCAGCGGCCCAACCCACTGAGCCACCCAGGCGCCCCCAATTTTTTTGTTGTTGTTGTTAATTTATTTGACAGAGAGAGAGAGAGAAAGAGAGGTAGCCAAAGAGTGAGCACAAGCAGGGGGAGCAACAAGCAGGCTCCCCGCTGAGCAGGGATCTTGACCTGAGCAGAAGGCAGACACTTAATAGACTGAGCCACCCTTTTGCAGAGGGCACAGATCTAGGTGGACAGCTCTTTTCGCTCGACGGGTTATGGTCAGTCTCCTGGCTTCCATTGTTCTGCTGAGAAGTTGGCTTCCTCCCAACCGTCCTTTTCAGGGGATCTGTGTTTTCTCCCCGGTGACTTTCAAGGTCTTCTCTCTGTCTTTGATGTTTTGCCATTTCAATGCAGTGTGTCTAGGCATGGATTTGGTTTTAGTTTATCCTGCTTCCCATATGTTATGTGTCCTGGATCTGTGGGTTCACAGATCATTCAGTTTGCATCATTTCTGGGATCTCCTCAGTAGCGATCACCTCTGCTCCATCTTATCTTGATTCTCCTTCCAGAACTCCAATCAGGCATAACAGGCCTTGTTCTAGCTTTGATGCCTTTAACTTCTCTTTCGTTTTCCCCATATTCTTGCATTTCTTTGCTGTGCTCTGAATAAATTCCCTTTCAACGTGTCATCTCATCTTCTGTTTAACTTAGTGAATATGGTTGTCATTGCAGTGGTTACACTTTTTATTTTGATAATTTCCATGTCTTTGTTTTTTCAGATATGCCTGTCATTTTTGTGGCCCTTCTGTAGTAAACTTCTCTTTGTAAACTGCATCCTTGCCGGGGATAAGACAGGAAGAGGGGGGTCAAAGAATTTCCATTCACGATGGAAACTTAGAAATCCTCAGAACGAAATGACGGTGTAATCACCACATTTTAAAACTCGTGCAATGCATCATGTGGGATGTTTGGAAACTTTTCTACCTGAAACACCTGCCTCAGAAAAGAGGAAAAGGTGAGAATTACGTAGGTGAGACTCCCCTCCATAGCAGAACCGACACCCCGAAGGAAATAGGAGGTAAATAGAGATAAGCGTGAAAACTAATGAACTCAAAGGGAATGAGGAAAGCTCAAAGCTGGTTCTTCTGGAAGCATGATCTATCCTTACTGTCTTACACCCACGGTTTGGTTTTTACCTCATTAGGCTCCTGATATTGCTCCAGCAAAGGAAGTTCTAATAATTTCCTATAGAGCAAACCTGAATGAACTCTTGGGAGTGCTCATCCACTGGGCCTTCTGCCTGGCCATGGTGTTTCTGACTAGTCCCTAAAGTTCAGATCCAACGGCCTGCTCGGTGTCTCCACTCAGGTTCGTCTAACAGGCCCTTGAAATTTGGTGCGCCCATTCCCGAGCCCCTGACATCCCCGCCCCAAGCCTCACTCCTCTTGCTATTTCCCTATAGCGGAAAGGTCAGCTCTATTGTTTGTTCCTCAAACTGAAAATACTCCCTAAGCCCTCCTTGCTTCCCTCCTTGACCTTTTACGGCCACGATAATCTCTTCAACACACAAAGTCAGATGATCCGAGTCCCCGTTCAAATCCTCCCGTGGCCTCCCATCACCTTTAGAAGGCAACCCAGACTCCTCACCCGGCCCCTGCTGGCCTCTCCACCCACCGTTCCCCTCATTCACAGGTGGCTCCTGCCACCTGGCCATCCGTCAGGCTCCTACCCCAGGTCCTTTGTGCTTGCCGGTTCTCTCTGCAGGGGATATTCTTCCCCCTAGAGTTCCCAGGCTCACTCTGCTGCTTTATTCAGGTCTTTGCTCAAATGTCTCCACCTCAGAGAGGACTTCTTTAATGCTGTACTTGAAGTGGAACACACGGGCCTCCCCTGTATCCACTCAGCTATGTGTCCCCCGCACCTTATTTTAATTTAGAACACTCACCATGGTCGACATGGTGATATGTTTATCCCTCCGTGGGCTGCGGTCCCTGGCCCATCCCCACCCCGTGGAATGCCTACAAGCACTTGGGACTCGATCTGTGCCGCTCTCACCCTGGACTCTCAAGCCTAGCACAGTGCCTAGGACACCATGGAGCTTAATAAATATTTGCTGAATGTGTGCATGGATGATTAAGAGTGAATAAATAGACGAGCTTGGGATACGACAGAGATACAGAAGAGAGTGCAGGGTTGGGGGAGGACGGGTTGTTTTAACTCTCTAAGGCCACCTGCTGCAGAAAGCCTTCCTGACTCCCAGGTGAGGGGTCTTACCCTCGCTGCCCCCAGAGCGTCATGTCTTTTTATGGCATTTATTCTACCTTCGGATATGTTTTGAGGGGGCTCTTCTTGAGAACAGGGACTGACCTTGTTCCTCTCCGCACCCCTGGCGCCCCGCCGCGCTATAGGACAGAAGCTCGTTCAGTGCTTCCTGCGCCAGATGAAACCCACACTGGCTACACTACGTCTACTTGAACCTGGCTTTCATCTAATTGTTAGCCGAGGCACCTGCGCCAAAGCAAGCCAGATCTAAAATTTATTGACAAAAAGACTAGATGGGATAAAGCCCTTTCAAGGGTGAGTTCCCTGATTCAGATCATCTGAGAGCAAAGTAGAAATGGCAATATCGTGATAGGTCCTTGACGCCAGGGACTAAATACAACAATCTTTGTAAATCTTCCAGTAACTCGGCATTAATGATGACCCAGTGTGCTTTGTAAATAAGCAAATGTTGCATGAATGAATTTGACAAAAGCTTCTTGTCTCTCTCTCTCTCTCTCCTCTCTCATTTTTGTGTGTGTTTGCTTCCTATTTGCAAATTGTCTCCAATGACAAACTCCAGGACCCCTTCAAGTTAAATTTTTTAAAAATTCTAGTTCCTTTTTAAGTGGAGGCTGTTGGTTCTTAGGCCCAAGGCGAGAGCTAAGGGAAGCTTCAGTCACCCTGTGGCTAAAGGGGGCTGGGGAGGCTCTGCCCTTTGCAGCTTCTGCTCTCCTGATGTTGCTGGGAACCAGATCTCTTTTGGCCTCTTCTGGCTCCTGGAGGGACCACAGAGACACAAGACTCCCTATCTTACTTTACAGCCTACTGTGTTGGGCAGCAAGCACCTGCTGCGGGCTCTTGAGGGCGCTGGTGGCGGACCTCTCCAGACACTGTCCCTGGGGCCCCACAACACAGAGGAGCTGAGCTGATCCTGACCTGCACTGGGCTGCCGCCGGGGAGGAAGAAGGAAAGGACTAGAGTGAGGGAGGAGCAGCCTGTGCTATATAAATCACAGGTGTTTGCCAAGTGGAAAAATACCCAACCCTCAGAATGTTTCATTTTATGTTTCTTAGAAACATTTCATTAGAGGAGGAAAATGAAACCATGCCCGCAGAAGCCAGGTGTGACCTGCTTCCCTCCATCCTGCACGCCCAGGGCTACCTTTCCTGGGCACTTGGGCTGAAGGGTGCCAGGCCCTGAACCCCCAGGGCAAATGGCAGGCCTTTGTGTCACGTGCTGCCCTTGTGAAGAGGTTATCCTTGACGTGCCTGAGAGGCCTCTGGTCCTCTGCTCATTCCAGAGCTCTCTGGGGACCACATCGTGCTCAGTGTAGCTTCTAGAAAGCTCCTCTTCTGTTGCTCCTTCCTCCAGGCCCCCAAGGAGACTGTCTGAGCCGGGTGTCTGAGCTCTTGGCTGGGCAGACTGGAGCTCCAGCTGGACTCCTCTAGCTCTGGCCACACACTTGGACCAGGATGGGGAAGAAGGGACCCACCCAGCCCTGAAGGAAATGGCAGGGTCCCTGTCACCTTCCCAGTGGGCACTGGCTCTGGGGGCAGGTTGGCTATGTGCTGTGACCTAAGGTGGCTGGAGCCGTGCCCACAGGCAGGCTCTGTCAGCCGTTGTTGAGGTGGTCCCATCTAGTGGTTAGCAGTACATGCTCTCATCTCAGAGGACCAAGGGGAAGCTACTAAGGCACTCAGAGTCTCAGTTTCCTCATCTGAACACGGGAGTGACCCTAGCACCTACCTTGTGCTTTGTTGTGAGGATTACAAAAAAGGATGCCTGTGATGTGATTATCGGGGTGCCCCTCATTTCGGAGGGCCATGGGATACAAGGGTATAACTGTCAAGCTGAATAACAGGGGCCTGAGTGACAGAGCGATTCCTTGTTCCCATAGGAGGGAGGCGGCCGCCCTGGCCTGGGAAAGCTTCGGAGGTGAGGAGTCTGTAGAGCAAGGCTGGGGCGGGGATTCGTCGGCCTGGCCTTGGGATGCCGTGTGGGACAAGCTATTTGATCCCCACGACCACCCTCTTGGAGGTGTATTACTATCCCATTTCTCACATGCGAAGACACCGCCTTCGGGATGGTAGATCCGTGGCCTGTGGTCGCACAGTGAGTGCGTACCGGACCTGGGGTTTGAAACTCAACTTAAAAGCTTATTGGTCTTTCCTATTGTTGCTGCTCCCCACACCCGGACGGCCTTCCAAGTTTTAGGGAATCCCTTGAGGTGTGAGTCCCAGTGGGCAAGGCTCCTTCTCCCTGCTTAGTCAGAGTGAGCCACTGGACCCCTTGTCACTATTTACCCCAAACACAGACTTCCAACCCCGCACGGGGTTCCAGAGCAAGGGGTCACGGAAAAGGAGTCACGGTGGCCCCACAGTGCGGGCTGTGTCTGCCAGGGGGCTCCTGTTGGGGGGTTTCAGCAGCTGGCTTCCTGAAGGCCTGGTTCCCACCAACTGTCCTAGCCTGTGCCTCCAGCTTCCTCCTGCAGGTGGCCTGAGTCCCCGCGTATCCTTGTCAAAAATACCCTTTCATTTCCGCGGCCAGAGTCAGCTCCTGGTCCTTGCATGGAAGAAACACTGACAGACACAGGCCCAAAGCCACATCAGGTGGCTCTTCGAGGACGTCTACCTACCTTGACGAGGAAAAGGAGTAGGGGCTGCATCAGGCCCTCCGTGCAGGACAGGGGTGTTGTTGGCTGCCTTTGACCTCAGCCTTTCGGGCTGGAAGTGCCCTTCACTAGGTGCCGGATCTTGAATTGGGCCCCGTACCCTGAGCTTCGCTGCAGTCAGGAGACATGGCAGTTCGGGAGGTTAGGAGCCAGCCCTGGACACCCAACCCCCACCGTCAACAACCCCCTTTACCCATATATACCTCATGCTCTTCCGCACGCACAGTACCCACTTCCCCACATCGTCTCCTCCATCCCCGGACACACACTGCCTGTGTCCGTTTCAGGGTCCTCTGGCTCCTCTGGCCCAGGTTATTTCTCTCCCCTGTCAGCCCACTGAGCTGCCCATTCTGGGGCCAGTAAAAGTGGGAGGGGTGAGGCAGGGCAGGGCGAGTGAGAGGCTAGAAAAATGAGCAGCCGTGGCATGGGCATGGAGGGGCTTTGCGTGCCCTGCTGAAGTCTGGCCTGTGAGCACAGACAGCCTCCGAAATGCAAGGTCAGATGTGAGACTCTGGGGTGCCCCCGCCAGCTCCTGGATCCCAGAGGTCAACAAGGCAGAACCCTGGAAGGCCCTGCTCCTGCTTCCACCTGAGCCCGTGCTTTTCTTCCCCCTCCTCCTTGGGGTGCCCCAGGGCTTTCTGCTTTCCCAGCGGGTGCGGGGCTGTGAAGGGAGTGGATGAGCCAGCATCCTGCGTGTTGTATTCTCTCCTGGACCTTCAGAGAGGACAGCCTGAGCTGCCCCTCCCCAGCCTGGGGTTGTAAGGAGAGACTTTGCCTTCATATCTGCCTCTTCTGTGCTCAGGGCAGCGCCCAACAGTGTCCCACAGATGCGTGGAGGACTGAGGGGGAGCCCGAAGGACAGGGAACCCAGGTGGGCAGCTGAATTTGATGCCCCCTCTAGCACAGCGGAGGAGTGTCCCAGCTGTTTCTGCCCTATCAGCAAATGTCCTGCGGTCCAAGGCAGCCTTGAGTGTGGGCCTGATTCTTAGGGTTTCACACCTCCTGCATTTGGGTCTGATGATCTCCTGCTGGCTTCCAGTTCCCAAATGCTTTTAAAAGTGATTTTTCTTTCCTTTTTAAAATTCCACTCAGCATTTTAAATGGTTGCGGGCCTGAGCGTTGATGGAAGCCGGTGGATGGAGTTGTTACCATAGATGATAAAATGAGGCGGTTTCCCTAACTTTCCATGTTCCCCCTTCTCTGGGAAACTACTTCTTATGCTTTCTCTTGTCTCCTTTCTCCTTAAATCCCCACACCTTCTTCCCCATCCCCAGTCTGAGAGTGGCCTCCAGTCCTAGCTTACCGGGAGAACAGAAGCAGGAGGAGGACAGCCCCCACCGGCCCTCGCCTCCCATTCTCCCGCCCACATTGCCCGACACCCCTGCCGCGCTCCGCGCCGGGCGCAAGGACCAGCCTCCACCTTCTCCTGGGAGGGAGGCTGCGGCCTCCTCCTGCGCCCCTGACCGCACAGCCGTTGCCCACCTAGAGCCTGGCTGCATCAGAGTCTCCCTCTGTGGGGATGTTTCCGTGGGAACACGAACAAGTCGTAGTATCTCCTCAAAGAAAATCTGTCCCTGTCCTGTCCCTCTTGTGTCTGGCGACCTCCTGCTTTAAGGCTCCTCACTGCGGCAAAACTCCTTTAAAAAGCTGGTGACGCCGTGTCCTCCTCGGACCCCACCCCGAGCTGGATTTTGTCCCCCACCTACCCACCCACCCAAAGACGCAGTTTTGTCAAGGTCACCAATGATTTCCGTGGTCAGCTGCCGAGCCCCGTGGTCAGTTCTCAGCCCTGGTTTTCCTAGAGCCGCCCGGGGGGGTGGCGTCTCACCGACGGTGTTCCCTTGCTCTCAGGCTCTCCCGGGGCTTCCCAGGGACCCCAGCCCTGGAGATCTCAGTGAGCACACAGCCCCTGGTGAGCTCAGCGCGTCTATCGGGCGCAGGGTGCCCCCGGCACCGCAGGCCAAAGTTCCGCACTCCCCGCGCGGCCCCGCCCCCCGCCCCCGCCCCAGGCTCGCGCTGCCCACTATTTACATTCCCCCTTTCCCCACGCTCTTCCGTGTCCAGCAGGAACTGCATGTGCACACGAGCAGGGGCCTCAGTGCACCCATCCCATTCAGTAAGTGGTAACCCCATTCTGCTGGGTGCTTGGGTCACATGAACCGACCTTGACTTCTTCCATTCACCATCATCACCAACGAGTGAACAAATCATGTTGGCTTCACCTGCAGAAGACTGACCAAATCACGGCCCTCCCTGTGGGTCTGAGTCACCATAGTTCCCCTCCACCATTATTTCAGTAGACTCTTAACTGCCCCCAACACTGGGTTCTCCAGACTGACCAAAACTATAAAGCCATCCTGTTTCCTTCGCTCAGTCATCCAGGGCTCCATCTGGCCTGGAGGAAAAGCCCAGCTCTTTGCAGCAGATCGCAGGTCTCATGTGATGGGCAGGAGGGTAACTGTGGGGTCAGCCCCATGCTCGCTGCCACAGACGGCCAGGCAGGCCCACCTCGGAGGTCTGGTGGCTGGAAAAGGCACTCTCGTCCTTGTCTTAAACATGACCTTGTCTGAAATACGACCTTCCCTTTCCCTAGAATGCCCTTCCCTGTTTGCTGCAGCCGGACTCCTACCTACCACATCCAACAAGCTTCTCCCTCTTCCAACTTCAGTCCAATGCATCCTCTCTGTGAGCGGGAACTAGGGTGGCTTTGGTTCCTCTGCACTTCCCTGCGGCCCTGTCTACTCCCAAGGGTGCAATCCCTGCCCTCAGACCTCCTCCTTGCTTAGGAAAATTCACTTCCCTTGCTCAAGGGCCTCCTTCGCAAACTACCCCCTGCCCCCGGAAATGCTCTCTTCCAAGCTCTGGTGTCAGCCGCTACACAGGTTTGCTAGAAAGCATGCTTTTTGCCTTTCTGGCGCACCTTCTAGCCCAGCAGGTCCACCCGCGTTAGAGTTGGTGCAGGATCTCCAGCGCCAGACATCGTTCTTGGCACATAGACGCTCAAATGTTTCAGGGAAAAATAATTCCAAAAGGAGTTAAGTGGAGTTGTATAAATACAAAACATGGTGAGCAATTATCATATGACTTACAGAATTCTGCAATGTGTCCCATGGGATCTAAAATCACTAGTAGGGTTCAAATTAGAATTTTTCTAGGTCTCTCTTCTGATCGGAGATATTTCCCATCTTTCAATAACTCGTACCTATTAGGTCAAAAGCCTTAAAAGAAGGGAAGGGTCATATTGGGCGGGAAATGTTAAAGGGTTTTTCAGGCGACATCTGTCTTCTGTTTGGCAAACATTCCGTGGTGAGCTTGGTGTCGGTGGGGCATGAGCTCCGGGGCTGGAAGGACTGTGTCGGAGCCACTGGAGGTCCCAGCGAGTCCTTAGTCTCACTTTGTCCCGCAGCCAGGAGCTGTGGCATCCTCTGTTAGCCAGCGTTAGGGTATACTGAAAAACATAAGCGAGAGGTTTCACCACAGCCCCAGCCTCCCAAGCTCCAGCCGGCTGAAGAGCAAATGAATATAAAGAAAAGAAATTGAGATGACTGCCCTCTAGTGGTGTGCATTTCTGGCTTTCTACCTCTGAACTGTTTCAAAACAACCTGCCCACGCTCTTTTAGTTTGGAGTCATCCAAAGTTTTGATGAATATTTTTGAAAGCTATTTCCGGGGGAGTCCTTTAACCACTTCCTAAATACATTCTTCTTTTTTTTTTTTTTTTTTTTTTCTCTCCTTGCAGATGGCTGAACCCAGGCTTTCAAAAGGGAGAGCCACTGCCAGGACCTTGGTGGGGGGGTCCCCATGGGCCTAGCCTGGGCCATGGGCAGAGCAGTCTTCGGGTCTGAAAAGGACTGCAGGGCAGGAAGGTTTTATGGGTCTCTGGGATATGGATGTCTTTTCTCAAGTTCAAGGCTAATCTTCCCACTTTTGAAAATCATACCCCCTGGCTTCTTCAGCTATCTTTGCCTAATCAGATAGCTCCTTTCCCCTTAGCTTCACTTCAGTTTAAATGTTAGTGACCTGAAGAAACGATCTTGACCATCCTCCCCACTCCAAGCCTGTCCTAAGCTTAATTACACGCTCCTCCTACCACACAGAACACACAATGACTTCCTCTACTAGAGCATTTGTCATAATATTAAGCAGTCCAAGTCCCTCCCTAGATGAGGGTGATTTATTTTAGTCCCTTCCTAGATGAGGGTGATTGATTGACTGATTGATTTTTTAAAAAAAATTTATTTGTCAGAGAAAGAGTGAGCAAGTGAGCGAGCACAGGCAGAGGCAGAGGGAGAAGCAGGCTCCCTGCTGAGCAAGGAGCCCGATGCAGGACTCGATCCCAGGACGCTGGGATCATCACCTGAGCCGAAGGCCGAGGCTTAACCAACTGAGCCACCCAGGCATCCCTGTTTATTTATTTTGATGTATATATCTTTGAAGCTTTTTAGAGCTCTGGAAACGGTGGGTAGAAGCTCGATAAATGTGTGTGGAATATATAACCATCCCAATTATCTTCTGCATCACAAATTTTCTAGTCCAGCTTTCTGCTCCTGCTCCCTTCCCGCTCTGTGCGGGCGGCAGTTGTACCAGAGGCAGGGGAAGCTGGGAGCCGACACTTGATTTGGGGTGCAGAAAACATGCCCTTAGGCATTGTTAGAGACAGAAGCCACCTCAGGGGCAAATGAATGGGAAAGGTGACCCTGCTAGCTTGAGGTCTGGGTTCTGGTTGGGACAAGAAACAAATTGGCAGGCACATTGGCTAGAAATGTCCCAGGGAGATGGATCCAGGGAATCCAGACTATAGCTTGCCACACATCCTGAGCGGGGAGGGGGGGGCACAAAAGCCGGGCAGAGCACACATTCAGGGGAGACCAGAGGGAGCTCTGGACATTCATGGCTGAGTGACACAGGCAAAACACACATACAAGGGCCCAGGGTTAAAAGCTAGGGAAGACTTGTCAACTGCCTGAATGTTAAATGTGTTCCCCAACCCCCACACAGATCTGGTGGCAAAAGGTAGAAACTCTTGCCAGCTAAAGGTATTTGAGGACAACTTTTGTTATGCAAATTGTTGACCCCCCACCCCCCAAAGCTATGCCGACACAGAGATGACTCCAGGAAGCCAGATCTAAAAATACAAACAAGATATAGGAGCGCTGGGTGGCTCAGTGGGTAAAGCATCTGCCTTCAGCTCAGGTTATGACCCCAGGGTCCTGGGATGGAGCCCTGGTCAGGCTCTCTGCTCAGCGGGGAGTCTGCTTCTCCTGCCTCTCCCTCTCCAATAAAAAAAAACATTAAAAAAAAATGTTTAAATAAAAAATATATATGAACAAGATTTAAAAATACAAAACTGAGCAGAAACATAAGTGGCCAGGAAAGATCATCTCCACACAATTAGTCCAAGGAAATCATTGAACAAATAAAAACAGCAGTAGCAACAAGCACCTCCTCCTCGGGTAGAGAACAGAGCAGAATCCAGAGCTGCTACAAAAATATATTACCTAAAATGTCCATTTTTTTCTTTCTTTCTTTCGTTCTAGGATTTTATTTATTTAGTCATTTGAGAGAGAGAGAGAGGACAGAGGTAGGAGAGAGGAGCAGAGCAGGAGGGACAAGCCAACTTCAGGCTGAGCGCAGAGCCTGATTCAGGGATCGATCCAATAACCCTGAGCAGGTGCTTTGTTCAGCACCTGCGCTGAAATCAAGGGTTGGGTGCTTAACTGACTGAGCCACCCAGGCACCCTTAAAATGTCCATTTTTCAATAAAAAAAATATAAGATATACAAGCAAACTTAAGAGTGAACTATTATTGGGGGGGGGGGAGAAGTCAATAAATACTACCTCTGCTCCTGACATCCCCTCCACTAATGCCAGCAGCACTCCCTCTCCCCCGCAGTCATGACAACCAAAAACACCTTCTAATATTGCCAAATGTCTCCTGGGGGAAGTAGGGCAAAAGCAGCCTGAGTGAGAACCACTGCCCTAAAGCAATACTAATCAACAGAATGTGGTACTGGCACAAGGAAAGACATAGATCAGTGGAACCAATATTAAGAATCCGGTAATAAAATCTTACCACACATTTATGATCCATTGATAGTTTACAAAGGTGTCAAAGCAATTTAATAGGGAAAGAGCAGTCTTTTCAATAAATAGTACTAGGATAATTACTCACATGCAACAGTGACTTTAGACCCTTACCATACATGAGAAATGAACTCCAAATGCATCCTTGACCTAAATGTCAGAGCTAAAATTATAAAACTTTTAAAAGAAAATGTTAAGTCTAAAGTTTCTGTAACCTTGGATTAGGCAACAAAAAGACAATCCTTAAAAGAAAATCTTGATAAACTGCCCATTATCATAATCAAAATATTTTGTATTTCAAAATACACCCTTAAAAATGAAAGGACAAATCACGATGTTAAAGAAAATAAATACAGAATATATAAAGAGCTCTTACAACGCAATAAGATAAACAATCCTAGTTTTTAAGTGGGCAAAATATTTGAAAGGACGTTTTACAAAAGATACATAGATATTTACTCATTAGTCACTAGGGAAATACAAATTAAAACGACACTGAGAGACAACTTCACACTCACTCAAATGGCTATAAGGAATGAGAGAGAATAGCAAGTGTTGGTGGGGATCTGGAGAAGCTTGTGAGAAGCTGGTGAGAATGTAAAAACAGTATGGAGGACAATCTAGCAGTTCCTTAGAGTTATACATAACTTTACCCACCAGTTCCATTCCTAAGTGCATATCCAAGAGAAATGAAAAACTATGTCCACACAGACTTGTCTGCAAATATTCATAACAGCATTATTCACAATAGCCAAAGAAGGGAGACAATCCATGTGTTCATTCGTTGGTGAGTGGAGACACAGTGATATGTCCATACAATGAAGTTATTTCCAGCAATCAAAAGGAACACTGATAAAGTATAAATCAATCAAGCAAGCAAGCAAGCAGGCTTGAAAACTTTGTTATGCTGTTAAAGAATCCAAGTGCAAAAGACCACATGTGAATGATGCCATGCATATGAAATAGCCAGGAAAGGCAAATCTATAAAGACAAACATAGATCACCGGGTGTCAGAAGCCAGGATAGGAATGAAGGCTGCCTGTAAGTGGGCACGCTGGGTCTTTATGGACTGAGAGTGTTGTATACCCCTGTTACTTCCCACTTGCGGTGGGAAAGCCTGATGTAAATTGCACTTCAAGAACGCTGGTATTTTTTTTAAAAAGAAGCAAATATCAAAAAATGAATTCTTATACTCTTACCCCACAAAGATAATAGCCACATTCAGTGTACATTTTTTGCTGGGTTTTAGAAAAAAAAATTGTTTCTATATTTTTTAAACTGCTTGGTTAAAATAAACTGCTTTGTTCATCTATATCATGAACATATTTGGTTGTCATTAAATTTTTTATGACAAAACTGCACAAGTCTTATTTCATAGAATCCTGAATGGTAAAACTGGAAAACCATCTTAAAGATTATCTAATGCCTTCATATTACCCCTTTTGGTTTTAATTTCCTTATGTATAAAATAAGAAGGTAGAACTAGATGGTTTTCTTGGGTCTCTTCTGCCCTAACTGCCCTTCCCCCCACCCTTTTTTTCTTTTTTTAAGTAGGCTCCACACCCTGAGTGGAGTACAATGCTGCAACGTGAGGCTTGAACTCATGACCCTGAGATCAAGACCTGAGCTGAGATCAAGAATCAGACACTTGGGGTGCCTGAGTAGCTCAGTTAAGCATCTGCCTTCAGCTCAGGTCATGATCCCAGAGTCCTGGGATCGAGCCCTGCATCAGGCTCCCTGCTCAGTGGGAAGCCTGCTTCTTCTCCCACTCTCTCTGCTCTTGCTGTGTCTCTGTCAAATAAATAAGTAATATCGTTAAAAAAAAAAAAAAAAGATCAGACTCTTAATCAACAGAGCCACCCAGGCAACCATGCCAGACCAGGTACGTGGATTTTTCTCAAGTGAAAATTCTCTTGAAAATCCTATACTATACTCTTTTTACCAACAAGAAAATTGTGATTTTCTGGGTGTTAAGAAATTGACATTTTTGGAGGGGGAAGGGAGAACAGGTTTAATGGTTACAGAGATGTGTTGGAAGTGATGAGGAAGTTTTGGAAATAGTGATGTTCACACAACATCGTTAATGTAACTATTAAGGCCATGGCACTGTACCCTTAACACTGGTTAAAATAGCACATTTTATATTTTATCACAAAATTAAAAAAAATTGTGTTAGGTCAGCCAACAAGATGCTCTCATCTTACACATTATGCCAATTCCATCTCAGTAAAGCTTTTTAAAAAAAACATATGGGTTCCATGCTTTTTAAAAAACAGCTTTACTGGGGCACCTGGGTGGCTCAGTCATTGAGCGTCTGCCTTCGGCTCAGGTCATGATCCAAGTGTCCTGGGATCGAGCCCCACATCGGGCTCCCTGCTCAGCAGGAAGCCTACTTCTCCCTCTCCCTCTGCTGCTTCCCCTGCTTGTGTTCCCTCTCTCACTGTCTCTGTCAAATGAATAAATAAAATCTGAAAGAAAGAAAAAACAGCTTTACTGAGATAGAAATGGCATAAGTGGGTACAAACTTAAGCTGCCTATGACTTGATATGCAGTATGTATTGTGCAATGACCAGCACAATAAACTTAGTTAACATACCCACCATCTTACATACTTTTTGTGTAATGAGAACATTAAAATCGACTTTCTCAGCAAGTTTCAAGTATGTAATACAGACCTGTCAACTGTAATCACCATCCGTACGTTACATCCCCAGAACTTCCCTTAGATGTGTGACCTGTGGCCAGTATTTTCATTTCCCCCACCCTTATCCCCAGTAATCACTCATCTATGATGTTTCTATGACAAACCCATTCTCTTAACATGAATGTTACCTGCATGTTGACAGTCTTTTCTAACCTAATAAAATGGTGATGGAAATTTCAGGTATCTGGCAGAGGCCCAGATTTTATCAGTCCCAGTTACCCAGAGACCTTCTCTTCTTTTACCTGGTCCTGTTTTAGTTGCTCTTGAAGAGGTAAGTCTGCAATGAATTTTGATGTGGCCACAATGTATATTCCCTTGTTTGAAATTTTGATCGAGCTGAAATCCACTGTGCTGGAAAGAACGAGACCCTGGTTGTAAACTAGTTGTTTCAGGTTTTACTGCTACTTTCTTTGATGCCACATGGGCTCAGGGTTTTAGATATCCTGTGTCTTTACAGTGTCAAGAGATTAAACCGCTAAAGTCTAGCAGATCCTATTCCTCAAGCCCCCTCAAAGCCCGTCTTTGCTCAAGAATCAGGTCAAATTTTAATGTCACGGACTGAGATCCAGTGATTAAGGGAGCATTTAAACTTGATGACCTCAGAGGGTGGACTGGATCTTAGCGGTACCAGGCACGGTAACCCTGGAAGACTGTCAGTTCTCAAAACCAGATGGAGTGAAAACTACCCCTTACAGGGGCACCTGGGTGGTTCAGTCGGTTGAGTCTCCAGCTCTCAGCTTGGGCTCAGGTCATGATCTCAGGATCCTGGGACTGAGCCCTGCGTTGGGCTGGCTCCCAAACGGGGAGTCTGCTTGAGATTCTCTATTTCTCTCTTTCCTTCAGCCCCTCCCCTCCACATGCACTCTCTCTCCAAAACAAGTAACTCTTTTTTAAAAAAATCAATAAACCAATAAATGTTAACGATTAGCTGAACCAAAAGAAATGCTCTCTGAAGCTAGGAGACTGGAGACTGCCAGTTACTATAAAAGCCAAAGTTGTCATGCAAGTAGGAAGACTGAACTCGGTTGGCATCAGTGGGTACGAATGAAGAGTAAACAGACTTTCACTTAAGGAACATCTTTATTTGATCTTTAATATACAATATTACCTTTAATTTATAAAAATTACATATGGAGGACATGACTGGAAATCAGTTCAAGAGCGGCCAGTGGGTACCGATCTGGGGGTTATACTCACCCCGCTTACTAATTAAGGGAAAAATTTTATCAGTGAATTTGAGACCAGTGAGATTGAGGAATGGCATTTCAATTTCCAAATCCAGGAATTAAAATGTGGGATACCTTATTTAATTAATCCAAAAAAACTAATTTGTTTTCTAAGAAATAATTTTTCCCAAGAGTGAGCTGACCTTCTCTCCATGGAGTGTCCCAGAAAGCAATTTGCCGTAGAATTCTGTAGAATTCGGTAGCAGCAAGACATTTGCGATAAAAACCCTGTGCATATTAACATGCATAGATGTGGGTTTCTGTGTGTGTGTGTTTGTGTGCTCTCACACTCACACCCACGGAACTGAAGCACTCTGCACAGGCTGGACCTAGAAAGGCAGCTCATCTACAGGCTTCCTCTCCTCTAGAATTTCCAAAGAGTGAAATGCCTATTTGATAAACCCACTAGTGAAACTTCTCTCTGTCATGATGGCTGGTGCACTGCAACATATATACTAGTACTATGGTGTCGTGTAACTTGGAGTAATTTCATGAGTGCTGCAGGGCTCAAGCAAAGTTTAAAAGAGATGAACTGCTCAGTCATGGAAATAGACTGACGCTGAGGGATGCTTTCTTTCATTTAGATATGAGGCATACTGACATTCTGAAATAATGCAATGAACTTGTTAAGGATCTGAGGCAAGTTATCCAGTAAGAGAAAAGGGAACTCTCCTTCTGGATTTCTCTCTCCTCTGCACTCAGATTTAGGCCGTTCTAGAGGGAATAGGCAGCACCATTCTGCAGTCTGAAAAAGGAAGAGTGGCTTGCCAAATGGCGAATGAGGCACATAACCCATTTTCTGTTGCTTCAAATTTTCCAAGAGATTGGCTTTTGCAGCACAAAGGTCAGAGATTTTATCATATTCCCCTTGGAGGGACCTGAGAGTCCTCAAGGGGTGGGGGGAGATCTTGCATCTCCAACAAGCCGGAGTCCTGGTCCAAAGGTTAACGAGCAGGCCCAACTTGGAGAAACTACAATATTTTGACACCACAGAGACCCTCCTTATCACATGGGGTGTCTGGAACCATAGCATTAAATGACAAGGCAAGGAAACTGGCTGACAGCACACCCCCCCGAACACACCACCAGCAGCAACAACAACAACAAATGCTTCTTTCATGATGGTCCTATCAGATTGAAACCTGAACAGACGCCACAAGAGTAGATCTACTTTCAAGACAACAAAATACAGAGCTCTTGGTTACACAAACCCATACAATCATACATACACACAGTCTTTTTGCTTTGAAAATGAATTATGTAACTCAAACAGAGAAAAGATACATAAGGATCTTACAGAAATTATACTTGGGATCAAAGGTTAACAACTATGACCCATGGGCCAAATCCAGCTATGTTTTTATAAAGTTTTATTGAAGCACAGCTACACCCCTTCATTTACGTATCATCTATACCAGCTTTCATGTTCCAATAGCAGAACTGAGTAGTAGAGCTAGGCCACTGTATGGTGCACAAAGTCTAAAGTCTTTATTATCTGGCCCTTTACAGAAAAGCTCGCTGACCCTTTACAGATCAAAGAATGTTTCCATCATGATCTGAATGAGCTGAAGTAACAGAAGATCATCTTCACCTGTGTTCTTGAACCAGAAAAGTACATTAAAATATTTCCACATCATATTTGGCTACTCAACCATTCTGCTTAGAATCTGTGTAGCCAAAACTAGTTAACAACTGTGTTTGTTAACAAACACAGACAATATTAAAAATCTGTGTATAATTGTATTTATGCATAATATCTATGTAAAGAATGGAAAGATACGAGCTAGAGAATTTGAAGGAAAGGAGACCTAATGAAAAAGAAAAACTCAAAATACGATTACTAGAAACTTGTTATTTGGAATATTTTAGTATATTTTTCTTTATATTAAACAGCACGGGACCATGACCAGGGCCCTCAGAAGAGCAAGAACAATTTACAACTGCAGATTTTACCCATGACTTATGTGACAAAATTTTTTGAATAGAAAATAACCAGCATTTCTAGAAAACATTAATTTTTGATTATATAATTAAAGAGATATAGCAAAATAAGAATGTTTTTATTTCTAAAGTAAATATTTTAGTCAACGTTGCATCAGAAGTATTTCTTTGACATTTTCCAAGAGATTTTAGTTATTAACCACAATTACAGTTGTTAGTATTATATAGTGACACATTGCTTAAAATATATTATAAACCATTTTTTCCTCTTTAATTTAAATGAAATATAAAATTAAGGATTTTGTGACATAATTCATACTGGAAAACATTTAAAATGGTATGAATTACTCTTACACAGAAAATGCCAGCAGAATCACAAAACGTTCTAATGCCTGAGAGTGCCTGGCGCGATGCTCGGCACCTGCCGAGGGACTCCACGTTTGTTCACTCATTCTCTCATTCACTCGTGCATTCATTCACAGAAATTCAGGCTGAAGGGAAAACTGCGTAGCGAGGATGGCAAGCACAGTCTTATCAACAAATCGGTAGCTCGGACAAAGACTTTGGCAAAGGAGAGTGGAGATGAGAAGCTGATGGTCACAGTTCCAAACTGCTTGGTTAAGATCTACCAAGGGCAGCCCAGGGGTGCCTTAGCTGACATCACAAAGAAATTAGGGCCAACATTTCCACAAGAGGAACACATTCCTCCAATACCCAGGCTTCACTCTTCCATACAAA
Organism: Mustela putorius furo; assembly: GCF_011764305.1. NCBI lineage: Eukaryota > Metazoa > Chordata > Mammalia > Carnivora > Mustelidae > Mustela > Mustela putorius. Next base: position 4,413,948 of record NW_025421424.1, read on the forward strand.
TAACTGCTCAAAGACAGGCGTTAAGTGGGTGTCAGACAAAACAGTACATACATGCAACCCACCAGAAAACAAGAACCCTCTGACGGGGGCCTTTTTTTCTGCAGAGATGACTTTTTGTTAGGGCTGCATTTGCTTGGCTTAAACAACTTTAGACTGGTTTTAACAAAAAAGTATGGACTCTAAAACTGTAAAAGAGAAATGCAGGAAGTAGAGGGGGTGTTCAACACCTCTGTTTTTTTTTCTTTTATGTACCAACTGATCTATGTACTTAGCACATTTGTGCCAAAGGCACAAAGTGAGATGTCAGCTCTCTGAAGAGGCACCTGGAAAGGAGCATCTGTAGGCTCTTTGTGAAGGTCTTATACATGTAACGAGTATTTTAACCTGAGTAATAGGTCTACAAAATGCAAAGGACGGTAGGTAAGGGACTGTAGAAAGTAAATATACTCTTGGAAACTAAGTGGAATATGGGATAAGGGTTGATCCTGCAGGAAATAATTTTTTAAATCTGTTAAACAAAACAAAACAAAACAAAAACAAAACATGACACTGGCAAGTCATTTGTAGCTGACTTTAATTGCCTTTGGTATTCAGAGAAAGAAACAATGGAAACATTGTGAGAAGAGCTAGTCTTCTCTCATCACAGGGAAGGGAGCTGGCGGTGGTGAACACCCATCCCCTGCTCCTCTCAGATTTTTCATTTGGGCGAGGACTGGCCATGCTCCGGCACCTCTCCGCCCCCCTTAAGCCCCAGTCAGCCCAGACCTAGAAACCCAGCACTGGCAGGGAGGCGGCTCGGTCTTCTCCTTCCTTGAGAGGCTCCCGGGAGCCCAAGGAGGCCCCTTTACTCTGCACACTTCTGAACAAAGTGTGGGTGGGTTCCCTGCCAGGCACCCAGTGGCTGTTTGCTACCTCAAGTTGTTCACACTTTTTAGGGACTCGTAAGTGGACTTGTGCTATTTTTCAGAGGAAGGCCAACACATTTTGAGAAAAAAATACTCTCCCTTTCTCAAGTTAGTTATCTACCCTTCTCATTTAAAAATTTCAATCTTTCAAATAGTAAAAGATATAATTTAAAAATGTGTGCTAAAATTTAACTCTCTTAAAAACGTAAATAATGCACCGACTCCACATCCTTATTTTATAGATATACTGAGAAAAAGGGGCATTTACCACTTACGGGTCATCTCCTAAATCGTGAGGATTGTTTGACTCTTGGTGGCATAAGATGATCACCCCTAGAAAATAATTATACTAATTTATTAAATCTTTTCTCCAATTTAAATCTACTACATGCTAAAAGGTTACACAGAAAAGCTATCAAAATAAGAAAATATGCCTTCAGAATTCCAAGATGGGCTTCTTCCCTAAACACTGTTTCATGAAATCTCCAAATTCAGAGTAAATATTAGACTAGTTACACTGCTCCCAACTTTTATTGTCAGTGGAAGCTGTTTGTATTAAATGTAAAGAAGAAAACGTGTCTTGCACTGTGACATAAACTCAAGGGACAGAAAATTTATAAGCATACTTATCTTACAATACAGTTCTTGAAAAAATTTAAGTTCTTCCCCCCCCAAATATAAAGAAATAGTAATTTCTTTAAAAATAAGTATCACTGCAAAATCTATTGATGGTAAGAGAAACTCCCTTAGATATATCCCGAATTTAGTTAATATGATTAATTATACCACATTTTTTTCTGTTAAAAATTACTTTGAAGCTCTTCTTTGGATTTCTATAAATACCCTTACAGAAAATAAAAGCTGAATTTTATTTTTTACATAAAGTATTTGTGAAAAGCTCACTCATCTGATGAGATAATAAATAAAGGATGCCCTGTTCCCATTCCAGATAGAGCATTTAAGCAAGTTTCATTGTATTTTGTTTTTTGATTTAATAGGTTGTAAAAGAAATTTGGGTAAATTCAGAGCTGCGTAATAGCATGGTGAATTTTGCCAAGCCACGTAAAGTTGATAAGTTGAGGGATTTTACTAAATTTATAACAAGGTTAAAGTGGATCAAGTTCACTTGGTAGATTTGCTGGTTTGGAAAAAAAAAAAAAGTCTCCTCCCAACAAAACCTCTTAGAACAGGTTTCAAGGCGACAAACTGTAGCGATTCCCCCACTTTTGGTCATGCTACCAACACTAGACTGATCAACATGCACAAAATCCCAAACCCAGGCTCATAAGTAGTGGTTATGATAAATACCAGTTTCAATGATTCCATATGGAGACAAAGACTTGAAGAGTATTCTTTGTGAGATCGTGCTCCCAGAGAAAATTAAATTTAACCAAGAAATTTCAATGGGATACACTGGGATCTGAAATGGTTGCCAGTCTGGTCGTCCAATGGGGAACTTGAAAATTGAAACAGGGACAGGTACTCGGGTTTCTTTTTCCAGTCTTCATTGCTCTTGATGTAGTTCCACCGTTCTCAGTCTGTTCTAGTTCCTTCCATTATTAAAAATGGAGAAAAGGGGGAGAACCGGTAAGTAAATATTTGATTTGAAAGCTGCTCCGCTTTGGAAGGAACACATATAGAATTGGTTCCCAAGGCCATTTCTCACTCCCACAAGGTGCTCCACATTCTTGGCTTATTCTTAGGCAGTCCAGACTCCAGACTCCGGAACTCTAAAAACAATCTAGTAGTAACAGGCAAAATTTCCCTTGTGACCATCTCTTTATGAATCCAAGCACACCAGGTCTTTGTCTTATACATACCAGAATATGTTTTGGTCAGGTATAAAATGGAATCATTTCAAAGTTGAGATATCTACAAGTTGAAAAGTCCTGTGGGGCACAGTCATGTTTCACCCTGCCATGGTGACTTACGAGGTCCAGGTTTCCCAAAGCCCCCTCTCCAGACTAATTTCTGTAGTGGTCCATGTAAACAAAATACAGGTGAGAATGGTCTTTCTGGAGCTGCTTTCATCGAACAGCAGGATTTCCTGAAAGTGTGGTGTTGGCTAAATGTAATACAGGCAGAGGATGAGCCTCTGTATTGAATACCCAATGGTCTAAAGGTAAAAGGTCATCACTGGAGAACAGCAGATACAAGTATCTGAAAATAAAAGAGAGAGAAATGAGCTTCAATTAGAGTTCAACAAGATCAAGTGAGCTAGCTACAGCAGCAGAGGAAACCAAAAGCCTATTCTGAAAAGCTCTGAAGAAAAACACATCACAGAATAAAACTCACTCACTCACACGATCTAAAACATAGTAACAACATATTCTAGAATAGTGCTGTGCATATGAAAATCCAGTAAGATGCACCCCTGGACGACGTGAGACAGTTAACAAAGTCCAGACACCTGTCGGAAGCACATCAGACAACAAAGCTGTAAGTTGGCTCCATCGTGAACGAACAAACCACTTTGTGATTTTTCACAGGCATTCTTTTAAAAGTCACACATAAGATCAATCATCTACTTTGGCAGCTCACAGAGCTCATAGTGCAAGTAGAAGGTGATTAATTCACATATTAACAGACAGTGAAGGAAATAACTAGCATATTATCTGGACCTAGCAGGGATTTTTATATACAGATACTTTAGGAGTTTTTGTATTTTTTCCAGTAGGTAATACAAACTGTTTAATGAAGGTTTCAGAAACACTATGGATTATAAGAATTTTGTGCTTGTTCTCCATAGGTAATAGCATTGTGTACACGAAGGCAAGGATTCCCAACCTCCCCATGGGCACTGCAAGCCACAGTGATAGAGCTGACACAAACAATAATTGTTACCTATAATGCTGGGCATATTCCAATCTAAATTCTATTAAAGGGGTCTTTAAGGTGAGCTTAAAAAAATCAACTCCAGAGAGTCAGGAAATCTGGGTTCTAACTCTTCATTAGGATTTGGTGAAGAACTCCTTTACAATGATTTTGCTGAAATTCCTTTATCTTAAAAATAGCACATTAACATCTTTTCTGATTACCATTACAGTTCCTAGATGACCGAGTAAAAAGAGACAGCCCTGAGGCAACATTGTAACTGGTAAAGCTGGAATGGAGAGTAACAGGGCTTCCAACCTCCCAGACCCTAGACCTTGAGACCTGCTTGACTCGAATTCATTCACCACATCATGGGCAGAGAAGCTGGAACTGAAAAAAACAGACTTGGCTGGAGGTAGCAAGAGACTGCTGGGTCTGCTGGGTCTACTGTAGGGAGGCCGGAAGCACAAGCTCTGGGAGTTCTGGGAACAAACATATCCGGAAGCGCTATGTTCTGTGCAATCCCATGTGTCTGGGTTAAATATGGGCTGATGGGTCAGGCTTGCTCTACTTTCATCAATTCTTGAAAGAGAAGAGAAAAAATTCAAAAGTCTCCCACAAAATGATTCCTTTCCATGGGGGATGCTATGGAAGTACCGGATGTAAACACAACCATTATAAAAATCAAGAAATAATGAATGTGCAGGCTTTAGACAACAAAAAGGGACATTATTTTTAGTTTTTTAAGGAATATTAGTTTTAAGCCATCATTTTAAAAAAAGATCCTAATTAAGGGTGCCTGGGTGGCTCAGTCAGTTGATCCTCAAACTCTTTGTTTTTGCCTTGGGTCATGATCTCGTCCGGGTCAAGGGACTGGGCCCCACGTTGGGCTCTGAGCTCCCAGTCTGCTTGTCCCTCTCCCTCTGCTCCTCCCCACAGCTCTCTCTCCCTAAAATAATAATAAAAGGAACCTGACTGAATACTACTATAGTGGGTGGAACAGTGTGCCCGCCTCGCCCATTCACATCCATCTGGAGCCTCAGAATGTGACCTGATTTAGAGACGGGATGTTTGAGGATGTCATCAATTATGGATCTTGAGATGAAATCATCCTGGATTTAGGGCTTCCCCAAAATCCAGTAACTTGAAATTTGCAGAAGAAAAAAGAGGGAGATGTGGACCCAAAGGCACACAGGGAGGAAGGTCATGAGCAGCCAGAGACAGGGATGAAAGCTATGCTGCCACAAGAGAGAATGATCTTCAGACTTCAGGTCTCCAGAATCAGGAGACGAAATTGCTGTTAGCTATCAAGTTTCTGGTAATTTGTTAAGGCAACCCTAGGAACTAACACAACTTCCACCCCGACCTCCAGGATACCTCTAGACCTTAAGCACTGCTGCTTGGTTCAAGGGGCCTGGAGCAAGACTAGAGAGCAGGGGTTAGACATACGGGGACACACACATACCATACATTCCCACAGACACACACATACCATGCACTCTCTCTTTCTCACACATACAATCCCACAGAAACACACAGACCCCCCCCCCCCACTCCCATAGACACAAAGACCACACACTCTCACAAACACATACACACACACTCCCAGACACACAAAGACCACACACACACACACACACACTCTCTCTCTCTCTCACACACACACGCACACCACACCCTCACATACACATATCCAGACACACAAGACCACATACTCATACACACTTCCATAACCACACAGAGACCACACACTCCCGTAGACACACACATACCACAACACACACTCATACACACTGTCACAGATTCCCACAGATACACACACACTCACATAAACACATACCACATACATATTCTCACAAATTTATAACAAAATCAATGTTTGAAATTAAAGTAATATAGTTAAATAACTCTTTTTAATTTTGGATTACACATTCAGAAAAAGCTCTAGAGGACATGGTATACTATTAGTGATTTAAGACTTTTAACCTGGATTTTAAAAGTAGAACTGGAGAAGTGTGATCTGTGCTGTGAAAGTTGAGAAAAGTCTATAGTCTAAATTAGCTACCGCACTACTCATTTTATCTAAGTTATTTTTCAAGCAATCTAAGGGTTAGTTTTTTTTTTTTTATGAGTTACATATACATGTAAATGCAAACCTTTTTAGAGTTGTAACATCTTTCCGTGATACACGGAACATTGCCATTGGTAGTTGTGAAGAAGAATAAATGAGTCACCAAGGCTTGAATTTTCTTAAAACTAAGGTTTTTTTTTGTTTTGTTTTTTAAAGATTTTATTTATTTATTTGACAGACAGAGATCACAGGTAGGCAGAGAGGCAAGCAGAGAGAGAGGAGGAAGCAGGCTCCCTGCTGAGCAGAGAGCCCGATGCGGGACTCGATCCCAGGACCCTGAGATCATGACCTGAGCCGAAGGCAGAGGCTTTAACCTACTGAGCAACCCAGGCGCCCCAAAACTAAGGTTTTAATAGATGACAAGGGTGCTGACAAAAGCCTATAGGCATATGAAAAGATGCTATTAAGGACCTCAGTCTGGACAGACGTGTAGCTTACTTTTTAGAGCTATTTAAAAATGTTGTTCATTTATGTCTCTCTTAGCTGTCTCTCATCTAAAGTCAAGGTATTTCAAGGTGGTGATGCCAGGAGTCATCTCAACACAAGTGTTGGTAGTAACTGAACAGGCAAGTTTTCAGCAAGAGAAGTCAACCAAATCTGAGGAGAAAAATTTATGTGTAATCACAGAAATGGTAAAGCTGAAAGAACCAACTGCCAAGTTAACATGTACTTACGTACTTGGGCCTCTATGCTGACTTATCAAACAAGCCTTGGTGACTCATTTATTCTTCTTCACAACTACCAATGGCAATGTTCCGTGTATCACGGAAAGATGTTACAACTCTAAAAAGGTTTGCATTTATATGTATATGTAACTCATAAAAAAAAAATAACCCTTAGATTGTTTGAAAAATAACTTACTTAAAACTTCCATTTCATTTATACTTCTAATGTTTAAACAATGTCTTTGGAACAGACTGCTAAGCAATCAAATTAAATTGAAACATACTCAGTGGAAATTAAATTCTAAAAGATGACACATTGGGACACATGGTAGCTGAGGTGGTTACACTTCCAGCTCTTGGTTTTGGCTCAGGTCATGATCTCATGGCTTGTATGATGGAACCTGCACTGGCTCCCCGGGCTCCCCACTCAGCGAGGAGTCTGCTTGAAGATTCTCTCCCTCTTCCCTCTCCCCGCCAAATAAATAAATCATAAAAAAAAAAAATTGCATTAAAACATACAATTTTTAATCTCGCCAAAAGGACCTGCCCCTCTCTGCTTTTCCCCACATCTCCTCTCAAATCTTAAAGTGTTTTTTGTTTTGTTTTGTTTTGTTTAGGGGAAGAGGTGGGGAAAGAAGAAATCTTAAAACTAATGTGGGTATATTACAAATCCAAAGCAAAATATACATGCTTTTTTTTTTTTTTTTTTTTTTTTTTTTTGTAAAGCAAAGCTTTATTTCGTGCCAAGCATTGAGAACCAAACCAACAGCTGGGGCCACCTCTTACAGAGAAGGAGACCCCGCATTTTTTTTTTTTTTTTTTTAAAGATAAACTGAAGAAAGCAGATATTTCTGATTACTGCAATGGTTTAGGCTTTGTCTTGCGATATAAGGGAGCTGGGAGGGATTCATTTTCCTCTGCCCTTAGGGGCTGAATAAGTTAGGATAATTTTGCCTGCAGGATACAAGATACCTAAACTACCTTAACAGTGGGTGTTAGCTTCAACAACAAAAGCCCAGAGGTAGATGATAACAAAAGCTGGTTCATTTAGCAGTAAAACACTATCAGAGCTCTGGGTTTTATAAAAGTTAATAAAATACTAAATTTTTCCTGGTGCCAAAATACCTTATCCTTCCTTCCCTCCTCTTAGCTCACTGCCTTGAGAAAACTAACTGTCCCTCTGAAATGTACATAAATCTTTTTAAAAGCTGAATAAACTTCTTGCCAGCTGTACAATTTAGTTTCTCCTAGTGGCCTGCTTTTGCAATGTAATCATCAAGGAAGATGAACCCCAGTGTCCCCATCACTGTGGGACTCTAGCTCAGGTGGCTTTCTCTCTAAAGCTCTAACTAACCCTTATCAGAGACAGCAGTATCAGTTGTCCTTTGAATAAAGACAATTGATTAGCACAGATAGTCACCCCAAATACCTCAACGTGAATTTAGAATGAACTATGTATAGCAAATGGTGCTGTGCAGGAACTATTCTTACCTATGGACAAGTTACAATTTATCTTCGGAACACGTATGTAAGGAATTGTATCTGCCTGGTTATATGGAAAGGTGAAATTTCTTTCTGTCTTTGCAATCTGCCTGTGATGCAAATTGCCGCCTGGTTTCATGCTTATCCAATGATAAAAATGTTTTCTTTCTCTGATATATTTGTGGAGAGGATTTTCTGGGTTGGCAGAAGATCTGGTTTCCAATACCTCCCCTCCCCCCCTCCGTCATCAGGATCTTCAAGATTTTCTTGACTTTCTTCTCAAAATTAGAAGATGCTCCATACCTTACATCTCCACTCAAGTCCAAAGCAAAAAGTAAAGGGAGATCTCTCTGCAGGTGTGGGTCTATTCTGATAGTCTAATACATGTGTAGTAAGTAGTATTTCATTGTAGTTGCAATTTGTTCTAATCATGCTTGGCATTTTTTTCATGAGCTTACCTGCCATCCTTATATATTCTTATATATATATATATATAAAAGAAGTATCTTTTGCCAGGTTTTAAATTGGGTTGCATATTGTCTTACTATTTAGATTTTAGAATTTGTCATATCACCCAGAATTATATAGTCTGCAAAAATTTTATCCTAGTCTGTGCCTTATCTTTTCATCCCTTCATTTTCTTTCATTCTTCTTCAAATGTCTTTCAGAGAGATTTTTTAAAATTTTAGACCAACTGATCAACTTGTTCTTTTATGTATCATGCTTTGGTGTATATCTAAAAAAAATCTTTGCTTAGCCCAAGGTCCCAAAGATCTTCTTCTCTGTTCTCTATTACAAGCTGTATTTTTAGGGTTTTTTTTTTGTCTTGTTTTGTTTTAAGATTTTATTATTTACTTAACAGAGAGAGACACAACGAGAGAGGGAACACAAGCAGGGGCAATGGGAGAGGCAGAACAGGCTCCTTACTACGCAGGGAGCTTGATGTGGGGCTCTATCCCAGGACCCTGGGATCATGACCTGAGCCGAAGGCAGATGCTTAATGAGTGAGCCACCCAGGTGCCCCTGTACTTTTAGGTTTTAAACTTAGGTCTATGATACATTTTGAATTGATTTTTTGTATATGCATATAGAAATTCAATTATTCTATCAAAAAAGCCTACCTTTTTTCATTGCAATGCCTCTGTACCTTTGTCAAAAATCAGGTGTCCAAATATATACAAGGTTTTTCCTCTCTGGACTCTCTATTCTATTCCATCAATTTATTTGCCTAGCATTACACCAATATCACAATGTAATGATTATGAAAGCTTTGTAGTAAGTCTTGAAATCAGGCAGTGTTACGCTTTGAACTTTATTCTTTTTCAAACTTGTTTTGGTTTTTCTAGGTTCTTCACATTTCCACATGAAATTCAGAAACAGCTTTCTAATTTCTGTAAAAAAGTCTCTTAAGATTTCAACTGGGACTTAACTGAATCTATAGATCAATCTGAAAAGAATGAACAATACTGAGTTTTCAGAACCATCAACAAAGTAAATCCATTTAATTAGGTCTTTAATTTCTTTCAGCAATGATTTTTAGTTTCTAGTATACAGGTCTTTCATGTGTTTTGTCAAGATTTATCCCTAAGTATTTCATAATGTTGCGGTACTATGTTTTTCAGCTTCAATTTCAGTTCATGTTTAATACATACATAATTAATTTTGATATACTAATCTTGCATCTGCAACTGTGCTAAATAGTTCAATAATTCTAGTAACTTTTCAGTAACTCCACAGGATTTCCTACTTTGATGACCACAACTTTTATGAAAAAAAGTTAATTTTACTACTTCTTTTCTAGTCTGGATGTCTTTTATTTCTTTTTTTGGTCTGACTATACTAGCTAGAACCTCCAGTTCAAGGCTAAACTGAAGTGAAGAGAACAGACAGAAATCCTTGTCTTATTCCTGATCTTAGGAGGAACACATTCAGTTTTTCAGTATGAGGTTAGGTGTAGATTTTTCATTTATGCTCTTCACCAGGTTGAGAGAATTCCTTTCCATTCCTGGTTTGCTAAGAGTCTTATCAGGAAGGGATGCTCAATTTTGTCCAATAATTTTTCTGTGTCTACTGAAAACCATATGATCATATGGTTTTTCTTTTTCAGTTCACTGATTTTCAAATGTCAAACCTCCATGCCCAGAGTAAATCTACTTGGTCATGATGTGTTATCTATTGAATAGGTTGTTAGATTTAATTTGCTAAAATCTTGTTTAGCTGCTTTATGCATATTTGTTCATGAGGGATATTAGTCTTGTTTCCAATGAGAACCCTGCCATCATTCTTGTATGTGTTGCTTTCTACCTAACTCGTTTTTCTCCTCAGATGGCTTTTCAGACTCTTATTCATTACCACCGGTTTTAAGCAATGTGTTTATGATGTGCCCTTGGTGACGTATTCTTCATGTTTCTTGTCCTTAGACTTTGTTCAGTTCCTTCGAGTGGGTATAAGTTTGGAAAGATTTTGGCCCACATAAATATATTTTTAATCCTTTCTTCTGTCCTCTCCACTTCAGACTTCAATTTCACATATTTTAAGCAACCTACAGTTGTCACACAGCTCACCGATAGTCTTTGCATTTTAATAAGATTCTTTTTTGGCTCTTGTTTTCATTTTGATTTCAGCTGCAATGTCTTCAAGTTCACAAATCTTTTCTTTTGCAAGTTCTAATCTGCTATTAATCCTCTTAAGGTGTATTTTTCAATTCAGACTTGGCAGTTTCCACTTCTGAAGTTTGATTTGGATTTTATTATCTCCCATGTCTCTCTTTAATTTTTTTTAATATATGGCATATAATTATAATAACTGCTTTAATGTCCCCTGCTAATTCTAACAGTTATATGAGCTCTGAGTCAGTTTCAGTTGATTATTTTCATTACTGGTCATCCCTTCCTGCCTGGTATACCATACATGGCATCCTTGGCTGGATGCCAGACATTGAGTTTTACCTGTGGTTGCTAGATAATTTTGTATTCCTATAAATCCTGAGTTTTGTTCAGGTATATAGTTAAGTTACTTGGAAACAATTCAATACCTTCAAGTCTTGCTTTTGTGACTATGCAGATCCAAAGCTAGAGATTATTCCTCACCACTGAGGAAGGACTATCCTGAGTACTCTACTCCATGCCCTGTGAATTATAAGATTTTCCAGTCAGGCTCCTAGGAACAGGCACTGTTTCTGACCCTGTGTGGTCACCATAAACTGTTCCCTTTAATTCCTCATAAAGGATTCTTTCCCCACTCAGGTATAGTTTCTTCCCTCTGCTAACTACTCCCAGAGGGATTCTCTGGCGTTCTCTCCCTGTGCAGCCCGCTACTCTCCACTACTCTCCTGTAACCACCAGCTATTTTCATTTCCTTGGACTCACAACTCCGATTTCCTCAGGGAGCCTACTGCACTCAGCCTCATGTTCCCTTCCCTGTGCTGTGGGGAAGCTCTACCAAGGCAGCAAGCTGCGGCAAACCCAGGGCTGCTGGTTTGTTTCCCATCTCTCAGAGACCACATTCCTTCAGACCAACTCCTCCAGTGTTTTGAAAACCATTGTTTCCTATATATTTCATCCGTCTGCTTTGGGTAGAAGGGTAAATTCTGGGCCTTGTTACTTCATCTTGGAGGAAGAGTTGGTTCTTCCATTTTGAGATACTTTGTCAAACAATTTGCTGAACACCATGTATTTTCATGGAATCACTTAATCCTCTACTATTAAACCAATCCAAAAAGAACATTAGAGTTAGTCCAGCAAGAACTTGTTCTGAGGAAGCCTTTCTGGCTCTTCTTGATCACTAATTTTTCTCCAAAGTCTTCCTATCTTCATATCAAAGTCTTATGACTTCCTAGAACTTTGTGAAAATGGACATTAAATCCATCTACTTTTATTTTTCTCAATCCAACTTTTCCCTTCTTTAAAATTAGCTACCTATTCTGTTTTATCTCTGCATCATTCCTGAAAGAATATTAATTACAAAATTACATGTACAGTGATATCTTGATATATAATTTCTTTAGTTTCCTTTAGTTCCATTTAGTTTTCTTTCGTTTCCTTTCACCCCAGGTAGAAGTTATAGGGGTTGGAGGAGGGGGGTGGGTGGGAGTTAAAGTGTTGATGCTTTGCATTTGATCTTATGATTCCCTTTTGAGGAATGCCATTGCTTCTCCGATTTTTCATTGTGGTTAAAAAAAAAAAAACCCACATAATATAAAATTTATCCCCTTAATCGTGCTATTTGTGATAACACAGATGGGCCTACAGGTTATTATGCTAAGTGAAATAAATCAGAGAAACACAAATACCCTATGATTTCACTCATATATCAAGTCTAAAAAATAAATGAATAAACAAACAGCAGAATCAGACCCATAAATACAGAGAATAAACATGGTTGCCAAGGGTGGAGGGATGGGCAAAATGGGTGAAGGGGAGAGGGAGACATAGGCTTCCAGTTATGAAATGAGTAAGTCACATAGATAAAAGGTACAGAACTGGAAACATGGCCAATGATACTGTAATAGGACTGTGGTGACAGACGGTGACAGATGGTGGCTAGACTTGTGGTGAGCATAACATAGACTGAGTTATTGTATCAGTATGTTCTATACCTGAAACTAACAATAACACTGTGTGTCAACTATAGTTTAAAAAAGAAACAAAGAAATTTACCATCTTATTTTTAAGTTCAGTAGAGCTATGTATGTTCACACAATTGTGAAACAGATTCCTGAACTCTTTAATCTTGCAAAACTGAAATTCTACACCCTTTCAAGCAACAATTCCCCTTTTCCCTTCCCCCAGTGCCTGATAAACCACCTTCTACTTTCTGTTCCTATCAGTTTGGTTAGAGGTACTTTATAAGAGTGGAATCATAACAATCTTTTTGTGACTGGCTCATTTCACTGAACATAGTGTTCTCAATGTTCATCCATACTGTTGCTTCCCTGATGTTGATTCTAGAAGCCTATCTCCCATTACTTCCAATGAATATTCTTTAGTAAGTCCAGTTTCTTTACTGTCTTTTTGAAGAACAGTAGCATTTGTTTTCTCAAGCTGAATCCCTTTTCATGAAATGACTTTCTGCTTTACCTCACCTACTACAATGTAGCATTATCTCAAACTTTTTTCATGACTACTCCAGCCCACACCAAAGTTCCCTTCTTTGAATCTCTAAAACATTTATATTCTATTTAGCACTTAACTATACAGTTTGTACTTTTACTGAATTTGCCCAGGGCCAGAAATAAGAGATTTCTTAACTAGACTGCAAGCTCCTCATACAGCATTATGTTTCATACACTTTAATTTCCAAATAGCACAATTCTGAAAAGAGAGCAGTTATTTAATAAATACTTATGGATTTGACTTAGTTTGCAAATCAGCTGTCAGGGGTAAGGGTGCAGAGAACAGCACAGAACAGGAGATTTAATGCTACTTTTCCAGCTGGAAATATAGTCATTTTCTCATGGTAGGAGGTTAACTTTAGGATCTAGTTACAGACAAGATAAAAGATGAAAGATAAATGGAAGGGAATAGTGGCTTGGTTTTTCCAGTCTTCCCTCCCAAACTGTTTTTTCCTTGGCTAAGAATCCTCACTCCAAAAATCTCATTGATTCCTCCCTCTCTCCCAAATATATTACTTGGACACTTTTGATTACAAACTTAGAAGTCATGCTACTCTTGATGCTTTACTGACAAAACTATTATCAGAACTGTCTTTGAACCTACTTCAAAACCTTCTTCACTAGGGATTAGCTTTAATAGTCTGATAGCGGGCTAACTGTGCTTTCATTTGCTTATGCTGAGAATAACTTGACAGGCACAGGCAGATAACAGGGGCTATAAAAAGGAGAACCAGAACTACTGGAGGACAGAAAAGCAACATCAGTAACAATATCTGTCCTGGGCAACAATTTACTAGCTTTCCCTTCTTCCCCTGCCCTAGTATTTTACTATAAAACCTTCACACCTCAGAAACTTCAAAAGAATTTTACGGTGAAACCCATACATGCTTACCTCCTAGATGCTACAATTAGCATTTTGGCATAGTTCTTGATTACAGGTCTATTACCCTTTCCTATTTACTTTTCTTGTATTACTATTACCTTTTCCTATATTACTAGTTTTCTCTATCATACTAAAATATTCCATCTAGAAAGAGCAGCTAATTAGCAAACCTAGCTAAGTATCAAGAAAAACTTGGTCAATAAAATGGTTTGCAAAGGGAAAACTGGAAGTCTCACCAGAACTTTTATAACAACTTTAGGCAACAATATTTACTTAAGTTTTGAGAGGAAGACTGTTGCTACAAATTTTGGCTCCTATGGTTTCATCTATGCCATCTCTACTTTAAGAAGAAGATCAGAAACATTTAGAATTTTATTTAATAATAGCAAATTATTTGGCAGTAACTATTTGATAATAGCCAATGAGGTACCATTACTCTTAAGGGAAGAATTAAAAACTTCCTGGAAAGAAGAAATTAAGAGCAAAATACTTACAGGTAGTCAGATGGTAAATAAACATAATTCCTTTTTCACCCCGATTCCTTTCAAAAGCATAGGGCACATGCCATCAAAAAGAGAATAACAGATACACAAAACATGGTATACCCTTACAACAGGATACTACTTACCATCAGAAAAAAGTGAACTACTGATACATGCAACAACACTGACTAATCTAAAAAATATTATGCACAAAAGTAAGTACATACTGCATGACTGCAATTACATGAGATTCTAGGCAGGCAACCTATAGTGACCAAAAGCAGCTGCGTATTTGGAGGTGGGGCAGATATCACTGCAAGACTAGGAACTGAAGTGTTCCAGAGTAACTGAGGTGCTAGTTACCCAGGCATATATATCTGCCCAAAGACAATAAACTGCACATTTAAAGTACTTCATTAAAGTGGATTTTAAAAAAAGACTAAAAGGAAAGGATGGGAAAGGAAATTAACCCCATTATGTGTTATTGCTATATGAATACAATCTGGATTATAGCTCCCTCTACTGCAGCAAAAAAAAAATGGCAAGGATACTTCAAAGGAACAGGCTTGAAACTAAAAAAAATGCTTCTATTAAAGAATGCCAGTGAAATTCACTCTGTGTATGTGGGTATACCTACCATTTAATATTTGGATTGCACTGTGACACTGTGGTGAGTCCTAAGAGGAAGTAAAAACCATGCAGACCATAGTTTTGGTCCTCCAGTGGACCAGCAGTTGAGGAGACTGGACAACATAACGCAGCTAACAGCAATGATCTGCCCACCTGCCCTCATGGAGTACTGGCTATCCCTTGTCAGCATAGGTGATTCCTTGACCCCTAGCTTCTGCCATAAAAGGTGCACTGACTCACAGGGGTCAGCAGTTCCTCAATGACCAGCAGCATAATATTTACAAACGCAGATTCTTAGACCCCACTCAAGATGTACTAATCAGAATCTCGGGTGATGGAGCCCAGCCATCTTGTGCTTTATCAACCTATCCACGTGATTCTGATACAAGCTCAAGCTTAAGAACCACTGCTCTAGGTTTACCAACTTTATCTATCTTCCAAAACCAGCTAGTTGGCACTATTTCTGCTTTTCTCCTTCATGTGGGCATCTGAACCTCTGATTCTACTGAAAACAAATCCACTGTCCCGACTCCCCCACTCTTCTCAGCTTGCGTTGGGCGTTTTCTTCTTGCTTCATCAATTTCCTCACCTAGTCACTGATAGCAATCTTCTAGCACAAACCAAATTTTGAGTTCAAGCCCGGAGCCTCAACTCCCCAATAGGTCTATTATTCTCTTCGCCCTCCCGCTCCCATTTTTGCAAGATCTTATAAAACGCTTTTTTCAGCGATCTCTCTTGGAATCAAATAATTCAATCCTTTATTCAACAAATACCTAAGTCTGAAACAAGTATATGTGTTCCCTCCATAGATACTGGAGATACAACAATAACTAAAATATACAATACACACTGCCCCCATGAAATTTATATAAGTTGGGAAACGCCTACGGAAATTATATAGTATGTTAGAAGTTGGGTGCTATGGAGAAAAGTTAAAGGGGAAATGAGAGGGGGGAAAGGGAGCAATCTGAAATTTTATGTAAGATAAGCAGGGAATGCTTTAAAAAAAAACAGTTAGAAGGGCACCTCACTGACTCTGTTGGAAAAGCATGTGACTCTTGATCTCCGGGTCATGAGTTCAAGCTCCACAATGGGTGTAGAGATTACTTAAATAAAAACTTTAAAAAAATACAATTAGGGGCACCTGGGTGGCTCACTGGGTTAAGCCTCTGACTTTGGCTCAGGTCATGATCTCAGGGTCCTGGGATTGAGCCCCGCTTTGGGCTCTCTGCTCAGCGGGGAGCCTGCTTCCTCCTCTCTCTCTCTGCCTGCCTCTCTGCCTACTTGTGATCTCTGATTGTCAAATAAAGAAATAAAATCTTTAAAAAAATACAATTAGAAGTGACAAAATATGATTAAAAACTACTTAAGAGCTGAAATTGCAAAAGTCCTAGAAGAAAACAAAGACAAAGAGCTCCTTGACATGTGTCTCAGCAATGATTTTTGGGTATGATACCAAAAGCACACACAACAAAGGCAAAAATAAATACATGGAACTACATCAAACTAAAAGGCTTCTGCATAACAGAACAAACAATAAAACAATAAAAAATGGAAGACAACCTACAGAGAAATATCTGCAAGTCATATATACAAGGGGTTAACATAGAAAATATTCAGTAATTCATACAACTCAGTAACAAAAATGAGTTCAATTAAAAAGTGGGCAGAGGAACTAAATAGACATTAAAAAAAAAAAAAAAAAGACATACAGGCACATGCAGATGTTCAGCATCACCAGTTATCAGGGAAATGCAAACCAAACCCACAATGGTATCAACTCATACCTGTTAAAATGGCTTCATCAAAGAGAAAAGAGAACCATGGCAGAGATGCAGAGAACAGGGTAACAGTGTGCGCTGTTGGAGGGAATGCGAACTGGTACAGCCACTATGGAAAATTGTATGGAGGGTCCTCAAAAATTTAAAAATAGAACTGCCACACGATCCCGCAATCCTGCTTCTGGGTATATATCCACAGTTAATGAAAGCAGGATCTTAAGAGCTATATGCATCCCCATGTTTACAGCAACATTAACTAAGCTACACAAGAGCCGAGATATGGAAGCAACCTAAGTGTCCACCAACAGATGAATGGATAAAGAAGATACGGTGTGTACAAACACATATGCATGCACACACACACACAGAGAATACTATTCAGCCATGAGAAAGAAGGAAATCCTGCCATTTCCAGCATGGGTAGACCCTGACGGCATTATGCTGAGTGAGATCAGTCAGAAAAAAAAAAGACAAAGACTATATGATATATGATATCCATATGTGAAATGCTCAAAGGCCATACTCGTGTAGAAACAGAGAGCAGAATGGGGATTATGTGCGCCAGGGGACTGCACAGATGTTAGTCACAGGGAATAAAGTTTGAAGGTAAGTTCTGGAGATCTAATGTACAGCATTGTGATGGCAGTTAACGATACTATATTATATACCTGAAAGCTGCTAAGAAAGCTCCTACAGGCTCTCACAACAAAGATGTCAGCTGACATTGCAGATGGTAATCACACTGCAATACATAAATGTATTAAATAATCACCCTGAACACCTTACACTTACACAACATCTTACGTCAATTGGAGCGCAATAAAGCTGAAAAACAAACTACTACTTAACAGCGTCAGCATACAGAGGCAAACAGCCAACTTTATCCTTACGTAACACCTATTTATTGAGTGCCTCATACACTGTGTGCTGGGTGCTAGGAGGTGAGAGTAGTTAAAAGCAAAAGTTCCTGCAGTTATACGCTTACATTCTACTTAATGGGAGAGACAGATAAAAAAACAAACATACGTATCAGGTGGTAACAGTACAGAAAAAAAAACAGAGCAGGGCAAGGGGAGAGCATAATGGAAAGTACAGATGATATACACACAAAGGGCCTATTTTTATGGGCAGGCACTCAAAAAAACTTCTAAGTTCCGTGATGTCAGGACTGTTCTCTCCTATATTCACAGAGGCATCCTCAGCAGATAAAGTAGCAAGGGCACATATGAGGCACTTTAGTATCTGTTAGATGAATTACTTCATAGTACATTGTATCATTTGTATATTCTGGTCACCATTTACTTAGTAAATAAGGACAAAGAGCTCAGACGCACCTAGAGCAAAGAGGTGGAATTAAGGATCCGAGGAAATGATAGCTTGAAAGAGTGAGAAATGCTGAAACTTGTATCCCCATTCACTTCCTAAGACCTGTTTGATTTATCTGTGGCTCTTAACCTATAGAAAAATATTTAAGTGACTTATTCTCTTGTCTGAATTTATTATGAATCATTTAAAAATTCAAAATAATTTAAGACTGATTTTTAAAAAGCCTGCTCAAAGCTTACTTCACCTATCAAGTACTATCTAAATGTTTTGTTACTTCTCAGAATATTCTCTTGATTCTAACGTTTCTGATCAGATAATTTTCTAAAACATTTTCCTCCCTGAACTTCCAAAGCTATCTATGAGAAATTTTGTGAAGTTAGTGCTCTAAAATGATCATAACTCAAATACACCTGCCCCTTGACCCAGCCATCTTTCTGCTAGAAATCTAGCCAATATTTACATTCATACCAACAGCAGAATTATATGTAAAAGGGTGTTCATTTAAATGTTTTTAACAGCAAAAAACTAGAATAGAACCAACTTCTATATATAAAAATGTTGTATTTTATATGACAATAAATTACTGATTAAATAAATGACAATCCTCATTGGATTTGTGTCCATATGGAAACCTTCTCTAAATAAAGAGTAAGAAGAAAATAGCAAGTCTCAGAACAGTAAGTATACTATGCCTCGGTAGGGGGAGAAAGGCTATTAAAAAGATATACATTATAAATTTTTATATGTTTGGTTATACCCGGAAAACTCCTAAAAGGGATACAACAAGAACAGTTTAATAATAATTATCTCTGGGAAGTGAAACTGGAGGTGGAAATACAGAGAAACTTTTCTTTTTCATTTTTTATGTTCCACATTAATATTTAATTCACCTTGCCATATCCACACATTATTTTTATAATTAAAAAATAAACTATATTAAAAAAAACAGTAGTCTTGATTTTTGAGGAGCTGCACAATATAGAGGAGACAGATGTTTACACAACCAATTATAATATGGCAACCAAATATAATATTACAAATAATACCGTAATTCTGTACGGTTCAACAAACATTTGTGGAGTGTATACTCAACCCAAACATAAAACCAAGCCCTAAAGGTATTAATGTTTCCTGTAGACTATCAGGGCCAGGGAAGTATTGTGAGTATAGCTAAGGATGAACTAATTCTGCCTTAGTGTTAGGCCTCAAAGACAGGGCTTTTGAACAAGGCCTCGAGAAAGTAATAGGATTCTGTTAGGGATTAAAAAAAAAAGGAATGAGCACTGCACACAGAAGGGACAGCAAGATTAAGGACATGGAAGTGAAAAGGCCTAACAGGCGGATACAGATCAAATGCCTGGGGAAAGTGGTCTAACAGGAGATGTGGCCGAAAAGGTACATTTGGCACTTAATTATTCAGTACAGAAGCAAAGAATGTCAACCATGTGGAAGCAAAGAGCACCTTTTTCATCAGTCTTCCTCATCCGGGGGAGTACACCTGCAGGACAGTTCTACAACAGGAGCAGGACTCCTGGAGCAAAATTTATGTGAACTTAGCATTTCAATAGGTTTTCCCCCAAAGATTCTATCACTCACATCAAACAACACACACTCTCATCTCCTGGGTAAATGACTAGATCTTTACATCCTTGCCAACACCAGAACACAAATTTTTAAAATCTGAAGTGGAGAGTAAAACATGGCATCTGATTATTACGTTTACATCATTTCTCTGAGTGGGTCAAACATTTATTTTTCAATTGTTCATGCTATTTTCCATCTATATTTTCAGTGAAATGCCTTTACTTATTTTAACTTAGTATTTTTCCCTTAATTTCAGATTTTAAGTTTACCCATTGACTATCAAATGTTTTCCAAGTGTGTCTTCCCAGTGTGCCATTTTTTACTTTACTGATTTTTTTTTTCCCCTTGTAGATGTTTTCCACTTCAAGTGGCTAAAATATTTTATCTTTTCTTCTATGGTTTCTGGGTTTTGTGCCATGCCATCTTCACTCCCAGAGTTGGGAAAAAAAACCTCCATTTTTTTCCCCCTGATTTTATTTCATTTTTTATATTTAAAGCATGATCTATATTAAGATCAGTTTTGTTATTTACCAGGGATCCAGCTGAACTCCCAGGACTCTTTCCTAATGAACAGTTTTCCTAACATCACCTATTAACTAATCTGACTTTCCTTCAATGACCTGCACTGCTTTTCTTCAAAGATGAAATTCCCACATATAAGGGGGCCTATTTCTGAACTCTGTTCTGTTCTATTGTTCCATTTATTCTTGTACCACTACTCATAGTTAGTTTAACTTTAAAGCAGTTTTTCAATGGTCTTTTATATACAGACATTGCATACTATAGGATATAAAAGTAGCTTCTAATTTCTTTCACTGTTTGGAAGGGCTTGTCTCCTGCGGTGATTGCGGGCTTGGCCAAACACAGCTAAGCTGGAGCTACATTTGTCAGAACCACCTTCTCTGTGTGGTTCTAAGTTAGGGCTGGCTCCAGCGGCTTGTGCACGCACGTGATATGCAGGCTGCAGTAAGAGCGGCCCGCACTCTGCCTTCCGGGGAGTGCAGCCCAGCCGAGTGCTGACAACACTGTGCACGTGCCGGGGATGGCCTGGCTCACCTTGGAGGGCGGGGCAGAGGCCCCACCTGCAGCACCTGCAGCTCCTGGTGGAGCTCCTCGGCAATTTTTCCGATTCCTAAGCCAGGCATGGATAGCCCTCTGGCAAAAGGTGCCAGCTTCTTCTGCAAATTAGCCGCTTATCAAAGCTGGAGGCCGTGAGACAGATACGGGATCTTTTGTCCTTGCGAGTTCCAGTTTGTCCTTGTTCTCCTTTGCTTCACACCTAGCTTTCTTCCCTGGCTGCCAGCCCTCCTGTCCTCCAGCGACTTTCCACCTGCTATGCTGGATTCTGTGCCGGGTATAATTCTAAATGCTTCGCTATCTTCACCTCCGTAACAACTCTTTCAGGTGACACTATTACTAATTCTCTTTTTACATATAATAAAACTGAGGCAGAAAATTCAGTAACTTGTCCAAAGTCACACAGCTACTAAGGGGAAAAGCTGGAATGAAACAGATAAATATGTATGGATGAGAATACATGGTTAGATGTTTGTATCATATAATTAACTGGGTATATGTAGAGAAGACATATTTATTAAATCCCCGAGTGACACAAAGCTAGAATAGCTAAAACACTAAATGAAAAATTCAAGAGTTCAAAATTTCAACAAATTAGAGTATGTTAAGCCTAACAAAATAAACTTAATAAGGATAAAATAAATTTCAGAAAAATTAACCATTCCAAATATAAGACAGAAAATAATTATCTTAGTTCATGCATTCCCTCCCTCCAACCCCAGTCCCAAAAGACCTACCATAAAATTTCAAACTAAATAGACAGTTAGCAGAAAATAGAAAACAGGATTATCTTGCACTAATGGGAATATAATGACCACAGCAGGGACTGGTAACCCACCCCGGTTTAACCACATCTTTTTTTTTTTTTTTTTAAGAATTTTTTTTTTTAAAGATTTTATTTATTTATTCGACAGAGAGAAATCACAAGTAGGCAGAGAGGCAGGCAGAGAGAGGCAGGCAGAGAGAGAGAGAGGAGGAAGCAGGCTCCCCGCAGAGAGCCCGATGCGGGACTCGATCCCAGGACCCTGAGATCACGACCTGAGCCGAAGGCAGCAGCCCAACCACTGAGCCACCCAGGCGCCCAAACCACATCTTAAATACAGTGTTCAGTCTAGAAAACCAAGCACTCATCTCCAGAGAAGGGAAGGAGAACGCTGTCATAGAAAGAGCAGGACACAAGCTTACAATGTTTACCTGGCAAATACAAGTATTTTTAGTGAACATTTATAAGGAAGATTGTAAATTTCCAAAAGGCAAAACATGGATCACTGAATGGAACTCACGGTGAAGCAGATTTTAACTGAAAATAAGAAAGATTTTTTCTAATAAAAAAAGCTTTTGAACAGTGGCACGGGTTGGCCTTTTGAGGCAGCAATCTGCCCATCAACTGACAAAACAGAAAAGACTTTATGACAAAATACTCTGTGTGTTGTAAAGAGACTTAGCATTGGGAATGTGTGTGGGAGGAAGAAATGGATTGTGGTGGTTTTTGTTGGACTGAATGACCTCTAAATTTTCTTGTAGCTCAAAAAACTTTCCTTTTGATTCTAGACACAAAAACAGCCACTAAATCTGATGCAGGAAAACATGGCTGCAGTTTAATTTATTTAAAAGACTGTTTTTCTGATTACAAAAATAAAAACAATGTTTTTGATGTTAAAATACACATGGAGTTATTTATCTACACATTTATTTATACCTACGTATATGTGCACATAATAGCCTACTTAATATTAATAGCCTTAATAGCCTACTTAATATTCTATTATGAGGAGTTCATAACTGGCTCCCTAATATCCATGTGGACGTGCCATAATTTATTTAACTGTCCAACTACTACTGAACATGTAACAACTATTTTTAGAACAGTAATAAACACCCTTTTACATAAATTTTTTTTCCATAGCTTTGACCAAGATCTTTGACATATTATATAGTTTTCCAGAATTTCGCTATTATATTCAAAGTTTGAATTTAAGAGATAGGAAAGGGGGAGTGCACAAGCCAGAGTCACAGAAAGGCACACAAAATATTGTTTCTGCCCCAGATATTTTGCCAGTGGAAGCAGACAAACTGTAGTAGTAAACTTGGTCTTTATGGTATTTCTCTTTCAATAACAACTTATTAAGAGGACTAGGATTCCACCTAACCTGTGATTTCTCATAACCATTTAATTAATGTCAATAAATCCGAACTCAGAAAAACAGAAATGTATCTTCAACATGTACACTTTTCTCAATTTCTGAGACCTTCCAATACAGATGCAACAGAACCAAGCCAAGATTCGGTGAGAGAACAGAACCAAGCCAAGATTAGGTTAATGGATGTAGATACTGAGGTAGAGATACATCTCTTGGATTCTTGTAGAATAAGGGACTTTGGATCAGCTCTTATTACATCAAAAACCAATGAAAAGACAATTCTTGGAGAAAACAAGCCCATTATCAAAGAATGTATTTCTCTTCTTGCAACCAGACAAATGCAGCAGTGGTATTATTTACCTATTTTTGTAAAACAATCCAGACTCCAAACAAAAGGCTTCAAGTTAAGCAATTTCCCATTAGCTGAAAGCTATTCACGGCTTTTCCTTTCTTACATAATTCCTCCCCTCACCTAAAAAGCAGACTGCCTTGTATTTATTACTAATAATACACCAAAATCTTCAATTGTCTAAATCTACTTTTAAAATATTCAGATAGAAACATCCTATAAATTTAATCTGGAGAAAATCCCTCCGGAGTCTTCTGTCACATTCAGTCTAGACCAATAACCCTCTTGATCTTCCTTTCACTTGTTCCCTACATCCCATGTCTTCTGTTTTGGTTTATACTCAGTTTTGATAGCATATATCCTCCAAGGCATTAACTCAGATAGTAAACCTTTGAGACTTTGCATGACTTAAAACTTGGTATTCGAAGTTGGAATTAATTGTCTCTCGTAATTTTGAATGAACCGATCCACCGCTTCTAGCTTTCACAACTGTTCTTGAGAAGTCTGAAGCTATCCTAATGTCAGATCATTTTTCCAAGACTTTTATTCTCCCTCTCTTTGGAGGCCATTAGATCTTTCCTTTACCCCAAGGGTTCTGAATACAGCATTGTGTCTTGGTGTGAGTCTGTTTATATCCACTATGCTGGAATCTTGATGGCTGCTTTCAAACTGGAAACTCAAGTCCTTCATTCCTGGGATATTTTCTCAAATCACCTCATTGTAATCATATTTTATTTTTTAAAATAAACTTTAAAAACTCTAAGTATATATACATAAACATCAGGCTTGATAATATTTCTAAGTCAATGTGCGCATTAATATTTAAAAGCCAGGCCCCTAATGTGAATTAGAAACCATAGGCATGTTGGCATTTACTGGTGGCTGCACCACTGGGGAACAGAGGAGGATGTGGCCATTTTTCTGTCAAAACCTCATGTAGCAGCAGCTCTAGTTTTTCTTTCTGTAGGCTAATTCATTTCCTAGAAAGGAAGCCTCCAATCTCCTGTTTTCAGCTGTGCCTGACATCGCTAAGTCCACAGCCTCTATGATTCGACCTCTTCAGAAAAAAAATCTCTAGTTTCATTCATGGTAGAGATGAAGCAGGGGTGAACCTGGGGTCTAGCTACTCCTTATATAAATTTACTTAAAAATTCCTCAGTTGTCAACCCTACCACACACCCTACAGTCTCTGGTCTTTCCAAGGTTATGAATCACTCACCAGTTTGTTTTCATAAACATCTCCTCATGCAGGTACTGTAGCTTCCTGTTTTCCATCTTCTAAAAGCAGACATCTCTTGTCTGCTGTTGATTTCTTTCTCGTTTCTTTTGTGCTTGTTCTTTACACCTTCTTAGCCCTCTATAATCATTCTAATGGCTTTCAAGAGAGAGTGGAGGATAAATGCACTCTACCAGGCTAACCTGGAACACCTCCTTTGTTACACGTAGGCATCTTCAAAGGATCAGCTATATGCTTTCTTTTCTCTACATCCTTAAAAATCTTCCTGAACTTGTACTTTTAGCTCCAGACCTGTATTTTCAAATGTCTCCTGGGAACACATGTCAAAAGTAACCCATTATCTTTTCTGGAAATCTATTTATTCTTGCAACTTGGTGTCATAATCCTTAAAATTACCCACAATGAAAACTTTAATGTTATCTCCTACTCTTCCTTCTTTCCAAATCTCTGTATCTCATAAGAAACTAGCAACCGTCAGTTACACTAAAGAGTGCTTATATCTCATCCTTAATATTTCATTGTCTGCCTTATAGCTACTCCCCAAATATGAACTCATCCTACTCTATTCATCTTGCTTTCAGGTCTGGTTTAAATGCCACCACTTTCAGGAAGTCTTTCTTTATGCTTTCTAGGTTAAGTAAACTCTTCCTCCTTGAGAAAACTTGCTTTTTATTAACATTTCTCTTATGTACTATTTTTAACATTTTTTTTAAAAATCTGCACGTGTTTTATTTCCTCTAATAGAATGTAAGGGTTTTAAGGAAAGAGGCTTTGAAGAAATCTATCTCTGACCTTACTGATTACATAGTTTTTATTGTGCCATCAGTATATATGCTATAGGAATAAACAAATTAGCAACTACTAAGGGAAGCAAGGAAAGAGGACACAGCATCTTATCTTCTGGAGGAAAATGTCTACCTACAGCTATAGTCCATCTAGATATAGTATATCACCCCAGGTTAAATGGCCCTCAACTAGGTGAAGACCACAGGCTTTTACACTTAACTTTGCCACTGCCAAGCTAATCAGCTGCCATCTCTGGTAGCTACAACTAATGGATTATTGCCCTGTAATGAATTAACAATAAATCTGAATCACTCCTGTTTAGTTGGTATTTAAGAAAAATCTAGGAAATCATACTAGTCTTCATGGCTCTATAGAGTTTTAAGCTCTATGTTAATAGTAAGAACACATAAACCTATATTAGTCTTCACAGAAATGTCTTGATTCAAATGCCACAAGTTTTTATAAAGAATAAGTCACATTAATAGTCTGACATCTTCTATAACATTTTATACTAGGTTGAACTAAGTAAAATTCCTAGTATTCAACTCTTTTTGACCTATAAAAAGGGCATTTTTATATGCTTCATCTAGTATTTCAGTCTTTAATAATGAGCTATCAAATTAAGTCATCTTAAAATTTAGCGGTTAAAAAAAAAATTCAGTCTCATTTGTTACAGTAATACATTCTCCCAACTCACAAAGATGAGAATGACACTGAACAAAATGCTTTCTTTTTGCTTTAACTACCAAGAAGCTTGGGGCTGAATGTAGTACTCAACTGTAATAATTTCTTCAGTCTAGATGTTGTTATAATTACCTGTAAAATTGATTGTTCTTGTTTGATTTTTTTCATTTTTATTGATCCAAACATATATGTGTTTTTCTAGAAGTTGAGTATTATAGTTAGTATTGTAGTTAGTACTGTTGTGTGTGTGTGTCTCTCTCTCTACATATATATATATATACACATATTTATTTATAAATAAACTGGTTACCTAGAGTGCTGTGTTCAAATGGATTCTTTCTGAACTCCGCAGTGAAAGTACCAAGGTGGTCAACTGGTGATCTGGAGATATTCCATACACATACTGGAAAGGGAAAGGCAGCATGGCACAAATTTGCAGCCCTATCCCATGTACTAAAGTACTCAAGGTCTATATTGATGAGGAATTAGAATTATGAAAGCCAATCTGTAACAGGTGAGATATGAATTTAGAAATAAGAGAGGGGAATTGATAGAAATCGTAAGGTATTCCTGTCAGAGCCAATGAAATATGAAATAGGCAATGAAATGCAAAGGAATATATATATTCCATATGTATATTCATATATATATATATATATATATTTGACTATAGCTTGATTTAAGGATAGAATCTATAGTAAAAGAAATGAGAAATGATGCTAGAGATGAGCTTTTTGAGCTGTGGCTTTTTGAGCAGAAGAGTGATATGAAGAAAATGGTATACAAATGTTGAAAATCAAGTAATTTCTTTTTAAGACTAGAAGCCTCAGAATCAGCATTTGACCACTACTACAGTAATAGTTGATTGAGTAAGATGCTAGTAACACTGGGTGAAAGACTATTGGAAAAAGGATATTTACCCAATCAGGGAGTTACCACTCCACAGATCACTTATCACTCACAAAAAACAAGAAAGATTCTTCTTCTTCTTCTTTTTTTTTTAAAGATTTTATTTATTTATTTGACAGAGAGAGAGATCATAAGTAGGCAGAGAGGCAGGCTGGGGGGGGGGCAGGCTCCCCGCTGAGCAGAGAGCCCAATGTGGGGCTCCATCCCAGGACCCTGAGATTATGACCTGAGCCGAAGGCAGAGGCTTTAACCCACTGAGTCATCCAGGTGCCCCAACAAGTAAGATTCTTTACGTTAATCGAATCTAACCTTATGATCAAACTTGGAGTTACCAGTAATGGGTTAACCTTTTATCATGTGCCTCTTTAGAGGATGCAATGAGGACACATCATCTATATAATATCATGCCCAAAACATTTAACCTAAATCCGATCACAAAGAAACAAAGCACAAATATCTAAAGGACTTTCTCCAGAGCAACTAGCCTGAACACTTATGTCAATGTCATAGAAGACAGAAGCAAAATGGAACACTGCTCTAGGTTAAAGAAAACCAGAGAGACATGACAACCAAATGCGACAAATGATCCTTACTGGAGTTGAAAATACTTTTTTTTGAACAAATGAAATGACAGTTTATGAAGCATTCAGGAATAGGCAGACAGGAAATTTATGAAATTTAAGAGAGGTTATCAAAAGATATTTACTTTGTAGGTCCTTAGGGAAGCGGACACATTTCAAGCCTCCACCTTCTTCCAGGTCAATTTATAGAGCTCTGCCTGGAGTTCTGAATAAACTCAAGTAATAGCTGTCTCCCCCCCTTCCTTTTATGTATATCTTTAGAGGAAACCTCATAGGGAGGATGCATAACTATGATCATATATCCTCTAGGACCTTTAAAACTCCATGATTATTCTGAACTGATTTCATTAGCCAGAGTAGAGAGTTCAGGTGTGGTCCCAGGACCAGCATCATGAGTATCAGCTGAGAATCCATCAGAAATGCAGATTCTTAGGTTTGGCCTTAAGACCTACTAAATCAGAAACTCTGTGGGTATGGCCCAAGTGATGCATGTTTTCAGGAGTCTTCCAGGGAATTCCAATGCACACCACAGAGCCAAGGACAAAATGAAGGTACTAAACTCTTACTTGACAAAACATCTACCTCATAGTTAATGTCACTCTTCTTGAGATGCAGCTAAAAATTTAAGACCCAATTACATAAAAAGATATTTGTAATGGGCGCCTGGGTGTCTCAGTGGGTTAAGCCGCTGCCTTCGGCTCAGGTCATGATCCCAGGGTCCTGGGATCGAGTCCCGCATCGGACTCTCTGCTCAGCAGGGAACCTGTTTCCTCCTCTCTCTCTCTCTCTGCCTGCCTCTCTGCCTACTTGTGATCTCTCTCTGTCAAATAAATAAATAAAATCTTAAAAAAAAAAAAGATATTTGTAATAAAACCTAGTGTAACATACCACACAGTCATAATTCATCATGTAGTGATCATACAGCAAAACCAGCCCACAATAAAAACTTTTTAAAGGCATCTACTTACTTTAATGTCTCAGCAAGAAAGAAACTCTGCTGTACATCATCATGTGTGGGAGTAGAAGAATACACATCCTTCACCCCAGAAAAACCACCACTGACTCGGCAATACTTTTCAATAGCCTGTGAAAGCAATCAGACAAAACAATCAATTCCACAGAATATCAAGTTTTGAAGGACAAATTAAGGAACCGTAGTCAAAAGTTCACAAAGATCTATGTAAGAATTTGACAGGTTAAGAATAAGATTTATTATCAAATGGAAATATTCTTGCACTGGAAAAATTAACTGAGGTATCCTGTTTCCTGTGGAACTTTTCCCTCTCCAAAACTCTTTAATCTTTCAAAAACATCTTACATTTTCCTCACTTGGGAAAGTCAAGTTTGGACTACTCACTCTGAATTAGAGACCTGTCTAGCACAATAAACCCTCATTAATTTTGGCAAACCAGGGGAGGTTAGTTTGAATTAAATTTCAAAGACAATTTTTTTTTCACTTCTAAGAATAAACAATCCAAAACATGCTTTGAAAAAAGTTATTACCTAGGAGCTCTCCCTAGTAGTAGCAATGAGGTAATATTTACTGCAAGCGTACTGTATGACAGACATTATATTACAATCCTACAAGTTAGGCATTACAGGTGGTACCAACTGGCAGGATGTACCCACCCACATAGCTGTTACAATAATTACAATATTAAAAGCTAACCATTATGAAGTTTTTGCTACGTGCTGGAGGGTCTTGTAAGGGCTTCATATATAATAACATTAAAATCTCTAACAACCCATGAAGTGTCTCAATAGGCTCTACTTCAGACAGGAAAACTAAGGCAAAGAATAGTAATTTGCTCCACATTATTAACTACTGTGCTCTACTGCCCAACTGTGAGCTAAAATTCTTAATTCAGATCTCTTCTTGCATCTCTGAACACGTCTAAATAAAATACATGGAATCAAATGGCACCCACTCAAACCTGTTTTTAATTCAAAGGAAGCAAATATCCTGCTTATGCAGGTCTATCACTATAAAAATAAGCCATTCACGAGAAGCTGAATCACATGTGGTTCTTTTCTTTCTCTGCCCTACATAACCCTGAGACACTGTCATATGAAGGTACAATTATTTAATCATTACCGCCATGGCTTCTTTTTCCTAATCTTGTTACCTTTCTTACTCTTCTGGTATTCCTCTTTTCTAATGAAAAGCTAATTAACACCGAAAGTTTTTATTTAATCAAGCTGTTCCTTTTTATATAGTTCCATTTTTACTACAGCTGGGTTTTAAAAGTCGTCTTACCGAAGAGTTTGGTACTTTATCTAAATATTTTTTTTTTAAAAGACTTATTTAAGAGAAAGAGAGAAAAAAAGAGAGGGGAGAGAGTGCATGTGCACGTGCAGGGGGAGGAGCAGAGAGAGAAAGAGGAAGAAAGAGTTTTCAAGCAGACTCCCTACTGAACATGGAGACCAACACAGGGCTTGATCCCAGGACCCTGAAATCATGACCTGAGCTGAAATCAAGAGTCAGCTGTTCAACCAACTGAGCCAACCCTCTTATCTAAATATTTTAAACATATTTTGAATTCAGGAGTTTTTAAATGCCATGTTTTCTACAATGATCATGTGTCTTCACCACCAGAAAGCTATCAAGAGCAGTTTAAGGATACTGTGAAAGTGGCAGGGAGGCATGACTAAATCTTTAAGTCATTTAGGATAATTTCTTGAAGGCAAATATACTCAAATTTGGAAGTCTGAAGATGTGAATGGAATAGCTAAAGCTACAGAAACAGAAGACATACAAGATACTATTCTTCTGTCTCAATCTGTCTTCCCTTTACCTTCTTCATATCCGTCATGGGTATGTCCAGTGATGGGCAAAAAAGCAACTTCTATTTAAAATGTGAATTAAGATACAAATCTTCCTCTTTTATCTCCATCTCTGCCTTTCCTCATCATGGCATCTTCTGAAACTTGAATTTAAAGTGTAATTATTTCAGTTCACGTTCTTTATACTCTAGTTGTGAAACCTTTTTTTTTTACATAAATTGGTCTACATTCTGCCCTAAAACATATCTTGAACATTCTTACCAAAGATATTTACTAACATTATTTACCTCCCCTACAATGTCATAATTCTGTCTAGGCTGCAACATTAAGTTATACAACTGGTATATGAATATCCGTAATAATTACTGTTATTTGTCATAATTAGTGTATCTCGAAGAATAAAACACTCCCTCACTCCCAGGAATATGCTATACTTTCATGAGAAGACTAATATTTTTCTTTCTCTCTAGGTAGTGACAGCCATGGGGTTCTCTGAAAGGCTAGGATTTTAAGAAAAAACCACTTGACTTCTTTACTTACTAGCTAGTAAAAATGTCTCATAAATAGATAAGTAAATAAACAGTCTTTCAATCTAGAAAAATTTTAACAATTCACTGATTCTTCTTATGATGGTCCACTAAGAAATTACTTGGAACACAAGCTGAAGTGAATAGTGGGTAATCTATCCCAGCTGTGAGTCTGGGCAGTTTCAGGATTTTTTTTTTCCTAGAGGTTAAGCCTTAACTGGCAAGTAAAGAAACTGTGTAATCATACTTAAACCCATCATGTCTTTTAAATGATTTTTCATTATTCAAGAAGAAGAATGAGTGAACATCAGGAGGAAAATAGTTTTCATCAAGAACTAAACTGGATTCTAAGGTTTACTTCTACTGCTTAAGTAACTTAACTTAAGGGGCCCCCGGGAGACTCGGTTGAGCAAAATCATGACTTCAGCTCAGGTCATGATCTCAGGGTCCTGGGATCAAGCCCTACAACAGGGATAGGCTCTGTGCTCAGTGGGGAGTCTACTTACTTACTACTCTACTTACTCTCAGAGGGAGCTCTGCCCCTCCCTCCCCTGCTGGTGCTCTCCCTCTCTCTCTCTCAAACAAATAAAATCTTGAAAGAAAGAAAGAAAGAAAGAAAAGGAAAGGAAAAAGAAAAGAAAGAAACTTGCAACTTAAATTGAGTAACAGAGTTTTTGCATCAGATAAATAAAGCCTCACTACAATTACTGAACATGAGGTAACATGGATGAGGACATGTGGCTCTGTGGGCAGGCTTGATTTAATGCTCTTGCACATAAAATGAAATATTGGCTTATTTACCAGTGCTGCTTCCCAGCCCCACTGCCTATATCTTGGATCGTGAGTGAATCGCCATAGGTACCAATAGGTTTCAATTACTTCTGGACGGAGGATGTAATACTTTTCAGCCTGCCGGACTGCCACAGCCTCTACTGCACCGTCAAACTTGAATGATTCAGGACCCAGCTTTAATGCTGTAACATGACAAAAGAAACAAATGAGCACAATAAACCATTTGTGTTTGTTCGCCAGAGCTTCTTTTTCCCCTGAAAGAATGGGGTATAATGTAAAGTTATGTTCATTTTGTTTTATTTTTATTGTGGCTGTTTTGCAAAATCAGTGACTTTAAAAGATCCACATTTGGTTTTCCTATACTAGCCTTATAAATATTCTTATTATCCTGACATGAAATATTTCTCATACATAATGCACATCAACATACCGCTAAATCCAACTATACTGACAAGAGTCTAGTAATCCTCTGGCAACAAATGCAAAGCTAGACATAAGCACATTATATATTCTGTTCTGTTCAAAAATAAAATGAGGCAGATAATTGTACTGTGCAGAATAATTTTTTTTAAGTCAGAACAATTTTAAAGTCCTTTTAAATAGAACACACATATGTAAGAAAACATTTTAGAGCTCAGATCTTGAATTAGATTAAGGTGTAGATGATACACTTTTTGAGCATCCTACAGTATATAAAAAGCAATGTATTTTCAAACTTAAAGCAGTTTTAAAGATAAACTCTTCTCTCCTATGGCCCCTGTATATATAGTAAGGAAGAGATTCAAACTGTCAATCACCAAGAATTTCATCAGTATTGCCCATTTATCAATTTGAATAAAACAGGGCCATTACACATATATTTCAACACTACATTCTATTTTTTGAATGACATGATTTCCATTCAGGCTAGAATACAGCACTACATTAAAGTCTTTTCAATAACCTCTTTCTAATCACACCAAGCACCTTAAATCTGATCAATGTGAAGTCATCTTCCACTGGGATGTTGGGCTCACACATAATTACCATTCTCAGCTGCCATTTTTCTTTCCTTTTAGGGGTAGTTTCAAGGTCTCTCATCTCTTTCAAAAAATGCTAGACATTTTTATGTTTTCTCAGAAAAGAAAAGGTAAAACAAGAACTATAATGCTGGGAGACCACAAACAGAACCATGCCACAGTTGCTGGCACGACATGGGTTGCTGTAGCAAATTTCAGCACTACAAGGGAGACACTATAAGCTCTAAGTAATCCCATACAAATGTGAAAACCAAGTCTTTCTCACCATCACCTCCAAGAAAATACACAAAACCAAAAGCCTTGTGCCAATGGTTGATTGTTCTACTGAAAGCAAAATATGTGATCCAGAAGAATTTACCGCTAAGTCTAAGAGAACTAAAGCAGAACTCAAGCAAGAGATTTTCAACCTGAGGGTCATGAACTCTGTGACAGGCTCCAGAAGAAGACAGTGTTCTGCCAAGAAGCCTGTGAAACCATATGCATAACTCTGTGTGCACATAAAGCTTTTACCAGCTAGCTCTTCAATGGGATTTGAGGTTAGGATTAACCAACAACTCATCAATATTTTTTGTTAAAGAACTTCTATCCTGTTTATTAACAAGGTCAGAATATGGTCAAATATGATTTGGCATTTAATAAATGTTTTTAAAATGACAATAAAAGTTGGGGCGCCTGGGTGGCTCAGTGGGTTAAAGCCTCTGCCTTTGGATCGGGTCATGATCCCAGGGTTCTGGGATCGAGCCCCGCATCGGGCTCTCTGCTCAGCAGGCAGCCTGTTTCCCTCTCTCTCTCTCTGCCTGCTTGTGATCTCCGTCAAATGAATAAATGGAAAAAAAAAAATGACAATAAAAGTTAAACACCATAAGCAATGAGATGATGGCAATCCAATAGAGTAGAGTAAGTCATTTTATCTGAATTTCTTGTGTTTTTCCTTTCTCAAAGAATGAATGCTAAGAGGTGATCATATGAAGTTTTCAAATGTTAATCTTAAGGCTAATGTTAAATGAGACAGTAACTTCTGTAATGATAATACTGCCTGAACTGGAAGTAGAAATTGGCTGCATGATACTAATATTTTAAACTTCTCACTAAAAATTCTCTCTCTCTGATTGGCCATTCACAACTTCACAAAAAAGACATACCAGGAAGAGAACATATCTGCTTTGTGAGAAGTTGGTAAATAAGAATGCACAAGCCTAAATTATGTACCAATTATATCCATTAGGCTGGTCAAATCACTAGTTTTGTGTTTCTGAGGGCATTATTTCTTAGGTGTTCCTTTGTTTAAGAATGATAAAAAATAATTTCCTAATAATCTTGCACTTAATTTCTATTTTCTAGCTTAAATTTCCCATTTATACTTGTACTTCACTTCCAGAAGGAAACTAACTAATCCAGCAAGTAAAAATGAGTTGAAACCATAAATAATTTAGTACCTGGGTAAAAAGAACTCTAAGAGGATGCAAAAATCATATAATGTAAGCAAACTGAAGAGACATGCACAAATAAAAAAAAATCAGAATAAAATATCAAATGTGACAAAGGTCAATAGTAAGACAGTGAAAAATACATTTAAAGGTGGCATAGATAAGTTTGTAAGGCACAGGGCTCTTCCAGATAGAGTCTGTAGAGATGGGAAAAATAAGCATCTTAGGTCAGGAAAAGTAATCCAACAAAAGATAAAAAAGCATGAGGAATATACTGGGATAGGTGGTTGGACTTCAGTTTCAGAAGGCTAACAGTAAAGGAAGAACTTAAACTATTTCCCTATTAACTTCCTTTAAGGAAGAAAAGAGTTATGTCCAAAACTCCATGTCCAATGGCTCTCTTGTCCACTGAATATGTTATATGTATGTAAACATTAAAATTTCTCCCAAAATGTAATATATTGCACTTGGTCCAGGGAAGACCTTAGCCAACTTCAGTAAGAAGTAAATTAAATTAATTAAGTCATTATTTTATTCATGTTCAGGAGTTTTGGGGTTTTTTGTTTGTTTTGTTTTAAATCTAGAAACGGGGGTGGGGGACAGTACTCTTAGACTCTAAAGTCTAAGACCTCATTTGGCACCAATTCTGCCTTATATCTCAGAATAAACTGAAATAATCTATCAATCTAGCTTCCCATATAGATACAATAGGTCTGAAACTACACTAAGTTACTACTTGGTTTCATGAACAGATTCAGCAATGTTTCCTACAAACCTTGTTAAATTATTTAGCAGAAGACCATGCTCATCAAGAAGATGAAATATGAGGACTACCAAATTTTGCATTAGTATTAATTCTAATTCCAATAACAAATGAAAGTGAAATTCCAAAGTCTTTATGGTATGAATTCAGCTAGAATCACTACTAAAAAGTGAGTGGATATTTTTAAATAAGCCGGCCAAAAAATTCTAGCACAGCTATACCAAAACACAGGAGATGTAATTACCAAGTGGGAAGGAAGCAACACTAGGACTATACCGTTTAATTAAAGGATTTAAGTCGAGATTAAAGATACGCAAAAACAGTGAAAGACTTGAAAATACAGGACACAAATCAAACAGTTATCTTTTGGGGCATACCATGGCAAAGAAGGTCACAAGGTCACTGACTTGCCATGTAATAGTGACCATGAGAACCAACATACTGAGGAAGACAGGGTAGGTATTGTTGTTCCAGTTTTTTGCAGATGGAGCACCTGAGTCTTAGGCAGGTTAAACGAGTTGTCTAAAGCTCAGAGATAATAAATAGTGGAACATGGGGCTTTTCAATCGTAGGCACATTTCCTTTCTACAGTATCACAGTACTTCCTATCAGCATCAGCAATGTCTATGAAATGCGACAGTCAGGGAATCCTCTCCTAACTCTGGTATTCTATAATTCCTCAAAGGTAGGAGATAGGTCTTATTCACACTTTCATCTGCAAGCACCCAGTGTAAGGCTTGGCACATCAGAGGTGTTCACTTTTAATGGAGTGAATAATTAATAGTATTAATTATTAACAATAGTATATCATATTTTTAATATGTCTGCTCTGTAAAACTCTACAATTTTTTTTATCTTTTATTTCATTTGTGGTCAAAACCTGCATAACAAGTC
This sequence comes from Mustela putorius furo, assembly GCF_011764305.1. Taxonomy (NCBI): domain Eukaryota; kingdom Metazoa; phylum Chordata; class Mammalia; order Carnivora; family Mustelidae; genus Mustela; species Mustela putorius. Next base: position 4,449,714 of record NW_025421424.1, read on the forward strand.
TCTATCATAATAAGCATACCAAATATCCATTGTGATCCTCAGGGTTTTACTGATTTTAGCTGTATTTTAAATATACACTTGATACTCCATATGGTCAACATGTTAATATAACTTAGCTTCTACTTATAATTAGATCACCAACTTTTTAAGTACTACATACAAACACTAATCCACTCCAAAATAACATCCACTTCAAAGTCCTTTTGACTTAGTTGTTTTTGTCAAGAAATGGAATCCCTGAGTTACTGAGGGAACTAAAAGGTCAATTTCACCATAAGTTCAACTCCTTATTATATAAATCCTAAAATGGAAATTCAGTTATTTCATAAAAGCAACTCAACTTCTGAAATCGCAAACAGAAATTACTAGTTTTTAGTCTTTTTGTGAACTCATTTTCCATTATTTCATATAGAAACGCTTTTTTAAAACTAGAAAAAAAAATCTTGGAAGGTCTACTTTAGTATTTCTCAATCCTTTTTGAAGTCTGTTAAAAAACCTGATTGCCGAGGCGCCTGGGTGGCTCAGTGTGGTTAAAGCCTCTGCCTTCGGCTCGGTCGTGATCTCAGGGTCCTGGGACCTCAGTCCAAGGCTCTCTGCTCAGTGGAGAGCCTGCTTCCCCCTCTCTCTCTGCCTGTCTCTCTGCCTACTTGTGATCTCTGTCTGTTAAATAAATAAAATCTTAAAAAAAAAAAAAAACCTGATTGCCTTCTCTCTCCATGAAATTTTGATTAACAACTCATCAATATATTTTGTTAGAGAACTTCTATCCTGTTCATCAACAAGGCCAGCATTTGATCAAATATGTTTATCTATCCATGACTGTATATATATCTAGTCTTTATATATTTCAAAATAAAATAAATAAAAATATTTTTCCCCACCCCTAAGAACAATCCTTTTCACCACTGAGAACCATCTCATTTTCCAAGTAAGGACCCTGCAACTCAGTAATATTACATAACATAACATATTTGCCTAAAGCAACAGAGGATCCTTTTTGTCTAAGGCACAATTAATCCCCGAATTATCGGTGAATTGACTAAGAGACTACTAAAAGACCCAGATACCAATTATACATTCAATATAACTACTATTATTTTTTGGTCATTCTTATTTTCACAAGAGGATATGCAAGACAAGTAACCCCAATCAGCCAATTCTGTGTTCTTTTAAGTAACTAGTTTTACAGAAGCTGAAATGAATGGCTAAAATGGATTCTTACTATATTAAAGTAAATAATGTCATTCCACACATCCTCAAATGCCCCACCTGACATGCTTAAAACAATTTAAAAATCTTTATTAATAAAATCAGTAGAATTCAGAATAATTTTTAAAAATGAACACATCTCCAGAATTAAAATTAAAATTCTTAAAAAAATGATTTACTGTATTAGAATAACTATTTTAAAGCGACAAATGCCTATATATTTTCCTTCTAATTCCTGGATATATTTTTAACTTAGAGGTTGTTAGTCTAAGTGGTTAGTGTTATTAACACTCTTACCAGTTCTGTCATATGACTCATGACATGTACGTGCAATTTCTGCCCCTAGCTCTAAATAATGACCAGCTTTATCCGTTCTGGAACCATCTGCTCCCAGTGCAAACATTCCCCCAGCAAAACAGGCCAAATGCCCCATCTTCTTTTCCAAGTGCCCATTTTTCCATTCTCCAATAAAGGTGAGACCTCCTCGGGACTTCTTAATAAGATGTTTCTCTATAGCCTGTAAGAAAGAGTAGAAATTCAAAATTTTAGAAGCAAAGTGTTAGTATTCAAACTTATTACATTCTTCAAGTTATCATAAAACCTTAATAGGTAATAGGATATTCTACAAATCAGTAACTTTCCCTACCTGGAAGAGTTAATTTATAAAAAGTAAGTTTTGGAGAGCAAACAAGTCACACAGAATCTTGAATACCGCATCACTACCAGGATAAAGACAAGGTGGGAGACAGAAGACTGACCTAAAGACACAACATGACCTGCATTACAGGTGTTCTTCTTCTAGCGCTAAATGGAATTCATAAGAATCAGTCAGTTGAGATCATGATGACAAGTTATAACCCAAAAGGTTCTATCAATCTATTTTCTATTTCATACAGTAAAGCTGAAGAGGAGGATACCTAGGTTAATCAGAAAAATATGATTTTGGTATTTAGTAAAAATGGTCTCTCCTTTTCCTTGTAACCACAGCTCTTGTCAAAGCGCTTTTAAAAGGCACTATTAGGTGAGGCAGCTTGTATGCTATAAAGCTTTCAAATCCAGTTAGAAGTTTAAATGTCACCCCTCAGCCCCTTACTTTGCAAACCCAGGTATCTGTTTTGGGTGCTGTGTCATGGCGATGAGAGGCCATGTGAAAACAGAGTCCATCTTCCTGGAATGCCAACTTTACTCAAAAGATGTGGGGATGGTAAGAGAAATATTTTACATTCAACTTGAATGTAACACAACATAGTCTCCAACAAGTACATTTAGCTTTATAAAAATTAGATTTTTTAGGAGCTCTGTTCCTTTGGACTATGTTCTCAGACTTTGCTAGGAGGGGCTATAAATTAGTTCTCTGCCTTTAGAGATAATTCTATGGAAAAGCCTAAGAAACACCATTAATCCAGTTCTCTTTGGTGAAAAGGATTATATACAATTAGAGACTACACTTTTTGGACAATAAAAAAGAATAAGACTTAACCCATATTTTTGTGTGTTGTTCTCTGACAAGTTTGGTAACAATCAGCTCTGGAAAAATTTATTGTGTATTCCTTACAATGATAATGTCTGCTTTACAGAATTGTAAGGACTATGCCTCATTCATCATCTTATACTCCATAAGTGTAGTATGCAGTCAATAAATGTTCAGCTAAGAAGTCATTTTATAAATAAGTGGTAAATACTTGTATTTGGGCTGTCAGGGAAATTGGGAATTGGGTCGTAAGGAAAAGAAGAGACTACCACTGATTTCTAAGTTTTGATTATTGTTTTAACTCCACAAATGAAAAGATTAGTTTTCCGAATACAAGGACAGTATTTTTCATCTTTGTGGGCCTCATGGCATCTGCTGTGTTTTCCACAGGAAAGGCACTCAATAGATGCCTACCCAAGAAACATTTACTGAATGCCTACAATGGACTAAACACCATATACCAAATTATCAGTCTAGCATCTGTGCATTCTGTAAATTAGAGGGACTTAGTTCCCCCAAAAGTAAGGCTATAAAAAGAATAAGATTCTTGCTTTAATTTAAAAACACAATAGCTAGAACTCTGAATATTGATCATCAACCACAGTCAGAACGGTGTTGTTATATACAAAATTATACAAAGTCAACAAAGTCTAAATGTGTTTCTTTGAAAATCCAAACAACTCTGATGAAGAAAAATGTAGAGAAAACATAATTTAAGAATATCAAGAACAGGAGAGGAGGGTGGGAGGATGGGCAAAATGGGTGAAGGGTAGTTGGATACAGGCTCCCAGTCATAGGGATACAGGGAATCGAGTCAGTGGTACTGTGATAGTGTTATACGGTGACAGGTGGTGGCTACGCCTGCAGTGAGTACAGCAGTAAGGACCTGTTGAATCACTACACTGCACACCTGAAACCAATGCAACATTATGTGTCAACTATACTTCAGTGAAAATAATAAAATTTAAAGAATATATATATATATATATATATATGTATATATGTATAGAAAGAGAGAGAGAGAGAGACTGTTAAAACCTGATTTTTAAAAAATATTTTATTTATTTATTTGGGGAGGGGGACAAAACCAAGAGTCAGATGCTTAGCTGACTGAGTCACCCAGGCGCTCCAATACAACTTTAAAAACCGATTAAAATCACTCAAGGGCTATGGGTTTGTGCTGGATCGGAAAGCAAATAACTTAATAAGTGGGTGACACACTTCTCTATTTCACAGTTTTTGCTTGGAAATATCACATATAAGTGCTTCCAAGACTGAAACCTTTCCCCATTTTAAACTGTCACAGCTTGTAAGAGGTGACAGACATTTATATCTATTTTATATAAATATGAAATAATACAGTAAAGTGGCTCAAAGCACAGGCCCTGGAGCCAGACTGTTCAGTTCTAGGCTCCATCACTTGCTAGCTTTTGTGAACTTGAGCAAGTTACTCAACCTCTTTGTGCCATGAGGTTCTCAAGCATAAAATGGTAGTAAAGATGAAATGATTTCATTTCATGTAAAAGGGGTTACAACAGCTCCTGGTGTGTGGAAAATACTAGGTAAGTGTTTTGCCCTTATTATTGATCCATATTATTGAGTAGGTTCAATGTCAGCTAAAAGAAGAAATGTTTATGAAAATATATGTAAAGTCACAAGTTTTTCCAGTCTGTGTAGACAATAACTAAAAGTAATCATAATAAATGTTCTTACATAAACCATTATTTATTTATTCTTCAACAATTTCTTTAAAATGCCACAATAAAGGGGGATGCCTGGGTGGCTCAGTTGGTTAAGCAGCTGCCTTCGGCTCAGGTCATGATCCCAGCATCCTGAGATCGAGTCCCACATCAGGCTCCTTGCTCAGCAGGGAGCCTGCTTCTCCCTCTGCCTCTGCCTGCCACTGTCTGCCTGTGCTCATTCTCTCTGACAAATAAATAAATAAAATCTTAAAAAAAAAAAAGCCAGAATAAAGGAAAATACAAGACTTTTAGATTAAAATACTAAAACTCTACAGTGAGGGCAAAGAATCAAATGCACATAGGTGGTCACTGGTCACTACGAAACACACTGTATATTCAAAGAATGTTAAACAGGTAAGTGTTCTGGCAAGAATTACCTCAATAGCATCATCATACATTTTTCTTGCCTCGTGGTCTGTTTTATCTGACATCAACCATGCTTTTAGTAGGTATTCATAAAAACTGTCTCCCAGCCCACCAACTGATGTGTGATCTGTAATAAAAGAAAAAGGAAAGGATGAAGGTGGAGAAGAGAGAAGACAGAAAACAATGAAATAATCTTTTTCAAGTATAATGACTATTACTGATCAGTAATTTAAAAATTATATTGACAGCCTTGTTTGCAGCATACTTCAAATTCAGTCCAGTAAAAATATGCCCTTATCACTTCCCTCTGCATGTATATCCAACTTTCCAGAAATCCCTTTCTGGGGACGGGGTATTTCACATACGTAGGAGTCTTTCTTCAGCCATAGAGTTTGTATACCATCACACAATCATACTTTTCCAAAAGTGAAAACAATTATCTTTCATATATTAATGACTTTAACTAAACATGAGATACGCTTGAATCTGATGTTAACTAAAAAGAGCCCATTTTTCTCTAGGATGGTTAGTGATGATTTCTGTGCCATAGACAGTAAAGTAAAATAAATCTAAAAGGAGAAAAAGCAAAGAATTTCTTTGTAGTAGCTATTGAATGGATACACTTGATTGCTATTTATATAACTCTTACTTCATATGTCTGCCCTATGTGTATTCTTATTCTACCCCATCTATACTTTTAATCCTATCCAAGGCAACAGCACAATCCCCAAGGCAACACTATTCTTCTATCCCTTTCCATGAGCCCCATTCTACATTCTTAAACTTTGCTTAAAAACTCACATCCTCCCTGCCCAAAAAAGAAAAACAGCACATTTTTATGACTTGTCAATCATTCACAGAGTACCAGCACTGGTTTCCGACTTTAGTGAGGAAACGATGGACCACTGGGTGGTTTATGAAACAGCTGGCTATCCGTTTGGGGGAACATGCATAAGCTCACAAAAATAAATTTGTGGTGGATCAGTGATTTAAAAGTAAAACACAAAACTGTAAGTATTCCAGAAAAAAATACAAGAAGATGTCTGCCCTTCCTAAGCAGATAATGTTCTTAGGCAAAACCCAAAAGAAAAGATTTATAGCATCATCTGGTACAAGCTACCATAAATGAATTTATAAGACAAGAAATCGAATAGGGTATTTGCAGTATATATGACAGAAATAAAGATTAATACCCTATACAAAGAACTCTGATAACTAAATAAGGAAAACTGCTTCAGAGCACACACAAATTATTTAAAAAAAGAAACACAAATTGATAATTAAAATAAGAAAGAAAGATCAACTCTATTAGTGACCAGAGGAAAGCAAATTAAAACAATAGGTTCCATTTTTGTTTATTTAATTGGCAAACATTTTTTAAAACTCACACCATCCAATGTAGATAAAGTTACGGTTCACAGGTGCTGGGAACAGAGGGCAATTTTTGTAGTTGCTATCAAAATGTAACTACATTTTCTACTTCTGGAATTATCCTCTAACAAACACTTGCACAAATACACAAGTATAGATGTTAAAAAAACAAACAAACAAAAAAAAGGTCATCAGAGCCCTGTATCCATTAATAAAAACGTCAGATAACCTCAAAGGTCTAGGGATGTAGCTACATAAATTACAGTATAAACAGACTGTAGGAGAACACGTAATCATTAAAGAGGATCAGGTGAATCTTTCATCTGCTACTGGGAATACATCTATTATATGCTGTTAAATAGAGGGAGGGCAAGTTTCAGAAAACCACAGTTTGATACTACTAAAAATTTGTATGTTTAAAGAATATTATTGTAACATAGAAAAGGTCCGAAAAGACAGCCGTGCACAGTGATTACCTCTAAGAAAGTAGCCCTTCAATTTTTACTGTATATATTTATGCATTATTGGAATACATGTAACTCATGTGGTTAAATCATCTTCTGTTATAGAAATAAACAGGGGAAAGTGCCACCATTCACTTTAAACATGATCTCTAATACTTTAGGAATTCGCTTGTATCCTCAATGGCCTGCATCTCAAATGCTCTTATTTCTCACATTTTTTTCTTTAGACCTAAGTGTACACTTGAATGAATTCTTACATCTATACACTCACAAATCCACCAAAATAAAAATATAGAGCATTTCCAAAATTCCAAAATCTCCCTCATGTGGCCCTCCCAATCAATACTCCAACTTCCAAAGATAACCATTTTTCTGACCTCTATTACTAAATGACCTGTCAAGTTCACATAAAATAGCCACTCATATGAAGTGGCTTTCAAGAATGATTTGGGAGCTCAATGATCTCCTTTGTTTTCCATCTAGAAAAAGCCCCCTGCCTTATGTAGGCTTCTGAGTCTCTAACATTTAAAGTGCTTGGGTATTAGGGAAGACACTCAGAGGAAAAGAACACAGTTTTCTCTCAGACTGTAGAGGAAGATCACAATTAGATTTCTAAGAGCTTTTAATACTTGTCATACTTACATTTAAGAATTTTATAATGATGGTAATATATGACAATGGGTTTAAAGGCTAAGTTACACTCAGATGCTAAATTAGTTCCAACAGACTTAAATATTTTAAAGTTACTGGAAATCATAAAAGATAACACATATTTGTAAAATATTAAAACAATATGGAATTGAGTAGACAGGGAACGTCCCTTATATTTAGGACGCTGGGATCATGACCTGAGCCGAAGGCAGCTGCTTAACCAACTGAGCCACCCAGGCGTCCCTACTCTCAGATTTTAGTCTCTCTTAGTCTTCTTCCTCTATATTCTGGAATTATTTATTTATTTTTAAGGATTTTATTTATTTTTTGACAGAGAGAGAGATCACAAGTACACAGAGAGACAGGCGGGGTGGGAGGGAGCAGGCTTTTCACTGAGCAGAGAGCCCAATGCGGGGCTCGATCCCAGCACCCTGAGACCACGACCTGAGCCGAAGGCAGAGGCTTAATGCACTGAGCCACCCAGGCACCCCTGTGATTTTTTTTTAATGTTTTTATTTTAGTCCTTTCACTGTGGTTTTACTGTAAGCAATGCCACTTTTCACCTGTGAGCTCTTCTCTGTTCTCTGTTTCTTTTTTCATAGTACTGTATTCCTATTTTATGAATACATCATCATCTTAGAGTTCTCTAAAAAACTAGGTATGCTTGGGCGCCTGGGTGGCTCAGTGGGTTAAGCCTCTGCCTTTGGCTCAGGTCATGATCTCAGGGTCCTGGGATCGAGTCCCGCATCGGGCTCTCTGCTCGGCAGGGAGCCTGCTTCCTCCTCTGACTGCTTCTCTGCCTACTTGTTATCTCTGTCTGTCAAATTAAATAAAATCTTTAAAAAAAAAAAAAACTAGGTATGCTTGTTTATGGAATTGCTTCAGTCTCTTCCAGGATCCCCTTTTGACTTTAAATATTTTTCACTGTGAAATTTAACATACACGTGGAAAAGCATATAAAATTCATTATACAGAATATTTGTATAATCTCTACTCAGAAGAATGCTAGTGCCCAAAAACCTTTCATGTACCCTTTCTCAATTATTATTCCCAGATCCCCAAAAATAACCATTATCTTAATTTCCGGTTAAAAAAAATGTAATCACTTTTTTATATGGTTATCATCTGATACCCTCTCCCAACCACTACTGTTTAACTTTGTCTACTGGTGTATTTAATAAATGTTATATATTCTCTTGTGGCTATCTTCTGTATCTCAATGCTCTGTGAGAGTCAACCACGTTGTTGTATGTATGTGCTGCTATTTGATATCCCACTGCATCAACCAACCACTGTTTATTTATCTGTGTTAAGACTAAAATTCTGGGTAGTTAGTGGGGGTTTCCTCTACAGAACAGGGGATACTCTTCCACTGAACAGACTAGGTCTAGTGAACATCACTAGGTCTCTCTCCTGAGTGGGAATTCTGACTGGATGCCTTCTGTGGAGGCAAAGTTGAGGAAAGGTAGGCCAACTGCCAGGTTTCGCCTTAGAGTCAGGAACAGGGTATTTGTTGTGAAACTGGATCTGCTTGAATTTTAGAATAAAGGGAGGCTTTATTCTGGGGTACTAATATTCACATGGAAAATTTTAACTTCCTCTTCAATGAAATCACTCAACTTTTTAAAAAGAAGTGCTACAGAGTTTTGTCTATCTGAAAATTCCAGGATGAGTTGGTGCATAAGAATTTCAAGTGGAGGGGCACCTGGGTGGCTCAGCTGGTTAAGCCACTGCCTTTGGCTCAGGTCATGGTCCCAGAGTCCTGGGATCGAGTCCCACATGGGGCTTCCTCTTCTCTGCAGGGAGCCTGCTTCTCCTTCTCTCTCAGCCTTTCCCTCTCCTTGTGCTCTCTCTCTCTGTGTCAAATAAATAAATAAAAATCTTTAAAAAAAAAAAAAAAGAATTTCAAGTGGAGCACTTGTTTCCTATAATGACTTTCAATAAATACCTACCATTAACTCTACTCCTCACTTATTTATTCAATTATGTTTACCTATTGTTTATGAACTCTGAATCATTCTGGAATTTCATCAGTCACCCTTTTATAGTGCTCTTTTACTATATTCTAGGTTGCGCCTTTCTCAGGTCTACTCACACACTCCCAGCTACAGTGCATTACACTAATTTGTTTAAGCAAATTTGTTTAAATAATCTTGCCCATTATGATCTCCCACTTACCTCCAAATCTCCTTACTCTATTGAGTTAACTGCTTTCTACATTTTTCTGTACTTCCATTTCACTGTGGTCTCTAGGAAGATGGTTGACCACAGTAGTGAAGTTATAGTTCAATCTTCCACCATGAAGCAGAAGTTCTAATAAAACTTTCTCAAATTTGAGTTCTTTCTGGATAACTCTGCAATTTGTTAATGCTATATATGTATGACTTCTCCTTCCCTGTCTCCTGATCTGCTCTCAGGTTGTCCTATCTTCAATAAAAATCAAAGAAGATAGGAACTTAGGGCATCTTGGTTTACTACAGTATTTCTGGATGGCGTGGGACTTGTAAGCTTGTTACCACTCTGTAATTCAGGATGATTTTAGGGGGAACATAGAAAAACCTTTAAAAAATTGTCATAGTCATGGGGTGCCTGCTGGCTCAGTTGGTTAAGTGTCCAACTCTTGCTTTTGGCTCAGGCTGTAATCCAGGATTGTGAGGCTGAGCGCCCTCCATTAGGCTCTACACTGGGTGTGGAGCCTGCTTAGAATTGTTTCTCTCCCACTCTCTCTGTCGTCATCCTCCCCCGACCCCCGCAAAAATAGTTGTTATACAATGGCTATTGTCAAGATGATCTTTTAACTTCATACAAGATCACCCTGTCCCCCAGAGCACATACCAACAACAAAGGATGAAATAATTATTTAAAAGATATTCCACACTTGAAAACAAAATAAAAATTGTAGTAGGTAAGAAATACAAAGAAACTCAGTGTTAAAAGCAGGAGCTTCTATTTTTTGTAAATAAATAAATACATCCAGAAGTTTACTTCCTCCAACATAATGGGATTCAAAGCACACTCATGGTGGAACTCGGGGTGTGAAATTAAGTTTCCTAGACTAGCAAAAGGAAGCAGAAACAGCTGCAAGACTGAGACTAGGATAAACTGCTACATATTTGAGCAAACAGATGTGTTATATCCTTGGGAAAACTGACATTCCAGTATAAAAAAGACCCAAGTTCTGAACTGATGAGCCAATGGAAGCATTAATAAAACTGCCAGGAATGGAGCAGTAAGTAGTGAAAGTGGAAAGAAAAACGTACACGTCATGAAGCTCTCACTGAAACTGAACTTACAAATGAAAACTCCAATGCACATAAGGAAAACTCATCAGTAAAGAACTCAACTATGCGAATGGGAGAATGTACTACACCATGAAAAAGTAAATAATGAATGCAAGTTGGAGCAGTCACTTTGGAAAACAGTGTTGGAAATTCCTCAAAAAATTTAAGATAGAGCTGCCCTATGACTCTGCAACTGACTACTGGGTGTTTACCCCAAAGATACAGATGTAGTGAAAAGAAGGGCCATCTGTACCCCAATGTTCATAGCAGCAACAGTCACAATCGTGACTGTGGAGCCAAGAAGCCCTTCAACAGACAAATGGATAAAGAAGATGCGGTCCATATACACTATGGAGTATTATGCCTCCATCAGAAAAGATGAATACCCAACTTTTGTATCAACAAATAGAACTGGAGGAGATTATGCTGAGCAAAATAAGTCAAGTAGGGAGAGTCAATTATCATATGGTTTAACTTGTTGTGGGGCATAAGAAATAACATGGAGGACATTAGAAAGGAAAAGTGAATTGGGGTAAATCAGAGGGGGAGACAAAGCATGAGAGAGTGCACTATGAGAAACAACTGAGGGTTTTGGAGGGGAGGGGAGTGGGGGGAAGGGCGAGCCTGATGGTAGGTATTAAGGAGGGCACATATTGCATGGGACACTCGGTGTGGTGCAAAAACAATGAATCTTGGAACACTGAAAAAATAAAATATAAATAAAATAGAAAAAATAAAATGTAAATTTAAAAATTTTTTAAATAAAATAAGTTGGAATTCTTCAAACCAAATAAATAAATAAATAGTGCAGCTACCTTCTGAAAACAAGTTTAAAATAAGTGTATTTAAAAAATGTACCAAGAGGGGGTGCCTGGGTGGCTCAGTGGGTTAAAGCCTCTGCCTTCGACTCAGGTCATGATCCCAGGGTCTTGGGATGGAGTCCCACATTGGGCTCTTTGCTCAGCAGGGAGCCTGCCTCCCCCTCTCTCTCTACCTGCCTCTCTGCCTACTTGTGATCTCTGTCTGCCAAATAAATAAGTAAAATCTTTAAAAAAAAAAAAAAGTGCCAAGAGAATAAGTGTATAAAGCCAAAACTGATCAATTTGCACTGAAAAGTTGGCAAACATAGAATTTAAAACTGATATATCAGAGAAAAAAATTAGACAATGAGTCTGATAACGGCCTTGTTTAATATGCTGGTAAGTCTGAGTTGCCTTAAAGGAAAGCAGACTCTGCAAAACTACGAGCAGCCTGAGAAGAGATACTCATTGGCTTGTTTCTTTATATAATACCCTACAATGCTTTGCACAATTCTTACTTAGAGAGTGCTCAATGAGCAATTATTAAATGGCTGACTTCCTATTTTCAAGTGTGAATAGCATTTCACAATTAATAACCTGAATTTTTTCTTTTTGGGGTAGGTGCCTGGTTGGCACAGTCAGGTAAACATCCAGCTCTTGGTTTTGGTTCAGATAACGATCTCTGGGATCATAATATCAAGCCACATGTCAGGGTCCATGCTCAGCAGGGAGTCTAGTGGAGATTCTCCCTCACCCTCTCACACTGATGAACGTAGTCACTCTCTCTCCATAGATAAATGAATAAATAAACCTTTTTTTTAAAGGGGGCATTTTTTTCTTTTTTAAAATGAATTAGATCACATTTTTTTAAAAAATGATTCCGTTTTCAAAATCTTTCACTCTTTTTCAGTTTAGGGCAACAAATAGTTATGAGATAAATAACAATACCTAACACTTAATATTTACAAGTCCAACAAAAAAGTTTATAGAATGAATGCATTAACTACCTTAAGTACTCATTATTTCAAGTTTCAATAAAATTTACACGTGTACATTTTTAAATTTTCCTAATTCCAATACTATGATGTCTATAATTGTAGTATATTCAATTGCTTATATGAACTATCCACTGAAATATAATTTTAAAAACCTTACAAAACTTCATTCATGTGAATTATCAGAAATACACACAAAAGTCTTGATATTAAGGTTTTCCTTAATATTTAATTTTCTTATAGCTCAGCATCCAGATATAGTATTTCAACTATTGAGGGGACTGTAGTAAGAATGTATTTTCTTTCTCTCTCTTTTTTTTTTATTATGTTCAGTTAGCCAGCATATGTTACCATCCTAAGTTTTTGCTGTAGTGGCCAACAATTCATTAGTTGCAAGTACCACTCAGTGCCCATTCCAACACATGTCCTCCTTAATACCCATCATCTGGTCACCCTATCCCCCTACCCCCTTCCCTTCTATAACCCTCAGTTTACTGGCCCCGGAGTCCAGAGTCTCTCGTGTGCATTAACATGGATGGAACTGGAGGGAGATTATGCTGAGTGAAGTCAAGCAGAGAAAGACAGTTACCATATGGTTTCACGCATATGTGGAACATAAGGAATAGAGCGGAGGACCACAGGGCAAGGGAGGGCAAACAGGAAAGAAATCAAGAGAGGGAGACAAACCAAGAATGTACTTTCTAAAAATAACCAAATACCTAAACCCCGTTTCTCTTTTCTCTTAAAAGAGTTTAAATTTACTCTTGCTTCTTTCCTCCTCACCTACTTGCTTCTTGTTCCCCTATATTCTGGCTTTGGCCTACAGCACATAGCCAAACCAAAATGGCCTTCTACAAGCCCAATACATTGAATAAAGAGTACGTGCAAGAGATGATTAGACCATAAAACAGCACTGCGAAGGGTGAGGCAGTAAGGGTGATACTAAACTGAGGGAGAGAACGGAAGGCCCAAATTAACCAAAGGGAAGAAGAAATGAAGGAACAGATTTTGGAGTTACTAAGAAGGTAAAAACAACAGGACAGGAATCTGGCCAGACTGTGAAGTTTCTGGCACAGGCCAGATTATGTAAAATACAGATGAAATAAGGAATCACAATGAAGAGATCATAAGCTCAATTTTGTACCTACTGAGTTTCAGATACCTACAAATAACCAGGAGACAAATATCCTGTATGTGGGGAGGTGGGATATAAGTTTAAAACCCAAGCAAAATTAGTAATGAAATACTGATTTACATCAGGGGTGGGAGTGGAAGGGCAATTTTTTCTACAAAGGGACAGATAATATATAACCTTTGTTGCCTGCTCCTGTTTTGTTGTTGATAATGATTGTTTAAGCCCTTCAAAAATGTATAAAAAATTTTTAACTGGTAGGCCATATAAATGCAGGCCAGAGACTAGCCTAGTTGGCCAGCTGCTGTTAACAAGAGAGGAGGTATGTGAGGCAAAAGTGGAAAAGATAAGAATTCCTAGGAATATGAACATTTAAGAAGCTAAGTGAAGAAGAATATGAAACCATTTCCCATCCCTTTTTTTTTTTTTTTTTAAGATTTTATTTATTTGTCAGAGGGAGAGAGGGAGAGAGAGCAAGCGCAGGCAGACAGAATGGCAGGCAGAGGCAGAGGGAGAAGCAGGCTCCCTGCTGAGCAAGGAGCCCGATGTGGGACTCGATCCCAGGACGCTGGGATCATGACCTGAACCGAAGGCAGTGGCTTAACCAACTGAGCCACCCAGGCGTCCCTCCCATCCCTTTTAAAGCAGACTGGTACTGTACTTGTTTTATCTAACCGAATGTGGTAAAAAGTAACATCGTGCCAGTTTCAAGCCTGATCCTCAAGAGGACTTATGCGCTTCACTTCTTTTTATGGGACCTTGTTACTGCCATGGAAATAAGCATGGTATATAGCCTGATAAATGGTGAGAGACCGAAAGTAGGGCTGAATTTTCCCAACTGGGGCCGTGCTAGATTAGCCAGTGTCCAGACAACCTGCCAGCTCACTTGGACACATGAGTTAAGTCCAGACAAGACCAGCAGAACCTCTCAGTCAACCCGTAGATTTTGAAGAAATAATACATTCTTTTAAGTCACTAAATTTTAGAGTGGTTTGTTATACAGAAATAACTAACTAACACACTGTTCTTTTTTGGATCAGTCTATAGGACAGTCGCTGGGCCACGTAAAAAGTTACTTTTAGTGGAGTGGGAGAAAGCAGAGCCCAGAAGGCAATGCATTAAAAGAAGTGAACAGGGGTGCCTGGGTGGCTCAGTCAGTTAAGCAGCTGCCTTTAGCTCAGTTAATTACGTGCATTGGGCTTCTTGCTCCATGGGGAGTCTGCTTCTCCCTCTCCCTCTGTCTGCTGCTCTGCCTGCTTGTATTGTCTTTATCTCTCTGTCAAATTTAGTAACTAAAATCTTTCTAAATAAATAAATAAATGGGGTGAACAGAAGGCAAATAAGAAAAAACAACAAATATAAACATTTCTTCAAAAGACTTTATCATGATAGGAAGAAGAAAGCTGGAGTGTCTGCTAGAAGGGGCTATGGCAATGAGGAACAGCAGAGTGAAATAGAAGGGTTTTTTGGCAATAAGAAAGGAACCTGAAGGTTTAACACATGGTATAATCACAATGGGAATACCAAAAAAGAAAAACTTCAGGAGTTCAAAGAGCAGAGAATACAAGACCCAGGTCAAAGAAAAAATACTGGACAGGATCTGAGACTGAAAAATAGAAATAAAGTCCAGTGACTCAGTAAATGAACTTACAGGTAGAAAGATCTCCTAAATAAGGATCTTCACTTTCACTCTTACTTAGGAAGTAAGGTCGTCTAGGTAGCAGTGAGGTGAAGGGGTATGGTGATCAACTTTTAAAAAACTACAAAAGAGGCAGTCTGTGAATAATAATAGTTTTTAAAAACTAGGAGCACAAAATGGGTCATACAAGAAGTAATAGTGAACAAAGAAATTAACACTTTGAACCACAAGGTTATGATGAGGTTAGGCAATGGAGCAATATAAGTATGCTAGAGTTCTCATCTTGCTCAAAGGAAGATCCAGTAATGATTAATTCTAAATGTCATTAGAAAAATATAAATAATCAGGGCATAAGTTAAAATTCAAGGGCAATTGTTAGAAAAGATGAAAATATATATATCAATTTTTAAACAAGTAGAGAAAGAATATGAAACAAAAGACATAAGGCAACAAGGGGAGGATATTTTAAGAATGCATAATAATAAATAGGGAAAAAAAACAAATAAAATAAAAGAAATAGACTTAGAAAAAGACTTGGGTTTTAAACCAGGATGAAGTAATAGTTTACCCTGTAACCTAAAAGAGCCAAAAAACAAAACAAAAACAAAAAAAACAAAAAGTCAAACAAAGAAAGAAAAACCTGAACAATATACATGAAATGATGGTTTTATGACACTGAGCATTAGGTAATAAAGGACAGTGATCTCTGAGATATGGAAAATAAACAAGGGGCGTTCTAGGACTACCCCCAGAAAGTTTCCAGGCAGAAGCACAGGGAGGAAAAAATAAGGCACAGCTCAGAAAGTCCAAGGCAGCTAGGATTCCCAGACAGGATACCAGAGAAAAGAGACCTGCACAGAAAGAGAAATCAGATATCCGTAAAGGATTTCCTTGAGTATCCAGTGGGGTACTGAGCAGCACACACGTGTGGGAATCTGCCTGAGACTGGGAAAAGAACCACATGAAAGGTCTGCAGGGGACACTGCCTAGGGCTCACAAAGACCCTACTGGTAATAATGCCTCTTCCCATGAACCAGACAAGAAAATTCATACTTCAAGGGCAATCAGAGTAGAATATGCAGAAGATAATTAGCCTTAGACTGAGCAATGTATCAGATGCCCCTAATAAATCATAAAATTAAGACAGGTAAAGGTCTAAGAGTTTCCAAGTTATTTAACTGTATCCCTGAAAAAAACTTCAAGATTTCTAGGAAAACAAAAATATCTGGCACTCAAACAAGATAAAACTGACAATGTCTGACATCTAGTCCAAGATTACCAGGCATGCGAAGAGGCAGGAAAGAAACAACTCACAATGACGAAAACAAGGAACCAGTCCAACCTGATCCAGAATTGACACAAATGGTAGAATCACCAGAGAAGAACATTATAAGTTACTGTAACTGTGTTACCTATGTTCAAACAGGTAAGCAGAGACAAGGAAGATATAAAAAGATCCAAACTGAACTTCAAAAGATGAAAACTACTGTATGAGATACAAACAAATACAGTGGAAGGGTTAACAGCAGATCGGACAATACATAAGAAAAGATTAGTAACTTTGAAGGCACTGCAACAGAAATTATTCAAGATGAAACAGAGAGGGGGGGAAAAAAACAAAGAAAAAAAAGTATCAGCGAACTAAGTGGTCTATTATATGGACAATTGGAATCTCTGGAGAGACATGACTGAAAAATTATTTGAAGAGATAAGGGTTTTAATTTTATTATTATTTTTGCAATAGTGTGATTTATATAAACTATTTTTGTTTTAATATTTCAACTGGATATATCTAATGTGAGGTATACATTAATTCTTCTCCACTAATATTAGCTTGCCTATAGTGCTGTGTAAGATAAAATACAAATATTCTAATTACAATGTATTAATACACTAATTTTGAGTTTTATAAGCAAATGTATGTTGCATGATAGAGAACACTTTTTTCCTTGCTTTCACTAAGTACCCAATAGGTTTCTTAATTTTAAAAATTTTATAATAATGTTATGGGATAGGAAATATTTCCATTCAATTTGTTATGGGATAAAAGCCACTTGATCAGTCACAGAGCTAAAAACTTCTTCAGTAACTGTATGGGTGCATTTCCAAGTTCAATTATTCCATTATTCCACTCTTCATTTATTTCAGTATTAAGTTTTACTTTACAAAAATATGGTATGCTGATGGAATCATATCAAATCCATGGATCTGTAATTTAAAATTATTACAAGCTTGTACATGACTGCAGAAATTCATTCCATGAATATTAAGAAAATATTTATGTACTAGACACTTATATACCTTGGAAATTTGAAAAATAAAATAGAAGACTACTTGGCTATTACTTTTTCCAGGAAAAAATCTCATCTGTTCAATAGAATCATCTGTTCAACAGAATCCGCAAATACAATTTCCAAATTTTCTGTATTTTATTAAGTTGAACAAGCAGGGGAAATTAAAATTTTAAACTATTATAAAATAAGCCTAGATTATCCATTACAGAAAAACCCCAGTCATTTAAAGTAATAAATATTCAAGTAATTTCATGGAAAGGGCCATTATGAAAAATAATTTTTTCATTAACACTCTAGTTGCAACTAATGTTAAGCTAAAATAGTAGAGTTTTATTTTAATTAGGTTAAACATTTGTCTACAGTTATGTTTGAATATAACATAAATATTCTTAGCGGGCCTGTTCTTTCATATGAATTAAACTCTAATTGGCTTCAGGTCAAATTTTCAAAAGAATCTGAATTAGTTGATGCTACACCTATGTGTATATATTCTTTGAAGGGATAAGGGCTTAAAAAAAAAATCTCCCAATTTGATAAATAACTATAAACCCACATAAAAATGAAAACATAAGATGCCAGAAACGTAGCCCTAAGGCAGTACTTAAGGGTAAATTAACAACATGAAACCTTTTTAGAAAAAAGAAAAAGGTTTCCTATCAATGACTTCAGCTTCTACCTTAGAAGCTAGAAAAAGGAAAGCAAATTAAACACAAACTAGGTAAAAGAAAGCAAATAATTAACATTAAGGCAAAAACCAATGAAACCAAATCTACAGATATTAAAAGGACAATAAGAGCATATTATGAACAACTTTATGCCAACAAATTAGAAAAACTATATGAAATGGACAAATACTCTCAAAGAAATTACCAATACTCTCAAGAAACAGATAATCTGAACAATCATCTGAAAAGAAATGGAAATTATACTTAAAAAACCTTCCCAAAAGAAAACTCCAGGCCCAGATGGTTATGTTGGCAAATTCTATCACACATTTAAGGAAGAAACAATTATCAATTCTGCACAAACTTTTATAAAAAAAAAAAAAAAAAAAAAAACGGAGAAGGAGGGAATACTTCACAACCCATTCTGAGGCCAGCACCGTAACAATACCAAAACAAGACAAAGACAAAAAAGAAAGCTACAGAGCAGTATATTTCTCATTTAACAAATCAATTACAGGGCACCTGGGTGGCTCAGTGGGTTAAAGCCTCTGCTTTCAGTTCAGGTCATCACATCGGGCTCTCTGCTCAGCAGGGAGCCTGCTTCCTCCTCTCTCTCTGCCTACTTGCGATCTCTGGCTGTCAAATACATAAATAAAATCTTAAAAAAAAAAAAAGTCTATTACAAGAACATACTGTAAGGCTAATACACATCATGAATAAGTATGACTTATTCCAGAAATGCAGAGCAGGTTTAACATTTAAAACTAGTGTAATTCACTACATTCAATAAACCAAAGAAGAAGAAAATAGACACACACACACAAATTTGACATCCATTCCTGATAAAAACTCTTAGCAAACCAGGAAAAATACATAAAGGGCATCTACAAGGAAATCAACAGCTTGGTAAGACTAAATGCTTTCTCCCAAAGATCAGAAACAAGACAAGGCTGTTCATTTTCATCAGTTTTCTTCAACACTGCACCATAGTTCCTAACAAGTGCAATGAGGTCAAAAAAGAAATGAATTAAATTTAAATAAATGGCATTCAGGCTGGAAATAAAGAAGGAAGCTATGTTTACTTAGATATAATGATTGACTATAAAGAAAATTCAATGGAATCTACCAAAAAAAAACTACTAGAACTATAAAGTATAGAAAGTTGCAGATACAAGCTTAATAAACTAAATCAATTTTATTTCTATATATTAGCAACAAAATATAACTGAAATTTAAAAAATCATTTTTAACAGCATCAACAATAAGAAATATCTACAGATAAATCTGATGAAACATGTGTGAGAAAATATTTTTGAGAGAAATCATAAATAATACCTAAATAAATGTAGACATAAATAGAACCTGTTCAAGGACTGGAAGATATCAACTGTCAAATAGTGTTAAGATGTCAAATTCCCCCAAATGATCTATATACTTCCCAACCAAAATACCTGCAGGCTTTTCTGTAGAAAATGACAGAGTGACTCTAAAATTAATACGGAAGTGCAAAGAACCTAGATAACCAAGACAGTGTTGAGAAAAATTTAGAGCTAACGCTACTTGGTTTCAAGCTACAATAACTGAAACAGCATGGTCCTGGCATAATAACAGATAAATAGATCATCAGATCAGAACAGAATTCAAAAACTTGTATCTATATGTACAACTGATTTCTGACAAAGGTGCAAAGACAATGCAGTGGAGAAAAGACAATCTTTTCAACAATTATTCTGGGTGCTGGAATAATCGATACCCAGGGAGGAAGGGAGGCAAGAAGTGAAGGAGAGAGGGAAGAACTGTGATACCTCTATAAAAATCAACTCCGAGAAGATCACACACCGAAATATAAAACCTAAATCTCTGGGTGCCTGGGTGGCTTAGTGGGTTAAGCCTCTGCCTTTGCTCAGGTCCAGGGTCCTGGGATCAAGCCCCGCATCAGGCTCTCTGCTCAGCAGGAAACCTGCTTCCCCTTCTCTCTCTGCCTCACTGCGTACTTGTGATCTCTCCTTCTCTGTCAAATAAATAAATAAATGATCTTAAAACAAAACAAAAGAAAACACACCTGAATCTCTAAAACTTTTAGAAGAAAACATAGGAAGAAATCTTTGTGACTCTGGCTTGGGCAAAGCTTTTTTAGATAAGATATGAAGGAATAATTCAGAAAAGAAGAGACTAATAAAACAGACTTCATAGTTGGAAATCTTTTGCTAACATTCCTAAGGAGAGTGAACTAACATCTTAAATAATCTTTCTGAAAATACTATACTCTTTCAGTTTGATACCTATCAAGTGTGTACCAACGTAAGTGAAGAAAGAGAATCACAGATGTCGTCTAGATTTCTGGCTGGACAAATGGGGGACCAATGAATGGTGCTCTTCACGGAAACTGGTAATCCCAAAGGAGGAAATGGTTTAAAGTAGGAGTCTGAATTGGGGGCATGTCGAACTGGAGGTGCCAGATGGTTATTTAAATGGATATGACAAACAAGCAATCAGACATGTGGAAATCCAGCGACTGGGGGTATACACTTCGTAATTAACAATATATAAAATGGATTTGAGCCATGAGCATTTTCATGGAATGATTAAAGAATACAAATGGTACTTTGGAACATGACATTTATAGAAGAAAGAGTCATTAAAATAACACACAGGTTATTTTCTATTCTGCTCTGGCCTCACACATATTTCTGGGCATGGTACAGACCTGCAGAAAGGGATGAACAAATGAACAGGAATGAAAACAAAATAACGAAGACATAACAGAATTTAAAGAGGTGAGGTAACAGGTTAAGTATCCAGGAAAGTCAAAAGTCTTCGTCATCATGGCTTAGGGGAAATGTTGTTTAGGTCTGTGAATTATTGCCAGGGTTTATAGATTTAGTTGTAAGTTACCTGAGTACTAAGACAATAAAGTTCTCTTTCCAGCTCTTCTAGACTATTGCTCTAGTAGAAGATTATATGCTTAATAAATAAGCAGCAGAGGCCCAAGATCCCTGGTAACTATGGAATTTATCACCCAGTAGTCTGACTTCCTTACTTGAACCACTGAATCATGCCTGCCCCAGTGTCAAATCTGATGAACCATGTCACTCCAAGATCCTTCAGAGATGCAGAAATGGATAACACATTATAAAGCACTACTAAACAGCAATGATTCATATGACCTGTCTCAGCATGTTATGAAGTTAATGGCTAGTTTCTAACAAAAGCTATTTCTTGAAGCATTCTTATAGGAAATTCTAGAATAAAAGCTACTATTTGTATCATGTCATGGTTTATGAAACATTTTCAAATATAGTATGTCATAAAATTGATCTACATGATCATCCTCTTAAATAGGTCAATGAAAACACATAAAGAAACAAAGGCACGGAGAAGTTAAATAACTCACCTATGTTATTATGTTAAATTATTAAGCAGGAAATCCAGGGTTAGTCTTTTAACTCCAAATATTATACCCATCCTCGTTTTTTCTAAAATCTTTTAATTTAGTGGTATAAAACATAATGAATCAGTAATGACCAATTTCCTATGTTTTCTTCACTTTAGTCATTAAATAGCACAGGCTAAGAACTGTGCTTAGAAAACTAATGAAAAAACAAAGGAAAAAAGAGAGAAAATATTAATAATGTGCCTTTAAATCTAGGTTCTTTTCTATATTCTTTTATATCTGTTGCCAAGTACTTTTCCTGAAGGTAATTACCAATAATTATTCTCTGTGATCGCTATGTGCATGTCACAGACATTACCATTATTCTAATTACAATACAGTTAGCCAAAGCTGGATTGTTAAATTTCAGTTTTTGTATTCACTGTTTGTTTTGCAGACTATTTATAGATATGACAGATGTATAGCGCTCAATGATAATAATGGATCTGATATACTTTTCAGAAGCTGATATAAAATATACAAAAACATTAAAAGAAACAAATTGGACAATTTAGTCAAGACTACAGCTGCTAAAAGAGTATCAGGATGGCTTCCCTAGGATTTTAAAGTCCCTTGCCAAGATAACCAGTGAAGAACTCTTTCTGTAACATTCTCAAAATTAACAACTGCTGCTCTTTCTGTAACATTCTCAAAATTAACAACTGCTAAGAGCGAATATATTCTGAAAAAATAGTTTAAATTTATTGTGATAAGAAAAACAAGGAAGAAGGTACTATTTTTTGTAATTTTTTAATTGTGCTAAAATATATGTAATATTAAAGTTGCCACTTTAATCATTTTTCAATGTACCATTCAATGGCATTAATTGCATTCACAGGGTTGTACAACTGTTACTATTTCTAAAACTTTTTCATCATCCCTAGACTATGGAGTAGTAGTAAGTCTCCATTCCCCTTTCACTTAAGTCTCAACCTCTAAACCACTCTGTGTCTGGACTACTTCAGATTGGGTAAAGTGGAATCATACAGTATTTGTCCTTTTTTGTGACTGGCTTTTCTCATTTATCATGATGGTTTCAGGGTTCATCTGTGTTGTAGCATGTGTCAGAAACTTCATTCCTTTCACAGCAAAGTAATACATTTTGTTCACCCATTCATCGTCGGACACTTTGGTTGTTTCTACCTTTAGGCTACTACGAATAACGTTGTGTGAACATTAGCACACAAGTATCTGCCTGAGTACGTACCTTTTCAAATCTTTGGGGTACATACTCAGGAGTTAAATATCGGACTATATGAAATTCTACATTTAAATTTTTGGGGAACTACCAAATGGTTTTTTTATAGTGGTGCACTGTTTTATATTCCCAACAGCAATGTACAAGGGTTCCAGAAAATGATGTCTTTTGATTACAGCTGTCCTAGTAGGTGTGAAATGGAATCTCAATGGGCTTTTGACTTGGATTTCCCTCGTGACTAATGATGATGAGCTTCTTTTTCACGTGTTTTATTTTCCATTTGCATATCTTCTTTGGAGAAATATCCATTCAAGGTCTTTGCCCATTTTTTAACCATCTTTTTGTTGTTGAGTTGTAGAAGTTCTTTGTAAATTCCGGATATTAAACCCTTATCACACATGTGATCTGCAAATATTTTCTCTCATTCTGTGGCTTGTCTTCCTCTGTCATGATAGTCCTTTGACACACAAGTTTTTCATTTTAATAAAATCTAATTCATCTATTTTTTTTTTTTCGTTTCCTCTGCTTCTGAAGAAACCATTGCCAAACACAAGGTCATGAAGATTCTTCCCTCTCTTCTCCTAAGGGTTTTTAAATTTTTGTTCTTAGATTTAGAGGGTTTGATGCATTTGAAGTTAAGCTTTATATATGATATAAGGGCCCAATTTCATTCTTTCTCATGTAGCTATCCAGTTTTCATAATGTTTATTTAATGAGAAAAAGTTACATTGTTAATAATTAAGATCTATCAATGCTCTATGTT
The DNA here is from genome assembly GCF_011764305.1 of Mustela putorius furo. Taxonomy (NCBI): domain Eukaryota; kingdom Metazoa; phylum Chordata; class Mammalia; order Carnivora; family Mustelidae; genus Mustela; species Mustela putorius. The sequence continues at coordinate 4,473,188 of NW_025421424.1, forward strand.
CATTTCAAAAGCTAGCAATTCACAAACACTGACTAATTTTTTTAGGTATTCTAAGATTTTGATATGGGAGATAACATCTTCTTTTTATTTAAAAACACTTGGGCACAGGGAAGGAAACCATCAACAAAATGAAAAGGTAACTTACTGAATGGAAGAAAATATTTCCAAGTGATATACTTGATGAGGGTTTCATATGTAAAACACATAAAAGAACTGATACAACTCAGTAAAAAAAAAAGTTTAAAAAAAAAATAACACAATTAAAAAATATACAAAGGACCTGTACAGACATTTTTCCAGAGAAGACATATGGCCAACAGACACATGAAAAGATGCTCAATATCACTAATCAGCAAGGAAATACAAATCAAAACCATAATGAAATTTAATGAAAATCAAAACCATAATCTTACAACTGTCAGAATGACTAGTCTCAAAAAGATAATAAATAACAAGTGTGGGCAAGGATGTGGAGAAAACAGAGCCATTGTGCATTACTGGTGGGAAAATAAATTGGTACAACACTATAGAAAACAGTATGGAGATTTCTCAAAAAATGCAATCCTATCCAAAGAAAACAAAAACACTAATTCAAAAAATGTATGTACCCCTATGTTCACTGCAGCATTATTTACAATCACCAAGATACGGAAGCAACCTAAGTGTCTATCGAGAGATGAATAAAGAAGATGAGGTGCACATAGAAACAATGGACTATTACTCGGCCATAAAAAATAAAATTTTGTCATTTGCAACCCAGAGGATATTATGCTAAGTCAAGTAAGTCAGAGAAAGACAAATGCTATATAATTCCACTCATATGTGGAATTTAAATATCAAAACAAACTAAACAAATAAAAAGTGACTCATAAATACAGAGAACAAACTAGTGGTTGCCAGAAGGGAAGGAGTTGGGGGAATGGGAGAAATTGGTGAAGGGAAAAATCAAGTGGTACAAACAGCCAATTATATAACAAACAAGTCATGGGGATGTGATGCACAGCAAGGGAATATAGTCAATAATATTGTAATAAGTGACAGATGGTAACCAGACCTACCCAAGGTGATATAAAATATAGAAAAAATCACTATGTTATATACCTGAAGCTAATATAATATTGAATGTCAATTACAAGTCAATTTTAAAAAAAGGATTAATAGTGAAAAAAACAAAACCCACAGAAACGACCCCGAAGTCATCAACTGAAGCATGGATAAACAATAGCGGTAGATTCAAAAAATGGAATATTATTCAGGCATAAAATATATCCAAATACTAATACATACTAGAATATGGAAGAAGCTTTAAAACATTTTTCTAAATGAAAGAAACCAATCACAAAGACCATGTAATATGTGATTTTATGAAAAGTTCAGAACAAGCAAATCTATAGAGATGCAGTACAGATTAGTGGTTGTTTAAGGCTGCAGGGGGTGGGAGAACCAGCAAATAGGTAGGTGATAGCTAAATGGCACAGTATTTCTTTGGGGGGTGGTAAATGAAAATCTTCTAAAATTGGTGTTGGTGACTGTTACAAAACACTGTGGATAGACTAAAAACCATTCAATTGCATACTCTGGATCAAATATGGTATAGGGGTTATATCTCAATAAAACTGCTTTAAAAGAATGTTTTTATTCTTACATCAAAAGCGATAGATGTTCATTATCAAATTTAGATTAATAAAGGAAAACAAATAGAAAATAAAAACAAACATTAAGGAAAAAACACAACATATATTTATTTATGTCAAGTATTCTGTAACATCATTTTTTTTTAAAGATTTTATTTATTTGACAGAGAGAGAGATCACAAGTAGGCAGAGAGGCAGGCAGAGAGAGAGGAGAAAGCAGGCTCCCTGCTGAGCAGAGAGCCCGATGCAGGACTCAATCCCAGGACCCTGAGATCATGACCTGAGCCAAAGGCAGAGAGGCTTAACCCACTGAGCCATCCAGGTGCCCTGTAACATAATTTTTAATGGCTGCACAGTATACTGCCACTGAAGGTGCAATAATTTATTTAACCAAATCTCTTTCATAGGTACAGTGTCCAGGCAGTAGGCACTAGGCACAAGCAGTTATTAATTAAAAGTAAATAAAATTTAACATGGAGTTCTACAACTGCACCAACAACATTTCCAATGCTCAACACCATATGTGGTTAGTGACGCTTGTACTGACAGCACAGATACAGAACATTTTCCTCATCACAGAAAGTTCTATTGGACAGGCTGTTTTAGAATGTTTCCAAAGTATTCCTGTTATAAAAAACTTCAAAGGTACAGTACATAAACTTTTTATACATACAGCTGTGCAAATCCCTTTGGAGTAAATACCTAGAAATGAGTCACAGGTTCAAATGGCATACAAATTTTCACCCCCTTTGAAGCTCCAGATACAGGGATGTGTCCAATCCCTTACTAATTTAATAGATAAAGAGTAGGATCTTCTGTTTAAAAGCTGCATTGAGAATCATTATGTTTTAAACCTGAAACTAATACAGTTGATCTTTGAACAACATGGGTTTGAACTGAATCGTCCCCTCACACGCAGATTTTTTTCAACAAGGTCTAATACTATAAATGTATTTTCTATTTTTTTTTAAGATTTTGTTTATTTATTTATTTATTTGACAGACAGAGATCACAAGTAGGCAGAGAGGCAGGCAGAGAGAGAGGAGGAAGCAGGCTCCCTGCTGAGCAGAGAGCCCGATGCAGGACTCAATCCCAGGACCCTGAGATCATGACCTGGGCCGAAGGCAGAGGCTTCAACCCACTGAGCCACCCAGGTGCCCCACCTCATGATTTTCTTAATATATTGTCTAGTTACTTTTTTTGTATAAGAATAACACAAAATATGTGTTAATCAACTGCTTATGTTATGAGTAAGGTTTTCAGTCAACAGTAGGCTCTTTGGAGTTAAGTTTTTGGGTGGGGAGTCAAAAGTTATATGCAGATTTTCTACTGTGCAGGTGGTCAGGGCCCCAACCCCCCCACATTGTTCAAAGGTCAACTATATTATACTGTTGTGCTGTATGTCAACTACACCGCTATAAAATAAATCAAATAAAAGCTGCACTGATTTTATTAGGGTGGTGGTGAAGTGGGACAAGAGAGGGACAAGATCTCTGGTAACCAGTCTATGGAGACGGTACCAAAAGGATACCAAAGATGGCAGTGTTTGCACATGCTACTACAGTGGCATAGCACCGGTTTGTACAGAAAGTGGGTGGTACCACATTACACTGCCTCCATGTACTGTTTATTTTCAGTAATACCACTTTCAGGGTTAAAAATGAACATATGCTTTCTTACATTTATGTCTGATTTTTTCCATGAACCAACTTTTCTCAGTGTATTGCTCTACTGAGATGATAATCTTTTTTCTTATGATCTTATAAGAGTTCTTGAAAGAGGATATGAAAACTCTGTTTTCCAAATACACTCAAATGTATTTCCTTAGCTAGTTATTTGCCTTTGTTATGAAATTTAAGAGGTAAATGTTTATATAAAACAGATAATCTTTTTCTTATGGAGAGGGCTTTCCTTTTTAAGTATTTTAAGTATTTTCGTACCTTTTTTTACAGTTAAACTTTTAAATTTTTTTTTTTTTAAGTTTTACCTCATAGTATATTCACTGGCATATGACATAAAGACCAAATATAACTTTTTCCTGTTAGAATATTCCCAAATCTTAATAAAATTTTAGGGGGTGAAGTATACAATAAAATTCACCCAAACTACTAAGCAGACATCCAAACTAGTCATCCTTATCTGGAATAAGAAAAGTATATTTTTATATTTTAGAAATGCTGCCCTCGGGCTTTGGCTTTTTTCCAAGTATCATTTTCACCCAGTCTAGGCACAGCTCTTATATTTTCCTCAAAATAAAGAGAAAAAAATAGACTGTAAGTAAAGAATTTCAAAAAAATATTTAAGAGGAGCCAAAGATTGAGATCTGTTCCCAGGTCCATGAAAGACATGACTGTATTGACCAAACTGCTTTCCTTCACAAAATAAAGGACAACTTCCTTGAGAGAAGCCCCTAATTCCATGACAAATGTTTTTCTTCTCTTAGTAGCAAACATCAGCAGAATTTCTCACTGACAGATTAACGGACTGTTATTTTTACCACTTTTTTACTATTTCATTATGTTTTTATTAGTCTCAAAAATAACTAAAACATGTTACACCTTCTAGTATTTCTTCCAGTTCTCCTGTCTTTTAAGAGAGAATAGTACTCATAAACCCCTATTTTATTTCAACTCTTTACATTCCATATTTCTTAATAAATATGTTATTGTTTAAAAATCTATTCCTTTAAAGATCAATTCTAAAGCTCTAATAAGATCACCCTCTCCCCAAACAAAACACTTGCTCCTCACAGAGGAAAGTCGCTTCTGTCCATCTCACATCACAACTGGCGCATGCCTCTACCACAACATTTACCACATCTTATTCCAACTACATTTAACTGTGTCTGCTTACCCTTCTAGCCTGTGAGCTCCCTGAAATCCCACCAAGATCTATATGGTCTTTCCCGATCTCCACTTTCATCCAAAAACTTAGCACAGAGCCTGATAAATAAAAGACCCTGATATCCTCTGTTAAAATGACGGAACAAAGCTTGCCAAGAGCAACTGCCCTCCCTTTTAATCATTCAAGATTCTCATTTGTTCTTCAGATTCCTTTAATAATACTTACCCCAAGCATGCTCTTATTTACATGAAGATATGCTTTATAAATAGGGGCAACCCTCCGCAAAGACTGCACTATATTTTAACAAAGTACTTATACATACATGAAATAAAATACCACTTGTGACACAGGTTATTCCTGTTTGCATTTACAGGTAGAAAAACTGAAGCTACAGAAGGATGAGAAATTTGTCAAAGGTAACAGCACTAGCAGACCACAGGGTTTGATGCGGAGGGATTCTAGCCCTTTGTATAGTATACTTTTCACCACATCAAGCAAGTTTTCAGATGAATAATCTTTTAACATAGCATCAGCTGTACAAGAAATACTTACATTGACCCCAGCGACCTGTTCTTGGGTTCAAATAATTTGGATAAAGACCATTTGGACGATCCATCTTCTGAAGTAGTTTCCGAATGTGCATTACCTTAACACAAATAAAGAATACAATTAATAAAATAAATGTCATCAAGGCTTTATATTAACCTAAGCTTTGTGCGTTTTCCTCACTCAGAACCTACACCATCTCCCCCTTGCTTTTTTCTGTGTGTGGTCAGGAAAGGCTTCTACTTTACAGCTGATTCATTATTTTTACAAGATTAAAAATAACCATTAATTAAAGATCAAGCAACAATTAAAAACATGAAGAAAAAAGCATGGGAAAAACCAACTTAAATGCCAACATTTTACCATCCAGAAATAGTCATCAGAAACATCAGTGATAAACGTCATTCCAGACATATTCACTACGTACTTATCTAAATATAAGAACAGAAATAATTTCATAGAAATGGAAACATAAAATGACTAATTTCAACTAAATTGTTGAACTCTAAATATTGATTCCACAAAAGCTATCTCTGAATTCCTAAAATCCCCAAAATTCTGATCCCTAAAAGATCTCCCTAATACTAGAAAGGGGAAAAAAAATCATGAAATATACTAAAAAGATGGAAACTTTTCCAAGGACTTTATCTTCATTCATCTATAGATTGGATGGATTTTGTCAGTGCTTACAAAAAAAGGCACAAATGTATTCTATTCCTGGTATTCTTATTTGAGAATGTTCTCTTTAAATCTGAAAGATAACCCACTAGGTATCCATGTCTTGGGGAAATAATCTACTTCACTATTTTGGGGGCTGGAACACAGCACGCATCCTTTGACGGACAATGTCCCAGTCATTTCTCCTTTGGCTGGACTTTGAAATGAGGCGGTTTTAGGAACGGGCTCAGGGATGCTGTGTCCCCCCTGTTCTTTCAAGGCTGAGACCAGCTCTATGTACAGCAGTCTCAATCTGAGTAATTCCATGAACCAAGGTTAGTCAGTTTGAACTGACGCTGCTAAGAAAAACGAAAAATTGCACTGTTTTGTCTTCTAAAAATTATCCACATGTTGTATCCTCCGTACCTCTTCCACATCTATCATTTCTTCTCAGAATCTTTCTATCCATCTCTTTCCTAATGTCTATACCTCTACTAGCTTGTCTTGATTTGGTCTTCTAAGTCCATCGCTGTATTTTCAACACCTCCTTTGTATTGCTTCCAATTTGGCCCTCATTTTTGGTGATAACTTTTTCTTGTAATTTGTTACTGATAGCACATCTTACTGTCTCTGAGCACTTGTATTTCTGCTCATATACTTGACTTACAGAGAGGGGGGCTCTATTATCTTCCCCCTCATGGTGATGTTTGGTCAGGATTTAACTGAGAGGTATTTTTTTTGTTATTACTTACATATCATGTTCCTTCCCTCTTTTTTTCTAATAATATCTTGTATAAATTGTACGCTTGTTCTTTTTTGATGAATTACTCACTACTATTTTCCCTGAACCAGCTAGTCACACAAGAGTTTTGACATAAAAGCCCAAGGTGAGTCAAGATGCCTTGTGTCTCCCCAGATAACTGACACTAGCCATGCAGCACTGCTCATAAAAGAATGTCTGTCACTTATTCTCTTCCCTCACCAAAATTTCCTCAGAATTCTTTTATCCCAGCTTCTCAACATACCACATGTTTAGTGAGGTCCAAAAAAGCACCATCATCAGCCCACGACCCTACTCGCAGTGTTGCTCATGAGGACTATGATTTTGTACCTCAAGACATATCACTGATTTCAGAGAACTATACTCTCTTTTTATTTTTGAAATCTATGGCCACAAATAACCTCTCTTATTTCCCAAACCTCACTATTGATGGGTTATGCCATTGATGGCTTGCTGGCTTGTGCCAACCCTTCTTGCTATTTTGTGATGTGACAGACCAAGTATCCCTTAATTTTGTTAAAAATAGAGTCTGCAGTTCTGTTTCTCCTTCCATCACTTTCAGGGGATTCCTATGTGTCAGGTCCTTCACTTGAGAAATACTGTGCTAGATCATCTTCACTTTGCAAATGTATCGCCCTTTCAAACTCTTTATGCTCTTCTTTGTCTCCACCATGACTGTCTCTTGCTTTTATTCCATGTCAGTAAATTGGTTCTCAATCACGTATAGTCACTTTTGCTGTTTTCCATTTATGTATTCATTACAGAAACACAACGTTTAAGGTCTCAGTTTCTTTCTTCAGTTCCGCAATATGTTTGTATCATTTTATGATTTATTTTGAGCTCTAATTTTACTGAGTTCAACTGCTATTATTATATAAATTACTCATGGTGACTTTATATAATTTGAAATGGGATTCTTTTACATGCTATTTACCACCATGCTTTTGTTACCTCCAAGTTGCAGTACTGTTTGTGTCCTTTTCATCCTGCTCACAATGAACAGGGTAGGTTCTGACCGAGACTTTGATTTGATATGGCACAGCTGTACTGAACTGTCCCTGAATTCCTTCCTACGTTTATCTGGGGAGAGAGAGGTATTCCATCCCCGCTGGACACAATTTGAGATCTGGAGTACTAGTGTTCAAGAAGGATAGAGGTAAGAAGCCCCCCCGCCACGCTGACCCGAGCTGTGAACAGTCGTGTACTCAACAAACCCCGGCACTGATCTCTGTGAGATTAATGGGGAGTACCAAGAATTTGTTGACTTGCTTTCTGGGCCCAGTAAGGATTCAGTGAGAAACTGACTTAAGTACCATACCAGAAATTTTTTACTTTCTTTTTTTTTTTCGTAGGGGGGCTGTCACATACTAGTGACATGAGACTACAGCCTTTCCTCCTTTCAGTGCTGTTGATAAATTTTTGCTAGTTTTTATTTACTGTTTTATTGTTACTGTTCATCTCATCAGGGAAGGAAAAACTCTGTGGTCAGGCTCCACTGCTGTCTTTACCTGAAAATTCTTCTCAACAGAAGAAATAGTTCATACATAGAAAGGACTACATATAGATTCTACTCACATCCCACTTTAAGAAATACAACACTACAAATACCTTTGCTGCTCTGCTTATACATTCACACATCACTGTCTTTGTCTTGGCTATGTTCACAGTCCTCAATTTTATGTCCACCATTGTCTTAACTCTACTGAAGTCACTTCTGAATTCCTAAACAAAGCATATTATTCAGTTCTGCTTGTGTTGAATTTTTTTTTTAAGTTGTATCCTATTTTTTTTTCTTTAAGAAGGAGAGAGAGATGTGCAGGGGAGGGCTAGAGAGAGAGACGGAGAGAGAACCTTAAGCAGACTCCCATGTCCAGGGCACAGCCCAATTCAGGGCTCAATCTCCTGAGATCATGATGTGGGCTGAAATCAAGAGTGGGACGCTCAACAGACTGAGTCACCCAGGCACCCAGTATATTATTTTAACTGATAAATGTAACTACGATTCCTTTATTTAACTGCTGTATTGAATTTTATTATATAAAATGCTAATACAAACAATGCTTCTATGTATATAATATAAATGCACACATCAAAGAGTAGAACTGCTGGGCCATAGGGTATATGTATTTTAAACTGTACTACATTTGTCTTTTAAATATAGGCCTTTAATGCTCTTAGAATTGTTAGAATCCACAATGCTACCCTTATCATAATGGTTGCACATACAATCTACTTACGGAATGTCTATTCCATTCATCAGTCTGTCTGTCTTATGCAACAATAATTCACTGTGAGTGTTGGAAACTGGGTAATACAAACCCACTCCACATGTTTTTCTTCAGGAGTGCCTTGAAATTTTTCTCTTCTTTATAAATTCTTGTCAAGTTTCATTTTTATAAAAGAAGCCACTGGAGTTTTGACTGCCATTGAATTGATACCATAGATCTATCTGGATAAAACTAAAATTTTTATGATATTCCTTAGCTCTACATGAACATAACATACCTCTCTGCTTACTTAGGTCCTCTTTAGTGTCATTTAATTGTTTTGAACTTCATTCATCCTTTGTTAAGTTTATTTGTAGGAAACATAAACTCTTGTTTCAACCAGATGTTTTTGTAAAGTGATACTTTCTTGCTGGTTGTAGCTGGTGCAGAGAAATGCTGTTGATGTTTCATATCTACATTGGTCTTTTATTCAGAACTACATATATGTTCTTATTTCTAATAATTTAATACAGATTATCTTAATATTTTATATAAATAATCATGTAATCTATGCATAATTACTCTTTCCTTTCTTCCTTTTCAATCCAATTCAATTCTTTAACTTCTTGCTCATTTTGTTTTTCTTGTCTTACCATGCAGGCTAGGAACACTGCAGCACAATGCTGAACAGAATGGAATTTTTGAAAACCCATTAATGATTCTCAGACAACAGTAAATATTTTAAATAGAAAGGACATTTCTTTAGATAATTTAAAAAGAAAAAAAAACGGGGAACCAAAGTCCTGATAAAGACATTTCTAGAAAGGTAAAATTTTCTGAGCATTAATCAAGTCTGTTGGCAAATCTTAAAGAACTCTTTTATAACAAACACAGAAAAGAAGGCAAGAAGACCAACCTTTTTGTAGTAAACTGGGTCCCCCGTCAAGTAGCTGAGGTGGACAAACTCCATGTGCAGTGTACCAAATTCAGCAAGAATGCTGCTCCCCGCAGATGCCCAGCCCCAGTTTCGCCCTACTCCACTGAATGAAAGCCAAGGTAAAAGGAGACAGAATAGGAAAAAGACCAAACATTTTTTTAATGAATACATAAACTTTCATTCTCTTAATTATACTTAACACAACAGCTTATTTGTAGCTAATGGCTTATTTTATCACTTAAAAATTTTTTGAATAGGTAATGTTTTAAATATCAAAACAAAATAGAAAATTACATACAGTAAATAAATTTTACCCCAGAAATCTCATCTCTCCTCATCCCACCAGGCCCCACAGATAATCACTTTCATTAGTTTCTTATGTATTACTACAGGAATTTTATGCACACATAAGCAATCCAAGTATTTTTTTCCTTTATTAAACAGAATACAGCAAAGTACACATACAGCTCGTTATCCTGCCTTTTACTCTTAAGATGCACTGCAGTAGACTTTCCGTATCAGTTCATAAATGATTTTCTTTTTTACAGTTGTACAGAATTCCATGATATTAATAATTTTCAACTGGAATGCCCCACCCCAGGGGTATATGAAAATGTGTGTGTGAGAGCATTCCAAGTTGTATCAAACCTTGAAGGTGCAATTAGTATTTATTGTGCTAGGGCCAAAGATGTAACATGTCCAACAATGATCAGCACAGTGTCACACAATAAGAACTGTCCTGCCCCACGTGCTGATAGGACCTGTGTAAAAATTTAAGTAAATTATGAACCAACATAATTATCAATCCTCTGTTGGTGGTCCTTTCGCATTTTCCTAATATTCTGCTATTAATAACAACTTCCATAGTGAATTATTTTATGTACATTTCTTTTGTGTAGATATATCTCTAGGGTATTTTCCTGCCTTTTTCAGCCTGCCTCATAATTTATTGGAAGCTATACAATATAAGTGAAAAAGCATAGACCCTTTGAGCATTACATCCTTTCTAAAGGTTAAGTTTCTTCTGAAACACAGGGTGAGTAGAGGCAGACTACTCAGGTGTCAGGCTTTGCTACGGGTAGCTTACTTCCATTTTACCTGCTACTTTTAGGGAGTTCCCTCTGGGATCTCAGCTGGAAGCCTGAGGTGTTCCCAAGGGCCCTTCACCTTTGCAGCCTTAAACACTAACTTCTGCCTCCCCCGTACCATGTGGCTGTTAATTTTTTTTTTTCCTTGACTCTTGCCCTATGCAGGTAAAACTGTAGAAACAGTAAACAACTTGAGGGAAATATACATAATATACATAAACCACCGGGCTTTTCTCCTCTGCAATTTCCTCCTGCCTTGAGATTTTTGTCCCTCATGCCTCAGCCATTCTGGCAACTCTAAGATCTGACCATAGTGCCTTCTGACCCAAATAACCACCACTTCAGCCTTGGCCTTTATGCCTGCATCAGGATTTGGAACATGCTCTCAGGGAAAAGGCCAATGTTTATATGGACACAATGTTCTCCTAGGAAGTCCCATCTGAGTTAGTTGCTCTCCAAGACCACTGAACCATTTTATCTAGGTTCTATGATTGGTTTTGGTGGGAGGATTGATCTGATACAAGGTATTCCATGGTTGGAACTGGAAGTCTAGATTAATTTTTCAAGTAGCATTGTTCATGGGTTATTCCTATGAGAGCTCTAAACCATTCTTCAGGGTCTTTTCTACTTTTAGGAGGAAGTAAAAATAGAAATCTTTCTCTTATTTTATATCCACTTGTATACTGCCAATTCAACACACCATTATTATTTATTTGTCCTGAGAAAACATTAAAATAGATGTTAAGACACTACTACCTTGCTTAAAGTTCTTTAATTGGTTGGTGCTAATTTTACACTGTCTTTGAAAATATGATAGGAAGACAAATACCACACACAGATTCTTTTGTAGCTAGAAGTCAGAATCAAGGAAGAAATATGGATACAGTAACTATACAGTCATTCATTTCCAAATATTAAGAGCCCAGGGGCATCTGGGTGGCTTAGTGGGTTAAGCCTCTGCCTTCGGCTCGGGTCATGGTCTTGGGGTCCTGGGATTGAGGCCCGCATCAGGCTCTCTGCTCGGCAGGGAGCCTGCTTCCCCCTCTCCCTCTGCCTGCCTCTCTGCCTACTTGTCATCTCTCTCTCTCTCTCTGTCTGTCTGTCTCTCTCTCTCTGTCAAATAAATAAATAAAAATTAAAAATCAAGAGCCTATCTTGCTCTGGGAGATACAGTAGTGAACCTGACCTAGAACATTCCTACTCCTAAACTAAATAAAACCATTTGAAATAGTGATAATTGTTATGAAGAAAATTTACCAGAGAAATAGAACATTAAGCACTAGTGACAGAAGTTAAAAGAAAGGCTCTTTATGTATAACAGAGAAATTGTTTCTGAAATGACACAATTTGCGCTGAAATCTACATTAAGAGAAGGAGCCAGTGATGAATAGCTCTGGAAGAAGAGCATTTCCAGTAGAGGAAACAACAAATGCAGTACTGTTTCCAGTAGAGGAAACAACAAATGACCCTGAGGAAAAGGAAGGTGGCCGGTGTGGCTACAGAGCAGGAAGGGGAAGTGAATGATAGAGGATGAGGTTAGAGAGCTAGGTATAATCAAAACTACACAAGAATTCTGTAAGGCCATGCTAAATTTAAACCATTTTTATTCTAAGTGTGATGGAAAGTCACGGGGGATTTTAAGAAATGTAACATCATATTTAAGGAAGAAAGCATACTATTTAGAAAGATTACCCAGGCATCGGCATGATAAATGGATTACAGAGTGGTCAAGTATAAACACGAAGTCCCTAGGAAGTCCAACAGCTTACCCTTCCCTATAAAAACTTCCCGTCCAAAGGTCCCAAAGGAAAGTTTCATTCAAAGTACCTTTAAACAGTTTTCAAGACACTAAATGCTAAACAAGATTTTTCATGTACTTCAGACACAACTCACAGAAACAATCTAAAATGTTAAATTTGATACCTGTCTACATTTCAACAACTCTGAAAAATAAAAAAAAATCCCTTAGAAGATGATGTAATACTAATGAGAACAGAATAGCTCCAACTATACAAAGGTGATGAGGTGACAAAAACAACCAGATCGTAATTCTATGCAAATGGTGTAATTTTTAACTGATCAAAAATAAAAGGTATAGACATTAAAATGTACACATATACAAGCATGATCTCTCTTGACTGACCACCAGCAAGTGGATTTTAGAAATGTTTGAAAAACTCCTGGTGATTTACAAGACCAATCAACCTAAGTGTCCTACACTGTATTTTTTTTTTATAATGAGTTATCTATACATTGTTTTTATTTTCCTCAAAGTCTTTTGAAAATTTCTAATGGATGAATTCAAGAAATAAAGTTTTCAGTATACTGCAGTTATTAAAAACAGAGCACATGTTTATCTCAGAAAAAGCAAAGGGGGAAATAAACTAAATGACAAAACTTCCAACAATTTTAATTCTTAAATGGGAATATCTTGACTTAGAGGAAGACTCTTGACAGAGCTCCTATTTTTAATTAGATATATACTTCAGTGGGAAAAAATTGAGGCCATCTATGATTTTGCATCAGCTCAATTGGAAGAAATACTGAAGTAAATTAAAAATAGAAGTTTGAGAGGCACCTGAGTGGCTCAGTAGTTAAGTGTCTGCCTTCTGCCCAGGTCATAGTCCTGAGGTCCTAGGACTGAGACCCATAGGGCTCTCTGCTCAGCACCGAGCCTGCTTCTCCCTCTCCTTCTGCCTGTCCCCCAAAACTCATGTTCTCTCTCTCACTCTCTCATATTTAAAAAAAAAAAAAAAAACCTTTAAAAAAAAATAGAAGTTTCACACCAAAAAAGAACTCCAAATAATTCAATTAAAAAAATGAGCAGAGGACCTGAAGAGACACTGTTCCAAAGGAAATATAATAACAACATGAAAAGATGCTCAGCATCACTGATCATCATGAAAATCAAAACCACAATAAGGTATCACCTCACACCTGTCAGAATGGCTAAAACCAAAGACACAAGATATAACAAGTTTTGACAAGGATGTGAAGCAAGAGGAACCCTTGTGCACCACTGGTGAGAATGCAAACTGGTGCAGCCACTGTGGAAACAGTATGAAGGTTCCTCAAAAAGTTAAAAATAGAGCTACCCTGTGATCCTATATTTCTACTACTAGATATTCACCCCAAAAATAGAAACATTAATTCAAAAAGATATGTGCATCCCCTATGCCTATTGCAGCATTATTTGAAATAGCTAATATAGGGAAGCAACCCAAGTGTCCGTTGATAGATGAATGTATAAACAAGATGTGGTATATACATACAATGGAGTTACTCAGCCATCAAAAAGAATGAAATCTTGCCATTTGCAACAACATAGATGGAGCTAGCATGTATTATCCTAAGCGAAGTTATGTCAGTCAGAGAAAAACAAACACCACATGATTTCACTCATATGTGGAATTTAAGAAACAAAACAAGTGAACAAAGAAAAGATAAGACAAAAAACAAAAACTCTTAAATAAACAAACTGATAGCTGCCAGAGGAGAGGTGGGTGGGCAGATGGGTTGATGAGCAAAAAGAAATGTATAGAACTGCTAAATCATTATACCTGAAACTAACAATGTATGCTCATTATAGTTGAGTGAAAAAAACCCAAGAATGTTATGTAGAATGTACTCTGAATGAAAGCAAGAGAATGGCATTTGTGAAAATACCCAGTCAAAATATTAGCATAATCTACTCCAGTCCCGTCCATGTTGATGTTGCTTTAAAAAAAAAAAAAATAGTCCCTCAACCAACCCTAGGATCTTGTTTATTTTCCTTTTCAAAGAAACACACTGAGGTATAATTTAATACAAAAATGCATCAATTCAAGCACACAGTTTCAAGGGTTTTGAGAAATTAATGTACTGATAAAAGAATTAAGCCAATCTCTCCAAAACCTGTCTTCATGCACCTTTGCAGTCAAATCATACTTCTCCTCCAACCAGTCTCAATCTACTTTCTCTATTACTAGTTTTGTATGTTCTAGAATTTCATGTGAACATAATCACATAATATATACTCCTTTGCATTTGAGTCTTTCATGCACCCTATCCCTGGGATTCATGCATATTGCCATCTCAGTAGCTCAGTTCTTTTTATTACAAAGTGGTGGTCCATTGTGTGAATACAGCAACTAGTTAGTCATGCACCTGGTTAGATAAACACCAGAGCTGATTACAGTTTGGGGCTATTATGAATAAGGCTGTTATGAACAACCTCTGTTCAGACATAGGCTTCATTTCTCTTGGGCATGTGAATACTTTGGAAATATAATTTCTGGATTCTGTAATAACTCTATTTTAACTGTAAAAACTGTTCTCCAAAATGGCTGTCCACTACATAGGTCTAGTATCTTGATTTTTTTTTACCACCTACTTTTCCTGATTAGTTCTTTAGTCCTCTTTCCCACCTTCATTTGGATCGAGTATTCTTTAGTATTTCCACTGATTTTTGTCTGTGTGACCGCTTTACGGATTAGAGTATGTACAACTAACATACTGCAGTATACCTTCAAGTAACACGCCCCTTCAGATGTAAACTAACAACATGACAACAGTATACTTTCATATCCCTATACCGACCTTGGTGCTAGTGTGGCTGCACACTTCTCTTCTACATATATTACAGACCTCCAATGTAAACTCACCACATTTGCTTTAAACAGCCAATTATCTTTTAACGAAAACTCTAAGACCAAAGAAAACAAGTATGCCTTTGATACATATTCATATATTTATTCTTCTGCCTGCTTTACATTTCTTTATGTAATGTCATTAAAAGTTCCTATAACGTTTCTGGTAATAGAGGCCTGCTAGCAATAAATTCTCTAAGCTTTTGTTTGTCTAAAAATGTCTTAATTTCACCCACAGATTTTAAAAATATTTTTAGTGATTAGAGAATTCTAGATCGACTTTTCTCTTTCAGCGCTTTCAAGATGCATTCCATTGTCCTCTGGCTTGTACCACTTCAGACAAGAAGCAAATGGTACTTCTATCCTTGTTCCCTGTATGTAATGTCTTTTCCTCTGGTGTTAAAAAAAATTTTTTTTCACTGATTTTTAACCATTTATTATATTTCTTTATTTTACCTTGTTTGGGTTTCTTCAAGTGTCTAAAATCTGTGGGATTATAGCTGTTCATCAGCTTGGAAAATCTGGGGCCATTCCCTTTACAAACAGTTTGTCTGCCACTCCTCCTGCTCCCCACCCCCAACCATTCCCTTATACGCACGCTAAACATTTAATATCGTCCCATGGGTCATGGGCTTTGTTCCTTTCATTTTTCTTTGTGCTTCAGTTTGGGTGGTTTCTACTGCTATGTCTTCAAGCTCATGGATTTTGTCTGCTGCAATGAAGAATGTGCTGTTAAGCTGATCAAGTTAATTTTTTATTTCATGTATTTCTCAGCACTAGAAGTTCCATTTACTCCTTTATAAAATCTCTCTTCTGATTATGTTCATATTTCCCTTTAAATACCCAGCATACTTTTATGATAGCTATTTTAAAATCCTTTACTGCAATCTCCATTACTGGTTATTCGTGTATGTTTCTACTGATAATTTTTTTCCTCCTGATTTTAGGTTACATTTTCCTGAATCTCTGAATTTTATTTTCTTCATTTAAAGCATTTTCAGTTTTCTTTTGACAGCGATATAACGCGTGGACAGCTTAGCTCTTGCAAAGGCTGTTTTCAGGCTTTACTCTGTGGCTAGTTCAGTTCTTTACTAATAAGGCAAGACCTTTCTGTACTTTCAACCTAATATCCCTAGTGTTCAAAGAAGTGTTTTAATTTTTAGCTAGCCAATGTATTCAACTCCCTTTATTATTCAGATGGTTATTCAATTGATCACTTTCTTTTTCTTCCAGGAAGGCAATCATATGATCTGTTATTAATTATAATTTTGTTTCCAATCCATATATCCACTTTATTCTTTTTATTTGGTTACACTTGTTAAAACCTCCAGAAAAATGTGAAATACTTTCTTGCTCTTAATTTTAATGTGATGTCTTCAACATTTCACTAATTCTTTTGTTTAATTAAAGATGTACAACTTCCACACTTTTTTTCATGTCAGGCATCTTTTGGTACCTAGATGATATAAATAAAACCATTCTCTCTGTTTTCTTCTAGTACTTACACCCCCCAAAAAGTACAAATAAAAATGTAAAAGGTTAAGCATTTTTAAGTGAACTTAAAAACTTTTTACATGAACTTCAAAATCCATATAAAAGAAGCTGTATACACCTCCACTCACTTGACAGAGAATAAAATTTAAATAAATGAAAAGACATAAATTATAGGAAAGGAAGATTTCATGTGAAGATGTTCCCTAAATTAATTTCTAAATTTAGTGCAAACCCAACTAAACTATAAAATATGAAGAAATAAACTAGACACAGTAATTCAAAATTTCTTATAAAGAAAATGAGTATGTGAGAACAGCTGAAACTGAGAAGCAGGATACTAAAGGGACCAGTCCAACCACACAATAGAGAAATTATAAGCAATTTAATCAATGCAGAGTTAAAATAAACATACTAATTAATACAACAGAAGAAAGTCTAAAAAATAGTATATATTTGGAAATACTTTTTATATTTCATTATTTTTATCATAAAATTATGACTTCAGTAGGCATTGAAAAGTTACTCAGTAGGTAATGTCAGAGCATTACCTAAGTATCTCAAAAAAATAAAGCTTGATTTTTATCTTTCTTCCTACACCACAATAAATGCCAAATGGATCAAAGGTATAAAAGAAAAATTAAACCATTATTGTACTAGAAAATATATAAATCTTTGAAGGAAAACCTCCCATAAATAATAGCAACAGCAAAAAGTATTTGCAACATACATAACAAAGTACTGATTCAGCTAATATACAAAAAGATCTTAAGGATTCATTTTTTTAATATCCACTGGAAAACAGGAAAGGATATAAAAAAGCTTTGCACTGAATAAAATATACCCAACTTCACTCAAAAGCCAGTGAAATGAAAATTAAAATAATGTTTCATTTTATACCTGATAAATAATAATAAACAGTACTTGCAAAATGTTAGGTAATTCTTTGACCCAGCATTTCTACCAAAGACATACCAACACATATATATGTACACATATGTACACACACACACACACGATTCCCAACATATGCAGGGCCTTTCTTCTAGCATTTTTTAATAGGAAAAATTGGAAAATAATCTAACAGTTCATTAATATCAGATCTATTTTAAATGAACTATGGTGCCTTCATAATCATTATTATAAAGTTCTTAAAAAGAATGAAGTAGGGCGCCTGGATGGCTCAGTGGGTTAAGCCTCTGCATTCCTCTCAGGTCATGATCCCAGGGTCCTGGGATCAAGGCCTGCATGGGGGGGGGGGGTCTCTGCTCAGCAGGGAGCCTGCATCCCCCGCCCCCGCCTGCTTCTCTGCCTACTTATGATCTCTCTCTCTCTCTCTGTCAAATTAAAAAAACAAACAAACAAACAAACAAACAAAGAATGAGGTAAATAACCCTAAGAGTTGATATGGAGTAATTTTCAAGACCTACTGATAAGTGAAAATGACAAGAAAACAATACATGTATGCAAGGGTATGAATGCATCTATAAATACTTAACATGTCTGGAAGGATACTCAAGATCTTAATTTGTAATAATGGCTTCCCTAAAGAACAAGGGGTTTGGAACTGAAGGTTTATTTTACAGCTGAGTATATGCTACTTCAATACATGTATATTTACCCAATATAAGCAGTTCTTTTTCTTAAAATATCTAGCTAAATAGACAAGAAAGTAAGGGTGGAGGGAATAAAAAGGGGAGAGAGGGAGGAAGTGGGAAGGAAGAGAGAAAAAGGAAGAAAGAATCTATTTTACTGTTGTTTTTGTAGTCTTAGGAGAAGGAAGTAAAAAAGATACAGTAAGAAAGCGAATTCTGATTCCTACTTAGAAGTGATACAGTGGTTTAACAAAAATAGGGTCACATTCTTGTATATACTGCTTTTTCACCTAACAGATCACAAGTATTATCTTTCTTCAAAAATTCACTTCCCAGAACATCATTTCAAATGTCTGTGTCACATTTCACTCTATAAACATGCCACTCCTCTGAATTTAATTACATTCTATACTCATTAATATAAACTTCACTGCTATGAGCATCCTTACAATTAATGCTCTGTAAACACTTAAAATTACTAAAAAAAAAAACAAAACAAAAAAAAACCCACTTAAAATTACTTTGTATTAAGATAAATTTCTAGAAGTAAAATTACAAGGTCAAAAGGCAGGTATATTTCAAAGTTTCTGAAACCCACAGCCAAGCTGTCTTCCAAGTTACTCAAATTTCCAATTCCAACAACTCTGTGTAGTTCTTATTTCTTCACTTTGTCAGTCCTAAATAAAACCACTCTCTTTTTGTCAATTTTCTAGGTAAAAACATACAGTCTTATTCAAATATAAATGTTTCTGATTACTAAAGTGGCTGAAGATTTTTTATGTTTTTTAATTACCCATTCATGTATTTAGTAGCTTTTTAAATAATTTACTGACAAATAATTTTAAGTCAGTAAAAGCTATTTATATATTAAGAATGACACGCATATGCTATCAATACCAGTACTGTTAACATTGTTCTAGTTTGTTATTCCCCTTAAATTTTATTCATGGTATATTTTTATAATAACTTTAAGTTCAACATGATTGAAAAATTCAAGAGAAGCAAGCATATGCTTTAAATTTAAATATTTCCTAAATAATTTAAAATTTAAATATTTCCACCATTCTGGTGGTAGAGCCAGATGTGTAAGCAGATAGTTACTTCATTGGTACATAGAACAAGAGAAAAAGGAGCAAGAGTTCTACCATAGAAACCTAGAGAAAGACCCTCCTTGGAGTGGGGGAGGTGGTGTTGGTGATGAGATTAGGAAGTAATATCTGAGCTGTGCCTTATAGAGCAAGTCAACACTCAGCAAACCCTGAATGAGTGGCCGATGCTTCTCCCATTTCCCTTTGATAAACCAATTCCTGGAGGGCAAAGTCCAGTGAGCGAATGAGGAAGGGAGGAAGAAATTCAACATGATAGCTTTAAGTTCAACATGATTGAAAAATTCAAGAGAAGCAAGCATATGCTTTAAATTTAAATATTTCCTGAAGTAAAAAGTTTTGTTAAATGCTTGTTTTCTCTGCCTCTTTGACAGAGATCTGCAAATTTTAAGGTACACAATCTTTTGTTTTAAAATTCCAGTACAGTTAGTGTACAGTGTTATCTTTGTTTGGGGTATACAATATAGCGATTCAACAATTCTACATAATACTCAGTTGTCCATCATCATAAGTGTACTCTTAATCCCCATCACCTAATTTTCCACCACCCACCCACCTCTCCTCTGATAACCAGCTTCTTCTCTAGTTAAGAGTCTGTTTTTTGTTTTTCTTATTCATTCTTCCTTTGTGTTTTAATGGTCCTAATTTTTAACTACCTACTCCTTCCTCAATAATGAGAGAGCAATCCAAGCTAAAAATTTATCCAAAATCACAGTAGACAATTCCTCTTAGAAACCCTTTACTGAACCCTGGGTGATAACACAACTTCCTTCCTTCCTTCCTTCAGTGACATAGCGGTTTGAGGGTTATGTGGAGGATACCAAAACTGTTGGCCAAGAAACTTCATCTCTGGGTGGTTCCTTCTGCTCTCTTTTTAATGGAGTCTTCCATGTATGGTTTTCTGCTGGGCTCAGCTTTTATTCTGCATATTCGGTTTAGCTTCATTTATTGTGCTTCTGCCAACCATGTAAAAATCATACCATTGCTTATGAGACTTCTGTCTGGGATAGGTGTTATTTGAAAGCAGTCACCATGTTCAGTGTTAAGAATATGGTGGTGAACAAAACAAGCACGGTTCTGTGGGACAGATATACACAGCAAGACAATTCAATCTAATGTAGGGGTTAAGCAACATTGCCTTTGAATGTTGTTGCCTTCAGGAGGGCAAAAAACTCCCAAGAAAGTGCTTCCAATCTGTTCCACAAGTTAACCCCCCAGAAATAAAGGAACCTCCTTTACTCATGCCCTATGGATGTCTTGCTACTTTTTCAGAGAAGAGCAAAGAATTTCAAATACACTCTCAAGATCTTCCTTCAATCTCCTGATAATAAGATTTATCTCCGTAACTCCAAGGCAAGCTTTCCAATTAAAGGTTAAGCCTCTTTACAAAATGGCACTTCTGCCCTTTCATAAATCTTCTTACTTACAGGATTAGCTGAGGCATTTGGAGGTTCATATATACTGGTTCCCCATATTTCATCACCAGCCCTTCCTCTAAAAGTTCAATCTTCTCCCCTACAGTTTCTCATCTCCACATCTCTTTTTGGTTAAACTATTTCCTCCATTCAAAATGACCTACCCATCTATATCACCTCTTAGTATCTTACTCCTTTATAATAGCAATTCAATTCAAGGCACTCCATGAAAACTCCCTGATCTTTCTAAATAAACAGAAACTTCCTTTTCTCTGATGACCTCATATCATGTTGGATGCACATTAATGCCTTCTACTTTATAACATAATATTTGGGTAACTGCCATGTGTCATTCCACTGAATATCACAATTCAGCCCTGGCTTGTCCTCTGAAAGTAGAAAGTGAGTGAAATCTGTTGCATTTCTAAATACTAATAATGAAGCAGCAGAAAGAGAAATTAAGGAATCAATCCCATTTAAAATTGCACCAAAAATAACAAGATACCTAGGAATAAACCTAATCAGTAAGATCAAAGACCTATACTTTTAAAACTATAAAACACTGATGAAAGAAATTGAAGATGACCCAAGAAATGGAATAACATTCCATCCTCACGGACTGGAAGAAAAAATACTGTTAAATTGTCTGTACTACCCAAAGCAATCTACACATTCAATGCAATCCCTATCAAAATCCAACAGCATTTTTCACAAAGCTAGGACAATCAATCCTAAAATTTGTATGAAAACTACAAAAGACCCTGAATAGCCTAAGCAATGATGAAAAAGAGAGGCAAAGCTGGAGGCACCACAATTCCAGACTTCAAGCTATATTACAAAGCTGTAGTAATCAAAACAGTATGGTACTGGCATAAAAACAGACACATAGATCAACAGAACAGCAAAGAAAACCCAGAAATGTAGCCACAACTATATGGCCAATTAATCCTCCACAAAGAAGAAAAGAATATCCAATGGAAAAAAGACAGACTCTTCAATAAATGGTGTTGGGAAAACTGGACAGCTCATGCAGAAGAAAGAAACAGGGCCACTTTCTTATACCATATACAAAATTGAATTCACTTCTTTATTATGTTAATCACCATACAGTACATCATTAATTTTTAATTAGTTTTGATGTAGTTTTGATTTCATTGTTTATGTATAACACCCAGTGCTCCATGCAATCTGTGCTCAACATGGGTTAAAGACTTAAATGTGAGACCTGAAACCATAAAAATCCTAGAAGAGAGCACAGGCAGTAACTTCTTTGACACAACTTCTTTCTAGATACATCTCCCAACTCAAGGGAAACAAAAGCAAAATTAAACAATTGGCACATCACCAAGATAAAAAGCTTCTGCACAGCAAAGGAAATAACAAAAATAAAAAGCAACCTATGGAATGGGAAAAGGTTTAGTGATAAAGGTTTAGTATCCAATATATAAAGAACTTCTAAAACCTGAAATCCAAAAAATGAGCAATCCAATTAAAAAATGGGCAGAAGACATGAATAGACATTTTTCCAAAGAAGACATACAGATGAAAAGATGCTCAACATCACTTAGCATCAGGGAAATGCAAATCAAAACTAAAATGAGATGTTACCTCACACCTGTCAGAATGGCTAAAATCAACACCACAAGAAACAAAAGGTGTAGACGAGAATGTAGAGAAAGGGGAAACCCTCACACACTATTGGTGGGAATGCAAACTGGTGCAGCCACTCTAGAAAACAGTATGGAAATTCCTCAAAAAGTTAAAAACACAACTATCTTATGATCTAGCAACTGCACTACTAGGTATTTACCCAAAAAGCACAAAAGTACTAATTCAAATTACTAAATCAAAATTACTAATTACTACAAATTACTAAATCAAAATTACTAATTACTACAGCAACATTATCTACAATAGTCAAATTATGGAAACAGCCCCCCCGCCACACACACGCACAATGGAATATTACTCAGCTATAAAAAAAAGAATGAAATCTTACCATTCACACAACATGGATGGAACCAGAGAGCATTATGCTCACAAAGTAAGTCAGAAAAAACCAAATATGATGCGATTTTATTAATATGTGGAATCTAAGAAACAAAACCAACAAGCAAAGGGGGGAAAAAGAGAGAGAGGAAAACCAAGAAACAGACTCTCAACTACAGAAACAATAAAACTGATGGTTACCAGAGGGGAGGTGAGTAGGGGGATGGATTAAAATAGGCGACAGGAATTAAGGATGTGTTGTGATGAATACCAGATGATGTTCTATGAAATAGTATATGGTACACATGAAACTAATATTACACTGCATGCTAACTAACTGGAATTTAATAAATAAAAACGTAAATGACAGAAGCAGACTGATCCATTGTCAGGAGATAGACCCAGGTATGACCTTTTGATGTTCAATTTCCTTATCTATAAAACAAAGATAACATTTCCTTCATATCTATTTCATACGGATATTGTTAGAATAAGATCATGTTTATAAATGTAGCTGGTGCTAAATAATTTTTTGTGCTTCCTACTAAAAAAAAAAAAAGTTAAAAACTATGTGTTATTCACCCAAAATTTCTATAGTATGTTACTTAGGAGTGTACAGCAAAAATTTAAAAATTTAAATGCTATCCTTTACTGAATATATGATACCAGTATAAAAGACACATAACAGATAAAACAGATAGTAAACAAGTGACACAAGGATATTTTTATTGTGCCTGATGGACAGAGCCCTACAAATGCATAAATTATTAAAACTTACTTAAACAGAAAACAAATTATCTAACATAACTTATTTAAGTGCTAAAAGATATTAAATTAAAAGTATAAATACTTTTCAAAATGAAATTGTAGACCCAAGTAACTACCAGAAGCTTCTATCAAGCATCTCAGGGGGAGAAAGGAAAGAAAAAAAAAAAAAAACCTTTACAAACTCTTTGAGAGAAAAAGAAGAATCACTATCCAACATGTTTTGTTAAAGGAGAACAACCGAGCTAGAGGTTTAAAGGTTTAAAGTTTTAAAGAGGCTGAAAAAGTCCTAGCAAGATTATTAAAAAGTTCATACAAATCTCATGTATAAAAAAGATACAATGATCCCCCCAAAATCAGCAAACAAAATCCAACAATATATAAAAAGAATAGTATAACATGGTCAAACTGTATTTATTCCTTTAATACAATAATGGCTTCTCACTGGAAAACAAATAACATAAATGCCTGCAATAGAAAGATCTAGGAACAAAATTCTTATAAACATTTTAATAACTATAGAAAAATTGCTTGGAAAGAAGTTCAACAATATAAAACTTTAAAACAGACCTCTTAAAATATTAGACATATAGAAATGTCTTATAAGTAATATCATATTTAATGGTTAAAAACTCACTTTCCACTAAGACAAGAGTATCTTTGGTCACCACTTCTTTTCAATACTGTGCTTTAAGTTCCAGCCAGTACGATAAGGGGGTGGGAGGCAGAATGGATAAAACTGAAACCATCCTTATTCACAGATCAGATGATTTTATATGAAAAAAATACAGAATAATCTCAGATAAATTACTGATGTTAAGGAGAGAATTCAAATTCAGCAAGATTGCTGAATTCAGAATAAGTTTAAGATTTCATTAATTTATTTGATGGACAGGGATCACAAGTAGGCAGAGAGGCAGACGGGGGTGGAGGCGGGAGCAGGCTCCCTGCTGAGCAGAGAGCCCAAAGTGGGGCTCGATCCCAGGACCCAGGATCACGACCGGAGACGAAGGCAGAGGCTTTAACCCACTGAGCCACCCAGGCACCCCTGAATTCAGAATAAGTTTACAAAACAACTATATTCTATATTCTAGCAGTAAAGAACAAAAATTTATAAATACCATTTTATAGCATTTTTAAAAAGATTTTATTTGAGAGAAAGCAAGAACAAGCAGGGGGAGGGGCAGAGGGAGAGAGAGAATCTCAACCAGATTCCACTCTGAGAATGGAGCCTCATATGGAGTTAGCTCTCAGGACCATTAGATCATGACCTGAGCTGAAATCAACAGCTGGACACTTAACTGACTGAGCCACCCAGATGCCCCTCCAGCACTTTTAATAATGAAGAATCTATGCATAAAACCTAACAAAATTTTTCTAATTTCTGCTCTCATTGTGACCCCTGAAATCTACTAATGACTCAACTAGTCTCTCCTGCAGAAAAAAGTTATAACCTCTGAACAAAATACAAAATGACAACGGCCTAAAGTCCCTGAAGAATAAACAAAAGTGGTCAGATTCCAAGGACAGTGGAAACTAGCAAAAACAGGCTAGCATGAGATTAAGTTTCACACTTTCTCATAGCTCTTATCCCAAAATCTAAAGCCCATATAGGCAGAAGAGTGAAAACCTGATAGAACACTGGTGTCTTAAAGAATCAGATACCAGTTTTTGCAGCAATTACAGCTACTAAAAAAAGAAGGAAGAAAAAGTCCTGGGGAAGAGAGAGAACAAGAGAAAGGAAGCCTCTAGTTCTGTAATATGAAGTCTTTGTCTCTGGTTGCCAAGTGAATCGTTAATGCTTGCAAACAGACTCAAAGCAAACCAGTTAAAGATAAAGAAATGAAATGAACTGAGACACTGTTTGATGTTTGGATCCAACTAAGAAGTAAAACGATTACTTAATCTCAATCTCTCTCTTTCTCTCTCTCTCTCTCTCACACACACACACAATCACACACAACCCCTGTGAAAATTATAACAGAATCCAGAATTTCCAAACAGAACTTTCAGAATATCCAGGATTAATCAAAATGTTACCTAGCCTCAAGTGAAAAGATAACCAACCAAGACCAATTCCAAGATTACCCAGGTATTAGAATACTAAGACTTTAAGCCAGATATTCTAATTCAACTTCATGAAATAGAGAAAATGTGTTCACAGTGAATGAAAAGACAAAATCTCTATCTCAGAATGAGAGAGCATCAGATCAAAATTCTAAAGATTCTGCTAGATGGGCTTAAGAGCAGATTAGAGCAACATAAGAGTCAGTGAACATGAAGATAGATTAATGGAAATTACTCAGTCTGAAGAAAACAGGAAAAAAAAAGACAAAAATAAAACAAAGGCTTCAGGTACCTGTGAGACAGAAATACAAATTCTGAAATACAAGTAAATGAAATTCAGAAGGAGATAAAGAATAGGGCAGGAGGGCGCCTGGGTGGCTCAGTGGGTTAAGCCGCTGCCTTCGGTCAGGTCATGATCTCAGGGTTAGCAGGGAGCCTGCTTCCCTTCCTCTCCCTCTGCCTGCAGTTCTGCCTACTTGGGATCTCTGTCAAATAAATAAATAAAATCTCTTTAAAAAAACGAAACAAAACAAAACAAAAAGAATAGGGCAGGAAAAAACATTTGAAGAATTAATGGCCAAAATTTTACCACTGTATGTATGTAATGAAAGACCCAAACATTCAGATTCAACATGTTCATCAGCAAAGCCTAAGGAGGATACAGAAGAAACAACAACAAAAAGGAACTTTCCTTTTAGAGGAAACACTAAGAGGCATATTTTAGTCAAAAGACTGAAAACCAAGAATAAAGAAAAAAAACCTTAAAAGTATTCAGAAGGGAAAAAAAGACAGTATGTATACACACACACACAGAGGACAAAAATCATTTAAATTCTGAGTTACCAGAAACAATGGAAAACAGATGAGAGAAAAACAATGTTTTTAAGGTATAGAAAGAAAAATTCACCAATCACAAGTTTATCATTCACTAAAAAAAAAAAAAATTCTTTGAGAATAAATGCAAAGTAAAAACTTCTCAAAGAATATAGTGAGAATTCACCCCTATAGATGAGCACTACAAAGAAATGCTAACTAAAGTTCTTTAGGCTGAAATGAAGTGGTATCAGATTAAACGTCAGATCTACAAAGAGAAATGAAGAGCACTGGCTAATCCCCTCCATTCTATAAAGTAAATAGATCTATTTAATATTTTAACAATGTATTTTGAGACTTAGAGTGTATTAAATGCAATTCACTTCACAACTATGGCATATAAAGGATGGAAGACAGGATAAAAATGGACAGATATAGCTGAAATAATACTGCACATAAGTAGTACAATATTAACTGTTAAATGGAAAATTAATTATGTACGGTGTGATTTCTATAGCAACCACTCCAAAAATGTATTAAATAAGAACACTAATAAATAAACCAAGAGAATTCTAAAACATTTACCAATTCAAAAATTAGGACAGAAGAAATGAAGGAAGGGAAAACAGAGAATTTAAATCAGATTGCATCACTAACTACATGTTAAAGGTCTAGTATTTTCATACTGGCAAAATCCAACTCATGCTGTCTCCAAAAGGACTAAAACTATGATACAGTTAGGTTGAAAATTTAAAGAATACACCAAAAAAGCAGTAACCATAAGAATGGGGGAGTAGCTATATTAGCATCTGATGAAACAAACTCCCAAGTAAAAATATTACCAGAGATGAAGAGGGGCATATCATAATGATAAAAGGGTGAAGTCATCAGAAAGATGTATCATAAACATGTAAGTACCAAAAAGTAAAGCCTCAAAATACGGAAGCAAAAACCTGACAGAAATAAAAAAGTATATCATTAACTTCATTAAGTTAATTAAAGTAATTAAAAATCAGGAAAGACAGATAGCTAAACACCATCATCAACTAGCTTAACCTAATATTTATAAAACATTACCCCACCAACTGCAAAATACAGATTCAAGTGTATTTGCCAAAAAAGACCACAAGCTGAGCCATAAACAAGCACAAGAGGTTTAAATTGATTTAAATTATATAGAGTATCCTTTATGATCACAATTAAATTAAATTAGAAATCAAAACAATAAGATATCTAAGGAACGCCTGGGTGGCTCAGTTGGTTAAGCACCTGCCTTTAGCTCAGGTCAGGATCTCAGGGTCCTGGGAATGAGCCCCATGTTGGGCTCCCCGCTCAGCAGGGAGTATGCTTCTCCACATTTCCTCCACATTCCTTCTGCCCCTGCCCTTATACACAGTCATACATCCTCTCTCTCAAATAAATAAAATCTTTTAAAAAAAAGATAGCTAAGCTATCTTCCTGTTTCTAAAATTTGGCAAACTAAACAACACAATTAGAAATAAGTGACTTTCATAGAAGATATCCTAAGGAAAATTATAAAATTTTTTAACTGAGTAATAATGAAAAAAAATATATTAAAATACCTGGGTCATTAAAGGGAAATTTACAGTTTAAAATTCTTATAGGAAAAGAAAACAACAGATAAACAAATAAGTAAAATTCTTATAGAAAAAAAGCTTATTAGGAAAAAAAGAAAAATATAAAAATCAAATACCTAGAGTTCCAATGTAAAAAGCTTTTTAAAAAGAGCTAAATAACTCTAAGGAAGGAAAAAGTAAAAATAATGAAACAAAAAACTAACAGAGTTAATGTTACTAAATGCAGCTAAAGACAAATGTTAGTTCTTTGAAAAGATTAACAAAATTAATAAATGCCTACCTAGACGGATAAAAAGAGAAAACAGATTACCAGTATCAGGAATGAAAGAGGGATTATCACTACAAAGCCTAGAAAATGAGAGGCATAAGAAAGTAATATGTATAATTGCACACCGAGAAGTTTTATAACCTCCATGAAATGGAGAAATTCCTTAAGAATACTATCAACTAAAATTGATACAAAATGTGAATACCTATATATTATATGTATATATATGAAAGTTGAATTTGCTATTAAAAATCTTCCCACAAAGCAAATTTTCAGCCCAGGTAGTTAAAAAGTAACACTAATACAACACAAATGCTTTCAGAAAATAAAGGAAGATTATTTTCCACTTCATTTTATGAAGGCAGGTAACTCTAATATACCAAATACGGCTAAATATAAAGAGGATAATACATTAGGGCCAAGGATTATCCCAGGAATTCAAAATTGGTTTAACATTTGAAAATCCAACAGGTAATTTACCACATTAACAGAACAAAGGTGAAAAATGTTATCATCTCACAGATGAAGAAAAAGGAGTATGTGGCAACATTCAACACCCATTCATGACAAAAACTTAAGTGAAATAGGGAGAGAGCCGAACATCCTGAGCCTGGCAAAGGCAACTGATGAAACATCTACAGCTAACACCATACTTGATGAAATTTTCTGTAAAGGGCACTGATTGCATGGAGCACTGGGTGTGGTGCAAAAATAATGAATACTGTTATGCTGAAAATAAATAAAAAATAATTTTTTTAAAAAAAAAGCATATTATAGAAACCTTTAACGGAAATCCAGAAGACTTATAAAATACAGATGGAAACAACCTTCTTAATAAAAATTATAAACCCAAAAGTTAAAAAAGATTTATTTGAATATATAAAAATTTAAAACGTATGAATAAAAAATTATAAATAAAGCAAAAAAGTACATTTAAATGTCCAATATATTTATGAAAAGGATGTTCAAATTCACTAACCAGAGAATACAAATGAAGATAACAATGAGTAACACTTCAGAGTTATCAATCTATCAAAAATTAAAAAGAACTTAAACACCTACAGACATTTAGGTATCTTACACATTATAGGTAGAAATATGATGAAATAAAGTCTTTTTGGACAACATTTTGGGAATACTACTAAACATAAAATGCATATACCCTTTGATCCAGCAATCCCACACTTGAGAATAAAAAGACACACAGAGTCTCTGCTCCAGCAATCATTTTCTTGAGAATCACTTTCAGAGAAAAATCCCCATTATACAAGGACCTATTTAATAGGATACTATTGTAACAATGTTTATGGTAGCAAAATAACAAACAAACATCATTGATATGGAAATGATGGAATAAATTACGGTATAACATTATAACCAATGTATTACAGTATGTTTCACTATGTAGTCATTGCAAAGACTGATTCAGATCTGTATCAGAAGATCTGGAAGAGTACTTCCAAGAAACACTAATGAGAAATAACTTAAGAAAAATAAGAGGCACAAAAACAACCATCCAAAAAACCCCTACAAAATTTTAAAAAGCTGCACAGAACATGTGTTTCTGTATGCTGTATCATATTATAGAAGATAAATATGCCTGGTTGTTAACATGGGTTGGCTTTCAGGCAGCAAGAGAGCAGAGAAAAGTCTATGTGTAAGACATCGGCAGACCTCAACAAAAGAGAAAGAAAAAAAAAACTCTGAAAAAATAGGTAAATAATTACATTTATGATCTAGAAACTCAGTAAGATATGTATTTGTATGAATACATATAAAGAAGCTAAATGAAAATTACATTTATAAAAATGTGCAAGACATGACTGTTGAATACCTTTCTACTTTCATCTCAATCTGGGTTTGAAGTTTTGTGATGTAAGCTAGATTTTTTCTTCCAGAGACAAAAAGAAGTCCTGCATCCTTTCTTCATCTCAGAATTAAATTTTAAATTAAAATTTTTAAAAAGATTTTATTTATTTGAGAGACAGAGATCGCAAGTAGGCAGAGAGGCAGGCAGAGAAAAAGGAAGGGAAGAAGGCTCCCTGGCTGGGCAGAGAGCCTGATGCCGGGCTAGATCCCAGGACCTTGGGATCATGACCTGAGCCAAAGGCAGAGGCTTTAACCCACTGAACCACCCAGACACCCCTAAATTAAATTTCTTATGTAAGAAAGTTATAGGATTCTGGCAATGGTGCTGAAGGAAACATCAGAAAATCTGCCATAAAACTAAGAATGAGAATAGGTGCATTTACATCATTTGACCATTTCCAGTCAACTTATTCCCCTCGCAAGGAGGTAATTTATATTATATATAGTGCATGAAACTGGAGAAGAGTAAAGTTAAATTTAATGTTCAGTATTAAATACTAATTTCTCGGTATTTTTTTCAGTGGAAAAAAATTTCTCAGTGGAAATCTAAACTCTATAACTCTCCATTACAAAGAAGTGACTAAAATAGATTGGTTTTCCAGATAAGGCTGTCATAGAATCACAACTCCAGAAAAATAAATTCTCCTAACTTTTATTCTAAAGGGCCTGAAGGTAAGGAGAACAAGAGTCAAATTTTCATGTAATTCCCAAGCTCTAACATTAAGAGCAATAATAAATTTCTTTTGGAGAAAAACCAAAGTGGCAAAAATTTCTGTCAGCATAAATTATTTCAATGCAAGTTAAATATGTTGACATTACTCAATTTTTAAAATATTAATTGTATACCTTTGCATGATTTATAAAGTTAACCTAAAATTTTTTTCATTTAAGTGAACAGTGTCTTCTATCAGAATGAAACAAAGTGCAAAGAATGCTGAGTTCACTTTGAACATCAATAGTACAAATACAATAATAGGGACCCTTTAATCAACATCATGAGTTAGTTCTGTCTTTATCATTCAGCTACAGGAAGCCCTGATTTTAACGCATATTTGTGTTCCATTTTGACTTAGAAGAAGATCAACAGATAGTGTACAAAAAATTAGAGAGGGAAAGCACTCTGAATCCATTATAGCACAAAATGGAAATGAATAAGCAAATTAAAGAAACAAACAGGTGAGGAAAAGAAATAGCCTTGGAGAAACTGGAATAGAGTTATGACAAGTGAACTGTGAAAAAGTAAAGCACTCAAAAAAAAAAAGAATGCTTTAAAGAAATATATTTCTGCATATATAGAGAGAGAAAAACAACTTAAGTCTTAGAAAGTATGATGGCAGAAGATTGTTAGAAATTTCTAACATTGAGTTAATCTAATTCTTTCAGAACAGGAATAAAAAATTTACCTTTTCAGATTCACCATTGCCCAAGGAATCCCAGTAGGCGTGTTGAAGGCAGGAAGGAGTTTCTCAGCCAGTTGAACTGCTTTAATCTTGAATATCTGAGATGAAAACATAAAAACACTTTTTATAAAAAAAATTTAGAGCCACCCACTCATAAATTATAGCCACTATCATCTGCTGATCTTGGGGAAGAAGTTCAAGGGGGAATAATGGCATCTCTTTCATACCATGAAGGATACAGCAATCAGAGAAGATGTTTGTAAACTAGATACTGAGGAAAACTACCAGTGTGTAATATCCTGAAATTATAATTACTGAAAGGGAAGGATATGGTTTTGGTGTTAATATTACCCGTATTTTCAGATGGCAAAAGTCTTAGAGAAAACGTCGGGTTATGAAATATCCATACAAAGGTATTTAAGCTTAGTACAAATATTAAAACAAAAACATGCAACCAATTTGGATAAATGTTCTTGAAATACTAACAACATGTTACATCTCAACATTTTCTGTAAAGGTTTGTCCTATTTTTAAAAAGAAAATTTAAATTTTCCAAAATTTCCCATTTTGGAATTTATCTTATATAGTCACATAGTTTGGAGACATATATCTGTCACATAGGGGACTAAATAAATTCCAGTATATCCATACAAGGAGAAATTCTGCAGCCACTAAAGAAAAGGTCGTTACTTTAGTGGACAGATTTGGAAAGATCTCCAAGGTACCATGAAGTGAAAGAAGCAAGTTCAGAATAGAGCACGGTAGTATTCATGTTTGAGAAAGACAAAGACAAAAACTGTGTGTGTGGTGTGTGTGTGTGTGTGTGTGTGTGTGTGTGTGTGTAAACCGTAACAGGATTTCCACTTCTGGGAGGGTCAGAAAATGAGGATTTAATGTGACAAGACTAGGAGCCATGCACATTGTGGAACTGATTGAGCACAAAATATTTACTAGATATTTAAGAACCTGAAGCTGTTTGTGTTGTTGAAGGAACTGTGTGGTTGAGAAATAGGACTGGAAAAGAGACTTATTTTCTTACTTTGATACATTTTGAATTTTGCATGCCAAAAAATAATGTGTTTTAAATATTGCTGTTGCCTCCAAAATATGTTTCTGAAAATAGGGTATGTAGGGCAATGATTTATTTAACATTGAAGAGTTTGTAGATTTGTGAAGAAATTAAGACAAGTACACTATATAAGGAAATTGTTCTCGGTGATATAAATATTAGGGATTGGGGGTGTTGTGTATTATAACTGGTTACTATATATGTTATCTGTTACTAATAGTGTAAAGAAGGTGAAAATTAGAAACTATCTTTGGGAAATTTACTCCTAGAAGTGAAATGAGAATGCTTTCTACTTAGAAAATGTTTATGTTTGTAAGTCATTTTACCATTTTGACTATCAGTTTTTATATGTAGAAAAGATGTAATATAAAAATATGTGATTAATAAATCCATAATATTAATATTAGGTAAGACCTTAGTCCTTTTCATCTTCATGGTATACATAAGCAGTACTGCTGTTCACTATATAATGCAACGTGACTTTTGTAATGTATAAATGTTAATATAAAGAGAACAGTTTATATTTGCTTTTCTGAATTAATGAGATGAATATGAGAAAATTATTAAAACTTTAACCTTAAATTGTTACATTTTTCATTGAGACTTTTGTGCCAAAATAGGTATTCATTAAGGAAATGGTAAACTGTTGATGTATGAGAATATCTATTTAAAAGTTGTGCAAAGAGGTTTTGCCTCATTTAAGAAACCTTGCAAAACATCTTAATGTCATATTTCTTTGTCAGCTTGCACATATTTCTAATACCTTTAACCCCCAGTAATGTTGGGGTGCTTTGTTCAATGTAACCTCAGTGTAGAACTTTGATCCATTCCAGACTGTCAACTACTTACTTATTTGAAGGATCTAATATATTATCAAAAACATTTGACTGCAGTGAAGATATGGATGGAAGCTTAAGTATCTGATCAGTTTGGAATCAACTGGAGAAAGATAGGCTTGAAGCATATAGGAGAACATACTCCTTTTCCTAATTGGATATTATGACCCAGTCTCAGTTTGGAGCCTCTATGTCAAAGGTCTCCAAAGCAATGTCCAATAACCAAACTATGGAAAGAGCCCAGATGTCCATCAACAGATGAATGGATAAAGATGTGGGGTGTGTGTGTGTGTGTGTGTGTGTGTGTGTGTGTGTGTGAGAGAGAGAGAGAATGAGAGAGAGAGAGAGAGAGAGAAAGAGAGAGGGAGGGAGATGGAATATTACGCAGCCATCAAAAAGGGGAATCTTGCCATTTGCAATGATGTGGACAGAATGAGAGTATTATACTAAGCCAAATAAGTCAATCAGAGATAAGACAATTATCACATGATCTCACTCTAGTGGAATTTATGAAACAAAACAGAGGATCATTAGGGAAGAGAGGAAAATATAAAACAAGATAAAATCAAAGAGGGAGACAAACCATAAGAGACTCTAAATCACAGGAAACAAACTGAGGGTTGCTTGAGGGGAAGGAGGTGGGGGAATGGGGCAACTGGGTGATGGGCATTAAGGAGGGCACGTGATGTAATGAGCACTCCATATTATACTAGACTAATAAATCACTGACCTCAATCTCTGAAACCAGTAATACAGTTTATGTTAATTAAGTGAATTTAAATTTTTTTTTAAAAGAAATATGGATGCTTTTGGTTTCTTTATTGAATTAAATTACTAATGTAATATCCCACAGCCTGTTTTCAACCTAGCAGAGAATATAGAACTGAAGAGTTCAGAATGCCCAAATGACTCCCCATCTCACTCGGAGAAGTCCTTTAAGAGGCTATAAATCTTTACAAGCGATGAACCTCTAAGACTTCTATGCCTCACTCTCTCCTTTCTTTCTTTTCCAACAACTACTTAGCCCTACTAATTGTTTTAGTTGTTTTCTAACAATGTCAGTTATGCTTTTGCGCTTTGCTTCAGTGGCTTTTCGTCTCCTGTTCCTTTCAACAAAATGCTCTTAGAAAAAGGTTCTCTCTTCTCCTTCAGGAGAAGCCATTCTCATGGCCCTCTCCTACCTCTTTCAGGTCCCTATACAAATGTAAACCTTGCACATACTCGCTGACCATCTTCTTTGAAATTAAAGCCTCCTGATCCCCTTCCATGCTCTACTTCTCTCCTTACTGATTCTCAGTAACAGTGCATGTGCGTGTATGTGGGCTCTCACATATCTACTCTGTTCATTGCCTGTTGCATGCCTGAGATTTGTAATAAACAAGTAACTATCTTATTTCTCTTCCATACCAACTTCATATCCCCAAAATACTTGACATTAACATGCAAAGGTTTTAAGACTTTTAAGATATTCTACAGAAAGGTTGGGATGATAACAATGATGATAATGACACACATATCTATTAACTGTTGTTGTTAATTGTCTCACAACAACCCAATGAGATAAATACCATTACTCCCATTTTACAGAGTAGGAAACTGAGGTTTAACACAAGTAAGTTAATTTGCCCAAGGTCACATAACCAGTCAATGGTAAGCCTGAATTTAATCCTAGACATTCTAGCTCCAGAGTCCATGTTCTTGCTTGGCAATTTCACTAATTAGATAAAGACAGAGATTACTGACATCTTGATATAGACACAAATGTAAACAAAGACATTCCTACACCTCTCATTAATCTTACTTTTTGTAGTCAACAATTAAATACCTCAAGTATTTGACTAATTCACTGCACATCTCTTTGTCCTGTATCTTACATCCCCCCCCCCTTTTGAATGATAGTTTGACTAATATAACAGTCTGAGTTGGCAGTTATTTTATCTTAGCGATCTAAAGATATCACCCCAGCATCTTCAGGTGTCTACTGCTACTGGACACTCTGCTGTCAGCTGTCATCCTTCTGTAAGCAATCAGCCCTTTCTCTTTAGAAGCCTTAGTATTTCCTCCTTATTCTTGATATCTTTTCAAATATTGATTCTCTATCCTTTATTCCATTAAACTCGTCTAACACTTCTAAACATTCTTTGAAATCTCTCATTATTTTATATCTCTCAACTCTTTTTCTTAATTTCTCTTTTTGACTCTCTACATTGCATTCTGGATGAATTTTCATCATCACCATGAACATCCTTAAAGGCTAGACAGGTGTTCATCAGAATCAAGGGAAGGTTACTACCAAACTGCAGGTTAACATATTCGTACACACCTCTCCCTCAAAATGAGCCTGCAAACAGTATCTAAACTCATAATGAAATGTAAGAATTATTCTATTTGCAAACTAACAAGTTAGCATACTACATTTTCATGAATACCCATAGAGTCATAAGTATCTCTGACTAGTGGGTCAGAGACCAGAGGACTATTTTATTCATGGCAAAGTATCAGCCAAAGATTTAAGTTAATCTACACTGTCTGTACTTGCCCCACCTGCACCCCCACCTAAATCTCAGGAGAGATGATTCGAAGAGTCCGTGGTGGATTCCTGTACACATGATGGGTTGTGTTGCAGAAAAAGAACACTGAGCTTAGAGAATCTCTTTTACAGTAAGTGAAAGCAAGCCCATTTGAGGACCTTAATTCATCCCTGTAAGCATAACCCTAAAGACCTAAGTAAAGAGCAGTCAAGGCCTTGTACCCCTGGTATTCCTGGCAGAAGTGTGCAGGGACACAGGCACTATGGTGTTTTGCTTTCCTAACCCTTCAGATCAGCAGCAGCTCTGCCTTCCTGTAGCAGCAGCTAAATCCACTTTTTTCTGATGCTAGCAGAACCAGCTTCATGACCTTGCCCTCATTGGAAAGACAGCAGCAAGAGCACCAAGGTGCCAGCACATTTTCGTCAGAGGTCTGAATTTCAGCACTGCTTAGCCCTTCCTCTTACAGTTTCTAACATTTAGTCATTGAAAACTCATCCCCATGTTCCCTCAACCCTGTAGCAGGCACCTCCATGATACTTCAGAATATTCTTTTTAATCTAGCACTTACCTAGGTGACTTTGTGCCTAGTTAATAATCTGTATATTAAATTCTCTCTGTTCAAATATTGGCATGGTTTGTCTCTTAACTGGATCCTGATGGATAAAAAAAAAATCATCCATATTTTGTTATATATTTAAAAAGAAGGAAAATGAAAATTTTTAAAATCATACACAGCTCCTATATTCTGAACCAAATAGTATTATGATGGATTTCCATCCTTCTTACTCTAAGAACATACAATTGCTAAGTAGATTTTTATTCTGTCTTTTCTTGCTACTAACATAATAACATAAGTAACTTTGCAATTTTCACAAAACTGTCCAATTTATTGTATCCATTTCCTCTCCTCCCATTCATTCCTCATCCTATTCCAACATGGCTTCTGTACCCCTCATTTCATTGAACTGCATCTTGCTAATGATTAGTCACACACTTGAGCACAGATCACTATGATGAGGGAGCAGGAGGCTGGCAAAGGAGGACAAAGCAAAAGCTGGCATCTTGCACCCCCTCTCCACCGGCTCCCCTGGGTAATATGTGTGGCATTCCTCAGACACCCCTGGCTGCCCTAAAAGAAAAACAAATGGTTAACTTGCAGGGATCACAATCCTGCAAGATAGGAGTCTCCCTTGGTTTACAAATGTCCTACTGATTTACAACAAAGAAGCTATCTTATCAATAGCCCAACTTCCAGAGACAAGTAACTCAGTTCCTCAAGCCCTAACATCATCCTCCTCCATAAAACTGAAGGAGGCTGAGGCGGAAGAAAATGGAAATAAAGTTAAACCTAAATCTCACCAACAAGGATGCTTGATAGAAGAAATGTGACATTCCACCAGGAAACTCCCAATTATCTCCATGTTGGTGCCTCATCAGAGGGAAGAACGGCCTTGGCTTGACGATAACCAGGCCTCCAATATCCTTATAGTCTTCTTTACCCTGATAGTCCTTCTGAACACCCCCTTTGTCCTCACCTACTGCCCAGTCCACCCCTACCCTGCCTTTAAAAACTTTGTCTATAATCTGGTTCGGAGTCCAAGTCCCTACTCCACTCTGTCGGGTATACTTGGGCCCAAGTTTAAGCTTGTCAAATAAACCCTCGTGTGACTGCATTGGTGTTGGCTCCTTGGTGGTCTCTCGGACGCAAAAACTCGGGTATAACAATTACTGACCAGTTC
Source organism: Mustela putorius furo (assembly GCF_011764305.1). Taxonomy (NCBI): domain Eukaryota; kingdom Metazoa; phylum Chordata; class Mammalia; order Carnivora; family Mustelidae; genus Mustela; species Mustela putorius. The sequence continues at coordinate 4,511,061 of NW_025421424.1, forward strand.
CTTCTTAAAATACTTCCCTCCCTTGTGTTCAGTAACCCCACAATCTCCCTACCTCCTTCACTGACTCATCTTCCTTATATCTGACCTTCAATGCTGTGTTCCTCCAGGCTTGATTCCAACCTCTTCCTAGCTTCCTATCCTAAATTGTCTCCCTGAGCAACTTCACATGTGCTTGCTTTCAACTATCAGGTACACAGCAGCTGACTCCCACATTTATATTTCACATCAAGACTTCTCCAAAAAGCACCAGCTCCGTTACATCTGTTTACTACCTACTTCCACATAAATATAGCAAAATCCCCTCAAACTCAAAATACTTATAATGAATTGATGATCTTCCACTCCTAATCCAATGTTCTTAAAGCGCTCAATTTCTAATACTGTCCTGTCATCAGTACCAAAACCCTGAAACTAGAGATGGAACCAAGTCCTCCTTCTGACTCATAACCCCTTACAAAGTATCACCCAATCCTTTGGAATTTACCTCCCAAATCTCCTGAAATCCTTTAATCTCTCATTTCTACAACCATCTGCATCCAAGCTGCCATTTTTCTTGCCCCAAATACTGAAATGGCTAACTAACTAAATGAACAGAATATATACACACACGCATGCAAGCAGGCACACACACCCTCCACGCTACAACTATAGGTCTATAATTTGCTTTTGTCATTGAATATATCAAGCATATTTTTCCTAGATAAAATATATCAAACTTAGGTTCACAGTTGTATAAGTGAGAAATGAATTAATTTATACAAACATTCCACTCTAGATGAATATTCAGTTCTTCTCAAATATTGGCTACTAAAAACACTATTGCAAAAAAATATCTTTCTAAATATTTCTTAAGTATCCATGTTGTTACTTTTAGATAATATATCCCTAGAGGCAGGTTACCGGGTCAAAGAGAATTTTACATATTAAATGTTTTCTTGACACCACCAAATTATTTTCCAAAAGGTTGTCTCATTTGTATTCCCTCCAACAGCTTATCACACATTTGTTAAAATTTAAACTACACATTTAATTACATCCTATTTAAAGTGAATGCACTTTATTGTATGTAAATTAGCCTAAGCAGAGTTGCTTAAAATAACCTTTGAGCTGGGCCTTGAAGTTCTTTATCAGACAGAGAATGTGGAAGGGTCTATTTTAGGCAGAAAATTATGGTAGAGGTCTATAAACATGCAGGAAGTAAATGTGGTCTAAATACAGTTTCGTGTATGCAGAATTTTGAGCCTCTCCTCTGTGGATCCCTCCTATACTGGATTTCACTTCTAATTTCTAGCTTCTGTGTTAGCTCCAAACTCTGTCTTCTGATCTGAAAAACCAACAATCATACTATAATCAACAACTATGATTGGTTCTGGTTATAACTTTAAACATGTAAGAATGTGTACAGATGTAGCGATGAACTCACACATTTAATAGGAAAATGTTGGAGTGCATTTAAAAATGTTATCTGAGGGGTACCTGGGTGGCTCAGTCATTAAGTGTCTGCAGTGCCTGCAGCTCAGGTCAGGATTCTGGGGTCCTGGGATAGAGTCCCACTTTCAGGCTCCCTGTTTAGCAGGGAGACTGCATCTCCCCTGCCCACTCCCTGTGCTTGTGTTCCCTCTCACACTGGGTCTCTCTCTGTCAAATTAATAAAATCATAAACAAATATGTATATAAATGGGTGTGTGTGTGTGTGTGTGTGTGTGTATAAATAAAAATGTTATCTGAAGTCAGTAAAGCAGTAAAGCTTCTTCTGCCCAATTTCCGGCACACCTCTAGAGAATGAAGAGGTAGAACCGTCAATGGAAATAGCAGCAATTTTTGGAGCAGTATCAGGTTTTCCAAAAATAAAATGAAAATTAGTGCAGTAAGGGCAATAATAACTGATACTTAAACTAGGAAATATCTGGGTCAAAAAGACTACTCTATTTGTCTTAGAAAATATACCTGAACTTATTCAGAAACAATCTTACACTACAGGTAACAGAGTACATTTATGTTTAGTAAAGAAAGATTTTGTTGTTGTTGCTTTTACTTTTTTTTATTATCTGTAAAACATGTATTAAATTCCACATAACCATTTCTCTATTTTATCTGACAGATTTCAGATGCAGTTATCCACACAAATTATGTTATTATCTTACTAAGGAAGGGTTATCACTTTGATAACCATTTAAAAAACTCGACAATCCTGTAACAGAAATGTCATGTATTAGAGATTAACATCAAGTAAATATAATAAATCATCAGGATATTTTTAACTTGTAAATATTTAATATAAATAGCCTTGTTCTGAGCAAATAAAATGATAAAATTTCACATTTATTTTATTAATAAATCAATAGGCGAGAGGAACATTTTGTTAGGATGGCATGTAACCCTCATCTGGTTTCCTGTACCAGAAAACAGAATGCATGTAAAATGTTCTTTATTCTATCTACAAACTACCTTAATATAAAAAAGGCAATCTGCCAAGTTATAAATTAGAGTTAATTTCCTGGCTTATGCTGAGATGTAGAAATTTACTGTATATCCTCTATTATAATAATGTCATATTCAAATTATTTTTCCATGTTTAATTTATTTTTAGCAGATCTGAGATTTATTATTGGCTTCCCAGAACAGATATGGATCACATATTTCAACATAAAATGATAAAAAAGAAAAGTAAAAAAGGTCAGCACAATTCTACTGTATGAGAAAGTCAGAAAAGTAAAAGATGTTCTCTTTATACTTCTTACCTGAGTAAACTAAATTCTAAGAATTTATGATATCTATTTTTAAATAAGTTAAAAGAAAATGAAATGATGAAACCAGAGAGGGAGACAAACCATAAGAGATTCTTCATCAGAGGAAACAAACTGAGGGTTGCTGGAGGGGAGAGGATGAAGGAATGGGGTACTGGGTGATGGACATCGGGGAAGGTATGCCTTGTAATGAGCACTGGGTTTTATGTGAGACTGATGAATCACATCTGTACCCCTGAAACACGTAATATATTATATGTTAATTAATTGAATTTAAATTTTAAAATAAATAAATAAAAGGATTCACCCATTTGAAACACTGAGTATTTACCATATTGGAAAAAGTCAAAAGAGGAAGAAAGGTAAAGTAATATCTGTTGAGTCAGGTACTGTGTTAGCCACTTTTACATAACTTGATCCTTACAACTCTCAAGTGAACGCTCCTATTTTCATAGAGGAAGAAACTTATAGAGATATATAGCTTGCCAAATACCATTATGAAAAGGAGGCAGAGTAGGAACCCAAGCCTCTAAACTCCAAAGCATATGTGCTTCCCTCCACTTCAAAATGTTTATTCTTGAAGTATGATGCATAAGAACAGCAAAAATGGAAATACTGGTGACATTATATACTTTATCAGCATTTTAATGTTTTCCTAAGACAGTAATTTCAAAATTTCAAAAAACCAAAATTTCAACATTTTGTTTCCAACTTCAGATAGGGAGTCTAATGTGAAACAGCCAAGGCCACACATCTCTTTCATAAGCTGTTCATAATTAACTTTGAATCATGTGCCTTTTGGTATGAAAACTAATCAAGTTTGTCAACTACACCCAAAAAATTTAGTACTTCCTCAACATAGCCAGACAGGCATGAAAGTAGGAAAAAAAGAATGCTTTCCTTTCTCAAGGACAACTTGTAATGTCTAATCTGGAAATAAATCTGAAACTGAAGACATCAAAATAGTTCCATTTGCTTCCTCCTTTCACTATTTAATATTTCAATCCAGAAGCTCCAAAAGTCAGGGGTCTGTGCCCAGAGAGTATGCGTAGAGAGGGCATAAGACTGTCTGGAGAGGGCCTAAGACCAACAGGAGGAAGGTGAAGCCAGCCGGACAAAGGGGACTAAAATCCCAGAGAGGTCCATGTGAAGAAGATGCACTGACCAAGGCTGCACCCTGGTGAGGGCAGGAAAGTGGTTTCATAGAGTAGAAGGAATAGTAGTGAGCAGATTTCACACTGCCACAAAAGAGAAATATGAAAAGGCAGAAAGCCAGAATAAACCTTATGGTGTTGGGCTGAAATCAGAGCTATTAGTATGAACTCATGGCTGCCGATATTTAGAGATAAATTAGAAAAGAGTATGGACATAAAGGTTAAGAAGCATGGAGTAACAACAGTCCATGCCTGCGGGGAGGCAAAGTGGGAAAAGACCCTTCCTGAGGAACAGGAACACAGGAAATGCCTGAAGTGGAGGGAAGAGACAGAATGTCAACAAAAACTTGCCTGCCAGGTGCACTCTAATTACAAGGTGATGTTAGAGGAATTTGAAACTAGTGGTACATGGGGGGCAATCTCAGCAGTAAAAAACCAAAACCTGGTTCAACTCCAGACTAAACTGACACTGACACTAACAGCACAGGCATAAACAGTATCAACCCCAGTCTTTACTGTCCTATACTTGATATTTGGCATTCAGTCAAAAATTATGAAATACCTAAGAAAGCAAAAAAAAAAAACACTTTCTAGAGAAAAAGCAAGTGGCAAACCAAGCTCGGTGAGATTAAAACAATCTGAGAATTTAAAATGATTTTGATTAACATGGTAAAAGACCTCATTAGTGGATAAAGTGGAAAACATGAAGACAATGAGAAATTGTAGCAGAGAAATAGGAATTATTAAAAGTCAAATGAATACTAGAAATAATTTTTCAGAAATCAAAGAAACTGAGAGAGAGAAAGTCTTCAACGGGCTTAATTAAAAGTAGATTCAATGGAACAAACAAAAAAATAAATAAATCCGTGAACTCAAAGACAGGTCTCTAAAAAGTACCCAAACTGAAACAGCAGGAATGAAAAGCGTGGGTGGGGTAAAAAAGAGCAGTGAATTCAAGAGCGAAGAGACGGTTTCCAACAATCTAATGCATGTGTGATTGGGGTTCCAGAAGAAAAGGCAGAAAAAATATGTTAAAAGATAGTAACAACTTTTCAAATATAAAGCTACCAAACCATCCACCTAAGAAGCTCAGAGAACCTCAAGCAAGATAATTAAGTCCTACTTGCCCCTCCAAATGCAAAAAAGTAAAACCACTGAGATTCCTCACATGAAATAAAATATGAACCAATTATCTTAAAGACAGCCAAAGGAGCGGGAAAGACACATTACATATAGAGGAACAAGAATTAATGCACACTTCTCAAACTATGCATACCTTAAGCTAATGCAGTAACCTCTTTAAAGTGTTAAAAGGGGGATGTCTGTGAGGCTCAGTCGGTTACCGCTGCCTTTGACTCAGGCCACGATCCCAGGGTCCTGGGATCAAGTCCCACATAACGGCTCCTTGCCTCGCAAGGAGCCTGCTTCTCTCTCTGCCTCTGCCTGCCACTCTGCCTGCCTATATGCTCGCTCGCTCACTCTCTCTCTCTCTGACAAATAAATAAATAATGTTTTAAAAAATTAAAATAGAGTATTAAAAGGAAAAGTACAAAGTTATCTTTCAAAACTGAAGAAGGAAGTTTCAGACCAACAGAAACTTTGAGAATCTACAACCAAGAGACCTGCACTATAGAAAAAGTTAAAGTGAGCTCTTCACACAAAAGGAATACATACCAGATAGAAGCTTAAATCAACAGAAAAATGAAGACCAACAAAAATGACTGAAAGATAAAAAGGTGTATTTTTTCTTATTTTGAATAGCTCTAAATAATAACTGACCACCTAAAGCAAAAATAGCTAGTAGCAAAGCCCTATGGACCTGTAATGTAAGAAATGTACAGTAACAAAAAAACAGCACAAAAGAAGACTGATAAGAATTAAGAATACACAGCTGTAAAGTTTTCACAGTACAAGCAAAGCAGCATAATATTGACTCATGGTAGAACCAGGATGAATTAAGATACACAGTAAACAAAAAGAGCAACCACTGAAAAAAAATATATTGAGAATAAATAATAAGTCTGTCATGGAGATAAAACAATCACAAAAATAATATAAAATTAGGCAGGAAAAAAAGAGGAATGAGGAACAGATGGGACAAATAGAAAACAGCTAACAATGTGGTAGATTTAATGCAACTCTATCAATAGCTTTACTGAATGTAAAGGGTCTAAACACACAAATTAAAAAGATTATCAAGCTTTCTTCAGGAAATCCAACTTTAAATATTGAAACATTTAGGTTAAAAGATATACCAGGCAAACACTACATAAAAGAAAGCCAGAGTAATTATGGCAGTATCACACAAACTAGATTTAAGAACAGAGAATGTGATGAGGGCACCTGGGTGGCTCAGTTGGTTAAGTGTCTAACTTCAGTTAAGCATCTGCCTTTGGCTCAGGTCATGATCTCAAGGTCATGGGATTGAGCCCTGTGTCCAGCTCCCTGCTCAGCAGGGAGGGGAGTCAGCTTCTCCCTCTCCCTCTACCTCCCCCCTCTTGTGTGCTTGTGCAGGTATGCATGCTTACTCTGTCTCCGTCTCTCTCTCTCACAAATTTAAAAAAAAAAAAAAAAAGAAGAAGAAGAAGAATAACAGAGAATGTGACCAAGGATAGAGAAAAACTATAAAACAATAAAAGGATCAGCCAAGAAGACCTAACAATCCTAAGTGTACACATATCTAAAAATAGGCCTCCAAAATACATACAGACTCCTCACCTAGTATTTGACAGACCAAATAGACACAAAATTAGTAAAATTACAGAAGATCTGAGCAAACACTATTATCTACTTTGACTTAATTGATATTTTAACAAAACCACAGCAGAATACACATTCTTTTCAAGCACACATTCTTTTTAAAATAGATCATAAAACAAACCTCAACAGCTCAGTAGAACTGTTCTCTAATCACTGCCTACCAAAAACTTAAAACTAAAAATAACAGAAAAATCTGTGAAATATTTGAAAATTTAAAATGTATTTCTGGGATACCTGGGTGGCTCAAGTTGGTTAAACATCCAACTCCTGATTTCATCTCAGGTCTTAATCTCAGGATTGTGAGTTCAAGTCCCATACCGGGTGTGAAGGCTACTTAAAAAAAAAAAGGGGGGGAGGAGTCAAGATGGCGGAGAAGTAGCAAGCTGAGACTGCTTCAGCTAGCCGGAGATCAGCTAGATCGCTTATCTAAAGATTGCAAACACCTGAAAATCCATCGGCAGATCGAAGAGAAGAAGAACAGCAATTCTGGAAACAGAAAAACAACCACTTTCTGAAAGGTAGGACCGGCAGAGAAGTGAATCCAAAGCGACGGGAAGATAGACCCCGGGGGGAGGGGCCGGCTCCCGGCAAGCGGCGGAGCAACCGCGCACAAAATTAGGACTTTTAAAAGTCTGTTCCGCTGAGGGACATCGCTCCAGAGGCTAAACCGGGGCGAAGCCCACGCGGGGTCAGCGTGGCCTCAGGTCCCGCAGGGTCACAGAAGGATGGGGGTGTCTGAGTGTCGCAGAGCTTGCGGGTATTGGAACGGGAAAGCCGGCTACAGAGACAGAGCTGACAGTAAGCTCGCAGCTCCGTGTTACCTTGAACCGGTCGCAGGCTCGGTGAGCTCGGAGCGCGGCCGGAGGTCAGGCAGACGGGAGTAACTGGGCGCTGTTCTCTGAGGGCGCACTGAGGAGTGGGGCCCTGGGCTCTCGGCTCCTCCGGGCCGGAGACCAGGAGGCCGCCATTTGTATTCCCGTCCTCTGGAACTCTACGGAAAGCGCTCAGGGAACAAAAGCTCCTGAAAGCAAACCCGAGCGGATTACTCACCCCGGCCCCAGGTAAGGGCGGTGTAATTCCGCCTAGGGCAAAGACACTTGAGAATCACTACAACAGGCCCCTCCCCCAGAAGATCAACAAGAAATCCAGCCGAGACCAAGTTCACCTACCAAGGAGTGCGGTTTCAATACCAAGGAGAGCAGCAGAATTCCAGAGGAGGAGAAAGCCAAGCACGGAACTCATGGCTTTTTTCCTGTGATTTTTTTTAGTCTTGCAGTTAATTTAATTTTTTCTTTTTCATTTTTTTTTTTCTCGCCTTCGGGTAAAATTTTTTTTTTTAACTGTTACCTTTTTCTTTTTTAATGATTTTTTACTAGTTTATCTAATATATATATATATATATTTTTTTTTTTTTTACATTTTTCTTAGGTGTTTTCTTTTTTTAAAAAATTCTTTTATTTTTTTTTTTTTTTTTTTTTTTTTTTTTTTTTTTTTTTTTTTTTCTTTCTTCTTCCTTTTTGAACCTCTTTTTATCCCCTTTCTCCCCACTCACGATTTTGGATCTCTTCTAATTTGGTTAAAGCATATTTTCCTGGGGTTGTTGCCACCCTTTTAGTATTTTACTTGCCCCTTCATTTACTCTTATCTGGACAAAATGACAAGACGTAAAAATTCAACACAAAAAAAAGAACAAGAGGCAGTACCGAAGGCTAGGGACCTAATCAATACAGACATCGGTAATATGTCAGATCTAGAGTTTCAGAATGACAATTCTCAAGGTTCTAGCCGGGCTCGAAAAAGGCATGGAAGATATTAGAGAAACCCTCTCGAGAGATATAAAAGCCCTTTCTGGAGAAATAAAAGAACTAAAATCTAACCAAGGTGAAATCAAAAAAGCTATTAATGAGGTGCAATCAAAAATGGAGGCTCTAACTGCTAGGATAAATGAGGCAGAAGAAAGAATTAGTGATATAGAAGACCAAATGACAGAGAATAAAGAAGCTGAGCAAAAGAGGGACAAACAGCTACTGGACCACGAGGGGAGAATTCGAGAGATAAGTGACACCATAAGACGAAACAACATTAGAATAATTGGGATTCCAGAAGAAGAAGAAAGTGAGAGGGGAGCAGAAGGTATACTGGAGAGAATTATTGGGGAGAATTTCCCCAATATGGCAAAGGGAACGAGCATCAAAATTCAGGAGGTTCAGAGAATGCCCCTCAAAATCAATAAGAATAGGACCACACCCCGTCACCTAATAGTAAAATTTACAAGTCTCAATGACAAAGAGAAAATCCTGAAAGCAGCCCGGGAAAAGAAGTCTGTGACATACAATGGTAAAAATATTAGATTGGCAGCTGACTTATCCACAGAGACCTGGCAGGCCAGAAAGAGCTGGCATGATATTTTCAGAGCACTAAACGAGAAAAACATGCAGCCAAGAATACTATATCCAGCTAGGCTATCATTGAAAATAGAAGGAGAGATTAAAAGCTTCCAGGACAAACAACAACTGAAAGAATTTGCAAATACCAAACCAGCTCTACAGGAAATATTGAAAGGGGTCCTCTAAGCAAAGAGAGAGCCTACAAGTGGTAGATCAGAAAGGAACAGAGACCATATACAGTAACAGTCACCTTACAGGCAATACAATGGCACTAAATTCATATCTCTCAATAGTTACCCTGAATGTGAATGGGCTAAATGCCCCTGTCAAAAGACACAGGGTATCAGAATGGATAAAAAAAAAAACAAAACCCATCTATATGTTGCCTCCAAGAAACACATTTTAAGCCCGAAGACACCTCCAGATTTAAAGTGAGGGGGTGGAAAAGAATTTACCATGCTAATGGACATCAGAAGAAAGCAGGAGTGGCAATCCTTATATCAGATCAATTAGATTTTAAGCCAAAGACTATAATAAGAGATGAGGAAGGACACTATATCATACTCAAAGGGTCTGTCCAACAAGAAGATTTAACAATTTTAAATATCTATGCCCCCAATGTGGGAGCAGCCAACTATATAAACCAATTAATAACAAAATCAAAGAAAACACATCAACAATAATACAATGATAGTAGGGGACTTTAACACTCCCCTCACTGAAATGGACAGGTCATCCAAGCAAAAGATCAGCAAGGAAATAAAGGCCTTAAATGACACACTGGACCAGATGGACATCACAGATATATTCAGAATATTTCATCCCAAAGCAACAGAATACACATTCTTCTCTAGTGCACATGGAACATTCTCCAGAATAGATCACATCCTCGGTCCTAAATCAGGACTCAACCGGTATCAAAAGATTGGGATCATTCCCTGCATATTTTCAGACCACAATGCTCTAAAGCTAGAACTCAACCACAAAAGGAAGTTTGGAAAGAACCCAAATACATGGAGACTAAACAGTATCCTTCTAAAGAATGAATGGGTCAACCGGGAAATTAAAGAAGAATTGAAAAAAATCATGGAAACAAATGATAATGAAAATACAACGGTTCAAAATCTGTGGGACACAACAAAGGCAGTCCTGAGAGGAAAATATATAGTGGTACAAGCCTTTCTCAAGAAACGAGAAAGGTCTCAGGTACACAACCTAACCCTACACCTAAAGGAGCTGGAGAAAGAACAAGAAAGAAACCCTAAGCCCAGCAGGAGAAGAGAAATCATAAAGATCAGAGCAGAAATCAATGAAATAGAAACCAAAAAAACAATAGAACAAATCAACGAAACTAGGAGCTGGTTCTTTGAAAGAATTAATAAAATTGATAAACCCCTGGCCCGACTTATCAAAAAGAAAAGAGAAAGGACCCAAATAAATAAAATCATGAATGAAAGAGGAGAGATCACAACTAACATCAAAGAAATACAAACTATTATAAGAACATACTATGAGCAACTCTACGGCAATAAATTTGACAATCTGGAAGAAATGGATGCATTCCTAGAAACATATAAACTACCGCAACTGAACCAGGAAGAAATAGAAAGCCTGAACAGACCCATAACCAGTAAGGAGATTGAAACAGTCATTAAAAATCTCCAAACAAACAAAAGCCCAGGGCCAGACGGCTTCCCGGGGGAATTCTACCAAACATTTAAAGAAGAACTAATTCCTATTCTCCTGAAACTGTTCCAAAAAATAGAAATGGAAGGAAAACTTCCAAACTCATTTTATGAGGCCAGCATCACCTTGATCCCAAAAAACCAGACAAGGATCCCACCAAAAAAAGAGAGCTATAGACCGATATCCTTGATGAACACAGATGCGAAAATACTCAACAAAATACTAGCCAATAGGATTCAACAGTACATTAAAAAGATTATTCACCACGACCAAGTGGGATTTATTCCAGGGCTGCAAGGTTGGTTCAACATCCGCAAATCAGTCAATGTGATACAACACATCAATAAAAGTAAGAACAAGAACCATATGATACTCTCAATAGATGCTGAAAAAGCATTTGACAAAGTACAACATCCCTTCCTGATCAAAACTCTTCAAAGTGTAGGGATAGAGGGCACATACCTCAATATCATCAAAGCCATCTATGAAAAACCCACCGCAAATATCATTCTCAATGGAGAAAAACTGAAAGCTTTTCCGCTAAGGTCAGGAACACGGCAGGGATGTCCATTATCACCACTGCTATTCAACATCGTACTAGAGGTCCTAGCCTCAGCAATCAGACAACAAAAGGAAATTAAAGGCATCCAAATCGGCAAAGAAGAAGTCAAATTATCACTCTTCGCAGATGATATGATACTATATGTGGAAAACCCAAAAGACTCCACTCCAAAACTTCTAGAACTTATACAGGAATTCAGTAAAGTGTCAGGATATAAAATCAATGCACAGAAATCAGTTGCATTTCTCTACACCAACAGCAAGACAGAAGAAAGAAAGAGATATTAAGGAGTCAATCCCATTTACAATTGCATCCAAAACCATAAGATACCTAGGAATAAACCTAACCAAAGAGACACAGAATCTATACTCAGAAAAACTATAAAGTACTCATGAAAGAAATTGAGGAAGACACAAAGAAATGGAAAAATGTTCCATGCTCCTGGATTGGAAGAATAAATATTGTGAAAATGTCTATGCTACCTAAAGCAATCTACACATTTAATGCAATTCCTATCAAAGTACCATCCATCTTTTTCAAAGAAATGGAACAAATAATTCTAAAATTTATATGGAACCAGAAAAGACCTCGAATAGCCAAAGGGATATTGAAAAAGAAAGCCAACGTTGGTGGCATCACAATTCCGGACTTCAAGCTCTATTACAAAGCTGTCATCATCAAGACAGCATGGTACTGGCACAAAAACAGACACACAGATCAATGGAACAGAATAGAGAGCCCAGAAATAGACCCTCAAATCTATGGTCAACTAATCTTCGACAAAGCAGGAAAGAATGTCCAATGGAAAAAAGACAGCCTTTTCAATAAATGGTGCTGGGAAAATTGGACAGCCACATGCAGAAAAATGAAATTGGACCATTTCCTTACACCACACACAAAAATAGACTCAAAATGGATGAAGGACCTCAATGTACGAAAGGAATCCATCAAAATCCTTGAGGAGAACACGGGCAGCAACCTCTTCGACCTCTGCCGCAGCAACATCTTCCTAGGAACAACACAAAAGGCAAGGGAAGCAAGGGAAAAAATGAACTACTGGGATTTCATCAAGATCAAAAGCTTTTGCACAGCAAAGGAAACAGTTAACAAAACCAAAAGACAGCGGACAGAATCGGAGAAGATATTTGCAAACGACATAATAGATAAAGGGCTCGTATCCAAAATCTATAAAGAACTTATCAAACTCAAACCCAAAGTACAAATAATCCAATCAAGAAATGGGCAGAGGACATGAACAGACATTTCTGCAAAGAAGACATCCAGATGGCGAACAGACACATGAAAAAGTGCTCCATACCACTCGGCATCAGGGAAATACAAATCAAAACCACAATGAGATATCACCTCACACCAGTCAGAATGGCTAAAATCAACAAGTCAGGAAATGACAGATGCTGGCGAGGATGCGGAGAAAGGGGAACCCTCCTACACTGTTGGTGGGAATGCAAGCTGGTGCAGCCACTCTGGAAAACAGCATGGAGGTTCCCCAAAATGTTGAAAATAGAACTGCCCTATGACCCAGCAATTGCACTATTGGGTATTTACCCTAAAGATACAAATGTAGTGATCCAAAGGGACACATGCACCCGAATGTTTATAGCAGCAATGTCCACAATAGCCAAACTATGGAAAGAACCTAGATGTCCATCAACAGATGAATGGATCAAGAAGATGTGGTATATATACACAATGGAATACTATGCAGCCATCAAAAGAAATGAAATCTTGCCATTTGCAACAACATAGATGGAACTAGAGCGTATCATGCTTAGCGAAATAAGTCAAGCAGAGAAAGACAACTATCATATGATCTCCCTGATATGAGGAAGTGGTGATGCAACATGGAGGCTTAAGTGGGTAGAAGAAGAATAAATGAAACAAGATGGGATTGGGAGGGAGACAAACCATAAGTGACTCTTAATCTCACAAAACAAACTGAGGGTTGCCGGGGGGAGGGGGTTTGGGAGAAGGGGGTGGGATTATGGACATTGGGGAGGGTATGTGATTTGGTGAGTGCTGTGAAGTGTGTAAACCTGGTGATTCACAGACCTGTACCCCTGGGGATAAATATATATGTTTATAAAAAATAAAAAATTAAAATACAAAAAATAAAAATAAAAAAAAAAATAAAAGAAAAAGAAAAAAAAATATATATATATAATACATATACTTCAAAATAACTCAGGAATCAAAGAGAAAGAAAAAAAATCAGAAAATATTTTGAACTAAAGGAAAATGAAAATATACCAAAATTCATAGGATGCAGCAAAAGAAGAGCCAAGAAGCAACTTTATAACACTGTTCTTTTTTAAAAGGTGTCATACTAATGATCTAAGCTCCAAACCTAAGAAACTAGAATAGAAAAAAAGGAACAAACGGAAGGAAGTAAATAAGTATAAAAGGAGAAATGAAACTGAATGCACAAAAATAGAAAGAAATCAATAAAACCAAAACAAATTATCTGAAAAAAACAAAAATACCAATATACCTATATCCAGACTGACAAAAAGAGAAAATGAAATAGGGCACATTACAAACGATCCTACAGGTATGAAAACAATAAGGGAATATTACAAAATCTTTATGTCAACAGTTTACACAACCTAGAAAAAACAGGCAAATCCCTAGAAATACACAAGCTACAAAAACTACAAAATCCACTCAAGAAGATATAAACTGAAAAGTACTATATCTACCAAAGAAATTAAACAGCTTTAAAACTCAGTTGAAAAAAACAGAAACAAAAAGCTCTACAACCACATGACTTCGAAGGGTATTCTACCAACAATTAATGAAGAAATAATACCAATTATACAAAAACTTATCTAGTAAAAGGAAAAAAAAAAGAATACTTCCAACTCATGAAGTCAGCATTACTCTTATAAAACACAGGTGAAGACATTAAAATTACATAAAGACCTGGGGCACCTGGGTGGCTCAATGGGTTAAAGCCTCTGCCTTCAGCTAAGGTCATGATCCCAGGGTCCTGGGATCAAGCCCCACATTGGGCTATCTGCTCAGCAGGGAGCCTGCTTCCCTTCCTCTCTCTCAAATAAATAAATAAAATCTTTACCAAAAAAAAAAAAAAAACTACATATAGACCTATATGCCACATGAATATAAATGCAAAAAAATTCTCAACAATGTATTATCAAATCAATCCTAGCAGCAATATAAAAAGGATAATACCCCATGATTAAGTGGGAGTCAAGTTTCTTCCTGAAAATGCAAGGTTGGTTTGACATTCAAAAATCAACCAATATAATCTGCAAATCAACAGAGAAAGAAAAAACATCATATATAATCTTATTAAATACAACAAAAACATCTGACAACATTCAACATCCATCCACAATAAATAAAAAAAAATCTCAGCAAACTAGGAATGGAAAGGGACTTCTTCAAGAGGATAAAGGGCATCTACAAAAAACCTATGGCTTAACAGGGAGCCCGGGTGGGTCAGTGGGTTAAGCTTCAGACTCTTGATTTCAGCTCAGGTCATGATCTCAGGGTGATGACTGAGCCCTGCATCAGCCTCATGCTGGCGTAGAGCCTCCTTAAGATTCTCTCTCCCTTTCCCTCACCACCCAACTCCTACCTATCCTGTGCACACATGTGCAGGTATGTTCTGTCTAAAAGGAAAAAAAAAAAAAGAACCAAAAAGCCTATGACTAACACATGTAAGAGTGAAAGACTAAATTTTTTCCTATAAGATCAGGAAACATATAAGGATGTAAGGCAAGACAAAGTAATAAAATAACTACACATAGGGGGCATAGAAGGTGGCTCATTTGTTAAGCATCTGCCTTCAGCTCAGGTCATGATCCCAGACTCCTGGGATCCAGCCGCATCGGGCCTCCCCGCTCAGTGAGATTCCTGCTTCTCCCTCTCCCACTCCCCCTGCTTGTATTCCCCTCTCTCTCGGTCTCTCTCTGTCAAATAAATAAAATCTTTAACTGAAAACAAACAAACAAACGAAAAAACCTACATAAATAAAATTGTTCTCCATACAGAGAAATGAAACTATTCACTGATGACATGATCATTTATAAAAGAAAATCTCAAAGAATCTATTAAAACCTATTTAAAAGGAACTAGAGGGGCGCCTGGGTGGCTAGTGGGTTAAGCCTCTGCCTTAGGCCCAGGTCATGATTTCAGGGTCCTGGGATCGAGCCCCGCATCAGTCTCTCCTCAGCAGGGAGCCTGCTTCCCCCTCTCTCTCTGCCTGGCTCTGTGCCTACTTGTGATCTCTCTCTGTCAAATAAATAAATAAAATTTAAAAAAATAAAAGCAACTAGAATCTCAGAGTACAGGTCAATATAAAAATCAACCGTATATTGCATAATGTGAACGCTACTCTTAATATCACTGAAATGTAATGGTAAATGAAAAACTTTGTTATGTACATTTTATAATATTTTTTTAAATGACAGCATCAGGAAGTTATTCAGTGATAAACAAGATGTACTAAGCCAGCTGAGAATTTAAGCCTTACTTAAACTTTCTTTTAAAGTTTAAATATATATATTTATATATACCAGCAATAAACAATTAGAAATTGAAATTAAAAATACGACTTATAATAGGACCAGAAAGTATGAAATATGTATAAATCTACCAAAATATGTAAAATATCTATATGCTAAAACTAGAAACGCCAAGAGAGAAAATTAAAGAACTAAGTAAATGGGTAGGTATGTCATGTTCATGGTTTGGAAGGGTCCATATTTGTTAAGAAACCAATTTTCTCTAGAGTCATCTATGGATCCAAGGTAATCCCAATAAAAATCCCAGTAGATTCTAAAATAGAAAATAAAATAAATGGAATAGCCAAGACAATTTTGGAAAGGAACAAAGTTGGAAGACTCGTACAACCTGATTTCAAGACTTTCCATAAAGCCACAATAATGAACAGTGTGTGTAGTTCACTCTGTTTAGAGTGTAGTTCACTCACACAGTGTGGCAAAAGGACAGACATAAACAGCAAGGTTAGAGGTCAACTAATACATATATAGTCAAGTGATTTCAATAAAAATGCAGTCAGTTAAACAGAGAAAAGAAAGGCTTTTCAACAAATGTTGTTAGAATTTTTTAATATCCAGAAGGAAAGAGAACAAGCTTAACCTATACTTCACAGCATATACAGAATACAACTTAAAATGATTACAGACTTAAAGTAAAAATAAACCTTAATATTTTAGAAGAAAACATAAAAGAACATTTTTGTGACCTTGGATTAAGCAAACATTTCCTTAATACTAACAACAAAGAAATTCATCTTTACAACACATAAAACAAAAGATGAGTTTCGTAAATTTACAAAGAGCTCTTATAATCATTTAGACCAACAAACCAGTCAAATATAGAAATTCCTCAGGAAACAAACAGAAATGACTTATAGCCTCTTCCTTTAGTTTCTCTTTCTCCCACTCTCCAAATCCATCCTTTAAACCCACCTGAGAGGTAAAAAGGGATTTCCCACACCCACTTCCCCATCACAGCAAGTCTCAAATCAATCAATTGTATTACATACCCTAAGACTTCCAGAAAGGAGAATTCAGAGTTGTTGCTGTGTTTTTTTTTAAAATTTATAGCAAAAAATCTCATCTGATTTCCAAACAGGCAGTTTTCATAATTAATTTTTGGTCTTAGGAGGATCCATATTAATTCTTCCTGATTCATTCCTAATTCTGATTTTATTAATCGCCCCCCCACCTTGTTTCAACTGTGTAATTAATTGCAGCGGCAAAATCCTGGAGGACAGCTCCCGCAAAGGAGAAGTGGTATATACACAGACAGAATCTGTGATGAATTTATGTTTTATTAAAATTCTCAAAATGGAAAAATCATTATTCCCAAGGACAGTTCTACCTGAAGCATCCAGTTCTCTCAGCAAATCTTTATAAGAGTTCAATTATTAAACAATTAAGAAAAACAATATGCTGTTAGGGAAATCTTTCATTTTATTAAAGTCCATTCAGAGCCCCTTCCCCCCCAAAGTGTTTCACTTGAGTGGCTCACCTCTTCTCCTGAAAGGTAATAAGCGGCAAGCAGGCCTCCAATAAATCGAATGTTGACTTCAAACACAGACACCTCTGAATTCTGTGAAGACATGTTGAAAATATTCACATATACATAAAACTTCCGAATTTTCCAAATATTTTCAGTATTTCCTATGTTTCTCACAAACACCCTGCAGAGAATGTTTTCCTCCATTTTCCACACCTTCATTTCTCATGCAACTGCAATCTCATTCACCATTTATTAATGTTACTGAAACTCCTGTATTATGCCACCACAAGCTCCTACTAACTAAAATCATTTTTATGTATATTACCTATCATTGTGAAATTGTCAATATATTTGATGCTCTTGACTATTTTCTCTTTATGAAACCCTCCACTTCTTGAATTCTGGAACAGCAAGTGTCTCTGTTGGGTCCTTTTTCTTCTGTTCTAGTTACTACAGCATACTGTCCCATTTTTACTTATACTTCTCATGAATCTAAAAACTTTTTCCTCGTATATATAAAAATTTAATAAATGTTAAAGAGGGATCAAAAATGATAGGATGATTGGGGCGCCTGGGTGGCTCAGTGGGTTAAGCCACTGCCTTCGGCTCAGGTCATGATCTCAGGGTCCTGGGATCAAGTCCCGCATCGGGCTCTCTGCTCAGCAGGGAGCCTGCTTCCTCCTCTCTCTCTCTCTCTCTCTCTGCCTGCCTCTCTGCCTACTTGTGATCTCTCTCTGTCAAATAAATAAATAAAATCTTTTAAAAAAAAATGATAGGATGATGGATTACTCAATTAATAATGTTGAGAAAATGGACTCCTAGGTTAGAAATAAATTTGAATACTCATTTCAGATAGCTCTTTCTCTCAAAATGAAGTCCAAATAATTTAGAAATAAATGCAGAGAAAATTACTATAAAAAAGTAGAAGAAAGTATAGACAATATATATAAATTTCCTTGACAAAACAGGTACTTTATAATCATTAAATCAAGCATACTGACAACAAATGATGATAGAAAGACTTGAATTTCCCCAAAATGAGAATACCTATAAGGAAAAACAATTATGAACAAAATTAAAAGGCAAACAAAAAAAAAAAAGGGAAATTTGGCACAAATATAGCAGTACTAATAACCTTAGCATATAAAGTTTATATGCTTGTATTTAGATAAAGATACAGATATTGCTGAGAAAAATTCTAATACATGGAAAGAAAAGTAGAAGTGGAAAAGAACATGACCAAAAGAATCCACAAGATATATACAACTGACTAGTATAAAGGTAACACTCATAACTAATTTTTTAACAAAATTTAAAAGGAAATATATATTATCCAGAAGTCTTTCTAACATTCACAGGCAGAACACATAATTTGCTAACCCAAAAGTGTGTATCTGATATAGAATTTTCACAATGGAATTTTTTTATTTAAATTCAACTAGCCAACATACGGTACATCATTAGTTTCAGATAGTGCTCAATACTTTATCAGTTATGTATAACACCCAGTGCTCATCACATCACATGCCCTTCTTCTGCCCATCACCCAGTTACCCCATCACCCTACCTGCCTCCCCTCCAGCAACTCTATTTGTTTCCTATAGTTAAAGAGTTTTTCATGGTTTACCTCCCTCTCTGATTACTTCCCGGAATTTTTTAGTAACACATCTATCATCTCATCCCATCCACGACAGCAAAATGCTTTATATCACTTCATATATTCCCAACATATAGTATATTGCAGGGCACAGAACATTCACTAAATACAGAGAGGCCACGAAAGAGGGAGAGAGAGCAGGCCTCTATCACTCACCTAAATAACCCTCTAATCAGTTTCCCTGATTTCAGCCTTACTCTCCTCCTTACACTCCATTTATGCAGCACCCTGTAGGCAGAGTGAACCTCTTGCATTTTAAGTCAGGTTAGGTTACTGTTGTGTGTAAACTTTTACAATGATTTCTGGTTACACTCAGAACAAAATAACTGTAAGACCCAATGTAATCAGATTCCCCACTACCTGTCTGACATCATCCCCTAACAAGAGAAGTCCTCTCAACTTACTTTATTATCACCAAATGGGTCTACTTGCTGTTCTAGAATTACCGAACTCATTCCTGTATGTCAGTCTTACTCTTAACCTACAGGTCTCTGAATAGGAAGCTTTTCCAAACACACCATACAAAATAATGAAGTCAGTCCTCATCACTAATCTCTCTTAACCTGCATTATTTCCCCAATTAACACTTACCACCATTTAATTACATATAATTCTTTATTTGTAAAATTCAGAACTTCCCTCACAAGAGAGGTAATATAAGAGTTCTAGAGGGAGAGAAGGGACAAAACAGAAGACAGGCATTATTCAAAGGAATAGTGATGGTGAATCTTCCAAAACTGATTGGGGGGGGATAGATTAAAACAAGGGGAAAACAAGATAGATTACTTGTGAAAAATTAGATTGACAGCATGATGTCCAATAGTGTAACAGGAAAAGGAAGACAATGGAACTATACCTTTCAAAGCTTAAGAGAAAATAACCAACCTCCAATCCTATACTCAACTATAATATCCAGTATGAGAGAGCCTTATATCCACATGGCTTCCACTGGGTCTCTTCTCAGAGACGTCACCGTAGCAGAGAGTCCTTCACTGGCCACCCCATGTAAAATGGCAACCACGTGCTCCAATCCTACCTGCTCTTCTTTACAGTTCTTCACAGCATTTATCACCACCTAAACTATATATGAGTTGAAGATTTATTTACTGTTTTCCTCCCAAAATTAGAGTAAAAACTCAAGAAGAAATAAGACTGTTTTGCTCATTACTGTATCCACAAAAGCCAGAACAGTGCCTTTCCCAGAGGAGGCATTCAATAAATTTATTTATTTATTCCTTCATTCAGTCATCCATTCATTCATTAATCTGGAAGTTTCAAATACAAGGTGGAACCAGCTAGACAACAATTACACATAAGACAAGAGGGAGATGAGCTAAATTAAAGCATTCTAAGAGACTTATGTTCTTCAGAAACTGATTAATTTTAAACTTAAACAGTATAAATATAAAATTTTAAGGATAACCCCAGAACGAATGAAAATGACAAGTATAAAAGTCAATGTAAAAGAGGGCAAACAAGACACAAAATAACTTCATCTAAAATAAAGGAAGCAGAAAATAAAAACAATGAAAGTACAATAATAACATAGGTTGAAAAACAAAGATGGAAGGTCCAGCTCCAAATATATGTTACCATAACAAATGTAAACATTCCAAACTTGACAGTTAAAAGACTCCAAAACTGGATAAAAATAACAAAATCCAGAAATACATTACATGCAAAATATACAGCTAAAATATATGACACAGAAAGGCTAAAAGTAAAGGGATGGTAAATGATTGTGCTGATTATTAAGCTCTTTTTTCCTCAGATTTTCAAATCTATCCTTCTATAGTCTACTTGGTAAACTGGAACTGGACTCTACAAATGTGTGTCTCATTAGCCAGCTGGCTCCCTTATGGGCCATGCCAACGGGAGGTTTTACAAAGATAATACAAGGCTGGAGGAAGGAGAAAGGACTTATTCCTTCCAATTTACTTCTGGTTTCTGACAGTGTCAAACCAGTCATGGTTCTTTGCCCTGGCAGTGGCAGTTGGTTCCACATTACAATTCCGCTGCCACACACATACATTCTCCAAATCAGCCTCACTGTGGCCCACCAGCTAGGGACCCTCTCCTCGGAGGTCTGAGTCCCAGCTCTAAAAAAGCCCTTTTAAGAGCTCCGAAATACTAGCAGCAGAGTTCCAAATTACTAAATTTTTGTAATCCCCACTTCATCCCACTGTTCTGACAGTCCCAGGGAGGTAGATATTTACTATAGTTACTCCCTCTTGTAATACCACAATGTTCTCTTTCTGCCTTTTCAGTTCCCTGTTATTTGGTTAACAATTCTAAACATTAAATCCTCTAATTAAAATAAATGGCACGTACAGTTCTGGTTCCTGATTGAGTGAACTGATACAATGATATATCAGCGGATGGATTATTAGGCCTAATAAAGCTGACATGTTAATGGACAGGAGTATTTGAGACTCTACAGACGCCAATTCTCTGCAAATTAATCTGTAAATTGAACGCGATCCTCATCAAAATGTCAACAGTACTCCAGAGCTTACAGGAACAAAGAGTTGAGAACTGCTAAGATAATTTCCTAGTAGAACAAAATTGGGTATCAAGCTTCCTATAAAAATATGTAGTTAAGACAGTTTGGTATTAATGTAAGCACGGAGGGAAAAAGTGAACAGAAAAGAATCAGCTCAAATGACTGATGTGGCATGTACAAATAGCAGGGAAATAAATGGCTAGGATCAACTAATACTTGTCTATCTCACCCTAAATCAATTTCATATGGATTAAAGTCCTAAATGCAAAAGCCAAGCTTTAAAACACTCAGAATGAAATATAGGACTGTATCTTCAATAAGAGTAGGGATTTCTTAAAATCAAAGCACATCCTATAAGGACCACATAGCCAAAGGCGGTGGGGCAGGGGAGAAAACAACTATTTCTCAGCCATCCTTTACACTAAGGCTGGGCTGTAAGACTCTGAGCCACTCAACAGTACACAAGCAAAACTGGGGTAACCGATACCTGTAAAGTAATATAGGAGAGTCATGTATCTTTCCCTTTTCTGAAACTGGAAGGTTTATCCACCTTATATTAAGGAACCAGCTTGGACCGTGAGGCTGGAGCTATACACTGGAGTTGGCAGAGCAACAAGACGAAGGATCCCAGACCCTTGAGGAACCAGGAGCTACCCAAGCCAATCCTAAACTGCTCATTCTGCACTTAGTTTACACGAAAGGGAAATAAACATGTATCTTGTTTAAGCTATTTTATATTAGATTTTCTGCCACTCACAGAAAAACCTAAATCTAACTGATAATAAAAATTATTCTAAATGATATATGTCCAAAATGCTAGAATGATATAAATAATCCATTTTCATGTGGGTAGCATCAGGAAAGCATGAGAGAAGAAATAATTATGGATTTAAATCACAACGTGAGTGATGCAGTCTGCCAAAGAGAAAAACACACAAGGAAAGAGCGACTTCTGACCACAGCAAGAAAGAACAGCAAGCACAGATATCATCAGAGATGATAATGAATATGACAAAATAGCCCATACAACTTGTGGGTGAATACTGATAATAATGAAAATAATTCTTACCATTTACAAGCACTTAATGTGTACCAGATTATGTCAAATAATCCTTACAATACTGCAGTGCGATAGTAATTTTATGACAGATTTAGAAAAAATAAAAGAACTTTCCCAAGTCCCACAGTGAGAATGTAGCTGTGCTGGGCTTCAAACTTTAGCCATACAACTTAACAACTATACCAAAATGCTGGAAAAAGGGGCATTGGCCTAGTTAGGAAGGTTCATCAAAGCTATACCAGATTACTGAATCTTTAAAAAACAATAAAACACTTATTGTTTATAAACTAGTTCATGTTTTCCTGGTATTTCTACCCCCATGTGTTTTTTTCTTTAAGTATGCCTTAACACACTGAACACACTACCTCAAAAAAAAAAAGAATGAAAGGAAGATGGTGAGAAAGGGATGTATTTTACGCAAAAGTTAAATGACAATCCTAATTCCGAAAGAATAGAGGGAATTTAGGATTTCCTTAAACTGGGAGTGTAACGCTCAAAATTACTACAGTTAGACACTGTCTTTTCAAGGTCAATCAAAGAAGTCATCAGTTGTATACTCACCACACTGAAATCAAGGTTGTCTTCAATCCATTTTTGCCCATCTCGGAACTCATCATGAAGTCCCATGATATAAAGGGTATCCAAAGCATCTACTATGGTAGCACCCATTTGTGAACTTCCTGTATTTGGGGTAGAAAGAAAACTCATTAATAACACGCCCTTCATATAAGGTCTGTTTTAACTTTTTAATATATAAAAAATCAAAGTAGAAATACAAGGACCAAAAATAACCCCCAACATGATTCACTCTTCCTTAAGAACAATAACAAACACTGTTCAACGTATTTTCCTAAAGATGACATGTTGACAACTAAAAGGGAGGTAAAGGAAAACTAAAACAGTAATTCTCCTTTCATTTTCTTCCTGGTCACAGTATGAGATCTCTATCTGTTTAACTAAGTCCAAAAAAAAAGGAGGGGGAATTAATTCAAGAAATGGGGAGGGTGGTTCAAGATGTCAAACCAGTCGTAGGACAACTGTGCTGTTCTGGTATAAATGCATAAAAAGGGCAAAAAATATACTTAGAAATAATAGTAAAAGTGCAATAAGCCTAGATGACCACAGTAAAACAAACTATAAAAACCTTACCAATCAAAAGCAGGTTAACCATACTGAAAAAGAAAGTAAGTATGAAACAAAATATATGAGTAGAAAAAATCAAAATAGTAAGATTTACACCCATCTTCAAAAAAGAGAATTCTGATGTTAAAGGAAACAATTTCGGTAGGGAAAAATTTAATTCAACAAAACCAGTTGATAGCAAAGCTAGACACTCTAAACACATGACAAGAAAACGGGTCAATCTTACTAATGAAAAGAATTACAAAATCCTGAATACAATCTAAAACAAATCTAATAGCATGTAGAAGAGTAAGTAACATGGAGCAGATGAGTCGTCCCCAGCCCCAGAAACACAATTATTTCCACCTTCTGAGAATGAAAATTATCCACAGTTGTTATCATCTATATTGAAAGGGCTTTATTACTGCCTTCATCAACATGAGTTTACTGTTATCCTGGCCCAGAAGGATAAAAGTTGTAAATTAATTTTACTTTTCATTCCAGGAACTTCCTGAAAGACCTATTAAAACTCTGAACTAAATACCTCCAAATTCTCTGCTTACCAGTCCTCAAGTGTTGTATTATGGTCCTTACCCAATCATAACCAAGTACCCCTCCCCCAACTGAAAGGCCCATCTTAACCCAACTGTGTCCTTCTCTATCTGACAGGCTACTAAGGCTCTGGTGAGGTAGTGATCTACTGTACCACAGTGAAGCATTAAACTCAGCTTTGCCTTATCAGCAAGTCATATTTGACACTGCTTAGTTACTTTTCTTTCTTTTTTCTTCCATCCCTTTTCCCACTGAGTAAACAGTGCTTTCTTCTGACACTTTAAAGCTATACAAATTCATTCTTAAAATGTCTTTAACTTATATCACATTTTCTTCTTCACATGATTCTAATAAATTTTTCAACTTATCAATAAGTATTATCTTTCCACTACAAAGACAAGCACTCCATCACACTCTGATAAGCTCCTGGGTCTTCTCCCCACTTAAGTTCCCTAGATATTAACTAGAATATTTGTTCTGGGTTATTAAAGACATACTTTCCTTTTACTTTTCTTTGTTCCTCAGCTTTTTATTAAGATGATACTTTATCAAGCCTTTAATCACCCATATATCCCTCTCTCTCCCATAATAACTTAAATATGTATCTTTTTATGTATTCCATCCAAAATATTTATCATGCTTATTTTAAATCCTTAAGAGTACCTATTTCTGTTCTTATTTCAATTTTTATAGGTAGTTATGCTTCAGTTCTCTAGTTATTTATGGAGTCCAGGGAATGCGTATTCCTCTAAGGTGCAGATGACTCTGGAACGGAAAAAGGCCTGACCCACCTGCTCTGTACTAATTCCGGTTAGTTTCACAAAAAGGTTTGTGCCATGGGCAAACAGACCAAAGAAGTGGAAAGCAAAACTGATGTTCCTGGCTATCCCTATGATTGTTTACCTAGACAACTCAAGATTTCAAATGGAAAAAGTTAAAAGATCTAAAACTATCCTTGGGACAACAACGCCTGGGTGGGTCAGTGGGTTAAGTGAGTGCCTTCAGCTCAAGTCATGATCTCAGGGTCCTGGGACGGAGCCCCACATCGGGTTCCCTTCTCAGCACATGAGTCTGCTTCTACCACTCCCTCTCCCTGCTCATGCTCTCTCTCTCTCTAATAAATAAAAAAAATCCTCAATCAATTAGTCAACCTGCCCTTGGGTAAAAGAAGTTAAACACAATACTAAAGAATCTATAAAATATTAATAAAATTTTATGAGAATGCAGGATTCAACTAATGCAGTTCTCAGAAACTCATAACTTGAAAATGTTATTTAACGAGAACAAATGAAAGTAATTGAATTCACAACATTCTACCAACGGGGAAAAAAAAGAATGATAAACCTAAGCAAAAAGTTCAAAGAATCAGAAAAGATAAAGGCAAAAAATAATTACAAATTTAAGAAACTGTCAAAAATATAAATTCAAGAGACAGTTCTATTAGAAGAACTACATAATGAATCTACCACTCACCAAAGTTTAAAAAGTACCCAGGAAATGCAAAAACACAAAATAAGAAATGACTGCATCAACGGAGAGGAAACTAAGAAAACTATAAAAAGCCCATTTTAGTCATACCATATCAATAAATTTGAAAAAATGAGTGCAACTGATGATTTTCTATGAATATATATCATATATTCAATACTATAGTATCACATAAAATAAAAATATTACTTATTTTTATATGTAATGAACTTTGACTTAGAAAACAAACTTTTCTAAGTTTGAAAGAAAACTTTGACATAGAAAAGAAACTCTGACTTAGAAACTTTGACATAGAGAGAAACACAAAATCTAGATAACAAAAAAGACCAAGAAACAGAAGAAATTGAGAAGTTCTCAAAGAACTACCAACCATAAAAGTCGACTCTGGAAGTTCCACAGAATAGATTCTACTTTAATTTTAAGCACAGTAACTCCTACATAAATTTTTATAGAATATAGGAAGAGATCTAAATTGTAAATTGTAAATTCAATTTACAGATTCTGCATGGCAATGATGTAAAAATCTCAGTAAGAAAAATAAAACTACTCTCTGATCTCATTTGTGAGCATCATGGAAATATTTAAGAGTGAAATTGCTGAGCTGTATGGTAAGGTTACTTTTAACTTTACAAGAGAATGACAAACAGCTCTCCAGAGTATACCATTTTATACACCCAGCAACAATGCAGAAAAGTTCTGGTTGCTCTACCATCCTTGTCAACATTTGATATTGCTGCCCTTTTTAATTTTAGACATTCTAATGAGCATGTACGATACTGCATTATGGGTTGAATTTTAATTTCTCTGGCAACTGACATGCTAATTGGATATTCATAAATCTTCTTTGGTATATAAATCACATATATTCTAAATATATTCATGTGTGTATACCACACACATTCTCTACTTTTCACTTTAATATCTTTTGGAAAGCAGTAATTGTTAATTTTTATGAAGTCCAATTTATCCATATTTTCCCCTTTTATAAAAGGTTTATGCTTTTTGTATTCTAAAAACTTTTTAAGATTTTTATTTATTTATTTATTTAACAGAGAGAGACACAGTAGGGGCAGAGGCAGAGAAGCAACACAAGTAGGGAGAGTGGGAGAAGGGAGCAGCAGGCTTCCCAGCAAGCAGGGAGCCCGAAGTTTAGAACTCAATCCCAGGATCCTGGGATCATGACCTGAGCTGAAGGCAGATGCCCAATGACTGAGCCACCCGGGTGCCCTAAAAACTCTTTTCTTACCTCGAAGTCACAAAGATTTTCTCCAAAGCTTCCTACCAAAATGCTTTTTGGTAGGAACATTAAAACATTATTTACTTCCAGGTTTAGACCCATGATCCATTTCAAGTTAATTTTTATGTACAATGAAAAGTCGAGTTTTGTTAATTTTCTATACAAATATGCACCTGATCCAGCACAATTTACTGGACAAACTATCTTTTTAGCCACTGAATTACCTGAGTACCTCTGAATCAACCATGTATGTGCAGACCTAGTTCTGTTCTTTTCCACTGATCTCTCTGTCCTTAGGCTAAAATAAGAAGACTGCATCATTAAGACTGTCCTCATTACTGCAGCTTTACCGTAAACCATAAAATCGGGTCATATAAGTCCCTCAACTTAGTTCTTCTTTTAAAAAATTATTGTATTATACATGCTTTGCATTTCTATATAGATTTTTGAGTCAGCCTATTAATTTATGCAAAGTCATTTTGATTGGGATTTCTTTAAATTTAAACATGAATTTTAAGAGAACTGATATCCGCATAGTACTGAATATTCCAATTCATGAACATGGCATTTCTCTCCATCTATTTAAGTCCTTTGAAATTTCTCTCAATAATCAGTTTTAAGTGTATAGGTTCTGCCCTTATTTTGTTAAATTCATCCACATGCAGTTCTATTTTTTTTTTATTTTTTTTTTATTTATTTGACACAGAGAGATCACAAGTAGACAGAGAGGAAGGCAGGCAGAGAGAGAAACAGGCTCCCCGCTGAGCAGAGAGCCCGATGCGGGACTCGATCCTAGGACCCTGAGATCATGACCTGAGCCAAAGGCAGAGGCTTAACCCACTGAGCCACCCAGGCGCCCTGCAGTTCATATTTTTTGATGCGATTGCAAATGATATGATTTTTAAATGACTCTATGACTGTTCATTGCTAGTATATAGAAATACAATTTATTTTGTACATTGAACTTGTACCACAACCTTACTAAATTTTATTCAATCGAGTACTTTGTTGGTGCTGATTTCTTAAGATTTTCTTCATGGAAAATCTCATTAGCTATAAGTTGTGCTTCTTCATTTCCAATCTTTAGGCCTCTTTTGTCTTTTTCTTACTTTAGTGTACTGGGTAGGACCTCAACTCCACCGCTACACAAAAGTAAGAGAGCAGACATCCTTGCTGGTTCATAATCTTAGAGGAAAACATCTCATGTTCAAATATTAAGAATGTGGCAAACTTTTTCCATTTGTTTTATTTTTGGGTATCTGTGTGTCTGTGTGTTTTAATGCCTTTCTTTAATCATACTGAGTAAGTTCCCTTCTATGAAAGTTACCGGAGAACTTCAATCATGGATCAATCTTGAGTGTTGCTAAACCAGTTGTTTGCATCTACTGAAATGATCATAAAGGTTTTTCTTTGATTCCCGTAATATTATTTTTTTTAAAGATCTATTCTTTTGAGAGCGAGCAGGCGAGCACAAGCAGGGGGAGCAGGCTCCCGCTGAGCAGGGAGCCCTATGTTGGGCACAATCCCAGGACCCCGAGATTATAACCTGAGCCGGAAGCAGACGCTTAGCTGACTGAGCTACCCACATGCTCCCCCTTAATATTTTCAATTATACTGGTTAACTTCTCAATATTAAATGAACCATGCAATAGTCATAAGGTATTATTCATTTGAGGTATTCCTGAATTAGATTTACTAAGATTTGGCTAAAGATTTTTGTGTCTATATTCATGATGGGCACTGGTCTACGTTTTCCTTTCCTTGAAATACTGTTGTCTGGTTTTGGTATTAGGGGTTTGGTGGTGCTACCAAGAAGACATAAAACAATCCTAAATGTGTAAACACTTAACAAGAATATATCAATAAATGAAATATAAGCAGCAAAAACTGGCTGAACTGAATGGGCTAAGAGAGAAATCCAAAATTACAGTTGAGGACTTCAACACCTTTCTCTCAGGAAGTGATAAAACTACTGGACAGAAATTTAGCAAGCAGAGAGGGAGCCTGAACAACCGCACTAATAACCAATGAGATCTAACATCAATAGAACATTCTACCCAGGATCAGCAGATGACATCTATACAGGTTCTTTTTAAGCACAAATGGAACATTCACCATATTCTGGATCATAAAATAAACCTTAAACAATTTAAAGGAAGTAAAATATAGGGGTGCCCAGATGACTCAGTCGGTTAAGCATCTGCCTTCGGCTCAGGACATGATCCCAGGTCCAGGGATTGAGCCCCACATCAGACCCTCTGCTCAGCGGGGAGCCTGCTTCTCCCTCT
This sequence comes from Mustela putorius furo, assembly GCF_011764305.1. Classification (NCBI taxonomy): domain Eukaryota; kingdom Metazoa; phylum Chordata; class Mammalia; order Carnivora; family Mustelidae; genus Mustela; species Mustela putorius. The sequence goes on from NW_025421424.1 coordinate 4,540,297, forward strand.
GCCACTCTCCCTGCTTGTGCTCTCTTGCTCTCTCTGTCAAATAAATAAAATCTTAGAAAAAGACCCTGAAATATAGCACACTCTCTGACCATAACAGAAGTAAACTAAATTTCAGTAATGGAAAGATAAAAAGAAAATCTCTAAATGTTTGAAAATTAAACTTCCTAATGGAAAATGTGTTTTTTTTCCCAAGTGGAAAAGCACATGGCTTTTTCCATGTGCTTCTATTTTTTTTTAATTAAATTCCAGTTAGTGAACAGTGTACTGTTAGTTTCAGGTGTACAATATAGTGATTCAGCACTTACATACAAGACCCAGTGCTCATTACAGCAAATGCACTCCTTAATCCCCATCACCTATTTCACCCATCCCCCCACCAACCTCCCCTCTGGTAACCATCAGATTATTCTCTACAGTTAAGAGCTTGTTTCTTGGTTTACCTCTTTTTTTCTTCCTCCATGTTCCTTTGTTCTGTTTCTTAATATCCACATCATGGTACTTGATGATCATATGGTACTTGTCTTTCTCTGACTTATTTCGCTTAGTGTAATACTTTCCAGATTCAATCATCATTTCAAATGGCAAGATTTCATTCTTTTTTATGATTGACTGATATCCCCTTGTATACATATACATTTGTTTAAATTTATTTTTAATTTAAATTAAATTAACATATACTGTATTATTGGTTTCAGACCTAGAGGTCAGTGACTCATCAGTCTTATAGGATACCCAGTGCTCATCATAAAGTGTGTGCTCCTAAATGTCCATCACCCAGTTATCCCAAACTCCTACCCCAATCCCCTATAGCAACCCTCAGCTTGCTTCCTACGATTAAGAGTCTTAATTGCCTGGGTGGCTCAGTTGTTAAGCGTCTGCCTTCAGCTCAGGCTTGATCTCAGGGTCCTGGGATGGAGCCCTACATCAGGCTCCCTGCTCAGCGGGAAGCCTGCTTCTCCCTCTCCCACTCCCCCTGCTTGTGTTCCCTCCCTCACCGTGTCTCTGTATGTAAAATAAATAAATAATATCTTTTAAAAAGAATGAGTCTCTTACAGTTTGTCTCCCTCTCTGATCTTGTCTTCTTTTATTTTTCCTTCTCTTCCTCTATGATCCTGTTTTGTTTCTCAAATTCCAGAAGATCATAGGAGAATTGTCTTTCTCTGATTGACTTATTTCACTTAGCATAATACCCTCTACCTCCATTCATGTCATTACAAATGATAAGATTTCATTTTTTGATGGCTGTGTACTATTCTGTTGATGGACATCTGGGCTCTTTCCACAGTTGGGCTATTGTGGACACTGCTGCTATAAATACTGGGGTGCAGGTGCCTCAGATGACTACATTTGTATCTTTGGGGTAAATACCCAGTAGTATGATGGCTAGGTCATAGGGTAGCTCTATTTTCAACTTTTTGAGGAACCACCATACTGTTTTCCAGAGTGGCTACACCAGCTTGCATTTACACCAACAGTGTATCAGGGTTCCCCTTTCTCCACATCCTCACCAACATCTGTCATCTCTTGACTTGTTAATTTTAGCCATTCTGACTGGCATGAGGCGGTATCTCATTGTGGTTTTTGACCTGTATTTCTCTAATGCCAAGTGATATTGAGCCTTTTTTCATGTGTCTGTTGGGGATTTGGGTATCTTCTTTGGAGAAATGTCTCTTGAAGTCTTCTGACCATTTCTTGATTGAATTATTTGTTGAGTGCTGAGTCTGATAAGTTCTTCATAGATTTTGGATACTAGTCCTTTATCTGATATGTCATCTGCAAATATCTTCTCCCATTCCACAGGTTGCCTTTTAGTATCCTTGACTCTTTGCTTTGCTTGATCTTGATGAAGTTCCAATAGTTCATTTTTGCTTTTGTTTCCCCTGCCTTTGGAGAAGTTTCTAGCAAGAGGTTGCCGTGGCCAAGATCAAAGAGGCTGCTGCCTGTGTTCTACGCTAGGATTTTGACGGATTCTTGTCTCACATATTTAGGTCTTTCTTCCACTTTGAGTTTATCTTTGTGTATGGTGTCAGACAATGATCCAGTTTCATTCTTCTGCATGCAATTTTCCCATCATTTGTTGAAGAGATTCTTTTTTCCACTGGATATTCCAACCTGTTTTGTCAAAGGTTAGTTGGTCATAAAGCTGAGGGTCTATTTCTGGGTTCTCTATATTGTTCCACTGATCTATGTGTCTGTTTTTGTACCAGTACCATACTGTCTTGATGATTATAGCTTTGTAATAGAGCTTGAAGTCCAGCACTGTGATGCCACCAGCTTCGGTTTTCTTTTTCAACATTCAATAGATCTATCTGTTAAGTCCATCTGGTCCAGTATGTCATTGGATATTCAGGGTCTTTTTTGATTCCATACAATTTTAGGATTATTTGTTCCAACTCTGTGAAAAAAAGTTAATGGTAGTTTGGTAGGGATTGCGCTGAATGTATAGATTGTTTTGCATAGCACAGACATTTTAACAATATTTGTTCTTGAAATCCATAAGCATGGAACGTTTTTCTATCACTCTGTGTCTTCCTCAATTTCTTTCATGAGATTTCTATAGTTTTCTGAGTACAGATCCTTTGCCTCTTTGGTAATGTTTATTCCTAGGTACCTTATGCTTTTGGGTGCAATTATAAATGGGATCCATTCCTTAATTTCCATTTCTTCTCATTGTTGGCATATAGAAATGCAATGGATTTCTGTGCATTGATTTTATATCCTGTCATTTGCTGAATTCCTGTGTGAGTTTTAGCAATTTTGGGGTGGAGCCTTTTGGGTTTTCCACAAAAAAAAAAAAAAAAAAGAGTATCAAGCCATCTGCAAAGAGTGAGACTTTGGCTTCATTGCTGATTTGGATGCCTTTTATTTCTTTTTCTTGTCTGACTGCAGAGGTTAGGACCTCTAGTACTATTATTGAACAAAAGAGGGGACAGTGGACATCCCTGCTGTGTTCCTAACCTTGGGAAAAGCTCTCAGTTCTTCCCCATTGAGAATGATATTCACTGTGGATTTTTCACAGATGGCTTTTATGATATTGTTATGTTCCCTTTATCTCTACACTGTGAAAAGTTTTCATTAAGAACAGATGCTGTACTTTGTCAAATGCTTTCTACATATATGGTTCTTGCCCTTTCTACATAAAAGAAAGGATTGAGAGGATCATATGGTTCCTGCCTTTCTTTTATATATGTAGTGTATCACACTGATTGATTTGCAGATGTTGAACCACCCTTGCAGCCCAGGAATAAATCCCACTTGGTCATGGTGAGTAATCCTTTTAATGTACTGTTGGATCCTACTAGGCAGTGTCTTGATGAGAATTTTTGCATTCATGTTCATCAGGGATATTGATCTATAATTCTCTTTTTTTGGTGGGGTCTTTGTCTTCTTTTGAGATCAAAGTAATGCTGGCCTCAGAAAATGAATTTGGATGATTTCCATCCATTTCTAGTTTTTGAAAGAGCTTCAGAAGAATTTATTAATGAAATGTTTGGTAGAATTCCCCTGGGAAGCCATCCAACCCTGGATTCTTGTTTGTTAGATTTTTTTTTGATTACTGCTTCAATTTCCTTGCTAGTTGTGGGCCTGTTCAGGTTTTCTATTTCTTCCTATTTCAGTTTCGGTAGTTTATACATCTCTAGGAATGCATCCATTTCTTCCAGATTACTTAATCTGTTGGCATATATTTGTTCATAATATGTTCTTATAATTGTATTTCTTCAGTGTTGGTTGTGATCTCTCCTCTCACTCATAATTTTATTAATTGGGGTCCTTTCTCATTTCTTTTTGATAAGTCTAGCCAGGCACTTATCAATCTTATTAATTCTTTCAAAGAACAAGCTCCTAGTTTTGTTGATCTGTTCTACTGTTCTTTTGGTTTCTATTTCATTGATTTCTGTTCTAATCTTAGTAATTCTCTTCTCCTGCTGGGTTTAGGCTTTATTTGCTGTTCTTTTTCCAGCTCCTTTAGGTGTAAGGTTAGCTTGTGTATTTGAGACCTTTCTTGTTTCCTGAGAAAGACTTGTAGTGCTATATACTTCCCACTTAGGACCACCTTTGTTGCATCCCAAAGATTTTGAACATTTGTGTTTACATTTTCATTTGTTTCTAAATGTTTACATTTTCATTTGTTTCCATGAATTTTTAAATTCTTCTTTTATTTCCTGGTTGACCCATTCATTCCTTAGTAGGATGCTCTTTAGCCTCCAAGTATTTGAGTTCTTTCCAAATTTCCTCTTGTGACTGAGTTCAAGTTTCAAAGCACAGTGATCTGAAAATATGCAAGGAATGATCCCAATCTTTTAGTACCAGCTGAGACCTGATTTGTTGACCCAGGTAGTTTATTCTGGACAATTCTGTCTATTCTGGAAGTTGTTCCACGAGCACTCGAGAAGAATGTGTATTTTGTTGCTTTGGGACAGAATGCTCTGAATATATCTGTTATATATAAGTGTGTAATATATCTGTTATATAGATATAACTGTTATATAGAATATATATAAAACGGGCCCTTATTTCCTTGTTGATCTTCTGCTTACATGATCTATCCACTGCAGTGAGGGAGGTGTTAAAGTCCTCTACTATTATTTTGTTACTATCAATGAGTTTACTTTTATTATTAATTGGCTTATATAATTGGCTGCTCCCATGTTAGGGGCATAAATATTTGTAACTGTTATATCCTCTTGTTGGATAGATACTTCAATTATAATATAGTGTCTGTCCTTCCTCATCTTTTATTAATCTTTGGCTTAAAATCTAATTTGTCTGATATATGGATTGCTACCCCAGCTTTCTTTTGATGTCGATTAGGATGATAAATGGTTTTCCACTCCCTCACTTTCAATCTGGAGGTGTCTCTGGGTCTAAAATGAGTCTCTTGCACATAGTTTATCGATGGTTTTCCTTTTTTATTCAATCAGATACCCTGTGTCTTTTGATTGGAGCATTTAGCCCATTTACATCCAGAGTAACTACTGAAAGATAGGAATTTAGTGCCACTGTATTACCTATAAAGTCATTGTTTCTATAGATTATGTCTGTTCCTTTCTGGTCTATGTTACTTTTGGGCTCTCTCTTTGCTTAAAGGATCCCCTTTGATATTTCTTTTGGGGCTGGTTTAGTGACCACAAATTCTTTTAGTTTCTTTAAATTCTTTTAGTTTGTCCTGGAAGCTTTTTATCACTCATTCTATTTTGAATGACATCTATTAAATATTCTTAGTTGCATATTTTTTCTCATTTAGCACCCTGAATATATCATGCCAGTCCTTTCTGGCCTACCAGATCTCTGTGACAGGTCTGCTACCAGTCTAATGAGTCTACCCTGGTAAGGTATGGACGTCTTATCTTGAGCTGCTTTCAGGATTTTGTCTCTGAGATTTGCAAGTTTCATTATTATGTCGAGGTGTTGTCCTCTTTCTATTGATTTTTAAAAATTTTATTTAAAATTTGGTTAGCTAACATACAGTGCAATATTAGTCTCATGAGTAGAATCCAGTGATTAATCACCTAAATAAACACCCACGGCCCACCACAAGTGCCGTCCTTAAATACCCATCATCCATCTAGCCCCATCCACTTCCTTTCATCAACCCTCAGATTGTTCTCTATCAATGAGTTTTTTTTTTTTTTAAGATTTTATTTATTTGAGAGAGATATAATGAGAGATGGAACACGAGCAGGGGAGGATCTTACTTATATCCACGCTGATTAGCTTCCTGGCAGTCAGTAGTACTGCCACTTACTCTTTTTTTTGAGGTGAGTTTTTCCATTTTGTCATCTGTCCAGAGAGGAACAGATAAATAAGAGAATAAAATTCTAAAGGGCATCAACAACCCCAGGGACTGAGCAGGGAGCCCTACAATGGGACTTGATCCCAGGACCCTGGGATCATGACACAATCTGAGCTAAAGGCAGCTGTTTCTTGTTTGGTGGCAGCTGTAGTGATAATCCCTTTTAATTCCTAATAGTAGTAATTCATGTTTATTCTTTTTCTTTGTCAGTCCTGCTAGGAGCTTGGTTTCATTGATCTTTTTAAATAATTTATCATCTAGGACCCGTATCTCTTTGATAATTTTTAATATAGTAGATGTTCTGAGAAATATGGTTTAAGAAAATGAGTAGAAAATTAACACCCAACCTTTATTTTCAGTACACATTTATACTCCAATCCTTTAAAAGGACTCACAGTTTACCACTGAATTTAATATAAGGAAATACTTACTTGAAGAGAGGATCTAATTTTAATTAACCATTACATATAATGTCTTTTCCTGCACTAATATCTCACAATGGGGCACCCACAAAGCAATGAGGACTGCTGCTTTCTTTTGCATCCCCTCCTCCTCTATAATATGAGGAGTATCAGAACTGTGTTGAAGAAAAACTACAAATGGGTACCAAACTTCCCTGATACTAAAAAAAGAAATGGCAGAAAAAGCAGCAAAATACTCAAATAAATGAATGGCATATATATATATATATATATATATATATATATACTATCTATATATATAGATTCTATATATCTATACATATATGTATATATATATACATACATATATGTATAAATTTATCTATATATAAATCTATCTATATATAGATTTATATATATATATAAAATCTACCACATCATCTGTATATTCCAAAGTATCCCTAAATCTTCACTGAAACTTAAAAAAAAAAGTACATGTTATGTACTTATTATAATTCAAATTATTGTTACATAGAAATACTTGATAAAGTATAAAGAACTTAAAAAGTTAGATTCTATTTTAAAGATGGAGACAGAAAATGGATATAGTAGTGGATGTATAATTAGAAGAAGTAAACTTACCAAATATATTAGTGGAGTGTCCTTTCCGTGCAATAGGTCTGAGTTCATTATGCCCCCATCCATATATCCTATAATTATCCCAGGCATGTTTCATCATCTGAGAAAGGAAAAATTATAACCAAGCAATTTACATTACTCACAGACTGTTATTTCATCTATCTAGATCATCTATCACTATAGTCTTACCTATTATCCTATATCTCCTACATTAGAATATTATTCTATTACCATTTGTACCACTGTGACAACACACATACCCATGCTTAACCTCAGTCTACACAACAGAGAAAAAAAAAAAAAAAACCTTGGCCTGCAGGCTGTATTTTGCCAACTCCTGACCTAAACAAAGTGACTAGGTGTGATTCAAGTAGCAGCAATCAAGTCCCTTTATGCATAAAGGAAGGGACTCTCTCGATTTGTAATCTCAAGGTGTACATAATATATCATCGTAGAGCTGATGGAGGCTAACATTCACCCAACATGGAGAAACTAAAAAACAAAAGGACAGAGGTGTATATTATTAACAATCACATCTAAGATGTGAACTTAGTCAAGCCAAGCTTGAAGCCCTCATTTAGAGCCACTAAGCTAATAAATTTTTTTTAACAACTAGCTTGAACTGCACTTCTCACAACCCAAGGAGCTCCAAGCTACGCAACAGCAGAGTATTTAATTTATAACAGTTTTCAACAGTGGACTGTTGTATATCAAAAATCTATTCAATTATCAGTATACTATTCAATAAAATATTCCTCAACTTGGTTTTTTGCAGCTTGCATTATTCAGAAACCAAAACCAGGCAAAGACATTACAAGGAAACTGAAAACCAGTATCTCTCAAAAACACAGATTCAAAATTTCCTAATGAGGGATGCCTGAGTGACTCAATCGGTGAAGGGTCTCCCTTCAGCTCAGGTCATGATCCTAGAGTCCTGTGATCAACTCCTCCATCAGGCTCTTTGCTCAACAGACAGCCTGCTTCTCTCTCTGCAGGCTGTTCCCCTGCTTGTGTGTTCTTGCACCTGCTCTCTCTCTCTCTCTTTCCCTGGCAAATAAATAAATAAAATCTTTAAAAAAACAAAACAAAACAAAACACAAAATTCCTTAACAAAAATCAGCAATAGAGAGAGGATACTGCGTAATGATCAAGAACAGTTTAACCTACAAATTGAAGACTGATTAACATTCAAACATCAATTAATGTAATTCAGAATAATATAAAAGGAAAAACATCAAACAATCATTTTTATGCCGGTAGACAAAGCACCTGACAAGATTCAACACCCATTCATGATTAAAAAAACTCTCAGTAAACTACAAGGAAATGTCTACAACCTAAAAAAAGGGGGATCTTCAAAAAACTTATAGCTAACATCATACTTAATGGTAAAAGACTAAATGCTTAACCCCTAACGTTGAGATCAAGTATGTCCATTCTCACCATTTATTTTCAACAATGTACTGGAAGTCCTAACCAATGTAACCATACAAGAAAAAGAAATAAAAAGCATAAAAATCAAAAAGGAAAATGGAAAAGTACCTCTATTCACAGAGGACATTACTATGTATAAGGAGAATCCTAAGCAATCTAAAAAAGAAAAGTCCACAAGAATAAATGACTTCAATAAAGTAATAGGGAAACAAGTCCAGAAAGCTAAAATCAAATATATTTCTATATGCTAGTAATAAGCAACTCCATTTATATTAGCATCAAAAACATGAAATATTTCAGAACAAATGTAACAATATGTACAAGAATTATATACTGAGAACTATAAAACACTGCTGAGAAACCAAAGAAAACCTAAATAAGTGGAAACATGTAACATGTTCATGTAACACTGGATACTGTTAATAATTCTTCCTAATACATCTACAGATTCAATAAAATCCCAATCAAAATCCAGCAACCTTCTATTTTCATAAAGAAGCTAATTCTAGAAAGGCAAAGGACCCAGAAATGCCAAAGTAATTTTTAAAAAGAACAAAGTTGGAGGATTTAACCTGACATCAAAGCTTACTATAATTTAAGAATTCAATATGGGGTCCTACTGGCATTAAGGGTTATGGAATAGGTATGAGTCCAGAAAGGGGCTCAACAACTACTGATTTTATCATTGGATCCTGAACAAAAGTGCCAACGTAATTCAACAGGAAAAGGATAATCTTTTCAACAAATGATGCTGAAACGACTAGAATGCCCTATGGGCAAAAACTGAAGCACGGCCCTTACTTCAGACAATAAACAAAAAAATTAACCAGCAACAGATCACAGACAAAGGTTAAAATTAAAACTAAAATATGTGCCCATACAAATACTTGTACACAAATGTTCACAGCAACTTTAACCATAACAGTCAAAACCTGGAACAACTGTTGAACAAATGTTCAACAGGTGAATAAATAAAACAAGTTATGGTATAATGGAATACTACTAAGGAAAAAATGACCTTCATGTGCAATCTACATAGGTTAATCTCAAAAAAATTATGCCACGCAAATGCCCAGAAACAAAATATCACATACTTTTGTACTTTATGATTCCATTTGACTGAAACTCTAAAAAAGACAAGCAACCTATAATAATTAAAAGTAGATCAGTGTTTGCCTGTGACCAAGGAATCGGGTGGACTGACCAAAGAGGGGCTCAAGAAAAACATTCTGAGATTATAAATATCTTGATAATAGTTGTTATACAGGTATATACAGCTATCAAAACCCATCAACAAGCAATACTCTTAAAATAGGTACATTTTATTTTTTACAAAATCATGTCTCAAAAAGCTCAATTTTTTTTAAATTTTATTTATTTGGCAGAGAGAGAAAGAGCACACACAGAAGCAGCAGCAGGCAGAGGGAGAGGGGGAAGCAGGCTCCCTCCTGAGCAGAGAGCCCAGCATGGGACTGGGATCATGACATGACCTGAGCTAAAGGCAACTGTTTAACCAGTTAAGCCACCCAGGCACCCTTCACCAATTTTTTCCATTTATCACTGTATTTTGAAATACAGTCTATAGGGCTAGTTCTTAATTTCTAAAAAAGGTTTAGGTATGTACCATATTCCCCTACAGTTAGCGATAATTTAGCTCTTTTATGCCACTACCTCAGCATACACTTCCCCACTTATATTTCTCTGACCTACATCCTCCCAATGTAATTAACATGTTTTTCTTGTAATTATTATATTACCTTATGCAACTTTTGTTTGCCCTGCTTTTAATTAGTTATCTGAGGGCTTCGGGTTTTGTTTGTTTGTTCACTTAAGTTTTTAATGTAGTAATTCTGAATTTACTTCCAAATTATAGATGAGCTCCAAAACCTGTCTCAGTATATATCCTACACATCAGATAAACTATCAGTTCCATTTTATTCTGATATATCCTTCCTGAAGCTCTCTATCCCTCCTGTTCTGACCTCGACTTCTGTTCTCTCAGCCTGAAGCACAGCAGTCACCCTGCTGAGTCCCTTATTCAGAATCCTGAGAATCCTTTCTCTCTCTAGTGACAGATCCCTTGTTGCCAAAATCTCTTCTCTTCCTATTTTTGTGCTGAAGCATATTTTTCAATAGCAATCTGAGAAAATGACTAAATTTACCCTCAGATTTGATTCACAATTTGGCTGAATATATAATTTTCTAAGCTACTGTTCCACTCTCTTCCAGTTTCCAGTATTATGGCTGAGGAATCTGAGGTGCCATTATATACAATCTCATCTTTTTTTTTTCCTCTGTAAATGTTTAGGATCTGTTTTTGAATGCTTATTTTTCTAAAATTTCAGTAGGAATCTTTTTTTTTTTTTTTTCTATTTTTTTTGCTCATTGTTGTTCCATGTCTGGTAGGTCCTTTCAATCCCTAAGACCCACATTCTTTAGTTTCAGCCAGTTTTTTTAAATTGACTTCTTCTCATCTATTTTCTTCATCTAATCACTTGTCAAATGTTCCTGACTAATCTTACCTTCTTGTTTGCTCAATCTCTTTCTTTGTTCTACTGAGAGATATGTTCAATTTTATCTTCCAACTCTTCTACTGAATTTTAAAATTATATTTTTTTAATTTCTAAGAGCTCCTTCATATTCTATAAATGTTCCTTTTCATAACCTCCTGTTCTCATGAGTTCCATTTTTTTGTCATGCCAATGACAATTTTTTTTTTCTTTTTTGGTCCTCCCCATATTGTTTCTATATTCTCTGAATTCCTGAATTCTTCCATCTGTTTTGTTTTCTAATGTAAGAAACTTTCCTGAAATGCCTAGTGATCTTTGGTTTGTTCTTCACATCAGAGGGAGGCACTTACAAGATAATTAAATGCTGTCAGTGAATGAGCCAAACTTGAGCTGAGCCTCATCTTAGGGACTACAGGTGAACCCAGGGGTTTTCACTGAGGAACACTCTAGATCTTTTCTCTTGGGCCAGTCTCCCCAGAGAAGTCCGCCCGTCTTCTGCTTATTGAATATGAAAACCTGGCTGCCAGAATTCGGAGAGTTGAGCAGGAGAAAGTGGTCTCAATATTCAGAACACTTTTCACTTATTCCCTCCTCTCTGACCACATTTTTTGGTCAGAATACCAGCCATAACTGGTATTCCCCAAATTCAGACCTCTTCTAATTTATCCCTCAAAAAGCTACAGTATACTCTAGTCTTCTGTTGGGGAAGGGAAGGCAGCAGCTAGGATGCCTAAGCTGGAGAACTGGAGATCTAAGAGTTATGAGCACTTTTTAAAATGTTCAAATAATCCCTTTCTAATGTCATTTTATACCCCTTCCTTCAGAAGTAACCAATGTCTCTAATCCTTGAAACTTTCAGGTATTCCTCAGTTCACATCATCTTGTCTCTTGTTAGTTTCTTCCCCTATAAGCTTAAGGTTCAACTTTCTCTGCCTGCTAAGCCAGTGACCATAATGTTTAACAGGAGCCTACCTGTACAGGAGGTCTTAAAATGTTTCATGTTGACTTGTAAGAACACTGGATATATGGATATTAAAGGGTTAACTCACCAGGTCTAGGCTGTCCAAACCCTGTACATTCCAAAGAAAGATTTGCCCTGTGCCAGACTCCTAGAAAATAACCACTAAATCTTATTACCCTGCCTTTTAGAGTACCTTCGATTAAGTGTAGCCTTGGGCCATGTGAACAGTTTCTGCTTACAATGTGATTTATGGTGGGGGCCTTGGGTTACATGATATCAGCCTGACCTCTTGGAGGTGTTAGAGAACTAAGGTCAGTCACGCCTACATAATGAACCTCAAATAAAAGCCCTGGACAGCAAGGCTCAGGTGGACTTCCCTGGTTGACGATACTTCCTTACCATACATCATTGCTGGACACTTAAACACTGTCCATACCACTCCACCGAAAGGGGACAGCTAGAAACTTGCATCTGGTATGTACTGGACTCTCTCATATGGGCCTTTCCTATTACTAATTTTAATCTGCATGCTACTGCTGCAATAAACCCAAACCATGAAAACAACTGCTTTGTTGAGTTCTGGGAATACTTCCAGTAAATCACTAAGGCTGTGGTGGTCTTGGGAGTCCCCTAAACACACACTGTTATTTGAATTATTATGTACATAGGAAAGTGTTTCAATAAATTCTAATTACATCTAAAAACTAGCAGGTCAGTCATCTCAGGAAAAAAAAAAAATCTATCAATGTTTCTCAATACAGTCCAAATAAAGTGCCTACAGCAGCCAGCACATTAAGACAGTCTCCAGAGCTGAGGTAACATCAGAGTACAGCTCTAGTTTGATTCCATTAAGGTCAAGGTTTTATAATAATTCATAAATAAGACCAAGCTTTACGTACCTGCTAAGTCTTTCATAATCATTACTAGAATATTTCCAAATAGATATTTAACTATTCGAACTAAACTTACCATCTTCTTTTATGATAAATAATCCCTTTGAAATATTGCTGATGCTGTTACAACCTGACAAAACCTTTTTCTTCACAGGCAGTACTTTACCAAGAATCAGCAGGAGTTCTAGTTAACAAAACTTAACTGTAGTATTCACTAAATTCCGCCCCCTCCCTACACACACACACACATACCATGGCATTCTCTTTATCTCCAAATAATTCCTAGAATAACAATTTGAAAGACTTCTGAGACTAAACATTTAAAGAATCCTGAAGTCAATCAGTCCCCATTCTTTAATCTTTTGAGACTCTTTGGAAGATATCTGCAGTAGGGCAGAAGGGTTTGATGACCTATTCTTTAAAAGATGGCAGATAAAATGCTAATTTTTCAGAGGCATGTTTATGAGGAGATTTGCATAGTATCTAGCAGAGTCCCTTGTAACTAAACACTTCAGAAATTTCTTATTCAATGATAAATTATTTATAGATCTATTCTCCATTATTTATAAAATGTTGGATATCAAAAGCTCCCTCAACAGAGAGTGGTAGAATGATCCAAACAACATTATATCAAAATTTCAAGTGTCCAATAATTATTTTATAATCCCTATTAAGAAAGATTATTGCCAACTTGGAATCTGAACTATGAGCATGACCCCAAAACAAACAAGAACAAAGTATGACACCATAGATGATACAAAGGCATATACATTTAAATCTAGTCAAATACCATAACCTCTCCACATCATAAATCTTGTTTTATTACCTCTTTAATTTTTTCCCTTTTCTTTCTTATGTCATTATCTTCTGGGTCTCCACCATTTATTCCTATTAGATTTGGTATAGGGACTGGTGGCAGTGGCTTCTTCTCTTTTGCCTTCATCTCTTGGACTACCTTATTTTTCTCCGTCTGAATTTCTGCTCGAATTTCCTCTCTCGACTTTTTTAATTTTTCTTTTGCTTCTTCCAAGGCCTTCTCGTGATCTGCTCGAATTTTATTTCTCAAACGTTCCTCTTCTTCCCTATAAGAGAATAAAAAAAGGTCTGGTAAGAATGATCCTTAAGAACTTCAATCTTTGAACCTAAAATTTAAAGTTTCCTGAGCCAAACCCTGTTAGAAGTTTCGTACTCCAGCCATTAAAAGGTAAGGATGATCTGTGAAAGAGACTCAGATTTATCTGCCCAAATAGGATAAATATAACTTGTTATAAGCCCTGGATGCTGAAGACCAAACACTTTACAAGGTGGAAGAGGGAACCTAGAAAGAAAGTTACAATTGCAGGAGCAGTGAGAACAGAGCAAAGAACAATCAGTAACTTATCAGAAGACATGAAGAAAGAAAAGGGAGGGGGAGGGAGAAAAAAAAAAAACAGAGCAAAAACAAGACGGGGGAGAGAAAATAAAAACAGAATTAAGTATGGGGAAGGGACAAAAATATAAATACAGGGTCAAGGAAAGTGATAAGTGGAAAAGAGAAGATCTAGGGAAACTTTTCATTTATTATTATTAGTACATGATATGCTTCTAAAACTTTTATATTTTGAAAATCCTACAGATCTTAACACAATTCCCAAGTGTTGTGGGAATTGAGAACAAATTCCAATTCAGTAGGTCTCTATGAAACCCATGACTGTGTTTTACGAAGAGCTCCTCTGATGAATTCTGGTATGCACACAGGTTTGGACACCACAACCGCAGTGGACACTTACAGGGTTTTCTACCCTGGCCTACTTTTGTGAGAGCTTAATCTTCTCTCCACTTCTACCCCCATCCACATGAATGAATACAGGAGTGGTAGTTACTGTTTTCGACATCAGCCAATGATGACTGCTCTAAGGGTAAATATCTCAGTAGTCACCAGAGTCAACTCTCTAGACATTCAATTCAAACTCTACCGGACCTACAACATTGCTGTTGGAAACAGAAAATGGAACAGCCAGTTTCTTAAGAAATTCAATATGTAATTACCACAAAATTCAGCAACTGCACTGGAAATTTATCCCAGCAAAGTGAAGGTGTATGTTCATAAAAAACCTATTCATAAGCCCATCACAAAAGGACAAGTACTATATGATTCCACTTATGTGAGATATTTAGGATAAACAAAATCCTACAGAGTAGAATAGTGGTTCGTTGCCATAGGATGGGGGGAGAAAGGGAAATGGGAAGTCACTGTTTTAAGGGGTAGAGCTTCAGTTTTGCAAGATCGAGAGTTCTGGAAATGGTCACAAAACAATACAAATGCATTTAATACCAACACACTGTACACTTAAAATTAGCTAAAGTATTAAGTGTTATGTGTATCCTAGCACAATTTCTAAAAAACACTGGAGGGAAAATCCTATACAGAAATGTTTATAATGACTTTACCCATAATGGGCAAAAACTGAAAACCACTGAGGTATCCTTCACCAAGTAAATAAACAAATCACTGTTTATACTGTGGTCTAGCCACACTATGGAATACTACTCAAAATAAAAAGAAACTATTCATACACACTTGAATGAATTTCAAAGGTATTACTCCGTGAATGAAAGAAGCCCATCTCAAAACATTACATTCCACTTTATTCCTTTTACATGACATTCTCAAAAAGACAAAAATCTAAGGATGGTGAGTAGGTCAGTGGTTGCCAGGAAGTATGGTTGGGAGAGAATTACCTTTAAAGGAATAACACATAAGAGAGTTTTGGGGGATGAAAGCATTGTTATGTAACCCAATTATCGTGATTATGGGAATACATATATGTGTTTAAAAATCACAGAACATCCAGAGAAAAATACCAGTTTACAGCCTAATATTAAAAATAAAATGTTAAATGTTTAGAGAAAAAACTGGATTGCTAGCAGTAAAGAGGGGCTGATGAGGGAAACAGGAGAGACCACCAGAGACAGGGCAAAGAGGCACCTGAAGGCAGGGAGAAAGAATCCACGGGGCCTCCAGACAGAGTGGAGGTGGGAAGACTGCAGCAAGGATAAGCCAAAGCTGGCCCGTGGGTGAATTCATGAGCAATTCTGGGCTGCTCCGTTCAGGAGACTCGGGCAAAAAAGGGCATCGTCTGCCTTCCAAACTGCCCCCCTCTCCTTACCAACAGAGAAACACTGTGCCCAGCCCACAAATAATGCGTCTATGTCAACCAAGTCTCTCTCAAATGCCCCTGCAGCTAGAGGTGATCACACAACCCTATTCCAACCACAGAGGCAAAGGAGGACTCTAGGAAATAAT
The DNA here is from genome assembly GCF_011764305.1 of Mustela putorius furo. Classification (NCBI taxonomy): domain Eukaryota; kingdom Metazoa; phylum Chordata; class Mammalia; order Carnivora; family Mustelidae; genus Mustela; species Mustela putorius. The sequence continues at coordinate 4,556,215 of NW_025421424.1, forward strand.
TTCCTTTTGGAATTAAAAAATGGACAGAACCATTTGAGAAAAGGGCCCGTTAGCTACTAAGACCAAACCTATCAAAATACCTACTCCTATCTTCAGCTGTGGTTGTGATGCCTAAAACTGTGACAGCCATTTTGCAGGCAAAAGGCTCAGGGATAAATGAACAACATCATTCAGGAAAAGAAAAGAAAGACATAAAGTGCTGCTGATATCATTAGGTTGCTACCAGGGCCTTCAACTGCCAGTCTCCAGATTTCGGGGTCTATGAAGCTGAACCAGTTAGGTGTTCTGTCACTTCCACCTGAGAATGTTCCCAACACCCTCATTTAGTGAGCAAACAATGCACACAGTGAGGAAAGCAGTAGGCCTGGGACTAAGTCCCAAAGAAGAGTACCATCAAACAGGAAGGACTGGTTCTTTCAAGGGCAGAGACTGATGAGTGGGAGAGACTCCGTCAGGAACAATGCTTCCCCTTTCTAGCTCCAAGCACCATGTTACCACTGAAAGGCACATGGAAGCCCCCACCATGTGTGCAATGGCTCACCTGGGCATCACTTTAGAAGCACCCTCATGCACCAGCAAACCTCCACCAACAGCTGGGGATTACATGCCGCCTTCTCGAGCCCACCCTAAGGGCCACAATACATTCACTGTCCCTCTCCAAAGCTTCACAATGCACATGGGTATTTTAAAGGCTCTGCGAAGTTCTGCAATAAAGGTGCCTAGCATAATACTGCCCAACCTTTTTTAGTCACAATCCCCTTCTAGCACACCCCTTTTAGCATGCCATGAAACACTGTCACAGATGAATATTCTCAAACTATGCTATCAACCAACTAAGGCTTTGGTAGAACCTGCCACTTTTTCACTGTGTGACATTAGATGTGTATCACCTCTCTGAAGCTTCTTTTCCCATCTGTGAAGAGTATCCCCACCACCCTTACAAGACTGTTATGAGGAATGGATGAGATGACACAGGAGTCTAAGAGTACAGAGAAGTCCTTATCAACACAAGTTTCCTTCCTTCCCTTACCACCTATCCTCTTCCTCACCACACACGCACACACACACACACAGAGCCATTTAATGATCAGGGATAACATCATTGTCCTCAGACACCAGGGACCAATACCCAGGGACACCTTGCAACTTTTCAGCATCCCTGCACTGAATGACATAACACTTATGGGCAAACCTACAAGGATTTAGAGGGCACCAAATGCTCTTAAAATGTGGCTCACCTCCTGCAGAACTAGCAGAGAACTATGCCCTCTCTTTTCCATTCCTGACTCCTTTGCCCATATGCCCATAACAGCAGCTGGGGCCTTCAAGATCACCTTAGAAATAAAAGGCATAATGAGCATGAGTACTGGGAAGCCCATTTTCATTCACTATTTTTACTAATTAAATACTAATAGCAATGATTCCTCTAAAAGCAAAGAAGTATATTTGAGAGCAACATGTATATGTAAACAATCTTCAAATTACACAGTTATTTTTAAAAATTAAAAAAACTGAACCATCTAAATTTTAGTACTCTATAAGAAAGCCCCCAGTCACTTTACCCCACTTTTGCTATTGTTATGGCATCCAAACGTTGTTCAGCAGAACCTATACTGTTGCAATACTTGTGTGGTCTCATTCAGAAATATTTTGAAAACCTAAAGATCTATAAATTTGCATCTGTCCCTCAAAATAATTTTTTGTTTAGCAGTTTAGTGAATACAGTCAGCATGGAATAACCACCATAACTTGGAGTTCAAAGAAAGACCAGTCTAGTCCTCATCAGGAACTCCGGAGTCCCAAGGAACTGAGCTGAATCTCCCATTAACTGGGTGCCGAGAAGAGTCATTTTATAGTTGAGGACAAAAAACACCCAAGGTAAAAGTACTTAATCCAAAGGCCAGGAGACAATTCCTTTCCAGCTCTGCCCCAACTTACTCTGCAATCCGACACAAATCATTAAAAACCCACAAGATCAGTACTTTCTGGGTAAACACATATTAATACTACCCCAACTACACCACTTGGCTACTGGTATCCAAGGTAAGTAGAAGCACTTCATAAAATGTAACCATTAATTATATCAAACACCCTAATCTCTCTGATAGTTTTCTTCTCTCTACATACACATATCAAATTTTTATTTTCATTTTGGTCTCCTTTCAAGGGGCTCTTCAAATTTTTAGTGGCCAAATTTCCAGATTTGCCATTACACCAGCTAAATCAACTCTTTTCACTTAGTTCATCTTTTACTTATGTATTTTGAAGATTTTTTGTAACTTTGATATCTTCAACAGATATCAACGTTGAACTTGCACCTGTATATGTTTCCGCTACCTTTCCATCAGTGCCTTTTATCTTTCTGTGCAGTAAACAATCTGCCCCATCCAAAGAGAAGTCTGGCCTTTATCATACCTCAACTTCTGGGAGGTTATCTTTCATATCTGACTAAAGCATTCTTCTTCATGGTGAGTGCTGGCCATACCCAACCTTAGGGTGGGGCTGGCCACATCTGAGAGTCCTAGAGTTAAGGCAGGCCACACTAGAAACACCAACTCTATGACTTTGGGTGAGGGTTCTGGGTAAAACAGTTTTACTGAGAATGAGTTCAATCATGTGGGCAATCAATTAATTGCGCCTATTTAACAAAGCCTCAATAAAAACTCTGAATACCTGGTTAGCAATACATGCTGGCACACTCTGTGGGGAGAAGACACTAGAAGCTCCACATCTGGAACCTTCCTGGACTTTACCCAATGTGCTTCCTCCTTTGGCTGACTGTAAACTCTATCCTCTCCCTATAATCTATAATTCTTCTGTAAGTTTAACAGCTTTCAGTTAAGCTCTATGACTGCTAGCAAATTACCAAACCTGAGGGTGGTTGTGGGAGATCCCTGAAATTGCAGGTGGTGTCAGAAGTGATGTTGTCTTGTGGAGAGATGAAACTTAAACTATGAAGCTAGGCTAACTCTGGACACCTTCCAAGGCTTCCAATAAAATCCAGTCTTACATATACTGGTTCTCATGAAATCTGAAATTGCTTTCTACCAATTACATCTTTATGTGTAATATTTAACTCACTTTTTGATACCCTATACATAATGTAAGGACTTGTTGTTGTTGTTTTGTTTTTGTTTTGTCCTTCCATGCACCCTTGGTCCTTGAAAAGCAAAGGCAAATGACAACAGCTATTGTGGCTTAAATCATGTAAGACACTGGTTTAGTCAATGACTTAGATTATCTTATTTAATTCTCACACCAATTTATGAGGTACCCTCTATTAAGCACTGTTCTCCATCTTATTAGAAAAATACTATGGCACAAAGAGAAAAATTTAGTAATTTGTTCAGGGTCATAGAGCTAGTAAATAGAGAGCCTAGACACAAGCATATGCATTTTGACTTCTTAAACATTTATGCAAATAGCACCTTTCATGTAAGAGATGAATTGTATTTAAGACTTTGTCTCTTGCTGTGTAGATACAAACACAATTTCTCAATCTTTCCTCCCTTTTTCTTTCATCCTATAGCCCTCACTTTTTAGCTAAACACATGCTCCTGCTAAAAATAAAATCTATTTCTCAGACTCCCTTACTGAAACTGCCCTATAGAATTTGTGTGATCACAAATAAGCTTTTATCTTGCTTAAGCCACTGTTGTTTTGTGACTTTTATGCTTGGTAAAATGACCTAATATTAACTGAACTACTCACTCTCCAACCAAAATGTTCTCTTTCCCTGAGGCTTTCATTAGTATCTGAGGGCTGATTTGCCAGAAAGAAACTCATCAGGTGATAAATTTCCCTCTCCAATTAGAGTACTAAAATAAGTCATGTTTGGAAACATTCTGAAGGGCAAATACAATCCTCAATTACATAAGGATACATAAAATTACATTGAAGTCTTATTTGGCAAAGATTGAGGGGGATATACAAATACTCTCTCCCTCTCTATGCTTCACCTAAGGAACATGAAGTTTCATCCATCCTTAAAACTAAATCAATAATAAAAACTTCCCTCCAAACTGCCTGTGTCCACCTTTACCAGTGCCCCCTTCCTTCTATCACTATACTTTTTCAAAAGCACACTTGCCATTTCTACTTTCCTTAACCTCACATCACGCTTCTATCCATCACAGTTAAAAACTGATAACCAAGTTTATCCATCCTTTGAAACCACCTCTTCCTCACACTTGCCTTTCCAACAAACTAATCACAGGTTTTACCACAACCAGTTGCCCCAAAAATGTCGTATTCCATCTCCACTTCTGTTAAAGAGTACTCTATGTACTCTTCCTAGTCAACATCAACCAACTGTATTTTCTCAACTATTATATATACATGTGTGTATGTGTGTGTATATATATATGTATATATACATACATACACACACACACACACACACACACAGTCAGCCTTTCCCAGGTTATATATATATATATGTGTGTATATATACGTGTGTATATACATATACACACACATATGTGTGTGTCAGTGTCCACATTGTCCATGTTATACATATACATATACATACATGAACATGTATACATATATACATACATATGTATGTATGTATGTCCACACATATATGTCCACATATATATGTATATACACATACACACACATGTACACACACACATATATAACCTGGGAAAGGCTGACTGTGTGTGTGTGTGTATATATACATATACATACATATACATACATATATATACATACACACACACACATATACAGTCAACCTTTCCCAGGTTACTAAGTACTCCAAATCCAAATTCTAACAATATGTAAGACATTGCCATCGACTATTTGCCAGTCCGACATGTCCAAAACAGAAGTGAATGATTAATATGGAAAAGGGACAATCACAGGCTAAGTTCATTCACAAACAAGATTTTTTTTGTTTTAAAAATATCAGCAAAGTTAACAACAATAATAAAACATGGAAAAAATAATTCATCATAACTATTATGATCAGTTATAATCATAACTTACTCCAGAAACAATAGCTTAACATTAGAAAATTCCATCCATTAATTTACCTATTATTAAAGAATAAAATTATGTCAATCACTCAGTAGAAACAGAAAAGTAAAGTGATAAAATTCAACATCCATTCCTGATTTTAAAACCTTAGAGCAAGGGGCGCCTGGCTGGCTCAGTCAGTAAGGCCTACAACTCTTGTTCTTAAGAGTTGTAACTCAAGTCCCACCTTGGGCAGAGGAGATTATTTAAAAAATAAAATCTTAAAAAAAATAAAACCTTAGAGCAAAGGAGAAAAAGAGACCTTTTTCAACCTAATCCAAAACCTAGAGCAAATAGCAATCTAAACAGTAAAACCTTAGAAGCAGTCCCTTCAAAATGAGGGAAATATGTAAGAAAGCTCACCATCCAAATTTTATTTGATTGTACTAGATGTCTTAGCCAGCAAAGTAAAAGATGAAAATGTTAAGAAACAGTTCAAAGTCTTCTGTCATAGATAATATGATTTATACATAGGAAACCCAAAGAACCTACAAATTATCAGAAATAAGAGTGCAGCAAGGAAGGGAAAAAAATGAACAGAAAGCAGACACCCAATAAACATCACTGCCTTTCCTTCCTACCCTTTTTGGGTCTCACCTTTCTAGACTCCAAGCATTCAAACTTCCACTGACACATTCCTTTCTCTTAAGGTAAAGCCACTGTTTACATCAGCTTTCATTCACACCCATTATTTCACTGCTAAGACTTCCAGGCCCTGTCTTCCAATTTAGATTTAAGAAGCATAAAAGCCCTTAAAGACTTTGTCAGATAACTTTTCTAAAGCATTAAAAGTGAGGAATTTTATCACAGTGACTCTTACTAATCTCCAAATTTTAATAACACTATGAGCTGACTAAAAAACATGCTGAATGAATCAAAAACATAATGCTATATTCCAAAAGATAAATGACAATGACCTATATGATAGGCCCTATATGATGGCCTTTAAAAAAAAAATTTTTTAAGATTTTATTTATTTGAGAGAGAGAGACAGAGCACAAGTGGGAGGAGGGGGAAGATAAGGGACAGAGAGAGAGGGAAAAGCAGATTGCCCATTAAGCAGGGCTCAGTCCCAGGACCCTGAATTCCAGGACCCTGAGATCATGACCTGGGCCACGGCAGCCACCCAACCAACTGAGCCATCCATGTATCCCATGATGGCTTTGTTCTTAATTATAAAATATTAACCTTTCAAATATCCTGTATTTTAAAAACACTCTAAAGAAACTTCAGGATCCAAGAAAGCACAACAAAAATCTGTGAGGTAATTATATAAATAGCTATTTGTGCACAATCATAGGCCAAGAATGGTTTTAGGAAACAACCATAAGATAGTCAGCAAGAGATACAAAATATACTAGAGTAAGAATATTCTACCGGGCTTAGTGACAAGTGCCTAGAAGAATTTAAGACCTTCCAAAAAGAAATGCCACTGCTTCAAGGTCATAAAGGTTGAACTCCTGAAACTCAAGCTAACTAAAAGATAAAACCATGCTAATTATTTTCCGAGGGTTATTCACAAATATGGTGTAGGATAATTCTTCACAGCAAATGAATGCATTCTACATGCACAGAACACACTACCATACAAATGACAAAGAACTTTCTGAATGTTACCCTTTTAAGCTAAACCGTGTACCTTCTGGTGTACTGATTTGTAGTTAAGAACCAAAAAGCATGAATTCTATCACATTTAGGTTCCCTATTCCGCAAGAGTGAATCCATTCTTAAGAAAACACATTAAAAGGAAAGCCCAACTGTTCATCAGTACAACTGGTCAGTCACCTGAAAAAAACTGAAAGAGATTCAAAGTGAAAAAAAATTCCCTGAGAAATCCAATGACCCTCAAATCTCCATACCAAATCCACTTACTCTGATCATGTGCACCCTATATAATACCAAGTTCTTTCATGTTCCCATTTTAATAATGCAGCTCATGAACCATCAACACAACTCACTGTCTCTATCTTAAATTTGGCAGATATAGGTCATCCATATGGTCATTTAAAAAAATTGTTTACAACAGAGAACTGTTATAGATCAATCTGACTACATTTTAGGGAATTTTAGTTTGAGTTAATTGTGATTTCAGATTAAATCACTAGTTATCAGTCACTGAATTAATTTCAGCTTAACTCAATAATAAAAAATATTTACCAAATGTGAGGGGCACTTAGCTAGGTGTAGGGAATACAAAGAAAAATAAAATATTATTTGCCCACAGGAGTTAACAATCCAATAAAAATGCAAACTAAGTAAATATAAAATGAGTGGATCACAAAAACATAAATAACTACAGGTGGTATACCAGGGACTTTAGGTTAGACTGAAGTAGTAAGATATCCACAGAAAAGGTATTCTCTAAGCACACGTATGCCTTGAGAAGATTTACATAGGAAAATAGCTTAGAAATGCATGATCTTCAGGGTACCTGGGTGGCTCAGTTGGTTAAGAGTCCTGACTCGGTTTTGGTTCAGATCACCATCTCTGGGTCAAGGGATTGGGCCTGAGGCCCGCATTAGGCTCTGCGCTCAGAGGTGACTCTGCTTGGGATTCTCTCTCCCTTCTCCCTCTGCCCCGCCCTGTTCCTCTCTAAAATAAATAAAAATAAATATTGGGAGTAAAAAAAAAAAAAAAAGAAAGAAAGAAATGCAAGATCTCCAAATCCAAATTAAAATGAAAAACATGAGTTTTCCAGGCAGATCAAGAAAATAAGGGCATGCTAGGCATAGAAGGGATAGTATGTAAAGATATGGAAGAAGTGACCCAACACCCCAGTTAGCAAATAAGTTGCTGTATCCACTAAATAATAGTGTGTGTGGTGGGAGGTGGTATGGTACAGTAGAGTAAAACAGACTGGACATAACAAGGAAGGTGGAGAGGACAAAATCTTAATTGAGCTTGCATTGCGTCCTGATGACAAAAGGAAGCCACTGAATGACATCTACTTGAAAATGGCATACCTCTTACTTAAATTTTTTAATTTTTTAATTTCTTATTTTTTATAAACATACATTTTTATCCCCAGGGGTACAGGTCTGTGAATTGCCCAGCTTACACACTTAACAGCACTCACTAAAGCACATACCCTCGCCAATGACCATAATCCCATAATCCCACCCCCCTTCTCCCAACCCCCCTCCCTCCAGCAACCCTCAGTTTGTTTTGTGAGATTAAGAGTCACTTATGGTTTGTCTCCCTCCCAATCCCATCTTGTTTCATTGATTCTTCTCCTACCCCCTAAGCCCCCATGTTGCATCACCACTTACTCATATCAGGGAGATCATATGATAGTTGTCTTTCTCCGCTTGACTTATTTCGCTAAGCATGATACGTTCTAGTTCCATCCACGTTGTCGCAAATGGCAAGATTTCATTTCTTTTGATGGCTGCATAGTATTCCATTCTGTATATATATCACATCTTCTTTATCCATTCATCTGTTGATGGACATCTAGGCTCTTTCCATAGTTTGGCTATTGTGGACATTGCTGCTATGAACATTCGGGTGCACGTGCCCCTTCGGATCATTACGTTTGTATCTTTAGGGTAAATACCCAGTAGTGCTATTGCTGGGTCATAAGGTAGTTCTATTTTCAACATTTTGAGGAACCTCCAAGCTGTTTTCCAGAGAGGTTGCACCAGCTTGCATTCCCACCAAGTATAGGAGGGTTCCCCATTCTCTGCATCCTCGCCAGCATCTGTCATTTCCTGACATTACTTTTAGCCATTCTGACTGGTGTGAAGTGATATCTCATTGTGGTTTTGATTTGTATTTCCCTGATGCCGAGTGATATGGAGCACTTTTTCATGTGTCTGTTGGCCATCTGGATGTCTTCTTTGCAGAAATGTCTGTTCATGTCCTCTGCCCATTTCTTGATTGGATTATTTGTACTTTGGGTTTGAGTTTGATAAGTTCTTTATAGATTTTGGATACGAGCCCTTTATCTGCTATGTCGTTTGCAAATATCTTCTCCGATTCTGTCCGCTGTCTTTTGGTTTTGTTAACTGTTTCCTTTGCTGTGCAAAAGATTTTGATCTTGGTAAAATCCCGATAGTTCATTTTTGCCCTTGCTTCCCTTGCCTTTGGCGATGTTCCTAGGAAGATGTTGCTGCGGCTGAGGTTGAAGAGGTTGCTGCCTGTGTTCTCCTCAAGGATTTTGATGGAGTCCTTTCTCACATTGAGGTCCTTCATCCATTTTGAGTCTATTTTCGTGTGGTGTAAGGAAATGGTCCAATTTCATTTTTCTGCATGTGGCTGTCCAATTTTCCCAACACGATTTATTGAAGAGGCTGTCTTTCTTCCATTGGACATTCTTTCCTGCTTTGTCAAAGATTAGTTGACCATAGAGTGGAGGGTCTATTTCTGGGCTTTCTATTCTGTTCCATTGATCTATGTGTCTGTTTTTGTGCCAGTACCATGCTGTCTTGATGATGACAGTTTTGTAATAGAGTTTGAAGTCCGGAATTGTGATGCCACCAACATTGGCTTTCTTTTTCAATATTCCTTTGGTTATTCGAGGTCTTTTCTGGTTCCATATAAATTTTAGGATTATTTGTTCCATTTCTTTGAAAAAGATGGATGGTACTTTGATAGGAATTGCATTAAATGTGTAGATTGCTTTAGGTAGCATAGACATTTTCACAATATTTGTTCTTCCAATCCAGGAGCATGGAACATTTTTCCATTTCCTTGTGTCTTCCTCAGTTTCTTTCATGAATACTTTATAGTTTTCTGAGTATAGATTCTTTGCCTCTTTAGTTAGGTTTATTCCTAGGTATCTTATGGTTTTGGGTGCAATTGTAAATGGGATTGACTCCTTAATTTCTCTTTCTTCTGTCTTGTTGTTGGTGTAAAGAAATGCATCTGATTTCTGTGCATTGATTTTATATCCTGACACTTTACTGAATTTCTGTACAAGTTCTAGCCATTTTGGAGTGGAGTCTTTTGGGTTTTCCACATATAGTATCATATCATCTGTGAAGAGTGATAGTTTGACTTCTTCTTTGCCAATCTGGATGCCTTTAATTTCCTTTTGTTGTCTGATTGCTGAGGCTAGGACTTCTAGTACAATGTTGAATAGCAGTGGTGATAATGGACATCCCTGCCGTGTTCCTGACCTTAGCAGAAAAACTTTCAGTTTTTCTCCATTGAGAATGATATTTGCAGTGGGTTTTTCATAAATGGCTTTGAGAATATTGAGGTATGTGCCCTCTATCCCTACACTTTGAAGAGTTTTGATCAGGAAGGGATGCTGTACTTTGTCAAATGCTTTTTCAGCATCTATTGAGAGTATCATATGGTTCTTGTTCTTTCTTTTATTGATGTGTTGTATCACATTGATTGATTTGCGGATGTTGAACCAACCTTACAGCCATGGAATAAATCCCACTTGGTCGTGGTGAATAATCCTTTTAATGTACTGTTGAATCCTATTGGCTAGTATTTTGGTGAGAATTTTTGCATCTGTGTTCATCAAGGATATTGGTCTAGAGCTCTCTTTTTTGATGAGATCCTTGTCTGGTTTGGGGATTAAGGTGATGCTGGCCTCATAAAATGAGTTTAAAAGTTTTCCTTCCATTTCTATTTTCTGGAACAGTTTCAGGAGAATAGGAATTAGTTCTTCTTTAAATGTTTGGTAGAATTCCCCCGGGAAGCCGTCTGGCCCTGGACTTTTGTTTGGAGATTTTTAATGACTGTTTCAATCTCCTACTGGTTATGGGTCTGTTCAGGCTTTCTATTTCTTCCTGGTTCAGTTGTGGTAGTTTATATGTTTCTAGGAATGCATCCATTTCTTCCAGATTGTCAAATTTGTCGGCGTAGAGTTGCTCATAGTATGTTCTTATAATTGTCTGTATTTTCTTTGGTGTTAGTTGTGATCTCTCCTTTTTCATTCATGATTTTATTTACTTGGGTCCTTTCTCTTTTCTTCTTGATAAGTCTGGCCAGGGGTTTATCAATTTTATTAATTCTTTCACAGAACCAGCTCCTAGTTTCATTGATTTGTTCTATTGTTTTTTTGGTTTCTATTTCATTGATTTCTGCTCTGATCTTTATGATTTCTCTTCTCCTGCTGGGTTTAGGGTTTCTTTCTTGTTCTTTCTCCACTTCCTTTAGGTGTAGGCATAGGTTTTGTACCTGAGACCTTTCTTGTTTCTTGAGAAAGGCTTGTACCACTACATATTTTCCTCTCAGGACTGCCTTTGTTGTGTCCCACAGATTTTGAACCGTTGTATTTTCATTATCATTTCTTTCCATGATTTTTTTCAATTCTTCTTTAATTTCCCGGTTGACCCATTCATTCTTTACAAGAATGCTGTTTAGTCTCCATGTATTTGAGTTCTTTCCAAACTTCCTCTTGTGGTTGAGTTCTAGCTTCAGAGCATTGTGGTCTGAAAATATGCAGGGAATGATCCCAATCTTTTGATACCTGTTGAGTCCTGATTTAGGACTGAGGATGTGATCTATTCTGGAGAATGTTCATGTGCACTAGAGAAGAATGTGTATTCTGTTGCTTTGGGATGAAATGTTCTGAATATATCTGTGATGTCCATCTGGTCCAGTGTGTCATTTACACCTTTATTTCCTTGTTTATCTTTTGCTTGGATGATCTGTCCATTTCAGTGAGGGGAGTGTTAAAGTCCCCTAGTATTACTGTATTATTGTTGATGTGTTTCTTTGATTTTATTATTGATTGGTTTATATAGTTGGCTGCTCCCACGCTGGGGGCATAGACATTTAAAATTGTTAGATCTTCTTGTTGGACAGACCCTTTGAGTATGATATAGTCTCCTTCCTCATCTCTTATTATAGTCTTTGGCTTAAAATCTAATTGATCTGATACAAGGATTGCCACTCCTGCTTTCTTCTGATGTCCATTAGCATGCGAAATCATTTTCCACCCCCTCACTTTAAATCTGGAGGTGTCTTCGGGTCTAAAATGAGTTTCTTGTAGGCAACATATAGATGGGTTTTGGTTTTTTTTTTATCCATTCTGATACCCTGTGTCTTTTGATTGGGGCATTTAGCCCATTAACATTCAGGGTAACTATTGAGAGATAGGAATTTAGTGCCACTGTATTGCCTGTAAGGTGACTTACTGTATATTGTCTCTGTTCCTTTCTGATCTACCACTTGTAGGCTCTCTCTTTGCTTAGAGGACCCCTTTCAATATTTTCTCTAGAGCTGGTTTGGTGTTTGCAAATTCTTTCAGTTTTTGTTTGTCCTGGAAGCTTTTAATCTCTCCTACTATTTTCAATGATAGCCTAGCTGGATATAGTATTCTTGGCTGCATGTTTTTCTCATTTAGTGCTCTGAATAGATCATGCCAGCTCTTTCTGGCCTGCCAGGTCTCTGGGGATAAGCCTGCTGCCAATCTAATATTTTTACCATTGTATGTTACAAACTTCTTTTCCCGGGCTGCTTTCAGGATTTTCTCTTTGTCACTAAGGCTTGTAAATTTTACAATTAGGTGACGGGGTGTGGGCCTATTCTTATTGATTTTGAGGGGCGTTTTCTGAACCTCCTGAATTTTGATGCTTGTTCCCTTTGCCATATTGGGGAAATTCTCCCCAAATATTCTCTCCAGTATACCTTCTGCTCCCCTCTCTCTTCTTCTTCTGGAATCCCAATTATTCTAATGTTGTTTCGTCTTATGGTGTCACTTATCTCTCGAATTCTCCCCTCATGGTCCAGTAGCTGTTTGTCCCTCTTTTGCTCAGCTTCTTTATTCTCTGTCATTTGATCTTCTATATCGCTAATTCTTTCTTCTGCCTCATTTATCCAAGCAGTGAGGGTCTCCATTTTTGATTGCACCTCATTAATAGCTTTTTTTATTTCAACTTGGTTAGATTTTAGTTCTTTTATTTCTCCAGAAAGGGCTTTTATATCTCCCGAGAAGGCTTCTCTAATATCTTCCATGCCTTTTTCGAGCCCGGCTAGAACCTTGAGAATTGTCATTCTGAACTCTAGATCTGACATATTACCAATGTCTGTATTGATTAGGTCCCTAGCCTTTGGTACTGCCTCCTTTTCTTCTTATTGTGGTGAATTTTTCCGCCTTGTCATTTTGTCCAGATAAGAGTATATGAAGGAGCAAGTAAAATACTAAAAGGATGGCAACAACCCCAGGAAAATATGCTTTAACCAAATCAGAAGAGATCCCAAATTGTGACGGGGGAGAAAGGGGATAAAAAGAGGTTCCGAAAGAAAGAAAAAAAAAAAAAAGAAAGAAAAGAATTAAAAAAAGAAAACGAATAAAGAAAAGTATAAAAAAGAAAAAAAAATATATGTATTAGATAAAGTAGTTAAAAAACGTTAAAAAAGAAAAGGGTAAGTTAAAAAATTTTTAGCAGAAGAAGAGAAAATAATGAAAAAGGAAAAAAAATTAAATTAACTGCAAAACTAAAGAATCATAAGGAGAAAGCCATGAGTTCCGTGCTTTGCTTTCTCCTCCTCTGGAATTCTGCTGCTCTCCTTGGTATTGAAACTGCACTCCTTGGTAGGTGAACTTGGTCTCGGCTGGATTTCTTGTTGATCTTCTGGGGGAGGGGCCTGTTGTAGTGATTCACAAGTGTCTTTGCCCCAGGCGGAATTGCACCGCCCTTACCAGGGGCCGGGCTGAGTAATCCGCTCGGGTTTGGTTTCAGGAGCTTTTGTTCCCTGAGCACTTTCCGTAGAGTTCCGGAGGACAGGAATACAAATGGCGGCCTCCTGGTCTCCAGCCCGGAGGAGCGGAGAGCCCAGGTCCCCACTCCTAAGTGCGCCCTCAAAGAACAGCGCCCAGTAACTCCCGTCTGCCTGACTTCTGGCCGTGCTCCGAGCTCACCAAGCCTGCGACCGGTTCAAGGTTACACCGAGCTGTGAGCTCACTGTCAGCTCTGTCTCTGTAGCCGGCTTTCCCATTCTAATACCTGTGAGCTCTGAGACACTCAAACACCCCTGATCCTTCTGTGACCCTGCGGGACCTGAGGCCACGCTGACCCCGCATGGGCTTCACCCCGGTTTAGCCTCTGGAGCAATTTCCCTCGGCAGAACAGACTTTTAAAAGTCCTGATTTTGTGCTCCGTTGCTTGGCCGCATGCTGGGAGCTGGCCCCTCCCCCCGGGGGTCTAGCTTCTAGCCATTTGGATTCACTTCTCCGCCCGTCCTACCTTTCAGAAAATGGTTGTTTTTCTGTTTCTAGAATTGCTGTACTTCTTTCTTCGATCTGCCGATGGATTTGTAGGTGTTTGCAATCTTTAGATAAGCTATCTAGCTGATCTCCTGCTAGCTGAAGTAGTCTCAGCATGCTACTTCTCCGCCATCTTGACTCCTCTCTAACTTAAATTTTAAAAACAAAAAAACAACGCCTCCGGAGGACTAATGCGAGGGAAAGGGAGTTAGGAAGGAAGATGAAACAGGAAATGGGAGTTAGGAGGTCACCCAAGCAAAAAATGATAAGGACCTAATAAAAATCCATCTAAAGCAGATATGGAGGGGCGCCTGGGAGGCTCAGTGAGTTAAAGCCACTGCCTTCAGCTCAGGTAATGATCTCAGGATCCTAGGATCGAGCCCCGCATCAGGCTCTCTACTCAGCAAGGAGCATGCTTCCCTTCCTCTCTGCCTGCCTCTCTGCCTACTTGTGATCTCTGTTAAATAAATAAAATCTTAAAAAATTAAATAAATAAAGTAGATATGGAGAAGCGGGACCAAATATCAGAGACCTTAGAAAGGCAGGACCAATAATAATGTTAAGTAAGTAATTAAACATCAATGGGAAAAGGGAGTTATAGGACAGATTTTTCACTCTACTGACTGGATAAAAAGGGGTAAGCGTTAACAGAAACTAGAGAAAAAGTTGACCTGGAGTAAAGGAAAAAGTGAGAAAGAAATGAGTAAGTATGGTTTTACACACGCTGTGTTTAAAAAGCCAACAAAGCAGGGGGGCCTGGGTGGTTCAGTGGGTTAAGCGTCTGTCTTTGGCTCAGGTCATGATCTCAGGGTCCTGGGATTGAGCCCTACATAGGGCTCTCTGCTCAGCAGGGAGCCTGCTTCCGCCTCTCTGCCTGCCTCTCTGCCGGCTTACGACCTCTGTCTGTCAAATAAATAAATAAAATATTTAAAAAAAAAAAAACCAACAAAGCAAGCACATTAAGATCTCCAGGGCTTTCGATATGCATTCAGAAAATCATCAGCCTATAGGAGGAGCCAGCTCCCACTTAACTGTCCACTTATATGGGTGAATTTTATGGTATGGAAAGTAAACGTCATAAAGATGTTTATTAAAAAGCAGGAGTAGTTATGCAGATATCAGACAGCAGTCTGCAGAGCAGGGATAAAGAGGGTTTTATTATAATAACAGGGTCAATACATCAAGAGAATATAGCAAGAGAATATAAAAGAATGTAAACATCACACATCAGAGGGTTTCAAAATATATGAAGCAAAACTGACAGAAAAAAAAAGGAAAAACAGACAAATCCACAGCATATTAGGCAAATCCAACACCATTCACTCAATAACTCATAAAAGAAGAAGGAAAATCAGTAAGGACATAAAAGATACACAATACAGCTTCAACCAACCTGACCTAAATAACATTTATAAAAACACACTACCCAACAACAGCAAAATGCACATTCTGTTCAAATGCAAACAGAATATTCACCAACACAGACCATTTTCTGACCTGTAAAACAAGCCTTAATAAATTGAAGAGGATTCAAACAATATAGAGTATGTTTTTTGCTATACAAGGATTAAAGTGGCAATCAATAACATGAAGGGATCCAGATAATCTCCAAATATTTGAAAGTTGAATTATACATCTCTCAATAATTAAGAATCAAAAAGAAATCAAAAGTGACACTAGATGACTACAGTGGTGGCTGCATGTAAGTGTGTATAAATTAAACACTACTGAATATACGCTCAAATGGCTGAGTTGTATGGTGTGTGAATTCGATCTCAATAAAGCTATTTTTTAAAAAATTAAATTAGAAAGTGGCTTGAACTAAAAGAAAATGCTAATATCAAAATTTGTAGGCGAAGCTCAAGGAATCCTTACAGTAAATTCACAGCACTAAATGCCAGCGTGAAGAAAAGAAGGTTACAGGAACAGTTCTAGCATAACCAATCCAAATTAGAAAGATCTCATATGAAGGACCTCAGGTTCAAACTTAATAGAAAAAAAAGTTAGCAGATAAAAGGAAATAACAAAAGTGAAAAGAAATAAAAGAGAAAACTGAAGATTGAGCAAAACCAATAAAACAAAGAGTTACTCTAAGATTTTTTAAAACAGGTAAATTTCTGAGAACACTGATAAGAAGAGGGAAAAAGAAAGCCACAAATTATAATAACTGGAACAGAAGCAGCAGCATAACTACAATACTACAAATATTAATGTCGGAGGCAGGCCCCTGGCCAGGGCGGCCTCCGCCATTAAAAGATGGCGCCTGGCTAGTTGCCAGGTTAGGATTGCCTCGTGAGACTAAGTGGAAGCCCAAAGAGGAAGTAAACAGCATTGGTTGCTAGCGAAGTTGTTCGTTTAGGTGCACAGCCTGATTCGCTCCCTCCTGTACCCTGCTCGCTGATTGGTCATGTAAGCGTATATAAGTGTGTAGACTTGCGGAAATAAAGAGAGAGAAGATGCATCCGAACCAGGGCGTCTTGTCGTCCTTGCGCGTTGAGGGCGATAAATGGCGCCGGCACCCGGGAACTAAATAAAGGAATCTTGCAAGGTAATCCGCAGGAAAGCAGGAAGTAAAGGTTCGCAGGTAAGCGGGGACATTAGCCATGTTCAAAAGTGGAAATTCCGCGGTAAAGCGGGGAGTAAAAATAGAAAAACCTTGCAAGGGAGAAGTCCGCAGGTATGCGGGGTAAAACCATGACAAAGGTGGTGGGAAACTTGTACAAGACCGCAACAAGAAGCGGGGCAGCCATAGAGCCAGGATTTTCTTATCGAAACCGCAGGTAAGCAGGGAAGGGACCACGATCAAAGTGGTGGGAATCTTATGCAAGTCCGCAATAAGAAGCGGGGCGGCATTAGAGCCGGGATTTAGCGAGTCCGCGATAAGAAGCGGGGCGGCCTTAGAGCCGGGATTTAGCGAGTCCGCGATAAGAAGCGGGGCGGCCTTAGAGCCGGGATTAATTTGTACAAGTCCGCAATAAGAAGCGGGGCGGCCTTAAAGCCGGAATTTAGCGGCGAGTCTTTAATGTCCACGTCTGTTGTCTGTGTGTTCATAATGGGATCTGAAGTATCTCAAGTGCGGTTGGAAGGGTCTTTAGAAGACCTGCTGAAAGCCAATGGAACTCCACTAAAAGCAAAAACTGCTCGGGCCTTCTTGAATACGGTGGAAAAGGCGGCTCCATGGTTCCTAGATGAAGGCTTGCTAAACATACCTCAATGGGACCACTTAGGGGAGGATTTGAAGAAACAGGACAATAAAACGCCTTTGCCACCCAGGACCCTGGCAATATGGACCTTAGTCCGGGGATGCCTGGTGGGGCCTAAACCCAAATGTGAATCAGCTCTACAAGAGGGAGCAGAGGCATTGGAGGAAGTGAAAGAGGAGAATTTGTCTTTGCCATTGAGGACCTGGTGCAACAGGTGAGACATTATCCTAAGCTGTTCCATGTGAATGCTTTAACTCTTGGTCTCAAATTTAACATAACAAAAGCACAGGCACTGGACATAGTAGTCTCCTGCAGAAATTGCGTGATCTTACTACCTGCACCGTCCTTGGGAGTTAATCCTAAGGGTTTGTTACCTAATCATATATGGCAAATGGATGTCACACATGTTTCAGAATTTGGAAAGTTAAGATATGTTCATCTCTGTAGATACCTGCTCTGGAATAATTTTCGCCTCAGTGCATACGGGGGAAAAATCCAGAGATGTTATCGCCCATTGCCTACAGGCTTTTGCGGCATGGGGAAAGCCACGCCAATTAAAGACAGATAATGGTCCAGCCTATAGCCCACAACCCTTTAAAGCCTTCCTACAACAACCTGACATTGACTTGATACATGGAATACCCTATAACCCACAAGGACAAGGTGTTGTGGAGCGCGCGCATCTTACAATAAAAAATGCGCTTTATAAACAAAAAGGGGGAATAGGGGACACCTTCAGGTCCCCTAAAGATAAGCTCAACACCATTCTCTTTATTTTGAATTTTTTAACGTCGCACAAAACTGGTAAATCAGCTGCAGACAGACATGCAAGTGATGCTGCTGCTTCCCCTAAGCCTTTAGTACTTTGGAAGGACATCCTCACAGGAAAGTGGAATGGACCAGATCCAGTGTTAGTATGGAGTAGGGGTTCTGTATGTGTTTTTCCACAGGAAAAGGAGGCTCCAATTTGGATCCCAGAGCGGCTGGTGCGTGCAGCCTTGCCTCCAAACACCAGTCATGATGCTGAAGATGCTGATGATAACTCTGGGGATGCTACACCTCCTGTGGCAGACTCAAGCCAGAGAGCTGTGAGCAGTGGTTAAAGCATGGCTATATCCTTTACCAGTGACTAACTCGTCTCTCATATTCCTTCCTCTTCCTTTGATGCATGGCAGGTCTGTAACTTGGTAGGAGCATGTACTGATATCTCAGCAGTGTCCATGTTAAATGGTGGCAAATCCCTCAACTGTTCTTATAAACAAAATGACTCTAGTACCTTTGAGACAACAGTTAATGTGTCTTGTCCCAATAATATTACTTATCAGCCCACTCCCATATGCGTCTCGCCACCATTCCTTTTCCTCGTAACAAATGCTAGCGAGCTGAATGATACGCTGAATTGCACTAAGAATTGCTATCTTTCCCAGTGCTGGAATGTCACGGCCTTCAAGCTGGCTGTGATTATGCGTATCCCTACCCATGTTCCTATCCCAGTTTCCATTCCAGAGAACAAGTTACCGGTGGTGCTATCCAGAAAGAAGAGAGATTTTGGTATCACAGCCACCGTTGTGACAGCATTGGCTATATCTACAGCAGCTGCCACTGCAGCAGCAGTCTCGCTTGCTGCAACTATACCCACTGTGGAAGCTGTGAACACCCTTGCAGAAGGAACGGCGGCTGCCCTTCAAACACAGACTCAGATCAATGCACATCTGCAAGCAGGAATCCTGATAGTCAACCAGAGAGTAGATTTGGTTCAAGAACAAGTGGACATATGGGGGGCCCTATTGGGACTGGGATGTATAGTACCCTTCCTGGCAATTTGTGTAACTCCCATAGCCTATACTAATATGAGTGACTTACAGAATGTCTCCCGACAGCTCTCCCAATACTTGCGGGGTAATTAGTCCGCAGAATTCCAAAATTATACTCAGCACCTGCTACTAGGAATAACAAGGATAAATAACACCAGAGTTGAGCTTGCAACCCTCCCAGACATAATCAAAACATTGCAAGATGTGTTAACCTTTATGAAACAATGGGCTAGGGTAATTGGTCTGATGATAATCCTAGTAGTGGGCTTGATTCTGCTAGTAAGGAAACTGCAAATTTGGAGGCGACAGCAACCTAAGCAACAGCAAGCCATGGTGCAGGCCTTGTCAGCCATCGAGGCTGGAACATCCCCCCAAGTGTGGCTAAGCATGCTGGATCGGTAGTCAACAACGCGTAAGATTGGTGGGGGAAATATACCAACCTAAGACAGGACGCAGATCATTGATATCTGCCGTCTGATGACGGGTAAGGATATTCCCCGCCACTGACAACCTAAGACAGGCACGATCCCTGCCATAAAAGAAAAAAGGGGGAGATGTCGGAGGCAGGCCCCTGGCCAGGGCGGCCTCTGCCATTAAAAGATGGCGCCTGGCTAGTTGCCAGGTTAGGAGTGCCTCGTGAGACTAAGTGGAAGCCCAAAGAGGAAATAAACAGCATTGGTTGCTAGCGAAGTTGTTCGTTTAGGTGCACAGCCTGATTCGCTCCCTCCTGTACCCTGCTCGCTGATTGGTCATGTAAGCGTATATAAGTGTGTAGACTTGCGGAAATAAAGAGAGAGAAGATGCATCCGAACCAGGGTTCTTGTCGTCCTTGCGGGGCGAGGGCGATATATTAAAATTATAGTAAGGGACTATTTTTCACAAGGTTACACCAAAAACTCTGTAACTTATATTCCTTGCTTAAAAAAAAACAAATACTCCAGTGGACTCAAGAGGACCTAGACTACTACCTAAATAGCCAATATCTATGAAAGAAACTGAATATATACATAAAACTTTCCAGAGAACTCCACAGTTCACATGATTTCACTGGCAAACTCCACCAAGCAGGGAAGAATCAGTATCAGTTCCTCAGAAACTCATGAAACTGAAGAGGGTATACTTCTCTACTCATTTCATGAGGGCATTATTCTGATACCAAACCAGATAAAAATAAGAAATAACCACTCCTCGTGAACACAGAAAAGCACTTCTATGATTTAAAAAAATAGTAATAACTGGAGTTAAAATTCAAAAATCAAGTGATGCAAGTCACCATGTTAACAGACTTTTGAGAAATGACTATATGATCATCTCAGTAGATAAGAATTTGGCAAAATCCAATTCTTGTTCCTGATTAAAAAATAAAACCCCAAGCAAACTAAGAATGTAATGCAACATCCTAATCCAATAAAGGGCATCTATGAAAAACCTACGGCTAACATCATCCTTTTTTTTTTTTTAAATAAATTTTTTTTTTAAGATTTTACTTATTTATTTGACAGAGAGAGAGATCACAAGTAG
Organism: Mustela putorius furo; assembly: GCF_011764305.1. Lineage (NCBI taxonomy): Eukaryota > Metazoa > Chordata > Mammalia > Carnivora > Mustelidae > Mustela > Mustela putorius. The sequence goes on from NW_025421424.1 coordinate 4,576,947, forward strand.
GCAGAGAGGCAGGCAGAGAGAGTGGGGGAAGAAAGCTCCCTACGGAGCAGAGCCAGATGTGGGGCTCAATCCCAGGACCTTGAGATCATGATGTGAGCTGAAGGCAGAGGCTTAACCCACTGAGCCACCCAGGCGCCCCAGCTAACATCATCTTTAATGGTGAAAGGCAGAATGCCTCCTCCTGAAGATAAGGAACAAGGGAAGCATGCTCACTCTCACTACTTCAATTCAAAAATGCATTAGAGACTCCAGCCAGTGCAAAAGGGCAAGAAAAAATAAGCAACCAGTTCACAGAGAAGGAAGTAAAACTGCATTTATTCACGGACAGGACTGGAGAAACTATAACTAACTCTAATCATTTTGCACCTTTCAGACTATGCACATGCTAACTACCCCTCCTCTGGAATATTCTCTGTTCTGCACTGATGAGCTCATATGCATTTATAAAAATCCCACTATCAATATCCAGCATTCTCTATACTCCCCACAACAAGTGACACAGAACACTATGAATTTCAAGTGTATTAACATGCTGATTTGATAGAACTATATACGGCAAAATGATAACCACCCAGCATCAGCTAACATCTCCATCATGTCATACATTATCATTTCTTATTTGTGATAAGAACATTTAAAATCTACTCTCTTAACAACTTTCAAGTATGTAATACTGGTAAATATAATCACCATACTATATATTAGATCCCCAGAATGTGTTCATCTTATAACTTTAAGTTTGTACTCTTTAACCAACATCTCCCCATTTCCCCCACTCCAGCCCCCAACAACCACAATTTTAAGTTTCTGTTTCCATGATTTTGGACTTTTTATATTCTACTTATAAGTGATATATTTGCTTTCTCTGTCTGACTTACCTCACTAAGCATATGGCAGTATGTCCTTTGAATGTCCTTTCACATGGAATAATAACATTCCACTGTGTGTATACATATATCTTCTTCACCCACATACCCAAACTGACAAGCACTTACATTGCTACCATATCTTGGTTATGGTGAGTAATACTACAGTGAACATGGGAATGCCAATATCTTGTTTTTAATATGCTTTTTTTTTATTAACATATAATGTATCATTAGCCCCAGCGGTACAGGTCTGTGAGTCACCAGGTTTACACACTTCACAGCACTCACCATAGCACACATCTTCCCTAATGTCCATAACCCCACCACCCTCTCCCTACCTGGCAACCCTCAGTTTGTTTTGAGAGATTAAGAGTCTCTTATGGTTTGTCTCCCTCCTGATTCCATCTTGTTTCATTTATTCTTTTCCTACCCTCTAAACCCCCACATTGCCTCTCAACTTCCACGTATCAGGGAGATCATATGATAACTGTCTTTCTTCGACTGACTTATTTCGCTAAGCATAATACCCTCTAGTTCTTTTCCACGTCGCAAATGGCAAGATTTCATTTCTTTTGATGGCTGCACAGTATTCCATTATATATATATACATCTTCTTTATCCATTCATCTGTTGATGGACATCTAGGTTCTTTCTATAGTTTGGCTATAGTGGACATTGCTGCTATAAACATTCAGGTGCACATGCCCCTTCAGATCACCACGTTTATATCTTTAGGGTAAATACCCAGTAGTGCGATTGCTGGGTTGTAGGGTAGCTCTATTTTCAACTTTTTGAGGAACCTCCATTCTGTTTTCCAGAGTGGCTGCACCAGCTTGCATTCCCACCAACAGTGTAGGAGGGTTCCCCTCTCTCCACATACTCACCAATACCTGTCATTTCCTGACTAGTTAACTTTAGCCATTCTGACTGGTGTGAGGTGGTATCTCATTGTGGTTTTGATTTGTATTTCCTTTATGCTGAGTGATGTGGAGCACTTTTTCATGTGTCTGTTGGCTATCTGGATGTCTTCTTTGAAGAAGTATCTGTTCATGTCCTCTGCCCATTTCTTGATTGGATTATTTGTACTTTGGGTGTTGAGTTTGATAAGTTCTTTATAGATTTTGGATACTAGCCCTTTATCTGCTATGTCGTTTGCAAATATCTTCTCCCATTCTGTCAGTTGTCTTTTGGTTTTGTTAACTGTTTCCTTTGCTGTGCAAAAGCTTTTGATCTTGATGAAATCCCAATAGTTCATTTTTGCCCTTGCTTCCCTTGCCTCTGGCAATGTTCCTAGGAAGAAGTTGCTGCAGCTGAGGTCAAAGAGGTTGCTGCCTGTGTTCTCCTCAAGGATTTTGATGGATTCCTTTCTCATATTGAAGTCCTTCATCCATTTTGAGTCTATTTTCGTGTGTGGTGTGAGGAAATGGTCCAGTTTCATTTTTCTGCATGTGGCTCTCCAATTTTCCCAACACCATTTGTTGAAGAGACTTTTTTCCTTTGGATATTCTTTCCTGCTTTGTTGAAGATTAGTTGACCATAGAGTTGAGGGTCTATTTCTGGGCTCTCTATTCTGTTCCATTGATCTATGTGTCTGTTTTTGTGCCAGTACCACGCTGTCTTGATGATGACAGCTTTTAATAGAGCCTGAAGTCTGGAATTGTGATGCCACCAACTTTGGCTTTCTTTTTCAATATTCCTCTGGCTATCTGAGGTCTTTTCTGGTTCCATATACATTTTAGGATTATTTGTTCCATCCATTTCTTTGAAAAAAATGGATGGGATTTTGACAAGGATTGCATTAAATGTGTAGATTGCTTTAGGTAGCATAGACATTTTCACAATATTTCTTCCAATCCATGAGCACAAAACATTTTTCCATTTCTTTGTGTCTTCCTCAGTTTCTTTCATGAGTACTTTATAGTTTTCTGAGTACAGATTCTTTGCTTCTTTGGTTAGGTTTATTCCTAGGTATCTTACGGTTTGGGGTGCAATTGTAAACGGGATTGACTCCTTAATTTTTCTTTCTTCTGTCTTCTTGTTGGTGTAAAGAAATGCAACTGACTTCTGTGCATTGATTTTATATCCTGACACTACTGAATCCCTGTACAAGTTCTAGCAGATTTGGAGTGGAGTCTTTTAGGTTTCCCACATACAGTATCATATCATCTGCAAAGAGTGATAGTTTGACTTCTTTGCCGATTTGGTTACCTTTAATTTCTTTTTGTTGTCTGATTGCTGAGGCTAGGACTTCTAGCACTATACTGAATAGTACTAGAATAGGTGATAATGGACATCCCTACCGTGGTTCCTGACCTTAGCAGAAAAGCTCTCAGTTTTTCTCCACTGAGGGTGATATTCGCTGTGGGTTTTTCATAGATGGCTTTGATGATAGTGAGGTATATACCCTCTATCCCTACACTGTGAAGAGGTTTTTTTTGTTTTTTTTTTTTCTTGAGATTTTATTTATTTGACAGAGAGAGATCACAAGTAGACAGAGAGGCAGGCAGAGAGAGAGAGAAGGAAGCAGGCTCCCTGCTGAGCAGAGAGCCCGATGCAGGACTCGATCCTAGGACCCTGAGATCATGACCTGAGCTGAAGGCAGCAGCTTAACCCACTGAGCCACCCAGGCACCCCTGTGAAGAATTTTTTTTTATTGTTTTATTTTATTGTTTTTTAATTGATTATTTTTTATATTAATTTATTTTCAGAAAAACAGTATTCATTATTTTTTCACCACACCCAGTGCTCCATGCAATCCGTGCCCTCCATAATACCCACCACCCGGTAACCCAACCTCCCACCCCCCTGCCACTTCAAACCCCTCAGATTGTTTTTCAGAGTCCATAGTCTCTCATGGTTCACCTCCCCTTCCAATTTCTCCCAACTCCATTCTCCTCTCTAACACCCCCTGTCCTCCATGCTATTTGTTATGCTCCACAAATAAGTGAGACCATATGATAATTGACTCTCTCTGCTTGACTTATTTCACTCAGCATAATCTCTTCCAGTCCCGTCCATGTTGCTACAAAAGTTGGATATTCGTCCTTTCTGATGGAGGCATAATACTCCATAGTGTATATGGACCACATCTTCCTTATCCATTCGTCCGTTGAAGGGCATCTTGGTTCTTTCCATAGTTTGGCGACCGTGGCCATTGCTGCTATAAACACTGGGGTACAGATGGACCTTCTTTTGAAGAGTTTTGATCAAGAAAGGATGCTGTACTTTGTCAAATGCTTTTTTCAGCATCTATTAAGAGTATCATATGGTTCTTGTTCTTTCTTTTAGGGAATGCCAATATCTTAAGATCCTGCTTCCATTTCCTGTCAATGTACACCCAAAAGTGCAACTGCTGGATCTTCTTATGGTAGGTGATTTTGCTTTTCTGAGGAACCTCCATAACATTTCCCATAGTGGTCATACCAATTTGTATTCCCAACAACAGTGTACAAGGCATCCCTTTTCCCCACTATTCTCACCAACACTTGTTATCTTGTCTTTTTGATAAAAACCTCTAGCACCTGAAGTGATATTTCATTATGCTTTTGATTTGCATTTCCCTACGGATTAGTGATATTAAGCATTTTTCACATATCTTTTGGCCACTTATAGGTCTTCTCTGGGGAAAAAAAAAAGTCTATTCCTTTCCCCTGCCCATTTTTTAGTTGCATTGTTTGCTTTTCTGCTACTGAGTTGCAGGAGTTCTTTATATAGTTTGGCTATTCCTTTATCAGCAATAAAATTTCCAAGTATTTTTGCCCATTCCTTAGGTCACCTTTTCATTTTGGATTAATGTTTCTCTTGCTGTCCAGCTTTTCAGTTTGATATAATCCAGGTATTAATGTTTGCTTTTGTTGCTTGTGCTTTTAGCCATTTCCAAAAAAAATCACTGTCAATGACAAATGTCAAGGATCTTTTCTTGTTTTCTTCTACAGGTTTGATTGTTTCAGGTCTTATGTTTAAGTCTACAGTCCACTTTGACCTAATTTTTATGAGTGGTGTAAGTCCATTTTTATAAGTGGTATATGTGGTTATCAAGTTTTCCCAGCACCACTTATTGAAGAGACTATCCTTTCCCACTGAATATTCTTGACTCTCTTGTATAATATTGTGAGGGTTTACTTCTCTTGATTCTGCTCCATTTGTCTATGTGTCCATTTTTATGCCAGGACCATACTGTTTTGATTGATTACTATAGCTCTGTAGTATAAAGTTTAAAGCTTTCTTCTTTCTTAGGATTGCTTTGGCTATTCAGTGTCTTTTGTGGTTCCATATGAATTTTAGAAGTGTTTTCTCTAATTCTGTGAAAAAATGCCAGTAGAATTCTGATAGGGATTGCACTGACTGTATAGATGGCTTGAAGTGGTACAGACATTTTAACAATATAATTCTTTCACTCTATGAGCAGGGGTATCTCTCCAATCTCTTTTATCAAAATCCTGTAGTTTCCTTTGACAGATTTTTCACCTCCTTGGTTAAATTTATTCCTCAGTATTTTATCCTTTTTGATGCTATTGTGAATGGGTCTGTTTTACTTCTTTTTCAGATTGTTTGTGTATAGAAACATAACTGATTCCTACATGTTTATTTTATATCCTGCAATTTTCCTGAATTCGCTGATTATTTCTAACTTTTTTACGGTGCAGTCTTTAGAGGTTTTCTAATACATAAGATGGTATCATCTGAAAAGACAATTGTATTTCTTCCTTCCCAATTTGGATGCCTTTTATTTAGTTTGCCTGCTTGCCCTGGCTACAATTTCCAGTACTATGTTGAATAGGAGTGATGAGTAAGGAGTCTTGCCTTATTCCTGATCTTAAAGGAAAAGCTTTCAATCTTCCACTGTTGAATTGATAGCTATATGCTTATAATATATGGCTTTTATTATGCTGAGGCATGTTCCTTCTATACCCAATTTACTGCGAGTTTTTATCATGAAAGGATGCTGTATTTTGTCAAGTGCTTTTTCTGCATCTATTGAGATAATCATATGACTTATCTTTCATTCTATTAATGCAGTGTATCGCATGTATTGATTCACATTGTGGGGGCCACCTTTGCATCCAGGAACAAATCCCATCTGATCATGGTGTGTGATACTTTTAATGTGAGACTGAATTTGGTTTGCTAATACTTTATTGAGATTTCTGCAGTTTTTTTCATCAGGGATATTGGCCTGCAGTTTTCTTTACTTGGAGTGCCCCCTGTCTGGCTTTGAAATCAGGATAATGCTCCTCTTATTAAATAAGTCTGGGAGTATTCCCTCCTCTTCAATATTCTGAAGAGTTCGAGAAGAACTGCTCACCTTAATCTTTCCTTAAATGTCTGGTAGAGTTCACCCATGAAACTCTCTGGTCCTGGGTTTTTCCTTGTTTTATTATTACTGATTCAAATTTCCTCTTTCTTCATGATTCAGATTTGATAGATTGTATGTTTCCAGGATGTATCAATTTCTTCTCCATTATCCAGTGTGATGGCATTTATTTCTCTTATCCTTTGTATATCTGCAGTATCAGTTGTGTCCTCTTTAATTTCTTGATTTTATTTGTGCCTTCTCTTTTGTGCTTAGCAGTATAGCTGAACACTTGTCCGTTTTATCTTTCCAAAAACACAGCTCTTAGTTTGGCTGATCCTTTCTATTGGTTTTCTGGTCTCCATTTCAGTTCCTTTTGCTCTCATCTTTTTGATTTCTTCTCCTGCTAGCTTTAGGCTTCATTGTATTGTTTGTTTGTTTTAGTTCCTTGAAATGTAAAGTTAGACTATTTATTTAAAAATCTTTTTTTCCCTTAATATGTAGGGGCTTGTCACTATAAATGTCCCTCTCAGAACTGCTTTTGCAGCATCCCGTAAGTTTTTGATATGTTGTATTTCCATTTTCATATGTTTCAAGGTATTTTTGGATTTCCCTTTGGACATCTTTAATCCACTGACCAAGTGTTGCTGAATTTCAACATATTTATGAATTTTCCGGCTTTTGTTCTGTAATTGATTTCTAGTTTCAGACCACTGTTATTGAAAAAAGATACCTGGTATGATTTCAATATTCTTAAACTTATTAAGACTTGTTTTGTGACTTACCATATGATCTATGCTGGAAAATGTTCTATGTACACTTGAGATGGATAGGTATTCTGCCCCCTCCTCCCTCTCTTCTTTTGTAACACCAATAATTTGCAAATTGGTTCTTCTGATAGTATCCCAAAGATTAGATAGGTTTACTTCACTTTCTCATCTTTCTTTTTATTCTGTTTCACCTGTATAATTTCAAAGCTTCTGTCTTCTAACAGAATCATTCTTTTGCTTGGTCCATTCTGATACTGATTCTCTCTACTACATTCTTCCTTTCTTTCATTAAAGTCTTAAGCTCCAGATTTGGTTCTTTCTTATGATTTCTATCTCTTTGTTAAATTTCTCATTTTGCTCACGTATTGATTTTGTCCAATTTCATTGTTTTCTCATAGCTCACTCACTTTTCTTAAAACAGCTTTTTTTGAATTTTTTATCGGTTATTCATAGATCTCCATGTCTTTGGGTTTAGTTACTGAAGTCTATAGTGATCACTTGGTGGTGTCGTGTTTCCCTGGTTCTTCATGTTCTTTGGGAGTTTCTGCATTGCTCTCTTTGCAGCTTAAGTATCAGCACCTCTTCTAGTCTGTACCAGCTGCCTTCTGGGGATAACAAATATACCTTTCATCAGCCCTGTTGGAAATTCTGAGGCTTTCTCAGACTTTCTATAGATATACCTGTTTCATACTTCTTGTTTCCATCTGTGGCAGAATTCTCATTTTGTATGCCTTTTCTCAAACCTACAATGCACCAGGCGGAGTACTGACTGCCTCTTTCGTTTTTCTAAGGGTGGCGCTACAGCACAAGTGTGTGCTCTCTCCCTGAGCCACAGGTTTAGGCTGCCTTCAGGAGCTCAAAGACCTGGCTGCATAGTGGGAGGAAGTATAAGGCACAGGGGATGTTAAGGGCCTCCCATGGGACAGCTGAGGGAATCTACAGGCAAGGCTTTTCCAGCAACTCAGGGGAAAGTTCTTGATGGGAGTCCGTGAGGCAGTTAAGAGCATCTACATCCCTTGAACGTCCAAGAGTCCTATCTGCCACTATCCCAGTCCTTCGTCACATCTCAGCCCGGGAGCTCCCAATTTAGCACTCTAGATGGGACGAGAGAGAAATGCACCTCTTTTTTTTTTTTTTTTTTTAAAGATTTTATTTATTTATTTGACAGAGAGAAATCACAAGTAGATGGAGAGGCAGGCTGAGAGAGAGAGAGGGAAGCAGGCTCTCTCTTGAGCAGCATCCAGCATAGCTGGGAAAGCTGGATGTTCACTTACCCATTCCTCCTCTCCCCCGTGGAAAAATCCTGGGCTGAGATGGGCTCTGGTCCAAAGCTGTGCTACTTTGCAGGAGGGCTGAATCAGGTAAGGCCAAGCTGTTTCTTTTACCCACTCCAGTAAGGCCAAACTCCTCCATTTTTTTGCTCCCACAGAGCGCTGGAACTTCTCTTCTAGAAACCTGGATGCCCACCAAGCCTCTCTTGTCCATGGGTGACTATCTTAGTGTTCTGCAGGGGCTTTAGCCTGCAGCTGAGGAAGGCTAGAGCCAGGTCACAGGCCATTTGACAGGGTCCACAGCCAGGACAAAGGTCTCTTTGCCTATTATCTGATGCACGGGTGGGAAAGACTCCTCCTGGTTCCTTTGGTGTATAGTGCTAACTGCAAAGCCCCCACAAAAGCACTTCTGTTCATGGATAGATGCTGATGGTGGTGGAGGACAAAAATGAGGGACATCTTCTGTAGCCATGATGCTAACATCACTCTTCCCATAGCCCTTTATTTATAAATCTTATTTTCATATTTATCATTTTTCTCTAAGTTCGCTAAACTTTTTAAGTCTACGGCATTATCTTACTCTATGTTATATTCCCACTCTTTGAAACCACTATTCAATAAATATTGACGAATAAATGAATGAATGAATGATCACATTGAAAGCCACCGTAATCTCCATGTTTCTCAGACCCTGTTGTTTCCTGCTGGTCATCTATGTTGATCATACTATTTCATCCCTCAACAATGAATGATCCCTTCATGTGATCATTCTGATTACCATCTCTCTCTCATGTATCTTGTTTTTAACCCAACCAATTTTCACGATTTATTCTGAAGGACAAAAAACCCCACATTTTGTCAATTTACAAACCTCTCCCTTGAAGTTTTGCTATACTGATTACAATCTAGGCACAGACAGTGTGGACGCATAGACAACCACATCACACATGCAAAAATCCACTATAAAACAAACCTTACAAGAAATTCAAAGTGTTTTCTTATCATTTAAAAGTACGTAACAAAGAAATAGTAAAATCTCTATCCCAGAATAAAGATTCTAAATACGACAAAACCTGGTCATCCTGCAATGAATCAGAAACCGAAAACAGGTATATAACTCAAAAGAAAAAGAAGAAACTATTATGTACACAGTAAGTCACAGCCTCTTCTTTCTTTCAGCTTCAATATTTTATAAGACTTTTATTTCATAATGTGCTTTCGTCTTAGAAGGTGACTTAGTATTTTAAATAGTCCTTTTAACTGGCTGAAAAAGTATAAAGAATAAAAGTTGATGGTTTTCTGACTATTATAAAGATCCTCTCCACAAAAAATCATTATCATCAAAAAGTAACCATTAAATGGAGAGAAGCTGGAGACAACACTAATATGATAAACTGATTATAAGAAATCATCAAATCATATACATGCCCCTATGTTTACTGCAGCATTATTTCCAAATCCAAGATATGAAAGCAACCTAAGTATCCATCAATAACTAAATGTGTAAATGTAGTATAAATATACAATGGAATATTAATCAGCCACACACACACACAAAAAGAGAGATCCTGCAATTTGCAACAACATGAATGGGCCTAGATTATCAGGTATTATGCTCAGTGAAATATGTCGGACAGAGAAAGTCAAATACTGTATGATTTCCCTCATATGAGTAACCTAAAAACAAAACAAATGAACAAACACAAGAAGCAGAAACAGACTCATAAATACAGAGAACTGGTGACTGCCAGAGAGGAGCAGGGTGGGGGATAGACAGAATGAAGCAGAGTGGCAAGTACAGGTTCCAGTCATGGAAGGAGTAAGTCACCGGGATGAAAGGCACAACACAAGAAATACAGTCAATAGTACTGTAATAGCATTGTATGGTGACAGATGGCAGCTCCACTTATGGCCAGCACATAATCACTATGTTGGACACCTGAAACTAATGTAACACTGTGCATCAATCACACTTAAAAAAAGACAGAGAGAGAGAAATCATGTGTCCAAAACAAAACTATAGGTCACTATAGGTCATATGTGAAAACATAAAGAGAGTTTACTCTAAATGTTCTTTTTTAAAAGGTTTTGTAAAATTACTCATTACTTTCCTGTGGAGTGAAACATTATCCATTCAGATTCTAGTGCAGTTCCTGGCCCAAAGCTGCTATTTTCACAATAAGCATTTTTGCTAAATACTCCCTGCCTACACCTAAAATACAAGATTCAGAAACAAGTGCTGTAGCCACCTCTCTTCGCTCCTGGTAGCTCTGCCTTTCCATTTTTTTAGTTTTTGAACCTTCCTTCTCTACTTCTTTTGGCTCATATACTCCTTCTCCACCTAGCCTCTTCAAACTGACAACTTGCTTCTGTGGTCTAAGTTTATTTGGTTTTTCCCAAAGACACTACATCTTAGAAATGAATGTGTCCCTAAAAATTCACATACACTGAATGTTTGTAACACTAAAAACTTGTACATTGAAACTAACCCTGAACATAACAGTATTTGGAGATGGAGACTTTGGGAAGAAATGAGGGTTTAGACTGCATAAGGGTAAGGCTCTCATGATGGGATTGATTAGAGGCCTTATAAGGAGAGAGAGAAATCTCTTTTCTCCTCTACCAACCCTTCCTATCCTACCCTTACCCTAAGCACAAAAGAAAGGCCATGTGAGGACACAGCAAGAAGGAAGCCACCTGCAAGCCAGGGAAAGAGTCTACACCTGAAACCAAACCCTGTTGGACCTTGATCTTGGACTTCTAGCTTCTAAATCCGTGAGAAATAGATTTGTTATCTAAGCCATCTACTTGAGCATTTTGCTATGTCAGCCCACAAATACAGACATACCCCGTCCTCACCTCCAAGCCCTAATGATCTCTCAAATGTTTTTAATTTTTTAAGATTTCATTAAGTAATCTCTATACCCATTGTAAGGCTTGAATTCACAACCCCAAGATCAAGAGTCACACGCTCCACCAACTGAGCCAGCCAGGCACCCCCAAAAGTTTATAATTTTAATGAAGTCAACTTCCCTATTTCCTTCTTCTGTTGCCTTTATTTTTGGTTTCCTACCCAAGAAATCATTGCAAAATCCTACATCATGAAGATTTTCCCCTAAGTATTCTTCTCAGAATTTCATAATTTTAGCTCTTATATTAAGTCTTTGATCCATTTTGAGTTCATATTTATACGTGGTATTGAAGATTTTATTTTTTATTTTTTTGGCTTGAAAAGGAATAAAATCCCTGAACTAAAGAAAAGTACCAAGAAGCAAAGCAAGGAAGTAAGAAATAAAACTCAAACTAGAGGGTGCAGACAGTGAAGTAAAAGAGGCCAGTAAAAATTTGCAGCCCTTCATTAAAATAATCCATATAATCCAGTGTTTCTCAAATGCATTAGGGGCATTCGGGGCAAGATAATTCAATTATTTGTTGTGCAGAATACCAGGGCACTGCAGTGGTTAGGAGTCCTGTTCCCCATCCACTAAATGTCAATAATGCTATCCTTTCCATCAGTGTGACAAGCAGAAAATGTCCCCGTGTTTCCAACAAACCTCTAAGGGAAAAATACTGCCCCCTGTTTTAAACCACTGCACAGAAAGTACAGAAAGGGTAGAGTCTAGAAAGACTGTTTATATCTACATTTCCAAATAGCACAGCACAAGTAAAAATTTCATCCCCAACTACAATACAAGTCAATGTAATAAAACTTACAGCTCTTTTCAATTTACTTTATGTTTCTTATTATGTTAATATGTAATCCCTTATCTAAATTGAGGAATCCACCATTATACTGAAAGCAGAATCCATTCTCTTCCTATAGAAGCCAGAAGGTTCAAGATAGTTTGTCTATCATTTAACAAGACAAGAGGCTGTGACCCACGCTTAGGCAATCAGATGCTCTGGCTGGGACTACAGAGCTGAAATAAGTGACACAGAGAAACAGGACTCAATTTTGGAAATAACTCAGGAAGCAGATCCAGTGTCAAAAGGTAGCAAAGCCATAACCAGAGCTCAGTGACCAGCAGCAGTGACGTGGTACACTATTTCTTAACTCTCACCATGGCTCTGCATACTCAGCTTCCTCTAATGCCTGTTTTCCAAACCTAGTTCTCTAGCCTTGAAAGCCAACCATTATCCTTCCAATAAATACCTTTTTAAATATGCATTACACTTGGTTTCTACTGTTTGTTTTTTAATACAGACGGAAGAGGTATTCTGGTACTATGACCTAAGTTCATGCCTTTGACTCAATCACTCTCAAATGTTGCTAAGGCAATTCCAACCAATGCAGAATGAAAAATTCTGACCAACCACCACCACTTGAAAACAGAGGAGTTCCACCTAATGCTTAAAACTCCAAGTTATTCTAAATATGGCATAAATGAGAACAAGTTGGAGATTAGGAAGGCAGTCAACCAACCCATAATTCCTAGTTACTATTACCCACGGATATAGAAAGTACTTTCAGGAATCTGGGAAGAGACCTGGGACTTGGCGGCAGAGCACTAACCTGCTCCCCTGCAAAGTTATCGACAATCCTGTGTTGCCGACTGCTATAACTTCCAGCATAGGCTAAAAGGGCCTGCCTCAGTCACTCCTGTGAAGAGGTCCTCCTGATTATCTGCCCAGTTCAAAACCATCAGACTACAAGGCTCTCCAGAGAAAAGGCCCATCCCAAAAGGGATCCATTTTGCCTCAGGTGAACTACTGGCTATTCTAACTCCAAGTCTACAAAAAAGAGGCCCCTTACAAATGCTCCACTGACTGCTCATCTGGCCCTAATTACAGTTCACACACTTAAAGGGGCGCCTGGGAGCTCAGTCAGTAAACTGTCTGCCCTCAGCTCAGACCCTGATCTCAGGGTCCTGGGATCAAGCCCTGCACTGGGTTCCCTGCTCAGTGGGGAACCTGTTTCTCCCTCTCCCTACTCATGCTCTCTCTCTCTCTAATAATAAACTCTTTAAAAAAATCAAAAATCAAAATTTTTTAAAAGTCCATACAAGGAAGCCAGACAGCACCAGTGGGTAAACCCAAATCTTCAATTTTCAAATCTACTCTTCTATACTTTCTTTCATGATACTGGGGCTTAGCCTCTGCAAACTACCTCTCTCTTTTATCAACTGGCTTCCTACTAGGTTCAACCAATAAGCGGTACTAAAGGGAGACTGGAAAGCAGGAGGATGGGATCTTGGTAACCTAATTCTAAAATAATTATTGATGTCAATTCATCAAGAAGATGTAGCAATTATAAACATACATGTAGTAACTATAAACAACAAACAACAGAACCCCAAAATATATGAAGCAAGCCTACAGAACTGAAGAAAGAAACAGGCAATTTTACAATAATAGCTGGAGACTTCCATACTCCACTTCCAGTAATGGCTAAAACAGAGATAATGTAAATAAATAAAATCAGAAATAAAAATGGAGACATTATTGCCGACCTTACAGAAATTAAAAAAAAAAGATTTAAAGACAGTATTATAAACAAGTGTACACAACCAAATGAGAAAACCTAGACGAATTGGACACATTCCTAGAAACACACAAACTACAAAAAGTAACTCGAGCAAACACAGAAAATCTAAATAGACCTGTAACAGGTAAAGATCTTAAATCAAGAACCAAAACCTCTCAACAAAGGCAGGCCCAGGACCAGATGATTTCACCAAAAGAGGCAAGAACACTTAACTCATTCCATAAAGCCAGCATGACCCTGATATCAAAGCCAAAGATACCACAAGAACACTAGATACTCTTTAGAAATACAGATGCAAATATCCTCAACAAAATGCTAGCAAACTAATCCCAACAGCATATTAAAAGGACTATACATACCATGAGCAGGCAGATTTTATCCCAGAAATGCAAACGTGGTTCAACACAAGAAAATCATGAAAAATAATACACCACATTAATGGAACAAAGGGAATAAAATACATGATCATCTCAAATGATGCTGGAAAAGCATCTGACAAAATCCAACACCTTTTCATGATAAACACACAGCAAACTAGGAATACAAAGAAACATCCCTCAACATGACAAAAGGCACTTATGAAAACTTCACAACTAACATCATACTCAGTGGTGAAAGACTAAAAGCTCTCCCCCTAAGATCAGGAATAAGGCAAAGATGCCCACTTTCACCACTGCTATTCAATATTATACTACAAAGTTCTAGCCAAAGCAATTAGGCAAGAAAAAAAAAAATCAAAAACATCCAAATTGGATAGGCAGAAGTAAAACTATCTCTATTCACAGATGACACGTTCCTATATATACAGAAAATCCCCAAGAATTCACAAAATTACTGGAGACGACAAATGTACTTGGTAAAACTGAGAGCACAAGCTCAACACATAAAAATCAGTTACGTTTCTATGTATCACAAATGAAAAACCCAAAAAAGGAAATTAAGGAAACAATTCCACTCATAATAGCATACAAAAGAATTAAATACTTAGGGATAAATTTAACTAAAAAGGTGAGATACTTGTGTACTGAAAACTACAAATACTACTGAAAGAAACTGAGGAAGACATAAATGATGGAATAATATTATAGCCAGATTAGAAGACTTAATGTTAAAAAGATAAGACTGCCCAAACCAATCTACAGATTCAACAAAATCACTATCAAAATTCCAACAGCTGTTTTCACAGAAATTGAACAGCTGATCCTCAAATACATAAGGAATTGAAAGTGGTCCCAAATAGTTAAAACAATCCTGAAGAAGAATAACAATATTTGGAGCATTCACATTCTCAATTTCTAAAGCTTGCTACAAAGGTTCAGTAACCAAAACAGTGTGGTACTATTCTAGGTCATAAATTACTATCTGTGAATGCATTTTCGAGATTATGTTCTATTCTATTCTCTTCCATGTGAGGTGTGTGCAAACCCAGTGGTTCAGACTCATGAGATACCTATTTAAAATAATGTCTCTCCCTCTGTCTGCATCTCTTTGATGTTTTCTGATTGCTCTTCCTTTTTTTTTTTTCCCTTATCCCCATTCTAAAAGGTATGTACATTTTTTGAGTACTTTAAGTCCTATTAAGCTCAGATCAAATGGCCTTTTATACCTATGACTGATGCCAACAGAAGGTCCAATTTTTTGTATATTAAGTAATGATTTTCTTTTTATGATAATGTGGAACTAAATGGGTATAAGCTATGTAATTTTTTTTTTAAAAAGGGGGTACCTGGATGGCTCGGTGGGTTAATGCCTCTGCCTTCGACCCTGATCTCAGGGTCCTGGGATTGAGCCCTGCATCGGGCTCTCTGCTCAGTGGGGAGCCTGCTTCTTCCTCTCTCTCTGCCTGTCTCTCTGCCTACTTGGGATCTCTGTCTGTAAAATAAATTTTAAAAATCTTTAAAATAAAAATAATAATAAGAAAAAGAAAAAAGTGTGGTAATGGCATAAGGACAAACATACAAACATATATAGACATAAGGAACAGAACTGAGTGTCCAGAAAAAGACTCATACTAGTACAGAGAACTGATTTTCAAAAAAGGTGCCAATACTTGGGAAAAAAAGTTTCTTCAACAAATGGTGCACGAACAAATGAAGAGCCACACACAAAATAACAAAGTTGGACCCATTTCTCACACCATACACCAAAAGTCAAAATGGATCCACAACCTAAACATAAAAGTTAAGATCATAAAAGTCTTAAGAAAACAAGAGTAAATATTCATAATCTTGGCTTGGTAATAAATTCATAAATGACACCAAAAACATAAGCAACAAAAAAAATAAATTGGGCTTTATCAAAATTAAAAACCATTTACATGAAAGAACACTCAGAAAGTGAAAGATAAAAAAAAGAAAAAGTGAAAGATAATCTATAAGATTATCTTATAGGGCAAAAATACTCACAAGCCATCAATCTGATAAGGATCTAGTATCGAGAAGATTATGTCTTAACCTTACTTAGTAACAAAAGGCCAAACCACCCAATTTTTTTTAAAGGGACAAAGTACTTGGGTGGACATTTCTCTAAAATAGCCAATAAGCACATGATAAGACATTCAGTATCAGTAGTCCTGAGGGAAATCCAAATGAAAACTACAATGAGATACCACTTCACCCACACTAGGATGGGTATCATTTTTTTAAAATGTTGACATGGATGTGGAGAAACTGGAACCTTCAGAAGTTACTAATGGGAATGTACAATGATTCAGCGGCCATGGAAAACAGTTTGGCAGTTCCTCAAAAAGTTAAACACAGAGTTACAATATGACCCAGAAATTCCACTCCTTGGTTTATACCCAAGAGAATTAAAAACAGGTACTCAAATAAATACACACATGTTCACAGCTGAATAGTGAATAGTGGTAGAATAAAAGGTGGAAACAGTCCAACTGTCTGTCACCAGAGGAATGCATAAACAAACTGTAAATTGTTTATACAAACAATGGAGTACAACTCAGCCATAAAAAAGGAATGAAATACTGACACATGCTACAATGTGGATTAGTCTCATAAACATTATGGCAAGTGAAAGCCAGACACAAGAGGTCTTAGATAGCATGATTCCCTTCATGTTAAAAACATACCACATGGGTCATAACATTTACCAGAACAGGTAAATCCTTAGAGACAGAAAGCAGACAGTTTGCCAGGGGCTGGGGAAGTAACTGCTTAATGGGTATGGA
Source organism: Mustela putorius furo (assembly GCF_011764305.1). Classification (NCBI taxonomy): domain Eukaryota; kingdom Metazoa; phylum Chordata; class Mammalia; order Carnivora; family Mustelidae; genus Mustela; species Mustela putorius. Next base: position 4,593,822 of record NW_025421424.1, read on the forward strand.
ATTTCCTTTTATGGTATGAAAATGTTTTGGAATTAGACAGAGGCACAACACTAGGAATGTATTAAATGTATTAAAATGCCACTAAATTGTACACTTTAAGATGACTGATTTTACGTCATGCAAAATTTACCTTGATTGAAGAAATAAATACTTACGGAAGAGCTTAGATTCAAGAGGGGCAAGCACAATTTAAATAAACAAACTGTCTCTGTGTGGCTGTAATAAAGTACCATACAGTGCATGGCTTTTAAACAACAAAAATGTATTTCCGGAAATACATGGCTGGAAACCCATGATCAGGATGCCAGTATGTCAGGTTCTGGTGAGAACCCTCTTCTAGGTTGCAGACTGCTGACTCCTCACATGGTGGAATGGTAAAGAAAGCAAGCAAGCAAGTTCTCTCACATGTTTTTACAAGGGCACTAATCCCATTCAGGAGGGTTTCACACTCATAACCTAATTACCTTCCAAAGGCTCTACCCTCCTCATACCAGCACACTGAAAATCAGATCTCAACATGTGAATTTTGGGAGGACAGGAGCACTCATTCAGTCCATTGCATTACCTGATATCAAGAGTTATGTAAAGCTACACTCGTTATTACACTTACTAAAATAGCACACCATGCTAATCCAAAAGAAATACACAGAACAACACAGAGCCCAGAAATAAAACCTATGAACATATGAAAAATTGTTATATGGAAGAAACAGCATTACAAATCTATGGGAAAAGACAGATTCTTCAATAAGATGCACAGGGAAAACTGGACCCCTGTACAAAAAAACAAACTCAATCCCTACCTCATCACAGAAAAAAATCAAAACTAAGTAGTAGATTAAATCCCTAGATGTGAAAAACAAAACCTTATAACTGCCAGAACTAAAAATATAGGTCACTATAACTTCAGGGTTTAAAGCATTCCCCCAAGCAAAATTCAAAAAGCAACGCCGTGAAGAAAAATATTAACAATTTCTATTACATTAACATTTTAAACTTCTGAAACATTAAAGAAACCATAAACAAAGTTTAAAAATAAGGCATCCATTTCAAGAATATATGTGTAATGCATATAACAAAGAATTCAGTCAGAATGTAGAAATAATTCATACAAATAAGAAAAAGAAGAGGGCGCCTGGGTGGCTCAGTGGGTTAAAGCCTCTGCCTTCAGCTCAGGTCATGATCCTAGGGTCCTGGGATGGAGCTCCACATTGGGCTCTTTGCTCAGTGGGGAGCTCTCTCTCTGCCTGCCTCTCTGCCTACTTGTGATCTCTGTCAAATAAATAAATAAAATCTTAAAAAAAAAAAAAAAGAAGAAGAAGAAAATAAATAATAAAAACATTGTTCTTTGTGGTCTCCAGATTACTTCATATCCTTTTGTTTAACTCATTATATAACTTGTCCCTAAAGTTCTTGTTAAGATATGGAGAATAAGGGGCACCTGGGGGTGGCTCAGTGGGTTAAAGCCTCTGCCTTCAGCTCAGGTCATGATCCTGGGGTCCTGGGATCGAGCCCCGCATCGGGTGCTCTGCTCGGCGGGGAGCCTGCTCTCCTTCCTCTCTCTCTGCCTGCCTCTCTGCCTACTTGTGGTCTCTGTCAAATAAATAAATAAAATCTTAAAAAAAAAAAAAAAAAGATATGGAAAATAAAAGAGAACAGACACTTTCAATGGCATCTCTCAATATTATGGTTAGGAAACCAAAGAATATTTTGCATCAAGAGTAGTAAAAGCCTTCACAGATCTGAGGCCTCAATTACTCAGGGACTCCTGTTACCCTCAGCATCTATACTAAAGACTTAGACAGCAAATTAAGAGATGGAATTATTAACTGGGCTCAAAAATGACACCTGGAAATACTTTCGTAAATATATCTATTACCTTCATTCAGGCCAGCACATAAAATGTTTCAAAAAAATGTTCAATAAATTATACTTTCAAACTTAAGAGAATCAAGAATATATAACAGTATTTTATTCATTTACACTTTTTAAATTGGTACAGATTTCATTACATAATAATATTATATAAGTGAATTATAGCCACACATGAAATAGTTTTTAACCTTCATTTTTTTTTTTTTAGATTTTTATTTATTTATTTGATAGAAATCACAAGTAGACGGAGAGGTAGGCAGAAAGAGAGGAAGGGAAGCAGGCTCCCTGGTGAGCAGAGAGCCCGACGCGGGACTCGATCCCAGGACCCTGAGATCATGACCTGAGCCGAAGGCAGCGGCTTAACCCACTGAGCCACCCAGGCGCCCCTAATCTTCATTTTTATATATAAAAATGACACTGCTAATTCCTATTTAGAACACATTTTGTTTTCACAGTATTTATAATATCTTGAAGTAAATTACTGCACATTTTTCAGTTCCCTACTTCATGAAATTATTAGTATTTCATATGTGTGAGCTGGAAGGAATCTTTAAAGATTCAATTAATTCCCTCATTTCATAAATAAGGCACAGGGAAGTTAAACAGCTTATCTAAATATACTCCAGCAAGTAAGGACAACGCTGAAACTAGAGCCCCTATCTCTCAACTCTGAGCCCAAGGTTCTTTTAAATATACAATGATGTCTTCCTTCTGGACTACATAAAATTCCAAGATAGACCATTGAAATAAATGCCCGTTTGAAGGAGATTTTTCTTACAATAAATCCTAAAACCAATCTGTACATAAATCTCCAGTGCATTCTTCATTACAGCCATGTTCTAAAAGGAAAAAGTTCCAGCAAAGGTTCAATGCCAATCAAAATAAACTTTTCCGACAGAATTTGCACAATTATGGAAAATAAGAACAGCAAATGACTGTCCTGACCAATCAATATGTAGCGTCAGCCCAAACCATATTCTAATTTTTTAAATAATTTTCAAACAACAGTAAACAAAACATTTGCCCAGTTAGCTAATGTTTATCATGAACTACTGATTTCAAAAAAAAGTCCTCCTTCTCTGTGGGGGATAAGTTCCAAGACCCCTACTGTCCACAGACAATAACAAACCCTATATACACACACCATTTTTTCCTACACATACCTATGATAAAGTTTAAGATATAAATGACAAATAGTAAGAGATAAACAACATCTCATAATAAATTAGAATAACAATATCCATAAATGTGGCTGCCCTCCCTCTCTCGAAATACCTTGTTGTACTGCACTCCCCCTTCTTATGATGACGCTGTGTGATGATAAAATGCCTACGTGTTGAGATGAATGGAAGTGTTGCAACCTAGCAGGAGGCTGCTACTGACCTCACGCATCAGCAGGGGCATCACTGGCTGACCGCAGGTAACTGAACCAGGAAAGTGAAACTGCCAATGTGGGGGGACTACTGGAGACGTTAGTTTCTTAGGTGCCAACTTTCAGCATGATCTAATTTTATAGCTATATTTTTAAAAATTATGTTAGTAAAACCTAACTTACAGGTATGACATAAAGACTAAAGGTTAAATGTGTGAAAACATTTTTCACATGCTATTGTTTTCTTCCTTTTTTTCTAAAGGAGAAATTCAATGTGGGGGCATGCAAAATAACTTAGATATATTTATAGGAGTAAGTATGTTGTCGATAAGGCCAGCAGGAATTATTCCCTAATTTTTTTAAATTGTTTTTTATAAAGGGCCTTTATTAAAGACTATGCTTCTCACTGCAAGATATCATTCCTCCTACTTCTGCATCTTACCTCTCAATTCTTGTGTTTTGTTTATACCTTCTCTCAAGGAATTGGCCACCGTGCCATGGACATCATTTATTCAACAGGCATATACTTTTATTAAGGGCCGAATGTACTTCAAGCATTGGACATAAAAGATAAATTAAAGACAGTTATTTGCCCTCAAGGAACCCATGCTCTTTTAGGAGAGAAAGAGAAGTAAGACTGTAAATATACAATCACAGACATACATGAGAAAGATAAAGTACAAGGGAAAAACACTACCTACAGACAGTGGAGGTAAGGGAATAAACCCATAAATGGATTCGGGCAATCTCAGCTGTAATGGGTAAATTAATATTAACAAGAACCCTGAAGATCAGAAAACACTATCAGAAATAAGATTAAATGCAAATCACTCAAAGTAATTGAAGCATGGAATTACAATAAATGATGCTGATAAAAAATAAAATCTAATTTCAAATTCCATGTTACAGAGACTACATACCTACATAAGACAATGTTAATAATTCAGAAGAAATATTCTTAGATTGAGCCTTTAAAATAAGAAAATCCAAAAATATCACAGAAACATTTTATAGCCCTAGAACACTTCTTATAAAACCCAAGAGAAATTTTGGAAAGGCTATAATAGCTCTTAAAGCAAATAAACAAACTAATGCTTGAACAAATTTGATTTCCTAAAAACATTTAACTTGATCCTATAAATGCTGTTTAATATATTAACATTCAGTTTCTGGAGCACCATCTCCTGGAATTCCCAACATTCACTGACCAAGTTGAAAATGAGAATTTATGCCTTGGTATTCTGCATTTTAACCATACCACTCTAATACTTTATTCATCTCTGAGAAGAATTAAAAATAAGTACTACTGACATAGTGATTTGATAATGCTGAACCAATAAAAGCAAGGTCACCATCACTTCATCTAGGATCAAAATCTGACTTTAAATAAGAATATACCAAATGTCATCTGGTTAGCAGTGCAATGATTTTGCACTCTTCTAAATCAGTATCAGTACTTAAAAAAGATGCAGAAAATGATGAAAACTCAGACTATCAAAGAAATAAGAGCTATGGGGCACCTGGGCAGCTCAGTGGGTTAAACCCCCTGCCTTCAGCTCAGGTTATGATCCCAGGGTCCTGGGATCGAGCCCTGAGTCAGGCTCTCTGCTCGGTGGGGAGCCTGCCTCCCTCTCTCTCTCTGCCTGCCTGATCTCTGTCAAATAAATAAATAAAATCCTAAAAAAAAAAAAAAAGTTATTACTTCAGAATTTGGAAGAATTTTTTACTAACTGATAACTATACTTTACTAACTGATAACTATACTTATGATTGTAGAGAATCAAGCCTTACCTCTACCCCAATTGTAACTGATCGCAGAGAACAAGGGTCTGTCCCAATAGGAAAATGGGACAGAGACCTCCATAAAGTCAGAGCCTTTCCCCACCATTTCATCCCAATTCTTACCTTATTATCTAACTACTCAGGTTTAGTGAGAGAGCAATTCCTGGAGGATGAGGGAAGTGCATGGGAAACAATGAAAAACTGCTTTCCAAGTGGTAATGGACAAGACAACAATTTCAGTAGCTGTCCATGCAGCCAACTGTACACTGAATTTAGGAATCACACAAAAATGTACTCTAGCACCAAAACAGTTGAGAGGACTAAAGATGCTAGTATCACAGCAGAGTAGAGGAAATTACATTGAGAGGTAAAGATCAACTTGTTCTCCAACTATGGAAACGAATGGTTTTCACTCAATAAAAGTAAACAAAGTCTATATACATATATACCCATATGACCAAGGCATCTATATCAGACTGTTAAACAGACATTACTTTATTCATAGCTGAGTAAAGAGAAGTGGGAAAAACAACCAAGGGCCAAAGAGGGTAAATACATTACAATGGAAGCCCAGCCAACTTAATAGGATAAAATGATGTGACCTCCCCAAACAGAAGCCTAACAGGATAAGGGGGGAAAAGGCATGGAAGAGGGATGAGAAAAGAAAGGATATTAAAATTAAAATGATAGTGAGATTTAAAATTTCTACTCCTGCAATAAAAAGCAAAACTGAATCAAGCAAAAAATGCAAATCATGACCTGAAAATCTTGAAAAACTCTCACTAATGCACACTGCAATCTGGACTAGACACATTTCAAATTCAAAAGTGAAGTGTCATTAGTGACTAAACACACTGGCCAGCACAGGTTTAGAGTGATTATGTCTAGTACAATGCCTCACAGCTATTTAGTAAAACCAAGACACAACTTTAGGTCCTTCTAATTCCAAAGCCTGTTCTCTCTGTTTGAGGAAACTACCAGAAGTTAACATATCTTCAAATATTCAAGTTATACCAACAAAATCCTGACTAGAAGATGAAACTTACTGGCAATTCAATTAAGTATTTAAAAAAAAAAAAAACACGAAGCCCACTTTTATAATGCTAGAATATAAAACAAATGTCAGTTTTAAAAATGAAAGAAATTAGTAAGTAAAATTTCAGTGGAATAGATCTATTACGTGTACACAAATCGTGAACATGATACTTTGATGTATATCAGCGTATATTTATAACAACATCCATGTGTTTTATGACCAATACCTGTTTTGGTTACCTTGAGATCATAGATGTGAAAAATGACGGTCATCAACATCAAACCATGCATTTTACATTATTATCATTTGAAAACTACCAATTATTTGTGAACCATTTAACTGAAGGGAACACACAGGTTTTCTCATTAAAATGCTTTATCTTAAACTCATGTAATATCAATTATATAAAGTATTAATTCCATAGGGTATGTATTTCTTAGTAACCCATAGCCATGTCACCCAGAAACTGGGAGTTATCCTGGTCTCCCTCCTCCGCCTACCTTAGCCCCATATTCAATGAACTATCAATTTCTGTGAAACTTAACACATTGACTAACATCTCTTCAATCAACCCCTCTTCTCCACTAACTTCTCTCCTTCTCCATTATCACCACCGTGATCTAAGCCAGTCTCTTCTGTGACCTAGACTCTCCTAATTTCACATATCCTCCTGCTCCTCTCCAATCCAATGTGTACAATGCAACCATAGTGATTATTTAAATTTTTATTTAAATTTTTTTAAATGATTATGTCACTGCCTTGCTTTAGTGAAAATCCTTCACTGACTTTCCATAGTACTCAGGATAAAAACCATAATATTTGACTATGGACTCTCCAGGATCATGCCTAGGGATTCCCAACTCAACAACAACCAGGTGAAATGCTGATTCATTAGATTTCCTTAACTCGAAGCTTAGTGGAGTGTCATAAAATGAAGAACACATGCCCCTCTAGAGGGAGCAGCTCCTGCCAGATCTAGCTCAGGGCTGTCATTGGAAAATACAGATTTGGGTGTTGTCAGGTCCTTTGATATTTTTAAGAGAAATCAGAAGTCCAGACTTTCATGTGAAATCTCCTGACATTTGAAGGTTAGCAACTAACTCATACTTTCTGAACAACGGAAGCCAAATCTGACCTTTTGTGTAGTCTCTTTGCCTAGCCCCACACTGCTAAATCTACACCAGCCACACTGGACATTTGTCAGCTCCTCCATGATGCCAGGCTTTTTGCTTAGGGTTCTCACACACAGGGCGTCCTCAGCTTTGACTACTTTTTTTCCCCGCATCCCTACTTCACTCAGCAATCTACTTGTTCTAAATCTCTGACTCATTCATTGCTTCCTCAATGAAGCCTTCCCTACTCCCACAGCCTGCCCACCACCTCCCCCCAACCTCAATCCACAGGATAAATCACACCATCATGTGTTCTGACAGCACTGAGTACACTTTCATAATACTTATCACTCTTTGAAAATAAAGGTATGTATTTAATGCCCATCCTCCCCCTAGATGAGAAGCTCTATTAAAGCAGGGCCTGACACCCAGTGGACATGCAATACACATTTGCTGCTAACTACTTTGGTTATAAAATGTTCCCTTAGACAACAAGATTCGGGTATGCTTTTAAAATACTAATCTGGGGGCACCTGGGTGGCTCAGTGGGTTAATAAGCCTCTGACCTCCGCTCAGGTCATGATCTCAGGGTCCTGGGATGGAGCCCTACATCCGCTCTCTGCTCAGCAGGGAGTCTGCTTCCCCCTCTCTCTCTGCCTGCTGCTCTGCCTACTTGTGCTCTCTCTCTGTCAAATAAATAAATAAAATATTTAAAAATATATATGTATATATATTACTCTGTACCTAACTTTTCAGAAACATATACAATACATAAAGTAGCCTCGAAATTAAAATAATTCCATTAAAACTACAATCACCAATAGCAATAACTGCTCATCTTTACTGAGCACTTACTAAACACCAGGAAATATTACTCTGAGCACTTGCCTGTACCATCTCATTCACTACAACAATCTGTCAAGTAGATGTCAATGTCATCCAGGGCAAGCAGCTTAGGCACAGAGTTTAAAAATTTTAAGATCATACATCTAATCAGTGACAAACTAGGCCATAAATCCATGCAGTCAAGACTCCAGAACTTAAGCACCTAACTATAATACTAAATTAACACATTAATGAAGAAAAGTCAATTCAACAAGTACCCCTTAAATACTGTGAATAAGAAATAATGGCTATGATTCACTTTCTATTACGTATCCATTAAAGGTTCCTCACCCCTCTACCCTGCTCCCTTCTACATACACACAAAATAAAGATAAATTACGAATTTGTATTTTTCAAATTAAGATTTTTTTGAACCACACCCAAAATAGGTATGATTCTAGCACCAACCAGTTCTGTTGAAATATTATCTTTTTGAATGATTTTTAAATGAGCTAATGTGCCTACATTAGCTTGATGTTTAACGTCTCATATTTTAAACTTATTATTTGAATGATCTCTATTTTGAAATGTATTTCATCGCCCACATTAGAAATTGCTGCAGACTGTGCCTTCAGATACAAGCAACAACACATAACATACCAAGCAAATATAGTAAACTGATATAGCCACAGACACTATGTACAGAGGTAACACAGGGATCCCTCTTCACCTAGACCCTCACTATTTGAATCCTTGCTTTCTAAAATTCAGGAACTAAGTAGATTCAAATAAATTCTCACATGTATCATTTGCTACCCAGGCTCTTACTCTCAGGATCTGGCTCACAATCCCTTAGTATTACAACTCAAAACCAGCCAAAGCTCCCAACTCAGGAACCCAATAATTTTGGGTAACAATACATGAAGCATATGCATTCAATTTAAGAATTCTTATTTAAGAGATCTAAATAGGCTTTTTTAAAATGTAAGTAAGATGGACATACCTATATTCTCATTCAAATCTTATTTTTTCCAAATATTACATTTTAACTACACTTAACTGAGAATTTTTCTAATGTATGTTTTTAAACTAGAATGTCGCTATATATTGTATATTTTTTAACCTTTAGACCACACTTAAAATATAAACTGTTTAGTATGTGACAGATTAGTGTAATAATAGTTAAATAACGTGTGGCTCTCAAAGAAATCTGAAGCCAGTATTACCACCCTTTATTTTCAAATCTTTATCATAGCTTGTATAAAAATCATGGGAAATAAGGTTCTCCAGGAAAACAGTACTTGCAGTGTTAATTTTTCAGCAACATATTTCGCAGATCACATCAGAATTTTCTCAAAGTCACAAAGAGCAAAGGGCAAAAATAAAAGAAACTGATGAGAAAGAGTATTGAAGTTGAAAATGATGGCAAAAAGTCCAAATTTAGTTACAAAATAATGGCTTGAAACAATTTTAGAACTACTCCATAAGGTTCAGCCAAAAGTCTAACAATAAGGAAGCAAATAATGAATTAACAAGATTGAGAAAAAGGAAAAACCAGCTGTCATTACAACACCACCTTATCCCAAGTATTTAACTTAGGCTCACACCTGAACCTAAGCTTCTTCAAACACCTTGTGCTTCATTTAAAAAGTGAAAACTAATGTCAGCTAAAAACAGAATTCAAGTATACGGGTTTTTTTCACATACTCAAAAATTATTTTAAGAAACAGGAAAAGGAGGGGATTTAACAGGTGGGAAAAAAAAATGTAGGTTTGAGAAAAGTAAAATACTTTCCCAAACTCTTCTTTTGACACAAATTGCATAAATGATTTAAAGAGATAGTTACTAGAGCTCCTATTTTATCCTAATTCCGCAAGACTCACCCAAGCTCTCCTCAAATTTGGTGATTTGAAAGAATGTGAACCCTTTCATCAATCAAATTGCAAAAGTTAGTTGACACACGCCAACCCACATATTATAAAAATAAGAAATTTAAAAACATAACCAAATCTACAAAGTGAAATGCCTGTAAGATTCAATGATATTTTTAACATAACTGATTTCCATATGGAGCACCAAAACAGATCCCCTGAAAATAACAGAAATCAAGGTATTTTTGTATGCTAAGAAAGGACAGGTACATTCTGCCCATCGTTGGTCTTCCTAAAAATCTAAGATTCATTACTAATCCTTAACTACAAGCTAGAGAATAAGAGCCCTTTGGGAGAGAAAAAACTCATAGAAGCTGTCAGGATTCAATGGGTCTATTTCACAGGGTGGCACTAAGACTGAATGCAATAAATTCTAATAAATGAAAAAGCAGCTTATGTGATCATTACTTTAGATTAAATTTTCCTACTTCCCAACTGCTCACATCAGACCTAACATCTCTGAGCACAAATGTTTCTGCTACATAAAACAAAGTTGTTGCACTTTAGACTGGGCTCGAGGAGCCCTTCCAGTCCATGGTTCTATTCTAACAATTTTGAAATAACCATAACTCTAACGACTTAGGGAAAACTACACCTTACTGAAAAAAAAAGTAAGACACATTTGGTGCAATAAACCACACCTTGCTCTGCCAAATGTTAACAATAAAACTTCTGATATAAACAAACCTGTGTCTATGTTCATCAGGTCCATGGATCAGGAAGACTCCAGGGTTTTTAGCCCCTTTGCTGGCATCTACATGAGGAATTAACACATCTTCTAAACCCAGATCAAAGCGTTTGTGTTTTGAAGAGTCTGGAAGGAAGAAAAATGCCCCAAAACACAGGGTGATGAAGGCACTTAGAATAAGGAGGAGGATAAACTTCTCGGAAAGTCTCAAGGTAGCCCTGTGATGTGGGAAAGAAGGCGGCCCCAGGTTCAGAGGTGGTATCCTTCGTCCAGATAAGGGCAGCAGGGCCGGGGTAGTCATCGTTTACGCTCTTGGACAGAATATATTATAAAGTTCTCATCTTATATCAAATGTACAATACATTGAACAGTCTCCAAAATCTTGGCCAAAAAAAACTCAATTTTGCTCCTCTTAAAGGACTGTTGTGCTTTTTAATAGGGCACCTCTTTCACGCTCGTCCAATTACATTCAGAAACGTGTGGCCCCCACACGATCACTAGTTTGTGTTCTGTGATATTTTCTCTGCCATTTGGTTTTCAGTACCTCATCGGGTTATCACAAGTCTCCTCTTCATTCCTAAGAGTGGATGAGGCAAGCAACACTGCAGAAACGATGCAAGGTGGGGTCTTCCATTCCTGCACCCCAACGAGATGCTCCAATGTGGTCTCCCGCCCCCAAAAGGGAGCCTGCCCAAATCCGACGAGTTGCAGGAGGCTCACTTAACCACCTCTGGTGCTCCACTTCCAGGACCTCTTCACCTCGGTGGTGGAAAAATAAGGGGCTCCTCGGAAGTCGGCCAACAGGGAAGGAGGGCGGTCTCCCGCCTCGCCGAGAAAGCGAAGCGGCGGCGCCCGGCGAAGTCGCGGGAAGGGGGTCTCGCACGCCCGCGCCTCCCGACGCCGCCCGCAGCTCCTGGCTCCGGGGAGAGCTCCGCCGCTGCCCCCTCGACGGCCGGCGCGAAGGGCATTCGCGCCCCAAATGCCTGCGCCCTCGCAGCCGCCGCCGCCGCTGTTGCTAGCGCACGGGTCTGGCGGGGAGCGGAACTTCCTCCTCCGGCGGCCACTGAGAAGCCCCGGCGTGTGCGGGGGGGAGGGGAGGCGCGGCGGCCACCCCCGCCCGGCTCCTCCTCCCGCTCGCCGCCGCCGTCGCAGTTAACCCCGGCGCCTGCTGTCCGGACGAGGCCGCCGGTGACCCCGCCGCGCCCGGCCGCGCTGACCGAGCCCCCGCGGCTCCGCAGCGTGGGAAGAAGACGAGCCGCGGCCCCTCAGTCGGAGAGCCCGGGACAGGCGCCTGCTCATTCCTCGCTCGGCGCTGGGGAGGCGGCGGCCCCGGGCGCGCAGGAGCGGCCGCGCCTCGGGCGGGCAGAGGTCGGCTCCGTCTCCGTCCTCGCCGGCCGCGGGCCGCCGTGCGGGCCTCCTCGGCGCCGCCTCCGGTCGCTCGCAGCGGCTTGCTCTGGCGGCGGCGGGTGCGGCAGAGGCGACGCGTCCACGCGGTGCGGGGCTGCGGCCCGGTCCTCAGCCCCTGCCTCCTAGGCCCGGAGAGCGCAAACAGCAGAAGGCCGACGCCCGTTGGGCACACGCCTGCAAGGGACGGGGGGTACGGGGGTGGATGGCGCGGGCCGGCCTACCGCCCCGACTCGCGACTGGGCGTCCCCGGGCGCCGGAGTGTGGGGTGCGCGCGCACGCTCCCGGCCCCGCCCCGCCCGGCCCGCGCTCCGGCCTCGCGCGGCTGCGGGCTCCGGCGCCCGCCTGCCGCCCGCGCGCCCCCCGGAAGCGTCCTGCAGCCGCTGTCTGGGCGCGGGGTGGGCGCGGGTCGCCCCCTGCTCGCGGCTGCCAAGTTTGCCGCTGCCAGGCGCCTTGCCATCGCCAGTTGCTGGCGTTGACCCAGCCTTGGGGAGCGGGGGGAGGGCTCGGGTCGCGAAGGTTTCGCCGCAGTTAAGGCTTAGCGGAATTAATGGGCTCCGTGGAGCAAGAATTAATCTTGCTTCGTGGGAGTCTTGGCTTCTGGTATAGACCGTCGACCCCTAGGGCCCAACGGCGGGATCTCAGACTTCTTCCCTGGAGCCCACGGGCACGTTGCTGGGCACCTGAGACTCGATCATCAATACAGAGCATCAACCATGTGCCAGGCTCTGTGTTAAAAATGGCGACCTGGCCTTTCCATTAGGTTTCTTTCCTGAGGAGTGGGTGACACCAGCCCATATGACCCTGTGTGAAAGCAGCCTTCTCATGATTCAAATACTGCAATACGTTTTCCAGTCATCCCACTCCTCACCACCACCACTCTTGTAAAAAAAAAAAATAAGTATGATCAAGGAGGTGCTAAAACCCAGAAGAGCGATATTGTTGAAGTTCAGGCTTAAAAACAATCTAAATAGTCGATTCCTTCATCCATAATATTGAGAACCATGTTGTGATTAACTCTGAAAAAAATGTTCTGGATAAAATGTTCTATTGTCGCTTGCAACTTACTCTCACATTGAGTTTTATTCTAATATTAAGGTAAATTCTTACTCCCTCTATGCATCCTTACTGATGGCTGGGGATTGGAGAGGAGGCCCTTAAATGTCAGGGAAGAAAAAGACAGTCTTAGCTCAAAAATCAAGCAAAAAAAAAAAAAAAAATCCTCATGCTCACTGGCACAACTCAAAGTACATTCCAGTATGCACTATTTTCAGAAGCTCTGCATATCTAACTACCTACCATATGACAAAAGAAGTCATTGTCGGTGACCATGCTTCACCAAATCAAACAGAGAGAAAAATGTTAAGGGAGGGCCCCCTCTCACGAGTTCACACCCTCATGCTGGCAGTAAAGTGTGCTCAATCCAAAATGAGGTTTGTGTTGGACATTTGTGAAAAATGTGTATAAGAAAGGCCCTGCCTTCCAGAAGTGTCTTCATAAAATGTGCCAATTTTATGAATAAGTTTCTAATTCTGAACCTCCCCAAAAGCCAAAGGAGAAACATGGGTTTCCTGCTGGTGAGGTCATTATTTCCCATAAAAAGATGAGGGAAAATAAATACTGAGCTGTGAATGACATAGCAAGTTATGTGATTCTTGAAAAGTAAATATCTAAGTTGACACCAAATCATTAACCACAGAGAGATCAATCATAGGAAACCTGCCACAACCTAGTGTGACTTTGGCAAGCTCAACCTCATAGCTTCTGGAAACGGCTTATGCGTGATCCTTCTTTCTCGCTCTTGCCTTTCTGCAAAATTCATTTTTCCTTCACAAGAGTAAAAACCTCATTATTTAAATTTGGATTATTGCAGATGTTTAAATGCAGTCCAAATGCAATTCTAAAGCTATTGATGCTATCAGTTATTTTATTATAATCTTACACAAGCATCACAAAGTAGCATGTAGTGTGTGCATATAGTCTGTTCTAGAGACTAGGTCACTTTCAAATAAGTTGTAAAAGAATCAGCATTGTTTTCAGCATTGGGTTTCTTTAAAGCAAGTTGCAAGTATATTCATATATATGATTACAAGTATATAAAAATATACATATAAAAGATTAATGGGGAAGATTTGAAAAAAGAAGTATGGCTGTTGTTAAGAGGCTGGTATTACATTTGATTTTTCTCATGCGTTCTGTTTGTGTTCCTTTTATTATTAATTAAATAAGTAAATAATATTAAAGAAACTGGTACCTGAGAAAGTTGAGGTCATATTTCGTATAGGTGGATTCAGTTGTACCAAGGTGAAAACACATCTGGGGGCAATCAACAGAAAGCAGAGAGTATATATAAAACAGGGAAGGATCTCATTCTAGAGAGTGCAAAGAGAATATTTCATTTCTAAAGAGTAGTTATGCTTTAACCAAAGGCATAGGTAAGATTCCAAAGTGGCAGATAAAGTGTTGATTTCTCATTTATAAATCCATATACATTAATTGATATTTCAGTAAATATGACTTACTAAATTACTAACAAAACAAAATTTACCTCTACATATTTTGGATTTATAGGACCATTACTTAGATCCATTTATATATTACAATGTAAAGGTTATTTGTGTTCAATCATATGTTAACTTTTACATTACCAAAACAATTTTAAGATCTATTACACACACACACAAACATATCATCTAGCTCTGTTTACAGTAAAATTGAAGTTACAAGCTAGAAAAAAAGATATACACCTGATATGCCAAAAAAAATCTTTTGTTTTACTTACATAACCTATTCCCTCTTATTTTCAACTGGTTCCCCAATATCCAAGAAAGATGTTAGAAGATAAATTACCAGACATGACCACTGAATGCATAGAGAATCAGGCTTTGGCCCTGTTCTTTCTGTTTTCACATTATTCTTTGAAGCCTTCTTCCTCAGAGGGCAGGAACAAACTGAAGTTCAATGTTATGAAATTCTCAAGTTAGCTTCATGAAAATCAGCAAAGCCATAAAAGCTTTAGGTGTCTCACTGAACCAAAGTCTTTGAGGTTCTTTGGCCCATAAAAGACAGCTTTGTTGAAAGACTAGTATGTGACACACCCTACGAGGTGCTAGAGATTTGGAAAAAAGTCAGAATCCCTATTTCAACCAGCTCATGGTCTAGTGTGAAGAGAGAGCTGAACACAGACAATTACAAATGGGGGGGGGGGTGTTAATGTCAGAATAAAGCCCCGGGGTTTCCTGGGAACACGGAAAGGGCACCAGAGTAAGGAGAGGGAGATTGGGAGTGTGTAGGGGAAGGTTCCTGAATCAATGCCACCTGAAACTGAGCCTTTAATTAACCAGGAGGAGAGATGGAGGGTGCCCCAACCTAGGGAGCAGATTATGCACAGGAACCCCCTGCTGCTTTTTCCTGCCACTTATCTAGAACCCTTCCCTGCTTGCTCTTCCAAAAAATAGCTGCCTGGCCCTAATCCCCCAATACTCTCCAACTAAAAAGTAGACATTTTCAAAATTTAGAAAAACCTGTTCTTACATAAATTGCTAGGGCCTCTCCCAGAGCCCGAGACGGGGCCAAGCAAGGAGGAACCCAGAAGCTTAAACTTCATTGGGCTCATATAAATTACTTCTGCTCTGAATCCTGCCATATCCAAGGCTTGTTCATCCTTGGAACTTCTCCGGTACACGAGCCTATAAATTTCTTTTTTCATCAGAATCAGTTTCTGCAGGTTTCAGTGTGAAGAGTGTTGTCTGATACACAGCATGTCTGCATGGAGGTGCTCTGCCTGCTTGTAGTATGCAAAGAAGCTTCAGTAGACTTACCAATGTAAAGGACCACTCTTCGGGTGGCCAACAGGTTTGGGCCTATATAGAATCAAGGGAGAACAACTGTCTTCTTGAGCAGCTGGAGGAGGAGGAGACCTAAAATTAAAAGGGCTGGACACGAGTGACAGCAAACCTTAGCAGCCCCCTACAGAGACCTTCCAATGGATGCTCACATCCACCTTTATAAAAAAGCAGCCCGATGCTAAAAGAAACTAAGTATTCTTTATTAATACTCATATTAAAGTAGTTTTTAATCTACTCAAGGCAGTTGACTTAGAATGTTTCATTGATTTTTTTTTTGTTCATTCATTAAATATTATTGAGCATCCATTCTCTACTGATACTATGGCATGTTCTAAATAATCTAATGGGGAATAAAATATGGGGGGGAGGCCAGCTGGAACTAAGAATCTTGGGCTTAATCCTGCCTCTGCCATTTACCTGTGTAAACTTGGAAACACTGGAGTCCTTCCTTATGTTTAGTTTCTTCATCCACAAGATTAAAATAAAAGTACCTACCTCATAGGTTGTACTTCCTCATTTTGGGGATTCAGTAAATATTAACTACAGTTTTTATTATAGGCATTGGGATGAGAAGGTATTGGCAGGCGAAAGAAAGACTTGGAAGAATAACAAAGAACATGGTGTGTGTTAGGGGCACCTCCTTTCCTCTGGCCCCATTTATCCAGGACGTGGGTAGGAGGGTGTTCCATCTCCTTACACCACTATCCTTCACACTCAAGGGTGAGTCTCTTGATTGGTGAATACCATTACATCCATTGGCTCATAGTTCTTAACTGGATGGAGCTAATCTATTAAAAGGCCCTAGTCAGTTAGTGAGGATTCATCCTCTTGTTCCTTTTCTGCCCCAGAACAGTGCAGACAATGATCTTGGGTAAACAAGTCTGCGGTGCAGATTCAAACGTCCCCTGTGGTTGGCTGTTCTGAGGCTATATTCTGCAGGAATTAGGAGCTGGCAGAGAAAATCAGCAAGGCCTTTTGGGTTACAGATCCAGAACCCTGTTCTTTATTAGCTTATCTGTACTAAAGATGACATTTTAAAAAATCTCCACTTGACTGTCCTCTGTGTCTTATTTCATCCAAAACTCAGGGATGGGATGGGGAGAAAGAGCATGCAATTTATTGATCCTCTAGAGTAATTAATTATGGCCAGAACAAAGATGGTAGAGGGAAGGATGGTAAAAGATAAAACCAGAGAGGGAAACATGGAAGGATTTCTGCTCAAGTGGTTGGCACAGTAAGGTCACGATTTGCTCCATTCCCTTTACTCCACAAAACTCGTAATGATTAACTAGTAATAATTTCCATTAACATATGGAAAGAGAAAACAAAAAAGACACAACCAGGCTCAACAACAAATAGGCCTTCTCATAGATCAGAAATGGAAGGAAAAGCCTTAAGCAGTCTGAAGCCACAGGCCTACTGAGGTCTCAGGTTGAAAGCCGATTTGTGTCTCCTGCAAGGTAACAGGAACTAAAGATACTCCAGATAAGGTGGAAATAAGGAACCAGGCTTGGTTCTTGAAATCAGGAGCTCCCAGAAGGAGCTGAAAATAAACTACTGCCATCCAAGCCAAACAGCTGGCCAAGTGACAGTTTTCTGCACTATTTCCAATATCACTGTGGGGTCGAATCCTCAAAATGCCAACATGAGACCCGATTCTCAAATGGAGATTCTGGGAGGCAGGTGGAGATGAAAATCACTGACCATGGAGGGGTGAGCACAGAGTGCGTGAGAGGGAAAAACAAAACAAAACAACAACACGCAGAAAAACCAGCACTAAACTCAAACAAAACAGAAAATAGCAAGTGAAAACTTCCTACTCAAAACGAGCCTGACCATCAAGTTGCAAACACATATTGATATCTAATACTAAAAGAGATAGATGATCAACAGAATGAACACGCAGAACATGGATTTACGCCAGATAAAATTAACTCTATGGAACGGACTGAGATTTTTAAATTAATATTTTGCATTCTCAAGATGATGAATGACAAGGAATTAGGGACATTTTAAATGGACAAAAAAATAGGGAACAAATACAAGCTGAGTAAATAATAGATGAATGTGAAAAGGAACTAATAGAAATCTTAAAAACAAAAATATGGTCATTAAAATGAGAAAATCAATAATAGATGGCATTAAGTCTGGTGCTGGCCAAAGTTGAAGAGAAGTAATGAATTAAGGGGAGGTACTGAATAATTCACCCAGAACACAGTATAGAAAAATAAAGAGATTGTAAAATGGGAGCAAAAATGTTTAGATTCATGGAAATTCTTGGAGTGGCTCCAACATATGTCTAATAGGAGTTCCAGAAGGAAAAACTTAAGGGCAGCATGGAGAAAGTCTACTTAAAAGAAATGAGAAATGACTGAAAGTTTTCTAACCAAAACATCAGAACACCTTGTGTAGCAATCAAGATAAATAAAAGTAAACTCACACTTTTGTGGCATTATAGAGAAACTACAGGGCTGTAAGAATGATGATAAAATCTCTCACGTTACCAAGGGGAAACATTCGTTATCTGCAAGTTACCAAAGGGAAAACATTGGTTGTCTACAAAGGGACTGTAACTTGAGTTCTCAAAGGCAACAACAGAAACGAGAAGACAGTTGAATATCTTAAAAGTTGAATGGAACACCATCAAGCAAGAATTTGATTTCCATTTAAGGGAGAGGTCAAGACGAAGACTTTTCCAACCTAAAAGACTAATAGCATTTATCACCCTCCGACCTACATCCAAAGAACTACTGAAGAACATCCTTTCCCAATAAGAAAAATAAGCCCGGAGGGAAAGCACCGGATACGAGACACAGGTGAAGGAGGGAATTAATAAAATGTGATGATAAAATTAAAAATAACTACTTTAGTGTTAAAAAAAATCACAAGAAGAAAGGAAATGTACAATGGATGACTAAAGTGTGCTAAGTCCCTTGGGAGATGTATAGAAATAATGCCTTTGAATGCTTTGTCTATAGGATATTTTGTACTAATAGAAAGCTGATCTAGAGCTTCTAAAGCTGCAGAGAGAAAAGAATGGCCAAAGGTTGAGGAAATTCAATATAGAAAGCTGATCATTGAATAGAGGGAGTGGGGGGGAGAAAAGGCACACACAGAATAGTAAAATTAAGCATAAATATATCAGCAAGTACAGTAACTAAACAGATTTAAATTACTTATCAAAAGACAGATTATCAAGTTGGTTTAAAATAACATTCAGGGGGCACTGGGTGGCTCAGTCAGTTAAGCAGCTGCCTTTTGCTCAGGTCATGATCCCAGCGTCCTGGGATCCAGTCCCACGTTGCGCTCCCTGCTCAGCAGGGAGCCTGCTTCTCCCTCTCCCTCTGCTGGCCGCTCTGCCTACTTGTGCTTTCTCTCTGTCTCTCTGTCAACTAAATAAATAAAATCTTTTTAAAAAATTAAATAAAATAACATTCAGGTATGTAATGCTAGCAAATGACACACTAACCTAACCACAGAAATACTGGACATAAAAGGTTAAAAAAGATAAATTATCAAAATGCTATCAAAAAGAAAGCTGATGAAGCATTATTAATATCGGACAAATAAGTCTTTTAAGCCAAATGAAATACAGAGGGTCACTACCAAGAAGTTGAATGTGCCTAATAACTTAGCTTTCAATTACAGAAAGCAAAACCACCAGAATTACAAAGAGAAGTTGACAAGCCCGTGTCTGAGTAGGAGATTTTAACGATCTATCAGACACGGCTACATCAAGCAGACAAAAAACAGAGGTAATAGAGATCGTATCATGAAGGGCCTCTTAGGAGACCACATTAAGGAGTTGGGTTTTATTTTGAGAGCAATAGGAAGCCATTAAAGGGTTTTAAGCAGGGGAATGATTAGATCAGATGTGCATTTTTAGATGGATTGCTCTGGCTATAAAATGAAGAGTGGACTTCAGAGTGGTCAGACTACATAAAGGCAGGAAGACCTTTTAGAAAACTCTCTCTACCATCTAGCCAAGAGATATTAATGGCCTGAACTACATAGTGGTATTGGTGACGAACAAGAGGAAGCATTACAAGAAGCGTTCAGATAGCATAGTTGATTGGGTGGCAGGAGAGAGATGAAAGATGGCGTCTGTACATCTGCCCTAGAAAACTTGATGCATGAAACTGAAAAAGAGGAAGAGGTTTTTTGGTAGGGGGGGAGATAGTATTTCCTTCTTTCTGATTATACCACTTAACATTCAGCCCATCAATGTAGACATTCAAAATGGTTCATTAAAAAGTTAAATTATATTTGAGGTGCCTGGGTGGCTCAGTCAGTTGGGCACCCAACTCTTGATCCGAGCTCGGGTCTTGATTTCAGGGTCATGGATTCAAGCCTTGCATTGGGCTCCATGCTGGGCATGGAGCCTACTTAAAAAAAAAAAAAAAAAAAAATTAGATTAGATTCATTCTACAACGAATACACAAATCAATTTTAAATAACATCTATCAAAAAGTATTCTGCTTTTAACTGCTGGTGCTTAGGGAATGTTTCAATAATCTGGGGGGAAAACAACACTTTCACAATACCAGAAAAATGTGTATATATTCTAAATAATCATTTTCCGCATGATAATAGTCCTTTAGAATTATTTATATTTTTATGGCAGATTTTCTTACTTTTCTATACTTAATAGTTTTCAAACACACCTATATGCCTAACTACTGAAGTGGTAAAGCAGTCATGGCTTTCCTTAGTGTACAGAAGGTATTAAAACAAGTAAATCCGATATGTTGACCTGTGAATATTTACACGGAGTTAGAGATTTCAAGGCACATAACTCCTTTCCTTTCCCTCGTTGTCGTTAATTACCTTAAACTAATGTTTCAGTTTACAATGTGTGTCTATCCTTCAGAGAGCAATGATTTTTGCATTGACAGCAGTTGGGATGGGTGTATATATTATACGATCAAACTGAAGTTCCTTATAAATGCTGAAAATTAAAGAGCTATTATTGCAAAGGCAATTTAGTAGCTTCAAGCATGAAAAAGGTTTAAAGGACTTACAGATTTCCAATTATGAATTTTAGGGTTTTGTATTTACTTTACAGCCATTGTGAAAGGCAAATGCGATTTAATTTTAAAGTTACAAACAGGTTGTGCGATTTCAGGCTAACATCCTAACAAACAGAGTTAAGTCTGAGCCTGTCATCCACCACAGGGTTGCTCCATCAGCCAAGAAACCTTTTGGAGTCCTACAGGGAATCTGCCTGAGTGTCTGCACATTGGAAGTTTCCTGGTAGTAATAGAGCCATAGGAGCTGTGTGACTCTAGCATTGCCTCTTAAATGATGGCAAGGATGTGTTTTGAAAAGACAAAACCTTTTTTTGTGTCTGATTTTTAAAGCGAACACTTTATTTATTTGAGGGCAAAAATTACATTAAATTTCACACATGGAGTCTGCTCTTTATTACAAGCCATTATTGGATAATTTAACTTCAGACCATATTACTTCTTCAAATGCAAACCTCTGCATTCAGGGGCAGAGCAAGCAAAACAGTGAAAAGAGTGAAGTGGGCTCTTCTCCTTTAAGGGCAACTGGTATACCACTCAACTTCCAGCATGATTTGGTTACCGTTATGCTATTTGGACACCTCTCCCCTTCATGGAGAAATGCTAAAAGCTCAGAGGTCCTGCTATCATGCTGCTGGAGGAGTCTTTTTCCCTATCATGGAAGCTGAAAGAACTGATGCATGATGCTTTTCTGATATTTTGCAAAATTATAACTACTTGTTAGTTTTAAACAGCACGGAAATAATTAGGACATGGAAATAAAATTATAGTTTGTGTTTCCAGCTGAGCCAGATATGTTATAGATGAGGGTTGTTTTTTTTTTTTTTTCTTGCTTTCATGTTGGTAGTAATCTTTTTTTTCAAATCCTTGTGCTCCCTAGAAACATATATGGAAGGAAAAAAGGAAGAAGAAAAGAAGAAAGAAAGGAAGGAGGGAACAGACCAAGGAAGAGAGGGAAGTGGAGGAACTAATGTACCAGTAGATGTGAATAATGCTCAAAAATTACACACTGCACAGAAAGAAAGATTCATCAAGATCTGAAGATAGAATCAACACCTAACAGGGAAAAAAAGGTAATTGTATCATTTCCACAGCAGTAATTTAATCATTATAATAACATAACAGCAAGGAACTGGGAAAGGTTTTCTCTCATTTTTTAAGCAAAAAACCCACAGTGTCCCCACAAGACACTATCTTATTTTATGATTTAGGGGAAAATGAAGATTCCTCAAATGTCTGTTTTGCTATTTCATACAAAGTCATTCTCTGCATCTAAACTAAACTTCTCTCCTGCCTTAACTTCTCTAACAGTGATTTCTGTAGGCAGTGGGGAACATGAAAGCTATAGCATCTCTGGGGCCGTGGGTTCCCTTGGGCTGATATAACAGGAGAAGCAGAAATTCCTCATCTAGGTGAAAACAGGGCTAGGGAGTTACCTCTTAGCCCAAGGTAAGCCATCAAACTAAGTACTGCATAAATATAGAAAAAAGAACACTGGGGAGCAATCTGAATACAATCTAGAGGGAAGCTAGAACATGAGGTCGATTATGAGTAAGGGACACAGAGGTTCTGGGTTGTGACTTTCTGTAATAGAGATGGGTGTCTTGAAGAGACCATGGCTTGCAAAGGCAAGGAACTATATTATTTCTAAGGAAATAGCCAAAGAGTCTAGAGGCACATCTCAAGGCTTTGTGGAATCATCACTTCGTCATTCATTCATTCAACTAATCTAATTTATTATTGTCATCATCATCACTGATGTCAGAGATTCTCCACCTTTCTCTGTTAACCAGATTAATGCCCCACATTTGACTGACCCATTCCAGTGGTTCTCAGTTCTAGTCGTATATCATAATCACCCATGAAATGTTGTTTTTAATCTGTGTGCCCCAGCCCCTTCCCTGGGCCACTAAATTAAAGTCTCCTGGGGTAAGATGTGGTCATGTAATGAACCCTAAGGAGCTAAGCTGGGAACAAAAGCCTGCTACAGCATCCCGGCTATCTACCTTAGGCTCAGTCTTTCTGGAGCTCTCTGAGAAGGACCCACGGTTCAGGCTTAGGTAAAGAAAAAAACACCTACAGGGTTCCAGCAAGATGTCTTTGCTCATGGCTCCACTGAAGGTAACAAGCTTTACGACGTCTGGTTGTTTGGTAAAGGTATAGAGGTGATGAGTCAAAAGCACTGGGGGCGGGTGTGGGCAGTGCTAGATTCATCCATGAGATTGCCCATAAATGGTTTCAATTCATGTACTGCCAAAGAAAGGAACCATGGCTTGTCTTCCATAATTTGCATAGATGATTTCATGAATTTTTGGCAAGTCTAATACAATTCCAACAGTTGGAGGGAGGAGGGGGTAAAGACTGGGAGTAAGAGCACAGACCCTAGGGTCATGCCGCCCCAGATTTACCTACTCGTTGTATGAGCCTGAGTATCTTCCTTATTTAAGTGCTCTGTGCCTCAGTTTCCCCATCTGAAGCCTTAGTGTAATTGTTCCTACCTCAAGGGGTCATTTCAAAGACTCAGTAAGTCGGTACCTGTGCGGCTCAAGAACACAACCTGGTACAGTGTTAGGTGTACAGGGTCAAGGGGGTTTACTCAGGGAAGATGTTTTGCCTACTCCCCACCACCCCTGAGACTGGCTGAGATGTCAGGACTTTGCCCTGAGCCACAGACACACGCTCTGTTTTGTTTTGATCATTTCTTTAGTGAATTTGATGTGCTGTGACCCAAGGCAGCGCTGCCCCTCAGCTTATATTGAGCCATAAGAACAGGGACCAACCCTGGAGAAACCTTGAGTCCTACCCTTTCTTGGAAAATTCTAATAGAGAAAAGAAACATTATCATCCTGAGAGCCCTATTATTACTGCCTTGGGAATCGCCGGAGTCTGACAACATAATTTGTCAAATCAACTCAAACTCAGTCTACCTCTAGTGGGCCCCTTCCCCAAGAAACCCCAGTCCTCTGCCTGTGCGTTTATTCATTATATAACCCTAACACTTCAGTCAATTCCTTAGAGCTCCCCCAACATGCCTTGCTCTTTTCAGCCACTGGGCTTAGCAGAGGACCTTGCCAACCCACAGACTGTGGTTTTGTTTCTAAGATTTTATTTACTTATTTATTTATTTGAGAGTGAGAGAGAGAGTTTGTACAAGCAGGAGGGAGGGGCAGAGGGAGAAGCAGACTCCCCACCAAGCAAGGAGCCTGAGGCGGGGCTCGATCCAGGACCCCAGGATCATGCCCTGAGCCTAAGGCAGATGCTTAAGGGACTGAGCCACCCAGGTGCCCCACACCCTGTGTTTTTCGATATGGACTTGAAATGGCCTTTTTATTTGTCAGCCTTTCTCTCAAGGCTGGAAGCTCTGTGAGGATCAGGACTGAGTCTGCCTGGCTGACCATTATGTCCTCGGCACTGGGTGCTGTGAGGACATGGAGCAGGCACTCCACAAACATGCAAGGAGTGAACAGTGAGATCTCACGATTGATGGAACAGGACTTGACCACTTGCAGCTATGCAACTTGGGGCAGGCTACTTGACGTCTCTGATCCTTAGTGCAAGCATTACTTCCTCAGAGGTTCTTGCAGCGACTAAAGGATGGAGCCCAAGGAAAGTAGCTGACACCGTGCTCAGAGCAGAGCTAATGCTAATAGTTAACACTGTTTAAAAAAGAACCACATCCCTCAGTGGGCTAAAGCCTCTGCCTTTGGCTCAGGTCATGATCCCAGGGTCCTGGGATCGAGCCCCGCATTGGGCTCTCTGCTCAGCGGGGAACCTGCTTCCCTTCCACTCTCTCTGCCTGCCTTTCTGCCTGCCTGTGATCTCTGTCTGTCAAATAAATAAATACAATTTAAAAAAATAAAAATAAAAAAGAACCACATCCAAGTGCACCCAAGCCTTTCATTTTCCTAATTTTGTCTCTTTCCTTATTCCATAAAAATAGATGCTACAACCATAAGTGTCACTATCAAACCCCCAGAAAACAGGGGAGACGGGATGAAAGGTCAGAGGGTACCACTCAACAATTCTCTCAGGCAGACATTTATCAACACAGATTCATTAATATTCATTAGACAACTTATACAGACCGGGTAGAGCATAAAGAGAAAATGGTCAGCTGAGAGCTCAGCCTACCTCCACACCAGTCTTCCACACAAAAATTAATCCAACACAAAAATCAAACATTTGCAGAGCTGAAGCAAAAGTCAGAAAGTCCAGCTACATGGGCCCCTCTCCTTGACCCACTCCACCCAGGAACCTGGACTCAGGAACAAAAGAATCATCAGTTCCATCTCAGATGATATTTGAAAAATCTGTACTTGGATTAAAAAAAAGAATAATACTAATGTGTTCTTATTTTTCAAGTTTATCCATTCCATTTTCTCCAGTTTTATTGAGATATAATTGACACACATGACTGTATAATTTTAAGGTGTACAGCGTGATGGTTTGGCCTGCATATATCATGGATCTGTTTTGCTTTTGATGACAGTAATAGCTAACACCTATTGAGCGCCTACTGCCTGCCAGACAATTCGTGCACGTTATCTCTTGTAATTGTCAGAACACAGTCATTTCCACTTTGGAGATAAGGAAACTCGAGTCTGCCGTTGAAATGGCAGAGGTTTAGAAAAGTGCCCAGGATCAAGGGGTGAGCAGGAACCATGCTGTCTGAGCCCACAGCCAGCATGTGATGCCAGGGACCTGCGGCCGGAGACGCCAGCCTTCCCTCCCATGGCCTGGAAGGTCTGGCCCCATCCTGACTTCTCATCTCATTCTGGTTTCCTGAGGCGTAGCTCTTCTAGTCCCTGAGCTAAGCAGCATCTCTCTCCGTCTGATGAATCGGGGTGATATTTACTGCTCTTCGTGTAACATCTGAATTGTAGGGAGCCTGGCCCTTGCCCTTCCCGCAGGGAAGAGAGTGCTGTGATTTCGTGGCAAGATTACAATAGGGTAACTCCTCTCTCTACTCCTTTAGGCACGCAGGCCCCAGCGAGCTTCCCCACGGAGGGGAGTCAGCCACTCAGGCAGGATGCGAGAGTCTATTAACAGACAGCATGAGCTCTGGGGGAGAGAGGGCGCCAGGAATAAGGCAGGCTATTAGGGACCTGTATTCACTGCATCCGGCTACAAGATGTGGGTTGTATTTGGTATTAAGCTGCCACTTCATTCTACTTGGGCATGGGGTCTTCCCTACTTAAAGGCCCAGTTACTCCTGATCTCCCTCCCTAAGAGGAAGGGTGCTCTGGATTTCATACTGCAGATGAACCTTATTTTGCAGAAATTCCAGGAACCTTAATTAAGAGCTCTCAAAACATCGAAACAACCCCATTCTCTTCTATCTCGTCCACAACACACTTAAATGATACTTCTGTCTGTCCTGACAAAATTATAAATTTGTAAAGCTTCGACACATTGGAAGGCTATTTTCAAAAACAAGAATAAGAAGGCCGGTTCTCTAAATATCAACCATTTATACTCCCTGCCCTTCCGCCCAGGCCCTCCCTGACGGGAAGACAAGAATGGCCATTTAATGTTTTAAGAACACTCTGTAAGCCAAGGTGTGTACTGATTCTGCATGTGGAATGTTTATTTGCTAAGAAAAACCTCATTTCATTCCAATCATAGGTTGCCTCGGTTCTATTTCCTAGGACGAGCAGGAGGAAACTGAATAAAATATCACTGCGTTTCCTATTTTCATTTTTTCTGCATGAGGTTAGCAGTGACGGGAACCTGCTTTTCAAAG
Organism: Mustela putorius furo; assembly: GCF_011764305.1. Classification (NCBI taxonomy): domain Eukaryota; kingdom Metazoa; phylum Chordata; class Mammalia; order Carnivora; family Mustelidae; genus Mustela; species Mustela putorius. The sequence continues at coordinate 4,620,465 of NW_025421424.1, forward strand.
CAATTGCGTCTGTAGCAATTGGCCTGTGGCTGAGACTGTAGGTCCCCAGCTGGCCTCGAGGTAGTCGCAGAAGCAGTGAGCTGTGGCCAAGACCTTTTCCTGATTTAGCTGTTATTCCAGAGAGGAAACCCACATAAGGAAGGATCACAGCAAAGGCACCGACAACAGATTTTTTTTTTTTTTTTTAAGGGAAGAGGGTATGGGGTGTGGGAATAGGGACGCAGAGATTGAGGATTTTAATAACGGATTTTTTTTTCCCCTCTCTTCAGAGTTGCACAACAGCAAAGTGGGCTGAAAGATAGGTTGATGTTGCTGCTGCTAAATCCAAGAGATAATGGAAGAGCGCCCCTCCCCCTCTCCTACACGCATACCCACCTCCAACACCCAGCTATTTCTGTCTGAGATTTTTGCTTTCACTTTGGAGGAATATTTTCTTCCGTCAGGTGCATAAATACAATTATGAAACACTGCTTGTTTCCCTAGTCTCACAGCGAAGCTACCTTCTCCTAAAACAAAAGGAAACGTGGTTGTTTGCTTTCCCCTGCAGGTGTAGTAACATTAGTTACTGAATTTCCTATTCTCTAAATTGTTTAATGGCAGTGCTTTTTGGAGTCTTCATAAAAACAAACCTCCTTCAGCCAGAAGACAGCCCCTAATTGAAGTAAATCTTAACTTGCCTAAAGTGATTAAAGATAAGTGAGTCTATAGTTTGACTTCCCCTATTTGAAATTCTTCTCTGTCCACAAAGTATATATAAATCTTTATGGAATGACCTATTAACTGCCTGCTGTGGGGACCCAGCTTTGGGCTTTGTTTCAGCTATAAAAGAAGGTCACTCTGCTTTTGGTAAAAACTGATGTCGCTGCTTTGGTAATTAAAATCTACAGGGTCCTGAAGAGATGATATATTTAAACCTCTAAAACATAATGTGGAAGCTGTAAAATTACAAAAGGAGAAGGGATCCGGGTCCCCTATGACTGCTCATCAATTTATACATTAGTAACAGGGTATTTATGTCACACTTAAAAAAAGAATTTCCGAAAGTTTTCTTAGAGCTTTAAATCCAAGCCCTGAAGCCCTCCTTGTCTGGCAGATCCACTCCACACCAGAGGGTCACCTCTAGAGAGGGCAACACTTCAGAGTATCATTCAAATACCTACATAAACTCACTGACTCTGCTAGGAAACTCATACTCCAAAGGAACCAACCTGGACTTTAATGTAGATTTTTTTGCACCAGCTGAAGAGGCGGTACCTAGATGAAATCAAACAAATGATTTACTTGTCGCGAGGGTCTAGTGTCCCCACGGGTTAGGATCTTATTGTTTTAAGTTACTCTTTGAGCTAAAAGACTCTTAAGCTAAATCTTTCAGCTTTTTATAACAAAAGTACCCCAATAACAAAACTATAACAAAAGCACCTCATTGGGCAAGATACTTAGCCTTGCAAAGCCTCATTTTAATCATTTATGAAACAAACATAATCGTAATTTATTTTATGAATCATATGATCACTATTAAGTATTACAAACAATGGTGCCTATAAAAAGAACAGTAAGCATAGTCCTAGAAATATGGTAAGCACTTAAGAAATATGTGGTATTCAAACCAGAAAAAGACACTAGAAAAAAAGAGAAGTACAGGCCAATATCTCTGATGAACACAGATGCAAAAATCATTAACAAACTATTAGCAAATCAAATCCAACAATACATTAAGAAAATCATTCACCATGATTGAGTGGGATTTATTCCGGATATGGAGTCCAAGAGCGGTTCAATATTCACAAATCAATCAACTGATACATCACATTAACAGAGAAATGTTAAAAACCACATGAGCCTTTCAATAGATGCAGAAAAAGTATTTGACAAAGTATAGCAATGATTCATGATAAAAACTTTCAACAACATAGTTTTAGAGAGAACATACCTCAACATAGTAAATGCTGTATATGAAAAATCCACAACTAATATCATACCTAATGGTGAAAAAATGAGAGCTTCTCCTCTAAGACCAGGAACAAAACTAGGATATCCACTCTCACTACTTTTATTCAACATACTACAGGAAGTCCTAGACATAGTAATCAGACAAGAAAAGGAAATAAGAGTCATCCAAAGTGGCCAGGAAGAAGTAAAACTTTCATTGTTTGCAGATGACATGACGTTATCTGCAGAAAGCCCTAAAGTCTCCAGTAATAGTACTAGAACTGATAAATGAAGTCAGTAAAGCCACAGTATACAAAATGAACATACAGAAATCTGCTGCATTTCTATACACTAACAATGAAGTAGCAGAAAGAAAATTTAAGAAAACAATTTTATGCACAATTGCCTCAAAAATAATGAAATACCTATAAATAAACCATGGGTATAAAAGACCTATACTCCAAAAACTATAACACACTGAAAGAAATTGAAGATGACACAAGCATGTAAAGATATTCTTTAATCATGAATTGGGAGAACCAATATTGTTAAAATGCCCATACTACTCAAAGCAATCTCACAGATTTAATGTAATCCTTATCATAATACCAACAGCATTTTTCACAGAGCTAGAACAAAGAATCCTAATATTTTGAAAGAACCCAAATAGCCAAAGCAATCTTGAAATCAAGAAGAACAAAGCCATAGGTTTCAAAATTCCAGATTTCAAGATATCCCACAAAGCTGTGGTAATCAAAATGGCTTGTTACTGGCACAAAAGCAGACACATAGATCAATGGAAGAGAATATAAAACCCAGAAGTGAACTCACAATTATGTGGTTAATTAACCTTCAACAAAGGAGGCAAGAATATGCAATGGGAAAAAGACAGTCTCTTCAACAAATGATGTTTCTTATTGAACCACTTTCTTACACCATACACAATAATAAACTCAAGATGGATTAAGGACTTAAACATGAGATCTGAAACCATAAAAATCCTAGAAGAAAATAATGGGCAGTAATCTGTTTGACTTCAGCTATAACAAAATTTTTCTAGCTATGTCTCCCATGGCAAGGGAAACAAAAGCAAAATCAAACAAAAAGCTTCTGCACAGCAAAGGAGACCATCAACAAGACAAAAACACGACCTACTGAATGGGAGAAGATATTTGCAAATGATATATTCAATAAGAGGCCAATATCTGAAATAGATTTAAAAACTTATGTAAGTGAACACACACACACACACAAAAAAAAACAGACCCCAAGTAATTCAATTAAAAAATGGGCAAAGGAACTGAATAGACATTTTTCCAAAGAAGACATACAGATGGCCAATGAGCACATGAAAAGATACTCAACATCACTAATCATCAGGGAAATGCAAATCAAAACCATAAGGAGATATCATCCCATATCTATTAGGATAGCTAAAATCAGAGACACAAGAACTAACAAGTGTTGGTGAGGATGTAGAGAAAAAGGAACACTTGTCCACTGTTGGTGGGAATGTAAATTGGTTCACCCACTGTGGAGAACAGTATGGATGTTCCTCAAAAAATTAAAAATAGAACTACCATATGATCCAGTAATTCCACTCCTGGGTATTTACTCAAGGAAAATGAAGACATTAATTCAAAAAGATAGGTGCACTCCTATGTTTATTGCAGCATGATTTATTCTAGCCAAGATATGGAAGTAGGTTTTGTGTCCACTGATAAATGAATGGATAAAGAGGATGTGGTATATATATAAAAATAATAGTATGCATAATAATATATTATAATGTATTAATATAATAAGTAATATATATATGTAAAACAATGGGATATTTATTCAGCCATAAAAAAGAATGACATCTTGCCATTTGCAACAATTTGCCCAGTGGATGGGCCTAGAGCGTATTATGATAAGCACCAATAAGTCAAAGAAAGAAAAATACCATATGATTTCATTCATATGTGGAATTTAAGAAACAAACCAAAGAAAAGAGACAAGTGAAAAACTGACTCCTGCGGGTACCTGGGTGGCTCAGTGAGTTGAACCACTGACTCTTCATCTCAGCTCAGGTCCTGATCTGGGGGTCGTGAATTCAGACGCCATGTTGGGCTCCATGCTGGGCGTGGAGCCTGCTTTAACAAAAAAAAAAAAAAAAAAAGCTCCTAAATACAGAGAACAAACTGGTGATAGTCAGAGGGGAGGTGGGGGGGGCGGTGAAATGGATAGAGGGGGTTAAGAGCAAACATCTTGACGAGCACTGAGGAATGTATAGAACTGTTGAATCATTATATTGTACACTTGAAAGTAAAAAAAAAAAAAATAGAAGAAAGACATTTGTTATAACACTATATGTTAATGATACTTGATTAAAAAAATATGATATATTATAAGGAAAGTAGACAAGACGTTTTAGTTGCATTTTACAGATGGGGAAACTGAGGTTCGGAGAAGTTAAGTGATAATGCGTTGAACTTAGAAAATAAACAGTGAGGCCAGGATCCTCACTGTGATACAGTCAGTAGGCACTTCTGAGTGATACGGGCTAGATTTCACTGCTTGTCATCAGTTGGTCTGCAAATCCCCAAATGGCAGATTTAGCTCAATCACACATGGGAAGCTGCTGGGATGCCTTCCTGGCTCTCTCCGCTGCCCCACTCCTCCCATCTCTTCCCCCAGAAGAACAGCCCTACTCAATGGGTAACACAGACCAAGCAGGGCAGTAGAGCCTCAATCCCGCCCTGGAAATTTCTCACGTTGAATTATATGAGGTGCCCCTGAAAGTGTTGAGATCCTCCGTAATTAGAGTCTGTGTCCTGCCCATCCCTCTGTATCTTCCCTTCCCTTTCCTCCTTCCACCATCCCCTCCATCTCTTTCTCCTCCTTTGATCCATCCTACCTCTCCTCCTTCTCCCCTCTCCTCCCCTCACCTTCTTTTTCCTCTCCCCTCTTTCCCACATCCCCATCGTCCCATATAATGGCTACCATGCTCCCTCCGAGAAGGTCTAAGAACCTTGAAAGTAGATAGACCCGGATTGGAAACCCATCTCTCATACTAGTTGCACAACTTTGGGTGAGTTAATTCATCCCTTTGTAACTAAACTTCCTCCTTCTAGAACAGGCCAGATGATGGTAATAAGTATTGGTGATAATGGAATTGCTAATAATACCAATAGGCCCACTGTAAGTGTCAATACATGTCATTTTCCTCCTTGCCCAGTCCTCACCATTGACCCCCCTCCCGTCATGCCCAGCACTCAACTCACAACCGTATGTGTCTCCCCATGTAATCCTGCCCATCAGGAGAGAGCATGCTGGTACACCAGCAACTGCATTCTGTCTGGTTCACCTAGCAGTAATGTTTCTCACAACAAATTTACCAGCCTGCTGGTGGAGACTTCAATCCTTTACGGGTTTGGTCCTGGGGCTTCCGTTGACTTTGAGGGCAAAATTCTGGGGCTTTGACAAGCTAAGGACAGATCTTGCAACCTGACAACTTAGTGCAATAAGGTTTCTGAGGAGACAGCCAGTCTCACCTCCCCTGATACCATACGGGCTTTCAACTCACCGCCGTATTGGATGTCGACTTCATTTACCAGCTCTGCGTGCTTGGGCAGGTCATTTCATCCTGTTGAGCCAGTTAACACCTCCATAAAGTCTACCTGTCTTGAAGGGACATGGTGAAGACCAGCGAGGAATAAGTTATGTGTGGGAAAATAAGCTATAGACTGCAATGCACTATATAAATGTGAACTATTATTTTCTGAAATGTTACATGAAAATCTAGGGAGCCTTATCATCTGCTTCGTTCTGTCAATGAATGTGAGAACAGACCACACTTGGAAGGGACTTTGAGAATTCAGAAAAATTTTTATATATTGACCTATTTTCTCATTATGTATATACTAAGTATATTATTACATGTTTATGTTTATTATGTTGAGTCACTATTACGATGCAGGTGGTAGAATTTTTTAAAGCAACAAAACACAGTGTTATGTTAGTTAGCATATGTGTAGCTTCTGATGTGATCTAAACATTGCATTTACCTTGAGCTTTATTGCTCTTCTATTTATTTACCCTGCTCCAATCATTAGAAATTATTTTCTGAGGCATAAATGGTAAGTATAGAAGCCCCAAGTGACCCATCTTTGCTTTGCTCTAAACTAGATTATGCAGCGGAAAAGCAAAAGGTACTGAATATCAATGCTTTGGGTTTCGAATTTTATCACTCTCTCTGGCCACTGAACCTACCAGTTATAAATTATATTTTATTACCTTCTAGAAAAAACAAATTAAGTGATGGGCAATTCACACTCCACATGCAAAACAGCTCTCTGAGAAGTAAAACTCTGGCTAGACAAATTCCCCTCTTTTATTTTCTGGGGGATGGGGGAGGCGGGATGAAGAACACATTTGTTTTCAAGTATCTGAAATTCCTGACTTGCCAGTTGGTTCTGTTCCCCCAGCCGGCTCGTTCAATCAGATGGTGATCTAACCATGAAGGATGAGAGGCCTCTGTTGGCCGTGGCTCCCACACCCCCTCCACTTTCCCGCAAGACCAGAGGTCAATGAGGAGCAGCTGGCACAGCCCACGGAGTTGGCACACAGGCTTATTTGGATAACTTGCTGCATTTCTGCTCGTGCTCATCTCGACTGGATGGGACGCCATTTTATCATTTCATAGCCACTTTCAGTCTTTAAAGAGCTTGGCTTCTTTCGTTAGTTGTCTTTGCTGACCTTGAAGCACAAGTTCATCCTTTTGGCTTTGTTTCCCCTTCATCATTTTTATAATCTCCTCTGTAGACCTTTTTTCAGGCCTTCTTCCTCTGATTCCCTATCTTACTTCTACTCCATTTGGGGCAGATGGGGTTTCTATCATCTTGGGAGGGTCCAGAACGATGTTTCCTAAAGTGTCCAGCACGTGAACTGTGATCTGGGCTCATGTGGCCCTGGGGACAATTAGCACTGCTACCCAGACCCCAACATGAAATAACACTGAGTCACATAGCAAAAGAGTCATTCCCTTTGCAATTCTCTCTCAGTCTTCTTGACTCTTTCAAGGGAAGAGTTTCCATTTGGTCCTTATATGTCCATCACTCACTAATATCCCTTTTGAAAAGAGAGAGAGCAGGCCTTAGCTGAGAGCCTTTGGTGTGTAATTGAATCTAGCTACAGTTTTATAGCATTACTTTGGTTTTTATTACATAAATACTTGTTTTTATTTTTGCCTCCTATTTATGGCAAGTGATCCTGATTTTCTTTTTATAGTCCTAATATAAAGTTTCTTCTGTAAAAGCCCTTAGGTAAGTTTAAGGTACACATCAGTTTAAAGGAAAACATTACGTGAAGTAAGTTTAAGTAAATGGCAAAAATGTTGAGAATGCTGGCACGGGAATGACCGAAGTTTGGGAGCCTGGAACAACTCCATCAACTTTTCTTATTTTCTTACTGTTTTATATGTTTTTTTTTTTTTTTTTTTTTTTTTTAGAGATTTTATTTATTTATTTTTTGACTGAGAGAGACAGAAAGAGAGCACAGGCAGGGGGAGCAGCAGCCAGAGGAAGAGAGAAGCCGGCTCCCACATGGGGTTCAACCCCAGACCCTGAGATCATGACCCGAGCCAAAGGCAGATGCTTAACCGGCTGAGCCACCCAGGCCAGGCGCCCCTATATGTTAGTTTTCAAAGCATGTTTGTTAACAATGTCTAGGCCTACACACAAGTCAACCTACTTCCCAATATCTCTGACTAAAATTATACACAGATTATTTCACAGTGTCTTTTAATTCCCTTTAGTCAGAGGGTTTTCATAAGCTTGTCCTCAAATAGACGCTGAAAATCACTGATGTTCCAGCCAGCAGTCTGGGGAAAGTATTACATATCGTGGGCTGAATCAATTAATCTATTAAGAGTGCTAAAGTCTACACCAATTTTGTTGACCCTTTCCCCACACCCCCCACCCCGCTGCCATGAAGAGAGAGATAGGCCATGGGACTTTAAGACTTGGGCCTGTGTTAATGAGGAATTATTCAAGGTGGTCTCATTCGTCCCAAGGAATGCAATTTTTGCCAATGCTCTCAAAAAGGAAAAGGGTCCTGCAGCTCTCTCTCATGCTGTTTACCCTGAAGACCCCTCACACCCATTCACAGAAAGGGAAAATTGGGTCTCAGGGAAAAACATTTCCTCAACCTCTCCTCTCACCCAGCGTGGCATGCTCTAAGATTTCTCAGTTTATTCTTGGGGTCCCAGTCGGCACATCATCTAGAGCAGGGCCCTTTGGCTCCTTCCCAAGCCCAGAAGCTTCAGTCTGCCGGGCTGCAGGGGAGAACGTCTGCTCTGTTCCAGCCAGCTGCCCACAGTGTGGGGCAAGCGCTCTGATTAACTGGAGCAGGTTCTTACCCAAGCAGCTTCTCCCCGGTTCTGCCATCTCATCTCAGACACACACCCACTGGCACCCACGTCTACCCCTTCCTTTTCTTCAGAAAAACTCAAACCTTGTGCTCACACTTCCAAGGTGAGTAGGGATCTAGGGAGGCTAAGCCAACAAGCATAATCTCCCCAATTCTTGTCATAGGAAGTGGATCGGGTGTAGGGCATGGAGTGATTGAGAAGTCATGACTGTGACCCACTGTTTTGTACCACCTGAACACCAAATCCTTCCTGTACATTTCTCCTCCACCCCTGATGTCCTGAAATCCCTGCCTGCCTGGTGACTGCTGTTGTGGGGTCAGGGCCAGTTCCTGCCCAGGGGCCAGTTCCTGCCCGGGGCTGCTTGGCCATGTCTGACTCTCTGGGGTATTCTTTACCTTGGGAATACTAGAGATTAGTGGTTTTTTTTTTTTTTTTTTTTTTTTTTTTTTGACAGAAAGAAAGCGTCAGCGGGGAGAGGAACAGACAGGGAGGGAGAAGAAGGGGGAAAGTATGTCAAGCAGACTCCATGCTGAGTGCAGAGGCTGACACGGGGCTCTACGCCAGACCTGATCCCACGACCCTGAGACCCTCAGATCATGACCTGAGCTGAAACCAAGCGTCAGACACTTTGACTGACTCAGGCGCCCCTGAGACTGATGTCCTTTTTTGATCACAGCCTTTTTGCATATAGCCTTGCTACCCACACTGATAGCTCATCGAAGGGCCGGTTCACTTTGTACTTTTCTGGGCACTGCTTCCTGCATTTTTTTCTTGGAAGACGGCGCAGCCTTGTGACTGGCAAGAGGCCACCCATAGGTCTTCTCTGGATCTGGGTCTGAGATGAGGCCCCTGCCTTCCTGGCAGTTCAGCGGCTGTTCCAGTTAATCTGGGTGACTCCTTGCTTCCTGTCTCTAGTCTCAGCAGCCGGAGGGAAGTCGGAGCCGACTCTTCAACTGGCAGTTTGGGTGGAAATATTCTGATCTAGGCAGCCCCAATCATTGCTTGTTGGAGGTGAGCCCGATCTGTTCCTTCTTCCCTACCATTTTCCCCTCACAGGGTCCTCCAATTTTATAAGTAAGCTTTTTTTTTTTTTTTCTTGTTGTCTCCCTGGTGATTTAGCAATTTCACCGTGGAGCACTTTAGTTGATAAAATCCCCAAATACCTGCTGAAGTGTTCTCAAACACTTAGCCACTCTTGCCAAAGTACCACATGCCTGAAGATATATGTGAGACCTCAATTGTCGAGGCTCTAGGCTCTCCATTAACCTCCTTCAATCTCTCATAATGTTTGTAAAGTGCTTTGCACAATGCACGACACCTAGTAAGCAATCAGGAAATGGGACCCATCGTCCTGGTTGTGTTTGATGTTATTACCTCACTTCTGGCACCTGCCATGTTTGCCGTCCTAAGTGAATTTCCTCGCCAGGGCTTAAATGTTTGTTCCTCTTGTGTTGTGGTAATACCCTTGAGGAACACTCCAGTTCTTGCCCCTGACCCCACCCTCCCCCCCACCCCCACTCCCACCATGGTTTGTTTCCACCAGGAGCTTATGGATTTATAGCAGGCAGCCTGCTGAGGGTTAAGCCCACTGGGTGACCTTTTACCCAAGGCTCTAGTCCCATCTGACTTACATGGCCTGTCTTGACTTAGATCAGTCTCTACAGAAGTTCAGTATTCAAGGTAGAGAGGACAGGGCTGAAAGCCTACTTTCCAGATACTTACCTCCCCAGTGAATGCAAAATAATTAAGCTCTAGGAAGGCAGCATTGGCTTTCTCTTCCTTCCTGAAAAACTTGCCAAGTACTTTATCCCTTTCCAGGGTCCTTCAAGAAGCCTGACTGGTGTTTTTAATTTCAGATTCCTCCGCTTACTGGCATTCACAAACAAAATGAGAAGCCACACCTATATTCACACGTTAGCCTCCTACAATATCATTGCCATTTCCAAATACCAGTGAACTGAAACTTTGAAGGCCCTTGGTACATATGTGTACGGCATTGGGACTCATGAAAATCCTGGAAGGAAGCCAGGAAGGTAACCGTATTCAGACTTTGCCGACCAGCATGGCCTCATGTATTTATACCCAAATTGCAATGGCTCTGAGCACACTCTTCTTGCCATTACCCCCTCTCCTGCCTGATTTGCCATTAGTCCAATCTCTCCTGGATTCCACTCTTGAACTGTTTCCATGAATTCCTGTGAGTGTCTGCACACTTCCTCTCTGGCTTGCTAATGAAACAGGCCCTTGGAAACTGCCCACCTTGATAGTGCATGCTTGAGTCTCTCTCTCCCTTGCCTTCTTCAAGGTTCCAGGTATAATGATCACCTTTTCCTCATTGTCTTCTCCTCATCTCATCATGTGTCGTTGTCAGGGTAGGACAGGGATCTTTCTGGAAGCAGGAAGAGGATTGCCTCAGCCATCTTCCCAGGGTCATGTTCAGATACGAATGTTCCATGACAAAGCTGCCTGGGCCCCAAAGTGTTACAGTTCTTTGATTGTGCTGCTCTTTCAACACACACACACACACACACACACACACACAAACACACACACGCACACTGAGGTTCCAACACAAAGCAGAATGCCTAGACTAGGATGGGTCAGCGACCTTCCTGAATACATGTCTTCCTACTGTAAACCACAGCATGATTCAAAACGTCTCAGTAGAAAATGACCAAATGACCAAATGACCAAATGACCAAATGACCAAATGGGCTCCTGGGTGGTGCAGTTGGTTGGTGCAGTCCGACTCTTGGTTTCAACTCAGGTCATGATCTAAGTGTTGTGAGATCGAGTCCCGAGTCAGGCTCCGCACTCAGTACAGAGTCTGCTTAAGACTTTCTCTCTCTGCCCCGCCCCATCCCTGCTCGCTCTCTCTCGCTCTCTCTCTCTCAAATAAATAAATAAATCTTTTTGAAAAAGAAAAAGAACCAAATGACTATGGAGAATAAAAAGCACAGCCATATTAAAAAAAAAAAGTCTGTTGCCATTGCCAATGAGCTCAGTTTTGTCATGCTTAAAAAGTAGCTTATCAGAGGATACACACTTTGCAAATATAAATGTAACACACAGAGAAATTCCCCTGTAGACCTCTAGCCCAGTTCCTAACATTTCCTAAATGGATACACTCCATAATTTTGCGAAGGGAAGTCATATAAATTCAGTCACAGCTTCCCTTCAACTAAACATCTCTTAAAAATAGCAAAGCCGTACCTTGCACAGAAAATCCAGTTTCACCAGAAATCAAATAGATTTCACCTGCCTTCTCATGCTGGCTTTTCTTCCCTCTTCTGTGCCTGAGACCCACCTCTAAGAAGGAATGACTGGGAGCTCTAGGGATTGGGTGGCTCAAAGCCATCACCTGAGTCCTGTGTCAAACAGGTCACAGGGTGCACTTTCGTGTCCATTCTACCCGTCTTTGAAACCTCAGACCTCACGTTTCCCTACATTAAGGTCCCCAGGTGGTAATCTGTGAATTACTCTTTACTAAAGATTGGGAAGAAGCAGATAGTCCAGGATGCAGTTTACTGAGGCTAATCCTGGTTGTTGATTGGCTGTCATCTCTCACTTGAGGTTGTCAGGCAAGACTGATGCACAGAGGACATGCCAGGCTATGCAGTCCTGTATTGCCAGCAGGGATTTGGCTCCAAACCTTAATGCAGTCCGTTGGTGAGATCCATCTTTTGCCTGCTTGCTTGTTTTTCTTTCTTTTCTTTCTTTTTTCTTTCTTTCTTTCTTTCTTTCTTTCTTTCTTCCTTCCCTTTTTAAAGATTTTATTTATTTATTTGACAGAGAGAGAGAGCGTGAGCACAAGCAGGGGTAGCAGCAGGCAGAGGCAGAGGGAGAAGCAGAAGCAGGCCCCCAGCGGAGCATGGGACCCATCTCACAGATCGAACCCAGTACCCTGGGATCATAACCTGAGCTGAAGGCAGGCAGATGCCCAACCAAATGAGCCACCCAGATCCCCCTTTTTGCCTTCTTTTTAAGGGAATAAAGTCTGTTATATGAAACTCTAATTTGGGTGTACTCAAAATTATCAATCTTTTCCTTTATAACTTCTGGATTTTTGCATTATATTTTAAAAAGTCTTGCCCATTCTGGGATTATAAAAATATGTATCCATGTGTTCTAGGATGTCTGTGATTTCATGTTTTACATGTAAATCTTTGATCCATCTGGAACTTATTTTGGTATAAGAAGTGAGATAAGGATCCAGTTTTATTTGCCTTTTTCTCCACAAATGGCAAATCAGTAAATCCAATTACCATTTATTGAATAATCTACCTTTTAAAGGAGCCCCATAAAAAACAACTTCTCCATATACATTTTAAATATGATTCAATTCATACAAAATCTCTCTATACACTCGTGAAAGTTATATTTAAAACATAATAACAGGAGAGCCTGGGTGGCTCAGTGGGTTAAGCCTCTGCCTTTGGCTCGGGTCATGATCTCAGGGTCCTGGGATCGAGCCCCGCATCGGGCTCTCTGCTCAGCAGGGAGTTTCCTTCCTCTTCTCTCTCTCTGCCTGCTTCTCTGCCTACTTGTGATCTCTATCTGTCAAATAAATAAATAAAATCTTTTAAAAAATAATAATAATACCAGAAGTAGCTGTGTGATTGTGGACACTTGTTTAAACCCTGCTCCCCAGGTCTGTTTCTCCATCCATAAAAATGAAGACAACAGTATCTAATTGCAGTGTTCTTGTGAAGATTTTTAAAAGTAAAATATGGGGTGGCTCAGTCAGATGGGCCTTTGACACTTGATTTCAGCTCAGGTCATGATCTCAGGATGGTGAGATCCAGCTTGTATCAGGCTTTGTGCTCAGCATGGTATCTGCTTGAGATTCTTTCTCCCTCTCCCTTTGCCCCACCCCACCCCCAAAAGCATGTGCTCGAGTACGCTTGCACTAAATACAAGTACACTATCGAGTACACTATCTCTAATAATAAATTAATTAATTAAAAAAATTTTTTTAAGTGAAGTGTGTAGATATATCTACCTCCATAAATACGAGTTTCTTTCTGTTTAATTTTCTGTAATAAAGCAACATGGACCCTCAGTTAGAATAAAGATCCAACTTGGGCATAACACTAGGTTTCTACATTTATTTCCTGAGTGTATGGGAATAGCAAAGGGGGCCATGCCTAATTCAACAGTGACCATAATTTTTTCCTCTCTGGCCAGGATCTGGAGAGGTACCCTATTTAATCTTCTTGAGGTACCAAACTTCTCCTTTTCAGTTCCACAACTATCTTAGCGAAGCAGGATGCTAGGGACAAGGAGTGCCATGCAAATCTGTGTTTGAATTCTAGTTCTGCCATTTACCAAATACGTGGCCATTCTTGAGGAATAATTTAAAAAGAAAGAATAGCTCTATGCCATAGGGTCTTGATAGGATCAATAAGAATCCTTCTGGAAAGCGAACTGGATGAGTGTGAGAAATCTGTCCTGTGAATCACAAGATCTCCAGTGCTAGAACAGTGCCTAGTGTGCAGGTGGCCCTTAGTAAATCAATATTGAATGAATGAAGTAAGGAAAAATTTACGGCATTTTGCAAGGTGCCAAGTTAACTAGAGGCATAGGGCAGAGGAAGCAGACATCGTCTTGCCTTCAGGATATATCATCTAGATCTGAAAACTAAGGACTAAGGACACTTACATATGAGGTATAATGAAACATGTGGTTTAATGCAAGCACAAAGGGCTTTGAAGACAACTGGGAAGTAGAAAATCCCAACAGAAGAAGTAAAAACACTCCATAGAAGAGGGTTATATTCAAGCTGGACCTTAAAAGAGAATAGATTTTCTTAGAATAGATTTTCCAGATTGGGCAAAAAAGACAAAAATTTGGAAATTATTTGGCATATTCCAGGACCAGAGCTTAGAATAAGCGATAAGAGCACAAGTCCGGGAGGAGAAAGAATAGCTGGAAGGTAAATTACCACGATCTGGAATGTTCTGCAGTGGTGTTTAAGACAGCACATCAACTGGAAGGTTTTTGAGTTGCAGAATCGTATAGACGGGCTCAGATTATTATTAATATTATGTATTACTTATCTGTATTCATTATGCAGAAATCAGTATGAAGAACAAATTAGAAGGGGCGAGGCATTTAAAGGCTGTTGTAACAGCTCAGGGGAAAAGTCATGACGGTATAAAGTAAGGAGTTGCAGAGGAGAGGGAAAGGAGAGATGATAGTGAGCCGGGAGCCAGGATCTTACACAGCTGAGAGTCTGCTGGGCCACTATCCTGATGGTGATGTTGTTTCCTGGTGTCAAGAATACATGAGGAAGGGGCCTCTGGGTGGCTCAGTTGGTTGGGTGTCTGCCTTCGGCTCAGGCCATGATCCCAGGGACCTGGGCTCAAGCCCCGCATCGGGATCCCCATTCAGCCAAAGCCTGCTTCTCCCTCCCTCTCTGCTCGTGCTCTGCATCGCTATCTCTATCTCTATCTCTCTCAAATAAGTAAATAAAATCTTTATATAAAAAAAAAAGAAGGGTGCTTGGTGGCTCAGTGGGTTAAAGCCTCTGCCTTCGGCTCAGGTCATGGTGTCTAAGGGTCCTGGGATCAAGTCCCGCTTTGGGCTCTCTACTCAGCAGGGAGCCTGTTTCCCCTCCTCTCTCTGCTGCCTCTCTGCCTACTTGTGACCTCTCATTGTCAAATAAATAAATAAATAATCTTTAAAAATAATACATGAGGAAGACAGGATCAGTTTAGTCTCAGAAATGTTGAGCTTAAGGATGTCTTTCGGACGCTTTGCCAGAAAAAAAGCGATTGACATCCCAAAAGATATCAGAGCGGAAGAAACGGAGATGTGTCAATAATGCTTACTCATTAATGAGATGATCAAGGTTGATTTCCTAAGATGTTTCCAGCCAACATAATATATGGAAATAGAAGCATGTCTGATGGGGAAAGATGAATTATTTAATAAATAGGGTTGGTGAAATTGGCTGGCTATTCAGTCAGAAAAAAACATGGCACCCCATCTCACAGAGTACACAAAAATAAACCCCAATGACGTAAATGTTGAGTTGAAAATATAAAACAGTTGGAAAATTTTTTTAGGTGAGGAATATGTATGTATCTAAGTATATAAACACACAAGTACATGTACATGTATGTAGACTTAGATAGACATAAGCAAATTTACGCCTAAATTTATTTCCATTTCTCTGTATATTTATTAATCTCTGAGCTTATACTGCTACCTCTAATATCAATTCAATACCACAGGGTTCATTCTTCCCATTCCTTATTTCTAATTCTCTTATACAACAGTAAGAAACCCAGCTGCCATTATTTTTAACATATGTATTCATTCAACTCTCCGTATGCTGGCTGCCCCTTTCCCTGAATAGAGTCCTTCTTGACCTACTTGGGCTCTAACACCCCACGCCAGACCACCCATCTGAATAATGCTTTGTGCCGTGTAAATGCTTTAGGACTGCATTGTTCAGAAGGGGAAAGAGAAGAGGAAGAGGAAAGGAAAGGAAGAGGAGAAGACCCTCTTGTTCTTTATTTATTAAGTATGTATCAGTGGGGTTCACCTTGGTACTTTAAGTCCCATACAAAAAATATATACCTTGCAACATCATAGTGTGACCCGGCATAACCAAGACACTCCAAACATGGCTTTTTGTTGTTGTTTTTAGAAAGATCCAAGTGATCTATTTTGAATGAGACACTACCTTAAAGTGATGGGTTAAATTATCAATATAGTGCCCTGGTACAGCCCACTGCCCATTGGCTACAACAGAAAATAAATTCCAATTTTTGCCAAACCATTACATATATGATGGATTCCATTCCATTCAACTACCCTTCAGCACACACTTGCTGTGCTTAAAGAAACATGCAAGGACATACTTCCCAGGCCATCAGAGATGTCCAGGAGTTTACAATCTCACTGGGGAAATGAAACACAGAGACTTAAAGCAGATAAATAACACAAATCAAAAATAGCAGTTCAACACAATACTGGTGCAAGAAAAAAGCGCCAGATCCCCAATTCTCATGGATCCGAGTGGATGAAGACGAAATTCCTGCAAGCCTGTCTTATCTAGGTCTGGACCCCAACAGAATTAACCTACCCAGGTTGGGCAGTTGGCAGACTCACCCTTACTAAGAGGGAAATAGCCCATAAGGGCAAAGGTTCTTTCAAAGGACATTTTATTGTAACCACTTCTTCCCACCAACCGATTAAAAATTACTACCATCCCATATTATGCTCAGAACCATCTGCAAATCCTAACGGATCATTGTCCCATTCCCAAATAGAACAGAGTGTATGATCCCAAGACCTCCAGCATTCAGACTCGAAATGAGAGCATCACCAGGAGGGATGAACATAAAATTCTGACAGACTCCCTTTACATTTTGTTACATAAGTCATAGATATTCATTTTTAGAAGTGATATGCAGACAAAAGAGCAAACATCACCCACAATAGTCTTACAACTTTTAGAACAAACACTTCCAGAAATTTCTTTCTACATATTTGTATAACCTCAGGTAAGCTATATAATCAATGGCTGTGTGTCAGTTTTCTTATCTATAAGATAAAAATAATAACATTATCTACCCCATGGAGGGAATGAGGGCCAAACATGAGTAATATACACAAAGTGTTCAGAATATTAATGGTGCCTGATAAGATCTTAAAGAGTAACATCTATATCTAACATTTGACTACCTAGATTCAACTATATATTTTAATAAGACAGGGAGGAAATATTCACATTTCTTTGTAGCTTACTTTTTTCATTTAATAATATAGCATGAACTTCTTCCCTCATGTGACAGTTTTAAAAGTGCAAAGAGACTGTTAGATAATTTGAGTGATTTTCCAAAAGCAAAAAGTAATGTAGGGAATGGGTGCTGGTCCTGCAAAGGTATTTGTTCAAAGCGATGAGCAAGGTTAGAGCAAGCCTTCTTGGAACTTACTTACAAGTATGGAAATGCTGCTTGTATATAATCTGAGTCTGACTGCTGAGCACAACACGGAAGCCTCCGTTGTAGCTCAATAATTTTCGAAATGTTTTCATGGTTTCAACAGAAAAGCCATGTTTCCCCCAACAAAATCTTCTATGGCCTTCTATCCAGGAAGTGAAACCATGTTGAAACAATCATAAAACATAAATTGAGTTTATAAGTTCCAATGTATAATGTCTGCTTGTTGTAAAGCTTATCAAGAAGGCCCTGAAGGCTGTCTGAGAGGAACTGGACCTCCAGGGACATGGATGGTAATCACAGTCTTATGTCAATACCAGGTTCCATGAAATGGGAAAAGATGTTTATGAGCTCTTGGAGCCCCAGTACTATAGAATCAAGTATTACAACTGGTGTCCCAACACCCTTATTTTATAGACAAGAAAATGAAGCCTAGAGGTATCGCATACTGCTTGGGCTTTTAATATTAAAAATAACACATATAGTAAATAAAGTTTAAAAATGTTTTAAAATAGAAAAGAAGGAAAGAAAGAGAGGAAGGAAGAAAAAAATAATCTGATAACAGGATGAAAATGCCTTACTGAAGAAAGTGTCTGGAAGGGTTACTGTAGTATCCACAAAATACAGTTCTTTTGAATTTAAGTGATTGCCATATAGTTCTCCAATTAATAGAAATGGAAATGGTCAATTAACTTGGCTGCTGTTCTTCATTGTTTTGTATTATCCTCGTAGCTCGTAAGCCCTCAATTGTGCTGACTGTGTAATTTATATTTTATCCCATTAGTGGATGTAAAGATTTACTGATTATCTCTAATAATTAAATTCTGCATCTCATCTTATCAATCAGCCATGGAAATATCTGGGGGAGGCGCATTTCTGGCAGAGAAAACAGCAACTGGAGAGTTGGCTGCTGGGAGGGGGAAGTGGTCTCTTCCTTCTGAGGTCACTGCGCTGGGATGACACAAGCGTGGTGTGCTCTGGCACATCTCCCTTTCCCATTCTAGATTCCCTTGCTCCCACCTCCTCTGCAACTGGAAACAAGAAGGCAAATACCCAGAAGAAAGCTGAAGGACAAAGAGGGAAATAAAGATGTAGTGCTGGCACCTAACAGCACTTTCTGACTCTCAGGAATCTAGGGCCAACTCCTTCCTGGTCTTCCTGGTTACAGTGCCCCTCAAGGTCGTTTGACTCCACTTTCTGTCTCTTGCCCTAAGAATTCTGACAATTGGGGCGCCTGGGTGGCTCAGTGGGTTAAAGCCTCTGCCTTCGGCTTGGGTCATGATCCCAGGGTCCTTGGATCCAGCCCCGCGTCGGGCTCTCTGCTTGGTGTGGGGCTTGCTTCCCCCACCCCCCTCTCTGCCTGCCTCTCTGCCTGCTTGTGATCTCTTTCTGTCAAATAAATAAATAAAATCTTTAGGGGGGGGGAAGAATTCTGACAATTACAGCAGGTTGAAGAGGGAAAAGGCAACTCAGATAACACAGACACACCCTGGGTTAACACTGACACGCCCAGGGCTCCCTGCAGAGCTCTTCCCATCACTAGAAATGGAGATATGTGGGCAACTGGAGACATCGGCCCTCTTCCCCACCATGAAGAAACTTACTATTTTGTAAATGTTTCCAAGACCGCCCACACTCGCTCCCTTGCCTTCCCTCTAGCGTGGTGCTCTGGGAAACTGGATTCTCGAAGGGGGCGTGGGGTAGGTAGGGGAGAGATGCTGCTTTGTAACACTTGGCAATGCCTGTCCTATAGATTCTTCCCCGGCAGATGGAGTTACCTGCAGCTTGATAACCAGGGAGCAAAATTCCTGAATATGAGAGGGTTGGCGTAGCCTTCAACATACCACCGGCTCCCTGTCTTTGTCTTCCTCGCTCCTCCCTGCTTGTCCCAGTCACCTTCCCTCTCTGCCACGCGTTGACCCAGTTACACTCAGGATTTCCTACGGACCTCTGAATCTCACGGACATTTTCCATCTATCTGATACCAGCAGCACAGGGTTACTAGAAAGAACAGAGGCTTTGGAGACAGATTTAGATTCGTGGCATTGAGTAAGTTACATAATTACATTGAACCTCTGTATCCTAATCTATAAAGTGATAAAAAAAAAATCATGCCAGCAACAACAATGCCTCCCTCATAAGGGAGATCATGAGGACTAAATGACACAACTGAACTAAGAAATGCCAAGATAAAGCTTTTGTCTTGCTCACCGCCCTCAGGGGGAGTGACTGCCCCGCCCCCCACCTGCACCCCTAGCGCATCCCTACTGTTGTTTCTCACCCCTTGGCGGCAGGTATCTCTCCCATCACTCACAGAGCTCCTTGAGGGCAGAGCTTTTGTCCTATTCATCTTCCTACCCCAGATCCTAGCCCCATGCCCAGGACCTGGGAGATGCCCTGTCTGCAGGAAATGAATGCTGTCTTTCTTACCCACTTCCTATTGGGTCACAAGAAAGGCTGGGACAGAAAAGATTGGGCTGGAGAAGGAAACGGGAGAGGTTTGGGGATACTGGAGCTTCGCTGGTCTGGATGTAGGCCACCAGCACAGCCGTCCGGCAAGGGCTCGGAAAGGATTGCAAGGAAAGCCGATTCGCCACTCTCGCTGGCCCAGCTCTTCGTTTACTTGGTACCCGGAGCTGAACAGAGCCCAGGGGAAAGATAATCGACTCCACAACATTCGCTCTTTCTTCCTTTCTTGTTTATCTTTGTTGCTGGGTGCTCATGTCCTATCTTTCAGTTTCTTTCACTGGATGCCTTTTTGGTTTAAATCTTTAAGTTATTTTATCCTTCCTGTCCTGGAGATAGATGAACCAGAGCCAATAAAATAAGAGCTCTCTTTTTCCTTCACAGCTCTGAAAGCTTTACATAAGTGTTTCTTCACTTCTATTTTATGGCCAGGACCAGATGCAGAAGTGCTAAAATATTTTGATAAGAGCTGTCCTGGCAGGACTTCTTGCTTTTATAGCTATCCAGAGGGAGAGAAATCGCTAGGAAGTCAGCCCACAGAGAAGAGGGAGAAGATCTGAAATGTCTCTACTGACCAAGATTCTCAATTAGTTTCCAAGATCAGTGGGATGAGGAGAGAACGAAAATGTTTAGTCCATGTCCCTGTCTAAATGACAAACAGCATGTCAGTGCTGTCCCTAATGGTTATGGGGGTGGGTCCCTTGGAAGTTTGGGAAAAGTTAGTATATGCAAACTGGTCTTCTGAGACCTTGTGTGTTGTGCTCGCGCTCCCCGACCCCATAGTAGCAATAAGGTAGAAACTACAGC
This sequence comes from Mustela putorius furo, assembly GCF_011764305.1. Taxonomy (NCBI): domain Eukaryota; kingdom Metazoa; phylum Chordata; class Mammalia; order Carnivora; family Mustelidae; genus Mustela; species Mustela putorius. The sequence goes on from NW_025421424.1 coordinate 4,641,033, forward strand.
ATTCCCATGGAGACTTTCAAACTAAGTCCCAGAGAGGTTAAGTGACTTGCCCACAGTCACGTCGCTGGACAGCGGTGATGCTGGAATTTAATCACTGTGCTTGACTGCCTCTGGGCTGTTCTGCAGGGAAGGGGTCCCAAGGTGCAGAGAGGTCAAGGGAGCCACACAGGCCACACAGAGCCACATCACTGGGCTTCAGTTCTGTCGCTTCCCACTCTGCCATGGAGTCACAGCCTCACTCTGAGCCAGGCGTTTCCTCATATTCTTTTCCACCTTATGTTTTTCCCTTCATTGTGCCCATTCTTTTATTTCACTCCATTCCACCTCTCTCTGCCCTCGCCATGACCTTTGGGGGGCTCCACTTTCATCCGTCCTGCTGGGTTCCACATATGTGACGGGCTTTCACCAGATGTACCTGACACTGGTCCACCTGCACGCAAATACGAACTCACTTTTATTCCCCACCACAAACTTGGAAAGCAGACGCTATGATTACCTTCATTTTACAGATGAGGAAACCAAGTAACCTTACTTGCCCAAGGTCACATGGCTGATCAGGAAAGAGCCAAGATTCTCAGCTGAGCAGCCTGGCTTCAGAGCCCCATCCTCAATCGGCTCCAGCTGCCTCTCATTTAGGCCTTGAACATACATACCTCTCTCTGTCCTTCAGGATACATTCTCAGCCAGGTTTGCCTGAATGTGGCTGGCATCGTTCTCCACTCTTTCAGCCCGCCGTGTGAATTTAGACAGCATGGGCTGGGACCCTGGGAAAGGACTTTGGAGAAAGGAATTTCTTCTACAGGCTATAGACGAGATGAAATTAAAACTCAGGTTTTCTGAGTCTCCAAGCCTGGGTTTCTATTTATTTATCGGCTCGTTCATCAGCCTGATGTTGCCTGCTACTCGCTTAGGAATAGCAGCAGAAACCGAACAATTAGGCTACTTAAAAGAATGGGTTCCTACCGACGAAATAAACTATTTAGTGAATAGGCCATGATATGTTTGCAACTAGAGAAAACAAGTCATTTTCCAAAGGGAGAGAGGAATTCCTCCCGACAAAATGGAGGATAACTAACATAGGAATGGTAATAAAAATGAAAACTCTGAATCCAATTTCCTTTGGTGAGATGTATTAGATTTTAATCATCGAAACCAAATGGCTGAAACCCATGGAAAGCCAGATCAGCAAAATTCTGCCGTGTATTTGCTTATGTAAGTGTCTTCCTTCATTTGCCATGAGACTAAAAGCGCCTTATATATGAAACTGAAGGTTGCTCATCTTGGTATCCCCCCAGAAGCCTGGCACATAGCAGGTGCTCAATAAATGTTTATTGAATTGAATTAAAAAGCAAACATTCGCTACCTACCTAAAAAGCAAACACCCCAGGAGAGAAAAGAATGAATGTGATGTTATGCTCTATTAAGTGCAGAAATGAAAACAAATGCCATATCAAGGTTGGTAATTTAAGAATGTGAGGACTCTGAAATAAAGCCTCTCCATGATGGAGAATTACTTGCCAAGCACTTTCTATATCAAGGTTTACTATGACAATACCACGGAATAGCCCAGAGCCTTTCTGTTTTCATTCCAACTTGTCCAAAAGCTGAGAACAAAAAACTCTAGGAAAAAAACACAAATAGTCATTCATTACAACTGATCTCAATTTAATGTGGTTTTTCGGGGGGAGGAAGAGGGTAGGCAATATATAATATCCCTGCCCTTCCCATGGAAAGAATCAATTGTGTAAGAGGGGTCAGAGAGACGTAAATCAAAGATATTATCTTTATTATTCATAAAGAAGGAATTTAGAGAAGGTGGTTTAAATCAGTTAACAAGTGTGCTTGCCAGTACTCTGCCCCCAAATTAAGCTCACTGCCACCCCCTACGACAGCCTTGCTTGGAACCAAACAGCCTCAAACCTGTTAGTGGGACCTGCCCCTTAAAATCTCATGGCATGGCAGCTGTAGGAGGCTGCATACATGCTCCCCGCAGGCATACAGATCCAAGGGTATAGGCACGACCACTTTAGTTTCCAGAGAGAAAGTCACTCCATGGGGTGCCTGGATGGCTCAGTCGGTTAAGGGGCTGCCTTTGGCTCAGGTCACGATCCTGGAGTCTTGAGATCGAGTCCTGCATCAGGCTCCCCATTCTGGGGAACCTGCTTCTCCCTCTCCCTCCCTGCCACTCTGCCTACTTGTGCTCTCTCTCTCTGTGTCAAATAAATTTTAAAAATCTTAAAAGACAAAAAGAAACTCATTCTGCTTTTCCTGGAAGAGGTAAGGAAAGGTCTGGAACGAGAGTCTTGAATTGTTCTTATAGGGTTGTCCTACCACACAGGAGAGTAGGGACTAATTGTTCCCTCCAACGCGTGACATGTTTTACGACAGATGTACTCCATTGCTGATAGCTTGTAAGTAATTTGAATTATACCTTTAAGCAATGATTTATTGAGTCCTATGTGCCAGGCACTGTATGAAAAGCTTTACAAATGCATGGCGCATTTGATCCTGGAAATTACCCTTAGAGGAAAAGAGTTTGGCTGCTCCTCAATGAGTTAAACTTGGAACTCCCATATGACCCAGCAATTCCACTCCTGGGTACACACTGCAAAGAATCGGAAACAGGTGCTTCAACAAAAAATATCCCACTGATATTCAGAGCAACACTATTCACAATAGCCAAAAGATGGAAACCACACACATGTATAGCAACAGATTCCATTCCCATGAAATATCCAGCATGGGTGAATCCATAGAGACCAAAAGCAGATTTGTAGTCACCTGGGGCTGGGAGGAGGGGAGAATGGGACTAACCACTGAATGGGGACAGGTTGCCTTCTGGGCTGATGAAAAGCCCTATAACTAGATAGTGGTAATGGTGGCATGACTCCTTGAACTTAATGAGGCTTAATAGCATACTTTAAAATGGTTAAAGTGGTAAATTTTGTTATGCATTATTTTACCAAAATGGAATATAATCTTGGAAGGCACACATAATTATTCCAATTTTACAGATCAGAAGACTGAAGGTCTAATAGAGATCAACAACCTTACTATCAGACAGGACATGGATCCAAGTTTTGGGTGGTCTACATATTTTACAATTTGGGGATCCCTATTTAAGAAAAAGAATACAAAATTTTTATGAAAAAATTGTTAGGGTCCCTCCAAGTTTTCTTGCAAAGGATCTTTGCAATGGAGGAGTCTGAAGCTTAGGCTTTATTAACTCCAAGCTAAGTTCATATTTGCTGTTAGGAGCTAGAACTGGAAAATGAAAAAAGGATTAAAACCTATAATTCCATTTTCAATCACAGCAAAAATATACAATACTCAGGAGTAAGTTTAATCCAAGATGTGCAAGACCTCTACAGTGGAAATTACAAAACATTGCTGAGAGAAATTTAAGAAGACCTAAATAAATGAATAGATATACCATATTTATGAATTGGAAGACTCAGTATTGGTAAGACATGGATTCTTTCCATATTGGTTTAGAGATTCAAAGCAGTTCTTATCATCATCCTACCAGGGCTTTTGGTAGAAATTCTCAGGCTCACTCTCCCATTCATGCACAAACAACCTAGACTGCCCAAAGAAACACAGAGAAAGAACAGAGTTGGAGGACTTGGATTGGCTTCAAAACTTAGTTTAAAGCTATGCTATCAAAACAGTGTGCTGTGAGGACAGACCAATCAATCAATCAAAGAAACTGAACAGAGTGCCTAAGAATAGACCATTTATAAATGCAGTCAAATTATTTTCATCCAAGGCACTGAAACAATACAATGGGGAAGGAAAAATGTTTTCAGGAAATGGTGCCGGAACGACTGGATATCTAAATGGAAAAGAAGTGGATAGAGCTAGGATTTGACCCTGGCTGGGTCTGTCTGCCTCTTTCTGCTTCCCTTCAGCACAACTGTGTTCCCACCCTTGCCTTCTCCTTGCTCTCCCCACCCCGTCTGGCCACAGTCTTGAGAGAGGTGAATCTAAAGGCTGAGACTTTGGAGCAACCAAAGCAATCACAGTGTCAACTGTTTGCTTGGGAAATGGAGGGAATGGAGTCTTGACCACGACGTTTGCCTGCCTGAGGGCTGGAGGTGCCTGGGACCTTACAGCTTGTCGTCAGAGAGGGTGGTGAGAAATCTGCCTGAGAGGTAAACTAGAAAAGTCACAGTACCTTCCCACTGTCAATGGCGCAGTCAAAGCCTGCTATCAGAGGTCATGTGGTCTCCCCTGGAAAGAATGCTGAACTTGCCTTCAAATTCTCAGGTTCTGCTCCGTCTCTGCCTCTGCATGACTTTGGATCACGCTACCCTCTCCAATCCTTAATTTCCTCATTGGAAAAGAGGGGAGGCAATAAATACCTCCTCTATCTCCCCCTCTGGTTGCTGTTAAGTTCAAATGAAGTATCCTTCGAAAACTATGAGGCTACACACACACACCCTTAAAGAGCCAATTATGGTATAACGTGATCGCTGCTATCACCCCCCAATGGGTGGGAAGGCAAGGAAAGCCATCATTCCAACAATCTCAATAAGACTCAGGGTGATAAGACTGGCCAAGAGGAGACAGATTGGAGACTTACTTAAGAGCCAGAACACACAGGATTTAACAATTGAATGTAATAGAGGAGAGAAAGAAACTCCTGACACCATCCCCTTCTTAGTGACATGGTCTTGGGCACAGTGCCTGACCTTTCCGGTTCTCAGTCTCCTCATTTAGAAGATGAGTAGTAATAATACCAAACTCACGGGGTTAAGATCCTTAAAAGGGCTCCCTGTGAAAGCACTAAATACAAGGCCTTACACAAAGCCAATTTTCCACAAATGCTGGTTTTCTGTCTCACTTCCTTTTCCTCTCCTCGGGCCATAATGCAGAAAGGCTCTTCTGAACTATGACGACTGGCTCTAGAGATACTCATGCTGAACACTAAGAATGAAGACAGTCTGTGGTTTGAGGCTTTGGGGGGCAGCATGCCTTCTCATCATACATCTCAGAGTTTTCACCATAAAGCAATGTCTAGGGTTCGTGGATCTTGTTTTGGCCCCTGTGGCAATTCTTACATTCTTAAGATAGCTGAGGAAGCGACTAAAATTTCCTGGTAGGGCTCTGGAAGTCCCAAATGAGGCATGACAGTGTGGACCACATACTCCAGACCTCTGTGATACAAGGTGATGGGAGCTGGGACCCCATAGTTCTCCTAGCTTCCGAAAGTGTTCCTGATCTCTTCCTACTCCAACTTGGGGCAAATGAAGGCCTCTGGAATTTCCCTGTAGCCCCTGCCTTAGATCTTGTTACTTGCCATTTAGAGACCCTCCACTTTTCTCATTTTCCTACCATGATAGATGCTACCAGGACCTTGAACATGACTTTAGGAAACCATTCCAATCCTCCCTGTCCCCTGGTTGAGTAGAAATAGAAAAACCCGCAGTCTCCTCCTCCTAGTGTCCTGGCTGGATGAACAGGATGCTTTAGAGAAAGTCACACCTGAAGACAGACAAGCTGCCATGTGAGACATCCCTGAGGAAGCTGACTTCGGAGAAAGTAAGTTGACTACAAAGCCGCTGCCTGGAGAGGTCTGCAGTCTTCAGAGGCTAAGCTAATTAAGAATTTAAGAGCTTTCTTAAATTAAATGTCCCCTTTTTTTCTGACTGGCACTTCCTGGGTGTTACTGCTGGAAAGGAGAGACTTGTGGGTAATGCATGATGTTCTTATACATGAATAGTAATGAACTACCTCCAGCCTCCACGGGCACTACCTGATTGGGATTTATGCCATTCCTTTTAAAACTAGATCAGGTCTGAAATTTTTCCTTTGTCAACCCATTTCCCTTCACTAGGCAGATCAGCACTACAGACCACTCAGCTCCCGAGCTCCCGGGAATCCTATTAAGACACACCAGAACAAAGTCATCAATGATCCGTCTGCAGAAAACCTAAGCTCTTCTTTGCCTCCCTGGCGTCTTCCCTTGTGCTAGGACCTTGTCTAATGGTGTGACGTAATGTGCCTCAACACAGGGAGATATGGCGTTCTCCCAAAGGGACTCTGGGCTGAGATGCAGTTCAGGCTCCTGAATGATGTCTCTGGAGCACGGACACCTGGGGACACTGTCCATTCTAGATCATTCCAGTGGGCTGCAGGATGGGGAATCATGATTAAATCAGGAACAGTGTAAGATGGGAGCAGTCCTTAGCTAGCTACTCAACACCCCACCCACAGATATCATCAGGATGAGTAAGTCTGTGGTCTTATAGGAGATGTAATTCAGGGCAGTACAAGGAGCCAAGTTTTAATTATTATAATAAAATTCGCATACAATGAATTCTTAATTATCTGATAATGAAGTTCAAGAGAGGACACCAGAAATTGCAGAGCACAGATAATCCAAAAAGCTCATTTCGGATACACGTTCTTTTTCATCCAACATTTATCGAGAGAAGTGAATTTACCCTGTAATGATAATAATTCATGTTTATCCTCCCAGGAAAAAAACTTTTGTAACTATGAAAGGTGATGGATGATAACTAGACTCATTGTGGGGAGTGTTTCATAGTATATCCAAGTATAGAACCATTATGTTGCACACCTGAAACTAATATAATGTTATGTGTCAATTACACCTCGATAAAAAAATCATGTTTATATATGGCCCTTTCACATCTATCAGTGGTTTTCAAGGATGTTTTCAGCAGCAGATACATAGTTTTGAACAAAATCTCCCTTGGCAGTGTGCCTGGGTGGCTTAGTTGGTTAAGCGACTGCCTTTAGCTCAGGCACCCAGCTCCATGGGGAGTCTGCTTCTCCCTCTGACCTCCCATCTCATGTTTGCACTCTGTCTCTGTCTCTTCCTCTCTCAAATAAATAAATAAAATATTAAAAAAAAATCTCCCTTGGCAGCTCAGTATTTACAGCTGATAAAAGTGGAATTGCTCTGGTGGGGGGTGGTCAGAGCTCTGTCCCCAAGGGTAAGTCTCATCCTTCCTCCCCCTTGTAGCTGTGGCCTCCAAGGGAACACTGTGAAAGCCCAGAACTCTGAAGAACACAATTCGAAAAGCAGACATTTGCTCTTGATGCTCATGAGCCTTGTGAGGTAGACAGATCAGGAATTAATATTCTTATTTTGTATACAAGAACGGGTTCAGAAAGGCTCTGTCACCCAGGTATTACCCAGTGGCCCTGGGACTTAAACTCCAATCTTCTGATCCCAAATTTAATACTCTTTTAACTAAATCTTAAACCCTTTTTTCTTTGCTCTCTTTCCCAGCAAGTGTTTCCTCATGTGGGAGATACCAAGAGAAGAAAATTCACCAAAGAAGAATAAGGGATAAGGTAGACATGATCAGTTAAATAGAGAACCTTCCATATTTGTCCAACTGTGTTTTCTCTGTTCCAGAAGTGATGAATCAACCACAGTCCGATGAGAGTCAGGTTGGAGTGAGAACTGTTCTCTGTTTCACTGATCATCTTCAGTGATCGGAATTTCAATTTCTTTTTTTTTTTTTAAGATTTTATTTATTATTTGACAGAGAGAGACACAGCGAGAGAGGGAACACAAGCAGGGGGAGTGGGAGAGGCAGAATCAGGCTTCCCGCTGAGCACGGAGCCCTACCTACGCAGGGTCCAGTCCCAGGACCCTGGGATCATGACCTGAGCCGAAGGCAGACGCCCAATGACTGAGCCACCCAAGCGCCCTCGAATTTCAATTTCTTAATAATTTCTGTCACTGCTTGGCTGTGTCTAAATATTTAGGCAGATCTGTGCAGAGTGGATTTGCCTGTTTGATGTGTTACATATATTTTTGTATTCTGATTGTCAGTCAGTGAGGAAACCATGCCACAGAAAACAGATGTGATCTGACAGTTGCCAAATGTGGCTCTCCCTTTTTCCGGCAGATCCTGAGTCTCTCAAAGACAAGACTGGATTCTGCCTTTGGACGACAGACTCCTGGAGAACTTGATCACCTGCCGCTTACCTTCCATATTCATTTTCTTTGTGGTCTTAGGCACATCAGTTACATTCCCAAACTCTGGTGATTCCTGATTCTATATTCCAACCCTGACCTCTCAAGGTCCAGACAACATTTCTTTTTCTTCCTTTCTTTCTCTTTCTTTCTTTCAGAGAGAGTGTTTGTGTGTGTGAGTGCATGAACAGGGGTGGGGGGCCAGGGGAGGGGCAGAGAGAGAGAACCTTAAGCAGGATCCACGCCCAGCTCAGAGCCCGACGTAGGGCTCAATCCCACAACCCTGAGATCATGACCTAAGCCGAAGTCGAGAGTCAGACACTTAACAGACCAAGCCACCCAGGCTCTCATCCAGACTATACTTCTAATTACCCAATGGATGTCTGTCATTGAAAGCATCCATAATGCATATTTGAAATTAAACTAATTTCTGACTGGAACAGTGCCCTCTGAATGTCCTATCTTGGGTAATGCTGCTACCATTCACCTCCAAACAAAACCAGACAACTCCATTTTCTTGAACCCTTCCCTTCCTTCACCATTCACAAACCTACCGAGTCACTCAGATTCAACACTTTGAACATCTCCTGTCTCTAACTCTTCTCTTCCATCCTAATACCCACAGTCTTGGTTCAGTCCTTCAGCCTGACTGTTGTAATAGTTTAATGGGTGTTTCTCCAGTGAGCTTAATTGGCCTTTCTTTTCTGATTCATCCTGCCTTTGTATGGTTAATTTCCTATAAAGGCTGGCACAGTCTATCCCTGGTCCATCTGGCTGGCTCCACCTCCCAACACAGCCCATTCTTCTCTCTCCCTCAACCCCTACATTCATCGAGTCGGAAATTCCTCGTGTCATTCTATGAAAGTTGCCTCATAACCACCTTTGCTATTCTACCAAGAGAGCACCAAGCCTCTTCATACTCTGCCTGCCCTATGGCCACCACCGGGGGCTGCAGCTGAGTACAATGCCCCTAGTATACACTCATGGCTGCCTCCTCATATAACAGTACACTTGTCTACCTTAGAAACCTTTCCAAAGGAAAGCTTTTGTTTTTCTTCTCTATTACATTGTGTTGCATTCCTAACAACAAGACTAAATAAAATAAAGAATATACTAAATATTCGAAGTATGCTGAAATACGTACGCATATATTTGGTTTTCTTTATAATATTTAACTTTTTGAGTCGATTAACTTGACTCATTCCTTTTTTGGTGCAACATTATTTTTAGGAGCGGTTCTTGTATATTAAGGCTGCTGTAGCTTTGTCTACCAAAGAATGTCTGTATTAAACCCTCACCTTTAAATGGGATTCTTTAGCTCTAGTTAGATGCTCTTTTGAATTCCTTAAAACTAATACAGCATTGATTTCAGTATCACAACTGATTAAGCTGATGTCAAACTAATTATGAACTTTCTACACGCTTATAAGATTGGCTTTTTGAATTTGAAGTTAGTGTTACACTATAAATCCTAGATGATGATTTTTTTAAAAGATTTTATTTATTTATTTGATGGAGAGAAACACAGTGAGTTAGAGAGGGAACACAGGCACGGGGAATGGGAGAGGGAAAAGCAGACTTCCTGCCTAGCAGGGAGCCCGATTCGGGGCTCAATCCCAGGACCCCAGGATTCTGATTCTGCTTCTCCCACTCCCCCTGCTTGTGTTCCCTCTCTCGCTGTATCTCTCTCTGTCAAATAATAAATAAAATCTTTAAAAAAAAAAAAAAGAAATTGAAATTCCAATCACTGAAGGTGATCAGTGAAACAGAGAACAGTTCTCATTCCAACCTGACTCTCATCAGACTGTGGTTGTCATGACCTGAGCCAAAGGCAGATGCTTAACAACTGAGCCACCCAGATACCCCTGATTTTTTTCTTTTCTTTTCTTTCTTTCTTTCTTTCTTTCTTTTTTTTTTTTTTGTTCACCCTTTTCACACTGGACTAGCCTTACAGTCAAAAAAGTATTTGTTTATTTTAATCTAAAATCTTACACCCTCAAAAAATTTAGGTCATTATTTCTCTGTACCTCATATCAATTATCTATTGCTAGAAAAAATGATAAATTACCCCCAATATAATGGCATAAAAGAGCAACAATGATTTTTTGTTGTGTGGGTGAGTTGGCTGGGTGTTCTTCTATTGGGCACGCTTGTATGGCTGCTTTCAGCTGTCCGAAGTTCAAAAATAACACAAGTAAAACCAATGAGTCCCCGAAGCAGTAATTAACAAAAGTTTACAGGGCACAGACCAAAAACAGTTTGGTGAGTGATTACCTCCTATCAACCTTGGGAAACAGAGTAAGATTTGTTTCTGATTTTCAGAGGCATAAGCCAGAAATGACCCAGGTCAAGTTAGCCTTGCATAATAGCTAAATAAAGCTTTGCTGGTATGACGAAACTGGTTTCATCTGCTCAGGCAGTTTTCAAGGTTGGGCTCCATTTGTTTTTGGTGTTCACCCAGCAGAAGAGAATCCAGGGCGCTGGGCTCCTCTGGACAACTGGGATGACTGGGCCTCATGCCGGCTTGCCTTTCACTCTCCGGGGGGCTACACGAGGCTGCCTCACACAGTCAGGGCAGTATCTACCCCTTCGAATTTGCCGATGTCCCATTAGTCAAAGAAAGTCACATGATCACACCTGCCCACACCACCCCCCTCCCAAGGCCCATGTACTTACATCTCTGCTGGCTTCCTGTTTACCGAGATCCCACTAGTCAGACTGGGGGCACTCCATTAAGCTCAGTATGAGAGCATAGAGACTGTTGTGGGAGCTGTCGTCCACGGGGGCCATGGTGTTACAACCCGCCATGTTTCCCTCTGTACAAATATTTTTCCCTTTTATTCTGGAGCTCCTATTATGTGGATGTTAAAATTTCTACTTCTGGCTTTCATTACTCTTACCTTTTCTAATACATTCACTTTATAATACATTTACATTCTTTACCTTTGTTTTTCTTCCCAATGCTTTGGGAGATAGTTCTTAACCTCATCTTTCACTCACCCTCACCAATTCAAATTTGTCTGTATCTACTCTGTTATTTATCTCTCGGATTCAGTTCTTTGGTTAAACGGTTATGTTTTGCCTACCTGGTATTTTCACCTGAGCTTTAAACAGAAATTATCATATTTACTTCATGTTAGCAATATCCTCTTTGATAATATATATTGTACTTACTTCAATTTCTTTTTTCTGTCTACCCCATCTCGCATGGGTAACTCAGTGGATCCCCTTTCCTTTATCAGTGGGCATGCTTCTCCACTATCCGGCATTTTCTCCATGATTTTATCTTTTTTTTTTTTTCCCCATTCCATATAGGTGTCAGGTTCTTGGCTGTTTGTGTGCCCTCAGGTGTGGGAGGAAGCCTAAAGTTGGCCTCTCATTTATGTCATTCCTGTTGCCTTAGAGGAGATGGAAAGAGCTCCCCAGGGAGGTGACTCAATGGATCGGAGTTTGGGTTTGACCATCCCTGACTGCTATCTCCTCATAAGACGACCTTGTCCCCCGAGGCCCCCTGTTTTCTCTTAGGAGTTTTACTCCCTTGGCAGGAAGGCAGGAAGAAGAATCTCTCCAGTGTAACCTTTGCTTCTGCGGCCATCCATTCACTCCTCCTCACATCAGGCTTCCAGACTCACATAATGCTGATAGACCAACCCTCTGCTGGCCCGGGGAGTGGGGGAGGGGACTCTATTTTCTGGTCCTGCGGTAATGTCAGGGTGTGTAATGATCCATCTCGGGCACTTCTCTTTAAATCTTAGAAGTCTTTTTCAGTTTTGGCTCTCCCTGTAAAGAGGAGCTGGCCACACGCCAACTACAAAGCCCCATTCGGGACCTGTGTAGACCTTTCACAGGCTCAGCTGTGCCTGTTGAGCTTCAATACCTTTGTGAAATCCCCTCCTTTCCATGGTGAGTCCTGATTAGTGATCTCTAGGTTCTCTGGCTCTTAGAACTGTCCTCCTTCCGCTGCCTTCGGGTCTGGCAGCCTCCTTGTTTGTTTGCTACCATAGTTACTGACTTTACTTCTGCTGGGGGCAATGGCAAAGATTAAAACTCACACATCATAGCCACCATCTTGCCTCAATTCCTCCACCTCGGTCCACCCTTTACTCTCATCAACAGGGCAGTTTTCTGACACACTAAGCTAATTAGACTCTCTGTCATCTCAAATACATTCAAGAGCTTTCTTCCCGCGATAGGACAACCATCCAAACCCCCGAGGCCCTCCACTGTCCCTGGTCCCTTTCTTAGGCAACTCTGTCACTTCACACACAGCCCTCTCTTACTTGGAGAACAGATGCGGCTCCTTCCTGCCTCTGCCCCTGCCTCTGCTGAGAATGTTTCCCTAACCCAGAATCTCTCAGCCTTCCCCTCCAGCTCTCTGAATCGTCACCATTCTCTGGGAACCAGTTCGAGTCTTTTTTTTTTTTTTTTTTAAGATTTTATTTATTTATTTGACGGACAGAGATCACAAGTAGGCAGAGAGACTGGCAGAGAGAGAGAGAGGGAAGCAGGCTCCCCGCTGAACAGAGAGCCCGATTGGGAGCTCCATCCCAGGACCCTGAGATCATGACCTGAGCAGAAGACAGAGGCTTTAACCCATTGAGCCACCCAGGCGCCCCATCCAGTTCCAATCTTCCCCAAGTCTTCCCTTCCCGGGCTTCTCCTCCAACATCTCATCACTGTCAACATTTTATCCATTGAGTACTTACATTTAAGTACCAGGCACAAGCCCTGCAAAATGCTCTCCATACATCCATTATCGTAGTTAATTCTACCACAACCCTGTGAGATGCTACAATTACTACCCCATTGTAAGAAAACTGGAACTTGGGGCGCCTGGGTGGCTCAGTTGTTAAGCGTCTGCCTTTGGCTCAGGTCATGATCCTGGGGTCCTGGGACTGAGCTCCCTGCTCAGTGGGAAGTCTGCTTCTCTCTCCCATTCCCTCTACTTATGTTCCCTCTCTCTCTGTCTCTCACTCTCTCTGTCAAATAAATAAAATCTTTTAAAAAAAAAAAAGAAAGAAAACTAGAACTTGAAAGAGACTGACTATAACATGCACGAGTTTCCAGGGTCAGTGGCAAAATTGGGATTTGAATGGACTTTGTGTCCTCAGAGACTATACTCTTAATCATTCTGCTACACAGGTGTCAGAGACGGCTACGACTAACTTTATGGTGAACATCCTTCTAGACATTTCTTTTTCTGTCTTTCTCTTTCTAGATATACAGACATATGTGCCCTTCTCTCTCTCCCTCCCTCTCTCTCTCATACACACACACACACACACACACACTTGTAGTTAGAAAAGGTTTTGCATACATTTTATATAAAATTTGCATAAATCACTCCCTGGATTCTTAAGGCTATTAGCGATAGAACCAGGAGCAGTCCTGTCCAGTCTTGCCTTCCAACTAGATTTTAAATTCCTTGGTAGCCTCTTGCTTCTCGGTGTCTCTCTTCACTGCAATGAACTCAGTACTGAGCACTGAGCAGGTGTTTTATAAATGCTTGTTGAGGGACTAAACTGAGAAAAGATGTAACAGAGAAAGGTTCATTTGCAGATAGGGTTACCAATATATTGTCATGAGGGCCTAAGAGGTGGAGAGAAATGATTGCAGTCTCCTGCCGGTCACGCACTTCTGGGTGACTTCAGGCAAGACACTCCGTCAGGGAGGCAAAGCAGTGACGCTCCGATCTCTGCAACCATGAAGGAAGGCCAGGCACATCCATCATGGTCATCAGACCCCCCTTCCACGGAGCGAGGTTCAGAGGAAAAGCGAGGTAACATCTATCAACCACTCAGAGCCTCCCGCAGAAGCTGGACCACACATGGACCGAGGATAATTGCTGGGGAGAGGCAGGGGGCAGGCGCAGGAGAGCTGGTCCTTGGGCTCACCCAGCAGGATGTGAAAAATTCAGCTGGGTTCTTTTTATAGTTTCAATCATCCCTGGTAATGAAGATTCTGCAATTAGAACTCAGCTGGCTGTTGTGTTGGGGATGTGTGAGGCAGAATAGAAGCCTGGGTCTGCGGGAGGCCAGGCCTGTTTGTCAGGAAGGCTTGAAGGCACCGCTGGGAACAAGAGATGTGATGTAAGGACAGGAGCTATTTTTACAGACAATTTTCTAGCCATAATCACTCCTTAAATAAGTTCCACTTGGGCATTACATTTTATTTAGACTACATTCAGCTCTCAATTATCGGCACAAATGGAGGGGTGTATTAACACAGATAATAGAAAACAGCCACGCTGCATTTATTTAAGTCACTGCTAATTTGGAATTTATGATAATTTCACCTGGGCTTGATGAGCATTTCCTTGTGTGTATTCTATGAAGAGGGAATTTGTTGAGAAATATTCAAGGTGGATTAGCCTGTTTAAGAGGACATACTGTTTTCAAATACTTAAGAATCCTAAGTCAATTTGTATGAAGCGCTTACTATGTGCTAGGCACGGTGCTAAACCCTTTACATAGATTACTACCCATAATCCTCTTAGACACCTGCTTAAAGAGGAGCTGTTATCAGCCCCAGTTTGGAGGTAAGGAGACGGGACTCTTGTCTGAGACCAGACAGCCAGGAAGGGGCAGGTCCTCCCTCCAAACCCAGCCGGACTCTACGAGGCTACTCCTGCGCTCCAGTGTGAAACAGCAAGCTGGTTATAAGCCAGGCTTCCCTAATCGCAAAACAACTCGGGTCACCTCTGCGTGGCATTGCCGTTCACAGCTGGAACTGTCATCGCTGCTTTTTCAAACTCTTTGCAGGCCAGGGTGAGGGGGAAGCGTCGGTTTCTTGCTAGATTATGAAATGCCTTGCTCATTCCTTGCTTGTGTACACAGCGCCTGCTTAGTTCCCTCTTGAATTTGAAACTCTCAAACTCCTACACTATGACAACCATTCCATCTCCTTAAATTGTATTATAAAAACAGAAAACACATCTGCTCCAACTGACATTTCTATGCCGATGAATGTATCTGGTGAGCCCCAAGCTGCAGTTCGCCGTTACAGCCCCATGTCCGTGCGTGGGCGGGGCTAACGCTACATCTACTGTCCCCAGCATGAACTCTAGGGTCACTTGTAGTACATACCCTGCCAGGTGTGGGGGAGGGGAGCCCCCATGGAAACAAGGAAAAGAAAAAGACAGAAAACTTAATGCATCTCCATGCTCCAACAGGCATGGAAAATACTATTCTATTTTGTACTTCTTAGAGGAGGGGTCCTATGCCTTGGCCCTTCCATGAAAATGGGAAGTTAATTCTTTGGATACGTGCTACTCTGATAAAATATGCCATTCTTCTACAACACGCATAACCATCACAAAAGATGAGTGAACATAAGACACATAATTAATATATTGGAAAACCGCATTCTCCTGGTACCCGGGGCCTGAAAGTCGACAATCGCAACATGAAGTTCTGATTGTGTTTGTAGCTATGGCAATGCAATGAGTCTTACTTAATGGTAATATGATCCATCATCCCAAAAGTTCATAAGCTCGTGATGCCCGCCTCTGAAGATTAGACCAGAGAAAGCAGATGAAGCTGACTTAGAGGGTCAAGTGGTTACTACTAAAATAAGACAAGGTTTGGGATGCTTTGTAAAATCCAATTCACTAATACTCCACCCCAACACACACATGCACATTTTATTAAAGGTAAGAAAATATTTTCAAGAAAAGCTATTCTGGCCTTAGACTGAATGTTTAGTTTTGCAGAAAGGCTGCTATGTAACAATAGGAAAGGCGACGTTAAGTGTGGTTGATAGAGTGAACCTCAGTGCTCCACACAGATTATCCAAATAAATCTGTAATCTCTGATTGATTTAATCTCTGGTGATTTACTGTTCTTTCAGTCCGACTACATTCCACAGATCTGAAACAGAAAAAAGCAAATTGATTTTAATACTATCAGACCTATGGTGGGAAAATAAATTCTATATTAAGAAACCACTGTTCAAAGAGGTTTAGCACAGCAAAGGAAATGGTCAACAAAATCAAAAGACAGCCGACAGAATGGGAGAAGATATTTGCAAATGACATATCAGATAAAGGGCTAGTGTCCAAAATCTATAAAGAACTTATCAAACTCAACACCCAAAAAACAAATAATTCAATCAAGAAATGGGCAGAGGACATGAACAGACATTTCTGCAAAGAAGACAACCAAATGGCCAACAGACACATGAAAAATTGCTCCATATCACTCAGCATCAGGGAAATACAAATCAAAACCACAGTGAGATACCACCTCACACCAGTCAGAATGGCTAAAATTAACAAGTCAGGAAACGACAGATGTTGGTGAGGATGTGGAGAAAGGGGAACCTCCTACACTGTTGGCAGGAATGCAGGCTGGAGCAGCCTCTCTTGAAAACAATATGAAGGATCCTCAAAAAGTTTAAAACAAAGCTACTTTACAACCCAGCAATTGCACTAGTGGGTATTTACCCTAAAGATACAAATGTAGTGATCTGAAGGGGCACGTGCACCTGAATGTTTATAGCAGCAACGTCCACAATAGCCAAACTATGGAAAGAACCTAGATGTGCATCAACAGATGAATGGATAAAGAGGATGTGGTGTATATATACAATGGAATACTATGCAGCCATCCAAAATTGAAATCCTGCCATTTATAATAATGTGGATGGAACCAGAGGGTATTAAGCTAAGCAAAATAAATCATAGAAAGACAATTATCATATGATCTCTCAGATATGAGGAATTTGAGAGGCAGGATGGGGGGTCGTGTGGGTTAGGGAGGGAAAAAAATGAAATAAGATGGGACCAGGGAGGGAGACAAACCATAAGAGACTCTTAATCTCAGGAAACAAACTTCAGGCTGCTGGGTGAGAGGGAAGGGACAGGGTGGCTGGGTGATGGACACTTGCGGGGTATGTGCTATGAGGTATGTGATTCACAGACTTGTATATCTGAAGCAAATAATACATTATATGTTAATAAACAAATAATTTTAAAAAACAAAAACAAAAATCGCATTCTAAGGACAACTATCCAAAGCCCTAATTTTGAGGTCGCCTGTTGTTTTGGCTGCTATGTGCCAACGTTCACTGCCATTTGTGCAGTTAATCAAGGGCCGACTGTCCATAAATGGTGCATGATAAATATTGGCACACACATATGCTGGAGTTGGGGCATCATGAATATGTTTGCCTGGCTTCACTCCAGGGAAGTCAAGTGGGTTGGGTGAATTCAGGTCTAGCTGTACATGGCGGTGGATGGATCTGGAGTTTGACTGGAACCTACATTAGGAGGCAAAGGACCAGGATGTGAAGGATGGTCTGAAGAGGTAGGTTGAGGGGTGCACAGGTTAGGAGCAAGAATCTAATCAAACTGTGCTGGAAAGAAATGGCTGCCAGCAGTGAAAGGAAACATCCAGAACTGTGCAGAGCTGCCACTGGCCCATAGGGTGGCATTTGAGGAATTAGGAAAAGATGTGCGTCTGGGTTTATGCAACCTGGGTTTATGCACCAGGGTTCACAGCTAGGCAGGCACACCCCACGTCGGATTTCAGCCCCCAAGTGTCCCCTGGGCTGGGTGCTTGTGTTCAGGGTATAGCCTGTACAACCACAGAGGGTTGTCCTGGAGTCAAGAGGAAGAGCCTAGAAAGATCCTCCAAGGGATGGTCAGGGAAACTTTGGAATAATGTTATAAAGATAAAATTAAGAGCAATATATAATCAGCATTAAAAAAGAGATGGAAAGAAGTCAAAGGAAAGATCTCTAGCTCCCAAAGGAAACCACTGTGAAGCTTTCTTGAAGATTCTAGAAAAAAGTTTGTGAATGTACTAGTGTGTATATATGCATACACACATATATTCACATATTATTTTGTATTTACATAAAGTATTCCTATTATACATATTTTCTGCACCTTGATTTTCTCACCTCACATGTATTTTGAAGTAATTTCATATCAGTGTAAGTTCACCAGCTTCTTTGTTCTCACTGGCTATATGGTATCCCATTCCATAGATTATAATCTAGTTTATTTGACCAGTTCTTTTGTTATTGGATATTAGATTCTTTCTGAATCTTATGATTCTGATACTTCAATAAGTGTCCTTTACGTCTTTCTTGGTACATTGCTCCAGGCAGGAGAATGAAACAGAATCAGTGCAATGTCCAATTCAGAGTCCTGGAACCTCAGAGCCCCAGCGGGACATCTGGCGGACACAACTCTTGCCTTCTGTGAACTTGACTTACTGATGGCTGCTGATGCTAAATGGGCTCTGGGGGTGAGGAGGAGGGGGGCAGGCATTGGAAAGGCGTGTTTTGCTTCTTGTGGGTCTGACACATGCCACAGTCCCCTTCGAAAGAGATCCTTAGGATGTTACATGAACTCGCCTCGGGAGTGTCCACCAGCTGTGAGATGGAGAAGGGCGTCCTTTACATTTTACTGCCAGATAGATGACAAAGCAGGTAAAGTTGCCAGAATAGCCCTCTGAAGAATACAGATCTTGAGGAGCAGCCGTGGATCCAGCCCTACCTGGTGGACTTATTTCCAAGAAATGGGTCTTTTGAGAATTTCTCTCTGTGGTTACAATCCATTTCAGAACTTCTGTGCTCTGTTTATATTTTCTGTGCCGAGTGGCTCAGTGGGCTGAAATATACTGGATTATGCCTGGCTTGACTCTCACATTCCCTAAAACGAGAAATTGAGGAAGAAGGTACATTAATGACCTTCCTTCTTCCTGAAGGTTCAATCAAATGATAGGAAAGCAATCTGCATAGTAAGTGTAACACTTCTCCATGTGAATCCCTCTGCCCCGGTGGAGGAGAAGAGCATGGAAGTCATATCTGTAATGAAATTCAGACCTATCAGCTTCTAAATCACGAGAAGGTTAATTCAGCCCGCACAGTCACAGTCAAAGGTAGCATAATATACTGGTCATGGGACAGCTCACATTGTTCTCAACAGCAGACAGCAACGGGAAGCAAGCTGTCACATGGACAAGGCTTGTGCTGACAGAGACCTTCACCTAGGACTGCTGGGTCAGTACTTTATGAAGGTACCCCTGACTGTTCTGAATTATAAATGGGAGCCTTGTCTTTTCCAATGTCTGAGCAGAAAATATAACAGCCAGAGTCCTTGCCTTGAACCCTCAAAGCAAAGGATTCCAAGACTGTTGGATACTAATGGTGTTAA
Source organism: Mustela putorius furo (assembly GCF_011764305.1). NCBI lineage: Eukaryota > Metazoa > Chordata > Mammalia > Carnivora > Mustelidae > Mustela > Mustela putorius. The sequence continues at coordinate 4,660,157 of NW_025421424.1, forward strand.
TGGGTAATCCTTCAAGGGAGTTAGAAGTGTTTGGGGGAAGATGTGCATATACCTAAACTTTTTTAAAAATTGTATTCATTTGTTTGCCAGAGAGAGAGAGAGTGAGCGCACAAGTAGAGAAAGCAGCAGGCAGAGGCAGACTCCCCACTGAGCAAGGAGCCTGATGTGGGACTTGATCCCAGGACCCTGGGATCATGACCCAAGCCGAAGGCAGATGCTTAACTGACTAAGCCAACCAGGTGTCTCATATTCCTAACCTTTTGAGAGTATCCACCTACAAACCTCCAGTCGGGGATGCCGAGTTGGGTTTATTCATTCTCCTGACTTAGCATAGCATTTCTCATCCTCTCATTGATAGTGCTCATGAGCTCAAATGAAGTCTCTCTGTGGTTAAGTAATATTTACTTTTTACTTATTTATTTTTAAAAAAAAATATTTTTAAGATTCTATTTATTTATTTGACAGACAGAGATCACAAGCAGGCAGAGTGGCAGGCAGAGAGAGAGGGGGAAGCAGGCTCTCTCTGAGCAGAGAGCCTGATGCAGGGCTCGGTCCCAGGACCCTGAGACCATGACCTGAGCTGAAGACAGAGGCTTAACCCACTGAGCCACCCAGGCACCCCAAATATTTACTAACTCTGCCTAAAGATAACCGTCTTATTGATACCTAATATCATAAATTAGTTTCATCTGTTTTTTTTTTTTAAACTCTATAAAAATACAGTATACATTCTCTGTGTCTGGCTTCTTTGGCTTAACAACCAGTTTGTGAGATTCACCGGAGTAATTGCTCTAGTTTAATTCACTTATTTTCCTTCCTGTATAGTCCTCCATGATATAAATATGTCATTCAACAGAATGCACCTGAACCTCTCTCTCCTGGGGGAGGTTCTAGCTTTGGCTTTGGAAGGTACTGAAAAGTCCAAGGAGAATCTGAAATTCGGGGCTGGAGGAAGAAAACGTTTAGGATGAGAGAAAGACTGGGAATAACAAGAATTCAGAGCTACTGGATGACAAGGGGTAGGGTAAGTTACCAGACAGAGGGGAGAGGAGAGTAGTATGTTGCCTAAGGGCCCCAGGATAACTGGGCACACAAAGACAGCCATTTAGACCGCAAGAGGTAAGCTTAGGCAGCCAAGTGAAGAGAACTGCTGTCTGTTCTTCCGTTTCAAGCAGAATTACCTTCATGATAAGAAGACTCTCTGGACCAGTTCATATAATGTTTCCTCCACCTGATTTGGCGTGAAACCGCACTTTCTCTTGACATGCATTTGGACTTCTATGACCTCCTGAAGAGAGGCTGAGAATTTTTCTGAGCCTCATGTACCGTAGAGCTGGAAGGTGGGTGGTCAGTCCTCTCCCAGACCAGAACTACTCTATGTTCATGCCCTTTGGCTATACTGTTCTCCCCCATTCCTTACCACTACCCCCACCCACCAAACTATTTTTTGTATTGCCTTTTACTTTTTTATCTTCTCCAAACTCTGCCATTTTCCTAGATGCTATCCTTGTGGACAACCCATCTCAGACCTGAGGGGGCCATTGATTCTGCTCTCAGCAAAGTCACTTGTGACTCAGTTCTCATACCCAATGGAGACTTCTGAGGCCTTAACTAGGTTTTTCTGGCTCTCCAACTCTGTGATCCATTCCCACCTCTGAAAGTCTCTTTCCATGCTTTCCCTACCAATGCTTTTAGGATGCTTGCACCTCCATCATGAGCTTTCTTTCTATAAATCTTGGCAATCCTCCAGTCCTCTCATCACACCACTATGTACCTGTCCATGGATGACGTCATCCACCCCCATGGTTTCAATCACTATAAATACACTTATGATTCCCAAATATCTCTCTTCAGCCCAGCTCCCTCCCTTGATCCCAGGACCCATGTATACGACTATTTACTGAACATCCGTACCTTGTATCCTTCCGATTTCAATATATTAAGACTGAACGCAGTGTCTACCACCTCAACATAGCTCTAATCCTGTATATTTTATTGATTTATATATACTCATTAGCATCACTATGAATTCTTGAATTTACGATTCTTATCACTATTTTTAAAACTAAACTTTTTGGGTGCCTGGGTGGCTCAGTGGGTTAAGCCGCTGCCTTTGGCTCAGGTCATGATCTCAGGGTTCTGGGATCGAATCCCGCATCGGGCTCTCTGCTCAGCAGGGAGCCTGCTTCCTCCTCTCTCTCTCTGCCTGCCTCTCTGCCTACTTGTGATCTCTTTCTGTCAAATAAATAAATAAAATCATTAAAAAAGTAAAAATAAATAAAAATAAACTTTTAAGGCGCTGTGTGGCTCAGTTGGTTAAGCAGCTGACTCTTGATTTCGGCTCAGGTCATGCCCTCAGGGTTGTGAGATGAGCCCGTTGTTGGGCTCTGCACTCAGTGGGGAGTCTGCTGCAGGATTCTCTCTCTCCTTTCTCTCCCTGCCCCTCTCCTCCTGCTCTCTTTCTCTCTCTCAGATAAGTAAATCTTTTTTTAAAAAATAAACTTTTTATTGACGTGTAAGATCTGTACAGAATAATTCACAAGCCCTGAGTGCTCATCCTGACGAATTATCAACACCCAAAAGCACGCATGTAATCATCAGAAGTGAAAACACTCCTCAGTGCCTCAAGTGTACCTTGTACGCTTTCCCAACCACTAACTCTGCCTAAAGATAACCGTCTTATTGATACCTAATATCATAAATTAGTTTCATCTGTTTTTTTTTTAACTCTATAAAAATACAGTATACATTCTCTGTGTCTGGCTTCTTTGGCTTAACAACCAGTTTGTGAGATTCACCGGAGTAATTGCTCTAGTTTAATTCACTTATTTTCCTTCCTGTATAGTCCTCCATGATGTAAATATGTCATGATTAATTTGTCCATTCTATAACTGATGGACATCTGGGCTGTTACTAGATTGAAAAGACCATGGCTAATGCCACTTTACATTCTAGTGCATATCTTGTGGCACATATACCTCTTTTTTTTTTCTAAGATTTTATTTATTTATTTGACAGAGAGAGAGAGAGATCACAAGTAGGCAGAGAGGCAGGCAGAGAGATGGGGGGAAGTAGGCTCCCTGCTGAGCAGAGAGCCTGATGTGGGACTCCATCCCAGGACCCTGAGATCATGACCTGAGCCAAAGGCAGAGGCTTCACCCACTGAGCCACCCAGGCGCCCCAGGCACAAACCTCTTAAAGTTTTTCTGTCCTAGAGTCTGCCATTTCAATGCTTTAATTAATAAACATCAAATCCATGCATTGCATTAGTAAGTTAGCAAAGTCAAAAATTAAAAAGCTATTAATGTGTTGCAATAACAGGCCAAAACTAATGAAGTTAAATGTAACAGGGATAAATGTACAGTTTTACATTTAGCTTTAATGAATGTATCATTGCACACATTATCAGTTAACACTGGAAAAAGATATAAATACCCAATAATATGGAAATGGTTAAGTAAGTTATTATTTATCTTCTCAATGGAATACTGAATATCATCCTCAAATGAAAATGTTGAAGGTTTTTTAAGCACCAGAAAATTATTTCTGATACATAAAAAACACAAATGTGCATATATATATATATTATGATTACTGCTCAGAATAATTTTACGTATATGTGGCAAAACCTTGGAAAAACATTTTTAAAGGCTAGAATGATAAGATTAGAGATTAAATTTACTTTCAAAGTTACTTTTAATACTTTTATGATGTTATTTCGTGAAAATTAAGAATAGATAATTTAAAAATTAGTGGGCATGTCCGGGTGGGGGCAGGGAAGCAGAGACATGAAAGTGAGGTCCATCACTTTCTTTAGCCCATTTGGAGATAAAAATGCACCAGCCTTATCGGTCATTATGAAGGTTAAAAATGCGAACAGCCCAATAAATCACTGGAGAATCCCCTGCTTGCTGGCACTGGGGAGGTGTGGAAGGACAGTATGAGTATGACGCAGGAGGAGTCCGTGGTCTGAGCATCATGGGGAAGACGTGAGGAGCGTGCCTATGATAGGAACGTTCCCCTTTCTAGTGAAAGCCAAACCAACCAACCAACCATCAAACCCCCTTTGTAGCATGAAAGTTGTGGGGAGGATACGGAGGATGAGAAAGGGCAGCCTCACCAGAGTGTGGAAGGTGCTAGCTCAAGGCAGAAATGATTGCAGTTCCCACTGGACCAGCTACGGCAGCTGGGGAGCAGGTCAGTTGCTCGGGGACAGTGCTAGGAACTGAGTGTGTCCAGTCAGCAGAGACTCTGATGATCAGTACTCCCCATGCATCCCTTGAGTTTCCCCTCCACCAACTTTAAATTTGTGGAGCAAGGACATCCACTTCCAGATGGAGGTTCTAGGGGACTGTTAGCCTTGATAATTTGTAACCTATGGATTTAATGTTTGCTCTGTGTTTTCTTTAAAACTAAACCCTTTTCTATAGTTATAGTAATGGAATGTGTAATGTGGTTGGGCAAGACATCACTGGCCCCATTTAGAAGCAAGTCTCATCAGTGTTTGCTCCAGGATGGTGATCATCCTCAAACTGACGGCCTCTCTTAGAGATCTCTGTGACTTCTGGGGCTCCTAGATGGCTCAGTGGGTTAAAGCTTCTGTCTTTGGCTCAGGTCATGATCCCAGGGTCCTGGGATTGAGCCCTGTATCAGGCTCTCTGCTCAGTGGGGAGCCTGCTTCCTCCTCCCCTCTCTCTCTCTGCCTGCCTTTCCACCTACTTAAGATCTCTGTCAAATAAATAAATATAATCTTTTTTAAAAAGAGAGAGAGAGAGAGAGAGATCTGTGACTTTGGACTTGAATGATGCTACTCCTGATCTTGCTGTGTTAATTTCTGTCTCTGTCCAGTATATCTGCAGGATACTTACTTATGTGTGAGTGTGTCTAATATAACAAACATATAGAAAGCTTTAAAAATAAAGGACTTGGGGCACCTGGGTGGCTCAGTGGATTAAAGCCTCTGCCTTCGGCTCAGGTCATGATCCCAGGATCCTGGGATTGAGCCCCATATCAGGCTCTGTGCTCATCAGGGAGCCTGCTTCCTCCTCTCTCTCTGCCTGCCTCTCTGCCTACTTGTGATCTGTCTGTCAAATTAAATAAATAAATAAATAAATAAATAAATAAATAAATAAAGGACTTAACAATGTGTAAAACAAATCCCTGTGGAACCTACTTGTGAAAGGACATAGAGCATTACTGACACCCTAAAAACCTCTCCTGGGTATTTCCCCTCCCTCCCCTCAGGGCTAAATACTCCCTTGATTTTTGTAATCTTTCCTTCTTTACTTTTCCTTATAGTTTTACTACTAAAAATTATTTAATTTTTCCTTTAAAAGTGTTTATATATACTCCATTATACAGTGATTTATACCGTTTGGCTCTTTTCCCTCAACATCGTCTTTTAAGATTTGTCTTCTATATGTCATATAGTTCCTGCCCATCTCTCATGGTGTAGTATTTCACAATATGAATATAACACAATTTCTTGTTTACTACACTCTTAATAGACATTTAGGTTCTTTCCAGTTTGGAGCTATTATTCAATACTACTATGAACATTCATAAATATGTATATTGACACACATAAGCATATGTTTTATGGGGACGTATGATTTGGAGAGGAATTGCTGGATCATAAATTATTCATATCTTCCATTTTGCTAGATGACGTCAATCTGCTTTCCATAGTGATGTGCCAGTTTACACTTCTACCGCCCATGTATCAGAGTTCTTGGTGTTCAATATCTTCGCAACACTTGGTGTCGGCTCTCTAGTGAGCATGTAGTGCTGTATCAGTGTGATTTTGGTGCACATTTCCCTGTTAACTAATGAGGCTGGTCACCCTTTCATGTTTGTCTCTTTGGGTATCTCTTTTGTGGAGTGCCTGTTCACATCTTCTGGCCATTTCCCTTGTGCATCATCTGTGTTTGTTTTTTATTTACACATTTGCAGGAATTCTTTATATATGCTGGATATAAACCCCTTGTTGATTGGACTCATTGCAAAATGTTCCCCCTTTGATTTGCCGCTCACTCTTTTGGTGGTATGCTTGAATGAATGGAAGTTCCTAGCACAGTCAACTTTTTCAAACTTTTTTTTTTTTAATGGCAAATGCTTTGGTACCATGTATAAGAAACCACTCCTGATCCAGAAATCATAAAGATATTCCCTAAAATTGTTAGCCTTGCAGTTTTTGTTTATCCCATTTGATCTGTGATCCAGCTGGAAATGATTTTTGTGTATACTTTATTGATCACTTTTAAAAATGATTCTTCTGTCTTTTGGTGAATCTGAGCTTCTGCACATTTCTACATACTACATACTCCAAATTTGAGGCTAATCAAGATGTCAAGTCTACCAAATACCTAGATAGTACCAGCTCTTTAAAATGCTAGAAAGAATGTATACATATAATACAATTCATATGTGCAACACACACGTATACAAAAAATAACAGTGATAAACATCTACCAAGAACAGAAAAAGGTATCCCTTTGCAAGGAGTCAGAGATATGATGGTAAAGGTGACTATGCTTTGAGAGAAGCAAAAGACAAGAAATATAAAGGACTGGTTATTGAGAGAAGTCAGTGTCTAGGGGGCTTCTGTATGACTCAGTTGGTTAACCATCCTACTCATGATTTCAGCTTAGATCAGGATCTGCTGGGTCATGAGACTGAGCCCCACAGCAGGCTCTGCACTTGGTGCAGAATCTGCACGAGATTCTCTCTCCCTCTGCCCCTACCCTTACTCATGCACACACACACACACACACACTCTCTCTCTCTCTCTCTCTCTCTCTCTCAAATAAATAAATCTTAAAAAAAAAAAAAGAAGTCAGTTTCTAATACTTCGTCTAATAGTTTTTGGCATAAGTCAGGCATCATGCACATCTATTGTTTCTTCTGTCTAAAACAATAGCCATCTTCTAAAAGCCTTATTACAATATATGCTTCCTGAGATCAGGGTCTTGTTCAACACTCTGCATTCTTCAAATTTGTACAGTGCCCAGCACAGCAGAAATACTCAGTAATATCTGTTGAATGAATGAAATCCTCCTCCAATATCATGAATCCAAATGGGAGCTATGATCTTTTCACAGATCACCTCCATAGCCTCATGAGATCTCTTGTTGCATGCTTACTATGGGCCAGGCAAGATGCCAAATGATTGGCCTTTCTCATCCCTTTTATTCCTTGAAATCCCCTGACAGGGCAAGAACTACCATTGCCCCTATTTTATAGATGAAGAAACCAGAGACACAGAGCAGTTAAATAAGTGACATGACCTCCTAATACTCCCAGAGGAACCAGGAATTGTTGATTGCCTACCTTGTGGCAGGTACCACATAAAATTCTTTATGTTTTATCTCATTTAATTATCACATAAAGCCCATTAAGTAGATGCCCTTATTATCTCTATTTTACAGATAAAGAAACTGAGGTAAAGAGCTGAAATAACTTGCCCGAGATCATACAGCTAGAAGGCAAGGGAGTCAGTATTTGGACCTCTCACCTACCATGGTATCTGCCTAGAAGGTCCTCTGGCCCTTGTCTCAAAAGGAACATCTCAACACCTAATGCCGGTCACAGCCCTTCTCCAGGACTTTTGAGCATTTCCCAAGCACAAACTCCTCCTTTCTGGAGGAAGACATGAGGCTATGAGCCTATGTTGGCCATAAGCCCCATGGGGTGGCAGATCCCATCCACAGTAGAGGAGAGTAAATTGACCAACAGAAAAGCACATTCCGAGAGAAAGAGGAAGAATCCTGCTGGCTCGTTCGCCTACACTGCCGCTCTTCCTTTTGTGATGAGAGCTTTCCAAAAAATTACTCCTTTCACTCCTTTTTGTTCTGCCTAAGCCAGTTGCATCTGGGTTCTTGTCACTAGCAACCAGCATACTCTTAGCTAATATAGAAGGCACGGTGCTCTCCCAAATGCGCTAATATTTATGAAAAAGCATCAAAGCGCTGTGGAATTTAACACAAACTCCATTTCCTGGCTTTCCATTCGATGTTTGCATGAGGATGATGACTTTTATGAAAGGGCACCCTCTGAGTTTATAAATGAACAATAAATCTGATCTTGTTTTGTCCAATGCTGCAGAATCTTTCCAATGAAGGGGATGGCCTGATAGATGCTCTTCTAAACTATGTAATTTTTTTCTACCTACTAATCCAATATGCAAAAATGCAGACTCTTTGCAATGGATGGTTCCTCTGGACAAAATGGTCCTAAGTCCTGGACTCCCACAAACAGATATTATTACTGTGTTTCTTCATGGATTTTGACGCCATACATTTTCTCTAGTGCTCTGAGTCTGTTTTCTTATCTACAGACTGAAGGGTTTGGACCTCAAGGGATCTCTAGGCCCTTTGGGATCCTTTTCCAACTTTGAACTTGGGGACTGAAACAGAGTCTTACAATGGCCCACGAAGAATTGGTCATTGGCTTCATCGGTTGGCTTGGGTGAGATAATACCTGTCATTTTCCACTGTGAAGATTGCTCTTCCTTAGCTCACCTCTTTGATATCTGGTGTTGCATTTCCCCAAGGGCATTCTGCAGGATGGATCACTAGCCCTTGGGATGCTCCTTAATCAAGGACTCAATGATCAAAAACTGTAAGATCTCTCCCCCTCAGGGATTCCCAATGGACACCACCAACTTAGAGGTCCTGGGGAGTTTTGTAGTAAAGAAACCTGTGTAACTTACTTCACCTACCTAAGATTTAAATGCACCTTGGCATCACATGTAGGAACCGTTGGTTTAACAAACATCTTCCCTCCATGTCTATATGGTACAGTAAATGTCAGGACCGCCTTGCTGTGAGCGTATTTGAAATGTAATAATGTTATCTTTAACAATCCTGGCTGTAGCTTTTTGTGAACTGAAAAGTGTTTGTTTGGAGATTATGATTTGATTTGATTAGGGGCTCCCATCATTATTACTCCTTTCCCAACTCTAAATGGCTATTAAGATTCCCTTCAATTGACCAGAAGAGGGAAGCAGAGGACCTGGGATGGCATCTCAAGCCCCTGTGGTGACTTGGGAACAAGCACCTAAGATAAGGCAGCTTCATCTAGAGGCTTGCCTGGAGAGCATCATCTCCCAAGCAGAATGACCCATTCACATTTCGACCATATCACCTGCAGAACGGGAGGTCCCATTATTGGAAGCCATCATCTCAAACCCATATGAATTTCCCAGCGCTCCCACGGGAAACAGGTTGGGGGAGATCCTGGAGACCCATCAGGAAAATACTGAAGGAGACTGCAGAGAACAATGAAGCATGGCCTGCAAAGAGGCAGACGTGGGATCAGAGCAACAATTCTCAAGAGAAGGACCTCCTCGAAGTTGTGGGTTTGCTCCCTCTGATCCCTCTGAGCAGGCAGTCACCTGCCATGGCATTAGCCACAAATGGTCACAAAATGGCAAATCTATTATCACTTATGTTGCTTGTTTCAGGTGACATGCTATTCCTTTGGGGGCAGTATTGGGGTTGGGCCCAAGTTTCCAAACCCCAGAGCCACTCTTCCCAGACCTATGTGCCCTCACCCATGGGGTCCACAAGAGAGACATACTCAGAGGGCAGGGCCAGGAAAACATGTGCCTTTTATCATGGTATTTTGTCCTCAAACACCACGCTGGGCCATTGAGAAGCTGAGGGTAACCACTTAAGTATTCTTTATGCATAACCTAAAGGTGAAATTCTTCGTTAAAAGTAGACCAGATGACCTCCTCAGCATCTTTTCACCTATGTTTACACCTCCTTCACATATACCTTTCTCCGACTTCCATACTTTAACTTTCTGATGGCAAAAAAAGATGAGTCCAAGGATAGCATGTCAAGGAAAAGAGAAAGAAATGCGTTTCTTCTGAAGATCTGGAATCCAGATGGCATACGTTATTGACTACAACCCTTCTTAGCACACCAAAGGTACGAATGAGAAATTCCCAAGACGTACATTCAAAAGAATGATGTGGCCAATAAAATACCTATGAACTTGACTCATCCTCATTACCCTTTTTATCACTCTCTGCCTTGGGTGTGTGGGTGGGAATTAATGGAGGAAGAGTAAAGTTAGGAAAATGGAGTGGGAAACACAGAGGAAGCCATGTTCTTCTTCTCCTTTCTCCTCCCACTCACCTCCTCTTCTCCGGCTTTCTACCCTATTCCCACTCGTCAGAGTCCCTAATTATAAACTTGGGGATTATTGTACTGAAATGTCAACACCCATGCTGTGTTCTCTTGTACTTCCTGCTCTCATTTCTTGGTGGTTCTGTAAGAATGAGAATTACTTGATGTATGATGTTACTCGATGCTGAGACCTGTCTTCTTCCCCCCACTTAGAGAACCCAGGAATACATGAGCCCTGCCTTTCAGTGTCCCTTCATGCTAGCAGGTTCACAAGGGACTTCTGTGCAAGGCAAGGAACAGTAGCAGATACAAAACAATAGCTAGGCCAGCACCGGATAATTGTCAGTGCAGAGTTTTCTGGTAAACGCTTGGGTACATGGCTTCAGCTTTGATGTCTGTGTAGGATCTTTCACTTCTCTTCAGTTTGAAATCTAAGGCATGTTGGTGGTTAGAGAAATCCAGGCCCTACAAGAACTAAATTAAATTCACTTACCCTTCTAGCACCATATTGAGGAAGAGATAAAGGATCTATGTCTATCCCAGGAAGATAAGAAGCAGAAAGTGTAAGAACAGAGCATGGAGACTGACATTTCAACATAGTGGTTCTTGCTAATAAATGGAGGCCAGTTCAAACCTTGGACTGTGACCAGTTTGTGTACAGATTCTCTTCCCTCAAGCTGGGGAGATTGGGGAGCTCTACAGGGGATATGAGCAGAGGCAGAATCTCTTTCATATAAGGAAAGGAAATTTCCTATACAGTTTTAATATCTGAAAAGAAGTCATTATAGATTTTTGAATCCTGAGAATGGAACAAACATCTACTGAACATCTATCGTGATTTACATTGTGCAAGGAAGGTTCCTCAGAGTAGCTGTCAGCTTTCTTTATTTGCAAGTAACAAAAAATAATAAAAAAAAAAAAAGGAAGAAAGAAAAAAAGCAATGCTTACCTATTTAAGCAGAAGAGAAATTTGTTTAAAAGATACTGGATCATTTGTGGAATTGCTAGTCAGAATGGGCAAGCAGGCTCAGACATTCAGTAGCCAAAATCAATTCCAAAATTCAAATGATTTTGTCTTTGGCTAGGGAAAAACTATTCAAGTTAGCATCTGAGTCCTTTGAACTGATAACTTCAATAACTTCTTTGCTATATGGGATGACAAGATATTTTATGCCCAGCTCGTACATTTCCTTGTCAAGCCTGGAATCGGACATTCTTGAAGGAGTTCTGGTTTGTTTTTGTAGGAAATGGTATTTAGAGACTATACTCTGGGCACGAGTGGTCTCCTTGCTAATGAATTGGTCTTTTTTCTAGCCTTTTCAGCAGATAGAGTATAAATATGGAATACATATTTATGCAACACAGACGTTACATTGTACATAATATATATCATGTATTATATTAAAATAATGTTAATTATGAATTATGAATATAAAATATAACATGAGCTCATACTGGTAGTTTCATTCAAATCCAGGACCACAGAGTTTTTATTTAGCCTTATTCATCTTGCATCCATGTCTCCTTTCTCCCATATCATAAAATTCAGTTCTTGGTGGTACCTGTTATGGACAGAATTGTGTCCCTTCCAAATTTATATGTTGAAACTGTAACCCCAATGTGATGTATTTGGAGATAAGATCTTTAGGGATGTGACTAAGGTTAAATGAGCTTATAAGAGTGGCACCTTAATCTGATAGGACTGGTGTCCTCATCAGAAGAGTAGGAGACAGAAGATTCTCTTTCTCTCTCCCTACCTCTCTCTCTCTCTTCATGAGCACAGAGGATAGGCCATGTGAAAACACAGAAAGATGGCAGCTGTCTCCAAGCCAAGAAGAGACCTCACTAGAAGCCAACATAATGGAACCTTGATTTTGGACTTCATACCCAGGCTATGGTACTTTGTTATGGCAGCCCTAGGAGACTAATACAGTACCACTGTAACTCATTTGCTTTATCTCACAATATACCCACAATAATACCATTGTTACCACTCTAATATGATTTTTGTAAAAAGTTTAAAAATGCTTCATGTAATTTTTTGTCCTTAGTGACTAGTCAGTCACTCTGATTAGTTTCTTCCCATGTGGTTATGCTGCCATTAATTAATTAATTAATTTTGAAAGCTTTTTATTTATTTACTTGAGATAGAGAGAACAGGAGGGAGCCGAGGGAGAGGGAAAAACAGTTCCCTGCTGAGCAGGGAGCCCGATGTGGGGCTCAATCCCAGGACTGGAGACCGTGACCTGACCAAAGGCAGACGCTTAACCCACTGAGCCACTCAGGCACCGCGGTTATGTCATCACTTAAATACAAGTTAGGATTGTTTCCTTTTCCTTTTCACTTTAAGGGATGGCTTTTTAAATTTTTAAATTTATTTTATAATTATGTAAAATATTACATGATTCTAAAGTCAAATCTGCAAAGCATCTTTTATTTATAGAATTCTATCATTAGGGACGCCTGGGTGGCTCAGTTGGTTAAGCAGCTGCCTTCGGCTCAGGTCATGATCCCAGCGTCCTGGGATCGAGTCCCACATCGGGCTCCTTGCTCAGCAGGGAGCCTGCTTCTCCCTCTGCCTCTGCCTGCCATTCTGTTTGCCTGTGCTCGCTCTCTCCCCCTCTCTCTCTGATAAATAAGTAAAAAAAATCTTAAAAAAAAAAAAAAAGAATTCTATCATTAACATCCATATGTCCAATTACAACTCTGTTTTTTCAGAAGATTTAGAATATGTTTAGGTGGACGTATAGCAAACGCTGTCACAGCAATTCTTTGTATTTTCTCTGTACTTTTAATTTTTCCTCTTTTTCTTTTGTGTTTTATAATTCATGAAAATGTGTTTAGCTGTAGACATATATTTTTCATCACATTGAAGACAGCATGCTTCTTGAATCGAAGATTTATGTTTTTATCAATTCTGAAAGTTTCACAATAATTTTCTCTTCAAAACTTTTTTCTGTCATTTTCTTTAATCTTTCCTTTTGGAACTAAATTGCTCCTTCTCAGTATATCTTTCCTGATTCTTAACTTCTTTTTTATATTTTCTACCCCTTTATCACCTTAAATTACATTCTGGTTCATTTCCCTAGATTTCCCTTACTTCTTTAGTTGTGTTTTAATCTGTTAGTTGTTTTTTTTTTTTTTTCCTCTGAATTTAATTCTAATTGCTAGGATTTTTCTTATATAGAAGTTCCTGTAAAAATCTACCCCTTTATCTCCTAATCATTTAAAAATATGTATTTTAGGGGCGCCTGGGTGGCTCAGTGGTTAAGCCGCTGCCTTCGGCTCGGGTCATGATCTTGGGGTCCTGGTATCGAGCCCCGCGTCGGGCTCTCTGCTCAGCAGGGAGCCTGCTTCCCCCTCTCTCTCTGCCTGCCTCTCTGCCTGCTTGTGATCTCTCTCTGTCAAATAAATAAATAAAATCTTTAAAAAATATATGTATTTTATACAACCTCAGGTTGTACTTTTGCCTAAAACTTGCAAGACTGCTTATCCTACTATTTATTTAGTTTACTGACTTTCTTAAGTCGTGGAGGACGTTATCATATTTTATTCTTTTTCTCTCTCTCTCTCTTTTTTTTTTTTTTTTTTTTTGTCACACAGTAGTTTTGGGTTGTAAGTTGATTTTTAATGGGGAATATTTTGCCCCCTTGGGCTTTTTTTGTGCTCTGGAGCTGAGGTTGATGTACTTTCTCTATAAAGAAACAGACAACATATACAGTAGCCCCCTTTATCCAGAGAGTATATGTTTTAAGACTCCCAGTCAGTGCCTGAAACCATGGACAGTACTGAACCCTGTTTTTTCCTATACATACATACCTATGATAAAGTTTAATTTCTATACTGGACACAGTAATGAATTAACAACAACAATAAAGAATAGAACAATTATAGCAAATACTGTAATTAAAGTTATGTGAATGTGGTCTCTCTCTCTCTTGAATATCTTACTGTACTGTACTCGGGCTTCTTGTGATGATGTAGGCTGATAAAATGCCTAGTGATGAGATAAAGTGGGGTGAATGACATAGACATTAGGCTGACACTGACATTCTGAACACTTCAGAAGGATCATTTGCTTCCAGACGGTGATTCACCGTGGGTAACTGAAGCCGTGGGAAACAAAACCGTGGGTGGGAGGGAGGGAACTGTATTTTAGACCTTGTAGGTCACAGACAGACATAAAGTCACTCTCTCTCCTTTTCCTCCTCCCCCTCCTCCTCGTCCTCCTTCTTTTTCTTCTTCCCTTTGATAATGCAAACACCGTTCTTAACAAGCCGTCACACAGAAACAGAATATGGGCCGAATATGGGCCGAATGTGCTCCAAGCCTTGTGTGCCCACTCCCAGAATTGATATTGGGAGCGTGTGCTTCCGTCTGCTGGGGGTCCCAGGGATTTGCTAGCCCCAAACGAGTTTTTATTAATTTCTTGACTTGGGGATGAGTACACCTTCTGGGGAATATACATTTGGGCTCCACACTCATGCCAAGGCCCCATAGTTTGGTTTCTACTGGAAGAATTTTTCCTCTAATCAGGGTTCGAGGTAGATTCAAATTTCCTTATCACTTCTCTGGTCCAGAGAGTTAAGTGGTTTTGTTCCTAGTTCACTGGTGGGGTGCACACCGGTAAAGGTTTCAATTTTATGCAGTGATCTGAGTCATAGCCTCCCATTTTATGCAGGACCCAAACCATTATCTTACCCCTTCATGGACAAAAAAAATGCTGACTTTTGACTGTTAGAGGCAATATTGAGATTTGGTACCTCTAACCCCTTATCTCCTAAGTCATCATTACATTAGCTTATAATTCTGGCTTAAGTTCCTTCCTTGTTTATGTACCTAACTTTTTCTTTCTTTGGAGCCCTACAGTGTTTTAATTGTATGTATCATATACTACCTCCCATTGCTCCATGTTGAGTGAAGAAAGAGATCCAAGGTTGCTTATTTTCCCAAGTTGCCAGCTTAACTCTTAATCACAGAGAGTGTTGAAGTTTATCAAAAGCCTTACTACATCCACTGTGATTATAAAATAGGTCTTACTCACTGAAAAAGATGCGTCATATTATATTAACTTTTTTCTAATTCTAAGTTATTCTTTCATTTCTGCAATAAAGTTTTCTGGGCTGTGATGCTTGAGACATTTAACATACTGCAAATTCAATTTAGTAGGTTCATAAATCCAGAAGCATAAATCAAATTGCTCTAAAGTTTGATATGCTCTTCTCTTTCTTTCTTTCTTTTTTTTGGGGGGGAAGAGGGGTTCAGATTTTGTATTACAGATGTCTTAATTCTGTTAAAAAATTGGGTAGCTTCCTTCATCTTCTCCTTCTCCTTCTTCTTCGTCTTTTTTGAGGGAGGGAGAGAGAGAGAGTGAGGACACATAGAGGGGTAGGGGGAGAGAGAGAATCCCAAGCGGACTCCGTGCTAAGCACAGGGAGCTTGTCACAGAGCTCAATCCCACAACTCTGAGATCATGACCTAGACCAAAATCAAGAGTCTGACGCTTAACTGAATGAACCACTTGGAAAACCTGATTAATTCTCTTTTTCTTTTTCTTTTTTTAAAAAAGATTTTATTTATTTGTCAAAGAGAGAGAAAGCGAGAGAGAGAGCATAAGCAGGGGAAGAAGCAGGCAGAGGTAGAAGCAGGTTCCCCACTGAGCAAGAGGCTAGATGCGGGACTCGATTCCAGGATCCTGGGACCGTGACCTCAGCCAAAGGCAGACGCTCAACTGATGGAGCTACCTAGGCATCCTGCCAGGTGACTTTTGATATTTTTTTTTTATCTATGTTTTAGAGTTTTAATTAGATGCTTATCTTCTATACGTTTCCTCCAAAATAATAAATCTCAGATTTTTAAAAATAAATCTTGCTTTTGTGTGTGTGTTTTTTTTTAAGATTTTATTTATTTATTCAACAGAGAGAGATCACAAGTAGGCAGAGAAGCAGGCAGAGAGAAAGAGAAGAGGAAGCTCCCTGCTGAGCAGAGAGCCCGATGCGGGACTCAATTCCAGGACCCTGAGATCATGACCTGAGCCAAAGGCAGCGGCTTAACCCACTGAGCCACCCAGGCGCCCCTTTGCTTTTGTGTTTGTTTTTGTTTTCATATTAGTTATTTTGGTTGTTATTTTTATTTTTCCTTTCTCTTTTTTAAAGAATTTTTTACCCTTCTTCTAACCTCTTGAATTGAATTAACAATGTAATTATTTCCATTCTTTCTTCAATTACTGGACTATTGAGAGTTATCGGTTTTTGCATTCGCTGCATCCAATTCTCTAACACATAGTGGAGGTTGTCTCTCTGCTGGAATGTTCTTTTCCCACAACTTCATGTGGTGAATGCTTCCTGATGTTCAGGTCTCAACTTAAATGCCATCTCAAGGAGGTTATGCCAACCAAAAGTAGTCCCACCCCCATGGCAGCCGCATTATTCTTTTTTTATCTTTATAAAGCAAGTGTCATCCCTTGATGTTTTCTTGCTTTATTCATGTTCTCATTTATTAGCTGTTTCCCCCACTCTAGGGGTAGAATGTAAGACCATGAGAACAGAGTTTGCCTTTCCAGTGCTATATATCCTGCTGGTAGAACAATGTCTCGTATCCAGTAGGTGGTCAATAAGTATTAATTGCATGAATGCATTCAAAGTGGTTGCATTTCATGATTTCCATAATAGCATAGTATAATGTTATATCTCAATTATGCCTCAATTTAGATTCTTTAGAAGATTTGTATTTATTTATTTGACAGACAGAGATCACAAGTAGGCAGAGCGGCAGGCAGAGAGAGAGAGGGAAGCAGGTTCCCTGCTGAACAGAGAGCCCGATTCGGGGCTCGATCTCAGGATCCTGAGATCACAACCTGACCTGTAGGCCAGAGGTTTAACCCACTGAGCCACTCAGGCTCAGTTTAAATTTTAAAAATTTAAATTTTAATTTAAAAAATTCTTAAATTAAAAAAAAATAAATTTTTATAATTATTAATTTTTAATAATTTCATTTTGTCATTCTGTTTGGGAGTTTGCCCTCTGCCTCAAGTACGTGGTTTATTTGCTTATATAATTTCTAGTTTTATTACATTCTTATATGATAAAATGGCTCAGATGAATTTCGTGTTTTGAAATGTATCGAGTTCATCTTTGTATGTTATTTATGATGGCTTTTTGTAAATGTTCCTCAGAAGCTTAAAAAGATGGCATATTTTCTCTTTGTAAAAGAAAAATTCTGTGATCCAAATTTTTTATGTTTTTGACAGTTTTTGTTTATTTCAGCTGTCAACATTTGAGATACGTGTGTTTAAATCTCCTACAAATATTGTATTTCAAGCACTTTTTTTTCTGACATTTCTAACATACTTTGTTACTGTCACAGAAAGTTTCCAGTGGTTAGATCTTCACTGTAGATTGTACCTTTGGTTAAAGGTATAAAATGTTTTTCTTTGACCCATTTAATGCTTTTTGACATGAAGTCTATTAGTCTGAAATAAGCCATTGCCTGCTCTCTTTTTGTTTGTGTTTGTTTGAAGAGAGAATCTGGGAAATTCTGGCCTAAAACTCTGATGGCTCCCAGAGCCCTTTCCTTATGTGCAACAAAAGGTTAAAACAACACCCCAAAGGCCAGCTCAATTTGAAGGGGAATTTTTTTTTTTTTTTTTTTTTTAAAGATTTTATTTATTTATTTGACAGAGAGAAATCACAAGTAGGCAGAGAGGCAGGCAGAGAGAGATAGAGAGGAGGAAGCAGGCTCCCTGCTGAGCAGAGAGCCCGATGCGGGACTCGATCCCAGGACCCTGAGATCATGACCTGAGCCGAAGGCAGCGGCTTAACCACTGAGCCACCCAGGCGCCCTGAAGGGGAATTTAATGCCCTGTATGTTTGAAATGTTTCCCTTGTAGGAATAAGAGAGCATCTATTGCTGACTTTTCCAGGAGTGCTGAAATTACAACTTTACCAGAGCCAGAAATTGCATACCCGTCGACTAGTTTAGCAATGTCCCGCCTTTGATGTCATGAGGTCCCAAGACCACCTGGTCTTCCAGAACAAGATGGCACTCTCCTTGCCGCTCCTGACAGAGGATCAGAAGGCTGGCACAAGGCGAATGGACCACCACATTTTATAGAAAGCACGTCGTTCCCAGGGGAATCTGGGGAAAAGTTGCAAAGTCTGTACCTTTAGCAGAGATGACACCTTTTTGCCTGGGGCAATGGAGAAAAAATAAATATTATTAATGCCATTAACAAGGAAATACTGTACTCCTTCCACCTCCCAAAGGCAGTTTGCCTTGAGTTCTCTCCAAAACATGCTGTCCTAGCAAAGAGGCAGCCTCACACTACTTCTAAAGACGGCACAGCTGGGATACCCAACCTACAACAAGGATGTGAAAACTGGTTAATGTTAGCAATAACATTTACTTCTTTGAAAACAATGATTTTAGTATGGAAAGATTTACGAAATAAAAGGAATTATTTACTTTTTTTTTTTTTTTAAAGGGTCTCCAAAGGCTTTGCACTTGGGATTCACCCTGGACTATGTATTTGCCTCTTTTGTGAAGATAACCCTGGAGCCAACTGTAATTGGCAATAGCCAGGCAGGTTCCTAGACAGAGCTCAGAGAGCAGGGTATGGAAGGTGTCAAGTGTGAGACTCCTTGCTTGGTTTGGTTGGCCATGGTTGAGACATCCTCATTCATTGGTTGGCCATGGTTGAGACATCCTCATTCATTGGTTGGCCATGGTTGAGACATCCTCATTCATTGGTTGGCCATGGTTGAGACATCCTCATTCACTCCCACCTAAACCTCATTCTGCTACTGAGATGTGGGAGTGAGAGATGCTGGAGAACATTCAGGAAGCCCTTGCGGGGAGGCAGAGTCCACAAAGGCATCACATTCCAGGAAATGCAACCAAAAATGATGCTCAGCTTTGGCTGTGCATCCGCTGGCTATGGTGGCCAAATAAGAAGTAGGCAATGATGGGGTAGCTGAGTCCAGGCTGAATGACAGCAGAGCTGTGTGTGAGTCCCTGTCCCTGTCACTCACTCGACATAGGGCACTTTTTGTTACGTGAAAAATGGGCCAGAGCAGAGAAAGGGAGCACTTCCCTCCTCTAGAACCTTCTGTAAATAGATGAGAAAAATGTTCTAGTTTGCAACGTGTTCTGAGCTGTCTGGAAGCAAACTACAGTTAAAAAAAAAAAAAAAGATAAAATAGTACTACTGAACTATCAAACTGGGATCTGCCACCAGAGGCCACTTCCATTTCAGTGAGGGGCTGGCTGTCCCCACTGCTGGGAATGCTGTTGGCAGCTGACCCTCCACTCTCCCTCTATAGGGAGCCTCCCCACCCAGGAGAGCCCTGTTTCAGGGTGGCCCACGGCCCAAGACTGGTCAGGAGAGTGTATAAAGTTCATGCCACTTTGCTCCAACCTAGGAAACCCTGAGGTTCCGCCCAGAGCTTCTGGAAGAATCTTTGGAGACCTTCACTGAGACAGCATGGCTAGACCCCTTTCAGGGTGAGCCCAGCTCCAACATGAGCCACGCAGAGTAGGAGGGAATGGTTTTTTTATCGTTCTTTCTCCAGAAATACAAATAGATCCCAAGTGTAGGTACACCCAGCTTTAAGAAAAAACCTTTTTTGTAGGCACGGATTTTTTTTTTTTTTTTAAGTCCAATTGAAGGGCAATTTTCACAATAGCTACCATTCATTTACACTTACTACGTGTCAGATTCTGCTAAGTGCTTTCTGTCCATCAGCCCATTTGATTCTCAGAACAATCTTCTGATGCAGATACTAATATGAGTTTCATTTTAGAGTTGTGGGGAGCTCGGCTTAGAAAGGTTAAGTAATTTGCCCAAGTTCACATCTAGGAAGCGGTGGGTTTCAAATTCAATTCTGTCTGAGTCCAAAAAACAGGCTAATTCACAAACACTCAATACCACTTCTTGAAACTGTGCTACAGCACGTTTCCCTATAATTCCTGTAAATAATAAATTCTTTTCTGGCACCAAGAAGAGAATTGGGTTTGCAAAAAGAGCTGGAGTGGGGGAGGAGACATACTCTGTTTTCTAGAAAAAAAGGAACTCTATGCACTGCATAAATATTAAATCTTTTCTCTGGGTCTCTCTTCCATGTCCATGAAAAGAACTAGAAATAGACTAAGATGCATTTCTCACTACTTAAATACGTCAGAATTAGTCAGCTTTTCAGCACAGGAGTATCCACAGAACAATGCATCTTGAAAAGAGACCTCATCTGCTGTCCAAGAGATGGGGGGCTATCTGCAATTTCAATGACCTCTGGGATTTATGCAGACAGTGTTAAGCAAAATAACTTACAGTGAATTTTTTTTAACCTCTTCAGAAGACAGGTCATTCTCTCTAGGCCATTTTTGGTGTTTCAGTTCCTCCTGCCTGAGCCTTGCCTGCATCCCTCCACCATGGGCAATGCCCTGGGAAGGCCCACCTGCTCTTACAGCTGTCGTGTCCACCAAAGAACCCATCTCTGACTCTTCAGTAAGCAGAAGCAGATTTCCACAAGAGCACCAACCCCTCATTAAACCAAGCCCGTGGTCAGATTAGTATCTCTTGTTCTCAATTCCTTCCCAAACTTGCTGGGAATGTAACAGCCAACACACCAGTTAGCATCTTTCCAAAGTGCTGTCAACCCCCTTGAATGCCTCACGTTCCCCACCAGGCACTGCCGGCCAGATCTCAATCTCAGCCACATCACTCACGTACGCCTGACTGGCTGAGAAGAAACAGAACAAAATTCCCTCAGGTCACAGCCCACATTCTTGTATCTGATAACCAGAGCTGGTTCTGGAAGAGTGTTTATCTCCCAGACCAAACACCACTGGTCTCATAGCTGAGGCCGTGCTTTTTCCTCTGTGTATGCTCAAAGCCCCCGCCAGGACCTGGCCCCTTCCCAGACTCTCCAGAGTGGTTTGAGCTGCCTGCTGCCTCCATTCTTTCCATCCGTCCATTCCCCCAGGGATAGGTCGGTGCGCTGTGGTACCCTAACACAGAACACTGAGCAGGCACAGTTCAGCCATTGAGGGGGCTGTTCCAGACACTGGCCATGAGGGATGAGGAGTGCTGGCTCTGCCTTAGACCCTTCTGGGTGGAGCTCCTACCAAGGCTTCAGGTCTACTTGATTTAGTGATGTTGTAATGGCAGTGCTAACTTTTATCGACTATTGATTATGTGCCTGGCAGCATTCTAAGTGCTTCAGCTACATTATGTCACTTAATCTCTCCAAGAATGCTGGGCGATAGGCCCAACGTTACCCTTGCTTTATAGATGAGGAGACTGAAGGTGGGAGAAGTGCCTCACCCAAGGTCACAGGCGGGGGCTGAGCCAGAATCCCCACTGGTCTGTCTGCCTTTGACCCTCTGCTAAGCTGCAGGGGCTGTCCGGGAACTGGACAGTGGTCAGTCTGCCGGTGTTTTAAAAAACATTTAAAAATGTAAGCCAGTATGTAACATGCAAGTGACTTCACTTAGAAATACATAAAAAATTCTAGTAACTCTTTATGAATAGATATGTTCCAGAATATCGGGCCCTCCCAAAGGCTCCCAGCCCCTGGAGGGTTGGTCCCCCCCTGGAGTGGGAGGAATGGCAGGATGAAGAGGCAGTTTGGAAAATGCTGAGAAGTGACTTTGAACCTGGAATTCACTCCAAGTTCCGTGTTCTGCTGCAAACAAATTGTGTGAGGCAGGCTGAGTCTTTCTCTGCACCTATGAGAGGGCCAGAGTGAAGTGGGCTGGTTGGAAGGCAGATGTCAGCTCTAAAACTCTTCTGAGCTCCTGCTTGTAAGTCAGATTTTCACCTAAGAGGGACTGACTTTGGGACATGGACGAGTCTTTTGTCAATTGCCCTCAATAGCTACAAAGGAACAGGTAAGGAGCAAAGAGCTCTGGCTGGCCAAGGTTCAGAGCAGCCATGAGGAGGGCCGTGGCTGGGGTCCTTGTGTCCATTTTGGGGGCCAAAATCCTTTAAGTTCATTCAGGAGTCACATGGATGCTCGGTTCTTTATTTAGCAAAACATAATAACAACCACTGAACCCTGTCCTTGCCAGGGCAAACATCTCAACCCCAACAAAATCACTGGGAACTCTATTAGAGAGAATTTCACAATCTTTTTTTTTTTTTTTTAAAGATTTTATTGTATTTATTTGACATAGAGAGAGGCAGCGAGAGAGGGAACACAAGCAGGGGCAGAGGGAGAAGGAGGCTTCCCGCCAAGCAGGGAGCCCATGTGGGGCCTGATCCAGCACCCTGGGATCATGACCAGAGCTGAAGGCAGAAGCTTAACAGCTGAGCTTGCAGAGCATTCAGAGGAACCTGTAGGAACTGCATTATTTTCTACTCTCCCTCTCAAGCACAGACCTTACCAGAACAAAGCAAACCTGTTTCTCAAATTAGAGGAGCCATGAAAATAAATATCCAAAAGACTGCCCTAAAGAAAATCAACGTGTAAGTCAAAAGATGACACACGGGTCCAAGAAAAACATACGTTTTCGTAGGTCTGTGGGTTTCACCATTCCCTCGGGCCCATCATCTCTCTGTGAGCATAGGATTCGCTGGGGTCTTAGAGTAAGCCTTACTTGCTCTTTGGCAAAAGCAGTATGTACACTCCGAAGTTTAGTTGCTTGTGTGAAAATCTGATCTCAACTATGACTTCCTAGCATCCCACAAGCCTGGGCAGGTTTGAGGGTGGGTATGAGCACCAATAGGAGAGAGCGGGATACCAACAGAGGTTCTCTGAGCCCCTCTGAGGTAACCAAGTCAACCCAGACTGAGCCTAGATTGCCTCTGTATCTGGGGTTAGCTGAGTGTGCGGCTTGTGTGAGAGCAGTGGGTCTCCTAGAGCAGGCATCTCAGTCTTGACTGTGCATACACGTCAGTGTTGGGTTGGTTTTTTTTTTCCCTAAGATGTTGTTCTTTTATTTGTCAGAGACAGAAGGAGAGAGAACGCAAAAGCAGGGGGAGCAGCAGGCAGAGGGAGAAGCAGGTTCCCTGCTGAGCAAGGAGCCCGACATGGGGCTCGATCCCAGGACCCTGGGATCATGACCTAAGCTGAAGTCAGCCCAACCGACTGAGCCACCAGGTGCCCCAACCTGTCAGTGTTAAATGCAGGTTTGAGTCAGGAGATCTGGGGTGGAGGAGCACCCATGAACCCAGGGCAAACTGGCCAGGGTGCTCCTAGTGGCACAAGTTCTCGAGAGAGAGTGCTGGGTGGTTTTCCAGCAGCACACAGTAGCGTTCAGGTGAGATCAGGCTCTACTGAGAACTGGGGCTGCAGAGTGGGGATGGGGTGAGGGTGGCGGGACATCGGGGAGGCTAGGCAGCTAGCATTCACCTGCAGAGCAAGGGAGAAACTCACAGCCCCATTCCTTGCCTTGGGATTTGTAGATAAGCTAAGGGCCAGTTGTTTCTTAGCCTCAGATTCTTTTAGGAGAAGTTGATAAAATTTCTTCCTAGAATCAGAAACATGAGAGATGGAAGAAACCTAAGGTCATTGTGTATAAAAACTCCCATTCTTGTCCTTCAGTGACCTCTAGAGCTTTCTTGCCTTGCAGCCCACCAATAACTATCATCTCGGGGGCAGTTCCTTCCTGCCTCTTGAGCAGGAACCTTCCCCTTGAATTGAGTGAAAATTGACCTTTTGGTGGCTTTCTTCCATCTGTTGTCCCTTTCTTAGAGAATGTTGGCTTCCACCCCCAACCCCTTGCTCCACCCAACCTTGCTAAGCGCTCCGGAGCAACTCATCTTCTCTTTCTATGCCTGTATCTTCTCTGCCTGTCTGATAGAATTTCTGGCAAGGTCAAATACAATTATTATGTGAAAGCACTTTGAACAAGCAGGTTGGAGCTAGACCTTGATGAATCATGGTGGTTACTGGTTCGGCTGGCTAGTTCTCCTCCTTGATGCCATGTTTTCTTGTCTACCTTCTAGCTCCAAATCCTACAACAACCCCCATGTTTAGCCTTTCCTCCTTCTTTTTCTCCTTCTCCTCTCATTCCTCCTCCCCCACCTTTCCCTCCTCTAATAAAATGCCAAGATTTATCTGGGCAAATGGTCACACAGATAACAATCACATCTCCCAGTGCCTCTTGCAGCTAGGAGGGACATGGGATTACATCACAGCAATCGCAGCGGCCACCTTAAAACAAAGGTGGGAACCATCACTGAGGATGAAAGAGCTGTCCCAGCGCCTACCCCTCGGATGACCTTAGGGAACAGGGCTGTATGTCTGTTCTGCATCGCCAGTCTATCGGCAGACACTTCCAACAGGAATGTTCAACTTCTGTCTTGTGAAGTCCCCGTGTTTTTGGATTTTATTTCAGGACACTTAAACCCATAACCTAACTCACATGCCCAGGGTTCACCCCTTGGCCTGTCTTTAGCTTAGCTCAGGACCACAGAGGCATTTCCTGTTTGTTCTAATCTATACATAGTTCCAACATGAGTTTCTCTTGAGTGATTTTCCAGTTTAAGGATATCATGATCCCTCTCTGGCTGTCATTTCTCTTAACTCTCCCACCCCTCCTTCTCTGCTCACTTGCTTCTTTTTTCACGGTGCAGGCGCTCTAAATATTTGGAGAAGAATGGAAGTCATGGAGTCATGGGTTTCCTTGCCAGGTACAGTGCCTGCGGGCGGGTGGGCTAGGAGAGAGAAGGGATGTGAATGAGATTCTGAGCTTAAGAGGAAGACCTTAATTACCTGCAGCTTGACTAATCACAGCTCTATTACTGAGAATGTTCTACCACATCTTTAGAAAGAAGAAAACTGCAACCAAATAAGGTGTCATGATGGATTCACTCAAAAAATCAATTTCCGAAGCCCCCGACAGTGTCAGCCCACTGGCTGCTCTCTCAAGGGCATCCACAGCCAGGTGTGGTGGCGTGGGTCGTTCATAATGGGTCTGAGGCCGTCCGATCAACTTCATCAAAGTGGATGCTTTTATATTAAGGGCAAATGGACTAAAATGTCCATTTTAAGGAACTTTTGCTAAATAAATAGTCTATAGATGTGCAAAGCTATGGGCACAAGGATGTTCTTTTTGTTTGCATCAGTAATAAAATTGGAAACCACCTAACATGCAGCAATAGGAAAAGAGTGAAATAAAAAATATATAGCTTTTCATACTGTAGAAGGCAAAGGCAGCCACTTCAAAGGAGATGGGTCTGTATGGATCAACCTGTAAAAATGTACATGATACATGGTTAGCAAGATTGTATTTTTTATAAAAGTGAAAAACTGGTATTTTATAAAAGTGAAAAACTGCCTAGAAAAATAGTCTGGAAGGATACATATGAAATAATTGACAATGATTGCCTCTGGGAAATAGAATTAAGGGAGGTAGGGGTAGGTTTCCATATTTTATTCTATGGAATTCTATACTGTTTGAGTTTTTTTGTGACCATAGGAATCTACTGTGAGGCAGGGATCATCTTATCCTGCTGATTTCCCTTTGATGAATAAAATAAGGGAACAATCAACAACAATAATATTAACAATAAATAATACAGTGATGATATTAATAATTAATATTATCAACAATATTAATAATAATAAAATTAACAATAATAATATTAACAGTGTGCTAGGCACTGTCCTTTGAACTTTACATATGTAAGTCTATCGAATTTTCATAAGTATGCTATGAAATAAGTACCATTACCATTACCATTTTATAGAAGGCAGATGCACAGAGAGGGTAAGCAAGCTGCCCAAAGTAACCAAGTGATGGAGCTGGGGCTGCATCTAAGCAGTTTGACCTAGAGACTGCTCTTACCCCCACTGTACATTGATTAATCAGTGGAATGAATGAATGAATGCATGCATGCATGCTAAAAGTAAAAAAAAAAAAAAAAAGTTTTCTGGCTAAGTCTTTGATAAGCAGAAGAATCAATGAACCAGTAAAACTCATTCCCAGAGCATTCTGCTTAATCAAGGTTCTACAATTTATCTTTCATTGCAAGGTAATGGGCTGTTTATACTCAGAGCCTTCCAATGCTGAAAAGACACTGATGTTAACCGTTGTTGATGAGTGGCTGGGAAAGGCTGAACATTTTAATTTAAAGTAAGTGAAAGAATTAATTGCCGGCAAATTAAAAGGCTTCTTCTGCCATTTCTCTGCTCCTTGGTCTTCTGCCTTCCGCCCAGAACAATAACAAGGGCGTTGTTGAGTTCAAGTGTGGAGGGCTGGCGCTCCTTTTCCAAGCTGCCTGGTTTAGCAGTTTGTGCTTACACACCTGGGGACCTGGAAATGTGATAATGAATTCTGCTCTCCAGAAGCACCTCGATTCCTTGAGGGGTAATTGAGACTCCTCCCCCAAGAAAAAGGCTAAAGTATAGACAATGAGTTCCTGGAACAGAGGAGGTAGATTTCCTCCCATTTGTACCCTCAGCAGCTGGGAGAGTGCCCAGCACATAGGAGGAGCTTTGCGTAGAACCGGCTATCAGTACTGTCAGATCCATAGAAATTTTGATGGTATAGAGGAAGTTCTAAGAAAGATAATAAACACTCCTTAATTGACATAGCGTTTTCTGAATTTACAAATTACATTCATTCAGCAAATAGATAACTAAGCGTGTACTATTCGCAAAGCCCTGTGGCAGATTCAAGTGAATACAAAATAATCCCAGTCTTCAAGGAGCTTATAGGAGAGCTTGAGAGATATATATACTACGTCAGCTCTGTAACTGTAGAATTAAGGAGAAGAATTTTGTAAATCTGACGTCAAGGAAAAACAGCATATCTCTCGCTCTTCCCTCCTTCCCCCATCCGTCCATCTCTAATCTTAGCTATTATACCAGAGTCATTGTGTGGGCTATGCCTATAGGTGCCTAAACTGAAGGGTTTGTGGCAAAGGAGAACAAATAGAACCATTTCCCTAGGACAATGGAATGTGGTTTCCTGGCAGGGTGGAAGCTGATCGATGCACAACTGAGTTGAGGGTAGGTGTGCACATAAACTGGCACTATTCCAGCTGCTGACGATACAAACAGGAGGAAATCTACTTCCTCTATTCCAGGACCCCATAGTGTATGCGGTAGCCTTTTTCCCCAGTGGGGGAGTCCCTTAAGAAATCGAGGTGCTGGGCACCTGGGTGGCTCAGTGGGTTAAGCCGCTGCCTTCGGCTCAGGTCATGATCTCAGGGTCCTGGGATCGAGTCCCGCATCGGGCTCTCTGCTCAGCAGGGAGCCCGCTTCCTCCTCTCTCTCTCTCTGCCTGCCTCTATGCCTACTTGTGATCTCTCTCTGTCAAATAAATAAATAAAATCTTTAAAAAAAAAAAAAAAAAAGAAAGAAAAGAAAGAAATCGAGGTGCTTCTGGAGAGTAGAATCCATTATCACATTTCCAGGTCCCCAGGTGTGTAAGCACAAACTGCTAAACCAGGCAGCTTGGAAAAGGAGCGCCAGCCCTCCACACTTGAACTCAACAACGCCCTTGTTATTGCTCTGGGCAGAAGGCAGAAGATCCACTTGCAGAGAAACGGCAGATGAAGCCTTTCAATTTGCCGGCAATCAATTCCTTCACTTACTTTTTTTTTTTTTTAAGATTTTATTTATTTATTTGACAGAGACAGATCACAAGTAAGCAGAGAGGCAGACAGAGAGAGGAGGAAGCAGGCTCCCCGCGGAGCAGAGAGCCTGATGCGAGGCTTGATCCCAGGACCCTGGGATCATGACCTGAGCCGAAGGCAGAGGCTTAACCCACTGAGCAACCCAGGCGCCCCAATTCCTTCACTTACTTTAAATCTCTTCCATGGGAAGTCAGAAGAAAACCCCACCAGAAAAAGACATGTCAACCTGTTTGATGGGACAAATGACCTATCTGGGGGAGAGGAAAAGAGAGGAGTATTTAAATGAACAATCGTGTTGGTTACCTGATTCTTAACAGTCTTATGGAAAGGGTATAGAGCAATGATAACTAGGTGTCATAACTGCGGTGGAATTAGAAAGGTACTTGGCCAGAATTTGGACTACACACTCCTCTTGTCTTTCTCCAAGCAGATCTGCACAGGTGCCAAAGTCCTGAACTACAAGAAGCCAGGGATGTTGCTATTCTCCATCTGTTTCCAATCAGAAATAATAACATCTCCTTGAATATTTTTCATGAATGTTGGAGTTTTGGAGGTGATGGCATAGTGCAGTGGTAAGAAGAGCGGGTGTTGGTGTCAGGCTACCAGGGCTGAAAGTGCATTGTGTGTGTTAACCTGGATAAGGAGACCCTACGTGGGCAGTAAGGAAGTCAAAGGGCTACTGTTAAGATTAAATGAGATAAGATACATGAAATATGTGGTATGTGGCGAGAACTCAATGATCACTAGCCATTATCATGTTCCACAGGAAAAACAAGAAGTCAAGGGTGCAGAACCTGCGTTTGCCAAGTATTTCCACATGTATGTTCTGGGCGAAGCATGGTGCTGAAAATGGGCTCATACATGGGCTCATACGAATGTGAGTTCAAATACTGGTTTCCTCCTCACCAACTTTCCAAACACAGGGGACTCAGTTAACCTCTGAGCCTCTGTGTCCTCATCTATAAAATGGGATAATAGCGGTATGTGAGGAGTATAAGCGGGTAGTGGAGGGGAGGTTAAATAATGGAGGTAAGTTGCTCAGCACACACTAAGTGCTCAGTAAGTGTTAGCGAGTACTTAGGACCCTATTTCTCCTCCTAACAGCTCTAGTATCAGGAACCTAAAAGTCTGTATGTCAGAGTCTCTCCTGTTTAGCTGAAAGCATTCCAGAACAGGACTGAGATCCCACTCCAAGGCGAGCAGAGCCCCTGGCTGAGAACATTTTCCAGTGGTGACACAAGGGAGGTGTTTCAGAAAATGAGGCGGAAGCTTCAAAGAGACACACCCTGTGCCTGAGCCAGGAATGAAGATTCTAGCCCCCGAGGCCATAAAGCCAACAAAGGAAATCTGAAGGGAGGAGTCCTTTTGAATCTGACCCAGTGCCACGGTGATCCCTTCAGCCCCGGAAATGGGATCATTGAAGTGGACATTCTCTTCCGGTCTTAGCTCTGGTTATCAGGAGCAGGCGGTGGAGTGGTCCTCATAGGTCTTAATGTGCCCAGAAGGTTTTTGGCTGTCCTCGGAGCTCTGAAGATGTGCATGAAATTAAAGAGCATGCAGAATGTGGACTCATCAGGGTGGAGCCGGCTGGGCACTCCTGGAGGAGCCCCACGATGATGCAGAACCAGGTGACTCAGCTCTGAGATCTGCTGAGTCAGAGAAGACCGTCCGCTTGCAGGCACCTGTAGCGATCATGACAACAGACGGGAAGGGACAGAATCCCATTTCTATTGTACCCCTTCCTCCCTCGGCCTCTTTACCTTCTCTTCCCCCTCCAGTAGCCTCCCAAAGCACACTTCCTGAGACCCACATTCTTCCTCTATAGAGATGTCCACTCATTCAACTCTATTTTTGGAGTTCTGTATATGCGACCTAGATGAGTATCGGCATGTGTTGACATATAGTGTCGACACATGTCGATGAATAGTGTCTACCCCCATTTTGCTTGTTAATATGAATTATCTGTATTTTCTAGAAGTATAGCTATCAGGGACTTACACCGAAGTCGTGAAGCCAAACCTAAAAGAAGCATGTTGGCTTCCTCAACTAAGGCAAATATGAAGGTTAAATATTTCTTAGAAGGCAACTTAGGAGAAAATAGCTTGGTTCAGTTTAAGACAAGCAATAGAATTTTTCAAAAACCACTTAATCTTGTAAGTAGATAATACATTTATAGAATTCAAATTTAAATAAATATATATACATCAAAGTCTGTTTTCTATCTCTGTCCTCAATGTATCCAGTTCCATCCCATCTTCCCAAACTGGTAATCATGTCAGTATTTCCTATGCATTCTTCCAGAGATTTTAAATACATGCACAAGCAAATACAAATTGACAATGCATTCTCTTTCTTTCTACACAAATGAAAGCGTGCTCTATGTGTTATTTTGTAGCTTACTTTTTTTTTTTTCACTTCAGAATCCATTTTGGAAATCTTTGAATTCAATTCATAAGAACTACCCGCATTCTCTTTTTACAACTACATAGTATTCTACTACAAGGACCCACTATAGTGGATATAACCAATCCCCTACTGGTGGACATTTACGCTGTTGCCAATTTCTTGCCATAGCAAAGAGTACTACAATGAATAACCAGTTCTGATGGTTCTTACCAAATTGCCCACCTATTGGTGGTACCAACTGTTGTTTGCAGGAACAGCATGGGAGAATGCCCATTTCCCCTTTTCTTGCTAATACCATGCATGAATACACATAGATTTTTACTAAGTTGGTAGTAAAAAATGGTATTCCATTGTAGTTTGAACTTGAGCTTGTCTCAAAATATGAAGGACATCAAAATTTGTCTGTGAAATGAGTTGCAAATAATTCACTCCCAATTTATTATCTGTATTTTGACTCTGTTCAAGGATTTTTCTGCTAAGCAAAGATTTTTATTTTTATGAAATTTAATTTTTAAATACTTTAATTTATGCCTTCTAGATTTTGTAACATAGTTAGACAGGTCTTCTCTAAGTTTATACAGGAACTTTCCTTTTAGGATTTTTTTTTTTACATTCA
The DNA here is from genome assembly GCF_011764305.1 of Mustela putorius furo. Classification (NCBI taxonomy): domain Eukaryota; kingdom Metazoa; phylum Chordata; class Mammalia; order Carnivora; family Mustelidae; genus Mustela; species Mustela putorius. The sequence continues at coordinate 4,690,899 of NW_025421424.1, forward strand.
ATATTTGATTCATTTGGTATGGATCCTAGTATAATTTATTTTACAAATTCAGTGTGACCCTGAAGGACAAGGAAGGATGGTCCCATGTGGGCTGAAAGCTGTAATCAAAAACATCCAGAAGATTCTCATAGCCTTGCCATGTTTTTCATGTGTCCCTGACCTTCCAATCACAGTTCTTTGGCCCAGAGCTAAGTATCTCACCCAGTACTGGTCAGTCCAAGCCCTTCTTAGGCATATCTCAACTTGGGACCAGAACAAGAACCAGGCAGTTCTTAGAGGAGATAGACATTAAAGGTAAATCTTGGGACTTCCATAGGCCAGGCTTTTTTCTACTGGAGATAACAAGATAGTAGTGAAAGAGTAAAAATTACACAGAGCAAAAGGGCAGAGATGATGGAATACTACTCAGCAATAAAAAGGAATGAACTATAGGAGTACACAACAGCATGAACCAACTTGAGTGAAAGAAGCTAGACAAAAATCAGAACATTCTATAGGATTCTGTTTACACAAAACTCTTAAAAATGTAAACTAATCTGGAGTGACAGAACTTAAATCAGTCAGTGCCAAGAGAAGGAGGGTGAGGAGAGGCAGAGTGGGGTGAAAGAGAGGAAATACAAAGTGGAATACTTTCCTACTTTCCTAACCACAAAGACAATTCTTATAGAGTGGCCTCTGGCTGTTTGCTAGTTTCCAAAAAGTTACATGAAATTGTAAGTGCATCTCCAAAGTGCCAAGGAGTCTGGGAAATAAGCCATTGCTATTGGGTCACCTCCCATTTATTCTTCCAGCAAGCAGAGTCTTCGTTTAAAATTTTGGGTCTCTGGTCTTTTATTTCCAGAATTTCAATTTATATAGTTGATTCTCATACCATTTTTTGTCTAGTAGTACCCAAAGAGTTACCATGTTTTGATCCCCGCCACACACACAGTTTTATAAACAAAGCTGATTCAATACAAAAACCAGTAGACTACATTTGGAACTTGGAGGAAGTATTCAGAACATTTGTGGCATATAGAATTTATGATAAAGATAAAACCAAAGCAATTTCATTGTTTGTAGGCAAAGTGAAGGCATTGGACCTGATGATCTCTGAGGGTTCCTCCAACCTGTGAGTTTATGACTTCTGGGCAGACGAGAACAACAACATAGGCTTCAAGTGAACTGTGTAAGAAATCAATTGTTCATTGCACAAACAAATAGCATACAATGGCAATAAATCTCAGAAAGAACATTCCAAAAATTATCTTCAGCACCTCATTATATGTGCAGTTTCATTTTTGTCTTACTTTTCTTACTTTCTAAGCAATGCCACTTGTATGAAGTGTCAGTTGTCATTCAGCACATGATGTGTGTATCTGTGTGTATCTCCCACACCCCGAGGGTAGAGGCCACAAGCTCTAGAGACATTTTGCAAGGTCAATAGGACTAAAGAGAGGAGAAGACTTTTCATCTGCTTAAAAATGTGAAGAAAGAGGGTATTGCAAAAGTGGATATGTTGGTTGGAATTCAAAATCCATTTGCCCAAAGCATTATATGGTTGTTTCTCAGGCTAGATCCTCAAAGCTATTTAACCCAAAATATAATATAAAAAGACAAATAACAGCATTATTTTGATATGCTTATCCTCATTAATAGAACCATTTTCTTAGGGGAAAAAAAAATCCATCCTGTGTTCCTTGATAGGACACCATGGACGTACATCCCTCAGACCAGCAGGAGACACAGATCTGCTGCAGTGGGGACAGTTGGGGACAGGTGGTACCAGCCACCCCAAGTTCATTCCGTCTTGACATCTGCCTAAGAGGAGGCAAAGTTGTTCCAAGCTAGGGAACAAGGAAAAGCTACCTAGAAGGGTGGAGTTGTGAATGTCAACTCCCCCCATTCTTATTTTTTAAATTATTCTATAAACTGAATATTCACAACAGACTGCTTGTCTTTGCTTTGTTTCAGAATCCCATTTGGGGACCATGATTGAGAACTCCAAGGTTTTTTTGCTCTTTGTTATAATTAGTAACTGGTTTTATGTACCTTGATTATAATAAATTTGTTTTTGAATTTCATTGTAATACCTAAACTGATCATTGTCACAAATGGATGTCGGTATTTGGCTGTCAGTGTTTTTCTTCTAACAGAAATGAATGATACAAATTTTTTTAATTACTATGTTGTGGGTTTCCTTTTTAATTACTTGAACATGAGCGCTCACTTCGGCAGCACATACACTGAACCACACACGAGCTCATTCATTCAACAAACATTTATTGTGTACCGACTTTTGGGCTGAATCCTCTGGAGTATACTAAGATGAATAAACCACCTTTCCTGCATTCATGGACCTTATGAGATGCAGCAAATAGAATAGATAAATAAACAACCCTACTAAAGGTAGAATGAATGAGTAATATGAGAGATGATGGGTCCTTCGGGCAACAAAGGAGGGGGAAAAGATAGATATTCATCTGAGACAAGAGAAGTTTCTTAGAGATTTTGGTGCATGAGCTGTTCCTTGTTGGAGAATCAAGACCCAGAAAGTGATGGGAAGGGGTCCCAAGGAGGAGGGAATGGAAAACCACTGATGGTTTTAGAAAAGGGGACGTGACACGGGTTAGCTGAGTGGTTTAGAAAGCAGACAAACACCAGTTCAACAATGACTACAGTGATTCAAATGAACTTTACATGCCTGAACCATAAGAGACTGGTGTGAATAGAGCACACAGATTCAAGAGATGCTAAGAAAGCCAAGTCAACAAGCCCAGGGGATCCTTTAGAGACAAGAGTGGAAACACAGATTTGGAAGTCAGTGCAGGTAATTATTGAAATTATAGAATAGTGGTTCTCAAGCTTACTAAGCAGAAGAATTACTCGGAAAGCGTATTATTTCTGGCTCTGCCCCGTGGATATAGAAATTGAGGAAGATTTAAGTTCGGACTCAACAATCTGTGTTTTCAAGTCACATCCTAGACGATTTGGATGCGTGTGGTGTACTGATCACACTTGAGGAAACAGTGCTGTGGACTTAGGGACTTCCTGGAGAGTGTGCACTGAATAAAAGGCGGCTGAGAATGGCTATTTAAGGAAATGAGCTGGAGAATCTGCCCACTGGAGCTCCTACCACATGCCACTTGTTTCTCCATGTCCTGGGATCAAAGGTGGGCCTTCTTGGAGCTTCTAAAGTAAAAGAATACATACACAGAAATTAAATGGTTTTAAGTAGAGCCATAGAGAAAAATGAAGCAGAATAAGAGCTAGAGAGTGATGAGGTTGGGGGGAGTGAAGGGAGGCGGGAAGAATAGTGTGGGAAGAACTCTGATTCAATAAGGAAAAGCTCTCAGAAAGTGACATCTAAGTGGAAAGCTGAGGAGAAGAGGTGGCCCTGAGATGCTCTGGGAGGAGAGCATTATAGGCACGTGTGTCAAGCTTACAATGTGCAATGCAGATGTGTCAAGTTTAGGAGCTGGGAGCAGCTCGGTGTGTTCAGAGCATGGCTGTGGGGCCAGGGTACAGTGGGGCTGGCACAGAGTGAGTGAGTGGGGGAGTAGTAGCAGATGAGGATGGAGAAGCAAGCAGGAGCTGGGTCATGCCCTTGTAGACCAGGGCTAGGATTTGGGAGTTCAGAGTGTGTCGGGGGGAAATCCCTGGAAGCTTCGAATAGGAGAATGACAGCAGCTGACTGGCTTTCTGGAAGTCTCACTCTGCCTGCTGTGAAGTGTAGAGAGCAGGTGTGGAAGCGAGAGCCCAGCAAGGAGGCTACTGAAGGGGTCCAGGTGGCAGTTATGGTGGTGGGGACATGGATGGTGGCAGCGGATATGGTGAGAGGAGGGCAAACCTGACACATGTCATAAGGTAGAAATGACATAACTTGCTGATGGATTAGCTGTGAGATCTGAGGGAAATTTCTAGGTGTGGGGGTTTTTACTTGGTTTTTGGTAGAAGAAACAATTAAAATTTAAGTGATGAAGATGACATAGTATGAAAATAAAAAGGAACTGGGCTGCCAGGTCTTTTTGGTTTTGGTATCCCTAATGCCTTGAACCATCACGACACACTGTAAGAGCTTAACGAATGTTTCTTGAATGAGGGGCACCAGGGTGGCTCAGTCAGTTAAGTGTCTGGCTCTGGTTTCAGCTCAGGTTGTGATCTCGGGGTTGTGAGATAGAGCCCAGCATCAGGCTCCACACTTAGCGCAGAGTCTGCTGGAGATTCTCTCTCTCCCTCTGCCTCTACCCCTGCGCCCTCTCAATCAATCAACCCATCAATAAAATCTTTTTAAAAAGATTTCTTGAATTACTGAAAGACTCACTGCTGCAGAAAAGCTAAGAAGATGAGGACTAGAAAAAGCCACTAGATGGTAGAGTTAAGAGTTTGCTGGAAGGCAGTGGGATGGTGGATTACTAACCAGGTGATGGACATAGAGGAAATTGCAGTTTGGGGGCCAGGAAATAACAGTGGATGGAGGCAACCGGGAAGGTCAATTGTGCAGAATGGACTTGGTAGGGCTGAGCCAACACAGATGACAGAAGGGAGGAGCTTATGTCTTGGGTGGTTCCAAGACAATTGAATAAGGACTGACAACTGGAAGAAGTGTCATAATTACATGCTAAATGATTCTTTTTCAACCTCCTCTAGGGATGTGTGTGAATATGTGTAGGTGAGTGTTCGTGCTTACACAGTTGTGGGGGTTTGGATTCACAAGAGTAGCATCTGTTAGGAAGAAAACATGTTCATATCTGCAGGGACACATAATTATGCCAGCAAATCACAGTTGCTAAAGCCATGGTCTCCCTTATTCCCTCTCTCCCCTCCTCCTGTCGCTCTCTTCTTCCTTCTCTCATTCCGTGCTTTCTCCCGTTCTTCGAGGCAGGTTGTTAAAGACCTTGAATCGATGAGCTGAGATACTTTCTTGAAAAATGATTCTAATTTAAATGTCCTGGTAATCAAGAACGGAATAAAGGAATTCTGACCCATGTCATGCCTTAACAAATGAAAGTGGACATTACCTTTCCTGTGATATAAAGTGTATTTCAGAAGAGCTTGAGGCTACTTCCTAACTGATATGTTGGTGGACTGCCCTTCTCACAAGTGTGTTTCTAGGTGGAGGTGAGCCTTATGTTTCCACCCATCTGTGCCCTCTTTGAACTATTTTGGTCCAAAAAGTGGTTGTGAAAGGCTTGCCGCATTCCAACTGACAGGATCCATTAACACTTGATGGATAGAACCTTAAAGAAGTAGCTCAATATGGGGTGCCTGGGTGGCTCAGTTGGTTAAGCAAAGGCCTTCAGCTCAGGTCATGATCCCAGGGTCCTGGGATTGAGTCCCGTGTCAGGCTCCTTACTCAGCAGGGAGCCTGCTTCTCCCTCTCCCTCTGTCTGCTACTCTGCCTACTTGTGCTCTCTCTCTCTCTCTGTCAGATAAATAAATAAATAAATTTTTAAAAAGAAGAAGTAGTTCAATATGTGTAACATTTAATCTATTTCAGAGTGGCCCATGAAATTAGTTTTAAGCATCTCATAAAACGGGACACATTCCAATTTTGTGTTGTCATAAGATTATCTTTAAATAAAATATCATAAAGATGTTTTATCTTGACATAACAAACTACCTTCCACCCATATTTTCATACAATTTCCTGAATTTTAGTACATGCCATACCTAATAGAGTAATAATTCCTAAGCAGTCAATCTGCCTGTTCTATGCAGACTTACAATGGCACAGCTAATACCACGCTAGAGTAATGCCCTGTCTGTTTTTAATGACCTTGAGCCAACAAGCTACAATCCTCCTTTGGAAAGCAGTTCTAATTTAAATACACTGTTAATCAAGAAGGGCGTATTTGCAGTTAATTTAGAAAGTTCTTACCAACTTTAAATCAGCAGTTCTTGACTACAGACACAGTCCGTTGGGATGGCGGTGAGGGATGGAAATTCACAGAGATACTTTTGGTTGTCATGATGACTGGGAGACGCTATTGGCACTAGTCACATCCAGTCTCTTGAAAGCTCCTACCAGGCCGTTTCAGACCCGCATGTATTTGTGTGTTACTCCCTCTTCCTGCAACATCCTTCCCCATCCCTGCATCAACTGTAGGAGTGTGTTTATTATTGACTAATTGTGCAACTGTTATCACTACCTAGTTCCGGAACATTTTCATCACCCCAAGAGGAAACCTGGTGCCCATTAAGCAGTTACTCTCCATTTCCACCAACAGCCCCATCCCCTGGAATCCATTAAGCTTCCTGTCTTTAGAGATTTGCCTATTATAGATATTTCATATCGATGGAATCATGCCATCTGTTACCTTTGTATCTGGCTTCATTTACTTGGCATAATGTTTTCAAGGTTCATCCATGTCATAGAGTGTATCAACACATCATTTTATGGGTAAATTATATTCCACTGTATGAACAGACAATGTTTTATTTACCCACTCATCTGTTGATGGACATTTGTGTTTTTTCTACATTTTGGCTCTCGTGAATAGTGCTAGTATGAATATTTGTGCACAGGTTTTTGTTTGCACCTGTTATCAGTTTGGGGGGTTATGAAACCAGGAGAGGAATTGCTGAACCCTATGGTAATTTTTTGTTTAACAGTGGGTTGAGCATTTTTAAGAAATCCCCTCTGAAGTCTCTCTGGACCTGTCTTGCCCCTTCCACCCAAGTTATCCTTCCTTCTGTGTATGACCACTGTAATACCTGAAGTTCAGCACCTGAATTTGAGTTTAACAATCTTATATTTCCTGCCTTCCGTTAGTAGATTATAAACTCCTGAGCGCAGAACCCAGGTCTTATTTTTCTTTGCATTGCTTACCGTAACTCCATTTACCTTCGGTGAATTATAAACTTTTGATCTTTGCTGGGAAAATGACTATTTTCTGGGTGCAGAAAAAACTTCGCTTCCAATGGCATGACTTTTCACTTGGAGCACCAAGAACTTTAGATGCTATAAAGTGGTAATTGCTGTTTTTAACTATAATTGCTTGGGCTGTGATGGCACACCCGGGTTGCTATTATATTTATTTAGGCAAAGAAAGAGAGGGCGTATGTGTGTATATGTGTGGGGAAGAAGAGGCTATATTTTCGATGTTGCAGCTTTTTGACAGTGAGCTACATTTGCAAAAGCTCTCTACCAGCCAATGACCTCAACTGATGTAGGAGGAACTTCTCAGAACTTCATCTTTGAACAAGTCTGATTTGCGAGGCTCCTCCACCGCTATGCTGACAACTAAAATGCTGCATTTTATAAGTCATAGGTCTGCCCAGAGCTCCTAGCATTTTTGGCAATCTTGCAAAATCACAAGGGTTTTAATTAAATTGCTTTCAAAGTAACTTTTTTTAATGGGTCATAGGACAAAATGTTGAATTAACACAAAGAATTTCCTAATGGAGTGAAAACAAATGGGGGGTGGCTTCTCATGCGATCTTCCTGTAATTGGAACCACCAATCAGAGGTGTCGCATGAGGGCTCCTTAATGGAAGGCTTTTTTGTCTCTGGATCAGCATTCAACATTAAATGCTGAAAAAGGGTTGACTTTCCAAGAGCAAAAATACCCAGGGTCAGACAGAGAAGTATGAGGCACGGCTTCTTCTTACTAAGAATTTATAATCTAGCTGGAGAGGTGAGAAATAGATGCATTAAAGATAATTAGCAAGTTAGGTAACATGTAGGAGCTGCAAGAGTGATATAAACACTTGGCAATATTAGGTGAGGCGGGACGGAGGGGTAAGAGAAAATGCTATTTGAGCAGTCCATGAAGTGTGGAGATGTGCTTAAGGTAGACAGAGAGGTTGTGTTTTCCAACTAAAGAGCATGGTATGTGTCAAGATCATGCAATGTTTAAGAGCCCCTGAGCCAATTAGTCTAATGGAGCAGGATATGTGGATATGGGAATAGGGGAAGCAGGAATAGCATGGATAAATTGGGAGTCAGACTGAAAAGAGCCTTGAAAATAAAAATAAGTGTAGACTTTATCCTGTAGTGATAGAGAAGTGGTTTGGCTTCCGAGCAGGAGAGTGACACATTGATGGTTATATTTACAGAAAAGTAATCTAATGAGGTTTTGTAGACTGGCTTGAAGGGAGAAATAATGGAAATGAGAAATAAGTCAAGAAACTCTTGAAATAGTCCAGGCAAGAATGGATAATTTGAACTAGAGCAGTAGCAACGGAGATATAAAGAAGGGTGGGAGTAGGAGGTAGAGTCATAAATAAAACTGGGTTTTCTTCCATTTAGACAGACATTAAAAAGTATTCATTTTATGTTTAATTTATCTATTCCTACTTTATAGTTTCCACACACCACTGTGTTGGAAATCAGGACCTCCTTAGCTGATGGTGGAGTTCAGAATACGACACCCCAAAATATGCCACTTTGGCTTCAGGATTTGCCTTCAGCTGAAGGCAATTAAAAAATTGCAGACACAGGAGGAACTCTCTGCCTTCCCTTTACTGGCTAACAGGAGGGGATAAATTTTTCTTTGTAAAGGAAGCACAAATTTCCATTTGTAAAGATGTCTCCCCTGTTAGCACCAGGAAGAGGAGGATACTTTTAATCACTGGAGATGACTCTTATCACTGAAGACAACACTAACTTCAGTCTTCATAACAAACCTTATTGAGTAAACAGCCTTTATCTACCACACATTTCCTAGTTAACTTCCCACAATTTACTGCCCCGAGAAGCCCAAACTGCCCCCTTCTTTCCTTTGTCTAGTCACTTTACCACCATTTATCACCCTTTGTTAAAGTGGTATATAAACCCCTGGGTCTAACCCCTTCTTTGGGCTTTCACTTCTTTTCTGGAAAACCCCATGTGCTGACTAAATAAACCTTTCTCCTGTTAATCTGTCTTTGTCATTTTAATTTGTAGGTTCTGGGAACAGAACCTAAGAGGGTAAAGGAAGTCCTTTTGCCCCTTACACTGACCATTCAACAATGCCCTTGAACAACTAACCAATAATCAATCATGTGACCTCTTTTATTTATAGTCTGATGCCAAATCTCAGGTGGATTCTAAGTGCCAACTGACAGTCTGAATACATTTCTCTAGTAAGTTTACTGGAGTGTGAGCTCTAAGTAGGCAAGGATTTCTGTTCTATTCACTGGTATATCCCAGGAGCCCAGAACAGAGTCTGGTACATAGCATGTACAGTGAATGTTATGGACAAGTATTTCACACTTTTTCCTCATACCAAAGTCCTCAGACTCTCTCACTGTAATTCACACTCAACTTTCTAGTTCACTGAGAAACGAGAATTAGGACACCTGGGTGGCTCAGTAGGTTAAGCATCTGCCTTCGGCTCAGGTCACGATCTCAAGATCCTGGGATTGAGCCCCACGGCAGACTCCCTGCTCAGCAGGGGAGTCTGTTTCTCCTTCTCCCTCTGCCCCTGCTCGTGCTCTTTTTCAAATAAATAAATAAAATTTTTAAAAAGAGAAAATACAATTAATCTGAAGAGAATATCCACTTACTCCTATAGCAAAGGCAGCCACACCCTTGTAAACTTACCCATATTTGTTCCTTTCCACGATCACAAAGGACAATTTCTCTCAGCTTCTATCCAAGGCTGACTCTTCCAAATGTACATGGTATCCCAGCCCCTAGCATAGACTTTACTCCTGCAGTTGACTCCTCTCCTGCATCACCAGTTTTTCCTCTCAACTGGATGGTTCCCAGCAGCATTCAGATTGGGTTAGGAGAAAGCTCTGAGCAGGAAAGCAAAGAGATGCTTTGGCATGTGCTTGGGTGCTGGCAACCTGCACAGCCCCATCCAACAGAACAGCCTTTGGGTGGCCTTTGTGTGGCCAAAGCATCTGCTGAAGGAGCTGAGTACAAATTTTCTAATGCATAATTTTGTATCTGACACTTAGCAGGTATTTAATAAATATTCATTGAGGAATGGATAATATCTCCCAACTCAAATTGTCCCTCTTTTGGCTATAATCCCTCCAGCTATCACCCCATTCCTCATCACCCTTTTATAGCCAAATCTAGAGAAGCATTGTTTCTATACTAACTGTCTCCACTTCTTATCCTCTTTGTCTCTCTTGCTCTCACTCCAATCATACTTTCATCTCTACCACTCTACTGCAATTTTGAGATCACTCATGACCTCCAATTTGCCAAATTCAATTCTTAGACCTCATCTTACTTGACCTGTCAAGCAGCCATTTGACCCAGGGAATCATGCCTCCTTCCCTTTACCTTCTCAGCCCCTCCTTTCAATCACATTTGCTGGTTCTTAATCAGCAATTATTTTCGGAATATTCCCACTTCTGCTTTCAAACATCTCTTTTCTGTCATACTGACTCCCACATTTTACATCCCATCTATATGCTGATGACTAAAATTTATATCCAGGCTCTCAATTTGAGACTCATGTATTCAACATCTCCTCTTGGATTTCAAATGGACATTTCTCTTTCTCTCTCTTTTTTCTTTTAAATGTCAAGGGCATAGAAATGAATTAATCATAACCTTTGGGTTGATGACACACTCATGTTTTGTCAATGCTTGGCCTTCATTAAAATTTTTATTAATTGTTTAAAATAATATAATAACTACTTCTGAACCCACAGCCCAATACAGAAAATAGAATGTTGACAATAATGTAAATGATCCTCTGTGGTCTTCATCCATCCCATCCTAGTACCGCCGCACTCCCCTTGAACCCCCATTACCATCTCCGTCACTATAATTGTCCCATACACCATCAGCTGTCTCCTGGACTTAAAAAGTAGTCTTCTAACTGATCTCCTGGCTTCTTCTTTCATATCCCAGCCAATCAATTATTTTCATTGCATCTGGGGTGATTCTTCTTGGTCAGCTCACATAAATTCTCTCTTCATAACTTCCAATGTCTTCCCATCTCATGCAGGGTAAAATCCAAAATCCTTACAATGAATTATCAGGACATATTTGACCTGACTCTTGGTTCTCATCTGCTATCATCCTCCTCACTGCTCCTTTGGCCTAAAGTCTTGGAAGTTGCTCTTCCAACTGCCTAGAGTACTCTTTCCCAAAATATCTTGTTCCTTTCTCTTATTTTATTCAGATTGTTGCTCACCAGTTACTCCTTAGTTTTCATCAGGAATGGTATTCCTCATCCACTTCCCAAGTCATTTTCCAACTCCCTTATTCTATTCATGACATCTAACTTCTTATATGCATGTTTGTTTATCATCTGTCTTGTTCCCATAGAGTGAATGCTCTATGGGGACAGAGGCCTGGTCATGTTCACCACTCTAAACCCACTACCTAGAACAATATCTGGTGCTTGTTATAGGCTGGGGTCCCTGGGAAGCAGACTCTGAGATAGGGTTTGCTGTGCATGACTTCTATGAGGGAGTATTCTTGGGATGAACAGCTATAAAAGGGAAAAGAAAGAAACAGAGTTGGTCAGAGGGAGAAGGTTCTTTAGTCAACCCAGTGTGAAACTCTCAAGCTGGGACAGTCTTTCAGAGTTGTACTAAATTGTACAAAATTACAAGCCTGGGTCTGTGTAAGCCCCTATAGATCAGTCATTCATGGGGTTGCCCTAGGAAGGGGGCATGACCTTGGAGGAAGGGCTCTTCAGCTAAGCAATTGAGTTGCGGGCTGACAGCTGAGTGTCTAGTACCAGTAACACTCTCGGGAGCTGAGGATATAATTCCTTCACTTCTGAAGGAAGATCTGGGAGGCATATTGCAATACCCACTATAAGACTCAGTGAACTGAACAAATAAAGTCATTGAGATCCAAGAAAAGAATAGATGGGGTGAGAGTTCATGACATGTAAAAAAGGAAAGAAAGGAAAACCAGGCCAATGCCTAAAGTCCTCCATTTGCCTACAGTGAGGAATACCTTGTGCTGACGCTCTGTGGGATATAATGTTAAAAGCAACGTGATCCCTGCCCTTGAGAAAAAGAAAGAAACAAAAGCACAAACATACATGGCACCAAGCAGTGTATTTTAACTTCCATGTGTAGCACAGACTGGTGCTCATAGTGGGAAAAGAGGAGGAGGGTGATGGATGTAATGATCTTCACTAGGATAACCTTACAGATGAAGAAACTGACCCAGAAAGTTGAAGGGACTTCCTCAGAGTCATGCAGCAGATCAGCGTCAGAAGTAAAACCTAATGATAAACACACAACCCCTTGCCTCTTTAACATCTGAGTAAATATTGCCAGAGCCCTTTATGTGATGCCTGCTTTCACCCTTCTTTAATTAATAGGAGATGAGAGTCACTAGCCAACCTAGCTGCTGGGTCAAGCAGACACTCTTACCTAACTGTTACCACTGTGAGGAGGAATGACATCATGCGAGTCAGCTTGGAGTCTGTTTTCCTGTAGCTCATGAACGGCAGGCTGAGAAACCAACTACGGGCATTATTGTTGAAGTAAGAAAACAATTTACAAGGTTCCAGCAGAGGTCATTAGCCTCAGCTGTGATGGACAAAAGAAAATGCTCTAAGGTTGTGATTTCAGAGAGTGACAAATAGTCACTTGAAACCATGGTTTCAGCTTGAGGTTCCAACTTGACTTTGGGTTTGCCCTCAAGTTAACCAATTTCCATTTGCCTAAGCGAATCAACCTGAAGGGCAACCTGCTGAACTGCCCTCTGATGAGTTATCCTCCTGCTTGCAATGCCTGGGGGTGCCTGTTCACCCAAACCCTCGACAACCATTGTTGTCAAACCCGTGGGTTGTTGCCAAGCTGACAGATGAAAATAGCATCTCACTGTAGCTGTGCTTTGAATTTATCTTAGTATAAATGAGTTTAAGCAGGCATTCATAATTTTATTTTTTTTTAGGCATTTATAATTTTAAAAGGCTATTTGTCTTTTATTTACTATAAACTGTATGTTCGTATCCTTTGCCCCTTTTCCATTGGGTTGTTGAACTTTGATATTTATAATAAGGAAATTTCTGTAAGGAAAATTTTATGTTAGAAATAGAAGCCCTTCATTGTAGTATGAGTTGCAAATAACTTTCTCAATATTTGTCATTTGCCTTTTGATCTTGCTTGTAGCATCAGTTGTGTGTGTGTGTGTGTGTGTGAGAGAGAGAGAGAGAGAGAGAGAGAGAGAAAGAAACCATCCCAAAACATATTGACTTAATACAACAAGCAGTTATTTTCTCATAATGCTAAGGTCTGGCCTCCACTGAAACCACTGATCTCTGTAGCTGGATCAGGTGTCAGCTGGACTCACCTATACTCTGAAGTCACCCAATGGTTGATGCCCTCATTCACAGGTCTGGTGGTTGACTGACTATCTGTAGAGCTAATGGAGATCACTAGCCATTCAGCAAGCTAACTTAGTATTCATGGTGGTCACAGGTTCCAAAACATAGCAAGAGAGTAAAGCACCAATGCCCAGGTATTTTGAAGCTTCTACTTGTGTCATATTTGTTATTGTCCTGATGGCCAAAGCAAGTGACATGGCTAAGGCTAGAATCAAGGTAGGAAAGGAATAGCCATGGGTATGAATAAAGGCAAGAAATTTGGGGCATCTGGGTGGCACAGTCAGTTAAGTGTCCAACTCTTGGTTTTGACTCAGGTCCTGATCTCAGAGTCTTGGGATGGAGCCCTGTGAAAAGGTCCATGCCCAGTGTGATGTCTGCTTGAGATTCTATCTCCCTTTCCCTCTCTCCCTTCCACCCGTACTCTTTCTCTCTCTCTCTCTCTTCTAAAATAAATAAAATAAATATTTAAAAAGAGGGGCACCTGGGTGGCTCAATCGGTTAAGCTTCTGCCTTCGGCTCAGGTCATGATCCCAGGATCCTGGGATCGAGCCCCACATTGGGCTCCTTGCTCAGCAGGGAGCCTGCTTCTCCCTCTCCCCTTGCCCCTTCTCCCCCGCTCACTCTCTCTCGCTCTCTCAATTAAATAAATAAAATCTTTTGAAAATAATAATATATCTTTAAAAACAAATAAAAGGAAGAAAGTTGTGACCATTTTTGCAAATAATCTACCACACTTAAAGGATTTGTTTGTTTGGGGTTTTGGTTCTTTATCTTGGTGTTACTACTTGTTTGTTTGTTTGTTTTTCTACACAGTTTTAAATTTTTATATAATACAATTTCATGGATTCTGAATCTTGAGTCATTGGTAGAAAGTCCTTCCCCACTCTAAGGTTAATTCTTATTTTCTTCTTTTATGACTTCATTGCTTACATTTAAACTTTGATTCACTTGAAATTTATCCTTGTGTTCACTCCACATTTTTACATATATATAATGCATATAATATACACATGTATTTTTTAAAAGATTTTATTTATTTGTTTGACAGAGAGAGAGATCACAAGTAGACAGAGAGGCAGGCAGAAAGGGAGGGGGAGGCAAGGTCCCCGCCGAGCAGAGAGCCCAAAGCAGGGCTTGATCCAAAGGACCCTGAGATCATGACCTGAGCCAAAGGCAGAGGCCCAACCCACTGAGCCACCTCGGTGCCCCTATATATGTATTTTTTTAAAGAGAGAGAGTATAAGTGGGGGTGAGGGAGAGAGGGAGAGAGAATCTCAAGCAGGCTCCACGCCCAGTGCAAGGCTCAACATGGGGCTCGATCTCACAATCCTGAGATGGAGATCTTAACTGAAATCAAGAGTTGGGTGCTTAACTGACTGAGCCAGCCAAGGCCTCCACATTTATATTCCTAACTAACAAATAGTCCTCTTCTATTTGGAAAGGTTGCTGTATCAGTCAGGATAGACCAAGTCGTACCCAATTACAAACAAATCTTAATCTTGGCGGCTTTTAACAAGAAAAATTTATTTCATGTTAGATGTCCGTCAGGGTTTGGCATAAGCTCTGCTCCACACCAACTTTGCTCACATGGGCCCAGACTGATGAACCGTCCACCATCTAGAATACTCCCAGTTTTGCGCAGGAGAGAGACCATGATCCAACACAGACGGCCTCTCCCAGCTTCCTCTTGGAGGTCACACACATCCCTTCCACTCTTGTTTCATTGGCTCACACAAGTTGCACAACCAATCTTGATGTCAATGGGATCCTCTCCTGAGGAGGGACAGTAAATATTTGGGAACAACATTTCAGTATTTCAGAATTGTGTTTTTGGCTAATGCGCAGATTTGGAAAGAAACACCCATGGAACCCGAAGCAGGCTGGGGACCGCATCTCACCAGCTAGTGAAGGAACATGGTTGCTAGTCTCTTGTTACACCTCCCAGAGGCAAACGAGCCCCATCCCAACATCTGGTCCCCAGATCTTGTATCTGCTCAGATAGGAAGGCACGAGTATAGTCTAGAGCAGCAGAGGACAGAAAGGAGGTCGAGGGGGCCTAACCTAGGGGACCGTTGTAAGTCCTCCCTAAAAAGATATATTGGAGTGCTGACTCCAGCCCTTATTCGGAGAAGGGGGTCTTTACAGAGATGCTCGAGTTAAAATGAGCTCAGTAAGATGAGTCTCGATCCAATATGGCTGGTATTTTTACAAAAAGGGACATTTGGACACACACATGTAACAAGGAAAGATGATATGAATACACAGAGAAAAGACAGCCATCCACAAGCCAAGGAGGGAGGCCTGGAACAAACCCTTTTTTCAGAACCCACAAAAGGAACCGACCCAACCAATACCTTAGTGTCAGACTTCCGGCCTACAGGATCATGAGATGATTCGTATCTGCTGCATAATACAGTTCTTGGTGATGGCAGCCCGAGCAAACAAACTCAAGGAAGATCTCCATTTGCTTGGGAGGGGCCTCCTCTATGCTCTCTTGGAAGGGTTTCTGGAGCCACACGAGACTAGCAATGCTAATCTAGCAAGGCTGTCTGTGAACGTGGAGGGGGGAATGGTGCTGAATTTGGAGTCAGCTGGTCAGGAAATGCATCCAGGCTCTGGCACATTGAGCCTTGGCCATGAAAACAGGGGCTTTGCTGAAAGATAAAGGAGGGAGCACCGAGAGCTAGCATGGCATCTGCGGGAATACTGGCCCCTAGCCTGCCCAGTGAGAAAGCAACCAACTCTTTACTAATAAGACAGCACTAGCAACTAGCAAGAGAAAGTCCAGGTCTCCAACAAAATGATAACTCCTTAATATTTTACCAGATGGCAGCATCCCCTTCAATTATCCTTTTTGAAGTGTTCTGCATTAAGATGACAATATCTGCTCTCCCCAGCTCTGTGGAGTATTATGAGATCTCTTTGCCTCCAGCTGAGTATCGTAAGATTCCAAAGCCCCACTAGCCATAAAGTATCTCTCAGAACAGGTCTTGGCGCGTGCTAGTGTATCGGGGAAATAGGTGTGAATAGGCCCAGAGGTGTGGGTGGAGTAGCTGAGGGCCCCTCTTTCTTTCTTTCCTGATGGTACATTCAACAGCAAACTCTTGTATGTTAAATCTGAGGCGTGTGTGTGTGTGTGTGTGCACACATGTGTGACATGGCTCAGCATACCGGGTGCTCCATGAAACACCATTCCAATTTGGAAGCAAGACGCCCCTTTTGCTGTTGACTCCACAGGTCCCGGCAGTAGTAAATGGTGAGATGACATCAGAAGGGACTCCAAAGGCAGCCATCGCCAGAAAGAAACCCGGAGCAGAAGAAGAAGAAAGAAGAGCCTGTCTATTGCTGATGTAACAAACCACCCCCTAAACTGTGGCTTGAAACCACCATGTTATTTGTTCATGATTATGGGGGTCAGTAATTTGGGCTGGGCTCAGCTGAGTGATTCTTCTAGTCACCCAAGTTCATTCACGTGGCAGTGGCCAGCTGGTCGGTCAGTGGGGGCTGGTTGATGTTCGGGAATGTCTGCTGGTTTGGCTCTCCTCTGTTCCACAGACTTTATCACAAGGTGGCAGAAGAGTCTTTGGCAGCCAGAGAGGGCAAGCGCCGCTGCATTAGCCCTTCTCCGACCTCTGCTTACATCACACGGTGGCCATGCCCAGAGCCTGTGTGGGAGGGGCTTGCACAAGGGCTTAGATGCACCAACACCTGGTTCCTTGGGGACCTTTCAGTGTAAGAATCTGCCACAGTTTGCTTTCCTGAGAACCTTTGTAAAAGGTGCAGAAATTTTCCAAGATAACCCTTGCAGACATCCAGAGCTTCTGTCGTAGAAGGTAACGATCCCTTTATTACTTTTATTGCGGTGGTCCCACCTATACACACAGCTGAGTCGGCCTGGGGAAACCCAAATTATGGACTTTGGTCAAATCCCTGGGCCTCAGCTTCCCATTTGTAAAACTCACCCCATAGTGTTATGGTAAGGCTCCCACGAGCTCATAAAGTACAAAGTCATCTGTGGGTAGTCTGTCAGCCAGGAGAGGCTATGAGGGAAAAACTCTAAGCTGGTACCCAGGGAAATGTGCAGATACTCAATGACAAAAGAGAGGTCTGGGAGACTGGGTTGTTGAATGAATTTTTTAAAAAATTCACGAGAATCTTCGAGAGACATTAAGTTGGCCTTGGTCTCTGTGTCTCCCTCCCCAAGATAGACAAGGAGAAAACAGAGGCTGTCTTTTGTTTCACACATCTGCTTTCCTTTTGTGCTAATTCTAAATTGTTCCTCTAGCTCAAATGCAACGTGTTCTCTCCTGCTTGGATAGTGTCGATCCAGCTCATAAGACATCTCCAGAAAGTGTTTGACGGATCACACCTCAGGTTGATCCCTGCTCACCCATCCATCAAACATTACCACGTCCTTTTTATGTGTCTGGCACGGTGCTAGGACCCGGTGACACAAAGATGAATGAGGCATAGTTTTTATCCCCTAGCTGCTCACAGACTAGCGATGAGATAGATGCATAAACAGGAAATAGCACTATCATTGTGTGCTGTGGAAGAAAAATGTGCATTTTTCAACAAACACATAATGATCCTTTCTGTGGTGCATGCCTGATACTGGGGTGAAATGCAAAAAAAAAAAAAAGAATAAGAATGCCTTTTCTATTTTTAAGGGGTGTCTAGCTCAGGAGTCAGATGAGTCAACAGTCACCATTCTGGAACACAGAAGCAAGCACGAGGTTCACATGGGAGCCCAGGGTCTGGCACCTGCCAGATTGAAGCAGTCGGGGAAAGTTTCCCGGAGTATTTATATCCAACAAGGAAAAGCAAGGTGTGGATTCCAGGCAGACAGAGCAGCACACACAAAGGCAGGGTGGCTTGGGAGAATGTGGCATTTTGGGGAAACCCAAAGCAGCTCAGCATGCCTGGTACCCAGAGCGAGCAGGCAAGAGTTAAGTAGCAAAGTCTGGAGAGGTAGGCAGAGGCCAGACCCCAGGTACTGGGGAACCATCGATCATTTTAACCTGGCAAGTGGTCTGGTTGGATTTGCATTTTATGAAGATCATTCCAGGATTGCCTGGGTGGCTCAGTCAGTTAAGCATCTGCCTTCGGCTTAGGTCATAATCCCAGGGTCCTGGGATTGAGCCCCACATCAGACTCTTTGCTCAGTGGGGAGCCTGCTTCTCCCTCTCCTTCTGCCCACTCATGCTCTCTCTCACGCACTCTCTCTCTCTCTCTCTCAAATAAATAAATAAAATTTAGAAAGAAAAAAAGAAAGAAAGAAAGGTCATTCCAGCAGAGGTGGGTAAATCAGCACATACAGGGGCAGTCTGGGGGCAAGACAGTGACATAAGAAACTATTTAAAGTTCACTTCAAATGAGAAATTATGAGGGATTGAATTTAGGTAATACTACTGGGAAGAGAGAGAAGGGGGTGGATTGGAAGCCATAAAGCAAGGTGATGGGCTAAATTCGGTTCTCCCCTGAAAAAATTCACGTGTGGAAGTCCTAGCCTCTGGTGCCTCAGAATGTGACTGTGTTTGGGGAGAAGGTCTTCAAAGACATGATAAAGTTAAAGGTCATGGCCATAATGTGAGCTCGAATCCTACCCAATTGTGGTGCTTGTGAGATTAGAACGTGGAGACACACAGAAGGAAGACCACGTGAAGACACAAAGGAGAAGACAGCTCTCTACAGACCAAGGGGAGAGGTCTCAGAAGAAGAGCTACTGCTGCTACAGTAGCTCAGACTTCCAGCCTCCAGAATTATGAGATGATCAATTTCTATGGTTTCAGCTACCCCATCTGTAGTACTTCACTATGGCAACCCGAGCAAACAATTACAGGCAGGAAGCCTTGGGAGACCTGGTGGGGGTGGGGGAGTGGGGACATGGATGTAGGGCTTCAGTGAAGAGAGGAGAGGGTGGTTTTCAGGTTTCTGCCTTGGCCACCTGGCAGATGATGCCACCACTTTCCAAGAGCTCTAACAGAGGTGGAGCAGTGGGGTTGAGGATGGAAGATGAAGCATTCCAGCTGGGACTTATTCGGTTCTGGCTGGGATGTGTTCGTGGTCCCTATAGAGCAATGCATGGAGATGCCCACTAAGCGCCTGGACGTGTGGGGCTGGGCTCACACAGGAGCGGGGGTGGGGGTGGTGAGGGGGTCCAGACGATGGGATCTTCAGACACAGGGGCAGCGGAAGCAGAGGACAGCTGAGGTCCTCCAGGGAACATGTGAGCTCTGAGAAGAGAAGGCAGAGGCCAGAATCACAGAGAACCCCACCCCTTACAGGAAGAAGGATGGCCTGGGCACAGGACAGAGAGAGAGGCTTCTGTATTTCCAGGAGAAGAAAATGTCAAGAGAGGCTCTGGAATCCTGGAGAGATCAATGTCTCAAAGTCTCTGTCTCTTACTCCTTCACACCGCACGCGCGCGCACAACACACACACACACACACACGTTTATGTTGTTCTACTGTCTTGCAATATTGGTCTGTTGCTTTGCAGTGATTTTTCCATTATTTTATGTGCATTGCTTTCCAGGTTTTCGAGTCAGAGTCAAAGCAATGTCTGTCTGCTTCTCCAGAGGCGGCAGAACGCCTTTAGCTCCAGCCCCCTGCCTGCTAGTGCTTGCCCTGGTGGCAGGGATGCTCCTCCAGCCAGCCCCCAAATGGAAGCTGCCTCTTCATCACGCTCTCTCCTGCAGGGGCATCTCAGCACGCCTTCTTGGTTTTCCCTTCAGGGCCTTCTTACGGTCAGTCCCATAGTGATGATGGGTGACTAGGGGACACAGACTCAGTGGCCCTTCTCCAGGGTGTTGGAGGTGACGCTGCTGTTTTTAAGGCTTTTTGAGGAATTGGGCAGAAAACTTATGCCTTCGGGGTGGGCTCAGATGTCTAGGAATTGTGGAAATCACCGCTCCCCCTTACCTCAGCCGCCCAGACTGGGGAAAATCCAATTAGCCCGGACAATTCCTTGGTTCCAGGCATTCCCTTTACTTCCTCTGGGGAAAGGGAAGACACATGGACCTCCTCTCATGGATTTCAAGATGCCTTGAAGAAAGGTAATTTGCCCAGAGTTGCATGATTAATGAAGAATTTGGGAGGCGGGGGCACCAGGCTGGTTTAGTTGGAAGAGCACACAACTCTTGATCTCGGGGTCATGAGTTCAAGCCCCACACTGGGTGTAGAGATTTTAAAAAGTAAATTGGACCTGGCTCTGGGTGACTCTTAAGATCTCTCCACTGTTGGGGCGCCTGGGTGGTTCAGTGGGTTAAGCCGCTGCCTTCGGCTCAGGTCATGATCCCCGAGTCCTGGGATCAAGTCCCGCATCAGGCTCTCTGCTCAGTAGGGAGCCTGCTTCCCCCTCTCTCTCCGCCTGCTTCTCTGCCTACTTGTGATCTCTCTCTGTCAAACAAATAAATAAAATCTTTAAAAAAAAAAAAAAATCTCTCCACTGTTAAACGACCCCCTTCCTTGTTGTCTCCCCCCAACCTCCTGTCTGGTTCTGCCTTCCTTTCCCGGCATCCTCCATGCTTGTTCCAGCAGCCAGTGCATCAACACTGGAATCACGCGGCTGAAATCCCGGGGTGATTTACCCTGAAATCAGCAGTCAGGTAGGCAGTGGGTGTTTACTCTCCAGGGCCCTCCTCCAGGGTACTCAGGGTATGGATGAAACAATAGGACAAGAGGAAGAGAAAGGGCTTTATGCCTTAAGAACTTCCTGCCTCCTTGCAAATCTGAGGGCGAGATTAAATGTCGGAGATCAGTTTTTCTCACCCACTCTCCCAACAGCACTAGGTTCTGGGGAATGTCAGTCAGCGTCTCTTGGGAGTGTGAAAGTCACGGTGAGGTGGACAGGGCAGGTCCTCTCCCCCTTTTGCTGAGAAGAAGCCTAAAGACGTCTGCCATCCCAGCTGGGCTGTCGCAGGGGCCGAGGGGGAACTCCGTCCTCAGCAACAAACTCAGCCCTCTTGTCATCCCCACTCACAGCCCTCCTGCAGTCTCTTGGCATGAATTCCCTCCTGGAGATACCACACCGGTTGTGACCAGCCTCTTTCTGATCATCCACTGCCCCCAAGGAGAGGGACTCCATCCTCCCTGATTCCTGGCACGGCCTGACACTTTGAGCTATTCCAGGCCGTTCTTATTTGGAGATTAAATTACCCCTACTGCTCCCTTCCAGAGTCAAGAGGAGAAGACGTGTGCTGCATAAAGACCCTGAAGCCGGGGGTCCAGACAGCTGTTGCCTCTTCCCCTCCGGCCAGGTCAGGGCCCAGAGAGGCAGCTCTGCAAGCTCAGCCTCCCCAGGCTGGCTGGGAGCAGGCAGTCTCTGCGCCTGCGGGGACTTCTGCCCGGCAGCCCTGTTTCCTCATACCTGAGCCGTCTGCCGCCACGCACCACTCCCAGCCTGAGCACACTATTTAAGGCCAGCACACGAGAGCTGGCTGTGAGTCACAGCTCCGGGAGGGCAGCAGCAGCTCCACGTCCCCCAGCAGCCAGCACAACGAGGGAAGGGACCCTTCCCCTCACCATGGCTTCCCTGGGGCAGATCATCTTCTGGAGGTAGTGTACTCTTCTCTAGCTTAGCTGGTGAAGGGAATAGGGCTGAGGTCTTTAGCAGGGTTGCTGAGGACTCCTGGGCTACCTGTACCCTTATCCGACCCAGCATTGGGCTGGCAAGAAGCCTGGCCAGACCTGAGCCTCACCGGACTTGATTGAGCATCACACCCCAACCACTCAGGGCACTTATTCAGGGGTAGGCTGGTTTTCTGCCATGGAGAGCTGGCGCCTGCGCAGGCAGCTCTGGATCAGGGAACCCGAGCAGCTCTCGGGCTAAGCGCTCCTTGAGACATCGAGGCTCTTGGTGGGGGTGGGGGGCACTGAGCAGGGTGGCATGGGGCTGCGTGCTGGGAGGGAAGGACACCAGTGACTAATGATGGGAGGGATGTAGGGGAGCTCACTATGCGGTCCCTGGGATGAAGCAGGTGAGCATTCTCTGACCTCCTCTGGGGGTGTGACTTCCCAGTACTGCTGCGTAACCTGCACCAACACCCTCCCTCCACCCCCAGCTCCAGGATGGGGTCCCTAGTTCTTCCGGGACTCCTTGGGGAGGAGACCCCTGCAGCTGCTGCTGAGAATGCAGGCCTTTGTTAAGGCCCCAGAGTCTGCTCACCCTGGGGGCTGGGGCGGAGCAAGGCAGGACACAGGAAGAAAGAGCATTGGAGGCACAAATGCAGAAGGCAGTAGAGCTGATGGACTGGAGAATCCAAAGCTGAGAGCAGGGGCGAGCCTAGACCCCCATCATGAAGAAAGGAGAAAGCCTGTCCCTTATGTTTTGCTCCTCTCACTTAGCTACCTCTAGCTGCTTCTTTTCCCCTCAGGACATCACTTCCTTTTCTGCAAAGAAAGAGATGGAAAGTGAAGGAAGGGTTTTCCTGAGAGGGTTGGTGATTCATTGTTCGTCACAACTCATGATGGTGTTTGGGAAGACAGGAAGGCTGGTACCTGTTGGTTCTGGGCATTGTTAGAGAGACCAGTCCTCTCATTTCGTGGTGTTTTTTCTAGTGAGAGGGAAAAGAACAGAGGGAAGGAGGAAAGGAAAGCTCAGATGAACAGTAAAGTTTGTCGAGATGTTGAAGGAATATTGTTTTGCAGTGCAGCCTGGAAAACTCTCTCCCTTCAAACAGAATGGCAGCTCCATCCCTTGTGTCTATCTGGAATAGCTAGTCCTGCAACAGGGGTTGGGGCTGGGGGGCTCTGTGTGGCCAGTAAGGGTGCTGGGCAGTACTTCCCTTCTTGTGGCTGGTAAGAACACTCTGCTCCCAGGAGAAGCAGCAGGTCGTGGAGGGCATCCATTGGGGCTTTTCTGCCCTGCAAGAACACCCCAGGAAGCACTGACGTCAGAGGAACTGGTATTTTGCCAGCACCTTTTTTCTCCATGCCCTGGGCTAGGTGCCATACAGAAGCCTCCTTTAATCCTCACCAGAGCCCATGAGAGTTCATCATTGCCTCAGAGAAGTTAAGTCATGGGCTTGAGGCCACACAGCGTGCAGGGGACAGGGCAGCATTTAAATCCACTCTACCTAATTCTGAAACCCAAGCTCTGTCCTCTGGGCCATGCTTGTCCCCACCCCCGTCCCTGACCTGCCTGTCCCAGCTTCCCCCACCCCCCACCCCCATTCCTCCATTCTGGTTCTATAGATGTGAAACACTCCTCATGCAACAAGTGACTCTGTTGTTCTAAAGATGGATGTGTGGGCTTTCTAATAATACATTACAACCAGCCTGACTGGTTTGGTGGGAGGATTAGCAGGAAGTGGGTGTTCAAAATGCATATTCCCCCACCCTTCAGAGACCAAATGGAATCCACAGAGGCTCCTCTTGTTGGCCCCAGCATGCCTCATTAGCTATTTATGCTCTGCAATTGCAAGAGCAATGACAAGCCATGGAGCAGCAGAGCTTTTGTGCAAAGAGGCTACTGGGAAGAGGGTCAATGGGTGGGCTTGGTGGGAAGCAGGGTCTGGAGAATTCATCCCAGGGAACCATGGGAGCCCACTTGAGGGAACCCAGGGTCTACTCTTGGCCCGCAAACCCTCTTTCTTTGCCACAATTTTCTTAATTCATAATAATTCCTTTTGCTGAGGCAATCATGACCGTTGGTGATGTGGGAGAGCTTATGAGAGGGCTTGATGGTAGATTACTCTCTTAAATAATTACCGGAGAGCCTAATACCTTCAAATCTCGTGCTCAAAGATGAATGCCACTCTGGGATGAAATACCGATGTGCGGTTTCTATTATGCCTGACCTCCTTAGTATATTTAAGCACTATGTGATCAGAATTTTCCTCCCCTCTTCCCATTATAGCTGTCAACAGGAACAGCATTTGCCCATGGGACAGTTGTTGAGTACCTGCTAGGAGTCCAAGGGTGGAAAATTCATGACCCCTGCTCACTGAGGTTATGTTCTGATCAACAACATTAACTGAGTACCTACTATATGTGGGGTGTTGGACTAGGGACTGGGGAAAAAGGAGCTAAGACCTTGATGAGATTATAGCCTAATGAGGAGAAGGATTCCCAGACAGATCATTCCAACCTGCTCTTCATAGGTCAAGAGATAATAAGAGCAGGAGGCAACAGCAGAAATTCACTAACCTGAGGTTTGGGAGAAAGTTTCCTAAGCCAGGTGATGGCTGGATTAAGTCTTAAAGGATGAGTTAGTGTGATCCAGATGAAGAAGGGTGGGAAGAACACTGTGCAGAGGAAAGAATAGAATAGAATAGAACTCATGAGCCAGCATGGGGTGTTGGAAAGCTACAAGCTACTCTCCTAGCATCATCATTAGTGTATAAAGCATGAGGCAGGGAGCTCTGGGATGAAACAGGAGAGGCAGATCCAGGTCATGTTTAGGCCTTATCTGCCAGGCTCAAAGTTAGGAATTTGTTGTTGTGATGAGGAGCCAATGAAGGCTCTCAAGCAGGAGAATCTTGGTGGGTTTCCTCTTAGGTGGGCTACTCCAGATACCTCTGTGGTAGGAGAATGGATATGAAGGCCTTGAGCCTGGAGGCCAGGAGAAACAGTTGTGGTCCAAAGTATAAGAAATAATGAGGACTTCAAGTAGAGAATGATAGCGGGGAGCTACAGGGGAAGATCAATTCCAGAAAGGTTTAGAACTTAAAATCAGTGATATATGATAAATGAATGGAGGGACAGGTAGGGTGGTGCAGAGTAGGAGTAGGTGAGGCAAAGGGCGGAGTCTGGAATGCCCCCCGCCCCCGTTTTTGTACTGCACAGAGTGAATAGAGAAGAGTGAGGAGAGATGAGAGTTAGCTAACTCGGGTATATGATGAATCTGAAGTTCCCCTGGGACCTCTAGCTGGAGATGTTCAACAGGCAGTGGAAGGCATGCAGCTGAAACCAAGAGAAGCCAGGCCTGGAGATAGCAACTGAGAGTCAAGGACTCCCAGGCAGGGAATGATCGATCACCTGGCATGTCTTCTAAGGAAAGCACATAGAGAGGGGTAAGGAGGCAGGGATGGGAAACTAAAGAAAACCAAATTTTAAGGGTGGGCAGAGGAAGAGGAGTCAAAGAAAGAACTGGGAGTCCATGGTGGGAAAGGTAGAGAAGAGACCAGGATAGATAAGTCTCAGGGATGTCAACGGAGAAAAGTTTCATAGAGGTCCCGGGGCTGGAAGGGGTGTCCTTTAGGCTCAGTAAGGTCTGGTGCTGATAAAGATCCAATCCTGATAAAAATACGGCCTATGCAACATTTCGGCAAAACGCACATGGGTATGCTCAGACAATGAAGAGAACACACTGCCAAGCAGACCCTGCACCCCAACGAGGCCAAGAAGGGGCGGGAACGGCTCTCAGTCTAGCCTGAAGAAGGGCTCATGGGTGCCCAGTCAGCAGAGAACACCAGATAGCTGGAGCATGTGATAGCTGTCCTTCCTGAAATCAGAGACACAACTGTAGCAGCAATGCGGCTCAGCTGGACAAAGTTCACATTTTTGTTTTGCTTTCCCTCCCGCCATCCTCCCCTCTCCTCCCTCCTTGCCTTCTTTACTTTTCCCTGGATTCTTCATCTAGTCTTATTCTGACTCTTCCGTTAGAAGACTGGGGGAAATCACCAGCAACAATTGGATTAATGAAGACCTGTCAAAGGAAGGAAGTTACTAGTGGAGAAAGAGCAGGAATCTTTTTACCGGAGAAAGGTGCATGAAACACAAAATGAGGGAGGCTAGAATAAGAGAGCCCAAGCAGCTTTGCTCTCTAGTCTTGGTTTCCCATTGTCCCTGAGTTTTCAAGCTGGTGGTTGGCTCAAACATACCAGACGTTAATGGCCAGAGAAAACAGCGTTTGGCAGCACAATGAAAGTTTGCCTGATGAGAAAATCGTGAAAGATCTGGCTTGGGGAAGATCTCAGCACAGGGCATGATGATACTTGAAACCCCACTGAGGGATGAGATGGGCCCAACTTTCAGACTCTCTGAGCCTACAAAATCTAAGGCTTCAGGCTCCAACCCCCATGAACAGAACAGGAAGTTACAAAATGAGATAAAACTGCACATTAGAAGAAAGACTTAAACAGGCACCTGTATTCCTGTCCCTATCAGAAGTACATGCTTTTGAGCCGGCCCTCTTTCCCTATCTCCACCTCTTCAACACCCCTCTCCTTCAGTGTCCAGCTCAAGTGGTATTTCCACTTTGAAGTCTTTCTGGATCTTTCAGGTTGCAGTCAATTGCTCCTTTTATGTTCGTGGTTGGCCATGTTGATGGATTTCTATTCCTGGTGCTCATCTGTTTCGCTCCATACGGTTGGCCCCTTGAGGGTCTGGCCTTTGTCTTGTTCACCATTGTATGAAGGCAATGTAACACCATGGCTACATATCTGGGCTCTGGGATCAGACCATCTTGATGAAGTTCTAGAACCTAGGTGAGGTTCGGTGGGCTGAGGTCCGGAGCTGATGACCAAGAAAGAATTCTTGAGACATCTTTGGTGCAAAATGGTGGTTTATTAAAGCACAGGGACAGGACCCATGGGCAGGAAGAGCTGCTGCCCCGGGTTTTGAGGGATGGCAGGTTGCCGTTCGGGGGTGTGAATGGATGGGAGATTCTTGGTGGGGTGTTATGATCCTGCTGTCATTTACATTCCCTTCTATCTCAGCCTCCTCCAGTTTATGGTGGGGAGGGAGACATTAGGGCTTCAGGAACTGAGAGTTATTTGCCTCTGGAAATTTGTGCTATTGATAAGGTAACCTCCCTGTTTAGGTCTCTAGGACATCTGTAGAGCAAGGGAGATTCCTGTTCTGCAGGATTGCGATCCCTGCAAGTTAACTATTTATCGTTTTATGGCAGTCAGGGGTGCCTGAGGAATGTTACACATATGGAGGGGAGCTGGTGGAGAGGGGTGCAAGGCGCCAGCTTTTGCTTTGTCTTCAGCCAGCCTCCTGCTCCCTCATGAATCTGGGTTCAAATCCTATCACCTTGAATGCTTATCCCACTGGAATTAGTCTGACTAACTAGCCTCTATAAATCTCAATTTCCCTATCTGTAAGATGGGATGGCAGTAGGACCTAACTCCTAGGGCTATGTGAATGACATGTGATGATTGTATGTCTGGCACATCCTAAGAGCTCTATAAATCTTAGCTATTGCTAGAATGAATCATTACTTGCAATTCCACAATGCTCAATACATGACTAGCTCTCTGTAAGACCTTATTAACCTCAACTCCATGACCCCACTGGCCCTCCTGTCCCTTGAATAGATGTTCTTGTAAGATTATACTTTGGCTAAATCATGAATGGGATCCTCCAAAGACAGTTAACTCTAACAACACTCTAGAGAATGGTCAGAGTTTTCTAGATTCTTGTTTTGAAAAAAAAAAAAAAAATCAAGACCACCTCGCCTTCTATTGTTTATGAGACTGATACATAATCTGTCTTTCAACCTGAGAATGTCTGGCTATGGAGATCTGACTAAGCACTAGGTAATGGTTAACTAGCTAAACCACCTCACACTCCTAATTATCTCCATTTCACAGATCCAAATGTTGAGGCAAGACGACTTGCTCAGTGTCTCCCAGCCAGCCAATGGCAGGAACCAACTGGTTCCCACTGGACCTCCATACTGACTGTTTTTAGAAGAGTATCTTTATAATTAGCACTTACTCTTCTGCCACTTGAAGCAAAACCCATCTCGTACTGCAAAGCTCACTTCCTCTGGGACAAGAGACTGCCAGGGTTCTTAACCATGGAGGAAGGAGCTGTCCTCAGAGCAGGCTGGCGCCCATGGATTATGCGTCCCTGGTTTGTGTTATTTCAAGTAGCACACATCTACCTGAGCTCTAGATGAATGAGCTGAGGAGGAAAACGTGACTAAAACTCAGGGAGAATTTCATGCTTTCAGAACTTGAAAATTCAGACAATACACCCCCTCATTTTATTGTTGAGACAATGAAAATAAATTGCGTGACTTGCCCAAGGGTTATGCAGTTTTAGAAAAGTGAGTACAAAAGAGCTCTTTCAACAATCCTGTATTGCTCAGTGTCCCTAGGTTGGATGGCAGCCAACCACGATTTACCCAAACAGCAAGGCTCCCCGAACTGGGGGGACCAAAGCTTCCTCCACATTTACCTTTGACATATGGAAGGAGTAGAAATAATGTTGGTACTAGAATTAAGCTAATGTGTGTTCATATTCAGCTCTCCACTTCTTAGCTGTGTGACCTCAAGTTATGTCACTTAACCCCTCTGTGTCTTCATTTCCTCCCCCATTCAACTGAGGTTAATAACAGTACCTACCTCACACAGTTGTGCTAACCCCTGGAAGGGTTAGCGCTTTATGTAGGAGTTACTCTTACTCAATTATTCCCTGCTACTCTTTTTACAGAATAACAAAGTGATTTGGAGGGAGGGAAAGGAAGGACACGTCCGGCAGTAGCAGATGGGTTTAAGGGACCTCAGCATCTGAATTGTTCTGGGGTTTGAGTCAACTGGAGATACCTTCTTTCCTAGTCCTTGTTTTGTGAGAATATGGGAACATCCCTGGCCACCCCAGTGACAACACACTCTACAAAACACTCCAAATCAATCTCCAGACAGCAGTGGTGGGAACACCACCTGAGCCTGTTAGAAATGCAAATTATTTTCGGTAGCGCTCCCCCAAGACCTATTGATTCACAGCCTGGGGGTGGGGCCCCAGCAATGTGGAGTAACAAGCCACCCAGCTGATGTTGATCAGCTCTAGAAGCTGTAATAGCGTTCTGTCTGTGCTCCTTGATCCCTCGGGGAAAGCACGAGGATTTAACCCAGGCAGAGATAAATTTCACCTGCAATCATTTATCATCCCACATTCCTCCTTAAGAAAGGTCCTAAAGAGGGACAGATGGGCCTTGATGAAAACAAAGGGAAAAACATGAAGTTTCTGCAGGTAAGAAACCCAGGTCATATTTCTCTTTATATTAGCTTTCCGCAATCCCAAACCATCTGCCTGGACCATCTCGGATTTACTAGCCCATCACTTCCAAATGTATTCCTACTACTCCCAGCACAGCAGTAATGGGAGAAAGGGCAGACGGTTTCCCCTCTTTCTTTTTCCGCAGATTTAAAATGAAAAATTTCATAGAATAAAAACCATGAAAGATTTAAGAAAGGGAGAGAGAAGCATCCGTAAAATTTAAGGGTATTGAATTGTCTCTTTTAGCTTCCTAAGGGCTCCTCATTGTGCTGTCTCCTACCCCTAACCCAGAATGGCCATTTCATACCTCTCTTCTCTTCAGTCCTCCTGCAGGTCCCCTCCTCCCCGCCACCTCCTGCCCCAGTCTCAGATGATTATCTTGCTGTATCCTTCAGAGAAAATAGGAGTCAGCAGATAGTACTCATCTTTCCATTCCCAAAACTACAGGCTATACTCACTTGTGCCCTTTTTCTCTGCCTCCCTTCCTGATACGGAGGATGAGCCCAGCTCCCATCAAAGGGCAACCCCTCTGTGCCCTGGGTCCATGGGATCCATCTGGATCTCGCCTGCTGCTCGAGAATGCCTCTGCCAGCCAGCATCCACTGTCCTCCACCCACCAGCCCCCCCTTCCCCGCCTTCTTTTATCCCTGTCAGCATGCAGCCCACAGGCAGCGTTTGCTACTTTCGAGGGGAAAGCCTCTCTCAGCCTTACAGCCTCTCCAGCTCCCACCCCAGGTCTGTTTTCCCTTCTTAGCAATCTTGCCGGAAGCACTGTCTGGAGTTACTGATCTGAGATTTGCGGTGTCACGAAAGGAATACGATGTGGTTCCCAGCACAACTTAAAGCCCGGCTGCCACTTTCTAGCAATGTGGCCTTGGGCGGGTTATTGATTCTCTCAGTGTCTGGGTTCCTCCTCTGTAAAACGAGGGTGATGTTAGAATCTGCATAAAACGACCTGAGAACTTTGTGAATTAATACGTATAGAGCACTTAGCAGACCCTTACTGTAAACCACGATTTTGTCCCCTCTATACCAAGGTATTGCTTCTGTTAGTGCCAAACCTAATGTGGACTTCTCTGTACCTATTTTCGCAACAGCATTCAATGCAGATGTCCCACTACCTACTTTTGGATTTCTTTTCTTGGTTTCCATGATACTACACTTTCCTGATTTCACACCCTCCTTCCTCTGTGATATTGGTGTGGTCTCTTGGGGTTCACCTCTGCTTTTCAATGCCTAGTCCTGGTTTGGGATGGTTACAAGTTCCTCTGCTGCCCCATGCAACTGGAAATCAACCAGGATCTTCCTCCGGGAACCTGCTCTGGTATGAGGACTTTCAGTCATTTCTGATACTTGATGATTGGTTCTACTCTGCTAAAAAGCCTCAGGGTCCAGGAACAAAATATAATGGTATAGGGACAATCATCCTTTAAAGGGGCTGGCATCAGCTTCGGGATTGGGGTAGAGTCCCATAAAGATGCTAAGGTAAGTCGTGTACTAGCAAGTGCTCTGTAGGAAGATGGCCATAATGGGCCACCCTTCCTGGAAATAGCCTCAGTGCCTAGCAGGATTCCCCCATATGCCTGCTTCTCATTCTGCTCAACCTATTATCCTGTCGCATCAGAGCAAGATGGAATCCAAGCAACATGCACGACTCAAACACCTCATAATCTCTGTGTTTAAGTACCTAATACAGTGATTCCCAAAGTGAGGCCAAAGGACACTGATACAGCAACAAAATTTTCCCCCGAAGAGTTTTGTAGTCAAGCAAGTTTGGAAGTGCTGAATCTTATTAGGCTGGATCATATGAAATTGTCAATGTTCCATTGTTTCTGATCTACAGAAATGGTAATTTCAAAAGGCTCAACCTAAAATGTACTCTTCTGGGACATTCATTTAGGCATAGTAGCATATTAAAGTCCTAAAGGTAAAGAAATCTGTTTGATTATGATTGATGCAATGTTATGAAATTGTAATCCTTCTGAAAATAATACTTATTAATAAACATCAGGACACACTTTGGGAGTCTAGGGGCCAGAGTAATTAGGAAAGAACAGAAGTCATGAATAGAAAAAAGCACATTAACGTGGGAGCTAATATAATACCACACCAATATCACAGAGCTAGGGAGCAGCATCAGGGCTGAGCAAATGCACAAGAGGAAAAGAATAGGCTGGTATTTTCCATCCCGGGAATGCCCGCCCAGCTTTGATATTCAAAGTCCTATTTTTCAGACCTTCCCCTTATACATTAATTCTTCCCTGATGAACCTTCTTCCAAATAGACTTGTTTGTAACTGACACCTGCCCTTTGCTTCCTCCTAAAGTAGAGGGAGGACTCATGAGGTGACATCAATGGCTCACCCCATATTCCTCAAGTGACAAATACTAAATAATCATGGGTATTATTTTGACTGCCCTCTCATTACTATAATTATTAATTAGTTCATCTTTTCCGGGTATATCATCGTCCTGGCTCAGGAGTGTTCATCTAATTTGCTTACAACAGTGAGGTGAGTTCAGCTAATCTGGACACGGGAATGAGTCTCAGCCCGGCAGCTGGTGCCCCAGGGAGCATCTCACATACGCTCTAGAAAGAAAGTGGGCACTTAGCCAGGTTTGAATTTTTTGCTCTCTGGGCGCCAGAGCCAAATGCCCCTGACAGAGGATGAACTCCCTGGACAGGGCAGATTCGGGTAGAAAAGAGTACACGGGCTTGGCCAGGACTAAATCCTCAGGGGCTTCCATCCTCCCCAACCCCTGTCCCACTGTCTGGAGTTCTTCCCCTGAGTCATTTGTATGCTACCTAATGCCCATCACAGTGACCAACCCTCCGTGGAGTGACGAGGTTTCTGGACATTTGTCAGCCCCTGCGGTCATCCAGCAGGTGTTAGGGGCAGGCAGGTATTATCTAATATTCTGGGGAAGAGGAGGAGAGTTGATAGTAGGGTGTTGCTTCCCTAGGAGAGGAGAGAGTTCATTAAAGTTATTAATTGTAGCCTGGCGGGACTTAAGTGACCTTAAATGGGGCCCTGACAGTTTTGTGTCCTGTGATGGAAGACACGGCCCACAGTGGGCATGCTTACAAAAGCAGTGCTTAGCCTATCGGGGGCATCACTACAAACATTTGGTCGCCAGGAAGGGTAAAAACCAGCCTTTTGGATTTCTCATGATGTAACTCAAAACAAAAGCCTTTGATTTAAGGATGCTGAAAGAGCAAACACGGGTAAGGCTTGAACAGGCCACATGGTCTCTCAGATCCTCACCTCTCATTTGTCTTCTACCCGTAGAAGTCAAATGACCTTCGTAATATTTGGGGAGCTCTGGGAGCGGCAGGATGGGAAGGGGCACGGATGCTGCCACTTCTCTTCGGCTGCATGATAGAAAGGAAGAGGGTGGGATTAGAACCAGAGGGACCTGACTCAGCTCCCCTTTCCAAATCTATACTGTGTAATATGCCGGTCACTTAATTTCCCCTGTTAAGTAAGGACAACAAATGGACAGCCCCAAACCTCCTTGGGGATCAAAGGTAATTAGGCACAATAGATTATCATAACAGTGACATTGACCGCAACACATAGCTCTCTTGCATTACTTACATGTCTACATCTTTCATTAGAAGTTGCCTCACCCATTTGAAGAAGATAACTTTTATTTTTTATTAGTTTTTTTTTTTTTTTAATTTACTTGACAGAGCAAGCATACGTAGGCAGAGAGGGGCAGGCAGAGGGAGTGGGAGAAGCAGGCTCCCTGCTGAGCAGAGAGCCCGATGCGGGGCTGATCCCAGGACCCTGGGATCATGACCTGAGTTGAAGGCAGATGCTTAACCAACTGAACCACCCAGGCGCCCCAAGAAGATAACTGTTAAAAAGCACCAAGACCCATATACCGGGGACTTTAAAATAGGCAGAAATATTAAAAGCAACGGTCATACAGGACTTACCGTTCATTTCCTTTTGAGTTACATCATGAGAAATCCAAAAGGCTGGTCATACAGGACTTACCGTTCATTTCCTTCAAAGAATCTGTCCATGTTAGGGATGTAGCCCCACACTGTGGCTCTCTCAGTCAATTCTGGTGGCAGCCTTCTTGTGGGATCACCTTACACTCCCACAACCTTATAATCATGGCCTCCTGTATTGGGTTCTTCCTGTGTCAATACAGTTCCACAAGTTCTGCATACATTACTGATTAATTTAACAAGTATTTATTGATCATCTTTTTTGTACTTGGTGCCAGAGTCCCTAGGGTTACAGTCATGTACCAGCATCACTCAGAGTACAGATGAGAAGAGACAGATAGATAAGCACATAATTAAAAACAGTACTCGACATGCCATTGCAGACCAGTTTCAGAACGCTTTGAAATCGACTTCTAATCCAGTGTTGGTTATTAGAGAGCATCCGAAGGTGGCTTCTGAATGGGTATTAGTGAAGCAAGGAGAAGTGGGAAGAACATCCAGGCCAAGTGCAAGGTCCACAGGGTGAAGCAGGTGGGAAGGCGAGTGGGAAGGGAGAGCCGGGGCCAGAGCGGCCCCTGGAGAGACCAGCGCGGGCTAGATCTAACCTCAACAAATGAAGAGGTTGGCTTTTATCCTCCCATTCTGCAGCTGAGTAAATTCAGGCTTAGGGTGCTGTGAGAAAGTAAAGGGAGAGGTTTGGGGGAAAGGCTAGAAGATGTGCAAAACCAGCAGAGGAGATCAAATCACCTATGAGAACGGTTTTCAAATGAGTGAGAAGACAGCATGAGGTCAGGAAGCCCCTGGTTAACGGCAGGACTGTGTGAGGCCCGTTACTGATCCTTTCTGCAAGGGACCGTGAATTTCACTACTTAACCATTATCACAACTGTTAAATATAATATACACAAAGGGAGTTAAAAGCAGATTCTAGATCTATCTGTCTCCGAAGTCTATACCCTTTCCTAATTTAGAAAGAAATTTATTTTATTGTTAATGCTAAGAATAAGTGGTTGGAGCAACTGGAGAAGTCAGGGTGCCCCGGGCTGGTGGCCAGGTGACTCTGATGAGGTCAGTCCCTTTAGGTCCAAAGACTTGATGGCTATACTGTGTCAGAGCCCAGCTCCCCAGGAGCCTCAATGTCAAAACCTCAAAAGCCATGTTCCGCTGTCTTTCTTTAAAAGTCCTTCGAAATAAAACTATGTCAGCAAAGAGGGATATTGGTATGAGAAGAGGTGTTTTGATACTGTAAAGCTATCAGGTTCTTGGTCCTTTTGTACTTTTTTCCTTAAACAGGTCCCCCCAAACTTCTGTGCTTAAACTGTAGGAGAAGATTAAAATTTTAAAAGTTTTGGGGTGCCTGGTTGTCTTCGTTGGTGGAACGTGTGACTCTTGATTCTAGGGTTGTGGGTTCAAGTCCCACACTGGGTGTAGAGATACTTAAAAATAAAATCTTGAAAAAAAACTTCAAAAGCTTTTGACCATGACCAAAACTGGGGGAAAAAAGAAAAAGATATTGGGTTACGGACATTGGGGAGGGTATGTGCTATGGTGAGTGCTGTGAAGTGTGTAAGCAGGATGATTCACAGACCTGTACCCCTGAAACAAATAATATATTATGTGTTAATTAAAAAGAAAAGAAAAGATAAATCTGGCTGTTTTCTCATGTTTCCAGGTTGTCATTTTCTCATAGACAAATTCCTAGATCAACAAAATGCTCGATTTTCATAGATTTAGCAAATAGGTAATTATCGTTGCCCTAATACTGACCCCAACGTATTCCATTTATTCTAATAAAGGTGTTACCTGAATGCAAATGCTAATTTTCCAAGGCAAAAAATATGGGGTCTATGAGAGAATCTGTTTGATATGTGTATAGAGGATCTTGCTAGCTTCCTACCCTTAAGGCAAGTACAATTGTAAAGTAGTAGGTTGCAAGATGCTGGGTTTTCTCTGGCAATTCCCCAAAGAGGCCAAACTGTGAAGGAAGTGTTTTTTATTTATCTGAAAATTCTGGGGGCTCCTGGTGCTGCTTCCCACCTGGGCTTCCTAGAACTGAGGCTGTTCTCAAGCCATCGTGCCCGGCAGGTGTGAACAGCCGATCATGTTAGGAACACATCTGCTCACTTAAAATGAAGGCAAACCAGTTGTGGGTAACTAGCCCGTATGCACTGGGTCCCCTCTCTGACTCTGCCAGTGTAAACCACTGACCCATGAAACTGTTTTAACTGTTTCTGTTTTAATAGCATCACATTGAAAGACTGTTCACTCACTGTCGGAAAGACAGGTCAAACCTGAAGAAAATAGTGGTTTCTTTGCAAAACGTGTTTTCCTTATTTGTTTTACTTATGCAATGTGGGATTAGTGTGGAAACTTTGGGAAATACAGAAAAGCATGGAAGAAAAAAATATCAAAATCCGTATCCTCTCTAACTGAGGGATAATCAATGTTATTGTGTCCTTCCAGTCTCTTTCCTCATTATTTGTATTTAATAAATGATATCATACAGTGCATATTATCTTAGAAACTTTCAGGACGCCTGCTTGGTGCCATGGGTGGAGATCCGACCCTTGACCTCAAGGTCATGAGTAGAAGCCCCACGCCAGGTGTGGAGATTACATAAAGAACATGAAATCTTAAAAAAGAAATTACTTTCTTTTTTTCCTTTTTTTAAAGATTGTATTTATTTATTTGACAGAGAGGGATCACAAGTAGGCAGAGAGGCAGACAGAGAGAGAAGGGGAAGCACGAGCACGCTCCCCGCTGAGCAGAGAGCCCGATGTGGGGCTCTATCCCAGGACCCAGAGATCATGACCTGAGCTGAAGGCAGAGGCCCAACCCACTGAGCCACCCAGGCACCCCAAGAAAACTACTTTCTATTTACTGGCTTTGGGAATATGTCTCATATAAATAAATATTCTTGGGTGATGTGATTCTTCACAACTACATAATATCGCCTCTAATAATGAAAATTAATTCATTCACTCAGTTCTCTGTTCTCGGACATGTAGGTTGTTTTCAATGACTAGCCTGCAATTACTGTGTTAATTTTAACTAACCTTTTAGTTGCCATCTCTAAGAATGCATCTTTTTTGTTCTTTAGAATGAGTTCTTAGAAGTAGAATTACTGGGGGCGTCTGGGTGGCACAGTCACTAAGTGTCTGCCTTCGGCTCAGGTCATGATCCCAGGGTCCTGGGATTGAGCCCCACATGGGGCTCTCTGCTGGGGAAGTGGGGGCTGGAATCCTCCCCTTCCCCTGCTTGTGTTCCCTCTCCCACTGTCTCTTTCTCTGTCAAATAAAGAAAATCTTTAAAAAAAAAAAAAAAGAAGTTGAATTACTGGATGGAAGCTTGCTAGGTACATTGTAAGGCTTTTGATACACGTGAACAAATTATCCCCCTCCTCACCCTAAAGTGTGCATCAACTCACACCCCTGCCAGCCATCTAGATTCCCCAAAATAATAATGTCTGCCTAGGCCTTTTCTAGGACCAGCACTAACACTTGCCAATGTTTTGAAAAAGAAAATGTCAAATTTTGTATCTAATGTTCCCACTTTTTCCCATTTCTGAGGCTTTCTTTTTCATGCCTTACCCGCCTTCTTAATTTACTGGCCGACCCTACTGTCAATAAAATATCTAATACTCATTTACACCCAGGTCTCAGTGACTAATGAGATAAAATATTATACTATACATTTTAATCAGGCACAAAACCAAAGGGCTAAATTTCTTATAGGGTTTCACTTTATTATCAAGCTACTGATGGCACAGACTGTGGAGTAGAGAAAGCCCTAGAGGTGGTAAAACAGAGGGTCAGCTGTTCCCCTAACCCCCCAGGGCTGCCCTTTGCCAAGTCTCTCATGTGGAGTGACAGAGGAAACCATGAAATACTCACAGCCTCTTCCTTCTCGACCCAACCCCTCAGGAAAATCTTGGGTGTTTTCTGCTGAGTCTCCCCCAACCCTCCAGCTCATGAAGAATTCAGTGGAGTCAACCCTGCAGAGAACACTGAGAAAGGTCTAAGAGAGAGGAGGGAGGATTTGCTGGTGAGAATAGACTTAAAGTAATGAGGGACAAGAGACCAGGGAGTGGACTTCAGAGAGTTTCAGGGAAATTTCAAGAAGGAAGAGCTTGGGTTAGCTCATAAAGAGGATAGAAGTTGCAAAAGAGGATTTTTTAAAAGAAGTTTTGCTATGCATTGTCCATGTAATGCCCTTGATGTTTTCCTGGATGTCCAATGGTTTCAGTGAAAGTTTTCCATTGGGTTGGTATTTCTTTGATGGTGACACTGCCAAAAACTGGATCACAGGATATTTGGGCTTTCCATAGGTTATAATGAGATCATGTCTTTGGGGGCACCTGGGTGGCTCAGTCAGTTAAGTGTCTGACTCTTGATCTCAGCTGGGGTCTTGATCTCAGGGTTGTGAGATCGAGCCCCATGTGAGGCTCCAAGAGGAGCCTGCTTTTAAAAAAAGATGAAAAAATTTCGTGTCTTTGGAATGAGACAATATTTATGCGTAATAATGAAAAGCTGCTTTCTGAATGTGCATTTATATTTAGCTACTCATTTTAATTATTCATATAAAATCTTTCCCAAAAAGTTATTTAAGGAGAGATAACCCTGAAATAAAATATGGACTGCCATTCAGTTGGGCTGCCTCCTGGACGTATTTTGGCTCGGTAGAAGAAAAATACATTCCAAAATCAGAACAGCTCAGTCTGGTATTTATCAAATGCTTACGATGAGTCAGGCCCTGTGTCTGACACTTAGGGGAATAAATGTGACTGATATATTGATTCAGCATGACCAGTAGGTTCTAATCAAAGCGAAATTTTATTTTTCTCTCTCTCTGACCTTTTAAAGTGCACTCAGTAGGGAAATACATGACGAAATTTCTGAGCGCTCCGATGAAAACTTGGCCTCTTCCCCAGTGGGCTGATGTGCCCGCAGCCCCCCGGTCCTGGGAAGGGGCACTTCTCACATGACTCAATGCTCAGGTCCCCTCCCCTGCCCTCCTCCAAGTATTCTACTGGTGAGGGCTCGTCATGACTCCAGGGTATCTGGCCTGATGGACAAACTTACGTATGTAGGCCTTGCCTCACACAAGGGCAAATGACCTCCAAATGCAGCCCTGTGTTCCTTCTGCCCCCTATGTTCCCTATGTGAACCCCTGTCTCTGTCTCTTTCTCCCTCACTGACCTGTTCTAGACCACATTAAATTTCTCAAGTGTGATTTAGGGTCTAGCTCATGGTGTCTCCAGCACACACCAACTGTGTGCTTGGTGCATTGATGATGCACAGGAGTTATGTCCTCAGAAACAACCTCACGAATCTGAGCCCCTTTTATATCCTTCATCTGATTGAGGTGTCTCAGAATCATGGAACTGGCTATCAATGCTCCCCTTTTAAAAATCTGCAGAGAGGCGTGGGATCTTGCTTTGGTATTCTGTCTCTATTGTATCTTGGAGCCCCAGCTGAAACTTTCAACTCAACGTCCTATGATGCAAAAAGGACCAGAGACAGTGCCTGCTATTGAGAAGTTTGGTGGAGGCCAGAGGAGACACAAATGTGTAAACAGATCATTTCAATGTGATGTGACAAGCATCGGGACAGAAACGTGTACTGGGGACAGCAAGGACACGGAGACAGCTTCTGATACAAATGGTCGCCACTTTCCCTCAAACATTATCTGGAGGAAAGCCATACGCAAAAGAATGAGGAGTCCATGTGGCTTACATGGGAGCTCAAAGAACGTGGTGTTCGCCTGGGAACCTCATGCTTCACAACAAAAGCTACTGAGGTGTCCTCCCATTGCCCAAGTGCCTGGCGAAATGAAAAAGATGACAGGTTTGCAGAAATAGCGTGTAATTGGTTAAAGTAGCTAGGAAGAGGATCCTTTTCTAAGTGTTTGAAAGGAGGCCCAGAAATCATGGCAGCCCAATGTAAAAATAGTAATCCTCTCGGAATCTGCCTTGAGATAGTGGAGACACGGGGCAGGTTCTGGGGCCAAGGCGGCTCCGTGACATCTGTGAACGCAAAGGAGATGTCTCCCCACGCACAGCCCCGGCTGCCAGCGGTAGAGAAGGCCAATAAACACCCTTGTCCTCTGAATCTACCTTCTCATTCTCTGCACATTCTCTCCCCTCCAATTCTTTCTTTTCCTTCGCAATAAATAGCTCATCGAACTTTCTCAGCCCCCAACCCCAACCCAAAACCTGGCGATACACAATTCTCAGGAAAATACTGAACAGCTAAGAATGAGCTTGCTTGTCCAAGGCTGCTGAGGCAAGAGGAAAGGATGCTGTGAGCAGTTCGGGCCTCCACTGAAGCTTATGCTTCTGAGTCCAGAACCCCGGAAATGTCCCATCCAGCTGTCCAAACAGGTCCAATCCACTTCCCACACTGAGAACACCCCACCATGGCCACACGTCCACAGGCCAGTTATGTTTTTAGTTATTTTAACTCTTGTCCCTCCGAGCCATTGACAGCCCAGAAATTCAAGTCCTTATGAATCCATACTACCCCTTTCAGACCTCTCATACATGTCAAACCACTGTTCCCATTTTAGGAAGGATCGCCCCCACAACCCGAGACCATTTAGAAGAAGTGAAGCAGAATGTCATGTCCAGGGTATCCCCAACCCCGTTAGACTCGGACTCCTCTGGCAGCCTCTGGAAACCTCCTCTGGGAGAATGGTGCTGGCTTTCACTGCGTAGTAGGAAACCCGGCCGGATGGAGAAGTTCCTACATCTCCACCAGTCATCCCTGCCTCTTGTCTTCTGCAGCCCTTTCCCACCCCGGTCTGCACTGCCCCATCCCCAAGGCCATCCTGAGTTTCTTCTCAGCTCTGGTGGCCACCGGAATGGTCCTATTTGACTGAAATGTGATCTTCCATCCTTGATTTGGGGCAGAGATGCCTAGAAAGGGGGAAGAAACTAAGAAGCTATTATAAATATGAAACAAACAAGGCTAGTTTCTTATCCTGACTTCTGAAATCTAAGTCAAGGTCGATGTGGCTGGTGCAGCTTTAAGGAATCTGACATCACTTCCTTTTCTCATCTCCATCTAGCCTCCTGAGAAACAAAGCTAATCAGTTTCTAGACCAAGGGATAAATCGGGGAGGCATTTCCCCCAGGCCTGGTAGGATTCTTGGTCTTCAACAGAATCTGCTTCTAACTGTCCCCGCAGGAGACCTTCCTCTCCTGACTCCACCCTCCACCCCTTTGACCTGGAGAACAACCCAGTTTGTAATCACCATCACCCTCTTCTGCACGTGGGCCCTGGCCTCATGGGAGAGGAAAGGATTATAATATTTTTAGATCCTCTGCTCTTACAGGCCAGACTCTATCCTATAGGTGTTATATATATACTACGAAGAAAGTCACCAAGGGAAGAAGGTCATTCCCTCCCTGGCCTTCAACTATTTCTCCCCTGAATTCAGAGCATTAAAAAGATGGTAATGGTACCCACTAATGCCCCACCAACCAGCAAGTAATTCAAAGTACCAAAGGTACAAAACCTTAACACACACACACACAAATGTATATACAAGTTAAAATTAAACCACTTCCCTCCAGCGTTCCTGGTTGAAGGACACACTGAAACTTAACTGATCTCTGGTCCCATTGTGAGTGTTGGTTAGGGGTAGGAGGGACGGGTTGCCCTTCCGGCTGTGCTGATGCCACAAGGTCATGCTCACAAAGAACCCAGGACTGCCTGGGCTTTAGGCGCTGCCCAATAAAGATTGCTTTGGCCCATCTCTGGACGTTCTGCTAGCT
The DNA here is from genome assembly GCF_011764305.1 of Mustela putorius furo. NCBI lineage: Eukaryota > Metazoa > Chordata > Mammalia > Carnivora > Mustelidae > Mustela > Mustela putorius. The sequence continues at coordinate 4,731,817 of NW_025421424.1, forward strand.
TGGACCCCTGTCACTTGTTTCTCTAACTAGTTCAATGTTGCCCGACACGAATTCTCTGGATGACCATGAAGACTGATTCTACCCCGCAGCGGAAGTATAAATCTTATTTTTCCATTTTCGTGGCATCATCTACTAATCTGTCAATCGGGCACGAAGCCTTCATGTTGGGTGCCATATTCCCTCCAAGTCATATCCGTGTCTGTAATATCCGCTGGGCACTAGAGCTATTCTTCCCATCCTGCGTTTCCTGTTCTCTCAGCACACTGAAGATATCATTCCATCATTTTTTTCTGGCATCCCTTGTGGCTTCAGAAAGCAAGCTATTAGTTTGTCATTCCTTTCCGGGTAAATGTCTTTTCTCTCTTCTCGCTTCTAGGACCATTTTGGTCTTTGCTCATCAGAGGCATTATGAAGTCACCGGTAGCTTTTATTAGCCCTACTTGAGCTTCACTGAGCTTCCTGAATCCTCATCAATACTAAAAAAATACATCTTACATCAATACTAAAAAAATACTCAGTCTTCTCCTCGGGTATTGCCTCTCTCTCCCTTTCTTTACCTCCGATCAGATATATCTTAAAATTTCTCATTTTGGCCTTGGAGTGTCTTACCCTCTTTTGCACATTTTTCATCTTGTTGTTTCCCTCTACCGCCTCATGTGACAATTCTTCAATTCTCACTCGTGCTTAACCGAGTCTCCCCTCCAGTTGTATGCAGTCGTAACTTAAGAAGCTTCAGTGATTTGTTTTTCGTTTCTAGACACTCTGTATGGCTGTCTTTCAAACCTTTATCCGGTCAGATTGCATCTCTTGCTCCTTCCTCAAGCATCTCATTCCCTCCTTCCTTCATTTGAACACACTGAAAAGCCTTATTTTATATTCTGTACTCCGTGTTTTCAGTATCTGACATCTTTTCACTCCAAATCTGCTGCTTGTTTCTACCAGTTCTTATTCATGGTAACTTTCTCCTTGTGATTTTTTAAAAAAATTTATTGATTTATTTGACAGAGAGAGACACAGCAAGAGAGGGAACACAAGCAGGAGGAGTGAGAGAGGGAGACGCAGCCTTCCCGTGAGCAGGGAGCCTGATGTGGGACTCGATCCCACGGCTCCAGGATCATGACCTGAGCTGAAAGCAGATGCTTAACGACTGAGCCACCCAGGCACCTCTTCCTTGTGATTTTTTATTACAAGCTTATATAGTTGGGGGAATTTCAGTAGATGAAATCCGTTGAGGCTTGGACTGAGAGCATATATCTTCAGAGAAGGTTTGCCATTGTTTCTATGAAGACTTGGTCCATTAGCAATGAGGAACCCTTTCCACTTGATTCTTTAGTTTAGGTTCCTTGGGAACTGGAGGCCTTGTGAAATCAGGACGCAGACCTGCTTGACAACTGGCTGGTATACACACCATCTCAGGGTAGGGTTGCTTTCTCTTCCCCCGAAAACCGAGACCAGATGAGGTGGTCATGCTTTGGAGGAACAGGGGTCCTGGATTATGTGAATCTCCAATTCAGAGTCCCCAGCTTCTGTGGCCCCTTAGCTTTGTCACTATCTTCTGCACACTCTTAGGTTGGTAACTTTTGGCCACTGGAAGTCATGGACAACCACTGTGCGCAGTGCAGTGCTGCCTCCTACCTGTCTGGATTCAGGAGTTTCCTTCGTTTTTAGCCTTTGACTCTGCAAACTTCTACTCTCTTGCCAGCAAAACCAGTTTTCAAAAAACACGTGGGCGTTTTTTGGTTTGATTCAGCATGCAGAGCATTTTTAAAGTAAGATTGTTCTTTTTTAAAGGATATTTCTAGCCACTGTTGCTGGAAATTTACATTTTCCTTTCCCAACAAGTTCCGTTTTCTTATTAGAGGGACACCTCTATTTTGTAAGTCACTCGCAGAAAGAGATGACGGAAAGGACCCAAGTTCAACAAGTTATCACGCACAGCTGTTACCGATTAATTCCACCTCCAGGTTCGCTTCCTGTCCTCTCCCCACATCCCACCAGCTAGGTCTTCTATTCCCAGCCCTCCCAGGCAGTGCGTTAGAATTCATGGCACCAGCAAGATTTCATAGACCCTAATTTTTAAAAAGATTATCTTCCTTTAGAGAGGAATATAAATGATAATTTCTCCCATAAAAGGCTCCTTGAAAGCTAAAACTGCATTAGTTTCCCTTAGTAACACAGCATGGATATTTGATTTATTCATTAATTTAACAACTTTTAAATACTATGCGCTAGGTACTCTGAGGGAGGCCTTCTCCAAGGCGAAGCATTTATTCAACAAACATTTATTAAGTCCCTACCATGTTCTAAGAACTGGAAGAACAGCAGGAATAAAACGCAGAGGTAAGAAACAGCCTGGCATCTTTAGAGGCCCAGAGTAGTTTAGAAGAGTTGAAACATGGAAGTAGGGGGCCAGAAATGGGGCAAGAAATGGAAAGACGTATCCACACATTTATGTAAATTCTTCTCGAGCTTGTATTTGTGTTGGAACTGTTTAAACTTTCAGAATTCATACACGTTCCTTACTTTTTATGTTCAAATCAATATTTTATATTTAGATTTAAATTTTAAGCTTTTACTAAAATATGGTATTTGAATATGTAGAAGTCTACATCAGAAGATAAAACAGAAATTTTGTGTCTCCTAGTAGTTCTGTAACCAATTAATCCCTGGGTTAGTGCCAAGCCCTGGGCCAGCCATGGGTTAGGGTGGCCCACAGGGTCTGGGGTGGGAGTTAGGGGTGGATACGGGAGAACACAGCAGAACCTTCTTGCACAGAGTATCTGGCTGGGAGTCCTGACCTGGGGGAATGCGGGAACTGTGAATCTACAGGAGAAAGCTGAGACTAATGCCCGGGAAGTCAGGCTGGAGCAGGGGAAAACGACCAAGCAGCCTGGTCCACAATCACGAGGAGGCCTTGAGTTCAAGCCCAGCTCCAGGACACAGGCTGGGTACAGATTCTAGGCTGGAAGACCAGGGAAACTTTGTGTTTGTTACAGATGAACAGGTGCACAGAGGGATTTATAATCTTTGTGTTTGTTACAGATGAACAGGCGCACAGAGGGATTTATAATCTTTTTGAATTTGATAATTAGCATAGAATGTATTATTAGTTTCAGAGGTAGTCAGTGATTCATCAGTTGCATATAACACCCAGTGCTCATTCTGTCAGTGCCGTGCTTCATGCCTGCCCCCCAGTTAACCCCTTCCGACCCTTCTCCCCTCCAGCAATACTCAGTTTCTTTCCTGAGATTAAGAGTCTCCTGTGGTTTATCTCCCTCTCTGGTTTCCTCGTTTCATTTTTTTCTTCTCTTCCCCTGTGTTCCTCTGTTTTGTTGCTTAAATTCCACATATCAGTGAGATCATGTGATAATGGTCTTTGTCTCACAGAGGAGTTTAACTCAAAGATGACTGTGGAACCTGGGGCAGCGTGTGTCTCCCTCCCATCCTTGGAGTGAGCAGCCAAAGCCTGTCGTGTGTGAGAGAGAACAGCCCAGGGTCAGTGGCTGAGGGGCATGGCTCTGGCAGGCCAGGCCCTCAAGGAATGGGTCAAGCTAACTGCCACACGCCCACCTCCCGAGCTTCCTAGGGCCACACCTGCAGGACCACCCGCACCTACACAAGGAGATGTGGGTCCTAGGGGGAGGATTTGTGGTGGAACTCAGGGTCGGACTTTGGGAAGAAAGAACAACGTATCCCTTTTGATTTCCGGCATACACTGGTCTGCTTTTCACTGGGGACTTTCCTGGTATGACTAAAAGAGAGTGAATGAGAGACGCCTTGGGGGCTACAAATATGACATTAGATCCCACTGCAGAACACAGAGACGTCAGACCACCTGACAGGTACGTGTTCCAGTAAAGTTCTGAGGATAACAGATAGACTTGTTTCCGGCTTTCCTAATGACAATGAGCCGATCCCCAGACTAGGATCTCTGAGAGAAGACAGCCCAAGTACTTCTCTGAATCTCTTCCGTGACAGTGCGGGTTTCCTGAAGGCAAGAAAGGAATGAAAAGTCACCACAGTCGTTGTGGCTTTCAGCTATTGAAAAGGGAAGCTAGACTCCAGATCATTCCGTCTGTGCTCCATCCGTCAGAGCCCAGGTCACCATGACTATGGGAGAGGCTTACAGGAAACGTGCTTGCCCCAGAGAGAGACTGCCCTGCCCTCCCCTATCCAGCTTCTCGGTTCCAGCTCCTGCGTCCTCGCCTCCTGAACCCCAGTGCCTGGCCCTCCTCCTCTCTCTCTGTCCCTGCCCTCTGAGGCTCCCCTCCTTGCCTTACCCCCTGAAATCCACTAAGGAAAGAGAAAGAAGAGCACACTCTGGGTTGGGACTTCGGGAAAGGGGTCAGAGACAAGGCAGAGCTGACCCGGGCTCTGAATGGGGCCTGCCTTTCACAGCTAGAGAAGTGGTAGAAAAATGTTATAGGCAGAGGGCAACAGGGGGCAACGAACAGATCCGTTTGCTGAGAATTCACGGCTCCAGAAGGAGAGAGGCGTCGCTTAGATTATATGGGGCCTTTTAGGATAAAATCTGAACTTGATCTACAAGCAATGAGAAAGCACTTAAATTGGAGGATACAGAGAAGGGCTAAAAATAAGAATTAACATTAATAATTTAAAAACAATAATTAATATCTATAGAAAGCATAGTTGTTTCTTTGACCCTAACAGTGATTCTGTGGACATAGTAGTGCTTAATGTGGACATGGAGGATGAATTGCAGTGTCGCTCAATTATACGAGCCCCCTGCTCCCATGAAGGCTTCATTAGGAACAGAACACCAGGTTCTCCGTGGAGTTGATAAGGGGAGACGCACAGAAGCACCTTCTCTTTGTCCCATCCATTTCAGAAATGACCAGGCTGTCACGGAGCAGTGCTCCTGCTCTCCTCTGGATCCGGCTGGAGCAGGAGGGGCGAGGCGGGACGGAGGCCGTGTGTGGGAGCACAGCAGCCTGAAAACAACCGCCCGTCGCGGCAAGGATGTCCTTATTAGCGGCCCAATCTCACTGTGGGTGCTGTGAGCACCCCTGCAAATCTCTCCCAAGCTACGGTTTGGAAGACTTCCAATTAGGCTGTTTCCATTGAGACCACACAGACTGCTCAAGGGCTGCCCGGCTTTTCTGACCATATAGACAGACATTCATGGGCGGTTCCTCAACAGTCTCAAGTGTGTTTGTTATTAAACAGAATGGGATCGGTTATAAGGCGGGAGACCTCCTCTGGAAAGGTTTTTTTCTCCCCCCTCTGCAGTGAGAATAGGGAAGAATGGGAAACACAGGTATGATTAAAAAAAGACCAGCAATCAACCTTATATTGACTTTTGTCTTGCTCTGCTTGCACCACTGGAAAGCAGCGTGCGCAAGGCTGATGAAATGCTAGCGCGTGCTTCATGGGCAGTCAGGGAACGGTTATAAATAGAGTGGGCCGAAGAATAAAATAGAATGGTTTGCTGCAAATTCAAATATTCTTTAGGGAAAGGTGTCTATGTGTTCACATTCGGTATTTTTCCACCTGTAGTGGAAAGTAGTAACTTTTCCAGAGTTATGACTCTGCCTTTTGGCTTTCCTTCCAGAGTCTCAACGCAAAGATACCCCGTAGAGAGGTGAGCTTCCTCAGTCTAAGGAAGATCGGGCATGGTGTCCGTCCAGAGGTTACAGCTGCACAAAACATGAGCCTGGAAACGGATTTGAACCCTGAGATTTAGAGAACTTTGGATTTATATAACATAGAGTTTAATAATTAAGGCCATGGAGTATTAGACTGAAGTCTAATCTTGCTCTAATTTAATAATCTAGGGGTGAGCCCTTGGATGAGTTCCTTAACACTAAAAAGAAAGATAATAGGGTTGTTGTGGGAATTAAGTGAGATCAATGAGGCCATGCACTCATGAAGTATCAGCTGTCATTTCTATGTTATTAATAAAGGTTTTAGGAGGCAGAGACAGAATACGCAACTGTGGCAAGAGCAAGGCCGAGGAACATCGAATTACGGAATCATCCCACTGTTTGATAGGGGCTGTCAAAACTCTTCCACTCCCTAACTAGTGCCCCCAAACTTCCTTCCCCACTTCTGTCCCTAAGTAGTTACTCATGTGCCCGTACGCACATGTCCCGTGGAAACTCGCAGCCTCCAGCCAGGACCAGGGAGCTCTGCTGGAAGCTTCCTCTGCATGCTGAATCTCAATCTAACCTCCTAGAACTTTGACCTATTGCCTCTGTTTCTTCTAGGGTGATAGAGAAGAGGCCCCTAAGGCACCTTTCAGTTTCTGAAATGATCGTTACTACATTTCGACTCCTCTAAGTTAAACTACCCCCGTTCCTTCAACTTCCCTTCAAAAGCAATGACTTCTAATCACATCACCGTCGCCAGTCCCCCTTCTCTTAGATCAATGGTTCTCAGCAGAAGCGACCTGTCTAGAGACATTTTAGGTTGCCCCAAGAGGGGCAGGACTATTGCTGGCATCGAAAAGACAGAGGCCAGGGATCCTACAGTCTGCAGCAGCAAAGAATTATGTGGCCCAGATAGTCATAGTGCTGAGCCCGAGGAGCCCTGTCCTAAGCAAGCACATTCATCGCTGTTCTTAAAGGGCAGGCCAAAAACGTGCACAGACGAGAGTCCGCTAACACTGCCATTTTACCGTCATTACTTTTCCGTAAACTTAGCTAGGACTGTGGTAGTTGGTGGCAAGTGGCCAGTTCAAGCCGCCTTTCATGTGTTGCTGTTGGCCCAGAGAAGGCACTCACGGGGCGCACATACTCACTCAGAAGTCTCTCATCATGGGGGCACTCTCCGCCGCTGAGCCCTGAGGCAGCCTTGCAATCTTCTCCCACGCAATACCCAAGGCCATTACGATCGATCACTCAGAAGCAGCTGGCAAGCGAGAGGTAATCCATTTGCTGGCCATATCTCCTTTTGTGGCATTGAGGCCCAGATAGGATGGAATCGTGGGGCCTATGTTTTGGAGGACCCCCAGAATATCGTGTCATGTTTCTTAGCGGCAGCTTGAAGGAAGACAGGATGTCTCAACATGATCCTCAAAAGCACCTGAGTCTCTCCCACGCAATTTTCTAAAATGTCTTCCCCAAAGTGAAAGTTATGCTGTCCACTACTGTGAGAGCAGCGTGACAGGGCAGGGCTGCCCGGAAGGTCACCCACATGTGTGCGTGCATGCGCACACACACACTTACATAAGCTCCATATAACAGTCTCCCCCTTGCCAATTGCTTCCTGACCCTCCATTTACCACTCGCAAACGCTCATGCTAGCAGTTCCCTGGATCAATACTGGCCTTGATTTTACCAATATAAAGAGATAAAGCAGGGGACTGTAGAGATGGAGGAAAAGTGTTGAGGAGACAATAATCTAAGCCTCTCAGAAACTTAAAACCTGTACTAATCAATATCCAGAAAATAGATAATTTTGCCTTTAAGCCCAATGCTCTGTTCCACATAGTATTTCAAAATAATTTCTTTTCACCTTTGATGGGGTGAAAAAAGAGAAATGTGTTGGATAGGCTGAAGTAAACGTCTCCAGTGTCAGCGTTCTTTATAAACTCAGTGGCTTGGTTAGTTTATGAACAAAGTAATATGTTTGATTTATTCAAATATTTACTTGATTTACTCAAATATTCTGGTATTTAAGTAAGCTTGGTATATTTAATTTAAATTTTTTATTTATTTTTATATATTATATATAGTATATAGTATATATGTTTATTTAATATATAAAATGTTTATATTTCTATATTTATATTATAAATTTAAATATTTCATTTTAAAAAGTATATTTACTTTAAAAGTATAATTTATTCAGGATAAATTTAAATATTTCATTTTTAAAAGTATATTTACTTTAAAAGTATAATTTATTCAGGTTAATCATACGTGTGCTAACAATCTTCTTTTCAGAGTCTTAATCATTTATTGTTTATTCAAGTGAAGGTAAGCTGATAATCTGAAGGAATGTGGCATCTCTCGGTTCTGCTAGCATTGGGGCAGGAGGCAGAAATTAGAGAACATAGAAACCATTAATGTTTGGATAAAACAAAGAGCGCTTTATGTCTTCCAGACATAGTGCTCTACACATGGCATAGCAGATCCAGAAAGCCCTTGTTTTTGGAAACAGATCTAGAGGAGATATGCAGCGGTGGGGATGAGGGGAGGCTTCTGACCTTGTGGCTTCCTGCCACATGGGAATTTTGTGGCTCGGTGTGGCTTTCAGGTTTTGGGTTTTTTTTTTTTTATTTTAAATAAACATCTGCCCTTGGAGCTCCCTCCCCAGAGAAGCCCATCCTAGGCTCACCTTCCCATACATCCACCTTTCCAGAAAACTCAGACTCACAGTACCCTCAGTCAGTGTCTGCTCAGTTGTTTCTGTGCATTTTTAATATCCCCTGAAGCAGCTTCTGGCCCTACTGAGATGCCCACTTTGGAGGTCCGAGTTACCTCCCAGTATTGTTTCTGTTAGTAGACCAATTACAAAGTCACCTAGGTCATGAGTGGTCTGTCCTTAACCCTGTTTTTCCCCCATAAGCCCAGCTCCTTTACTGTGTGATTTACTACAGCATGAGTCTTTTCTGGAACATACCTACGTGTCTTCACAGACATGTCTTCACATATCTTCACAAACGCCTGATTTCTTTCAAGGCAGCAGCAATAGAGGCGAAGACATGGAGGGAACTGAACAAGGCCACCCTCAGGGAGTCCATACTATGTGTTAGGTGGAATCCAAGTCCATCCCCTGCAAGGCTCTGAGTCTTGCAGCCCCTGAAGGCCCCTTCTCCGAGCCCAGAGCCCTGACAGGATGCTTGGGTCCTAACCCTGTCCATGTGGCAGAAAATGCCACTTTTCTTTGGGTTTCTGCCTTAGAGAGCATGTAGCAGCATGAATTAGCCAAACATATTTCTCAGTGAAGACTTTCTCTTTATTTGAAATTTGTCCATGGAAATACACTTTGATTCTCCCTAATTCTCTCTTTTAAAATACCTCCTTCTCCATAGAATTCCTGTGAGAAGTTATTCCTCTCTTTACTGAAGCCCTGACCACATGTGTCTTGTGTTATTACTATGTGTGTGTGTGCGTGTGTGTGTGTCTGCATGTCTGTGCATGTTATACATGCATGTGTGTGTGTTTTACCTCAGATGCACTATAAGCTCCTAGAGGTGGGCAGCTGGGTGGCTCAGTCAGTTAAGCGTCTGCGGCTCAGGTCGTGATCCCAGGGTCCTGGGATCAAGTCCCTCATTGGGCTCCCTGCTCAGCGGGGAGTCTGCTTCTCGCTCTCCCCCCTGTTCATTCTCTTTAATAAATAAAATATTTAAAAAAAAAAAAAAAAGCTCCTTGAGGGCTGACAATTAATCTCTATAATGTCCTCCCAACAATATCTTTCACGTGATAAATACTTCATAAATGTTTCCTAAATGAACAAATCTTCCAAAAGCACTGATTTGCATCTGGGCCCCTTTGTAAGGAGTGTCTAATAAATGTGCCCTGTGAATTCCAGTGTAGTGGTTAAAAGACAGTTTCACATTAACAATTTCCTGCAGCATCATTACCGGAAATTATCCTGGAAAAGTAAAAACCAAAAACCATTGTAAGTACACCTTATGTGAATATTTTATTCAGCTTTTTAAAAAATTAATAAGCAGCAAAACAGGAACGATTTAATTTGGCTGCTCCGAGAGTTCCTGCTTCTCTTTCCAAGGCTCTAGAGGGTGAGCTATTTCCCAAGGGAACAGCAGCTCCGAACAAACCTCAAGGTGATTCCCACTTAGAGAAAGGGCTGGTAGCCAGGAGGGTTCCGCTTCCACAATTAGGGAAGCATGTGGGTCTGTGGGGACAGAGCTGGGCGAGGCCGTTCTGATGGGTCCACACAAGCTCCATTGTCCCCCTCCTGTTGGGTGTGTGGCCAGGTATCTGTTCTGTGTCTTTGCTTTTTCTGAGAGAGGGTGGAGGATGGCATACGTGAAGGCCTGTGGCAGGGAGGCCCTACAATGCTTTGAGGGGAAACATGGGGAGAGGCAAAGACTGCGGACAAGGGAAGGTGCCCCTTCGAGAGGCTCTGTGAGTCATTATCCCAGGGGAGATGGAAGGGCGCTCCGTTTTAAGCAGAGGACTGGGCTGACTCTGTTACAGTTTTGTAGGCTTTCTCACAAAGAGCTCAGTAGCTGGCTGGGGGGCTCATCCCCACACCATGGGCACCAGCAAGGAAACACATATTCTAACTTAGAAACATGTTTGTTACCTCACCACAGCAGAAAAATAAGACGGGGAATAGCTAGTACTTACTGAAGCTTCCCAGGTGCCAGGCGATCTTTTTTTTTTTTTTTTTTTTTAATATTTTATTTATTTATTTGACAGAGAGATCACAAGTAGGCAGAGAGGCAGGCAGAGAGAGAGGAGGAAGCAGGCCCCCTGCCGAGCAGAGAGCCTGATGCGGGGCTCGATCCAGGACCCTGAGATCATGACCTGAGCCGAAGGCAGCGGCTTAACCCACTGAGCCACCCAGGCGCCCCACCAGGCACTCTCCTAAGTGATTTTACAAATCACCCAACCTGGGGTAACGCTGTGGAAGCTCATTTAATCTGAAAAGAAGGAACAGGAACTTGAAACACAGCTGGAGCCCGGGGGCGCTGAGGCTCAAACCCATGTGGGCTCACTCTGGGAGCCAGGCTCGGGACCTCAGCCTGTCTCTTCTCCCCATCTTGCCACTAGGTGGTCCCTCCAAAGTCACACTAATGCTGGCAGTGGGAGGACTGGGTGGGAGACGTCCAGGCTGCAAACAGGGAAAACTGTGAGGAGGGCACTGGAAAAATGCTGGGGTGACATGGTGGCGATGGGGGACAGTGAGGACAGGAATGAAGAGGTGTGAGAGACATGAAGGAGCTACTCAGCAGGACTTGGTAACTCAAAGGAGAAAGTGCTCATTGGGCATCAGCCCCGAGCCCGGTGGGTGGTATTTTTGATGTGTCAAAATACTGTAACGTTTCTAATATTACCAGTCCCCAGGATTAAGTCATAGCTTTTGTTATTTTTTTTAAGATCTTATTTATTTCTCAGAGAAAGAGAGAGAGCGTGCTCGCGTGCGCACGCAGGGAGAGCAGCAGGCAGAGGCAGAAGCAGGCTCCCTGCTGGGCAGAGAGCCTGATGTGGACTCGATCCCAGGACCCTGGGATCACGACCTGAACTGAAAGCAGATGATCAACCGACTGAGCCACCCAGGTGTCCCAAATCAGCTTTTAATAACAAATGTATTGCAAACAGCTGCAGGTAAACTTTTTGATGGTAAAAAGCAATATATAAATAGCCCCTTACAGATTATGACATAGCTGCTATCTACTTTGACCTGAAAACAACCCTTTCATATTCATTGTTCTGGCTGCCATAACAAAGACCCACTGACCAGGTGGCCTAACCAGAAACGTGGTCTAACCAGAAACGTGCTCTCTCACAGCTCCGACATGAGCAGTCTGCTCCTAGGTCGGTGGGGTCACTTCCTTTGGAGGGGGAAGGGGAGTCCGCTCCAGGCCTCCCTGCCATCTCCTGGTGGTTTGTGGGCCATCTTTGATGTTCCTCGCTTGAATCTCGGCTTTCATCTTCATGCAGTGTTTTCCCTGAGTGTGCTTGCATGTCTGTGGCTAAATTTCCCCTTGCTATGAGGACACCAGTCCTATTGGACTACTCCGATATGATCCCATCGAATGAATTACATCTGCAAAGACCCTATTTCCAAATCAAGTGACATTCTGAAGGACTCGGGGTTTGGATTTCCAAATGTAAATTTGGTGGTGGGGGGAGACACACTTCAACCCCTAACCCCTAGAGCACGTAAAGCAGGAATTACTCTTACTCCCATTTTTTTTTTTAAGATTTTATTTATTTGTCAGAGAGAGAGAGGGAGAGAGAGCGAGCACAGGCATACAGAATGGCAGGCAGAGGCAGAGGGAGAAGCAGGCTCCCTGCCGAGCAAGGAGCCCGACTTGGGACTCGATCCCAGGACGCTGGGATCATGACCTGAGCCAAAGGCAGCTGCTCAACCACCTGAGCCACCCAGGCGTCCCCTCTTACTCCCATTTTAAAGATAAAGAAACTGAGTCTCAGAGACATGAAGTAATTGAAGATAAGCGAGAGCCGGGGTCCCAAAGTCAAGTCCGCTCTCCGGCTCAGTGGTCGGTACCTCTTGCTGAGATGGTGTAGCTGTTCTCACACACTTGGAGCAGTGAGAACTGAGGGTGCCCCGAGGTATAGAGAGAGGGGAAAGGGTCAGATACAGTCTCCTCTTAGAATCAGTGGCAGGTACCCGATTATCATTAGAAGCAGCATTTGGCTAATTCACTCGCTGCCCCTACAGCTACACTCGCAAGGGCTTGACCTCCAGGGAAACTGTTGACTCAAATGGTTTCTTGGACGTCTGTTGTTTTTTCTCCGGTGGGCCCATCCCTGGGCCAGGGGGAGCTGGGTACAATGAGCCTATTCAGGGCAGAAAGGAAAATGTCCTGTGCTTCCCTTTTCTCTGTGTGGTATCATTCTTTGCCTCCCTGTGCCTCTCTTTTGTCCTGCTATTGAGTAACATCAGTGTGGGTGTGGGGACTGTGTGAATTGCCAGCAGGGAGAGAGTGTGGCCCAGGACACTCGCCTGAGGACCTGCGTGCAAGGGCGGGCAGCAGTGGGCCGGCTTCCCAGGAACCGCTCTGCCAACCCCACAGCACCGACGTGGGCCTTCTGTTTCTGAGTCACTCTCAGCAGCTAGAGCTGGTGCCCTTCAAGGAGCATGGGTCCCCCTGGAGAGGACCCCTGTGCCCCATGTGCGAGCCCCCAACTCTTGGGAGGCAGTGCAGGGAGAAGATGAGTGCAGGTTCCAGACACAGATTCTATTCCCAGCTGGGCCACTGACCAACAATACGCATGTAGGGAAGATGCTTAACCTCCTGTGTCATCTCCTCATCTGTAAAACGGGGATGATAAATGTGTTTGCCTCGTAAGGTTATTAAATAGATAAATGATATAATCCATAAACGGTGCCTAGAACATGTCTGCCAAGTAATTCTAGAACTCAGCAAATGTAAACACTACTTCCTTATTTTTTTCCCCCAAATGTCATTTGTTAATCTGTTCATTGAGAAAGGGCAGGATACATCTCAAGAAGCTAACTGTGGTTGTGTCTGGGTGATGGAATTGCAAGTTATTTTAGCGTCCTTTTTTTTTTTTTTTAACCTATTTGTATTTTCTAAACTCTCTGTAAGAAATATGTATTACTTTTTTTTTAAAGATTTTATTTATTTGACAAAGAGAGAGCACAGGTAGGGAGAGTGGCTGATGCGGGACTCAATCCCCGGACCCCAGGATCATGACCTGAGCTGAAGGCAGACGCCTAACCAACTGAGCCACCCAGGCACCCTTGTATTACTTTCTTAATAAGAGAAAGCAAAGTTCCATTGAGAATCGAGAGGGTTCGGAGAACTAGGGATGAGTGGGTATGGACAAAAACATAACCGTCGTCCTCAGTGTAAAGTCTATGGAAGGAGACAAGACAGGTAGGTCAATGATGGGCATTCATGCTCCGTGCGGACTGAGTACGGGACCCATCCCCCTCAAGTCACGCCTGGCACTGCAGAGGTATCATCAGTTTTGCCCCAACGATCTTTGTACAGAGTCTTTCCCGATCTGGAAATAGTCAAGATGACATACGTCATGTCATGAACTCCTGTCATCTCTCCCAGCACCCCGGGGAGATGGGGATTGTTGAGAATCCTGCCTAAGGCACTGCTTTCTAGGAAAGGGCTCATGGTGCAGACAGAGGTCAAGATGCTTTTAGGAGCACCTCTAATAGATAACACACAGAAACCCCGGTTGCAAAGCAGCATGTCGAGTACAATGAAGAGTAATTTCCTGTTTCTCTGTCTCTCCATAGTGTTATTAGCATCATCATTATTTTGGCTGGAGCCATTGCCCTTATCATCGGTTTTGGTATTTCAGGTATGTGATTTCTCGCGTTCCTGTGACTCACTCACTCACCCCTCGCCGTTACGTCCCAACCACTTGATGGGCCCAAATGGAAAGAGTGCAGAAAATCTCAGAACACTGGTTCTTCTGCTCATTGGCTCTGCTCTCTTTGAATTACATTCCCCCCCCCCCCGGGACTCCGTTTCCTCAGTGATAAGGCGGGGAAATAATGTCCATGTGACCAGGTAGTTGAGAGAACCCCACGGGCTGTTTATCAGAGAGTTCTGCCTACCAGTCAGCGCTGCGGAGGTCACTCTGGCGACCCAGAGAAAGGGCTGCGGCTGAGCCATCCTACCTGTGGTTGGCCCAGAGGGATGATTCCCATGCAGTGAAGCATCAGGTCTTTGCACACAGGGGCCTCAGGGAAAGAGAATACGGGCTGTGACCAGTGGAGGGAACAGGTGCCGCCGTGCGTGGATGGTGAGTTTCTGAGCACAACTGATGTCAGCGACAGGAAGAGTCTTATCTTTCCTTGTCTGTGTGGACCTTGTCTTGGAAGCATCTGTTACAGAAGCCACCTCCAGTAAGACACATTGAGTTAGGCCAGCAGCTGTCTTCACTGAGGCAACCTGTTTGCTCCATTTCCCTTAAACTACCTGACATTTCTATTTTAACTTAGTCTGTGGCCCTGTCATTCTATAACTTTAGTTTTTATAATCTGCCTTTTCTCTCTGTTCCTCTCCTCTGCCGTGGATGTGACGCCACCAAATCGTGGTCACAAAGCCTGAATGAAGAAAACACATGGTAGATGTGCTTGCCTGGAAAAGGCATTAGTCCCCTTCTTCACTTTATCAAAAATAGGTATTTCAGGGCACCTGGCTGGCTCAGTCAGTATAGCATATGACTCTTGATCTCGGGGTGGTAAGTTTGAGCCTCACATTGGTTGTAGAGGTTTCTTAAAAAAATAAGATCTTTTTTAAAAAGTTATTTTGTCTTTCATTCATTTTCAATTGGGTTATCTTTTTCTTTTTGATTTGTAGGAATTCTTTATATATTTTGGAAGCAGTTTGGTTATATACAATGTAAAATCTCTTCTCTATGGCTTTTTCACTCTCTTAGTGATGTTGATGTCTTTCAAGCGACAGAAGATCTTAATTTCAATCTAGTCCATTTTATCCATCTTTTCCATTATATGGGAACTTTTTATAACCTGTTAGGTTAAGAAGTGTTTGCCTATCCCAAGGTCATGAAGATTTTTTTTCTAGATTATCTTGTAGAAGCCTTATTGTTTTACCTCTCACGTTTGTATCTGTTTAGCATCCAGAATTAATTTGGGGCATGGTGCAAGATAGTGGTCAAAATGCACATGTTCCACGTGGCTCTCCAGTTGACCCAGCGCCATTTGTTAAAACCACTGCCCTTCCCCCAACTTCTCGCCAAGTGCCATTTTTGTCGGAAATCAAGTATCCAAATGTATATGGATGTTTCTGAATGTACTAGCCTGTTTCATTCTAATATTCCTTTATAGTTCATTTTCCTTTTTGTTATCTCTTTACCTATTGCTAATCTTGGGCATGGGTGTGTGTGTGTTTGTGTGTGTGTGTGTGTCTCATCATAAAGCAGGTTTGAAGTCAACAGAACAGTAGTTTTGAAAGAACAGGGTTTATGTTTGATTTTTACTTTCTCTGATTGTTTTCCTATTAATTTTGCCTTTTATCTTTATTAACGTCCCACTTTCTGCTTTGTTTTGCTGTCTTTTCTTTTTCTAAAACCTTAAAACAAGCACTTTGGAAAAGAATATGCCAAGGAAGGCAATAAACAGCTTTTAGTAGATACCGTCATTCCGTTTTCCAAAATGATTTACCAATTTACTCTTCACCAGAAGCATATGAGAGAGCTCTGTGTCCTCACCCTCTGTGCTCTGTGTCCTCACCAATACTTGATATTGTGGAATCTTGTTTTGGCTTAATTTCTGTTTCTTGGGGACTGAGGAGAGTGAGTACATGTTCATATGAAAAACATAATGTGGAGTGATGGAGCCAGACACAAAACAGTCCATTCTGTATAATTCCATGTATTTATAGTTCAAAAACAGGCAAAAGAATCTGTGCTCTCAGAAAGGCAGGGAAAGCCTGAGGGGTAGCCAGTTAGAAGGGAGAGCGAGGGGACATCCGGGGTAAGATAAAGTTCTAGTTCTTGGTGTGGGTGGTAGTTATATGGGATGAAATTGTGATAATTCTTCCAACTACACAGTTACGATGTGTACATTTTTTATGTATGTTATACTTTAATACACTCATATATACACACATATTACAAATATATAAAGTATGTGTGTATATATTTTTAGCAGTAATATATTGATAAAGCAAATATTTGGGGCTAACTTTTAAAGATATCAGTGCATACATTTCAGTGCCTTCCTCATTAATGCTTCACTCTTCCTTAGTTATAATTTACCCTATTCTGCATCTTCTATACCACCTTGAATTAAAACCCCAGTGTTTGTCTTTCATTCTAAATCTTAGTGACTAACTTTTTGGGGGCCTAGGGCTAAATGCCTTGGCACCAGGGCCCCTCTGGAATTATGTTTTGCTTGTCAGGGGCGTTGACTACCCTAGCAAGAATTTTCACATTGTCCCAGCTTCCCTGTGAAAGTCAACACTTTGCCAGTCACACTTTTCCCTGTTGAATAACTATAGTGACCTCAGGTACTTAGCTCAGTTTCCTGAAGACAATGCTCAGAGGGTACTCCCTAAGTGCCTTTTGAATGGACTAGTGGATGGATGTTTGGAGAGGTAAATACACAGTTAAAAGCTAGTCTATTCAGTGCAGCAATATTCCCCCCATAATATGAAAACCCTACCACCAATAAAGAGTTTTTCCACCTCCTTCCTATTTCATGGGGTAAAAGCTAGTTGTTTGGGATAAAATGGGCTGTTTATTTAAATTCAACACTCTTTAGTTGGATTTTTCCCAACTGCTTTTATTAAAAAGACCATAACCCTTACCTAAGAGCATCATATTATCACAATTCAGATAAATTCAATAAAATGTTAGCTGGCTTAATACACAAGACAGTGAAATTAAGGAAATGATATTACATAAGTGATGATGATGATATCTTTTGAATCCTTCCAATGGGCACTTCATTGTACTAAATAACTCGGCATACGTTATCTGATTTACTATTCACAACAAATAGGAGATAAGTATTATTACTACAACCTGGTAAGTACAAGGTTGCACACAGCTAGCAGGTGGGACAGTAGTACCAAGCCCTGGTAATTTGCTTCCAGAACCCACACTCCTCCCCGCCACCCTGTGCCAATAGTAACATTCATAGAGGGTTGTGGCAGAGAAGGGTGTTTTCTGATTTGCTTTGTAGGCATTATGCCTGAGACCACAGCTTTTAAAGAGATATTCCTAAATACAGAAAAAAACATTCAATTTCTTTGAAACTCTCCTCAGGCCATATATACCACCTCCTCATAGCCATCCTACCCCTTAGAAGTACTAAATATAGACCCTATAAAACATAAAATACATTTGAGGTGACTGTTTGGAAGAGAGGTTGAGAGGCTCCCGTTAAACCCTGCTCATAGGACAGCATTTGTGAATGACCCTTCGAGAAGGGTGGGAGACACGTGGAGAGGCCCCCGACCCTACTTAGCCCAGTCCATGACTTCAAACGGCTCTGTGTAAGGGAAGAGTTTAAGAATCAGACAGAGACATTCTAATCTCAGGTCTGACACTAATTATGTGTCCTTTGGGACACAACTTTCCAGAAAAGTTTCCTCACTGGTAAAATAGAGCCGTTGTGGGAATTAAATGAGAAAAGCATGTGTGAAGTACCTGCCGCATGAGCGGAGAAAATGGCTGCCACTGTTCTTTATATTAATAGCATCTGTGCCATTAATGATAATTTGTGATGATTAGCGCATTTATATAGCACTTCCTAAAACTTGCACAATATCCTGGACATACCAGGGCCGACTCCCTTTGAAGTTAGAGAGGCCAGGGTAGGAGGCCACAGGAAACTCCTCATAATAGATGCTGTGTCTTTGGACACTGGATAAGCCAAGCAGGCATGTGTTTATGGCACCAAAATAGGAGACTGAACAAAATAGGAAACTGAACAAATTGTTCGAAAAGTATTTGAGAGAGAGAGAGAGATTTTTTAAAATTGTAGTCATCTGAGAAACAGCTGTTTTATTTTATGGTCTTCAGTTGTTTTCATTTTTACATAGGTGGGGATACCAATCTCTACATATTTTAGTCTGGTCATGGTTATCAGCCAAACGTGGGAGAAAGAGGACAAGCTTAGTTCCAGACAAGATCGTGTTCAATACTGGATCTGGTACTTGCTAGATATGGGGCTGTAGGTGGCCATTACTCCCACGGAGCCTCTTTATACCATTTATAAAATGGGTAGAATGATAATTCTCACCTCTCATGGTTTTTACCAGCCTGAAAACGAGTCACTTTAACTGAAGCACTTACTAAAGTTGTTCCTTCCCTCCTACTGCTCTGATCTGCAATCTTTCCAAATAATTCTAGATAGCAACAGTCCTTGATACCATTAAGATTTAACATATGGTAAGTCAGGTACTATGTTAAGCTCTTTACCTGTGTTGTAGCGTTTAGTCCTTTCAGGGACCGACTGAGGGAGCCTCTACTATCATTAACATCTGTAAAATGAAGATGTTAATGATAGTAGAGGCTCCCTCTACTACAAAATGAAGTTAGAAAACGTGCCCAAGGTCACAAATCCAGGGAGTGGCACAGCTGAAACTTGAACCCAGAGGGCCTGACACCTGTTCTCAAACACCAGCTGCTTCCCACATTGTTCCCTCCTCGAGCCTGGCCCAGCATCCTTCCTCATTTCTTCTCAAGGAAGCAACTACTACCCCCAAACCTGCTCTCTTCTTGGGGAGGTGCGGCACTCACACTAGTGCCAGCTTAAGCCTCCATGGGACCCCTGTTAAGCCTTGTGCTATGATGTCCAGCATCGTACAGAGCAGCAGGTGCTGAGTGCCCACTGTTGAGCATGCCCAGTATGTTCTGTAGGCCGCGGGAGACAGGACTTGTCTTATGCAACTTCAGTCTCTCAGAAGAGTTCATTTCCCAGTTTTTTGTTTTTTTTTTTAAAGATTTGATTTATTTGTTTGACAGACAGAGATCACAAGTAGGCAGAGATGCAGGCAAAGGTGGGGGGCGGGGAAGCAGGCTCCCTGCTAAGCAGAGATCCCAATTCGGGGCTCGATCCCAGGACACTGGGATCACGACCGGAGCAGAAAGCAGAGGCTTTAACCCACTGAGCCACCCAGGCGCCCCCATTTCCCAGGTTTTATCCCGTGCTACTGGGACATCCCAGATTCATAATCTCTTTAGAATTCTTGCCTTGTATTATCTGTAACCTCACTTTCCAAGAGATTTCTGCTCCTACAGCACAGGGCAACTCTCCTGTGAAAACAGAACACTCTGGATTTTTGCTTGCTCCTCTTTTCCCATGCAAACTGGAGCTGTCATACTAATTAGCCCTCCAGGACTAGAGAATACATTTTCAGTAAATAGGTGGGTCTTCCGACTTGAAAGTTCAAATCTGTGCCTGTTTCAATTAACAGAATTCTGTCATGAGGTAACTGCCTTGAACTCACCTCCTAGAGCCTTTCTTTTTTTTTTAAGATTTTATTTGACAGACAGCGAGCGCGTGCCAGAGAGCACACAAGCAGGGGGAGCAGCAGAGGGAGAGGGAGAAGCAGGCTCCCCGCTGAGCAGAGAGCCCAATCCCAGGACCCTAGGATCATGATCTGAGCCAAAGAAGTGTCTACTTCTGACTGAGCCACCCAGGCGCCCCTTTCTTAGAGCCTTTAAAAGGGTTCTTTTGGCTCAAAACCAAACCCTTTGGCTCACCAAATCAAACAAGAGCCACTGGTGGTTAAGAGGCCTGAAGGATCCTACCAGGCCAGATTCTGTTTCCTAGAACATAGTTCTTTGAGCCTATTTGTTTGCAAGTTTGAACACAGATTTCTTTTTTCTTTTCTTTCTTTCTTTCTTTCTTTCTTTTTTTTTTTTTTTTTGAGAAGCAATTATACTTGCTGCTGTTTGCTAATTACATTTCATTTAATCACTCCTGATCATCATTTATTCACCTAACAAGCATTTATTGATTGCTTTCTGGGTGCAAAGCAATGGCTGGGTCCTCCTGGTTTTTTCAGTTCTCACTGGCTTTTATTCCTCCTTTTGATTTGATAAGGGAGGAGAGGATTTAATCAACTTGGTACTCCTTCCATCTGCCACATCTTTAATGCAACCTTAAATGGGCTCAAGCCTGCAGCATGTCCCTGGGGCACTCCACACTTGCCTACTTTCAATCATTAAGTTCTCGAAGAGATATTTCAGCAAATTCTCTACCTTTGGGCTCAGGGCCAACACATTAAAATTAATTCGGTAGCAAAATTACCAAACTAAGGTATGTCATTACCATTTCATTCCTCCCATAAACTGCTTTAATCACGTATTTTTTTTTCTGAAAAGTAATTTTTCAATTTGACTTTAATGGCACTTTATAAACTATGATCAAATTTATTCTTGCTCTAACACAGTTACGTTTGCTCCATGATTTTATTGAGAATCTCTGTTATTTTCATTGCCTTTCTTTTCACAGGCTCACATTTCCCCAAAATTTAGCTGTGGTAATCCTGCTGAATGTTCCTTATGCCTACAATCATTTTGGATAGAACTGTTATCTCAAATAGTGCTTTGATTTCTACTGATTTCCATGCATTCTTTCATTTATTCATTCACTCAACAAATACTGTTTTTCCTTGAAGAAATGGAGCATGAGGCACTTGTCTTACTTTGCTCAGGCTGCCATAACAAAAGATCATAGACTGGGTGGCTTAAAAAACAGAAATTAAGGGGCGCCTGGGTGGCTCAGTGGATTAAAGCCTCTGCCTTCAGCTCAGGTCATGATCCCAGGGTCCTGGGAGCCTGCTTCCCACCCCCTTTCTCTGCCCGCCTCTCTGCCTACTTGTGATCTCTGTCTGTCAAATAAATAAAATCTTTAAAATTAAAAAATTAAAAAAACTTTTAAAACACAGGAATTTATTTTCTCACAGTTCTGGAGGCTGGAAAGTCCTTCCCAGCCTTCAGAGAGCCCCATCTCTAAGGCTACCATCAGTGGCCCTCTGTCTGGCCTGTTGAACAGAAGCGGTGGCCCCCGTCCTTTGAAACCAAGAGGTTTCCAGGAGCCCTAATGATCTCTGAATCATCTTTAGGGTTATTCTTCCCTTTTCTGGAAGAATAGCATACACTTATGGCTGAATAGCTCTATTGTTCTGTCCTGCAGGATCTAAGAAACCTGATAGGCTTCCTTCATTTTGTTTCATTTGTTCTATCCCTTTTAGTTTTTCTGACCCCCATTGGTAGTGTTGCTGCTGGCATAATCCCCACCTCTATTCCTGGCTTCTGCTGAGGTAGCTGATTAAGCCCAGGAGTAGTACCTGTGCTCTCCTTAACAAATGGCTGTACAGCCACATTCCAAGTATTCTCTCCAGAACAGATTTCTCTCTTTCTCTTTTTTGCAATATGGATAGGCTGAGAATTTTCCAAATCTTCAAGTTATGGTTCTTTTCTTTTAAGACTTATTTATTTACTTATTAAGACAGGGAGAGAGAGAGCACTTGTGTGAGGGAGTATGGGGGAGAAGCAAAGAGGAGGGAGAGAAATCCCTAAACTGACTCCACACTGAGCCCAGAGCTCTTCTCAGGGCTCAATCTCAGGACCCTGAGATAACGGCCTGAGCCAAAGCCAAGAGGCAGCTCTTTAACCAACTGAGCCACCCAGGCATCCCTGGTTCTTTTTTACTTAACAATTCCTTCTTCAATTCATCTCTCTCCTTTCCCACACTTTACTAGAAGCAGTCGGGGGTAACCAAGATACTCCTTCCAACCTTTGCAGGACCCTCCTCAGCTAAATATCCAATTCCATCACTTGTAAATTCCACCTTCCACAAAAACTAGAACATAGTTCAGCCAAGTTCTTTGCCACTTTATAACAGATTGGCCTTTCCTCCAGTTTCCAATAACATGTTCCTCATTTCCACCTAAGACCTCACCAGAATCACCCCTAACATCCCTAGCTCTAGCATGCACCTTAAGACTTTTCCAGCTGCTACCCATTACCCAGCTGCAAAGCTTCTTCAACATGCTTAGGTATCTCTTACACCAGCACCCCACTTCTCAGTACTGAAATTCATATTAGTCAGGCTTATCCAAAGAAGCAGAACCAATAGGATTGTGTGTGTGTGTGTGATATGAGAGAAATACAGATTTAGAAAGAATTGGCTCACATGATTATGGAGGCTGACAATCCCAAGATCTGCTGCCTGCAAGCTGGAGACCCAGATGGTCTAGTTCCAATCTGAGTCCAAAGGCTTGAGAACCAGGAAAGCCAAGGGTGTAGCTCCAGTCCCCAAACTGGCAGGCTCAAGATCCAAGAAGACAGATTCAGTTCCAGTCCAAAGGCAGAAAAAGACTAACACCCCAGCTGAAAGCAGTCAGGAAGTAGGAGTTCCCTCTCACTCAGGCTTTTCTGTTCTATTCAGGTCTTCCACTGATTGGATAAGCCCCTCCCCCATATTAAGGAGGATGATCTCCTTTACTCAGTCTACGGCTTCAAGGGTTAATCTTATCCAGAAACATCCTCACAGATACCTCTGAAGGTTTGACCAAATGTCTGGGCATCCCAGGGCCTCAGTCAAGTTGACATATACAGTGAACCAGCGTAGCATTAGATGACTTACAAAAATCATTAAGACAGTTTCTGTCCTTGAAAAGCTTACAAATTTGTGCCAGGGCCAGACTAGACACAAGGTAGAAGGAGACCGCTGCTATAATAAAGGCAAGGGAAAGTGTTACGGGAGAGTAGAAAATCTATTAATTCTGTCTTGGCAGATCAAAAGAGGGTTTCATGCAAGGGCTGCCATCTGAACAGCCTTGAATATAAGTAGAATTTGGATAACTGGTGATAAAGGAGAGGAGGGAACTATAAATTGTAGGTGCAGGATGAACAGGGGTGTGAAGAAGCATAGTATAATTGTATAACCAGTACTAGCCTGGAATGTCGTGGATATTAGCCTGTCAAGTAAAAATAATTGAAAAGCAAATTCAATCTTTAAAGCATGTTCAGAAAAATGCCAAGGCAGAGGATGGGGTGTGTTGCATTCATATTACACAGCAAAACCTCATCCTAGCCTCTTTCATAATTTCTCTCCCAAATCTCCCACGTGCATAGCCACCGTGCACGGCCGCTGCTCCAAAGTCCCTCTTCCCCCACGCTCTGAAGCCCCTAAAACATTCTCCCAATCCACCGTATGCACAGGTTTTGTTTCCTCTGCCTCTTTTTTAACCTATAATTTTTCTCCCATTAACAACTCTCTGTTCTTTCTCAAATAAATCCATCCGGCTTAGCTTCTCCAGCTCTGTCCCTCATCCATTACCTTCACCTACTTTACAAAGGCCTGGGAGCCAATTAACTCCAGTCCCTTGGGGTGAAACCCCAAGAACATCGTTATGTTCATAAAGTTTATCTCTGAAATCTGAAAAATAGCAGGTACGCTTTGCTTATGTTTCTTTCCAGTGAAAGCAGAAAATCAATAAATCACTTGATATCTATAAGCAGTAGAGACTATGAAAGGATGTGGTAGGAAATGGGGCTGGAAAGGTAACAGTAAGAACTAATGTCTATGGGGCATTCACTATGTGCCCTGCACTATTTGTGCCATGACGCATTTAGCTTTGAGGGCCATGCTAGCGTCTGAACTTCAGTCCCCAGCCCTTGGGAACCGTGGAAGATTAGTGATTATAAAACGGACATGTCCAGATTGTATTTTATGGTCTACCTGTAAGATTAATGCAATTTTACAAAAGAGATTGGATGGAGGCAAAGATCAGAGGCAGGAATAGCAATAAGGAAGCTAAGAAGTGCAGTTGAGAAGTACTCAGGACCCATCAATTTGGACTTTTGGGGTTGTATGAAAGAGAAGTTTGTGCAGACTGTTTTAATAGAAAGTGTTTGCATAAAGGATACTCAGAAATTGGGACAGGAACTTGACTTGAAAATCCTCGGGATCTAAGACAGCTCCAGGGATGGAAGACTCTCTTCATCTTTCTCTCTCATGTTCTCTCCGCCATACTTCTTTCTAACTGCTCCACTCTAGTCTTGGCATCCAATACCCCTCCTCTTCTTCACTGCATATCCAATCACAGAAGGAGCCTCTCAAGAAGATTTAGTTAATTGAATCACCCTCCTACAGGCATCCCCAGCCAGCAGTGTCCAGTGAGGAGAGAACAGTTGGCCGATGCTTCTCAGACTATCCAGGCCATCCACTGGGCAATTGAGGGAGAGGTCGTGGACATGGCTGGCATCGTAATTAATATTTTTCCTGGTGGTATGTTTGGAGAGGAGGAAGTGACTTCTATCTTAAGCCAAAAATCAATTTAATTAAGTACCATTCTGCATTATGCCATCACTCTTTCTATATACCCTTTTATTTTTTAAAGATTTTATTTATTTATTTATTTGAGAGAGAGAATGAGAGAGAGCATGAGAGGGGGAAGGGCAGAGGGAGAAGCAGATCTCCTGCTGAGCAGGGGGCCCAATGGGGGGCTCTCTCCCAGAACTCCAGGATCATGACCTGAGCTGAAGACAGTAGCTCAACCAACTGAGCCACCCAGGCACCTCACTCTTAATATACTCTTGACCAAGACACTTATCTTGTCGTTGGTTTCTTCACCATTTAAATGGAGATATAAGTAACAGCCCTTTAGAATTTAGCATTCTTCCAAATTGCTAGCCACATTTAGTTAACATGGGATTTCACTTCTGGGCCACTTCTGGTTAACTAAGAATAACAATACCTTATGTGTGTAATTACAGTTTGCAAATCAAGTTCACATCCATTTGATTTGATCCTCACGAGAACCCTTTAAGATAGGTAAGACAGATAATACCGCCTCCATCTCTCTGAGACCCAGATAGGTTACATGACTTTTTCAAGGCCACACAGCTATCAGATGACAAAGCCAGGACTTGAATTCTCATCTTCAAACTCCAAGTTCAATATGTTTTCTCCTTGGTGCCTCTCAAGGGTTGGGTTGCTTGTTCTCAAGGAGCAGATCTGCTGTAGACTCAAGATTACTGTCTTCCTGTTCTTTCTGTTCTTATGTCTTCTTTTTTTTATGCCTCTCGGCCAACTGTTCTCTCCTCACTGGACACTGCTGGCTGGGGATGCCTGTAGGAGGGTGATTCAATTAACTGAATCTTCTTGAGAGGCTCCTTCTGTGATTGGATATGCAGTGAAGAAGAGGAGGGGTATGCCTCTCCTGTTCTTCTATATTTCCAGTTTATTACAGAAGTCTCTGTTTGGCCTTTGGTAATGAAGGGTTTGGCTGTAGACATTCAAAAACTTCCCTGGGCATTGACTCTTGCTTCCTGAATTGCAGGGAGACACTCCATTACAGTCACTACTCTGACCTCAGCAGGAAACATCGGGGAGGATGGAATCCTGAGTTGCACTTTTGAACCTGACATCAAACTTTCTGATATCGTGATACAGTGGCTGAAGGAAGGTGTTATAGGCTTGGTACATGAGTTCAAAGAAGGCAAAGACGACCTGTCAGACCAAGATGAAATGTTCAGAGGCCGGACAGCAGTGTTTGCTGATCAAGTGATAGGTGGCAATGCCTCTCTGAGGCTGAAGAACGTGCAACTCACAGATGCTGGCACCTACCAATGTTACATCATCACCTCCAAAGGCAAGGGGAATGCTAATCTTGAGTATAAAACTGGAGGTGAGTTACTTTTGGAAAGGGGGAAAGAGAGCGCCCAAAGGTATTTGGGGCTAAAGACAATGGGTTGCTGCTGAAATATGTTATGCTCATGAGCGACCAAGAAGACAAAGACCTTCCTTGCCAGCAGCCATCCTTGCTGTCCAAGACCCACACCCACTCCCAAAATAGCCCCCTTGTAAGATTAGGCTTAAAATCTTCTGTTCTGCATTCTAGTCTTCTCTGGATTTTCAGGTATATTCTCTGAAATATTTTACCAAAATAAATGTGGTCTCCTTTATGGTATACCACCTTTGTTGTTGCTGGTAAGAGAAACCTGTGATCTGGCCTGACACTGTTCTACGCTAAGCAGGCCCTAGCCCAAGTCTGAAATCAGTACCTCCAGGGACTCATGGCAATGGAACCCATTTTAGGAGAAGTTCAAAGGGAACTAACCAAAACCAATATTGTTCTAGAAACTCACTAATCCTCCCCCAGTGAAATTCACCCTTCCTTATCAACTCAGCTTGGTGAATTTATGTATAAGAAACTCAGGTTGGGGCGCCTGGGTGGCTCAGTGGGTTAAGCCACAGCCTATAGAGTTGAGGGCTGGGGCAGAGATAAGAAAAATAGGTAAATACTTATTATAATCGGTAAAGTCTATCAAATGCTTTAAGAGAAATACAGAGTAATTTGGGGATGCAGGGGGAGAGGGATCACATCCAGATGCATAGGGAGGGTAGGGATTGGAGAGCCCCCATGGAGAATCTGGCATTTAAGAAAGGACTTACAAAATGGGCAGAAAGTAACCTGAGGCCTCCTGGCCTACACTAGTCTACACAGGCCTTCCTTGGACACTTCCTGACATGTGTTTCTACAGATGTAGAGCCAGACCTGGGCAAGTACTGGGACCTGGGCAAGGCAAATTCACTGACCTTCAGTTTATTCATCTTAAAATGGGGATTAATAGGGTCATGTCAAAGGGACACTGGAGCCAACTCAAAGGGCTTCCAATGGCAAAGCTGGAACAATCTGAGCAACAAAACAAACAGCATGTTAGTAAATGAGAACTCCAAGTATTCAACAAATACACATGAACATTTTTTTTTTAAAGATTTTATTTATTTATTCGACAGAGAGAAATCACAAGCAGGCAGAGAGGCAGGCAGAGAGAGAGAGGAGGAAGCAGGCTCCCCGCCGAGCAGAGAGCCCGATGCGGGACTCGATCCCAGGACCCCGAGATCATGACCTGAGCCGAAGGCAGCGGCCTAACCACTGAGCCACCCAGGCGCCCCCACATGAACATTTTGTGAACAACTTTATCAACTTCCATAAACATGAGGGAGATGACCCAAATCTTCCTTACAGATGAATTCCAAATAATGTATTTAGATCTCCCCACTCCAGGAGGTGGAGCTTAGTACAACCTCCCTCCCCCTTGACCACACTTCGGGTGTGTTTTTCTTAGTGAGGTCCAGCTTCCAGAGAAACCTGGCAAATACTGCCTCAGCCAGGTGATCAAAGTTAACATCATCAATGTCATGTCAACAGTATGCATTCTTATGTGATATGATGAGAAGGGCACTTTTCCTTCTATGGCCTTCTCTCCAAAACCCATAGCCTCATGAGAAAACCCCCAGACAAATTCCAATAGAGGTTGGGGTAACGACAAAATACCTGAACTGGACCACTCAGACTGTCAAGATCATGAAAAACACAGAAAGACTGAGAAACTGACACAGACCAGAGGAACCTAAGAGGACATGCCAATTAAATGCAATATGGGATCCTGGGAAGAAAAAGGACATGAGTGGAAAAACTGGTAAAATATAGATGAAGTCTGGAGATGAGTTAGTAGTTATATGTCAGTGATGGTTTCTAGGTTTTGACAAATATACCATGGTTAAGATATTAACATTAGGGAAAACAGTGAGGTATATATAAGAACTCTCTGTGCTATCTTGGCAATGTTTCTGTAAATCTAAAATCATTCCAAAATTAAAAGCTTGTTTTTGTAAATGCTGATAATAAGACAGATCTCTAGAACTGTAGTGAGGATCAAATGAAATAATGTCTGGAATTTGGCACCTGGCAAGGAATGCACCCTCAATAAATGGTGGTTCATTATCATGTACTCTCAGCAACTTACATCATCTCCCAGGAGTTCATTCCCTGCCTGCTGTGAGCAGATGAGTCTCCTCTCCCCTGCTACATGGAAGATTCTCTAAGGGCAACCAGGGCTTTCCTTTCACCAGTCACTCAGTCCCAGCACAGTCCCAGGCAAACAAAAGTGCCAAATAAATTAATAACTTGGATCTTGCCATTTGGCATAATAAGCATTTTATAGTCAAAAGTCCGGGTCTTAACATTTTCCCACAAATGTCTTATTGCCTGGATATCAGAGGAAAATAGTCTCAATTTCAAAGTTCACGTACCTCCCCAGTAAGGAGGATTATCTTAGAAGAAAACAAATGACTGTCTCTACCCCTGGATACCAGGACTGGAGCGTCTCCACCCAAGCAAAATCCAAACCCCCGTGATGACAAGTCCCGTGTATGGAATTTCTGTGGGTGACGAGTGAATGCTATTTGTTTTTTCCTTCTCCCTCTGCCTCCCCACCCTAACTTTATCCTCCAGGCAGAAAAATACATAACATCCAAGAAGCTTCTCAGGTGCCTGAGAAAATGCCCCAAATCCTTAAGGCATAAACATTCTGTGATCAGCTTTATCCCTTATCTTTAAGGGACGAATTGGAACTCCTCTTAGTTGGAGGAATTTGTTATAACAATTATACCTAGAACTTAGGTCCTTGGAGTTTGTGATTTTTGTCAAAGGGTTGTGTAAGTCATTATTTGCATCTATAATACAATGGGCCATACACAGGCAGCCCATTTGGGAAGTACTGAGTCACTTCAGTGGTAGAAATGACTGTTTTTAAGACCTAGCTCTTCAAAGGCCATATTATTTTATCTGTATGACCTTGACATCTGTCCCTTTTGACTTTCATCCCTGCAGCCTTCAGCATCCCAGAGGTGAATGTGGACTATAATGCCAGCTCAGAGAGCTTACGGTGTGAGGCTCCCCGATGGTTCCCCCAGCCTACAGTGGTCTGGGCATCCCAAGTTGACCAGGGAGCCAACTTCTCAGAGGTCTCCAATACCAGCTTTGAGCTGAACCCTGAGAATGTGACCATGAAGGTTGTGTCTGTACTCTACAATGTCACAATCAACAACACATACTCCTGTATGATTGAGAACAACATTGCCAAAGCCACAGGTGATATCAAAGTGACAGGTGGGTTTCTCCACAATTTTTGCATGGTTTATTGGGCTAAAATCAAATACAAATTAAAATCTAATTGGTTTAACAGATATATTATGTATTGGGTCATAGAAAGCTTGAGAGTCCTCTTCATGGAGAACTTGATCAC
This sequence comes from Mustela putorius furo, assembly GCF_011764305.1. NCBI lineage: Eukaryota > Metazoa > Chordata > Mammalia > Carnivora > Mustelidae > Mustela > Mustela putorius. Next base: position 4,761,018 of record NW_025421424.1, read on the forward strand.
AATTACAGTTGGGACTGATATACATAAGACTAACACGAAACAATATTTATGGAATACAGGTCAAAAATCACAATGAGGCTTCATCTTGTAAGCCTTCTCATTGACTGGGTGGGGATGGATGCCTAGAGACCAGTGCTTAGGATTCTGTGGCCCTGTCTAACTCAAAAGGACTGCTTTGGTGAAGCAATGGGGGAAATGACAATCATTTGACATCTTTGATATATTCAGTTAGTGATCTATGTCCCAAGTCCCCCACCCAAAACTGATTTGGTTCTAGCCTGCCTTTGAGAAGACTTTCGATCTGAAGACTAAAAATCTTAGGCTCCAACTCCAACTTACTCAGCCCATCTAGGACTGGCTCACGATCCCATTAATATTGGCCCAGCATTAATCAGAAAGCTCCAGATTGAACTGGCCTCCCATACTAAAAGAGTAGGGCTCCATGAGGCCCAGCACCCTAGTTTCTCTGCTTCAGTGTATAAAAAAGCTAGGGTTGAGCTAGTGTCAAAAAAATGTACAGATAGGATTATGACTTTTAAGACCATCTCTACTGCAGCTGAATTAAATTCAGTCTATAGTGGAGGGAGTATGTCAGGAGAACTGCTGTTTTATATCAAGCCCAGAACCAGGCGGAATACCTTGAACATTTAAGTGCCCTATAAATATTTGCTGAATTTAACTGAATAAATCATATTTTTGTCAGCTTACTTTTTAATTTAAAAGTATGTATATGAAAAGGCAACCTATGAAATGAGAGAAAGTATTTGCAAATCATATCATATATCCAGAATACATGAAAAATTCTTACAACTTAACTACAAAAAATCAAATAACCCAATTAAAAAATGCACAAAGGCCTTGAATAGACATTTCTCCAAGAAGATAAACAAATGGCCCAACAAACATATGAAAAGATGTTTGATATCACTAATCATCAGAGAAATGCAAATCCAAATCACAGTATCACCTCACAAGCGTTAGGATAGCTACTATTAAAAAACAAAAACAACAACAACAAAAAAAAAAACAGAAAATAACAAGTATTGGTGAGGATATGAAGAAATTGGAACATTTTGCATGTGTTGATGAGATTGTAAAATGTTGCAACTGCTATGGAAAATAGTATGGAAATTTCTCAAAGAATTAAAAATAGAACTACCATATGATCTAACAGTACCCAAAGAATGGAAAGCACGTTCTCAAAGAGATAATCATACACCCATGTTCATAGCAGCATGAGTCACAATAGCCAAGAGATAGAACCAACCCAAAATGTCTGTAGCAGATTAATGAATAAAATAAAAGTGATATATTGGGGCATCTGGGTGGCTCAGTTGGTGTCTCCATTTCGGCTCAGGTCATGATCTCAGGGTTGTGAGATAGAGCCCCAGGTCAAGCTCCACGTTGGGTGGGGAGCCTGCTTGAGATTCCCTCTGTGCTCTCCCCTCTTTCCCTCCCCAGCCCCACCCCAACTCAGAAACACACTCTCTCTTAAAAAAAAAAAAAAAAAAAAGGTGGTATATACATACAATGGAATATTATTCACCCTTAAAAAGGAAGGAAATTCTTTCACATGCTACAACATGAATAAATTTTCAGGGTATCATGCTAAGTGAAATAAGCCAGTGGTAGACAAATACTGTATGATTCTACTTACATGAGATCTCTAAAGTAGCCGTCAAATTCATAGGAACAGAAAGTAGAATGGTGGTTACCAGCAGCTTGTGGGGGAGGGAAAAGCAAAGGGAGTTGTTTAATGGGTATAGAGTTTCAGATTAAAATGAAAAAAATTTTGAAAATGTTTCATAATAATGTGAATATGGTTAAAACTATTAAACTGTACACTTAAAATGGTAAATATGGTAAATTTTATGTTTTTATCACAATAAAAAAGTATCTATTAAAAAAATCATACATATGAGAAAAAGAGAGCTCTTCCACTATCCTAAGGAACAAATTGTTGACTAGTGAATAGAATGCTTTTAGTTGACTGTAACAAAAAACCAACTCAAATAACCCTAAGCTAAATGGAGAATTCAATAAAAGAGAATTAGTACATTTCATGAAACTAAGAACAGGAAGCACAATTTGGTTTCAGGACCTGCTGGAACCAGGAATTTAAATTCCACTGGGCTTTTCAACCCTCTACTTTATTCTCTTGTTACTAATTTAATTTCTTCTGTTTTAGTCTATAGGGCAGAATGTGATTCCGAAGAGTTCCTAGTTTTAATAGTCTCTCTCACTCAATAGAGTAACCAGAGTGAGCCTTAATTCCACAGTCCTATTCCACATTCTCAGAAAGGCTCCACTTGGGTTAGTTGCCCACACATAGATCAATGAGGCAGTACCTGATGGAAGACCTTCCCTGAAGAAAAGGGGGAAATGAAGCATTGGGCATTTAGAAGGATAGGTGTTAACAGCAGTGTCTCAGTTCAGATCTCAATAAGTATCCCCAAACTGTATAACTAATGCCTTCCAATGGAAAGGACAATAACTGAACAAACCAAAGAAATTGAGCACATCTTTGATTCAGTGAGCAGATTCTTTTTCCATCCCTGCTTATTGAATACATCAGGACAAGTGTCCCATGTATCAGTGCTAGGACTAAATACAATATGGTAGCAAGACATAGCTCAAATTTCAGAAAATATTTGGTTCCAGCCTGGCTTTGAGAAGACTTTTCAATCCAAAGACTGAAAGTCTTAGGGTCCAACTCCGACTTATTTAGCTTTGCCACATACAAAGTGAGTGTATTTTTTAAACAATTGGATAAGATGGCAGAGTTTACATCCTATGTTCTTGGACTCTACTTCTAATTTAGGTCATTCATTCAGCAAGTATCTATTGTGTGCCAAATACGTGCAATGCAATTTTTAAGTCCGCTGATACGGAGGTGAATAGCATAATAGCATAAATGTCCTAAGAGGAACGGATTCCAGTGTAGATGTGGTGTCTAGGGGAAAGAATAGTTAATTATGACTGGCTGAGTAGAGGAGGCAGAGTTCAAGGTGGGCTTTGGAGAAGAGAATGGTTTTGTTAGAATAGGAAGGTATAAAGTCAGGAGCCTATGTGAGTGGTCCAGGGGAGAAATTATGAGAGCTTTAACTGAACGGCAATAGAAAAGAAAGAGGAAGAATCAAAAGCTGATGAAAAAAAATCATCTTCATGACACAAATATGAAGGACAAGAGAAAGAGGAAGTCAAAATGGGTCTGATGTTTCTACCCCGGGTGCTTAGGAGGTTAGTGATGCTAGCAAACGAAATTAAAATAGGAGAAGCAACATGAAGTTGAGGATTTGCTGAGAAGTTGGAGGCGTCCATCGTGCACGTAGGCAGAGATGTCCAACGCTTACAACACATTACCCAGCATATGACAGCATAAACTTCAACCCTCCTCTATATACTTCCCTCCACGAGAAAGGATTCTCATCTATGTAACCCTTCTAGGCTTTCTCGTCTCCCTTCTTCCCCTCCTCTCCAGAGCAGGAGGAGTTAATTTATCTGATTCGTGACCTTAGTAAAAGTTAGACACAAAGATTTTGGCTCTTTCTTTTACCTTTTCTCTCCAGCTAACCCTCAGAAAGTCTGCTCCCCCAAGCCATGAGTTCCTAGAAGCAGAATCTGTCCTTGCAGCAGGAAGCCTGCCCCAGTCTGGTGCTGCCCGTCACTGGGAAGGTCTGGGCTGCAGCCCATCTACCTGCAGATAAAGCTTCATCTTTTATTATCACACTTAACCAGTGATAAAGGTGATATTTTGGCCTTCCAATTGCCTCATTCTTTTTGTCTTACCCTTTAATTGGTTGAGAACTCAGGTGGGGAAAAGGGTATTACTTACTGGACTCTTTTGAACCCCAACAGCAGTTGCCCCCAAAATATTTACTGAATAATTAAATTTTTAATGGACATATACAGTGGCAACCACAAATCTAGATGTGGAACTCAGGACAGAGCTCAGACTAAGAAGGTGGGTTTGGAGATGCTCAGCTTAATGGAAGTCATGCTTATTGGGCTCGAGTGGGGTCCCTCTTAGTGTTACAGGTGATACCTGTTGGGTGCTTATTACATGCGAGTTCCCGTTGTATCTCAGGCTTTACATCCTCAAAACAACTCTGTGAAGCCCATTACCATCTTAGCCTTATTTTCTAGGTAAAGAAAATGAGGCATGTTTAAGTTGAATAACCTGCCTAATAAAAGTCAAAGCTGAAATGAATTAAATGAGATTAGATTGCCTAAGGAGCAAATACAGTAAAAGAAGAGTAGTCTCATTCCTTCACTTCTCCCTTTCTTGGCTTCAAAATGGGAACAATACTTTCACATGGCCTTGTAGTAGTGTGAAGGAAATGTTAAGGTCACTGCCTACAGGAAAAAAAATGTGTCTGAAACCAAGGACTGGCCATGACCCCTTATCCTATTCTTTTTTTGGTAAGCAGTAACAATCTCTTTATTGGTCTAGTTTCTCATTTGGCTGAGTGTTCATGGGAGTGGATAACAGAATGGAACTTCTTTTGAAGAAAGAGAAAGCTCTGATTTTAAGCCAGTTACAGAAAGGTAGAGAATAGGGTACAAAACTGCCCCCAAATGGGGGTAAAAAGTTATATTAGAAACAACTTACTCTATTCTTCAGGAACTTTTCTTTGCCAAGCAGCCACGTGAAGAAGACATCCAGCTTTTCCTCTGTGACCCTGAACTTTTTTCTCTCCCTTTGCAGACTCTGAGATTAAAAGGCGGAGTCACCTACAGCTGCTGAACTCAAAGGCGTCCCTGGGTGTCTCTTCTTTCTTTGCCATCAGCTGGGTACTCCTGCCTCTCTCCCCTTACCTGATGCTAAAATAATGTCCTCTGGCCACACAGAAACATGCAAAGTCATTGGTATGACAGGTGAGATGAATCACGAATGGTGTGGGGATTGGATCTGTGTGTGCTGTGTTCCTAAGAGTCAAGCAACCTCCAGCAACAGCCTCAGAAAGAAACATTTGACAATGCCAGGGCAGTGGGCACTGTTCCTACTAGTCTTGTGAAAGGTAAATATGTGTGAACAAAGAGTGTAGATCTCATCGATACACTTACAGCAAAAACAACTCTGCAAGTCAAATATTTGTGCAAATTCAAACATCTTTTCTTTTACCAAGTTATCTAGCCACAAGGCAAAAAGAGAAAGAGAAAGAGATGTTTGGCCCTGAGAGTTCCTCTGGATTTCACGGTTATCTTATAAAGCCTCAGGACACGCATACACTCACTCACACAAGTGACTTCCTCCTAGCCCCTCAACAAAGCTCCTACTGACCAGAAGTTTGACAAAGGACTCCCCAGCTGGCTCCCCGTGTTGAGACTTCTGCCTGTCACTTCAGTCCTCTGGCTCCAATTATTGGTAGGATATTGCTCCCCGAATAGTCTTGTATGGAGTCTGTGTGGCTGAGTTCATGAAGCTCCAGCCAGCACTGCCCCATGACTCAGCGGCATCACCACAAGGCATCCGGGCTCGCAAGCTTAGAGCTATTTCCATCCCCCTCTATCCTTGACATTCAAGGCCGCATGGCATTTTCCTGGGTTGTCCCTCTGACCGACCCTATTCCAGCCTCCATTATTTCATACACCAGCCTAGTTCTAAAACCCTATACTTGCTTCTTCCTCTCCCTGCATCCACTGATAGGAAATAAGATGCCAAATATATATATATATATATATATATATATATTCCAATGCTATTTTCATCACAGCATTCCTTTGCTCTGGAACCCAAGGTGACTCTCTGGGCACTCTTGTGTCAAAGTCCTCAGCCATGTGGTCACAGCTCTCTTTGAGTTTCTTTCCTTGCGCTTCCTGCTTCTGTCAGCTGCCTGCTCCGCTCTCTGGCCTTGCTCCCTCTCTCACTGCCCTTCCTGGAAGTCTCCTAGACTGCTGGCAGTTCAAAGCCACACTTCCTTCACCCATTTCAATTAAGTGCTTCCCAGCTTATAGCCCACTTTCCCAGTGGTCTGTTTCTTCCATATCCCCTTGGCATGCATGAATAATTCATGATCTCTTACACTCTCGAAGGCACGTATAATCCTTGCCCAGATTGTTAAGTAGGGCAGGCAAAGATCTGTTGACCGCGTTTCCTTCTTTCTCTTCTCCAAACACAACAGTGCAGCACAGAAAATGGATTCTTTATAAGGAAACCCACCGGTTCCCACCTCCACGGTTTTCAGCGGAGAGAGATTTCCCTGTGGAAACGCTCCCTTGAGGATCTCACTAGCAGAAAAGGAACACGTTCTTCTTTCCTTGATTCCCCACGACACTATAAATGAATTTTTAACATTCTGCAACTAGATAATCTGACCTACAAAGTATGGCTTATTCATCTCTATCTTGTATTCCCTTCGAGCAGTAATTGGCAGCCTTTTTTAAAAGCCATGACGTGCATGTAAAGAATGTTCACTCACAGCATACATAGGTTATATACGATTATCAGATTAGCTACAACCCCAAGTCTTTCTCCATACAACTACAGAGGCATAACCTTAAATCAATTTTTAAGAAATAAATAAGTAGATCATTATCATTACTTGTAAAACCATAAGGAACTGTGGGGGAAGGTCATTGAAAAGATGTGACTGTCAGTTGACTCATGAGCTAGACCCAGGTGATCAGGGGCTCTTCACCTCCACCCCTGTCCTTGGGACAAGGATCCCACTTGTCTGTCTTGCTCCCAGAGGCTGCTCCAAGGACACAGCCTTGAGATAATATTGTGGCGCTGAGAACACCTTGCACAGTATATGTGACCGAACCTAGTAATGACCTCTATATTAACTTTTACGACTTGCAAGGATCTACTCGTCTTCTTGGTACCCAGGACAAGCCTCGTGTATAAATGACCTTTGCTTACTGAAACTGCCACCCACCAACCTGGAGTGGCCTGGAGTGGCCTGCCTCTTTCTTCTGTCTCTCTCTGCCCTACAAGTAAGGGGGTGTGGTCTCAGACTACTCCTAGGGAGCTCCTGGGAGGGTTGCACATCAAACCGATGCTTAGCACAACATTTTAGGTCACATACATTCTTTGGTTGGACACTCAAGCAGAAGTCATCTTTCTACTTCTACCCAGGAGACTGCTCCTGGCTCATCTCTCTGTTCCTGTTTGCTCTAAGCATGATCCCCTTCCTGAAAAAGAGACTCAAGCCATCTCATCCCCCAGCAACCCATGGTAGCAAGTGGTCTTGATAGAACATCATCAAAATAACAGAAAAATGAGCCCATCTCTGAACAAGAGATACCCTCATACAGGCACAGAGACAACTGGTTCTCCATAAATGTTTACTGAATGGTTGTAAGGACATCCTATTTGTGTTATTTTCAGAATCCCAGGAATCTGCTGAACTATTTCACAGTAAGATCTGACCTAGTTTTGTATTTCTGGGGGGAAATGAATTCATGTCTGGAGGTTTGGAATGAACAAATAAGATCAAGAAGCAAAAAAAAAAAAAAAAGTCAAAAGCAACCCACAGAAGACTCCAATATGAACCAGATAAATCTCCCTTCAAAGACATATATTAAAAGCTGGGAACATAACTCATCTGAACTGGATATGTGTTAGGACTAAGTCAATTGCAAGTGGAGACAAGTGGATCTCTGTACCTCAGGGACCTCCCCTTACTAACCAGCAACCCCCGCCAGCAACATCCAGGGAGTGAGAGGATGGGATATTGCCTCTGACTTGTCTCTGCATCTTTATATTGCTATAATATTGCTCTAAGTTCCCAGAAAGTTTTGACTTGCAATACCTCCACATTTTATAATCCATAAATTAAACCTCAGTATATATAGTAAGAAGCTGCTAATTAGTTGCCACGTCACAATTTAGAGGTAGTGATGGGTCAAATAACTCACCTTTCCTTAGGATGCTGCCAAAAGTGCCTTGGAATCTCCTCCCACTTGACAAATGTTAAAGAAATGTGGGCACGGTCATAATTGTAACTTAAAACATGTAGTTGGGACACCCTGGTTTCCAAATTATCCAAATATCTTCTTTTTTAAACAAACCAATGCCATTTGATTTCTCAGATGACGTGCATCCTTGAATGGTCCGGGAAAGGACCTCTCGTCATCGCTGTATACGGCATTATGTCAACATGAAGTGTCAGGCTCCGACTTTCTATCTTGCACGGACAGCGATAACCTCAGCTTTCAACAACATCTAGAGTGGTGGGACTCACCCAGTGTGATTTTTCACACTCCTCCCCACACAAAGCGGACATCTGAAAATGTTTGGAGACAATTTTAGTTGGCACAACTCAGGGGAGAGGGGAGGGTGCTAATGTTATGGATAGAACCCAGAGATGCTGCTCAAAATCCTACAATGTACAGCATTATCCACCCACAACAAAGAATTACCCAGCCCCAAATGTCAGTCCTCCAAAAGGATCTAGAAAAGAGGGAACTAACAAAACCGGTTTGCTTCCTACAGATAGGCACTCTCCTCTGCCTCTTTGGCTATTGTCTCAGCACAGAGAGCCAGAGCTCAGGAAGCCAGGAATTCCTGACGGAGTCATCTCTAGCAGGTTCCTTTCCCTTCATTCTAAGGTACAAATTAGGTTCTGTGAGAGCTGCCTGAGTTCTATCTCAATGTCTCTCGCTCCAAATTCTGATCTCAGGACCCAGTCACAATTCCAATGAAGGAAATAAAAACGTGTCCCCTCCTTGAAACACACAGAGACTTCTGAAAGCAGGGACAATGGACCTTTGAAATGGGACCGGGGAATAAAGCTTTGATCAAAAAGAATGTATTGCTCACACCCCTCCCCCTTTCCATACTTTTCACATGTTGAGGTCTGCCTCCCTGGCACTTTGGACCCACCATGACTGTATTACATTTTGTTATAGAAAACTTAAGATTTCTGAGTTCTGACCATTCAAGAGAATGATTAAATGCACATTTCCTATACTGTTGTCTGCCTGGTTTGTCAAAGAAAGCAAACATAAGATGGATAAAAAGCCATGGGTCAAGTTCTAAAGATTAGCAACTAGCATGTAACAGACCTTCAATAAATGTTTGTTGAATGAAAAGATAATAAATAGGAGTGGCTGGGCCTACTTTCTTATGGAAACTCCACAGGCTTTGCCAGCCTGCTGTGTGTCCATCTGGGAAAGATCTCAGTGGCTTGAGGCAGGTAACATTTGGGAGAACACATACAGGTAAACAAACCCATTGCTCTGGTGTCAAAAAACCTGATGTTTGCTATTCAGGAATTAAGAAATTCTCAAATCTTAGAGGCGAAGGACCTCAAAATCATCTTTCCTAGTCCTTTCACTTTTCAGATGATCCAGAGGCCCAGGGTGAAGTGTGTGTAACTTGCAGTCCTCAGATTATGTGACTTGCCAAAAATTGCACTGACAGTTGGCAGAGGGATAAAATCTATAGAAAATTTAATTGGCAAAGGGCCAATTCTCAGGGGACTTTCAGAACAACTCTTCCCTGCTGTATTTCCAGCTTGGTCCCAATCAGCCTTTTGCAAGAAGGGACCAGTGCTGAACCAAACTGAAAAAGCAAACTGTGAGAGAATAAACATTCCCAACCCAGGTTCATTCTTTGGCCTTGTCCACGAGCACATGGCAGATTCATTAGACAACCATATTGTATCAGCTAAAGTGCAAGAACCAGAATATGACACACCACAAACATCTGGAGAAGCTCAAATCTGATGCCAGAGGCACATTTGACCAAACAAGTCAAATTTCAAGGTGAAGTATCAGCTCCCAGCTATCCCCAGGTTGTTTGAAGATTTGTTTTAAGTGCACAGTGACCTCAATCTGTGCACTATTAATAGAGGGAAAGGGTGTGCACAGTTCAATACTGCATAATAAAGCTTCTGCTTCACAGCATACATGGTATGCTTCGGTTCTATTGATGAAACGGAATTCCCAATCTCCCTCCGGCTGGGGAAGTCTCCACACATCCCACCGGCTGCTCTAATTCAGACTGTCTTAAAAGGTGCCTGAGCTCCTGCTTCTTCTGACTTTGTCTTGTTTCCTCTTTCACATCAGTCATCTCCAGGAGTTTCAGTATGAAAGCCATGAGTGAGAATTAACCGTCACAGAAACAGAGCCTTAGCAATGCTCTCTACTGTCTTTTTTTTTTTTTTTTTTTCGCATTCTACCTCCCCTCCAGCAAAAATTCTTTCCCCGTGAAGCTGTTTCTGAGCAGTTTTATACAACATGATTTTACTCTTGGTTTTTGGTCTATTCACGCAATTTAGCACCAAATCACACACTGTTTTGTCTATTGGTTTTCACTGCTGTGTACTTGGACTCCCTTGAAGATGATGACAAAATAAGGACGGGGGTCCAGGCAGGCAGCCCTTGGAAGTCTGCTCTTAGAAGAGGGTCAAACAGATACACGCAGGAAGCCTTGTTTCCTGAGGCAAAGCAGTTAGATCGCAGCTTGGAAGGGGGCCCTGCACTTATCGCTACAGAAGCCCCTATGTGTACTGAAGGGTTTGGCTCCCCCAGAAAATTGTATGTCTGCATCTTCTAAAAGTCATAACTTGACCTTCAGTGTTATTTTACCGCTTCGGTTCAAATCTAACCTTCTGGCCTAAAGAGTATCCTTAGGAGGTTCACTTAGAAGGTCCCTTACCCCAAACTCTAAACAACATTTCAAATAGGAAATTTATGAATACCTTGGTCCTATATCCCTTCTTCATAACAAGCCAAAAGTGATGCTCCGTTAATATGGTCTGTGAGCAGTTCATAGCAGACGGAGGCCATTTCCCTTCTCTTTGCCCTCTATATTTGCAGTTACCAAACACTATGACTACTCATGTGTCATTCTAGCGAGAACAATTTAGGTTCTGACGGATACAATTCCAGGACTTTATGGTACTTAATAGGACTTCAATTAATTGGTTCAGGTTAGCCATACAGGACTCCAGTGGTGGATCCAGGCCTCATACCCAGGGTAGGTAAGACTAGAAGTATGATAGTGTTATCGCATACAGGTAAGAGTTTCTATTGAGAGGGAGTGGTGCCCCAGAAGGAGCCAAGTCACAGCCTGCTAAATGAGGATCTAGGAGAAAAATAATAATTGTCTTCAGTTTCCTCTCCCTCCCCTTTTTCCATTTTCCCCACATGGCCCAATCAACTCTTTGTGTTTCCACCATTCTTTCCATTAACTGCCTCACCTCCACTGCCCAAGGAGGGAAAAAAAAGTGCTTCCCAGCCTCTAGCTACACATGAGAAGGTAATAATGGACAACCTTGGGGCGTCTGGGTGGCTCAGTGGGTTAAAGCCTCTGCTTTCGGCTCAGGTCATGATCCCGGGGTTCTGGGATCGAGCCCTGAATTGGGTTCTCTGCTCGGCAGGGAGCCTGCCTCCCCTCTCTCTGTGCCTGCCTCTCTGCCTACTTGTGATTTCTGTCTGTCAAATAAATAAATCTTTTTAAAAAATTAAAAATTAAAAAAAAATAATGGACCACCTTTTTCATTAGCTTCATGTCTTACCCTCCCATGAAGGCAAGTCTTTATTGAAATAAAGCCATGAGTGAAAATATCAAACAACAATATTAAATTACTGAGAGATACTTGGTATATCAAAGTGTAGCCCAGTGATTCTCAGCAGGAAGTCTGGGGGCAGGGGATGCAGGGGCTTTTTAACCAGACAGACATCACTCCCCCCACCCCCATCACTGCAGTGAAGAATCACTGTGTGACATGAGACAGATCTGAAGAGACTATGTTACCTTTCTACACATTTGACTACTCTGGAAGTTTGAGGTCAACTGATGCAAATAGCTACCTTTAGAGAAGGAAAGGAAATTGAGTGCCTCCTATGTGTCAGACATCATACTAGATATTTTTCTCATTCAAGCCTTATCCTATGTGGCGGGTATCACCTTGCCCCATCACCATCACCATCACCATTTTACAGAGGAGAAAACAGGTCCTGAGAGGTTAAGTAACGTACTTAAGATCACACAACCAGCAAGTTGAACCAGAATTTAAGCTCAAATCTGTCATCCCAACCCATACTACTTCTGAAAGAGTCTGGTCATGTGTAAAAGTGCTATCAGAGGCTTAAAATATTATATAAATATTGGCCACCATGTAATTATATGTATTAAAATATGAGGAGGCATTGGAAGCTTTCAGCTTCTTTGCTCCTGCGGATTCGCTGCTACGTGTGACGACGGCTCTTCTGCCTGAGGGAGACTGGGATGTTGCCTCAGTTACACTTGGGGCCATTTCCCACCGCAGCCCCTCCCTGGGTCATGGAGGGTCTAGCAGTGGAATCTCAAGCCTCTCCTAACCGGTTCTGGCGACACCACCTTGTGTGTTCTCAACAGTCCTTCCAGGACTACGTCTGAGACTTCAGAAGAGGACTGTAATCTGCTGAGGTGAAGTCTTTCACAGTTGATCCAAAATGTCTTCTGAGTGCTCGCTTCGGCAGCACATATACAAAATGTCTTCTGAGACCAGTTTATATGTTCTTTCTTGTCCAGCCTCAAGTACACCTGGAAAGAACACATTTAATTACTGTAAATTCTCCCTTAAATCCTCTAATGTTGAGCACTGGATCACGCATGATCCCTTCTCCTCTGCTTTTACATAATCAAATCTATCAGTTTTTCCACTTCTGTTTCTTCTTGTTTTTTTATTTTTATTTTTGTTTTTTAATTTATTTGGCAGACAGAGATCACAAGTAGGCAGAGAGGCAGGCAGACAGAGAGGAAGGAAAGCAGGCTCCCTGCTGAGCAGAGAGCCGGATTCAAGGCTCGATCCCAGGACCCTGGGATCATGACCTGAGCCAAAAGAAGAGGCTTTAACCCACTGAGCCACCCAGGCACCACAACTTCCATTTCTTCTTTTAGTACTTCTGTTTCTGTATTTTAAATATAACCTTCTGCAACCCTGGATTATGTCAAGGTATCCATCTTTATAATACTTCTATGTTTTTATTTTTAACATTTAAAACTTTACTCCATCTTGGGCTCCTGGGTGGCTCAGTGGGTTAAGCCACTGCCTTCGGCTCAGTTCATGATCTCAGAGTCCTGGGATTGAGTCCCGCATCGGGTTGTCTGCTCAGCAGAGAGCCTGCTTCCCTCTCTCTCTTTGCCTGCCTCTCTGCCTCCTCGTGCTCTCTGCCTGTCAAATAAATAAATAAAATCTTTTAAAAAAAAAATTTACTCCATCTTAACTTAATTTTTGGTATAATCTGTGAAGTAAGGGAGTTAACCACTGTTTTTTCAAATTCTCCAATACTATTTATGAATTAATCCTTACCTCCAAGTTTTTAAAAGATTACGTTCCTATACGTATTTGTGTCTGTTCTTGAACTTTTTTTTAAAATTTCTTTCTTTTTTTAAAAATATTTTATTTGAGAGAGAGACAGCGAGAGAGGGAACACAAGCAGGGGGAGTTGGGGAGGGAGAAGCAGGCTCCCCGCCGAGCAGAGAGTCCAATGCAGGGCCAATCCGAAGACCCTGGCATCATGAACTGAGCCAAAGGCAGATGCTTAACGACTGAGCCACCCAGGTGCCCTTGTTCTTAAACTTTTAAAAACCTTTGAGACCTACCATTTTAATAAGTCTATACAGGAAAAAAGAACGAATAGATAGTTACATGCAAATACAGTCTTCCCAGCTGTTCCCTGGAGAGGGGTAAGAAAGAGACCAAAACAGAGGGGAAAATTAGAAATGAATAGTGAATGATCAGAAGGGACTTATCAGTTCGGTAACTAAACCCTTGTAAGAATCTGCCCAGGTGTAAAGGAAGGTGTTGGCACTCTCGCTTAATGGAGTGAGCAAGGAGGAAACAAACTCAGGGTAGAGATATACCTGTCAGAAAAAAAAGCTTGGCTCCATTTAATTGCTCTCCCCACCTCACCCATTTATGAGCCAAAGTATTCTACTTACTTAGCTACCTTCAGGGTCAGGGCCAAGCCTGCTGTGAACAGAGATCCTGCTGTGGGCAAAAATTATATTGGGAGTCCCTGTCTCAACAGGACCTACTCCATTTGGTAAGTGCAACTATTAAAGAGATAATTCATGAAAAGCAGTTACTACATTGCCTGGCTGTAGGACTCTGCTGCCATAACAAAATACTATAGACTGGGGGCGCTTAAACAACAGATATTAGTTTCCTCACAATTCTGAGGGCTGGCAATCCCAGATCAAAGCGTCAGCAGGTTTCATTTCTCCCAAGGTTTGTCTTCTTCGCTTGCAGATGGCACCTTCTCGCTGTGTCCTTACAAGCCTTTTCTCAGTACATGTGCATCCCCGGTGTCTCTCCCTCTTCTTATAAGGACCAGTCATATTGGGTTAGGGCCTATTCATATGACTTCACTTAACCTTAATTACCACTTCAAAGGCCCTATCTCTGACGAGTCACATTCCAAGGAATACTGGGGGTTTGGACTGCAATATGTGAATTTGGGGGGATAAATTCACACAGTGACACTGGCATGTATGAAAGAACTCATAAAAACGAGCTATCCGTAAGTCCATGTGTTGTGCAAGGCAAATAAACATCGATGCAACCATAACAGGAAACATGTGAAGAGCTTTCTGACCAAAAATAGATGTCTAATGCTTGAGCAGCTCGGGAACAACAGAAAGCCTTGTCCAAAGAGCTACTGATTCCAACCAGGTCAGAGGATACTTGAAGGCTAGAGCACAATGGCTCAGCAGGGGGATGCAGCAAAGGGAACTGAATTGGCTAATGGCCTCCCCAAAACCATAGGTTACTATTTTAAATGTTACAAAAGACCGTAGAGCATGAAAAGATGAAAAAGAAAACCAGTGTGGGTCCAGTCTTCAAAGGAGGAGAACTGAGTGATAGGGGCAGTTTGGCTGCATGACACTAAACTAAATTGCTGAGTACTAAGCTGTCTGGGGGCTAGAGGGAGATCACCATCTCTTCTGTCCTGGGGCTCTCGGGACAGAAAATAGCCTTTTCCCTTTTTCTTCCCTTTTCACTAAAATCCTTTTTGCAATCCTTGAAGATGGAAAAGGGCTGTGTGCTAGCCAAAATCCTGCAAAAGGGACACAAATACACTTACCCCTAGTGCTACTTAATGTAAACATAAAAGAGGGGAGGGCTTATTTGGGGAGAAACCTTCCAAGCAGATTTGAAGGAGCACAGCGAGCCTCTGCACCCTTATAAGAGTGGCCCGCTTAGGCAGGGCGTAGCTGCCCGAGACCCAGCAGGGCCAAGGCCATGACAGTGCAAAGTGACCCTCCTCCTCAAGAGAGCAGTAGGTAACTCTAATGCCATGGGAGCCCCCAATTAAGGAAATGGCCTTGTTAAAAAGGGGGTCACCCAAAGCTCAGGAGCTAATATTTCTTTTTAAGATTTACTTGTTTTGTTTTGAGAAAGAAAGAGAGAGCATGGAGGGGAGGGGCAAAGGGAAAGAGAGTGTTAAGCAGACTCCAAGCAGAGTACAGAGCCCGACATGGGGCTCAATTGCAGAATCCTGAGATCACGACCTGAGCCGAAAACAAGGGTCAGCTGCTTAACCTACTGTGCTCCCAAGGTGCCTCTGCAGGAGCTAGTATTCGGTCATTCTCCACCCAAGGGCTTTCAGAACCCTCCAGAGGCACATCTGCCCAGTCAAGGGAAAGGAATATGTATGAGCCATTATAGGGAGGGTGATCCTCACTACATATAAATGTCATCAGACCACTGGTCCGTTGAAATAGCAGCATGAAGTGGAACTGATTTTCTTTTAAGAATTCCTAGGTAGGTGTGGCCACACATAGATGTGGTCTTTTAAGAGCCAGGACTCTGCAAGACTCTTGGGTTATTTTTGCATTAGGGCCCAAATGGTGATTTTAAAACAACCAACCACACGAATTACCCTCTGGAGTTACACTGCTAGAAAGTATCATGAATATGGGATCTCTAAATTCCTTTGTGTCATTTGAAGGCCATCAAAATCTTTTATCCCCAGAGCACACTCAGATAGCCCTCTGAGTTCACCAAGGGATGATGTCTTTTCTTGGACTTTCCTCTCTGCTTCATGTGCTCATTTGCTCCCTGGAGAAACGGTGGTCCAAATGTTATCATTAACACTATGAAAATAGTAAAAATGTCTCAAACATATATTGTAGATCAGATGTGATTCACACCAAAAGAAGAGGGTCTCTTTAGCCAAAAGATTGCATACATTTTTGGTAGTTACCAAACAAACAAAAATCTGATGATTCTCAAATTTGTATCTCCAGCTATCATCACTCTCCCCCAATCCAGACATGTTCCCAACTACTGACCAGCCACCTCCAGCTGATGCTACCTCATTCTAAACATACCCAAAACAAGATCATTTTTGTGAGAGACTATCTACTTAAGTCATCCAAGTTAGAGATTTCAGTCTTTGAAAGCTTTGACCCTTAAGTCTTAATTGGTCCTCACTTTTTATCAATTATACTGCTCAAATGCTTCTATATCCTTACTGTTCCACTGTTCTTTTTTTTTTTTTTTAAAGATTTTATTTATTTATTTGACAGAGAGAGATCACAGTAGGTAGAGAGGCAGGCAGAGAGAGGGGAAGGGAAGCAGGCTCCCCGCTGAGCAGAGAGCCCGATGCGGAACTCGATCCCAGGACCCTGAGATCATGACCTGAGCCGAAGGCAGCGGCTTAACCCACTGAGCCACCCAGGCGCCCCTGTTCCACTGTTCTTTATCCATATTGTTCCTCAGTTCAGTATCTTTTCTCAAGTGAACAATTGCTCAGCCTCTCAACTAATCTTTCTGCCTACAGTTTCATTTTGATTTTTGAATTTTGATCTGAGAACCAACCCTTTGAGACATGGTAGATGGGAATAAAAGCTTAACCTCTCCTGAACAAGAGGGAAAAAGCAAGACTTCTTTAGATCCAACTCAAAGCAGAAGAGTGACAGAGCTGAGAAACAAAGGAACAAGTCTTTCCCGATCAATGTCGCATGCTGCTGGGGTTTGACCCAATGATTCTGGCAGAGTTCTAGGTATTTTCTTGAGAGGAGACGGGAAGATGTTCTTGATGAAAGAAGGGAAGACAGAGGAAAAATGGCTACTCAACTGAGCGGTTAAATTAGCCAAGAATCTATTAGGACTCAAGACAGGAGACCCTTAGCTTTCCTTAAGTAATACGCAAAAGAACTTGCTTATGTACACACTCTAAAAATTATAGGCAAATTTTAATTTTTAAAGAAAAAAATTACTTCTAAATCTACCCCCTGGTAATGACTACCATGTCTGTATATGCCCTTCTAGTCTCTTCCCACTGCATACATATTTTATCTAGCTGTAATCACAGTCTTTATCTTGGGTAAATATATAGAATTATGTATCTAAAGATGTGGTAAGTTATAAAAAACAATTGACCTGGGACACCTGGCTGGCTCAGTCAGAAGAGCATGCCACCCTTGATCCCAGGGTGGTAAGCTCAAGCCCCACATTGGGTTTAGAGATTACTAAAATAAATAAACCTGACCTTACCTAATTTCATGCATTTCACTTGAGGACTTTTCAATTTGGTGTATATTGCTCATTAGAGAGTAACTCCTAACTGTGAAGGGTGACGTTGGAGCCTGGTTGTACCTACACAATTTTACTCAAAAGGAATAGTGCAGAATTTGGTAAAGTTCTAGCCACTTAATATCACTGGACCCCAGATATGGGGGAAAATGCCTAATGTCTAGGATATAAACAAGAGAATCTCCTAGCTTCATAGCACATTCTGGCTCTTACTGGCAGCATCTTTAAAATGGGGTTAATACCTACTTTCTGGGTATTTTGGTGGCTCAGTTGGTTAACCAACCTCCTTCAGCTCAAGTCAAGATCCTGGAGTTCTAGGATCAAGTCCCACATCAGGCTCTCTGCTAAGCAGGGAGTCTACTTTTCCCTCTGACCCTCCCCCGCTTCATGCTCTTTCTCTCTCAAATAAATAAAATCTTTTAAAAAATAATAATACCTATTTTCCAGGGCTTTTGTGAAGAATAAATTATGTGAAATTACATTGTAAGCTATTAAAAAATGATACAAATGTAAGGAAAAACTATTAGTATCACTCCTAAGTCTGTATCTCTCACTAAACTCCAAATTCCTTAAGAAATGATACCCTTACTTCCTATCTTTGTGTATCTCCCCTCTCCACCCCTCAGAATGCTATTGTAGCAGAAACTGAGCTCTACTGGGGCTCAGAGAAACAATTTTTCTCAGAATTCTCAGGGACATCTCACCAAGAGTTTTACAGGGGTAATAATAGGGATCTGGGAGTTATTTTTAGTATTTATATAAGTCTAACCTGATATTATACTGTTATCAGCAGTAAAGCTTTACAAGCTAAATAAAACACCAGCATCTTCCCTAATTTTTCTTGTTTTCCCTTGTAAATGGAATTTTATAAAACAAATATGCATCTCATAGAAAAATTAATTGTTGCTTTATTTAGTAAATATTGTGTGAGGACCTGTGGTAACTGCCAAGGAAAAAAAGACGAATAAAAGAACCCTCGCCTTTATGGACGTCACAATCCAGTGAGGGCAGACAAGTTCAATGTGCAAGTATATTATACAACAAGCACAATAACAAGGACAATCACAATAAAGGGAAATGCAGGATGGTCAACCTAGACAAGTGGGGCTGGGCGGTTACGAAAGGCTTCCTGGAGGAAGTAAAACCTTAAAAGACTTCTGGGAGTTATCCAGGCAAAGGCTGGGTGTAAAGGAAGAAACGGGGGCCACACAGTATTTCCAGGCAGAGGGAGCAATATATGCACAAGATCAAAGGTCACAAACATGTCACCAAGAAATTTTGGTTCAACAGGGCCCCTTGTGTAGAATCAGGGTATAGGAGGGGGTAAAGATTAGGATGGCATTTTACCCTGGCTTTTATTTTGAAAATTTTTCACACCTGGGGCACCTGGGTGGCTCAGTGAGTTAAAGCCTCTGCCTTCGGCTTAGGTCATGATCCCAGGGTCCTGGGATCGAGCCCCACATCGGACTCTCTGCTCAGCAGGGAGCCTGCTTCCCTCTCTCTCTGCCTGCCTCTCTGCCTACTTGGGATCTCCATCTGTCAAATAAATAAATAAAATCTTTAGCCAAAATAATAATAATAATAATAGTGCAGTGAATATCTATATACTTTCACCTAAATAATCCAGGGAGTGTTGAGGGTTGGTGGGGAGGAGAGATTAAATGAATGAATGAATGAATGAACAAATGAAGAGGCAAAATGTTCATAATTGGTGATCAACTGGTGGTAGAGATTTCTAACACTCTTCAGATGCTCCCTCTCTCCCAATCTGTAAAGGTAAATCTTCCTACAGCTTTCCTCAGTTTTCTAATCTTCCTACAGCTTTCCGCAGTTTTTTTTCCTTCTCTCCCTACTTTGGAAACTTTGAAGACTAACTTAACTATTAACTAACTGTTCATAAAAACATTCTGCTGTAATGTGAAAGCTGCAGTAATTTCTTATCCAGATAAACCAGTATTTCTCAACATGTATCATAACCAAACCCTAAGGAACATTTTCAGACTTCTTTTCTAACTGCCTCTTAGGAAACTATATATGCAGATATACTGTATATTTGGCTTTGTAATGTGTGTGTGTGTTTATCATATACACGTTACATATATTATGTCTAAGTAATATATATGCTTATATACTTAAAAGAGTAAGATTTGGGGGGTACCTGGGTGCTCAGTTGGTTAAGTATCTGGCAAGTGTCATGGTTTCAGCTCAGGTCATGATCTCAGGGTCTTGAAATCGAGCCCTGCTTTGGGCTCCCTGCTCAATGGTGAGTTTTCTTGAGATTCTCTCTCTCTCCCTCTTCTCCTGCCCCACCCACCCCTGCTCTCTCTCTCTCTAAAATAAATAAGTCTTTAAAAAAAAAAAAAAAAGGAGTAAGATATTTCCATACCTCAAGAACCAATTTTTGCCCACTTGTGGGCATTAACACTCCTACTGAGAATGCATGATATAAACAGATCCAACATAGAGAGGCATAAATCAGATTATAATAGAATGAATTTCCATTCCAATTAGTTTTTGTAAACAATTATTAATGTATTAGTCACTTAAATACATGTAAAGCAAGATAAATTCAAAGATATCTAACAAAAAATAAGTTAATTCCTAAGGCTTTGTGTCAGATCTTCTACAAAAACTTTTTTATTATAAACCACAGACATCATAATTAATATGCTCCAAAGAACCTAGTGCAGTGATAAAGGACCCAATTCGTCAATTGTCACCTTACTGACAAAATGAGTTAAATAGCGTAAGTCTCTGTTGGGAAAGGTAGGGGGAGGACCATGGCAATCCCAAGTAGCTTGGGGTCAGTGGAGGAACCAACCCAAAGCAGACAAGTCCTAGAGAAGGAGAATGCTCTTTGTAGGAGGCAGCAAAACTCAGGCAGATGTTGGAATAAGAAGACTGTTTTGAAGATAAACTACCAACAGCATCATTTTACCAAGGTCACAGCAGCTCTGTCCAGAAGAAATCTAAAGTAAACATTGTATACAACTTTATTTTAGAAACCATATTACAAAAGTAAAAAGGAACGAGTAAAAATAATTTTCATAGTAGATTTTATTTTATAGATTTTTATTAAAATATTATCACTTTTAGATAAATAAACTGTAGCAGATTCACTTTGGAATAGCATCCAGTGTGAAAAAGAAATAGGCTATCAAGCCATGAAAAGA
Organism: Mustela putorius furo; assembly: GCF_011764305.1. Lineage (NCBI taxonomy): Eukaryota > Metazoa > Chordata > Mammalia > Carnivora > Mustelidae > Mustela > Mustela putorius. The sequence goes on from NW_025421424.1 coordinate 4,781,674, forward strand.
TGTGAAGGAAGCTTAAATGTCTATTTCTAAGTGAAAGAAGCCAATCTGAAAAGGCTACATACTGTATGATTCCCATGATATGACATTCTGGAAAGGACAAGATGATAGACAGTAAAAAGATCAGGGATTGCCAGGAGTTTGAGGAGAGGAACAGGTGAGTAAATAAAGCATGGGGGATTTTAGGAGAGTAAAACTATCCTAAAATGGTGGATACATGTCATTATATATTTGTCAAAACCTACAGAATGAACAACACCAAGAGTGACCCTTAATAAAAACTGTGGACTTCGGTGATAATGATGTATCAGTACTGGTTAGAGCATACCAAATCTAACTCCCTGGTGCAGGATGTTGATGGTGGGGAGCCATGCATGTGTGTGGAGACGGGATATATGGGAACTCTCTGCACTTTCCACTCAGGTTTGATGTGAACCTAAGACTACTCTAAAAAATAAAGTCTGTATTAAAAAAAGAAAAAATATATATATATATATACACACACATATATTTATAATATGTATCATTTTAACATGCAATCAATATAAAATATTACTAATGAGATGATTTACCTTCCTTTTCGCATTACAAATCTTTTACAACCCACATGTATTTTACATTTCACCATTTCTACTTTGAATTAACCGCATCTCAAGTGCTCAAAAGCCACATGTGGGACAGCACAAGTCTAGAGCAGGGGCAGCACCAAGCCCCACTGGATACTTACACGATACTTAGATTTGCTCTGCAAGTACAGTTTCCAATGAAGCCTCTGAATCCTCTTTCCACCCCGATTGCCCCCTCACAGCTCCCCTCTTATAGCTATTTACAAGCAGGCCAGCCCTCCAGATAGTATCACTCTAGAGATCTTCCTGATGGGACTCTGTCTAAAAGAGAGGCACTGAACACTGAAGAATATAAAGGATTTATCACATCAGAGTTTCCTGAAAACACCATGTACTCCTCTCATTAGTAAAAGGAGAAAAAGCTTTCAGGTTCTGCACACTGTGCAAAAGAAAAAAAAAAAAGAAGAAGAAGAATTTATTAAAATGGAGTGCAGATTTAAGTGCTACCTAGAAAATAGGTACTTAAGAAAGAAAGAGTTGCTGTCAATGTAGAAATAAATAACTTGGCTTTGTCTCATCTGGTGGGGATTATATATATTTCTATACAACTAGGAGCATTAATGTATAGACTTCTCTATAAGCCATGGTATATTATAAACTGCTCATGCTCTAAATGCTATTACCAAGATGTGGGTGCACTTCAGCTCAGAAAAGTTAGCTGTCATTTGAATTAAAAAGGCACTACATTAAATCACAGTCTGCCCTTTTATATTAATCATTTTCAGGTTCTGTCACTCAGAGAAGGGAGAAAAAAAGGTATTTATTTCCTTATCATTTTGAACAGCTCTTCCAAAAGAGGGGAAAAGAAAAAAAAATAGAAAGTGGCCCGTGTGGTCCCACAGAATCCTGAGAAGCAAACCAAGTGCTATAACACGAGCTGCATATGTATACGTTTTATTTATAGTCACAGAAGTCATTATTAAATGCCCAGCCCCCATCTCAGTCCTCTTTGAAATGAAAGAGGGAATTTTAAAATAAAACAAATAAAATCGGTATTGCACAGTGTACGGTATTCTTTTTAATATTTTGTTTATTTATTTGACAGAGATCACAAGTAGGCAGAGAAGCAGGCAGAGAGAGAGGGGAGAAGCTGGCTCTCTGCTCAGCAGAGAGCCAGATGTGGGGCTTGATGCCAGGACCCCAAGACCATGACCCAAGTCGAAAGCAGAGGTTTTAACCAACTGAGCCACCCAGGTGCCCCTGTGTGTGGTATTCTTAAAATTAAGACTTCTACATGAAAAGTCAAAATATTTTCTATCGTGACAGCTAAATGTTTTCAAATAGGTATCAATATAATCTTAATAAAATTTAATAAAAGGATATGATATCTGGGATTCAATTGGAAATATTCGAACAAAGAAAAATGATAATAAAAGTTGGGGGAGGGAGGCCTGGGTGGCTCAGTCAGCTGAGCGTCTGCCTTTGGCTCAGGTCATGATCTCAGGGTCCTGGGATCGAGTCCCACATCGGGCTCCTTGCTTAGCAGGGAACCTGCTTCTCCCTCTGCCTGCTCTGCCTGTTCTGCCTGCAGCTTTCCATGCTTCTGCTCTCTCTCTGACAAATAAATAAAATCTTTAAATAAGTAAATAAAAGTTGGGGGAAATACCTGAAATAAAAATGATACTGAATGAGAGATAAGTGGAGATTCATTATACTCTCTGCGATGTGTGTGGCTTATGTCTAAAGTTTTCCAAATAAAACAGTTCAAAATTATTGGTGATAAGTTTTAAAATATGTAAATATCTTTTTTTTTTTTAAAGATTTTATTTATTTATTTGAGAGAGAGAGAGAGACAGCAAGAGGCAGAATACAAGCAGGGGGGCTGGTAGAAGCAGGCTTCCTGCTGAGTGGGGAGAGCCCAAAGAGGGGCTCGTTCCCAGGACCCTGGAGACATGACCTGAGGCCGAAGGCAGATGCTTAACGACTGAACTACCCAGGGGTCCCAAATATGTAGATACCTTTAACAAAAGAAATTGTTACCTGGTTATTTCTGACTCAGGGCATGGCACAGGAGATTTACTATTTACTTATGTTCTTTTAAATTAGTCACCTTTTTATCAAACATTATTTTCTCAATTAAAAAACCTATATAAACTCATATGCACACACACATATTCGCACACACATTAGTGTTTTGTTAAGTGTAGAGTACTCTACACTTCCTGAAGAAACTGGTTACGCATTTAGCTTTGCACCTGATTAGTTGTGGGTCCTTAAGCATGTTACTTCTGAGACTTATTAAGAACAAATTTAAATGAAAAAATATATTTGAAAATACCCAGCACAGTGTCAGGTACAATATAGGTGTTTAAACAACATTAAACACATAGGGAGAACTAGATTTACTATGGAGATATGGCCACGCCTAACGTTTGAGGGGTCATGAGCAAAAGGAAAAAAAGTCATATGCCCATATTGTTTTTCTTTTCTTTTCCACCCAAGAGAGGACACCCCAACAAACTCCATCAAGCTCCACCACCCCCAACAGCTGCCCTTTGACCACTTCTGAGGCCAAAGTGAAGGGGGTGGAGTGGGATAATGTACTTAGTATTCCTTGTCCCTGGGTGAGGATGTGACTGAAGAGGGGCCTAAGTAGGTCCTTCCAAAACAAAGAGCTCAGGGCAGTGGCCAGGACTAAAACCTGTACTGATTAGAGACCAGGTGTTACACCAAACCACTCAACAGAACAGCAGTCAGAACACATGGGTTCATGCCCCAGTTCTTCCAGAAATTCCATGTGACCTCAGGCCATGTCTCTACCTAGCTGTGCCTCAATTTTCTCATATATCCATGTAATAAATATTTATTGGGCTCCAACTATGGGCTAGGCATGCATCTAGATACCATGAATACGTAGAGTATACAAGAGATAATAGGCCTTGCCTTCAGAGACTTACCATATGAACAAGCTAAGATAGCTGAGGCAAATGTATTCCAGACAAAGGGTCTCCCCTAAATTAAATTTTCCTGATTAATCTTGCAAGTTGACATGTTCATTAAGCACAAATAAGAAAACACAAATCAGAAAAACATAGCATAAGTTAAATTATAATGCAATATTATAAAGAGTGCAAAACGTCTTTTTTCTTCCTTTTTATTAACCTTTAAAAAAAATTTTTTTAAGATTTTATTTATTTACAAGAGAGAGGGGGCAGGAGAGCTAGTGAGAGAGCAAGCACAAGTGGGAGGGGAAGGACAGAGGGAGAAGCAGACTCCCCACTGGGCAGGGAGCCCAAAGTGGGGCTCTACTCCAGGACCCTGGGATTACAACCTGAGCTAAAGACAGACGCTTGGCTGAGTCACCCAGAAGCCCCGTTTTTGTTGTTGTTTTTTAATTTTTTTTAGTGTAATTGACACATGTTATGTTAGTTTGGGGTACAACATAGCCATTTGATAAATTTAACTATTAAGCTGTGCTCACCACAAGTGTAGCTACCATCTGTCACCATACAACACTATTACAAAACCATTGACTACATTCCTTATGCTGTGCCTTTTATTGCTGAGACTTATTCCCTCCATGACTGGAAGCCTGTAGCTCCCACTCCCCTTCCCCTATTTTGCCTACCTCCTACCCCCCACTTTTCTGGCAATCACCAGTTTGTTCTGTGTGAGTACAAGTGTGATTCTGCTTTTTGCTTGTTTATTCATTTAAAACATGCCTTTTAATATCTGTTCTCTAATACACCAGTATGAGCACTCCACAACTGCTGCTCTAATTTTAATCACAAGAATTATCACCATATGCCATACAAAATCCAATCTCTGAATGTGCCATTTTCTTTATATTACCCAGCTTATGTATATTTTATGTGGAAGATAAATTTATATAAAAGATAATGTAATCACAAAGCATTTATCCACATTAATTTTTTAGTAAATATGTTAATATATCAGGCGCTTTATGAAACATCTATTTCAAAAAAGGTTAATAATGAGCTTTATTATTTGATAAACATAAAAAGGGAATTCACAGAAAAAGATAAATAAAGTATGTAATAAAGTATGGCCTAAGAATAGCTTATATTTAGGCTAAACTAGCTAATATTGGGTGCAGCTTTTTGACTCTATCAATTCTGGAATGCTGGGGGTCAGGACAGAGCCTCTGGTCAGACAAGGAGTCAAGTGAGAAGAGCTAGAAGATCTTAAAGAAAGAATTCTTTCTGAAAGTGTGAGGAGTTAAGTAATAATGGAACTTATATCTTATTTAGTTCCAGTTTAACCTGAAAGAAGTTACACAAGGAGAGTTCCAAACCTCAGATCAGTCTAGCCATTTCATCCTACACCTTCTCAAGGCTGAAGAGTTGCCCACTTAACATAAAATACCACTTCTAAGGAACTACTTATACTTGTTAGATCTCACAATTAGAAACATCTCAAGGTACAGTGAATTCCTAGATAAAACGCAAAGCAGCCATAATGCAACATAACCAAGTTTTCTCCTGTCCATCTCAGTTCAACACAAGCAAAATAGAAGTGTGCACGGTCCAAGCTCTCTTAGTAGTGTAGCTGCTATACTACTTAGAGAGCTTGGACCGTGCACACTTCTATTTTGCAGCTACTTCCACTAGATGGCACTAAAGAATCTTTCAGGAATCAGGCTCTTTCAAAAAAAAAAAAAAAAAAAGCCTGGATGGGGCAGTCAAAAAAAAAAAAAAAAAGTGTGGGTGGAGCAGTAGAAAAAAGGAGGTTGAGTAGGCCTGCAGAGGTAGAGCTAAGGGAAGTCGCTATTAGAAAACAGCTTCCATAAAAGGAGGGATTTTTGCTTGTTCTACACAATGATATATCCTGGCAATCAAAAGTCCCTGCCCTCACTAGTATTCTAGGGGGGAGCTAGCCACGAAGGCATTCTGGGAAAACACATTCCAGGTGCTTAAAGAATATGTGATAAACAAATGAAGGTCCTGAAGTGCCACGGAAGATGATGATCAAATTGGGAGTTTCAGAAAGATCTCTGACAGGATTATCGAGAATGGACTAGAAACAGAGACACCAGTTAGTAATCTAAACAAAATATGATAAGGACTTGAACTTGACTTGAAAGCAGGAATAGTAGGGATGGATGGGAAGGAGTCAATTCAGAGATACGGTGTGGATAATAATGATAACAGTAAAAAGAGCTCTTTATATCAGACGCGGGCTCTAGAAACACCACCTTCAAATCTCACAACAATCAAGGGAGGATGAAGATTTTTATTAAATAGGGCTGAGGAGCCTGGAAAATACCAACATTTCAGAGCTGGGTGGAAGAAGTCATGCTCTGCAGCGAGAAAGACAAGGAGTCGTCAGAGGGACAGGAAGTGGAAGGAAAAATCAAGAATAGTGTTATGGCAACCAAGGAAAGAGAAAGTTTGGTTGTTGTTGTTGTTTTTAAGATTTTATTTATTTATTAGAGAGAGAGAGATCACAAGTAGGCAGAGAGGCAGGCGGGGGTGGGGGGTGGAGCAGACTCCCCACTGAGCAGAGAGTCCGATGTGAGACTCGATCCCAGGACCCTGAGATCATGACCTGAGCTGAAGGCAGAGGCTTAATCCTCTGAGCCTTCCAGGCGCCCTGGGAAGAGAAAGTTTTAAGAAATCTGTCAAGGTCACAAGCAGGGGTGACTGGCTGGTTTGGTTGGTAGGGCCATTTGGTGTGACTCTTGATATCCAGTTTGTGAATTCCAGCCCCCGCTGGAATTACTTACTTAAAACAAAATAAAACCACAGCCAATTCTGTTTGATAACAACTGAAAATTTTTGAAGTAAGGAAGCAAGAGGGATGGTTAAGTGAGAAAGAGGTGCAATGGTGAAAGTAAGTCAGACACAGCTCTCTGGTTCACTTTCTATGTACTCACTCTGTCTCTGGTAGGGCTAGTCGATCACTCTTCATTCTTTTTTTTTTTTATATATATTTTTATTTATTTATTTGACAGACAAATCACAAGTAGGCAGAGGCAGGCAGAGCGAGAGGAGGAAGCAGGCCCCCTGCTGAGCAGAGGGCCTGATGCGGGACTCGATTCCAGGACCCTGGGATCATGACCTGAGCCGAAGGCAGAGGCTTTAACCCACTGAGCCACCCAGGTGCCCCGATCACTCTTCATTCTTCACAGGTCCTCCTGCCTTCCCATCCTTCCTGCCTTTGGTGCTTTTCACTATTTTGGGCTACGAGGGTGGGCTGAAACTCTTTAGACACTCTGATGGACCTGATCACATTCATCAGTCCCATTCCTCTGATCCTGCGACTTCGGTACTTCCCTATACTATTTGCCGCCTGGGGTCCCCAGAAAGATGAAGCAGTATGTGAGCACGGGAACACTGAACTGATTCTGGGACAGGAGAATCCTTAACTAATGCCCTCCTGTGACTTCACTCCGTTTCACCTATGGTCTACACAGCCCATAAAACTCTGGTTTATTCTCCTTTATTTGCAATCATCATTCCCTGCCTCATCAACAATAAGCCTTTATTACAGGGCTAGTGATCGGGCATTAGGTTCATCGCTAAGCGTTTCTCATCTTCATACAGAGAAAATGTGTTTGTGCATGTGTGTATACATACATATATGCACCCACATAAACATACATATACATGTATGTACATACATATATGCACCCATATGTTCATATACATATATACAAACTAAATAAACATGCTTAACACTATCACACAAACTGAAAAGAAAAACATATAGCAAAAGAGTTCCTGGAGCTCAAGTCTGGAGCCCTGAAGTAACAGGGAGTTTCAAAGAGGTAGTGTAAATCAGGCCTGACATCAAAGGAGGGGTAGGTTTAAATAAAATAGGTGGAAGGATTCTGCAGACAAAACTGGCAACAAAAGAAGTGTGTTTGGCAATACTTAGGGGACAACTAAAAGGCCAGTTTTGGGATATATTAGAATCAATATTTTATCCTGTGGAGATAAGGAGCTAATGAAACTTTTAGAATGAAGCCTGCCTTGTAAGCACGTTTTTCCAATTAATTTGGGCAAAATTGTAGGATTGATTGGGAAAGAAAAAAAAAAAAGGGAGGGCAGGGATAATTCGGAGACTACTACAATACCTGAGGTGAGGGTGTACTACTACAGGTAAGGGTCCTGTATCATCTGAAAATTCTATGCAGTGAGATGATGGCAGTACGGATGGAAAGAAATTGGCACCTGCCTGGATATGGGAAAAAGAGAAGGGAAGCCAGGAGCACTGTAAGGTTTCAAGTTGGAGCGAAGGGGGGAAAATGATATCCTTGAGAGAATAAAATAGGAAAATTCAGAGCACACAGTTTAGTGAGCAAAAAAGTTCAATGAAATTTAAGGCAGGTGGGCCTGAAGATGATGGGGACAGACTTGGGTGCAGATTTAAAATAGATAGTTGTGACCAAAGCTCAGGGGAGAAAGTGTGGATCTGGGAATCATCTGTGTAGAGGGCATGTAGAGAGAAAAGGTAGGGTATAAAGAGGATGAAAGGGAACCAGTGAGGAAGGAGAGTATGAGAAGCAGCCCAAGAGATCAGAAGGCCAGGAGAGTAGAGCATTTCAGAAGTCAAGAAGGAAGCAAGTCTGAAGGATAAGGAAGTATGTAACAATGGTGACTACTAGAGACTGTATATTGAGAAAGGCCAGTGACTCGGTCACTTGTAATCTATAAGAGAAAAGTTTCAATAGAAAAGAGGAGTTGGAAGTTAGTTTATTTGAGGGAGGAAAAAAATGGGTGATTGATGGTGATGACCACAGAAAGCAGGACTACTCTTCTGAGAAATGTAAGGGTGAGAGTCACAAAAGTCAGTAACTGGAAAGCCAGCTCAGTCAAGGGAGGATCTGCTTCCTCCTTTAGGATTTGATCGTAACTCTTGGCATAAAGAATATGCTAGTAAAGGACTGATTAAAAATGTAGGAGCAGGGGCGCCTGGGTGGCTCAGTAGGTTAAAGCCTCTGCCTTCGGCTCAGGTCATGATCTCAGGTTCCTGGGATTGAGCCCCGCATTGAGCCCCGCATTGGGAGCCTGCTTCCCCTCTCTCTCTGCCTGCTACCCTGCCTACTTGTGATCTCTCTCTCTGTCAAATAAATAAATAAAATCTTAAAAAAAAAAAGAAAAAGAAAAGAAAGAAAGAAAAAAAGAAAACGTAAGAGCAGCAAGGTTTTGAAGAGCCAGGAGAGGCTAGAATAGAGTTGAGGAATGGAAGAAAGGCAGTCAGGATGGGTATGAGAGGAGGTGTGACAAACCACAGATTTGGAGGGGGGGGGAGGAGGGACAGAGGGAGAGCCCCAACAGCCAGACTTGATCTCACAACCCTGAGATTATGACCTGAGCCAAAATCAAGAGTCAGATGCTTAATCCACTGAGCCACCCATGCCCCTGATAAACCATAGATTTTTAAGTAGAAAGTGAGGGAGTTCTCCAGATAGCCCTGCTTTTCTCACTCCATTAAAGGCAGTTATCTGCTGAGTATATAAGTGATTAGATGCTCAAGAAGAAAGGAAAGGGAGGTCAGGGTCAAATCTTAAACATGGCATCCCAAATAGGAGTTCAAGTCTCAGAGGTGTTACCTTGGGCTGCCCACCAGACCTCTCTGCCACTCCATTTCTTCACAGAGTTGTTAAAAGATTAAGTGAAATAATGCACATGTAAATTCTAAAGCACTTCGTAAACAAGAGAAGCTTGGAACACCTACCATGGGAAATGTGACAGTGCATGAATAAGAGATGAAGCCAAGCATCACCCAGCATCAGGTGAAGCTGAGAGCAAGAATATATAGCAAACAAAAGTCTGCACAGTTTTTGTGACTTACTCTGGCACACCTGAGAGTAGAAAGCAGATTCTGAGTCGGGGTAGGTGAGGAAAAGGAGGAGGAGGAGAAACTGAAGAAACCTAGGTAAGGAGTATTTTAAGACCTTGGTAGGCATATTTATTTTGGGGAATCACATGTCATTTTTATATAAAAGTGGCATTTGGGGACACCTGGGGGGCTCAGTCAGTTGGGTGGCCAACTCCATGACTTCGCTAGGGTTGTGATCTTGGGGTCCCAGATTAGAGCCCTACACTGGGCTCGGCGCTTGGTGGAGAGTCAACGTAAGGATTCTCTCTCTCTCTCCCTCTGCCCCTTGCCCCTCAAGCTTGCCAGTGCATGCCTGCACACACGAGCGCACGCGCGCTCTCTCTCTCATAAATAAATGAATCTTAAAAATAAATTTTAGGGGCACCTCGGTGGCTCAGTTAGTTAGGCATCTGCCTCCAACTCAGGTCATGATCCCAGGGTCCCGGGAGCCAGCCCCATATGGGCTCCCTGCTCAGCAAGGAGCCTACTTCTCCCTCTCCAGCTCCCTGGCGCTTAAGTTCCCTCTCTGTCTCTCTGTCACAAATAAAGTCTTTTAAAAATTTAAAAATAATAAATTTTTTTTAAAGTGGCATTTGACTTCATCGACATGGCCAAACATTTCAATTCCTCAAAGCTTTTTATAGCTTTCATATTTTAGAGTCATGTTCTACTTTGTTTTGTGTTTGGGAATTCCCTGTATTTGTAAGCTTAGGCTCTAGGCCGTGGGCCTATGGCAGGAGATGAGTAATGGGAGACCCCTCGGGTCCAAACCAAGGAAGGAAGGTGACAAAACCAGCAGGGAGAGAATCAGGCGTACGAGACAGGCTGAAGCAACCGGAAATCACAGGCACAGTGGAGGATAAGGAGCTAGAGTGTTACCATTTCTGGAAATTTGAGGAGTTACGGGTCCCGGATCCCAGGTGTGGCCAAGCCCCCACAGGGCCGAACGAGGAGACTCCTGGTACGGACACTGAGAGAAGGAGACAGAGAAACTGTCAAGGCTGCCTGCCGCGTTCATCTTCGCCATCAGTCTGTGAGCCCACAAAGCGTCCATCCCTCGTCGACATCCTCCCCCCTCCCACGGTGACCAGTCACGGGCCCTCCGCCATGATCAAAACGGCAGGACAAACGTGCTCCGTTTCTGGTGTACAGAACTGGAGCGTCCTGGGGGACAAACCCTTAGGCCCTCAGAACTTCCGCGGCCCTGGCCCCGAAGGGAAACAACGGCTTCTCCAGCCCCAGACGCCGAGGAGCCGAGCTCCCCAACCGCCACCCCTCGGTTCAACGGTCAACCAGACGGGGCCACAGAACCAGGGCCTCAGGGCCCTTGCCCCGGGAAACGAAGCTCTTGTAGCCGGCACTCTAGGCTTGAGGGATTCCTGAACTAAAATAAGCTGGGCAGGCCCCGAGGGGAGCTCCGGGCTCACGCCGGCTGAGCAGAAACGTCGGTCGTCACGTCGGAAGCCTTCGGCACTAAGACGACGCCTGGTCCCACAACTCCCGGCAAGCTGTGCGCTGCGCTCGGGGCGCCAGCCACCAATGGGAAAGCCCAGGCCGGTTCGTGGGCCCAATCCGAAGGCGCGAAGGAGGTCGTCCCCGGGGCTTAGCAGAGCGGATTTTTAAGGGGTCCTCTGGCCTCTCTGGTCGCTACAGCGATAGAGAGAGAGTCCCCGTAAAAGGGTGACGGTGGCTATACTGTGCCGCTCACTCCCAGCCCTGCTCTTTTCCTCCCCTCCGCCCGAGCTCTCAACATCCCAACCCGGGCCCTCAGTTTGGTCCCTCCCCTCCCGGTCGTAGTGGATAGGCGAAGATGTGGAATTTCCAAGCCTTATTGGATGCTGCTGGTGTCACTCTGGTGGGGGGCTGGGCCCCCAGCGGCGAGGGCCGCCCTTCTCGGACGGTGATTGGACTTCCCTATGTAGACCCGGACTGGGATTGGTGCGAAGAGGCCAGAGCCTCCGGGCACCTTGGGCCGCGGTGTTGGGGAGGCGGCGGTCACCGAGAAGCCCGCGGGACTCGCAGCTCCCATGCCCGCCGTGTGCGGTCCGCGCAGGGCCGGTCGAGGGAAGGAGGAGGAGCCCCCCCCCCCACCTCATCACGCAGAGGCGGGGGAGGCGCTTGTCGCGTGTCGGGCGCGGGGCCAGTAGGGCGGGCGGCGGGAGGGGGGTGGTAGTGGAGGGAGTGAGAGGCGCGGGGGTCCGGGAATTGGCGGCGGCAAGACCAGCTCAAGACCAGACCTGGAAGCGCTTCCGGGGAGGAGGACTTGGGGGGCACCGGAGGGCGTGGGCGCGTCTGGTATGGGATGCCGTGGAAAGGAGGGGGCCCTCCTAAGTAGATCTGCGGGTGGTTCCTTTGACGACTCCTCTTCTACCATTTTGCCCTGTGAATTGCCGAAGAGAGAGTCCCCATGGTCTCTGTTCAAATTCTGGGAACTTTCTCTTTGGGTGGGCTTAACCACCTACTACTTCATTATAGAGCTCTCCACCGCCTTTTCTGATACTGGGCACAAACGTGGGGATTATGTCAGAAAAGAGGAAGCCGCTGCTGGGTTTCCTAGGCAAACTCCCCAGGGGGACCGCATTGGGGAACTCAGGCAAGACTCACTGCCCTCTGTGCATGGGGCTTTTCAAAGCCCCCAGGCTCTTGCCTTGTTTGCACACAGTTTGCACCACGTGCCTGGAGCAGCTGGAACCCTTCTCAGTAGTGGACCTCAGAGGGGGAGACTCTGACACAAGCTCTGAGGGGTCAATATTCCAGGAACTCAAGCCACCCAGTCTGCAGCCACAGATCGGCATCCTCTGTCCGGTATGTGATGCTCAGGTGGACCTGCCCATGGGTGGAGTGAAGGCTTTAACCATAGACCACCTGGCCATGAATGATGTGATGCTGGAGAGTCTTCATGGGGAAGGCCAGGGCCTGGTGTGCGACCTGTGCAGCGACAGAGAGGTGGAGAAGAGATGTCAGACCTGCAAAGCCAATCTCTGCCACTTCTGCTGCCAGGCTCATAGGTAAAGATGGGATACCCCACCCCCCCACCCCCCAGGTGTGGCTTAAGAGCAGAATACAAAGAGGTATCAAGCCAGAAATCCCCCAGAGCAGATGGGATGGAAAGCTCGCTCAAATGCCGTGTAAGGTCAGAGAGCAGTATACGCTGTCATAAATACTCTGGAATGGTAGTTAACTCCTGCAGTCTTACATAATACATCTCAGAATAATAGAAGCAAAGGTTTGCATAGTCCTTTTCAGTTTGCAAAGCACAGTTGCAGTTTCCTTGGATCATCAATCGTTTGTATGGTGAATAATTGTAGTGGGTGCTGGATAAACAGAGAAGAATGCACAGCCCCTGGCCTTGATCACATTTGATGCCTTGCAACTCTTATAGAAAAGCAGGCGCTGTTTTCCCTCCCATTTATTATTTGGGGAAACTGAAGCTCAGCAAAATGTGATTTGCCAAGGCACCACAGCCAGTAAGTAGCATATAACAGAATCCAGTTTTTAAATCCAGGTCTTCTGACCACATTCTGTGCTCTTTCTAGTAATCCGTGCTGCCTTCCCAGTATAAGGGCTATTTGGCTGTACCCCATCACAGCCTTGCCTTGGACCCTAGAGTGACTCTGGAGCTTGGGAGGTGGACTTATCATCGGGGTGCAGATTTTTGTCCTTTATGGCATTTGGTGAACAGCTGGTCACATGAATCACTCTCTGTCCCTTCTCCACCCCCACCCCCATTCCAGGACATCAGATTATAAAATAGCCAAGATTTTAGGATTATCTTAAAATAGTTTTTGAATTCTGCCTTCCATTTGTTTTCTGGTCTCACCAACAGAACAAGTTAGTAATCTTCAGTCTTTCTATTTTTAACTTGTAATTATGACTGCCTTGCTACCAGCTACATGGCTGACCCTGTTTTCTCCATAGCCACTCTTCTGGTGCCAGAATAGTCATGCGAGCTTCGAGTTGCTATCATGCTACCGGGGCATCTTCCCACAGTCATCGGGTTTCCTGGGGATTCTCCTAAATCTCTAGAGGGTCACCGGAAAGGGGAATTAAAAAAGAACTGTGAAGACTGACCATTGATTTCAGTCTTTCTAATAATGCCAGTGACTTGGGGAAAATTCTAGCATGCTGCTTTGGGTGATGCAGGCACTGGCCAAAGGAAATGCTTTACCAAAATCTCAAGTGAAAGTGGAGGGAGACTCTGTCGGGGCCAGCTGGACACTTTAATTGCTGGGTCTTCTTGCTGTGCCACGTGGCACAGTTTCTGTCTCTTGGTGCTGGGTTCCCACCATGCTCTCACCTCTAGCTTGCTGAAGTAGGCCATGGCTCTTGTCTCAGCTTGCCAAATTAATGCTTCAGAGAAAGTTCCAGGCCATAGGCTTTAGTGTTGCAACCTTTGGCAAAGTCCTGTCCCAGGTCAGAGAGCCATAGTCTACTATCATTTTATTCAACATAGTAGCCTTTTTTGAATAGGTGTTATTATTTCCTCCCCGCGCAGATGAGGAGGAACTGGAATCAGAGGATTACATGGTTAAGTAAGAGGTCAGAGCAAGGGACTGAACTCTAATCTGTTTGACTTCCAAGCCATGCTCTGAAAACTGCCAGACTTGCCCAGCAGAACCGGCCCCTAATTGCCTGTCCCTGACTCTGTCCCTGACTCTGTCCCTAGGCGGCAGAAGAAAACAACTTACCATACGATGGTGGACCTAAAAGACTTGAAAGGTTACAGCAGGATCGGAAAGCCCATTTTGTGTCCTGCGCACCCCGCAGAGGAGCTGAGGCTGTTCTGTGAGCTCTGCGACCGGCCCGTGTGTCGGGACTGCGTGGTGGGGGAACACCGGGAGCACCCCTATGACTTCACGAGCAATGTTATCCACAAGCATGGGGACTCTGTGCGGGAACTCCTGAAAGGCACCCAGCCCCACGTGGAGGCGCTGGAGGAAGCCCTCCTACAGATCAAAGGGGTGAACACTGCCCTCCAGGAGCGGGTGGAGGCCGTGGCTGCCGACGTGCGAACGTTCTCTGAAGGCTACATCAAGGCCATCGAGGAGCACCGGGACAAGCTGCTGAAGCAGCTGGAAGACATACGGGTCCAGAAGGAGAACTCCCTGCAGCTGCAGAAAGCCCAGCTGGAGCAGCTGCTGGCAGACATGCGGACCGGCGTGGAGTTCACGGAGCACCTGCTGACCAGTGGCTCAGACTTGGAGATCCTCATCACCAAGGGGGTGGTAGTCGAACGGCTCACAAAGCTGAACAAAGTCGAATACAGTGTCCATCCTGGAGTGAACGATAAGATATGCTTCTCTCCTCAGCAGAAAGCAGGCCGGTGCCGTGGCTACGAAGTTTATGGGGCCATCAATACCAAAGAGGTCGATCCGAGCAAATGTGTCCTTCAAGGAGAAGGTAGGAAGGCATTTCCCGCTGGCCTGGAGAGGGCGGTGGGCGAGGACATGGTGTTTAAGGAGGTGTGGCTTTTTCAGCTGGGGCCCTCATCCAGCTAGGAAGAGTTTCCTACCAGCCAGTTTACTGAGGGCGAGACCATAGTGATAGAAAGGACAGTGACCCCCCCCCCTTCCTCGCCCTTTCTTTCTGTTTCATTCTGGCCAGGGTACAGTTAGTATCCCAGACAGCAGTGAGGCGTGACCCTTTTCCAGTTGAGCGAAGCAGTTACTAGCAAGGACCTCCAGGACCATGCTGTTTCTTTTCTTTCTTTCTTTCTTTTTTTTTTTTTTAAAGATTTTTCTTTATTCAAGAGACAAGGATCACAAGTAGGCAGAGAGGCAGGCAGAGAGGGGGAAGCAGGCTCCCCGCCGTGCAGAGCGCCTGATGCAGGGCTCGATCCCAGAACCCCCAGACCGTGACCTGAGCCGAAGGCAGAGGCTCAACCCACTGAGCCACCCAGGCGCCCCGAGCATGCTGTTTCTATCAGATGGTAGAGCAGAGATAGTGCCCAAAGACGGTAACAGGATAGGCCGGGGTGAAGTCCTGCCTGCCTACAGAGGAGCATGGCAGGGCCGCAGGGGGCTTGGATCATTCCAAAGAGTTTCAGAGGAATGAGGAAGACAAGGTTGGAGCATACTTTCATCTGTGCCCTTCTTGGTTTATGTAAGCCACATCTTGACATTTGAAAGATTATGGTAGGCATTTCATTTGGTAGAGGGAGAAATAATTTCCTTTGACTCTCCTGTCCTGAAAGGACCCTTCTGTTCCTAAAAGCAGTTATTCAAACACAGATATGTCGGAGATCGGTCCTGATGGGCAGACTGGACCATGGATGCAGCCTGACTCTGGCACGGGAATTCTTAACCTTTTGGAGGTCTTAGGTCCCTTCGAGAATGATCTCTCCCCAAGAAACATCCACTAATTTGGGCACCCCGCTTCAGGAGATTCTTTGACCCCTCATAAGCCTCTGCAGAGACCACATGGTAGTTTATGAGCCCCTCGTTAAGAAGCCCTGTTGCAACTGCTGGGCCGGAAGCTGCACCTAGTGACTATTTTCCCAGCAGCTTGGCCCAAGTGCTGAAGAGGCCAAGCCGATCAGCTGTACCCCCCGACCAACTCAAGCATGATCTGCAGCTCGGACGGGATAGCTTTGGGCTTACAAGCTTCCCTCACAGGATCTAGAGGTTTTCTGCTCTGACTACAGAGGACCATCCCAAGTCTTTTCAAAGCTCCCTTAGGGCTGCAGTTAAGGTTCAGGATCCTGGGTGATCCAAGAGCAGCAACTGGCTGAGAGACAACCAGGCTTGCCAGGAGGGACTCCCAAGAGGTATGCTCTGGGGGCCGGAGCGGGAAGGGAAAAGAAAGGGAGCAGGGTGATTACGATAAACAGGAAGCAGGACCTTTTGTTCTAAAGAGAAGAAGGAAGATGGTGTCTGCTCCGCAGAGGCAGGCACCCCGTCTGGCCTTTCAGGTGAGGACTGAGTGTTTGATCTTCCGCAGATCTCCACCGAGCCCGGGAGAAACAGACAGCCTCTTTCACTCTGCTGTGTAAGGATGCAGCTGGAGAGAGCATGGGTCGGGGAGGAGACAGCGTGCAAGTCGCGGTCATCCCTAAAGATAAGAAAGACAGGTGTGTATTACACAGCCAGGTGTCAAGGGTAATAAGCAGTGACGAAACTGGACACTTAAGGCCCCTTTGTAGTTGGGGAGGTGTGCCTGCAGTAGTTACATCCAACTCCCCCTTCCGTGCCCCCCAGATGCTATTAAAATACGTGATATGACCAGGTGGAGCAGACGTGTTTTCTTCTGCGGGTTTTATGCCAGTGCTCCACTCTCTCCCAAAAGTCTGCTCCCTGAAAAATACTCTTATGTTGGACCCAACGGGCCCCTTCTCAAAGTTCAGCCCCACTCTGCTACTCCATTGGGCTGGGAGTATATGCGTGTGTCTCCTGGAATCAGAGGAGGGAGTCCAGCAAGTCCATTAAAGAGAACACAGTGATGCTTTCATGGAATTCCTCTGTACATCAGATTAAAGCAGCATTTATATTGCTTCCTTCCTGTTGTGAAACTAGTTTTTGAGACCAGTGGAAGGGGCGTCCTGTTTGGGGGACATTTCAGATGAATGTGGGGCAGAATGGTGTAGGGCTCGCACCTCAAGTGGCAGGCGGCTGCAGCAGGCCTGTGAGAGTGAGTGGTTTTTTGAACCCCGTCTGCATTCAGTCCGGTCAGAGCGCTGGTGCGAGATAACAAGGACGGGACATACTACGTCTCCTATACCCCCAAGGAGCCGGGTGTCTATACCGTGGTGGTCTGCATCAAGGAGCAGCATGTGCAGGTGAGTAGGACCTATGCCTGGCCCTGGCCTCCTTTCTCCCTGCTTCCTCTGGCTTCTACCATCTCAGGTTGTGGAGACATGACGTGGGGGATCAGCTGTGTGGAGGGATTGCATGGGATCCTCTTTCTTCCTTCTCTTCACTTGAGAAATGACGTAGATTTCGCTGGTGACCGTAAGAACTCTGTGCCTATTCCTCCTCCTGGCTGTTGAGCTTGTATTTTGTCATTCTTCCCGTTGGAAAATTCTTTTTTTTTTTTTAACAATTTTTTTTTTTTTAAGATTTTATTTATTTATTTGACAGAGAGATTACAAGTAGGCAGAGAGGCAGGCAGAGAGAGAGGAAGGGAAGCAGGCTCCCTGCTGAGCAGAGAGCCCGATGTGGGACTCGATCCCAGGACCCTGAGATCATGACCTGAGCCGAAGGCAGAGGCTTAACCCACTGAGCCACCCAGGCGCCCCCGGTTGGAAAATTCTTAATTTGGGAAAGATACCTTCATCCCAGGGGGCATTCTGCCAGGGGACAAGCATACCCATTCAAGTGATAGCCTTTAGCTCAGGATTGTTCAGACTGTAACCAGACAGACTGGAACGTACTGGAACACAACTGTGGAGACTTGTGCCCTCTCCCCTCAACTGACCAGTCGTCTCTCTGCATGACCATCTACCCTCGTAACTCTTTCGCCTATTTCCGTATGTGCTCGGCTCTTACCACCTCCTCAGACAAGGATGACACTTTCTGGTCTAGAGATTGTGAATTTTTTAAAATTGGGCCATACTCAGCAGGTCCAACAGAATCCCTAGTACTCATAGGTTTTCCCCAACCGGAAAGCAGCACTGACAGGGACGATGAAATATCATAGTGTCATGACGTGTTGGGCTTGTGGTGTGTGCAGGAAGGGCGGGGAAGACTCCTGTGCAGCAGCCATTGCCGCCCATCTAACTACATTGGCCGGAGTGGGCTACTTGGCTCTGCCTACATTCTTAAGCCTTTGTTCCAGGCTGTTCAGGCCTAGGGATCATTATGCAGTTGGACTAAGGAACAAACGTGCTGATGTACACAGTCCCTATAGAGCTAAACCAGAACTTGAACCCATTTCCTTGAACTCCAAGGTGTTTTTAAAATGGATCGTAAATTCTTGAAAGGAGGAGAGATGGAACACTTGAAAGGCTTTTGAGGTACCAGATTCTGAGTTTTGTGCTTCTGCAGACAGCATGCTTCTCAGCCAGAGAAAGGCCTATGAGCTCCCTTCTTAGCTACTGATTGTCTAACACAGGACAGAAAGTGGAGAATGGAAGTTGTCCTGGAAGGAGAGGGGCAGGTGGGAGAGTTTTGAGTTTGAGGATTATTGAGCTCTTCACCTTTCTGCCTGTGTCCTCACTGAATGAGACTAGGTGGATGGGGAAACAAATGTCCAGGATGGACGGGAGGGAGGAAGGGAGTGAAGCTCAGTGTGTGAGAGGAGCAGGTGTGTGACAAGGCATTGGAGAGAGGATTATGGGAACGGCGTAGCCTTGTGGTTGTGGCATTCTACTAACGAGCCCCAAGACTCCCCTAGACTGGAGAAGATGGTGACACCAGTGACACAAAACACAGCTTTTTGGGCACCTGGGTGGCTCAGGTCGTTGAGCGACTGCCTTCGGCTCAGGTAATGATCCCGGACATCCAGGATCAAGTCCTGCATCGGGCTCCCAGCTCCTTTGGGAGTCTGCTTCTCCCTCCGACCTTCTCCTCTCTCCTGCTCTCTCTCACTCCACTCTCAAATAAATAAATAAAATCTTTAAAAAAAAAAAAAAAAACAAACACAGCTTTTTAAAAAATTTATAAATTATATTTATTTATATGGGCTTATTCATGTATCAGGTGGGCTCCATGCTAGAGGGGCCGCACAGAGCCCTTGGCTCTCATGCCTTTGTACATGGCATCACACAGCTTAAGCACCCAGCCGGTCACTGGTCCCTCATCCGTTTCCCTCCTGCTGTCCTCAACTCTCCAGGGCCATGCCCTGTGACTGACCCTGCATTTAAGCAAATGGATGCTCAGCACATCCCTGTTGACTCGTGCTGTTCTTTGCTCTTGGCCTCAACTTTGAAGGGCTCACCGTTCACCGTGACCGTGAGGAAAAGGCACCGTCCACACCCGGGTGTGTTTCATTGCTGCACGTTCTGCTCCAGCGGAGGCCAGAAGACAGCTCGCTGTGCCTGTGGAGGCACCATGCCAGGTGAGGAGGAACACTCTCGAAAGTCTCGCGGCAGTGCGGGGTCAACTACTACACAGCCACTGGGTTTAGGAGACTCAGACTTAGGCTCTCTTGCTAGGAATATAATCCATGCATATCAATACACCACAGTTCTAAAAGTTCGCTTAAAGCTTCTCTGTTCTGAAAAGTGAAATAATAAGCTTTAAAGTTCTGAGTTCTTGCAGTTCTGATCTAGTTCACCAGTCTTAGGAGCCCTGTGCTTCTCCCCGGGATGTTCGATTTCCGTCTATACCCTTTCCAGCAGCCTGGCAGTGTAAAAAAAAAATCTAAACCCACTCTGCTTAGAAATGCCAAGCAAGTCAAGGATGGGAAAGTGGGTGATTACATCATTTGACCAGGTCTGGCTCTTTTCTTAGGGGAAGGAGGGTCGACTCAGGCAAGAGACCTTTCCTTTTTTTTTTTTTTTAATTTTTTTTTTTTTTAATGATTTTATTTGTTTATTTGACAAACACAGTGAGAAAGAGAACACAAGCAGGGGGAGTGGGAGAGGGAGAAGCAAGCTTCCCGCTGAGAGGGAGCCCAACTTGAGGCTCAATCCCAGGACCCTGAGATCATGACCTGAGCTGAAGGCAGACCCTTAATGATTGAGCCACCCAGGCGCCCCTCTAATTTTTTGTGTAGCCCAACACAGGGCTTGAACTCAGGACCCTGAGATCAAGACCTGAGCTAAGATCAAGAGTTGGATGCTTAACCGACTGAGCCACCGAGGCGCCCCCCTAATTATTTTTTAAATAGTATCCTATTGTGTCCTTACTTTGGTAGTGGGCCTTAAGATAGGCTCATGCACCCTTTTGCATAAACACTTTAGGAACTATCTTCTTTATTTCAGCCACTCTTCCCATGTCTTTCATTTCAATTACTTTACAGCTAAACCGGTTCATCTCGAGTTAGCAGGATGTTAAAACTATGCTCTCAGAACTTCAGCAAACCTTAATTGATGCGCTATCTTCAGTCCTCAGGAGGCCTCCTCCTAGACAAGGCGCCAGACAGCTTGTTTCTCTTGCCGAGTTTTTATTACATGTTTTCACACCCATGAGTCCACGTGTTGCCAGAAACATTAAGTTTCCACGGAAAACTGCTGGACTTTATTCTTAATGGTTGTCTTCTGTCTCCTCTTGGTACCGCACAGGTGGGTACCTAGGCTGCGGCCACGGACACAAAGGCCACCCAGGGCGCCCGCACTGGTCATGCTGTGGGAAGTTTGCCGAGAAGTCAGAATGCACGTGGATGGGTGGCCAGAACGCACCGAGGAGTCTACTCAGGACCGTGGCACTCTGACGCCTTCCTGAGCACGTGGTCGACCCGTTAGCTGCAGTCAGCACAACTTACAATTACCAGAGGACCCCAGACCTTGATTAATTCTGAAGAAACGGATAGAATTAAAAACAAAGTGCCTTATCTTACACTCTCGAGTTCCAGTCCTTTCTTGTGAGTCACTCGCTGATGGTATGTACGGACGGTTGAGCACCAGAGACCACGCTTCTCTCTTCGTGATGGTCGGCGGTGTTCATTCTACACCGAGGCCCCTTCTCTCGCGCAGGAATGGAGCACTCTATCCTGTTGGAATTTTGCGATCATGCAGGGCGTCTAGTTCCTAACTTTTAGATATGTAACTCGTTTATTTCTCCCAGAGCCACATGTTTCCTGTTTCCCTCAAAGAATTAAGACTGCCTTTCATTGTATCTACTTTTTCCTAGCACACTTTAAATGATTCATAATGGGATCTTGCCATTGGGGTGGAGGTTCCCGGCTTCACCCCAGGCCACGTCCATCTCATACTCTTCAGGCTAGGTTAGTATTTAATCAAGGGCAAACAAGCAGAAAGTAAATAAAGGGAAACAGTGTGAAATACCACCTCAGAAATTGGCTACGGTTCTACTCTTGCCAGGCAGTCTAGCTACTTTCATCCTCCTCACATCTCCCCACCTGCTGTTATTTACAGAGGAGTCTTTACTCTGGTCTGTAAAGCTAGGAAGTTCGGTTGAAGCCCCGAGTCCTGGAGCGAGCCTGCTTAGCTGTTAGAGGCCACAGAGAACTGTGGGAAGAGGAAGCACACAGTGTTGGTGCGTCAGGCCTGCCAACGGCTTCACTGTATATACTTGGTGTGACCTTCTAGGACTCTGGATTTCAGTATGTATTAGGTATAAGTACTGAAATCTGCATTTCAGGAGCCATTAAAAAGCAGGTGACTCATTTGAGCAGTGAGTTGGGTCAGGCAAAGGAAGTGAAGCAAGCAGACGAAACACACGGACTGTCAGTCATCGCGGGATGCATTTCTTTCCTCCTTAGGGCTGCGAGATAGCTACGTCACAGCCGTCATCCTAAAATAGTCATGGTATTCCCACCCTTGTCCAGGAAGATTCTTTTCGGTGCTCTCTAACCCAAATCTGATCTTCCCACAAGACCGTGATAGCCCTGTGACCCTCTCAAAGTGTTAGCTACTTGCTTTTCCTCGCTTCTTATAACCGCTGGGTCCCACATCAGGAGGGTGGCCTGTGAGCTGATCATTGCTGCTTTAGGATCAGTGCTGCTTAGCCAGGAGGTATCTTTCCCCACAAGGGATATTTAGTCAAGACTTAGAGACATTTTTCCTTGTCTAGCTGGAGGCTGGTGCCGCTAGCATCTGTTGTGTAGAAGTCTGGAACACTGCTCAGCTCAAGGCAGCCTTCTGCAGCAAGGAATGAACCAGTCCAAAAGGTTCACCGTGCCTCTGTTGAGCTGCTCTGTTCCAGGTCATTACCTCTCTTTTTTCAAAATATGGCCAGCCTTGAGCCTCATGCCTTTCTACAACTTGCTGCCCCTCCATGGTCCCCCCTCATTCCTTGACGATTCTAGCCTGAGCTTGCTGCCACAGCAGAACCATGCCTCATAGTCTCAGATTAATTCAGTATTCACATAGGCTTCTTAATTCCGTGTTCCTTTTCCCCTACCTTAGCCATACAGTCAGTCATCCCCTCCACCTGGCTGCGTTCCAACTGCACCCTCTTTATCGATTCCATTTCAAGCATCCCATGACCAACAAGCTCCCCCATCTTTACGGCTCACCCACAAGAATAACCCAACCCTCTTCTGGAACACAATGCAGTGATTCTACCACCTTCTCATGGTTCCCCTCACGCCTGCATGTGCTTTCCTTCATCCTCTCTCAGATTCTACAGACCCAGCATTATAATCACTCTCTTGCATGTGGTCTCCCTATCATTTTTGGTAAAACCCCCGGTTAGATCCAACACTCTATCTAACCCAACTAGATGATCCTGGAGAAAAACACGAGCACGAGGACTTAGCCTTGCTTTAAATCTACGACCACAGATTTCAGTGGGCACCTAGTTGTCTGACATCTCCCTTGTCAGTTGGCTCCCCCCTCTGCTAGACAATTAGTTCATACTCCCCTCACAAATTCCACTTTCTACCCCACTTCTCCTCCCCACTTATGACCTTGCCTCCTATTTCACCTAGAAAATAAAAGGATTCAGAAGAGAATTCTCCTACCTTCCCACCACATCTACAGATCTGCCTATATCCTTGTCAAAAGCAAAACTCTGGGGCACCTGGGTGGCTCAGTGGGTTAAGGGTCTACCTTCGGCTCAGGTCATGATCCTGGGGTCCTGGGATTGAGTCCCTCGTCGGGCTCCCTGCTCAGCGGGGTATCTGCTTCTCCCTCTGCCTGTTCCTCCCACTGCCTTGTGCACACATGTTCTCTCTTTCTCTCTCTCAAATAAATAAAATCCCAAAAAACAAAACAATGAAACAAAAAACAAACCTCTATACTTGTATGCTAGATCTCATTGCATCTCCACAACCCAGGAACATTGCTCCAGGAATTCCCTCAGGAACATGCTACAATATTTCCCCCTCTTAAAAAAACAGATTGCCCTTGACTTTTGTACTAGTCTGCTAGGGCTACCATGACCAAACACCACAGAAATTGATTTCGCTCAGTTCTAGAGGCTGGAAGCCCAAGATGAATGTTTCTCTTGAGGCCTCTCTCTCAGCTTACAGGCAGCTGCTGCCTCCTGTGCCCTCATGTGGCCTTTCCTCCGTGCAGACACTTCCCTGGTAGCTCTTCTCATAAGGACACCAGTCCTACTGAGTTAGGGCCCACACCCATGACCTCATTTGACTTCAGTTACCTCCTTATAGGCCCTGTTTCCAAATACTGTCACACTGGGGATTAGGGCTTCAGTCTATGAATTTGCGAGGAACAAAATTCAATCCATAACATGTTTCAATGCTCCATTTTCTGCTTCCCTTTAAAAAAAACTTCAAAAATAATCGTTTACTAGCTCTACGTCTCCTTGCATCCTCTTAGGTCTAACCCCATCAGGCTTTCTTCCTCACCCCTCCACCGCTTCCTCACCCCTCCACCTCTCGTCAAGGTCCCCAGTAATGCCCACATTATGGAACCCAGTGATCAGTTCCCAATGTTTCCATCAACTGTATTTAACACAACTGATCACTTTCCCTTCCTTGAAACATTCCCTTCGCTTGGTTCGCATGGCATCACTCTCCTTCATTCTGTCTCTGACTTTTCCTGACTCTTCATCTTTGCTAGTTCCCCTTCCTTTCTCCCGATCCAACATGTTGGGCTGCCCTAAGGAACCATTCCTGCATTTCTATGTCCTCCCCCTCCCTAGATGATCTCCTCCTCTCCCGACGCTAACTACCATTTAGACATGAAAACTCTTACGTTTATCTCCCACTCCAAATTCCAAAGGATTATATCCGATAGCTTAACACCTCCACTTGGAGTCATCCCAGGCGCCTCAAATTTCAGACGTCCACAACATAACTCCCAGTTGCCCATTCCCACTTCCCACCTGCCTACACCAGCAAACTGCTTCTCCCGCAGTCGGCTCCACCTCTTTCAGAGGAAAGTCCAAATCTATTCTTACAGGTGGTAGGTAGAGTCAATGTCCTGGCAAACATGTTTGACTCCCCCCCTCACGTATACATCCAATCCACGGGTGAGTCCATTTGGCTTTCCCTTCGAAATACATCTGCTGAACACTGCTCTCCACCTCCACGGCCACTGTTCTGGTATAAGACACCCAGATCTCTCCCCCGCCTCCTCCCTGGTCTCCCTGCGTCCACCCTTCCCCTCCTGTGTCCTCTTCTTCAATCAGGAGTTAGAGAGATCCTTCTGAAATACCTCAGATCACGTCACTCTCCCACTCCACACCCAACATCTTCCCATTGTACTCAGAAAGAAGCCAGCGTTTGCATTAGCATGTAAGAGGCTGCACCCTGGCTCCCTGTTCTCTCATTTCCTTCCCCCTCACCCCTAGTCACTCTGTTCCAGCCCAACCTGCCTCCCTGGGCTCCACAAACCCTCCACGGCTCTGTGTAGCAGCCTTTACAATCACTGCCTCACCATCTGGAATGCTCTTCTCACAGATATTTAATGATTGTCTCTCTTTCTCCTCAGGTTTCCACTCCTACATCAAACATCATCTGTCAAACATCATCCTATCAGAGAGGTCCCTAACTACCCTGTATAAAATAGCAACTCGTCACCTCAGGGCTCCATATCCCCCTCACTCGGCTTCATCCCCACCTCACATACATTTCTATTTGTTTAATGTTTGTTCTCTGTCAGCTCCATGAAGACAAGGATTTGGCATTTATTGACCACATTGTTCCTGGCACATAGTAGAGGCTTAATCAATATTTTGTTGAATAAAAAAAAAGATCTCATTTGGCACAAGTTTCAGTTTGGCTGTCCTTGGTATCTGTTTCTATATGCAAGACTTTGCTTCCCCCAAACGCCAGATTTGTCATTTAACCAAATACCACTTGGGGAAAAAAAATATCAGCCTTTCTCTCAAACCTGCTGGATAAATTGTACACACTTTAGGGACCAGCCTTGAATTTTCCAATTACCTCAGACATCCAGGGAATTGCTTTGCCGTGGAGAAGCTTATTGTATTACATCATTTTCCCCATGTGTCTTTTAACAAATCACGTTTCAGAACCAAGCATAAAAAGCTTTTCATGTATTTCAGTTGGAAAAGGGTTTTGGTAATTGTAGAACTCTACTGTAGATGAAGCTCTGTGCAAAAGAAAATTTCTGTCAGACATCCACGTTCTGGCAAATGCCCTAGCCTTGAAGCAGTATTCATGGTAGCAATTCCTTTACAAACACTAAGATAGTTTGTGTGGGAGGAAGTGGGTGGCTTGCTCATTGGCCTGCCGTACAGTGGGGTCCAAATTCAATTCTACTGTCCTACCAGCTGACAGACCTGGCAAAGTTAAGAGTGATCTGCAGAGATTCCTGAGGTGAGGAAAAAAAAAAGAGAGAGAGAGAGAGAGAGAAATCTGAAGATTTAGGAATTGTTAAAGTGCTTCAGAAATCACCCTTGAGCTGTGAGCAGTGAAGCATCAACATCAACAAGGTACAGTGTCATGAGGTAAGTTTTGTCTCTGGTGTTACAGGTAAGACAAGAGAGCCACAGATTATCGCCTCTGTCCTCTGGGATGTTGTCAAGGGATAAACACCTTGGCTGTCTTGGATAACAAACACACACATCCACCAGGTGGCCCGCCCACTCTGATCTCTGAAATGCAGTCCTCACTCAGCTTTACCCCAGAGGATGCATGCCTGCTGAGTTTGTCTCCAGGGGAGGTTGGGTGAAGTGACCCCTAATGGAAGCAGGACGCAGAAAGGCATTTCCCTCTGCCTGGTTAGCCTTTCGGTACTGACTTCAATTCCCTCACCGCTTTCCCAGTCTTCCCTAACTAGTTCTCTAACTAGCCATCCCAGCGACCACGCCTCTCCCAGCAGCCCTTGACATCTCCACAGCCATTGGGGAGACTTTAAGCCTCAGGGAGGACGGGGATGGTTTCAGGTTTCGCTTTGACCCTTTGGCTTTCAGTGCCCAGCAATGCCTGGCATATTTAATATCAATTTTTGAACTGATGTACAAATGATTTAGCAGTGCAAGTATTCTCCCCATCCAACCTTGCATACATCATCTCTGCCCTCCCTCAGATTAGCTAAGGATTCTGGGTAAAAGGACTCAGGCAGGAGAGAGGTGTGTAGCTGCGGATCTGTGTGCTGGGTTCCCTCCCTGGCGGTGAGGTTCTTCCTTACTTCAATCCCCACCTACTGACTCTGGGGGGTACTTGGTACACTCACTGACCCTAATTTCATTTTTATTTCTGAAAATATTTTCATCTAGGTGACATGCTTAGGAATTCTAAGTTCTTATTATAATTCTTGACGTTGCCAGCTATTTTTAAAATTCGTTCTGCCTTTTCTTAGGACAAGATGCTAGACAGCAAAGAGCAGTACAATCTCCCCCTTTGTAAACCCAATTCTCTCAAGGCATCACGGTCAGTATCAAGATTCCCAATGACCACGGAGGTCACACTGAGCACTGACAGCTCTACGACTGTCCTACTAGTGCAGAAGAGTCTGGCTTTACCTCTGAGCCCGGCTGAAAGCCGCTTCCTCAGGCAACAGAGACAACCACAGAGTAAACAAGCTGGAGGTCACACACAGCTGTTCGCAGTCACGCAAACAGCAGCTAGAGAAAAGGGTCATACTCCACGCAGATGGCATCCTACCTGCTGCTGTTCATGACTGCATGGAAACAGGAGTCCTTGGCGGGATTTTTAAAGGGCTCGATTTTCTGTCCAGTCATGACATGCACTGCACACCCTCTGTGATCAACATTGCTAACGAGAAGTCAAACTGTAAACCTGCCACAGAGGCAGATTTATCACACGAGAAATCCCTGGTAAATTGGGTGCTCTGTGGGGTTGTGCTTCTGGATGGATGCTTGCCAGCTGGCTTTCAGCTGCACCCAGGCTGCTGTATTACTCTCATATGCCCAGACCCGGTCCCACAGCAGTAATATGCACGCCCGTGTGACCCTTCACTGCTTCTAAAGCCTCAGTGACATCCTGTCCCCACCCGAGTCTGGTCCGGTAGGCAGGCAGCCGTAAGAAAATCCTCCAAGTTAACAGTGTTTCTCTCCTAAACAGTGCATGGGATGCACATGTTCATTGAATATGCCTTCTGACGTGACCAATGTCCATCCCCTCAAACAGGCTGCAGTGTATAGAGCAGTTACCACATTCCCAGTGGAGCCTGATGGGATATATACTAATCCATACACCTTACAGATCAAAGAGCTGAGCCTCGTGGGGAACCTGTAGCTAGCCTAGTATCAGACAGTCAGCCCAGGGCAGAGACTGGCTTTGTACATGCGTGCTGGCCTGGGAGCCAGTTTTCCAGGGACTGTACCTTTGCCCTGTGTGTTCATCTTAAAACCTGCAAGAAAGGGCAATCTTACTTCTTTGTTTCCTGATCTCATCACGGACCTTATTATAGTTGCTGGGTTCTGAAAACAATGCCCACTTTACAAATGGGGCAACCAAAGTGCAGAGAAGTCAATGATCTTTTTCAGGTCTACATCCCCAACTAAAAGGAACCTGGAACTCAACTGAAGACTGAGTTCTACAGGAGAACTCTTCCTATGGGCCATATTGTCACCTTTGTCGGTCTTTAAACCTTGTCCTGAGAAAGGACCTTTTCTTACCCAGGCTCTGATGCCTCAGCCCACACTGTCACTGGGTTAGCTTCAACTCCCACCCCTGACTCAAGGTTGGCACTCATAGTTCCATCTAGGAGAACTACAATCCTTTCTCACAGAAATTAGCAGATGTGTTTTGGAAATGATTGCTAAGAGGAAGAAGGAAAGAGGAACAGCTTCCCAAAGCATACAAGTCTCAAGAGCTTTTATCAGTTGCTATCTGACCAACCCTAAAATCTCAGTGGCTTAAAACAATGTTATTTCATGATCATGTGATAACACCCTGGGTGAGCGGAGGTGAGGAGGGAGGCACACATGCAGGCTTTATTCCAGTCATTTGGGAACTGAGGCTTACTAGTCTGGCAAAAGGTCCATGGCCCCAAAGGAGGTTAAGAATCCCTGATCTAGTGGTTTCTCTAGGGCCTTGTAGGCTTCTATCAGTAGGAAGAAACAGTGTGACGAATCACTCCTAAAGTTGGAGGGGAGGTTAAGAAATGACTTACATTACCTCTCTCCTTATCCCATTGACTAGAACTCAGTAATATGGACCCATGTAACTGCAGTGAACGCTGGGAAATGTAGTCTCTCTGGGTGCCCAAGAAGAAAAGGAGATGGGGTTAGCAAACACACATTATCTCTGTTACACTGTCATGCACACATTTATTGGATTATACCAACCATAATGCAAATACTAAATGATACAATGCTAAATGAGAGAATGACACTACATGCCACAAATACTGTCAATCTGTAAAAACGCAAATACAGGCATACCTTGGCTACTGCAGGTTCAGCTGCAGACTAATACAGTGAATATCATAGTAAAGTGAGTCAAAAGAGTCTCTTGATTTCCCAGGCACATAAAAATATTTACACTATATTGTGGTCCATTAAGTGTCCAACAGTAGAATGTCTAAAAAACTACCTATCTTAATTAAAAAATCTTATATTGCTGGGGCGGCTGGCTGGCTCGGTTGGTTGGATGTCTGACTCTTGGTTTCAGCTTGGGGTTGTGGGATCAAGCCCCGCATCCGGCTCCATGCTCAGAGTGGAGTCTGCTTGAAATTCTTTCCCTTCCCTCTGGCCCTCACCATGCTCGTGTGTGTTCTCTAAACAAACACATAAATTTTTTGAAAAAATTCTTTTATCGTGAAAAATACTATCATCTGAGCTTTTAATGAGTCGGTGGAAGGTCTTGCCTCAATGTCAGTGGCAGCTGACTGGTCAGGGTGCTGGCTGCAGTAATCTCTTAAACTATGATGATGGTGAAGTCTGCCACATCGAAGGGCTCTTCCTTTCATGAATGATTTCTCTGTAGCATGAAATGCAGTTTGATAACACTTTCCCCACAACGGAAGTTCTTTCAAAAATCACAGTCAGTCCTCTCAAACACTGCCGCTGCTTTGTCAATGAAATTTATGTGATGTTCTAAATCCTCTGGCATTATTTCAACAACCTTCACAGTGTCTTCACCAGGAGTAGGTTCCATCTCAAGAATCCACCATCTTGGCTCATCCAAGAGCTCCTCATATGTTCAAGTTTTATCATGATATCGTGGCAATTCAAATATAATAATGATGAAGAAGCCTCAAACACTGTGAAATTACCAGAATGGGACACAGCCACCAAGTGAGCCGGTGCTGTCGCAAGAAATGCGGTGTCGGCAAGGCGTGACGAAGGGAGGTCTGCCTGTACTGGAAAGATGCCACGTAGTAAATTGTGTTTCACAAGCAGCACATGATACTCTAGCAATGGGAAATTATGGAACACCACAAATGAAACAAGAACAAACACTGGATGGTTCGAGAATACCCAAACCAGACATCTGTTCATGGATGACACACCTCCTTGCCCTGAAGCTGGTGTGGCAGAACTGTCTGGCCAGAGACAGCTGCAGAGGCCCGGCCTCCGGGTCCACTCTCTGCCCTGCCCTGAGACATGTTACCAGCCTCACTGGTAAGAGAGAGGGAGGGCCAGCACCGGAACGGGCAGTGACACTGGTTTCCCGTGAGCTGAGAAGAACAAGGCAACGGAGGGCTTTCTGAGTTTGTACTGAGGCTTTTGTAACAACTCCCCTGGCGTTGTTTTCCAAAATTATCTAACTCTAAGGCACATTCTTTTTTCTGAAGTAATTTTTTGGTTTCTACGTTACCCTTAAATAAGTTGACTGATCGACCTGACGACCCAAGTGTTTAATGTGATCACTGGCATCCAATTCCTTGGATCAGATGGCGGCTCCTACTGCAGAGGGCCTGGCACTTGCCAGTAAAATGAGAAGCCGAGGAGGGCTTATATCAGGTCACTGTTCCAGACTACCACAAACCTGCAGTGGTACGACCCTGAGCCCTAGAAAAGTTAGATGCCAAAAAGGACTTTGAGGTCAGCCAGAGTGAGCTTCTTGACAGATGTGCCAGATCCTGATAGGACCTGTTTGGCCAAAGTTTTCTTCTTCTCTTGGAGGTGTAAGATCTTCTCTTCTACTGTTCCCTCACAAATAAACCTAAAAAAAAAAAAGATAAATAATCAGAAACCCCAAAAAGCATATTTAATAACCTAATCAAACTTGCAATTACGCTTGAGTTTTTACATGAGATTTCTTTCTTAAGTTGTCTTAAGGTTTAGTTAAAAACTCCATGTTTATGAGAGCCAAACAACCTTGACTGAACATGTGCCCATTTAAAATGATGTGGCTCAAATTATTTTTCATTTCTTTCTGAAGCTAAGGTAATTGGGAACGTGCCAAAATAAGCAAACGCCATCCCTATCCAAAAAAATGCAGAGATCCAGCTGTCCCCCAAAAAGCTCAACCTTGATCAAGTCCGAAGGCCCTAGAGCTTATCAAGTTCCTGCCGTGTGTGCTGGTGTAAGTACAGTGTCTTATTTCTTGGCGAATTCGTACTGAGGACAGGTTTTACCCCCTGAAGAAATGCCACTATACTTATTCCCTCATTCAGCAAGTACTGATTGCGCATTTGCACTATTGCCAGGCGCTGTGCTAGGTCCAAGGATGGAGAGATGCATGCAGCCCAGTCTTGTGCTCTCAAAGAGAACATAGGAAGAAAGGCATGAAAATACACAATCACACAAGCTGGAAGTGCTACAGTCCTATGTCCAGTGTGCACAGAGTAAAAGGAAACATCTCCAGTGTTCAGGGAAGTCTCTGTTGAAGACCGAGTTCGTAATGTGTGGCCTGGAGGACGAGCAAGGGTTTGCCAGGCGCAGCAGAGTGGGTGTCCCAGGGAACGGGAATGGAAAAACCATGCCGAGTTCAGAACAGGGTTATGTCAGAGGAAGATCAGGTGGTCCAGTCTGGCCAGGGCAAAAGTCAAAAGGACTCTACCATGTTACAGAGCAATGACAGAAGCTCTGGAGGATGGTAGGTCAGATCATGAGAGGCTCTGCACTTCATGCGAAGAAATTCAGACTTGAAAGAGGGAGATGGCAGTGTGGATAGGAAAGAGGAGATGGTTTTGAGACATTTCAAAAATAAAATGAATGGACTTGGTATGTGAAAAGGGAGGAAAAGGGAGGGACCCCATCTGTGGCTCTAGGATTGGATTCAGGGATGCTATTCATGTAGAGGCAGTCTTCAGAAGCATCGAGAGATTGGAGGCGGTATCTCACTTCAGTCTGTGACATTCTGAGTTCCTGGAACGTGTCATAGTACTTGCTCCATAGTGAACACTCGGCAGGTATCAGATTTAGAAGCTGAATGAGACAAGTGAACGAGTGAACGGATAATGGATACACACTCGGATTCAGAGCGTTAGCAGGGATTTGAGTATCGAGGTCTGATGCTATAGGCCTTGGGGATGCAGGTTCAGACTTTTGGACTTCCTGGAGCAGATAGGATTACTAGGGGAGGACCATACAGGGTGAGGTGAGAGCTAAGGACAGGGTAACCAGCCGGATCACTGTGGAATTCACGGATGATCTGTAACAAGAGCGGTTTCAGTGGAGCAACAGGGGTGAGAGGCTGAGGAATGAATCTGAGAGGTAAGGAAGACAAGACAGTCAGCGACTGCTAATTCTTCAGGAAACCCAGCCCTGAAAAGGAACGAGAAAAAGGGGTCCGTTGCTAAAATGGATTATTGCATTAACGCTGGCTGTGGTTCTTAAGGGAAAAAGTCCTGAAGAGTGGAACATTCTATAAAAATCACTGGCTTGTGCTCTTTAAAAATGTCAATGTCATAAGACACAAAGAAAGACTGACGTATGGTCCCAAATTAAAGGAGACAAAAGAGTCATGACAACTTAATACTACACAGCCTCTAGGATTTTCCTTTGCTGCAAGGGACCTCACTGGGACAGGTGGCAAAACAGAATAGTCCGCAGCTCAGATAACAGCACTCTATCCGTGTTAATGTTCTGATTTTGAGCCGTTTACTGTGGTTATGTAAGAGAATGTTCTAATTTAAAACCACACCCTGCAGTATTTAAGGGTAAAGGAGCACCACGGTGGCAACGAACTCTCAAGTGGTCAAGAAAGAAGTCTACATGCACACAGACACGTGCTACAACACACGAGCAGTTTCTGGTATTATTTTTACAAACATGATTTTGGGGGATATTATTCTTTTAAGAACTCTTACATCCTTTTCTGCATGCCCGAAGTTACATCAACATAAAAGTTAAAAGCAAAAAACTAATAAACAAAAGGTGGAAGGAGGGTACTTTCCCTAACCCTAACATACAAGCCTTTTCTTCTCTTGCAGGGACCAACCCCAAGGTCACCCCCAAATTGCTTGTGTTCCCTTCTGGACTGTGAATACCAAGGGCGCCGTGACTCAGGAGCATAACTAGTCAAGTGATTGCCAAATATTTTACATTCTGTTAAAACAGGACCCAAGAAAAATTGGCACAAAGGGAAAGCCTGTGAAGGGGCCTAAGCCCCAGCAGGTCTTCACTTACTTGTGCACAACAACATCTTTCTGCTGCCCGACACGGTAAATTCGGTCACAGGCCTGGTCTTCAAGTGATGGATTCCTGTGAAAAGAGAGGCAAGACTCAAAGGGGCTGCCACCCTGGACTCGGTGGTCAAGGGCCCTGGGCAGAGGCGGCCTGCAGCTGTTTCTGGATGGTTCTTCACCTACAAATGGGGTTCACAGTTTTCAAGGGTCAGAAAAAACCCAAATAAACAAAAAGCCCACAGTGAAGAATGCGGGACAGAGACCCATGGGGCCTGGGAGGTCTAAAACAGCTACCATCTGTCCTAAAATATTTACAGAGAGCTTGCAAATCCCTGTCCTTGGCTATGCTGGCCCCAGAAAGGTTAGTGTCAGATACCTTCTTGGCCTCAAATGAGAAACTCAGGTCAGTTTGCCAAGAGAAACTCAGCACCACCACCAGCTGACTTTAAGTAACACAGGTGAACCAATGCTCCAATTCAGTCACTAACCAGTTGGATGAACTTGGGCAAGTCACCTCACCTCAACCCTTTGCACTTGAGATAGCCGCATGGAAACATGATGGCTACCTAATGAGAGGAAACAGCTTTCTCTTTCTTTTTTTCTGTAAAGATTTTATTTATTTGAGAGAGAGAGTGAGAGAGCGAGCGAGCAAAAGCTGGTGGGAGGGGTAAAGGGAGAAGCACTCTCCCTGCACTACGCAGGGAGTCGATGTGGGCCTCGATCCCAGGACCCTGAGATCATGACCTGAGCCAAAGGCAGATGCTTAACCGACTAAGCCACTCAGGTGCCCCGGAACACCTTTTTGATATTCTGGGATTCAACTAAAGAGACTTAATTTCTTTCCTTCTTTACAGATGCTATCAACACTAAACTAGTTTCTCATCTTATCTCTTTAAAACCTTGGACAACATTCCTCCATTTCAGAAAACAGCATTTCTTTATTTTTCGAAGATTTTAAGTAATCCCCATACCCGACAGGGGGCTCAAACCCACTACTCTGAGATCAAGAGTCGCGCGCTCTACTGACTGAGCCAGCCGGGCACCCCCAGAAATCAGCATTTAACTCCCACTCTGCTCTCCTCCCTCAAACACATCAGGGAGTCCTAAGACCTAAACACATTCTCCCAGAAGATGGTACTGGGTTGGCCTGAGTGTGCCAATCTGGGCCGCCTGGAAAACCAGACGAATATGCAGCGATCTCTGCTTGGCATAACTAGAAAACCCCAAACTGAGACTAATTAGGACATTTTTCTCCTACCAACACACACACTCATTTATCTTATTTCCAGGAAATTTGCGGTTACGCTCCCAATGTTGATACAACTCATGCAGCCAAGGGCCTTGTGTTACGCATATTCCTAACATGACTAGAAAATTCCTTCTCCTTTTCCTTTTGGAGTAAAGCTTCTCCTTCTTTTCCAGGGCTGAGATTTCCTTGGATGTCCACAAATGGCGTGAAATATGGTATTCTGAAGAGGTAAAACTGAGTGATGTGGCTCTTAGCCAGGAGAAAAAGACTTCTTCCCAGTTTCCATGGAAACAGATGTAAGATTAACAGTAAGGTAAATGCTATTTTAAGCAGTCATTTGAAGCCTGGCTTGCTCAGGAATTCGGGGCCATCAACAGCCCCACACCCTGTACAGACCAGGAACTATGCACAGGTGTGCAGCCGAGGCAATGGCCCAATACAAAAAGGGCCGCCTCTCCATAAGAAGTCAGCAACCCCCCTGCCCCCACCCAGCTATGCTAAGACAAGGCAAGATAAATCCAGAGTCATTACCAGTGCATGTCCAGAAGAAAAAGGTGGTTTCCTCCAGTCAGGTTTAGACCCACACCTCCAGCTGAGAGAGATATTAGCATAACCTTCAAAAGAAAGCATGGCATTCCCTTTACACAAATCTGATCTAATACACCTCTCCCTCTGTCTCTGGTTCAAATCCAAGATCAATACAGATAAGTACCACGTTCCTATCAAATTTCCCTCTGCTGTCAAAAAAAACTCTTAGAGATGCACTCCCCTCACCCTGAAGAAAACTGTTCACTTCTGATGTTTTTGTGACTCAACCTCAAAACATGAATTGTACGCCTGCCAAAATACACAAACGCTGCAATTCAGAGCACGGGGGGTGCCTGGCTCAAGGCACTTTCATGGAACTTTCCATTAATCAGATTCTGTCCACTCCCACGGTTTCTGCACCCTCCACCCTCCTGCCGCTGCTGCTCTTCCTGCCTCCCCAGGCCACCAGTGCTTTCCACGTTCCCTCTGTCCCTCCAGATCTCCCCACACTTCCTTGTATCCAACTCCCACCTACCCTTCAAGGCTGGCCTCGTCCACAGAGATCGCTTGAGCCAACGAGCTCTGCTCTTCCTCTGCTTTTAGCCCTGGTATTTTATTTTCTTTCAAGTACCAGTATACTTCGATACGTACCCCAGTAAATGTCTAATAAATTAAAAGTACGGGGAAGGATCAAGGCAACAAATGTATTTACACTGCAGTTCTCGCCACGTAACTGAGAACAAGGTGCTCTCTGTGCTCTCTCTGACAAAGCTCTGGTGTGACCAGCTCATACCTGAGGACCCCTGGAGCTGTTAAAGGCCTCCACCAAGTCCATCCTCTGTTTGGGGCTGACAGAACCATCAATGGTGGCGTAAGTCAGGCCGTGCCTCTGAAGGTGCCTCGCTACAACCTGCAGCATGCTGGTCCACTGGGAGACCACGACACTGGAAGGAAGGAGAACACAACATCAGCACGCTGCCCATCCCCCACCCCGAAGAGATGAAACAAATTCATCGGCAGGGTCTCAATGCCCCTGTTACTCAGTCATCAAATGTGGATCCAGAAAGGCCTTCTGTCCCCTGCGGGGCAAAGGCACATGTTTAGGTCACATCTCAAGGTGAGGATGCTTCCAGTTGTTTCCAGATCAAAGGTTGTCATTTGTCTCATGCTAGATGAGATCAGAATACAGTGGTGGTCAGCCTAATCTAAGGGCTGCAGCTTCCTATCACCTGGAGACCTGTGGTCCTGCAGGGAAGGGATGCACGGGCCGCCCTCCCTTCGCCAGCCCCTGTAAGCTACTGGCACGTCTCTACCCTCACACCTTGTGCTGTGTTTCAATTAGGGTTGTAAGTTTTAAAAATCAAAATACTCCACATATACAAATGCAGATCCCTAACACACGTGAGGCTAACAATGAATGGATCCATGCACCCAGCTCGAGAACATTCCCAGCACCTTGGGGCTCCCTGCTGACCACATACCTCACCCTGCCTTTTGCACCTGTCACTCCCCTGCTTTTCTTTGGGGGTTTCGCTACTTTTAAACACTTCTGCAGATGCTTCGCTCACTCTGATCCTCTAGGGACTTCCTTCTCAATCAGTGCCACAAGTAATTTAACTAGGAATCATAGAGAATGTGTGCTGTAACCTCAGTGCTTTCTGCTGAGGAGGAGTCAAGGTTCTGGATTTATAAAAAGCTGAGATTCAGAACTATCAGCAATATCAGAGTTTCTGGACTCACCACAAACAATAACTTGGATAATAAAATAACATTTACCTCTTCTGGGACCCTGAATTTCCTCGGATTGCCTCCAATTCCACCAACAGAGATGTAATCTGGGAAATGTTATTCAGTATATGTTAAGTTGCAGCAAATTCGCTTTTCTCCAGCATCCCTCACCTGAACTTCTGAATGGCCTGCCTCTGGTCTGACCCCACTCTAGGCCACTCCCCTCTCTGCAGCCCAAGGACTGTTTCTAAAATGCCAGTCTGTCACTTTCCTCCCCTCCCGCAGGGCCTTCCCACCGAGGACCGAACCCAAGCTCCTGATAATGACCTACCAGCTCAGCCCCTCCTCAAATGATGCTCCTGTTATACCAGAGTTCCTCCTCTGCTAAGCCATGCTTTGTCTCATCTTTGTCCACTCTGTTCCCTCTGCCTGGAAAAGCCTTCCATGTCAGATCAACATCACTTCTTAGGGGTCCTCATTAATCCCAAAGTAGGGTTAGGTGCCTACTGCCTCCCTGCTACTAGGGCTCCCTTTGTTTCTAGCACTGCCTTTTCCACACTACCCACTGTGTCTTAATCATCTCTTGCCCTCATGGCCTGAGGTGCTGCAAGGAAGCCAAGCAACAGAAGACTGGTTCATTTTGGTTCATTCTCCTAGTGGCCAGCACGGAGCCAGAGCAGAGAAGGTACTCTCCTAACATTTGCAGGAAGAGAAAATCCAAGAGCTTTACCCAGTTTAGGGCCCACTCCAAAGGCTGTTAAAGAAGAGACCCACCCACCAGTCTGAGCGACACTTGCTAAGGTTTCCCCCAAAGGCTCTCCGGGTATTTATCAAACCCCCTCAGAGCCCATCTGAGTCCACAGGGAGCGGTCGGTAAGAACCGTGCACATGAGCATGAGCTGGGAAAGCAGCTGGATTCACCCCTCCCAGCTGCTAATGCAAAGGACCTTTTGAAAGCCTCTAGGGTCCCTGGAGTTTGTCCCTGGGATGGTGGAGGAAGAAGAAAATGACCAGGAATCGGGAGATGAAGAGAGCTCTTCTGCTGTACTCCTTCGGGGCTCCTGGTGAAGAGCGTGAACGCCTCATCACGGAAACGAGGGGCCACCCCAGATGAACTCTGAGACACCCTCAGTGCTTATCTTGTACTGCCCTTGTTTGGGTGCTCACCTCTAAAGGCCCCTACTACCCACAAGGCTGCCTTCCGATCTCAAAAAATGTGCTGGACAGGAAGTGAGGACAACACTGGACCATTCTGAATTCATAGGGAGAAAGAAAGCAGGTACGTGAGGTGCCCGGCATCTTGGCGACTTGAGGTTGTGGTAAGGGCTTGGACAGCCTCATAAAAAAGCTAGTGATAGGTATTTTGAGAAAACATCAGTGGGAGAATGAACTCACGGTCCATGAGCAGAGGTCCAACTCCAGGAACATTCTACATGAGGTTAGTGTGCACTGCCAAAACTCCCTTCCCTGAGTAAAACAACCTTAAATGGTTTGAACTACTATTAAGGGGCTCACATTGAAACACCCTGTGAATAAATACTACCCAAGTATTAGGTGAAGCACACAAATTATGAAGACTCGAAGTTTTAACCCAGTATTTACTCTGAAGGTGCTACGACAGGAAGTTTGTCCACATACGGTATCCTTCCTGTGTTTCTCTCAGTTACTAGTGGTAAAGACCTCAGTAGATATTGTGAAAGTTTAATTAAAAGTAATTCTTAAGTAACACCATTCCCTTGGCAGTGACCTCATTTCTAGTCACATTAAAAAAAAAAAAAAAAAAAAAAGAACCACTTGGGGCGCCTGGGTTAAAGCCTCTGACTTCAGCTCAGGTCATGATCTCAGGATCCTGGGATCTAGCCCCAAATCAGGCTCTCTGCTCGGTGGGAAGCCTGCTTCCCCCCTCTGTCTCTCTGCCTGCTTGTGATCTCTGTCAAATAAATAAATAAAATCTTTAAAAAAAAACAAAACCAAAAAAAAAAAAGCCTTTGAAGAGAAGCTGAGGCTGGGAATGGCAGCTTCAGACAGCAGTCGAGAGAGAGGGCCTCGCCCCACTCTCAGGATACGCAGACTAATGGTGTATACTCCAAACCAGCCAACAGAAAGGCAGCCCTCAAGTTACAGCACCTCTCAGCCTCCCTCTACTACAATGCTTCAGCCTCGAAAAGCTTTAATGAAAATAGAACAAAATGACTAATGAAGATAGAAGGCAATTTAGGAAATAATGCTCACAGATGGATGCCTTTCAACAAGTCTAAGCACTTGGTGCTCGGATGTATTACACAGTCTCTGGGGTCAAGCCTTTGTTGTTCTCCTTTAAAGCTTTCCCGCAACAAATTGCTCACTCACTGAGGCCCTGTCACTGGCGTAAACCTGACAGGCAACCTTCCCGGTGATCCATGACAGAAGATGTGCCTTGCTGCCGGGGCTGGCCCAAGTCACTCTCTGAGAGCCCACGAGGTAATAAGACTTGTTATACTCGTGAAATAAAATAAGAATTTAAGACTGGAGGGGCAACTGGACCAGCTCACTTCTAATAGTTTTAGCCTCAGCATTCAATGGCTGTGCACACTTGGACAAACGTGTCGCTCTCACAAATGGGAAAAATGTGTGAGAAAATCCATGTTTTTCTATCAGAACGGAGGTGACAAAAGTACCTTGCTGCTCGCTCTTGTGTTCTCAAAAAGCTCTGCCTTGAACCGTTCACCGTTAAGGGAAATGATGGGAGATGCCTCCCTGTCACAGAGTTCAGACAATGTCATGGCACTGAGCTGCTCTTCCAGAGAAAGGGCGAGGTCCTCGCTTTTCAGTTCTGCCGGGTCCAGGGCCTGAGGAGAATACAGGAAGGGGACAGGGTGGGGGGTGCAGATGGGCAGTTGAGGAAGCAAGCCACATTATTTGCCAACGAACTGAGGACTATTTAACATTTCACACAGCAAAATGTCTCGTAATTTATCACTGGTCTTTCCTCAGAGAAACCCTGATTAAAATGTAATCCTGCAAGTTTTTCACAAGATGAAAGATAAATCAAATGATGGAACTTCTTAGAGATTTGCCAGACAGATTACATGATCATTCTGTTTTCCCAGCTAAAGCAGTATAGTTAATTAAGCTATTGATAACAAAACACATTACCACAGCTCCTCTGAAAGAGTAACAGACTCATCTTAATTATGGATGTGCCTCTAGCCAGTGTTAAGGCAACTTTTCCAACTGTATTTTTTCCAACTTGAGTTTTCATGACTAGCCTTAAAAGCCCCTGTGCTGCCTGAAGGCAGAAAAAACTAGTAGCTAAACTGGCTTTATGACATCCTAAAATACCAAAGTATCCATGAATGGTTTAGCAGAATGACATTTTCCATTCTAAAATTAAGTTTATTTACAAAAACAAAACCAATACAAGCTGTTCTCAACACTATGGGAATAATCAAGATCAATAAAAACTAATATAAAGTAAAATAAAGAAGCTTCCACTTCTCTGTCACACCAGAAAAACAGAAACACCCCAAAATGCCATTCCCCTTGATCCAGCAGGCTGGACCCCAGTTACAGAGGCCTGAAACGGACCTCTCTGGCAGCCGCTGCGGAGGGGAGCACATGAAGAGCTCTTCTTACCGACTTCAGCAGAGACAGGTGACAGCAACACTGGCGAAGTCTCAGCAACTGGGTCAACAGTACATGGGGGGTGCTGGATCTTGGCAAGCTTGCCGCCACCTGGGGCCCAGGCCCAGTGGATGCAAACTCCTGGGCCACTTCCAAGAAGGGACACAAAGCACATGGAACAGGACAGGGTTTACAACGGAAAAGCAGGGAAGAATCACAAACTGAAGGAGGCTGTTTTGAACTTCTCTGATCTGCGATTCAGTAACAGAGCTATAACTGACCTCTCTACCAAGGAAGCCACACAAAATACTGGTTTTCTTTATGGACCTAGGTGCATTATAATCACGTGGATTTCAAGAGTAATTTTAGAAAAGTTAGATCAGCAGGTCTGGCGATAGCAGATCGGCTTATTTAGCTTTGGTCTGAGTTTCTAGCTAAGGTCAAGTCTCTGATACCAGGCATTCATAATGTCCCGCAGCCGTGATTTTTACCAGATCTAAATCCACATCTCTGTTACCTGTGTGTACTTATGAGTGTCCCACCGCTTACCTTTACTGAATGGATTATCAGGGCTTCTTCCAGACTGGCTGCCCCCACCTTCCTGCCCTCTTAGATAGGATCGCAGAGCTGACCTGCCTCAGATCGAAAGAAAAAATGCACATGGAATGTTTGCTAAGACCAAAGAGGTTTACTAGTGGTCACTGCTTAACCGAAGCAGGATCTTGACTAAGACTTGTTAAATAAAGTCAGGCTCGTGGCAAGAACTGGCAAAGGTAATTAAAATTAATTATTTTAAAAGCCAAATCATTTTTAAAAATAAGTGTCAATAAACACATTAATATTATAAATATTATGTCTGATGATAGTTATTAATTTATAACATATTATAATGTTAATATTAATTAGTATTGGTTTATATTTATCAATAAATACAATAATATTACATCAGGTATACAAGGAGAAAATAAAATTCACATTGGAAATGAAAGGCATCAAGCAGGAAAGGGTAAATCTGGAATTTGGGGAAGGATAAGAGGTTTAGAGAAAGTACAAAGAACACATGACAAGAAGGATTACAGAGCAGTTTGTTGTTTTTAAGTTCCAATGAGATGCTGAGTAACAGGTTGAAGGTCAAAGAGATGTTCTTTCCCAAAATAGCCCCACAGAACCAGACACACCTGGTGTAGAGAGACCACACTGTTTGGCTTCTACGCAAGGAAGCCGATGAAGAACAGGTTCAGTGTGTATACAAGACAAAGGTAAGCCAGGGAACAGGTGAAGGGAGAGAAAGGGAGATTTAAAACCAAAACAAACAGAAAAAGGAAGGTAGACATCCAAGTCATCAACAACACTATAAATGCAGTCTGAAGAAAGTGGACCCTTAACTCACACCCAAGCAAGGACAGGAATCACACAACAATAAATGTGAGGTACTTCCTCTATGCACACACCTTGATCTTGCCAAAAGGACACTGTAAACATTCTCTTCATCTTCAGAAAGCTTTAAACGGTGCACTTGAAATTTACGTTGGGGCAGCATCACCTGGAGGAGAAGAATTCAGCTACAGAAGTCCAACAAATGACCTGGGCATTACAGAGTACATTCCCCATGGCGGACCCTGGAAACCTAGTCAAGCCCTAGGTAGCTCTCTCACCTGCCCTAAAAACAGGATGACTATGATACATGACCACTGAGGCCCCCTCACAGAGAGACGGGACACTCAGAGGCTCCGGAGCAAAGCAGATGGCTGTTCAAGCCAAGGCAAGGACAGGGCAGCCTCCTTCCCTGGCCTTCCCCAGGGACAGGGACAAACGAGATTACCAAGGGCTGGCCAGTGGAGTCCAGCTGGTCTTTTGTTCTCCTCAGCAAAAGGCTCTTGGTTAAAATACTTAACCGTTCTCCTCCTTTCTTTGAACCATTGTCAACCTGGCTCTTCCACAGTCGGAAATCATCGAATGGAGAACAACGGAGAAATCTTTTTTTGTTAAGGAATAAGAGGGACAGTAGGAAAAAAGAATTAGCGAATGGTTTAAGAAGTAAATAAGGGTCCAAGGAAACACACAAGATGAGAAACAAATCCAATTTTCTGTTATATCTGTCATCCAATCATTTTTTAATAGTGAATTTCATACTAAAGCTCTGCAAGACACAGCAAAAGAATCTAAGTTGATAACAAAACCACATTATAAAATGTGAATTTTCCTATATCTGTATCATCACAAAAGGACATACAACCAATAGCTGGAATTTATTCCTAAAGCTTCAAAGGCCAGCAAAGAAATTCCGTATTCTCTTATGGGCTGACTTGAATAAAAGCAAGGGCTTTAAAATCAGCATTCTTTTCGGTTTGCTTCGAATAAATAGCAGGCCTGACCCTAGGCCATACATTTTACAACAGAAAAAGCCCAAAACAATCACTGGTCTGAAGAAAGAGGGCTTCTGTTTCCTTTTAATCCATCCTATATTTTTCCATATATAGGGCCTGGATAGAATCTTAGTCCTGCATCTGCCAGGCCATCAGCTGATTATCTTCTCATAATATGAATTCATTTGCCCTTTAAAGGTCGAGAAGCTTGCCATCCCCTACGTGAGATAATCTGGCATGTTCTGGAGCATTATTGTGAGATATGCAATAATGACCAAGGGTTAACTGACTGGTTCGCATTTACATAATCCCGAGGAGTTTTACTCACTTCAGCAGTGAATACATGTCCAACAAGGTGTTCTGAATGGGGGTTCCAGTGACAGCCCAACGGGCCCGGGCCTGGAGCCTGCACACAGCCATGGAAGTCTGAACTCGTGGATTCTTCACACAGTGAGCTTCATCTAGTATGATTCGAGCCCAGACTATTCGAAGCAAAGGTGTTTTTGCAGTATCCTGGAAGAAACCCAAGTGACATCATCAACAGTATGGAAAAATGTACATGTCTTCAAGGAGAGGAGGGGGAACAATGAACGAGTAGTGAGGGTTCACTCTCGCCATCCAGTTTGAGGGCTCAGATTGGGTATACTGAAATGAGAATTAAGCTGAAGAAACCAAAAGTGGAGACTCTCAGTGGGTAGAAATAAACAAGTTGACCCAAGGGCTCCAATCCTTGAGTTTAAGATGCTTGAGAGTAGGGGTACCTGGGTGGCACAGTCAGTTAAGCCTTCAACTCTTGGTTTCGGCTCAGGTTGTGATCTCAGGGTTATAAAATTGAGCCCCACATCAGGAGTCTGCTTGAAATTCTCTTTCTCTGTCTGCCCCTTGTGCTCACTCTCTTTCTCCCTCTCTCTTTCAAATAAACAAATCTTTAATTTAAAATAAGATGCCTGGGGCTCCTGGGTGGCCCAGTGGGGTAAGCCTCTGCCTTCGGCTCAGCTGGGCTCATGATCTTAGGGTCCTGGAATCGAGCCCCGCATCGGGCTCTCTGCTCAGCAGGGGGCCTGCTTCCCTCTCTCTCTCTCTGTCTGCCTCTCTGCCTACTTGTGATCTCTGTCAAATAAGTAAATAAAATCTTTAAAAAAAAAATACTTAAGAGTAAAAATCTTTTAACTTGAGTTTTCAAGTTATAACTCCAAAGTGAGCAACAGCTGTGGGTCAGGACTGCACTAGGGGTCGAGCCTGGAAATTCACCCATTTGAATAAAATATTTACTAAACTGACAAAAAAGTCACTATAAAAAAATTCACTGCCAAGTCTACTTTATAACGTAGGGTATGAAATCAGCCATAAAGGATGGTTCCTAGCCTTAACGAGTTCACAATGGAGCGGGAAGAAACACAAGCAGAAAGATTAATCACAGGCGATGTTTCTGTACGAAGTCCCACTGGATAACCCAGTAGATCCTGGAGGACTCTCGTCAGCGTGGGTCACTGCCGTACCCCTAACACCTGAAACAGCAGCTGGCTCATAGCGGATACTCAGTATCAGCTGAATGTGTGGAGGGCGAGGACATAAATAAGCTCAAGGTGCTGAGAGGCATTTAAACAAAGGATTAAAGGATTCTTGAAGGTGAAAAA
The DNA here is from genome assembly GCF_011764305.1 of Mustela putorius furo. NCBI lineage: Eukaryota > Metazoa > Chordata > Mammalia > Carnivora > Mustelidae > Mustela > Mustela putorius. Next base: position 4,825,677 of record NW_025421424.1, read on the forward strand.
AACAAACCAAATTAACCTGGAAAAGGCATGGAGGCAAAGCATTCCACTCAGAGAGAAGGAAAAGGCACCGAAGCCATGACAGAGCAGGGCAGACACACATCCCGGGGTACTGAGCATGCGAGGCTGCAGGGAGGGCTGGGCCGTAGGAGATGAGGGACGCCCAAGCAGGGCAAGGTCATCAAAAGCCTCATACATCATGTACAGGAACTAGGGTCTTATCCTGAAAGCCGTGAGGAACCACTAAGGGATGGGAATAGTTCATTATCAACCAGAAGTCAGAGTTGCTGTGCTGAAGAAGCATTCTAGAGACTTCCGCAAATATGGAGATCAGACAAAAAATAAGAACGTCTAAAAGATTTGTTCTGGGAACAGTGCTGTATTTTCAGGAGAAAAACGCCCCATAGTAACTATGCAAAAAAGCCTCCATGCTGAGTAACTGAGAGGACCCTGGGCGTCCTTGGGAACAATCAGACAATCAGGGTTTTGGCCCGGTTATCATTTAGCCTCAGGCCCCTTTGTGGCCTTACCGTTTGCAACCTCTTTCCCTGGGAGGCAGAAGAGAGGCAGGCAATTACCGCTTAATACAAAAATACTCGTCCTAAAATACTGGTCTTTGGGGGGCCTGGGTGGCTCAGTGGGTTAAGCCTCCACCTTTGGCTCAGGTCATGATCCCGGGGTCCTGAGATCGAGCCCCACATCGGGCTGTCTGCTCGGCAGGGAGCCTGCTTCCCTCCTCTTTCTGTACCTGCCTCTTCTGCCTCCTTGTGATCTGTCAAATAAATAAATAAAATCTTTAAAAAAAAAATAAAATACTAGTCTTCACAGTAAATATAAAAAATATCCTACGAGTATACCCCAGAAGATTCTAAGATAAACAGTACAACAGGTGGGGCTCCCACAGTCAAGTGATGTCTAGTATAAAAAAAAAGGAAGAGAGAAAAGAACTTTCCCCTTCCATAGATGGATTGTTTAGGCCACTCCTGACCTCATAGGAAGGTACCTTTGCTGTCTGTGATGCTGCGGAAAGACACTAGTTAAACTATGAGGTATGGGGGGTGCCTGAGTGGCTCAGTCGGTTAAGCATCTGCCTTCGGCTTGAGTTATGAACTCGGGGTCCTGGGATTGAGCTCCATGTTGGGCTCCTTGCTCAGCGGGGAGCCTGTTTCTCCCTCTCCCTCTGCTCCCCTTGCTTGTGCTCGCTCGCTCTCAAGTGAATAAATAAAATCTTATTAAAAAAAAAAATTAGGGGTGCCTGGGTGGCTCCTCTGCCTTCAGCTCAGGTTATGATCCCAGAGTCCTGGGATCGAGCCCCGCGTCGGGCTCTCTGCTTTGCAGGGAGACTGCTTCCTCCCCCCTCTCTCTGTCTGCCTTTCTGCCTATTTGCGATCTCTCTCTCTCTCTCTCTGTCAAATAAATAAAATCTTAAAAAAAAAAATTATGAGGTGTGGCTCCCAGACTCACCTTCCCCACACTAGGGTTTGCACTGGGGGTCACTCCCTCTTCTTTCTGTGTAGGAATCTCCTTGGCCAGAAGGCTATAGGTAGTGATCACGATGTCGTATGTAGAGAGGCTGCACAGATAGGACACAAAGCAAAAGGTAAACAATCCCTCTATGACTGACAGGAGAGGTGGAGAGGATCCCTTTATGAAAATGCCCACGGCTGGAGGCACATCGGCAGAATTCATCAATTCATGTCCTTAATCCACATATACATGGTTCAAGAGAGGTAAATTTTACTCATTGCCTTATGTTTTATCTCTGATCATTTTAATAGTCTGTTTACTATAGCTAAATGGCCTACCTATTCCCATCACATGAGTCAGAAAGAAAAATCTCTAGCTGGAGTCATATAAAGCTGGTTAGGATCTGGCAACAACAGGAGTAGGGTAGGGTTAGGAATTAACATTTAGTAATGCTTTGAGCTAGATCGGTGCTGAAGGCCCAAGGAAGTAAGAAACCCTCAAAGCACTGTTCATCTAGATCTGATCTTTTTTGCCTTATCATCCTATAACGGATTTCTGAAAACCCATTAATCCAGCCTTGACATTTGGGTAAAAAAACACATGCTGTAAGCTTTGAGTTTACCTTGCCTATGCTCTTTACATGTAAAGATTCTTATCAAAAGGCACAACCTTCTTTCCAATGAAACTTAATACTGTGCACCTGGGAGAATGTCCATAAATACTTTGATAAAAATGATCTGCCTAATTCAGAGGGAGCACTGTTTACACGCTGGCTTAGCATAACAGAGAGAAGAAAAATTAAGAATGACTCCAATCAGTCAACTAGTACATTCTGAATACAAATGACGTATGACTAAAGTGCAAATCAAGTAAGGTACAATTTATTTTTAACAACTATCTATTACAGCGCCGTCTGGGTGGCTCAGTCGGTTACGCATCTGCCTTGGGCTCAGGTCAGGATCCCAGGGTCCTGGGATTGAGTTCTGCATCGAGCTCCCTCCTTGGCAGGGAGTCAGCCCCCCCCTCCTTCTGTCACTCCACCCTGCTCATTCTCTCTCTCTCAAATAAATAAGTAAAATCTTTAAAAAAAAAACTATCTAGAACAAAGGCCAGCCACTGACAGTACTCTGCTGGAGAAGGGACACAGGCCTATCATTGATGCCCTGACACCTTCTGTCTGCTAGACTGACCCTCACTCGTGAGAGTGGGTGTAAGACCTAAGGCCCCAGCTTTTGCAACTCACCTCTAAAAGACTACCACTCTGTTCTTTAGGAGATAAAATAATCTGCTAGGACAGGCTGGGGAGATTATTTAGAAGCAGAAACAACTCCGTTCTTGATTAGATCAACAAGTATTCAACCCAGACCATCATATTACAATTAAGAACAAAAAACAATTCCTTTAGGGGTTCCTGGCTGGCTCAGTTGGTGAAACATGTGATTCTTGGTCTTGGGGTTGATGTTCTTGGGGCTGAAGTTCGAGCCCTACATTGGGTGTACAGATTACTTAAAAATGAAACCTTAAGGAGGGGTGGGGTTATTGACATTGGGGAGGGTATGTGCTATGGTCAGTGCTGTGAAGCGTGTAAACCTGGCGATTCACAGACCTGTACCCCTGGGGATAAAAATACATTATATATTTTTTAAAAATTTTAAATTTAAAATTTAAAAAAAAAAAACACCTTAAAAAACAAAAAAATCCTTTAAAGCCAAAAGGCAAAGACTAGGACTAAAATCACCATCTGGGGAAACATTTTCCTTCCTCCTTCCCAATCCTCCTCCTTGAGGAGTTCAGTTGGGCCTAATTCTAAACTCTTCAATCTAAAACTTCCTAAGATGATTTCTATATGAAAAACACAGCCAGTCTACACCAACTAATCATTAATATTCTACCAAGATGCTCTGTAAGACTGGGCTGGTTGCACTCACATGAATGGAAAAAGAATATGAATTTGGAATCAGAAATTCCACAAGAATGCAGTAACTGTGGCAGACCCCTGTTCCAGGGCTTGCTGGCCGAGAGCTCAGCAGCTCAGGCTACCTCGCACAGCTACTCTTGCTGAGGATGGTGACAAGAACAAAAGAACACCATTCTCTTCAAAGATGCATCTCGTAGCACAGGTGACAGATGCTGGGTGGTGACAGTGCCTTCGGTTCTTCACAAGAACCATGAGTCCTGACTATCTGAGAGCTTGGGGGGAACAGGAAGGCAATAGGGCTGCTCAAGCCAAGAGGCTGAGGGCTCGTGCCCACTGCCGTTTTTCTGCACTTACACTTTCGCACGTTGATCCCGATTGGGCCCGTGATAGAGACAGACTCTTAGCATGTTGTTGCTCACACGTTTCATCACCTCATTTTTCCAGTGATGGATCAGGGAGGCAGGACAGATGATCAGCGTTCCACGGGAAGTGAACTCACAGGAGTCTTGAGGGGAAAAAGAAATCAACACCTCATTGCTCTCACTAAATAGTCTTAAACTCCTTCAGGGTACCTCCTCTTCCTCTTGACTTTTATTCCTTCAATCAGTATTTTTAACAGACTGGTGCTCTTATTTCCACACACAGCGCAGAATAGAATGGAAAATGACTCAAACTGCTTCTTTATTTTCCCTTGTACAAAGGTTAGACAGAGAGTAGCTAGAGGGAGAGGAAAGGGTGTGGTCCGTAGCCTCGGTCTAAAAAACCCAATGTGCTTCCACGGTGGTTAAGAGGTAGAAGTGGGATCTTTTCCTACCTTGTCCTGAGTTGATGCGTTACAGGGGCTATTATTACTTTTTTCTGGAAAGCATAACTTAATTACATCCATGCTATAACACAAGTACAAAACCCCTAGGACAGGCCATGTGTGATGTGGGGTTGCTGACATGTTACACATAGGACCTTGAAAGTACTCAGACAGTAATTTTATCTTAACAGCAGCAGCTGTGGTGAGACAGAAATTGCCTAGAATTGGGAAACTTACGGAATTTCAGAAAACTTGGGAACAGTTTCTGCTAAAATCAGAGGTTGTGACGGACCTTCCTTTAAAAAATTATGTATTAACTCATTTGACCCGGTCCTGTACCTGTGTCCTTAATGTTAACAAGAATCATCATCGGAGCCATTCCAGAGGCTTGGCTTTCTCTATACACTTTTTTCAAATCACAGGTCAGGTTATATTTATGGCAAAAGAGGAAATGATCACTGGTAACGAGCAGATTCAGCCTCAGAAATGATGCCAGAGGACAGAGTCTAACACTGGTTTTCTGATCGATTAATGACACAGGACCAAAAGTATTCTTTCACAGCTAAAACACGCCCACACTCACTGCTGGCTCAGACAAGTTAGGAAAGAAGAAGCTATGAAGACATTTGTATACCATCTCTGGAAAGCCAAGTCAAGGCTGTGTTTTTGTCCTCTTCTTTGTTCTTCTCTTGATTCTTCTGGGACAGGATGAGTGCAATCATCGTCAGGGTTTTTCCTAATCCCATATCATCCGCTGGAAAAACAAAACTGAAGTCAGAGAGTTTATCACTTAGAGCAAAGAATCCCATCCACTTCCACAGAAGAAACCAACTGGAAGACCTGAGTCCTTGATGAGCAGCCGCTGCTGGTTCAGGCACTATTATTTCTGACCCTAACAAATCCTTGACCTTGGGAACAAGGAGGAACCCTCGCCCCTCTTTCTCATTATCAAAATCAAAGACATTTACCATGACCTTTGCAAAACTCAAAGTTTATTATTTAGACCTCACTCCTGTGTGCGTTGTAGTGTTACTTACCTACCACATTCACTGGCTGGCTGTTTCAGTCGGCTGACACTGCCCCGTCTTTCTTCACTCCACAAATCAGAAAGATCCGGCAGATGGAGTTAATTCAAAACAGTCCTCCATTCCCTTAACTTACTCATCAAAGAGGAGCATAAACTAACATTCCTCAGACACTGTCATTGTGCCCATCACTGAACCTCTCTCTTTGAATTTGCTATTTATACCCTAAAAAATATTCTCACCCTCACTGTAACAGTTTAAAATGTCCCAGCAAGGGTTCTGGGTCACATTCCGGCTTCGAACTCCAATGCAAGCAGGGTTCCCACCACTCCCAGAACTTCTTAGGGCAGCTCACTGTGCCTACACTCCGTGCACAAACACTGTGGTTTATGCCGAACACCTGTTTTCCTTCGGGAAGCCTGGCATTTCAGGACGGACCAGGCCTGAAGTTACCGGTGTGACCAGCTCCCAGCAAACACCTGCGGCCCAAACTCCCATGCTTGGCAATATCTTATGCATGTCATCACCCTGTGTGACTTCACTGGGAAAGGCCTCTGGAAGCTTCCACCTGGTGTTCCCTGAACTTTGCCCCATGGTTTTCCCTTTGCAGATTTCAAGTCATAGCACATCAAAATAATTTTACTTTTTTATTTTGCAAGAAATCCTAGCCATGCATATGACTATATGCTGTGCCTCCCCCTTCCAAATCATTGACCCTGGACGTGGTCCTGAGGAGCCCTGTCACAGCCACTTACTTCCTAGCCACTGTGGCCACCTGTCATATTTTATAGAAGCTGAGCACCCTAGAAATTTTTAGTTTGATGAGTCTCCAAAGCAGAGCATGGAAAACTTGCTTTTGAGGGTTCCCTGCACCTAAGTCCTTGGCAGTGTGCCTTGCCTCGGGAGAACACACGTACTCCCACAAGAGCTCAATTTAGATGCAAGCAACTTGAGAAAAGAGGCTCCTGTGAATCCCTTTCTGCAGGAAGGGGTGGAGACAGGAGTCTTTGACTTTGGGGTGGCAATGCTTTCCTTTAGAGTCTAACAGAGCAAAGCAGCCATGAGAGTTCCCACAAGACACTCAGTTTGTACTTGGCTTTGGCCATGCTCCTAGACATCTGGTCTCCAGCCTGCCTCCCCACACGTCCTCGAAACTCTCTGTGCCACCAGAGAATGAATTCTCCCTCTGCTTAGTTAGCCACGTCAGCTTCTACCACCTGCAGCCACGACCTGCCTGATCCTCCAGCTGCGTACTCTTGACCACATTGCTTTACCATCCTGCACCTCAGTTTCTTCACCTGTAAAAGGGGGGCAGCATAGCACCCACCCCAGAGTTGTCGAAAGGATCAAATGAAACCATACCATACACCTGTTGCTCTTAGCATAACACCAGACTCACCCAGAATTCCTCCGTGTGGCTTCTGACTTTCCCGCCATGACAACCAGGCCAATGCCTGCTTCTGGTGTGGTAGCAAAGGGACCTGACAAAGGAAGAACCAAAAGCTGAGTATAAATTCCTCAGGAGGGGCTGGATCCCGACTCCACTGACTCCATGCTCTCCTCTCTTCTTTTCTGTAAGCGATCCTACCAATAATCCGGCTGTCATGGGCTGCCCACAGCATCTTGGAGGTCCCTGACTCCACCTCTCACCTCCAGTGGCCGAATGTCCTGGGCTGCCCAGGACAGACTTGCCCCTACTGGCCAGCATGTCTATCAAGAGCATCCCCAACCCCCTCAAGTGAGTCTCCCTCTGTCTGCTTTAATCAGCCAGGCAGTTTCTACTGCTTGTAATCAAGACCTCTGACCGGCCACCTTCCTTTCACTGATGAAGCCATTCTGATGGTTCTTCCTCATTTTCTCTCTTAAAATATGACTCTCCTGGGGCGCTTGGGTGGCTCAGTGGGTTAAAGCCTTTGCCTTTGGCTCAGGTCATGATCCCAGGGTCTTGGGATCAAGCCCCGCATCGGGCTCTCTGCTCAGCAAGGAGCCTGCCTCCCCCACCCTCTCTCTGCCTGCCTCACTGCCTATTTGTGATCTCTGTCAAATAAATAAATAGAATCTTAAAAAAAAAAAAAAAGGTGACTCTCCTCTCTGCAGGCAAGGTTCCCCTCGCACCATGAGTTGTAAATTTTAATAGCCTTTTGGCGAACACCCCCTTCCAGTCTTTTCTTAACTCCAGTTCATCTTGCACTCTGTGACAAAAACCACCTTCAGGAAACTACCTGGCTTGAGATTCTAGAGATTTCGTCCCATCTCTGGAGCAAGTCTCTCTGAGCTGCTTCCCTGTGCCACACCACACTGCCAGGGAGACCCCCACTCAAGGACGTCACCTGCTCCCCACCTTCAGTTGCTGGTCCTGCTCCCGGGACCTTCTCTCTACCCAGAGTGTTTGGCTTCTACCCTCTCTGCTTCCTTTGGGCTTGCAGCTCTGTCAAAGCACAGGGCAGGCAGGCGACAAAGAATGCTTGACCTACAGAGACTTCTCTCTTATTCAGTACACTGTCTGTGTCCAGTACAGGGCACACTTTACCTATGTTCCTGTGTCCTTTTCTGTTTCACGGATGTTGTAGATGCACTCCCCCCCTCAACCAGTTAAGAGCAGCAAATCCTCTGCATCCTTGTAGCACCCCTGAAGCTCAATAAATGGGTCTTCTATTGCTACTGACCTACAGAACCTTATGGTTTTAAGAAAAAAAAAAAGTGGGTGTGGTTCTTTTTTTTCTCAGTGCTAAACAAAAGGAGAAAACACTCCAAGGGAAGCCATGAAAGCATTACGTGTAGGAAATGATCCATCAGGAGGGTGCTCTACCAGGCAGCCCCCAGGGTCTCCCTATCCATGGTGCAGGGACACTCTTGGAGGAAGGACATGATGTGCCTCGAGTCTCCCCCAGCTCACCTTCAGCCCGGCTGGGTCCTCTGCCATGGCTGTCTCTCCTGGCCGCGACTCCAGTGACGCGTGCAGCTCATCGATGGCTTTACTGATGATTCTCCACGTAGCATGAGGGCCATCCTGTGCAGGGCCTGCAGACAGGTGGTATGGAAAGGTGTCACAAGGGCCGCAATCTCGCAACTCACGATTCGCCAGGTAACCGATCTGCACAAACTACAAATTCTCACTCCCAGATTTTCCTTTCTCACAGGCTCCACAACCCCATTTTCCATTTGTTTAACCACACACTTCCAAAAAATCAAGAGCAAAATAACAGAAAACAGATGAAAAAGAGAGCTTGGAGTATTTTTGGTGGGCTTTTTCTTCCCCCTCCAGTTTTGAAGAGGTGGCAGAGGAAAAGGTAACGCCACCATTATTTTAGGAAGAAAAGCTCCTTGGGGCTGGATGTAAAGAAGGGAAGCCAGCAATAGGGAAGGCTGGGCTAGTGGAAGTCTGTGGACTTTTAGGGAGACAGAGGGACACCCCCTGATGTGCACGTCACACGCTGACTGCGCCGTGCCAGGATTTTGAGAACGAGCGTGCACATGTGAGCATGCAAAGTAGGGACGGCCCACCCCCAGAGAGACAGAGACAGAGACCAGCAGACTCCCTGCAGAGCCCAATGCAGGGTTCGATCTCACGAACCTGACGCTCAAGAGTCCGACACTCAACTGACTCAGCCGCCAAGTGCCCCGAAACAAGCGCATTTTCTGTTTTTTAGGCCACCCTCAGTTGTATCCAGCTCCTAGTCTATTTCTTACCCCTGTTAACTATCACTCTTCCACTTTCTCCCTTTCCTTCCCTTTTCTGTTTCCTTGCTTCCTTCCCTTTCCCCTTCTAGATCGCTAGGGCCTTCAGCTGGGAGAGAACTAGCCTTAGCTTTTCCAGTCACTGACAACCAAACAGACCAGCGAGCTTGGGTACTGTCTCCTCATCAGCAAACCAACCCATCCTAAGACATACGACCTAGTTACTTCTGAGCCATAGTTTTCTGGTAAGTTCAGGACAGAAACTCATTTAAATAGGGTATCACTGCTCTTGGTGGGTCTTTGGTCATCAGGTTAACTTCTGCTGCTTCTCCGCTCGGCCTTTATACACAGGGTGCAAATGTGCCCACTGGTGTGCCTACCTCACTGTGGAGTAAGTCTGAGTTTTCATTCACAAAACATTTACGAGAGGATTCCCACATGCCAGCCCCCGGGTTAACTGATTACGGCTCGTGACCAAAGTCAGTGAACACAGCAGGCACAGAAATCTCAACATTGTACAAGCTCAGCTAAGCAACACAATCTGTATCACGCGGGCAACTTAAACCTCCAGAAGGGCTGCTCCCTTCATACAGGCACAGAGACCTCTCCTAGGCAGCATTAAATTTGTAGGAGTAGCCATTCACACTGGGCCCAGGCCCTTGGATCTTACCTCCATAGCCATGACTGGATCCCCCAGCACCTGCTGGGCAGGCAGCCTTCCATCCTTGAGAACCCAGAGGCTCGAGACCCTGACCCTGCAGGGGCTGGGGAGGCACCCAGGGAAGGGACTCAGTGGTAGATTTGCTGAAGTTTCTCTGTTGCGGCACTGGAGTGTTACTCTTCTCATTGGTGTCTGCTCAAAAATCAAGGAAAGAACAGGCTATAATTCAGGAAAGCAAAGGAACTGTATGTGGGAGCGGAGGTCAAGAGGGGGTGGGATCACTACCACTCCTATAAGCTGGGGAAGACCTCAAGGGCACAGCACTGAAAAGTTCTTAAACGATAGAAAAGAGCTGAGTCCACAGGAAATGAAGGAAGCTTTCATAAATCACAGGGGTCATTTTGAAAAGCTCAGAAGTAGATAATCAAATGGGACAGGTAAATGGAGCAACAGATTCTTTACTTAAAGGCCTTGTCAAATGTGTCATTTAAAGTTCCTGCAGACCCCGAGTTCTGGGGTGTAACCCATTTTACCTGGCTCTGGGGAGAGGGCAAGAGCACCAAGGGCTTCCTCTAACTCCTGAATTTGCTTGAGCAACTTCTGACCCTTGTCTGGAAGAGCCTGGATGTTCACTGACTTCAGTGTGCTCTGAAAAACAGATCCTGTAAGATGATCTCTTGTCTCAAGTTGTTAGAAAGGTAGTTTCAGAATAAAGTAATCTAAAATGTGAAAACACTGCAATTAGGGTCCTTTGAGTATATGTGTGAAAACCTGGGTTTTGTTTTGTTTTTTTAAATCTACAAATATAAACCCAGGAAAAGACAGAACCTAACTATCCACCTACAAAACCTTTCCCACACTGACACAGTTGACTTGCCTGTAGCCCCCACCAACCACTGCTCAGACCTTAAACACAATGGACACGGTGGGTCAGGAGTAATTACCTTCTTTTGCTTCAGTTGTGTTGTGAGGTACACACGTTGGGCTGCTGGATCTGAAGACTCTGCCTTCCTGGAAACACCTGAGGCAGATGTTTTTGTTTGCACACTCTGACCAGGGAACGGGAGGCTCTCCTCCTTCTGTGAGTCCGGAGTCGAGTCAAAGAACAAGGGAGGCTTAGAGGAAGTGAAAACGGCATTATTCTCCTCACCGTCACCACAACTGGAGGCCGCCTCTGGCCTCTGTCCTGGGGAGCGGACCGTGGCCAGTGGTGCACACCGTGCGGCTGGTCCTCCCGGAGCAGGCCCATGCCCAGGCTCCGACTGTCGGGTGGTCTGAGAGCATGAACCATCCCTTGCCTTTGTTTCTATCACCTCCTGGCTCTTGGGGTGCTCTTTGCTGACCTGTTGTTCTTTCTGGGGCTTGCTTACTGGGTTCTGACTGTGAATAATCCCAGGCAAAGGATTGGTTCCTTTTTCCCTCAGAGGCTCTGACGTTTTTTGGACATGATGACTCTCAACGTGTGACTTCTCCCGAAGAGACCCACATGGTTTTCTCGGCTCCTCACCATGACACTGCTTGGATTTAACCTCAGAAAGGTTTCTTGTGTGCATCCCTTCCCTCTCCTTGGCTTCATGCTGAAACTCCGCCTTCTCCCCTCGCTGCTGCTCTTGAGGTATAGGCTGCTTCTTCATTCCCTCCACCAGGCCAGAAGAGAGATCTTTCTTCATCCAGCAGTGGGATTCAGGCTTCCATTCTTTCTTTTGATCCACGAGCCCATCTCCCTTTTCCTTCGGCTTATCAGCCACCTTTTCCTCACATTCGCCTTTGCTGAACTGCTTCCAGAGAGATGGTGCTTGATTCTTGTCCAGCACCTTGAAAGGGTTTCTCGGCTGGGTGGAAAGACAATGAAGAGGCTCCGAGGCATGCTGAGACTTGTTGGTTACAGAATGTTCTCTGGAACAAGGCTCCTAAAAGACACAAAAAAAATAACCTTAATATAAAACATTAATGCAAGCATCGTATCTAGAATGCCTTTTTTTTTTTTATTTGACAGAGAGAGATCACAAGCAGGCAGAGAGGCAGGCAGAGAGAGAGAGAGGAGGAAGCAGGCTCCCCACTGAGCAGAGAGCCCGATGCGGGACTCGATCCCAGGACCCTGAGTTCATGACCTGAGCCGAAGGCAGCGGCTTAACCCACTGAGCCACCCAGGCGCCCCCCCCCTTTTTTTTCTAGAGGAAATGGAAACAGTAGTCCGGTATTTCTGAACATTCCTGGGACCATTTTTAGCTCTCAAAAGGACTATATGCCTAACTCATGAAGTATTAGTTCCTGAACAGTACTTTTGAAGCCTGGTTCCTTCTCTGTCCGTGACCACTGCTTTCCTGGGTCTCAAGGACAAGCACTGACCCAATCAAGTGCTTTTGCAGTTCCAATAGCCACAATGTATACCATTCACAAAAAATTATTCTCTCGAGATGAACTGATCCTCAAATGTATACAATGTCCTATGCTTGGAGTTTGGCTTTAGGACAATTTCACTATAGGAAGCCAGAATGACAAGTCTGAGCTACATTTCGACCAACGAAAGTCTTGCCGCTTCCCCTGCGTTGAGCCTCTCATGCTCTGGGTATCTGTCAATCTCTCACGGTCTAGGAGCTTACGAATAACACGCTATTTATACCAACATCAAGGAGATACAGTCTATTACAAGATGCTGAAATTGATCAAGTAAATCCAAATTTTTTCCTAAATAGAACAGTGACTCCATTTAAGACCTTGATTATTTAAGTGAAACAAGAGGCAAATGATTAAATCTCCACTATAACCAAGAAGTCCTTTGAATTAGAAGACCCAATAGCATCTATGTTGCTTAAGGAAAAGAACTATTTTTCAGAGACAGTATGATGAAGACCAACCAGTTTATACTGGACTTCAAGGTCTTTTCCGGTGACATCACAGATTAACCAGTCTTGGGAGAGCAGGCTGAAAGACGGGAATAACTCCTACCTGCCACGGGATACTTCCGCACCATTGCTTCCCCGCCGCCTTACTTCTAACGCACTGGAAGAACAATCTAGTGAAATATAAAACACAAACAATCAAGGCTGTGGAAATCCATCACAATGAGACAAACTACTTTTTCATCCAAAAAACATCTTGCAACTATTTGGTGCTGGTTTTGAAAGGTCACTTGAAACCAATTACTCCTATATTTACATTTAGAAATTCTACTGCATGAGGTATGTAGAAGGACTAAGAAATGGAAGAAAAGAAGCGTCATGGAAACCAAGATGTACACAGGTTTATCCTTTTCACTCTGCAAGGAATGACTAAAATAGAAACATGATCAGCAGCGGCTGCTAAAATCAGAAAAAGAGAGAGAACCAGACATTAGGTATCCCTGATGGGAAACCATGATATGACCTATACAGTAAAACAAAACAAAACTAAGCCAAACCAAAACAAACAAAAATTAACCCAGATCAGGTCAAACCCCCAGATTCAATTACCAATTTACGGAAAATACAAACAACAGGAACACACAGAGCTCAGCCACAGGGATATGACCTGTAAGATCTTGACCGTGAGAAATGATCTATGACAAACAACTGCCTTCCTTCGAAACATATATTACAAGGGAGGGAAAAAATGGAGAGAGAACTTCAGAGACTTCACAGACACATCAATCAATTGCAACTGTGAACCTTATTTATTGATTTAAACATATAAACAGAAAATCATTAAAAATAAACTATGACATCTATGAAGCTCCTGGCAATCTGCACTCCAACTGGTTAAAAAGAGAGAGAATCCCTGTCTTAGAGCCATACACTGAAACATCTACAGAATAAATGATGTAATCTGGGACCTGTCTGAAAATATGGCAGGAGATGGCAGGGAAGAGAGGGTAGAGAATACACAGAACAAGACTGGCATGAGTTGGTAACTGTTGGAGCTCATATGTTGTAATAGTCTATCTTGTCTACTTGTATATATTTGCAATTTCCCATTAAAAAAAAAAGACTGTACTCATACATTCCAATACAAGACTGTCCCTATACCAGCAAACACAGCCTACGACCCCCCCCCAGAAATGGCTATGCTGCCCCATCCACAAATGAAACCATGCACGTGCTCTCTGGCACGCCAGATCTTGCATGTGATTCTCCCTCCATCCAAAGAATGTCTTCTTCGTCCCTGTTTGCCCACCACGTCCCCATCACCAGTTCTCAAAGTCCCACATGTCCCTCAGAGCCCAGTTCAAGCCACACCTCCTGTGCAAGGTTTTCCCATATTGCTTTCCCTGTTCATCCAGGGAAATTGTATTGAGTTGTATTCTACTCGTATCTGCCTGTCTGCCCGACATTTTCAGCAACCAGAAGACTATAGTCATATGTGATCTCTTTATTCGCAACTCTGCCTTGCCTTTTGTACGTACCTGTTAAGTATCGTGGAATTAAATAGAGTGAGCTGATTTTTTCCTTACCCAAAATGAGTCTTCAAACAAATTTAATAATCAGTCAAAGAGAAGCAGCTTTTAAATATCATTTTACTTAACTGTTTAACTAGGCAACAAACTCAACCAGAAAGTATAAAGCCATGAAAAGGATCATCTCACAGTAACCTATTCCCAGTTCCCATCCTTTCCAAGTACCCATTCCTATTAGCTTTCTGTTTACCTTTCCAGAGATTTTAATATATTCAGATCAATATAAATATATGAATCATAATTTCCTTTTCCACACAAATGGATAGCATTGGTATACATTATACTAAATACACGGCATTTTTTAACAATGTAGTCAAGATTTTTCTAGAACACATAAAGGGTTCACACATATATATGTGCATATATTTTATGTGTATATGCGTGTATATATATATTTAATATGTATGCACATATATATTTTTTTTTCGTACAGCTGCACAGTTTCCCCCTATCTAGAGCTCCATTATTTATTTATTAAGAACCTTCTTGATAGACAGTTTGGTTGTTTCCAATATTATGCTACTAAAAACAATGTCACAATGAATCTTAATGTATCTGTAGGGTAACTGCTTATTTCTCATATTGTATACTAGGGCCGTCTCGGTTTTTCTTGATCAATTACCTTCTCGATTTTATTTATTGCTGTTATCTGACTCATTAAATTCCATTTTTACCTACATTAATCCTTTCTTTCTTCTTTCAGCTTAATCTCTTGCTCTTTTTCTAACCTCTTAAATTAGTCACATGATATACAACATGAATCGTGACAGTCCAAGTCCCAATTCAAAATCCCCAGATGTCATTACCTCACCTGGACATAAAAGCAAAGATAAGCCTCAAATGAACAAGTGTTCCAGTCAAACTGAAAAGAAAATAGGTCCAGCCCCCCCAGTATAAACTCACAATTTTCCCGTTCAAGCTCACAATTCTCTGAAAAAAATTTGCTGGTCTCTTTAGTTTTTCTCACTGCAATAGGATATTATATTGAACATGTGTAAAAAAATTTCCGAGATGCTTCAAATGCATAACAATATAAAGTCCTGGCAACTATCGGGCAGTACCACTCCTTATCTAAGTGAATCAGGAATAAATTTCTGCTGTTATTTTAAGTGTATCAAGTACTTGAAATCTTCACTGACTAGAACATTTCATAAATCGTATCCATTTGAAAGCCCAAGTGACTGCAGACTTTCAAAAGGGCGGGACTTAAGAGACCAAGAAGGGACAAAACAACATATCTCTGATTTAACAATTAAGCATCTACTATGTTCTAGGCATGGTGCTAAAAATGCCTGTACTTGTATTTTTATTAAAACCAATCTGGGTGGGCTTCTCTGTTTTTAGGATAAAAAGTCTACTATCTTTATTAAATTGCAAATCAACAAAGAAAGCAACGGAAATATATGCTCAGAAAAAGCAAATATTGATTCTGCCACAAAGAAGAATGTAACTTCTGCAGTATATTCATTATCTCCCAGGATGTAAGCGATAAACAGTAATAATGAACACAGCTAGAGGAAACCAGACCTCTTCAATGCTCCACGAGAAGGCATATCCTCCCTTTCTCCTACAGGTTGATTGTCCAACCCAGATTTACACTGTCAGGCACGTTCACTTTAGTCAGGCCAGGATTCCCTTGGGCCCCAGAGTCTTCTCCCATTGGTCAGAATCCCAGCCTCAATACATTTAGCTCTGAATCCTCAGATAATTCATTTGATTAGCCTCTGTGCCAGTTTCCTATTCTCTAAAATGGCAAAAAAAAAAAAAAAAAAAGGTACCTACCTCTTATGATCACTGTGAAGACCACATGCATTAATACATGTAAAGATAAGGTTCAGACCAAAGCCTTTTCTAAGTAGGACCTAAAGCCCTGCAGCTGAGGGGTGAAGGATTTGGCAATTCTGGCCACATCAAAGTTTTAAACTTCCACCCGCGGGAACCACTAAGGAGCATGGCTCTCCTCTACCCTACGGCCATTAAAATAAAGTTTTAAACTTCCATGTGGTGAAAACATCGTTAGCAAGATTATAACACAAAAGGCAAAGTGGGAAAACTGTGACACTTAGAGCTAACAGCCTTCACATATGAGGATTCCTTCCATTACACAGCACAGTGTATGATACTCTACCATACAAATACACTACAAGATGTACTAGCTTTAATGAAGGGGGCTCTTCGTGGGGGTGGAACTTCATGAGCTTCTGCATGGGCCTGGCTTAGACCCAAATTTCTGTCATCTGCCCAGAAAATCATCACTGGGCTACATCGTCTGCACCCCAATCTTACCCAAAAACCAACCACACAAGGAATCTGCTAGACAAAGACTCAAATGATACTAAAAATAAAATAGATTTTTTCAATTTAAATTTTAAATTTATTTGAGAGAGAGAGAGTAGAGAGAGTGAGAGTGTGCACGAGTGGGGTGGGGGGGCAGAGGGAGAAGCAGATTCCCCGCTGAACAGCAGGCCCATCCACAGGGCTCAATGCCAGGCTCAATCCCAGAACTCAGAGCTCATGACCTGAGCTGAAGGCAGCCACTTAACCAACAGCCACCCAGGCATCCCTAAAGATAAAATATTTTGAACATCCCACAACAATCAGTTATTTAAAGAATTAAAACCTATTTTACTTAGTTACAGATAAAGAATACTTCCTTCTATTTTGATTCTAGATCTTTGAGAAGTTGAAAGACAAAGGAGAGGAGGGGGAAATGGGAAAGGAGCAAACAGAAACTCAGGAAGCTCAATGACATGTCCACACTTGATGTGTAAATCAAAGTGTGTGTATCACATCATTCAAGTCAGGGCAAGAGTTCCTTCCTCTGGTTCTACTGAAGTGACTGTTTCTTGTCCCTAAACAGATGGCCAAGGCTGAAGGGCCAGTCAAATGCTGGTAAGTGCCACCATCTGGTGTTTAAGTTAGAGAACTGCACACAAATGCAGCTACATGCCAAGGAATGAAAAATGGGCATCTTTGCCTCATCTGGGCTTATACCTCCTTCCCATTACTTGGCTACACCTGTCACCTAGTTGGGTTAAGCTTCAAACATGCTGGAATTAAGTCAAAGACACGAAGTACTTTAAGTTCAGTTTTCAGAACAAAAGGTTGTATTCCCTGAGGTTATTCTCCAGAGTACAGGGGTCCTGGCTAAAAGCTCTTACTGTCTGCTAGGGAAGTCATCTAGTGACATACTAGATGTATCTAATTCTGTTAAAATCTCCAGTCTGGACTATGTATCAGGGTACTTGACTGTTTCTTGTTTTTTATTTATTGTGTGTTGTTGAACTGTATTTTATTATCCTAAAACAACCTCTTAAAACCTCCAGTAAGTACCTCCTAGTAATAATGTTCCAGACTTGGGCTAAAAGAAAAACATTGACATACTTTACTTTTCTATTTTTTTTTTAGAGGGGGGAGGGGCAAGAGAGGGAGAGAGAATCTTAAGCAGGCTCCACGCCTAGCAAGAAGCCTGACACAGCACTCCGTCTCACAAGTCTGAGATCATGACCTGGGCCAAAATCAAGAGTCAGATGCTTAATCAACTAAGCCACCCCGGTGACCCTTTACTTTTCTATCTTAAAATAATGATCATGTCTCGGCCTCATCTACCTAGTATGAAAACTATTCACGGTAACTTGTCAGAATTCCATCTTGAGCTTAGACCTTTCTTTGGAGCTGCACTTCCTTCTCTAGCTGGTCTCCTATATATGTAAGACGTGACTAGTTCAAAGCTGTCTGTGTTGTCCACACATCCCAGTCCTCCACTGATACTACCTTTCTTTCCTTGTCTTGCTTAATGGTAAACTCAGCACCCATAGATCCCAACTTGAGCAGCATTCACTGAGCACTCACAGTGAGCCAAATGCCAACTGCATGCATCAGACCCACGACCTCACTGAATCCTCAAACCCAGGGAAGTCGGGACCGCCAGGGTCACTGCTCCTGAGGGGAAAATGAAGGACACAGGTACAAGCTTAAATGCCCTACCAAAGCTTTTCACAATCTAAGTACACCCAACTCCACTGCCAGTGCCTCAGTCCAAGCACACCTTTCACTCAGAGACTAAAGGGGATGGATGCATCTAGAACCAGCAAGACCAAGGTCTGAATCTCAGCAATGCCACTTCACAACCCTGGGACCTGCTTCCTTTCCTAACCTCTCTAAATGTTAGTTGTCACATTTTCCTATCACAGAAGAGTCTATGGTGGTAAGCGATACTGACTATGCCATCTACTAGCCATTTACTAGCACCTCTATACCCTAAGTCTCCTTGCCTCCACCGTCTTCCTGTCTGACCAACCTTCTTCAACCATGTCTTTTATTAATGCAATTGGAGCAAACATTCTTCAGTGGCTTCCTACAACCTCAAACAGTCTTCCCATATGGGAGAGGGGTACCCCCAGCAGCATGTAAATGGTTTTAGGTGTCAGGACATCCTGACTTCATGCTCTAGAGGCTTACCAGCCCCACTGTACTAACAACAACAACAACAACAAAACAGTCAAAAGGTGAAAATTTCAGAGCACCTGGGTGGCTCAGTTGGTTGAGCATCTGACTCTCGGTTTCAGCTCAGGTCATGATCTCAAGGTCATGAAATTGTCCCTGTGTGGGGCTCTGTGCTCAGCGGGTAGTCTGGTTGAGATCTTCTCCCTCCACCCCTTCCCCCACTCCCTCTCTCTCTCAGATAAATAAATCTTTTTTTAAAAAAGTAAACAATTTAAAAATACCATTTATAATAGCATCAAAAACCATAACACTCTCTGAAGATTAAATTTAACAAAAGGAGTAGAGTACTCTACAATGAAAACTATTCAACAATGCTGTGGGGAAAGAAAGCCATAAATATACCATGCTCATAGACTGGAAAATCAACTTTAATGTCAGTTCTTCCCCAAAGGATCTATACAGATTCGGTATAATACCGACCTAAGGAAATGTAGAAGTTGATGCTACATTTTATATGGACATGACTCAGAAGAGCCAATCTTGGAAAAGAATGCTGGAAGACTCACACTATCTTACCTGCTTGTGTCAGGATAGGCAAAAGGACCAACAGAACAGGTTAACAAGTTCAAAAAACAGATCTGTAACATGGTGGTCACTGATTTTTTACAAAGTGCCAAGTACTTCTACGGGGAAAGGGAAGTCTTCCATAACGGTGCCAAGACAACCAAATAATATATTCACTCAGTAACATACGGAAAAATAAATGAACTATTCCTATCTCATAAAATAGCCAAAATTATTTGGAATAGATCACAAATGAAAAAAAAAAAAGCCATTAAAAAAATAAACTATAAAATCTCTGTATCACTGCAAATAGAAGGAGAGATAAAAAGGTTCCAGGACGGGCACCTGGGTGACTCCGTGGGTTAAAGCCTCTGCCTTTGGCTCAGGCCATGATTCTGGAGTCCTGGGATCAAGCCCTGCATCAGGCTCTCTGCTCAGCAGGGAGCCTGCTTCCTCCCCTCTCTCTGCCTACTTGTGATCTCTCTCTCTCTCTTTCTCAGATAAAAAAAAAAAAAAAAAAGTCTAAAATTTTTTAAAAAGCCTCCAGGACAAACAAAAACTAAAAGAGTTTGTAAACACCAAACCAGCTCTTCAGGAAATATTGAAAGGGGTCCTCTAAGCAAAGAGAGAACCTAAAAATAGTAGACCAGAAAGGAAAAGACACAATATACAGTAACAGTCACCTTACAGGCAATACAATGGCACTAAATTCATATCTCTCAATAGTTACCCTGAATGTAAATGGGCTAAATGCCCTAATCAAAAGACACAGGTATCAGAATGGATTAAAAAAAAAAAACAAACCCATCAATATGCTGTCTATAAGAAACTCATTTTAGACCCAAAGACACCTCCAGATTTAAAGTGAGGGGGTTGGGCGCCTGGGTGGCTCAGTGGGTTGGGCCGCTGCCTTCATCTCGGGTCATGATCTCGGGGCCCTGGGATCGAGTCCCGCATCGGGCTCTCTGCTCAGCAGGGAGCCTGCTTCCCTCTCTCTCTCTCTGCCTGCCTCTCCATCTACTTGTGATTTCTGTCAAATAAATAAAATCTTAAAGTGAGGGGGTTGAAAAACAATTTACCATGCTAATGGACATCAAAAGAAAGTTGGGGTGGCAATCCTTATATCAGATAAATTAGATTTTAAGCCAAAGACTATAATAAGAGATGAGAAAGGACACTATATTATACTCAAAGCGTCTGTCCAACAAAAAGATCTAACAATTTTAAATATCTATGCCCCTAACATGGGAGCAGCCAACTACACAAACCAGTTAATAACAAAATCAAAGAAACATATAGACAATAATACAATAATAGTAGGGGACTTTAACACCCCCCTCACTGAAATGGACAGATCATCCAAACAAAAGAAAGGCCTTTAATGACACACTGGACCAGATGGACACCACTGATATATTCAGAACATTCCATCCCAAAGCAACAGAATACACATTCTTCTCTAGGGCAGATGGAACATTCTCCAGAATAGCTCACATCCTGGGTCACAAATCAGGTCTCAACCAGTACCAAAAGACTGGGATCATTCCCTGCATATTTTCAGACCACAGTGCTCTGAAGCTAGAACTCAATCATAAGAGGAAATTTGGAAAGAACCCAAATACATGGAGGCTAAAGAGCATCCTACTAAAGAACGAATGGGTCAACCAGGAAATTAAAGAAGAACTGAAAAAATTCAGGGAAACAAATGATAACAAAAACACAAATGTTCAAAATCTGTGGGACACAACAAAGGCAGTCCTGAGAGGAAAACAGTGTTTAGTAGTGTTTATAGCAGCAATGTCCACAATAGCCAAACTATGGAAAGAACCTAGATGTCCATCAACAGATGAATGGATAAAGAAGATGTGATACACACATACACACACACACACACACACACACACACACACACACACACGAACACGACTATGCAGCCATCAAAAGAAATGAAATCTTTCCATTTATGACGACGTGGATGGAACTAGAGGGTATTATGCTGAGCGAAATAAGTCAATCAGAGAAAGACAATTATCATACGATCTCCCTGATATGAGGAAGTTGAGAGGCAAAGTGGGGGGTCTGGGAAGTAGGGAAGGAAAAAATGAAACAAGATGGGATCCATAAGAGACTCTTAATTTCACAAAACAAACAGGGTTGCTTGGGGGGGGGGCAGGTAAGGAGAGGGTGGTTGGGTTATGGACATTGGGGAAGGTATGTGCTATGATGAGTGCTGTAAAGTAGGTAAACCTGAGATTCACAGACCTGTACCCCTGGGGCTGATAATACATTATATGTTAATAAAAAAATTTAAAAAAATTAAACAAAAAACAACTATAAAACCTACTCTAGAAGAAATCCTTGGAGAAATTTGTGATCTTTGGGCAGGCAAAGATTTCTCAGAGGGAACACATAAAGCACAAAGGACAAAAAAATGATAAATTGGACTTTATAAAAATGAGAAACTTCTACTTTTCAAAAGGGAGTTAAGAAAATGAAAACCAAAGACTTGGAGAAAATATTTATTATACATGTATTTTCTAAAGAACTCGTATAGGGAATATATAAAGAACTCTTCAAATTCCATAATAAAAAGACAACACAATTTTTTTAAATTAACTAATTTATTTTAATAAACATACTATGTATTTTTATCCCCAGGTGTACAGGTCTGTGAATCACCAGCTTTACACACTTCACAGCACTCACCATAGCACATACCCTCCCCAATGTCCATAACCCCACCCACCTCTCCCAACCCCTCTCCCCGCAGCAACCCTCAGTTTGTTTTGTGAGATTAAGAGTCACTTATGGTTAAGACAACACAACTTTTAAAATAAGCAAAAAATCCCCGAAGTTACCCTTTATGACTCCACTGATGTAACATTTCTGAAGGAACAAACTTTAGAAATGGAGATCAGATACCTGGTTGCCAGAGACAAGATGGAGGGAGTGAGAGGCAGGGTAGAGGAATTTAGTGATGAAGGAACTGTTCCATATCGGGACTGTGGTGGTGCATACAAAAAACTACACATGATAACTGTACAGAACTAAATCTACACACACACACACATTACCACAAGGAAAATGATCTTCACAAATAAGATCAGTGGGCTGAATAACATCCTAATTGTAATATTAGATACTATTTATGTATACTTTGCAAAATGGTACCAGGAGGTAAGAAGTCTACAAGGGCTCTTTTTGTACTATTTCTTATAAATGCATGAGAATCTACAATTATCTCAATAAAATTTTCAATGAAAAAAAAAATGGCTAAAAGATTTAAACTGATACTTCACCAAAGAAGATATATAGAGGGCAAATAAGCCCAAGAAACTGTGATAATCACAAAACAGAACTCAACTCAGCAATAATGAAGAATTATTGATACACACAACCATGTGGATGAATTTCACAGAGACTGTTTCATAAAAGAAGCCAGACATAGAAGAGTAACAGTGGTTGCCTATGGTGGAAGGGGAGGAGTAACTAGAAGGGAGTCCAATGGCACTTAATGGGGTAATGGAAATATTTTTCTATTTTGACTGAGGCTTGGTTATATCAATTACTCAAACTCAACTGTTGAACACTTAAAATCTATGCATCCTACTGTATCTACAACCCAATTAAGAAAAACAGCAGTACTGGCATTTAAGTGCCATATGAAGATGGTACTTAAATGCCAATATGCGGGGGGACTGATCTGGAATATATACATTCTGAACTGCACAGAGTATCATATAGCAAACATCATACCTGGCCTCTGCCTCCTGACCAGCCTTATCTTCTGAAATCTCTATTCAAACACACACTAAATTATTACCCAAGCAAATGCTTGCAATTCCCGGTTACTACCTAAATCTGTGCCCTAATGGAGGATATTGATCCTTCTCTTGCCCCTACTGAATTGTTACTAACCTTTCAATATTCATGATAAATATCACCTGCCATTTATATAGATGTCCCTGCCTTACCTCGGAGTTTTCATACAATAGAAGGGAAACTAACATTTATTGAGTACTTAACATACTTGAGACATTTTTAGACATTACTTCATTCTATGACTAAATGGATAAGTTGACAAGTCACAGCAAGTTAATGACTGTTGGGGGACTGACAGCAGTGGCTACTGAAGAGCTGGAGAGGGAGGAAGGAAAACCAATTGATCTGAAATTAACCAGATCAACCACTAGCTCAGCAGTGAGGAATGACAAGCTCAGAAGATATTCAATACACACAGAAATCCTCTTTGTTAAAAAATCGTTTTTACAGAATAGTCAGTTCTAGAAAACATACCTGGCTGTAACTCTTCCAGGGAAAGAAAGAAGTAAATACATGAAGATTTTCCCTTTGGACACTTACCTGTATTCTTCCTTGCCTGGCAGTAGAAGCAAACCCTGAAGCCCTACCACGCAGTCCTCATGCAATAAACAATGAGAAACAGGAATACTAGAGGGGAGGGAAAAAAAAAAGGAAATTTTGTTTTAGGAGATCATAGAAATTAGCATTCTAAAATTCAATCCAATCTATGGGTTTTCTTTCTTTATTTTTGAGAGTGTGGTGTGTGTGTGCGTGCGCGTGTGTGCGTGCCCTCGCAGGCATGCACAAGGGGGAAGGGCAGTGGGAGAGAGAGAATCTCAAGCAGGCTCTACACCCAGTGTGGAGACTGACCCAGGACTCATCCACATGATCCTGAAAGCATGACCTGAGCCAAAATCAATAGCCCAATGTTTAACTGACTGAACCACCCAGGCACCCTTAAACCATGGGTTTTAAACATAAGAATACATGTATGACCTCCATGGGTTTGTATGTATGGGTTTGTAAATCCCATACATTTGTACATCTATGCACATCCCTCTGGGGAAAGGCTCCACAGCTTTCAATTTCCTTCCCTCTCCCCTAAAGACAGGAAGACGATAAATACACCTTTCTCCTGATGACTCAACAGCTCAAAACTACACTGTGTTTGTGACCTCTATGTTGTGAGACACTCACAGCTGAAGTACCTAAGACTGGCTGTGAATTTTCCCCAAGTTCTTCCATCATCTCTCGTCCTATAACAATCTGTTTAGGGGCAGGCTCTCCTAACCTGCTTCATGCCTGGCCTAAGTTTTCTAACTCTCCTTTTGCAGTTTATCATGAGCGAATGTATACAGAACATTTGAGGTGACACAGTTTTGAGTGAAGACCTAAAGTGCTCTCATATGATGTGGGGCGCTTGTTTCTTCCTTTGCTTTGCTTATATTGTGGTTATCAGACATATTCCAAATTGGTCAAGTTTATTAAGTAACTGTCAAGTCAGCTATTATATTGTACTAGTTTGATAGCAGTATATTTGCATAAATGATATTCTATATAAAGGTATCTTTTTTTAATGATTCTATTTTCAAGTTACCTCTGCACCCGCCAAGTTCGACATGGATCACATGCTCCACCAACTGAGCCAGCCAGGCGCCCCAAAGGTATGTTTCTTTTAACATAAAGCTGAGTCTTACGCTACCATTAATGCTTCATTCAAGTCTGAACATGCTTCCATGTTTCATGAGACTTGAACGAGGTACAGGACCTAAGAAACTTGGTATAGAAATTAGAAATAAATAGTAAATCCTGACTTAATGATATGTTGTTGATAGCTTAACTGGCTTATCCCTTCTATCTTAAGATCTGACACTACTTTTTTAAAAACCATTTCGGTATTTAACTAAATTGAGTCCCGGTAATTTCTTTCCAATAAAATGACAACTAACTAGAAGACTAAGAAAGTATTTTCTCTGAAAATTTATCTGCCAAATCTGAAGACAGATTCAAATTCCTTCACTTAGTTTCAAAGCACAACAAAGACACAAATCATCTAATCATGTAAGGGAAACATAAGTTAATACATACAAGCTAAAAAATAATTTATTTTCTAGTATTGATATCCACTTTATGCCTTACAGCAGATGGAGAGAATTCATGTTTTCTACCAAATTGAGTAGAGAGCAAGAAAAATGTTTAATGTGATTAGGTTTAAAAATTCACATAGGCTGTGGACCTTATTAACACTTTATGACAACAGTATTACTTTTCTCACTTTAAGGAGATGCTTAACATTTCTGGGCCTCAGCTTCCAATTTTGTAAAACCAGAATGCTGATCAGATATCTGGTTTTCTTTCAGCATTAATCCCAAAAGTAACCTGTTTCTTTAGATTATCAATCTTACACCTTAAATGAAGAGAATCCTTTTTTTTTTTTTTTTTTTGAGAGAGAGAGAAACATAATCTTAAGCAGGCTCCACACCCACGGCTCCAAGCGGGACTCTATCTCAGGACCCTAAAATTATGACCCCAGTGGAAATCAAGAGTCAGATGCTTAACCAACTGAGCTACTCAGGCGCCCCCAGAGAACCTTCTTTTAAAAAGGAGTTGACAGGGGCGCCTGGGTGGCTCAGTGGGTTAAGCCTCTGGCTTCGGCTCAGGTCATGATCTCAGGGTCCTGGGATGGAGCCCCACACTGGGCTCTCTGCTCATCAGGGAGCCTGCTTGCCCCTCTCTTTGCCTACTTGTGATCTTTCTCTGTCAAATAAAATAAATAAAATCTTAAAAAAAAAAAAAAAAAGGAGTGGACAATCTGACCAACAGCGAGTTTTAACCTCAAACATTTAAAAACAAATTCGGCCTGAAACTAGTGCAAAACAAGAACCACTTATTTTCTACTACGTCTGCATGTGCTCACTTAGCAAGGAGCAGCAATGTCCTAGCAGAAGGCCTGGCAAACAAGAAGAAACCCAGAGCGGGAAAGGACCAGAAGGTTCCAGATGTAGTCGAACCTCCATTTTACAGGTGGGCGAAATTGGAGGCCCAGAGAGGGTGATTAAGCTGCCCAGGGCCAAAGAGCAGGCAGGAACCGAGCGCCTCCTGAAGACGCCACGCTGTCCCGGGACCACCAACTACTTAAAGGCCCTGGCTGCAGAGACCAGGGTCCCCACCTCTCCTAGTGCCAGTGGCGCAGGGCGGAGGGGAGCTGGCGGTGGCGGGCAGTCATGCCCAGCTCGAGACTTACTCGGCGGCCAGCACGTAGCTGCAGGTATTAGCCGGGCACACGTAGAAGCTCTTTCCTTTATTCGGGCCATCACGGACGCCGGTCTTGAGAAAGCAGACGCTCCCTGAAAAGAGGCGGAGGTTGACAACGATTACACCAAGCTACACCGACACACCCCGGGAGCCCTTAAAAGACCCGGACCCCTTACCATGCTCCGAGCATCTAACCACTTCCATGAGCGCTCCGGTCTCCAAATCCACGGAGCCCGCCCCCAGCGCCTGCTTCCGCCTTTTTTACCCCGCCCTCCTCGCTCAGGAGCCAATCAGCATCCACCTTCTGCAGGCTCAGCCCCCATAATTCACCGCGCGGGACCTTCACCAACCACTTTCGCGGGCGCCCTGAGTTTAAATAGTGGGGCGTGGCTTGGGTGGCGGGATGGGGTTTCGGAGGATGGGGGGGCGTTCCCGGCGAGGGGCTTTCCGGGGGAGGGGCTGCGCTTGGCAGGTGCGCTGAGTGGACCGGGCGAGGCAGAGGACAGGGAAGACCCCGGTTTATAATTGAGACCCGGAGGCGGCCCTAGAGGGAGCGCGCGTTACACCTGCAGAGGGGCCCTCTGCAAGGAAGACTCCCTTCTCCCGGTGGCAGACGGTGCCCGGAGCTTCGCGGTGGTCTCCGAGCCCCGGCCTGGGGCTCCGTCCCTTGGGAGGCAAGCCGGGAGAAGCTGCTGCCGCCAGAGGAGCCTGTGAACTTGCAGGGCGGGGGTGCGGTGGTGTGCG
The DNA here is from genome assembly GCF_011764305.1 of Mustela putorius furo. NCBI lineage: Eukaryota > Metazoa > Chordata > Mammalia > Carnivora > Mustelidae > Mustela > Mustela putorius. The sequence continues at coordinate 4,852,470 of NW_025421424.1, forward strand.
GGCTCCTGGGCGTGTCCCTTCAAGCTGCACGGTGAACCGAGAAGTCTGGGGGAGAGCAGGCGTGAAGACTTCTGCAGGGAACCCCCCGCCCCAGCAGTCCTTTAAGTTTGCTCAGTGCTCACGCATCCCCGTCTCTCTTGACTTGACAGCCTGGTGAGATGGGCAACATGATAAGGAAGGCCTCGAGAGGTTCATAGAAGTATGAGTGACTCAACCAAGGTCACGGAATTAGTGAGTGGGCGATTCACGGGTGCCCAGGGGACTGCGCAGCTGCTTCCTGTGTGTACTGAAGGTTCGCTAGGCCCTCCTGGTGCAGGAACCCTGAGTTGTACAAGTCAAAGTAGAAACAGCAGGGAAGAAATAGATAACCTTTAATGAAAAGTACTCTATTTTTTGTATTGTTAAACTTGTCTTATTAGTATGCTTTTGTGTTAAAAATCGAGGCTGAAGATAAATAAAAGAAAGGGAACTGTATTTGAAATGGTAATCAGAGCTATTAGTAAAAAGGGAGGAATAGAAATCAGAGACTTATTGCAACAGAGATGGATTCATATTACAGCTATTGAGGACCATATGCCCAGACATCTGGTGTGGCACATGCAACTGTTCTTAAGGGACAGTAGGACAGAAAATCTGTAATGTCTAGGAAATCTGGGTTATATGATAAATATAAGTGGTGGGGAGACAGGAGGCAGAGGCTCCTGGAAGGGAGACAAACCTGAGGTGTCATTATTAATTAAACAAGTACTTATCAAACAGCTTTTCCTGTGCCCAATGTGAGTGAGGTGCTTGGGAAACAGAATTCGTTTATTCACCCACAAAGTCTGAAACAGTTCCTCTAACCACAAGGAACTCAGTATATGAGGGAGGCTGAGTGAACGCATAGCGAATACTTAAACAACATAAAATAGTATTTAAATGTCAGGATGAGTGGAGTTGTAAACTCTGTAAGGCTAGATAAAGGTGTGTTTGGAACCAAAGTTGAGGTAGTTTATACATAATTACCTCTCTGAAACACCTATAAACTTAGAGATAAGGCAGGAACAAAAAACAAACAAATAAATAAATAAATAAAGGCATTTTCTTTTCTTTAAACCCAGATTACAATTCTGCATTGAGAGATTTTTGTGTACATATCTACTCGATGCTGTACTGGGAGACGTAGAGCGTGAGTACTGGAGCTGCAGGATGAGGAGCGTGGTAATTTCATTATTTCTTGAGTAAATAAGCCTTCTGGAACAAAGAAGACAAAATCAGAGTCTCTTAAATATCCCCTTTTCTTCTGCAGGATGTAAAGCAGTGTTTCACATCCAACCCCATGGAAGTGTGCACAGCCAAATTACAGAAAGGGGGAATATTTCTTCCATAAATTTGGGATATGCCAGATGAAAATGTTCAGGCTCCAGGCAGTTTATCCCACCTAACCATATCTGTAAGAGTGAGAAAACAAATAAGCTGATCCTTGAGTGAAATGCGGCCATAATGTTGGCATAAACTGTAATGAATTATGTAATATACGCTTTTCAAAATATACGTTAGTGTACGTGTATTAACTTTTATTCTTAACATATAGGTTTAATTTATATTCTAATTAGCCTGTAGACCCCTGGAGAGAATGTGTTTCATTGACCTCTCTTTGGAGAGAGAGTTTCACTTTGTTTCCCTTTAAAGCTTGATTTATTCAAAAGGAATGTCTCTGCTAGGTTCTAGAGCCAGATGGTTTAAATCCACAAGGTAATGAGCCAGTAAATTCTTTCCCTGTGGGTCTGGTCAGATGGAAAGTATATGATGGAATTGTTCTAAAATTGAATTGTAGTAATTGCGTAACTGTAATACAGTTACCAAAACTTCGACAACTGTGTATGTTAGGGAATTCTATGGTATCTAAATTATCCCTCGGGGTGCCTGGGTGGCTCAGTGGATTAAGCCGCTGCCTTCGGCTCAGGTCATGATCTCAGTGTCCTAGGATCGAGCCCCGCATCGGGCTCTTTGCTCAGCGGGAGCCTGCTTCTCTCTCTCTCTCTCTCTGCCTGACTCTCCGCCTACTTGTGATCTCTCTCTCTGTCAAATAAATAAATAAAATCTTTAAAAAATAAATAAATAAATAAATAAATAAATAAATTGTCCCTCAATAAAGCTGTTAAAAACAAACAAAAAACTTAATGTATGAGTCATGCCAGAACATCTGCCTGGAAAATAAAAGCTAAGATCATCTCGGTATTTTGACATCCTGAGGAAATAGAATGGGTGAAGGAGTAAAATAGTAGACACTAGTTAGTTTCAGATAGTGTGCTCCTTATGCAGCCTAGTCCTCTGACCTATGGAATAAAATATCAAATGATGCAAACACTCATTGGAAATCTTGGGAAAATGAAAGAATTCTGTTTCCCTCTGGTCAGCATTGTGCTGGCTGGCATATAGTAAACAGAGCAGGCACCTGTAAGGTACTAGAAGTGAGAGGATCAGCTCCAAGTCACTTTTTGATGTCCTTGTCACTCTCTGTATTGTTTAAAAATAATCAGTGAGGGACACCTAGATGGCTCAGTCAGTCAAGCCTCTGCCTTCAGCTCAGGTCATGATCCCAGGGTCCTAGGATGGAGCCCCGCATGGGGCTCCCTGCTCAGTGGGGAGTCTGCTTCTCCTTTTCCCACTCCCCTCTTTGTGTTCCCTCTCACTATCTCTCTGTCAAATAAATAAAATCTTTTAAAAAAATAATCAGTGATCCCAAGTTATTTGTAAAATTCCAGCTTTTGTGCAGCCTTTGGCTTTACTCGGTATTTTAGTAATTAAATTGTTCAAATGTGTTTTTCCAATCAGCTGGTAATGCTAAGAAATATATTTTGTTTTCTGAACTTCTTTCAGGGGTTTGGCTTAATTTTGGGGATGGGGTGGGTTAGGAAGAAGTAAGTACTTTGGAATGTCAGATAAAGGATATTTGTCCAGGAGGCACACAATTACTGGTGTGAACCATCACAGCACACTATTTTCTGACATGTATTCTGAGATAAGTGTTTTCACATGCATTTTCACACTTGGTTCTCACACTGACCTTGGCAGTAAGTATTCTTTTATCCCCATTTTAAAGAGTAGAAGAGTCGTTAGGAACTTACCTCCACACCACGCTCCTAACCGCTAACTTGCAGAGAGCCTCTGCTTGAACTTTGGGACCAGGTGGGCCCATACATTAATCTCGTTAGGGCTCAAAGTCACAAAGCTGACTGACACCAGGCAGATCAGGGGCTGGAAGCTATTTTTTGAGATTCCCAATCCAGTTCTGGCCCCTACAGTTTGTGTTTGTTTGTTTGAAGCATAAATTATTCAGCAATCCATTGAGATATTTAACCTACACACAGCCAAGCATTGAGATATTTGTGGTATACAGACAGGGCTCAACAAATCCAAGGTTTACAAAAAGGGGGGGCGCAGGGAGGTGGGGGCAAGCCAAGTGGCTCTATTTTATAAATGACCACGAGGTGGCGGCATAGGAACATAAAAACTAAACACAAAGCTCTCTTCCGGTGCTGTTTTTCTTTTTGTCTAAGGGTATGTAATGGTAACTCAATCTCCTTCCATATTGTGCCTTTCAAAGATATGACCGTTTTAAAATTCATCCTTTGACATAGGCACCGTTACGATGACATTATGTTAAAGGATAAATCTGGTTATCACCTGAAAAGCCAAGAGACTTTACAAATTCTTTTGTTGTGCCCTATTTCTTCTTAGGCTCCAAATTTCACTCATCTTAAAATAGTGTCCCCAAAATGTTCAAAGCACCCTCTCCTTCATCTACTTTCTGTGTGTTTGTTAAGTGTACAATTCAATACTTTTTCAGTAAACTTATGAAGTTGTGTAGTCATCATCATAACCCAGTTTTAGGACTTTTCTATTGTTATGCCCCAATAATGGGTCCGTGATTAAAGGAGCGAGACTGATACAAAGCGAAGGTCAAGCAAAGCTTTATTTCGCGCCAAGCATCAAGAATCTAACCAAATGCTCCGGGACACACCTCTTACAAGAAAGGGCAACCCTTCTCTGTTTCACAGATTAGCTTTTAAGGGCAAAGGCCATGCGGACGGGCCTGGCCTCGCACAGGTGGCCAATGAGATTGTAACACACACAGGGAACTCCACAGTGATGCTAGGTGACCAATTGAGTTACCATTTACCCTAGTAAACATTTGAACCAGCCTATTACACCTTGATTGGGATTGGCGCCCAAAGGGCGGGGCGCATACTCCTTGGTAACCACGGAGACAGTATGCATCCCCCCACTGATCCGATGTCTCCACCTGGTCTGACCCACCTTTGTATCTGGGCTTTGTTACCTGAAGCTGGTTTCTGGGACTTGTCTCCAAGTAAATCCCCTGAGGAAAGGAGAGCAGGGACAGTTTCTAAATAGGTCCTTACACTATCACCCCCAATATGTCCCGCAAACCTGTGCATAGGAATCCTCACTAACACTCGCAGCACCAAGCAACCACTGATCTGCTGGGTCTTTATAAATCGCCTTTTCTGGACATTTCCTGTAAATGGAGTATACAGCGAGTGAACTACTGCCTTGTCTTCTTTCATGAAACACAAAAGAATTTGAGTTTCCTCCGTGTTGTGGCACGTATCCATACTTTATTCTTTTTATTGCAGAAGAGTATTCCATGGTATTCATTCATCATTCCATGGTATTCATTCATCAGCTGATAAACATTTGGGTTGTTTTCCCTTTGGGGTCATTAGGAATAACGTTGTTATGAACGTTAACAAGTGTCTGTGTGGGCATTTGCTTTCATTCCTCTCAAGCGCATACCAATGGCCGGAATTTCTGGTCATTTTGCTTTTTTTTTTTTTTTAAGATTTTATTCATTTATTTGACAGACAGAGATCACAAGTAGGCAGAGAGAGGGGGTGGGGAAGCAGGCTTCCCGCAGAACAGAGAGCCTGATGCAGGGATCGATCCCAGGATCCTGGGGTCATGACCAGAGCCAAAGGCAGAGGCTTTAACCCACTGAGCCACCCAGGCGCCCCTAGGTTTCACTTTTTAAGAAATCGCCCAACTCTTTTCCAAAGTGCTTGAACCACTTTATTTTCTCCCAAGTAGGGTATAAACATGCCGCCTCTGCACACCCTCACCAGCACTTGTTATTGTCTGCCCTTTTTTGTGATAGTCATTCTGCTGGTTGTGAAGCGGTATCTCCTGGGGTTTTGATTTGCATTTCCTAATGACTTTTGACCATTGAGCTCCTTTTCATGTGCTTATTAAGCCATCATATTCCTCTTTTTCAGTGGTTTTGAAAGGCTTTTTCCTTTAAAGGTTTTTGTAGGAAAGTTAAACTAAAACCCAAGTAAAAATGACATCAATCGTTACTAATCCTAGGAGATCAAAGAAAGAGTTATAGTTTGTATAATGCTAAGTAACACAATTACATATATTATGATCATAGTCATGTGAAAATGCTTGACTACAACAAACTATTAGCTTTTTCTTTTCTTTCTTTCTTTCTTTTTTTTTTTTTTGGAAAAGGGTGGAAAACCCCTGAGCATGGGATGGGGAAGGGGCAAAGGGAGAGGGAGCAAGAGAGTCTTAAGCAGGATCCCTGGCCAGCACAGGACTGTACAAGGGTTACATGCAGGGCTTGAAGGGGGATGAAGGCGGGAGTAAAGGATTGCTGGATCTCAAGACCCTAAAGTCATGACCTGAGCAGAAACTAATAGTCAGATGCTTCACCGACTGAGCCAGCCAGGTGCCCCACAACAAACTATTAACTTTTAAGGCTATACACTGTATGGTTCTGTTCCTACGGCTTTGAGAGTTTGGGTTGGATTGGATTTTTATTTCATGCAACTCACATGTAGGATTGGGAAAAAAAAAATTCCAAATGTCTTTACATTAAAAGCAGATGGATAGGAAAAAATAAGGAGGGAATGACCTAAGCAATAATCGTGCTAATTTAAGATGGTAGGATTATTGGTGGCTCTTCTCTTTTTTCCCATTTTTCTGTGCAGCGTGTGATGCTGTTAGCCTGCCCGCGCGGAAAAGCGGTTGGAGGACCCACATTTCCACACCTCAACCGCAGCTCCTCTTAAAAACTCCTTCACTTCTCAGTCTTGCTAATTAGTCCTGACCTTCCTATAATCCTTTCTTTCTTTTACTTTCTTTTTTTCCTCCCGCCCACATTTTGGTATCTTGCTTCAAACCTTACAGCATAATTATCTTTTCCCCAATTCCCTTCATTCTATATTAGTTATTTTGCTTAATTCCAGCTTTATCCTCAACCCAGATTCCAAATAACATTAGAAAGCAATGACACTTCTTACTTGTTCCCTAAGACCCTAAACGCTTCACAAGTTACAGACGTCCTAGTCCCAGGACCTCGGTGACTGTGCCCTGGTGTCACCTTGAGCTGTGTTTCTTCATGAATAACAAAGGGCACTGGAGTAGATTCCAGGTTCTTCAAGTGGAGAATGAGAGCAAAGAATCCACTCTGAAGACTTTTGCCATGAAGTTTTGAGCCTCCCCAGGTGCTAGGATCTTCAGGCTTGAGCAACTCCAACAGAGTCCTGGCAAGCTCCCCCTCCACTTCCTTGTTGAGCTGACCTAGGGGCTGGGGCAGAACAGCCTCTGTTTTCTGCTGCTGTTCTTGTGCACTAGATTGTTCTTACAGAACTTATCAACCTCTTTTTTTTTTTAATGATTTTATTTATTTATTTGACAGACAGAGATCCACAAGTAGGCAGAGAGGCAGGAAGAGAGAGAGAGGAGGAAGCAGGCTCCCCACTGAGCAGAGAGCCCAATGAGGGGCTCGATCCCAGGACCCTGGGATCATGACCCAAGCCGAAGGCAGAGGCTTTAACCAACTGAGCCACCCAGGAGCCCCACTTATCAACCTTTTAAAAACGTGAATCTGATTCCATTACTCTTTGCTTAACACAATTCAGTGGCTCCCCACTGAACTTAGAAAAATCTTTAAATCCTCATCCTGTCTCATGTGCGGGGGGAGAGATGGGGGGATGTGACCTTGACCCTGTCTGCTTCTCTCTCTCTCTCTCACCCTCTGCCATTCTTTTCCGTGCCCCCTAGGTTCCAGCCATCCCGACCAGCTCTGCTTGCCTCACTGTGACCAGCTTTGTCTTATACTTTCTGCCTGGACTGTTTTCCTAGTTCTTTCAAAACCTAGCCTGGGGCGCCTGGGTGGCTCAGTGGGTTAAGCCGCTGCCTTCGGCTCAGGTCATGATCTCAGGGTCCTGGGATCGAGTCCCGCATCAGGCTCCCTGCTGAGCAGAGAGCCCGCTTCCCTCTCTCTCTCTCTGCCTGCCTCTCCATCTACTTGTGATTTCTCTCTGTCAAATAAATAAATAAAATATTAAAAAAAACAAAAACAAAAAAAACCTAGCCTCTAGGTCTTCAGGTCTCAGCTGAAGTATCACCTCAGAGAGAGTTTCCATGACTACTTAATCTAAGAAGATCCTTTCTGGCTCTTCCCCACCTCAGTACCATTTGCTTTCTGCATAACATTGAGTTAGCTTTCTGCTGTTTCCTGGTTGATGGGACGTCTCTTCCTCATGGATTATATACTTATGTGCCAAGAAAGCAGGGACAAGTTAGGTTTTGTTCCCCACAGTACGCAGAAATTCAATACATACCTGGTAAGTGAAATTAACTATGCCATAGAGCAGAAGGGACCTCGGGACACCTCGTGTGCCCCCCCCAATCCCCTTCCACATCACCCCTAATGGCTTCAGCGAAGGAACTTCGGGTCACAGCAAATTCTTTCTTAGAGTATATCAAAATGACAGTTAATTCTCATGTATACAGAGGACTCTGTCTTTCCATCTGAACCTTCCACTTCCTAGTAATCCGGAGTTACATATCACACACTTAATTCTTCTCAATGTCACTTTCAAATATATGAATACGGCTCTCTGCTCCTCCCCGCATCCCTCGTATTTCTGGTCCTCAGAGAGTCTGCTGCAATGACTGCAATCATGTCTTTCCCCTCCGGACCCCCTTGCCAGCAGTTTTCAATGAATGTTTGCTTCATTTGAGACATCGCAGGTAGAATTCAATATGAAGAATCCTGTGGGATAATTATCTCCTTTATTTTGGATATGACCATGATACACATGCAATATAAAACAGCAAAAAAAAAAAAAAAAAATTCTCTCTCCTTTCTAACAAATATGTCATGCTAGTAATTCTTATCAAGTGTGCAGTCAACCAGAACCACAGCTTTCATTTTTCACGCATGAACTCGCATCTCCTTTACCTGGCGCATCTAATTGCCTGAACTTAACTCTGGGTTCTATCTTTCATCCTGTTAGTGTGGCTCCATCATTCTAAGCTGTCTAGATCTCTTTGAATCTTGCTCCCATCAGCTGACCTATTGGTGCCATCTCCCAACTCCGGGTCAACCGAACAGTTGACAAGCCAATTCCCTCGGCCGCCATCTGAGTTGCCAAGAGAAATGCTGAACCAGGCAGAGCACTTGAGCACAACCTGGAGAGCTCTCCTCCGGGCAAACACCGCGCCCGAGGTGCCCTGCCTTGGGGGTGGTCCTTCGGGCCTGCACGGAGCAGAGCGCCAGGCTGTTCTCGCGCCGAGAGCCTTGCAGCAGCTCACGCATGCTCTGTACCTGTCCCTTGACTTACCAGCGTGCAAAGAGGAACGGAAAAGGAAATGAGGTTAATGTGGGCGATTTTTTTCTCGGTGAGCGGCACCGGAAGCAGCCTGGAAGCTGCTGGGGGTTGTGGTTCTTCAGGACAGAGGCCCTCGCCGGGCACCAGTCTAGTGATTTGTTCAGCCGCACCTTCTCCCGTCTTGTCGACTTGCCTGACAGCATCTGTCACTTCCCACTTTTCTTATCTAATCTGCCACCTCCCTGCTGGTTCTCATGCATTTGGATGAGGGCCAGCCGGTTCTGGGTGGTGGATTTGCTCCTGTTCCACTATGAGAAGAAGGAGAGTTGGTAACCCTTTTGATGGAGATCTGAAGCTGGCCTTCCTGGGTAATCCAGCCCAGGGCATCGCCTTCAAAAGATGGAGCTCTTCCTAGCTCTTCGTTTCTCCGTTAGAGCTTTCCCACCCTTCCTTTCCTGGACCAGCTTCCACCTTACTCCAAGCAGAAGTCCTCTGCACAGCAAACAGAGCTTCTTGTCCTCTAGGGTAGCAGGGAGACAGCGAGGCCTGTTCTCTGTGCCGAGGGGCTTGCTGACTCTCCTGGCATCTGGAAGATTCTTCCTGTAAGCAGGCAGCCTCCTTCCTTCTCCCAGTCATCAGGTGCCTTCAGACCCTGCTGGTGCCCCATGGTGGGGATGTGACCCACCCACCTGAGCCCCAAAGAAGAGCTTGGGTAGGGCTGTGAAGTTGTGCTTTCAGTGGTTTCTTGTCTTTTATTTCTGCTTTCCCACTCTTAAGCTAATTGTCTCGTTCTCTCCAATTCCTCTTTTGCTCCTGCTTTCCCCATTACCCCTCCTGCCAACCCTCAACACTTCTCCTTCAGTCCAGAGGAGACAAAAACAGCATTAAAGGGGCTGCGGAAGAGGATTCGCCCAGGCTCTGCGTATGCCAGCCCGGAGCTCTGTATGCATGTTTAAACATCTCTTTCCAACCTCACGCTTTTTTCCCAGATGACACATTTCCTACCCCTTTCCTACTTGCCTACATCTGACAGGACAGCTGGAGCATGGCTAAGTGGAAGGTGGGGAAAATTCTGCCCACTTGAGCAGCTTTGCTGTTAAGTTGTATACCTTACCTGAATGTGTGCATGTGCAAAAAAAAAAAAAAACCAAATAACTTACTCCTTCTGAACCCTCTGAACCATGCTAACAGGCATGGAGACCACGGTTCAACTCATTAATTACACCATCAGGTCCTCTATGGACTGAGTTGTGTCTCCCCAAATTCATGTGACAAAGCTCTATTTCCCAGTGATGGTGTTTGGAGGTGGGGCCATTGGAAGATAATCAGGTTAAATCATGTCCTGAGGATGAGGCCCTCAGGACCAGGATTAGTGCCCTTATAAGAGATAGCAGAGAGACTCTCTTCGTGTGTGTGTGTGTGTGTGTGTGTGTGTGTGTGTGTGAGAGTATGTGTTCTCTGTTTCTCTTTCTCTGTCATATGAGGACATAGCAAGAAGTTGGCAGTCTACAAGCTGGGAAGAGAGCCCTTGCCAGCTGGCTGGCATCATAATCTGAGACTTTTAGTCTCCAGAATGGTGAGAAACTAAAGTTCTGTTGTTTAAGCCGCCCAGTCGATGGTATTTTGTTATGGCAGTCTGTGCTGACGAAAACAAATTCTCAAGCTAATTATTTGCTACCTACCATAACATTTGTTTTCCAAATGTGCCATTTGCACTCAAATCTACATGCAAATTGAATTAGTTAATTAATACAGGTATAAAGTACCTCAGGATAGGAGTCTCTAGTGACTCCATTCCCCATTAATTGCCATATATTTATATATCTTTACTTGGAACTCCTGGATTAAACTACCCTGGCTCTTCATTTAACTATAAAGCACTCAGACGATTTTGTCCAAATGCTCCTCTTTCCTGAAACTTCATACTTATCTTTCTCTAAATTAGGCTCTTGGGCTGTGGACCCAAACAATGATCCTGTTTTGTAGCAAAGCCCATACTTGCATTCCATGTCCATACCCAGTTCTGTCCACTATCATGTTAAGAATTAGAATGTCAGGGCGCCTGGGTGGCTCAGTGGGTTAAGCCGCTGCCTTCGGCTCAGGTCATGATCTCAGGGTCCTGGGATCGAGGCCCGCATCGGGCTCTCTGCTCAGCCCGGAGCCTGCTTCCCTATCTCTCTCTCTGCCTGCCTCTCTATCTACTTGTGATTTCTCTCTGTCAAATAAATAAATTAAAAAAAAAAAAAAGAATTAGAATGTCAAATGCAGGTATCTGGTTTCCTTCTTAGGGGTAGAAAGGATTAGAATGTCCAGCTTGTCAGTGATGATAATGGTGATACCTAAGATTCAAGAATTCTAACCCCCATACATGCAGATCTCTTTAACCCTTGCAACAGACTCCATGAAGTAATGGGCTTCACCTTGTATGGATGAGGGAAGTGGGGCAAAGGAAGATTAACTGGCAAAGATGACACAGCCAGTGATGGATGTCAGGATTTGCATGCAGGCAGTCTAAATCCGGAGCTCACTGTCCTGACTTAAAAACTGGATATTTTCATTGAGCATACTATCTAAAAGGAGCAAAGAGTCAAAGTGGAGAACCCTAAGAAGGAGAAGTTTAGCAGCCTCAATTTTATCTCGATGCCTCTTACTTCCCAAAAGGGTCCATGTACTGATGATTTCTTTTGTGTGAGACAATTACTAAATATCACAGTCCTCATTTAGCCTGCTGTTGCCAGATGAGGAGTCTCTCGGTTTACTGTGTTTGAATGACCCATACCCTGAACACCTTCCCTCTATCAAGAAAAGTTTCAAGCAAGGAATTTAGACCTGAAACTTAGACTTTAGAGTTTGGTATGTGTATGTTAGGACCCAAAGTTGGACAGAGCCATAACTCTTCTTCAGTATCAAAGCCAAGTCTAGCCATTCCAGACTCCTGTACCATTGTTCCAGCTTTGCTTTAATAGTGATAGTTTTTGAGCAGCATCCCCATTTGTCAGCTCTAGGACTAGAAGGTGTTTGGTCCACATACAGTAATAAAGGCCATTCTGACATCAGCACCATCTTATTGGGCTGGTTCTATCTTGGGTACTGGGAATAGACGATCCTCAAAGAATTTTCTGCTGCCAGCAGGGCAGTACAAAGAGCTGCCATCAGACTATTAAATACAAGTTTCCCTAAAGACAGACTCAAGAACTTGTAGCATTTGCCTTCAATCATGGGAGCCCATAACAAAAACATGCATTGGTTGAATGGACACCTGTGGGAACCAGGGCAAAGGGTGCCAAGAGATCCCTTGTTTTCTAATCCAAATTCCTCCTCGTGTTTTTAGAGCAAATGGGCACTTAGCATGTGATGAAGCAAGCACCTATCATTTTTTCTATGCCAGTGGTCCTCCTGTTTCACCTTGTGTGTACAGATCTTTGCTCTAAATGAGACGGTAGAGTCCTTACAACTAGAGGAAGCACACTGCGATAGACCGTTGCTTTTGGAGTTAATGCACCTGGGTTTAAATACTAGCTCTGCCACTCATACTTAAAGGCACGATGTTTAACTGCTTTCTCTGGTTTATGGTTTAATCTGAGCTTCACAAGTTTGTCATAAAGATCCAGTCCTCATAACTCGTGATGGTTGCTCAGTGTAGAGAACATTAACTCCTTTCTTCTTTCCTCTTAGAGGGAGTGGATGATTCCTGTTGTTTCTGCATTCCTAGCTCCTACCATATGTCTTGGCACATGCAGAATATCAGAAGATGTTTGTGGAATAAATAAATCTTATAGCCCTCTATATTAAAATCCCTCACTCTGGTTGGTCATCTAGTTGGTTCTCAAATACTGTTTTTTTTTTTTTTTTAAGATTTTATTTATTTATTTGTCAGGGAGAGAGAGAAAGGGAGAGAGAGCAGGGGGAGTGCAGGCAGAGAGAGAAGCAGGCTCGCTGCTGAGCAAGAAGCCTGACTCAGGACTCAATCCCAGGACCCCGGGATCATGATCTGAGCCAAAGGCAGACGCTTCACTGACTGAGCCACCTAGGTGTTCCTCAAATACTTTTTGAAAGAGAGACGTTATTTTAAAAATGTAGGTTTAAGTTAATTACACACAGTAAGTTATTTAAGTTATATATTATTATATTTATGTAAGTTGTATATTATATAAAGATATTCTTCAATCTTAAGAAAATAGCTTTGTAAATTTTTATATGGGTATACACCCATGAAACCACTACCTAGATAAAGATAAAAAACATTTCAGTTGCCCCAGAAGTTTCTTTATGCTACTTCCCAGCCAATACCCGTCCCGCCAGGGGAGCTGATTGTTTAGACTTATGTCACCATAGACTCCTTTGCTGGTTCTTGGACTTCAAATACATGGAATCATAGAATGCATACCCTTTCTTTTTTTTTTTTTTTTTAAAGATTTTATTTATTTATTTGACAGAGAGAGATCACAAGTAGGCAGAGAGGCAGGCAGAGAGAGAGGAGGAAGCAGGCTCCCCGCTGAGCAGAGAGCCCGATGTGGGACTCGATCCCAGGACCCTGAGATCATGACCTGAGCTGAAGGCAGTGGCTTAATCCACTGAGCCACCCAGGCACCCCGAGTGCATACCCTTTCATGTCTGGTTTCTTTTACTAAAAAAACATGTTGTGCTATTCATCTATGGTGTTATGTATGTCAGTAGTTTATTTTATTTATATATTATTTATTTATACTGTAGAATACTGTATTTATACTGTATTATAGAATATAATACAGAATGTTATACTGTATTATAGAATACTGTGTAGTATTCTACAATATAAATAAATTCTGTATCCATTCACCTATTGATGGACAATTGGGTTGTTTCCAGGTTTTAGGAATGATGGCTAAAGCTGTGAGTATTTTTATATGCATCTTTTAGTGGATGTAGGTATTCATTTCTCTTGGGTAAATGCAAGGAGCAGAATTGCTAGATCATAGGGCAGGTATGTGTTTACCTTTATCAAAAACTACCAATCTATTTTACAAAATAGTTGAACTATTACACTGTTACCAGCAACATATGAAGTTTTGGTAACTCTAAGCTTTTATCTGTGTTTGATATTTGATATTATCTTTTACATTTTAATTATCCTGATAAGAGAGAGATCTCATTGGTGTCTTACTTTGCAGGTTGCTGATGAATGATGATGCTGACCATCTTTTCAGGTGCTGTGTCCTTGGAGCTGCACAACTCAAATCTCCCTTCAAGAGAACCTTCTGCAGGAAACATAGCTAACTGACAGCTTCCAGCAGCTAGATCTTGACATCCATCACCATGCTCATGCCTACGCCACATTTTCCCAGTTCTGCTTTCCGTCAAAGACTAAGCCTGGCCGGGATACTAGAGCTAGGCCATTTCTACCCAGTGGAGCACTCCTCCAACAGCCAAACTTTGTTCAACAGACTCCCATCAATGGCCCAGATTATCTCAAGATTACACTGAATCCAAAGTTCTTCCTACCTAATCCTTCTTCCTTCCCTATTTCCTTTTATAGATGTCCAACCTGCCCCAGTCCGGGCTCTCCCTACCTTCTCCTGCTCCACCCTCTTTTCCTTCCTAAGCATTTCCCTCAGTAGACCCACTGCATGTCTAATCCCATCTTGGCATATGTCTCCTGAAGCCTGAACTGATACATATGATTACTGACAGTTCCGATAACTCTCTCTTGTAAAATCCCTTGTTCAAGTCCTTTACTTATTTTTAAATTGAGTTTCAGACCCCTACTCCTTTAAAAAAAAAAAAAAAGGGATGTATAGGAGCTCTGTATATATTCTGGATGTGAGTCTTCATTAGGTATGTTTGGTGACTATCTTCCCCCCATCCATGCCTTGTATAATCACTGTATTAATGATGTCTTTGATGAACAGAGATATTTTATTTTAGTGATGTCCGGTTAATTTTTTTCTTTTGTAGTATGAAACATGAGGTAGATATCAAGGTTCATTTTTTTTCATACAATTATCCAATTGGATCAGCACCACTTACTGGAAGAATGATTTCCCTACTGCAATAGCACCCATAATGGAAATTAGGTAAAGGTACATATGTAAGTATATTTCTGGATTCCATTCTCCTCCATTGCTGTTTATACCTGTACCTATAACACACTGTTTTTTTTTTTAATACTATCACACTTTATTTATTTATTTTTAAAGTAATCTCCATGCCTAAGATGGGGCTCAAACTCATCACCCCGAGATCAAGAATGTTCCACCAAAAGAACCAGCCAGGTGTCCCATAACAGACTTTTTAAAATTATAGCTTCATAGAACTTCCTGGAATTTGAGAGCGTAATTCCTCCAACTTTTTCTTTTTAAATATTGTCTATCCTAGATTATTTATATTTTTATTTATTATTAGAATGAGCTAGCCAATTTCTAAAAATAACCTGGGATTTTCATTAGGATTCCATTAAATCAGGGTTTCTTATCCTCAACACTATTGAAATTTGGGGCCAGGCAATTCTTTGCTATGGGGAAAGGTGATGTCCTGTGCACTGGGGGAAGTTAGTAGCATCCCTGGCTTCTGCTCACTAGGTACCAGTAGCAATCCCCTACCCCAGCCTGTGCCACACAAAAACATGCTTCCATAAATTGCCTAAGGTCCTTCGGAGAGCCACACTCCCTCCCCCATGCCCTCCCTCCCCCACTGATAACCACCACATCAACTCTATAGAACAGTTTGAAGAAAATGGACCTCTTAACAGTATTGAGACTTTCAATCCACAAGAATGGATTATCGCTCCATATAAAATTGAAGCACACACTTTCAACACCCTATACCATTGTAACCTTAAAGGCATAATGAATTTGGATTTTCATTTACTGGTTATTTAATGACATATGAACTTATTCATACCTCCTATCCAAAGTGGTCTTCCATCTCTGCAAATGGTTTAATGTGATAATTAAGCTTCTAGTCAAAATACCACTATTTGAAAGTCAGAGCTAATCCAGAAGGAGCCTTGGATTTAAAGATGACATGGTAGAAATTGCAAATATGTAACGAGTAGAATAAACATAAAAGCAAGGATCAAGGGGCACCTGGGTGGCTCAGTGAGTTAAGCCTCTGCCTTCAGCTCAGGTCATGATCTCAGGGTCCTGGGATTGAGCCCCACATTGGGCTGTCTGCTCAGCAGAGAGCCTGCTTCCTGCTCTCTCTCTGCCTGCCTTTCTGCCTACTTGTGATATCTCTCTCTCTCTCTCTCTCTCTCTGTAAAATAAATAAATAAAATCCTTTAAAAAAAAAAGCAAGGATCAAAAAAATAAGGTGCCTGGCTGGTTCAGTCAGTGGAGCATATGACTCTTGATCTTGGGGTTGTGAGTTCGAGCCCCACATTGGGTATAGAGATTACTTAAAATTAAAATCATAAAAAAAAAAAAAAAGATAAGGCGGGGCACCTGGCTGGCTCAGTCTGTTAAGCATCTGCCTTGGACTCAGGTCATGATCTCAGGGTCCTGGGATGGGGCCCCGTGTAAGCCTCTCATGGGGCTCCCAGTTCAGTGGGGAGTCTGCTTCTCCCTCTCCTTCTGCCCCTCCGCCTGTTCATGCTCGCGCTCTCTCTCTCTCTGTCTCTCTCTCTCCCTGTCTCTCTCTCTTTCTCGCTCTCACAGACTCTTTCTCAAATAAACAAAATATTTTCCTAAAAGAAAGATAAGACAAAGGGAAAGCCAGGTAAGTGAAAAGATTTTAACTCTCTTACCAATAGAAAATCAGGTAAACAAATATTTACTAAACAGAAAAAGAATCTCATGTTATCATTATATTTAAAAAATACACATTAGCTACCTCTATGAACTTGATGTGATTCTTGAATCTTTCTGATAATTTTTTTTAGTTCTCAAACCTCACAAAATTGATTTTATCCCTGTTAAATGAATTAGGAAAATGGAGATTATTTCCTGAGGTTGGCTGCCCTGCTTCGCCTTGGTACTATCCCAGGCCTCACTCAACTCCTACCCATCACCTATGCTGCTGCTCTTTCAATTCTCCTAAAGGAGAGCTGCTCCTTCCATGCTAAATAACATTCAAGACTCACCACTGTCCACCAAATAAAGTCCAAGTTTTTATGCGTGTTCAAGATCTGTTCTCTTGCCCCTCCTCACTCTAACCTTTCCATATGTAATATCTCTCATTGCTCCATACATCTGACACTTAAATCAAACCAATGCTATTCTACATACTTTGCTTTTCATAGAGCCCTCTCTTCCTCCAGACTACTATTTATCCCAACTTCTCCCCTGTCAAAATATTTCCTGACTTGAAAGCCTAGTTCAAATGACATCTTCTTTGTGAAGTTGTGTCTGATTTCTCAATTGCCCCAGCACTCTACTGCATTAGGGGTAAAAATTAATAGCCATCCGGAAGTCCCAGCTGAGCCTACAGGGAATGCAAACTTCCCCGGGGCCAGTCTGATGAGTGAGCAGACTCCCCAGAAGTACAATTTGCATGACTCAGCAGCAGGGCAGACAGGAGGCCTGGGAGGAAGATGTACTAACAGGTTCCCAGGAGCTGAGTGGAGGGGGGGAATGGAAAACAGCGTGATGTCTCTCTCTTCCAAACTGGGCCCAGACTGGGTGGAGTCTGGACCCTGTGGAGCAAGGAGGTACTGGGCAAAAGCTACAGGACCTGTTTTTACAGTCTTTGGAGACATGGGGGCACAAGCAATTTTGAATTCGTTTGCAATCCTGAGTGCGACATGAGGACAGAGTGAGAGGTGCTTTTCCTTGCTTACCATGGAACAGCGACCAGCTTTGATACCTCGTACACTCCAGCATCCTAACCGCAGTGGGAGCCCAGAGATATGAACAGAGCAGCAGGAAACCATGCGGGAGTGGACTTGTTTGTGAGCTCATATGAATTCCCAGAATGCTATGGAATCCCCAGAAATACTAGAAGAACGCTTTATAGATGGCCAACAACCTGTGTAAGTAGCTTGGGGGCAAAAGTCTATAGAATTTGATTATCTTTTATTTAATTGCTTTTATGTGTAGACAGGGGAGGCCTGAAAAAAACTTGGCTATGCCCATATGCACTTACGACTTGAAGCGTTTTAAAACTTATCTCCATGTAAGGGTCTGATTCTATGCTCCACCACCATGCAAGGTGGATATTATCATCACCAGATGTTCCCCATCGCTGTGACTTTGAGCATAGTATCCACTGTGGGAAGACTCTAGGATTGGGTACCAGCAGACCTACATCAGGGCTCTTTCTCTTCTACACATGGCTGGATGATCCTGGATCAACCCAGACCCTCTAAGCATCCCTGTCTCTCCTGTAGGACATGGTAATCGTCCCTTTTGCATGGAGGTGCCCTGAAACTCTGAGACGATGAATAGCTTCTGTGCAACTATAAGAATGTATTATGGCCTTGACATTCTACCATTGTATCCATATTCTGCCATACATCAGCTGTTTCCTATACATTATCCATAGACTAAAAAGAATGAAAACAGCCTACATATGCCTTATACACGTCCACGTCATCTCGTCCTGCACAGAGCAGGAGGGCCTCCAGGGTGATGAGTTTTCCATCTCTAGGAGGAGTGTAGCAGAGGATTCGAACTTCACAACAGCTTGGACCAGACACCAATCTGGAGGGCCTCAGATTATTCTTCAGTTAATTGGGTATATAACAGATACCCGTACCATAGGCCACGGGTCCCAGGAACACAGTGCATGGTTAAGAGAAAACACAGCCACTAAAACAGGGCAGGGTTGGAAAACTTTTTCTGCAAAGGGCCAGAAAGTAAACATTTTAGGCATAGAGTCTCTATGGCAACGACTCACCTCTCCTGTTTTATGATGACAGCAGCCTGGGGTAATATGCAGGCAAACGGGAGAGGCTGTCTTCCAGCAGCTCCTATTTTACAAAATGGGTGGTAGGCTGCTCAGCCTGCGGGCCATAGGTAGCCAACTCCCGAGACGGTTTTGTTCTGTTGCCGAGGAGGACTGAAAACCCAAGATGCTGAAAGGAAAACCAGGTGCTTACATAGAATGGAAAAGTTAAAATCAGTGAATAAAAGTCAAGTTCTCCACTGAGTGTTAGAGAGTAAAATGGAACAAGTACATCATTGGAAAGAGAAGAGGTTTTGCGTAAAACGTCAATTGATTTGGGTGAACACAAATTTTATTCAGTTTGGAAAAGAGAAAAGATGACTTTGGGGTTTAGTTGCCTAAAAATTCGTGATGGGCCAAAGAGTGCAACGTGGCTTCTGAGAACATGTAGCGTGCTATATGAAGGCACAGGATCTGGAAGACACAAGGTGATGATCCCAGGGGATTAGAGCTGTGTCTGGCTGCATCCCTACTGGATTCCTCACACCTATCCTAGGCCCGGCACAAGGTGGTGCTCCCTGGGGAATAAGCGGTCCCAAGCTTGGCTCTGGGTGGCGCAGTTGGACATCTGCGTGTCTGCTCTATTGCCTTGTCTGGGCTGGATCCAAAGGTGAAGAAACAGCTGGTGAGCTCTGAGCGGAAAGGCGGGACCCAGGTGAGCAGAGAAGGAAGGAGTCAGGGGAGAGAGGACCCCAGGCAGAGGGCAGCACTAGAATCCGTTCTCATTATCTGATGGGTTTCGATTCTGCTCCCTTTTCCTTCAAAATCCCAATTAAAATACAGGTTTCGGGGGGGGGGGGCAGGAGGCATCACACTTTCTAAGAAGTCTTACCTTTAGCTTTGTTTTCTGAAAAATATGCCACCCTCCCTTTGAGAAAAGAGACAAATGCATTGACACATTTAAGGAAACACTTGGGATATTTTAAATGAGCCAATAAAGGAAGATGAGCAGAAGGGACATGGAGGTCTACACTGGGAGTTCTCATAGCCTCCGATGCTCCCCTTGCAAAGGAACTAATTATGTTTGGAGAAGACATGTGTGCTTGATAAAATAATTAAAAATAAATTGCTCTCCTTGGAAATGCAAATTAGCGAGTGTTAAAGCAACCCCGTTGGTCATATAGATAATAAATAGATGGGTTTTCTCAAGTCTGTTAGGCTGCACTGATCGATTTCCAGTTCTGGTTCCAACAGGCCCAGAGCGGCTTCTGAAACAAAGGTGAGGAGATCTCAGGCCCACTGGGAACCGGGGTTGTATCCTGAGGGCCGATGTTGAAAACCTTAAGCCAGGACACTCCCGAACCACACCCCACCCTACCCCCGACTATGCCTGGCTGAGAATAGGGGACCCCTGAGGAACCAGACTTGACCCACTGCTTCCCACGAGCTCCTAGCCGCTGCTGGGGGAGGACGGGGCAGGGGCACTGTTCCTCCTCCTCCCTCGATAACTACCACAATGCCCTGAGCTACTACTAATGCTGTCTGGTCACAGAAAATAAGGCCTTGGCTCAGAGCCAGGACCCAGATGGATCTTTGGGCGTGGGGAGGAAGGGGAGGTATGAGGCCTTGGGGGCTGATCAGACCACTGTTACTGAAACAAAAAAAAAAAAAATAGTTTTCCCTTAGCAATGACCTAATGCTAATAGACAGAAGAAAGAAAGAAAGGGAGAGACAGACAGACAAAGGAAGGAAGGAAAGAAGGCAAAAGAAGAGAAGAGAAAAGAAAAGAAAAAGAGGAAGGGGGAGGGAGAGGAAGGAAAAGCAGCAGGAAGAAAGAAAGAGAGGCTAGGCTAGGGAAGGAAAGGAAGGGAGGAAAATAGAAACTCAGACTACAAAATGCTTTACAGCTTCATGGAAGGACCAATATTGATCAGGGACCCTCGACACAGAGTTTGTTCTTGCAAAGCATTCATAGATGGGATGAGGGAATGATGGGCGTTCTGCTTTGAGGGAAGTCACACTCACCTTGCAAGACAGATGGAATATGAATGAAGGGCACATCCCTAATACCCTTTTGCCTTGCTGACGTCAGGGCCCTTCCTGCGCCTGTAATCTGGGGGCAAAGGATGCCCAAGGGCCAGCGTGACTGGACCACTCGGAGTGCTCTCCTGGGAGTCCGCGACATAAGGGAGGGAAAGGTAGCGGGTACTCTCACCGAGGCTTTGCTGTAGGATCTCAGCGAATACCCAAGAGGCTGTGTGAGGGAGGTTCTCTCCTTACAGACAGGGACCCTGAACCTCTGTGAGGTACTGCCAGTGAAAAACAGGGTAAATTGTCTAGCTCCTGGGAGGATACAAGGGGTAGATGAGGGCAACACGCAAAGAAACACTTCGTGGTGTGGGTCCCACAAACACGCTCAATGAACATTCCCTATGATTCCTAGGTAACTTGCCCAAGGTCATAGACACCAAGAAGGACCCAACCTGGATTCATTCACATTCACAAGCGGCTCAGTTCAATTCCAAAGCCCGCCCTTTCCCTGGGGCTGATGGACGCTCTCCGGATTCAATGGTCTTCCTCTTCCTCGTCCCTCTGGTTTATTGTCCAGTCTCCAGTCCCTTTCAAGTCCATCCAAAGGGACTTTTCTTTCTGTGCTTTTAGAATCATTGCCGACAACTTCCTGGCCTTGTGGCAGTAGCAGAAGAGAGCAATAAGCAGAAGAATCAACAGAATGCAGGGGAAGGCCAACAGGAAATAGAGTAAAGATGTCGAGGAGCAGATCCTGGAAGGAAGCGTGGGCTCTGCAATGAAAAGGAGAACCACCAAGATGATCAGTCTCCAACTTCCCTGCAACAATCAACCATAAACGCCTGGGGGATTTATTGTGACAGGCAAATACGGGCAAGAACCGCGGCCCCCTCAGATCAGAGGAGGACAGAAAGAGGGAAGCAGTGGGGAGAGGAGAAGCCCAGAATGGTGCTTTTCCAGCCTCGCTGCCTTCACCCAGCAAGTTCCAACCACTGGGGTTCCCATGACCTACTTAAAACCAACAGCCTCGAAGAAAAGCAAAACAAAAAAGAAAAGCTCTCCTTTAATCTTCTATCCTCAGAAAAGAGATCTATAATTCAGCCCTCGTTCTCAACTCTGTTGCTGGTCCTGAATTTTTAACTGAGTTATTCCCGCTGCTGCTTCTTGCGTGCGCGTGCACGCACTCTCACAACGTCTTGTCTTCACACGACAGCACCCAGGGTGAGCAGCTCCCTCCCTTCCCCACCCTCCAGATGGGTCTCCCCTGGGACACCCTCCTTTGGGCTCCTTTCCTGTGTTGCTCTCACGATTGCCTCCCTCTGGCGCACACACACACTCTATACCCGAATCCTCTGGGTCCTTCTGACCCAGCTCATATGACCCTCTTCCTCCCCAGGGTTATCTTCCTGCCTCAGGCATGGTCTTCCAAGGTCCTCTTCTCACATAACCCTTGGTGTAGATCTCTTTTGTTCCCCCTTACCCATCTCCTTGGTTTCATCCACCGTTACTTGAGCCTGCCTGAGAGTGTCATTTGGCCCCGTGTCCCCTGCAGTGTCCCACACACGTGCATGAGAGCTTTCGCCGATCTGAACTGAATGGGACTGATGGCAACCGGAGGCAAAGGATACTATATAAAGGCAGCCCGAAGCACATGACCGTCAGGCAGCTGCAGCCCGTGGGGAAGCCCCATCACACACAGACACACAGAGCACGCACGCGCCTCCCCAGAGTGATTCCCGGCCACGTGCCCAGGGAAGCAGAGGGACAGGACTGCAGACTTTCCCAGATTCCAGGAAGCCCCTCCCGGAATTCCTAGTCCAAGGACGGGGTTTACAGACTCTCCATGCAAAAAGACACAGGCTCAGAGAGATACCAGCTGCTAGATATAGTCTTCCATCTACATGTATTTACGACAGGATATTTGAAATCTGGGCTCTTCCGGAAAATCGGATGCTAATAGTACTTGTGTTTTTATTGGAAAATTGTAATGACTATAAACACATTCTTCTTCAAAGGTGAAGTTACAGGATTCAAGGGATTATAGATTCTTAGAGATGTAAACAGCTTTACAGGTCATTTCCATCAACCTGTTTCCCGCATTGCTGATGCATCTTGCACCGAGAAGAACGTCTCTTTGGTGGAAGTCAAGAAAGAATCTAAACATTTGTCCAGCTCCTGCACTGTGAGCTCCTGAAGGACGGGGCCTACATCTGATGCATCTTTTTACTTTGTCCAGCACTTGGTCTGTGGGTCATCAATGGAAACTGATGAATGAATTAATTACATGAGTACATTGCACCCACAAAAACACAGGGGTGGCAGCCATCATGTTACAAAGAGTAAAGATCATCACTGAACATTAGACCGGCCGCAGCGCTCGGGACTCACAGGTTGCTACGGGGGTTTGTGGCCTGGATTTTCTCTGGTCTCATTTATATTCTCCAGCCTAATTTTTGTTTTCCTTTTTGAAAGGGTGGACAATGATAAAGCTGGATTTTTAAATCCTTATCACCCTCCCTCTCTGTAGCCTACCTGACCCTTCTCTCCAAGGCCCTGCTTGACTACAGTAATTCTCCCAGCTCTTATGTGAATGTATTTGAAGGCACTGGGATAAGGAGGAGTTATAGATAGACATGCTGAAAGAGAATGGAGCTGCAGGGAACGGTGGGTAGGAGTACGGGGTTTGACACTTCGCACTACTCATACACAGGGTAGGGACTGACTACCATCCCCAAGAGACCTGGGTTCACATTCTAGCTCTTCAACTTACTGATATTGACATTAGACAAATTACTTATCCTCAACAGTGATTAGTTTCCTCATCGATCCAATGGGGATAATAATTTCTAGAGTTGTGATGAGATAATGCATAAGTTATTTAACAGAGTGCCCAGCACACTTGTTGAGTCAGCAAGAAATAAATGTTAGTTGGAAGGCTAGTGAGGATGTTAGGATGTTAGGAAAAATGATGGGCAACTTCTCTCAGGAGATGGGACAGAAAACAGGGCTGGACCAACTGAGTCCTCACACGGGTCACCCACCTGGCCATGTTCTCCCACAGGCCAAGACTCTCCCTTAAATCTCTGGTCCCTCTGTCTCCACGACTGGGTGACAGTCCACTGAGAGTCTAAAGACTACTTAGTAGGAGACTCTGACTTCTCTTCCCAGTCATGGGTGTCAGAGAACTGGAAGGTGAGAGTCTACCTTGGTCTCACCGTTGTTAGACGATGGTATGATCATGAGGGCTAGCATACAGAAGGGGGAAAGAAATCTGGTACTTGGTTTTTTCTGCCACTGAGACTCTAACCTTCAGCATGAAGGGACTGCCAGAGGGCTTGACTGTCTTAATGGGGAGGAGGCTACTCTGTTTGGAGCAATCTGCCATCAAAGGATGGTAAAGTGTGCTCTTCACAGTGCTGAATTGGCCAACAGCTAGCGACTGTCAGCTCCAGTGCTTCTAAATTACCTCTCCTGGGAAGGCAGGGTTTGCTCTGGATCCCACGATCACCATTTCGAACCATCTGCCTCTTACCCCTATTGGGATTAGAATTAGTGACATTCTAAACCGTTAAGGTTCGGCATTTTTAATCAATCCAAGTAAGTGCCCCATGCTCAAAGTACAAGTTCTGCAAGGCAGGGCCAAAAATGTAATGAGACTACTTCATCACCAGCTCTAGTTAATAACTGTCTTCCACCCACAGCCAAACATGCCAAGAGGAGCACTCCTTTTCGCTAGCGCTTCAGAAATATGTACTTCAGCAGAAGAAAGATATAAGATAACGATGGGGGCTATCAACTCCTCCCCCACCTCCCACCAAGACTTTGGCAACTGTCTATGCCAAGTGTGGCCATGTGAGAGAGTTGGCTCCTGTCCAACAATAAAAGTAGGGTTAGGGAACCTGATACGAGTGCATCCCGGAACCACTGGTGCCTGACAGCATCCTGTTTCCTTTGAAGACTTGCTTGCTCCTTCTTTCATCAAGCATTTGTGAAGTGCTACATGCCAGACATTGTTGGAGGCATTAGGGTAGCATGGGTAAATTCTATGGTCATTCCAGAAACTTCAGTGCGGTAGGGGCACATATCTCCTTTGAAGGTTCACTTTCTAAGTATATCCTTACCCAAATAGAAGTTGGGGAATAGGAACAAACACCATATAATTAGAACTAATCCAGTCCCCAGGAAGCCTTATAGTCTTGCCTGTTAATTAATCCCAGCAAATTCTGTAGAATAAGACATTTATGTCTGGGTTCTGAGGGTGAGATAAAAAGATGAAGATATCTCCAGGCCCTACATTGGCATGGTCAAAGAGAAGAAAGTAAGATGGAGAAGAAGATGAGAGGTCCATTCCCCCAGGGAATTCCTCTTAATTTTTTTCTGTCTTCATTTGAGCCACATGCCCCACAGTTTTATTAGGTGGTCCTAAACTACCCAACCTGACATTGCCACACAGAGGTGGTGGAAAAACCACCAAAGAAGTGAGAATTGCTAGCATGTTAGATCTGATCTGGACTTTATTAATACATAAGCAGGTCCTTACAAGGAGTGTGATTACACTGTGATTCGGTAAGACCTTGAGCATCTCTACTTGCTAGGCATTGCGCTGTGTTAGGAATGAGACACTCAGTCTGTGCCTTCTCAGAATGTACGGTCTGACGGTGTGGATAGATGTTAGCCAGGTGTGATAACTAAGAGAACAAGGCAAATCACAGATCGTGGCAGTTATACTTGGAGGTAGAGGATTCATGGATGTTGACCAGAGAAAGATGACATCGGAGAACATTCCAGACAGGAGGTGGTCTGTGTTGATGCAAGGTGTTGGACTATTGGTCTACTCTCTTCTGATCTTTCCCTTTGTCCTTGCCACTGCCTCTTTCCCCTCCAGAATGTAAAGGTTCTCAAGTCTCTACCACCTCCAAACCAACACGGAACAAAGTAAAAGTTCATTGACACCTCTCACCACTTGTTATTTCCTTTCTTGTCCTTTACATCAAAGTTCTTGAAAGTGTAATCTGCATCTGCTGTGTCCACTTTCTCACTGCAGTCTGAATTTTCTCATTACTTGTCTACAATGGCCCTATAGTGTGAAATCCAAAGGATATTTCCCCATTCTTATCTTCATTGATTTCTCTGAAATAGTTGAGTCTGTTGGCTTTCCCTTCCTTCTTGATACCCTCTCTGCTTTTGGTTTCTACAGTACCACTCCTACCTCTTAGCTACTCCTTTCCTTCCCCTTCACAGGCTCCTCTTCTGCACTGATCAACAGTGATAGATCTCAGGAGTCCCTCATGGGACACCATTATTGGCTATAAGTTGATGCCTTCTAATCTACAACTCTGGCAAAGATCTCACTTGGAAGTCCCCATGTCTATTGGGTAGAACTCTTCCGATAATTTACACGTACTCCAAACTCAATTCCAGCTCAGTTTATTAAAAATTGAACTAATTTCCCCTTCACACTTTTCTCCTATACCCACTAGAAATTTGATATTCATCCTTGGTTCTTCCCTTCTGCTCATGTACCCTTCAGTGTCTAACTCCTGAAGATGACGCCTCTCAACACTGAATGCCTGCCCTTCTCTCAACCCTTGTGTGTACTGCCTTAATTTAGGCCTTCATCTTGTCTCACCTGGGTTCCTACAATCAATTTCAAATGGTTCTCCCTTCTCTGTGTCTGCCTCCCTTCCAGTTCATCTTTAACACAGCTCCAAATGGGAGCTTTCTAAAATGCAAATCTCATGCTGTCCCTCCCCTGCCTGAACTTGTTTGCTGACACTCTACAACGTTCATGAATAAGTTCACCCTCCCCTTTGATATCCATACCCTCTCCATCTCACTAACTTCATCTCTGTCCCTTGTGCAACAGCTTTTAATATCATCTTGCGTAGTTTTTCCTTTTCCTAAAATATCTTCTCTTCCTTTCTCTTGCATACCCCAAGGAACTTTCTGGATCTCCTCCCCACACAGCCCTTTATCCCAGCCCTGCCTCTGTTCCTTCATCCCGAGGCTGCTGCTTTGATGACTGCTATCATTTTGGACTTCAAGTCTCCCATCGGAATCTGAGCTCTTTGGGAAAAGACTCTGTAATTCACATTTTTGTATTTTCAGATCCTCACATAGTTACTTATTGAACAACTTAAAATATTTTGTCACATATATGGATATATCCATTCGTGTGTGTGTGTGTGTGTGTGTGTGTGTGTGTGTGTAGCACGTTTGGTGGCATTAGGGGATAGAGAGTTAACATTTCTTGACCACTTACAATATTCTAGGAACCATGTTACTTTATGCACATTTGTATTATTATCCTCAATTTATGAGTAAGCTGAGGCTCACAGAGGTTAAATAACCAGGGTATGAGTTTGTAGGTAGGTAGTAGGGTGGTGATCTGAGCCTAGGCTTGTCTGATTCCGAACCCCAAGATTTTTCATACCCGCTCCTCCACTGCCTCCACAACTCCGTAACTCCCAGAAAGGAACAGCCAGGTAGAGGAAGCGAGATCCTGTAATTGAGGATTTACTTGGGAACCCTTAAATGTGGTTATAAAAAACCCTCAGCTGATTGTGGCACAGGCTTTCAAGCTTCTTCACCTGTAAGGAATACAAAGACGACCTAATTTTTAACATTTTCTTTCCAGAGTTCATCTTTTTTAAAACCTCTCACCTGATTTAGAAGGATTCCACAAAGATTAACAGTATATATACATATGCTGTGAAGGATCCCATCTGTCTCAGAGGAGATGTGTTTTTTAGTCACAGAATAGGTACATTTTATACTTGTTATCTATTTATGCTGCTACCAAAACCCGCTGATGCTATAGGGTCTACAGATTCCAGTGAGAAAACAGGTACGGAATGTGCTCAGGGTTGTGGGACTTCCCATAATTGTTAGACTAGAAGAAAAGCCAAGAGGAAGAAAAATTCTCTCTGGACACTTGGGAGAAAAGTTCTGCTGAAGAATGGTCAGGGGAAAGGATGATGGAGCCTCAGGGAACAAATCAGGTAATTGGCTTCCTCTCCAGAAGCTTGGCCGGGGCTGGGTTCCAACTAACCCTACTTCAAAGAAGTGGACACCTTTCTGGGCAGCACCTTTTCTCCATGCTAAGGACCATCACCCAAGCTAGCTGGTGTTTTAGGAATGTGACCTTTCATTGATCCTTCTTACCCTTCCTGGTGTAGGACACCGAGACCTCTCCAGTGTCCCTTTCCCAGTGTAAGTTCAGCTAATAGCTCACTTCTCAGCCTCACCTTAAACCCTGCCATAAAGGAGTGGCTCAGAGATGAGCTTGGCTACATCAGGCAGCGCAGTGATCACCAGGGAAGATTCACGGGTCTGGCTGGCAAAACAGTTGCTTTCATGAACAAATGCTTCGTGAATGTCTATTACATGCTCGGCACCAGGTTGGCTGGAAGGATGCTGTCCTCTCTTTCACAACCACCTATTCCACATCCCACCTGAAGCTGTGCACTGAGTAGGATGGTCTTCCTACATAGAGAATGGCCATGCTGTGGCCAAGGTCTTTCAGGAGCTACCCTCCTTGTCGACCCTGTGAATGAGTTCTGTGGGGCACACTTCCTCCTTCGATGCCTTGCAAGCTGTCATTAGGAGACACACATCAAACGACTATCATTATCAAAATCCTGCTAATCTGTTGAACATATAGAGTGATAAGAAGCTGGGCACTTATTAATTGAGAAAGGTTTCATTTTGTTTTTGAGGTGGGGAGCATTTAGATGTAGTTGACTTGGGTTCAACCCAATGAAACCTCAAGTCACTATACCCCTACCCCTCACTCTGACTCCCACTGCAGACCTGAGCCTTCTGAGAGTGGAGAATCAGCCAAGGGGTAAGGATGTCTACTGTGAACATTATTTTGTTCTTTGAAAGGGTACGAAGTTGATGTTTTTTGTGTGTTTGTTTATTTGTTTGTTTGGGAGGGTAAGGGGGGAAGTGGGCCAGATGCCCCTGACATTTAAATGTCAATGCCAAAAACTCTCGTAGACCTTGTCAGTCCAAATGAGGAAAGGAAATTGGCACTGAGAGAAATGGCAGAGTCACTTTCTTTAGGGAATCTGTAAATTGTTTTCAGCAAAACATAACTGAGAGGGAAAGCGTAAGAGAGGAGACAAAGATTCTCCTGACCACGGGCCAGGACAGATTAGCCCCTTGTTACCTGAAGGCAGCACTGTGAGCACCATATGCTGTGACTCGTCTGAGGCTTGCTTGACCCACTTGCTTGGGTTGCCATGCAGCTGCCACTCGGCCACTCTGCACCAGTAGAGCCCAGCATCCTCCATCTCTACCCAATGAAGCTGCAGGACAAACTCTGTAGAGGATGAACGGTAACAGACCAGAGGCCTACTGAGCTCCTCTTCGCCATACTCCAGCAAGCCATCATGCTGCAGGTGCACCAGCATTTTCGTTCCAGAATTTTCCCTGTTCCGGTACCACATCACAGAGAACAGGGAAGCTGAGCTGCCAGGACTCTCCAGGCTGCAGCGGATGGCCACCTGGCTGTGCTCGGTAGCATTCTCTGTCCTGTACTCTTTGGACACACGTACTTTACTTCCTAGGAAATAAAATGGCAATATGTTCGAGAAGAATCCAGATTTTTAGTTCGGATACTGTGTCTGAAAAATGTAGTTTTCACTGAGGAGATGCCGTCTTAAAATCCTTAGACATCAGGTCTTTCATCTGTAACATGTTTTTCCTTGACCTCTGTTCCTCCTCCACATTTGCTAGAACATTCTGTGCTAAGACTCAAACAGGCCATTTTCCTTCTTCAGCCTTATCTCTTGTCTGTTGAAAACCTGCCCCAGAAACCTCCTAGCTTCAGTGGGTGTTCTGCCCTGCTGCTTTTACCCCTCCCCGGTCAACTCTTTCCTCTGCTTCCCAGAGGGATCCTTCAAAACCTCCAGCCATCCTCTCAAGCTGTGTATGGCACCAGTGCCCCTCGTTCTTAGCAGATTACCCTCCTCCCATACGCCCACACATCATCTCAGTTCTAGGGGCAAGGAAAGAGGAGGCTATCAGAGAGAATGAACATGTTTATACAAGTGTTAGACTACCATTCAAGGAGACACTAAATTACTGGATTAGACTAAGCTGTTTTTTTTATTATGTTCAATTAGCCAATATATCATTAGTTTTTGACACAGTGTCCAACGATTCACCAGTTGACTACTTTTTTTTTTTTTTAAAGAATTTATTTATTTATTTGACAGAGAGAGATCACAAGTAGGCAGAGAGGCAGGCAGAGAGAGAGGAGGAAGCAGGCTCCCTGCTGAGCAGAGAGCCCGATGCGGGACTCGATCCCAGGACCCTGGGATCATGACCTGAGCCGAAGGCAGAGGCTTAACCCACTGAGCCACCCAGGCACCCCCAGTTGACTAAGTTTTAAACAGATTTTGACATTTACTTTTTTAAACATTCCCCTCCTAACCAGCAGGTGAGAACTTCGAAGGCCAGAATAGTCACAAACAAAATATAGAAATTATAGTACACACTAAATTTTCGACTCTACTACAAACACATTTATTAAACTGTCTTTAAAAGAATGACTTCAGGGGCACCTGGGTGGCTCAGTGGGTTAGGCCTCTGCCCTTGGCTCAGTTCATGATCTCAGGGTCCTGGGATTGAGCCCCACATTGGGCTCTCTGCTCAGTGGGGAACCTGCTAGCCCCCTGCCTCTCTGCCTTCTTGTGATCTCTCTCTCTGTCAAATAAATAAATAAAATCTTTAAAAAAAAAAAAAAAGAATAACTTAAAGAATGACTTCAGGGCACCTGGGTGGCTTAGTCAGTTAAGCATCTGCCTTTGGCTCAGATCATGATCACAGGGTCCTGAGATCGAGTCCCCCATCGGGGTCCCTGCTCAGCGGGAAGTCTGCTTGTCTCTCTTCCTTGGTCTCTCCTCCTGCCCATGTTCTCTCTCTCTTTCAAATAAATAAATACATACATAAATATCTTTTAAAAAATAAAATAAATAAAAGAATAACTTTATCTGATCCTGTATCTGTTGCTGTTATTGTTACCACCTTGACTCTCTCCTTCCCTTCATGGCAATAGATTAGTTTATATGATAGTGTCTCTGCTTCCTCATCTCTAATTCCTCCCTACTGGACTACAATCAGTCTTCCAGTCATGCTCTGGCTAAGATGCTCAGTATGGGCCCAATTTCTTAGCTCAAGACACTTTGTCTTGTTGTCCTCTCTGTGTGTTTTATCCCTGAAGTCCATTTTCTTCTTAAGTCCTCTCCTCTTTTGATTTCAGAGAAAATGTCTCTCCTACAATTCTGACCACTCCTTCGCAGTATCTTTCCCTGGGGCCTCTTCCTTAACTCACACCCCACACCAGGGTGCACGGTTGGCCACGCCCACCCACAGATACGTTTTGTTTGACACCCTCAGAATTTGAAAAGAACTCGGATTCGTTGCGTACATTCTCCAATCGAGCGATGTCACACAAGAAAGATTTTAGGTATTTCTTGATATACTAAAAGATCAGACAATACTGAGCCCACATTTCTGGATGGGAAGTGTTTGCTAGCTTGAGCTAAGGAGTGGCTGCCTCCTTAAAAAGGGTGCGCATACACTGTCAAGATCTGGCTTGGGCAAATGGGAGAAAGGGCTGCCAGCCACACAGATGGAGAGTGTTAAAGTATGCACGGGTCTCGTGGGATGGCAAGGATGATAATGCAATTTGGGACCTGCTGAGTGTAAGGGTCTCAAGGGCATCCAAGTAGAAATGTACAATAGCCAGTTGGGTAGAAAGATTTGGAGCTAAACATCAAGACTGAGAGCAATTTCATCGAAGGTGGTAGTTGAAACCAAGGAAGAATTGAAGAAGTTCTGAAGCAAGCAGAGAATAAGAAGACAAAGGGGCCCAGGATCTGTCCCTGAGGAACACCCACATTTAGCAGGGAGAAGAAGCGCCTGAAGAACATGGAGAAGAGGAAGCAGAGCAGCAGGAAGAGATCCCAACGCTAAGCTATTGTCTTGCTCTGCTGCCCCCAAAAGAGAGTAAGCTCCTTAAGGCAAGAGCTGTGCCTTATTCCTCTTGGTATCTCTAAACGTTCATTATAATCTTATTTTTGGATGTTACGTTGCAAATAAAATTTTAAGCACCACTTATTTGCATTGTGCTCTTGGATCTCAGCCAGTTCCCAAACCTTCGCTGTGACATTCATTTAATTTTAATAAACATTGGAGGTGACCTAACTAACACCGAGTGATCTAATGAACCCTGCCCACATTTCAACCACAGCACTCCTAGACCAATGCAAATGGATGGAACTTCTATTACATCTTTAAAGATCTCCTGAGGAAGAGGAGACTCCCTCAGTAAGCCATTCCAACAGTTAACTACTCTTATTCGCCTTATGTTTAGGCAGCCAAATGTTGAAAAGCAATTTCTCCACACATCCCTATAGAGTTGTACAGTTTCTGTTCACAGTGGGAGAAATATGCTTCGTATTACTCTTTCTTTGCCAAATTACAGTAGAGCCCCACTGGAATGACACAGCTTGTTATTACAGAGATCTAGAGATACGACACGCTAGGTAGCTCCAGAGACCAGGCTGCCAGGCTGATAAGCACCAAAGTCCCCATCCAAGCACCTTGAAGCCACGGACTGATTCACCTTAAGTGATACCTGCTTTCTCTGCTGGGCTACCAGGTCCTGCATTCATTGTGTAGGCAGACACTCTTCCTATGACCCTGGGTCATAGTTCTACCTTCACATAACCACTCTAGAGAAAAGATGCCCAAGAAAAGATGGAAATCCTATAGAAAGACATGTAAGAATACACTTGCAAGGTTTACCTGTGGGCCTGAGTTT
Organism: Mustela putorius furo; assembly: GCF_011764305.1. Classification (NCBI taxonomy): domain Eukaryota; kingdom Metazoa; phylum Chordata; class Mammalia; order Carnivora; family Mustelidae; genus Mustela; species Mustela putorius. The sequence continues at coordinate 4,884,762 of NW_025421424.1, forward strand.
CAATTCTGTCAGACCCGACTTCTTTTCTCCAAGTTTGTGCCAAGTGCCATTTGTAGACAAGAGCCATTCCTCCACAGTGCAGTGGTACTTGCCCTGATCGCTGTCTTCCACATTCAAAATGTGTAGCTGAAACAAGTCTTGGGAAACTTTCTCGGGGTAGAATTTTTGTTTTCTCCTTGGGGTGTGAAATTCATCCCCATATTTTACAACATTGGTTTGGTCCATTTGCAGGATCCTCAGCCAGATTGCGTTAGTGGAACTGGGAAAGAAGTACCAAATGACGGCTAACTGAAGGTCTCCAGTGGACTGGGACAAGATGCTACATTCTATGTTGGTGTTGGAGTTGATGAGGATCTCTCGGACTTGACTGCTTGAGTTCACTTGCAGCTTGCTCTCTAAATTAAAAGAATGGTGACAGTAACTTTTGTTACTTCACTAGAAAATAGAATTTTAAGGTAGAAGGGACATTAGAGGTCAACTAAGGCAAGGCATCCTACATTCATTGGATATAGGCATTCCCTCCTACACAGTCCCACTAACTGCCCACAAAGCCTCTGGATAGCTCACCAATGGATAAAGCAGCTCGTTCCATCTTTGGACATCACTGCCACTAGAGAATTCTTTCTGATGTCAACTTGGATTTTACCACTCTGTACCTTCCAGTCACTGGTCCTGGTTCTACCCTTAGCTGGCAGAGTAGGATAGGGAACATGGGGCAGGATGGGGTGTCATACGGAAAACCAATCTCTTCCACATGGTAATGCCTCACTAACAAAGCCTAGACATTTTCTCTTCTGTCGCATTTTATAAATCAGTGAGAAAAAGTGGCCCTATTAATGCTTTGTTTGTGTACTCACTCTCCAGAATACTCCTGGATTTACAATTTGCTGACATGTTCTTGCTTGTTTTTGCCTTCAAACATGGGTAAACAAGAGGTAGTTGTAGGTGGGCTATTAAAATTGTATGTCTCTTTGAAGCCAGTTAATGGGAATCTCATACAGATATGGAGTCAGCTATCCTTTTACTCTAGCAGCTTTTCTGCTCTATCAGAAAGAAGATTGCTACAACCTGCTTTCCAAACCTTATTCTAACTTCTTGCTGTTATCGCTAATTCTACTTTTGTAATGGCTTCTTGAAGTTGCCAGGAGGTCTCTTTCCTCTTCCTTCAACAAATACGTATTAAGCACACACTGGGTTATGTGCCAGACCATTCCAAGCTCTGTGGATACCTCCATTAGCGGGTTCACAGTCTAGGGAGAAACTAGTGCAGGCACAGAAGTTTACAGATCACAACACTGTGTCAGCCAAATGTGACACAGGTATGCAGAAATGGCTGTCAGAGCCCAGGACAGGACTATCTAACTCAAATATGGCAGTGGGGAGAGGCTTCCTGGAGCAGAGATCTCCAGACTAAGTCTTAAGAGTTAATAGGAATTTTTCTGGTGGAGAAAAGGTTAACGAGTTCACACAAAACCCATGACTTGAACAAAGACTAAAAGTGAGGGAGAACATAGAGTATTTGAAAGCCTGCAAGTAGTTTAGTGGGGCTGGAGCTCAAATTCAAGATGGAAAGTAGAAGATGATGCTGGAAAATCATAATGTAAAGACATAAATGTGCCAGGTTATAAAGGATCTTGCAAGCTGTGCTATGGGAGTTTGGATAAGGTGGATAAGGAGGCGTTGTGGTTTCTCACCTGGGCCACTGGTGGTGGACTGTATATACATGGAGAGCAGTGTAGGAGGAGTAGCTTTGGAAGAATAAAAATAGTGCATTTATGTTTGGACTTACTAAGTGTAGATATGCCTCAGAGCTAACTGCATAACGAGTCTGGGGATCAAGAGGAGACTTTCAGGATAATGGATTTGAGAGTCGTCATTATATAGGTTGAACCAGGGGAAGGAATAAGCCCACTTCAGGAAACTGTATAGACTGAGAAGAAAACAAGCTAAAGCTGAAACACAAAGGAATGGATCTGTGAAGGAGGAGAACTCTGCAAAAGAGAATGAGAAGAAACAGAGTGTTAGGAAAGAAACCAAGAAAATCTTATGTCATGAGGCCAAGGAAAAAGAAAGTTTCAAGAAGAAGGGATTGGGTTGATGATTTTAAATACCACAGGAAGGACAAAGCAATTAAGGCATGAGTTAATCAACAAGGAGATTATTAAATGTCGCTCAGCAGCAGAGAGAATAATGGCTGCCACCATGTCTGACCATCCTCTTGGTACGTCAGGCACTGTCCTGGGCACATTACATATATCACCACCTTTACAGTGCACAGCAGCAATTTAGGGATGAAGTACCTAGACTAGGACAGACTGAGTGACTTGCTCAACGCTAAGCCACTCACTGGTGCCTGTCAAGTGGCAATGACTTCAAAGTCTCTTGAACACAATGTCTTTAGAGAACAGAAGTCATAAAAGAAGATACGTTAACCCAGCATGACTTTGCCCAAGGTTGTGTCTTACTTTTTTTACCTCTGCTGTTTCGCCAGCTGATGAGGTAAATTCTATTTGACTATAATCAGATATTCTCTCTTTACATTAACATGTTAAATCAAGAGGATAAATGTATTCTAATGGAATTGACATTACCCTTACCAGTAGGGGAGACTTTGCAAACATTTAATGATCAGTAAGGCACAGGCAGTGACCAATCCAAAGAATGCCTCCCTCCCGACCAGAGCTGGTCCAAGAAGCCCCCTGTTGTGCCACATGATACCTTTCACTTGCTGGGTAGTGGGGACTTATGGAAAGAGGGGGATGGTGCCTGGAGCAACAGTAACTAGTAGTCTGTGTGGAGGTATGTCAATGCTTTAACAACAAGTATGGCTGTCCCATGTGTACTAACTTCATGTTAGCCTGGATATCAGTTTTATTCAGTGCTAACTTACACAGTCAAAACATGGGGGAGGAAGGTATTTTATGTTTTAATTCTATAACTTGCCCCAAATAAGAGAAAGGTGCTTGTTTGATTTTAAAGCAAGGATTAATTTCCAGTGGTGTTTACCTGGTAGAGCGATGGCTATCATCAGTGAGTGAGAGATGGCAGAAGCTCTTGCGGGGCTGCTTGTGCATAGGGAATTTCTGACATAAACTTCGACTTTACACTGATAGACTCCTGCTTCTTCCTCAGTGGCATCATGGATTAGGAGTTGAGAATGAAACGAGGACTGGAGAACATTTGTCTTCTTTTGGAACTGAGCTAGTTCTTCCCCCCACTCAATAGTGCCATTATGGGTGACTCGAACAAGTAGATGAAAGACTTGAGATCTCGATGGTTGGAACAGCCACGTCACAGTGAGTGGCACCTTGAGGTTGGCGTAGTCAGCCTCCACTACGCAGGACAAGCCAAAGGTCTTGCCTAATTCTACTTTGGGCTGACGGCTCATCAGCTTAACCCGTAAACTTGACTCTGTGGGCAGAAACACACGGGAAACACCAATGCCAATATGTTTATCAAATCAAAGTTCTCCTACCTACCGCCTCTTCATATGGAACCATGCATTCATACATGGGGAGCTCCAAATATTTGGGGCTAAAAGTTGACTCATGGTACAGTCTGTCCTGAATTCTGGTTTCAGTTTTCCAAAGTTGATCCTATTCTGAGAGCGTTCCTAGCGGTAACAACAAACCGGCAGGGTTTCTCCAGCCTGCCGCTTAGACAGCTGCTACTGAGTAGGTGGAGTGCTCTCCCCTCCCCAGCCCTACCCCTGAATGGTGGGCCTCCCCTGATTTCCACTCGTGGGCTCAGCGTCTCTCTGGCGCACAGGCTTGAAGAGATTCTGCAAGCCCAGAGCTGCAGCTATAGAAGCCTGGATATACAAAACTCATGTCCACAGGCACAGGTCCTCTATACGTCCACTCTAGCTCATAGGCTTTTTTGTTTAGCTCTGACCAACAACCAACAAGTGGCACCCTACACATGATCCTTATAAAGAGGAGTAAACTTTAGAGACTGGTGGACAGACATGGCAGCCAGAGACTATGCTTTGTGTCCTGGGGTGCACGTGCCACAAGGAGGGGTTTTGGGACGACGCACAAATTCCACTGCATCCCACCGTCAAGAAGGTACTGCTGATATATTTAAGTTTAGAACAGGATTTCTTCGACACTTACCCAGAGACTTGACAGTGACTGCCAACTTCTGAGTCCAGCTCTGACCTCTGGAGTGGCTCTGGGTGCCCTCAGACACTCGGCACTCATACACACCGCTGTCTGTGATGCTGGTGGGGCTGATCTCCAGCTGGAAGGTGGCCCAGTCCATTTTCTCCAGCCTCATGGGGCCCCGGTTGTTGAGTTGCTTGTAGGAGGCCCCCAGCTGCACGGCACCATCTTGTTGCATACTGGCCACCAACTCCGGCTGTGCCTGGCCTTGTGGGAGGTGCCACCATTCCACGGACAGGAGACTCACAGCCCCATCTGCCTTGCAAAGAAGCGTTAATGTCTCTCCTTCCCACATGGCTTCCTCCTTGTTCTTGGTGGATAAGACCACATTTCTTCCTATGGGTTACAGATTTGAGAGGAAAAAGAAGTATTTCAAGTAAATGAAAATTTTACTAAAACACGGTGAAATCTCTTTAATTAGGCCTTGACTGGTTTGTGACAAATCAGATCAGGCTGTTGACTGTTCTTACCACCCCCAGAAAAGAGATTTGCTAACCACTTAACTAGTGGCAATAAGACAGCAGAAAGAATATCAGGAGCACTTATTTACACTTAAACAATTTATAACTTGCCTTTATTTTTAGTGCTTTGTTAAATCAGCCCTTCATTAAGAACATCTAGTTGGGAAAACATCTGGTAATATTTTGTTAGATTAATTAGGGTGGGTGTATGAGCCTAAAAGTAACAAAGCTGTGTTTATTTAAATTTTTAGTCTTTTAGAATTTTATATTTCATAGATCAAAATGACATTGCTCTCCCTACTTATTTTTCCCCTAATTAGTATGTGTTGTGAACAGGAAAGGAGTATTGGTAATTAGATTTCTTTTCAAAAACTACCATTAGGGGTACCTGGCTGGCTCAGTCCATAAAGCATGGGACTTTTGATTCCAGGTTCATGAGTTCGAGTTCCACCCTGGTTGTAGAGTTTATTTAGACAACAACAACAAACAAAATACTGCCATTAAAAACAATTACTAGAAAAGAAAAAACAATTACTTGGGGGGAAAATACACAGATAGATACATTTCCCTTCTTCAAATCACATATTCTCATACATACACTATTGGTTGAAGGGAGATCCTTCTTTTATCTGAACTATAATGTTAAATTACAAAATACAAATGGCTCCCAGATGGGAAACTCAGAATGTATAGAAATGCAAACACTCATTCAACAGACACTTCCCGTGCAAGGCTTTGTCCTGGGTGCTTTGTGGGCAAAGCAAAGAGACCTCAGTAGCTCATGCATCTCAGGTTTAAGGCCAAGAAAATAGAATTGGGATGAGAAATCTCAATAGGATCTAAATGAATTTGCAAATTGTTTTTCCCTGTTGGGGAAGGAGCTGGGTCTTCTCCAGCTCTATGTATATACGTAGATGAGGTACAAAGGCAGAATGAAGCCTGATGTCCACAAGTACATCCAATACATGTATTTAATATTTTAATTATCTAATAATACAATTAAATAAATGATCATTATTTAATAATTATTAGTTAGATAATATTTAATATTCTATATCTATATCTTTATCTGTATCTGTATCTATATATGCAAACCTACTTCCAGATTTTGGGTAGTGAAGGCAGGATTATACTTAAAGTTCTTTTCAAGTTAAAAATAGACTCAAACTGAAGTTTAGAAAATAAAGAGGAAATTATTACTCATAATCTCACGACTTGAATGTAACCATTATGGTTAGTTTCAACTAACATCAATTTTTTTTTTAAAGAAAAAAAATGAGGTCTCCTTAGTTCTTTACAGTCATTACTGCCTCTTGGTAAGAAGTAATAATCTTATCAAGTACATGTAAGTTACACATTCACAGTGGTAGTGAGTACCCCCTTCTGTTTAAAATATTCATAAAATATGAGTTTCACGATAAAACTGCTCAGACTTTGGTTTGACTTTCAAAACTGAATGCTCAACAAAATCCTTAATAAATTTGCTAATAACTTTTTCTGTTTCCACATACCAGGCCCAGTTTGGACTCCAGCCTACACAAAGAACTATATTTCGCTTTGGAAGACCATCCTACGGACAGGCTTGTGATCTGAGGACCACAAAGCACACCTTCAGGTCCCTCTGGCACAGATTCCCATATGCCAAATTTAAGAAAGTTTTACAGATCTGTTTCAGCAGAGACTGAGATGAATGAAGCCGAGATTACGCTTCATGTAAATATGTAAACCCACCCACACAGTTCTTCCTGAATCCTAGAAAGTCAGACCAAATGTTTAGTGTGAAAACTAACACCAACACACTTCCTGGCGTGCCATCCTAGGCCAAGGCTTGTGCTTCTTCGTTGCTCGCAAACGGGGCAACAGAGAAGAGCATGAAAGGGAAATTGATCTATCTTTGGAGATGCCACCAATGAGCAAGTGAAAACGAGAGTATCTTTATTTTTAGCTAGGTTTTGTTTTGTGCTCTTGGGCAGTGGATGCTTCTAGGCTTTGAGTATAACACCCAGTCCAGAGCATCCTAACATATGTTGTAGATTTGTCTGTTTTCTCTGCACACAATAAACAAAGAGCGTTCACCACGTTTAAGGTTGTCCAATCTTCATAAACATGAAACAAGAGCTGAGTGGCCTTCCATGTCCATGCCTATGGTAGCTACGTGGACCTGTTTGGACAGGCACCTCGCATTATAGCAAAATGCAGGGAATTGAGTCTGCCTGCTATCATTTACCTCTTCATTTCTTATTCTGAGTCAGGCTTTGATGCAGAATTAACATGTACTCTCATTCCCTGTATCAGGTTTAAGCGAACAGAGGATGAACAAAAGACATCTGAAAGATGTTTGTGGGGCGGGGGGGGGCACAATGCAGGTGTTTCATCCACAGGAAGGAGGCCAAGTGTCATTCTTTCCCCTCACCATACTTGCATCACACAGACAACAAAGAGAAGACGGGGGTTTCATTAACGCTGGTGCTTTCCGCGTGGAGAAAAACCCAACGTACATAAATGAGGACTGATGGCAAATAGAATCAAAGAATCTAAGACAGCAAGAGGGGACTTCAGGGCAATCTAAATGTATGTAATTATTTTATATTTAAGGAAGCTGAGATTTAAAGAAGTTAAGCCTTGGATCTGTGGTCACAGCCTGTTTAACGGTCCTGGAATAAGACCTAGGTCTTCAGCCAGTTTGGTGTCTTCTCTTTTTAAAAAAAAATTTTTTTTAAGATTTTATTTATTTATTCGACAGACAGAGATCACAAGTGGGCAAAGAGGCAGGCAGAGACAGAGAGGGGGGAAGCAGGCTCCCTGCTGAGCAGAGAGCTCGATGCAGGGCTAGATGCCAGGACACTGGGATCATGACCTGAGCTGAAGGCAGAGGCTTTAACCTACTGAGCCACCCAGGCGCCCCTTGGTGGCTTCTCTTAACTCCACCTCAGAGTGATGGGACTGACACTGGACTCTCCAGGGGTGTGTCTGCTGTGTCCAGGGAGGCAGCCTGGCTTCACAAAGGGCGGAAGCAGAGAGCAGTCCGGGCATGTCGGGCTCTGACTTCACATACCTGCTGGCTTCCTCAGATGCACGTGGCTGTCTGGGGACTGCTTGCTCTGAAGCACCTGCCAGGAGCCCATCGGAGCTCTTGCCACCTCTGCCACAGCGCAGCTGTAGGTGCCTTCGTCCTCGGGTCCCACAGAGAAGATCTTGAGATAGAAAGCTTTGGGGCTTAACTTTGAAACCTGGAGCTGTCCTTGACTTGCTCTCTCTCTGTAGTCTCCCTTCAGGTCCAGAACACCCCCAGCGTCCATGCGGGCCATCTCATTACCGTTGAAGAACCAAATGCCCTGAAGCCATGGGTCCCGGCCACCACCTACAACCAGGCAGACCAGTTCTAAGGAATTCCCTGCAGTCCATGCGCTCTCAGCTGAAATGTTGATGTGAAAATCTCTCACTAGGAAACAAAAGCAACACAGGTGTTTAGAGAAGCCTCGGCATCTGTCCTTTCAGGACCACAGAGAGATAATACCCCCTGTAAGGGTAGTGTGGGGATTGCATTTCATGTGGGAGTCAAGCTCTGAAGAGGAAGTCAGCCAAAGCAATGCCTAGAATCAAAAATGTCCTTGCCTATTCCTTCAGTCTTTCAGGAAGACCAGCGCACATAGCTTTTCTGATTGCAATCCTATTAAGCAAGATGTATGCATAGAAGTATAAAAAGTAGGGTATATTTTTTGAATAAAAAATATAAAATATAATATGTTGAACTGCTATAAACTGTGACTGCTTTGCTCTCTTTTTGGGGGGGCTAAGACTATCCAGTGGAATTTTCCTAAGTTAAAGCCATGTGACGTGACGTATGACAAATCCACAGCTAACTTAAGACTAATGATGAAAAGCTGAAAGTCTTTCCTCTAAGATCAGAAAAAGACATGGACGTCCACTCTCACTAGTTCTATCAGACATAGTACAGGAAGCCCTAGCCAGAGCAGTTCGTCAGGAAAAAATAAATAAAGAACATTCAAGTCCAAAAAATGAAGAAAAATCATCTGTTTGCAGATGATGTGATCTTATATATAGAAATCCCAAAAGCCTCCACCAAAAAACGGTCAAAACTAATGATTTCAGTAAAGTTGCAATATACAAAATCAATATACAAAAAAAAAATCAGTTGCATTTCTATGCACTAGTAGACACATTATTGGAAAAAGACATTGAGAAAACCATTTCTGCAGATGGCCAATAAACACAATGAAAAGATACTCAACATCACTCATTGTCAGGGAAATGCAGATCAAAACCATAATGAGACATCATCTCACACCTGTCAGAATGGCTATTCTCAAAAAAGACAAGAAATACCAAGTATTGGAGAGGATGTGGCAATAAGGGAACACTTTTATATTGCCGATAAGAATGTAAATTGGTGCAGCCAATTTGAAAAGAGTAGAGAGATTTCTCAGAAAATTAAAAATAGGGGGCCTGAGTGGCTCAGTAGGTTAATGGCCAACTCTTGGTTTTGACTCAGGTCTGATCTCAGGCTCTGTGCTCAGCACTGAGTCTGCTTGTCCCTCTCCCTCCCCCTCTTCTCCTGTCCATGAGCTCGCTCTCCTTGCCTCTCTCCTAAATAAATAAAATATCAAAAAAAAATTAAAAATAATATTACCTTATGATCCAGCTGTCCCTCTTCTGGATATTTATTCAAAGAACATAAAAACACCAAAAAGATATATGCACCCCTATATTCATTGCAGCATTATTTATATTAGCCAGGATATGGAAGCAGCCCAAGTATCCATCAATGGATGAATGGATAAAGAAAATGTGGTATATATACACACACACAAAGAATACCATTTAGCCATAAAGAAGAAGGAGATCTTGCTATTTGCAATAACACGGATGGACCACGAGGATATTATACTAAGTGAAATAAAGACAGAGGAAGACAAATACCACATGATTTCACTTATATGTGGACTCTAAAAACCAAAACAAATGAACAAACAAAACAAAAATAAACTCTCTATAGAGACAGAGAACAGGTTTGTGGTTCCCAGAGAGGAAGGGGGTTGGGGAGTGGGCAAAATGGGTAAAGGGGCTCAACTATATGGTAATGGATTGTAACTAGACTTACGGTGGTGATCACATGGAGTGTATACAAGTATTGGATTAGTATTGCACACCTGAAACTTATATACTGTCTTATACTAATTTTATCTCATTTTTTTTTTTAAATCTCACTTGCAATAATGTCAAAAAGAAGAAAATACTTAGGAATAAATTTAACCAAGGAGATGAAAGACATGTGCCCTGAAAACTGTAAAATATTGATGAAAGAAATTAAAGATACAGGTAAATGGAAAGATGTCCTGTGTTCCTGGGTTGGGAGAATTAATAACACGTGTTGGTGAGGATGTGGCGAAATGGGTGTGGAGGACATGCTCTGTTTTCGGGGAGATAATGTTATAGAAATGGTGTGGAGGGGGGCACCTGGGTGGCTCAGTGGGTTAAGCCTCTGCCTTCGGCTCAGGTCATGATCCCAGGGTCCTGGGATCGAGCCCCACATCGGGCTCTTTGCTCTGCAGGGAACCTGCTTCCTCCTCTCTCTCTGCCTGCCTCTCTGCCTACTTGTGATCTCTGTCAGATAAATAAAGAAAAAATCTTTAAAAAAAAAAAAAAGAAAAAAGAAATGGTGTGGAGGTTCCTCAAAAACTAAAAATAGAACTACCATATAATCCAGTCATCCCTCTTCTGGGTATATAGCCAAAGGAAATGAAGTCAGGATCTCAAAGAGACATCTGCATTGCCATGTTTATTATTCGTGATAGCAAAGATATGGAAACAACCTAAGTGTCCACTGATGAATAGATGAATGAAGATAATATAGCAAATATATACACATTGAAATATTATTCAGCCATGAGAGAAAAGGAAAGCCTGCCATTGTCAACAACCTGGATCACCCTGGAGGACATTAGGCTAACTGAAATAAGCCAGACACAGAAAGACAGATACTGCAGGGACTCACTTATATGTGGCGTCTGAGACTGCTGAACTCATAAAAGCAGAGAATAGAATGGTGGTTGCCAGGATCTGGGGGGTAGGGAGTAGATATTGGTCAAAGGGTACAGAGTTTCCATTACACAAGATAAGGTCTATAGATCTATTGTATAGCATGGTGACTGAAGTTAATAATACTGTGTTGCATACTTGAAATTTGCCAAGAATAGATAGCTTAAGTGTTCTCACCATACAGCACAAGCACACGCCCACTACACACAGAAAATAACAAGGTGAGATGGTGGATATGTTAATTAGCTTGATCGTGGTAATCATTTCAAAATGCATATGTGTATCAAAACATGCACACCTTAAATACATATAATTTTTGTGAAAATAAATAAGAAAAATAAGACTGTTTTACATAAAAAACTGTTCTAAGAAGAGGAAAAGCACATGAGATAGGTCCTCACAGAACTCACTGAGTGTAACTTGGACCCTTAAGAGCAATAGGACAGGGCACCTGGGTGGCTCAGTGGGTTAAGCCTCTGCCTTTGGCTCGGGTCATGGTCTCAGGGTCCTGGGATCGAGTCCCGCATCGGGCTCTCTGCTCAGCAGGGAGCCTGCTTCCTCCTCTCTCTCTGCCTGCCTCTCTGCCTACTTGTGATCTGTCTGTCAAATAAATAAATAAAATCTTAAAAAAAAAAAAGAGCAACAGGACAATTTCTTAATGAAAGAGAGTAACTATCCTCCTAGGAAGGAAGGGAAAGGAAGGGGGAAGGGGAAGGGGGAAGAGGAGAGGAGAGGAGAAGAGAGAGAAGAAAAGAAAAGAAAAAAGGAAAGGAAAAAAAAAGGAAAGAAGCCTTGAGTGATCCACCATTGGATAACTGCTGTTAGTCTGGATATATACGGCGTTTGCAACCTCTTCCTGTTGGACCATAGCCCATGTAGAGAAACCAGGAATGACAGCTGAGCCTTCCCGCTTGCTTTGATGAAAATGCCAGTGGATCATGAAAAGTAACACCATCCCAAACAGGAAATGGGGTCAGATGGAAGGAAGTCCTGGCCGTGACTAAGACAAGACTCCACGATGGAAACTGCTAGAGCTACTCTGAGGCCCAGGGGTCTGTGGTGTGGAGGCTTCCGAGAGACACACCTGCTTCGAGCACCAGCTCCACCTCTCACCAGCAATTTGCCTGTCTGAGGCTCAGGTTCCTTGTTTTAAAAATGGGGAGTCAACCGCTTGCCCCATAGGGCGAGGACTAAATTAGATAATATAGATAAAGTAGGAAATGTAGATTAAGTGCTTATACAGGGCTTGGCAAGGGTGGTAACAAAACCATTTTCAGGCATGCCTTGCAGAACCTACCTAACCATTCAACAGATCTTATCCCATAGAAAACCTGCTATGGACAGACCCAACGCCAAATGTCCCTCTTCTTACTTATGCTTCCCAGATGCCAAAACCCAAATGTATTTAAACTTTCTAAATGTTTTTTTTTTTTTTTAAAGATTTTATTTATTTATTTGACAGAGAGAGATCACAAGTAGGCAGGCAGAGAGAGAGAGAGGAGGAAACAGGCTCCCTGCTGAGCAGAGAGCCCGATGCGGGATTTGATCCCAGGACCCTGAGATCATGACCTGAGCGGAAGGCAGTGGCTTAACCCACTGAGCCACCCAGGTGCCCTCTAAATGTTTTTTTTAAAGGCATGACTGAAGATCAGAAAAACACCAAAAAGATACCCCATCAATACCCACTATCAACATACTAACAAGTTTCTTGAGAAGATCATTACCTATGGGTTGGATCCTCAGAGCGGTTTGAGCTGTCCGCTTTCTCGCGATTGAAGTCCAGGTTTCATCTGGATCCTTTATCCATTCGGTGGCCTCACAGAACAGCTGGCCTTGATCTGAGGGCTGGAGGCTCCCTATGGACAGCCTGAAGGTGGCGACCCCAACCTTGCTGAGCTGGACGTCACCAGCCGCAAACCTCTCTGTATACGAGGGCCCAGGAATCAATAGGAAATCTTTGGAGAGGGAAATAATCTCAGTGATTTGGTTTCTTTCTCTGTCCTGCATCAGGTACCAGGTGACAGAGAGGTGGGTGTGCTGAGCTGAGGCTTTGGCTGCTTCGCAGGTCAGTTCTAATGATTCACCTTCCTCCTTACTGAGGGTCTGGGAACTCATGGTGGCAGAGAGGGTATCTGGAATAACTGGAAGCAAAGGAACAATGATAACTGACTGGCCCAGTATCCTGCCAGACAAGCCTGCTCGGAAGGAGATGGCGCCCTCACCCACCATCCGTAAAGCACCTACTTGGAGTTGCTTTTCCACTAGCCACAGGCTTTCCTTATTGCCAAGGGGAACATCGGCGTCTGTATTCACAGTCTGTGGAACTTGGCAGAACTAATGGCTTAGTGATGTACTGACCCTGACTTTACGTTTTTAGCTTAGGCAGTGACCAAATTAGCTACTCAGACACAGAGTATTTAAAAGGGAAGAGCACTGGGAGCCAGAAGACCTAGATTCTGGACCTAAATCTGTCCCTATTTGACTACAGGAATTGGAGCAAGTTGCTTCATTTCCTGATGCCTTAACCTGCTTCTTCGTGAAGTTCTGAAATAATCTCTTATAATCGTTCAGAGCTCAAATGCAGCCCTTACCAAAGTTTTGATAACCATCCTACTACCCTCTAACTGTGTTCTTCCTCAGAGGAAATCACACAGCCTAAGCTTATGGGAAAGCAACACTTAGATTCGATCAATGAGTATTTACTGAGCAGCTACCCAGTGCTACCCACCATGCTAGGGGCTGAGATCATGATTCTGCCGGAGCTCGAGGTGAGGAAGGAGTTGTATAAGCAGCCAAATACCACATACACTGGAGGAGTGCTAATAATAGTGATGTGAATAGAGCATTAGGAGGAAACAAAGATGGGAATATATTGCCTGAGACAGGACGGATTTCACAGAAGAGGTAAGAGCTAAACTGGGTCCACCAGTACATGTGGGTTGGCTAGATTGTAAAAGGGGTGCCAAGGTATTCTAGGCAAAGGGGCAAAATGGTAATTGCAAGGACTATGAACCTCTCTATGTAAATCTGCTTGAGATGACTAGCTTGGGAATATTCATTTCCAACTGAATGACTTACCACTTGACCTTATTAACTCCAGCTCTCTTACCAAGTTAACGTCCTGCCCCCAAGAAGAGACAGGACATGGGAAGAACTCTCAGAATTTTGTTTGATGCTGTTGCTACGATCACCCCATGGCTAGCTATGGACCAAGCCTTTGGAAGATCACATGCTATCTAAATCTTGGCAGTGGGCCAAGTTGACCAGAAAGACAAACTGAGTGTTTGAGAGAAGGGGAGATGCCAATGTGTGACCCATCTGCAAAATACCCAGAGGGCTTCCAGGGTTCTCTTGCCAAAGCGAGGACATGACTCGAAGCCCCGTCACACAGCACAAGGCATTGTGATGGTGGGGCTCTGGCTTCTGGGGGCTGCCGGACGCAGGCGGGCCCATAGCTTACCAATTAGCCTAGTCTTCGCGCTGTAATTGCCATAGTATCTTTCATCCGTGTTCGGTGTGTGACACTCATACTCGCCAGAATCCTTCAGCTGGGGCTCTGAGATGTGCAAGAAGACTGAGTTGCCCCGGACCCTCTCCACATAGATCTCCCCGCTTCGCACCCGCTGTGCGTACACCACATAAGAGAAGCTGGCATCCTTGGTGCTCACGATCTGGATTTCTTGTTTCGGGGTTTTAGGCAGGTAAACAGACCACTGGAAATTCTGCTCAGCAGGTCCCTGGTGGCCCGTGACATTGCAGCCAATGCTGATAGGGTAGCCCGCGACCCGAAACAGTGGTCCTTTCTGGATGGTTACCTCCCTCTGGCCAAGGCTGAGCTTAGCTTGCAAGGAAGAGAAAGAACGGGGAATAAAAATAGATTAGCGCTCCAGTCCCCAGTGTGCCACCTTATTGCAGCGCCCTGTATTAGAGTTCTAGCAAATGAGATCACAGGTTATTAGCTATAATCAACTCAAATGTTCATACACCTCCTTCAGGTTGAGAAGCAGTGGAATGGCTTGATGAGTTCCTGTTCTTTCATGACTTCAACTTCCATAGTAAGTCCTAATCACGTTAGAAAAAAAAAAAGGTGAGCTTCAACAGAATGATAACTATTATAACTAGTATAACACCTAGTGCCTGGTGTTATCTAAGGGCACTTATTTCAAAGTCAATATGAGGGGCACCTGGGTGGCTCAGTCGTTAAGCAGCTGCCTTCAGCTCAGGTCATGATCCCAGAGTCCTGGGATCGAGCCCCACATCGGGCTCCCTGCTCAGCGGGGAGTCTGCTTCTCCCTCTGCCACTCCCCCTGCTTGTATTCTCTCTCTCACTATCTCTGTCAAATAAATACATTAAAAAATCTTAAAGTCAATACGATGCACAATAATTCACCTTTTACATTATTTTATGGGACAATTCAGCAAATTCTTCCTTCTGACTCTCATTCCTGGCTACCTGTTGGGCCGTTCTCTCCGAGATGGCTGGAGAGGGGAAATCTACCCACAGCCTGTGGTGCCACACTTTCTCGGTCTTGCTAGTTCGTTGGAACTATTTGTAGCTCCTGGCCACGTCTGATGCAGGACTAGCTAAAATTAGCAGCAGAAGAGGCAGCAGCACTTCCTTTCTATACTGTGGAGGGTTTTTTGTTTTGTCATTTTTAAAAGAACCACTACAGCTTTATTGAAAAGCTTCATAAAAGACGGCCTGTCAAGTCTGCCAGAATCTGGGCTCAAAGTCACCTTAGTTCTTCTCTCACCAAAAGCAGTCAGTTGGGATGACGATGAAGTGTTTCCTGTTGAGACAAATCTCAAGTATTCAGTTGCAAGGAGAAAACATTCACAAATGTCAAAATTTTCTTTTGACGTGCACGTGTTCAAAATCAGACACTTTGCAGAAATGAAAAATGCATGTGTTTATGGATTAGGCTAATATTAAAGGCTAGTTTGTGTGACAGAAAGAACAGAGAGCAAATGACAGAGTTGCCCAAGGGTGAGCACGATCTTTCACTAGGGGCCTGGGTCCCAGTGGAAGGAGAAGAGGAGGGGAAAGACCTCAGAAGAGTCCCACACGGAGCAATTGCTGGCATTGTGGGATGAACAGAACAGAGCTCCGAAGAAGACATGGGGAGAGGGTGCCTGGGTGGCTCAGTCGGTTAAGCATCTGCCGTCAGCTCAGGTCATGATCCCAGGGTCCTGGCATCGAGCGAGTCTCAATTCGGGCTCCCTGCTCAGCGGGGAGTCTGCTTCTCCCTTGCCCTCTGCCCCTCCCCCATGCTTGTGCTGCCTCTCTCTTTCAAATAAATGAATAAAAATCTCAAAAAGAAAAAAAAAAAGAAGGTATGGAGAAAGCAGAATATCTGCTGAATTTCGTAAATCCATAAGAACAGCAAGTAAAGGAAACCAGGGTGGAAAAAAAGTGAGAGAAAGGAAAAATGACCTTATAGAGATCATGTAAGGCTAAGGAGAGGAATTTTGGAATGGAAACAATTCTGAGAGAAGAGGGACTACACAAAAACCAGGGAGAAAGTTCGAGTGGTCATTTGAGGCAGTGCACTAAAAATTGCCTATTGAATGCTTCATGCAAAACTGGAAAACAAACATACATCCAACCAACCACACACACTTCCAGTAACAATTAAAGTATAATAATTTATTCGTAAATCCCAGTTCATGTGATATATTGATATTATGCTCTTTTTGTAATAAATCCTGAGGGATAGAAGGAAAAAATGTAACTTACTACTTACCAATTATTGAACAGAGAACTTAAAACATTTTCAGCAATGCCAGTTAGACATATATCTCAGAGAAATGTGTGTGTTGGGCACCAGGCTACGAATGGAAAAATACCCATGTCAACACTGTTCATCGTAGCCCCATCTTGAGACTACTGGTATGTCCACCAGCAAGAATAGACATACTGTGGCATATCCATAAAATGAAATATTACACAGAAATGAAAGCAAAAGAATCCTAACCGGTTGTAACATGGATGATTGGGTTTAATGAAAGGGACCATATGTTGAGATTTTTTTTTGACGCACTACAGAATGATTCCAGGATTTATCAACTTAAAAACAGGCAAAACCACACTGTATCATTTAGTAAATGTGAACAGAAAACCACTTAAAAAAAGAACAAAAGCTAGGAAGTGGTTATCAGGGGAGTCAGGACAGTGATTGTGTGTAGGGGGGATGGTAGAGATCTGGAGGGGGCTCATGGCACAGTGAGTGGGTACTTCTAGGGTCCTAGCAATCTTCTGTTTCTTGACCTGGATAGTGATGACATGGTTTTATTTTTTTAACTTATTTCCTACACTCCATGTTTATGTTTTACTAACTTTTCTTATGTGTTATATTCCACAACAAAAATGTTTTTAGAAATAGGGTTTCTGAGGTACCACTTTAGTGGTATGTTACCACAGTGTTATTTTGGTCGCTAGGCAACACTTTTCATTATCTTCCATGGCATCAGGAGATGGGTACCATATCTGAAACATTTTACTGTGTAAACTAGCACCCTATCTTCTACTGCCTTATTTGCCAATTCAATAAATACTTTTTCAACAACTTATAGTATTTCTGATGCTTCAGGAGCTAAGACAAAAAGATGAGTTAGGGATCATCTTTGACTTTGTGATTTTATAATTTAGTCAGATAGGATGGTAGTCCTCTCTCTGTAACAGGGAGATGCTAAGAGAGCTTTAAGGAATTTGAGGGAAGGAGAGATTACATTTTGAGAGGAGGGAAACAGGAGAGATTTAAGGAAGAGACCGTTTGAGAAGTGGAATTTTAAGAATTGGAAAGATTATGATAATTCATGACAAGACTGTATGAGTAGGAATCAAAAGACTTGTTTAGGAATTAGGGAGTGATAAAATGGATTGGGGGTGGTGCCTGGGTGTCTCAGTTGGTTAAGTGACTGCCTTCAGCTCAGGTCATGATCCTGGACCGAGGATCAAGTCCCACGTCGGGCTCCCTGCTGAGCAGGGAGTCTGCTTCTCCCTCTGACCTCCTCCCCTCTCACGCTCTCTCTCTTTCTCATTCTCTCTCTCACATAAATAAATAAAGTTTTAACAAATGGATTAGGGGAAAGTTTACACACATGAAGATGAATGAAGGAGGTAAGGCTGGACAGGAATTTGGGGCCCAAAGCATGAAGTTCTTGACTATCACATCTTAAAGTTTGGATTTGACTGATCAAGTGATGCAGGATCCACTGGAAATGTTGGAAAGAAAGGTCTTAGGAAAATCAATCTGACAGCTGTGTAGGATGATGGAAGTTAGAAATAAACATTAGGGGGCGCCCAGGTGACTCAGTTGGTTAAGCAGCTGCCTTTAGCTTGGGTCATGATTCCAGGGTCCTGGGATCGAGCCCCACATCAGGCTCCCTGCTCAGCAGAGAGCCTGCTTCTCTCTCTCCCCCTCTCCCTGATGCTCTGCTTACTTGTGCTCTCTCTCTAACTCTCTGTTAAATAAATAAAATATTTTTTAAAAAAAGGAAATAAACATTAGGAAATCATGGTAGCCCAGGAGAGAAATGATTGCTGCAATCGGAATGCAAAGAAAGCTACTATAAGAGCTACTGCGGAGATAAAATCTAGTGAGTTTTTTAGTGACTTGGATGCTCGGAGGTAGAAGAGGTGGATGGAAGGATGGATGGCTGTTAGAAATTGAAAATGATGGCAAGTTTTGTGAGGTTGACTGAGAGAATAATGATTCTCTTAATAGAAGTAAGGGTATCACAGGGCACCTCGGTGGCTCAGTCAGTTAAGCGTCTGACTCGTGCTTTCTGCTCAAGTTATGATATCAGGGTTGTGAGATCAAGCCCTACATTGGGCTCCGTGCTCAGCACAGAGTCTGCTTGGGATTTTCTCTCTCCCTCTGCCTCTGCCCCCTGTTCTCTCTATAAGGAAATAAATAAACAAACAAATAAATAAAATCTTTAGAAAAATAGAAATAAGGGTATCAAGAAGAGACTGTTGTGTTCAAAGGTAAGGGAGAAGATACTGCATTTGATTTTGAAAGTACTAAATTTGAATACCATAAATTAAATAGGAAGGATATCCAGCAAACATTGGGAAATAACACTGAAATAATATATATTCTATATATGTGCTTATAGATACATAAAAGTATAAATTAAGAAATAAATGGTTTTTTTTTAATTTTTAAAAAAGATTTATTTATTTATTTGACAGAGATCACAAGTAGGCAGAAAGGCAGGCAGACAGAGAGGAGGAAGCAGGCTCCCTGTTGAGCAGAGAGCCCGATGCGGGGCTCGATCCCAGGATCCTGGGATCATGACCTGAGCCGAAGGCAGGGACCTTAACCCACTGAGCCACCCAGGTGCCTCAATAAATATGTATTTTTACTTTGAGGTCTACTCAACCCTTTGAAAATCTTTGTAATCTAGTCCTTTTAAGAAGTCTGTGATATTCCCACATTTAGCAAAGTCAAACTTGTAAATGGCTGAGCCTGACTTGAAACTAGATTTGCAAATGTGAAATCCCTGGCTGTCTCCATTGCTTCTCACCATTTCCTGTGAATGCCTGTTTATAACCACAGAAGGTTCTGGGCCACGGGCGCAGATTAGGTCACAGCACTGGGCAGTGTGAGGGAATAGAAGGAGGAGGGCTAAAGAGAGATTTCTAGAGGGTCTCTCTGTTTAGGGGATAGGATGAGGAACACACCTACAGAAGGAAAAGTGAGGGAGATAGGAGAGCAGACAGGACATAGTAGCTTGGAAACCAGAGGACGGAAAAATGTTCCACAAAAGGGCTTGTCTGGGGGTCACCTGAGTGGCTCAGGCAGCTACCTTTGGCTCAGGTCATGATCGCAAGATCCAGGGATCAGCCTCACTTTGGGCTCTTGCTCAGCAGGCAGCCTGCTTCTCCCTCCCCCTTCCCCTGCTTGTGTTCTCTCTCCCCCTCCCTCTCTCTCTCTCAAATAAATAAATAAGTAAATCTTAAAAAAGAAAAAGAAAAAAGGTCTTGTCTGCTTGCTGAAAAGCTGCTGTGAGGGCAAGGACCCTAAAGTCAGGGAACAGTCCTTTTAGTTTGATGAGGATGGTATCAGGGGAGATCTTTGTAAAAGAGATTTCAACAGAGCGGAGGCCGAGGATTTCAAGGATAAGAAGCGACCGCAAGAGGTGGGAACTTCTTCGAGAAGTTTTGTGGAGGCAGGAAACAGAAGAATAAGGTGGCAGCGGGCAATGGCAGCTGAGAGGGGAGAAGCAGGGTGGGCCGCCAGGTGTGCTTAAGGGCAGAGGAGCTGCAGAGGGGAGATGGGCCGTGAATGGAGGAAGGCCCCACAGAGGCACGAGGTCACGAACACGAGCGGGAAGGTACCGCTTTCTCAGAAAGGTGAAGCAACAGCACGGAAGTATCACAGGTATTTTTGAATGGTCCACAGAGGTCACTCAAATGGCTGTGCACTGGGGCCATTCGCTGAAGCAACTATTTTTATAAAGACATTCTCTGTGGGAGATGTCCCTATCTCTCCTCCTCAGCAGTAAAATACTTCAGAGGACTGTTCTGTTGCTTTCTCTCCTAATGGACGGAGGGTGAGAACCCTTTGCGTAAGCAGCTCAAATTCTCACTGACTGACGAATATACAGCTGGGCCCCGACACACCACACCGGGGCCAGGCTTTTGAAACCCAAACAATTCTTGGATGATAATGGGATTTTCTTTTTTTTTTTTTTTCCAAAAAGATCACTGGGATTGCCAAATTTACCATTACAATATTATTTAAAGGGAGGATGTTAGGTTGATCATATAAAATGGCCCATAAATGACCACTTTTTAAAAGGATTTGTTTATTTTGACAACGAGAGAGAGCGAGCACAAGCAGGGAAAGTGGCAGAGGGAGAAGCAGACTCCCTGCGGAGCAAGGAGCTCAATGTGGGGCTCGATCCCAGGACCTTGGGATCATGGCCTGAGCTGAATCCAGACACTTAACCGACTGAGCCACCCGGGTGCCCCTATAATTGACCATTTTTGATACACAAAAATAGCACAAATACACAAAAATAGTTTTGTATAATTACAAAACCTACCCAGAGAATATCAAACACAACAAGCAACATCTTACACGTACACATACAAAAACCTTATGCCCTTGAAGGTGGAGAGAACTTCCAACCCAAAACAATTTCTTCTATGAATACAGTCTCTGTAAGATTATAAAAAAATGGGTCTCTCCCTAGGTCCCTCCCGAATTAGTGGTTTTTCTATGGAAGGAAGCTAGTCAGGGTGAAGGGAGACAGGTCTAGATCAGGGAGGCCAAGCTGAGTGCTAAGTCCATGAGCTCGTTCACTGATAACATTAATTCATTGAGCGCTGTATTCTGGCAGAACTAATCAGTCTTTATGTTTATTAAAAAATTAATCTAGGGGCGCCTGGGTGGCTCAGTGGGTTAAGCCTCTGCCTTCCGCTCAGGTCATGATCTCAGGGTCCTGGGATCGAGCCCCGCATGGGGGGGGGGCGCGGGTCTCTGCTCAGCAGGGAGCCTGCTTCCACCTCTCTCTCTGCCTGCCTCTCTGCCTGCTTGTGATCTGTCTGTCAAATAGATAAATAAAATCTTAAAAAAAAAAAATTAATCCAGACAAAGTATACCTTTGCTAAGTAGTGCAACCAATCAATTGATCAGCATTCAACTTCTTCCCTTATTTATAATTCTGCCTCCATAATTGTCAGGACAAAGAGCAGGCTTCCAAAGTTCTTTCGAGTTGCTTCCTGACTCATATGCCCTTTACATAAAAACCATGGTTCTATAAAAAATGAGTGCTTTAAAGGGAGTCAGTACTTAGAAGCAAGAAATACAGGTCCAGTTTGGATAATTGTCTATGTGGGTTTAAGAAAAGCTTCCAGCTTCCCTTTTTTGAACTTGGTTACTACTTGCCTTCACCCTGGGCTTCCAGTCTGCTCACCAGAATTTAAAAAAAAAAAAAAAAAAAAAGAAGTGTGTGAAGGAGAGAATTTGCAATGTCTGACTTGTTGCACAACACACACCCTGTTTTCTACTCTACACAAGCTAAACACACAGTACAAATACACAAAGCATGTTTACTTAAGAATCACCCTCTAAATACATACATACATACATAAAATTTAAAAATAAACAAATAATCACACTCAGCAACTGAACAGGACAAATTGGAACGTACCAGCCACCGACCTGCCCAGCCAAGCCAGTCTGGTGAGCATCCATCCACCCAGCCACTAACCTAGTCTCGTAATTAGCCCCACAGGCCCCCTCTCACCCCATCAGGTCCCAGATCTGATCCGTGCCTCACATGATCTACCGTCTGCTGAGACATGAGCCCCGTTCGGTTCAAGCCGATGTTTACGAAGCACACCATTGTGCTGAAGGCTGTCACTTCTTCATGTGTTAGCCACAGCTCTGGCCACACTGCTGATTAAGTTCACTTAGTTCCCCTAACTTCCCACTCAGGTCCCCGTGTGAACTCCGTCTAGTCTCCACAGCAGTTCTTAGCCTGAGTCCACACTCAGGATTCAAGGTCCATAAACTCAAATTGGGGGAAAAAAAAAAAAAAACCCTACATCTTGATTTTTCACTCGTCTTAATGAAAATTTAGCATTTCCTTCAGTCATGAAGGTAGACAAACAAAGCAGAGATATGTTCACGTTACATTACTGTTGTTGAAGACATCTTGAAACATGATTTACATTCATTATGCCTTCAAAGTTTGGTGGTTAACAGACCACCTCTAGATCTTGCGATGGAACCGCCAAGAAGCCAGTAAATGACTACATCACCAGTTAAAACGATACCAATAATTGCATTTAAGTATGATGGCTTTCCCCTATAATCCTATGCATTTTATTTTAGGCATTTTACAAATTATCCTAAGGTGGGATTTATAGGCCTCGCCACTAAAGGAACCCATAACACACAAAAAAGTACCTGTTACCTGCTCTGGAATGATTCCATTCCCAGCACAGGTCATCTGTTCTATTCCAAATCTCCCCATTCCTCCACGGTTATATGTTTAAGTGCTCCTGGGCCAGCTAAGACCCTCCATGTGCCCTTTAGCAGAGCCCGGTGAATCTTTCAGCCCCTTCTCAGTCCTCAGATCAATTCCCACTTCTCCCAGGGATATCCAGAACTTTCTTTTAGCTTTGCCTAAAATTTCTAAGTGCTCTCCTAACTTTCCCTTCCATCCATCCACATTCCCAAAGAAAATACATCAGACAAGACATGAGGTCACCTCTCAGTCTGGGCAGCTGAGGCCTCCACAGATGGGTTAGCCCAGGAGGATAAGGTAAACTCAGGGCAGCATAGACAAATGTGAACATCGGTGGGCCCAGGTTCACGAACTCAACCAAGCACCGCATCTCTCTAGAACTCAAGCGCGCTGAGGTAAACCAGGACACCGTTCTTGGTTAAGTCAAAAATTAGTGCCTAAACTCAAAATGTGTGGCACAATTTTTGCCTTTAAATACCAAATTGTCCTCCTCCACCACCCAACAGCCTCCTGTTGACAAGCTCCTGGGACGACAGAGACATGCAGAATTATGACACTTACTCAGAAAGAGAAAGAAAGATGCCACATGTGGGATGTGTGCCATTTGGCCCAGTACAGACCTTTCCTCGTGGTGTCACTGAAGTTGCTCAGACACTGAGTGACAAACGCTGTGCTCTCGCTACAAAGGTAAAGAGGAAGCCAATGGTGTGGTTTGCAGCACAATGGGAAACACAGATGGCTTGCAAAGAGCAAAACCGTTTGCATCATATGGTTCTTTGCTAATCATTCGAATCTGGGTGAGAAAAGTGAGTGATCTTTATGGGTAAGTAAGCGTATACGGATGAAAATAAGAAAAGATGGGCCTCATCCTGGCTAAATGTGCATCATTAGGTCATGTAGTAAACCGGATAAATAAAAAAAATCAAGCAGAAATGTTCTCTTCTTAATGCCTCCCTCTCCTTCCCCCTTGGGAAAAAGGGTCAACATGAATGTGGGGAGATACAAGGTGGTAGTAATGACGATGGTCTCTTGAGCCAGGCTGCCCAGGTTGGTATGCAGGTTCTGTTTTCAATAGCTGGGTGATCTTAGAGAACTTACTGACCCTCCTCTGTAAAACGGAGATACTAATAATATGTACCCCATCAGGCTGTGTGGGTTGAATGAACTCATTCACTTCAAGCACTCAGAACAATACCTGGTACATAATAAGTGCTCAATGAGTATCAGCAGCCATCATGTGACATTTAAGTGTGTCTTCATCTGCCCAAGGATGGCGAGTAAATACTTAAATCTAACAGGTGCCACTGAACCCAGCCCAACTCAATCCTACCTAATCCTGGAAGACAAGGCCATATAAAGAGGAGCTTATCGAAGACAACAGATTTCTAGGTCAAGGCTACATCTAGATGGGCCAATACTAAACTGGTGTGCTTTGGGCCACAGTTTCAGGCATATTCCCACTCCATCCACCCACTGAATCATTTTTTTAGTACTGCTATGTGCTGGGCGCTTTGGTAAATTCTGCACCTATGGAGATGTTAACAACCCAGTCTTTGCTCTCAGGAAGCTTCCACTTCATGAGAGACCCACAGTGCAATGTTGCAAGCACAACCATCAATGCAGCTCCTAAAAGGAGTGAGAAAGGTTGGGGAAGAGGAGGGAAAGGCAGGATGGGCTGGGTTGGGCCAAATGAGACAACTAGGGAGGAAGAGAGGCAGTTACAGCTGGGGAGAAGCAGCCTAGTGTGAATAATGATGCACAAGCCCCCCCACTCCTGTTTGAGTGAAGTTTGAGGTTGGTCTACAAGGTTAGGCTGGGGCAGATCTTACTGGGCCATGCATGCCAAGCCTAGGACCTTGGCCTTTATCCCACAGAAAAGGGGAGATCTGAGGTCTTCTTCTTCTTCTTCTCCTTCTTCTTTTTCTTCTTTAGGAGGAGAATGGCCTGATTGGATTTTTCCTTTTGAATTGAATTCCATGTTGTGTATTGCTAACTAGTTGAAAGATGAGGGAGGGAAGCAAGGCTGGAAGCAGGAAGGCCAGTTACAGGATTTTTGTAGTTTCCCGTATAAGAAATGATGAGGTCCTGAATTAAGTCATTTAAGATATTGCAAAGGAATATCGATGCATTTGGAATTACAGGGTAGCCCCTCTGATCTTCTACATGGGATGGTGGAGGCAATCAGGAGCATGACTGGCTCTCACACAAGGTAAGTTCGGTGAGGTGGCCTAGGAGAAATACGAGTAAAGAGGTACGGACATTTGAAGGAGGGAGAGAGCACAGCTGATTCGAGGAGAAAGGGAAATCAGGCCAATCTTCAGGGGAAAGGTAACATTTTGAGACAGTTCTTACTTTCCCCATGGCCATTCTAGTAGAGTAGGGTGATATTCAACAAATTCAGGTCTGGAAGCCTCTAACTTTTACCCCTTTTCAAGTTTTCACTTCCTTCCCTTTTGGTTTTATTTATTAGTGATGATACCTAAAAATTAACCCTCCACGGTCAGTGAAACTACAAATACTAATGTCTTTAGTGAAAAGCTCTGTACTTCCCTTGTCAAGGTACTATGCAAGACTTAGTGGAAGATGAGCCATTCCTTCCAGAAACTTGAAAATTAGCTTAATAAACAACCACAGATAAGAAACAGTAGCCAGTTGGCATGAGCTCTCTCATGTGGGTCTCTCCACAGTAACACTTGAGTGCCCTCACAACATGGCAGCTGGCTTCCCCCCAGATGGAGTGATCCAAGAGACAGACCAAGGAGGAAGATGCAGAGCCTTTTATGGACTAGTATCAAAGTTACACACTATCACTTCTGCCTATTCCATCTGCTAAAAGTCCAGCCCACACTCAAGGAGAGGGAAATTAGGCCATGCCTTTTGAAAGGAGGAGTGTCAAGAATTCATGGATGTGTTTTAAAACCACCACAAACCTAACTCATGATTTTTAAACATTTTCCATATGTCCTTTAATCATATGTGTGTCTGTGAATATGTATGTATTTGTTCAAGACAAAGAAAGAGAAAGAAAGGAAGGAAGGAAGAGAGAGAAAGAGAGAGAGAGGAAGAGAGAGGGGAAGGGGGGGAGGGAAAGGAAGGAAGAGTAACCAAATAAGGCAGCATGTGTTGAATCCCCCATTTATGACTCAAACAAGAAATATCCTAAGAGTTAATAGGCTGGAGGGGCTGCTGTAGGCAGGGAGCAGCCATAGGTCATTCAGGAAACACTGGTTTCAAGTAGGTCCTTGGGGGTCTGGTGTGATTCAAATAGGCAAAGGAACGAGGGGAGGATTCCAGTAGGGAGAAATGAAATGTACAAAGATACAGAAGCACGAGGTGCAGGTTATACTCAGGGAACAAGTAAAGGGTAGTTTACCTTGAATGGGCACTTCACACTACCTCTACAGGCTGCTGACTATAATATCAGTGGGACCTAAGGTATGGTAATTGGTCCATCGTTTCAGTTGGAGAAATCATGGGTCATCCCCAGGCACCGAAATTATAGGCAAATACACTGAATCATTTAGTTATTGCTGTAACAGTACACATTATTTTTGTTCTTAAGCCTGTGGGTCACCTGTCCTCGACCAGCCTTGGCTAGCATCCCTCTTCCATCCCTCCAATAGGCTAGCCTGAGCAGGTTTTCATGGTGATGTGAGGGGTCCAAAAGGACTCGTGGAAATACAACAGCACTTTTTAAAGCTTCTCCTTTTATCATAGCTGCTAACACCTCATAGATCAAAGAGAGTCACCTGGCCAAGTCCAAATGCAAAAGATGGGTTAACAGGCTGCATCTTTTTAGTGAGGGGAACGGCAAAGCGACAGGGCAAAAGGAGAGAATTAGAACGATGGATGCAGTCAGTGCGCTACGTGCACCGGAAAGAGAATTCTTCTAGAAGTGACCATTGACCACAGAGACGGTCATTGTCAATAATACGTCATAATCAGTATTCCTGAAAAACGTGCAACCAAATTAATGCTAGACAAGTTCTCATTTCTATAGCTTTGCCCCCCCAAAAAAGAAATTTTTTCCCCTCTTTCCATTTTAAATGACTCAGTTTCTGCCAAAATTAACATTGACAGAGTGATGTTGCTTCTTTTCTGGGGCAAAAAAAACAAAAAACCAACCAAACAACAACAACAACAAAAACAAGCAGTTTTCTGTTGTCAAGGGGGAAAAATGAAGAAAGAAAAAATAAAGCCAGAGAAAGAGTGTTATTCTATTACCTTGGCAATCACTGCATTGTATCAGCTGAAAAGAATGTAAAAACGCACTTCCTGAGTCAGACGGAGGGAGAGAGCCAGGAATGGACAAAACGACACAGGAATGTACTAATGAAAAAAATTCTGTCCCAGTTCCTGAAAGATTAAGAAAAAAGAAATGTATTTTCTTTTCCTTCAGATTTGACATGCACAAGTATTCCACAGAAATCCCAGGTATTTTAGCCTCCTCTCCGAAGCATGTGGGCTGAAAACTTATTTCGACAGGGACCTTTTTACATGGGCAATTTTTTTTTAATCCTTTTTTTTTTTTAAGATTTTATTTATTTATTTGACAGACAGAGATCACAAGTAGGCAGAGAGACAGGCAGAGAGAGAGAGGAGGAAGCAGGCTCCCTGCTGAGCAGAGAGCCTGATGCGGGACTGGATCCCAGGACTCTGGGATCATAACCTGAGCTGAAGGCAGAGGTTTTAACCCACTGAGCCACCCAGGCACCCCCTTCACATAGGCAATTTTATAGAAGAGCTCACACCACCATGTGATGGGTATTACAAATCCCATTTTACAGAGGAAGAAACTGAGGCTCAGAAGAATCAACTGGCCAGGACTGTAAGGATAGGAAATGGCTGCCTTCTTGCTCTTGGCTCAGTGCTTTTTTTTTATTCATTCCAGTATAATACGTATAAGTGTTATATTAGTGTCAGGTGTAGAAATATAGTGATTCAACAATTCCACACATCACCCAGTGCTTACCATGATAAGTATACTTCTTAATCCCCATTCTGTTTCACCCATCCCCCGCCCACCATCCCTCCGGTGACCATCAGTGTGTTCTCTAGAGTTCAGAGTCTGTGTTTCAGTTTGTTTTTTCCTTTTTTCTTAAATTCCACACGAGCGAGATCTTATGGTATTTGTTTTTCTCCGACTTATTTCACTTAGCATTATACCCTCTAGAGCTATCCATGCTGTTGAAAATGGCAAGATTTCTTTCTTTTTCATGGCTGAGTGATATTCCATGGTGCATACATACCACATCTTCTTTATCCATTCATCTACCGATGGATGCTTGGGCTACTTCCGTAATTCGGCTATTGTAAGTAATGCCGTAAACATAGGAAGGCATATATCTTTTTCAATTCGTGTTTTCATATTCTTTGGGTAAATACCCAGTAGTGGAAATTGCTAGATCATAACGCAATTCTATTTTTAACTTTCGAGGAACGCCTATACTGTTTTCGGTAGTGGCTGCACCAGTCTGCGTTCCCACCAACATGGAAGAGGGTTCCCCTTTCTCCACATCCTCGGCAACATTTGTTTCTTGGGTTGTGGATTTTAACCATTCTGACAGGTGAAGTGATAGGGCTCTTCCCATTGTATCTTCTAGCTTGCCATTCATGATTTCAGAAGGCAGAATGTGCGTGGGATAGAGTGTGACTGGAGGTTGGCAGAGAAAAACCCCAAGGGGTCAGCAGGAAGCTGGGCATGATTCCCCCTGCTTGAGCTCTTCCAATTCAGGGTAAATTGAGAGTCACTCAACAAGTGCTGAACTTGCCAAGATACAGGAAGCCCAGGGACTGAGCCCACATTCATGGAACATCAAGCAGTGACCCCACAGGAAGAGATCCCGGTGACCTCAGTCAACGCCCTTGTGGAACAGAGGAAGAAACAGGCCTTCAGCGGGCCCAGCTGTGAGCTGGCCCTGGGCTGTGACCTTGCCCCTGAGCTGTGACCTTGCCTCCATAATGGGAGAATGATACCTAGGTCTCTTCCCACTTGCCCAGCTCCACCAAGAGTTAACAACTAGTTAACCTTGGCTGAAGAGGTTTTCGAGGTGTGTGGCAACCCCTCCTATGTGTGTGGGAAAAGCCTGAACTGGACTTCTGTGGGCAGAAGAAAAAGCCAGGGTGATGGGTAGGGGTGGGGATGGAGTTTGGGGGGTATAAGATGGGGAATAGGGGCACTAGCAGAAGAGAAAGAGCAACTGACGGGATTCCTAGGTCATTGGCTGTTTCCAGATCTTCCCTTGGTAAAGGCTATTCCTTCAATTTCCTACCAGGGATTAAGTGACATCCAGCCCTGATTTTTGAAAAAGAGAGTGCGGCTGGGGGGCACCTGGTTGGCTCTGCTGGTAGAACATGGGACTCTTGATCTCAGGGTTGTGAGCTCCAGCCCCATGCTGGGGGTAGAGTTTACTTTAGAAAAACACAGAGTGAGGCTCACAATAGTTCCCAAAGAGAGGAGAAAGGGAGAAGAGACAGGAAGCTGGCTTTGCCTGGGCTCTGGGTCCCTCCTACACCCTCAGATACAGATGCCCATAAAGTAGCTCAGGTGTCTCCTACCCTATTCAATAGCCACATTTTCTCCCTAGCTTCATACTACCTTGTCTTTCCCCTCCTCTTCAAACTTCTGACGGTTTCCCAGTTTTCTGTTTGATTTCCTAACTCATCGCCGCTTCGGCCCACTGCAATCTGGGGCGGTTCACACAAACATCCATGATCACAACAGTGAACACGGCTCAGTTCTCCCCTACACTCCATCTTTGGGGGCACCAGAACTGGCAAACCTGCTTGCAATTCTTTCCATCCTCCTCTGATGACACTCTCTCCAGGATCCTTCCTCAGCCCCGTTGGGCCCCTTCTCACCGGATCCTCCTCCCAGCCCACCCCAACACTGTGGTCTTCTCCTGGGTCCTCAGCAGCCCTTTGCTCCACAGGCTGCTCTCATCCCGCATCTGTCTGCTGACAACCACAGACACACATCCAACCCTGTCTTCTCCCTTCAGTGCCGGACCAGCCACCTAGCTGGTGTGGAACATCTCCATTCGAAGGTCCCCCAGGAAACTCAAACTGGAGTCTGACCCTGAAAGCCTTGTCTTCTCTCATTGGTGGTGTCCATCGTGGTTGGATGAACCAGTATCTTCCCAGATCCACGCTTGGCCTCCACACTCGATATCCACTTCTTCCTCAAATCTTTTATGAACTCATCCTACCTGTTGCTGTCACAACCAAAGGTCTCAATTTTATTGCTGGATCAACACAGTTCAACTCATCTTTTGGCCTTGCTTGCACACCCTAGTCCCTACTACCAGAAAAACCAAACATGTCAACATTGCCATGCATTCTCCTGATTAAGGTGTTCCAGTGGCTCCCCAGATATTTCTAGAAGATTGAGTCCAAACTCCTTGACTTGACCTTTACAGGTTGTCCCTTATAAACTCTCCCACCACCTCGCCCTTCAGACATAGAACCACTTGTACTCCTCCCAACCTGTGCAAAAGCTATCCCCACTGCTTCGAACCTTGTCCCCTTCTTACCTGGGAAATGCCTGTTCATTCAAGAAACTTAAAAATCTAGGTTTGTAGATTGTATAATTGTTATATGATAATAACATAATTATTTCGTGCCTCTTTCTCCTACAAGACAATCAATTTCATAATGACAGGGTCCAGTGCTTACTCATCTTCCTATCTGTTCAACAAATACTTGCTGAGAGCTTGAAATACTCAGGCACTGCCGCTGGTGTACTGATTTAGAATACATACAGTCATTCCCCCCTGCCTTGTTCACAGCTTCACTTCGCGCAGTCAACTGTGGCCTTCTGGAAGCGGATGATCCTCCTTCTGTCATGTCATCAAGAGGTCAGGAACAGCCTAACACTACGCCCCAATATTTACATCATTCACCTCACTTCGCCTCATCACACACGCCTGGTACCATCTCACGTCATCACAAGAAGGGTGAGTACAGGACAGTAAGATATTGTGAGAGATGGAAAAACCACGTTTGCTAGTTCTATCATTGTATATTGCTATAATTGTTCTATTTTATTATAGTTATTATTGTTAACTTCTTATCCTGCCTAATTTATAAGTAAAACTGTATCTAGGTACTTACAGGAGAAAAACATAGTAAATAGTAAATACAGGGTTTGGTCCTATCTGGGTTTTGGGGCATCCACTGGGGGTCCTGGAATATGTCCTCTGCAAGCAAGAAGGGGGGCACTAGTGTGCACACTTTGGAGTCAGACAGGTCCGCGTGCAAATCTTACTTCATTTGAGCGGAATTAATGCCGTCTTAATCCCCTTATCTCTGAAAATGGGAACTGTAACAGTAGGAACTCCATTATCTGAGGTAATTAGAGCTGTTAATCAATTAACAGAAAATGTCAGGTGAAGCTGAGAACTGTAGGAGGATTCCCGTGTAGCTGACATAGGTATTCTCACCTCAACCAACACACTCATTCACCTATCTCTGGGCATAGGCCTAGGTTTTTGCTTTGCGTGGGGGTCTGCTGTCCTGAGGCTCCCGTCCCATCCCTGCGTAAATCAAACCTATCGTGTCTTGTCTAAAATGTTCAGCTTTGGGCACCTGGGTGGCTCAGTCTTTAAGTGTCTGTCTTCAGCTCAGGTCATGGTCCCAAGGCCCTAGGATGGAGTCCCTCATCAGGCTCCCTGCTCAGCGGGGAACCTGCTTCTCTCTCCCTCCCCCTCTGCTACCCCCCCAACTTGTGCTGTCAAATAAATAAAAGCTTAAAAAAAAAGAAAGAAAGAAAGAAAAGAAAAGGCAACTTGCCTCTACTGAGTCTTTCCAGAGAATTCTTCTCACATTTACCAACACCTGGTTAGGAAGCGGAGCTAGTGTGCTGAATCAAGAATACGTAGGGTATAACCTGCTACAGGAGGGGGCACAAGCCACGCACACAGGGTCAGCAGGGAGCTTCCTCAGCACCCATGTTCCCCAGGGCCGTTCTGATGGAAGGTGTAGTTTCAGTGCGCTCACACAGAGGAAGTCAAGTCACAGGATTTGTTGCTTACACATCTCAGCAACAGGGCCAGGGGCAATGAACTGGGGTGAGGGTAGCCCCCCATGCCAGTCATGAGGGAGCAGGAGACAGAGAGCAGGGTGGCAAGCACCTATTATTTTTAAGGAGCGTGGGGGAGAGGTCACTAACTTTTTGAGGGTCACTAACTTTTCAAATAAAATAAGTGGTTATTTTATTTTTACTTTTTTAAAAAGATTATATTTGCTTATTTGAGAGAGAGAATGAGCATGAGAATTGGGGGGGTCAGAGGGAGAAGCAGACTCCCTGCCGAGCAGGGAGCCCGATATGGGACTCGATCCCGGGACTCCAGGATCATGACCCGAGCCAAAGGCAGTCACTTAACCAACTGAGCCATCCAGGTTTCCCTAAGTGGTTATTTTAAAAGGTACCTGGGGAAAAGCAAAGTAGGAACTCATAGCAGGATCCCTAAACAACAGTCCTTAGCTAAGAGTCCAGATTCTGGACCACACGGTGGTGGTGTCCCCCGTAAAATGCCCAGGCATCTCCTCACAACACCTGTTTGGCACTCATATCTCAATGGAGCACACATGCTACGGAGTGGGTCTGTGTAAATCACAGTCAGCAGGACCGCTGGCGAATCCAAAGAACAGAGAGGACTCAGGCGAACACCAGCTCCGCGGGTGGAGCTCAGGTGTGCCCGAGCAGCCGACAAGCCTCGGGCTGGTGAGCACATCAATCATGTCATTCTGTACTGTTTTTTGAGGCTTTGATATCTAGGGCCTCGTTGATCCCGGGGACTGCCTCTCTCCTAGAGAGAGGAACTGACGCACCGTGAGCGCGCCTTTCACGCCACCAATCCCGAGTCCACAGTTCTGCTACCCTCTCCACCGGGGCTCCCGCTCAGGACCACTGTCCCCTGCCCTGCTCCTCAGGACCAGGTACCAGAAAACTAAGGACAACCTCTGCACCCCAGAACCCACTGAAATGATCCAGTCGAATCATCCCTAAGCCTGAGGACCCTGACTCACCTGTCCTTCCCGTGAAAACCACAAAAAAGGCGCTGCCCATCCTTTACTCTCCCTCTGCCTCCTGATGGCCGCCGGCCTTTCCTGGGTGGCCTCCCGGACTGCGGCACGCTGTGCTCCCTCCTCTTGGAATCTATGAGGAGAACACTATCGTTGTTCTGCTATCCCTGAGTTACCCAATAACCATAAAACCTGTATTTTAAAAAACAGGGTGCCACACGCCCTGGGCTGTGGGTCTGAGGAACGAAGCAGCTTCTCTCTGAAGATCCAGCTGCACGGAGAGCGGTGCATGGATTGGCCGCGTGGACCTTCCACGTGTCCGGAACTGCCAATCTCTCAGCCAGGTTAGAAACTAGGACACAGCCCCAGCCCCTGCAGACCTCACCATGAGAGATGCTCCCTGCCCAGGACACATATGGGGCCCACAGTGGAGGGGGGCAGCCAGCAGGGAATCGGGGTTCTCAGTGTTCTCTCCTGTCCGGGCTCTGGAAGCTGGTGGCCCGGGAAGGAACACTGTCCTTACATCACAGGGGCTGGCACCTTCTGGACCAGTTTGGCTCCAGACTGGGTCATGAGTCAGAAAAGCCATTGTGCTCCAGTCATGATACGGTCACAGAGCCTTGGGTGTCTGTTTCCTCAGCCACAGACAGGAACAACATCTAACTTCCCGCTTTCGTGATGAAAGACCTGTAAGGTCATGAGAATTCACCGAAGAACGAGGAAACTGTGCTAGGTAACGGGACCCCGGCCCACAGCTTTCTGCTCGGCAGGGATCCAGTGCGGCTCCTGTTAAATCCACTCAGGGAGAACCTCCAGCGTGATGCCAGCATTCAGAGAGCCTGGAGATGTCCCCTGGAATTCAGCCATGGTCCCTCACGCAGAGGAGAAGAAAGGGCAAGGAGACCAAGATCAAGTTCCTCACACAACTTCAATTTAAATTAAACTTCCTTTAATGAAATAAAAAACAGATGGTGCATTGCATAATATTTGTGGTCACAGTATAAAACAATACAATTAGTTCATATAACATCGGATATGGACAAAAATACACAAGACCCTTTCTTTGTCTACGCGAAATCCGGCAGATCCTTATGTGCCACGCTAAGAAAGACAGAAAGTCACCTTTTTTTTTTTTTTTAATCTTAGTGATCTGCACACAATATTTATCACTGAGAATTTGTTCCAACAGCAGAGGAGAACTTACCCAAATTCTAGTTCCCTTCTTCCTCTGTTGTCCTCGATGAAGCTAAAAAAAGAAAAAGTTTTCTGAAAGTAGCAAGTTGTGTAGTATTGCTTATTATTCCTGCCAAAAAGGCTCAGTCTTTGGCTCACAGATGTCAGTGACAAAATCATGGCTGCAGACGGTCTGCAAAGCAAGAAGCAAGAGCCACAGGGGAAAACAGACAAGGGTCTGGGTGGCAGGGGCGTCCTTTGCCAGGATCTTAGGGGAAATGCCACATGGGTGGGGAGGGGAAAAATACACAAATAAATAAATTTCTAAATTAAGATTTAAATCCAGTTGGTGAATCAAGAGTTCCACCGTCCCATGAAAAAAATCTGAAAAGTTGTTAAAAAGTCAGAGTTTGCTTTTTTTGCTTTTTTTTTTTTTTAAGCGAAAAGTGTATGTAAACATCACAAAGTAAACAATTTAAAGTAATTTCAAGGCTTCTATCTGAACATAGCTTAGGCTCTTTCTGGGGGTATTTTTGTGATTAGGAAAAAAAAACAACAACCCAAACTTTTTAAAAGTTTCTTTTTGTTAAGAAGTGCAATCTCATCCATGTGAATTGTGGCTAGGTTCTTCCATTCCTATGAGTGCTTCTGGCAGGAACAACTTCCAGAAGAGCACTTTGTGGGGAGCCCTATTTGGTACAGTGATAGAGTGTATCTAAGACTTTTAAAAGGACACACATTCCAGGCCCTGGGATCTCTTCCTCCTCTGGACCAGCCCCTCCAGGCGACTTGCTGTTGGACCCGATGATCAGAGGACCGGGTTGGGGGCCGTGCCTGAACAACCCCAGCCCTGAGCTACAAGGTCAGTTTGAAAGGAGAAGGTAGAGTGCATGAGCACAGATTACTTCTCCTCCTGCCAAGTGTCTGCTGTGGCCCATTGATGGTCTCACATCGTCCTGGGGCCACCTGGTCACATGCACGGCTAGGTACCCTTTCTTCTACCAACGAGGGCTTACTACAATAATCCTGAACCTTCTTATAGGACTGATAACTGTGTGGGCTCAAAGGGCACTGGTGTCACTAACATAGCACCTGTGAATAAGTGTTCTCTCTTTAATTCCCGTATATACAATCACCTGTGACCCACCTCCTCTGACTTCGCATAGGCAAGAAATGACAGGTGGACAAGACCTGAACCTAGCGCTGTCAAGGCCTCCCCCTCTTTCTCTGGCTGTCGGTGCTCTGGTGGGGCAGATGCTGGGCCTGGAGTGCATCTGTGCCATTACTCTTAGCACAGTGTCCACCATGAGGGGTCCCCTAGGTGGACAGAACCAAAAGGGGAAGCTGGGTGGTGATCTGCACCTCCCCCCTTCCTGGGGTGGGGGAGGGGAGACTTGGTGACAAGGACAGAATGGATTTCGGGCAGCACAGTGAGGGAAGTGGAGGGGGACGATGGTGAGCTGGGATGGGGGGGTGGGGGAGTGTGGCTCGTCCGGCCCATTGTGACAAAGAGCCACACATGAATGGCCATCATTTTGTATGACTTTATTGCTCAAAACAAACGAATCTTTTTTCCCTTGGGAAGACAGAGCAGTGTTAGACCCGTCAGAGCCGGGACAAAAGCAGAGAGGATTGCAATGCGGGCCGTGAGTCACCAGTGGGCCTCAGAAAACCCCACTGGGATGCTTCTGAGAGGCCAGTGCTGTGCAGGGGCAGAGGCCTTGGGGAGCGGAGGATCTCTTTTGGTCTGTGTCCTACTCCTGGTACGAGCAATCGGGCAAAACAGATTGCTCTCAGATCTACTTTGTAGGCTGTTCACACAGCAGTAAATTGCTGGTTTCCTCCGTGCTCCTAACAGGAAAGCAAACCTATCACAAAGCATACCCTTCCTCGCTAACCCCCTGCAGGGGATCTTACAAAGACTTGAAGGACTGAAAAGGTCATGGAAAATGCATGGTTTTCTTCCAGGTAATTTCTGATTCTGTGAAGGCAGACAGTCTTGCAAACAGCAACACACCTTCACGTGAAGGAGCCCAAGCAGCCCGTGAAGGACAAGGGGCATCCTTGGGGGCCACAGGCGGTCCCTGGGTGGCCAAGGCCTCTGCCGCCCACAAAGGGCGGGAAGGGGGGACAGGGACGGCTCCCCCTCTCCGGACACAGCCCTGGCACCACCACCCCGCCCGGGACGAGCTGCGGACATCTTCCCAGGACCCTGTTCCGCTCTCCCTGGGGCCCCCTGAGGCACAGCGGCCTCGGAACCACTGCAGTGAGTGCCTCCTTCCCTCGTTCCCCAACCTCCCCCGCCCTTGAGGACCCCCTTACTGCCCTGGACAGAGGTGGCTGTGTATTTTTCTTCATATTCATACTCATTCTTAAGGCTAAGGTGGCAAGATAAGGTGCTTGGTGGAGAGCCAAATTCTAGATTCCAGGGCCATGCCAGGGCCATGTCAGCACGCTCGCATAAAAGCAAATATCAAAGAAATGGAAAGGGGGCAGAGAAGCATTAAAAATGTTAAAAAATTAAAAAAGAAAGAAAAAAAAAAGGAACGCATTTGGGCTCAGTAAGAAGTTACATACTGCAAGTTTAGATTTCAAATGTCGTCTAAACCCCTGAAAATCCGGGGTGGGTAGGGTGGTAACAGCCACCAGTCAGCCTTCTTCACAGGCCCGTGTGGGGCAGAGGGCGGCGTTGGCAGCGCTCTGAACACCGGCCCCCCACGTGGAAGCTGGCTCCCGGCGGGCGACTCCGTCCTCCGCCCGCCCCAAGACCAAGAACTCTGAGAGCCATCATCCTTCCTCCCCGCAACCCCTCGGAACCAAACAGACGAACACACACAGGTCAGAGATCTATAAACCGGCAGGAGAAAAAAATTAGACGAAAGGGGTAACCATTAAAAAGCCGCAGCTGGGAAAACACACACGCGATTGTTCTACCAGAAAGTGCCGTGGGGAGAAGAGCCGTGTGCTGGTAAACGTGTCCGCGCTCAGGACTGGACATGCAGAGAAGAGAGCGCGCCAGGTCCCACCTGAGATTAGAGAGGACTGGGTTTGAGTGTCACACACTGCACGTGAAAAGCCTGCTGTCCTCTTCCCGCCCCGAGGGCTCCGACGCCGGGCCGGCGGCCGCTCCCTGGCCGGGCCCTAGTCCATCTCCATGGACATGAGCCGGCGGCGCTCACGCCTCGTCTCCTGGACCTCCTTCTTGCAGCACCAGTGCGAGCTGCAGTACCCGATGAGGCAGGACAGGAGCCCGATGACGGTGGACAGGCCCACGCCGATCAGCAGCGGGTACTTGAAGGCATTCAGCACTGGGAGGGACGGAGCAAGGGGATGCGAGGTCAGTGGTGCTGGAGGCAGACACCAGAAGCCCACTGCCTGCCCCCTCCCTCCCCACGGGACAGGTAACCACCCCCCAAATACCCACCCCCCAGGGGACTCGGGCTCCATCCAGCACCTGGCACAGTGCTCTAGGAGACGGAAGCACCCTTATCTATGCACAAAGTGAACAGATCACACCCCACCCAGATCTGTGGGGAAGAAACAAAAAACCAGGAAAAAGAATTCATTTGATGTCTTTGAATGTCAACTTGCTTTTTAGGGTTTTGGCAGGAGATGGATTTTTAAAAGTCAGGATAAGGGCATCGTGCATATAGCAGCAGATGAAGCCTTCAAAAAAAGTTCATAAATCAATTCTCTGCATCAAATAACTGAAGTGTACTCGGGGAGCTATTTTAAGTAACACTACAGTAAATTATCTAGCAAAGTGAATAATCGCTCCCTTGTTTGGGAATCTGGGTTTTCGTATGGAGCTACTCCATGCGAGGAATTTCTAAGATGCAAATAGGGTCTAAGCGATGAAGTTTCAGGAAGGCACAAACACCGTACAGATCGCGTGCATTCAAATCCCAAGTCTCTTCTCCCAGACGCACCAGCCCTCCTTGGGCGGATGCTGGCGCGCCGAGGGCTGCCTGACATTTCACGCGGCTTCCGGAGCACCTTTCGGAACAGCCCGACGCAAGATGGTCACCCCGTTGTATGAGAGAGGAGACGAAGGACCACAAAAGTGAAGTCACCTGTGGACGAGCTGGGTTCGATTCCAGCCTCCCCCAAGCTGACAGCCCGTCAGGGAAACACACTCTAAGGCCCCTCCCAACCCTCGGAGGCGCTGGGGCTTTAGCGCTCTCCATGGAATTTCCCTATTAACTTGGACTCTGACGCTTTTCACAGAGAAGACCGGTTTCTCGCTAGCCAAGGAACAGCTGGCCCCACTCTGGGATGTTTGGGGAACAGAGGGGTGGGAAGGGGGCCCTCTGACAACTGAGTTAGAATGAGTCTGGTGGCAAAGCCGCCCTCCCATCTCAGGGGTTTGGAGAAAACCCCGTCTATGCTAATGACAGCAGGCGGAGCCTCTCTTGTCCAAGAAGCAAAACTAGGAGGAGGACAGGAGGGGCAGGAAGCTACTCACTGCCTCCGCTGGGGACCTGAACCCACTCTCTTGATGATGTTCTCTGCCTCTGCCTGGCAGAATCCAGGCCAACCCTCTGACAAGGAAAGTGGGTTTGCAAAGAATTTGGAGAAAGCATCAGAAATCTCTCTGGGAAGTCTCAAAATCATTTCCCAGGGGTGCCTCCTGTGGGCGATATCACAGCTGGGGAAACAGCACAGCCTGTGTGTGCTCCCTTGGGGTCCAGGTCCAGGCCAGGTCTGGAGCAAGCAGGCCGTGTGGTGGCATGGTCTCAGATAGGCCACCTGATCCCATGAGCTGCGGCCCAGCCCAGAGATTTCGCTGCACATCATTCTTACCATCCATCTTCACGGTTACAAAGATGGGCTTGGAGTAGATCTCCGCCTCCTTCTGCCAGGAACCCGTTGGGGACTTGACCCACGGAGTCACAGAGCAGTAGTAGTTGCCAAAGTCCTGATCCTCAGAGCCATGAACTTGCAGCAAGAATTCCAGCACGCTCACACGCTCCAGGCTGAGCTCGCTCTTCCCGTCTCTCTCCGCCGTGGTCACGATCCCCTTCCGATCGAGAGCAGACAGGAGGACGGGAGCCTTGTCCAGACCGAAGGAGTGCACCGCAAACCAGGACACATCAAAGGCCATGTCGTCTGTGGATGACAGACCAAGCCGGAACCCTGGGTCAGTGCAACCAGCAGAAATCGCACGTGTGGCTAATACATGCACCACATCACTGGGGGCCAGCATGGCTCACCATGCCTTAGGCCAGGCCAGCCCCACGATGAAGGTACTGCCACACTCCCCACCATGGTGGGGCCCAACACCTCTTCCAGGTCACAGAGCCAGAAGCAGCACAACATGTAGCTTCACCCAGGGACTGAAGCTCCAGAGTCCTCCCTCTTAACCACGCTGCCACCACCACCCAACCCAAGACACACCCAAAGCCATCTCCCACAAGGAACACAGGACATAAAGGGCCTAGGTGGTGACAATCCCAAAGCAGGGTCCTCTGACATGTCAGGCAGAAGAGCCCAAGACTCTACATTAGGACACTAATGTAGTCAAGAATGAAAAGTACATAGAGTGAACCAGACAAAATTTAGAGTCATAGCAGTTTAGGGGTTTCTTATTTGTTTTGGGGTCTTGGGTTTTTGTTTGTTTGTTTTTTAAAGATTTTATTTACTTACTTATCGGAGAGAGAGAGAGAATGAGTGCACACAAGCAGGGGGAGCAGCAGAGGGAGAGGGAGAAGCAGGCTTCCCGCCGAGCAGGGAGCCCAATACAGGGCTCCATCCCAAGACCCTAGGATCACGACCTGAGCCAAAGGCAGATGCTTAACTGACTGAGCCACCCAGGAGCCCCAGCAGTTTGGGTTTTATTGTTCATTGTGTTTTTTCCCCTGCAGATGTGCTTAAGTTCAAAACAAGAGGAAAACACGTCCAGCTGAGAAAGTGGAACACCGTTAACAGCCCCAGAAAGGAGGCTGCTGCATCTCAAAGGACTGCGAAGTTAAGGTTCAAACAGCTTCAAACAAATGAACACGGGCACAGGAGGGGGAAGACTCTGGCGTATGAAGACGGAGGACACGCTGTAAGCCCCTGACCTCTTCTCTCAGCCATTCCCTGCCATGGTGGGCCTGGGGCGCGTTCAGCAGGCAAGGGCGGACGGCAAGGCCACACACACTTTCTATCTTACATTCACCTGGTAAGGCTTTTTATATAAATGTTAAATGATACCATTTTTGTTACACAAAAAGTAATATTTATTCAGTTTGTGAAAATACACTAACAACCTCA
Organism: Mustela putorius furo; assembly: GCF_011764305.1. Lineage (NCBI taxonomy): Eukaryota > Metazoa > Chordata > Mammalia > Carnivora > Mustelidae > Mustela > Mustela putorius. The sequence continues at coordinate 4,924,888 of NW_025421424.1, forward strand.
AAATCACTATACACCCTCACACCCTCAGGGTGTGCTGCCTTCACGGGCAGGGGCTGCGTGGATCCGGAAGGCAAGAAGTCACAACTGTGTCGCCAATACTCAGGCACAGAGTCTAGCCCCAGTCCCGCCAGGTGTCATGGAGCTGTGGTCAGTCTGCAGGGCCAGGCTAGCGTGCCAGACTCCTGGCACCAGCCCCTGCTGGCCGTGTGGCCTGGACGAGTGACTTAATGCTCTGTGACGTAGTGTCCTCAGCTGGAAAAGGAATACTAACACCTTCGCCCATGGTGAAGTGAGTCATCTCTGCGAAATGCTTAGAACCACACATGCCTGGCACACAGTGCTCACTGTCTGCCCACCACGAGCATCCTTATCTCCACACTACAACACACCCAGTCCATGACGCTGGCAGGGACAGCCTTCCCGCCAGCAGCAGAGGCTCTTGGTGCCTCGAACATTCTCACACCCCTACCCTCTTCCAGAGGACTGGCTTCCATGGATGGGAGCCACTTCCCGAGATTAAGAAACACCCCTGCTCCCCAACCATCTGGACTGTGTGCAGCGACTGGGGAATGGTGGGGATCTAAAAGCCCAGTGCCTTACCTCCCGGAGGCTGTCCTCTGCGGTACCACGGACGCTCCAGAGCTCCCCGGGGGAGTCAGACTTGCTCTGAATTCACATCTTTGCCTGACTTCTTTCCCTGCTCTGTCTCGACTCCCTCACTCCCTGGGAGCACATCATCAATTAACCACCTGCACGCTTGTTTCAGGCTTTGCTTCTGGAGAACCGGACCTAAGACACGGCCTCTAAAGGGCAGTGATATGCCCTGTCCCTCCCCTCCCAGCACAGGAGTGCCCTGGCGCTCGGCCCACTTGCACGGTATGCCCTTTCCAAAAGAGATTTCCTTCACAGCCCAGCGGGTGCGTGAGGAAAAACTAAATTACAGCGTGTGCTTCATTATTCAGAATCTTCTACCCACATAGTCCAAGAGGGCAAAGTTCTGGAAAACTGTGATCTGCATGATAACAGCCACCTATACCTTCTGTAATCACCCAGGAGGAAGACTTTTATATTAAGGCCCAAACCGGTGACCCATTAATTTACCGAGAAAGAACATGTAAATGATTTATTTTTGTATATACCATCCATGAGCTTCGAGGGTAAACATGGTTCCAGTTTTTGAACACGATTCCCTCCCCCGTTTTCTGGCAGCCTCTTCTACTCTCACTTTCGTTTTCTCTTCCTAACCCCACTCTGTGTCCCCGATCCTCCACACCCCAGCATCCTCAAGACCTGAGCTACTTGGGTACCTTTTACCCTTGAGAACACAGCTCACCAGTGGGTGGCTTGAATGGATGGATTCCTTCTCCTTTTCTTCTACCTTCTCTTCCCTACCTCTGTAGCTCAGCCATGTTTGGGTTCCCCGAGAGAGCCAGTTTGGGACCCATCAGCTCGTGCAGGGCTCAGCAGCCTACATCCTGCAGGGCAAATCCAGCCCACCAGCTATGTGTGTCAAAAAAGGTTCATGGAGGGGTGCCTGGGTGGCTCAGTGGGTTAAAGCCTCTGCCTTCAGCTCAGGTCATGATCCCAGTGTCCTGGGATCGAGTCCTGCATCGGGCTCTCTCCTCAGCAGGGAGCCTGCTTCCTCCTCTCTCTCTGCCTGTCTCTCTGTCTACTTGTGTTCTCTGTCTGTCAAATAAATAAATAAAAATCTTTAAAAAAATAAAAATTAAAAAAAAAAAAAAGACTTCATGGGAACACCGTCAAGCCCATTTGCTTACATCCCGTCTATGGCTACTTTCACACCAACAGCCACAAAGCCGACTAGTTGCTGCAGAGACCATCTGGCCCATGAGGCCAAGACATCCTACTGGAGTAACTGCCAACCCAGAACTAGTTACTACCTACACCTCTGATCCGAGGTCCCGAAGAAGCTGGATCTCGGCTGGTGGCCACCCGGGCTTTTGTTCCTTGACGCCAGCTCTACCCAGTCCCCTACTCATGCTGTCCACTCTGGTTTCACTGCGGGCCGTTCTCACTTTGCTTACAACCTGCCCTTGCTACAGAATGAACACCCGCTTCCGCTTTCCACCCCAGGGTCACAGGCCCAGTGGTCTCTGCACAGAACGCTGAGACTTTCGTATACTTTGGCCTTTGCAAGGTGCTGATCGGTGGGAGGCCCGGGCTCTACCCATGCTGGGGTGGGCAGTACGAAGACACCCAAGGACAAAGCGTATGGGAGAGAGTGCAGGTCCCACGCAGCAGATCAGGTTCTCAACGGTCTCATTAGGAGAAGGCAGCAGTGGGTACTGTCCTGCTCGGCAACAGACACCTTATGTGCCTTTAATGTCCTTTCAAACCCCAAGGGTCTACAAGCGAGGTGGGGACACCAACTGGTCACTGAAGAAAAGGTGTAAGATTGACAGCCCAGGGCTCTTAGGCATCCCATGGGCAATGCTAACATTTTTTGCAAAGAAAAGATCCACAAAGATTTCCCAAGAATTTAAACTACCAAAGTACCATCTGGTCCCTTGCTGCTCGCTTACTCTGCTCCATCCTTCACCAGAGAGTTAACACCATCTGATAGTATATTACATGAGGATTGCTTTCTTGTTTATCTCCTTAACCAGTCTGCGAGCTCCACGATATAGGGCGTCTGGCCCCTCCTCTAGAACAGTGCCTGTTACTAGAAGCAGCTCAATAAATATCTGAATGAATCAAGGCTTAAAAGACAAACTAAAGGAGCTGGACCCTGCTGATAGGTTTCAAACCAGCCTGAACTTGAATCAGCCCTGGAAGAGGCCTGGGACAACTATGATTCCAATACCTGGATGGGTTTCCAAATCATCTAACAGACAGGGGCGGTCATCAGCAAGGATTTACTCAACACCTACTGAGTACCAGGTACGGAGCAGGGCAGTTTGGGGATTCGCACCATCTAATCCGTGACCTCGGTGTCCGGGTCGCACAGTGGGGATGACACGAGAGGCATTTACAGAAAGTGACATGGGCAAGGGGAGAAGACAGAGCGAAATACCTGGATCCAGGGCCGCTCCTTCAACAGTGATGATACAAAACAATTTGATCAGATCTCCCCGGATGACTGATGGTGTGTCTGAGTGCACGGAGGCATTAAACACCGGCCCTGGAAGAGAGTGAGAGCCCCTCATTATTTCCGCTCACGCTTCTGTTTCAATTCCACTCCTGACGCTCTCATGAGCATCTGTGGGCAGCCCCCCTTCCTTGGACCTGGGCGAGATGGTGTTCTCAGGCTGCTTTTCTTCTCTTCAGAGAGACAAGTGTGTCAGGCACAGCCAAATGAGCAATCACCTGAATTACACCCACAACAGAACTCTTTGTTTCTGGCTTTTCCTTTACCCCTTCTCTGATGACAACCATGGACCCCTTGGCCTTCCAAGGGTGCCGCTTCTGGTTCTGTGTGGTTCACTTCCAGACCGAGGTGGCAGGACAGCAAAAGGCATGGGACTGGACCAGTGACACTTCTGGCCCCAACGGAGTGAGAGGCCTCACTGTGCTGGGGACAGGGGCTCTGCCACTGGGAGGCTGAAATGCAGTCAGGAGACAGACATGCCAACCATGACAACATTCTGTAGGGGACAGTGGGAGCACCAGAGGCCCGGCTCCAATCTGTCAGGGGAAATCGAGGCAGCACGGGTTTTGCTTCAAAACACTACCCAGACTCACACACTTGCCCCGAACATCCCCTTGATATTCAGTTCGTTTTAAAAAACACTCTTTCGGGGCACCTGGCTGGCTCAGTGGGTTAAAGCCTCTGCCTTCGGCTCAGGTCATGATCTCAGGGTCTTGGGATCAAGCCCCGCATCGGGCTCTCTGCTCAGTGGGGAGTCTGCTTCTCCCTCTCTCTCTCTGCCTGCCTCTCTGCCTACTTGTGATCTCTGTCTGTCAAATAAATAAATAAATAAATAAATCTTTAAAAACAATAAAAATAAAAAATAAAAAAGGCTCTTTCCTTCTTCCAGAGACCAAAAGATGTGTCTACCCAAACTAAGCTAACTATGCAAGGCAGAGATGTTCCCACTGTTTTGAGTTGTGAGCACAAAAATGAGCAACAAAATAGGAAGTATAAAGATCAAACACACAGAGAGAATTTAGTGCCAGAATTTAATAATATTTACCATAGAGTCTGCTGGATGCATTTGACTGTGGGTACGATTATTGTTATGCTGTTTGATGATGGGGCATAAATAAGTAAATTTATTAAATTTTTAAAAAAGTATGCCTTGGATGTAAGGAATCTAGCTCCTATCCCCTTCTTAGAGAGAGGGGCTATCTACTACCTTCCTTTTTCTTTTCTTTTCTTTTTTTTTTTAAAGATTTTATTTGTTCATTTCACAGACAGAGATCACAAGTAGGCAGAGGCAGGCAGAGAGAGAGGGGGAAGCAGGCTCCCCGCCGAGCAGAGAGCCCGATGCGGGGCTTGATCCCAGGACCCTGGGATCATGACCTGAGCCGAAGGCAGAGGCTTTAACCCATTGAGCCACCCAGGCGCCCAACCTTTTTTTTTTTCTTAAAAAACCTTTTACTCCTCAGTTTCAGGCGACAGCATCACATAGCTTTAAGTCAACCCAATCCTAAGAGCCCGAAATTTACCTTATCCTAACAAGAACAGGCAAACCTGTAGAAGGTTCCAGAATACCAGTGCCATGGGATGCTCCTTGGGTTCCCCGGGAAGCAGAAAGAGATGGCCCTGGACACTGATTCTGAAAATCATTAGATGCTAATAACACAAGTATTAATACCCTTTAAATCAGATCACCAAGAAGGAAAAATAAGTGGACTTTAACATACACAAAAATGACTAAGAAAGTGTGTAAAAGGTCATGCAAACCAATGAGGCAAAGAGCTAGAAAGGCTGTGTTTTTACTTCACTGTGAGCGGTAAGATGAACTCATCAGACTCTTTCCTCAAACCAAGAGTGGGAGCAGTTGGTGTTCTGCTGGGAGAAAGGCAAAGGGTGAATGGAGGAGATGGCAACCTAGGGAGGTGGGACAGCCCTGAGCAGGTTGTGGTGAGAGTCCAGACTAACCAGAGAGCAGCAGAAGGGCACCAACTCCGGGCACAGGGGAGAACGTAACAGGACGGTGGTCACAGAGCAAGGGGAAAGGAAGGAAAGCAGAGGAGACAAGGAAACCTGACCTGCTTGTGGGTAGCCTGCCCTTCAATCAACCCCTCTCCCAGCCACAGTTCCCACAGGTCCTGACCACCCTGGATTTGCTCTGCTTGTTGGAGTGAGGTGGGACAGGATTAAGCCAGTGGCTCTGACTCGGCCCAGTGTTCATGACTGCGGAGCACTTCATACCACATATGGCCGCCTGGGAGCACAGGCCGGTAGCGACCCAGGTGAGCAACAAGGACCATGTTTTTTTTTCTTACTAAAAATTTTGCAGTCATAAACAGAGCTACACCAACAGGTTTCTTCCAAGTGTTCGAGGGCCCTTCTAAGACCCCACAAAATGATAAAACATAAGGACCCTTATAATGGATTTAGGTTCCTAAATTTGAAACAGCACACAAAGACTTACCAATTTGGACACATTTCACTTTCTTTTCTTTATATTTCCAAAGAAAACCCCAAATGCCTTCTAGGTCACAAATTATGGTTCTCATTTCCCCTAGTAGCTGTGGCTGTAGGAACAAGAGAGCATCTATGCTATGGCTTGCCATGTGGACATGGGTCTGGGAAAAGGCCGTTGCTGTAAAATATTCACAGCAGTGGATTTCCTTCTAATGAAATCAATAACTCACTGTTAATGTGGGTCATTATCCCAGGCTTGGAAATATTTTTATTATGGTCAATTTCTGTGTTAATGCTCTTTTTGTGAGGGAATTTATCTGGTTAACTTCACAGATGACAGACTACAGCACAGAGAATTTAAGTGAATCAGAGTCACTAGCTGTCCCCCGATTCCTAGCCTCTGGAGAATAGGTAGACCACATTCAGCTTTCTAAATACAAATGTTGACAGAACATGTTCTAACTCCAGCCCCTAAAAAGGGCTGTAAACAGCAGTCCTCTTGTGAGAGCCAAAATTGCAGACCATCTGCATGACCATCAATAGGGTTAAATGACTGACTAAATTCTAGGAGGTGTAGTCATTAAAATTATTTACCTAGAATTTGTTTTAACACGAAAGCTACTGATCTTAGAAGGTTAAAGAGGGGAAAGCAGGTCACAAAATTGTATAGACAGCCTGATCTCACAGCCATGAAGAAAACATGCAAGGGAAGATTTCTAGGAACAAAAACAACACAAATGAACAGTGTCCGGTAGGTTATGGCTAATTCTTTTCCTTCTTTCTACTCTACCATATTTTCAAGCTTTTATCCATTAAGGAGAAAAACTTTGTTCTTATTCTTCTTTAAAGGCCAACATCCTGAACACCATAACATTTTATTTGTATTTTCCCCCGACACTTTGGGTCAGTGAAATTCGTCACTCAGCCGCGCTCCTTTGGAAACACGGTCTGCATACCAAGAGGCAAGCACCCCAATACCGGGGGAAAGAGAGGCAGACACCAGGAAGGACCTCTCTGTTATGGGTATCTTATGGTGCTGTTGCTGATTTTTAGGAAGTGAAGACTTTTCAGTATCAAGTCAGTATTTGCTGGGAGCCATTCAGGGCGAGGGCGCGGTGCTGGGTGGATCGAGCAGCCACTTCTAATGAAACTGTGAACTGACCATGACAACTCCGTGGACTAAAGAAAATAAAAAAACTCAGCCAGTCTATTCAACCTGGAAGCTCTAGTCATTTTATCTGTTATGCAGAGATGTAAAGAATTGAGAAAAAGACTCAATGCCCATTCCTCACCCAGAAATACAAAAGATTTTATGTCTCCCCTGTTTCCCATAACAGTTCTAGCGAAACATCAAATAACAAATGTAAAACAAGATGGAATAAACTCCTACAGAGAATAAAACAGTGACACAAATAAAAGACAAAAACCCCATAATCATCTAACTCTCAAAAGACACAGACAAAGCATTTAACAACATCCAACATCTCTTCATGGTGAAAACACTCAACAAACCAGTAAGGAAGGGAAACTTCCCCAGCTCAATAAAGGGCATCTATGGAAAAAAATAAAAATCCAAAAAACCAGTTACAATGATTTTTAATGGGAAAAGGTGGAAAACCTTCCCCATAAGATTAGGAACAAGACAAGGATGTCCACTTATGCCACCACTATTCTACATACTACTAGAGGCGCCAGCCAGGGCAATTAGGCAAGAAAAAGAATTAGAAGGTATTCACTCTAGAAAGGAAAAAGTAAAATTGTCTTTATTCACAGATGTCATTTTATTATATTTAAAACACCCTAAGGAATCAACCAAAAAACAATTAAAACTAATAGTAAGTCCAGCAAGGTTGCAGAATCCAACATCAATATATAAAAATCAGCTGTGCTTCTCTATATTTGCAAAGAACAAATGGAACAGGAGACTGAGAACAATTCCATTTACAGCAACAACAAAAAGTAAAATACTTAGGAGAAATTTAATGAAAGAAGTTCAAGATTTGTGCACGGACAACTACCAAACACCACTCACAGAAATTAAAGAAGACCCAACTAAACAGAAAGATGTTCCATGTTGACACATTAGAAGGCAATACTGTGAAATGGCAATACTCTCTAAACTGATCTACAGATTCAACACAATTCCTAGCAAAGCTCCAGTGGTCATCTTTGCAGAAATCAATGGGTGATCCTAAAATTCATACAGAAATGCAAGGGACCCAGCATAGCCAAGACAATTTCGAAAAAGAACAAAGTTGGAACTCTCATACTTGCTGATTTCAAAATTTACTACAAAGCTACAGTAATCAATCAAATGTGGTCCTGGTATAGGAAAAGACATACAGAGCAATGTAACAAAACTGTGAGTCTATAAAAATCCTTACATTCATGGTTAAAGGATTCTTGACAAGTGTGCCAAGACAAGTCAAGGGGGAAGGAAGAGGCTGGGCCACAAATGGTTGACTAGAAGAACCAATGGGTGTTCACATGCGAAAGAACAAAGCTAAATTCCCATCCCTGCTACACACAAAAATCAGGGCACCTGGGTTGCTCAGTGGGTTAAGTGTCTGCCTTCAGCTCAGGTCATGATCCCAGGGTCCTGGGATCAAGCCTCATGTCAGGCTCCCTGCTCAGCAGGGAGATCTCCCTCGGCCCTTACGCACCCTCTCCCCGTGTTCATGGACTCTTCTCTCTCTGTCTCAAATAAATAAAATCTTAAAAAAAAAAATTAACTAGAATGGATCATAGCACTAAAAGTAAGAGCTGAAAACTGTAAAGTTCCTTAGAAGAAAACAGAGGCATAAATCTTCACAACCTGTGATCAGGCAATGGTTTCTTAGCTAAGACAGCAAAAACACAAGCAACAAAAAGAAAAATAAACTGGACTTCATCAAAATTACAAGCTTGAGTGCTTCACGGGACACCATGAGTAAAGTGAAAAAACTACCCACAGAGTGGGAGAAGATATTTTTAAACCATGTGTCTGTTAATGGGCTTGTATCCAGACTCTCTGAAAAACTTGACTACTCAACAATGAAAAAGATGAATAACACAATTTAAAAATGGGCCAACAATCTGTATAGACATTTCTCCACAGAAGATACACATACGAACAACAGCCACATGAAAAGATGCTCAACATCAATAGTCATTAGGAAAATGCAAACTAAAACCACAATAAAATACAACTTCACACCCACCGGGTCGCCTACGATAAAAAAGATGGAGAATAACAGGGTTAGTGAGGATGTGGCACACTTAGAAGCCTCACACATTGCTGGTGGGAATATAAAAGGGGGTAGGGGCTTTTGAACACAGTTTGGCAGTTCCTCAGACTTAAACAGAGCTCGTATGAACCCAGCGTCACTCCTGGGTGAGAAATGAACTCTGATGTCCACCCCCAAGACTTGTACACAAATGTTTACGTCAGCATTATTGACCGTAGCCACGAGGGTGGAAACAACCTCATGTCCGTCAGCACATGAATGGATACACAAAATGTGGTCCATCCGCACCACAGATACTGCTCAGCCATAAAAAAGAACAGAGTACTGAAACGTGCCATCACGTGGATGGACCTAGAAAATGGTACAACAGATAGAAGAAGCCAGCCAGAAAGTCCGCATATATGGTTCAATTTATGTGAAACATCCAGAAGAGACAAATCTCCAGCGACAGAAAGATTAGTGGTTGCCAGGGGCTGGGGATGGGAAGGCAGTACTAATGGGTACAGAGCTTCTTTCTGGAGTGGTTAGAACCTCGGGGATAAGATCGTGGTAATGGCTGCACGACTGTGAATATACTAAAAGCTACTCAATTGTACACTTGACATGGGTGAATTTTATATGTTAACTATAATTCAATGAAGCCATTATTAAAAAACAAATAAGCAGATACACAATAAAAGAAACCTGTGCTTTCTCTGCTCTTTCCAAATCTAAGGGTTTAAATCTCCAGTATTTTCTCCTTATTCAGCTAAATGTTAACAGACTTAGAGCATGCTAGAAGATATTGAAGTTTATATTAATATAAAATAATACTAATAAAAACTTCAATGGAAAAAATACACTTTAAGGTCTAGTTTACCTGTACTCTAAAAAGTAACCACGTAATTCAACAAATATCTTGTATTCATTATGCTGATTCAATTAATACCTGAATTTTTACAAGTGAGTAAAAATTTACATAGTCAGAAGCTTCTAATTGGAATCCATGGCAGATTTAGTGAAAACATTCATTATTAAACTCATAAATGATGATCCTTCACCTTGATAGCCTAAATAAAATTGGGGGATCAAAAACTTCTATCTACCTGCTGAAACACACACACACAGAGATTGTTTCAGAGGAGTTTCATGAATTACACGGACAAATAAGAAATATTTCTATTTAAGAATATGTATCCATACCATTAAAAAAAGTTGACCTTTCTGTCTTATGGCATAAAAATGTTTTACTTAGCCAAAAACAAAATCAATTAAGAATAGACATAAAAATGCCTGTTTTAATTAACCTTGCCATACATGACCACCACCAGGAACTAGACTTAACAAGCTGGTTGACAGATATATTCAACCATACCAGCACAGCTCAGGCAACTCGACTAATTGACGGGAAATCTTTTTCCAGTCCTAAAGCAAGATGAGGCACAGGGATGGGATACTCAACCCCTGTGTGGAAATACCACTTTGTAAGTCAGGCCAAAAGTAGTGCCCATCACCTTCAGTCCTAGGGACCCCTGATGAACTTGGCTTGAACCTTGCACATGCAGCAAATCATGTAACCCCTGTGGAGGTGCAGCACCCTTTTCTCTTTATTTATACTCCACAGTGTTCTCTAAAGAAGCTAAATTGCTGAGTTTTGGTTCATCTATTAAAAAAAGGTAATGAGGGTAGTATGTGTATACAAAAATTTGTACAGAAGAGCTCCTAATGGTCCAAGAAGTGGAAACACCCAAATGGCCATTGTTTATCCAAACAAAATGTAGTGTCCCCACACCGTGGAGTACTATTTGGTCATAGAAAGGAATGAAGTACTGATACATGCTATAACACAGACGATCCTCGAAAACACTGTACAACAATTAAGAATAAAGACCAAGAGAGAAAGAAAGAAAGAAAATGATGGGTTACAGTGACAGAAGACAGACGTGAGGACCACGTATTACATTCCATGAATGCAATGTAAAATGTCCACCACAGGCACGCTGACAGAGACAGAGAGTAGATAAGTGGTTGCTGGAGGGCTGGGAATTGAAGGGTGTCAGCTAAAGGAGACAGGATTTCTTCGGGGGATAACGAAAATGTTCTACAAATCAAATGTGGTGATGGTTTGCACAACTCTGTGAATATACCGGAAGCCATTGAATGATACCCTTGTAATGAGTAAACTGCATGGCTTGTGAATTACATCTCACAAAGAAAGCTGTTTAAGAGAAACGAAGCCACTGGCTCAAACCCCTAGGGTCACGTTCTAGTTCAGTCTGTGTTCAACAGGGTCCCCGCTCACCTGCAGTTTGGAAGTCAATCTCAATAGGATTGGAGAGACTGGTGGCTGCTTCTCGCCACAGGCTGCCCCTGACAGGAGACCAGGCTGTCACCACGCAGCGGTACAGCCCCGCGTCGGAGACCTGAGTCTGGTACATTCGGTATCGAAATTCATCTTCCTGCACTTTCTCTAACACGACGCCATCCACCCGTGATGCATCTGTCCAATTCTCCAGCTTCACCACAGAATCCTGGTCCAGGGAGATGATGTACTTGGTTTCATTGGGACTGGAGAGGTCCCCCACAGGCTTCTCCGCGGTGATGAGAACAGAGTAGCGTGGTGATTTAATATTCTTGGAAGACACTTTGCAAGTCATCTCAAATGTATTTCCTGCGGCAAAGAAAGGCTTCGGCTGCCTTGCCTTCACCACGAGCACAGAATCTGGAAGGAAGTACCAGAAAGAGGTGATTCCCAACAGGACTAGTGAAAATGGATATGCATCTGAAAGCACAATGACACGGAAATTGGAATTTATTTGCAAATTGCTGCACAATAGCACTTAAGAAAATCTGGAGACTCAGAAAGAAAATCACGTGTATCTGTAAGCAGGCTACAAACCACCCCGCTGGATGAAGCAGAACAGTCTGAAATGATTTAATGGGTGTGAAAGAATCCGGCAGACTGCTGGGATCCTTAAGGATGTGAGGCAGGACTCACGGTTCATGACTAGGAGGAGATGCGCCAGAACCCAACTCCCAAGTCCGGCCCTAGACCATGCCAAGACCTCTCCCTGATGTTCTGCTGGGGAAAGTGCAGGGATAGTCTGCTTGGAAGATCAGGGGAGGGAGATATGGGTTCTTTCTGTTAAATCTATATGACAGTCACAATACAGAACAGATTGTGGGTCAGGGGAATGGAACACACACCTGTCCGTCAATGATTTCCACAGAGAGGACATTTTAACATTTTGAGCAAGTGTCCATGGCTACGTTAACTTTAGGTTTAGGTATGTTACCCCCGCTTTTCTGTGAAAAAAGAAATCCCTAAGCATATACACATTAGAAGCCATCTATATTCTAATGGCTCACTGTCAGGCACTTGGAAGGTACTTAAATATTTGTTGAATGGATGAATAAATGAATTAAACACAGGCTTTTTATCCTTTAATAAGATTATTAATTCTATAATCTGTCTCATTATAAAACAAAATTTTTACACTAGGTTTGGTAGGAATAGCTGTTCTGCCAAACCTATTAAGCAGAACATGTATGTCGGAGTGTCTCTCCATGCTCACGGATGCCTGAGGTTCCACTGAGCCCCCTACATTCTTTCCTGATTCTCCTGTGAGTTTGGTAATCCATCCCTTCACTGAACAAGTACTAAGTGAGAGCCTCCCGTATTCCAGGCACTGGGAATGCCACAGTAAACAAAGCATACAGAAGTCCCTCCCTTTAGGGGCGCCTGGGTGGCTCTGTGGGTTAAAGCCTCTGCTTTGGCTCAGGTCATGATCCCAGGGTTCTGGGATCGAGCCCCGCATCGGGCTCTCTGCTCCACAGGGAGCCTGCTTCCTCCTCCTCTCTCTCTCTCTCTGCCTGCCTCTCTGCCTACTTGTGATCTCTGTCAAATAAATAAATAAAATATTAAAAAAAAAAAAAAGCTTTAAAAAAAAAAAAAGTCCCTCCCTTTATATGCTAGTGAAGGAAGATGAACACAGCAGGGAACACAAATGGCAGGGTTAGATGGTGATATGCTTGAGAGAATAAAGCAGGGAAAGAGGAGAAAAAGAATGTGGGGGGGGGGGGCAGGGAGAGACATCATAATTTTACACAGAGTGGCCAGGGATGGCGTCCCTTGTGAGGCATCAAGGAGCTGCGAAGGTGAGGGAACGAGCCCTGTACCCCTGTGGGGAGCAACTATCTAGGCAGAGGGAAGAGCGGGCAGGAAGCCGAAAGCAGAGGTCTGCCCAGCATGCTGGAGGCACTATGGGCAAGGCGGAGGGGCTGAAGAGGAGTGAGCCTGGGGGAGAGTTCTGCATGCGGTCCGAAGATAAGGGGAGCTAGATGCCACAGGGCACGCAAGGCTACCAAGAGGACCCTGGGTTTTGCTTTGAGTGAGATGCAAAGTCTTTGCAGGTTAGGGCAGAGGAGTGTCATCATCTGACATTTTAAGAGGCTGCCCCAGCTGCCATGTGCATGGGCGGGAGCAAGGAGAACAGTCAGGAGGCAGTGATGTGATCCAGGCAGGAGGTGGCGGTGGCTGGCTAACAGGGAAGCGTGGCCGGGGCAAGACTCTGAGTCCCCGGGAAGGAAGAGGAATTGAGGATGAAGGTTTTGGGCTGAACAAGTACAACGAAGGTGCCAGAGAAGGCCAAAAGGAGACCAGAAGCGCCATTCTGAACGGGAGTTGGAGATGCCCGTTAGACAAGCGGAGGTGTCAACGAGGCAACAGGGTGCTGCATCTGGCATTCTGCGAAGGAGTCTGGGTTAGAAATATACATTTGGGAGTTCCGGGTGTGTAAGCAGTGTTTCAATTCATGAGGTTAGAAGACATCACCAAGAGAGGGAAGTCAACTAGAGAAGAAGTCCGACAACTATGTCTGGAGGCAGTCCCAAGTCTCAGGCTCAGGAAATGAAAGATCCAACAAAGAACGTGGAGAAGGAGTTGCTGTGAGGTGGGAGGAAAGCTCGGGGAAGGGGCGCCCCACAGCCAAGGTATTTCTGGGAGGAGGGAACGACCACCTGCATTAAATCCCGCTAAGTAAGATAATGAACCACGGGATTTTGCAGGATGTCAGTCACTACTGATCTTAACACGGGGACCAGGGGCCGAAGTCTGGTCAGAAGCAGGCGCCAGAAAGAAAAGGAAGAGAGAAAGCGGAGACGCTAAGTATAGACAAATCAAACGCTTTGGCTATAAAAGGAAAGAAAGAGCAATGGCTGGGGGCAAACGGCTTTGGGGAAGGGGAAGACAGAGGGAGAAGTAAAGTGAAAATTACTTTACAAAATACAAAAGCAGGAACAGGTGTTTAGAGGCCAACAGGAAAGGTCCAGAGAAGACAGGGAAATTGATGACATAAGAGAGACAGGCCTCGTGCTCGACCAGTGAGAGGGCCTGGCCTTTGCTAGGACACAGGCTGCGGGCAACCCTGTAGAAATTCTCTTTAGGGAGAGAGAACCCAGGACCAACAGCTGAGGGTAAGGCTGAGAGAGAAGGTTTTCAGTCCGGGAAGGTGGTATGCAATAATCGTTTTGGAGAGCAGGGAAGTAAATAGATTATGGAAATGCAGAATGATTGCCAGGCAGCCACGAGAACCCATTGACAGAAACAATCACAGACTTAAAGTGAAGCCAGTCAACACGTTTAAATGTTTTTATCCAACTACAAATGTAGGTAGGCAGGTAACAGAAGGTTGACTTTGGATGGCCTTGTGGTCTGGCCAGAGTGTAATGCAAAATTAAGTGGGGCAAGGGAGACTGGGGTGCAGGGGGTTGTTATGGCCAGGAATCTAAGCGGCATGACTGCCTGTCTAGTCCTCTTTTCCACCCCTGGACATAATCTAAGAACGGAAGAGGGTGCTAAAATGACACGGGAACGGTGCCTGGGTGGCTCAGTCATTAACTGTCTGCCTTCGGCTGGTAGGTCATGATCCCAGGGTCCTGAGACTGAGTCCTACATCAGGATCACTGCTTGGTGGGAAGCCTGCTTCTCTCTCTCCCACTCCCCCTGCTTGTGTTCCCTCTCACTGTGTCTCCCTGTGTCAAATAAATAAATAAAATAAGTCTTTAAGAAAGAAAAGAAATGACACGGGGCAGCAGGCACAGACTGGACTGCCCTGGACAGCTGGTCCAGCTACGTGAGAGAGAAATGGAGGCCAACACAAGGCGGTAGGGTTCATGGTGGGCTGCAGGGGTGACGCTGGAGGCGTACAGGAGTGATCTAGAAAAACAGACGGTATGTTTAGAGAAGAGGATGCATGGAATTGAGAGCATGGAGGGCTTTCAGCTGTCACAACTGATATGGTCTACTACAGGGTGTGAGACGGGAGAAAATGACCAAACCAGAGGGAAGACAAGATGACTCAAGCGGAGGATGGGGGACCGAGAAGGAGACGTTGATCTTCCCCAGGGTTCCCAGCACCGGCTGCTCGGGAGAACTGGCTTAAAACTTCCAAAGCCCGGGGGCGTCTGGATGGCTCAGTCAGGTAAGCGTCCAAATTTTAGTTTCTGCTCAGGTCACGATCTCAGGATCGTGGGATAGAGCCTCGCACAGGGATCCGCACTTGGCTGGAGTCTGCTGGAGATTCTCCCCCCACCCCCCGCCCCGTTCCTCTCCCCATCTGAGTGACCTGCTCACTCACTCACAGACACACATACATGCGTATGTCCATAAAATGTTAAAAAGAAAAAAATCCCAACGCCCAAAGCTGTATACACCCTCAGACCAACTAAGATAGACCCTCTGGTGGGACTCAAGCTTCAGTGTTTTTTTTAAAGCTCCTCAGATAATCATGAGGTGCACGGTCCGAATGTGGGCCAGCATTGTGCGTGGAGAGAAACTACAAGTCAGCGAGAGCACCAGAGAGCACGGCTGTGACACAGAAGTTAACCACTTCCCCGAGGGAATGAGGAGGACCCAGGAGTCCAGTCAGTGGAGAGGGGCACGAGCTGATGAACAGGTCCTGCTGTATGAGGAGAGTGGGAAGGAAACCCCTCTACTCAGGAGACCCCAGGGCCGACAGTGGCCTCAGCGGGGAAGCGAGGTTGGTCATGTTTACTGTGGGAAAGAGCAAGGAAGGTTCCAAGCTGAGTGTCAGGCAACAGAAGATTCTGCTGATTCCCAGAGAGCCCTGTTTGGGGTTGGGGACAAGGAGAGGGTGGCAATCAGTCAACTGAGGCATGTCGAGGGGCATGTGGTACTTCACATCCAGGGGCACAAGGGGGACCTAGGAGGCCTGGGCTTCCTGTCGTGCTGGACTTAACAAGTCTGATGTCCCAACACAGTGCTCCGAGGATCAAGAGGAGATACAGCAAAGAAACCGTTTCCCTTGAGTTCTTATCACCCCTCTCCAGAAACAATTTTTCTGATGGGGTGACCGGCACCTCAGGGGTATGTGCAATAGTCTGGGCCCCCGAGCCTTACCCCCTACCCCCCGTTTGTGGCACTGCACTCAGCAGGAACTCCCAGACATGAACACACCCCCAAGGCCCAAGAGCAACCCGGCAGAGCAACAGTGACAAGGACTGTGGGCACCGTCGAGACGATCATCTAGCAGCCACCAAGCACCAGCTCTCTCCCTGGGACTGAGCCTTCACTGGCGTCAGCATCTCAAAGGGGTTCATGCTGTTTTTACAGCAGTAGTCACCTGAGCTTGCATTTTCTTGGATTCCTAGCAGGGAGACCCAGCATATAAAACCACACAGTGGGGCGACGTGGGCCACAACAAAAACCCCGAACCTCAGCCAACAAGAATAAAGCGCCCACCTTCAGATGCCCAAAATATGGTGACGGGTTTGGAGAAGACATCTTTGCTCTTCACCCAGCTGTCGTTACGCTGTCTGGTCCACGCAGACACAACACAGTAATAATTGCCTCTGTCTTCCTCTGTAGTCCTTTGGATTCGGAAACTGAACGTGTCCGTGTGCTCCTTAGAAAAAATGAAGTCTCCGTCCTGGGCACGCTGCTTGCTCCGGTCCCCATACTTGAGTGTCCAGTCCCCGTTCATGACCGCCAGGAGCTCGCTGGCCACCACGTCGTCGCTGCGCCGGTTCACCCTGTAGTACCAGGACACGGTGAAGCGGACGCTGGCCTCCGAGCTCTTCACGTCCACTATCCGGCACTCCAGCTCCGTGAGGTCGTCTGAAAACTCAGGGACTTTCGAAGCATTCAGGTACACTTGGTAGTCTGGTTCTGAACAAGAGAGGTGCCAGGATTAAAACAAAACAAAACAAAACCCCCAAAAATCAGACAGCAGCACACTAAGAATGAGCAGAAGGAACAAAGCAAGCGCTACTCTTGTCCAGACAATCAAACGCCTGTCCTACTAACTACAGTGATGGAAACGGAAGTTTATGGAAAAACTCATACAACATGGCACCACCGTGGTCCCCAGGACACCTTCCAAGGCCAAAGCCAAATATCGGCAATCCGAGTCTGGTCCTTTCCATAGGGTTGGGAGCTGCCGTCAGTGACCCCGGGGGTTAGTCCTCTGAGAAGGATCTAAGATGCTCAGTGCTCACACTCCACCAGGGTTTTGTGTAGAATGCCAAACAGAGCCCACAGACCTTCAAAGCCACCTGCTAGAGCAGCACAGGAAAACCCCATCCAGAGTACATACCAGCACTTGAGGCCAGTCCCCACCCAGTGGTATGCAATAATCGTTTTGGAGAGCAGGGAAGTAAACAGATTACGGAAATGATCTGAGCTCCCGGCATCCCTGGCCAGGCTCCAAAGGCAAGGCCCTCGGGTCATCATTCCCCCTGCCGATTCTCATTCTCACCTTCCTGGTCCTCTGACTTTTTCAGCTCAGTCTGTGCTCAGTGGTCAATAAACAGCCATCCTCGCACTCCCCGAGATGACATCTCTTCGCGGCCACACATAACCCTCTCACACAATTCTCCAACCCTGAAGCTGGCTCCCGCGGATACCGGCTCCAGTAAAGCCCGCTCCCTTAGGACCACCCCACTCCCCTGCCCAGGACAAATTCTGACAGGGGTGCAAGGAAAGCCAGCCCTCTCCTGGCGTGCTCTGCGGCCGTCGCAGCCCGCTTCTCTTCACTTGTGTGGAAACCCCTTCTTCCTCTGACATTCCCTGCACCTGTTTCATCCGTTTTGGGGCCTCTACATTTCTGTCTTCGCAGACCCCTAGGCCTTCCTCCATGCTTGCCAAGAACTGGTGTTGGAACCTCTCTGTCGCCTTCCTCCCTGTGTCCCCACCCCCTCCCCAGGTCATTTCCAAAGACCTGAGGAACTCCAGCCCCCATACCGTGTTACACCACTGTGGTCACCTACCAGCAGTGTCCTTCTCTCTTGACCACCCTGCAAACTTCCACTCATTCTTCAATGTAACCTCCTCTGGGGTCCCCTCCTAGGTCCCCAGAGCATGGCCCCCTTTCTCCATGCTCCCACAAGCCGTGGAGGGACACTTGGTCAGCAGCAGCCCCTCCCTGTTGGGTCCCCAAGTTGTAAATACAGTCTTGTATGCAGTAGGCACTCGGTCAGTGTGTGCTGCCTGGCTTTTAGGGAAAGCTACATTTTTCTCTTACGGCACATGGCCTACTAGAACATGATTTCTCCCTGAACAGAACTTTCCATCTGCCACCTCTATCTTTATTCCCAACCCCTCAACCAGTTTTGTTTTATTTAACATTGCTTTTATTTATGACTCATTTGGATTACAAACTGCTGAGGTCAAGGAACGGTTCTTTTGTGATTTACGGTTCTAATAAAATGTGTAACATCGTGACTTCTCTAAGAATGATTCAGTGGCCAGGAAATGGAGAGAACTCAAAATCCCACCTCCTTCAAATGTTGTCCTCACGAGCATTTAGTGCCCCGAGTGTGGTCCCCACGGCATACATGATAGTCAAATCAGCGGGCCCCAGCTGCCACCAGGAGCCTGCAGAGTCATGAGGTGGACACTGTACAGGGACACCACGCACTGCTGGAATGTTCCCCTGCCTTCTTCCCCAGCAGGTGAGCGTGCCAAGGCTGTACAGCTCAGGGGTGTCCTGCCTCCTGGCCAGAGGGTTAGCACCCCACACTGCTTCTGAGGTGACACCGTCTACGGGATAAATACCACCGAAATGCCTTGACGCCATCACGTGCAGAAGACAAGGTGCTCCCCATGACCCCGCATCTCAGGCTTTAGACCCTTCTCTCCTGGAGAGCAACCCAAGGGCAGGCAGGACACCCAGGTTCCTCCCACGTGGCAGGGACACCGCGGGCTGGCTGTGCATGGAGCACAATGGCACCCCTCCATCAGGGCTGGCCGGGGATGCCACACCATCCCAGGCGCTCAGGACACAGCGGCGGCTCCCACTGCCACTCACGGAGCCCACCTCCTGTGCGGAGCACATTACGGAGACCCTTCCCGTGCTCCCGTTACCCTGAATGACAACCCGAAGCCGTGAAGAACAATGGTGAAGAGCCAGGGACCTGGAGCCAGACTGCTGGGATCCGGCTCAGCCGACCACTTGCTGTGTACTCAGGCACATTCCCTCACCTCTCTGGTGCGTCACTTGAAAAAACAGAGGGAGTAACAGTAACCAGCTCACAATGCGGCTGTGAGGATTAGGAGTCAAAACATACAGGGGTGGGACGCCTGGGTGGCTCAGTTGGTTAAGCAGCTGCCTTCGGCTCAGGTCATGATCCCAGCGTCCTGGGATCGAGTCCCACATCGGGCTCCTTGCTCAGCAGGGAGCCTGCTTCTCCCTCTGCCTCTGCCTGCCATTCTGTCTGCCTGTGCTCGCTCTCTCCCCCTCTCTCTGATAAATAAATAAAATCTTTAAAAATAAATAAATAAATAAATAAATAAATAAAAAACATACAGGGGTGCCCAGCTGGCTCAGTCAGGAGACTATGTGCCTCTTCATCTTGGGGCTATAAGTTTGAGCCCCATGCTGGGTGTAGAGATTACTCAAAAAAAAAGTACTTACACATGAAAGTGCTTAAACTAGTGCCTGGTACATGTCCGTATGTGTATATTCACACACATATATACACACATGCATAGTTATCTGTGAACTGCTGTTCACCATCCGAAGCTTGGGAGAGTCAGTCACATGCTCATACAGCTCAAAAGTGGCAAATCTGAACCCGGTGCCATGCACCTCCTATCACCTTTCAAGCATTGCTGCACCTCAGAGATGGGCCAAGCTCCCTGTCTTCTGAATTCTTTATTTTCTCCCACCACTGACTGGCTCATGACCTGGAGCAACACAGAGTGCCATGACTGGCAGTGACAGGGCTGTGGTCTGCCACCAGGGATTGGACCCAGGAAGACCACGCCCCAGAGGCCATCCTCTCAGCCTGGATGACCAGCACCATCCAAACGGCCAGGAGGCAACCTACGAGATTTCCCTTCTGTCTCATCGGTCACCAGCTCTTAGGAAGAAATCCCTCGGTCCTTCAGGGTTTACTTCCTTCCCCTGAGCATAATCCTCTGAAGTGGCAGTTTGAAAATTAAGGCTGTCCAAGTTAGCAAAAAAGATGATAGAGAAGCGGTGACCTCAGTGGTCAGACCATGGGACACACGGAGGTGGCGGGCAAACCAGCTCCCGCACCATCCACCTGAGCAGCTCTCTATATACCCTCTCCTCCTATACCGTGGCCTGGAAACACCCAGGGTGCACTCCCTGGACCAGAACCCAGATGCTCCGCTTGGTTCTTCCTTAGGCTCAGACCCTAACACAGGCACAGAGTGGGCTTCTAGGCATCTCGGTTTCATGCTTCCTTGGCATCACCAGAACAACTGTACCCTAATCCCCTCGCTCCCCACCTGCCTCTGCCAATGCGCATGTGCATGCACACACATGTGTGCAGGTATACAAACATGTGCACGCACCCACACATGTATGCACCCACATGTGCAGGTATACACACGAGCACATGCATGTGTGCATATACACACGCGCATACATTCACACTCGTACATGCATGCACACGTGCGCAATTCACTCATTCATGCATGCATGCACACATGTGCACGTATACACGCGAGCACACATTCACACACTTATACATGCATGCATGCGCACACAAGCACATATTCCTTCCTACACAGGCACACTGGTTCACATGCACACACACATACACATACACACAAGCACACATCCATACACACGCACACAGCTGACTCCCACTCCAAACAGACACGGCCAACTCCTCCTCCTAACTCCTCAGCCACTCTTCCTGCTGCCACACCCAGCACTCACTCTGGTGGTCACTTCTGCTAGAAATGTGTGCCATCCCCAACTCTCCACTCTGAGGGTCCCTAGCTCTCACACGGCTCCCATTCCGAGACTTGTGCACAGGAGATGATTTATAAATAATCAGTGAACAGAAGTGGGGACTTCATGAACACCATCCTCATCTGGGCTCTCTTTGCCTCCAGCCAAGACGATGATAACCGCCCAACACAAATCTAGGCAGACACAGTTATCAGGTCACCTGCACAATAAACCTCCCGTGGCTTTTCTTCCCACCTCCTGAGTAAGAACACGCTCCCCAGTCTGGCCCACAAAGTGCTCCTCAGTGTGAGTCTAACTCATCTGCCCAGCCTCACCGCCTCCTGCCTTCTGACACATACTCTACGCCCCACTGAGCCCACAGCTCTCACCATTCCCTCACCACCCCTATGGTTCCTGGTTTTCTGCCTCCCTTCCCGCTGTTCCTTCTGCCTCAGCACCTGGGACACCCGCCCAGTTCGTTGCTGAACAGAAGACTGAACAGACTCTCCCATTCTACTCCAGCCTCTCTTCCTCCAAGTGAGTCTGTTTAAACCCTATGGTTCCAAATACAGAGAAAGGTGAGCGCAGCAGGGTCATGGTGTATGCGCCTCTAGTGATAGGAACGATAGCATGGCAGGAGAGGAGAAGCCCTTCGCTGACTGATGTCTTATTTTCTGTTCAGTCAGTATAGACTGAATCCCAGGCCCCCCAAAGGGAGGATTTTTGTTTGTTTGTTTGCCTTAATGCAAAGGCAAACAAAAATCAGTGGGTTCTTGGCTTGGGAACTCATAACGCATAGGTTCCAGGGATTTAAAGGATGTTTGAAGGTCATCTGGACCACCCACCAGCCTTCCAGGTCGACTTTGGTCTTGTACTGCTGGAGAAGCTGTGGCTCCACTATGTCCCAATGGCAGGAGTACAGGGGGGTTCTTCTTTGGTTTTTGTTTTACTGCACGTGTAGACATTTTCCCTTATTGTTGTTTTACAATTTTAAAGATTCTGTTTGGAAACTGCCTGTTCCTTGAACTCCATCAGGCACGGACGTCTCTATAGGATATAGTGTTTCCTACTTAACGGAGAATGCCTGCTTCGAATTTACCTGTCATTATCTCTACTGTGTGCTCAACAAATCTTCACCCTACCACCCACCTGGCTTCCTGCTCTCTAAGGATTTTATCTGAATGCTGTCTTGAACTTTGATGATTATTGTATATATGTCTTGTGGACCTTCTATAGGACTCTTCCTGGGGTCAGTGACCCCCTACTTAAGTCATCTGTATGTGCTATGCCTGCAATGCCTTATACGTAAAAGACATTAACACGCTTGCTGAATTGGAGTAAATTTAATATTTTGCATAAAAATGCTCATTTTTGGCATAAGCATTTCATCACTACTGATTACCGCTATATCCTGCTTGATCTCATCAAGAAATCAGCTAAGAATGCAATGGTGGTTAGATTCAAAAAATGCTTATCAGTTAAGGATGCATACTAAAGTACTTAATGTCCAAATGACATGTGTCTGGGATATGCTTTAAATTCTTCCAGAAGAAGAAAAAAGAAAATATGGGGTGTGTGTGTGTGTGTGTGTGTGTGTGCGCGCGCGCACATGTTTGTGTGTGTCTGCATGAGGGAGGAGAGATGAAATAAGATTCACAGAACACTGGTAATGATTGAAGCTGGTGCTTCTTTCTACTTCTGTGTTAGTTTTTTTTTTTTTAAATTTATATTCTAAAAAGTAAAAAACAAAACAAAACAAAAAACCAAAAACACAAACAACTCACCCACATTGCAAGCCCTTTCACAGAATACGGAGACCAGTCTAACCATGACATCCTCATTTCTACTCTTAGAAATAAGGGTCTACTCCCTAATCTGGCTCCAGGATGCTGTCTGCTTATATATATGCCACCTCCTGAAGCTACAGCCTCCAACACTACAGCCCTCTCCCCACACCCTGCCCAAAGAAAGACTTGGTTTTTCTAATACGGGTCATCACATTCCCATGTTAAAACTTTCAAAAACAGTGAAAAGCTGTCAGAATCCTTGGCTAATTCAGTAAAGCAGATACTTTGTGGCGACTGTGTGCAGAGACCTGCACTGGAGGTTTTCACATAGACTGCCTCCTTCTTCTCTCACAGAGATTCCACAAGGATGGTATTAGCATCATCCCTGTTTGACAATGACAGTTACAGCAGCTGGCATTGACTTGGGGGCTTCCTACATGCCAGGGGCCGTGCTGTACACTTTCCTTGCTTCTCACTTAACCACCATTTGACAGAGGCACCTGGGTGGCTCAGTCAGTTAAGCGTCTGGATTTGGCTCAGGTCACGATCCCAGTGTCCTGGGACGGAGTCCCGCATCCGTAGGGGGCCTGCTCAGTAGGCAGCCTGCTTCTCCCTCTACCTGCTGCTCCCCTGCTTGTGCTCATTCTCTCTCTGACAAATAAATAAAATCTTAAAAACAAACAAAACAACAACAACAAAACCAACCTTATGACACAGGTATGATTTTCATGTACATTTCTTAAATGGGGGAAAAAAAAACAACAACAAAGCAAAACAAAACCCAAAACCCAGAGGTGTCAGGTCGGAAGCCTAGCATCTTGCACAGCGCATGTGAGCAGAATGATGGCGTGGGTCCCACCAGCACCAAACTGCACAACCCCCTTACACACCCAGTTATTAACGCTTTCTCAAAGCCGACTCCATCCCAGAAGGCGAGAGTGGTAATCACAGCCGAGGCACTAATCCTGAACTGTGTACAACAGGGCCCTGTTCTAACACCCGCTTTGAAGCTTCGTTAACTTGGGAGAGCTCATCAGAGGAGCAGGCTGCATGCCCAACTTAGAGGAAACCAGGAGAGGGCAGGCCCTTGTCTCTGCTGATCCCGGTTCTACTCTCTTGAACCAGGCGGGTACGCTCCATAGCTGAGCAAGTGGACTTGCTGTCAGAGTTGCTACTCTCATCATTTGTAGAACAATTAAGTGTTCTCTCCAGCTTAAACAGACAAGGCTATAAAAGCCTGTTGTTTGGGGGAGACACTTTTCCCCACCTGAGTTGAGCCTTTCTGATGAGGTTGTTTTCAGCATTCACCATTTCAGAGGAAACAGCAGTATCATTCGGACAACCCTAGTGCAGTTCTCTCTTCATCCTCACTCAGTGCTCCCAGAGGAGGAGTGAATTCCCAGGTCTGGGAGCAGGGGCAGAAACGGGGCTGGGTGTGGTCAGCCCAGCCCCTTCTCCTTGGGAGCAGCTGCTTCCAGAACACACACCCCTAGTCCCTCCATGCCTTGAGACAGACTTGCATGTCTTAGTTAGGTAAGAACCTGGTTGCAGAAGGGTATGCTACATACTGACCCTGACTTCCCCCAAACGCCAATGTCATTATCACCACCCTGCGAAAGTACAGAGACTTCGGGTGCCAGGCACTATGCTAAGCACTTCATATGCATTCTCCCATGGAACCAAGGAAACCAAAGCCACACACCCAAGCTAACACGCCCAGAAAGCAGTAGGCCAGGACCCCAGGACTTGCCCACTGCTACTCTGCCTTCTGAGATAACTGCGGACAGAGAGTTGATAAGAGCTGCCGGTAAGGTTCTGCAGATCTGAACCTTATCTCCTATGGATGGCACAGGACTCTGAAGTCTCTACCAAGTACTGAGCAGATTAGCAGCTCCTTTTAAAGAAAAATAATTACCTTCCTCACTGGTACACTGCTGGAAGAGGGGACAGTCCTCTAGTGGGGAAGAATGCAAATCAGGTTCTTAAGACTAAAAAGCCCAACTCAGCTCTGCCTCCTCCTGCTCCTGTAGCTGAAACCCTGGAACGCCCTCCAATTAACACCACAGAAGCCTGGTACTTTGGGCAGAGAGCTCAACCATAAACTGATTAGTATCCAACTCGTGCCAAAGACTCATTTGAGACATCTGATTGCAGAGAGAGATGGCCTACTATGCAGATTAGGTAGCCCTGCCTCCTTAGATTCTCTAGTTTTAGCCCTAGACTAAATTGGATCGACACAATGCAACGTTTGTCCTCCATGGTAACTCAGCTTCTTACAGAAACTCCTTCACACACTCAAGATTTACGCCCTCAGCTTTTATAGAGAGTGGATATGAGAAACGTCCATTTAAACAATCACTCAGAGCCTTTCATAAAAGAACAGTTGAAAGCACTGTCCATTATGTTACCCAATGCCCTTAAATAAAAAAAGCGCATGATAAATTCGGTGCCAACACAAAGTTTGGCTCTCCCGGTTTCCTTCATCAGAGGTGAACCGCGCAACCACGTTTCTCTTTGCCCCAACTCTTCAGAACTTCCGAGGCAAATTCAGCGCTCCAGTGGGGCTAACTAAACGCACCCCAGCCACCTTGCGAGATCTCCTCTTTGATTTGGTTTTATCCCCTTTGATCTTGATTTTATTTTTATGTCTCTTACTTTAAATCGGGCTTCATTTTGCAAGCCAACTGAATTTTTTTTTTCCTCGTGCAAAAGTAGGACATAAATCCTAGTAAAAGAAGCTTTTTCTTACCCTCTACAAAACCGACACCGTCATCCCAGCTGCTGCAAGTGCTCTTGGACTCGCTGGACCCGTGCGTGTCGCTGCCCTGATCTCTGTCTGGTTAACACGATGGAACGTATGAGAAGACCCCAATTAGCTTCGGCTCCCTCATCTGTTCTCTGCACCAACCCCAAGCAAATAAGGACAAGAAAGCCTCCTCTGGGGCTTTGAGGACTCTACGCTCTAGCATTTCAGGAATAAAGTTGATTCCCAAAGCCAAAATGTTTCCACACAAGAGGACAACACTTGGGACAGGCTTGACTTTGGGGCATCATTTTCTAAGTCACTATAAACATTTCTTATGAAATAAAAGAAACAAGCATTCACCATTTGGTATATTCTATTTTCCAAAGACATCTGCAGCTCTGTTTCCAATCCCTCATGCCCTTTTGCTGTGTGACCTTGCCACTCTCTCATTAAGAGATGGGATGGGGTCTCCCTCTGCGTCCCTGAACTTGGGCAGACACCGTGATGGCTCAGACCTGTAGAAAACAGCCAAAGTAACACTGTGCCAGACCCCGGGACAGCTTTCAGCTGGCTGGGCACTTCCACTTCCTGCCTCTTGGAAGCCAGTCACCACCTAAGAAGTGTGACTGTTCCGAGCACAGCATGCTGGGAGAAGTCCAAACCATGTGGAAAGGGCCTGAATGACATGCCATGTGGAGAAGGGGAGAGGGCGGTGGACATGGCATCATGCATCATGAGAATGCCATCCGGAAGAGGATCCCCAGCCGTCCCTGTGTGCCTGAGAGAGGAACCCTGTTGAGTCCTTCCCTAAATCCTGACTGTCAAAATCATAAGCAAAATAAAAATCAGTGGTTTTCAGATGGGAATAGGGGCAGTACCTCACTCATAAGGTTATTGTGGGGATCAGGTATTTAACGTGTGTGCAGCCCTTAGTCCAGGGGCCAGTGTACAGCAAATGTTTGATAAGCAGTAATTATGATTTTTAATCTATCAAGCAGCAAAACTGAAAGTTCTGGATAACACCTGCACAGGAAACCAACTTCCTCCAGAACTCTTTTGTGCCAACATCCCATAATCACATCAGGTAAGATGACCAAATAAGCAGAGTCCTTGGTTGGTCATCTGTCTTCCTGTCTCTTTCGGAAACTTCTCAGTCACCTCCAACAGGCCCCAAGACGCAGGCGGTAATGTACCCACATCCACGTGTATCTGGAGACAATCATGTGGCATCAGGCCAGGCCCACCTATCTTGGCACAGAATTCAGACCTGAGGTCCTGGAGAAAGGTCAGCTGATGGACTCACGCCCGACTCACCTCCTGAACAAGTGTCTGAGCAGCTGTAACAGTGTGAGGCGCAGGGAAGGAGGAGGAAATTTAAGAGGAAGAAAGAAAAACGCGGGTGGTTTCTCTACCGCTTCCACGCCCAGGAGGCTTACCCAGGTGCAAACATCTCTGCACAGTCTGTAAGTTGAATGTGATTGCTTTCTCTGCAGATCTCATCTTCCTATGCACACACTTGCACACTATCCAGGTTTATCTACCCATTCAGCCAACGTTTACCGAGGGCTCATCACGTGCAAAACAGCCGTGCAAGGTGTGGGTTCTGCGCCCCTTCCAGCGGCCAAGGTAAAACCCGCTGCGGACTTTCGCAACAGGGGTGATGGCACTCCACAGGAAAACCAGCAACTGGGTCCTCAGGATCATAATGGAGCCTTTCCCCACAATTTAGTCCCTTTATGTCTTCTCACTCTCTGAAGAACAGAGCCACCAACAAATTCTTTCCATTGAAAAGAGCCCCATTCCCTCCCGGAGCAACCCTTCCGCTTTCTGACAGTCCCTGCGTCTCCCCCGGGCGACGCCGGGATCAATGCACCAGCACTTCAAAGAGGCCCTCACCCTGGAGTGCAGGCAGCGCTTTCTAAAAAAAAAAAAAAAAAAATCCACGGGAGCTGTGATTCTACGTTGGGGGCTGGGGGCGGGGAGGGGGTACCGGGAGCCGGCGCTGGGATTTGACGGCACCGCACAATGCACCGAGCATCAGAGCCGAGAGACAAATTCAGCTCCAGAGATGAAAAATCTTCTTTCGGTGCTGACAACATCTGTTTTATTTTGAAGGTTGCTAAGGAGAGTTCTAGCTGGGCCAGCATTGTTCCAGTTCAGTACTCCATAGCGAGACTCTCGCACAGGGTTCAGACGGCGGGAATAAAAGCTCGTCAGATAAATCCTGCTCCCTTTACTGTGCAGATAGCAAAAAATCACTTTGCTACCAGGGATGATTAACACCCTGCCTGGGCTCACTCGGAATTGGCCATACCTTCTGCTCACTCTCTTTTTCCTCCTCTTCTCCCTGCCCCCTGTCCCCACACTTGCCAACTCCCCCTCTCTGCCAAATAAAGGCTCATTAGGAAGAAACAGACAGCGAAAGGGCCACTAACCCAGGAGTTTATGATGCAGGCATGAGGAAGAGTGACCTGAGAGACGGGGGCGGGGGTCATGGTGGGAGGACACTCAGCACCAGATGATGGAGGAAATGATTTCCTGGCCTTTAAAGGTCTGGGTTACCTACTAACGTCAGAGCGTTGCCAAATACCCACAGAGAGGTCAAGCTCAAAACAGAGGAGTCTCCACCTTTGTAATGGCGTGGGAGGTGAAGCACCCCATTCTCCACTCACCCCTATCCTGCTTAAGCTTACCAGCAAGTCATTATAAGACAATAACAGAAATTATGGGCGCCTGGGTGGCTCAGTGGGTTAAGCCTCTGCCTTTGGCCCAGGTCATGATCTCAGGGTCCTGGGATTGAGTCCCACATCAGGCTCTCTGCTTAGCAGGAAGCCTGCTTCCTCCTCTCTCTCTCTCTGCCTACCTCTCTGCCTACTTGTGATCTCTCTCTGTCAAATAAATAAATAAATAAATAAATAAATAAAATCCTTAAAAAAAAAAGACAGTAACAGAAATTAGAAAGTTGGGCGTGAAGGGCAAGCACTTAGGAAAATAAGGGCCAGGGAAGATGAGAATAAAAGAAAGGCACGATAGTTTCACATATAGACCAAGTTGTTCTAAAGTGAGGGCCGCAGGAGCCAACAGCTGAGAGCCGCTCTGCTCCCCCAACTGGGGACTCGCGGATGACTGAAGGAGCCCACCACGACAGCCTGGGGTGGCAGGAAGGCTTTTCCATTTAACTGGTATCTGCATATAAAATCATTTTGGGATTCCAGGGCCCTCAGGGAAAAAAAAAAAAAAGAAAGAAAAAAACAACAACAAACCACCAAAAACACCACATTCTGTTTACTGAAGGAATTCTCTTTTCTGTTCTGGGCTCTAGGAAAGCACCAGCTCCTGCCAGAGAGCACCTCAGAGTCTAGGAAAAGGAAAGGAAGAATGGAAGTGTTCTCACTCCAACAAAGATCCATTTCAAAGAACCATTCAGCAGGGCCGACCCTGCAAATCTTGACAACAAAAGGAAACTATATCCTCTCAAATGAGGGCATTGAGACAACTGAGTCCACATTATCTAAACATTTCCCTTGCCTGCCAGATTCTATTTCAGCCTGCTTTGCTCCCCACCCCCCGCCCCCCAAGCTTGGGATCTCTCCAGGCTGAAGCATGCTTGTCCTGATGTAAAGGCCAAGATGATGCAAAAAGGCGCAGTGCCCAGAGGAGGGAGGAAAGCCCCAGAGGCTAAGAGCCATCTTCCCAGCCACTCACCTAGCCAGGTCACATCCACGCTGGCCGGGGCAGACCTGGCCTCTGCCACCTTGTGCCAGCTCCTGTTGTGTCCGGGTGCCCAGAGTGCCACGTGGCAGAAATAGTAGCCGGAGTTTTCTTTGCTAACATCTCGGACAAGTAAATGGTAGGAGCGTGCATCCGCATGGCTCAAAGCAATGTGGGGAGAGCTGTGCACCAGGGAATCCCGGTCCAGCCGTGCCAACACGGGCGAACCGGGCAAGATGCTGTCGGGGGACCTGCTGAAGTACCACGTGACCTCGGGTCGGACATCATCTGCTCGGTCTGTTGTGATGTTGCAGGTCAGATCCAGTTCCTTTCCCTCGGCCACAGACACACTCCTGGCCACGGTCGCTCGCAGAACTTGAAGAAAAAAAAAAATACATCTAGAGCATCTGGGTTAGGTTTGCCCCTCCCCTCCTTTAGATCATCTCCTTCTATGTTCTTATTTATGGCATTAGAGTTAGAAGGCTTTGTGCAATTCTAAGTGCTTGAGAAATATTTACTGAATAAATTAAGGAAATTATAACACATTTCTTTTCATTCCATGGAAATACTAACAGCAGCAAATGCTTACATACACTTACTAAATGCCAGGCACTGCTCTAGAGTGCCTTGGAAATGTTAACCTTCAAAACAACCCTAGGAGTTAAGTACGATTATTATCTTCATGTTACTGATAAGGAAACTGAAGCACAGAGAAGTTAAGTAACTTGCCCAAGGTCACACAGGTAATACATGGCAGAGCGGGGATTCAAACATAGGCTCTCTGCCTCCAGGGACTCAGCTCAGAACTGTTAACATTTGTTTGAGAAGAAGTCAGAACATCACAAACTAGCATTATATTTTTTCTCCATGTGTACAGTTAAGCCTTGGGTGATTTTAAGGAGAAAGGACAGCTCAGTGCTGACTGGCATGGGGGTTGCAGGGGTTGGGGGTTGAAGGCTGGACTGCAGGAGGTGAGGGTGAAACCATCTTCTGGGTAAAGAGGAGAAAATCCTAAACAGAAGGACCAGGAGGATGAAACCAGACAATATGCTTCATGAGTCAAGCCTTCAAAGTGCAACGTAATGGGATAAATGCGAAGCATCATTTATTCCATTAGACATACCCACCTTAAAGCCAAACATCAAGCAGATATTCTAAAACCAAACCACAATGACTTTCGGGTTATCCATGCCCCTGCCTTCTTGCAAGAGTGTGGATAATTAAAAGTAGACTATATTTAGAGGAAGCATTGAAGTATTTGGTGTTACAGTCTCAAGGCAGATCTGGTTTCAGCATTCCCCTGTCAAAGCTTTTTACATGGAAACATTTTACTTTATTCGAGTGTTTGTTGTTGTTGTTTTTTTTAAAGAAGTTGAACATCTGTAATCAGAGTAGAAAAACATTCAATTCGTGGTAATGCTCTGGGAACCACTGCTTAGATGAGGAATAGCTAACACCTCCCAGGGGATTCGAGTAGAAGCACAGCCCTGGTCTTCCAAGACTGGCTCAGCAACAAAGGCTGGTGCCTGGCTCAGAAAAGGCCCAACCCCAAAGCCCATGCCCTTTGAGCAAGTTGCTCTCATAGGAGTATTTCCAAAGCCCGACAACATCTCCAACACGCATTTCAGGCCAAGGTCAAGATCCACCTTGACGAAGACAGAAAATCAGATGGGAACAGTATTATAAAAGATAATTTAAAAGTCTGATTTCTCACCTATACCCACCCTCCAAATTCTTCCTCCTCCTCCACCCCTTAAAAGGGCCCAAAAGGAACTTGAGGGCCTCTTGTGAGAGTAGTCAGTATGGAAACTGCTGCTCTGAGCCTGCCCTGGGGTTCAAACCGCCCCACGAGTACTGCTTGTGATCAGAGACTCTGGAATCCTGCTGGAGTCCCTGTGTGCCAGCTAGAGGTAAAAGAAGGCTCAGGAGGGAAGCAGGTTGAGTGAAGAAGGGGTAAAGACACAGCTGTGGACTGCATGTATGGAGAAAATGGATTCTTAGCTTGAGGAGTATCGGCAGAAATGTCTCTTCAACTGAATAGTTCACTCTATAATCGTCTCTCTGCAAATTGCTAAAAAGCTTGCCGCAGCACTAACCATTGCTCCCATATGTTCTGGACTAGGGGGCAATTCACAGCTGGGAGAGAGGATAGAGCAGGTGGAAGGGGGAAAAAAAGAATAATTTCTAAGGACTCGTAATACAAGGGGAGACCCTGGACAAAGCCTATAGTGGGGAAGCTTTCTCTGGTTGGGTCAAACTGAAGCCATAAATTAGACACCAAGATCTGCATGAAGCAGACCACTCCTAATATGAGGGGAGCGGGTTACTGCTATATCCACCACACAGCCCCAAGTTTAAGTAGCTCTGGGCTGTTCATCATAACAAGACAGTAAGAGTATTTAAGAAGCTAGCTTTGGTTAGTGCAGGTGTTGACAAAAAGAGAGAGGCCAGCAATCCAGGGTGGTGGTTCTTAACCTGGGGTCCAAGAAGATAATCTAGGAAGTCTGTGACTTGGGTGAAAAAAAAAAAATCTAATCTTTGTTTTTACTAATCTCTACCTGAAACACAGCATCTCCTCTCATGATGAAAGTAAGCAACAAATCACTATAGTATTATCTGTCCCTGGGACTTCGGCCCCATAGAAGTCAGGGATATTTTCAAATCTCATTGCAAGTAATTGCAGTTATCTTCAAATATCATGTGCACTCATTGCTACTTGGGAATTACAGTGGTTTGTTAAGTCTGCCAGTCTGTATTATTTAATGCATTAATAAAGCATAATATTACTATGTAACAAATTTGTCTTAAAATACTTCAGTAACTATTTCAATAGAATCACTTTCCTTTGTCATCTTATGTACATTTTTAATGAATTAAAACATGTTAATTCCGAGAAGGGTTCTGCGGGCTTCAAAGCTGTCAAAGAGGTCCATGGCAACAAAATGGTTATGAAGCCCAGGCTCAGGAGAGAGCCAGATGTTATTACATGCCTAAGAGGTTCAGTTTCCAACTCTTACACTCGATATTATGGGTTTTGTGGCTTGTCTGAAATAAAAAATACCTTTACAATTAAAATTACGCAGAAAAAGATAACTTGTTGCAAATTTGAACCTCTTAATCATTCTGTCCCCAGGGAACAGTTGTGTGATGCAAACTGAATACCCCGGTTTCTTAGGACAGATTGTCATCTTAGGACAGATCTTAGGACAGATCACATCCTTAAAGGAAGGTGACCTGAGTCCACTTAGAGAGTGAGCACCTGGGGGCACCTGGGTGGCTCAGTGGGTTAAGCTTCTGCCTTTGGCTCAGGTCATGATCTCAGGGTCCTGGGATCGAGTCCCACATTGGGCTCTCTGCTCAGCGGGGAGCTTGCTCCCCCACCCCCGCCCCCACCTGCCTCTCTGCCTGCTTGTGATCTCTCTCTGTCAAATAAATAAAATCTTTAAAAAAGAAAGAAAGAGTAAAGAAAAGAAAGAAAGTGATTTCTGCAGCCACTGCAAGACTGACCAAGATGGGTAGCTCCTTTCCTCCGCAAGAGCACCTCCCACCTCACTGATGGCCATAGTCGCTCAGGAACCTTAGTCCTGCTTTTTACCAAACCCAACTCCTGTGCAGTGATACAAATGCAGAGTAAAGTGCCCAGGACCATGCTGCCTACAGGGGGAAAATACTCCCCATGAGGACTGTCTCCTGCTTTCCGTCCCATCCAAGCAACAGAGTGGCCACACATTCACATTGACACTCAGAAAATGAGTCTGCCCAAGGTCCTCCCAGTTTACAAAGCAGGAGGCGGCAGCAACAGATCTGAAGATGTTAGCCTCCCAGAAAACCTAGGACAGCCATCCATCTACAGCAATGACCTCATCCTGAGATAGTCTCTTTATACTGTTTCTGCTAAAGCCCAAGGCTCTACGGGGCCCGGGAACGTTTCCCAAGCACCTCTGACCCCAGGGCCCAGACAGAGCTGATTACCCAGTAGTTTCTTTACCAATACTTGTTGGACACTGAATCAGTAATAGCTTACTTTTGATGGTTTTTTTAAAATGTATCTTGTATTTTCTTACTTTCTAGGAGGAGTAGGAAAGTACGTTATGTGTTTTTTTCAAAAACAAAGGCTGGTTCCAAGTGAGAGGACAGAGAACTTCTCACAGGGAGACCCCAGGGCTGGAGGCACACTCCTGGGGAATGTGTCATACACAGCCTGAGAAGAGGCCCAGGCCTAGAGAAGTCTCACCTAGCTGGGACCGCACAGCTAGAGGATCTACAGTACACCAGACGTCGGGTGGTGAGCCAGATGCACTCCAACCAGTTGTGCAAAAGAGCCAAGCCAGAAATTCGGGAAATACCCAAATAAGATAAAACCAAAACAAAATAAAGAGAGCAGAGTGGGGGCAGCTCGGCCCCAAAGTCTCACGAACACCAGGTCAGACCTCATTCTGGCACCTGAAGGGACTTAATCTTGGTGTCAACAACTGACTTAGTATTTTATGCAACCTGCAACGTCCCAGGAGTAGGAATCCAGAGGAGAAGCCGCTGTAAAGCAAAGCCGTAGGCACCCGGCACAAAACGCATACACACACCTTCCTCAAACTCACCACCACCCCACTCCCCCAGGCCCTCGACGGGAGGCCTCACGCGGCCAGCTCCAACAACCCTGTCAGCAGAGGACCGGGCTCCCGCCTGGTCCTATGTGTAAGCCAGACACGTTCCAGAAGCTCACCTGTGGGCTGGATCAGCACGGCGGCCACTTCCACGGCTTTCTCTTGAATCTCTTGCCAGCTGCCCTGCCCTCCGATCCACTCGCTGACCACGCACCGGTAGGAGCCCTGGTCCGAGGCCAGGGCGCGGGCCACCGACAAGCGGTAGCCGTCGCTGCCCACGGTGTCCAGACGCACGTCGCCGGCGCGGTAGCGCTGCTCGTAGCCGGGCCCCGGGTGGAAGCGGCCCTCGTGGGTCAGGGCCAGCACGCTCCACCGGGCCGCGCCACGCTGCAGCTCCCACAGCAGCGCCAGGTGCGTGTGCAGCGGCGACGCCGTGGAGGCCGCGCAGCGCAGCTCGAACGGCTCACCTAGGCGCAGGCTCAGGTCCGAGGCGGGCGATGGGGCGGCGGCCACGTGCAGGGCATCGGCCAGCACTGCGGGAGGAAGCACAGCCGTCAGCGTGCCGCGCCGTGCCCCCTCCCCCGGCGATCCCCGCCTCTTCTGGGGGGGGGGGGTTCTCCGCGGGGGGTTGTGTGGCGTGGTGCCCTTGCCCTGTTCTAATGCCCACGCGGGAACGCTCTCCCATTTTAATTCGTGCGTAATCCCAACTGACTTTCTGACCCGGAAAATAAAAAAAAAGGGAAAAAGCAAAGGGGTGGGGGGATAAAAAAAGAAAAAAGAAGAGGCACTAAAGACCACCCTCCCACCCTCACCCCCACTCCAGCCAGTCTAGAACTGAGTGGCGAACACTCCCTAACTCTCTTTCCGGAGCTGTGTCTGGGGGATGGATTTCTGCCACCCCTGAGCAAGTTACTTCACTCCTCTGAGCCTCAGTTTCCTCATCTCTAAAAAGGGATGACAACTGGACCCATAGCAGGGAGGCGACAGAGTTGAAGGAATGATAAGCCAAGGTGAATGGTGCTCAGCAATAGGGGTAAAATTCCTGTTAGGGTACCAGGCTCCAGAATCTAATACCAGT
This sequence comes from Mustela putorius furo, assembly GCF_011764305.1. Classification (NCBI taxonomy): domain Eukaryota; kingdom Metazoa; phylum Chordata; class Mammalia; order Carnivora; family Mustelidae; genus Mustela; species Mustela putorius. Next base: position 4,959,798 of record NW_025421424.1, read on the forward strand.
TAAAGCAATATGATCCAAGGAGGGCAGAAGCTGGCATGAGCTGCCTGTGCCCCGAAGCCTGGGAAATGCTTACAAACAGCGAGTGAGAGTAGAATGTACAGGCCGAAAAGAAACTGGTCAAGGAAAACTGAACCCTCAGCTATGTGCCCTATCAGGGCCACTTGGGGAAAGGTGGGCTCTTTACTAAGTCTGGAATGAGGGGGCCAGAAAGCCAGAAAGTATTGGTAAGTGCTAATTAGGAAGGGAAGCGATAATCAAAATAATCAGAGAAAAGGCCTCTACGAAGGGGCGTGGACCATCTCTGAGGCCTGTCTACAAAGCTGGATAGAAGAACCCTCCAATGCTACTATTCGTGACGTCTTTCGTTTTTCTCGAAATTTCACACTTGGAAACTAATTCAGTGTCCTTGAGGAAAAAAAAACTGCTCAGTCCTCAGAAAGACCTATCCCAAAGACCCATCTCTACAGCAAAATGAATATAATGACCTTCTAGTATATCCATCAGTCTGGGAGTCCAGTTAACAGGACTCGCTTCTCATGGCCAGATATCTGTCAGCACATGGCTGAACAGTTTCAAGACCCACAAAGCTGAAGGCCAGAAAGACCCCGGACCCCACCAGAGGCCCCACCTGGGCAGCCAGCCAGTCTCATTCATGGCCATCTATCTGCTTTCCTCACCCAAGAAAAGCCTCTCCTTGCTCCTTCCTTCCAAAGACTGGAGAAGAAACAGGAAGACACTGGGGGACACGGTCGCAGGAATTCTCCAGCTGCCCCTAGTCCTCAAGATGAGAATTACAGGGGAGGTAAGTGTGCACCTAACCTAATGAAGGTACAGCATGGGTGTGATAACTAAAAGCAACACATTATTTAACTTCAGTGCAAGAATGTCTTGCAGGACTTTTTTCTAAAAGACATCTTTAGGGGGCGCCTGGGTGGCTCACTGGTTAAGTATCTGCCTTCGGCTCAGGTCATGGTCCCAGAATCCTGGGATGGAGCCCAGCATCGGGCTCCCTGCTCGACGGGAAGCCTGCTTCTCCCTCTCCCACTCCCCTTGCTTGTGTTCCCTCTCTCACTGTGTCTCTCACTGTCGAATAAATATATAAAATCTTAAAAAAAAAAAAAGACATCTTTAGGATTTCCTACAAAGAGGTAGATTTGATGTTTTGATACCTACATAATGGATATGGCTGTTTTATTCCCTCCTGAGTTGAATGGAGGGAACAGCCCCTAAGACATGCCGGGGTTCTGTACATCATTACAGAGGGGGATAAATACCAGGATCATCCCCTTCTTTTTATTTTTTTCATTTTTTTCTTAATATATAATGTATTATTTGTTTCAGGGCTACAGGTCTGTGAATCATCAGTCTTACAAAATTCACAGTGTTCACCATAGCACATACCTCCCCCATGTCCACCACCCAGCCACCTTATCCTCCCCACCCCCTCCACTCTAGCAACCTCAGTTTGTTTCCTGAGATTAAGAGTCTCTTGTGGTTTGTCTCCCTCTCTGTTTTCATCTTTTTTCATTTTTCCCTCCCTTCCCCTATAATCCTCTGTCTTATTTCTCAAATTCTTCCTGTCACTGAGATCATATGATAATTGTCTTTCTCTGATTCTCTTAATTGGCTTACCATAAAAACCTCTAGTTCTAGCCACATGGTTGAAAAAAGCAAGATATCATTGTTTGATGGCTGCATAGTATTCCATTGTATATCTATACCACCTCTTCTTTACCCATTCATCTGTTGATGGACATCTGGGCTTTTCCCATAGTTTGGCAATTGTGCACATTGCTGCTATCAACATCCGGGTGCACATGCCCCTTCGGATCACTACATTTGTATCTTTGGGTAAATATCCAGTAGTGTGATCACTGAGTCATAGGGTAACTCTATTTTCAAATTTTTGAGTAGCCTCCCTACTGTTTTCCAGAGTTGCTGCACCAGCTTGCATTCCCACCAACAGTGTAGGGGTATCCCTTACCAACATCTGTCGTCGTTTCGTGACTTGTTAATTTTAGCCATTCTGACTGCTGTGAGGTGGTAGATCACTGAGGTTTTGATTTGTATTTCTCTGATGCTGAGTGATGTTGAACACTTCTTCATGTGTCTGGTGATCAGCCCCTTCTTTTTAGATCATCAAGTACATCTTCTATTGTCCCGATCTTTACCTACACTCCCTATTCTGATATAAATGCTTTTTGGAATAAGGCAGGATACAAAGAAATGCATCATTAAGTAATAATAACAACAATCAGGCTTCTATTTTATTGACCCCAAATTACTTTGTTCTTGCTCATTTACCAATTAGCTATATGATTTTTGGCCAAGTAATTAACCTATGCTCTTTCATTTTCTCATTTGTAAATCAGGGAAATAGTCTGCCTGATCTTCTTCACTGGGTTAGAGAACTGAATGTGGGAATAAATCTAAAAGGACTTAGAAAATGGAAAAAAAACAAAAACAAAAAACCCCCACAAAACCCCAAACCTTCCATATATATAAGGCAAGATTCTCTGCAGAATCAGGCCAATAGGCTAGTAGGATTCCATCATAAGCTAGCAGTGATGACACCGTTCTTTCTCTACCTATAACCCCCCACAAATTCCAGAACAAACTGCCCTTTGTGAAGCACACAAAGACAGACATGAGCTTCAAAGCATCTGATATCCCCATTAAAGTAAACATCGTCATGACCATCACCTTCTGAGTGCAGACCTTACGGATGCTTACTATGGAACTGCTCTGAGGCCTGACACATGCTAACTCACGTTGTCCTCATAACCTTTAAGGGAAGCCCTGTTTCACAGAGGAGGAAGCTGAGGCACGTAACATGCCCGCGGCCAGTTGGTGAGAAGCGGTAGAGCCAGCAATCAGACTGAGTGCAGGCAACCTGGCTCAGAGCTGGGGCTCTGCCACCACCCCAGCCACGGTTGGTTCAGAATCACAGGGAAGAGAAAGGGTCCTCAGAGGGGACCTGGCCTTTCCTCTCCTTTCAGTCAAGTAAGACACTTCTGTTCACTGGACAGAGGAGGGGGGCAGAGGCCCAGAAGATTAGTAAGTTTCTTGACAAAGCAGAGTGACTGAGCAAAGTCTGGCCCCTGATGTGATGATCCCTCCATGAGGACGTACCTTTGACCTGCACTGTGTCCTCATAGTTGCCCTGCACGGTGGCGTCTGTGCTGGGGGTCGAACATTTGTAGTGGCCCTCGTCTGAGGTCTGGACGTTCTTGATGTGGAGCTCCACAGCATCGTTGGCAGTCCTCCTCAGGGCGATCTCGCCCCGCTGCAGGCGTTCACGGTACAGCTGGGCTGCAAAGCCCGCCTCCCAGGTGCTGGCAAGCTCCACGAAGCTGCTCCCCGAAGACGAGAAGCTCCAGTCAAAGTTCTGCTCGCTGGGGCCGTCATAGTCACTGACATTGCAGGGGATGACCAGCTCAGTGCCTACCACCCGCACCAGGCTCCCTGTGGGGACTCTCACCACGCGTCCTCGGCAAAGAGCTGCAATGACAAGAGATAAGAGGTGGGACCTGAGTCATGGAAGGTCATCCTGCTACCAATGTGTCAAACCCGCGGGTGTTCCTGCTCACAGGCTCATGGCAAAAAAAAAAAAAAAAAAAAAAAAGGGACATCTGGCCAGCTGGGGAAAAAAGGGTGTGCTTTCTGGGGCTCAGTAGAAATAGGGTAAGCCCCTCCCTGGAACCATGAGCCAGGAATACGACCGTGAAATGAGTGCCTCTCGCACAACAGTTTCCTAGGATTGACAGGGAAGAAGACAAGTATTAAAAGTAGGCTAACCATGAACCTGAATCGCTTCTTCCCTCCCGTTACTATTTAACATACCATTGTCACTCAGTGTGATGTAGAAGTATTTTAGGGTTGGTGTGAAAGAAAAGGACACAGCTAATCAAGTATTTACATTTCTGCCCACCCTAGATCAACCCTCATCCCTAGAGACCATTCCCCAGGGCTCCTGAGACCTGATTTACAATGATGGATGCCAATTTTTAAACCCTAGAGCAGCCCGCTGATAAAAAGATTTAACTCTGGTTATCTGACATTGCCTATAAATTAATATTAAAATATGACGACTCCACCAAGTATTAATTTTCTATTTTCTGGCTCATTTCCTTCTCTCTACTCTTCGCCCTGATCTAAATTCAGAATGAGGATAGGGAAGCACAAAGGGAGACAGTGCCTTGTCTGGCTGGTTGCTGGGCGTTGTTAGGAATGCGGCAGTTTGTGGGGAAGATGAGTTCAGGGGACAAAGCCAGGAGTTTACTGGCACTCCCTGCCCCAAGAGCACATACCTCCCAGGCCTCCGATAGGGCCCTAGGGACCCTCACCTGTGCGTCCTTTAAGGGGTCACCTTTGCCATGAACTTCAGTGAGATTTTGTAGTATATTTATTACCTGTGCATAACATTTCGATTTGGACCAAATGAGCTTGTCTGGCTCCTGCATGATGTTCTATGAAGAGGTACAGCACGAAGGCAGACAAGGAAAAGCATGGGTTCTGAAATCCAGAAGGCTCAAGTTGGTTTTACTTTTTTAAGTCAAAAATTCATTTTATTTTGTATTTGAGTAACATAACAGAAAATAGAACACCCACACTCCATACATATTCCTTGTACTGGGATAAGGGTACATTCACTAAGTTTCTCTAAATTAATGTCTTCAGTATTAACATCAGGCATAAGCTATGTCAAAAGAAGTATCACTCAGGGAGCCTGGGTGGCTCAGTCGGTTGAGCATGTGACTCTGGAGTTCAGCTCAGATTTTGGTCTCAGGGTTGTGAGATGCAGCTGACATCAGGCTCTGCACTCAGCACGGAGTCAGCTCGAGTTTTCTCTCTTCCTCTTCCTATGCCCCTCTCCTGCGCCTGTATACTCTCTCTCCCTCTCTCTCAAGATAAATAAATTTAAAAGGAAAAATTTTTTTAAGATTTAAAAAAAATCTATCTGAAAAATGGGGCACCTGGGTGGCTCGGTGGGTTAAAGCCTCTGCCTTCGGCTCAGATCATGATCCCAGGGTTCTGGGATCCAGCCCCACATTGGGCTCTCTGCTCAGCAGGGAGCCTGCTTCCCCCCCTCTCTCTGCCTGTCTCTCTGCCTACTTGTGATCTCTCTCTCTCTCTCTGTCAAATAAATAAATATAATCTTTTTTAAAAAGATTTTTTTTTTTTTTATCTGAAAGAGTCGGAGAGGGAGCACAAGCAGGAGGGAGGGGCAGAGGGAGAAACAGACTCCACAGTGACCAGGAAGCCCAACATGGGGCTCAATCCCAGGACTCTGGGATCGTGACTTGAGCTGAAGGCAGATGTTTAACCGACTGAGCCACCCAGGCACCCCTAAAAAAAAAAATCTTTAAAAAGTTTTCAAGGGGCGTCTGGGTGGGCTCAGTTGGTTGAGCATCTGACTCTTGGTTTTAGCTCAGGTCATGATCTCAGACGTCCTAAGATGGAGCCCTGCCTTGACTCTATACACAGCACAGAGTCTGCTTGAGATTCTCTCTCTGCCTGTCCCAAGCACACCCATGCTCTCTCTCTCTGTCTCGAATAAAATCTTACAAAAAAAAAAAAAAAACCACTCAAAAATTATAGGAATTTTGAAAAATACTCACTTCTTAAAAAACTGAACAAAATCAAAACTATGCTAACAATTATAACGAAAGGAAAAGCAAGCATGAAGTCGTTAGAACGACTGGGAAGCACTCATTCCTGATATGAAGAGGTTATATTTTTATAAGGGAATCAGTTATGTTTTATACAGAAATCACACACAAAATCGATGCATTTGCCCAAAAAGTTTAGTTGCAAGAGCAAGTACCATGTCAGATTTACCCTCAAGGATATCCTCTGAAGGAGAGTTTAAATCTGGGAGACTGACCTCTCTCTGCTTTGGCTTCCTCAACTCTCCTATGGGGCAAGGAAGATTTACTGAGTTCATAGAATAAAATGCCTGGTGGAGAGTCTGCCTTGTCGTAAGAGCTCAGTAAGTTGGGAACTTCTATTATGACTTTTCAATTTTGTATTTTTATCATTTCTTATGGGTTGAGTTCTGCTCCCCCTGCCCCAAAACAAAACTCATATGGAGAAGTCCTAGCCCCTAGTACCTAAACATGTGACCTGACTGGGGAACAGGGTCCCTGCAGATGTTATCAGTGGTTATTAGACAGCATTGGGTCAGGTTATACGAGAAGAGGGTGGGACCCTAATCCAATGACTGGTATCCTTAAAAGGGGGGAAGCCTGCACACAGACAAGCACGCAGGAGAACGCCATGTGAAGATGAAGGCAGGAATAGGGGTGAAGTCTCCACAAGCTAAGGAACATCAAAGACGGCTCACAAATGACCAGGAGCTGGCAGGGAGGCCTGCAGCGGACAGCCCCCCCACCCCCCCGCCAAGGAAGCCACCCCGCCGACAAGTGGACTGCTCGTCCTTGGAGCTCTGAGAAAGCACATTTCTGCTGCTGAGGACACCCAGTCAGTGGGTCTTTGTTACAGCAGCCCAAGCAAACGAATATACCATTGTTGCTTGTTTTTCAATGATTTAATTCATTTCTTTTTCAAAGTCTGAGCTGCCATTTAGTGGTTGTGAAATGAATTTAGAGCCGTTGTGACCAGCATGTGTGTGTGTGTTAATACAATGAAAAAGAAGAGGAAATATTAGAGCCCACCGCATTTTGTAAAGAGTAAATACTCTTTCATTAAATCTTAAGTACACAAAGAGGTGTGTGTACCAGAATATGATGAAAACATTTATCATAATTTGGGTTGGCATAGAAAAGAAAAAGGAAGGTGAACACTTTTTAAAAGCCATCTCTTGTTTCCTCCACCCATTATCACTTCCCTGGAAAAGGGAAAGCATCCACAGGAGAGAAATGGTAATAAGGCCAGCATGTGCTCTGAGCATGGGGCTATGGGCCAGCCTGGCCAGGAGCAGTTCGTAGAAAAGATGCTGCACCTGGGGCGCCTGGATAGCTCAGTGGGTTAAGCATCTGCCTTCAGCGCAGGTCATGAACTCAGTGTCGTGGGCTCGAGCCCCGCCTCGGTCTCTCTGCTCAGCGGGGACCCTGCTTCCCCCTTTCTCTCTCTGCCTACTTATGATCTCTGTCTGTCAAATAAGTAAATAAAAAATCTTTAAAACAAAACACAAGATATTGTACCTGAAAGCACTCTCCTTAAAAATAGAGTGACAGGGGCACCTGGGTGGCTCAGTGGGTTAAGCCTCTGCCTTCGGCTCGGGTCATGATATCAGGGTCCTGGGATCAAGCCCCACATCGGGCTCCCCGCTCAGTGGAGAGCCTGCTTTCCCCCCTCTCTCTGCATGCCTCTCTGCCTACTTGTGGTCCCTCTCTCTGTCAAATAAATAAATATTAAAAAAAAAAATAATAGAGTGACAACTCAGGCCTGGGGTCACATCTCTTCCTGCAGACAACAGAACCAACCCCAAATATTCTTGCGGAGTAGGGCTGAAACATGCTGCTTTTTTCTTCCTAAGGCAGCTCAGTGCCAACAGGAAAATGCCCATGACCTCACACCTACTACTTCTGACAAACATGGGGCATACGCGTTCCTCAACCGCTCCTCAGCTGGGGCTGACCCTGAATGCCCCAGGCCCAGGGATGGACATGGCTAAAACCAGGTCACTTGGGGTCCTCTGGGCTCATTTTTGCTGAAGCTACTGAGAAATTTTCAATTCCTCCCGAATCAGGGTACTATAAAGATGATTTGCAAAAAAAGAGTCCAAGATGGTTGTGTAGGAAAGTACTGAACTCCCCTCCTGCCAAGGACACATGAAATCAACAGATACATACGGATCATCTCCCTCTGGAAAAAAGATTTGAAAACTAGATGAACTGCTCCCCACAACAAAAGATAAAAAGGACTGCACTGAGATGGATGGGAGAGGCAGGGACAAGGTCCTGCCAACCAACCCCCCAACTGCCATGACCCACCAGAGGGAAGGATCTCACTGGACAGACACTTCTCCTGGAGGAGTGAGGGGTCATAGTGGCCCATATCAGGCCCTCCAGCTCTTGGGATCTGCATCAGAGAGACAAGCTCCCAAAAACATCTGGCTTAGAAACCCAACAGAGTTGACATCCAAGGAACCCAACTGCCATAGGAAACTGAGATCCTCCTTTTAAAAGGGATCACCTGCAGTCTCACTTTCTGCAGAACCTAGCAAAAAAGCACCAATTTCAAAAGCACCTAGACTGTACGTAAAGGAGATTCATCTGCTGGTCTGGGGGCATTTGCTGGAGGGGCAGGGGACAGTCTGTGCTCTCTCCAGAGCTGGAGGCGCTGGGGGGCACCATCTGTAGCTCTCCACTTACCCTGCTAGTGCAGACTAGGTGCTTGGGCACAAGCACCCTCCCACTGCCTCACCAGGTCCGGCAGGGGTGAATGGTTATGGCACATCCTGCCGCCTTGCTGAGGCTGCATATCTAGGGAGGCTGCAGCAATTCCTGGCTTCCTGGCAGGGGCAAGTGAGCAGAGACAATCACAGCATTCTCTCCCTAGCCTTCTACTCCAGTCCGTGAGTGTAGGTGGCAGTTATGACACCTCCTCACCCCCTGGCTGGGGCTGGTGAGCACTCATGGTCATGGCATTCCCCCATCCCGAACGTGGGCCAAAGCAGGCATGCAGACAGGGGCCACTCCTGCTGCACTGCTAAACCCCATAGGCATGCATAGTGAGGGCATTTTTCCACTGCCTTTATGGGGTTATTGAGTGCGCCCCGCCCCTACATGTCCAGTTGCCCTGCTAAAGTCAGCAGAGAGGCAGAAACCACATAGCCCCTGGCCCTGGTGGCCATGGGGGCTGGCGTTCCTGAGCTCCAAGGTACTGTAAGAATCAGAAAAACAGTTCTTAGCAGGCCAACACCTGCAGGGCACTGTCCAGACAGCAGACTGAAACACACATACCATCTTCCTATGAAAAAGCCCTATTTACTTATCTAGAAGCTTCAGCCTGAGGGACAACCCTCTGGTTTTCAACACATCTAGAGGCTATGAAGGTACTCCCTGGGAATTACCTGTGTATCTCCCAAAGAGATACCATCCCCGTGTACCCCACTGGCCTCACTACAGCCTGATGAGATTATATGCTCCTTTAGAGTCCCAATTTTTGCAACTGTTGCCCAGAGAACACCTGCAAATCTCCTGGTCTGGAGGCCAGTAGGGTCTACAGCTGCAGTCCCACAGGGCTGGTATATATTTGCATACTTTAAAAACTGCTGCCTAAGGGTCTGGCTTCTAATCAACCTAAAACTAGGTGATAAATGAGATTCGTCCCCTTGGAACACTGACAGGTCTTGGCACAACCTCAACAACAGGGACATATCAAGAATAAATCAGGCTACTTAGACAATCACAAAGGTTCCAGAGACAACCAAGAGCTGGGGCAAGGTTGAACAAGAAGGATCATTATCCACAAAGCCTCTCCTTCAAGACTGAGAGAGGTAGCCATTTCACCTAATACACAGAAACAAACTGAAAGTCAAGCAAAATAAAGAAACAGAGAAATATGTTACACACACACACACACACACACCCCCAAAAAAACCTTGGAAAGAGACCTTAATGATATGGAGATAGTCATCTACCTGATAAAGTATTCAAAGTAATGGTCATAAAGCTGCTTGCCAAACTTGGGAGAACAATGTATGAACCAAGTGAGAAGTTCAACAAAGGTAAGAGTTAAGAAAATACCAAGCAAGGTTCCTGGGTAAGTTGGTTAAGTATGGAACTCTTGATCTCAGCTCAGGTCTTGATCTCAGGATCATGAGTTCAAGCCCAATGTTGGCCCAGTGTGGAACCCACTTAAAAAATAAGAAAAAAGAAAAGAAAAGAAACCAAGCAAAAGTCACAGAGCTGAAGAATACATTAACTGAAATGAAATATACACTATACAGGCTTAAGAGCAGACTGGATGATGCAGAAGAATGATTCAATGAACTGGAAGACAAAGCATTGGAAATCACCCAGACAGAGTGGCAAAAAAACAAAAACAACAACAACAAAAAAACAAAACAAAAACCAAAAAAACAACAAACCCCTCCCCCCACACACACAAAACACAACTAAAAATTTTTTTAAAATGAGGAAAAGAGATCTATAGGACACTATCAAGTGGAATCACATTCACATCTTAGGGGTTCCAGAAGGAGGAGAGGCAGAAAAAGGGGCAGAAAACTTACTTGAAGAAATAATGGCTGAAAACTTCCCTAACCTGGAGACAAAAACAGACAGAGAATTTCAAATAAAATAAACCCAAAGAGAGCCACACCAAGACATATTATAATTAAGATATCAAAAGTTAAAGAGAGAACCTTAAAAGCAGTAAGAGAAAAGCAACTTATCACATAAAAGGGAAACCTCATAAAGCTATCAGAAGATTTCTCAGCAGAAATTTTGCAGGCCAGAAGAGAGTGGAGGGACATATTTAAAATGCTGAAAAAACTTCTGACCAAGAATATTCTCCCTGGCATGGTTATTGTTCAGAACTGAAGGAGAAGTAGAGTTTCCCAGATAAGCAAAAGCCAAAGGAGTTTATCACATAAACAAGCTTCATACAAAATGTTAAAGGGACTTCTTTAAACTGAAAAGATATGTCACTAATTAACAACAAGAAAACATACAAAAGTAAAAAATCTCACTAGAAAAGGCAAATGTATAATAAAAGTAGTGGATTAACCACTTATAAAGCTACCACAAAAGTTGAAAGACTGAAGTAGTAAAATTAAAATTATGATAATTAGTTAATAAATGCATAAAATAAAAAGAGGTAAAATATGACATTAAAACCAAAATGTGGGCCCTGGGGGTAGTAAAAGTGTAGAGTTTTGGAATGTGTTCATATTTAAGTTGCTGTCAATCCAAATAGACTGTTATATACATAGGACAGGAAATATGCACCTCAAAGTAACTACAAAGCAGAAAATTACAGTAAATACACAAAAGAAAATGAGAAAGGAATGTAACACTAAATAAAGAAATCATACCACAAGGGAAGAGAAAAACAGAAGAGAGGAACTACAAAAACAGCCAGAAAACAATGAACGAAATGGGGAAAAGTACATGCCTCTCTATAAATATAAATGTAAATGGACTAAATTCTCCAATCAAAACACACAGAGTGGTTGAGTGAATTTTTAAAAACAAGTCTTATCTATACACTGCCTACAAGAGACCCACTTTAGGGCACAGACAGACTAAAGGTAAAGGGATGGGAAAAGATATTCTGTGCAAATGGAAATGAAAAGAAAGCTGGTATAGCTATACTCACATCACACAAAATAAACTTTAAAACAACGACTGTAATAAACAAAAAGGGCCACCACATAATGATAAACGGTTCAAGCCAACAAGAAGATGTAACACTTATATATTTTTATGCAATCAACATAGGAGCACCAAAATATTTAAAGCAAATATTAACAGATGTAAAGAGGGAAACTGACAGCAATACAATCAGAGGAGAGGGCTCTAACACCCCACTTACACTAGTAGATAGATGTCCTAGACTGATAATCAGTAAGGAACATCAGCTTTAAACAACAGATTATTGGGCCAGTTGGACTTAACAGATATACAGAACATTCCACCCAAAAGCAATAAAATACACATTCTTCTCTTGTGCAAGTGGAATATTCTCCAGGACAGCTCGCGTGTTAGGCCATGCAACAAGTCTCAATAAATTCAGAAAGACTGAAATAAATCATGTCGAGCATCTTTCCCAACCACAATGCTATGAAACTAGAAATTAATTACAAAAAGAAAACTAAATAAAAACCCCACAAATACATGGAGATTAAACAACATGTTACTGAACATCACTGGTTCAACAAAGATATCAAAAGAGAAAAAAAAAATTGCTAGAGAAAAACAAACAGAAATGGTATACCAAAATCGACAGGATACAACAAAGTGGTTCTAAGAGGTAAATTCATAGCAACGCAGGCCTGCCTCAAGAAATAGGAGAAATGTCAAATAAGCAATCTAACTTTATGCCTAAAGCAACTAGAAAAAGGAGAACAAAAGAAGCCCAAAATTAGTAGACGGAAGGAAATAATATAGATCATAAGTGGAAATAAATGGAATAAAGACAAAAAAGAGAAAAAAAATCAATGAAGCTAAGAACTTTGAGAAGATAAACAAAATTCTTTAATAAACAATGCTGACAAGTCTTCAGCTGGACTCACCAAGAAAAAAGAGGAATCAAATAAATAGAAATGAAAGAGGGACGCCTGGGTGGCTCAGCTGGTTGGACGACTGCCTTCGGCTCAGGTCATGATCCCGGAATCCCGGGATCGAGTCCCGCATCAGGCTCCCAGCTCCATGGAGAGTCTGCTTCTCCCTCTGACCTTCTCCTCGCTCATGCTCTCTCTCACTGTCTCTCTCTCAAGTAAATAAATAAAATCTTTAAAAAAAAAAAAAAAAGAAGTGAAAGAGAAGTTACAACTGATACCATAGAACAAAGGATAATGAGGCTATTGTGAGCAAATATATGCCAACGAATTGGACAACCTAGAAGAAATGGATCAAGTCCTAGAAATACTCAATCTTCTAAGATTGAATCAGGAGGAAACAGAAAATCTCAAAGGACTGATTACTAGTACGGAGATTAAATCAGTAATCAAAAACTTCCTAACAAATTAAAGTCCATGACCAGATGGCTTCTCTGGTCAAAGAAGCTTTAATACCTATCCTTCACAAACTCTTCCAAAAAACTGAAGAGGAGGGAATCCTTCTAAACTCATTTTATGAGGTCAACATTCCCCCAATACCAAAACCAGACACACCGCAATAAAAAACAATGAAAACTACAGGCAAATATCCCTATGAACACAGATGCTAAAATCCTCAATAAAACATTAGCCAACTAAATTCAACAATATATTAAATGGATCGCACAGCATTCACATACACACACCATTATATACTACCAGCAATACGTTAAATGGATCCCCACCGTCAAGTGGAATTTATTCCAGGGAGCAAGGCTAGTTCAACATCCACAAATCAATCAATATGATACACTGTATTAATAAAATGAAACATAAAAATTATATGATCATCCCAATATATGCAGATAAAGCATTTGACAAAATTCAACATCCATTTATGTAAGCATTAAACCACCAAGCTCCTGGAAGAAAACATAGGTGGTAAGCTTCTTGACATTGGCCTTAGTGATGTTTTTTGGAGGATCTGACTTCAAAGGCATGGGCAACAGAAGCAAAAATACACAAATGGGACTACATCAAAATAAATTCTCCTGCACAACAAAGATAACCACTAACAACATGGAAAGGCAACAGAGTGAACAGAAGATACTTGCAAATCATATATGCAATAAGGAGTTAATATCCAAAACATATAAAAGACTCATACAATAACAAAAAAAGCCCAAACAATCTGATTTAAAAAGGGGTACAAAATCTGCATAGACATTTTTCTAAAGAAAATCATATAGACAGATGGTCAATATCCCTGATATCAGGGAAATGCAAATCAAAACCACAATCAGTTATCATCTTAAATATGTCAGAATGGGTATTATCAAAAAGAGAAGAAATAAGTGTTGGCAAGGATGTACAGAAAAGGACCCTTCGTGCACTGCTGGTGGGAATGTAAATTGCTACAGCCACTGTGGGAAACAGTACTGAGGTCCCTCAAAAAAATTAAACAGAGAACTACCATATGATCCAGCAGTCTCACTTCTGGGTACCTACCTGACCTTGAGGGATAGTATCCTGCTAAATCAAAGAAATCAGACAGAAAAAGACAAATACCATATGATTTCACTTATACGTGGAATCTAAAAAACTAAGCAATCAAACAAAAGCCAGACTCCAAGACACTGAGAACAGACTAGTGGTTGCCCAGAGGGGAGTTGGGGGAGGTGAAAGGGCTGAAGGGGATCAAGAAGCACAAACTTCCAGTTATAAAATAAAAATGTCACGGGATCTACATGTGGGGAATACAGTCAATAGTATTACATTAACTCTGTGTGTTAACAGACGGTAACTAGATTTACTGAGGTGATCATTTTACAATATACACAAAGGTTGAATCACCACACCATACACACCCGAAACAAATCTGACACTTTCTGTCAATTACACTTCAATTTAAAAAAAAAGAGAGAGTGATGATTTGCTCTGAAGCTGCACTTGGGCAGCCCTCCTGACTAGGTGAGGATGCCATCTAGAGCGAAGAGAGCCAGGCCAGCACCTGGACCAGAGAGGTGGAATGAACGTGACCTAGTGACCCAACAGCGTCACACGTGCCACTGGATCGAGCCACACCATTTTATCATTCCACTCACACACACACAGGGGCACACATTTCAGTTTCTTGCAATTTCTCTCCTGCCCACTTACATTCCTTTGGTGAATTTCTGTCACTGGCAACCCAGGGCCTGAAATAACACAGCTATCTGGCCCTGAAGCCGACCTCACCAGAGTTCACAAAGGAAATACGCAATCTCTTTTTTCCGTTTAATTTTAGCCATGAGCAGACAATTCTGCATCTCCCTGAGAGACCTTTCAGAAGGAACTGTCGTGGGGGGAGACCCTTCAGAAACAGTGTGGCCTGCTGCTTAACCTCCTTGAGGCCCATGTTCCTCATCTGTGAAGCGGAGACAGCCGTAACCCCCACCCCCAGACTGTGCACCCTCACCACAGAACCCTGCGCAGGAACGAGCTGTAGCTAGCTATCTGCTTTGCAGACTGTACCAGAATAACCTGATCACAAGCCCTGCACTCTGCTTTCTTGGCAAGGTTGACAAAGGAATTCCCTAATGTGTAAATCTTGTCGATTCCTGTCCCCTTGTCAGGAAGTCGACCAGGGTTAACAAGCTGCTCACAGCGCCCTGAGGCGGGAGCCTATGGCCTTCATAAGGTCTCTCTCTCTCTTCTTAGTGATCCGAGCTTTGGAACCTGATCCAGCCCCTAGTCTCAGCCCCGTAATCCTTTCTCCAAATGGCTGCCAAAATCATCTTTTTAACACACAAATCATATGTCCGTTCCCTGGTCAAGGTCTGTAATGGCTCCTCATCACCTCCAGGATACAATCAATCTTCCCAGCAGCCCCCCACACGATCACCCCAGTTCGAGCCAACATCCCTCTCACCTGAATGATTACAGCCTCCCAACCGGCCTCTGGCTCCCGCTCGCGCCCTCCACTCCCAACATGGCAGCCAGTGCGCTATTTTAAACACTTAAGCTCCATTATGTCATCACCCTGCTGCACACTCGCCAATAACTGCCCACCTCAGGAAAAAGCCCAAGCCCACAGGGGCCTCACAGGACCCGGCCCTCTATTTCCAGAACCTCCTGCTCCTCTATCCCCTAGCCAGCCATGCTTTCCCCCTATTTCTGGAACAAACCAGATCCACTTCCCTCTCGGGGCCCTTACACATTCCCTGAGTTGTGGCACACTCCCCCTGTAGGCCCCCTCCCCACCTTTATTCCTGGGTCAGCCTCCTACACGCATGCATGTGCGTGCGCACGTGCGTTCTTGCACGGCCAAATTTTCTTATCCCGTATCACTAATACACTTAATGGGTATTTGTTTATTTTTACTATTATTGTCCATCTCTGTGCTCGCTTCAGCAGCACATATACTAAAATATTGTCCATCTCTCCTTACTAGAATGTGAGTTCTACAAGAGCAGTGCTTTTGATTTGCTTTGTTCACAGCTAAATGCCAGTGCCTAGAACGGGACCTGGAACATAGCATTTGTTCGGTAAATATTTGCTTAATGATGGAATAAGAGACCTACAAGATCATTCACAGTCTGGCCCACAGCAACCCCCTCACCTCCTCCCATTCCCCCACCCTCTAAAGTTTACCCTCCAACAAAACGAATGGCCCTTCACATTCTGGAAATGCCCTGCTTTCTTTCCCACGCCCCCTGCTTCTGTGTCCCCTTCCTGAGATGCCCCTCATGCCCCCACAAGGAACTGCTCCAGCGCCACCTCCTCTAGGAAGCCTTCCACATCTCTCCTGGGATCATCTGAGCGCTCCTGCCTCCATGTTCCAACTCAACCTGCAAAAATCCCTCCAAAACTGACTATGTTATCGTGCCACTGGGAAAAGTAAAGCAGGTAGGAACAGATGCTTGAAAGATCAAATTCTAATCTAAAAAGATATAAACCCAAGCAGTGTCTTGCATGCAGAACAGAGATGTCTCCTTATCCGTACAAATCAAGATTTAAAATTTTGGGAACAGAATTTTAACTTGTCATGAGCAGTCTGGTATTCAGCACAGATTTCCCTTAATATTGTTAAATAACAGCTAATAATATTTTTAAGTAAATAGAACTTGTAAAATATTAAAGCATATGGCTCTTTTCAAATCAAGAAGAGTATCTGCATAGCCACCCATTGCCAATTTTGGTCAAAACCTCTTGTAACAGTTGATAACTGAGGGGAACAAGAACAAAATTTTCCTCTGGTTTTCCAAATCATACCAGTATTTCAAATTAGGAGCTCCAGACCCTTAAAGGTAAGCGAACTGTATTAATTTAGCTCTCTATAAATATGTCTTTTCTAAGTAACAATTTTAAATTGTGGTTTCATTTGTTTTTAGGGGTCAATATAAGAAAACTTCATATGGGGACGCCTGAGTGGCTCAGTTGGTTAAGCAGCTGCCTTCGGCTCAGGTCATGATCCCAGTGTCCTGGGATCGAGTCCCACATCGGGCTCCTTGCTCAGCAGGGGGCCTGCTTCTCCCTCTGACTCTGCCTTCCACTCTGTCTGCCTATGCTCGCTCTCGCTCGCTCTCTCTCTGACAAATAAATAAATAAAATCTTTAAAAAAAAAAAAAAGAAAACTTCATATGAAAAGCATTTTTTTTTTAAGATTTCATTTATTTATTTGACAGAGAGAGCCACAGCGAGAGAGGCAACACAAGCAGGGGGAGTGGGAGAGGGAGAAGTAGGTTTCCTACTGAGCAGGGAGCCTGATAAGGGGCTTGATCCCAGGACCCTGGGATCATGACCTGAGCTGAAGGCAGACCCTTAACAACTGAGCCTCCCGAGCACTCCATGAAAAGCATTTCTTTATCAGCCTTAGAAATACTATTGGGGACACAAGAATCCATACGATAAAATGCCCTCAAAATTTTAGTACCAGAAAAAAAAGTACCTATTGAAGGATCACTGTACATCCTTTCCCCAGAAAATAAGAAGTACGTGGGTATTTCCTACATTCATGCCAGTTAGCATAGCCCCAGAGTACCTCTGAAACTCAAGACAAAATAAGGACACTCTAATATCACATCTGTGCAGTGGTATGAAGGCTTCTAGGCCAAATGCATTAGCACTCCCAACTCCTAAGTGGCCCAGTACCACATCCCAATGCCCTGATTAGACCCTTATAGATAAGTCTCAGCATCTTCTACAGTCTCCAACTCCTGTTTTTTTTTAAAAAATTCCCTAAGCCTACCAAAAAAAAACCCAGAACAGGGGCACCTGGGTGACTCAGTGGGTTAAGCCTCTGCCTTCGGCTCAGGTCATGATCTCAGGGTCCTGGGATGGAGCCCCGCATCAGGCTCCCTGCTCAGCGGGGAGCCTAATCCCCTACCCCCCACTCCACCTTCCTCTCTGCCTACTTGTGATGTCTGTCTGTCAAATGAATAAATAAAATCTTTAAAAAAAAAAAAAAAACCAAAGCAAAACAAAACAAACAAAAAACCCATGTAATCATTACTGCTAACTTTATCTCCTTTTTTCTATCCCAACTTTCAAGTCCTGTTCCCCAACTTAATAAAATTCATGAGTCATTTGTATCTTAGCTTCAAGACTAGTACTAAAGATGATGGTCAACTATGGAAACCATACATAGTCTAAATTTCTAATAATTCCCTTTCTCTATTTCTATATTTTACCTTCCTCTGCCTTCCCTGCTACCCTTGCACTTTTTTTTTTTTTACCATTATTTTAAGGTTTTTCTTGCATGTGTATATGTATTTCATTGCAAATTGCCTCAAATATTTTTTTGGAAGGAGGAGAGGTAAGTAGGTATAAATTTCAAGAGATCACTAATTCAGCTTTCCTCTTCCAGGAGACTTTCGCCTTCTGCTACGATGGAGTGGCTTGCATCAGATCAACTTCAGCCCTGAAAACAACTACAAAAGATGGACAAAATACAAGAAACAGCTAATTGAATGCATTGTGAGTAATTAAGGTATGCAGGCTCAAGGTGCTAAGATCACAGAAAAACACCAAGGTGGGCCCCACTGCTTTTTCTCTTGAAATATTTGCCAATTTTTAAGTGATAGAGGCCAGAGAAGTTAGCGTAGCTCCAGAGCCTTCCAACACCTCATGGGGTCCAGAAGACAAGTAAAGTTAAGGACCCTTTAGAAAGTCATAGTTTGAGAAGTCAGGACTCCAGAGAAAAAGGCAACAGCAGAGAAGCAAGCCTGACATGCTGCACTGCTTTCTCCTGAAGGCAAACTGATATTATGAAAGTTACACTGGGAGGGAACGGACTGGGATTGGGTAAGTGGTCGAGAAGCTAAGAAGAAAGTAAATAGTAAAAGGTTAAAAGGTTAAGAATTTTAAACCATCTCCCAGTACTGGGGAGACAAAAATTGGAATTCTGACATTACAAAGGAAGGTAGATGATAGTAAACACCCCAGGCTTTTGGTTACAACCCTGGTAGGGCCATGCCCTTGGAATGAGAGCAAAGCTGAAAACACTAGCTCTCATCAACACTGAAGTCCAGGCTCAAAACATCTTAATTCCTCATTGGATCATGGTAAGCGTCTCTTATTCTATTGGACCATCAAAAAATAAGCAAATCTTTTTAGGAAAAAGAGGACATCATGCAGAGTCTCCACAGTTTTTCCGTATCCAACCAAAATTTACCAACACTGCAGATGACAGGACCAAATGGCTGAATACAAAAGAGAGAGAAAAAAAACAGACAATAGATGTTGGTGTGATCAGTATGGACTTTACAATAACTATGATTAATTTACTAAAGAAACAGGTAACGGGATTTCACGCCTTAATTAAAATCTCTTGAAATAATCAAACTGAAACATAAATATATTGAGTCTCTGAAATTAAGAGCTCAAATTGGTTTGAGAGCAGATTAGAAGTAGTAGAAAAAAAGTCAGTACAAGCTATTCAAACTGAAGTCCAGGGTACAAAAAAAAGGACAAAAAGTACAGAAAATAGCATACAAAACACATAGAAATAGTTAAAAGGTTAAATACATGTGTGAGAGAATCCTCCAGGAGAAAGAAAGAATGTGGTAGAATTAGGCAAAATTAACTTTTGAAGAAATAATGACCAAGATATTAAACTGACTAAAGATATCATGCCACAGATCCCAGAAGTCCTATGTACCCTACGCAAGGTACATACAGGTACATACAGAGAAAACCACACCTAGGAACATCATGGAACTCTAAAAGGACAGAGAAGGGAGAAACAACACAACTGACAACTGATTTTTTTAACAGACTCTGCTCGGGAGACAACGGAATGACATCTTTAAAGTAATGAAAGAACAGAACTGCCAACCTACAACTCTATACAGAAAAAAAAATTCCTTAAAAGGCAAGCAAAATAAATATGCGTCCAACCAACTCTGAATAAGGGAAAGAGAATTAATTTAAAAAGTATTAAAGAAATACCAAAAAGGAATACTAAAGGGAACTATTCAAATGGAAGGAAAATGATCCCAGATGGAATCATGGAAATATAAGGAAGCATAAAGAGCAAGAGAAAGGATAATGGGGGGGGGTGTGTGGTGGTAAAGGATAACTTGTGGTAAATCTACTGGATACTGACTGCATAGTTGAATATTACTAATGCCTTCTGGAACTTAAAATAGAGGCATAATTAAAATATATGACATCAACGGCACAAAAAAGTGAGAGAAGGGAGTGGAATAAATGGAGTTTCAGTGTTCTAAGTTCTTTCAAGATTCTGGAAGTGATAAAAGGACCACCAGTAGATACATTACTAAGTCAACAATGCATACTCAAATCTCTAAAATAGCCACAAAAACGAAAGAATGTGTAACAAACTAATGGAAGGAGGGGAATAATACAAAATACCTAATAATTAATCAAAGATTCCATAAAGGCAGCTAAAATCATGTAAGCATTTCTCATTTATTTTGTGACCGTTCACTTTGATTCATCAGCAACTATCTCTCAACAATAACGCTGGGACAGAGTATAAGCAGGAATAATATACCCCATGTCTCTTACACCATGCACTGAGCTAGGTGCTGTTCGTAACTCACTTCAGAGCAGGATACTACCTCCCCTATCACAGACCTAACGAAACTAGGAACTGAAACAGAAAACTGAGATTCAGAGAAGTTACAAGAGCTAGCAAATGAGGGACCAGACCTCAGATGCCTCTGGTCTCTATGTTGCCGAGTCAAGGCAAAGGTGGGCTAGGCTGGTCTGCTTTCAATTGCACTGTTGATGTTACCACCTTCTATTGGTTTTGCCCTTGCTCTTAGTAGGAAGAAGAAACAGCTTCCAATTCCCTAACTAGAGGGTATAGATGCTACGTGAAATAAGTCCATCAGAGAAAGACAATCATCATCTGATCTCACAGATAGGAGAAATTTGAGAAACAAGACAGAGGATCTGAGGGGAAAATGAAACCAGATGAAAACAGGGAGGGAGACAAACCATTAGAGACTCTTAATCTCAGGAAACAAACTGAAACAAACTGCTGGAGGGGAGGGAGGTAGGCGGGGTGGGATGGGATGGCTGGGTGATGGACATTAGGGAGGGTATGTGCTATGGTGAGTGCTGTGAATTGTGTATGATGAGTCACAGAACTGTACCCCTGAAACAAATAACACATTATATGTCAATGAAAAAAAAATAAATAAATAAATAGCCCCCCCCCCCAAATTTCAAATTCTCCAAGGGCAACATGAGCCAGACAGGCAGCAAAGTAAAAACAATGAGAGCCTAACAGAGGAAATAGTATACATCCTCAGTATGAAGCGGAGAGACAAGAGAAACAGAATTGTTAAAGATAATTTCCAGTTTCTTCAAAACCTTTTCTGACCTATAGCCTTTACTATTTTAAGTGAGACCAACTCTAACATCTCACACATTCGTATTCAAAAAAGGTGAAAGGAACTTTATCCCCAAATCCAAAGAGGAAGTGCTCTTGGAATCCTACTGCTGTGACTTTTCAGCAGCAGGAGTAAGAAAGCAAGAGGTAATCGTTTCCAGAGTCCCATTTCCCTCCCTTTGAAGTACTCGAGAAACTAAGTGAATGCCTTCAACTTTCTTCTATCACGTAGAGTGTGGATGGGGACAGGAAAGAAAGGCAGGCAAGTTTTTCAAGGTAAGCTATTCCTGCAAAGCTTATTTCAGTAAGTGCTTACTGGCAACCATGAGGCATCATTAAGAGAGACAAGCTAATGAAGACTAAACTGTATTTATCTACCCTCTTCCACCCCTTCATGATATCCATGGGAAATATGTAGATTTTATTTCTTGGGTTATCATCAACATTATTCTAAATCAAGACCCGCAGAGTACAGCCTATCTGAGAAGGATTTTTCGCAACTGTTTCTATTATGGCTCAAATTTTATCATCTCGCGGAGCTGCCTAGAAGCAAACAATCCGACTCTCCAACCTGAGCCATTTGTAAGATAAATATTGGCAGTTCCTGAATCCACTGGTACAGGTAGAAATACTGCAACAGAGAGCTTATGGTATTTCAGCTTGCCTTGTCAAAGGACACCAAAACCCTCTTTGTGAGTCCTTGCGAGGCCATTAAGAGACGGGGGTGGGGGGGGGGGGAGTGGGGGGTTGGGCGGGGGGCTGTGGATTTCCACATGCGGTCCCCATCCACAGGCAAGCTAGAGATGAGCGCACGGAAGGTCAAACTTGTAAGCTCTCACAGAGCCTAACTGGAGTATTGGATGCAACAAATGAAAAACCTTGTCTCTTCACGTCTGCCATTGAGAGGTCTGGCAGGAAGAGATGGTGCCAGCTTTCCCTAAGTGAGGAAAATGCAGCAATGTACACATTAAACAAGTCCCAGCCAGCAGAGAATGTGTAATGAAGTCACATATGGCCGTGCTTCAAAATCCCATGTAAACGCAAATAAGGTTCTACTAGAGCAGGCCGTATAATCATTACAAAGAAAAAAAGAAGGTTCAGCTAAGACCTCACAGAGGTACACTGGACGAATATAAGACGGTATTACTCATTCAACAAAGAGCTATGGAGCAGGAAGCCCATGCACTGAAGGATGGGGGAGAGAAAGGTTAATCAGCCTCCTGATCTTCTTTTACGAAATTTAGAGTACATTAAGGGCCACGTGGGCCACGTGAGAACGGCAATTAAAGGAAGCACAGAAGAAACCAAAGAGAGGTACCAACAAGTGCCATGGGGTTCGAGAGTGATGTCATGTTCATCCAAAGGGATCAGTGGAATGCTTCATGCAGCGCCAACATTTGAATGAGGCCTTTGAGAAATGACTGAGGGGGAGCACTGGACAGGGGACACTGAGCATTGGACAGGTGACTAGAGCTGAAGGGAGGAGCACGAGCAAAGACCTGGAGTCTGGGGGGAGGGGAGCCTGTGGGGAGCACGGGGGGTGGTGAGGGCAGTGTACCAAAGGCAGACTGGAACAGACACCTGGGAGGTCCATTGGGAGCCCTCTACAAGAGGACAGGGGACACGTTATAAGGACCCAAACTGGAGCAACGTGGGAATGGAAAGACAGCAGCTCTGAGGGCCACGCTAGATGCAGCCCCAATTGACAGACCCGAGGCATGAGAGAGACAGTGAGGGGAAGCTAACAGCTGGAGGGAAGAGAGCCAGTGACATTTAGGCAAGTTGAAAGGTCCACGAGGCCATGGGGATAGAGACCCCCAAAAGGTATCTGAGCCCAAAGTGAATGTGGAGTCACACGCATTGGGGGAGGTGGGTAAAGAGGAGGTCTGCCTAAAGGCAAAGATGTGGGATCGCGGTGGTCACTGAGGGACAGGGTGCAGAGAAGAGCTGGAGGGACAAGCCTTCATGAGCTCCTATATTTCAGACACAAGCAGAAGGAAAAGACTTAGCAAAGAAAAAAAAAAAATCTCGGGCAGTTAAGAAGAAAACCAGAAAAGGTTTATATCCTAGAAGCCATGGGATGCAAGGATCTCAAAAAGGAAGGGCTGAGAATACATCTGCCATTGCTCCTGGACATACCCACTTACTTGCTCCCGGTAGCCCGCAAACTCATCAGGCAAGACCTGCTTCCTACCCCCATGGCATCTAGAGCGGACTCGTGTGTTCAGGTTGGAGGAAGGAAGGAAGGAAAACGAACAGCAGTGTCAAACCTGCAGAAAAGTCAAGGGAGAGAACTGCTGAGAAAAGCCGATGGAATTGATGACCACTGATGATCGGTAACCACAGCGGGAGTGCACTTGCAGTGACGAGGCCAGGTGGAATTCGCAGAGAAAGAGCCAGGGGAAAGGCACCAATCAAGGCGGCAATGAAGACAGGGCACAAGCATGAAAAAGATCCAAAGCAGGCAAGAGGAGATGAAGGGCGCAAGTGGGAAGTTTATTCCGTAAAGTCAGCTCATCGGTTCCCTAAGCACATTCTAGGCCCTGCAGACGTGCAGCTCAGGGTCCTTGCTTATCAGAAGCTGGGGTTCTAAGGAGGAGGAAGCCAGGAACGGATCCATAGGACTGATAAACACTATCAAGATAAATAACCTGATGTGATAGTGACGGGGGGGGGGGGGGGGGGGGGGGGGGGGGGGGGGGGGGGGGGGGGGCGGCTGTTGGGTTAGGCTGCTTTAGTCAGCATGGTCTGCAAAGGGGACCCTCTCACAAGGTCACCTTGAATTTGAGTTCATACCAGAATGAGGAGGAGGCAGGGGGGCAGGGATCTCTGGGGCAAGAGTGCTCTAGGCAGAGAGAACAGCTAATATAAAGGCACAAAGATGGTGCAAGCTTGGTGCGTTCACGCCATAGGAAAAAAAGATCAGCATGACGGATTATGAATGAGGGGCAGAGGCCTTGGACTCTGGCTGAAATGGGAAGCCTATGAGCGAGGGAATAACAGACACTGCTTTTCTGCAGAAAGTTCACCCCAGCTGCTGTGTGAAAGATGGATTATGGCGGGGCCAATTTGGAAGCAAGGACATCGGTATGGAGGAAGTTACTGTAGACCAAGTATGAGACGCCAGACCTCAGGCTGTAGTGGTGGTGATTGTCAGGAGGGGCTGGAGTCAGGATACAGCTTGTAGAGTGGATCCTTAAACTACATGGGGATTAGGGGCACTAACCCCCCCGCACACAGCCAAAATGTACATATAATTTTTGACCCTCCAGAAACTTAGCTACTAATTAGCCTACTCTTGACTGAAAACCTTACTAAAAACATGACGTTGATTAACACGTATTTTGTGTGTTTTATGGATGATACATTATATTCTTATAATAAAGTAAGCTAGAGGAAAGGAAATATAAAGGAAATTGTAAGAAAGAGAAAATATGTTTATAGTACTGTAAAAAAAAATCCCCATGTGAGAGAATCCGCATATATAGTTCAAACCCATGTTGATCAAGGTCAACTGTGTGTGTCTGGAGCTAGGGGGATGCCCAAGCAGAGACCTTCATTAAAGAGTCATCAATACATAGACGGTGTTTCAAGCCACGGGTCACATGGGTTCACACAGGGAGAGAGTATGTACGTAAAGAGGAAAAAGGAGCCAAAAATAGGCCCTTACTTTTGTTAGAATTTAGGAGAAAAGGATAGATAAAATTACAGAAAAGTTTTGAGGCAAAAGCTTGAGGCACATTAGGTTTGTCTCCAATGTCTCAGTAAAGTAGCAGAGAGGGGTCATGACCCTTATCACAGAAAAGGTTCAGAACAAGCATCAGAAGGAAGGTAATCGGAAGCCAACACAGAACCAACACAAGGGAGGGCTGACATGCGGCAAACACACCCTGACTTTTGGGCAACTCATGTGGGCAGGGTTTGAGACTTTCCCCAGCAAGATGATACAGCTCAGGCTCAGAGACAATGGTCGGTGGGGATCACTCAACCACAGCGTGACCACAGTGTGAGGACCGGGAAAGGAGCACGGGAGAGGGTCCTGGGATGCTACAAGCCCCCTGCTGAAATGCACACTGAGAGTAGAGCCCGGGACAGTGAGAGTGGCCTGGTGAGCTGGACAAAGGAACATTCAAGATCAAGGGATCCCAGGGGAGATGAAGAGTAGGTCTCACAAACACGGGGGAATTTGAAAAGAGTAAAGGGAAAAGACTGTGGTCACAGAGGAAAATATCAGAGATGACAAAAAGGTGAAGGACTTCTGAGTGACAAGGTCCAGGTATGGCCATTAAATCTCACCAACTGTATTTCTTTTCCCAGGGGCTAAGATGACCATAGTAGGCACTCCCTGGGTCCTTGCTGCCCAGGCTGGCTGCGGAAGCACGAGGGAGGACTGGTGTGCCTAAGAGACCATGCGTGGAGAAGGGTGGTCCAAAGATCGAACCCTGGTTCTCACCTAACCTCTACATGACAGCTTCTGCTCTAGTCTGCAGCCATTCATACCTGGAAACCTTGGGGCCTTCTTACAGGGTGAGGAGCAGTAAGTATCTTTATTTCCTGAGTCAAACAAGAACTCTGTAATAGAAAGGAGACTGATTCCACCAGAAGAGACACGCTCTCCAGGACCTAGCCACCTTTACTTAGCTTTTGGTGCCGAGATAACCGTTGCCTCCCGCACCATAGACAGGATGGCAAGGAAGACAGGACAGGTGCAGAGCCACCAGCAACTGAACAACACAACTGAAAGTCACCTCTGAAAAGACTGGATCATTAACTGACCTTCTCACTGGTAAAATGCTGCATCACACAACCATGACATTGCGTCCAGTTCTGTGGGCTTTGAGAGATCCTGGGAGGCTGGAATCTTTAATTCTCTATTATGAAATTGTGAGGCTGAGTACCATGTCAGCTTGGCCAAGTTGGAAATACATTTCCCAGAATCCTCCTCCCTGTGCCGTTCCGTGTTAAGAGTCAGACTAAATAGAAGTACACTTGAGATTTGGGAGGTGGAAGCAAGGAAGCCTGCAGCCATTGTGCTCTGCTGGTTGCCATGGTCAACGGTGGTGAGACGGAGGCACAGGTGCTGGTGGGCACTAGTTTGTCCTCATTCTTCTTTCTGCTCCATGTTTCTTCCTAAGAACTATCCTTACTGGCCAAGGATAGTGATCCCAAGACCACCAGATGCTTGGCTGGAGATTTGGATGGTAGCTCTAAAGAGCTCTGAAGAGGTGGTAGCTTTCCATGGACTCCTATGCCATCCCCCTTTCCCTGCCCTACTCTGTGTGGCTCCCAGCTCCTCTGCAAGCCCTAACCTGTCCACCCGTGCTTCTAGAGGGCTAACTAATGGTTTTCCTTGGATCCTCCAGCTCGCCTTCCCAAGCTATCACTTCCCCAACTCCTCCCATAATTGTGTAAAAATTAATTCCTCTAACACATGCTTTATTCCATAATATTTATGGCAGCTCTGCTTCCCTGATGGAACCCTAACCGATACAGTAAGCCAAGTATTGAGCAGACGGCTTTGCCCTCAAGGACCCAATAATTGACAGAAACCACCTTACATTTATAGCACTGCTTTATAGTTTGAAAATCCTGTTCACATGATTGAATACTCAACCTTGAGAGGATTAAATAAGGAAACTGAGGTTCATAGAAGTCGGGTGACCAAAGGACAGATGTGAAAACCACTTGGCAGCAATCTGTGCTGATCAGTCACCAAAATAACTCAAAATGCATGGAATGACTTAAACAATTCCCTGTCCGAGGACCAGAAACTGAAAAGGCTGAGACAAGATCTACCCACAAGGATTACTCTAGAGCGTTCTATAAAATTAACAGCTGCTAACGGACCAACCACTGCCCACCATCCCTCACTACTCAGCCATTTTTAATTTTCCCCATGTTCGAATCAGCCTACATAGTCTGCCAAGTTCTGTGTGAACACCTGGTCCTCCGTTCAGCCTCTAGTGTAGAGAGAATGGGCGATTCAGGCTGGGTTTAAACTTGCATGTGGGTCTGAAAGGCACCTGAGGTAGTTGTTGAAATTTCCCCCCACTCCCTGCCATGGGCAGCTTTGTCCTGTCTCCCTGTTTTACTATTTCCTGTACCCTATTCCTGTTCTTCCCTTGCCTTGACCACCCTCCCTCCCCAACAAGGTCCCACCTTCCACATCTCCAGGCATGTTGCCAGACACCACGGGTGGTGTGGAGGTCTCTGCCCAGCTTCCCCACTAAGGCCCAGTGAAGAATAGTGTGGTAATCTGGCTTGAACAGATGACTCTGGATTTACATGCCCTTCAGAGAGAAGGCTTTGGCTTCATCAACCTGATATTTCATTCCTCCATTCAGCACTCCTTTACTGCACACCCAGCCTGTGCTGAACCACATCACCAGGTGAGCTCCTGAGCATACGCCCAGCCCAGTGTCAGAGTTGAGGAGGGAACAGTGTGGCAGCTATGCAGAAAGGCCAGGAGGAGATGAGTTGTTCAACAATGGGAATCTTAAAATATAACTAAATAAAGGACATGAAAGGTTAGGGTCACTCTAGGGAAGACAGACCGAAAAAAATAAAACAAAACAAATTCACCTATGACATCAGGTTTAAAGTCCTCCAGGTGACATTCAAAGAGCTTCCCAATCTCACAACTTTCTCTCCAGTCCCAACTCTTTCCCTCTGAAGGACCTGCAACACAACGCTCCACTCCAACCACAAAAAGTTCTCCTCATGCAACACCAGCATGCTCTTATAAATAGGTCTATTTCTTTACCCATATTCTTCCTTCTGTCTGAAACAAATAACCCTACCCCTTCTCTGGCAGATAAAACTCCACTGATTGATAAGACTTAGGGAGCTTACATGAGTCCACAGGAAGTCTCCTGCTCCTCCCCTCCCTCGGCCCCGGCCAGAACTCTGAATGTGTCTGCTGGGGATCAACTTGGCTCCACCACTGCTAACAGTCTGAGCTTACTTGCTTACCTGCCTCCCTCACAGGATTGTGAGCCCTTTGAAGGAGCAGATCATTCCCTACTCATCATCACATTCCCAGCCCCACAACACGCCTGGTGATAGAATGATGTGATCACTGCAATCTCAAGGAGCTTCTGCAAACTGGAATTTTAGAACCCAAACTGACCTTTGGATCATTGTCTAGGTGGGTTAACGGGCATGACTTCATCTCATTTATATGAGAAAGGACCCCCAATCAACCATTTTAAAAAAAGCTCTTTGCTAATAAGGTCATCACAGGAAGAGAAACACCCACAACTAGAGCCACCATGAACACATAGCATCAGCCAAGAGACCCCAGAGTAGGGGACCTCAGCACCTTGGGATGGGACACAATCACAATATTCCAAATCCCAAAGTCTGACGCATCGGTTTTATTATCACTCTTCACTGGGGCTAGAGAAGCCAACATATCTGAGTGCTTTGGAAACTTCTAGAAGGGATTCATTCCAGACATGGCACCAAAGACTAAAAAAATGTATAGACAGGTACAGAGGAGACACGGGTAGTAATACAAACAAGTAGAGTGAATTATGTCCGTCATCTTACCTCTTCTGCAAGAGCACCTCTGTCTAAACTAGTCCCTAATACTCTCCCTTTTCTCCAAATTTTCGACATTGTTCTGTCTCGAACCATCCTGGGCGCTTCTTCAATGCCACCTCTCCTCCTGTGCATGTGTCCTGCCTCCACCAATAGACTGGCAGCTACAGGAGTCGAGGGACTGTGTCTCGGTCCCTATGTGCCCAGAGCTCTAGAACAATGTTTGGCATAGTGTGGATAATGAGGAGTTGCGAAATAGGCAAACGGAGAGACGAGGCTTATGCTCCCTGCAGCACCATGGCTGTCCCTTCACTCAGACGTGGCCAGAGCTGGCTGCTGGCCGGCCGGAGCAGGGATGACAAGCAGACAGTCTGCGGTCAGGGCTAACACAGACTCAAGGCATTTGCAGCCTGTTCTGCAAGGAAGGATGGCTTCTCCACACCGGGAATGACCCAGACAAAGCTGCGGAAGCGAGGGGGATGTTGGTTTGGGTTGGGAGAGGTGGTTTCAACCCCACCAAGGGAGGAAAGGGTGGAGGGAGCACGGGGACAATAACGAGGACCTGTGAGTCATGTGTCTCCCATACCAGCAGCCACGGAAGTAACTGGGGAAACGCTCATGAAGGGGGACTGGACACGTTCCCATCCCTTCGTTTCCGTGTGTGGACTCCCCTGCTCCACAAACCTCTGTCCTGGAAATGGAGTCACAAGCCAGTCTCTCAGAAATCGTGTGGGAGTAACAAAAGGGAAAAAAAGCGAGCAAGGACACATGGATAACCTCTGCCTCCTTTACAACTTACGGCCCCACAACATAGACTTTACATGTGCCTTTCACGTGGGTGTTGTGGGTCCCAGACTGCACAGACGCTGTATGTACCTGTATAGAGATTACAGATGTCCTCTATGCACAAAAATGAGCCTAATTATTCACAGACTCGAATTCCTAAGTACTGGGATAAACAAAAACAGACACTGTCGCATTTTTGTGGTGTTGACAGCTGGGATGAGACCAACAGCCCTCCTAATAAGCAGATCACTATCAATGGAAGGGCTGTGCTCTCAGGGGACGCGGCTCAATGAGAGCCCACGACAGAGGAATGGGCCACGGGCACCCTTGCTCCGGATCAGAATGTGCTGTCCTCTCGTCCTCTCAGGGCAGCGATGCTCCACCTGGGCTCCAGAGACTCAAACAAATGGAAATAACTGACAGATAAACAAAAGAGGGGCACTGCATACGGAAACTGGATAGTCGTCTCTAAGGGCAAGGAGAGAGGGTTACTTGGGAAAACTTCAGGAAGCGTCCCCGCAGCTCGGATCATGCATCCCGTTTTCACACTTCTCTGTTTGGAGGGCCAGAAGCCTCTATGAACACGCTGGGTGGAACAAAGAGCTTGCCTTAGCACAGCTGTTTTCTTAGGACCAAACTCAGAGCCGGCTTCGTGGAAGTCCCTTTAGGCCCATGGCTCCTGAGGCTACAAATGGGCAGCTCGCCTGGCCTCGCTACCTCTGTGAGAGTCCAGAGATGGGCCAGTTACTTACACGCCAGGTACGACGCTAAGCTTTCTGGAAACTCGTACTGCTGCTCTGAGCGCAGCTTATTTGTGGGATAAATTGTTATTAAAGTGGGACTCTGATGAACAGGCCACATGATTGCATAGATCTCGTTTCCCCAAGAAACACATCTACAATTTCCCATCTTTCCTCTAAAACTTATCTGTGTCTCTTATCAGGTGTTAGTCCTTCGAAGAAATGCTCTGATCAGCTACCTGAGGGGAGTATCAGTAATTGTTTTGTGAGCCATTTTCCTTGTAAGAAACCACCCAAAATAGGATTATGGCCTGACTTATCACCTTAATTTAGCCCACTAGCTTCCTGTAAGCCCCAGCAGACCTCACCAGCCTTACGCATGTGGGCTCTTAGCTGTTCTGTGGGCGCTGACAATGCTGCCAACACCTTTCAGGGTGACTTTGCTCACATTCTGCCTCTCCACCAACCTCCCCCTCCTCAGAGTTTAATATCCACATCCGCTGAGGTCTCCCTTACGGTTCCAGTTTAAGTCAGCTAATTCCCAAATGGAATGCCAACCTGCACACACTGATTTACTCCTACCTCTGAGAAACTGTGCTAGTCATTTCCTCCCTGAAGTGGTCTGCCTGCTCTAGGCTCAAACCGCTTTCTAGTCCTACCTGCTCCATGGGGCCTTTCCCCATTAACAGCTCCTGGCCTCCCTATGATTCTGACAGCCCCATATGCACAGCTATCTAATGATTCAGCTACTTCAACATTTAAAAAGCACCAATGATCCATTCTGTTATCACTGGTTCATTTCCTAATTCCTCTGTGATCTCCCAGTGGTAGAAACACAGTAAACAGTCCCTAAATGCTCCCAAAGTTCTAAAAGTTAAGATCATAAGAAAGAGCAAAAATGTCATAGATTGGAAAGTATGGTCGTAGTTGGGCATGAATTATTTATTCACAACTGTGTTCACTTTGCCCAAAGGAAGCGCCCACTGTGTGCCAGGCTCCAGGCAAGACACTATGGCCTGAACTTGAAACTTACTGGATAGATTTCTCAATCAAAGATGATGGACTATATATAATGTCTTCTAATAAATAAGAAAACATTTGGATATGCCAGCCTTTGGAAAATGGAAAAATGAATAGCTGTGCCAAAAGTGGTTTGGGTTTATTTGTTTTTTGTTTTTTTTGTTTTAAAGTCCTCACTGCAACCTAAGCAAAGCAGTGGCACACTGGACAGACACCAAATCGGCCACTATTCTGCTCTCAGGACATCCTAGGGGGACAGTGCATTTATAAAAGGCTCTCCACCCCTTCACCTCCAGAACAACGCAAGCCAGCAAGGCACTTTGAACATTTGCAAGAACTCACTCCTACAAGGCTTTTTCAGGCATCCAAGATGAGTAAAAGAGAACATGTGGGGTCAGCACTAAGGGTTACATCCCAAAGTAGTCAGGCCACAGTGAAGACCAAGGCCATAAACACACGCTCTAGTAATAACACAGAGGTTCTCCAGGCTATACCCTTTTCTCTGGTGTTACATCCCACATCATTCTTACCTTCCCTCTTCAGATGAAGAGAACAAAAAGGAAGAAAGTCCCCAAGCCCTGGAAACACATTTCTTAGCCAATTAAGGCTATTGATTAGAAATGTCTGAGTTTCGACTCTCCTATCCTTTAGGAAAGTGGAAAATCCAAACTCGTGTCAATATTTGGACACTTTTAAAGATCTTTGTCTCTTTTCATGGCAGCATGGAGAGTATTCGGGAAAGGAGAGCCTGTGCAGCCTGTGCACCTGCCAGGCGAAATGGGGAAGAACACACAAGTCACATTTCTGGGGGCTGAGACTCAATTATCTCAACCCCAACTTACTTATGGCTGATTTCCTCAAACATAAGTTGTTTTTTTTTTTTTAATGATAGTAATAAGAAAAACTCTGCCATCTAGAAACGCCTATTGGTTTTACTGTTTCTGCAACTTCTCCCACAAGTTGGTCTGAAGGTGTAGTTAGCCTGGGGGGTGGGGGGGGGGACACCTCCATAACCTGAAGAACCACAGGGATTATGCCCTGTTTCCCAGCAGGGGGAGCAGTCTGGAAGGAGGAAGTAATTGCCGAAACGGAGACTAAACAACAAACTATTCCCAGAGCCCTCTGAGGCACCAACCAACCCTCTGTGGAGGGGTGTCAAGCAGGTGAGACATGAGAGGGGCAGGCTGCGGACAATGGGCCAGCAGCCAGAGACTCCAGGGTTGGACCAAGCAGCCCATATGGCCACCAGCAGGGGTCAGCGTGGACTTAGTGAGTTCTGGAGATGGAAGGGAGCCTTCAGGAAACAACTAGCCCAGACCCCACTTGACTGAAGCTAAGAGCTAGTTCGCAACTTGTCCAAGGTCACAAAGCTAGTGAGTGGAAGGTCAAGGGCCAGAATCCAAGCCTCCTGATTTAAAAGACAAGGAAACAAATGTTACCACATTTTGGCTAATTGTATCAATTCCTCTCCTAAGTATTCAGACACATGTTTGCCTTTGAGTGTCTATACTGACACAGAGATGCAAAACAGCCTATTGTGGTAATGAGCCCAGACTCTGGAGCCAGGCCCTGTGGGTTTGAATGCTGGCAGTTCTGTCAGTTACTGTAACCTTGAGCAAGTCACTTCATGTCTCTGCAACTTAGTGTTCTCATCTGTCAAATGGGAGTAACCACCACCCACCTCATGCGTTATGAGTTATGTGCTAAATGCAATTTCCAGCACAAAATAAGTGGTATGTAAAAGGCAGGAAGGAATTTCTTTGGGAGGAAATAATCCCCATACTGGTTTCTCCCCAGCCCCTAGTTCATCTTAGTCACAGGTTACTGCCTTTTCCCTACAACACCTGGACATAATCCATCTAAAATCTCACACTGCTGTCTCTTCTCCCTTTCAGGCCAAACCCAGTCAGTTATTAGAAGTGAACTGGCCAAAATGCCCCAAGAGGTATGAACTCTAGCTAAGGATCTACTTTGGCTACTGCCTGCCCAGCCTACTGCACCCTCAGATTTCCACTTTCAAGATGATGGACTCAAAAGTTACCTTTTCAGATCCTCGCCTCCTACCTTCTGAACCCACCCACTCCTGTGAGTCTTGGGGTCTGCTTTGCGACCCTCATGATACACTCTAGTCCCTCAAACCTGCTGTAATCACAAGCCTTCCAACCTCACTTACTTGCCTGTCCTACCTTGGACTCCCTGGCCATCCTTCTCTGTGATGCTGTCACCGACTCCCTATAGATTCCTGCATCCCTCATCCCATGGAGAGATCACACTCATCCCTCCCAGGCTGCCAAACTGGGTGGAACAGTCCAGAAACCAGGCCAACTGCCTCCAGGACAGACTACGCTAACCTCACCCTTCATGGCTAACTGGAGGTCTGCCACACTTCCATGGAGCCCACCCTGGCCCACTCTCCTGTGACTCTGACCATGGCCTCTGCCTCGGAGTTCACCAAGGAAGCCAAGGCCACCAGAGAACAGAGATGACAGGCTCTCTTTCAGACTAGGGCTTCTCAGACATTAGCAGGCATTCGAATCCCTTGGGGATCTGGTTAAAATGCAGACTCTGATTCAGTGGACTGGACTGGGCCCTGAGCTTCTCCCTAGTGCTGCCAATGCTGCGGGTCCCCAGATCCCACTCTGAGTGGCAAAGTTCAAGGGATCACTTAAAATTCAGTGGCTACGGGGCACCTGGGTGGCTCAGTGGGTTAAGCCTCTGCCTTCAGCTCGAGTCATGATCCCAGGGTCCTGGGATCAAGCTCCACATCGGGCTCTCTGCTCAGCAGGGAGCCTGCTTCCTCCCTCTCTCTCTGTCTGCCTCTCTGCCTACTTGTGATCTCTGTCTGTTAAAAATAAATAAATAAAATCTTTTAAAAATAAATAAATAACAATAATTAATAAGATTCAGTGGTTACACTGTTGCAGATCTATTCTTTTTCAGATTCATGACAAACCTGCAAGATAGTCATCCCAGTTTACAGATGCAGAAAACTGAGGTTTAGAGAGATTAAGAAACCTGTCCAAGGCCGGGGGGCTGCTGGAGAGAAGATTCCAAAACCTGACACCTACTTTTGCTCTACATAAGGGATTTCCATGAGCAGAAATCATTAAGAAAAGCACATGGAATGGTTTATTCGTAATACGAAATCTTCTTAGCTGATGAGGATGAGATAAAGACGGGTTATAAAACGGCCACAGCGTCCCCATGCTGGAGAGTCCACCTAACAGCTGAAGGCCTAAAAGCAGCTCTCAGAAAGTAGGTTAATTCTACCAGTCAACATGGAAGAAGACATCCAGGGGAACAGAAGGAAAACTTTCCATTTGTGCAGGGAATGCAAGGGAACGCACAGATAACCTCTAACTGGCATGTTGGAGACTTTGTGGCCACTCCTTGGGCTAAAAAGGTTGAGAGCACGGTGAGGACCATGTTTCCTACACCATAGTGCTCCCTGCACATTTGACCTCCACCTTGCCCTTCCCTCCTCTCTGGGAGACCACCTAGCCCTCTGACCTCCAAGGCCAGGGGTGCCCTGGGAGCCCCCCCCACACACACTGCTCCACCTTCCCCAGAAGGCAAACCCAGCAGTCATCCTCCCTGTGGGCACACTGGAGGCCCTGGGTACTGTCAGGTCCCTGACCCTGCCATGCTCTAAGCTACTCCCCTCATGGTGGTCTCCCACCTGGGACCACCTGAAAAGGTGGGCTGAGGTGTCTGATGGCGACCCCACTCAGCTCACTCCTCCCCATCTCCACGTCGGTGATCCTCAACCTCCTCCTTCTGACTATTGAGTCCGACTCAGTCTCCCAGTCTGGTCCTTCTCCTCATCTTGATCTTCCTTCATTTCAGCAGCATCTGCCCAATCCCTTTAACGGGTCTCCTCGAACCCCCTCTGTCTGCTTCTGACGGAGCGCTCTCCTGGGTCTTCCTGCGTCCTGGACTACAGCTTCCAGAACTCACCTTTCCCGGCCCAGCCCCTCACTGCCCTCATTCCCGAGAACGTGCCCTTGACCCTCACCTCGATCATCCAGGTGGTGCCACACTTTGTGCTGACACCACCCGCCACATGTCCACCCGCCACACATCCGAGACACACCCTGCCCCACGCGGGATGGGAGCCCCAAGTCAGCTGGGGTCATGGAGGAATCAGCATTCAGAACAATGCCAGGGCTGGAATAGCGTGCACTGTCTCGGGGCCACTGGCTAAATAAATGACGTCCTCGCCAGATCACCAGGCTGCCCAACTTCCATCTTCCAACAGCTCATCCCAAGGCCAGGCCAGGGCCCATCCAGAGCAGGCTGTGGCTCACCGGGTAAAAGAAAAAACCAGCAATCTCCATCAAATCAGAGGATACAGGGGAAGTGATAATAACAGTACAACTGTCTTCAGTAAACAGAGTTTCTGGTTTTAGGAGCAGCTCTGACCTGTGGGCTCCGGAGGCTGAGGGTCTCAGCGTCCTAGCACACCTCCTATCCACTTGGGTCCCCTTACTGAGGTCCACAAGCTGTGAAGTTCCGGCCCTGTCCAGGTTGAAGTAAGGATAAAGAAGAGCCATTGTCATGATGCTCTTGGCCTCGCATCCCTTTTGAGGTCTGAGGAGTAACCCAACTCTCTGCACACCACTTGTAGTTCATTAGGATTCAAAGGTAGCACCCATTCTAAACTGTGCCCCGAACCTTAATCATAATTCTGTTCTTTGCAGTGCTAAGTGAAAACTCCTCCCAGACACAGCAACACTGGCCAGTGTTTCTCAATTCCCCTGAAATACCCTTCGTGATGTAAATGCTCACGTCCCAGCTGCTTACAAAGGTGCGAAGCAGGATGCAATTAAGGTCCCAGAACATCATACTTAAATTCGAATCATGCCGCTTAGCAACTCCATTATCTCACACAAACACTTATGGAGTATTGTAGAGGAATCAGCATTCGAAGAACACAAACGTGGACACAGTGCCATTATCTCTAGCCTCCTGAAAATCACACCACTGGTCTGCAACAGTGTTAACTACTGGGTCTAATTCTGTTGCTCTGCGAAGACTATCCAGTTGGTGTGGGGGAAAAACAGTCCAAGATCTAAAAACCACTGACTGTGCCAACTGCAGCACTTTGCCTTTTCCAGAAGATAAATTATGAAGAATTTTTGCCAGTTCAAGTTATTTTTCCCAAAGCCGAGAGTCGAATGGCCTTGGTACCCTGCCTTGAAGACACAGATGCAATTACACTGAATAGCTATGAACTGCCCCGCCAGCTTCCCCCCAACTTCATTTGATAAAGTGAGACGCAGACACACACTGACAGACAGGCACACACCTTCTTTAACTGCCAGATATAGCACCAACAGGAAAATGTACATCCAATCTACAGGGTGAAAATCAGCTCTGCAGCTCATCACTGAAGCAAAATAGCCATATACACGCCGACCAGCCCGACTGCCTTGTAAGGAACGATCGCTGACAACTAGGGTTCCTATTCAGCAGGCTAATAAGAATAATTATAGCCAGGGCAGGCATTAATCAGCTTGGCAGATACAGGAATTCTGTTAACAAGGCTAAAATGAGTGCCAAGGAATCTCTGAAGGCCACAGCACTTCAAAGACTGTTAAGCTGGGGGGATTCACTAAGGTTCCTCCTGCCAGCCTTCCCCCGCCTTCTGCCTTTGGGTCCCACCCCTCAGAGCAGGCGCAGGTGTGGGGACCTGCTAGGAGTCAGGGGTCACCACATGTGGGAATAGGGGTCCTTGGTCTGGCCCCTCCAGGAATTGTGCCTGGACTGCGCTCACCCCAGACTCTCTTATTTGCAACTGCACTCTGGCTGTCAAAACACAGCCGTCCTTTTTTCTGCCAAAACTAGTCTCAGGCAACACACAGCATGAGGTTACGGAGAGCACCAGTCAACGCGTTCCTGAGTGCAGGCACAGTGGAGCCCCGTGATCACATTCTGGCTCGGCCTCGGAACAGCTGTAGGACTCCGGACACGTGATTTAACTTTTCTGGTCGTCGCTTTCCTCGCGCGCAATGGGCAGGAAAGAACAGCACCTTTCTCAAAGGGTTGTGAGGATTAAATAAGAGAAGGCACAAAAACCCTGGTGCTTGATATGTACTCTCTAAACAGCAGCTATCACTTCCGTTCCATACAGAGCCCTCTATAGAAACTGAGAGAAAAGAAGAAACCAAACATTTGGTATCACGGACACGCGCACGTGATAGGAGCGGCTTCGCCTGGGCTAAGCTTTTTACCTGACCTCCTTCAGAGCTGACAAAGAGACTGCTTAGCTCTCCCCGCAAGTCCACTGTTTTTGCCCACGGATGTTGGTCCTCGGCAGCCGCCAGGCTACGTGGCATTCCTCGACCTCCCTTGCAGCTAGTGTGACGAGGCTAAGTTCTCTTGAATGGAATGTGTGCGGAAATGATGCATGCCCCTTCCAATCCTGGTCTATGAAACCTCCATGTGTTCTCCTCCAGGCTCTTTCCCTCTTTATGGGGCAGGAGAGGGGATGAGGGCAACCAAAGTGATCTGAGATGGGCTGAAGACAGGGGAGTCGCTATCAGCCTGGGCACCAGGCTGGCTGCAAGGACCAGGCATACCACGCACCCTCGTCATGTGAGGCCTCCCCTTGGCACTGTTGTGAGACCTTTCTATTGTTTGAACCCTGATGCTTCTGAACTGTGAAGCTTTGAGTCTCTTCCTTTGTTAAAGCAGTTTGGCCTACCTATATATAAAAGTCTTCTATCTAATTTAAATTTGAAAATGCAGATATAATGCTTCCGTCAATTAAAAACCGTTTCAGTGGATTTGAAAGTTGTTGTGTGTTTTCTTTAAAGACACAAATGAAGAAAAATTCCTCCCCCCTTCCTACCTTTCACTAATTCATGCTGCACAATAATGAAGACTCACCTCCTCCCGCACATTGCTGTGTTGTGTTAATTTCACCCAGAACCAATGAGCTTTTTCTTTCACAAAGAACCAATGAGCTTTTAATGGCTACCCAATACCCACAGAGAGAGGGATAGATGCATGTATCTACTCAGTTGGCCGACACTGACCAAATACCTACTACGTGCAGCCCACCAGGAACCCTATTAGTAACAGGACTACTACAGTGAACAGGATGAATGGGATCCCTGCCCCTGGGGATATAATCCGTGTGGGGATTCAGACCGGAAACAGACAAATATTATATACAGTGAGATAAGCGACATGACAGGAAGAGTACGGGCTGCCTGGCAGCACCCCCAAAACCAATGAACCCACCCCTCACAGCCCAGACTGCTCAGCCCAGCAAGAAAAGCCTTTAGGAGATACCCCAAACCCACCCTTCCAGCTTGCTCTCCCATTAGAACCTCCCCGTCCCGCCTCCAGCTCCATGGACCTCACATGCCCTTCCTGAAAGAGCCTAGCACTTTCACACGGCCCCACTCAATACCCTTCCACAAACGTGCTTTTCCTAGAACGCTCTTCCACTCTTTCTTTCAAAATTCTAATCATCCTCAAGGCTCAGCCCAAATGTCACCTCTTCAGCAAAATCAACCCCAACCCCAAGTCAAAATTAATCATTCTCTTCCCTACTTCCTCTGTCAGGTATCTCATTTGGCCTTGGAGTTATCTGTTTTTATTATCTGTCCATCTACCTGCACTGACCACTCAGGGAGGTATTTGTCTGCGATATTCTGTGGACTCTGATGGACTTTCAAGAAATGCCGTAGTGAATGGGTGGACGAGACAGGTCAGACACAGGGACCGGCTCCGTGAAGCTGAGTGAGTTCTGATGTGATTGCAACCTTTGAGAGGGAGACTTAGAAAAATGTTGTGGAAGAAGCGAGTTTGGGGGGAAACGGGAATACAGAGGTGAGAGAAGAGAAGCAGGAGGGACATTCCCAGGCCATGGAAAAGGGAAAGGCCGGAAGGTTCACACAATTCTCTGTAAGGACAGCAAACAGATTCCTTAGAATGAAGTATTTGATTCAGAGGGAAGCGAACACAAGGGGCAGAATATCCTCGGAAGAAAAACCACAAAGAACCAATGAGCAAAGGTGAGACACTCCCCAAAACGGATCCTTCTGGAAAATGATGACCTAAGACGGGACGACAGAGGAAAAGATCAGCCAGGAAGACGTCCGAAGTTAATCTGAGCAGGGAATTGCCAGAACCCGGGCTAGGGTAGCAGCTGTAGAAACAGGAAGAATGGGAAGATGCCCAAGTCTGTGCTCGGAGAAAAGCCACAGAACTGAGGGACTATGTGAACGTGGAGGTCACAGAGGTCAGTGATGGCAAGATTATGCCCAGGAGGCAATACAAGAGGAAAGATGAGCTTGTTGATTGACATATTAAGTTTCAGGAGCCAGTAGAACATGGAGGGTTTCCCAGAGGTCACAAAGAAGCCACACTGGGTGAGTGCTGGAGGGCAGAGCTGTCATCTGGAACACCAAGTTCAGAAGCTGTTAGGTGGAAAGGCATTGGCTGGGGATGCCTCAGATATTTATGTGTAGTTAACATGAAATGTCCTGCCAACATACAACCAAGACTTCTCTGAGCTGTGCTTTTCCCACTTCAGTTTTTTTCCCTTTGTCCATCTCTTTGCCCCCGATCCCTTTTTCTCCCTCATCATAATTACTCAAGGGCATCCTTTTCAGACTTCTTCATGAGCCCACCATCTGAGCTGGTACAAGGGTTGTCAAGAGCACAACTCTAGGGGGTCATTCATCTTGGCTCCAAAGTGAAGAGCAGCTCCTGGAGTAGTGCAGTGCACAATCTGTGTGACTATAGGGCATGGCCTGGTGTGACCCAGACACATTAGCCAATTAATGTGTATAGACTATCACAACAAACGGAGAACTTCAAGGGTCCCAGTATGAAAGGGAAAGCTCTGGGGCCTGAGACCATACAAAACATGCTACAAAACCAAGTGAAAGATCTGGAAGCTTTCTGCATGTGGTTGCAGCTAAAGCAGCATGGCTGGATGAGCTCTCTTGGGGAGTGAATTCCAGAAAACCCTTCAAAGAAAGAAAACACAGTATCGGCTAGAAAGGGCAGCGGCAGTCATGGGGGTGGGGACAATGTGGGCCCTGGAGTGGGCAGGATGGCAATGGCTGTGGAAGGCTTCCACTGGGACCCTCTGACTGTACGTGCAGAGTAGTCATTTGCCCTGTGTGCAGCTGGGTCCTGGCTGGGACAAACGCCACACACCATGCATTCTGCAAAAGATTCAGATCTGCCTTCTCTAGGGGCTTGGAAGAGAACCCTGGGTCAGGTCACAGGGCTCCTTCTGTTCCAGCTGACACAGACCAAAGGGATCCAAGAATATGAAAGAATATCAAAGCACTGGGGTCAGTCCTCCAGCACCTCAGAGGGCATTTAACAAACATATGTATTTCTATGGCTGATAACTGCATAGTTATGTTAAATAACCATATTACCATAATCATGTGTATCTACACGAAAATGGTGTCTGTGTGTATGGGGTAAAAGGAAAATGGAGAGGAGGGGAAAAAAAAAAACCCACCAAAGATTCCTTGGGTAGGGGGGACCCCGCTGGGTCAAATGCTCAAGAGGCACCCAGGTTTGGGGAGGGTGGAAGACGGGGGCCCTAAAGGGAAGAAAAGTAACAGGTAGGAAAAGTTAGAGAAGCCAAGGCGCCCGGGTCTTTGTGTGCAAATGTGCAGCTAGGCAGCTTCAAGAAGAGCTCAAGGAAAAGACTGAGGAGGCAGAATATCGAGCCACCGCCAACATGACTAAGGACGCGCACACCGATTTTTTCCTTTAGCGCTCTGGGCCACCCCGTGACCTTCGTAGAAGGAAGTTGGCGGATTGTCTCCCTTCCCTGGAAAGGCAGCTCGGCGTGGGCTGGCATGTGCCAGGGACGACTCGGCCGGTCTCGGCTACGGCGGGCCACATCAAAGGCGCATATTTCCGCCCCCGAGCTGGGGACGCGGCCGGGGACCGCTGGCACCTTCCGGGCCCGGAGTTCAAGGTGAGCCGGGCTCCCGGCGGCCAACAGGTAGGGAGGGCTGGGGGAAGCC
This sequence comes from Mustela putorius furo, assembly GCF_011764305.1. Classification (NCBI taxonomy): domain Eukaryota; kingdom Metazoa; phylum Chordata; class Mammalia; order Carnivora; family Mustelidae; genus Mustela; species Mustela putorius. The sequence continues at coordinate 5,000,976 of NW_025421424.1, forward strand.
GGCCACCGGCCACTCCCCCCCGCACAGGTGGGGCGAGGCGCGGCCTGGCGAGGCGGCCCGGCCGGATTCGCGCCCGGCTCCCCGATCCCGCGCCGTTCCCCGCCGGCCCGCGCCGCCCGCGGACCCCGCCGCCTCTCCCGGGAGCCGCCCGGCACCTCGGCGCCCCAGGCCGCGCGCCGCAGCTGCGCCCCGCCGAGCCTCCCCCGGCCCCCGCGCCCCGCCGAGCCCGGCGCGCACTCACCCAGCCCCAGGAGCGCCAGCAGCAGCGGCCTCGGCGCCAGGCGCCCCATGCTCGCCGGGCGGGAGCGACTCTCCCCCGCCTCCTGCGTCCCCGCCGCCTCTCCTCCTCCTCCTCCTCCAGCTCCGGCTGCTCCAGAGTCCGCGCTCCCCCGCCTGGGCCGCGCGCCTGCTCCGCTCTCCTCGCGAGCCGAGAAATCCCAGCGCTGGGCCGTACGTGCGCCCCTCGCTCCGCGCCGCCCGCCCGCCTGCCCCCGCCCGCCGCCCGCCTCCCGCCTCCCGCCGGCCGGGCACCGGGAGCCGGGCGCCGGAGCCGCCCCGCCGAGCCGAGCGCGCAGTCCCGACCGCTTCCCGAAAGCAAAAGGGAAGAGCCGCAGCGCCCGCCCGCCCGCGCCTCCCATCCGGCGCTCTGCCAGCTACAAACACAAACTTTCCCAAGCCCCTCCCCGCTCCAGGTAACGGCGGCAGCGCCCGGCCACCCGCTTAAAGGGGAGGAGGCGTCGGAGCCCACCCCGCTCTCCCCTCGGGCCCCCGCCCCACGACAAACTTTCCTCCGACCTTTAAAAGTTGGCCTGGGAAAGGACTCGTCTGGAAACCTCATCGCCTGTGCTCCATTCCGGGACACCCCGTGTTCCCGTCCCTCTGGAGTCACCCACGCGTGTCTGCTCTTCCCTCGGCTACCTCCCCGCCGTTCACCCCACTCATCTCAGGCTCCGCACCCCACCCACCAGCCTCTGGGTTCTTGCTAAAAATTGCTCAGGTAGGACTTTCCCCGGAGATGAAAGGACTTTAAAGGTCATGAGTTCCAGCCTCTTCGTGGTGCAAGGCCAGAAGTGACCTACCCAAGGGCTCACGGCAAAGTGGCAAGAGCGGAACTCCGATCTCACAGGCTCTGCTCCCTGCCCTGCGGCCGGTGGGCCTCCCTTCCCTCTCCAGGGTGCCTATGGCATTGATTAGAACGCGTCCCACAAGTACACCCACGGGGAAACAAACAAACAAACCAAGTGTATTAATAGCTACAGTTCTTCATATGGAATGTACTCTGAAGTCTAAATATGTGTTGCTCTGAGTGGACACAACTAGTTGCCAATAAAGACCCCTTTTTTCCCCCACAATAGGGTTTTGTGCTTCTACTTTGAATACAAAAGGCCCAGTATTGAAAAAAAAAAAAATTAGAGTTCATTGTTTAAAACTTCACAAGGGTTCTTCACAAGGTGCTCCCATAGGGAGCCATCCTGATGCCCAGTGACTGCCCACCCACACCCCCTGGGACCACAGCCTTTCATTAATAAATGCAAAACACATTGCAGATGTGAATGGCCAAACTGCCCAGACTGGGGAGAGAAGCACTGCTTGAACTCTGATGCATCATTGCTTCCACTAACAAGCATTTCTTATTTCTGCAAAAAAAAAAGTGTGATTAGGGGCACCTGGGTGGCTCAGATGGTTGGACATCTATCTTCCGCTTGGGTCGTGGTCCGCAGGGTCCTGGGCTCTGGCCCGAATCCAGCTCCCTGCTCAATGGGAAGCCTGCTTCTCCCTCTCCCACTCCCACCCCTTGTGTTCCCTCTCTTGGTGCATCTCTCTGTGTCATATAAATAAAATCTTTAAAAAACAAACAAACAAACAAACAAACAGGGGCACCTGGGTGGCTCAGTGGGTTAAGCCACTGCCTTCGGTTCAGGTCGTGATCTCAGGGTCCTGGGATTGAGCCCCGCATCGGGCTCTCTGCTCTGCAGGGAGCCTGCTTCCCTCTCTCTCTCTCTCTCTCTCTGCCTGCCTCTCTGCCTGCTTGTGATCTCTGTCTGTCAAATAAATAAATAAAATTTTTAAAACAAAAATGAGTGATTGGCCAGATAGGGACCCCTTTGAAAGGGACTCAAAAACTCTTGGTGGCACAACAATGGGAATGTCTTAATGCTACTGAACTATTCACATAAAAGCAGTTAAAATGGTAAATTCTGTTTTAACACAATAAAGAAACAATTTTTTTTTTTAAGAAACGATTTTTATTTCATGTTTGCCACGAGCCTTTCTTCATACTGTTCACCCACCCTGAAACCCCTTTCTGCTCCCCATCTCATGGAACCCTCTAGAATTTTTCTGGAAAGTGTTTAATTTAATTCAATCGACCTCAAATGCCAGGCCTAACATTAGGCCTTGGGAGATGCTGGAACTACAGAGAAGGGTAAGGCCTGGCCCCTCTGGAAACTCAGAACTTTTCCTTTCTTAACTACCCACAGCCCTTAATGTCTGGACCACACATTTTGGCTCTTCAAGGTTACTCATGCTTGGACCGAATGTTTGATTGCCCCCCCCCCATTCGTATATTAAAACCCTAATCCCTAATGGCATTTGGAGGTGGGGACTTTGCAGGGGGCGGTAATTAGGTCCTGAGGATGAGATGGAACCCTCATGAATGGGATCAGTGCTTTTATAAGGAGAAGTGCCAAATATGATCTCTCCACTGTGTAAGGATACAGCTAGACAGTATCTGTCTGCAAACCAGGAGGAAGGCCCTCACCAGGAACTAAATCTCGGGCTTTGTTTAAAGAACTATGATAAATAGTTTTTGTTTGTTTTTGTTTTTGTTTTTGCTCCAGAACTATGATAAATAAATGTTTCTTGTTTAAGCTACCTAGTCTATGACATTCGCCATGGCAACTTGAGCCGAAACAGCACAACATACATACCACTCCCATTTTTGTCTAATATAGAAATGAGGCAATGCTAAACGCTCTTTTATTTAACAGATAAGTACAAGTCTGGCGGTGTGCCTGGCACATGATAGGTCTTCAATAAATATTTATAGGCTGAATGCATGCCAGGTGCTGGGCTGGACCCTGGGAATACAGAGATGGGTAAGACAGTTCCTGCCCTTAAGGCACTCACAATCTGTGCTTCATGACTTGGTAGGTGTGACAGCATATGCAAGGTACAGGTGTGACACAGGGAGTGGTCAGTCCTGGGTCAGTCCTGGGAATGTTGCCCAGAAAAGCTGCTCAGAGAGGAGGATGTCCATGAAATGAGTTTGGAATGACTGCGAGGTCTTTAGCTGTACGGTGGAGGGATGTACTTACTGTCGATGTTGTATATTTAATATGATAGGGATTCTTCTCCCCTCCCCTCCTCACCCCCAGGTGTTATTAAATTAATGGTGCATTTTCAATCATGGAAGTAACAGTGGATAGTAGTTGAAATGGAAATAATAAATAAGACTGTCCAGGCAGGGCAAGCAGAATGAGGACTAAAGTGGATAGCCTATTGGCGGTAGGCAGTCAGCTGTGTCGTGAGAGTCAGCCCAAGACAGGCGTTTTGTAGCAGAAAATGAGTGTCAATTAATAACTCAACTCTAGACACTTGCTCATAACCACCACCTTTTGCATAGCCCTGACTACCAAAGGATAAAATCCTAAAGAAACATAGTACCTTCAAGCAGACCAGCACACTTCGTTAATTCACGACTCTGGAATCTGATGATGCTTTTATTATGAAAGATATTTATTTGTCAGAGTGAGTAACCTCCTACACAGGTAAGGCTTTTGCCCCAACCAATTGTTCTCAGTTTGGTTAGTCTTCTTCGGGCTTGCCTGGGGCAGAAGAGCTCATTTTTCTAGCAACTCTGACCCACGCCCATTCCTAGGGAGGTGAGCCCTACCCTGGGTTTCCTTTGCCAGATCACAGTGACCCTGGGAGGCTCTGGTTACAACAGCCAAGCCTTGTCTCTTAATGACACATAACTGCCTACACACACTGCTCCTGAAGACCCCAGGAAGGTCCTCATACTCTCACTCCCGATAGATTTTCCTGCTGAGATCAGGAAAGTCACCTATTATTTAAAGTCGAGAATGGAAATATTAGAAGGTCCCAATGAATGAATTTGCTGATTGGTCTAAGATTCACCAGGGCCTGGTGCATTAGTTCTCCCATCCTAACAACCCATGCACACACGTATACACACACACACACACACACACATACAGTCTTCAGGTGACCCTGACCCTATTTCAGCAGAGTGGGGAGGCGAGTATTCAACCTTTCATTCCATTAATCATTTTCATTAAAATAAGTCCTTGTTTTTTTTAGGTGTCTTTTCCCTATGGAAATTAAGGGGATTACTAATTAAAAAGAAATGTAAGATTTAATCATAGAATTAGAAGTTGGAATTAAGAGTTAAAAGTGGGGGAGGGGGGACACCTGGGTGGCTCAGTGATTCTGAGCAACCGACTCTTGATTTCAGCTCAGGTCATGGTCTCAGGAGATGGAGCCCCTAGTCCTCCAGCTCTGTGCTCAGAGTTTTGTCTGCTGAAGAGTCTCTCCCTTTTCCTCTGTTCCTCCCCCTGCTCACTCTCTCTCTCTCTCTCTTGCTCTCTCTCAAATAAATACAATCTTTTTGTAAAAAGTTACAAGGGAAGAGTGGGGAGAGAAGGCTTTCATTTTCTGATGAGTGATAATCACTCACCGTTGCCGGGGAGCCCACAGGGAAAGTTATGAAATGCCCAACTGACCAACTTAGAAGACAGTAAGGGCCTTATTTGTTTGCACTGTGTCAAACAGGGTCCTGCTGAGGGCTGTGCGCTGTGACCTCCGTTCTCATGCTGGCACAGAAGCAAAAGGTGGCCTGTCCTGGGAGAGGCAGCAGGGTCTGAGGGTGGTGCGGGGTCTCTGGGAGCTGGACTTCAGGATGTCAGCGGAGACTCTTTACCCAAGGCCAGAGGTGCCCCACCAGGCCTAACCTTGTACCTGGCAGCCGGAGTGGTGGCCAGTGGGTGCGGAGAGGACTTCATGCCCTCCTGGGAAGGCACCACACCGTAACATTCACGCATGCACTTGGAGGGGCAGGAGGTGAAGGAGGGATGCCCTCCTTTCTCTTACGGGTTCCCCCCACCAGCCTTTCTCATCCCACTTGAGCTCTGCTTTGGGGTTCAACTGGAACATGAACACTACACATTTAAAATATTTGCAACCTAAAAGGCATTCGGAGTAGGGCTGCTAGCTAAAATACAGGAGGGCCCGTTAAATCAAATTTCGGATAAACAAGGAATACTTTTCAGGATAAGTATGTCCCAAGAGTGCACAGAGCACCCTCGTACTTAAAAGTATTCCTCATTTATCCGAATCCAAGTCAACCAGGCATCCTGCATTTTTATTTGCTGAATCTGGAAACCCTTGACCAGAGAGGAGTTTCCATATATGGAATTAGGTTCTTTCTAGATGACAACAGGGAGCTCTAAGTAGTGATCTTCCAATTATTTTGGAGTTTTGCATTTCAAAGGAGGAATAGACTTGCTTCGGGGTGTTATGTTGAGTCACTGGGTAAAAATTGCCAAGAGACAGAATCGGCCTCATTTGTCATAACCAGAGTGAGCTCGATGATGAGGGGACCTACGGGATTTGTTAGAATCCTCTCCTCTCTAAAAATTATTCGGCGAGACACTAAATGCCTACCTGTAAGCGCAGTCTCGGGAGAATTACTGCCTTGGGTAGGGGGTTACAGAGAAGCTGATCTCAGAGGCAATGCTTTCCAACCTCAAGATCCTGTGAATTGTCCAAGGCCAGCCATCTCTTTCCTAGTCCCTCTTCCAAAGCCAAATCTTTGTCCATGCCACTTCTCCCTTTTCTGGAACGTCTACCCCTTGGGGCTAGGCTGGCTGTCTGTCCTACAGCGGAGAGCACATTGCAAATTCATGCAGATGCCAAACCTACCGCCTCTCTACTGGAGAGTACTCAGGTGAGTTCTTCTAAAACCCAACCACCATTTTGGGGAGACATCTCCCATTTTTATCCACTCCGTAGCCCATAATCCCCCTCGGCAAGTCACTTAGCAGAGGGGTCCATCTGGCAATTTTGTCTATCTTGGAAGGTGCGTAGGGAATGGCATTTTGCCAGCCAGCGACTTCATGGAACTTGACCGTATGACTTTTGTCCCCTATATCCGAGCAGCTTTGTAGCACCTGCTTCAGTATTTTATTCTGGCCTGAAACTGTATCCACGCTTTGGGACATAAAGCTTGTGGGGGTCTTAATCAACAGTTTGCCTCCAAGGTAGGAAGAAGGCAAAGTTACTTTCTGAGGAGACCCTTGGGCACCTTGCCCATGAAAACACTGGAGGGCCACTTCTGAACCACGGCGACTGTCCTGGCGTGGCTCCAGCATCTTCACGAGGGGATGTCAGATCTGCCCCGAGAGGGCTGATGGATTGGAGGGTAAGTGTGTCTGGGCTTAACCAGCCACCCAGAACAGCCACCATCCAGGTCATGATTGCAAACTCACTGCTCCTTGATATTTTTAAAAGCCCAACTGAGAGCAACAATATTTATGGAAGATTACCTGAAGTAAATGCAGCCTGTACATTCTTCTAGATACCCTAAAATCCCCCTGAATTATGAATTAAGGAGCCCATCAGTAAGCTTGATACCTAGCTATATCATATTGGCACCCGCGTAAAGTTGCTTTTACTGAATTCCATTTTGTCATGATGCCATCAGTTTCTATTGAGGGATGAACTAACAAACAGTCCTGTGCACTTTGTCACTGTCTTCCCTAGAAGGACAGGTTTACAGATGCTCTTCTTGACATCAGGCAGCAGCCTCGCTACTTGGGATCCTTGGAACGTTTTTACTCCGTTCTCAGTACTACAAATGACTGCACTTTTCCTTAGCAACTGGTTTCATTTTACCGTATGGACTCTGTAAATGTTATAAGTGGCGGTGTTTTCTTTTCATGTCAGTGATTAGAAAGCTTCTGGTTGGGGCACCTGGGTGGCTCAGTGTGTTAAAGCCTCAGCCTTTGGCTTGGGTCATGATCCCAGAGTCCTGGGATCAAGCCCCACATAGGGCTCTCTGCTCAGTGGGGAGCCTGCTTCCTCCTCTCTCTCTGCCTACTTATGATCTCTGTCTGTCAAATAAATAAATAAAATATTTTTTTCTCTTTTTTTTTCAAAGATTTTATTTATTTGACAGACAGAGATCACAAGTAGGCAGAAAGGCAGGCAGAGAGAGAGGGGAAGCAGGCTTCCTGCTGAGCAGAGAGCCTGACATGGGGCTCAATCCCAGGACCCTGGGATCACGACCTGAGCCAAAGGCAGAGGCTTAACCCACTGAGCCACTCAGGTGCCCCAATAAATAAAATCTTAAAAGAAAGGAAGGAAGGAAGGAAGGAAGAAAGAAAGAAAGAAAGAAAGAAAGAAAGAAAGAAGAAAGCTTCTGGTCAGATCTCTGACTCCGTCCCTCCCTACCCCCCTACCCCCAGGAAACAAATAGGTCAAAAAGCCCAAATTTTAAATAACCTTACTTGCTGCTGTTATTTTCCCTTTCCCTCATTTGACTCCTGTCATTTTCCTTTCTTTTAGGTTCATGCGTGTGCACAATATGGGAACCCCTTTCCCATATTCCTACTACTGCCCTATTCTGTTCCGCACCTCCTGCCCTTCAAGAGACATTTTACGTTCTCAGTCCTCATTTGCAGATTAAGTGCAATAAGGTAATAATCACAATGAACTCTGCTTCCAGGGGAAGGCTGGAATAGGATGAAGCTGAGCCTGGGGCTGCCCTGGAACTTGAGGAGACACGGGGAGTCCCATCAGGTGCTCCTGAAAAAGGACATCGTTTCTGAGAGCAGCAGACTCTCTTCCCCTCACCCTAGCACGGGGGCACTGGGTCTCTGTCCACACTGGCTGGCAAATACTAGAATTCACTTGCTTTCTCTAAGCACACGATGGGTGTAGGGTTGAGGGGGTCCGAGCAAGTCCTGAGCGGATGCATGGTAGCTCACCACGAGTTCTACATAGTCAAAGGCTCAACCCTGAAGGTCCAGCCAGCCCTGAACTCTTGGGGTTCCCCACACTCTGCGGCTTCTCACTTCCATTTGCTGCCACCTGGCCCAACTTCTGAAACACTCTTCCTACTCCTCCATTCCTCTGGTCGGCACCTGTCCTCGCCTAGAGCAGGCAGGTTGAAAGACACGGGTGTGCGTGAGGTGGGTCACTGATGGCATTGGCTGGACAGTCCCCCACAGCTTGTGGAAACCCCAGGAGAGGCCAAGGGATGTGACTCGGGGAGTCACTCCTCTCTCTAGGCTTGTGTCCTCCTTCCCAAGATGCCCTGCGGGTAGCTCCCGCTCTTCATTTAATGTGTCTTAGGGTTCTACAACAGTTGTGCAAGTGTCTGTCTCCCCACTAATGAGAGCAGAGGCTGCATTCTACTCAGCTTTGGACCCCAGTGCCCAGCACAGTGCCTGACACAGAGTAGGTTGACTCCATAAATGTATCATTTCTGACTAGTGTGGTTTGTGTCTCTTTCAAATGTTGGAGTGTCAGTAACAGTTTATTTGGGAAAAAATAATCCAAAACCACTTATTTAGTCCAACCCCCTTGTTTTACAGATGAGACAGTGGAAGCCCAGAGAGCCTGAGTAACTTGTCTGAGATTACACAGTATATTAAAGTGATTATGGAATATTAAAATGATTCCAAAAGTATGCCAAATGCAGACAAGGGAGATGGCGGGAGTTACAATGTAAATTATTAGCACTTCAAATGGAGGGTATGACCACTCTGTGCTGGATTTCTAACAGGAAATTGCTTAAAATAAATTAACTTGGAAAGTTCCTGAGCTCCGATTAAAGAGGTGAATGGCTTGAATGGGGCTCTCTCTTGGAGAAGAAATTCACCCTTTGTAAACACATTTTCAAGTACTGTACCCAGGATTTTGAATCAGAATGAATTCACTTAGCATTCTCTTCCTCCAACCCATTCATCCGACAGTGGCAGCTATAGGGAGAGGCGTTTTCATTTTTAATAATAATAATAATAAAATGGGATGTGGATAGTACTACTTAATAAATGAAAAACGCTCTGAAGGCTCCCTCTTCACCTGTCCTCCCTCCTACCCCTAAAAAACCTGCTGCAGTCTTCAGCACATGTGTGAGGTACAGAATGCCAGGGATGGTCAAAGATTATGATGAAAACCAAGAAAAGTAACAGTTTGCCACTCCTCGTTGCATGGTAAAAAACAAAAAAAATGCAAAACCAACAAAACAGTGAAAAACTTTAACTTGAGCGGGCAGGAGGGAGATTGTGAGTCATGGGAACTAGTCTTCCTGCCAAATGAGAGAGAGGGACTCATTTGAACAGACATACTTGTACTCAACTTCTCATTTGCCCGGACATGGGCCAAGATTAGTCTAGAAAAAAGGGGCTCATTTAGTGTTTTCAGAGTCCATAATACCAGGACAAACCCCCTCCCCCCACAAAACCAAAAAAACTCAATTGGATGAGTGTAAAGCAGATTCCTGCTTCTTATCTGCGTGGCCCATTTCTAAAGTCTTCCTCCTGACACTCACCTGGCTCAGAAGCTCCAAAGGTCAAGTGATAAAGGAGTAGTGACACTTTCCTTCGGGCAATGTAGAAATGAAGGTTAACAGGACTGAAGTCACACAGTGTAGGTGAACATTCAACCTCTCCAACCTTGCACCAGTTATTTAACCTCTCTGGCTCTCAGTCTCCTGATCCGTAAAATGGGTACAATAATAATATTTATGGCAAAGTGTTATTTTGGGAACTGAGAAAGGGTTCATTACATATTCATGAGGTAGAAGCTATAGGTTTGTCACTCAACAGTGAGTGGCCCCGCCTCCACCATGACTGCCTACCAAAATGTGTGCCCCATTCTCCATTGTGGAACCATCACTGGAAACTCATCCTCCCGTGGAGAACTGCATTTCCAGCTTCCTTTCTGCCTAGATGACATGACAGAAATGACACATGTAACTGGAAGGGAGCAGGTTAAAAAGCAGTTATGTGGCTTTTCCATACTCTCTTCCCATCTGCTAGTTGGAAGCAGAGGCTTAAGATGGTAGAGACTCAAGATGGGAAAGAAACAAGAGTCCCCAAACCACGACATGGAGGAAAGCGTCCCCCAGCCAGGAGCACCGGCATTGTCCTGTTAGGTGGGGAAGAAATAGGCTTCGATGGTGTTAAGTCACTGGAACGTGGGCCGTACTTGTTCCAGCTGTTCAAGTTACCCCAAGTAGTACATCTCCCTCCTTTTTTTCCAAGAAGCTTCTCTGTTGCTGAGTCTGGCCACCTCTGTTGAACCATATGCACCAAGGGAGGCTGGCTCCTTCCCCAGGGGAATTCTTGATTACTCTACAACTCCAGGTCTCTAAAGCTCTACACTCCAAGATTTCTAAGTTTAATTCCCTGGTCAGTGATTGATTTAAGCATGACATGTGAGAAAACTCTGGCCATCGAGACGTAAGGCGAGGTCTTCTAGAGGAGTCTTGGAAAGATCTCTTCCTCACATCAGTGTTACTTCAGCTTTTTTATGATTATCGCTTTTTCTTTTTGTTTTCCTCTTATCATTTTTAATCTTTATTGAGATATAATAACATTCATCAGCTTGAGGAGTGTTTACAAAGCCATGCAACTACCACCACAATCATGATAAAAAGTATTTCCAGAGCACCTGTCTAGCTCATTGGAAATAGCATGTGACTCTTGATCTCAGGATTGTGAGTTCAAGCCCCATGTTGGGTGTAGAGTTTACTTAAAGAAATAAATTCTTTAAAAGGGGGGGGGAACATTTCCATTTCCCACTAAAGATTCCTATGCCCCTTTGTAGTCAATCCCCTTCCTTCACAAACCCAGGCCCTGGCAGCCACTGATCAATTTTCTACCACTATAGTTTTTTGTTTTTTTTTTGTTTGTTTGTTTTTTTTTTTTTTTTTTAAAGATTTTATTTATTTATTTGACAGAGGGAGATCACAAGTAGGCAGAGAGGCAGGCAGAGAGAGAGAGGAGGAAGCAGGCTCCCCACTGAGCAGAGAGCCCGATGCGGGACTCGATCCCAGGACCCTGAGATCATGACCTGAGCTGAAGGCAGCAGCTTAACCCACTGAGCCACCCAGGCGCCCTCTACCACTATAGTTTTACCCTTTTAAAATTTTCTGTAAGTCAAATCATACAGGTATAGTCTTATATGTCTGGCTTCTTTCACACCACATAATGCTTTTAAGATTCATCCATGCTGTTGTACAGCTCACAGTTGTATGGATAAGTTCACTTACTACTATTTATTGCTGAGGAGTATACCATTATGATATAACCCAATTTGCTTATCCATTTACCAGTTGATGTGCATTTGGGTTCTTTCCAGTTTTTGTTTATTATGAATAAAGGTACTATAAACGCTTGCAGGAAAGTGTATGGGTATTCATTCCTTTTTGTTTCTCTTGAGAAAATAGCTGGAAATGGTATTATTGGATCCTATGGTATTATTGGTATCCTATTGGTATTATTGGATCCTATGATAAGTTTTATGTTTAAATTTATAAGACACTGCCCAACGGTTTCCAGAGTAGCATTTTGGACTATATTCCAAATTTGGGCATCTCTACCCATAACATATGAGAGTTTCAGTTCCTCTGTGCCCTCGTCAACACTTGGTATTGTCAGACGCGTTTAACTTAAGCTATCCTAGTGGGTCTGTAGTAGAATCTCATTGTGTTTTTGTTTTTGTTTTGTTTTTTTAAAGATTTTAAAAATTTATTTATTTGAGAGAGAGAACATGAGAGCTGAGAAGGTCAGAGGGAGAAGCAGACTCCCCATCGAGCTGGGAGCCGGATGTGGGACTCGATCCCGAGACTCCAAGATCATGACCTCAGCCAAAAGCAGTCACCCAACCAACTGAGCTACCCAGGCGCCCCTCATTGTGGTTTCAATTTGTATTTCCTTAGTGACTAACAATGTGGAATATCTTTCCACGCACTTATCTTCCAACTGTATATCTTCTTTGGTAAAATACCTATTGAAATACTTCATCCATTTTTAATTGGGATGTTTGTCTTCTTATTCATGAGTTATAAGGGTTCATTATATATTTTGATTACAAGTTCTTCATCCAATACACGTTACACAGATTTATTTTCCAGAGTCATGTTTTCATGGTTTATCTTTTGTCATCCTTTTACCTTTACCTGTTGGTGACTTTATATTTACAATACAATTTTATTAGATAGCATATTATTTGGGTTTTCCTTTCTTATCCACTCTGACAATTCCTGCCTTATAATCAGGATATCTGAAACATTTACATTTAATACAGTTTCAATGTAATTGAGGTTAAGCTGTAATCTTTTTTTTTTTTTTAAGATTTTATTTATTTTTTTGAGAGAAATCTAGAGACAGAGAGCCTGAGCAGGGGGCGGGAAGAGGGAGAGGGAGAAGCAGACCCCTGCTGAGCAGGGAGCCCAATGTGACACTTGATCCCAGGACTTCGGGCTCATGATCTGAGCCAAAGGCAGATACTTAATTGACTGAGTGACCCAGGAACCCTGCTATTTGTTTTCTATTTGTCTCATCCATTCTGTTCTGTTCTTTTTCTGCCTTTATTTGGTCTGAGTTTCATTTTGTTTTTTAGTATTCTTTTTTATGCCTTCTTTTGGCTTTTAGCTATACCTCTTTGCTACTCTTTTTAAAAGTAGTTTCTGAGTTTCCAATATGGGTCTTCAACTTGTCATGATCTACCTCATGTAAATATGAAAATCCTTTTTTTTTTTTTTTTTTTTTTTATCAGAGAGAGAGAAGGAGAGAGCAAGCACAGGCAGACAAAATGTCAGGCAGAGGCAGAGGGAGAAGCAGGCTCCCTGCCGAGCAAGGGGCCCGATGCGGGACTCGATCCCAGGACGCTGGGATCATGACCTGAGCTGAAGGCAGCTGCTTAACCAACTGAGCCACCCAGGCGTCCCAATCCTTTTTTTTTTTTTTTTTTTTTAAGATTTTATTTATTTATTTGACAGAGAGAGATCACAAGTAGGCAGAGAGGCAGGCAGAGAGAAAAGAGGGAAGCAGACTCCCCCCTGAGCAGAGAGCCCAATGTGGGACTTGATCCCAGGACCCTGAAATCATGAGCTGAGCCGATGGCAGTGGCTCAACCCACTGAGTCACCCAGGCGCCCCTAAATATGAAAGTCTTACAACACTGCACTTCCATTTCTTTTTCTCCTCCTTTGTACTATTTTTCCCCATTAATTTTGTGTGTTATATGTTATAAATCTCAGACTACCTCACTGTTATTTTTGCTTCAGACAATTACTTAAAAAATTTTTTTTAAATAAGAAAAATATCTCATGTTTGTTTACATCCTTACACTTCCAGAGCTCTTCATTTCTTTGTGTGGTTCCCAGTTTCCATCTGGTATTGCTTTCATTCCACTTCAAAAACTTTCTTAACATTTCTTGTAGTGTAAGTCTTCTGGTGATAAATCCTCTCAGCTTTTGTTTACCTAAAAATGTTGTCTTCATTTTTGAAGGATATTATTTCTCTTGAATAAAGAGTTCTAGGTTGTAAGCTTTCTTTTTCTCTCAGAACTTTAGAGATGTTATTTCATTGTCTCTGGCTTACAGGATTTTTGACAAGAAGTCAGCGTTACTCTTATCTTTGTTTGCTTATTTACAACGTGTCTCTCTCTCTTTAGGTTTTTCTCTTTAGCACTGATTTCCAGCAATTTTATTATGATGTGTTCTGCTGTGATTTTCCTTGTGTTTGTCCTGTCAGGAGTTTATAAAAATCTTAAGATCTGTGCTTTTATAGTTTTTAGTAAATTTTGAAAAATTTTGGCTACTATTTCTTCAAATACATTTTTGGCTTTCATTGTCCTTCTTTTTTCTCTTTCTGAACTCCATTTATGGTGTATATTAGTCACCTGGTATTATTCCATGGGTCACTGTGGCTCTGCCCATTGTTTTAAGAGATTTTCCGGCCTGTGCTTCAGTTTTGATAGCTTTTATTGCTATGTCTCCAAGTTTATTCATCTTTTCTTCTGCAATGTTGATTATTCTGGTAAGCCCATCCAGTGAATTTTTTATTTCAGATATTGTATTTTCAGTTCCAAAAGTTCTATTTCATTATTTTTATAGTAGTTTCCATTTCCATCTTTATTATTTTCATGTTTTGGTCTTGAATTCTTGGACATGTTTATAATAGCCATTTAAATTCTTTTTTTGATAATTCCACCATGACTATCACCTTTAAGTCTGATTTTTCTTCTGATTAAGAGTCACATTTCTTGGGTACCTGGGTGGCTCAGAGGGTTAAACCTCTGCCTTCAGCTCAGGTCATGGTCTCAGGGTCTTGGGATCGAGTCCCACATCGGGCTCTCTGCCCCCCCCCCCGCCTGCCTCTCTTCCTACTTGTGATTTCTCTGTGTGTGTGTGTGTCAAATAAATAAATAAAATCTTAAAAAAAAAAAAAGTCACAATTCTTAGGGGTGCCTGAGTGGCTCAATCAGTTAAGAGTCTAACTTCAGTTCAGGTCATGATCTCAGTGTCATGGGATCGAGTCCCCCCGTTGGGTTCCCCGCTTAGTGGCAAGTCTGCTTCTCCCTCTCCCTCTGCCCGCTGTGCTCTTTCTCTCTCTCTCTGTCAATAAATAAATAAAATCTTAAAAAGAAAAAAAGAGTCACTTTTCTCTGCATCTTTGCATGTTTAGTAACTATTGGATGCTAGGTATTGTGAGTGTTATGTTAAGTATCTGGATTTTGCTGTCTTCCTTGAAAGAGTGATAGGCTTTGCATGAGGAAGCAATTAGGTTACCTGAAGATCAGCTCAGTTCTTTTTAACTACTTTAAATGTTTTTATTATTAGAAGTAATGTTTCCTTTTTACACAAGAGTTGGAAATCTGGAAAGTATAAAAAAATTAAATAAAGCAGTCTAGAATATAATTATCCAGCAATAACCACTGTTAATATTTATATATTTATTTTCAATTTTTTTCCCCTAAGGATACATTTTATTTAAAAAAATACATAGATATTATCACAATGAATATACAGCTCTGTTTCTTGCTCCTTTTCATGTGAGAACATTTTCTCATATCATTAAAAATCTCTTATGACCTTGGGGTTCCTGGGTGGCTCAGTCAGTTAAGCATCTGACTTTGGCTCAGGTCATGATATCAGGGTCCTGGAATTGAGGCCCAAGTCGTGCTCCCCACATGGCATAGGGTCTGCTTCTTTCCCTCTCCCTCTGCCTCTCCCCTGGCTCATGCTCTCTCTAATAAATAAATAAAATCTTCAAAAAAGGGCGCCTGGGTGGCTCAGTAGGTTAAGCCGCTGCCTTCGGCTCAGGTCATGATCTCAGGGTCCTGGGATCAAATCCCGCATCGGGCTCTCTGCTCAGCAGGGAGCCTGTTTCCTCCTCTCTCTCTCTCTGCCTGCCTACTTGTGATCTCTCTCTGTCAAATAAATAAATAAAATCTTAAAAAAAAAATCTTCAAAAAAATATTGTATAAACTTAATTGTTTAGCCTTTATTTTGAGATAATGTTAGTTTTACAGAAGAATTAGGAAGGTAGCACAGAGTTCCTGTGTTTCATTCCTGCAGCTTCCCTGGATGTTAACATCTCTATAACTGTAATATACTCATCCGGTGTTGCCAGATTTAGCAACTAAAAACACAGAAGGCCCAGTTAATCTTGAACTTCAATGAGCAATTTTTTAGTACAAGTATATCCTGAGTATTGCATGAGACAAAACAAAAACAAAAACAATCCCCCCAAACAAAAAAAATCTGATTCTTTTGAGCATTTAAAAGCTATTATTGGGGCATCTGGGTGATTCAGTGGGTTAAGCCTCTGCCTTCGGCTCAGGTCATGATCTCAGGGTCTTGGGATCGAGCCCCACATCGGGCTCTCTACTCAGCAGGGAGCCTGCTTCCTCCTCTCTCTCTGCCTGCCTCTCTCCCTACTTGTGATCTCTGTCTGTCAAATAAATAAATAAAATCTTTAAAAAAATAAAATAAAATATTTATTTTAATCTAATAAAATCTAATAAAATCTTTAAAAAAATAAAATAAAATAAAAATAAAAACTATTATTAAGCAAGTTGCTTTTAATCTGGGGTTACTCTTAAGGCATGACCCTTCCAGAGTCCTTAGCCAATGCCCAGGTAGCCAGAGAAGATTCCACTCCAGCCAGCTAGAATATAAACAACTGTCTTTCCTGTGTGAACAAAGAATTAGGAAGCTTCAAGAATTGTTTTATTGCCCAGCCCCTGCAGTTTTACTCTGAATTTATGCAACTTAGTTTCAAGCAAAGACTCAAAGTTTCCCCTCAAGCGGATTGCTATGCAGTTCTTTCTGTGTGGCTTTCATCTCTCCAGGGCTCTGACTCCCCCATTCTAAACTCCATGGCCCCAAACTCTGATCTCTGTCTCCCATACTTGGAGAGGTTGTCATGTTCCATGTATGTCCCCCTCCTGCTCTGGGATCCAGAAATGTCTGCAGGAAGAAAACCATGGCGATTGTAGTGGTCATCTAATTTTTCCACTTCTCTTGAGAATCATCCTGGATTGCCTGTGTATAATGATAGAAAACAGTTTTTAAATATATTTTGTCCAGTTTTGTAATTCTTTATGGTAAAAGGTAATTCCATTATGGCCAGAAATGGAAAAGTCTCTTTTTTAACAAAACAGCATTGTGTAAGACTGATGAATCACAGACCTGTACTCCTGAAACAAATAATACACTATATGTTAATAAAAAATAAATAAAATAAAATAAAATAAATTTGGGACACATTTAAAAAAAAAAAACCTCACATACACATATGATCTTCTCTTGAGTGGATGCTGCTGTGCCCGACTGTGAGGTTAGCTATGTGTAAGCCAATTTAGAGACATGATAAGAGCTGGCCTACACACAAAGCTAACACGACAAGAATGGCAGGAACAGAAGTAGAAATGACCTGGGTCCTTGGTGACATTGTTGATCGGCTGATCCAATTAACCCCGGAGCCCCTGCCCCCCCCTCCCCACTTTGGAGACTTACCCCTATGTGAACATATTTTTTTTTCTTAAATTTTAAGCCAGTTGGGTTGGGATTTTTGTGACTTGACATTAAAAGTACCCTCATTAATACAAGTTAGCGTACTAATAAAACCGTGATTGCTTAGTAATTGCCAGGAGGTAATTTTTAAAATAGGATTGTCTAGCACTATGTGCCAACTCGGTGGAGTGCTAAGAGTCGCGTACATGTTATCTCATCTACTATCATACCAAACCTAGGAGGTAGTTAGGGGTAACCCCATTTTACACGTGTGGAATCTGAGGCTAAGAGAGCAGTACATTTTTCAAGCTTACAATGTTTAGTCTACGGCATGGCCAGGATCCAATCACGGCCTCTCTGCTTTCAAAGTTACATTATTTAGTCTTCCAACATTGGTTTTTGGGTCCTTGAACTTAATCTAGACCACAGTTCTTTTCACTAAAAAGGAGAAAGCTGATCAATGAAAAAAAAAAAAAACCCCTTTGAGACAGGGATCCAGGACAACAAGTGTTAGTCCAGACTCAGTGGATGGAAAGTTCCAGACCGAGTCCTGTATCCTAACTTCCCCTGCCTGCCCGTTTCTGAGATATTGGTTTGCACATCTTCTGCTAAGCCATGACAGGTAGGGGAATCATAATACAAAATACCCCAAGAGAAACCCTAAGCAAGCCAACACCCAGGAAATAGCTAGGCCCCCTGAAACAAGAGGCCCGGATGTGCAGCGAGATTGGAAGGAGCAGCGGGGGAGCATCATTGGGGGTCTCAGAACTGAAGGAAGAACTGGAAGTGAGCGACACAGGAAGTGGGAGACAGAAGTTGTGGGGGTAGGGAGGGGCAAGAAGCCCCCAAGGCCTGTGGCATGGTCCTATTACAGGCAGGAACCTGAATGGTGTTAGTTTAGAGGTACTGCAAAGAGCCACAATCCTTAATCATACCCAGTGCCTGCTAGGAATACCAAAGTCATAGTTTTAAGACTTTGAGAAATGAAAAAGATGGGCTGCATTATGATGGTGTACAAACACTATAAATCCTTTTGAAAACCCTTCCCATAGTCACTTAATGTAAGCACAGGCTCTGAGAGCTGTTATCAGTGGAGAGAGAGAGAACTCTGGAGCAGGAGCCTGAGGGGCAATCTTGGCCCAGGGCCACATGCCCAGGCTGGGCTCCAGGAGGTCAACTGTACTGACACATCCTTCTGCAATGACACGCTTTGGGCAGGCTCACAACCAGACCGGGCAGGAGGCTGAAAAAGCTCATTTCTGTTCCTAACAAGTGCCTTTCCCAAAGAAGGTGGGCAAAGTCCCGGAGTCAGCTAGTCATTGGAGATACATCCCCAACAGAAAGGAGGCACCTGGAGGGAAGAAGGGAAGGAGAGAAGGAGTGTGTGTGTGTGTGTGTGTGTGTGTGTGTGTGTGTGTGTGTGTGTTGGGGGAGTGAGCCAAGAGACACAGAGAAGGAAGGAAAGCCATTGCTCTTTCCCCCTCTGATCCCAGAAACGTGCAAATGACAACATTTTGGGTAGAACTGCCTTCAGAGGTGGGGAGGAGACAAGAGAAATCCAGGCATGACTGATGAAATAAAAAGAGCAATAAAAATTGCATTAGCTGTGGAGGAGAATATGGAAAAATGAAAACAGTGAATTTGCTGGGGGGGGGGGGGACTCTGCACAATTTTCAGTCTGTTATTTCAAAAGAAGAGCTTTTTAAAAACGATATCCTGTGTTTGAGTCAGGATTCTGTCTGGAGAGCCCTGAGTCCCTGTTCCTGGAATTGAAGTCCCTGCCCAAGAGGCTGGTAGCACTTTAAATCGATCCTGAGAACAAAGAAGAGAGCCTTTGCCACATTTTAATGGCCTCCAGCTGTTGAACCAGCCCTTCCCTGGGGCCTTAGCCACACCCTCAGTGCGCTCTCTTTTTGGGCCGGCTGTGCTCCCGAGGTTTGGCTGTCTCTGAGTTAGACTGGCTCCCTGGAAAATGTTACGGCTAGAGTCACCAGTTGCAGAAACCATCCTGCCTTTGGCATAAAGAACCTTGCTGGCTTTGCCTTCCTTAGGCTTTCCCGTGGGAGGAAAGCCACGCAGCACTGACACGGGGCCATCTCTCTTCTCTGCTCTGGTGGGTGGGCAGAGGGACTTCCCAAAAGGCATGGGCTGGTCGGTCAAGAAATGCAAAGGCCTGACAGTCCCCTTGCTAAATGGTCCAGGCTGGGTGAGCTGATGTGACCTACAGCCCTCCTTCCAGCTTTCCCTTCAGGGTATCTTATAGGGGATGTGAAGCAAAGCTGTCATTTTATAAATCACCAGATTTGAAGGTCATTCCTCCTTTCTCCCAGCCAGGAGAACCTAGATGTTTAAATTGCTTATCTCCTGTGCTACTTAATTAAGGTTTTAAAATTTAAAATGAAATGAAATGCGATGGAGCCTCCTCAAAAAAGTTAACCAGAGAAATACCATATGACCCAGGAATTCCACTTCTGAATCTATATTTACCCTGAGGAATTGAAAGTAGGGGCTCATACAGAAATCTGCACACCCACGGTCAGAGCAGCACTATTCACTTAGCCAAAAAGATGGAAACAACCCAAATATCCATGGACAGGTGGGCGGACAAGCATAATGTAGTATAAATACACAGTAGAATATTATTCAGCCTTTAAAAGGAAGGAAATTGGGTATGACACGCTATGACACAGATGGACCTCAAAGATACTATGCTCAGGAAATAAGCCAAACACAAAATCCGCAAATGTCTTATGACTTCACTTTCCTGGGGTACCTAGAGTAGTCAAACTGAGAGGGACAGACAATAGAGTGCTGGTTGCGGGAGAGACGGTGAGAATGGAGAGTTATCGGTAATGAGTATGGTGTGTCATCTTGGGACTAGGAGAAGCTTCCAGAGATAGATACTGGTGTTGGTTGCACAACAGAGGTGAGTATACTTAATGCCACTGGAATTGTTCACCTAAAAATGGTTAAAATGGCACATTTATGTTTTATATATTTGACCCAATTTAAAAAAAGAAATGAAGTGGAATGAGTAACTGAGTCATTCATTCATTCCGTCAGCATTTGTGAAGACCTCGGACACCAGTGCTGTACTAAACGGAATATGAAAGTGAGGACAAAATAACTATAGTCCCTGGGGCGCCTGGGTGGCTCAGTGGGTTAAGCCTCTGCCTTTGGCTCAGGTCATGATCTCAGGGTCCTGGGATCGAGTCCCGCATCCGGCTCTCTGCTCAGCGGGGAGCCTGCTTCCTTTTCTCTCTCTCTCTCTGCCTGCCTCTCTGCCTATTTGTGATCTCTCTCTGTCATAAAATAAATAAAATCTTTAAAAAAAAAAAATACTACCGTCCCTTTCCAAGGTGCCAAATACAGCCATGCCCAACTGGCCTGCTCTCCTTCCTTGACCCAGTCCGGATGGAGAATCCGTGGATAAAAATCCATCTAATTCTGTCTGACCTTTTCTTTTTTTGTTGTTTCCAAGTCTTTGTGCCCTTCTACTCTGTTTCTTTCTCCCCTCTGCTTGCATGCACTTACATAACCCTTTGTTAACACTCATTACATTATAAAGTAAACAATGGCTTGTGTATTTACCGGCTGCTGGCTCTTATTTCCCTGACTTGCCCCTGTGCCTAGATTCTCCTGCCCTCAATGCTGTGTTCCTGTGTCAGAGGTTCGGGAACTTCCCTCCTCAAAGTGTGGTCTGAAGACCAGCAGCCCCAGCGTCCCTGGGCAATTTATTGACCATGCAGACTCTCACACCCGCCCCTCCCAGACTGATTTAGTCGGAATCTGCCTTTTCTAGAATCCCCAGGCGATCTGTATGCATGTTCCAGTTTGAAAAGCCCTGGTTTGGAGGCTGATGGAGGTGAATGGTGAGCCTGTGTTTTTGAATTCACAGGCACCTTTTACGGGTCTGACTGCCCCCAAAGGAGGCTTTGATTGGCAGACTCTAGAAGCATCTCCTCTGATCACTCAAGCTGGCTCTTGCCCACAACTTTACTTGTATAAGAAGTAGCGAAAAATGAGCTGCCTTGGAGAGGAATCCAGCCGGCCTGGGTGGGGCTCCATTTGCCACTATGAACGTCACTCCTCCCTCAGACCAAATCTTACTACCACAGCAAAACTGGCGTGGCAGAATCCCTAGAACCGGCATGGTTTCTCCATTCCAGCTGACTGTCGACTTCTCCTAAGGAAGAACTTCAAAGATCCATGTGTTTTTTGTTTTATTTTTCAAAATATTTTATTTATTTATTTGAGAGAGAGAGAGAGCACGCAAGCAGGTGGGGAGGGGCAGAGGAAGAGAGAAGCAGACTCCCTGTCAAGGAGGGAGCCCATTTCGGGGCTCAGTCCCAGGACCGCAGGATCCTGACCCCGGCTGAAGGCAGCTGCTTAACCGAGTGAGCCAGCCAGGCACCCGATTCCTATGATTTTTAAAGGTACTCAATTAACCAACATTTGTTAGGCTTCGACTTTCATTCTTTCTTTTCACAGGACAGCAAACCAGAGGCCAACCAAGGCTGGAGAGGCCTGAGCTGATTCGCCCCGCAGGATCAGTGCGGACCAAAATTGTCGGCACCTGGCAGGCTAATGAGCTGTTTTGAAATATTTGTTCAACATTTATTTAGTGACTCAAGGAATAAACTGATCCTTCTATTAATAAAATTTGCATCTAGAAACAGATTCTCTTGTTCATTTACACCCATTGGCCAAAACAGACTTGATGTTTTTGCAAAAAAAAATAAAAAAAAAAGAACTTGGCAAAATATTTTCCTCTCTTCTGATGTTCTTGTTCTCGATTCAGTTTTCTTTCACAATTTTCTAAACGAGGCAGCTTCATGATAGGAATACGAAAGGGTTTAAAATTGAAACAAAAAAGAATTCATTCCTTCAGTCTCAGTAAGTAGCATTATGTTGCCCCATTCCAGTTCAGAATTCACTTAGTGGTGACTTTTGGCTTCAGGTTTGGTTGCATCAAGCACATGGAGGTGACTTATCTGAGTGTAGTCCACAGAGACAGGTCAATCTGGCAGGGTTTTTCAATTTATCACTCAAGCATGCTGTGTGTTTTCAGCAAAGAGACCAATGTTCGTATGACTTCGGTGGGGGGGATATCTGAATTAAGTGGCAATCATTCCCATTTATAACAGTGGTATTCTGCTACCCTGGGTAGTTGCTTGGCTGGATCATCTTAATCTATCTCTGATTGAAATTCAGATGTGTCTGGGCATATCTGGAGGATTAAAAGCACAAGCTGTCAGCAGACGATTTGCATGAAGGGGCTGGGAGTGTTTAGACTATTAGAAAAAAGAGTCATCCCAAAGAGCGAGATCTACAGTCTTGTGTCAAGACCTCCCATTCTCTCGCGGTGCCCTTCTGCCCCAGGAGAAGACTAGGGGCTGTTGGGTTGTTCCCTGGCTTCCTCCCCTTCCTCTTTCCACTCCAGAATGGTAGACTTGACCCAGAATGGCAGCTCTGGCTCTGGCATTGAGGACCGGCTCCAGGGCTCCTCACCGCCCGCACCAGCAGCAGAGCACCACGGGACTGATGGGAGAGCGGAGAAGAGGAGAATGGAGGGTGTCACGTGACAGCTGAAGGGCTTGTGCAGGAGCACACACAAGTCTTCCAGGGGCTCCCCAACATAAGGGCGATAGACTTCAAGGTGGACTAGAGAGCCAGCTAGCACTTATGAGGGTAATTCTGTTTGCATCCTTAAAGCTCCTTTGTCTGATGGGGTAAACAATAAACAAGGAAAATGTTTTCTTAACTGTAAGTGAAAGTAAGCAAGCTGTATTTCTAAGCAGAAGAAATGTCAACACCCAAGGTCACAGCATAGGGGAAGGGACTGTAAGACGAGAGAGATGCCTAGGAATCCAATGTCAGAAGTATTGTATTTGTACCAAGAGAACTAAGAAACGACATAGGAGAGCCCGCTCCAAGTTGTTGGCAGAATAATGTGCGAACAGCGCCCCCTGGAGTTGTGCAACCCAGCCGCTCGGGTTCTTTGGATCCCCACATTTTTTTCATATTTTACTAAAATTGATGTGTGTTTGAATCACCTATCCTAGACTTCATGGGGCAGAACTGTCAGGACGGTACCTTAATGGGGTTGGGGGGTGGGGGTGGGGAAAACCTGAGGAAGGTTTAGAAATGATGGACCCAGGGTGAGTGGACATACCGACCTCCATATTTCCCCCGGATGGTGGCAGAAAAATTTAACCCTAGATCTCCCAGACCAATATGTCCTATGCTATCTGAAAGAGGGCTTTCCCAGGCAGAGAGGAGACTCATTCAGCATTCTGTGGAGTACTGCCATTATGTCACAGTCTTGGGCTTTCTGATAAGAGGTAACAGACTGATGAGCACAGGTCAGGGCATGGAGTGCTCCAACAGGTTCTGGCCCCGCAAACCAAGGTGGAGCCTTAGGTGGGTAGTAGAAACCTTTCCGTGGGAGATTTCAATGGCCTGAGTTATGTCCATAATTGAAGTTAACCTCACCCTGGTGGATCCCATCACAATGGAAATTTGGGGTGTTTTCCCAGCCTAAGTAGGGTGTGCTTTTCTTGGGAAGGAACATTGCAGAATGCTGTGTTAATCACATTTGGACAAAAGGTATTGCAGAGATTTCCTCATTCCATATAGAAAGCTGTAGCAGTTCAACCAGAAAATGCAGTCTTGGCAGGGACCGCTGGGGTTCCTGGAAAGCTCCCCAGTGCAGAGACACCTGAGGCCAGATCTCGGAGCAACAGAGGTGTTCCCTTCTTCTCCTGGGCAGTGACAGCTGTTCTGTGGTCCACTCCCAGGCTTCTAATCGGTTCAATTTTCAATCAAACAATCTTCCATCAGCTATCAAGGTCCCTTTCAGCTTTAAATGTCTACAAGTCCGTCATCAAATATTGATTGTGCAACTAAGTGTTCAGCGCTCCGTCCCTGGCACTGTGGAAATTATGTGCTTTTTTTTCTTCCCAACACCCCCCTCCCCACCCCACCACCCTCCCAAGAGCTTCGCTATCTGAGAAGCCAATGAAAAACTAGAGAACACTCGCGTTTACTTAACATCTTCCGTTAAAACATTGTGAGCAAATTATTTTTCCAGATAACTGAAGCTTACTCCATTAAGTGCCAAGATCTGATCTGAATCTGTTTTGATGGAAATCATTTGAAAATGTATTACACAGGCCTCTGTTTTCTTAAAGTGATGGTGCTGAATATTATGTAGCTATTTGGGGTTTTATATTTTCGGGTTCCTATTCGTTTGCAATCATTTGTTCAACAAATGTTGATTAAGTAACTATTACTCTGTGGAGAATGTCCTGGTGACCAGGACCCAAATCCTGCCCTCCCAGAGCTTTCAGGTGTTAGAGACAGAGAAATCAGCAAGCAATTGCCATATGGTGAGCTCCTGTCACAACAGAGGAAGCAGAGTGAGGACTTTATCTAATCTTGAGGTCAGCAAAGGCTTCTGAAGAGGTGCCCTCAAGGCTGAGAATGGAAGTCCCGGTAAAAATTAGTTGAAAGGGGAATGAGGAGCTAAAGGGAATCCCTCAGGAAAAGCGAACTGTGAAAGCCAATGCCAAGAGCCAACATGGAGTTTTGAGGGAAGACACCTAGAAGCGTGGGGGAGGGGCGCAGCAGTGGAATGCTGTGTAAGTGGGGTGCTCTGCCGGGGGCTTGAGCCTGGAGGCATTACCAGAGCTAGGACGCAAAGAGCCTCCCAGTGCCTTTGGATACAAATTGGATCTTTATCTTCTTTTCAGACAGTGGAGAGCACAATTTGATTAATTAGTGCACAAATGTTAGTTGGCCACTTACCAATTGGCAGGTGGTGATCGTAAGGATTGCTAACCATGAACGCTTACTATATGCCAGACATTACATGAAGCAGTCGTGTGAATCGCCGTATTTCATCCTCATGGTGCAGGCGTTAGTATCATGCCCATTCTAAGGATGGGGAAATGAAGGTTCTCAGGATTTAGGCAGCTTGCCCACAGTCACACAGCTTGACTGGTGCATACCATGGGAGGTGCCACAGACGATGAAATGTCTGGGGAGATCCTTGTAGAAGTGCATGGCATGTTTATGACCTAGCTTCAGAGGTCCCATGTCCTTTCCGCCATCCTCGTTGATCGAAGCAATCACAAAGATCTACCCGTGTTTTTTTGTTTTGCTTTTAAGATTTTGTTTTATTTATTGGACAGACAGAGATCACAAGCAGGCAGAGAGGCAGGCAGAGGGAGAGGAAGGGAAGCAGGCTCCCTCCCGAGCAGAGAGAAAGCCCAACTCGGGACTCGATCCCAGGACCCCGGGACCATGACCAGATCCGAAGGCAGAGGCTTTAAGCCACTGAGCCACCCAGGAGCCCCAGATCTACCCATGTTTAAAAGGAGTGGATTTCAGCCTCACCACTAGATGGGAGGAGTGTCCAGATCACGTTGTCAGAAGAACAAGACAGATAGGAGATATTGAGGCTGCCATTTGGAAAATGCAGTCTGCCAGTGCGGACCTTGGGAAAAGGTAGCAGATTGAAAGCTGATCTATCACCCCACTGAGCAGCATTGTGCCATGTACCTGTTGTAGAAACATACATGACACCCTTGGCCTCAGGGAAGACCCCTGACTGCGTGAATTGAAGGAGATGAAAAGTTTTCCGGATCCCCATACTATACCTCCTGGAATTATTTTTACTTCATGATGCCAAGATCTCATCATCAAGGCTGGTGTGGCTGGTAGTCGTTCCCGTGATGCTGATGCTGGGCAGTCTATCAAGCACTGGGGGCAGTTGTGAGTGGTGGAGGCAGTAACTGTAGCATTTGTCCATGAGAGTTGATTATATCTGAGTCACCGCCTCCCTGGACGACGGTGGGCTCTGTTTTATTCTTCTCTGAGCATCTTAGCTACCCTTGGGGAGCTTATTTAGGACGGGCTATTCTAGAAAGGACTGGCGTCTCTGCTGGTAAAGCGGTCGGAGGGTCATTGGATCCGAGCAAACACAATCTCATTTGAGAGTGTTTGAGCAGCCAAGACACAAGAGCAAGAAAGTGTTAAAAACGAACGCAGACAAAAAACTCCAGAATCTCTGGTTGATCGGATCCACTTTACTGAGGTGGGTGCGCTGAGAAGTCAAATAGTGGGACAGGAGGTAGAACAGAGCATTGCGGGGGACCATGAACGGCAGACTGAGGTGGTTCATCTTGCTTAGACCAGTACCTTCCAAACCTTTTTGCTCATGCAACCTGTTAATATGACAACTTTTGCACAGCCCTTGCTGAAATGAAGAGTCATCACAGCTGTACTAGTATACAACCTATTTAAGACTAGACATTGAGGCAGAGGCCAAATAATTGTTAAAGATAATCTTTTAGGGACGCCTGGGTGGCTCAGTTGGTTAAGCAGCTGCCTTCGGCTCAGGTCATGATCCCAGCGTCCTGGGATCGAGTCTCACATCGGGCTCCTTGCTCGGCAGGGAGCCTGCTTCTCCCTCTGCCTCTGCGTGCCATTCTGTCTGCCTGTGCTTGCTCTCTCTCCCTCTCTCTGACAAATAAATAAAATCTTTAAAAAAAAAAAAGATAATCTTTAAAAAAAAAGATTTTATTCATTTGTTTGACAGACAGAGATCACAGATAGGCAGAGAGGCAGGCAGAGAGAGAGGAGGAAGCAGGCTCCCCGAGGAGCAGAGAGCCCGATGCGGGGCTCTATCCCAGGACCACGAGATCATGACCCAAGCCAAGGCAGAGGCCCAACCCACTGAGCCACCCAGGTGCCCCTGATTTGTCAGTACACATACATGCCACATTGGAGATTCAGACACTGGGAAAACTTTGAAGGTTCTTGCTCCAGGGATAGGCACGGTCAAGGTGGCGTGTAAGGAAATCTAAACTAGTTGAGACTCAAGAAGAGGGGCTTGTTATCTCTGGACCTGGGCTGGCCCCAACCTTCTCCGTGATTTGGTTACCAAGAGAACCTCTTATTCAAGCATGAACTCACCTGGCTTCCTCCATGCCCTTCACATCTCTCCTTTCTCAGCTGTTCAGGTGGGAAGACTCACCGCATTGTTCCATACATGGAACAAATTGCACCGAGTTCTCTAGACCCGCAACATTTCAAATAAAGGCAAATCATATCTCATCCTGTCAAAGCTTTTTCTTGATCAGTCCTGAAAAGCTATCTGGTCTACCTTCTTCTGTTACCACGTGCTCCAATTTCTCTCATCACCACAATCTTGATAGGTCTCTTTCCCTGGCGGCTGGTGTTGGAACCTCGTGAATCACCCAGTGGGCCAATAATCTGCTCTGCGTAGGAGAATGTCTGATAATATTGTGTGATACGCATTTAGCAGTGAGAATATGCACAGCTGTTGAATGTTAATTCTCTCGGCAGGCTTAAAACCATGAGTATCAGTCCACCAGAAGTCATGCTTTGGGTTGTCTGTACCTCTTGTTTGTCTAAAACTCCTGTCTGGCAGTCAGTTGGAGAACACAGGCTTATACTTGCAAACGGGGCATGGAAAGACTGTCAGCTTATCCCCTTCCATTATTGTTACCTTTTAGTGGAAGTGAACTTTTTTTTTTTATAAACATGCCATGTTTAATTAGAGTCTGATGGGGAGGTAGGCTGCCGGAGGGTGGCAATGATCAAGTCAGAGCCTTGCTGTGATTTTAGAGCAGGGCCAGGACTAGGGTGAGGCCAGTGAGGTGCCTTTTAAGAAATGAGGAGATGGGGGGGCACCTAGGTCGTTCAGTTGGCTGGGTGTCCGACTCTTGATTTCGACTCAGGTCATGATCTCAGGGTCAGGAGATTGAGCCCCACATTGGGCTCTGTGCTCAGTGGGGAGTCTGCTTGTGATTCTCTCCCTCTCTTTCTGTCCCTCCCTGCCCACCCTGTTCACATATACGTGCACGCACACTTTCACTCTCAAATAAATAAATCTTAAAAAAAAAAAAAAGATATAGGAAAATGGATCATTTTTTTACCAGGGTTTAAGCTGAATTCAATCTGGTCTAAACATACACTAGATCCTGAGAGGTTTTCCTATCAGTCCAGAGGAGTTGAGCCCAGATGGAGTTGGGAATGCAGTTGGTGGTGATTCATAATTTTAAAAGCCTCTACCTGAGGCTAGGAAAATGAAATAGCAGAGATCAGGGAGGTTAGAGGAGCAGAAATAATTCACATCTCCTGCATATTCACACACGGCATTGTGGCCCTTGGCAAGTGGACAGTGGCAGCTCTGCAGCTTGCAAAGAGCGTTTGAATCATATGCCTGCATCCCGTTGGTTTAAGGAGCCCCGACCTTTTGAGCTCTGGCCAGTGTGCCATCTGTTACCAAGTTAAAAATGTCACTTCTGTGAGGCTGCGGCTCAGCCTGCTCTGCTGGTCTCTGCTATCCACAACCACTTCTGACACCTCGGTGGCAACATTCCATTACAGAATGAACGGCATTCTGGCCACTCTTCCACATCTTCTGAATCCTTCCGTAAAGAAGAGCACCTGTGAAATCCTTCCAGCTCACAAACCTCTAACCTTCGAGTAAACCTTGGGTGCAGGCCTAAGGTTATCAGAATGGCTCCAACTGCACGCATTCCTCGCCTCTCCTCTGTCTCAACACAGCTGATGCAGTCAATAAAAGGGAAAAATGGGAGCCGAGATGGTTTGGTTTTGTCTTTTCCTTTTGAAATGGTGACATCCTGGAAACAATCTAAATGTCCGAACGAAGGGACTGGCTAAGTGAATTATTGTACATCATCCCGAAGGAATGCTGTGCAGCATTTAAAATCAGTAAGAAAATAACCTTATGAAAATATCCTTATAATGTCACCCGAAAAAGCCCACAGAATACAGAATTAGACGTTCACTCTGTGAAACCTATGAGTTCCTGGACTGTGGAAACAGGCATGTGTGGAATCAAAGGGGTAATTTTAGCAGCCACTGCTTTCCCCCGCCATTCGAGCATGTTCTTAATGATGTTATTTCTATAAAGGTATTGGGGTTGAAAAAATTCCTAAACACTCTGAAAAAAAAAAAATGAAGATAATCTGATGAAGACTGGCGGTTTGTGTCTCTCAGTGAAGGCTCAAGCCCCACTCTGAGAGGCTGGAGCGTGGCCTCCGGCTGGAGACACTTGGCCACTCTCTAGCTCTGCGACCTTGAGCATATTCTTATCTCACCTGTCAGACAGAGATAAGAATGATGTCTATTTCATAGGCAAACGTAAGCCTAAGTTAGTATATGTATAGTGCTTGGAAAAATTCTGCGCCCAGAACGCGCACTCAGTAAATATTAGTTCTCTTGATTATATCGTGGATAAGCCATAAGCCTGAAGTCACATCAGCCTGGGTGAAAAACTAAAAGCACAATTAAAAAAAAATTATATATATATATACATATATGTATATGTATATATATATATAACACAACCTAAAAGCACAGAAATTTCTTCTCTGGCTTGACCACAACCTGGTCTTGCAGATCTTTCCTGATTTTCTCCAGGAGGTTCGGGGTGGTGGGGGGCAGTT
This sequence comes from Mustela putorius furo, assembly GCF_011764305.1. Taxonomy (NCBI): domain Eukaryota; kingdom Metazoa; phylum Chordata; class Mammalia; order Carnivora; family Mustelidae; genus Mustela; species Mustela putorius. The sequence continues at coordinate 5,030,537 of NW_025421424.1, forward strand.
TACTGGCCATTCGGAAGGTCCTGGCTGCCTTAGTGAGCTGGCAAGAGGAAAGCCCTCCTGTGCTTGCTGCAGGCCAGCAGGGAGAGGCTGGTTATCTCCTCCAAGGACAGGGAGGTGCCTGCTGCTGATGCCGCGGGGCCGGCAGATAAGGCAGAGGTCACTGCGGATGCCACAGCTGGTGCTGCGTCCTGCGGATGGCCAGTCTCCTGCCAGCTGCCTCACACCCATCTACCCTGGGTCCTGCCACTCTGTCCTTGTGAAAACATGGCTATCGCTCTCCCCATGCCCACAGCCCCCACACATTCAGCCCATCGGGATGGAGACAAGTCTGGGTGACAAATCCTTTACTTCTCTTCACGTTGCCCCTCCTCTGTGTAGTGCAGGGGTGGAAGTGTGTGTCTGACGGACTCTCTTTCCCTGGAGGCACCACAGGCGGCCCCGCCTCCCAGCTCGACAAGCCCAGACTTGACCATATCCTCCCAGGAGGACAATTCTGCTCCTGCTAGGACCCCAGGAGGCTCAACGCCGACTGACATCCAACCTGGAGAAAACACTGGGAAGCAGAAAGGAGGCGCAGATGCCTAGACAGCAAGGTCAGCGATGGCCAGAGCGGAGGGAGAGGGGCGCCGGAGGCTGCTGACTGGACACTAAAGATGTGGGGGGGAGGGAGGGGGGAGGGAGGCAGCTGCTGGAAAGGAAGAAGGGAGGTCCCCAGCAGATGCTGAAAAACCAAACCAAACCAAACCAAACCAAACCAAACCAAAAACAAAACAAAACAAAAAAACCCTGAGGCTGGTTTGCACAAAGCTGCTTCAACCTCCCCAGAGTGTCAGGAAGACCCCAAACCACTCCACTCCCCCATTCTTTTCTGACTTCTAATCTATGCAAAAAAGGGTTTTTTTGGGGGGGGGTTATTCATAAATGTGATGGTCTCACACACCTCATTCTAGACACAGACCTCTTCTCTCCAGTGATGCTTTCTTTCCCCCTCGTGTGAGTGGGATTGGAAATGGGGACAGTGTTCCTTAATAAAGGGGGAGGGGGTGTCTGAGGAAAATTGGATGTTGCGTAAAGGGAAGAAGATACACGTAAAAAAGCCCTGGTGGAAATAAAGTGTTCAACCAGTCCTGTATCCATTAAAGTAATAACATCGTAGCCTGGCAGGTTTATCACTCCCTTGCAGCCCCTCGGCATGGGAGCTGTGGCTCTTTTTAAACATGAGAACAGAGTTGTGTGTTGCTGCTCCGATGTGGAAGGGCAGGTCTCCCTGTCCCTCTCCCCAGCCATCTTCCTCTAACCGCCCCCCACCCCACCAACCTTGGACTTCTCCCAGTCTCCAGAACCATCCCTAAAATTCATTTCACTCTTTAATTAGATTTCATGGAGTAAGGGATTGGGAGGGGTTTTGGAAAAGGCGTTCATATGACCTCTTTCTGTAGAAAGGGGTAATGCTGTTGATAGGGGAGGTGGGACAATGGTTGCTATGGAAACATATTCCCAGACATACAGACACACACTCATTTTTATGCCTTTTTTTTTTTTCCAGCAGGGGAAGGATCCGGTGCCCTATTTTTAGTGTCAGATTTCAGCAAAACAATTCACTTTCATTTCATCACACACACACTGCTGGGTTTTAAAGTAGGTCACATTTTCTCACCATATCAGGAGCTCAGATCTGTCTTGCTTGAGTAGTGCAAGGTTCCACGGAAGATTTTACTGATTGAGACGAAGATCTCAGACTTGCCTTGGTACAGCTTTCTTTCATCTCTGTTTGACAGGCTTTAGAATAGGCAGAATGAATAGCTGCAGGTAAATTTACATTTTAAAGACGAATGCAAAATGTCTAGGCAGTAATAATAGTAAGGGGAGGTATAGAAATTAAAAATGACAAACTGATCTGTTATTCTATTATCAGATTCTCACTGATTATTATAAAAATAGTCCTTGGGTGCCAATTTCTACACAGTCCATTGGGGAAGAAATAAGTCCTGACTGGTAGCTGTCCAATTTAAATTTTTGATCTTTGTTTCAGTTCGCCTGGGTATGTCAGAATATGTAAATCCAGAGTTAGGGGTTTTCTTTCTGCCCTGTGCCAAGTTGCAATTTTTAAGTGTTTCTGTCTGCATTTCTTGCTTTGTGCTCTCTGCCAAATCTCACAACCCCTCTGAGACTAGAATACCCTATTGACTGGGATGAGTACTAGACGTTCCTCAGCAGAACTCGCCTGAGGCACTCACCCACGCCCCCCGAGATCATCCCAGAGCCTCCTAATTTAGGAAAGGCTACTCTCTAGTCCCTTGCAACATAGTAGATATTAACAAAGCCTTTTTGTTTCTAATGGGGGAGTTACTTTCACACTCATAGACTTCTGGCTTCCCTTCCGTAACACAGAGTGGGGAACTGCCTGCGTGTAATAGAATCAAAGGGGACAGCGTGGTCCACAGTCTTAAAGATAATAGCCTGATAGAAAGAGGAAGACTATAATGAAGTCATCAAGATATAATACTGACAGTGTCATCTCCAGCAGTAGGAGTTCAGCTGAGTTTTATTCTCTCCTTCCTAACTATATCTTTTCCAAACTTGAATGAGCACCCATTGTCTTCTTAATAAAAAAATAAAAACAAAAGTGATAACCTCATCTTGACTGTTTCGTGCTAATTGCTGTGCTGTATGCTCCTTGTTCTTTTGCGTATAATCCTCATGACCACGCTCTGAGCTGGGCATTATGATCCCCATTTAATGGAAGAGGAGACTGACAAGGAAAGTGTTGGCCCCCCGTGACACCAATTGCAAGGGGCAGTATGAGGATCCAAACACGAATTGTCCAAATTAAGACCCAAGTTCTAACATCGTAATCACCTGCTTCTAAATAAGTGTAGCTACTATTTATAGACACTTACTAAATCCCAAACGCCATTTCATGTACATGTAAACGTGTATATACATACACACACATACAAACATAAGTATACACATATACACACATAAAATTCTCTTCAAGTTTATGTCTAAATCTCTGCAAACAGGTAGTTTTGTTTTTCATCTCTATTCCACAGTTAAGAAAACTGAGATTCAGAAAGGTTAAGTAATTTGTCCAAGTCTTAGAGGTAGTAAATAATGAAAGTAGGGACTATTTGAACCCAGTTTTGTGTAAAGCTCATAGGAGTTCCCCGGGGCTGTGGGTTCAGATTGGGGAATCAGAGGAAGCCAATCTCTCAATTAGGGAATAAGATATTCTCTTATATGGATGCTCTATTGTCACTCACATGAAACTCTATCAGTTGAAAACTTTTGAGTTTTGCCTACAGAGCAGTCTAGGTTCCCTCAAGACCTTTTCTGGGGCCAGCGTCTAGGATAAGCAGCTCTTATTCATCCTCTTCACTAATACTAGTATAGCTGCTTTGTTTATGAAGATGGTCTCAGTGATGCGGGACCCTAAATCCCTGGAGCACCTATCCCCTACAGATATGTCAAAGGGAAATTCATTTCTCGTATCTTAGAGAGATTAAATTATTAGGTCTACTTTCAGTAGTCATTTTGCCTATCTTAGCTAAAACATGAATTGGTATCGGGATTTGGGGTTTGTGGAGTATTGTCATTATACACTCTTAAAATCTTTGAACAGCAGGAAGAGTAGAAAACTAAAGCTAAATCTATCCAATTTGTAAGATGTTAGGAATTGGGCCGCTGCCTTCCGCTCGGGTCATGATCTCGGGGTCCTGGGATCGAGTCCCGCATCGGGCTCTCTGCTCAGTGGGGAGCCTGCTTCCCTCTCTCTCTCTCTCTCTGCCTGCCTCTCCATCTACTTGTGATTTCTCTCTGTCAAATAAATAAATAAAATCTTTAAAAAAAAAAAAGAGAGATATGCTTCCTGCCTTTGACCTACCATTGAAATTGACTAGCAGTCCAGGTGTTTGGGAACTTAAAAGTGAAAAAGATAGATGTTCTGAATGCCCCCTCCCCCCAAAAAAACCTATGTTCACAAGCATGGCTGGCTCTAAATTTGTGTTAAGTTCCATTCTGGTAAGTACCATTAAAATCTCTGTGCTAGACAATGGGTGACAGCTTAGCGGTTAATATCCAATTAAACGTGTTGCTTTCCTTCCCAAATTTATGGTTTCGGGTAGCCTCAACAAACTGCCCTTAAATTGGGGGAAGGGAGGGACAGAGGACAAACGTCTGTAAGTAAAAACCTGAGTCTTCACATTCAAACAGCATTTTTAGACAAGATCTTTGGCTGTTGTTCCTTGTGCACGGTACTGATGGAAGGCAAAGGCAAGAGATGCTTACCGAGTTTTTTAAAGAACTGCATTCCCAAAGAAACCACAGACCTAACGCACAAAAGCCTATTCAGTGCCAAAATAACCCTCGTGCCTCCACATCGGCATCTGCAGGAAACAGTTGCGAAAGCTGTGCAGAGGGCGCAGCCACTGCTCCTTGCCTCCACTAGTACCATGGAGGGTAATGGATGCAAGGGAACCTCCCACAGGACGGTTGGCTGGCCTCTTCTGTTTAAGAAGTTGGCCTCCTCTACTCTTGCTCGGCACGATTTGGTGATTGCTATGGACGGCGACTTCTTGGGCTTTCCCATTTTCTGAATGGTAGTTTTAATTGTGGCTTTCCTGTTCTTACTCTGTCACTGTGGACAGAGTATGGTAGGGGGCAGATAGCTAGTTTTTCATTGGTGGGTTGCAAGATCGTGGAAGATCACCTCTGGACTCATGCAAGGAGACTACATACCATCCACTGTTCTCAATTTTGAGCTGGAGGCAGTCCTTTCATAAAATTTTGGTGGTTCTCCTTTTTGGGGAGGTAATATGTCTTGCACATATATTCTGGGGACATCAAAGGGGTTGACTATGTCAGAGACTGCTTAATTATCTGAAAACATTTGTTTTCCTTGATTCTATAGGATTGAACACTTCATATTTAGGCAGGCATATGCTGCTATAAAGACTCCACTTCCCAGTTTTCCTTACTGCCTTCAAGTTAGGTAAGTCCATGTGGTTAAGCTTTCGTCAACTGGGTATAAGTAGTAGTGTGAACAATTTCTAGCCAGTGTTATTTTTTTTTTTAAGATTTTATTTATATATTTGACAGAGTGAGCACAAGTAGGGAGAGCAGCAGGCAGACGGAGAGGGAGAAGCAGGCCTCCTGCTGATTGGGGAGCTGGATATTGGGCTTGATTCCAGGACTCTGGGACCATGACCTGAGCCAAAGGCAGCCACTCAACAATTGAGCCACCCAGGCTCTTCTCTAGCAAGTGTTCTTAAAGGAAGGGAGAGTTTCCTTCTCTTTATTTTTTCTTCTGTCTGCTGGCTGGAATGAGATGTAAGGGCTGGAGCTAAAGCAGCTGTTTTGGACCATGCAGTGATTTGGGAACTCAAGGTCATGCAAAATTAAGAAAAAGGAATCTGAATCCCTGATACTCTGAAACACTTTGCAATCAGTGATCTACTTACCTGGGTTCTTTGAAAGAGAAAGAAACTTTTATGTTCTTTAAGCCACTGTGTTGTTTTTGTTTTTTGTAGGGGAGAAGGGTAAGAAAAGTTCAACTTCCTGCAGCCAAACCTAATCCTAACTAATACATGTGAAATTACTTCCTTGAGTTATCCCAACTTCCCTATAATGAACATATTTTGGAGGCTAAAGACCAAAAAATGGCTTACAGAGGCCACAGATTGAGGTAAACAAGATATCACCTTGTCCTATGACACATAAGTTCAAGGAGAATCCCACACTCAGGGAATTCACGTTCTGATATACCATAATTTACATTATTGTCAATCTCTCTAGGAAACACAAATACCTATCCCTCTGTATTGAGAAACTGGGGCTTCAGAAACCCAAATTCATTTACTTCTCTGGGTTTTAGCCAGGAAGCTTGTCTGCAAAGCTCCCTTATTAGACAATTGTCTGCCAGGTTGGTTTAGGAAAAATTTCCCAACTGGCACAGAGTATCTGTGGCTCTGGAAAATGACTAAACTATTCCAAACTGTTTTAAAAGCAAATCCATTCTTAATATCCCAACAACTGCTTAAATTTTGTTCCATCTAGTTTGGTATAAATCTATTTTTATTCCTTAATTCCTCAGATCTCCATTGGCTTCAGGTTTTACATGGAAATTTTCATATTCCATTTCTTCCAAATTCTGTTTTATTAATTTGATGCAGTTGAAGCCTGCCTCTGATTCCACATCATTATTTAATCACCTCAGTATAACACTGATTCCATGATTTTGCTATTGGTTACCTCAATGTTACTAGCTCCCTTCCGTTTCCTCTCTCGTACAATGATAGTGCTTGTTTTTAAAACTGCTTTGAAATTACCAAGGGGAAAAGCTACATCAAGATGAAGTGCTGTGTTGTTCTTCCCTTGGAAATATGCCTTGGCTCAAATTGGAACATGGGGTATAAATCGTTAAAGATTCTGCCAAGAGCACTCCAGTTCTGATATGCAGTTTTGGATGAATTTCTGCTTCCAAGCCAGGTCATTGTGCAGCTTGAGGGAGATAGGAAAGGAGAGGCAGGCAGGAGAAGCATTTCATTCCACAGCTCTCCATACAACCATCACACTCAGAAATGGGAGTAGAGCTCTGTTTTCCCCCTCTGCCCCCTTTATGCCTCCTCCGCCCCTCATTTCTTCCTTTCTAAAGTTTCCATTCTTCCTCCCCCACCCCCATACTTCTTGAATGCTGTGGTAGATGTCACTCCCAATGTACCGGGAGAGGTCACGTCACGTGTAGGCACTCGAGACCACAGCCCCAGCTGAACTCTTAGTCGGCAGCGAGCACTGGGTGTCAGACGTATCTTTCAGGTGACTCAAGCTAAGATACTGTTGACCCCAACCACGCAAAAGATTCCCAGTGAAGAACCACCCAGCCAAGCCCAGTCAACCCACAGGATTGTGAGATTAGAATGTACTGTTGTTTTCAGTCACCATATTTTAGGTTGTTTACGATGTAGCAATAGTTGCAATGAGCCAGGCACCGTTCTAGAACTTGGAGAGTGAACAAAATAAATGAAAATCTCTTCTCTCATGAACCCACAGGATAGCAGGAAAGAGAGTAAATTAAAAAAAAAAAAAATCACAAATAGTAATAAAATCCATGGGAAGAAAAATAAAGTAGAAAGGGGAGTCCGAAGCGTGCAGGAGTGGGGGGTGGGGTTAGGCTTGGTGAAGGTAGTTGGGGAGGGATCACTGAGGAGATGACTTCTGAGTCAGAAACTCAGAGCAGTGGGAGGTAGCCATGCAGCTGTCTGGAGCGTGTCCTGGGGAGCCAACAGTTACTGCCAAGGCCCCGAAGTGGGGAGCGTATCTGGGAGAATTAAGAGCAGCAGAAGCAATTACAGCTGGGACAGAGAGAAGAAGGGCGAAGTAGCTGGTGTTTGAGGTTGAAGAGGGGGAGGGGGGCGCTGTTGCAGAGCAGCAGGGCCTTGTGGGTCTGAAGGACGTTTGTCTTCATTCTGGATGAGATGGAAACCACTGGGAGACTTCAAGCTGGTGGGTGATATCATTGAACCCATGACTGAATGAGATCACTCCAGTTGCTGTGTTGAAAACAGAGAAGGTAAAATGCAGAAACACAGTCCCCTTAGGAGATTTTACAACCATGCTATAGAGACATGATGATGGCTTGCGTGGGCAGTGGCAGTGGTAAACGGTGTGAGGAGAGGCTGAATTCCAGGTGTACTTTCAAAGTGTGGGGGATGATGGTTTGAACTTGGGTTGGGGGAGAAGAGAGGCATCAAGGATGATACCAAGATCTGACCCATCAGAAAATGAAAATGACATTAATCGAGATGGAGGATTCTGTGGAAGAAGTAGTCCGAGGAAGAGTATCTGCTGCTCTTCCCCTAATTTCCTAATTTCTGTCCTTTGTTCCTTCCTGTTGAAGTGGGTTGTCTCTCTACCCATTTGGAGATGCAAATAGTATGTCCAACGGGCTCCCAGAACATGTCATTTAGGACCCCATAAGCTGGTAACATACAGGAAGTCCAAAGGGAGGAGCCAAACCTTCCCCCTCCATATCTGTAACCACCATATTATGTCCAGGGATCCCAGAAGAAGGCACAAGAGCAGAAATTTGGGCTGGGGAGCCATGTGGCCACAAGGTAACTGAGAAACTTAGTAGAAGAAAAGTTGTATCAGAAACATCATAGTGGTCGAGTCTTCCTGGTAGATGGTAACAATTTCAGGAAGCTGAAGCAATTCCAGAATCTTTCAAGCCTGGAGAAAAGAGGTAGGACCTGAGCCCACTGTTCCACATCCTTCAGGGTCCTTCAGTTAGTGTGCTGGGTCAGGAGGACCCAAAGCCTAGCTGGTCTCATCCCGTAAAGGCTGAGAGAATGAGTAAGTCTCACGGGGTAGTCAGGGGTGTGCTGCTAACTGTCTGACAACTGGTTAGGGGGAAAGGAGGGAGTGCTAATTAACAGTTTGCCAATTCCCATGGTGTAAGTACCCCCCACCATGGCTGCTTTCAAGCTACCAGCATTAAAGGCAGAGTTGGGGGTGCATAGTAACCCACATTAGGTGTAAAATTTCCATCCACCATGCTGCAGCTATGATCAATATATATTATCTCAAGAGTGTAAGTAATAGTAACATGTGGTCAAATAATTAGTAGGTGATGACATTTGAGTATTTATTACCCTTGTTTTTAATATAATGATTTAGTTGAAAGTTTACATCATTTAATATTGAATAATGGCTATATTGAACAAGCGGCTGGCAAAACTCCTGACAAGTTAATAACGAGTTCTTGCAAGCCGGTTTCCAGAACACCATTGGTTTACATCTCTGACCAGTCAACTGTTTTGTTCGCGCACATACACAGTCACTTCCCTGATATCACGCTGGCTGAAAGCAGTGAGTTCAGAACTGGAGCTGATGGAGGAAGGATGTTCGGTTTGAAGCCGATGGCCAAGAAAGAATTCTTGAGACATCTTTGGTGCAAAAAGGTGATTTTATGGAAGCCTGGGGGACAGTACCTATGGGCAGAAAGAGCCACACCAGGGTCAGGAGGAGTGGCCCATTATACACTTTCAAGCTGGGAAGTGGTTAGGCATAGTTTAAGTCTCTAAGGAATTTTGGAAGCAAGGTTTCCAGGACCTTGAGGGGGCCTAGCTTTTGTTGGGAAAAGGTCATTCATTACCGTCTAATAAAACCTTAGTCATGAGACCCTTCAGATGTGTATCAGTGGGCCATGTCCTTGGGGGATGATTGCCAGCACATAGCTTAGGGGGTTTAGAGATAAAGGAAGTTTCCAAAGGAGTTTTTATTTGTTCAAGTAGACACTTGGGGGAGGGAGTCAGGCTAGGATTGCCTTTTGCCTTTAGCAAAGTGTTAACATGGAGGCAGTGGAGCCCCTAGAGGAATGTCACTCTGCCAGTTTCAAGGACTTGTCAATGGGCTGTAGGCAGGAAGGAAATTTAGTAATTTTCTTCTGCCTTTGTTTCCCACATCAGTGCCAGCCTTTGCCCCTGATGGACTCATATGACTGGAGAGTCCCCACCCTCAGCGGAGGCTTGCTACCGAGGGCTAGTTAGCGGTGCCAGGTGCACTGTAGCCTCAAGGGAGCTCTACTGCCTCTCCCCTGAGTCACCATGCTAGAGACTCTTGACTTTGAACCTCAGGGAGCAGGGTCTTGAATTTTAATCCTTTCCCTACCAGGAGGCACTGGGCTCTCAGGAAAACAGGTCCCCCAGTTCCAGAATATCTCCATCTACAGATGAAAGACTGGAGACTGGTTTCAGAGGTGGGGAGAGGGGAGGGAGGAAAAAAAGTCCTATTACAAATTGTCTCAGGACTTAGGGCCTACTTGTCCGACATTTCTAGAACTAAAAGAGATTGTGGTGACTTTCACTGAGCCAGGGATATCTGCCTTAGGATAATTTAGCCCTCTACAGGACAATGGTCCAACCCTTCCACATTTGTATAAACAACAGCAGGAAACCACTTAAGAGAGTTTCACAGAACAAGGAAGATACACTTCAATGTGATTTTCGATCCTTGACTATAGAAGGAGGCAACTTCTACCACAGACAGAAAAGAAAACCACAAGTGTCTCTGTGGTGTATCCCTCTGGGGAAACCTCTGGCCCCCCTCTCTTCTTCGTTTTGTCTTCTCTCCTACCCTTCCTTCCTTCTCCAAACATTTATATAGTGCCTCTCTGAAAGCCTGCTACCGAGCGCTAGGAATGCCAAGATGAGTCAGCGGTGAATCTATTCTTGTTTACTTTCAAGTCTTTCTCCACAAATCTTCCAAAGTGCTTTTTCAAAAATGCAAATTGAAAGATGACCCACCTCTCTTCTTTTTCATTCCCTTCCCTTCTCTTCCTTTTCCTTCCTGTCTTGGGGGAAAAAAAAAAGTATTGGTTTCTTCGCTTTCTTTTTTAACCCAAAAGCATGAACAAGGGAGCTGCAAGCTCAAGGAGGGATGCAGGGGGTTGGGGGTGGGCATGAGACAGTAGTGTTGGGATATGGGCCATGGAGAGGTAGGTTGAGTAACACAGATAGATGTTTTCTAGCTCTGTCCAGTGAAAGAACCTAGAAGGATTGACATCCCAAGCAACAATAAGAATTCTTCGTGCTCAGATGTTGGTTTCCAGCACTACTCTCCACCATAAGGGACATTGGTTTCCTTGAACAAATGGATGATTCCAGGGGGGAGGCAGGGAAAGAACAAGATGCTACAAGGACAACGTTTGTTGCACCAGAATAGAATGTAAGGAATTTCTCCAAAAATGATGAGGATGTGTCAAAAGGACACAGAAACTGTCTCGAAGGGGCTTTTGTTGACCAAATCTGGGACAATTGGATGATCAAAATAATGATACCCCATTAAACAAAATGGAAGCCTTGAAGTCCATGTAGAGAGAATTATATTAAAAAAAGTGAAGAAAATCATTCCTTATAGTAGAAAGCCACTAATACATGCAGAAGAAATAATGGTATAAGGAAGTTACCATTTGACAATCATCAGCGTAATAATTTAGGCAGGAAACATCAATGGATGGTGGTGAATATGGGTAACAGGGGTGTGAGGAAAGAGCCCAGCCTCTCCACCCCCTATGTCCTGGCCATTCCTGGATCAGAGTGGGTGACAGTGCTCGGGCAAGGGTCGCTCCAACTTACACCGGCAGGGGCACCTGGGTGGCTCAGTTGCTAGTGCCCAACTCTTGGCTTCAACCCAGGCTGTGACCTCAGGGTCATAAGATCAAGCCTCCCATCGGATTCTCTCTCTCTCTCCCTCCCTCGGCCCCTCCCACAGGCATTCACACTCTTACTCGCTCTCTCTCTTTCTCTAAATAAATAAATAAATAAAATTATACCGGCAATGCTGACCAGGATGCATACCTCTGTCTGTCTGCGGGGTTCCTTCTCTTTCTTTATTGCCTGCAATCTAATTCACAAGCTTGAATTTTATGAAAGATTTTTAAAAATTGTTCCTTGGAATTAAGCACTGTCTATTTCATATGTTCTAATAGAATAACGACAAAGGTACAAAGAGGGAAGAAGAGCAAAATAGGGGAAGGAGAGTGGGAGACCCAGGTTTCCGGCCATGGAGTGAATAAGTCACGGGAATAAAAGGCACAGCATAGGGAATACAGTCCATGATAACAGTAATAGCATTGCATGGTAACAAACGGTAGCTACATTTGTAGTGCGCGCAGCTTAATGTATAGACTATGTCGCGCAGCTTAATGTATAGACTATGTTGGACACCTGAAACTAAAGTATCGTTATGTGTCTACTATACTTAAGTTCAAAGAACTCACACTGGGGCGCCCGGATGGCTCAGTGGATTAAGCCTCTGCCTTCAGCTCAGGTCCTGATCTCAGGGTCCTGGGATAGAGCCCACATCGCATCAGACTCTGCTCAGCAGAGAGCCTGCTTCCCCCTCTCTCTGCCTGCCTCTCTGCCTGCTTGTGATCTCTCTCTCTCTCTGTCAAATAAATAAATAAAATCTTAAAAATAAAAGACCTCACACGATTTAAAAAATAATAGCAACAAAGAGCTGACAATTTAACCATACAGTATGCCTCCCATTTAATTAGTTACCATTGTTTACAAATATAAAGTGAAATCTGTGCTTAAAAAAAAAATTAATAATAACAGCAAGTAACATTTTTTGAGTGCTTACGTATATTCTCCTGTTTAATCCTTACAATAATCCTTCCAGGAAGGACCGTTCTTTCGTTCGTTCTTTTTTTTTTTTTTTTTAATTAGGAAGGATGGTTCTCAGCCACACTCTACACGTGAGAATACTTGAGCCCAAAGACATGGAATAATAACTTAACAAGGAAAGAAGCTGGCTCATACGTGCCAGTAATGTGACTCTGGGAGTGAGGGTGAGGCCCCACACAGATCAAGTCCCATGCACTAACACTGGCATTAACCCGCCAGAGGAGCTCAAGCCCAGTCAGCTAGGGGTTCCTGTCTTCTGGTAACATTTATGTCTTCAGATGCAATTTTTTTTTCCCCTCCAGCACCTTCTCAGAGTGCTTGTGGTTGCAAGCAGAAGGCTATGGCGAAGGAGCCGGTGGGAGAAGTCAGCCCAGGTGCAGGCAATAAGGGGTGTATTAGTCTGTAGAGAGCTTAAAAATAATAAAACCGACTAAAAGCCATCTGGTTTGTATTATCACCATGTACCATGGCAATTCTAAACAATGTCAGTGACATAACGCTCCTCCCAGCCCAAGGCTGACTCCACCACCCTCCACCACCCTGGAATGCCCCTGGTGGGATGAGATCCATCTTCCTAGATCGCAGGTTTTATCTCGTTTTGAATTCCCGGAACTTGCAGAGCCCCAGTATAATAGATGCTCAATAAACATGAAACTGACTGACTGTAAACTTCAACTCAGATAGGCCGGTGGCCCTTTAAAACGGGCTGGCCATCCCCAAAAGGCACTGCCTCGGGTGTCACCTATCACAAAGGAAACTTGCAGCAAAACAGGCCCACTCTGTTAAAGCACAGAGGAAAGTGGAGGCAAGCACCCAAGATATGTAGGCGAAGTTGGGGCTTTGCCGGGAAGATATAAACAGCTGCCTTCATTTCTCGCTCTGTGTTGGCAGTGGTTATCAGGCACGCCAGCGGGTGGTTTTATTTATATATTTTATTTCCTTTTTTTGAAAACCTGGTGAAAATCACCTCATAATTCAGAATATTAAAGGATCCATTAGTTCTAGCTGGGCTTGGGATCCTAGTGCTTAAGAGAACCCTCCTCCTACTGCACAGACACCCTCCACACTCTTAAATTACCCCATCCAGCTCCTAATTGGGACCAGCTGGCAGGAGGAGAAAAGGGGCCCCTGCCCGGAGCCAGGAATCATGTTACAAATTTCATCCCTAGAAAGAAACTTGACTTGTTCCTTTAAGGGTTAAGATGTGGGGAGGTCAAAGGCACAGTGCTGAGTGGCTGAAATTTAAATGGGCTACAGGAAGAACCTGCAAACAAAGGGTGTTGGCATTAGGAAGCGTGGCTCCTTGCTTTGTCTAGAAATGAAATAATAAGGCAGCGGTGTCAGGCTACAGCATCAGCCGAAGTTCCGCTCGCAGTCTGTCTTTCTAGAACGGGCATGACTGATTTGCCTACTGCCCCAGAGCTTTTCTTGTCCCAAAGTCCTCCCCACAAAGCAGAAGAGCAGACCTCTAGTCTGTGCACCAGAACGAGGGTGGGTTGGAAGCAAGTTGTGTCTGTGACACTGGGAGTTTCCGACCCGCTAGTGTTTCTGGAGATCTGCTTTCCCCAGCTTTCTCGTTCGAATTCTCAGCCCCCATTTCGTGTTGAGCCAGAACTACCGCTCTGCTTTTGGAGAGCAACACATGAGGCCTGGCCTTCTTCCCTGCCTTGGCATCGGGCTCTCTGGCCTGGACGGGGAGTCTGGAGGGTTTGGAGTGAGTGCACGCTCATTCCTTACGGTCAAATGGCAGTGGTGGCCAGTGGCTGTTAGTGGCCAGGGGCTGTGGCTCCGGTGGCACTGTCCCAACTGAGTGGTTTTTAGTGGTGTGACCTTGGCTATCTTCTCTAGTGCCAGTCTCCTTTGGTTCTTGCCTCTTGGCCAAGCCAGATTCTGTGGGCTTCCTGTTGATTCTGTGAACTACTTGATCACTCTCCAAATTTTTTTTCTTTCTGCTTAACAGAGTCAATTTCGAGTGTCAGAAACCAAGACCCCTGACTGGTACAGCATCTGTCCCTGCAAGACTTAGGAAACCAACTCCGGTGCTTGAGACGGGGAAGGAGAGATGAAAGATGGGAGAAGCAGAATAAAGAAGAGGAATTAGCAGAACAGGGGGAGGCATTGTAGAAGTGCAAGGAGAAGGAAAGGGAGGCACAGTAAGGGGGAGGAATGGCGGGGGTGGGGGAGTTTGGGGGTGGGGGGGATTTGGAATCCAGGGATTGGCAGGTGAAACAGAACAGCCTAGAGGGGGTCGCCCACCTTGTTAATGCTTGTAATAGGAGCCCTGAAGGAAATTGCCAAAGTGGCCTCCCTGAGGTATTTCTACATTTCTATTTTTGGCAGACAATGTGGTTTAAATGGTTTTATGTGACTGTTTCTGGAACAACAGCTCCTTGATTTGGATTTGCTTCTGGAGAGAAATGAAGGTGTGAGCTTTTAGTTCATACATTTATCAAATGTGCTGCATGCTTGGAAGCACACAGATATATGGGTATGCATATGCTTACTGTGATACGATAAATATATGCATGAGGAACACGGGTCTTGGGCTAGTTATATAGGTGGGGAAATTTTATGTAACAAGCCTATTTAATATCTCAAAGGAAAAACATTACTTACTATGCCATATTAGCATATCATTCATCTTACCAGGAAGACAGAATGAAGAATATTTAACAATTAATAGAAATCATAGGAAGAATTATGATTAAGTGCCATCTGCTGGCTTCTGTGGGTTTTATTTTTATGCAGCTTCAAGCGTGTCCTCATAATTATTGAATGTTTCTCTTGTGCTGAGGGTGAACTTGGTTGGTCCATATTTGGCTTATTAATGGATGCCTCATTTTGTGGCATCATGTTTACGTGTGTGTGTGTGTGTGCGTGCGCGCGCGCGCGCATGCGTGCGCATGCCCTCACACGCACACACGGGTATGGATGTGTGTGTGTGTGAGAATGAAATTAATTTGGGAAAACAAATTCACCTTACAAAAACCCATCTTCTTCTAAATTCTGATTTGAGAGAGCAGACTTGGGTTTATTTTAAAATTCTGTTTTCGTAGCAGATTGCAAAAGCTCTGTGTGCTTAGCATGTGTATAGAGAGGGAAGGCAGGGGGATGGTTCTTTGAAAGTGACTTCTCTCTTCCGTTTCACTCCTCTCCTCTGAGAACGTATGTAGTTTGCATCTCAAAAGCTCTGTCTAGCTCATGGCAGGTGAAGCATTTCCATGTCTCATTTTGATGACATTGCAACAAGCAAGCGTCTAATCGCTTAGAAGTTAGTGGAAAGGGAAACAGGTTCCGTGTGAGCATATCTGACCTCTTCCCCTGTGAGTAGTTCTGGAGCTGGGGCGGGGAAGTGCTCAGCAGGAAATAGTTCTTGCTGTTAGTAAATTACTCTGGCTTGTGTTTACATGGTGAGTCAACAGGCATAGGTCAGCTCTCTTCTCCAACGAGACCCTTGAGCTGATTGTGTATCTGGGTAACTCATATTCCAGATCCATTGTTTGCCTGGGATTAATAAGACTGATGGTCACTAGTTCCCAAGTAATAGCAGCAGCCATTTAATGAGTGCTTGCTGTGTACTCTGAAATTGTGATGCACTATTTAGAAATAAATATGAATACTTATATTCAAATACTTATATATTTGAAATTAGTCTTAGAATTTCAACAATACATAATGTCAAGTGAGTGTCTTTCTTATGTTCGCCTTATAGTGACACATAAAAACGTGGGTATGTTGGAAAAGACAGTAATAAAACAACGTGAACCTATCACGTGACCCCAGATTAGAACCAGAAAGTCACCAGTACTGTTACAGTGTGGCAGATTCTTCATGTGCCTTAGTTTTGTTTTTCACGCTCAGATAACATAGGCCTTACTCGCCCCACTTTACGAATCAGTAAACTGAGGCTCAGAAAGATAAAGGGACTTCTCAATCCCTCCCAGCTGGTAGGGGAAAGGTGGTATGGTAGATGATATTAAGGCATAGCAATGTCCACTTCTCCTTCCCTCCCTGAGGTCCAGGCCGACTCCTCCCAGCCCCACACAAGTGGCCCAGGTGACTAGTTCTCTCACTTCCGGGCTGAGGCCGACTATCCCCTCCCTGGTGTGGCCGACCCTGTGAGTGCTCATGGTTACCGTTCCCACCAAAGGCTTCTTTCCACAATCACCCAAGCCTCTGCTCCGGTGGGCCATGGAGGTTGGAACGGCCATGGAAGGGTGACCTCCGGGAGTGGCCAGGAGTCAGGATGCCAAGGATTTGGTGATTAAATACCGCCCCTCCTTCAGCACCGGTGTGGGACAACTGCAGGCCTGTTTTATTGGGTCTCGTAGACTCGCCAGCAGTGCCCTGATCGTGAAGGCCCTCCATATTGATTTCCGTTCCTTCCCCAGCTCACTCCCATGTTCCTAAGTAAGCTACACACACTTCCATCCCAGGCTGGGGCGTGGCAGAGGGGGAGGGGCCTCAGGAGAAAACCCAAGCCCAGATGGCCTGGTGTGGGTTCCAGACGTGCACCAGCTACTAGATGACATGGACCGTCTGTGGGCTCGGTCCTTCCTGGTTTGCAGCCCCTTCCGTGGAAGACATGTGGCTCCCTTGGGGCTGAGAGTGCTGTCTGTCCCTGCGGGGATCACCTCAGCTGCCCAGAGCCACCTCACCTGTGGTCCACCCCTGCCTGATATGGAAGTATAAGGACCTAGCTCTCCACTTTTTTGTGTCTCCAGCTCCGGACAGCTCTGGGGGTGCTCTTCAAGCTGCAGACATCCCCGGGATTAGGCCAAGATTGCGGCAGGCCTGCACTGCTCACTCATCTCCTCTGGCGCAATCCAGGCTCTCTCTGCTCTTTTTCACAGGTGTTGATCCCAAGGGTCCTTCCCAACACCCCGCCCCCCCCCATGTTCGTTTCCTTTCAGTGTCCGCTTCGCCCTGGGACTTCCCCACTCCGTCAGCCAGCATGGGTCCCCTTCACGGACGCTTACTGGGAGTGAAACTAGCCTGTGCTGTGCTAAGTCGGCGATATTTGGGAATTAATTTATTAGTACAGGATAACACTGTGATTTTGCCTTTTGGGACTCCCAACACCTGGGTTCTGTCCAGGCAACCTTTTGCCTCCTAAAAATGATCATTCTTGGGGCGCCTGGGTGGCTCAGTGGGTTAAGCCGCTGCCTTCGGCTCAGGTCATGATCTCAGAGTCCTGGGATCGAGTCCCGCATCGGGCTCTCTGCTCAGCGGAGAAGCCTGCTTCCCTCTCTCTCTCTGCCTGCCTCTCCATCTACTTGTGATTTCTCTCTGTCAAATAAATAAATAAAATCTTTAAAAAAAAAAAAAAAAAAAAAAAAAAAAAAAAAAAAAAAAAAAAAAAAAAAATGATCATTCTTCTCCTGACTTTCGCTAGCAAATCTAACGTCTACTTACATCTGGGCTGTATTTCAGCTTCTCACACATTACGTCCTTTGACCTCAGTAGTCTGAGAGACTGCTGAGGCCAACATCTGGGTCTAAATGCAAGGTTTCCAAGGCCTGGGGTGACTCAGCTAGCATCATGCCTTGGGGCAGGGACCTGGAATCTGGACCTGGGCCTCTAGCCTGCAATGAGTTTTCATGACACTTCCTGACCTTTATTGGATTTCTCCAGAGCTCTAGAAGAAGGCGGGGAGGGGGTCAGTGCTTCTTTACACACAGAACATGTACACTCCATACACATTTTTTTTTTAAGATTTCATTTATTTATTTGACAGAGAGAGATCACAAGCAGGCAGAGAGGCAGGCAGAGAGAGAGAGAAGGAAGCAGGCTCCCCGCTGAGCAGAGAGCCCGATGCGGGACTTGATCCCAGGACCCTGAGATCATGACCTGAGCCGAAGGCAGCGGCTTAACCCACTGAGCCACCCAGGCGCCCCTCCATACACATTTTTTAAAGGAACTCCTGTGTACCACATGCTGAGAATATAACAACAGGTAAGAAACAGCTCTTATTCTCAGCCTTGTCCCAGAGACAGGCAGGTAGTCAAATCATTGCAATGCAAGGTTGTAAGTAAATAAAAGGTACAGAGGGGCGCTTGGGTGGCTCAGTGGGTTGAGCCTCTGCCTTCGGCTCAGGTCATGGTCTTGGAGTCCTGGGATTAAGCCCTGCATTGGGCTCTCTGCTCGGAGGGTAGCCTGCTTCCTGCCCCCCCCATCCCAACTCCCTGCCTGCCTCTCTGATTACTTGTGATCTCTCTTTCTGTGTCAAATAAATAAACAAAATCTTAAAAATAAATAAATAAATAAATAAAGGGTGCAGAGAAGGGGCCCAGGAACCTGGAGAACTTCAGAGCTGGCATCGTGGGGAAGGTGCAGTTTGAGCTAGATCTTACAGATGCACGTGTGCTTATTAGCAGTGTGAGTGGGGGGAAGGGAATTCCAAGCAGAAGGAATAGTCTATGCAAAGGCACAGAGACAGGACAAGTGAGGAATTTAACTGAGTAGGGCAGAAACGGGGGTCAGTAGGTCAGGTCCTTATTTGGTCTTTAGACTTTATTATGCAGCCAGAAGAAGGATTTATATGACCAGATTTGCCTTTTAGGAGGGAGGTAGGAGTTCTAATATGTATTGAGGAATTAGCATGAGCTATATATTTTACATAGATTATTTTACTTATTCCTTGTAAGAGCCTTATAAGATAAAGAGCATTACCACCATTTATGGATTATTACGCTTACTAGAGAAGCTACTTCTGGCAGGAGACTGGGGGATAAGCTAGAGTGCGCAGATCCTGATGGCAGAGAGAATAGGAAGTGTGTGACATTTGGGGCAAGAAATGACAAGGCCCTGAGAGAAGGGGCAGCAGAGGGAAGGAGAGAGAAGTTTGGAAGTCTGTGCTGTTTCTCCACAATCTGGTGATAGACTGGCTGAGGCTGGGAGGCCAGAAGACCCCCCCAAGAACCATGGAAGGGATCACTAGAGGGGCAGCTTCATAGGGAAGTCTATTGCCTTTGACGTCCAGGTAGGGATTTCTACAGAGGAATGGGGTGTATGGGTTTGGAGACCATGGGAGAGGCCTGGAGTGGTAATCAGATTTGGGATTCTCTCTCCGTAGATGGTGCGTGAGGACAGAGCAAGGTGAGTGACAGAGAGGAATAGCTCTGACATCAAATCCCACTCCATCATTCACCGATGGTCTGACCTCAAGCAAGCGAATCTGTGACTTCAGTTTCCTCATTTGGAAATTGGGGTTGATAATGCTAACCTCAGAGTGTTATAATAAGCATTACAAGTCCAACATGATAAGTGGAGGAGATGAAATCACAGGGGGCTAGTGTGAGCAGCGGAAAGCAAGCAAGGTGAGGTTGGCATCATGGAGAACGGCACTATTCCAGAGGTAAGAAAAAGAAGCCAGCAAAAGACAAGAAACAGGAACCAAAGACTCCAAAGATGGCAGTGTCCCAGAGGCAAAGGGAAAAGATCTTTTCTAGTAGAGGTTTTCTGCTGGTATCTGTACTGAGATGAAGTTTGCAGGGGGAAAAACAATCAATGGCAAATAAATACATGAAAAGATGCTTAATCATACTCCTCACTATAGAAGTGCAGATTAAAATAATAATGAGTTACCGCTTCTCATTGTGAGACTGGTAAAGATGACAACGGTTAGTAACACTCAGTCTTGGCCACGGTGTGGGAAACAGATGGTCCCAGACACTACAGGAGCGTACATTCACGGACAGTCACGTCATTTTTTAAACAGCAGTTTGTCAAAATATACCCAAATTGTGAACGCAGATGTCCTTGACTCAGACACTGCACTTCTAAGAGTTTACAACAAACTCACAAGTTTACAAGGCATGTGTTTAGTGGTATTAATGATGACATTATTTAATGGGGCAAGAGAAAACTGGAACCACCTACAAGTCCATCACAAAGGGGCTGGTTAAATAAAATATGTTGCAACCTTATATTTTAACTGGGTTGGGAGAAGGTATGGGGTTGGGGTTGGGGTGCAGAGGCCTTGCAATAGGTATGGCATAATTACTGAGATTGCGTACCTGTGTACGTGCGTGTGCATGCATGCGTATGTGTCTGCGTGTATGTATGTTGGCAGTGAACAGGGGCTAAGAGGAGTATGCCCAGTAGGGGCTGGCTGCACTGTGGAGGACATGCATATTGAACACAGTTATGTTTTATTGGAGTGAGAGATGAGGATGTCAGACAACGAGACCCTTCTTCCCAACCCCATCGATCTTTAATACTACTTGAAACATCAGAATATATTTGGTATAATTTGGTATGATTGGATTTCTTGTAAATGCTGGTCAAGGGGCTGAGTTCTGAATCAAGCATGGCGTGGGACCAAAAGAGACTCAGTCCTGCCGATGAGGTAGCTGGCCGACATCTGGGCCACACATGTGCACATGTGAAATATTCTAGAAGCATTTGCCAAAATGTTATCAGGGTGACATCCAAGACGGGAACCTGGGGATGTTGTGTGGATAAGGACTTACTTTTCAGTTGTTATTCTTTCAAACGCCTGGCATTGTTACTTTAAAAATTATTTTACAGGGACGCCTAGGTGGCTCAGTCAGTGAAGCGTCTGCCTTCGGCTCAGGTCATGATCCCGGAGTTCTGCTCAGCAGGGAGCCTGCTTCTCTCTCTACCTCTGCCTGGCACTGCCCCAGCTTGTGTGTGTGCACTCTCTTTCTCTAACTAAAATCTTTTAAAAAATAATTTTACAAATGGTATCGTTCAGACAATGCAAGAATGGAGCATAATGACAACTCCTCACCAGCTGAGCTTAGATTCTCAACTTTGCTTCTAACTTCATTCTTGGATGGCTGTAAAGAGAACAGTGATTTTCTTTTCTTTTTCTTTTTTCTTTTTCTTTTTTTTTTTTAAGATTTTACTTATTTATTTGACAGAGAGAGCTCACAAGTAGGCAGGAGGGGCTGGGGGAAGGAGACTCCCCACTGAGCAGAGAGCCCGATGCAGGGCTCAATCCCAGGACCCTGGGATCATGACCCAAGCCAAAGGCAGAGGCCTTAACCCATTGAGCCATGCAGGTGCCCCGAGAACAGTGGTTTTCACAAGGAGGTGGAGGTGGAAAGATTATGCTTGCAAAGGTTGGAATGAAACATGTTCCTGGAATTACATAATCACACCTTATAGAGAAAGGAGTGTTTGCTCTACTCCCTTATATTGATATGGTATGAGTAAGGGTGCGACAGGTTTTATTGGCTTCAATAATATTTAAAATATTTAAGCGTTTGTCCAGAGTTAAGATATACATGTATACTCTAATTTCACAAAATGCTAAGGGAACTGTTACTCAGTTGGTTGTGAACCGCGACTCTGATAATAAGGCCCCTGCTCTGGGTTTCACATAAATATGGCGCCATTTTTCTGACCGATACCCTGTGCGATCCATCAGACCGAAACATGACATCCGAGTTCCGACGAATCACCTGCACCACACTTAGAGGTGGGGCCCACACTCTTCATTTTCAGGACGTCTGAGGCACCCTTTTATGAGCTGCTCCGAAATTTCATTTCATTCTCGAAGAGTGGGGTGCCTCTCACCAGCTCCTGAAGTTTCTGTTGAAATCCTGGGGCTGGAATTTTCCATCTTGAAGCAGAGGAATTGTTTGTAACGTGGCTCCCCCAGGCAGGCTGGAAGCAGAACTGGAAATGATCATGGCTCGGCTGGTGGGAGAAATCCCGCACAGATGTTCCAAGTGATGCAAACTTTCCTGGCTGCACCAGCAAGACCCTCTGGTTTCAGCCCCGTGTCCACAGGCAGGAAAGAGCTGCTTCCTCCGCCTCCCCAGTACATACCAACCTTTTTTTTTTTTTTTAAATATTTTATTTATTTATTTGACAGAGAGAGACATAGAGAGAGAGGGAACACTGGGGGAGTAGAAGAAGCAGATTCCCCGCAGAGCAGGGAGCGCAATGCAGGGGTCCATCCCAGGACCCTGGGATCATGACCTGAGCTGAAGGCAGGTGCTTAATGACTAAGTCACCCAGGTGCCCAGTACACCCTGACCTTCAACTCCCGGTCCCCACTGCCCGTGGGCTGATGGATCTGACAGTTGAGATCCCTGTACCTGGTCACGGTTACTCATGGCCATGAGAGCTCGGAGGGACCTCACGATAAGATTTTTAACTTTACCTCCTAACATTTTGTTATAATGATTTTCAAACATTCAGAAAAGTTGGGGGAAAAGTGCAGTGAGCAACCGTATACTGAGCACTGAGATTCTAAAATTGACATCTTACACTGTTTGGTCACCCGTGCAGGCCTCCTGTTTTGAGCACCTCTGGTGTTCAGTCACTATACCAGGTCTCCTTCTCTGAGCTCCTATGGCAACTGTAGACCTAAATGCATAATTTAATAAGTACTTATATTCAAAGAGGCAATCACATTTAGTACCTGCCTTGTGCCAGGCCCTGAGAAAGGCATAAGGTACTTTTAAACATATGATATATATATATTTAAAGATATTTATTAGAGAGAGAGGGCACACGCAGGGGGAGCAGACTTTCCGGTGAGCAGAGAGCCTGTCACAGGGTTCGATCCCAGGCCCCTGGGATCATGAACTGAGGCGAAGGCAGACGCTCAACTGACTGAGCCACCCAGGTGCCCCTGCACATATGATCTTATTTAATTTTTAACCCATGAAATAAATATTATCATTGTTCCTAACTTATGCCTACAAAAATGGAGTCTGGAGACAATGGGACTTCCAGAGTTATTTATGGCAAAAATTATTACCATAAAATAAGAAATAATTATAAGGGAAATAGCTTATTACAGATATTTAAAACAAAATAGTTATACTCTAGTACTCTTTTTTAGAACTATTATTTTATTTATTTATTTGATAGAGCGAGAGAGGAAACCCAAGCAGGGGCAGTGGGCGAGGGAGAATCAGGCTTCCTGCTGAGTAGGGAGTGGGATCCCAGGACACAGAGATCATGACCTGAGCCGAAGGCAGACGCTTAACCACCGAGCCACCCACACGCCCCTAAGTGCTCTTGTTCGTATATAACTAATACACTGGCAGAATTACATTGCACTCCTGGCAGGTGTGTTTCGGAGCACGACATCTTCAGGGGTTGTTTGCAGGTATCCAAGCTGATGGCGGTGTCTAGATGTCTACCCCAAGTTCCCAGCGAGGTTTTGTTTTGGTTGGCCTCTGCAGTTGGTGTGGTTGTTATGGTCAGTGGTTGGTACCGTACCACTCCACTCTTGTCCCCCACCTGGAGAATCCAGAGTGTCTCTCGCGTTTCAGGTTTGCTTGATAAAAATTAATGAGTATGGATGACTTAATGTGGGCAATCTAATAGACAATTCTGGACAACAGCAGAAGACACCGCGCCATTTTTACTCATTTTCCTTGCCTAAAAACGAGCCATAAAACTTGCAGTTATAAACAGTTCTTGCCGAGCCTCTGCTCCCACAAGCTTCATAACAACACAGTACACCAGGGGCCATGGCAAGCATTCAAACGGGCCACGAGGAAAACATCTTAGCCATTGCCAGTGAATACTGATAGGAGGGATAGTGTTTCGAATGAGAGGAGTTCTACAGAAAGGGGATGCAGAAGTCGCCAAGGGCAAGATTTGCATTGCTCAAGACCAGCCTCTGAAGCCCTCCCCTTTCTTCCACTGTTGCAGCGGCCCTGCCTGCGAGAAACCCCATCGGCATGTGACACATTTATAAGGCCCCCTACGATTTACAAAGCCCTTGTCTAGAACTTACCAAACTTGAACCTCCCAGCAACTAAGAAGGCAGGTTCTAAGTGGTATTGTTCTCATTTTTCTAAGCCTGGGAAGTTAAATGACTTAACCAGGAACATCCAGTCCTCTCCTACCTCACCAGGGAGAGAGCATGGGTGTTAGAGAGGAAGGACTTGAATCCGAATTCCAGCTCTGCCTTCTGCTAGCTCCAGGCCTCTGAGCCGCGGACTTCACTCCTCTGAAATGGCTACTTGTGAAATGGAGATAATAAAACCCATCTCAGAGGCCTAAGGTGAGGATTACAGTAAATTACGTACAGAAAGTGCTCTGTAAACTGCAATGTACGATATGAATCGGGCGATTCTTAATATGGAGGTAATATGCCACCTGTGGTAGCATGCACTTGATTTCATGAAACTTTATTTATTTATTTAAAAGATTTTATTTATTTATTTGACAGAGAGAGATCACAAGCAGGCAGAGAGGCAGGCAGAGAGAGAGGAGGAAGCAGGCTCCCTGCTGAGCAAAGAGCCCGATGTGGGGCTCGATCCCAGGACCCTGAGATCATGACCTGAGCCGAAGGCAGAGGCTTAACCCACTAAGCCACCCAGGCGCCCCTTTCATGAAACTTTCTATGATGACATTTTCAAACGCAGACTACAGTGTGTTAGGATATAATAAATATATTTACAATGGAACTCTATGAACCTATTGCCCAACTTCACTGTTTACCAACATGAGATCATTTGCATTAGATAACCTCTACTGTCTCACCCATGACTAGATTATTATTATTTTTTTATTAACATATAATGTATTATTTGCTTTAGGGGTACAGGTCTGTGACTCATCAGTCATACACAACTCATAGCACTCACCATAGCACATACCCTTCAATGTCCATCACCCAGTCACCCTATCCCTCCCCCACCCTCCAGCAGCCCTCAGTTTGTTTCCTGAGATTAAGAGTCTCTTAGGGTTTGTCTTCCTCCTGATCCCATCTTGTTTCATTTTTTCCCTCCCTACCCCCCAAGACCCCCCACCCTGCCTCTCAAATTCCTCATATCAGAGAGATCATATGACAGTTATCTTTCTCTGATTGACTTATTTCACTCAGTATAATATCCCTTCGTTCCATCCACGTTGTTGCAAATGGCAGAATTTCATTTTTTTAAACCTCTATTTATTTTTTGAAGATTGTATTTATTTATTTATTTGACAGAGAGAGATCACAAGTAGGCAGAGCAGCAGGCAGAGAGAGCGGGGGAAGCAGGCTCCCCACTGAGCAGAGAGCCTCATGCAGGGCTTGATCCCAGGACCCTGAGATCATGACCTGAGCTGAAGGCGGAGGCTTAACCCACTGAGCCACCCAGGTGCCCCAGGATTTCATTTTTGATGGCTGCATAGTATTCCATGTATATCTATACCACCTATTTATCCATTCATTTGCTGATGGACATCTAGGTTCTTTCCATAGTTTGGCTACTGTGGACATTGCTGCTATAAACATTCGGGTGCACGTGCCTCTTTGGATCACTACATTTGTATCCTTAGGGTAAATACCCAGTAGTGTGATTGCTGGGTCATTGGGTAGCTCTCTTTTCAGCTTTCTGAGGAAACTCCATACTGTTTTCCAGAGTGGCTGCATCAGCTTGCATTCCCACCAATAGTGTAGGAGGGTTCCCCTTTCTCTGCAACCTTGCCAGCATCTGTCATTTCCTGACTGGTTAATTTTAGCCATTCTGACTGGTGTGAGGTGGTATCTCAGTGTGGTTTTGATTTGTATTTCCCTAATGCCGAGTGAGGTTGAGTACTTTTTCATGTGTCTGCTGGCCATTTGGATGTCTTCTTTGCAGAAATGTCTTTCATGTCTTCTGCCCATTTCTTTCTTCCTTCCTTCCTTTCTTTCTTTCTTTCTTTCTTTCTATCATTCTTTATTTCTTTCTTTTTAAAGATTTTATTTATTTATTTGACAGACAGAGATCACAAGTAGGCAGAGAGACAGGCAGAGAGAGAGGGGGAAGCAGGCTCCCCGCCAAGCAGAGAGCCCGATATGGGGCTCGATCCCAGGACCCTGAGATCATGACCTGAGCCGAAGGTAGAGGCTTTAACCCACTGAACCACCCAGGCGCCCCTTCTGCCCATTTCTTGATTGGATTATTTGTTCTTTGGTTGTTGAGTTTGATAAGTTTTTTATAGATTTTGGATACTAGCCCTTTATCTGATATGACCTTTGCAAATATCTTCTCCAATTGTGTGGGCTGTCTTTTGGTTCTGTTGACTGTTTCCCTTGCTCTGCAAAACGTTTGATCCTGATGAAGTCCCAATAGTATATTTTTGCCCTTGCTTCCCTTGCCTTTGGCGATGTTTCTAGGAAGAAGTTGCTGTGGCTGAGGTTGAAGAGCTTGCTGTCTGTGTTCTCTTCAAGGACTTTGATGGGTTCCTATGTCACATTGAGGTCTTTCATCCATTTTGAGTCTATTTTTGTGTGTGGTATAAAGAAGTGGGCCAGTTTCATTCTTCTGCATGTGGCTCTCCAATTTTCCCAACACCATTTGTTGAAGAGACTGTCTTTTTTCCATTGGACATTCTTTCCTGCTTTGTCAAAGATTAGTTGACCATAGAGTTGAGGGTCTTTCTGGGCTCTCTATTCTGTTGCATTGATCTATGTGTCTGTTTTTGTGTCAGTACCACACTGTCTTTTTTTTTTTTTTAAGATTTTATTTATTTATTTGACAGAGAGAAATCACAAGTAGATGGAGAGGCAGGCAGAGAGAGAGAGAGAGGGAAGCAGGCTCCCTGCCGAGCAGAGAGCCCGATGCGGGACTCGATCCCAGGACCCTGAGATCATGACCTGAGCCGAAGGCAGCGGCTTAACCCACTGAGCCACCCAGGCGCCCCAGCACCACACTGTCTTGATGACAGCTTTGTAATAGAGCTTGAAGTCTGGAATTGTGATGCCACCAACTTTGATTTTCTTTTTCAACATTCGTCTGGTTATTTGTGGTCTTTTCTAGTTCCATATAAATTTTAGGATTATTTGTTCCATTTCCTTCAGAAAAATTGATGGTATTTTGATAGCGATTGCATTAAATGTGTAGTTTGCTTTAGGTAGCATAGACATTTTCACAGTATTTGTTTTTCCAGTCCATGAGGATGGAATGTTCTTCCATTTCTTTGTGTCTTCCTCAATTTCTTTCATGAGTACTTTATAATTTTCTGAGTACAGATTCTTTGCCTCTTTGGTTAGATTTATTCCTAGGTATCTTATGGTTTTGGGTGCAGCTGTAAATGTGATCAACTCCTTAATTTCTCCTTCTTCTGTCTTGCTGTTAGTGTATAGAAATGCAACTGCTTTCTGTGCGTGGATTTCATATCCTGACACTTTACTGAATTCCTGTATGAGTTCTAGCAGTTTTGGAGTGGAGTCTTTTAGGTTTTTCACATGAAGTATCATATCATCTGCAGAGTGAGAGTTTAACTTTTTCTTTGCCAATTTGGATGCCTTTTATTTCTTTTTGTTGTCTGATTGTGGATTGCTAGGACTTCTAGTACTATGTTGAATAGCTGTGGTGATAGTGGACAGCCCTGCCATGTTCCTGACCTTAGCGTAAAAGCTCTCAGTTGTTCTCCATTGAGAATGATATTCACTGTGAGTTTTTCATAGATTAATTAATTTCATAGATTAATTAATAGATTATATTGAGGTATGTACCCTCTATCCTTACACTTTGAAGGGTTTTGACCAAGAAAGGGTGCTGTACTTTGTCAAATGCTTTTTTAGCATCTATTGAGAATATCCTGTGGTTCTTTTTCTTTCTTTTATTACTGTATTGTATCACATCAATTGATTTGAGGATGTTGAACCAACCTTGAAGCCCAGGAATAAATCCCACTTGGTTGTGGTGAATAATACTTTTAATGTTCTTTTGGATCCTATTGGCCAATATTTTGGTGAGAATTTTTGCATCCATGTTCATCAGGGATATTGGTCTGTAATTCTCCTTTTTGATGGGGTTTTTGTCTGGTTTTAGGATCAAGGTGATGCTGGCCTCATAAAATGAGTTTGGAAGTTTTCCTTCCATTTCTATTTTTTTGGAACAGTTTCAGGAGAACAGTTTCAGGAGTATTAATTCTTCTGTAAATGTTTGGTAGAGGGGCACCTGGGTGACTCAGTGGTTTGGAGTCTCTGTCTTCGGCTCAGGTCATCATCTCAGGATCCTGGAATTGAGCCCCGCGTCGGGCTCTGCTCAGTGGGGAGCCTGCTTCCTCCTCTCTCTCTGCCTGTCTCTCTGCCTGCTTGTGATCTCTTTCTGTCAAATAAATAAATAAAAATATTTTAAATAAATAAATAAATAAATAAATAAATAAATAAATATTTGGTAGAATTCCCCTGGGAAGCCCAATCTCTTTACTGATTATGGGTCTGTTCAGCTTTCTATTTCTTCCTGCTTCAGTTTTGGTAGTTTATACATCTCTAGGAATGCATCCATCTCTTCCAGATTGTCAAATGTGCTGGTGTGTGGTTGCTCATAATCTGTTCTTATTATTGTTTATATTTCTTTGGTGTTGATTGTGATCTCTCTTCTTTCACTCATGGTTTTATTAATTTGGGTCCTTTCTCTTTTTTCTTTTTTTACTTTTAAAATTTTATTTATTTATTTATTTGACAGAGATCACAAGTGGGCAGAGAGGCAGGCAGAGAGAGAGGAAGGGAAACAGGCTCCCTGCTGAGTAGAGAGCCTAATGTGGGGTTTGATCCCAAGACCCTGGGATCATGACCTGCGCCAAAGGCAGAGGCTTTAACCCACTGAGCCACCCAGGTGCCCCTCCTTTCTCTCTTCTTTTTGATAAGTCTGGCCAGGGTTTATCAATCTTATTAATTCTTTCAAAGAACCAGCTCCTAGTTTTGTTGATTTGTTCTACTGTTCTTTTGGTTTCTATTTCATTGATTTCTGTTCTGATCTTTATTATTTCTCTTCTTCTGCTGGGTTTAGGCTTTCTTTGTTGTTCTTTCTCTAGTTCCTTTAGGTGTAGGGTTAGGTTGTGTACTTGAGACCTTTCTTGTTTCTTGACAAAGGCTGGTATCGCTATATACTTTCCTCTCAGGACTGCCTTTGCTGTGTCCCAAAGATTTTGAACAGTTGTCTTTTCATTTTAATTTGTTTCCATGAATTTTTAAAATTCTTCTTTATTTTCCTGGTTGAGCCATTCATTCCTTAGTAGGATGCTCTGTAGCCTCCATGTATTTGAGTTCTTTCCAATTTTCCTCTTATGGTTGAGTTCTAGTTTCAAAGCACTGTGGTCTGAAAACATGCAGGGAATGATCCCAATCTTTTGGTACCTGTAGAGACCTGATTTGTGACCCAGGATGTTATCTATTCTGGAGAATGTTTCATGTACACTAGAGAAGAATGTGTATTCTGTTGCTTTGGGATGGAATGTTCTGAATATATCTGTGATGTCCATCTGGTCCAGTGTGTCACTTAAAGCCTTTATTTCCTTGTTGGTTTTTTTCCTTAGGCTATCTGTCCACTTCAGTGAGGGTGGTGCTAAAGTCCCTTACTATTATTGTATTATCATCAATGTGTTTCTTTGATTTTGTTATTAATTGGTTTATATAATTGACTGCTCTCATGTTAGGGGCATAGATATTTAAAATTGTTAGATCTTCTTGTTGGACAGACCATTTAAGTATGATATAGTGTCCTTCCTCATCTCTTATTATAGTCTTTGACTTAAAATCTAATTGATCCGATATAAGGATTGCCACCCCAGCTTTCTTTTGATGTCCATTAGCATGGTACATGGTTTTCCACCCCCTCTCTTTAAATCTGGAGGTGTCTTTGGGTCTAAAATGCATTTCTTGCAGACAGCATATAGATGGGCCTTTGTTTTTTTTTTTTTTTTTATCCATTCTGATGCCCTGTGTCTTTTGATTGGGGCATTTAGCCCATTCACATTCAGGGTAACTATTGAAAGATATGAATTTAGTTGTTTTGCCTGTAGGGTAACTGTTACTGTATATTGTCTCTGTTCATTTCTTGTCTGTTATTTTCAGGCTCCCTCTTTGCTTAGAGGACCCCTTTCAATATTTCCTGTAGGGCTAGTTTGACGTTTGCAGATTCTTTTAGTTTTTTGTTTGTCCTGGAAGCTTTTTATCTCTCTTTCTATTTTAAATGAAGCCTAGCTGGATATAGTATTTTGGCTGCATATTTTTCTCATTTAGTGCTCTGAATATATCCTGCCAGTCCTTTCTAGCCTGCCAGTCTCTGTGGATTGGTCTGGTGCCAAACTAATATTTCTGCTATTGTATATTTCAGATCCCTTGTCCTGAGCTGCTTTCAGGATTTTCTCTTTATCACTTAAACTTGTAAGTTTTACTATTAGGTAACAGGGTGTTGAACTATTTTTATTAATTTTGAGGGGGCTTCTCTGTGTCTCTTGGATTTTCATGCTTGTTTCCTTCACCAAATTAGGGAAATTCTCTGCTATAATTTGCTTAAATATATATCTCTTTCTTCTTCTTCTGGGATCCCAATTATTCTAATATTGTTTCATCTTTTGGTATCACTTATCTCTTAAGTTCTCCCCTCATGGTCCAGTAGTTGCTTATCTCTCTTTCTCTCAACTTTTTTATTCCTCATCATTTGGTCTTCTATATCATTAATTCTCTCTTCTGCCTCATTTATCCTAGCAGTAAAAGCCTCCAGTTTTGAGTGCACCTCAAATAGCTTTCTTTTATTTCAACTTGGTTAGATTTTAGTTCTTTTATTTCTCCAAAAAGGGATTTTATTTCTCCAGAAAGAGATTCTCTAGTATCTTCCATGCTTTCTTCAAGCCAGCTAGCACCTTGATAATCATCATTCTGAACTCTAGTTCTGACATCTTACTAATTCTATATTGATTAGGTCCCTAGCTGTCATTATGGCCTCTTGTTCTTTGTTTTAATGTGAGTTTTTCCTGCCTTGTCATTTTATCCAGACAAGAATAGATAAATGACAGAACAAAATACTAAAAGAGTAGCAACAACCCCAGAAAAATATACCCTCTTGATATTGGTTGTATTTTGGTCTGTTAGGAGAAACTGCCTCCCAAAATATTAAAGAAAGAAAAATATATATATATGGGTAAACAAGATGAAGGGTTGGAATATGACTGTAAAGATGAAAATTTTAAAAAGATTCTAAAAAGGGAATCTTTTGATGAGATAGGAAGTTGGTTGAAAAAAGGGGGAAAAAAAGAGGAAAGAATGTGATAAAGCTGGAGACTAGAACAAAGTCATGCACTAGATTTAGAGTATATTTTGATCTGTTAGAAGAAACTGTATCCCAAAATTTTAAAGAAAGAAAAACCTGTATGTATACAAAAAAAATAAGGTTAAATACAATAAAGGCATAGAATATGACTATAAGAATGAAAATTTAAAAAGATTTTTTGAAAAGTATTGATAAGATAAAATAGTTTAAAAATGTTAAAATAGGAAAGAGGAAAAATTTTTCAAAATAGAATACAAAAAAAAAATTTTTTTTAATTTAATTTTGAAAGGCTAAGGAATCATGGGGGAAAAAATGCATGAATTCTATGTGTTGCTCTCTCCTAGCTCTGAAGTTTTGTAGTTCTCATTGATCTGTGAACTTGGTCTTGGCTGGATACTCTTACTGATCTTCTGCAGGAGGGGCCTGTTGCACTGATTCTCAAGAGTCTTTGCCGTGGGGTTCCTGCTCAAAGAGCAGTGGTCAACTGTGTCTAGGATCATGGTTTAAGATAGCCCCGAGCTGAGAGCCTCTACCCTGTCTCCGTCTCTGCAACCAGCTTCCCTGCTCTGATACCCGGAAGCTCTGTCACACTCAGACTCCCCTGGTCTTTCTGTGACCCCACGGGACCTGAGACCACACGTCTCTGCGAGGGCTTCAGCCCCACTTAGCCTCTGGAGCACTGTCTCTCAGTGGAGCAGACTTCTAAAAGTTCTGATTTTGTGCTCCACTGCTCCTCCGCTTGCTGGGAGCCGACCACACCCCTACCCACCATGGTCTATCTTCCCATATATCACCCCAGTTCACTTCTCCCCATGTCCTACCTTCCAGAAAGTGGTCGATTTTCTGTTCCTAAGAATTGCTGCTCTTCTTCTCTTTGATCTTCATTTAAGTTTATAGGTGTTCAGAATGTTTTGATAACTATCTCTAGATTATTTTTAAAACAATCCCAGACTTTATATCACTTCACATTTTATTTTTTTAAAGTAAGTTCTACGGGTGCTTGGGTGGCTCAGTCATTGTCTGCCTTCAGCTCCGGTCATGATCCCGGGATCCTGGGATTGAGCCCCGCATTGGGCTCCCTGTTCTGCGGGAAGTTTGCTTCTCCCTCTCCCACTCCCCCTGCCTGTGTTCCCTCTCTTTCTGTGAAATGAATAAATTAAATATTTTTTTTCATCTTTAAGAGAAATGAATAGTAATTCCTTAATACCATCTATTTATCCAGTCATTCTGATGATATCATAATTTTTTTTTTTAATCTGAATCAGGATCCAAACAAGGTGCACACATTTCTTTTGGTGATATTTCTCAAGGTTTAAAAACCGAAATGACAGTCTCTGTTCCAGCCATAGGTTTTTTTAAACTTGCTATGTATTTGTTGAAAATCGAGGTAATTTGTCCTACAAAATCTCCCCTATTTTGTATTTGGCTATATTTTCACAGTGTCTTTTTCATGGTCTCCTAAGTGTTTGTATAAACTAGTGTTTTTGGTTTTGTTTTGTATTTTATTTATTTATTTATTTGAGAGAGCGAGTGCGAGCACAATCGGGGGGAAGAACAGGCAGAGGGAGAAGCAGGTTCCCCGCTGAACTTGGAACCCGATGTGGGATTCATTTCCAGGACTCTGGGATTATGACCTGAGCCAAAGGCAGACGCTTAATCGCTTAACCGACAGAGCCACCAGGCATCCCAAACTATTGGTTATATCTGTAGGCCCGATCAGTTTGAGAACTAACTTTTGTTGACAATATCTCATAGATGTGCTATTTCCTGTTTCATCCCATGAGGAGGCACACACTTGGTTGTCTCCTTTTCGTGACCTTCAGGTTGATCAGGGTGTTCACACAGTGATCCCAGTTTTGTGAAGATCGAAGTTTCCAAATTAAATGGTTTCCTTTTTAAGAGCAAGAAATCAGAATTACAAGTATAAAATCAGCTTCCAGGCCTTGGTGAGGAGGCCCATGCCAGTGAGGGGTACTGAAATTTACCCTATATTAGCTCATGGTAAATTTGTCTCTGGATTTGGGTGAAAGCAACATGGTCCATCCCTTATGTTCCCTGTTGGGTTTTCACTGAATGCCTGTGTTATCCATTGATGACCACTGCCTTGATCCAATTTTTTTTTTTTTTTTTTTTAACGGTGAAATCTTCCAATTCTACCATTCCTTGAACATTTATTACCTGGTCTTCCTGTATCAATTATTTGATTACCTTTTTTTTTTTAAGATTTTATTTATTTATTTGACAGACAGAGATCACAAGTAGGCAGAGAGGCAGGAAGAGAGAGAGGAAGGGAAGTAGCTCCCTGCTGAGCAGAGAGCCCAATGTGGGACTCCATCCCAGGAACCTGGGATCATGACCTGAGCTGAAAGCAGAGGCTTTAACCCACTGAGCCACCCAGGCACCCCCATTATTTGATTACCTTGAGAATCAGTCAAGGTTTAGGTAGGAGATAGAAACCACACAGTCATCTGAATAGAAAAAAATTAAGAAGCTATCAGCTTTTTATGATGGAGGATTAACCATAAAGGGTTAAATAGCTCTAAAGAATACAGGAATAGCAGATACAGGGAGTCACCATACCTCTAGAGTGGATTTGGAGCACCTAAGGGGGTGATAAACCAGAAGAAGGTCTCCCCACCTCCAAGGATGGACAGAGGGTTGCTGTAGCCCACTGGATACTGGAGAAGTGCACTGAAATACTTTAGGCTAGGGCTAGAAGCAGGAAACTGGACACTGGGGTGCTGACACCGTTCATTGGAAAGCTGACGTAAGCTGTCACTCTCGGCCACGATGCCCCCATAGAAACAGGCAAGAAAGCCCAGTGGGACCAGGAGAACCTCTTTCCTCCTGCTATGTCCTTGTAGCATCCTCTACTGACAAATGCTTACTACTATGCCAGGTGGCAGCAGGAGAGATTTTTTTTTTTTTAAGATTTTATTTATTCATTTATTTGAGAGAGAGAGAGAGCACAAGCAGAGAGAGAAAGGAGGAAGCAGGCTCCCCGCTGAGCAGAGAGCCCAATGCGGGGCTCGATCCCAGGACCCTGAGGTCATGACCTGAGCCGAAGGCAGAGGCTTTAACACACTGAGCCACCCAGGCGCCCCAAGAGGAGGAGAGATGTTTACAAGGTCCAGCACCAGTATCCTGCAGGGGAATCAGGAAGGGTGGGGCAGGGGAGAGACAACTTTGTCCTTTCCCTTTATTTCCCGATTCCCCGAGTTAGTACCCTAGAAATCTCCAAAGATTGCCATCATGATTTCTATTGTTGTTGTTTTGAAATCACTATGAACTTGTGAACTTCAATATATTTGATGTGCTTGGTCCATTGCATTATTATTCTTGATGATTGGCAGTAGATATTTTAAGCAGATCCAATGCACAAAGAATGTATGTATTCTTCCCTTTAACGTTTATGGGAGAGAATGTGGAAAACAATCTTAAAGCTTTTGGACACATTAGAGTAGAGAAACCTATAGCACAGAGGAATCAGAGCTGGCGAGTTTCTTTTCTGTTGGCTCAAAGATTACCCTGAAGCATGTGGGACATTTTGCTCCCAAGTGCACATTAGTCAGAAAGCAAGGAAAAGAAGCCTTGTTAATCACTGACGGTTCCTAACTGATGTGTCGTGAGCCACACATATATTCCCAATTTCTGTGTGCTGTGAGGTGACTGAGCATTGGTTAAATGAGAGTTGGCCAAAACAATATTTCTTACCCATGTGCTCCTTTACAAAGTGACTTTTCCAAGTCTCCCTCTAGAGGTGGAGCGTCATTCCCCTGCCCTTGAAACCGGTCTGTCTGTTGATTCATGTGTTAACTCACTGAATGCCAAGGGGGTGGTCCTGCGGGACGTCCAAGGCTGAGTCAGAAAGACCTTGTAGTTCCTGCGGGGTTCTCTCAGACACCAGGTATGAAGTCCTAGCACCCTGAGGTGGCCAGATGGGAGAGCCGGTGTGTGGACTCTCTAGCCGACAGCCTGTTCAGACCAGCTGAGGCCTTCCATACTGCACCTCTAGCCAACTTAACCACAAGAGACCCCCACGTAAGAACTGCCTAGCCATGTCCTTCCTGAAATTTTCACCCAGAGAATCCTAGTTAAACTAATACGATTGTTCTAAGATGCCAGGCTTGGGATAATTTGTAACTCAGTAGTAGTAGCAGCTGATGTAAAGGCCTTGAAGTTTTTTGTTTTTTGTGTTTTTTTTTTCTACAGATGCCTCATCAAGATGGTAGGGAAATCCATGAATTATAGGATTCTGCAGAGGAGATTTGCAGAATAGAGGTCGCCTTCTAAGCTCTGATCTGAGGATTCCATGAGCGCATGAGCAAAGCCCTGCTCATTCCTCCACAGGCGGTATGTCTCTGTGTCTCCTGAATCACCTGTCTCTGAGTCTGGAGTAGACCAGTACCCTCTCCTGGTCACTCATAGGTGTTTGCAGCCTGGTCACTCATTCTAGGTAAGGACAGGAGAGGACCGGTGGCTTTCCTCCTGATGTGTCTTGTTGTGTTAGCTGTTGGAAGAATATGCTATTCTTGGGAAACAGGGAGAGTAGAAGAAAAGTAGAATCTAGAGTTGAGGGTTATGGGGCGCCTGGGTGACTCAGTTGGTTTAGCACCCAACTCTTGGTTTTGGCTCAGCTCATGGTTTCCGGGTTGTGAGATTGAGCCCTGCTTTGGGCTCTATGCTGGGCACGATTCTCTCCCTCGCCCTCTGCGCCCACACCCTCCTCCTCCCTCATGCTTGCTCTCAAAGGAAAAAAAAAAAAAAGACCCCAGTTCTAGCACAGAGTCATTCATGTGCTATCTGTGTGATCTTGAGGAGACAGTTTCACAGCTGCAGCCTCAGTTTCCCCATCTGAAAATGGGGAATGTAATCTGTTCCCATAGAGATGATTTGAGGATTAAGGAAGATTACACCTGTGAAACCCTAGAGGTTTCAACCGGTTTGTGCTGCTTTTTACTATTCCGATGCCTTTTCACTTTGTTTTTAGAATATTAAAAAAAAAAATGTAGAATGTACAAAAAACAAAAAGACATTCAGGTCCTCACACTGGGAATTACCTCCAGGGACATTTTGTCTTACTTCTGGTCTTTTATCCGTTTGTTTTTTTTTTCTTCCGAAGAATGAGAATGTGTTTGCACATGGTGGGGTTGGGGGTGTGATAAAGGGAGGGGCAGTGGGAGAGGGAAAGAGAGAATCTTAAGCAGGCAAAGGCAAGCAGGCTCCGCACCCAGGGAGGAGCCCGATGCTGGCTGGCTTTCTCCACCCTGAGATCAGGACCTGAGCTGAAATTAAGAATCAGTTACTCAATGGAATAAGCCACCCAAGTGCCCCAGACTTCTTTCTTTTTAACCACTTTGTTGCTTATTTTGGAGAAACTGAGAAATATTCCATATTTATTAGAAATTCTTTAACCACACAGAAAAGTCCCCGCAAGTAGGGAGTGCTTCATGAAGATGCAAGACCGCTGGTGGGGGGCCACGGTAATCCCTGTGTTATTCCAGAGTTTTCCTATCTCTGACACCCCTCTTAGCATCTGGCATGCTTTTAAATACTAGGATTTTTATTGGAACCTATGAGGAAATGCAGTTATTTCTACTGTCACTCCCCTGGCCTTTTGGACACCCTTTAAGCCATGTCACTCTTTGAGTTCTACTATACACTTCCTTAGTGGGATGCTCCTATCCTCGGGAGGTGACCTTCTCTATCGTTCTAGTCAAAAGGAGAAGGGTCTCCACCTGCTGTCTTTCCTCTGCCTCTATCCTGCAGCAAATGGCACTGAGCCAGATCCCACTGCCCCGCCCTCAGCTCAGCCTTCCTTCCGCTGTACCCCTGCTCTTCCTGGACATGTCATCATTTGTATCGGAACAAAATTTTGTTTTTTAAATTTTATTTATTTATTTATTTGACAGACAGAGATCACAAGTAGGCAGAGGCAGAGAGAGAGGAGGAAACAGGCTCCCTGGTGAGCAGAGAGCCTGATGCGGGGCTCGATCCTAGGACCCCGGGATCATGACCCGAGCTGAAGGCAGAGGCTTTAACCCACTGAGCCACCCAGGGGCCCCAATATCGGAATGAAATTTTACCCAAGTCTGCGTTTGGTGGCATGACCGTGAAGGTCATGGGGACCGTGAAGGTCCAGTGAGTGACTCAAAATGGCAGAAATTCCCGTTCCAGTCCTTTGGACTTCCCTTCTCTGTGGGTCACACAGCAGTCGTGTTCACATGGTCAACTGTATTGGAGTTATTCTTCCCTCCCGCCTTGGTGGCTTTGCAGCCGGTCTACCGGGGCGGCCTCTCTCCTGTGGCTCTTGCTCCTCTGGGGTCCAGGAGCAGAGAAGGCAGTGCCCATGTCCTCTCCGGTAGTCAGGGTGGAGCTTTCTCTTGCTGGGCACAACGAAACCCCCTAAGGCTCAGGGAGGGCATGCATCATCAGCCTGCTTCCTCAGAGAGGGCTTCTCTGTGGCTTGTCTGTGCATTTTCTGGGAGTCCTCAGGAGCCTCAGTGTTGTGCGTGTGAGCTCTTGGTACGAAAGGGTAAAGAAAAGATATTGTATCTGTTAAAGAAGCAATTATTCCTGGCCCAGTTAGAGCCAAGTAAGGCAGACTTTTCAGGGGAACTGTCGTGCTAGGTGTACGGACCACTGCAATGGGGTTTTGCAGTGGAGGAAAGAGAGTGGGCTCAACTCTGAACACAACAAGGAAAAGTAGGGGAGATTTATAGCCAAGGAGCAGGGCAACGAGTGGTGGATGGAAAATTAAGAGGAAGCCTAAGGAAGGATTTTGGCTAAATCGATATCCTGGGATTCTTGCTGAAGGCAGGCCAGTGGGGGGGATCGTGGAGAATGAAGAGCTGATCAGATATGCGGGTCACCTGCTAATCTTGCTAAACTGACTCAGCGGGATTCTTGCTAACATTGGGCAATGGGTAGCCAAACATGGAAGCCCAACTTCAGGGCCTAGTTGAAAAGAGAGTTCAGAGGAACCCAGTTAGAATTTGCTCAAGGAGAAGGGCTTTGTCAGAGAGCAGGTGTTGATCAGTGCTCAGAGATCCAGTTATCGTGACAACACATGACCTAGCACCTCTTGGGCCGGGGCCCGGGGGCAGATCAGGTGCTGGTTACGTCATTCTCAGTGTTTCCTACCACCTGGGATTCCTCTACCAACCAGCCATGGTCCTGTCAAGATTAAGGAAGTAGAGCACTGGAGGAAGAGGGGCCCACCTGGGCTTCACCAGAACAGGAGCTGAGGGCAGGAGCCATGGTTGGAAGAAAAGAACTTCCCAGATAAAATTGGCCTGGAGGGGCCCTTTGCTCTTCTCCTCTCCCTCCACAGGGCACTTTGAGAGTTAGTACTTACTTCTCCCTTTGTCTTCCCCAAACACCCGGGCCCCTGACCCCATGGGCTGCTGGCCGGCTGGGATGAACAACCCCAAAGGGCCCACTTCAAAGCCCTGCTTTTGGAATCAGTCCTCTTTCTCTCCAAAGTGCCTTTAAGGATGGTAGTTGCCCAGAAGCCACTTAACCCATTTGCGCTCATGTTGGTCCCGGGCTGACTAATAACTTGAGCCATTAAGCACAGTGTTAGGCTGTTCTCTTCCCCACTTCTGGTCTCTTCCCCACTGCATTTTTCTGTGGAGGTGTGAGGCTCTGCTTGCCCCAAGGAGGCCCATATTGGGCAAGGAACAGACCTACAGAAGGTGCCTGATTCCTAACTTCAGGGTTTAAAATCCCCATCTCTAGTGAGACTGAGAGACCTCAAGTACAAAGAGACAGAACAGGTTTCTGCCCTCTTCACGCTAGACACAACACCTGGAGAAACCTGTGATGGGAGAGAAGATAGGGAGAGCCCTGGAAGTTCTAACAGCACAGGAGTGGGAAGGTCTGCCCCATCTTTATCTCCCACCAGAAGGTTATGGAAGGCAGGATCTAAAATAGAGTTGCCTTTGGAGCCTGGGGAGCTTCCTGCATGGGCATGTAGAGGGGACAGAGCATCCCATGGACCACTGAGACATCAGACACTTCAGGCTCCTGAGTGGTGAGGAAGGGTTCCAGTCTAATTTGTTGGGGCTGGGTGGGAGGGCCATGTCTATTAGGAAGGTTCAGGAGAAGGGATGCTGGTATAAGGGGTCTTGGGAGTCAGAGGAGAGTGTGGATGCTCAAAGAGCAAGGATGGGAACTGAGTCAGCAGGGACAAACTGCCGAGATCTGCCCCCCAGGGAGGGCTATATACCATCTGAGCCGAGAGCTCAGATGGGAAGAGGTCACTAGCCACAGACGTGAGCAGAGCACTGACATAACCAAGGACTGAGAAGTCAAGATGAGTTTCAGGGTCCCCTACTACGGAGGGGAGGCAGTTAGCCAAGTTCCCTAGAATGGAGCCTGGGGAAGGCAGAAAACTAAAGAAGGACATGCTAATTCTGAATGTGAAATGTTTAAGACGGCAGAGATTGCTGCATGCCCTTTTAACATCTTCCTGTAGTGTTCCAAAATCAGCCCATGGAAGGCTCATCTGATGTTCTAAGACAGTGCTCTCAAAGTGGGGTCTAGAGACCCTGGAGGTCCCAGAGACTCTTTCCAAGGCTCATGAGGTCAAATGATTTTCACAGTAACTCAAGACATTATTTGCCACCCATACAGAACCCCCCACATTGGACTGATAAGAGATAAGAGACCAATCCCGCTCCTTAGGGACATAGATAGACTGCATTCTCCAGCTTTCCTGTGCTTAGGTTGGCCCTGTGACAGTTTCAGCCAGGAGCTTCTCAGCAGGGGTGACACCTTCCACTCTCACACCTGGCCCAAAGGCCTCCCACCAGTGACCATCCATGGTCTCCCCTCCGGCTGGTTGGAATGAAATGGGCTTCCCTTCCCCCACCCCCCAGCACAGGACAATCTTGGGGGTGGGAGGGGGACATCCTATTGACTATGACACAGGAGGACGGTGGATCTCAGAATCCCTGCTTAGGCGAGAGGCACCTATAGAGAAGCTGCAAGAGAC
The DNA here is from genome assembly GCF_011764305.1 of Mustela putorius furo. Taxonomy (NCBI): domain Eukaryota; kingdom Metazoa; phylum Chordata; class Mammalia; order Carnivora; family Mustelidae; genus Mustela; species Mustela putorius. Next base: position 5,070,691 of record NW_025421424.1, read on the forward strand.
AAGAAATAAACTTTTATTGTGTTAAATCACTGAACCTTCAGGGTTTATCTGTTACTAATACAATGCGCTTCACACCATGAAGACTGAGGCCACTTATCTAGAGTTAACTGCTATTGTCAAATTCAATGCATGGCAAATGTAATCTGACAAATCCCTCATTTGTTTGGCAGCCCTTCAGACTTTGACATCAGCTGTTACTGTGCCGCATGACAACTAGGCATCAATAATAAACATTTCATAAAAATGGTCCTAATAGCTTTTGCTTTTGAAAAGACAAACTAATTTCCTCCTCTTTTTCTCCTCCAGTACCTACACTTGGCATCGGTAGATAATTGCTTCTGATACTCTGCACATTGTCATCAGTAAACTGTGGCATTCATAGGCTTATAATATGTAGAACAGGCTGGCGGATAATCCCGTTGCTGTCCAGCCTGGTCAACTGAGAACTGTGAAGTGTAAGCAGAGCCCGTCACCCCAAAAGATGCCACTGTGGCCCAAGGATTATTTGGGGCTGGAGGTAGCTGAGAAGAAGCAGATACAGGAAAGCTCTCTGCCCTCCCCATCTGCCTAAAAGCAGAATGTGAGTTGTGAATGTGTCCCCCTCCTCCCCTCTCTACTGAGAAGGAGAGAAGTTAATCACCAGAGATAACAGAGACTTGTCACACAGAGACCAGCACCAAAGGAACCTATGTAACAAATTTTGCTAAATCTAGCCCTTAACTACCATTGGTTTTCCTGTATATTTTCTGGCCTAGAAACTCAGTATTTCCTTTGTTTAGTCACTTCTCTACAAAATGTGTCATTCTTCTGTTAAGATCCTCTACAAGCGGAAGTTCTATCCACCTTTCTGAGTTACTCTTCATAGACCACTCCCATCAGTACCCATGCTCATGCTAATAAACTCCTGTTTGTTTTGCTCTCATTAATGTGTCTTTTTTTTTTTTTTTAAGATCTGTATTCATTTATTTGTGAGTGAGAGCACAAGCATGGTGGGAGACAGAGGCAGAGAGAGAAGCAGACCCTCTGCTGGGCTGGATCCCAGGACCCCTGAGCTGAGCTAATGTGTCTTTTCTTAGTGTAATTTGCAGGGTCCACCAATGAATATAAGATAAGTAGCGGGGGGGGGATTTTTTTCCTGCTATACAATCAGAACTTACCTTAAGATTGGGCTCCCTGGGGGGCCTGGGTGGCTCAGTGGTTAAACCTCTGCCTTAGGCTCAGGTCATGATCTCAGGGTCCTGGGATCGAGCCCCGCATCAGGCTCTCTGCTCAGCGGTGAGCCTGCTTCCCTCTCTCTCTCTATCTCTCGCTTTCTCTGCCTCTCTGCCTACTTGTGATCTTTGTCAAGTAAATAAATTAAAAAAATCTTAAAAAAAAAAGATTGGGCTCCCTTCTTTCTTTTGGAGAGAGACAAAGTGAAACCCAAGAGCAATTCAACCAGGATGGAGAAGGGGTTCAAACCTGCCAGCTGGGAAGGACTGAGGGACTGAGAGAAACAGAAGACACCAAGAAGATGTGATAACCGTCTTAACCTATTTGAAAGGTTGTCATGTTGAAGAGGGATTAGATTTATACTCTGGCCCAAAGGGGTAAAACAGAACCAACTGGCTGAAAGCTCCTCAGGAGAAATCTTTCAATAAAGAAAGAACTTTCTAACAGGGCAAGAATATCCACAAATGTGAGGTGATGACTAGAGTGAAGGAGGAAGTTACTGCTGATTTAAAAGCAGAGACAGGAGGGAGAGAAGAAAGAAAAAACAGGCTTCTTTACAGAGGTACCAACACAGTCAGGTTTCCTTGGAAGGTTAGGAGTTTTCTGCCCTGGGTTAACTTTCAGACAGATTACTTCATTGTTCTGGGGAGGGAAAAAAATAACAACACTCCTAAAGAAACTTTTGTTATGCAAATACAGAAGAGTCCCTTTTCTGGAATGACAGGTTAGAGAGCCAGGCTCTTCCCACCCTAGAATGCATCACATAATAATGAAAAATATTTTTCCCTTTTTTTGTGGGGGGAAAAGTCACATCTCCGCTGATTGTGTTTCGGGGAGAAAAATGTTGCTTTCCTAGATGTGGGTTTGGACTACATGGACGATTGCTATACTATGACTTGTCCTTGTGGAGGTGGGAATGTGGGTTTGGGTCTCAGCAGTTGCTTGGGATAGACTCAGCAGGTGGTGGGAGGGCCAGGCCAGCCCACCTTCACCCTGAGCTGGACTTGCAGACTTGGGCTATGACCCACTCACTTCTCAGGAATGGGTGAATCAGACTCAGGAAAAGTGTTGGTGTAGAATGCTTAGCTTTGATGGATCTGTTGTGAGGCTCTAGGGCGTTGTTGCCTAGGGCAAGGAGGGATACACTCAGTTTAAAGAATAATTACAAGACAAACTTCTATGTCATCAATCAGTCAGAATAGAACATTGATTTCCAGTTCAAGTACCCTGTATGCCTTCCAATCACAGCTCCTTTATTCCGTGGCTTGTCTTTATAGTTTTAACATCTATGTACCCCTAAAGACATTTCTTAGCTTTGCCTGGTTTTGGACTTTAATTAAATGGAATCGTATTCTATGTATCTGTCTTTGATTGGCTCTTTTTATTCATGAATCGTCTATATTAATGTTCGTGGCTGTGTTTTATTTCTTTGGAATGCTCATTAGTATTTCAAATACTCCAGTTCATTTGTCTAATCTACAGTTGATGGGCATTTGGGTTATTTATTTATTTTTTTGGTTGTGAAGACAGTGATGCTATGGACTTTCTTGTACATGTTTTCTGTGGCATGTGGGCAAAAATTTCTCTAGGGTGGTGGTTCTCAGAATGTGGTCCCAGCATCAGATCTCCTGGAAACTTGTTAGAAACGCAAAATCTGGACTCCCTTTCCAGACCTCCTGAATCTGAAGTGCTGGGAGAGGGATCTAGCAATCTGTGGGTTTTGTTTTTAAAATTTTATTTTTTTTTGAAGATTTTATTTATTTATTTGACGGACAGAGATCCCAAGTAGGCAGAGAGGCAGGCAGAGAGAGAGGGGGGAGTAGGCTTCCCTGCTGAGCAGGGAGCCCGATGTGGGACTCGATCCCAGGACCCTGGGATCATGACCTGAGCCGAAGGCAGAGGCTTAACCACTGAGCCACCCAGGCGCCCCTAAAATTTTATTTTTAAATAATCTACACCCAACATGGGGCTTTTACTATGCCGAGATCAAGAACTGCATGCTCTGTGGACTGAGCCAGCAGATGCCTCTAGCAATCTGTGTTTTAACAAGTCCTCCAGGTGTGTTAATGGCAGAGTATAGTCTAAGAACCGCGCCCGGGGGTATGTGTCTAGGAGTGAAATGGCTGGGCTCATCCAAGTTTGCTAGATAAAGTCAGTCTGTTTTCCAAAGTGATTATCCTAATTTACACATTAACAGCAATGTATGAGGGTCCCTGTTTTCCCATATTCTTGCCGACACTTAGTTTTGTGAATCTTTTTACTTAGCTTTTCTGGTGAGTAGTATAAAATGATACTTTCTAGTGGTTTTAATTTACATTTTGCTTTTCAGTAACGAGATTGAGCCATGTTTAAGAGAGAGCCCCAAAAGGCGAAGGATGGCATACTCAACACACTCAGTTTAGGATAATGTCCTGTGTGTGTACGTGTGCATGTGTGTGTGTGTGTGTGTGTGTGTGTGAGCTAACAAGGAGTAGTTTAATATAGATGTGAGCTGGCGTAGAAGAATTCTGGATGTAATGCAGAAACTCAAAGCTAGGGGTAGTGAAATCTGTCACTACTCTAAGGCCAAAAAGATAGAGTTAGAGTCCCATTGAGTAGGTTGCATTCAGAGGACCACTGATCTAAGAAAGATAGAGCTAGTTCAAGGCAACTACTCAGAGGGAGGGAGGGAACCAGAGGATAATACCCTGACCTCACTTTCCTCCTTTTTCTGAACTCTGGTGGGACTCCCCTCAGGGAGGGGATATTTGCTGAATCTGGAGGCTTAAACTGAAGATAATCTAGTCTAATAAAAACATCTTTTTTATATGGCCTTAGCCCATTTGGGTTTCTTTTTTGGGAGGAAGTGTATGAAATGCTTATTCAATACTTCTTTCTGTCACCTTTTTCTTGTTGATTCATAGGCATTTAAATATTCTGAATATATGCCCTTTGCCAATTATTTGTGTTGCCGATGTATTTTCTCACTGTGTGGCTTGTCTTTTTGCTCATTTATGATGTCTTTTGATAAACAAATTCTTAATTTTAGTGCAGTCTCATCAAAATATTTTGTGGTTACTGCTTTTTGTGTCCTATTTTAAAAATCTTTACTCCCTTGGGGGCACTTGACTAGCTCAGTTGGTGGAGCATGTGACTCTTGATCTTGGGGTCATGTCTTTGAGCTCCATGTTAGGTGTGGAGCCTATTTAAAAAAAAATATATATATATATATGCACACACACATATATATCATATATATATTTATATATATAAAATAAATTTATATACATATATACACATATATATGTGTATATATATCAATATATAAAAATATATAAATATATATTTTATTTATACATATATATGCGCACACACATATATATCATATATAAATATATATATATCATATAAATATATATATGATATATATGTGTGTGCATATATATGTATAAATAAATATATATTCATATATTTTTTATATATTGATATATATACACATATATATGTGTATATATGTATATAAATTTATTTATACATATATAAATATACAAATATATATTTATTTATACATATATAAACATGTATATATTCATATATTTATATATATTGTATATATTTATTATTATTAATTTATTATATATAATATATATTTATATATGTATAAATATATATTATATATAAATATACATATATATTTACTCCTTTGAAGTGATAAAGATATTCTCCTTTATTTCTAGGAGATTTATTATTTACATTTCACATTTAGAGGCAGAACTGATTTGCCTAGCATTTCCAGCTTTGTCATGTGAAGTGGCCATGTATGTGTGAACCTTTTCCTGGGCTCTCTTTTCTTTTCTTTTTTTTTTTTAAATATTTTATTTATTTTTTGACACACAAAGAAAGATCACAAGTAGGCAGAGCAGCAGGCAGAGAAAGAGGGGGAAGCAGGCTCCCCGCTGAGCAGAGAGCCAGATTTGGGGCTCTATCTCGGGACCCTGAGATCATGGCCTGAACTGAAGGCAGAGGCCCAACCCCTGAGCCAGCCAGGTGCCCCTGGGCTCTCTTTTCTATCATTGGTCTCGTAGTCTGTTCTTGCACCAATATCATGACATCTTAAGTATTGTAGTATTATAATAAGAACAAGTCTTCACAGTTTGTTCTTCAAGAGAGTTTATGCTATCCTTGGGTCTTTGCATTCCCATATATGTTTTAGGATGAATTTCTCAAATTCCACCAAGAAATCTCCAACATACACTTGGAATTTTTACTGAAATTAAATTGAATTTATATATCAGCTTGGGAGAAAATATGTATTTTTAGTGTCGAGTCTTCCTATCCATGAATATTATATACCCCACTCTATTTAGGCATTTAATTAAAAAAAAAAGTTTGGTGTTTTTTTGCATGGAAAACTTACACATCACTTTTTTTTTTTTTTAAGATTTTATTTATTTATTTCTGTCTGTGTGCAAGTGTAGGAGGTGGGTGGAGGGGACTGACAGGAGGAGAAGCAGACTCCTCACTGAGCAGGGAGCCAGATGTGGTACTCAAATCCCAAGACCCTGGGATCATGACCTGAGCCAAAGGCAGATGCTTAACCGAATGAGTCACCCAGTTGCCCACACATCACTTTTAGATTTATAACTAGAAATTTTGTATATTTTGATGTTAAGTGATATCTTTAAAATATTTCATGTTCTGATTCTATTGCTGAGATATAGAAAAGCCAAAGATTTCCATATATTGAACTTTTATTAGCAACCTTGCTAAACTTTCCTAAAAATTCTAATAATTTAACTTCTTTGGGATTCTCTCTGCGTACAATCATATCATCTGTGAATAATGATAGTTTTATTTATTTTTTCCAATCCTTTCAGCTTTTCCCACAATTCTCTATCTCATGTACAAGGGTAAGAGTTTTTTTTTTTTAATTACAAATGTATGTTGAATCTAATCAAATGAGGTGTTCATATGACTTTAATTATTTTCTGTGTTAATTACATTTTTTTGAAAGCTAAACCAGTTTTTGTTCCTGAATGAACCCAACTTGGTCTTGATGTTGTATCCTTTTCATACAACCGATTTGGCTTGCCAATATTTTGTTTAAGATTTTTACATCTGTGTTCATAAGTGATATCAGTTTGATATTTTCCCTTCTTGCTATGAACTAGTCAAACAACATTAAAGTCAAGGTTCTTTCTGCCTCACAAAATGAGTTGGGGAAATGGTCCCTGATTTTCTATTCTCTGAAAGTTTATTATTATTATTTTTTTTCTTTAAGAGCTTGGTAAAATGTGTTGGTGAAGTCATCTGGACCTGGAGGGTTTTATGTATGTATGTATGTGTGTGTGTATGTATGTATATATAAATATGTATGTGTATATATATGTATGTATATACATATATACATATGTATATGTGTATGTTGATGTTATACACACACACACACACACACACACACACCCCAGATGGATGGAATCTCTCTACCGAATGTAGGGCTTGAGCTCCCGAACCCAAAGTTTAAGAGTTGTCTGCTCCGTTGATGGAGTTAGCCAAGCACTCTTGGAATTTCTTTTTGTGAGGGAAAGTTTTTCATTATGGCTTTCATTTCTGTAACAGTTTGTGATTATTAGGAATTCTTTCCTTTTCTTCTGTTTTGTAAATTGTATATTTTTTTGGAATGTGTTCATTTCATCAGAATTTTCAAATTTATTGCCATAAAGTTGCTCCTGATATCTGCCTATTGTCTTTGTAATGTTTGCATTAAAAAGATAAGCCCCACTGGAAACTGGAGAAAAGGGGAATCTGAAGTCAAGGTATTTATGCCTGGTTCCCTGCCTGTGGTCATGTTACCTTTCTCATTCCTGACATTGGTTATATATATATATATATATATATATATATATAATATATATATATATATTTTAATCAGTCTTGCCAATGATTTAACAGTTTTATTAATCTTTTCAAATAACTGACCTATAACCCTATAACCTAACCTCAATCTTATATTTTAAACATTTCTGCTCTTTCTTGTTTCATTTGCTTTACTTTCTTTGGGTTCCATTTGCTGAACTTTTCCTGCTTTCTTTGGATGAGTAATAACGTTTCTCCTTTCTAATGTGTGCATTAAGAATTATAAATGTCTGAGGTGCCTTGATGGTGTCTTGAGGTGTCTTGAGGTGCCTGGGTGGCTTGGTTGGTTGAGCATCTGACTCTTGGTTTCAACTCAGGTCATGATCTCAGGGTCATGAGATCAAGCCCCACATCATCATATATATATAAAATATTTATAATATAGCATAATACAGAAATATATATTTTTAGCTATATTTTATTATTGAATTTTAGCTAAATTTCACTGTGGCTAAAGAACGCATTCTGCAAGATTTTAGTTCATTGAAACTTGTTGAGACTTGTCTTATGGCCAAACGCATGGTCAATTTTTCTAAATATTTCATGTACAATTAGAAAGAATGTGTATCCTGCAGATGTTGGGTGCAGTGCTTTCTGTGTTAATTAGGTCAGTTTTGCTGATACTGTTTTTTTGTATATTCTAAACCCTTTCTATTTTTTTAATCTGCTTGTTCTGTCAATACTGAGATAGCGTATTAAAACCTCTAACATTGGGCAGTTTGTCTATTTCTTTTTTTATATTTGTCAGCTTTTACTTTACATTTTTGAGTCTATTTTATAGCGGCATGCAGACTTAAAATTCTGTGTCTTCCTGGTAGATTGCACATTTTACCACTGTAAAGAGTACATCTGTTTAGCTAGGAATGCTTTTTGCTGTAACATCTACTTTGTGTGATTTTAATATAGTAATATGGACTTTCTTTTGCTTAGTTTTCAGATAGCATATTTTTTGTCTCTTTCCTTTTAAAATTTCCATAGCCTGATGTTTAGGTAGCCTATCCAAACTATTTCATTAAACCTGACAGTCTTTTTTTTTCTTTCATTGGAGCATATATTCAGCTTAATCTTCTAATATATTCTGATATATTTGTCCTGTTTCCTTTTAAACTAGATAGTCGATATGTTGGAGCACTATCTTAACTGTATAGCTTACTATGTAATTTACTCTGTGTCCCAGCATTCCCACTTTGGAATAATTTGATTTTTTATTTTTTAAAAAATCTTTTTTTTTGTTAAATATTTTATTTATTTATTTGACAGAGAGAGATCACAAGTAGGCAGAGAGGCAGGCAGAGAGAGAAGGGGAAGCAGGCTCCCCGCTGAGCAGAGAGCCTGATGTGGGGCTCCATCCCAGAACCCCGAGACCATGACCTGAGCCTAAAGCAGAGGCTTAACCCACTGAGCTACCCAGGTACCCCTGGAATAATTTTATAGAGAAACTCATGCACAGGTCCAAGAAAGGCAGGCATAAGTATGGGCGTCATAGTGTTGTGGCAACAAATCAGAAGCGAAACTGCTTTTCATTATTGTTGCTGTTGTCCTGTTGGAACATGGCCTCAGTAGTGATAGATTTCCTTACGAGAAGTAGGAAATTGGGTTATTATGGACATTACGATCTTTAATTTCTTTTCATCTTCCTAAGCAACAAAATGCCAGTCTTTGCACCAGGTCAGATCCAGGTTCTTTCTCTAGTTCGTAACTCATGCTTTACCAGGACATCTTTGCCCTTCCTGTGTTGGTCGTGCTGTCCTTCTGTGCGCTCAAGGAGGATGCCACACAGAACGCTGCAGAGGTGAGGCATACCATAACTGACAGTAAGGAGCCTTACTTAGGTGAGTTGGCGAACCTGCCCGTTTTTCGACCGCCCACTTCTGAGCAGACTGAGCATTGAACCCTGGTCTGAACGGGCTCTGATGTTCTTGGTTTGGTGCTATGCTGCCCACCAGCTGGTAGGGGATATTCGTAGAATTTGAACTCAGGCCCTGAACACCAAATCTTGTCTTCTTGTCTTATGGCCAAATGTTGTCAATGAAAACTAAAGAGATTCAGAATTTTAAACTTTTTAGGGCAAGTGTTTTAGCTCTATGGTATATTTTCAAATTATTATGTTTTTGTCTTTTGTTCTGAAATTTCATCATCGTGGGCATAGGGGAGAGTCTTTTATTATTACTCGTTTCTATCTGGCTTGATGTTCAAGGGCCCATTCTGTTGAATGGCTGTTGGAGATATTGTTCTTCTTATTATTTGTTTTATAATTGCTCTCTCCTTTGAGATTTCCTTCTTGAGGAATAACGGACATTCTGGGTCAGTCTTCTCCCGTCCCTGCCCTGAAGTTACATTGTCTTCTCCTCTTCAGTCTGTGTATCAAATCTCTCTCTGCCTCATTCTTACAAGGTCACTTGTGATGGCATTTATTTACTTATTTATTTACTTACTTTTCCTTTTTGTTGATTTACTTGCAAAACTACTTCTTTGTCCTCACGCAATTATGTGGACATCAGATTGCAGCATCTCCAAACATGACATTATGAATGCGGAGATAAACACCACTAACAACCGCAATAGCAGATGCCACATTCATCTGTCTACTTCTGTTCCCCAAACTAAATGAAAGCCTTAAGCCTATCCCATGTGTTACTGACTCAAGATAACAACCCTGTCCTTGACTTTGGCAATGCTGGTGTCTAAAGTCTGGCGATCACCTTCGTGGATAGGAAAATCATAGGAAAATGGCAAATTTTTTTTCCCACCATGAACAGATGAGTGAAAGCATGGTTAACATTGGTAACTTTGTACCTTTTCCTTTATTTTTATTTATTATTTTTGAAGACTTATTTATTTATTTTAGAGGGCAGGGAAAGAGGAAGAGAGAGAGAGAGATCGGGGTGAGAGAATCTCAAAAAGGCTCCCCACTGAGCAGAGAGCCTAATGCTGGGGCTCCATCCCAGGACCTGAGCCGAAATCAAGAGTCAGATTCTCAACAGACTAAGCCACCCTTTTTTTTTTTTTTTCCCCTAAAGATTTTATTTATTTATTTGACAGACAGAGATCACAAATAGACAGAGAGGCAGGCAGAGAGAGGGGGAAGCAGGCTCCCTGCTAAGCAGAGAGAACGATGTGGGGCTTGATCCCAGGACCCTGGGATCATGACCTGAGCCTAAGGCAGTGGCTTTAACCCACTGAGCCACCCAGGTGCCCCGACATTCATAATTCTTAATACATACATTAGAAAAGAAGAAAGTTTATCACTCATCTCAAGAAAGCAGAGAAAGTTCAGCACATGGAACCCAAAGAGAGTAAAACAATTGAAATAAGCACAGAGCCAGCCAGTCGCCCCTTTATGTTTTCCTTTGAATACCTGTTGTGATTTTTATTTGAAAAACCCCTCTTCTAAAGGCTGACTCCTTTGCCCTTCTCTGTGTGGAAACTTCTGCTTTTCTTGTCTATCTACACTTGTCTCCAAGTCTTCTCACACAACCCACATTTCTCTTGCCAGACAATGAGCAAGTAGGATGTGGGGGTGGCAACCATGGGACACAGGAAGGGCAGAGATATATGTGCAAACAACACACAGCTATCTTAATATATGGTGTTAAGTAAACAAAAAAAGAAAATAGACAAATGGGCTCTTCCATGCTCTGATCTATTTCATCTTCACAGAAATGCAAGAGATAAGCTTCCTGAGGGCAGGGGATTGTGGCTGGAACAGTGCCTGGAACATAGCAGTCCCTCAGTAAATATCTGCGAGTGTTTGTTGAAGGAGTCCTTATTTTACAGTCGGGGGTGAGAGTTTCAGGCTCGGGAGTGGGGTGAGAAGGATTGGCTTCTCCCTGAGTGACACAGGCTGAAGGGGGAGTGGGGTGGCATCCAGTAAGGACCCCTGGGTTCTGTGAACCCCTGCACCTAGTGTGGAGGTTGATGTTAGTTTGGTGGATGTCCTGTGATGCCTTTGGCCTGGGTTTTAGGCAGGAACCTTGTGAAGTGCTATCGCCTCTTTTTTTGCTGTCATGGTGAGGAATTGGGGGAAGGGCCTGTACCCAGTTTGGAGGACTGGGTCAAGCTGGCCAATGATGAAGGAAAGACATTAGGGTTTGAAGCTGATGGCTAAGAAAGATCTTGGGACATCTTTGGTGTAAAAGGCGATTTTATTAAAGCACAGGGATAGGACCCATGGGCAGAAAGGGCTGCACCGGGGATCATGAGGAGCGGCCCATTTCAAGTTGGGGGGGGGGTTAGGGATAGTTTAAGTCTTAAGGAATTTTGGAAGCAAGGTTTCAGGACCTTGAGGGGCCTAGCTATTGTTGGGAAAAAGGTCATTTATTACTGTCTAATAAAACCTTAGTCATGAGACCCTTCAGACCTATATCGGTGGGCCATGTCCTTGGGAATGATTGCCAACATGTATCTTGGGGGGGCGGAGATAAAAGAAGTTTCCAAAGGAATTTTTATTTGTTAAAGTAGGCTTATAGGATCCTGAGTGTGGGGGTTGGCGGTTGGGCTAGGATTGCCTTTTGTCCTTAGCTAAGTGTCAACGTTGAAGCAGTTGAGTCCCTTAGAGGAATGTCATTATGCCAGTTTCAAGGACTTGTCAGTGGGCTGTAGGTAGTAAGGAAATTTAATAATTTTTCTTCTGCCTTTGTTTCCCACATCAGCCAAAGCAGCTGTGCCAACCAGATAAGAATTCCTGGGGCGCAGGTTACCAGGAATATTTAGGGGGGGATGGAGGGAGGCAAACAAGTTTTCTGGAGTAAGAAGGGGTTAGGATAGGTTCCACGACTTTTTCAATTTTTAAAAAAGATTTTATTTATTTATTTGAGATAGACTACACAGAGGGAGAGGAAGAAATAGACTCCCCACCACGTAGAGAGCCTGATATGGAGCTCGATCCTAGGACCCCGAGTTCATGACCCCAGTAGAAGGCAGACACCCAACCCACTGAGCCACCCAGGCGCCCCTCCACAACTTGTTTTTACACTGTTTAGACACTGTTGGCAAAGCCACGTACATTTTCCTTACCCTGGCACACAGTGAGTCCACCCAGCACCATAAATGCCTGTCCCCCCCACCCACCAACCCCTCTTCTTTTGTGGTCTTTTTCCCACAAGGCTGCTCTTGGAGTTCATTTGCATATCCTTTCCCCAGTTAGACAGAACAAGGCATCAGGCAAGGCCCCTCTTACCATCCTGGATGGCTGTCCCCATCCAGCTTCAGGTACCCTCTCTGACCCTGACCTCTGCTTGTGCCCACAACCACAGCTCGGCATGCAAGGGCCTGGCCGGACGAGCACCCTGGCGCAAGAGGGCCTGGGTGGGCGTGTGAACACCCAGGGCCCAGGAACTGTGTCCCTTCACCAGCTGCGGTTCAGCACCACACGCCTGGGAACATCCTGAGAAGAGCAGCAGCGGGGGTGCGCCCTACTGAAAGGGCAGGCCCCCGGCCAGGAAGTGGTGTCTGTCCTTCACCAGAGACAATCGAGCGGCACTCTGCACCAAGTTTATGGCCTGGCCTTGGCCAGGTTCCAGCCTTCCGAGGTCTCAGGCTGTAAATTATCCCAAAGCCCAGGCCGCTTCGAGGTGGGAGAGGAGAAGAGGACGGGTCACACCGTCAAATGAAGACGAACATTCTGGGGGCCTCGGCGAGAAAAGAAGCCCCACGGGGCTGTGTGATTTGTGGCTTCCTGTTTTGAAGTGATGGCAGGAATGGAGCAGGAGGAAGAGGGTCCTGATCCCTGGAACCTGCTGCAGGGGGTGGCCAGGTCTGTTTTGAGCCTCAGCTGGGGGTGGGGGATTCCTAGCGCCTTCTTCCCCTCCTACTCCTGGCTGCTGCTCTGGGCAGCGCCTTCCGTCCTGTGCTCACCACAGGCTGGGAGAGGGGGTCTGGGGCCTTTTGGCATGAGGGCTACTACCAGCAGAGCAGACGGAGGGGAAATACGGACCATGAACTTGAGCAGAGTGGGGAGACAGGACTGAGTGAAGCTTGGCCTGAATGGGCAGGGCTAAGGAAGCCAGGATGAGCCAGCAGAGCCCAGGGATTTGGGATCCAGGACAATGGGAGTTTTGAACTTGAGGGGTAGAAGACACAGCCAGGGAAATCCTCTGTCATTTTGGAATTAAAAACTGGGAGAGGAGGAAGGAGAGGGGAGGGGAGAAGTGATTTTCTAACAAGTGAGGGAACAATGAGGTAATTGTCGGCCAATCCGAGCGAAGGACGGCATTTGAAAGGCCCCCGGGGAGAACTGACAGTGCCACATTCTTGCCTCCGCCCCACCGCTCCCCCCTACAGCTCCGGAGACTCTGCGAGGGGAAGGCTGAGAGCAGGAGCAGGAAGGCCAGCTGGAGGCCCACGGGCTGGGTGTTAATCCAGTCTTCCTGCATTCCCTTTGTGCGCTTTTCAGCGTGTGCGTCGGGGAGGGATGCCTCCATGGGGCAGGGGGACAGTCCTCCCTGCTAGGTAAGGCAGACTCTCCCTACAGGCCCTTTCCGCCCTGAATCCCATCGCACAAAGGCAAGGTTCTCAGCTGAGCCCCACCTCTCATCCCCGGCCGGTGGCTCCTCCCCGTGCCCCCGCCCCCCTTGGCCCCCCCCCCCCCGCCCCCTCCTCCTCACCTCCCCTTCCATTCCCTGAAGCACTTAGTCCCTGGCAGGTGGAAATTCCATGATCCTTCAGGGGCCCATCCTTCACACCCTTGACAGGTGGCCCTCCAGGCTCCCTTGGAGCACTTCCCAAACCGGAGTGCATAACTCACAATGTAGCCATTCTAATTTTAGCTCAAAGAAAAAAAGATTGTATTTATTTATTTGAGAGAGAGAGAGAGCATGAGCATGATGGAGGTGGGGGAGGGAGAAGCAGGCTCCCTGCTGAGCAGAGAGCCCAACATGGGACTCCATCCACCCCGAGATCATGATCGGAGGGAGCCACAGCCGAGTGCTTAACCGACTGAGTCACCCAGGCTCCCCATAGCTTTTTTTTTTTTTAAGTCTATTTTTTCATTTGTTTAATAATTTAAGTAATCTCTACACCCAACCTTGGCTCAAACTCAAGACCCTGAGATCAAGAGTTGCATGCTCTTCTGACTGAGCCAGCCAGGTGCCCCTAATTTTGGCTTATTTTTAGCAAGTTTTTCTTTTCTTATATCAAAGCGAAAAAAAAATCTACCTCCCTCTAATTTCCACTGATTTTTCTATCTTAGGGTCTCGCAGAATAAATGTAACCACTTTCCAATATGGCAGACCTGCCAACACCTTTAGGATTGCTCTCACTTTCTGACAGATAGTATCTTTCCAGATGGTTCTAGCTCCCTCACCCCTATCTTTCAGGAACCCTGTCCTCATCATTTGCTTTCCCAGTTGCTCTCCTCTGAATGGGCACCTGTTTTTCACATACTTATTTCTGGTGTTTATTCATTCAGATCCCCAATTTATTCCATAGGAGACTTGAAGTAACATAAATGATAGGACAGCATTATAAAAGGGATGAAGGAAAGGTCAGCAAAGGGGAAATCAGTACAGGAAATGTAGACCCCAGGTCAACACAGGACACAGACGTTAAACCATATAGTTCTCTGGACTTGGCTAGATGCAGGCCCCATGGTTGTCTTTTGAGCTGACCGGCAACCAAGGCAAAAGGGAAACATGGATACTTACACCATTCAGAGGAGCAAACAGGAAACACAGCTACTCCTGGATCTGGAAACAAAAGTAAAATTTCCAGGTCCTCCTGAAGAAAAACACATCTAACAATTCTCTCAAGATAAATTCAAGAACACACTTATTCCAGCTGTTTCTTAGAAAGTCATCTCTCAGTATAGACGTAGATTTTATTTTATTTTATTTTTTTTAAAGATTTTATTCATTTATTTGACAGAGAGAAATCACAAGTAGGCAGAGAGGCAGGCGGTGGGGGGGGGGAAGCAGGCTCCCTGCTGAGCAGAGAGCCCGATGTGGGGTTCGATCCCAGGACTCTGAGATCATGACCCGAGCCAAAGGCAGCGGCTTAACCCACTGAGCCACCCAGGCGTCTCTAGACGTAGATTTTAACTCGGAAGCACACTTGCAAAGAAAGTGTGCACTCTGGCTTGTTAACGTGCCTCTCGAAATGCCAAGAGAATATCTCAGAATCCATGGGACCCAAGAAAATTGCAATGAGCTATTTCTGCCTGTTTGGGGACATGGTAGCTTCTTGGGCAGCGACATTGTTATTGACTCTTAGTTAACAGTCTGCTCGAGCCCATTTCTGCCGCTGTAACAGGAACTGAATTGCAGCCAAGTTGTCTTCATCTTTTACTTGTGCAATTGATTTTTTGAACTTAAGTGCAGGGCTGTTTTGTTTATCACTACAAAATACCATCTTGTGAGAGTCATTCCATTTTTTCTATCCTGTTGATCATCTTTGATTTGGATTACATCAACCCAGATATCGTATTTCGCCTAGTATAAGCCTCTTTTGATTGTAATATGGACCATTAAGAATCATTTCCTATGAAGGAGCAAGAAACACTACCAATTAAATTATGACTTGCCATCCGTTGTGCACTGCTTCTGATTTTAGACATGTTCAAATGCGCATCTTAGAGTTTGTGAAATACGCTGTTATTAAACTCCCATCCTGTCATTTGCAATTCAGTAATCCTCCTCTCCATAGTACCATTTATTGGGGGTCACAAAAGGCAGCCCGCTGCTGGAAATGCTGAACCAGACAGGACAAGGTGATAGATTCTAGTGAACTTCTATAGGGGCTCCCCTCCGATTTGCTTGTTCATTTTTTGCACCCACTCCCCCAATAAATACTAATGTCCAGTGAGAGCACGAAAGGTGCAGCTTACACAACTGAAGAAGACCCGGTCCTTCAATCCCCGCCTGGAGCTCACATGTTAATCCGTCGCTGCACACTGCCTGGGCTTGGTTATTTGGGTCCATCAGAGTCTCCTTAACCGAACTGTTGTCCATATCAACACTTGAGGCTCACTCAGGAAGGCGACTGGAGGAGGATGGACAGATCAGGAAGAAGAGACCCTGGCCTCCAGCTGTAGGGATAAGTCAGTAAGTAAGGAGGTCACAAGGCCTGAAGCGTGCGATGAATTCAGGAAGAATGGGCGCTGGACCAGAAATGTCACAGGGGTCAATCCTCGGGGTCAGGTAGATAGGCAGGGGACATCCAGAGACGAATCGGGCCCCGAAGACACCCCCAGCCTATGTTTTGCTTCTGGATGGGACCTGGACACCAGGAGATATAAACAGCCTAAGAACCAGGTCCCGAGACTGCAGACTGGTCCTGTTCTCACTGCTGTCATGGAGTGGGTGGAGTGGGGGCCATGGGGAGGTGGCAAGTGGAGAGATTTTCTCCTAGGGGCAGTGAGAGTTCAGGCCTGGCTCAGCATGGAGCAAGGGAAGCTGGACCCTTGCTGCTGACATGGGACCAAGAAGGGAAATCAGGGGAGAAGGTGGAGAAGAACACAGGAGCAAGTGTCTGCATCTGGGATGCAAGCTGAGATCCCCTAACCCCTGGCCCAGGAGATAGAGTGCTGAGGCCCCTGACATGTGGGAATCTCAGTTGGGTACTGGCTCAGGGCTCAGAGCTGGCGCGTGACAGCATGGGCCCGCACCCGTGAGGACCTGGCGAGGGCGGAGGCAGAGGGAGGAGAGAGTTCTCTCCTCTTCCTTCGGAAGGCGGTCACTTTTTTATCCATCCCCTAAGATAACTGACGAACATGGTTTCATTAAGCATGTACTCCCTGCAAGGTGTAAGAGGGGAGCAGTTGACAGAAGGCACTTAAGGACCACTTCTGACTTAAGAATCTCATTGTCTAATGAGGAAGGCAAGACGAGAGCTCAAAGACTTCAGTCTTGAGGATGTAGTCTTCTGTGGCTGCAACACGAAAGACGGCCCAGGAATTTCTGTGATGGGCTCCTGCGCCGCACAGACCCCAGCAGGTTCCCTCGAAGTCCCCATGCCACCACCTTCTGCCGGACCCGCCTGCTGTTCTCATCTGTTTTGGAGCCTCCCCATGCCTCATCTCGAGGCTTCGAGATCCTACTACAACTGTGTGTGGACAGGACAAGAAGAGAGGCTATCTCCTAACTAGGTCGGAACCTCTTCAGGAACATGGATGGGGTTGGGAGAGTTTCCTTCGTGTTCAGCAGAAGACAGGTGCTCAAAAGCAGTTTATAGAATACGTAAGTAGGCTACAATGAAATGATTAAGGAAACAGTCCACTCTTTTGTCTTTCATTTATCTTAAATCCTCTATGGTATCTTCTGTGTTTTTATATGTGAGCGGCACCTCTTAATAGTAAAAGTTGGGCTCAGGGTTACTTTTATGACATCACCTTAAATATCCAACACTTACTTAGGTTCTTCCCTACTTCCTATTGTTTTTAAAAGTGAAAGAGAGAGAGAGTCAAGGATGAAATATGCAGTGTAGTGAGTGCTTATTATGTACCAGACCTCAGGTGGTAAGTGCCATGGGGGTACAAAGATGTGACAAACATTGCCACCGTCTGCAGTGACTTACAATCAGACTTCTTCCTGTGTTTAAAATTGGCAAGTCTTCCTTACTGGGACAAAAATGCTGTGCCTTCTTTCTTAAGAGTTAAGGAATAAGTTCCTAATGGTGGCTTAGAGTAAGAATTATAAATCGAATGCAGAACATTAGTTGACTCTCAGGTCAGAGTGAAATAGAAATAGAGCCCATTCTGGCCCAAGTCAACTTCATCCAGAATGCAGCAAGGTACCCCATCCTCTGGTTCTGTGTTTTTGCTTTTTTTTTTTTTTTTAGTTATTTATTTGACAGAGAGAGATCACAAGTAGGCAGAGAGGCAGGCAGAGAGAGAGAGAGGAGGAACCAGGCTCCCTGCTGAGCAGAGAGCCCGATGCGGGACTCGATCCCAGGACCCTGAGATCATGACCTGAGCCGAAGGCAGCGGCTTAACCCACTGAGCCACCCAGGCGCCCCTGTGTTTTTGCTTTTAAGAAACACACACACACACACACACACACACACACACAATGATACAAGATCTAATTAAGTCAAGAATTTAGATACAAACTTCAAAACAGTATGAATTCCTGGGAATGCATGAAGTTATTATTACATATTATTACTATTACTGCAGAAGGCTTCGACTTGACAGAGCTTCTTCTCTCCCTGGCCAAACTTAGATTGAAACGTGAAGACAGCTGATAGAGATTTGGCTTTGTGTACTTTTCTGGGAGGGCAGACACACGCCCCAGACCTGGATATTGTTTGCAGGCTCCTTGAGACATGTGACTCAGTGAGTGGATGATGGTGACATTAGTGACAAGAGTGTATATAACACTTGCTGGGGCCAGGGTCTGCAGCCGACCCTGGGAATGCAAGAATAAGTAATGTGGCCAATGTTTGATGGCCAGGTTCCCTTCTAAGCACTCCACATGCACTGTCATCAAACCTCACAATGACACTGTGGGAGAGGTGTTATTACCAACCCCTGTGATGGTGAGTTAAGTAACCAGACCCAGGCTTAAGTGAGTAAGTGCAGGCCAGAGCCTCCAGCCTCCAAAAGGTATGCTCAAGTCCTCAATTTGCACAGAGCCAATGCTCAGTACAAGTTATACAGAAAACCACTAAGCGCAGACATGTCATCGAAGAGCTCACTCACTTGGACTTTCCGCAGTTTCACTGTGGAGCAGTCCTCATTGACCTGAATACAGATGGCTTTGTCCTATCCTGATGAGTCTACTCTACCTTGGAGGGTTGGCCAGTTCCTGCACCAGAGGGAGTGCAAACAAGAGTCCTGGGTCAGGTAAAAAACTCTGTCTTGGGGCGCCTGAGTGGCTCAGTGGGTTAAGCCTCTGCCTTCGGCTTGGGTCGTGATTTCAGGGTCCTGGGATGGGGCCCTGCATCGGGCTCTCTGCTCAGCGGGGAGCCTGCTTCCTCCTCTCTCTCTCTCTGCCTGCCTCTCTTGTGATCTCTGTCTGTCGAATAAATAAATAAAATCCTAAAAACAAAATCAAAAACAAAAACAAAACAAAACTCTGTCTCTGCAGGCTTGCAGGGGTTTGTCCTGTTATGCTGCAACCACCACCAGGGGCTGAATGGTGACATGCGAGGCCTGGGAAACCAGGAGGAGGAGCCCAGAGGAAGGAAGGCAGAGGGAACAGCTAGAGTGCTGCCCATCTGCGGTGGGGGCGAATGCAAGTTCCTGTTCTCCCAGCAGGGGGCAGCAAGTGCTGAGGACAGGCAATTGACTATCTGGTGGGCAGGGGGCACCTAGGTGGCTCAGGGGGGTTGAGCATCTGACTCTGGGTTTCAGCTCAGGTCATAATCTCGGGGTCATGGGATCGAGCCCCCCATGGGGCTCCATCCTAAGAGGGAGTCGGCTTGAGATTCTCTCTTTCTACTTGTTCGTTCGCATGCTCTCTCTCTAACAGATAAATAAATCTTTAAAAATTTAAATAAAATAAATAACTCTGGATTCACTCAGTGATACTTGGGAAAAGTAACCCTGGAACATAGTGAATTTCTTTTTTTCCCCCCTTTTTAAGATTTTTATTATTTATTTATTTAACAGAGCAAGCAAGAGAGGGAGAAGCAGGCCCCACACGGAGCTTGATACCAGGATGCTGGGATATACCCTGGGCTGAACCTTTACTGACTGGGCCACCCAGGTGCTCCCATAGTGAATTTCTTATCAATTTGAGATACAGCAACTCAGAGTGATACTTTGGGTATTAAAGTTATGGGACTTTATTTTGCAGTCCCAAGCTGGTAGGGCCAGAGTACTTGAGTTATAAAGAACATTGAGTGTTAATACATTTTAATAAAGGAGTTAAAGAGATAAATCACAGCAGAATGACTGCAAATTGCAAAATAAGCTTACAGAACCATTTAACATTGTCAGTACAAAGTGATGTAAGCAAGATAACATTTTTAAACCTGTCAAACTATCAAAAAATTTTTGAACTGTAACTACTGATGGTTTTTTTAAGATTTTATTTTTAAATAATCTCGACACTCATCGGGGGGGGCTTGAACTCACAACCCCAAGATGAAGAGTTGCTCCCTCCACCAGCTGAGGCCAGCCAGGTGTCCCTAAACTTCTGATAGGCTAAAAGAATGTGTATGTTTTGGGCTGCTAATCCTAAAATAGTCCCAAGTATCAATCCCATTTTATGAATGAAAAAACTGAATCTCTGAGAGATTGAGTGATATAAAGACATCAATTTGAATATATACGTACATACTGTCTATGCCACTAAAATGATAAATAAGTCTATGTTCTAGCAGCCATCCTGTGCCTTGCAGGGTGTCTAACAACATCTCTGCTCTGCACCCCTCAAAGCCAGTGGCAGTCCTCCTTTCCAGTTGTGACCATTAAAAATGTCTGCAGACTGGGTGATGGGTATTACGGAGGACACCTGTGGCGAGGAGCACTGGGTGTTATAGGCGACTAATGATTCACTGAACACGACATCATAAACTAATGACATACTTAAAAAAGAAAAAAAGGAAAAAAAAAACCCTAATGATGTACTATACATTGGTTAACTGAACATTAAAAAAAAAATGCAGATATTGCCAAATGTCCCTCTAGGGACAAATGAGCCCCCTGGTTGAGAACTACTGGGATGAGGGCTATCTGAGGCTGAGAAATCTCAACGAAATTCTTGAAGAGCAGCGTTTGATGGAGCAGGTGGGAGGAAGCCAAAGCTGAGTGTGTCCACGGCGCCACCGTAGGATGCGCAACAGGTGACTGGGGGCTGGCCCTGCCCCAGCAGGCTCCGAAACTCCAGGAGCTTTTTACAAAGGAAAGGAGAGCCTTGGAGAATTAAAAACCAGAGGACTCATTAGAAGTCTGTCTAGCAAACAGTTTCATTCCTGACACACCTTGAAGCAGGAATATGAAGAACTTTGGTGGGAAGATCTCCAGGCAAATAAGGGAGACTCAACAGAATCCCCGATGGAACGGTACATTTAGGAAAATGAGAATGACGCCAAAGGAAGATAATGCAAGAAGAAAAGGACAATGAGAAATACTGGCCCAGGCACCCGGGGCGGAAAAGCAAGTATGTTATTAACATACAACTTGGGGGGGGTGCCTGGGTGGCTCAGTGGGTTAAGTCTCTGCCTTTGGCTCAGGTCATGATCCCAGGGTCCTGGGATCGAGCCCCGCATCGGGCTCTCTGCTCAGCGGGGAACCCGCCTCCCCTCTCTCTCTCTGCCTGCCTCTCTGCCTCCTTGTGATCTCTGTCTCTGTCAAATAAATAAATAAATAAAATCTTTAAAAAAATAATACAATGTGGGTCTCTTGGATAGTATTTATAGCAATAATTTAGTATTATAATTGTAACAACTATTAATATATTAGTGACAATCACAAGGAGATAATAGTATCATTATATTATTTAATGATTAATTATTGACCTATAATTGGTTAAGCAGAGCAGTGATATAAGTTTATTGGGAGGAGGCAGGGATGAAACGTCGGGGAGGCAGGCAGGAGTATAAATGAACTGTATCCTAATCAGTTGCAGAATTGACTAGATAATGTCTACAGCTTTGAAATGGTGAAACAGATTACTATAGGTTAGCATCTAAACTAATAGCTATAAAAGTTAAGAGTGGATTGTTCCTGGGCTGGGGACAGGAACGCCGAGCACAGTGGGTCAGGAACTAGTGTTTTTTAAATTATGTCTCTTGATAAAAATTTATTTTTTAATCCTTGTGCATATATCATTTTGATTAAGGAAGCATTTAGAATCTCCAGACCTGATGAAACAGTAGTGAGGGGAACATTCTTCTTCCTTGCTTGTAGGAGTATGTAATGAGACAAGTGTTCTGGAAAATAGTGCGATAACTCTCAAAAGCCTTACAATATTCACCACCTCTAGGAATACATCCTTAGGAAGAAGCTGGGAATGTGGGCCAAAATTAATATACAAAGCTTCATATTGTGTTATTTGAAACAGTAAAAAAGTCAGAAACAACATAAATATCCAGCAACTGGGGAGTGGCTAAGTGAACGTGTAGATCCAAAATTGATGTCCTACTATCTTTAAAAGTGTTCATGAAGAACTTTAATCACATGGAGACTTGCTTACAAATATTACAAAAAACCAAGGTAAACAACTAGCTAAAAGGCCATATTTCAACCATGTAAAATGCACAGAAGACTAGGTGGGAATACACAAACACATCAACACTGCCTGTCTCTGGATAAATTTTATTTTCTTCTCAATCTTCATCAAAATATCATAAAAAAAATTTCTCAGTTTTCTAATTTGTCTTCAATCAGCATATATTGCTTTCACAGTCAGAATGAACATTAATGTTACCTCTTTTTTTTTTTTAGGATTTTATTTATTGATCTGATAGAGAAAGAACATAAGCAGGGTGAGTGGCAGGCAGAGGCAGAGGGAAAAGTATACTCCTGGCTAAGCAGGGAGCCCAATGTGGGGCTTGACCCCAGGACCCTGAGATCATGACCTGAGCTGAAGGCAGACCCTTAACCAACTAAGCCACCCAGGCACCCCTAGTGTTATCATTTTAAAAGAAAAGGACATACAAACTATCTTGAGTAGGAAATGTCTTACTAAAGAGCAAAACCCACCACTGTGCAGCTAAGGCCTGGTGGATGGAGGGAGGAGGTGGCTCGTTACTTGCTTCCGGCTTTCCTGGAACCACCGAAGGCTGACTTCCCACTTTACAGTCAGCTCGAGATTCGAGATTCGGGATGGAACAAAAGAGTAATGTAGAGTTTCACTTTGCATAATTGATTTCGCTCATCAAGACCTTGGAACACACATTCATTTTTATCCACAGTCTAATGGAGGCAGTTGTTGTCATTTATTGTCACTGTCAATGTGTCTGAGTCTATGAAGGGTTTTAGACCGTTTTCCTTCCACTGCCGGTCGCAAACAACAGATGAGCGATGGTCCTTCCACGGATGGCTGTGTACACCGACTGGTGAGGCTCGCCCAGGTAGGGCGAAAAAGCAAACAAACAAACAAGATATTCCTTATTTGAGAGTCGTTTTTAAATGGTCTTTTTCCTGACGTAATGTAGCTTTTCACCAAAATGTTAATAATCCAGAACAGAACAGTGCTTCTCAAACTTTAGACTCATTGATTATCTGAGAAACGCGTTAAAAATGCAGATTAGTTGGTCCAACCCCCAAAGAGTCTGATGTATACGATCTGGGGTGGATTTAAGAATAGGCATTTTCAACAAATACTGTAATTTGCTCTTGATACCTGTGTTTCTGAAACCAATCTTTGATAGTTACAGAGTAAGTTGGAAATACGCAACTGTGGTTGTAATTTAAATACCTCCCAAACTAAAAACAATTTGTTATCATTCACTACTTAGTCCAGCTAGTTTTTTTAAATTCATAGATAAATATTTATATTTTCAATAAAAGCCTGGTGTTTTAAAGATGGGGAATTGAAAGGCATAGTTATCTATATCTCCCCTTACATTACAACCGAATGACAGTGAATAGATTTTTGTAAAAGCTAGACATCTACAGGAACAGAGAAAAATGGGAGAAAATATGACACTGGCAGAGAAATGTGAACCGGATCTTGGGAGTCATAGAGTGGACAGACAAGCAGTAAGTGGTGTGGCATTGTGTGGAGGAAGCAGAAATCTCCCTGTACAGTAGGAGAAGTGGTAATGAGAAGCCGGTTTGCTCAAGTGAGCCTCAGAGGCTTGGAGACCAGAGGTACTAGGAACCTTTGAGCTTAGGGATGAGGAATGTAGCTGAAAAGAGCATTGATTCACAGTCTGTATAAGAAGGAATCAGTCCACAAGTCCCCTTCCGTACCCCACTGCAGGGAACAGAAGATTCATGCTCTAGAAATTGACAAAGAGGCGCTAAACTCAGACACTGTCACCAGGCCAGAGCCGGGCAGGTGTGCCCGTGGTCCATTTATTATCTCTCTTCCAAATCCACCCTTCCTTGCCCTGATTTGTAATACTGGACTTGAACCCTGTGAGCATTTCTTTTTTGCTGAGGGAATCAATATTAGACATTGTCAGTAGAAGTTTCTAGAGTGATACCATGAGGTGACAGTAGCAGGAAGGTGCTTGCTTTCCTTCTGGTTCTGTTTCTGCTGCCATTTTATTCAATGGGGGAGCCAGTGGATTGGTGAGGGAGGCCTGGTGGTGCTCACCCCAGTGCCCCTCGTGACCAGCTCCAGCCACACTCATCTCCTGCTGCATCTGCCCAGCAGCCACTTCCTTCCATGGCAGCTCTAGAGGTGGCCTCAAGTAACTGTCTCCTCACCTGATGGCCATTTCCACAGCAGCTCAGCCCATCCACACTTCCACACATCATTGCTGGTGGGTGTCCTCTGGTAGTCTCTTTGGTAACAGTGGGCTGGTGTTCCCATAGTAGCTATGCCCTCTTTGAGAGGGTCTAATTGCAGCTTTTTGTGTGTGGTGGGGCCGGGGATGTGGTGTCCGTCTCCTAGTTCCTAGTCTCATTTCCCTTAATCTAAATAGCCTGAAGGTAATAACCGCTCCCCCCAACCCCCACCACCACTTCTGGAGCTTTTAGAGAATCCCCTCCCTTTTTTTTATTAGCTAATCACTTTTTACAAGTAAAAGTTTCTTTTCTTTTTTTTGAAGATTATATTTATTTACTTGACAGAGAGAGATCACAAGTAGGCAGAGAGGCAGGCAGAGAGAGAGAGAGAGAGGAAGCAGGCTCCCCACTGGGCAGAGAGCCCAATGTGGGGCTCGACCCCAGGACCCTGGGATCATGACCCGAGCCGAAGGCAGGGGCTTCACCCAGGCGCCCCAAGCTAACATTTCTTGATTTTGATTTTCCTCTGCTTGAATTAGTAATGTAGCTTCTGTCTTTTGACATACTGTAAGGGTTTGAAAAGGAGTAAGTGAAAATACTCATATTTGAAGGTGAGATTTCCCCGCTTCCTTTCTTCCTTGATTCCCCAAACACTAACATCCAGGATCACATCCTTTAGGCAGGAGGGTTCTGCATTCTAGAAACTGACTGACCCAGGTGGCTCAGTCGGTTAAACAGCAGCCTTTGGCACAGGTAATGATCTCAGGGTCCTGGGGCTGATTCCCACATTGGGCTCCCTGAGCAGGGACCCTGCCTGCTGTTCCCTGACAAAGAGAGAGAAAGAGGGAAGGGAGGGAGAAAGGAGGAAAGAGACTGACTCAGGAGAAGAGACTTCAGATCCTGAGGCCCTAAGGTTCTACAACTAATGACCAGGCCTCCCCTGACAGCCCTGCAGTGAAGCTCCTTGGTCAACAGTCTCTAGCTATGCCTGCAACCAGCTTTTAGTTCCTTTCTCATAAATACAAATAGATAACTGGAATCACCAGGCACCTGAGGAAAACCTGTCCCTAAAAGACAAGTTTAGTAACACAATTTTACAAAGGGACAGAAAGAAACAAATTGGAAGAAAAGAGAACATCCTGCCCTTATCACCTGAAGCCTGAGACATTGCATCCAGAAAGGGAAAAAAAAAAAACAAAACAAAACGATCAAATGAACAGTCAGAAAATGGAAAATCAAAATTATAATAATGATCTTAAAAGCTCAACAGTAGATGGGAAGACAAAGTGGAAGAAATCTCATTGAAATTAACCAAAAAGACAAAGATACAGAAAAATACAAAAGTTAGAGCATCAATTCAAGAAATAAAACTATTCTACAAGGCATTCTGGAGAAAGATAACAGAGAAAGTTAAATAAGAAATTTTAAAGAAAGGTACTACAAGAAAATCTCTTGGGCCATGAGTTTCCCTATTGAAAAGGGCTCTCTGAGTTCCCAGAAAAGTGGTGCAGTGACACGGCATTGTGAAATTTTAGACAGCTGGGGAAAAGATAAGATCCTAGAGTGTGAAAACCAGTTAAACTTCTAGCAATCCTAGTCAGTGACCCAAGAAACTAGAATACAGGGGAAGAAGAACGCCTTCACAATTCTGAGGAGAAGTGATGACCAACTTGGAATTCTCTACCCAACCAAACTAACAATTAAGTGTGAGGGTAGAATAAACGCATTTCCAGACATGCACATCTCAGACATTTCACTCCCTTGTGCCACTTTGAAGAGGCTCCTAGAGAATGTGCTTCATCAAACCGGGAAACAGGAAGACATGAGAGGGTGAGACAGGCCATCCAACATACAAGACACGCAAACAGTATTCCCAGGGGACACACCCACAGCAGGAGGGAACAGAGAACCCTAAAGGGATCTATCAAAAATAAAATAAATGAAAAGGACAAATTACCTTACGTATTTCCCTTGCTTTAAAATTTTGACAGAGAGTTGAGAGGAAGAGTGGTGATAGTACATTAGAAGTATATGGTACTTATTTCTAGGACGTTTTTGAAAAAGTTGTAGAAGAAAGGAGATGAATCATAGTACAGTCATAATAGTATAAACACTGAATATTGATTTTTTAAATATAAAATCCTCCATCCTGGGCCCCCCAACAAAAAATCATACTACAAGGATGGAAGAATAGAAGTTTGTGTGGGTGTGTTGGAGGGGAGGTGGTTGTAAGCTAGTTAAATCCTCATTCTCCATAGTAGGAGGGCAATAGATAGTAACTAAACTTGAAAAATCGAGAAATTTTAAGTATAAGCATATGTATCAATACAGATATAAATGTTAGGAGAAATGTCTGAAGGAGTTGGAAATGGCTCCCTATAGGGAGAAAAACTGAGGTATAGGCAGGAGGTAAGACACTGCCCTTCCTTATTGTAAACCTTCTAGCACTTGCTGTGGTTTAAGTCTTCATGCGAGCATTCTGTGAATCAATAATTAAATATGAAACACAGAATTTTAGTGACTTGAAACCCATCACTATTATTTTTGTGGCATTAAGTTGGGGGGGTCCCTGGGGCTACCTCTAGATCCGGTGATTTGTTAAGAGGGACTCATCGGACTGAGCATGCATACAATTGTACTCATGGTGATGCTTGTTACAGCTAAGGGAGCAAAGTAAAGTCAGCAAAGAGAAAAGGACCAGGGGCCAAGACCAGAGCACAAGCTCCCAAGAGTTCTCTCCCAGTGAAGCCACACAAAACGTGTTTGTTCTTCCAGCGATGCTTTAAGACAACACATGCAAAATACCATCTACCAGGAGGGCTCATGAGAGAATCCATGCTCAAGGTTTTTACTGGGGGCCAGTCACGTAGACACCCTCAGCCTAGCACAGAAGAGACGAAATTCCAGACACCTGGAAGGCTAGTACGTGTCCTACACAAGCCCCACTGTTTATACAGTTTGGGGACAGCAAGCCATGGTTATCATTTAGGGAAAATTTTCTATCAGTCTAGGGAAGGGTTTAGCATGTAATTCCCAGATGTCAGTCAATGGCCAACCTTGCAGAGCAGGTGTTTCCAAGGATCACCCTCTTCAGCTGCTACGTTAACTCCTCTGCTCAGGCATTACAAGTCATTTCAGATTTTCTTCTGACACATCAGAAATGCTGAGTGGACTGGTAAGACTCCCGGCTGCAGTCAGTCATCAGATCCTTGTTCAAATCTCACACAGGGCCTCAAAATGTCATGAGATATCAAGACAGGAACTGAGACTATTTGAGGCTTTTTCCATAGCGTTAATGGAAAGTTCGAAGGATATTACACATAGAAACAGGTGCCCAAGAAATGTTGATTGTGTACAGTTTTGTGACTTGGCCTGAGTTTTCTCCCTTTTATGCTTCGACCTTCTCATGCAGCCTCGTCTGCCGTGTCTATTGTTTTTTGCTTTTTGTTTTTTTAAAAAGATTTTATTTATTTTTTTGACAGAGAGAGACACAGCGAGAGAGGGAACACAAGCAGGGGGAGTGGGAGAGGGAGAAGCAGGCTTCCTGTTGAGCAGGGAGCTTGATTTGGGGCCTGATCCCAGGACCCTGAGATCATGACCTGAGCCGAAGGCAGATGCTTAAGGACTGAGCCACCCAGGAGCCCTTAGTCTGTAGTGGTTTTGCATTAAATAGGTGTGTTCTGCCACAAGGAATTTTTCAGCATTTCCTTCACATAGTTTGTCTTCACTACAAAGAAATTCCTGCTACTCTTTTTGTGTGCTTACCAGCAAGAGGCCGAGAAGCCGTGCACCTTCCCCGGCACTGGGTGAAACCCTTTGATGGGTCCCTTACTGAGAGAAACCACATCAGTGTAACCAGCTTTGAGTGGGTTCTGCAGTGGAGACTCCCAGCAGCTTTCTTCCGTGTGTCTCTGGTTTTCTTTCATTCACAGTGATGCCCTCCAGGACCGAAGGACAAAGGAAGATGCCCCAGGTTTCACCACTCTTCACTGTGCCTCCCATGCAGCCCTCAAGGAATGCGTCTGTACAAAAGTCAGGGAGCCCACTGATCAATTATGACTGTTCCATCTCCATTCGTTTCTGTCTCCTCCCTCTTCTGACCACCTGTTCCGATGTAACACCACCCACATCTTTGGTCCACTGTCCGTCTAGCCTCAGAAGGCGATTTTCTGTATCATAGGACTGTTCTGAAGATTACATGACATAAGGAATATGAAGGTGTCTTAGCAAGTGTAAAATGTTGTCTGAGTCACGAATGTCATTTTATTACGCAGTGTCAGTGTTTGGCAGATCTATTTGTTAAATGACCATGATTGACCCATAAAGTGCTCCCCAAAGGGCACAGTTAAGGGTCCTAGAGTCTCAAAGACCATATGACTGAAGTTTGCTCCCTCGTTTAAAAATATTTTTAATAGCAGTAAATCCTTTTTATCTAATTTAAATTCTTGGTTTGAATCCCTAATATTGCACAGGGTTTAGTTTTTACTTCAAACACATACCAATTATGTAGTATCAAATTAATCAGTCAAAAATGAGGCTGTTTTGATGAACACAATAACTTTAAGTCTGAGATTATGGATAATGGCTTGAATCTCACATTAGCCAGCTGACCCCTGTGTTTTGTTTTGAAGGCATAACATTGAGAAAATCCTAATTACACAGAATAGAAATCACAAAACGTAAATTTTTGAAAAAAAAAAAAAAAAAAAAAAGCTTGTCTGAAATCTAACAGTGCTCTTTAATTAACTGTTCCAGAAGCTTGAAAAGGGAATAGAGTGTCTTGTGACTGTCTCAAAATTGAATCATTAACAGTATCTAATAACTGCTGTCATCTTTAATTGGTTATTATTCTATGTGGAGAGCATGAATGAGTGGACTTCTCAGATAATAGAAGTCTCCACTGTTTGGAAGAAAAGACATTTTAATCGTATGGTCACTTCCGATATTAGGGTATTTTAATCTATGACCTTTTCCAAAGTTTTATATAACTTAGTTCTCGTTTCTGATAGATGTGCATGAAACAGCAAAGCTGATTTATTTTTCATAGTGACTCCATGCATGTTTCGGTTTATCTCTGACATTTTTTGTGGCTAGAAGCCCAGTGATGTTATTACTGTACAGTGCCACAATGACTTGATTGAATTCACTAAAAATACTAATGAGATAGGCAAGCTTGTACCACCGTGTTATATTGGGGGGAGCTATTTAGCTAAACGATGTATAAAGCTAAAGGATCTCATTATAAGCTTCCCTCCAAGTGGTTTCTTGACGCATTCGAATTACTTGGACAAACATCCTATCTCAAACTTCATTATGAAAACCGAAAATTTTGTACTCCCAGCCCACAGCATTAGAAAAAATGATGGAAAATCCAGAGTGTAAGGAATATACCTCCATCAGGTCAGACCATTTGTGCGACATTAGCCAACCTTGGGAAGATTCTGGCTTCTTAGTAGCGGCTGCGTGTCCCCATGGCCCATAGTGATTCATGTAACACGTTTCCGGGGCGATGTTTCTGTGTGTTATGACTTGTGCAGTCTCTCTGTTTTGTGCTCCATATGTAGGAAGCTGCTATTTGGCCAGTTTATTTGGTGGAGTATTAAAACTGATCCCAGAAATAAGAAGTGTCTACTGCTGCTATGTAGGAAACCTTGCGTGTTTGTACCTGCATGATCCCGTTACGTAAGAACAAGCAAAAAGCTGAGACCCACACGACATTCCTCCTAACTAGCCACCATTTTCACTCCCAAGTAGAAACACACTGTGACCACGTTCAAATATCACATGGCGCGGAATGTCTCCGAGAGTCTTAGACTTACAATAAGGGAGATACTGTCATTCTCACAAACATCTGGAAGGAGTGCTTAGTAGACAAACTGCTGAGAACCTTCTCGGAAATCTTGGGGTCTACTTCCTCCAAGAAGTGAGAGAAACAGGATGCAGTGGACTTTCAATGAGTCATGAGTTTAACAGTCATTGACCCTTTTGTTGACAGAATTTAGAGAGAAAAAAAAAGGTGGTTTTATTTTCATGGCTGCCACTAGCACGGATTCTCGGGAGGGCATGAAATGCAGGGCAGCTGTCTAGAAAACCCGGGCAGCGTAATCCTGTGCCCTCTATTTACCAGCGGGGAGAAGGGAAGGTGCCGTGCCCCTGTAAATCCAATAGGCTCTCAAGAGATTTGAATTGACCCTCAGTCCTGGTGTCTGGAAATCCATCATTCTACGTAGACACAGGGACTTGAGCAGAATGAATAATTAGGATGGTTTAGAGAATTCAATTCAACTAGTATTTGTTGAGTGCACTGTGAACGCACAGTGTTCAGGGCCAGGTGCTGGAAAAGGCAGTGAACAAAGAGGGGGAGAGAACGTGCCACGATGTAGGAAATGGCTCCTCCTCCTCAGGAACTTTCAGTTTTGAGAGAGAGGCAGTGCACACTTTGGGAGTAATAAGAAAATTCTAGAGACAGTGTCTGATAGTGAAAACCATATTCTGGATAGAGATGAGTGTCAAGAGCAACCTGGGGTGTGGGCGGGGGGCATGAGTGACTTGGATGGGGACCGACTGGGGTGGAAAGAGGCCAGCAGCTGGCAGATGACAGGGAGAGGTGATGAGGCCACGGGAGGGTGAGGCAGGGAAAAGGTCAGCGTGATGATGGGGACAGCGGTTCCACAGCGGTTCCACAGCGGTTCCACAGCGGGCACTGACTGACATTACAATCAAACTCTTGTTTTGACATAGATTTCTGCCAATCCGGCTAAACACACATTTTGGGGGAAATTCTAAAGTCCTTTTCATGTCAAAAATGATCTGTTTTTCTTAAGCGGATTTCGACTTTACTATTAGAACTTTAAGAAAAATCAAGTATTGGACTTCTCGTTAGGAAACTTCTGGAAATGATGGGATTATCAAAATAAATGAATTTCAATTTCCCTAAAATGTCTACTTGATGGCAGTAAAAATCCTATTTTATTTTAGTTTATATTACTTTATTATTTTAAAAATATTTTATTGATTTATTTGCCGGAGAGAGCGCACAAGTAGGGGGAGTGGCAGGCAGAGGGAGAAACAGACTGCCTGCTGAGCAGGGTGCAGGGCTGGATTCCAGGGCCTGGGGATCATGACCTGAGCCAAAGGCAGGTGCTTAATGGACTGAGCCACCCAGGTGTCCCAGAAATCCTATTTTAAGAGCATGTTTGTGGTAGACTTTCTTGTGTTCTCTAAGGGGTCTCCTCCCCTTTCGGACCTGTGGGAGATTATCCTTCCCTGACCCTTGGAAGTTAGCCAGAGCCCATGGACTAACTTTGAATGATGCTGCCGACCACTGTGCTATGTACCATTTCCAGGGGAAGCTTTTAAGCACTGGTGCACGGTTCTCCGTGCTGTTCTCCTGCCACATTCACGAAGGAGTCACTTGCTGAGCTGGAGCAGCAGAGTACGGCAGAGCTTCTACTCCCCGAGACATCTCATGGGGACTGCTGCCCCGCAGAGCCACCGGACACCGCGGTGGATGTGGCACAAATGAGGAAGAAACCGTCGCTATGTTACACCGCGAGATATGTGTTTGTTATCACAGCATTGCCTATCCTATCCTGGTTGGTACAGGGTTTGATTTTTCCTCTAATTTTCAGTTTTTAATAAAAATGGAATCTGGCTTAATTAGCTCATTGGTTAGAGGGCAGTTCTAACAAGGCCACGGACACGGATTTAATCTCCAGGAAGTCAGTTAACTGTGCGAGAGGAGAATTATTTGAGGAGTCCAGCTCTGCCAGCCTTCTCAGAATCCCTAGATCGCCTCTTTTTTTTTTTTTTTTTTTTTTTTTCTGGAGGCACCACCCGCCTCCCTACCAGTTCCATCACCAGCACCACTGCGCTGGCCCCCTGCCAAGATTTCGGAGCCATCTGGAGACTAATTGATACCAGCAGAGTTTCCCCATCTCCCACACCAAGCCTTATCTGCTCCAGGTCCCACTGCCACTTCTGAAAGCTGAAGGAACTTCATGGGAGCACGGGAGCTTCTCAGGTTCTCTGAGCAGCTGGGTGATGTCCCGCGAATGTGCGGGGAGAGCGAGTTCCGCCTGGGGCC
Organism: Mustela putorius furo; assembly: GCF_011764305.1. NCBI lineage: Eukaryota > Metazoa > Chordata > Mammalia > Carnivora > Mustelidae > Mustela > Mustela putorius. Next base: position 5,103,168 of record NW_025421424.1, read on the forward strand.
GACCTTGACAAGAGGCCGAGGCTGGAGAGAGCCGAGCAGCTAAAACGCTTTCTTCCTCCTCCCGTCCATACAGTACGCGGAGGCATGGACTTTTCTCGCCATGGTTCCAGAGGAAATCCCACCGGAGCGATCTTTCTTCTCCGTGGCTCCTGGCGAAGATCTGGCCCCCTGGGTTGTAGGGCGCGTCCCATGACTTCGTTTTCCCCCTCCCTTCGTTTCCCTTTTCCTCACCCCTACCCCCATGGGCCTGGCCTGCAGCCCCTGAAAAGGAGGCAGATCGTTGCTTAGGCTCTAAAGACGAGTCACAGCCTCCACGCCAAAGTCCAGATAACAAACCCACAAAATGAAGTCACTCGGAGCCTTTGTAAGAGGCCTCGATTAGGAAAGGGGGGAGGTAGAAGAGACCCTTAGGCTTCACCTTCCATCTCTGACCTCCCACCAGCCCATGTCCCACTTCCTCCTGAAACGAACACATCTGAGACGTTTCTTTGGTAAGGAGCGCTCCGGGTTCATTTGTTTGCCTAAAAATATTTTTCTTTTAGCCTTCTCTCTGATAAGCAATTTTGCTGGTGCCTGTCTGCGTGCTTCTTCAATTTCTTTTTTAAGTAATCTCTGCACTCAACGTGGAGCTCAAACTTAGGACTCCGAGATCAAGAGTCACAGGCTTTTCCAACCGAGCCAGCCAGGGGCTCCCTTGCCGGTATATTTCTAATGTGATGGTTTTTGTTCTTGTTGCTGTTATTTGTTTGTTTTAGCAATTTTAAGATCTTGCTTCACTGTTTTCTGGCTTACATCTCACTGTTGGCAAGTCTTCTGACAGTCCTTAGTAAGTAATCTGTCTTTATCTCCTAATTGCTTTTAAATTCCCTTTATTTTTGGTATTCTGCAGTTTTACTACGGTGCGTCTAAGTGTAGATTATTTTTTTATTTATCCTGTTCAGCATTTATTATGCTTCGTTGATCTAAGGATTAAAGTAGTCATCAATTCAGAAAGGTATGAATTGTCTCTTCAAGCACTAGGAGGAGAGCCTTTGAGAGCAACACTCCCGGCCTCTCTGTCCACTCGTCCTCTCCTTCCCTGAGTGGGAAGATGACTTATCCAGGAGCGGAGGCTGGGCTCTCGTCTGCCTATGCTCAGCCACGCCTGTTGTGTCTTTCTCTTTGGGAGCTGACTACAGGGAGTATATATTCCTTTCTGTTCCTCTGCACTGAAGTCTTTTCAGGGCAGACTATTGAAGGGTGGGGGAAAGCAGACAGGTTTTCAGTGGTCCACCACTGCCTGTGATGGGGTGGGTGAGTTTGCTTCATTCTGAGATACAGGAGGAAGAAGGCTACTAAGGCATGTTTATTCAAAAGTTCCTTCAATAAGAAACCTGGCAGTTTTATCTCCATCTGCCTGAATCTAATGTACCTTTTTCAACTGGTTCCAAACAGAGTAGAGGATGGGGTGTCATTTATTGGCCTTACCCTTAAACTCCAATACCCCTTAATCCTACTCTATTATTCTGGAATTCTTGTTCTGTGTGTGTGTGTTTAAGTAATCTCTACACCCAACATGGGGCTCAAAGTCACAACCCCGAGATCAAGAGTTGCATGGTTAAAAAAAAATGGTGTATGGTCATCAGATTGAGCCAGCCAGGTGTCCCTTGATCTTGTTAATCACACATTAGACCCATCTATTTCTTGTGCTCCTTAACTTCCGTTGTGTATTTTCCATCTTTCTGTCATACTCTTTGCATTCTGGGTAATTTCTTTCAGTTCACCCATTCTGCCTTTCACTGTGTATACACTCTTGTGTGACCCATCCCTTTTTTGACGATACCATTTTCCTGGCTCCCATTTCCCATTTCTCTTAGCATTTTAAACGGTCCTGTAATTTTAGTAGCTGAAGTCCAAGCCGACTCTTTGCTATTTTCACTGACTCTTGCTTGTGGTGGCCTGTTTCCTTACGCCTTTTATAATTTCAGGATACAATCTCTTATTTGGCTGAATTGTATTTGCGGGGATCCTGAGAGAACTGGGTTGTGCTAACATTTCTTCTAGAGGCAACTAGTGTTCATGTCTGCCTGCCACCACGTGCCCTGCAATCGTGGAGGCACGTCAGCACCTTTCTCAGCTTGTGCCTTCTTGGCCAACACAGGTCGTATAGGATCAAATGCCAAACTCAGAGTTTTAGGAGAGATTTTTTCCCCTAGCCAGCTTCAAACTAACCAACAACCAACCAACCAGCCCTGAAAAAAACCCTGAATGACTCCCTTGCTTTTGAGCAGCTTCTCTATAGACACGTTTCACTGAGCTTCTTTGACTATCCCAAGTTTACATGGGGGTCTCTCTTCCAACTCCCCCCTGGACATAGGCCCAAAACTTTAACCTTGGTCCTTATGCAACCATCAAATCCAGAACCCTGGGTTACAGGGATCAGCAAGTCACCAGGGATCAGCACCTCCAGCTTTAGGGTCAGTTCATCGCCATGTTTTCAAGCTTCAGCTTCGTTCTGTAGATATTTCACTGTCTTATTTGTCAAGATCAGTGATGCCTTTCAGAGGAGACTTGATAGATTTTTTTTTTCCCCAGAATTTCTGTCTTACAGTGGGGTATTTTCTCAGGCTACATCGTTTGCAGTACTGCCAGAAACAGAAATCTCCAGAATGCAAAACAAATGAAACAGGATTTTATGTCAATAGAATTGACTGAAAGAGCACCAAGGCACAAGGCACCAGATCCAAGCGCAGCAGACGTCTGCCAAGCTTTGGGGCTACCCCTGTATCATCTTTTTTTTTTTTTTAAGGTTTTATTTATTTTATTTGACAGAGATTACAAGTAGGCAGAGAGGCAGGCAGAGAGAGAGGGGAGGAAGCAGGCTCCCTGCTGAGCAAAGAGCCCGATGCGGGGCTCGATCCCAGGACCCTGGGATCATGACCTGAGCCAAAGGCAGAGGCTTTAACCCACTGAGCCACCCAGGCGCCCCCACCCCTGTGTCATCTGAATGGCATCCTGCATTTGAGGTTTGGGGAACCTCCCTCATTGTGGACTTATACCTCCCAAGGTGGAACCCAGAACTCATTGCCCCAGCTTCTCAGGCAGGGATAGGAGGCAGGCATGCTATCTAGACTCTGCTTGTCTCAAGCACAGAATGAGACTTGAATTTGGAAAGGACCAAGGTGAAGAGCAGAACACCAGCAGGTATCTTTGAGCCAAAAGAGCAGGAGAATGTCCCCTTTCCAGGGAGTAGTGGCAGAGCTTCTGCACACTGTCACCCTTCCCAGTGGGCATGACCATGCTGCCTGAGCAGTCTCAGCCTATACAGAGCCCTAGTGTCCTACCCTTGGCAGTGGAGCTTCCAAGCCTGACCCTCTGGCCTTCTCAGAAAGTCTGTGTGACACCTGCTAGCCTATAATAAATTCCTTCTCTGCTTAAACTGGCTAAGCGGGGGCCGGTGTTTACAATTAAGAACCCAGACTGATAGCCTGTGGATAAAGCAATGTACGGAGGTTAATTATGAAGACTAATTCTGCAAGCTACATGCAGAAATCAATATTATGAACGGCCGTGCCTCACTGCATTCTGTGTCTAATAAAGGGAAGGCTGACACACTCAGATTACCGGAATAAATTTGGTATTATATTTAAAAGAGAAATGTAATTTAGAATTTAAACATACACCTTTCCTACCCACAATTGGTGTTTGTTGAAAATATGTAGGATTCTACTGTGTGGCTAAAAATTAGGTGTATATATGGCAAGTGTGTGTATTTCAAGTTTGGTTTGATCTACAGATTAATTAAAAATAAGGAATAGGGGCGCCTGGGTGGCTCAGTGGGTTAAAGCCTCTGCCTTTGGCTCAGGTCATGATCCCAGGGTTCTGGGATCGAGCCCCGCATCGGGCTCTCTGCTCAGTGGGGAGCCTGCTTCCTCCTCTCTCTACCTGCTTCTCTGCCTACTTGTGATCTCTGTCAAATAAATAAAATCTTTAAAAAAAAAATAAGGAATGAATATTTGGTTCCAGTTGGGATTTTATGCAAGTTCCTGCCAAGGTTATTATTACAAAGAGGCAAAGAGGTCGGCATCATGGAGATAAATCGTCGCACTGATTTTCCACATGATATCCCACAACATTCCTGATAAATAAAGGCTCCACATCTCATTCCCATTCCTATTTCACCTCTGCTCTCTCTGCCTGGAACTTCCTCTCCTTCTGTCTCCACAAACCCAGATTATAGATGTCCTTTAAGGCTCCTTTTTAATAGCACTCCCTCTGTCAAAATATCCTCTATCACACCAGAAGGCTTTAACATCACCTTTTCCTGAACGTGGAAAGCACTCTGTGAGAAATATGTACCATTTCCATATACGTCAGAAACCTGAACACACAAGTAGTCCGTGGAAGGTGGAAGAGACACACAAGAATGGCCTTTGAGGGGCACCTGGGTGGCTCAGTGGGTTAAACCTCTGCCTTTGGCTCGGGTCATGATCTCAGGGTTCTGGGATCGAGCCCCACATTGCGCTCTCTGCTCAGCGGGGAGCCTGCTTCCCCCTCTCTCTCTGCCTGTCTGTCTGCCTACTTGTGATCTCTGTCTCTGTTAAATAAATAAAATCTTTAAAAAAAAAAAAAAAAAGAATGGCCTTTGAGTTGCGGGTCACTCAGGTTCAGGAAGGGTGATCATCAGTTCCCATCTCCTATCTCCCAGACTGTGCTGGCCAAAGAAGGCAGAGAGGACTACAATGGGTAAGTGATTTAAACAGGCATCATCTGGTCAAACGAACAAATAGATTGACTTCCAATGTAAAATCAGCTTTTCCCTACTGTCTCAAGCCTTATGCTCCAAAGTATGCATGGTCCCAACCCTAACCCTAAACTTAACATTAACCCTAAACACTAACCCTAACCCTAACTCTTAACCCTATCCCCAAGCTCTAATCCCTAATCCCTACCCTGACCCCTAACCCTAACCCCAGTTTATTTCAGCTGATTTGTCTACACTTCAGGTCACAGGCAGAGGCCTCTCTGTTCAGACTTGGGGTCTGCCTACCGGTAGAGCAGCCTCTGTGGGTGGCCAGCTGCCCCCCACCATCTTCCTGCTGCCACCCCATTCCCTGCCAGTCAGTTAACCCTTTCCCTGCCCAGCACCACCCCAAGTCCTTCCTCTCCTTGTGTCTGAGCTCCTGGATGGCTTGTCAGTTACTCTTTCTCCATCTCCTGCTCCTGGTGTGGGGGAGAAGGGAAATTTTGAATGCTGAGGTAGAAAAAAGGGGAGGAGATGTGAGGAAATGGAAAAAATTTGTCCTTCCATCTATCACCTCCCTGGGCTAGAAATTTAGCATTTTGAGAGACTGAGCCGCTTCCCACACATTTTTCAGTCCTCGCACAGAGGAGATCAACACATATTTGTTTAAGGGATGCATGGACTAAGGAGGTAATCTAGCAGAGAAAATGTCATGCTCTGATGTTCGATGGTATGTGACTTACACTGTCAAGACCTTTATGCCTTCCTCTAATAAGACATGGACTACACCATCTTTATTTGTCTGCACAGCCCAATGGGGTCGGCCCGGGTCAGGGGCGGAAGTTTGCTCTTGGCGCTCCTGCCCTTCTTTTTGGTTCCCCAACCCCCAGGAATCTCCCCGCCCCCTCCATCCCTGGCCAGTGACTTCCTGCTTCTCAAAACCAGGAAAGATCTGGGACCACAGCTGCTTTGACCAGAATTGCTTCAGGTGAGATGAGTAGGTGATCCCCAAAGTTGCCAATGCCTTCTTCGCCATATCACAAAAGAGTGACAGCCCAGATAAAAGGAGCTGCGGGAGCAGCAGGCCTTGATCTCAGAGCCTGGAAATCTCGAGGAACACAGTAGGTTTGGATGGGAATCAGGGCTGTAAGAGCCCAGGCCAAGCTTCCGAGCAGCAGCAGGAGTAGGATGGGGTTGTGGGTCTCTGTCTGGGACTGAAGGGAATGATGCTGGCATCCACTGCAGCTCCACGGAGGGTTTGCTAAGACTCTGGGACTCAGAATCGTGCTCAGAATCGAGCAATTGCCTGTAGGGCTCCTCTGAGTCACATACCATGGCACTTGTCACTTCTGCTCAGGCTGGGGAGACTTGGCAAATAAGTGTTTGGGCACCTCAGTTGGATGGCGGGTTTTCCAGGCTAACTGTAGGATTTCTGTATCTTCTAATGTCAATGCCCAAAATGGTGGCTGGCATAATAGATGTTTGCCATAAAAAAAATTACTGGAGAGATGGGTGGATGAATGAACAACCAAAGGAAGAGCACATCTTACATTTTGCAGGTCCTCTGGACTAAAAAATAGAAAATGAAATTGAAGAGGAAGGAGTCAAGGTAGCTTCTGAAGAAGGTTGGGCAATTTCCTGAACTTTCCAAGAGATTCTATGTGTTCATTAACACCAAAGAAAATTCAGAATTGCCTCCTGTCACCCACTTTCCCCACAGTTCAAGGTCTGGTATATTCCTGTGGTCACAGAGCTAAATCTCCACCAGTTATGTGTGCCCACCAGAAGAGTGTATCCAGTGGAAGGGGGGCTGGGAGCAGATCTAGGGAGAGAGGGACGCTACTCTTTCTAACTGCCTTGTAGGCTCTCATCCATTATACCTTTACTGACTAACTTCCGTAGACAGGAAGAAAACAAGGGTCACTCAAGGCACCAGTGGTCTGTCTCTTACATATATGGCAGGTCCAAGGTAGTCTTCATGATTCATGAAGACAAGTATGGTTCCTATAAGTAATTTGTGAGGTGGGGTGGACGGGGGGCACGGATGTGCATAAAGAGTGAAAACACAAGGGACTGTCCTCTGTAATATATTTGATGATAATACTGTACCTAAAGAATGGACACCATAACAATGAATGTATTCCTTCTTCTCCACGTGGCCTCACGTCTCATAATTCATTCTCCATCCTTCTCCATCCATCTGCACATCAGGACTGTGTCACCTGGGCTCCCTTACACTTGGCCGCTGGTGGGGTTGGCCAATGAGTAGCCACAAGAAGCAGAGATAAGTTGGGGTGTCTTCCCCACTTCTTTCCTGCTTCCATGCTATGTCTCTGACTACAGCTGTGTCCTCCTGGGACTACTGGTCCCTCCTGGTGACCCCTTCCCTGCAGCTCTAGCTGTCATGGACCCCTTGTCCTTTCTAGTCTAGGGGCTAACCTTACAGTTAGCTCCATACAGTTCCTAACCTTTGCATACCACAGCACCGCTATTGGCTCCCTCGACCTTGCCCACACATGGTGAGTGGTCCCTTCCTCGGAGTCTCTTCAGTTGAGCCATCTGAATGGAATTCGACTTCCTGCCAGCACCCTGACTGGTCCAGAGAAGAACGTGTCAAAGGCACGTAAAGAGTAATTTTCCACCAAAAACAAGTTCTTACATGATACTTGTGTTTTACGATTCAAAAGAGACTTCTGCCTTTTCCATAGCTTCCTGCCCAACCTGTTTTCATGAGGTCTTTTCACCGTGGCACAAGTACCAACATCAGCATATGACACACGTGGTTTATGGTGGAGGTTCCTGAGTGCTCCTGCCGGCCGGGGATGGGGTGGGGCGTGGGTGGTGGGCGTCAGGTTCCTGAGCAAAAGTTATAGTAGCTCCACCAGGCAGGGCTCTGAGCCAGGTGCTGTCCCACCCAGGGCAGCAGGCAGAAGAGAGGGTTGATTACTTGTTCCCAGTGTCTCTCTGCAGGAGCCCTAGCTGGGTGTTACATCCGGCACCAGCCACAAGCACAGTATGGTTTGAAGAAGAAAGAGAAGGGTTCTCAGACAGTTCTTGCCATGTTCCTTACACACTTGCTGAAATTCCTAGAGGGCACCACGTTTCTCCATTAATTGCACATGGCCTGGTGAGGGGAATCATTGTTGTGAATATGCGTAACTGCTTTTCAGTCAGGGTGTAAATGACAGTGTCTTATTCTGTCCTGTCAGGAAACAAGAACTGATCTGGCTTTGAGAAAATGCTGGAACCCACACTGAGGGGGAATGGTAGAAGGGCAAGAAAGCTCCACTGAGGAGAGCTACCCATGAGGAGAGTGTCTCCTGAGGACTGGTCTCTTGAAACATGCTTCCCCTGAGAACTTCCCCTAAGGGATGCTCTCCTTCTGAGAATTCCTGGCGCCCTATAAATGCTCGCCCTACAATGCATGCCCACTGAGGAGATCCCCTTGAGGGATGTTCCCTCTGAGGAGTGGTTTCCTGAGGAGTATTCCCTCTGGAACACATTCTAACTGAGGAGGTCCCCTTAAGGGATGCTTCCTCCAAGGACTTCCCCATGGAGGAGTTCTGCTGAAATGCATGCCTACCGAAGAGATCCCCCAGAGGGATCCTCCCCCTGAGCAGTGTTCCCCCATGGCTTCCCTCCAGGGGTGTTCCCCCTGAAATGCATGCCCACTGAGGAGATTCCTTCTAAGGGATGCTCCCCCTGAGCAATGTTCCCCTGACGACTCTCCCCCAGGAGTGCTCCCTCCAAAAGGTATGGCCCCTGAGGAGAATTTTCCAGAGGATGGCTCCCACTGAGCAAGGTTCCTTTGTTCTCTTTCTCACAGATTCTCCCCTAAGCTCTGGGTTGAGAAAAGACTCCTCTAGAACTGAGGACTTTCAGGCTTAGCAGAGGACAGATTTCTCTTTCATCTTCCTGGCAGCTAGAGGAGGCTACCAGTGGAGGGCTCCATGGACCTGACAGCTGTTCTGGAAAGCGTCAGGCAAGCTGACCTGCTCGTCCCACCTCCATCCCTCTGCTCTGAGGCTCTGAGGCCCAGAGGGTTCTGAAAAGGGCTGGCTAATTTAGGCAGAGTTCTGGGGGGTAGGGGAGGAATTGCCCCAACGTGCTCCCCACATTACCCTTCTCCCTCTAGACACCCAATTCCATCCTACCATTTTCACCCCTTCAGCACCCAACCAACAGGCTCTTCTTCCCACACACAAAGGCTGCTCTTTCCGAGGAGGACTTGCATTTTTACAGGGTAAGAACCCCGATGTAGAGATGAGTAACCATCTTTGCACTCTGGAAAAATGAAATGCGTAGGGCCCCAGCCCATTTGCTTCCCACTGAAATGAAACTATAAAAACAAAACAAAAACCCAAACAAAAAGCAATGTGTGATCTCAAGATCTAGAATACCTACTCTACTGAATAACAGATGGTCAGTGAATAAATAACCTTTATTCACTAAAAGGTTAGTAGCTGGACATTCATGCTGAAATTATTGGCTAGCCTCATGGCTCTTACATGTAGGTCTCAGTCCTCACACACAGAGCTTTAACAGGGTGTAAATGATAGTGAAATTTCAGTTATCAGCCTCAGGTATGGGAGCCATCTAGGGAAGCAGGGGTCTTTCCTAGCCCCTCAGAAATCACACCAGTGGGCTCTCCTTGCCCTAGCCCTAAGACACGGATCTCCAGGATGCAATGAAGGGGACTGACTTTCCTCCACGTTCTTGAAGCTTCACAGAAGACCTGCCCCCAAGAAGTAAGGGGTACGATTACTTAGGACAGGAATTTCTATGGCTACTTGTTTCCTCTTGCGTTCACAGAGAAACATGTCTCTCAGGTATAAGCAACAGTCCTGCTTGCCTCCATTTATCTGCTCTGTTAGGGCTGGAATTAATGCAATGACCATTCTGGGTCACAGACACCTTGTTTTTTTTCCTGAAGGTTTGCCCTCCCTTGATGAACATGTTGATGTAGGATCTTCTCATCTGAACACTTATGTGGTGGTCTTGATTAGGTCACTCTGGCATCGTTAGGCCGTTTCTGATCTTAGCAAGTGAAGACCCATGTTGCCAGCCTTGCCCCAACAGTGTCCTTTCAAGTCAACTTGGGGGTGGGAGCAGACCAAAGCAGCGAGAGGGTTTGGGGGCCATTCGCTGACAGAAAACCTGCCTCCTGAGACTACCTGCCTTCTTCCAAAGCTTTCCGAAGGTTGATGTTCAGTCTGCTGACACTGAGCGTAGAAGGATAAAAATATTCACACTGATATCTTTGTTTTCCAGGAATTGTTTCCATATTTTCTCAAGTTCCCTCTCTGAGGGGACCACGTAGCATGAATGGGGAACCTGCCACAGGTCCCTGGGCTCCTCCCTTGTTGCCAACTCCGTCTCTCACAGATGGTGCCAGTCATCTCTTCAGCTAGACACAACCTGTGCCCCCTGGCACCAACTCAGGTAGCACCTACCACATGGGTAGGTGAGACACCATGGGAATGATGGGGTTCCTGAGACAGCCCTCTGGCTCCCGAACCCGTCACGCCATACAAATGTGTTTTAATAAAAAGTGGAGGAATTTGTTTGAAAATATTTAGGGAAGGCCGGTTATGTTCCAGACACTATGCTAAGTACTGATGATTCTGAGGCCAACCAGACAGACGCAGTGTGAAGTCGGGCTTCGAGCATGGGACTCTAACATGTTAGGAAGGCTGTAGGAGGAGACAGTCGGGATGCTGTGACGAATACCGGGAAGGGGAGCCTAGGACTCTTAAGTGTTAGAGGAGATGTGTGAGGTTTTTGGTAAAAAGAATGATGTTTAATAAGGAACAGATAGAAGTTGTCCAAATAAGACAGTAGGGCAGGCCTGTACAAGTGAAGTGAAAGGGTTTAAGTATTTTTAAATAACTGAATGGAGCTCAGTATGCCTAGAACTTCATGATGGGCGTGAGCACGGGAGATGCTTGAGAAGCAGGCAGAAGTCAGGTTGAAGGGCTTCAGAAAAGGACTCCTACCCCGGGCTGTGGTCTACCTCGCACGTCACCTCTGCAATTCCTGGCAACACTCCCATCAGCTTGTGGTAGAGAGGGGGAGGGGAACTAGTCCAAAGGCAACGCAAAGAGAAAAAACAAACACTTGCACAGTTTTCATTATTTATAATAGTTATGCTCTCTAAAATCACCACGACACGGAATTGGCCAACACCAAGCCATCACTCAGAGGGGAGGTACAGGGTTCAGTTCCTGTTAACCTCTGGTCACAACATTTTCAACTGACCAACACATAAGCTTCAGTTGTTGTTGTTGTTGTTTTTAAGATTTTACTTATTTATTTATGAAAGAGAAAGTGTGAGAAGGGGGAAGGGCAGAGGGAGAAGCAGACTCCCCTGAGGAGCAGGGAGCCTGACTCAAGCCTCAATCCCAGGACCCCAGGATGATGACCCGAGCAAAAGGCAGCTGCTTAACCCACTGAGTCACCCAGGAGCCCCAACACAAAACCTTATTTTATCTGGGTTTCTGTTTAAAGGCATCTTCTTTAGGATATATTGTTGATGTATTAACTAGAACCCACAGCCAACAGCACTATAACTCATGCCTCAGTGAAAATTATCTAGAACATACGTTTTCTCCGTAAGACACATCAGAGCCTTCTTGTCTTTAGAAATTCTTGATAGCACTTCAGCACTGTTACGGACTGTTTTGTTCTCCAAAATCCATATGTGGAAGCCCTCATCCACATATTGACTGCATTCAGACACAGGTCTTTAAAGAAGGCATTTTAAGTTAAATGAAGTTAGAAGGCTGTAACCCTTACCCAATAGGACTGGTGTTCTAACAAGGAGAAGGGGAGACACGGCTCACAGGGAAGAGGTGGCCATCTGAGAGCCGGGAAGAGCGCCCTCACCAGGAATCAGCCTCTCGGGCGCCTTGATCTTGGACTTGCAGCCTTCAGAACTGTGAGAAAATACATTTTGGGTATTTAGGTCACTCAGGCTTGTTAGAACACCCCCAAGCTGACTAATACCAACAATGAGTTTTGGGGAGGGCATTTTAAATTACAAAATCACCAACAAGAAGCACAAAAGAAAAATCAGAGAGAGGAAATGGAGACAAACTTCACCAGCCTTATTTGGCTCATCTGGGAAACCACGCCCCATGCCCACCGGAGCTCCCACACCTTTTATACTCTTACAGCATCTTGCTTTTGCCACTACACTGTTTCAGGATGTGGGATCCTAGGACTGACTTTGGGAATCCTGTGTTGCTTCTTGACTGAAATTCCCACACAAATGTGTTTCTTTTCTAATGTGGTCTGACTTTTCCAGCCTGAGGTTCTCTTGGGTTCCAGTTTATCTATCCTCTCATCTTTCTATGCTTTAAAAAGCATCTGCCTTCACATTTCATTCTTCTTCTTTGGGTAGATTTCATTTTAATTTAGATCAAGATTTAATATGCATATAGTTTCAAGTCAAGTAGTCCCACAAAACTTATTACCAAAAAGAAAATGAACATTAATAGTAACCTTCTGATCCCCACCCCTACAATGCCCACTCTCAAGAGAGAACCATTTTATTTTATTTTATTTTATTTTAATATTTTATTTATCTATTTGACAGAGAGAGAGATCGCAAGTAGGCAGAGAGACAGGCAGAGAGAGAGATAGGGAAGCAGGCTCCCTACTGAGTAGAGAGCTTGATGTGGGACTTGATCCCAGGACCCTGAGATCATGACCCCGAGAGAACCATTTTAAAACCGATTCTTTTGGGGTGCCTGGGTGGCTCAGTGGGTTAATCCTCTGCCTTTGGCTAGGGTCATGGTCTCAGGGTCCTGGGATCGAGCCCCACGTTGGTTTCTCTGTTCAGCGGGGAGCCTGCTTCCTCTCTTTCTTTGCCTGCTTCTCTGCCTGCTTGTGATCTCTCTTTCTTTGTCAAATAAATAAATAAAATCTTTTAAAAAATAATAAAATAATTGATTCTTTTGGTATTTAGTTCCCTGTCTCTAAATATAATTATATAGTTGTTTCTTGACTTTTTTTTTTCTCCATTTTAGGCATTATGTATCGACTCTCCTCCCCTAATCCTACCAGGAAAGCAACATTATAATTTGGGATAGAGCAACATTCAGTGTTTATATTATTAGTGGTCATGTAAGTGATATGGACTGCCAAGTGCTATGGGATGCAGTGATTTGCTTTTCTGTGCAAGTTATTATTTTTCCTATGGTTAATTATTGTCTTTTGTTTGTTGAGTAGTGTGCTCTGTACTTATCCCTAATTTATTCTCACACTCTCCCTCAGAAACGAAAATCTTTTCCCAATATGCTTAAATGTATCAGATGTCTTATTAATTTCATCTTCTCGAATAATTCTCCCCGGTCCGTTTCTCTGTACCAGTAAGTGTTCCTTCCTTCCTTCCTTCCTCCCTCGCCCCCTCCCTCCATCTCTCCCTTCCTCCCCCTCCCCTTCCCCTACCTCCCTTTTTTGGTCCTGGTGTTCTGGAGTCTCACAGGGGGTTCGTTTTCTTTCATGGTGCTAGGACCTTAGTGAGCCCTTTTCAAATGGAAACTTATATCCTTCCATTCCAGAAATGTTCTGGAATTATTTCATGGACAGTAAACTCCCTCTGCTTCCACTGTTCTCTTTCTGGATGCCCATTACTTAGATTTGGGACCTAGTCGAACTCTTCTCCAATTTAATAATCTTTTTCTTAGCATTTTTTTCTTCTTTGTCCTTTTGCTCTATTGTCTGAGAAGATTCCTCAGCATTATCTTCTAGCACCTTTGTTGCGTTTTTCATTTCTGCTACTGTATTTGTAATTTCCAAGAACACTCTCTGAATATTCTTTTTTCATAACACTCTGTTCTTTTTTTAGTGATGCAGTATTTTTTCATCTCTTTGAGCATATTAAAGGTAGTGTGCTTTTTAAGTTTTCCTCCCTCACCTCTGATTTTTTTTTTTTGAGCCTTTGTCTTTCATATTAGAGGCTTTATTCATTTCATGGGATTCCTATCTGTCTGCTCATATTTTTTTAAAAAAGATTTTATTTATTTATTTGACACAGACAGAAATCACAAGTAGGCAGAGAGGCAGGCAGAGAGAGAGGAGGAAGCAGGCTCCCTACTGAGCAGAGAGCCTGATACGGGGCTTGATTCCAGGACCCTGGGATCAAGACCTGAGCCAAAGGCAGAGGCTTTAACCCACTGAGCCACCCAGGAGCTCCTGTCTGCTCATATTTAAGAGAAGAACTGTAAAAACAACTCTGTGTGGGTAAGAGGGGTTTAGTGACTGCAGAATTTACTCCAGGGTCATCTAGCTGGCAGGTTTCATTAGGAAACCCTGGATGTTAGTGTTGTTTGGTCTTTTTTATTACAATCTTTTTGATGAGTTTTTTTTTTAAGATGTTATTTATTTATTTGATAGAAAGGGAGAGAGAGATCACAAGCAGGCAGAGAGGCAGGCAGAGGGGGAGGGGGAAGCAGGCCCCCTGCTGAGCAGAGAGCCTGATGCGGGACTGGATCCCAGGATCCTGAGATCATGACCTGGGCTGAGGGCTTAACCCACTGAGCCACCCAGGTGCCCCAAGATTTTTTTTTTTTTTTTTTTAGCTGATAAGTCTTTTCTAATATCCTGCTTGAAAAATACCATAAATATTCTGCTGAGTTTCTGTAAGCTGGGTGGGATAGGAACTCAATTCCAACATTCAGTGGAAAACTTTTATTTAATCCCCCTGTTTTTAATATAGTCCCCTTCACGGAACTGCGCCTAGCATCCCCCAATCCAGAGAACAGCCCCGCAGGCCCTGCTGGGCAGTAACTGATCTGCATGGTGTAGGGGATGGACTCCGGGATCCAACTGCTTCTTATGTAAATCTTTAACCAGCCTTTCAGTTTTAGCCTCACACATCATTCCTACTTCTGCGATACCTTGTGCCACCAACTCCTATGCCTTTTGAATGTTTAATGCAGTAAATCAGTTTGCACCATGGCTTTCCCCATTGCTGCCTTCAGATTGTTGTAACTTTTGAAGTCTTCTTAGTCATCCGCTGTCCTTCCCTTGGCTTTTTCCAACTGATGATGATGCCAATGGGTTTTTTTTCTCTCTGATCTTTTTGTGGTTACGTCTTTTTATTATTATTTTTTTTATTTTTTTATTTTTAAACAAGCTCTATGCCCAAAGTGGGGCTCAAATTCAAGACCCCGGGGATCACAAGTTGCATGTTCTGCTGACCGAGCCAGCCAGGTGTCCCTGCTTTTATGGTTTATGTCTTCAATTTTTGAGAAGTGTGATGTCACTTTTGATGGGTTTCAGAAGGCAGTAAAGGCTGATGCCTGAGTGAAGCTGTTACCCTTAACTAGAAATTCCCCCACTCTGTCCCTTTCAAGAGGACAGCCCCCTGCAATCTAGGTGCCTATGGCCGGGCTCTTCTACTAGGTCCCTTCAGACCTCCAGGGTGGGTTGACTTCTTGAATCCATGAAGGCCGATTGCCCAACACAAACATTTGCCGTAACCGCCTCCCCAAGTTGGCTCTGACCAGTGGGTAGATCTGACGTGGACAGGTAGGCTATCAGAAAGACCAGAATTTCCCCCACCTCCCTCTCCCCTGCTTTGAGTCGCTGTGAATGGCTGCCATACTATCTTATGGAGTCTATATAGGTCATCAGGGTGGCCCTGCTTCTGGGGCCAAGGAGGTGACAGCCAGCGTGGTGGCTCTGTCTAGGCTTTGTGGGGTGGTCTCGCTGATCACACTGATCTTTAGCTTTAATACATCTGGTATCAGATATTATCCAGTTGTCCCATGGGGCCCAGCATCAGGAAACCAACTCAGGTGAATCAAACTCACAGCATAAGTCACCTAACCGTGTGCTTATTTATTAATTTATAATCTGCTCTGCCCCTTTCCAGTAAGTGGGCCATTTATACCTGCTATCCAGTTCTCTTTTTTTCTTAAAGATTTTATGTATTTATTTGACAGAGGCACAGTGAGAGAGAGAACAAAAGCAGGGGGAGTGGCAGAGGGCAAAGCAGGCTTCCTGCCGAGCAGGGAGCCTGATGTGGCGCTCGATCCCAGAACCCCGGGATTAGGACCCGAGCCGAAGGCAGACACTTAATAACTGAGCCACCTGGGCACCCTTATCTGGGGTATTCTTTTTTTTTTTAATTTAAGATTTTATTTATTTATCTGTCAGAGAAAAGAGAGCACAAGCAGAGGGAACAGCTGGTGGAGGGAGAAGCAGGCTCCTGCTGAGCAAGGAGGCTGATGTGGGACTTGATCCCAGGACCCTGGGATCATGACCTGAGCCGAAGGCAGACGCTTAACTGACAGAGCCAGCCGGGCATCCCTATCTGGGATATTCTTATTCAGGCCTCAACCCAGGTGGAAAGCCCAGTTTTCAGATGTCTTCTGCCCAGCAGGACACACCAATTACATTTACATACATTATTTCCAGTGACTCCTCGCTCTGATCCAGTGAACCGTTCTCCTCATTTGACAGATGAGGAAACCAGTGGTCAGCGAAGCTGAGTAAATTACTCTGGTTCTGGTACCCTTGGACCTTCTCCCACTCTGAGCTGGAGAACCACAGAGCAAGTCACAGAGGTGAAATGGTTTCACAAGCTCCCGGCAGAGTTCAGGATCTGGAAAGGCCTCTCTGATGACGTGGGATCTGAATCCTGATAGAAGACTGTGGACAGGCGAGGAGGCAAGGATCCAGGGGAACTGTGTGGGCTGCAGCTCTGAAGTACAGGACACACGACCACACTGGCAAGCATGGCGAGCCCCAGGGGGCCCATGTAGGTGACTGCGGAGAGGGGGGCTGAGTCCGCTGTCTGGCCCAGCAGCTAGGGAGGATGGTGGGGGTGGGGTATGGGGGGAGTGTATCAAAATGATCAGACTTTCCTATCTTCGTAGGACGCTCTTGGCTGCTCCTGTCCCTTGAATTACCTGGATATTTTTTTCCAATTTGGCGGACTTTCTTGTATTGGGAATTCTCCTCAGACGCTTAAATAAGTTCAATACTGGGCTGTTGCTGTTTTTATTCCAATGCTTTATTATCTGTAAGTCCTCAAGTTTGGCCAGACACTGATGAGTAATAATTTGAGGATCCTGTGTTTCCCCAACTTGAACTCCTGTCGGAATCACCTAGAGAGGCCATTAAAAACCCAAGGGCTTGGGCCCCAACCCAACTTACTGAATCATTAGTGTTTCTTTTACAAGCTCCCCAGTCTCTTTCTCTCTCTCTCTCTCTCTTTTTTTTTTTTCACATTTTTATTTATTTAAGTAATCTCTACACACAACATGGAGCTCGAACTCACAACCCCAAGATCAGGGGTCTCATACTCTTCTAACTGACCCACCCAGGGGCCCCATTTGTTTTTCAAATTTTTTTTATCCACAGTCTGTTCTTACACAGTTGACCTGATCATTTCTCAGAAAGTCTATGCTCCAGGCAGGGTCAGCGGGAGGTCACTCAACACCCGACACGTGGGGAGACTGCAGCACAAATCTTGAGTGAAGCCCATGTTTTCCACCTCAAAGCGGAGATTCTAGCAGGGCAGGGAATGTGGCTTACATCTGTGGACGCCACGTATGTCCACTGCCCTTCCTTTGACAGGGCTGTCCTCCCCCATTCAGTCTGGTCACTAGTGACATATTTAGTACCCAACACTGAGAAATGGTCATTGTCTTCAGGAAGCTTTCACAGGTTCTAAAAAAGCTTTTTTTTTTTTTTTTTTAATTTTAACATCTCAGAAATGGGGTCATGCCTAAAAGCTGTATCTTAGCATTTGTTCTAATGCAATGAAGAGTGTTTTTTTTCTCTCTTACGGTATTGTAAAACACTGATGCCCCTTAGTTTTAAGGCTATATTCAAGCTAATGAAACCCAGTAGTTGAAAAAGGAATCACATACGTGTGTATACAGGGAGCTGACGTGAGCCCTGCCCAGGCTGTTCCCTCTGCATGGGTGATTCTGCCCATCTACTTCACCAATGCTGCTGATTTAGTATGACTCGATTCAAATGCCACCTCCTCCAGGAAGACTTCTAGGTTGTCCCAGTGCCCCCACTCAGTGTAGATTCAAAATCCTCCCTCTGGGCTCCCGTGCTTGTCTCTGACCTCTACTTCCCAGGCTGTGTTACTTTAGTCTGGTTATCGGTCCACCGCTCTGTAAGCAGACTGTGAGCTGAGTCTAGGCAAAGACACAGTTGTACCGCTCTGCGTTCTACTCCCTAGGAGAGAGTCTGGGTACATAGATGTTCAGTGAATGTTGAATGAATGAATGACAGACTGTGGAGCAGTTACAAGCCATATATGACCTTGACCCTATGTAACTGGACCCCTAGATTTCGGAAGAAAGGCAGGGCCTGCCCTGGAAAGGTTTGATGAAGCCCAGGGAAGGCTTCACAAAGGGAATGGGAGTGAACCATGCTGGCAGGACGGCTAATGGACTGTTTCAGGATTGTCATGAGGAAAAGAGAGCAGAGCTAAGACCTTCCCCTTTCCCACCCGGTGGGTCCTGGGATGACTGCTCTTTGGCTAGATTTGATGTGTTAATTTCAGGAGGCTGTGGGCACTCATTCACCCTTGAGATTAACTCCGGGTACCGACACAGGAGACACAGGCTCAGAGGCAGGCGCGGTTCCTCCCTGAGCGAGCTCTCACAGGAAGTCCTGAGTACACATAGGCTTTGCGGTTTAGACCTCAGAGCTTCCTGCCAGATCTTGACAAGGTTTAGCAAGTCTAAGCAGCCAGGAGAAGGAGGGCGGACGGGACCACAAACATGGCACCAAACATTTCAAAGCAGGTGCCTGTTCACTGCCTATTGTTTTAAGACCTTAACTGAAAGCCGTTTTGTTTTTCTTTCCACTTCCCCCCGTACAGCTAGAACGGCTGCTGGCTGGGGATGGGGGATAATCTTTGCCTTGTGGCCATATAAGACCCTGGGGACTTGATGCCCCAGAGGTGACTCTAAGCCTGCCCTGCTGATGTTTGATAGCCTCACAGCACCTGCGGGAGTCATAATTCCCTTCTTACCAAGGATGATTCTACAGACCACTGTGACTAGGTCTGAACCGTCAAGGAAGTAAGACCCAAACAATTACGTTTGCTGGTGCCTCTTGGTCACAGTTTGCATGTAGAAGTTTCAATGCATTAGACAAATCTACCAATAGCTTGTTGGGCCAGCTTTGCAGCCGAGACCTGGGGAACATGTTCTGGTGGCGTGATGGGGGGGGTCGGTGGTCCAGGAGAACCGGGGTGACCAAACTTGATCCTGCTGTCACACCACCCAGCCTCTTTCTCACCCAGCAGCTTGCTGCGGCGTTTCTTTCTACAATGAGCAGACACTGGGTCAAATCAAAGCTTTTATTTCACTTCTCCCCTTAAGATGGTGGACAAGTGTTCACTAGGCACAGTAGAAACCCAGCAGTCTCTCTCGGGCAGGTTGGCCACTTGCAGCGAGCCACAGGGGCGGTGAGGCATCTCTTGTCTGTGCATGAGCCAAAGGGGAGGCGAGGAGAGGTCTAGAACTCTGTGCTCGGTGGCCCGTCATCGCGATGCTAGCCCTTGAATTGCTAGCCCTTCCTGGCATGATGAGGATCTGGGAGGAGGCCAGAGGCTCCAGGTGTCTGTGCACGTGGAGGAGCTGGGAGATGCGGGCACAGCCTTGGCCCACAAGCCCAGCGGGCGATAATCCTAAACCGCAGAATGCACTTGATGCAAGCGCAGGTGCAGATCCTGCGTGGCGGGGAAACTCCACCGTGCCTTCATGGGAAAGAACAGTTCCTATCTCTTTGAATTTGAGGAAGGGAGCACCATGCCAGGTGACAGAATTATGAGTTTTCAGTGGCCCCGTGGGGAGGTTTTGGTTGAACTCGAGGCCTGGGGAGGGGAGGACCTTTCTGCTGGTGAACTTGTGTGGCCGACGCAGGAGGAGCCTTCTTCTGCGGGTGGTGGTGGACACGGTGGCTCGGAGGTGGGGGCCGAGGACAAGGGGCCTGGGGCCGATGACTAGGTGGTGGAGGAGGCTGGCACACAGCTGGGTTTTGAGGAGCTGCTCCTGAAACCTGGCGGGGCTTCTGGCGTCTTTCCTTGGAGGTTACTTTGCATGTTCTTACCTCCAGCTCTTCATCTGCAATAATAAAACCTCTGAGAGTTCTCTTGGTGAGACAGGGTCAAGGTCACGATTTATTGAGTGTAGCACCTACCTACGAGATGTCATGCTAACTGTGTGGGGGGAAGCAGTGAGGAAGCAGAAGCCACTCTAACCCTATACAATTTCCAGGTCCTGCGGGGGAGACAGAAGCGCCTACCAGCAGGGTAAAGTGAGAGCCTCAGGCTTTCGGGAACTCAGGAAACCAGAGGCAAAGAGGCAGCTAGAGGCCTTTGTGCCTGGCTGTCCCGGGCATGGAGAGGGCACTCAGATCTCAGAGCCCTGCCTCTGGAGACCATGCCCTTAGAGCACCTTGGGGTTAGAGCTCTTGGGATAGGAGCTCCAGAATCAGAGGGGACGTTAGTGGCCACCTGCTTTCAGGTGGGTTTTCCTGTGAGCTCTGCCTTTCATGCAGTTCTTGCTCTAAGACAGCCCTCATTCTGGTGAGGGGTTGGAATATAGGCAACGGGCCCTTTAGCCCTCAGAAACTTGCTAGTTTCTCAGAAATTCATAAGCAAGCTCCATCCTCTTGGGCTTGGGAGGACAAGAATTTCTTGGCCTATCACCCCTCTGGGATTTTCCATGATATGTGACAGCAGTCCACGGAGATGGGCCCATAACTCCCAATAATGCGGTTGTTCCTTTGATGTTTTAAAATAACACGGCGGGGGTGGGGTGGTTAGGCAGGGGTGTCTGGGTGGCTCAGTGGGTTAAAGCCCTGCCTTCGACTCAGGTCATGATATCAGGGTCCTGGGATCAAGCCCCACATCAGGCTCTCTGCTCAGCGGGGAGCCTGCTTCCTCCTCTCTCTCTGCCTGCCTCTCTGCCTACTTGTGATCTCTGTCAAATAAACAAAATCTTTAAAAAAAAAAACAAAAAAAACTACACAGGGAATGCATGAGGAGGCTCAGCTTCTCTCGGACTGAAGGGTCCCTCTGGCCCTCCAGCCTCCGCTGGGCTCCAGGGATGGTGTCCCAGTTCCTCTGTCCAAAGCCATCCTTGCAGGGCTCCCGAGGGAGTTAGGAAGAGAATGTTCTCCTGGGGCCCGTGAAGTGTCCCTCGTGTTGACATGGGCATATTCAGCTTAGGAGCCCTGGTCCCCTCAGAACATGGTCCTGTAATTTCTGGTGAGGATGTCAGGGGCACAGCCTCCTCTGAGGGCTGGAAATCCAGGCCTTAGGCAGTTTCCACACGAAGACTCAGAGTCCAACGATGTGGCTGTGACCCAGGAGGGCCAGAGTGCTCTAAGCACAAAAGGTAAAGGGCACAGAAAGAGAAAAACACATCGTCTACGCCATCTCTGATGCCCCAAGGAAGCTGAGGGCGGCCCGGGAAGCTGTGGAGAGGACTCTGACCCCGACCAAGTCCAGTTCCCCGCCATGTGGTTTTGGAGAAGCCTCCCTCATTGCGAGGGAGCTCGGGCTGCCCATTTGCTTGGGAGTCTGTTCACCCCCCGTTCTGTACATTAGTCCTTCACACATTTATTGCCCACCTTCTAGATTTAGGAGCCATTGCTAAGTAGCAGCAATGGCTCGGATACAAGACAGTGACCGGACAAGATACTTGCCCTCAGGAAGCCTAAAATCAAGGGACTGGAAGCAGGACTGCAAACCACAATGTCAGTCTCTGGTAAGAGCCCAGAGTCACCAGAGAGGTGCAGACAGAGTCCCATGAGCTTTGGAGGGAGGAGTCGAGGACAGCCAAGCGGCCAAGCCCCCAGGCTGCATTGCACAGACAGGTGAGATGTGGCTCTCAGCAGCCTGCCTGGCAGAGCAGGACCAGGGAAGGGCCCAGCGTGCCCACCCTGGTCACGGCCACTGCCCAAATGTCTGCTCCCGGGAATTAATCCAGGGCTAGTGTCCTCCCTCATCTCACCTCCTGGTTCTGCACCCAGGGCCCAGGCTAGGGTGAAGCGAGTAAGGGAGCCAGGGCACATAATGGAAGGCACTCACTTCCAGGGGTGAGCAAGGGCAGAGTGGGGGCTGAGGGTGAATGTCTCCTTCGATGGCATGGAACTCCTAGTTTGTCTCACCCTAGTCCTGACTCAGCCCACTGGCCATAGGACCTGGGGGAAATCATTGAACCACAACGAGCTTAAATTTTGTCATCTGTATGAGTATTATCTATCTCAGAAGATGACTTGGGAAGTTGGATACAATAATGAATGCAAAGCATTATATTGCAGAGGTTAGTCCCTGGCCCAAGTGATCGCTTTGTCAACGTGAGCTAATTATCGTGTTGAAAGCTGGAATTGCCTTGTCGTGGGCTTGGAGGACTATGTGATCATTGACCCTCAGGCAATGGAGGAAGGGCTTTTGCAAGGGGACTTGGACAGAAAATAGCCTGAACAGGGCACAGAGGCAAGGGAGCCCTGGGTGCCCACAGGACTAACAAGGAATTCTGTTCCATTTGGACAGAGAGTACTGGAAAGATGGCCATGGAAACATGGCACCACGCTGGGGGCAGTGACCCGAAGGGGACCCAAGGTGAGAAGTCTGAAGTAAGGAAGCCAAGTCCAAAGAGGGCGTAAGACCACCCCTGCCTGGGCAAGTTCAGCCCAGGCCCTTGTTTGGGTGGTGCTGCAGGCCACTGCCGTGGGCGTCCTGGGCCTTCTCTAGGGAGAGACCCAGACCGAGAGGACCCAGTCCTGCTGGGAATGTCAGATTGCACAGAATCCGAGGGGACTGCTTGCCTGGCTGCCTGTCTTGCTGTGGCTGGATGTACCCTGCGGGGCCCACCTGCAGCATGGGGTCCTGGCACCCCCAGAGTCTGCAGGGACAGCTCCTGTGCCATTCTCTGAACTCACTGTCTTGGGTGGCCTGTGCTCCAGGAGCCAGCTCCCTACTTATGAGCATGACATTTTCATTCTTGCTGGGTTGTTGGATAGGCCTGATTTGAGGAAGAAATAGTCCCAGCGCCAGCACATCCCCTCTGAGCACCGAATTGAAAAGGGGGGTAAAACTCCCTGGCTTTAGATCACATGCGTCCTGTGGGCCCCAGAAATTTTGCCTGTGTTCCTAAGGGCGTGGTTCTGAACACACCTTGCCCCCCTCCACCCCCGCCTAAAGGGAGGAAGAGATGTTTGCTTATGTTTTGAAGCCAGTCATTCTACCCACATAGAGATGTGTGGGTCATTCAAAATATGTCCACGCAGGGCTTCAACCGAGCCAGGCTTGGTGGTGGATTCCAAGGGGCCAAGCAGGATCCGGCTTCTCAACGTTCTCCCACTGTCACCATGGAGAATTTGTTTTTCAAAGATCAAGCTAACCAGAGAATGGAAAAACCTGTAACCGCCGGTGATAACCCTTGACATTCTGAAACTCCCCATCTCCATCATTTTCCTTCTAGACTTGCAGTGTCATCCCCTTGAGTTGTTTCCACGGGGATTTTGCTCAGGGCCTGCTATGGGACAGAAGCGGGGGACCTTACCATGTCTCCTATCATTCTGTTTTCTCCTCTTGTTGATGTAGAAAATGAGTAGTATCACACAGACGAAAAAGAGGAGACCTCCTCCACAGATGCCAATGATGAAATAGATGTCCAGAACCTTCGCTGCAAGAGGGACAGAAATGGACAGAGGTGAGGGGCCCTGGGCCGAGGGGCTGTTTCATGGCTCTGGCCAAGGACTTCCACCTCCCACGTGAAGGAGATAAAAGAGCCTCCTGGCACTTTTCCACCTCAGAAAAGCCAAACTCAAGAAAGCTGTCGGTTGTGTTGATCTCTGAAAGGGCACAGAATCTGGGATAAGCCCCCCAGATGGCTCCTGGGGTGGGGGGCTGCTGCTCTGCGCTGGAAATGCCCCATTCTTTGTGTGCTGGGCATTGCCCATCACCTTCTGCCCCCTCTCAAGGAGCATGTCACAGAAGTTTCGCTCTAAGAAGAAGTTGAAGGACAATCAAAGGACACTTTGCAGACCTTCAGTTGCCACACCTCAATGAGGGTAACCACTCAGTGTACAAAGAAATGGGTTTGAAGCCATTGCCTCATCTAGGCAGGAGCTGTGTGAACTTTGGTAAGCTACTCCATGTCTCTGAGCCTGGTCCATTCGGCATACAAAGGAGATCAGGAAACTCGCATCACAGGGTGGCTGTTGGAGGTCAATCAGATAATGGATGTGAAAGTGCTTTGTAAACTGTAAAACAACACACAGAGGCAAGGTCTGGCTCTTAGTAGAGCTCTGTGCACCAGTGTTTCTGGGAGCTGTGTCCCCAGGAGAGGGACTGGGCCGTCTGCCTTGGTGAGTCAAGCGCAGTTAGAGAGGCCGCAGCTGGGGCCCGGTGTCAGGGGACTCGTGCATCTAGTCGACAAAGTGGAGCTCAGCCAGCATAAGAAGGAAACCCTCTTCCAGCCAAACATCCCTCGGAAGGCCCCAATACACGCAAATCCCGAAATGAGCCCTGGGAGTAAGCCAGAGGCCCCAAAACCAAACCCAACAGATTTTCCAACAGCAACAGTCTGTTAAATTCTCACTTTCGTTCCTCACCTTATTTCCTCTCTGCCCCACTCTCAGCCTGGCAGTCACACAACCTCCCCTGCTCTGTGGACAGAGGTGCTTCCACTGGAACATTCCATGGGACCAAGAAAGCACTGGGGTCCTTGAAGGCTCCGCAGGCTGGAGCCAGGGGCTGCAGGAGTCTCTCTCCGGCTGACCTTCCCAGGGTCTGACCTGGTGGGAATAGGTCAGAGAGCACGGGCTGGGCCATGCTGGGCCATGCAGCCTCCGCTCAGCAACTCTGAGTCCTCGCACCGGGGGGCCCCACACCTCTGTTCTGGGGGCACTCATGGAAGTGGAGGCACGCCTCACACGGTCTATTCACAGGTCTGTCCAGCAGGGCCCTTCACGGCCCCTGGGGTGCTCTCGGCAGGGAACACCCTTCCAGCTGGTCTCAGAGGAAGCTGGGGCTCCATCATTCAAAACCACATCCTCACACCAACTCTAAATCCAAGCCTATGACTTCCTGCATGCCCTCATGGAGGTCATGCCCCCATGAGTCCACATAAGGTGGTCTTTCTGTATCCACTCCTGCTCCTCCCTCAGTGCCTTGGTGTCAAGGGTATGCTCGCTTTTGCTGAGTCAAATGGGTAATCTTTTCCTTGCCTCTCCCCGACTTGGACCATGAAGGGTGATCCCTTTGAGGGTCTTCAAAAGCACGTGCCTCTCCCCCACCCCACCCCCCCATCCCCGATGCACAGAGATTTCTATACTGGTGGGATCTGGTTAGAATAAACATGAAGAAATGGGTTGCCAAATAAACCACAGGAAATGCAGTTACATTTGAATTTCAGATAAACAATGAATAACTTTTAGTAGAAGTATGTCCTTCCCGGAAGGGAGAAAAGAGGCCGTGAAGTCAAGGAAGGGCAGCTTTGCTCACTGCACCTTCATGATGGGGGGTTATGGAGTCATGGCTGGTGGGCTGACGTGGGGGGTGAAGTGATGCCCCTCTAAGCGTGCAATGGGCAGCCTCTAAGATGTCCCCCCAAAGCCTCCAGGCCCCCGGTATTCCCATCTTTATACAACCCACTCCTATGCACATGGGCTGGGCTTACTGAGTTGCTCCTAAAGAACAAAATATGGCAGAAGTAATGGGATAGTACCCCTGAGACTAAGTTACGAATAGACCTTGGCATTTGCACTCTCTCAGGCTCTCTCTTAACCTGCCCTGAGGACAGCTAGTAGCCATATTGTGAGGCGGCCCGACGGTCCCTGAGAGCAAGCCCTGATGTGGGTCTTCCCTGCGCAGAGCTTGGACCCAGTCCACCTGACTTTGGTCCCGACTGGCCTCCTGGCTGTAGCCACATGTAAGGGCCACAACTGCCCGGGGAAGACTCTCCCAGACTCATGACTCACAGAAACTGCAGGAGAGTCTCTGGTGTTTTAAGCCACCAACAAAGATAATTTGTTGTGCAGGGGCAGATAACTCCTTCAAGGCCTATATAAGAAAGCCTCACGTCTGATTCCATACCAGCTCCAGGGCTGTTTCCTGAGGTAACTCAGAAGCCATCGTCCCTGTAGAATCTCAGGGCCTCTGGCTGAGGAACTACATTTCTGTGTTCAGTCTCCCTTCAGAAGGGTTAAGCAGACAGAGTGCCAGATGAGGAAACTGAGGGATCACGGGGTTCATTCTCTTTGTGGACCAGGAGGCTGAAACCCAGAGAGGAGAAGGAACTCAGACATAGTAATCCCACTGAATTTGGACAGACGTGAACTAGAAGTCCAGGCCTCTTGTTCCCAGAGCTCCCCCTACGGCAGGCTGCCTCTCACACTTCACTTCCGGGACTCATGTCAAGCAGGACTCTGGGGGATGAGCGTACACTCCTGGGTTTCAGGATTTCCTGACATGGGGCTGTCAGCTCTATGGCAAGAGGAACATTGCCTCACCATGTCTACCATCCTCCCTGGCCTTGAGCTCATTCTCTCTCCATGCCCCTCACTTCTGGATTTCTACTCTGGCTCCTGATAGGAGGTCCTGCCCATCACCCCTCTGGAAAGCAATCTTTTTTGCTCCCTTTCCCATCGTTACCCTGGGAGTTACAATCCTGGTCATTGACTACCTGAGGGACCTTGGGCAAATCAGTTGACCTCTCTGGGAAATGGGGGTTTGCATGAGATAACCTCTACAGCTCCTTCTAGCTCTTCAACTAGGCAATTCTTTCTCCCAGAAGAGGATCTTTGTAATTCTCCAAGGTGACATGATGCTCCGTGGAGCCCACGATGGTTAACCATAGAAGACCACCTTCTGTCTCCTCCAAGGCTTCCCTTAGAGGTTTCTAGAAGGAAGTGTGTTCTTAGCTCTCACCCTGAACCCAGGCTGCCTCCCAGCCTGGAGACCCAGGCACTAGAGTGAGTCTCCGCCCTGGACCTGGTAGACAGTGTTTGCGAACTGAGCTCAGGATTTCTGACCAGTGCTTGCCACGCACCTGAACAATTGATGGTCATCGTTCTGGTTTGCTCACTGACGTTGTTCTTGGCTGTGCAGTTGAATAACATACTCTGTTTGGTCATCCACCAGTTCGTGGCAATCTTTCGAGAAACAGTTTTGGCCATAGCATTAACTACTAGTCTATTATCTAGATGCAGGATTAATTCGGGGCCAGTGCCACTTCTTATCTCACAGGTCAGGCTCCTATTGGTACAAGTCCAGAACATCACAGGTTCTGAAACCGCCTCTGGGGGGAAAAAAAAAAGATCCAATTCATATTAGCTAATTTTCCGATTTTAGTAGACCTACTTATTAACAGAGGTGGGGAAACAGAGTTAGTTTGGGACCAGGGAACAGTTTCCAAGACCAGTAGCTATTTTTAAAAATCCTTTTTATTTTCTTTTTTTGATATAGCACATTCAGCACACATTTTTTTTTTGTGAAGTTCATAGCTACAGTACATGAGTAAAAAAAAAAAATATATATATATATATACACACACACATACATATATATATATATATATACATATATATATATATATATCACAAGTGTTTATGTGCTATTTTATACCTTAAAATGTTTTCACTTACATGATATCATTTAATCCTAACAAGCAGAAGAGGTTGATGTTTTCTTGCCATTTACAGAGGCCATACCCAAGACCAGGGGTTAAATGGTGGACTAAGAGCATCCACTAATAAAGGACAGATCAGGGAGAAGCCCTCTCCTCCAAGTCCAAGTTCAGGAGCATGGGTACCGTGGTTAACATGCCCTGATTCCCACAAGCCCGAGGCATGGGCAGTGCTTCAAAGCAGCATAGGAACCCTAGCCTGGAGGCATCCTTCCATGTGGGGTCTGGGATCTTGGTCCCAAACGAACCCCACCCCCACTCATCCATCAGGTCTTGGGAGCAGAGGGCTGGGCTGGGATGAGTGGGCACCGACCTCTTTCCCCACCCAAAGTGGCTCCGCCCTTGACTGTGCCTCAGTGGACCTTAGGACCTTATCTCTAAGAGACGGATGATAAGGAAGACATGCTGCACCTGTCCTAACAGGGACAACATGTGACAGAACCCTGGGCAAATCGTTAGGTAGTGACATTATCGGTGGCCACTGTCATGTTCATAATCCTAACCTCCCTGTGTCTCTTTTTCTGACACCATAATATGCCAAGGCTGTGGCATGAAAGACAAAGCCCTTGGCTTCAGATGGGGCCCACCCAAATCCTAACTCCACCACTTCTTAGCTAGTGTGACCTCCTTTTTGTTCTCTTCTGTCCTCCATATAACCCTTACTTTCCCCGGGCTGGCCACCTTTCAATTGGGTTAGTATCCCCGCCTGTCAATTGCTCTCCATTCATTATGCAGCCCGATGGCTTCTTTTTCAATGCCTCTCTTCCTCCCTGCCTTCCAGACAACATGTCTTCTCCATGAACTTTCCACTCAGCGCACAGAGAAATGGGTTTCAGATTCCATTTCTGCCCTAGTATATCTGCATGTAGAAATTCGTTTTTCTTCCCATCCCAAGATTCTGTGTGATCCAAAACGAAGAAGATGGAGAGTCTACAAGGCAGTCAGTATAGAGTCTAGGGGTCAAATCAAGGTGTTTACTTGCCTCTTCAAAATGGAATGAATCTTTTTTCTATTTATAACGGTGACATCCAATCATTGTAAAGATTGATCAGATGCAACAAAATGTTTGAAGATTAAAAATCACATGCAAGGGTGCCTGGGTGGCTCAGTCGGTTAAGCGTCTGCCTTTGGCTCAGGTCATGATCTCAGGGTTCTGGGATCAAGCCCCACGTGGGGCTCCCTGCTTATCAGTCTGCTTCTCCCTCTGCCCCTCCCCCTGCCCCTCCCTCTACTCATGTGTTCTCTCTCTCTCAAATAAAAGAATCTTTTTTAAAAAATCACATGCAATTCTACTATCAGAGCCAATAATTCTTAATATTTTTATGTATATCCTTATAAGGTGATTTCTATATATAATACCCACATAAGTAATGTTTTAAAAACTAAAACTGGATCATGATTTTGTAGTCTGCGTACTTCCTCCTTACAGATGATCTATTATGAAATTCTTTCCTTTATGAGCATCAATAAATATTCACCTCTACCATCTTTTTAAATGATGTATTCTTAATTTAATGAATAAGTCTGTAACCACTGGGGACTTTGCAATCCTTTCCAGCATTTCACTCATATAAGCCACACGGCGATGAGCAGGCTCTTGAAGCCATGTCTTTGGACAAGCTCTCTCTGTAAGGTGGGTTCCCGGAAGGGGCATGGCTGGATCAAGGGAGGGCACATCACATCGATGAGAACTCCTTAGTTCTAGGTTGTTAGGATTTATTCATTCTTCCCCTAACACATGCTTTTAAGAGGGTTTCCAGTGCCTCTTCAGCCAGTGGCAGCAGTGCCCTCATTAAGGAGATACAGGTACAGAGACCAAAGCTACGAAAAGCATGAAGAAGCAGGGGTGGGGGAGGGCATTGGCACTGCACAATGGGTATTGGGTCCGAGGTGCTGGGATCTTTGCTTAGCTGTCTCATCGAATATCCCATGGAGTAATTATTACAAAGAGCAGACTCAGAGCAGACATGTGGCAAGTCATGGGGACCAGACCACACACTGAATTAAGATGCTGTGTGACACTGGCACACATAGACACACACTCAGCAGGCGGCTGTTGTGTCACAGAAAGATCTCTGTCTTTAGGCCAAGGAATGTGGGGTTTATTCTGGGGGTGGTGAAAATGTTCTAGTCAATTGTGTGCCAGTTGCACAACTCTGTGAATATACCAGAAGCCGTTGAATTGTATACTTTAAGTGGGCGAACTTCTGGTATGTGAATTCTAGCTCACTAAAGCTGTTAGAGGGGGAAAAAAAAAAATGTCACTACCCTTGTTAAGACAAGCCCTGGATTTGTACCCTGACTCTGCTCCTGTCAAGCTGTGAGACTTGGGAGAAGTCACTTCTGTGTCCCTGTAGATAATAAGAGGATAATAACAACTAGCTCTCGGGATTGTCAGGAACCTTAAGTAAGATTGTGGAGCAAAGCACTTGACACCAAGCTGGTAAGCCCTTATCACTGCCTTACTAGACAAGACATGTGAGGCTCATGTTCCAGAAGGGAGCACTGGAGCCCATATGGACAGGAGTCATGAGATCTGGGTTCCCAAAGCCTGGAAGCAGCTCTCTTCCCGCTACATTCTCCGTCCCGCCCCATTTCTGGAATGTGCTCTCCATTCAAGGTTGCGGGGGACGGTACCGAGAATTGTCATTTGCCCCTGGAACGGGCACATCGGGGATCGCTGGAGCGGAGGCTGCTGCCAGGCCCGTGTGCTGAGAGCAGGGCTGGAGGGTGATCCTGGAGGGGGACACAGCCCTGGTTCTAGCTCATTTCCTGTGTGAAGCATAGAAATACTGTTTTTTGCCCACTGAATCTCTGGTTTGTGCTCATGCGGGCGTTCCAGTCTCCAGATGCTTCTTCCCCTTCTCACTTCTTCTCACCCCCGGCCAAGTGTTCCTAGACTTTGAATTTCAATGTAATTTCCATTTCACTTTCTCTTCCTAGCCTCCTGCACCCAAACCATCTTGCCCATCTTTTCTCCGCCCAGTGTCCTAGGTATAATCTTACTTTCTCATGTTGCAGACACCCCTTATCGACTCCGGGGGCCCTCAGGTTCTGGCTGCCCATTAGGGTCATCTGGGGAGCTTGAGCACTTACTGATGCCCAGGACCCATGCCGGCAAATTCTGATTTAATTGGTCTAGGCTGGGCCCTTGGCCCCAGTAACTTTTCCTAGTCTCTGTTGACTCGAACAGACTACCTGAGTTTGGCATCCCCAAGCAGCGCCCCCACCCCCACCCCCCACCTCCTTTGGACGGCGGCTGCAGCAGCTCCCTGGCTTGTCTTCAGGACACAGGCCAGCTCTCCCAGGGCATGCCATACATATGGCCACACCTGGTGTGTTTTCTACAGCTAGAGCAAAAGCCATCTTCCTCTCTTGATCACCCTGATGGTGAGCAGATCTGAACCAAGGGCTGTTCATCTTTAAATTCATAACTTCCAGCCCCTTCCTGCCATATAATGATTCTTCCAGGGCACCCTGGTTTGAAACGTCTCTGTGGATGGAAGACCTCCTGCTCTCCAGTTAGTCTGCCCCACACCCAGCTTGCTCCTTCCTCATCCTCCCAAAATGACCACTTTTCCCTTCTGCCCACCTGTTCCTCTCCTCCTGATTGATGCCACCTTAAAGGAGGTTCTACACGCAGATCACATCCCCTAGCGTGAGGAGAGCGTTTTAGGCGAAGAGAATTGTGGTTCTATCAGCTGTATATTTCCCCACATGGAGACTCCATCTCTTCCACAGGACAGAGCCTTCACTGAGGTGGGAGAGATGCATTAGATCTCTTTTAGGGATGCCCCCAAGGCCAAGATCAGGCTGGACCCACTCCATAAATGCTATTCCCCAACTTGCTAAAGGGCACCCAGACTGGGATGGAGGAATTTGGGGAACAAAGACTTACCTTGAATTATCAATTGAAATGTTTCGGTCAAGATATTCTTTCCAATTTTATCATATATAGTCACCTTGTAGGTATCATGGTCCTCTGTCTTTAGCTGTTTAATTCTCAGATCTCCGTTTGTTGATATATTATATTTTTCAGATGCCTCTTTAAGCTTGCCGTCTTTGAGTTGTGCAATTTTGGATTTTCTGTTTTCCCATCGTATATCATCTATACTGTCATTCATTTGAAAATTAGAAATGTTCAGTTCGAAGTCAAGACCCAGGGTACCCCAGACAACCTTGTGTTCATGGGCTGCACCTATAAAAAAGCAAGACAGTTCCTGAGATCTTGAGATGCACAGCCAGAGAAAGTGGGGCCACGACCTCTGACTCTCAGGCTCACTTTAGCATGCTCACTCCATTGGAGACCCACACCAACTTACCTTTGGTAGAAACGCTGAAAATCAGAAGGGAGCTGGTGAAGACTTGAGAGGCGAGGCTCATCTTTAGGGTTAGTTTCCTTGTTATGACTCTAAGCTCTTCCTGCAAAAGGAACTGAAGTGAGACCAGAGGAATCCACCCTCTGAGAGCTGAACCACGTGCCTCTTTTTTACTTCTTTTACAGTTAGCATAAAACACACAGACACACACACACACTCACACACACACACTCAGCAAACCAACCTGCTGATGGGCTCCTTTACCAAAGCAGGTGTGTTTATCATGCGTGGGTGTCTTCTTATCTCATTTTAATCCTCACAACAGTTGGGTGGGTTTTGTTACCCCACCAAAGAGAAAAGGAACCTAGAGGCTAAGTAAATCACTCAGGATCCCCCTTCAGTTAGCAAGGAGCCAAATTTAACCATGCAGACTGCTTCTATCCATTCCCCTATGCTGCCTCCAACAAGGCGTTTCTTACATTGTTTTTTCCGTTCTAAAACAGTTGTTTTTTATGTCCTAAAATTCTTTGTGATTAAAAGGACACATAAATGGACTCTTATGTAAATGCTTGAAATGTAAATGCTTGAAATCCCCAGATCTTACATTCAGCACACATGTTACAACTCCACTGAAATTCAGTTAGGTAAATGAGAACCTGTTCCCAAGCAAACAAAAATAGAGCTGGGGAATACTATCCAACTACCAGAACGAATCATTCAGAGCATTTACGATGGTTAATACTACAGATGGTTAAGGAAAGGAAGAGATAAAGAGAAAAGGGGAAGTGACAGAGGACTCAGAGGGGAAAAGGGAAGAAATCTGTGATTCAGGGAGAGAAAAAAAGTGAGGTATTGGATGCGCTCAGGGAAAAAAAAAAAAAATGCACTGACAGAGCCAGCCACGGCAAAAAGGGACACCCAATGACAGATTTCCAAAGCATATGTCCAGTTTTGCGCTGGACACAATTGATCACATAAAAATGGGGCATTTATTTATAGGCAAAGAAATGGACAAAGGGAAAAGACATGGTGGAAAATATTTACAATATATATGAAAAATTATTAATATCCAAGAACATAAATTATACCTATTAGTAAGAAGAAAACTCAGTTTTTTAAGTGGGCAAAGATACAAATAAACAGTTTGTAGAAGAAATGTTTAATAGAAGAAATGTCAATAAACTTATGAGAGGACATCTAATATAGCCGTGAAATACCATTAGCACGACCAGATTGGCAAAATTAGAAAAGATAATAATTCACATTATTGACCAGATTATAGAAAGAAACATGTGCCTTCATACAATATTGAAGGGACTATAAAGCCATACCTCATGGGGGATGGAATTTGGCAATTTATGCAAACTTTAAAAATATATATATATATATATTACACAGTAATTTTAATTTGAGAAACTATCCTACACAGTTATTTAAATAAATGTGCAAAAATTCTGCTCAAGGATGTCTGTCATAGCATTTTTTTGAAACAGAAAATTGCAAACAACTAAAATGATGGTAGATTCACATTATGAAATATGGTATAATGGTTCAAATAAAGAAGAGCAAAAAGTGACAATTATACTGTATCACATCACCTTATATAATTAGTGTATACATGGAAAAAAGTCTGGAAGGATTCATGCTGAACTTTTAGCAGTGCTCCTCTCTCAAAATCTAGATGTCAAGGAGGCTGATTCAAAATTTGTACTTTTATTTTACCATCTTCTGTGAACTCAGAAATCCTGGTAACCAACACGTTATTTTTGTAATGAAAAGTTATTTATTTATTTATTTATTTTAAAATAAAGGATACTCCAGACATGCATGTGTTTTCAAAGTGTATGCAGGGTTGGGGCGCCTGGGTGGCTCAATCAGTTAGGTGTCTGCCTTCAGTTCAGGTCATGATCCCAGGGTCCTGGGATCCAGTCCCACATCAGGCTCCTTGCTCAGTAGGGACCCTGCCTCCCCCTCTCCCTCTCTGCCTGCCGCTCTGGTTGCTTGTACTCTCTCTGTCTGTCAAATAAATAAATTAAATATGCCACTTCCTGACAGTACACGGGAGAAGAATGAGGCACAAACAAGTCAGCTGCAAGAGAAAGGGAGCAGGGGACAACAGTCGAAAAGACTGCTGCCCCAAACGACTCCCCGGTCCTGTTTTTATTAGATATAGAAAGTAATCAGAAGAGTGGAAGAAGGCTACCATTAATCATATGCCTTGTAGATAAACCAGAAGTAAGGCAAAATATGTCTGGTCAAGCAGTATAAAGTTTATAGTTGAACAAGCAGATTCAAAGGACTTAATCTAATTAGCCACCAGGGCTCTCGGAGGGGAGGGGAGATAACAGGGAAATGAAGCAGGCTTCGGTCCACCCTGAGCGGGCCGGGGCATCCCCAGCGGCTCGGCTTCAAGGCCGTATATATATCGTCCTCTCCCCCAGAAGCCTGTTGCCAGGTTGTGTTTTTCTTGAGGCTGTATCTAAACATGCTTGGTAACTAGTAGAATTTCTCATGGGTTATATTTTAAGTAATACATTGTTCTGAGGGACAGTTACATTTCCCCCTTTTTGTTGATGCAGAAGTAGGAAAGTTGATTTTGTAACTTTTTGATTCATCAGTCGTTGGAGGGATTTTTGCATGCATCTGAGGACTAAGTATAAAAAGATTATAGCAATAAAAAGAATAATCATTTTACCTATAATGCCAAGACCAGTTTGTGTAAGTAAAAGGGTTTAAATTAGACAGAATATTGTTAATTTTTTGTGCAAAACTTATTTCTGGAACTGATTGTAATGAGTGAGTAATGCCTGGAATAGTATTTTGAAGTTGTTTAATATCTAAAGTTAGTTTATCCCCATAATGATTGGTGATAGGACAGCGAATTTTGCTCCATGATATTTCTGATTTATCATAGGCATGGGGAGTAACACAGAAGGAAGAAACATTTCAGTCACATAAAATGTGAAGCCTAAGCTTCATATTTTGAAGATCATCTCCTATATATATCGTGGCTGCTTCTAAATCAGAGATACTTTTATTTAATTTTTGATCTACGATCATTTGTTGATTCTAAGCTTTGCTTGCATTTTCGTGCCACTTTTGTACAAATTGTGTGGTTTGCATAGTTTGATGCAAGGCTATTTTTGCAGTGGTAGCTGAAGCAGTAATGGCTATCATTCCTAAAATAGCTGTTATAAGCAACCCAAGGAATCTTTTTGTTCTATGGACCCAGTCCTTTAAAACTGTTAAAAGTACATGTATATTTATCTGGAGAGCTTTCCCAAACATGGTGGTATTTCACCGGTAACCAGAGGCCTATTCTTCTTCTAGCTATGAGAATGATAGAATTGTCTGTATAAACATTTTTATTGACACAGGTGAATATTTTACATCTGGGACAGTTTATTTTTCTATTGTTATGATCAAAAGTCATTTTTCCAATAACAAAAACATAGGGATCTCTAACACATGCTCTTATCCATTCTTTTTTTTAACAGGAAAAGGGAGAATGTATAGTTATTAGACTGATAAATGTAAGAGCTATTCCAAACTCTTATGTGATTTAAAGCACTGGTGACTTTTTATAAATTTTTTGTCTTTTATGATAATTAACAAAAGGGGATGGCGCCGGAAGTCCTTGCCCATGCCAGATCAGAGGCTCATCTCCTGAGGTTAAGGTTTGTGGTAAAATGAGATTACCAAAAACCTGCCATTTAAAATTTTGATGAGAGGAGCAGGGTCTCCCAGTGCAATTGGTGACTGCTATCCTCTTAGGGGACCAGTCCCATACAATCCCATAGGAATCATTAATAATGATACCGGGGTGAGAAGCTTGACAATCTTCCCAGAAAGGGCGAATTTTCTTATTAGACCACATTTGTGTCAGTTTGCATTCGGGAATAGGGGGTGCTGCTGTGCTATAGCTAGTACCCCAATATTCATTGGCTAGGAATCCTTTAGTGGAAAGTAAATGTAACTGAACTTTCGTCAGATAATTATTAGTAGGAAAGTCCACCAACTGTCTTTGATCATCAGGGATAAGACAACTGGAATGACTGACAATACATATTGGTCTGTTTTGATATCCTAAGGTAAGATTAATGTTTGTGCCCTCCTCTAGAGGCAAAAGTGGCAATCTAGGATCCAAAATTCCAGGTACCCATTTCGAGGCATTTAAATAAATTGTTACTATATTTTTTTCCCCACTCTGCTGGATAGAGCAGGGGAGGATTGGGTATATAAGCCCAATAAGTAAAGTTATCTATCTGTGCATAACATCCAAGAAGACTTACAGCTACCGTGATGAGTGCCATCATATTACATCAGATGTAGAAACAGTAGTAGTTTCAATATGCTGTAAAACATACACTGTTTATAAAGAATCAGATAACAGATTAAATGCAGAAGAAACATATTGAAACAATGTAATAACTGCCATTAATTTTGATTTTTGTGCTGAGAGATTGGTAGTAGATATGATTTTTGAAATAAGACCATAGCAACTTTTTTTTTTAAATAATTTTTGACCCTTAAATTTTTATAAGGTTGTTGAAGATGGAAGGTCTCATCTTTTGTAACTTCTTCCTGCTGAACAGGCGCATAGCGTTTTTCCTGGATTTTTTATTTTTTACACTGAACAGTGCATTCTCATAGGACGGCGGAGCCGATGGCAGCAGTGCCATTTGCACCTCTTGTTCTGTTATTGGAGGAGGAGGAGGAGATTCCTCCTTTATATATTCCTTTATGATGGCCTTAGTAATTTCTTTTTCCTCCTAGATGGCATGTTCAGGTTCCTCTTTTTTAGTTTCTCTTGAACATTCATTATTGCTCTCTAAATCAGGGGTTTGTAAAGGCTCCAAAATGGAGCAAATGAGGGTCCAAGTAGACCGTATAGTAATTAGAATTGGTTTTTCTTTCTTCTCCTCCTCCTCCTCCTCCTTCTTCTTCTTCTTCTTTTCAAGATTTTCTTTATTTATTTGACAGAGAGAGATCACAAGTAGGCAGAGAGGCAGACAGAGAGAGAGAGACAGGGAAGCAGGCTCCCCGCTGAGCAGAGAGCCCGATGCGGGGCTCGATCCCAGGACCCTGAGATCGGGACCTGAGCTGAAGGCAGAGGCTTAACCCACTGAGCCACCCAGGCACCCAGAATTGGTTTTTCTTTAGCATGCAAAAGTTTTAAGTTTTGACCTACTTTTTCCCATGTCTGTAAATCTAAAGTCCCTAACATAGGGAACCAGGAGCAATGTTCTTTAATTACTTTTAAAAGCTCCACGAGTTGGCTCTCGCTGACTTTTGCTCCTCTCGCCTTTAGGAGCTGTCTCAGTAAGCATACGTAAGGGCGGTAATCGTTTGTGCTCTCTAGATTACCCAGACCCTGCAGTACGTACCCACAACTTGCCATTGGGAAAAAGGCATGGCCATGCAAGAACTCACACTGGGGCTTCTTCTCCTGTTTCATTTCTGGTCCCTGTTCGGGCGCCACTTGCCGCTTCCTGACGGGGCGCACGAGAGAAGAATGAGGCACAAACAAGTCAGCTGCAAGAGAAAGGGAGCAGGGGACGACAGTAGAAAAGACTGCTGCCCCAAATGACTCCCCGGTCCCGTTTTTATTAGAGACAGACAGTAATCAGAAGAGCGGAAAAGGGCTACACATTAATCATATGCCTTGTAGATAAACAAGAAAATATGTCTGGTCAAGCAGTAAAAGTTTATAGTTGAACAAGCAGATTCAAAGGACTTATCTAATTAGCCACCAGGGCTCTCGGAGGGGAGGGGAGATAACAGGGAAATGAAGCAGGTTTCGGTCCACCCTGAGCGGGCCGGGCATCCCCAGCCGCTCGGCTTCAAGGCCATATATATCGTCCTCTCCCCCAGAAGCCTGTTGCCAGGTTGTGTTTTTCTTGAGGCTGTATCTAAACATGCTTGGTAACTAGTAGAATTTCTCATGGGTTATATTTTAAGTAATACATTGTTCTGAGGGACAGTTACAAAATTATTTTAAGAAATAAGTGTATGCAGGGTCTGAAAAACCATTAGCATTGAGCTTCCGCCTTGCAAGGGGCCTACCCACTAGCTAGCTGTCCAGCTTCAGACAGGTCTGGCATGGACCACGTGGTGGTGACCATTGCGTAACTTCCCTCAGCTTTTAAAGGCAATTCCCTCCGCTCCTTCTTCCCACTTTTCTGATCATCTTTCCTATGCTGCCATGGAGCAAATGGACAGTGGCTTTCTGTCCTTCTCTTTGAAACAATAATTTTCTCTCCCATCTCATTAATTCTGGGTAATGAGCATAGCTTCAAGGGCAAGAACCATGAAAAAGGAAGGGGTGGATGGATCTACGTAAAGTTTGAAACTTTCGTACACAAAAACCCATAACGGGAGCCTGGTGGCTCAGTGGGTTAAGCCTCTGCCTTGGGCTCAGGTCATGATCTCGGGGTCCTGGGATCGAGCCCTGCATTGGGCTCTCTGCTCAGCAGGGAGCCTGTTCCCCTGTCTCTCTCTGCCTGCCTCTCTGCCTACTTGTGATCTCTGTCAAATAAATAAATAAAATATTTTTTAAAAACATAAGAAACACTAAAAGACAAAGGACTAAAGGGGCAAATGAATTGCAAGATGTATGACACAGATTAATAAAATTAAATTTTTTTGTGTAGATGTACAAAGAAAAGATGGACACCTTAATGTTAAAAATGGGTCAAAGTTTTAAAAGGGACAATTCACAAAAGAAGAAAAATACAAGTGAATAATAAGGACATGAAAAAGTAATCGATTTAGTAATAAATCAAAAAAGCATGTTTTAACATAGATTTTCATCTTTCATTTAAAAAAAATTAAAATATACAGTGTTATGATGGTGGAAACAGACTCCCTTGTGCATGGCCAGAAGAAATGCAGACAGGTGTAGAATTTCTGGTGCAAAATTTGCCAGTGGGAATCACAAGCATCAAAAATATTGATATTTTGACCAAACAAGTCCACAACAATGATTTTATTTTCTGGAGATAAGGAAAGACTTACAAGACTTGCCTATAAGTGTATATACTGTAGTATTTTTTTACAAGTCAAAAGTGGAAGTGATTTAAACATGCCAGAGGAGGAAATTGGTTAAACAAATCATGATGTGGACAAACTGAATATGG
Source organism: Mustela putorius furo (assembly GCF_011764305.1). Lineage (NCBI taxonomy): Eukaryota > Metazoa > Chordata > Mammalia > Carnivora > Mustelidae > Mustela > Mustela putorius. Next base: position 5,142,034 of record NW_025421424.1, read on the forward strand.
GGGGGGGGGGTCACAATAAACAGTATGAGCCCATTTCTGCTTCTCAAAGAGCATGTTGGGTTTGTGTTCTGGAAGGCTGTCCAGCAGGGGTTGGTCCCTCTGTGGGGTGATCACAGCTATTTTCTGTTGAACTTGATTGTTGCTGCTCTTCTAGTATTTCTAACTTGAACAGGTACCGCTTTTCCATGGAAATTGCTTTACACTTTGATTCTCAAGTGGAAGTTCCAGCACTGTGGGTGGGCGCAGTCCCTGTCTTTAAATGAGAGGTTCTGGGAAAACCTGGCTGGTGACTCATCCCAGTTTCTCCTTCACCACCCTTGCTGACATCTGGGCTTTATCCTGTTCTGAATTCATGGACCCTTTTTCTCACCCAACTGATGCTCCCGAGGAAATGGACTAAAGGGAAGGCAGGAAGAAGTGGAGCAGGAGGAGGAAAAAAAAACAAAACATTCTCAAAGGTTTCTTTAGGACCAGCTCCTATCTCTGACCGGGGACATGCCTCCGACCCTGACCCCCACCACCCTCACTCCAAGTCAAGGGAACACACTAGTGAGATCCAGGCTGTGCTGATTCTGTGGCAGTTCACACCCAGGTAAACATCATCAGTTGTCAGATTTTAGAGCAGAAGGAAACTCAGGGAGGGATCTGGCCTCCACATTTCAGTGGAGGGGCTTGAGTCCAGGAGGTCCAGTACAACAGCCAAATCCCCAGCCTCTGGGACACTGTCTGCTGCCTACTGAGACCTCAAGGTCACCTTGGCCTCCCTTGACTAAGAAAGCACTAAGTTTGGTCCTGCCTTCCTTCAAGACCTCCATCTCCTCCCTTTGGTGCTTCCCACAGGCCCATCTTCATACCTTCCCGCAAGCTCAGGGGAGAAGCGTGAGAGAGGAGGCCACATGTAGTATTTGCTCCTAAAACCCAAGGATGCCATGTCTTCAGGAGTGATCCGGAAGGCCACACCCCGAGTCTGTTGGCAGCCCGGACCAGTCCGTGTCAGCTGGGTTGTATCCGGACAGTCACGTCAGAACCAGTGTCCGCATCAGCAGTACAGGCACTGAGTGCGGCATTCTCGAAAAGGTGGCCCCTCAAGCATATTCATGCTGGGGGACCCCCCTTCTCTGAGAGCCTCCTCCTCCTCCTAAGTCTTACCTCCTCCGGGGTGAAAACTGAATTTTCTTATCTTTTTGTGTCTCCCGCCCACACAGCAGGGAGGACAGAATCAGCCCACGGAAACTGTCTCTGTGTGAAGTCTGGGTTCCTGAGATGAGCGTCACCAGCTTGGAAGTCCCCCGGAGGGTAAAGGCTTCTGAGAGCAAGGGTACCGACGGCCGGTGGCCAACCGTGTAATCACGTGATTGTAGAGAAGCAGCTCTCAGCCACACGGACCCAGCCCACCCCCTACCAGACACACGGATCCAAGCATGCAGCTCATGCCGCTGAACCTCAGTTTCCACGTTTGCAAGAGAGGACAAAGGCTTCCTTCTCCAGTTCGTTTTGAAAGTCAAGTGAGGTGACATGTTGGGCATCCAGGACGGTGCCTGGCCCCAGAGAGACCCTCAACAGCCGGCAGCTTTCTTGTTTGCCACCTCATTCCTCGCAGAGGGGCCTACTCAAGTGAAGAAGCCAGGGGCCAAACTCGAGAAGGTTCACCTTCAGAAATAAGCCCGGAAAAGCCTGAGGCTCTCGGGGCCTCTGAACACTCATCAGCAAGCAAGTCGGGCATTTTTAGGCCAGCAGGAACTAGGAAATTTGATGAGGGTCCTTAGGCCTGGGTTGCTTGCCTCTTTGGCTTTTGACTTTTGTACCTTTCCGTCCCCGATTCTTCCTCAGGGTTGTTTGGCTAGAAGGCCTGGGAGTCTGTGATCTAAGGAGCTGTGAGGCAGAGCACCTCTGGGCTGCCAGGCTGGGACACAAGGACACAAGAGAACACACTGGGAACACAATGACACAAGGAGGAATAGAGACGATAGACTGAGGCCTGTCCTGAAGCCGGGTGCAGGAGCACAGAGGGGGGGGCGGAGGTCAGGTTGGGGCTCAGAGCGGCCTACGTGGCTGGAAGCCCAGGCGGGCACTCTAACACACAGCAAGAGCCCAATAATTGCTGGTTGTGGAAACAACTGAACAGAGAAGGTGAAGAAAGGGTTGGTGCAACAGAATTCCAGCTGGAAGACCCACGGGTAAGATTTGCTTTGGAAATTTTCCCACTTGCCACCTGTGTGGTCTCCAGGGTGCGAGCCTGGGTCCCGTCTCAAACGGTGCAGTGAGGGAGGCAGCATCCCTCTGCCTGCTCGACTTAGATCAAAAGGTCGTGGTGAGGGCCAGATCAAGTGACCGGTGAGAAGGCTACACTGCACCCTGGAAGGGTAGGGACAGTGCCAGACTGGTGGGAGTGGCCATGAGAAACGGGCGGGGAGACCAGTCAGGGCAGGTTTCTGCGATCCAGTTCAGCCTTGGCAGGATCCCACAACGGGAGAGAGGCTAATTGCTTCAGGGTCAGCTGCAGAAAAGAGAACCATCACTTCAGGGCAACCCAGGAAATCCATCCCCTTCCGGCAGCTTCTAGGGCTGCCCGGTTTCTAAGGACCTCGGAGCAAAGTCTCTGCCTGTTTCTGCCACCCTCTGGCCAGAAGCTGAACTGCACCCTTGCTAATTTCTCTACCGATGCTTAGAACACCTCACCTTTGCCAACAGTGTGTATTTGCATAGTGTTTTCAGGTTATACGCATTTCCACCCTCAAAAATGACATTCTGTTGTTTTTGCAAAATATCTTTGCAGTATAAGCATTTTTGTAGTTGAGCAAACTAAAGCTTGGAGAAGCTAAATGAATTTCTGGGGAGACTCAGCCGGGAGATGAGTCCAGAGTCTCTAAGACCTGTGTTCTTTATACTGTCACCAGGGTTGGGTCATTTAGCTCTGCCACTACTCTTGCCGGTCTGAGTCTGAGCATGGTGTTCTCCCGACCTCCCCTCCCACTCCTTCCCTCCACCGTGGCCTCCAACTCCCCATACCCCATCTATATCTGAGGCTGCACAGGGGCGAGGGGTGACGTATGCAGCCCCCTTCTCACGGGGACCTCTGTTAGGGGAGGGAGGAGACAGGCTCCCAGGAAGCCAGGTACCCTTGAGCAGAACCCCAGACTGGTTCAGGTGGAATTCCCAGCTCAAAGGCGCTCCAGCTGGGAGAGGTGGTGCCCGAGCTGGACCTTCAGACACCGGCAGGATACAAGGTTTTTAAGAGGTCAGTGAAAGACAAGGAGGCACAGGGCTCAGCGGGCGGGCAGCTCAGACCCCAGGGAGCTTCTGGTGGAACTGGGTCCCTTCAGTTTGGTAGGGGAGAGAGGCAGGCAGGGCGGCTGCAGAGAAGGATGAAACTCACTATTTTCTAAAGGCTGTGGGTTCTTCCTATCTTTCACTTACTCACTTGAGAACAAGGACTGTGACAGGCATGGATTTGTTTGTTTCTAAGGATAGCAGCAAAACCGACACTTTGTTTCATAGTATTCGTGTGTTTTTTCCGTGAGTATTTATTGACAGGCTGCTGTCCTTGTAGCAGGCCCTCCCAGGCCCTGGGGGCCCCGTGGACTCATCGAGCTCACCCTCATAGGGGCACAGATAACTCAACAACATGGACAAGTAATAGCGAAGTATTTGGGACAACGGGAGGAAAACGAGGTAAGCAAGGGGAGTGGAGGCCCACTGGGGCCTTTGGTCTTTGAGGGAGGACAGCCACATAGGTGGTGGCGAGTGAAGACTGAAAGGACCTAAGAGGCGGTCGAGGTGGACTATGGGGGAGGAGTCCTCTCGAGCCTGTGGGCAGAAGCCATGCCTGGTGTGGGGGGGGGTGGCAGGGAGGAGTAAGTGGGGAGAACAGGGAGGGGCAGGCAGGCCGGAGGGATGGGAAGTCACGGCGGGGGCGGGGCGGTGGTGGGGGGCAGGTTTTCAATGCTGCCTGCCTTGCAGTCTGGTTCTTTCTGCTGAGTTAAAAGCAAGGGAAAAGGAAGCCTCTTTGCAGTCTACTCTAGATTTGACTGTGGAAGGGGAGGTGAGGCCGGTGGGGTGCGGAGTGGGTCCTGGGGTGCATAGCGAGCCACCACAACCATAGTGGAATAAAACCACCACCACCCTATCATGCTTGCAGAACTGTGAGCATGACTCTTCCTTGCCCTGTCCTGCCCTGCCATATCTGCAGCCCCACCAGTGAGATCCAATGTACCACGGTGATACTGGTGACTTTTTTGGTAGGCTCAACGCCTGCACAGAGAAGGCTGGGAGACCCTGGACCGCAGCGCCCCACGTGGCCTCTGCATGGGCCTGGGCTCCTCATGGTGTGGGGGGCTCCTTCTCAGAAGGAATGTCCCAGGAGTGGGCCAGCAGAGAGCCAGGGTTCCAAGAGGAGCCGGCACACCTGCCCAGCTTTTTGTGACTTAGCTTCAGGAGTCTTGTAGCGCCACACTGAAGTATGATTATGCTATATCTGTCTTTGTTGGGCTCTCTTAGCATCACGTCCTCACGTTTCATCCATCCTGTTACAAATGGCACAATTTTGTTCTTTTTCATAGCTCAGTAATATTCCATGGTGTATATCAACCATTCATCAATGAAAGAACCTTTTTTTTCCATGTATGGCTAGTGTAAGTAGTGCTGGGATGGACATGGAGTGCCTATATCCCTTCGAGACAGTGATTTTATTTCTTTCACATATATCCCCACAAGTGGGATTACTGAATCGCATGGTAGTTTTTTTTTTTAATGTTTTGAGGAAATTCCATGCTGTTTTCTAGAATGGCTGTGCCATCATGTCAAGCGTTCTTATGACTGAAAACAAAGGGACACAAGAATACTGTAGAAAGTGTTGGATACGTCTGTTCCCTTGATCACGGGGATGGGGGGTCACAGGTGTTGGCATACGTCCAAACTCAACAAATTGTGTACATTAAGTATGCACCATTCTTCGGATACCAATTATACATTAATTTTTTAAACAACAAAAACAAGAACAACAAAGGGGGTCTCCAGAAGGTCCCTGGAAAGAGGGCTGCCTCTGAGGCCTCCGCCCCCCTATGGGTTTTGTCTGTAAACTTACAACTAATCCATCCTCCCTCCCCGCAGGGGGCTGGGGCAGGGGTGGGTACCAACACGTGCCAAGCGTGTATTAATAAACTCTGAACCATATTGGCAGCTTTGTGGTTTGCTGCAGCCTTTTGCAGCCTGGAAAGCGTTTTCCAATGAGAAACCCCTGCTGTTTTATCTATTACATGTGAAACTGAGTAAGTCTCCACATGTCCACTGGGGGTTGGCAAGTAACATCAGAGTGTGCAGCGAGGGGAAAGGAATTAAAAAGGGAGCTAATGTTGTCCTTGGGGAATAGCTGGGGAAGGGGAAAGCCACTCTGGAAGAGGATTGCGGAGCGAGATTTTGCCATGTATTATGGCCACTCAAGGCAGGAGAACATGTCTTTGTCCTCGTTCCCAACATGTCAAAGGCAGCTGCAAAGAGTGTGGTGCCATGGGCTGACTTACAGAGGGAATTTTTTTTTTTTTTTTTAAATCTCACAAGGCAGATTTGATTTCCTGAGAGCCATATGCTTGCTTTTTTTTTCCTCCAAAAGTCCACAATCTCATGTGGGAAAAATTCGGTTTTATTGGCTTTCAGAGAAGAGGGAATTGGAAATGTTAGATAAATAGAGACCACATGGCCCAGAATTTCACAGCCTTCCCCCAAGTCTGTGGGTGGGTGGGTGTTAGGAAGTTGCAGATCTGTGGACAGAAGGGCACAACTGAAACATGCAAGGAAACAGGAAGTGTGAGATCTGGTCTCTGCTCTGTTGTTGAACACCTCAAAACCCCACTTTGCCTGGGGGCAAGGAAGAGATTTGCCCCCTTTATTGGGCAAAGACCAATGTGAGCCTGGTGTGAGCCTTGGGACTCAAAAGGGACTGTCAGGGGCCAGGAATCATTATTATAGGAGATGTAACTTACAATCTGACCAACGCTAAGGTATTCATTTGTCCGCTTTTAGAGCAAATACTGTTTAAAGACTGTGTTAGGATACTTTGTCTGCAAGGTGCACAAAAGCAACTGAAAAATACCTTACTCAAAGTATTTGAAGGGGGTCAAATAAGTGATTAAATAAATAAGTCATGGGAATGTAATATACAGCATGGTGACCAGAGTTAATAACACTGAATTGCATATTTGAGAGATGCAAAGACTAGATCTTCAAAATCCTCACCATGAGAAAAAAAACAAAGCCTTGCATAACCGTGCAGAGCAATGGATGTGGCCAGGCTTATGGTGGTGAGCATTTTGCACAACTGAATCATTATGTTGTCCGCGTGAAACTAATACAATGTTATATGTCAATTATACCTCAATAAAAAATATTTTTTAAAAAGCTAGACATAAAGTTACCATATGATCTAGCAATTCCACTCTTGGGCTTGTACCTTAGAGAATTGAAAACACGTGTCCACACAAAAACAGCAAACGTCATGCTTAGTGGTGAAATATTGAGCATGTTCCCTAAAAAAAAGAAAAGAAAGAAAAGACTTTCTTTCTTAGGGAGATGATTAGCTCTTGCATTCATCCAGTCAGTCAGTCTGTAAGCTGACAGCACTTTTTTGAGTATCCGCTAGGTGCTAGTTGCTGTTCTAAGAATTCCATCAAAATGGCCCCCATTTCTCATAGGATGTATATTCTAATGGGGGAGATACAGATAAGAATAGCCACGTGAATGTATACATTTTCAGGTGGTGCTAAGTGCTATAAAGAAAAATAAAGCAAGACCCGGGGATACAGAGTGATGGGGAAGTGCCATTTTAAAGCTGAAGGTCAGGGATGGCCTAACTGAATAGGCAACAGCTGAGTAGAGAGTCCTGAAGGAAAGGAATACATCATGCAATGGTCTGAGAAAGAGCGTTTCTGACAGCAAGTGCAAAGGCCCTGAGGTAGGAGTTAAAGGGTTAGTGAGGATGGAGTGGGCTAAGCTGGGGTGCGGGTGGTAAGAGATGAGGTCTGAGGGGAACAAGCATGTCAGGAAGGGCCTGAGAGACAAGCTAAGGATCTTGGGATTGAATGGAGAGTTTTAGGGGTTTCTGAGCATAGCACTGGTATTACCTGACTCCGGATTTTAATAGGGTCTCTGGCTACATAAAGGATAGGACTGGAGGCCCTGTGAGGGCTGTGGTGATGGTCTGAGCCAGAGGACCAGGAAAACATCAGCAGATACACAAGAAAGGGTTGCATTAAGTGTTCATCCCAAAGGCCGTGCCAGTGGGATTTGCTTCTGGGTCGTGTGGGTATACGATAAAGGTCTAGGAGCAGTTCAGGCACAGCTGAGTCTGTGAGCTCAGATAACAAAATTGGGACTTTGTCTTCTGTAGCTCTTGGCTCTGCTTTTTCTGTACTGTCTTCATTTTCAGGTGGGTTCTTCCACCTTTTAAACAGCCACCGGCACCTCATGGCCCGCTTGTGGAACCTTTCTCAGAAGAGCAAGGAAGCTTTTCATTCCAGAAGTCTTGAATAAGTGTCCCTCTCTTGGCTCATTGGTCTGAACAGTGTCATGTACTCACCGCTGAACCAGTGAGAATAGCCAGGAGATGGAGCTACCTGGACTGGGCTGGGCCTGAGCCACATACTCTATTCCTAGAGTGCTGGGGAGCACTGGCTTCCCTTCAGCATCTGGGGAGACACAGATAATGGAAAGAAAACCAAGAGTGATCATTGAGAGAAGGGGACTGGATGTGGCTGACCGCTAGGGTCCACTGCCTTCTAGGAGAATTTAACAGGGCATCCAGTGTGAAGGGAAAGGGGTGCATATCAACAACCCAAGTCCGTGAACTATCACAGATGGAGGCTGAGTGCGAAGAGAGGTGGGAGATATTTCTAGAATAGTTTCGACAATGATGCCACTAGAAATGGGGACCGTGGGATCCAAAGCACGTTTCCATTGCAAAGGGGTGAAGTGACAAGTTAGAGAGGGAGATGGGAGAGAGAGAGACCCATAAATGGCTAACCCCAAGTCAAGGCAGAATGAAATCGATATTAAATAAGAAGAATAAGCAAAATACACAGGAGAAGCTCTCATTGTGATGCCTGTGGGTCAGAGATGGAGAGACAGACAATAGACAGGTAGACATTTAGATCGGACTCTCGGCCGCCCAGGAGTGGCATTTCACTGTCACTGGTAATGAGCACTTAATTACCCTCGGCCATGACCCCACGAGGTGTGGAGCACCGTTTCAGCTGTTAGCTTCGCCATCGGTTTGTGTACCAGAGCTGCTAATAGGGAGCCCATCTGACTGTGCCTGTTCCCTCTTCCTTCTTGCCCCGGGCACAACCTTCTGTTCCAGCAGGGAGAGAGCCAGGGGAAGAATGATCTGTCACGGAGGGGCAAAGAGCGCTTGGTTTGGCTGCAGAGGGAGGACTGGAGAAAGCTGGATGGTTTTCAGGGAAGAAGCGTGTGGCCAAGGGGGGAGCCCCCCCCCCATAATTAAAGACCAGCCCAGCACTTCTTCTAGAGAAGAAACAAAATGCAATCAGTACAACTTCCCCAAAGACTGCTGGGAAGCTCCGGAGAAAGAAATACTCTCCTGTCTGTGGAGAAAAAAAAAGAGAGAGAATTAAACAAGAATATGCCGCATCAGTTAAAGCTTCCCAGGAAAAGATAAGAGTAGCGAAAAAAAAAAATCAGAATTGGATCACACCAGCCAAAGCAATTAAGGAGAATAAGATGTGCTTTTACAAATATCAGGGGAAAGGAGATTATAGAGAGGAAATAAGACTTAATAAATGCAGAGGACCATGAAATTAATGATGACCACAAACGGTTGAGATACCCAATTCATTCTTTGTTAGCCTTTAACTAGGAAAACAAAGAAAAGAAATGGAGCAATTACAAAGTGAGGACACCTGGAGGAAAGAGTTGGGTAGATGCTGGCAGGGAGGAGGGGTCTCCCGCCGTGCTTCTGAAACTTCACGGGCACCTTCCTGTGACCCACTACTCGGGCATGGGGCTCGTGGTGCTGTCCAGCCCTGTGCTCACGCCGAGCTGTCCAGCGTGAGGCCCCATTTCCCGAGTTTCACGAATTGACAGAGCTGACAAAGAAAGGAGAGGCAGCAGAGGGAGATGAGAAGGACAGAGGCACCCTTGGCCATGGTGAGTCTGGAACCATGGGCGTGGCCCCAAACAAAACCCCATGGAGCTGGCCTGGTCTTCAGCACAGAACTTCCTGCCATCCTTCCCTGTCCCACTCCCTCCCTCTTCTTCGGAGCTGACCATTCCGTGGTCAGGGCACAGCTATTGGCTTATTCCCTGGGAAGGGCTCGCCCATGAAGTTGCCATGTTTTTGAGAAATTGGAGGAGCTGCCGAGAGGCTGGAGCGTGTTCAGCATATCAGAGTGGCTCGTCCTTTTTTGCTCAGGTGAGGAGATCAAGTTGATTTGTAGGGCTCGCTACCGGAAGTCCTGACTGATACAGTCAGGTATGGTGACAGGCCCTGGGGATAAAGCTGTGAAGATAAGGGTGTTGCTCTCAAAGAGCTCACAGCCCAGTAATGGCAGCCTCATAGCAGCAGAGCTTTGCAAGATGATGTGGGAGACACCATGATGGTGGATGTAAGGACAAGGTGTCCGGACAGCTCAGAGGATGAGGAAGCCACTCTGCAAGGGGAGGCCAGTGAAGGCTTCTAAGAGTCTCCTGTGCTTGCTTCTGCTGAATGACTAGGATTTTGACAAGAGGCCAAGGAGCGCATTTCAGACAGTAGAACCCCATGGGCCAAGGCCAAGAGGCACCAGTAGTGTGTGGCACCTGGTACATAATTCATTCCCTTTCCTTTCTAAATCTTTCCACCATCTCCACCCTCTGAAGCCTAGTATTCTTTTGTAAGTCAGATGTTTCTTGCTAGAGAGAGTTTTAGGAATAGATTGAACTGTTGGCTAAACTCAAGTGTTAGGGACCCTCTCACCTCCTGTACTTGCCTTACAAAGAAGACTGAAATGTGAGGACAAGGTTAACCAAGCAATAGACCTTCTGACTTGGTAGTTACAGAGGTTTGGGGGTGGTGGGGGAGGAGACCCAAGGGCTGGAGTGTCGTATATTGATGACCACCTCCAGGGTCCATGTGCTTCTTAAGGCTCTGAGAACCTCTGGAAGAACAAAGTAGCTCACACAGCTTCTGTTCATTCATTCATTCAGGGGGTTCCATGCCAAGCACACAGGCATGGCTGCCACCAGGCTGGAGAGGAAGTCATCGCAGAAACAGAGGGACACCCGTGAATGGGAGAAGTTTTGGGGAGGAGAGGTGTGGGCGCTGGGCCTGCCCCTGGGACACGATCTGGTCAGGAAGGTAAGAGAGGCCTCCCTGAGGAAGCACCAGTGACCTAGGATGGGATGGGCCAGTGAGCCTTTACTGGGCCGAGAGGGTGGAAGAGCATTTGCCCAAGACAGAGACAAGAACAGGGCAAACGCCCTATATGTGGGGAGGACTCGTGGGTAAAAGAAGGTCAGTGTGAGTGGCTTGAGAGGACAAGAGCTGGGATGGGGGCAGGAAGTCAGACAGAACTGGGGAAGCACACAGGTGCCTGGACAGGTGGGGCTGAGGCCAAGGTCCTTCATCCCAGCAGCAGTGTGAACAGTGGGGAGACGGAGGGGCCCGGATTTGCATCAGCACATTGGAGGGAGCCCGTGTGGCCTGGGTGCAGGTTCCGATGACAGATGGGGGAGGGGCTTGGAGGACAAAGAGGTCGTGAAGATGGATGGGAAGTGGGCAGGAGGACTGAGTATAGTGGGGTGGGGTGTGGGTACAGAGAGGGTCACAAATCTGGATGGGGAGAGGTGCCATTAACCAAGATGAGGACCCTTAGAGAGGATGCATGGCTCTATCAGCCTGGGCTGCCCTTGCTCTTGCGTGTGGACCTCCCCAAGGACAATCTGGAGGTCCTAGCACTGCCCCCATCACCCTGACAGGGCTCTAGACATTTACTCCGATCATCTAGAGGCCACATCGCCTCCTTCCTCCCCAGTGGAGGGGAGCAGCACCGTGAAAGGACAATAAGACCTTGATGTTGCAACTGTTACTGTCATTCTACATTGCTTTTTGCCAACTGCCTTTCTTCCCCCTCCCTTTGGTGGAAAGGGAAGAGGCTAATGATGAAGACAAAAGACCTAAAAAGGAGCTATTGACTTGGTAAAACATACTGAAGAGTTACAGGATCAATCAATCATACAGTGTTGGAATTGAAAGGAAACTTAGTTAAAAAAAAAAAAAGGAAAGAAAGAAAGAAAGAAAATCTCTTCCAAAGCAACTTTGACAGCTGTTAAAACACCCCCTGCTTCAGTGTTTCCAATCCCTGGGAGCAAACTGTCTCAAAAAGCAGCCGGTTCCATTGTCAGAGGGCTCTGATAGCAGGAGATAGGCTTTTCTCGTATTGAGTCAGAATTGATCTCGGAGCAACCTCCACACAGCTGTCCTGGTGCCATTCTCTGGAGGCAGAGCAGGTCAACGTCCCTTTTAAAACGTGGTGCCCAGCAAGCGACACGAGACTCCAAATGTGGTCTGATTCAGTTCTAAGCCCTGTGGGGAATTTAGAGGGGGAAAAAAATAGAGACACCGAGTTAACCAGCTTTAAAAAGTGACCGTCACAGAAAGGCCCGTGAGTGGAACCTTAGAATCCTAAACTAAAGGGAGCCTTTGAAAATCCCTAGCCAGCCCCTTCCCTCGAAGAGGAGGAGAAAAAAAATCACACATAAACCCGCCCAACCCAGAGAAGCTGACCTATTTTTTAAGATCTCAAAAAGCAAGAGTTCCGTGGCTGTTTACTGCAGAGGGATTTCTTACCAATCCATCATTGTAAAATATTTTCAAATCGGTGTTTTCTAGTAGACTAATTTGTTTTTACGTTTTCCCTCTCTCTTGCTATTATCTCTCCTACCACATAAATTGTCTTCCTAATGAAGCCGCTTATTGTATCGTATTGCGGGAGTGCATGTGTTTCTGCTCCTGTGTGTTTCAGTTTCTACTGCATTAATTAACCACACTTCCTCTATTATTTCCCTCTTTTTTGTATGGGACCCATGCTATTTATCCTTACATTATTGCATAATGCTTTGGGCAATGGATATGTTCTCAGAATCGTGTGCAAATCTAATCTTTGCAAATGGAGTCTCTTCGGTTGAGAAGTGCCTTCCAAATGCATTTCCAGTGCTCTGTTGAGAGCCTCTCTGTGGGAGGCGGCAGGGCAGGACCGGGGAAACACGGTGCCTTTGGAGCTAGACATCCCGGTCCACCCGGTGCCTTTGGAGCTAGACATCCCGGTCCACCACTTGGTGGACTGGTTGGACCACCTGTCTGAGTCTCGGTTTCTAATATGTGAAATGGGCATAGTCATTCCGCCTTAAAATGTTATAGAAAAGAAATCCGCCAAGCAAAAAGTCCTGGAACCCTAGGAAACAGATGTGTCTTCCTCTCTTTCAAGCAAAGGATCCATTTTTAAAGTCAATCATCTTTCCAAAGTTTATTTTACTCCTCTAGATGTTTCTGATCACTCGTTCTTCAAGCAGGATATAAGCATGTATCAGTTTCACTCTCTGACTTTGGAAGCTTTCTACTAAACGAATTCCTGTGTTCCCCACTCCTGCGCGCCACCTTGCTCTGGATACCCCTCCTCATCTGGTCCGGAACAGAGGTTCATCTGCAGGTGCTCTGGGCTGCCTTGCCACGTGCCTGCTTTCATCCACTGTGTATGGGTTCTCGAAACTCCTGTCTTTCTCACTTACACATACATCTCTCCTGAATATCTTCACCTGCCCATTTCCATGGTATCTGCATTTCTGTGGTTCTCCCAGAGATTTTCTCCAGAAAGGCAGAATTCTGCATGCACTCAAATCACCCACCCTCCTGCCTGATTTTGAGCTCTTTGAGAGAACGTGTCCTGACTTTGAGCCAAGCAAGTGTGAAAGCAAATGGCCAGTGATGCTCATTGAGAAGTTCTTTGGGATTCCATTTGTCATCTGTAAAATGAGGAAATACAATGATATCAGCGTTTTCCAGGCTTGAGTTCCCAGTCCTTAAAGACTCACTAGTGGGAAAAATGGAGAAGTAGGGTCAACAAGACTCGTGTTTTTAAAGGCCCAAGAGTATCCAGTAGAGGCTGCACCGGCTAACGCAAACAGTGTGTGTGTATCTATCTGGCTGGAACGATACCTGTGTGGTATCACAGGTAAAATCACGTCACTCAGCATGTCCATCCGTCAGGATTCTTGGTTACAAAGAGTAGAAACCAAGTCTGATTGACTTGGGCAAAGAACAAGCGCATTGGAATGATGTCAGCTGGCTCCGGAAGAAAGAGAAAAGCAGGAGGGCCAGCCAGGCTCTGGAAAGGGGCCGTTAGCAGGGAAAGCTGAGTGATGGGGTGCTCAGCTGGGGTCACCCCACAGCAGCAGCCCGGGGGGAGCGCCGCTGGACACTAGACTCTGAGCCCCTGGAACCAGCTCTCTAGGGCACAGGGTGTTGCTGCCCTGAGGAATGAATTCCAAATTATGGCTGCTGCTCTGGGCCGCTCACTCTGGATGCCAGGCCCTGCGTCAGACCATCCTGTTGGCTCATCTTCAGCTTTCTGTGCACATGTCCAGCTCATGACAGGGACAGCAAGTGGCAGGTCCTCAGAAACTCTATTGTGTTAGGAGAATTCCCCACACAGAGAAAGAGGACCACCAGCTGGACAGGCCCGCAGCAGGACAAAAGTCCATTATGGTTGTGAAATGTTTCTTATGATGAGTAAGCCAATTATGACTGAATCGGTGGTGGATGAGGAGAGCGTATTTTGAAATATGGGATTGAGAGAAGAAAAAATAGCAAACAGGCTTGATGATTAAAAAAAAAAAAAAGATTGGCCGGAATATATGGTTTCTAATGTTGCAGGGGGTTTAGGTGCCCCCTGCAGGCAGAATGAGGAAACTGATCTCAACCTTTCATTAAACACATGCCACAGAAACCTGACTTGTAGAATTAATCCTCGCTCAGGAAGAGTCACAGCCCGTATTCGCTTCTGCCACATATAAGAAAATAAAAGGAATAATGGCATAAACATGATACAAAATTTTCTTGTATACAAGAGAGAAGTCTGGTACCAAGCTTGTGTGGTGGTTTTACAGTGTACGTGAACCCAGGCCTCATCTTTAGTCTTCAGGGTTTTCATTCACAAGGACAGCTCCTCAAGGCTGCTGGAGCTCCAGCCATCATGTCTGCATTCTAGGTAGGAAGTAGTAGGAAGGGTGAATGGACAAGGGACAGGGGGCATGTACACACACTGCCTGATGCCTCTAAAGACTTCCTGAAAATCACAGTTAATGTGTCTGCTTACACCTTATTGACTACCCCTAACTGCAGGACAGCCTGGGAAACAGGTGGTCACACCGCCACAAAGACCGAGTGAGCAACTAGCAACTTTGCCCTTCAAAGAGGACCAGAGGGAGTCAAAGATGTGGTTTGTGGCCTCTGCCCCCCCCCCCATCGCTCGCCCTAGTCCAATTTATGTGGAATCATGTGAAAACAGCACAGAGGCCTTAGGAATGACCTTTTTAAAATATCCAGAAGGTGGGTTTGGGTCCCGTGAGGATATCCCAGAGAATAACAAACACAATAAGCAGGTCCTGAGCGTCTATCTTCTGGCAGGACCTGTGTGCAGGGCTCTATCTCCCCTCTCACCTCATTCTCGGAGCTACTCCACAAATGACCACAACTGTGCCCAGCCTGCAAATGAGGAAGTGAACGATAAGTGGCAGTAAGTATCTGGCCTGGTCACCAATCGGAAAGCGGGAAGCCTGCTTTGAAACCTGGGTCTGACTCCTGAGCCGATGTTCCTAACCAACACACTGCAGCTTGCTGTCCCATACCGTGCTCACTGGCCACCAGTGTTCATGTACGTTTAGATACAGGGTCATTAGAATAGAATGTGGGTTTTTTTTTTTTTTTTAAAGACCTCATTTATTTACTTGAGGCAGAGAGCGCATGAGCAGGGTGGAGGGGCAGAGGGAGAGAGAGAGAATCCTGAGCAGACATCCCACTGAGCAGGGAGCCCGAGGCAGGACTCGATCCCAGAACCCCAGGGATCATGACCTGAGCAGAAGACAGACACTTAACTGACTGAGCCCCCCAGGTGCCCCTAGAATGTGGTTTGATGGCCCAGTGACACTAACTACCTTTCAAGTGCTCAGTAGCCACGCGTGAGGGATAGTGTCCATCCTACTGAACCGTGAAGATACACGACATTTGCAAGTGCACAGAAAGTTCTGTTGGACAAGCCTGGGCTGCAGGAATGGATTGTTTCTGGCTTCCATTCCTCCTCATCAATGAGGCGAGGAGATATTCTCTTCCTTCCCGCAGCCTCCTTTTGGGCTCCCCAGTTGCTCTGTCTTGTCACCCTGCACAACGCGCCGTGAAAAGAAGCGGAAGGAATTCTGAGAAAGAGAATATGCAGAAAGTTGGAAAAGCGGCTGCTTGCGATGTTTCTGCTGCCTGGAACTCTGCAGGCCAAGTCCGTTTGTCTCACGGGGTGCCCGCTAGACTGGCGGGAAAGCCTGAGCACCTCGCTGCAGCCCCCTTGTCTTTCCATTTCTCTCTTCGGCTTTTCTTCCCTCCTTCTCCCATTTCAACTTTTGAAAAAGAGCTCTCAGCTGCTGCAAAGTCAGTGTTCAGAGCACATTTGCATCTTTTCTCAGTTGCTGCCTTAATTACACATAATAAAGGTATTTAGTTAGAGAAGAATAGCTGATGAGCCTGAACTATAATAAAAAGGGCTTTTGCCAAAAGCCATTTCCTTTGTCAAGAGAGAACTTGCTCAAAGGCAGTGGGAAGCCGTGATTCATTCTTACACCACAAGCGTTACTATAAGAAATTCGGTTCCTGGGGAGTGGCTGTCGCCCAGACTTTCAACAGTGACACAGCCCTCAGTCACGTTCTGCGCCCGCCACCACTGCCTTGACCAGGGACCAGGGCACGGACGACAGGACAAGACGGGCTCCGCAGGACTGGTGCCGCAGGGTCTGCAAACGTGGCCAACTGACCACCCGTTTTGGTACAAGAAGCCGTGTTGGCACGTGGCCGTGCTCATTCATTTACATATTGTTTATGGCTGCTTTGCCCAACAGCGGCAGGGCTGAGTAGCTGCAGCAGAAGCCACGTGGGCAGGAAAGCCTAAAATACTGTCTGACCCTTTCCCCAGCCCTTGGCTTCTTCAGAAGGCAGGAGTGGGAGTCCACGAGAGGTCGTGGTCCTTCCTATCCCGTTTGGGGCTCTGTCTAGGAGGGTCCGCAACCCCCCTGCCCTCCCACCTGGTCCAGGACAGCATCATCTCGCCCCTGCAGGACGGCTCTAGACACTTCCAGACACTTCTGCCTACTTGTGCCCTCCCACCCCGACCCCGGCCTTGGCAGTCTTGGTCTCTACTCTGCGGCCAGAGCACCCTTTGGAAATATTGCCATTTCATGCTTCAAACCCTGCCAGGGCTCCCATTTCAGAGAATAAAACCCAAAGTCCTCGGAGCGACCTGAAGGGTCCAACTTCGTCTGCTCGCCGCCCAACCTGTTACCCCCCGCCGCCCTATTCGCTTTTCCTGGCTCTTTCTGCCCCAGTCACACTGGCTTCCTCCTGCAGCCCCGAACGGCCAGGCGCTGTCCCCAGCCATGGGCAGAGGAGGCTAGCTGGCCCCCTAGGATGACCAGCCGCAGTGTGGCCTTGCTGCTGGCAGACAGCCGCCCAGCTGGGCCCCTGGCGTTCAGGGGGAGCCCCCACACTAGCTCTCGGACGTCCCTAAGGAAGGGAGCAGATCACCTGCCACCCCGGCTCCACTGCCCTGTACTGCTTTAGTTTTCTTCATAACATACCCTGCGCCCTGAGGTGGTCTTTATTTACTAGCTTACCATTCTGTGCCAGAGATGTCTGCCATCTTTCTTACTGCCCTGGAATGGAGAGGTTCCCATGCACTCCGCACAGTGTCTGCCAAGTGTCAATGTTTGATGAGTGAATGAATGAATGAATGAATGGACAGATGAGCAGTCCCAAGGGTCTTTAAGTAAAGGATCGTTTGATAGCAGAGACGCTGTGGACACCAGATGTGTGGAGCCCCTGCTCTCCTGGGGCTGTGGGCCACAGGCATCAGTGCATGGTGAGAACTGCACTACTCTGTCTCAGGGAGCCCGGGCTGCTCAGAATCTCAGGGGCCGAGCCTCAGAATTTGCTCGAGGGGCTCGGGGAAGCTTGCCAAAGGAGGCAACACCCAGGAGGGACTGGCTGTGAGAAGCAGCCAGGAGAGGTGTTCCTGGCCTAGGGGAGACCAGGAGACGTGCCGCAGCCTGGTGGGTTTGCAGAACCCTGAGCCGCTTGAGACGGTGTGAACTCAGGGAGGCAGGTGGGAAGTGGGGTAAGGGAGTACACAGAGGCCTGTGGGGCCAGGTCATGAACAGACTTGCTTGTTGTGCTAAGCCGCTTCGACTATATCCTGAAAGCGATGGGAACCAGGAGGGGGAGGGGGAAGCTGGGGAATAGCATGATCAGGGGTGCGTTTTATGAGGCTCCTCTGGCAGCATTCAGTAGATGCTGTTGGCATGGGCGTGAGATGAGTGGCCCAGTGTGGCACATACACCGAGACGTCCTAGAGGTAGTTGAGGACCCCAGTGCCTCACTTTTGGAAAACAGCACAGCCAGCGGGTCCTAGCTCTAGCCAGGGGGGACCTGGGGTGCTCTTCCCACTTTCTACCTGCCTGTGCCAGGTTGAGGAGGTGAGAGCCAGCTGAGTCTAGTTTCATAAAACCATGGGCTCCAGGAGAAGGCAGTGGTTTCAAAAAGTGGATCTCTGAGGAGCACCTGAGTCAGTTAGGCATCCAGTTCTTGATCTTCGCTCACTTAGGTCTTGCTTGATCTCAGTTCAAGCCCCATGTTGGGCTCTATGCTGGGCAGGGAGTCTATGTTTAAAAAAAAAAGTGGATCTCTGAATCCTTATTGAGCTCTGCATTCATCTTCTCTCGCTGTCCAGCAGGGGCCCTTTGGGGACAGGGGATCCTGATGGGTCACTGCCACCAACCGGTGCCTGCAAACGCACCAGGGGCCTGGGACCACCGCTGAAGGGAGGCCCAGGTCTCAGGTCCATCCTGTTGTGACTTATATGTTTCGGGTCCCGGTGCCTGACGGGGACCCAGACAGGGGACAGAGGTGGGTATAGACCATGCCGCTGCATTTCAGATGAGTATGGTTAACATTCTCCAGTCAGGCAAGGCCCAAGGAAGACTGATGTCGGTGATGGATAGCCATAGCCACCCAAATGTCAGCAGTGGGCCTTCCCAGACTCTGGTAGCTTCTATATGGCCGCATCCCCACAGCGGCAGAATCCGTGACCCCTTCATTTCCAGCATGCGGCAGAATCCGTGACCCCTTCATTTCCAGCATGCCCCAAGCTCCCCCACCCATGGGGCACTTGTGGAGGATTCCAGGAATGGGAGTAGGGGAGAATGGGGTCTCACAGGTGTGCAGACACTAACACGTGGAGCTGCACAGTGGGTAAACTCTAGGAGTCTGGCTTCTAGCAACGGGTCTCAAAAGCTGGGAGAGGAGCAAGACAACCCTTGTTTCTCCTGTGGTGTGTGCCATGAGACGTGCTGAGGCTGAAGCGGGGAGTGCGGGTGGTGGGCAGCCGGAGGGAGCTGGTGTGGTTGGAAGCATGGTAAGTGTGTGGCGGAGCGGACCGGTGCCCGTAGTTCTGTCCAGGAGAGACTCTCACAGGCCCTCTGGGGTGCTTGTTTGACAGGAGTGGCTTGGGGTTTGAGTCGGGAGCGTGGAAGGATTGGCACGCTATGCAAGTGAATAATGGTGGGGGATGGGGTACCGGGGGAGATGGGCATGAAAGAGAGCACGCGATGGAATGAGCTGGGTGTTCTAGGCGACCTATGAATCACCGGGCTCTACCTCTGAAACGAATAATACACTGTATGTTAATTAAATTGAACTGAAGTTTTAAAAAAAGAAATCTGCAAAAAAAAAAAATTAAAAATACTAAAGTGGGCAGGTGGTGACCGGTCTCCATTGAGAAGGGGGGGCGAGGATCCTTCATATCCAGCCATTCCTTGCCGTGGGGCTGGGGGCCCGTGTCTTCGATCTTCTGACTCTTTGAGAGCAGAGGGAGATCCAGATTCTTATGGGAATATCTCCTCTATGGGTCAGTTTCTCTAGGTTAGGGCTGTAGTAACAAACAGCCCCAAATATCAGGGGCTTATACCAGCGAAGGTCCATTTCTGTTGCTGTTACAGCTTGGCAGGGCTGGCTCTGCTCGGAGTGGTTGTCCCTTCCCCGGGTCCGGGCTGAAGAGCAGTCCCATCCTGGTTGTGCGATCTTGTGGCAGAGCGAAAAGAGAGCCTTCAGACCCACGCGGTGCCCCTTCAAGCCACAGCTCCCAGGTGGCATGGGTCACCGGTGTCCACACTCCATCAGCCAAAGTGGGTGTCCTGGCCAAGCCCGAGCAAGGGGAGAAGTCTGAAGGCCTGCTTCTCCACCTTTCTGGAGGAGACAATGCTGTTCCCGTGGCCACTGCGGAGGTGGGGGGGGGCAGGGGACAACAGGGCAAGAATATCACCTGCCATGCTCCCTCTTTTTTTAAATGTTGGCAACTGAATCAAAAGCTTCATAAATGCTGGCAGAGCCAAGCAAAACACAGGACACCCTGGGCCGCCAATGTACAACCTCTGATTTATAGGGCCAGAGATGGCATAAATAATCTTGCTCTCTTCCTGAAACACAGACCCCTGTCTCAGAATTTCCCCAGCTCAATAGTCCTCTCAAAAAGCAAAAAAATGGTTACTCAGCAATGACATTTGTAAGATGTCTGGGCATCCAAGGCTTAAAAAAGAGTTTCAGGCCAAGAAACGTGACACCATTTCCAATAGTAAGAAACTCTCTTAAATTCACTTTGTTATTTCTTTGTGATGGGCGTGTCCGGGATGAGGCTGACCCTTGCCTTTCCCTTTGAGAATTCTGTGTATAGACAGAATCTGAGGAAACTGCCATTCACACCTGTGTCCATCTTTGCCCAGAAAGAAGACAGTGGGTTGAATCCATCCGGACAGACAACATACTAGTTTACAAGTCATTTTGTGACATACACAACACACACGCATGAAGCAGGTGTCTCATGTGTGCTCTTTGGAATGATTAAAGTCATTATTAGTCTGGACGATGATTTTTAGGTTTGGGTGATAAATGTTTTGCTTTGGTGGTGTCTATTTTTGTACACACTAAAGTCTGAGCTTGGTCTCTGGGATCTTGCTTTCAGAGAAGGGGAGAAATATATATTTTTTAAAGATTTTATTTATTTATTTGACAGAGAACACAAGTGGGCAGAGAGGCAGGCAGAGAGAGAGGAAGGGAAGCAGGCTCCCCGCCGAGCAGAGAGCCCGATGCGGGGCTCAATCCCAGGACCCTGGAATCATGACCTGGACCAAAAGCAGAGGCTTTAACCCACTGAGCCACCCAGGGGCCCCGGGGAGAAATAGTTCTTAACGTTGTGCACGTGCTGGGAATTTGAATGTTTGCTCATTCTTGCACAGTGGAGAGTATTTTTTGCCTGAGCAGTTGTTGGCGGGAGCTGAGGGCCCAGAAGACTGTCAGGGACATCTGGGCAGAGCGTTTACCTCTCCTAGAAGAAAGACTAAAGAAAACGAAGGACACTTAGAACAGCATAATTGGGACAGACAGTTCCTGTCCTCCCCATGGCAGGACGGAAAGCCCTCTGGACTACTGTGTTCTGGACTGTTCTACGGGTCACCGCAGGACAGGATCGCAGACCTGGAATGAGGGCTGGTTTCCTGGGAGAAAGGAGGTCCATCACCACCAGTCACCAGAGAGCAGCCGCTGGGACAGGATATGAGTGGAGGGAGGCAGGCCCGAGCACCCCTCACCCTTTCCCCACCTTGAGTGGGGTGGGGCTGGGATTCTAGGCAGAGCTGGCCTGACTCCCGCTGCCTTGCAAACAGGCAGCTCTCTTGGCTCCGCCACCCATGGGCCCTGTCAGAAGATTGCGGTTTGTCCACGGAACCCAGGCGCCTGGCCAAAGGGTAACACCAGGCCATATGTCCAAGAACAGGGCTGTGACCACTCTGGTGCAGGCCGGCCCCTGCTGGGAGAAAGGCAGGCCTTATCTTTCTTTTTTCTTTCTTTCTTTTTTTTTTTTTTTTGTTATTTCACCTCTTTTTTTAAAAAAATATTTTATTTATTTATTACAGAGAGAGAGATTATAAGTAGGCAAAGAGACAGGCAGAGGGGGAGGGGGAAGCCGGCTCCCTGCTGAGCGGAGAGCCCAATGCAGGGCTTGATCCCAGGACCCTGAGATCATGACCTGAGCCGAAGGCAGAGGCTTCACTGAGCCACCCAGATGCCCCTATTTCACCTCTTTTTATTTGTCCTTCCCAATATGTAAAAGTGTGTGATATGTTTTAGAGGATTTTGATAATCCTATAATCATTTCATCAGCAGCATCGCCATCATATCATTTTCATAAGAACATTACATATAACAAGGATAAAAGCCATGTCAAGTTTCTGGGGCCTCAAAATATGTCTATTTCTTCATCCATTTGGAGAAGGTGTGTCAAATACAATTCACTACACCGCTCACAGGGAAAAATTCTCCATTGTTTTAACAGACAGCCCCACCCTAATCATTCCATGTTTTCGTTTAGCTGTCACTCAGCACTTTCTTTCTTCTGCTCCCTTTTTTTTTTTAACCTTTTTTAAGACAGAGAGAGAGAGAGAGAGAGCACATGAGTGGAAGGAGGGGGAGGGCAGAGGCAGAGGGAGAGAGAGAATCTTGCCAGCTCCACCCGACAAGGGGCTCCATCTCATGACCCTGAGATCATGACCTGAGCTGAAATCAAGAGTTGGCTGCTTAATCATCTGTGTCATCTGTGTCACTCAGTACTTTCTAGAAAGGTGATTGGCAGCTTCAGGACACTATTTTTAAAATTAAAAAAAAAATTATTTTTAGCATTGTTAGCACGTATTTCACATTTTTTTTTAATTTTTAGAAGATTTTAAATCCAGTATAGTTAACATAGTGTTATATATTAGTTTCAGGTATCCAGTAGAGTGATGCAGCACCTCCCCCCGTCACCCACTCCTCATCACAAGGGCCCATCCCCTGTTTCACCCATCCCCCACCCACCTCCCCTCTGGTGACCATCCGTGTGTTCTCTGGAGTTAAGAGTTTTCTTCTCTTTTGTTTCACCCTATACTCATTTATTTTGTTTCTTAAATTCGGCATGAGTGAAGTCATATGGTATTTGTCTTTCTCTGACTTATTTGTCGTAGTGTTACACTCTCGGGATCCATCCATGTCATTGCAAATGGCAAGATACCAATCTTTTTAATGGCTAAGTAATATTCCATTGTATACATCCACCACATCTTCTTTATCCATTCATCAGTCGATGGACACTTGGGCTGTTCCATAATTTGGCTATTGTAAATAATGCTGCAATAAATATAGGGGTGCATATACCTTTTTGAATTAAGGTTTTTATATCCTTTGGGGAAATACCTAATACTGGAATTACTGGATCATATGGTAGCTCAAATTTTAATTTTCTGAGGCACCTCCATACTGTTTTCCAGAGTGGCTGCACCAGTTTGCATTCTCGGCAGTGCATAAGGGCTCATTTTCCTCCACATCCTTGCCAGCACTTGTTGTTTCTTTCATTTTTGATTTTAGTCATTCTGACAGGTATGAGGTGATAACTCATTGTGGTTTTGATTTGTATTTCTCTGATGGTAAGTGATGTTGAACATCTTTTCATGTGTCAGTTGGCCATCCATATTTCTTCTTTGGAACAACATGTGTTCATGTCTTCTGCCCATTTTTGAATTGGATTATTTGAGGGGTTTTGGTGTTGAGTTATGTAAGCTCTTTATATATTTTGGAGACTAACCCTTTCTTGGACATGTCGTTTGTAAATACCTTCTCCTATTCAGTAGGTTGTCTGTCAGTTTTGTTGATTCTTTCCTTTGCTGTGCAGAAGATTTTCATTTTGATTTAATCCCAATAGCATACTTTTGCTTTTGTTTCCCTTGCTTCAGGAGACCGATCTAGACGAATGGTGTTATGGCCAATGTCAGAGAAATTACTGTCTATGTTTTCCTCTAGGATTTTTATGATTTCAGGTCTTACATTTAGATCCTTAATCCATTTTGAGTTTACTTTTATATATGGTGTAAGAAAGTGGTCCAGTTTCATTCTTTTGCATGTGGCTGTCCAGTTTTCCTAACACCATTTGTTGAATCTTTCTCCCATTGGATGTTCTTTCCTGCTTTGTCAAAGGTTAATTGACCATATAATTGTGGGTTCATGTCTAGGTTTTCTTTTCTGTTTCATTGATGTATGTATCTATTTTCGTGCCAATACCAAACTGTTTTGATGACTATAGCCTTGTAATATAACCCAAAGTCTGGAATTGTGATGCCTCCAAGTTTTTGTTTTTGTTTTGCAAGATTGCTTTAGCTATCTGGGGCTTTTGTGAGTCCATACAAATTTTAGGACTGTTTGTTATAGTTCTGTGAAAAATGCTATTGGTATTTTGGTAGGGATGAGATTACATCTGTAGATTGCTTTGGGTAGTATACACATTTTTTTTTAAACATTTTATTTATTTATTTGACAGTCAGAGATCACCAGTAGGCAGAGAGGCAGGCAGAGAGAGAGAGGAGGAAGCAGGCTTCCCACTGAGCAGAGAACCTGACGTGGGACTCGATCCCAGGACCCTGAGATCATGACCTGAACCGAAGGCAGAGGCTTAACCCACTGAACCACCCAGGCACCCTAGTATACACATTTTAACAATATTTTTTCTTTCGATCCATGAGCATGCGATGTCTTTCCATTTGTTTGTGTTGTCTTCAATTTTTCTCATCAGTGTTTCAGAGTTTTCAGAGTATAGGTCTTTCACCTCCTTGGTTCAGTTTATTTCTAGGTATTTTATTATTTTGGTGCAATTGTTAATGGAACTGTTTTCTTAATTTCTCTTTCTGTTGCTTCATTATTAGTGTATAGAAATGCAATGGATTTCTGTATGTTGGTTTTGTATCCTGTGACCTTACTAAATTCACTTATCTATTCTAGTAGTTTTCTGGTGGAGCTTTGAGGGTTTTCTATATACAGTATCATGTCATCTGCAAACAGTGAAAGTTTTACTTCTTCCTGACCAATTTGGATGTCTTTTATTTCTGTTTGTTGTCTGATTGCTATGGTTAGGACTTCCAGTACTATGTTGAATAACAGTGGTGAGAGTGGACAACCTTGCTTGTTCCTGACCTTAGGGGAAAGGCTCTCAGTGTTTCCCCTTTAAGGATGATGTCAGCTGTGGGTTTTTCATAGATGGCCTTTATTATGTTGAGGTATGTTCCCTCTAAACCTACTTTGTTGAGGGCTTTTATCATGAATGGATGTTGTACAGTGTCAAATGCTTTTTCTGCATCTGTTAAATGATGGTATGATACTTATCCTTTCTCTTGTTGATGTGATGGATCACGTTGATTGATTTGCAAATATTGAACCACACTTGCATCCCAGGAATAAATCCCACTTGATTGTGGTGGATGATTATTTTAATGTATTGTCGAATTTTGTTTACTAATATTTTGTTGAGAATTTTTGTATCTATGTTCATGAGATCTGTTTGGCCAGTAGTCCCCCCCCCTCCTTTTTTTTAATAGTGTCTTTATCTGGTTTTAGTATCAAGGTGATGCTGGCCTCATAGAATGAAATTTGAAGCTTTTCTTCCTCTAATTTTTGGAATAGTTGGAGGAAAAAAGCCGTTAACTCTTCTTTAAATGTTTGGTAGAATTCACCCATGAAGCTGTCTGGTCCTGGTCCTAGTCTTTTGTTCATTGGGAGTTTTTGGATTACTGATTCAATTTCATTGCTGATAGTGGGTCTGTTCAAATTTTCTATTTCTTTCTGATTCAGTTTTGGGAGGTTATATATTTCTAGGAACTCATCCATTTCATCTAGGTTGTTCAATTTGTTGGCTTATAGTTGTTTCTTGTAATATTCTCTTATAATCTTTCTATTTCACTGGTGTCAGTTGTTATTTCTCCTCTTTCATTTCTGATTTCGTTTGAGTCCTTTCTGTTTTTTGTTTTGATGAGTCTAGCTAAAGGTTCATCAATTTTGTTAACCTTTTCCAAGAACCAGCTCCTGGTTTCATTCATCTGTCCTATCATTTTTTTGGTTTCTATTTCATTTCTTTCATTCTTCCTTTTTAAGATTTGATTTATTGGAGAGAGAGAGAGACAGCAAGAAAAGGCAAGCAAGCAGGGGGAGTAGCTCTCCACTGAGCAGGGAGTCTAATGGGGGACCCGATCCCAGGACCCTGGGATCATGACCTGAGCTTAAAGCAGACACTTAACAACTGAGCCACCCAGGGCCCCTTATTTCATTTATTTCTGCTCTAATTTTTATTATTTCCCTCCTCTACTGATTTTGGGGTTTTTTTGTTCTTCTTCCAGCTCCTATAGGAGGTTAGGTTGTTTGAGATGTTTCTTGCTTCTCTAAGTAGGCTTGTATTGTTATTAACTTTCCTCTTAGAACAGCTTTTGCTGCATCCCAAAGATTTTGGACAGTTATGTCTTTATTTTCATTTGTCACCATGTATTTTTTTATTTCCATTTTGATTTCTTTTTTGACGCATTCATTGTTTCATAGCATGTTATTTAACTTCCATGTATCCGTGCTCTTCTCAGATTTTTCCTTGTGGTTGATTTCTAGTTTCATGGCACTGTGTTCAGAAAAGATGCATAATCTACTTCAATCTGTCTGAATTTGTTGAGACTTGCTTTGTGGTCTAATAGGTGATCTATTGTGGAGAATGTTCCATGAAAATAATGTGTAAGGGTACCTGGTTGGCTCAGTTGGTTAAGTTTCTGGCTCTTGATCTCAACTCAGGTCTTGTACTCAGGGTGGTAAGTTCAAGCCCCATGTTAGGTTCCATGTTTGATGTGGAGCTTACTTAATTAAAACAAACAAACAAACAAATAAAAGAACATGTATTCTGTTTTAGAGTGGAATGTCCTGAATATATCTGTTAGATACATCTGGTCCAATGTATCATTCAAAGCCATTGTTGCCTTATTGATTTTCTGTTTGGATGATTTATTTAACCACTGATGTAAGTGGGGTATCAAAATCCCCTACTATTATTGTATTACTATTGATTACTTCCTTTATGTTTATTAACTGCTTTGTGTATTTGGGTGTTCCCATATAGAGTGCATAAGTTACAGAGTTACATAAATTACAGTTGTTTTATCTTCTTCTTGGATCTCTCCCTTTATGATTATATAGTATCCCTCTTTGTCTCTTGTTACAGTCTCTGTTTTAAAGTATATTTTGTCCAGAGTGCCTGGGTGGCTCAGTCGGTTAAGCATCTGCCTTCAGCTCAGGTCATGATGCCAGTATTCTGGGATCAGGCCCCACATCAGGCTTCCCCGTTCAGTGGGGGCGCCTGCTTCTCCCTCACCATCTCTCCCTTCCACCCTCCCACCGCCCCCCACCCCTCACTCACACCCTCTCTTTTTTTTGGCTCTGGCTCTTTCTAATAAATAATTTAAAAATCTTTTAAAAAATAAAGTCTGTTTTGTATACTATAAGTATTGTTACTCTGGCTTTCTTTTCACAACCATTTGTATGATAAATTCTTCACCATTGCTTCACTTTAAATGTGCAGATGTCATTAGGTCTGAAATGAGTCTCTTGTAGGCAGCATATAGAGAGGTCTTGCTTTTTTATCCATTTCATCACCCTACGTCTTTTGATTGGAGTATTTAGTCCATTTACATTCAAAGTAATTATTGATATATATGTGTTTATTGCCATTTTTTAACTCATTTTACGATTTTTATAGTTCTTCTCTGTTCCTGTCTTCTAAGGCAAGCCTTATTCTTTACACAAAGTTACCACCTACCAACCAGGCCCTCTTCCCATAGCCGTGCCCATCAAGTAGGGTCACCTTCTAATGTACATGCCCTAGCGGAAACATTTTTTTTTTTTTTCTATTTTGTCAGCCCAGCATACCCTCCACTTTCCACAAAAGCATTTTCTTCATGCAAAGCCACAGGCCTGCTCGAGGGGGAGGGGTTACTTTTTATAATTTGTACAAAGGCATTCCTAAATTTGGGCCTGAGAACCCCAAAATTAGCAACATCTTTCAACGGTTGTTACGCATTCTCTGTCTCATCTTTAATTTTGGAATGTTTAGTAAAGACTGGTTTAGAGTTATGATTTCCTGAGCCCTTGCTATCTGCCAGGAACTGTTCCTGAGGGTCCATAGCGAGAGTGGAGTGGGTTCCGACAGATTCCCTGCCCTTGTGCAGCTTGTGTTCTGGACTGTCGATCCAGGAAGGTCAGTTGATCTCAGCTGTGCTCTGGGGAGCTGAGGGAAGGCTGTCGGGGCCCCTCACCCCGAGGCGTATGTACTGGTAGCTGCGGTAGGCCTGGCTGGCTGGGGCCGGTACGGGGCTAGGCCCTTGAGTATCATTAGCAGGAGGGGGGGTGGATTTGAGCAGTAGACAAGCCTTGGGAACTTGGCACCCTGGGCATCCTCTCTGAGGAACACTTGGAGGGGGATAAATCCTGCCGGGCCTTTAGGATCTTAGTGAGTGTGTGAAGTCTTCTCATGGCCCTTACCTGTGGCTTCATTCCCTCTCACCTGCATTAATTCTGTCTTTTTCCAGTCTGAAGATCCAGCTTCCTGACCGAGAACTTGGAAGTAAAGTCCTATTTGAGGTCTGCTTTCTTGCTTTCGTTGGTTAACAAAACACAATTAGTCCCAATTAGCCCCAATTACCCTCCCTTTCCTCTGGAGTTGCCAGCTCACTGAGAGTCTCTGCTCAAGGAGAGCTATTCTGGATATTTCTAACCCTTATCTGGACATTTCTAAAACCTGCTTTCCCAGTGGGTTCAGGGCCCTCACCTGGTCAGGCCCTCGATGTCACCAGCTTTCCAGCTTTCCCGAAGGCTGGCTCCCCTCAGGGTCTCTGTCACGGACGCCTACAGAGCAGAATGCCAAGAGTTAGGTTCAAGGGAGCACTTCTTATTTCTTCCTTTAAATTACAAAAGATGAAACAGAGGCACGAGGAGAATTGATCAGGCACCCTGTGTCTAGTAAGATGAGATTTCCAGCTATCTCCACTGGATCTTGCTGCCGAGCCAGCCAAGGAGCGCTCATATGTGCCTTCAGAAGTCCCGCTCAGCCCCTGAGCCCCAGGCAGAGCCACGCGCCTGTGGACAAGCAGGTGTAAAAGCAAAGCTTTGGCACAGACAGCTGTCCACTGGACTTGCACACAAGACTTTGCCTGCAGCCCAGTGCCCACTGGCCTCAACCACACACCCCACGGGACCTCGCCAGCATCTGCTCCTGGGCTCCTCCCTCTACCAATGTCTGACTCTTAGACTCCCTTTCTAGATCTTACTCACTCACCTCCCCTTGCTTGCACCCTTAGATTGACCTTGAACCTGTATTTGTCTGCTCCTGAGTGCATCCATTTGGCAGCTAGGGTGGTTCACGCCCAGAGTCCCCGTGCTGGTTGCTTCCTGGAGCCTCTCCCTGTGCTTTCAAGCCCTACCCCCTGCTCCCAGGGAGTGAGCCTGGCACCCAGGCTGCCATGCAGCTCTGGAAGCCTGCCACCTCTTCCCCACCTCTGGTCCTACGCCTGGGAGCATGTGCCAGAGTCTCATTTCCCTTTCTCTCTTCGTCTTCTCCATGACCATCTCTACCCTTATTTTGTGTGCGCCCATGCAGGTGTCTTCATTCTCCCGTGTGGTCAGTCTGTCCTCCCCTTCCTACCAAAAGAAAGGAACTCTTCTGTTGCTGCCCTCCCGTCTCATCCTCCAAGGCAGGTGATGCCAACAGTCACGTTTGTCTTCCTGAGCTAAAATTCCAGGGTCCCTTTTTTCAGGTCTATACCCTGCACCCTAAAGTGTATGTGGACCTCCGAGATGGCAAATTTCATCCCTCCCGATTATTTTGTTCCTGGAAGTTACAACATCTCCTCCATGTTTCTTGTTGTTTCTGTTTCTTTTATTTTGTCGAGCTCTATAATTTTGCTGCCTTATTTAGTGCTTTGTTTAAAACATGTTAGGTCTGGGGGCGCCTGGGTGGCTCAGTGGGTTAAAGCCTCTGCCTTCGGCTCAGGTCACTGTCCCGGGGTCCTGGGATCGAGCCCCACATCGGGCTCTCTGCTCAACGGGGAGCCTGCTTCCTCCTCTCTCTCTGCTTGCCTCTCTGCCTACTTGTGATCTGTCTGTCAAATAAATAAATAAAATTCTTAAAAAAAAAAAAATGCTAGGTCTGAAAATGTGACAGAAATTTGACTTTGACCAGCTCAAGCAATACAGAGAATTTGTGAGGTCGTAATCCAAGCAAGTGGCGCAGGAGTGATGGTAGAACTGGAACTTGGAGACTCTTGGGGCGTTTCTCACCCTTCTTTCCTGCTTACTGCACCGTAGCTCTGTGCTACTCTAGCGACTTTCCTCTCGAGGCTGGAAGCGTGGCTGCCAGCCACCAGCCTCACGTGCTCCCAGCTTTGCCATCAGGTAGGGCAGGAGAATGGAGAGAACCGTTCAAAAGCCCCTGGAAGCACCAGGTTGTCATCTTGGATGATTACATCATCACTGAGACCAAGGGCCAAACTGATCAAGGTTAAACACAAGGTCAGATGGCTCTGACCATCCCACCTCTGTTCCCTTCTGAGTCCTCTTCCCCAAAGCTGGGAGGTCTTCTGGCCTCCTTCTGGTCTTTCTATCTTCAGTTATCATCATCACAAGCATACTGGATGTTAGAAATTCTCTGTGTTGGTGCTGTGAGTGATGGTCAGGAGGACTGAATAAAATCTTCTAGAGATGCTTCCCACCTTGCAGGGACAGGGTGTAAGAATCCAGTGAGTGCTTATTTCTCACCTGGGCTCCATCGCTAAATAATTTTGGGTGTAGCTGCTGATTCAGAAGATCCTTGTTCTGACTCCAAGTGGATGGTTAGCAGAATTCTGCCTTTAGAATAGTCGTGTTTGCTGCATCTAAGATTTCCATTAAATGTCCTGCCAGAGCACCTACGAAGACACAGAAGTGGGTCTTCACTGAGATTACCAAACAGGTTCGGTGATGGCTTCTCTGCTGGCTTGATCATATGTGTTTGTGACGTGAAGCAGAATTTAACCTGACACTGGTCTTTGTTGTGACCCGGTAACAAGATTATGAAGGGGAAGAGCCCTATATTCCCCTAGCTAAGGTCAAATCTGGTATTTGAGGGCCTTCCTGGGAAAAAAAGGTATTAAAAATACTTTTACTATTTATATTTAAAATATACTATTTGTATTTAAAAATGACAAAAACAAACGTATTCAAAAGTGAATATTTGTATAGAAATGAGAAAAGAAATAGCAAATTCTGAACTTTAAACAGTTAAATTCACAAAAGTCCAGAAAACTGAGTAATTTTTTTTAATTAATGGCTGATGTGCAATGAAAGATATATAATAAAATAAAAGCTGATACAAAAAATAGCTGTAATATAATATATAGATATATATGATCTATATATTATAGATACAACTATGATTTAATATTTTCCATAGAAATAAAATAATTCCATTCTTCCTCTAACTTCGTTGATCAATTTTTTGTGAGTCATTAATTTATAAAATTCATAAAACATGGAACTTTAATGGACACATTCACCATAGTTCTTCCATAAGACTTGTGCCCTATAAATAGAGGACTTCTGATAAATTTGATTTTGCAAAAGTCTTCAAAAAGAAAAAAATAGCGGACAGTGTTTATGATTGCAGACGCTGCACATAGCATACATTCCTAACAGAGTTTCCCTTACTAAGAATTGATGAGAACTGAATCTTCAGATTATCATTTTCTGGGTTTAACTGGAAAAACTCTCCACAGCGTAGCTTCCGGCTTTGCGCATAGAATCTTGCTCTTCTTCCTCTCCCCTTAAACATCCAGTGCTAGTGCCCTAGAATAGATTCATTTCACAGTAGGCCCCCTGGTACTGCATTTGCCCATCGTGTCAATGGGAAAGTTGACCCAGTGGGCGGTAAGACCACTCCTGCAGAGGATAGATAAGAGTCAGTTAACTGTATGTGGAAATGTCTGTAGACCGCACAAACACATCTCACTCAACCCAAACTCAATATATTACCAACTGAACTTTCCTTAGTTAGTTCCTCAAATGCCCATAGCTCTCAACGCCACCTGACTAATGGGGTTTGGTGGAAAGAAATTCATAAAGGAAAGAGAAGGTGACTTCATTGATTGTGGTTCAAATATGTGTCCTCTGCAAAATTTGTAAAAACATCCGCCATGTAAACAGATGGCTAGGGACCCATCCGAGGCCCACAGAAGTGGGCCAGCAAATGAAGAGTTCTCGTGTTTGGCTTCATTTTTTGTTTTGTGGTATATTGTATCTGCCCCAAACTCTAACTATGGGGGGCGACCAATATTTAACTGGTTGGTAACAGCCAAATTGGCGTAGGTGGGTTTGCAACAAAGGGAATAAAGCTCCTGCTTATAATCATCAGCGAAAGAGTCATAAATTACGGTGCTTTCTAATTCATAATATATTGTTTGCAATATTCCCTACAACTGTTCACAAAACCGTGGTGGAAAACTACACCTACAAGGATGAAAATAATTACCCATTAAATTTGTATAATATGTAAATATGTAAATGAGGCCTAGTATTATTAGACCCATTTAAAAAATTTATAAATGAGGAGGCTGCCTGGCAAATGCATCTGTTAGAGCCTGCTCTAGGCGATGAGGGCATAGTTGGAAAAAGCAGACCGATGAGACAGTGGGATTAATAGGTACAAATTATTGATGGATTGGATAGAGGTAAAGAAGACAAGGAAGTTTTAAAAAAATAATTTTAAGGGTTATCGTGAGTCTGGTTTTTTTTTTTTTAATTTAATTTTATTTTTTCAGTGTTCCAAGATTCATTGCTTAAGCACCACACCCAGTACTCCATGCAATCTGTGCCCTCCTTAATACCCACCACCAGGTTCTCCTAACCCCTCATTCCCCCCTCCCCTCCAAAACCCTGTTTGTTTCTCAGAGTCCACAGTCTCTTATGGTTCATTTTCCCCTCCAATTTCCCCCATTTCACTTTTCCTTTCCTTCTCCTAATGTCCTCCATATTATTCCTTATGCTCCACAAGTAAGTGAAACCATATGATAATTGCTTTCTCTGCTTGACTTATTTCACTCAGCATAATCTCCTCCAGTCCTGTACACATTGATACAAAAGTTGGTTATTCATCCTTTCTGATGGCTTTGGAATACTCCATTGTATATATACCACATCTTCTTTATCCATTCGTCTGTTGAAGGGCATCTTGTCTCTTTCCACAGTTTGGCAATTGTGGCCACTGCTGCTATGAACATTGGGGTACATATGGCCCTTCTTTTCACTACATTTGTATCTTTGTGGTAGATACCCATAGTGCAATTGCAAGGTCATAGGGAAGCTATATTTTTTATTTTTTAAGGAATATCCACACTGTTTTCCAAAGTGGCTGCACCAACCTGCATTCCCACCAACAGTTTAAGAGGGTTTCTCCACATCCTCTCCAACATTTGTTGTTTCCTGTCTTGTTAATTTTGGCCATTATAACTGGTGTAAGGTGGTATCTCAATGTAGTTTTTATTTGAATCTCCCTGATGGCTAATGATGATGAACATTTTTTCATGTGTCTGCTAGCCATTTGTATGTCTTCTTTGGAGAAATGTCTGTTCATGTCTTCTGCCCATTTTTTGACTTGATTATCTGTTTTTTGGGTGTTGAGTTTGTGGAATTCTTTATAGATCGTGGATATCAGTCCTTTGTTGTGAGTCTGGGTTTTTAAAAGTGGTTACCTTTGGGGACCCCTGGGTGGCCCAGTGTGTTGAGCATCTGACTCTTGGTTTCTGCTCAGGTCATGGTCTCATGGGTCATGGGATGGCACCCCCAGTTGGGTTCCATGCTTAGTATGGTCTGCCTGAAGATTCACTCCCTCTGCCCCTCCCCCAACTTGCATATGTACATGCACATGTGCTCTCTTCCAAATTGAATTAAATTTAAAAAAAATTATGTCTCAAATTAAAAAAAATTATGAAATTGCTTTTGACCTTATGGGAATATTGTGGAGAAATATTTATTTAGGCACGGAAAGCAGAAAAGTTATGAGTTTAATTTGCAACTGGTTAAAGTGATGCATCTCAAATTAATGAACTTACTTGGTCATCTTGTTAGAATGTAAATGGATTCAGCAGTTTGGGGCAAGTCCCAAGCTCCTGTAGTTCCAGTAAATTCCTAGGGATTCTGATACCACTGATTCAGGACCATACTTTGAGTACAAGGCATTAAAAGTGACTAATCACCTTTCAACTATAGATTTCTTTTGAAAGGTAAGGGGAGGGTCCTGACAGGAAGGGCTTTTCATGCATTTGGAAGAAAGCAGTCTACTAGTCTTCTTTAGAGACAAGGGAGCAAAGAGTCTGCAATCTTGAGGGAATCCTCAGTGCAGAGAGGAGGAGGATTCAGGGCCATCAAGGAGAAGAAAGAAAAGAGAACCAGGAGAATATAGTGTTGTTAAGGAATCCTATGGAACAGAATTTCAAGGAAGAAGTCAGTGGAATTCCAACATATAACTAATTTATCCCACCATCTTCTAAGGCCCCCTTTCACTGCTTTGTTTGCTCTATTTTTTCCCCAGCCCTCCCTTGGCTATAGTAGATGGTTATTGGATTGTCTGCCTAAAGCTCTCCCACCCCTTTTGCTAGGAAGACCTCCCCTTCTTAGGATCACAACCATAAGGACTGCCATGTTTTCATATGACCCTACACCCCCTCCCTACAGTTGATTGGTCCAGGCATGGGCACCCGATCCCATTTGAGCCAATCATAGTTCTTCCCTGGGATTATTCAAAATAGGACTTGAGAGTGGCAAAATGTGTTAGGTACAAAATCCGTTAGTGGTTGCCAGCCGGGTTAGAAACCAGCACAGAGAAAAATTAAAGACAGGTGATGGCAGAGAGCCCTGGCAGAATTCCAGCCCCTTCCAGCTATTCCCAAGCCAGCTACCTCCATCTCTTCTTTCCCCATGATTTGTTTATTCAGTACTCCTTTCTATGACCCAGAAAATTCACCTATTGCCTAAGTGGGTTTGAGTCACTTGCAGCAAAATCCTGACTAATACCCGGCAAACATTTTCCCAACACATTTCCTCTTGTACACCCCTTCCCCTGGGCCTCTTCACGCTGCTGAGTGTAGCCTTCCCCAGGTACTGGTGCAGGATGACAACGGGCCAGACCCAGCTGCTGAGCAAGGACCATAAACCCCAGTGTTGGTCTTGGCGGACATCAGCGTGTCACTGAACACCACTGTACCAGATCCATGTGTTCAGGGCAACAGCTGAGCAGAGCCCACAAAAGCCTCATCTTCAGCTTACTGGGACTTCCACTGGCAGATTGTTAAGACCCTGGGGGCAGACTTTAATGTGTATACCTATTTGCAATGCACAATTTCCTTTTTACACATTTAGTCTAAATTAAATTTGTTTTTGGAATTCTCCAAGTTCTCGCTTAGTAACTTCTCCCCACTTTACTTTATGTTCTAGGTCCGTTTCCCCAGAACTGAAAGCTACTCCCATCTTTAGCTCCCTGGATGCATGAGGCCAGGAGAGGTCTTATCCCTCCACAAATTTGTTTGAGATTCATTAACTCCTTACTTCACATTAGTTAACTTTTTAACTACTGGGAAAGTAGTGGGAAAAAAATACAAATAAAATCTTCTCTTCTGCAAATGGGCAAGTCTAGTTAGAACTTCCCATTCTCTCCTGTACCTCCAATTCATGCACACACACACACACACACACACACTCACACATGCCTGTACATGTGTGCGCACATGCACACACACACGTGCACCCCGGTCCTGGTTGAGAGCAAAAACCCACCTCCCACCACCCCTTCTGCAGACAGAAATGCTGCCATTCGTAAGCTGTCACTCCAAGGAAGACAGCAGCTGTGTTATTCTATGATTTATAGAACAGATTTGCATTTCCTTGCCTTTGAAGCTTGCCTATAATCTGCCACATAAATATTTGAAAGACAGGATGGTGGAAACAGACCTAAGCAGCTTAATCGAACACTTGGCAGGTAGAGGACTTGGGCTGGTGTTCATTTCAAACGCCCCCATTGCCCCAGGGCCTCTTGTGTGTGTGTGTGTGTGTGTGTGTGTGTGTGTGTGTGTACAAAATTGAAATTCAATGTTTAAGCTCAATCCTATAGTCCAAATCCTACTTGAAGGAAAGCCAGAAGAATGCCTGTTGGAAGACAGGCTTCATTTCATGTCTTCTCCTGGGCCAAAAGCCCAGCTAGCCTCCTTAAACTGTTCCAGGAAGTGGGGAGCAGGGAGCACAGCAGAAGCCCCACCTGTACAAATGGGGTGATCGGGGCGCTGGCCCGCCCCACAGCAGCCCTGAGGCCATGGAGAGGCAGCTTGGCTGGGTTGTAGGAACACTCATCTCAGAGGCTAACCAGCGCTTTGGCTATCCCAGGAAACCAGAAGGTCCTGGGGGTGGGAGAGATTCAAGGAAGGCTCCGATTTTCTATGTACCCACCACACACAGCATTTCCCCAAACATGGCACCGAGTGCATTTTCTGGAGTTGTTACAGGCTCATACTGTGTAGCCAACGTCACAGCACCCTTTAGCCTACTAGAAGTTCTAAGTTGTGCAGCAAAAAACAACAGTCTAAGTTTGCTTCACCTAATTGGGCCAAAAATATGCATTTATTTTTTCATAGCACTCCCGTTAACACACTATAGGGTAGGAAGGAAATGGGAAATGATGCCATAATATGATTCCATAAATACGTGTTGATTCCCCTCTATGTGCTAGAAGGGAGATCACAAAAGTAGTCCTCGTCCTTGAGACAAACCACGAGGGCCACTCCTGGCTGAGGCTCCTTATCAGAGGTCATGCAAGTGTGGTGGGGGTATGGGGACTGAGGAGGGAGGTGTTCCAACTACAAAGGACCATTCATAAAGCTCTGAAACTGGG
Organism: Mustela putorius furo; assembly: GCF_011764305.1. NCBI lineage: Eukaryota > Metazoa > Chordata > Mammalia > Carnivora > Mustelidae > Mustela > Mustela putorius. The sequence continues at coordinate 5,178,174 of NW_025421424.1, forward strand.
AGGACAGAAGATCCAGTGAACAGAGACCCAGACTGAGAATCGGGAGACATGGGGAGCCCGGCCCTGCCACGAGCTCTGTGGCCCGAGTCCTGGGCTCAATGGCTTTGCCTTTCTGGACCTCTGTTTTCTCCTCTGCAAAATGAGCTAGTTGGCCTTGACCTCCACACTCTCACTGGCACCACTCTTCTATAGCAGGCTGGGGAAAGAGCTCAGATTTAGACACATGGGATGGTGGTGTGACCTCTTCTCCCACCCGTTCCCACCTGGATTTCTGGAACTCCAGAGGAAGAACCCCACTGTGTTTGTGAAGAGTTGCCTACAGACTCAAGACAGGGAGGGGAGGGAGGTGGGGAGATTGTTGGCAATAGGCAAACATGGAGCTCATCAGGACACAGCTCATCCTTAGAGGGAAAGGATGCAGAAGCACAGCTCCAAGTCAGGAGGAAGCAGAGGTCCCAGCAAGTGTGGTGGCCTCTACCACAACCAGCCACCCAGAGGCCAGTAGACAGCGGGGGCATCTCACCACACTCCCAGTGCCCCATATGCTGAGTGACCCTGCTCTAGGGCCCTGTGGTATTGTCAAATGGAAAGCAAGAACCTATTCTCCTTCTCCAACTCCCCAGCAGGGTGCCGGGGACCAAAGGTGCAGGAAAGCCATGCAATCTGCAGACATAGGTGAGAAATCCCCAGGGACTGGCAGAGAGGCCGTGGGCCCGGGAAACATGGAGCCGCATGGTGTCGTGAGTGGTATAGTGAGCCAGGGACAGGAAACTGATGTGAATGTGCCCTCGTCTGGGGCCCCCATGAGCCTATTCTCATTTCACCAGAGCTTCAAAGGAAACCCAGGCTTGAGCTCGGTCGGCTGACCTCATTCTGGGAAAAATGGCTGCCTGGAAACAGAAGGCAAGGAGACCGCCTCCAGAGGAAGTCCGATGAGCAAGCCGGGTGTCCCTGCTGACAGAGGAAGGAAGGAAGGAAGGAAGGAAGGAAGGAAGGAAAGAAGGAAGGAAGGAAGGAAGGCCGTCCTCACTGCTCTCTGTCCTGGCGGGGTCAGGCTGGGATGCACAGAGCTGACTTGAACCTGGGAGAGGGGTTTGCTGCAGACAAGGGGAAGAAAAATGAGGAATGACCAGTCTCAAAAATGGAAGAAGATTTGGGGACCCACTCATCAATCAATCTTTATGTCCACCCAGCTGCTAGTTATAGAAAGGGGTTGGTAATGGGGGGGGATTACTATACCAACACCAGTCCCTGCCTTCTCAGAGCTTGGCAGAGCTGCCCTGCTTTGCCCCATTGTGAAAGAGAAGTAGCTGGCCCAGCCCGCCATAATGGGGGAGCTACCAGGGGAAAAGTTCTTAAAGACACACAGAGAAAGTAGGTCCATGCTTCCCTTGCCCCTGTCTCTCTATAACCCCTGATAGCTGTGGCAGAGGAAATGGCTGCTACCTAAACTAGACAGTGCCCAAAGAAGACTTTGACCCCATTAGTGTGTTCCTCATCCAATCCACGGTGACTTTTCCTTTCTTCACAGAGTTGAGCCCACAACCGACTCCATTGTCCTGTGGACTCTGCAGCTGTGCCTGTGACCGGGGTGGGGCTGCAAGTCTGGGCAGGAGAGGCTCCGGGAAGCCGGAGTTGCTGCCAGTGATCTGTTTCCAGCCTGGGGCAGGAGCTGGGCTAGGTTCCAGGTGCAACTTTTGATCAGTCATTAGGCACAGACTTTGCTCAAGTCACGCAGTCACCTCCTTCCTGCCTCAGGGCCTTTGCACTTGCTGGTCCTTCTACCTGAAAGATTTTTCCTTCTAATCTCCACCTGACTTGTGTTCCATACTCTACCAAATGCTACCTTCTCAGAGAGATTTTCCCTGACCACCCAGGTTAGTGGGTGTCTACTCTCTACTTATTTCCTTTTTAACACTTAAAACAATTTATAGTTATCTTGTTTATCTTTTTCCCTGTTCATTATCACTTTCCCCCATTGAAATGCTGGTTCCTTTAGGGGCAGGGTCTATGTTTCTTGTCCACAGCTTTTAGCACAATGCCTAATGGAGGCTAGGTACTTAGAAACTATGTATTGAATGAACGAGTGAATAAATGGATGCCATTACAGGAAACTGTGTGGTTGCTCATTCAGGATAACCTTACCCCTATGTTTTTTCCTTCATAACAAAACCCAAATTTTATTTGGCAACCTGTGCTACTCATGATTGTGTGTTTTACTGAGCCATTCATAATGTTCCCTTTCCCTGTGCTCGTAATTGGTTTCAGAAAGGACACACGACATAATACTAGCCAGAACATTCAGCAGAAGTCCACAGGGACAGGGAAGGGGGTTCTAAAAGAGTTTTTCTTTTCATAAAAAGAGAAGCAGACATTGTCTTTTGATCTGGATACAATGCCTAGTACAGCTGAAGAAACTGGGTCATCAATAACATTACTGGGGAACAATACTTCTTGTTACAGGGCGTAGTAAGTTTCCTCATTACTAAACCATTGTGAGTTGCATCTTTTGTTACTTGCAGCCAAAGGCATCTGAACCCTAGAGACTATGGCATTTGCTGTCCCTCAGTCTGCCTCTATGACTAAGACTGACAAAGAGAGACTGATAGTCCAGAGCACACCAGCCCCAAAAGAGGGGTACAGAAGTTGCCACAGCAGAGCAGAAGGTAGGAGGTACATAGGCCCACCTCTAATCCTTAGGAAATGCAAGCAGGTAAATACGGTTATCCCATTTTTTAAAACATGGAAACAGGGCTCCAGAGAGCTGTGACTTGCCCAAGGTCATACAGCCAGAGAGCGACAGAGCCAGGGTTTGCACAGACCATCTGGCTCCAGAGCCCAGGATTTCCTATCACCCCAGCCCTTGTATAGAAGTAGACCCTGTTTGGGAAGAAGTTACCTGTACACGGACTCAGTGACCTATAGGAGGGAGACAGCACCAGAGCTCCATGAACTGGAGAGAGATGCGTGTGAGCAGAGAGTCAGGAGACCGAACATATGCCCTGGGTGACGTGGTGGGGAGCTGCATGGGTGATGGAGACGGGGCAGATGAGAGAGGATGTAGGTGGCCCGAAACCACCCGTCTCTTTTGCCCCGTGTTTATTTTAAACTCAGACGACTGCCATCTCTTACCCATTTCCTTTTGCGTGACCCTTCCAGCTAAATATCATCCTAAAAATTGATCAGCCCACAAATTTTTGTTAACCAGCCTGCTCGGAATGCTCTACAGATGGCAAAATAAATAAAACCTACCGGTAGTTACAACTGCCCTCCTCAAAATGGTAACTGGCCTCAGGCTCACAGAACTCGGCTTCAGGAAGTCTGCCTTACATAATGAACAGGAAGATGAAACAAACGTTGGGTCTCTGGGCACTTCGTGGCACTATCAGTGGGCACCCCAGCTCCCCCAGAAGCCTTTGGTTTGCAAGCCCTCTTTTTCACAAAACCAGGGGTATGGCAGACTCCCATCACCATAATAAAATAACGGCACCAGCTAATTTCCCCAGGCTTCAATCTCAGCAGGGAAGGATATAATATTGCAAGCCAGCAGAAGCCAACCAAGTGGTGATACAGTAGTTCTGTTTTACATTACATTAAATGTTACTATTTCTGAAGGGAATATCTGTGGAGCGCTGGTGTAACCCATAGCAACCAGCTAATAAATTGTAACTTATACTGCCTCAGCTTATTGTAGGGGTGGAGAACAGCAGGGGGAAAAAAACCACCAAAAAACAAAACAAAAAGGCAAATGCTGGCACCCCCCCCACTACCTCCTCTACACACGGGTGCGTGTGCGAGCACGTATGCTCACACACCATGCCCCACCACACCACACACCACAAATACAGGCGCACTGGCATTTTCTAATGAAATGATTTCCGGTGAAGTGGGACAATGATCAGCCAAGCTTTTAATTCTTCACCTTTGTGTTTATAGATATATTTGATGTCTCTTTGAGAGCTCAGGAGAGGTGTTCTAAATGGGGCCAGCCGTCCCCCTGGCGTTCCAGAAGGATGACCCTCGGCATCACTTCATAGCCTTTAGCGAGGGTGACGGTCTCAGCGACAAGCCTGCACACGGGATGGAGCGGCTGAGCTCACCTTTTCTCCTTCTGTCTACAAATAGCTCTTGCCTAATTGCTCCCATACTTCAAACTCACAGCAGGCTGGTGAGCCCTGCTCTTTGCTCCACGGAGCTCCTCTCTGGCCTCAGCCCCCATAGATTCCTCCCCTCCATTAACTCCTGTTCCTGTTTGGGCCCTTCCATCTCTTAGACACTCAGCCAGTCCCTCTGAAATGGGGGCATTGGATCCGGACTTACAGGAATTATTCATGGTGTACTTTGTGTCCTTGAGACAGTCTGTTCGTCTGATTGGGCTGATGAGCTGGGCACACCCCCATCTGTCTGCTTGAACAGTGCTGGGCTTGATGAACTCGCTCCCAATTCTGAGACTGAGATGCCCATCACTCAGTGGGCTGGAAGGAAATGACCAGTGCCTAGGCCACCTGAGTAACTTTTCTCCTGTCTAGCCATGTCTGCTTGGGTCCAGAGAAGGGGAGTCAAGAGTGCACTCAGGCTTGGGGTAAGGGGGCTCTCCTGACCTCCTCCCTTAGGTGACCAACACAGGCCACTGAGAATCGGGCACTCTTGGTCAAGAGCCTCCTGATGCACTTATGAGCTGAGTGTCATTTGGAAAACCCATGCAGCTCTTGGGGACTTAATTTCCTTATCTGAAATGCAAGGCCACGATGAGTACATGCAAGGGTGCGTTCAGCTGCGATGATGAAAAACCCAGCTGGCAATGCTTTAAAGAGAAGGAAATACATTTTCGCACATGATAATTGCTAGGGCAGGTTGGAGACTCGGCTTCCACTTACCTGTGATTCTCTCCTGGGGCGGGGGGGGGACACTTTCATCACCATGTTTGCTCCACCAGAGCGAGTTTCTCCCCTACAGTCCTTGTTACGCTGTGCTGTAGTTTACGTGTCTGTCAACTTGAGGGATTGGATCTCCTCCCTCATCTTGGAAAGCCCCCTGACTCTGGCTCAGCACCTGGTATGTGGTCAGGATGAATGGACAGGTGAATGAATGAGTGGATGTTTCTAAGCTTCCTGCAGAAAGAAAAGGAAATTTGGGGACAATAAAAAGCTGTAATATGGGCAAAAATGCTGTGCCAACTGGATGCAACAGAAGCATTAAGAAAGTTATGGTTATTGGGGCGCCTGGGTGGCTCAGTGGATTGAGTCTCTGCCTTCAGCTCGGGTCATGGTTTCAGGGTCCTGGGATCGAGCCCCTCATAGGGCTTTCTGCTCGGCAGGGGGCCTGCTTCCGCCTTTCTCTCTGCCTGCCTCTCTGCCTACTTACGATCTCTCTCTCACTCTCTCTGTCAAATAAATAGATAAAATATTTTTTAAAGTTATGATTATTAATTATTACAGTCACAAAGCCTTCTGCTCTCGGAGCAGCCACTGGGATGCTGGCATGAGCTCTAAGTCCCTCCATGTTGGTAGTGGGAGATTTGGATGGGACAGTAGAAGAGAGATGGTTTTTCTAAGAAATGTTGATGGCATTTGGCCCCTATGAACAAAAGCCACCAACAATGTAATTATTAGTTACAAAGGTCAAAAACTGTCTTTACAATGGAGCAATCAGATGGACATTCCTTTAACCAAATAATGAAACTTGGCATCCCAAACAATGAGGTCAGCTGGCCCTACAGCTTCTTGATGCCTTCAGTGGGAGGTGCACCATTCGCCTGTGTGGGATTTTTATCTCCAACACTCAGCCTGAATATAATCATGGGGGAACAACCAGCAAATCCCAGATCAAAGGTCATCCAAGAGGACAGCCAGCCAAACTCCACTGAGATACTGTCAAGGTCATTGAGATAAGTCAAGGCAGGGGACTCTTCTAGATTAACAGAGACTAAGATAGAGCACCCAAATTGCAACAAATGAATTTGATTGGATCCTGGATTACAGAAATGCTACAAAAACATATTTTCAGATAATTAAACTACATATTGGATAATTCTGTTGCATCAATGTTAAATTTCTTCAGCTTGATGATGATATTTTAGGAGTGTGTCTTTATTCTTAGTAGTTACATAGTGAAGTGTCCTGATGTCTGTAACTTGTTTGGAAATGGTTTAGAAAAAGACACACACACACACACACACTCCTGTATACACACACACTCAGAGACAGAGATACATAGGGAGAAAAAGCAAATGTGGCAAAATGCTAACTAGTGAATCTGGGGAGGGGCATATAAGTATTCATTGCGCTAGTCTTTCAAGTCTTCTGTAGCTTGGAACGTTTTCACTGTAAAATACTGGGGGAGAAGATGTTGGCAGACAGCATGAAAATCCCATGTATTCACTAAGACGGTATTCCAATGAGACATTTACATTTTATCCATTTTGATCCTCTCAATTTTTACTATTATGCACCTACCTTTGGACTTCTCTTACCTAGGCTAAATTAGAAAAATCTGGGTAGCATATGAGTCCACATTCTTGTAAGGACGCATCATGTTTTCAAAAACATTAATTGGGCTCCAGCCAGGTATGCCTACTGTGCCTCTTTCTCTCTTCCTGCCTCTGTCTCTGTCTCTCTCCTTTCCCTACCCCCGTCCCTCGTCTCCCCAACAGTGATCTCAAATGCTCCATGCATTTAAGTGACCTTGGTCCTTGCCCTTCAGCCCCCCACACCATAGCTAAGACTTCTTTGAGCAGAAGTGAGGAAAAGAGCGTCCCAGTCCCCAACCCCCACCTCCCATAAGCATGCCCCTGAGACTTTGACAAAAAAGGACAGCAGGATTAAAATCTAGCTTTCGTTTATCTAGTCCATAATCGAGGTGGCTTTTGGGTCAGAGTCTTGGTGGTGGAGGGGCTCAGAGTTGTGGAAGGCTGGGTCTGGCCCTGGCTGCCAGAATGTAGATCAGGCTAAGCCCAGGATGCTAGAGCATCGGGCAGAGTTTCTAGAGAAGGCAGCTTCCTGCTGCTTCCTATCCCTGAAGCCAGAAAGGCCAGCCTGTCCTATTGACCATTGGCAAGGGGCCCTTTGCCCACCTGCGTATCCAGTCCATGGTCTTTGGCCAACATGTGACCGTATTGCCTTGCCTCCTCTAGTGCATGCCTTGCTTTCCCAACAGGGCCAGAGTTCTCCGTAGACAGAACCACTGAGGCGGTTACGATAACATGTGTCCTCCGGGACCTCACCCCCCAGGATGCTGCCCAAATCTCCAGACAGTCTGGCCTGACTTACTCACCAGGCATCACAGGCAAAGCACCTTAGGCCTCCAATACTTTGAGTGACCCACAAAAATGTATGAAGTTCTTTTAAGACCCAAAGGGGGATAAACAGGAACTATTAGGGATAAAGATTATATTATTTTTTATGCCAACACAATTAAAAAATGTAATTTGTAATTTGTTTTGTAGAAGAGTCCAGCGAGGAAATGTTCTGAGGCTGTAGGAGGCCACGATGCTGCTCTGGGGTCTGGTAGGCTCTGCCCCTACCTTCTCCCAAACCCAGGGTACCCAGATACCTCAGGGCCTCTCTCCCTGTTCCTTTTCTCTGCCTGTGGCACCTTCCCCAGCCTCTCCCCCAACTATAGCTCTATGTTTTGTGTTTTCTTGAATCTGCCACCAAATAAGACAATTCAGTGTGAAAAGATCTCCCCCAAACTGAATTTATAACAATGGGAGGACCGTTCTTTTTCTTTATTTCTTTCTAAAATGATGTCCTTCTCCTTTCTTTTCCTTTTGGTACGAAAATGTCCTTCCATCTATAAAATTACAGTAAGGGCAGATGATACTTGAACGGCAATTATGTCACAGGTCATAGAGGTCGGTGACCATCTGCTGGTTCAGCCTTGATCCCCAGTTCTGTGAACATTGTCCTGGGTGTGAAACCCCATTCTTGGACGAGTCTGGACTTAGAATACTGAGAAAACTGAGCTGCTCTTCCGGATTGACTCATGGCCCCTCCTCCATGAAGCCCTCTCTCTGGCTCCAGGCCCAGCACTCTGCTCCCTGTGGCCCATCACGCTCACTTCCCCTGGTAGCATTTTTCTCATCTGCCCCCACCTCTACTAGCCATCTTCTGGAAGGCAGCACTGCGCCTTACTTCCTTGTGTCTCCTCCGCTTGGCATGGTTCCTGGTCCCCAGTAACTGCTCAATCAATCTTTGTTGGATGAATGAAGAAATATACTAATTCCCAGAAAAAATTAAGTTAATGGATAGAATTTCTCTGGCTTTTACTTTTTTCTCTCTCTACATTTTTATTAAATCTTTGGCACCCGTTATTCCTTGTCCACTGGCCAGTGCTAGCAGATGACAGAAAGAATTAGCAAGTAGCAAATGAATATTAATGGGCCCAGACATAGCCGCTGGTGCTTCGTTTGACAGCTTGTTTTTTCTGTGGACAGGTGTTTGGGCTTATGGTTGTGGTTTTATATTGTGTGTTAGTGCCTGTAAATTTAATTAAATTTAACATTTCTAAGCAACTTAAGCATACAGTAGCTAAATATGTAATTTTTTGCTAAATCAGAGGCTGTATTTTGGACTTAAATATATCAATATTTCATGGCATTCTGCAAAAGGTACCATGACCGATAGGAACCCTGTTGTATGAAAACATAGAGACCAGAGGCTAGAGAACCGCTCTGAAGGCAGGTTTTAAGTGGAATGGGGGCTCTCCATCACTGCAGGCAGCCTGAAAGAAGGGGGCGGGATGCAGGAAGATGCGGTGGAGAAGTTTGTAGGAGGCCAAGGCTAATCACTGGTCCCCGTTCCTCCCTCCCATTGCTTGGGCCTGAGAATGTAATTCTCTCTTGTTTATTCTTGCTGCAGCTTTAGGTGGGTCTGTATGAGTGTGTGTGCATATTGAGGGCGTGGCAAATAACTAAAACAGTTATTATTGGGCAAAAGAAGAAATGCCTTTGGTCCTTCTGAAACTGAATTTTCCCACGCTCAGCTCCGATAAAGTTACCAGTCTATTGGGAAATTCTCTCAGGGCCGCCGTTTCCAAGCTGAGCAAACCCTAATTTATGGGCCTCTCAAATCCGGACCTGATGTAAGTTTCCACCATCAAGCCCGCTCTCCTCTAGGCACGCTCCGCAAGCCGGCTAAACGGAACTTACCATGTGGTTTTCCAGAACCTTCCAGCCTCTACCGTTATTATTACAGTTCCCTACTTCCTGCACCCAGGCAGTCCCCCATTCCATCTCCGTTCCCCCACATCCCACCTACTTTTCAAGACCCAGCTTTCATTCTAATTCCTTGTTGAGACTACTTCCATCTCCCTAAATGCATGTCATGCCTCTCTTCTCTGACCTCCTGTATCCTTTTTCAAGGCACTTGTGTTCTGCTCTCAAGGAAGGTAATTTCTGTGTTTTATTATCTCCAGTCCACAATCCAGACACACACAGATTTGTTATAAGACATTCACAGTAAAGGAGTTTTATTCATCGGGGTATAATACCCTGCCTGGTACATTGTTCTCGCTTTATCTATATCGCATAGAAAGTGAATTTGTGTCCTCAATAAGGCCAAGCTGAATTCTGCAAGCATTTTGCTGCTAATCTGTGTATCTGAATTCTTCTAGTTGCAAATCACAGATGAACCAACAAAAAAGGGATCGAGTCAACAAGGGAAATATAGAATCGTATCACAAATTCTAAGAAATCCGGAGGTAAAGAGGAGGCTCTGGGGTTGGGATTGGTGATTCAGTGATGTCCTCGAAGTCCTGCCTCCTGCAGTGTGTAGCCACCGCCGCCCCTCCCCCCTTAGACCCAGTCGCCATGTGGCTGTTCAGCTCCGGATTCTACACACAGATACAACACTGCCGAGCAAAGAAACATCATCATTCCTTCTATGATTCTCTTTTTATTATAAGGGAAGAACTTTTCCCAGAGGCTGCCCGCAGACCTCCTCTCACGCATTATCGATCAGAACGGCAACACAGGCGCGTGCCTAAAACAAGGGCTGGCAAAGAGAACAGAAGTCCCTTGATCAGCTCAGGTTCATCAAGATTCACAGCCTTGGTCTGGGAAAAATTTCAGACCCTCCTAAGCATATGGCCCCACGTATCTGCACAGACCTGGGTTCTAGGTCAAGGTGGAAGTAAGAGGTGTCTTTGTCTATGCACAATGGTGCCAGTTAAAGTCCTTCTATGTAAAGGCTGTTGTAAAGCTGGGACATGCCAGAACAGGAGTCCTGAGCTCTTGGGTAGTAACAGGCAGGGTGGGAACACTCACTTCCTACGGATAGATAATAATGACTCATGATAGCTACCATCCATTTCTATCCCCTTTCTCCCGCACCTTCCAGTATAACCCCCTCTTCTCCTCAAGCTCAGCCAATGGTCCCCCTGAGAAAACCTAGGCAAAGACACTCCATGTACTACCTACACCGACCCACCAACCTACATCAGTGCCCACATATTCTGCCTTTCCTCCCACGTTACGTGTGCCCCATCCTTGCTCCCAGCAAAGCCCAGTGCTTCCACTTACACCGTTCCCATCCCCACTCACCTACTCGAAGGCATAGTCCAGCGAATCCCTCCACTTCCTGCACCACTTGACTTGCCTCTGCCTTCTAGATCATTCCCACCCATAAACCGCATGCTCCCGACCTTAAAACATCCCCTCTTGACTTTGCATCCTTCTACTGCTCTCAGTCTGCTTATCTATTTTCCTTTGTAACAGAATCCCTCAAAAGGGTTATTACCCAGAGCCCTGACTAAACCCGTTCAGGGTAACCAAGGGTATTCATTGCCTAAATCCAGTGTTTAGCTCTCAGTTCTCATCTTATTGGTCCAGTTAGCAGTATTTGACATAACTGGTTTCCTCTTTGTAGGAAGACTTGGTTCCCAGCATGTCTCCTGTGGCTGGCTTTTCTCCCATTGCACCTGCTGGGCGCTCTTGGCCACCTTTGTAATTCCTCTTCCTTTCTGAATGTTATGCTATCTGGGAGCTCAGTCCTTGGACTTCCCTGCCTCTACTCAACTTCCCAGTATCCATACCATGGCTTTAACTATCATCTATGTGTTGAGGACTCCCAAGATGCGTTTTCAGACTCAGACATCCAGCTGCCTACTTGACATCTTAATCTGAATGTCCATAAGGCATCATCAAACGTAACACGAATGCACCAAATATCTATCACGGCAGAACAAACCCGAAAGCTTTGGGACAATTTGGCCTGGGCTCAACTGGAAGATTTGCTTGGTCATGCTGGGATCATTCATGTGACTGATGTCCTCTGGAGGATTATACTGTGACAGGATGTTTTAAGACATCCTCAAACACATCTGGCTGCTAGCTGGAGCTATTGACCATGACCCTCTGGTTGTCCTTAAGTGGTCGAGGCAGAGTTCTAAGAAGGCAAGCACCCAAACACAAGACCCAGTGCATGACTTACCGGGTGTGGGGAAGGTAATCATTTCTCACCATGTCCAGAATAGAATTCACAGCGTCTACTCCCCCAGTCCCCATCTGCTCCAACTATAGTCTTTGCCATCTCGGTAAGCAGCCATTCCACCCTTTCCATTGCTCAGGCCAAAAGCCTTAGAGGCCCCCTGGCACTCCTTTCTTGCCACACTCCCCCTCTAATCTGTCATCACACTCCTGTCAGCAATTCCTTAAGAAACATAAACCCGAACCCGGCCGCTTCTCACCACCATGCTTCCTACCGCAGTCTCTCACCTGGATGATGGCAGTGGCCCTTAGCTAGTCTCCCTACTGTCACTCTTGACCCCTGCAATCTGTTTTCAACACATCAGCCTGAGCTATAATGTTAAAACATTGATCAGATTATATCACTCCTCTCCTTAAGTCTTCAAGGTTTTTACAATGGCCAGCAAGTTCCCAAACGATTGTTCTCCCTGCTCCCCCCTACCCCGCACACATACACCGTTATCTCTCCGACCTCACTTCCAGCTGCGCACCCCCACCACATCCCAGCTCCTGTCTCACCGGCCGCCTGGATGCTTCTCACTTGTACTTAGTGCATGGCTGGCTCAGGGCCTTTGGACTTGCAGTTCCTCTGCCCAGAATGTTCTTCCTTCAAACATCTGGGGCTGGGCTCCTTCACCTCCTCTGGGTCTTTATTCAAACACCATGAGGGTCTGGGAGGCGCCTGGGTGGCTCAGTTGGTTGAGCCTCTGCCTTCGACTCTGGTCATGATCCTGGGTTCCTGGGATGGAGCCCCACGCAGTCCTGGAATTGAGTCCTGTGTTCTACTCCCTGCTCAGTGGGGAATCTGCTTCTCCCTCTCCCTGCCACTCTCCCTGCTTGTGCATGTGCCGCGCTCTATCTCAAATAAATAAATAAAATCTTAAAAAGAAAGAAAGAAAGAAACATCACTGGGGGGTTGTGACTGCTCTATTTAAGGTCACAATCCCTCTTTTTGAAGGGCAGATTTATCCCTCACCAAACCCCAGGATTTCTTCTCTCTTGGGGCTTTCTGTCACGATTGCGCCACATCCTTTACCTGTTTACTTGTTTATTGTCTGTCTCCCCATCTTAGAAAGTGAACTCCTTCAAGCAGGATTTCCTTTTCACTTATTTTGCTGCCCCCCACCCCACCCCACCACGCCTGGACTAGAGACTGCCATTTTCAGGTGTTTAATTATATTTGTGAAGTGACTGAATTCATTGACTACTGACTGCGGGCTGCAGACGTCATCCGGTTTATTGGCCGCGGACTCCCCACGCTAGCCCTGTGCAAAGACAACTGCAGTACCTCCACTGGCGAACCAGGTGCTATTGCTACCATTTAGCAGGTGTGGAGACTGAGGCTGGGTGGTTAAATAACTGCTCTGAGGTCCCGGAGCCAGGGCAAGGGCAAGGGCAAGTGTGGATTCGAGCTCTTTTTTTTTTTTTTAAGATTTTGTTTATTTATTTGACAGAGAGAGGGAGAGAGGGATCCCAAGTAGGCAGAGAGGCAGGCAGAGAGAGAGGGGGAGCAGGGAGCCGATTTGGGGCTCAATCCTAAATCCTTGAGATTATGACCTGAGCTGAAGGCAGAGGGTTAAACCCACTGAGCCACCCTGGCACCCCCAGATTCGAGCTCTTGACCAGCCAGCTAAACTGTCATTGCCTTCCTGGCGTTCTCTCCTGGCCCAGGGGGCGGGCAGCTCGGTGGCCTTCTGGTCAGCATCTTCGTGTGGTGTGACTGCCATTGCTCATCCAAATTCCTAGTTATGAAGGAGAAGGAGGTGGAGGAGGAGGAGCAGGAGGAGTGGGAAAGGCGGGAAGAGAAGGCAGTGAGGGAAGGCTCAGTGGTGGAGGTGATGGAGGTGGTGGGGTCTCGAACCATCCAGCTGCCTCTGGGGCTGTAGCAAACTGTAGGACCACCCGGAAAGCAAACCCCGGGGTGAGGGCTAGGATGTGTTCCCCACCATGTCCCCCAGCTCATGGGTGCTCCTTTCAAAGACTGCTAGGAGGACGGTCCTCTCTCTCCCTCATGCTAACCACTGGATTCCCAGGCTGAAATGAAGCCCTTGAACAAGCAGCATTTGCAGATGACCCCATCTGGCCTCTGCTCCCAGGAGGCTTTGCTCCTTCCCCTCCCGCCCCAGCGGGCCTCAGGCGATTCGGCCTCCCTCAGACCTGGCGCAGGGCTCAGCAACAGCCGGGACCCCCAGCGCTATGCCGGCCAAGATGGCTCTGCGGTGGGCGATGAAGGGAGCCTCCGGCTGACGTCTGGCGGCCAACAGCAGGCTGGGAGGGTCCGTGCTGAAAATACCACAGGCCAGCCATTTGCGACAGAGACTGCTTTGGTCTTGGGACTGATGGACGCATACACATATTGTTTTGAAAAGGTTGTGTTGTTGTTGTTGTTATTGTTGTTGTTGTTGTAACAGTCTAGGACCAAGACAGACAGCTGGGGTTGATAGTGTCTAGAGAAAGATCGCAACTACTGTATTTGGGTTATCATACGATAGCTCACGAAGAAAAGGGCTTTGTTCTACGATTGGTTTCTCTCGTCAATTAAACGTTGAATATCTGCCACGCGGTCCCGGCTGTTGAAGTAGAGATACTTCCGATATACCTGGCGGTCACATGCCTGCTTACCTAATGTAAGGTTCCGTCTCCTTTCCTTCTTCCCTCCCTCTCTCATTCCCTCCTTCCTTCCCTGCTCCTTCCTTCTTCTCCTTCCTTCCTTCTTGCTTTCCCGGTCTCTCTCCTTCCCTTCAGCCTTTTTTCTTTCCTCTCCCTTCTATCCTTCCTTCAATCCTTCCCCCTTCCCAGTTGTCCTCCTTGGTCTCATCCTCTCTTCTTTCCCTTTTCTGCTCCTCTTTCATGATTAGGAAATTGTCCTTGAGGACAGGGAGGGGAGGATGAGGGGGTCACAGAAGTGTGGTCGAAATTACAAGGGGAAGAAGCCTGTCGACGTCCATGTATGATGTTCTGGGTTGTGAACGTATGGCACACGCGTGGCCTCCTAGGCCTTGTCGGCTTTGTCCAAAGTGTCAGGGGAGATGATCTCCCTGACGAAGTCCCCAGGCTCTGAGGTCTGGGCTGGGGTGAGACTCGGGGATCCCAGGGAGGTGGGCTGTGTTGGAGGGGGCAGATGTTCCTTGCCAGGGGCCTCTGTGGAGGGCACTAGAGGGTGATCACTAATGAAGGCTCTTGGGTACAAGCAGGAACAAAAACCTGACCTCCTACTTGTTTGTATGAACTCTCTATCCAAAGCAGCTTGGGGTCTGCTACACCCGGGACTAAATCACCCAGCGGAAACTCAGGAAATACCCCTATCCCTCGGCTGCAGCCCAGGGCCTGGAGGCCCACTCTGTGGACTTGCAGGTAGAGTCCAGGGTATTCGCTTAGCCTCACCTTCATTCACTCCAAAAAACTTCACCTGAATGCCCGCTAGGCACCAGGCGTAGTGCGGGGAACAGACGGCACTGTTACATTGGGCAGTCTCTGGTCCCAGGAAACCCACTAGGTAAACATACATGTAAACAAATAACCAAAATCAGTGAAAAAGCACTACCCTTGAGGACTATACTAAGCACAGAGCTTTTATCAGTGGTTAACCCAATGCCGGAAGGAGGCAAGCAGTGGGGGGGGGGGGGAGGAGGGCTTCATAGAGAAGCTGGGGGTTCTGTTGCTTCTACAAGAAGGCTGGGAGTTTGCCAAATTGATGGGTCATGGCAGGAGACAAAGCATACCAGGCAGAATTACAGCATGTACAAAGGCTGAACCAGGAATCTATTGGTAACCAGGTAAGACCCGATCGTAGTGGGAATAATCAAGAGCCGAGAAAAGTTGGAGCGAGATCAAGGGTAGCTGAAGGCATGCCCGTAACCTATTCTAAGGAGTCTGAATTATTCGTAAGCAATCGGTGGCCCCAGAAGGGTCACATCTACACTTTAGGAAGATGTGCCCTTTAGAAGGACGGATGGGCAGAGAGTGAGATCGTCCCCTGGGAGAGCATGTGGACAACCAGGATAATAGTCTAGAAAGAGGAACTGAAGCCTGAGCTGGGGCAGAGGCCACAAAACCAGAAAGGAACCGACAGCTTCAAAAGATGTTAAGAAGATAGAGTTGGCAGCTCCAATTACCGATTGGCCGTGGAAAGTGAGAAGTCTAAAATTAATCTAAAGGCTCTGGCTTATATGATTGAGTGAAAAGTGGTATCACTAATGGAGATAGGAAATTGAAGAGGAAAAAATAGATTCCAGGCAAAAATAATGAGTGGGGCATATTCAGCCCAAGGTCTGGTGACATCCTGGTAGAACATTTCAAAAAGCAGTTGGCTCTCTAGGTGTAAAGCAAGGAAGGACTGGGCTAAAAGTGCTAGTTAGTCAGAGTTGTCTGCTGAGAGAGAAATAGACACCATGTGGTGTCAGGGGGAAAATGGGGTCATATAGAGAGCGTATTGGGGTGAGCAGCTCTTCTGGTCTTTGCCTTATACCCTATGTCTAATCCAGCAGGAAGAGTGGTCAGCTCACATCCTGAGTCCACTTCTCACCACTTCCATCACCACTTCCCGAGGCAAAGCTTCCATCGTCTCTCACCTGGGCTATGCAGTAATCTACAGCTGGATCACCTTGCATCTATTTTTGCTTCCCTGTAGACTATTTCCTATACAACAGCGAGATGGGCCTTTAAAAAAACGTGAATGAAGTCATGTCACTTTAATCTTCTAAACCACCCAGTGGTTTCCCTTGACACATGAAATAAAACGCAAATTCCTGTAAGACTCAAGATTTGGCATTTGCCTGCCTTTCTGAATTCACCTTCTACTTCTACCTCACTCGCTTTGTTCCTGCCACACTGAGTTTCTAGCTCTCAAACATGCCAAGCTTGTTCCTACCCCAGGGCCGTTGCACTTGCCGGCAAAGCTCTTCTCCTGGATCCTTCTACAGATCTGATTTCTGTGACAAAATTTTTAAGTTTGAATTCAAGTTTGTATTTCTTTGAACAGAGTAAGCATTGGTGCTCCATTGGCTGTGTCAGATAACTTCAGTCTTTTGAGATTTTGTGGACCTGTTCCAGTTTTCTGTTGCGTCTGCTGGTTCTCATTCACCTTGTCTTATTTCCTGGTTATCTCTGGCTGTATGCTGGAAATTTTCCTTCTGGAATAATTTGAGGCCTAGGATGATAGTTTGTTTGTTTGTTTTTTCTCCTGAAGGGATTTTTATTTACTTCTGGAAGGTACCTAGTGCTACTCCCAGTCTGGTCCCACTTTAAGCCAAGTTCTAGGCTCAAGGTCTCATGCTGCATCAGATGACCTAAAGGCAGAGTTGATTCTGGTTCACAGTTACCCTGAGGGCATAGCTCTTGGACAATCCCAGCTTTGGGTTTAGAGCCTGCAACCTTCTCCCTGGGCTCTGATGTTTGTCCCCTTACTCTCCGAGGCCACCAAAAACTCAGTTCCGAATTATGGATAGTTACTGCACACGCATGGGTATCCACAAGGCGACAGTGGCTCTGTGTGACGGTCCCCCTCTTCTCCTAGCTTTTGCCCAGTAATTCCTCACCACTTTAATAAGTAGCTTTGGCATTATTTAAATTTCGTCTGGGTATTTTAGTCGGCAGTGAGAATGTTGGTCCAAATTTCCTGGTCTGATGTTGCCCCATTTCTTCCGCGACTCAATTCCTCATTCTGATCGTGTGCAAATATCATTTCTTTGGAAAAGCCTTTCATACCCATTCCATCAAAAATAGCCAGCGCTATCCCAGCATTCTCAGCTTTATTGTTCTTTATAGAGCTTGATCACCATCTGATATTTGATTGCATATTTATTTGCTTCCTTGTTTATTGTCTGTCTCCCCGGCTAGAAGTTGTTTACTCATTCATGCATCAAATATTTATTGCGCGCATCCTATGTCCTAGGCACTATTCTAGGCATTGGACATGCAGTACAGAACAAGGCTGGTCAGGTACCAGTCTACAGGGAGCTTACGTTCTCACGGGGAAGACAAACAATAAATAGTAAAATAAATACAGAAAGTAAACTCCGTGAGGATAGGAAGCGTGCCTGCTTTCTTGCACCTCGGGGTGTAGAACAGTGTGAATATTATTTTTTTTAACGGAAAAAAATCCTTGTCCCAATGTCTTTTTCTGTATTGTTTTATCTGTATTGTTGGCTTGCTGCCTTTTCTCTTAAATATGTTATCATTTTAAGTGTATTAAGGGTTAAAAAGACTTGTGTGTCAGCCTGGAAATAGAATCATCATCTACTATATTACTGTTATGGGGAAATATGTTCTGAGTTCCAAATAATTAACTTCCAAGTGAACTTTTGGAAACTGTCAGCTGGGCTCATATATATTTGGGTGAGATTTGCCAATGTCTTTGCACTCTTTTATAGAAAGAGGCAACACGCCAGCCAGATCAGGCTAGACAGCCCTGGCGATGAGTGGGATAACAGATGTCTCAGAAAGAGTGCCCTCACATCCAGAAGGCTCTCTTCTGCTGTAAGTTCGTGGTTGTTTGAATTCTTAGAATCTCAGATCCGGGGTGACACCCCTTCCCCTGTGCAGGGACAGAAGCTCTGTGACTGAACTCACAGTTTTTTCACCAGTGGGGGCCAAGCTCAATTCTTGAGTGTCCTTCACCTGGGCAACGGCATGGTTGAAAGTGGTAGCCAGCCCTGGCTCTCAGCCCTGCCACCCTAGGACACTGAAGGAGTGAGAGATGGTGGTGGGGGGCGGTCAGCCAATCCAACTCAGAGAAGTCACTCCAACATGACAGTGTCATGGCATTCAGCCTCAGCTCAAAATCTTTGCCTTCGCATGTGCTCTAGGTTGTTCCATTCATTAGCAAGGGGAGGTAGCCCATGGAAGAAGAGCGCACGATGGTGGTGAGCCAGAGCAGAGTGTAGGAAGAATCGAATCTAAGGCTGCCATTGGGTTAAAGCACAAACAATCCCTCCCAAACCAAAAAAACAAAAACAAAAACAAAAAACAAACGAACAAACAAAAAACAACCCACCAAAAAATCCAAACCCAACCCAATCAGGATTAGCTGAGATTTTGGCAAAGAAAATGGACAGCAACAAAATCCTCAAGGTTGGGACTGGGAAAGATGGGGAGCCTCTTCAGTGTGGTCAGGACTAATTTCAGAAGGGAATATTGGTAGAGAAATGAGCTCTTCTAATTCTTTTGAAGTGGGCAACAAACTATACCGTTGAGGGACCCAGCAATCAAAATCGGAACTGGGCTTAGAGGCAGGACATGGGATCATGAATTTGTGAAAACTCTATCCCAAGATTTTGAGCTGGAAGAGCCCTAGCAGGGGGAGGGGAGGGGACAGTGGCAGCCAGGTTGTTGTGAGTCTCTGTGCGTTCCCCCCTGCCCCCCACCGCTGCCAGTACCTGCATGATTCCGAGAGGGAAGGAAGGAGAACCAGGAGGGTGGGGGGAAATTTTTTCAAACAATCATCTAGTTCAGTCTCACACCAACACTTAGAAACTAAATCTTCCAGATGGGGCCCAGGAATCTCTATTTGTCATGCTGTTGGAGTCATTCCTTTCCAGCTACTTTGGGACCTTCTGCCTAGTCTCACCAACCTCGCTTTACAGAACAAGGAACTTGGGGCCAGAGAGGTCAAAAGACTCCATGAGCAGCAGAGCCCAGACAGAAAGCTAGAATGTCGGGCTCCCAGTCCCTTGCTGTGTATACGAAGTTCAGAATCAGCCCAAACAATATCCAGTGAGTACTGAGAACTAGTTAGAGGCATCTTACTAAGTTCTTTTATATATCAGCTCATTTCATTCTTGCAAGTGCCCTAGGAAGGCAGATGCTGTTGTTACCCCCTGTCTAAAGGAGGAACCTAGGCGAGAGTGTAGTACCTTGACCAGAGTTAAGTGTCAGGGGCTCAGACCTGGTGTCCTTCTCCAAACACCACCATTCTCCGTCCGTTGGAGAACCGGAGAATCAGCGAGCGCAGCTCTGGGGCTTTTGTGGAGGAGGAATGATGTTAGCTCCATAGACTCTTACATCCCCCCTGGGATAAACCAGTCTTCAGAGTTCCAGGGCGGCATATCCAGACCCTTCACTGACACCAGATGGCACACCTCAGGTTCCGAGCATGCACCCATGGGGAGGGCCTCAGGGGCCTACTCTGCTCCCTCGTCACCTTGATCCTGAGATGTAAGAGTGAACTCCATTTTTTTTTTTTTTTTTTAATAGGACAGATGGTATCCTGTGTAAGCGATTGCTAGTCTCCAGCTCTGGGGAGCCTCACCCACGTAGGAGGATAATCACCAAGAAGAAAGCTTGCTATCAGGATTGTTTAGCGGTACTTTTAGCTCTGACTTGGCTGTTCTGTGGGGTGGGAAGGCTTTGCTCCTTCCACTTGGCATTTTGCATGGCTTTAGGGCAATGAACACGGGCACTGGTGAGCACAAGGTGTCAGGCTATCTTTAGACTAAATGCTTTGCCCTCAGCCTTTTTTCAGTTGACAAAAGAGAACTTGGCGAATGCCTTCTCCCCCCGCCCCCACTTCCCGCCAGTTTTAAAAAACCATAACATTATGTCACTTGTGGCTTTATATTAGCCTTTTTTTTTTTTTTTTAAGATTTTACTTATTTATTTGACAGAGAGAGAGCACAAGTAAGCAGAGCAGCAGGCAGAGAGAGAGAGAGAGAAGCAGGCTTCCCACGGAGCAAGGAGCCTGATGCGGAACTCGATCCCAGGACCCTGGAATCATGACCTGAGCCGAAGGCAGCCACTCAACCCACAAAGCTACCCAGGTGCTCCTTATATTGGCCTCTGATTACAGCTCCAGTCGGTCTGGAGACCTCCAACTGATAGAACTGCTTGCCCATATCTTATCTACCAATTTCGTATTGTTGTTGTTGTTCCCCCTACAGTGTTTACATTATTTTTAAACACTAGCTTCCAATGAATAAAATTAGGTGCAATCAAATGAAAATCTGGATCTCCGGCTTTTCTTGAAAAACTAAGAAAATCAGGCAACACTGGATCTTTGTTCCTGACCGCAGCTTCTTTGCTAAAGCTGTGCTTCAGCCTGGCTTTGTGGGCTTCTGAATTAAAGCCCCGGGGGAGAAGATTAAGGAGTCTTCCAAAGTGTCCAGAATATCCACCTGAGCCCAGGCCAGTCCAGGAGAGGGTTCGACATTCCAGCATAAGTTGTTTTGAAGCAGGCCGCTAGGGTTGGGCCCAGCCACCCGATATATTTGCTGACTGGGGACTTCTGTCCCCTCCTCTCCTTTGACCACTTCTCCTTCCCTTAGGATTCTTCCGCTGTCTGTAACTGGTCTCCTGAAAGGGCCACCCTCACACCACTGTTCAGCACTTCATTTAATGGTTTCTATGTCTGGAGGGCAGAGACAATCTTTTCACTGTACAGGTGTGCCCCAGAGATATTGAGGGTTAAGTTCCGGACCCCCGCAATAACGTGCATATTGCCAAAAAAATGAGTCAAATAAATTTTTTGGTTTCCTGATGTCTATTGTAGTCTATTGTTCTATTCTAGTTTATTAAGTGTGCCATTCCTGATGCCTAAAAAATAATGTGCTCACCTTAATTAAAAAATACTTTATTGCTGAAAATTCTAACCATCTTCTGAGTTTTTAGCCAGTCACCATTGCTGATCACAGATAACCACTAATAATGAAAGAGTTGGAATAATAATGAAAAAGTTGGAAATGAAAATAATAATGAAAAAGTTGGAAATTTCGTGAAAATTAACAAAATGTGAGTGACGCAGAGACATGAAGTGAGCGCTCCTCGTAGAATGGCACCAACAGGCTTGCTCCGACCAGGGTCACCACAGACCTTCATTTTCTAAAAAACAGAAGTAGCTGAGAAACGCAACAGAGCGAATCTCAATAAAATGAGGCATGCCTCTACTCTACTCTCCCGCCTTACAGTGAACACAGCCCTTGGAATATCTTAGATGGTCCATCTGTGTGCAAATTAGAACGCTATGCTGGGAACCAGCCGTAGCATATCTGGGGGGGTGATGGAAGTCAAGGGTTGACAAACCATCCAACAAATGCCAGTGGTCTAGATGGTAGGTGGGGTAGGTGGAGAAGTTAAAAATGAGAAGGGATACTGAGTATAGGGTTCAAGGATGGAAGAAGTGGCCCTGGGCAGAAGTCTAGGGACTGAATGCTTAGGAAGAGTGGTCTTGGATAAGGGGTCGGGCAATCTTAGGGGGGTCAGAGAGTTCTGATACAGGCTGAGGTAGCTCTTCTTGAAGATCCCTTGACTCCTCTTTCTCTTCCCCTCCATATCCAGTTCTCCAGAACATACCACTGAACATAGTCTCAAAATGCTTCTAGACTCCACCCATATCTCACAACCTGTATCATTTTCATGCCAGTCCTAGCCAAGGTCATCTCTCACTTGCACAACTACATGAGCCCCCTTTTCAGTGTCCCTCCTCCACTTGTACCTCCTTTCCCTGCGGCCAGAAGGACACAAATTGCCCGCTAGCCCATGAGGTCCTATAGGATTTCCTCTGTGACCTCTCTGATCACATTTCACCTCCTCCTTTGCTCTCCTGTCCCTTCACAAACCTTATAGTTCTGAGCATTTTAAGGGACTTTGAACCTGCTGTTTCCTAAGCTTGGAATGCTCTTCTTCCAGAAATCTCCAAGGCTCATTCAGTCCTTCTAATAAGAGGTCGTCTTCCTGGTCACCCACATAGAACAGAATACTCCTACCCACCCCACACACATACACACGATCCCCTTCTCCCACTTTTCCCAAGAACACATGTCATGTTATGTTACATATTTATTCATTTCATTGTTTGTGTTTTTCACTAAGATAAGTGCCACCAACGAGAGTGGAGAATTTTCTTGGCACACAATATATGCTCAATAAATAAATGAAAGAGTCTAGCAGATAAGGAGGAGTGAGAGATGTCAGATTCAGGGTTGTCTTGGGGGAAAGAGGTAATATTTAACGCACAAGAAGAGATTTTCCATATAACACTCGGTATATGTGATAAATATTCAATTCAGTTCAATTCAGTTGAAGTACTTATAATGTGCTTACTGTACGCAGCTCACAATGCCAAGTAATGTTTGAGATAGGGGCGCCTGGGTGGCTCAGTTATTAAGCGTCTGCCTTTGGCTCAGGTCATGATCAGGGTCCTGGGCTCGAGCCCTGTGTCAGGCTCCCTGCTCAGTGGAGAGCCTGCTTCTCCTTCTCCCTCTGCCTGGCTGCTCTGTCTACTTGTGCTCTCTCTCTCTCTGTCAAATAAATAAATAAAATCTTTAAAGAAAAAAGAGAGAGAGAGAGAGAGATGTTTGGGATAAAAGATAATTATAGATCCTGCCAGCAAAGAAGAGGGGTGAGGGCAAGTGAGACCCCTTAGTTTTTTTTTTGTGTGTGTGTGTGTTTTTTTTTATTCCCCATTGCATGTTCTTCATTGCCTTGCACACTGGGGGAGTGGGTAACTAATATCTCTTTTAATACATTAATTATCAGTATACTCCTTCACGAAATCCTTTCATTACCATACTGTACAATAGAGTGAAAAACATCTTATAAACCCACAGTCCCTTTCTGAGTTCTGTACTCCACACCCCGTCCCCTAACTGCTTTTTGGACATCTTCACTCCTATGACTCTTGGGCCTCTCAAACTCAATACATCCAATCTTATCCTATGTATCTTGATCTCAGTTTTTGAGGCGGAGCTGGTTTTTCTGCCCCATTCCTCACCTTCAACCTGGCATTCCACGTAGTTTACTTCCTGATATCCAGGGGAACTGCTCATATCTCTCCCTCCCTGTTGCTCCTTCTGTGGTCCTGGTCATCAGGATCTCTTGTCTGGATTTTCAGCAACACCTACTAGAACTCCCCTCCCCTCCCATCTTACACATCTAGGCCAGAGTTGTCTTTCTAAAATGTACATCTGGGAACAGTACTGCCTTGCTCAGAACCTTCAGGGGTTTCACCATTGCCCTGGGTTAAAGTCCACCCCCCCTTTTTTTCAAAGACTTTATTAGAGAGAGAGAGTGAGCACAAGCAGGGGGAGCAGCAAGCAGAGGGAGAAGCAGGCTTCCTGCTGAGCAAGGAGCCTGAAGTGGGACTCAACTCCAGTACCCCAGGATCATGCCACCGGGCTGAGCCACCCAGGGGTCCCTAAAGTCTAAACCCCTTAAAACACCATACAAAGCTCTCCAGGTTCTGGCACCAGATTTCTTCTCTGCCATTTCTTGCCACTTTCTTACAGCCTAATTTGTGCCCAACGGAGATTTCGGCTTCTCTAAGTGGACTGCTCTCTCCTCCCCCTAGGTCTTGGAGGGTACTGATTCAGGGTCCGGACTCAGTTACTCTTTCCCTCCCTCCTCTCCTTCCTCTGCAGCCTCCTTCTGCTCTTTTGGACTCTACCTGGTTTTCATTTCCTCCAGGAAGCCTTCCAGGCACCTGACCCGATTTGACCAAAGCCCTCCTCCTTATGACCCAACCTGAGTCCTAGAATGTGCTTCCTCAACCCTTTGTTCTTTTCTTGCCTTACTCCTTTTATAGTCTCCCCAGTAGACTGCAAACTCCAGGAGGGCAGGACTGTCTTTCTCTATCTTGGTTACCTTTTGACCATTCCTACCCAGAAGGCGTGTGTATTCATGAAGTATTGAATGGATGAAAATGCACTTGTTTCGATAGGGCTGTTCCTCATAAAATAATTATATCTTACATTTACCAAGTGCTTAAGATGGGGCAGGCTCCATTCTGAAGTGCTTTACAAGTGTGCTATGGACATCTCCCATAACCCTATTTAGTAGGGGCAGGCTATTTCCCCATACAACAGATGGGGAAACTAAGGTCCAGAGAGGTGAAGTAACTCCAAGGTCGGCCGCAAGGACGTGGAAGAACCAGGGTTAGAACCCAGGTTGGGTCCAGAGTCCAATTCGGCCACAACGTCTAGGAAGTTCTGCCCTAGAATGAAGCACAATATGGGGTTCCACTACATGAACGGATTCAAGTCTCCTGTTAAGGGCTTTGTTTTTATTTCCAGGAGAGAGGACACTGCTCCCTTGCTGCCCTCTTCAAGGCTGATGGGTCCTTTGCTGGGCTTTGGGAAAGGCCTTGTGCTGCTTGCCCACGGCGCGGTAGCCTGTGTGTGACGCCCTACTTAACTTTCAGGGCTGTCCTGCCCACACGCTCCCAGTGCCCAGGCCCTGGCTCGGCTCTTGCCCTGGGCAGGTGCGCCCCACAGAGCAGCGGCCCCCGCGTCCCCCCCTCCGCCCCCCACCGGGCCCCTGGGACGGGCCGCTCTTCTCCGGGGGCGGGGGAAGGGGCGGGCCAAGGGCTGGGCTCGCCCAGGCCACCGCCCTCGCCCCGCGCGCGGCTCCACCGGGTGCAGCGGGCCGGACTGGAGGGGCGGGGACTCGGGAGGGGCCGGAGCGCGGCTGCCGGTGCGGCTGCGGGGGGAGAGGGAGAAGGCGGCGCGTCCCCGGAGGCGTGCGCCCAGACTGCCGGCCGCCGGACCGACGCACGGAGGGAGAGGGCTGGGGGCGAGGTCAGTATCCGGTGGGAGCGCGGGCGGCGCGCGGAGGGGCGGCGGCGCGGGCAGCCGGGAACCCGGGGCAGGGGGCGGGGAGGGCGGCGGCGGGCGCGGGGCCGGCTCCGCTCCGGGGTCGGGCCCGAGACCCTCCCCTGGCCGGTCGGGCGCGCGGCGAGCGCGCCCCGGCCCCGGAAAGCGCAGCCTCCGCTCCCTTCTCCCTCCGTCTCTTTTCTTCCCAATCAGCGAAAATAAACACCCGGGAAGGTAAAACAATAGCGGGGCCACCTGGGACGCGGCGCGCGCGGAGCTCCCACGTTTGGGGCGGGGGCCGGAGCTGGCACCGGGAGTGGCGGCCCCACGTCGGAGCCCCCTCCCGCTGTGCCCCCGCGAAGGGTGGGGCTCCCCGCGGCGCTGGGCTCGGCAGGAGGTGAAGGGAATTCCCTGGAGTGAGGCGTGTGGGCAAAGTATTGCTGGAACAATCGGGCTTCCCGCATTTGCCCTGCTGTGGGCAGGGAAACTGAGGCGGGGGCCGGTGTAGCGACTTGCCCAAGGTCAGAACGCCCGGATTGACTGTCCTGATCCGGGAACGGGACCCAGGCGTCCCGAGCAGCCCAGCGCTCAGCGCCTCTCGGTTTTGCGGCGCTCTTGTTCGCCTTTGATACATCTCTGTTGTGTTTGTTTTAGAAATCTGCTGGCATTGTGGGACCGGCTTCGCCTCGGGGGCCGCAGAACGCCAACTTGCTTCGTGTGTCCTGGGTAGGTGTGGGGCAGGTGGCAGCTCCCTGACCTACCGACATGGATGGAGACGGACTTTTTGATGAAGAAACCCAGACAGTCGGTGCCATTCCGGGGCGATTTAGCTGTCAGAGGTTTTGACAAAACCTGCCCTGTTTCCTTGGGGGAATCCGAATGAGGGAGCTTACAGACACCTTCACTGGGAAGCCAAGGACATTTCTGTATAATCAGTGGATGAAAGGATTTTCTCAGACTCTTTTTTCCCTTTTCCTTGAGGATTAATTCACTGCAATCTACAATTCCAGTGGAAACCGCAAGGCACAGGATGTGGCAGAAGCCTAGAGGGCCTTCAGAATTGTTCTGGACCCTTCTTTTAGCATAGGGGAGTTCAACACAAGCCACTGGCCGCCCCCCTGCCCCCCGTCCTGCTGATCTCTTCTCTTTAACCTGTTTTCATTTTTTGAGTTACGTTCTATTTCCACAACTGTCCTCTGGAGCTATAAGTGGATTGCCAGAAATGAGAGATTAAGTGTGAGAGAAGAGGGAGCGTCCTGTGTTGTGTCTCTTCTCTGCTGCCGACATGAAGTGCTTTTTCCCAGTGCTGAGTTGTCTGGCTGTGCTGGGTAAGTGGCTCTGCTTATCAGTGCGATCGATGTGAAAGTTTAACCTGCTGTTGGTTCCTGTAATTCCGTGTGGTTCTTTCCCATCAACACTTGGCTTGGGGGCCACCGGCGCACAGCAGATATGTATCACAGGTTGGAATAGGGTACCAAGAGGCCCTATTCTGACCTGGGAGGAACGGTGAGATATTGTTTGCTGTCTTTAAGAAGGAGGAACATCTACTGTCCTTGAAGTGTCTGTCCCAAGCCTTGCCTTGCGGTGAGATCCCTCCATCTGCGTGTCAGTGGTTTAGGGACTCCATGTGCCTTATAAACTTCAGTGTCTTACCCGCTGTCCACATTAATTCCAAATTCAAAGTGGCAGCGTTATTCTTACTGTGGGGAAAGTTGGTTTGGTGGTAATGATGGAGCGTTTTTTGTTTTGTTGTGTCTTTTGGGGGGGTGGGGAGTAGTCATGGGTGGGGTAGGGTGGCGAAGGGATGCATTGCCCTGCCTGAGTGGCCTGGAGCCTAAAAGTGTTTGAGGATACCAGTCTTATGTCCCCTCCCCAAGGAAACTCAGAGCATAGTTCTGGAAGAGGAGAGACTGGAGGAGGGGAAGCTGCTTGCGTGGGAATGTGTTAGGAATGGTTTTAGTGCCCCTACAGAAGGCCAGAATGCTTAGAGCAGGGTGAGGAACTGTGGTCCCAAGAGGTAAACCCTTGATACCTGCCCTAGGGATCCCCTTCCCATTGCAGAGCCCCCGTCCCCCCTTGCCCATACTTTCTATACCATCAAACATCGGCTTGTGTGTAGTATCTGAGGACACATCTTGGGTCTAGGATAAACTTCCTAGCCAGGATCTGATGCATCCTTTCTGTCCATCTCCCCAGAGCTCGCACAGGAGCCCACCCTCTGACCTCTCTGTGTGGTTCTGTCCCCTGAGTGAAGAGGTCACCATGGCTGCCTATGGTGTCTGCATTTCTGAATCTAGATATTTGGCATTTACAGAGTTTATTCATGACCTGCTGGCAGTGGAGATTGCTCTGATGCGTTGTTTGTATGCTTGTAGGAGTTCACAGTTGGGTGGAAAGAACAGGTTTTGGAGTTTGAAAGCCTGATTTGAATCTGAGCCTCATCGTGATGGTCCTATAAACCTCAGTAAAATGGGATGATACCTCCAAGGACTGTCTTGACAGTGAAAGCCTATAAGGTGTCCTGAATACCTTGACTGCTTTGAAAAATGTCTGGAACACATAATAAACGTGTACAGTCAGTGATTCTTAAACTTGGGTGCATGTCGTAATCCCAGGGGGAAGCTTTTAAAAGTCCCGATCTCCGGCAGCAACCCCAGACCAATGAAACCAGATTCTCCGGGAGGGTGAGCCAGGCATCAGTCTTTCTGCTCTCCCAGGTAGTTCCAAGTGAAAGAACCAGTGTGTGAGTTCATTAGTGCCAGCCCTGTCCGCCCTGGCACACACTCAGATACAGGGTCCCCTGGCAGGTTCGTCGGTGCCGTGCTCAAGGGTGGGTGAGGATAATGTGTCCCCGTGTCTCCCTTCTGTTCAGGCAGAGTTAAGAAAGCAGATAGCTCTCTGTGCACCAGTCCTGAATATCCCATTGATATTTGTTCATACTGCATTTGTCATTGACTTCGTGTCTGGGTTTAAATCAGTAATTAGTGATTCATGTGGATTCAAGAGGACAAACAAGGAAGGCCCTGGGGAGTTGGAGGAGGTGGTATGGCTAAGTGGGATAGAGGGCTGGGTGGAAGGGTGGGGCCCAGGGCAGGAGAAGGAGCCACCAATGGCAAAACAAGGAAATGGGACATTTGTGCCTTTTGTTTGTTCTGGCTGCTCTAGAAATGGGAGGCCTCCTGCAGGTCCCTCTGCGGCTCGCGCTCTGGGCCACTCTGTGGACTGGTCCTTGGGCCCTGACACTCTTCTCTTGCCTCCCTCTCGCCCCCTTAGAAACAGGTGCCGGGGAGGGAAGGAAAGGAGCCTCAAGGTGGCCGCGAAAGGGAGCACTGGCTGCCGACCAGAGGACCAGCTGTGGGTGAGGGTGGGAAGGTTTAGAAGTGTGGGTGTGTCTGGCGCTTTACATCCTGCTGCTGAAGGCGCAACTTCTCCCATCACTGAGTGACTGTCAGCAGGGGTGGGGAGGGCCTCTTGCTACCCACCCTGCTAACCTCGGAGAACTGGAGGTGTCTGGGGAGGGAACAAAACCCAGGTTGGGGGTCTTATTTCCTGCTTGCAGTCTGGTGTGGGCTGATTCATGCGTCAGCATTCTTGCTGTGTAATGTAAATTAATGTGTAATGTGAATTTCAAAGAGCAAAGAATCCCAAGGTTTTGTGCTCATGTGGGTCACACACCCAGAATCAAATTTTGTTTGTACAAAGTAGGATGAGGCTAAGTACTCTGCACAGTGGCACGGGTACAGGTGCTGTCAGCCTTCAGAAACAGCAGTTTGAGTCAGAAAGCTGGGTGACAGTCCCTGAGGGCGGACCCGGGGTCAATCTCCCACCTGCCACCAACTCCCTCCGCACCTGTGGACCCACGCTTTGTGCTCCCTTCCTTTGCCAGCGTCGCGGATTTTGGATCAGGTTCCTCCTTTTCGGCCTGTCTGGGGGCTGACTCCTGCCCTTGTGTCTGTCCTCCCCGAAGCCACAGTGACCGCTGTGTCTTGTCTCTTCCTCTTGCAGCGCTGGCTGCCCCACCCAGCTTGGGAGCCACTGGCTGCCACGGCCACCCTTGTGCCAATTCCAGAACCACCTGATGCCCAGGCCTGGTTGAGCCACGAGGGTTAGTGAAGTCTCCGCTGCTGAGAATGGGCAGAGCCAGAGGGGCAGAAGATGAGAGAGAGAGCACGAGCAGGGGCTGGTGTGACCGTGGCATGACTGTGGCGTGTGTGTGAAAAAGGAGGGAATGAGGAGAGAGGGAGAGGGGGCCGGGGCTGTGCCAGGCAGCAGCCTGCATGAGTGACAGGGACATGGCAAAATGACAGCCATGTGGGAGAGACAGACTAGGATTTGTGTCTGCAAGAACAGGAAGGGGACGATCCAGAAAGATGATTGTAAGTTTCAGGCCCTTAAAGCAGATTTTGGTTTTGCATAGCCATGAAGAGTTACGCCTCCTAGGCCAGTGCTGATTGATGTCGCAAACAAGACGGAATAGCTTTAAAAGTGTGAGCCTGGAAAGAGGAGATTGGGACATCTGTGGATCAGCCCAGGAGAACCTGTAGCTGGCTCATGACCATTCGTCGTCTCCTCCAGCGGCGGCAGATTTCATGTGTTGAGTTTGAGAGGCTGCTTGCTTGAATAGGATGGGACCGAGGCAGTGATCCCTTACCACGCTGTTAGCTAGGGAGGAGGCCAGAGGGTTCTTCCAAAAGAGATTGAAGGGAACTTTGATGTTCTGATGAGAGTGAGCTCGGAAGCAGGACTCATGATCAAAGGCAGAAGACACAAGTGAAGCAGCTTGGGGGTGGCCAGGAGATGAGTTCTGAAGATCGTGATTTATGGGTGAACAAACACCGTCCCTAGCAGTTGTTGCAGGGGTGGTACACTGTCCCTTTCCTGGGGACCATTTGACCGGGGTGCCTGAGAAGGGAATTATCAGGAGGACTAGACTGGCTAGGAGGTCTTTCAACTCTGCGAGTTACTGAGTCACCACTCTGCCCCCCAGGCCGTGTTAAGATGCCGCCATGCCCTGCACTTTGCATTGCAGTAAGGGAAGAGCAGTAATGATACCACCTCTCCTAGCTCTGGCCTTGGCTGTGAAGCGAGCCCCGTCTCATGAAGTCCTCCACATACACTCACTGGATAGAGGACTCCCAGCATCACCTGTGTGTAGATGGAGCTACTGAGGTCCAGGGAGGTTAAGGAACCTGCCTCAGGAAGACTACTGTACCAGCTCAATATGGTGTTCCACAGTGGCAGGGATGCAGGCCCCTTCTGTCTTGTCCCTCGTGCATGCCTCCATTCCCAAGGTCATGGCATGATCTGAGATGGCTGTGCTAGCCCCAGCCATCATGAAGGGGGTAAAGGCTTGGTGAAGGGCAAAACTTCATAATTTAAGGACATTTCTGGAAGGTTGCCCTCCCCTCTTCTGCTTATACCCCTGTTGGTTAGAACTTGAGTGCATGACTGTACTCGGCGGCAAGGGGGCCTGAGAAATGGCATCCTTAATTCTGACCAGCTAAAAACTGAGGGTTCCGAGAAGAGAACAGATGTGGGAGGGTCAGCAGTGGCTTGCTGGCTGAGCGACAGAGCTAGTGAGTGACAGCAGAGGGTTTTGAAGCCAAGATCTTCTGGTCCAAAGCCTGTGTTCTTCCATCTCACCAGCTGCCCCTCTGTGACTCTGTGGCCCAGCGCCTGGCCTCTAAGAAGCCTTATCAGGAGGGCGCGAGCCAGATGAGCCAATAGTTGTTACAATGGGAAGCAACGTAAATCTACATACAATCACGCAGGCAGTGTTGTGATTTTAACAGTAGTGACCGTAGTGTTTTTAGTCCACTTGTGTGCCAGTCACTGCTAGACACTTGGCGGAGCAAAGCCCTTCCATACGGAGGACCCTCCCTATCATGTTCACTGCTGTAGCCCCAGAACTCAGCCTTATGCCTGGCACAAAGTAAGTAGGTGTTCAGTTAATTTTTTTAAAAAATATTTTTATTTATTTATTTGACAGAAGTAGGCAGAGAGGCAGGCAGAGAGAGAGAGGAGGAAGCAGGCTCCCTACTGAGCAGAGAGCCCGATGTGGGGCTGGATCCCAGGACCCTGGGATCATGACCTGAGCCGAAGGCAGAGGTTTTAACCCACTGAGCCACTCAGGTGCCCCTGTTCAGTTCATTTTTTGATGACTAAATGGTTTCGGTATTCTTCCTTGCCCAGGACAAGGAAACTCAAGGCTCAGGGAGCTCAGGTCGTTTTGCTCAAAGGACAAGTGCTAGAGATGGGCAGAGCCTAGATCTGAATCCAAGTTGGGCTCTAGAACTTGTGCTTTTAAAATGTCGACAAACAGGGTGACATTTCATCTTTCTTGGGCCCTGGATCCTTGGGGCAGTATGGTGAAACCTCTGGACCCTTTCCCTGGAGAACATTCTGAAATGTGCAAATAAAAACACATCGGCTAACAAAGGAAATCAATTATATTGAAATATAGTCATCAAAACATTAAACCAATTTATGATTATAGCAATACGCTTCTTTAGTAACACATTAAATAACGAGCCTCTAGCAGCAGGTCCAACAATTATTGTAATTATGGCATAGCGAGGCACGAAAACGGTATGTTGAGGTATCAGTGTCAACCATGATGTGATATGAAAGCATGTGTGATTTTTGCTGTGACAGAGTCACAGGTCCTAGAGACATCGTCATGACGGCTGCCTGCGTCCATAATCAAACATTCACAAAGAGGTCCACATTCACAAAGAGGTTAGTTGAAAATAAAGGCGTATTTTTCTTTCCCATTCAAGTTCCCATAGCTCCTGACTTCTGTTCAAGGACCCCTGTGAAGTGCAAAGTGAAGTTCAGTGTAGGCGGTGGTTGCCGGGAGCACGCTGTGTGAGAGGACTTCATTAGCTTTCCGAAACGGGCAGGGTTTCCATGCGGGGAGCATTCTGTTCCCAGTAGAATCCTCATGGCGCAGAGGAGACAGCAGTTGTAATGGTGGTAGGGTGGCCCTGTAGGGTCTCGAGAAATGACTGGCGGTGGTTTTAGGGTCCAGTTCACCTAGGATGATGAGGGCACACAGAACTGCCTTCGACTGTAAGGAGTTTGGGAGTTGGGCTTAGGCTGGGTCTCCCGGAGCCCAGGCGGACCACTTCCGCTGAGCCCTGGCCTGGAAACTGAATGAAGTGGCGCCATTGCTGGCCTCCCCTGGTCCCTGGCCTCGTGCATCCTCCATTATGGCTCCTTGATTAATATTTTTAGGTTCCTTCGGGAGCTCTTCATTTGCCATGATTGGACACCTGATTCTTTGCTGCTTGAAAGTGAGCACAGCTAACTCCTCGCGAAGGGTTGGTTTTTAATTTAAGGAAATTTAGGACACCTGTGTGTGAATGCCCCCTGATTTTCAAAGAAATGAGTGGTTGCGTCAAAATCAAGCTTCCATTTGTAGAAAATCACATGTTGCCAAATTCCCTCATCAAGAACGCTTTATTAAGTGACTAATTGTGGGCCACAGTGGTGGGCACTTAACAAAGACCATGGCAATGAACCTCCCTGAACTGGAACCTTCAATTAAGGGAGATTTTGTTTTTTATTTTTGAACTCCGCTTTCTGAAAGGCAAAAAATCGCAAGATGTGGTAGCAAGGATTTATTCCAGAAATTAACTTCCAGGCCACCATCCGTCCAGTCTCTACATCTTCCGCATCTATAATTATAGTAGCAGGAGAGAGTGATGAGCCTCAGGGCACTGCAAGATCCTAAATCAAAGATTAAATTATATTAACTCTACTCAGGCTGGAAAGTGATCAGATGTGTTTGAAAAACCTTTATAACAGGCTTTGTGATAATGAGAGTTGAAACAAAGTTTCTGTCTGATCCTCTATTAACCCTTTAATTAAACTCCCCCACGTATCCTCTTCCTCGTCATCCAGGTGACCCGGGCTTTGCCCAACGTCCCTGTCTTCTAGGCGATGATCCTCTAAGGCCAGCAGTAAAGCAAGCAGTATATCCCTGTGCAAATGGACAGGAAGACAATGACACTATGTGCTCTCCGAGGACAGGTGTCTTGGGGAAGGAGGGGGTGGGCAAGTTTGTTCTTGTTTTCAGCTCAGCAGTAGTAGGGAGGGAACTTCTGTCTAGGAGAGAGATGAGGCTGGAGTAGCTTGTGAGTGAGTGGTCAGTCTGGAAAGGCTTTCTGGAAGAGCTGGAATGTTAGGCATTTCTTGAGTAATAGGACAAGGAGGATCTGGCAGAATTGCGGGGCTGGAGGCCACCATGGGCGCATTGCAGCTGCTTTGAGAAGGTTTCCCAAGGACTAGAGAAGTCTGACGTGAGTGTCAGTGGCTGTTGCCGGAAGGAGCAGTCAGTCAGTTGGCATGACGTCTGGGTATTTGGATCTGAGGAGGAAGGAAGATACCAGAGAGCTGTAAGTGGGTGTTCTGGAGGACCTCTGGAGAAGTAGCCAGGGAGGGTAGGAGGCATTCCTGCAGGTGAGGGTCTAGAGTGGAAGTGAAGGGGACCTGTTCCCCTGTTCCTGTACCAAGGAAAGAGCTTTCATGAATCCATCAGAACATCGTCAGGGCAAAGACATTCTTTTTTTTTTTTTTTTAAAGATTTTATTTATTTAATTGACAGAGAGAGAGAGCTCATGAGTCGGCAGAGAGGCAGGCAGAGAGAGGAGGAAGCAGGCTCCCCACTGAGCAGAGAGCCCTGTGCAGGGCTCCATCCTAGGACCCTGAGATCATGACCTGAGCCAAAGGCAGAGGCTTTAACCCACTGAGCCACCCAGATGCCCCAGGGCAAAGACATTCTAACAAAATTGTGAACTCAAAGAAATGCGTGGCCTCTTCCCCTTGACTTTCTGGTCCCTAGGCCTTCCCTTTATTAAAACGGGGCAGGGGATTGGGGGAGAATCCG
Source organism: Mustela putorius furo (assembly GCF_011764305.1). NCBI lineage: Eukaryota > Metazoa > Chordata > Mammalia > Carnivora > Mustelidae > Mustela > Mustela putorius. Next base: position 5,212,048 of record NW_025421424.1, read on the forward strand.
ATACCAGTTGTGTGTTCTTTCCCCAAATCTGATTCTTTGACGTTTGGGAGCATGTTCAGGATTGCCTAAACTTGGCCTTATTTTTGTGTGTTTAATACTGTTTTTGTCTGTAGCACCCATTTTCCCATTCTTTGGAGGGCGCTCCATGCCTCCTTTGTCTTGGTGACTTCTGAGAACACAGTCTCTGCCCTCAGGGCTTTGGATCCTGGCCTGTGGCATGCTGGCAACAGAAATGTGTCATGAGGCAGGCTGTTGGCCTCCTTCTCACGGACCCCTTTTTATTAACTTCCCTTCCCTCAGGCGCCCCATCCATTTGAAGTCTTCTGTCTCTCAGCATTAAGTAGTAATTAATCTGTTTCTCCTACGTGGTAACCACTGTGATTGCTCGCTCTTGCTCTAGTGATACTCTTCAGCTCTAAAGCAACATTAATCTGACACGCTGCATTGCCCGTGACCAAAGGATGCACATGGCTTTATCTGTTGGGTACCTTAGCCCTGTATCTGCAGTGTAGGGGAAGTGGAGTCATTGTCGGGTGTTTTGAAATGTCTGAGGCGGCCAGCTTTCCTACCCCACATGTTACTTTGAGAGCCCCAGGTCCTTGGATAACCTAGACGGTGTTTGCCCATTTGTTGATTGTATCAGTGACCTTGACTGACTTTGCTAGGAAGGACTTTCAGTATGGAGCTGAAGAACCAGCCATTGCTGTAGGTCAGTCCACACTTGTCCTGTTCAGGGACAACCTCCTCCTCTCTTTTTTTTTTTTTTTTTAAAGACTTCTAGAGAAGTTTCACAACTTCTTAGATGTAACGATCCTATCAATCTTAAATTTACTGAAGACTTGATTGGAATTAACTCATAATTTAAAACAACAAATAAAGTGTTGAGGGTATAATATTGTATAAAAATAAGATGATGAGAGATTGGTTTCAATTTCAGAAGGTAGCTTCTATTGTTTGCTTTGTTTTTTGGATTTTAAGTTGTTGACAGAGATAACAGGGGAATATAGTTGTGAATAAAAAATCTAGACAGTGGAGATGGAGGGTAAAATGTGAAAGTTCCCCTCTCCACCCTATGTCCCTTACTGAGTCTGATATATATTCTTTACAGTGTGATAAATATTCTTCCAAATCTTTTTTTTTAAATAATTTCTATGCATATATTCACACCAATATAGATTTTTTTCTGACAGAAATAGAATCATACAGAACATATTGTTCAACAACTTGATTTTAAAGGGGTGATTTACCTCACTATTTTTTTAGGCTTAATTTTATGGCCATATCAGAACTGATTTGGTTATTTTATAGCTAGTTGGAACTGTAATTTGTGAAATCATTGGGGAGTAGTGAGCCTCATTCAATAGCTATATCACGGAATAATTTTGTCTTGCCGTATCAAGAGTCATAATATAAACACTACCCTTAAATTTTAATGTACTTAATGAAAAGAATCGACTTGTTTGTTCTGAGTATTTTCTCCCAAACACATACATTTAACAAATTAGGTACACACATATTTTGTTGACTGTTTTAGTTATAATTTTGAAATTATGTTGAATTCAAATGAAGCATATTTAAAACTTGTTAAGAGAATAACCATAAATATTGGGTTTGGTATCTAATTCAGTCAAGTTTCATATTTTTTCCTAGACTGGGGGGAAAATGAGGGAAGTTTTCCTGCATTTTCAATTCCCCAATGATTCTTCCATTTAGAACGAACTGGACTACCATAACTGCTGAGGTTACCGGCTACCAGACGTTTAAGACCCAAAAGAACACTTTTTTTCCCCTCTATCCCTGCGGAAGCAGCTATTTCTGTAAAAAAAGATTATCATTTCAAAGTGTTGGGTTACTTCTCAGGTTCACTGGTCTGACTTTCTTTCAATCCCTGGAAGCAAAAGCAGGTCTCTTGGATCGGTCACCTTTAGACCTGATTTTTAAAATAGTGCCCATTTTGGAGGGATGCTGGTTGGATTCATGTATCGTAGTCAACCCTTCTTCAGCATCGGGGTTTGACCTGCTCTTCCCCAACCGGAGACTGCTGTTCTGCTAGAAACCACTTACACGACTTTCCTAGGAAGACTTTTGATCTATTCATCCAGCAAATATTCAAGTGTGGACTCCAAGCAGCCCCTCATTCGGTTGCCTCCCATAACTAAGAATGGAAAGGTAAAATCGTGAGAAACATTTTAAAAAGTCACAGGATCTGTATTTTTAATCTTAATAAATAGAAAAATTAATTAATAACACTCTGACGTGGGGGAACTCTTTTCTGTCCCTGAGGTATGTCTTTTCTCTTACTGTTACTGAACATCTTTTCCTCCTGGTTTTTTTCAACTCTGCTTTAGCAGCTGTGAATTACATTTGCCCCCTCGGCCCCGACAATGGCCTCTGAAGGAGTAAGACATGAGTGCCACTGATTGGGGGCGACTGGGGTGGGTGGCCCCGCGAGCGCAAATTCTTTCTTTTGAAAATACACAAATATCCCAAGTCCTGGATACGTGGAATGTCCTTACTTACTGCTGCGGATATTGTCTGTCTCTGGGAATTGGGAATTTCATCCTCAGCTCTGAATTTCTAGGAAGCCAGAACAAAAGAAAAATAGAGCAATCACATACATCCCTTCATGGCGGAGGCGGCTTCCACACCAGGGTTTCTCCTGAGGACCCTTCATGTGGGGGCTGTGGTGGTGGTAAGCTCCATGTGTCTCCTGTCTTATACTCCTCCTCCCTACTTTCCTACAGAGTGGCTCCCCTCGGGGAGCCTTGTCGGGGCAGGCTGTGGGGACAGCTCAGGGCCCCCTCCAGTGTTGGGCCTGGGTTCCAGAAACTGTTGTGTCTCCTCAGGGTGGTCCAGGCTCTTCCAGGCCTGCACCTTGCCAGATGCTGTCCTCTGACCCAGGGCTGCTACCCCTAAGCATTCATCGATCATTGCTTCCCCTTTCTCCACCAGTCCCCCAAGTCACAGGTTCCAGGCAGGTTGGAAACTGTGCTGGGTGGGAGTCACCCCAGCTCCAAAGCTGGTGGCTGCTGCTCCCCAGAGCGTCTGGATGGAGCCCTCCTCCTCCCTGTAGGCAGCGCTTTTCCAAGGCCTTCCTGGTGTGCCTCATTGGATTTGTTCCGTGCTGGTTTTGTGTTGGCTGGGAGTTGGCTGGTCTTTTGGGGGTTCTGCTTCCCACATGGACACGTCGGTTAGATTATCAGAGATGGCATGTGGAGTCATTCTAGGCTTCTCCTGAATCTATACCACCCTTTAGGATGCTATTTAGAGATGATTTGCTAAATAGTGTCTTAAGGTCTTCTGATGTTTTAGTATCCAAGGAAGCATGCTGGACAGTGTTGCCATCTGTCTTCTAGTCTTCCATTACCAACAAGCAAGCTTGCATCTGAGTGCCCTGCCTAGCTCTTTCTTTGTCCCTGTGTCAGAATGGGCTGTGGCCCCCTGCTGGGGGTCCTGGTACCTTGCTGGCTGGAGGAACAGCATCTGAAGCTCCTTTCTCAAACGTATGATTCCAACCTTTCTGAGCAGCTCTCTACCCGCTGGTGAACTTCTGGAAGAGAGAAAGTAGATTAAGAACTCATGTGCCTCTGGGCTTGAATGTATTTGGAGAGAATCCTTAGGGATCTCCTGTGTAATCCTCTTCTCTTAAAGGGCAAGTGTTCTGGCCTGGGCTGCGGGAGTGGAGGGACTGGAGACCACCCCTCACAGAGCAGAGAGGGAGTCTGGTGTACGCAGCCTTTGTTTTAAAATGAAAACATGATGTAATACAAACATTTGCTTTTTCACTTTTGCCCCCCTCCCCCCATCACCACAGAAGAGCTGTAATTTTCCATATTTGGAATTTGGGGAGAGCCAGGCCTCCTTTGAGGACAAGGCCAGATTCAATCTATGCTTTGGGGGAAAGTAAGTGAATACGAGAGAGCCTTGAGGGCTGCGGTATTTATGGTGAGTCTGTGATTACTGCATGTGCCTCCTTGTCATAATTTATTCAGCAGCCCCCGATGTCCCAGAGCTGGTGCTGTGCCCATCAGTAATCTGACTCTTGTTTCCTTCTGCCTATTTTCCCTTTTGCAAATGTATAGGTCTTCAGCTTTAATCAAGTAGGCTTTTACTCTGTCATCTGTAACGGGAATGACTGAAGTCATGTGGAGGATTTTAAGTATCTAATCTCTTAAGACATTCAGAGCATAATCTCCTCCAACCCCGATCATCCTGCCTGCATCCGCGAGATTTGCGAGGTTCTGCAGAGGAGGCGGGATGGGGACTCTGGCATCCTTCGGAGGGTCCGGCCTCCTCCTTGCTGGCGACAGATCTTTGTTGGCTTTCGGCCTGGGGAGAGGGCCTGCTGATCGTTTGCCATGGCAAGAGCGTTCGAGATGCTCCGTGAATGTGACCAGCGTGTCAGTAAATCTCAGAGCCGGTGCAGAGGACGAGAGGCCAAACACGCAGGAAGATACCAGCCAAGTTCACCGATGTCTGAGCAGTGTGTCTGGGGCTGGCTCTCTCAGACAGGCTGCAAGATAGACAAGAGGCCTGTTGGTCAGTGCTGTTCACCGACATTTGTCATTATGTTATAGCAGGTCAATCAGAAAGATCAGGGGGTGCAGGTTCTACAGTTTTCATGTGCTTTGCTTAGAAATGGGACGTGACTTTGTGTGTGTGTCATTGATTAGACTAAATTGGATTACGGTCACTCTTCAACATGAGTGCCCGGTTTAGCACTTTTTTTTTTTTTTAAATTTAATTGACAGATCACAAGTAGGCAGAGAGGCAGGCAGAGAGAGAGGAAGAAGCCGACTCTCTGCTGAGCAGAGAGCCCGATGCGGGGCTTGATCCCAGGACCCTGAGATCATGACCTGAGTCAAAGGCAGAGGCTTTAACCCACTGAGCCAGCAGGCGCCCCTTACAGTCACTCTTCAGATTGTCATTTCTTGCTGTGCTGTTTTCAACACTTTCGGTGGTTAGCTCAGGTTCTCGCTGTCAGAAGTGTCTTCCTGGAAAGGAGTTTGGTGAATATTCCCGCAGTGCAGACTTTGGTACTCTCTTTCCATATGATGGTAAAATCCCTAAAAATGGAGACTAATGAGGATTAGTTTAAAATTAGAAAAATGTTTGAATTACCAAATATTTTCCAAGAACTTCACTGTTATTACTTTTAAGTAAATACTGTAACTCAAACGAGGCTAATAGAGCGCCTAATAAAAGATCCTTGGGGATCCTGCTTCAGGAGAGAAATAAGAATGATTTGCAATTAGCGTACCAATTGTTTATGTAAATGGAGTTTCTGAAAAACTGGATTGTGCATGAAAACAGTTTGTTCTCTTAAGTATTTTAAGTAGTCCCTGTGAAACCCTGTGTATGTTCGCTGCCGGTAGACTCTGTATGGTATACAGACCTTTTTCGCGAAGACCTAATTCAACCCTATTAGCAATATCAGAACTCCCAAGTTAGTCAAGGCCTTGATCTTACCCTCCCCCCACCCCCATGCTGCTGCAGCACCTGCGCTTACCTATCTTAACATGAATCAGTAAGTTGAGCAAATATCTGATCTTTTCTGCCACGTGCTTGGCAGTGTGTTATATAGAAAAGACAACGATCACCATCCTTGTGTAGCTTTATAGGCTAGCAAGGAAGTCAAGCAGTCCACAAATAAACACACATATTGTTAATTATAGGAACGAAGCTAGACAGTATGTTACTTTGTAATGCACGGTCTAATGCATTAGACTGTAAGCCCCATGAGCACAGGGACTCTGTGGGTGTTGTCAGCCACGGTGTCCCAAGCCCTTCCTAGCCTGTTGCCTGGCATGGAGGAGATACTAGATTGAGTTGTGCAATATTGCCCCATTTGTAGGTCAGCAACAGTTGAATATCAGCAGTGTCATAAGGTTCAACGTAATAGCTCTTCAGTCAATATGTATTGAATTTTGAATATGTATTATAATCCGCTGAGCTCTTAGAGTACGCTGCATTTAACACAGTTCTCGTTAGCCAAGGAGATGACCGCTATGGTACTGGAGAAGGAACTCTGAAATTTCCAGGAGCCAAAACTCGCGGCCCTGTGATGTCAGGTAGTACGTGTTTTGTGGTACGTGTGTTTTCTGTGCAGTTCTTGGCATATTTCCCAGCCTCAGGTGGAGGCACGTGTATCTGGGGCCCAGAGTGCTATCTGTGGCCCAGAGACCAGAAGAAAGTGCTGGAAAGCTGAGATGAAGACAAAGATCTGAGCAGGGTTGCCCAAGAGGAATGAGGGATGAGAGCCCCATCGGGGCAACCGAAGGGGCCATCTCTTTAGTCCAGAGGAAAGGGAATGCTTGCATTTCCAGCCCAGACCTCACGCGGTCTCATAGTCAACAGATCCATGTGTGCCCACAAAGTGCTTGGTGACTCGCTAAGCACTGATAGCCCTCATTGTGAGCTTCATTTGTGCCTGCCAGGTTGTGGGCTGGTCTTGTAGATCACGGGCCCATTGGAGGCAAGAGTTGAACTGAGGAGAAGGCCCAGCTGGGCCCTGCTGGGAGAAGCCCAGGGCTCTGGCCCGTGGCCTACTCCCTATCCAGGGAACTGGGAGTTGGGCCCAGCCTAGGGCTGGGACCAGAGCTTCCCAGACCTCCTCTGCTGAGTACTTTTTTTGCATCTGATTGGATTTATTGGCCCTCTTTCCGGTTTCTCTGCACAAATGTCCAATTGTGCCACTCCATTGTAATGCTCACTATTTTCTCACACCCACAGGATAATTTCTAGTTTGGCTCAATGGCACAGCTCGCTGTTGAGCGTCTTATGTGCCAGCACAGGATGGGGGTGGCGAGTTCGGAAAACACAAATGTGTTTTGTTGGTCCCAGCCTATGGCAGACCCTTGGTTACCTCCACAACAGCTGTTCTGTTCTTGACGGCAGAGCTCTCTTTTGGTTTCAAAGTCATGTCTCTCTTCCGGTACCCCTCAAGGAAAAGTGACCCCACCTCTGGCTCCAGAGTAAAAGCTGACCAATCTAAGCCAGTTATGGAGACCCGAAGTTTAGACGTGAGTGAGTGACAGAGTCGTTCGTGGCCAGTGAGATACGAGGAGAAGATCGCTGTGGTGATTCTAGGAAAAATGTCTTCTCTTAGAAACATAGAAGTAGGACAGCTCCTTCCACTAGAGTCTTGGAGACAAGGCAGCCATCATGTCACCATGAGGAAAGTAAAGCTGTTAAGCCGTTAGAGGGAGAGGATCCAGAGCCACTGAACGCTGAGCAGGTCGAGCTCCGTACTTCCTGTCTTCTCTGTTTCAGCCAGTTGAGTTGGTGTTTTCTGCTACTTATAGTCGAAGGCCACCTGTATTAGACACTCCCTCAGAGGAGCAGGACGTAGGATTTATTCATAACAGTACAGTTCAGCTGATCATCAGAAGGCACTCTCTTCAGAGCCAGTGCTGAGCCCTCGGGTAAGCCAGAAAGGAGGGAGCTAAGTCCATGGGTAGGCAAAGCTGGAGCAAGGCAACTGTGTTTGGACTGGATCCTGAGGTGGGATTAGGATTTGTGTGGGAAGAGCAGAAGGGCATTCCGGGCAGCGGATGGCATGAGCAGGCCTGCAGGGACAGGAGTGGACGTGGCACTGCTGGAGAACAGTTGAGATTATGTCCTGACTAATGCCACAGTCAGATTCTAGAGCATGGCCAGCTGCAAGCTCAGAAGGTGACCCTTGACCCATGCAGTGGAGAGAGGGTTGGGAGCAGGGAAGAAGCTGGGAAAGGGGACCTTGAGGGATAAGGGGAGGCAGCCATGTACCAGGCTGGTCAGAAGGGGAGATGGGAAAAGCCAAATGGAATAATTCAGTTCCAGGTGGTGAGATGCGAGGTAAAAGTGGTAGGCAGGGGAGGAAGATAGCAGAGGAAAATGGGAAAGGAATAAAATAACTGCTGAGAGAAGGCTTGATTGAATGTGGCGCAAAGGGGAAGTCTAGAAGCTGCCTCCAAGTGTCTGGGTGTATGGCTTGGGAAATGACATAAAATGGAAATTTGAAAGAGGGGATCGAGTTTAGGACGATGCTGTCTGGTCTCTGTCACCGGGCTTTTGAGGTGATGATGGAAGATCTAAGCAACGGGACCTTGAATTCTTCTCAAAATACGGGTTAGGCCTTGGGAATGAGAGACCGGGACTTAGGATGATGTGGCCGAGATAACACAGATCTGTACACACTCCTCCAGGTTCGCAGTGTTGCGGGGTCAGTGAGATGGGTGAGGAAGTAACAGGCGTCATCTCCTGGGGAAGGAAGGCAGCTAAGAGCTGGTACTCCTGCATTTCTTCCCTTCCCAGCCCCCCCCCCCACCCTCCCACCCAGCTGGAACATGCTTGGTACTGAGGGGCAGGGACCGTGCGTGTGGCCACGAGGGGAGGAGGGCCTCCTCCCAGCATCAGACTTCACTCGCTCTGCCTTTGGCTGGGAGAGCGTCATGGAAGCTAGATCTGCTGTTGTAATGGGGTGGCATTGCTAACTGCTGTTTGTGTAGGATCCAGTTGCTATGGGGTCTTCACGTTACATTTTTTTTTTTTTTAAGATTTTATTTATTTGACAGAGAGAGAGAGTGTAAAAGCACAAGCAGGAGGAGGGGCAGAGGGAGAGGGAGTGGCAGGCTCCCCGCTGAGCGGGACCCTGAGATCATGACCTGAGCCTAAGGTGGATGTCTGTCCCAGCCGTCCAGGCGCCCCTTCAGGTTACACTTTAACACCTCCTCCTGCCATGGTTTGCTCAGAGGTCTGTGTTGAGTGGGCTGCCCCTCCTTCTCCCTCTGGGGCTCTTCGGTGTTCTTGCAGGGCGAGTCCACTCCTTGCTCCTGTCCCCCAAGGCTGTTTAGCTTCCCAGGATAGGGGCTCCCTGCTCAGGAGCGGTGTTGGGGAGACGGCTGCTCTCTCCACAGATTCCAGAAATGTCAAGTGGCTGGTATCCACTGGCGACCAGCTTGAGTGTCTCAGTCATCAGTGGAACTGGACTTGGAGCTTCAGGGAGAAGTTCCAGACCTCCAGCTTAGACCCAGCACAAGGTGCTTTTTAATCTTTCCTGTTCTCCAAAGAGGGGAAGTGTGTCTTTTCTTCAAGGCTCAGGAGCGTGGAGCGAGGCCCCTGGACGAGGCCAGTCTTTGTTGCAGCCCGGAACACACTGGGCCTGGCTGACTCCCATTATTTTCCTCAGGGCAGGGGCTGGGAGGCAGGGCTGGGAGGCATCTGGGATCTGGTTTTCATCAGGCATCGAGTAAAAGTGCAGATGCCCAATCTGATCTCGCTTTAAACAAAGCAGAGTTAGTTGCAGGGGAAGGGCTTTTGTGAGGCGCCTCTCCTGCTCTGGGTGTGATCTCTGGGGTGTCCTGTTTCTCGTCTCACTGAAAACTTTGAGCCCACAAATATCCAGAGGAAAGCCCTTGAGGCAGGGGTGGGGGTGGGGCCGGAGAGCCACCATGGACTCCTTGGACCCTACCCCCTAGAAGTTTCCAGCTTCTCCTGAATTTGAAAACTTAAAGGCATGAAAGGGCCATCTCTCTGTTTTTTAAAAAAATTTTTCCTCGTCTTCCAGCAACACAGAAGTGTCATAAATATCTGTCGGTGCCATTCTGTTCCTGGGCAGCCACTCTTGCTTTCCCCTTTGCTCTCCCTGCTTCCTCTGACAGGCCTTGGAGGTCCAAGTGTCATCCCAGGAGGAAGATGACACTGAAGCCATCTGTCAGCCTGGCCTTTCCCTTGTCCATCTGTCCTTCCAGTCATCCTTCCATCTGTGCACCCAGCCAACATTCAATAAGCATTTGTTACTGAGCCAGCAGTAGGATTTGGGGCAAGCTACTTAACCCTTCTAAGCTCCCATTTATTTCCTCTTCTGTAAAACAATAGGAGCCACTCATGGGGGTTAGTGTCACAATGGAATGGGGCCCAGGGAGGAGAGCGCCTGAGCGCCCGCCATGTGCCGGGGCCTGGTCCGTGCTCAGGAAACTGTACTTGGCGCTCAGGGCCTGGGCGCCTCCCTGGTCAGCTGACCGGCTGCAGGTTGCCTTGGATGCCGGTGGCCATTTGGAGATTGGATTTAGGCCACAGTACATAGTTGCCAGGCCATAAATGCAGGACCTTTGGACCCCACTGTCGCATTCCTTGGGATATCTTGCTGCTCTTGTCCCAATCTTGGCGGGGCCGCTGCGGCTGGGCTCCAGAAGTCTCCGGGCCTTGACGTCATTTGAGGTTGAGAGCGTGGGCCACTTTGAGGGGGGGTTCCTCAGCCCGCTGACGGGGCTGCACTGCCTGGGTCTCACCTGCCCACGTGCCTCACCTTTTCTCGCCGCCTGTCACACCTCTGCCTCTGAATGTTGCCTTTCTACGATACGTGAGCCATTTTCCTCTCCAGCCCTCTCCATCTGCTCGAGCTCCTGCTCCCCTCGGGGCTCCTGTTCTCTTGCCTGTTCTTTAGGGTTTCCTTCATATTGCTCGTTTTCCGGGACTTTGAGGGAGCCGCGTCGATGTCATCTCACGTAGCATGCTGGGTTTTAGGGAAAGAACCTGGGTGGGTGTTTGAGTGTCGGGGAGCTGCAGAGTATCTGATTAGAAGGTCCTGGGAAGTGAGCTGTTTGTCGCCGGATGGCATGCCAGGAAGGGTTTGGGGAGAGCCGGGAGGAGGCATATGCTGTCAGCTACCAGGCTTGCCTGCCGGTGGCAGTGGCTCAGGACCGGAGGCGCCCCCGTTGGCTCCCCTGCCTTCCCTTGTCATCCCAGCTTCCTCGTCGTCCTCCTCTGTTTCTGCACTGACCGCTCACTCCTGCCTCTGGCAGCCTTGGCGTCCTGTACGTGCTCTGACGTGGCCCCTCTCTGCCTCATTCCTACTCTCCTCAGTGACTTGAGGAAATTCTCGCCTTCACTCTGTATGAACCCAAAACGAACCCTGCCTCGGCTGGTAAGTGTATTGTGCTGGGAGGGACTTCTCCAGTACAGTGAGACACCGAAGAGCTGGCACCGTTCACTTCCAAGCCTTTTACGGTTCCTCGAAGTCCTGCAGACCTGTCCTTTCTTTGACCCCAGCCCACAGAGGCTTCTAGCTCCTTCTGAAGAGAACGATAAATAATGGCATGTACCCAGAAGCCAGGCAGAGGAATGCACTGTCCTGGCGCCTGGGGAAAGGGCCGGGGAGTGGCCGAAGCTGGTGTTCCAGGTCACAGAGCCCCAGGGTTCAAGCAGCAGTGGGAACAGGCTGCAGTGGGTTATGAAGGAGACTTTGTCCTGCTCCAGCTCGGCTCTGTGTTTAAGCCGGGGACGGGAGATGATGCAGTTGTGGGCAGGCTCTTGCTGCACGACCTCTTATTAAGGTGGAGGAAATGAGAGGCCTGGAGGCCCCAGCCAGGCTGGCCTTGTGCAAAATGGTCCACAGAGGTCGGGCCCTCGCCACCCTCTCCGTGCTGGCCTCCGTCTTCCCTCCAGCCCCATAAGTGGCTGCAGCTGCAAGCTTCCTTCCACCCGCCGTGCCCCATTTGGGCTGTAGGCCCCCATCCTTGTCTGGCTGGGCCCAGCTTTTGTCCCTTGCTCTCCCCAGGAGTTCAGTACTTGACCGAGTCCTCTGGCTCATCCTTGACCCTGGTTGACTGCGGGGTTTACCGCACCGGTAGCGTGGGTCCTTTGCATCCAGGAGGGAAGCAGAAGCAGACATCAGTTGAACTCCCATGTCAGTCCAGGCTCTGTGCGTTCTCTGACCTCATCCCTATGGTTTCAGGTCTGAGGACTGTCACACAGCCCCCTGTCCAGATCGAGCATCCCTACAGTTTCAGGTCTGAGGACTGTCACACAGCCCCCTCTCCAGATCAGATAGTCAGGGCACAGCAGGGTCCTGTGACTTCTCCAAGTCACGGCCAGCAGGGGCCCCTTCCTGCTAAGGAAGAGGAACTGAGTAATGTTCTAATCACTTTATTGTGGTGTTATTAATGTATAGCAGAATTAAGTGTCGAATATGCTGTTCTCTGTGTGCTGACAGATGCAAACGTTCATGTAAACCACCGTCACAACCGAATAGAGAGCTTTCCTGTCACCCTAGAAAGTCCCCTCCTCACACCACCAGGCGCAGTGGCCCCGGGCCTGGTTTCTGTTACCACAGTGTTGCCCTGGCTGGAGCGTGGGCCATGCAGAATCCCACAGTCTGGAGCCTTTTGAATCTGGCTTCTCTCCTTCCGCATTACGCTTTTCCAGTTCATTCACGTGGTTGTACAGATGTACTTTAGTTTTTTGCTGAGTAGTATTCCGTGCTACGGACAGATCACAGTGCATGATGAACAAAATGTCCCGTGGGCGGACATTTGGGTTGTTTCCAGTTTGGGGTGATCATAAATAAAGCTGCTGTTTCACGTGTGAGTCTCTGTGAGGATACAGGCTTTCATTCGTCTTGGGTAAATTCCAGGAGCGGGATTGCTGGGTCCTACGGCGGCGAGAGTACCTGTAACCTTATAGGAAACTGCCAGATTGTCTCCCCAGGTGACTGTGCCACCCCACATGCCCACTGGCAGCGAGTGAGGGGGACCTGACACCACTGACTTCTAGACTGGGGTCTTTCTGGTCACCCAGCCTGTAGGGTCACTAGCTGCTGTGATGTAAATTACTTCATAATCATAGTAATCTGCCCTGAGTTCATGCTTTCTCTTTATTTTTCTTTTGCCTTTTAAGGAGTTGTTTGCTTTTAAATTTATTCAGATCAGTGAGCCAATTCCAAAAACCCCAGAACCATTTTAGAAGACACGTATTTAAGACTCGGTTCTTCTAGAACCATGCTAGGTACAAAAATCACTATCAGATAGGGTCTCCTAAGAAAAAAACCTGTAAGTACTTACAACATGAACGTGTATGTGTGTATGCATGCGTATGTGGATATGTACATGTACACATAGATATGAATGTGTGTGATGTTCACACAGGCACACACATAAAGAGATTTAAATTTTGGAATGATTCTTGCGGTTGTGGGGTTGGCAAGTTTGAAGTCTCTAGGGCAGGCCCACATACTGGAAATGCAGCAGGATTTTACCCTGTGGTCTGAGGCTTGATTTTTTTCTTTACTAGGATGACTTTCATTTTCCCTCTTGAAGATTTCAGCCGAGTAGCTGAGAGCCACCCATGTTCTCAAGGGTTAGATCCTCTAAATTCCACGGTTCTTGGATGTGTTTGGTTCCATCACTGGCTGCTGTGGTGGCAGGTTATAGTAACAAGTTACTGAGCCCGCCTTTTTAATGCAGGATTTCTGGAAAAGTTGTCATGTTTGGAGCCAGATGAGGTCCTAGAAAAGTAGAGAGGTTTTCTCCATGTGGCCCTCAGCCACTCAGGGCAGCCTCCTTTTCTGACCACTGCCCCCACCCAGACGTCCTCCTTTGCTGGCTTTTTTTGCTCCCGTCACCTCTGTTGGTAATTTGAAGTCTGTCCTCAGCAGGTGTCCAGTAACTGCAGTTTCTAGTACTTTCCAGGGAGATCCCTGATGTTTTGATGGCCCCAAATGGACAGGCCCGCTGTCCCATTACAGCGGCCCTGGTGATGAGAGAAGGAGTTTGAGGAGCATGTGGTTCGCTTGGGTTCACTTTTCTCTTTATTTGTGGTGGCATTTCCTGTGTGGGGACCGCCGACAGGTGTTCTTGGGCAGGGGTCTGGATGAAGGAAGCATGGGTCCTCTGCTCTAAGGCATTGGTGTCACGGGGTGGGGGGCCGCTGAGCCCAGAAGTGGCCCTGAAACACCGGTGGCTGAGTGATCTCACCAAATCTGGCCCCGGGTTTGGGGAGGACAGAGGTGAGCTTGGGAGCCTGCCTGGTAGGCTGAAGAAAGTCCTGCACTTAGAATGGGAAACCATGCTTTGGAACCCTTTCCCTGACTTCTGCTAACGTGATGACATTGGGTGAAGCATCAGACCTTTCTGGACTTCAGCTCCCTCACTGAGGAGTGGGAACAATGGTCTGCATTGCCCAGAGGGTTGGCCGGTCAGCCACACTGTCCACAGGAAAGCTTCTTGTGCGTGCACATGGCATCATAAGACTTGGCCTTGGCCTTGGCCATCATCCCAAGAGAGGCCAAGTTCATAGCAGGAAGCTACCTCCACCTCCTGTCCTTTGGGATCCACTGTCCCTGGAGCCCCTGGAGGATAAGGCATGAGTAGGTGTGACTGGGGCAGGTTGGCCCTGGGTCGGGTCTGCTGAGAAGGGCTGCCCTCTGAGCACGGGGCAAGGAAAGTTCCTGCTTGCTCCCACAGACTGACAGTAATAAATGCACAAAAGGAAACAGAGCCATTGATGAGTGTCCAGGCGTCAAGGACACAAAGGACTGTCAGGGGAGTGAGTCAAGGCCCCTGAAGGTCACATGACGAATGTCCATCCCACATGGAATTTCTCGGTGACCCAGGGGTGTGAATACAAAAGTAGCTGGAGTCTAACACAGAGACGAGTGGGTCTTTAGGAGGGGGCAGCCTTGTGGGAGAGCCAAGAGCACTGATCTGGGAATCCGGAGACCTGCATTCTCTAAGCCCCTTTGTCAGGAACTAGCCATGTGACCTTGCACGGGGTGACCTCTGTTTCCTTTTCTGTGAACACGGGGGCAAGACGGCATGACCCCGCTCCAGAGTTTTCACACAGCATTTGGCGAATGAGGCCCTCCAACCCCAGTACCTCTCGCTATTCACCCTGTGCTTTTCGGACCAAGACGTGCCAGCCGCCTCTGTCACTGCTGGGTGGTCAATCCCTGTGGTTAATGAAGACTGCTTTGGGGCAGAGGGGGAGGGGGAGGGGAGGCTGCTGGGGAAGGTGGGGGATGCGGGTTCTGAGGTGGGATGGTTTTAGGCAGCAAAATGCAGAGAAACCCGAAAGTGACTTCGCTAAGCAGTTTTTGCCGTGGGCTTGCCAGCAGGTGGCCCTGGTGGCCCCCCACTGCCATCTGCCATCCTGAGTTCCCCTGGCCAGCAGGTGGTGATTGGTGGTGGCATGGAGGAGCCTATGTCCCTGAGGGGCTCTTCTTGCTGCCCCTCACCCTTGGGCTCAGGAGACCTCTTCCCAGACAGCCCGCATCTCTGGCTCGAAATCACTGGCTCTGATTCTGGTTGAGGCTTTTCTTTCCCATGTTAAAAAAAAATAATAATTTGAGAGAGAGAGAATGAGAGGGAAGGAAAGAGAGTATGAGTCATGGGAAGCTCAGCTCCCGCTGGGCTGGGAGCCGGATGTGGGACTCAAACCCAGGACCCTGAGCTCATGACCTGAGCTGAAGGCAGACGCTTCAACGCCTGAGCGCCCCCAGGTGCCTTTTTTCATTTTCTTACCCACTTGAGTGAATGTGCTTCTTCCTCCCCATGTGACAGGAGTTTTGAGCCTTCTCCCTGGTCAAGTTTTGCTCTGTCCCAAATCCCACTCTCTGTTTCTTTGAGGTTGACCTTTCTCATCCCAGGCCTGGAGCCCTGCCCCTTAAGCAGGGCGACTCAGGTCCTCCCAGCTGTAGCTGCTTGGAGGCATCCAGAATTCCAAGATTAGTCCTCAGGACTGCAGAAGCACGCAATATGAGCTCTTACCCTTAGGGAGGCCACCCCAGACGTCAAAAACGGAAGCCTGAGGGCCAGTTTCTTGTCATTCTAAAGTTTTCCTTGTCGTAGATAATTCTTCCTCATATTAAAAAGCACATTTTGGAGCATGAAAACAAATGAAATGTGCTGTATTTCAAAGGAAAACTTGATGGAACAACGCCTTCATCCTTCATCCATGTAGCGCTCTGTCAGCCAAGGCAGTGTGGTGCAGGGTCATCACGAACATCGCGTGAATATGTTTCCTCACTTTCCTGACTTAAATCATACTAACACGATTCAAAAAGACCTTCTCCTGGCTTCCCTTTGTCCTCTGCTGCCCTTTCCACTCTACGCTCTGCCTGCTCTGAGGGCTGCCCTCTGCTGTGACCCCTGCTCTTGTTCTTTGAGCATTCTTTGGCCCGGATACTTTTACTGCTTTTCTTTAGTCTAATTCTGTGTGGCAGAAAACTGTGAGTATATCCCCAAGTGGAGAGAATAGGATCACGAGCCCCCATGCACCCCTCACCCAGTTCCAGCCATTATCAGCCCATCCCCAGCCTCGTTTTATCTGCACTTGCTCCCTTTCTTACCCTGCCTGTATTATTTTCCAGAGAACCCCAGAAGCAGTTATGATTTGTTGTGGAGAACTCTTGGCTGTTAGGCCATTTTTTTTTTTTTTTTAAAGATTTTATTTATTTGTCAGAGAGAGAGGGAGCGAGAGCGAGCACAGGCAGACAGAATGGTAGGCAGAGACAGAGGGAGAAGCAGGCTCCCTGCCGAGCGAGGAGCCCAATGTGGGACTCGATCCCAGGACACTGGGATCATGACCTGAGCCGAAGGCAGCTGCTTAACCCACTGAGCCACCCAGGCGTCCCTGTTAGGCCATGTTTATTAGTAATTTGCATTTGCATTCAAAATTCATCTTCAGAATAACAAGGAGGTAGCATCTTGTCCCCATCCGATTGGTGAAAATATAATGGTCAGACCATGCCAGGGAGTTAACAAGCACCTAAGACAGAAAGAACACTTAACCCTGACCTTGGGAATACAAATTGGCATCCCAGGGTAGCAGAGCCATTTGGGCCATGCGCAGCATGACCGGAGATCCCCTCAGATGAAGGGTTACAGGGATATTTATTGTAGTGAAGAGTTGGGAACCACTAAAAGTTCATCAACAGGCAAATGAATAGATAAATTATGATCTATCTATCTATATATACAGTGAACGTTCATGCAAGGGACTGTGATATACAGCATTAGGAATGAACATGCTGGAGTGACACAGGCCAACAGAGATTACCCTCAACAATGGTCCAGTGAACATGACACAAACTGCATGCCGTGGTGCCGTCATAAACAGTTTGGAAATGTGCAAAGACTGTACTGAAGCATAAAAACATACAGGAGTGGTAAACGCTGAGGGCAGGATGTTGTTTTGGGGGGGATGGAGCCGTGGGATAGGGAGCTGGGAAATTCGAACTTGGGCAGCGTCTGTGAGGCTTATTTTCTTGGAAAAAAGAATTTTAAGCAAGTGCGACAAAATATCAGGATTTGACAGTCCTCAATAGGCATGGCTGTTTATTATTCTGTATACTCTTCTGTAGGTTTCCAAGGCTTCCTCATTCAAAAATTAAATTCAAGGAATGTGTAATTATTTTTCATCTTGTGAGCTGGAGATGGCCACTGTGCTCACGTGATGTCGTAAGCGTCCAGACTGAAGCTAAGACACTCATCCAGTCCTGAGAAAGTGCGTATTTTGTCAACTGATGACAGAAGGTCACGGATCCCCCTAAATTTTTTTTTCCAGAAAGTTATATTGACAGGGAAAGCCAAGTAACGAAACCCTAATGGTTTACTTAACAGGGTATAGAAGATTCAATGACTTTGAATTTTCCCCTTTTGGAGAAGGTAGGAACAGGGTGGAGGGAGGGGTGAAGGGGGACCCCTTCCCTCCCTATATGTAGTCTGGTCCTAGATGTGGTTTCCTCCCTCTTACCTGCGGTTGGTGAAAACCTGAGGCTTGCACTGGGGTAGGACAGATGGGCTCGGAGAAAGTAAGATTTTTGTAACAAGGCCTGGGTGACTGGATGTACGCAGGATGAAGGGCCCATCTTTCCCAAAACACAGACCATGCAGACCTGGTCCCTACTTGTCCGTTGTCACCAGGGTTCATAGTGTCCTTGCCAGGGCCCGCAGCAGTCCTCTCGGTGAACTCACCCTTTGTTCTCTGGCCTCGCCTGGGCCCTGTCCTCGTGTGTGGATGAGTGCCTCCCCACACTGGTCCCTGGGCTGTGTGCCCAACTCCTGCTCATCTCCCGAGACTGAGATCAAGAAGACCTCCATGAGACGCCCTCCCTGAGTCCCCAGGCTGACACCCACCGCGGCCCTGGCACAGATAGCTCCTCAGCGGGTTGGTGCTTCATTCCAGGCCTTTACTGGACAGTGATGCCGGTGGAATGGTTCAGAGCACAGACTCCCATGTGGCCTGGGGCAGATGACTTAAGCTCCTGGCTCAGCATTCATCTGTGGACAGGGAGGAGAAAAGCACCCGCCTCACGTTGTTGCTGTGGGGATTACCTGTGCCACACATGAGGCATCCAGAGCAGGGCCTGGCAAGACCCAGTGCTGAGAATCGCTGGCTCCTCCCTCCTCCTGTCTTCCTTCTACCTTCCCTCCTTCCTCTTCCTTTGTGCTCACCATTGTTCGCCCACCAACGTGGGGGGATGGAAGACATTGTAAGCAGAGCCTGTCCGTGGGATTGACGAAAGGCAGGCTTGTTGGGGGTGGGGGTGGCGGGGGTGGGGAGGCTAATTCTGGAAGGACTTGGGGGAGATCGGAGGGATGGGGGAGTGGGCCGGGAATTTGGACACCTTGATGACCAAGAGGAGGTGTTGAGACAAGAAGGGACTGGCAGAGTGGAGCCAATAGAATTTCTTTAAATTTATTTGTATTTTTTAAGTGTGGAATGGCTTAGGCTTTGGCATCGTATTCCATTTGTTGAGCATGCCTATTGCACGGGCCAGCAGGAGGTGGGGTGACGTGATGCGCCTATGGGCAGGACAGGCGCGCGGGAGTCTTGTGCCCAAGCACTGCGTTCAGAGTTCGCTGGGCGCATTAGGGTGTTGTGGGATTCTGTCCTTGACCTTTCTGCATTTTTCCAGTGAGTTTTGATAAAGGTGGAGGTCACACTCATTTAAAGCCATTTAAAGGACTTTAAAACGAGAAGAGACAGCAGGCAGGTTGGTTGGTGGGGAAGATAAAAAGCCAGGCAGACGGATGGGCTGCCTTCTGCTAGCATGGAATGGGGATGAAGGCAAGGTTTGGAATCCAGCTACCCAAGTGTGAGAGGGGGAGGCTGTGGGCGGGGTGGCAGGTTGGGTAGCTGGCAGGCGTCAGCCATGTGACAGGGCCCCCGGACGAAGCCATCTTGTCTGCACTGGAAGAAATTTGGTGTCCAGAACCAGGGTGCTGGTGTCCTTCCTCTGTGCCGGTCACGCCACAGGTGGGGGATGGCGTGAGGTTGTGGGCAACACATCTGGAGGCACAGAGGCAACCTGGAGCCTGTTTGTGAGAAACGGGGAAGAGAACTGAACCCTTGTCACGCATGCAGCCATGGAAGGTCTCGGGCTTTTCTGCCTGGGGAGGAGAAGCCGCAGAGCATCTAGACGGCAGGTTCCTTGAGCGTCAGGATGGTTGCTGGGCATCTCTCTGTAGTTTTCATTATTGTTTCAGTGTTCAGTGCCTAGAATGTGCTCAGTTACTACCCAGTGAATGGGTAAATAAGAGACTGAGCTCAGCCTGTGTCCAGGACCCCTGCACCCAAGTTCAGTTCCAAGTAAAGAAGAGCGTTAACAGCTTCCTGACCCGAGCTGCCACCCGTGGAGTTGAGCCGCAGGGGTGGGGAGTCGGTAGCTGCACGGGCCCCAAGAATTATTCTTTACATCCCTGAGTCAGGACCTAGTGTGGAGGGAAGGAAAAGGAGTGGGTACAAATCTGTGATGGCTGAGGGTGGCCAGGAACAAGTAGATTTGTAAATGAATCTGTTGGCAACTTAGAAACGCACCCCCTCCTCCCCAAACAATGCTTTTTATAATTTCTGGTTAAAATGCCCTAATTTGAAATAACACTGAGTAGAATTTAAGTTAATAGTGTGAATCGCAGTCCCATTTGCTCAGCTTCATGGCCCAGATCCGCAGAGCCATTTGTCACAGTTTGTTTTAAAGCCAGGAAGAAAAATACTCCTGGCCACTGTCCAGAACTCCTCGTGGAGATGCTGCCTTTGGAACATGGAAGCGGTGGGTGGCTCCAGAAAGCTGGGGTGGGGCAGAAGGAGGGCCAGGGGCGGGGAGGCAAGAGACGGGGTTCCACCTGCCCTCACTGGCTTGCGGGTGACCTTGGCTGAGTCATGCAACCTCTCTCAGTCCCTGGTGCCTGGTGGAGAGGAGCCTCGGCCGACCACACCTTCTCCAGGTCAGTGAGCTTTCCTCCTTTCATTCATTGAGCTAATACTTCGAGCTCCTCTGGTACCAGGGACTATTCTAAGAGCAGCACCAACGCTTTCCTAGTTTTAAGACCTAGGATGCGCAGAACGGCATCCTCCGTACTAGAGAGCAGCGTTTCTTCCAGGCGTAAGAGCCATGGGCATGCAGACTGCTGTGAGCTCTGGAGAAGTCATCAGCAGGCTTCCTCCTGGTGTGCTTGAGGCCGGAGAGGGCGCAAGAAGGGCCAACTCTGAAGTGCATGAAATCGGGCTGTGGAGATTTGGAGAGCTGAACAGATGCCCTTCAGAGCGCCTCTGAGTGTGCAAGGAGCCGGAAAACGGGTGTGCGGAAGGTGGTTTTGGAGAGGGGTTGTCTGCACAGCAGGGACTCACTTCAGCTGGCGGGGGGGGGTGGTGGGGGGAACTGAGGCACCCGGGGGGAAGGTTGTTCTTTGGAGTGGAGGTGCACTGGGAATGAGGATTCTGGGAGAATCAGTGCGTGATTCGTCCCGCGCATGTCCTGGGCACCTGCCGCGGAAGCCCAGAGGGGCTCACAGAGCTGGGTTATGATGGGGCCCTGACTTCGGCTGCCCGGAGGCCTGCAAAGCAGATGGGTCTGGAAATGTCCCTCCATGGTGCAGCCAGGGGCACACCGCACAAGAGGGGGTGGGCTTTCAGGAGGGACTCAGAGTGGGCTGGGTGTGGGGCAGAGAAAGAGCCATTCCAGGGAAGGGCTTTGAAGTCCTCGGACTTCTTCTTGTGGGTGGAAGCAGAAACCCCATCACCAGGCATTGGTCATTGGATTCTTAGAACCATGGGGGATCTATGATTCAGTGCCCAAAAAAGAGGGTGGCCATCCCAGTGTTCGAGACTGAGAATTCTTTGTGCTTAAGCTGCCATCAGCCTTTTCTGGCACACCATGGGTGGAAAACAAAAAATAGTCCTTCCTGCTCTGCGTGTGGGGATTGGGCGAGATAAGGGCTGGGCGGCAGCCGTGGGCCAGGTGCGGAGGGTGGCCGGTGGATGGAGATGTGGCTGCAGGAGGGGGCCTGGGAGGGGCTGGCCGTGACTGGGAGTAAACAGGATTTTGGGGCGGTCCCTGGGCCCTCCACAGGCTGTCCACAGTCGAGGGAGGAGAGAAGAGTGAGGACCACTCTGTGCCAGGAAGAGAGCCAGGGAAGGCAGACATTAGTGGAGATTGTTTTGGAGGAATAGTCAAATATGCACAGATACAATGAATTTATTTAAACAAATTTCTGGAATTGACAGCTTGACTCAAGGGCTCACCAAGCTCTGTGCCTTAAAACCAGTGGGTGGGAGCCTGAAGTGAGTTTGGGATGGGGTCTAGACCCTGGGGACTCTGTTGTGGAGAGGCAGTTATCCATTACCTAGGGCTTTTCAACCAGCCACCCTAATCTTAGTGGCTTACGAGAATAATCCTTTTATTCTCTCTCAAGGAATCCTGTAGGCTAGGACTTCAGGAAGGGTTTGGCTGTGTTCCTCCCTTGGTGTCTTTCCTGCCGCTGCATGGAGCTGTTGGCTGGGACCCCAGCTGGTGGAGCAGTGTGGGGAGGGGTGGGGACGCAGCATCTCTTTCTCTTCCTGTGGTCACTCCTGGGGGCTGGCCTGGCTTCCTCAGGGTATGGCCGGTTCAGTGCCCTCAGGCTGCTCCCAGGGTGCCCAGGGCTCCGAGGGAACGAGGCACCGGGGAGAGCCAGGAGGAAGCCTTTCATGACCTAGCCTTGAGGTCACTTGTGTCCCTGCTGCTGAAGTCATAAGCCTGCCCAGGTCCAAGGGGGAGGACCCAGATCCATCTCTCCATGGGAGCCGTGGAGTCAGGTGAGCAGAGCACGTGGGAAGGAAGAAAGGAAGGAAGCTTTGCGGCTCCCTTCCGGGTACACTGGCTCAGGTGTGGAAAGGGCAGGAGCAGTTGAACTCCCCCATAGCACCGTTAGATGCCGAGGGTGGAGGGCACCGACTGTGGCCTGGCAGGCAGCGCACGATACTGCGCACGATACTGGGCACTCCGAAGAGGAGGCAGCCAGGGATGGAGGCCATGGAAGAGGGACGCCAGAGCTGTCCTCAGCGGGGGGAGGGAGCGCAAGGGGGGAGGTGATTTTGGCCAGAAGTGCAGAGCTCTTGTTGACAGAGTTGTTTTCTTCACTATCTGGAGCCCTGCCCCCACCTTCCCCTTAGATTGCTAAACGACACTTAATTAGGAGAAATTTTAAGTAATCTTCGTCTTTTTTATTGTCTCCAGATTTTACTTTGGCATAGCATGCATTTTTATTCATTTAGTTTGGGATAAGCGAAGAGATGCACGTGTCTAATATAAAAAGATACAGAAGGATGTAGACAGTGGGAATTAAGTCTGCTCCTCACCCCGTCCCCCCCAGAGACCAGGGCGCTGCTGTGCACGCAGTGTTCTCCCCGCCCCAGCCCCGCAGTGATGCTGACTCTCTGGTCTGGCGCCCAGGCTCTTCCCCAGCCCAGACCTCCCCTCGGGAGCCATCCACCCACCTTTACCAGAAGGCTGGGCCTGTGAACTCAGGGTCAGCCTCAGCCTGGGGCTCCGATCAGGCTTTTCTGAACCTGTCATTTTAGATGTTGCTTCTAATTCAGGTTGGATTCATTCCACGCTGGTTCTTCATTTCTGCTTTGTGTGGTTTCTAAGTGTTCTTTTACTCCCAAGACCATGATTTCTGGTATTTTTTTGTTCTGTCAGTTACACATACATTTCCCTGGCAGAGGGAAATACATATAGTTGGGGGAGCCCAGGGGCTTTGAATTTTGGTGTCACAGAATCACACAAACTTAGAGCTGAAAAGGGACTTTAAGGATTGGCTAGGTGTTTTCCCTTTTTTGTTTTGTTTTGCTTTGGATTTTTTATTTTTTATTTTTTTGCACATAGGGATTTCAGCTCTGGAGAGAAAACTGAGAGATTAAAGTCCTCTCTGTGCCAGAAAACCCCACAAACCTCCCACAAAACCAGCACTGCTTTTCTTCCTGGGATGGACGCCGCCCTGCAGAGACCCCCAAGTCCCTGGAGCAGGTGGTGGGAAGTGCCTGATCCAGCCCTGGGTAGGAACGCTCGAGCCTAGGAGATTCCAAACGGCTTGAGCGCGCAAGACCTTGGCGCTGTGCCCAGGCCTGGGGGTACTTCTTAGCGGGCCTTCAAAGGGACAGATTGCAGCTGAACTCCGCGCGGTACCCGAACACAGCTCGCCGACACCAAGGGCTGTGTCTCTGCAGTGCGCAGCATCGATCTGTAGCATCTGAAGCTCTTTTTTCTCTCTGAGTGTCCACAAAATTCATTACTTTACAATGAGCCTGTCAGGGACAGCTGCAGTGAAGAAACTCTCTGCTCAGGTCCCGGTGTCTCATCCTTCTGGAATTTTGCCTTAGCGAGTAAATCAAATGCTCTGTAAACACACTAATGTCACCATCCACACGCATGGGGATTTAAAACTTTCTCTGAGCCCCTTTATAGATGCTGCCTCCCCTGTTCTTGGCCGCAGCCCTTTACTTTTCTGGATTTGGCTGCAGTTTCTGAGAAATGCTTTTTGGGGTAAAGAAGATTTTATTTACTTACTTACTTACTTATTTATTTTAGAGAACATGTGTGTGCAAGCAGGGGGAGGGGCAGAGGGAGAGAGAATCTCAAGCTGACTCCGTGCTGAGATCATGACCTCAGTGGAAACCAAGAGTCAGATACTTAACTGACTGCGCCATCCAAGCGCCCCCATAACAAGCTTTCAAACAGCAGCTCCTTTGCCCCTGAAAAGCACTCCATGCACTGGGTCCTGCTCTTGGCTCTACAGGTATGGTGAGTGAATCCTGCCAGCCAAGGGGAGCTCTAAGTTAATGAGTACAGTCTTTCTTCTCCTTCTTACAGCATGGATTTCCTTTACAATCCTTGTGAGTTTGGGGAGACAGAAGTAAGTGGCTGAAAAAGGGTCACTGGGTGGGATTCCAGGTCCCCATTTGTTCCTTCCAGGTTTGCGTTTTTTCCCCTTGCCTCAGAGCACCCCTCATTCACTGTGTGGCGTGCTTAGTTACTCCACAGTTCTCTTAAAAGGGGTTTCTGAGATGCTTCTTTAAATCCTGGTGAGGATATCGCCTCTCTGTGGCGGTCTGCTGTGCCGAGGGACGCTGGCAGCCCCCCGCCACACAGAGATCCATAGCTCATCTGGCCATATCCACAAAAGACAGCTGATAACTTCACTTATCAGCACTTAGGTGCGTTGGAGACCTTTGGGGATGGTCAGCATTTTCTGGTTTTGATTACCTGTAACTGTTTCCAAACGTACAGCCCTAGCAAAGTGATAACCTTCACAGCCGTATCATCAGGGCTCTCACTAATGGGATCATTTTCTGTTTTGAACGTCAGTTGCCTCTCCTCTCTTTTCTCAATCAAGCCCTCATTGATTGCGTCGTGCGAGTCTGGGATCCTCGACTGCCTTCCAGGAACGGCTCTGCCCGTGGCGACTTCTGCTATGTCTGGATCTTTGTGGTAATGATGCCCATTTGGGAGCTGGGGGGTCCTCCACTGACGGAGGTTTTGAGGGGGACTGAGTGCCAGCTATTTGGGAGCAGTCTTGAATTAACTGTCTTCTGGCAACTTCCTCCAATTGATCGATGGCTTATTTTGGCCTTGGAGGCACCTCCTGTCTGAGTGTTTGCCTCCGTCAGCTGTGTGGCTGTTCTCTGCTCCCTCTGTCCTGCAGCGGGTGGTGAGAGGAGGTGATTTCTAGCCTCAAGTGGCACGGTGGTCTGGAGGGTCGGACGGGCGCAGGGGAATGGACTCTTAGTCCGATCGTGACTCATCCACCCCCCGCCCCCACCACCAACCTTCCTCCTCTGTCTTTGTTCCGTATACACACCCTGTCACCCAGATCTGCGAGTTGCTCTGGACAGCTCCTGGACTCTTGGGCTCGTGACCACATTTCCTTAGCATCTCTTCTTCCAGACTGCCTCTGTCCCCCTCCTGGGGTTTGCCCTTGTTGGGTTCTCAGCGGCGCTCTTCTAGACCATTGCAAGGATCTTTTGCTAGGACCTCTTTCCCATCGTTCCCGCCAGAACCACCTTCCCGAGACATGACTCAGAATATACATTCGGAATATGGACACCTCAGTGACTCTTCACTGCCCTCGGATCACAGCCTCTGTAGTGTGGCGACTGAGCCCCACCGGGTCTGCCCTGATGCTCTTGCCACTCATTGGTCTGACCCCCCAGTGTGTCCACACCGAGAGCCCTTTGGCTCCCCCCAGGAGCTGTGTGCATGTGGGCTCCTCTGGGCTGAGGGCCTAGTCGTGTCCCTCCAGCCTTACCAAGCAGGCACATCTGCTCACCCTAATTAAAACAGGCACCAGAAAGCTCTGATCTCTGAAGCTCTTCTGACTCCCTACGGTTAGTGGGGACCGCTTGCCCCACGCCCTGCACCTGTCCTTCGCTGCACCGCTGGCCCTTCTGACTTCGTTTGCACGTCTGTCTCCCCCTCCTAGATGGTGAGGATGTGGGTCTTGTAGCTCATCCGCCTGACACGGGCCTGGTGAGGGAGAGGCAGCACCCACAGTTGTGGACTGGATGCATCACTGGCCGCATATCCCCTTGGGGCTTCATTTCTCTGAGCCTCCATTTGCTCATGCCCTCTGAGCAATGGGGACAGCATCCTTCTCTTGCAAGGCGTGTGTGATGTTCAGACGAGAGGCCTGTTGTGGAAACCGCTTGCATAGGGCAGCTTTGGCCGACGCCAGGGATTTCGCAGGTTCTCAGTCCTTATGGCCCTTTTCAGGTGAAAGCTGAGGGGGAGCATTGGTTTTAGGATGAGGCATCTCATGACTCCCTCATGTCTTTAGTCTTACCCAGAGGGCTTTTCCTCTCACCTCTAATTAGAAGAAGATGTCTGGGGAGCACCTTCAGCTTCTGGGCCGAGTTTGCCGCTAGGGGCAGAGGCTTTTGAACCCTCGTGGGACCACTGAGCCAATGCTCAGAATCCCAATTCTGAAGTCTCTCTTCCTCGAGGCTTCTCTAGGGCCTTACTGGTGCAGCTGCCCTCGCTTTCAGTAGGAAACTGCGGACAGCCATGGGACTTGGTGTGCATCCTTGGCCTCAGGTAAGTCAGAGGCAGCCTGCATGGTGATGCCTGGACTTCTGCCTTCTCAGAACTCCCCCAGCCGCCTGTCACTCAGGGGCCTTCTCTGTACCCTGGAAGGACGATTGTCACCAGGGCTCATGGTCTCCATCCGTGCTGCATGAGGGCATTGAGTTGGAAGAAACAGAAGAGATGTGTACAAGGGCTAGGAATGGATCAACACGGAATTGAAAGTTTAATAACTCGGAAAATAAGGAGTTTTAGCAAAGTGACTAAATAGCTTGGGAAAAAAAAAGGAGGTGAGGTCGAACCTGTTCAACCAGGCCCTTGAGCAAGTTCCGAGCTCAAATAGAGGGCAACTGATTAACCACGCGACCTGTCACACCTGCCAGGTCACCTGGCCAGCCTGGCCCTGGCCGATTCTGCCATCCAGTCTTTCTCAGCCCTTCCCTTCCCCCTGCCCCACCCACAAAGGCCGCTTAGCCCCCTTTCCCTTCCCGCCTCCCCCACTCACCCATCCTTGGACTCACCTGTACAAAAACAGTCACCCTTCTCTGATTCCTTTTCTGGGGGAGGGAGGGTGCAGGGGAAGGCGGTCTGAGAAATGCTTTGTGACCGCTTGTCCTCCGTCCAAGAGTAATCCATGCAGAGTGCACAATGCTTAGGAAACACAACACACAAAGAAAACCAGTCACTTACTACCTTCCTGTCCTTTAGCAATTTCCTGTGTGTTGGCCCAGCACCTTCCCCGTACATAGGTAGTGGGGTAAGTGGTTCTTGACAAAAACACTTGTAAACCCTCTAGAGCCTTTTCCTTCTCTAACTTAAGTAAGATGCTTCCGACATGTTTAGGTGTTCATAATAGTTTGCTCTGTGATTTTTGATGACTGTATAATATTCCACCTGCTGGAGAAGGGCTGTCATTTCTGTCACAGAGCCTTGCTGGCTGGACCTCTCCCTGCTTCTGCAGACCCCCATCCCCACCCGCCGTGTGCTGCTCCTCATTCTGCCACCCTTTGGAGGGCCCCTCTACCCTCCCCCAGCACAGCCCCGCACACCTCCCAGGGCTGTGTTCCGAACTCCCCAGTTCCTGTCTCTGGGCTGCTGCAGAGTTGTGTTTTATGTGTTCCTGGTCCCAGTAAGAAAAACCAAGGGACCTGCTACTCACTCCATGGTGACAATCCTGCTCAAAGCGTGTTCCTTGAATTAAATTGGAAAATGAGGCATCCCCAGGGCAGCCCTCAGAGGAGGAGACTGAACCACCAACAATGAAAGTCAAAGCTGGAGGAGGAATGGCTGTGAATTATTATGATAGAGGTAACGGGCTTGGGAAATCCCCAGGGGTGGTGTCCATGCACTTGACTATTAATTTTTAGTTGAGTGTGGATGTTGATTTTTTTGTTAGCGTGCTGGACATATTTCAGGATGCCTGGCTGCTTACTCTTGAAGCAGGGACGGAGGGGGCAGTGGTTGTACGCCAGATAATGGAATATAGAAGCCCACCCAGTCAAGTCTGCCTGGGCCTAGGTGGGGCGAAGTGTGTGTCATAAACGACCCCCCACATCCATACCTGAGCGTTTGAGGTGTGGCTGTCTGGGGAACGTGTACGAGAGCCGTAGTAGGGAGTTGCAGGTGAGTGCACAGGTAACGGTAGGCATATGCAAGCTGGACTGTTGGAGCCCAGAAACTTCGGGCAAGTAGAGGAAGCCTGTCTTTGCAGAGAGGAGTGCATCTGTCCTGAGGAAGTAGTCTAGGTCATGTGGGTTTCCAGTTCTGGGACTTGTAAGGACTGTGACTCATACTCTTGGGTTGTTTTGAACTTCCATGGTGTCCCCTGTCATAACTGCCCCACCATACACATATACCCACTTGAGCTAGTTGAATGGGCCCCTGAGCTCAGATCCTTGTGTTTATCTGCCTAACGACCAAGAGGATGGCCCACACGCCTTTGAGCATGGTCACAGTCAGGACAATGGTCATCCCAGCTGCCAGCCCATCTGTTTCCCTGACCGTTTGGCAAAGCCAGCCTGGCTCCCAGAGGAAGCTGCCCGAGTACTTCTGGGACTGAAGGCGAGTGTTCTGGGCTTTTCCTAACTTGAGAGAAGGGGGCCCTTGGACCCTGCTGTGCTTGTTGG
This sequence comes from Mustela putorius furo, assembly GCF_011764305.1. Taxonomy (NCBI): domain Eukaryota; kingdom Metazoa; phylum Chordata; class Mammalia; order Carnivora; family Mustelidae; genus Mustela; species Mustela putorius. Next base: position 5,240,272 of record NW_025421424.1, read on the forward strand.
CTCTCCCGTTGGTGGCATATACTAAAGTGTCTGACAAGCCCCAAGTGCTGAGCTCAGGGCATGTTTGGATGGTAACAGAGCTCCTCAGTGTGCAGAGGTTCCCCCTGGGAGTCACAGCAGAGCCTCATGAGGCCAAGAGAGCCCAGGGGAGAAGGCTGTGGTCTTGGGCGGAATTGGGAGAAGAGCATCAGTGGTTGGTACAAGGAGTGCTCCCTGGAGGGAAGTTGGAGGGGCTGCACCAGGAGTAGGAAACTGTTCTGAGGCCCATCTGAAGACCACCCCTTCAAAACCTGTACGTCCCTTGGCAGCAGGGCAGCCCTCATTTCTTATGAGTGTCTGTGTATGTCTGTGGCCTTGGCATTGGAAGACAATGGGGAGGGTGTGGGACATTGTGTTGAGGGCCACGGTAGACTCTCAGGAGCTTCCTGAAGCCGTTGCCTCCGGTTCCCTCCCAGGTCATGGCCCTCGAGGTCTTCTGCATTCCTTGCTGCCCCAGTGAACTGACCTCCTCATGCAATCCACAGGAGCCCTTTGGGCATTTTTCAGGAAGGACCTGGGCTTAGCATCTTCTTCCTGGGGCCACGAGAACATCAGGGGAGACATAGACAGGAAGCCTGCCAGCTTCTAGGAGGAAGAACCGGAGGACAGAGGTGATGGGGGGAACCAAGGAGGCGTTACCTTGCTCCTCATGGGGGACAGTGGTGACGGCCAGTAAAGTGACTCCTTGGATATCCAGCAGGTGCCTCTCAAACTGTCTAAGAACTTGGTGAAACTGAGGCATTCCAGGTCCAGAATGGTTCTGAGTGAGGGTTCTTTTACGGGAACTCACGTGAAACTGGTGCTTCCTAGGCCACCAGACTCGGCCGGAGAACTGTGCCATGAGGTTGTCCTCTCATTAAAAACAATCTGCCTGACACTCAGTCCATTTCTGTTATCTTTGAAACCGGATGGAAGGAAACAGTGGTCAGTAGATGTAGGGTAATTACAGGGAGAGCATTTACAGGCAAGTAATCTGATTCCGTCTTTTAATTTTTTTTTTTCTCCTCCAGAAAACAGAAGGTGAATACTGGTACTTCTGTTCAATTATAAGCATTTTCCCCTGGATATGCTGCCCTCAGTCCTGGTGCAGTTGGGAAGAGGGTCTGTTACCTTAGCTGTGGGCATGGTTGGATCAGGGCAGGCTCCCCCATCTGCCTTTCCAGAAGCTTCTGGGCTGTGCTGACCTTGGGATGGGAGTGAAGGGCCCCAGGTGGGTAGGAGAAGGTGGGAGGACTCTGGGGCCTTAGCTCTGGCTTTTCAGGGAGTGGAAGGCTGTGGGAGGGCTGAGTGACAGGAGGGGGCATGGCTGAGGAAGAAGAGCAGGGGGCTGTGGTCTTGGAGGCTGGTCCTAGTGCCAAGCACGTCATGGGTGAAAGGGCCACGGACATCCTAGAAGTGCTCAGTTCTTCCCTGTGGGTTCAGTGGTTAAGGAGAGAGAAGCTAGGGGATTGCACAAATTTGGTCGAGGAGAGGACAAAAACCTAGTGCTTCTGGACAGAGAGCAGGAGCTGAATTCAGATTCAGATGCTTACTGCTTGAAAATCAATACTTGACAGACAAGGGATGGTGGGAGAGGAAAGCTTGCTTTCTTTGGGAAGCCGGCAGCCTGGTAAGGTGGTGGACTAACGTCTCGAAGACCGTCTCCCCCGTATAGTTGAGGCTGGAAAGGTATAAAGGGGAAGGGGGAAGAGCACATGAGCAGGAGAAGAAGGTGCCCTGGTGGTTAGTCCAAAGTGGACGTGACCCTGAGCACACTTGCTGGCTTCTGGGGCAGCTGTTTTCAGAGAGTCAGACCTTATCTTCTGTGAAGGCCTGTTCCTTCACTCCTCAAGGCCAGTGGTCTGCAAATCTCAAGGAAAGTAGGTTAGTTCTGCTCCAGACCAAGGGACTTAGGTCAGCAAGCAAGGCGTGCATAAGCTCAAAGCAAGTTATCCCTTAAGACCCGTTGGAGTGCTGTTCCAGTGGGAGGCATGCACAAAGAGGAGGACATGTTGGCTATAGCAAAACAATGAGAAATCCTGTAAATATCCATCTATAGGGGAACAAATAAAATGCAGTGTAATCCCAGGAGGGGATACCATTTAGCTATATAAAAGGAAGGAACTAGAATTATATCGAATCTCAAAAACATTGGGGAGCAAAACCAAGGAATGTGTCTGTATGGAACCAAAGTGTTTTTGTAATGATACTGTGTATTTTCAATGATTGTGTATATATATGTTTATATACGTATATACACATATCTGTTTGTGTCTGTATTTCTGTACCTACATGGATTTTTAAGAAAAGTCTGGAGTGGTTCATAGCAGTGCTAGTCTCTGGGGAGTTGAGGTGGGAAGCAGGATGATGGCTGGTAGTCAGAAGAGATTGAAGGCTTATAATATCTTCATTATCATTTGTTTGAAATATTCTAATTAAAGTAAATATTAGAACCTTTAAAGTATTTTTGAAGTCCTCATTCAGCAGCGTTCTAAGGTGGCTGCTTCAGCATTTAGGACCAAGTAAATGAGACCGCAGCTGGGAAACAGGGACCCCACCCAGGGGCTCGCTGGCTGGGAATCCTACCACAGACAGCCAGCCAGGCAGCCTCGTCGTGACTCAGCAGGACAAATGTCACGGAGATCAAAGTCGGTTTGGGGTGAAGTGAATCATTGTGTTTGCCATCTTCTTTGCTGGTTCTGTAGCAGGTAGTCATACCTCCTTAGAAGTGGCATCAATAATGTAACATTAACTAATCATCTTTAGACGAGCTCTATTTTAGGTACCGCTGGGGATTTAAACGAAAAAAAAAAAAAAAAAAAGGAGAGAAGGAATAATGATATTTTTGTCCTTGAACTTAAAACCAGGCCAGGCCTTCATCTTGTCTCACTTGACTGGGAATTTGGTCTCCCTGCTTCGGGTCTTGCCCTCTGCTCTGTCCTCCACCTGCCTCCAGAATAAGGACTCAGAAACACAAACCCAGTCTGTGTCCTTGCTTCTCCTGTGCTAGCCTCTTTCTCAGCTTCCCCTATCCCAGAGGAGAGCTTTGACTGTATCCGGGTGCCTTTCGGTGCCCTTTCCCGCCTGGGACTCCTGCACCCTCCTGTCGTGTGACCAGAGCCCCCAACAGGCTTCTCGTTGGTCCTGGTCCTGCAGCGACCCGGTAGTGTTTTTATGCGGCACATACTTCCCTGCCCACCCTGCAAGACCCAGTTCAAATGCCTCTGCTTCCGTGAAGCCTGTTTGGAAGCCTATAGTCTCCTTCTGAGGGAATCTTCACCTTGCACTCTGCCCCTCACCGTGGTCACCTCCTGTTATACAATAATGATTGGTTATGTGCATTTCCTTTGGGATTGTCAGCTTTGCATACAACTATGTCTTATTAATCCCTCCCTCAGTTTGGGGCTGGGCCCCCCTTCATATAACAGGTACTCAGAAACTGTTGGTTGAAAGCGTAGCGTAGGTTCCAGCCCTCTTGGCCCTGTAACCAGTTACTCTAAAACTCAGTTGCTTCAGACTATTTTATGGTGCTTGCCGAACCTGTGGGTCAGGAATTGGGGCGGGCGTGGCAGGGATGGCTTCTTTCTGTTCCCGCTATTCCAGAGTCTCAGCTGGGAGGCTGCTTGTAGCTGAGCGGTCCTATGAAGGCTTGATCACGTACATGGCGTGCTGTGGGGTGGTGAGCTCCGTCGGGCTGTGGACGGAGTGGAGGGGGCCCCTCCCTGCGCCTTGGGCTTCCTCACAGCACGGCAGCCTCAGGACACTGGAGATTGTTCTACGGCCACACAGGGCACTAGGTGGCAGAACAGATGCTGCGTTACTTGCTACGACCAGACCTGGACAGTCACAGGGCCATCAGCCTGCCCAGGTTCAAAGGGAGGGAGATTGAGGTCCACCCCTGATTGCATGGTCTCACTGAGGAGGAGCACCTGGGACAGGAGCTATGTTTGGAAAACACGCCTTGCCAGGGTGTGTGGGAGAAACTGGGTTCACGGCTAGAGCTCGTGTCACCACCGCAGGCCCTCTGGCACTCGGCCACTTCATGCTCGTGGAGCACTTAGGATGGGCCACGTGCTCAGAATCTTGGAGGAGGAACTTGTTTAATCCTTCAATGACAAAGTGACAGTTAAGTCACTTTACAAATGGGGGGATGCTAAGGCACAGAGAGCTTCAGTAGTCCTAGCCGAGGTCTCGCAGCACCTCCCGTGCTGTGCAAGATCAAGGAAGGAGAAACTTCTGGAATCATCTGTATTCTTCAGATCTGCTGCTGGGTGATGGCACTGCACACACATCGCATGGGAGTCAGAGGCTGTTTCAGGGGACAGTTTTGATGGAAACGAGGACCGAGCTAGACGTCTTCATGCCCGTGGTCTGGGGAACTGGAGGAGACAGCTGTCCTGTCTCTGTGGTTTCCTGCATGTGTGTGTGTGTACGCACACCTCGGTCAGACTGCCTCTCATGGGTGCTGACAGTGACCTAGCAGGACCCCTTTGTGAAGGTGCTTTGTGTGGTGCGGGTGAGGGCAGTCTGGCTTCCTCCACCCCTTGCCTCAGGTTCTGCATCTGTGAAGTGAAGTTGCTAAGAGTATATTCTTCCCAGGGCTGCTGTGAGCATTGACATGCATTAGTTAATACCTGTGAAGCATTTGGACAGTGTCTGGTACCCCATCAGGGTCCAGCAGGTGCTGGCTGTCGTTGCAAGGGCCAACCTCTGTGTCTGTCTGTCTGTCCTCAGGTCCAGAAGGGGATTACACGGAGATCCTTTTTGCTGATACTACCGTTGTCCTCCCTTGGCTGAAGGCTAACAAGTGGGGACCCCCAGACCTTGTCACCAGAGTCGCCTCCCTACTGCTCTCTCTCTGGGAAGCTTCTACTGGGTCCAGTCTCCACCTTGCAGAGGGTCTGTTTGGCATTTTAACCTTGAGGCCCTAGAGATTCCCAATGACAGTTGTCAGGACGAGGTTGGTAAGAAAGTCAGTCTGTGGCTTATCCTCGCTTAACGCTGATGTTCCCATGTTCGGCATGCACCACAGACTAGGAGAGTATTAGTCACATTCTTTGTCCTGGAGAAAATGGCTTAATCCCGAAGGACATCTCCTCATCGGTCAGGGTGGCTCTAATGACATCAACTAACCTTCGTTGTGTGAAGATTAAATGAGATGATGGACGCCGAGCGGTGAGGGTAGTGTCTGGCCCCCTAGAGTGCCAGTCGTTGCCATCCTCTTTCTTCACTGTAAAGCAACACAGACTTGCCATTTTAAAGTAATGGGAGAATAAAAAGAAAAGAGAAGGGGAGAGTCACCAGCATTCTCACCACTCAGAGATTTAGCCCAGGATCATTGTTTTCTGGGGTCATCTTTTCTAGGTATAGTTTTGGGTTTTTTTAAACATAATTTTACTACCTATGCAGTTTTGCATTTTTAGCCAAAAGTTAAACGTCAATGTTCCTTTTTTATGCTCTGGTACTTAACAAAGATTTTTTCCCCCCAGTTTTAGATGATCTCCTAGGGGGCGGAAGAAAATAAAATCTTGAAAGCTCACTGGGTGGCTTTCACAATCTATCTGATTTCTGGGGTTACCTGCAAGATCGAGATACGGTGCCTTACATTGTTTCCATCGTATGGATAAGGAGATATGCCAGTGTGGCAGGGTTGCGTGTAGAATTTCTACCAGCTGGGTGTGGAGGGAGCTTTCATAACTGGAGAGGCCACAGCTGGAAGAGCAGACGTGGAGTGGTGAGCTAGATCCTTTGACACTTCGACATGCTCAGTCATGCATCTTGAACATAGCAGTTGGACCCTTTGCCTAGAGACGTGGGTTCCCCAAGCCTAGGCGTATTCCAAAAAATGCATGAGAAGCTAGTTTTCACAGGCACAGTGACCCCTCCTGCTCTGTAACTCCTGAATCATACTATCCCTAGCCAGTTTCATCTGGGAACAAAGGAAAAAGAGCGTCCTTGAACATGCACGCTCTTGAAAAACTAGTGAAATGATAGATACCCCGTGTTTGTTTATGTGACTGGAGACGGTCACAAGTAAATCTGAAAGGACATGGCCTGTCCTAATGATCATGTACTATCTAAAGCAATATTCTGAATTCTTTTCCTGGGCTTTGAGTTGCTTTCTGAATCTTTTAAAATTGATGGACCCCTCTTCTAGAAAATGTATGCATGGGCAGCAAACACAGTTTTTCATTAAATCTTAAGACTCACAGGTGTCGATACCTGTCATATATTGGTGCAAAACAAATTACCTCCGCACTTCAGGCTGAAATCAATAGTAAATTCTTCTCAGTTTTACTATAAACCTAAAATTGTTGTTCCCCCCCACAAAAAAAGTGCAATCTTAAAAAAGAATTTTGATTGGAGAAGCTGTGTGTGCTCTGTGAAAGCAGGAATTACTGCAGTTGTCAATAAAATTCTTAAAATGATACAAAAAGTCAGAAAACACACAGATAACAGTAAACATTATTTCATACAGTTCCCGTGCATCAGGAATCCAGGAGCCCTTACCTCTGGTGGCTCTGATACTGTGACTCCTGGTGGGGGGCTGTCATCTTGGCTGGTCTGGAGGATCCGCTTCTGACATGGGCCAGTTACATGCTGGTCTATGAGGGGGGTGGAGGTGGGGCGCTCAGGTAGACCTGCCCTGAGGGCTGCTTTGATGTCCTCCTGACCTGTTGTCTGTGGTCCCAGAGAGCAAGGCAGAAACCCTGGTGTCTTTTTCGGCCTGGCCTTGGAAGTCATACTCCAGCGTTCTGCATTTCCAGTCAGGGCAGAGGGCAAGGTGTGGAGGGTAAACTCCCTACACATTGACTCCAGAGGTTTCCTAACCCTTTCATTTAGGGTTTTTATATGGGGTTTTATTACACTGGCATAGTTCGTTGAATCATTGGCCGTTGGTGGTTGAACTCAGTCTCTTGCCCCTGTTTTCTCCCTGGAGTATGTGGGGTGGGGAAGAGAAAGTATCAGCCCTCTAAGCTGGGCCAGCTCCTCTCTTAAAACTGTCAAGGGCCTGCTTTAAATCATTAGCATCACTCCTTTGGGGAAAAAGGGGCTCTTTATGAATGACAAAAAGACATTGCTACCACTCAGAAATTCCAAGGGTTTTAGGAACTCTGGGCCAGGAACCAGGGACAAAAACCAAATACGTATTTTTTTTTTATTCTACCATATTAGTCAATACAGAAGAAATTTTATACAGCAGTCATACCTTACTTTTGTTTTTGGTTTAATTTTTTTTCCTGCTTATGCAAGTAGTATATATTCTTTGCAGAGAAACAAGGGTAGAGAGGAGTAAAATACAAAAAAGAAAATAAAAATCACTTGCCATCATATTATCCAGTATTTCTCTCTCTTTACTTTTTTAGGTTTACAACAAAATTGAGAGGAAGATACAGAAGTTTTCTGTACACCCCTTTCTCCACTCATAGGTAGCCTCACGTATCCCCCACCTCACTCATCAGAGCTGCACGTTGGTTACCCAGGATGAACCTGCATTGACACAGCAGAGTCACTTGAGGCCCATAGTTTACACTAGTGTTCACCCTTCCTCCATGGTACACTCTGTGCGTTTGGATAAATGTGTAATTAAACGTGTTCATCATTACAATATTGTACAGAGAGTATTTTCACTGCCCTAAAAATCCTCTGTGCTCTGCCTGTTCATCTCCCCGCCCCCCGCAACCACTGATCTTTCTAGTGTCTCCATAGGTTGGCCTCTTGTGCAATGTCACATAGTTGGAAGCATATAATGTGTAGCCTTTTTTGATTGGCTTCTTTCACTTATTTGTATATAAAGTTCTTTCATGGCCTTTTCATGGCTTGAAGCTCATTTCTTTTTATTATTTATTTATTTTATTTATTTATTTTGAAAGCTCATTTCTTTTTAGTGCTGAATTCTCCTCTGTGGTCTGGAAGTACCACGTTTGTTGATCTCTGCTGAAGACCATCTTGAGTTCTTCCAACTTTTGACAATTATGAATAAAGCTGTTATCAACACATATGTACTGGTTTTTGTAGCAACAAAACTTTTTAACACCTTTGGATAATACCAGGGAGTACAGTTGCTGGATCATATGGTAAGACTGTGCTTAGTTTTGTCAGAAACCCCCAGACTGTCTTTCAGAGTGGCTATTCTGTTATGCATCCCCATTAGCAATGAATGAGTGTTCTTGCTCTAAGTCCTCCCCAGTGCTTGGTGGGGTTAGTGTTCCAGATTTGGGTGGCTCTTATGAGTGTGGAGTGGTATCTTTTTGTTTTCATTTCTGTTTTCCCGGTGACAAGATGTAGGGCAGCCTTTCATATGCTTCTGTGCCATCTGATGTCTTCTTTGGTGAGGTGTTTCTTAAGGTCTTTGGCCCATTTTTTAATCATTTTTTTTCTTATTTTTGAGTTTTGAAAGTTCATTGTATATTTTGTTATCAGTCCTCTATCAGATGTGTCTTTTACAAATATTTTCTCCCCGTCAGTGACTTGTCTTCTAATTCTATTGATTTTGTTTTTCACAGAGCAGGAGTTTAATTTTTTTTATTAATTTTTAAATTTTTTTATAAACATATAATGTATTATTAGCCCCAGGGGTACAGGAGGAGTTTAATTTTAAGAGCACTTATCCATTATTTCTTTCATGGATCATGCCGTTAATGTTTGTATCTGAAAGGTTATCACTGTCCCCAACCTCACCTAGGCTTCCTCTTAGGTCATTTTCTAGGAGTTTTATGCTTTCACATGTTACATTTAGGTCTGTGATCCATTCTGAGTTAGTTTTTGTGAAGGGAAAAAGGTCTGTGTCTAGATTTGGGTTTTTTGCTTATTTGTTCGCATGTGTTTATACAGTTATGTGAGCATTATTTGTTGAAGAGACTGTCTCTGCCCCATTGGATTGCCTTTGCCCATTTGTCAAAGATCAGTTAAGTATTTATGGGGCTCCATTTCGTTCCATTGATCTATTTGCCCTTTCTCCAATACCATGCTGTTTTCATTACTCTATAGTAAGTCTTAAAGTTGCATAGCTTTAGCCCTTCAACTTTGTTCTCCTCTTTCGATATAGTGTTGGCTATTCTGGGTCTTTTGCCTTTCTGATAAACTTTAGAATCAGTTTGTTGATATACACAGATGACTTACTGTGATTTTGATTGGAATTGCGTTCAATCTATAAAGCAGGTAAGAACTGTTATTTTGATGATATTGAGTCCTTTTATCCAGGAACATTGACTTTTTCTCCATTTGCTTAGTTCTTTGATATTGTTCATCGGAGTTTTGTACCTTTCCTCATATATATCTTCTGTATATTTTGTTACATTTCTACTATTCCATTTTGGGGAGTACTAATGTAAATGGTATTGTGTTTTCAAAACTTTACATTCCTTTTGTTCCAGGGTTTGTTTGTTTGTTTTTTTAGTCAATCCCTTTAGGTTTTTTATATAGACAATCATGTCATCTGTGAATAAAGACAGTTTAATATCTTCCTTCCCAATCTGTATTATTTTTTTTTTTTTTAAAGATTTTATTTATTTATTTGACAGACAGAGATTACAAGTAGGCAGAGAGGCAGGCAGGGTTGGGGGGGAAGGCTTCCCGCTGAGCAGAGAACCTGATGCGGGGCTCAACCCCAGGACCCTGGTCATGACCTGAGCCGAAGGCAGAGGCTTTAACTCACTGAGCCACCCAAGCACCCCTTCTGTATACTTTTTATTTCCTTTTCTTGCCTTATCTCATTAGCAAGGACTTTCAAGTATGAATTTGAAAAGGAGTAGTAGTAAAAAGGAATATCCTTGCATTGTACCTAATCTTAGTGGGAAAGCTTTGAGTTTCTCACCATTAAGTTTGCTGTTAGCTATGGATTTTTTTTTTTTTTTTTAGATATTCTTTATTAAGATGGAAAAATTCTCCTGTGTTCCTACTTTACTGAGACTTTCTATGGTGAATATTGTTGGATTTTCTCAGATGCTTTTCCTGCTTCTCTTGATATGATCATGTGATTTTTCTTTTTTAGCCTATTGATGTGGTAGATTACATTAACTGATTTTTAAATATTGAACAAGTCTTGCATACCTGGGATAAATCCTATGTGGTCTTGGTGTATAATTCTTTCTGTAAATTGTTGGGCTTGATTTGCTAATACTTTGTTGAAGATTTTTGCATCTATGCTCATGAGAGATATTGGTCTGTATTTTTCTTATAATGTCTTTGTCTAGTTTGAGTGTTAGGGTAGTGCTGGCCTTACAGAATGAGTTAAGAAGTGTTCTGCTGCTTCTGTTTTTCTGAAAGAGATGGTAGAGAGTAGGCATACTTTTTTCCTTAAATTTTCAATAGAATTTACTCATCTGGACCTGGTGCTTTCTGCTTTGGAAGGTTATTCATTACTGAATCAATTTGTTTGATAGGACTATAGGTCTATTGAAATCATCTCTTTCTCATGTGGGTTTTCACAGATTCTGTCTTTCAAGGAATTGATCCTTGTCGTGTAGGTTATCAAATTTGTAGGCACAGACTTCTTCATAGGATTCCTTAAGTATCCTTTTAATTTCCATGGGCCTTGTGGTGATGTCTTCTCTTTCATTTTTTATTATTAGATAATTTGTGTCCTTTCTCTTTTTTCTTAGTTATCCTGGCCAGGGGCTTATAGATTTTATTGATCTGTTCAAAGAAGAGTTTTTGACTTTGTTGATTTTCTCTCTTGATTTCCTATTTTCAATTCCATTGATTTCTATCTCCTGCTTACTTTGGACTTAATTTGCTTTTCCTTTTCTATTTCCCTAAGATGGAAACCTAGATTACTGATTTGAGGTCATTCTTCCTTTCTAATACATGCGTCCAACGATATAAATTTCCCTCTAAACTCTGTTTTGCCTGCATATGACACATTTTGGTAAGTTGTGCTTTCATTTTCATTGAATTCAAAATATTTTTAAATATCTCTTGAGATTTCTTCTGTGACCCAGGTGTTCTTTAGAAGTGTGTTGTTTAATATCCACATGTTTGGGGATTTTTCAGTTATTTTTCTGTTACATGACTCCACTGTGGTCTGTGAGCAGACACTGCGATTTCTAGTCTTCTGCATTTGCTAATGCAGAATTTGCTAAGGTGTGTGTTATGGCCCAGAATGTGGTCTGTTTTGGAGACCGTTCCATGCAAGCTTGAGAAGAATGAGTACTCAGCTGCTGTTGGATGAAGTGGTCAATAGACGTCTGTTACGTTCAGTTGATTGATGGTGTTGTTGAGTTCAGCTATATCCTTACTGATTTTCTGCTTGATGGAGCAGTCCATTTCTGAGAGAGGGGTACCAAAGTCGCCAGCTCTGCTAGTGTATTCATCCATTTCTCCTTATAGTTCTATCAGTTTTTGCCTCATCCAGTATGATGCTCTGTTGTCATGTGCGTACACGTTAAGAATTGTTATGTCTTTGTGGAGAATTATGTAATGTCCTTCATCATCAGTTTTAACTTTCTCTACCTTGAAATCTGCTCTGAGATTAATAGAATTTTACTTCTGCTTTCTTTTTATTAAGATTTTATTTATTTATTTGACAGGCAGAGAGCACAAGTAGGCAGAGAGGCAGGCAGAGAGAGAGGGAGAAGCAGGCTCTCTGCTGAGCAGAGAGCCTGACGTGGGGCTCGATCCCAGGACCCTGAGATGACCTGAGCCGAAGGCAAAGGCTTAAGCCACTGAGCCATCTAGGTGCCTCCCTGCTTCTTTTGATTGGTGGTTACATGGGGTATTTTTCTCCATCCATTTACCCATAATCTATATGCGCCTTTATATTTAGAGTGGACTTCTTATAGATATATAATATCTACAAGATATATAAGATATTATATGTTGGCTCGTGTGGTCTTTTTTGTTTTGTTTTGTTTTTGTTTTTGTTTTTTTGTAGAGTGAAGGGAGCTTTATTAATTTCTATCCACACCTTCAACAGACAAAATATACAGAGAATTACCCTTCAGTTACAATAACATGACACTGGACTATTATCACTAATGGCATCAAAGAAGTGTGAGGCATTTATGTAGAGGAAACTCTCAACAATGGGTACAGCCCTGTACCACTTTACAGAGTACTTCCACATTATTATCTCATTTGATATTAAGCGTTAACATTATGTTTAAAATTGTGAAAATTGATGGAGTGCTTTCTCATGACTGCGCCAAACACTTTGTTACTCTATGATTTCTTTTTTAATTTTTAAATTTTTTTATAAACATATACCGTATTATTAGCCCTAGGGGTACAGGTCTGTGAATAGCCAGGTTTACACAATTCACAGCACTCACCATAGCACATACACTCCCCAAAGTCCATAACCCCACCACCCTCTCCCTACCCCTCTACCCCCGGCCACCCTCAGTTTGTTTTGTGACATTAAGAGTCTCTTAGGGTTTGTCTCCCTCCCGATCCCATCTTGTTTCATTTATTCTTTTCCACCCCCCAAGTCCCCAACGTTGCATCTCCACTTCCTCATATCAGGGAAAGCATGTGATAGTTGTCTTTCTCCTACTGACTTATTTCACTAAGCACTAACTACCCTCTAGTTCCATCCATGTTGTTGCAAATGGCAAGATTTCATTTCTTTTGATGGCTGCATAGTATTCCATTGTGTATATATACCACATCTTCTTTATCCATTCATCTGTTGATGGACATCTAAGTTCTTTCCATAGTTAAGCTATTGTGGACAGTGCTGCTATAAACATTTGGGTGCACGTGCCCCTTCAGATCACTACATTTGTATCTTTAGGGTAAATACCCAGTAGTGCAATTGCTGGGTCATAAGGTAGCTCTATTTTCAACTTTTTGAGGAACCTCTATGCTGTTTTCCAGAGTGGCTGCACCAGCTTGCATTCCCATCAACAGTGTAGGAGGGTTCCCCTTTCTCCACATCCTCGCCAGCATCTGTCATTTCCTGACTTGTTAATTTTTGACTCGTTGTGTTTTGATCCACTCTCACAATCTCTGTCTTTTAATTGGCACGTTTAGACCATTGATGGATGTTCAGAGTGATTTCTGATATAGTTGCATTTGTATCTACCACACATATTACTGCTTTGTATTTGTAGCCCTTGCTCCTTGCTCTTATTTTTGTCTTCCACTCTTTCTCTGCCTTTTGCATCCAGTCCTATTTAGATGGCTGTATATGACCCTGTGTATATTTGTTCTTTTCTTTTTAAATTACAGAAGTGGTATTTGCTTGTTGCAAAGTAATTCAAAACATATAAGAATGTCTAAAGTGAAAAAAAAGCAATAACACTAAAAAAAAGTAATCCCTGCCCAGGAGGAGTCTCCTGCTGTAGGCTGAGAGGGAAGACGGAAGGGGCCTCGAGGCCAGCGCAGGCCTTGGCCAGGTAGGGGACCTGGGTCTCTTTGAAGACATGGCGCTGTCTCAGAAAATGAGGGGGCAGTGCCAGGAATAGGAAATGTGGAGAGTGGGGTACAGAAAGGGAATTAAACTGAGAAGGAAAATGTAATTTCTACTTCTGTGTTAGGGTCCACTCTTTAACAACGGTGTTATTTTCAGGGACCAGAGGCCCTTTGTGGGGCGGGAAGGAAATGAAGGAGATCTTGAATGAACAAGTGCGGCCGAATGTGTGTGGTTCAAGTCCAGCCCGGTGTTTGTTTATTTATTTGTTCAACAAGGCTGCTTACAGCCTGCTTCGGGCTTGGACGAGTTAGTTTGACCCGGATGCCTCAGCTCATCAAGGCCGCTTCACGCTGTTTACTTTCCAGGGGGTGACATGTGTGATCTGATGGCCAAACGCTGTGGTAAGGTCTGTGAGGAGAATATGGGCTGGCTAAGCTCCGGGTTGCCTCGCGTGAGAAGAGCCAGCATCATCGGACTGGCCTCCGCCACGCCCATTCACTAGAGAAGAGTGATGCTCTCTTGACCCAGATTCACGGAGAGTCTTTGCAGAAGGGAGGAGATGGCCTTCAAAATCTGGACACCTGGTTGCCAGCACATAGAGAGCCATGGAAGCAGCAGTTGTCGACCTTGCCATGCTTTTGGATTTTTAGAATTGCTACTGGCCGGGCAGCACCCCAGACCAGTTACACCAGCTGGGGTCCAGGCCCTGCTGTGTCGGAAAGGTCCCCGGGTGATTCTAGTGTGGCTGCAGCATGAAGGAGAAGCTGGCTCCCTCTCACCTGCCTCTAGTGGCCTTCCTGGCAAGCGGCTGTGGCTTTAGTGTCCCCAAGCCCGGAGATACAAAGAGACTTGAATGTTCTCAGTGCAGTTAGATTGTTTTCAGAGTTCTGTGTTTCTGGAGGAGTGCAAACATTTGATTCAGAATGTCACCATACAGATATTTTAAGTTGTCATAGACAGAGTACACATAGTCAAAATGTTATACACCACAATTTTCACAGACTGAAAATAACTAATGAGCTGTCTCCTCCGTGGCTCTCCGTGTATTAATGAGGGCTGTCAACCAAGATGGATCAATGACATTCACAGACCACTTTGATCCGTTGATTTGTTCCCCTCCCCTTCATTTGTTCAGTTCCCAGTTTCTGTGCAGGAAGCCAAGCTGGGGTTCCGTGTAAGACTTGGATTGGGAGGAAAGGATTTCCGTGAATTACAGGTCGGAAGCTCCTCGTCTTTCCTTCTAGGTCTGTGGTAAAGTCTGTCATCTTGTAGCTTGAGGCCAGCTTGCTCGGAGGTGCCCATCCTGCCCCCTCCCAAGTGCAGCCCTGGACTGGCCTTGAGCTGTGTCCCCATGTCCTCGAGCTGTCTGGGCTGCTCACCAGCTGGATCCCCGTCAGATCGGTTCACATCTGGGCAGCTGGGATTCCTTTTCGGAGAGGGAGAGGGGAAGCTGTCATGGACCGTGGAAGTGGGCTGCTGCTGTGCGTGGAGGTGGGTGGGAGAGAGACGCTGTTGTCGTCAAGAGGCCCTTGGATTGTCCTTGGGGATGTCTGGCCAAACCCATGGATCCAGCACTGCAGAATATTCCAGCCAGGAGGGGTTTTTAGCTAGCAGCCCTGCATGGAAGAGTAACTGTGGGCTAGAGCCTGTGTTGGGGGATTTACAGGTGCTTTTGTTTGTTTGTTTTAAAGATTTTACTTACTTATCTGACAGACAGAGATCACAAGTAGGCAGAGAGACAGGCAGAGAGAGAGGAAGGGAAGCAAGCTCCCTGCTGAGCAGAGAGCCCTGATACGGGGCTCGATCACCAGGACCCTGGGATCATGACCCCATCGGAAGGCAGAGGCTTTAACCCACTGAGCCACCCAGGTGCCCCTATGGGCGTTATCTTCCTGAGTCTGATAACTCCGTGAGGCCCATGTTATTGTCCCAGTCTTACAGATGAGAAAACTGAGGCCCCAAGGTTTTAAGTAATTAAGCCAAGGTCACAGCTAGTAAGGGACAAAGCCAGCCCTAACGTATGTGCTGGTCCACTCCCAAGCCTTCTTAGAAATGATTTTATAGATGAAGAGATCAAGGTCCAGAAAGGAAAAGCAGCCTGTCCAAGATGACACAGCCAGTCCTAGTTACTGGCAGAACAGGGGCTAGAACTCAGCTGCCCCCTGTGCCTCACTGCTGTACCCAGCTGCTGCAGGGAAGGAAGGCCATTCGGCCTGGGGGTGGGGGGTCTGCGTTGGTGAGGAGATGTGGGGGGCGCCTTCTCCTCCCTGCCCTGGGGCTCAGGCAGTAGCAGTCTCAGGCTAGCATGGAATGAGAAATGAAACTCACCATTTTCCATGCTCCCGAGTCTATGGGGGAGAGTGTAGTTGAGAAGAATGAGGAGAAGGCAGGCAGGGGTGAGCCCAGAGCAGCATAGCCAGCCAGACTGGCAGCTCCCCTCCCCCCATGGCCAGTGTGCGGGCATCGGGGCTGTCCTTCCACATTCATGTGCATTCAGCTTCCAGCCGCAGTCCCCCGCAGGAGCTCCAAGAGGTGAGTAACTGCTCCTCCACCTCCTGTGCTGGGAAGAGCTACATCTAAAAACAAAGGGCGCAGCACCAAAGCAAGGGCCGCGGGACGACCTTCATCCTACAGGCCCAGACTGCAGGACGGTTGCTTTTATTTGTTTTCATGGGAATGGGTGTCAAGGAGTCAACGTTTCCTGCTCATTTCATTAAGAACTTTATAAACGGCATTAATAAGTAGATATAAAACCGCTACACAAATGGCAGAGGAACTAAATGAAATTCCCAAGGGTTCAGCCGTTGAATCAGTAACCAACTGCGGCTTTGCTTGGTCAGATCTCCATATATGCAAATTCGGGACAGAGCTTTAGCGCAGTGTTTTAATTAATATTTATAAATCACAGAGCACCTCAGAGAGGGCCAGGAAGCTATTTATATGATCATGTCATACAAATCACAAACGTTTTTGAAGATCGCTGCCTACTCTGCGTTTTGGTCTGGGAAGTAAGCGAGCCTGTCCGTGTGTCCCCCACAGGTGTAGTGCTGGCACAGCGACATGTCGCCGTCCAGGAAGGACCCCTGTACCGCACGGAGGGCTCCCACATCACCATCTGGTGCAACGTGAGCGGCTACCAGGGGCCTTCGGAGCAGAATTTCCAGTGGTCCATTTACCTGCCATCCGCCCCAGAACGGGAGGTCCAAATCGTCAGCACCGTGGACTCCTCCTTCCCTTACGCCATCTACACCCAGCGAGTCCGCGGGGGGAAGATCTACGTGGAGAGGGTCCAGGGAAACTCAGCCTTGCTGCATATCACCGACCTGCAGGCCCGGGACGCCGGGGAGTATGAGTGCCACACGCCCAGCACGGACAACCAGTACTTCGGGAGTTACAGTGCCAAGATGAACCTCGTGGGTAAGGAGATGACGTTTTCTGTGGCTAGCATTCCACCCCAGTGAGTCTGCTCAGGGTGCTATACCCAAATGCCACAGCCCAGATGGCTGACACAAGTGTTGATTTCTCACAGCTCTGGAGGCTGGAAGTGCAAGGTCAAGGTGGCAGGCACGGTTGGTTCTGGTGAGGGCCCTCTTCTGGGTTGCCAACCTTTGATTTCTCGTTGTGTTCTCCCATGGCAGAAAGGGAATGAGAGAGCTCACTGAGGTCCCATTCCAAGGTCTCCCCCTCCATGACCCCATCGCCTCCCAGAGACCTCACCTCCAAACACCACTGGGGGTGGGGGAAGGAAGGATTGGATTCACCATATGGGTTGTGGGGCAGGGGAGGAAATAAATACTGAGTCCGATTACTGAGTCCCTGCTTTCCTCGTGCAACTTTACTTGATTAAACAACAACAACAACAAAAACTCAAAGCTCCCCAGATGTCTTAGTGGTTAACCAGTAGCATGAGTGAACAAAGGTTGTGGGTTCCCTTGTAAATCCCTTGTAAATAGAAGGCTGGGGCTAAAACAAAAGATCGAATGCAGGTGTTAAGCATTCGGAGAAGGTTAACTGACCCTGTAGCTGGTGAAAGGAGATACGAAAATCGAAGGCAAGGACATTTGTGGTTGATGATCTGCCTGAAGAAGTGATGGAGGTGGAGTATAGGACATCAGCTAGCAGAGAAGCAAAACTGCGCTTCTGGGGCTCTGGGGCTCTGAGACTTGCAGGGCATGGCTGAATCAGGAGGCGAGTGCACCTGCGGGTCCTTGTTCACACCCAGAGCCACTCCCTAGGTCCTCCGGCTGCACAAGCAAGGGATTGTGCACCAGCTGTCTCCCTTGGCCCTAGTACCCCCAGAATGTTGGAGGTTGCTGGTGGGAGGGGACAGATTTCAGTGTGGACGGCTGTGGGCCACCAGGCTTGCTGATTTGGAAGAGTCAACGATATCAGGGCTGGTCTGTTTTTCCGCCCAAGTCTTAATCTCCAGTTTTTATTATCACCATTCTGCTTGGAAATTATATCTTGAGCAGAAAAACAGAATATTATTGCTGACCCTCTACATGGGTGAACCTTACGCCCCAGTGCTGTCCACACTGAATTCTCCCCTCCCCACCCCACACCAAACTTGCTTTTCCTTTCTGTCGGTCTGCATCCTGTCGAGAGGCCTGTGAGACCCAGGCCTGAGATGAGCTCAGTAAGAAAGCACACACTGGTTGTAACTGGGGTGGCCCCAGGCCAAGAAGGGGGGTGTTGAGTCTCCAGAGTACAGTTTTGGTTTTATTTTTGTTTTTTAGATTTTATTTTTTTATTTGACAGAGAGCGAGATCACAAGTAAGCAGAGAGGTAGATAGCTCAATGTGGGGTTTGATCCCAGGACCCTGAGCTGAAGGCAGAGGTTTAACCCACTGAGCCACCCAGGTGCCCCCAGAGTGCAGTTCTGACCAAGGGGCCATGGGGCCATGTTCTTACTTGCCAGAACTGAGGCTTCCTTCTAGCACGGACCCCTCTGACACATGAATTACAGGAAAATTCCACTACCTGATGATCAAGGTTGTTGTTGTTTTCCTCTGCCAAAGACTTTTTTTTCTTTCTTTCTTTTTTTTTTTCTTACAACATAGCCTTGCTAGAGCATTGCATTGCTGAAGTGAGTGGGGGGGAACACGGGGGTGAGGCAGTGAGAGGGGAGGAAGTCAGCGAGGTGTACAGACATGTGAAAACGCAACTTATAAGAACTATTTCCTTTTGAGGATCGGTCAGAAGCCAAACGAAGTATCTTGAAGCAGTACCAGAAGGAACAACAAAATCTCATTTGGCCTAAAAGAGAATTCTTGTTGACACGGTATTTTTAGGGAGTTCATTTACTATGAGAAACGAAGTACGTCCTGCCTGTGTTAGCCAAGTGTTATTAAAATAGCAAACAGGTAAGCGTTAAGTGCCAAAAAATTGCAGTCCAAATCCACGCAGGAAACTGCTTCTGTTTCTGTGCCATCTGGGGTTGACTGAGGCCTCCTGGTGACTGCTGAAGGCCGTGTGGGGTCAGTGGCTGGCCCCCCAGCAACGGTGAGGTTCTGCAGCTTTGGGACCATGCGCCTGGGACATTTCTGTGTTGCAGTGATTCCTGACACCCTGCAGACCACGGCCGTGCCCCAGACTCTGCACAAAGTGGAGCAGGACCCCTTGGAGCTGACGTGTGAGGTGACCACAGAGACGTTCCAGCACAGCCACCTGTCAGTGGCCTGGCTCCGGCAGCGAGGGGGCGAGAAGCCCGCAGAGGTCATTGCCCTGAGCCGAGATTTCGTGCTGCACTCCAGCAGCGAGTACGCCCAGAGGCAGAGCCTGGGGGAGGTGCGGCTGGACAAGCTGGGGAGCTCCACGTTCCGCCTCACCGTCTTCCACCTGCAGCCCTCCGACCAGGGCGAGTTCTACTGTGAGGCTGCCGAGTGGATCCAGGACCCGGATGGCTCATGGTACGCCATGACCCGAAAGCGGTCCGAGGGTACTGTGGTCAACGTCCAGCCCACAGGTCAGTTTCTCTCTTGTTCTTGCTGGTGGGGGGGAGTTGTGTGATGCTAGGAGAAGGTACAGAATCCTTCTCTGGTGACCTCTGAAAGTACTAGGAACATAGAGGGGCCTGCCTAAAATCTGACATCTAGTGACTTTTGGAGAGGAGGCAGCCAGCCCAAATCCAGCTTACAGACAGGGTTTCTTGGGCCCATTGTGGTATTTGATATTTTTCTTGAATTACAGGTTCATTTTTAAAAATGGGAAGATTTCACATAAACTGTTTTGTATCTAATGAACTGGGTTCCCGGGGCCTGCCCCCCACTTTGATGACATTACCTGTTTCAGTGACCAGTCCTGTTTTATTTGTAGAAGACATTTGAGATTATGTGCCTTCCATCAGAGGTCTGAAATTATGATCTAGGGAAATTTTGGCTTTAATTATGATTTTCTATATTAATACTATGTCCTTGGTAGTGTTTTATAATTTCCAGAATGCTTTATCACGTAGTACTTCAGGGTCCCTCGGAAGTTCTGCAAAGTAAGTCAGTGGTGGGGCAGATGCTGAGGGCTTTATGCTTTATGATGGGGCCCCGGGAGAAGTCCCAGGGCAGGGCATCGAGGTCCACCTGACGAGTATCAGATTCTCCCATAAGGGCTTTCACTGGTGAAAGACCTGCCAAGGGGGCTCCCTGAGGAGGCTGAGTTGACATGTTTATAGCTGGGGTGAGAAGATGATGACTCCATGAGCAGAGATCCTCTCTGACTCCCCACACTCTCCAACTGCCCCGTGCCCCCGAGTCCAGCCATGCTCCAGATCGGAGCTAATGTCTGTCGCGGGCTGCCTTGGCTGGGCAGCAGCAGGCCCTCCACGAGACCTTCAGTGCCCTGACTTTGGTCATCGAGCCATCATCGAGGTGCAGTAGGCAGCCCGAGGACGTTCCTGTGTTGTTCCTCACCTCCAGGAGGAGCTGTGATTGGAGGTGTGGTTTATGGGAGATGATCTGTGGTACCTTTGGGGTCTCATCTTCAGGACCCGACTTTGAGCTCGCTGTCCTGTTTGCTACACACAGTCAGTGGTCTTGGCCTTCTGCCACTTTTTCTTGTGTCCATGTAGAGCAGTGCTTCCGGTCTACCCAGTGGTCCAGATTCCTGAATCAGGCTGCTGGAGCGGGGCTGGGGGGCTGGGAAGCTGGATTTCCAGTACATATCCCAGGTGATTCTTCTGCTGTCTATGTTGTCTGGCACAGCTCTACAGGTAATAGGGCAGAAGGGATTCTCTGGACAGCGGATGGGCTTTCATGAGAAGGATCGGCTCCAGGAAAGAGAGTGCTTTATCTGCTCTGTCGGGCCCAGAGCCGTTAGCAGCTTTTGGATCTTCCAGTACTAAGACATCTGGGGAAGGCGCTTCATTTCGTATTTATCCTTTCCCTTTCTGGTTGGCTTTAAGATCAGCTTCAGAAGTCTGGACCAAATTTTGAATCTTAATGCTTTCAAATTAGGTAGCATCAGTTAATCTTCTTTATTTTAATCTTACCAATTTGGGATTAGGACTTTTTGAATTTGCCCAGCAAATGTATTCAGACTAAGCCAGCCAAGAGAAAACTGGTGCAAAAAAAAGTTGAGGACTTTACTCGGTGCTCCCAAGCTTTTCAGGTTCCACGGTTGCAGCCGCATCTGGCCCTTCCCTTAGTTCCTTTCAGTAAACATTCAGTGATTCTCTGCAGCGGTGAAAGTCCGGCAAGAGCCGCTGGGGATTCGAAGATGAACAGCTCTTGGGGCCTGCCCTCAGGGAAGGGGCAGCTGTGAAGGCCGGTGGCTCAGGGGGTGTTCTGAGGTCTGTGAGGCTATGTGGATGGTGCTCTGGGACACAGTGACGAGGCAGTGCCCTGGCGACCTGAAGTTTTCCCTGAATGGGAGAGTGAAGAGAATCCAGGAAAACCAGCAAGGAGGGCAAGTGGAGCTGAGTCTGAAGCTTGAGGAGACACCAGAGGGGCACGCTTAAGGGCACAAAAATGTGTCCCATGGCATGGGTAGAGGTTGAGGCCCAGAAATGAGTGACGAGAGGAGGCCTGAGGCCCACGTGCTGGAGTGCGGAGTTCGGCCTTGGCTCCAAAGCCCCAGTGTTTGTAAGCTGTCCTTCTTGGGGTCTTGGGAGCCCCCTTAGAGGTGCCTGCCAGGAGGTGTTGGAGGAAGGCACGCTGAGGGCCACAGTGTTCCCTCACTGCCCTTAACCAAATGTTTTCTCTATTGGGCAACAAAAGATTTTACATAAAGAAACTGCCCTTTCCTCTGCCCCCTCCCGAGGACTGTTTGAAAACCACTGCTTCAGACACCTGTAGGGGGAAATAGAGATTTTTCAAGCAAGGAGTGACACAATGAGTTCTGGGTTCCAGAAGGACAGAACCCCAGAGGCCAGCTGGAGGTTGATTAAACTGCCATGGGGAGACCAGGTAGGAGAGAGCTCTGAGACCAGGGTGGGTGGGCGGCAGTCTGGAAAGCAGGCAGCGGGTGCTAGAGACGGAAGAATGGGGAGCACCGCATGGAGCAGGAATCCACGTACTGGGCACCCTGAGGCCAGGGCTCTGGGTGATTCCTTGAATTGGGATGGGGAGGGAAGGGGAAAGAAAGGTATTTAGAACAAAGTCCTGCTTCAAAGCCTCTGCTTCCCGGTCGGTGGCAGCCCTGGTTGTCTTTTCTTCTGTTTTTGTCAGTTTCAGTCTAGGACTCCATCCTTCACGCAGAAGCTTACAGAGATGCTCAGTACATAAAAGCACTGTCCGTGCTGATCCTGGGAGGGATGAGGGCTGGGAGGAGCTGTGTGGTGGTAATTGCAAAGGCCCAGGAGAACAGCAGCAGTGAGAGGTCAGAGGAGCAGGTCTCGGTGAGAAAGAGAAAGAAACCAAGGGGTCAGTCAAGCAAGAGGAGAATCAGGAAGGAAGACGTCATGGAACCCAAGGGAGGAGAGTGGGTCCGACTGAAACCTGCTTGAGAGAAGCCTTTGGTGCGATGGGTCGGGGCCACGGTGGGCAGGGGAATCACTGAGGGCATTTGCTAAGACAGTGAAGTGTGGGAGAGGGGCCAGAAGCCAAACTCCAGGGAGCTGAAGAGTGAGGGGCATTGGGAAAAGCAGAAATCAGTTTCTGGAGGTGTAATAGACTGGGCATCATCCCCAAGGACCAACTGCACATGAAGGCGGTGGTACTCAAAGTCCTGTGTCTTCGACCTGGGAACATCAAGCTTCACCAAACCATGGGGTTGTCCCGCAAGAGTAGAAGAGTCTCTGGTTGCCACAAGTAGAAAGCCGCAGTTGTAGCCAGCCTAACTCTGAGGAAATGGAAATGGGAAGTTCTGAGGTTTCAGGCACCTGTTTGCATGTCTTCCGTGCCATTTATCTGGAAGGCATGCCTTTTTTTTTCTTTTTTTTTTAAATCATTGATGTCAAGTGAGTGTAATTGGGTTTACCACAGAGCCACTGTCTGGCTGATAACACAGGCACAGTTCCCTTTTGGTGGGTCCCTTTTGGGCAGGGGGTGACAAAGAGAAACTCACTTCAGTTCCCACCTCCTAGGACTGGTCTTTGAGGAAGAGGAAGCTGAGGCAGCAGCTGTCCCCGGGGAGGCGAGCCCCTGGGAATCGTTGATTGGGGTTTGCTTTGTCAGGAATTTGGGATCCTAAAGGAAGGAGTTAATTTGCTGAAGAATATGGATGTTTGGAGCAAGACACCAGCCCATGGGGGAGGGGGGGAGGGGGAGTGGGGAGGAGCAGGGAGAGGAAAAGCCGAGTTTGGACTGGAAAAGAGGATGTCAAAGATGCATACTTGTGGGGCGCCTGGGTGGCTCAGTGGGTTAAGCCGCTGCCTTCGGCTCAGGTCATGATCTCAGGGTCCTGGGATCGAGTCCCACATCGGGCTCTCTGCTCAGCAGGGAGCCTGCTTCCCTCTCTCTCTCTGCCTGCCTCTCTGCCTACTTGTGATCTCTGTCTGTCAAATAAATAAATAAAATCTTTAAAAAAAAAAAAAAAAAAAAAAAGATGCATACTTGTGATCCCTGTGATTTTTCAGGGAAAATAGAATTTTTTTTTTTTTTTTAAGATTTTATTTGTCAGAGAGAGAGAGGGAGAGAGAGCGAGCACAGGCAGACAGAATGGCAGGCAGAGACAGAGGGAGAAGCAGGCTCTTCGCCGAGCAAGGAGCCCGATGCGGGACTCAGTCCCAGGACACTGGGATCACGACCTGAGCCGAAGGCAGCTGCTTAACCAACTGAGCCACCCAGGTGCCCCGAAAATAGAATTTTTTATCTGCTCGAAGGGTGCATAGGACAGGGGGACAAAAATGGGGCAAAGGTCACAAAGTTAGTGGTAGAAGCTTGGAAATGCCAGCATACGGAAGGTAGTCGAGGTCAGAGCCAACAGGTCTATGAGGAATTCCAACATACCTGGATTGTGATTTCCCATCTTCAGGGGGACAGAGCTAGGCCTGAAAGAAGGAGGGACCTAGCTCCAGCCCTCCTACCCAAGGCCTCGTGGTTCTGTTTTCTGCAAACCTTCATCCTTCGTCTCAGCCCCCACTTCCGCCATGGGTGCCCACGAGGGGCGGTGAGTGCCTCACCGTCTATGGGACGCTGTGTGCAGCCATGAGCCTTTCCCTCTCTGAGCCCCCGCTCCTTCCTGGTCAGACAGCCAGCTCTCTGGAGGGTGCTTGGCCTCCCTGATCATCTCAGAGGTCATTCACTTTCAGCAGAACTTGGTGTCTTCCCTCTCCCTCCTTCTCGAGATTTGATCTGACAGGTGGTGACTGGTAGAGAGACATTCATTTTCACTTTGTGGAATTTTGTGCGAGGGATTGTCGTAATTACCTGTGTTTTATTTCCAGCGTGCACAGGGGACTAAGAACATATCTCAGTTATCGGTACATTTTCGAGTATTTCTTAGCACTGGGGTTAGTGCCTAGGCCCCTGTGTAACTTCATCTCTCACATTTCCATGGTGTGGGTCCCACCGCATTGGCAGAAAATGTTTGTAGGCCTGTTGCTTAAATGGAATTTCCAGGGGTATAGGTGAGAGCTAGACCTGGGTAAGTGATGTCAGGAATGATATTCCTTATTGACCTCTGGGGTCTAATCCTGGACATCATAGGCTACAGAGTCCCCTCCGTCTCAACTGGGATGATGAGCCCCTTAGACTGTCTGGGTCTAGCTACCTTTGAGTTCTCTCAGAGATATTCAGGAGTTCTCGGGTCCTCAGATTATCCCTGGGCGTCGGTTGGATTTTTCTCCCAAGACTTGCGAGGACGTGCCTTCCCTGTGGTTAGCATGCCCCCAGAAGGCCCCAGTGGTAGGAATTTGCGGATACTGTTGGGGTAGCTGGGGGTCCCTGTGTTCACCCAGAATGCATCGTTTTGTTGTTGGTTTCCTTAGACAAAGAGTTCACCGTTCGGCTGGAGACTGAGAAGCGGCTGTACACGGTGGGTGAGCCGGTGGAGTTCAGATGCATCCTAGAGGCACAGAACGTTCCTGACCGTTACTTCGCTGTGTCCTGGGCCTTCAACAGCTCGCTCATCGCCAGCATGGGGCCTAATGCTGTGCCAGTCCTCAACAGTGAATTCGCCCATCGGGAAGCCAGGGGCCAGCTCAAAGTGGCCAAGGAGAGCGACGGTGTCTTTGTGCTCAAGATCTACCACCTCCGCCAGGAAGACAGTGGGAAATACAACTGTCGTGTGACAGAGAGAGAAAAGACTGTCACCGGGGAGTTCATTGACAAAGAGAGCAAGCGGCCCAAGAACATCCCCATCATAGTCCTCCCCATCAGTAAGTAGAGAGATGTGCTGCCACCTCTCCTCCCCCCTCCCCACCCCCGTCTGGTCTGTAGCTGGCATCATTGAAAAAGAAGTTGGGGGACAGATGAGCTATTTGGCGGTGGGGGGTTCATGGAGCCCAAGGGTTCAGTCAGCGCTGGCAGAGAAACCCGCTAATCTTTCTCTCTCCCTTCTCCAGCTTGCCTGCCCACACTTAGCACACCCCCCCCACCCCCCAGTGACTCAGAGCACTGGGGTGTGTGTGCAGGCTGGAAGGGGCATCCCAGAGCTGAGCGTTAGCAGCCCTCTGTAAATGCTGGCTGGGCCAGCTCAGCTGGGAGGAAAATCAGGAATCGGGGAATGACTGTTTGCTCCCACGTGGGAATCAAGTGCCCAGAAGAAGTGGGCAGATGCCTAGCTTGAAATATCACTTACAAGGGTTGGTCTTTTATGGGAGGATTTTCAGTCATAAAGCCCCTTATTTAAAAGGATTTGCTGTCTGGGTTTTTGCGTATAAGGGTTGGCATTTCCCTAAGGGTCTCTTCCCTATTGAAGTTGTGTTTTAAAAAGTCAGTGGATGGGACCTCTCCCGTCTTCCTGGAGCACAGCCTTCCCGTGAAAGCTTAGCCGGTTTCCAAGGCTCTGGCCAGGCTCCTGTCTCCAGGGAAGCTGGCCTCGTCTGGGCGGGGACCCGTTGTAGCTGGGAACCGGGGACACTACCCACGTTTGCGCCTACCATGTT
Organism: Mustela putorius furo; assembly: GCF_011764305.1. NCBI lineage: Eukaryota > Metazoa > Chordata > Mammalia > Carnivora > Mustelidae > Mustela > Mustela putorius. Next base: position 5,266,125 of record NW_025421424.1, read on the forward strand.
TACCCATCCCCTAGGGTCAGGACGTTATTAACATCTCCGTTCTCTCAGAGTTCTGTTTTTACTAAAAAGAGAGTTAAAGCTTACCATGCCCTGATTTTTAAACAGGACAGTGAAGTTTTTAAACTAACCTTTAACCTTTTTCTCAACTGCTCCAACTGTTCTTTCCCTTGTATGTTCCCTCTATGCTTTGAATTTCCCTTTTCCATTTTTAATATAGCCCCCCCAAGCAAGAAGGGTAAAGTAAACAGAGGGTCTCGCCACTTCTCTCTTTTCTCCCCCATGGGGTTCCTTTCTTTCGTCCTTATTTCTTTATTTTTTAAAATCTCTCTCACACATCTAATAATCTCAAAATTATTTTGTTCCTTAGACTCTTATTTTATTCCTTGCAATGCCTAGCATGGTGCTTTGCGTAGGGAACGTGCTTGCTGAGTATTTGTAGAGTCGAGACGGTTGAATCGAATGCCCACTCTCCTGACTGTTTTCTGTCGGTTTGTGCTTGCCTTAACCACGGACTCTCTACCTTTAAATCTGCAACTAATTCCTCGTTGTGCTGTAAGGATCCAGGGAAGGGCAGCCACGCTGTTTCCTGTGTCTTTTGTACTAAGAGATTTCCCCCGACCCCTTCCAAGAACTTGTTTGATGATCTGTGGCCCTGCTATATTGCTTTTCCAGCAGATAACTGGGTAGTTAAAGTCCCTCAGCACCACCAGATCCTGCCCCAAGGCCACTTGGGTAAGTCTACCGAAGTACAGCGATCACATCGGGAATGGTGATAATACCTTGGATTTTAATGGCGCTTTTCCTTCCGAGAGCCCAAGTGCTTCTGCATAGATCACTTCTTCCTGCTCTTCCGCCTCTGAAATCCCTGCAGAGGCCACAATCCTATCCATCCTAGGAAGGAAGAAGCCAGAGCACCGTGTAGAGACGTGGCAAGGCCAGTCCTATGAGCGGCTGAGTGTGCGTGGTGTCAGGAATATTTGCTTCCAGCTCCAGACCCACTGCTCCGTGCTTAGCCTGTGCTGCCTCACCCCCCTCCTGATGGGACATTTCACCAGCGCCTGTGCCGTCAGATTCTCATTAGTCTGTGCTAGTTCTCGCTTAATCCAGAGAGTTCTACACTGTCGGTTGCCTTTTTCTCAGGCTCAGGAACGCTCGGAACTAGTCTTAACAGGCAGTGAAGCCCCTGGGTTCTTATCTGCCTAGGACCCAGCCCGCCAGCCTGGTTTTTCTTCTCCGAGGGCCACATATCACGGTGCGGTTCTTCCAGGCAGTCCCCATCGGAACCCAGCCAGGGCTTCTGGAAGAGTCTGCTGGGGTGGCCAAAGGGAATGGCAGGGATGCCCTGCACATTGTTCTGCTGGCGGCAAGCGAAGGGACTTTTATCGCTTCATGCGGAGTTGTCCTTTCAATTCCCCGCGTGGAACGATCTCGCTAGGGATGGGTCTTTTACTTCAAGAGGAATTGTCATTAATGAGGATGACAGTGCACCGTGTTGTGACCCCGAGAATCAGGGACTCTTAGTGCCTCCATTTTGCACAAGAGAAATGGAAGCGTGGGGAGGTTGAAGAAGAGTCCCAAGGTTACAGAGTTAGGAAGCAGTGAACCCAGGCCTAGAGGCCCCATCTGCTTGCCTCCAAATCCATGTTTTTAGGGCTTCTTAGTGCCGTAGATGATGGCTAACCGGGAGCCTCCCCATCTCTGTAAATCATCTTCATATGGCTCCTGGGAAAATTCCTCTTTTCCACCCAGCCCAGATCGATTTTTCACAGGGAACAAGCCAGTCCAGAATGGAAAGCAGGCACCCTCCCCATAGCACGAACTAGCTGCTGGGGCTCGGTGCTCATCTTTGTCTGTTTCTGCCTGTGGGAGAAATACGGGACGAGATGGATTCACTACATGGTGATGGGTGTCTGTGTGTCCCTCCTCCATGATTGGGTGTGCCGCTTAATCTGGAATTTGATTTCATTGGTTGATTTTAAATCACTGTGTTTCATGTGGGTGGTACCTGGAAAACTGAAGCCGAATTCATTATGGTGTTTGTATTTAAAACTCAGTATAGATAAAAGAATGTATGCATAATGAAGACAGATTTGAACATCCAGGATATTTATAAAAACAAAAGTTATTAGGAATAGTTAATCATGATCACTGTGACCACCTTTTGGAATCCTCCAGTGTGTTGGGTGACTTAAATGCATAGTCTTACTTCCTTTTTAATCTTTAAAAAAATGCATACTAGAAATGTCACTGTCCCTATCTTAGAGACAAAGCACGTAGAGTGGAAATAATTTGACTGAGTGACGTCAGCAAACTAAGTGAGTAGAGAAGGAGCGAAGGGAAGTGGATCCTTTGCCTGAACTTTGATTGGCAGGAGGTTTTGAGGCTGCAGCCGTGGAACCAGGGCTGAACATGGGTGGCAGGTTGGAGAGCTGGTGGCCTCGGTCTGTCCATTAATGAGAAGTATGAGAGCGTACTCTCCACCCCTCCGTGAAACAAGACGCCTGTGCCATTTTAACCCACACCCAAGCAAGCTCATGTTTATCTTCCAAGTATGTCCCATCATTTTTGTGCTGCTTGCTAATATTGCCCTGTAGGGCTCTAGTGACATGTTGCAGATGTCCAGCATTCATTTGCCTGCCATATCACCAAACGGCAGGAAGATGGAGGTGAAGTAGAATTCCGGAGTCACTCAGCTTACGCAAACTCCCAAGTGGAAAAATCCTTGAACCCCAGCTGAGCAGATTCCCTGATAAATGCCTTTTTGCCCCAAGCGCAAGGTCATTGCTCTGTGTTTCTTAGGATCTAATTCAGTCTCTGGTCTCAGACCCTCTTTATCCCACACATTACCCTGGCACCCAGCTAAGGGCCTCTGAGTTTATGGATCTTAATATCCGGGGGGGCAGTGCCCAGAAGCAGCCAGGGCTCACAGTGGCAGCAAGTGTCGGGGGGCTTTCACCCTCCAGGTGACCGGCCCCTGCATAGCAGGACTTCTGCCCCGTCCTCCTTTGCCCGCTATGGGGAGGGGGCGGGAGCGGCCTGAAAGCCACAGCGTGGCCCTCTCTCCCTCTTTCCAGAGAGCAGCATCTCTGTGGAGGTGGCCAGCAACGCCAGTGTCATCCTGGAGGGGGAGAACCTGCACTTCTCCTGCAGCGTCCGCACGGCGGGCCGGCCGCAGGGCCGCTTCTCCGTCATCTGGCAGCTCGTGGACCGGCAGAACCGCCGCAGCAACATCATGTGGCTAGACCGGGACGGCACTGTGCAACCGGGCGCATCCTACTGGGAGCGCAGCAGCTTCGGGGGCGTCCAGATGGAGCAGGTGCAGCCCAGCTCGTTCAGCCTGGGCATCTTCAACAGCAGGAAGGGGGACGAGGGCCAGTACGAGTGCCACGTGACCGAGTGGGTGCGGGCTGTGGACGGCGAGTGGCAGATCGTCGGGGAACGCCGGGCCAGCACCCCCGTCTCCATCACGGCTCTTGGTAAGGCAGCATCTGGTGGTCTTTCTGTGGGGCAGTGGGGAGACTGCTCCCCTGTCAGAAACCTCACCCTGACTTCCATCAGAGTTCTGGCAGGAAACAGTGGCACCTTCTGAAGGGTTTAATTGAAGGGCCTGTTACCAACGTGTGGGTAGGGTTGAGGGCCTTGGGGACTGGTGGCAGCTGGGGGCACGCACCCTTCCTGGGTCCGCACGGGAGTGAAGTTGGAAGAACTCTGGCCAGGGGATTGAGGCCACCCAGCAGGAGTGGTGGCCCCAGGTGGAGGACCGTGGCCACTGCCTAAACCGGCCACCCCCCAGAGCAGAGCCTCTCTCGCCTACCCCCAGGCTCTCCTGCCCTGCAGCCCAGGGGCTCAGCCCTTCTCAAAAGGCCAGAGCAACATAGACAAGGGTAGAAAGTACCTCTTTCGCCCTTTTTTTAAAAGCATTTACTATGTTCCTGACTGAGTCTAAGCACTTAAGCTCAATTGTCCCTTTGAATTTTCACCTAGCTAAGGGCTAAACCCAATTTTACAAGGAAACTGAGTGAGAAGGGTTACCTCACATGCCCAGGGCCACAGCTTTTAAAGGACAGGCCCATCGTCCAGACCAGGGAAGCTAAGTCTCTCCATTTTTCTTTCAAAGCCTGTGCTTTCATGTTTCCCTCTATAAGGCACCTTCTTAGGAAAGCCACTTCCTCATTAGCATGAAATTAAAAGATACCTTGAGATTTGCTAAAACCAGAGAATTAGATTTGCTTCTCATGGGGCCGTGAAAGAGACTTCTATCAATGTTTATCTGCCTAATATGATCAGCATATTAAATTGTAAAAGGCCAGTCGGCTACTTGTTGTCTTGTTAGGTCTTCCTGTTTATGAGGACAACTGTGACATCAGCTGTCCTCAGTGGCTTTGTGTCCCACTCCCTGGGACTACATTGTCCACTCTCCTCATAGGTAGGGCTGGTGGCGCCTTTAGACACACACCCATTACGATGGTAGCCCCGGCTGGTTTTCCCTCAATGGAAGATTACAAATATACTACCCACCCAAGATTACAAATACACTTTTTTTCCCTAAAAGCTTAATCCCCAAGACTGGCCTGCTTCTTGCAGTCATCATATTGCTCAGATTTCTGTCTGTGGAAACTTCGTCCACCGGTTGAGTTTGCCACCCTCCCACCCCGGCTCAGTCAACACCAATGTGGACCTTTGGGGATGCCACCTGTGAGGAAACGTCTAACTTTCCAGTCACGGTCATTTTCCCCCACATCATGAGGTTAGAGACATCCAAGGAGTGATTAACATTTGTCCGGAGCACTTCTCCAGAGGTCACCTCACAGAATCCACTAATCCCCTGAGAATTTTCCTTCTCACCTTATATCTGTGGTTCTCACAGTCAGGGTTACCAGGGGCTCTGACCTGGGATCACAGGGCTTGGTTCTACTTCCCTGTTCTCTACCTCTGAGGTGCCTCTGGCCAGAGCCATAGTTAGGGCGGCCCAAGGTGGTTAGGGCAGGGAGAGTAGAGGGCACTGTGGGGTCAAGTTGCCTGTCAGTCTAGATGGTGACCTACATGAGTTTTCATATTGGTGCAGTTAGGTACGGCTGGCTCTCAGCAGGCGCCCCAGGAAGATGACAGGTGGGAACACCCTCCAGCTGCCCTGGCCCATCGTGACCATTCAGTTACAGTAAGCCGGCTGCCCCGTGCTCCGTGATCCTGGTGTGTGCTCTGTCAAGCCTGGACAGAGTCCCTTGCCTGGAGAAGCTCTCTCCCCTTAGGGTGTTGAGGCCAGGAACCCCTGTGCATGGCCTCTCCCTGAGGTCCTATGTTCCCCCCACCCTTGGGGCAACATATACTGCACACAGAGACCCAAGTGACCACCACAACCACTTAAGGTTTAAGGCTGGGTCTCTGGGTCTTAACTTTTTTTTTAAAGGATACATAAAGATAGCTTATGAAATCCAAACTGAAAATCCAGAGTTTTCAGCAGATTATGCCAACCTATTTGCTGTCTTAGCCGCCCCACACAAATCTGAAAAACTCACTCTGTGCCTGGTATTTTACCCACAGAATCTGAAGTACTTTCCTTTATGTGCATTTTGTTTCTTCAGCAAATGACATATATGACAGAATAGGGCGTGGGCCAGGTACTATTCCATGCCAAGTATGTTGCAAAATATTAACTCATTTCATCCTCACAAGGACCCATTTTACGGGTTGGGAAATAGAGGTGGAGAGAAGTGAAGTAACTTGCTGCTGTCACATAGCTAGAAAGTGTCACCGTCAGGCATCTGGCTCAGGGGTCTGTGCCTTTAACCCCTTCCCATGGATAACACCACCTGCCTGCCCCTGGCTAGCAGCTTGACCGTGGGAATTCATTTCACTTCTCCATGCCCCTTCCTCACCCGTAAGGAATGGATGGTGTGTCTTCTTGTCCTATGAGGTCATTTGGAGGATTCAGTGAAGTGTGGTGGAAGCACAGCCATTGGCAGCATGCCTGGGGCATGGCGCTCCGTAAATGCTGGCTGGCCCTGGTTTTATGATCACAACCAGTGTATTAATGCTAAGTAGTGTTTCAAGGTGAGGGAAGTCAGAAAACCCCCACTGAGGAGCTGGGGTCAGGGACGAGTCAGCTGGCCGTCCATGAGGAGTATTAGGAGCCTCACAGCCTACTGTGATAGCAGAAGCCCACCTCACCCCAAGTCCCCCTGCTGGAGGTCTGGCCACATGCTGTGGCTCCCTCAGTGCCTGTCTCCTTTGAATTTCACAAGGAGAGTGAAAGAAGGGCGGGTGAGTGAACCTCCACTGCCTGGCCCAGGATCGTGGGACATGTCCTGCCACCTGCCTTCCCGTTCTCCAGCCCCGATGTGCTGCAGACCAGACAGGGGAGGTGTTGGGACTGGACGCTGTGTCCACATTGCAGGCAATGAATGAAGTTGGCTTGGGGGCTTTTTTCTCCTGGTATTTTTTGTTTTGTTTTGTTTTTTAAGATTTTTTTTTTTTTAGAGAGAGAAAGAGAGCACAAGCAGGGGGGACCTGCAGGCAGAGGGAGAGGGAGCAGCAGACTTCATACTGAGCGGGGAGCCTGATGCAGGCAGATGCTTAACTGACTGAGCCACCCAGGCACCCCTTTTCTCCTGTTTCAGCCGGGGATCCCAAGCTTTCTAGGATGAGCTCTGCCTACAAACTTCAGTTCCTGTGAGGGGACTGATGGGAGGCAGATGGAAATGAAGGTTTCACTCAGAGGGACTTGCTCAGTGCTGCTCAAGGAGAATTGCCTCTGGCCTCTGTCTGCAGGGTCTTGTGACCTTCTGGGCTTGTGCTTCCAGGTGAGAGCCAAAGTAGCCGTGGTCCAGGCATCAGGAGAGACCCAGAGCCTTGGTGGTGCTCCATTCGCTTTGCCAGCAGTCCCATCACTGCGGCACACTGCCCTGAGAAAGCCAGGTGTCCCCTCTCCCTCCCACAGCTGGAGTCTCTGCTCTCTCTGCAGAAATGGGCTTTGCTGTCACAGCTATCTCCCGCACACCGGGTGTGACCTACAGTGATTCCTTCGACCTGCAGTGCATCATCAAACCCCACTACCCGGCCCGGGTCCCCGTGTCAGTGACGTGGCGGTTCCAGCCGGTAGGCACCCTCGAGTTCCATGACCTGGTGACCTTCACCCGGGATGGAGGAGTCCAGTGGGGGGACAGGTCCTCCAGCTTCCGAACCCGAACGGCCATCGAGAAGGCCGAGTCGAGCAACAACGTGCGTCTCAGCATCAGCCGGGCCAGCGACACAGAGGCGGGCAAGTACCAGTGTGTGGCAGAGCTGTGGCGGAAGAATTACAACAACACCTGGACACGGCTGGCCGAGCGGACCTCCAACCTCCTGGAGATCAGGGTGCTGCAGCCAGGTCAGTGGCATGGGGGCTGGGGGTTTGCCATGGTGCCAGTACGTGGGGACAGAGAGGGGACGCACTTCGAGCCCTCAGTGGTCCTGCTTTATAGCTGCAGAAATTTCAGATTTGGAGGCGGCTGTAAGAGGACCGTTTGCTGGTCTGGCTTGTCCATGGCTGACCTCTTACCTGTGCTTGGTTTGGGCTGTTGTTTCTGAACCATTTGAGGGTCACTGGCAGGGGTCAGGTCTCCTGCCTTTAGGTCCTCCAGTGTGTGCCTCCTAAGAACAGGGACTCTCTCCTATCCAACCAGGACACTGCTGTTGGGCCCAGGAATTCACCACCGCTGCGGAATGCTACCAGCATTTCCCCTGTTGTCCCTATGATGTCCTTTATAGTTTTTCTTCTTTTCTTCCTTCCAAACCAGGATCCAATCAGGAATTGCAAACTGCTTTTAGTTGTCTTGTCCTTTTAGACTCTCTTTACTTAATGTCATCTCCTAAATTCTTGCAACAGCAGCATGGAGGAGGGACCATTGTCCCTTGTTGGCAGCTAAGGAATGTTGAGCGCGACAGGGGACAGGAGAGTCCCTTACTGAGTTATTTCCCTCGTGGCAGGTGCTTAGGGTTGCTAGTTTTATGAGCCTTTCACAAGCCCAGGAAAGACTGTGACTCGCCCAGGGTCATGCAGCTGGTAAAGGGTGGACCCAGGGTTTGAATGCTTGTGTTTTTTTCCCCATGCCATTTCCCGGGGTGGGAGAGGAGAGTGGTTGCTCCTTCCCTGGACCCTTTTCCTAATGCACAGGAGCAGGTAGGTATCTGTGCTTTCCTGGTGTCCCCGGTGTGTGTCCCATCTCCTCCTTGGCTGGAAGCTGGTGGAAGGTGGAGCCCAGGCTGTGGGCCCAGGTTCCCTGCCATGGCCGCTGGGCCCCTGAATAGGAAAGGGTAGGCACCCTTGTTGTGAAGGGTGGTGTGGATGAGACACGACTTGCAAAGACGACTTTCTGACTTTGTGACCCGCCCATTCTGCAAAGATGGTTTGAACACCTTGCAAAGAGGACTTTTCTACCGACTCACCAACCTGTCTGCTCCGCCACGTCATATGGTGATAGTGGTATTGTCTGAGCTGGCCCTGGCCTCTTCTAACCCCATGAAAGCCCTGTTCTGCACCAGATTTTGGAACAAGCAAGTTGTATAAATGATGGGAAGGGGTTCCTTGTGCAGTTACAACCTAAGCCTGGGCAGCAAGAAGCTCAAAGAAGATGCTGTGCTGCTTAAGTAGATTTTTGGGTTAATGGAGGGTTAAGCAGAGACCCCATTTTGTATAACCTCTTGTTGTGGAAATGCTGAGGGACACACTTGCCTGTCTCACTGACCAGGACATTCTAGTTGTAATTGTGCATTTTGTGGTCTCCTCTGGCCCTCAAGCTCGCTGTTGTGAGCCACAGCACCCGTCACATGGTTCTGCAGCTGTAGAAGGTAGCCTCGGTGTTGACCTCAGGACCTTGCCTGACATTGCCTTTTTGAATCAGTTCCTAATACTTGCTTGCTTCTGCCCCTGTTTGGAATCGAAGGCTGGAGCACGTAAGGAAAGGCTCAGGAATTAGCTCAGCAAAGATTCAAGTTATTTGGATTTTGACGAACTTACGGTGTTTCTAAAAAGAATAAGGGGTAGAAATGTGTTAAGTTCCTCTTGGGAGCCAGGCTTTGTCCTTACTAGCACCTATGTGAAAAATTCATCCAACACTGAAACGATGGAGATGTTTATATCCCTGTTGTGGTTTCTCTGCGGAGAAACCCAGGCTCCCAGTAACTTAGGAGGCACGATGGCAGTGAACCAGTTTGTCAAGTGGAAAACCGAGCTTGCTGGGGCTGGTGGGCCTCGGTCTTCTCAGCTTCCAGAGGTCTCTCCATTTTCCATCACACCATCTCATTCCTCCTGGGTAGAAAATGTAGCTGGAGAGCTAGGGGTGAGGGTCTGCTCTGAGACCTGTTTCGGGTCTCTGTGGCTTGTGCCGAACTAGTCTGTGGAGCGAGAAGGGGCAGCAGTGGTGCAGAAGCCTGTGGGGAGGGGCTGTGGGTCACGTGGCCTGTGCTCTGAGGTGAGCAGTGTTGTGCCCCCTCCGCTGCCAGGTGCTCTGGGGGCTGCAGAGAGCCCAGTGGGTGCTGGGGCCACACACCACCGCCCAGGGAGTGGCTGATGCACGAGGGAGAGTCCATCCCTCTTCATGTTACCATCCTCCTCTACTAAATATTGATGCAGTTAGCTCTTCACCTTTCCCAAAGAGCTCCATGGTCGTTTTTTCTTTTCCCTGCCACACACTCGGGTTGGTACTGAGCCTTCATGGTGGGGGGTGGGGCAGGCAGGGGAAGTAGAGTGGAAAATACCAGAGGGCTGACTGTGTCAGACGCTTGGCGTGTGTGATCCGTGTTGTCTTCACCCGATACCCTGGGAGGAGGCTCTTGCTGTCCCACTTTATCAGCAAAGTCACTAAGGCTCGCAGAGGTTCTGACTTGCCCAAGTCAAGTAAGTGGTGGGGGCGGGGGAGGTTGGGATTTGAACCCATGTGTGCCTTGTTAAAAAGCAGTGGGGTTGGATGATGAAAGGGGTCTTTGACTTTCTTTAAGGCCATATCGTCAGAGATCGTACTTAATGCATTGAGTTAACAGCCTCATTAATAGAAAGAAGTTTATCTTTGGAGCTGGCTGACGGGGAGTCTCACAGCACAGGTGGTTGTAGCAGTGAGAATAGTGACAATGACACAGCAGCTAATCTTTAGGGAGTGTTTCTTGTGTGTGTTCCTCACCAGCCTGAATGCTTTAGATGCAGTAGCTTCCTTGGTTCTCACAATACCAGGTTTCACCCATTTTATAGACGAGGACATGAACAGAGACATTAAATAGATTACCCAGTGATCCATAATAAGAGGCAGAAGCAAGATGCAAATCCAGACGGGCAGTCTGGCTCCACAACCCAAGCTCTTAATTTGATTATATTGCATATTTTCTAGGCAATTTTTTTTTTTTTTTCCTTCTCAGGGAGCCTTTTCAGTACCAGGTACTTTTATTTGACTTCACCTCTCTCTGGTTTACCATCTGTGATTTTCTGACACCCGTTAGTAAATACTTCAATTTGTTTTTTTCAAGTTGGGGCCACAAGGTGCCCGTAGAGGTTCTAGTCTGCTAATGGTGAAGGATTTTTATTTTTTTAAGATTTTATTTATTTATTTGACAGAAATCACAAGTAGGCAGAGAGGCAGGCAGAGAGAGAGGAGGAAGCAGGCTCCCCGCGGAGCAGAGAGCCCGACATGGGGCTCGATCCCAGGACCTTGGGATTGTGACCTGGGCCGAAGGCAGAGGCTTTAACCCACTGAGCCACCAAGACGCCCCATGGTGAAGGATTTTAACTGATGTCTCCTCTAACACCCATTTCTTCAAACTTCTGCCACAAGATGGCTCCTAAGACTTGGGGATACCAGAGCTCAGAACCAGCCTGGGCTTCTCTTCTTGTTGCTCTCCCTCCAGTCCTTGCCCCTCAAAACAGTCCTCTTACCCCTGCTCTGGTGTTTTCCATCGAGTGTCCCTCCACCCAACACCTGCCGCCAATCGCTTTTAAGAATATTTTATCAAATATTCTTATTCCAGCAGAATCACAGAGAAACCAGGGACTGTTGGCTCTCTCGTGCTGGTCCATGTGTCAGCCTTTCACTGTTCATGTCACCTGCTCCCAAGGGGCTCTGTGTGATCTGTGCCCCAGATCGGTCCTTGCCAGGGCCACCTGCTGGCCTGACCACATCACAGGTATTTGATGCATTAAAATTTCTGGCTGGATGGCACAATCGATCGTGGATCTATCATTGACCATTCTTTTTACCTACTTCCTACTCCATCCGTGCGTCCCCAAGGAGATCTTCGAGGAACGCCATCGCTCCCATTTTGTTGATTTAGATTAGCCTGATTCCCATCGATCACAGTGTGACCCCCCATGGGGCATTTAGGCAAGACTTTAAGCCAGTTCAACAAATTCGATTCCTCGCTTTTAATCAATTCTTTTCTCTTTTAATTTCCAAGCATCGCTTTGCTTTCTTCTGATTTTCTTTAGCACCAAAAAACACCTCCATTCACATATTCCTAAATACAGAAGCAATAAGGGAAATGTCAGCACTCATTTTCCAAGTGTTTACGACCCTCTCTCGGTCTGGCTATTAAATATTGCACATTCAAATTGACAAAGCAATAAACAAGCTTCCAAGAGGAGAACCTCCGGTGTAGAAAGCCGACTTGTCAGTGGGTGTATTCTGCTGGGATTTTACTGATGGGTAGTCAGGATGAATATTTAATACCCTGTGGATGCTGCCAAATCCGTTTTCTCCAGTTTCTTCTTGCTGACCTGGCAGATTGGGAGGGCTGAGCGCTTTTTTCTTTGACTTGCATGGGTCCAGGGCATGTGAACAGTGGCTGTCCTTGTCACAGTCTGGTAAGTGACAGCCTGCCTCATCCCAAGTGGGATTGGCCCCTGCTTTCTTTTAGGAGAAGCTGAGGTTCATTCTCCTGGCATGCCGGGTGCGTGTGGCTTCCGCCTGCTGGGGGCTCAGAGACAGTGAGCAGGAGCGCCAGAGCCCTAGGGGAGTTCCCCAGCCCTCCCCCACCTCCTCAGGCCCCGTTGTCATGGTGACTCCAGGTGCACCTGTTTGCAGGCCGCACGTAAGGGTCATTGCTCTGTCTGCAGACAGGTAAGACAGACAGGGCATGTCTGGGTGACTCCTCATCAGCTGCTTCCACTTCCAAACTTTTGCTGCTTTCTCCTCGCTCCTCCCTCCCGCTGCCTTCTGCAAGCACATTTGAGCACCTACTCTGTGCCAGTTTCCATGCTCAGTACTGCAGCTGCAGACAGGGGCATGTCCTCATTCCTGCCTGGCAGGCTGTCCTGCAGCCTGGGAAGATGTCGAAGCTTGGGGAAGAGTCACAGGGATGGTGGCAGGGCTGGCTTGGGGGTGGGCAATGGGACAGTTCAGGCTTGGAGCAGCGTATACAGAGGACATCATGGAGGGAGGAAGCAGCATGCGTGTTTTGACGTGACTGAAGCATGGGGTCACGGAGGGCTCTGGCCCCAGGTGTGTGGGCGAGGGCCAGGGGAGTCCCTTTTAGACACCAAAGTGTGGAGGGTCATCACATGTGGTGGTTAAAAGCGAGGACAGACCAGGCAGCCTGCGTTTGAATCTGGGCTCTGCCACTTACCAGCAGGGTGACCTTGGCCAGTATCTCTAAATTTGGGGATAATGTTATGTATTTCATAGATCTGGTGGGGAGCAAATAGCCAGTATTTATGAAGTGCTCACAACAGTGCTTAGCACACGGAAAGGAATCTATGAATTGGTTAAATAACATTTTCTAATCTGAGCAATCAGGAGTTCTGATGGTGCTCAGATCATATCCTTTTTATAACAGTTCAGAATAGTCCCTTTACTACTCTTAAAATGAAATTCCTAGATAGTATAACATGCCTACTCACATAACCTTTAGAAATGGTTACAGTGCCCTAACTGTGGGATAAAGGATGAATGTTTTTGAAAAGGAGTTCGTAGCACAGTGACTCGGGGCTCAGGGACAGTTACGGTGGGCGGACACGCCGACGCTCTGTCTCTAGAGACACCGACCGACTGTCAGGCCCGTCAGCCCCAGCAGCACGGCTCTCCCCGACATGCTTTCTGGAAATCCTGAGCAACTCTTGCTGCAGTGTGGAACAAAACAAAGGAAGATCCTCCCTTCGTTTACTTGGCATATATTAAAACCATGCAAAACTAAAAAAAAAAAAAAAAAAAAGGTATTGTTTTCCCCCACATGAATGTCATTTGAAAGTCACGCAGGACAGAGCCAGAGGTTTGGGGCCCAGAGCCATCCCAGGCCTGGGTTTGCATCTATCCCTGGCCCTCATCCGCTCAGCACCCCCACTTCCAATCAATGTGACAAAGAAAAACCTGCCCGCAGATTTTGCTGACATCTGCTGAAAACTGTGGTCCTGAGGAACCCCAAGCAGGCCCCAAGCTGGGAGCAGCAAGCCCCTGCTTGTGGCTTAGGAAGTTCCCCCTGGTTCGGGGTGGGGGCTGGAGAGCTCCCTTGCAGGCCGAGTATGGCCAGCCAGAGATTCTAGGGGTCAAGTAGGGCCTGACCATGGGGGGAGAGAAGAGCAGGGGCTTAGGATAGAGGGACTGTAGGTATAGTAGCAGCCTGACTGGCATGTGTCTTTGCCTCCTTCTCTGAGGGAGGGTGCGACACACACACACACACACACACACGCACACACACGCACACACACGCACACTCATTTCTCTCCCATAGCTTTCCCTCCTCACCTGACTTGCTTCCCTCAACTTGACAGACGTCTGCTGTCTGGCCACTGGCCCTGTCTGTGCCTCACTGTTCTGATCGCTGTCACCTGTCTTTAGTAAAGCCCAGTGTTCCTCCTCTCTCCTCTGCTCCTTCACTGCCCAAGTCTCCTCATTGGTCCCTCTGGCCCTGTGCACCCCCGTACAGAAACTGCTGTCTCCTGGGTTACCTGCAGCCACCTCACGGCCACACCTGCGTCTTCTCTGACTCACCGTGCCTCCCACTTGGCTGGAGGGCTGGTGAGGCTGCAGCTCGCTGGCTCCCACCCCCAGCTTTTTGGTTCGATGGTCTCAGCGAGTCCCAGGTGATGCTGATGTCGGAGGGCCCCACAAGGCCCCAGATGGCCCCCTGAGAGCTGCAGTGGTCAGCGTCTGGTACGCATCCCAGGCCCCTTGCAGACCGGTGGAGGCTTACTTCTCTGACATCACCTGCAGGACTGACCGCTTTCTCTCCCTTCCTATGCCTGGACAACTCCTACACACTTGTTTTGCAAGGGCTGGCTGAGCTCAGATGTCGCACACTTTGTGAAATGGGCTGTCCCTCCTGTCGCAGTCGGGATTAAACGCCTCTCCTTTAGATCCCCATACCTCCAAGAAAAGATCAGTCACCTATTTATTCAATCACCCATTTCTTAATTTGTTTAGCAAAAGGTTGGGTCACAGTCCCTGGCCTTCAGATGCTTATAATTTCGTAGGAAACAAAAGGCCTTTAAAAAACAAACCTCAGCGTGAGACAGCCTGTAAGAGCTCTTGCAGGGTGTAAGGAAATCCTTTACTGATGGAAGAAGGGAGTTCGGGGCGGGGGTTTGGGGGATGGCATACAAAGCAGGGTCTGCAGGATGGGTGGGTTGGCCAGTGAAGCCGCTGCTCTCCCCTGCTGCCGAGTTCCCCCACACACCTCTCCCGGCCTTCCAGCTGTCCTTGCTGTAACACAGCCACCTCTCCGAGAATGCCAAACCCAGGATCCCGCCCCATGAAAGGCTTATGAAAGACTTTGCAGGTGCACAAAGAAAGGGCCCTTCGCTCAAACTGGGCACAGCACGGCCCTGGGAGCCTGAGGCGCCCCCTGGAGGCAGCACTCACCTGAGCCTGTGCTGGCAGGTGGGGCCTCACTCCCAGCCTCTCTTCCTGCCCCTACCTCCTGCTGACTCCAGTTGGGGATTAGCCCAGCCTTTGCCCCTGGCTTTCCCATCTCCTGTGTGCTGTCTCCCTCCCAAAATCCATTCACTCATGGGGCTCTGTCTGTGGATTCTCAGGCTCTAGGGTTCACGTGAATCACCCAGGGATCTTGTTAGAGGCAGATTCTGAGTCAATGGCAGGGCGGTTGCGGGGTGGGGTGGGGGGGTCTGGGAATCTGCATCTCTGTCAAGTTCTCAGGCAACGCCGGGCCCAGGCCAGTGGCTGCGCGTCTAGTAGAAAGTTGGCCACTTTGTTTGACAGTTCTGGATCTCGTGGTGTGCTTTGAACGTGGCACTGAACCTAGAGACCAAAATGAAATGGAAGTAGTAAAAATGTAAATAAACTCTTGCTAAACTTTCTACAGACCATTGCGTTTAGGCTACACATATTCCTATGAGGTATTGTCATCACACCGATGAAAATTCCACCAGTCCTAGGGCGCCTGGGTGGCTCAGTTGGTTAAGCGACTGCCTTCAGCTCAGGTCATGATCTCAGGGTCCTGGGATGGAGCCCTGCATCCGGCTCCGTGCTCAGCAGGGAGTGTGCTTCTCCTTCTGACCTTCCCTCTCTTATGCTCTCTCTCCCTCATTCTCTCTTTCATAAATAAATAAGTAAAATCTTTTTTTTTTTTTTTTTAAGAAAATTCTACTATCCTAAAGTGGGCTTCCCCCCCTCCCCACGAAGGATGATGGTGCTGGCAGGCTTCCTACTGCCCAGGGCAGTACCAGACAGGACTCCTGAGATCTTCCTAATTAGGCATGGGGGCTGCAGGCTCTCCTGGGCTTCAGGCGAGGCCCTCCCTGCCCTTGAGATGGGGAAGGAGATTCCAAGCACAGAGAAGGAGCTGACCCCTTGCCCACCTGTCAGGCAGGCACCACATTCAAAAGTGCCTCTCTTTCAAGCTTTTCAACACTTCACAATATTTTGACATGGCAAGGAAAGAAAAAATGGAAATGCTTTAAAACATCTTCCTTCCTTGGATTCTTGTTCTCAGACCACGTGACCGAATTGAGGCTTAGTCATAGGATTTCAGTTTAACATATGCAGTTACTATAGCAATTGAGGTTTCCTTAGTAACAGTTGCAAAAATAATCTGGCCCCAATTAATAATACATTTTAAAGCTCTTTCTACTCTACACTGAACAACCCAGTTTTTTGGACAAGAACCAGATAATTCAGGTGGTATCATTTGTGCTGATATAGATATCATTTGCATGTGGTGAATTGGGTTGGAAGGGAATGAAAAGGGAGCTGGTTGTTTCAAGTATTGTAGGAATCGGATCTGAAAAGTCGACTGGCAAGCTAAATGCATCTAGTTTGCAGAGCTGGGAAGCTTACTGGTGTGCCCCGGAGGACTTTGTGTGTTTGAAGAAGAGAGAAGGCTGGGGATGGGGCTTGTTTACAAAAAAGACAAAAAGAAGGGTGGGGCGTGGGACGTAGGATTTCTCTCTCATATTGGTGTGTTCTTTTTTTTTTTTTTTTAGAGAGAGGGGAAGAGGTGGTGGGGGAGGAGCAGGAGAGGAAAAGAGAGAATCTTAAGCAGACTCCAAGCCCAGCATGGAGCCCTTTACTGGGCTTGATTTGATCTCATGACCCTGAGATTATGACCTGAGCCGAAATCAAGAGTTAGACTCTTGATCTACTGAGCCGCCCAGGTGCCACTCATATTGGTTTGCTCTTAATGGCTTGAGAAGGTCTGTGGGAATGTGAATTTAGCAGTCCTTCGTGAGTAGTGTCTCCTAATTCACACTGAGTTACTCGTTATTGGAGTTGCTTTTGCAGTAATGGCATTGGGTATTAGATCCCACCGTCCCTTAGCTTACTGAATCATCTCTGCCATCCAGAATGTTGACCTGTGCGTGACCAAGGTATCCAAATGACGGTCTGGGGCTTTCAGAAATTTCAGTTGGGGTGTGAAAAGCTGCTCTCACTGTTAACTCCCAAGGAGGAACTTGGAGCTGTGGCTTTTTCCTCTTTTTAAAAACCTTTTCAGTAGGGGGATAATGGTGGGTAGGAGAGTAAGCAGAGCCAGGTGTAATAAGGGTGGAGTGGGTATGATCCCAGATTACCTACTTGAGATGTATTTCCTTAGACCTTGGCTTCTTGCCACCATAAAGGTGAGCCCAGTCCTTAATTAGCAGGTAGGGTGGCACTGTGGAGTCTGCCCTTCCCTTCCTCTGGTTTTGGAGCAGGGCAGCGAGGGGAAGGACCCTGGAGTTAGCTCCGTTCTGTCCCATTGCTCGCCACTTTCTTCTCAGCCTCCTCCCCCTCTCTGCCCACAGGAAGATCACCCCCAGCAATCCTCCAACTGCCTGCTACCACACTTCTCGGGGCACGCTTTCCCCCACAGATCCCAGCAGACACTGAGCACGTACTTTCTGAAGCCCAGGCACTGTGCCAGCCTCTGGGGAGTGTAATGATAAGACCGTCCACTAGGCACAATGGTGGTGTTCTTCAGGCCATCTCTGGCACTCAGCATCAGGAGGAGTACACTTGAAATATTTGCAGACTGTCAGGGAAAAGGTTGATCTCTGCCCTCAGGGCGCTCACAGATTAGGGTGGAAGAGAGACTAAGGAAAAACAGCCGGAAGATATGTAGAGAGTTCTGATGCCAGCGCCAATTGGGGCTGCTGGCCCCAGGTGGGAAGTAGGAACGGGGGTGGGGGGGGGTGGGGGGGGGAGACGAATGCGCAGAACGGCCAGAGGGGAGATGGTGGAAGGGGAGGGGCAGAGACCAGAGCTCAAGGAGGAGGTGCTTGGGGCACCTGGGTGGCTCATGGGTTAAGCCTCTGCCTTCGGCTCAGGTCAT
This sequence comes from Mustela putorius furo, assembly GCF_011764305.1. NCBI lineage: Eukaryota > Metazoa > Chordata > Mammalia > Carnivora > Mustelidae > Mustela > Mustela putorius. The sequence goes on from NW_025421424.1 coordinate 5,283,846, forward strand.
GATCTCAGGGTCCTGGGATGGAGCCCCATGTTGGGCTCTCTGCTCAGCAGCGGGAGCCTGCTTCCCCCCCTCTCTCTGCCTGCCTCTCTGCCTACTTGTGATCACTCTCTCTCTATCAAATAAATAAAATCTTTAAAAAAAAAAATAAAAGCGAGGTGCAGAGGGACTGGGGGAGCCGTGTGGTGGGGTTGGGGCTGGAGGGGTGAGTCATGGAGGTGAGCCAGAACAGTTGGGCAAGAGCCAGATCCTGGAGGGACTTTGTACTGTGAAAAGGAATTACTTTTTCTTTATAAGCGATAAGCAGTTGGGAGCCATTAAACTTCCTAAGCAGGAAGTGATTGGGCAGATCTGTGTTCTCAGAGTACCCTGGAGGCTGGGTGATATGAAGAAGGTGGAGGGATGTTGGGGTGAAGCCAGCTCCGTGCCACTTGCCGCAGGCTGAGCCGCGCTTCGGGGGAAGCCCATCCGCGTTCAGTCCTCCAGGAGCTGTGCTGGGCATAGCCTGGCTGGGGGCCGCAGGCGAGCGGGGGGCGGCCAGGTGTCCGGCGCTTCCGCTGAACTGCCCCCCTTTGCCGTCGCAGTGACAAAGTTGCAGGTGAGCAAGTCGAAGCGGACCCTCACCCTGGTGGAGAACAGGCCCATCCAGCTGAGCTGCTCCGTCAAGTCTCAGACCAGCCAGAACTCCCACTTCGCTGTGCTGTGGTACGTGCACAAGCCCTCGGATGCCGACGGCAAGCTCATCCTGAAGACCACCCACAGCTCGGCCTTCGAGTACGGCACCTACGCCGAGGAGGAGGGCCTGCGGTCCAGGCTGCAGTTCGAGAGGCACGTGTCCGGGGGCCTGTTCAGCCTCACGGTGCAGAGAGCCGAGGTCAGTGATAGCGGCAGCTACTACTGCCACGTGGAGGAGTGGCTGCTGAGCCCCAATTATGCCTGGTACAAGCTGGCCGAGGAGGTCTCGGGGCGCACAGAGGTCACCGTGAAGCAGCCAGGTAAGGATCTGGGGCACAGCCATCCCAGGCCAGTGGCTTTAGCATGGAGGGACTGCCGGGGGGGGGGTGGGGGGGCTCGTCCTAGTGCCTCCTGGTGCTGAGGCTAACTCAGGAAAGTGCCCTCTGCTCTGCTGTCAGGGACAGCATCTTCCTCACTAGGCTGGCCCCACAGGGTGACTGTGCTGGGCACGAGGTGGTGAGGCCGGGACCCCGGCAGCTCCTGGATCTCCTTCTGGGTTTTCAGGTTGCACCCTGGATCTCAGGCTGGTGCCGGCTCCATACCCAGCATTCTTGCCTGGGAGGCACTTTCTGGTCTCCCTGCTCTGCTCCCCTTTCTTTCTTACCACCCATTTCCACCCAGGGGGGATTCCTTCCCATCTTCAAAGTGGACTACGCTTCGGCCCCCATCTCAGAGCGTGTGGGTGGGGGCCCCCATTCTGTTTCCTGACAGACCAGGGGAGGCACCTGAGCTCTGCAGGACTCCCTCCTACCCACCACAGGGCAGCCCTGCTCATTGAAAAACCCCTCCCTGTAATTCCCCTCCAGGTTCTAGATCTGCCCCTGGAACAACCCAGAATAAATTTGGTCATATCTTTTCACGTGTGGAGGGTGCTCTTGTCAGTCTCCCTTTCTTCTTGTTAGAGAGCGCTTCTAGTTCTTTGAACTCCCCACACGATGTGGCCATTTAGCTCCCTCTCTGTCCCTCATTCCTACGTGGCCTGCAATCTGTTGTCGCTAGCCTGTCCTTCCTGACTGGCCAGGGTGCTCTCTTGCACCCCAAGTCCCGTCTCCGTGTCTTCATTTATGTTTTCCTCTGTGCCTGGAACAGCCCTCTCCTGCTTCTCCTGTCTTCACTCCATCCCCAGGACTTCACTCAGCACCACGTCTAGGAAGCCTTCCCTGCTTTTTCCCATATCACCAGAGGTTCCTTTTTCCTTATAAAATATCTGATGTAATAATTATTTGTTTGCATTTCTTTTCCACTATACTTTAAGTACTTTGAGGGCAGGGCTCTGTCTTTGTATATTCAGCCCCTGGTATGGCACCCTTAAGAAATACTCAATGAATAAGAAACAAATGGCAGCTTTCCTCGAACACCCCAGGGCCTTTGTACTTACTGTTCTCTTAGCCTGGAACACGTTGACCATAGATGTTCATTGATCTCATTCTTCCTCAAAGAGGTGTTCCTAGTGCATTTTAACTAAACTATCACCCTAGTCACCCTGTACCTGTTTCCCTGTCCCCTGCACAGCATACATCACCACCTGGCATTCTGTTTATTTACCTACTTGTATGTGAGTAATTATGAACTGCTTATTTTTTTGCATTTATTATCAGATAATATGTATTTATTTATTTGCATTTATTATTAGATAGTATGTGTTATATGTAGAACTAAATATGTGCATGTGTGTGGATATATTCTTCACCTTTCTGTTCCCATGGCTTGTCTCCCAGGACCCTCGGTACACCTTTGTTCAGATGGTGCATGGAACCAGAGGCAGAGGCCAGGACGTGGCCCGGCCCACACTGACTGCACTGGGGCCATTCCCCTTCTTTTCCCTTGGGATGTTGTCTTGCTGAGACTGCCCCAATGCAGGGTTCTCAGTCCCTCATGGTGACACTTCTGTGAACCCTTCTGCGGGTGCATCGTGAAGGAAGCTCTGCTCTCCATTATCCCTCTTGGTTTTTCCAGAGACCTCAGGCTGGTCCTTGGGGCTTTTGAAAACTGACAGTTGTCATTTGGCCCACAGATGTTCTTTTAGGTTTCTGTTCTTCCTGCCTGTTTTCAGTTTGGGTCACTTTCTCCGCTGGGAGGACGCGATCCCCGCCCACCTCGAGTTCCCTCTTAGTCACCATTCATCAACGTTGCCTTTGCTCATTTGTGCAGAAACGAAGAGATTCTCAGTGGATCCTAAATTTATCGAGGGAATTTCCCCATCTGAGACTACAGACTTACAGCAAGCTAACTGGGCCAACACACAGGGCTGCACGGATTTTGTCAAAACACAGTTAGTGAGATCTCTGTTGGTGGGAATACAGCACTATAAACAGAAAACTCACAGGATGCTGATTCAAACAACACATCCCTCCTTTTCAGTGATTTTTTTTTGTTTCTTTGTTGTTTTCTTATGCCTCTGCTTCCAGTTCCTTTTCTCTACATACCACCCCTCTCCTTCTTTAACTGATAAGAAAGAATATGCTTATAGAGCTTTTGGAAAAACACACAATGAAAGAAGAAAATAATCTTTCAACCCAGAGACCATCAGAGTTAATAGCCTTATACACACGCACACACACATATATGTATATGTATATTTTGGGGAGACTCGTTATTTAAAATATTTTTTCTAAATAAATAAATCTTTAAAAAAATAAAAAATAAAATATTTTTTCTATTTTTTTTTTAAAGATTTTATTTATTTGAGAAAGAATGAGTGAGGGGAGAGGGCTGGGGGACAGGGAGAGAGAGCATCTCAAGCAGACTCTGTGCTGAGTGTGGTGCCCAACTTGGGGCTTGGTCTCATGACCCTGAGATCGGGACCTGAGCCGAAACCAGGAGTTGGTCACTTTACCAACTGAGTCACCTAGGCGCCCCTTTTTTCTATTATTTTAATTGACCTTTTAATTATAAAACTTACTGAATTGCATGGTAAAATATTCCGACAGTTTTGAAGTGTAAAAAGAGTAAAAATTGCTCGTGCATGCCACCCCCACCTTGGGTATCACTCAGGAAGTGTCCTTCTCCAGGTGCTTCTGTGCTTTTACAGTTTTGTAGGTTTTTGGCTCCCCTAAACCAGATAGGCTCATCAGGACCTTTTATGAAACAACACGCATGTCATCAGGACATACTGTCAACAGTGACACTTTTTCTCTGGAAGAGAATCTGATTGGCTGAGTTTTCAAGTCACTGGTTCCATCGATATCAGAAGTTTCTTTACTAAGGTCAGATCTGTTCTGTTCTCACCTTTCAAAGTGAGAACCTTTCAAAGGAACCCAAGAAAGTAAGAATTGCGATTTGGAGAGCCAACTCAGGAACATATTTGTGTTGTCTGCAGTTCTTTTGTGGTAGGTGGTCCAGCATATTCTAGCTGTCATGTGGTCAGTTTTCAAAATTTGCTCTTGGTTTGAAAGAGGGTCTCACCATGCCCTCATCTGCTTGACCCTTCCCAGCCAGCCCTGCTGGTCACCCATAGGCTCATGGGCTGCTCTCATTTGGGTGTGGAGTCATCTGTACCTCGTACTTGTCCTCTCCTATGCATCTGAACTGATGAGATAGAAATTGGGGGACAGCTGTTTCCATGAACTGCTTGCAGTCTGTGAACTCAGGCACATGGTCAAGGGACTCAGAATGTTTGGGGTGCCACAGCTGGGAGACCTTTCTTCTAACTGAGCGGGCCGCTGCCCTTCAGTATGCAGAAGGCATCCATGGGCCGGCACATGGAAAGGGTGCATGCGAGTTGCCTGTTGTTCCATGAGGCTAATGTGTCTTTCTTCGCCTTTCTAGACAGCCGCCTAAGGCTCAGCCAAGCGCAGGGGAATCTGTCGATCCTGGAGACGCAGCAGGTGCAGCTCGAGTGTGTGGTGCTGAACCGCACCAGCGTGGCCTCCCAGCTCCTGGTGGAGTGGTTTGTGTGGAAGCCCAACCACCCGGAGCGGGAGACCGTGGCCCGCCTGAGCCGCGAGGCTACCTTTCACTATGGGGAGCAGGCGGCCAGAAATAACTTGAAGGGGCGGCTACATTTGGAGAGTCCTTCCCCCGGCGTGTACCGACTCTTCATCCAGAACGTGGCTGTGCAGGACAGCGGGACCTACAGCTGCCGCGTGGAGGAGTGGCTGCCCAGCCCCAGTGGCGTGTGGTATAAGCGGGCGGAGGACACTGCTGGGCAGATGGCTGTGACCGTCACGAGGCCAGGTGAGGGTTAATGTCCCCAGGCCTGCGGGGCTCTGGGTCTTTCCCCTCTAAGGGTTATACTTGGTGCACTGCACAGAGTGAGTATATTAACACATTGTTTGCAGCTAAATATATGACCATTTACATTTTGTATTTGCATTCAGAATTGTCTCACATTTTTTCCCCCTAGTGCATGGAAAAATGGCACATCTGGCTTTGGCCTAAAGTGGTTCTATTTCTTAACCAGAATAGCATTTTTCAGTTAACTGTTGCAGAACGTGGAATATTTCCTTGTTAAAGAGTACAATTCCAGCTCAGAAGGTGGTGGATATGCAAAAATCTTGAAACAGTAGCCATGTGGCTTAAAAATGTTAAGCTTGTGGATTTTCAGTGGAAAAGAATTGATTCACGTGCTTTAAATAGAAATAGCTTGCTTTACATAGGAAAAGATGAAAGTTAATCTCTCACTACCTAATAATTTTTTGGTACCAGTGACCACTCTGTGTGGCCTTTCTTGTCCTTGTCATTTCTATAGTAGCTAAATGAACATAATTACTCAGTACGATTATGGTTACACATTTCCATCCATAATAAAAGCAGAGGTGGTCCTCTGGAACACCACATCCTCATCCATCCTGGTCCCAGCAAAAAGTCAGTGGTCCCCCAGAGGACATGGAGCAGAAATGGACTGGTGGCCTGTGTCCACGTGAACGCTCTGTCTTGTTCGTTTCCCATGCATCCTAGCGTTCCTGTCTGTAGTCTGTTGGAAGTGTCTGTCACACTGGCACATCTCCCGAGAACGCTCTTTTCGTGGGTAGGACACAGGAGCCTCGCAGCTGTGCCCAGGCCCACGTGTCATGGAACACACCTCGGAGTGAACACACCATTTGTTCTGGGAAAGAGGCATTATCTCAGTGCTCTGGGTCTTGCCTACGCAGGATGGGAAATCACCTCTGCTTTGAGTTACTCATAGTTCCCAAGAGCCTTTGTTTTTTTTTTCTTTTACCATGCCTAGAAACTGCTGCGTGTCTTCTCTCAAAGATGAAATTGTAGAGAGGTGGCTGCGGAGTGCTCTTGTCCCCCAGCACCCAACCATGTGCACGTCCCCACTCCAGGGCTGCAGGGCAACTAGGAGGGGATAGACATTTACCAAGTCCCTGCTGCATTCTAGCCTAACATACAGGGGAGAGTTGGAGGTGGCCTTCTTTCCTGGGGCTTGTACCTGAAACAGGAAAGAGAGCTCAGGTGTGCATAGGTAGATGGTTGGGCCTATTCTAGAAGAGGACTGACATGGGCAACCAAATTAGAGAGGTATGTTTAGGGGAGGGGGAGTGCGTGGGCAGGTGGGCATTTGTTTCATTAGAAAACTTGCTTTGAGTCATTTCTGCAGACGAGGCACGCAAGGGAGCCAGGAAATTTAAACTAAAACTCACCTGCTTATATTTAAGCATTCGGGGCACCTGGGTGGTGCAGTCCGTGAAGCACTGATTCTCGGTTTCTGCGCAGGTCACAATCTCAGGGTAGTGAGGTCTAGCCCCGCATCGGGCTCTTGTGCTCAGCACAGAGTCTGCTGGAGATTCTCCCTCTCCCTCTGCCCCTCCTGCTCAGGCTCTTTCTCTAGAATAAATAAATCAATCCTTAGATCATAAGCATTCAGGCGAGAAGAAAACAAAGGAAAGGAGAGTAGGTGAGGAACAGATCCTGCCAGGAAATCAAATGTCCAGGAGCTGATCGTCTTGCTGTTTGGGGTCCACTGCTTCTCACTGGCCGGCCGCCAGGCGCTTTAGGACACTAATGCAGTAGGCTCTGCAGAGCAAAGATACCGTGGACTGCCCCGCGAGCTGCAGCATTTCTCTCTCATGGCTCTGGGGGTTACAGTCAGCCCTGCCCTCTGGAAGGGTAAGCAGTGAGCCAAGGAATGTGAGTTGCCTTTGGATGGATATTCTGCATCCTGCCGCCTTGCCCTCCAGTGTGTTCTCCCTCTTGGGAGCTGGGGCCAAGGTGTTGTTCCCACCACCTGTAGAAGGTTCCTGAGCCTTTCTGTGCCAGCGATGCACACTGAGATTCTAGACGGGCCCTGGGGGGTTTCGAGGAGCTTGGCAGAGCCCCATGGAGGTGAGGGGACCCCAGCTTTGCGTTGACCTGTGAGCAACGTTAAGCCAATTCATCGAAAGCCCAGGACAATACTTGGGAAATGCTCCTCTTTGGTTTTCCTCCAAGCAGAATCCGATTTGGTATCTCTACTTTCATTGCCATTGTGTTGGCATCTGTCATGAGTATTTCATAAACGGAGCCAGACAGGCCATTTAAGAGGTAGGGAGTGGATTGTTTGTTTAGTACTTGTCCCATTGAGCAAAAAAAAAAAAAAGGCAGCAGCAAAATAAAGAAACTGATTATGCTGCCTGGTGGTGTCTGTGACTCACCTGCTTGGGTCCCTCTTCCTGGCCCTTTTGTGTCTCCTGTCTCAGTCAGGAGGATGCTGTCCATGTCATCCTTCTGGTGAGGTGGAGGGCGGTCTGTACTCAGGGTGAGGGGCCCTTTCAGGTCTCGGGCTTGAGTCTTTGGAGAACAGTCTGCTCCTTGGTTCACTATGATCTGGGGAACAGTCCCCACCCACATGGCTCAAACTCAGAAGCTGCTGAGGGTTGAGTGAGTTTCCCAGAGCTGCCATAACAAATTAGCACAAACTTGGTAGCTTGAAACAAGTTTATTCTCTGACAGTTCTGTGGGCTAGAAGTCTAGGAGCAAGCTGTCAGCAAGGCCAGGCTCCCTGTGAAGCTTCTAGGAAAGAATCCTTCCTTGCCTCTTCCGGTGTCTCTTCGCCTCAAGTGTCCTGTGGCTTGTGGCCGCATTGCTTCAGTCTCTACCTCTATGTCCTTCTCTCTGTGTGTCCCCTTGTCTTCTTATCAGGACACGAGTCATTAGATTTGGGCCCACCCTAAACCCAGGGTGAGTTCGTCACATCTGCAAAGACGTGCTTTCCAATGAAGGTCACATTCTGAGGGTCCAGATAGATGTGAGTTTTAGGGAGGCCCTTCAGCCCCTGCAAGAGGTTGCAGTGAAAATAAATGTTTCCTCCACGGAGTCCCATAAGCAGCCATGCTACCGGCTTCTTGTGAATTCTGTGGATATTCGAAGCAAACATAAGCATACGTGTGTCGAAATAAAATATATTTTCTTCTGCATACAGTGACCTATAGAGTACACAGTGTTCTAGAGCCTAGCAATCTTTCTGGAGTCTCCTTCCCCCACGCCAGGCACATGGCACCACCTTGCTACTTTCAATAGGTGTGTGCTGTATAGTATTACTGTGCTACTAGAGTGTATTTGGTGATGGACATTCAGGTTATTTCGAGCAAAGAAATCAAAACAGCCTCTTCTTCCTTTTTTGCCTCCTACCCCCCAGACGCTGCCCTGCAGGTGGACACGGTGGTCCCCAACGCCACAGTGTCTGAGAAGGCAGCTTTCCAGCTGGACTGCAGCATTGTGTCTCGGTCAAGTCAGGACTCCCGCTTTGCCGTGGCCTGGTACTCTCTGAGGACTAAAGCCGGACGGGAAAGGGATGGCCCTGGCCTGGGTGAGCAGGAGGAGGAAGGGGACGAGGAGGAAGAGGAGGACCAAATGGAGCGGACGGCCCTGCTGAGCGTGGGCCCAGATGCCGTCTTTGGCCCAGAAGGCAGCCCCTGGGAGGGCAGGCTTCGCTTCCAGAGGCTCTCTCCGCTGCTCTACCGGCTCACCGTGCTTCAGGCGAGCCCCCAGGACACTGGGAACTACTCCTGCCGCGTGGAGGAGTGGCTGCCGAGCCCTCAGAAGGAGTGGTACCGGCTGACGGAGGAGGAGTCGGCCCCCATCGGCATCCGGGTTCTGGACACAAGTGAGTCGGCCCAGGTTACAGGGGAAGGATGTCTCTGCTGGTTCCAACCTTTGGTTCCAGCTGGTGAATCCAGCAGTCTGGAAGAATAAAATCAGAGCTTGATTATGGGGTTACAAAGCAGTTTTCCCACCCGTCGAGGGCATTTTGGCTTTGCCATACCAGTTCGTATAGTTGACCCTCAGTCGAGGATAGGAGTTAGAGTGGGAACATACCATCCAGGAATCTTCCTAATCAACTGGATGTTCCACCAGATTCCCATTTGGTAACATTTCATTATCCAAGTACCCAAGCGACATCATGGTGTCGCTCTTCAGAATATCTCACCTCATCCTGCTCTAGCCAGTTAGCGTGTTTCAGACTCAGAAGAACACAAAATGAAGCCCGAGTACATTGCTGCTCTGTTTTTCTCAAGTTCCTGGCTCACGTGTGTTTTGGAGGGTGACTTGGAGGTGGAGCTGGATGTTGCATGAGTGGTTGGGATGATCAGAGATACTGTAGGGCCCTGCTCGCCATCAGCTGCTCCAGAAAGGTCCAGAGCTCAGTCTTCTCATCAGATCAAGGGACTCCACGGCCAGAGACTGGAAGAAATCATTGCTGGCCTGAATGATGTGTTCTCACAAGTCGCTCTTTTAAGTTGCCCTACTGTCCAAGTGTGGCATAGAGCAGACAGAAGATGGCGTGTGTCATCCTAGAACCTGCCTGCAATGCACAAATAAAGAATCTGCGGGAAACCGTAGCCTCTTTTCCGTTTCAGCCAAAACATTGTCCTGGGTAATTTTGATTGGAGGTTTTTTTGTCTTGTCAGCTTTTTCTTTTCTTTGACTACCTCCTGTTTGGGAGATGGAACCATATGAAATTGAGGTTTTGTAGGTCGAAAGTGGGCGACTATCAGCAATTTCATATGTTTTGGAAATCTAACAAGTATAAATGTGTGTTGAATTTTCTTAATAATACTGAGCAATGGCTATGCAGTAGAAAGGGAAGCAGAGAAAAGCCTAAATCATACTCAGACCCCCTCATAATCCACTGAAAAACCCCAAAGTACAAGCAAAGGTGTTTAGACCACATTTTATCTTCCCACTGTGGATGTTCCTATTTATTAAGTTTTACAGTATATAGAGGTCATCAGCAACCCTGTTTTCCAGAGAAAACAGTCTGCTGCTGAGGTCTCGTATACCAGAGCAGAACTTGATTGGGTCTGGGGCATGGGGGAGCAAGTTTCATTCCCTTCCACATCCAGGAATAACTAGCACTGAATTCCTTACAGCCACACACACACACACACTGTGGACATTGGTAAATGGTCCGTAATGGCATTTCACTTGATAATTTTAAGTGAGTAAGCATCATTTCCAGTAAAACTGCTTTCAGAAGCTGGGAGGTGGGGAGAGGACGTGTCCTTCCCAAAGAAGGACGTTTGGAGCAGAACGGAGTCCAGAGGGACACGTCAAGTTTTCACCGGGCAGGTGGTGAGAACTTTCAGCTGCTCCACTGTCCCTTTGGGCTCATAATCAATAAACCGCATTTGGTTCTGTAGCTCTCCAGGCAGTCCGTACTGGCTCCCTGCAGGAGACGGAGGCATTGCTTTGAATGAACTTCCAGCTGTGAATGGGAAGAGGCGCTGCTGGGAGAGCAAGGCTAGGGGGGTGGTCTCTCCTTTCTTCACAGCAGCCAGGAAAAGACAGGGTGGGTGCGGGAGCTGGGTCGGGCTGGACGCGAGGGCTTCTGGGAGCGAGGGCCAGAGGTCCAGGCTCCCAGCCCTCACGGTCTTGCCATTCTGTTCCAGGTTCCACCCTGCAGTCCATCATCTGCTCCAATGACGCCCTCTTCTACTTCGTCTTCTTCTACCCTTTCCCCATCTTTGGCATCCTCATCATCACCATCCTGCTGGTGCGCTTCAAGAGCCGCAATTCCAGCAAGAACTCGGACGGGAAGAACGGGGTACCCCTGTTGTGGATCAAAGAGCCACACCTCAACTACTCCCCCACTTGCCTGGAGCCCCCCGTGCTCAGCATCCACCCAGGAGCCATAGACTAAGTGGAGCCCAGCGGACCTCAGCCGCGGAGGAGCTGAGACTCTCCCTTCCTGCCTCTTGCTCTGTGATGGCGCAGTGGACGGCACCCAACCCCTGGAGTGCTCACGCCGAAAACTGTCAGACTTGAGAAGCGTTCGAAGTCCCCGATCAGTCACAGAGACAGACTGCCTTGAGGTGGCAGTCCTGGTTGGTTAGCTGTTCTGGAGCAGAAGTCCTTATCCTGCAGAATTAGGCTCCTTGTTTTTGTTTCCGGTAATGTAGTGAGTAGCTCCAGGTGCCACGTCTACTCACTGATTTATAGAGTATTCCCAGATAGATGTTACAGGGGTTCTTATTCTTTGTAATGGACTCTTTTTAAATCCCTTTGGTTTACCCTTTTTGGATTCCGTAATGTGACGGACGATTTTCTCTTTAAAAACGTACCACTGATGGCAAAAGGAAGGATGAACTTTACGGCGCAAAGTAATCTCTTCCAAGACTTACTGTTTTTGCATACTTGAAAATGCTACCCATGGATCAGAACCCGCCCGAGCGTTTTTTACTTTCTTAATGAGACTTGAAATTTATGTGTAGTGTGGGCCCAGTTTGTATCTTATCGTTTCCCTCAGCTGGAGTGGTTGGAACCCCTTTGTAGTCAAGATGAAAGCATTGAATTTTGCTTCAAAGAACTGTGTACATACAGGAGAAGTCCAGCATAACCCTATTAGGAGAAGATGGTACCCAACCAGCCTGCCAGGGAGGCGAAAAATAGGCTTCATCCCAAGCTTGCCAAAAAAAAAAAAAAAAAAATGAAAACAAACAAAAAACAATACACAACCCCCACTTTGTTGGAGAGGAAGTCAGAAGCTCCAAATGGCACGCACTTTGCCAGCTGAAGTGGGGAGAGGGCTACGTTTAGCAGCTCCTGACTTTCGGATTGGTCAAAGCCAGTGATGAGCGAAGGAAGGAGAAAGGACGAGTTGTTGGCTCCATCTGTTCTGTTCTGCACGAGCAGTCTCTTAACTGATAACTGTGAGCGGGTGGGCTTCCATTCTAAGGTGCTTTGCCAAACTCTTAAAGGGAAAGTGGCCAGGGAGCCTGAAAAGGGGACAGTCTGAGCTAAATACACCAGGGCCCGAGCAGCTACCATAGCTAACACGGCACACCTGGAGGGGGCACGGGCCAGGGTGACGGCTAAGTTCCTGCAAGGGTCAGGGTGGGACCAGGTGGCTTCCGGAGTCTGACCTTGGAGGGAGCCTGACCTTGGAGACCAGGGGAGCTGTAATTGCTGGGATGGAGGTATGAAGACTAGGTTTTTCTTCTTGCCTGCAGTTAGTTTCCTCAGAGAGAGCCCTGTCTCTCTTATCCACCATTTCTATCCTCCTGTGTCTTACCGCTGTAAGAATATCTATCTGCCCAGGAGAGGTCCAGATACAGCCCTTTTGTGACCCATTCAGAGGACGCCTAGTCTCAGCGGGAAGTGATCACAGGCCTGGGTGTGGCTTTTTGCCCTTCCCCTTCTTGGATCTTGTTTGTGGTTTTGGTGATTTGGTTATTTGTTGTTATGGTGGCATCTCCTTCGAAGGCCCACCAAAGCCCAACAAGGCCAGTGTCACCCTGTTCTTTTATATCCCGGGGCAGTGTGCTTGGCTCCTCTGGAGCCCCGTCCTGGTTTACAAGTGTTGCCTTTTGCCTACTCCATGGGAGGAGTGCTTATGCCCTGGGCTTCTCTGTTCTGCTGACCAAGAGCACCGTTTCCTCTCCTCTTGAGCTCGCATCTTGAATCCCAAGGGAATTCACAGTTTAGAAAAAGCCACCAGGAATTCTGGAGCTAAGTCTAACCAGAGAGATTATCGACTGTTCTGAGGCTGAACAGACGTGGCAGGAGGCCATGTGGCTGCCAATCCATCTCGGGGTCCGTGGGGGTGCGGGTGGCACAGGTGCTCAGCTGAGGGGAAGCCTGCCTCCCCCCCCCCCCACTCCAGTGCTCTCCTTTGGGGCCGTGTGTAGGCACCACCCCTTCAGCCCTCCTGTAGCCTGATGTGCTCATTCCCATTTATGATGCAGGCTGCGTCAACACTTTGGAGGTCGTCAGCCGGCTCAGCAGGGAGGGAAGAAGGCAGTCCTTGGCCCCATTTCTTCCTTTCAGCCACGTGGGCTTTCTGTGGGAAAATTAGCCCCTCATTTCTAGCCTGAGGCAGTGAGGGAAGACGACTTACTTTCTCCTGTGTGAGAAGGGGAAGATTCCAGAGGGCTGGGTGGGACCGGGAGTATAAACGACAGAGTTGACTTCGCATTGGTTCTCAGCTATAGAAAAGTAGGTGACGCACAAATTAAATAATGTGAAGCAGTTGCAGGAAATTTAAAAGGAGGAAAAGAAACCGAAGCCAGTATTTTAATAATTGGGTTTTTCTTTTCTTTTTTCCCCTGTATATTTTCTCTTGGGCTGGGGGCTACCATCAGAGGGTGAGCATTTCAGCTTTTTCGAAAAATACCCAGGACCTTGTTTGGCCATTTCCACGGAAAGAGTGGTAATGGTGCCCTCCAGTGGCTGGAGACCTCATTGCACACGGCCTACGGGAGTTCTAGGCCGAGGACCCAGAGAGGAAAACTACCAGCTGTTCTCTTAACTTATCTACAGCTACAATGTTGCATTCATGAAAAACTACACTGTGCTAGGCCCATCCCAGGATACTGATATGACCACACCCTCCTTCATCAGGGTGTCTCTGTAGCAGGTTTTCATATTCTTTTCAAACCATGGTTTCTCTGCGTTTATTGTTGACAAAACAGGTAGGGTAAGAAAACTACCCATGCATGATGTAGAGAGCTGTTGGTTTGTTTGGGGGTTTTTTTGTTTTTTGTTTTTTTTTAAAGGAAAACTATTTGTAAAATGTTGCACTAAAATGTTTTATATACACTTCAGAGACCTGTAGTAAATTATGTTGAAAATACGGCTGTTTACAGTTACTGGAGCCCATTGTCCTCTTTTCTCTTAAACTGCCTCTCTCCTCTGAAGCTGAGCCCTGGAGGTGTGGTGTTCTGCCCCTGGCATCGGCCTGCTAGGCTCAAGGGTCAAGCATTGTGACCTTAATTACCCCACCCTGCCCCCAGCCTGAAGAGTGCCTTGTACAGATGATGGGGGTGGGGGGAGGGACCTTTCTTTCCCAAGTTGCTTTACTGTCAACTGCTAAAGATGAATCATAGTACCTGTACACAGTTACCCTGATTGTCAAGGCCATGTTGCCCCCAGATCTGCGCAGGCACCACCCACCTGGAGGCAGCTTCACAAGTAGAGCTCCCGAACAGCTTTCCTTTTTAGGGGCTGGGACAGGAAGGGGTAGGAGGAGATTGATGGAGCACAGGAACTGACAATAAGACCACACCGCCTTTCTCAAACGATGGAGTGTTGTCCCCATCGACCGTGGACTTAACAGGAAGCACTTTCCAGGAGGCAGGAGCCAAGCAGGAGCTGTGTTTTCCTGTTCAGGGTGCCCTCCCACACAGCACACCAGTCCACGTTCCCCACACCACTCGAACACTGGGATAGTACCGAGGAGTTCACCACTATCGCAAAGTGAGAATCATAGAATGATTAAAACCACAGCAGTGACACATGATTCGGCAAAACCCATCTGTAATTTTGTACATTGCACTGACTATGCAAAAGAAACTAGATAGCGGGTAAAAAGCAGAGGGAGGTGCTTCCTTTTCTCTTAAAAAAAAAAAAAATCAAACCTTTCAAAGGCTTTAATGTGTGCTTTCCTCGGCTTCGCGGCCCCATCTGCCGCATCCTTATCAACTTCTTGCAGCTGCTGGCCTGGCCAGGAGTTGAAATGGGATTGTTTATCCCTTGGGTACCCAGAATGGTTCCATGTTATGTCTTACGCATTACTTTTGCCTAATTTTTCTACCAACTGCTCTCTTTCTGCCAAGGCACATTTTAAAAAGGGAAATGGAGTATTGTGGAAGAAGATTACCCATCCACGCCTTTGGTGCAAATCTGCCCAGTATTTATATGAGTGAAGTGAATGTACATTTCCACAAGAGGCTGGGACAATTTCCATGTATGTAAGATTGGGAGCAGTGTTTTGCTCAGCTCGTTCTGGGATTTCTAAGCTTCCTGGGGGGGGGGGGGGTAGTTGCAAGGCAAGAACTAGAGCCAAAGAACCAGAGAGGGACGTGTTATGAAGAGCAGCAACCCCATGCCACGTGAGCAGGCTAGATGAGCCCTCCTTTTTTCCCTCTAGTTCATGATTTATCTGCAGTGATAAGCAGATGTGACTGGTCCTCACTACTGGCACCAGATGAAAAATACATCCACTCTCCTTTTGGGGGCATGTTTTCAGTATACGAATAGAGCCTTTTGGGCCCATTGCCTAACTCAGGTCCACCTTTCACAGCCACTTTTGACTCATGAAATCTGCTAGACCACGCATAGAAGCTCCTCTAAAATGCTTGGTAGAAGGAGTGACTGGCTGGCTCAGTTATAGAGCATGAGGCCCTTAATCTTGGGGTTTTGGGTTTGTTAGGGTATGGAGTCGACCACCCCTCAATTAGAGAACACTTGATAATGCAAGACCCCAGCTAGCTGGGGTCCAAGTATCGGCCTGGCACAGCGGGTTTCAACAGGGACCCCAAGCACTCAAAGCCAAGGGTTTATATAGCATTTTCAAGGCACTTCTTCATAGCTACATACATATCTTGCACCCCACTTTGACAGTTTAACTTGGTTTAACCTTTTGCCACCCCGGCATCACCCTGGCGCCATCCTGGCTGTTAAGTGAGACTTAGGTTTAGAAGAAATTTAACTTGATTTACATTTCCTTCTGCCTCAGCCTCCCTCAGTTTTATGGTGGGGAGGGTTAGGCCTTGAGGAACTGAGCCCCTTTTCTCTGGAAATTGGGCCATTGAAGAGATAGCCCTTTTTGTTGTAAATCACCAGGACATTTGCAAACCAAGGGAGATTCCTGTCTTGCAGGATTGTGATTTCTGCAAGTTAACTATTTGTTTTCTTTAACATCTGGTCCCTGTGGCGCCACTACCTAACCGCCCTGGTGGTATATGATTAAGTTGTTTCTTAGGTTTTACCTACTTTCTCTTATCTCAAGTTACGTGCGCCCTGTGGGCTGGTTAGGGACGCTCAGTAAAATAGCTTCCCAGCCTTCAGGATGGCCATTCTTATGCCAACCCACTCTTACAGTGCAAGGTGCCAGCTTTTGCTTTGCCGAGATGGCTGTACTTCTGTCAGGGCTAGACTCGAGGTGGGTACAGCCTTGTTTTTCTTGGCCTTCACACCTGGAGCTGGTTTCCAGGACTTGTTTTTTAAGTCCCCTGGGGAAAGGGGAGCAGGGGCAGTAAAATAGGTCCTTACAGGTTCAAGCCCCACATTGGGTGTGAAATAAATATTTCTCCCAAAATGGCTTGATAGAAGCATAGCATTTCTCTTAATGAGAAAGCTGGCACTGCTGTTGAACTTGGTCAGAGGAACATCTAACCAAAGAAGAGCTAATGAATCATTCCTTACCCAAAGGCTGGAGGCCATGACCTGAGGCAAACTTCCCGGCCCCACATGACTGGGCAGACTTTTCCACAGCCCTGCTGGACTGACAGCATCTGCTGGCCAGTCCAGTCCATAGCATGGCTGTACTTGTATGATAGGGTGAGAGTGGTGTTTTAGATTTAACTTCAGCTGGACTGCCCGTGCTGCCCCTTACTGTGTGTCCTTGGGTAAGTCATTTACCCTTTCTGAGTGTCTGTTTCCTCTTCTGTGAAAACAGGGGCAGCAAGAAGATTAAATTAGTTCGGGTGATGGACTTAACACAAGGCCTGGCGTAGCAAGTGCTCAGCAGATGTTTGCTGTTATATCATTTCTCAGTTCAAAAACATTCAGAATCTCCAGTCTAGAAGTTTGACCTCATCCTACCTTTTTCAGTTGGCCTGAGTTCCCACCAGCCCGGGACAGAGCAGAAATGTGATTTTCTCACATTTTGTGCTATACTTTGCCCCTTCCTCATGTTCCAAGTATCTACAGTTGATAGCGAATGTCTTCAGGTAGGTACATGACATTGGTCCCAGAAATTTCATTGATAGGGATGCCTTTTAAGATTTAAGGGTTTTTTCGTTTTTGTTTGTTTGTTTTGTTTTGTTTTTAAAGTAGGCTCCACATCCAGTGTGCAGTCTAACACAGGGCTTGAACTCACAGCCCTGAGATCAAGACCTGAGCTGAGATCAAGAGTCAGGTGCTTAACTGACTGAGCCACCCAGATACCTTTTAAGATTTTATGCTTGACTTAAGAACTAATGAGTTCTTACAGTATAGTTCAACTGTCTTGAGTGGTTTTGGGATCCTCACTTGAGGCTGATGGAGAAGACAGCAGCAATAAAGCACATTTCTACTCAGTTTCTAAACAGACACGCTGGTGTTTATTAGGACAGCAGGGTGTCCGGTTCACCAGAATAGGTTTAGAGTTCCCTTAGTTCCCGCAGCTGGGCGGGGGCAATTCATGTGCTTCTCTACGAAAGGGGGAAGACATGGAAGCCACGTGAGGAGCCGGTTCTCTTGAGTCCTCGGGTCTGGGGGTCAGACAGACTTGAGCGAGGACAAGCCAATCAAGAAGAATGACCAATAGGGGGCGCTTGGCTGGCGCGGAGGGATAAGCGCCTGGCCGCCTTTGGCTTAGGTCATGGGATGGAGCCCCAAGTCCGGCTTCCTTCTCAGCTTCTCCCTCTGCCCCTCTCCCGGTTCGCGCTCTCTCTTTCTTTCAAATAAATAATACATACATACATCTTAAAACAAAACCAAAAAACTAATCACTAGGATGGAATGTTCCAAGTGCCTTTTGCATCTGAGGCGGGTGGTTTGGGAGGCCGAACAGTGAAGGGGCGACTAGACCCGACCAGACCTGGCTCCTCAGCCTAAGGGAAAATCCACAGCTGAGATGGAGGAGGAGGAAAACAAAGAGGAAACTGAGAAGGGAGAAACCCAAGACTATAAGTCCCAGCTCCGGAGAAAGGGAAGGTTGGGGTGGGGGCGGGGGCGGGCAGGCTTAAGGAAAAGGTGGCCTGAACTTGAATGAGACCGGCGGGACCGGCGGCATCAGGTAATCCCGCACGTTCTAGCAGTTGCCCCAAATGTCCCGTTTCCTTGTATTTTAATATTCCAGGACAGCAGCAGAGAAGCAAGCTCCGCGCTGCTGCTGCTGCTGCTGGAGGCAAGCGCGGAAGGAAGTGCTTCAGAGCCGCCCGGTCCTGCAGCAGAGTTCTCCGGTCCCCGTACGGGCCCGCCGAGTGGGACGCAGCTTTACGGGGTGGGGGAGGGGCTCGACAGCTTCCCCTTCCCCCAGTTACAAAGTTGCCTCCATCGCGTCCCAGACGTCCAGGAAAAGTGCTGGAGCAGCGGGGGGAACGAAGAGAAGCCTGGCTTTTAAAACGCAAGCCACTTTGATGGAAGGACTGCACCGAGCAGACGGGAGGCAGCAGAAAAACTCTGGGAACAGGGTGGACCGGAAGCAGGGGACGCGAGACGAGGCGGGGCCAGAGCGGGCGGGGCTGGTACGGCGGGGAGGCCGGGGCGGGGCTGCTAGCGAAATTACTAGGGTGCGCTCAGCGCAGTAGGGCCTTAGAGGCCAGCCGGACGCGCCATGACCGCAGGGAGTGCGTGTGGCTGGGCCGCGGTGGTCCTCGGCGTGGTCTGCCTGGTGCTCCAGTTCGGTGAGTGGGGGCCTTCCCCGCGCCCTGGCGGGGACTGGGCAGCGCTGGGGGTGTCGATGGCTTCAGGGCTCTGGAGCCCGGTGCACGGGTGGGGCTCGGGGCGGCCACGGCTGGGTTGGGGAGAAGAAACTCAGCCTGCGGGACCTTGTCTGGTAGAGTTGTCACTTCAACAAGTCTCCCCTGGGTAGTCAGGAAGCAACTTTGACCTTAGGCACCGGAATCCGCCTTTGGAAGAGGGGTGGGACTGTGGCTCGCTCACTTTTCCGGTGGTTTTTTCTTTTGAGAATCCTTAATCCCCAACTCCCCCAAGCCCTTTCACCTCCCCACTGGGTGTTTCTCCGGAAGGGTGTGCCTTTGCTGGGGTTCCAGCGACTGCGAAACCACTTGTTGCCCCCCCACACACACACACCCCCGGGGTGCCGTTGCCTAGCGCTGGGACGGCCCTTTCACTTCTTCCGCAGCGGGTCAGCTCCCGCAGGACGGGTCCCGGCGGCTGGACTTACCAAAGAACTAGGCTTATCCGCGGCGCGCCGGATGGGGCTCAGGAGCGGCGACTGCCGATTGGTTCCCTTTCTGCTCCCCTCTCCTCCGACGCCGCCCCGCGTTTGAGTTGAGCTCCTGCCCGAAGGGTACCCGACCTGGGACAGGGACCCACCAAGAAAAATGACTGAATCGCCCCAGGATTCCGAAGCAGGGTGGCTGGTGCTCCTTTCCCCTCCCCTGAAAATGTAAAAGAAATCTGTGCGTGTAGAACTGCGTTCATCCCTTGCCCATTTCTTCAGCTAAGTTAACAGCCCCATGAAATATTTATGTCTCCATTTTTATCTCCCCACCTTTATAAACCCCTACACACAGCCATAGCCAAACCTCTGAAGCATAATAATAAACGCTTAACTAGTTCTTCTTTCCTTGAGGTTTCCCGTTGGAGGCCCCTTTGCACATACAGTAAGTCAATCTTCCATCCTCTTTCTGCACCCAGCTCCCATTCAGTGTCTATGGGGTGCATGTCTTTGGAGACTGCCTAGCGCGGAGGGGTTGAGAGATCGCGAAGTGCCTGCATTCTAAGGCACAGAAGTAAATGCTGTAAGACAGGCTGAGCATAAAGTGCTCTGGGCGTCTACAGGGAAGGGAGCAGTGTCTTCTGTGGAATCAAGTCTGTCTTGTTAAACAAAGACTTCATGGAAGGGAGGGTATTTGAACCTGGCCTCGGAGGATAGATGGTGTGTGGACCTGCTATGATGTGGGGAAAATTCCAAGAGGTGAAAAAGACAGGGGAGCACAGTGTACAGGGTGAACCTGGGCAGTTGAGAATCATTTGGTGTCCCTAGAGCCTAAGTGTGCCCGTGGGAGCTGGAGGCCCTGCTGCAGAGCTCTACACATCCCGGATGGGAGTCTGGATTATCTTCTGCAGGCAAAGGAGAATTCTTTCTGGGCCTCACAGAATCAGAATCATGTGCTTAGGAGGAATAATCTGGCAGCAGTATGGAGGAAGGATTGCAGCCGGGAGTCATTGGAGGCAAGGATGCTGTCACGGGGGGATGCCATCACAGGACCCCCCCCCCCAACTTTCCTATGCTGATGGCTGTGCCAAAGGGGCAGATGCACCTACAGGCAGAGCCTGTCTCAATGGGAAGCTGCTCACCAGTGATTAAGAGCATCAGCTCTGCAGTCAGATGCTTGGCTTCCCACCCTGGCTCTGCTCCTCACCTGAGTTATAATTTCTGTAAGTTGACTAACTTCTGCAAGCCTCACTATCTTTGCCTTGAAAGAGAGACAGAGTATCACTCACTGGTGAGGAAAGGTAATGAGAGTATATACTTCCTGGAATGTGAGCATGAATCACTGAACACATTCTTACTGAGGATCAGCTATGTGCTGGGCTCTATACAGGGACTGGGGTTACAACAAGGGACAGACTTCCCTACTTTTGTGAAGCTTACATTATAGTGGGGGAGAGAGACAGCAAATGAATAAATGAGTAAATATATAGGTGTTGGGTGGTGGTTAAGTAAACACTAATACAGAGATTAGTAATACAGAAGAAAGGGGAGTAGGCATGGTTGATATTTCTTTTTCCTTCTTTAAAACTTTGCAACATCAGAAATCTTTAGAATAGTTGCAAAAAATAGTATGATGAGCACATACACACGTTTCTCCTGGAATCCCCAGTTATTAAAATTTTGACACATTTGGTTTACTTCTGTTTATACACACAATTTTTTTTTGTCTAAACATTTGAGAATTGCAGATCTTATGACATCTTACCTGTAAACATTTCAACATATGTCTTTTTAAAAACGTATGTCTCCTGGAATCCATGAAACCATGATCACAGGAGATATACCATCAGTATAATACTGTTTGCTGATAGAGTCCAGAAGCTGATCCTGGATCACACACTGCATTTGGTTAGTCCTGCCTCTTTAATACCTTTTAATCTAAAACTTGCCAACTCTTTTTTTCTTTTTTCTTTTTTTTTTTTTTTTTTTTTTTGGTACTTTATGACATCACCATTTTTGAAAGGTCTGGGCCAGTTTTATAGTGTCCCTAGAATTGGATGGTCTGTTTCCTCATGATTAGATTCTGGTTATAACTTGCAGGAATGTTCCATAGATGTGTTGTGTCCTTCTCCGTGCATCTCAATAGAGAGCAGATGCAGTCCTATTTGTCCCATTATTGGAGAACTTAACTTTGGTTATTTGGTTAAGGTGATCCACTAGATTTCTCTATCACAGAGGCACCTGTTCCCCTTTGTAAATAATATGTGATTTATCAAGTGACATTTGAGATTGTGTAACTGTCCTGTTCCAAAACAATCTTTCATCCAGTATTTTAGCTGTTTTAGCATCCACTGGTGATTCTTCTCCAAGTCCACTAAAATATTTGTGGATGGCAGTTTTCTGTCCCTATTTTTCTTTATACATCATTGACATTCTTGAGTAATGAAGAGCTTTTGCTCCTCTTTTTAAATTTTTTTTTTTTTTTTTTAGTTTGAGTATGGACCCATGGGTATTTCTTAAGATGGCATTTTTTGTCAACTCTTTTGATGCTCGGTGATCCAGATTTTGGCAAATGGGAACCCCTGTGTGCTTCCATGTTCTTTGCCATGTTTCCATCAGTTTTTGAGAACTTCCTACTTTCTGGCACAGAAGCATGTCTTGGACTCATTTTGTACCATTTTCCTGCCTCGGCCTGTAAACATTAGAGTCTCTCGTTCCTTTTAGTGGGAGATGGGATTTAGAAATCAGTGTCTGGGTATTAGGTGTACTCAAGGCTACTGAAGTCTTCGTTTCTAAGCTGTCAGTTCTCAGAGCTGGGAAAATTTTCACAAAGTCATAAGTTTATCCTGTTACCACTAAGCCTCATTCAACAATTTGGTTCATTTTTCTCTTCCTCTATTCCTTATTCGTATGTCCCTTTGCCACAGTGAGAACACTATTCCTCATAGCATCACTGTGTTTTCCTAATATGCATTAAACACAAAATAGTTTCCTCACTGCTCTACCAGTACTACTACCAAGCACAAACTTTATAGTTCAGAGTTTCTTCACGGTTCTTTTTATTCATCCATATATCCCACTGAATATGTACAGAATAATGTCTTTTTAAAAGTTACTTGGATTAATTTTTTTCTTCTGGGTGGTTATGCTATCAACGCAATATATAGTTGCATTAATTTGTTTCTATTCAATTTTTGGGTTCCCCCTTGATTTAATTTTTAAGTAGGTGAAATATTAATATGGTGCCAGTCAAACCATATAGAGCTATGCTCGGAGAAATCCTGTTCCCACCCTCTCCCTGTCATAACAGGTACTGTTTGTTTCTGTTTTATCCTTGGCTTTTTTTGTGGTTACAAGTGTTTGATGCAAAAACAGTAACAATAGTAACATCCTCAATATACCCTTTTCTACCTTGCTTTTGTCTCTTAACCATATGTCTGGATAATCATTCCATATCGGTTCATAGAGATCATCATCATTCTTTTTTTTTTTTTTTTTAAGATTTTACTTATTTATTCGACAGAGATCACAAGTAGGCAGAGAGGCAGGAAGGAAAGCAGGCTCCATGATTCACAGAGAGCCCAATGCGGACTCGATCCCAGGACCCTGGGATCATGACCGGAGCCGAAGGTAGAGGCTTTAACCCACTGAGCCATCCCGGCGCCCCTGTCGTTATTCTTTTTTTACAGCTACACAGTCTTCCATGGGCTGCATGTCTGATGTTGCATTCAGCCACCCTGCTCTCTAGTGGTTTGTGTTCTACACTGTGTAGCCCAAGGAGGGTCTCCCTAAAATGGTAACAGGTGAGCGTGGCCTTAAGGGACCCAGGCAGCTGTCTGGGAGAGCAGTATTCCAGGCAGAGGGGCTAGTAGCAAAGACCCTGAGACGGGCTTCTGGCATTTAGGGGCATTCAAGGAGCCCATTGCACCAGAAAGCAGTAGGAAAGGAAGTTGTAAGCACAGTCAGGGCTAGGTCCTAGAGATAAAGTTCTGTGGGCCCCTTTAAAGACTGTGACTTTTTTTACTCCCAGCAAAATGGGACGTTTTGGAGGATTTTGAACAGGAGTGAAATCACAGTAACTGGAATTTGTGAATGAATTATTCTGGTGAATCTGGAGAGCTGTCTGTAGAGGGAGCAGAAGAGACGCAGGGGGACCAGCACGGGAGGCCATAGGAACAGTGTAGGTATGCAATGACCGCAAGAGCGGGGGACTGGATGGGAGACAGGGGGCTGTGTTTGGAAGCGGGAACCAGCAGGACTGGGTGCATCCTCAGGATGCCACGTGGATGGGGCTGAGGTAGTCCATGCCTGTAGCCAAGCTCAATAAGGACTGTTGTTTCAGCTCTTTTTAGCAGAACCTGCCCTCTTCTGTTGCTGCTTTGTATAGTTCATCTTGCCAGCTATCTCCACAGAGATTTTCTTTCCCTGTATGCAGAAACAAAGCCATTTACTACTTCTTAAAATGTTCTTTTCACTGATTTGTTTTCATGGTTTGTTGTTTGTTTTTTTTTTTTCTTAACAATACAGTGTGTTAAACCTGGACATTAGATGATAGAGTCTCTAGCATTTCTCCTTTTTAAGTTATTATCTCACATTATTAAGTGAAACTTGTTCATTTTTCTTTCTGCAATCAAGATTCACAATCTGTGTGTTTTTATTTAGGAAGAAGATACTCTGAGTCAAAATAGTGTGGTGTATTCCTATAAGAAAACTAGACCTATTGTTATAATAGTAGCTGTCAGGAACTGAGTACATACTCTGTGCCAGGTCCTATGCGTAGTAGTTTGGATTTTTGTTTTCATTTCATTATCACACCAGTTTTTTTTAGGTAGAGACTATTAAAGAGGAGAACAAAGTTCAGTTAGGTTAAGTACCTTGTCCAGGTTCACTTCACACAGGAAAGAAATGAAAGCGTGACAGAAGTCAACGTCCATCTGTCTCAGAACCCGTGCATTCCCAACCCAAGTTTAGATAAACTTTATGAAGATTTGAAGATCCATAGGTGACCTCTCTCTCTTTTTTTAAGTTTATTTATTTTGTTAGTAATCTCTACACCCAATATGGGGCCTGAACTCACAACCTTGAGATCAAGAGTCATACGTTCTTCTGACTGAGCCAGCCAGGTGCCCCCGTAGGTGATCTCTTACGTGTGGCGTGTATGCATTGTTCAGTGTAATTTTTGCTAAGACATGTAAAGTTATGTAGGACAGCACAGTTGTCAGTCACATAAGATTGTTTTCAAAAGCACCATCTGCAGAAGTGGGTTGGGGAAACTTTGTTCGGGCTGTAGAATTCAGGATGTGGATTTATTGACATATTTATGAACATTTTGCTACAGTTATAATCTCTCTAGACACCCATACTTTACTCCCTAGTACTTTTGTGTAATCCTGATCACATTATAATATTTATGAAAATTAATGGTAATGCATCATATCACCTAAATTCCACCCTTACTCAGATTTCTCCAGTTGTTACAAGAATGTCTTTTTTAAAACACCAGGATCTAATCAAGTTTCCCACATTGCGTTTGTGACTAGGTTTTTGGTTTAATTTTGATGGGTAGCTTTGAAAAATTTTTAGAGACTTAGAACCACCTTTTGAGAACCAGGTCAAAGAATTTGTTTTATTGTCCAAGAAATTGTAGGTGTTTCTTGAATGAAGACAGGCTTTCAGGGTAGGTATTAGTTCCTCTGTTTAAAAGCAGAAAGTTTGCCTGCATACATGAGGCATGAGTGTTTGCAGAAGTTTTCTGTCTTTTGATTTCAAGTGCAGAAATCAAGTGATTTCTTCTCAAGTGCAGAGGATCTTTTAAAGCTTTTACATAGGAAACAGACTCAGCAGTCACAAATCAAACCTGTCTCCAGATTGAAAGTGAAACCAGGATACTATCTTGTCCACTTGTTCAGACCCATTGAGATCTGAATAGGAGTTGTAAAAAACGGAGACTGTCCCCATGAAAGTGCTAGAAGACATCTTAGCATTTCTTTGGAGATAGCTTTTGGTGTCTGTCCACTAGCATCCAAAGAAAATGTCTTCCTGTTACTTTATAGACACAGCATCTTCTCCTTTGACTGTTTCCTTTTTTTTTCTTTTCCTTCTAAAAAATCTTCTTCTCCTTGCGCCCTTTTGTCTTTCCTTTCCTTTTCTTTTCCTGCTACTGGTGCCTGTACCAGTGACCTCTGAGTCCAAGGACTCTGAGGCTCCAATTAAAATCAGTGGAAGTAAGGCGACCTGTTGCCCGGAATCCCTGTAATAAGTTCACGTCTGCTCTCTGCCCTCGGTGGGGAACTCCTAGTTCATAGGTCTGCCCTTTGTGGCCTTGACCAAGTATCCATCTGAAGGAAACAAATTATTTTGATAGGCTTGTTCTCAAGACCCGTTTCAGGTCCTAGTGGACTTAAACTTCCTTTCTATAATGTTCCTCAAAATGTCTGTTGTGATTAGTGTCTGAATTTCCACCAGGCTCACTGCTGTGTAGTTTCTTGAACATCTTCCCCCTGTAACAGTTAAAAATGAGGGGGAAAATGCTATTTTATATACACAGTCAGAAAATAATAAGAGGGCGCCTGGGTGGCTCAGTGGGTTAAGCCGCTGCCTTCGGCTCGGGTCATGATCTCGGGGTCCTGGGATCGAGTCCCGCATCGGGCTCTCTGCTCAGGAGGGAGCCTGCTTCCCCCTCTCTCTCTGCCTGCCTCTCTGCCTACTTGTGATCTCTCTCTGTCAAATAAATAAATAAAATCTTTAAAAAAAAAAAAAGAAAAGAAAATAATAAGAAATTCAGATTCATAAGAAACTAATAAGGCTGTGTCATCATAAATTAGTTTCTCAACTATGAGCCAAGTAACCTGAAAATGGTAGGGATTATATAGAAATTCTTAATGAAATGATCAATAGTGTATAGAAATACCTTGAATCAGACTTTGGAGAATAGATTTTAAAAGGCTCACAGAGTCTTAAATTGCTCTAGTAAAGTCATTATTCCCCAAAGCATGCTGTAGATCTCAGATATATCCTCCAACAAGAACATGTGGCTTTTGAGCCTAATGAGCTCACAAATGGGGCTTTTGAGCAAGATGGTATACGGGTATCTTGAAAGACAGGCTGGAGGAGTGCTGACAATTAGAAACATAACATGAAACTGGCAAAAATGATTTTGATAATATATTTTACTTCACCTAATAGAACCATAATATTTTCATTTCAACATCTAGAAAACATTAATGAGGGATTTTACATTCCCTTTTTCATATTAAATCTTTAGTGTCTGGTGAGCATTTTATACTCACAACACACCTCCCTTTGGACAGACCACATTTCATATACCCATGAGTCAGGTGTGACTGGTGGTGACTGAGGCACACTGTACAGATGGAGAGGGGAAAGGACTTTAAGTGTCAGCCCAAGGGGTAAAACGGGGAAAGCTTTAGCCTGCCAGGAGACAGAAAAGCTCAACAGGAAATTGATTTCATTGGTTCCAACATCTCCATTCCAGATGAGCTCAGCAGGAGTCAAGTTGTAGCTTGACAACTGAGAGCACATGTGGGGCAAGTTCTAGGCTGTTTCTGGGGCTGGGGGTGCCAAGGGGCTTACAACCTTCTGAGATTCAGGTTGCTGCTCAAGGAGACAGGCAAGCAGTGGTAGTGTAGCTGAGAGCAGGAGATTCCTGTTTTTAGCAATCATGGCAGCACAAATCATTGACTGGATCTGGACAAGGATGGAATGGACAAGGGAAGACCAAAGCATCTCTCTTCCTGGCTAACAGTGTGGGCTCCGGAGCTGGCTGCCTGTGTCTGGGCACCAGCTCTGTGTCCTATGCATGACCTTAGTCAGCTTCTGAACTTCTGTAATCTGGTGGCTCCCATTCTTTGGAATGTTCTTCCCCATATTCTCAGGCCCATGCTGTCACTTTTTCTAGGCTGAGTTGGCTTAAGACTCATTTGGAGTGGATTTATGAAGAGCTAGGTTAAAGAAACGAGCTGCACTGCACTTCCTTAAGTAAAAAGACTCAATTTCCTCTTTATTATCTACACACCTGGTGAGCAGATTTCCGACCCCAAAACTGGAATATGGGTTCTGACTGATCTGCTAATATCTATGAAGCTAATAGGACATATTATCTGATAACGGACATTTTAGGAGAGTGGCCACTTCTCTGTGTTGTAAACGTGTGTACGTGTGTAGAGAGAGACTTTGTTTCCCAAAATGCCGCCACTTTCACACTCCAGGCAGATGTCAATGGACAGTATGCCGTGATACAGAGGAGAAAGGTTATGGTCACAACCTCCCATCTGGAGAAGAGACTCAGCTGCTCGCTTGGGTTCAGAATGCCCCCCAGATCCTGCTGTCTTCACGCTTGAAGGAGTCTTTAACTGAAACACCGTTAGAATATTGAACATGGGGAAATACCAAGATTTATATATTCAGGTACTGAAACTTTTAGGGGATTTTTTTTTTCATCAAACCAACTTCAATCTTAGCTACTCAAATCTGCAAGCCATCCTTAAGATATATTTTAGAGAGAGAAGAAGACTTTAAAATCACATCCTTCATTTCTAAGAAATGACTTCAGTAAACAAATTGCATCTCCTCAGACCCTATACGGGCTCTTGCCTTTGATTCTGAGCTGACATCCTGCATGGGTCCACACTTACCTGGTGCAGGTAGCAGGCAGGAAGGGGAAGCAGGAGACATCTTGAAAGGAATAGCAGTGGGGGAGAGATGGGCGTGGGGATCCAGCAGCCTCTCCAGTCTGGCTGTGGTGCTGGTGGCTAGCACTGGGAAAGGTGCCTCTTTCGCCTGCACATGGTGGAGGGGGCTGTCCCAAGCTCAGGGTCTGGGCGAGCTGCCCAATTCCGAGGTTCTGTCAGGAAGCCCCGCTTTTCAGATGGTAGTCCAGTTGCATTTCCTTTACTTTATTCACTCAAATATTTATCAAGTGCCCTTCCTGGGCCAGGCAGCGGTGAAACAGCGGAGACAGAGCACCACCCTGTCTTTGTCTGAACTCAGATTGGGATCGGTTGCTGCCTTTTAAGAATGAGAAGTTCCCCCACAAAAGTTGAGCGTCCAGCATTTCTTGGAAAATCAGAAGTTCGGCACGTTGCACGCGCACCCGCGGGTGGGAGCTGAGGAGTGCATGTGCGTCAGTGCCGCGGCGTCCGCGGGCTGCCCCGGGGACATCTGTTCATGCTGCTGCTCCCCGTTCTCTCAGGCTTCGCAGTGGCACCTGTGGTTTTGTTTCCCACGTCACGTCTTCACCTGTCCCTTGTTTTCCCTTTCTTTCTTTTTTTGGCTCTCGCTTTCCTTCGCCCCCACATTCAAGCCTCTCTTGTCCCTTTTCCGCATCGCGCATGGTACCTTCCATCGCGCATGGTACCTTCCATCACGCGTGGGGAGTGCAGACTCCTAGGCCCCCCCTTCAGCTTCGTTTCTCATGGCCTCTAATTGTGACATGTCCCATGTCCCTTTGTCCCTTTGTCACATGTCCCTTTGTCACATCTGAAGTCATTTGCAAACTGCAACACTACCACCACAAAACTTAGGTCGTCACATTTTGGGGGTTTGGGTTTTATCACTTTCTTGCTCCGTCAAACCTCAATCTCCTCATGTATATCAAGCCGGGGTTCCTGGGGGCCACAGACTCTTGTTCTCTCAGGACCCCTCAGACCGTGACAGTCAGTGATTTGGGGACCCCTGAGCCCGTTACCTCGCCTGCAGGTTTCAGAGGCGTGCTTGAGTCTCAGCTGGAGTAGTCCCCATACAGGAGTTCTACAGATGCAGTTTCTAGGATGTATCCTGTCACATCTGTAATAGCCATGTGCCACATAGCAGGCTACATAAGAAAATAGTGGTTAAATTTTCAAACCGTTTTGGTTCAATTCTAGTTTTACCACTTCACTAGCAAGTCACTTAATCTTTGTGTTCCTCAGTTTCCTCATCTGCAAAATAGGGTTAAAAATAGTGCCTGCCTCCTGCATATTTGTAGAACTCTTCCAAGGGTGCCTTGCAGATAGTGAGTACTATATAAGTGTTTGATTACTAAAATTAGCAGTCAGTGTCAATCCCAGGACCCAAGGAAAACACCCAGAGGAATCTGTGGCTGGGAGTGGGAATCTGTCCTCTTTAACTCAGTAGTTATGGTGACCATATTTTCGAAGTCAACAAATCAGGACACTTCATCTTTAAATATGTGAGTTCCAATTCTGACTTCAAGCTATATAAGAATTATCAAAATTGGGTGTGATGGTGATGTTTTGCAAGGACACTGCCACTAAGTATTTGGAGCTGAGGCTGATTTTAGATGTAGGATTTCTCTATCTATTGGTATTAGGTACCTCCCCTGTCTTTAAAAGATCGTTTAGTATTCTTCAAAACAGTTTTTAAAATGCAGGCTGGCATGGAATGTCTGTTTAGGCTATCACTAATGCATTTTTTTTCTTTCCCTTCGTTTGTAAATGATGCAATCCCGCACCATGCTCAGTGGTACACACTGCCAGGATCACACACAACAAAGGCCTTGATGTGGCCTGACTCACTGCAAGAAAAAGAGGGAAAGCCCTGCTGAAAGCCACATTTATTTCAGGCATTGTGTAAACACTCTCAGTCTTATTCAACCCTCAAAACAATCGTTTGTGGTGGGCGTTATGATTTAGATTTTACAGCTCATATGGGAGGCTTTTGAAAGTTCCCCTGGGCCCATCTGCCCGAGAATCTGGGCGCTTACCCTTCTGCCCCCCAGGCGTAGGAAGTTGGCATCCTCTCTGACCACCCCGAGATCAGCAAAGCAACCAGCCCACTGCTGACCCCTTTCCTTTGTTGCTGTTTGTGTGCAAATTCATTCATTCATTCGCAGTGTGTGACCTTTGAGAAAGAACTCACTTCCCTTTCTCCCATTCTTTTTCATTGGCAGTTATCCTATCAGCAACTTACTTCAGGGTTAGTCTTGAAAGTGCAGTGGAAAAGAGTTTACTGTGGGAAGGGAATACTAGACAGTAGCCACTACAAATGTAATGATCCCCAAGTCTGTCTCCTCTCCTGTGTGCCCAGCAGCCTACTGGACATATCCACCTGGGAGTCTTACAGACCCCACCCAGGGCTGGCATCTGAAAGTATGATCTTCTTGCCCCAGCTGGCTCCCCTTCACATCCCCTGTCTTAGGGAATGACACCAACCACCCATCTTGGAGAAGAATTACAGTATAGATAACAAAAATTTCTATAACATACAAGGAACTCATAAACTCTGGTGAGAAAAAGACGAGCTAGCCAATAGAACAAAAAGCAAAGGATACAAAAGGACAGTTCTCAGAAAAGGAGATCCAAATTACCAAAACCCAGAAAAGATGCTTAAATTTCTAGAGGTCAGGAAAATGCAAATTCAGAGAACAATGAGATGTCACTTTGTGCCTGATAATTAAATGTGCAAAAAAAAATGGAAAAGGATGCTTGCAGGGTGCAAGGAAAAGGTAACTCATATGTTACTGATCAGAATGTAAATAGCAAATGCAAGCATTGTGGCAGCGCCTATTAAAAAATCTGGGGCACCTGGGTGGCTCAGTCCATTAAGTGTCTGCCTCCAGCTCAGGGATCCTATGATCAAGCCCCACATCAGACTCAGTACTCAGTGGCGAGCTTGCTTCTCCCTCTGCCTGCTACTCCCCCTGCTTGTGCTCTCTCTATCAAATAAATAAATAAAATCTTTAAAAATTTCTTTTAAATAAAGAATACGTTGTCCTTTAATTTAGCCCCACTCCAGGGACACTGTCCCATCGATACAAAGCCATAAATATGCAAGAACCTGGACACAGGTATGGTTGTAACAGTTACTGTAGTAGAAGAAGCTAGGGACAGCAGTGGTGGATGGCTAATTAATTATGGTTCATTCGTACCCTGGAATGAAAGTCTTACCCTGCCAGTGGATTTGGTGTGACCTCTATGAGGTACTCTTGCTGGGAAAGGCAAGATGTGGAGAAGCATGCATAAGACCGTTTTTGTTAAATCATGACCAGGCATATATATGTGTATATATATACATATATATGCATTATATGTGATGCATCTTTGTTTCTATTTGGTGATCTGAGCAGGGAGAAAAAAAAAGGTATATTCTGAGTTGTTAATGGAAATTACTGGACTGAGGGTGGTTAGAGGGCTTGGGAGATGGGGTAAGGCATCCAAGCCACACACACCCACAACAGTTCAGAGAAGATTGTGCTAAATGTCTGTATCTCCATTCTGCATCTATATAAAATTATATCTATGTGTCTATGTATGTTTTGTTTTTAAACACATTTTTTAACTAAAGAGTTCATCTTATTTGTCACCATCCTGCCTAAAACTCTTTGGTAGCATTCTCGTCTCAACATACAGGGCAGAATTTTGTCTGAGGCCTTGCAAGGCCTGGGCTCTGCCTGCGCGTGCAGCCCCCCAGCTCGTCTTGTCTCATAGCATTGCCCTCCTGCCTTCTGGACCTGGATCCCTGAACAGGGGCCAGCTCCCCCCAACCCCCCTTGGTGGCACTTGCTGCTCCTCCTTCTTCACAAGCCGTCTCTAACCCCTCGTTGGCTCCCCAAGTGGGTGCTCTTTAGTGACACCCTGTGTTTCTACTTGCTGGCCCTGAGCACAGCTGCAACAGGACGTTGGTCCAATTATTTGTGGTTTTTAAAAATTAATTAATTAAATAATTTGACAGTGTGTACGAGCAGGGAGAGCAGGGAGCAGGCGGCGGGAGAGGGAGAAGCAGGCACCCTGCTGAGCAAGATGCCTGATGTGAGGCTCCATCCGAGGACCCTGGGATCATGACCTGAGCTGAAGGCAGATGCTTAACCCACTGAGCCACCCACGTGCCCCGGTACAATTATTTGGATCAAGTCTGACTTTGCTAACAAAAAGTGAACTCTGAGAGGCTGGGACTGCATCTGTCATGTTCTGGGGGTGGAGGGTGGGGGTCCCCACATCATAGAGCTGCCCAGTGGGTACTTAAAGAGCAAATATTTCCAGAATGAGCCTGCTGTGAAAGGGGGGCGGCACAAGAGTCGGGAAATCTGCCACCCTGAGTCTGAGGAGTGACTGTGAAGCCTGTTCGCTCCTCTGTGCGGCACGGCCGGCGCCACTGCTGCAGTGTGCGTGACGGGTGTTACAAAAGGACACCGCGGGCAGCGAGGAGGCATTCGGTGACCTTGTCCTTCAGTTTTCTTGGTACCCTGTCACTTCACCTGTGAGATGGGGCGTTGTCTTGTTGGGTCCCCCAATAATGGGTGCATGATTAAAGGAGCGAGACTGATACAAAGCGAAGGTCAAACAAAGCTTTATTTCGCGCCAAGCATCAGGAATCAGACCCAGCATCAAACAGACCGGTCAGGGCCGCCCCTCCAGAGAGGGTGACCCCTCCCTGCTTTCCAGACTAACTTTTATAGAGCAAGGGTCATTTGATTGGGCCTGGCCACACACAGGTGGCCAATGAGATTGTAACACACACAGGTAACTCTGCAGTGATGCTAGGTGACCAATTGAACTACAATTTACCCTAGTAGACATTGGAACCAGCCTATCACACCTTGGTTAGGATTGGCGCCAAAAGTATCCCAAAGGGCGGGGCCCATACTCCTTGGTAGCTAGGAGACAGTATGCGCCCCCACTGATTGAATACCTCCACCTGGCCTGACCCACCCTTGTACTCGGACTTTGTTCCGTGGGACTGGTTTCCCAGACTTGCTTTCAAGTAAGTTCCCCTGGGGGGCAGCAGGGGGAGTCAATTTAAGTTTTACAACAGAATGGCAGTTCAACCGGGGTGGGGCCACTCTGGCTGAATAGGCCCTTACAGTCTGACTAAAGGATTTTGAGAATTTCTTCCAGCTCAAAACTGGCTTTTTTGGAGCGGGTCTCCCCCTTCCCCTCCCGTGCTTTCTGCCAGCACTGGCTCCATTCCCGACTTGCTCCGTCCCTCTGTTCTCAAGACCAGGAGCCAGGGCCTCTCCCTGGGAAGATGGCAGCCGAGGGTCACCTCATACCGCTTCTCTTCCCCCACCGCCCTCCCCACTCCTGCATTCATTCACGCACAAGACCTTTCAGGCCTCTGCTAGTGGGTGTGGCTAGACCGTCTCTCCTCACATCCTGCCCCTCTCATCCACCTTCCCACGTGGTCTGGTGGAGCGACCGGCACCCCAACGGGGCTGCTGGTGAATGCCTGTGGGCAGTCCCCCTTAGTTAAGGGAGATGGGTTTTCAAAATCCTTGCAATAGACAAACGGGCCCTATTTACTCCTTATTTGAAATTACTGAACACGGCTGCCTACCATCGGTCTATTTAATAGTCTTGATTTTTTCCCCATGTTCTTTCAATTACCCTGATTGCTACTAGGCAAAAACTTCAAGTTTTAATTTATCGTTAATGTCTTTCCCTTAACAGCTGCTCTTCTCTCCGAACAGGAAAGTCAAGTCTGGAACCAGATGCATTTAAACCCATTTTGGGGTATCGGGAATATCTCAGTCTAGCGGTGGTAGTAAATACTCAACAGCCAGATTGGGGGCGAGTAGGCGGGAGTTTCTGTCTGAAGCCTTAGTTCTTTGCTGTGGATACTCCCACGGTGTGGATTTCAGGCTCTCAGCCAGGCTTGGCGGCATGGGGTCGGGCACAGATGCTAACAGTTGACTCACAAGGAGGGACAATTGAAGACAGCTCACCCATGCTCCCCACGCCACTGAACCCAGTCCTGTGTCCCGAGTGGCTCCGCTTGCTTCCCAGTCCTTGTTTCTGATCTCCGCTGATAGCCCGTCAGTCAGCCGAGAAGGACACCTGACCAGTCCATTAACGCCCCCTTGATAGGGTACGGAGTCGACCACCCCTTAATTAGACAGAAAACACTCTAGATAATGCAAGTCACACAGCAAGGTTTATTTCCAGCTAGCTAGGGTCCAAGTATCTGCCCGGCACAGCGAGTTTCAACAAGGACCCCGAGCCCTCAAAGCCAAGGGTTTATATAGCACTTTTTTAAAAAGATTTTTATTTATTTGACAGACTGAAATCACAAGTAGGCAGAGGCAGGCAGAGAGAGAGGAGGAAGCAGGCTCCCCGCTGAGCAGAGAGCCCGATGCGGGGCTTGATCCCAAGACCCGGCTCAAAACTGAGCGACAGTTAGAGGCTTAACCCACGGAGCCACCCAGGTGCCCCTATATAGCATTTTCAAGGCTCTTCTTCATAGCTACATACGTATCTTGCACCCCACTTTGACAGTTTTTGACTTGTTTTTAAGTCCCCTGGTGATGAAGTTCTAGAACCTAGGTGAGGTTTGGTGGGCTGAGGTCCGGAGCCGATGACCAAGAAAGAATTCTTGAGACCTCTTTGGTGCAAAATGGTGGTTTATTAAAGCACGGGACAGGACCCGTGGGCAGGAAGAGCTGCTGCCCGGGGTTGTGAGGGATGGCAGGTTATGTACCCTGCGGTTGGGGGAAGGTGAGGAGAAGGGAGGTTTCAGTGGAGTTTTCATATGCTAAAGAGGGCCTACAAGGTGCCAGGATGTCCCAGGCCTACCGGAGGCCTTGCCCTTGCTGCTGGATCAATGTTGTCTTTAGACCAGCCATTAACATTAAGATCATTGGGAGACTTTTTGGTGGGGTCTCACAATCCTGCTATCAATCGTCTTTGTTAGTGAGATTTAGGACATTTGTAAGCCAAGGGAGACTCCTATCTAGCAGGATTGTGAGCTCTGCAAGTTAACTATTTGCTTATTGTTCATGGCAGTCAGGGCTGCCTGAGGGATGCTACACTTATGGAGGGGAAAGGGTGAAGAGGGGGTGCAAGGCGCCAGCTTTTGCTTTGTCCTCAGCCAGCCTCCTGCTCCCTCATCACTGGCACCACCACCTAACCTCCCTGGTGGTATGTGATCATTTCTTAGGTTTTAGCTACTTTCTCTTATCTCAAGTTACGTGCGCCGTGTGGGTTTGTTAGGGACGCTCAGTAAAATGGCTTCCCGGCCTTCAGGATGGCCATTCTTATGCTAACCCACTCTTACAGTGCCAGGTGCCAGCTTTTGTTTTGCCAAGATGGCTGTACTTCTGCCAGGGCTAGACTCGAGGTGGGTACAGCCTTGTTTTTCTTGGCCTCCACACCTGGAGCTGGTTTCCGGGACTTGTTTTTAAGTCCCCTGGAGGAGGGGAGCAGGGACATTAAGGGTTAAACAACAAAGTTATTGTTGAACCTCAGTGGAAGCCTCTGGCTAAAATAAGAATATAACATAGGTCCTTACACCCTCTCCCTCGTCTGCACCTCCAGTCACTATACCCTGGTGCTTTCTGTCCCTAGCTGCTCTTGAGTCTGGCTTTTTGTCTGTCCCCTCCCTCCAGACCTTGCTCTGGCCCGCCCAGGCGGCCACCCTCTCGTTGCTCCAGCACTGACCTCGATTCTGGTTGCCCTGCCTGCATGCCTGTCCCGGGCCACCACTGTCCGCTTTGCAGGCCGTCCTGTGACTTTTGCTTGCCATTAGGATCCATCCCAAGCCCTGAGCCTGTCTCACCGGACACCCCCAGACCCCACCCACAAATGCTGTGACCTGGCCCTGCCTGCCCCTCCAGCCTCACCCCCAACCTGTGACCCACTTGCTTGCTTCCTCTAGCGATGGGGAGCTGCTTGTATTTCCTCAAACACACCCAGCTCCTTCTCCACTCGGGGGCCTGCTTTTTTTTTTGGCAGGGGCTGGTCGGGGGAGGCTCTGCTTCCTCTGTCAGTACAACAAGGACCTCTCCTCCCCTCCTCCCCCAGGCCTGGGGCGATGCCTCCCATGAGCCTCAGCATGACTTCCTGGGGAAGGCCCTCGAGGAGGTAGCTCCCCAGGCCTGCTTTGTCTTCCCCACACAGTGGGGCTTCTGGAGGGCCTGCGCTGCCCACAGTTCCCAAAGGGGACTTGGTGCTCCATCGAAGCTGAATCTGTTTCTTGCGTGTTTGTGAGCCGCGGCATCCCCGTGAGAGAGGAAGCTCCCGCCCTCCGTGAGCTGTGTTTGCCATCAGCGGTTTATCTGTTTAGTGTAAAAAGTAGCTGATGAATCATTTTTACTGCCAAATCTCCCCCCCCATCCCCACAAAGAGCATCTTGGAGGATGGTTTTCTATTTTCAATCAAGTTGTGTTGGTTTTCCTAACCAATTTCTTTTGCCCTCCTAGACTCCATCAGCTGTAATTTCCCGATGTTTGGAACTGTGAACCAGAGCGTAACTTTCCCTATAGCAAGCTCTGTACCCTTTACAGAGATTCTGTGGACAAAAAATAGGGATAAAGTCGTTGAATGGGAAGCAGGCTCTCCCGTCAGAGTTTTCCCACCTTTCATACGCAGAGTTCATTTAGACACCACATCAGGAAGCCTTACCATCTTCAACCTAACATATTCGGATGAGGCGGACTATAAACTGGATTCTTTGAGCAGTGGCGACACTTTGTTCACTCTGAAGGTGATTGGTGAGTATTCCATAAATTTATTCCATAAATTGGTTTAAAATGGCAACTGTCCCAACTATTTTAAGAGATGAACACAAATGAATGGTTTCTGAGAAGTAAGAGACTTGGATCTCTGAAGGTGATTGGTGAGTATTCCATAAATTTATTCCATAAGTTGATTTGTTTAAAATAGCAACTGTCCAACTATTTTAAGAGATGAACACAAATGAATGGTTTCTGAGAAGGAAGAGACTTGGATCTCTTAGGCTGTCAGGCACACCGGTGTCCGTGCCCTCGTCATCCTCTGAGTGAGGAGAGGGTGGGACGGAGATGGAGGCCAGCTGGGTGGAGCTGCTGCCAGCAGCATTGCTTGTCTTGCTGGGAGTATTCTGGAAAGGGATGTAGTGGCAGCAGTGAACTCAGAACTCTGAGCTCCACTGAGAGATGATGCTCTGGAAATTAGAGTGTGCACCTGCACCACACCCCAGGAGGTAGATTTTTGTCTCTCCTCTGTCACCGTACATGGGAATGTGAGATGGAGTCCTTGTTCCTGCACACTTCCCGTCATGCTTCCAGGTCGTTCTCCTTGTCATCTGTAGGCTCCTGGATACATCCCAACATTTCTGGGTCATTGGAAAGCCTGGCCCACTTTTGCTGTTTCTGATGTTCCTGCTGTCATAATTCTCAGTGATTATAATATTTAAATATATTGTTCTAATATCCTGGCTTCTGAGTCCCCGGTCTCCTCTCCTACGATGGTCTTGTCCTCCATCCACCGCCTCCGCTGCCTTTCCCCACAGATAGAACCTGGAAGTTGTCATTACCACTCATTCTGAGCCCTCCACTGTGTCAGGCCAGGTGTCCCCTGCTCTGCCAGTTCTGCTATCCCTTTACCTCGCGTGACCCCCTATCCTCTTTAGGCAGCCCGAGTGTGCTCACTCACTGGGCCAAGCATTGGAAGATTTGGTTAGTTTCCTTGCTCCTTTTAATTTTTTTAATTTAATATTTAAAAAAATTTTTTTTAAGATTTTATTTATTTATTTGACAGAGAGAGATCACAAGTAGACAGAGAGGCAGGCAGAGAGAGAGAGGAGGAAGCAGGCTCCCTGCTGAGCAGAGAGCCCAATGCAGGACTCGATCCCAGGACCCCGAGATCATGACCTGAGCCGAAGGCAGCGGCTCAACCCACTGAGCCACCCAGGCGCCCCTAATATTTAAAATTTTTTTTAATGATTTTACTTATTTATTTGGGAGAGAGAGTAGGGGCAGGAGCAGAGAGAGAGGGAGAAGCAGACCCCCTGCTGAGCAGGGAGCCTGACGTGGGGCTCGATCCCAGAACCCCAGGATCATGACTGGAGCCACCCAGGCACCCTTTTTAAATGGGCTGTACTCCTGTGGCCTGTGTGGTCAGGTCCAGTCCAGTGCGCTCCCTGTTTTGTGCTAACACACTGTGGCTGTAGAGAAACTCATTGCCCCACAGAGCCTCACACATGAAACGTCTGGTCACTTGCCTCAGTCAGATCCAGTATGTCCCCCAGTGTCCCAGCAATTATCCTTCCTCTCCTCAAGCCTCGTAGACCCTCTTCTCCAGACCCACTCCTCAGCTGAAGGCTTTGCATCTTGTTTCACTGAGGAAGAGAAGCACTTAGAGGAGAATTTCCACAGGCTGTCACCCTCAGCCTTCCTGCCTACCTGCCCTGAGCACCGGTACCCTGCTCACAGAGGTGTAGGCCCTCTGCTGTACTCCAAGTCCTCTTCCTGCCACTGCCCTTGGGGACATCGCCCTAGTCATTGCCCTTGCCCTGTTCCTGCAGCAGCGTCGTCCATGGACCCAACTGTCATCCGTAGTATGCCGTCAAACATTGACACCAGCGCCGGGAGCCCCCGGATGCCCCCGCCCCACCCCTCCAGCTACCACCCACTTGCCACTTGTTTGTAGAGAATTCCATGAAGGATTATCTGTGTTTGCTTTTTAACCCCTTTCCTTCTTTTTTTCCTTTTTCCCCACCCCAAACAGGCTTTCATCACCCCAGGCTTTCACCCGAACTCTTGATCTCATTAAAGAAACCAGTAATCCATTCGTGCTCTCCCCACCACATCTTTCTTGGCCACTCAGCAGCCTCTGACAGAGCGGATCCCTGTCTCTCCTGAAACACGACCTTCTGTGGGCATCCAGGATCCCACCCCGTTCTGGCATTCTGTTTGCTCACTAGCTGTTCCTTCCCGGTTTCCTTGGCTGGTTTGCTCGTCTTGCCCACCTGCAGGCCTTGGAGACCTGAAGGCCTGAGCCACCTTTCTCTACCTGCGCTCACACCCAGCTGGGTGAGCTCAGCCTGGCTTCAGGCTTTCAATATTATTTTGGCACTGATAACACAGATTGAGAGCTCTGACCCGGGGCCCCACTGACGTGTGTTTCGAACCGCTTCCTCTGGATTTCCACTTGGATGCCTGTCTGATGATCGTGAGCTCATCAACTTTCCCTTGAATCCCGTTCTTCCCCACGTCTTCCCCGCGCTTGGTTAATGGCAGCTCCTTCTTCCCAGTTGCTCAGGCTAAGCCTTGATGTCATCTTCAACACCATGTTTCTCTTCCTCTTTCTCTCGAACACCATGTTTATTCCACCAGGAAATTTGCTGGTTTTACAGCCTCTGACCACCTCTCGCCACTTCCTCCGGGGCTGAGCCAGGGCTCCTTCAACCTTGTCCGGAGGACTGCAGCGACCATCTAACTGGTCACCCGTTGCCCCTTAACAGGAGGCATTTTGTGTTATTTTCAGATTTAACTACATTTAATTTTTTTCCCGTTTTATTGAGGCATAATTGACCTGTTTCACTGTCTAAGTTTGAGGTATACAGCATAATGATTTGACTTACATGTATTATGACCACAGTTTATTTTTTAAAAAATGCAAGCAGCCAGAGTGATCTTAAAACAGAGGTCAAAGCATGTCATTCTTCAGCTTAGAAACTTCCAGTGGCCCCATCTCAGTCGGAGCTAAAACTAAGATCTGTAGTGCAAGGCCGTATGAGATCCGGCATCCCTGATCACCTCTTTCTGTTCTTAGGCATCCTAGTGTTGCCTTTGACTTTGGCGACCTTTTCTGTGCTGCCCCTCAGCATTGCCAGCTCAACCCGTACCCATCTCGGCCCTCTATGGGGTCCCAGGTTCACTGTTTTCTCCTAGAAGTGGATGTCATTCTAGCCTTACCTCCTCTATGCCAGAGGCATTCTAGAAAGATCCATCTGGTAGCAAAGTGTCTAAGATGGCTTGCAGGGAAGGGAGAAGAGGCAGAAAGTCCAGTGTAGAAGTTCAAGTCTGAGCGCTCCAAGTCCTGTCTGAGGCAGTGTCCGTGGAATGGGAGGGGGTGAGGAGCTGGTGGAGTAGCTATTCTTCACAAGTTCACCTGCCTGGTCTGTTGGAGACACTAGGAAGAGGAGAGAATTTCTCTCCTGTTATCATTGTAGCCCTAGAACTCAGGTACTAGGTGTTCAGTAAATATTTATTATAGGAATGAAAGCAATTGAACCAGGTGACTGGGAGGTGGGAGGGGGGGTTGACAGAAATGGGGGCTTTCAGGCTGGGTGGCTGGTTTGTCCAGAAGACGATTAACTCCATTTAGAAGAGTGAGGCTTGTTAAGGTGTGGAGGCATCCCATTAGGAAAACCAGTGCATGCCTTCAGAGAAGCAGAATTTATAAAATATGCAGGTTGGGGATCTGGCTATTTATAGAGCCAGCAACTAAAAAGATTGATTTCGTATTTAGATAACAATGGAAAACATTTGAAAAGCCCTTTCATAAGAGTTTGTAAAACTGCGCTCAGACTTTTAGATATGTTTAACTTTTTAAACTTGATGAAAGCGTTAAGAATAATTTGATTTTTAAAATTCCACGGTCATTCAACTAAGGTGCATGATTTCAGGAGTCAGCCCAACTGAATAGCCCTTAGGAAGCCTCGTTAGCAAAGACCTGCAGAGCCCGAGAGAGGTGAGTGTTGATCAGGAGGCAGTGATGTGGGCAGCGTAAAGGGTGTGACCTCAAGTCCTGGCTCGAGAGTCTGGCTTTTAGCCTGTGACACTGAGGAGCCACTGGATCTGATCCTGGAGCAAAGAAATGACTTGATGAACTCTATTTTCAGATGATTAATCAGATGGTAGGTATTGACAGTGGGTTAGAGAAGGGGGACACCAGGTTGGAAGTGACTGTGATCTTCTAGGGAGACAGGTGTTGCTGGTAGATGTTGGGAAAGGAAAGAAAGAGAAGATGCTTCTAAGAAAGAGTCAAGCGAACTTAGATTTGGGTTATAAAAAGATAAGATGACTCAGGATTTCACACCTGAATGACAAAATGATTGGTCATACCTTTTTTTTTTTTTTTTATTTTTTGAAATGAGGAAGGCCTACTTCCTTCAGGGTATGTTAGTTAATACCTAAGTGACTTGATGATCTTCCGGAGACACCAGACCTATTGGGAGATTTTCAGAAAGGATATTTTCGGCAGGGGGATTTCCTGGCACCCCCTCAATTCAGGCCATCCACTTCCTTGTGTGTAAGTTCGTATTTGGCTTCCTTCTTCCCTCAAAATCCCCTTCAAATTTCCACCACCAGTGTTTATTAGTGCTTTCTCTTGTTAGCTGCATTGAAGGCGGTAATGGTCATATAAGTAGAATTAACTACTCGATCCTTAAACGATCTGAAGTGGTGTGACCTTTTACTAAAGTTAAGAGAAATACACAAAGAGCATCAGATCTGTAGAAGCGGTTCTCCATCTTACAGAGCAGGGCACTGGATTCCTGCATTGTAAATGGACCGAGTTGTCTTAAGGATGAAAGGGGTATGTTTCCTGTCAGTTTCATGCTGCTTGAGGTCCAGATGTAACTCCTACTTGTTCGCTGTGGCCTTGGGAAGTCCGGTGGGCAGTGAGAGAAGCTGAGGAGTCTCAGCAGAGATCTGAGCTGTGGGAGACCTGAGGAGGGTTTGCATCCTTTCCTGTGAGCGGGACTGGCTCTTCCAGCGGCCATGCTGTGGCGAGACCACCAGAAAGAGCTTTTGGATGGTTCCATGCGCTCTAACAACACACAAAATTACACCAGCTCTCCCATGTGGGCCCTTTCAAATTCTCTTCATACTCCAGTAGACCTTTCCAATCTTTCAGAGTATTACGTTCCATTTCATAGGTGAAAATGAGACCGATTTAACCAAGGGCTTCCTTCTGCATCTGTAGAACAAGGGGCCTGGGCTGGTTGGTTTCTTGAACATGTTCCCGCTACCACAGGAGCCATGGGCCAAGGTCACACAGCCAGCCGGAGCGGAAGCGCACACCACCCAGCTCCTGGTTGTGTAATGCACGCCCGTGGAGGGGGTGCTCACCTTCCCGCCGTGTGCTCTGTTACAGCTGATGTGACCATGCCAGGCAGTGCATGGTAGTCCCCATGTCAGCTGTTACCATGTCACCTCTTGTGATCCTCATCCCCATCGTGAAGGGGAGGCGCTGCTGGTTTCCCTGTTGTGCAGGAGAGGAGACCTAGCCACAGAGATTCAGTACCTTGGCCAAGGGCACGTGGCTCTTCCTGGCAGCGCTGCAGTATGAACCCAGGCAGTCAGGCTCTTAGCCACCTCACCCTTCCTTTTCGGAGGGGAGCCAATGAAGTTTACCTTTGAGACAGTGGAGAGAATCCCTCCCCTCTGTCCAGTGTCCACTCTCCTCACTGAGGAGCCACCTCTGAGCCTTGTGTTGGGTCAGGCGCCGTTGGTAAGAGCTGAGGCGTGTTGAGTCCTTACCTTCCACAGACATACAGCTGAAGGGGGCTTATGAGGTGCCACTGTTGAGTTCACAAAACACTAGACGCTGGCTGAGTCAGATCACTACACGAGAATCTGGGACAGAACGCTCGGAGCACCCACATCAGCATCCTTGGTTGGGGGGGGGGGAGCCCAGGAATCTGTATT
The DNA here is from genome assembly GCF_011764305.1 of Mustela putorius furo. Lineage (NCBI taxonomy): Eukaryota > Metazoa > Chordata > Mammalia > Carnivora > Mustelidae > Mustela > Mustela putorius. Next base: position 5,326,202 of record NW_025421424.1, read on the forward strand.
TTAATACACACCCCTGGTGACTTCTCATGCCCACTGAGAGTTGAGAAATGCTTCTGTGGAACATTTCCAGGGAACTAGAAAGCTCAGTTTCAGGCCCAGCTTAGTCACAGAGGGAGGCATAGGTACGTGCAGAGTGTAGAACAATCAGTTCTGATTCTTAAGTACACAAAGATACTTGGGGCCTCAGGAAGGTGCTTCCTGGGGCTGCTGTGGGCGTGTGGTAGGCAGGAAGGACCGGAGGAGGCTTAGAGAGGAGGGCTCCGGCTGGCTAACTTGGAGTCAATGATAGCAGCTCTTACTCTTTTAAAAGCTATTGGTCTGTGGCTTACAATTTAATCTGGAGAAAGATGTCCATTGCTTGCTGTCAGGCAACACATAACAAGTTATGTGAACTAGATTAAATCCAACAGCTGAAGAAGTCCCAAGCAGAAGGGGAAGTCATGGGTGACTCAGGTCTCTAACCGGGTGTGTTACTTAACTGAGCATGAAAGAAGTCTGGAGAAGATGAGGGGAAAGAGGAATTGAATATTTTCCATTTTTAGATTTTTTTTAAAAAAGACTTTACTTGGGGCGCCTGGGTGGCTCAGTGGGTTAAAGCCTCTGCCTTCGGCTCAGGTCATGATCTCAGGGTTCTGGGATCGAGTCCCACATCGGGCTCTCTGCTCAGCAGCGAGCCTGCTTCCTCCTCTCTCTCTCTCTGCCTTCCTCTCTGCCTACTTGTGATCTCTCTCTGTCAAATAAATAAATAAAATCTTTAAAAAAAAAAAAAAAAAAAAAAAAAAAAAAAAAGACTTTACTTATTTATTTGACAGAGAGAGCATAGGCAGGCAAAGCAGCTGGCTGAGGGAAAGGGAGAAGCAGGATCCACGCTGAGCAGAGAGCCTGACGTGGGGCTCGATCCCAGGACCCTGAGTTCATGACCTGAGCCGAAGGCAGATGCTTAACAACTGAGCTATCCAGGTGCCCCCGTTTTGAGATTATTTTAGATGAATAATTAGATTGTAAGCATTCCTTTGCCTTAGAAAATACCGTTTTAAATAGCAGCATGGTATTCTGTCATCTTGAAGAATGTTACTTTGCTCTAATTGGCTTTTCCATAGATGTTCATAAAGCATTGAAATTTTATTATCCAAATGCTACCATGACCATTTTCTGGAGAGTCCGTATATTTATACATGTTTTCTCCAATTTCTTATGGTGAGTTGTTGGGGCAAGGTAGAGATGCAAGAAGGCCTATGAACGAATAAATACACGGACGTCTAATGGGATAAGCTAGCGTTATGGTTCTTAACCCTTCCTTGCAGGTTTGGGCTGCTGTAGCCAGTCGGGGGCACCTGTAGAGAAAGACTGGGCCTGAGGCCTCCAGACTGACAGGTCTGTGGCAGGTGCCATCCCCCACTCTGCCTATTAGCAGGACCTGCTCACGGCACGGCTCCACGCATGCTTTGCAAACACTGTAAGTTAGATATCTTTTGGAATTAAACATTTTTAGATTGTAGAATAATACGAACTGTTTCCTCTATATATGTTAGGAAGCACCCCATTTAGTTTTGGGTACCACCTTATACTCAAATACAAGAACATTTTTAGTACAACAGGGTAGTGAATACTTGAAGTAAGTGAGAAAAATATGGAGCGCCTGGCTGGCTCAGTTGGAAAAGCATGCAACTCTTGATCTCAGGGTCACAAGTTCAAGCCCCACACTGGGTATAGAGCTTACTTAAAAAATAAATAAATAAATAGGGGCACCTGGGTGGCTCAGTCAGTTGAACATCTGCCTTCTGCTCAGGTCATGATTCCAGGGTCCTGGGATCGAGCCCCTGCATCGGGCTCCCTGCTCGACAGAGAGCCTGCTTCTCCCTCCCCCTCTGCCTGCTGCTCTGTCTACTTGTGCTCTTTCCCTAGCTCTCTGTCAAATAAGGAAATAAAATCTTTACATAAATAAATAAATAAAAATAAAAAAGAAGTAAGTGAAAAGAAATAAAAACTGTTAAATCCTCATGTCAGCTCAGACGAGGATTTGCAGCTACCTGACTTTGCTGCTATTCTGTGGAAACTTGTGTCTTCCTGCATGGAGGATAAGGGATTTAGTGCCTGTGTATATTCTGAATTTGAGCAGGAAGATCTGACCCAGAAGAAGAGGGAATTCTGTCCCTTGAGTGCTCAAGGAGGGGGTCTGTTTGTCTTTTCTAGCTCATGAGGAAGCTGGGAGCTCTTCATCTCTTCATAGATGATGAGCCTAAATGTTCCTCTTTCCTATACTAAATATTACCTTTCTTTTCTCCAGATCCTCTTCCGTCTCCAACACTAAATTGCACCTTGGCTGCTGAAGACATTACGGTCAATTGCAGGATCCCAGAATCTTACAGTTTCACACAACTTTTAAACTATTCATGGAACTGCTTTCCGGCACTGTGTAAAAATGGCTCGAATATGTCTGAAGTGGTGATTAAGAGGAACAATGATCTCTCGCAGGAAATACGCTGTACTGTTAACAGTCCGTTGTCCAAACAGACATCCTTGCTTGTCTTAGCAACCTGTGTCCCAGCTGGTGAGTAAACAACCCACTGTGTCATGGCAGAGATACTCTACGGGGGCGGGAGGGTTTGGGGGGTGATGCATCCAGGGATCCCAGGTGGCTCGGGAGTTTCAAACCAGACATGCTCACCTGTGTTTCATGTCTGAAATGTAAGATGAAGAATGGTTTCCATGGACCTTGCATTATAGACATGCAGCTGCCATTTCTCAGCCTCTGCTGGGCCAAGCACTGTTCTGATCAGTTCATGAAGTCAGTCCTCCCCCAGATGCAGGAGTTGGGTACCAGCCATTATCTTTATTTTATGGGGAGGAACCTGGACGCGGGGAGTTCAGCGTGGTTGCCTCAGATCACAGATAGTGAGGGGTACAGCCTGGTTTTGAAGTCAGACCATCGGGCTCTGGAGCTCCTCAGGAACTGTTCACAGCAGTACTCAGTAATGTTCTTGATAACCATCGTGTTCTTGAAGGCTGCCGTGTGCCGCAAGAATGTGCACCTGGTACCTTATCTCGGTTGCTCCCTGGATGGGGTGACAATCTGTCTTGGCTGTGGCCCTTTTATTTTGTTCAACTCTGGTGTATCTTTGTAATTTGCAATTTTTATTAGCAGGTTTTTTTTTTTTTTTTTTTACATTATATTCCCAGTTTACAGACAAAAGGATCGGTAATTTGAAAGTCGGTCATTAGAACATAAAAAAAGAGGTGAAAATAGTGAACACTATGATGCAGAACAATATCATCCTTGTAAATAGTGAAGAGGACTCTGTGAGTTCCCTTGGGCAGTGATGGGGTGATTCTGTGAATCCATTTTTTCTGAACAGGCAACTGAAGCAGAAAAAAGCAGGTAGTCAATGTCATCAATATAAAAAAACCTTGAATTATATTTGATTAGTGAGCCCTTCTCCCTGAGTTGCCCATGTACGTCCTTCTTGAAAATTTTCTTTCCTCTCTCCTTTTCTTAGTAGGTTCCATACCCAGAGTGGAGCCCAACATGGGGCTTGAACTCTGAGGTCAAGACCTAAGCTGCGATCCGAAGTCAGACACTTAACCAGCTGAGCCACTCAGGCACCCCAAAAATTTTCAAATAATGACATGGAGGCATTAAGTTCATTATATCATTTTCAGACTAAGCCGTGTGAACTCCTGGGTAAAGCAAACAAATACTTCCAGATGAAGTACAAAATGAGTTCCAGTTCTTAACCTATGGTTTTGATCCCCAAAGGCAGAGAAAAAAACCAGACCCACAGAGGTGCCAGTCAGGACGGCACCCTTTGTGCAAGTCACACAATTGTCCAGAAGATTTGAAAGCCAGCTGCAAAGTCCACGACAATTGTTCTGCATGGAGCAGACATGTCTTTAGTAATTCCACTTACTGGGTGTTACATAATATCCAAGGTATGGAAATGCAATTTGATGCTAGCAGATAGTTGCCTTATTGTGGGAACAAAAATCAAAAGCAGTGTGCTTTTTTGGCTTAGGGGTGTGTGTGTGTGTGTGTGTGTGTGTGTGTGTGTATGAGAGAGAGAGAGAGAGAGATGCCCATAACCAACAAAAGAAAGAAGGTATTGCCTGCAGAATAAACCAGATGGTTGAAATCTTGAAAAGCTTCTTGTGCCCCAAGCATTTTGCCCTTGCATAGGTTTTCACTTAACCTTTACCCTTGGAATTGAGTGTCCAAGTAAGATGCCCTTTCCTATGGATACCTTGAGAAAAGATCATCATGATCTCATCCCTCTTCTTGATGATAGAGGTGGTTAATTTGCAAACAGACTCTCTTGGTTATACAATAATGGTGATCCATCTTTCTTTTACATCACCCTCCAAACTAATAGTTCACATTGCATTATAGACTTTGAAAGTTTGAGAAACAGTGCTAGGTAATTCCAGGTCATTTAAATCCTGGAGTAGTGCTGAGGCATCTGGGTGGCTCAGTGGGTTGAGGGTCTACCTTTATCTCAGGTCATGATTCCAAGAGTCCTGGGATTGAGTCCCACATCAGGCTCCCTGGTCAGCAAGGAATGTGCTTCTCCCTTTCTCTGCCTGCCCCTCTGCCTACTTGGGCTCTCTTTCTGTCAAATAAACAAATAAAATCTTTTTTTTTCTTTAAGATTTTATTTGTTTATTTGACAGAGATCACAAGTAGGCAGAGGGGCAGGCAGAGAGAGAGAGGAGGAAGCAGGCTCCCTGCTGAGCAGAGAGCCCAATGTTGGACTCAATCCCAGGACCCTGGGATCATGACCTGAGCCGAAGACAGAGGCTTTAACCCACCTGACCACCCACGCACCCCTAAATAAATAAAATCTTTAAAAATAAATAAATCCTAGAGTAGTCCTGACATAGGAGATATATAACTGGGGACCCACTAAGCTAGTGTTGGAGGACGTTTTTCTTCCCTGCATCTGGGGCCCAAATTTAATGATCGTAATGGTTCTTCTTGACAATAAATTGTCTAGGATCTCTTTTCTTCCCAATATGATTTTTGAATACTTTCTGTAGAGTTGCATGCATCAGAACAGATAAATTTTTGTGGGTATAGTGGTTAAAATCTAGGTGTTACTTTTTTAAGTGCTGATTTTTTTTTTTTTATTCCAGACTTTTCCTATTTTATCAGTGAAACATTGTAACTCACATGGACCAGCCTACTGCCCTCTGGCAGGCCCTCCCCAATAATCATCTTGTTGGCTGCCCACTATCACCATTCCAGACTGCCCCACAGGAGTCACTTACCTTATAAGAAGATGTTTACCTTTTAAGAGTGAGGAAACAAGTTCTACTAGCTGGAGCGGCTTCCCCAAGTTCAATTATGTAGTGGCGATACAATTAGAATTTAGGTCTTTGAATCCTGGAGCCTTTTATCTTCCCCATTACATCATCCTGATTCTGTATGTCTTAAAATAAGTCAAATTAAGGAATAGATTTTGGCTCACGCACAGGACTTGGCTGCCAGAAAACCGTACCATTGGAATGATAGTATGGACTATGGGGGTGTTCTGTAGGACCAGGGATCAGGTTTTTTAATAAATAAATTATAAGGGGAAGAAAGAGAGAGGCGAGGGGGAGCTTAGAATGTCAAGAGATTTAAGAAGCCTATAATTAATTGCAATGTATGGACCTTGTTTGAACCTGATTCAAACAAACAAAAAAAAAGTGAAAAAATAGGAGAGATTTAAGTGGTGACCGCATATTTGATTGTATCAAGGCCTTAGTTTTTTTTAGCTATGATAATGGCATGGTTATGCTTTATAGATAATCCTTATCTTTTGGAAACATATACCAAAATGGGTATGGCTTAAAAATGGTGCTCTCTGGACTCAAACAGGGGCTCACTTCTCTACTTACCTTGAAGCAAGTGGGAGGGAGAGGAGAGAGCACAGTCCTTCCCTTTAAAGAGCCACCCAGTGTGGCATGCATCACTTCCAGGGCCAGCAGCTTGGCCAGACTGAGTTCATGGCCACAGCCCCTGGGGGAGATGGGGAAGTGTCCTCCTTACCTGCCGGCTGGCCGGGCATGCGCCGACTTAAAACACAGGGGTTCTCTTCCCAAAGGAAAATGGGGAGTTGGGTATGGGGACCAATAGATGAATCTAACTTGTACTGTTTTATTTTATTTTTAAAGATGTATTTATTTATTTTAGAGAGAAAACATGTGTGAGTTGGGGAGGGGCAAAGGGAGAAGGAGAGAGAACATCTCAAGCAGACTTTGCTCTGAGTGCAGAGCCTGATGCGGGGCTCGATTTCACGACCCATGAGATGATGGCCTGAGCCAAAACCAAGAGCTGGATGCGTAATCGACTGAGCCACCCAGGTGCCCTAACTTGTACCATTTTAAAACTTAAACGAAATAGGAAAAACGTAAAGACTGATAAAAGTAGCAATTTGTAAACAGAGGGTCTCGCATTTTTGCACCTCGCCGGTCAGTTCGTGTACTCCCTGGGGTATGTGCACCTAATTTAGAAGCTCTGGGTCTCAGCCAGAGGTTATGGTGTCTCAGAAGGCTGTAAAGGCAGCAGATTGGGAGCAGTGGCTCAGGTTGGGGTACGTGTTGGAAATACAGCCACAAGGACTTCCTAATGGTTTGAGTAGGGGAGAAGGGTCCCAAATAAGAAATGTGCAGATGACCCCCAGATTTCTGGCTCAAGCCACTGGATGAACAGTGTCATGGTTTCCTGAGACTGGAAAGCAGGGCAGCAGGTGTGTGGGGGACGTGAGAAGTTTGGTTTGGGACACGTTCGAGATGCCTGTTAGATTTCAAGTGGAGACCTCAGGTAAGGCGTTTTGATTTGAGTCTAGGTCGCTGGGGAGTCATTAGCACGGGAGAAGGAAGTATGGGCAGATTCAGTGTACAGTCGGCATTTAAAGCCGTGGGACTAGGTGAGCAGATAAGACAGAGTGGTGGACTGGGACTGAGTCTCAGGGACTCCAGCATTTCGAGGCTGTTGAGAGGACAAGTGTCCCACAGAGGGGACAGAGATGGACCTCCCAGGAGGCAGGAAGAAAACTCCAGCAAGGTGACCTCTCAATCAGGAGCCACGTGAAGCGGGGGGAGCAGCAGACGCCGAGGAAGAACAGACTGAAGAACTTGTGTTACTGTTTTGTCATCTCCCCTGAATATCTGCTGTCCCAGAGTGGGTGTGGCATATGGCATCATCCGTGGGAGAAAGGTTTTTGGAAGGGACTGGATCAAGTACCATTAGACTCAGCGGTTTAAAAATAATACTCTTAAAAATATTGGTGGCTTGAAAATGAAGATGGCTTTTTTCACATTAGAATCTGTATCTATCTATATCTATCTATCTATCTATCTATCTATCTACTAGGGGTGTGTGTGTGTGTGTGTGTGTGTGTACATACATACATACATATCCAAAGTAGGCAGTCCTGGACGTATTGCCGCTCGATAAAGTTGTCAGAGACCCAGCAGCAGCCTGGCTCCTCCCGTCTTGCCCACTGGTTCAGGCAGGAGGATCCAGAAAGGGGAGACTTTGGAGAGATCCACACAGCCCTCCCTATAGCTCAGTGCCCAGCACATGGTCAAACTCAGTTGCAAGAAAGGCTGAGGAACTAATCTGTGAGTGGAGTGATAGCATGCCCAGCCGAAAATCTGAATTCTGTCACCAAAGAGCGGGGGAAGGATAGGGGGCATTACAGGGAGGTAACTAGCAGTTTCTGGTTGGGGGTCTCTCAGATCAAACAGGTGGGTGACTTTCTGTTTGTTCTAACCCAAGTGTGTTCTGAATAAGAGGAAAGGGTGTGTATTCACATTCTCATTCTCATTTATTCATTCACTTTCTCTCTCCCCTCCCCAGCCTCTCCCTTCTCTCTTAACCCTCAGTGGTTGCTGTTAGTGACCCCAGCCTTCCCTTAGCAGTGCCCTGGGATCGTTTTGCCATATGCTTAAGTATTCTGCCTTTGGATTTTTAGCAGCTGGATGGAGTCCACATTGTAAATATGTCCTGCCTTTCTGCTGAGGACACATAGGTTGTTTTAGCTTTTTTTTTTTTTTTTTTTTTTTAAGGGTTATTTATTAGACAGAGAGAGATCACAAGTAGGCAGAGAGGCAGGCAGAGAGAGAGGGGGAAGCAGGCTCCCTGCTGAGCAGAGAGCCCAATGGGACTCTGGGATCCCAGACCCTAGGATCATGACCTGAGCCGAAGGCAGAGGCTTAACCCATTGAGCCACCCACGCGCCCTGTGTTACCTTTTTGATATTGTCAGGAAAGCTGCGGTAAACATCTTTGTGCCTTTTCTGGAGGGAGGGGAAGAGCACATCACTGATCGTTTCTGTAGAAATGGACTTTCAGGGTCAAAGGATGTCAGTAGCGATACCAAGAGCATGTTCTCATTAGGTTGATGGTGATAGGTAATAGCTGTTCTCAAGGATCTTAACTCAACTGATGCTCCCAGCTGCCCTCTGAGACAGGTGTACGTATCACTCCCATTTAGCCACCCCTGGAGGAAACCGAGGCAGCAAGAGGTTTGCAGCACGCTCCGACTCTTATAATGGTTCGGTGAAACTGTGGGCACACTGTGTAGCTGCTTTACGATGGACGTTTTTACAGAGCCCTTGTTACGCACTGCCACCACAGTGCCCTACCAGACACGTGTTGCTAAGTTAAGCTTCCACAGACAGTGTGGGCTAGCTGGAAACAACACTTCTAGTGGAATGTTTGCATCTTTTAATAAATAGCACTGGGCTTGCTATGTATCAACCGTATAGGGGTAAGTTTATTTATAAATACTGTTGGATCTCTTGATCTACAGTAGTCGTGTGTCATAAAGTCACCGTGAATACGCAATTAGTGAATACTGAATGTTGCTTCTGGGAAATGCAGGGTTAGGTTCCTGCAAGCTTCTGGTCAACATTTTTGGCAAGAAATCAGTAAACAACCTTGTTTTGTGTGCGTTTCGATTTAAAGACACCTTATTATAGATGTGTTGTTGATTCACGAACATTGGACTCTCGGCCAACAGCGCCATGACTTAATGCCTAGATGAAGCATATCTAACAAAAACATATATTTTCTCTGAAAGGAATATCTCAGCCTTCTTCCACTTAGGAATGCTACACAGCACTTTGGCGCCGTGTTCCGGGCTGTTTTAGACAATTAGCCAACAAAAAGCATGAACGTATGAAAAATGTGGCCGTACACAGACCAGGAATAGGACACTTACTTACCTTAGAGGAGAGGACTGAAGAAGGTGGAGTGTTGCCTGGTTCAGCCTCAGTGGGGACATGTCCACCTAGCAATCGGGTTTTTTGCCGTCCTGCCGCATGTGTCCCCCAGGGACCATGAACATGCTATGGCATGGACGTGGGGAGGACACATACATCTTAGCAAGTAGGCGGATTGTAGATATGGAATCTGCAAATAAGAAGAATCCCCTGGACTCTATTTTTTTTTTTTTTTAAAGATTTTTTATTTGTTGATTTGACAGACAGAGATCACAAGCAGACAGAGAGGCAGGCAGAGAGAGAGGGAAGCAGGATCCCTGCTGAGCAGAGAGCCCGATGCGGGACTCGATCCCAGGACCCTGAGATCATGACCTGAGCCGAAGGCAGCGGCTTAACCCACTGAGCCACCCAGGCGCCCCCCTGGACTCTATTTTGATCAGTCTGGCTAATTCTATTTCCTTCTTTCTTATCAGCTTCCTTTATTTTTATTTTTATTTTTATTTTTTTTACAGAGCATTCAAGGAACAGGTTTGCAATTATACCAGCAGTAATCATACCCCTAGCAGGAGTAATTTTTTTGGTTTTTCAAAAGAGGTATGTATACTTTCTTTCAAAAAAATCCGCTTCAACCTCGAATTGGTTTTTCAAAGGCCAGAAAGTCAATAGTTTAGAGACTAAAGCAAAGTTTGAAATTTTAGGCATTTGGAAAGAAACCAAGGCTTCTGGCATCCAAAGTTGCTGGGTCCACCAGGTTTGCCAAGATTTTGCATGGTCTTGGGGGGAAGGAATCCTCAGACCATTAGGAGGCTTTATAGATGTGGGAACCCCGCTGGATATTCCCCAGCCTCCTTCTGCTTGTGGTCTGTGTCAACATGTATTATATCTCTGGTCTCCAAGCTAGATTTTGCACAAGACCCCTTGCTCTTGGCTGCCAGGGTTTTACTTTCCATTCTTCTAGCCCAGAAGGGGGTCCCGGGGAGGAGGAAGCTGTTGTTGGGGTTGGGTGACTTGGAGTGGGTCCTAAAGGCCTGGTATTACTTGCACTGCCTTCCTGAGCCATCCTGGGTCCCCTAGACATGTGGGCCAGCACCGAAGGCAGCCCATGTGCCCTGGAGAACGGGTGGGCTGTTCCCCCATCCTGTTCTTCTCCACATCTGCTTTCTCAAAAGGGCTCTTGGCAAGGCTGATTTGTTACTCCCACAGGGAATGCAGAAGAGTCCCCTTTCAGCCACGTGATGGCATGTGGGTCCCACGTCATTTCACATGCATGTCTTGGACCAACTTAGATTTTATGTTCCCCTAGACCTGCGCTGCTCAGTACCGTAGGCACTGGCCACGTGGAGTGGTCTAAATATAAAAGCAATTCATTAAATTGAATATAAAATTTCTTTCCTCATTTGAACTGTCTACATGTAAAGTGCTCGGTAGCCACACAGAGCTAGCGGCTACCGTGGTGGGACGGACCAGACAGAGAAAAATTCCATCATCGCAGAAAGTTCTGTCCGCCAGTGCTGTCCAGGATAACCTAACAGGTTATCCTGTTAACCTCCGTCTCCTGTCCCCGGAGAACTGGACCAAGGATTGGGTTCACTTTGGGAGCCAGGATCAGACCTGGGCCTGTATCACAAGCCAAAGCTAGGATCCACACAGTCAACAGCAGCAATGTGGCTAAACTACTGTTGGTACCTGGCCACTAACATGTCATATCCCAGGGATACTGTTTCCATATTAAAGGTTGCATATACCACGAGGATCCCTAGGTGGTAGATTATGAGTCAGTCGACTCTCCTCTAAATAAGATATAAAAATCAGCTGAAGAAAGTTTTGAGGTTTCATTACCAATGAGTAAAATATTTAGGGAGCTCAAATGTTCTTGTAAAGAATTATTTTTAATCCCCAAATAACAGTATCATTGTTCATCAGCTCCATAACAGATGGGTTCCCAGAAACCAAAATCATTATCCACTCAGAGTTCTTGTGCATCTATCATCAGAATACCTGAACCAAAAAAGAAGGTGTACTCAGTGCCCATATAATTCCAAAGCAGTCAGGTGATTTAACTTTTTTAAAAAGTTCATCCAGTGGTGAAGAAATTAATTACTCCCATGGTCAGTACCCGTAGCACCTTATAACCTGAAAAAAAAATTATCTTGAAAAATATCCTTACTTCAGCTGGCTTCACCACCCTAAAGCCATAACTTGGGAAAGGCTGAGGCATTTGGCATGGAGCCTTCTGAGGGGGATGGCGGTGAGTTGTAGTTGACAGACACCGGGACGAGTTCAGTCAGGCTTGTGGACTAGGCTGCTGGACCACCAGCCTGGCTCCAGATGAGGGCTGATGCCTTTTATGGGAGGACACTGATGTGTACGTGTATGGAAGCCACATCTTAACATCCAAAATGGCGCTGTCCAAAATGGTAAGCCATGAGCCAGTCATTGAACCTGGGAAACATGGGAGTCCAAAAACACATGCTGCAAATGTAAAATGCACACCGACTTTTTAAGACGAATTTGGAAAGGGCTGCAAAATATCTCATTAGTAATGTTTATTTTGATTACACGTTAAAATGATAATATTCATGACATGTTTTAAAAAAGTTATAGTGTCAAAATTAAACAACCTTAATTTCAAAATTAGAACATTTTGAAAATGAATTTCACCCTGTTCTTTTCACTTTGTAATACGACTGCTAAAATTGTTAAATGACCTGGGTGGCTCACATATTCCTGGGCAGTGCTGACCCACACCATCCGAGCCTGCCCTATGTCTTTAGCTTTGTGCATGGGCTGCCATAGACATATCCATTTTTGTTAGCAGTGTTTGCATTTATTTTCCTATCATGTGAGGAGCCGTCTTGGAACACGCCCCTGGACCCCCTCTGCAGTTAGTTTGGCTTCAGCATTTGGAAGGGTGGGAAGACCAGCTCAACAGGGCTTTGATATAGAGTGCTTCAGAATCAGGTCTCCGTCAGGCACACAGGAACTGCAGCGTTCAGCTTTGCTTTTCAGTCCTTTAACTGAGTTGAAAATGTCTTCATTTGTAGGTGTTCTGAAATATGGCAGAGATACAGAGAGAACTGAGTAAGTACCCCGTAGACTGTGCAGTGGGTAAATTAGGTATCATGCAGCAGAGCCAGAACAGGCCTGATGTGGGCCACCTCTTCCTTGAGGACCATGTGTATCTGTCACTTGTCTTGAATGGTAGTAAGTGACATCCGTGCTGGGCTCAGCAGTTTCCGGGTGTCACCTCCTCCCGCCCTCGCAGTGGGTTTTGCACAGGGGTATCGTGACCACTTGCTCCGAGACAGTGACTATGAGAAGTCAGGGCCCATTGCTAAGACGTCATCGAGCTGGGTCAAATCAGGGTCTTCAGACTCGGAGGGTTATCCTGTTAGCCTCCGTCTCCTGTCCCCGGAGAACTGGACCAAGGATTGGGTTCACTTTGGGAGCCAGGATCAGACCTGGGCCTGTATCACAAGCCAAAGCTAGGATCCACACAGTCAACAGCAGCAATGTGGCTAAACTCCCCTATGGAGGCTCCAGAAGGACCCCGGTCCCCTGCCAGGTCCTTGGCAGTCGGGAGGCAGGAGCCCAGGAGCTGGGCTTTAGGGGGTGGCGGGAAGAATAAAGGGACTCAGGGCTGTGAGGCAGGATAGGGAGTGACGAGTCACCCTCTTTGGGACAGCAAATGTCGGTGAGAAGAGGGAGCTAGTGCTGGACTGGCAGGCTGGGCCAAGCCAAGATACTGAGAGAGTTGCCAAGAGGTCTGTGTCGTTTTTTTCTGGGAAACCACTGAGGGTTTCTGAGCAGAGCTATGTGTCAGACAGAGCTTAGGGGGCGTTAGTAGACAAGAGGCCGGAGATGGGGACACGGGCTGCTGGACAAATGGAAGAGTGCAGCCAAGCAGAGAAAGCCCGAGTCATGGTCGCCCTGGCAGGGCTGCCATGGGGGGCCGGCTGCGGGAGGAGGTGTGGCCGTCTGCGGGAGGAGGTGTGGCCGTCATAGTGACGAACATTCCAGCTAAGCAGGCAGGCTGCCCGGGCCGGGGGTGCGAGTTCCCTGCCAGCTCATCTCTCCCGGGCCTTGAACAAGTCACGTCAACCCTCTGTGCCTCAGTTGTCTTCTGTGGAAGAAGGGCGTAACAAGAGGAGAGGGGTAGTAGTGTGGGTGATAACATAGAAGTAGCAGCATGCACAAACACGTTAAGAAAAATACAACGCTTAGAAGAGTGACTGGCTTGGAGGGGAGCTTAATCAATGTTACCACGCTAGGATGATTGTGAATATTATTATTATCCCGGAAATAAGCCAGAAGTGGCAGGGATTCTGACGCTTGGTGCCCAGGCGGGGCTCTGGGTTGGGAAGCCGGGTCTGTGCTATGACACGCCGAGTGTGGGCTTCTGGCGCATTACACGGGTCCCGAGGTCTGGTGCACAATTGCAGAAGTGGCTTCCGGGGCTGCGGCTGGAGCTCCAGCTTGGGGTGCACCTTCATTAGTAACCGATGGCCTGAGCGTCTGAGGTCACCAAGAAAGACAAGTCCTTGGGTGACAGGCTGAGTGGAGGAGCTGGGCTGGGTCGTGAGTCAGGGCGGAGAGCCAGATTGGCCCTTGCTAGAGACCCTCAGGGCAGCGGCTGCATATTAACGGTGAGGAGAGACTGGGGAGGGTGGGTGGGCAAGACGTCTTCTTTGGCTTTATTGAGTGAGTTGCTGATTTTTGAGAATGCCCCCGGGGTCAGCGGTAGGAGTGGGAATGAGGAAGGGCTGCTGTGCAGCAGGGAGCACCTGCCTGCGGCGGGGCCCATGTGCTCAGAAGGTCCCTTTCTCCCCAGCTGCTGGGTGAAACACACCCAGGTTACCAGGGAGGCTGGCTGGAGGCCTGGGGCAGCTCTGGGAGGCTCCTATCAAGGCTGTGAGGAGGGGTCAATGGGCCAGGAGGCGATGCGGAGGGGGCTGGAGAGAGGGTGAGCAGCGGTCAGTGAGGTGAGGAACAGGTGTGCCAGCAGGGAAGGGGGAGAGAGAGGACAAGGGTCTGTGGTCAGAGGTGGGGATTACCAGTTGGCAGCAGTGAGCATGACTGCCGGGGAGGGCGAGATTCTGGGCCGGCCTCTGCTGGGACCCTGCTGGTGACAGCGGACAGGTGGCCATCAGAACAGGACTGCCGCTGTCGTTCAGGGGAGGCTGTGAGCCAGGGCCGCTGGGAGAGGTGACGGAGTATCCCAGAGCTCATGCCCTCGCTGGCTGCTCTCTCCATTCAGCACACTTTCACGGAGGTCCCTCTGTGCCAGCAAGGTGAGGCTCTGTGTTCGCTGGTGGCTTGAGATCATGTGCCCAGGGAGGCCTCCACTGTGTGGGGTTCAGAGAAGGGGTATGTTAGGGCTCCCCCCTCGAGCAGCGTGTGGGCACACTGGAGAGAGCTGATGAGTACATAAACAGATGGGCTGAGGCCCCGGGCAATGGGCCAGCATGTGTGATAGGGATGGTCTGGGCTGGGCAGCCACCCGAGGGGGGTGAAGAGGCCAGAATCATCACGAAGGCTCTGAGGGGAGTGGGATGCCAGCTAGATCTTCAGAGCAGGGTGGAGTGGAGAAGGCATTCCAGCCGGGGAGGCAGCAGGGGCAAAGACATGGAGGGGAGCTAGACCCTCGTGGTTTATTTGACCGAGAGACTGGTCTGCTTAGCATCAAGCTGAGTTGGTGGCAAAAGAGTGAAGCCGGGAGCATTAAGCTGGAGCAGTATGAGAATAGGGAGCCATCGTAGGCTCTTGAGCAGGAGAGCTCTGCCAAGCAAGAGAAGCACTGTTTTGGGATAATGAGTCTTGGAAGGTAAAAGTGACATCTGAGGGTGACATCCTGGGGAGAGACCTGGGTAGCCTGGAGCTGGGTGTGGGAGCTCACTCATAGCTCTTGGTGTATTTTTGTTTACTGTTCAGATTTTGTACTTTGTATATTTACAACCTACTTAATACTAATTGTTACATTTAAAGAGGCCACTATAGCCACAGTGGGAATTCCTTAAACTCAATTATTAGTTACATATATGGCGGAGTTGGGGGGGGGGGCAGTTGGAAGAGTAGTGGGGGAGGGGACAAGCATAGCCAGGAACAAAGGCCAAATTTTCACGTTTCTGTGAGGACAGTGTCTGAAAGAGCTAGACCCACTTAGAATATATCCAAGGACAGCCAAGCACATTTCAGAGTGCTGAGAGAAAAACAGGCTCATACCACACTTTTCAGCCAGACAGTTCAATGTCGACAATTTCCAGGAGTGCTGGTCATCTCTATTTTTGTGTGAACGCCTGGAAGACAGGTCACAGAGTCACCCAAGCTAAAAAGGGAGCCGAGAGCCCTGTTTCTCTGGGGAAAAAAGATCTGTAGTCTGTGGGGGTGTCTCAGCCTGAAGGGGAGCTGGAGAGGCAGGAGGAGCAACCCGTGTGGGCATGGGTGAGGAGTGCGGCCACCCAGCCCTGCCCCTGCTCTGAGGAGTGCTCTGCCTGCCGGGACACATTTGGGAAGCACCTCTCACTTCATGCCCCTCAAAAATTCACAGCACCCATTTTTGGATTCTATTAGATTCTTTTTAAAAAATTTTTTTTATTTTTAAGATTTACTTATTTATTTATTCGAGAGAGAGAACAAGCAGAAGGGAGAGGCAGAGGGAGAGGGAGAGGGAGAAGCAGGCTCCGAGCAGGGAGGGAGCCCGACGACGTAGGGCTTGATCCTGGGACTCCAGGACCGTGACCTGAGCCTAAGGCAGCCGCTTAAGTGACTGAGCCACCCAGGTACCTGTTAGATTCTTAATAGGAAAGCTCATAATCTTCTTCCTTTTTCCTAATCCCTGTGACCGCAGCACTCACTCTTTATGATCTCTGGTCACCAATGGGGCACAGATATTTGGGGAGCCCTGGTGTGGTCTGGGCTGCACCCAGTGGGTCTGGCCTGACCGAGGAAGTATAGGCGGTAGGGAAGGCACGAGGCAAGAACAGGCAGGAGGGTGTGAAGGGGCATGTCCAGGCTTTGCTGCAGCTTTGTGCCTGGACTCGTTTCTTCTGAGCCAACCCCAGATTGTCCTGTCATCACTGCAGAGATGACTCATCAGGAAGAGAGGTTGAGGAGGAACGGAAACCATCCCCAGGAGCCACATGTGGCCAGGAGCAGATAGCCCCCAGAAGGAGCGACAGCTCACATAACAGTCCTTAAGGTCTCAGCTTTGTTCTTCGGAGGTCTCAATGACGCTCCAAGACTGGGTCGGTTTGAGGAAACGGGACTGAATGTGAGTGCCTCGCACTGAAGGGGCTACTTCCAGTGGGCCTCCAACTACCGTCCCAGGAGGGCTCAAGACCCATCTCCCTTCATCTCTGCGCCGTGGAGCCCTTGGCTTTGATGGCTTCATTATAAAAGGTCTACTCCCAGTAGAATAGGAGGGTAACTTGGTTTGCATTTTACAAGTTACTAACAGAAAATCTTTTTTCTTATAGCCCCAGTTGACCAGTACTTCAAGATGATCAAATGTATAGTGACTAAGTTATTTAAATAATGGAATCAAAAGCCATCTGATTTGCTGTTCAAGTATTCTGTCATCTTCAAGGACATTTTGGAACTCTAATCTGAAGTGACCCTCCACTGGAAGAGTTTTTTTTGAAGAAATATCAACTATTAACCAGAACTAGTATCTACCCTATCCCTGCTCTGGTCTCCAACTACATACTGTAAATAGTTTTTGATTCTCAGTTTCTTACTGCTAATTTTCTATCAGATATACACATGTAAATATGTAAATATACCCTAAATGGTAGGTGGTTTGGCTTTATTTTTTCCTCTTAGGTCAGAAAACTGTTCTGAGTCATCTACCTCAGGAGGTGAAGGATTTTTACTTAGATCCGTCCTCCGCTGCTCTTTTGTCTTAGAGGGAAAAGAATTCATTGCAGGATGGGTAGTGGAGTGAGGAGATGGACAAAACACGTTCCGTGTGCTGGATCCGTGGCTCTTGATAGGAGGTGAGAACACATGGGTCTTCCGTTTACTTCGCTAAGACCAGATTGCCGCCATCTACACTGAGGGGGACTTGCCACATGAAGGTCTCTTAACGCACTCAGTGTCTGGTGTTAGCTGTCACATGGGCAGGGAAACCGCAGAGAACTCTTAAAAACTCTGAAGTCCTATACAAATGCAGACCAACAGCCTCTCCTGAATGAGGAACAGATGGCGCTGGCTATCCCTTGAGTCGCCATCATACATACCAACGTCCAAGGCCCTTAGCTCCTGAACCCGCACTACCCCTGGAGCTCCTGTCACATGAGAGTCTTCAGCCTGAAAGAGGAAACACTGCTTTATCACACCAAGGCAAAGCGTGCTGAAAGGAGCCCCATGAGACTGCTCTCTCTGGCCCCCGCACAGTTACCAGCAAGAATGAGGTGGGGGCCTGGGAGCCCCGAGTACTCTTGGGAAGAGCCCCTCTTCCCCCTGCTCCTTCTACCTCTGGGCAGCAAAGCTTCCTATCAACACGTGTGTCTGGATCATCTTGTGAAACCCTTTTATTTCAGGCCCTGGGGAGCCTGGGACTCCCAGACCTTCCTTCGCCTTTTGGACCTTCATCTCCAGACGCTCTGTAAGGCCGTTTCTGACCCCTTCATTAGTAGCAAGATTCCTAGGATTCTCTGCTATGAATGTTCCCTCCACCATTCTGTTCTCCCCAGAACCCGACTCTCCCTGAGGCTGATGCTTCCCGATGCCCTCTCAAGGGCCAGCTGCTTCCTCTCTTGGGCTCCTTGGACCCTGGGCAAGAAGGCGGCCTGGCGTCCTCTTGGCTCCTGTCTGCTTCCAGCCCATGCCTCCTTCCTCGGTTCTGATGGGCAAACCAGCAGATCAGCACCGCCAGACATTCCCTTTTCTAGCATCTTCGTTGTTCCTCAACCTGTGAAGATTTTAGCACTAAGCCCAGATCACTCTCCTAATGTGCCTCCCTTCCGAATCTGAGTGTGCTTTCAGAACCCCAGATCCGGTGCCCTGACATGGTCTGCCCCAAGCATCTTGCCCCCCGTCCCTTCCCAGCAGTCACTGCCGTGGTCTTGCCCCTGACCTTCCACCAGCAATGCCTGCAGCCCCTCACAGTCCCTGTTACAAGTGTCCCTGCTCCTCTCTACATCTTACACATCTCTCCCTGCGGGCCCTGCTCCACAGACCCCCACAGACCCCCACAGACCCCCACTGGCCTGCTGCTGCAGCGACCTCTTGTTCCCCGAGCCACGCTGGGTTTCCATGTTCATCGTGAGTGACTCCTCTACCTTTACTCTTCTACCCTCCCACTTGTCCTCATTTGGCCAGATCCTAACAAGGTGGGCAGAGTCACCTCTGCTGGTTCCCTCCCCACACCTGAGCTGCCAAGCACCCCTGCAGGCAAAGCCAGCCCTGGGCTGAGTCGGGTCATCTTGGACTGCAGATCCCCAGGGGGCTGAAGTGGCTCTCAGATGGCCTTGCATCATTGCCCAGGTCTGCTCACTTTCTCTTCCTCTCTCTTCCTAGACCTGTAGCCCTGTGTCCGCATGCTCGGCGGCTTGCCTCACTTCATCTGTCACCGAAACAAAAGCATCCAGAAAAACGTCCCACCACGTGTCTGCACACCCGGCTGCGTTGGCAGCCGTGTCTTTTGCTTCCCCTCCTGTGACTGTTTGAACACTCCTTGCTCCTCCTGAACCCAGTC
Organism: Mustela putorius furo; assembly: GCF_011764305.1. Classification (NCBI taxonomy): domain Eukaryota; kingdom Metazoa; phylum Chordata; class Mammalia; order Carnivora; family Mustelidae; genus Mustela; species Mustela putorius. Next base: position 5,345,105 of record NW_025421424.1, read on the forward strand.
TCCCCGACCTTGTCTTTGTCTGCTGGGGCTACCATAACAAAATACGAGTAACTTAAAAAACAGAATTTAGGGCGCCTGGGTGGCTCAGTTGGTTAAGCGACTGCCTTTGGCTCAGGTCACGATCCTGGAGTTCAGGAATCAAGTCCCACATCAGGCTCCCAGCTCCATTGGGAGTCTGCTTCTCCCTCTGACCTCTTCGCCTCTCATGCTCTCTCTCACTCTCTCTCAAATAAATAAATAAAATATTAAAAAAAAAAAAAACAGAATTTAGACTGGGCGACTTAAAAAACAAATTTATTTTCTCACGGTTCTAGAGGCTAGAAAGTCTCAAGATCAAGGTGCCGGCTGGCTTGGTTCCTGGTGAGGGCTCTCTTCCCGGTTTGCAGGTGGCTGCCTTCTTGCTGTGTCCTCTCATGGCTGGGAAAGAGCCCTGGTGTCCCTTTCTCTTCTTCTGAGGGCAGCAGCTCTATCAGAGCAGGTTTCCCTCTCTTGACCCCATTTAAACTTTGTCACCTCTTCACGGTTCTGTCTCCAAATAGAGTCACATGGGATTTAGGGTCTCAAAATATGAGTCTTAGGACAAAATGTTCCTTCTATAACGCTGCTTCTGGGTGGGATCCCACCCGCCTTCATCTGCTTAAGGAGATCACTCCTTGTCTGTCTCGCACGTCATCAGCATTCACCTTTCTGCTACGTCACACAAACAGAATGTCATTTCCATATCTTCAAAAAACCAAAATACCCTTGATTCACTTCCCCAACTGGTCCTTGTCTTAATTTTCCACTATCATAAATGGAAAATTTTCTCAAAAGAAAGGGTCTGTACTTCCTTTTTTCTGACTCCTCCCCTCCTTTCTTGAACCTACTTCTATCAGGCTGTGGTCCCCACTACTTGTCAAGTTTACCAGGGACGCCCCCCCCCACCCCGCCCACCTAGGATCTGGTGGGCAGCTCTCCAGCTTCACCTTGCCGTGTCTGTAAGCAACATTTGACTCCCACAGAGTTAGTACTGTACGTGCCCGGTTCTGTGGGGTATACGAGAGGAGAGCTTGTGATGTGATAGGGTGAACAGATCTGTGAGCACTTGGGGAGAGTGTACGAAGTCCTAAAAGGGAAGCCTATACAAAGAACAAAGGAATTACAGCCGTACGATCCGGCTGTTCCACTCCTTGGTATATACCCAAGAGAAATAAAAACATGTTACACAAAAACTTGCGTATGAATGTTCATAGATCATTACTCATAATAGCCAAATAGTGAGAACAAGCCATATGTCCGTCCACGAGGAAAAGATAAATGTGGTCCATTCAGACAATGGGCTGGTAGCCGGTGTAGAAAGTAATGAGGATCTGAGGACGCCTGGGTGGCTCAGAAGGTTAAGCAAGTGTCCGACCCTTGGTTTCAGATCAGGTCATGGGTTCAAGCCCCATGTTGGCCTCCCTGCTGGGTAAGGAGCCTACTTTAAAAAAAACAAAACAAAACAAAACGAAAAACCTACCAGGGTCTGATACATGCTATACCATGCGTGAGCCTTGAAAACGTGCTCAGGGAGAGAAGCCAATCCAAAGAGACGGTATGATTTTGTCCGTGCAAAATGTCCAGAATAGGCACATCTCTAGAGCTAAAAAGTGGATTTCTAGTGGCCCAGGGTTGGAAGGAGGATGCAGGGTCAGGGGAAGGAGGGACTGCTAATGAGGGCATGGTTTCTTTTTGGGGTGATGACAATGTTTTAATATTGTAGTAAATGCATAACTGTTGGACTAAAACCATCAAATTGTACACTTCAAATGAATGGCTTGTGCTGTGTGTGAATTATGTCCTGATAAAGCCATTATTACAACAAAAAACTAAGCTATTAGTTCAAGGTGAGGGTCCCCCCTCCCCAGCACTAGCCTTCCCCATCAGCTGGCTCAGCCCTGGAGGCTGATGGGAGATGTAGGCAACTTCCCTAATCTCAGGATCCCAACTACAATTTTCCCTGCTCTGCCTGGGGCTGAAAATTACCAGAGGACAAAGTAACCTTCTTTTTGGAAGTCAGAGCCCAGAACAATCATCTAGATTCAAACACCCGCCAGTGAGTCTATGAACGTGTCACGAACCAGAGTTCGACTTAGAATCTTGAGACATGGGGGGCGCCTGAGTGGCTCAGTGGGTTAAACCTCTGCCTTTGGCTCAGGTCATGATCCCAGGGTCCTGGGATCGAACCCCGCATCAGGCTCTCTGCTCGGTGGGGAGCCTGCTTCCCTTCCTCTCTCTCTGTCTGCCTCTCTGCCTACTTGTGATCTCTGTCTGTCAAATAAATAAAATATTTTTTTAAAAAAATTTTGAGACACAGGCACCTGGGTGGCTCAGTCAGTTCAGCGTCTGCCCTCGGCTCAGGTCATGATCTCAGTTTCCTGGGATGGAGCCCCACATCAGGGGTTTTGCTCAGCGGAGAGTCCGCTTCTCCTCTTCTCCCCCTGCCCACGACCCACCCTGCTCATGCTTGCTCTCTATCTCAAATAAATAAATGAAATCTTAAAAAAAAAAAGTCTTGAGACAGATCCTTTCACTGTGTGTCCCCTCCTGGCCACCCTTAGTCATGTTATGCCCAGCAGCCACAGCCTGGCTCACCCATCTTCTCCCACACTACCCTTCCCAGGCCCGCTCCTCCTTCTGGGGTGTCCCCCTGCAGAGCCAGTGGAACCTCCCTTCCACAGTCAGCACTGGACCCTCCGCTCCCCGCCCTCAGCCTCGTCTCTGCGTCGCCGGTGCTCCTTCCTGAGGCCTCTGGCCCCACCAGAAGGCCCCCCCCACTAAGGGACTGGCAGGTACATTTTCTCTCCGATTCATGCAGGAGGAAAGCCACAGACACCTGTCCAAGCTCAGCCGGTCACAAGTGAAAGAATCAGGGCTCCAACCCAGGCCGGGCACCGCCGAAGGACTCTTCCCCACCAAGCTATACTAAGAGAAGTTAGAGGCATGTGGTCACTCTTCCCCAGATAGTTGAGAGACCTCTGAACCCTCAGTTTTACGCCCCCCACCCTCAACTAAAAGGTCAGATGTGTGTGTCCGTCAGCCTGAGGAAGCACAGCCCTGGCCACTGGGCCATGTAGTGAGAGGCTTGGCAGCGGCCCAGCAGCCTGCCAGGGCCCGTGTGGCCGGAGCAAGAGTGGCCGGGGATGGCGGAAGTGAGAGTGAAGTGAGCAGATGTGTGGGCTCCCTGGGCAGCCCGTGTTAATATCTGACATCTGGGGAGTTTGAGTCCTTCCTCTCTCTCTAGCCTCTTCCTCTTCTTGATCTCTTTTTCTTCTTCAAGGTTTATTTTTCAAGAGTCTTTCATGCAAAAAGAAAACTATTGATTAAAGTAGTTGGTCTCTGATCAGGGAAATACAAATCAAAAGCACAATGAGATACCACCTCACACCAGTCCAAATGGCTAAAATTAACAAGTCAGGAAATGACAGGCGTTGGCGAGGATGCGGAGAAAGGGGAACCCTCCTACACTGTTGGTGGGAATGCAAGCTGGTGCGGCCACTCTGGAAAACAGCATGGAAGTTCCTCAAAATGTTGAAAATAGAGCTACCCTATGACCCAACAGTTGCACTACTGGGTATTTACCCTAAAGATAACAAATGTAGTGATCCGAAGGGGCACGTGCACCCGAATGTTCATAGCAGCAATGTCCACAAGAGCCAAACTGTGGGAAGAGCCCAGATGTCCACTGACAGCTGAGTGGATAAAGAAGATGTGTATATATCTTGCCATTTGTAACGATGTGGGTGGAATTAGAGTGTATATAGGCTAAGTGAAATAAGTCAGTCAGAGAAAGAGCAAATATATGGTTTCACTCATATGTGGAATTTAAGAAACAAAACAGATGAACATAGGGCAAGGGAAGGAAAAATAAAATAAGGCAAAAATTGAGAAGGAGGCAAACCGTAAGAGACTCTTAATCATAGGAAAGAAACAGGGTTGTGGGAGGGGAGGTAGGTCGGGGGATGGGTTAAGTGGGTCTCCGGCGGTAAGGAAGTCATGTGATGTATTGAGCTCTGGGTGTTATATGCAACTGATGAATCATTGAATTCTATCACTGAAACTAATAATACACTATATGCTAACTAAATTGAATTTTAAGGTTTTTTTTTTAAAGGAAAAAGGAAAAAATGAGAAACAAAACAAAAATAAAGTAGTAGATGTACGTGTGTTGGTTTGAGAGTCGTTTGAAAAGCACCCCAGTGAAGACTGCCTCCTCACCGGCCTCCTGAAATCCGCCCCCCCCACCCCCACTGCCTTCATTCCTTCGGATGCAAGCAGTTCGCACCAGAGCAGTTAGAACCTGTTTAAAGATGACTCATGAAACCACTTAATCGACACATCTCTCCTGGCCAACCCATTTAGAGACTGGAGCAAAAGGGAAAAAATGCGTGCCCCTATCTACACATCTGTATACGTTTTCTTAACAAGCGAGATTTTTCTAGAACATTTTGGTAACAAAAAAAAATTTTTTTTCTTTTGAAAAATTGAACAGTAGGTGTATTAAAACTCAACAATATTTTAAGTTTAAATATTGTATTTATACCCTAAAATAGTGTTTATCAGAATGGTACTTTCCTGGCTTTGATGAAAAACTCATTAGTAAGAATTTCAAAGTCTACTTCTTTGCTTATCTTAATTTTCAATAGATGACCTTACCATGTTGAAGAATTTCTCTTGACCAGGTAGGCTGATGATGGCTGCTGAGACCTGCCCCAGGAGCCGGCTCTACCCCCTGGTGCTATGCAAGCCCGGCCAGGACTTGGAGGCCAACACCAGTCTGGCCCAAGCATCCAGGTTTACCTCACCCACAGGAGTTAAAAATATTGTCACCCCTGCTGTTCCCTAGAGTGGGGGTGGGGGTGGGGGAAGAATTTCTCTTGACCAAGGGATGATCTTCATTTCCAACCAACTTTAGCTCATTGCAAAGCCTTTCAGATCTCATGTTTGTTTAAAATGCTGAGATTTGGTTCTTCACAGATTTTTTTGTGTTAATTTTGAATCTTAAAAATATTGCATTAAATATTAATTTATCTTGATTACTGAGTTCTTTTGGTGCCCCCTTCAATTTTGCACCCTAGCTGAGGATCTCACTGGCCTCACCCTAGTCCCAGCCCAGCTGAGAACCTTCTGATAGCAGAAGTATCATAGGAGGAAAAGAAAGAAAACCAATTCATTCATTCAACAATGAAGTCATCCATCCATCCATCCATCCATCCATCCATCCATCCATCCATCCAATATGTTAACTCAGTACCTACTATGTGCCAGGCACTGTTGTAGACACTTGGGATATAACAGTAAACAAAACTGACAGAAGTCTGCCTTCCTGGGCCTACATTCTAGTGGGGAAGACAGACATGAAACCAGATAAATAAGGGAAGTACAGTATTAAGGGCTAAGAGAAGAATAAAACAGGGAACCAGAGGGGCGTCAGAAGGGGTGAGGTAGAGCTCTAAGAGAGTGAGGGCTCATTGAATCCACAGAGTGGGAAAGAGTCAACCTCTAGGTGTGTTTTGTGTAGTCTTCACAGTGTTAATTTTTTTTTTTTTTTAAATTTGGATGACTTTAGAGGCACACAACTCTCTGCCTCACCACTGACTCCATGCTTCCCTATTGTCTTGCATCCATGTTTTTTTTCCTGGCTCTGTAACCCCAAGCCATGAAGACAATTGTATGCTCTAAATATGCCCTCCAAGCAATAGAGAGACTGGGCACAGGACAGTGAGTCCCAGCCTGTGTGACTGGGAAGCCAGGGCCAAGTACCCTCCACCCCAATGTCCTTTACAACGTACAGTCACAGACTGCAATGCCACAGTGGGGCATTCCCTGAGAAGGGCGGGGGTTTATGTTTTCCACCAACGAAGAGAAATGAGAGCTCAGAGTCAGAAGTCAGTTGAGTTATGGACACTAGAGGACATTCCATTTCTTTCATGTCTTAGTTTGTGGACTAAGAATCACATCCACAAGAATAGCGTCTATTGAGTCTCTCCTGGGTTCCAGACGCCTTTGGACTCAGAAGCTCTATGCGATCCTCACCAGAACGGCTTGAGCCATGATTTTCCGACTCTAGTCCTCCATTTCCCAGGAGACAGGCGGATGCTCAGAGAGATGAAGTGACCTGTCCAAAGCAGCAAGCTCCTGCTGGAAGTGTGGCCAGCCCCTGTCCCTCTGCTCCAAGATCACATACTTTACTGTAAACCTTGCTGCCTGTGGAAGGGACGGAATGGCTCTTCCCATCCTGTTGCTGCAAATGGGGTGTAAGGTACGCACATCTGAAGGAGCCTGGCTGGTCCTCTCCCAGTAGTAACCACGGCTATGAAGACCCATCCCATTTGAGCCTCAGGGAAACTCTGTCAGTGCGAGGGTGTCGCCCCCTTTTGCCAAGAGGGGAACAGGTGTAGCGACCTCAAATGGTATGTTCAAAGTTACTTAGCAAGTTAGGAGACTGTCCCAGTGCCAGTGCTGTACCTCCTGTCCCAAGACAGGATGGCAAACCCGTGGACCGCCCACCACCACACCCCAGTCAAGCCCCTTACCCCTGCCTTCTTGCCCTGGCAGCGAAATGCTATCTAATGTTTGGTAAAAGGGTGGATCTGCTGTGTCTGCTGACTCCTGCACTCATTCCCAACAGCAAATATTTCAATCACAGAGTAACTGACTGAGTCACATAGAGAGCTGGAGAGAGCCCGGCAGCTCCCCATTCCCCAACGGACCGCACGTGAGCTCTCGCCTCTCCTGCCTGACTTACCAGGCTAGGTGACCCCATCCCTTCTCCCCGTGAAAGCACACTGGATGCACGGGCCAGAGAGGGTTCTGTGGCTTCCCTGTTGACCCGAATGTCACCTGCAGTGAGAGGTGTCTGTTCCCAAACCTGTTCCATGCTGGGGTGCTTCAGTGAATGTCACATAAGCTGGGGAAATGTGGGTGTGAAAGAGTTATTGTTTCTGTAAGAGCCACGTTGACAGTTCGGAGAAATTTAATAAAGAAGAGATCCTAAAATAAAGTTATTGTTGAGCTGGAGGTAGGTAAGACAACGGGAAAGAACAGAGAGGCAAAGCCTGGTTTCTACAAGGCTCCTGTACTCAACCTGTTTTCAAGTGTCTAAGTTCGCTCTCTGCTCCACGGAAACCATTAGAGATGGTAGACAATGCAGCGAGGGTGTGATTTTTGTACAAAGGCACAGTAGAGCAGAACTCCAAAAAATCAGGCATATTCTCAATGCAAAGGCCTTGACTCTGTGTCAACTACTGGTAAAGGAATGTACATATGCATGTTTTGGGTTAACAAAAGTGTTCAAGATACATAGATGCAATTTAAATTTCCTTCTCACATATACCCCCCCACACACTTGGACATTAATGGAGAAATGGGATTATGTTATATATATTGTTTTAATTTTGATACAGTCCATTTTTTTTCTTCTTCTGATGGGGTCCTCCCGCACCTCCTCCCATCAACCTCCGAAAGCAGGATGACAGCTGGGTCTGGCCGCTGCCACGTTTCCTCCACACTCATGTGTTTTGGCTCACATACACAATGGGGCCAGAGGGCGGGGAAGGAGGACATAGTTCTTCTTAAAAGTGGGGTAATTTTTTTTTTTAAAGATTTTATTTATTTACTTAACAGAGAGAGAGATCACAAGCAGGCAGAGCAGCAGGCAGAGAGACAGGGAGAAGCAGGCTCCCCGCCGAGCAGAGAGCCCACGTGGGGCTCGATCCCAGGACCCTGAGATCATGACCTGAGTTGAAGGCAGAGGTTTTAACCCACGGAGCCACCCAGGCACCCCAAAAGTGGGATAATTTTGTGTACAATTTCCTGCCCTCCACTTTTTCTCACGAATTACTCATGGAAATCCCTACGAATCACCGGACTGAGGCCCAACTGCTCTTTTTAAGGGCTGCAGAATATTTCCGCACATGTCCTAATCTATTCACCCTCCCTGCCATGAAGGACATTTTCTGTGTTTCTAGGTTTTGTTTTCCACCAGAAGCAACGATTTGTTACACATCCTTGTGCATCTAGTCGTATATTCAGTCACAGTGGCACAGGGTTTGGGGCGCTGACCCACATGGTCTAAAATCCATCTGTAATTTTCAACTCTCCAAAAATTTTACCAAGTAACCTACTGTTGACCGGAAGTCTTGCCAACATCATAAACGGTCAATTAACACACACTTTGTATGTCCTATGCATTATCTCGTGCATTCCTACAATGAAGGGAGCCAGAGAAAAGAAAACGTTATTAAGAAAATCGTAAGAAGGGAAAATGCATTTACAGGGCTGTACTGTGTTTATGGGGGAAAAATCTGCATATATGGGGACCCACATAGTTCAAACCACATTGTCTCTGGGTTAGCTGTCTTTTTATTTCTGTGGGGTTGATTCCCAGAAGTGGGATGGATATATGTATTTTTAGTTTTCATTTTTAGTGGATGTTGCCAGATTGCTTCCCAGAGATTGCACGCCACCCAAGAACGAGGACTAAAGTGACCTTTTTCCACATTCCCGCCAGCAAGAGGTACCGTCAGGCTTAAAATGTAGGTCATTCTGATAGAGGCAAAGAAGTAGCTCATTGCTGCTGAAATTTACATTCCCTGATTGCTAGAGTCTGAAAGCGTTTTACGTGTTTTTTTTTTTTTAATCAATTGGACTTGCTCTTTTGTGAATTGCCTATATACATCCTTCGTAAGTTTTCCTTATTTTTTTAAAAAATTATTCATTGCTTCAATTAATTCTGCAGCTAGTCCATCAGCTTCCACTCCCCGTCCCGTTAGATAGGACTGGAAATGTCAGCAACGTTGATATGTTGCTACTGTAAACCATTTAAAATGAGCAGGAGAAATGAAAGCCACAAAGGGCTAGGAAACAGGGGTGGGAGAAGAGGTTAGAAAGCCATAAAGTGAGAGGAAGGACAAAATAAATAACCAGGATTCTTGAGAAGAGAGAGATGATGTAGCCCCGTGGTGCTCGAATTGGTAGATGAAGAAAAAAATACAGTGAAGGCGTCAAGCCTCGGGAGGGATACACACATTCATATGCGTGTGCTCACACACACACACACACACACACACACACGTTGTTCACTGAACCTTCGCCACGTGCCAATCACTATGCCCATGCATTGCCTGCTGCATGTCCCCCTTCACTAGAAGGTAGATGGTAGTATTATTCCCATCACACAGATGGAAAAACAGAGGCTCCCAGAAGTGTAGTAACACGGTTAAGCCTACATTGCCCATAAAGGTGTAGAACTGGGACGGGGACCCAATTCTGCCTGCCCAAGCCAAGAGCTGGGAGAAGACTGACCTGAGAGGTCTGGACAAACCTGTCATCAAGGGGCTTGGGGCCTAGACCAGGGTTCCAAACGGGACCCCAGAAGGGGTTACAGACCAAGGGGAGACAAGTTAGAAACGCTGCCACCTGGGTTGGGTGGTCAGTTTCTTGAGAAACCGGTGTGGTCAGAGGGGCCTGTGGGGGGGTGGATTTCGGGTCTGAAGATGACTGGGGGCCCTGAGCCGGGAGAAAGAGGGCTGGTGGGTACAAGAGAGCATACCCCGGATGGAAGCCCCCAGTGGATGACGTAACGCGGGCACCCTGATGTCACAGCACATCCCCAGCTGCCGTCATGGGGGAGTGACTGTCACAGCCAGTCGGAGGAAGTGCCTGTTTGAAGACCCGGCTGTCTCAGTCCCTGGAGAGAATGAACAGGCTTGTTACTGCTGAGTTTCCAGGTGCTTTAGCTGCTCAGCCCTCCCCACACCTCGGTCTCTGGGTGACAAGAACCCCTGGGGCAAATGGCCAAGTGGCTGGAGGAGCCACGCTGGTGAGAGCCCCCCAGGGGTCTGGAGCGGCAGATGCAACGAGTGCAGGCCCCGGAGCCCCTGGGCTCCCCACCCCAGACTCAGGAAGTCCCTGGCGCCTGTTCCCAGCCACAGCATCAGGCAAGAACACTCCCCTCCCAACTCACAGGGGGTGAGCGAACTCCTTGGAAAGCACTGAGGCTTCGGTATAAATAGCAACGTTTCCCATGCACAGGGGGTGATGCTAGAAATGCTTCGACTGACCCAAGCAAGTGGCCAGGTGATCCCCCTTGTCCCAGGTGGCTGGCAAGGCTGGTTCCATTCGGGCCAGAAGGAAGGGTGTTCCGAGAATAGGGGAGGAGAAATGTGACCTGTAAGACAGTGGGGTTTCTCCGAGCAACCCCCAAGCTGAAACCCCTTCCCAGCAGATGACTCCACCAGGGAGTCTGGGAGAAGACCCCATGCAGTTGGATCCAGCAGATGGAGGTTCAAATCTCAGATCCTCCATTTATGAGGGGAAGCCACCAGCCAGGCTTCTGTTCTCTGTCTGCGCAGTGGCAGAGCCCCGTGTGGGCGTGAAGGACGAAGAGGCGTATTTGGTGCAGGGAACATACTGGGTGGATTTCAATTCTCAGCTAACTCCATCCTGGGCTTTGGTCCTTCCGATCCACAGGGAGGGGACGGCTGATATGCAGCAGTCCTGCTGGGATCTGTGCTCTGTGTTCTCTCTGTGGAAACTCCTCGAACCCCATGAGGTGTGCGCTGTGATCCTTCTTTTACAATTAAAGCATCCGGTGCTCAGAGGGGTTGAGCCACCTTCTTGAGGTCTTACCCTTTGAACCCTTGCCTGACATCAAAATCTGTGCCTTTTATCCGAGACAACGTGCCCAGTCCACTGAAATCTATAAATTACTTTTCTTGCAGATGATAAGAAACTCTCAAGGTACAAAATCCACGCTGATGAGTCAGTTTCAAACACAATCTCTTCTCAGTCAATGAACCTGCTGTTAAATCAGCTCTCGGTGCCTCCTGGGCATCGTGGTCCCTTTTCTGGTTGCACTCTGCCTGCACCCCCAGACCCAGCTCGGAGGAGCATCAAACCGTAAGTGCAAGAAGCGTTCAAGGCCATTCCACCCCGCCTTTCCCTCCGGACAGGGGAGAATGAATCGGGACCGTCAAGTGCCCAGAGTTGCCTGGGAGAGGCCCGGGCTGCTGAGTGCCCTCCGTGCCCCTTTTCAAGCCCCCTCCCTCTGTGGCAAGCACAAGGCCTCCCCTCCCCGCTCGGGGCCCTTTTCTCAGAAGCAGGTGTCCAAGACACTGTTAAGGACAGGGTCGTTTCACTGCCTTTTCCTTTGGATGACTGGTCTACTGGGCTGCATTTCCTTCCTCCAGATCTAGGACCGTTGAATGAATGTTTCCATATAAGGTGGAAATAGAAATTCCTTTTGCTCAAAATAGCAGGGAGGGAGAAGGGTGTGACCTGGGGAAGGCGGACAATGCATTGAGCTCTACCTGCAGGACGGAGGCCTCCTCCGCCCAGATCCCTCTCCTTTCCCGCTCTCCTGCCAGAGCCCTGCTGCATTCTGCACTTCTTCTTTATTTCTTTGTTTCAAAAGATTTTATTTATTTATTTGGTGGGGGGAGAGTAAAAGTTGGGGGAGCAGCAGAGGGCCAAGCAGACTTCCCACCGAGCAGGGAGCCATACACAGCTCCATCCCAGGACCCCCAGATCATGACTTGAGCTCAAATCAGATGCTCAGCTGACCGAGCTGGCCGGGTGCCCTGCGTTTGCACGTCTAGGAGCCAGCCAGCTCTTCCTCCTTGGCCCCGGACTCTCCTGCTCCCAGGACCAGCAACCCCCCCTACGGAGCCTCCTACCAGGAGGGCTCACTCCGGCCCACTCTGGCTCTCTCTCCTTATTCTTCTTATGTTGAGTCCTTAAATCCTGTACTTTCATGAAGTCTGGAGCATTCTCTTTGTTATCGGAGGCTATGCTGCATGGTGCCATAAGAATTTGCTGAGGAACCTAACACATCGGGTTTAAACACCCTTTCTTCCCCTGGCTGCCTGTGTGATTCAGGGCAGCCCTGTGTCTGCATCTGTTTCACCATCTGCAAATGGGGATAATAACAGTTTTCAGCAGGTCTCAGGTCTGAGTCAACCGGACAGTGTCTCTAAAGCGTTTTGCTCATGGTCAGGGCACAGTAGATGGTGTCTTTTCTTCCAGGGATTAGCCCGGGTCTCACGCACCTGCTGTGATCAGGCCTAGCACCCCGGGGGGCCCACCTGGGTCATGCAAAGTGAGAGATGAATTTCTGTGTCCCAGAGGTCTGCCCTGGTTCTTGCAGCCCCCCTCTGCCCCTGCACGTGGCAAAGTGACCCTCCCGCAGGCTGATGCTGCTGCACCGGCTGTGTCGGGAGCCAGACTGGGCAGGCCTCCAAAGCCATCATCATTTCCAGCACGCGATTAATCATCACGGGCCCCAGAGGCCCACAGAAGCTCCAGAGGCCAGAGCGACAGAGTACAAAGGAAAAGCTCTTGGGAACTGGGGTCTAATGCTCGGCTGCGTCCTTGGGCAAGTCTTTTAGGTTTTCACTAAATTTACTCATATGAGATTCAACTACAATTCCAACGAGAAATTCCTCCCTCTCCTCCTCCTCCTTACCCCGGCCACAGACAAATTCAACAAATGCAAGTTGGACGTGTAGGTGCGAGGGGTACGTGTACAGTCCCGCCATGATAGCATCACGGAACCCCTCCCCTGATGAGAGCACAGGTGTGTTCATCACATAAATGAATGCAGAATTGTGCCCCTGAGGAGGGGTTCGTGGTGCTGGAGTCTGATGGTGACCTCTCTGAAGAGGTCAGGGAATGCTTTTTGATGAGGCTGTGATTGAAGGGAGACTGAAGGACTGGGAGGCAGTCACTAGCCACCACGGGGTAGAAGAGATTTCCAGGCAGAGGGCAAGGTCAGTTGTAAAGAGCCAGCAGCTGGCGGGGACAGAGGTGTGGGAGGAACTGGAAGGCCAGTGGGCTTGCTGGGTGGGGAGGATGGCCGCAGTGCTAAGGATTTGGGCTTCAGTCTTCCATGAGCCCTGAGATAGTTTAAAAAGGAGGGGATGGATGTTGGAAGAAAGAATGATTCTATCAGTACCTCATCCCCCTGTTCATTTCTCAGACCAACTTAATGATCCCTTAGCAAGAGCTCAAAAATCTGGGACAGGGCAGATGTTTTGATGGAAGATACTTTGACATACAAAAGGGATTGGAAAATCTGGAATGTGGGGTGATGTCTGAGAGTGTAGGCCCAGATGCTGTGTCATATGGAGGTCCCTGGCCCCTTGTGAGGAGCTCAACACTGGGCACATGGCACTGGACGGGGGTGGAGACAGGGGTCCCAAGGAAGGAAGGGAGACGATTCCAGTGTCTTCTACACCAAAGACCAAAGACGTCTTGACCACTTCATAATCAGGATCATGGCGAACCATTCCTGAATCTATTGTGGATAGAAAAAGAGAAAAACCTAGTGATTCTTTGGGCCCTTCACTGAGCCAGGGATGCCCTCTAAACCAAGGGGAGGAGCCGCCTGTTATCTGACAAGGAAAAATGTGTTATGTGCATAACTGAAACTCAATTCAAGTATGTGCGTCCTACCTAAAGACATTTTCTGTCTATGCAACCTTTCTACGACCTCAGGGAATTAAGTACAGATCTGCCTGACTGCCTGATCACAGAGGTTAACTGCATGGGGTGGATACTTGTTGTTTGACCACAGGCTGATCGCTTAGGGATAGTGACCAGTTTCTGCATCATGAGTTGGGAATAATACTCCACTGGGTTAGATAAGAGAATGTACGTACCATGTGCAGCATGGCGTCTGGTCCTGTGGCCACAGATATTACAATGGCAGTTATTCTGCATGTGGGATGTAGCCGTGAAGCTTCCACAGAGATTGGGAAGGCAATATAGTCAACAGCACGGGGAGCAGTGAGGGACAATAGGGGGTGGTGGGGACTGTGTCGCACTGGGAACACTTACCTCTCTAAAGGGGGAAGCAGCTCCTCAGCTTCAACCATTGGCTGTAACACAAGAACTCAGAACACAAAAACGTGGTCTGGCTTTTCCAGAATGGCTGGAAATCCTAGTTTATGATTTTGGTATTCAATTCAAATAAAAAACCACCAACGATAGCAACGAACAAAACAAACAATATCATGGGACACACAAAACGGGTCCTGGAGCAAAGCTGGACTAAAGGAAGCTAAAACAAAGCTTCACCAAGGCCAACTGTTCTCAGGAGTCAAATGTGTCCCCCAGATAAGACTTGAAGTGCAGAAAGGGCCATCAAGGCAGCCCAAAAGAAGTGCTCCTAACACGTTTGGGGAAATGGCAGCTTTGTTAAACAGGCATACTGTCCTCATGTCTCACAGGGAGGATTTCGAGGAGGACAACTCTCATTTATCTGTCTGTACTGGGGCAGTTGCTCAATGACAATATCAGTGATTTACACTCCCAGCCCAAGAAGTGAAGTGGGGGCCTTGGGGTGGGGGGCGCTGCTGGAGTTGCTCTTGGAGGCTGCAATACCACCAATGCCCACTGGAGGTCTCTCTCCTACAACTGATGGCATCACCATCCCTGACCAGGGGAGAAATGGCTGCCCGGGTCTCAGTGGGTCCCAAGGCCAGCCCCAGCCTGCTGTGAAAGGATGGCCACGCCCTACACGGGGATGTGACTGCCTCTTAAATGTTCACGGGAGCCAAACTTGGATTTTAAAGGACAGCTCTCCTGCCAGCTAGGCAGTCTGTCAAAGGAGCCTTTCCTGTGTGCAAAAGTCCTTGGAGATACTCTCTGTACGCACGGGTCTCAGACAATCCTAAGAATTTCTGGATAGGTCAGCTAGGTGGCTTCCCCTGCCCAGTCGCTCTCAGACGCTGACGCCAAGGGACCTGCTGCGTCCTTCCCCGATGGAGCCGAATAAGAAGCACAATCCCAGGCTTCAGAGGTTGCCCTGTTGGGAGTAGCTTTATCTGGTCAAAAATCCCCCGCTGAGAGGTCAGAGTTCTGGGTTTGGGTTCTGGTTCTGCCTCGGATTAGGCGTCTGTCCTGAGTGCCCTTGTCTGTAAAAGGGGCCTGATAGTCATCAAAAATTGTTTCCAGTATTAAAGAGGAGTGCACTTGAAACATTTTTAAAAACGGAAAGATATCTGAGTCATCTACATTGTTACCACAGGGTAGGGCTTGGCAAATGTTCCTTGGAAAAGGCCACAGAGTAAGTATTTCAGGCTTTGCTGGCTTTCTAGTCTCTGTTGTAGCTACTCAGTTCTGCCAGGGTCGCCGGAAAGCAGCCACACACAATTCATAAACTAGCACGGCTGAGTTTCAATAAAGCTTCGTCTTGCAAACACAGGCCGTGGGCGGGATTTGGCCCATGGGCTGTACTTTGCCCACCCTGACAGGATGTTTTTGTAAGGCTTGCGAGCTAAGAATGGTTTTATATTTTGGAAGCGTCCTAAGAAACCAACAAAGGAGAGGCGACAGAGGCCAGACCGTTGGCGGCTCACAGAGACTACAGTATTTGCCATCCGGTGGTTTGCAGGAGTTGGCTGAAACCCCCCCACCCCCCACCCCCCAGCTCTTGAGCATCTCGGGCATGTCTTAGCCCAGGAGACGGTAACTGGTCCCTGGATGCGGGGTGAGCTGGTTGGTCATGACGGCACAGGCAGGAACTGGGTGGCCGCTAGGGCCATCACGTCATGGGGCTGCAGGAGAGTAGGGCCATGTGGCCTCCCAGTTCTCTCTCTCTCTCTCTCTTTTTTTTTTTTTTTTTTAAGATTTTATTTATTTATTTGAGAGATTGACAGTGAGAGAGAGCATGAGTGAGGAGAAGGGCAGAGAGAGAAGCAGACTCCCCGTGGAGCTGGGAGTCCGATGTGGGACTCCATCCCAGGCCTCGGGGATCATGACCTGAGCCGAAGGCAGTCGTCCAACCAACTGAGCCACCCAGGCGTCCCCCAGTTCTCTTTTCAGATGCCTCTTATGGATGGGCCCTTGGAAAGGATTAGAAAGCCTTCCATCTGGATTCAGTCACACAGATGCACAGAGACAGCAGCTGCCCGGCCCAGAGAAACAGTGTGCTAAGAAAAGGGAGAGAAAACCTGGCCGAGGAAAGCACGTTGTGCCTGTGAAATCATCGCGCACAGCCATGACGCCCCCCGTGGGGAAGGTCGGGAAGCTGGGACCCTTGGCAGGAGCTGTGCTGGTGTGTTGGGCGGGGAAGGCAGGGGATGTGGCACAGTTGTTATGGGTCTGTTTCACTCCTCTTCCGCGCCCCCCACTTTCCTCTCACTGACCCCAAGGCAAAATGCTGTCAGGGAAACGGGCTGCTTGGCCTCCACCGAATCCTGTTGTCTACCATCAGGAAACTGGTGGCTCTTCCCAGTATTGTTATAGCTCCGAGGAGCTCAGGACGGACCTGATGCCACTCAGACCCCGGGGTGGGGAGGCACTTCAGTCATTTTGAATAAGGAAAAGGTTAAGGTATAGGCAGGGGAAGATGGGGGGCCCTGGCTGGGCTCTGAGGCTATTCCTGGCAGGCGGAAGTGCTAAGCCAGAGTGAACGAGAGACAAGGAAACAGACCACCTGGCCTGGGTTGTTTGGGAGTATTTTTCTTTGGTGGCTACAGTGTAATCATAGAAAATGGCCAAACCTCAACGAATTAAGTCATCAAGGGTGTTATCATTAGTCCGTGCTCAAACCAAGATGGTACCAGCACCTCAAGACCACAAGTTTCCCAGTCAGTTCAAGAAAAGATTGCCACTAGAAGCCCTCAGTGGCAACCACTCAGGACCCCTCTCACTCTAGAGAGCTTCTTCTTTGCTTTCTGCTCTCACCTTCCTTTACTTAATCAACTTTCACTTCTCTTCACACTTTGTGTCCACAAGATTCATTTTTTGACTCCATGACACAGGAACCAGGCCATCCTGTAACAGTTTCATAGCCACTCTGGGCCTTTCCAAAGGATGGGCTTGGAAAAAAGACTTTTTTGTCTTTTTTTATCGCTTTTTTCTGACTAAATATCATAATTACTGAAGAACATTTGGAAAATATAGACCTGTATAAAAACAAATGTACAGAATGATTTTAGACTGAAAAGCACCTGATTTATTCAGGAAACAATCATTTAATTGAGCATCTGGTCCCTGCCAGTGCTGGTCTCAGTTTGGGGGATATTACAGGAACAAGCAGAGTCCTTGCCCTCCTGAAGCTTCTAGTCTAGTCAGTAGAGCAGGGGAGGGGCTAGAAGCTGATGACACAGGGCACCTGTCAGGGGCCAGGAGTCAGGAAAAGAGGGAACAGCTTGGGGGTCTCTGGGGAAGCGTGTTTCAGGCAGAAGGAGCAGAAGCGTGGTGGGAGCCTACCTGATGTGGTCCGGGGTGTGAAGCAGGCCCCATGGCTGGAGGTGAGTATAGAAGGAGAGGAGGAGGGGCAGCTGGCTGAGGGGCTGTGGGGATTTGTTGACCACGGGGAAAGCCTCAGATTGTTAGCAGACGAAACAGAAATTCCACATAGATGCTTAAGCCACAGAGCAACATGACCAGCCTTATGGATTGAAATGCCCACTCTGGACGCTGGATGGAACGTAGGGAGGGGCGGGGGCCCTGGGGTTCGCATGGGTGGAGCTGGGAAACCGGTTAGGCTTCCGTGGTCGTGCAGGGGAGAACTATTCCTTGAACCTCCTGGACTCCCCTGCCTGGGGCTGAAAATTAAACTCACAGAGGCAGATTGATGGGAGAAAATCACACGCATTTTACGTAATTTTTACAGGAGCATGAAAGCCTTCACGAAAGAACAAGGACCCGGTGCAGTGACCGGAGCAGGAAGCTTTGATACCCTTGACACAAAGAAACAAAGAATTTTGAAGAATTGAGAAGATAGAGGGTTGGGGCCAACACTAGCAAGTGGGGAAGAGGTGACAAAGTTTGCTTATACAGCCTTCTTGGCTCCAAATTCCCGGTCACTGGTGCTAAGGACGTCTTCGTTCCTTCGGGTGCCTTTTATACAGGGGATTTATTTCCTGCTTGAAGGAGCACAAAAAGCACCAAGGCATCTTTCTTGCATCAGCTGTTTCTTAGGCCCCTTTAATCAAAACACCGTGCTGAGGGGGCGTATCTGGGGGTGCCAGGTTTGACGCCTCTTTGATAATAATCCAGCCCTGTGGAGGCCAGAAGCCCCACCCTCTCAGCAGCCTCCGAGGCTCCCCTCTGGAACCCCAGGGTGCCTCGGAGCCCAGTTTGAAAACCGCTGGACTGGACGGTCTCTGAGGGCCCTTCCGGCTCTGGTGACCCTGTTTGCCAGGCTGTTTGAGGCCCGGACCTGGTTCTGTGAGAGCTGCCTGGTTTTCATTATCCAGGCCTCTGGAAAAGCCTTCTTGAAAACCAGACAGTTTTCAGGGTCCAGAAGTGGGGGAGATTTTGGAAAATGAACTCAAACCCCATGTCCAGACCACGGCCAGCCCTCTGGAGGGATGGTAAGGATGAGGAAAACAAAGTGACTGCCCCAAGGGATTCACCGACTGGAGTGGGAGATAGGAAGTCACACAAATGACCAAAGGTCGGGGTCTGTGACTTTCCCTGAAACTCTCCTCTGTGTCCAGGGGCCGGCCCAAGGGCATCTGGGGAGCTTTAGACCACACCAGCTCCCAGAGAGTTCCCCAGAGACTCTAAATCAGTGGGCCCCAGTCTCCCCAGCCACCCAGCCCATGCTTGGGTTATCTCCTTAGTGACCCTGAACCTCTCTGCTGGGCTGAACTCTGGTCTGTGACACCACTTAGAGCCCTGAAAGGTTATCCCCAGAACACAGCCAACATGGAAGAAAGCGTTCTTACCGAGCCCCACAGAGCCCACAGAGGGAAAGTCCTTGCAGGAGAAACAAGTATGAGGTGAGGCTTGCCGATCTGGTGGGACCCTAAACTTCACTCTAGGACCTGAGGACAATCAGACATTTCCAACTAGAGAGAGAGAGAGAGAGAGAGAGAAGCCTGGGGTAGGGGACCGGGGCGGGGGGTTGCTGGGGGAGGGGAAGACAGAATGAAGCATCTGGGAGTGAATGGTATTTTTCTCACAATTACTGGGAAGAAAAAAAAAAAATAGCAACAAAACCAGACCGAGAGCCGCCAACTAAAAAGATTTCTCTGAGTCAGACTGCTTTCCTGGAAG
This sequence comes from Mustela putorius furo, assembly GCF_011764305.1. NCBI lineage: Eukaryota > Metazoa > Chordata > Mammalia > Carnivora > Mustelidae > Mustela > Mustela putorius. Next base: position 5,364,140 of record NW_025421424.1, read on the forward strand.
CTGTGAACTTTATCCCTCGGCAGCCATTAATCTAATATTAAGGCCCTTAACCTTCTTAATTGTTCTCTTTCAGCATCGGCTGGTTTCCTATTAACCTTCCAGGCTTTCCCATAATGCAGTTACCTCCACCTCCAGCCAGGCCCAGGAGCGCCCGCTGGCCCCACGCCTTCCCCTGCCAGGCCTCATGGCCCCGTCCCCGCTCCCCTGCAGGCTGCCCCTCGTTCTTCCTGGGCTGAGCAGCAGCAGCCTACCAGACACAGTGTGCAAGGCGGCCTGGGGCAGCTCCTGTGTTATTGCAGACGGAGCCTGGCCCGGGGAGAACACAGCCACTGCCTTTGGTGCTCAGCTGCCTCGAGGCTTTTCTGTGGCTTGCTATTTGAGCCTTGTTTTCCTTCTCTCCTGTAAAGAACTCCTTGAAATTGTTTCTTGGGGAAGGACAAAGCCTCTCACCCAGATCGGGAGCTGCCTGTGGGCCTACCTCGGATTCCTGGCCTGTGCCCCGGGAGGGGTGAGGGGCGAGGGCCGCTGGAGGGCTGCGTCCAGAACGGCCCACTCAGGAGAGCCCCTCCTGTGACTGGCCACCTGGCCTGCATTTGTGTTCTGACCTCTCCTCAGAGTGGTGTGTCCCTTTGGGAGTGGGTCCTTGAGTCCTTGGGTAACTGCTGAGGGCTGGGGGAAGGTGTTTGCCCCCCCAGGAGAGGCCACTGGGACACTTTCTCTTAACCTTAATATTCACTTTTCAAGCCCTTATTTCAGGGGAAATGGAGCCCCAGCCTGGAGGTGGGGCTGCAAAGTTCAGTCAGAAGTGGGAGAGGTGAGACCCTATGAGCCTCACCGTACCCATTCTGGGCAGGATGTGGGGGGTTGGTGGTCAAGACTGTCTCCTCCACACGGCACTGGGGTGGCAAGGCTGGGGCAAAGGGGTGGTAGCAGCAGCTTCTTCGAGGCCGGTCCCCACCAGAGATGGGCCTAGTTAGCAAGGACCAAAGCCAGCTCTGCCGGGCCTTCCTGTCTGGGGGCCTCCAGGTTTGATGACTGTTTGGGGCTTTGGCTCGGTGAGGACACCCCACCAGTACCTCCTCAGACCTCAGGGTGGGAAAAAGGCAAGCCCCTCACACACCCAGGTCTTCTCCCTGACTGAGCCCGTGCACCCAGAGAGCCCACACCCTGTCCCCACCCCAGGACCACTTCTCGGCTGTGTCATGGTTTCCAGGCACAGCACCCCTGTCATGAGTGAATAGAGCCCTGGGCTCAGTTTTGGGGGAGCTGACCCCTCTGCCCCGGGGCCTCTGTTGTCCTCTCTGAGCAGCTCTGGCCTGCACACTGAGGGAGTTCTTTCAGACCTTCTCCAATGCCAATTCCCACCCAGAGGCACCATGACTTGTGCCCCTTTCTTTCGAGTGGGATACCTCTATCAGTGTGCGCCCACCTCAGGGGACTAGAGGACAGATCCCACAAAAATGATGTTGGGGCCCCAACGCCAACATGGCTTCCTCCACCACGTGCTTCAACACAGCTGTTTGCCTGGCACCACACACGGCAAGGGGGTGTCCCCCAGCTCTGCACTCCCAGGCTCCCAGTGTAGGGAAGGCCCCAAAACCACACCTCATGTTCATGAACTTAACCTTGGCCTGAAAGGCACTCTGGAAGAGATCCAGGTTCTCTCAGCCACGAGTAGATGCCATTAGGTTGGGCAGTCATGCACAGCCCTTCACGTGAAAATACAGAAGAGGGTCTCTAACCGTGTGAACCTTTGGGGGTCATGGCCCTGGAGGTGGACATTTCCCTGGAACTGTCCCAGGTAACAGGCAAATGGGACTAAATAATAAATAAATAAATAAACAAACATTTCTAAATAACAAAGTACTGTGTTTTTATTCTGTATTTTATACAATTGAAGCTTTAGAGGTTGTTTTTTTCCTTTTACTAGGTTGTCACATGTTCAAAATGATATCCAGAGCTGTCCAATTCACCTGTCAGTCCAGCCTACTGATCTGAAGAAGTAAGACTGAGTAGGTTTAATTGGACCGGCTCAGGGGTGAGCTGGGTATCTCTCAGAGTCAGGCAGTAGCACTCACCAAGGACCTGTGGTCAGCAGAGCCCTGCCTGGTATCTGTGCAAGGCCACAACCAACCAACCCAGACGTGTACTCATGGGGCCTGGATACTGTTGGGAAGATAAAGTACGTGAGCCTGATGGGGGAAAAAAAAAAGTCACAAGATGAGGAACAAAGCATGTGATTCCACTCAAAGGAATTAAGGGCAAACTCACTAAGAGTGGGAGGGTTTGGTTGCCGAAGGGATTAGCCAGGTGTGGTTAACCACAGATGGAGGAGGCAAGCTCTACCCTGGGTTTGGAGGCAGAAGAGACAAAGTAGAGGAAGGTCTCCATATTTGGGTGGAGTGGTTAGTGGTGGGGGTCGGGGGCGTGGGTAAGTGAGGAGGAAGAGGAGCAGAGGGGCCAAGCTGGCCTGGAGAAATCAGCCAGTGGTCTAGAAAGTCACACTCAGGATATTGCAATGCCTCCTCTGGCCTCCACCCCAGACGTCCAGCACCCCTGCGTTTCTCAAGTGCGGGTTCGCGGCCTGGGGTGCCGCAGTCATTGCCATAGCAACCAATTATTCTGTCACAGAGGCATGACTCTGACTCCAGGTGGGTTATGAGCAGAAGGCACACAGGAAATGGCTAAGTGACAGAGATCTAGTTTTCCAGCAAGTGCCCCAGCTAATAAAGAAGAGAAAATAGACAGACCAGAAGATAAATGCAACAGGGATGAGCAAAGGCTACATTTTGCATGAGGCACCAGCTGTTCGCTGCAAACAATAGCAGTTTAATAGGTTCAACGGGAATGATGCCGGCAAGGGCAGCCTCCGTCAGCCTGCAGTCTAAGGGCAGGGCTGGGCTGGGCATGCGCAATGCAAGGCTTGTGAGACCAAAAGGGGGATGCCTGCAATGTGTCCTCTCAATCTTGCACATATTCCTGATGCTTTTCCTGGCAACAGCGGCTCTGCAGCCCCTTGCAGGACCCCAGCTTTCCTCTGTGCATGGGTGCATCCTCCTTGAGAGGAGGACTTGTCGGTGCTACTTGGGAGTTAGTAGTCCAAATACAAACCTTACTAATTAGAAAGAACTGGGAGAAAAGGAAGTCTGAGTCCCCAGCGATCTTAGGAGCAAAGCATGTTACTGCTCTGAAGGCGTGAGTGCCGCCGTCCCTTTGTTAGAATGAGTCAGGTCAGTCCGAGTCTGCTCCTCGCACTTCAGGACTGAGGGTAAGCCACTTGCCTGTCCTGGTCCCCGTCTTGCAAAGGGGGAGCTGGACTCCGGATGCAACTCTGGTGCTCACCCTTGTTTTCCAGCTCTGTCTAGTGCAGAGGCCGGCTCTGAGCGACGCAACTGTAAATGTCAGGTTTATTTCAGGTGTCTGGTGTTTTCATAAAGCAGACTCAAGACACGTGTTCATCTGCTGTTCCATTCTGCCTTCAATTAACATTGATTATCGCCCTATTGTGTGGCAGTCTCAGGGCCAGGCATCCAGAATCGAGATGAGAAGGGATGGTGCCATGGGGAGACAAGCAGGTACCTGCTCAAGCCCATGGGGTATGGGCATCCCCACATGGACAAGCACATCCAGGCGTGGGGAAGGGTGGCTCTGGATGTCGCCTGCTGAGCTTTCTCCACACCCTGGGCATGGTGGGAGGCAGCTTTGGGGAGGAAAGCAAGCTGCTCAGAGGGGGCGGTGCTGGGAAGACCCCGAAATGTGACCAGGGAACCTCAGAGTGGCAGGAGGGGTGAAACAGAGAGCAAGCATGTCATGCCAGTGCTGGTGCTCTGGCATCTTTGTTCTCAAAGAGCTACAGAGAGAACAACCAGTCTGAGAGGAAAGGCAGTAAGCTAAGGGAAAAGAAAACAGGCAGAGTCCCAGAAGGGAGGAGGATGACATCTGGGGTTTGCGCATGGAGACGTGTCCCTAGAGGAGATTCAAGGTGTTGTTGATGGTTAGGCCATCATCAGTAAGGCCCTGGGGAGGTGCTGGGTGTGGGCACCCGGACTTGGGGAAAGATGGAAGGAACAGGTAAGGCTGGCAGAAGCCTCCTGGACACAGCCGGCAGGCACGGTGTTCTATCCCTCCCCACCAGAGCCGGCAGATGGCTGGAGGTCTGAGTTTAGTCCAGGGCAATGGCAGTGACCCTGGAAACGCACAGAAATATGGGGAGAATGTTCTAGACGGAGGCACAACAGTGAGTCTTGACCAGGGAGCTGGAGATAGCAATCACCTGTCTGAGAGTTCCATGCTTCTCCACTTAAAGGAATCAGAGACTCACATAGCCTCCCCCTAAAGATCCATCGATTAATCATTTATGCTATGCTAAACATTCCTGGGGTTCAAGGCCTTATCCATGCCTTCTGGTTCCAGAGCAACTGGAAGTTTGCAGGCGCACATTTGTGTGAATGGAGCTAAGCAAGGGGTGCAGGCCGAGAGTCGCAGGCGAGAGAGCGATTTCCCTCCCAGGATTGCCTACTTGGGAAATCTTCACAGGGAAGTGGATTTTGCGAGGGCGTTGCAGGGCATAGAGGTGGGGAGGATGTGATGAGAACGGCAGAGGACCAAGCTTGCAGAGGCGTCCTGCCAGTAGCTGCCACCAGAGGGCTCCTGTCTCAGCGGGGGACTGGGCACCGGCCTGGGAAGGGGGAACATTTTAGGTCATTGCACTTGAGGTTTGCATCCTGGGTCTGTCATTGAATAGCTAGCAGGGCCTGGCCCAACTCCTTAACTTCCGCATGCCTAAATTTCCTCACCAGTAAAGTGGGAAAAGGAATAATGCTGCTCTCCAAGCTGGGAGACCCGGACCCCTGTGGCAATGGGCAAAGCCCCCAGCACCGAGCAGGCCTCCAGGAATGCTGGTCCCTTCCCTTCCTGGCCTGCCTAGAAGGCTGCGTTTGAGACTGAAGAGAGTAAATATTCCAGAAGTCCTCTGACTGCCCTTGTAGGGGTAAACACAGATTGGTCAATGGGGAAAAAATGTTCTCTTCCAGCCAGTGGGGTGAGTTGACCATGCACGCTTGTCTCCGGATGTTGGACTTCCTGAATCTTCCCCGAACAATGCCATCTCTGTCTTGGCACCACTGGCAAGCAGTCCCACGAGAGCCAGGTTCTTGTCACAAGGCCTTTTCCTGGAGTGAGTCACTAGAGAATTGGGCTGGAGTTATAACCTTCACCAGCCCGGGAGGTGAAAGTGGACTGGAATGAACACAAACAGTACAACTTGGTGCTTAATGTTCCTTTCCATCAGCATTTTGCCCCAGGCCTTAACCTTGCCACTGGAAAAAGTAGGGTCGCATAATGAATGAGATAAACCGAGTGACCCCTTGTAACCCACAAACAAAGGGCCTTTCAGCAGCCCGAGGTCCAAAGCCTTATCTATCGCATTGAAACCTAGCTGGTGACAAACCAGAGGCAGCGCGAGGGATCCTAGTGAGACTACTTAGCCCCAGCAGATAATCGGAAAAATGCATCTTGGTCCTTCCCCAAGGAAAAAGGGTGACTGTGAACAGAGAAGGGGAAAATCAGAGTAACTGATGGAATGACACACAGAATTTACACTTCGAAAATTGAATGCATGTCTTCCTTCTTGGGTTGTATAAACATAAAATCATTTTATGTTGGCAAGCAGAAAAGTAAACACACAAATCTGCGTGGACCTTGTATTTCCCAAAACTTGATGTAAGCTTGGGAGTGATGGTGTGTTGAACCTAGGCTGGGAATGGGGGCAGTCTACATGCCACCCTCTGCCCTGGCCACGTGACCTGGGGCAGGCCCCTTGTTTCTCTGGGACTGAGGTTCCTCAACTGAAAAATGAATGCTTTGTCTAGATCGTTGACAGTTTCCTTTAACACCCCTCCCCCAAACAAAAGGCTTTGATTTTCATAGCTACTCATATTTTGAGCTTTTAAAAGAAAAAAAAGGGGAGTGGATGACATTAGTCCTTACCGGTCCCGTGTATCACCCAGTGAAGACCCTCAAACACACACCCAGAAGGGCAGAAGCGACTCCTCTTTTGTGGAAACCGTAGACCTACATTGTGTATTCCAATGGAGCCCAAAGGTTTGCCCCCAGAGAGGTGTAAATGGTCACCCAGCTCTCTCGACTTGCCACCGCTCATAGGTCTTTCCATGAGTTGCTCAAATTCATACCCGGTTCCCGTGGAACACTGGCTCAGCTCTGCAAGTCCGTCTACAACCCTCTGTGTCACGACCATGGTAGGCGCTAACAACAGCTGCTGTCAGGAACAAGGGTGAGCAAGGGTAAGCACCGCCCCAGCCCTGTGGAAGCTGACATTCTAGCAGGGAATGCAGAAGTGCTTGTGGACCAAGTCTAACAGAAGCACAAAAGCACTGTGGCAACACTTGGGAGGGTGAGAGCAATCCCAGCTTGGCTAAGGCTTCCTGGAGTAGGAAGACTTTGACTGGATCTACAAGATGGCTGAAGCCAGAGGAGCATGCCTGTGGAGGACATGCTGGAGTAAACACAGTGGCCAGGGGGCATGAGGCATACTCAGGAGTGGCAAGCTGTTCTTTCTTGCTGGAGCTTCAAGTATGTGAGGGAGGTGAGCTTAGACACGTAGACAAAGGTTTACTCATAGAAAGTCCTCACAACTCTAAGAAATTTGGACTTTAGGGCAGGACCTGGGATATCATGGCAGTCCCCCCCCGCCTTTTTTTTTTTTTTTTTTTTTTTTTAAGATTTTGTTTGACAGAGTAAGAAAGCATAAGCAGGGGGAGCAACAGAAGGAGAGGGAGAAGCAGGCACCCACTGAGCAAGGATTCCGATCTGGGACTCGATCTCAGGAACCCAGAATCACAATCTGAGCTGCAGGCAGATGCTTAATCAACTAAGCCATGCATCAACTAAGCCCCATTATGGGCAATCTTAAATAGGCATGTGTCTTGGTAAGCCTTGTACCTGTACCAGTTTCCAGAAGAGGAAACTGCCAGCGGGACAGATTGAAGGGGAGCAAGACGGAGCAGAAGGAACAACAGGGATAATTTCGATAACCCAGACTGGTGGTTGTAGAGAGCTGAGCAGCACTGGGGAGACCAGGTCTGGAAACAAGGGAAATTTTGGAAAGGTGCTGGAGAGGCGACAGAGTGAGCTCTGTGCCTCGCGAGATGTGGAGTCGAAAGTCACTCCAAAGCACAGAGAATGTTACCGAGGAAATTCAGCAGCCCGCCTTCTCCTGGGGTGGGGGCTGGGGAGAGCCATGGAGGACGGTCCAGACCACCCCTGAGGCCAAGAATTGACTAGGCTTAAGGAAACCCACTGCTGTAGTGCCTGTGGGTTCTCCCCTCAATATTTGACAAACAGAACCCCTCATTTTTAGCCTCCAATCCCCCACTCTGAATAAAGACGCTTTCTACCTTTCTTGCATCTAGTAATGGCAGTCAGTCACATCGTCACATGACTTTAGCCTGCTAGTCGGTTTGCCCTTGGAAGTGTCAGACTTTTAGGAAACAGGGTTTTTCTGCTGGTTAGAAGGCAGAGCGACTTAGGAGGATTTAAGTCTTGTAGTTACAATCAGATCTGAGTCCTGCCTTTTCTGAACTTGTATATTGGATTCCATGTGCGTGTGTTTCTGTGTGCGTGACTTACTTCTTTTATAACTGGAAGCTCATACCTCTTAATCCCTATACTCAGATGTGGGGGTAACCCACATGTCGGACATCTTAACTGGCCAGGAACTCATTTACAGGAAAATGTTTTGGGTCTCTTCTGCAGGTTCCACTGTTTACATCCTTAATGCTTTATGTTCAGGGAGTTACTGATCATGGCGTCTAGGAGATAATTTGTTCCGGGGACTGACTGCAGGGGGCAAGCACAAATGAGTAGCCAAAAGGAAGCAGGTGTCAAAGTTTTGCTGCTGGGAAGGGCATCCCACCTCCCAGCCCTGGGAAGGACACGAGAGATGAAACAGCCTTTAGGAGGAAGGCGGTGCGATCAGCTCCCTGCCTGCTGAAGTTGTGGTTCTCATGGCTAACAGGTAGTAGTTAACATATACTGGGCACTTACTTTGTGTCTGGCAATCTTCTAAGGTTTCAGTGCATCCCCTTCCAAGTCTGTTCAAGATAGCTGCTACTCTTACCCGCGCTTGCAGCCAGGGAACCTGGGAATGAGGAGGTGAGGCTCATGGTCATCTAGTCCACAGGGACAAGAGCTGTCACTCAAACCCAGATGTCTCTGATGCAGGACCCCTAACCATGACATTAGCTCTTCTAGGGGAGTTTAAAAAAACACTTCTTCCCCACGAATTCCTTTTGCCCGAATGTCTCTCTTCTCGGTGATGCTGATTCCATACTTGGTGGTTTATCGGAGATGATGCCTGTGAATAGGCTCCTTTCTCTCTCCCGGGTTACAGGGTTTGGAGTTGGACAGGGGCTTCGCAGTGCTGTGGGGACAAATCCACTGGGTGGGGCAGGGGTGGGGAGAGACCTCTACTTTGTCACATTTGGCGATTTCCATGGTGGAAATGCCCTCACAATGACCAATTTGATGTTGCCATTGCAGCTTGTAAAAAATCCCTGAATATTTGATGATCGGCTCTGGTACAGCCGGCTCCAGCCAGCCACTGGGCCCATAGGATTGCGTGATCCCTAAAAGTGTGCTCTTGCCAGCTGGGAATTTGAGAAACACATGGCGGGGCAGAGCGCAGGCACTGGAGGGCTTCCGGTGCTCTTCCAGATAGGCCTTTCAGGACTTCCCCAGGTGCTGGCCACGGGAGGTCTGGCCCAGAGCACTCTGGGAGGCTCGGCAGCACCTGGGCTTACCTGTCGCAGGTCTGGCCGGAGGCCTCAGCTCACCACCTGAAAACAGCTCCCTCCGCCAGCAGGTGGCAGCACACTCGCATTCAATACTTCTTGTTCCAGCAAAATGAGGCGCCTTTGTTCCCAGCGAGAGGCGGTGTCACGAAGAGAAAGGCCCAGAGGGGCAAGCTAATCAGCCTGTCCTTAGCTGACCTAGGCCTCCAGAGCCAGTGGACGAGCTCCCACAGCTTGATATAATGAAAGCAACCTTAGCAAACAAGGGACAGCCGTCCCCCTCCCACCGCCTTCCTGCCCATCCTTTGGGCTTGGGCTCACACTGGGGTGGCACCATGGAAGCAGGCTCTGGGTCCTTTCAGGAATGGAGCTAGGTGCCAAGGATGTGTTTCCAGCTCTAAGGAGGGAGACTTGTGACTCCTACCTGATGCTACTACCCACAAGACACCCCGGGCTTATTTGGTTGACTGTTGATTGTACCGGACGGTCAAATCCTACTAGGGTGGTGGCAATTCCAGGTAGCTCGCCTGGAATCATCCTGGTTTTGGCACTGAGAGTCCCATGTCCTGGGGACCCCGCCACCCCGGTCCTGGCCAATAGGACAATAAGCCACCACACTCCAAGTCACAGTGCCTGCCCGGCACACAGTAGGCGCTTTCTGGGATGGTGGTACTGAAGGAGGGGGCAGAGCAGAAGTCACATGGGATCACAGAGCTGTCAAACCCTTCCAACGGGAGTTGAGTTCATTCATTTTTACAACCCGCTCCTTTTGCGTTTCGTCAGAGGAGAGAGCCAGAACAGGTGAAGGTGAGACGTGGGAGTGGTCCTCTCCCACGCTCACGTTCCATCTTTGACCTCCCTCCCAGGCTCCTTCCCTCACGCCTGCCACCTGCCTGCACGGCCCTGCGTGTAGTCTGGGGCGCTCCCAGAGTCCGCAGCAGAGAACTCCATGTTCCGAGGCGGGGTGGGGCAGAGGCCACGGAGCAGGAGGCTGGAGAAGGGGTGGGGCGGGTGGGAGGCTCTTCAGCCACCAGCAGGATGAGGGCTGCCCAAAGGAGCCCTCTGCTTGATGCCCAACACCGAGCAGAAACATGCGTTCCTTTCTCCTCCTGTAGCTCAAGCCCCACTCTGATATGGCTTGTCTGTTTCCTCAAAATGGCTCCTCCTTGGTCAACGGCTCAGGAGCGTCAGGCTCAGCAAACACTAACCAGCTGGGTGGCTTGAATCAGGGCAGAAAGCTTTACCTTAACGCGATGTAAGCACTTTACACATTTCCCTCCCCACTCTGGACTTCGGGATCAAGAGGGAAACTCTGGTGACCCCTGAATTCTATGTGGACAGTTTCTCATTGATTCCCTGACCTCATCGTGTGTTGCTGTTCCCAGCACTCCCTGTGGCAGTCACCCCGGTCTTCTACTAGCCCCTACAGATGCCATGTTCTCCTTTGCCTTGGAGTCTCTGCTCGGCCATTTCCTCTGTGTGGGTGAGAATAGCGGCCGGACCTGGCTCAGACAGGCTGGTCCCAGAAGCTGCGTGTGAGGTCACATTGAGGCTTTGACCTGAAGGATAAGAAGGGATCATGTCATCCAATGGGGAGCAAGGATAGACATAAGAATACTTGCAATGTGGCAGGTGTCAGCTTTTCTCCGGTCATCCCGTTAGGAAGAAGTTACTGGTGCTTAGAAATACAGACTTCTCATGAGCTCTGTGTCTCAAACTTTACAAATACCCCCCACTCTTCATGTCACAATCTATCATACTCAGTGGGCTCATATTTATGTTCCACGAGTAACAGAGCAGGCACAGCCCTATTCTGGATAAAGATGGACCATGCAGGTGAAATCCTGCTAACTCCCATCTTCCAACCAATGTTTGGATGTGCGGGACCCCGCCTTAACCCTAGGATCTCAGGAGAGATTCTCAGGACTTGAGGATTCATGTTAGCAGGTGTAGTCCTTCACCCTAAAGACCAAAGACCAGGAGCTGGGGCTATTTGCAGGCACTGGATAACGATTGATGAACATGGACTTTATTGAAGAAATGCTGAGTTTGTGACATGGAGGTTTCCAGGTAAACCACGTCCTAGATCAAACGCACAGCAACTCCGGTTTGAAGTCATGGATGTCTCCAGACCTCCCAAGCTTTGAGTGGATGGTGAGAGTCATCACTGGTGTCAGAGAAGGACCTCTGCTCCATTTCCAGAACTAGAGGGACTCTTGATGCTTTTGGAGAGCCCACAGCTGACACCAATGGAAACTCTGCGAGGGACCCTGGGGGGAGGCACGCTCAGAGATGTGGCTGCCAGGTCCTTGCCCGCCCTTTATTGAGCTATGACATGACTCTCATGGGAGCTGGGGTGTTCTGCCCATCTATGAGCGGTCACCTCTGGGATCCTGAAGGTGGGCCAATCCCTTGCGTCTAAACCACCTTTGTATTTTGCAAAGAGCTTGTATCTATGACTGTGTCCTGTCCGTGTTAGTTCCAGCCATGCTCTTATTTTTCTCCGAGGAGGGAGCTGAGCAGCTGGGAACAGTCCCGGGTCCTGAGGCCTCCAGGCAGTTTTAGGGATGTTGGGGCAGGACAGTTCTTTGCCTCCATCTGTTACCTAGAAACGCCAACTCCTCCGGTTGCCCATGGAAGGACTCAAAGCCTGGGAAGTGAAGGTATGGATGTAGGGAAGGGAAAATGGACAGAAAGGCTCCAAGTTTCCTGTGTCCTGGTTGTTGGTTTTTTTTTTTCCCTAGGCAACTTTAGTCCTGCTCCCTCACATCTGTGCCTGGAGAGTGCCCTGAACTGCCTCCCCTCCCCGCCACCCTACTCAGCGAGAGCCTTTTTCACCTCTGCCACTTGCTTTGAGGTAAGCAGCCCCCCCCCCCCCCAGAACACGGAGTTCTGTCCCAGAGTCTGGGAGGTGGGTGTGAACGGAGGAGGGGCAAGGGCAGCCCGAGCCAGAGCCGGAAGGAAGGAGGAAGAAGAAAGGGACTGTTCTGTTGTTTCTCCTGGACTCCCACCTTTTGTCAACGAGCCTAGGTGGCAGGATTTTAAAACAAAATGAGAGGATGTCTTGCTCGCCAGATTTGAAGATCCTTTGTGATCCCCGCCCCGGACTGGGCCCATCTGCTTCAATACCCACCACCAGCTACAGCACACTCACTGAAAGCCCAAGGGTGCCAGGCACGGGGCTAGGCACGGGGGCTGGGTGCTTGTATCATCGAAGGGCAACAGTCAAGGAAATGGCCAAAGGTTGCAGCAGGTGGGAGAAATACAAAACTCCCTTTTGAGAATTGGAAATATCATATGTGTTTTTGTTGGTTAAGATTTTAATTTATTTGAGAGAGAGAGAGAGAGAGAGCACAAGCAGGGTGGACAGCAAAGGTGCTGAGCAGGGAGCCCATTTTGGGGCTTGATCCCAGCGCCCTGGGGTCATGACCTAAGCAGAAGGCAGATGCTTACCTGACTGACCCACCCAGGGCCCCCAGAAACATAAAGTTTTTTGAACAATGGATTACCTTCCCTCTTAGAGGAGACCCAGCTGCCTGTCCCATGATGTCACCCAGACAGCCTCAGCACTTCAGGGAGGAAAGGAGAGGTCTGGCGACTGTGCCAGTTCTGGTGACTCTTGGTGTCCCCAGGATGTGTCATTCTGCCTGTCCACTTGGGTCCCCACAGGGGAAGGACAGCAAGCCAAAGAGCTTGCCCCACAAGACTTCTTTCTTTAAAGAAACACAGTCTGTGGCCCAAAGACCCCTGTATGGGCAGACACCTGGGACACACAAGTGGGCCCCGGGGATCACAAGTCCTATAGTGGCCACACGGGAATCAACTCTACTTACCAGTGGTTTAGTGTGGACAAAGAATTGAGCAGTTAATTACTTAATATTATGAATAAAAATATCATCAGAACTTTGTATCCATATCACGGAATACCATTCCATAATAAAAGCAGCTATCTGAAATACAGACAGCAAGTTGGATGGGTCTCAAGGCAGTTATGCTGAGTGCAGAAAACAACCTCAAAAGGTCACATTCCATATGATTTCATTTCTGTAACCTTCTTGAAATGAGAAATTATGGCGATGAAGGGCAGTGTCCTGGTCACCAGGAGTTAGAGGGGGTAGAGGGAGTGCTGGCGCCGCTGGAGAGGAGTAGCAGGAAGGAGCCTTGTGCAGATAAAACGGTTATGGGCCTTGAATGCGGGGGTGGCGACACAGGAGAGAACATTGCACAGAATTGTGTGCGTGTGTGCATGCATGCGTGTGGGCACACCCACATGCACGGACGCACACACGAGTGGTTGTAACACTGGTAAAGTCTGGATTGACTCTGAGTTGCACCAGTGTCCGCGTCCTGGTTTGGTTAGTGTGATGTAGCTGTGCCCGGTGTTACCATTGGCAAGGCTGAGAGCACCGTACGCAAGCACACTTGGTGGCAGTGGGGGTCAACCACAGTCACACAATTTCTACTTCAAACTACTTTCCTGTAGTGTGCATGGTGACACATAGTTCTGGGGCATTACCTACATTCACGTTGTTGTCAGCCACCACCACCATCCCCTTCCAGAACTTTCCATACAGAGACACGGTGTCTGCTCAATGCCAACTCCCACCATGGCCAACGCCACAGCCAGTGGCAACCACGTTGTGTCTCTAGGAGCTGCCTGTTCGAGGTACTTCATGTCGTAGAGACCTACAACATTTCTTTTTCTGTATCAGGCTTGAATCACTGAGCATTATGTCTTCAAGCCTCCTCTATGCTATAGTATAAGCCAGAATTTCCTTCCTTCTTAAGGCTGAATAATAGTTTATTGTACCTGTAAACTACATTTCCTTTATCCAATCATTTGTCAACAGACATTGGGTTGTTTCTACCTCTTGTGTATGATGATCCTAGCGTATGTGTAGGTTTCACAACTTTCTTTGTATGTATGGTTATCTCAAAAGGTTAAAAAATGTAATCAGAAATAGGGGAGCCTGGGTGGCTCAGTTGTTAAGTGTCTGCCTTTAGCTCAGGTCGTCATCCCAGGGTCCTGGGATAGAGTCCTGCATTGGGCTCCCTGCTCAGTGGGAAGCCTGCTTCTCCCTCTCCGACTCCCCCTGCTTGTGTTCCCTCTCTTGCTGTCCCTCTCTCTGTCAAATAATAGATTAAAAAAATCTTTTAAAAAATATAGTCAGAAATAAAATCCTTGAATTAGCTAATTCTTTCCTTTGCTGAGCATGTCAAGTCGGAGTGTGCTGTTGGGCTTCGCACTATTTTCCAGTCACAGAGATAATTTAACTTTTGCAGGGCCGCTAGAACCTGAAGTCACCCCTCTGCTTTTAAGGAGCCAATGGACAGTATATGTTGGCCCACAGGATAGTGCATGGGGTTCTGTAAACGCCAACCACTCTGGCCCCAACATTGTTTACAGGTGTGGATCAAGAAACAGGAAAGAAAATCTCTAGCCCTGTTGGGAGTGACCCTTGATTTCAGCAAAGGCAATGACTTCCACAGAGAGCCAGGTTTTGACGATACAGAATATGAAATCATTATGCTACAACCTGATAAAAATAATCACTGGAAGAGGTGAAAAATTTGACTCTGGAGGACTCATTCATGTCACCAATATTTTTTCCCATGGGTGGTTTGGCCACCGTCCCTTGGTCCATCTGTGTGCAGGTCTCAAGGACTCAGACACGTTCATGTGCAGGATGGACACCACTTCTTTTTGGGGCAAGTGGATGGCCCAGAGTGGACGAGGAGACCCTGCGGGCATGGGCTCCTGGAAGGCTGACCTAGTGTGGACCTAAGGGTGGCATTCTTTTTTAAAAAAAAAAAAAAAATATATATATATATATATATATATATATATATATATTTATTTATTTATTTGAGAAAGAGAGAAAATGAGAAGGGGGAGGGTCAGAGGGAAAAGCAGACTCCCGGCTGAGCAGGGAGCCCAACATGGGACTCGATCCTGGGACTCCAAGATCATGACTTGAGCTGAAGGCAGTCACTTAACCTACTGAGCCACCCAGGTGCCCTGAGGGTTGTGTTCTTATAGAGCAAGTCAGGCTTGGCAGAGAGGACGTGTGTGACGATTCCTTTGTCATCTTCCCAAACCTGTTTCTGGAAGGCTTGCGTTGTAGAGGGGGTCTGATGGAGGGGACATGGTCCCAGCTGCTGAAACACCATCATCTGGACAACAGGACTGTTTGTCTTTATTTTTTATGAAGGTCTAGGGGCTTGATGAACTCCCTAACACCGGGTACAAAATTTCTCGCTGTGCATGTTTTTCTTGGGAGAAAGCCCATCTCTTTCCTCCAGTCCTCAAGGGTCTATAACCCCTGTAACATGAGGAGACCCTTCTGTTCATAACTGCTTCTGGAAGACTTTTCTTAGGAACTGACTCACCTGACTTCCCAGTAATGTGGCCCTGGGGAGGAGAGGACCGCTCTGTGTGCTCAAGCTTGTTGGATCCAAACAGCCCTCGGGAGAAGGGCCACTTGCCTGCTATCTCTCTGTCCTTCCTTTCTGTGTCTTCCCACTCCCTTCTCTGCTTTGGGTCCTCTCTTCCCTTCCCGCTTTTCCTCTTCCCCCTCCTGTGCTGGCTCTCATGTCACTTTCCTGTTTGCCTCTCCTGAGGTATGGATTAGTGTATTAATCATTACAATAACAGCTAAAAATGTCACTGTGTTTTATTCATCCAGAGGAAAATAACGTGACAGCCCGTGAGTGCTATAGGGCACACTCACGTATTCTTCCCGGGGTCCAGGATAGTGGAAATTTCTCAGTTTCCATTTGTAAATAAACAGAAGGCCATTATGGAAGGCCATGGTGAGTCTGGTGGGGGCTGGGCCGGGGGAGGCTGGGAATGTGGGTGGGCTGGCTCCAATCATGGTCACATTAGTCACCCATCACAGACCTTGACAGACCTTGGACTATTCAAGGACTCCAGCCGAAGAGGCTGAGTTGTAAAATCCTATTAGAGTTGCCAAGACCAGAACAGTGTGACTTTAATAAGGTTAAAGTTTGGCATTTTTACGGCTTTTATAATGATAAGGTTCTTAGTCACCTGAGGGGGAAAGAACTAGAGAGGGTCTGCCCACACCTAGCTGGTCAGTGCTGGGGACAGGGCCAGGCATGGCCTCTTGCCAGGCCCCCAAGGGTGTCTTTGGTTGTGTCCAAGATTCCAGGCACAAGTTCTGTCCTGTTCCTCAGAAAGCCTGCTCACCTATGTCCAGACGCTGGAACTGTTAGGGGAAGTGATCCAGGAATCGATTTGTGAGCAGAGTCCTTGAAACCAGTGGAGGGTTTTTTTTTTTAATATTTTTAAAAATATTTCATTTATTTATTTGTCAGGGAGAAAGAGAGAGAGATAGTCAGAAGGAGAAGCAGACTCCCTGCTGAGCAGGGAGCCTGATGTGGGACTCCATCCCAGGACCCCGGGATCATGACCTGAGCGGGAGGCAGATGCTTAAACACCTGAGCCACCCAGGCACCCCAAACCAGTGGAGTTTATTAGAAGCAAATGCTCTGTTCCCCAGCCAGAGTTGTTCCCCATCATAGTTGCATCCCCAAAGCACTGTTCTATTTCCATGCCTTTGTTAATAGCCTCTGGCCTCGAATATTCTACTGCACATCGGATCTGTCCGCCCTTAAAAGGACCTTCCCAACCTTCGTCCTCTCTTCCTGCCCCTGGGAGGAATTCATTTACTCTCTTCTGAATCCCAGGGCCCTTACACCATCTTTCCAAGCGGCGCCTATCCCCATGTAATGAGTTCGTCGCGGACATGACCTCACCCCATCCCTCCATGAGGGGTCAACCTGTTCTGCTGGAGTTCTCAATTGGCACACAATAGGGGCCCATAAATGTTGAAGGAAGGAAGGACTAATTTAGCAGGAGGCCCATGCATTCCACTTAGGAGACAGCTGAAATCCTATGTCCTCCATGCCTGGATCATCTTTGCTCACAAAGAATAGTTAGAAGTATAATTTCTTTCTTTCTTTTTTTAAAGGTTTTATTTACTTATTCAACAGAGAGACAGAGATCACAAGTAGGCAGAGAGGGAGACAGAGAGAGAGAGGAGGAAGCAGGCTCCCCGCTGTGCAGAGAGCCCAATGCGGGGCTCGGTCCGATGACCCTGAGATCATGACCTGAGCCAAAGGCAGAGGCTTAATCCACTGAGCCACCCAGGTGCCCCAGAAGTGTAATTTCTAAGTAGGTCACTAGTTTCTTGAAGGCGGGGTTTGCATCAGTCCACATGTCCATTAGTGTATATGTCAAATGCCTCAGTGGATCTTGTCTATGTCCGTTCTGTCATGACGTTGAATCCTTTACAAAGAGCTTCCCTCCGATGGGATGAGTGACATGAACAACACTGCTGACAGACCTCTCCTGTGTCCTAGCTGGCACCAGACTCTGCAGAAACACAGAGATGAGAAGTGCCTGCCTGTAAGGAGCCCAGCCTGGGTGCCGAAGGGACGTGGGGAGTGCCCGTCAAGTCCTGGGGTCCATGCCAGCTCTGAACCGCCGTGCGGGGGTATAAAGATCAGAGCCTGGTCCCGGAGAAGCTGGCAGTCCTGCTGGGAAGATGAGCCATTCATGGCTGGATGAGCTCTCAAAATGAACCTGAGTATTTGCTAGGAGACAGAGTCTCCCTGCCTACAGCCCCCAGGGGCCCACATGTTTGTGGGAGCAGAGAGGATAGGGAAGGGGAACCACCAGCGGGAAGGAAGACCTAGTGCCTTCCTGACACCTGTAGTCTGATGGGCTCCCGTGCCACTTTGTTTCGGGGACAGAGCTGGGATCATTCCCTGGGGTCCGAGATGGATGGGAACTATCCTCTGTGGGCCTCTGTGGGGGGAAGCTGACTCCCCAGCTAGGCTCTGGGAGCCCCCTTTTAGGGATCCGTGGACGAGGGGTGTCCAAGGCCGGGCTGGGCCTCTAGGGGCGACTTGGGACTAGCTTCCGCCTGAGGACCAGGCCAAACTGTGCTTCACTGAACAGCGGGAAGGAGGGCCGACAGGTGGCGCATCCTAGGGAGAACGGGGTCAAGCATGGGGAATAATCACCACAGCCTCGGCCGTCCAGCCTCAGCACAGGAGCTTGGGACATGGTGTGGAGCTGGGGGAGCAAGGGGATATCCCGGAGCTGCCCTCCTGTGGTGCTCCAATCAGCTTTCTCACAAACCCAGCCTGTTCCAGAACAGCCTAGGCCATCAGCCAACTGGCCTCCCGCATTGGCCCAGGAGCCTGGACTGAGGGGAAATTATGAAGGGTCCCAGGAGGCACCACTCCCATACGGAGAAGAATCGGGCTGATGTTACTAAGAATGAGCTCTCCCGATCAGAAGCCCATCCCGTTGCGGGGCAGGGGGTGGTGGAGACATGTCCTTGGAAATGCCAGTCCTGGCCCTGCATTTCCCTCGGCTAGTGAGGAGCAGTAACTCCCCTTTGACCCCCACCACCCCCCTGCTTGGGAACGAGGAGCGTGACTCACATCAGCGGGGAAGGCAGCACGGTTAGGTGAGGCTAATTCAAATGCCAGGCAGACACAAATAGCATGCTTTCCTCGGAATAGCTTCCCAGCTGTGGTGTGGGAGGCTGGCCGGTTCTCATCCAGAGTCCATTCTCGCTGATTTGCATCAGGCACCGCTGGCTGCCTACCTTTGGCCCCTCAAGGCCAGCTCCCCGTTCACTGTTCCCGAAAGTCTCACCGGAGTGAAACATTAACCGGTGGTGGGACAGAAGGGCCTGGGAGCCTCCGCAGGCAGGGCTGATGAAGAAGCGTACCTGGAGGGGCTTGTTGCTCACTGACCTGGAATTTTCCATTCCTCTGCGGCTCACATGACTGGGGCCGTGTTTTTGTTAAGCTGCACAGAGGTGGGTGCCCGGGTGGCATGTGCTACATAACTGAATGGGGGGCGGTGACCACAGCTGCTTCTGAGTGATACTAATCTTAGCGAGACAGGGGTGGTGGAAATTACTAGACCTGAGAGCCAGGAGACCCAGGGCTGGGCCGGGACTCTGCTTCTAGAACATCCCGGGGCCCCGTGGGAAGCCACTGGATGTCTCAGGGCTTCTGCTTCCTCAGCTGTGCAGGAGGGGCTGGGGGAGAACACCCAAGGTCCTTTCTGCCTGGAACATTTTCTACTCTAGATGCTGACACTGATCAACCCCGTTTACAGCCGGTTGTAGGAACTGTCGCTCCTTATCACCCAGAAGTTACTAGGGCCCGCCCTCTGCTGCTGTTGCTTCTCTGCTTTCCCTGCTCTCCATTTGCCTCACTGCTTCTTAGCCACATTCCCTTTATCACACTTCCTTTATCTTTATCTTAGGGCTGAGGACTTCCTTGGCAAAGCCAGAATGCAAGTTAATCACGGGTTGCTTGAGTCACGGGGACCCTCACTTGCTACTCCCTACCTTGGCCACTTCCCAACTATGTGATGTTGGCCAGATGATTTGCTTTCTCTGGTTATCCATTTCCTCATCTATCAAAAAGCGATCCTTTTAGGGTTTCTGTATGAATTATGCAATGTGCCATACACGAAGCCTTCATAAATATAAGCCATTATATAATTATAATCTAAAATTTAGCATACACATTCCTCTTCCCAAAGAACTTTCCCTTTAGTCTCTGTTTCTGCTCCCAGGGACTCTGGTCTTTGGGTTTAATGTCGCCTTGAGTTTTCTTCTTGCTGCTTCTGTGCAAAAGGTATCTCTGGGAGCCTTCCATTCAGCTTCCCTGGGGTAGGACATTTTGGAGAGAAGGCCTGCAGGTCCAGGGCCAAGCCAGGGCTCAGACTTCTGCTGAGATGGGGGTACTATTTTGGGGAATTCTAGGAAATAGGACTCATTGAGGTACTTTTCTTGAGGGGGCGGGGGGATTAGTTTTAAATCATGGTTGATGGGCCAAGATTTCCTGAAAGTGGGTATGGACCTCATCAGTTGGGATCAGATGGACCGAGCTACTCTTTCTTGATTTTTGATTTCTTGACCAAATACTCTCGTTGACCTCCTGACCATGCAGAGTCTTCCCTGGGACAGATTCACATTTCCTGGCACTGCAGGTGGTCATGGGGGTCTCCCAGGGTGACATTGGCCCTTGTGACATTCCCCTTGACATTGGGGTCCCAAGGGAGGTGGGCCCTTCTACACATTCCATATAATGCTTTGGGACATTTTTTAAAAATTGCTTCTTCCGGAGGATGGGTCTCTCAGAATGTGAGCTAAATTTTACTTTTACTTGGCCAAGAGACTTTGCGCAGGACCCAAACAACCCAGCCTTAAGTGGCGACCCTGGCGCTCACACCAAGCTCCATGAAGACAGATTTCCTGTCTCTCTCATCAGGGAAGACTTGGTGCCATGAGAAAGGCCTGGCACAGTGTAGAGGCTCGCTGGGTGTTGTTGGGTGTTGAATGAATTAATGAAAGGTGACATCTTGCTTGGGATGCCTGCTGTCATTGGTGCCCAAGAGCTTGACGTCAACAGAACGGGATAGTAAAGAGGGTGTGCTACGGAGTCAGACAGATCTATTTGGATTATTAACCTCCCCCATGCCCCCATCAATAGATGCTTGATCTTGACTTATCTGGGTCTCACTTTCTCCATCTTTAAAGTAGGGTTATAATTCGACCTGCCCCCATTCATGTTGGGGTGTGGGTGATCTGAAATGACTTCTGTCAAGCCCCTGTATCAGTATTTGACAAAAGCTTACATTGTAACCACTGAGCCCCAGAGCACACCAAGGACGGGCATTCCCTGCCTCCCTGATCTGAATTACTTTAGGGTTCCCCTATCATGGAGTCTTTCCAGTCATTCTCACTGGGGATCTCAGATATGGATTGAGGTGGCTTGTGGTCACAATGATTTCTTTGCTCCTGGTACTAACCCCCCCCCTGCACTTAACTCGGGCCTGCAAACCCATTAGGCACTCAGGCATTCAGCACTTCAACTTCCCAGAAAAGGCACAACTTCTGTTGGGTAGATTGCAAATGTCTTCTACAATTTCCCACTTCCCAGTACTGTACTCCCAGTTGCTCTTTTGCTGGGTCTTGGAGGTCTGCCATCATTACGAGCTGATCTCATGCTATCGGCAAAGGCAAGGAAAACAATGGACTCTCTGAGGGCATTTGCCCTCCCACCAAGTCTGCATGCTGGGGTGGAAAACCAATGTCCCTAGCTCCTGAGGATGCTCAGCTGAGAAACACAACACGCACACATACTCACTGGTGTTGTGTCTGCGTTTTGAAAGCGCACAGCAGTCTGTCACAGAGACCTCATTGGTATGTTTATTTCTTCCTTCCGCAGCGCTGCAAGTGGGAATTTATAAAAGGCTCTGCAGAGGGGCTGGAAAACAATTTGCTGAATAAATTCATGCACGAGGGAAAAAGTGGGAGAGTTTTCTCTCGTGGTTGCATGTGCCTACAGGGAACTGCAGAGTATCTTGATCTTTTTTTAAAAAAAGATTTTATTTATTTATTTGTGAGACAGAGAGGGCATGAGCAGGGGGTAGGGATAGAGGGAGAGGGAGAAGCAGGCTCCCCGCTGAGCAGGGATTCCATCCCAGGACCCTGGGATCATGACCTGAGCTGAAGGCGATGCTTAACTGACTGAGCCACCCAGGTGCCCCATATCTTGACCTTTTTAAACCTAAAAGTTTGCTATTTAGAACATCAGTCTTGGCCTGTGTTAATTGCTCCAACCATCATGTGATCTCCTTGGGAAGGATGTGGGGATTCAGAGGTGGTAGAGGGGAGAGTTCATGGAGTATGGAATGAACACAGGACTGAGGGTCAAAAACCTTGGGTTTAAATGTCTGGTCTGCCCTTGATCGGTTGTGGGATTGATTGAGCTACCTTTGTGGGCCAGTGCCTCTGGTTCTCTGTATGAGAGCGGCGCAGGGATGTGTGGAGATCATGTGAAGTTGTGGACTGGTGCGTGTGCCCAGCACCTGGTAGGTAGGAAGCCAAGAGAGATGGGACAATATGGCCCCTCCACAGTCAGCCCATATTCTTGTTCTGCAACCATTTGTGGGGTCCAGGGGACACTCCGGAGGGAAGGAAACAGAAGAGAGATCTGTAGAGGATTTGGAGTCTTTCTCCGTGGGGGAGCTGTCTCCATTTCACAAATAAGCCTGTCCTTTCCTGCCCAAATGATGGATTCATAGCAGGCCAGCATTTAAAAACGTCTTCTGTTAAAAATAAGTCAGTCGTGAGTGCAACAGAGGGGAGAGGTAGAGCAGAGTACAGGGAACACAGCTTGGGTGTGGACGTAGAGGTGAGACGGTGTGAAGGGGAGAGAGCGAGTTTGGAGAGAAGCGACAGGAAGAGCATGTTGCGGAATGCTCACCCTGCCGGCGGGGAGGGGAGGCCAAGTGCGAAGGCAGGAGAGCCAGCGAAGCAGGAGGAGCCTTAAGGATTAGCAGCACATTCTAAGTGCTCCCTGACATCATGCTCCTGCACGGGGGTCTGAGTAGTCCCTGCAACACGTGTCCTGGAAGACAGACCCTGTGAGGTCTCTGGCAAGGAGGGCAGGCACAAAATGTAAGGCAAGGTGCCAAAAGAAAAAAAAAAAAAAGAAAAAAAGCCTCAGTAATACAAAATCAGTGCTATCCTGATGCAACCTTTTTATTGTAGCGATATTTTTAAATAGACTTTATTTTTTTTAGAGCAGTTTTAGGTTCCCAGAAAAAATGAACAGAAGGTACAGAGATTTCCCATATATCCCCAGCCCCACACATGCTGACTTCCCCAATGTCAACATCCTCACCAGGGGGGACGTTTGTTACAATTCTACCTGCTCTGATGGATCAATATCACCCTGGGTCTAGAGTTTCCATTGGGATTCACTCTTGGGGTTGCAAAATCTGTGGGTCTTGACGAGCGTATAATATAGGATCACACAGTGTAGCTTCTTTGTTGCCCTAAAAATCTTCTGTGTTCCCCTTATTCCTCCCTCCTGCCCCCCAGTTCCTGGCAACCACTGATCTTTTTACTGTCTCCAAAGCTTTGCTTTGCCAGGATGCCAGGTAGCTGGAATCCTACAGTATGCAGCCTTTTTAGATCAGCTTCTTTCACTCACTAATGTGCCTGAATCTTTCCTCTAGGTCTCTTCAGGACTTGATGGCACATTCCTTTCTGGCGCCGACTGGCATTCCACTGTCTGGATGAACCACCGTTTATTTATCCACTCTCCCACTAAAGGACAGCTTGGTTGCTTCTAGGTTTTGCCAATTATCAGTGAAGCTGCTATAAACATCCGTGTGCAGGTTGTCATGTGACCTACATGTTCACCTCCTTTGGGTCAATACCAAGAATAGCAATTGCTGCATTAATGCAACATTTTTAAAAAATCAAAATTAATGAAAACCATATGAAGAACAAACTATCAGAAATTAAAAAAAAAAAAAAACAAAAAAAAAACACATCCCAAACAGACAGACTCTGATCTAGCACTTGTCTGACTTGGCCCCCTCCCAACCCTCGAATCCTGACCCTGTTGGGTTTTACTGCTGCAGCCGAGCAGCTATTTAATGGAAACTTTCTGACTCAATCCATGTTTCTGATAGACTCCACCCATAGGAGATCCTAAATAATTCAGTCTTTACTGGGGTGGGGTAATCCCATTAGTGATTCCAAGTGATTTTCAGACAGTTTCTTTATTAAAGATTAAAAACAGCAGACGAGGGCTGAGTGCACCCTGCAGGAGTATGTGAGCTTGGGTGAGAGGTGCACCGTAAGGAAGCCGTGGTTATACACAACCTGCCGGGGGACACCTGTGAGGGATGATGAGGATGTGCACAGGATGCCTCCATGCCCAGTGCTGGACTGTCTCACCTGACTCTGTTAACTGCAAGGGCTGGAGACTTGCGGACACTGGAATTTAGCTCATGGGGGCGGGGAGGAAAAGGTTTCAGGCACAATGAAGTAGAATTGTAAAACAGGGATGCCCTACTACTCTCAGTGTGCCAGAGGGAGTGAGGGCCACGTCTTCCCCATACTCCCTGCAGGCCACTCCAAATCAATCTACACTCCACGTAAGAGCCATGGGCCCCTGATGCAAATGCAGCTTCCTGGCAAGAACAGACAGCTGTCCTGGCTGTCCGGAAGCCCCTTGTGGGTGCAGGCATGACACCCTGCCCTTCACCCTTCCTGCATTCACGCTCCCTGAATTGTGTGTACCCCTTATAACACCATTAGCTTTGTGGGCTGGGGTGGGTCTGTGCTGTCCACTGTGGTAGCCCCAGGAGCCAGTCACGTGTGTGGTTCACAGTAAGTGTTCCATAAAATATTTATTCTGTGAATGAATGAATGATGGTAAAGAAACAGCAAGTTCAAAGGCTCACAAGCGACTTGGCACCTAGATTCTCTTATATTGCTATTCTGTTGTTTTAGTATTATCTAATATACGGACTTTGGATACATAGTGTCCAATAAATATTTTATTTACTTATTTTAAAAGACTTTATTTATTCATTTGAGAGAAAGGGAGAGAGCACAAGCAGGGGGAGAAGCAGGAGGAGAGGCAGGGAGAGAGAGAAGCAGACTCCCCACTGAGCTGGCCTGGCATGGGGCTTGATCCCAGGACCCTGGGATCATGACCTGAGCTGAAGACAGATACTTAACTCTCTGAGCCATACAGGCGCCCCCAATAAAAACTTTTGTGTGTGTGTGAGCTCTATGCAAGCATTGCCCGCTCTACTGATCGAGCCAGTCTGGTGCCCTCCAATACATACTTTAGATTAATTATGATCCACTGACTGCCAGTAGCCTGGGAAAACGACACTGATGGCCTAGGCCTCATCCAAGAACTGGGAGCCCTGCTTTCTTCCCTCTCCTGCCCGTGGGGTCCATCCAGCAAAGCATTTCTTGTGGGCTGAACCCTTGAGGCTAATGATGGTGTTCTTTGCAACATAATAAACTGCCACTGTCTTTTATTTTAGCTTTCAAAATAAAACTTAGAGGATTATGAGCTATTCTATAATTATGGATAAACATCGATGCAGTGAGTAAGTGGTGGGTTAAAAATATGCTCCTTGGATATGTCCTGTTCACCCCAAACAGCTATGATGAGTAACAGATACCTAAATGAAGCAAACATATGACGTACTAATCAGCAACACTCAAAGAGTATAGGTTTGATAATACAACAGCCTGGAGAAGTGTGATCATAAGGTAGAGGTGGCGAAAGAATCTGTCATTTTA
This sequence comes from Mustela putorius furo, assembly GCF_011764305.1. Taxonomy (NCBI): domain Eukaryota; kingdom Metazoa; phylum Chordata; class Mammalia; order Carnivora; family Mustelidae; genus Mustela; species Mustela putorius. The sequence goes on from NW_025421424.1 coordinate 5,389,134, forward strand.
AGTCCTGGGTCCTCTGTTCACTTTTTTTTAATCAACCCCTAGACCAGTTACTTATTCTCTCTGAGCATTGCCTCATCTGGAAAATGGAAACCAAGCTATTGTGAAGATCAAGTGAAATCATGGGGCTTAAGGTCTTTTGTGAACACGATGTGCCATACAAACACAAAGAAATATTAATGGGAGTTATATTCTTATAAAAACAGAGACAGGAATAAAAAATTAAAACAAGGGGCGCCTGGTGGCTCAGTGGGTTAAGCCTCTGCCTTCGGCTCAGGTCATGATCTCAGGGTCCTGGGTTCGAGCCCCGCATCAGGCTCTCTGCTCAGCAGAGAGCCTGCTTCCCCCTCTCTCTATGCCTCTCTGCCAACATGTGATCTCTGTCTGTCAAAGAAATAAATAAAATCGTAAAAAAATTAAAACAAAAACAAAACAAAACAAAAAAACAGATTGGAAACAGTAACCCTTTAGGATGCAAAATTGCTAGACGTCTAGGACAGCAGAGGTGGCCGTTAAAACCCACCACCCACCACCCTCACCCCTCAACCCAGAACCTGGAGAGTGGGGAAACGGGAGAAACTTCTAGAAGTTAAACTGGCCTGATCTCTCTAATGGATACCTTTGGCCATCTGCAGTCAAAAACCAAAACTATGTGAGTATTTGACTGAAGGGCATGGGAACACTCAAACTCTGACCAACGTTAAATCTTGATGTAATTCAGGAAGCTAGGCCTGCATGTGATTGCAAATTGGAAAGCAGGAATCTCGTGGCTTACTGTTCACTTTTCCATACCCACTGTGATGTGACATTGTGCTTCCTGGCGTGGTCTACAGGGAACCCTCATGAGTTACCTGGGGACCATGCATGTGTGGGTGTGGGTTGCTGGGATCCATACCCCAGGATTATGAATGAGAATCAATGGGGATAAGGTCAGGGAATCTAGGCTTTTCATACATGTCTTAGATTCCAGAACGACTACTTTTTAAAGTTTGTTTGATAACAATCCACCCAGGGGCACCTCTTCATCTTAAGGCAAAAGCGGCTCTGGAAGGATTTCAGAAGAGGAAATAAATGATTTAAGAAGACTAGGACTTGTTTATAAAGGGAAATTAAATATGTATAGGATTGGCTATATGAAGTCATGACTATGGTTTATAAATATTTGAAAGGTACAAATCCAAGTGGTAGAATCTAGATGTTTTATTTCAGTTCCAGACAGCATAAGTAGGTATAATGGAATGACATAAGCAAAGAGAACCTGGGACAGACATCAAGGAAGACATCCTGATGTTGTAAAAATAAAAAAATGTTATAGAATAATTTCACATGGTTCAATCAGCCAAAATGCCAGCCCATTCTGTGGAAAAAACCAGTTGGGCAGCATTTGAAAAAATAACCATTTGAGTGGCTCAGTCTTCTCCCTCTTTCTTTAAAGAAGGTTGTTTTGATGTCCGAAGCTTTGTTATCCTAAGTCACGGGAGTCAGGATCCTTCTTAATAAATGAAAATGTGGCTCCTGAAAAATGTTTAGGACAGGAAGTGCCCACTGGTTCTGGCTGAGGTCTAGAACAAGGAAGGAGAAGCAGAAAGGGAGCATAGAACTGCCTCGAGCATTGTGTTTTTGCCTTGGACCCCGTCCTGGAAGTGGGGTAAGCCCCATAGACGCCGACCTATATGGAGAACTGACTATGTGTCAGGCCCCATCTCATAGAATCTGTGCAGTCTTGTGAGGTAGATTGTGTTCCGTTTCAAGATAGAGGAAGTCAGGCTTAAGTATAAAGTCCTAGGAAATGAAAAGCCTGGGCTTTGAACTCTCATCCCCATGGCTCCAAAGTGCATGCTTTTTCTCAAGTAGCTACTGGGTACAAAGTACTGTAGTCCCCACTGGCATTTCTTTCTGTGTCTAAAGATCGCTAAGGTGAGCTAAGGACTGAGGACCCATACAAGCGATCAGACTCTTTCCCAGTGACCTTGAGACCAGGAAACTGTGAGAAATGACTACCTTCGGCTCATTTCTGGTCCTGCCGCTGTGCACAAAAACCCAGGATTTGCGAGTGCTGGTGAAATCAGAGTTCATGGAGCACTGAGGGGAAGGGGATGCCATTTGAGCCAATTTTTAAGCCCAAGAAGAGGTCTCAGAACCAGGAGCAATAATGTTGGAAGGATGTCATTCTCTCTACCACACCTCCCTCCCCCTTCTTCCTCTTCTTGGTCTTCCTCTTCCTCCACCACCTCATCCCCATCATCCCAGCCACGACTGCCAACACCAGCACCACCGCCATCACGTGTCCGTGAAGAAAAATGTGATACCTTGTATTCAACAACCATCCACATCCCTTGTCACCGCTTCCAATGTAAAGACCCAAAGCGACGTTCTGTGCTGGACAGCCCTTCGTCCCAGTCATACTTGGGGAACGTGAAACAGACCAATTGTGCCAATACAAGAACAAAACCAGAACCACCACTCCTTCCTCCAACCTCCGCAGAAGGACGGCCGCATGCTCAGCCACGTACCACATTGCTAACGCTTTGGAATCCCTTGAAAATGAAACCAGATAGAAAGCAGATAGAAAGGGAGCTCAGCGTTCTTCCTGTATCCCCTGTCAATCTGGTAAGCCCAGACCTCGCAGTGCCCATTGGTGTGTCTTTTCACATCTGGACCTGACTGGCAGCTCAGGGAGAGCCTGAGAGTGTGCCCCAGAATCCGCCTCACACATAAACACATGACGAATACGGTTCTGCAGCGAAGGCTTTAGCTCCACAGGGAAATCTCAGACTTGAGAACCTGCTGACACAAACAAGCGGAAAGCCTGGGTCTCTAGTCGGAGGCTTGTTTTGGGAAGCTGAGAGCTGACTTGGGCAACAATGGCTCTCCACAGCGCCCTAATTGTGCCCTTGCTGGGAGGACTCGCCAGCCCTCCTGGGGCCCCTGGGGCTTGGAACCAGCTCTGCTTAGGTAAGAGCTCTGTGCAAATAAGCCCCCTTGGGCCTACAGAAGCTGTAAACAGCTCTCCACATCCAGACACAAAGTCTGCATTCAGAAGAGCAGCTTGCAGACTCAGGAGAGCCCTCGGACCTGGGGAGTGGGGCCTGAGCAGGGGTCCCGGGATGCTGGCTCACGTCTCCTGTCCTGAGCAAGACAGGAGACCGGAACCAGCTCCGACAGGACTTCAGAGGGGATGCGAAGTCCCTGTAAAGGCTGGGGTGGCCCCCATCAAGACTGGTTTCGCTGACACAGTATAAGGAGAGGAAAAGGAAAGAGATCGGAGAAAGAGAAGAAAGGAGGGAAGAGCTGAGGGAATGAGTCAAATAGTTTTCAAGGAAATTATTGTTGTAAGGGGTGAGGGATGAAGGTTCTTCCTTGTCCACTGGATCCAGAACTAGAGTACAAAATTAAATGGAATTAGGGTACAATCCCCCAATACCGGGACATTTTGATTAATTAAAAAAATAAAAGAAGTTGAAGATAAAGTCTGATTGGGAACACCTAAGCGGATAGATAACACTTGGCTATCACTGGGACCATGTCTCCACATTTTGACATTTTAGACAACTAAACAGAGATTTTCAGTGTGACTGAAGGGAAGGTCTTTCCCCTGTAGACTGGGTTGGCTTTGTGACTTGACTTCCCATTCTGGTTGGCATGGCACTTGCACCTATGTCTTGCGCCGGGTCTCCCGGATACCTTCACTCCTTGCAGGATCATGGCTGCCCTCAAAAGGAGGGACTCTTCCTGCCTAGGGGGGACCCCTAGTGGGATCCTTATATTGCTAAAAGCAATACTGACTTCTAAGTGTGGCCCTCCACAAGATCTCTTTTTCTAGTATGGCTGCCTTCCTGCCCAACATTTTATATTCTGGTCTTACCAGTCAAACCCTTAAAAGGGAAAGGAGCGACAGACCCTCCTGCGTCCAGGATAAAACAGAGAGGGCTATGTGTGAGGACAGAATGGAACATGAGAGAAGCATATAAAGGATTCACACTCACCATCCAGCTTCCTGCCAGCCGCCCAAAGGAATTTGGCATTTTCAGATTCTAAAATTTTACCATTATTGGTCCCTTAATGCAAAACAGGTATACCAGTGTGGTTGACAGTAAAGTGAGTTCAAAAATTCAAAATCCATCTTCCCACTGACTTCATCATGAGACCACAGCCGTGTTCCCACAGGAAAATGAAAGCCCCTCCCCCCCAATAATCGGAGATGAAAACTCTTCAGGTGAGGAGTCGAGCTGGGTTGCAGACAGGGTCATCTGTTACTCTAGCAGGATCAGCCCTGCCTGGAATCCAGGGAGGGGGGCAGGAAGATACAGGGAAAAGAGCAAAGGACTTGGGGTTAGGCGGGTTTCGACCCCAGCCCTGCCTCCTACAGGTAATAGAACATTAGGTAAACTCCTCAAATTCTCTGAGATTCCATTTCCATAGGAAAAGATGTTGCTATTTCCTATTTCGTAGTATTATTAGGAAGCTTATATAAAATAATGTGATGAAGTGCTTGGTGTACAGTAGGTACACATAAATGGTGCTCCTTCTTATCTAAGGGTTCTCTTCCCTTCGACGACAGGAACGGACTCATGCTGAGGGCCTACTGTGTGTTGCTCACTGGCCACAGGCCCTGGCCGTATTAGCAATAGCTACTGTGTCCCGACGACATAAAATGTGACATTTAGGTGCTTTATGACTTTACTCCTGACCCTTACTGCGGTAGCTCTGCCCAGTAAGAAATCATTCTCCCCATTCTCCAGATGAAGAAACAGAGGCCTGAGTTTGCACAGAACAACCTTGTGACACTCAAGCCACTCATCCACGGATCCCCCAGCTTACTCTCCAGACCATGAGGATCCCTTGTGCATCTTGGATTTAGGGTTGCCGGATTAGCAATTGAAAATACAGGCTGCCTCATTTAGTTGGGATTTCAGATAAACAACAAAAAATATTTTAGTGTAGGTATGTCCCATGCAATATTTGGGACAAACTTATACTAAAAAGAGACTTTGGTATCCCTATGAGTTGCATATACAGCCTTCTCCTTGCTCTAGTAAGAATGACCACGATTAGGAACACTGGTCTGTGTTCTTCCACATCCTGACAAATGATGTCTCCTTATGTTCTGGGTTCCCGGCACATTCTCTGACTTGGAGGCATCAAGCAACCACTAGGGTGAATAGAAAATGACCGGGGCGCCTGGGTGGCTCAGTGGGTTGGGCCGCTGCCTTCGGCTCAGGTCATGATCTCAGGGTCCTGGGATCGAGTCCCACATCGGGCTCTCTGCTCAGCAGGGAGCCTGCTTCCTCCTCTCTCTCTGCCTGCCTCTCTGCCTACTTGTATACTCTCTGTCAAATAAATAAGTAAAATCTTAAAAAAAAAAAAAAAAGAAAGAAAGAAAGAAAATGACCATATGTGCCTTTTCCCTAAAAAATGAGCCCCTATGCATTTATTTCTGCTGAGGCCTGCAAATATCTTGTTTGCTGCTGCTATGCAATTAAAACCCCCAATTTCTCGGTGCTTGCGTTGGCAAATGCTTGAAATACTCGATTTCAAGACAGTTCTAGTTCACTTTTAATTAGGTATTCAATTTATTGGCTGCTCGCCAGTAACTTTAGGATATTTGTTTTCAGCTTGATGAGAGCAGTGAAGGGACCGTATTTGCATAAAGTAGCTCACAGGTTGTATTTGTTTCCACTGATGCCTTTGTTTTACTGTGCCTCCCCAATCCTAAGGATGTTAGCTCCCTGGCAAGTTGAACATCAATCCCACTGGAAGCAGTTCTCATGATCCCCTACTATACTGAAAATGCCCATAGGATTCCCAAAGATGAGAGTACAGAGAACAAAGCAGGTTGGGGAATTCAGGAAATCTGAGACCAAGTGTAGAACGACCACACTTGAAAACTTGGCAGTCTTGGAGCAGGTGCCTGGGCCGCCTTGGGGAAGTGGGAGGCCAGGGAGGATGGTCGGGCTGGCCTCTGCCTTTGCCTGGGGAGAGGTGTGGAGAGTCTTGGCCCAGACTGCCCCATCATGGGGCTCTCATGGTCCAGAGATGCTCCCATTTGCTTTCTTTTCTGGAAAAAAAGAGAAAGGGGTTTCCTGCATCCAAGCTCCCACCAACCATTGTAGTTAAGTAAAGTAGAGCCTTTGTATTCGTGAAACTTAGATCCCCCGATCTTGGTAAATTCCCAAGATTGCAAAGATACCCATGGACTATTATTTCTGTCATGTCCCCTGTTCTTTTTACATTTTCTCTCACCTCAAGGCTGCACCTTTTCAGCCTTCGCCCAGTGTTCTAGACAGGTCTTTGTAGGGATCCACAAACTGCTTATTCTTAGGTTTGTGCAGAGCCTGTGGCGGCCTTGTTTACGGCAGCAATCTGAGCCACTGCATCCTGATGTCCTCCATGATTTGTGGATGGCTCTTTTTTGAAGAATGAATGATTTTTTTTTTTCTAGGTCTCTTTGCTTCCATCATCGGCATCAGCAGTTGTTGCTCCTGTGATGTTCGTGTTTCATAGAGAAACATGAGCTTTTGTCATTCAAGCGAAGGTCTGTGTAAACAACAGCAAATAGAGGTAGCATAGCTGAAGTGTGCCGGCTCGACTCAACCACTGATCATGGGACCAGTGCTCTCAGACGAGTTTCCGGGGACCACACATGACTCAGATTTGTGTTTCAGGAAAATTAGAAATCATGATCTGTTCTAGATCTCCAGACAAACCATCTACTATGAAGTCCAGGAGAGCCAGAGCTCAGCGACTCGGAATTACTTCTCGTAGTTCTGTATCTCTCCTTGGCCAGAACTGGCCATTGACCAAATGACGGCTCTATCACAGCCCAGTGTTGCTCTGGGCTGTGAGACTTTAATGAGGTGAGACTTTAATGAGGTGATAATACACTAACCCTAGCACACCTGCCATGCACCTGTCACATGCCAGGTGCTGCCTCTTAGACTCTGTGTCTTGGTTACAGTGAAACTTCTGGGACTTGAACCCTGCTTCTGTTACTTACCAGCTCAATGACCTTGGGAAATTTACTTAACGTCTCTGGGACTCAATGTCGTCCTCGATAAACTAAGCATAGGAACAGGACATACCTCACAGGGTTGTCATGGGGATTAAAGGAGCTCACATTTGACAAGTGCTTGAAAAGATCCTAGCCCACTGTGGCTACTAAGTGTCTGGTAATGAGGGTTCACAGCCAGTTCCATTATTCACTGTGGGGTTGTTGCCTAGAGAGAAAAGGCCGAGTCTTCTTATGGGGTGTCCCTCTTCCAGGGAGTCTCAACAGCTCTGCCTTACTTTCTGCCCTTTCTTCAAGCAGATGGCAGGCACGGGCTTAATTAGGGACCGAGATGCCAAGTTGGCTCTTCAGGGGAGTAACTGATCTTTAGTAACTATAGAGAGCTTGGCTGAAGTCGATTTACTCATTGCGGACAATCAGCAGAACCCGGGCCAGGACAGAACCTCGGAGGCTAAGTGGTCAGGTTTCCTGGGTCTGTTTGGGGCCTAGATGTTCCTGAGTCCCTGAAATGCAGCCACACTACTGAGGAATGCGGGGAGACAGACAGAGCTGGAGGGTCACTTCTTCCTGAGAGGGACCTGGAAAGAAGATGTGAGGCAGGAAGAGGCACTGAGGGACGCCATTACTGGCTTTGTGAGTTTTCCCTGCAGACCTTAGAGTATAGATGAGCCCTGATCTCAGAAAGCTTGGGGTCTGAAGGACGAGGGCTGCGCGGAGCCTGGGTCAGGAAGCCCATCTCTCCAGAGCTGGCCTCTGCAGGGTCGAGGGCTCCCATTCTACCAGGTGGTGGGGGGACCCAGGGTCCCCCCACCTCAGTGCACAGGTCTCTTCTACAGTAGATGTGAAGGCAGACCATTGCCTGACTTTTGGGGATGGGTGGGGGGGTGGGGAGCGAGGGGGAGCTGAACTGTAGGGGTGGAGATGCCGTCCTTCCTGGCTAGGGGCTGGAGCTGTAAATTTTTTAAGATCAACAGGCTGGAATTTGGCAATTTTCCAAATCAAAGGAACCAGAAGCAGATAAAGATCCTGGGTACAAAACCAGGACTTGAGAACAGGAGATGAAAGCAAATGCCAAGTGGACTGAGACTCAAGGGAGGGTTTGCTCTTCCAGGCCGGTGTGGTTCTCGGATGGGTCAGCTGAGCTCTCGGCCAAGAGCCTCAGGCCGGCAATCTCCTGAGCTCAGCCCCTGCTCAGCATCTCTGTCCACGGGGCCTAGCCTGAGAGGAAGAGGGGGGTCACCTGGGCTTTCAGGCCCCACTGTAACTCCTCAAATGCTCAAGCCGGGTATCTCTATCGCCAGAGGCTCTCGTGCCTGAAGGAATTGGGGTTTTAAATGCCCCACTCCCTGCCTGGGCTGGTGCCACGATCACATTTGGCAAAGAACCTACCATTGTCAGTCAAGTTCCAGCTGCTGGGATGGCGTCTCCAAACCCTTTCTTGTCAAGTGACGTGCCAAAAGCCACCCTTCCTAATTGGTTCCCCTGGGCAATGGGCAAAGCACCCCCAGACAACCCTGCAATGGGCTGGAGTCAGCTGGAAGGATAGAACCTGCTGGAAGGTAGAGTCCGTTGACTACCCTTTCTCCACAGCTCCCAGACTGATAGCAAACACCTGAGGGTAGGAAAAGGCTGCAGGCTGCCTGAGTTCACATGGGCACATCAGAGAAAGGGGCCTGATGGCTCAGTAGAGTTTACCTTTTTACAAAGGAGCATAAGCCTCGCAATTTACAAACAACAGCATTGTCCTGGAAATAGTAGAACCAGGGATACAACATGACATAAAATTGGTCTTCTGCGTTTTTCAAGTTAGAGATGTACTTTGAAGGGTACTCTCCCTGCTTCTGACACAGCGGGAATTTGCTGTTCCCTGAGGCACCGCTAGGCTCTGCAGCCCTTGAAAAGGAGCCTCACATTGTTATGGACTCTGGCAGAGACGGGGGTTCCTGCTAAGGGTGCCCCAGGACCATCCGCACCCCCATGCACTGAGACTCTGGTCATGGAACTGTTCTTCATTCTCTCAGGAACACAGAGGGTGACCTCCAGGAGCTGTCCTGGCATCAGGCTGTTCCTGGAAGGGATGAGGTGACGGAGGAGGGTTGGGATTCCATTGGCCCTGCCCCAGCTGCACCCTGAATGCCATCAGCTCAAGTGCCCAAGTGGTGCTGACGGGAACCCAGCAGATGACACGCAGCTGTGAGGCATTTGTTGTGGAAACAGAGTCACAGATGGCCACACAGTCCATCCCACTGGGGTGTTCACACAATTTTTACAGAAGCGAGGGGAGAGTAGTTTGTGCTATAAATAAGCTAAGTCCTGAGCTGCGGCCGTCTGGTTCATTGGCTTTGTTTGTGAGCGTGGACACACTGGCTCAGAGGAATGGCAGGGTCTCCCTGAGGAGAAAGGCTGGTCCTGGGATCTGAAGGCCCTCTCCGTTCCTCCCTTGGGCATGTAGAGGGACATCTGGTATACCCCCCAGCCTTATACATTCTTCTCAGCTCAAAATGTTTGTTTGTTTGTTTTTAAGATTTTATTTATTTATTTGAGATACACAGAGTGAGAGAGAGAGAGAAAGAGAGAGAGCACGAGCAGAGGGTAGAGGCAGAGGCAGAGGACAAACAGACTCCCTGCCCAGCCAGGAGCCCAACATGGGACTCGATTCCAGGACCTTGGGATCATGACCCAAGCCGAAGGCAGATGTTTAACCGACTGAGCCACCCAGGGATCCCTATAGCGCAGTGGTTTTTTTTTTTTTTTAAGATTTTATTTATTTGAGAGAGAGAGAGAGAGAGAGCAGAAAAGAGCTGGGGGAAGGGCAGAGGGAGAGAGAGAGAATCTCAAGCAGATTATGCAGTGAGTCAGACTTGGGGCTTGATCTCACAACCCTAACATCATGACCTGAGCCAAAATCGAGAGTTGGCTACTCAACTGATGGGGCCACCTAGGTGCCCCTATTGTTCAAATTATTAATATCGTTATTAAACATCTCCCAACTTAGAGATAGGTCATAAAGTCCTTTGTCCTCCGGGCAGCCTTGGATGGGTGGGCGGGGTTCAAAAACGCATCTGCATTCTAGATGTCCTCAAGGCCCTTGGCATCCTGCCATCATGGGACTCTGTGATGCTTCTTCTTTTTCAGCTTATTCCTAGATACTAGCAATGCTGGGGCGGATCATTGGGCCACGCTTCCAGGTGGTGCTTGACAAAGCAGCAGGTGGGAGGAGATGCTGGTATTGAGACTCCTGAGCAACCCTCCCTGTGGTAGAGAACTTGGTGATGTCTAAGGAAATTATAAATACACCAATCCTTTGACCCAACAATCTCACTTCTAAAATTCTATCCCAAAGATATATATTGGCAAGAATATAAAAAGATGATACTCAAGGCCATTCATTGGATCACTATGTAGAGAGCAAAAGACTGAAAAGTAATCAGAAGTCCATCAGTAGGGAAATGATCGCATGAATGAATGGTATACACACAATGGAGTATTATACAGCTGTAAAAAATCATGAGGGGCAATTCTGTTTACTGCGATGCAGTTTTCTCTGGGATCCAGTGTTACCTTGAGTTAGAAAAAGATGTATTGCGTGTTATCTTTTATCTAAGAAAGGAGGGATCTGAATATTTCCACGTGTGCTTATTTTTTAAATGGCATACATCATGAAATAAATAAAAGATGACTGATGGAGGAGACAGTGGACAGGGAAGAGGGTATTTTGAATCTCAGGTGGATTGACTATGAAGGCTTTTTTTTTTTAAGATTTTATTTATTTATTTATTTGAGAGACAGAGATCACAAGTAGGCAGAGAGGCAGGCAGAGAGAGAGAGAGAGAGAGAGGAGGAAGCAGGCTCCCTGCTCTCCCCTGCTCCGCCCGATGTGGGGCTCAATCCCAAGACCCTGGGATTGTGACCTGAGCCAAAGGCAGAGGCTTTAACCCACTGAGCCACCCAGGCAGCCCTGACTATGAAGGCTTTTAAGGCTTAAGCTTCAGGACTCCTTGCATGTACAGATTTTTTTCAAGGCCCTAAAAGAATTCCTAGTCATTTCCTATTATTTTTCTTGGGAAGCCATAAAAGTTTACATATGATTCTTTAGTCGGCTTCTATTGTGCTTCTTTCATAGGAGCTGCCCAAAAAGTGCTTGTTGAGTGTATGCAAGAATAGAATTATGTCGATGAGAAATCGGCCCCACCATGGTTTTGCTCTCAATCCTAGTCTAACAGCCTGCAGAAACACAGAGCGAACCTTCTTTCTCTTCCATGTACCCTCTACCCAACCTTCAGTATTTGAGCGGATTAGAATATTCTCTTCTCTAGCAGTCCCCATACCTGTTCTTCACAATAAGTCACTGAGACCTCCCCTCCATCCTGCTGTTTTCCTCTGAACAAGTTTCAGCTTTTCTAGAATTGCTAAGAAAGGCACACACCAAAATGGGACTGTTGTATCAGAGCTGTTTCCAGAATACACATACATAAGGGTATTATCTGAGAAGACTAGCCCTTATTTAAGGTCATCAAAGGTCATTCCAACATACCCATTTCTCTTATCCATCCATCCATCCATCCATCTGTCCATCCGTCCGTCCGTCCGTCCATTCATCCATCCTTCCATCCTCTTATTTATTCAACTGTATTTACTGGACACCTGTTCTCTGCCAGGAACTAGGCCAGGTCTTGGGCATAAAAAAGTAAATAAAACGTGGTCCATTTAACATAGTATGGTTGTTAGAAAAAGTTTAAAAATTGGGGAAGACAAGCAAAAAAAGTTTTAGGATATTGGCATTGGTACTTTTTTCTGTATAATCTTAGGCATGTTATTTAACAAAATATTATTTACAAAATGGTGGTACCAACAACTACTTATTGTTGTAAGGATTGATGATATAACATTTGTAAAATGCTTTTTGTAGTGGCTGGACTAGTAGTTGCTCGGTTAGTTAATATCCGTTCCCTTCTGAAGAGCTCACAGTTTGGCTATAAGAATATGTGCTGTGGGGGCGCCTGGGTGGCTCAGTGGGTTAAGCCGCTGCCTTCTGCTCAGGTCATGATCTCAGGGTCCTGGGATCCAGCCCCGCATCGGGCTCTCTGTTCAGCAGGGAGCCTGCTTCCTCCTCTCTCTCTGCTGCCTCTCTGCCTGCTTATGATCTCTGTCTGTCAGGTAAATAAATAAAATCTTAAAAAAAAAACCAAAAGAATATGTGCTGTCGAGGGACCCCTGGGGGGCTCAATTGGTTAAGCATCTGCCTTTGGCTCAGGTCATGATCCAGGGATCTGGGATTGAGCCTCGCATTAGGCTCCCTGCTTGGATGGGAGTCTGCTTCTCCCTCTCGCTCTGCATCCCACCTCCCCTGATTCTGCTCGCTCTCTCTCTCTCAAATTAAAAAAAAAAAAAAAAAAGCACATGTGTTGCGGGAGTGGGGCGTGGGGAAGCATGGATTAATTTTGGTGGGACTGGGTAGGGGTTTAGAACATGGAGGGCTGTGTAGGGTAGAGCATCTTGGGCAGCTGGAGCCATGTGTGGATTTTGGACACTAACCAGTGTGAATGTAGAAAGTGAAAGTTGCCAAGGGTGTGTTGGTGGGTTGAGGTTGGGTGGGAGGGAATGAGGCTGAAGACAACCTTTGCTGCTTAAGACCATGCTATGTTCTGTGAGCAGTAAACAAGGACTGTTTGTTTTGACTAGACTAACCAGCCACTGGTCCTCTGGGTCTCTGTTTTTATTTGCTTGTTTTCACAGTACTTCAGGATTTATGTTATTTCTGTTTGATTGAGCATGGGTATGAGATAAAATATGAAGGGGCGCCTGGGTGGCTCAGTGGGTTAGGCCTCTGCCTTCGGCTCAGGTCATGATCTCAGGGACCTGGGATCGAGCCCCGCATCAGGCTCTCTGCTCAGCGGGGAGCCTGCTTCCCTCCCTCTCTGCCTGCCTCTCTGCCTACTTGTGGTCCCTCTCTGTCAAATAAATAAATAAAATCTTGAAAAAAAAGAGATAAAATATGAGATCTAAAATACCATACTCCTATTAGTGAGTGGCCTGTGACCATGGCCCTAGATGTCCCTTTGGGGCAGGCCACAGTTTAGAGTCGCCTCACAAGCGGGCTCTGAGGACATGACAGTCCATGTGGGCCTGGGCCCTGAGAAGGAACCTCTCTGTGACTTTGGGAAGGAGCCTCTCTGTGACATCCCTGCAGAATGGATGAAGAAGAATGGAGGTTGCTCTTCCTCTGGTGAAGAGAGGAAGGAGCTGAGGGCCTTTGGCCTGGGTCTTGAGTGGACCCACTGACAGGAAGGAGTGGCAGGAGCAGGAGGAAGCCATGAAAGAACTTGCTGGCTCCCCGTCAGGGCACAACACAGCCTAGCTCCATGTTCCGCAGGAAGAGTTTCTCGGGGAAGGGGCACCTGGGTGGCTCAGTGGGTTAAAGCCTCTGCCTTCAGCTCAGGTCATGATCCCAGGGTCCTGGCATTGCTTCCCACGTCAGGCTCTCTGCTTAGCAGGGAGCCTGCTTCTTCCTCTCTCTCTCTCTGCCTGCCTCCCTGCCAACTTGTGATCTCTCTCTGTCAAACAAATAAATAAAATCTTAAAAAAAAAAAAAAAAAAAAAAAGAGTTTCTCGGGGAAGGTCTCTACCTTGGCTTTGCCTCCTCACCACCCTCCAACCTCCTCACACAAGGGCTCCCAGCATCTGGGCCCTCCCAGCTTCAAATCTGGGCTTGAGCTTCTCAGCCTGCTCTGTCTGGGCCTAGGGTTTAGTCTAGGCCTGCCAGTTCCATTCTGACTTTATTAAAGACTCACCCCTCAGGAATGGCTTGGTGTGGTTATAGCCGTGGTGGCGGGAGGTGGGCGAGAATGGAAGAAAAGGAAAGGTAAGCAGTTCTTCCCACCAGGAGTTGGTGGGGGAATCAAGCATGGCCGGCCTGGGCTTCAGAGATACATGGCAGGGGCCCAGACTCTGGCTCTGTCTGGGCACAGACCAGACATCTAGGTTCTAGCAAAGCCATATCTTCTGGTTTTGCTTCCTGACCTCCCTTCCCTTCCTGTCCCCCTCCCCCACTTCAGTGTCTCCTGCCCTGTTTGCCCACACTGAGGGCCAAGCCCAACCAGCCGCCTAATAAAGCGAGTGTAGTGGCCCGGACTGAGGACTCTGCAGGGCGTGGTGAGGGATGCCCTGGGGCAGCCTGGCTGGAGAGGTCAGCCGGGTGGTACTCACAACAAGCCCCATGTGGAATCTCAAGAATCTGCCACTGAGTGAGTCTGTTGTGGTGGAAAGATGCTTCTCTGGCCTGCAAGCAAGTTCCGGGTCTACGCAGCCGAGGTTGATTCCTGCCCACTCCAACACGGGAACCTCACCTTTCCTTCCTTCCATTCCTTTCCCCACACTGTTGTTCCCACACTAGGTGGCGGATATCTGAATTTGGCTCCTCTTAAAGCAATTTGAAAAGCCAGATGCAAGTTCAAAAATAATCTGCAGGCTGCCCTCGATGAGTTTCCAGAAACCAGCCCCCTTCCTCGGTTGTTAATATGGGCACTGGGTGAGCCTCGCAGGCAACGTTTATGTAATGCACGCGCTCAGGTCTCGAGCCAAGACAAGAAGGGTCATGTGGCTTCACAGTGTAGACCTTGGAAAGTGTTGTCTTTATCTCCATTGACTTGTTTACCCGTTTGCCAAGTTGGGCTACGTTTGACAGCGGGATAAACAGGTTAAATGAGATGAGCGTTAAGTACTGAGCATAGGGAGCACTTGCCCCGTGAGTGTGGCAGCTGGAAGGGTGATTACTGTGATGGCCCATGGTCAGCATCGCCCCATGGCATCAGTAAAAGGGCGGGACCCCATAGGCTTGAAGTTTGGTTTTCCTCCACTCCTCTCTGGCAAGGGTCCTTCAGGATTCTGTCCTTTAGGGTGTAGCACCGTCCCACCGGTTCAGAATCAGCCATCTTCCTGGCTGGTTGTTTTCAGAACCAACGTCAGTCCTGAGGAAGAGTTAGCTCTGAGTTCGAATCCTGCCTCCCCCTCTCCCTGTGGGACCGATTCGTGCCAGTTACTCCCCTCTCTGACTCTACTTCTTTATCTATAAAACTCCTATTTTATAGGAATGTTGTGTTACACAAAATAATATCTATAAAGAGGCTAACAGAGCTAGTCTGGTACAGAGCCAGTGCTTGATAAGTAGCTATTAGATGAATTATCATTTTAGAGAGCTGGAAGTCTTAAGAAATAAGGAATATTCAACTCTCAAAAAAAAAAAAAAAAAAAGAAAGAAAGAAAAGCAAAGCAGATGGGTGCTGACCCTATTTTCTTAGTCGTCTTTGACCTATGAATTCACTATAATCTAAATCCTCCTGGCCCTGATTTCTGTGTTCTGGAAAAGAATTTCATGGGTGTTTAAATCTCTGGCCCATCTTGTCAGAGTAGATATTAATATTCCCATTTTTAAGATGAGGAAACTGAGATTCACAAAAGTGGAGTGATTTGTCTGAGGCCCCAGTGCCGGTGAGGGGAGAGTCAGGAACTCAGTGCCCCCTCTGCCACAGACAATGTCACAAGGACTGCTGCACCCACGCTGTCTCCTGGGCCACCCCCCGATCCAGGGCAGCTCCCTCCCCTCCACACCCGAGGCTGATGAGCTCACCTCTCCCAAAGGCCCCACCTTGCCATCACTCTTAACACTTAAGGGACTTCACAACTGACAAGTCCAAGACATTATGATTAGGAAAAGCTGCAGGGTCTCACTGGGATTTTATTGTATTAAGTCATCAGGCTTTTCCAGTTTGTGTAACAGGGAACTTGTCCACTGCTGGGCACGTCTAGGTCTCTTGACAACATTCTGATACCACTATATATCTCATTCCTTCATCTTTTGGCCTCTGGTCTCTCTCTCTCTCTCTCTCTCTCTCTCTCTGTTTTATTTCCTAGGCAGAGCAAACGAAGCTTTCAAACTGACAAGATCCTCATCTAATAAACGGTGGAAGAGATTAGTCACGACAGGGCTCAGAAGCGCACAGCTGTTCCTGCAGGCTGACACTCCTGCCGGGGGTCCGCTGGGGGTTATTGGCGGAGCCTGTAAGAGGCCGGCTTTGCAGAATGGCGTGACGTGTTGGCGAGAACAGAATATCAGTGCTTGGCCCGAATTCACCAGAGAGAGGCAGAGCCGAGAAGGCTGGGGAACAGGGAGGGGCACCCTGTTCTCCCTCCTGGCTTGCCTGGGGGCAGAGCCCACTGCACAGTCTCTTGTTCAGGCCCCGGGCAGGCAGAGGAGGCCCCTATGGGGAGTGGGCCAGCAGAGGATGCTTTGCAGGCCCCGTGTGGGGGACCAGCCGATCACCCGGGTCACTGTTCACCAGATCCGTCAGCCTTCACGCCACAACACTGAGGGTTTCCTCTCTGTGGGGTGGCCTCTCTCTCTGAACACCACAGCCCTTGGCTTGCCGCTTATCTCAAGAACTCGCTTCATTCTGCCTGGTAGGAGAGCCAGCTTCTCCTCATCTTCCCCTGGGTTTTAAGTTTCCTCAGGTCAGGGACTCTGCCTCACTCGTTCCTGGCCTTTGAGCCTTGCAGAAATAAGGACCCAGCCTGCATTTTCTGAATAAAGGAATTAATGAATCAATGAACCAGTCAATCAATGGCTTAGTAAATATTTATGGACTATGTTCTCTAATAGGGGTTCTGGCAGGATGACCCCTTTTCTGGGCTGGAAGCTCCTTAGCAGTGTCCACCTTATAAAAAACACTGTCCTTTTTTTTTTTTTAATATTTTATTTATTTATTTGACAGAGAGAAATCACAAGTAGATGGAGAGGCAGGCAGAGAGAGAGAGAGGGAAGCGGGCTCCCTGCTGAGCAGAGAGCCCGATGCGGGACTCGATCCCAGGACCCTGAGATCATGACCTGAGCCAAAGGCAGCGGCTTAACCCACTGAGCCACCCAGGCGCCCTGTCCTTTTTTTGATTTGTCCCTTCAGGTGGCTGGAACTTGTAGACATAATACTAATGGGCTGATGCAAAGTGATTATAATTTGGTAGGTGGGATTAAGTGCTTAGGTTGTGATTAAGATGTAAACGCCCAATGTTCTCTCTCCTTCTTAAAAAACAAAAGATTTGTTTATTATTTATTTATCTTAGAGAGAGAGAGAGAGAGCAGGGGGAGGGGCAGAGGGAGAGAGAATCCCCAAGCCGACTCCCTGCTGAGTGTGGAGCCCCACGTGGGGCTCCATCCCACCACCCTAAGATCATGACTGAGCCGGGCACTTAAACGACTGAGCAACCCAGGTGGCCCCGAAAGCCCAATTTTCGTTTAGCTCAATGCTTTTGAAAGTTCAAGGAGTTGTGTGTGCGTGGGCAGTCCAGCGTCCGAATGACTAGTCATTCTCCGTAAGAATCCAGACAAAGCCCAAGGAGAGATGAGCATTGGGACCATTTCATGGGACGGCTGAAGCTTCAGACACCTCTCTCTCTGGTGTGGGCGGCTTAGGCTGGGTCAATCTTTGGAAGCCTCTTCTTCCCCCTCCTTGGAAGGATCTGGTTTTCCTGGCTGAGACTCATTAGGCTAGCAGGATGAACCCTCATACACACTTTTCACCTTCAGCTTGTGCCCAACCTTGAATGGAATGATAAGAGCCCACATCTCTTAATTCAGCTTAACCCCCTGCATATCCTCCTTCCCTTTCCTATTGGATCTTGGGAGGATGGAGATGGAATTTGATTATCCTTGTGTGTTAGCAAGTCTGGTTCTTCATGTAAAGAACCATTTGCTGGAAAATTTGTTCTGAAGGAGAATTTTAGAATCACTACCATTTATCGAGTTTTTACCCATCAGCCACTGGGAAACATTTTGCATGCCTCATCTTCCTTTAATTCACAAAGTGCCACTATGAGGTAGGCATCTCAAGTCCTCTTTTGTATGTGAAACAGTATGTGAAAACTGACTCATTGACCTTCCCAGGGTCACGTGGTGAATAAGGGGTAGAACCAAGACTCCATCCTAAGCTGGTCAGACACCGAAGCCTCCCATTGTAGCTGCTGTGCTGTGGCCAGGTTCTGGGTCATTGGCTGCGAGCATCCAAGGGTCTCCTGCTTCCCTGGAGGCTTAAGGGACAAGCAGGCCCATGTCACAGGGATGAAACCCAGTCCTCCCAGCATCTGACATTCTTGGGCAATTGCATTATGAGTTCACTTGGAATTTCCCTGGGCCCACCCCATATCTACTGGATAGTGGTTCACTCTGACAGAAGCTCAGAGCTAGGTTAAATTTAAAAATAAATTAAATTTTTTTTTTTAAATTTTAAAAATTAGGTACCAGGATTCTTTGTTTTTTTGTTTTGTTTTGGTTTTTTTGTTTTTTTTTTCTCTTTAATGAGCAAAAGACCCTCAGCTATGAAGTTTCACCATTCGGTCCCAATGATGTCACATGTTGACAGAGCTATGTGTGTTGGCCTGCCCACCTGGCATGTCCCCAGCACCTATGGTATAGATCCTCCCAGGGAATGGCACAATCTCCCAAAGGGACAGCCAACAGAGATGAGCCACCAGTGGTGTCCACTAAATGAGACGGGAGCTCAGTCAGCTTTGGGGAGTAGGCCTTCCTACGGAGGGAAGAGGCCTGAGAGCCCTGTGCTTTCAGGGATGGGCATGTTGAGAACCAGTGAAGCAGGACGCTCAGGGGGTGGAAATCTAGCCTCTGGAGGAAGCGAGTGAGCTTCCGTATATAACTGTTCCTTCTGTCCTGACGCCCTCCTACCAGAAAGCCACCTGAGTCAGTAGTATTCGAAATTCTTTTAAGTCTAAGGTTTACAGTGCAATGGCTCCTGGGAAAGGTGGGCTTCTGTTCATACTACCTGAACAGAAGGTAATATGTTTGCATGGAGCTTTTCAGTGTGTCATGAATGCCCCTGTTCATGTCTTGGCTCACATATGAAGAGACTCAGGGCAAGAGAGTTACAGTGACTTGTCGAAGGACTGGAGGTAACAGAAAGAGAATTGAAACCCGCATTTTATGGGTCCAAGTCCAGAACCCTTTCACTATGGCAAAATGAATTCTGCCAGATGTGTACACTGAGCTCAAAGTGGTCATTACCCCCAAAGTTAGTCCTGCTGGCATCAAGAGGGGCCTACAACCTTAGGACATGGGCACCTGTAGGGAGTGGTCTGCCGGAGGCATGCAGAGGGGTGAAGGTAGAGAGGCTGTAGGAGGGTGCAGCAGAGGCAGCGGGCATCCTAAGAGGACTCTGCCAGCTTTATATTCTTGCCAAAGTGTGAGTCTACTTGTAGCTTGTAAGTGGCCACAGGAACCCCTCCTAGTCCTAAAAGCTTTTAAAAATTTTGTCCTTGTTGTTTTATGACTTTCCCAGGGCAGCAAAATGTTTTCTCCAGCTAAGCAATAATGGAAGACAGTGAGCAAATGCCAACTCGGTGATCCCATGGGAACCCTTCTGGGCCATGGTGTTTACACAGGATGAGATCAGAAGGGCTGCTGCTGGCTCGGGAGCCCACAATGTCCAGAGCTCACCACAGTCCTTCTGACAGAGGCCCTGAAGTGTGGCTAGAGATCGCTTCCCTTCCTTGGCCTGGTTGGGTAAACTCAGGCTGATAGCAGAGCATTGGATAGTCTCAAGAGGAAGAAAGATACAAGGAGTAAACACACCAGCCCTCCTTTTTCCTTCATCTGTTCATTCTTCCTGCCCATATCCCTTCACTGGGCCCTGGCTGAGAGCTGTGGGAAGGCACTGGGGACTCTTGGATCTTATCCTCAAGTAGCTCATAGTCCAGCTGGGGAGATAGATATGCCAATGAAGGACTGGTCTTTAAGCTGTTAAACACCAAAAAAACCAGACAGAACTAGGCCCAGTGACCACAGGATTCGTTCAAAGGGAGGGTATCCATGGAGACTTCCTGGAGGAAGCGTCGTGTGGGCTGAGCTGGTTTGACCTATAGATAACTGCACGTGTCATAACTGTACAGTTGGACTAGTTTTCAGAAATTGGAATAAATCTGTGTAAATGGCGCCCAGTCAAGAAACAGGACCTGCTCCCCCCAGAAGTCCTGCTCTTGTCTGCTCCTAGGCACTAGCCCCTCTCTCCCTGGCCTCAAGGGATTGCCACTCTCCTAGTTTCCTGACTCCTAAAGCATTGGCCTGTTTGAACTTTTTATAAACGGGACCATTCTGCCTTGGTGGCTGGGATAGAGCTGCTAGGATAGAATCCATCAGGGGCCAGGCAGGGAAGGACATGGTGGGAAGGAGGGGTAGTATATTCCAAGCTGAGAAATGGAATAGCACCATGTGGGAAAACTATCAGCCTTCAGCACTGCTAGAGCCTAAAATTAAAGGGCAAGGAGGCATGGAGAGGAAGGCAGGGGGAGATAGATCAGGAAGGGCCTAGCATACCGTGCAGAGGAATTGAAATTTTAGCCCGAGAACCGTGATCCCCAAATCTGGCTGACCATCAAAGTCTCCTGGGTAACTTTTAAGGCATACAGATATCAGAACCCACCATCAGAGATTCGAGATTTTTAAAATTCCTCTCTAATGAGTCTCATAATTAGCTAAGTTTGGAGGCCATTTTATTGAGAGAACAGGGAGCAACTGAAGGGTTCTAAGCAAGACAGGGGGAGTTGAGTTTTGAAGGGTAATGTATGTTGTCTAATGAGTTGACTGTGGCAGATGGCAAGAGACGCCTTGGCCTGATAGGGGATATAGCAAAGGGGTTTAGAGTAGAAAGAACACTCTTAAGAGATAATTAGGAAGCAGAATGAACCAGATGGGTTCATCAATTGGCCGTGGAAGGTGAGCGGGAAGACTCAAGGAAGGTACCATGTTTCTGGTTTGCAGCCAGTCCATGGACATGAACACATTTGGGGGGCAGAAAAAAAATAGCATCAATAATATCACATTTTTGTTTGATTCATTCATCTCTAACTTCATCCCAATTTCTCTACCTCCCTTCTTAAGCCATTTATTCATTCAGCCAATGTATTTTAAATGCCAAATATATATCTGACATTGTTCCAAGCACTGAGTCACACATAGAAGACAGAATCAAAAAGATAGAAAAAATATTGAGGATGCACTGTTATTGTTTCAGAAAACATATTGCAACTCCCCCCCACCTTTCAATTCACTAAATATATGCCAGGGAACAGTCCCATGTCAGGTTAGATCCCAGAAGAGTACATGTGAGTTAGTGATGTGGTGGGGAAGGGGGGAGGGACACAAAAATGATCCAGTGATAGGTAATAAGGATTACTTTAACCTTGCATTGAGAGCGTACAATACTATTTTACTGCTCATAAGAACTCTGCATTTATTGTATTTATTATCTGCATTTGTATACATAAGGAAAGGTCTCCTCCCAGAAAGTGAATAATTCACTTTCAGGCACAGCTAGTAGTTCTAGTGCTAAGGGTCAAGTTGGATCATGTGACTCACTGGAACCCCCAGTTTGGAGAGACAGGTTCCCTCATTTTCATATGGAGAAACCGAGGCTTCAGGTGGTTCATTATTTGGCTCAAGGTTGAATAGCAAGCAAATGGCAAAGCTGACTGAGTAGAAATAAGTCTTTCTCTGCGGTCCTGGCCTGTGACCACAGACAGCTCAGCCACTGAAGGAAGCCCTGCCTGTCCTGAGCATGACCCAGGGTTCTGTAAGCTGCCTCTGTATATTCTGTTGTTGGAATTGGGGTGGAGGTCAGGTTTAGGATCTGGCTGAGTTCGGGTGTTGATTTGCTGGAGAGTCTTCTACAGCCAGGGAGAGACCACAATGACAGGAAAGCACTGACTTGTCTTTCTAGAACTTTCGTCCAGATATATACCCCATGCTGTTAGGAGCAGATGTGTTGAGGCCATATGTTGTGTTCTCTTTCATGTGTCGAGTTAGACTGGAGCCAATCTAGCCATGGAGTCAAGAATTAGCACAGGGGCACCTGGGTGGCTCAGTGGGTTAAAGCCTCTGCCTTCATCTCTGGTCATGATCTTAGGGTCCTGGGATTGAGCCCCGCGTCGGGCTCTCTGATCAGCGGGGAGCCCGCTTACTTCTCTTTCTGCCTGCCTCTCTGCCTACTTGTGATCTCTTTCTGTCAAATAAATAAATAAAATCTTTTAAAAAATAATTAGCACAGATTTCTTTTTTCCATATCTTAGCATTTTTAAAAATTATTTTAATTAACATATGATGTATTATTTGCCCCAGGGGTACAGTTCTGTGAATCATCAGGCTTACACATTTCACAGCACTCACCATAGCACATACCCTCCCCCATGTCCATCACCCAGCCACCCAATCCCTACTGCCTCTTCCCCCAGCAACCCTCAGTTTGTTTTGTGAGATTAAGAGTCTCTTATGGTTTGTTTCCCTCCCAATCCCATCTTGTTTCATTTTTTTTTTCTTTCTCTACCCCCTAAACCCTCTCCCTGCCTCTCAAATTTCTCATATCAGAGAGATCATATGATAATTCTTTCTCTGATTGAGTTATTTCACTCAACATAATACCCTCTAGTTCCATCCACATTGTTGCAAATGGCAGGATTTCATTTTTTGATGGTTGTATAGAATTCCATTGTATATATATATACACCACATCTTCTTTATCCATTCATCTGTTGATGGACATCTAGGTTCTTTCCACAGTTTGGCTATTGTGGACATTGATAGCACATATTTCCTTAGTCCCATGCCATCAGTAAAGTACAAGAGATCGCTTTGAGGTGGGAGCAAGAGGAAATCCAAGAAAATCTCAACATCCGCATTACAGGCAGTCACACAGAGCAATTTTTAATAATGAGTGCTGACATCCTGCTTTTAAAAGGGCCATGACTTTCCATCAAAGCTTATAGGCTGGGGGTCATCTTGCAGAGGAGCAGAAAGGCAGGATGGCCCCATATGCCTCCTCCCAGGGTGCCCTTTCCTGCCTCTGCCCACTTCCGGGCAAGATCTCCTGCTGGTCCCCATCACAGCAGGCCACTAGAGACACACTGACAGCTCCTCCAGTCCCCACTGCCACTGGATTCTGGAAAAATGAGTTCTCTTGGCACCCTCAGAACAGTTACATTGCTTAAAGGGAATATACCCTAAAGAAAAGCTTAATGAAATGATCAGAAGACAAAAGGATAGCAGTACAAATGTTTACATCATCTAAACTGGACAAATCCGACATCAAGCCACGGGGCTGGGGCAGCTGTAACTTCCTCCTTGAAATAGCTTTTGTAAATGGTGACTCAGGAAAGCAATGGGGAATGGAGGGAGAAAGAGGTAAGCCAGCCAGAATCTAGCTCTGTTGGCATGTTGTCTCCTTTCTCTGCACAAATCTAATACCAAGGTAACCTCAGTGGGGCTGAGCTGAGCCTAGACTGGGCCTAGGACTGGGGCTGACTGCATTATCTCAATTTTATGTGAACTGAAGTATGAGTATCCAGATGGGTTGTGAGCACAATTTCCATCTCATCTGGGACTCCCACATCCTCTCCCACATGCCCCCAACTTCACCTTTACTTAGACAGAGCTGTCACCTAGGGGTAGGTCCAGACATCTAGAAATTATCTGGTACCCAGTAGGAACTCCACAAATGCGTGTTGAATAAAGAGATGACCAGCAGACGTTAACATGGTCTTTTCCTTAAAGTCAATCACACTCAACATAACTAAAGAAATTTGGAGAAAGTGTGTCTTCAGAGCAGCAAGTTTCATTGATGTGATGTCAAAGGAGTTAATTTATTCACTTAACAAATAGATATTTAACACCTGCTATGTCCCTGTGCCAGATACTATGTTAGGAGTTAAGAATATATTAGTAGGTATGAAGTATATTTCCTATCCTATTAACTATGCATGCATCAACCTATAGGATTATGAGAATTAAGGATAATAATATAGACCCCAAGCACAAGAAGTACTCAGTAAATGTTAACTATTGTTATCATTACTGGAAGAATTTAACAATGACTAAAAGTTGTGGTAATAGCTGTGAAGGAGAAGAGTAGCAAACTAGAGGGTACTCATACAGTTTGGGATGTCAGGGTAGGGAAATTTCCCAGATGTAGCGACATTCAAGAGTCCCAAAGGATGAGTGAGAGCAGGGAGCCAGAGAGACGGTGAGGTTTCCCTTCAGAACCACCACAGAAGGTTTCTAAGCATACAAGAATGTCAGGCTGCTGCTTGAGAAACTTGGGAGTGAATTTAGAGAATAGGAAAGTTAGACAATCCTGGACCATGGCCCTGGATGAAGCTCAGAGGAGGGTACAGAACATTTGGGAAGGATTTGCCAAGACGCCAAGTAAGTTTGCCTGCTAGGAATGAATGGCTGGTGGACAGGACAGACGATACAGTGGAGGTAACCTTTGAAGCACAGAGGATGGCTTTGAGGCAGAGGGCAGACATGGTGGGCCTGATCCTGAATGGGTGAGGTAGAATGAGTCCTTGACTAAGAGGGTTGGCTCCTAGCTTCTAGGGCTATGTGATCTTGAGAATGTCAGGTCTATTCTCTGGGACCCAATTTTCTCAATTATAAAATAGAGATTGGAACGTCTGGGTGGCTCAGTTGGTTAAGCATCTGCCTTCAGCTCAGATCATGGTCCCAAGGTCCTGGGATGAAGTCCCATGTTGGGCTCCCTGCTCCGTGGGGAGCCTGCTTCTCCCTCTGCCTCTGCCTCTCCCCGTGCTTGTGCTCTTTCTCTGACAAATAAATAACTAAATCTTTAAAAAAATTAAAATAATAATAGTAATAAAAAGTGGAGATAGCAATGATTTCCTTGTGTATCCTACAGAGCTGTTAAGATCGAATGAGATAATGTATGTTAAATGTCTCTATAAACTCCAGGGTGCTAGACAATGATGGGAAATTGGATTATCTTCCTTACTATTCTCTTGCAAGAAAATTGAGTGGAAATGTGTAGCACTCTACAGATACCTGGGATGAATTAATTCATTCATTCATTTAACACACGTTTGTTTGGTGCAGTCGGGTATACAGAGATGAGGAGGCAATGGCCAGAGCCTCTAGCTTGCAACCTCACTGGAAAAACAAACTTATAAAATGGTAAGATAGAATGTGTCTCTCTCTCTATATATCTATATGATGTGTAATTGGCAAATTAGAATGGGAGATTCCAGGAAGTCTTTCAGAAGAAGAAGTACTTGGTGGTATTTGAGCTGAGTCTTGAAAAATGAATGGTTTGGCCAGACTGACCAGGATGGAAGTCACTTTAGCCTAAGAAAAAGTTTCAGAGACATGAAAGAAGCATTCTGCATTCAATAAACCAAAGTAGTGCTGTTAACTACCAGGAAAGTCTGGGAATGGAAGAGATATTTGGGTTTGGATGGCCTTGAAAGCAAAACCAGGGATAAGGCCTTGTGTGTGGGTAGTTTACTGGAGATGTGATCACAGAAAGCAAAAGTGAGAGAAGGGAGAAAGTGGGGTAGAGAACAGAGAAGTGCCAATGAAGTATGGTTAATGAGCTACTTATTCCTGTGGGTTCAGTCTTGCTGGGAACCATCTGAGCAACTGTGTAGAATGTCCCACCAGAGGACAGGGAGGCTGTGGCAATTATCCAAGGATGTCTGTCCTCTGCTGTGGAGGGGTACTCAGAGGACATTAGTTGCCTGAACTTTCAAGCTGTTCCTATGTGCAATGAATAAGCTTCTAGATTACAGAAAGCAGAGATCACTATGTGTGAGATTTTGGCAACATACAAGAAACCATCCAGATTCCAGAAAGAGAAGAAAAAGAAAAGAAAGATAAGAAAAAGAAAGTAAATAACTCAATGAAATAAGGGCACAGAATCATTCAGTACTGGTGGAAAAGATGAGTGAAGTGATTGAGATAAACAATGGTTGGACCAGAAACACAGAATGTAGAGGACAATCATGAGTGCTAAATGGCCCAGGACCTGCTGACTTGGAAAGATGAGAATGGGATGGTATGCCTGCCATGGTGACTGTGAAATGTGGTCGGTGACAAGACATCCAGTTCCAGGGGTCTAATTAACAGACTCAGTTGGAACAGAAATGCAGAAGCTCTTTGGGGACAAGAAAATATGGATGTCACTGAACATGGTTGAGTCCATGAACATGGATGACATAGCCTATGTCTTTGGGAGTCCAGGGGTAGGCTGGGGAGTCCCAGGGACTGCGCTTGCTGAAGAACTAGCAGGAGATATTTAACTGAGGAGGAAGATGGAAACTATGTAAGTCTAGAAGCCAGGAGTCAAGAGGGCTGGCACTAATGGAATACAGCAAAACATGTGAATTTTCCTGGGGCACTTTCTCATTCCTTAGCCGCTTTCTCTCTTGGCCCTGTGTCCTAGCTGCTCCACATATTTTACCTGGATCAAAGTCATGTTGGACTTCACTCCTCTCTGTTACCTGTCAAGGTTGTGAATCAATCTAATAAACAAATATCCACAGGAATTACCTAATCAATGGTCTTTGAGTATATTGTAATAGAGAACCCAATAGACAAAACAGGTTCTAAATCCAGCTCTACTATCTACCGTCTACATAGTCTTTGGGAAAGTGTTAACTTTTTTGATGTTTGGATTTTCAATCAATGTGCAATGACTCTTCCTCAGAGCTTAGAAGCAGTTGCAGCTTTCCAATATATTAATGAGCTAAAGAAATGAATCTCTAATGTGGCATTTCAGCCATGAGTAGAGAATAATTTACATACTGTACTTCTACAAAGGTAAGGTTTATGGGCATGAACACGACTAATTTCATAATCTTTCTCCCTTTAACCAGGACTAGGTTAAGCGTTTATCTCTAGGAAACAATCTAGTCAACATTTATAGAAGCAACATAAGGAGGTAGTGCAGCTTGGATGTTTGGGTGGGTTTCTGGAAAACTGGATCACATTGTATATATTAACTATTTGCAAATAATTTGTAGATACGATGCACTTTTAGTCATACCTTTCTGTGGGCTTTCTAAAAACAAGGACTTCTTATTATAAGCAATGGTGAAGTATTACAAAATCTATAGCCGAGCCATTCAATCTTCTTAATTATCCCAATAATATCATTTAGAGGCATTTTTCCTGGTCTAGGTGCCAATCTCTGTCTTAGTGCCTCACTTGATAATATGAAAGGAAAGTGAGAGATAACTAGGCATTTGAGTAAATCCTAAAACATGAAGAAAAAGACTAAATCAAACAAGTAAACAAAAGGGACTTGGAAGAAATGCCTACAATATAGACACCAGAATAAAATACTTAAAATAGTTAAGCAGAGTTCTTAGGGGAAACAGAGGCTTACAACCATGAAATAAAAGAAGGATGGTAGAATGAAGGACTCTTACAAGTTAGAAATATGACATTAAAAATTTGTTTGGAAGATTAGAAGATAAAAATCAAGGAAACCTCATAGAAACTCAAATGAACAAAAGAACAAAGAAATAGAAAACAGTAGGAAAAAAAATTACAAATTTAGAGACTTAGCCCCCAAAGTCCAAATCAGGCTAAGAGGAGCTTCTGAAAGAGAAAAGAGTTAAACCAGAGAAGAGATTATAAAAAAGGCCACAAGAATATTTCCCCAAACTCAAACGCATGTCTTTGGAATGGAACAGGGCATGGATCATGTCACAGAGAATGAACAAAATCCCATGCCAAGGCACTTCATGTTGTTAAGTTTCAGAACACTGTGGATAAAGAAGAGATCCTACATCCTTCTGGAGAGAAAGAGAGGTCCTACAAAAGATCAAGAACCAGAAAGTTGTCAGATTTCTCAACAACAACACTGCAGTCTACAATATAATGAAAAAATGCATTAAAAACGTGGATGGAAAATTATTTTCAATCTAAAATTCCACATCCAGCTAAACTATTCATCAAATATGGGAATGCAATAATTCACTTTAGGACATGCACGGATTTAAAAATAACTCCACGTATCCTTTTTGAAGAAGATACTGGAAAATGCACTTCAAAAAAAAAAAAAGAGAGAGAGAGAGAGAGTAAATTAAAAAGAAAAAACTTGATACCTAAGAACTTGGGCTATAACATTGGGGAGCATTGAAAGGAAGTTCTAGGGAAACTACCATGTCATAGTCCTGGAGAAGAACTAGTCCAGAGGACTTTCAGAAGGACTAGGAAATGCCCAGGGGAATTCTCAGCACAGAGTGCAGTGCCTGGCACATATGAGGAACTAAATAAATATTCTTTGAGTGCGTAAAAGGTCTAGGTCTTGGGGGAGGGGAGACAAAAAGATGTAGACATAGTCTCTATGTCTACTACCTATCTAGGAGATCACAATTGAAAACCAATACTCTTCAGTACCCAAGCCAGCATTCTTCTTTACTGGATTGCTCAAGACATGGAAAGAATGGGGAGCGGAACAAGATGCTGCTTTTCAGAGCCCAAGTTTTGAGTGGTCTGTGACTTTTGTTGGCAGGAGACTGTAGTTCCAGTGTGGCCAAGGTGGCGTGTTTGAGCCTTTGGAGGAATGCTCAGCAAGCAGATTGCTATGGAGTGACAGCTGATTGTATTGGATTGCTTTAGCCCTCTCTTCTTTTTCTCTCTCAAGTTTTATAATATGAAGACGTTGTTTATATATCTGGAGTAAATAAATAACACTCACTGTTCAACAGGAAAGAAAACCAGCCACTTTAAAAAATGGGCAAAAGATTTGAACAGACAATTCACTGAAGAGGATATATAGATTGTAATTAAGCACATGAAAAGGTGTTAAGCATCATTAGCTATTAGGGAAATGAAAATTAAATTACAAGGAGATATCACTATACACCTATTAGAATGGATTAAAAAAAACACTAAAAATACCAAGTGTGGGTGAGAATGTGGAATAACAGGAACTGTCATCACTACTGATGAGAATGCAAGATGACACAGCTATTCTGGAAAACAGTTAAGCCATTTCTTATAAAGTTTAAACACACACTTATCATATAATCCAGGAATCCTACCTCTGGGTGTTTGCTGTAGAGAACTGTAAACTTTATGTTTCTGCAAAAGACCTGTACATGAATGTTTATAGCAGCTCAGTTTATAATCCCCCAAACAAGAAAGATAAAACAAGATTTCCTTCAACAGATGAAATACAAACAAACTGGTATATATAATGGAACCTTCAGTAGGAAGAAGGAACAAGCTACTGACACACACTGTAACACAGATGAATCTTGAAGGCATTATGTGGAGTGAAAGAAGCCAGTCTTAAAGGCTACACAGTGACTTCCACTTCTAGGAACATAGAATAGATGTACTTTTCCCTCTTCCTCCAGAGAATTAGCCTGGACATTATCAAACAAACATAGGAAGACTGAGAGCTGAGAGAAGGAGACAGACCAGCTATGGACCTTGGAAAGCCTAGGATTTTTATTTTTTAATTAATTATTATTATTATTATTTTTTGCCTCAGATATCCAAGAATAAATGTTGGAGAAGTTGGCAACCTAGAAATGCCAATGGGTGCAGCCCTCCAAAATCCTAACAAAAGCCTGTTCTCTCTAGCCAAATGGCCAGGTAAAAGACAACCTCACAAGATAGAAAACTTTAAGAAATTAGCTGCTTCTACCTTAGACAAACACTATGGGGAAAACTATAGCTCCTACACCAGTGAAGGTCAGATGGGGAGCCTATGGGCTCATGCCCAACAGGTTATAACAAGGTTCCCCTCCTGCTTCCCATCAGGCTAATGGCAGAAATAGTGTAGAGTCAGGATTTCCATCACTATGCAATGGTAAAGAGGTCATGGTGGTGTGTCTGGCGGTCATGTTGGGAGAAATAATGAAGCAACCCCATCCCTCCCAGCCAGGAAAGTACCCATTGAGACAGAGTGAGGAGCTGGAACCCTTACCTATGCTCTAGGGTATGGAAGAGCTTTCCACTTTAGCCAAGGCCAAGTGGGGAACTTGGATTTCTATCTCTACCTACCTGTAATGAAATGGAGCCTGTTCTCCCTTCTCCACCCCTTTCCATCCTGAAGCAGTGTCGGAGAAAGCCAGCTAAAACAGAAGGCTTGAATAAGATCCTGAATTTCATAACTTAATACCCCAAGTATCCAGGTTTCAACAGAAAATCACTCATTATACCAAGAAGCATAAGGATTTCAAACTGAAAGACAGAAGATGATCAAAAGATGCCAACACTAAGATGAAAGAAATTTTGAATTATCAAAAAAGATTTTAAAGCAGCCATCATAAAAAAGTAATTATGAACACTTATTAAAAGAAATAAAAATACAGAGTCTCAGGGAAAAAAAAGAGAAAGTCTCGGTGAAGAAATAGGAGGTATAAAGATGAACCAAATGGAAATTTTAGAACTAAGAAATACAGTAATTAAAATTAAATGCTCAATGAATGAACTCAGTGAGGAGATAGTACGGAAAGAGAAAAGAATCAGTGAGCTTGAAAATAGAATAGAAATTATCCCAATTACTTTCAGTCTAAACGATAGAGGGAAGATACATTCAAAAAACAAAAACAAAGCCAAAAAACAGAACCTCAGGACAAGTGAGACCATAACAATTGTGTCATTGGAGTCCCACCAAGAGAAAAAGGGCAAGGCTGAAATAGTACTCAGAGAAATAATGGGTAAAAATTTCCCAAATTTGGCAAAATACAAAAACCTACAGATACAAGAAGCTGAGTGAGCCCCAGACAGGATAAAAAAAAGGTCAGGGCACCTGGGTGGCCATGTTGGTTCAGTGTCTGACTCTTGGTTTTGGCTCAGGTTGTGATCCCAGGGTTGTTTAAGACTCTCTCTCTCTCCCTCTCTCTCTTTCCCTCCCGCCTTTGTCAAATAAATAAATCTTAAAAAAAAAAAATAAAATCTATGCCAAGGTGTATCTTAGTAAAATTTTAGAAAACTAACAGAAAGAAAAAAAAAATCTAAAGCCAGAGTTAAAAGTAATACTTTTAAGGGGAAAACAGTCCAAGTGACAATGGATGTCTCATCAGAAGCAGTGGAGGTCAGAAGAAAGTGGCACATTTTCTATATGCGGAAAAATGTCAACCCAGAATCCTATATCTGAGAAAATGTCCTTTAGTAATGAAGGGAAAATAAAGACATTCTTACCTGAAGTGAAACGAAAGAGAATTGTCACAAGCAGACCAACGCTAAAAGAATGGGTAAAGGAAGTTCTTTAGCAGAAGAAAATGATAAAAGAAGGAATCTTGGAACATCAGGAAGAATAAAGAACATGGTAAGCAAAATTAATGACAAAGAACCCTCTTGAGCTCTCTCAATTAAGTTTGATAATTGGAGCAAAAATTATAACACTTCTAATGTGGTTCTAAGTATGTAGGAGGATTATTTAAGAAAAACATAGAGGAGGTAAAGTTCTACACTTTACTTGAACTCTTAAAATGATGGCACCAGTAGTACCAGGAGCAACACTAAAAAAAAGCTATAAAAGGAGATATACTCAGAAACAGCACAGGTGGGGGCACCTGGGTGGCTCAGTTGATTAAGTGTCTGCCTGTGGCTCAGGTCATGATCTCAGTGTCCTGGGACCATGCCCTGTGTAGGGAGCGCAGCATGGAGCCTGCTTCTCCCTCTCCCTCTGCCCCTCTCTCCAGCTCTTGCTCTCTCTCTCAGTCTGCTCTATCTCTCTCAAAGAAATAAATAAAACCTGGGGGGAAAACCCCCAAAACAAACAAACAAAAAAACAGTATAGGTAAATAAAGATGGAATTCTAAAAAAATGCCTAAGTAATGCACAGGAATGCAGAAAAAAAGAAAACAGAAATGAAAAACAAAAGAAACAGAAAACAAAAAATAAAAATGGAAGACTGAATTCCTTATATACCAATAATTTCATTAAACAGCTACATGCAAAAGAATGAAACTGTACCACTTTCTTATACCATACACAAAAATAACCTCAAAATGGATTAAAGACCTAAATGTGAGACCTGAAACTATAAAACACCTAAAAGAAAACATAGGCAGTAATCCCTTGAAAATCACCCTTAGCAACCTATTTTTGGATCTATTTCCTCAAGCAAGGGAAACAAAAGCAAAAATAAACTATTGGGATTACACCAAAATAAAAAGCTTTTGCACAGCAAAGGAAACCATCAACAAAATAAAAAGCAACCCAGTAAATACTACTTCAATTTTTGCAAGTGATATATCTGTTAAGGGGTTAATATCCAAAATATATAAAGAACTTGTATTATTCTACACCAAAAAACCCCTAATAATTCAGTTAAACATAGGCAGAGGTCCTGAATAGACATTTTTCCAAGGAAGACATCCAGATGGCCAACAGGTGCATGAAAAGATGCTCAATGTCACTCATCATCAGGGAAATGCAAATCAAAACCCACAATGAGATCATCTCACACCAGTCAGAATGGCTAATATCAAACAGACAAGAAATCACAAATGTTGATAAGGATGTGGAGGAAAAGTAGCCCTTGTGTTAGTGGTAATGTAAATTGGTTCAAGCAATATGGAGGTTCCTCAAAAAATTAAAAATAGAAATACCATATGATCCAGTAATTCCACTAATGGGTATTTACCCAAAGAAAACGAAATCACTAATTTAAAAAGATACATGCATCCCTATGTTTATTGCAACATTATTTACAATAGCCAAGATATGAAAGCAATCCAAGTCTTCACTGATGGATGAATGAGTAAAGAAGATGTGATACATACACACAGGAATATTACTCAGCTATTAAAAACAATGAGATCTTGCCATTTACAACAACATGGATGAAGCTAGAGGGTATTATGCCAAGTGAAAAATGTCAGGCAAAGAAAAATACTATATGATTTTACTTAAATGTGGAATCTAAAAAGCAATACAAACAAATTAAACTCCCCAAAGCCCAGACTCTGAAATACAGAGAACAAACTGGTGGTTGCTGGAGTGGGGGATGGGTAAAATAGAGAAAGGGTATTAAGAGCTATTAACTTCTAGTTATAAAATAAATAAGGCATGGAGATGAAAAGTACAGCATAGGGAACATTGTCAACCATATTGTAATATTGTTGTATGGTAACAGATGGTGACTACACTTATTGTGGTATAGAGTGATGTATAAAATTATTGAATCAGGATGTTGTATGTATGAAACTAACATAACATTGTATGTTAATTATACTTCAATTTTAAAAATAGTAAAAAAATAATTACATTAAATGTAGATGGATTGAATGCATCCCTTAAAAGACTTGGACAGAGTGAAGTGAAGAAAAGAGTCAATTACATGCTCTCTACAAGAAACCCACTTCAAGTATAACAATATAAGCAGACTGAAAACCAAACGGAGAGAAAGTATTTGTCACGCAAGTATGCATAAAAAGAAAGCGGAAGCAAAGAGGCACATTGCATCATGAGAAGAGTCAATCCACTAACAAGACAAAGAAATCCTAAATGTATATACACTTAACAACCTAGCTATAAAGTATGTGAAGCAAAAATTGATAGAATCAAAAGAAGAAATGAACAAATCCACAATTACAATTGAGGATTTTAATACCCTTCTCTCAAGAATTGATAGAACAACTAGATACAAAATCAGCAGGGAGATAAAAGTCAACAATACTATCAAGAACAGAATCAAACAAAATTTAACAAAAGTTGTACTGGACAGGGCGCCTGGGTGGCTCAGTGGGTTAAAGCCTCTGCCTTCGTCTCTGGTCATGATCTTAGGGTCCTGGGATTGAGCCTTGCGTTGGGCTCTCTGATCAGCGGGGAGCCTGCTTCCTCCTCTCTCTCTGCCTGCCTCTCTGCCTATTTGTGATCTCTCTCTATCAAATAAATAAATAAAATCTTAAAGAAAAAAAAAGGTGTACTGGACTTGTATTTGGAAAACCACATGATGTTAGTGAGAGAAATCAAGCATGATCTAAATAAATGGAGAAACATACCATATCATAAATTGGAAAATTCAATACAGTAATGATGTCAGTTCTCCCTAAATTGATATAATTTATATATTTTATAAATGTACATAAACAAATAAAAATCCTATCAAAATCCCTATAAGATTTATTTTATATATATAGACAGGATTACTTTAAAATCTATGTAGAGGGGCACTTGGGTGGTTCATTGGGTTAAGCCTCTGTCTTTGGCTTGGGTCATGATCTCAGGGTCCTGGGATCGAGCCCCACATTGGCTCTCTGCTCAGCGGAGAGCCTGCTTCCCCCTCTCTCTCTGTCTGTCTCTCTGCCCGCTTATGACCTGTCTCTCTATGTCAAATAAATAAATAAAATCTTTAAAAATAATACACATAAAAAAATAAAATCTATGTAGAAAGGCAAAGAAACTAGACTACCTTAAACAATTTTGACAAAGAAGGAGAAGGTGCCCAACTTCAGGATATGTTATATATTTACACTTCACAAGACTATGTGGTATTAATTAGGAAATATGCATATAGGTAAATGGAGAATACAGAATCCAGAAATTGACCCAAACAAATATGCCCAGCTTATTTTGGGGTAAGAGCTTTATTGGGACATAGTTAATACACTATACAGCTTACTTAAAATGTAAAATTGAATGGTTTTTAGTATATACTCAGTGTTGTGCTATCATCACCACAATCAATTTTAGACCACTCATCATGTCCAAAAAAACCCCTATATCTTTTACCAGTCACCCCCATATTTCTCCCATTCTCCTTACCTCCCCCCACTAGTACTACATCAATCACTAATCTATATTTTGTTTCAGTAAATTTGCCTCGTCTGGACATTTCATGGGTACCTGCAAGAACAGTTCAATGGAAGAAGTAAATCTTGTTTTTAACAAATGATTCTGGTACAAACCGACATCTGTAGGCAAAAAAAAAAAAAAAAAAAAAAAAAAAAAAAAGAAAAAGAAAAAAAAAAGAAAAAATGATCCTCAATGTAAGTCTCACACCTTATGAGAAAATTAACTCAAAATGGATCATGGACTTAAATGTAAAACATAAAATTATAGAACTTTGACACACAAAAGATAGAAAATCCTTAAGGTCTACAAGTAGGCAAAGGGTTCTTAGACTTGACAGCAAAAGCATAACCCATGAATGGGGAAATTTGTTAAACAGAACTCAATAACAGTTTAAAATGTTTGCTTTGCCCCTGCTAAGAAGATAAAAAGACAAGCTATAGAATGGGGCGGGGGATATTTGCTAACTAAATATCCAACAAAGAAGTAGTATCTGGAATGTATAAAGAACTCTCAAAACTCAACAGTGAAAACAAAAGCAATCGAAAGAGACCATAAGCAGAAGACATGAATAAACATTTTACTGGAGAAGACACAGAGATGGCAAATAAGCATATGAAAGTTTGTTCAACATCACCCATCATTAGATTTCTTTAATATAACACCCTTCAAATGACAACACTGTAGAAACAGAACACATTAGTGGTTGTCACGGGTGGGATAGGGTAGGAGGGAAGTGGGTGTGGCTATAAGGGGCAAGATAGGGTGGGAAGGGCAATAGGAGAGATTGTTGTGGCTTTGGAAATGTCTACAGCTTGATTCTCTCGTGTCAGTATTCTGGCTGTGGTATTGTACTATGGTTTTGCAAGCTCTTGCCACTAATGGAAAGTGGAAAAGGGGTACACAGGATCTCTATTATTCTTTACCACTGCATGAATCCACATTTATCTCAAGATTTAAAAATTTAATGTAAAACAACTTTACATACTGTCTCATTCCATTTATAGGACATTCTTGAAAAGGCAAAGGTGTGGAGATGGAGAACAGCTCCATAACTCTCAGGGGTTAGGAGAAGGTGAGGGTATGACTATGAAGGCAAAGTACCAAGGAGATTTTTTGGATGATGGGACATTCAATACTCTGCTCGTAGCGGTGGTTACATGAATCTATATAGGTATCAACATTCATACACCTATCCACCAAAGAGAGGCCATCTTAAATGTATAATCAAAAAATATAATCAAGAAAAATTGTTAGTAACATATACAGTTCATTTGTTTTTTTCAGAGTTTGGATAAGTTTGGTTGGATACAACACTTTTCTATTTGCTTGAGTCTATTAGTTTGGAAGGTGTTCAGTGTAGCCCAATGGGAAGAACACAAAATGTGGAGTCAGACAGGCGGGTATTTTTTCTTGGCTCCACCATTTATTAGGTGTGTGATTATGCTGATCGTTATTATTTTATTTGTAAAGTGGGACTACTACCCACATCACAGAGTTATTTTGAGGCTGAAATGGAGAGAATCTAGACTTACTGTAGGAGGCCTCGAAATCTAGAAGGATGCCAAGCATTTTCTGTAGAAAATAAACTGTAGGCTTTGAACAGAGTTGTGCAGCTATTTAAAAATGTGTGTACACACTGTGGTGATCCATTAAAATAAAAACATATAACTGAACATTAGCTTTATTCTTTTAGATATTTTCAAGTGTAAAGGACTTTGCTACTTGAAAGTGAATAGACTTGGATATACTTAAAGTCCTTGATATTTGCAGGTATTAGAAATAAGGCAGGCAATGTCTGACATGTTAAGTAGCTGCTTGGTACTTGACAACTGTTAAATATTTAGTAATAGAAGTAGTTGTGGAAATAGAAGTAGTAGAGGCAGAAATAGTAATCATAGTAGAGGAAGAAGATGATGATGATGAAGAAGAAAGAGTAGTGGTAAAAGCAGCAATAGTGTTAATGGTAGTAGTAATAATAGTAGTAATAACTGGCAGTAGTGATAGTAGTAATAGTAGTAGTAACAGTAACAATAGTGGTAATGGTGGTAGTAGTAATAGCAGGAGGAATAACAGGAGCAGTAGTAGCCATAGTAACAATAGTAGCCACAGTGGCAATAGTGGTGGTAGTAGTAGTAGTAACAACAGCAGTAGCAATAGTGGTGGGCAATGTATTTCACATACATTGTTTTATTTGGTCCTCCTAGTGGTCTGCGAGGGTGAAGGGCAGAGTTGGTAAGCCCCTTTTCTCAGTGGCAGCACCAAGGATGAGGTACCTCCTTTTCCAGACCTTGCAGTTTGAACTTGCCACACCTGGGAGGAGAGCCCAGGTGTTCCACCTTGGAAAGCCTGGCCTAGAGGAACCAGGGGAGGTGGCTATCTTAGTCCACTTGGGATACTACAGTCAGAGACCCCAGGCTTGGGTTTAAACATCAGAAGTGTCTTTGTCTTGGTTCTGGAGGCTGAAGTCTGAGATCAAGGTGCTCAGGGATTCAGGGCCTGGTGAGGTGTCTTCCTGCCTTCCTGCAAGATGGCTGCCTTCTAGCTCTAGTACGGTGGACAGAGAGAGCACTCTGGTCTCCTCTTCTTATAAGGGCACTGACCCCATCGTGGGAAGCCCACCTCATTACCTATTCTAAACCTAATCACCTCCCACAGGCCCTACCTCCAAAACCATGACATTGGGAATTAGGGCTTCAGCCTAAGAATGGGGAAGGGGCACAAACATTCAGTCCATAGCAACAATCCTACTAGTGTTTGAGGGATATATTCTACATCCAGAGAGACTGGCTCCTCACTTGGCACTAATGTCTCAGTGGTCCCACTGTGTGGTTGGGCAGGACAAGTGGCATCCCCAGGTGCTTCCTGTGTCCTGCCCTGGCAGGGCCAAGTGAACCCATTTGTTCTGGAAAGCAGTCAGGCAGGGCAGTGAGTCAACCTCATGGGAGCAAAGTCTATCTTCAGGAAGAACTCTGCCCTCTTAGGCTTCTCTGGGAGGTGGTCCAGGCCCTGGGACAGCCGGATCCCTGGGACAGCTTAGCTTACCTACCAGAAAGGTCATGGCTCTGGAGGCAGGAGACCTGGGTCCTCCTGATGGTTCCATCCCTGATTCTGACCCCTGTCTGGGGAAACACGTGAGCTGAGCCTGCTCTCCCCCGTCTACCTCCTCTGTTCTGAGACTTCTGCCCCCTGCTTCCCCAGCCCCCGGACAAGATTATGACACTTCTATTGGGGGCGGGGGGCGGGGGCCACCGTGGGCAGCCCAAGGGCGGGGCTGGGGTCAGCCCCCGCTCCGTGCTCAGAGACGACAAA
The DNA here is from genome assembly GCF_011764305.1 of Mustela putorius furo. Classification (NCBI taxonomy): domain Eukaryota; kingdom Metazoa; phylum Chordata; class Mammalia; order Carnivora; family Mustelidae; genus Mustela; species Mustela putorius. The sequence goes on from NW_025421424.1 coordinate 5,427,056, forward strand.
TGGAAGGCACAGCTTGGGCAAAGAGGGGGCAACAGAGGGAATGCCGTGTCATCTGATCCGTAGCTGATTAATCCTTTGAAAATGTGCACTGGGGACATGTCCGTGAAGGACGTCACTGAGGTGGGGGAAGAATGCGGCCTGTTGTCTGGGCCCGGGACACAAAGGCCTGTCTGTGCGCACGTGGGCCCCCCGATCCAGGCCCGATCAGCTGCTCTTGTTTCCTCCTTCGCCATCACAATACGACTACAGAGCTCCAGTCTGCTCTTCTACCCCCGCCCCAGGAGAGCTGGGCAATGGGATCTATGCCCACTGGGTGCCTGATGAGCCCCAGCCAGCAGCACCAGCCTCCCAGCCCACTTGGCTCCGGGCGAGTCTAGAATTTCCAGAGCCTGCGTCTCCCTGCCCTCATTTACTGCCCTCTTTCTCGGCCTCCCTTTCTCTCGCCCTCCCCGGCACATGTGTGAGTGGCAGATCCAGGGTGATCTGGACACGGCTGAGCACCAGGGAGCCAAGCCCAAGAGATACCCAGCTGGGTGGTGGCCAGCCGTGGCGGAGGGTCACTCGAAAAACACTTTGCTCAGGTGGTCGGGTGGCAGCTGCTCTGGCCACACCGGCTGGATCCCTAGGAAACCGGGCAAGGGACGCTCTCATCTGGATGGAGTCCCTGCCAGCGCCCAGCAGGGAGCCGGTGTGGCATCAGAGTCGGAGAGCCTGGGTGACAGTAGCACAGACGAGGTTCTTAACCTCTGTGAGTGACTTTGCTCGTGTCTGTGAAATGAGGAATGTAGTTCTTATGCCAGGTGATGTGATGAGCACTCCGCGGGTGTCAGGCATTGCTTAGCATGGGGCGGACCTATTAGGAAGCCTGGAAACACACCCACCCACTGTGCATTAGCCGGTCAAGGTCATTTTATTTGTGTGTATATAATTATGGATGACTTCTCTGGACTGGGCACTGGGCCAGACACTTAGGGAGAATCGGGGAACAAAAGAGACAAAAAAATCCTTGCCCTCGTAGAATGCCCCTTCTCATGGAGGGGGACAGACAAGACAAGAAGCAACAAAGCTAGTAAGTAAGGAGAGCCCACAGTACGATAGAAGGTGGTAAAAGCTATGGGGGGAACACAGACTAGATTAAGAGGAATCGGAAGGGGTGAGCCAGGGGAAGCTTTTGGTCTTTAACAAGGTGTCCAGGAAAAGCCACATCGGGAGGGCAGGACGGCGACACTGCGGAGAGACTGGAAAGAGCTGAGAAAGGGAGCCCAGCAGATCCCCAGGGGAAGAGCATTCCAGGCAGAGGGAAGAGGTCAGCCTAGTCCTGGAGGGGGAGGGGTGGCTGGCGAATCTGTGGAAGGAAAGGGGTGGCTGGGGTGTGGCGGGAGAATGATACACGAGGTGAGGGGACAGGCCTGAAGGGTCTTCATCTTGGGTTGCTGGGGCTGCCTAAACAAAGGGCCAGGAGCCAGTGGCTTCAACAATAGGAACAGGTTGAGTCCTGGAGGCTAGAAGTTCAAGATCAAGGTGCTAGCGGTGTCGTGCTCCCTCTGAAGGCACTAGGGAAGCCCTTTCCAGGCCCCTCTCCTGGCTCCCACAGGTCCTCAGCTTCTCTGTCTTTGCAGGCCATTCTCCCTGCTCATGTGTCTGTCCAAACTCCCCCTCTTTATTAGGGCCTAGCCTCATGACCTCATTTTAACCGAATGGCCTCTGTAGAGAGACCCGGTCTCCAAATAAAGCCATGTTCTGAGGTACTGGGTGGGGGTTAGGACTTCAATATATCTTTTTTGAGGGACGCCATTTAACCCATCACAGCCTTGAGGGCCACTAAAAAGACCTCTGCTTTTCGTCTGAGTAATGTGGGAGCCCTCTGAGGGACTTGGGCCAAGAAAGTGGGACTCTCCGGGACTTACATTTTAAAAAAATGACCTGTCTCTTTGGAAGTGACTTTTCCTCTCATGTGGGTGTCCCTCCTGAGCTGTACTTCTGGAAGCTGCTTCCTGTCACAGAGCAGAAGCTGCTCTGTCACGGGCCAAAGCCCTCCCTGACTCTGCTCATGGTGTTGGCCCCGGACATAGTGCTGGGGAGGGAAGGGCTGTTTCCTGTGGGGCTGAGGGAGCCCAGAGCTGGCCGAGGGCCCCCCACCCCTCCTGGCTGCCTTGCCATTCTTCACCATACTGTCACTTGTGCCAGAAACCCGAAGGGGGTTGCAATGTGTCCCCGGGTGTGTGTGTTTAGGGGGAGGTGATTTCTAAACCATTCACCAAGTGTGATTTCTCCTTCAGAGCAGAGCACAATCCCCAAGAGTTAAAACCCAGACCAAGAGTCCCATGTGTCCACCCCAACTCTTTGTTTTGTTCCCCTGGAGCCTACACCTCCTTCTCACCTCTCCTGCAGTCCCCTCTCCTTGAGGAAGCCCATACTCTGGGGGATGGCCATGTCTCTTCCCTCCCTTCTCCTCCCCCAAGCCCCTTGAGGTCTTCCCACTGCTGGGGCCTTGCTGGAAAGCTGTCAGGGCCAGGGGCTGGCATTGATGCCATAAAAACACAGGATTGCCGGTCATGCGCAGAGGGAACAGCTTCCTAAAGTTGCTTTCATGTCGAGAGAGCGTCCATTGTCGTATTCTTGTGGAGTGCTCAAGATGAAGCTTGTGGAGATAGTGGGCCTCCAGTGCCCAGCTGTCCCTGAGGCTCAGTTACCTGGCACGTGGAGGCTAGGGAGGGAAGGTGGCGGATGGGCCGAGCTCAGCCTTTATCTTCCCAGATCTCCTTCTGTGGATTGGGGAAGGCGTGTCTTTTTCTGAGGGTCTGAGGTTGTCCATCCAGGTGATATGAGCCCTCTCATTATTCAGGGCTTGTCCCAGGAATATGGAACCCCCAGGACACTGTCACCAGAGCTCTTCGACACCTCGGGGACCCTCCCAGCTCTAGGGCTCAGGGCCAGATGATAAAATGACACAGTCCGACATGCTGTGGGCCTCCTTCATACAGGTCAAGCCACGCAAACCTTCTGCAAACATGGCCTGTCTTCTGACCTGCTAGTATCCACAGAGCCGATATTTCAGGGGGAATACTGTGGGCCATTGTATTAGTACAAGATGTGTTAGAAGCAGATGGCAGGACAGGCTACACTGCCAGCATTGTACTAGGGGAAATACCTACATGACTAAAATGGACAGTGAGTCATATACGGTTGGAGAGCTAACAGACTCTTCTCATCCCTGACTCAGATGAAGATGAGGGAGAAGCATCCTAGACGTCTCAGAGTCTAAGGAGGGCTCAGTAAGGCTGCCAGGGGGTCCTCTGACCAGTCAGCTGTCAGAGAAGTCTGTTTCCCAGGACTGGGGCTGCCTTAGTATTCCCGCTGTGTTTAGTCACTGTCTGAGAGCAGCCCAGAGAAGGGGGGCCTGTTGCACACACAGCCGTGGGGTTCAAACACAGTAGCTGGGATCCTTGGGTAATTGTGCTCCCTGTAGCTGGAGGTCTGCAAGCTACATTCTTAGGGCTAGCCAGAGACATGGCCTCTTTCAATCACCGTGGCTCTAAGTCTTTGGAAATGGCCATATCCCCAGCCCGGGAGCTCCGTGCCAGGATTGTCAAACCCAGGTTGTAGGCTCACTAGCCTATTCAGAGAACTCACAGAGACCAACCACCCAGCCGCAGAGCAGAGATGACTCTCAAAGTGTAGCCCATTGACAACTTGCAGCAGAAGCAGTCACCTCCTGATGAGGAACATTTGTTCAAACAACAGCTCTCCAGACTCTGTCTCAGACCTACCCAAACGCAACCTGTGAGGGATGGCCTAGGACTGGCATTTAACCCACCAACCCACCCCAACACACACACACACACACACACACACACACACACACACGATTCCTGGGTGCTCTAAAATTTGAACTTCAAATAGCTTGCACAATTCTTCCAGGAATGAACCTGCCTATGAATCTATGTCTCAGTGTTGGATTAGAAATGATGGGCAAGGCCCACAGACTTCCAAAAGGAGCTCTTCCAAATATCTGGATGAATATTTGAAGAAGCAGCCACTCTAAAAGTCAATTTAATTATTTTTTAAAAACCCAATAACCCCCAGCACTAGTAATGATACTGAAAATCTGGTTTCCTTGTGGCTGGTCATGGAGGTATTGTTACAATTCTTTAGGAACATCATTTGGCAATACGTATATGCTTTCTGGTCTGGCCAAGCACAGAGGCTTACAGATCACCTTTCTCCCAAAGAGTGCACCAGGTATAGAATTTCTTGGGACCCACACACTTAGGAATTTCAGTGTCTTGCTTTCTGTCTCTGCACAGTGTACAACACCACATCTCTCCAGTCCTGAAAGAGTGCTTCCTTATAAGGAATCTCCCAACAGATTTCTTTTCTGTTTCTTTTTTTTACCCCATGGGAAGGTGTGCTTGGGGACCCTTCATCAGTTTCCATGGGCTGGGCTGCCATGGACCTTTCCCACCTGTCATCTGTCCTTCCTCTGTTCCACTGGCACCAGATACTGAGGCCTTGGGGATTTCTTGTCTTATCTGTGCTTATCTGCAGCATTCCTGGAGGGTCAATGTACGTCTTGCATCCCCATTCCTTTCAGCCATGAGCAACTGGAGACATTCACACCTCTGTTGGTTTCCTTATCTCTGCCTTCCTTCACCTTAGAGGCCCTTTTCTGCCTTTGGGTTCATTCCAGTTCCATTGCTTACCCTGCCCTGTTCACAGCCAAACCCAGATCACTTGTTCTCTGGATGGATATTTGTAGAAGCAGCCACTCTAAAAGTCAATTTAATTATTTTTTAAAAACCCAATAACTCCCAGCACTAGTAATGATACTGAAAATCTGGTTTCCTTGTGGCTGGTCATGGAGGTATTGTTACAATTCTTTAGGAACATTATTTGGCAATACATATGAAGTATGAAGAGAACGAGATACAGAAGATCCAAGAGATCTTTGACTTGAGAACTTCACTTTTGTGAATCTAGCTGAAGAAAATAAACCTGAATAGGAAAATATGTCATATAAGTGAAAATGTACATCACAGAAATCTGTAATATGGAAAAATTGGAAGTACTCATAAATGGCTAATATTCACTATGTGCTTATTATGTACTGAGCGTAATTAAATTCTTTATCATTTCATTGCATCCTCACAAACAACTACTATCAGCAGTAAGAACAGTAATTATCCCCATAGAACTTCTATAATTTCCTCTGGGCACCTAGTAGAGAGCTCTATGGTAGTTTGGACTGCTGGCCTAGGCTCTGCCCTAAGGCAAGGGTCATTCACTTTGAACATGGCCATTTCCTGCCCCTCCCCCTCCTCAGTAATTAGACTACAATAGAGCAAGTGTCATCACACAGCCAATTAACTACAGGAATCACTACTGAACAAGTTCTCTCCCTCCCTCCCTATGAAGGTAGCTTTAATCTGACAAGTCTTTAAATGAATTGACTCAATTTTTTTTTAATTGCATAAATTGGGAGGAGCACCTCATTTCAGGTCTAGCTTCTCATTTAAATCTTCAAGATCATCTGGATCCTGATCCTTTCATTTAGAAGAACGACCTCTCTGGAGTTCTCTTACTCCAGATCCCACGGCACATGCCCTAAGTCTTCACTGCAGATGCTGGTTGGCTTAGCGCCAAGCGGTCAGTGTCAGAGACCCTTTCTAGATCAGGATAATCCTGCTAAAACCCATCCACTGCCACTTTTTAAAGAAAATTATTTTAAATTACTTATGAACTCCTCGTATGTAAAGTCACAGACCGAGTTTTTAGGAGCCATCTGTTAGCTCTGCAGCGTAATTTGAGAACTGGGTTGGTTCTTTGGCAAACTTCCTCAGTGTCCTCACCTTGAACAAGAGTTCCGTCTCCCCAGTGATGGAGGAGAAACAGGTGACCGTGCTTCCCACAGTACTTGGCACCTGGATGGCCCTCAGGACACGTTCATTCACTCATTTAAGCCTGCTTCTCCTCCATGATGCATTCAACATGCCTCTCGGGGGATGTGTGGATTTCTTTTAGCTTCCAGTTACTGCGGGAGACCCAGCCGGGTGGCAGAACCCAAACTGGTCTTGGCACCTGCCGCTCCCGACTTTTCTATGGGGAGAGGCTGGCTCCTCTGTGCTCATCCTGTCATAGCTGGCCGCCTTCTCCTGGAGGTGTGGGTGAGGTGGGGGCCCAGGTAGGAGAGGAAGGAAGGCATGTAGAAGGAAATCCTATCCTAGGAGGGAGAACGCCTTGTCCTGTACTGAGCCACAATGTGATTTCTGGCTTTGAGTTAGTCGATAACCTTTCTTCTCTTCTCTTCTCTTCTCTTTTTTTCTTCCTTCCTTCCCTCCCTCTCTCTCTCTCTCCTCCCCTCTTCCATTTCCCTTCCTTTCCCTCCCCTCCCCCTCTCTTCCCCGCCTGTTCCCGCCCCTTCCTTCCCACCTTTCCTTCCTTCCTTATTAGGGGTGAGAAAATTATTTTTATTGAGTGTATGTACTTAGAAGGCAAGGAGTGTTTTCTAATCAAATTAATGGTCCCCTTTAGGAGCGATTACTGCCTATCGGGACATAGAACGTGCTAGACTCACAGTCTCTTTGGCAGCTCCCCTTTCGAAAATACGCTGTGTGGAGGTCATTTCCTAAAGGAAGATGTTGTTATATTCACGTAGGTGAATTCTTTTTCTGTGGGTGCCCCCTCCTTTCCCCTCCTCTTGCCACCGACACCCCTGATTTGTCACACTTGTTCCAGGAATTGAGCTGCCTCTGACGTGGTTCAAAGGACAGAGCAGAATCCGGACACATGAGGTCCCAAGGGAATGCGAGAATCACTCACTTTCATTCATCAAAGACTTTTGGAGGCGGGCACTCTTCGTCCTTAGCAGTGAACAAGACTGAGGAGAGCTCTGTTCCCACGTTTATATTCTAGTAGAGAGAAGCTGACAACAAGCACATGATAAAGAGGACAATCTCCAAGAGTCAAGGTGCTGTGAGGAGGAGAAAATGAGGCTGGAAAGGATTCGATAATACGCTCAAGGTCACGCATCAGGAGGGGACAAAGCCAGGACTCAATACCATACTTAATTTGCACTGACGCTCAGCCTTCCTGGCTCTGATGAGATCACGGCCAAGTGAGGGTTAGACCTTACCTTGGCATTGCACTTTATACCCTTCCAAGCTATTTCTGGTACGTCGCCTCATTTCACCTTGGGACATTATTATTTCCAGCTTCTCCTCCGAGGCCTGCCACGGATGCAAAGGAGAATGGCAGGAGCAGATCCTCTAGCAACGGAGCCAATTAAGTTAACTACGAATGTAGAGCAGTTAAATTCCCATGACGGGAAGGACCAAGAAAAGCCTTGAGGTGGCCCTGTCTAGAGCAAAACCCGAGGGGTCCAAATTTAAAAAGGAAAAGACCTTTCATTTCTCCTTCCACAACTCAAAGAAATCTGTTCTTAGGCAGTCTCCTCAGCGTTGAAAGAATGTACCAATGGGCAGCTCCTGTGTTCTTAGATCCTGTGGGAATGAAGGGAATGACTGCAGTGCTCTACTCTTCTGGAATCTCCAGGGAAAGACACCTTCCACTGAGGAGAACAGTACTTAATCCTTCAAGTACTCGGTCTTCGCCACAAGGTCAGCACTTGACTGTTCACAAAGTACCGTGACATACTTGATCTTGTGTGATGCTCATGTGAACCCCATGGGGTAGGTCCCAAGATTCTTGTTGATTTCAAATAGGGAGACTGAGGTACAGAGAAGGAACCTGACTCAGTGTGTCTCTGTGGGGCTGGCAGGCCAGCTGGACTTTGAGATCTCTGACACCAAGGGTCCCCCTTGCTCCACTGTACCATGAAGGATAGCTGCTTTTGTGATGGCTTTGGAAGGAGCTCTTCCAAAACCCATATTTACTTCTCTGCCCTTTGAAGGAGAGGACACAGGGGATGGGAAATGGCAGAGTGGTATTTTCTTAATGAATAAAGGTACTTTTGTGAATGCATATGCCCCTGTTCTGCCCAGAAATCTATCAGTTTTATTAGCTTTCCATGCTTTCCTTTTTGATAAAATCCTTTTGTTCCCTTCATATATTTTTTAAAGATTTTTAAATATATTTCTTTAAAGAGAGAGTGTGTGTGTGCTTGCAAGAGTCTGGGGAGGGGCAGAAGGAGAGGGAGAGAGAATCCCAAGCGGACTCCAGCTGAGTGTAGAGCTCTGTGATGGGCTCAATCCCAGGACCCTGTTGTCATGACCTGAGTCGAAATCAAGAGTCAGACATGTAACCAGCTGAGCCACCCAGGTGCCCCTTCTCTTTGTATTTTGAAATTTCCAGTGAGCAGTAAGGTTTACTACAAACTGTTGTTGGCAATTCCAGGAGGAGGTAAGTTGCTACAACCCTTTGGAGGGACAATAGGCACTAAGTTTAAGAGGCTTTAAAAATGTCCACCATTTTTGATCTTACAATCTCATTTCTTCTTACAATCTCATTTCTAAAAATGTGCCCTAAGGAAATATTTAGAAGGCTCCAAAAATATTGCTGTATAATATTATCATGACATGATTTATGAGTTTGAAAACTGAAAGCAATCAGTGGGAAGGAACAATCAGTAAGTAAATACATTAAGTATTTAAGTAAAATACATTAAGTCCATATGATAGAATATGATACAGCCATTGAATTGCAAAAAAATTAAGGTATATTCGTATGTTAAGTAGGTTGTAAAATAGCACAAGCATTATGATGACAATTTTGAAAAAAAGAAACATAAATAGAAAAATAACAGAGTCTGCACCAACATTTTCTGAGTTTCTGCAGGGCGGTGTGACTTATGGATGGTTTTTATTTCTTTATGTATGATTTTTTAAAATTTTTCCTACATTGAACATGTGCTACTTTAAATAAAATGCTCAGATGCTATCTAGGCATGAAATAGCGGTTAGCTGTGAAACAAGCCACAGAGGCTCTGAGTAAGGCTAAGCTTGTGGGTGTAGGTATCAGATGACCTTGACCTCATGGAGCAGACTCTGCTGATTTCTAAATTGGAGACTGTGGTGTAGGGTTTCAGGAAAGCTGTTATGGAAGATATTACTGATACTATCCTTGGGTATGGACAGCATACTCACTGGAGTACTAAGGGCACATGATAAGGTGTTTTTGTTTTTGTTTTTGTTTTAAAGGTTTTATTTATTTGAGAGAAAGAGAGCACAAGAGAGAGAGAGAGAGATGGAGAGTGCAGGAGCAGGGGGGAGGGGCAGAGGGAGAAGCAGACTCCCCACTGAGCAGAGAGCCTGACTGCATCCCAGGACCCTGGGTTCATGACCCAAGCCGAAGGCAGATATTTAACTGAGTGAACCACCCAGGTGCCCTGTGACAAGGCTTAACTGCCTATAGTAGTTGTTAATGTCGGTCTGTTTTTTAGGAATCCAAAAAAATCTTCTAAGAAAATGAGATGCTTTTATTCATTCATCCAGCAAATATTCATTCATTCAATAGAGATTTATTCATGTTAGTTTCCAGAAGAAAGGGAGATGAGTACGAAACAACAGTCTACTCCTTGGTATCTACCCAAGAGCACTGAAAACATATGTCCACACAAAAGCCAGTACCTGAGTGTCCTTAGCAGCATTATTTACAACCGCCAAAAAGTGCTAACAACCTAAATGTCCATGAGCTGATGAATGGATAAATAAAATGTGGTACATCTATAACAGAATATTATTTGGCCATAAAAAAATGGAATAGAGGGATACCTGACTGGCTCAGTTGGTACAGCATGGGACTCTTGATCTTGCGGTTGTGAGTTTAAGCCACACGTTGGGTGTTAGAGATTACCTTAAAAAAAAAAAAAGTATAGAGAATTGATAACGCTAGCATGGTTGAACTTTGAAAACATACTAAGTGAAAAAAACTAGACCCAGAAGTTCTCCTTGCATGATTCCACTGGTCACGAGACACTCAGAATAGGCAAATCTCTATAGATTTCCAGATAGAAAGCAGATTAGTGGTTGCCTAGGGTTGTTGAGATGGTTGAGGGAAGCGGGTAGATTGTTGAGATGTTGAGATGGCTAAGGGAAGCGGGATTTCCTTTAGGGGTGGTAAAAATGTTTTAAACTCAATTCTGGTGCAGGGGGGGAATGGGGTTCTACCTCTGAGACTGTAGCCCCAGGTTGCAATGGGTGTCACTCAGTTGGTGGGGCTCTGTCCTCATTGTTTGGCAGCCCAGGGTGCAGCCTGACTCCAAGCAGTCTCATTGTGGCGATTGGTAGATTACAACAAAGCCTTAATTTTTGCAGACTAAGGCTGAAACATGAGGTTAGACCATGCACAGGGCAATGATTCTTTTAACTGCTAGGAAGCCACTTAAAGTATGCCCTTGAAGTATGAGACTAGGGGCAAAAACAGGTGTTATGACCTGATAAGATACCCCGTTGTTCTACTGCTACCCAGATTCCTCTGTCCTACAAGACAACACTGGACTGACTGCCCATTGCAATTCAGCCTCAGTCTCCCTTTTGCCAGCACTAGAATTTCAAGCAACTCACCCTTCTTCCAAACACCCCATATTTTCTGGTCTTCATCCATCCGTTCGTACTGTTTCCTCTGCCCTGGTGCCCCCGCTCCATCCTTCCCTGTTACATTCCTACTTCATCTTTGGTATCTTTAGGATCTAGACCAAATGCACTTCCCTCCACCTACGATGTGTTCCCACACCATCTGCTTTCCTCTCACCGTCCGGCATCAGAACACATCAGCCCCTCCTCTGTGGTCCCCACACCACCCTATTATCCTTTGTGGCTGGGTAATAGTACCACCAAATCTGCCCATTTCTGTGGACATTTCTGGATGGTGATCTCCTTGGGGACCGGGAGTTTCTGCGATGCCAATTTTGATACTCCCTGCTGCCCAATGCAATGCCTCACACGTAGCATGCCCTCAGGATACATCTGCTGAATTATGGCATGGCATTTTTCTAACCGGGTGGGCTAAGTTCTGCAGAAACTCAGCATACAGGAATTCACCATTAACCAGTCTGCAACTCAGGAAATTGATTTCACAGATGGAAACTGTTTACAGAATTTTCAGCTCCCTCCGCCCATTTGTGCACTTAGGGATACATTCACTGGTCACTTCTGGGACTGCGTATCTCTCTGTACCTTCCCTCAGATCGGCTGGTACATTGCTAAATGCCAGCAGCTTCTGCCGAGCACATTGGGAACAGGTTTGCACACCACTGAGAGTCCTGGAAGGACTGGAGAGGGAGTTGCGGAAGCTAGGAGATTTTCAGTTCATTATGTTCTGTTCGGTTAAGCCATCAGTGATATTTCTTCTTTGGACCTTCATGCTTTTCTGCCAAACACAAAAATGTCTCAGTCATTGGCCTCCATGTTGGTGAATTACAGAGAGTAACACGATGACTCTTTTAGTAGAAAACTGTTGTTTTCTTCTGCAAGATTTTTAAAGGTCTCTTGCCCTTTTGCACAGAATTTTATTATGTGTTGGTGCCAGTTTGTTTTCCAGAGGAGCACATCTCCAAATTTATAATGAAAGCCAAGCAAAGTGGGACTTCATGGCCTTGGCCGGACACCAAGTGATAGCTAATTTTTGCAGCAGGGAAGACGAAATAACAACTCCCTGAACTGCAATTTTGGTTTCTCCCCTTCTGTTCCAAAACAAACTTGTTTAAATAACAAACTCCTGTCTTAATCATAATTATTGGGTAATGGAAGCATGTCTGTATTTCAAAGGATATTTTCGTTTTTTACATCTTAAATGTCATCCTGGCATTGACAACTGTAGGGGGGCATTTGCTTTTGATTAAGACAGAGGAGCCTGGTTAAATGAATTAACAGTTCATTTAACCTAATGAACTGGAAGAGCAAACAGAAATCCAGTTGAGTGATTGTTACTTTTTATGGGTGACATTAGCTGTCATCTAGTCTTTAGTCAGTACCCAGAAATGATAAGTACATCCGTTTGTGTAATAAAGAAGTAACATTTATCCTTGAAACTATACATATTTATACTTACTTGATTAATTACACGGTCGGAAATTGAGAATGTGATTGTAACATAAACTCTAGGAAACCTAGGATCTTAATGTACCTAATTTCTTATAACAGGATACAACCTTTACATAACCCTAGAGAACCCCTCCCATGTCCATTGTTCTTGGTTTCTCAGATCTCTCATCTTCTACTTGCGAGTAGAGACTCTTTGCACACACATGTGCACACATAATCCTGTTTAGAAACAGAGCCTTCCCTGTTTCTCTCTCTCTCTTAAGATTTTATTTACTTATTTGAGAGAGAGCAGGAGGAGGGGCAGAGGGAGATAATCTTAGCAGACTCTGCACTGACCACAGAACCCAACGCAGGGCTTGATCTCACAACACTGAGATCATGACCAGAGCTGAAATCAGAAGTTGGATGCTTCACTGACTGAGCCATCCAGGTGCTCCCCTGCTTTCTTTCTCTTCCCTGAGATTCTCTGTGAGGTTATCCATTCTTTGTGGACTCAGACAAGGGTGCTAAAGGGCTTCTTTCTTTCTCATCTTCCCAAATCACGTATCATGCTTCTTCAGATCTAGGATGTCATTGATTGCAAGACATTCCATTAGTTGGCGTACCATTAAAAAAAAAAAAAAACTATCATAACTGCAAGCATACAGGTATTTAAAGTCATAATCTGAATTTAAAGATGTTTAAAGGGGTGCCTGGTTGGCTTAGTTGGTTAAGTATGCAACTCTTGATCTCAGCATTATAATTTCAAGCCCCATGTCGGCCATGGAGCCTACTTAAAATAAAAAGAACAAAAAAAGGGTGTTTAAATATGAGACTATGTGACCCCTGGAATCAATGAAATGTGGCGTGAGTTTTAAAGGGAGCCTTCTGGAGGTGATGCCTTAGCGACTCCAATGATGGGGTGTCAGACATCCTGGCAGTTTGGTGAGGCAAGAGGTTAGAGTCAGGGAGGGGATGTCTGGGTGGCTCAGTCATTAAGCATCTGCCTTTGGCTCAGATCATGATTCCAGAGTCCTAGGATCGAGCCCCACATCGGGCTCCCTGCTCAGCTGGAAGCCTGCTTCTCCTTCTCTCACTCCCCCTACTTGTGTTCCCTCTCTCACTGTCTCTCTCTCTGTGTCTCTATGTCGAATAAATGAATAAACAAACAAACAAACAAATAAATAAATTCTTTTTAAAAACTGGGGGTTGGAGTCAGGGGGTGATTTTTTTTGTTGCACAAATCTCACCATGTAGCAAGCTGCCTGTTCCATCTATAGAGCAACTCTGGATAGGAAGACCTAGTACCTAACAACAAAATAAGACATAGACATAAAAGCATGTAAATAAAGGAGTAGATCTGCCTCCTGTAGGAAATCCACAGATGTTCTATAATGCTGTACAAATCTCATTGATCAGAGAAAGCAGAGAAAGCCTGTCCCCATGGAGTGTTCTGAGAAGAGTCCGCAGCCCTTCTCTCTCCCAGCTTAGACATCTGGGTGAGGCTGGAGACCTGAGTTCTAGCTTTTGCCCTGCTGCTTGTCAGCCGAGGAGCTTAGTGATCTAGGCCCATGATTTTCAAACCTTATTTTTAGTGCTAGAGCCCCTCGGATGCGGGATACACAGGCCTTGGGCTTCAATCTGAGCAGCTCGACTTTAACCTGCCTTGACGATTAGAAACTTGTGATTTCCTATGAAAAAAAGAAAAACTTTCTCTGCTAAAAGAAAGCTTGAAAGTCCTTGCTAGAGACAAATCCTACACCCTCTTCTCCAGCTAAAATCCTCTGATTATTTCACTCCAAAAGTAGGTTATAGAGAAATACTAGAATATTTGTCCTTAGCAGCATTGAGCAAGAGAGTTGTCTCAGTCCATTCAGGCCGCTGTAACCAAATGATCATAGACGGAGTGGCTTACAAATAAAAAAAATTCATTTCTGCCGTTGTCGAGAATGAATCCACCTAGATGGAGGGGTCGGCTTGGTTGGGATCTGGTGAGGATCTCCTTCCGGGTCGCAGACTGACTTCTATCCTCATATGGCAGAAAGAGGGTGAGAGAGCTCTCTGGAGTCCCTTTTTAAAGGACACTAATCCTCTTCATGAGGTCTCCACCCTGATAGCCTCATTACCTCCCAAAGACACCAACTCCTAATACCATCACATTGAGAGTTAGACTTTGAACGTAAGAGTTTTAGGAGGACCCACTCAGTCTATAACTAGGACCAAGGGTAATTTGTGTGAGAAGTTGGACCACTGCCTTTCTCTTCATCATTCCTATGAGAGCTCCCTCCCTTGTAAGTGACCCTTCAGGATCATTAAGGAAGGGGAGTTGCCTAGTGTATGAGTTTCCTTAATGGCTGCTGTTGACAAATTACCATAAATTCAACGGCTAAGAACTATATAAATGTATTGTTTTATAGTTTTGTAGGCTAGAAATATGACCTGGGTTCTTTCTGGGTTAAAATTAAGGTGTTGGCGGGGCTACAGCTCTTTCTGGAGGCTGTAGGACAGAATCTGTTTCCTTACCTTTTCCAGTTTCTGGGGGCCACCTGTATTCCTTGGCTTATAGCCCCATTTCCAAAGCCAACTGTGGGAAAAATGAGTAGCTTTCATATGACATTTCTCTGTTCCTCTTCAATAGTCACACTGCTCTGATTCTCTTCCTCTGCTTCCTCCTTCACTTTTGAGGATCCTTGTGATGACATGGACTCCATTAGGATAATCCAGTATAATCTACCTATTTTTAGATCACCTGAATAAAAACCTTAATTCCTCTTTGCCCTGTAATTATATAGTCACAGTGTCCAGGTTTTAGGATACAGACCTCCTTGGGGGCCATTATTCTGTCTATGACACCTGGACATAGGTGTCATAGTGGGACAGGTCTTGTGAGAATCAGAAAAGAGAACTGATACAAAAGTAACCACAGAGCCATAAGCCAGCCTATTTTGAGTTGTGACTTATCCCCATATTATTGCTTGATAATGTATATTATGCAAGGGACCTAGAGAGTAGCAAGCCAGTATTTCATGAGTGATTGAGGTCACAGGTCAGATTCCCCCAGATGACAGAGATTTCTACACATTCATTTATTCTGGAGTGCTTTTGGGATCAACACCTTTGGAGGGGAAGGGAAGTGAAAAAGATGTTTTGGGCAGAGAGAGAAGTTAGTTTGCAAAGCAGTCTCAACAAAGGCCTCAAATAATCTTTTGGGAGCTTTGAAGCCGGGGTCACCAGCTTTTTTGGGGGGGGGTCACCAGCTTTTAAACTTATGTTGACCAGTCATTGGATGTCCTGGAAAAGGGACATCCAATGACATGACCTTGATGAGGCCTCTCGCTACCCAGAGGGACTGATAGCTTAGGGCTATCCACAGCAGTTGGGGAGTAAGTGCATTAGTTCTGGGGGGAATTGGGGTGATACTTCACAAAGCTGCCCACAATTGGACTGAGGACTCTAGTGTGGGATGGTTACCAGTGAACTGGAAGAGACTCTCCAAGGCTTGGGTGTAGGGGAGGGTCCCAGAATGGGGAGAGTGTCACAGCCAGGCAGAGTCGATTCAGAAGGGATGTTTCTCAGTTGCCTTTCTGCACCCTTATCCCTGCAAGACCCGTAGGCTCTCTCCGCGCCGAGGGATGGCTTGTCTGCTCATCACCTCCAGCTCTGCTGGAAATGATGGATAGAACAAGTGGTAGTGACATTGATCTGAAGATTCTGGACAGTGAGTAGATTCGTACAGTGTAAACAAGAAGCTGGTCTGGGTTTTGGCTTGATTTCTCACTCCAGAAACCCACAGGCTGACGGCATGGTCAGCTCAGCAGTATTTATATGCCTTGGCAGCTGGGGTACATGGTGGCTGTTTGGGGGCATTATCCCAGGATCCCAGGTTATTACTCTCTGTTACCTTGTCATCTGTAAGATAAAGGATATGGTTATTGGTAGTGTATGATTTGTGAATTATTTCACTTCTCCTAGAGTGAACTGTCTCCCATAGGCCTTGTGACCCTTGGCCTTCATCAGCACTCTGTGCAGTGGCTGTGGGTCAAGATTAGCCTTAGGCATATGAAGGACAGGTGGCTACCCACTTAAGGTCACCAGAAAAACTCTCCTACCCCCAACGAACTTGACTAACTTGCTTTTGGATGCCTGAAAGCCCACCACTAGGCTTTTTGACTTCAAGCTCTGGTGCTGGGTTAGATGCCCTCAGAAAAGGGTTAATGACATCTCAGTGGAAGTACATTTCAGAAGTTCTTCAGAAAGAAAATCCTGGGATGTAAGAGGTAGCATTCCAAGTGCCCAAAAGCTTCCATGTAAAGCCATTTGGCAATAATACTGAAAGCCTTTACAAACGTTCACACCTTTTGATCTAGTAATTCTGCCCCTGTGCATTAAACCTCAAGAAACTGGTCTGAATAGCAAGAGGTCTTTGTACACAAGAATGTTTATCACAGGGGCACCTGGATGGCTCAGTGGGTTAAGGCCTCTGCCTTCAGCTCAGGTCATGATCCCAGGGTCCTGGGATTGAGTCCCCCATCTGGCTCTCTGCTCGGCAGGGGGCCTGCTTCCTCCTCTCTCTCTGTCTGCCTCTCTGCCTACTTGTGATTTCTGTCAAATAAATAAATAAAATCTTCAAAAAAAGAAGATGTTTATCACAGAATAATTTATAATGATGTAAATTGGGAATGTTAACCTTAAACATCATTTTACCAGCAAAAATGAACTTATTCAGGAATAAGAGAATTGCAATCCAGGACATGCATGCTATGATAAAACCATAGGCAAGTTGAACAAACAAAGGAAAGGAACAGTTATTTTATGGAGAAGAAGGAGGAAGTTGGGAGGGGTTGTTTTGAAGCAAAGTCCCCTGGAGGAAAGCCCAAGCCCAGGGTGATGACAGTTTCTCATTGGCTGGGTTTCAGGGTAGTCTAACTCCTACAGAGATGCAGCCTACAGCTTTCCCTGTTGGGACCTGTAATGGATGACTCTTACCTCCAAGGATTCTTCTGTGGGAGTTTGTTTGACAGGCCTTCCTGTAATTGACCTTTATGGTACCAGCTCTCCCTGCTTGTGCTCTCTCTCTTTCGCATTCTGACAAATAAATACATAAAATCTTGAAAAAAAAAAAAAAAGATAAAGTGGAGTTGGAGATGGGAAGGGGGGAAGCTAAAAGGGGGAGCAGCAGGCAGAGAGAGAAGATGTCTCTCCCTCTCCCTGCTCATCAGGGAGGCCAATCCCAGGATTTGGGGTTCATAAGCTGAGCCAAAGGCAGCCGCCTAACCGACTGAGCCACACAGGCGCCCCTCCCCACTCCGCTTTAATAAAAAGTTTCTTTTCATTCGATTCCATAGGAACCACGTGAATGCTAAAACATTTGAAAATGCTCAGGTCAATACTAGCATATGTGCCCAATGAAAAACTACCCTGTCATTAAAAATGATAGGACGGAAAGTTTTGTGTTACAAGGGTGAAAATGACTGTGCATTCACATTTTTATGTGCGTTTCATCGCAGCTCTGTCAAAATAAATCTGTATGCATACAAAAGGAATGAAACCAAATATAGGCAATTAACAAGAGTGATATGCTTGGTGGTAAAACTAGAGTAGTTCTTAAAATCATGGCATCGTCCTCAGGATTTTCAAAACCTTGCGCGGGCTCTGTAGGACCTCAGTAAGGCACTGGGTCAAGTTTTAAGCACGGTGCATGCAGGTCGCCTGAATCTCCAGACCCGCGCGTTCTCAGCAGGACTCTAGCTTTAGGACCAGAGTCCGCTCCCTCCACCCGGAATATCTCCACCTTTTCCTGAAGGCTGGAGGCTGGGATGGCTCAGAAGGCCTAGAGCGACTTCCCGCCGACCCCGCGGGAGGACCCGCCGCGAAGTGCCCGGCTCTGCAGAAGGACCCTCGGCGGCCGCCGTAGCTCAGCGCGTACTCCGCGGGTCCCCCTGCGCGGCGCCTATTGCGCGGTGGCAACCGCCGGAGGCCGCGGGGAGCATCCTCAGAGCGCGAGGAGCGTGGCTTCCTCGCTTGTAAGATGGGCTCCTGGCCCACCGGGCGTGTGAGGACTGAGTGAGGCGTGCGTAAGCGGTGATAAAGCACTTACCACGGTGCGCGTTCCCCTGGTGGGTGGGCCACCAGCCCGAGGAGGCGTTCTTAGCTGCGTCGTGAGAATTCAGTGAGAAAAGTAACCACAAAGAAACTGCTTCTAGTTAGGACTTGGGAAGCGGTAGACATTCCTCCTGAAGTACGGTGATCTACACGCTGCACCTGTGGAAGCACACGCCCGTAGCGTCTGCTGCTTGTAAGAGTGCAGGTGGGCTGGGAGAAGGCATTTGCCAGAGCGAGCCAGAGGGGAGCCGGCCCGCGGCGCCCAGGCAGGCAGCAGCACCCGCCGGACACGACTGCGCACCCCCCGCCCCGACCCTGGGGCAGCGTGTCTGCTCTAGGCCCTGCCCGGGGTTTGCACGTGCTGTGCCCTTCAGTTCCCACAGCCGGACTCCGAGGCCAGGAGCACAAGTACAGCTTGTCCCGCCTGAGCCGAGCGGGTGCCGCACACACTCCTAGTAGTATCCCTAACAGCTAGCTGGGACTCCTAGTAGTATCCCTAACAGCTCGCTGGGGTTGGCCGCGCAGCCTCCAGGTTGAGTGAGGCGCTGTGAGGCAGCTTCCTGCAAATAGCCAAGTCCGGGGCCCGCCTGGCTCAGTCCACCCTCTGCTCCTCGGTAAGCCCGGCCTTCTCCAGTACTACAGAGAAGCAGGTTGACCTTTCTTCGTCGTTCAAGTGAGGGTGTTTCACTTGCACTGAAAGTGCATTGTACCAGCTATGTTTAGCCCTTTCTCTTTGCACCCATTGTACTGAGTGCTCTGTAATCTCACTTAATCCAGGCAGCCAACCTCACAGTGTTCTGTCCGCTTTACATGTTGCGAAGCTAAGACTCCGTTTAAGAGGCATGTTGAAGGTCATAGCCAGAGAGGAGCAGATCCAGAATGCGAATCTGGGCTGATCTTGACTCTTAACCCATATGCTCGTAACAGCTACACTACTCTAGAGATCTACCCATACTTTCTGCTTTAAACAAAATGCTTTCTGAACCTTAATTTTCAGGGCCTGTAATGAAGCGTTTTTCAGAGCAGGTTTTCTAAGTTCTCCCATCCAGGCTCCCTTCACTAACCTTTTATTCACTGCAAACATGTAATAAATGTGGGCTGAGTTTGTGAGCTCAGCACTGGGCTTAGCCGACTTTGCTTAGAAAATTCAGCTGCAAGCCACTTGTTGCCCAGCCAGACCCTCAGAATGAAATCCAGGCGTTCAGAGACCTTGGCTGTGCAGCAGCAGTCACATTATGATATGGCCTCCTTGGGTCCTGCCTCAGATGCTTTCCATCCACCTGTTCTAAGCAATGCACTTGCCCTTCCCCACAAGTTCTTGGGACAAAACGTCCTATGCTTTCACCTTTATGTGGCTTCAGATGTTGGATTTAATTAACAAAAATTCTGCAGCAGTAATGTGGTTATGAGTCAGGGATGTGTACGTGTGCTCGCCTGTGTGTGAAGCCAGTCTCTCAGCACCAGCTAAAAATGTGAAGCTGCCTGTCAGTGCCGGGAATTGAGGACACCATATGCTTGCATTTCTAGGTCTTCCTAAGAGTTACATAACTGCCCCCAAAGCCAGGGGGCAGGAGCAGGGCCAGCCGTGGGAGATGTTTCCAAAGAGGAATGCTGAGGAAGGACTGACCTTGAGAAGACCGGGAGTTCGCCAGGCCATGGAATGTTCCCAGCCTCAGGGCTTAAACAAAAACTGTATTCAGAGAGCGGGTGCTCTGTTGAGAACAAGCCCTGTCTGTCTCCCTGCTTTGTCTTGGGGGTTTATCAAGGTGAGACCTTACTCTTTGGGGCACTGGCTATTGAATTTAGAGCTGGGCAGCGCTGCCAGAGCAGAGCCCTCGTAATCCTCCCAGCCATCTCTAATTAGCAGGCTTTGGGGCCCAAGCATCTTTAGGGCCAGGCAGAGGTGAGATAAGAGCTCTAGCCTCATCTAGTCCCAGAATATGGCTCCAGAAAGGCATTGTTGAGAGAGGAGAGCTGTGGGAGGGGACAGCCGATCAGCAAGGGCTTATCAGAGGCTCGCTCTGGTCATCTTTGCGGGAGGGAGGTATCCGATTGGCCCCTTGCCTTGTAGAGAACTTTCCTCACCACCCTCCCTGCCCTCTGTCGTGCTTGACTAGAGCTTATTTTTCTTTCAAGACTTCAGTTCTGAGGTCTGAGACCTCGAGCTGCATTTTTCAGACTCTGGGTCATGACTGTTAGTAGTGGCTCACACCCAGCATTAAAAAAGAAAGAAGAAGAAGATGAACAATAAAGTGAGCTATCCAAGCACGTCAGACATAATAAAGATCATGTTATTTCAGGTATATGTATAAAATTAATTCTTACTGGTGATGATAGTTAAAAAAAAAAAAAAGGAAAGCCTCTGGTTAAGAAGCTATCTATGTTGATATCCTTCTTACTACAACATCAGAAACCCTTGCTCAACCTAGTTTAGGCAAGAAGAGTGTTTATTATATCACTAAAAAGGATGTTTAGAGATGGAGTAGGCCCTGGGGTTATTGATACAGGCTCTACCATGCGACCAGCAAGATTTGCAGAAGCGCTGTGTCTGGCTGTCCTTGTGTCTCTGCAGAGTGAGGGCATCCTCCCTAGACGCCTTCTGGCTACTGTCTCTCTGTTGGTGGAGAATCAGTCACAGCTCTGGTCTTAGACCTGCCACTGGCAAGGAGGGCATGACTCCCATGAATAGAAGAGCCTGAGCAGGAGGCCTTCTGGATCTGGAACCAGGAGGGAAGGAGGCATATCTGATCAGAAAGAGGGTTCTGACCAGGTGCTAGAAGGCAGAATGGGAGAAGGTACTTTCAGTGTTTCAAACTGACAAGTGACTGAGGCCTAGAATACACGAGAAATTCCTGCAAGTTAGGAAAAAGAGAGCAACCCCCGCAGAAAAGGAGTCAAAAGATAGGCAATTTTCATATACGAATTAACCCTAAAAGCTAACAAACAAGACAAGATACCCAGTCCTCATTAATCACCAAAGAAGTATATATTTAAATGAGGTTGTACACCATTAGGTTAATAGTTAGAAAGCTGGGTAACTCCAGTTGTTGGCAACCCAAACACACTGCTGGCGGGAGTGTGGACGGATGCAGCCATCCTGAGAGGTAGTCTGGTCTTCTCGTCAAGTGATGTAAATGTGTATAGTATATGACCAGCAGTTCTGCTCCCAGGGAAATTCTGACAGAGGCCACTGGGGATGTGTGTGACGATGTTCCCTGATGCCTTATCTGTGGTGGAGGGGATTTTTCCACAATTCTGCCATCCATCCCTGAGAAAGAAAAGGTCAGGTGGGCACACCAATAAGGTACTATGCATCACTTAGGGGGGATGGATTAGACATATCCATGGCAACATGGATGGATCTTAAAAATGAAGTTTGTTGTTGTTGTTGTTGTTGTTTAAAGAATCTGGTCATGAAATTTTTAAAGGTCATTTTTTTTTTTTTGAAGTGGGAGACATGTACTGGATTTTTCTGGGTGAAGTGACACGATGTCTGGAATTTGTGTTAAAATACTGAAAGAATAAAGTGAGAGCATGGGGAAGGGAGATCAGAGGGAACAAAACTGAGGAATGTGGGTAATTGTTCAGGCCTGGTGATGGCTACATGGAACGTTACTACATTGTCTCTACTTGTGTGTACCTTAGAGATTCTTCATGACAAAAGCTTGAAACAACACATTCAAACAAAAAGCTGCACATTAAAAGGGTACCCATAGTGCAGAAGAACACAGTGAAAGGTGGTTCTGGCAAATAAAAGACAAAAGAAAATAGAGAAGATCTTTGGTGTTCCATCTGAGAGGCTGAGAAGACTTGCCTCCCTTGGAGCATGGGCCAGGGAATAGGGAAAGACACGCCTCCGAGATCTGCTCAGTGCCCACCCTTAGAAGATACTGTTGCGTTGGCACCAGAGCTCAGGGCACAGGGGCAGATGACCTGCAAAGACTCTGGGCTTCCCTCCTGGCGCATGTGTGGAGAGCTGAGTGTGCTGTGGAAGGGCTAGCTGGCTTTCAGGGTTCTGCTCTGTTCTCCGGGAGAGGAGGAACCCACCCACAGGCGACTCTCATTGTAGCATATGTTTCTGGGATGACGTTCAGTTGGCACAAACATCCTGGGATGTTTCATTTTAGGAAGACTTTAAGACCTTGCAGCCAGTTTTAAATGGAGGAATGATCTGTATTAAAGAAAGGTTCTTGACGTTACTGAACTACTTCTTTATAAACCGTAATGCTTTCCAATGCATAAATTACACCAAGGCAGCCCTGAATGTGGGAAGGGCGGGGATCCTTGATCCCTAGAGAAGGCAGGGCCAGGAAGGACAATGTTGGAACCACTGAAGAGCGGGCATAACACCGAGGTTGCAGGAGGTAAGGGACTTGCTACCCTCCAGCTCACAGCCCTGCCACCTCCTGGGAAACAGATCTGTGGCTGCATAGCTGGCCTGGGATGAGAGCCACCTGCCCTCACGCTTCCCAGTTCCACAAGCTGTGGGGTTGGTCACCCGGCAATGCCTGGGGGCAAATCCACTTGAATTCAACAGCCTATGCTTAATTTCCAAGAAACTTTCCATGATCTTATGTTTTAACACCGACTCTGACCTTCCCTGTTCTTTTTCATAAAGCCACTGCCTTTCTCTGGTCCTTGGCCCCAGCACCAGCCTTCTGCCTGCCTAGTGTTTGCTTATAAGGTACCAGCTGCGAAGTTTTAGGAGGCCGGACTCCGAGCTCCGCTGTCTGGGTCTGACGCAGATTCCCCTACTTCTGCCACTTTTTAGCTGTGTGACTTCAGGCAAGTCACCCCACTTGTCCGAGGCTCACTTTTCTTGTTTGGTAAACACTGGCAGTTTAGGACATTGCCTGGCACAAGTCACTGTTTATGGGACTGGGGAACACCGGGTAGGCGCTCCTAGATTTTATCTTCAGGGGGCACTTGGAGCACAGCTGCCGTTGAGATGTGTGGAAAGATCGGGGAGGTGGGGGCTTAGGAAGTAGGTCACCCGTTAATGAATTCTGATGAAGAGCCAGGCGCTGTGCCAAGCCCTTTCCACGAGTTACTTCACCTTACTCTTCACAGCACCCCATTAGGGAGGAATGGCAGAGGCTCGGGGAATATAAATGCCTTGCCCAGATTGCCTACCTATTAAACTGAGGAAGCAGGCTTTTCTGACCACTGCCGAGGCCACTCCGCTCTAGGCACACGGGGTCAGGGGCAGGAGGAGCGGACATGGACCCTGTACATGAAATAAGCAAGCCTGAGCCCAGCCAGGAGGCTCTCTACCCTATAAGCCTCTGAAACTGTACACAGCAGGTCGGCCTCCAGGAGGGCAGGAAACCAGAGCCCACCAGCTAGAGCCTTGCCTTCGGAAGCCACATGAGGTTGTGGACAAGTCCCTATGCCTCTTTCCCCTTCTGTTTATGTTTTTTATACAATGATTTTATTGTAATTTTTAAATTGAGGTATAATCGAAACCCATATTCATTTCAGATGTACAGTTTTTGTATATATTTCAAAATGATCACAAGAAGTCTTGTCGACCTCTGTCACCATGCATAGTTACACATTTTTTCCTGATGATAACTTTCAAGATGTATTCTCTGATCCTCTCAAATGTACAATACAGTATTATTAACTGTAGTCACCATGCTTGTATATTATATCCCTAGGGCTTATTTATTTTATAATGGGAAGCTTGTACCTTTTGAACTCCTTTAGCCATTTCGCCCACCCCTCCTCCACCCCTGCTTCAAGCAACCACCAAGATATTCTGTGTATCTGCGAGCTTGGGATTTTTATTTGATTTAGAATCAATGTAAGTGAGATCATATGGTATTTTTCTCTCTCTGATTTATCTCATGCAATAATGCCCTCAAATTCCATTTACTGAGTCTCAAATGGCAAGATCTCATTCCTTTTATGACTGAATAATATTCCAGAATATACCACATCATCTTTATTCATTCAACCGTTTGATGGACACAGGTTGCTTCCATATTTTGGCTATTAGAAATAATGCTGCAATGACATGGGGGCAGAGAACGCTTTTGGAGTTAGTGTTTTCATATCATGTGGGTAAATACCCAGAAGTGGGCCTGCTGGATCTCAGGGTAGTTCTAGCTTCTTTAGCTTTGTTCTTCTTTGTCAGGATTGCTTTGGCTATTTAGGGTCTTTTGTGGTTCCATAGAAATTTTAGGATTTTTGTTCTAATTCTGTGAGGAACGTTATTGATATTTTGATTGGGATTGTGTTGAATGTGTAGATTGCTTTTGGTAGTAGGAACATTTTAATGATATTCTTCCAATCTGTGAGCATGGAATATCTTTCCAATTGTTTGTGTCATTTTAAATTTCTTTCATCAGGGCTTTATAGTTTTCAGAGCACACGTCTTTTACCTCCTTGGTTAAGCTTATCCTCAGATATTTTATTCTTTTTGGTGCAGTTGTAAATGGGATTTTTGTCTTAATCTCTCTTTCTGCTACTTCATCATTAGTATGTAGAAGAAATGCAGCTGATTTCTGTATATTAATTTTACATCCTGAAACTTTACTGAATTCATTGATTCTGATAGTTTACTCCAGGAACCTTTAAGGGTTTCTATGTATAGTATTATGTCATTTTCAAACAGCGACAGTTTTACTTCTTCCTTAGCAGTTTGAAGGCCTTTCATTCCTTTTTATTGTCTGATTGCTGTGGCCAAGACTTTCAGTACCAACATAAATAAAAGTGGTAAAAATGGACACTCTTATTCCTGATCTTAGAGGAACAGCTTTCAGATTTTCACCATTAAGGATGTTGTTAGATGTGAGTTTTTCATATATGGCCTTTATCATGTTGAGGTGTATGTTCCCTCTCAACCCACTTTGTTGAGAGTTTTTTTTTTTTTTATCATGAACAGATGTTGAGTTTTGTCAAATGCTTTTTTTTTTTTTGCATCTATCGAAATGATCATTTGTTTTTATCCTTCATTTTACTTATGTGGTGTATTGTATTGATTGATTTGTGGATATTGAACCATCCTTGCATCCCCAGAATAAATCCCACTGGATCCTGGTGAACGGATCCTTTTAATGTAGGTTTAAATGCAGTTTGATAATATTCTGTTGAACAGTTTTGAATCTATGTTCATAAAGGATATTGGACTGTATTTTTACTTCTTTGTAACGTCTTTGGTTTTGGTATCGGATAATGCTGTCTACGGAATGTATTTGGAAGCTTTCCATCCTCTTGTATTTTTTGGAATGGTTTGAGGAGATTAGGCATTAAATCTCCTTTAAATGTTTGGTAGAATTCATCTCCGAATCCTTTTCATCCTGACTTTTGTTTCTTGGGAGTCTTTTGATTACTGATTCAATTTCATTGCTGGTAATTCGTCTGTTCAGATTTTCTGTTTCTTCCTGATTCAGTTTTGGGAGGTTATATATTTCTAATAATTATCCATTTCTTCTGTGTTGCCCAATTTGTTGGCATATAATCTATCATAGTAGTCTCTTCTAATCCTTGTGTTCCTATGATGTTGATTGTTCTTTTTAATTTCTGATTTTATTTATTTGAGTGCTCTTTTATTTTTTCTTGATAAGTCTGGCTAAATGTTTATCCATTTTCTTTATCTTTTCAAAGAACAACCTCTGGGGTTAATTTATGTTTTCTATTTTTTTTAAGTCTCTATTTCATTTATTTCTACCATGATCTTGATTATTTCCTTTTTTCCTACTTTCTTTGGGCTTTGTTCTTCTTTTTCTAATTCCTTTAGTTGTATGATCAGACTGTTTGAGATTTTTTCTCAGTTCTTGAGGTAGGCCTGAATCACTATACATTTCCCTCATAGAACTGCCTTTGCTGTGTATATTTCCTGTTTGATTTCTTTGTTGACCCATTGGTTGTTTAGTAGTATGCTGTTTAGCTTCCATTTGTTTGTGTTTTTTCCAGTTTTTTCTTCTTGTAATTGATTTCTGGTTTTATATTGCTGTGATTGGAAAAGATGCTTAATATGATTCCAGTCTTCTTAAATTTATTTTTTGTTTTGTGGCTTAATGTGTGATCTGTCCTAAAGAATGTTTCTTTTGTGGTTTAACCTGTGATCTATCCTAAAGAATGCTCCATGTGTACTTAAAAAGAATATGTATGCTTCTGTTTTTGGATGATGGAGTATTATGTATGTATCCGTGAAGTCCACCTGATCTAATGTATCATTCAAAGACACTGTTTCCTTATAGACTTTGTACCTGGATAATTGATCTACTAATGTAAGTGGGGTAGTAAAGTCACTTAATGTTGTACTACTGTCAGGTTCTCCCTTTATATCTGCTAATGTTTACTTTATGTGTTTAGGTGCTCCAGTATTGGGTCCATACATATTTACAGTTGCTATCTCCTTTAGTTGTATTGATCCTTTGATCATTCTGTATATATGGCAGTATAGAGGGCTCTTGGGCTTTTTTTCCTCCCATTCCATCACCCTGTGTCTTCTAATTGGAACATTTAGACCATTTACTTGTAAAGTAATTAATAGGGTTTACTTACTGCCATTTTGTTAGGTGTTTTCTGGTTGTTTTGGTAGTTCTTCTCTGTTCCTTTCTTCTCTTATTCTCTTTCCTTGTGACTTTAAGGTTATGTTTGGCTGTGCTTGACTTTCTTTCTCTTTATTTTTTGGGTATCTATTATAGGTTTGTGATTGCCCTGAGATTCCTATATAACAGCCTAAGTATATAGTAGTCTATATTAATTGTCACTTAAGTTAGAGCATATTCTAGAAGAACTTTATTTTTACTCCTTCCTCTACATTTTGTGTGCATATTGTCATATTTTACATCTTATTGCGTGAGTTTAAATTTTTAGATATAATTGATTTTTATTACTTTAAAAAATCTTTATACTAACCTTATAAGTGATTGCTCTGCTATCTTTACTGTATGTTTGCTTTTACTCATGAAATGTTTTCCTTTCTAATGTACTTATTTTCTTTTTAAAGGTTTTTTAATTTATTTCTTTGTCAGAGAGAGAGAGAGAGAGAGTGAGTGCGTGCACAGGCCAGCAGAGTGGCAGGCAGAGGCAGAGGGAGAAGCAGGCTCCCTGATGAGCAAGGAGCCCCATTCGGGACTCAATCCCAGGATGCTGGGATCATGACCTGAGCCGAAGGCAGCTGCTTAACCGACTGAGCCACCCAGGTGTCACTCTAATGTACTTCTAATTATGGCCTTTTCCACTTAAAAAAAAGTACCTTTAACATTTCTTACAAGGCCAGTTTAATGGTGATGAACTTTTTAGAGGTTTGTTTGGGATAATTCTTTGTCTCTCCTTCAATTCTGAATGATAACTTTGCCAGGTAGAGTATTCTTGTTTGTGGGATTTCCCCTCTCCCCTTTCAGTACTTCAAGTATATCATGCCATTCTCTTCTGGCTTGCAAAGTTTCTGATAGAAAATCAGCTGATAGCCTTATGGCATTTCCCTTGTATGTAACCACTTGCCTTTCTCTTGCTGCTTTAAAAAAAATTTTTTTTTTTTTTTACATTTTAATTATTATGTGTTATGGTATGGATCTCTTTAAGTTCATCTTGGTTGGAACTCTCTGTACTTGCTAAACCTGGATATCTGTTTCCTTCTCCAGGTTAGGGAAATTTTTCAACTATTATTTCTTCAAGTAAGTTTTCTGTACCTTTATCTCTTTCTTCTCCTTCTGGAACTTCTATAATGTGAATGTTTGCTTGCTTGATATTATCCAAGTGATCCCTTAAGCTATCCTCATTTTTTAAAAAATTCTTTTTTCTTTTTGGTGTTCAATTTGGTGCTTTCTGTTCTTGTTTTCCAGATCACTTACTCATTCTTCTGCATTCTATAATCTACGGTTGCTTCCTTCTAGTATATTTTTCATTTTGGTTGTTGTATTCTTCAACTCTGATTGGTTCTTTTTTATATTCTCTATCACTTTCTTGAAGTTCTGAGTTCATCCACTCTTTTCTCCAGTCTGGTGAACATCTTTTTTTTTTTTTTTTAAAGATTTTATTCATTTATTTGACAGACAGAGATCACAAGTAGGCAGAGTGGCAGGCAGAGAGAGGGGAAGGGAAGCAGGCTCCTCGTTGAGAAGAGAGCCCGATGTGGGACTCAATCCCAGGACCCCAGGATCATGACCTGAGCTGAAGGCAGAGGCTTTAACCCACTGAGCCACTCAGGCAGCCCTTTGGTGAGCATCTTTATGACTATTACTTTGAACTCTGTTAGAGTTCATTTCATTTAGTTCTTTTTCTGAGGTTTCATCTTGTTCTTTTATTTGGAGCACAGTCCTCTGTCTCCTCATTTTGGTTGACTTTCTGTGTTTGTTTCTATGAATTAGATGGAACAGCTACTTCTAAATTTGAGCTCCTATGTGTGGTCATCCCCTGTATGAACTGTGTGTCCATGGCAACTTTGGCTGGGTGGCTGCTTGGAGATGTGGCTGACATTGGTTGAGGGTCCTAGGGCACTCCATGCTGGAACTGCCCTGGTGGGATGGCTAGAGCTGAAGTGGGCCTGGGCCAGGGAAGTTTCAGGGCTCTTTGGAAAGAGGGTATCCTGGCAGAATAGCTGAAGCTGAAGTGAGTGAAAGCTAGAGGGCCCTGGGGCACTCCTCACAGGGGCACACTGATAGGGCAGTTGGATCTGAGGCAGGTGTGAACCAAGATTTGCTGAGGTACTCCATGCTGGGGGTGCTCTGGCAAGTCATCTGGAGCTGAAGTGGTGCAGGCCTAGAGTGTTTCAGGGTGCTTTCTGCCTGTGTCACCTTGAGGAGATAGCTGAAGCTGTAATGAGCTCTGACAGGGATATCCTCATGTGTACTACACTGGGACCACATTGGTGGGATACCTGGGGCTCCCGTGGGCTAGGGGCTGAGGCTCACTAAAGTGGCAGGCCTGGGGCGCCTGGGTGGCTCAGTTGTTAGACATCTGCCTTCAGTTTAGGTCATGGTCTCAGGGTTTTGAGATTGAGCCCCAACTTGCGCTCCTCGCCCAGCGGGGAGCCTGCTCCCTCTCCCTCTGCTGCTCTCCTGCTTGTGCTCTCTTGCTCTCTCTCCCTGTCAAATAAATAAAACCTTTTTTTTAAAAAAAAGATTTTTATTTATTTATTTGACAGAGATCACAAGTAGGCAGAGAGGCAGGCAGAGAGAGAGGAGGAAGCAGGCTCCCTGCTGAGCAGAGAGCCTGATGCGGGGCTCGATCCCAGGACCCTGGGATCATGACCTGAGCTGAAGGCAGAGGCTTATTAACCCACCGAGCTACCCAGGGGCCCCTCAAATAAATAAAATCTTTAAAAAAAAAAATGAGCAGCAGGCCAGCTAAGGTGTTGGATTCTGCTCCTGTCCATGTTATCAAGGTAGAAGAGGATATATCCCTCTGACCCAGAGAGATTACCAGCAGCAGCCCTGTCATTTTTGGGCTGCTAGGCTAGTTTCTTTATATTCTGGTTGCACTTTTAAACCATGGCTTTTTTTGTGCCCCAGAGTAGACAGATCTGCTCATGGTCCCTCTGTGTTATCCCTCCCCCGCTAT
The DNA here is from genome assembly GCF_011764305.1 of Mustela putorius furo. NCBI lineage: Eukaryota > Metazoa > Chordata > Mammalia > Carnivora > Mustelidae > Mustela > Mustela putorius. The sequence goes on from NW_025421424.1 coordinate 5,456,653, forward strand.
AATTCATGGTGGTAGGGCTAAAAGTTCCTTTTGTTACCATGTTTCCATCTCTCTTGTCATTCTCTATGTGGGCTTTTGATTGTTGTGCAGAAGCTGTTCAGCCAGCCCTCAGTTCTTTTTCAGGGGGAATTGTTCTATAAGATGGTCTAGATTTGTTGTGTCTGTGGAGGAGGTGACTTCTGGACCTTATTTGTCACCATTTTGGACCAGAACCAGTCTTGTTTCTTTTTCTTACCTAATTGCTCTGGCCAGGACTTCCAGTACTATGTTGAGTAAATGGTGAGCGTGGGAATCCTTGTCTTTCAGCTATTGGGTTTGTGATATATGGCCTTTATCATGCTCGGGTATGTTCTCTCTGTACCCACTTTGTCAAGAGGTTTTTTTAAAAATCATAAATGAGGGCGCCTGGGTGGCTCAGTGGATTAAGCCTCTGCCTTTGGCTCAGGTCATGATCTCAGGGTCCTGGGATCGAGTCCCATATTGGGCTCTCTGCTCTAGTGGGGACCCTGCTTCCCCCTTTCTCTTTGCCTGCGTCTCTGCCTACTTGTGATCTGCCTCTGTAAAATAAATAAATAAAATCTTAAAAATATATAAATGCATAAAAATAAAATAATAACTGAATGTTGAATTTTGTCAAATGCCTTTCTGCATCTATTGAGGTGGTCATGTGGTTTTTATCTTTTATTTATTAATGTGGTATATCATGTTGACTGATCTGTAGGTGTTAAACCAGCTTTGTATCCATGGAATAAACCCCATTTGGTCATGGCATAGGATCCTTTAATGTATTTAATGTAATACATCATAGTTAATGTACGTAATGTATATTTATTTTTTTGCTAATATTTTATTGAGGATTTTTACTTCTGTATTCATCAGGAATATTGACTTGTAAATTGTTCTTGTGGCATCCCTGTCTGGTTTAGGTGTCGGGGTACTGCCGGCCTCATAAAATAGATTTGGAAGTGTACTCTCCCTTTCTGTTTTTTGGAAATGTTTGAGAAGGATTCGTGTTAATTCTTTAATGTTGGGTAGAGTTCATCAGTGAAGCCTTTGGGTCCTGGGCTTTGTTTTTGGGGAGGTTTTTGATTACTGATTCAATCTCCTTATTAGTAATTAGTCTGTTCAGATTTTTATGATTCAATCTTGGTAGTTTGTATGTTTCTAAGGAATTTATCCGTTTATCCTACATTGTCAAATTTATTGGCATATGATTGTTTATAGTAGTCTCTTATGATCTCATCTATTTCTGTGGTATCAGTTGTAATGTTCCTTCTTTCATTTCTGATTTTGAGACCTCTTTCTCTCTTGTTTTTCTTGGTGAGTGTAGGTAAAGTTTTATCAATTTTGTTTATCATTTCAAAGAACCAGCTGTTGGTTTCATTGATCTTTTCTGTTGTCTTTTTAATTTCTGCTCTGATCTTTGTCATTTCCTTCCTTCTGCTAACTTTGAATTATGTCCCTCGAGGTAAAGTTACATTGTTTGAGATTTTTTTGTTTGTTTCTTGAGGTAGGTATTTATTGGTATGAACTTCCTTCTTGGAACTACTTATGCAACATTATAAGTTTTGGTATGTTGTATTTCCATTCTCATTTGTCTCAAGGTAACTTTTTTTCATTTGTTAAGTTTTTTATTTTAATTCCACTATAGTTGACATAAAGTGCTATATTAGTTTCAGATGTACAATATAGTGATTGAGCAATTCCATACATTACTCAGTGTTCTTTATGGTAAGTGCACAGTACTTTTTGATTTCTCCTGTTTTTTTTCTTGATGTTTTAAGTACCATGTTGTTTAATCTCCACCTATTTGTGATTTTCCCAACCTTCATCTTTTTTTTCTTTTTTAAGATTTTATTTATTTATTTGACAGAGATCACAAGTAGGCAGAGAGGCAGGCAGAGAGAGAGGAGGAAGCAGGCTCCCCAGGGAGCAGAGAGCCCATTGTGGAGCTTGATCTCAGGACTTTGGGATCATGACCTGAGCCGAAGGCAGAAGCTTTAACCCACTGAGCCACCCAGGTTCCCCCCCAAGCCTTCATCTTATACTTAATTTCTAGTTTTCTACCATTTTGGTCAGAAAAGATACTTGATGTGATTCCAGTCTTTCATTTTTTTAAGACTTGTTTTTGGCCTAACATATGATCTGTTCTGGAGAATGTTCCATGTGCACTTGAGAAGAATATGTATTCTGCTGCTTTGAGATCATATATTCTCTAGATCAGATGAATTTTAACAGATACATATATGCCATATGAGACTGATGTTTCCTTATTGATTTTCTGTCTGGATGATCTGTCCATTGATGAAAGTACAATATTGTATTTCCCTACTGTTACTATATTACTGTCTGTGTCTCTCTTTAGGTCTGTTAATATTTCCTTTATATATTTAGGTGCTCCTACACTGGATGCATAAATATTTACAACTGTTAAGTCATCTTGTTGGATTGGCCCCTTCCCATTATATAATGCCCTTCTTTGTCTCTTACTACAGTCTTTGTTTCAAAGTCAGCTGTGAGTATAGCTATACCAGCTTTCTTTGGGTTTCCATTTGCATGGAATATCAAATATCTTTTCCATCCTTTCACTTCGGTCTGTGTGTGTCCTGTTTAAAGTGAGTCTCTTATAAGCAGCAATAGATCGGTCTTTTTTTTTTTTTTTTTTTAAATTGTTTCAGCCACTCTGTCTTCAATTGGAGAAGCTAGTCCATTTACATTTAAAGTAATTATAGAAAGGTATATACTTACTGCCATTTTGTTCATTGTTTTCTGGCTGTTTTGTTTTTGCTATTTTCATTTGTGATCTGATGAGTCTGTTTAGTGGTATGCTTAGATTTCTTTGTCAATGGTGGCTTTTCTGCAAGTTTTTGCTTTGTGGCTACCGTGAAGTTTACACATAACAACTGGTATTTATAACAGTTTATTTTAAGTTGATAACAACTTAAGTTTGAGAATGCATCCTAAGGCTCTATAGTTTTACTCCCCTCCCCACCCCCACGTTTTAGGTTTTTAATGTCATGTTTTATGTCTGTTTATCTTATGCATCTGTTAAACATCGTAGTCTTTTAACCTCCATACTAGCTTTAAATTGATCCACCATCTTTACATTAGATTATTCTAAATTGTACTATATAATTACCTTTACCAATGAGATTTATATTCTTATATTTTTGGTACTTTCTTATATTTTCTATCTCTTGTGAAGTTCTCACTGTGTTCATTCATTCTTTTCCTGAGTTTGGTGAGGCTGTTTCTTGACCATTACTTTGAACTCTTTATTGAATAAATCATTTATTTCTGTTTCATTAAGTACTTTCTCAAGGCTTTATCTTGTTTTGTTTGATAAATGAAACACATTAGATAAAACAACCCTGTCTTCCCATCTTTAAGGAGTGGCCTCATGGAAGAAATGAACCTTAGAGTTCAACCCTGCCCGAGCCTTGGATTATCTCAGACCTTTGTGACTGTCTAAGCATTATTTTTGGTGGCTCCCAGTAATTGAGGGTGAGCCAAGGTCTGCCAGTATCCAAAGGGGAGGAGTTCAGTCAGCACCTAGGTTCAGGCTGATTGGAAGCTAGACCCTTAGGCAGCAGCTTTTAAAGAATGTAGATACATATGGTTCTGTGGAACTGCAAGCTTAAGTCCCTCTGGGCACCAGGAGGACACCAGGGCACCAGGGCCAGGCAATCTTGAGGTGTCCTCTGGGTAGTAGTCCCAGACATTAGGGTGCCAGACAAATGTATGAGTTCCTCTCTGGGAGATACTGACAGTTTGGAGCAAGGCAGGGGGACCGTGCTTAGATGATGTGTCCACTGGCCTCTATCCCCACAGCGCATCTTAGTAGACCCCTAGATATGTACCAAACTAGAGGTCTGCCCCTCAGGCTGAAGCTCCTGAACGAGCAAATGGTTCTGTCACAGAGAGACCTGGTGTGTCTTTCGGTTTGCTGTCTGTGCAGTGCCCTGGTGGTGACAGCCAGACAGGAACCGTCCCCCGAATTGTTAAGGGTCCCATGGGATCCAGGAACACATGCCCTGTGGGTCACCAAGTGCTCAGTGATTGAGGGGCTTCCCCTGGGTGACAGCCATAAAAGCTGGAGCACCAGACACATGGACAAGCTCCTCTCCAGGAGGTACTGGCACTCTGGAGTGTGGTGGGGGTGGAGGGAAGTGAGAAGTCAGCACCAGCTGCTGAGGTCTCTGGAAAGGATGACACTAGGGCGTTAACTGTGGCTTAATTAGAAGCTGGCCCCTCAGGCTGATGATTTAAGATCAGCAAACAAGCCTCTTTCCCTGAAAGCCTGGGTGCCTCTGAATCGGCTGTTCCGTGCTGGTCCTGGGGCAACTAAGTCTGGGCACAGGCTTTTGAAGATCAGTTTTACAAGTTTGCTCTATAGCCCTAAGGGTCTCATGAACAGAAACCCATTATTTTCAATGTTCAGTGTTTTGGGGGCTTGTGTCTTAGAAGCTGGAATTGCCCAGTGTAGAGCACAAAACATTTGCTTCTCAGGAAAAGCTCTGGGTTTTGAGTATCTGCCTTTGTGAGTGCTCCTGCCAGGGGTGGGGTTAATGGCCAGATTGTGTTTCAGCCTCCCATAGCTGCATCAGTGTGGGGTTTTCTTGTTTGCCTGATATGTGTAGGCCTTACTTTAGCTTTTAGGGTTGTTTTTCCAGAGGAAACTGTTCAAATGCAGCTGTAGATTTCACGTGTCTGTGGAGGGAGGTGAGTTCAGGATCTTCCTGTGACACCATCTTGAACTGAAATCTGCTTTTCTCCTTAAATAGGGAGTACTGGCCACCGTGCTAAATGCCAGCTTCTTTTTAAGGCACTGAGCTGAGCGTGCAGGATGAAACAGAAAAGGTAGGTGCCTGGACCTCACAGAACTTACAGGTTAGCAGGGGAAAGTGGATATGAAATTAATAATTACCCAATAGAACAGCACTGTGAGTTCTGTGAAGGAATAGAGTACTAACCAATTATCTAATAGGAGATAGTGACCTAGTTGGGGTGAGGGCTGGGGGGTTTTGGAGATCATTTCAGGCCCAGGACAGGAATTCACATGCTCTGGGACGCAGGCATGTCCAAGGACCTGTGTCCTTGGTGTCTCTTTGCCTTCTACCATCACTGGCCGTGGTCTCCCACCGCTTCTTGACATCTTGATTCTATGCATGTCCTCTTCTGAATCTTCTTAATTTCCAATTCTAAAGTTTTAGGAGAGGCAGAGGCCCTAACTCATAGATTGCTGGTAGACCTGGGCATGGATTTCTCTTGGGTGAAGTGTCAGCCCTGATTTAAGAAACAGATTCAAGGTCAGGGTAAAATGTTAAAAATATGGGGGTGGGGGTGAAGTCTGGTAATGAACATTCATTCACTCAACAAGTACGGAACGTGCCAGATGTTGGGGAGGGTATGGCCTGGACTGTACAATTATGAACTTGTAGTATACCAAGGAACACACTAATACATAGGCATAAGTGCCAGGTGTGCAAAAAACAAGGGCCCAGTGAGCCTTCCTGAAGAAAGAATTGGGCCTGAATGGCATCCAGAAAGTTGAGTTGATTAGCCAGCAGAATGCAGGGTGGGCCAACACGGGGATGGGGGTTGCTAAGGGGACTTGCAGGATGCTGGGGGCAGTGTTGTATAGCCGAGGGACTTCCCGGGAGCCTAAATGGGGGAGCAGAGATGTGCATATGTGCTAGAGTCGAGGGTGAAGACATGGACGGCCAGAGAGGCAGCCAAGCGGAGCGTGGAAGGTGGGACAGAGCCATGCATCAGAGTCACCTGGGAGGCTTATTGAAACAGATTGCTGCATCCCACCTCCAGTTTCAGTCAGTCTGGAGGAGAAGATGCATTTCCACAAAGTTCCTGGGTGATACTTGTCCAGAGACAACATGCAGAGAAGCACTGGGTTAGAGGAAGGCCAAGAGTGAGGGGACTGGCTAGGAGTGAAGGGAGGCACCTGGAGAGAAAGGGTTTATTGGGATTTATTTAAAGGATTTATTGGCAGCCACTGTGCTCATCTTTTTACATATTATCACAGTCCTGAGATGTCATCCTTATTCTAGAGGAAAGGAAGCACAGAGGCAAAAATCTGTGCCCATGGCCAGTTAGTCAGTGACTGTGTCTAGATTAAGACACAAAGCCTGTTCCCAGCCACACTGGAATGGACAAGTGGTGACTGACAGCGTGGTGGCAGGGGCCACAAGGGAGACAGAAACTTCATGGGACTTCCAGCTTTCTGTTTGGGCAACAGGGTGGTAGACCTGATTGCCTAGAGCAGGTTCAATTTGGGAGACCTCAAACTCGGGCTTGCCTTTGGGGTTAGGACTGGCGTGTTATGCTTTCTGAATAAGTTCAGATGTCCGATAGACAAGTGGATGCAAGAGTCTGGGGACTCGGGAGAAAGGACCAGACTGAGGGGCTGGAAAGCATCATGTGGGTGACATGGTGTTGGGAAGCCCCAGGAATAGGAGGTAGGCAGAGGGAAAGTATGGGGCCCTCCCTGAGGAAATGAACAGCCAAGGAGCAGGCAAAAAGGGGGCTGAAAGCTAAGGGCTGGGCAGTGATGTTGATGGTAGTTTCTCGAAGTGTGTGATGGAAGCAGTGCTGCTGTCGAGGTCAGGCAAGGACTGGGATGTGCTGCTGGATGTAATAAGCAGGTCAGTGACCTCAAGCAGGCCACTTTCAGGGGACAGGTTAATGGAGGCAGGAGGTGGCGGAGGGATGATTAGGAGGTGAGCAAGTCGCGGGAAGAGGCCAGTCGAGATGGTTCTATTGCGGATTTATAGGTCTGAACAGGAGTTGGGGTCAGTATTCAGGAGCCGTTTCTGTCACTGTTCTGGAGCCTTCCTTAGTGACTATGAACAGGGCTTAAGGGAGAAACCAAGTGCAACATAGAAACGAGCCCAAGTGTTGTCTTGCTTTTAGAAAGCTTAGAAAGATCGGGCCTCTTAGGAGGGCTGATTTGGGTCCTAGTTTTACCTATCCCTTAGCTGCTTCCCCCAGAGCAAACTTTGGGCTACAAAACTTTTTATTCAGAGGATTGTCCGAAGGTAGAAATACTCTGGTGGGAAGGGGACAGGAGGTTCAGAGCCTCCCCTTGTCCTGCTCTGTTCCACCCTCCCTCCGGGTGTCTCAAAGCCTAGGGCCGCTTAGAGCAGTGAGAAGCCCCAGCCTGGAGGCCACCTGGGGTCACCCCCAGCCTTGACTATGTCAGGTCACTGACCTTCATCATAGTAGTGTGTGTTCCCTGCTCAGTTCTCGGGGATGCCAGAAAGCAGACACGTGGTGATTAGGGGCGAGGATAGCAAACCTGCCAGGGCTGTATGGGTTTAAGCACATGGCAGGGGTCTCCTGCCGCCATCACGGCAGTGAAGCCCAGCATGTCCTCCAGCAGCTAGTTACTACCTGTCTCACGGTCCAGTAATCCTGACAACTCTCTCTGTAGCTTCCTCCTGGTTTCCTTATGTCAGGCTGAGCAGATGGCTCTCTTTAAAGATGGCTGGCTTACAGGTGCAGAGCTCATCCCAGGGGAAGGGGCCCCGAGAAAGGAAGAGCTGCTGGGTTAAGGGCAGACTACCCAGCCCTCCCAGTCCCTCCGACTGGAGGGGATAGGGACAGTTGACAGCCAGTATGTGGGAATGGTCTATCTCCCTTCCCCACCCAACTGCGCAGCTTAGAAGTGAATCGCAGGCAAGAGGCATGAGCAATGGATTAAACTTCAGAGGAGAAAAAATACTTGAACAACTTCTCTGATCACATGCAGAGCGTGATCAATCTGGGGCCAGTGGTTAAGGACTCTGGACTATTACCTGCTTGAAGCAAGGACAGTCTCGGAGCAGGGCTAGTGAATAGCACTCGGGCTGGAGTACGGAGCCAGGAGACCGAGGAGGGCGTTTTTCTGCTCCCTCTTTGAAAGCAGGCCTTCTCAGACTTGACTCCAAAGTAAACAGATCTCTTACCTTTTTTCCTTAAGTGCCTTCTGGCACATAAGGGCTTTCTGAAATGGAGCCGTTTGCTGCCACACTGGGAACATGCTATGTGAAAAAGGAAGCACGTGTAGAGACACACATGCTGCTGAGACAGTGTGCATGGGGGCTTCTGCCGCTCAGACCCACCGAGGCCTCACAATGCTTGAGGCGTTGTGGCCGGGACCCGAGAGATGGCAGGTGGGCTGAGGGCTGGGACCAGGCTGGCAGGAGTGTTATTACACCAAGTGACTTCATCTTTCACAGGGCATGTTTTTCCACCAAGAAGCAGAGGATCGGCAGCAGCTGGAGTTACAGCACCCCCAGCCCCCCCCACCCCTGCCCTAACGTGGCCCCTACAGGAGAGAACAGGTTGGGTAAAGCCATTTCCTCACAATGAGACGGAGCCTGGGCAAAAAGTTTCCCCTGAACAGTGGTTCTGCACGGTGACCGGGACTCCAAATTGCCTAGAGAGCTGAGGAAGCTGCTGGGACCGGGCTGTGTGCTCGGAGAGTGGCACTAGATGTCCAGGCCCCAAAAGGGAGGAGGGCACGAGACAGATTCCGTTATAATAGCCATCTTTATTTGTAAAAATCCAGATATAAAATGTATTCTTTCAGTCTTTCCAAGTTTTCCTTTTTACAAAAACAAAAAGGCACATAAAAACCATCCCCGCTGTCATTCCCATAGACGAGGTTTTTCAGGCAGCCCTCCCCCCTCCCCCCCATAGAGCTACATGCTTCATTCCGGGACGTCTCGCTCCCCCACATGCTTCGGTGCTTTCCTACCAGGGTAGAGTTCCGAATTCCAAGACTGAAGTACACAAAGGGGGTGGGGGTGGGTGCGAAGTGTGTGGCGCGATGCTCCGCGGCGTGCAGGACACAGGGTCTAGTAGTAGGTCTCCTTCTCTACCCAGCCTGGGGGCAGCACAGACAGACAGACAGACACATGGCAGTGAGGCCTCCCAGCTCTAGCACAGTGGGAACGACAGGGAGCGACCGGGGGTGGGGGTCACCCAAATTCAATACCGGGCTTCAACTGTTCTTATTGCAAATGCTTCTAGAAAGGACTTGTTAATTGGGAAGACGGCTCCAATTTCGGACCAGCTTTCCACTCTATCATATTGGGTTTGAGTTCCATTCAAAATAGGATTGCTTCTGAAAGCCCTTGGGGATGGTACTGTGGCTGTAGGCAGTCTGGGTTGCCTTAGCCCACCCGACTGATGCAACAGAAGCCACGGAACGACAGCCTCCCCCACACCCCTGCTGAAGCTAAAAGGTCTGGCATTACCTCCAGGGCGTCGCCTGATGATGAGTTTTCGGACTTCATCGTACACGAAGATGAGAAGAGAGTAGGGGAAGGCACAGAACCACCAGGTAGGTCTGGAAGGAGAAGCAGGTACCAGTTTAACCCATGAACACAATTCAAAGGCAAGAGAAGGTATATCACAGTGACAGTGGAATAGTCTGGAAGGAGCCAAGCACGGTCACAACTAACCACTAAGCCCTTAGTGTGGACCACACAGGAGGGTCTTAGGAACAGAATGCTGCTCTCTGTGCCCAGGGCCTAAAGAGAGGCAGGGCAAAGCCAACCACGGACTTTCTTCCTAAGTCCCCTTCCCACCTTCAAATCTGGTTTTTGTAATTTGGTTTGTAGGAGGAGTTGAGATTTTTTGTTTACCATCCCACAGCAAAGGCACATTTTCTTTCCTCCCTTTCCAAAGTTTAAGAAGCCCGAGAGTGACCTTTGTCTATGTCCTGGTCTATGTGAAGATCAAGACTACCAATGTGGGTCAAAACCAGTTTCTCTATCCCTTGTATTCAGTCAGCTGTGTGTTGAATCCCTGTGTTGGGGAACGAAAACAGCTGAGCTCTTAAGAGAGAGCAGAGGCCTTTGGGAGCCTGGCGGGCCACAGCCACAGTCCCTAGCCTGGAGACAAGGCGGCTGGGGCAGCCTCGTCCGAAGGCTGTGCTTTCCTGACGACCAGCTCCTACAGTCAGTGCATGAGGGAGGCTGTCCCAAGACAGAGACCTGGCACTCTCCTTCTTCCTGGTGCTAGGCATCCTAGGACCTCCCCAGCTAGGAGAGGACCTCCTGTGACTTAGCCACAGAGTTACTAACCCACCTTTCGAACTGAACAGAACCTGTTCAGGAACAAGCTCCCTAGTCAGAACAAAACATGGCCTGAGGCACTACTCCATTTCAGTGACTTTCCATCTCAGCCTTTTGGAGAACTGGGTTCTCCTACCCTCTTCTCAACAAACAATGGCTCAAGCTGATGGGGCAAGCCTTGTCTAAGTTGCATCCTCCTAGTGTACGCCAGCTCTTTGTAAGGTGCTGCAACAAAGATCCCATAAACCATGCCTTAAAAGATTACAACCTAGTGGGGAGCAGAAATAACAAGTAATAGCAAAGAAGGGTGCAGATGTACATGTCCAAGAGGGCAAGATCACACAGGGCTAGCTCCAGGAGCTAGGCCCTCAGGGACTCTCTGGTGTCAGGGGTGGGAAGGAGCATCCTTACCAAGAACCCATGCAGGGAGAAAGAATCCTGAATTCTAACAGAAGCTTGGATGGCTACAAGAGAAGGCTGAAAAGACAGGCTGGACAGTAGCAGACAGAACCCTGGACGTCAGGCCACCCTTGCACAGAAGGGATGTCTGTATAGGCCCAGCAAGATGCTGGTAAGGCCCATGGGGCTTGGCTCCTTCGGGGATGGGGTCAGGTTACTGCAATTCACGCTTCTGATAAACCATTGTTTTTCACCTACAGGGTTTACCACCAAGTCCCTCACTGCTCCGGGCTGGTGGGTTTCCTTTGGTCTACTTTACCCATGACCCACCTCCAGCCTGCTTCTCCCGCCTCCTTTGAGAACAGAGGATTCAGGGGCCCACAGAGGTGGGGGCCTGACAGCACACACAGGGGCTAGGTAAGTAAATCAAGATGTGAACCCCGTCCCCAAACCTCAGAATACCAATGACAAGTGGGACTGTTGCTATGAGGGACCCGAGCACTCACACAGCTGGTGAGCCATCCCAAGGTACCAGAGCCTGTCGGGCCTGATCTCAGCCAAATCCCAAGCACCCTGGTCAGTCCTTCCTAATTTCCAGTGCAGAGGAATTCTCATACAGGCCACCCCAAACTCCTAAAAACACCAGCTACTAGTGCATGTCACGAGGGAAGTCCCACTTCTGTTTCACGCTTTGGGGAGCTGGGCGAGGAGCGACTTACTTGAGGGGGTACATCCTCAGGGCAACACCCATTCCAGGGCAGTAGGAGAGGAAAGCAGCAAGGGCCGTCTCTTCAAAGAGGCCAAATATTAAGATCTTGTTCCTAAAATCAAGAAGACAGAAAGCTTAAGAATACAAACGGAAGTTTATGTTCTAACACTGTTCAGCAGCAGATCAATGTCTTTATGTATTCGTTGCACTTAGGAACTGGAGGGCAGATGAAAACAAAGGCTGGAAAATGACACTGGCTCCTAAATTTGTGCCAAAGGGGAGATTCCAGAAGCTGCCATGTGCCTCGGACCTGGATCTTACAAAGCGCTGAGAGATCACCAGAGCCCGGGTCCGAGGGCCCCAACTGTCCTCTACTCACTTCATCCCCTGTTGGAAGACAGAGTTCCTCCTGGTCTTACAGATGACCAAATCAGCCCACTGCACCACGACGATACTGACAAAGAAGGCTGTGTGGCAAGTGAACTCCACGATCTTCCTCTGTTCGTAAGTCTGAAACACAGAAGGCAGACAGAGGAGCCCGGCTCGTGGCCCTCATGGCTGGTGGCCCGAGGAGCCCCCCATTGGTTAGGCCCTCACTTACCCACTGCTGCCCGTAGCTGTCCTCCACGTCGTTGATCCAGCGGTCATCCCAGTCCACGCGGATGCCCAGCAGGTGGGTCGGGAGGAAGCCGTTCTCAGCCAAAATCACAAAGTATGTGAAGAAGCCGCCCAGGGCCTGGATCATACCTACAAGTGTGGGAAACCATTCTAACCTGGTTCCAGGGCACCCGCACACTGGTCTGACCGCCACAGCAGGCCCGGGATGGAACGTATTAGGGGCTGTCTTTCGTACTGGTTGGGGGAGGAGTGGGAAGATGGAGGACCCCAGGGACACAGCCCTTACCCAGCAGCTTCTTCTTGTTTTTGAATCACTGTTTAAAAACTTTAATTAAAAGGGGAAGACACACAGGCCTTGCTCTGAAACACCCACTGCTGTCATATGATCATGTATCTACCAGGGCAGAGTCTCTTTAGGGGAAAAAGGCTTCCCTATTTTTAAAATTTCTGCTACAATGTGACTTTTCCCATCTCTGTTTTCACATTCCTGATAGTCAATGTGGCACCTTCTGACCAACCGCCCCCCACACCCCCTTCAGGACCCTTCTCCCCTGGCATCTGATCCCACCATACCACCCTGAGTTCCTCAGGGCCAGGTTTCATCCTATGCTCTGGCCCTTGTCCCCCTTAGAGTTAGGTCTTCCTGGCCATTAGCCAACTCCTTGTCAGCAGCTGTTAACCAGTCTCTGCCGTATTTCCACCAGAAACTCCTCTGTTCCGCTTCACATAAGTTCAGTGATGTAACCCATTGATCCAAAGGCCTGGGCTGCTCCTGGTGGCCTCACTGGTTTCTCCTGAAGGCCACTCGGCAGAACACGGTGGATCAAAGGGCATTTTCACCGCCCATCCCATGAAGACCACCTGTTAGCTGGTCATGCTTCAGGTACCGTGGGAATCAAGTCTTGGGGTGGGGAGATGGGGGTGCAAGGCCCTTTGGTGGTGACCCGCCCGCCAGACCTTCAAGCTCGTGCAATTTCTTCAAAGCCTAACTCTCTACCCAAATTAGTGACCGACACTCTATCCCCAGGAAACACGGCCTCTGAGTGGACTGTGCCTGGCATGAGAAACCAAGCCCATCTGAGGCCTCCCCCCATGCTCCCCTCTCAGGACCGGGGGTGCGGCGGCTCACCGATCTGCCCGTAGGCCATGCTGATCAGCCGCTCATTCACAAGCTTGTCCGTTTTGGGGTTTCTGGGCTGTCTCTTCATGATGTCGCTCTCCGCTTGCTCGTAAGCCAGGGAGATGGCAGGAACCTGGGGGAGAAGTATCAAAGTTGTCAGATACCAGAAAGCTGACAGCATGAACGTTTTATTATAAAGTCCTTGCCACCCTCCCCTTTAAAACTGGTTTTCATACCATGAGATGCTATAACCAGTCCTATTATAAAACAAAACAAAACAAAACAAAACTTCCCTTTCATATAATGTTGCTATCTGATAGTCGGGTGTTGCCAGCTGCCTCGAGGACTGGGAAATGCTGCTTCCTGGGGGCTGAGGCCATGACACACGCCGGGTGCCCATACGCCCAGCCTGATTGGGTGTTGCAGCACCGGGTGAGCGAGGGCCTGAAGCTGCCACACCAGGCACTTACCATGTCCGTGCCCAAGTCAATGCAGAGGATGGTGACGGTCCCCAGTGGTAGTGGAATGTTTGCAATAATAAATATCAGGAAGGGGGTGATCTCCGGAATGTTACTGGTCAGGGTGTAGGCAATAGATTTCTTCAAGTTATCAAAGATCAGACGACCTGGGAAAGCAAGAGTTTGGCTTTTTTATTTTTTACTATAGAGGATAAAGGAATGGGCAGGCTAGGAGTAGACACAGAAGGGCAGTACTGCGATGAGGTTTTGGTGAACACCTTTAAACACAGTGCTCTCTCTCACCTTCTTCTACTCCAGTTACAATTGATGCAAAGTTGTCATCCAGAAGAATCATGTCGGCAGCTTGCTTGGACACATCGGAGCCAGCGATCCCCATAGCAACCCCAATGTCTGCCTTCTTCAGGGCTGGAGAGTCGTTCACGCCATCGCCAGTTACAGCCACGATAGCCCCCTGCCAGAAGAAGGGGGGTGGGTAAGAGCCCCGAGGTCCAGGGATGGAGGCACACCAGGCACACACCTCAACTTGCCTCTCCTTGCTACGACCCCGCCCCTTTCCTCGGAGACCCTCAGCAGGCTCAGAACCAGCTTAGCCAAGATGCCACCCAGCCACCAGCCAACCACAGAGTTAAGGAGTGCTAACGATCGGATCCCCTCCCCAGACCAACAAGGGCTTAAGGACTTCTCAGGGGATGGGACAGGTCTCCTAGGCCAAGTGTGGAGCCTGACTCTGGGCCACAGTGAAGACGTGTGTGGCCAAGTACAGGGCTCTGTTGGGTCGTTATCAGGTTCCCCTGCCCTGAAGGCGCCCGCAGCCTCTTTCCGGCACACAGGCAGTGAGTCTAAGAAAAGCTGGGCCAGGTTTCCGGCCCTGGCACTGTGATCACGGAGGTCAACAGGGCCTGAAAGAGCCTGGCCCTGGCTGCCTGCTAACCTGTCTCTGGCAGCCTTCCACGATGATAAGCTTCTGCTGAGGAGAAGTCCTGGCAAACACGATCTCTGTGTGGTACTTCAGAATGTCATCCAGCTGCTCAGAGGTCATGTCCTTCAGGTCGCTTCCATGCACCACGCAGGCCTTGGCATCTCTAGGATTGGGATGGGAAGAAAGGTCCCCCACCGCGTCACCCGTGTGATGCTCCTCACCACAAAGGATGTTCTACTACACGGGAGGCTTTATACGACAGCCCAGGGTTAGACGCGATCTTCCCCATCGTGTTAGAGCTACCATCTGGGCAGTAGTCCGCAGGTTACAAGCATGTTCCTACATACTAGATCTCGTTCAAGACTCACCACCACCTGTGGGGCAACCTGCCTTCACCTTCCTTATAGAGGACATGTTGAAATGATAGGACCAAGTTCTAGACAGGAGACCAAACCCTCTCGTAGCCCAATGCTGGGGGAAGGGGACCCCACACTCCAACGAAACACCAGAACAATACTGCTTTGTCTCTGTTGCCTTCTGTACTATACTGTCCAAAATCCTTTTTGGCCTGAACTACCTGGACAAGTTGGCGTGGCCCGGAAAATGGACTTGGGTGTGAGGTGTTGGGTTGCATGCTCTGAAATGAAGGCTCGACTACAGAGTATACCATATGACAAAGCTTCAGCTTCCCTGCTCTGCAGCGTGGGACTGATGCCCACCTTCATAGGTTACTGCGTCAGTGCTAAGAATATGGAAGCACCACCCAAGTGTTGGCTACAATGACATGCTCTCACCGAAACCTTCCCCTGGAAGGACAGGTTGCCTTCTGGAACTGCAGGGGCCTTTCCTATTCAGAGCAAGCCCAGAAGCACACCATCATGGAACCAAGCTGATGATCCCCAACCACCATCATCTGCACATTCAAGGCAGAGCAGACTCTGAGTTTCCTGCCTTACCTGGGGTTCACCTGGCTCACTGGGATGTTGAGGCGGGCGGCAATGTCTTCCACGGTCTCATTGCCTTCTGAGATGATGCCCACACCTTTGGCGATGGCTTTGGCTGTGATTGGATGGTCTCCAGTGACCATGATGACCTGGAACAAGAAACAGGGCAATTTATTTGAATGCAACTGCCTAAGCTGGCAAGAAGAAATATTAAGGATGCTTCATCTTAAGAATATCAAGAAAGCAGGAACGCAAATCTAAAATGGGTAAACGTTAACCAAAAATACAAACATGCACCTGTTTATGAAAACACAAAGCAACATCCAGATCCTATCTTGGTATATGACAAGATGTGTAACGTCTGTTTTTCCTTTTATTACACAGTCACAAGAAAACTCAAATGTACTAAAACGAGCCCCCCCCCCCCCCCACCAAAAAATCTGATGCTGATAGGACCGTAGGGCAAGAGTGCCAGATACTGCCTGGGGAGCATCCCCAAAGTGGCTCAGTTTGGGGAGAGAACATAAATATGTAGAAAGAATTCAAATCTTGTTACTGCTTTTCTGACCTGATGATTATATTCAGAAGACTACACTTACAAGTATAGTCAAAGTGGTGGGGGAGTTATTTTTTACAAAGCTTTTCAGGGTGGTATTACCAACAAGAATGAGAGAGTGGAAACAAATCAGACAGCCAGCACCAAGGCAGGCTCAAAAAACCACCCGTTATCGGTGCACTTGAACAATGTTCCGTGACTTAGAGAGACAGATACAGAGGACACCAAACATTCATTAAAAAACCAGTTAACTGAAAACGGAGAAGATCTCCTGTTTGCTACATGAAGTAGATCAATTTAGAACGGGAGTATTTCAAATTTAAGACCTTAAACGCCAAATTTTTTTGCTCTTTTCAATGATTTTCAGGCTTCCGTTTGTTTCCCCCCAAATATGTGTTTTTTTAATTTCGAATCCCTCATCTGCTGTCTACACCAACATTTTATTTTAATATCATTTGGCCTTTTCTAGAGGTAACCAAAGCTTTAGAGGTAAGAAGCTCATCCCTCCAGTGAGAAAACGAGCTGGCCACTTGGCTCCTGTGGGGCCACGTGACTAAGCAGGGAGCCCCGAGGCAAGACAGTGATGTCAAGGAAGCACACTACACACTTACCTTAATGCCAGCACTGCGACATTTGCCCACAGCGTCAGGGACAGCAGCCCGCGGAGGGTCAATCATGGAGATGAGGCCCACAAAGCAGAGGTTCTCAACAGGGAAGTTCACATCATCTGTGTCAAACTGGAACCCTTCAGGAAATTGTTCATCGGGCAGAAACAGGTGGCAGAAACCTACAAGGAGGGTGGGGTGGGGTGGGGGGGGGTGTCTGTGAGAACCTCACTGCAGCCAACAGCCCAGGACAGTAGCCACCGGTCATTCGGATGGTCTACCTCTGGATCCAAGCTGAGTTCAGAATATTGTTTCGAGTTTTAAAGCCGTGAGGTTTTATTTAACAGGTACAGATGCTATGGAGTCAGAAAAACCATGCAAATGACAGAGGCCATGACCAAACCTCAGCGGAAGCACCCTGTCCAGCACAGAGAAGACGTACAAGGACAGGACTGGTGGGCACTGGGACTGCAGGGTTCTAGACCTACCACTCAGGTGCCTGGATTGGGCAAATCATGTAATTATTGGTCTCTGCTTCTTTCTTTAGAAAAATTGAGCTCCCATCTCTGCTTGCTGTTCATCTAACCACAATACACCACTGCCCACCAGCAAGGTCCAGCCTGCCAGCCAAGCTGAGGATAAATACGCAGCAGACACATTCTGCCCGAGGTGCTTATCACACAGTATCACTGCTGCAAGATCAGGACATTCCAGAGGCTCCCGCAATGTGGTATGAAGGTTACAATGTTCCTTAAAGTGGTGGGAGGTGGCAAGTAGGTTCGAGGAAGAGAGAACGCTTCTACTCTGGGCCCGCAGACACGGGAATGGAGAAACAACACTGGATAGTGATTTTTCAGTGAAGAGAGACTTGTAAGAGAGATACCTCAGATCGGATGAGGGAACCAGAGGACAGGCCCAGGCAATCAATTCTGAGTTACTAAGCTAAGCGGAACAGGAATACATTAATGATGGCTTTGTACCTGTCCACCCCCAAAAGAGTGCAAACGTCTCTTTCTCAATTACATTGTATAATGAGTATACCATACTTCTCATCTGCCCTTGCTGACCTACTCGGAAAGGACAGGTGGCTCTCTAGATGAAAAGTTTGCTGCCAACATCATTTGTGAGCAGACACGTATGGTCCAGTGTAAATTCACAACTGTTGGGCCAGTCAGGAAATGATTTTACTCTAGGCATTAATTTTAATTTCATTAAGTTTGTAGGTCATAGTCCTAGCAACAAAGGTTTGATAATAAAGCTCTTCCCTTTTGATCTTTTCCCAGGCAAACAGAACTGACCAGCCTGAGACCAAAGGTCTAAGTATGAATCAGAAGCAAACCAACAGGGTTTTGTTGCTCCAAGGCCCCCAACACACCAAACATCTCTCCAGCCCTTCCTATTTTCAGAATAGCGGAACAGATCGAGGAGAAGGAGGAATCTTCTGGAAAGGCTCAAGGGAGGTCAGGACACTGCAGAGGCGGACCAGACCAATAGCCGTGCGGCTGGCCGTCCACGTCCGTACCTAGCACACGCTCTCCGAGGCCGCCGAGCTCCAGGTAGGCGTTCTGGAAGGCATCCTTCAGCTCCTCATCCAGGGGCTGCTCTTTGCCGTGCAGGAGGATGGAGCTGCAGCGGTCCAAGATCCTTTCCGGGGCACCCTTCATCACCAACAGGTGTCGGGGCTCAGACGTGTTGGGGTTCTTGTGGATGGACAGCTGTAAAGGATGGTGGAGACGTGAACACTGGTGGGTGCAGGGAGCTCAGCTCACCTACTGCTGGAGAGTGTCAGGACAACCTACCCAGGTCCCGTACTTCTTAACTTTGGTGTCCCACACCTTGTAGCACACTTCGAATGCTACCCGAAAAACCAGAACGGCGATGTCGCCCTAAATCCCTGGCCCGTGTTCCTACAGAAACCTTTCCTGAAGGGAAACTGGGGAAGGACAGCCCGTACGTGGATGCCTCGCCCCCTCCCCACAACCCCTCTCCAAACCTAAATACACCAGAGGGCCCCAACATGTTAGGAGAGGGTTGGTTTTTCCTACCGAAACACAAATTCTATACCTAATTCAGGGTCAAATGTAAAAGCTCACAGAAAGCTGGGAGAATTCATTTTTTGAAGCCATTTAAGCTTGTAACATTTCAAATGGGCCAACAGCTCTCCTTCTGGCTTCTGGCCCTCCCTGCCTGCCCCCTGGGCTGCCTGTGCCACTGCTCGGCCACCTGGTACTTGTTGGTGGAGTTGAAGGGGATCTCCACGATCTTGGCGTATCGCTCTCTCATCTCCTTCACAGAGCCACAGCACAGCTCGATGCATTTCAAGAGCGCGGACTCCGAGGCGTCGCCTGCCACTGCCCGCTGTGAACAGAGAAGTCACCCGTGAGTAAGTCTGCAGTGCACCACTGAACACCGAGAGTTCTGCGGATGTACTCCGAGCTTGTTCGAGGTGGAGGACAGGGCAGGCGAGGGGGAAGCAGTGGTGGCGGCAGGGACCAGCCTCCCTCTGCTCAGACACACCCCAGCCTTCTCCTATCGGCCCTCCTGCCCCACCCCAGTTCCAGCTTCCAGGAGAAGAGGGGTGTCTGAAGGGGTTACCCACCCTTGAGAGGAGCATAACACACTCTTCTAACCTACTTTAGCCTGTTTTTTGTTTGTTTGTTTTATCTTTTAAAAATCTTCCCCTGTTGCAAGGTCTCAAAAGCCAACACTATTCCGAAGGATGTACTCCTGGTTGTGAACCTGAAAATACCAAGCGAGAGTCCAAATATTTGGAGCACCTACAACTTAGAAGAAAATCCCTTCAGTTCCCAGGACTGAGGGCATACGGTTTGTGTCAAGGGCAAAATAGAGGGCTTTAAACATTATTCAACTGTGCAAAATTATCTTGGCCTGAATGGTGTGAATGGAAAGCTATTATTAGCTCCAACAGTCATATAATCAGCTAACATTTTAAGTTAAAGCCCACACTCGAGGTAACACATACTTCTCTTTTGTGTGATATACTGGGACCCACTAAGAACATTTTTAGGTGTAGTCAACTTTTATATAAACACTTGAGAACTCCAACTGCTTTAAGACTGCACAGGCAGATGAAAAGATTAATGCTCACAAACACAGTAGCCCCATTTAATAAGAAAGGTGGCTAGGTTTGTTAAGAAATGTGGAATCAGTGGGATCATTTTTAACAAAGGCCAGTTATTAAAGCACAATAGAGCGGCATGCCTTTTGTTGGCGGGGGGGGGGGGGGGGCTGTGGAGGAGGGACAGTAATAATGCCACTGACTTGGCCCCATCCCCTGAAATAGTCAAATACAGGCCATGCTCCCTCTCTGGCACTTTTAAGTGGGGAAAGATCTAAAACCTATTACATCCTATACTGAAAACCTAGAAGATTTCCACTTTGAGGAAATCCCAGGATAAACAATATCTTCCTCTAATCAACATTAATTCAATGCCAAGAATGCCTCCTTCAAAGGATACAGGGGTCCCATCTTCCTAAGGAGAAGCCCTCTCAGTTCCATCTAAGTACGCCTGCCTGCTCTCGGACAGCCTGGTCTCTACCCAGAACCACCCCCAGCAGCCCTGCTGAGAACAGGAGCCCAGAGGGCCTCCTCACACATCTTCCGCAGCCTCAACAACCCTGTGCAGCTATGACCTTTCCAAGATTGTCTCCACAGGCAGCACAGTGAAACCTCAGTCATTTCGCATTTCACATGAATTCCATGAGCCTGAGCTTATTTTTGCATCATTAGTAAGCAAGCGGAGAACAAATAAGATAAGAGAAATAGCTGGGCTATTTTAAGAAAATAAATGGCTTAAGGGATTTACTGGAATCTACTGTATCCTAATATGCAAATACGATTATCGAGTCACAAAAGCAGCCCTCACTGTCTCTAGGTTAGCAGATATCATACTCAGAGTGGCAAAACTGGGTTTTACTCATTCGGTTTCTCACAGTAAAGACTGCTTCCCACTTCTGATCAGTTCTTAGAGCAGAGTCCCTCTTCTTGAACCTCTGCAGACTGAAGGTAACCCTCAGGGCTTTGGGATCCCCAGACAACACTTCACAAGGAGGGTGTCCCATGAGGAGCAATCCCCTTACAGAACCCAGAGGGCACATGCTTTCTGAAGGAAACACCCAGGTGGTGGTTCTTGTGGGGTACCTACACTCCCACACGGTGGCCTAACAGTAAACAGGAACTCCTGA
This sequence comes from Mustela putorius furo, assembly GCF_011764305.1. NCBI lineage: Eukaryota > Metazoa > Chordata > Mammalia > Carnivora > Mustelidae > Mustela > Mustela putorius. The sequence goes on from NW_025421424.1 coordinate 5,477,287, forward strand.
GCATACCTTAAGGATAGGTAGATTTTCCTGGTTTGCCTGAAACACCGCCCTGTTACAGAGACCCGCAATTCTGGACAAAGCGAGCCAGGTGGCTGAACTCTTGTCAAATGAGACACCTGGCCGGGGCAGGAAAAAAAACAAAAAGAAAAATAATGCATTACCTTTGTGTTAACATCCCATAAAAAGGTAAATGTTTCATCTCATTTCCCAACTAATGAAACTAGTCAGGTTTCAGGGCAAAGTCAAGAGAAATCTCAAACCCATTCCCTTAACTCCTTACCAAATGATAAAAAACAAAAACAAGAACTTAAAAAAAAAAAAAAAAAAGCCACATGAAGTGAGGCTATGGTGTGGGGTGGGCCTGGGCCTTACTTACCACTCTGATTCTCTGTCGTGTCGGCTTCATGGATTTGATTGTCGAACCACATGTGGGCCACTGTCATCCGGTTCTGAGTCAGAGTTCCAGTTTTATCCGAGCAGATGGTAGATGTGGACCCCAAGGTCTCCACGGCTTCTAAGTTCTTCACTAAGCAGTTTTTCCTTGCCATGCGTTTGGCAGTAAGGGTCAGACATACCTAAAAACCATTAGGAACCAGATTATTTCAATCTCAACAAGAATGGAATTCTATAGAAACTGTGGGTACTTCCTAATATGGAAGATGCTGGTCTAAAATTAAACCTCTCTGGCCATCCTCTGAAGTCTGAATAATAATGGGAACATGTATAGAGGGCTCCCCTCTTCCCATAAAGCAACAGATTAAGAAAAGTGAAAATAGCCAGGATTTACTGAATTATAGTGCCCCTGCTCACCCCCTAATTGTCCTCCTTTGTTTTACTGCTGTGGATCATGTGATCAAGTAAGATCAAGATTTAGACCTATTTAGGCTTTGGGGTTACTATCTTCCACGTAAGAAACACCCCACGCCTCCCTGCTATCTAACCCTACCACGCACAAGCACGTGGTGATCAACCCCGAATCGGCGGCCGCTTGGGGGGAGGGGGCGGTTCTCAGGTGTCAGCTGATGGAAGAGGGTGCGCGGTTTTCCCGGAGCTGCTTACCGTGACAGTGGCCAGCAGACCTTCGGGCACGTTGGCTACGATGATGCCGATGAGAAAGAGGACGGCCTCGAGCCAGGTGTACTCAAGGATAAGAGAAAGGATGAAGAAGGACACACCTAGGAACACGGCCACACCCGTGATGATGTGGATAAAATGCTCAATTTCAGCAGCAATGGGAGTCTGTCCTCCTTCCAGCCCGGAAGCAAGTGTGGCAATTCTTCCCATCACGGTGCGATCCCCGGTGTACACGACAATGCCACACGCGGTGCCTTAAAAAAGGAGGGAGGGGGAATTGTACCATGTTTCATCACAGAAGTCACAGCTTTTGGACGATTACCTGTCGCAGTTAAAAGAGACAAAACTACACGTTTCTAAGGGCCAGCTCTTTGGTGGGTTAATGCAAATGCAGTTTCACACCACGGAGACTCTGGCGAAGGGCATTATATCCAGGAGCAGGACAGCAGCTCCCAAGGCCACTGCCAGGTTAGCACGCCCAACGGTAGAGGCGTGTGGGAGGTGGGGGGTGAGGACAGCCGGCCAACCAGCCCCCAGGCTTCCAGAGCCTTCCTGCCAATGACTGAACCGCATCTGCTGTGCTTGACCACAGCAGTCAGACAAGAGGCCAACAAAACCAGAACAGGAATTGCGTTTCTGGTTTTTGTTGTTGTTATTAATGCCCAAGATAAACAGCACGCTGTGAACACAACAGCGCCTTAAAATGGTCTGTCTACCTTCCACACAGTTGGTTGAAAAGAAGGCAATGTTCCTCGTTTCCAGGGGGTTTTCATTTGTGAAGTCTGGAGACCTAGTCTGGGGCTCTGATTCACCAGTGAGTGAGGAGTTGTCCACCTGTCCGTGAGACAAGTAAGAGGGCTGTGTGAACACACGCCGGGCCGCCCTGCGCACTCCGCCTGAGCCCTGGGGACCCCGCTGAACCCACCTTGCAGCCGTTGGCAGAGATGATTCTGAGGTCAGCAGGAATTCGGTCCCCTCCTTTCACTTCCACCAGATCCCCAACTACAACTTCCTCCGCGTTAATGCTCATTTTTTCACCATTTCGAATCACCAGGGCTTGCTTTGGGAGAGAACAGTTTACACTATTCAATCCGAGAAAAGAGGCTGCCAACAAGGGCTGGACAGTGTTGAAACAAGAAAGCCAAACTCCAAAGGGATCTCTAATATGAATTATACAAGTACACGACCAGGAGATTATTGATCTATTTATACAAGTTACAAAAGCTTGTTGGGTTATCTGCAAGGTGGCCCTCCTGTTCCCATCAGCTCAGAAACCTTAGCTCCACACTAGCTCTCATCCCCAGGGGCCTCAATGCAGAGGGCAAAGCAATCGGTACCTGGGGGACCATGTTTTTGAAGGATTCCATGATCTTGGAACTTTTAGCTTCTTGATAGTAGGAGAAACAACCAGTTATGATGACGACAGCTGATAGTACCACACCAAGATAAAGCTGGAAGGGAACAAACAAGTTAGAGCCGCAGGCTTGTAGGAAGGAGCTGGGACCATTCACTTTTGGCCAAATAAAAACCAAATTTTGAACAGGCCAAGGCTTCAGAAACAAATACAGAGCTCGTGTCTTCAGATTTATCTTCCTAGAGACTGAGTACAGGCAGGTCAGAAACGGGAGTCCCAGAGACACTTGGTTATGACACCTTGACCTACTTTTGAAATGTTTCAGTTTCTCCCACCTTATTAAAATAAAGATCTTTTGAGGTGCCTGGATGGCTCAGTAGGTTAAGCCTCTGCCTTCGGCTCAGGTCATGATCTCAGGGTCCTGGATCAAGTCCGACGTTGGGCTCTCTGCTCAGCAGGGAGCCTGCACCCGCCCTCACCTGCTTGCCTCTCTGCCTACTTGTGATCTCTGTCAAATAAATAAACAAGTAAAAAAAAGAAAAAAAAACCAATATAAATAAAATAAAGATCTTTTCAAAACAACTTGTGACATCCGAAGAGGGGCTACCAAACGCTTCAGGATGTGCGTTACGGGCCAACAATAAAAACCGTGCTCTGCGGTGTGCATGGCAGCTGGCCCTGGGCCAAGACCTACAGAGAGCTGTCTGTTCACTGCAGCCACATGTGCAGTGATGTCCAGCTTGGAAGAGCATCTAGAAGTGGGAGATGGAGAGACAAACTGGAAACGAAGAAGAAAGAATGGATGGGCCTTGAAGGCCATAGTTGCTAACACTGCTTTCCCTCGTGTTTGTTTGCTTCTAAAGACTTCTGTGAGAGAGGGAGAGAATCCTAAGCAGACTCCTTGCTGAACATGGATCCCAGTACATGATCTCATGGCCCTGAGATCATGACTTAAGTGGAAATCAGGAGTCGGGTGGATGCTCAACCAACTGAGCCACCCAGGTGGCCCTCTCCCTCCTGTTTAAGATGATCAGCTAACCAGTGGTAACCAGTGGAAAACAAGGGAGTGGCAAGGAGGAGAAGGATACCTCATGCGCACTTAGTAATCTAAATGAGGAGCTACAGAACTCACGTTATCATTTTGAAGTTCCTCTTCCGTGGCAGCCAGGATGCCGTAAGCTAAGAAACAAAGAATTGCTCCGATCCACAGTAACATCGAGAAACCCCCAAAGAGCTGCCGACAGAACTTGACCCATTCGGGAGTGGTGGGAGGTGGGGTGAGAGCATTGGGGCCATCTCGAGCCAGGATCTCTGCAGCTCGAGCAGTTGTCAAGCCCTGAGAAGCAGAGGAATGGAAGTTAGACACACTGCCCCAGAACGTACAAGCGCATTTATCTACCTGGTAGCTTGAGAGCCCCAGTAGTGGGTTTGGGAAGAAACAAAACCCCCCAAGCTAGAGAACCTAAAAACCTGGCAAGTTTTGATAAGGACCCTCTCCTGGTCCAGGCACACAGCTGTCCAAACTTCCTGAAGATCCTACAATACCCAGACTCATTTTACATTGATCCATGGATAGATCTGCATTCAGTCTGATCTAAGTTAGGTAAGGGACACAGGCCAAATGGTATTTTTACCAAAAAGATACAGCAGTGTTAACTCATTGATTCAGTTTTGCAAATTAAGAGCTTTGAGTTCTTTTGCATACTCAATCTGTCAGGGACGGGAAGAAAGAAACCCTCTGTAAGCATCAAAAAAAGAGAAAAACCTTCTCTGTAGGAATCCAACCTGTGAATGGTTTAATAGCTAAGTTTTCAGTATAGAAGTCTATCCTGTGAATGGGAACTACAAGGACGTCTGGCTGGGAGGGTTCACACAGGTGCACATTCCAGCCCACCCCCAGGAACCTGCCAGCTTCAAAGTATTCACTGAAAAAAATCTCACTGTACTAAAGCCTCGTGCTGCTCTAAATGGGCCTTAAAACCAAGATACGTGGATGGCACACAGTAGATACAAGGCTCCTATGACAAGGGGAAGAAAATGCGATTACTTTCGTATTATCAAAATACCCAAGTGGGGTGGGGTGGGGGGGAGAAGACAAAACCTATGTCTGCCCAAAGTATCTATTAATAAAGAATTCATATTCATGATATTTTAAATATTGGGAGTTACCTAGGGAGTATGAAGAACAGGGAGATGAAAGCCAGGCAGTTAAGAGAAAGTGAGACTTGGCTGGGACCCTCCCTCAAGTTCCTGGTGGAACCCCAGGGCAGAGTAACGGACACCCACCATCCAAGCGCTCCGTGCGTGCCGGGCACGGAGGTCGGGGCTACCCTCACTCTCCTGAGGCCCCCTTCCCAGGCGTCACTACAAGGGAGAACACGTGCTCAGCCGCCCAACAGTGAGCAGCAGCTCTGTCTGGGAGTCAGGCCTCCCCTCCGAGCGCAGGACACCCATGCCAGCAGCGCCGCTGACAACTTCTTGAGGATGTGTTGAAATAATGGGGGCACGGTGGCTGGCACCCATGTGAGTCCCCAGAGTTTTTACATTTTGCACAGAAATAACAAACTGCACCCTTCCCTGACTGTTTACTTTTATGTCATTCGTGCGGCAAATTTAATACCAGGTAACAAGGACCCCCAACACAGGCTTTGCGGAAAGATTACTTTCAATGGGGTAAAAAGACAAGTTTTGGATGAATACTAGAATAACCAAGGTTCTGGAGCAATGGAGCTAGATGGCAAAAGTGCAAAAACTGAAGTGCTGAAGATTCATCTCACTCAAACATTCAACTTCATGTCACGAACGCGGAAGAACAGAGACAAAGATCTCTAATCGAAAGGTCAGGGAAGGAGCGCCGCTGTGGAGCCACTCCATTTCAAATCCAGATGCTTCCCCTGGTTAGATCTCACCTGTTATAAAACGGGGACAATAATGTCCACTTTCAAAGTGTCAGGAGCCAAGAAAATACTAAAGAAGAATCCAAAAGCCGGAGCTTCACCTGAGGCACAAGGGATACTCAGAGGGCGCCTGTTGCCCTCCTCCTCCCAGAGGCTCCAGGCTTAGGTCTGTGACATGGGAGAGAGGCCCCAGGGAATGATCCCATAAAAGCGAGACAGGACAACATACTCGACTCAGGTCTGTTCCGTATTTGCGATGAAGTTCGTCAAGGCTAAGTTTATGGTCATCCTAAGGGGAAACAGAAAATGAAAGAATTAAACACTGTTCCACGAAAAAAAAAAAAGGTCGGAGGAAAGCATTAATGTCACTCTTGGCAGGTACTGACTCAGCTCAGCTAACAGGCTTTCCTTCCCTTGCAATGCGGGAGACCTCTCACCGATCCCAGTGGCTCAGCAGCCGCACAGCCCCGTGCTGAGAGCCCACCCTGGAGGATGGTGGAAGCTGTGGGACAAGCCCCCTGCGACCCTCCTCGGCTTCAGGAAGGCCCAGGAGTCTCGGCACTGGACGGAAACCTCGCCGGCCTTCTCGATGACCAGCATGTTCTAGACAGGCTGTGTCGGCGGAAGCCTCCACAAGCTGGAGGGGCTCGAGGTCTCCCCTCTATCTGCTATCATCCAGAAACAGAGAAAAGTGGAGGCCCCCCTGATATCAACCACAGTTCCTTCTGTGGACCTTTGGTTATGCCAGGGCGGTGGATAACCTTCCCAATGCTCCAACAGCCTGGAAAGTGAAAATTTTCCATATTGACCTCTATGGCTTGGTAAGGTCTGTAGAAACAACCACAGTAATGGCTTCACTTTTCAAATAAAGCCTCTGACTGAAGGATTCAGGGGGCGGTGGGGGGGAGGGGGTGGATATCGAACACCCAACAGATAGGATTCAATTAACTTACAAGGAAAACAGAAAGCAACCTGCCTCCTAATACTCACCATAGAAACTTCTTTCTTCAGTTCATCCATATCCCGCTCTTTCTTGGCCTTCTTCTTGTCGCCATGCTCTGAAACGGCTGCGGGTTCATATTTATCACGTCCGACCTACAGGAGATGTGGGAGAGGTGAGGCTGTGTATGATGAACACACGGGAGATTCTGGAGCAGGGGATTTCAACAGGTTTTAGGACGGCCAACAAGACAGTACTCGTGGAAACGCACGGGAATGTAGGTGCACAAACCACAAACTAAACAAGAGCGACTACGATTTAAGTACTGCGCATGCACGACACACCTTCTGCGCCCAAGGGCATTAAGACCAGGGGAGAAGTCACGGGAGCCAACAGAAGGGTCCCGCCAGGTACTTCCATTTGTGGTGAACAGGGAGAGGGTGGTGCAGCCGAAATCTCTGCACCTCCCCCTTCCATCCACCCCACTGAAAGAATGTAACCATCTTGACATTAGTAACTGGGGTGCTGATGCCTCTGCGTTCTGAACCAGCCAAGTTCAAGGTAGACTCCTGCTCTCTATCCTCAGGTGAGTCCCTGACTCTCAGGCTTCTGCTTTTTCCTCCCCAGCATGGAGAGAATCACTGTGCCTACCTCCACGTAGCGTTTTCTGGGAGAACCAATTAAACAAAACCCTTAGATGCAAGTCACTTTTATCATTATGTTTAAATTCTCAGCTTTGCCAAGAAGCCATTAAAGATCCAATTTAATTATTTTAGGCCTTACATAAGAATAGTGACCTGTTCATCTTTTCTTATATATATAAAAAGAAGTTAGCCTAAGAATACTTAAAGTTATTTAAATAAAAAAAAGAGAGAGAGAGAGAGAAAAAAAAAGTCCTCTCCCCAGTCTACATCCTGAAAATAAAGCCCCCAAAGGAAAAGTCCCTGGAAATGTTTTGACATAAGCAGGGTGGAGGAAAGCATGTGCATTATCACACAATTCACAGGATCCACCTACGCCCTCGTGAAAACTGGAACAATTTTTAGAGAAAATGGTGATTCTATAGTTTAAATTTAGAGTGTTCCACATACCCCTCCCCCCCACTCCGTTTAAAATGCTGGAGCTTATCTAGACAAAGCCTGAACTTGGTGCTTCAGAGCTTGGTCAGCCCAGAAGAGGCCTTCTCTCCAGACACCCCCACTCCACAAACTGCCTCCCGTAACTGTCACCTTAGAGGGAGCAGGGGAAGGAGAGAGCATCATTTTTCTTAAAATGGATGCTCTGTCGTGCTACTGCTGCATTATCTTATAGCTCTCCCTTACTCACTTCCAACTAGCAGAAGTACACTGCTAGCTATGAAAGCAATTAATTGAGAACCTGTGTCCAGATCAAAATTTTACTGTGCTTATAAAAAAAAAAAAAAAGAAAACAACAACAAAAAGGACACAGGTGTATCTCAGTCACAGCCAAGACGGCTGCAAATAAAATACAACACTCACTTGACTTTGGAAAACAACCTCTCTTAAGACTCTAAAAAGAAATCCTGCCCCAAATGAGTTGGTGCGGCCCACAAGCAGAGACATTTTTATTATTCATGCTGTTCAACTCCTGTGGTTCCTTCTGCAGTGTTCCTTGACTAACTTCTCCCACCAGAGTGGAGTTCTTTTGTTTCTATCTTATCTGTTAAGAATGAAGCAGGTCTAAAGATAGTCAACATTCTTGAAATTCTCTCCACTGTGGAGCAACCACATTTGTAAGTGCCTCTTTGCAGAGAGCCCTCCGTGCCAGTGTTAAAATGGAAAATAATCACACACTGAAAGCAAACACACAAATAAAACAGAAAGAAAGGACAGGGCTTCCACCAGACAAGAACCACAGTCTGAAGTGGATTTCTTTCCCGTATTTAATGGGAAAGCACATCACTTAAAAATCGTTTTAAAGGCATTGACTAGGGAATCTCTAAAAGACTATGTGGTCAGTTTGTATTGACTTTTAAAACAGAGTTCACAATTTCTCTTTTAAGCAAGATATCATTAATTCAAGTTCAATTTAAATATGTGAAAACCAGATTTAAAAAATCCCTCTGCCTCACCCCCTATATGCTTGATGCTCAGACTTTCAGTATTTTCCACTCCAAAAAAGGGGGAGAGAATGATTAAGAGCGAGAGGCCCTGGACAGGTTCCAAAGTTGTATCCCCGTTTACAGAAAAGGATCCTGCCTGCAGACTCCGTTATCAGTGGTTAAGTTGGCTGGGAGTTTGACTTCCTAATAGCTCGCATCCTCCCTCATCAATTCATGCTATATAAGGCCGAGTTTTAAATGAGGACATCTGTGAGAGAGACATGGCAAGTATTAATATGTGGAATTTCTCCTCCTTTAAGATCTTGATTTTCTCAATGGGCAATGTTTGTCCAGAAGACCAGACGTCATTTACAATTCAGTTCTTCCCTACAAGTAAAACAATGAGTTAATATCTGCTTATTGTGACAGAAACGAATTATTTCTTAAGTCTCCATTAAGACTCAATTATCATGGATTTGAAGCAGAAAAATATGTGTGTTTATGTGTTTGGGGTAGAGGGAGTGTAGGGTAGGATGGGGAACAATGCTAAAAACTGGGTGAGACAGCATTTTCTTTATTATTTCCTTTAAAAACATTTGGGAAAAATGAGAGAAACATGGTTTCCCCAATTGACTACAAGAGCCTTTCCTGCAGGTTCTGAGCAGTGGGCACACATTCTTACTTCTTCAATTAAAAAACTCAGATCACTTCTCCTACACCCACCATGCTCCCTGCAATGGCACCCCCCCCACACACACCCCAAGGTCTCTGAGGGAGGATACAATGGGAAGCTCAAGGTTCCCATGAGGCCCCACATCAATGGGACACTGACTAGTGAAAAAATGATGAAGTGAGTTAGGTTCTGGTTTGTGTGTGTGTGTTTTTCCATTGCTAATTTAGGAAGCAGGAGGTCACAAGGAGGGCAGGGGCGTGCCCAGTGTGACACGGCTGAAAATGGGTCCTTACTTCATCCTGTGCTTCCCAGGGATTCCATTCTCCCAAAGATGCCCTAAGGACTTCTGCTACTGTTGGATCTGGGCAGTGGGAAAAGGTACCCAGGACATGGGAAGAGAAAACTCCCGACAAGAGAAACCAAGGTGAACACAAGTAATGAGGTTCACTCATGTAAAAACACGGACCACCCCCTAGATGTGCTCCTTTGTCTCTGTCAGTAACAAAAAGCCTAAAGAGGGGACCCGTCCTACCACAGCAACAGATGGCCCTGGGGGCAGCAGGGAGTTCCATGAGCTTCAGACTTCTAGAACTGCTGAAGCTGCCTCCGGGCTACTGGGAAGCTCTGGACATCCATGCCCTTTTAGCTGGCATGGCTGTCATGGTTGAGGTAAGTCGTCCCCCCCCCCCCCACCGCCATCCTGGATGGCTGCGGGACCCTCAACAGTCAGCCTCAGCTGCCTGTCCCTCCGGAGGGCAGTAACATTTGGTGTGATGACTGAAGAGTCTAGAAGGCATTCTGACCGTCTGATTCATCAAGGGGCTGCTGTCAAGCCTGAAAACAAAACACCTAAAACCCAAGCCTACACACAAACTAATAAAGCTTTCGACCAGCAAGAGGGGCCAGAAGGGGCGCTATGCCTTCCTTCACGTGGGGGGGAAGGGGGGGGCATGGGCTCTTCCCATCTTCCCAGGATCGTGCATGATTAAATCATGCTCAAACACAACGGTGTACTTAGAGGTACTCTGCAAGCACAGGACCATGGTTATTACAGAACTGGGTTTTAATTAACATATAAATTACTGCCATTCCTCACCTCCTATGAAAACCCCTTTCAACCTTAAAAAAACAACCCATTCGGGGTATTTTTTAAAATCTCATCAGTTAAAACTTAAAGTATCAGAAATGATCAAGCCCAGTTCATTACAACCCTCAGTTGTGCCTAAATGACTAAGTGGTTTAGTTTACGTGCAAGGAATTTTCTAGCTGGGGACCCAGGGCTCCGAGGTGGCCGTGGCTGGGGTTGAGGGAGGACACACACAGCCTGAATACTGCAGCTGCTCTGTGCCTGGAGCAGCATTTAGGGCAGTTAAAGAATGAATTGCCTTCTTCTGCAGGAGGTGACCCAGGGGACCACCACGCCACGCCTTCATATTCCTCGTCACTCACCTGAACATGCAGCAGGCTGGAGAAGGTCATGAAGCAAAGTCAGAGCAATGGGTCCCTTCAGGAGACCAGCTCAGGACCCCCATACTTGGACTACAGCCCACCCAGCTGGGCGTGGGGGAGAACCCAGCTCCAGCTCTAGCCAGCAGGCTCCCTCAGCCGCCCAAACAAACTAGGCATAACCTTCCTCCCCAGTTTCTTAAGGAAATTCTTAAGGAGCTTGCCGGCCCGCCAGCCCTGCAACAGTGTACACCCATAATCAAAAAAATATTGTAGAATGTCTAAACGATCTATATACTTTAGATTTACTCTTAGATTTACCTCTTTTAAAATTCTTAGTTCTAATATTCTTAGTTCCTTCAGTGATTGAAAAGAAAACAAAACAAAACCCAAGACTTTTTTCTCTGGGGTTAATTAACTCAGTTAACCTCCATCATTAGGCACTGGGTTATGAAGAGTTAAAACTTTCTGCCTGTTCCTTCTATCCGCTGCCCACCTCACCCCTTTTCCCATTTTACAGAGCACTCTTTGGCTAGTGCTACTCAAAAGATGCTGTCAGTTTGAGAGACAAGGATTACTAGCTGGCACCAGTGGTCCAAGGGGACTGAATAAATTCCCAGTCATCATTCCTCAGTTGGTACACGAAGCGTAGGGTACGAAGTAAACCAGCTGGCAGGCTGAAGAGGACAAAGGCAGCACAAGGCTCCAGACACAGGTCACCCGAACTGAAACAATAAAACCAATATGGCCCCACGGAAGGGTCATGTGGAAGATGTTAAGAAAAACAGAAAAGGGTATCGCCCCAAAGTGCCCAAGGGCCCTGGCCACGATGACAGCTGGAAAGATAAATCCGACACCAAGACCCACTGATCCCCACAACTGGCACTCTCCACTTTCTCCCCAACAAGACAAGCCCCAAAGACAAAGCACCAGCCACCACGAACCAAGGCTTTGGGTCACTACTAGAAAACACTGAACAGTTGTTACTCAGTAGAGTTTGGATAAAACCAGATTCAGAGATAATTAATGTTCAGATATAATTCATTGTAGAGTCACAAAGGAAGTAAGGAATGAGGTGTACTGGCCCCAATTCCCAAGGCTCAGGATGCAAATGAAACCCGAGAGAAAAACTGCAGGGCGGGTGGATGGATGGGGGCTCTCTTCTCGTTGATCAAATTTGCTACCCAAACATCAGTCAAATAAATGTGAAGAACTTCTTGTGGATTCCTGACAACAGATTTCAGCACAACTAATGAGGTGAGTCATATGCAAAGAACAGTCTCTCTGAGATTCCAGCCAAAGAATACACTTCCTCTCATACACTCAATTCATAGCAACGTGAGAAAGTTCAAACCTGACTTGGTTAGGTCTCCTCTTCCAAAAATACAGAAACGAAGGAGAGCGTAAAAATAAAATAAAATAAAATAAAAATTAAAAAAAAATAGCCAGTGGGTTTTCAAATTCTCTTTGCTTCGCATTATCGCTTACTGGCCATGTATTTTCAGAGTAACCCAGAACTGGACAGCTCTGGCAGGGATGGGGAAACATTCTGCCCAGCGTCATGCTGTCCAAACGCAGCTACTCTGATTACTGTGAGCCCATCTGATCTGACACTCGTGTTTCTTCTTCTGGCCTGCTAGCTGGCAGAGAGCCCTGGGCAGCTAGAAGGCACCGTAGCACAAATGTTCACACTCCCTTCCCATCACAGAGGGTTGAAAAAGCAAGCCCTCCCACCCACCCCCCTTTTTTCTTTCAAGCCTTACAAAGACTTAAAAAAAAAAAAAAAAGTCAAGTTCCTTGCTTGAAAAGTGAAAGTAGACGAAAGCTCTAAGATGCTGTTAAATTAGGAGGTCAGCAATGTCAAGGGATACTTCCACTTGGCTTTCCTTTGGAGGGTAATTAATAGTAGTTCCTATTATCTTCCATCCTTAATATGTTTTTCAGGTGAAAGAAAAATTCTTGTCTGGCTTTGGAGGCCTTAAGACTAACCGATGAACAGGAAACCTATAGTTTATAAAGATCTGATCTTCTCTCCATGCCAAATCCTTGGTAAGCCTGACCATAGCTGTGATATGTGCCTACACTGCACTCACTTTGGACAGAACAGAGATGACTGCATTCCGTCCTGGGGGCCAGGAGCCTACTTAAAGGGTCAGCTGAAAACCTGAAGCTTGAGAGCTTTAAAAAAAAGAAAAAATTATATATATATATATTTTGTTTTGTTTTTACCTTTTCGTTTTTAAATGAACAAACTGATTTTTCTTACTTTTGCCTACAAAATCCTTCAAACAGTTAAAGCCTTTATCTAATTGCTAAGTTTGGATTATCTTTAAGACAACACAGCCTGATTTTGAACAGAAAGTCACTTAACTGTTAATTTGTTGCTAAAATAATCAGGAAACAAGGACTTGGAAAAGTTCTGGAATGGAGCATGTTTGGGTACCAAGTCTATTGTGCTTTCTAATTCTGGGTTCACTTTTTACTTTTAAATGTAACTTAGTGGTAACACTTCCAGAAGTTTACAAGAAGCTGGGTGGGGGTGGGGAGGAATGTCACCCTCTATACCAAATTGTACACCTTTCTTCAGTTTTAGCTCTCATCTGAATGCACATTTACTGAATTTTTTAACCCCCCTGCCGGGAGGTTGCAGGGGTTAGCCTCCTCTCAGCCTCCTCATTGACAATGCAGACCTCCCCCTTCCTTACCCTCCCACCCAAAGGTGAGTCACTAGAGTGTTACAAACTTACTGGCAGAGAACACTACAAATTAACAAACAGTAAGTTACCAAAAGAGGATACACCCTCAGAACAGGGTACAGAAAGAACCCTGAGCCGTGAACTGTCACACTCACACACTGAACACTTCAGAGACAAAAAGAGTGTGATGCAACCTGGGCACTCTGGTCCCAGCCCTCTGGTCCGCCCCTACCCCCCCCCCCAGCTGGTCAACAGTTCCTCCTGTAACTGCTCTCCACCTGCTCCAGGCCAGGCCTGGGCAACTTTCCACTCTGAGGACTCTGCCTTCCGAGGTTTCCAGTCTAAAGTACTCGCTTTATAGCGGCCAGAGGGGATTTAGTCACACTTTCAAGTTGAGCTCCCAAAGGGCAGCTGATAATGTCACCATAGGATTTCTGCTGACATGTGTATCCCTTGTGCAACCTTCACCTGAAATCTTTTTTCCCCCGGCTCCTCTTGAAATCACCACCCATAAGCTAGGATTTATTTTCCAGGTAACTAAGTTAATATTCAAACAATGGGGAACCACACGGAAGGACCTGGTGACATCCCTCCCACCCCCAGCTTCTGTAAACTTGAGAAAAGAGAAAGGTTTTTTTGTGTACCTTTTGGTGAGCTAGTTGTGGGTGGCAGGCCTGACTGTGGCATTAGGCCAAGTCACTGGCAACAACACCCAATATGAAAAAAAGGGATAAAATCCTATTTCATCCAGGAATGATTCAGCAGGAGCTGAATCTTTCATTTTCTTACCGAGAGCTTAGGAACTAGATTTTTAAGGAGAAATAAAATCACCTGAAATACCATCAAAACTCAGGCCTCCAAAGCAGTGGGAAGAGGAGGGGAAGAAATTAACAATGACCTTAAAAATTAGCTGCCAGCACAGGCTTCCTGGTTAACCAATTATCATGAGGGCTTTAGTCACCACTCCACCCACATTTTAATCCCCATGTGGAAAAATCCCAACATTTCAGCATAAAATATCCTTCTGAACATTGGACTATCTATCACGGTAAGTCACTGGGGACAGAAGGGGTGACTTTATCTCAGGAGAATCACCAACAAACACACATCTCCCCCCCTATTTAATATTCAATTTACCAGAGTCCCCCAAAATGCTTACTATGACCCAGCAGATAAGGAGCCTATCATCCTGGGAACCAGCTGTAATTCATTTTTGTGTTTGCAGCCACTTCCTTTTTATACTAAGATCCCTAAGACATCCTGAGTTCAGAACCTCCACAACCCAGGTGTGCGGATCACCACTGTTGTGCATGGGTTCGGTTATCAGAGACAGATAACAGTGGCTAGAACTTAGTTATTCAAACAGCTCTTAGGGACATTAATTCAATTATCACAAATACCCCACTTTCATCTGAATGAAGAACAACACTGGAGTTCTGCATATAAGGCAACGTTAAGTGGGTGAGTGTTCAGGCTGGGGAGGCCACAGGCTGTTCAGGAATCAGGCAGGCTGGTGTGTCACTAACCAACCATTTGACCTTGAACAAGTCACTTCACCTTCCTAGGCCTTGAGTACATATCCCCAGTCACTACACCTCCCCCCGCCTCCAAGCAGGAATGTCCAGCTCAGGATATCAACTCTTCTCTTTTTTTGAGGGAGGGGAGATAAATGGGTGAGCTTAAAAGGTCTTGTTTATGGGAATGACCTAGGGTTTGTCAGTGTGGCCTCGGACCACTAACCCACTTTTATATCGTGGGGAGTATGCTGGCTGGTTCTCAGCTCTTTGCCTCCAGCTTTGTAACCAGGGCCAGCCTTCCACATTCTGTGCTTTTAAAAGATACTGGTGGTACCTGCCATTTCTCCCTACCCTCCCTATCAGGTTCAAGGCTTTCTAATCACCTTCCTTCAACACCCAAAATTAAGAATCCCCAAAGAACACACCGGGCCTCTTCCCCCACCACTCCCGCCACCCTGCGGAGCCCTGAAAATCTCCAAAGACCTACTAGATGCCCGCATCCTGCAAGCCCTGGAGATAACGGAGCGCCTGTCCTCCTGCCCGTGTTCTCACGACCTGGTCATTTTCTACCATTAATTGATACTTTGTGGGGGGCGGTTATCTTGTATAAACTTTTCTCAACTTGACTTTGGCTCCGTTAGGGTCTGATACTCGGTCTTTTGCGGTGGCTACAGGTTATCGCAGCTACGAGGCACAGAGACACAGAAACGAGCTGTGGCTCTGGTCTCGCCAGAGCTTCGTGGATTCTCCGCCCCTGCCCCGGAGACCCCCTGGTTCCTTCGGGAGCCGCTCTCTCCCTCGGGTCTGCGCTCCTACCACCTCGTCCCGCCCGCCGCCGGCAGTCCTTTTTCGGGTTTATTATACCCAAAGGCCCTGAAGAGCCAGCCAGTCCTCCTTCCAGGCTCATCCCTCAAAAAATAAAACAAAACTCTACACACCCCTACCCACCAGGGAAATGACCACTCCAGCGGCCCCAGGGCGCATCCAGTGTTTATGGAAAGCGGCCCATTAAAGCTCTCAAAAGTATACCTTAAAGGCCATCTTAGGGCGGTGAAGACACACCCTTTCTGGCACCAGCCAGCACGACCAGCTCCGCAGTGAAGGGAAGCCAGTTTTTGTTGTTTTTTCCCCCCTCTTTGGGGAGGGCGGCCGCCTCTCCGGGTAACTGGCTAAGCCCCAGCGCCACCGAGAGTGGGAGCCTCACCCCCTCAGGGCCGCCCCCGCGTCGGAAGCCCCAGCGGGCGCCGGGACCCGGGCCGCGGTGGGAAGGCAGCCCGGGAGGGGCCCCGGCGGCGCGCCCCAGGGGAAGGGGAGGAGCACGCCTTTCCTCCGGGCACTGAGGGCGGAAGGAAAAGGGAAGGCAAGAGACGGGAGGTGAGGGCGGGCGGGGGGAGGGGAGGGGAGGGGAGCCGGCTCCGGGGATGCCGCGGCCGCCAGCTCCTTCCCGGGGCGGCCCCGCGCCGTCCGCCCTCCTCCTACTCCGGGCCCCGCGGCTCCCGAGCGCCGCCTCCAGGAGCCCCCGGCCCGCAGCGCGCTGGGACCCGGGGGTCCGCGGCCAGCCCCGCGCCGCCGCCCGCCCGCCGTCCCCCCGGCGCTCCCTCCCCCCGCCCGCCCTCCCGGCCCCCATTGCTGCGCTCCCTCCGTTTCCAGAGTGCGTCGTCTTTTAAGCCCGGCCGCCCTGCCTGCCCGTTCCACGCCGCGCCGCTTCCTCCTCCGCCGCCTCCTGCTGCGGCGGGCGCCCTCCAGACTTCTTCTTCCTCCTCCTCCCTCCCGGCGCCCCCTCGCCGGACGGGCCGCACACTCACCCCTTTCCCCATGGTGGCGGAGGTCTGTGCGCGCCGCCGGGTCCTGTCGCTGGAGAATCAGAGAGGAAAGAAGAGAGCAGCTCCCGGCCGAGCTAGCACGGCCGGGGGAGCGGAGAGGAGGGAGCTAGGGCTGCCGCGGGGCGGGAGGGAGGGAGACCGGCCGGCGGCTCGGGCCGATGCCGCCGCTGGGGCTGCTACCGCTGCTGCTGCCACGTGTCCGCCTCCTCCCGCCGCTGCTCCGCGCTCCAGACCCCGCCGCAGCTCAAGCCCGCGCCTCCTCCTCACTTCCTAAAATATGCAACCTGCGTGTTTGCCCCGCCCACGCCGCAGCACGTCACCGTTACCGGAGCAACCTGACACCGGCCGCCGGCCTGGCTCCGCCCCCGCCCCAGGCTCCGCCCCCGGGCCCGGGCAGGCTGGCTGCCGCCCTTCCGGGCTCCAGGCAGGAGGGCGCCGGGACCCGGGGCGCGCGTGCCCAAGTCCCGGGAGGCCGCGGTCGCGCCACTGCGGGGCGCGCTGGCTGGCTGGGCCGCAGGGATTCTGCGGCCGTGCGGCTGCCGCGCCCCTCCTCTGGCCGTCCTGCGTGACACCGGCCTGCTTTGCAGGACACGCGAGGTCCGCAGTGGGTGCGGGTACGCTTTCGGAACTGGCTCCCGGAACCCCCGCGGGCCGTGGAATGAAACCGCAGAGGGGCCTTTGCAGTGTTTTAGGGAGCTCTTGTGGGATTAAGGATCGAGTCGGGGTGGGGGTGGGGGATAGGGTGAGATTGCACCCGGCGCCCGCCTGAGGGACTCCGCCTCCCTCGCGGTCCAAGCCCAGCGCCCACCTGCAGATGGCCTGCCCAGTTTCTCGCTGCCCCCCCAAATGCCTCCTTTGCTCTGGGACTCGCGTGATCCACTTCCCACTCGGCCCCAGGAAGAATGGGTCTGGGCTGGCCTTGCCAAAGGGTCCCAAGCGCCCTCCCCCTGCCTCTCTTCTTGACCCTACTGACCGCCCAAAGGGCTTCCAGTGAAGTTTTTCACTATATTGTGTGAAAGAAAGCCGTTTGCCGTTTTGGGGGATTCGGTTTTTAGGGAAGAAACAAGAAGCCCAAAGGAATGCTTGTCTTTAGCAAACGGGGCTGTTTTGATGGGGAGATGTTCTAGGACCTGTCTGGATCCTCTCTGTGCCTCCCACCTGGCAGGGCAGCGCCCTTGCCTGCGCGCCCTTGGGTGCTGTGAGGGACTCCGGGCCTGGTGTGTGATGATAAGCTCCAGAACCCCCAGAGAGGCAGGGCCTGGTTGTGCTGTGGGACTTCCCTCCCATTAGAGCTTCTTAGGAGAGGCTGCTGTGGTTGAAGGCCTCCAGCATTGAGAAAACAAAGTATTATTATTAATAATACGTTCAGGGAGTCAGATATACTCTGGGAAAGCACAAGATTTGCAGGAGAAAGTCTCTATGCGTCTCTGGGAATTCCTACAAGAAATAAGGAAAATATTAACTTCCTAAGCAAGTTAAAGCTGACCCTCTGAACTCTTAAGTATTAATTTAACATGAACAAATAAGGTGTAAAGCTTGAAAGAAATAAAGAAGGAAGGAAGGAAGGAAAAAAGGAAAAATTGGCAACTGTATTATCAGTACAAACATTAGGGTAATTTTTATTACTTCTTCAAAGATAACTGTTTCTTACAGGAGTCTCTTCCTCTTGCCCAAGAATGCATTGTTAAAGGCTAACATCTCTTCTAGGGACCATCAGGCTTGGTTACATCCTTCCAGACCATGAAAAGCAGCGGAATTGTGACCTGGATTCAGAGTCAAGACTGTTGGGGAAAGAGCCCTCAAGTCCAGAACAGAGTTCCCTACCCTGCTAATTCGAAGACAGTTACAGTGTGTTACCAGTGCTCTGCTCCAGGGCTCTAGAAAGTGGTTCTTTCACAAGCCCTGAGAGCCCCCATGACTGCTTACCCCTAGAAAGCATTTGCTGGCTAAACATCTCTTAGACTGTTCAAGATTAATCATCCCATGGGCTCCAGTCTGAATGGGAAAAGTACAACAAGAACGGCAACAAAATGTAGAAAGGAGAAGCCCGAGAGATGTAGATTTTTCCTACCAGCTGATCTCCTTTTTCTCCCTTCCTAAGTAAAATTATCTTTTTTTTTTTTTCCTTTCAAGACTATAATCTCAACAGATCAACGCATTTGCCTTTGTTTCTAGAGCTGTTTATCTGGCCACTGGAAGATTGCTGTAGGTCCTTCCAGGAGGACCTCAAAGTTCTAGCTGAATTCCAGCGTGGGGGAAAAGGCATAAAAATATAGGAAATGTTAACTAAAATCTTAATGTCGCCTTGCCTTTGCAAAGCGCTTTTCCATATAAAAGCCCCTTATGGCACCATAAGTCAGGAGGGTAAAGGGTTTTAGCTGCATTTTACAGAGTGGGAAACTGGAGGCTTAGGGACTTTCTTCTTACCTGAAAGCCATTCAGTTAGTGGGAGCCATCTTCCTGCTTCTAGTTTGTTCTCAGCACAGCACCAAGGAAGTTCTGGTGGAGGAAGAGCAGATGCTTCCAGCCCTGCTGTCCTCACATTTTTCTACATGCTTCTCTTTTGTAATCAAGAATACCTCCACTAGAGCCTTTTACTCCCCTGACCTCGCTCTTCCAAGGTCTGCTGTGGGGCATCTTAGGCAGAGAGCCATTATTTTTGTAGAAACGCCTCATGTAGATGAACACACACTCCCTCCACCCCACTTCTGAACCACTAGATCCCCCCTGCCAGAGGCAAAACCCAATCCATTTTCAAGGTACTTGATAGTGTGTCACTTTTCATTGCAGTCTTGTTGAAAGAAACATAATTCAATGAAAAATTTCAGCATATCAGAAAGGGCTTTACTATTACCCCGATAAATTTGATGCTTTCTCTCAACAGCACCTCCCCCAAGTGCTATGGTCTGGGCACTTCTGGGCAGTCTTCAGGGGTGTTTTTAGGAGTAAAGTTTGTTGCCAGGAGTCAATGGCGAATTTTAAGAGGTGAAGGGAAAAACTGTGGTCAAGAAGCAAGTGACTAAAGAGGAAGGTCCTCTTCTTGGGAAAGCCTTCTTTCTTCCTCTTGGGAGAGGTTCTGAATGGAACCTTAGAGATCGAATACTCCCTCATTTTCTGATGAAGAACCCAAGGCCCAGGGACCAAGTGACACTGTTGTCAGCTGTCCCAGGAGATGGGCTGAGTTTTGTGTTCATTTTCAAACTCCCAGAGCAGTGCAGGGGATACACACTCCTTCCAGAAGAGAGGGCAGGGCAAGTTCTGCCTCTCCACTGTATCTGCCTCTTGTCCTATCAGCTCTTTTTAAGCTCCTCACTCAGGACACAATCAGCCCGGAGACTCGGGCATTCTCAGACCCAAGACTGCCAAGTGTGCGTGGCCTAGAGGAGAGGAGGATTTGACAGAACCATGGAGGCTTGGCCCAGCCATTGTGAACCGTCAGCAGATGTATGAAAAATATGATGCAAGCCCGTATTTTGAGCCAAGAATGCTAGCGCTTTGAACAAGCACTTGCTGAACTGAATAAACACACCATTGCAATTAAGGGCTTTAGAACATGAGTTGGAGCATATACCAAATGAGCATTTTCCATAGGGAGCAAGAACTGGGGGAGATCAGTGAGCCAGGGATCTTCGGCCCAGCTTGCGCTGGAGCCGGTGTGGAAACAATTGTAAACACGCATCTTTATCTTTCACCATTTCCTAGGTCCCCCAGAAAACCACCTAGCCACTACTGTCACTGTGACTTCTCGTTGTCCCTAAGTTCCTCCTAAACCGTTTCTATCCCACCATTACAAATCCACTTTTTCCTGCCCAGCAGCCGATGGCTCACCTCCTACTTTTAAAGCACAGTTCTGGGCACACCACCAACATAGGCAATCTGTCGGTGAAATAAGGCTGACCCCCCACCCCCGCAACTTTTCCTCCCAGCCTCCGTTTTCTGCTCATCTCTTCATTTCCTTTTAAGGCTCTTTAGGACTCTCTTGAACAGATCTTCTTCTGTTAATGATTTTTGAAGCCCTCAAGTTTTGCTTCTGGAAATTCAGAAGAGTCAGCATTTCCTTGGTGCTCCTCCTAGGAGCTGCTATCAGCTGCACAGCATTGGATCCTCAGTCTTCCCCTCGGCCTCCCTTTCCTCTGACTGGCCCTCAAATCAGTTGTTCTTCTGAAGCGGTCTGTGTAAGTCAGATGCTAGCTGGCTGCCATGGCTTTGACGCAGAATCCTGACATTCAGAGCCGGGATGTGTTCCTCTACTCCACCGTTCACCCCTCGCCGTGCATCCATCCCCTCGTTGCAATAAAAACTCTATTGAGTGTTACGATATCCCGACAAAATCAACATCCACAGGGGCATTGCAGACAAAAATGGCAACAGAGGAAAGATCTAGATGGGAAAATATTCTATTGCCCGAGTCCCATCTGCACTCTGATGGCAGAGACTTGGCGTCCGGCAGGCCTACAACCCAACCCAGCGTGGGGAAGCCTGCCCCAGAAGAGGCAGCAGGAGAGAACGCTGTGTAACCCTTCTTGTTCTCGGGGGAATATAGTCAGGACCTCTAAGGAAATGAGCGCTACAATTGGGGGTGGATCGATTTGCTCTTCCTGGCCTTTAAGTCTTCCATGGAAAAACAATTGAGGAAGTCCCATGGAAGATGGTTCTGTGGAGAGCATCACTCTTCCATAGATGGTTGGGCACAAGACCTGGGTTGCAGGGACTGTGCCTATTTTCCTTGTGGTAGAGTGAAAAGGAAAGAAGACAAAACCATGGAAAAGGCGTTTGGTTCATTTACAAAAACTCCCAGAGCTTTTCTACAGCAGTAGAAAGTAACCAAAAAGTAGGTCAGGTACAAAAATAGTAACCAGCTCAATTCATTTTTAACAGCTTAGGTTTTCCTCTAGAGGCTGCCATTTTGGCTGATGGGTGACCTCCCCATGTGGACTTCCACTGATAAGCCCACAGATAAGGAAGGTTTCTTCTCTTTCCTCCCATCTCACGGAGATGCCCCTAAGAAACCCCAGAACTGCACTTCTTGGGCATCTCCTTTGAGCCTAGCACTGTGCCTGGTGGCTTTGCCAGCGAAGGCAAACCCTTTGGGACATGAACTTCGTGTGTTGGAGGGCAGTTGTTTCACACGGCTAGAGCATGGGTAGTGAGGGAGAGCACAGCAGGAGAGCAGCCTGGAGAGGGGAGCAGAGCCCAGATTGTGGAGCACCTGGATGCCAGTCTGAGGGCCCGGACTTTATCCTGTTGGCCCTGGGGAGACGCTGCCAGGTTTGGAGCAGGGAAGTGGCACGATCTGCTTTGTGCTTTGCAAAGATTTCTCTGACCGTCTCCAAGCACTGGGGTAAGCCTTCACAATCAGTCCATTTATCAAAGCTCTTCGGACTGTATTATTGAATTCAGCTTCCCAAGACATCTATGTCTCCCCATATATCTTTCAGATAGCACACTAATTTTATTTTCTTCCTTTTCTACGCACACCCGTGCATGCTTCATTCCTATTATCCTTCCCATTGGCCATGACTTCCCCCAAACAGAGTCTTTAAAATTGCTGGATATGAAAAACTGGGATTTCAACCTGATTTTAACAATCTGTCAGCACATGACCAGCTGACCCTGGAAGACAGCTCAATTAGCTGGGAGGGTGTGGGCATCTCACTCCGCTTTCCTAATAGTTTTTGTAAACCTGAATTCCACGTAGGCCAAGGACTCAGTTGGCTTCCCTTTCTATCACAGATCAGTTCTTGAGGCAATTCCCCAGACTAAGAAAAGTTAAGCCACTGGCTCCCAATTCCACAGGAAAAGACTGGGACCAGAGAGAAGAAAGAGAACAGTGTAAAAGGCCAAATTAGTGAAAACTTTAGCTTCAATTGTCCAGATAGTTCAAGGAAACGATGTTCACGTATAAACAAATCTCAGCTATTTGTATTTGGGGGGACAACACTGTCCATCTGACATTTAGCATCTGGAGTGGACGTGGCAGTAGAGGTGGGGGGAGCTGGGGCAGGAGGTGAGAAGGGACGGAGCAATGATGACAGAGAGTTGATCAACCAACAGGACCCCCATCAGATACCTCTTTCAAGCAACAGCATTTCCCTTCTTCACATGAAACTTTTGAACCTTTCTATCTGTAACTAGATTACCAGGCTGCCAGGACCATCAAGTGACATGACACACTTGAATAATTAAAACATTGTCTGCCACAGAGTACCTGTTCAAAACGCCTAAGGAATTCTCCTGATTTCAACTTTGTCCTCAGTCTGGGAGAAACAAGATCTCAAGAAGGAGGAAGGCATCCACAAGAACGTCTAGAGGAGAAGGGAGGGAACACAGAACCTACTCGATGCTGGCTTTTCTCTTCCTCCACCAACCTCCTTTCCCCAAGGGCAGGCCTGCCTGCGGACACACAGCCAGCCCGTGGCCGTGGCGGTAAGCAGAGTGCTGAGTGTAGGAGTGGGGTGAGTGGGGATCGGTCAGCTCTCCACCTATCTGAACTGCTAATCCCCCATCTGCAGGTGGGGACCAGGCAAATGAGCCCACTAACGCACCGTGGCACCAGCCCAGCAAGGCCATTTGCAGGGTCAGAATAAGAAGCCCCAGTAGCTGGTCTGAACTGCTGAGACCTATGATACAGCACAGCCTCCTTAGAAAAAAGAAGGCATTGTCTCCAAATGCAATTTCCTTTTCTGATTTTTCCTTTTCACTTAAAACAAAACAAAACAAAACAGAACAAAACACAAAAAGAAAGATACCATCTGCTAATGCAATCAGGAACGAGTGAGGGAGCATGCTCATAGCCTCCTAAGAGCAGACCTGGGAAGAAGTCAGGGCTTCAGAACCATCACTCCTGCTCCTGGAATAAAGCAGCCGGGGCCACTAGGCACTATGCTCCAGACCAGAGCTGCAGGGAGCTGGCAGAGGCCCGGGATCCACCGCCCTACCATACCTCTAATCTCATCAGCCAGAGTGCTTGGATATTTTCTTCCCCTCTCATTTTTCATAACAAGAAAAAAAAGAAAGGCCATGTTAAAGTTTTGAATTAAGAAACAGTTGCCATCTGGGTAATTGAATCCTGCTTGCAGCAGGCCACCTGGTTCACATCAGCAACTCCTGGCAGGTATGGATGTGTCAGCTAAAGTCCCGTGTGGACTTATTAAACACAGTCCATGCGCGGTGCGGCCACGTCGCTTCCTAAAAATCGCGTGTTGTTTTCCAGCGCGTTGCCTCAGTGCCTGGTGGATTTCTTAGACTGCAGATATTTGGACTGACCACGGTAATGCTGGCTTTGTCCATCCCCAGCCACCTGGTGCCTTAAAAAAACGAGATTTGAAAAACCAGTTCCCTTTGGTTTCCTGTTTGGACATCCGTGTCATAGAAATATGTGGGACTGAAATCACCTTGTTCTCCTAGAGGATTCAGGAGGCTGCTTCCAGCTCCTCACACAGTGGAGAGAGGGGTGTGCGGTTTGGGAGGAATGCCCAGGGTCTGTCTATGGGCCAGATGCCACACCCTACCCTTCTCTGCAGCTTTCTCTTTTGCTAGCCACTCCTGTTCCCCAAAGTGGCGGGGGCCAGGGGGCACCATCAAGTTGCAGTCCTGTTCCCCAACCTCCAACACCCACCAAGAGAAAAGGAATCTGGAGCATTGCACACGCACCTCCCAGCCAGGGCCCAGGGCATCTTCCATTTTTTATATGCATAGACAGAGCTGGTGTCAAGGGGCAGGGCTGGCAAGGACAAGATGCAGAAGGAACAAGACCCAGCCTCTTGACGTGCCACTGGACTGTGCTGTTTCCTTAGCCTAAGGACCACTAGAAAAAATGTCAGCTCGAAGGACAGAAATGCTTTTCTTCCAAACAAACAAACAAAAAACTGACCAAAAAAAAGAGGGTTATCCAAAACATGTAATTTAAAGGGACAGCTCTTTTAAAATAGAGTTTTTCACGATGCCCTGGGTACTCAGATAGGTTGCTCTTAAAAGTCCCTCTCAAGAATTCATCCTTATTTCCAGGGAGCTGTATCTGAACACACACAGGCACACAGACACTCAAAGAGATAGACACATGTGCGTACATGTAGACAAACACACACATTTACACTACTGTTTGGAATTTCAGAGAATGTAAGGATGCTTCTCCAGCTCTTTGCAAAACGGCATCAAGGTAACATTAAATTAAAATCACATGCAGGGTTCTTAGCTCAGGAAGAGCCCCCTCTATTTCTCTCTCCGGGGACAGAACCGTGGGCCCTATGTCACACCTGTTTGGGGTCTCCTCAAGCTACTGGCTGATGTTACCCAGCAACGCCTCACAGCCATCTTGGCTCCAATGTTCTCAGACTTTTCCCTCTGCCAGCTGCTGGAAGAGGACAGTTCTGAAGAGAATATGGAGGACAGTAGCTAGGGGCCAGGGCCCGAGTATGGAGCTGGGGTAAGGTTCAGCAGATACTGGAGGCAGAGTGGGTGGTTTGGGGTGCCCAGACAGCCTCCAGAAGCCCGTTCCAACTCCCTACAGGCTCACTTATGCGCCTTTGGCCTCAGATCTCTTTTCTTAATCCAATAAGGTGGCATTTGCCTACGTTTGAAAAAGTGCCCTAAGATTATTTTATCCACAATATCCTGTCCCGAAGGAGTCAAGTTCACCAATTTCCTCTTCAAAACTAGTTTTGGAGAGGGCTCCATTGATATCGATCTAGAATCATAAATCATTTACAGCCCCTGAAGCATTATTGTCTTTTTACTCTCCCCTCTCTTGCCAGATGGACAATGTCTCCGCTCTCCTTATCCCTTTACCCACTTCGTTTCTCTCTCTATTGCTATGTCTCTGAACAGCCTCTGCCCCCAGCTCCTCTGAAAACGAATCAGAATAGACTCTGTCTTCCCGCATCTGGATTCACGCATGATGGTCCGAAGATCGGGTCCCCACACTGGGGGAGAGGAGGGGGTTAGTGGAGAAGCACTATTCTAGACCCAGTTGCTGGGAGGCTGGATGGACCTGGGAGCCCCAGGGCTTTGGGGGTGAGGGCTGCTGGCTGGAGCAGCGGGATTCTTCCCTTTCAACATAGGATCAGAGATTTCTTGGGTAACTGCGTTTTTGTTTTTAAAGGCTGCTCTTCTTAACGTAAGTCGTATCCCACTGATAACAAAGAGTTGGATTTTTGTCAGAGAGCTGCATCACCATTTCCCCTTCGTGTGGTCTACAGGCTCTAAAAACATGAAGAAAACAGATCTGGTGAAATATTGAAAATGTTCCCTTGGAGCTTGGGAATGAGTGACTGATAGCCATTTCCACCACTTCTACCCACGATCACAGAAGTCCCATCCTGCTAGGTTAGCCGCTCAGCCCGTGCCCTCAGGTAACTTCTTCCTCCACACCCTGCTTGGCACTGCTGCAGGTCAGCTCACCCCCCCCCCCCCAATTTCTCCATCCCTGGTGGATGGCGGCTTCCCATGGTGGCCGTGCCACCTCACCTCCTCCAGGGAGGGCTGGACCTCAGCCTTGGTGGTGGGGAAGGGGGTCCTTTTACATTTCCAAGTATCTTCACTTATTCACTCTCCCACCATCCCCCACGATCCAGAGGGAGTCCCTACTTTTTGTTCTTTCTGTACCCCTTAGAGCCATCTTTGACCCTCTTAAATAGATGTCCACCTTTTTCCTGGTTGTACTGGGTAACACAATTTTTCTATTAAAATT
The DNA here is from genome assembly GCF_011764305.1 of Mustela putorius furo. Lineage (NCBI taxonomy): Eukaryota > Metazoa > Chordata > Mammalia > Carnivora > Mustelidae > Mustela > Mustela putorius. Next base: position 5,503,457 of record NW_025421424.1, read on the forward strand.
TCCTTGTTCAAATGACTGGTCTGGTTTCTGACTCCCCATTGGACCCTAACTGAGACAAGGGCCTAAATAAATTCATGAACAAAGAATATTCGTGGTTTGGAAGACACAATATTGCAAATAAGTCATTCTCCCTGGTTTGAGCTATAGATTTAAGGACATGGGTTTCTCCTAGGTGTTTCTTTTGAGGGTAATAGACAAACAATGTGTCCAACAGTACTTGATTGTTGCTGCAGTCCGTTTCTGGGAACCACATGGGAAATCCTAAATCTGATCTTACCCATGGGATCTGTGTTATAATTGGATGTTGCATTCTTGACCAAAGACTTGCCATTCAATAAATCAGAGATACTAAATATGTTGTAGAGTCAAAAATTCAGAGTTCAAATTAATAGTTCTCAACCCTGGCTGAGCATTAGAATTATCAAAGGCTATTAAAAAAACAAACAAAAAAACAATGCCTGGGCTCCACGGGGGATCAGCTGAAGCAAAATCTGTATAGGTGAGCCCAGGAAATCAATTTTTTTGTTTATCAAGAGCCATGACCAAAAGAAAGAAATAGTTACCATTTGCACTTCCAAAAATTAAAAGAGCCACTTGAAAGTAAGTCACAAGATTTATTGACTTTCCCAATGGATATTTAGAGCTCCCACATTGAAGGATGAGTCATCCCACATGGTAATAAGATGTTGAACATTGCATACGCTGTCCACCAGGGCTGAATCTGAATCAGTGCCCTCAAGGTACAATGTTCTAAGGCCAATGGTTAATGAGTTAATGAGTATTTAGAAAGATTACACGACAAGTGTCATGTCTCTGTTTCGGGAATTTGGCTGGGAGCCTTTGGAAAAGAATAGACGCAGTCTCTGTTCTTCAGTGTTCAAGGAGAGAAGAGCACAATGTATCTGAAGTTAGGCTTCTGGTAATTTAGGAACATGGAGCTGTTGTTCTTTGCTGACAACAGCGTTTGTATCTGAAGTGATTTCAATCAGATAGAGCCAGTTATTTGGAAATCATAATAATCCAGAGATATGTTTCAGGATTCTTCCTTTCCCTTGGCAGAAGAAAGGAAGAAAGGATTCTTCCTTTCCTTTGGTCAGAGAGCTGACCAGGGAGGGAAGTCTCGCTCCCTCCTCAGGTCTCCTCCAGTTTCAGTCAGTACACGGAGGAAGGCTGCCTCTTGAAAGCTAGCCACCAAGAGGCTCAGAGAAGAGACCAGCCCTCTGCATCTCTCACCAGGTTTCTGGAAGTCGGGCCAGGACCGAATCCACGAGGTTGGTTTCTCTTTCAGATTCCAGTTCTTAGTCATGAATTATGTGATCTCTGACAGGGCACTTCACGATGTCTTGGTAATCCACTATTAAAATAGAAAAATGGTGTCTATTTCCTATCAAATTAAATTGTATCAAAAAAGACATCTGAGTACTTTTATCATTTTTTGTCCTGCTTGTAAGAGAGGGATTTATCAGAAGAAAATTTGGAAATTACAGAGAATGGTTATGGAAGGAAGAAAATAAAACCAGCCTATATCCCATAATCATTACTTTAAACATTAAAAAATACAAAAAAGAACATTGTCCAGATGTGGGTCTGTATCTTGTTTTTTAATATAAGATTATATAATAAACATTCCCAGCTATCTTAAGATGCTTTAAAATACTATTTAATAGCTGCATAATATTCCATTTTCTGGCAAAATGTGATTTGCTTATTCATGGTCAGATATGCAAGAGGAGTATTTTTTAAATATAAGGGAAAGTTAATAATCCAAGAAATTTTGATCACTATTAGTTATAACTGTACATTTGGAGATCTTAAAAATAGACAGATTTAACAGTTGGAAACCATCTCAGGAGCACAGAAAATGAGATTTAAAAAACAATCAAAAGCAATTTTATTTTTAAAGGTCAATTCGCTTACAAGGGACACAGAGAACATACAATAATTGTCTATAACTGCATTTCCATTGACTTCTGAGTGGTAATTTTATCTTTAACACCCCCTACTGGTTTGCCTTATGGTTTTAGTGTTACCATTTTCCCTAAGAAAAAAGGGGGAAAAAAGAAAGAATTGTGATTTCATTAGAAATCTGCCACCTTTCCAGCCCTAAACTCTCCGTTCCTGCCCTCCCATCAAATAAAGTGGGAGGAATAGGAGCCCCAGAAAAACAGAACAACTGGTTATTACTTTATATAAATTTACCCCCTCAAGTCTACCCACTAGATACAATGAATGGAGAGGCTGGGAAAGCCGAAGAGAATAAGGAGGCGCTATCTTTCAACCTTCCTGTAAGAACTTTGTAACTTGTTACATTACTCATTCATTCAAGACCATTGCCATAGGCTCTATATCTCCGGTTCCTCCGTTCATCAGAAAGATAAACTCAGGAATGTGTGGATTCACTGAAACTGAGAGGTTAAGTCAGGTCAGGGGCAGTGTGGATTCATCCTTCTAACTGTTGGAACTCCAGGCAGATCAATTCAAATCTCTCCTTGAGATGGCCGCGAACTGGGCAGTCCTTTGCACCATCAAAGCACTTTACAGTCAGTTTCATCCAGGGACTGGACTTCTGCCAGAGGCTGGTGGATGTGTATGTGTGTTGTGAGTTTCTAATGGCATGTGTGTTTCTGATGGCTCTGGCTTCCCTTCATTCATTCGAAAAGCATTTATGGGTGTTCATTCTGTGCCTGGTACCAAGCTCAGCCCATGAACGAGACAGACAGTGTCCCTGCACCTGTGGAGCTTCTAGCCTGGGACAAAGGTGAACAATCACAAAATGAAAAGAGGGAGTCCTATTTGTTTCAACTGTGCTTTTCCATATGTGCAGCGTTTGCATTTGAATACAGATAACTCTCGGTACTATATGGGATTCTGCTCCCCAGATCGCTATATAGTTCATTACAAGTCCAATCAAAATCACAGCAAGAATTTCTAGGCTTCTGATGAACTGATTTCAAATTTTATATGGGAAAACAATGGCTTTTGGGGAACCGAGCAACTTTGAAAAAGAAGAACCAAGGGATGGGACCATTCTACTTGAAATTAAGTCATTTGAGAAAGACGTAGCAATGACAAGTGGAAGGCTGACATTCAGAACCAGCAAATAGGCTAATGGAAAGAATGAAATAAAGCTATGCAGCTGTGAGAAGCAAGTAGATGATAAGGGCAGACTCATGAGCATCATGAATAGTATAAGGATAGATTATTCACAAAATTTTGAAGGAGATGGTCTTACTTAAATGGAGAAAAATAAAATTGAATCCCTATCTTGATGCTTCAAAGTACCTCTAAATGCAGTAATTTCAAAATGATCAAGTAAAACTATAAAGCTAATCGAAGAAAACTTTGGGGAATATTTATTTGCCTTTGGGTGATAGAGAAACTATTAGGTAGAAACCTCATCAGCTTAAAATGCCGAGATAAATTGATGATTGACAATAATAAACAATGGAAGTCTTGGTGTCGATAAGGACATCACAAAGTTGATAGTGACAGGTGTCTGCTGACAGTCTAGAAGGTATTTGCAAAACCTAAAACTTCAGGATGTTATGAGCCGGAATGTATAGGGAAATTGTGCAAGCCAGCAATAATATGACGGTAACAGCAACAGAAAGAAAAGGACAATGGCTATGCACAGGCATTTCAATAGAAGGGGAATCCCGAGTGGCTGATAATCATGTCAGGAGACCAAGTTCAGCCCAATCAGCAGTGAGAGAAGACCCCAAGGCAACCCCACTGAGATTGTATTTCACAACAGATTGACAAAAACTGTAAAGTCTGACAATACCAAGTGCTGGTGAGGATGAGTTGGAACAAAAAGTTGCACAACTGGTGGGGGAAGGTAAGTGACTACAGCTCTCCTAGGGGACAATCAGGCCATTTCTATTGAAATTATATATTCATGACCCTATGACTCAATGATCTCCCTTAGAGATCTACATACCTTAGAGAAACTGTAAGAAGAAACTGCACCTGTCCTTCTACGGATGGTTCCTCTGACCAGCACGGAGAAGAGTTTAAGTACAGGAAATTTACATGGAAGTTCACAGAAATGTTTTGGCAGCAACTTGAGGGCTTGTCCTGAAATATATGGATATGTACAGTTGCTGTGTGTGTTTGATAGAACAGTATGCAGCAGGTAGAAGTATGGAAACTAGATTAACATGTAGCATATGGATATCTCTCAGAAACGTAAAGATGGGGGATTAAAGATTAAACAATTTATAGCACAATATTATTTATGTAATTTTAAACCATAGACCTATAAACGCTTTTTAATGGATGCACATTTCTCTGAATGAATGTACAGGATGGACTGGAAGAATATACATTAGACACACCAGAGAGGGTATTGGAGAAGGGATGGAAGTGGGGCGGGGGTGGGGGAAGGCTGTGAGCATGAGGGTGATAGGGAGAAAAGAGAGCAAGGAGGAACCCTGTGCAAACTAAGAAGGACATACCGTGGACTGAGAAGAATGAGAAATTCTGTTCTGCTGAGAAACTTCGGAGCTGGGGAAAGATCCTCATGGTTTGAAAAGACCCAAAAGATTTTTCAAGGAAGAGGTGGGATGTGAAGGGGTTCTGGGTACAGTAATTAGCACATAAAATGACAGTACATCACTTCCAACATCTCCAGAAAATATTCCCACTGAGAGTATAATTAGAAAGACTCAAAACATAATAGAATACCCTACATATGAAATGTTTGTGTTTCCATGACATTGTATATACTTTCCCTTCTCATCCATCTCATTTTTTTTTTAAAGATTTTATTTATTTATTTGACAGAGAGAGATCACAAGTAGGCAGAGAGGCAGGCAGAGAGAGAGAGAGAGAGAGGAAAGCAGGCTCTCCGCTCAGCAGAGAGCCCGATGCGGGACTCGATCCCAGGACCCTGGGATCATGACCTGAGCCGAAGGCAGCGGCTTAACCCACTGAGTCACCCAGGTGCCCCTCATCCATCTCATTTTTTAAAAGATTTTATTTATTTGAAAGAGAGACAGAGACAGAGAGAGCACAAGCAAGGGGGAGGTGCAGAGGGAGAGAGAGAAACAGGCTCTCCACTGAGCAGGGAGCCTGACTCAGGGCTCAATCCCAGGACCCTGAGATAATGACCCGAGTTGAAGGCAGAGGCTTAACCCACTGAGCCAACCAGATGCCCCTCATCCATCTCATTTTTAAAACATTAAATTCATTAAAAGTAGCTGTTACTATGAAGCAGAGTTGAATGCATACTAGAGATATGTCCCTGTATTGATTATGAAAAATAAAAATATGGAGTTTTGTAGGTCTCCTCCATTAATTTAACTTTTTATTATATATTATTAAATATATACTGAAATATATATATTTAAAGATTTCATTTATTCATTTGAGAAAGAGAGAGAAAGAGCACAGGCAGGGAGAGAGGTAGAAGGAGAGGGAGAAGCAGACTCCCCAAGGATCTGGGAGCCCAATGTGGGACTCAATCTCAAGACTTGGAGATCATGACCCGAGATGAAGGCAGACACTTAACCATGTGAGCACCCCAGGTGCCATATTACTTTACTTTTGAGGGGCTTACTTTTTTTTAAAACAAATTTCACACATTGTAATTGAGGCTCCATATTGCCTATATAAATGTCTGAATTCATTTTGATTCCAAAAAAACAAAAATCATAACGGTTAGAAAAAAAAAAAACAACTACCTTCTTGGGTATTTTGACATCAAGATAGGGTTGCCAGGGAGGTGAAGCGAGGTGACAGACTTAAGATAAAGTATTATTTGTATAGGCGGCAATATTGCGTCTCAACTGACAAGTTAAAATTCAACATGGATAAACGGTAGCTCCAGCATTTAGGCTCAATAAAATCAATTGCCCAAAGAGAGAATGGGAAAAACTGAGCTCTATAATAATCAATGAGAACAGGATCTGGGACATTGCCATGGACCAGAGGCTTAATTTGAGGCTACTGCGTAATGCGTCTGCGGAAAAAGTTAGCCCAACATTTTGCCTGCGTTAGTACAAGTATAGAGTACAAGTTACAGACAACTGTACTTACTGTAGTCTGTGCTGGTCAGATGTCAAATGGATGATTATATCCAATGCTAGATATTGAAATTTTCTAAAAGATACCTTCATTTATTATAAAAATGACACAGGTTGCCAAAAATATATATAAATGACCAATATGAGCACTCACTGAGAAGGTGTTAGATATCCTTAGTTATTGGGAGATGCAAATCAAAACCATAATGAAATACCACTCCACGCCTACTGGAATAGCTATAAAAAAGATGATGACAGTAACAAGTGTTGGCAAGAATGCGGACAAATGGGAACACTCATAAATTGCTGGTGGAAATGTAAAGTGGTACAATTACTCTAGGAAAAGAGTTTGGCAGCTCCTTAAAATGTTAAACATAACATAAACAGAGCATAACATAACATAAAAATGACATAACATAAACATCATAGGACCCAGCAATTCTACTCCCAGTATTTATCCAAGAGAAATGAAAATATATGTCCACCCAAAAATTGGCTTACAGATATATATAAAGATATTATCTGCAATATTCAAAAGATGGAAATGGCCCAGTGGCCATCAGGTGGTGAGTAAGGGTGAGAAAGGGTAAGTATGTGAGTTGACAGATGTACTAATTAACTTGATTGTGATAATCATTTATAGAGTATATGTGTGTCAAATCATCACGTCGTTACACTTTAATTGCATACTATTTTATGTATTGGTTTTACCTCGATGATGCTGAAAAAATTAATTTAAAAAAACCTGATGCAGGGGTAAAGACTATGCCATATGTTCATACTCTGGAATACGACTTGTCAATAAAAGGGACCAAAGTACCAGTACATGGTACAACATGGATAAGGCTGAAGAACATCACGTTCAGTGAAAGAAACTAGATGCCATATACCATATATTATATGATTTTAATTTATACAAATCATTCATAATATGAAAATATAAAGAAACAGAGTAGATTAGTGCTTGCATAGGGCTGAAGGTAGAAATGGGGAATGACTAGAAATGGGTTCAGAGTTTCTTTTCAGGATGAAGGAAATGTCCTAAAGTTAGATTGTTGTGATGGTTGTCCAGTTCTGTCAATATCCTAAAATGCCCCAAGGTCTATGCTTGAAATGAGTGAACACTGTATATAAATGATCTCTCAATAGAGCCATTGAGAAAGACAAAAACAATAACACATGCTCATCATCAAAACTCAAGGAGCATATAAAGTTCAGAGAAGAAAACAAAAGCCAGTAACAAAAAATGTAAACCAACAAAGATCTTACAAATTCTATCACCTGAAAATAACCATGGTCAGCACTTGGGGAGCAGCATTCTAGTTGTCTCTTTATAAACATGGACAATCAGAAGAAGCTATAGACAAGTAAAGGGAGAGAAATAATTTAGCACGATAGTATCATACTGTATATGCTGTTTCTATCAGTTCAATCATTAAGTCAGATTTTGCTCGACGTTAGTGAAATAGGTATAATATTTCTAAGAGATGAGTAAGAAAGGAAGCTCTTGAATCAGACTACTTGGGTTCATATTCTGGCTCTGTCCCTTGCTGCCTACAAGACCCTGGCAAGTTCTTGAACCTCTCTACACCTCAGCCTTTCAATTACACCCAGTGCCGATAATAATATCAGTCTCGTAGTTTTGTTGTAAGGGTCAATGAAACAATTCTGTAAAGAGGGTGGTGTAGCCATTGGCACAGAGTAAGCATGGATAAGTATTTACTACTGATTTACAGTGATTATTATCCCAATATCTTTAAGGCACACAGAGTGGGAAGCCCAGGATGACAAAAAAAAATCTAATACCATGTCATCCAAGAATGGTTAATGGTCACTGGAACAGTTCATCTGGAGAGAAGGATAAGAGGAAATAGCACACACTACTCTATATTTGAACATCAAAAGTAAACCCAAAAGATATATCATGCAAACAGCCATATACACAGCAAAATTAATTCTGCAGATGTGATTAAGTAAAAGATTTTGAGATGAGGAGATTATCCTGGATTATCCAGGTTGGCCAAATGTAATCATAAAGATCTTTATAACAGGGAGGCAGGAGAGTCAGGGACAGAAGAGACATGATGACAAGAAGAAGAGACAGTGTTTGGGGCATGGAAGGGGAGGGAGAGAGAAAGGTTTAAAGATGTTGAAATCCTCACCATGAGGATGGGGGAAGGGGTCAGAGAATAGGGACTGCTTTGAGACGTTGGAAAAAGCAAGGAAAATGATCCTCCCTAGAGCCTCTAATAGGAATGCAGTCCTGCCAACTCTGGTTTTAGAGCTTCTTACCCTCACAAATGTAAGAGAACAAATTTGTGTTGCTTAAGCCACTAATTTGGGGTAATTTGTTTGGAGAGGCAATAGGAAACTAATACAAGAGATTATACTAGTATCAGACAAAAGAGACTTCAAAACAAAAACATGTTCCTAGGGATACAGAGGGACATTTTATAATGAAAAAGCTCAGTTCATCAGGAAGGTATAACAATCATTCATACAGATACATATGAATGATAGAGATATAGATGATATATATAGATAGATATAGATATATAATGATATATAGGTAGATATTATATAGATATATATGTCTATAGATATATAGATAGGTAGATATTTATATATATAAAACAACAGAGCCCCCAAATAAGTGAAGCAAGAACTGATGGAACTGAAAGGCGAAATTAATGAACAGTAATCAGAAACTTTAATATCCCACTTTTAACAATGAATAGAACAACTAGGCAGTCAATGGGAAACAGAAGACATGAACAATATTATCAAACAACTAGACCTAACAGATCTCTAGAGAATGCTCTTCTCAACAAGTGCAGAATACATATTCTTCTCAAGATTCTGGAATAATCTACAGAAAAGACACTATGCTAGGCAATAAAACAAGCCATAAAGAATTTAAAAGAACTGAATCATATGAAGTATGTTCTCCAACCATGATGGAATAAAATTAGAAATCAGTAACAGAGAGAAATTTGGGGGATTCACAAATATGTGGAAAGTAAACAACTAACCCCTACATGGCCAGTGGGTCAACAAAGTTACAAAGGAATTTAGAAAATACTTGGAGATGAATGAAAATGAAAACACAATATACCCAAACTCATGGATGCAACTCACATAGTGTTTATGTTATTTTTTTTTTAAAGATTTTGTTTATTAGAAAGAGAGAGAGAGAGGGGGGGGGCAGCATGAACAGGGGGAGGGGTAGAGAGAGAGGGAGAAGTAGACTCCTTACTGCACAGGGAGCTCCATGTGGGGCTCTATCCCAGGACCCTGGGATCATGACCTGAGTTGAGGGTAGATGTTTAACTGACAGCCATTCAGGTGCTCCTCATGCAGTGTCTAGAGGGAAATTTAGGAATGTAGGAAAGAAGAAAGACCTTAAATCAATAACCTATCCTTTCACCTTAGAAACTAGAAAAAGAAGAGCAAACTACCCCCAAAAAAGCAAATAATAAAGGCTAGAGTGGAAAATAATGAAATAAAGAATAGAAAAGGATTAGAGAAAATAAACAAAATCAAAATTATTTCTTTGAAAAAATCAACAAACTTAACAAACTTTTAGATAGAAGAACCAGGGTAGGGAAGGGAAGAAAAGACTCAAATTACTAAAATGAGGAATGAAAGAGGGAATATCACTACCAACATATTATAAATATAAAAGATTGTAAGGAAATACAATGAACAATTGTATGCCAAAAATTAGATAATGTAGGTGAAATTAACAAACTCCTATAAAGACACAAACCACCAAATTGATAAGGAAATAGAAAATCTGAATAGACTTATAACAAGTAAAGAGATTGAATCAGTTAAAAACAAAACAAATAGAAGAAAAAAAACAACAGAAAAACCCAAACAACTTCTTACAAAGAAAAACCTCCAGCCTAAATGGGTTCATTGGTGAATTATACCAAATGTTTAAAGAAGAATTAATGTGAATCATTCACATACTCTTCCAAAAAATAGGAGAGAATACTTCCTAATTCATTCCATGAGGTCAGTATTACATTAATACTGAAACCAGACAAAGACAATAAAAAAAACCTTGCAGATCAATGTATCTTAGAAATATAGGGGCAAAAATCATCAACAAAGCATTAGCAAACCAAAACCAGCAAATTAAAAAAATATATCATTACCAGGGGGGATTTAATCCCAGGAATGCAAGTTTGATTAAACACACAAGAGCCAATTAATTTCATATACCATATTAATAGGATAGAGCATAAAAGCTACATGATCATCTCAGTAGAAGCTGAAAAATCCCTTGACAAAATCCAACACATTTCATAAAAAAAGCACTCAACAAAAGCACTTACATAGACTAGGAATAGAAGGGAACTTCTTCAACCTGTTAAAAAAGTATCTATGAAACCAACAGCTAACATGGCAAAAGACTGAATGCTTTGCTTTAAGATAAGGAACAAGACAAGAACTTCTCTTGTCACCACTTCTATTCAACAGTGCTGGATTTTTAAGGTTTAAGCATGAACAGTTAGGCAAGAAAAGGAAGTAAAAGTTATCCAGATTGGAAGAAGAAGCAAAACTATTTCATTTGCAGAAGTTATGATCTTGTACATAAAAAACCCAAGAAATCCACAAAAATACTCTTGGAACTAATAAGTGATGTTGGAGCTATAACATTGATAGACAAAAATGAACTGTATTTCTATATAGTAACAATGAATAATCAACAAATAAAATAAAATTAAGAAAACATTTTCATTTATAACCAAAAAGAACAAAAATAACAACCAAAGAGAACAAAATACTTAGGAATGAATGTAACAAAAGGAGCATAAGACAAATGGAAAGGCATCCCAGGTTTCTGGATTGAAAGGCTTAATGCTGTTAAAATGACAATCCTCTTGAAGTTGATCTATGGATTCAGCATAATCCCACTCAAGATCCCAGATGTCTGAATAAATTGTTTTATTTTTTGTTTGTTTGTTTTTGTTTGTCTTTGCAGATAAAGACAAACTAAACTTCATATGGAAATGGAAAAGCAAGAGACCAAGAAGAGCCAAAGTGATCTTTAAAAAGAAGAACAAAGTTATAGCTCTCATATTTCTGCATTTCAAAACTTACTACAAAACTATGGTAATCAACACAGGGTGACATAAGGACAGACAGATCAGTGGAATAGAATTGAAAGTCTAAAGATAAACTTTCAAATTATGGTCAGTTGATTTTTACCATGGATGCCAGGAGAATTCAATGATAGAAGCAATAATTTTTTTCAGGAAATGGTACTGGGACAACTGGATATCCACAAGCAAAAAAAAAAAAAAAATTTGGACCCCTACCTCACACCACATACAAACACTAACTCAAATGAGTTATAGACCTAAATGTGAGCACTAAACTTATAAAAATCTTAGAAGGGGGGCTGCGCCTGGGTTGCTCAGTGGGTTAAGCCTCTGCCTTTGGCTCAGGTCATGATCTCAGGGTCCTGGGATCGAGCCCCGAATCAGGCTCTCTGCTTAGCAGGGAGCCTGCTTCCCCCCACCTCTCTCTGCCTACCTGTGAACTCTGTCAAATAAATAAATAAAATCTTTTTTAAAAAATCTTAGAAGAAATCACAGACATAAATCTTTATGGTTTTGAATCAGATGATGATTTCTTTGATATGACTCCAAAAAATAAACAGCGAATGAACAAATAGATAAACTGGACTTTCACCAAAATTTAAAACTTTGATGCTACAAAAGGAACAATCAAATGGTGAAAAGACAACTCATGGAAAGGGAGAAAAAGCCTGCAAATCATTTATATGATAAGGGATATGTATCTAGAATACATAAGGAAGTCTTACAATTCAATAATATATAGACAAATATTTCAATTAAAATAGCAAAGGATTTGAATAGACAATTCTCCAAAGAAGATATACAAATGGCCAATGAGTACATGCAAAGATTCTAACCTCATTAGTCATTAGGGAAACACAAAACCACAAGATACTACTTTGCAGTCACCATGATTACTGTAATAAAAAGGACAGAAAATAACAACTGTTGGTGAGAATGCGGAGAAAGTAGAATCCTCACACACTACTGACTGGAATGTAAAATGGTGCTAATCACTTTGGGAAGCAGTCCACAGGTTCTCAAAAAGATAAACATAGAATTACCATATGATCTAGCAATTTCACTTCTAGATATACCCAAGACAAATCAAAACATAGCCACATAAGAACATGTACACAAATGTTTGTAGCAACCTTATTTAATAATACCCCAAAGTATAAAAAACCCAAATGTTCATTAATTGATGCCCGAATAAATAAAATATAATCTATCCATAATGGAATATTATTTGGCACTAAAAAAGAAGGAAGTATTAATATATGCTACACTATGGACAAACTTTGAAAACATTATGCTAAGTGAAAGAAGCCATTCAAAGAAGACCACACATGACATGAATTCATTTATTTGAAAAGTCCAGAACAGGCAGATCTATAGAGAGTGAAAATAGATTAGTGGTTACCTAGGGCGACGAGTGGGCTGGGAGGGTTAGGAGACACTGAGGATTGTCAGTGGGTATGGTGTTTCCTTCTGAGGGGATGAAAATGTTCGAAAATTGGAGGTGGCGATGGTTGCATAATTCTATGACTATACTAAAAACCACTGGATGATACACTTTTTCTTTTACTAAGATAAAATTTGGAGAAGAAAAAGAGCCAAAAGGTAGAAGTCATAATGTGTTATTGCATTTTAAGAAAGAACTTTCTAGTGACTAGATCCACTTGCAGATGGAATGGGCTGCTTTTGAGCTGGCAAGCTCTTGGTCTGTAAGCAGGGAGTAGTCAATTGGAAGTTGATTGTTAAGAATGTCAACCCTTCCTTTCCAAATGCACACAGTCGTGGAGCTGATTATATAGCCCTTCATCCAGAGAAACCTCTTTCTCCAGTGTTTCCAGCCTCACTCAGGGCTCTAGAAACTCAGTTTTCGGGGGAATCCTGTATCGTCTGTGCCCCAAAGTTACCTCACCTGGAGGAAAATTGGCAAAGTGGGGTATAAATCTATCAACTTTATGCCTATCACTGGTCGAGGGCTACTTCTAGATTATTGACTTTCCAGAAATCCCATCTTATCCTATGTAAAAGCCACGTCTGTTCCCAAGGCTAGAATAAGTCAGGGAGTTGCAGATGCTCATGTAAGCCACCTGCAAGTAGCGAGTGAATGTCAAGTGCCAGCAACTGCTATGACATCCCAGTCTCTAGCTCTTGTCCAGGTGTCTGCTCTGGGTATCAGAACCGTATAGGCAAGTCACTAGACTTCTCTCATTGTGTCCACGTCCAGAAACATGGGACTCTAGCGGGGAGCAAAGCAGTGCTAGTCTCTGCCTTTTAGTCCCCAGTGTTACCTGCCCGACACGAGACTCATCATCTCCTCCTGCAATCTGTTCTTCTTCCTGTATTTCTCATCTGTGAAGTTGGCCACTCTGGTCTCAAACCAGAAATCTTCCCTGACTATTCTTTAACCCCAATATCCAACCCATCCCCATGCTTGTCGGAGCCACTTCCCACCTCTCTGGACTTTTTTCAGTCTGCTGTTCTTCAAGTGTATTATTTATTCAAATGGGAATGCGATGGAACTAAAAAGAAGGGGACCTTGATGATTTTCTTGGTGGGGGCCAAGCTGAGTTTCCATGGTTCAGCGATCATGGTCGTTGCCTTTTCTTTTCTCTCCAGCCAGGATGGAAGCCTCTTGAGAGCAGGGACCACATCTTACCATTAGCCTAACCTCATGACTCTGAGCCCAGGGCTGGGAGTCTCAGGAACGCTCGCCCTGTGCTGGTCTGCTCCCAGCAAGGGATCTTATCTGTTAGTCACAGCAGGTGCAGGAACTTGGACCCATACATTTTCAGGGGCCACGGAAATGTTTCAGTTTCTTTTGCAATTAAACAAAAAGATGCACATATCCTAATAAAAATAATGACCATGTGGTAATGATTCTAGTCTGGATTCTATTTGTCTTTATACCAACATCACTGGAAAATACAATTGTTCATTGTGTGTGTGTGTGTGTGTGTGTGTGTGTGTATGAAGGGACCCTCGATGGATCACAAAAGCGCCTAGAGCCTTCAGGAGTGGTAACAGCCTGGCTCTCAGCCTGGCTCTCAGGTCACCTCACCCAGAAGCAGGAGACTGCTGGACTTGCCTGGGGCCGCATTACTCTTGTCCCTTTTCGTTTATGCTTGAAAGAGGAGCTCAGAGAACTGTGTATTCTGTCTTGTCCTAACCTCCCTTTAAGACACTAAGACAAAAATAGCCCCAAGGCCTTTTGGATTGGTTGAACTGAAGATAAGTTTAAATTTAAGAGGCTCTAACTTCAAACATGGGAGATAAGATGAAAAAAGAAATCCAGACAGTCTACTTTCGTTCTATCCCAATCAAACTTTTATTTCAAAGAACTATTTAAAGGACCTGACATATGTGAAACACAAAACTCCTTTTTTAAACCTTCAGGGATCTGACAAAGAGCCTGAAATGAGACCTTCTCCCTCCCACAGCATTAGGTACCCTGTAAGCACCAAGGTCTGGGCCGCACAGGGAGGGCGGCTCTGTTTGGCCTGCCCTGGGGCCATCTGCTGCGAGAATTGCGTGTTTCCTGGACTTCCTGCAAGTTGCAAACTGCAAGCATTTGCCCTGCAAATCAGGTTAAAATGAACAAAGGCGGCATCGAAGGGGGATGTCTCTAAGGGCACTGCTGGCGGCAGGGTGGGTTCCGATGGGGTGGAGCAGGTTGGGGAGGTAGAAAGTTGTTGCTAGGCAACCAGCCCTGGTGCCTTTGTAAATGTGGATCTATTTTGTTTGAAGCAGCAGCTGGCAGCCACCACCTTCTTTTATCTCCTTCTTCCTTCTCTCTATGCCCAGAGCACAGACCTGAGCTACAGCTCGCCGGCAGATCCAGGGAAGACGGAATAGGGTCTCTGCTTGGAGCTATAGGAACAAAACAAAACACATGCCTGCAAAGACAAATAACTTTAGGCGACAGCAGAGACCCCAATGGGATCTGGATGTTCACATTTACTAACCAAGATCTTCGGCAAGTTATTTCGTCTCTCTGATGTACAGTTTCCTGGGTTATAAAACTGGGGACGTGGCTCTCTTGCAGGAACACTAGGGAGAGGACATGTATACAGAGGACCCGGTCCAGCCCCGAGAACATGGTAGATACTCAGTGATCGGTAACAGAGTGGCGAGAGCATGGGCTCTGGCACCAGCCTGCCTGGGTCCTCACCCTAGCTCTGCCACATGTTAGCTGTGTGATCTCAGGCATCATCATTAGCCATCCAGGGCCTTTGCTTTGTTTGGCTTTTCTCCGATCAATGAAATAAGGAAGAGTAACCGGACTTCCCTAAGCAGGGTCCTTTTGGAGGATTAAATCCATTCCTAGTGCATAGTGTTTAGAAGAGTCGCAAGCGCTCAGTACAGATTAACAATGAGCTGTGATGCTACCTGTAGCATGCCTGAGTGTGTCCGCTGACCATGTGCTGGAGGAACAGCCTTGCGCGTGCTCATGTTCAAAGGGCCTTTGATTTGGGCTGGCGAAGACAGGAGGAGGCGGTTACTTGAGTACCTTGAGAGTAGCATCTGTGTAGACGGAGCAGGGAGCTCGTGGGCATCCAGACTCTTTGATCACCTGCACGACCCCTGCAAGCTCCTTCAGCTCTTGTAACTGTAAAAGACCACTTCGGGAGGCATATAGGGTAGGTATCCTTATGATATAAAGGGTATATATAGGGTAGGTATCCCTATCTGGCCCCTGCGAAGGATTAAGCGCGATAATGTGTCAAGTGTCAAGTGCTTAGCATAATGGCTGGCCCAGAGCAAGCAGTCGAAACCTGGTGGCTGGGATCATTTCTAGAAATAGAGACAAAGACTAGAGGAGCCGCCTGGGGTCTGTGCCCACTTCGACAGAGCTGTGGTGGGAAAAGGGCTCCAGATGGAGGCCAAGGAAGCTGGTTGGGGCCAGGCTCTGTCTTTGGGGTGTGGGATGTAGGAGCCGAGGCCCAAGCAAAGCTGCTTTGAATTCCAGGCAACTAAGAGTGACAGTCCAGGAAAGGTGTCCTTCCTCGGCGAAAGTGCAAACTTTGGAGCTAAGGGTGCATGGTTTTCCAGAGTCTCACTTCTGCTGTCACTCCAAA
Organism: Mustela putorius furo; assembly: GCF_011764305.1. Classification (NCBI taxonomy): domain Eukaryota; kingdom Metazoa; phylum Chordata; class Mammalia; order Carnivora; family Mustelidae; genus Mustela; species Mustela putorius. Next base: position 5,519,666 of record NW_025421424.1, read on the forward strand.
AATATGTAAGCTGCTCTTTCCGGCAAGACTCGAGCTGGGCCTTTCCTAAGGCTTCCCCCATTTGTACCTCCTGGCTGTTTCTTCTGTACTTCTTGAGTCCACTGTCATTATATTAAGTCCAAGTTTATTCCTGAACTTACACAAAATAGCCCTATTTTTTGGTGATTTTTCTTCCTCTTCACTCAGAGCATTTACTAAGTGATCATCACCCACACGTCCTCGGGCTTCACCAGATGGGCCCTGACAGTAGTCATTCTAAAGGAATGACTCCACGCTGGGCCCCGCCTGCTGAACTAGTTGTGTGGTCATCACCGTACAACTGCGGTCTCTGAGTCCCCACACGGAGGTCTTCCTCCCGGGAAGCTTCTTCCCCATGCCTGCAAAGACTCCACTGTCCAGACCAAACCCTCTCTTCACTGCTCATTTTCCCAAAGTTATCACATGCTTGTTTTTACGCCAGTCATTAGCAAGATGGATGAGTGTCCCTTTAGATCAGTGGGCTCTCAACTGGAGGGGTGATTGTGCTGCCCCCCAAGCCCTTCCCACCCTCATCACAAGGCAGTATCTGGAAACATATTTTTTTTTCCGCTAAAAATTTTATTTATTTGACAGAGAGATCACAAGTAGGCAGAGAGGCAGGCAGAAAGAGAGGGGGGAAGCAGGCTCCCTGCTGAGCAGAGAGAGCCCAAGGCGGGGCTCGATCCCAGGACCCTGAGATCATGACCTGAGCCAAAGTCAGAGGCTTAACCCACTGAGCCACCCAGGTGCCCCCTGGAGACATATTTGATTATCAGGAATGGGGGGGGCAGGGGGAGTGAGTAGAGGCCAGAGATGCTGCTAAGCACACTGCAATGCCCAGGACACCCCCGCCCCCCATAACACACACACACACAATAAAGAATGATCCAGGCCCAAAAGTCGAAAATGCCCAAGTTGACAACCCCTGCTGGAAACTGACCGGCCCCACCTTTGGGGCATGGACTGTAGCCAATGGCCATATATGCATGAATAGGCAAGGACTGAACAGAACTGAGAGTCACTTAGGAAAGAGAAGGGAGAAACAGATCTGGAGTTGACGACCAACCTTGGATATCGCAACTTGGCTTCGTCTGGACACTTCCCTCGTTGTGTGGCTATTGTTCATTCATCCCCTGTGTTAGCTTTCTATTGCTGTATAACAAATTGCCCTAAAGTATTATAAAACAACACAGGCTTATTTCTCACAGTTTCCGTAGGTCAGAAGTCTGAGCGTGGTGCAGATGGATTCCGTGCTCAGGGGCTCAATGGACTTTAGTTAAGGTGTTGGTTGAGGCTGTAGTTCTCTTCCGGGGCCCTGGGGCCTTTTCCAAGCTGATTCTTGTACCTGAATTGATTGCCTTATGATTGTAGGACTAAGGTCTCTGTTTCCATGCCGAGTTTTCAGCTGTGGGGGGTGGGGGTGGAACCCTCAGCAACTAGAGGCCACCTGTGTTCCTACCATGTGAACTGCTCTATCATCAAGCCAGCAATGATGCATGGAATCCTTCTTATGCTTTCAACCTCCGACTCACTCTTCTGCCACCAACTAGAGAAAACTCCCTGCTTTTAAGAGTGCTCTGTTGTTGGGTCAGGCCTGAGCAGATATCTCCCTATCTTAAGATTAACTGATCTGGAGCCGTAATGACATTGACCAAGTCTCTTCACAACAGTACTTTTTCATTAGTGTTTGAATGAACACACAGACGGTGTATGGGTCTCAGGCATCTTTGTGTTATTGACTTTCAGCAGAGTACCTGGCACATACATTTTTTTTTCTCAGTAAATATTCTTTGAACAAGTAAAGAATAAAACAAACTCATTTCCTTTTCTTTTCTTTTCTTTTTTTTGGATAGAATTACTAGACTGGTCACGCAGGGGGGAATGCTGTCAACAGAGAACTGTGCCATCTGGGAGTTAGCAGGTACACTGAGTCGTAGAGGAATCTGTCGATCATTCTAGGCATCCACATATTCAGTGTAGGATTCATCAGACCAAGATCCCTCTGGTTCTGACCTCTGCATTCATTACGATTGTGGACCGAATTTTTTTTTTTTTTTTTTTGCATCGCCTTTTTGGCAGAGCTGGCGAACCGCTGACTCACACGGAATCTATAGCTTACCTAAAGCTTTCCTGCTTTAGCTGGCGTCATGCCAGCCATGCCCATTTGGCACTTGGGCAGGATGTCAGGCCTCTTGCTTCCACTCATCTCATGTCATGAGTTCTGGCCTATCCTTTCAGCCTGCTGGAGACCTCTGGGAGTTCTGATTTTATTATGTCACTTCTTGCCTCTCCTGTCTAACTCTATAGCTCTTGAAAACATAATAAGCACACGTCCTTTGTCTTTTTCCAAATAGTTTACAAAAATGTTGAATTAGGCAAGGCCAAATTTAAAGCCCTGAGGCATGTTACTTCTCTCAAGTTGACAACAATGATTTAATCAACAATCTTTGCATAAGGGTTGTTCCACCTATGATGAATCAACTCCTTTCCTTTCTCCATCCTATCTACAAGCATATTATGAAAGACTTGAATGTTTGGCTGAAAGTAAGCTATACAGAATAATACCATTCAGTTATGCTCCCAGGACTATAACACACATCTTTTGCAATCAGGTACATACACCTGTTGGGAAATTATCTTCCAAATCCTCAGCTATGGCAAGCCGTGGTGTTCCTTATATTGTTTTTGTACAGAGACACAGATATCCTTGAACTCCCAGATTTTACTGAGTCTCTTCCAGCCTTTATGTTGATCTGTGAGCTGACAGGCCCTTCCACTTCCTTGCCTCTTTGGCTTATGGGAATTTCCACTTGGGAGAAGAGATGATTGTCCTGACTTGTGAGTATTACGGGTCGGGCTACAGGGTGGGAACCTGTAGTCACATGACTCCCTGTTGAAGGGATTCTCGTTGAGAGGCCTGTGTATTCCCCATGATTTTCTCCTCGATCCATTATTTACATTTGCAGTTTCCCCAATGTTTCACAGGAAAAGACTGGGGCTCTGTGAACTGCCATTTCCTGCTGGTCCATGGGACTTTCTTCTGATGAAGGGTTGGATGCTCCTGGACCCCTAAAGGCACCAGAGATGCTGCAGGGGTAGAACTGCAGGGGTAGAAGTTCTTAGAAAGTCTGTGAACTTGGACAAACAGCAGAGAAGGAGAGTTGGGCAGGATTTAACGTGACAGCCAGTCTTCTAGAAAGTTCCCAATGATCTCTGCCTTCTGGTATTCACATTCTTGTGTAATCTCCCCCTGTGTCGCACCAAGGTCCATCTGTGGGACCAATAGACTACAGCGGAAGTGACAGTACGTCACCTCCAAGGTGAGGATTCAGAAGTCATTGCAGTTTTCCTCTTGGCCACTCTACCTCGTTCTTTGACCAATCACTCTAGGGAAAGCCAGCTGCCATGCTGTGAGCAGCCTACAAAGAGGCGTGTGTGAAGAGAAGCTGAGACCTCTCACCACCAGCTAGTGAGGAACTGAGTTCTCTTGCCAGGAGTTAGGTGAGAGACTAGTAAGTGATCCTCCAAGCCTACTCCAGCCTTCAGGTGACCGCAGCCCCAGCCAATATCTTGACTGCAACCCATGGGTGATCCTGACCAGAGACGGGACACTCTGGGTTCATTGGGACACTCTGGGCTCCTGATCCTCAGAAACGAAATGAGATCATATGTTTTGAGCGTTTTGAGCTGGTAAACCTTGAGGTAATTCATCATGCAGCCGTAGGAAACTTACACATGAGGAGATGCTCAATGAGATGACTGGGATGCCTTAAAAGAAACGAATAAAACATTAAATCTCCAGAAAACAGTGAAAGACTAGTTAGTGAATTTCTAGGGTCAGAACACTGAAAGGTATTGTTACCAAATTTTCATAGCTATGCCTTCTGCCACTTTTTAAAACGTCAAAATAATACTTGTTCTTTGTTAACACCCATACACACACGTAGTATGTAAATGTACATATATTATATACACATTATACATATACACATTACATACATACACATATATAAAGTGAAAAGTTTAAGTAACTTTTCCATCCTTCCTATCTTACTCCTCAGAAGCAACTGCTGGGGTCAGTTGGGTTTTTATCCTTCCAGATCTTCTGCTTCCCGTCAATTATGATCACATGCACACTAATAAAACCTGATTTGTGTGTGTGTCGGGGGGGTGTTCTGTTTGACAAAGGTCTTTATCATGTGCCAATCCATTGTGGCTTCTTCCTACGCCAGCAGACTTGGCTCCAATGTAATTGCTCTAAAAGGTACAATACATCCCATGGTATGGCGTTCTATAATTTATTTAAATATGATTCATCCGTTAATAATTGATAATGTTTTATGGCTTAATGCATTTATTTGCCATTCTACACAATGCCACAATAAATGTCTTGCAGCGCATGTAAGATATTGTTTCGGGATGAACTTCTAAAAGTGGAACAGAGGGTTAAAAGGGGTTTAGATTTAAAATTTTGAGAGAGGACGCTTAATTGCCTTTCATAAATGTTCTTCTTTTCCCACTAACATGTTCTCTCATCCTAATACCAGATAGTAGTAATTTTAAAAATTTCTGCTTATCTGATGAGCAAATATCTGTCAGTTGTTTACATTGGCGTATTTCTGATTTCTGCCAAGAAATGCACAATCGTTTGACCTGTTCTATGTCATCTTTCTGGCTGCTTTCAAGAGCTCTCTTCATCTTGTTTTTTAGTGATTTGATTATGATGTGTCTGGGTATAGGTTTTTAAAAACATTTTTATTATTTATTTATATATTTTTTACATATTTAGCCATTATTTTTTCCATTATTTTTTTTTTCCTGCCTTGCATTCTTTATCCTCCTCTGGGACTGAATGGACACAAAGGTTATGACATTTTGGTATAGTGTCCCTGGTTCCTGAGGCTCTGTTCATCTTTCTTTCAATTTTTCTTCTCTGTGGTTCAGACTGAATAATTTCTATTGGCATATCCGATAGGCTTTAAAGTTCCAGTTATTGTAGGTTTTTAATTCTAAAATTTACATTTGGATATCCCTTCTGCTTTCTCTTTCCCTGCTAAGACTCTCTAGCTTTCCATTCATTTCTAGTGGGTTCCTCCTTCGTTCTTGGAATATCTCATAATAGCTGCTTTAAAGTCTTTGTCAGAAAATGCCAACCTCTGCATCATTTCAGTGTTGGTATCTGGTGATTGTCTGTTTTCATGTGAGCCGAAATCTGATGGTTCTTTCGATGCTGAGGGTAGGAGGCAGACTAAAGTTTCCCTCAAAGATGTCCTTGTTCTAATTCCCGGAAACCCTGAGTATGTTACATTTTGTGGCTGGAGGAATTAAGGTCGCAGACACAATTAAAGTTGCTTATCAGCGGACCTTGAGATGGGAAGGTTTACCGGCAGGCCAAATAGAATCACAAGCACCTGTAAAAGCAGAGAACGTTTCCTGGCTCTGGTCAGAAAGGGATATGACAATGGAAGGAGGGTCCTAGGTCACTTGCTTTGAAGATGGAGCAAGGGGTCCATGAGTCAAGAGATGTGGGCAGCCTCTCAAAGCTGGAAAAGGCAAGGAAACAATTCTCCCACAGAGCCTCCAAAAGGAGCCAGCCCTGCCCACACCTGGACCTTAGCCCAGTGAGACTGATTTTGGACTTCTGATTTAACAGAACTTTAAAATTTAAAAAAAAAAAAAAAGTATATTGTTTTCAGCCGCTAAGTTCATGGATATTTGTTTCAGCAGCAATCGAAAACTAATACCCTGAGTCATGTTGAATCGTATCTTGGATATTTTGAATAATATGCTAGGAGACCCTGGGTTTTGTTTCCACATTACGTAAAGGTTGGTATTTGTGTTTTCACAGGCAGTCAACCCAGATGGATTCAGGCTGAAGGATCTGCCAGCCTTCTGTGGGCTGTAGTTTCCATGTCAGTTTTGTTTTCAGAATCTTCGCCGCTACTCAGATTTCCCCAGGCGTGTGCGCCCCTGCAAGGGGGGTGGGGTTGGAGGTGGTGTCACACTGGGACCAGGGTGGTGATCTTCCCCTTGGGTCAGTTCGCAGACTTTGCTGTGCAGTTTAAGAGCAGATCTGCATATGTGCACACAGGGTAGAGCCCAGAAGTTTCCAGATAGCTTCATGGGGTCACTTACCCAAGTCCCTCCCTTTCTGTGATCTCTGATCACTTTTGAGCACTCTGGCTCCCCGTGGCACTCTGGACAGAGAGCTCGTGCTCTCTTTACCCTCCTGTGCTATGCGCTTGCTGTGAATGCGTCCATGTTCAGGGCCGGGTGGTGGCAAACAGAAAGAGAAGCAAGGAATGGCAAAACAGCTCCTCCAAGCAGAGAGGAAGGGTTCCCTGGGGACCCCCTGGCCGCACCTCTCACTGCCACAACTCTGATCGCCGTGCACCCAAGAGAGAATGACGAAAAGAGGGAAAAAGAACAGTGTCTACCCACCTCCCACCCAGTGTGAACCCCACTTTGAGCCAGAACTAGAGGGAGCTCTTTTTAACTGCATAGGGCGTTCACTTCCAAATTTGGGGCTGCCCCAAATCCAGACAGGGGATACTGTCAAAAAATCGAGTGGGAAACTCCCTGCTCTTTCCGTGGCTCTTGCATTTCTGGTCTTCCTCCCCAGCCCACCTGGGGCACTCACTCCCTGGAGCCTTCAACAGCGGCTCCACGCGTTCTGCTCCAGGTTCATAGCTGCACCGCATGGGAGAGAGACGCGGAATGTGCTAAACCCACTGCATCCAACCGGGCCCCACTGTGTCTCCCCTGAATTTCTGCTGACAGTCACACTTTCCCCTGGGGTCCTGGTCACAGCTCCCTTCCCTTGTGGCCTCCAAAGGAGAACCGGCCACGGGCAGGCCAAAATCGATCACGGCAAAGCCACCTTCTTTACGAGCCCCGTTCACCTGTTCTTGCCTGCTCTGTGGGCGAAGACTTGTCCTGGAAGGCACACACATAAGTCAAACTCAGCCTAGATATCTATAGAGAAAGCCAGACAGACGGCTTATGGCCGTGCTTTATCAGTGACAGAAGGATCTGTTGAGAATGACTAAATCCTTCCTACGAAATACCTAACGTTTTAGCATGCTACCTACCTCGTACTCTTGCTCTTCTAGCATCAACTAGCTCCTGCTCAGGGAGGAACAGTGACAATCTTTAGACGGTGTGGCTAAGAGAAGGGGTGGGAATGTGTCTCCCTGCCCCTGGGGAGGCTGTCTTGTACAAGGGTTCCGTGTGGTCCCTTGAGAAAGTTCAAAGTTCATCTATGGTATGGTGAGGGGGAGCGGCTCATCTTTCCTCCATGCTGAGACACGTAGCCACTCTACGTGCGACCTTACATACACGCTTTCCCCTTGTTTGCTCTATGGCAGCTCCGTCCTCCGCACCAGCCATGTGTTGTCGGGCCATCTGCCCTTTGGTTTGTGATTGGACTGTGGCAAAATAGTAGGTTTTTAGTGTCCTTTTAGTAGGAGAAATAACGTCAGAAGTAAAACCAGGTGGCTCCAATTAGGCAGAAGACAAGGGGGCTGGCAGTAAACATGCCTGCTAATTAGTTCTCGCCCACTCAGCTTACACGCACAGGAATCACCTGAGCACTTTGGCAAACCACAGGTTCTCATCGCATTGCGCTGGGATGGGGAGCGAGCGCCCGCATTGGTAATACTCTTACCTGGGATTTGGATGCAAATCACCAGTTCTGCCCTAAAGCATGTCCACTCACCTTTGAGGAGCTTTATTGCCACAGGCAGTGGTAGCAAAAAGAAGCAGAGCTGGGAATGTTGCACAGATTAAGAAAGGTTACTACATTCTCTGGTCACGGTCTCCCTGGGGAGAGGAGCTCCCCAGGTGGGGCTCCCTGGGGAGCAGGAGAGTTTTGGGAAGCACTCTTGAGAGGTGGGCTTTCCCTGCTGTTAGCCACCCCTGGGAGCTCTGAAGCAGGGGATGCTGCATTCCAGTGGGTTCTGAGATCCAGTGGAGGGGCCCAGCTTTTATAATGCAACCTTGATCGGTCCTTGGATGCCCACTGCCCCGGGACGGGGTGTCAGCTTGAGTGAGGGGACTCTTCAGCTGATCCCCTCCTGCCCGGGGCTGGCGACTGAGGGTCTTTGCAGGCAGCACAGGCAAGCGACTGAAGGGCCCTCTGGGCAGCGTGTCACGTGACATACCCAGGCCAGGCCCCTGCTTTCGAGTTCCTCTCCTGCCAGCCAAGGAGCGCGTTTAGACCCCGCCTCTTCATTTCTATGCTGAAATCAACATCCTCGTAAATCAACACCTTCAACCGCAGCCCCTTTTTTTCATGCCTTGGTCTGAAAATTCGACTGTGGTTGTCTGTGAGAATCAGGTTGAGTCTCTAGGAGGATAGCTTGTGTTTTTAAGAATTTCTAGGCTAGATTTTTCAACACTTGGAGGGTCTCACGTAACATTTCTTCATAGATTCCTGCTAAATCAAGCTCCTGATGCCAGAAGAAAATCTCCCCGAGGCAGAGGGGGGTAGTAGAGGTCTAAAAAGAAAAGGACTTTCTTCCTCGCAGAAAATCAAGACCCCAAGGTCTTGGCAGGCCGAACTGAAAGAGGGCTCAGGACTGAAAGCCCTCTTGTAGAGAAGAAAAGCAGGAAGAGCCAAAAACAGGCTGTTTAATGATTTAATCCTGTGCCCCACTGATTGTGTAATGTGAACTCTAACCTCCCGTTAAATATAGTTTGTACTGAGAATCCTTCACACTCTAGTAAAAATAGCTGCATGCTTGAATGGCTCATGAGCTTGATGACTGCAGGGAAAAAGGCTGGGAAATCTGGGCGAGAGGCAAGGAGAAGGGCCCTGAATGCCTGGGCTGGGCTATCTGCAGCCAGCTTGCCCATCTGAATGTTCAGAACAGCAATGGCAGAGAGCTGCCCTATCCAGTGGATAGCGGGGGTAGCTGGACGGTGGCCCGGCAGCTCCCTGAGCGAGGGGCTGCAGCAGCAAAGCCCACCATTAGCCCCCCCCCCCGCCCCCCGCCACCAGCACACTCCTTGCCTGTCTCTTCCACAAGAGCTGGGCTGTGATGCTGGGCGGGGAAAAGCTTCCTTCCTGGTATTCCTAAATCCTGAACATTGGGAAACCCGGCTCTTGGGTGGGAGAAATGGGGGCCCAAATCATGTGGGTAATGGAAAAGAACTTGAAAGCAGGGCCTGGGCAGGAGCCCCCAACAAAGGCAGTCACAAGGATGCAAGGCCACACAAACCTCACAACAGAGCAGAGGAGGCCCCCTTGGCTGTGTGGGAGGTGCCCCGCCTAGGCCACCCCTGGATGTTGGCTGATACCCAACAGTGGTCGGGGCAGGGGGAGAAAGCTCTGGTGTTCTGCCTTCTTTCTTTCCTTCTTCCTTGCACTTCCTTCAGCTTGTGAAATACAAGGGGAAGAAAGAAATCCCAAGCCTGGAGTACAATTTGTGCTTTTGTGACTAGGGTAGCTTCAAGAACCCACGGCAGCAATTACTGCGAGGTACGGACGCTAGCTCCATGCCCTGCCTCCCGTGGCACTAGAATTTGCCATATGCTGTGTGTGCAGAGATGAGCGCGGAAGTAGAACCTAATGCTTCCAGGAAGGATCGTGCTGAATTCTTTGTATATCCACCGATCATCTTATAAGGGTTGGGTTGGCAGAGAATCAGCTCACACAGGCAGCAGTGGTACAAGGTGTGTCTGACAGGGCAGAGAAATGTGTCTTCCCTGAGCCAGTTCCTCCTGCCTCCCCGAATTACCCTCGCGCCTGTGTCCTTTCCCGGGATGACTTCAGACTTCTTCGCACTTGCCATTTCTAAAGGTAGAAAGAAAGAAGAGTCCAATATCTTGGGGAACTACTATGCTTTATATGCTTATCTAATTGAATGCTTACAGCCACCCAATGGGATAGGATTGTTTTTTTTCTGTTTTCTGGAATACGTGAGGAAAACTCAAAGAGAACAGATAGTCTATGTCTCAGTGTTGGGGATTTTTAGCCCAGGTTGGACACCAAAACCTTGGTCTGCGGCGCTTCTCAACCCTACTTACACACACACACACACACACACACACACACACACACGTATCACCAAAGGAATCTCGGCACAAGCCAGTGCATGGGCCCCATTCAGGGTCCAGCCCCTTCGCACCTCTGGAGGTGCAGCCCAACACTGGAAATTTAAAACATCAGGGTGACTCTAAAGCATGTGGGGTTGAGAACCCCTGGGCTACACCATATTCTGTCCCATTATGGTACCACCCCTTGGTTCCCATCCTCTACCTGCTTTCTCTGGCCTTTCAGAAATGCCCCAATCCTGCCAGCTTGTCCACAGAAGGTCCAACTAACGAGAGCAACGTTTGAAAGTCTACGGATCACTCCTTTCATAACGAAAGTGTGCGGGACATAGCTGACGCGGGTGGTCCTCGTGTCTGATGGACACTACCTGAATCTCACTGTAAGTGACGTGGCCATGCAAAAAGTTGTTTGCTAATGGCCTTGCTGTGATTAGAGAAGGTGGGAGGGAAAGCACCAGGTGTGGAGCCACAGATATGGGGATGTCCATTTCTTCTGCCTGCTGGCTCACTTCATGAGATGAAGAATGTTCCTTTGACCACCTGGACCTCAATTCCTTACTTGTAGAAAGGACGTGGGTGTAGGGTTTGATAATATTGGAACATCCTTCCATTATCTACCACGTGGATTGGCACGTGGTTACTCCCTCAAAACTTGCAATGTCCAGCCGTAAAGTGGCTGCGTCTTTTCACCAGTGAGTTTACCTTAAATACGATTGTGTCTTCATAAAAGAAAGTGCTCTGAAAACATGAAAGGCTGTTTTTCCTAGATAAAAATTAGGTCAAGCTCTCTGTCCTCTCCCCCTCTTAAGAACAAATTTGGAGTCTGCTGCTTATACCTGGATGTTAAGTACAGGTTCTTCCAATGACCTGGATGACCTTGACGTTTAATTATTTAGGAGTGGCCAGTACAGAAGAACCCAAAGTGGGTTGTTGACACGAGAAGCTTGGAAAGAAGGTAACCCTCCTCTCTTTCCCAAATCATTTTGGGTGTGAGTAGGAAGGGCACATTCATTTCAGAGAAGATGAATTTAGTCCAATGGTGCACTTTTGTTCTTTAGGCATTATTCGGGCCAGCTGACAAAGAATAATAGAGGGAATCCCAGGGAGGCTCTTTCTGGTCTGGGGCTTGTACAGTGTAGACCCCGAGAGGTTCCCTCGCTGGTGAAGAAGCTGCCGGTTTACTAAAGGGCTTACTTCCGGCCCAAGAGCAGAGGGGTCTGAAGGGGCAGGGAGCAGCAGGTGCACCCGGACAAAGCAGCTGGGCTGTGCTGGGTCTGCCGCAAAGCCAGCCACTGTGCATGCTGTGCCTAGTCCTGCCGCGGGAATCCAAAGCAGAAGCCCTAACTTGGGAATATAGATGTGCATCTCAGCTGAGATCCCAGAAGTCTGGGGTCTGGGCACGGGGGCGGGGTTGGGGATGTCCTAGAAGGGCAGGAGGAGCCGAGCAGGCCAGGGAACCAGCCCACTTCTGATGCAGCGGGAGAGGCTGGACTTCTGTACCGTGTGCTGGTGTGGGTTTTCTGTGGGAGAATGTCCTGTGGCAAACTAACAAACAAAACAAGTCTTTCAACCTCACTGAAACGGATTCTTACCTAATTCCACCAAGAGGGAGTGAATCAGCATCTCTCCTGGGGAGAGCAGATTCTTTTCCCCCTCCCATAGCAGGTGGCAGAGAGACTTGTAAGAGCCATTCTTCTCTGTAAAGATGTATTTACTTTGTAAAATAGCACAGTGGAGAAGTCTTTCTTACCGTTTGGCTGGGGCCTTGATGGGTGGTTAAGACCAGTGGTCAATGTCCACCCACAAAACTCTGGAGGAAGCTCAGACATGAAGCGGGGAGGGATGAGACTCCCATCCCCTGCCCCCATCCCCTTGGAAGCCCGGCTAGTTATGGCTTTTCTCTCCTTTCTCTTTTGTTATGGGACACTGCTGGGGAGATGGTCTCCATAGCCCCAGGGCCAAAGCCTTAACATTCCAAGGAGTCATCACAACTGGAACAAATTCCTCCAGAAAGTTGACAGGTACTGCCTGTGAGAACAGTATGTTCCAGTCCAAGATACTTACCGGCCTGAATCTCCCAGCTCCTGGCCAGGCACAGGTGTTTACTGAGTGCCATTTCTGTCTCAGGGAAGATTTCGCCCCATTGCATTTCTGTCTCAATAGTCTGGCAGTTTCAGATTTTTTTCCCCCAGCCCCACCTCAGAGATACAATAAGGACAGGTCCAGGGAGATCAGATTTCCATCTGTAGACTGTGTGTGTGTCCGTTCCTTCTGACTAAACATGCCCCGTATTTTCCTAGCCTGTGACAATCCCATTAAAGCCTCCGACCCCTTCCTGAACTTCCGCATCTCAGCCCCCCGCTCCAGCTCCGTGAAATCAGGATGGGGCTTTCGTTCGGTCAGGAGTGAGGCCATAGGTTTTCTGCCTCGGAAAAATGGCTTCGAGGTTAACTGGGGCTTTTTAATTATTTGGGGTTAGCTCAGCCTCGAGGCGGGTGTGTCTCATTTTTTGCATAATGTATTCCTGGGAATGAGAGCCGGTGACCTCAAAGTTCAACCCACTCTCTCAGTGGAGAAAGAAAAGCAGAAAATACATTGGAAATTGCCCCAATGTATCTGATGGCGTGGCACGGTGTAAGCGCTGCACTTCCTTCATGGGTGATGGGGTAACAGGTGGCCCTTCTTGGACTGTGCTCCAATCACAGACCTCCTGCATGAGGTTTCTTTTTGCCCATGAACTTTTCCAGTTGCTCCTCTGTTGTTCTGTCCCATGTAGGAAGAGCCGGACTCCCCTCTAGTTCTCTGTGCTCATTTACGTTCCTCTCACCAGGGCTCATGGAGCAGCTTTTGCATTTGTCCCCGTGGGTCACACTGTCCAGAACCTGGGGCAGGAAGGGCTAGTGCTCAGAGCTGGGCTGACACGGAATCCTGCTGGTCTGGGTGCTTTGGCCAAGCCCAGCGGGACGGCTCCGGCAGGAGGAAATAGGGTTCGTGTGGGTGTCTTGTTTATCTTTAGGAAGCAGGGGACCGGGATTTATTTTTGTCACGACTCATGGTTCCTCACAGCTTTCTCTCAGCAGATGATTTCTGAGCTTTGACAATTTTCAGGGATATCAGTTATGTAAACTTTCTTGGAGAAGAGACCCATCTTTAGAGGATGACCGATGGGGGCGGGCGCTCCTGGACCCACTTCTCTGGGGACGGTGGCAACTGAGCGATGATCACATTCACCTCCCATTTATTATCAGCCGTGCTTTCCCTTCCAATGCACTCCCTGCACGTTCCCTGTGGCCCGTGGGTGAGGGCTCCTTGTATCGCTCCCACCATCTCAGTGTTGTGCCGGACGTTTTGGGTGCCACTGACCACAGCTGACCTCGATGTCCATTTAAGCTGGAGTTTGATTGTATTTGGCTATTAGGAGAATAGGAAGCAGGTCCTGCCCATTGTCATTAACCCTGACCTGAGCTCCATTAGAGATTGCTTGTAAGTTATTGTTCTCCAGAATGAGGTCCTCTAAATTTCTCTCATGCTATATGCTCCTTGGGCTATTTCATCAGTTCTGGTGGATCTAACTTTCACCTAAGTGTGGAAGGTCTTCTAAATCTGCGTTTCAAGACTTCTTCCAGACATCAAGAGTCCCCTATCTACCTACCTCTTCTCATTTCCACGCGGGGACCTTCCATTTGCCTTGACTTGGACATATCTGACTTTTAACTCATTCTCCTCCCCACCCCCAGCTGGTGTTGTCTTCTGTTATGCTTCTCCTGGTGGGCTGTGTCATCATCAGTGGCATAGAAACCCAAGAGAGAAGTGTGGGTGTCAGCCCGAACCCTCACCCCCTCCCCTGCACCATTCCTCCATCACATCCCTACACATTCCAAGCAACCTCAGCGGCTTTCCATCTCCTGCAGAATGGAGTTGAAACTTCTCATCTATCACCATAAGCCCTTGTCCTTGGGTCCCTGCATCTGTGCATGTGATCCTTGAACTTGGTTCAGCCCAGTGTCACGTCTGGCAGCTTTCTGAATAAGCTGCTGCTTCCTTCTTTCTTTCTTCCTTTTTTTTTTTTTTTTTTTTTTTTTTGGTGCGCTGAGACTGTATATACTGTTTTGTCAGGCTTTGTAAAGGCTGGGATCACCCTTCATTCCTTTCTTCCCCAGCTAATTCTTATTGCTTCTTTAAGTCTGCTGTCATCTCCAGAATTCCTTTTCTCCACAACAGTACCCCACCACGGGAATTAGATACTCAATTCTGCTAGGGGCTTAGCACTCCAATAGCTTTACATATGTCAACTTCTTTCTAATTTTTTCAATGGCCCTGTAAAGAAGGTATTATTGCCTTGGTGTCATAAAAGAAAAACTGGGCTCACGGAGGTAAAGAAATCAGGGAGCTGGTATGAAATGCAAATTCTTGGTCTCCACCCCTGGCCAAGAGAGTCAGAACCTCCAGGCGCGAGACCCAGCCCTCCGTATTGTAGGAGTCTTTGGGTGATTCTTTTTTTTTTTTAATTTAATTTAAATTCAATTAATGAACATATAGTGTATCATTAGTTTCAGAAGTAGAGGTCAGTGATTCTTCAGTTGCCGATAATACCCAGTGCTCATTCCATCGCGTGCTCTCCTTCATGCCCATCACCCAAAACCAAAAGACAACCTACAGGATGGGAGGAGATATTTGCAAGAGTCCTTGGGCGATGCTGAGGCACACGCAGTTTCAGAAGCACAACAAGACAGAGTTGAAGCAATCACGTGGCTGATGAGAAGAGCAATTCTGGAGAGGCTGGCCCAGGGGAGAGCACCTTTCTCTCAAGTGCTTGAAAGCCAACTCAATGCCACTTGAAGATAGTAAAGATACAATCCGAAGAGGGAAATTAACTGGTGAATGAATTAGAGCACCAGGATAAGGTGCACCCATGCAAGTCATCATGAAACATATTGCTGGGTTTTTGGAAAATTCTCTTTGAGACCACGACCGCAGACAAATTTGATTTTGCTTGGCAAGCAGTTTAGTCTTTTTTTTTTTTTTTAAGATTATTTATTTATTTATTTGACAGAGGGAGATAGAGATTACAAGTAGGCAGAGAGGCAGGCGGGGTGGGGGGGTAAGCAGGCTCCCTGCTGAGCAGAGAGCCTGATGCGGGGCTTGATCCCAGGACCTGGAGATCATCATCTGAGCTGAAGGCAGAGGATTAACACACTGAGCCACCCAGGCACCCCAACAGTTTAGTCTTAAAGGATCCCCTGGAAAGGAGCAAATTGGGGGTAGATTGTCCAAAGCAGACAACACTATTCTTTCAGCCACCCAAGATTCCCACTGGACCAGCAAATGCTCCACTCCTTAGTAGGACTGGGGTGGGGTCCAGCTGGACTTTGAGGGATAGTTCAGGAGTACTTACTCTTTGTTAGGAGTCTCTTGAAAGTCTCTCAGCCCCAAAGGCACGCACACACGCATCTCTTAATGGTGAAGTTTCAGGTCAAACAAGGGCTGTTTGGGCAACAGGAATTCCCATCTGAAAAAGACAGCCAAATGGCTCAACTTGAAGATCGGACTCTGGTTGTGGCCGAAGCAGTGGCCCCAAGTCTCTTCCAGACTACATACAGGGAGTCGTCATCTGTCATCTCTGCTCTAAAAGGCAAAATAAATACCTGACACCCATTAAGCATTGTTTTGCAGGTATAGATACTGATATTTAAGAGGTAAAGCAATTTATCCCAACCTACATTCTGGGGCAATGAAGGGGTCTTTGCATAGTGTGCATGGGTAAAATGGGAGAGGGAAAAAAAAAAATCTCTCTCTCCCCACTAAGCTCTCACAGACTCAGAGTCGACCCCAAATTTGGCACTTCCTTCCATCATGAATGTGAGCCATGAAGCACCATCATCATGGCAGTACCCGTCTCTATCAGTAGCGGGGATTGCACATCATTCCCTATTCTGGCTGTTGTGAGTATCCAGAAATATCCTCTCTGCTTGCCATTACGTCAAAATTTGGCCACTTACTACACTCGCCCCCCGATCTTGTTACTTAAGGAACTAACAAAGAGACAAAGATATTACCGTAACTGATCTGCTTTTAAATATTCTGAAAACTTGGAATATCCTTTCCATTACAGTTCAGTAAAATTTGTTTCTTCTGTCATCTTCTGGATTGCTTGCACAAAAAAGACCTCATAGGAGGAAACAGCCCTTGGGCTTTACCAGATTAATGACGGTTAAAAAAAAAAGAGAGAGAGGAAGAAAGGGCGGGGGGGGGGTGGGGAGAGCCCCACGAGAGGAGGAGCTGGAAGTCACCCCCTGCTGCACTGATTCTGACAATCACCTTTTCATACTACCTCCTTAGTCCATGTTGACCCAAGCTGGAAGTAAACTGGTAATACTCTCCAGCGATACTCAGAGCCATAGCCAACCCAGAAGTACACTGGCCATTAGGCACAAGGGAGAATGGCTGGGGATATGGGGTGACTGTGCTGGTTTAAGTCACAAGCGGGGTGCGCCCTGCAGATGCATCCAAAATGCTTTGGTGGTTTGAGAATAAATCTATAAGCTTCTTCTCTTATTACCTCTGATGGGGGAAATTGCAAAATCATTGCTGACATTTGTAATATTTATGGAGTGCCAATAATGTGCTGGTGTCCATCCTGATGCCTTAAGGGAAATTCAGTAAATATTTATGTGGCATTGCAATGCAGAGACATTGTGATAGGCATGGATGGGATTTAAGAGAAAAAGGATGGAGTTTATGATTCAGGTGGACAAAATCCAATCAGAGTATAGGAAAACCTGTATTTAGGCAATGGCGCAGTATAGCTTGGGATAAATCAATGTCGTTATAGAGGTTAGGGATGGGAGAGGCTCATTCTGACAGCATGGGATAGGGAAGTCTAAGGAAGGGAAGGGTTTGGTTAGAAACACGAAGGGTAAGCAGAGCAAGTGGATTTAGAAGATAGGGGAGGGCTCTAGCCTAATAGGAAAAGGTAAAGTGTTTTAGTAAAAGTCATGGTTCACTACATAAAGGTAAAACTCTTTGCAACGGCTTACAAATCCCAGTGCAATTTGGAGCCCATGAACTCTCCGGCCTTTTCTGCTTCTCCCCTTTGTCCACCCGAATCCAGTTGCACTGGCCTACCCTGCTGTTCTTTGCACACTCCAGGCCTGCTCCTGCCCCAGTGCCTTTGCATTTGCCATTCCTTTTGCCTAAAACACTCTTCCCCTAGATATCCTGGATGCCCACTCCCTCATCTTTTTTATGTCTCTGAGCAGATGTCACCCTCAGAACAAGGCTTTTAATGGCCCTACTTAAAACTGTCCCACCCTGGCACACCGCCCCGTTCCCTGCTTTAATGAACTACATACTATATCAGTGGTTCTTACACCCGAGTAGTTGCCAGAATCACCTCGAAGCCTTGTGGAAACTGCTGGGTCCCCTCCCCAGGTCTCTGATTCAGTAGGTCTGGGGTGTGGGGGGGTGATAATGTGTTTTTCCTGGCAAGTTCCCATATGCTGCTGCTGCTGCTGTTGGTCTAGAGACTCTGGGAACCAGGGCACTCTAAATCTTACTTACTTATTTATTGCCCATCTCGTCTAGAATGTAAGTTGCTGACGGCAGCAATTCTTGTCTGTTTTGTTCATTGCTGCATCTCGGTGTCAGAACAGTGGCTAGGACACTCAGACGTGTTTGTTGAGTAGACAAGGGAATATGGCTTTGGTATAGGGCACAGGTCAAGATGCTGGGATGTGTGCAGTGGAAGTCAGTTTGAAAAGGAAAGTTCGGGCCATATCCTTAAAATATCGTTATAACAATAACACTTTATTATTATGAATATGATACTTATTGTAACACAACCATCATTTATGGAGTGTTTGTGCTAGGCCGGACCATTCAGAGAGACTCTGATGACTCCAGTTTGCCTGAGATCATGTAGGATATATAGTAAGTCAGTTGAAATTTGGATTTTAACTTGGGTCTGACTCCAGAAGGGTGGCCTTAAAGACTATGCTACAAAGTCATCTAATGAGTGATTTTTGAAACTTTTCATTTTGAAATGATTCTAGATTTACAGCAGAGTGGCAAAGATGTTGTAGACAGCTCACCTATAAACTTTACCTGGCTTCCTCTAATGCTCTCTTCCATAGCCATGGTATGCTTATCAAAACTAGGAAGTTAAAGTTGGTACAATGCTATTAACCTACCTATAGACTTTATATAGCTTCCAACCATTTTTCCACTATAATGTCCTCATCTGTTCTAGGATCCAATCTAAGGCCCCGTTGTCCAGCAATTTTAAAGGACTCGCTGTGGACAAGTTGGAATGTGGGGAATATGAAGTGCTGAAGATGCCAAGATGGCCGACACACCAAGATGGCCGTGCAGCCTTTGAGGCGCGTACAGCAGGGACACAGGTTTCTCTAGATGAGGTCCTGCCAGGACAGAGGGAAGTGCAGGGTGCTCTAACAGCCAACACAAGGCAGACAGGCAGCCTACTCTTTTTTTTTTTTTTTAATTCAATTTAGTTAGCATACAATGTATTATTAGCTTCAGAGGTAGAATTTAGTGATTTCAGTCGCATACAACATCCAGTGCTCATTCCATCCCTTGCCTTCCTTAATGCTCATCACCCACTGCATGGCAAGCAACCTACTCTTTTGGTGTCTGAGAAAGCTTCTTGGGAGAGTAGGCAGGAGGAGCAACGTGAGTAGATTTGCAAGGTGCTGAGAATCAACAGAGGGAAAGGCCAGAGGGTGGTGGTGGTGGAGGGGAAGAAACAGGAAGAGCCAGGTTAAGAACCTCTGAGAACCGAGACATTACTCATTGGTCCCAGGGACTAACAAGGCCCAGGGGCGAACATAGTTGGGTGTATGTTTGAGCTGGGATCTTCTAGCAGGAACGTGTAGGTCAAAGTTTATCTTTTGATGATTAACCTAATTGTCCAACACCTCAAATGTCATGTTGCTATGCTTACAGATGGAAGGCAGTATAGCGCAGTGGTTAGTAGCCTGGGCTCTGGAAGGAAACCATTGCGTTTGGAATCTCACGTGACTCCACCACTTTCTTGGAAGGTTTATTACGCTTCTGTGCCTTGTTTTTCCCATCTGCAAAATGGGGAAATACTGGTACTCATAGCGTGGGAGGGATTCAGTAAAATGATGTCTGTAAGGCACTTAGCACCGCGCCCACACGCAGTGAGAAGTCAATGAACATAGGCTGTATATCAGCCGCGCCTCTAGTTCACATATTGCTTATACTTTTTAGACAAAATCTGAGATACCCGAAGAAGAGTTTCAAAGAGAGCTTTCATGTGTATATATAGTCTCATTATACCTTTAGTGCAATTGATTATGCCCATTTTGGCATAAGCTAAAGAAAGGAGGACACAGCGGCGCTGAATGATAAAACTAAACTCACCTTACAATCAAGGGTAAGAGCAAGTTTTTGGTCTAAATTCCCAGATTCTTTATGCTGCTACTGGGCCATAGACCAAAGTCCATGAATGGTAAGGAACATTAGAAAAATAACAAACTGTCTGTTCTTCAGAACTTGTCCAGAAGGTTAGCCCTTATCAGCAGTTTTGCCACATAAGATGTTTTATGAGTTTGCTTTCCTGTGGTGACACATCAGACTTGTGAACATTTAAGCAGCCCACAAATGCAGATGGGTTTCTTTTGCTGAGGGAGAGTCCCCAGAGCTGACGAACTGTTAGCTGTCATAAACACGGCTCCCAGAGTTGGGCACTGGACATGGGTCTTAGGGGTTGAGCAGGCCAGTATCCATTCTCTACATAACCTTGTGTCACTTCCATGGTGTTTAGGAGCCTCAGTATACGCTTCTGTAAAATGGGGATTCTGATGTTGCCCTCCTAAGGTTGTAGGGAGGTATTGAAGACAAAAACATTGTACACACCTTGCCATTCAGATGGTGTTCTTTAAGTGTGGGTTACCTTATCCTACACCACCCCGGTCCTCCTTTTTGATGGCTACAGCTGGTCTGTCACAAAGGCCAGGAAATGGTATAGATGTGCAGAAGACATGAAAAAATAAAATTTTACCGGTGATATTAAATGTCACACAGGCAGAGACCTTCTAAATCAGTGTCAGGGTAGATAACAAAACCAAGATGTGTTTTTGTCTCTTAAAAACTCTTGAGAAGCTAGAATCGCCCATTGGATCCTGTGATTCTCATTTTAACTACATTTGGATTTTATTTGTGTTCGTGGGACTGAAAGTGTGATTGCAGGGGTGACTTCAAGTGTCACCGGCGGTCTGCTGTAGCCATGGAAGGCAGTGAGTGTGACTGTTCAGCTGGGCAGGACGGGCCCCATCAAAGCACGAGTCCTGGTGCCCGTAGAACTGGGTCCTATATGACCCACAGGTCAAATGTGTGTTCCATGTGATTTCAAACACATATAGCTATCCAAAGAAACAGCCGGCAACTACTGCGAGGCAACCAATCACCAAATGCAACTCAAAGGCTGTTGCACACACAGCTGTGAGCTGTCCTACCTTCCAAACTGAGCTCTCGGAAGGGCCCTCTTTAGTGGCCTGTGATTCCATGGGGGCTCCCGTCTCACCAAGAGCAGGGAGCACTGGCTGTGCCCCATTGTAATGAAGCTCCTGGTCATCAGTATTTGGATACAGGCCTCTGAGCAGGTGCATGCGCTGAGAGGCACAGTCGCAGGAAGTGTCCAAGTGCTCATCTTCATGGGACCTCACCAGTGCTAGAATACACTGCCTAATCTCAAACATGCAGAGGAGAACGGGTCAGTGAGGAGGAGCCCACGCCAGCCAGCCAGCCCCTGCCCAGATGCGCTATCTTGTTCTACAGACTGGGAGCTATCTGCTGGTTCCCATAGCCTGGCCAGCATGTTCAGCTACACACTGGGACCTGCGGGGTGTTCAGGGAGATCTCTCACTTACCTCCAGGGACTGGCTAGTCTTACTGGCCTTTCTCTAATATTTAAAATGAATTTCCCATCTGCCCCCCAATGATGGATGAACACCGTTCCCGCTTTCATGGGCTTTGTGCTGCCACCTAAGTTCTGATTGTCAAGAAAACCCACAAGTTTTGGCTTGTACATGCCAGTCACTGATAACCAGAGGGTCCTCCTCTCTGTCCCAGACTTCCATTTCTCTATATTGACCTTGATAGCAGGAGTGAGGGTCGGAGGACTTGTATTCTCGTTGTTTCTGTCTCTAGTCAACTAAAACCAATAGTCCAGTGATTTTGCCTCCTTCTGTCTGTCTCAGTTTCCAAATCCATTAAAAATGTTGAGAATTACCCCTGTTCCATGTACCTATTAAGAATTTAGAGATAAAGTAGGATCACATAGAAGGATCACTTACAAATTAAAATAAAATAAATAATATTTATAAATGAAATATTTATGTAAGAATTTTATATAATGTATTATACAATTATATATAAATATACTATTTACACATAATAAATGAAATACACTATTTATACATAAAAATGAAGGTGGTGGTACAGTTTGGTTTTGTTTTTTAAGATTTTGTTTATTTATTTGGCAGAGAGAGAGAGAGATCCTAAGTAGGCAGAGAGGCAGGCAGAGAGAGAGGAGGAAGCAAGCTCCCCGCTGAGCAGAGAGCCCGATGCGGGGCTGGATCCCAAGAACCTGAGACTATGATCTGAGCGAAGGCAGAGGCTTACCCCTCTGAGCCACCCAGGCACCCTGGTAGTACAGTTTTAATAGTAAAGCATGATTGCTTTGGACTCCACTGAAGCAGAATTTGTGCCTACCTGATAGGACAAAAGTTTACCTTTGCCCTGCTATGAAAAAAGGATTCATTCAATAATTGAACAATGCAAATAATACATGAGGGATATGTTTAACCTACATATGAGAACAATCGGGTTTCACAAAGTTAGCAGCAATCATCTGCAAATAAAAAATTCATGCCATCCTTCTGTGCTCTCCAGAGCGGGTCATGGAATACCTTCCCTTGCCAGTACTTAGCTGTTAAAATCAGAAACACGGAAAGGAACTTTTAGCTCACCTGACCGAAAGTTCTCATTTGAAAAAGACCAGAAGGCTAACTTCCGAGGATACGTGCCATAACCTCTGAGCTCTCTCAGTCCACTGGAAAGCTAAACGTTGAACCTAAGTCTCGCATTTGCTGCCATTCCCTCCTGCCTCCTTTGCTGGCCTTGTTAAAGACTAATTTTCCAGTTCCTGAGGAAAACAATTTTATCTTTTTTTAAAAAATGTAAACTTACACAAAAACACAGACTTACCAGCTTGGGTGACACAAAAGTTCGTTTTAATATTCCTCATTTTCTCCTTGACCAGCCGTGGATCCAGGTTGTGTGTGGGGGGCCTGAAGATCTTTAGATCGGGGGCATAAAAAAAATATCAAAATTGTAAGTAAAAAATTGTGACAAATGCAAATGTTGATTTAGCTTGAGAGAAGAATCATGAATTTTAAAAATTAAACTGACAGATACCACACATACCCCCAAAATAGCATTTTTATTAACGGCCTTATTATTCGTCTTACTACTGCCTCTTCTTAATTGCATACCTTTAAAATATTTTTCTTTTAAAAACATCTTTTGGCTGCAAATTCTTTCATTACCTTTGCTTGATTATAGTTTTGTGACATCATAACCTCAAGAGAGGACAGTAATATTTCCTTCCTTCCTAAAGCTTCCAAATGATTAATCAGAAATATTTTTTGTTATTTATACTTTACAAACATTCCTTTTAGCTTCCTAACTTGTTACTGGTAATGTTATGTATACTTTAGGATTGGATTCAAATCTGAGAAAACTGCTCTCACTTCTGTCATATGTGAGCCGTTATAAAGATCCCTGCTTTGTTATTCTGCTTGGAGTACATGCCCTAGGAATTCTCATAACATAAGCATAGGAACTCCTGCTTCATACAATTGCTATTAAAAATAACAGCAACAAAAGGGGATTAATTTTTTTTTGTAATTGTAGACACTGCAGTATCAGACATCTTCCTGATGAGAGAGGACTTCAGTCTGCCAAGGTGGTGTAAAAATGAACCATCCACTTAATAATTTTCCTTATCTGATGTTGGGAAGAGTTTTCCATATATTATTGCTGACTCTATACATTTCAAACTTGGCTGTTCCTCCACGTCTCATTTACACCTGGTGGTGGGGCCCCAGCATGCTCCTATTTCCATATGACCCCAGGCCCTGGATCCAAACACAAAGATGCCAGACAACTCAGTACAATGGGCGACTGGAGTTCTGGAAAACCATTCCTTCTCTGGGATGGCTGGCAGAAACAGAAACCACACACGGATGTAATTGTTACCTACACGAATATGCACTCATAAACCCAAACTAAACTTAACCTTCACCGACTTTCCCCTTAACTGGATTCCGAAAATCCCTCCAATGTCACCCTATTTGAAGGGTTATGTGCTGGAGTGGGAAATCTGAGTAAAAGCAGCAGCATTATTAATCAGTTTCAACTAAAATGTATTGCTTTTGCAGATTTTGCAACGTATGACCATGTAAACACATTGGCAAGTCCCTCCAAGGGCCTGAAAGGGGCCAATGCAAATGAGAGTCCCTGAAGATTAAGCAGCACTGACATCGTGGTGAAGGCGAGGTCTCTGCCACACAGAAGAGAGAGTGTTATAGCTCTGAACACAGTAGACAGGGTGTGGCACAGCCTACCAGGATGGAGGTGGGGGTGTTGTCTGGGCAAGCTGACAAGCAAGTAATCCACCATGTCTGGTCAAGGGAGGGCTAACAGTTTCATCCGCGAGGTCCGGCAGAGGTAAATGTCATAGCCCACCCTGGAGTGGGTGTTCTGCTGTCCTGGGCTCCTCAGAAGAGACCATAAGGTGTTGCTAATGGGCTGGGATCATGTCATCTGTCCACGGCAGCCCATCCATGAGCCCCGCCATCCATTGAAAAACAACCCAGTGATCCCTTGAAATGACATCATTAAAAACCAGTCACTCTGTTACAATTTAAGCATAACATTTGAATCTAAAGACTGCATCCTAACAAAGATGTGTGTTCTGTGGACATCACCTAATACAGGAGACAGTCTGGTGACCACAGGAAAAAAGTCTCATTAAAGGTAAAATTCTCAAGAGGGTTCAGATCTCACACAAAGGGCTGTTGGCCTGGGGTCCCTTTACAATTTATCCCAATGATTGTTTCACTATGAACCGGAAGAGAACTAAAAAAATGAAAATATTCTGATATTTCACCAATTCAGTCTGTTTTTAACTCTGAGTTGGACTCAGGTTCTTTAAGACAACATGGCCCACCTTGGTCTCCTATTTTCCAGACTTGCTTAACCTTCATTCTTGCTTGTCTGGTCTACTGCAACCACTTTTAGTCTACCCTGTATGCCATGGCTGCATATGTGCTCTAGAGATGGCCTTCCCTGCTCTCCCCCAGAAATAATCTGTCCTTGAGTAGAACACTCAGCCCTTTGGTTGGTTCTGGTTTTCCAGCATTAAAGAAAGTCACCCTTGACTGTAGTTGTCCATACCTGGTTATCACCCTTGCTAGGAGATATATTTTTGAGGATAAGGACCAAGTCCTAACCTTGCATTCCCAGTCCGCTGCAAGGTCGAGGAACAAAACTGGAGCCCGGTAAATATCAATGAGGGTACCACTATTGATGGTCTTCTTAACAGTCCTAGTAATTGTATTCTACTTGCTGGCAATTCATTTGGGGAGGTATCCAATAGAAGTGTCTCTGATAATGGGAATGTGACTAGTATGACTGAGGAACTTTTGATTTTCTTGAGTTCTGACGAATTAAAGTGCAGACGGCACTGGGCTCATCCATGGGACAGCGGAGGTGAGGGGAAGTTAGGTGACTCAGGCTTGCCAGGGGAAATACCAGGGAGCCGCTGGGGTTTTGTCTTCTGTAGGATGCTGTCCCGTCTGGGTGTCGTGCCCGGGACTTAGGTAGCCATCCTACAGCCCTGAGAGGAGCACGCTGAGGACAAAACTGCCACCCTGGGGATGGCGGAGGGGATGGAGGGAGTGTGAGCCATGGACTCAGGCAACTCTGGAACTGCCCATGGGACTTCCTGATATGCGGGAAAGGACATTTTCCTCATTGTCGAAGCTATTTTGGGTAGAGCTTTTGGTAACTGCAGCTAAAAGCAGCACAAGTGACAATGCTATATATATTATGCTAATTAGGTGGGAAGTGGGGGAGGGGCAGGATACATCACGTCCAGTGGGATTTGCAGATGTCAAATAATAAATATGTTAACAAGAAAAGCCATTATGGAATCTTTATGTGTCTAAAGTATGAGTTTTTCTCAGGCGAAAAACAGGGTTTGTGAGTTGTTGAGGGGAAAATGGAAAGAATTCTGCAGAGGATATCAATGGCTTTGGTCAAGTGACGGCTTCCTTTCTTTATAGGATCCTGTGTTCTAGGTGGAATCATTCCTTGTGACAGGTCAGGTAAGGCTGACCCCCAAATCCTTAGTCATCAAGACTGAAAGGGGTCTGAAAGGGGACTCTGACCCACAGGATATGCCACAGCTCATGTCACAGTGGTTGATTAAGGAATGGGCATGTGAATTTTCACTAAGACTTGATATGCAGATAATACAGACACTGGGAGAGAGAAAGGGTGTTCTTGTTTTACCCCTGGCCTTGTGGGCTATACGGTTTCTGGCCCTTCTGGCCTCTCAAAAGAGGGCCCTTTGAGAATAAAGCCAGTCCCAGAACCCACAGGGACAGGTAAGAGAGACAGGATCTGCTGACACTACCTGAGCCCCTGGGTGCAACCATGCCTGAGGCCCAAGTCCACCTTTAAACTGTCCATGCAGGAGCCAATTTTGTTCCTGATGAGCTACTTGCCTTTCTTTGACTTGCAGCTGAGAGAGTCCTAACTGCTTATACTAGAGAATCAAATAGGACAAGAGAGGAACCCTGGATCTGCCGCCATGGCCAGAGTGGGGGCAGGGAAGAAGGCTGTGCAGGAGACAGGAAACGGCCACGGCTTCCTGAGGTGGTCTGCTGCTGTGGATAGCTGTCTGGAACCTGGACAAGCATAGCTTTGGCACCAAATGACTAGAGGTTTGTTTGTTTTTTTTTTTAATATTTTATTTATTTATTTGACAGAGATCACAAGAAGGCAGAGAGGCAGGTGGAAAGAGAGAGAGAGGAGGAAGCAGGCTTCCTGCTGAGCAGAGAGCCCGATGTGGGGCTCCATCGATCCCAGGACCCTGGGACCATGACCCGAGCTGAAGGCAGAGGCGTTAACCCACTGAGCCACCCAGGTGCCCCCAAATGACCAGGGTTTTATTACCAGCTTATCCATTTGCTCATTTGATAAATCTGAGAAAACCACTTAAACATTAAACGTGGGTCTCAGTTTTCCAATCTATAAAATGGGAAAAGATAACTTTCCACTTAAATCTGTCATAAGAATTAAGTAGAGCAATGTAGGTGAAATCATTTGCATAGAGTTTGGCAGACAGTACTCCCTTGATTGATATTAGCCAATAAAAATACCCAAAGTGACTACTTAACATTTCTTGGATTCTACCTTTATCTCCTTTGCTTGCTGTTAAATCCTACCAATTGCAATGAAAACTAAGGCTAGCTGCCATTATTTGAACAAATACCTTGTTCCTGTGCTTTACATAAATTGTCGTTAGTCCTGAAAATAATGATTCAAGGTGGGCGGTACCATGCCACAGGTTGGGGGAGATGAGTGACTTGTCTACCCTGCAGAGCCAGGAAGGGATCTATAGCAACTGGGGGGGGGGGGGGAGAGACCGTAGTGGCATTGTTTGCTGTTGGGATTTTTCTTTCTCAGGAGAATTATGAAAGACACACTGTTGTTTTGAATTTCAAACCACAGTTACCTGTGTAATTAAAGAACCTGTAAGTCCTTCAATAGGAAAAAGTGGAAACTGACCCAGTGAATGCCAGACCGAAGGATGTATCCAATTACTATTCTTACTGGGATATAGGTAAGGTAATGTTCTTAAACTTCACATGGTCCAATTCAAAACTGAGCTTTTAGATTAGATTAAAAAGCAGTCTTTTTTTTTTTTTTTTGAATTATAGAGCTAGAAGATGAGATTGGTGCTAAATGGACTTTTGTGTTCATTATTACAAAAATCCCTAAAGCAAGCCCAAACATCCACTGTTACCATCACCATCCCCTGCACACACTCCCCACCCCAATCTGTTTTTTTAAAAAACATACGGGTAGTCCTGTTCTGATTAGCTGTACCATCTTCATTAGGACACGAATGAAACTATTTTTGTTCCTATGGAAACATGAAAGTTGCAAAGACGTGCCTGAGGATGTTTGTTGCAGCCTGTTTCCAAGAGCAAAAACCTATCTAGCCTTACTGCTGATGTCCAGAAATAAGGGAGTTATTTAAGCAAGTGGAACATTCTGCTACAGCTAAAAGGGAATGGAATAGATCTGTACATACAGACATGAAGAAATGTCAACAATATACCTAAACATTTAAAAGTAAGGTGCACAATATTTAGAATATAATCTCATCTATGTTTAAAAAAAAAAAAAGGCCAAAAAGAAAGAATCTGTACGATGGGAAAGCCTAGAAGTAAGAGCAACGTTTGATTAGTGGTTATTGGGTTACTGTTTGGAATGGCATCACAGAGGAATTTGACTATGCCCTTTTTGTGGTTTTTGGGCTTTTTTCTTTTTTTTTTTACAATGAGCCAGTTTTATCTCTATATTTAAAAATATATATATTTACATATATGTATATATACATATATATGTATATATGTATATGTGTGTATATATGTATATGTGTGTATATATGTATATGTATACATATCTATGTATACATATATATATATATATATATATAGAGAGAGAGAGAGAGAGAGAGAGAGAAGTTGAGATTCACAGTGTATTGGTCAAAACCTAAGGGGATAGGCCGAGCTGTGAGCTGACACTGATGAGAATGTTAGTTTCTATTTTCTGTGTCCTCTATCCTGTATTTATTTGCATAGCCCAGAACAGTTCTCTAATTGCTGACTTGTTAACAAGTCTGCTCCTCATTTTAGAGACTGCTAAGCTGGTCCCGGGAACACAGCTACTAACCCTCTTGCTGGACCAGCTCCTCCTCTGCTGCTCCCTCTGTCTTAACTTGGGAAGGTCCATCTGGGTCGCTGTAGCTACTCCGCTCTTATCCCACCTTAAATATTTCCATACGATCTGTGGTCCCCAAATAGAATTAAAGCAAGATTAAATTGTTCAAAATGCTCTACCCAATACATTTAGATAGGGTCCTTCCTCTACCTTCATTCTTAAACATTTCTTCTGCACCTGCCTCTTGCCGAGGGCTGTGACAGGTCCCTGTGCTCAGGGCACACAAAGGGTCCTGGCAGAGACAGGCAGGCAGTGACAGTGACCATATGAGGTGACACCTATATTACTATACAGACTTTCTCAGCACCCAACATGTGCCTGAATTAGGTGCTGGGGGCCAAAGATGAGTAAGATGTGGGCCCTGACCTGTTGAGGCTTACAGTCTAAGCAGAGCAGCCCAAGAGAAATCCAGTGCAAGCCACATACAGAATTTACATTTTTCTAGTGACTACAAAAAATATATATATATAAAGAGAGAGGTGAAATTAATTTTAATCAGATATTTAATTTAATCCAGTGTCCCGAATATTATCATTTCAGCACGTAATCAATATAAAAATGATCAATGAGATATATTACATTATTTTTTCATGTGGTCAGTGCCTAAAATAATGGACAGGGCAGATCTAAGGGGAACATGGATTTGTAAATCATTTCACAGGTGTTGAAAGATCCCACGGGGTGTGCCTAGGTTAGGGGTGATGGACCTCACACCCTGGGGTGGGATGTTTTGGGGAGAAAGTAACGGTCAGGGAAGGCTTCCTCGAAGAAGTGGCACATGCACAGAGGTTGCCAGATGAATCATGGGAAGAGACTAGGTCCAGAAGGTGGGACAGGCAGCCTGAAGACAGGCTCCGTGGCTTTGAACTGTGCAGTGTAGGGAGGGGTCATCACCAGGGTGGTGGTCCTGGCTTTAAAGTAAAACTGAATATGTAAATTAAAAAGACAAAACAACAAAACATGGGCGGGTTTTAGTGAATAGGAATGAGGTAGGTGGGAAGTACAGGGGAAGGGCCAGCAGAGAGGAAAGGTTTTCTACGTAAGGATAACCTTAAGGATGAGGAGCACTTTGCCAGGACTGAGCCCTGGTGAGCAGAAGATAGGCTGGATTTTGGCCACTGTGTGGCCCCTCATCCAGGCCCTTTGGGCAGTGCGTGGGCTGCACAACCATCCATGGTGGCTCGTTGCTGTCCTGTCTCCCTGCACCCTCTCCAGCAAGACTTCTCCCACTTCCACAAGAAGATGTGCAGAGGAGCTGATTGGAGGATGTGACATTGATTTTTTTTTTTTTCAGGGTTTGTCCGGAAGAAGAAGTTCTTAACTATGCCTGAGACTTGCAGTGTGCCACATAAAAAGAAAAATACAGTCCATGCCTTGTGGGGGGCTTACCTGTCCCACACCAGCATTAGCCTGGCACTGCCCCTTAAAGGGCTCTGGTGACTGTGGATGGGCGGGGGGAGCAACCGCTCACCCATGCTCAGTTCGCTTCCAGGTGATGGGTATCTCAGGGGGACTCCAGTTCACTGGAGTGACCTTGGATGAGTCACCCTGCCTCTCTGGGCTTCCTCTCCTCCTCTGTGAAATGGGGGTTGGGACAGATGACAAAGCTCACAGGTGTTATGACTAGGACACTGCGACAAGCCAGAGCAAACCTGTGTGCAAACCTCCACTGGACAAACTGTGCCCCAGGCAGTCCCCACCCCAACCCTCAGTTCTCAGCCACCAGCCACACACAGAATCCCAAACACTTGGTCCTCCCAGCCTCCCCTGAGCAAGCTGCTGCCTGAAACCCGGGGAAATCTGGTTTTAGAAATGTCCTTATGCAACCGCTTTCCCCCCTACTTTACAGGGCTAGGGCCTTAGGAAATACAGTATTGGCAAAAGGGATCACGCGCAGAATGATTCCTGGGAACTGGACAGACCAGTTTGGTGAGAAGCCCAGGGCACCTTCTAGAAGAGCCTGGCCTCTCCCTCCCGCTCCCCCTTCCTGGGGCCGTGATGAACCAGGAGTCAGGCTGGGTCACAGGATGAAAGTCTGAGCGAGACGAAGCTGCCTGGAACAGCTCTAGCGTATCCGAGCCTTGGCCCTGCTCGCGGGGCCTTTAATAATGCAACAATAACGAGCTTCTCCCGCACACAAAGGCTTTCGGAAAGCTGGAGATAAAAGTCACTTTGTTCTGCTCTTCCCCAATACAGTAGACATCCATAGGTGTTCCCACAGAAACTAGCCACTCGGCCTGTCGCTGTTACTGGGTTTTCTCCCCTCCCTGCTTATTGAGAAGCTATGGAGGATCTAAGAATGAAAACGTCTTCCAGAAAATGAGCTTTAAGGAGAGGACAGACGAGAGGAGAGCCTATTGCCAAGCTGGGTGTGCTTTCTTGCTGAGCCCTTCCCTTCCGGGAGGCTGTTGGCCCCTGCAGGAGGCTGCATCCACTTCATCAAAAAGTCATTGTGGTCCCAGTGTGAGCCTTAATGCAGTCGGAGCGTGGGTGGCTGCGGAGACAAAGCCATTTCTCCTCCTCGCTCTGCATTCGGGCTATATCATGCCCGCTGCGGCGGCGGGGGGGGGGGGGGCGGGGGCGCAGCCAGCGCTGCGGGCGGCCCCGCACCCGGGAACCTGCCTGCGGACCCCAACCCCTCTTGCCCTTTCCCTCCCCATCCATGTCCACCCCTCCGCTATGTGCCTCAAAGCTGGAGTGTAAACAGCTAGCTCTCTGTCCTCCGCTGTCCATCCACTTTACTCTTATGCTGAGTCCAGAGCCGGGCGGTAGATGGGATTCATCCAGACTGACCCACCCAGCGCCTGAACTGTATGCTTGTAGCTATGTGGGTGCGACAACATAAACGCTTTCTTTATAACCTCAATTGTCACCTTAAGGAGGGTGGGCCCTAGAACCTGTAGGGAGCAAGGCTTACTGACCCAAGCTGTATTTTGGGTTTGGGTATGCAAATTTAGGGACAGCAGCTAGGGCACAACAGAATGACTTTGCATAACAGAGCACCAGGAAATCTGGGAAGGAGCGAGAGGATCTGGAGACAGGATCAGGGGGATGGGTTGAAAGAGACAGTCCTGGCAGGCTGTCAGTGCAGGAAAGCTTTACAGGACACACTTGTCTGGTTGGTTGGTTGGTTGTGTGTTTGAAAGTGTTTGCTGTGGGTTGTGCAACTTTAACTCCCTCAAGAAACTGTCAGGAGAGTCTCCACGGTTCGTGAATGTCATGTGAGTGGATCGGAGGGGTCGCTGAGAGCGGTGTCTGCGTTCTTGTGGCGTGAAACAGACAGACAGCTGCCGTAACCACCGGGTTTGAAGGACGGGGGAGACAGCGGGCATCTGGGCTCTACAGGGATGTCCATAGGGAGCCCAACAGCCCTTGTACGCATGGGCCTTGAACTGATCCAGCACGTCTCTTTGCACACGGAGGTGACCTTCACTGAACTCATGGCTAGCGCCAGTCGCCTGGAGCAGCAGCCTTTCTCACGACTGCCTGCCAGGCTGGAGGTCTCCGGCTGTCTCTCCCAGCTTCCAGGCTGTCTGAGTGGAAGCCTCCCTCGGGCGACCCTAATCAGTAGTTGTGCCTTGACCCAACCACAAGCTGCTTTCCGGTGCTTCCCTCAGCCCCACATTACCCATCCTCCATCTGTGCAGGGCTGGGACCAGCGTGCCTCAAGGTTGGGAAACGGAATGTCTTCCAAGACCATGATTTTTCAGATTCCTTGCCGATGGTATCTTCATCCTGTTCCCAGCTGCCATCATTTCCTATTGCCCATGGGATCGAGACTGCAGTCGTGATCCTAACTTGAATACTTGCCCGCCTTCACCTACACGCATGCATGCCTTCAGACACTTGCAAAACCCCAATCTGGCTTCTTTTATTTTTTATTTTTTAAAGATTTTATTTTTTTAATAGAGAGAGAGAGAGAGTGAGCGAGAGAGAGGACACAAGCTGGGAAAGAAGCAGAGGGAGGGAGAAGCAGACTCCTCGCCGAGCAGGAAGCCCAATGCGGGGCTCAATCTCAGGATGCTGGGACCATGACCTGAGCCGAAGGCTGACGCTCAACCGACTGAGCCACCCACGTGCCTGTGGCTTCTTTTAAAATGTAAGATGTTCCCATCACTTTTACTTTCATTAAAAAAAAATCCCTTTCTACCCCTCCCTCCCTGAGTGGTCCACGAGAAATTTAATCTCTGAGCCACCGTCCATGCTGGCCTGGGCTCCTGGAGTTCTCTTCCCCTCTGCTCCATGTGATCAAATCTGTTTCCGTTGAGCTCTTAGGTTGCAAGGAACAGCATTCAAGCCATCACCAGGAAAAGAAGGCTGAGGAGTGAAAGCCTGCAGAGAGCCTGAAAGACATCAAGGTCCAAGATGGATCCTGGGACTGGCTGCTTCTAGTCTTTTCAATTGCATGGTCTTTCTCCTATGCTGTTGTCACTTATATTAGAGTGTTTGGCTCCTTTACAGACCGACTTGTTCTATATACTCATGGTTTTTATTTCTTCATGATTCTGACTTACACGCGGCTTTGGCTGGGCCTGGACTCTCCAGCCCCACCTTGGCCTCAAGGTAACACTTGAAGCAAGTCTTTTCATGCCAGCCTATACTGCCAGATCACCCATTTTGGTTTCCCAATTTTAGATTCCAGCTCATCCTTTTATGTAGGTCCAAGTCACAGATCTCAGACTGCCCAAGGATGGAACACCCTTGAATCAACTTTCTCTGGTCAGTCAACATTGACTGGTAGACGAGGATCCATTTCCATCAGTGGGGACTGGAGTTGGGGTGTTTCCATAGGGACAGTTTCAGGTGTGAGCTGGCATACCTCTGCTACAAGGACCTTAAAGCCCAGCTCAGTTCATAGCTCTTCAGTATTTCTTTCCTCAATTACTTCCTCATTTATTTGGTACTTACAATATTGTATTTTTAGTTACTCTTGTCTGTGCATTTGTCCTTTGTTACCTGAATGATAAATACCTTAAGGTCCGAAACTCTTAAAACAGAGGCCTGAAAGAACCTTGCAACCAAGGCTAAATGACCACCCAACCTGAATTTCTTAGTGACATCATGATCTCAACCATTCTTTATGGCCATCCCTAGAAATCACTGAAAACATTTAGAGAATTTCAACCTTTTAGATATTAGTTCTGTTATCAGAATGCCTCCCATCTGGAGATGATACAGATATTTTATACCTCACTTTTTGAAGCTGAAAATATGACTGCAGCGTTCTTAAGGGTTGGAGGACTTCCCTAAGGGTGGTGATGGAGGGCACCTGACATATTGGAGAGAGATCAGAGAAATGGAATAAGCTGAACTGATCATTCATTAGTGATAGGGAATAGAGAAGAGCATGGAATCTGCTAATAGAGTTACCTGTGTTTTGGCTTGGGTGATTGGATGAAAAATGGGAAGGGAATTCTAAATTTGGAAAATGGGAAGAAGTCTGAGTGTGATCCATATTTGATAGACCTTCAACATTAAGTCATTAAATACTTATTTAATAGCCACTCTGTGCCAAGTACTGGGCTAGGACTGGTGCTAAAAGATGAATAATTCCTGCCATCGAGGCATTCTTTTTTCAAAAAGATATCTATCTATCTATCTATCTATCTATTTATTTATTTGAGAGAGAGGGAGAGTGCACATGTGTGAGAAAGCATGAGCAGGGGGGAGAGGTAGAGGGAGGAGGGAGAAGAAGACTTCCTGCTAAGCAGGGAGCCTGATGCAGGGCTTGATCTCTGGATCCTGGGATCATGACCTGAGCCGAAGGCAGATATTTAACTGATTGAGCTACCCAGAAACCCCCTTACTGAGGCCTTCTGTCCAGAGAGAGAAAGAAAAAAATTATAATACACAATTATAAGAACTGTAATGAAGAGAGATCTGTGCAAGCTCTAGTGGTATACCAAAAGGGAGAATGATTAAGGTTTCTTGGGAGGACTGAAAAAACCCTTATACTTTAGAAGGATCATAAAGAATGACCGGGTAATTAAGGAGGGCATTCTTGCTATCAGAAACACCATTTGGAATATCGTGGATACATTCAGAGAGTGATACAAACTGAAGCAATAGTCAGTTCCTGGAGAACCTTGGAAGGCCTGCTAACAAAGCAGACTTTATTTTACAGAGAAGAAGGAGTCACTGAAGAGTTTTAGCATGGAAGTAAGCAAAGCAGATGTGAGATTATAAAATGACCACTCATGCAACAATGGGAAGTATGAATTAGATGGAAATGAGACAGCAGGCCAAAAGACTGACTAGGAGATTAGTGAAATCATTCACAAATGATATAAGATCTCTCTATCTGAGGGAGGTGCAGTAGTGATGGAGAGAGATGAAGGCTGGGGAGACATTACAGAAATAAAATACATGTGACTTAGTGGCTCGTGTACCGAAGGGATGGTGAAGAACAGGAAGTCTTGGGAGATTGGGCCAATAGTGGTTATACAAAACTAGACCCCAAAATACAGAAGCTGGTTGGGACAAACTGGTTATCTCTACTAGACCGCTTTTTCCTTAAGAAGAGGAATTATGTGTTCTTCACTGTCACACTACCTGTGTCTACTACAATATATCCAGGGCCTAGTGATTAGAGAATTTTGAGCATGTGGCTTTAAAACATCCGAGGGATTTCTGGAGAGATAAATCCAGTACTTAGCTTTTAAATTCAAGAGACAGATCTGAGCTGGAGAGGTGCGTTTGGGAATCATCATGTATAATGGTGAGTGGATGTGGGGTAATAGCAATATTAAATGGGCAGGTGGAAAAAGGGCCGCCATTTGTAAAACTAAGAACATTGTCATGGAAGCCAGTGTGGAAAGAGTATCCAGAACATGGGAGAGGCCAACAGTGTCAATGGCTACGAAGAGTTTATAGCTCCCAGAAAGTTTCACTCCAGTTAATTGGTTTGGATCCAGCCTCAGAATCTTAGACTGCTTTCCTATTAAATCCAGCCCTATCAGGTATAGTCCTAGGCCCACAGCCTCAGTTTCTCCGTCCAAGGAGCCATAGCAGCAAGTGAGTGAACTTATCCTCCTTTCCCTATGGTGCTGTTGTGAGGGCTAAGGGAGATAACAAATGTCAGCAGCTTTCAAAATTCTTAGTTTCAGGACCCCTTTATGCTCTTAAAATTTATTAAGAACCCAAACAAGCTTTTGTTTAAACGTGTTATATCAATATTTACCACATTATAAATTAAAACTGGGAAATTTTTAAAAACTCATCTAAAATTAATAATAATAAACCACTTATGTTAATATAAATAACATATTTCATGAAATCTCACTATATTTTAGAAAACAACTTAGAGAAAAGAGTGTCATTGTTTTACAGTTTTGCCAGTCTCTTTAATGCCTGGCTTAATAGAGACATTAATTTCTCATATCTGCTTCTGCATTCAATCTGTTGTGATATCACATGCTGTGTAAAGTCTAGAAAATTTTGCTGTACTCTTGTGAGAGAATGAGAGCTAAAAATGGCAAATAACATCTTGGTACTATTGTGAAAATAGTTTTGTCCTTGAGGATTTCTTGAAAGCATCTCATGGACATTCAGAGATCTAGACCACACTTGGAGAATCACTGATGTATTTGAATGCACTTTGGAAGCTGGAGAGTCCATACAAAGTTGTTATGATAACCCTGAAAATCTATACCCTGGGAATCAGAAAAGGATCTCTCTCACATGGCTCTAATTTGCCCCCAGAGGAGCATTATGCCTGAGTAACATTGCTCCCAACAGGTCCTAGAGGCTGAGTAGAGCAAAGGATTTCTAGCCCAGATTTCTTACTTTTCCTTCCTTAGAATTACATGAAAAATGTAAATAAGAATGTACTACAAAAATGCAGGGTGTTAATCCAAATTAGATTGTTTTAAGATCTTGTTATCTTCTGGCCCACCACTAAGGAAAAAAAAATACACATATATAATACATATATACATATATATATATATATTTTTTTTTTTTTTTTTAAAGAAAGAGCAAGGGAATGTTCTATGCTAGAAAATACTATTTAACACAAAAAAGGCAGTAATGAAAGCATGGAGGGACAAAGAAAAAAAAAATCCACATGGCACACAGAAGAAAAATAGCAAAATGAAAAATTAAATCTTACCTTATCAGTAACTGCTTAAATGTAAATGGACTAAAACTACAATAGAAAAACAAGGATTGAAAAAAAATGGATAAAAACGCTCCATCTAACTATATGCCATCTCTAAGAGGCTTTACATTCAAAGATAAAAATAGCTTGAAAGTAAAAGGTTAGAAAAAGATAGATCATACTAATAGTACCCCAAAAAGAAATGATATACTAATATCAGACAAAACAGATTTGAAACAAAAATTATTATTAGAGGCAACAAGTATATTTTATAATAGTAAAAGCGTCAATCCATCAGGAAAACAATAATTATAAACACATATTTACTTAACAACAGAGGCTCAAAATACATATAGCAAAAACTGACAGAATTGAAGGGAGAAATACACAATTTAAGGGTTAGAAAGTTTAATATACCACTTTTAATAATGTATAAGTAGCTGGGCAGAAAATCAACAATGTAATGAAAGAGTTGAACAAAGTATAAACCAATGAGACCTAACACACACTTATAAAACATTCTACCCAATAACAGAATGAACATGCTTCTCAAGTGGCAATGTAACATTCTCCAGAACAGACCAGGTATTAGGTCATAGAACAAGCCACTATATATTTTAAAGGATTGAAATCTCATAAAAAATATTTCTCCTGACAACAATGGAATAAAAGTAGAAGTCAATTATAAAAGGAAATTTAGGGAATTCATATGTGTACAAAAATTAAACAATGAACTCCTAAATACCCAATGACCAAAGATGAAATCACAAAGAAATTAGAAAATACTTTGAGGTAAATGAAAACACAACAGGACACCTGGGTGTCTCAGTCTGCTAAGTGTCTGAGTGTTGGTTTTAACTCAATGTGTGATCTCAGCATCCTGAGATTGAGCCCTACATTGGACTTTATGCTCAATGCAGTATGTACTTGAGATTCTCTCTCCCTCGCTCTTTGCTCCTCCCACTCATTCTCTCTCGAAGGAAGCAAATCTTAAAAATAAAGAAGAAGAACAAAATGAAAACACAACATACCAAAACTTATGAATGCAACTAAAGCAGTACTTAGAGGGAAATTTATAGCTCTAAGTATCATTCTTTTTTTTTTTAAAGGAAACATTTCAAATCAATAACCTAAACCAACATCTTAACAAACTAAGAAAAGAACATACTAACTCAAAATAAACAAAAGGAAGGAAATAAAGACTTGAGAAGAAAATAACAAAAAAGAGAATGGAAAAGCATGAGAGAAATCAATCAAACCAAAATTTGGTTCTTTGAGCAGATCAAGAAAATTGAAAAACCTATAGCTAGCCTAGGCAAAAAGAAGAGAAAGACTCAAATTACTAAAATAAGGAATGAAAGAATGAGCATTACTACCAATCTTACAGAAATGCAAAAGATTATTGAATATGATGAACAACTATATGCCAAAAATGAGATAATATAGACAAAATTTAACAACTTCCTAAAAAGTTGTAAACTACTAAAACTCACAATAACTCCCCCCAAAAACTTAGATGATATAAATAGATCTTTAAGCAAAGAGATTAAATTATTAATTTAAGACTTCCTCCATACAAAAAAGCCATAGCCCTTGAAATTATTAAAATTTAACAAACTTCACTGTTAAATTTTAATAAACCTTTAATGAAGAATTAACATAAATCATTCACAAACTCTTCTAAACAGAAAAGAAAGAAAGAAAAGAAAGCAATACTTTGCATCTCATTCTATGAGGCTAGTATTGTACTGACAACAAAACCAAAGACATCACAGGAAAAGAAAATCACAGACCAATATCTTTTATCAATATAGATGCAAAAATTCTCAACAGAGTATTAACAAATTGAACCAGCAATGCACAAAGCAACATCCACATGATCAAGGGGGAGTTATCCCAAGAATATAAAAAGGGTTTAACATACAAAAAATATACTATATCAATAGAATAAAAGACAAAAACGAATTAATTATCTCCATAGATGCAGAAATATCATTTGACAAAATCCAACAGGCTTTCTTGATAATAGTACTTAATAAACTAGGAAGAGACGGGAACATCTTCAAAATATTAAAGGGTATCTAGGAAAAACCCTCAGCAAACATCATACTTGATAGTGAAATACTGAAACTTTTTTCCCCAAGATCAGGAACAAGTAAAGAACACTTGCCTACTTCTATTCAACATCGTACTAGAGGTTCTAGCCAGAGCAATTAAGAAAAAGAAACAGAAGGCATCCAGATAGAAAAGAAAGAAGTAAAACCATTTTTATTTGTAGCTGGCATAGTCTCATACATAAAAAACCCTAAAGAAGGCAGTACAGATTATTAGAACGAGGAAAATTCAGCAAGTTTGCAGGATACAAGAGTAATATACAAAAATCAATTGCATATCTAAACGCTAGCAATGAATGATCCAAAAGTAAAATTAAGGACGTATTAAGGGAAATCATACT
The DNA here is from genome assembly GCF_011764305.1 of Mustela putorius furo. Classification (NCBI taxonomy): domain Eukaryota; kingdom Metazoa; phylum Chordata; class Mammalia; order Carnivora; family Mustelidae; genus Mustela; species Mustela putorius. The sequence goes on from NW_025421424.1 coordinate 5,558,416, forward strand.
CCTTCTGTGTGTCTCCTTTACTCTAACACTACCACCTTCTGACACTTCTGACACTTTAACACTACTACATTTCTGACACTTCTGGTCATCAAGTAAGTATGTGGGGGGTTTTCTGTGCTCCAAATGACTCTGTGATACCATCTAGATGTCCTGTAATTTAACTCAATTCTAACACCATCTACCTCGAGATAGCATCAGATCCTACAAGTTAAGCATTCTGTCCTACAAAACTATATCCTCCTCCCTCCACCCCCAACTTTGGATGTCAATTGCAAGTCTACATTGTTATCAAACATCGCTTCTGACGAACTGGCTATAGATTGCAGGTTTCCATGACCTCTTCCTCAGGTTTGATTAATTTGCTAGAGTGGCTCACAGTACTCAGGAAAACATTTTACTTACAAGATCATCAGTTTATTATGAAAAGATACAACTCAGGACTAGCCAGGTGGAAGAGATGCATAAGGCTAGGTGTAAGGAAAGGGCACAGAGCTTCCATGCCCTCCTGAGCTCAGCCCTCTCCAAGCACTTCCATGTGTTCACCAACTTGGAAGCTCTCTGAACATCATTTTAGGGGGTTTTATGGAGGCGTCATACATAGTCATGATTCTTGGTCATTGGTGATTGACTTAACCTTCTGTTCCTCTCTTCTCCCCAGAGGGTGGAAGGTGGAACTGAAAAATCCAACCTTCTAATTGAGGTTGATTCCCTTGGAAATCAGCCCCCATCCTAAGGGGCTTTCCCAAAGTCCCCTTATTCACATAAAACCAAGTATGGTTGAAAGGGTCTTGTTATAAACAGCAAGGTACGAATTTCTCATCTTTATTTCTCAGAAATCATTTCAGGAACTGAGGAGGAAATCCGAATGTTATAACAAAAGATGACCCTATTGCTCTAAAAACTTGGGAAATTACAAGGGTTTAGGAACTGTATGCTAAGAACAGGGGTGAAGATCTAATACATATTCATATTTTCATATTCATTTTCATGTTCTAAATCATAATACCACAGGAAACAATTCCATTATGTTAGCATAAAAAAGAATAAAATACTTAGGACTAAATTTAATGAAAGTATATCAAGACTGTATATACTGAAAACTACAGAAGTCATGGAAAGAAATTAGAGAAGTCTTAGATAAATGGAAGGGCACCCAAAGTTCATGGATTGGAACAATGAATATTGTTAAGATGGCAGTATTTCCAAGACTGATCAATCTACAGATACACTGCAATTTCACTCAAAATCCTTGTTATCTTTTTTGTGGCCAATGTGGATAAGCTCGTCCTAAATTTCATATTGAAGTGTAAGAGACAGAGAAGAGCCAAAGTGATCTTGAAAAACAAGAACACAGCTAGTTGACTTACACTTCCAGATTTCAAGACTCAATACAAAGAGCTATAGTAATCAAGACAGTGCAGTCCTGGAATAAGAATAAACATCTAGATCAATGAAATAGGACTGAGAGCCCAGGAAGAATCCCTTACATTTATGGTCAATTGATTTTTGACTGGCAAGTCAATTCAATGGAGAAAGACTAGTCTTTAACAAAGAGTGCTGGCTCAACGAGATATCTACATGCAAAAGAACAAATTTGGATACTGACCTTGCATTGTATACAAAAAATAGCTCAAAATGGATCACGGAATTACAAGTAAAAGCCAAAAGTATGAAACTCTGAAAAGAAAACATAGTCATTGTGATCTTGGGTTAGGCAATATAGATAAATTGCACTTACACAAAGTTTTATTTCTTAAGAGGATGTTATCAAGGAAATGAAAAGATGACCCACTGCATGAGCGAAAATGTTTGCAAATCATATCCAATCAAGGGCTTATACCTCGAATGTATAAGGAACTTTTACACTTCAATGATAAACAACCCAATTAAGTTGGCAAAGAATGTGAATGGACATTTCTCCAAAGAAGGTATACAAATGGTCAATGAGCCCATAAAAAGATGCTCAATACCATTAGCCAACAGGGAAATGTCAGTCAAAACCACGATGAGATACCATTTCACACCCTCGAGGATGGTTATATATACTACTAATACTAATGAAAACAGGTAACAGTAAGTACTGAGAGAAAATGGAACCCTTCATACACCACTGGTCAGAGGGTAAAATGGTGCAGTCACTTTGGAAATAGTATAAATAGAAGAGTAGTGTGAAGAATAAAGGAACAAATAGAATATAGAACTGTCTTATTCTGGCAGTTCCTTAAAAAGCTAAACATAGGGTTACCTATGCAATTCCACTCCTCAGTATATACCCAAATGAAAGCACATATTCAGGCAAGAGTTTATACCCAAATGTTCATAGCAGCTTTCATTCTTTATTTATAAGAGCCATAAGGGGGAAATAGCTCAAATGTCCCTTAATTGTTAATGGACAAATAAAATGTGGTATATCCACATGATGGAATATTACTTGGCCATGAAAAAGATGAAGTACTGATCCATACTATAATGTGAGTGGGCTGTGAAAAAAAAAATCCAGACACAAAAGCCCATATACTGAGCGACTGTGTTCATAGGACATGGCCAGCAGGATAAATTCATAGAAACAGAATGGGTAGTGGTTGCAGTGGCTATGGGTTTCTTTTTATGGTGAAAAAAAAATTCTGGAATTAGTGGTTATGGGAACAAAGCTTTGTGAATGTACTAAAAACCACTGAATTATACCTTTTAAAAACATGAATTTTATGGTATGTGATATATAGCTCAATAAAGTTATTTCAAGAAATGCTAGATTTTTACTTTTATTGTGAATACTATCTTCTGTTTGCTTTGAACCCATCATCCAACACAGTTCCCAGGAATCTAGAAGTATGCTTCCAAAGAGCCTCAGTCTCTTAACTAATTTGGACTGGGACAAAGATGCCAGTGGAGGTGGAAGTCATCCTGGAGAAGAGGTCAGAGGATGGGGTTTAAATCATGATTCTGTCTACTAGCTCATTGGCCTTGGTTGGGGAAGTCACCTTGCTTCTTTGAGTCTCAGGTTCCTATTCTGAAAATACAAATGACCCTGGCTCTATGTATCTCCTTGGGTCCTGTCAGCAGATAACCCTGTAAATAAGAATGTTTACTAAACCATAAGCACTATGCAAATAGAAGTCTTTGTGATTGGGATCTCCCTAGCTTAATGTTAAGGTGAATAGATTGAAAGTGGAGATACTGCCATCATTCCAGGTGACTTTAATCACAAAACCCTAAAGAAGACCTTCAGGATCTCAAATTGTACAGTTGTTGCCTTCCAATGTCTGGGAAAAAAGGCGACATTCTCCAGTACCCAAGAAATTGCTGTTAATATTTTAAGTATTTAATTATTTTCCTTATAAGGATTCCCCCTTGTCCAACCTACTTCTTTGCTTTTGTTTATTTTGGTGTTTTTAGGCATTGTCTGTTAAAGCATAGCTTTCTAGGGCTTTGGTCAATTGTTGATAGGCGAATTAAAGGTCTACCCAACAGAGTGATCTCCAAATGCTTCTCTGGAAGCACTGCAGTGTGGAGCATAGACTTTAATGTCAGCCATATCTGGGTTTAAATTCCAGTTCTACTACTTCCTAGCTGTGGGACCTTGGGCAAATTATGTTGTTTGGTTTCTCTGAGCCTCAGTTTCCTCATCTGTAAAATAGAGGTTTTCACCTTTGTAGGACGTTGTGAGGACGAAAAGAGACAATGTTCAGTACAAGTTCAAGCACATAGTAAGAAGTTAATAAATCTAGTTATTACTGGGCCTAGAGAATGAGTAATCAAGGTCAAATGAACATCGGAGGGACAAGGATAGCAAAGGCTGGCTTTGGGCAAAACTGGAAGGAAGAGGCTCTGACAGTTACTGATTGCCTCCTCTGTGCCAAGTACTTTTCCGTATGCTCTATCACTTGGTCCCCACAACCCTGAAATATAGGTATTAATTCATATTTACATATGACAGAACAGAGACTCAAAGAGATTAAATAACTTGTTTAAGGTCATGCAGGTTATTAGCTGTCCATTTTAGAGTGGACCCAGGTTTGACTGATTCCTAAGGCCAAGGTCTTTTTTTTTTTTTCCCCTTTGTGTGACCCCAGTCCATAGGCCCTGGTGGTCTTACTTCTTCTTGCTCATCTGGCCTCCTTCTGGCTCTACAAATACAGGCCTGTCCTTTGTCACATGACTACACCTGTCAAGTTCCTGTCCTGCTCTCCCCTCTTCCTCCAACTCTAGCCAGCCTCTGGATGCATGCCTCCAAGGTTCAAGTGTTTTGGGCAGACACTGGATTCACATGATGGAATGCCACAGAGGTGACTCAAGGACTGGAGACAGGGTTGGACCTGAGGCATGAGGGTCTCTTCAACTTTATTCCCATCTTTCGAGAGTCAGTTCAAATGTTACCTATTGCCTTCTTTGAAAGCTCTAGAAAGAATCGATCCTACTTCTTTCCAAAGTACCTTATCCAGACCTCTGTCATACATTTTCTATTATACTGAAATTATCTGCTTATTTGTCTGTCTCTGTTCTGGCCCAGTGCAATCTCCAGCCTCAGTGAAGAATTATTTAATGTAGTCTTTCTTGACATTTTTGTGCCATCTATCTTCCAGCAGTTAAGCTCAGAAGCCCTTCTCAGTTTACAAATACATAAAAGGAAACATACAGGATTACAAAGGAAACCAATTGTATTGAAATAGAGTAATCAAAATTTTAAGAAGTCAAATCTGACTATAACATACTACTTATTTATTAACACATTAAATAACAAGATCTACTGGTGGGTCTAATAACTACTGTGATTTTGAAGTAGTGATGAGCATAAAAATTACCTCAAGATCCACAACAATTTAACAGAATATATAAAATCCCTGCTTTTTTTTTTAATGACCAAGTCACTAGTGCTTCAAATACTACTATGGTTCGCTCTTTATACTCCTCAGTGGAGAGAATGTCAAACATAAATTTTGGGTATTAAAAATAAAGATGTATTTTTTTTTAAAGATTTTATTTATTTGTTTGACAGAGAGAGATCACAAGTAGGCAGAGAGGCAGGCAGAGAGTGAGAGAGAGGGAAGCAGGCTCCCCGCTGAGCAGAGAGCCCGATGCGGGATGATCCCAGGACCCTGAGATCATGACCTGAGTCGAAGGCAGCGGCTTAACCCACTGAGCCACCCAGGTGCCCCAAGATGTATTTTTTTTAATTTTTATTTATTTTTTAAATTTCTTTTCAGTGTTCCAGGTGTTTATGCACCACACGCAGTGCTCCATGCAATATGTACCCTCCATAATACCCACCACCAGTCTCACCCAAACTCCCACCCTCCCCCCTCCAAAACCCTCAGTTTGTTTCTCAGAGTCCACAGTCTCTCATGGTTTATCTCCCCCTCCGATTTCCCCCAACTCCCTTCTCTCCATCTCCCCATGTCCTCTGTGTTATTCCTTATGCTCCACAAATAAGCAAAACCATATGATAATTGACTCTCTCTGCTTGACTTATTTCACTCAGCATACTCTCCTCCAGTCCTGTCCAGGTTGCTACAAAAGTGGGATATTCATCCTTTCCGATGGAGGCATAGTACTCCATTCTCATCTTCCTTAACAGTCCCATGAATTCTATTCAAAGGCCTCAAAGCCTCCCTGATTTAATGAATCATCTGAACGTCCAAAGTGGTCCAAGACATCCTCCCTTCTCTGTACTTCTGTAATGCTTGTACTTGTACTTAGCACATTGAATTGCAAATCCTGATGTTTGTTTATATGTCTTTATCACCCACTTGGGCTGTAAATTCCTTGAAGGAGAGGAACCTTCTTACTTCTTCTGGAAGAGTGCTTGGCAGAGGGTGGGTCTTCAGTAAATACCGGGGATCTGATGGGAATGGATGATAATTCTGACCTACTGTTGAATGGAATGGGCCTTAGCATTGCCGCCGTGGATCCTCCACCCTCCAGTTTGCCCATCCTTCAAGGTGCATCTCAAAAATGCCTTTTCTTCCAGATGTCCCTGAGTACCCTGGCCTCACTGCTTTCTCTTCTAAGTGTGCCCTACTAAGTTGAAACTCACCTTGGCATTCAATTAAAAACCATAGTAATCCTCTCCCAACATTTCTATTTTATATAAATCTTTTTAAGTCATATCTCTGATAAAGGGCTTTTATCTAGACTACATCAAGAGCTCTTTCAAGTCAATACGAAAAAACTCAATTAAAAATTTAGCAAAATGGGTACCTGCCTTTGGCTCGGTCATGACTCTGGAGTCCCAGGATTAAACCCCGTGTCAGGCTCCCTCCTCACTGGGGACCCTGCTTTCCCCCTTGACTCTCACCTCACTCGTGCTCTCTCTTTCTCTCTTGCTCTTGCTTGCTCTCTCTCAAAAAAATAAATAAAATCTTTTTAAAAAATGGGCAAAGTATCTGAATAGATATTTCTCCAAAGAAGATCTACAATAGCCAATAAAACACATGAGAAGCTGCCTAGCACCATTACATTAGTCACTAGGGAAATGTGAAGCAAAATCATGATGAGATATCACTTTACACAATAGGCTGGCTATAATAAAGAAGGCTGGTAATAACAAGTATTTTAGAGGATAGGATATACCGCTGGTCATGATGGAGCCAAGGACTCCAAAGACAGTCTGGCAGTTCCTCCATACAGCAGTGACAGTATGAACCAGCAATTCCACCCCTAGGTGTATAACCAAGAGAAAGGAAGACATATATCTGCACAAAAACTTAGATGTGAACAGTCAAAGCAGCTTGATTCATAACAGCTAAGAAGTGGAAACATTAAAATGCCAATCAACTGATGAATGGATAAATCAAAATAGAGCATTTTGCTCCGATGGCATATTATTTGTAAGAAAAAGGAATGATGTCCTGATAGATGGTACACCATGAATAAGCCTTGAAAATGTCATGCTAAGTGAAAGAAGCCAGCCCAAAAAGAGGAGGCATAATGGTATGGTTCCATTTTCATGACATGTCCGAAACAGATATATCAATAGAGGCAGAACATCGATTATGAGGGAGGAGGGTTTGAGAAGAAATGAGGAATGGATGCTAATTGGCTCTGGGTTTCTTTCTGAGGTGATGAGAATATGCTAAAATTGAGAATGGTGATGGTTACAACTCTATGAACATCCAAAAAAACCACTGAATTATACACTTTAAGTTGGTGAATTACACAGTATAGGAATTATATCCCAATGGTGCGCTCATACATAGTTTTGAAAAGACAAAGGGGAGAGAGAGCACATGGTTTATTCAGCAAAAGGAAGGAAGTTTGGCACCGCTGGATCATTAAGGCACAGAGACAGGTGCAGGAGTTTTGACTGATTTGAATCAAAGAGCATCAAAACACGTGTGAAGCGTTTAAATCGAGGGATGACATGATCGGATTCACAGTATAGAAAGATCTCTGAGGTACTGAAGGAAGGCAAGGGGTAGTTACTGGAGGCCGGAATGAAGAGGCTTCTGGAGTACCTGCAATGTTCTGTTCATTGATTCGGGTTCTGGCTCCATGAGTGCACTCTACAGAGAATTCAGCAAGCTGAATGATATGTGTCCTTTTCTTTATATGCTACTTCAGTAAAAATTTTTTAGAATAGGAAAAGCCCATGAACTTTTTTTTTTCATTTTCTAAAGATTTTATTTATTTATTTGACAGACAGAGATCACAAGTAGGCAGAGAGGCAGGCAGAGAGAGAGAGAGAGAGGGAAGCAGGCTCCCTGCAGAGCAGAGAGCCAGATGTGGGACTCGATCCCAGGACCCTGAGATCATGACCTGAGCCGAAGGCAGAGGCTTACCCCAATGAGTCACCCAGGCGTCCAAGCCCATGGACTTTTAAAAAAATTTATTTGCTTATTTGAGAGAGAGAGCACAAGAGCATGAGCAGAAGGAGGGGCAGAAGGAGGAGGAGGAGCAGACCCCCTGCGGAGCAGGGAGCCTGAGGTGGGCCTGGGTCCCAGGACCCTGGGATCCTGACCTGAGCCGAAGGCAGAGGCTTAACCCACTGATCCACCAGGCACCCCCATGGAATTTTTGATTGGATTAACTAAGAGGTTTGCTACTTTGTAACAAAGTCTATTGATTCCATGCACAGAATCTCAAGGAGTTACTATAAATGTGCTTTATAACTGCCAATTAATTCTGATTACTACCTGAATACTTGGGCACAAAGATATAATTCATTTGCTTACCAATGGCTGGCCGTGGGAGTGGTCTGTTCTATGTGTAATCAGTAAGGAGTGCATTGCCTGGAGGGAATTTAAAACAATAATAAGATGGATTAAGAGTTGGTGTACTTTTTTATTATTAGCTTGCACTGGAAATTCTAAGTATCAGTGGTGAAATATTTCTTCTCTTCTCCAATAAATAATACAGTAATCCTGAGGTTGAAATCAGTGTTACTACGGCCGTTGAGCCAACTGGGCCGCCCGCACCCCCCACACTCCCACCGCCAGCTGGGCAATGACGGGAATAGTAGCTGGTCCCTTTTGGAGTATAAAGCTCATTTAAACCTCACAGCTGTGTAGGTTGGGTATTCTCATTCCCATTTTATAGTTCAGAAAACTGAGGGCTAAGCAGGTTAAGTGACTTGTGCAAATTCCCTCAGCCAGTAGGGATATGAGTGAGCCTGTCAGGCTAAGCCTTCTGAGTTGAAGCTCACTTTCCTACTAGGCTTTCCTGTCCTTCGGTACCAAGGGGCACATGGAAGGCCCTTGCAATATATTTGCCAAAGGGCAAGTAGATGAAGTACTGATGGTGATTTTAGTTACTTCAAGGAGGAGGTGCTACCTGAATAGGACTTCTTTTCTAAGTTGGTTTAGATCAGAAAACTGTCCATCTGCTACTTTCTTTCAGATTTTAAGGGTAAGTCCCTTGGAAAGCATAGCTGCCATCTCCCTGCTTATTGTTGCATTTATATCATCTGAATCTCACAGCTATTCTAAGTAGGTTTTATTATCTCTACAGGTGAGGAAGCTTTCGTCGGAACACTCCAGTGATGACATCAGAGTCCCACAGAGAGTGAATGTGTAGGGATTCGTAACCCTGCCCGTGGTTACGAACAGGGATTCTGGGTCCTGGAAGACCAGTGTTGGCTCTGACTCAGATAGCATCTGCAAATTAAAAATTTCAGTTTTATCACCCATAAATTTGGAATTATAGTAGTGTTCACTGGAGAGGTTGCAAACTCAAATGCCCACGGGAGCCAGGGGTAGGGAGTTCTGCATTGTTCATTAGTCAGAGGCTTGGCACCTACCTGGGATGCCCCGGGATGAAAGGGGTTGCTGGGCCGGGTGGGGGGTGGGGAGGTGAGGTTGGACCACTATTTTTTTTTTTTTGTACCACTCTTCAGGCTCACCCACACTCATTCTCTCAATCTGTATTTCTGGAGCACCCATGATATTCTAGCACAGTTCTAAGTTCTGGAAATACAGAAATGAGTAGGGCCCAGGCTCTTTCTGCTCTTGGGGGAGAAAATAGGAAAAAAACAAAACAAAACAAAACAAAACAATGAAAACACAGTGTCATATTGTGGCACCTTCAAGGTCTGCGAATCGAGTCATTTAGCCAATCAACAAACCCATGAACAGAGAGTTGCCTTCTCTAAATCATTGCCAGCAACAGGCTCTTTGAGCCTGAGGAAGCACAGGGTGGTGCTAGGTGGGAATGGAGTCCTGTCCTCCAGAGGTTTGGAGCCTAAGACAGACAAATCCATCTGGACGGGCATGTGCATTACAGGCTCCTGTAATGAGTCTCCTACAATAGTTTGCACAAAGCTGATGAAAACATTAGCAGAACCTTTCTGGTTGTAACGCTATGCTCTGAACCTGAGGGCTGGCCTCTTTAGTTTCCAAGGAATACCCACATCCATGAAGCTGAAGGCTCGTTCTGCTTCACCTGACCCAAACCTGACCAGCCTCACCCCGTCACCACCTCAGGCATTGGCCCCATTTTGGGGGGAGCAGAGCTCTTTCTCCTTGGATAACCCACAGTGCTCCCTCCCCTCTCTTCTGTCCTTACCTGCATCCAGATTGCGCTTCTCCACCGGCACCTGGGTTATGTCCTAGAGCTCTTCTCTGCTCCCAAGCTGTCATCTTTTCCCCATTGGCTTGATCCTTTCTGTCCTGGGCTCACTTCCAATCGATCTCCCAAATCACCTGGCCGATTCTCTGAGCCCTGCCCTCAGCCAAGTATCTATTTTCCGTTCCCCAATTGCCTCTAGAAGCACCTCCTGGGCCAGTGAGAAGGCTAGGTTTTCCCTAGTCCACTCTGGCTAATCTGTTAGATTCCACTCCCAAAATGTACTTACCCAAGGAAGAAGCCAAACTAGCATAAAGGAATGGGGTTGGAGTGGGGAAGGAGTGAACAAGATCGCTAAGTAGGAAGCAGGTGCCTCTCTGCCCCTTCGTCTCCCACCAGAGTCAGGCTGCAGAGAGACTGGGCCTGAGAACTTAACAGACAGGCCCATACCTAGAATAACCCTCGCTTGAAATCCACACTCGTTCATGTTCACGTGCATTTGCTCACCTAGTGAGAGGTCACTATGGAATGCAGGTTTCCTTTTTGCTTCATTCCTATTCCACTTACCCCCACTTCCATTTTCTTATTTCTTTCTCCCTGCTTTTAACGCATACTACTCCATTTTTTTTTTTTTTTTTTTTTTTTTTGTAATCACCCAAAGAAAACCACCAGAGTTCTTTCTGGAACAAGACGATCTTAATTGCATCTACTGACGTTTTCTCTTTAGTATGCTTCCATCTATGCACAGAAACACAAATAAATGACCCCCGGACAGGTGAGAACACGCACAAACCAGCAGCTGGGGACACATGTGAGTGACACACAGAGATAAGCACAACACGAGGTGTATGTCCACAAACAGCCTGAAGTATTCATTCAGGAGAGCCCCGAGGATAAGCATATTGACAACTACAGGCCCCTTCAGAACACTGGGTGAGAGGGCTCCTAGCTGGTGCTCTCTGGGGACAAGGGTGACTGTGAGCAGAGGTGAGAGCTGAGCAGTAAAGAGGGAGACAGGCAGATGAGAGGGACCTAGTAGGTATGAGAAGCATTAATAGTGAACAGACGTCAGGAGTGCACTGCTTGGTTGGTATTATTTTGGTAAAAGCTTGCAACTCCATATGCAATCATTAACTAAGCCCTCCAGACTTGTGTAGGGACCTCCCACTTTATGAAGATGAACCTCCTTCTTATTGAGGGTTACTGATGCTTTTGATCTTGGTCTGCATCAAGATGGTTCGGTAGGTGACTGAGAGCAAGTAGAGTCCGAGGGAAGGAACCGGTCCTTGCCAGCCCTCTGTCTAGACTCTCTTCATCTGGACAAATATCATCGAGTATGTTATTGCACTGTAAGGAAGTTGAGGATTTGTTTATTTTTTTGTTAACCATGGGAATTCCTGGATTGGGAGTCATCTATGTTTCTGGCTAAGTCACTGTAATATTAAGTGTAAGATACTTCAAAGTTTAATTGCTTGGGAGAAGGGAATGTGGCCCACGTGAGGATGGAAAGAATCCCAGAAGGAAGTTGCGGACCAGGAGTTCACACATGAGTGTGGAACCCGAGACTGCGCCTGACTCTCTCACTCAAAACTCCTACCACTACCTATCAGCCACCAAGCTCTCCTACTCTAAGGTCTCTTCCTCGACATGATTTGAAATTGGTCTATGGATATTTATAGGAGCATTGGGGGGCTTGTGTTATGCTTTCTGGAAGGATATAGAAACATGCTTGAGTTCCCAGTGAGACACACAAAATGTGTGGCTATTTTGGAATGCGCTTGGCAGCAGATGGTGGTCTAGTTATCAACTGCTAAGATGTTTATCATTGAAGGTCAGAGGGAGGTGGCCCAGGAGACAACTATGAAGACAGAAAACTCTTCATAGATTACAGTGTCCTGGGTCCTGATACAAAAGAAGATAAAAACAAAGAAACGTGATTCTGGATAATATCTCTTCAGTTTTCCTTGTTATTAAACCTGTATTCTTTAGAACAAACACAGCTGATTCTCAGACCCTAGGGACACCCATAGTCGAATTCTACCTAGTGTAGATGAGCCGTGTTTAATAAGAGCTGGGGATCGGGACTTCATGCCTGAGAAAAAGAAAGAGGGCTAAGTTCTCACACAGGAACATGCACTTTCCAGCTAGTCCCAAAGGGTTCTAGATATTGCCATGCCTGTCTCAATGTGAGTGAGGAAAGCCCAGGCACTGATATATCACTGAATTTGCAAAATCTCAGAAGCAGGGGCAACCATGGACGTGGCCATTCTCGGTCCTAAGTTACTGCATGTTTCCGACTCAGCCTCCTGCTCACGTAGATTTGCACTTGCCCATGATTATTTTGTTTCTGGGTTAGCCAGGGGAATCAGAGAGCTTAGCGATTGCCAGAACACCTAGAGTACATTATGGGTTCCTGCTAGAGAAAAATTACCTTTGTGAGATAACACCATCTACCACACAAAGGGGCCACACCTGCCTGGTATGAGAAAATACGTCCCTCCTTGAGAATTCAATTGTCAGCCGATGCAGAGGGCCACGGTCAGTCCCTCTACGACTGGGTAATTCCCATGGGTTCCCGTGACCTCAGGCAGCTCAGCCCTGACTCCAGCCAATTGTATGCAATTGGTCACCAGGGGAATGGATGAGAGAACACGGATGGATCATTATTTTTCACTGGTGGAAAAACATCTGACATCTATAGCCAGTTAAATCTTGCCTATTCATTCGCTATCTTAAATACCATCATATTGTAAATGGGCTGATGGGTCACTTTCCACAAGTTTCCACGGTGAACTGCCTGACAGTCAGCCCTGAACTTGCCCTTGCCTCTTATTCTGTGGAGAGCTCAGGCCTTCTGATGGCTGATTCTGTTCCACAGTGTCCAATGGGTCCCATGTCAACCTCTCACACAGAAGACCCCTTGAAGTTATTAATAACGAGGTAATGTCTTCTGTAGTTTATACGGGGCAGGCTCTGTGCCTTCTATGCTGTGATTTGGTCTTTCATCGCAAATGGCTACTATTATTGCTGTTTTACAAACGAGGCTCATGAAAAGCAGAAAGTAGAAATAATTTGCCTAAGGTCACACGACTCTTAGGTGGTAGAACCAGGGTTCAAGTCCGGATCTGTCAGCTCTGAATTCCATGCCCTGTTTTTTTTTTTTTTTTTATGCTTACATATTCTAAGCTAAGATCTCTGGACCTCTATGACACCAACAGAGAAAACGGACCATTCATTCATCAGATGTATATCAGCATCTGCTGGGATATAGGCCACAGTCCAGATCAGGGATGGTCAAACTTTTCTAGAAAAGACCAGACAGGAAAGATTTCCACCTTCGTGGGTTATGTGGTCAGTGATGATGACTCAACTCGGCCATTGCTGTGTGAAGGCAGTTGTAGACAATACATGGCTAAATTCCAGTAAAACCTTATTTACAAAAGCAGGCTGTGGGCTGGATCTAGCCCGAGAGCTGTGCCCCAGCTCTACGTACTGGGCTGATAGTAGTGAAAAAGTAAACTGGCAAAAACACCTGCCTGTGTGGCCCTTACATTCAAGAAAGGGGACACACTTGTGTTTCCCGAGCTGTTTATTATGTAGAAATGGTCGTGAAGTCTCCGCGGTGCTGATACCTTAGGGGGAATGTCATCTGGAGCTGTCCTCTCGGGCAGGCCCCCTTGTACCTCTCCCAGCAGGTGGTCCCTCATTCTGTGTGAGTGTCTCCTGTGTCAGGGAGCTCCCCCCTCCCCTCTCCCTGTCCCTCCCAGACTCCCTCTTTATCTGTCTTCTGTCAGTCTGACCACTCTAACCCCTTGGGTGAAACCCTCATGGGCCCTTTAAGGGCTCTGCATATGAGAAGTAACTTAGAGATGACATGACAAGCTCTGTCCCACCACCAGGCTGAATGGCTTGGACGTCATGCTGGGAGCTACCAAGATGGTCACTAAAGGTGTTTTATTATTATTTTTTAGAGATTTTACTTATTTGAAACAGAGAGAGTGCACACATAAGCAGGGGGGAAGGGTAGAGGGAGAGGGAGGAGAAGACTCCCCGCTGAGCAGGGAGCTTGACGAGGGGCTCGATCCCAGGACCCGGAGATCAGGACTTGAGCCAAAGTCAGACGCTTAACCGACTGAGCCACGCAGGAGTCCCCACGATGGTCCCTATAGTTATACACAGACAATGAGAAGAAATGGAACCATTTCTCAAGGCCAAAGAGAGCGAGCCAGTCAGATGCTGAGACAGTGGGAGGCAGAAGACATGGGCGCTGGGACAGCAGTCAGGAAGGCTGGTTCCAGTGTCTTGTCTATGATATGACCTTAGGCAAGTCATTGACCCTGTGTCTCAGCTTCTTCACCTGTAGCACGGAACCTGCCTGAGAAAGTCTGAGCAGTGGTAACGCTAGAATTCTTTAACAGGTGGCTCCCTATTGACAGCCTTCCCATCTCACTCCTGGGGCCTATCCTAAGAGGCCACTAATCCAGATGGCCCTTCTCTTCCAGCCGTCTGTCCCTTTATCTACTGATGTTCAACTTTATTATTCTCTCTCAAGAGTTGCTTGCATTCCCTGAGTCTGTGTCTGAGTCTGATATGTTATCTATGACCACCAGAAGCTTATGTCAATTAAGCTTTTTTCCTTTTGCTCCACATCTGTGAGCAGAATGTTGTTTTGGAGCCTTGGATCAGTAGTTTGCAAACTCACAATGCTAAGCCAAACCTCTCTCCTTCTGTCCTTGCCACTTGGCTCACAAGAGCCAACTAACTCCACTGGCTTCCAGGCCTTCTGCAGGAACCAGTGGGCCTCCAGGGCCGCCCAAGGTGCCTGAGCCTCTCTTTCTATCCCAGGGCTCAGCCACCCAGCAAGAACTCCCTTGTTCGTGGTACCCAGACTTTTGGAAGTTGAATTGTCAACTGTCTCTTTGTCTGATCAAGCAGCTCCCTGGCCCCTGAGTTTAAACAGCAACCAAAACTGAGGGCTCCAAGTCAGTTTTTGTGGGCTCAGCAGGTGATACCCAAATTCTGGGAAATATTGTGAAATAGGTCCATTTCTCTTTCTGTGAAAAGCTGCTTATGACAATCTACATAAAGAAAACAAAGATGGAGTAAAGCATTTGGGTAACTGAACCTGCCAGATGGGCAGGCCATCCACCCATTATCATGAGTTGTGTGACAGGAATCAAGCAAGCGGCTGAGTTAGGGGCTGCCAGTGGGAAGTTCCAGTTTGGCTGGAAAATAAACCTGGTGAGGGAAGAGAGAACTGTGCTTAGACCAGCAACGTACTTGTTGGTCCATGCGTGGAACAATTATTTATTCTTTCTAAGCCTCTCATAATTATTTCCAGAAGACTCTGTAAATTCTAGTGAAGTGCTCGGGTTCTGGAGTCGGAGCACTGTGGGTTTCTGTCTTGGCCCTGCTGCTTACTCACTGTGTGCTCTGTGCCAGGATTCTTAATCTCTTAAAGCTTCTGGTTTCTTCTATCGAGTTGGGGATGGTAATACCTACCTCCCCAGAATTGATGGGTAAGAAGTATAACATCTGTGATAGTATTCAACATATTGCTGTTAATATTATTATTTTCTCTGGTTGCTCCAAAATATTCACCCAGCTCCTTAACATATGATAAACCTTCAATACATGTCCTATGATTAAGTTAGAAACTATGGGTGGGACAGTCCAATTATTGCTTACAAGATCCCTGGTGAGAGATGAAAGATATATTTACTGAATTTCCATCACTCAAATCTTTATTCTCTCTGGGCTATCTCCAGCACTTCTGGAAGTTCAGAGTCTCAGATAACATGTCAAGTTTAGAATTTGCAAAAGAACGTTCATGCAAAAGGGTGCTCAGAGACTGAATACCAAGTTAGCCCACAGAGAAAGCAGCCGCCTAAGAGAGGTCACAGGGCGGGTGAATGGCAGAGCTGGGATTAGGTACCATTCCTGAACCCCTTTTGTGCTCATACTGTTCTGCACACCGCCTCACTGAGTGCCCAGGCCCCGTAACTGAGTCCACTCAGGGTGTGGGTGCCAAAGCCACAGTGACCTTTGTGCGTTCAGAGTCGGGGCCAGAACAGAGATAAGAGGGAGCTGGGGCAGGCTGGCAAGTAGCTCAAGAAAATGGAGAGGTAGGTCTGCAGGCCTTTCTCAACTTGATCTTCCCACTCCATTGCCCACAGCCTACCCTTGGCCCTCCCTCGTCCCGTGTACCTGCTTCTACGTACAGATGTCTAGGGACCTCAGAATCCTGGCTTATCCAAACCATATGTCACAGACTTTCCCTTTGTGGAAGAACAAAGTCCCATGAAATGAGCAGGAAAATTGCTTTGAAGGCAGCTTTGAAACTTTGATTGACTCTATTATTTTTGCATTTTTGGCCTTAAAAACTTTCAACTATCCTAATCAGCTGTTCCTTCTCCCTCTCTCAAGTGCTTATCTTCCCAAGAAATCCGTTTGTCCCTAGAGATTCTTTGGCAGAGACTTCTAGGTCTCACGGCCCCTTCTAACTTTCCCCACCCCCCCGGACGGTCCCACTGGGTAGGGGGTTTATCACTAGGTAACTGCTGTAGAGCAAATAACCACAGACCCCCACTGTTGTCCCCCAAGACTCTGTGACCTCGCTAGCACTGCCAACAGAAGCCAGAACAGTCAGAGGAGCAAGGAGACCCAGAAGGAGGCTGCTCAGTCTGGGGGGTGAGATTTTTGGCATCGGAATCAATTATTCCTGATAAGCGGCTACTGGAGACTTGGGTTCTTTGGTTCAATATCCAGTTTTGCAAGCAGTACTGTCGTCTTCTTATGTATGCATTCCAGCCTTTGTCATTACAAGGCTTCAGAGATTTTTCCACAATTTTCCAGACAAGACTTTTGCCCTCAATATGCCTTTCCAACATGTGTCGAGAACCTTTCGTGTAAGCAGCACTGAACTGAGAGTTCACAGAGACCGCGAAGTACAGCTCTGTCCTGAAGATCTCGCACAACTGCTCCCTCCCAAACAAACAGATCAATATCAAGACAGTGGAGAAGTTCAGGGGCAGATGTGGGTCCGGGGGACTGTGGCGGAGGCGGCAAGGACACCAGCCTGCGCTGGGAAGAGGGTATGGGTGTAACGCTTTAAAGAACATGGTGTGTGGAGGAAGGGAAATGCAGAAGCAGAGGGGCCAGCTGGGCCCTGGAGGATGTGCGGGGAATGGCCTGAGCTCGGCAGAGTGGGAGCTGGAGGCCAGAGCGGGAGGCGGGGAGGAGGCTGGGAGCAGCACAGGTGTAAGAGAGCCCTGTCAGTTGCTCCAGGACAAAGGCACACTGGTTTATTTATCCCAGAATTTGTTATAATTTAAATATTTATATTTAAAAATATTTATTTTAATATATTTATTGAAAATTTTTATTTTAAAATAAAGCCAACACATGCATGCATTTCTTTCTCTTTTTTTTTTTTAGAGTGAGAGCATGTGTGTGCACATACATGCACGCGTTAAGTTGAGGGGTGGGCAGAGGAGAGGAAGAGAATCTTAAACCGACCCCAGACTCTGTACTGAGTGGGGAGCCCAGTGCGGGGCTCAATCTCCCAGCCATGAGATCATGACTTGAGCCAAATCAAGAGTCAGATTTTAACCGACTGAGGCCACCCTGGTGCCCCATAACATAATACATTTCATCGATAAAAGTACAAAATGAATCTAAAATTCTCTCTCCTTATCTACCTCCCTGTCCCATCCTTCCCCACACAGGAATTATAAACGACTTACAAGGTATCTTTCCAAGGAAAAAAATGCATACACTGTAATATTTGGATATGTATATATGCATATTCTTTCTTACTTACCTCAATGATTTTGTACAGTGTTTATTGTTCTGCACTTTGCTGGGCTCCTTTTAAAGATTTTATTTATCTGAGAGAGAGAGAGAAAGCATGAGTGGGGGGTGCATAGGGAGAGGGAGAAACAGACTTCCCGCTGAGCAGGGAGCCCAACAGGGGGCTCGATCCCAAGACCCTGGGATCATGACCTGAGCCAAAGGCAGACGCTTTACTGACTGAGTCACCCAGGCGCCCCTGCATTTTGCTGTTTTTAGGTGGGTTTTTTTTTTTCCACCTTATTTATTACTAACCTTCCTGAATCCAAATACACAGAGGCAAGACACTGGTTTTGACAAGTGTAGATTTCTCCAATCATTTACTTAGAGTCTACCCTGCTGGGGGACAGGTTACTTTCAGGTTTTATCTATTACAAACATCGCTACAATGAGCATTTTGGTTGTGTCCATTCCCCAAATATTTATTGAGCATCTCTGTATGCTAGGGACAGTCCTAGAAACCTAGAATAGGCTAATGCCATACATGGGTATTCTTTTGTGAGGATATAATAGCGGGAAAACTGCGGGACTAAAGGAAACATGCAGTTTTAGTTTCGATAAATATTTTAAGAATATGCAGCTAAAATGGCTGCAGGGGTGCCTCGGGGGCTCAGTCAGTTCAGCATCTGACTCTTGGTTTTGGCTCAGGTCATGATCTTAAGTTCATGGAATCAAGCTCCGTGTTGAGCTCCGTACCCAGTGGGGAATCTGCTTGAGGTTCTCTCTCTCTGCCCATCCCCCCACTCATGCTCTCTAAAATGAATCAACTCTTATAATAAAAAAATCAATCAATCAATAACAGCTGCAGAAATCAATATGAGCATCTAAGAGCATATGCAAATTATTAGTTTTCCCATCCTGGCTGACACTAAGTGAACATTATCAAACTTTAAAAATGTTGCCTATCTGAGAGGTGAAAAGGGCTTTTCAGTTTGACTTGCACGATTAAGAGTAAAACGGAGCATCTTTTCTTGCTTATTGACTACTTGTATTTTTTTTTCTGTGACCCACATGTTCCTGTTTATTGGGACTTATTCCTATTGAACTATTGTCTTCCTACCGATTTGTACTTGTTCCTTGTAAACTAAGGGACTTAGTCCCTTGTCGTAGGTTGCAAATACCTTTTCCAGGCAATCTTTTGTCTTTAGGGTATTTTTTTGCAATGCTCCCTGGTGGAGTTCAAGTCGAGTCTTGAAGGATGAGTAATGATAATTACTGACTCTCGTCTAGTGCTTAAGTGCCGAACATGCTTCTTAGTGCTTACTATGTATTAACTCATTTAATTTTTACAGGTAAGACTATTATTATCCCCTTTTTTCAGATGAGGAAACAGAAGCATAGAGTTAAACCTGCTCGGGGCCTCCTAGTGCTGCTGAGGGGCATAGGCAGGATTCAAAGGTTTGCCAGGTAGCCTAGGAGAGTTAACAAAGGCATGGAGTTGTGAGGCAACCCAAAATATCAGGGGAACTCCGAGAAAATACATTTTGCATCAAGATAGGCTGCTTGTGAAGGAGGGGAGGGCGGCGAAACTGGAGAGGCCTGGGGCATCCCACATGACTTCATGAGGGCTCTGTGGGCCTTGGTTCCCTACCTGGGCCGGAGTTTCCTTGAACTCAGGGTCTGCTCCAGCACCTTACAGAACATGTCCAGGCAGGTGGGAGCCAATGGAGATGCCCGTCAATGTGTCTGTATGAGGTGAGGTAGCTTATAGGCCTAAGCTCAGGACTCAATAAGCCTTTGTGGGGTCACTGAGCTAACTCTTGGCAGTCCTGCCTTGCATGGCCAGGCCTTCTCTCCACAGCCCATGCTCCGTTCTGTGCAGATGGGCTCTGCCTTGTAGTCATTGGCCACCAATGCTTCTCTAGTCCTGCCATCACCTAGCGTGTGTCAGGGAAGTTCCCTGTCCTCAGCAGACTCTGAGGAAAACAGGACCCCATGTAAGTCTGTGCCAAAAGGTCACAGAATCCCTCTAAAAGTAGAGATAAATGATCTTGGATTCTCAGTCTTTCCGTCGTTAGTGTACTTGAGCCCTTCCAACATGGAGGCAACCCTGCCCTGTGTGATGGACAAGAGATTCTGGAATAACCAAATGTGCGTTCAGTTCCTTTCCAGCTGTGCTCTTCTCACTTCCAACTTGGCAGGGTTTGGCAGCCTTCCTGCAGGCTTCTGGTTGTTGGGACAGGAACTGAAGAAATATTGGCTTCAGAAGCAGTACGGTAAGAGAGAAAGTCCTGGATTAAGGAGCTAATGCTGTAATATTGCAACACCTTCCAGTCCTAAGGACAGCAGATTCTGCCACTCCTCCCCCCTCTGCCCATAGCAGACATGGTTAATCGATTGTGCACTCTCAGCTTCTGAACCTGGATGTCGCCTCAGATGCCTTTTCAAAATGGTGGCCCCCAGGAAAACGCCCAGTTAATTGTATTTGGCTCTTGAAATGAAACATACTCATCATCCCCAACCCAAAGGTTTAAAGCAGCAGAATGGAGTAGACAAACCAGGTTTAAATTCTAGCTGTGTGACCCTGAGCAACTAATTCTCACTCTCTTGTCCACCATTCTATCCTTATAGCACTCCCCACAGAGTGTGTGAAAAGTAAACTGGGGTAGTGTGCCTTGAAAGCTCCTTGAAAAAGGCAAAATCCAGTTCTAGTGTCAAATCTGAGAAGTCACTTAAAATCTCTGGATTGCTCCCAATTTCCTTCCATGAAAAATTAGAGGAAAAGATCAGACCATCTCTGAAGTCCTTTCCAGCTCACTCATGCTCACTCTCTCTCAAATATATAAATAAAATCTTTAAAAAAAGAAAAAAACAAAAACCCATTCATTCAGAATGACCCAAGCTGGGAGAGTTGGCAGAGGTGTAGAATGACAGAATGAGAATTTCCAGAAGTGGCTGAGACAAAAGCCCAAATGAACTGGGTGAAAATGAACAAGGGTAAAAGCAAAGCTCTACCCCCGGGGGGTTTCAAAATGTTAACTACCCTGTTGGAGCTGGGACTAGCCTCCCAGAAGCTTTGATGAGGTCCTGAGGATGGCAGCGGACTCCACCTACAATCTGAGTTGTCGTCAGTGGGGGCTCCATAAGACCCGAAGTTCATCTGCAGTTGCGCCAAGAGGTACAGTAGCTGAGAAGGAGCTCCCATACTATTTCATGCCTGGTTGGGCCCCATTTGGAGCAGGTTGGTTTAAAGCACATTTTAAGAGGACTGAGCATGCCCAGAGAAGGGCATTTAGGGAAACCTCTGCAGACCATTTTACATTCCAAATTCACAAGGCTGCAGGGGATGCTTGCCAGAGAAGACGGAAGTCTGGGGCCATATGTAATAGCTGTCTATAGCTACTTGAAGAACTTATCCAATTAACTCCAAAGGCCAAAGAAAGGTCAATGGGTAAAAATCATAGTGGGGCAGACCTTTATAGTGTGGAGGTTTACCATGAAGATCTTGTCCTTGACATATCTGAGTTACTTAATGGCTTTTTTTTCTTTTCTTTTTTTAAATTTAAATTCAATTAGCCAACATATAGTAAGTACATCATTAATTTCAGAGGTAGTGTTCAATAATTCATCAGTTGTGTCTAACACCCAGTGCTTAATGGCTTTTAGTCTCAATTTCTTCCTTTGTAAAGCGGGCTCAATAATAATAACTCTTTTAACAGGATATTATGAAAAGAAATTAAAATGTGCATGTAAAGTACATAGCCCAGTGCCTGACACACAGGGACTGTTAGAGTGTTGTTATTTATCTTGCTTTATAGTGACTTATATTCAGAGCTGCCCCACAGTGGAAGAGATTGCTTTCACAGGCTGTGAGCATATTTCCTCCCACTGATCATCTCTAAGGGTTCACACGGGTGGTGTGTGAAGGATTCTATCACTGGGCTGGTCACTGAAGTCCACGGTCTCCAATGTCACCCTTCTCCTACCTTCATTCAAGGAACCAGTCTCCCTCCTCCTTGACTGAGTCTTAGTCCTGTGATTTGGGTAAGTTGGACACCATCTCCCAGACCCAGAGTTCGGTACAAGACCAAGGCTTGGCCAGAGTGTTCCTTCCCTGGTCATGGTGATCTGTCCAGGGACATGCCCGTGACCCAAGTCAGCCAATGGACAGCTTCAGGACGGGGCTGAAGCTGCAGTGAGAAAGGGGGTTTCTTGCTAATCTTAAGCCTGGAGAGCTTGGTGGCATTATTTGAGAAGGAGGTCAAGAGAGAGAAAAGGGAATCTGAGAGATGGGGAGGAACAAATTCCTACAACATTCTTTTAACAGCCAGACCCAGCTGTTCCTGAAACCCTCCTAGACAGTTAAGGTACTCAAATCAGTAAATCCCCCTTTTCCTCCAAGGCAGTGTGAGTTGGGGATGGGCCTCTTGGGAACCAAAGAGGAATGGCCAAACCCCGGTTCTCCTCATTCGAGGATAGTAATCTACAGGAAGCTGGGAAAGATCATAAATTTCTCTGGGTAATTCCAGTTGAAACATCAGTCCAGTTATGAGGGCACCCCCATGGGATACTGCAAAGCAAGAGGCACCCAGCTGAACCCAGTCAATCCATAGGCCCAAGAGAGACAACAATGAATTGTTAACAGATAGCCACACTGGGTCACTGAATCACGCAACCCACAGGGGAGCCTCTGGGAAAACCCCAGCAAATGCTGCAAAGCCTCCAGCCCAGGGTGACCTCCTGCTTTGTTTCTGGGCTACTTGGCAACTAGGGTACACTGATCTCACCATTGGCCTTCATAACCCCTTTGCCTACTCTTTTCCTTATCAGTGGTTAGGATGACAGCCCTCCTGAAATTCTGAAGGATTTCTTTTATTCTTGCCCCTCAACCAATTTACCTCCCTCTTCTTCACACAGTCTGTGTCACATACCTTCAGTGGTGCTCGAGGTAAAAGGGGTCCCATTCCAATATCAGGTTGTCCTTTTCACCTTACTTCAGGGAGGAATTCAAACAGGGAAACTCTTTTGTTCCTTGGAATAGCTGTTCTTTATAGAAGTTACTGATTAGATCAAATCTGTAAAGTTGAAATGTTTGTACCTGGGGCGGGGTTGGGGGGGGGCTTGGGAATCCTGCTGATAAGCATTTATTCTGTGGACATTCCCCAAAGTTCTCTAAGCTATCTACACAAAGATGTTAATTGGAGCATTTTTGCAATGGGGTGAACAAAAAGAACAAATTGTCCATCCCTAGGGGACTGGTTGAGTAAATTATGGTACCTCTAAATGTGGGATCTGTGAAGTCAGATTTTTTTTTTTAAGACATAAATCTCTGTGTTGATCTAGAAAGAGCTCTGGGGAATGTTATGAAGTGGAAACAACACTCCTACCACATTGCATAACTCTGGTGGGTACGGCTCACGTTGTGTGCTACGGGAATGCAGTCCTTGCTCGGGGTACCCAAAAACATAGTGGGGTTGGTGCAATCTTGAGGCTATTTTGGTGTCAAAAATATTTAAGCACAAGCGGGTATGTAGTTTCGTGCATAAACGTTTTTCCCCAAGAGAGAAGCAGAAGAAAGTTCTTAAAGTGGTTGCCTTTGGGAGAGAAATGAGCAAGTGGTACACCTTTTTGGACACCTATATTATCTCGTCAGGTACTTGTACCCGTAGCCATCTCTGGGTACTCTCTGGGGATGGCAGAGAGGGGATGATGGGCCACGTCTGGTCTAGTCTTTAAACTCTCTCTGCTAATTTTTCAAACCCTAATGTGTGGCCCTTTTCCCTAAAGAAGCCACTAAGCCTCACCAAACAGCAAGCCTAATTTTTAGAGATTATCCAAGACAAGGTATCCATTTTTCTCATGCAAAGCAAAACATTGCTCCTAGTACAACATTCCCTCCTGGGCTCTGCTTGTTTCTGCTTGCGAAAAAAGCCCTGAAACCCTCCGGTGAGCACACATTTTTGCCCCCCATGGCAGTTAGTGGAACATGGGATTGGGGTGGCAGGTGGATGATGGCTCCTGCCGAGAGCCGCTGCTCCCCCCACCCTCTGTTGGTCCCTGCCAGGTGGCCCACGCCATCAGCCATCAGGGCTGCTTCCTGCATGCCAGCTCCCGGGGCTTGTTTGGAAGAGGGAGATGAGTCAGCAGATTTGCCTGATTTCGAGGCTGGCCTGGTGCCAGCTCGATGCCCTGCCCGGATTCAACTGTCCCACTCCAGCAATAACTGGCAAGATGGGGTCAGAGCCCGCCTCTCGGGTTCTAGAAATGAGCTCATCTCCTTTGGCTGCCCTGGGGAGACAGACGCCCAAGGAAGGGGAGCCAAGGGGAGCTGGTCTGGGGGAAGGGCTGCCTCCTCACTGGCACCTCAGGGAGAGGAAAGGGACTAGGAACAGTCTGCGGAGTCCCGACCCCCCGCCTGACACCACCTTCCAGGCAAGGGCAGCTCTGGATGTGGCCCCTCTGTAGTCTGGGGGACAAGGACCTCTTCCCACATATTTCTCAGCAACACCCTCTGTTCTCTCTCCTCTGCCTCTTCTTGGAGGAGGTCCACAACTATCTACAGCCGAATGTCTGGAAGAATTAAACAATCATTCAGGTAAATCAGTGAAATGGGAGCCATCCTTGCTACATGCCCTGAATCACTGTCTCTTGCAAGCTTCCTCTCCAAAAGGTCTGTCAGGCTGAAGGACCTTCCCTCTCAAACCCTGTGCCCTGCCTCATGCCCCTAGCACCTCCCTCGCCAAATTTACTCTGTGTACTAGGCTCTTTACAAATCAACCAAAGAAATGACTGGAAGGAATGTTCTTCCTTCTGGGTGTCCCTTGAGTTCTGTTTGGCGTTGTGTTCCAGCTGCCTGAAGAAAAAATGCAGTCTTATCCCAATTTTCATGGTTTGGCCTTCAGAGTAGAGGTGGGTCCCCATAATATTTTGTTGCTTTCCATGGTTTCCCTTGCTTTGAATTTGGGCTATTCTCTTTCAGAGACAGAGAAGGGTTCCTGTCCTTTAGGGCAGAAGCCCCAAAGACTTCATATATTGGGGGTTTCCTCCATTCACAGAACAATACAGAACAGCATAATTTAACAGATGACCCTGTGACAGCAGCAGCTCCTGTCTGGGAACCACACTTCAGAAGGGATCAGGCCACTTGTCAAGAGACCACAAACACTGGTACTGTCAGCGGGCCTGTGAGCAGGACAAACGCTTTCACTGACAGATACCTGTCAGGGGCTATGCTAGACGCCATAAGAATTTTGATCTTCCATATTCCTCTCGACAATTCTGAGTGGAAACGTTTTTGAACTTTTTTTTCACAGAAGAGGGAACAGAAGCTGAGGTATTTAGTGAAGTGTTAGGGTCAAACAGCTTAAAGAGAACCCCAGCCTGCACCCCCTGCAAACCTCTGACTGCCTCTTTCTGGGTGAGTGAGGTGACACTACAGACGGAGAAAGCAAACAGCTCCTTGGCTGGAGAACCAGCAGATTGAGTGTTCAGATAGACGGAGCTTGCCACCACGCCCACAGATGCAACATGACCCAGCCTTCTGGTTCCCTCACAATGGCGGCTTGGTGCCAACATGGCAGTGAGGTGGCGAGTCTCTACCTGCGGCACATACCATTCCTGCCCTGAGCCTAATTCCCATGAAAGTCTGTCAGAGAGGATTGAAAGGAAAACCGAGGGAAGCTGCAAACACTCTCCCGAGGCTCCAAGATTCAGGGCCTTTAAGCCAAAAGACCAGCTCACTTGTTCCTTCCCATGTTGGCGGGCCTCACCGCTGGAAGACTGCTGTCCTTGAGGGCTGCATGGGTCCTAGACTCAGAGCTTTTCCCCACCCCAAGCATATGGCTGAAGGAGCACTTAGGGGCTCCTAACCCCCTCAAACACCTTCTGGGTGTTGCAGGCAACACTGTTGTCATTTAGGAAAGTACCCTGCAAGACTGGCTCTTGGTCCTGTGGTCACCATGATGAGGCTGGAATGGAGTCTCCTGTGGGGCCCCCACTCTGGCCAAACCATTATCAAAGCCAATTATCAAATAGAGTCAACTCTCAATTATTCATAGACTAATGGTCCAGTCTGTGCATCCCTTTCTTCCTCCTCCTTCTTCTTTCTCTCCCTTCTCTTCACCCGCTGCCCTTTGGCTCTCCTCACTGATATACCCACCAGCGCGGGAAGAGGTGGAAGACTCCAGAGCCCTAGGTGTCAGGGCCTCTTAGCGATCCCGGGAAAGAGTTTGTTTAAGGAGCACACTGGGCAGAACATGGGTTTTGAGTAACCTTGCTTAGCTCGTTCCCACTTACCATGGATGAGAGACAATGGTCTTGAGTTCTTTGAGCCCCTCTGCTAAGTCTCACCAGGAAAAGAGCCGGGTCCAGGCCAAGACTGGCCAGATTGAGAAGGCAGGCATGCCCCATGCTTCCCAGTCTTGCAGACCCAGGACGCATGTGTGTATTTTCCCAGAATCTGGTGGAAGCAGGAAAATGGGTTTTGAGATAAATGAAAACTCAAGAGTTCTCCTCTCTTGAGTGGCTTGGGTTTTACAGCCCCAAATCGAATAAATAAACAAATAAAATAGGAAAAGTGGTTTTAAAAAGCTGAATTCACATACAATGGCCGTGGTCAGGTCTTTCCTAGCAAACAAGAAGGCTTGTTTCAAGATACTACAGTTTCTCTTTATATTAGAACTAATAACAAACATTAACACATTGATAATGGAAGTGGCCAATGCTATGTCAAGTGATGTATATGAAAATATCTTATTTACTCTTTCGAACTGCACGAGGTAGAAACTACTATCACTCTTGTTTGCAGAAAAAGAGAGAGAGAAGTTGAGTCGCTTGTTCCAGCTTGCTCAGCAGTGAAGGGACAAGGGAAGTTAATTGTCTTATTCAAGTTTCAGATCCCCCCCCCCCACCTTTGACCTACGGTGCGGTCCACGCCACACGATTTAGCCTCTTCTCCTGACTGCAACTACAACCACCACAACAACTAAAACCCCAGTTATGGAACTTGGGATCCCAACTCCCCTCCCTCCTCTCCATCGGCTCCTGAGCCCCACATGTCTGGCCTGAGTGCCCTTCCCTTCTAGAACACTCCTGCTACTTAGCAGTGAGCTGTGCACATTGCCTGGTTTTTGGATTTGGATTTGTTCTCTCAAGCACTGTTAGGTCTTTATATTATAATTTAACTTTTCGCGTGATATCTTACCTGCCCAGAGTAAGAGTCTCTTGGGATGAGACGGTGTCGCGCTCATGCATGTTGTCATTTGTCACTGTTCCTAGATGATTCCAGGCACTGCGCAAGCCTATAATACCTATTTTCTGATCCCTGAGTTGACCGACTGAGGAGTAGAAACCATGTGCCGTATACCTCTAGTGTGTATCTCACAGTGCTTAACACAGCCCTACGCAGAGGGTAGATACTCATAATCGTTGTTGGCTGAGTGTCAAACTACGGGAAGAAAGAGAGAACGAGTCCCACAGTTACCAAGCGTCTACTGTATGGTTTATGTATAATATCTAATTTAAACTTCACAGTAATTCTATGATGTAGGTGTTGCCCCTACTTGTCACATTGCCTTGGACCTGTAGCAGGTGAGTCGGGGAAAGGAGGGCTCCTGAACAGCAGCACCAGGTGAGACAAGCACAGGCACCTGACCACCAGGTATCATTCTTGGGGATACCGGGGAGGTGGTTATGTGGTGGGTAAGCAAGGCCCCGGGCCCCCACAGGCCAGGTCCTAGGAACAACTGAGAGCTGGGATGGGGTGTCTCAGCGAGCAGTCCCCAGGAACAGCCTGTGGGGAGTTGCTGTCCCAGACCTTGAACTTCATCCCCACACCAGGCTCCACACACAACAGCAACCCCTTCAGCCCATTACTTTCCAATTGTTCCTGGACCTGAGCTGGTTCCAGTCGAATAAATTCTGCATCAGAACAGAGAGAGGGCTCAGTAGGAATCTGTGGGAATGTGGGGGAGTGGGCAAGACAAGAGACAGCAGGATTAAAAGATTTCACAAAGAAAGCACTCCTTTACCCTGGACAATGCCCGGCCGGCTGCTTTTAGAGCACTGATGGAGTGGGATTTCTACTGCCTGGGAAGGAGTACATTTATATTTACGTAAACTTCTACAAACTATGGAGGCTCTAGTCTGCCTGTCTTGTGGGAGCCTGGGACCGTGCCAGGGACCCCACACATCCTGCCAGGTTTCTGCTCACGGACTCCCGGGAGTGCCCGCTTCCGCTGCAAGTTGCGAAACGCTCTTCACAGGAAGGCTGATAGGGGAGACAGACGGCCCTAAGAGGAAGGGTGGGAGGGAGTCTTACCCCAACTCCACCCCACCCCACCCACCCGGAGGCTTATGCTCCTGCACACGGCATCACTCATTCTGCTCAAAAGAGATGGCTGCTCTCTTGGCCCGGGTTGCGAGGCCACCAGACTGAGCTCCGCAGGTCCCTTCCTGTCCCGTTTTTAGGAGCCTGGGCTTGGCACTTACAACCACCACTGCCTGCATCTAGCAGGTGCCCAGGAACTGCGTGTCAAGAAAACAATTTAACAAAGTGTCTATTAACCTGTCCTTCTCTGCAGCATCATGGCTGGCCTAGCAGCTGTATAAATCTGATGGGCAAGGTGGACGGTGGGCCAGCAGAGCGGGAAGGGGATCCTTGCGCTCGATGCTCATCATTTCTCAGAGGGGAGTGGGGGTTGGCTCTCCCAGCGTCCTTCCTGTGGAAGAAGAACAAGGCCCAGGGAGGCAAGGACACTGTGTACTCAGATCCAGCCTCTATCAGCCTCCCCAGCCCCTTCTTAAGCTCCGTAATTACTTCCTCTGGGACCCAAGGTCCTCCAGACCCTCGTGCACCTAATTCTCCAGTTCACATTCTCATGCCACACAGCCTCTACACTACGTTTGGTACTTCTCGTGCTTGGCCACTCTCCCTTCCTCTCTTCATTTGAGATATTTCTCACTTTGGAGCCCATAGTCATTACCTCTCTGGGAAGTCTTCCTGGGATGCCCCTAGGCAGGCTTAGTGACCATCCCTGAGTCTCACAGATACCCTGTGCTCTCCTCTGTCATGTACCTAGCGCTTGCATTTGTGCTGTATTTGGGCTACCGGGCTTTCTCCTCCCACACTGCCTGCACACGGACCAGGAGCTCCAGGAGTGCTGTTGAATGGTGATTGCTATTATTTATTTAAACCTGGCACTTTAACAAAGCTCCTTCCAGGGTGCCTGGGCGGCTGAGTCGCTTAAGCATATGACTCTTGATTTCAAAGGCTCAAGTCCTGATCTCAGGGTTGTGAAATCAAATCCCACATCGGTCTACATGCTACGCCTGGAGCCTGCTTGGGATTCTCTCTCTTCCTCTCCCCTACCTGTGCTTGTGCGCATTCTCTCTCTCTCTAAAAACAAAACTAAGCAAAACAACAATAACAACAACAACAAAAACCACCTCCTTCCATATATTAACTCATTTAATCCTTACAACAACAATCCCACAAAGTGGATGACTGAAGATGTATTACTTGAAAGCATCTATTATTATAATTATAAGCCTCCCATTTGAAAAGAGAGATGTATGCACAAGCTAGCGAGGGACAGAGCCCATTGTAGAAGGAATATGTAGACAACCATCTCACTGGCCTCTTCCTGCTGGCCAGAACCTCTGTAGCCTCATTCTTGCCTTCTCAGGAATGTTCCCCTTGTCCACAGCCTTTCAAAATTACAAGTGTCTCCAGACTCGGTCACATTTTCCATGACATTTCCTCTGCCCTCTGGCCCAAGCGGCTTGCTTCTGACCTCCCACGGCATTAAAAGCACCACGTCACACATGCTTTGATTTTTCTTCTTGTGCCATAACCTCGCATTCTTCCCAACATGAGGGACCCTGTGTGCTCCTCCAGGCAAGCGTTTGAGTTCTCCATTCTCATTTTCCCTCCCCTGTGCCCAGCACACTGCTAGGAGCGTGAGAGAGGCGAGACGAATACTTGGTGGCACCCTGAACGACAGAACAGCTCAGGGCTCCATCCATCCTCACACACGGTGGGTGCTCCTTGCTGTCATCACAATGGTGGCCAGGGCTGTCCCTCCGCTGCTAACAGGGGCATGGTTCCCATCTGGGGTGCCCAGACAGCAGACTGGGCCTGGGGATATTTGGGTGTAACGGGAGGCTCTTTGACTGTTGTCTGCCGGTCGGACCTCTTTACAGGTCTCTGAACAACTGGACTCTTCTTCCTCGTACTCCCTTTCTTTGCACAGAGAGGAGTCTGCATTTTACATAGCTGAAGAGGTTGAGCTGACTGAGGGTGAGATCAGTAAAGTCAAAGAAGTGCTCAGGAAAGAGGCCTGGGGATCAGCTGGGGATTGGAATGGCACATGCCACCTCTGCCTTTCTGGGGACGTTCTTATGGTGACCTGCCAACTCTGTGGACCCTGGACGGCCCTGTGTGCGTGAGCCCCTTGGAAGACCCCCGGATGAGCGCTGAGGGACCATTTACTCCGTACATGACTTGAGCAAGTCCTTTTCTCCCTTTAACTGAAAAATGAAATCATAATGTCTACACTACCTCGCCCACTGGGGATTGTTGTGTGGATGAAATGAGCAAAGCCTGGGGGAGCGCTCCGTGGAGGAGAAGTCATTGTAGCCATTCCTTCATTCCCTTACTCATCTGTTCCGTAAATACTTCTTGGGCACAAGACACTGAGTTCAGCTCAGTGGGGATATGGTGGAGGGCTCTGGACCAACAGACATAGTTCCTGCTCTCATGAAGCCCACAGTCCAGTGGGGGAAAGGGCTCCAGTTAATCACACTGTTGTGTAACTACTCAGTGAGGTAGCAGGGAAGGAGCACGGTCTCCCTGGGACAGTGTGACACGGGAACAGATCACATGACACACTTTGTTGCTCTTGTCACCTAGTCACTGGTTCACAAATTCTGAATTGCGAGAGTCACCTGGGCCCCAACCCCAGGGAGTCTGATTTCCTAGGTCAAGAATTTTCCTTCCAGAAATCTACATTTTTAACATGCTCCTCCTCCTTCTCCAGGCCACTCTCATGCAACTGACCTTTGGCCACATTTTAAGCAAGAATGACCTAAGGCTGGTGTGGGGCCTACGGGAGGGACTGGTGCCTCATGAAGTCTCTGCGACAGTTTCTTGTTTCTGTGTTTCTTCACTGATTCTGCTCCAGGCCATTCCTGAAGCCTGGCGGATGAGCCAACAGATTTTCTTCTTCGCTCAAGCTACTTTGAACTGGGTTTCTGTCACTTGAAAACACCCCCTCCTGCCTAATTTAGATCCCTCTGATCTCTGTGAGCTCCCCTCAAGATGTCTGCGGTCTCTACGGTGAATACAAGATGTGCAGGGGGTTAAGTCAGGATTTATTGTTCGAAACAACAGTTAGCAAGCGTCATTCCCATTCTAAGCTTTGGCCCTGCAACACCCCCCCCCTCAGCCCCCGCCCCTTACAGAGCCTCACTTTTCATCTGCCGGCCTTTTGTGACATCTCAACGGGTACAATGCACAAAATAGGAATATCAGCAGCCCATCTTGAAATATGAATTTCTGACCAAACAACACTGGTACTTATATGTCCATGCCTAAATCAAATAATTCTGGCTGGCTGATTACTCCACATCACCAAACCATACGGTGTGGGAACTGGGTTAGCATTCTGGAGTCACACCATCTGGATCCAGATCCTGGCTCTGCTGTCTCTGAGATGGGGGACGCTAGTCACCTCACTTCTCTGGGTCTTTGTTTTCCCATACACAAAATGAGTACAGGGGACACGGTTCGCCTCATCGACAGTTGCAAGGGCTAAATGCACCATGGTACATAAAGACCTTAGAACAGGGCCTGGCACACAATCAGGGTTCAGTAAATATTAGCTATTATTATGTGGGTTTAATGTGCTTACGGTAGCACTCCCTCCAGAGGGTTTTCCCAGCCTGATAACCTTTTATCCACAGTAGGAAATCTTGTTTGTAACTGTGCTTCCCTTTCCCCCCAGTGAATACTGGTTTTCCATTGCGATCTACTCTTTCCCTCCCGTCTCCTAGGGTTTGGGCCTCCTTTATTTCTCTCTTCCCTGCCAATTCAGTGCTCTCCTCTTTCTATGAACGCCCAAGTCCCTGGGATGCCCCCTCCGTAACCTCAAGGCTCTGCTCTGAGTCTCTGCCACTGTATACGTCCCCAAGAACCCCAGGGCAGCTCCAGGCACACCTCTGCCCCCAGCGCCTAGCGCGTACTGCCGTGACGACTGAAGCTATGTGCCTAGCATGAGTCAGTTAATTACACAACACATACTGCTCTGCCCTGGACTTCTGCATTGCTCACTTATAAATCGAGGCTAAGAACACCTACTTAGTTAGATTGTTGGAAAAACTGAAGGCAATGATACACACAAAGCCCAGGTTAATGCTTAATAGCATTTAATATTGTAATTGCTGTTATCATCTGCAACTGTAGAGAAAATAAAACAAAGGAAAGGTCTGTATTTGCACACACACATGCACCCTGTTTCATGTGCAGACTCTCGAAGATGAGGCCAAAACTTGGCCAACAACACTGACCAGAGACCAGCAGCAACAGTTTGGAATGATAAGGGCCTCACCCTTGTGCCTATCCTGGCTGGAAGAGCCTGTTACTGGTCACTACCATCATTGTTATTTCGCTCTATCGCTTTTATTTTTTTTTTTTTTTTTTTTTTTTTTTACTTTCTAAAACATTTATTTCTGCTTTTTTTTTTTTTTAGGAGGGTTTTTTTTTGTTTTTTTTTTTTTAAGATTTTATTGATTTACTTGTCAGAGAGAGAGAGAGTGCGCACAAGCAGGAGGAGCAGGAGGTTGAGGGAGAAGCAGGCTCCCCACTGAGCAGGGAGCCGATGTGGGACTCCATCCCAAGACCCTGGGATCATGAGCAGAGCCAAAGGCAGACACTGAACCGACTGAGCCACCCAGATGCCCCTCTGCTCTAATCTTTATTAGTTTGCTCCATAACTTTAACTCTGTCTGTTGGCCTGTCTCTCTGGTAAAATACACACAACATTGAAATTACCCTTGGCCATTTTTAAGCATGTGGTTCAATTGTGTTAACTGCATTCACATTCTTGTGCCACCCATCTCCAGAATTCTCTTCTGTTTTCTTTTTTAAAGATTTCGTTTTATTTTAGAGAGAGAGAGAAAAAGCATGCACAAGCAGGGGGAACTGCGGAGGGAGAGGGAGAAGCACGCTCCCTGCTGAGCAGGGAGTCCATCATGGGGCTCCATCCCAGCACCCTGAGATCATGACCTGAGCTGAATATGAATGCTTAACTGACTGAGCCACCCAGGCGCCCCTGCAGAACTCTTTCCATCTTGTCAAGCTCAGCCTGTATCAATTAAGCCACTCGCCATTCTTTCCTGCCCCAGCCCCTGCTGACCACCATTCTACTTGACTGCTCTAGGTACCTCTTACACGGGGAATCGTATACTTGTCTTTTTGTAACTGACTTGTCACTTAACACAATGACTTCAGCTTTCATCTGTGTTGTAGCAGGTGTCAGAATTTCTTTCCTTTTTAAGGCTGAATAATATTCCATCATATGCATCTACCACATTTTGTTCATCTGTTCATCGTCAACAGACAATTAGATTCCTTCCACCTTTTGATTACCAGGACTGTTGCTGCTAGGAATATGGGTGCATAAACCCTTCTTCAAGACCCTGATCTCAATTTTTTTGGTATACAGATATGCCCCACTTTTTGAAGCTTTGCATCTGGGCACTTTGCTTTTACAAAAGACCTACAATGAGTACCTGTTTTTGCTAGCCCAAAGAAATCCAACGAGGAGTTTTGCTTTTAGGAAAAAAAGGTGAAAAGCAAGAAGAGCATTCAGTGAGTGTTCTGCAAGGAGCCTTTAGAGAGGCAGCTCACCTGCCGGCAGCAAGGGTGGGCCCTTGGAGCGCATCCCCCCCCCCCCCCCCCCGGGAGCTACACTCAGCATCTCAGCCTCAAGCTGTAATTCCATTTGGAATGTTTGGATGAACTGCCGTGCTGTTTTCCATGGTGGCTGCTCATCTTACATTCTCTCCTACACTGCCAGCAGGTTCCCATTACTCCGCATCCTCATCAACACATCTTTTCTGTCTTTCTGACAGAAGCCCCCTTGAGGTGATCCATAACTCTGTTTTATCACTGGCCTCAGGGGTTCTCTGACCTCAGAGGCAGATTTTTCCACCACAACCCAAGGGCAGCGGGCAGCATTCCGACAGAGAGCACAGCCCCCTTTATTCAGTCCCTCATCAGGATGTGTATATCCATACCAGAGCGGTACTCTCCCAAGTCCAAGGCGAGAATATGCCCTCTCTGATTCTCTTAAAGCCATACAACCCTTGGCTTCTGCTCAGCTGCCCCTCCCCCAGCCATTCAGGGGCTGCCTGGCTTGGGGAAGAGGAAATAAAGCAGACCACATTTATTATTTAACCAGAGGCCCAGGTGCACCTGTTGTGGCATTGGGTGCTGTTTATGATTCCAGTAAAACGTATAGTTCCAAGTGTTAGATGACTTACAAGAGTTTTCTTCAATTCCAAACCTCAGAGAGGGAGGGGCAAAGGTCAGACAGCTGGGGTCCCTTTAAGTAAGATCTGCTTGCAGAGAGAGCCTTGAAAAAATGGTGCACGGGTCTTGGCTTTGCCTTACCTATGTGCAACAGCAGCAGATCTCTCCCCCTGCAGCGGTTGGGCCAAGCCCCTGTTTGGTCCAGAGGGACTAAGCGGGAGGTAAGGCAGGGTAAGGCTGCCGGGATCGCAGCCGGAGAGGACTGGTCTGGCCTGACCCAGGCTTGCACCCAAGCTTGCAGAGGCAGCCGGACTGTTCTACTTGAAGTCCTCGTCCCAGACACAGGTATCTTAACTGCCCCCTGAGGGATAACTAGTCAATGGAGGCACCGCCCTCCACGCATGCGCTCTGGCGTTCGCCTCACAGTCCCAGGTCAGCCATGCTTGACTGCCCCACGCCTGTTCGACGCTCAGCTCATTTCAGAAGCGCCTTTCGTACCTTGATCTGGTCATGGAGAAGCCAGAAGTCCAGGGAGAGCTCTGCCCTGGGGGAAGACTGGGAGAGGGGCTGAGAGGTGCTTGTAAGCCCAGCTCTCAACAGCAACGTGGAACAGGGCGGGGATTGGGGAGTGGGGGTAGGGTGGGCAGTGAAGGAGCACCGGACAGAGGAAGAAAGGGGGAAGGGCATCCCAGGGGAGGGCGGGCCTTGCCACTGCACCGGAGCGAAGTGACCAGCTGGATAAAGGGCCATGGGCGCATCCCTCTGATGGGGCTTAGCACCAGTATTCGCTTGAGGAAGTACAGGAAGTACGGGAGAGGCGCACTTGACAGCATTCATCCCTTCTAGGCTAGTGAAACGGGGTGGGAGTGGCCTGCTTTCTGGAGCCCAGTGGCTTCCGCGGTCTTGCTCACACAGCTTCTCTGAGGGGCGCACATCTCCCCAGGCGTCCTTTCTGCTGCATCTACGGTACGGGCGGAGGCTCCTGGGCTAGGAGTTCTCTGGGAGGCAACAAACACCAGGCCTTAATGTGGAGGGAAGGAGGCTGAGGAGGGGTCAAGGAGTGTGAGCAACCCTTCATTTAAGAGTTAGTTCTCAAAAAGGGAAGCCAGATGGACTAAAGGAAGAAAGAAAAGGGCACATGCATCTCACTTTCAAGATGTCTTCACACAGCCTGGGGCTTCTTCACATTCAGCTACATGTTTTAGACCTGCTGAATCAATGTACCTCAGTCCTGGAAAGGACAGGTGGGCTGATGGGTCCAGCCACATGATCCTACTGGTGGCAGGTAAGTTGCTGGATGTTATCCAGCCAGCTGGTGACAAAGTCCGGATTCAACCTTAGGTTCCTCATTCCCGGTGCAGGGCTGTTTCCATCTCCTCCTCTGGCTCCCACATTCCTCATTTTCCAGATCCCTCCTGTAAGACTTTGTCCCTGGACCCAGAGCAGCAGGCCCTTTGGATAGAAGCCAACGGCTGGTTCAGGGAGCAGCAGGAGAGGGTGCTCCCTGGGAGGCTGGGGGATGGGCCACCCTGCAAGTTCATTTTATTCACTTCAATGAGACCAAATGGAATGGGAGCATTAACATGTTGAGTGTGCCTCCATGCTGTCTAAACCAGCCCTGAATACTAACCAGGAAGCTTAGCGGGAGCTAAAAATAACTGGCTAATCACCACCACGAAGAATTAACAAGGACTCGGAAGAAAGGGAAATGTCTTAATATTCCATCTCCCTACAGCTGGGCTCCAGCTGCGGTTAGTCCCCTCCTGGCTTCCACAGGGCAGGTAATTAGGCAGTATGGAAGCTCCAACACTAATGGCGGGAGGGGGCCTGCCCCAGCCTGCAGGAGGGTACATGGACTTGGGTTATTTGGGGTGAGGTGTTGGGAAGCAGTGAACACGGAAGAAATGCAGTGCGACAGGAGGCAGGTTTTGAAGAATGAAACAGATGTCCTAGTTTATACCCCTTTTTTTCTGAGGAAGCAGCATCCTTAATTAAAGGGAAACATCTTTATATTCTGCTTTGCAGACCCTCAGGAAGTCTTCAGGAAGCACAGGTGCCTCGTTCAGCACTGAAGTCCAAGCCCTGGGTATACCCCATCGAACTGAGGTCTTCCTGGCAAAATTACCCTCTTTGGATAAGGACCAATGGGGAGCCACAATAAACCAAATGCTGTGAAGGGGCAGAGCATGTGAATAAAACCATGAAGGCATGACTGGAATGATTTATTCATAGAACTTGAAAGTAGGAATAGGAAACAATTATTGCAATTTGGAAAAGGCCAGTTCAAGAGAAATTTTTAAAAAAAGAAATATTTTGTAGAGGACAGGACTGGGAGGCTCAGTTGTTTAAGTGTCTGCCTTGGCCTCAGGACATGAAGCCAGGGTCCTGGGACAGAGCCTTATGTCAGCTCTCTGCTCAGCGGGAGCCTGCTTCTCCCTCCCCCCATGCCTGCTACAGAATTAAATCTTGTAAAAAACTGAAATCATATTAAGCATCTTCTCCAAAGACAATGGCATGATACCAGAAATCGATTACAAGAAAGCGCTGGAATAAACACATACACATGGAAGCTAAACAACACATTACTAAACAACTGATGGGTCAACCAAGCAATCAAAGAGGAAATAAAAAAATACATGGAGAGAAATGAAAATGAAAACACAATGGTCCAAAATCTTCGGGACACAACAAAAGCAGATCTAAGAGGAAAGTTTATAGTGATAAAGACCTAACTCAAGAAAAAATAAAAATTTCAAACCCAACATTACACCTAACAGAGCTAGATAAAGAACAGCAAAACTCAATGCTAGTAGAAGGAAGGAAATAATAAAGACCAGAGCAGAAATCAATAGAGAAAAACAATAGAAAAAAAAATCAATGAAACTAAGAGCTGGTTCCTTGAAAAGATAAACAAAGTTGATAAACCTTTAGCTAGACACAAAGAGAGAGAGAGAGAGAGAAAGACAGAGAGAGAGGACTCAAATCAATAAAATCAGAAATAAAAAAAAGGAAAAACCACCGACACCACAGAAGTATAAAGAATTGTAACGGGGTGGGGGGGCACCTGGGTGGTTTAGTTGGTTAATTATCTGCCTTTGGCTCAGGTCATGATCCCAGGGTCCTGGGATTGAACCCGGCATCCATTGGGTTCCCTGTTCAGCCGGAAACCTGCCTCTCCCTGCTTCTACCCCTGATTGTGTGCTCTCTGTAATAAATAAATAAAGTCTTTTAAAAAAAGAATACAACAGAATACTGTGAGAAATTATACACCAACAAATTGAAATAGATAAATTTCTAGAAACATGCAATCATCCAGAGCTGAATTAGAAGAAACAGAAATTGGAATTAGTGTCAATTACTAGTAACAAAATTGAACTGGTAGCCAAAAAGCTTCCAACAAACAAAAGTCGCCAGGACCAAACAGCTTCATAGGGGAATTCAACAAAACATTTAAAGAAGAATTAATACCTAGTCTCAAACTATTCCAAAAAATAAAAGAGGAGAGCTTCCAAATTCATACTGGGAGGGCAGCATTACCTTGATACCAAAATCAGAAAAAGACACAAGGAAAGAAAAACTTCAGGCCAATATCCCTGACGAGAATGGATGCTAAAATCCTCAAGAAAATGCTAGCAAATTGAATTTGATAATACATTAAAAGAATCATTCACCATAATCGAGTAGGATTTACTCCAGGCTGCAAGGGTGATTCAATATTCCCAAATCAAGCAGTGTGATACATCATATTTAAATGAAAAAGAATAAAACCATATGATCACCTTGATGCAGGAAAAGCATTTGACAAAATACAACATCCATTTATAGTAAAAACTCAACAAAATGGTTGAGATGGACCACACTTTGACATAATAAGGACATATATGACAAACTCACCATTAACATCATTCTCAATGGGGAAAAACTGAAAGCTGTTCCTCTAAAGTCAGGAACACGACAAGAATGTCCACTCTTACCACTTTCATTCAGTATCATACCAGAAGTCCTAGCCACAGCGATTACACAGGAACAAGAAAGGACATCCAAATTGGTAAGGAACAGTAAAACTTTGATTATTTGCAGATGGCATGATATTACACACAGAAAGCCCTAAAGACTGCATCAAAAAAAACCATTAGAACAAATAAATGACTTCAGTAGAGTTGCAGGATGCAAAATTAATATTTAAAAACCTGTTGTGCTTCTATGAACTAATCATGAAATGGCCGAAGGATACATTCAGGAAACAACCCTACTTACAACTGCACCAAATAAATAAATAAAATCCCGCAATGAATTTAAGTAAGGAGACGAAAGACATACACTCTGGAAACTAGAAGACACAGATGAAAGAAACTGAAGATGGCATGAACAAATGGAAAGACATATTGTGCTCATGGACTGGAAGAATTAATCCTGTTAAAATGTCCATACGACTCAAAGCAATCTATAGATTCAGGGCAACCTGTATCAAAATATCAATAGTATTTTTCACAGAACTAGAATAAGTAATCTTAAAATTTGTATCAAACCACAAAAGATGCCAAATAGCCAAAGCAGTTTTGAGAAAGAAGAATAAAGTTGCACAGATTACAATCCGAGATTTTAAGATAAGCCACAAAGTTGCAGTAATCAAAACAGCATGGTGTTAGCACAAAAATGCACAAACAGATCAGCGGGACAGGATAAAGAGCTCAGAAACAGACCCACATTTATTTGGCCAATTAATCTGTGAGAAAAAAGGCAAGATTATACAGTGGGGGAAGGACATTCTTAACAAACAGTATCATGAAAACTGGATCACTTTCTTACACCATACACAAAAATAAACTCAAAATGGACTAAAGACCTAAATGTGAGACCAGAAACCGTACAACTAAGAGAAAACATGGGCAGAATTTCTTGGACATCACCCTTAGCAACATATTTAGGGCTATGTCTCCTCAGGCAAGGAAAACAAAAGCAAAATTAAGCTATTGGGACTGCACCAAAATAAAAGGCTTTTGCATAGCAAAAGAAACAATGAACAAAACAAAGGCAACCAACTGAATAGGAGAACATATTTGTACATTACATATCCAAAAGAAGTTAATATCCAAAATAAAGAACTTACACAACTCAACATCAAAAAATAATCAGATTAAAAATGGCCAACAGACACATGAAAAGGTGCTCAACAGCACTCATCATCAGAGAAATGCAACTCAAAACCACAATGAGCTATCATTTTATATCTGTCAGAATGCCTAGTATCAAAAACACAAGAAATAACAAGTGCTGGCAACGATGTGGACAAGAGGGAACCCGCATGCATTGTGGATGAGAATGTAAATTGGTGCAGCTACTGTGGAAAGCAGTTTGGAGGTTCCACAAAATATTAAAAGTAGAAATACCATATAAACCGGTAATTCCACCACTGGGTATTTAGCCAAAGAAAATGAAAACACTATGGGGCGCCTGGGTGGCTCAGTGGGTTAAAGCCTCTGCCTTAGGCTCAGGTCATGATCCCAGGGTCCTGGGATCGGAGCCCCTCCTTGGGCTCTCTGCTCAGCAGGGAGCCTGTTTCCTCCTCTCTCCCTGCCTGCCTCTCTGCCTAATTGTGATCTCTGTCTGTCAAATAAATAAATAAAATATTTTTTTAAAAAAAGAAAACACTAGTTTGAAAAGATATACGCACCCCTGTATTTATTACAGAATTATTTACAATAGCCAAGATATGGAAGCAGCCCAAGTGTCCACTGAGAGATGAATGGATAAAGAGGATGTGGTATATCTATATACAATGGAATATATCCGACCATAAAAAAGAATGAAACCTTGCCACTTGCAACAACATGGATGGACCTAGAGGGCACTGTGCCTAGCGAAACAAGTCAGACAGAGAAGGACAAATATGTTGTGGTTTTACTCCTATGTGGAATCTAAAAAATAAAATGAGTGAACAAACAGACTCTCAAATTCAGAAAACAAACTGGTGGTTGCCAGGGGGAGGGGGATGGGAAAAATAAGTAGAGAGGACTAAAAAAAATCCATGAATGATGAGTACATTATTAAAAACAGCTGCCAGGGGCACCTGGGTGGCTCAGTGGGTTAAGCCTCTGTCTTTGGCTCAGGTCATGATCCCAGGGTCCTGGGATCGAGCCCCCACCAGGCTCCCTGCTTAGCAGGAAGCCTGCTCCGCCCGCCCCCCTGCCCACCCGCCTGCCTTGCCTGCCTCTCTGCCTACTTGTGATCACTCTCTGTCAAATAAATAAATAAAATCTTAAAACAAAAAAACAAAACAAAAACAAAAACAGCTGCCAGTGAGGAGCTGACTGGTGGCATATCCTGGACCGCTGGATTCACTACCACCTGCAAAATGTTCATGATGCTTCCCCAGCCCATGAGCTTGGTGCAGACAGGCAGTCTGCCTGCTGGGAGTAAACGTAAGAGGCAGAGAAATGTGAAAAGAGGAATGTGGACTTTGGATATGGAAGATGGGTTCAAGTCTCACTCCACCAATTTTTAGCTGGATCTGAGCTTGATTGGGACAGCTACATTCAGCGTGGCTCTCTGGGTCTTTATTTTCTCACCTGCAGATGAGGATGACAGAATTCCATTTTCTCTGTAAGGGGAATCAGACCACCTCGTGCATGTGAAAACACTTCATTCTGAAGTACAATACAGATATTAATAACTGTGAAGCTCTGGAAGGAGACAGACATTAATCAGCCCGATCTTTCCGATGCCCAGATTAAGACAAAGAAGTGTTTAACTGCTCAGCACCTGCACCTGTTTCCCAACACAGACTTCCTTGATTAGGTGTCTTGTCATCCTACAGCTGTTTATCTTGGCCTGGGGCTCTAGCGGCTAGGTCCGCCATTGCCGTGGCCTTGGGGGAAGGGCACTATTGGTAAGTTGCAAGGGGGGCAATTTCTGGAATTCGTGAAGTCCCCGTGTTCTCTTCCCACAGCCAGAGAGGCCTCATCCTGCCATCTGAGTCACACTGCAGCCCCCGGTAGGGGACAGCAGCC
Source organism: Mustela putorius furo (assembly GCF_011764305.1). NCBI lineage: Eukaryota > Metazoa > Chordata > Mammalia > Carnivora > Mustelidae > Mustela > Mustela putorius. The sequence goes on from NW_025421424.1 coordinate 5,599,747, forward strand.
TCCACTGAGCTGGGAGGGCTTGGAGGATCCTGCGTGGGGTGCTAGGGAAAGGCAAATCAAGAATTTCCCCCAAATCCACTGGTCTGATGTTCCTGCTCCAAACCAGTAGACCTTTATTTATTTATTTTTATTTTGGGGGCTCTTTATCAGACAGTACTTAAAACTTCTAAACATCATGATGGCCTTGAAAGAGCAAAGAACAAAGTTTAGGAAACTAAGTTCAAATGGCCGTTGGTTACATGACATTATCAAATAATTGAACAGCTCTGAGCTTCCTCTGGTGCTTCAATCACCCCCCAGCAATCACTGATCTCTTTTTTCTACCCCATACGTTTTACTTTTTCCAGAATGTCCTATAAATTGAATAATACAGCATGAAGCCTTTTGAGTCTGGCTTCTTTCTCTTACTATACTACATTGCTATTCATCTACCTTATTTCATATATTCAGTAACTCATTCCTTTTAATTGCTCATTAAGTAGTATTTCATTCTGTGGGTGTACCCCATAGTTTCTTTATCTATTTGGATTGTTTCTATAAATAAACCACTATTAACATTTGTATACAGGTTTTTGTGTGAACATAACTTTTTATTTGTCTTGGGCAAATACCTAGGATTGGGATGGCTACATCATATGGTAGGTGTTTGTCTAACTTTATGACATTAAGAGCTTTTTTTTTTTTTTTTAAGAGCCTAGCACAGAGCCTGACATGAGGCTTGATCTCACAGTCCTGAGATCATGACCTGAGGGGGAATCAAGAATTGGACTCTTAACTGACTGAGCCACCCAGGTGCCCCCAACAGACTGTTTTTTTTTTTAAGTGGCTATAAGAATTTTGCATTCTAGCACAGCACTTAAAAAAAAAATCTTGAAAAAATATTCCTAAGCCCTCATGTGTCCAATTTTATTTTATCCTCCAGATAGCTCTGTGTGATAGGGAGGATGCAATCACTACCCTGTGTAACAGGTGAGGATGTGAGGGCTGAAGGGGAGAAATTACTGTGGCAGAGGCTGCTATGGTCCCCAGTAGATCTCTCCCCTTCTTCCTTTTAGTGAAGACTCCTGTTCCCTGCTAAGTTCTGGCTGAGCAGGTGGTACCCATCAAGAAACTACATTCCCCAGCTTCTCTTGCGTCTAAGAGGCCATGTGACTAGACTCTGGCTAGTGGGATATGAGCAGGAGTCATATGAGCAAACTCCAGTTCAATTCCGGAAGGGCTAAGTTTGCTCCCTCTTCGCATTCTCTTTTCCCTCTCCTGCTGGCTGGACTGTGGGTGTGGACTTGTGGATGAAAATGGCACAAAAATGGAAGAAACATGGGTGGCTGATTGATGGCATGCCAGGGCCACCCCAACTGTTATGTGACCCTTCCTTCTCCCATTGTAATTCTGGGTTTTCTTTGCCATCACAGCTTGGCATTTATCCTAGCTACATGTCATGCCAGGGAGGCGGGCGCATGTCCACGTCCAGTGGTCTGTCCAGCCTCTTCAATCTTGTATAGGAAAGTTTTAAGAAGAAAATCAATGCTGGGGTGCCTGGGTGGCTCAGTAGGTTAAAGCCTCTGCCTTTGGGTCAGGTCATGATCCCAGCGTCCTGGGATCGAGCCCCACATTGGGCTCTCTGCTGGGTAGGGAGCCTGCTTCCCCCTTTCTCTCTGCCTGCCTCTCTGCCTACTTGTGATCTCTGTCTGACTTGTGATCTCTGTGAAATAAATAAAATCTTAAAAGAAGAAGAAGAATGAGGAGGAGGAGAAGAAAATCAATGTTGCTGAAACAAGATATTCCCTGGAGATCACCTCTTCCAATCTCCTACACCCCAGAGGAGATGCCCGCTGCTCTACAGGGGAGGCATTTATTTTGTTCATAGACCATTTTGTGTGAAGGAATGGCAAGAAATGAGCTTGCTCGGTATAGGGTGGGAAGTGAGAGACTCTGGAGGTCAAACTGAGGCAGCTGGACTTCATGGGTTAAGCAGGAGGCAAAGACACTTGCAGAGGGAACTGAGAAGATGCCGTTGGGTCTGGCAGTTGTGTAGTGAGACGATGGGAGGGGAAGAGGCCAGGGGTGGGAGGCCCCTAGCAGGAGGAGACATGAGGACTTTAGGAATGCACAGGCAGAGATGGGGGGGGGGTGCTGCTTACACATCATGTGAGGAGAAAAGGAGCCAACCACGAAGGGAAAGAGCACAGCACAGGGAAAACTGAAATGGATTGCTAAGACCCCCTCCCAGCAGCCCTGTCTGCTCCCTTTCCTGCCTCCCTAGCAAGGACTTCTGCACTTGCTGGCAACACCCTACTTGTTTAGTCTTCAAATCCTGTGTCAAGGGCCAAATAGAGCCTGGTCTATCCTCTACAGTAACACAATATTCCCAGCCCAGATCCCAGAGCAGCGAGTGAAGGAGGTGGTGAAGATTTTGATGTCATAGGTAATGGGGAGCCAGGGTAGGTTTTGAAGGGAAGGGGTGTCTTACTGAAAATGTCATTTGAGCTAATAGTAGAAGTCCCACCACCAGCAAATAATCCTACTCAAAAAGTTATCGGATTAATTCAGGCTATTAATTAATTCAATTTGTCCAGGGCCTAATTGCAGTCTTGAAGACAGGACGTAAAGCTGCTTGGGGGGGTCTATGGACAAAGGATAATGACAAAGAAGAATGGATTCAAGAAAACAAAGTATGTTGAAGAGAGCCCAGGGATTGACTTCTATGCTCTTATTCTGAATTATATCATTTTGGAATGCAGCGGGATCTTCCAAACCATCAGAGTGAAGATATGGAAGAATGGAAGGTTTCTGATTCAAAGAACACCTGGGGACAAGTCCCAACTCGACCACCAACTGGCCCTGTGGCCTTAAGCCAGTCATTTACTCTCTCTGACCTCCAGATGGGCCAACCATATGACAGTCCCTACAGTTGCTAACTTTTCCACCACGTAGTGCAATTCAGTAACACCTAAATCAAATGTGAACATGTCACCTCTATTGTTGATGGTGAATGGGCTTGCAAATAAGAAAGAAACACGCAGGAACTTACAGATCTATGTTTCTCAAACAAGGTACGGGTGCCCCTGGGAGTGCTCAGTGGTGCCCCAAGGGGTATAAGGAGCCACAGGGCGAACAAGGAATGTCTTCTTGAAATGTCAATTATATTTGCTAGTCAGTGGTTTCAAATATATTTATATGATAGCAAAAATAAATATATTATGGAGAGGAATACTATCTTCTAATAGGTTTAAAAAAAAAAAAAAACAAAAACAGAACATAGGATGCCTGGGTGGCTCAACCGTTGGGCAACTACTTTCAGCTCAGGTTATGATCACAGGGTTCCTGGATGGAGCCCCACGTCAGGGTCTCTGATCAGCGGGGAGTCGGCTTCTCCCTCTCCCTCTCCTCCTGGCTTATGTTTTCTCCCCTCCCCCTCTCTCTCTGTGTCAAATAAATAAATAAAAACCTTTTTTAAAAAATAGGATATAAAACTTCAAAAATTTTTGAGCAGAGGGAGGGGAGAGCCGTTTGGAACCATGTGTCTATGCATGCTTAAGGGAGGTGGGTAAGATTATAAATAAAAGCAAGGCGAAAAGGAGAGAGAACGGCAAAAACCAGAGGCAGGAGCAAGCCTGAAAGAACGGAGAGAAAGAGAACTCGCACAGCCTGGCCCTCTGTAGTCCCAGAAAGCGTACAGCCACGGCCGAGAGCAGCCATGGGTACAATTTCCACATCTGCCATTGCTGGGATTGGAGCTGGCTTGGGAGCTCCCCAGGAACTATAAACTCCAGGGATTTTATTTTTCTTTCTCAAGTTCAAGGTTACTTCTTCCTCTGCTCTTTTGGATACAGAGGCTTTAATTACCTTGGTAGAACAAAACAGGAGCTGTTCTTCAAAGTGTCTTTCAGCTCGTTGAGCCCAGCCCTGCCTCTTTCCCCTGTAAGGTGCTTTTCCCAGAGAAATCAGCCTCAGCTGTGAGTCCACGGGCCTCAAGGAGCTGTAATTTGCTCAAGGAGTTCAAATAAACACACCACCCAGAGCAGAGCCGTGCCCAAGGTTGGAAAGCATCCATCTGCTGAAAGGCCCTGCTCCTCCCAAGTGTTAGCTTCAGGGGCTGACACAGGAAAGCCCCAACAATAGGAGGAGCACAGAGCTTTGCCCCAGCATCTACAGACTTGTGGGAAGAGAGACTCTCTTTTTATGTTGTTATTCAGCAGCTGATGGGGAGGGAATGGCCGAGCCTGGGCCCTCTGAACCTGCTTCCGGTTTGTCACCTGTCTGTCCTGGCTGTGGCCCCAGGCCGGCAGGAGCGGCTGGTGGACAGGGAGGGGGCACTGGGGCGGTCCTGGCCCCGGACTCAGCATCCCCCCGCCCCATCCCCGCTAGTGCCCAGTGCTCTCTAGAGCACATTTCCCAGGGCCAGTTCGGCGCAGACATCAGGATGGGGTCTGGAACACAAACCCATGTAAGAATCCGCAGTTGCCCTTGATAAGGTTGCAGGGTAGAGAAGACACTTAACCAGTCATTTCGGCACAGAGTGAGGTGTTTCACATGAAGGGAAGTCAGGACGCTGTGCGGACTATCTGTGCCCACTTTCGCACTAAGGTCACTAGAATGTTGTGGGCTTGAGGGGTACCTAGAGGGGAGACATGGCCTGCCATGGAGGAGCTGCCGGAAGAAATGTGTCACCCCGGTTGGGATTTAAGGGCATGGTTATGACACTTCAGCTACAGCTGACTTTCTTCTCACCTTCTTTTTCTATTCTGACCTTTTGGGCAAAAAACTCATATTTGAAGTGGGAGGGAAGGGTAGGAGGGAAGAGTTCTTCTCCAGGCCTTGGATCCACGTGTTCCTGGTCACCAACATGGCAAGGCCTTTTTTCCAGAGGACAGCACCCTCAGGAGCTCAGAGGGCAGGTGACTGTGTGGCAGAATGCGAGGGACCACGTGGGGCTCCACAGCGGAGGTGGGAACAGAGGGCTGGCAGAAACCCACAGTTCCACGGAAGGCCTAGAGGGCATTCTCACTTCCTTCTCAACTTCCAGCCAACCAACAAAGTGGAAAATTATTTACTTTCCCTCCCTTCATTGCTCCTTTTCTCAAACATATTGGTGGTTTTATATCTTCTGGGTGTAGCAGAATTGGAACATTCTGTCTTGGCAAGACGTCCCTTCTCGGGGAGTATTCAGAAAGAGCTGCCCTTTCGTGCTTAGAACAAACTGAGCCTCAGGTAGATACTGTCACTGCCCAGGTGCTTTCTGGTGGCTGCTGCCTTTGGAGGGAAGCTAGACCAGAGAAAATCAGTGAGGAATCTGCAGTTGTTGACCCTGGGAGAGGCAGGCAAAGGACTTGACAAGACTAAGATAGAGTTATCTGCAGGTTCTTACTGAAAACCAGTTGCACACGTCAGATTTCTACATGCAGCTGTCTGAAAGCACAGACATATTGCCTTATCTAAATGAAAAAAAAAAAAATGCACCGCTGGGCATGTCACTTGTCGTCATTTCTCTTCCTTCTGGGTGTTATCGTAGGACTTCCAGGCCCAGTAGAAAGGGACTAGATCCCAGAGAATGAGCCTTACAACCCAGCAGTGGTTCCCTCCAACTTCCAGAATAAATTTCCACACCCCCTCTCCCACCGCTGCCAGCATTACCTAGGCCCTGTTATTCATTCCCAGTGGGGGAAAATGCTATCCCAAACTAAGCAGCAGGCAAACTGTATTTTGCATCTTTGTGGCCCAAATGTAACAAATCATCAGGGATGACTGTTTAAAATGAGAACTTAATCCCACTTTGACCTTCCCCTCACACTCATGCTTCTGCTCATCCTCCTAGTTGACTGTATTTCCTGAATACCTGTCAGTTGGCTGGGGATACAATTTGGTTACCCCAAATCAGAGAGAAATGAGCCCTTATCATTTGCTTCTTAAATGTGCTAGGTCCTTTCCTTTTGTTTTCCTCCCCCTTTTTTGATTGACATTCAGCACACCCAGCATCTTAGATAATCCTGCTACAGTTGTCCTTTGGTATAACTGTTAACCTGAAAAATAAAACTGTCAGTAATTTTACCAGCAAAATAGGTTTATTCAGGAATAGCAGAGAATTGCAATCTGGGACATGCAAACTACGTCCAAACCATAGGCAACTCCAGAGAACAAAGGAGAGGAATGCTTTTTTATAGAGGAAAGGGAGGAATTGGGAAAGGCTCTTATAAGTAAAAAGTTCATTGGTGTAAATCAGGAGTTTGAAGTATAGTGGCTTCTGGGGCGCCTGGGTGGCTCAGTGGGTTAAAGCCTCTGCCTTCGGCTTGGGTCATGATCCCAGGGTCCTGGGATCGAGCCCCATATCAGGCTCTCTGCTCAGCGGGGAGCCTGCTTCCTCCTCTCTCTCTGCTTGTCTCTCTGCCTACTTGTGATCTCTCTGTCAAAAATAAATAAATAAATAAAATCTTGAAGTGTAGTGGCTTCTCATTGGCTGAGTTGTGGCAGTCACTTATTGGCTGACCTGTTGCCAGGCAAGGAGAAAATCTTCCTTTGGCTAGGTTAATAAAGTAGGCTTCATTCTGTTAGGAACGCAAATCACTTTCTTCCTCTTGGGATCTGCAATTGATGATGAGTGGTAGAGAATGATATTTCCTCCTCCTGGCTTCCTAACTCCATTTTAAAAGAGATTTCCTTTATTAACTTTCACACAGCCAGGATGAACTTGATAATGTTATGACCTTGGGAAATGATTTTTTTTTTTTTAAAGTGCAATCTTTCTCACTTTAAAATCTGGCTAGTTATATAAGATTCTTTTTCCTGACTGTATAACATTTTCTGAACCAGCACACTCTTTTGTCACTTTGCTGGTTTCTTTGCTACCAAGATAATAAACTTTGACAAATGCTCAACATCAATTTGTCTAAGACATTTAATATTTTGACATCACCCTGGCCTCAGGGCACACCTACCTATTAAGTTTTTTTCAGCCTCCTCCTTCCCAGGCATTTTCACTTTTTTTTTTTTTTTTTTTTTTATCTGCTTACATCTATTTGTCTTTCAGGACTCAGTTCAAGGCCATCTCTTTCTGAGAAGCCCTTCCTGACAGAGTCCCTCCTGCCACCTCACATGCACACACACACATCCTACAATACCTCTCTCTACACCAGGCTAAGGGCTCTTCTGTACTACTGTGATCACTTTGTTTACACTATCCATCCAGTACTATAAGAAAAATACAATTTTTAAAACATGCCATAGTTTGGGGCACGTGGGTGGCTCGGGTTTAAAGCCTCTCCCTTCGGCTCAGGTCATGATCCCAGGACCCTGAGATCAAGCCCCATATTGGGCTCTCTGCTCCATGGGGAGCCAGCTTCCTCCTCTCTCTCTGCCTGCCTCTCTACCTACTTATAACCTCTGTCTGTCAAATAAATAAATAAAATCTTTTTTAAAAAGAGTGCCATATTTCTAACCTAATCATAAAGTCCATGAGAAATATTTCCAGCTAACATTCATTTGAGAGCTTACTGTGTACCAGGTACCATTCTGAGAGCTTTCTACAGCTGATCTCATTACAGTTTTGGGACAGCCCTGTAGTAGACAGTTTTGTCTACCAAACAATCAGTTCCTTTGTTCATGGCAGGCAGAGCCCTAACTTTGTTCAGATATCTACTACTTTTCCTAGCAACTCAAGGAAAACTATATCCCAATTGGTTAAAACCAATTATTACTGTGATCCCATTTATCTTAGGGTGATTAGTTTCAGTATGGACATGTGAAAAAAACTTCAGCCAAAGGGATATGAAGAGAAGCTGAATGAGTGGGGGACAAGGGGAGGTGCCTCTCAATAATTTCTGGATGCCCGAAAGTTCAGCAATCATTTTGCATTTAGCAGAGGAATTAGCCTGAGAATAGGGAGATGAAGAAAATGTCAGAACCAAGAAATGGAAAATAATTGTGTCTTTGATGGTGTGATTGATTACTGAGGTAACTGCCCCAGAAGTATCAGTTCTTTTTGTGTGAGAAGATATGGTTTCTTTATTGTTTAAATTGAATTACTTGTAGTCAAAAGCATATTAATCATGATAAAATCCTTTGGAATGTTCGGTTATTATTTCCATTTTACAAATTAGATAATTGCAGCTCAAAGATGTTAAGTAAGTACTTTGCCCAAGATTAACTGCTTATAAAAAGGAACCTGCCTCTAGGACTTTTTCTTTTTTCTTAAAAGGCCTAAGTGGGGTCAGATTTGCTATCTAACTGCTTACAACAAGCCCCACTCTCCTCCCATGCTTCGGTGGAACTGCCCCTCCCAGTCACTTGCCTCAGTCCCAGGGCAGTAGGCCCCTCCCTCAGAAGACTGGCTCAACCCCCTACCAACCCCACATTTCCCAACTTGGGAGTTCTGCAGAGCCTTCCTTCTGGAGGTGGTGGTAACAAGTCTCATTTCACAAACAGACCAAATCACACCTAGTTAAAAGGCACTGCATTCAGGCTAGGGACTGAATACTACCCACAACAGGCAAGGAGAGCTTCTGCAGACAACTGGCCTGAGGGATAAAGTGGCCAGTATGTAAGAGTAGAACATACACAGCACACATTGGAGCATTCCCTGAAGTGCCAGGTCTGGGAAACAGGAGATACTACATGACATGGAACTGAAGGACCTCATCTTCATAAGACCATTATCTACAAGAACAAGAGACAAAGCTGACTTTCCTAACACAGAGAGGCACAGAGACTTAAATAAAATGTAAAGACAGAGAAATTGATCCCAAATGAAATAACAGGACAAGACCATGGCCAGAAATCTAAGTGAAACAGATACAACATGCCTGACGGAGAACTTAAAGTAATGATTATAGGGATACTCATGGGATTTCAGAAAAGAGTGGAAGACATGGATGAGACCCTTAAAATAGAGAATAACATAGCAGAGATAAAGAGCTCAATGAATTAAATGAGAAACACACTTGATAGAATGAAAAGGACGCTAGAAGCAGAGAAATGAATTAATGACCTAGAAGACAGAGTAATGAAAAGTAATCATGCTGAACAAAAAAGAACAAAAGAATTATGTAAAACGAGACTAGATGTAAGGAACTCAGTGACTCCATCAAATGTTATAACATTCGTTATTATGAGTCCCAGAAGAAGAATAAGAGAGAAAAGGGGAGAGAAAATTTATTTGAAAAAATAATAGTGGAAAATTTCCCTAATCTGGGGAAGAAACAGATATCAAGATCCAGGAGACACAAAGAACTCCCATCAAAATCAACAAAAGCAAATCCACACCAAGACATATTATAACTAAATTGGCAATATATAGTGATAAAGAAAAATATTTTAAAAGCAGCAAGACAAAATCTGACAGTAACTTACAATAGAAAAGGAAGAAAAATTTGCCATCCATCCTGTGAGGCCAGCATTATTCTGATACCAAGACCAGATAAAGACATCACAAAAAGAGAACTACAGGCCAGTTTCCCTGATGAACATGGATAAAAAAAATTCTCAACAAAATGTTAGCAAACCAAATCCAACAGTACATTTAAAAAAAAATAATTCACCATGAGCAAGTGGGATTTATTCCTGGGTACCAAGGGTGGTTCAATATTCATGAATCAATCAATATGACACATCATATCAATAAGAGATAGGATAAGAACCATATGATCATTTCTGTAGACACAGAAAAATCATTTGACAAAGTACAACACCCCATTCATGATAAAAATTCTCAACAACGTAGGGACAGATGGAACATTCCTCAATATCACAGAGACCATACCTGAAGGACCCACAGCTAACATCATCCTCAATGGGGAAAAACTGAGAACTTTTCCTTTCTGGTCAGGAACAAGATAGGGATGTTCACTCTCACCACTGTTATTCAGCACAGTACTGGAAGTCCTAACCTCAACAATCAGACGATTAAAAAAATAAATAAATAAAAGCCATCAGCATGGAAGAAGTAAAACCGTCAGTTTGCAGATGACATGGTACTATTTAGAGAAAACTCTAAAGCCTATCAAACAAATGCTAAAACTGATAAACCAATTCAGTAAAGTTGCAGGATACAACATCAATGTATAGCAATCTGATGCATTTTTATATGCCAACAATGAAGCAGCAGAAAAAGAAATTAAGACAACAACCCCATTTACAACTGCACCAAAAATAATAAGATACCTAGGAACAAACCTAACCAAAGAGGTGCAAGACCTGTATTCTGAAAACCATAAAACACTGATGTAAGAAATTGAAGATGACACAAAGAAGTGGAAAGACACCCTATGCTCATGAATTGGAAGAACAAATATTGTTAAAATATCTATACTACCCAAAGAAATCTAGAAATTTAACGCAATCCCTATCAAAATACCAAACAGCATTTTTCACAGAATTTACAACAAGCAATACTAAAATTTGTATGGAACCACAAAAGACTCTGAATAGCCAGAGCAATCTTGAAAGAGAAAAACAAAGCTGGAGGCGTCACAATTCTGGACTTGAAGTTATATCCCAAAACTGTAGTAGTGATCAAAACAGTATGGAGATGACACAGAAACAGACACACAGATAAATAGAACAGATATAAAACCCAGAAATAAACCCACAACTTTGTGGTCAATTAATCTTTTACAAAGCAGCAAAAGATATTCAACAAATGGTGTTGGGAAAACTGGACAGCAACATGCAAAAGAAAGAAACTGGACCTCTTTCTTACATCATACACAAAAATAAATTCAAAATGGATTAAAGACCTAAATAGGAGACCTGGAACCATAAAAATCCTAGATAAGAACACAGGCAGTAACCTCTTAGACATTGGCCATAGCAACTTTTTCTAGATATGTCTCCTGAGGCAAGGGAAACAAAAGCAAAAATAAGCTATTGGGACTACAACAAAATAAAAACCTTCTGCATAACAAAGGAAACAATCAACAAAACTGAAAAGCAACCTACAGAATGGGAGAAGATATTTGCAAATGCCATATCTAATGAATGGTTAGTATCCAGGGGCACCTGAGTGGCTTAGTTGGTTAAACACCTGCCTTTGGCTCAGATCATGATCCCAGTGCTCTTCACTTGAGCCCCCTATCAGGTTCCCTGCTCAGCAGAAAGCCTGCTTCTCCCTCCCTGCTGCTCCACCTGCTTGTGCTCTGTCAAATAAAAAAAAAATTAAATCTTAAGAAAAAAAATAGCATTAGGATCCAAAATATATAAAGAACTTATAAAACTGAACACAAAAAAACCCCTCAAATAATCCAATTAAAAATGGGCAGAAGACATGAACAGGCATTTCTCCAAAAGAAAACATACAGATACCAAGAGACATATAAAAAGATGCTCTTAGTCTTTTACCATCAGGGAAATACATATCAAAACTACAATAAGATAACATGTCACACCTGTCAGAATGGCTAAAATCAACAACACACACACACAAAACCCAAAAACTGCGCTGTGACCAGCTGGGCTTTGAATGGGGCTTCACCCCTTATCATCAACAAAGAGATTGGTCCAGGGTGGCCTGCAGAAAGTAGATTCAAGGTATCCCCAGAGCCCAGGAACTGCTAGAGCATGGATCTGGCAAGCGAAGCGGTCTTAAGGACTTTTGGATCCTGCTTCAGCTTCTGCTCCACCATGGGTACCATGTCAGTATGGACATCAAAAACCTTCAGCCAGCCTACAAACTGACCAGAACTCGCAAATTCCTTGTATAAATACTGGATCCACTCCTATCCTTCCCATATCACCATCCCCGGGGAGGGGCGCCTGGCTCCTCCACTTGCCTCCAAATTTCCTGGAACTGAGTGGCTTTTTCCCCCCTTTGCTTCAGGGTGCTGGCATTGGGGTGAAGGGGGAGTCAAGAAACAATGCCAGAAGACATACCGAGACGCAAGATGGGTGGCTGAAGAACCCAAGCCCTCTTCTCTCTGTTGGCAAGAGCAACCAGGACAGTCTGCTCAGACCTGCTCTGTACACAGCCCTAGAAATCTGCCTAGAATAGCCCATGATCATGCAGAACTTTCTAAACGGGTGATGGAGTACTTACCTCACTTGTGAGGCAGCCCATGGGGCAGAGCTGAACACCTGCCCCTGCACCGCATGCCCCGACAACCAGAAAGAACGAAGGGTCGCCACGCATGGGCTTCACTTCCCGCAGGTCCCTCTCGACGCAGGCCCAGTGGGAATCAGTCCGCCGGGGACAGGTGAGTACAGCCTTGCACATACTCCAGGGTTTTGAACCAACACTGAGTGACTGCCGCAAGGACACACCCTGCCCAATGAGAGGCCCTGAGTAACGCTCGTGTGAACAAAAACTTGACTCTGGGGCTTAAAAATGATATGCGAAACCTCTATGGAGAAAATTACTAGAGTTTACCGAAAGACAGAAAATAAGCCCCAACTAAATTCAACATGGTAAGGCTATGAATTTCAATTGTTATGAAACCTCCAACCTCCCCAAACTATTAATTGAACATGATGAAGAGCAAAAAAAAAAAGGAAACTTGAGTAACCAGATATCAGTGCTTGAAATGAAGTAACTAAGATTTCAAAAGCACTGGGTAGACTAGTGCTTTTTAAACTTTTCTGCTCACAGGGATCTCCTGGGGATCTTGTTAGTCACAGGTCCTAATTGAGAAAATTTGGGATGCAGCTTGAGCTTCTGCATTCCAAACAGGCTAGCAGGTGATGCTGATGCTGCTGGTCTGCAGACTACACTTTGAGAAGCAAGGGAGTAAATAACCGAAAGAGAGCCCAGAAACAAACCCACGCATTTATGAAACTTGCTATACAGTACAGAGGGCATAGCAGGTTAGTAGAGAAAGTGAACTGTTTAATAAACTGGGCTGACCCATGGTCCTTACCAAAGGGACACAAGAATGTCAGAATAAAGGAGAGAATCGAAGATTCTGTGTGGTTGCTCTGAAGATGGAGGAGGGGACCACAAGCCAAGAAATGGGTTCTAGAAGCCAGAAAAGGCAAGGAAATAGATTTCTCCCCTAGAGCCCAAAGAAGGAATGCAGCCCTACCTACACGTTGATTTTAGACAAGTGAAAGCCATTTCTGACCTTCTGACCTCGTAAGATATTAGATTTGTTGTGTTAAGTCACTAAGATTGTGGTAATTGGCTACAGGAGCATTAGGAGACAAATGCATCCTATAATAAAGGGCACCATAAAACAAAGTGAAAAGATAAGCCACAGGTTGGGAGATTTTTCTAAAGCATATAGCATACAGGGTCAGTGCAAGAATATAAGGTGAATGATAAGTTGATAAAATAGGACAAGTGGAAAAACACTTGGAAACACTAGGAAAAACAAGCAAAAGGTATGTATAGAATTCACAGAGGCCAAGAGCTAGAAGATGTACAACCTCACTATTAATTCCGAACTGCAAATTGGAAAAAATTTTTAAATTTTAAAATTTTGATAATGCCAAGTGTTGATGAGAATGTGGAACAATGGGAACTTTCATTAAAAAAAATACCGACAGGAGTGAATATTTTTGCCATGACTTTGGAGACAGTGATTTGGCAATACTTAGTGAACTTGAAGGCACTTGTACTCTGACTCAATAATTGTACCTGTAGGTATTTCATTAGAAACATTATCACATGTGAGTACTTGGAGAAACTTACAATACTATTCATTAAGGCATTTTGGTAATAATAAACACTGGAAACAATCTAAATATGCTTCAATGGGCAAATGGATAGATTGTGGTATATTTCCGCAATGGAATACACACTACAATTACATTGAATGAATCAGCATTTCCTCTTTTACCTAACTATATATATAATTATGCCTTAGGTTATTTCTCTGTGTCTAGTTTCTATATAGACTGAAAAACCTTTGAAAATTTGGCCATGTCTTTACCTTAATTAAAAATTCTGCAGTGAGGTGTATTTTTTTTTAAAGATTTTATCTATTTATTTGACAGAGACACAGCAAGAGAGGGAATACATGCAGGGGGAGTGGGAGAGGGAGAAACAGGCTTCCTGCTGATCAGAGATCTGCCTGATGAGGGGCTCACTTGATCCCAGGATCCTGGGATTGTGACCTGAGCTGATAGCAGACACTTAGTGAATGAGCCATCCAGGCACCCCCTACAGTGATTTTTTTTTTTAAGTTTTATTGGTGTATGATTGATAAACCATAAACTGCAGATATTTAAATTGTACAATGTGTTAAGTTTTGACACATGTATAAACATCGCCATGATCAACGTAGTGAACATAGCCATTACCCCCAAACGTTTCCTTGTGTCCTTTTGTAGTCTCTCTGCCCCCTCCCTCCAATCTCTCCCATCCCCAAGCACCCACTGATCTACTTTCTGTCACTATAGATCCGTTTGCATTTTCTATAGTTTTATTAAACAGAATCACCTGATATGTATTCTTTTTTTGTCTTCTTTCGCTCAGCATAATCATTTGAAGATTCATCCATGTGGTTGTGTAGTTCATTCCTTTCGATTACTGAGTAGGATTCCATTGTATGGATACACTACAATATGTTTATCCATTTGCCTCTTGGACATCTGGGTTGTTCCCAGTTTGGGACTATTACAAATAAAGCTGCTATGAACCTTGTGTACAAGTCTGTATGTGGGCATCTGGTTTCTTTTCTCTTAGGTAAATTCATAGAAGTGGAATGGCTGCATTAAATGGTAGACATATGTTTTACTTTTTAAGAAACTGCCATAGTGGTTGAACCATTTTCCATTCCCATAGCAGGCTTCAGTGAGTTTTAAGAGCAAGATCTGGCACTCTTATTAGGCATGGGAAAAGGGCCTTTGCATATGTAATTAACTTACGGATCTCGAGATGAGATCATCCCAGATTTAGAGTGGGGCCCAAGTCTCATGATGATGTACTTACAAGAGAAACGCAGACGGAGCTAGTGACGAGACGGAGAGGACAGAGGCAGAGTGGAGTTACGCCGCCCAGGATAAGGAAAGCCTGGAGCTCCCAGCGCCTGGAGCCTACACACTGGGCTGTAGACTCATGCCTTGCCTTCCCCGCTGTTCTCCCACCGGCGTGCCTCACCTGCTCTCTCCCCTGTCCTTTCTCTTCTCACCTGTGCTCTGTCCTTTTCCCACCTCCCCAACGTGTGTAGCCCTTCTGCAGGGTTCAGGAAGGGTAAGACGGTTGAAGTGTAGTTAACCTCTACTCAGTTCACGGGAATGACATTATGGCCCCAGCTGGAATGTAAGCTCTCTGAGAGGGCAGGGAACCAACATGTTAAGGATTTAAACTCCTAACACTTGCCAGGCACGTCTAGCTACTCTAGCCTCTCGAATCCTCACGAGAACCTTGTGAGTAGATATTTTTATCTCTATTTCACAGCACACTAAACTCAAAGAGCTTGTCATTTGCCCAGCATCTCACAGGAGGGACTCACGCAGAGCTCCAGCTGGCCCCCAACTCCAAGCTTTCTGTGCCACGGCCCTGGGGAAGCAATGGCACCAGACCTTCCATGTACTTGCTAGCTCATTTCCTCCAAGATGATCAGCGCTGGAGAAATGTTTGCATGATGCCGAAAGTAGTTTATCCTCAGCCAGCATGTCCATTAAATAGTCTATGTATTCTTTTTCCATTAGAGCTTCATCTCCCTGAAGCTTAAAATAGGGTTGGAAATTTGCTGTGTTTGACCTATTTTCACCCATTAGCATAATTTATCAGACTAGAGAACTGAGAAGCTCCTGGATAAAGAAGAAGGAGCCCAGGAATCTCAGCACAGGAGGGCAGAGGGAACCACGAAGGCCCTGGGGTCTTAAGAGCATGGAGGGGAGAAAGGAGAAGGCTGACAATGGCCCAGAATTTGAGGCAGGAGGAAACAAAGACAAACTCTCATGGCAGAGTGAAGCAAGTCCCCGGACTCCGATCCCAGCCCTGCTGCCCACCGTCTGGGAACCTGCGGCACCCACCTGCACCTCTGTTTCTTCCTCTGAAAACTCTCCGAGGCTACCAACCTCACCAGGGTGATGACACTAATTCTAACAGGATGATGTTTGTAAACAGAGCTCATAACGAACCCAAAGAGCGAGGTATTTACAGTGTTCCACGTGACATGACTTCTTCCTTGCTTTGGATTCGAGCTCTCAGTCTGAGAGATGGGATGTGCTTTGAGGCAGGGACCATCTTTATGTTCCTCCATCCTCTGGGACCTAGAATGGTGCCTTGCAGAGAGCAGGTACTCAGAGACATCTGCTTGAATGACTGATGAATGAATGAGTTCAGCTTCTAACTGCTCAGGCCATGGCCCTACAAAGCTATTACTATCATGTTCCCCGACCTCCTCTCGGGGGTCCTCAAGCACTAGCCTTTCCAGAAGCAGTCACTGGAGGATTATGGTAACAGGTGAGAGCAGCTAGTAGGAATGGGGCAAGCATGGTAAGCCAAGTTTAGTTCAGGCACAGGAGGAAGAGGCCCACGAATCATCTGTTTGCTGGCCACCAAAGACCCGGGGTTGGTGTCGGAACAGCCAAGTGCAAGAGTGCAACTAGGGAAGGAGGCAGTGATCTAAGGATAAACAAGAGGCGGGCCTCATACAATGAGATAAAAGCAACAAAGGGAAATGATAATAATAAAATGATAAATAATAATAAAGATCAAATGACCTTTTAAAAATACATAATACATGCACACACACCTAAATTGTACTGACGTTTACTCTAGTTGGTGATTTACACAGATTGTTTGGTGTTGGGGGTTTCAGTTAAAATGTTTCCTGGGTGTGTGTTCCTTCTCCAGATCCCAGCCAACACTGTGTTATGTTTCCGTCCATGGGTGGTAGTACACGTGCTTCTCGTTTCCAATTGCCACTCCTGATGACTTTTGGCAGGAAAAGCACTGCTCCTGGTCAAGATGAGACAGTGATTTGGTACCATCAAAAGAAAAATTGAGATGGATTCTTACAATGAGCTGAATAACGGTCCCCTGCCCCGAAATATGTCTATGTACTAATCCCTAGATCTTCGGAGTGTTACCTGATTTGGAAAAAGAAAGTTTGCAGGTTTAATCACCTTAAAAATCTTGGCATGAGACATCGTGGATCATTCAGTGGGCCCTCAATCAGATGTCCTTGTAATGGAAAGGCAGAGAGAAATCTGAGACAGAAAAGGAGACGAGACCATCAGGAGAAGGTGAGATGAAGGTAGAGGCAGAGAAAGCTTCAATGAGATTGTATGCCAGGGGATGCCAAGGATTGTCCACAGGCACTAGGAGCTAGAAGAGAGACACAGAAGGGATTCTATCCCAGGGCCTCGGAAGGAAGTGTGGCCCCGCTATCACTGTGTTCCCAGACGTCTGCCTCCAGACTGTCAGAGAAGAAATTTCTACTGTTCTAAGCCATCCAGTTTGGGGTAATTTGCACAGCAGGCCTATGAAATGAATAGAATTCTGAGCTGCTATCTTGTCACAAATGTTCCCTGTGAAAGTTATAAACACCCAAACCATCAATCCAAATTCCAGTCATGGGAAGTCCCCATGGAAGCCCTAGCCAGCTTCTCTGGGCTCAGACAGCAGTCTCATGAAGCACTTCCCAGGAGGTCCCAAGGCTCCTTGACTCCTTCAGAGCTTTGCACCTTTCGCTGCCTTATGGGTCCCATACAACCATCCCTAGAAATGTACTCAGCTGAGCCCTACACCCTGGCTTTTAAGGATGATTAGCACCATTTCTCATCTACCCAAGTTCAAAGTCTTAGAAGAGTCTTAAGATGGACCTGAAATCCTCCCAGGGAGGGTATGTTGATTCTGATTCTGGCAGTTAGGGGCATCTTGGTAGCACCAGGCTTGTACCAAGGAGTGTCATCACATGAAGGACTAGGAAACTGTGTGCTGAGGGGTTAGACTTAGTTTGTATTTCTGATAAGACCTGCCTGGGCGAACAGTGGAGGGGATGCCCTTGTGTTCTAATTTCCTCCATTCTCCCTTCAAAAGCTCCCCTGCCCTGAAGCATTCAGGACCTCTCTGCGGGTCTGCTCATCCCTCTGCAGAGCCCATTCTGCTGTCCCCCCCTCACAGCTTCCAAAAAATGAAACTGTCCCCTGTCTGTTGGCCTAGGCCTTTCTCCAATGCTAAGGGACAGTATCATTAATGTGTTAATTAGGTCAGTTCAGGAGTTTGACAAATTTCTCATGATGGAGACCAGATGGAGAAAGGTGGGTTGGATAGTGTACCCGTGGGCGGATTAGTAGTTGGCTAAAGCCTCTTACCCGGGGGAAAAATCCTTGGCCATCTGAAGAGAGATTTATTTGCCTGTGGCCCAATCCTAGTCAACATTTTAACCAAGAATTTGAATAAAATCGAACAGACAAGCTTATCTAATTTGCAAATGACCCAACCCTAAGCAATGTGGAACACATTTGTTCACCTATTCGCTGTTTTCTCTTTTTTTAATATGAAATGATGGATCACAAGGAAGAAATCAGAATCCATGTAACTTTTGTTGGTTTCAAAAAATAATCCACAAAAGTAAAAGATAGGTTAAAGCGCTTCTTTAGAGAGAAGATTTAGTGGTTCTAGTTTATTTTAAGCTCAATATGAGTCAACAGTCTGAGAAGAAGTTTTTAAAAGGACATAAATTTAGGTTGGATTTCTAGAATGTGCAGGTCCAGATCTAGGGTGGTGATGGTTCTGGTACGTTCTGCACTGTCAGAACCTAGCTACATTTATGACTGTGGTTCTGGATATCATGGTCAAAGAGAGACATGGCTTATTGGTGGGCACCGAGCGAGACAAGTCAGGGTGGTGATGAGTTTAATAAGCTTGTCACCTGAGCAAAGCTGCTTTTTAGTCCAGAGAAGAACACACTCAAGGACATATGTTGCTTGTTTTCACTTTTCTGAAAAGCCATCCCCTTGGGGGGTGGGAGTATAGGTTGTTGGAGGCAGGTTGCCATCTTGTGCAGCTTCAGAGAGTGAAAAAGAAACAGGAAAGTCTGAAAGGATCAGGATTCATTTTATTTATAAAAATCAGAAGTGTTACAGGGGCACCTGGGTGGCTCAGTTGGTTAAGCATCTGATTCTTGGTTTTGGTTCAGGTCATGATCTCGTGGTTATGGGATTGAGCCCCACATCAGGCTCTGTGCTCAATGTGGAGTCTGCTTCAGATTCTCTCTTCCTCTCTGTCTCACACACACTCTCTCAGATAAATAAATAAATCTAAAAAAAAAAAAAAAGAAGAAGAAGAATCAGAGGAGTACAGTAAATGGTGTAGCCCTCCTATGAGGAGGTGATACTCCCATCCTTGGAAGTATTCAAGCAAAACTATCACTGCAGTGATCCCCTGTGTGGGTCAGACTGGGATCACTGGCTGGTTGGGGTCCTCTTTCTCCTTCAGCAATAAGGGTATGTCCTCTTAGAAGCCACATGGTTGGTCGTAAAGGATGGTTCTTCCACAGGCAAGGCGGCCATTCTCGGTTAAAGTCTTGAGTGGAGTTATCGCCGGTTACAGTCTCTAAATAAGCCCTCAAAGTTCCCTTTGAACGCATCCCTTGAATAATGTATTACTTGTATGCAGTATTTTGTTAGGATTATTTTGATTTCAAGTGGAAAACAGCTAACCTAAATAAGCCTAGAGAAAAAGGAATTTTTTTTTCATATAACAAACAATTTGTTCATTTGATTTGGAGGACAGACGCGGGGCTGGTTTCATAAGCAATGGTTTGGAGGCTCCCTCTGTTCAGAACCCAGGGCTGTGACCAACTCCATGCAGCCTTCATTCCAGCTGGTAATCCAGTAAAACCAAGAGGTACGCGTTCTTCCTAGGGAAGAGCTCTGATTGGCTTGGCCTGGGTCTTATGTTTACCTCTTGAACCAATCATTTTGGCCAAAAAAAAAAAAAAAAAAAACCCAAAACCCCAAAAGCCACCTGGGGCCTATGATTAGCCAGACCTGCGTCACTTCCTCACTCTTTTGGCCCCGGCGAAAGCGCAGTGATCCGCGGTCAGGCTAGATAATAGGAGGAACCAGGAAGATGGAACAATAGCTCTCCGTTACTGGGCGTAAGAGTTTACCAGCACTTCTTTTAAAAAAAAAAAAAAAAAAAAAAAGATTTATTTATTTATTTTAGGGAGAGGGAGTACGAGTGAGCGCACAAGCAGGAGGGCAGGCGGAGGAGAGACTCGCAGGCAGAATCCGCACAGAGCGAGAGCCTGACTGGGAGCTCGATCCCACCACCCAAGCAGAAACCACGAGTCCCACGCTCTACCAACTGGGCCATCCGGGCCCCCCCAGAGCGCGTTCACACACAGCATTTCGTTTGATTCTCACTATAGCCCTGCGACGTATGTGGAACACACACATCATTGTTCTTCACCATACGATGCCATTTCACCTGACAGAGGCTGTCGGTCACGTGATGCACAAAAAATACTCTGACTCACTTAAAAGAACACTGTCACAGGAAGGATAGATAGGTTCAGTGCATGGCCCTTCTTGTCGTCTGATACCGTCCTTGTACACCGAAGCTACTTCAAGAGCTCTGGATAGAAGAAAACTCCCTTTTGCGTTTTCTGATAGCAGTCCCTGGGGAGTGGCTTAATACTATACAAAACGTGGATCAGTAGCAAGGCTGTCACTAGACTCCCTGGGGACCCACCATCAAAAGCATGGGTTCTCCCTCTCTTCTCCCAAACTCTTTCCCCGCTCTTTCTCTATCAGCAAAATCAGACGCCATTAAGAAAGCCAGACAGGTGTGATTTCCAGCAGTATTGCCATTGGCATCAGGCCATTTACTTTTTCATGCTTGCATTTTTATTTATTCTTTTGTTTATCCATGCATCCATTCATTCACACACACACACACAAGTTGTATAGAGCACCTGTACCCCGATTAGTGGTTAGGCAAAGCAAGTTTAACAAAGAGATCCCAAAATAGAATAGCTTAAGAAAAATAGTGGATTATTTGTCTTTCATGTAAGTGCCTCGAATGAGCTGTCCCAGGTGGTGGGGGGCTTTGCTAGGACCTCAGGTTCCTTCCGTCCTGTGGCTCTGCCATCCTGAGGGTATAGTTCTTGTTCTATATTGTGGGAAGGGAAAAGCACAAAAGGGACAAGCTACTCCGCAGTTAGGAATGTGAAGTGGAAACTCACCTCGCTTCTGCTCTTAACCCATTTGACAGAAACCTTGTCAAGGCCATGCCTTGCTCAAAAAGAATCAGGGAACGTAGTTCTAGCTAGGCAGCCACATACTCAGTCAAGAATGGGTTGTTGGGAATGGCATGAGCCTCACTCTCAGGGTGCTTGTAAACCAATGGGAAAGAAATGCCTTGTTCCCTAGTAGTAACACAAGGCAGTGTGGAGGAAAGGTCAGGGGAGTGGGGCCAAGAGTGTAGAATGTTCACAGGAGGAGGCATGACTTGAACTTGAGATGCTTAGAACGGGCTCCTGAAGGAGGTGACATTTGAGCTGGTTGGCCTGGGCTTGAAAGACAGATATGAACCTGAACATGAAAATGGGTGAGGACAGCAGACAGCACAAAGAGCAGTTTACAACTGTCAAGTGAAGGGCAGATTCTCCCGTGAATGAGGGATTCTTCAGCTAACCCTTCTGGACAGCTCTATGCACATACGCCCCCATTCGCCACTTCTGTACCCACCTGCATTAGCATCTGCTAGTTCTTGGTGTCCTCCTTGGTCCTGGAAGACACAACACCATCCAGAGGTCCAGGATATTTTTCCAGGTGTGGCTAGGCAGCACTCCCTGGAGTCATCTTGCTTCCCTTCGGAGCAAGAGAGACCAGAAGGCCGGAGGAGACCGGCTGTGAGTCAGAGCCGGGAGACCTGCAGTCTAATAACTTAGTAATTGCAAACATTTTCAGAGCTTTGCAGTTTACTGAGCATGCCAAATATAGAATTTTCTTTCATTCTCATCTCAACTCTGAGGGGTGGCTAAGTTAAGACATCAGTGATGAACATGCTTTCAAAAATCGGCAGTGCAACAGAATGGAAAACATCATTAGGGAAACACTGAAATTTTATTATTTCAAACTCCACTGATGCAGAATTTGCGATAATTTGCACAAGGGTCCAAGCTGAAAACCCTCTTTATGCTCACTCTAGCTAAAAGGATTTTCCAAGCCAATTCAGAGCATGGCCAAGATGGCTGGGAGACGTTTATGACCTACAGAGGACAGCCGTTTTCGGGGATGATTGTGGCACTATTGTGAGAACACTGCACTTCAATTACGTTTGCACAGTGCTCTTTTCATTAAAGTAGGTCTGGCGGGACTTCTACAAGGCAATAAAACTTCGTTAGTCATTTGTTTGAGTTTCTGAATATTCTAAAGAGGGCGAACATTGCGAAGTAAATTAGTTTGGGGCCTCACAGAGAGAATGTAAGTGTTTAAGAAAAGGCAAGGCTATCATTTGGCCAGGATGTGGAAGACCAGATTCTGGCCCTCATCTGCAGTGTGGATGAATTTTGGCAGCAAAAGCTCTTCCTTTCCCTTTTCCTTAAAATCTCCATAAAAGTTCAATCAAGCAGAGGCATGCAGAGCAATTCTGGCCGAAGTGAGGATGTGTCCTCTCCATTTCTCCCTGCTTCCCCAACTAATTCTCAGAGCACCTTTGACCAGGTGCCAAAGAGCTCAAAATCTTAGCTATGTGTAAAGTCTCGTTGAGGCCCGTGTCTGTACACTGTTGGAAAGTCACATTCATGGTCACGGTCAATAACAGCATGCTGTGATAGGTCTGTGCTGAGTGCCTGCTGGCACAGAGGAAGCCAATGCAGCTTTAGAGAATTTGAGATACTGGTCCACGGCCACACTAACAGGACGTGGTAGAGCCAAGATTCACGCCGGTGTCACAGGTACAAAGAACATGCTCTTATAATCATCATCCTCACAGGCCACATCTTGGTCGCAACATCCCTGTCTCTGGTTGATTGGACATGAGTTAGTGGCCTTAGGGTCTACATCTGTAAAAAATTTATGTCCTAAAAACCTCCGAAGATGAGGACCCCCTTCCAACCATATCCTTTGAAACCTTAACAGGAGAGCAGTGTGGTCACGTCCCCAGGGACCTGGAGCTGGGTGTTAAAGTGGCCAAGAGCTGAGGAACTCAGTAAGTGGAAAATGAAGCGTTTAAACAAATATACATAGTGTTTCAAAGGGGGTACATATCTGCTTGGGGGGAGGGAAAGTCCAGAAATAGACACTTGGGATGGATGGAGGGCAGATCCAACCGTTTATGGAGCTTAAGTCTGGTAATTCTATCTGACGGTCATTCGTTCGTCAGACCCTGATAGAGCCTCACTCCATGCCGGGCACAGGGCTAAGTGTTGGGGTTACAGAAAAAAGGCCCCTGCCCCTCAAGGGAAATGACCTGGGGAAAAATAACACTCAAAAAATAAGAGTCCCAAGAGCATGGGCAACGAGCAGTCAGAATGGAGGGGTCCAGGGGTGACCAGCATGCACCGCAGGGCTCTGTGGGGACCATCTGTCAAGCATGTCACCATAGTGACAAAGGAGGAGCGATCTCTCTTGCTTGAAGGGTAGGAGTCCAAACAGGCTTCATCAATAAGATGTTAATGAATCTTCATGAGGATGTCGCAGTCGTCTTACAGACAGACTTGGCCGAGGCACTGGGGCCCTTGGGAGAGGTTACCAGGCGCGCTCCGCAGCCTCAGGCTCCCTGGGCTCTTGGCTCCCACAAGAAGTGTTTAGAGAACAGGTCATGATTGATTAGAGGATTCGGAGGCTGTTTTCTCACCTCAGATAGCCTCTCACTGTTGCAGAGGGAGGCTGCATTCAATTCGTGCTCAGACTGGTTCTGGCTGAAACATCTAGTCTTCTGTCTACCCGGCAGTACCCTCTCCCCTGCCCCCCACCCCGACCCACCTGGGGCACCGCACTCTCATTCCACTGTTCCCTGGGCTGGGAGAGAAGCGGATGCACAGGGAAAAAGGAACTGCTGGGCTCTCAGAGGGTGAGATGTAGGGGGTGGGTGATGGGTCTGAGGGGAGAAGACAGGCTAGCCCTACGGGGATCTGTACTCCCCAGGTTCGGTACTGAGCAAAAGCCTCGCACCAGCTCCACCACGGCCGAAACGGTTTTCAAAACCAAAGAGGTTACTGTCTTGCCTCCTTAGAATTTCTCTTAGATGCCCTGAGTTTCAAGAAACTGATCGCTTCAAGTATAAGCCCTATTTCCATGGCGGGGGCTTGGGTAGACGGACAAGTGGGCTCTGGTGGGAACTCAGGGACTGTGGTTCCCTGGGCTCCTCCAAGGCCACGAGAAGCGCAAGAGCCAGAACCAGAGGACCCAGGACAAGAAGAGCCAACTTTCTGCCCATGTCTTGGCCACAGGGGCTTCTCCCTTCCGCGCCCTTATGGAGACTGGGCTCCCCACTCCTGTGCTGCTGCTGGGACACCTATTACTGTATACAGCCCCGCAGTGTCTACTGCGTCAGGACCCCAGCCACCGCACGGCTCTGCTTACCAGCCTACTCTCTGCCTTTGTTTTAGTTTTTTCTTTCTGTCCCCCAAGCCCACCCCTCTCCTTATAACCTCCAAGTTCCAATTCCTGCTTTTCGAGAGCTTTCATGCAACAGTACTTGCCCATGGCTGGTTCAGGTAGTCACAGACGGATGGCCACAGTCACATGGTATTATAGAGGCTTCTGATGAAGGAATGTCCCTTAGCACAGGGCTTTGGGCTGATGCTGTGACCCCCACGTCCCCCTACTCTGCCGTTCCTCACCTCCCTGAGAAGGGAGATGTAGGCAGTGATGGCATTAGGAGGCCTGTCCTACCCAGTTAGGGCTGTTTTCAGGACGCAGACTCTGAACAGGGAGCTTAAAGGTTATCTAGCCTAAAGTCCCTGTAGGTTGAGCTTCCTGGTACCACAGCCTGGCCAAGGCCATGTCCAGCCTCTCTTTTGTTTTGTTTTGTTTTAATCAAGGGGTGGGGAGGGTAAAGGGAGAAACTCTTAAGCAGGCTCCACACCCTGTACAGAGCCTGACGTGAGGCTCAATCTCACAACCCCGAGATCATGACCTGAGCCGAAACCAAGAGTCAACTGCTTAACTGACTGAGCCACCCAGGCGCCCCAATGCCTAGCTTTTTAAAAAATAACCCCTGTGACAAGGTGCACACAGAGCCTAAAGTGGCCCACTGGGGTTATGAATGAGATCCCCCTTCTCGAATGTGCCTTGGCCTGTACTCTGCCAGGGACAGAATCTCGGGCCCTGCTCTATCCTTCCAGGCCTTTGAGGTTCATCCCTGTTACGTATTACGGTCTCTTACATAACAGAAGACCGTTTTCTTAACATTTTCCCTTCAAGGACTAAGTTCCCTCCAGTGCTGACAAGCATTCCTCATGTGACTGACTTTGAGTTATCTGAGCACACGATCACTCTCCCTGGAATGTGGCCCTGTTTGCCGGTGTCCCTTTGGAAGTGTGGCCCAGAAGACAAGCAGTTCTCCGAATGTAGGCGGACAAGAGACGCCACATGTGGCCAGGCCTGCTCCCACTCCTGACTTTGGATTCAAGTCATTCCCCTTCCGCTTTATGCCAACCAGGTTTACCATGATCCCCACAGCTCCTGCTGGGGAGCCCACTGTCAGCCACGCTGCTGGTTTAGGATGGGATTACTGTTCAACCAGCATCGGCCCGAGACTGCCAGGGACCGGCTACGTCAGAGGCGCGCACGGTCCGCTCATCGCTTTGTTCCAGTCTAAAGGAGCAGTGGCCGAGAGGGAGGAGGGGAGAGGTTCCTGCAGAAGGTTAGTGTGCTCGCAGGATTCCTAGAGGACCACGGGGGAAACAGGGATCGGTGGTGGCTGGGTCCGCTTTCTGAGGTGGGCTCCAGGGGGAGTGGTGGGATGGGGATGCTGTCACGAGGCGAGGGCAGCCTGGCCGCTGGGGACGCTCGGTACCGGGTGGGTTAGCGAGGTGGCTCTGGGGCGCTCCTGGGAAAAAAGCAGTGGTCACTCACGGTTATGACCACTGTGGGGCCTTGGGAGAAACAAGGTCTCCTGTTGACTTAGCAGCTGCGTTTAGCTGTGTCTCTCCAGCCTGATTAGGGGTAGGAATCCTCTTTTGTTTTTCAGGCTGAACTGACTTGACCCTTTCAATCCCAGAAGCTTGCTTATTCTTTCAGTGTCCCTGTGGACTTGAGGGGCCTTAGGCAGCAGTGCGTTCCTTCATTCCATCATGAGTTTGCAAGATGGCTACAGACGAGTTGCCCGTGTGAATCACGCAGTGATGGTTCCCGCACTGACCCCGTCTACTCTTCCCACTGTCGTTCTGATTCAGACCCCGCCTGGACTGTGCCACGACCTCCAAGTGCCTCCAGACCATTCCGGGGGCCTCAGTCTGTCCGTCCAACTGTCTGCCAAAATGGCCCACTGGGGCTCCCAACAGGCTCCTGAGATACAACATGCCCCCGCTCAACGGTCTTGTCTCCGCCACTGCCCTTGGTCCCCTGGCCCTGCCTTCTAGTTGTTACTGGATACATCGTACATCCAACTGCCAACACATTCGGACCAAACAACCAGGCATCCGCTCTGCCCCAAGGGAACCCCTCACCCATTGGCCCACCTGGTTTCCATCAACTGTCAGTTCTTCCTCCTAAATATCTTTTAAATCTGCTTCTCTCTCCCTTTTGTGGGTCCTCTGATCCTTTGCTTGGATGAGTGCAAAACCTCCTCATCCCTCTGCGCACTCCAGTCCCTTCTCCCGCTACCCGTGGAATGCCCTGCTGCTGCCAGAGGGAGACTTGTAGATGCAAATGTGATCCTCTCCCTCCCTCCATAACATCCTTTAATAGCATCTCCTAACCTAGTGTGAAATCCAAAATATCTTACACAGCACAGAAGGCTTTGCCTCCAGCAGGCCCCGTTTTCTAGCATGGCTTCCCTTGCACGGGGACTCCAGCCATGATACCCACCAGCAGGTTCCCGGACTGGCTGCCCTGTGTCCTGGCTGATCTTTGGACAGGCCATTTCCACCAGCTGGGATGTCAGAAATGTTAACAGCAAAACTATGGCTACGTGGCCACTTATGGATCGCGTCCCCTAGCTCAGGCCCCCTGCTAACGAGTTCACATGCGTCACCATAGCAGTCCTGTAAATCAGAAGCTACCATGACGTCCATGTCACAGAAGAAGAACATGCAGCATAAGAGAGCTGGAGGGTCTAAGCCGAGGCCCCTCGGCAGATAAGTGACAGGGCCGGGAGAGGAAGCTGGGTTACTGATGGGATAGATTCTCCTGCATCTCCTCCCGTGTATATGACGAATCCTAGTCGTGTTCTAAAACGCAGTGGCTGTATCCGTTTATCCTAGTTAATTCCGTCTTCCCTGCCGCTGTGTCTCGTTCTAACTGTGTTCTAGCAACCACCTCCCTGCTGTAGGGGCCTGGGTGACGTGCCGACCAGCACATACGACCCTCCCTCTCTAAGCAGCCACAGGCCATCTGGGGGACCTATCCACAGCCCAGGCTGCGGCCCACTGAGCCTGGAATGAACACCTGACCCCCAAGGCTAGTCCACAGGCTTGGACTAGAGCTGTGATGTCTATGCTTAGATGTCTACATCCAGAGCTTCTGGAAGACCGTGTCGGCCATGGACATGCTCCACTTAGCTCTCTTTCTGAAGAAACTGCTGCAGGAACAGTACTTGACTGACAGCCTCTAGCTGCTGCCTCTTGAATCCCACCATAGCGTTCACATGTCTTCCACCCCACCTTCGCCCAACAAGCACACCAACGGTGCTGGAGCTGGTCCCTTCCTATCTGGTGTGGGACTCCTCCAATGGGCAGCCTTGGCTCAGGACACTATCTGTTGGCCTGGTCGAGACTTTGCTCCGGCTGACCTGCAGTCTGTCCCTCTTCCTCCTGCTCTTTCTTCACAGGTGTCAGATTTGTGTCCCTGGCCCCTGCTTCTCCCGCCTTTATCTCCATAGGCATGTCCCCCAGTACATTTCTCGCACATCATATTCTGCTTTGGTGTCTGCATCTCGGAGGACCTAAAATGACATGGAAGGAAGGAAGAAACCATCTTTAAGCACGTGACATACAACAAGTGCCTAATCAGTGTTCACTGAATACAGGAAGAAATGAGCCACCTCCCTGACTATTGCTATTCTTGCCCCCCGCCCCCGCCTCCAGTTCATTTCTCTCCCACTTCCAGATCAGTCTTCCTAGAACATGGAATTGTGTGCGTCACTTCCTTTCCCCCCGACAGGCAAAGTGAGAGCAGGTACAAGAAAAGATACAAAGCATTCATTTTCATAAATGTGGTAATGCATCATAGGGATATTAATGATATGGGATGCACGTTCTCTAATTATATTATGTGTTTTTAAAACAAGCAGAAGTTCAAAATGGCGGGATGACTTTTGATCATTGGGTAATCCAAACAGGTTGGTAGGTACTTTCAGAAAATGAGGATCTGACTGGAGAGAAAGTTCCTCCCACCCCAACACGATTCCTTGGTGAGTTCAATGTGCCAGGCTTGGAGGTCTGCTTTCTCCCCTGGAAGAACTCTGAACCCTCACCTACCCCTTGAGGCACCGGTTTTCCCCATCATTAATCTTTAAATCCGGATGCAATGTCTTCCATAGATGCCCACTTCCTGTTTCAGGGAAGGGCTGCCATCATGCTCAGCTCCAAGGGCACACTGTTGCCATCATGATTTCTGTGGACGGCAGCCCCTCCAGGTCGCCTGCACAATGGACAGCCCTGTGAGGATCCTCTCTCGCCAGGTCAGTCTTCAGGAACACTTCCTTCTCCCCCAAACTCTACAGCTTGAAACCAAACCCATACTGTTCCTATGTGATCAGATGCTTGCTGCCTTCCCTGGCAAATTTCCTTGAAAAAGACTATTCACGTAGTGTTTTGGCATGATAGTCCCAAGAAAGGGTTATAATGAGCATCATCTTGAAGACTTAAGTACAGTCTCTCGTTCTGCAAATACCATAATGACAGACTTGCGTTCTCAGCCCTAGGATATTTTGTGGGCACCAGAGCTCCGAAATGTCCTAGGCATGTAAGCAAGCCTTATTCTTATTTGTGTCTGGGATCCAAGGAGAAAATAAGTGGTTCCCAGAACCCGTTCAAACGACACTCTCACGGAGGCAGAGGGAGGATCTCTACCACTGCATGGCTGTGATGAAAAGGCGAGCAGAATGCCTCTGTGTGGGGCACTCGGCGCCCCTGGGCTAGGGAACCATGGGAGTGCGGCATTGGGGGCGTGTTTTGGATGGGGAGTCGAAAGCAGAGGCAGGGGGAGGCCCAGATCGATGGAAATGGCACACGCTGCTTGTGGTCAGTGAAACTCCTGGAGAGTTTCCCCTCCTCATCCCACCCAGGACAATATTAGTGCCAGCACTAGAGCCTGGACCATTCCCCCAACAGCCAGAGTTGCAGACCACTCACTTTGCACCCTCTCTGCAACGATCCTGAAAGGTAAAACAGCTCACAAGGATCCTGGTTACTGCTGGAAAAGGAGACATAATGACTCAAAGGACGTCATAGGATTGCCAAGGGGTGAGTGCGCTAGCACTCCCAAGCAGTGGTCACCAGGCTTCCCTCCCTGCTCACTACCCTTGCCTATCTTCTCCTGTCCCTCCTCTTCCCTCAGTAGCTCCCATGGGCTTTATCTCACCATTCCTGAGGCGTGAGGCTGACTTGTTCTTGCAAGATGAGCTCCACTACCTCTTTCAAATCCACATGGACTGTTATTTCACAGAGTATAGGTTTGATTGAGGGATTCAAGCAAAAAACACAAGTTATTTTAAAGCCTTGTGTTTCTGATTGAAAAGAAGGGCCTAGTTAAAGGATTTCTGTTCAGTCTTCTTGTAAATCACGCCCGGTTTGTAAAGCTAGCCTTTTCATGCACTGAGCTCCTAAGACCTAGATGAAATGATGTGTTCCTAAGGAAGCTCTGGGATCCTTGTGAACGGTTGCTCAGACCAGGAAGGAAATTCCTTACCGGAAGCAGGAGGAAACTGAAGGTCATTTTGATCTGTTAGCCATTGACATCTTAGTGATTGTATTAGTCTAGCTGCTCTAATAGAAAACCACAGACTGGGTATTCTCACCGTTCTAGAGTCTAGAAGTCCAACATCAAGGGGTTGGCCAATTCAGTTCCTGGTAAGATCTCTCTTCCTATTTTGTAGATGGGGCTAACTTCTTGCTCTGTCCTCACAAGGCCAGGGTTGGGGGGTGGGAATCAAGCTATCTTTTCTTATAAGGAGACTAATCCCACTGAATATTAGTTTCTTCCTTATTGTATTACATTGGGTACTAGGGCTTCAATGTAAGAATTTTGAGAAACACAATTCAGGCCATAGCAATGGTCGAACCATGTGATCCTCAGGGAATATGGTGCCATTTAAGGTGTTGGCTGCCCTCCTCCTCTGGCCTACCCATGCTTCAGGCTTCTTTCTGCATCTTTGAATCTGGCTGTGTTTCTGCCACACCCCCCAGGCGGCAGGGTGGGGAGCCCCTGAGGCACAGTGCAGGACCACAGGCTGGTAGAGCCGTCTGGGTAGCCGTCTGTCTGGTAAGCCCACCAGCACCTTGCCAACACCTGCTTGTCCCTGTTTCCCCTCCCCGCCATTGGTCAGGCCCTGGGAGAGCCTGGGGGAAGGGTAAAAGGTAGCAGAGTGGGTACAAGCTATTACTTAGCAGAAGCAGGAATCCACCTGGGGACAGAACACAGACGCCTCCCAGAGTCCACTGGGGCAGGCTTCCTCACACACTTCAGAGGCTAAGCCATTGACACTTGGGGTCCTTTGCATGCCTGGCCTGTGATGTGGAGAAAGATCGTCCTCTGTGGAGTCCAGGTTAATCTGTTAAATAAAGACAGGAGTGAATAAAAAACACTTGCAATTTGCCCAACACGGCCAAGAGCTCAGATGGTAGCCTCAGAAAAGTCTCCGGTCCCTGTCGTGCTTCCCTTTCCACTCTGAAAAGTGCTTGTGGTTCTCAGTCTGCACTCCCACCCCTGGCTGCTACCCTCTCTCTGCCTTTGTTTCCTAGCGGTAAAGAGCAACACCCTTCCCAAGCTCAGGGGACATTCTTCCATTGTCACAGTATCCAGCTGTGCAACCCAAGCTGCCCCCACTCAAAAGTTTATTCTTCTAGGGATGAGTCACTGGTACCGTCTTGTCCCTGTGCTTCCTGCAAGCAGATAAGGCAAGGAAAAGGAAAGGAGGGGCCCCCGGCTAGCTCACTGGCACCTTGTGGGGCTGGGTGGGCTCCAGCCAGAGGAGTCTATGGGAAATGGAAGAGACCATGAGGGAATCAGTCCAGCTGCCCTGGACAGGGGCAAAAACCTTGCCTCCATAGCATGGGAGGGTCACATGCGGCTGTCTCCCAGGTAGGGGCCAAGGGTAATCTCACCAACAGAGCATGGGATTTGGGCTCTGATAGGTATGATTTGGAAGTCCAGATCCATGGCCTCCAGGATCCTAGGCCCACTACCCACCCTCTTTGCACCTTAATTTCCTCATCTGTAGGACAGGGCCCCCAATGTCCTTCATGGGATCTGCATGAAGGCTAAAGGGCATGACCCCTGCAAAGCACCCAGAGCAGTTCCCCCTGGATACAACAGGAGCTGGGCCTGTATTAGGGTTCCCCTTGCACAATCATCCAACTATAGAACGCTGTCCTCGGAAAGGTTCAGCCCAGAGTCAGGCCATTTTACAAAGGCCGGCTGCCATGTGCACAGAGAGAACACTTCTTGCTGGGAAACAGAAACAGCTGGTGACTGGGGAACCAATGAGCCCGTGCACCCTGGACCAAGGGGGCCCTATGCACGCTCCTTCGTTTTATCTCAACACTGGGTTTGGCAATGATTTATTAGCTCATTCTCACATCTCAGGCTTGTGTCAAGAATTTGAATCCCCCGTTAAAGGCAGTTCTTGTCATCCTTCAGATCCATAGTCATCGTTCAATATTTATTATGTTCGGAGCCGTCTTCCAGACACTATATATATTTACTTCAGTCTGGAAAGCTGAAGGCGGGGAGGCGCTGCTGTAGGTGTCCATCACGTCCCAAAGGGCAAGCAGGGTTCAGGGAGTAAGTCCTTATCCACACGAGCCTGGCATCCGAGTTGAAGAAGGGATCAATGACACTGGAGCAAGGGGACTTTTAGGTTAAGTGAAAGGTAATGCTATTCTCTTTCCAGCAGGTAATAAACCCACAGAATTCACTATCCAACAGGGAGTTCAGTGTGAACATAAAAGTATATCGAAAGGAGTTTTAGGTAAATTCATAGTTGGCTTACCTCTGCATAGTGTGCCTTGACCCTCTGAACTTGTTGCCAGGAAGGGCGGCCAGCATTCTGCAAGGTCTAAAGGAGATCTGTGCCCTTGGGCCTTGGGTTCTGGCCCATGCAGCAATGACTGTGTCCGTGGGTTTGCCCTCGATCTCTCAGATTTGTGATTTTTCAATGCCATTCTTCTGCATTTGGGAGACAAAGGAGGGAGCATTCCTGGGAAAATGGGGTAAGAATCTTCCAGGCAGATACTGGAGAGCAAATTTTTTTTTTCCCTGCTTAAAATTCCAAAGGCCTCCACCCTTTAAGACTGCAGCAATTTCACAAGAGCATAGAACATTTGCATTGGAAGGGAGTTGCTGGACCATTTCACTCACTGCAGTTTCTGCCCTGAACGGTTTTGTGCAATAGCAATTAGAGTCAGAAATAGAAACAGTGACAGTGCTAGAAATGCAGTTGCTGAGCTGTGTATCTTTGATGCAAAAAAAAAAGTCTATGTCCCTAACGACTGAACGTTTGCTCATTTATACAACAAATTTTCTGAGCACTGATTCTGAGCCATGAGCTTTGGATACAAGGATGAATAAGACAAAACAGCAGCCTCCTGAGAGTTTAGCAGCGGTGAACACAAACAGCTCCGATATTGTGGGTGTGGTGGGAGCAGGGAGAAGGCGGGGTCCGTCCGTACCTGCAGGAGTCAGGATGAAAAGGACAGCCAGGAATTCCCCGGTGGAAATGAGAAGGGGCAGAGAGGGTTTTCTGCAGACCAGGGAGTGTAGAACAGCTGGAGAAGTGCTAAAATTCACTCGGGCTGCCTGAGACAAAGGGGCAGGAGGCGAGTGTGGAGAGAAGACAAGACAAGGTTGACGTTGAGGGTGGTGGTCCAAGCTAAGGCATGGGGTGTCAGTGGTGGAAGGGAAGCTGGAAAGGGATATAATCTGTTCCTAACTGTAGAGAGATGACCGGGGTAGGGGGTGACGTGGGTGAGGACAAGACTCTAAACACACAGGAGTCAGGTGGCCATTGCAATATCCAGGAGAACATGGCCGGGGACTATAGCGAAGACCTGGGGTTACTGGAAAGGCAGAACCAATAACCCTTGGCTGCCAGAGGCACAAGGCAAAGGGAGAAAAGACGGGAGGTCAAGGATGACCTTCTGGGTTCTTTGAATGGATAGAGGTACCATTCCCTGAATGGTAACTGGCTGGTAATTGGAAGAACGTCATGTTGAAAATAACGAAGTTTTGCTAGGTTGCCCTTGATTTCTGTATGAGGCAGCTCGAGACAGCCATCAGGCTGTGTGTGTCAAGATCCAAGTTCTGGAGAAGGGTGGGGTTTGCACACTCTAGGCCTTAGAGAGACATCAGCAGAGGGAGGTGAAAGCTTGCCGAGGGAGAAAGCAAACAGGACCGGGGAGGCACACCGAGGGTGCTGCACCACAGAATGGCGCGGGTGGAGGAAATGAAGCCCACCAAGGAGAGCAAGTGAAGAGACGGAGGAATCAGGCTGATTTTTGAGGAAAAGAACAGTGTTGCATATGCAAAGACCAAGGAAAAAAGAAGGCAGTAATGGGGTGCCTGGGTGGCTCAGTCAGTGAAGCAAGTGCCCGATTCTCGATTTCAGCTCTGGTCATGATCTCAGGGCCATCGCGCTCCCTGCTCAGCGGGGATTCTCCCTCTTCCCCTCCCTCATCTGCTCCCCATGCTCACTCTCTAAAATAAATAAATAATCTTAAGAAGGAGGAGGAGGAGAAGCTGCCAGTAACTCTGGCTTCCAGGTAATTTTGCTGTCCAGGTGAAAGACTCTTGGGGGAGATGTAGGGAAAAGCCAGAAGGGCAGGCAGCGGATGAAAGCAGGGAGCCGCGCCCCCAGGTAGACTGTTTCCGTCCAGACATGCAGCCAGGAAGGGAAGAAGAGAGCTTGGAGGGGCGCTGGGGAGCCAGTTCAACAGAATAGCCTTGAACATCGTGGCCTGCATGGGGCACATGGATCATCTGGGACATCTAAGAGAGCACATCTGCTGGGGCCGCAGGTGGAGGGTGCTGGGAGCTCTGCTCCCGCGTCACAGGTGCCATTTCCCCTCCCAGGTCTGTCCGTTCTCTGCAGCCCGACTGCCTTCCCCCAGGCCTCTCACCCCGAGTTTTCACATTCTGCTCTACAGCATGGTCACTTCTGTGGACATCTTCTGGGGCAGGAACTCTATCTGAAACACTCCCATTGCAATTCAGAGTTTTGTTTTGTTTTGTTTTGTTTTAAGGGAAGCTGAGTTTTAGGAACTTTAAACTGAATTTGAAGGGAACTTTGGTTATAGCATTTTTTAAAAAGATTTTATTTATTTATTTGACAGGCAGATCACAAGTAGGCAGAGAAAGAGAGGAGGAAGCAGACTCCCCGCTGAGCAGAGAGCCTGACGTGGGGCTTGATCCCAGGACCCTGGGATCATGACCTGAGCCAAAGGCAGAGGCCCAACCCACCCAGGTGCCCCGGTTATAGCATTTTTTAAAAGCTGAAGGACAACTTGCATACAGTAAAGAACACAAGAATGGTACAGTTTGAC
Source organism: Mustela putorius furo (assembly GCF_011764305.1). NCBI lineage: Eukaryota > Metazoa > Chordata > Mammalia > Carnivora > Mustelidae > Mustela > Mustela putorius. The sequence continues at coordinate 5,634,507 of NW_025421424.1, forward strand.
AAATGCTTACATCTGTATACATCTGTGTACCTGCCACTCCAACTACATAAACTATTTCCAGCTCGCTGGGGGCTCTGTCATGGCCCACCCCAGTGGGGTCTCACCTCTAAGTAACCTCCATTCTGATCTCTATGCTTGTATACCTTTGCCTGATCTTGGTCTCATAAATAGGACCAGATGGTATATGTTCTTCTGCACTGAGTTTCTTTCTCTCAACTGTATGTCTTTTTCTTTCTTTCTTTTTTTTTTTTAAGATTTTATTTATTTATTTGACAGAAAGAGATCACAAACAGGCAAAGAGGCAGGCAGAGAGAGAGGAGGAAGCAGGCTCCCTGCTGAGCAGAAAGCCAGATGCGGGGCTTGATCCCAGGACCCTGAGATCATGACCTGAGCCGAAGGCAGCGGCTTAACCCACTGAGCCACCCAGGTGCCACCAACCGTATGTCTTTTGTTGTGGGCAAGGGTTAGCAAGTTCTTGTTTAGTTCATTGAGTAAATATAGTCTGTCCACCACGGTGTTCCTATCTGCTCATAGATGCTGGTGGGGATACCAGTTTACCATAGTCTGGGGCGACTGGAGGTAGTGCCAGTAGCCATGAATAGTCCTGCCTGTGCAGTGGGGGTCACAGCACTCCTTCTGCATGGTGTTTGCCCCAGAGCGGTATGTCAGGGCCCCCGGGGAGACACTTGTTCACCCCTAGTGGACACTGCCAAAGTGTTTCTGCTGACTTAGACCCCTCTTGCAAGGTGGGTGAGGGCTCTAGCTCCGCAGTACTTTTAAATAAAATGATTCTATGAGGAATGCATAAAACATTGCAAAAAACAATTGCTTTCAACAACCTTCAACACTTCAAAAGTATCTCTTGATATGATAATAATTACTATGTAATTAACACGTCTCCACTGAGACTGCCCTTATAGGACCCCTGGTTGGCCTGGTTTGGGTTAAGGTAAATTTGGGGATATAAAATAAGTGAGCTCCTTTGTCATTTTTATCATGGGCAAAATCATCACTCATTTAAAAAGGACTTCTTACCTTACAGTCAGAGTCATGAGATGTTACTCTAATACTCAATTGTGGATCGATTTTTCCCTGGGAGCTGGCAGAACCATCTTATCCCAACCCCATGATGTATGAATCTTGGATGACACAGGAATCTGTATTAATTCTATTAGGTATTCATGTGCACCCAATAAATACACACTGAGCAGCTACTCTGTGTCAGGCACTGGACTAGGCACTGGGGGATCCCACCCCCACCTCCCACCTCCCCCCGCCCCCCACCCGCCACTGGATACAAAGAGCCAGAATGCCAAGGAGAAAGTGACCAAGTCTCAGACTTCACTGAAGGTGTTTCTACAGGGCGGGCCAGGTGCCAGCTTGGGTGGAACTTAAGCGATTTTGGTCGCCTGGGTGGCTCAGTTGTTAAGCGTCTGCCTTGGGCTCAGGTCATGATCCCAGGGTCCTGGGGTTGAGCCCCACATCTGGCTCCCTGCTCAGTGGGAAGCCGACTTCTCCCTCTCCTACTTCCCCCTGCTTGTGTTCCCTTTCTCACTGTCTCTCTGTCAAATACATAAAATCTTAAAAAAAAAAAAAAAAAAAGAAAGAAAGAAAAGAAAGAAAGAAAGAAACTGTCATATCATCCAACTGCTTGTTTTCTGTCTGGATAGAGAAGGCATATCACTTGAGGGCAGATTTTGTTCTCAAATCATTTGAGTATCCCCTCAATGTAAGCCTCTCAGATACCCACTATCTAAAGGGACAGAAGAGACAAAAACCTCTGGGTTGGACAAAGCCTGCCCTTTTATGAACACCCCCAGGAAGAAATTGGGCCAAACTGCTTAAAGCAACGAACCTCTTGGAACCTAGAAATCCTAGACCCCGACATGGTTCTAATCTTCCCAATTGTTGAGATGGTTCCGGGTGGTGGTACCTGGCAGGAAAGGGTCCAAAGATACCCCAGAAAAATTTGTTAAATCCAATGCTAGGGTCTAGATGGTTGACCCAAGAGTGCTGATTCTGGTACAGTAAGCAACTGAGGAGATAAGCTTCTCCCTCTCGACCCACCAGGCTTGCACAAAGAACCTACTTTGGGAACAGGGGCTGAATATGTGCATGTGACCTTGGAATCCAAGCATAGAGCATCTTTAGCTGAATATAACTCAGGAGAGAGTGGGATGTGAACATCTAAAAGCTGAGTTCCTATTCACACTTCGAGCTGCTGAAGACTTTCATACCAATTGCAGGCTTAGCAGATATCGTTGGTTATTATAGCACTCTCTGCATCCCATATTCCCTGCAGATCCCTTTACTATTCTTGGGCATATGGGCTTCTGGGGCCTTCCTGCAGGAAGGGAAAATGGTCTGCTCTGTGGATCCCGCTTCTAAGTTCATCTCAACCAACCTTAGCCCTTAGGAGTGGGTCACCGCAGAGGGCTCCTGTGGGGGGTGACAAGCTCACCTAGCTAGCAAGCAGAGAGCAGAGAACAGCACATGGTAAGGAATACGGGCCAAGCTTACCGGAGCATTCTGTCCTGGGTTGAAAAGACAACAGAGTGAATCTGGGCATCTCCCAACATGCCTGTATCTTGACTGGTGTTACGGCCATCCAGGCTGCTGGCCTCCATGTTTTCCCCATCCTCCTGGAAATCCCCTGTACCTCCCTCCAGTGTTGAAACTTCTGTTCCTCTTACACCTTTCCTTTCTCGGGGAAAGTCTGCATGGAAAATACATTCTTGAGACTTTGGTGTCTGAAAATGTCTTGATTCTATCTTTGTGCCTTTTTTTTTTTTTTGTAATTTGGCTGGGTATGGAACTACAGGTTAGGGAACATTTCCTTTCAGAATTTGGAATATGTTGCCCCATTTTCTTTTTGTTTCCAGGGATGCTATGGAGAAGTCCACAACCCTTCTAATTTCTGATACTTGTATGTGACGTTTTCTTTCTCTAGAATCTAGTGGGCTCCTTATTTTCTCCAATTTTTGGAAAATTTCCAATCATGTACCTCAGTGTGGATTTATTTTCATTCACCGTGACCCAACATTTGATGTATTCTTTGAAGCTGGAACCATTTGTCTTTTTTTAATCTCTGGGAAATTTGGAGAAATACTTTCATTTGTGATTAACCCCGTTTTGTCTTGTTTTCACTTCTCTCCCCACCTCCCGCCCGCCCTCTCTCTCCCACAGGCTGGACTTCTTGGACTAGTCTTTTATTTTCGCTTTCTTTTCTAATTTTTTTAATCTCTTCCACTTTTTGCTCTACTTCCTGAGATATTATATTGAGCTTTTCATTTCTGCTGTTCTTTTTTTAAAAGATTTTATGTATTTATTTGACAGAGAGAAATCACAAGTAAATGGAGAGGCAGGCAGAGAGAGAGAGAGGGAAGCAGGCTCTCTGCTGAGCAGAGAGCCTGATGCGGGACTCGATCCCAGGACTCTGAGATCATGACCTGAGCCGAAGGCAGCGGCTTAACCCACTAAGCCACCCAGGCGCCCCCATTTCTGCTGTTTTTAATTTCCAAGAATTTCATTTTGGCCTCAGAATGCTCCTTTTTTGTTTCTCCCGGTTCTTTCTTCTTGGATGCAGTATCTTCTCCCTGTAAAGATATAATAAATATACACTTTAATTCTTCTCTTCTCCCATGTTCTCAGTTCTCTCCACTTGCTACTTTGTTTGTTTGTTGTTTTGGTGTTTATCTTCCACATAATTGGCTCTCCTCAGATGTTTGGTAGCATTGGGATATCCCATCATGATTAAGAGTGTGGATCTGGGGCGCCTGGGTGGCTCAGTGGGTTAAGCTGCTGCCTTCGGCTCAGGTCATGATCTCAGGGTCCTGGGATCGAGTCCCGCACCGGGCTCTCTGCTCAGCAGGGAGCCTGCTTCTCTCTCTCTCTGCCTACCTCTCTGTCTACTTGTGCTCTCTCTGCCAAATAAATAAATAAAATCTTAAAAAAAAAAAAAAAGAGTGTGGATCTGTTAATCTGATGGGAAACCTTAACCTGATTTAAAACTCTAGGCAAGTGGGTGGAGCTTCAGACTTTGTGCCAGGATGTAGGATTGTAGGAGAACCTCCTATGTCAAGTATTGCTAGGTCTGTCACTCTTGAATTACACAGAGTCCCCAAGTACTCTTAATGTTTAAAAGAGTGTTGACATATAAAAAGTGCTCAATATGTGTTACTCTTATTATTGTGGAAATATGTACCCCAAGATACAAATATATACATAACTTAAGTAATCGAAAGCTCAGAGAAGCTTATAAAGGTACAATCATTCTCTAAAATTTGGGCACAAACTTTAAATGGTGGCTTCGGTGCTTTCTGATTGGTGGATGGAGGATGGAGAGAACAAACGGAATGAGGATGCTGGGGGCCAACACAGGAGAAGATGGGCGGCAGCTGGACGAGAAGGAGAAGGGGGCTAGAAGACGCGCCAAGTTGCCAGGGTAGCTTCCAGAGAATGCTAGTGGTTTCCTCATTAAGCTTGTGTCTAAACAGTCTTCATTTTTACAGTTCTAGTGGATTGGGTTCTGGCACGCTTGGGGACGAATTTGTTAATTAGCTCCATGGCTCCTTGGGTGGCTGTCCATTTTATGGGTGATGGCACCAGAGGCCCAGCTCTGCCAGGGGAAAGAAGGAATATTCCATTCATTGGGCTATGGGTTATTAAGCCAGTCTTTCTTCCTGTCACAGATTGTGAATAACACTGTGTTCTCTTCCAAACCCTTCGCTGCCTCCTCTTCTGTCCACAGCCAGAGGAGGACAGTGAGTCTAGCAAAGCCTCGTTGTTCTCAGTCTGGTGGGTGCTGGCCTGTGTGGCCCTCAGTAATTGGAGAAGGACCTTTTTCCTTCTTCCCACACCTGTCGATCCCCAACCACCTGGGAGTCCCCTCAAGAAAGCTGACCTGCAGCTTCCGCAGTGCTGGGCCACTGGCCAGAGTGGCGGATTCCTCCCGGGAGCTGGTGCAGCCCTTGGCAGGAGATCAGCCCTGCAAGTCATTGATTTCAACTACTCAGCATCTTGTCTCGGCAATGCTTGTGCGTCTGCCTCTCTCGATTCAATTGTAATAACTTTATTGGCACAAAGAGATGGAGAAAGGATTGCCAAAGTCAATAATCAAGTTTCTGCGACTGGGATGATATGTGCGTGTTTATTTATTTATTATTTAGAGGCTATTTCATCAAGATAAGAAGCATGGGCTCCCATTGTGTATTCTCTTTGGATTGCTCTCCAATAAGACAGTTCCTGCTGGGAGGCCGGAGTCAGATCTTTCCTCCCAGTGATGCAGCCTCATTATTTTCTCTTCTTGTTTTATTCTTGTTTGTTTCCATGTCTTTTTCATGCAACTTCTTGAATGAAAAAAAAAAAAAAGCAAGGTAAGCAAATACTGAGCACCTACTATGTCCTAGGCGGGACCAGAGTATTCAAAAACAGACCTATTTATTTGTTCTAAAGTGGGAAAAAAAAACTGAGGCAAGCCATAATGAAGTGATTACATGATGTTACCCATCCATCCAAGAGGACATGCTTTCTATACATTAGAGAGGAAAGAAAGCTGAAGGGTTATATGTGCAGGTGTCCAGCTCTGCCTGACTAGATGTGATTTGGGGCAAACTACTCTGTGCCTGTTTCCTCACTTACAAAAAAAGGGAATGGTAACAGTAGCACCTGCCTCTTAGGGTTGTTATAGAAATCATGCAAGATTGAACATAGCACTTAGAAAAAGCCTGGCACTTAGTAAGCACTACTAAATATTAGCTGCTGCTGTTGTTGTTGTCATTATTATTATTATTATTATGATTTACAGAGATCTTAACAGTTTTCTCATCCAAGCTCTTCCTCTTCATAATGAGGACGTAGAAGGCCAGAGAGACTGACATGCCCAAAGTCATAATTTGGTCTCTCTCTCTCTTTTTTTTAAGATTTTGTTTATTTACTTGAGAGAGAGAGAGAGAGAGAGAGCACAAGAGGGGAGAAGGTCAGAGGGAAAAGCAGACTGCCTGCTGAGCAGGGAGCCCGATGTGGGACTCGTTCCCAGGACTCCAGGATCATGACTCCAGGATCATGACCTGAGCTGAAGGCAGTCGCTTAACCAATTGAGCCACCCAGGCACCCATAATTTGGTCTCTTTAACTGCAGACAAGAATGTTAATTACCTCTACACCATGCTGCCCCCTTGGTCAAGGTGTGAGTTTTGATTCTGGAAACTCAAGCAAAATTTTGACAAAGGATTCCTCTCTAGCCCACCTGATTCATTGGATAGCCTGGCTGATCTGCCCTCCGCCCAAAACCTCCAGACATCAGCTACCATGTGGATGGGTGGGACACCAGAAAACTCTCTTGGCATCAGTTCCCCCAACAACTGTTGTTAATACACGTGGCAGGGCCCTGGGAGTTTGCGGGGCAAGAAGCAAGCAGGAATCAGGAGGCCCTGTCTGCTCAGGGTCTTGTTTTGAGGAGTGTGGGGCTGGGTTGTTGATAGCCATGGAAGAGACTAGGAACTGGACCCTCTCTCTTTCCCTGCTCCACAACCGTAAAGTTCAAACATGGAGGTGGCAGGGGAGAGGGGTATGTTGCGCTCTAATGTAGCTGTGAAGTCACGGAAACACAGAGAACCTGCTCTTCTGATAGTCCTAGAGCCCCTCAGGTATAGCCTGTCACCCAACCATTTTGAGCAGGTGGAGCTAAGAGGCAGGTGGCATGGGCCCAGGGCAGATCAGAGGAATACGGGCCCAGGCCCCCAGGGGGCAGCTCTACTGGCAGCAGCAAACTTACAGCTTTGGCACAGCTGATTTTTTTCTCTCTTTATTGTTTTATCACAGATACGTGTGGGTGCAGTCCTGATGCTCTTTGTCACCCAGCAAAATCTCCTAATTCCCGCAGTCAACTGTCTGCACGTCCTGGGAGAGGCAAGAAGGGCTCTGTGCATCTGTCTGCATGCCCTCCGGGGGCAGGAGCCAGCTCTGTTTGCCTCCAACGGTCTGCCACTCTCTGTAACTCTTCGTTCATCGATCCCTGGGAAAACTCTGATGGGCATTTTGCCATTCAGCGGTACAGGAGCAGCTGCCAAGGCAGTTGGGCATGGAAAGGAAGAATGTTATAAAAACAAGAGAGGAAGTTTGGCCTCTCACACTGAGAGAAAGGAAGGATGGGGAATTTACGGTGAAGAATGGGAGAGGGGTGCCATGGTGAGAAAACCGGACTTGGCATTCCTGCCTGGAAGAGTGGGAGGGGCTTGGAGTGGGTCCATAGCAGGGGACCAAGGAAGGGCAGGGATGGTGCCAGTGGTGATGGGTAATGAGGAGTCCGGGGTGGCTGCTAGCGTAGGACAGGTGGAGGAGGGGCATCTAGAAGACTGTTCCATTTTCCCTTTTTCAGGATTGGTATGTCCTGACTTCACCAGCAGGGAGTAGTGCTTGGCAGTGCCTTAGGGATGTTTCAGCTGATGCCTCTTTTCAAACCAGCTGCTGGAAAATGGTACTGGGCTCAATCTGTGAGTTTGAAAATGACCGTTGCCTCTGGAGGAGAAAATGTCTGCTCCTTAAACCTCACGGAATGCACTATTTTGAATTCAGTTACTCCAATCGGGAAGCAAGAGCCACCATGCTGTTTGGACTTATCAGCAATTAAGTTTTTAAGCCAACATTTGTAAAGTGCTATTTAATGTAAAACAATCTTACACATAATCCACTTGGTTTTGAAAATAACTCCAGTAGTTCCATTTTGTAGAGGTCAAATTGAGGTTTTAAAAAAGATACAAATAAGGCCACATAGCTAACAAAAGTCCATCAGACTTCCCAATTTTACTCTTCTGTTTTGCTTATTTCCTCACACTAAATGTCCCCCCCCATACCAATCAGTGATATCATAAGGCTATAATTTGGAGCCCATGAATGAGTGACAGGGCATCAGTGAATCTATCCTAAAATTATTTGTAAAATTTGCATGAAAGTGACTTGTGTGCACTTTTTTCTGTGGAGGGGGTCCATAATTGGAGCAGATTTATAAATGTTTCCATGATAGCAAAACATGAAACAAAACATCATAAAAGGAAAAGCTGTTTGGCTCACACTTCTTATGCTCCTAACACCTGTCTCCCGCGTACAACAGTATCACAACAAACCAAAATGAAATTGTTAACACAAGTGTAACAACTTCTAAAAGCCGTGTGAAACAGATCAATTGAATCTTCAATTCTATTGGAATTTGGGGCTCTGTGTAGGCAGAATGTAGCTGTCTTGTCCTAACTGCTTCCTGGGTCTTTGCTCCCATTCCCACCCAGCCTGGGGAGGGGAGACAGCACACAGGCAGGAGACAGTGTTTCTGGTTCTCCTCAGGATGCCATCCTTCACAGACTTCTACAGACACTCTTGATTTCCCACTCAGAGTCCCACTTTGTTGTTTGCTTTCCAACACGCACATTCCTCAGTGTGGCCATGGGCTCTCCTGACTTTGGCCCTATTCCCAGACCCAGCACATCAGTCTTGATAAACTGACGAATCATGGTAATTTTATTCCCCTTGCTAGGAACTGGCCTAAGAAAGAACATGTAACTTAATTCTGACTGATGAGATTGGAGGCTCACTCTTCTGGGGATGCTTCTGGGAAAGGTTTTTTAGCTTTTGAGAGAACTGAAAAGAATACAGCCATCTCCTTTCTACCTCTGAACATGGCTGTGGACAAATATGGTCACTGGAGCTCTGGCAGCCATCTTGAGGCCACAAGGAAAAATGGCCGACATGGCAAAGGCAGCTGAGCAGAAAGTACAGAAAAACCCCTGGTCCTTGACGAGGCTGTTGAGATACTGAAGTGACTAACCAAGGAGCTGCCGTCCGATGATTGATGATATGTGAGATAGCAATTGACCTAATAGGTTAAGCCATTTTGAATTGAGTTTATGATCACTTGTCGGCAAAGCCATCCTAATTAATTTACATTAGTCCCATGCTATGCGACTACCTTCTATGAAATGTCTTAAAGTAAGATAATTCTCTAAGTTTTAAGGCTAGACTCACCTTGTAGAAAATAAAGAGCCAGCATCCCCAGATGAATGACCAAAACAGGAAGTGCTGGGTAAAGTCTCGTGCTTTAATCTCTGTAACGCAAAATTCCAAATTTCAGAAGGGACCTTGGGGATAATTTAGATGACTGTTAAACTGACATCTACAATCATGTAGGGATACATTAGAAGCCTACAGATATCTAACTGAAATTCAGTTAGAATTTTGTTTTACAATTAAAAATTCCTTGATTAAAAAAAATCACAGTTAAATATTTCACACACCAAATGTTTATATACTGGAAACAACTGGCATCTTTAAATTGGGCTTCTAGCTGTACATGCTTCTATGTATATAGTTCCTGCCATAAATATTTTGTAAATGTTGGTTGATTCAGAATGTCATGGCTCTGTGCAGGTCCCTTCTGTATTATTATAGTTTGGGTTTTGTTTTTTTTTAAATGCAGGCCTTCCTGTGTCTATTTACATAAAATCAGACACATGAGTATCAACTATAGCATGCATGGGCCTAAGAAATTAAATGCCAGCTGAAATATAGATTTGCCCAGCACCTTGTAAGATCACAGTACAGTAATTAGTCTTAAAATAGCAACTGGACAAAGGTTGCTGGGCAATGATCACTGCACATTACAGTTTCAGCATCTATAGTAGGATCCGAATGCTTCTCTTCCTTCCTTTTAAAGGCTGAATGAGTTTACCTTGGCAAGATGAAGATTCTGGGTTAATCTTAGGGAACTGATCAGCAAAGACACTGAACCTGAGAGGAGTATTCAATGTTTCAAGCAAAGTAGGCTTGTCTATTTTACATTTTTTAGTAAATATCTAACAGAGAGAGGCGATGGAGCAGCTGGGACATCATTGGACATCTCACCGTTGCTAACAATTGTTGTCATCATGTGTCTAGCATTATTCTGGAGCCTCACCTGTATGGACAGGTGTAAGCCACCCACAACCTTCCAAGGTAGGTACCATTAAATGTGCCCATTTTTACAAGCAGAAGACACCAAAACAGAGGCACTCAGCCAGCAAGGGGTAGTCTCAGGATTTGAACTCACAAAGTGTGCCTCCAGAATCTGGACTGTTTCTCACCACATTAGATGTTTCCTTGAGCAATGAAGATTTCCTTGGTTGAAGAAACTGTTCACCGACTCCCTCCCTCCACACTGGACATTCTCCACTTGAGGAAGGAGAGTAGGTCTCACAGGCTGGTATTGAATCAATGTTGAGGGTAATTGTCATGCTCTTCTTTCAAACTTTCTGACCTGAAAATGATAGATGCTGGCGAGGATGCGGAGAAAGGGGAACCCTCCTACACTGTTGGTGGGAATGCAAGCTGGTGCAGCCACTCTGGAAAACAGCATGGAGGTTCCTCAAAATGTTGAAAATAGAACTGCCCTATGACCCAGCAATTGCACTACTGGGTATTTACCCTAAAGATACAAACGTAGTGATTTAAAGGGGCACGTGCACCCGAATGTTTGTAGCAGCAATGTCCACAATAGCCAAACTATGGAAAGAACCTAAATGTCCATCAACAGATGAATGGATAAAGAAGATGTGGTATATATACATAATGGAATACTATGAAGCCACCAAAAGAAATGAAATCTTGCCATTTGCGACAACATGGATGGAACTAGAGCGTATCATGCTTAGCGAAATAAGTCAAGCAGAGAAAGACAACTATCATATGATCTCCCTGATATGACGAAGTGGTGATGCAACATGGGGGCTTAAGTGGGTAGGAGAAGAATAAATGAAACAAGATGGGATTGGGAGGGAGACAAACCATAAGTGACTCTTAATCTCACAAAACAAACTGAGGGTTGCTGGGAGGAGGGGGGTTGGGAGAAGAGGGTGGGATTATGGACATTGGGGAGGGTATATGCTTTGGTGAGTGCTGTGAAGTGTGTAAACCTGGTGATTCACAGACCTGTACCCCTGGGGATAAAAATAAATGTTTATAAAAAATAAAAAATTAAAAATTAAAAATTAAAATAAATAAATAAATAATTTAAAAAAAAAAACTTTCTGACCTGAAATTGCAGGGTGAACACCCTTGTACATTCACAACATCTCATGTGTGTGAATTAGGAATCTCTCAGTGTTATGCAGCTAAAACAATACTATGTTGACTGACGAGGCCAAGGTAAGATTAGCAACTGCTTTGGGTTTCCCTTGTTTTCAAATTTTAGATATTCCTTGCAACAACCTCTTTTTTGTGACATGGCGACTTCGTAAAATGAACTTACAAAGTACACGAAGGGTAATGGTCACATCCGTCAGACCTGTCCCTCCTGTTTCACCAGACTCTGCAGCTGGTTTAGGGCAAATATCAGAAAAGCACTTAGAAGCAAGGAGTAGAAACTCGGTGGTTTAAACAAAGAAGGGTTTGTGGCTCTTGCAGAAGGAGACGCCAGGAGGTAGATGGTGCTGGTGGTGGTCTGGCTTCTCCACACGTCGGCCAACATCTCTGACATTCTCTTGGCCTTTCCCCACAGACCCAAGCAGGCTGATGTCAGTGCAGCCAACACCATCACCCTCCAGACAGAAAAGGAGCAAGGAAGGTACGTACCTCCTTTGCCCCTTCCATCAGGAAAGCAAAATGTTCACAGAAAACTCCTACAGGATTCTGTTGACATCTCACTTATTTCAAAACTGTCACCTGGTCACTTCCAAGGGAGGGTGGCCAAGAAAGTACTTCACTTCCCTGGGCTTTAGAAGCAAAGTGGATGAAAGAAATGAGGTTAGAAATGGATGCTGAGTCAACCAGTCTACTGTGTCTGCTACAAAGGAAAACAAAGTCTTTCTGGGTCACCTGGGGTACATGTCCTTTAGGGAACCAAGCAATATCGGCTTTGAGGGATTTAAAAAACAGGACACCCATGCACGCATTTAAGAACATTTGGTTAATTGCTTATTTTGCATGTAACACTGTACTGGGTCCTGGGAAGTCTCAGAGGTCTCGCGTTAGAGGTTCCCCCACCTGAAGAAGGAAGAGATGAGCTCGCTAACCAATTTTTCATCGTGCTAAGGAATCACGGGAAAGTCTCAATCTCCATTTCTGTGTTACAAAAGGACTGGCTCTCTAAGGACACAGGAAACCTTAGAGCTCTCTGATTTTTGTTAAGATTTTTATTTTTATTAAGATATTCTCTGTCCCTGCTGCAATGTCACTGTGAGGGTTTGCTGTCAGCAACATGTAATGGCCCACATTTCCCTAGCAGCTTAAGTCATCATTACATTAATTTGATGTGATGGAGCAACCAGAATGTGGCATGGGAATTGTATTTTAATGGGAAACAGCACTCCAACCTTCAGAAGCAAGGACAGATGGAAAAAGCTTGGAAAAGACCCGGAAAAGTCAACATTAATAGGAAATAAGAATTTAGAACTTAGGGGAACTTGGGTGGCTCAGTCAGTTAAGCATCTGTCTTCAGCTCAGGTCATGATCCCAGGGTCCTCGGTCAAGCCCCGTGGCAGGCTCCCCACTCCAAGGGGGGTCTGCTTCTCCCCCTCCACCCTCCCCTACCCACTCCCGCTATTTCTCTCTCTCTCTCTCTCTCAAATAAATAAATAAAATAAAAAGAATTTATTTGGAGCTAGCATTAAAAAACAATTTATAAACACTTTTCATCCTTCCAAGATTCTAACACTGTTTAGACACCTTTTCAGGAGTGAGTGGCCTGCCTGTTTCTGAAGGTGGCTGCTCTTCATTTAACTTCAGGTGCATACCCTGAGTGACCTGGTAGAAACAGTCCTTCATACATTTCATAAATCTTTAATGAGCACCCTTTACGTTCCAAGCACTGTAGTGGGTCCTTGGTCTCTTATCTGGGATGCTTATGTCTTCTGGAAGAGATGGGTACCTTGACTAAACACTGAAATTCACTGGGACAAGTTGCCCTAATAGAACGGTGAACCAGGTACAGAGAAAGTACTGCGAGATCCAGGTCAATCCTGCCTGTTGCAGGTATGGGACATGGAGAGCATTAACTGGCAGAGGAATGGGAAGAATCTTCACAAGCAGAGGAAAAGCAACCTTTGAGTAGCAGGACATGTGCAAAGGCATGGAAATATGTTTGGAAAATATCTTCTGGATTACAGCGTATGTAGGGGAGAAGGCTGGGTAAAGGACTCAAGGGAGTCCAGCTTGTTTTGAAAGTGTTTTGGGTTGCCTTACATACAGAAGCATAGGCTAGCCAATTAAGGCAAAACTGTGCTGGCTATTGGTTTTCCTTGGCTTTTCTTTGCAACCAGCTTTCATTTCTACCATCTGGGTCCTTTATTACAGGGACCAGAAGCCTGAGAACTAGCCATCTCATGCTCCTCTCTGTCCAGGGCTCTGGACACAATTCGTCAGCCAGTGAGACACTCTTGCTTAAGATTTGGAGATGGAAGGGCCTGGGAAGCACACAGTGTTGGTCTGCTTCTGGCAGCAGCTTATGGGTGCTTGGGCTTTGGCTGAAACAAGGATTTAACAAAATCCTCAAGGCACCCTGCAGCTGTCCTCTTCACTGCTATCCTACAGATCATCAGTGATCATCAGTGGAGGTTTTCTGCAGTTTCCTGATCCTGCTGGAAACAACTTCTTAACTGTAGGAACACAGCCGCAGTGGTGAACCCAAAAGCTAACAGCTTCTTCTGACTTCCACTAAAATCCCATTTTCCTAATAGTCTTGGAGGCACCTAATCCCCTCTATGAAATCTCTCTGAACTTCCCCTGCTACAGTATCAATATACAGAAAGGTTAAGGACCAAATGACCCCTAACTGCAGCCCGTGTTAACTGTCTCCATAGAAAATCTAGAGTTACCTTTTAGAACTAGGAAGAAAGTTCATCACGGTTGCTGGATGCTAAGACTGTGCTATTAAAAAACAAAAACAAAAACTAGTGCACAAGTCACAAACCCGGATGTAATCTTGATTGCCCGTCACCTCTCACACCCAATCACCAAGTCCTGCTGATTAGACCTACTTGACCTTGCACAAAAGCGTCAACCCCGGCTCCCACCCTAATCAGACCACTAACACGTCTCCCCTACATTACTAACTTAACCCATCTGGGCTGCTATCGAGAAAATACCACAGACTGGGTGGTTGATAAACGACCCAAATGTTTCCTTACAGTTCTGGAGGCCGGGGAGTCGTGGATCAAGGTGCTGACAGATTGAGTGTCTGGTGAGAGCCTGCTTCATGGTTCAGAGGTAGATGCCTTTTCACAGTGTCCTGACTCGGTAGAAGGGACCAGGGAGCTCTCTGGCCTATTTTATAAGGGCACTAATCTTACTCACGAGGCCTCCACCCTCATGACGTAATCACTTCCCACAGGTCCCACCTCGAAACCCCATCACACTGGGGGTTGGGTTTCAACATATGAATTTGGCTAGGGGAGGCACGGAAACGACACAAACATTCAGTCCATAGGAGCTGCCTTAACATCCTAACAGGTCTTCTGGATGTCGTTTTACCTTCCTGCATTCTTCACTACACAGCTGGAATGGTCTTCCTGAAACATGAACTCAACCCACGCATTCTCCCGTTTCGAAGGCTCCTCATCACTCTGAGGGTTAATCCCCAACTCTTCAATGTGGTTTACAATGTCCTTCACAACCTGCCCTCTGTCTCCCTCTCTAGTTTTTCTCTCTCTACACCACACTCCTCTTTTGAGAGCTCTAGCTTGACTGTCATTCTGTCATAGTCTCAAATAGCCCTTTGCATAAAGTTATCTCTCAGAGCCTTATCTTTCTCCTTAGCCCCTCCCCCTCCTCAGCTCCTAATTGAGCTTCAGGCTGAGGATGGGACCTCACCTTCTCTGACTTAGCAACCTGGGCTCTCCTAATCCCCCTGGCGCCCCTGTCCCACCACAGCCCCTTCTATCCTTCATTGTTACTGCTTGTTGAATTGTTGTTCGCCATCAACCAACTGCAAGCTCCACGAGGCTGGGAATGTGTAAATCCTTGGACTTCTAGTGCTGACACACGGAAGGTGCCCATTAAATATTTGTTAAAAAGAAACCCATACTCTAGGCCCTCTTCAGATGTTAGATTGAGGGGTAACGGGTGAGCAAGAGAAGGGAGGTCATGTCAAAGACAACCAAGCTCTACTGATGGGTTACTGTGCTACATGAACCCCCACAGGGGACCACAGGGAAGCTCATTTCCATATCAGCAAACCCCAGGATGAGGTGAAGCACTTGTCTTGGGCATAAAATTTGGGGAGGAACCAGAAAGTTCAGTAATCAAGACAACACTTTAATGAATATTAAAGGGCCATATTAGAGGCAAAAAGAAAAAAAACTGGGAAAAAATACGGATCCTGACTATATTTAATATTTGTAAATTTTAGATATTTTGTTCTTCAAGGTGTTTTTACATTAATTTTAATTTTTTATCACTTTGTATTAAGATATTCTGTTTACTTGATTACCGTGTGTGTTGGCATGCTCTGAATGTCTGCACTTCAGTCAAGTTCATCACTCACCTAACTAGAGTCCCAGCTCATCATCTGTAGACTGTTTTACCAAACTCTGATGCGAGGGCTTGTTGTTTCCTTGTTCAGTATTATGTGCAATGTGTTTTTTTAAAAATATGCCCTTTCTGGGCACCTGGGTGGCTCAATGGGTTAAAGCCTCTGCCTTCGGCTCAGGTCATGATCCCAGAGTCCTGGGATTGAGCCCCGCATCCCTCTGCTCAGCAGGGGAGCCTGCTTCCTCCTCTCTCTGCCTGCCTCTCTGCCTACTTGTGATCTCTGTCTGTCAAATAAATAAATAAATCTTAAATAAATCAATAAAAATACACTCTTTATAAATGAGGGACCTTCCTTTTACTCCTGGCTTACTAAAAATATTTATTAGGAACAGTCACTGAATTTGAAAGCAAGTGCTTTTTCAGCATCTCTTGAGATGATCATGTAGTATTTCTCCTCTAATGTAAGAAGGTAGTGAATTACATGGGTAACAGTAAGAAAAGTTGTTCTCGTTTTTTTGTTATCATAAACAAACAATAAGCACATCTATGAGACCATTTTTTCAGTCATTCGAATTACAGCAATTAGGCCAAACCCCGGGCAGTCTCACAAATGGAATTAATGGGTTGCCATTTTATTTGAAGCTTTGTCATTTTGAGCTTTTCCCAAATAAACCACACTTTCAAAAAATGTCAGTATCAATAGCAGCAGTCTTCCCTCACTAGTGGTCTGGGGGGATTTTGACACATTTTCACTTCCTACTTCCTCTCTCACCGTTTTCTGGCCCAGGTCGTGAGTGAGTGAGGGTCAGGCAGGAGTAACAGTGCAGGAACTGTTAAACCTGATGGGAACTTTCAGTACGTTTGCTAGGAAATAAAAGAAAATGCCCCACTCAACCGTACTTCAAGCAAAAATTTAAAAAGAGAAATAAGAAATTTTAAAAAAGAAGAAAAGAGAGAATCCCCACATATGGCAGGATTCTGTCAGGGGAATTTGCTACTTTAGAACCTCCCAACATGTGTGAGTGTTGCAGAAAAAGAAAGTTGGAGCTTAGGTAGGAGAAAAGGTAGCCAGCTCTTTCATGTCTTCTCTTCATATCTTGGCTGGGAGTGTGGAGTAGAGACAACTTCATGACTGACTCACCAAACGGCAGGCAGGTCAGCCTCTTCTCTCCTTTCTAGGGGCATCTGTGGACTGTGGCTTAATTAGATAAGTCAATGTGAAGTCCTGCATGGGAATGAGACAGTGGCACATGCAGATGCCAAGGAGGTGAGCGAGGTTGCCCAGGAAGCGTGTGGACAATGGCTGGGGCAGTGCCCAGGACCCCAGTGTAAGCTGCTTGAGAGCAGGGGCATCATTGTCTGTCTGCAGGGCTGAACCTGCCAAGCTTCATATAAAGCCTGACACACAACAGTGCCCAGTAAATACCTCACAACGAATAAAAGAATGAACCACCAAGTCCTGTTAGACTCCACCATCAAGGACTGACCCGAGGAGAGGAATATGAGAAATGAGAAGAAAATCTGGGGACACGGTACCATGACTGCCAAAGGAAAAATGTGTTAAGTGGAGAGAACAGACAACATTGTGTTAAATTATGCAGAGTAGTGGAAGTCAGCGCAAGTACAAAACAGCCAATTTGATGTAGAAAAGAAAAACATCACAGCAATGACTTAGAAGATAAGGGTTTTGATGTTATTGTTTTGTCTGTTTGGTGCATGGTTGGAAGTTCAGAGGGGCAGTGCCTCAACAATGGCCCAGTGCTTTTCTTTCTCTCTGCTATTGGCAGCATGCTGGATTTCCTTCTCCTGTCACAAGATGGCTGCTGCACCTCCAGGGATTGCATCCATACCCCCACCAGAAGGAGGGAGGATGGGCAAAAGAATAAAGTGAGCCAGCTGAGTCTGTCCTTTTTTCTTAGGGACACTAAAGCTTTCCCAGAACAAGCTTTTACTTACCCCTCCCCGTTCCTCTCTAGGTCATGGAGTCACCTTTAGATCAATTCTGGACCCAACGTCTTAAGATTCCATCACTGCCTTAGTCAATCACATTCATTCACTGTAGCTGAAGAATGGCCTCTCCCTAAAATCAAGGAGTCTCCAAAGGTGGCTGAAAAGAATGGAAATCTGTTGGAGGGACAGAGGGAGAATGCACGTTGGGTAGACCACGGATGATGTCTGATACAGAAGTTACATTTCTAAAAGACCCAGCGGGATCAGCGGTGCAATTTGTGGGGCCTTTTACAAAATGGGAATCTAGAATCCCTGTTCAAAAAATACATGAAAAATTTCAAGGCAGCAACGGTGGAGCACTAAACCAAGTGTGGGGACCTTCTGAGAACTGGTCCCCCTTCCTGCCACTGTCTTCCTCTGGTGCCAGGAAAGTCAGCCCCAGGCCCAAAGCTGTCCATTAAGCTGGGAGCTCATTGGTCAATTCAGGTGAAGCGGGGAGGGGGAGGAGAGATGAGTGCAGTAGGTTGAGGAGTGAATGGTGGGGTGAGCAAGTGGCAAAGGCACCAACACTTGCTGGAGAAAATAGACACAGTGTGGTAGGAGAAGGCTGGCTAACTAGGGAAAGAGAGAAGAGAGGGGGCGAACTGCTGCTCAGGCATTTTCTGTCTCTCTTCCAGGCCAGCTTGCTTCGGAGCCTGGGGTGGGGGGTGCTTTCATGTAGGGCAGGTGGGGGAGGGGCTGGCGCCGACAGCTGCCCTCACCCCTCACCAAGCACATGCCATCAAACCAGGGGATCATGGAAACAGAACCCTGGGTCAGAAAAATCAGAAAAGCTAGGTTGGAGTCCCAGTTCGGACTAGCAAGACTCTGAATCTCCATCCCTTAGCTCACCTGTCAACAGAGGGTCACGCGCTTATGTAGGGGTGACTTGCTACAAAGGGAAGGTGCGGTTATTGCCTTTTGAGCGCACACCCTCCACACAAAAGCTGGGCAACCCTTCCCTGCCTACGCCTCCACCACTGTGGACCCCAGCCCCTCGATACAAATTTTTAGAGGTGGTGTCAATTTTAATAGATTTTATAACTATGCAATGATACTGTCAATACAAGCAGTGGGTCGGAAGGTGCAGGGAAGGAAGGGCAAGGAAGAGGTACGTATGTTTGTTTACGTAAACCCACTCTGTTCCTCCCCACTCCCACCTCTGCCATCCATTAGAGACCCGCTCAGGGCTATGCCACCTGGTGATGTAAACAGTGTCTCAATGACGTCACCCCCATCAGTGCCAGGAGACATAAATTTCATTTCCCAGAAGATGCCGCAGACAGTAGCTTCTGGGCAAACAGTGACTCTAGCAATAAATATTGGCAGAGGAGAGAGACCTTTAATGGAAAAGCTTTGTGAACCTAGAGCAGCGAGGCTGTAAATCCCAAAACAGAGAGGGATTTAATATCTTAGATCAGAAGACAGATTCATCAGAGCAAATAAATAATTCTATAGTCCATTTGGGGCAATCAACTATTAAAATTTAAGTATTAAAATAAAAACCACATCTGAGGTAAGAAACCATAGAAACGAGACAGAAGCCCCCCAACTAGAAAGAAAACGGCCTAGCCAGGGCTGGCTGTGGAGGGGTGGGGTAGGGATGAGCAAGCAGAGCCAATCAGGAGATGGTGGGCGGAGCCTCCGCTGGGTCCGGGGTAGGAAGAGGAGGCGGACCCACAGAGCCCCAAAGGTAGATCCCACCGGATGGAACTTACCCGATGGCAAACACAAATTGTGCAGGGAGGCCAGCAAGAATTTACCTGGAAAACAAAAAAGGACACATGACAAGCTAACCTAAAGGCCAGAAAGTGGCCCCCAAATATCACTTATCAACAGAATGCGCTGGGAACGGGGGTGCCATGACATGATGAGTAATGTAACGTGAATTTCCTTTCCTGTGTGCTCCTCTGCAGGGAGTTCGCATCAAACACACTGCCTGGCTGCAGGAAGAAAACCGAGGCTTGTCTTCATCTTGCCTGATGTCTGGACATCCCGTGCTTTGGAACACATTGGTTCTTCTCAAAAGGTGATGCCCACATCCAGGGACAAAATCCCGCTATACTTGACCTAGGACGTTGCACACCAGGCCATGACTGGTCAAGGCCAAAGGCAGACCTAGAGTGGGAAGGATGC
The DNA here is from genome assembly GCF_011764305.1 of Mustela putorius furo. Taxonomy (NCBI): domain Eukaryota; kingdom Metazoa; phylum Chordata; class Mammalia; order Carnivora; family Mustelidae; genus Mustela; species Mustela putorius. Next base: position 5,654,120 of record NW_025421424.1, read on the forward strand.
ATGCCGGCGAGGGTGCTCCCACGCCTCCCCTAGCCCGTTCTTTAGAATGTTTGCACCCAGTGGGGTAAACAGGTCAGGTCTTTCTTGTCTCCTAAGATGCAGAAATGGAAATTCAGAGAGGTTAGGTGACTTGCTCAGGGTCACATAATCTGGGTCTTCTCAGGAAAAATCGTGAGCTTTACTACAGTACTAGTGTACTACAAAGCGGTGCCAAATTCCAACTCAGCTTGAGAAACTTTCCCGGCAATTCTACCTCCAGAATGAGAGATTCAAATGTGCACAGGTGGACCTGGCGATTCCCTGGGGCTCCCCAACAGGCCCTGCCACTAGATCCTATTCTGGAATTGACCCCCATGAGGGCACATCCTCTGGACAGAAGGAGCATCCTCAGAGGCCTGGAGTCCATCTTTTCTAGACCCGGCACTATTGTGAGCAGGCAGAGGTGAGGCAGGGCGCTCGGCCGATGGCGTGTGTCCCATGGGGTGTTAGCCCTGACTGTAGATCAGGATATAATCCACGAAAGCTGGCTCTGAAACTCATCCTTACGGAGAGTGCCAGGGGAGTCAGGGATCAGGCGGCTTGAGAACCAGGATGGGTATACCCTGAGGACAAAAGCCAAGTCTTATTCACCTTTATATTCCTCCTGCCCAGCACATCATGTGACATTTACTACCCTCAAAACTGGCTTATGGAATAAATGGACAGATAAAGTGAGTCTCGGCTCTGTTGCACAGACAGCGCGTGACAGTAAGTGAATTCCCTAAGCTCTCTGCACTCTAGCTTCCTTGGGGAGGTGAGTTACACCTTATGAGTTTGTAAGAAATAAATGAACTAACACACCTGGAAAGAGCCTGACCAATTACAATGCTGCCCCAAATGTAAAGCTTCCAGAGGAAGCATTGTTAACATTAGAAATTACTTTCTTGTTTAAATTTTTTAAAATGTTTCGAAAGATTGTATTTACTCATCTGAGAGAGAGAGGACACGCAGAGGGAGAAAGAGACTCCCCACTGCCTGGGAGCCTGGCACAGGGCTGGATCCCAGGACCTGGAGATCATGACCTGAGCCAAAGGCAGATGTTTAACCATTCGAGCCACCCTGGTATCCCAGAAATTGCTTTCTTGACCACCGTTATCTTTCTTTGCTACCAAGACTCTCTCTTGGTGTCCCTGTAATTATGGTCTCCCACCCTGACCTCAAGGCACTGATGATGGGTGGGAGTGCAGAAAGAGAAATCAGGCTCAAGTCATGGAGAGTCTGGCCACACATCTAATTCTCACTGAGAATCGGCAGTCCCCAGAGTGTATCTGTAATTAACACGGCAGCCTGCCCACCCCTCACGCTGGTATTCAGAGCAATGGACAGGCTAGATAGATCCATGGGAGGGGGGGACGGGGTGTGGGTGATCCAACTCCTGAGCCACACCCATCCCAATGGCTGTTCAGAGACTCCCACTGGAATGAGGAAGTGGGCCTTTTTTGCTCTGTTAGACCACGGTCAGTAAACGACCACCCGCGGGCCACATCTGGCCGGCTACCTGTTTTTGTGCAGCCAACAAGTGAAGGATGGCTTTTATATTTTTAAATGGTGGGGGGAAAAATCAAAATAATATTTTATGACATAAGACAATTACATGAAACTCAAGTGTCAACACCCCTACAATAAAGTTTTATCAGAACATCACCTCACTCCTTTGTGCACATAATTCTCTGTGGCCGCTTTCACAGTTGCAGTAGATCTGCAGGGGAGACCCTGGGCAGGTCCCTGGTCTAAGTTTTTAATTCAACAAACTTTCAATGAAAACAGACTCTTGCCAAGCTCGGGGCTTGTCTCTGAGGATACACCAATGAATAACAGTACAGCTCCGTTCTTGTGAAGCCCAAGGTCTAGAAGGGCACACAAGTAAAACGCCTGTTTCTCTGTGTTCCCAGAAACACCAGATCCATTCTGAGACCCTGGGTTTGTAGACAGATTCCAGTCTGAGGTCACGTGGCCCCTACCAGGGGTCCTAGCCATTCGTGATTTCAGTGAGGGCACAATTTTGCAGGAGAAGGAGCTGGTCCCTTGAGGCATACCAAGGGGTCCCTTTGAGTGCTTTGGGGTAGGGGCTGGCTCTCACACCCAGGTGCTGGCCTGCATCAGCCTGTTCTGACTGGCTCTTTGCAAACAGGTATGGGGAGATCTAGTCACAAGAGTCCGAAGTCCCTGGTGCCAACTCTCCAACAGTCCATGGGTCACCCACCCTCTGTTGATGGCTGCGTCCCCTGTTCCTTTAGTGGATTGTTTTATTGTTTCATTATTAAGATTTTATTGTGGGTCCTGCCTGCAATCTGGTCTCTCCCTCTTACCGCTCTCCCTGCCGCACACAGATGTAAAGTGTGTCTTTCCCCAGGGAAACTCGCCAAGTCTCTCCCGATGCCACCTTTGGTCATAGGCTCTTCACAGCGGGCAGAGCCAGAGCCAGCAACAGTCAGCACCAAGCACGGAGCAGTAACAAAGCAGTAAATCATAAAATAACTTTCAATATGCCAGCAACCTCAGGGTTGACCGGTCTGGCGCAGAACTAGTGCAGCCCCCAGCCTAGTGTGAGGGAGAAGGTCTACCGTTGAAAGTCAGACAGGCTGAGGAGCTCTGCTCCTTGCCATGCTCCGCACACACACACAGGCGCTTGTCCAGTGGGATCTGTGAGCTGAGCCCAAAGGTAATGGGTAGGGCTAACTTGAGCATTGAAAGTGAGCTTCAAGGGTAACCGAAGAAGTAAAAGAGGTTCCTCTGGGGCGCCCGAGTGGCTCAGTGGTTAAGGTCTGTCTTTGACTCAGGTCATGATCCCAGGGTCCTGGGATGGAGCCCTGCATCGGGCTCCCTGCTCAGTGGGGAGTCTGCTTCTCCCTCTACCACTCCCCACAGGTGGGAAATGGCAAAGTGGTGAGGAGCTGCAGTGTTCTGGGCTGTGGAATTCGCTCTTCTGCCCCTGCTTTCTGGGCCTGTTTTGTCCAGCTGAGCTGCAGGGGACCCTGGTGAGCGGCGGCACAGTGAGGGAGGCCGACTGGTATGCTGAGACAGAGCACTCCCACTAGGACAGACGGCTTGAGGTGGGAGCACTCTGAGGAGGCCCCTAGAGCACCGTGGCCTTCACTGTCACTGTCGCTTAGTTTTTAAAAAAGTGTGTACGAAGGGCGCCTGGGTGGCTCAGTGGGTTAAGCCGCTGCTTTCGGCTCAGGTCATGATCCCAGGGTCCTGGGATCGAGCCCTGCATCGGGCTCTCTGCTTGGCAGGGAGCCTGCTTCCTCCTCTCTCTCTCTGCCTGCCTCTCTGCCTACTTGTGATCTCTGTCTGTCAAATGAATAAATAAAATCTTTAAAAAAAAAAAAGTGTGTATGAACCCAATGTGTCTAATTCCAACCAAATACTAATGAAAATTACATTTGTAATTGACAGTTGTGTAGTGTCTTATAATTTTCAAGCTATTTTCAAAAGTGTGGTCTTCCCTTACTCTCTAGAACTGTCATGGGAGATGGTGGTTATGACCAGTTTTCTCACTTTACAGATAAGGATGGGGAAACAGGGCCCGAGTCTGGTACCTTCCACAGCAGCCAGTCAGTCCAGAGATGGGGAAGCTCTGTATAGCATCGGCAGCAAGCTGGCTCCTTCCCTTCCACTCTGCCCTCCTCGCCTCTTGGACTGGTCCTCAGGCCCTTTTCCTGGGTCAGAACACAGCTGCCACATACTTGCACCATGAAACCCTGAAGCAAAAAGAGATTGTGTCTTCCTTGAGTTATTTTTTAAGACTGAGGGAGTCTCTGCCAGAAGCCCTTCCCTGCAGACTTTTCCACCTGCAGCATTAGCAAGAACAGGCACCATGTCCAATCCTAGTGGAGTCGCTGGAAGGAGGAAGGCATTACCGGCCTGGGCTCAGAGGCATTGTGCTGACCGGCTTCACTCTAAATTCATGACTGCTAACCTCAAGAAGGCTCTTACCGCTGCCTGGCAACACACGACTTTATTTATTCCTGCCCCAGTGCTTCTTGGATGCAAGTGTGCATCTGAGTCCCCCGGGGGCTTCTCAGAGCACAGACTGCCCAGCGTGGCGCCAGAGTTCCTGACCCAGGAGGCCTGGGTGGGGCGGGGCTGAGAAGGTGCATCTCTGATGAGCTCCGGGTGACCCTGGTGATGCTGTGCGTCCTGCCGGGGATCACATTCTGCGAACCCCTGCTCCAGATTGGGGACCAGCTTACTGCCCTATACACACCCCTGGGCTCTTCTTTCTCCTCAGACATCGTGCACGTCGCCCTACCTGCTCCTCCGTCTCAGCTGACACCCTGCTGACTACTTCAGTGAGAATGGAAGATAACCAGCTACCTCCATCACAACCAACATTATAGCCTTTGGCTTCCCTTCTGCTGCTATGGATGAACTGCCCTGCTCTGATTTCAGGCCGACTCTACATCTGTGCCTTGGACCTTAGCTCCTCTCACACAGCCAAGGGACATCACTCCAAAACACGTACCCCTCATCAGCTAACTTCCTCTAATATTTTCTTTTCTTTCAAAAAGATTTTATTTATTTATTTGACAGAGAGAGCGCAAGCAAGCGCACAAGCGGGGCGTGGGGGGAGTGCGGCAGCAGGCAGAGAGAGAGGGAGAAGCAGGCTCCCCACGGAGCAAGGAGCCTGATGAGGGACTCGATCCCAGGACCCTAAGATCATGACCCAAGCTGAAGACAGACACTTAACCCACTCAGCCACCCAGGCGGCCTCTGATATTTTCCATCCTAAAGCAAAACAAAACAAACACAAAAACTCCCTTGACCCCAATCCCTCCTCAGTCGCGAACTCAATTCTATTTCCCTTTATAGGAGAACTCTTGGGATCTCTCTACCTGCCCCCCTCACTTCCTGTCTTTCCTTCTTCCTTGAACCCCCTCCAACCCCACTCTGGTTGCCCCCTCTCCACTGAAGCTGTTCCTGTCAAGGTTAGCCATGACTTCCTGGTCCTGATTCCGGGAGTCATGTCTGTTTCCACGCTACTCAGCTCGTTAGCAGCATCTGACACGGCTTCTCACTCCGCCCTCAGAGCCCCCTCCCTTGGCTTCCGGCCACTGATGTCACTTGGATCCCCTCCCTCCTCTCTGGCTGTTCCTTCTCAGTCTCTTCTGCAGAGTGCTCTTCCTTTCCTGACCTCCGAGGGCTGGAGAGTCCTAGAGCTCAGGCCCGTATGCACATTCTCGCTTGCGGAGTATCAGCTGGTGTTGGGATTTGAAATGCCACCTCCATGCTGTGACTCCCAAATTTCTATCTCCAGCCTGGATCTCTCCACTGAATCCCAGACACAAGCATCCGTGGCAAGCAAGCAGCTCCAGATATATAACGGGTGCGTCAAATTAACATCTCCCAAACTGGGCTGCTCCTTCTTCCCCAGCATGACGGCATGCACGTGCACTAGGCTTTTCCTCCTGCCCACAGCAAATGGAGATTTTGCTCCCCAGTTCCTCAGGCCAAAAGCTTGGAATCATCCTTGCTTCTGCTCTCTGCTCTCACACACCGCAGGCAAACCGTCAGCAAATACCAACCGGTCTCTTTCAAAATGTATCCAGATACATTTCAAAATGTATCCATCTGACCCCTGATGGCAGCCTCTGCTGTAATGGACTCTGGTCCAAGCCATTCTCATTTCCTGCCTCCACTGTTACAGAAGCATCTTAACTAGTCTCCTCACTTCTTCACTTGCCTCCTGCGCCCCCCCCCACCAATTTTCACCAGAGTCAGCCAGAGCTATGCCATTAAAATGTAAATCAGATTATGTCATCCTTCAGCTCCAAATCCCACTTAGAGCAAAGTAAAATCCTTACAAAGGCTTGCAGGGGATCTGGGCCTGGACACTTCTCTGATGTCACCCCCTGTCCCCTACTTCTCTGCAGGCCTCCAGCCTCCTGGCAGTTCCCTGAACACAACAAGTACGTGCTCACCTTTACGCTTGCTGTGACTCTGCCAGGGGTACCCCCTCTTGCAGAAATCTCTGGGTCTAGTTGCTTCAGCTTTCTGCTCAAAGGTCTCCTACTCAGAAAAGGCTTTCCCTGACATCCCTAAATGAAACAGGAACAAACCCCTACACTCACTTCCATCCCAACACTTTCTCTTCCACTTAAAGCTACTTTAATTTTCTTGCAGCACATATTACCACCTGACATACTATATACGTGCTTGTGTATCATATATCTCTCCCCCTAGAATGTATGCAGCATGAGGGTAGGGAATTTGAACCTACCTGTAACAAGCACTCAGTAAAATTTGATGAATTAATGGAAAGGGGAGATCCCACAGTAAGCCGACAAATGGGCAACTAAGTTATACTTTGGGCTTTTATGAGTTAGATTAGTCGTAGTCAGTCCCACAGCCCTGTCAACTCTGTATTTCCAGACTGAGATTCTGATCTGCAAGGCCAAGAAACAGATTCTGTACAGTATACTGGGGATCTCTGTATTGTCATCCTGAGAGACCCAGCCAGCCAGCTTCCTTCAAAGGAGCTCCATCTCTTAGATTCCCCAAGTCCTAGGCCCTTCATATTCCTTGTGGCAAATTCTTTTTACAAGGCAGATAATTCCTTCCTCATGGATCAAGTTCACAGCCGCTCATTTTGTACGCTGTTTTTCTCAAAGCTGGCCACACCTATAGGCACCACAAAGAAACCTACCTAGCATAATTCACCCTCTCCTTTCCTGCCACAAGATAATATACACAGTTAAAAGACCTGTAGAATCATTTTGGTAACTGTGTCTAACCATAGTATAACCACCTGTACCTTGACAAGAAAACTGATTATTGTATCAGGCATTAATATAATTTTCTTCTTTCATATGAGCCCAAATTTCTCATCCCAAGACAATAGTGGGTTTTTGTTGTGGTTGTTATTAAAAATAGAAAAATACAAATAACAACAAAATAAATACATTAAAAAATGAGTATATAGAATATAAAAGAGAAAAATACAGCATCTGGTGCAAATAGCAAGAATTTCCACAAGGAGCTATCTGTTTGGAGATTTGCCAGTGTGGCATTTAGTACATACCTGCCCTAATAAGTAGACCTGAGGTGACCTCCCCAGGTGATTTTCTTTTCTATGAAAGACCACACTTCAGGTTCTGGAACAATCCAACAAATCAAGAGATTGGCAAAAGGAGATGGAAGGACCCAACTGGAAATGAGGCAGGGTGGTAGCCTAAACTCTGCTTCATCCAACCCTCCACTGAGTAGGATTAAATTGATCTAATTGGGTAAAAAGATAAGGCAAGAGTTCTGCAAACTGGGATAGATTAGGAAGACTTTCATTATCTTGCTAATGGCAATGCGTAAATGTAGCTGGTTTAGAGCAAGACACTTGATAATAAGACGGAATTCCAAAACCAGTGGGAGAAATGGGTTTTGCTGAATGGATCCTTACTCTCTACATGGTGAAGAGGAAGAAAACCCCGAGGCAGTAAACTGAGAGGCAGTTGGAACCACTCAGTTTTGAGTGGGCATCAAAGCAGTGTGACAGAGGTAAACAATACCTGATTTCAAAACAGCTGCTTCATCCTGTCTGGAACTAGGCCAAATGCCATGCCAATGGCCTGGGGCTACCCACTGGTAGGGGGGGTCCTCCTGATAGTTAAGTAGCTAGAGTTTCCATTGTGCTTGAGTTGGCTGTTTCAGCATTTTTAAATAGATGTAGAACCAACCACGTGATAAAAATGCTTAGTAAATGGCAAAAGTCTACCGAACAGAACAAAACATGTACACAAGGCCTGTTGAATTTTGTTACCTAGTTGCTATTTTCCAATTCATCGTTTCTATGTTAGAAAGCTCTGCAATTTTAGTGCTACCCATGTGCCACTGCCTCCTCGTAGTTAAGTCATTATATCTGCCGTGCCTGAACATCTCTTCTCCTCTTGTGACAGTATCAAGGTTTAAGTGTCCATGAGGAATTAATGTTCAGAACTTAGCTCAAGAGCAGAGCTTGTCAAACTACTGCGCCTCCAAATCAGCTGGGCAATCTCGTTAAGAGATTCTAATCGTGGAGTCTGGGCTGCGGCTTGAGAGTCTATGTTTTCTAACAAGCTCCCAGGTGCTGCCAGTGCCAGCCCAGGGGTGGACCACGCTTGGCTCAGCAGGGCTTTCTATACAGTCTGCAACCTGAGTTCTCTTTTTTTTTTTTCTTTTAAGATTACTCATTTGTTTTTTTATTAGAGAGAGAATGGGAAGGAGAGACAGAGAGAGAGAGCTCATGAGCACAGGGGAGGAAGAGGGAGAAGCAGACTCCCCACTGAGCAGGGAGCCTGACTCCTGGCTTGATCCCAGAACACTGTTATCATGATCTGAGCTAAAGGCAGACACTCAACCGACTGAGCCACCCAGGTGCCCCCTGAGTTCTGTCTCCTATGATAGCATTTCTGAAGGGGTGGATTCAGTGTGTAACTGGGTAGATCAGTTGTCTGGACCAGTGGTCCTCAGAGTGTGCTCCAGGGACTAGCGACATGGCCAGCACGTGGGAATGCATTAGAGATGCTAATCCTTGAGCCCCCTTCCCAGAATTTTTGGTTTTCTGGATTCTAAAACAGAAACACTGGGGGCGGGAGCCAGTAATCTGTGTTTTGATAAGCCCTCCATGTGACCCTGATGTGCACTACTGTTTGGGGAATATGGTTCCAGGACATTAAAATCACCTGGTGTGGGACTCCTGAGTGGCTCAGTCAGTTAAGCCTTTGGCTCAGGTCATCATCCCAGGGTCCTGGGATGGAGTCCCACGTCGGGCTTCCTGCTCAGGGGACAAACTGCCACTCCACCTCCTTGTGTTTGCGCTGACAAATCAATACAATCTTAAAAATAAAATAAAATCACCTAGAAAGTGATTTAAAAAAAAATCAATTCCTGGGTCTCCTCCCAGAGAATCTAACTTTTTCATTTAGGTAGGATCCAGGCATCTGGATATTCTAAAGACACCTGCAGAGATGTTCATATGCAGTCAGCATTGAGAACAGCTGGCCAAGAGCAGAAAGCAAACCCTGCTTACAGTTTGCTGTAAAACACCTGAGCTAACTGCTATAGGCTGGTTGCAGGGCTAGACGTCCACGTGAACAGTGTGCGCTCTGGCTCTCCAGGGTGGTTGGGTCGGAGCCGGGGACGATGCAACACTCACCCTCATCCATGGCTGTTCTGGCTCCTTTCATTCATGATGTGCTCTGGCGGGAAGACCCTGGGGCTATCCTATCACAGCAGTCCAAAGTTTCACCCATCCTTAAAGGCTCGTATCAATCCAGGTCTTCAGAAATCCCTTCCCAAACCCCCTTGCCAAATGAGATTTATCCTGTAGATGTTCATGGTACGTTCTTTACAAATCTTATTTTCTTATGCTACCTACCTTTCTGGGCTCCTCCCCTCTGCTGAATTACAAACTCTTGGACACCCACAACTGTGTAACCCTGAACTTCCGCCCCTCTCCCACCAGTGGAAGGGCTGCTCTGTGAACCTAGTAGGCACGCAGTACATCTCTTCCTGAATCTGGGACTGGAACACCTGCGGTTGAGGCTTGCCTTTGCAATCAGGGCTTGTGACCCAGGTTGTTGGATATTTCCTAGCCTCACTTCTCTGTAAAATTAGAAGGTTGAATGAGAGGATCTTTAAGATGCCTTCCAAATTTCAGATTTGATGTTTCCATGTAGTCTACCATTATTCCTAGAAAGTTGAGTCTGCTGGTACTGTCATTGGCCACTGGGGCAGAGATGGACACAAGCTCTTTGGTCCTCTTCCCATGGAGAGGTGAGGTCTGTTTCCTCTCCCTGTGTTTCTGGGCCACGTGGTGACTTCACTGCAGCAGCAGTGACACTGTGGCAGTTCTGGGCACAGTAAATGGGTGTCTGAAGCAGACCGGGGTAATGTAAGGGGAAAGAGGGTGAGGAAGAAATTCAGAAGGTTGGGGGTCCAAAGGAAGGCCTTCACTAGGTCCTGTCCATCTTGGCTTTATGCACACTTGGGGTTGGACACTTGAGCTGTTATGTAAGATGTCCTGCCATCTTGCTGGAGAGACGACGTGGAGGGGCCTTCTGTCTACATGCCCCGATAGCCATCCCTGCCAAGGTACCATGTGAATAAAATTGTCTTGGACCCTCTAGATCAGCCTCATCACTAGCTGATCGCCACCTGTGATCCCAGCTGATGCCACCTGGAGGAGAATCACCCAACTGAGCCCTGCCTCATTCCTGTTTTACAAAATCACAATACATAATCAGATGGTTGCTGCTTAGGTCACCAAGCTTAGGGGAGTTTGCTATGTAGCAGTAGGTGATCAGAACACTGTGTACACAGCATTACTCTTGTATGTGAAATTCTACTCAGTTTAGCAAGCAAATATCTAGTAGGTGTTGGAGAGAATATATACACATATACACATACATACATAACATGGGCTTGTGAAAGTGCATGACATTTTGCACTACTCCCACTGACTTTGATTTCCTAAGTCAACTAAATAGCCTGTGGATGCATTTCCAGAGCAAAATACACAGCCACTAACAAGGGCCTCCTTGAGAGCTATGCTGGGGCCCATGATGACCAAGGGCAATGTCGGCAATGTCAGGACTTGTTAAACGGATCTGGGAGGAGCCAGGGAATTTCACCCAGGGCTCGAGAAGGTGGAGCCCTTACACAAAGAGGGCTTTGTCTGCTCCTGAACACAGTGTGGCCATCTCTTCCGGGAAAATTTTCGGTTTGGGGAGAGATCTGCCAATTGAAAAGGGGGGATATGATTTTCTCCTCTCCCGGACTAATTTAAACCTCCTCCGATCCCAAGGGAGATTTTTAGTGCAGTATAATAAGGACACCTTCAGAATCACAGCCTCTTTTTCTGAACGTGTTTCTTATGTAAATGCCGCATCAGAGAAATTTCCCTCTGCTTGACACTTTAATTCTGCTTTTAAAACCTGTAAAACAGAAACACAGAGAAAGACACCTTGGAAATACTTGAGGTTTCATCTATTTTCCATTTTTACCTCCAGCTCCCACATTTTTTTTTTTCCAAATCCTTGTTCTCCAAGTCAAGCATATTTTAAAATCATCCTCTGTTGAACTGGAAAAGCAAAAAAAAAAAAAAGATGATTCCTGTACATTTAGGCTGCCCCAATCCACCAGAAGTATAAGGCACTTCCTAGTTATCTAATAATCCTCGGAGCACTGCAGTGAAGTCAGGTGGCCCAAAGCAGGGGAGTCAAGGGACATTTAAAGAGGAGCCCTTTGAGGCCTAGGTGCGCCCCTCCCCCAGGCCACAGAGGTTCTGAAGGCAACACCAGTTCCAGGGAGGAAAAAGGCCTGGCTCCCTACCTCTCTTTCAAGAAGACTTTCTTTTTTTCCCTGGCTTCCTTGCCCTTCCCCACCACGTGCCCCTAGGTAGGACTGACCTCCTAGTTAGCGTTTATGACCCATCCACAGCGCCCCACAGAGTGACTATCAGACTATCATACGCCACCTTATTGTACTAATCACTTCATATCTAGTCGCCTGCTTGGGGAGCGGAAGTAGGTGAGAGAAGGATTATATCTCTTCTCCGTATGCTCACACACAGCAAAATAACACAGATACACCTAATGAATGAATGGGGTTGAATTCCAACTCAGCTCACTTGCAGCACTTTCTCAGGCACGTTGTTTCCTCTTGGAGACCCAGGTTTTCTTGTCTGTGAGAAGGGTGAGTAGGAACCATCTCTCGGGCAGCTTGGAGGAATCACGGGCTAACATTGGTGACGTGCATGGCAGAACATGCTAGGCATGCAGCAGGTTCTCAGCTAAGGTTCAAGTCACTCATCTTTCCCAGACCCACGTCCTAAAGCTGTGGCCACAGATGGAATGAGGCTTGCCTATGTCTTGCATGGGCACCTGCAGGGCCAGCTGCCCCTACAGTACTGCCCCACATTCCTGGCTGTCACTTAGATCAATTTTTCCTTAAGAACCTGTCTTCGAACTTGAGGACTGGATTCTACTTAAAAGTCAAATCTTTTTTTTCCCCCCTCTAAGATTTTATGTTATTTATTTATTTGACAGAGAGAGAGGGAACACAAGCAGGGGGAGGGGGAGAGGGAGAGAGAGAAGCAGGCCTTCCATGAGCAGGGGGCCCAATGCAGGGCTCCATCCCAGCAGCCTGGGATCATGACCTGAGCCGGAGGCAGATACTTCATGACTGAGCCACCCAGGCAAAACTTGAGGAGGGAGGAGAAGGAAAACACTTCAGGCTGTTATTAGTCACTGAAACTTCAGTGTGAACAAGTCTCAGACCCTTCTCATAGGACACATTATAATGGAGAAGTCAGGTAGAAAAGGCAGTAAGGCAGGGCTGGGGATGGGATAGAGAGAAGGAGAGGGTGAGGAGGAAATGAATTGTTGGAACACAAAAGAATCAGGAGGGACTGCCTGGTACACAGGAAAACACTGCAAAGTCGGTGAGAGATCAGGGTTCAAATGTGAGCTTTTCCTGCTGCTGGCTGTGTGACTGGAGGCAAGTTACCTAACTTCCTTGAATTGCAGTTTTTTGATCTGTAAAATGGGGCTAATACTAGCTGATTTGGGAGTGCCTCTGGAGGTTAAGTGGAGCAACATAACAAGTGCTTAGTAGGGGCACCTGGGTGGCTCAGTCCTTAAGCATCTGCCTTCAGCTCATGTCCTGATCTCAGGGTCCTGGTATCCAACCTTTCATCAGGCTGCCTGCTCATCAAGAAGCCTGCTTCTTGGGGCGCCTAGGTGGCTCAGTGGGTTAAGCCTCTGCCTTCGGCTCAGGTCATGATCTCAGGGTGCTGGGATAGAGTCCCGCATCGGGCTCTCCGCTTGGCAGGGAATCTGCTTCCTCCCCTCTCCGCCTGCCTCTCTGCCTACTTGTAATCTCTCTCTGTCAAATAAATAAAATCTTAAAAAAAAAAAAAAGCCTGCTTCTTCCTCTCCCTCTGCTTGTGTTCCCTCTTTCGCTGTCTCTCTGTCAAATAAAGTCTTTTAGATTTTTTTTTTAATTTGACAGAGAGAAATCATAGGTAGGCAGAGAGGCAGGCAAAGAGAGAAGGGGAAGCAGGTTCCCTGCTGAGCAGAGAGCCCAATAAATAAAATTAAAAAAAAAAAAAGGGGGGGGGGGCAAAAAAACCCCGAGTGCTAAGTAGGTGGTTGGTGGCACCGTGGGGGCCTAAGAGAGGACTGACCACTGCGGGCTGCGTCCATCACTTAGTAGTTGGAGAAGGAGGCGGCCCATCTAGGTTGTGGTTATTATTTCCCTTCCCTCGGGCCAGATTTCCCCGTCTCTGCTCTGCCTGGGGCCAGTTGTGACCACAGTGACAGACACCTACATTAATTAATTATGAGAGGATGCATCTTCTCCATCCTCAAATCCCAAACCCAGGCAGAGGCGAGAGAACAATAGCATTTCATTCTCGCGGAGACAGTCGGCCTCAGGCCCAGCTCCAGGAAGGAAAGGGTGAAAACATTCCACCATTCCACTGAACGCAGGGAGAAAATACCAGTAAGTGGGAGGCAACTCCGAGGCGGGGCGGACGCGCGGGAGGCTGGAGGCTGCGGCGCAGGTGGGAGCGGTGCGCGTCCTCCGCCCCGCCCTCGCCCCGCCCCCTCTGCCCCCAGGGCGTCGCTCCAACCGGGCGTCGCTCCAACCGGGCGCCGTCTCCTCCCCCCCGCCCTCCCGTATTCCCCATTTCTGTGCTCCGGCCACACCCGCTTTCTCCTGCCCCAGCCCTTCCCGCCGCCCCTGCGCTTCTCCCGGTGCCGAGGACAGCGGGCCCTACCGGCCATCGCGTGGTGGGGGCCAGGGAGTGCCGGGTGCGTCGGTGCGGGTGCGGCCTTTGTAATCCCTCTCCTCGACACACCCCTGACTCCTCCTCCTCTTTCTCTCTCCACTCCCTAACTCCTCCTCCCTTTTCTCCCCGCCCGCTACCTTCTGCTCTCCCCCACCTCCTATAGCCGCCCTGTCTAGACCACCCCAGGGGAAGGCAGGTGCCATTCATGGCGATCCCAGCACCCCGCTGACCTAGTCTCGCTTTGCAGTGTGAAGCCACTCAAAGGACAAGTCTGCACCATGCCCCTGCTGGCAGGTCCCAGCCAGCCTGCAGATGCTGCTCACACCCGTAGCCTGGGCCCGGCTTCTGGGCCTTCCCCGCCTCCGGTACCGCCCTGTGTGTCCAGTCTGGGCTGCCCCTCCACCACCACCACCACCACCACCACCACCACCACCACCACCACCACCACCCCGAGTCCTGGTAAACTGGACAGACTCGCAGTCCCCAAACACCACCTCTGAGAGCCACATGTTGGGGGAAAAGAGAACTGTAGCAAAGCAAAGACAGGGTCCCCGCCTGCCTCTGGGTATAGAAACACCACAAAGGGCTCAGGTTGTTTACTGGGCCCCGCAGGGGTAGCGGGGCCGGGTAGGAGTGTGAGATACTGTGACGGATGGACTGGAGGGGGCCTCTCACACAAGACTGCAGGTCCTCCTGGCAAGGCTGGGCCCCCTAGAACAGAGTGGAGGAGACTTATCCAAATTCAGCCTGGCACTCTGGAAGCCTCTGACATTTCCTCTGCGGGAATAGGCTCCATTATAGGTCACTTTGCTCTAGGAATGAAAAAAGAATCGTGATCTGAATTATTGTGGAAAGTGTTTACCTAAAATCTTATTAAGGTTTATTTTTAGAGCCTATGTTGGCTGGCCTTATCACCAGAGACAAATTCTAGAGGGGTCTCTCTGTTCTACTGACCTTTAAGAAAAGACTTCAAAGATGAAAGGCAAGCAGGGAGAGGCCAGTTCTGTCCCTGGAGAGCAGGTTTTGCTGGCAGCCCTCACCTGCCTTTACAGGGAGGCAGCCCTGGTCTGGGTCCACCAGGCATCCTGGATGCACTCAGTAATGCCAGGACTCTGGGAATCCTTTCCAGGGGTGAAAGGCACTGCCCCTCCCTTCTTCCAAGAGCCTAGTCACCATAAAAGACAAGTCTCCCCCGACCCACTCCCACCCCACCCCAGTGTCACCCCATCCCCAGCAGACCTTAGGAAAAGGCCAGACTGACCTTTGGGATAGTCTCCTAATAACAATTGCTAAGTGCTTCTGACATGCCAGTACTCTTCCAAATGCTTCACGTACGGTAACTCATTTAATTCTTACATAAACCTATCATTATCCCCATTTTACAGATTAAGTAACAAAGTCACAGTGGTGCTGAAGCAATTAAACTCTGAGGTCACAGAGCTTTCTGATTGCTCTCTTCATCACCGCAGAGTCCTCGCTGGGAGGCACGCTGCCTAAGCCTAGAGGCCAGAGCGTAGTCCACTGCCTGGCACAGCTGGCCACAGATGCCGAGGCAGACACCAGGCAGTGTGAGAGCAGGGACTTGGTGTCACACCCTTGCAACCGAGCCAAGAGCTGCTCTCCCTGCCAGGCTGCAGACCCCATCTCCAACCTCTCCCCCAGGAGCCCACCAGCAGCCCAGTAGCTCCCTCTCCATCAGACCCCAAAGTAGTCCAGGTTTTAACAGTCCTGGGTTCCCAGTTCCCCCAGCTTTGCAAGGTGATGTGGAGGCTAGGAGTGAAATCTCCAGAGACCCAGAGCAGTGGCTGGAGGCAGACTCAGAGAGTGATGCTATGCCCCACTGTGAACCAATCAGAAAGACTGGGGAGGGGCAAGCCCTCACTCTGGAGTTGCACCCATGGGGAGGTGGGAGGAGAGGGTCGGGTCCATAGGAGATGGGGGATGAAATGCCGAAATTCATGCCCATGGTCTTGCCATGACTCAGAGGACCCTTTCGGCACCATCCTTCTTTGACTCCCAAACTGCCCCGAAACCCCCATGTTTGCCAGCTCCCTTTGATGTGTGTGGGGTGAGGGGTGGGGGGTAGGGGACAGTCCCCATGGCTGGAGCTCAAATCAATGGAGTATCAGGAAAGCTGAAGGGGCTGCTTCCTGCGAGAACAAAACCAAGCCCACAAAGAACTAAGCTGCCTCCTTGTGCAAGGCCAGAGCCCAGATCACCTTGGAACATTGCCTTAGAGCAGCAAGGGAGGAGTGCCACGGTGGTTAGGAGCGACAGTTGTGTGGAAAGCCATCACGAGAGTGTGTCCACACATAAACACACACACACACGTGGATACACAGCTATACACCTCCAGCCTCTCTTGCACACAAACTTTAACACACTTTATGCTCATTTTGGTACCCTTCCATATTTAGACATGAGCCTTGACACATGCACACGCTACCGGGCAAAATAAAGACACCAACATAGCAACCAGTGAGGCTCCCCTCTGTGAGAGGAGATACACATCTTTCCGCGAACCCCGAGATGGGCCCAGACCCGGAGATATCAACAGGGCATTCCTGGGGAGGGTGGCCATGGCCCACTGCCGGCCGTGCCCAGACAGCAGGCCCCAGAGCCCGGGCCCTGGCACCGGGATGCCCACAGCTCCAGCCGCTCCAACCACGGCAGCTCTGAGAATCCCAGGAATGGGTCTGGAGGCGCTGGGCTTCTGGGAGGGATTTCAGACACTCAAACTGTGGGGTGACCTGAAGAGCTCTGGGAACATCCTCGAAAGAAAGGAGAGTTTTGTCTACCTTGGATTAAAGCTTCCACAAGGTCAGTGCTGATCCACGGCGCTGCTAGGCCCCACACTCTCCATTGGCTCAGATGCTAAGCATGACGGTGCCCCCAGTTTGTTCTCTACGGAGACTCACACAGAAACAGCACCAGAGCTGGAGGCTGAATAGTGCAGGTTAAGAGCCCAAATTATGGCACCAGATGGCTGGGTTTGAATCTGTGCTCTGCCACTTATGTGTGACCCTGGGCAAGTTACAGAACCTCTCTAGGCTGTCCCCTCAACAGCAAAGCGACAACAGTGGTAATCTGTACCTCCTAGGGCTATTGTGAGAGTTAAATGGACACATCAGAGCAAAATGCTTAGACAGTACACAACCAGCTAAGAACCTGGGGAATCAGTTTTGAGAGCCTGAGGCCCCAGGGGCAGGCGACATGGTGGCTGAGGAGCAGAGTGTGGGGCAGGGGGAGGCCAACGGTCTGGAAATGACCACAGACCTAAGTCTCTGTGCTGTCAACTTTAATATTCTGGAGGGAAAATAAATAAGAGCCTATTTCCTCATGGGGCACAAAGTACTCAGCCAGAAAGCTGCAGAACACAAGAACACTTTCTCATTACTGTATAATAATATCGAATATAATGTTCTCCCTTTCAAAGGAGCCCAGAGCACTTAGAGATTGCAGAGTCAGAGTCTGACTGGCGTGGGCCCTGACCAAGGAGGCCAGCAGCCGGTGCCGGCCTGCTCTGACAGTGGGAATGACAGGACCTGGACCACAGGCATCTTGGGTAGCCCCCAACCACACTCAGGAGGAGGACTGAGTCCTCAGTGCTCCCACAGCAGGCTAGTGCCATGCGGCCAACCTGTTCAGAGAGGCTGCTGACCACGGAGGTCACCACCAGCATAGAAGCACAGAAGCCTCAGAGGGGCTTTCCAGAAGCAGGGGCTCTCTCTGCTTCTGGGGAGCAGCCAGGGGACTCCCCACAAGGAAGGGCAGGAAGGGTCTGCTTTTCTGTCCAGGGGAAGCCCTCCCCATGGTGTGGACTCTGTTCTGTTCCAGGCGAAGAAACCCAAGCGGGTACAACTCATGCGTGATGGGCTTCCCGCTTCTAGAGGTTCTGCTCCAGACTGGACCACACCTGTAGGAAGACGTGTTATTTGTGGGAGGAGTTGGGGAGCCTCTGAAGAATTGCAATGAGCCCGAATACATTCCAGAGAACTGATGACTTGAGAGGGTCACTGAAGCCAAGAGAAGTTGTCCATGATCGAGTGCGAATCGGGTCTGGTGAAGGCTCACTATTTTTCTCTGCTCTTAAATCAGATTTGATTATTTTCTTTTTAAGAGAAAGAAGGAAGCATGCAGTTTCTGAACTGAGGAGCCCTTCATGCTCCTGCCCCAGACCTCCTGTCTTCCTGGGCCCTCAGATGCAAACACACATGCTCAGACCCCTGGGTGTCTTCAGTGCAAGGGGAGGAACGCTGACCACTTCCTGAGCACCAGCAACTGGCACCAGCGAACCTCATCGTCCTAGTACTTCTTGCCTGGATTTCTGCAAGGTCCAGGTCTCAGACGGATGTCACGAGACCAGTAAGACCACTTAAGAGGTTAAGGTAGAGACAGGCACACAGCAGGTGCTCACAGCTTCTTACTGCCTTCCTGTGGCTGAGAGCAAATGAGCGGTGGCCCCCAGAGCTACATCTACCACGTCTGCTGAGTCTGAATCCTGAGCCAGCATGGTCCTGCATGCTTGGTATGGACTGTGCCATTCAGTGTTCTCGGCCACCTTCTAACACAGGTCCTCCTCTTAAGCACGTGTTACAGGTGAGGAAGTTGAGGCATGGAAAGGTTTGCTTCAGGTCACACAGAGACCGAGTGATGGGGCCAGCATTTGAACCTGGGTAACGTCCAAGCATCTAGCTGGGAGGCCCAAAGTTCTTGAGCATGGCCCACAGTCCCCCTCCAGCTTCAGCTCGTAACACTCTCTACCTTGTGTCCTGCTAACAGCCTTTGTGTTCTCTTCCCCTCTCTGTCTCTGTCTCCCTGCCTGGGCTGTGTTTTCTACCCACCCTGCACCCTGCCCTTTCCCCATTTCAGCACACCCTTCTCCTGGCTCGTACCTACTTCTTTTTCCAGGTTAATTTCACTTGCCACCTCTTCTTGGAAGGCTCCCCTTATCTGCACTCCTAAAGTCCCCAAGGTTGAACCGGGTGCCCCTCTTTTGTGCTTCCATACATGGGGGCCCCATCACTGTACATGCAGCACTTACCATGGGTGCATTCATTCTCCCCCACGCAGGACTGTTGTCCCCTTGGGGCAACAGTGAGCGCTTCTCCGGCATGGTATCACCAGCACCTGGCAGTCCTTGGTCGTTGCCTGACGGACTGTGACCTTTACCTGGACCACAGAAGAAATGTGGACTCTTTCACTTCCTCTCCTCCTCTTCCTCCCAACCCTCTAGAAATATGAAAATAATAATAATACTAAAAATAAAATAAAATAATATGAAAACCATCTTTAGCCACACCAAAAAAGGTCGTGTGCTAAACTGTACCTGCGGTTCACAGTCTGCCGGCTCCACTTGCATTGGGTAAGAGATTTTGAAACAAAAATGTCATCAAACGTATTTGGTGATTTTCATGTGAGAGCCTTACTGCCATTTCAAAATGGAGGGGCGGGGCGGCGGATGTTTTTGGTTGTCAAGGTGACTGGGAGTAGCAGGTGAGCAGCACTCAGTGCCCAGAAGCTGGGGATGCTAAGCCTCTGGGGCAATGCTCCAGGCAGTCCCCCAGAGCAACTCCCCGAGGAGCACAGGCCAGCCATGTGATGCTTTTCTCTCGCTGCTTTCCGGCAGCCATGGAGCTGCCTTGGGAATTCACTGAAAGAAAAGACGGCAGAGAACCAAATCCTTTTCAGAGCCAATTATTTGGGAGTAAAGACAGGAGAAACGAGACTATAAGCCTTGAGGTAAGGACTCTCTTCGGTTCTTCATGGGATTTCTGGAACAGTGCGCAACACACACAGGCCTCCATGTCTGTTCATCTTGCCCATCGGTGCTGCTGAGGGCTACAGTGCCTAAGACTTGCTGTGGCTGACTGGGTCTTCTGCAACCTATCCCAGAGCAGCGTTGGCCCTGAAGAGCTGTAAGCTTACTTGAGGAGCCTGAATGGAAGCAGGGATCCCTTAAAATAGGTCATAATCTGTCTTGAGTGGGCCAGATCCATCTGCAAGCCAGGCCCTGGTTGAGTTCACAGGGGCATGAAGCTGTGTGCTGGCAGGCTTCATCACAAGCCACAGGCAATGTGCAATGGGGAAGTTTAGTTCGCAATCAAGCCAGTAAGCCCAGAGCAGCCTTCAGAGCTGTCCACTTGACTCCCCCTTTCTCCCTCACTTCACCCCATTATACATCTGGAGTTCCTGCATATACCGCTATTTAACTTCAGTGAAACCTCACATTTTCTCCTCATGAAAAGGAATCAAATAGCAGTTTGAAACCATTACTCAAATGTTTGTAGGCACTTTAGAGGAATGTACTAATAAGTATGTAAAGGTCAACTCTTCCTTTGGAGTAGCTTTGACCATAGTCTCCCAGGCCATAGTAGACCTTAGTTAGAACTGGACACACAAGGTTGAAACTGCCTCTAGTCCCTATAAGCCATGGACTTCTTCACTCTCTAGGAGTTGTCATTTCTCCACTTGTAAGGGCAGAGTGACTGATGCCTGCTCAGCCTTTTCTTCTGGGAGTGAGTCTGGTAAATCTGAAAGAGATGTGGCCTGTTGAAGTCCTTTATGAACTATAAAGCACCATGGAAAATATAAAATCCCTTAGGAGGTCTTGTTTATTGCATAAAATCAGAATCTGGTTCTTCCTAAAAATTTCTCCTGCCTTAAAATTATTCCTCTTTAGAACAAACTAGTTATTTGCATGAGAAAACAGGTCATATAGACCTTTCATTTTGGGGCCAGATGGTAGGTGCCAAGATTAGCTACAATTTCATGGCATCATTTGGAAATTCCATGGTGGGATTTTGTAGTGTCTTTTATTTCTTCATGCAGTCGAGCTCCATACCAAGGTGTCTACATCTGCCCAGCTGTGCTAGGTGCTAAGATTGCTGACTTATCTTCCCCATGTTGTGGCCACCCCAAGAGAGTTTATGTAACTTGCTCCCCAAAATTCAATGAGAAGTCAACCATTTTCTTAAAATTTTTTCCTATAAAATTAAATCTAGTTATTTTAATCTTTGCTAGGAGACTTAAAGCATATTTCCTTCTTGTTAAATCACCAACATATGCACAATCAGTCTTCAGTAAAAACCAAAATATGCAAGTGAAAAGTAAATTGACGGGAAAAATGCAAATTCAAAAATCTCAGAAGCATTGCTTTTAGTCTGTTTTCTTGCAGGCTAAAAGCAGACCCTGCAAACCAGGTTGTGCAGAAAAATGGGAAAGAAGGTGAAATATGACTGACAACCCCAGAAAGAATGAAGAAGATGTGATTATGGATCCCCTGGAATTCTTTCTCTGTGGTTGAGCTGTCCTGTGTCTCAAGAGGATGGAAGCTATTTTATTCTCACATGAACCCCTCTCTTCCTTGATGCTGTGAGCCCAAGCCCTTAGGACAGGAGCAAATACTTTTCTCCAACCACTTGCTATTCCACTCTGCGTTGGCTTCAATGACTCTAGCATTCCCCTGACTTCTGTAGGCCCAAGAGGCCCAAATCCTAGGGCTAATTCCACTCATGTCCACAACCCGGCAGCATGCTCCAGGGCTGGCCAACGAGTAGCTCTAGTGTTTTGAGTCCTTAACTTCCAAGGTCAGCTCAATTTCTGACAAGGCAGAAGGACAGATCATATCTGTGAGGTGGCAAGATATGAAGGAAGTAGAATACTTTTTTGCTATTAGCTTTATCTTTGTCACCCACCTTCCCTTCTCCTGGCCCAGAAAATGCCACTTATTTCTCTACAGGCTTTAGGAGCTACTTTCAGTTTCTGGAAGACATGTGTGAATTAAGTAGGCCAAGTGCACCAACTGTTAGCAGGCTCAGTGGGGCATCATGGGAAAGTGCCCAAGGGCAGGGTGTACTGCCACTGCCAGGCAAAGTTCCCTCTAACCAACATGGTTCTACCCTAAGATCTTCACTATGGAACTGCTACCTATTCTCAAAGCCCAGTTCACACCCTTGACCTTGATCTACTGGGCTGGAAGAGACTGACCGCCCCTCTTTGCCCGCTGCCGGCAGCCCTTCTCTTCATCAGTAGAAACTTCTTATCATTGAACACCATGCATCCCATTTGTTTACATAAGAGTCTTCGTTTTCCTCCTGAACAATTAGTTCCTTGAAGGAAGCTGGATCTAAGTCTCATGCAGCTTTACATGAGGGGCTCAATAAATTAATTCATTTCTAAAATAATGGCTTTAGATTTTTACAGCTTTCCCAAGTTTAATGATTTTAAAAACATATGTGGGGAAACGTCTAAACACTTTAAAATTAAAGCATTTACAAACAATCCATTAGAAAGTCTTGAAGAGGGTGCCTGGTGGCTCAGTGGGTTAAGCCTCTGACTTCAGCTCAGGTCATGATCTCAGGGTCCTGGGATCGAGTCCCGCATTGGGCTCTCTGCCCAGCAGGGAGCCTGCTTCCTCCTCTCTCTCTCGGCCTGCCTCTCTACCTACTTGTGATCTCTGTCTGTCAAATAAATAAATAAAATCTTAAAAAAAAAAAAAGAAAAAGAAAGAAAGTCTTGAAGAAAATTAGAAAATATTTTCAACTCAATGAAAATAAAAACCCCAAACATCAAAATTTATGGGATTTACCTAAAGCAGTTCTTAGAA
Organism: Mustela putorius furo; assembly: GCF_011764305.1. NCBI lineage: Eukaryota > Metazoa > Chordata > Mammalia > Carnivora > Mustelidae > Mustela > Mustela putorius. The sequence goes on from NW_025421424.1 coordinate 5,676,535, forward strand.
GAAAACATAAATGCTTATATTAGAAAAGAAAGGTGTCAGATTGATCATCTAAGCTTATACCTTAAGAAACTAGAATGGGGGGCACCTGGGTGGCTCAGTCATTAAGCATCTGCTTTCGGCTCAGGTCATGATCCCAGGGTCCTGGAATCGGGTCTCACATTGGGCTCCCCATTTAGCAGGGAGCCTGCTTCTCCCTCTCCCACTCCCCCTGCTTGTGTTCCCTCTCTCACTGTGTCTCTCTCTGTCAAATAAATGAATAAAATCTTTAAAAAAAGAGAGAGAGAAGAAAAAAAAAGAGACTAGAACAGGAAGAGCAAAATTAGGACAAAGCAAGAAAAAAAGGGGGGGAGTACAAAAGAAGAGCTGATACCAATGAAATGATAAATAGAACAACAGAGAAAAATCAATGAATCCAAAAGGTGGTTTTTTGAAAAGATCAAAAAAATTGATAAACGGCTAATAAAAAAGGAGAAAAAGCACAAATCACTGATATTAGGTATGAAAGCCTACAGGTGTTGTAGACATTAATGAGGTAATAAGAGAATTACTGAGAACGACTCTACAAACACAAATCTGACAATTTAGATGGAATGGACTAATGGACTAATTTCTTGAAAACCACAAACTACCAATTCAGTCATGATGACAAGGGTTATCTGAATAGTCTTATAATGATTAAAGACTTTGAATTCACAGTTTAAAAACCTTTTAAAAGAGAAATCTCCAGGCCTGCATGGTCTCACGAGTGAATACTCACAAACATTTCAAGAAGTAAGAGCAAGGGGCGCCTGGGTGGCTCAGTCGATTAAGCATCTGCCTTCGGCTCAGGTCATGATCCCAGGGTCCTGGGATGGAGTCCCAGAATGGGGCCTTGCATTGGGCTCTCCGCTCGGCAGGGAGCCTGCTTCTCCCTCTCCCTCTGCCTGCAGTTCCCCCTGCTTGTTCTCTCTGTCAAATAAATAAATAAAATCTTTAAAAAATTAAAAAAAAAAAAAGTAGAAGGGCAAATAAATAAGAGCACTCCCCAACTTGTTTCAGCAGCCGGCATTATCCTAAGACCAAAGCCACATAGTGACAACAGAAAACTTCATATCCATATCCCTCGTGAACATAGATGCAAAAATCCTCAACAAAATATTAGCAGATTGAGCCAGCAAAATATGAAAATAGTAATGCGTCGTGACTAAACATCCTTCAGTGACTGAATGGGGCAATGATACTCCATATTCTCACTCTGGTGATGGTTACACAAATCTGTACATGTGTTAAAATGCACAGAACTGTACACACACACACACACATACCAGGTGATTTTACTGTACGTCAATTTCTAGAAGTGTAAAAAAATAGGTGTGTTCTGTGTGTGTGTTAGGTCTCTGGTGATGGGCACTAGCTTTGTACTATACTTTCACCAAAGTGCTTTCAGATACGTTTCACATAATTTTCTCACCAGCAGTCACACGAGATGTGTGTTACTGGTCTCATTTTACAGATGGGGAAACTGAGTCTTAGAGGGGGGAATGTCTTCACACATACTAAGGAGCAAGTCAAGCGACAGGTCGAGGTCCTCAGTGGAAAGTCCCTGTCAGCAGGGTTCCTGCGAGCTCCCTTTGGCTCTCTGTTTTCACCCCAAATGGTGGTGGCAGGGAAATCCTGTGTCCCCCCCCACCATGCTGCACCCCCTCATGGAAAGCAAATACAGAAGCAATTGTGCCCAAGGCCAGGGGCCGCCAGAACCTCACTGCAAAAGGTTTTCACGCGTGGGAACTCACAGCACAGGGAAGCTATGGCAAGCAAGCTCCTGGCTACGGCAGCTAACCTGCAGAAAGCATGGTGTTCTGTCTGCCGCAGCAGCAGAGACTCCCCCCACTCTCTAAGCGCCTGCTCTCCAGAGGCTTTCTTTTCCTTCTGTAATCCCATGAGGGCCAGGTATCCCACCGGGCTCCACATAAACGGGAAGTGGGGGGAAGGGCAAGAATGGAGACCGCTAGAGGATTCTGTTCCATTTTCTCCAGTTCCTGAAATTCTAAGACACTTATCTGAGATGCTCTCTACTCCCCATCCCTGCTCTACCCTAAAAAGCACACGTATGTTAAGAGAGAAGGAGAGAGCAGAAAAACTGGGGGAGATGCCCACTGGGGCCCTAATTGATTGAGGGGGTCAGGAGGAGTGAGGGAGGAACCAAGAACACACTAATGAAAAATGTGCTAAGGACAGACTGTTACATACTTGTATATGACTCCCCTGCTTTCAGTTCAGTTAACATGTATCAAAGATCTGAAGGGGTGTATGTGTCCATGTAATTTCTTATATCCTCTCTTCCTCAGAGTAGGGCTCCATGGTCAAGAGCCATTCTGAGAGGACTCAATTTAAGATGCTGCGGCAACTTCTGCCAAAACTCTGGAACCCCTCAGGAGATTTGGACAGGCAAGGGGCGAGTGTATCTCCCGCTGGTGGCGCTGGCCACCAGCGCAGACCCTCCCCTACTGGAATTCCATCATTTTGGAGTGACAGTCTGCTTCCAAAGCTTGGTTCTGGCGGCAACACCCTGAGGCTGAGTCGTTCTCTCCCATTCCAACCCCACTGGAGTGAGTCTGGCCTGGGGGCTGCAGGGATGAGTGAGTTCTGGAAGGCACTGAAGGTGTAGAACGGACTCCGAGACCCTTCTGCGAAGGAACAGTGGGCTATGGGAGAAGTTGTAATGCCTCTGCAGTCTAGGTTCGGTGAGTAGAGACTGTAGGCAAGGCCCATTTCACGTGCGGGCAGGGACAAATCATGGCAAAGAGCACGCGATGACTTCATTCTATGTCTGGAGCATGAGGCATCAGGGTGTGCTTGTCCTTGAAGGCAACTGTATCTCTCCTGTGTTTGCAGCAACAAATCCCAACGGTGGGAAGAGGGACAATCCTAGGAGAATATATTTTAGGGAAGAGTAAGAAAGACCCACCTGCTTTCCAGGCAGCCTAAGGTTACCCTGGGAGACTAGGATTCTTTCCTCTTTAAGGACCCAGAATGGTAGATTTTGACATAATATTTTAAAATATCCCTATCTCCAGCAGCTTTCCTCTTTAGGGAGCAGACAGCCTGTTTTAGTGTTTCCCAAACAAAGCAGGGAAAGGACCTCAAGTAATCTGAAATCCATCTTATGGTTACAGGGTGCTTTATTTCAGTCTAAGAAGCAAATTTGCACACACGGTCCCATCTGGTTTTCCAATTCCATGAGGCAGGTTTTCTGATCCCCGTTCTACAGATGAGGAAGTCAAGGCCCAGAGAGATTAAAGAACATGCTCCAATTCTCTCAATGATCATATGGCAGAGCAGGGACTAACTCCCAGGTCTGTGTGCGCAGTGCCCTTCTGTGTCCTCTGTTGCCTCTCCTGTCTGGAGCCAGTCTCTCAAACCGAACACCATCTCTAGGGATTGTGAAAATGGCACCTGCCCAGATGAGAATTTCCTTTTACTTCGACTCTGAATTTAACAAGTGAAGACCTTAGTAGGTGTTCCACTGGTGGCCCGGAGTGTGTGTTGAATGCTTTCGAAATCCAGCCCTGCCCCCCCCTTCGTTCCCTCCCCTCACAAACACATACCGAGGCACCGCCACGGACAAGTCATGGTGTCAGGCATCACGGAAGTTACAAAGATAAATGCGAGTTAGTTTCTTCCTCCAGATGCTTTACAATTAATCGCAAATAGGCATGTTACTGCAGACCGTAAGGAAGTCAGTGGAGCCAAGGGCTCCTGCGCTGTACTTACAGGAATCTATAATATCCTTGTCTGTTTGCTATATTCTGTTGCCATCAGTGGCAAGCTCCCTGTGAGCAGGAACACATCTCTAGCCCCTACTGAATTCTCAGTGCCTGGAATAGCACCTAGGACACAGCTGGTGCTCAGGATCTGTTGACTGAACGAATCCATGGGAAATTGATCCTTAATGGGGGTCTCCTAGAAAGTTTCAAGGAGAAGCCAGCATGTGTACCAGGTCTTGATGAAGAGGGAGGTGTTTTAGCAGGCAAGGTAGCTGTGTGTGTTCCAGACAGAGTGTCAAGAGTGTGGGGCCAGACAAGAGTTGCGGCGATGCAAGAAACACTGAGTTGGGCTCAGTGTGCTTAAGGGACAAGTGGGGGAGAAGTGAGGTTGGGCCTATATCACACAGGGCCCAGATGGCAGTTGTTTGCTGGGTTGGCTATGGGAGACCATTCAAGTGGCGACAGTGTGGAGAGGCTGCCCGGACCCGTGGGTTGGCGTGATGGACCTGGTATCGATCAGAGCGGGAGTGACAGGAGAGAGGCTGTTGGGGTATTGAAGGTGGTGGCAAGAGTCCAGGTGAGAGGTGACTTGAACTCAGCAGAAGTTGGGGGAGTAGGAACAGAGGGCACTTCACAACTAGAATGTTCCAGTCTCAGGAAGCAGATGAATGTGGAGGTTGAAGACAGAGGGAAATCGAAGAGGATACTGAGGGGGGCACCTGGGTACCAGGAAGAGAAGTTAGGTGAGACGAGGGGACAACTGTTTGCTTGGGGCATCTCCTGCTTGAGTGCCCATGGGATCACTGGTGAGACTGTCCAGCCAGCTGTCAGAATGTTGGAGAGATGGGTGTGGTCTGATAAGCCCTTCTAAACCTTGGGTCAAAAATAGCCAGTGGAGCTGGGCTGCAGAATTACAGGCTGTAGAACATGGACCTTGGAAGGAGTCTTGTAACTCACTCCTCTTCTGAGGCCCAGAGAGGTTGGGTGACTTGCCCAAGGTCACACAGCCAGTTGGCCCTCCCTAATTCTTATAGGAGGTCAATTAACTTTTAAATGATTCAAAAACTAAAACTGAAAAGTTCCTAAGTTGCATCTCTCTATGTGCAAAGCTAATTAGGGTACTACAGTAATGAAATAAAACAAATGATCTCTGTTGGTGAACTTAGCTGCCACCCAGGTAAGAGAATGACCCTAAAGGAATCAGGTGCAGTATGGGTGGTGGCTTAGATTTTTGTTGTTGTTGTTTTGTTTTGTTTTGTTTTTTGTTTTTGGTATGTTTTTGTCTCCTTGGGTCTCCGGCATTCAGTACCCATAAGAGCCACAGTCACAGGTGATCAACTTGCTTGAGTTCTGAATCCAAAACCTCTCAAACTTCCGGACTCCCAGGAGGTGGAGGAAAGAAAACCAAGCCTTATACTGCGCCTCAAATTCCTTTCTTCCATCTAAATGACACTGTTCCAGCTACAAACTCCAGGACTTTCAAGAAAAGCAAACAAAATCCCAACTGCATGCCAAAGGTCATCCCGCCTGCGGTGAGAATGAATGATTAACTCCTGTGAAAGTGAGTTTTGAGGATTTTTTTTTTTTTTTTTTTAACAGCGTTCAAAGGTACAACTTGAAAATGTCAGCCCAGGGCAAATTCTAAGATAGCTCCTTCCCCCATCCCATGTGCTCCACCCATTCCCTTTCCCTCAAAGACCATGACCTGTGTCCACGTGAGGAATGAACCCTGCCAAGGGCAGAAGGTGTGGGGCATTCCCTCTCCCTTGGCCCCTGAGGCCTCATCCGACTGCAGGGCGGACAGGAAGGGGGAAGCTTCTACCCAAAAGCCCCGGCGGCTTGTCTCCATGCATCTCTCCCGGTCGCTGTACTGCAAAAAATTCACTAGGACAAAGGCACAAAACATGGCTTCCCGGCATCCAGCGGGGTTATCTTGAGGGAACTCGTTTTTCTCTCTGAGCCTCCAGATGCCCATCAACAAAATGGGCTTATGATGCCTATCGACCAAGGGGTTGTTGAGGGGAGGACATAAGATAAAGCAGAAAGCACACAAAAATGCGCTTGGTGAGTGGGAAGCATCCGCACACCTTGGAGTCCTTTCCTTTTCTGGAGCATCGCCCTCCCCCTTAGCCCTCCTTCCCAGGTGCCTCGGGGCTTCTCCTTTTGCCTGTTCTTGTCGTTCAAGACTGTAAGGGTCTGTGGGTCTGGGGAGGCGCTGAGCCCCTGCGGCGCAGGGCTGTACCACCATGCGCTGGGTGGCCTGGTCTCCCGTGCTGCGGTAAGAAAAGAGGAGCCCCCGGGAGCACGCGGTCAGCTCGGTGGGCCAGAAAGGCCTCTCCAGGCGCCAGGTGAAGCGACGGAGACCCCCCCAAAGACGCAGGGCTCTGCGGAGGGGGCGGAGGCGGGTTGGCGGCGGGCGGGCGGGCTCTAGGCCGGCGGCATTGCGGGTGCGCGGGGTCCGCAGGAGAGAAGCCGCGGGCGCCCCCTGCCGCTTTGCAGTCATACAGCACCGAGCGCGGCCGCCGACCTCTCCCCCCAACGCAGGGCCGGGACCTTCCGCCCTCCACCGCCCGCAGGGTGAGGGGTGCAGCCGAGCCCCGCCCCCACTGCTCCTCCTCACTCCTGCAAGAAACCGTGTCCTGCTCACCAAGGCCACAAGTCACGAATGGAAGCCCCTGGACAGAGAGGGTCAAGGGCGGAGAGCTTTCCTGACGTCCCTTGATCCACCGTGGGCACAAAGAACCACCTTTGGGAGGGAGGCGGGAGAGGGGAGGGACAGGCAAGCGGAGAAGGCGGGTCCCAGAGCTGTCAGGATCCCAGCAGCGCAGGAGCGCAGAACCCGGCTGTCTTTGATCCCTGGCCACCAAACGGCTCACACCGTGGATTTCCTGAGAGAGGGGCTGGCGGCTTGCTCACCTGGTCTCTCAGATGTGAAACTACACTGTCACCTGGGCTGGGTGCTCTGCCTATTATTCTAATATCCCTCCGCGCCCCGAAGAGGGCACGTTTTATGTGGAATGCAAGAGTCTGCATTACCGTGAAAGTGTTTTGTTCCTTCACAACGCCACTCTCGCAGGAGCAAAGCTCCCTCCGTCTTTTGTATTTAGTCCTGACAGAAGACGCACAGGTTACAAAGCCTGTGGACAGAAGATGGAAGCTCACAAAAGTCACATGACCAATGAGAGGACATGAATGGTTCTAGACCCAGAGACAAAGAGAATGGGACAGAGACCTGCCAAGAGCCCTACTGTTTATCCCCATACTTGGCAGGAAGGGAGGGTGAAGGCTTGAACCCCTCTCAGATGTGTTTTGTTTAAATGCAAATTGTGTGTGTGTGTGTGTGTGTGTGTGTGAGTGTGTGTGTGTGTGTTACTCACACAGTCCACAGAACACCTGTGTTGGATCCTGGCTGAGCTGGCTGCAGCAAGAACACATCAGCGTTCCCCTAGGTAGGGAGGGGAGGCTGAGATGCGGAACAGGCCCCCCTGACGGGTAAGTGTACTCTCCCGCACCACACTGGGCTATGCACTATGAGAGGGGTCTGGCCCCTCCTGAAGAAAGGCATCCACAGCTCGGAAGCAGCTCTTCCTTCTCTAAAGCCAAGGATGTGATTCCTCAACCCTCTGAAGTGTTACTTCATGGCAGGGAAGAGCCTGGCCTGAGCATCCAAAGACCTGGGTTCGAGTCCAGCCCTGCCAGGAAGTGAAGTCTACGGCAGGGCAAAATCATTCGTTCATCCCTTCCCCTAACTATCCATTTAACAAATGTTCACTGAGCACATGCCAAGCACCAGGCACGGTGCTCAGTGCAAGAGAGGCAGCAGTGATCAAGACGACTGTGCCCAGGGCGCCTGGGTGGCTCAGTGGGCCACCCAGGTGCCCCAGATCCACACTCTTAATCATGATGGGATATCCCAATGCTACCAAACATCTGAGGAGAGCCAATTATGTGGAAGATAAACACCAAAACAACAAACAAACAAAGTAGCAAGTGGAGAGAACTGAGAACATGGGAGAAGAGAAGAATTAAAGTGTATATTTATTATATCTTTACAGGGAGAAGATACTGCATCCAAGAAGAAAGAACCGGGAGAAACAAAAAAGGAGCATTCTGAGGCCAAAATGAAATTCTTGGAAATTAAAAACAGCAGAAATGGGGGCGCCTGGGTGGCTTAGTGGGTTAAGCCGCTGCCTTCGGCTCAGGTCATGATCTCAGAGTCCTGGGATCGAGTCCCGCATCAGGCTCTCTTCCCTTTCTCTCTCTGCCTGCCTCTCCATCTACTTGTGATTTCTCTCTGTCAAATAAATACATAAAATCTTTAAAAAAAAAAAAAAAGATGACTGTGCCCATGAGAAGCTTACATTCTGGTAAGGAACAGGCAACCCACTATGGGGAGAGTAAAGCAGGGTGAGGGCGCAGAGACAAGGGGTGTTATCTGTTTGGTTAGGAAGGAGGGGGCTATGTCTGTGTGCAGGCCAAGGGATTCCTGAACACAGGAACAAACAGGTAGAAGGCCTGGGGCGGGAATGAGCTTGTGTTTGAAACAAGGCAAGGGAGGTAGTGTCCTGTGGCCCAAATGGCATGGAGGTGAGAGGTGGGGGGCAGGGGGGCGAAGTCAGAGAGAGGGGCAGTGGGCAGATCACATGGGCAGAGAGGAGTTTCAGGGTTTGTTTTTTAAGATTTTATTTATTATTTATTTGACAGACAGAGATCACAGGTAAGCAGAGAGGCAGCGGGGGGATGGAGGGGTGGGGAGCGGTGTGTGGAAAGCAGGCTCCCCGCTGAGCAGAGAGCCCGATTTGGGGCTGGTTCCCAAGACCCTGGGATCAGGACCTGAGCCGAAGGCTGAGACTTTAACCCACTGAGCCACCCAGGCGCCCCTCAGGGGTTTTTTTTTCTAAGAGGGATGAGAAGCTTGGAGCAGGGAAATAGGAATTGATTTGCATGTCAAAGAGATGACAATGGGTCTTGTGGGGGAGACTGGGGTGGGGTGGGGTGGGTGGCAAAAGTGAGAATGAGGACGTCCCTGTAGCAATCTAGAGAGGAGGGGGGTGCTTGGCCTGCAGCGGGAGCAGTGTGCAGGGTGTGGGGATGCACACTCAGCCAAGAGGATCCACCAGGGGGGCTGAAGGTGTGGGTGATGGAAGGACAGGCTCCAGGACAAACACGTGGGCTGTGGTCAAAGGAAATGGTTGCACAGTGACTCTCTTTACTGAGTGGGGGCAGGCTGGAGAAGAGACATCAAGAGTTCAGTTGGGGACGTTGTAAATGTGAGCAGGTTGTTTTCTTGTCTCTCTTCTGGCCTCTCCCTTCTCACCTCTACCACAAAAAGTGGTACAGGTCACCAGTGGGTCACCAGGAACTCCTCCGTGGTGATTAGGGCTACTTTCCCTAATTCTCCCACATTCCCACGCCTTTTATTTTTATTTTTTTCTATGAAAATTCTGTTTATTCTTAAAATTATATCATAATTACAATCAATACACAATGCACAAAAATGTCAGGATCAGTCAGCACAATGCAGAGTATTCCATTTTTATTTTATAAACGAATTTTTTAATTATTTTTTTTTCAGTGTAACAGTATTAATTATTTTTGCACCATTCCCATGTCTTTTAAACCCACGAACAGATTCTGAATTCAGAGAAAAGAAGCAGCAGTGCCCTTTTGATTCTCTTTTGGGGAGAGTGAGAGGGAGAAAGGCCCCACAAAAGCAGGTCCCCATGTCCCACAAGGGTCCTGCCCATGCTGATGTCCTAACAACCATGAGAGTGGAACCAAGGTGCAGGATGAGGGGGGCGAGTCAGCCCACAGGGCTCAGATGAGGAAGAGTCATAAATGTCTGACTGGCCAGAGACTGATCTGGATCAATTCCTACGTTGCTTAGGTTGGCACTTGAGAAGTTTCAGGGGCTTCTGAGAGGATGGGGAGCATTTTAGACTTTCAGTTACCAACCAGTGCCAAGTTTATGATCTGAGCCCCACAGTTCAACCTGTCTGAACCCCCACGTAGGTCCACTCTAAATGTAAAGACCTCTACCATCTCTTCAAGTGAGAACATTCTATGATTCCATCGTTTTGAAGGAGAGAGAAAAAAAAAAAAACCAAATGCACGTAGAAGTCCAAGAAGTTTGAGACCGAATGGACAGCTTCTGAAGGGGTTCTGCAAACATTTTCACTCAACATATTTATTGGGCATTTGGTATGTGCCCAGGGTCGTAAAGACATAATCCTGAAAATACACATGAAGTTCCTTTCTCACAGAGGTTTCATTCAGGTGGGAGATGATAGATAAATAGATCACTAGATTGACTGACAGACAGACAGAAGAAAGGAAGAAAGGAAAGACTGTTCAGGTGGTGCTGAGTGCCACGGAGAGAAATAAAGCCAAGCAGGAGGGGGAACATATCAAGACTGGGGTGATAGTAGTTTGTATAAGGAGGTTAGGGAAGGTCTTCAGAGGGAAGAACAAGTGAAGAGTCCCAAGGTGGAGTCATGCTTGGAATGTTCTAGAAGAGCAAGGTGTGACTGGAGGTGGGTGTGAGAAAGGAGAGGAGGAGATAGGTTTAGGTAGCTCGGAGGCTGCAGAAGAACATCTGGGCCTTTGAGTTTTTGGATGAGAGGAATGAGAAGGGATTGGAGGACTGGGAGCAGAGGAGTAACATGATTTGAAAACTGGAGCGGATCCAGATTGTGAATGCTGGGCAGAGAACAGAGAATTCCTGGGGTATCAGATACCACATCAGGATACTTGAAGCTCTAAATGTTCAAACAAAATGTTCCACCAAATGCTCAAACCGAAATCCTCATGAGAAGCCTGTCCCATCGCTGCTGGAAGCTCCAATCAGTAGTGCCCTGCAGGGTTACTGGTTGCCTGCTGTGTGCCGCACACTGGGCATACTGTGGGACAAAAGACAAGCTGTGTGTGTGTGTGTGTGTGTGTGTGTGGACTGGCAAGCGCGCTAGAATCCAAATCTGGGGTCATAATAGCAGATAACATGGGGAGGGGAGTGACAGGAGCCAAACCCCTGCGTGTAGTCTTTGTTGAGAGGAAAAAGGGGGTATTGGTTAACTTTTGACTTCAGCCTACAGAATGAGTCTATGTGTACAAATAGCCTTGGTAACCATTAAAAGGACAGAGAGTTAGCATATGGACCTTACACACTAGTAAGAAGGAAAAAGAAGTAGCAAAAGAAAAAAAAAACCCCCTAAAATATACATTTAAAAAGATGGTGGGGTGAAAGACAGAAGAATCTGGTTTAGAAAATGGGTCACATAGAAAATACAAGAGTAGCAATAAATCCAAATGCATTCATCATCAGAATATATGTAAATGGATGAAACAGAGTCAGAAGACCCCAGTTGTCAGATGGGATTTTTTTTTTTTTTTTAAGAAAATCAGCCATTTATAAGAGACACAAAGAGGTTGAAAGCGAACGGATGGAAATGATATTCTACGGCAAATAAAAGTGGTGGTGTCCTGATAGTAGTATCAGACGAGACCAATTTTTACACAAAATGTTTACCATAGTTAAGGAAAAGTGACCTTACAATGATGAACTCTTCAGGTTAGCGGGAAGATACAAACATTCTAATCCTGTGTGTCCCTAATAATACAGTCTGAAAGTGTATAAGCACACGTTGTCAGCCCTCTAAGGAGAAATACAAAAATCCACACTCATCATGGGAAATTTTAAAACAACTCTCCTGGTAAATGTTGGAAAGTGCAGCCCGAAAGAAACCTGAAATACACACAAACTTTGAGCAGCGCATGGCCTAACGTTCCTCGCACCTTGCATCTAAGCTCGTTCCCCCTTGTATGCAGGGACCAATGCAACAGCACTGGGCGAGAAGCCAGCCTCCATGGGCATCCCAGGATTGGGGCCTTCAAACCACTGTCCTTTTCTTTTAAGACTTTATTTATTTATTTGTTTGAGAGAGACAGAGAGAGAGAGAGCGAGCAAGTGAGCATGAGCACATGTGAGAGTAGGGGGAGGGGCAGAGGGAGAGAGAGCCCACTCCCTGAGTGCAGAGCCTGACTCCCCTGGGCTCTATCTCACAACCCTGAGATCATGGCCAAAATTGAGTCTGACTTATTTTTTTTAAATTATTTTTATTAACATATAATGGAGAATCTGACTTTTAACCCAATCGGCCACCTAGGGGGCCCAAGACATTGTCTTTGACTATAATGTAATCTGTTTATAAATCAGTAATGAAAACATACTAGGAAACCCGATATGTTTGAAAATAATACTTTTTAAAAAACTTCTAAATACCCCACAGGTTAATAAGGAAATCATGGTAGAAATCTGAAAATAAATACAACTAAATGAGATGAAAATGCCATTTACCAAAATCTGTGGAATGCCACTAAAATTGTATTAAAAGAGAATTCATATACTTAGAAAAGAAGAAATACTAAGGAGTTCTGAGCTAAGCATTTAAGAAATGACTTTAAAAAAAGAATACCAGAATAAAGCTGAAGAAGTAGAGGGAAAGATAGGAGCAGAAATTAATGAAAAACATATGAAGATGAAAGAGCAAACAAGAATTATTTCATAAGCCTCATTGAGAGAGGAGTACAAACACACCAGAATTTAAACACAGTATTATGAACAAATTTTTTGCCAGTAAATTTGAACACTTAGATGAAACAGATGAAATCCTGGTAAAATATAAATTAACAAGAAGCTCAAGAAGTAGTCCAAAATCTGAATATCACATATCCCTAAAAGGAAATAAATAGCTTAAATTCTTCCAACAAAGAAAACACAAGGCCCAGTCAGCTTTTTAGGGGAGTTTACCAAACTTCCAAGCAAAGAGATTACTCTAATTTTATTAGAATTGAATAGAAAAAAAAAAAAAAGAGAGAGAGAGTATTTCCTAACTCTGGTGAAAGGCAGAGCAATAAAATTATAGAGAACCACATAGCAGCATACCTTCATGACCTTAAAGAATGAAATTTTTTTACCCAAGATACAAAATGCATTCCATTATAATGGAGAAAGTCACTGAAAATTCACTGACATTAAAAGGGAGAATTTAGACTGGTGCTACTACGTCAGAAAATATGTTGATATTACCTCACTAATTTAAATATATATATCATTATATATATTATATATAATATTTTGTATTTAGAAATATGAAATATATTCAAATACAAATATAAATCTATAATGCATAATATAAATGTTTATATTTATAATATAATAAATATTTATAAATATTATTTATAATATTTATAATATATTTATATTTAACATGTATTTATTATTTAAAATATATGTGTAATTTATGTCATATATTATATATTACATGTTATATGTGGCATATGTGATATATATACATCTTTGTACTTGAGCATATATATGTATATACACATCTTTGAACTTGAGAGTTCACTCTTATGTATATACCCTTACATAAGTAAGTGCATTAGTCAGATACACACAAGAATGTGCAAAAAAAGGTTCAAAACACTAAAACTAGAAACCACCCAGATGCCCAGTTACAGTAATGTAAATATGTACAGTGGCATAAGCTCACTGTGGGACATTCCACAGCAGTGAAAAGAAACACACCACTGCCACCTGCACCCACATGGGACAATCTCAGAAGCACATCGTGTCCAAAAGCCGGTCACCAATCACGAAGACTTTGTACAACAGGATTCCATTTACAAAAAGTTCAAAACATGGGCGCAACTAAAAAGACATTCGGATGCACGCAGGTCCTGTTCTGCTGATTCCAAAATACACTTTTCACATTCCTAGCTCCCTAAAAGGGGGGAGGATGCATCTTACAAGCAGTGGTGTCTTGTGATGACATTTAGCAGCACTTTTTCTTTCTTAGACACGAAACAAAGATGTGCCTCACAATTGTGGGGGGGCTTAGGTTCAATGAAATACAATAGGTAGTTGAACTATAAAGCAAAGCAGCAGAATGACGAACATAAAATCTGGGAGGGAGGGGGCTAGGGGACGGAACAGCACCTAGAATTCTAAAGTACTGGCCAAATGCTATTTTTCAGCTAGATGGTGAATATATTGGTGTCTGTTTTATTGTTCTTCAAATATTTTCAACTCTCACATGTGTATCTTTCACTAAAAAAAGGTGTGTGGGGACAAGGAAGCGGGGCCATGTGGCCAACAGCTCAGCAAGCTGGACAGTGAAGGGGGGAGAGAAGGGGCGACACTTGCAAGAGGAAATGGAGGACACGACAGGCACCGAATGGAAAGCCCGAGACACTGGGCGACATGGCTGCAACGCATGAGAAGCTGAGAGATCCTTCTTCTGGTAAGCAAGAGGGACAAAGGACAAGATCGGTTTGTGGAATTCATGGTGGAATTCTGCCCATGTTTTCCTTTGATGGTTTCTAATCTGTTCATGAAGAATTTACACATGGGATGGGGGTTGTCACCAGGACTGGCTGAGAGGCAATGGCCAGGATGAGTTGGTGTCTAAAATGAGAAGCATGTATGCCACGGTTACTACGTGCCAGGTTACGAAGTGAGGAGCTTCTGGCATCCATTCTTCTGCTTATTCCCCTCCTCAGAGCCCTGAGGTAGCTCCTCTCTCCTCAGGCCCAGATTTGTTGCCCAGGGTTACCATCCCCAAATACCACAGACCGCATGGCTTACACAACAGAACGTTATTTCCTCATGGTTCTGGAGAATGGAAACCCAAGATGAGGGTGTTGGCAGTACTGGCTTCTCCTGAGGCCTCACTCCTCAGCTGGCCGGAGGGCCCTTCCTCCCTGCACCCCTGCCCCCAGGTGCCTCCACCCCTTCTCCACAAGAATGTCAGTCCTGGTGCATTGGGGCCCACCCTCACGGCCTCATTCTAATCTAGTCACCTCTTTAAAGGCCCCATCTCCAAACAGAGTCAGATTCTGAGGTGCTGGCAGTAAGGGCCTCCATGTACAAATTTTGGCAGGAGGAGGGGGAACACAATTCAGCCTCTAACCACACGCATGAAGAAATGGATACGTAGAGAGGGGTGAACAACTTGCCAAGGGCACACAGTTGTGTCAGAGCTGAGATGCAAAGGCAAGCAGGTCAACGACAGGGGCTGACTCCCAACCCGTCCACCTGTGCCCAGATGGGACATGAAAATAAAAGGCCTTCTGGAGAATTTAAAAAATAAATAAATAAACAAACACTGCCTAGAACAGAGGAGTTAATATCAGACTTTCCAGAGCCAGACACTCTGTCCCTGCAAACAGAGTGGAAGGACTCCTCTCTCGTGGGCTCCATTTTAAAGTCTGAGCTTTAAGCACCAAGCCTGTAATTGCTAGCCAATGTGGCCCGTCATTGAGCATCAACTGAAACCCTTCTCCCAAAAGCCAAATTTAAGTTTATGGGCTGAGGAGGGCGCCACCTACTGGGCCCTGAGGGGTATGGGTGGGAAAGTGGCTCTTTCTGTAGGCAGTCCTCTATTGCCCTCTGCTGCCCAGCGGAGGAACACCCAGGAATCCACAGATTCCAGGAATCCCGCTTCCTTCAAAGACCACTGGTGGATAGGGAAAGGTAGGGGCAAGAATCTACCAGAATCTGGTCTGTGGAGGATGCCAGTTCCCTTCCTCTCCATAGACATGCACATATTTCCAATAAATGGTCCAGCCAACTTTCACTTCTTGGCATTTGCGACTATACAGCTATTTTCTAAACTTGCATAGGGCGCCTAGGGAGCTCCCTCCGTTAATAGTATTATTCATTTCAGCTCGGGTCAAGATCTCAGGGTGATGAGACCAAGCCCCATGTTGGGCTCTGGGCTGGGAATGGAGTCTGCTTAAGAATCTCTCCCCCTCTCCCTCTGTCCCATTTCCTCTAAAAACAACAGTAACAAAAGAACCTTGCTTCCGTTGTTTTCATCATTAAAAAAATTAACTGCTACCTTCTCAAAAATGACGTTTCCCAAGGCCCCAGAATATGAGACTTTGAATGCATATACTGATAACATTGGTTTGCTCATTGTTTGATGTTTTCAAAAATTATAAACTTATTGTACATTTGAAAGGATTTTTTTTTCAACATTTAAAAACCATGATTTCCTATGTCCCCAGCATATGGTTACAGTACTTTTGTTAAAAAAAAAAATTAATTTCAAAAGGTCAGTAGTTCATACTTTTTAGAAATTTCAGCGTTCCATACTTGCGAAACATTGTTCTAAGGGATAAAGGACTCCCTTGAGCTGAGAAGCATAACTAAATGTGGGGAGAAAGCAATGACCTGCTCAAGCCCCCAGAGTTCCTGCCCATGTGCTGCACTGGAAGCATGGCCCAGTGGACGACAGTGAGATTCAAAATGGGGGGCTTACTGTCCTTTGGTGCTTCAACTCTCATGTGGGCCCCTTTATGCAGTCCCCAGAATGGGCATTTCAAATTCAAGTGAAAAACAAATAAACAAAATGCAAATCAGATTAGGATACTCTACTGCTCTGGGAGAGGCCAAACGTCAGGACTTGAATAACAGATTCCAGACCAGCTTTGCAATGTCACGTGATCTTATTCCAGCCCCGCCCAGCCTGCCCTTGCCACGCTTCCCTTCCCCTTTCGCTGTTTGCATTTTCATCCTTCCAGAGCTTTCTGCGGCTCTAAATCAATATTCTGTTTGTTTCCTTCAGGGCAACTTGCTACAATTTGTAATAACTGTGTCTGTGTATCTGTCCTTCACTTCTTGTCTCCCTTAGGCGCTGAGCTCCGACAGGTCCGACCTTCGACCGTTTCATTCTTGGTGATACTCCCGGTGCCTGATGAGCACGTATTTATGGTGCAGTGAAGGAAATGAGCAAAGGCAGGTGCGGAGAGGTGACACCAAATCCTTCCACGTAGGTCATTGTTCTGAGTGCATTCCCAAAACACCTGGCTTGGGGCGCAAGACAACGGGAGCCCCTGGCAAACAGAGCTGCACTTTCATCTTTGACCCACACTACTCGTCAAAACCACCTTCTCCCTACTTGCAGGACAGCCCGGAGGCAGACAGAACCACAGGCCCCGAAACACAGTTCAGGAGAACAGGAGGGCAGCGGGCGCACCAAGCCATCAGACGCAGTCATTCAATGAGCGGTGTTGGGACCCATCCAGCCGGAGGCAAACACGGGCTACCAACCAAAGAGTAACACTTTGTGTTGCTCCAGTGTCTTTCTCCTAAGGCGACCCCAGCACGGTCTCCCAGGCTCACAGCCCTGCTCTGACAAAGGCATTTTCACAGCTGCATTTTACAAATGGAACAAGAAGAACCATGGCCAGTGGGCTGGAGACCCACTCCTGGGCCACAGGCTGATGCCTGGCCTTCCAACCGGTCCTGTCACCATTCTCTTCCGTAGACAACCGGAGCCCAAGCAAGGCAGAATCCATTCAGCGCAGTCTGTCATCAGCTCAGAATCAGCAGCTCGGGGAAGCCTGCGGACAGCTGTCCCCAAGGGAGGTAGCTAGTGAGGGCCAAAATCCTGGCTCCACGGAGGCCTGGGTCAGCCATCTTGGGGTACAGTGCTCCCCTCTTTGGTGCTCCTGGATCCTTGTACTCTCCTATGCTGTAGGGTGCCTCTGTCCACGGAGAACGAGGTCAAGCCAGGATCAAGTGTCCAAGGGCCTCCCAGGCAGGGGCAGCTTCAGGGTGGGCTGATCTGGGGGTTCTTCAGAAAGAGGGCCAGCCTCTGGGCGACAGCGTCCAGGTCGCCTGAGTTGGCAGACCGGAGGAGGTTGCTCTTTCGCACGAAATAGTGCTTCAGAAAGTGCTGGCTTACACACTTGTGCAGCTTCCTCACCAGGCGCAGAAAGGCTTTGCTGAAGACCCGCCAGTCCTTCTGGCGTGGGTACTTCTCACAAGTCCAAAAGAGCACTGTCTGGGGAAGGAAGAGGTGCTGTCAGACATGGGTCCGGGCCACAGAGGAGGGTATCCTCAGGAATGTGACCCTGCTCACATGGCCTTGGAAGAAGGGAGAAGGGGGGTCTCACCCAGGGCAAGGAGGCTCCGCCGGGATTTCACAGCCCCCCACCTCAGGTGTGCTCTCGGCCTCATCTGGCCAGTCTCCTGTGCCTGTCATTGTTTCTCTCACCACTGACATTTCCGGTGACCAGCACTCTCGTTAAACCTGCGATCCCCCCCACCCTGGGCAGATGGCTTTGCCTCCTACTTTACAGGGAAAATGGAAACCCTCAGGCTAGCAAACCAGACAGTTCTAGCCATCTCTGCCTTCAGCACCCTCTTCCTCTCTTCTCTGATTGACCGTCCCACCTAGCCGGGTGAACCCCAGGCAGGGCTTGGGGCCCCTCCTTCCAGAAGCTGTGACCGACTTCCCTCTTTCTCATGGGCTCTCAAAACTATCAATTGCACTCCTGGGTATTTACCCCAAAGATACAGATGTCGTGAAAAGAAGGGCCATCTGTACCCCAATGTTCATAGCAGCAATGGCCACGGTCGCCAAACTGTGGAAAGAACCAAGATGCCCTTCAACGGATGAATGGATAAGGAAGATGTGGTCCATATACACTATGGAGTATTATGCCTCCATCAGAAAGGACGAATACCCAACTTTTGTAGCAACATGGACGGGACTGGAAGAGATTATGCTGAGTGAAATAAGTCAAGCAGAGAGAGTCAGTTATCATATGGTTTCACTTATTTGTGGAACATAACAAATAGCATGGAGGACATGGGGAGTTAGAGAGGAGAAGGGAGTTGGGGGAAATTGCAAGGGGAGGTGAACCATGAGAGACTATGGACTCTGAAAAACAATCTGAGGGGTCTGAAGTGGCGGGGGGGGTTGGGAGGTTGGGGTACCAGGTGGTGGGTATTATAGAGTACATGGATTGCATGGAGCACTGGGTGTGGTGAAAAAATAATGAATACTGTTTTTCTGAAAATAAATAAATTAATTTAATTTAAAAAAAAAAAAAAAACAAGGGGCGCCTGGGTGGTTCAGTGGGTTAAGCCTCTGCTTTCAGCTCAGGTCATGATCCCAGGGTCCTGGGATCGAGCCCCACATCCAGCTTCCTGCCCAGCGGGAAGCCTGCTTCTCCCTCTCCCACTCTCCCTCCTTGTGTTCCCTCTCTTGCTGTGTCTCTCTCTGTCAAATACATAAATAAAATCTTAAAAACAAAACAAAACAAAACTATTCTCAGCTCTCCTGTCCCGCCCCCTGTCCCAGGGTCCCAGCTCCCTCCTAACCTCTCATTCCTCTGCTCAAGTGCAGGCTTCTCGAAACAATCCGCTCAATTATCAGTCGTCATTTCCCTCCTCTTATTCCCATCTTAATCCACTGCCATACGGACTCTTCTGCCATCTGGCCTGAGAAGCTGCTGTCTGTGAGGTCCAATGATCTCCATGCTGCTAAGTCCAACAGGTCTTGCCCCGCCCTGGCCCTACCTGACCTTTCAGCGGAATCGGATTCTCCCACTCACAGCCTCCTTCAAATCCTTCTTCACTGGCTTCCGAGCCACGTGCTCCCTGGATTTCTCCAGGCGCCACAGCTATGCCTTGGCATGTTAGCCCCTTGACTGCCTCAGTCTGGAGTTTTGGAGGCTTGATTCCACACCCTCTTTCTCTTGTTCTCTCTTGCTTCCTTCCTCAGTGGCCTGAATCCCCACCAAACACACGGAAGTCACTCTTTCTCCAAGCCCTACTTCTCCTCTGACCTCTTCCTCCCTTGTTATCTCTTGGAAATCTGAAGGTTATCTCCATCAGCCTGTCCCAACTGAACTCATGGCTTTCCCACGTCTCCAGGGCTGCTGTCTAGCCAGTCACGCAAAACACAAGCCGGGGGTCACCCTCCCTCACCAGCATCACCAAGCCCCCCAGTCCTCCGAAGTGGTTCTTCCATCTCCCCCCGTTATGCTCGTCTCCACGGCCGTCCTCCTCTTCCGCCTCCCCCGAGCCTCTGTCCCCATTCTTGTCCCCATCCTGTCACCACCCATGCTGCAGCCAACATGATCTTTTTGAAATAGAAATCCATGATTCTTCTGGTCTGAAAGACTTGCAAGCCTTCTCCTGGCTGGTTAATGAAAAACCACAATTCTTCGGAGGGTTTTGGCTCACAAGGGTGGGGCCCTGCCTTCCTTTCCAGCCTCGGCTGGCCCTCGGCCCCCCTCATGCTCTCCTTCCAGCCCCACTGGCCTCACATCGCTCTCTGCTACCCCGGAGGGACTTCCTGCACATCTGACTTCTTCTGCTTGGAACACACTTCCTTCCCCAATTCGTCCAGGACACTCGTCCATCAGATCAAATGCCCCTACGAGACCATTCGACACTCTCTTCACCACGTACTTCTCAGAATGCCCATGACGGCAGTTGCCATCATCTCTGTTATTTATGTATGCGATCCCCTAGAAGGCTGTAAGCTCTGTGCACAAAGAGGCCAATCAATACCTATTTCATGGCTCTGATGTCACACAGCCCCAGCAGAGGAGCTAGCCCATGGGAGGCAGTCAAAAATGTTTATTGACTAAGGGAAATAATTCATTAATATTATGATCTGGATATTGAACATTTTTTAAAAAGAGCCTCTATGAGAAAGGAAAACAACAGTTGCAACTTCACAGCAAGATCCTGAGTATGTGTGTATTTTTAAAGATTTTATTTATTGGACAGAGAGAGAGAGATCACAAGTAGGCAGAGAGAGAGGAGGAAGCAGGCTCAACGCTGAGCAGAGAGCCCGAGGTGGGGCTTGATCCCAGAACCCTGGGATCATGACCTGAGCCGAAGACAGAGGCTTTAACACTGAGCCACCCAGGCGCCCCCGAGTGTGTTTTGATTTAAATCACATTGTGCAATGTGAATGAGCTGGCGATAAAGTCATGCTATCAAGATAACCTAGAGACCCCTGCTTTAATCCCTCTCGTGGTTAAGCTTTTATCTGCCTAAGCAAACCCAAAGTGGTTAAGCTTCTTAGCATCAAACCCCTGTGCCTTTGAGTGGGGTTTTAGGAAGAAGCAAGCCAATGAAGGATGAGCTCTTCTTCATACCAAGTTGCTTTGGGGGAGAGCTGCTTTGGGGAGGAGGCAAGAACCTCCTTAGACCATGTCAGACTGAGGGTGATGCCGACTCATACTCCCTTCCTGAGGCTGTTTTTCAACCCAGCTCTTCTACTTTTCCCAGACTGCAGTCTTGGCAAGGATCCTGCCCACTCAAGCCATCATCCAGGATGGTGTCTAACAGCACACGGTCACCAGCCACATCCATCCTTATGTCTAAAGGTGAGGACATCCTGGACCGAGGATGGAACACTAGAAGAACAGGCAGCTAGTACTACTTCTGTCTGTCCTGCCATTCTCCATGAGTACCCCCGCCTTCAACTGACCCTTCTTGAGAATGCACGATTCTGCACTCTATCACTGAGTTAGGGAGAACTGAAACAAAGCACATTTAAGAAGTTGCCCTAAAACCCTCTAGTGATGGAGAAGCCACTGGAATCAAAGTATATCCTTGTGTGTAGTACAGTGTTGACAGCAGTCAAGGGATGGGAGGCCCACTGTGGCCCTATTCACTCTTGTCTAAAATGTTCATGTCACTTAATATGTTACCATCCATCTTAACTGTGAGGCAGTGAAGTCAGTGGTTAAGATCTTGAGGTTCCAGATAAGATAGAATGTGGCTTGCTTCTCAGCTCTGACCCTTCCTAGTGTGGCTTGTAGGAAGGCAAGCAAGCAAGAAGCCAAACCTGCCGAATGAACTTGACCATCCTCCGCAAGCACATGCCCTCAAGAACAGGTGGGTGTTTTTAGGGGAATGTGTGTGGGCACATACCGAGAATGTTGAAACTCCAGAGAAAGGCCCCGGGGTGTGCAAATGATATTTTAACTAATTCTTGGGGAGGTCAAAGAGGACAGGATATTAGGAAAGAGGAGAAAGAAAAGCAGAGACTACTGCCTTCATGGGGGAAAAAAGCTGAATATGATGTGAAAGCACTCATTCATTTGCTCAACAAATATTTATTGAGCAACTACTATGTACGCAGCATTGGGAGAGATACTAAAGGTGCAGTAGTAGTTGCTCTTCAAGAGCTTACACTGGAGCTGGAGGAGTTATCCAGGGTCAGAAGATGGTGGTCCCCTGAACAAGAGGGGGCACAAGCGGGAAGGCACCGCACAGGCAGCCTGTGCTCGCCTGTGCAAAAGGTCAGAGAGAAGCTCCCGGACACACACTAGCTAGGCTTAGGCTGTGCTGTCTCTAAGTCCACCTGCCACCCCCCAACCTCAGAGTGCCACACAGCATGTTCCATGAATGGCCTGTTCACCATGTACCGTTGGGAATTTGCAAAAGAGGAGTTCAGGGTGTGATGGAGTGCCCCCCTCCCCAGGGATACCCTGTGATGTCCCAACCCGGGCCAGGGGTCTGCTGCTCTGGGTCTGTTTTCCCCGGTGCTCCCCATGTTGTGTGATGCCACGTGCACCTGGGGGACCACCTGACGGCCTGTCTCCCCCATTGGACTGTTGACTCCAAGGAAGCAGGAACCACTTTCTGTGTTTGCTCACCTGGGACCTCCACGAGAGCGCACAGAACAGGTGTCTGGCCCACAGTAACCCCAATAAACATTTGCTGAACGAGTGATTAAAGGCAGTCATGAATGTGTATGACTGGGTTTGGGGAAGGAGGCAAGTGCTGCAGAGGAAGGGGAAATCCCTGCTTGAGGATCTGGAACCCAGAAGTTCAGGTCCGCAGCCATGACCCCATGGCAATCACCACTTCCTGGTGTCCCCCCACCCCCATGTGGCCGTGGCCTCACGAGGCTGAAGTGGAGACCCAGGGAGTCTTAAAGCCCCGAGTCAAGCCATTTGCAAGCTGTTCCCAGACTGTTGGCTTCTCAGGGGCAGGGGCCATACCATGTAAACAGCGCTGAACCTCAGCATGTTTTCTGGCACACAGTGGGCACTCGTGTTGGTTTGGCGACGGAAGTAAGTGGAGGGGAGAGACAGAGAAGAAAAAGAGGAGCCGACCAAAAGGAAGGAAAGAGAGCAAGAGGGCCAAGGAAAAGAGGAGGCCATTCGGCTTGGGCAGGGCTGTGGTGGGCACAGATGGCCCGGGGGTCGCGGTCTCACCAGGCAACAGTACATGCGATGGCCAATCGGGACACCAGCGCCCCCTCTCGAATCTGACGCATACACACCCCCCCAGCGGGAGTGGCTCTGGCCCGCGCGTGGGGCCCCCGGAGAGGATGCACCCACACCTGGGGTGTGCCCACTCACCTGCAAATGGTGGGATGTGATGACCGGCCTCCTTCCTGGACACCAGACGTCCTCCTTCATCTGCCTCAGGGCCCGGAGACACTTCCTGCGGCAGCCCCCGTCCTCGTCCAGCTGCTCCAGCAGCACCTGCTCGGCCTGCAGGAAACTCAGCTGCCAGTGATAATGGGAACAGGCCAACAAGGCAAACCCAAAGGACTGGGAAAAGAGAAAAACACCAGGAAAATGAGGAGGGGGAGGAGGCTTGCCATCTCTGAAGCTATCCACTACTCTGGGGCGGGGTGGCGGGGGGAACCTGCCACTAAGCAGGCAGAACCTCCCACTTGGGGACGTGGAGGCAGGCTCAGGGCAAACCACTTCCTTGTGCACAGGGAATGGGAGAGGCTGTGTCCACGTTCCCACAGGCACTGGTTCTCCAAGCCGAGCCTGCACCTGGAGAGCTTGTTAAGGCCCAGACGGCCCGGCCCTGCCCATGGATAGGAGCAGGGCTCAGGAATCTGCATTGCTAACAGGCTCTCAGGGGCCGCTGTGGACTGTCGGGCCCCCACCTGGAGCACCACTGCTCGAGGGAAAGCTCATTTTTCCCTTCCAGTGCTGGCTGGCAGTTAGTGATGCTGCGGATGGATAAGCTGTGAGTGCCTCTGCTTTGGGGAGCTGGGCCCTCCGCTCCCCAATACCTTGATGCACTCCACTCTCTGTCGGGAAGGCCAGCGCCTCAGACAGGGAGGCCACCGAGCTTTCGCAGACCAGGCAGTAGGGATCTCCACAGCAGGGACCAGCTCTAGCTCCACCTGCCCTGTGGCTGTTTCCACGGCAACCCAAACTGCAGAGTGGTGTGTTAGCATGCTGACCTTACCTGTTGGGAAATGACAAAGAGGCAATGAGAAGAGAAAGCCCGGCTCCCTGCAAACGTTCAAAGGAGGAACTGGGGAGCAGAGGCAGCGAGCAGCTCCCTGTGCCTGGGCAGCTGGGCACAGGTTGGTAGCACTCCAAAGCTGGGGTATTTATGGCTAAACCAGACAATTAAGTGAATATGGATAGAAACGTTGCTAGCAAATCTCGTGGTGGGTGACTGTTGCTTCTTCCTTTCTCCCCGCCCCCAAGGCTGTTACGGCTCCTTTTCTTTGAAAGTAGTAAGATTCTTTTCAGAAGGCTCAACTGAAGAAAAGAGACACAGAAGACAAAGGAAAGAAGGACTATTTGCTAGTAAAAATGAAATCCAGCCATTCTTGTATGTCCCCTCCATTGTGCCCAGATGTCCTGACCTTGTTGGGGACAGCATTCCACCCGACTCATCCATCTGCCCCTGGTGGGGTTCTGCTTAACCCGTTCGTTCCCTACCCGACTCCCAGTCTCTCAGACAGCATCGTTTCCACCATCCATCAAGCTAGTCTGGCCTCCAATACATTGGTCACCCCAAGCCCTTATAATTATAAAATGCTTCAAAGTGTGTCATCGCCATTGGTTGAAAGGATCGAAGGAGTAGGAAGAAGCTCCCACTACCTCTTCAAACCAGGCAATGAGAGGAAGAGAAAAACCAATGCATCTGGGAGCATTTTCCAGCTCCTGTACTAGAATTCATTGCTGATCTGTCCCCCCTTCTTTCAAAAGATGCACAGTATTTTTTTCGTTTGTCTTCACTAAAGATGAGGATAAGCTGTCTCGGTCAGGATCTATTATTTTTCTCCTGTTTGCTCAGAGAATAAAATGGAAGCTCACTCATTAATCGTGCTACGCTATTCAAAAGGAAAACACTCTTCTCCTTGGGCTGGCATGTGATGAAGAGGTTATTGTCTGCATCTCATCAGAGCTGCCCAGACAGGAACAGGACGACGTCTGGCACCCTGGCATTATTTACTGAAAGCATCTCATCAACCTGGCCCATTTGCAAGGTCTCATTTGCACTTTTACTATTACCACTGTTTCAAAGTGAAGAGGTCAGCACATGCTGGAACCAGCCTGCCCCGTCCACACCTCACTTCTGCCCTGGCTCTGCTTGCGTGGTGCGTGACCTCCTGCATGTCAGCTCATCTCTCTAAACCTCAGTGTTCTCGTCTGTAAAACAGGCAGAAAAATAACTCTGACTCTCCAGGGTTGCTATGCCATGACCAAAGCATCCTATACATGGTAAGAATCCATTCAACATGGGTTAATTCCATCACAGAAACTTTCAGATCAGTTCCGTCCAGACAAGTAAAAGCACATTGAAATCCTTTTCTTTCTACACATGTGGAATTGCGTCCTGTTTAGCACTTTGGTTTTCCCTTCATTATCCAGCATATGGATCTTTCACAACTCAGTGTGTACAACATGTACCCCATTCTTAAAGGCAGGACAGTGGACGAAAGGCAGAGATAGTACAATTTATTTTGTCCATCTCCCTTTGTTTCTGACATTATTTCTAGTTCCTTTCTATTACAGAGCCTATGGAAGTAGACACCCTTGTGTCTGTTTCCTTCTCATCTGTAGGAATCTATTTCTAGAACTGGAATTGTTGAACTGTCAAGTCAAGCACATTATAAAAATAAAAACAGACTCATCACCCTTAAGAAGTAGGCACCGATTTACACTTCCAAGAACAATGCATGGAAAGGCCTTTTGTACCACAGTCACCCTTGCTCTGAGCATGATCCCACATTTCACCTCTGTCCATTTAATGCACACTGCTTGAAACATACATTAGGTGGAGCCTTTTTCCCTGTTTTGTTTGTCTGTTTCTTTGTTTAAGATTTTATTGAGAGAGCGAGAGAGAGAGAAAAGTATGAGTTGGGGACAGAGGTGGAGGGAGAGGGAGAAACAGAGTCCCTGCGGAGCAGAGAGCCCGATGCAGGGCTTGATCCCAGGACCCCGAGATCATGACCTGAGCCAATAGCAGATGCTTAACTGACTGAGCCCCCCAGGTGCCCCCTTTTCCCACTTTTTTATTAACTACTACTTGTTTATATTCTTTTTCTGTGAGTCTTTTTTTGGGGGGGGGGTCATGATTTCTATTGCTCTACTTGTATGTTTTCTTATTGGTTTACAAATACTCTTTTATAACTAAGGAAATTCACCACTTTTCCCAGTGTGAAATACACTTTTTTTATTCTGTGGGAACAAAATGTGTGTGTGTGCATGTGTGCACACATGCCCACATGGTAGCATACAGTTTAAGATCTGCGGACTGTCAAATTTAATCAGTTCTTCACGGCCTCTCATTTTTGTGTTTTGACACAAGTCAGTGGTTTCTGAATGTGGCATCTTAAGACACTGGGGGACTGCAGTCAGTTGTAGGGTGAGATAGAAGTGTGCTAGAAACAATGATCTGTGGCTTGCAATTTGCTTTTTATAAAGCATACCCAAGGTTTTAAATTCACATCCAGGGAAGGGTGTGCAAGCCAAAGGTCATTGTATGTCTGCCGGGGCAGTGATCCACGGAAATCCCAGCATCCGACTCTTGGGTGTCAAAGCAGAAAAAAGAGCTAATTCACATTTCGGGGAGTGAACAGATGTAAGGAGCACATGGTTATTGTCTCCGTTTAGGGCACGAGTTTCAGGTAACACTTAAGCACAGGTTTTTTGTTTTTTAATTTTTTTAAAGATTTTGTTTATTTTATAGTGAGAGCGAGAGTGTGAGACAGCATGAGTGTGAGGGGCAGAGAGAGATGGAGAGAGAGAGACTCCCAAGCAGACTCCATGCTGAGTGTGGAGCCTGATGCAGGGCACAATTCCAGGACTCCGGGACTGTGACCCGAGCTAAAACCAAGAGTCAGACGCTCAACGGACTGTGTCACCCAGGCGTCCCTAAGCAGAGGTTTTATAAAGCTAAAAGGAAATGCCAGAAACTGCCCTTTGTCCTGTTCTTGATCAGCTCACCTGAAAGATGACAGGTTCCAATCGCATTTTCTACCAGCTTCCGGAACACCTGGAGGACCTTGGCGGGCACAATATCGCCCTCAATGTTCACATCCGCCTCATGCCACTGCCACAGGCTCTTCATAAACTGCTCCACCTCTAGCCACTGCTGCAGGCCCTCTGGGTCCTGCAAGGGGCAGGACAGCCTCGTGCCCTGCAGCGTGTAGTAACGCCAGCGTTGCTCCCTGGCCTCCCTGTACCCGGCCAGGCCCTTCACTGGGATGGTGACCAGGAACTGGCTGGGGGCCAAAACCTGGGGTCAAGAAAAGAGACAGGAGTGTGAGTTCACGGACTTCAGCGGTAACAGCAATCTCCGGGGCACCAACCTGTCGAACTGGGGAGCTCAACGAACCACTCAACGCTTGGCAATGTGCTGAGACAGACAGAGGGCTGCACCTGCCCACTGCAGGAGGGTTCCATCTTTGTCCTGCCACTAACCACGGTATCAGGCAGATGAGTTAATTCACCGAGTCCTTGGTGTAAGGAATCTGCAAGGAAAAGAGTGCCCCTGACCTGGAACTCTAAGAAGTACCCAAGGGGGAGAAGAGAAAGCAGGGAAAGGAAACAGTATACACTGAGCTCTGCACATACTAAGCACTGCAAGCCCAGGCATTAGACGAGGTGATCTTCCCAGTTCCACGATGAGGTGGGCTTTGTTAACATTTCCCAGATGAGGAATTTAAGGCTCAGAGAGGCTCTGACATCTCCCTGGGGACACACAGCCAGTTAAGTGGGAGAGCCAGAATGTAAGCATAAGCCCTCTGACGGCTTGTTCAGGGCTTGTCATCTATGTTGGGCTGGCTCTCAGTCAGGGAGGAATGACCTGGGCTGGCTTAAAGGTCTGGTAATGGGAAGGGTTGGAAGGAAGCAAAAGGATTCTGCAAAACGTCTCCCTATCTTTTTGCCCGTACTGATGGCCCATGGCCAGTATTAATGATTGGTCCTTACAAAACCACAGGTGAATGCAAGGCAATTTCTGAGACCATGTGAGCTATTGAGATGATTCTAAGTTTCATAAAACTTAGAATAAAGCAAACAATCAGAATCTACCTATTCCATTTCTACAGGTATCAGTGAAGTAGAGGTCGGGGTCAAAGTGGTCAGGCCCAACAGTCCAAAGGGTCAAACAGATTGCCCAGAAGTGTGGTACCCCCAGAAGGAGCCTGACCTCTGGCCACAACACGTGGCAGCCTACTCCACACCGCACCTCTTCCCATCAGTCAGCTGTGCACTTCAAGGGCCTCCTCCTTCTTGTAGAAAGTTCTGACCATAGTATTTGGTTAATCTTTGCTCAGGGCCCTGTCATCGGCCAGTTCATGGGTGAACACCAAACTCTGCCTCGTTCTCAGACAACAACAGTGTGATGCTTTAGATAACGGATCCATGTGACTTCTGGTGCCCACAGAAAGGTGATGGGATTTCAAAAGGGAACACATCGAAACTCTGGCATACTTTGAACCCCCCTTCACGGGAATTCGAGAACACCACTATT
Organism: Mustela putorius furo; assembly: GCF_011764305.1. Lineage (NCBI taxonomy): Eukaryota > Metazoa > Chordata > Mammalia > Carnivora > Mustelidae > Mustela > Mustela putorius. The sequence goes on from NW_025421424.1 coordinate 5,704,852, forward strand.
GTGTTAATAGTCACATAAATGATGCTTAATTAATACTCGCCACATTTGTTCCAAGATAAAATAAAATCAATTTCATATGCTCCACTCCAACTATTTTTGAAATTTAATATGCAGGACACGATGTATATAAATGCAAGATCCATTTTAACCTATGAATTCTAAGTGAGACCACAGAAGGAAATTTCCTCCGATATAATTCTAGGGAAAGTGTTGTTGTGGGGTGCCTGGGTGGCTCGGTTGGTTGAGCATCTGCCTTCAGCTCAGGTCATGATCCCCGGGGTCCTGGGGTCAAGTCCTGCATCAGGCTCCCTGCTCAGCAAATCCCCCTGTTCATACACTCTCTCTCAAATAAATAAAATAAAATCTTAAAAAAAAAAAAAGTGGTGTTGTGTTTCTACTCCTAGTCACTGGTCTCTAATGATCTACTGCAGGTTGGAAGGGCGACAGAAGTGGGCAAATGATGTTATGTTGGGATCCAATCTAGTATTAGAATTTTTATCCTGGGGTAAATTTCCCCAAATCTCTACTCTGTCCCCAAATACACAGGTCCCAGATCCTTGTGCCTGACAACCTTGGAATGTTCTGGACCCGCAAGGGTCTTCAGTTCAGGCCCTATTTCTTTTATTCATTCATTCATTCATTCATTCACTGAAGCTGAGTGTCTGCATGGGCCACACACCATGTTGGGTGTTAGTAATGGAGCGATCACTAAACATGATCTTTACGATCAAGGAGCTTATCGTCTTGTGTGAGAGATAGGGCATGAATACACATAATTTAATACACGCAAAAGGGGTTCTTAGGAGCCATAAAGAAAAACCAAGATAAAGCAGCACAGGGACTGAAAAGGACTCAGAAGCCCACTTCCCTCATCTCTGAAAGGCAATGAGCCATGTCTGTTCCTCGAGGCTGTTTGCAAGTGTGAGGGAGGCCATTTCTGAGAGAATGGTTCGGTGCTGCCGGAAGGCTGCCTTCACACATGGGCCCTGGTGGCTTAGAGTCCTGTCTGCAGCGGGGACAGAAGTTGTGAGGCCACCCCTGCAGTTTCTAAGGTCTGCCTCCTCCCCCACCTCTGCAACCCAGACTCTTAACTTTCAACCCTTTTCTCACAGGTGCCTCCAGTTCCTCTCCCCAGGCCCCCTCTATTGGGCAGGCACTGCCTACAAGGATGTGCGCTTAACTAAATTTCAGCTGTTACAGCCCAGTGTGTTTGGAGTCCGAAGCCCCGGGCTGAGTTCTGGCTGTAGTGCCTAACAGGACATCAGGCCATCTGACTTCTCAGAGCCTCAGAAGGGGGACTCACAAGACACAGCAACTCTGGAGTCTGTGTGTAAGTGGCAAATACTAAAAGGACCTGCAGAACACAAAGGATCACTGGTACCCTCAGCTGGGTGACACCTGCTGCACCGAGACCTGCCCACCCGTGCACCTGACTCCCTGGGTGGTGCTTAGAGAGTAAGTGAGACCTGCTTACCTTGATGTTCCCATTATACGTGTCAGAGTAAGGGACAGCCTGGAATCGAAGGTCTTGGTGGCTGATTTCGGCGGTCAGGTGGTGGACGACCCTCTGCACCTCCTCCACAATCTGGGAGACCTGCTGGCGCCTCTCATGCACCTGGATGGGAAGGGATGAGCACAGCAGTCGCTCCGGGGGCAGGGCCCGGACACTGGCATGAGGATGTGACATACAGGCCCAGCGGTGGGCGACCATAGCAGCACAGGCAAGCAAACCTACGCGCCCAAGAACCCCAGGGGACATGCACCTAGGCGTGGTGGCACTTGCTGATGCTCAGTGCTCTCCTCTGAAATAGAAGCAGTCATCAGCATTGACCAAGTGCCTGTGTGCAGTGGGTGCTGGGGCACAGCAGTGAACGAGAGAAGAGCAAAGAAGACAGACAAGTCCTCATACATACAGGATATATGTACATATGTGTATATATACACACGCATACACACACACATACGTAGTATCTAATATTGGGAATGATAAATCCCATGAGGCAAATAAAATAGGATAAGGGACTAGAGAGTAAAAGGGCTGCTCATTTAGATCAGGTGGCCACAGAAGGCTTCTCTGAGGAGGCGCCGGCGGATCCCCTAAGCAGGAGCGTGCCTGGAAGGCTCAAGGGCCGGCAAGGGGGCCCCTGTGGTTGGAGCCTGGAAAAGGGAAAGGAGCGTGACAGGAGATGAATGCGAAAAGGCTGGCGTGGCCAGCCCATCCTGCGGGGCTTTGTGTGCCGTGCTGAGGCTCTACCATGGGGGTAAGAGTGGTTGCTGTCCAGGCTGGTGAAATGAAAGGTTCAATGTGTGTAATCACAGCACAGACGCTTTCTAGCCTTCTGTTGTCCATAAATGGTGACTCTCTTGGCCCTGGTACTCTTGCTACCAGACCTGCCAGAAAAGGCACACATTTATATTCCCTCAGATTCACACTGCAAGTTCCCAAGAACAGGAATTACCATCAGAAAGTTGAGTACTCATGCTACAAACCCTCACAGGTACTCAAGGTCTAGGGAAATAGGTGCTTGTGGGGAATACACGGCACTTTTAGTAAACTCCAGGGAATTAGGAAGATCCAAATGAAGAAGAAATGGGAAGAGCCCATTTGTGTTTTCTGGAATGGAGGGGGGGGGTTCCATTCTGTTGCTCGTGCTGGTGCCCTGACGTGGTGGTGGTGGGGGGGGAAGAGGCGGCTGACCGGGGCCAGGAACTGACAGGAAGCAGTATCTGATATATCTAAATGCAATGTCATGGCTGTTTCTATGTATTCTCCAGTCATTTAAGACACCCATTAATTAGTCAAGGAAAATGTCTAAGTCTAGGAGATTTCTAGCTATTTTTCTAAATGAACTCATCAGCTGGTCCAGTCATCTGAGACCTCATACCTCTCACCAATAAACCCAACAACCATATATGGACACAGTACACAAAAGTGCTCATGTACACATGCTCTATGTCACGTGTATAAAGTGTGTCACATATATAAATTAGTTCATTAATAAACATTTATTTAGCACCTCTGTGTGCCAGGCACTCTGTGACATTCAGGGGCACAACAAAGAGTGACACAGAAATTGCCATGGTCTGCAGTAGTGGGTAAGACAGGTATCGGGTCTGAATAAGCATGGGGCCCACGATAGGGAATTACCAGAAGGGTACTCCTGGGTTCAACAGGGCAGGTGGCTTCATCTGAAGCCCAAGACCTGCTTTAAAGATTCCTATCCCCACACAGGGGACCATCTTTGAAAAACTAGTACTTTCCAGATGCCTAGGAGTAACAAGAAACATAAGACAAGGCTCCTGATCTTAAGGAGCTTAAATCTCCCTGGAAATACATGATATACATAAAATAGTCTTTTCAAAACCCCATATTTTGACCTAAGGGTCAAAGGTCTTGACCTTGCCTGACCTTAGGGATGATGATCATATCTATGTGTTTTTTTAAAAAATATCTTATTTATTTATTCGACAGACAGAGATCACAAGTAGGCTGAGAGGCAGGCAGAGAGAGAGGAGGAAACAGGCTCCCCTCTGAGCGAAGAGCCTGATGTGGGACTCGATCCCAGGACCCCGAGACCATGACCCGAGCCAGAGGCAGAGGCTTTAACCCACTGAGCCACCCAGGTGCCCCCATGCAGATTTTTAATACCATCTTTTTGCCATCAGCACCCACCACTGCTCTTATATGTCTACCCACTACATTCATCACAGGGTGGGGGGCACCTTTCTTAAGCATTTGTAAACTATCAAGATCCTGCATCTTCTAGAGTGTCCAATGGAAGAGGAAAGGCAGTCAGGGAGGGGGCAGATCCTTTGCCATGCCAAACATAAAGGGGAATGCTTTTAGTAGCCCATTTTAAAGGGTCCCCTGCAGGGCCAGACTCTTCTGTGTGTTGTGATTCAACTCCATTTGATCATAAAATGCCAGATGCTGTGTATATGTGCCTGTATGACAGAACAAGACAAGGAAACTGGAAATTAAAGTCACAGCCATCTGGTGCTGGGCAGAGGTTTATATGGGATGCTATGGGTATACAGAAAAGGGAAATTTCATCTAGTCTGGAAGCTAGGGGTCCTTCCTGGAGGCACAGCATGGGGGGGGGGGGTTATATCTTGAAAGATTAGTAAGAGTTAGCGAGAAAGAGAAGAGTGTGAGGGTTGTTCTAGAAAGAGCAAATGGCAGGCATCTAGTACGAGGAGCATAGGGGAGATAGCAATGGTTTCCATTTTGCCAGAGAAAAGAGTGCCTTGGAGGAGGATGGTGAAGTGGGAGAATAAGCAGCAAGAGGTCTTGAAAATCAAGGAAGAAGTTGTTCAAGAACAAAGTCAATAGTAAGTGGCCCGATGAATAGGGCCCCCAAAAATGTCCACAGTGTTTGGCAACTAGAACAGGATTGATGTGCCCAGGGAAGGGGCGGGCACTGAAGCCAGACTGCGGTGGCTAAAGGGTAAGTGGGAGGCGAGCAAGGGAACACAGAGGTCAGCAACTCCTCCAGGAAGTGGGGCCAGGGAAGGGGAAAAACCAAATAGGGACACCAACAGGTTTTTTCAAAATGACACACAGGTTTTAACATGTTTAAATGCTGAGAGAAAGGGGCCGGCAAGGAAGGAAGACTCAGCAGGGAGCAAAACCACTGAGTCAGGGTTTCCCAGCCAGAGCATCTTGCAAGTCCAGAAACCTGGTAAGCAATTCACCTTGGCACGTCACAAGGAAAGAGACAGGCATAAACACACATAAAAGGGTAGGCGTGCAGGAATCTGAGAGATTTCCTGTCTGAGGACTGTTTTCTTTACAGAGCAGGAGCCAAGGCAATGTGCTATGTGTGAGGTGGAGAGGGGAACACAGGGGACTGCAGACTGACAGACTTTGATGTGGAAATCACATCTCTGAGGAATGGGCGCTGTTCAGGCACCTATGTGAAGACTGCCAGGCACTCCCGACTCAGTTATGGGGGGGGGGGGTCCATGGGGCTATGGCATATCGGGGATTCAGCTGTGAGATGGTCTCCATGGCTCAGCCCTCCAAAGGTAACAACGGAGGTGCTAAGGCGAGGGCTTCATGGGCAAGATCTGGAAAAGGATAAAGGACCAAGGGAAGGTTTCTATGGTGGGCCACGTCTTCTAGCTGGGGAAAGAGAATGGACAAAGCCATTTAGTAGATGATGGAACACTGGACAAGTTCAGGGGCTCCAAGTCTGATCAAGAATAGCAGGAGAAAGTCATACAAGGCTAACTAGATAGAACCCCATAGTCAGAGTGGTTGGGAAATAGTCTTCCCAAATACCTAATTCCTTAGATTGTGTTGAGGACTAAGGCTCAGCCACAAATCCTCCAAGTCCACTGATGGGAGTTCATAGAACTCAAATGTCAGCAACACAGTGGTTAACTCTGTATGGGCAAGTATATTTTATTTCCCGAGTTGATAAACTAATGAAAGATTCATCACCATATCGACACTGTCAAATAATTTTTTTTTTTTTTTTTTTTTTTTTTTTTAGAGAGATTAAGCAGGAGAAGAGAGGCGGAGGGAGAGAACCTGAAGCAGGCTCTAAACTCAGCACAGGACCCAATGCAGGGCTTGATCTCAGGACCCTGAGATCATGACCTGAGCCAAAATCAAGAGTTAGATGCTTACCCCTCCGAGCCACCCAGGCACCCTGACACTGTCAAATAATTTTTAACTGATTTAAGCTTGAGAGACAAAGAGTGTGTGTGTGTGTGTGTGCGCGTGCACATACACACACAATGAGTGGTCTACTGGACAAAGTTCTCCACTGTGAATCTCTTCCTACAAATTCTGCCCTCACTGGATGGTAGAATTTTCTTACTGGGAAGAATGAGGCAGTTCACACACTCCCTGGAAGACACCTATATTCCCTCATTCATTATACATCTTTATGACCTGTTTTGATTTCTGAAAGTCAAAATCAGAGTAGGTTCTAGAGCCTAGAGCCACAAACTCTGGTTTTGATTTCCTTCTTCCATTACTGCTGCCGCCATTTTGACTTGGGATCTTAGAACTGGAAGAGACCTCAGAAATCACCTTGTCTGGTGTCAACATATAGGAGTCCACAGTGATGGGTGGCTCTCCTGATGTCACATTGGCAGTTGGCAGCAGGACTGGCCCTAAGCCCAGGGTCCCTCACTGCTCTTTCTGTCCCTCTGTGCCTTACCTCCGAGTGGACGGTCCCAGAGTCATACCTACCTTTAGCCTCTTCCTGAACCTAACCACGCCCTCCATTTGAACTGAAGTCAAGTCTCATGAAGTAACAGATCCAAAGTCTCCATTTCTTTGGGCATCACTGACTGTTCTGACACCCACAGGCACCCCAGGGCAGCACAGTAGGGTCCTGAGTGTGGGGCTCCACCAGGACTGGGGGGAAGAGCCCTGCTTCTGACAGGCCTCCCTCCCCCACTCTCCCACCCAGTGCTCAAGCCCCCCAAGTCAGGCAGCAGCCTGTTCCCTGCAGGAGGTGATGGGTCGCGACCCCTGCCCCAACCCGCTCCACTTCCTACCCTAGGTTCTGCACCTCTACGGACCACACCCTTCAGCAGCCCCAGAGGGACTTAGGCTGAAGGCTTCCCAGGCTCCATCCCACAGACCATTTGTCACTCTCTTGGTGTCACTCACAACCCAGACACCCCAGGCAGTTTCCCTGACTCCTCCGGAGCACAGCCTCATTAGGTGGAGCAAGAAGATTCCATTTCAGGGTGTGGAAAAGCAAGGAATGGGGCCCGAGGCGGCTCTACGGGGACTGATCTTGAGGGAAGAAGGACGTGCCACCACAGAGACCTGTCACCGGCCAGAGCCCAGAAGCCCTTTCAAGTGGGTCCAACTTCAGGGAGATACCAGGTGCAGCCTGGTATATATACCCATCACCAGACCCATTCCACAGCGCAGCTGGGAAACCCACGGTCATTTCAGAAGAAGGAATCAAGGCACGTGCAGTTCAAACATGATGTCAGTGCAGGCCTGAGTTTCACTCGCCTCCCCCAGGGATTAGTTCAGTGAAAAAAGGTGTGCTTTTCTTTTTAAAAGGCTGCATTTGTGGGTGGGACGGAGCATGAGCAGAAATGAAGTGGGTGACATTAGCCGGGCCCATGACGCAGACGCGGTTACCCTCTCTCAGCCTCCCCTCCATCCCAATGACCCCAGAAAGTTACACCACACCTGTTAGCCAGCAGATTCGGGAACTCGAATGAAGCAGAGTTTCCGTAAGAAGAGTCATGAGAGGCCCCCTTGAAGGATGCCCTGCGGTTTCTGTGTACCTGCCCCCACACACGTACACACCCCCAGCCCGGTGTCTGGCTCACTGTTGCCCCACACATCGTCTGCTACTATTAATAGCTCGAGTGTGGAACAATTTACTATTTCAAATATAAATGAGTGAGAATTCAAGGTTATTGCCTATCATAACAGCATTCTGACTCATTGCATTCCAACACGCTTTCTTGAGACAGGCAGAGGGGCAACACTAAGCAGCATGCCAGGAATGTCACACAGGTCTGGCTACGTGAGCATGTGGCCTGTGTCACTGTCACCCACTGTGAGTGCTCCTGGGGATAAAAGGCTGAGAACTTCCTGCCAGACATTTTAATTCTGGAGCTGCATTAAATCCAATAAACAGGATCTTTAAAGACAAAAACAAAAAAGCAGGACGAGCACCATCTCTGTCATCCTGGGTTAATGACAGAAAAGTCTAGCACATATACTAAAACTGGAAGAAAAGTCTGAAAGGATGAAGAAGGAAGGTGCTATCTCCGGATGAAATGAGGCCCTGAACCATCATATCCCCGTTTTCTCAGACCCATTCTTCCCCGAGCGACATGTAGGGGCCCTACAGGTTCCATACATTGTGCAAAAACCAGACCAACACCAGCACCACAGAGCAGGGACGGGAGGCCCTCCCGTGTATGAGACCCTCCCTGAGAGCTAGCTCCCTGGAGCTGCCCCATAATACTGGAAGGTGGCGACTAGGATTATCCCCATTTTACAGAGGACGAAATGCCAAGTTCAGAGTGTCTAGGAATTTGCGCTGGGTCCCGCCTGAGACAGTTTAATTCTCGGAACGGTGATCCACGCTGTGCACTGTCACACCTGGCAGACCACATTCGTAACCACTGCACTGCTCAGCCTCCCCAGGGACAAGCTGCAGGGCCTGAAACCCACACTGACTGCTTGAATGGAGCTCCCTCAGCCAGAAAGGCCTCTCCGTTACTCCTCCACTTAAAACCCAGTGCGTGCTCTCAGGCTTAGTCTCCACTCCTCTCGCTGGGCCACGCCTCCCCGCTGAGAGCCAACACTCCTTGGTTCTACTCCAGCACCCTGTAGAAATCTCGGTGTAGCCCTGTGGTCAGCCATGTACTGTACCAAGCACTTCCCTGTCTGCACAAGAACAGCCTCCTTTTACCCTTGGAGTTCTGTGCGAAATCTGCAGGCAGGAGAGGGCCATCCTTAAAGATATTCCAGACACACTTTACCTCTCAGTTCACATACCACATCCTGGACCTGGGTTTAGGGCACGGTGTTTTGCACACAGCAGGTGCTCAGTGTGTGTTTGTGGAGATACAGAGGGATTTAACAGAGAAAATATGGCTTTGGAGTAAAACAGAATTTTCTTACTGATACCTCAACACTCTCACTATCTAGCTGTGTCACCTTGGACAAGTTTTTGGAGGTATGTGCACGTGTCACCTAGTGGATGATAGGTCCAATGAGATACTGCCTGGGCCTCAACCTGCCAGCACCTTTTACACTATTCTTGTATTATCTTCACTGAATTCTAAAGCTATTCTGACCACATATGTGTGAAGATACTGTGTGAACATCAAGGGGAATGAAGATACCCGAGACACTACCGCCCCCTCCAGAAACTCATAAACAGTAAAAGGAGATAATATTTAAGTGTCCACCCAAGAGAGTAACAGGAAAGGTGTCAAGAGTCAATATACAACCGATTGCCAAATAAATATTGTCAGTAATAATTACGACGAGTTCACAGGGAAACCAAAACATTCTGTGCTAGGGTGTCAAGGAAATCTTTCAAGATAAGGCTGGCTCTGAGTGGAGTCTGAAGGATGAATATGAGCCAGAGAAATGGAAATGGAGGGGAGAGAGGATGTCTCCCCTGGCAAAGGAGAGAGGGGAAGCTCGGGCTTAGACCTTCTCAGGGCACAGTATCTGTGGACAGGATTAACAGACTGACCACCTTCGGGGACAGAAGGGGGATACACCTGAGAAGGAGCGCTGAGGGGGGCGCAGGAATGCCACAGCCCCCCGCCCCCCCAAGAAGCCTCAAGCACATGCTCTGTTGAACTGACACTCAGCCCCAGCCCACAGTTACTAGGCAAGAAACTGGGACCTGTGGTTGCCAGATAGCCTGATGTTTTCCTTTTTCTGGAGAAGATGGAAATCTCAGTTTCTATGCAAAATCCTGCTATTATGAAATGTTTGTAACAAATATGAAAAAAATTTAACAACACTCTGCGGGCCAAAGAAATCCTGTGCGCAGGCTGGAATCAATGTATAGAGCACTGTTGAGAATTTCTGCTATTGGAGATGCTGGGAAACAGCGTGGAAAGATACAGTGTTACTACTTGGATGCCAGGCTAAAAACACTTGGACTTTTTCCAGAAAACAGAGGACCATGGGAAAATGCCAGCACCCCTTCCACTTAAAAGAGTCCCCAAAGGGAAAACAATGGGAAGTTACTTTGTTGGGTGTAATTTTTATCATCCCACGTTTCTCCTATTCATCTAAGTAGTTTGCCTAAGAAATCAACTTTACTTATCACTGTGATAATGAACTCCGCTTTGTTTACTTGTGAAGGCATGTCTGTAATTTAGACCAGTCCCTAATCTTAGTTTAAATGCTTTAGCTTTAGTGGTGGCTCTGTGCCTTAAAAACTTCATCAGTAAATGGAAAGGCTGAATTAAGTCAGATAATATTTAAGGTGCCTTCCAGTTCTAACAGTCTAAGAGTCTAGAAGAATGTCAATTAACTCTTAAAGGGTCTGTACTAAAAATATGCTATACATTTTTAAATACAGCAGTTTTATAGTTTCTAAAAGGTGTTCTTAATTTCATTTACTCATTTTTAATGACCCTATTATTTCAATGACCCCTCAGAGAAGAAAGCTGAGGCTCAGGCTGGTTCGGGGCCTTGCTCATGACTCTGCCCAGTTCAGCTACAGAGCTGGAGTCCAACCCACGTTCTAACTTTCTGTTCCACACTCTGCACCCAATGGCTTCTGGCACTAGAACCTCAGAGAGAGGACGGAAATGATGTAAGCCCTAAACACTCTTATGGGTGATGGTCTTGGGTTCCTGAGGACCACTTCATGGATCTTTGAAAGCAGCCTGACTTCCCTTCTTAATTCAGGTTGGTGGGACAGAAGGGGTGGGGGTGGGGGCGGGGGGCATGGGAGAAACCCGCACCTGTCCTTACCTTAGCCAGGAGGCAGTCTTCCAAGTCTCCTGCAGTCGGGGATTTCATGGCTTCTTGTTCAGTCCTCAGTGGAGCAGCAACATCTTGGTTTTTCCGTTAGTGGAGGACAACACTTGCAGGTTGGTTTCCCAAGAATGTTAGTCTCAGTGCTAAGTTTCTTTGAGAAGGTGTACATGGACCAGAGGCTGGCCTTCCCAGGTCTTCCCTCCAGCTCTCACTTCCACACTGGGAGCATCTCTCTGTCATCTTTTGGGAATATATATATATATATATTTTTTAAAGAAAAGGAATTTAAAAAGAAGAGCTGATGAAATTGAAACTGAATTTGAGTCCAACCTAATTTGACTCGATTTAGCTCTACTGACGGATGCTTTGACCGAAGGGCAATTTCCCAAGTTGTATTTCCCACTCAAATACTTAAAAGCTTCATTCAAGATAAAGCTCTGTAGTTGGCTTCTTCCCCGCCTTTTAAGGTTCTTGTCCCAACACGAGATGCACCTTGAAGCCCAGTATCTTATAACTCCTTGTTCTTATGCTGTTGACAGTAAATATTCCTTGCTCTCCAATCCAGAAAATCCCCCAGACTGATTTACCTTCTTTACAATAAACAAATAGGGAACTGCCAAACTACCAGCCAGGCACTCGCCATTGGCCTACAAACAAGTGATTAGGTCTCATCAATCAGATCCAGGCACAATAATTTGCAGGAGGAAAACACACACACACACAGACACAGACACACACACACACACACACACGCATACACACGCACACAGGCACACAGGCACAGATAGAGAGAGGCACACACACCCAGGAACAGCAGGACAGGAATCCTTCAGCTCACCTGCTGACCTTTAAATATAATCTCCCTCTTCCCACTTGAAAGCTGGCAGTAAAAATAAAGTCAGTGTAAACAGGCCCCTTGAGAGTCAAGGAAACACTCTTGTCTGCTTTTGCCAGCAAAACCATGTTGGAAAACAGCTCAGGCAGTAAGTTCCCAGTCTGACTGGCTGGGGCCAGTTTTATTAAAGAAAAAAAAAAAAAAATTTCACAATGGCCTGATCTCCCTGAAGCTGGTAAACATCGGAGAATGCTGTCGGATGATCTAAAGAAATTGCGGCACTTCCGGGAGCCCTGCTCACTTCTAAGCACTGTTCCGAGCAAAGGTCTTTTCCAAACCCACCTCTGAGAGCTCAGCCTAGGTGCCTCAGACACTTCGCTTTTGGTAGCCACTATATTTGCATATCTCCACGCTGTGCCCCGGGTTGAAAGCCACACCAGAGCTCCCTGCTCCACCCACCTCATTAATCCCAGCCTTCACACCTGCTGCTATAGATCCCTTCTGTGACATACTGCAGTCAGTTGAAATCGTCTATGTAAATATTGTGAAGCTCCCCTCCTCAAAACTGCCTTGATTTTCCATCTCCTTCTCTTTGTAACCCAGTCTCCTTCATTTGATAGCAGATGCTCCCGAATATTTCAGAATCTTCCTCTCTAGGCTTATCACTGGTCAGTCATTCCAAACTCCGGTTTTTCACAAACGGAACACAGAGCCTGCCTCTTGGAATTTCCTGCAATCCAGAATCCTCTCTCCACCTCATTTTCAGCTTCACCAAAGTCCTGCTGGTCGTCCCCTCCACCCCCACCCCGCGCTCTGGGGTTTTGTCCTTTACTGCCGCTTCACTGTAATCATTAACTCGAGATTCCCGGTCCTCTGGGGGGGCTTTCCTACAGCTCTCAGCTTCCCCCCAGACACCTGTCATCAGATACACAAACTTGCATCATTCTGTGCCTGGGGCCCTCCCTCCTCCATGGCCCCAGCCCTGCCACTGATGGGAATGCTGAAACTGCGATTCTTCTCTCGCTAGGGCTCAGTGGTGCTTCCGGGGTGTGAACAGGGAAACCCACCGGCAGGCCACCTGTAGATCCTGGGAGAAGGAAGAAGTCTGTGCTCAGGCTGGCTCACGGCATTTTAATTTTACCTGGATGCCATACCTGGCAATCAGAAGGTTATATAAACCCAACCAGTTCTCTACTCCCTGATTGAGTTCCTCATGGGCAAAGTTTCCAACAGGAGGACAGTCCCACAGTGGAGGCCCTCTGACAGATTGGCGAAGAAGACCTTTCTTTGTAGATAGAGATCTCTGGCTAAATGGCTTTTGGATTAGCAAATATTTATTGAGCAACAGGCTGCCGAAGGCACTATGTTGGGCCACAGAGCGGGATTCAGTCAACTCAGATTCTCCTCCTTTCTGGGGAAATAAATATTCTCATTTCTCATGACTCATACCAAATGCCAGTACGAACCTGTAAACCAGCTTTGGCTCCATTTCTGTTGTGAGGACTGAGAAATTATTTTTTAAAGTCAGTTTAGTGAGGTATTCAAAACCCTAAACGAACAATATGAAAGTCCTAGGAAGATAATGTCAGCCCTGATTCACCAACAGAAGTGTTTACTCTTGACTTACAATGGCTACAGTTTTCATTCCAAGGTGAAGGGTTGGCTTGATCCAAATCAACCTTAAATACACAAATATGTTAAAGTTCACCAAATATGTTAAATACACAAATATGTTAAAGTTCACAAATATGTTAAAGTTAACACAAATATGTTAAAGTTTACAAACTCTGACATATTTTTCAAAAATTTCCTTTAATCCTAGGGTGACTCAAAGCTAACAGATCCAAGAACCCAACAGAGAAAACTGTCCATGCCACGAGGAAGCCCCCAGCAGTGAAGGCAGTGATCCCGTCTGTTCTGGATCCGCACCGCGGTCCAGTGCCTAACACATGATTGATCCTCAGTAGTGATGAAAATATGATTGCATTATACATGAAAGTGACCTCATATATAAGATATTTGGAGATGCATGAGATCACTTTATAAATTATATGTTTAATTTCATATATGCACCTGTGACCTTTTAAATTACTATCATCTTTTATAGAGGCCTATTATAAAAGAATTTAGCATAGTATCTTGCACATGATAGGATCTCAATAAATATCTGTTTCCATACTCCATTCTCCTCCCAGGAAGGGGATGTGAGTAACCATCCTGGTCTTATCTCAGGGGTAAGATCTTTCACTGTATTGGTCTTCAGATTCCCATCGAAAAGCTAGTCTCCTTTCCGGCATACCAGAAATGGCAACTGAGATAGTTTGAGCTTGATCTTTGTCTAATCTAAGTTCAGAGGCCGATGGTCCCAACTCAAATGCCTACGTGGGTGGGGAAGGTAATAAAATAATCAGGATAGAGTAGAACAATGGAAAGGGGTGGGGCTGATGGCGGATGCGAGAATATATTCCCTATCTAGGGAGGTAGGGAGGATGGTCTAGGGGGTTGTGTGTGTGTGTGTGTGTGTGTGTACTGAAACAACACTGTACTAACAAATACTGGACAATACAAAACCCACCTCTGCACTTTGTACTCCTGAAATACTAATATCATTGCAGTCCTCTGGAAAATCATGGACATCTTCCCTGGCCCTTTCGTAGGCAAAGCTCTCTGCTTGGGTACTCTCCTACTCTCCCCTATCTCCTTCCCCCTTCACTAGGCCAACTCATATACAGACCTTCTCTGATTCTCCAGGCTGAGTAGGGGACTCTATGTCAGTGCTCCTAGACCACTTGCTGGTTTACTTGTATCTATCACCAGTTGTACTGTGTACCCTTTCCTCATTCTTCAGTCTCATCCTACCTAGAGGCAGAAGATAAAGTGAGAAAAGTAAAAGGTAAATAATGAGTGAATGCTCATTCATTCAATTTGGGAGGACCATTAATCATAGTAGAAAGGGAATCAGATAAGGTCACTTTAAAAAAAAAAAAAGAGTTTAGGGACGCCTGGGTGGCTCAGTGGGTTAAGCCGCTGCCTTCCGCTCAGGTCATGATCTTAGGTTCCTGGGATCGAGCCCCGCATCGGGCTCTCTGCTCAGCAGGGAGCCTGCTTCCTCCTCTCTCTGCCTGCTTCTCTGCCTACTTGTGATCTCTGTCTGCCCAATGAATAAATAAAATATTTTATTAATAAATAAATAAATAAATATTATTTGTCCAAGAGAGGGACAGAGACAAAGATAGAGCACAAGCAGGGGTTGCAGCAGGCAGAAGGAGAAGCAGACTCCCTGCTGAGCAAGGAGGCTGAAATGGGACTCGAGGCTGGGATTCTGACCTGAGCTGCAGGAAGCCACTTAACTGATTGTGCCACCCATACCTCCCCAGATAATGTCCCTTTTAAATGCTGACTTCGACTCAGAAAGAGCAGGGCAAAAGGACAAGATATGAAAGAAGTCACTATTCGAGCTCCCTTTGGCAGCACACATAACTAAAGAAGCCACTATTCATAACCTAAAACTGTCCGGATGGCTGAAAAAGTGTTCAATAATTAGAAGATGCCATGTGGATCTTGGAATCCAAACACCCATGTGTCTTCGGACAAGTAATGAGTCCATCTGGCCATGTCAATAAAAAGTACATTATTTCTTAGCTGCAAGTGTTATCCTAATACATCCAGAAAGAGAAGTCCTCCAACATCAGCCTGAAGGGAGAAAACATGTTTACTTAACACCCATGACTCTACCACTTGTATCAAAAGAAATATGATCAAAAAGAAATGTGATCAAAAGAAATCATTAGTGCTATCAACCCCAGCTTTCTGTGCAGCAAAGACAACCTATTTTCGTTACAGAATGGCATATATATTAAACGGTCCCCGCTTGGGCCAGGGGAGAGGAAAGAAGGCTATCTAGAAATGTTTCCATCTCTCTGTGTGTCCATCCATCTATATTTCTGTGCACTGGAATGTCATTCTAGATTTTCCTCATTCAAAGGAATGATTTTCCTCATTCAAAGGGCCCATGCTGAAAGGCAACCCAGAAATGTATTTTTAACAGATACCAGTTGTTGATGTAATAAAACTCCTGCTATGCCTTACATGACAATTTATTTTCAAATAAAATCGTAAAACATGTTTCCATTTTCCTATTATCCTGCCTGGGAAGCAGAGTGGTATTTTCATCTGAAACTTTTCCTTAAGTCAGGGTATAGCTTCCTTCCCTCTGCGCTGAGTTATGTGAGTCTGGCCTATTTTTCTGTTGACAGCACAATGGACACACTGCGAGGAAGAGTCTCTAAGGAAGAAGACATTTAGTTTTGTTAACCAGTTATACCGTGAACTTAACTGATAACTTTACTGATCCGCCCCGCTCAGTTTCCATCATGTCTGAGCCAGGAGGTGGCAGGACAAAGGTAGGACAGGAGGGCTCAGTCACTGCTAGTTCTCAGGCACACAGGGGACTGCCTTGTCCCTCATCCACCCTCTACTGCTCATGACACATGACAAATATTTCTGGCTTGGGTTTTTTGGGTTTTTAAAATTTTTTTAGTTAAAAGATACAGATAGAAGATACAGACATGGAGATCAATGGAACAAAATAGAAACTCCAGAAATAGACTTATACAAATACAACATTTGATCTTTGACAAAGTGTAAAAACACAGGTCAGTGGAGGAAAGATGTTCTTTTCAACGAATGGGTATTGGAGCAATAAGTTATCTTTAAGGAAAGAAAGAAACCTTAGTATAAAATTCACACCTTGCATAAAGATTAACTCAAAATAGATCATAGGTCTAAATGAAAAACATAAAACATTAAAGGTTTTAGAAGAAACACAGGATAAATCCTTGTGATTGGGGTTAGGCAAAGAGGTCTTAGGAATAACACCAAACAGATGATCCATTTAAAAAAAAAAAAAAAAAGAACAACAACAACAATAAAAAAAAAACCAACAACTGATAAACTGGACTTCATCAAACTTAAAAACTTTTGTTCTTCCAAAGATACTGTTATGAGAATGAAGAGACAAGCTAAGGACTAGGAGAAATATATCTGAAAACTGCATACTCCATAATGGACTTGTATCCAGAATATACAAAGGATTCTCAAACTCAAGAGCAAGAAACAAATAGCACAATTAAAATATGGGGGGGGGGCGTGCCTGGGTGGCTCAGTGGGTTAAGCCTTTGCCTTCAGCTCAGGTCATGATCTCGGGGTGCTGGGATCAAGTCCCGCATCCGGCTCTCTGCTGGGCAGGGAGCCTGCTTCCTCCTCTCTCTCTCTCTCTGCCTGCCTCTCTGCTTACTTGTGATCTCTCTCTGTCAAAAAAATAAAATCTTTAAAAAAAAATATGGGGAAAGAACTGAAATAGACATTTCACCAAAGAGGATATAAGAATGGCAAATAAGCACATGAAAAGATAATCAAAATCATTGACCATTAGAAGAATACAAATTAAAAACACAATAAGATACCATTTCTTACATACTTTTGAATGGCTAAAATCTGACAATACCAAGTGCTGACACGTATACAGGGCAACTAGAACACAATACAGTTCTGCTCAGAATGTGAAATTGTACAGCTACTCTGGAAAATGGCATGGTGATTTCTCAAAAAGTTAAATATAAATTTAGCCCCAGCAATCCCACAGTGAGGTTTATAGCTGGGGGAAATGAAAACTTGGATTATATGAAAACCTGTATGCAAACATTTGCAGCAGCTTTATTTGTGATAGTCAAAAGCTGGATATCCCCCCAAAGTTCCTCAACAGGTAAATGGATAAATAAACTGGAACTTGCCCACCAAACTACTGTGCAACAACAAAAAGCAACAAACTACTGATAAACAGAACATGAGTGACTGAAATATACCATGCTGAGTGAAAGAACCCAGTGTCAAAATGTTATATACTGTATGATTCCATTTATTTGACATTCTGCAAAATTCTCAAAAAAAAAATCAAGCTATAATGATGGAGGACAGATCAGTGGTTGTCAGGGTGTTTGGGGTGAGGTGAGGATGTGACTACAAGCAGATAGCTGAGGGAACTTTTGGGCTGGTGGAACTGTTCTGTATCCCAATTTGGGTGGAGTTTTCTTGAATCAAATATATGTTAAAATTCATAGAAATTTTCACCAAAAAAGTATTACATTGATAATTTTTAAAATACAGAAACCCAACCATATTGATCATAATGGAAATAAAATCAACTTACCAGATTCCTCATAATATGTTCTGTTATTTTATTGAAAATATATAAATATTCTGTAAAGTAACCAAATAGTGCCTTTCTTTAAAAAGACTTTTTTTTTTTTTAGAGCAGTTTTAGGTTCACAGAAAAATTGAGAGAAGGTGCAGAAATTTCCTATAGATCCCTCCCCACTCCCCTCACATTCACCCCCATCACCAACATCTGCCACCAGAGTAGAGATTTGGGCAGCTGATGAACGTCATTATCACCCAAAGTCCATAGTTTATATTATGTTTCACTCTTGGTATTGTATCTTCAGTGTTGTTAGATTTGATTTGCTCATTTAAAAATTTTTTTAATTGTTGAGCTAGGGTTTGCAATATACACTTACAACTAATCCAAGTCTACCTTCAAATAACACTATACCACTTTATGGGTGGTATGAATACCTTATAACAACAAAATTATCCTAATTCCTTCCTCCCATCCCATCTCTCCCTGGTATCATTGCTATCATTTATTTTACTTGTATATAAGGACACATAAATAATACATACACATAGAATATACATAAGCATACATAATTGAATACATTGGTTTTTTTTAAAGATTTTTAAAATTTATTTATTAAAAAGAAACAGATAGTATGAGCAGGAGAAAGGAGAGAGAAGGAAGAAGCAGACTCCTGGTTGAGCAGGGAGCCTGACATGAGGCTCATTCCCAGGACCCTGGGATCATGACCTGAGCCTAAGGCAGACACTTAACCGACAGGGCCACCCAGATGCCCCAATTGAATACATTGTTGTTATTATTTTGAACAAACTGTTTTCTGTTAGCTCAGTTAAGAATAAAATAATAAAATTTTTAACAAATGCTGTTAAAATATCTATACTACCCAAAGCAATTTACACATTTAATGCTATCCCTACCAAAATACCAACAGCATCTTTCACAGAACTAGAACAAACAATTTTAAAATTTGTATGCAACCACAAAAGACCCTCAATTGCCAAAACAATCTTAAAAAGCAAAGCAAAGAAAAGCTGAAAACATCATAATTCTGGACTTTAAATTACATCACAAAGCTGTAGTAATCAAAACAGTAGGGTGATGGCACAAAGATAGACACATAGATCAAAAGAACGGAATAGGAAACCCAGAAATGAACCCACAATTATATAGTCAATTGATCTTTGACAAAGCAGGAAAGAATATCTAATGGATAAAAGACACTCTCTTCAATAAATGGTGTTGGGAAAATTGGACAGAAATATGTAAAAGAATGAAAATGGACCATTCTCTTCCACCATACATAAAGACAAACTCAAAATGGATTAAAGACCTAAATGTAAGACCCAAAACCATAAAAGTTCTTGAAGAAAACACAGGCAGTAATTTCTCTGACATTAGCCATAGCAACTTTTTTCTAGATAGGTCTCCTGAGGAAAAGGAAACAAAAACAAACTACTGGGACTACATCAAAATAAAAAGCTTCTTCAACGTGAAGGAAACAATCAATAACACTAAAAGGCAACCCTTGGAATGGGAGGAGATATTTACAAGTGACATATCTGGAAAGGATTGGTATCCAAAATATATAAAGAACTTGTAAAATCCAACACCCCAAAACAAATAATCCACTTAAAATAAGGGCAGAGGACATAAACAGACAGGTCTCTAAAGAAGATAGACTGATGGCCAACAGACACACAAAAAGATGTTCACCATCACTTACCACAGCGAAATGCTCATTACAATGAGATATCACTTCACGCCTGTCAGAATAGATAAAACCACAACACAAGGAACAACAGGTGTTAGTGAGGGTGTGGAGAAAGGGGAGCCCTCTGAGACTGTTGGTGGGAATGCAAACTGGTGTAGCCACTCTGGAAAACAGTATGGAGGATCCTCAAAACGTTAAAAATAGAACTACCCTACAACCCAACAAATACACTACTAGGTATTTACTCGAAGAATACAAAAATACTGATTCAGAGGGATATATGTACCCCCCATGTATATAACAGCATTATTTACAATAGCTAAATTATGGAAATAGCCCCAGTATCCATCAATTGACATATGGATAAAGATATGTGCTATATCTATCTGTATCTATATCTGTCTGTCTATATCACAATGGAATATTATTCAGCCACTAAAAAGAATCAAATCTTATCATTTGCAACAAGATGGATGGAGCTAGAGAGTATTATGTTAGTAAAATAAGTCAGTCAGAGAAAAACAAATACCATATGATTTTACTCATATGTGGAATTTAAGAAACAAAACAACTGATCATAGGGAGGAAAAAAAGAGACAAACCGAGAAACATACTCTTTTTTTTTTTTTTTAAGATTTTATTTATTTATCAGAGAGAGTGGGAGAGAGCGAGCACAGGCAGACAGAATGGCAGGCAGAGGCAGAAGCAGGCTCCCTGCTGAGCAAGGAGCCCGATGTGGGACTCGATCCCAGGACGCTGGGATCATGACCTGAGCCGAAGGCAGCTACTTAACCAACTGAGCCACCCAGGCGTAACTATAGAGAATACACTGATGGTTCCCAGAGGAGAAGGGAGGGGCATTGTTGAAATAGGTGATGGGGATTAAGTAGTGCACTTGTGATGAGCACTGGGTAAAGTATGAAAGTGCTGAATCACTAAATTGTACACCTAAAACTAATATTACACTGTATGTTAGGTAACTGAAATTTAAATAAAAATTTAGAGAAAAAAAAGTTGTTCATTTTATAATCTTCAGTGCTTTTTTTTTTCTGTATGTAAATCCAAGCTTCTGACCTATGTTATTTTCCTTCTCTGAAGAACTTCTTTTAATGTTTCTTTCCAGGCAAGTCTACCTGGCAACATAATCTCTCAATTTTTGTCTGAGAAAGTCTTCCTTTCTCCCTCACCTTTGTTTTTTGGATTTGTGCGTGTGTGTTTCTTCTTTCTTTCTTTCTTTCTTTTTTTATGTTAGTTACGATACAGTACATCATTAGTTTTTGATGTAGTGTTCCATCATCCATTGTTTGCATATAACACACGGTACTCCATGCAATACATGCCCTACTTAATACCCATCACTAGGCTCACCCATCCTCTCACCCCCCTCCCTCCTAAAACCCTCAGTTTGTTTCCTGGAGTCCATAGTCTCTCATGGTTCCTCTCCCACTCTGATTTCTCCCTCTTCATTTTTCCCTTCCTTCTCCTAATGTCCTCCATGCTATTCCTTATGTTCTACAAATAAGTGAAACAATATGATAATTGATTTTCTCTGTTTGACTTATGTCACTCAGCATAATTTCTGCCACTCCCATCCACGTTGATGCAGAAGTTGGGTATTCCTCCTTTCTGATGGGTGAATAATATTCCACTGTGTATATGGACAACATCTTCTTTATCCATTGATATGGTTGAAGGGCATTTGGGCTCTTTCCACAGTTTGGTGACTGTGGCCATTCCTGCTATGAATACTGGGGTACAAATGGCCCTTCTTTTTGCTACATCTGTATCTTTGGGGTAAATACCCACTAGTGCAATTGATTGGTTATAGGGTAGCTCTATTTTTAATTTTGGGGGGAATCTCTGCACTGTTTTCCGAAGTGACTGTATTAGCTTGCATTCCCACCAACAGTGTAAGAGGGTTTCCCTTTTTCTACAACTTCTCCAATGGTGGTTGTTTCTTGCCTTGTCAAATTTTGCCATTCTAACTGGTGTAAGGTGGTAGCTCAATGTGGTTTTTTATTTTAGAGATTTTATTTATTTATTTGATAGAGAGAGACAGCAATAGAAGGAACGCAAGCAGGGTAAGCTGGAGAGGGAGAAGCAGGCTCCCCACTGAGCAGGGAGCCAGATGTGGAGCTTGATCCCAGGATGCCGGGATTGTGAGCCAAGTCAAAGGCAGATGCATAACAACTGAACCACTCAGGTGCCCCTCAATGTAGTTTTGACTTGAATTTCCCTGATGGATAATGATGATGGACATTTTTTATGTGTCTGTTAGCCATTTGTATGTCTTCTTTGGAGAAGTGTCTGTTCATGTCTTCTTCCCATTTTTTGGCTTGATTAATTGTTTTTTTGGGTGTTGAGTTTAAGAAGCTCTTTATAGATCTTGGATATCAGCCATTTGTCTATAGTGTCATTTACAAATATATTCTCCCATTCCTTGAGTTACCTCTTTGATTCATTGACTGTTTCCTTTGCTATGTAGAAGATTTTTATCTTGATGAAGTCCCAAAACTTCATTTTTTATTTTCTTTCCCTTATCTTTGGAGATGTGTCTTGAAAGAAGTTGCTGTGGCTGATGTTGAAGAGGTAACTGCCTATGTTCTCCTCTAGGATTTTGATAGATTCCTGTCACATGTTGAGGTCTTTCATCCATTTTGAGTTTATCTTTGTGTGTGGTGTAAGAAAATGGTCTAGTTTCATTCTTTTGTATATAGCTGTCCAATTTTCCCAGCACCATTTATTGAAGAGACTGTCTTTTTTCCATTGGATATTTTTTCCTGCTTCGTCGAAGATTAGTTGGCCAGAGTTGAGAGCCCATATCTGCGCTTTCTATTCTGTTCCATTGTTCTATGTGTCTGTTTTTGTGCCAGTACTATACTGTCTTGGTGATCACAGCTTTGTAGTAAAGCTTGAAATCAGGCAAAGCAATGCCCTCAGCTTTTTCTTTTTCAACATCTCCTTGTAATTAGGGGTCTTTTCTGGTTCCATACAAATTTTAGAATTGTTTGTTCCAGCCCTTTAAAAAATGCCATTCATATTTTCATCCAGATGGCATAGAAAGTATAGGTTGCTCTGGGCAGCACAGACATTTTAACAATGTTTATTCTTCTGATCCATGAGCATGGAATGTTTTTCCATCTTTTTGCATCTTCTTCAACTTCTTTCATGAGTGTTTTATAGTTCCTAGAGTACAGATCCTTACCTTTTTGGTTAAATTTATTTCAAGGTATCTTATGATTTTTGTGGGTTTTGGTGCTATTGTAAATGGAACTGATTCTCTAATTTCTCTTTCTATTCTCTAATTTCTCTTTCTCTACATTGCTAGTAAATAAAAAGCAACTGGTTTCTGTGCATTGATTTTGTATCCTGCCACATTACTAAATTGCTGTATGAATTCTAATAATTTGGGAGTGGAGTCTTTTGGGTTTTCCACAGAGTATCATGTCATCTGTGAAAAGAGAGAGCTTGACTACTTTTCCGATTTGAATACCTTTTATTTCTTTTTGTTGTCTGATTGCTATTCTCCTTCACTTTTGAAGGACAATTTCACAGGGTACAGAATACTATATTGGTGGTTTTTATTCTTTCAACACTTTCAATATTTCACTCCACCTGCTTTTTGTTTGCATCATTTTGGAAAAGTGAGAGATAATTCTTACCTTTATTCTTTATAGATAGGTGTTTTCTCCCTTCTTCCAAAAAATTTCCAAAGATTTTTTCATTTTTTAAATTTTCTGTAATTTGAATATGACATGGCTAGATTTAGTTTTTGTTTTGTTTTGTTTTATTTTTGTTGTTTTGTTTGACTCATTTGGCACTAAGTGGACTCAGTGTTCTCTGAGCTTCTTGGATCTGTGGTGTGGTATATGCCATTTGATTGGGGACATTCTCAGTCATTATTGTTTCAAATATTTCTTCTTCTTATTTCACTGTTTCTTCCTGTGTTCTCATTACATGTATGTTACACTCTTCGTGGTTGTCCCACAGTCCTTAGATGTTTTATTCTGCTCTTTACAATCTTTGTCCTCTTTGCTTTTCAGTTTTGGAGATTTCTATTGAGATAGTCTGCAGTTCACCGATTCTTTCCTCAGTGCATCCGGTCATGAGCACATCAAAAGCATTCTTCATTTCTCTTCCAGTGGTTTTTATCTCCAGCATTTCCTTTTGGTTCTTTCTTAGGATTTCCATCTCTCTGCCTACAATGCTTATCTGTTCTTATATGTGGTCTACTTTACCCATGAGAGCCCTTCACATATTAAGCATCACTGTTTTAAATTTCCTATCTGATACTTTCAATATTCCTGTAATGTCTGATTCTGATTGTGACTTTTGTCTTTTCATGTGCTTGTAATTTTTCGTGATAGCTGGACATTCTGGATCAAAGGAACTGCTGTAAATAGGCCTTTAGTAAGGTGGTGCTGAGGTCCAAGGGGAGGGGAAGCCTTCTCCAGTTCTATGATTACGTTGCAGACTCTCAGTGAGCCTATGCCTCTAGACTGTGACCTTCATTAGTTTCTTAGTTTTTTCTTCCCCTCCTGAAGTGGGACAGGATGGTTAGAGTGGGCAGGAGTTGGCTATTTTGTTTTTTCCTACAGAGGGCTAAAGCTTATTGGAGTTGGGTCTTTCCCTTCTTCCAGGTTAATTCTTGGTAATACCCCAGCAGTATAGGCTTTGGTTAATGAGTTTCTGCTAAAGGCAGGCCTTGATAAAAAGAACAGATTGTTCTGGTGTATTTAAAAATGGTTCCTTTTCCCTTCCCTGCAGGAAGCATGAGGACTTTTTTCCTGGTAATTACTGTAAGGATCTGGTAGTGATCCTAAAGGTAAATCTCACAAAATTGTGGGGGCCCCTCATGACTGGGTCACTGGAGTTTTTATCTCAGAGTTGTCTGCACTGAGCCTCCAACAGTGTGTCAACCATAGTTCAGGTTTTCCTGTCCTGCTGCTGGTTCCCAGGGAGGTTTCTTTCTCCACATTTCTGCTCTGGGAAGCTGGGACTCTCTGTATTCACCTGTCTGTCTCTTCAGTTTGGAGGGAACTGGTCTGCCTTGTGGCATCTTCTCTCTTATAAATCCAAGAAGAGTAGTTGATGTTTTGGGTATGTTCAGCATTTTACTTGTAGTAAATGACTAACATTTACTAACATTTAGTAAGGACTCCCAAGCTACTTACATGTGGAATCAGAGATCAGACATCCAGTAGTGTCTGTTTTGAACTCTTGTTATTTGAGCTCATGTACTGCTATTTATTAAAATGCTAGTCATGGTTTTAAACTTCAAAATCAGAAGGCTAATAAGTCAGATTGAAATAATTAAGTCTAATATTATGAGAGAAAGATCAGGAGGGTCATTTTGGACATGTGAATGTCCTATTACTGCCTTGGACAGTAACCTTTCTGAATGATACATTTTAATAACCAGGTATTCTGGAAATTTTTAAGAGGATGTAGGAAAAAGGAGGGGGAAGAAAAATATAAAATGAAGTTAATCGTTGTTATTTTGCAATGGTAGAATAATTATAGGCTTTTTGGGGTGCATTTTTAATACATTTTCTATAATGAAAATATGCTATTTTATAATCAGCAAAAGGTATAAATGCTACAAATTGTCATTAAAATTTTAAAAAGCTCATTTCTTGATGCTTCTCTTATATTTGCTTTCTAGTTTTGCCAATATTATTCTGCATAATTAGAGAACAGTTTCAATACAAACGTTTGAAAGTAGGAAAATATTATTAGCGCAGCTGTAAAGTATTTATGTCTGTGCTGGTTTTCTTTATTAAGATGTATCATGCTGATGCAGGAAAGACATAAACAGAAGAAAACAAAAATATAGGTCAGAGGCAGTAAGAGAACATTCATAAATCATTTTGCAGTACATGTCTATCTTTTCAAGATAGCTATATAACTTCAGGGGCAAGCATTTGACAGAAATATTTGCAAGTACTTTGGGAAATTTTAAAAGAAACTTCAGACTACACAACCAAACTCACCACCCTCTTGCTTTATACAAGTTCTGTGCTGGGTGCCAACAACGCAAAGATCCTACCAATTCCACAGCTTCCTTCTTTTGGTAAAATTAGAGAGTCAAGGCCAAAATATAAAGAATGGTACCATCAGTCCTGTACTGATGGGTGCTCTCCAGCTGGCCCAGACAAATTGCTGCAGGGAATCATGGAGGGGAAGGCTGATAGTACACTGAGAGCACACTGAGGTGAATGCTATGAGAGATGGGTGGGAGGGAGTATCTGAAGCCAGGGATACCATCTGGACAGGCATATAGGCACTGTCAGGGACTGTGGTACCAGCAGACCACCTAGAGGATGCCTGACTAGTTCAGAGAAATCACAAGACACTGAATTCCAGGCTAAGATATTTTTATTTTTCCTTGTAGGCAGTGGAGAAGTCTTTGAAGAATTTTGAACAATACACTGATATGTTAGAAACTGTTCTTTAAAGTAACTTACTTTATGGGTGGCTCAGTGGGTTAAGCATCTGCCTTCAGCTCAGGTCATGATCCCAGGGTCCTGGGATCGAGTCCCACATCAGGTTGCTTGCTCAGCAGGAGCCTGCCACTTTCCCTGCTTGTATTTGCTCTCTGTCAAATAAATAAATAAAATCTTTTAAAGCAATATTAAAAAATCAAGTAACTTACTTTGCAGCTACTTGTGTATGGGATTATCCATCTCAAATGGCCTGTCAGCCTTGCAGGCAAAGAATGTGTCTGGTTCGTTGTTGTCATGGGACTCAGAACTGATACTAGACACTTCAACACCAGTGTGCAAACCAGAGAAGGGTGGCCCCTTTCCCAATACTACAAGGCTAATGTTTGCTGAGCTGACCACACCAGTGTGAGCAAGACCTTCCAGAATGAAGCAGTCCACACAGAGTCTCATGGGTTGGTAAGTAGAGCACATTAGATGTTAGCCCTGCTCAGCCCTAACATAGGGATCCTTGTGCAGTGCACAACCTACCATTACGTGGAGAACCATTACGTGGAAAACCTGAGAAGCCACACACAGGAGACTGGTTCAGAGGTGATCCCACTAAGCAGTGAACCAAGGTAAGATTAGTAGGGTTAGAAAGAAGAAGAGAGATCTGAGCAATACATAAAGTCTCTAGAACTTTGACCGGAATGGCTGCTCTGAGAGGTCCTTGGGTAGGGTCTACCACAGTCACAGGCCTTTCCTACAAATTTGGTCCATTCAGCTCCTCATTCATCCCTCTAGTAGAAAATTTTGTTTTCAAAGCCTTGTCTGAAGGCATTGGTTTCTCCATAGATCAGCCCAGTTTCCTCTAACCCCATTTGATGGTGTTCAAGCATGAGAGCTTACTCAAGGAAGCTTTGTTTCTTTGAGTCAACAGTACTTGTAAAAACCTGTCCTTGTGCTATTTAGAAAGAAACTGTGAAGGATGTGAAACAATTGGTTGTCAATAATATTCTGGTGGTGAAAAGGAAATGGTAGGGGTGGCGAGAGAGATTATTTCTCATGGGTTTCTGGGTTATCTGTGAAGACCACTTCTATCAAAGTGAGGTCCCTCTGAACCTCACACCACTCAATGTCTACTGTCCCAGAAACACTTGTTTGCCTGGTGGCATTTCTGTGTGCTCCATCTTGGTCTCTTTCATTGGTCCTTCCTCTTTCACTGGACATTTCTTTGCCAGAGTTCCTTCTAGTGTGGCCTTCTGTTTTATGTTTCACTTACTTTACATACCCATTTAGCAGTCCTACTCACACCCATGATTTCAAATGTCCCACTGCCATGACTCTCTCACTGATGATCTCCAGCTCACACCTCTATTCCAAACACCAGATCTTATGGTATCTTGACCATTTGGCATTTCCTTCTAGATATTTTGATTTCTCAAAATCAATATATCTAAAATCTAATTGATTAGTTTTCATCTTTTATCATGAAAGTAATATATTCTCATGGTAACAAGTGAAGCCATTTGAAATATACAAAGAAAAAGTAAGAATTCTACATTGCCTCTACATTTGTATACACATACCATTTAGGTTTTGCTTTGCTGTTTCTTTTCAGAAAAATAGGATAGTATTATACACATTTTCTCGGCATCTTGCCCCCTAACAATGTAGTATATACAGCCTCCTGAACCCTTGCTCTACCATGTTTGCTGCTATAGACAGAATTCACTCTTTAAATAGCTATATAGTAGTCCATGGTATAAGTGTCACAACTTACTCCACTTCTGATGGGCATTCCCTTTGTTTCAAGGTTTCTGCCTGGAAACAATACTGCAACTCATCTATATCTTCAGTAGTCTAGAGTGGCTTAAGTAATATAAGAAATTTTTTTTTTCAAAGCTTTAGATACAGTTTAGCTGCCAAAGCATTCTGGCCAGGTCTGTTCCTTTGAAAAGTGAAAAATCTCCATTTTAAAATATCTCCCAATGCTACTGGTACGTTTAATTTTTCTACCCCTTCTAGGGTCAGTGTTGGCAGTTTACATTGACTCAAAAACCATCTATTTCCTCGAAATTCTCAAGTTGACTGCCACAGACTTTACATAATAATGTTCTTTTATGATTGTTTTCACTTCTTTCATACTAAATTCTTGATATTTCTCTCAAATCTGTTCTCCATCCCGTTTTATGGAGATCAGAAAAAGGACCCGTCATCATCCCCAAGTTGAAGTCATCTTTGACTCTTTCCCATCCTTCGCCTTCCACATTCAATCTTCCCATCAACCCTGTCTGCCTCCAGAATAGCTCTTGGGTCTATTCATCCAACCCTGACCACCAGTCCACAGCTTTTCGACATCATCATCACATATCCCCCGGACTACACCAATATAAACCATCCCTCTTCTTCCTTACTTGTACCTTAGCACCACTTCCACACTGGGATGAGCAAGATTTTTTTTTTTAATAGAAGGGGGGGAAACCTGATTTTTATTACATATATATGGATGGGAGCCCCAAAGAGATATGAGACTCCTGGGGTGAGGAATCTTAAAATTTTCATTGGACCACATCACTCTCCTGCTCAAACTCTTAAATGGAATTGTACTTTTTAAATAATTTTTTAAATGATGATATTTATTTATTTGAGAGAGAGAAAGAACACATGCACATGAGTGGAGGGAAGAGCAGAAGGAGAGGGACAAGCAGACTCCTGGCAAAACACAGAGCCTGATGCGGGACTCAACCCCACACTCCCGAAATCGTGACCCAAGCTGAAATCAACAGTCAGATGCTGAACTGCTGGGCACCCTTGGAATCGCATTTTTGTGGTAAGTTCCAAAGTCCTTTTTATGCCTACCATCTTTTGTGACCTGAAGCCCGACTACTTCTCAGCTCTCATTTCTCGCCACTGCTCTCCTCCATTCCCATAACATTTTAGCTCCAATTATCTTTTGTATTTCTCTAAAAGCACCAAGCTAGAAAGGATGCCTTATTTTAAAAATGCTGGTGTAAAAACTGGCTCTCTACCCTAAAAAAAATTAAGTTTCCTTCATCCTACCTCACACCACATTTTTAAAGTAAAATAAATTCAAATTCCTTAAATCTTGAAATAAATTTTAAAAGAATATATTTAAAATCTGGGAATTGGGTTTCAATCAAGAAACCCAGAGGGCATTTTGAAAATATAGATATATTTAATGATACAAACATTAAAACTGATTACGTGAACAAAGGCACCACAAAAAACTAAGAAGGTAAATAATGGTTCGGGATAAAATATTCCACAAGGTAAATGAAGAAAAAAGGTCACTATATGTGTCAACAGAGAGCTCTCACAAATGATAAGAAAAAGACAAATATTCCAATAGAAAATATAGGCAAAGCAAAATAAAAGGAGAATCTCTCTTCTGCATGTGCTCTCTCTCTCTCTCTCACACACACACACACACACACACACATACACACACAATCACCACCACCAACAATAAATCAAAATGACCAATAAAACAGGAAAGACATTAAGATCATCTTATAGTGCAGGAAATGTAAAATAAAGTAAGGAATTAAAGAAGTAATATCACTTTTTACCAATCTGACTGGCAAATGCTAAGAAGAGTAGAAAATTCTGTTGCTGACAAGGATTAGGGGGAATTATCCTTCTGAAACACTGTTAGTATAAGTATGAATCATTGTTACCTTTCTGGAAAGTATTCTGGCAATATCTATCAAAATTTTATAAAAAAATATATCCCAGAAATCTCACCCTTCAGAATTCAACCCCCCCAATAAATAATCATATATAATCGTATCAGATACAAGTAATAATGATGATATCATCAATAATAATAGTTAACATATCTTAGACACATTTCATATCAGGTACTGTTTTAAATATTTTACAAATATTAAGCCACTTTATTTACACAACAAGCCAATAGAGAGATAAGTGCTATCATTATTTCCATTTTACAAGTGAGCTAGAAAATAAAAGTATAAGAATGACTATTAGAGCATTATTTATGATGGAGACAAAAGGATTGCCTATCAATGGTGGAACAGCCGAATAAAATGTGACCATCCACATCATACGACAGTGTGCACCTATTTGAAAGCATAATTAGAATTAGTGGTTCTCAACCCTGGCTACACATAGAATCATCTGGAGAGCTTTTAAAAAACATAGGTGTGTAGACCCTCCCCTAAACCAATTAAACCAGCATCTGAGGGTAGTATATATAGGTAGTATATATATAATAACCTGGAAAAAGTATGGAAATATACAGATGTGGTCATTAGTTAAGAAATGGGATACAAATGGCTCACACGGGGGGACAGAGAGGGAGGAAGAGACAGGATGGAGAGAAACTGAAACAGAGAAAGAGGCTCTCAGCTGCAGTTTACCATATAAAACAACACATATTCTCATAGTAGTTATCTCAAGGAATGCGGTTTCAGGTAATTTTTTAAATACTTAGCTGTATTAAATATATTTTCTATAACCCTACATCATTTTTATAATTAGAAAAAAGTTTCACATTATTATTTTCTTTAAGTGATGTGTTGCTTTTAGCTCACATAATGCTCTCTGCTGGAACAAGTTCCCTTTGATTATTTGCCTGGCTAACTCTTACCTTGGAGGCCTCGGCTTCCATGTCAGTTCCTCAGAATTTGCTTGAGTTGGATTTGTTCTGTCTCACACTCAATCCTGTCCCACTGCCCTTTGCTTCTAAAGCACTTATCACAGTTTGAAATTATTTGTGTAGCTGCTAGTCTCTCTCTAGTAGAAGCCACAAGAGGTCAGGGACCAGCTCTGTTTGCTCTGCGCTGAATTCTTTGGGTCATGCCCAGTGTTGGGCACATAGGAGTCTCCAAAAATCTTGGTAACAGCTTGGATCATTTCTCTTTAATAACTTTCCACATGCTCCTACCTTGTGCTTGAATAATATTTTGTAGTTTTTAATGTCTGGGACTGTGTCTTACACCTTTTTATTCTCTTGACTGCTCAGTAGATCTATCTATGGCTGATTGGATATGTTGCTGATCCTTGTTTCGCTCAGGAGCATCACCATTTTCCTTTATATCATGCCCACTGCTGCTGCCACCTTCTCCTGTTGCTCTAGGAGAAAGACAAATTGGGATGAGGATCCCAACCATCCCAGAGGTTTCAATTCTTTCAACTATACTTCAGCAACTTTGATTATAACTAGATGATCATTAGTTGCCATGTAGATTACAGTTCCCTTTCTTTGTGAGCTTCCCTCTCCCCAGCTCCCCAGTGGTAGAGTTTCCCATCCCATCTTGGTATGAACTGAATTATGTCCCTCCCAAATTTATTTGTTAAATTCCTAACTCCCAGTGCTTCAGAATGTGACTGTACTGGAGGCAAGACCTTTCAAGAGGTAATAAAACTAAAATGAGACTTTCTGAGTGGGCTCTAATCCAATCTGACTGGTGTCCTTTGCAGCAAAGGATAGAAACCAGGATGTCTACATGAAGAAAAGGTCATGTGAGAACACACAAGAAGGCTGTCATCTGGAAGGAGCCTCAAGAGAAACCAACCCTACTGGCACCTTGACCTTGGACTTCTATCCTCCAGAACTGTGAGAAAATTGGGGCACCTGGGTGGCTCAGTTGGTTAAGCATCTACCTTCAGCTCAGGTCATGACCCAAGGGTCCTAGGATTGAGCCCCCAGTTGGGCTCCCTGCTCAGGAGTTTGCTTCTCTCTCTCCCTCTGCCTGCTGCTCCCCCTCCTGTGTTCTCTCTCTCTCTCTCATCAAATGGATAAATAAAATCTTTTAAAAATAAAAATTTTAAAAAAGAACTGTGAGAAAATCAGTTTCTTTGGTTAAACCACCCAGTCAGTGGTATTTTGTTATAGCAGCTCTAGCAGACTAGCACACTCGCTTGGGTTTCCCAGAGCTGGAGAGAAACATCTTAGCGACACCACTCTTTGTTGTCCCCTCCATCCATCAGTCAACCAGTTGCCCCAGGAAGGTGGAACAACCTTTCAGCTAATGCCTTCTGAAGGGTGAGGTGTGTGTGTGCGCGTGTGCATGTGTGTTTGCTTTTCTGCAACAGGTTTCTGATACTCTTCCCACCTCTCCCAGAAGTTGGGGAGAGCATTACCATTCCTCTCTACTCAGGAGTTTCAATCTTAGATAGAACCACAGGAAGCTCACTATTACCACCACCCTACTTACCCCTTTATTATTTCTCTTCAGAAGATACTCTTCAAATGAATTTCCTGATGATTTGTCTTGGCAACACAGAGTTCTTGATGGAGGCATCCAAATCAGGAATCTACTAAGGTAAAATTTTCCTTCTGAGCTTTCCCTCAGGACTTTAAGAAATGAAGAAAGTCCACAAAGGCTACATAGGAGAAAATACCTTATCCTTCCTCTGAGAAAGGAAGAACCTCTCAAAGTACATACTGGAGGCATCATCACCGAAAGGAACACTCAGACTCCACTTCTCTTTCACTACTCAGAAACCACAATATTTGTTAGTGAAACATGATTAAGGAAACCAAATGTCAAGGAAATCGTAGCTTTTTACCATAGGTTTATGGAAGTTTATAATCTACAGTTGGTATTGAGAAAATAAAATTTGGCCTTTTGGGCCCCTAAAAATAAAAATAATGATCAAGGTCAAACCGTCTATAAAAAACAATAACAACAATAAAAATAGAAAACAATTAATGAAGTCTGATACCTAAACATCAACGAGTCTTTAATTATTAAACATTTCATTTTAAAAAAACCTGGTGGAACAGAATGCCAAATGACTAGTACCCATTGAAATAACTCTTTTCTATTTGACTATAGTTCCTAAACTTATCATACAAACACTAAAAATTTTTCATTACCAATTTTCTGCCTCATAGCTAAGCTTCCTTGGGGTCATGGGATAATGGAGTGAAGACAGAGACAAGTCTGATTTGCGGAACTTAGTGTATTTTTACTGTCTTCATTTTGCACTCTAGCATCAGGAGAGTCGATGTGGTATTTCAAGCCCTACGCAGAGGAAGACTACAACAAAGTCCTATTAACAAAGGATATGTACATTAAATCCCCCCTCTGCACTGCAATGCCTATCATAGCCACCTCCCAATTCATTCTCTCCCATTACCATGACAACCCTCATCAGTCATAAGCAGCCAGAACAACCAGGAAGTAAAGACTAAACCTTTATCTCCAGCTCATGTGGCTTTGTTTCAAATAATAATCTTGTTTCTCTGTAAATTCTTACCTTATTCCAACCTTGAGTAGTCAGTCATTAGCACTGGGGAGATCCAAAGATTCTTGGGCTCTTGGCACCAAGGACTGCTTAGATTCTGGTTTCCTCTTCAATATCCAGTTAAGAAAAAGATTATATAAATCTTCAGCTTTCCAGCTCAATCTAATTATACCTCAATCATTAAATGAAACTTTTAGGATCTAAGATAAATGGCAGTGCTGAATGACATCATGCAACAAATAAATTATACAAAAGCCCTGTCAAAAAGGACAGGAAAAAAACAGCATATAGGTCAACCACATCTGGAGTTTTCTGTATTCCAGCTTGAGGGCCTAGAACAGTTCACCATAACTTCTTTTGATTAACAATCTCTAGAAGCTTCCTAAACCAAAATATCTGTTATAAATATTTCAGGTTAATTGAGGTGATCCAGTTAAATATAACAAACCATGGCTGTAATTACTGGGGAATTTTAATAGTTTTTCTCCACAAGCTGTGGGACACAGTAATTATTCTTCATATAGTTGATAACCCTGAACTTGGTAGAAGCCAACTACTTCTAGAAAGACTGCTTGGTAAAGTAGACAGAAAAATACATAATTGACAAATCTGTCTGCAATTTGAGTGCCTATCAATAACTTGATTTTAACCTCTTGATAAGTTAATTTTGCATTTCTTACCTTAAAGTCTTAAGTAAAGTCTGTAGAATAGTTGTGTATATTTAAGTTACGCTATAGGACACTGATAACACTTTTCTTTACATTAAACATGGCATCACACTGAAAAGTTGCAAACTCACTGAAGAGAGATGAAAGGGACCTATTTTAATGATGAGAGAAATACAGACACTTATTTGTAACACAGCATGATAATAAGTACAACAGAGATAAATACACACAAGACAACTGATGGTGTTAAAGTAAATAAAAGCAATGTTGTCTGACAGATTAGGGAAAACTTCATTGAAGAAGGAACATTTTGATTGAGTCTTAAAGGTGAAAAGTTTTCATGAGGGTGTTTAGGAAGGGAAGGATGTTCATGAAAGGAAAACAACAGCCTCAAAAGCATGGAAGCAAGTGGTGCCAGTGAAAATGGCAGAGTAAAGATCTTCAAAAATTCTCTCCTCCAGAAAAATAATGTTGTGCAGAATCAACTTTTTCAGGAATCAGTAAATTAACAAAAGCCTTGCAGCAAACTGGGCAGGATTTATTCAAGAACACCTGCTAAATTTCATTAAGAAGATAGAATTTTGTGATGTTTTAACTTTTCCTGTATTTCACTTACCAACTCTATAGTAGCCTTGAAAATTAACATACTCTATTCATGGTGAAAACTAGCAGACTGCAGCCACCAGAGGAAACAGAACGGGGCTGGAGTTCCTCCAAAGCCTCATTCCCAGAGAATTATCATTATTTCATCTGGCTAGTAGTTCCTGTCCTTGCTGTCAATATCTGACCTCATTTGCTGTCTATATTTGACCTGACTGCCACTCTAGATTCTTCCAGTACAAACAGACTTTTCCCTAAGCACCTTTGTCAAAATAATTATAATCAATTGTTTAACTTCAGGGCTGTCTGAAAAGGTGAATAATAGTTGGAGCAAACAATGGACTAACCAAGAACTTAAAAAGAAAAGCTGGTGAATGAGATGTTCATAGAAGCTTTGAAAGATCCTGTGTATTTTTGGGAATCTAAAAGGCTATGCTTATACACAGGGTTGTGCACATTCCCATGACTGTAAAAATGCTCAGAAAAGAGCTGTGAAGCCCCTATGTTCTCACCTCTGGCTGACTTGCGGCTCTGTATAAGCAAGAAATGCTTGCTAAGGCAAAGTTGTAAACTGCCTGACTGTTGAAGGAATACCCCAACACACAAGAGTCCCTTGGCAAAGAATGGGAATTATATTGGTTCCAGGTGATTAAGAAAATCTCTATCAAATCACCAGCTGACCACTGAGTTAAATGGGTAAAGACTTCAGTGGCCACATACTACATACTACACAGATTACATAATTAGTCCAGAAAAATCACTAAACAAACAACAATAATCATAACAAGTAGAAACAACAGTAAACACCGGAGAAGGGAGGAAGCTGATTTCCACAGTTGTCATGTTATATATTTAAGAGGTCTAGTTTTCAACAACAACAAAAAATATGAAACAGTCAAAGAAAAAAGAAATGATGGCACATACACAAGAAAAAAAAGCAATTAATAGAAACTGTCCCTGAGGAAACCCAGACATTAGATTTATTAGACAAAGACTTTAAGTCCATGATCTTAAATATGTTCAGAGAACTAAAGGAACCATGTCTAAAGAACTAAAGGAGAGTATGCAAACAATGTCTACCAAATAGAAAATATCAATAAAGACGATATATGAAAAGAAACCAAATAGAAATTCTGGAGTTTAAATGCATAATAATTAAAATGAAAAATTCACTAGACAAGATCAATATTAAATTTGAACAGGAAGAAGAAAGAATCAGCAAAGTTGAAGATAGGTCAGTTATGAAAAATCAAAAGAGCCTCAGAGACCTGTGGGGAAATCAAATATACCAACAAATGCATTATAGGAATCCCAGAAGAAGAGGAGAAAAAAGAAGGCAGAAAGAATATTTGAAGAATTCCAATTTGATGAAAAACCTTATTCTACATATCCTAGAAGCCCAATAAATTCCAGGTAGGAAAAACACAGAGATTCACACCTAGACATATCATAATGCTGAAAGACAAAGAATCTTGAAAACCTCAAGAGAGAAGTAATAAATCATGTACAAAGGATTCTCAATAGGATTAACTACTGACACCTCATCAGAAGCCATGGAGGCCAGTAAGTAGTGGAATGACATATGTGAGATATTAAAAGGAAAAGAAAAAAACCAACCAGCCACTGGGTGGCTCAGTGGCTCAGTGGGTTAAAGCCTCTGCCTTTGGCTCAGTTCATGGTCTCAGCATCCTGGGATGGAGCCCCACATTGGGCTCTCTGCTCAGCGGAGAGCCAGCTTCCCCCTCTCTCTCTGCCTGCCTCTCTGCCTGCTTGTGATCTCTCTCTTTGCCAAGTGAATAAATAAAATCTTAAAGAAATAAAGAAAGGAAGAAAGAAAGAAAGAAAGAAAGAACCAGCCTGTCAACAAAGAATCTAAATCAAATAATGTTATCCTTCCAAAGTAATGATATTCACAGATAATCAACAAGTGAGAGAAGTTATCATTATCAGACTGGTCCTAAAGAAATACTAAAAAGAGCTCTCCAAGCTAAAATAAAAGGACACTAGACAGTAGGTTGAATCCATATTAAAAATAAGGAACAATGGTAAATGTACCTACACAGGTAAGGAAAAATAAAATATAAATATGTTTTTAGTTTCTAACTATTTTTTCTCCTATCTGATTTAGAAGATAACTTCATAAAGCAATAATTATAAATCTGTATTGATGGGTACATAAACTATAAAGGCATCATTTATACATCAATAAGAGCACAAAGGGAGAAGGTAAGGAATAGAACTATATAGAAGCAAAGTTTTTGTATACTACTCAAGTTAATTTGGCATCAATCTGTATTAGATTATTATGAGCTAAGATGTTAATTGCAACCCTCAAGGAAATCACAGAGAAAATAAGTCAAAAGTATATAGTAAATGAGATGACAAAAAATTTATAAAATGGTATACTACAGAATACCTACCTAACACAAAGAAGGCAGTAGTGGAGGAACAGAGGAACAAAAAAGACATAATATACAGCAACAGATAGAAAAACGGCAAGTGTAAATCCTAACTTATCAATGATTACATTAAATGTAAATGGATTAAGAGCACTAATGAAAAGGCAGAGAATGACAAAATACATTTTAAAACCAATTCATAAAAGCCAATATGATCCAACTCCATAGCATTTATAAGAGACATACCTTTAATTCAAAGACATAAATAGGCTGAAAGTAAAAGAATGTGAAAACAAAACAAAACAAAAGACAGTAACCAAAAATAGAGCTGGAGTGGTTATATCAATCTAGATATGGACATTGGGGAGGGTATATGATATGGTGAGCGCTGTGAAGTGTGTAAACCTGGTGATTCACAGACCTGTATCCCTGGGGCTAATAATATATTAAATGTTTATAAAAAAATTTTTTTTTAATTGCTACTAGAGACAGAGATAGTTTGAAGTAATAAGGGGTCAATTCATCAAAAAGATATAACAATTATAAACATATTCTAAACCTAACAACAAAGACCTAATATAAATGAAACAATAACTGACACAGAGAGAAAAAGACAATTAAACAATAATAGTTGAAAACTCCAATACCCCACTTTTGATAATGGATAGAAGAAGTAGACAAAAGATCAAAAAGCAGACCGAAGACTTGGACAACACTATAAAGAAACTAGATCTGATAGACATCTATAAAACACTCACCTATCTACAGCAAAATATACTTTCTTCACAAGAGTACACGGAACATTCTCCAGAAGAGACTATATGTATGGCCAAAAATAAAATATCAATATTTTTTGATGTATGTTCTTGAATCAAAAAAGAATTAAATTAGAAATCTGTAACAGTGGGCACCTGGGTGTCTCAGTCAGTTGATCATCCATCTCTTGATCTCAGCTCAGGTGTTGGTCTCAGGGTTGTGAGTTCAAGCCCCACATTGGGATCCATGCTGGGTGTGGAGCCTATGAAAGAAATAAAAGAAGAAAGAAAGAAAGATCTGTAACAGTAAGAAATTTGGGAAATTCAAAAATAGTAAAAGGGCACCTGGGTGACACAGTCCAGTTAAGTGTCTGCCTTTGGCTCAAGTCATGATCTCAGGGTCCTGGGACCAAGGCCCATGTCAGGCTCCCTGATTGGTGGGGAGTCTGCTTTTCCCTCTCCCTCTGCCCCTCTCCCATGACTCATGCTTTCTCTCTCAAATAAATGAATAATTTTTTTTTTTAAAAAGCAGAAGTAAAAATTAAGATACACACTCCTGAATAACAAACAGGCCAAAAATGAAATCACAAGGAAAAATTTAAAATACTTTGAAATGAGTAGAAATGAAAACATAACATACAAAACATAACATAAACACAGGCTGCAGGTAAAAACAGAAATGAAAACATAACATACATACAGACTGCAGGTAAAAACATTGATTAGCAGGAAATTTATGTCTGTAAATGCCTACATTAAAAACAAAGAAAAATTTCTAGTCAATAATGTGAACTTCTACATGAAGAAACTAAAAATAGAAGAGCAAACTAAACTCAAGAAAAGCTATAAATAGTAAGTAATGGAGGTGAGAATGGAATTAAATGAAACAGAAAATAGAAAAGTAACAGAGAAAAATCAATGAAACCAAAACTTGGTTGTTTGAAAAGATCGATGAAATTGACAAACTTTTAGTTAGAATAATCAAGAAAAAAAGGGAGAAGTCTCTAAATACCAAAATCAAGAATGAAAGAGGGGGCAGTGATTCTATAGAAGTACAGAGGAAATAATATGAGAACACTATGACCATTTGTAGCTAATAATTAGATAACCTAAATGAGCAAATTTCTGTAAAAGACACAAGCTGCCAAAACTGATCCCAGAAGAACTAGAACATTTGAATAGACCTAAAACAAAGAGTTTTAATTAGGAATCAAAAAACTTCCCAGAAAAAAAAATCACCTCAGACCAGATGGCTTCACAGGTGAATTCTACCAAATAATTAAAAAAGAATTTATAACAATTATTTATAAATTCTTCAAAAAAATAGAAGAGGAGGAAATACTTTACAACTTATTTTATGAGGTCATTATTAATCTAATACAAAAACGTGACAAAGACATCATAAGAAAAGAAAATTATAGACCAATAGCCCTTATGAGTATAGACTGAAAAATCCTCAAAATACTAGCAAACCAAATTCAGCAACATATATAAGGACCAGACACATATGATGAGTAAATGGTACTCATTTACTGCAAGA
Source organism: Mustela putorius furo (assembly GCF_011764305.1). Classification (NCBI taxonomy): domain Eukaryota; kingdom Metazoa; phylum Chordata; class Mammalia; order Carnivora; family Mustelidae; genus Mustela; species Mustela putorius. The sequence continues at coordinate 5,743,676 of NW_025421424.1, forward strand.
ATGCAAGGTGGTTTTAACATATAAAAACCAAATAATGTAAGACATCACATTAACAGTATAAAGAACAGAGCCCACATGATAAACTCAGTAGAGGCAGTAAAAGCATTTGACAAAAATCCAACACCTTTCATGATAAGAAAAGAAAATAATCAACAAACTGTGAAGTTTGTTAGGCCATATGTAAATGACCATCTACTAAAAACCCACAGCTAACATTATACCTGATGGTGAAGACTGAAAGCTTTCTCCCTAGGATTAGAACAAGACAAGGATGTTTACTCTCACCATTTCTATTTAGCATTGTTTTGGAGGTCCTAGCCAGGGTAATTAGGCAAGAAAAAAACATAAAAGCCATCCAGACTGGAAAGGAATGATCTCTATTTGCAGATGATATGATTTTATATATAGAAAATCATGAGGAATCAACAAAAACATAATAGTGCTAATAAACAAGTTCAGCAAAGTTGGTATATACAAGATAAAGATCAATTCACAAAAATCAGTAAAGTCATTTTCATTACTATACACTAGCACTGAACAACCTGAAAATGAAATTAAGAAAATAATTCCATATATAGCAGCATCAAGAATTTTAAAAATACTTTGGACTAAATTTAACATAAGAAGTGTAAGACTCATACACTGAAAATTGTAAAACACTGACAGAAATTAAATATGATTTAAGTAAGTGAGAAGATATCTCACTTTCATTGGATGGCAGACTTACCACTATTAAGATGGCACGGGGCGCCTGGGTGGCTCAGTGGGTTAAGCTGCTGCCTTCGGCTCAGGTCATGATCTCAGGGTCCTGGGATCGAGTCCCACATCGGGCTCTCTGCTCAGCAGGGAGTCTGCTTCCCTTCCTCTCTCTGTGATCTCTTCCCTTCCGCTCTCCTACTGTGATCTCTCTCTGTCAAATAAATAAATAAAATCTTAAAAAAAAAAAAAGATGGCAATACTCCCCAAATTTATCTACAAATTCAACACAATTTCTATAAAAATTCCAGCTACCTTTTGGGGCAAAAACCGACCAGCTAATTCAAAAATCTATATGCAAATGCAAGGGACGAAGAATAGTCCAAAAAATCTTGAGAAAGAAAAACAAAATTGAAGAATTCATGCTTCCTAATCAAAGCTTACTACAAAGCAACTGTAATCGTGACTGTGATACTGGCATAGGTATGAACATATAGAACAATAGAATAAAATTCAGAGCTCAGGGAGAAAAATTTCCATACATTTATGGCCAATTAATTTTGGTCAAGAATGTCAAGACAATCAGATGAAAAAGAATAGTCCTTTCAGAAATGGTGCTGGGACAATGGATGGTCATACTCAAAAGAAAGCATTTGGATCCCTACCTTATACCATGTACAAATGAACTAAAAATGGAACACTGACCGAAACATAAGAGCTCAAACTATAAACCTCTTAGAAGAATGTCTAGGTGTAAATCTTCATGACCTAAGAATAGCACTGATTTCTTAGATGTGACACTTCAGAACACAAGGAACTAAAGAAAAATAGATAAATTAGACTTCACAAAAATTAAAAGTGATTGTGCTTTAAAGATCACTATCAAGACAACCCACAAAATGGGAAAGGATAATTAAAAATTATATTTCTGATAGGTCTGGTATCCAGAGTATATAAAGCACTCTTAAAATTCAACAGTAGGGGCACCTGCATGGCTCAGTTATTAAGTGTCCGGCTTCAGCTCAGGTCATGATCCCAGGGTCCTGGGATCGAACCCCGCATCGGGCTCCCTGCTCAGCGGGAACCCTGCTTCTCCCTCTCCCACTCCTCCTGCTTGTATTCCCTCTTTCCCTGTGTCTTCTATCAAGTGAATGAATGAAATCTTTAAAAAAAAAATTCAACAGTAAAAGACAATTAACTCAATTAAGAAAGGGGCAAAGGATATGAATACTCATCTCAGTAAAGAAGACAGATAAGCACATGAAAAGATGCTCAATATTATTAGTCAACAGGAAAATGCAAATCAAGAACAATGAGATGACCCTTCACATCCACTAGGATGGCTATAATAAAAAAGATAGACAATAACAAATATTGGGGGGATGTGAAGATAGAAATCTCATATATTGCTAGCAGAAGTGTGATGTGGTACACCCACACTGCAAAACACTTTTGCAGTACCTCAAAAAATTGTTTATTTTTTAGTAATGTCTATACCCAACATGGGGCTTGAATTTACAATCCTGAGATCAAGAGTCAAATGTTCTCCTGACTGAGCTACCCAGGCAATACTTCAAAAATTTAGAGTTACCATATGACCCAGCAGCTCCACTCCTAGATATATACCCAAGATAAGTGAAAACTTACATTCTCACAAAATTGTCCATAAATGTTCATAGCAGCAGTATTCATAATAGCCAAAAAGTACAAACAACGCAGTTATCTACTGTGTGATGAATGAATAAATAAAATGTGGTATATTATTTGTAAGGGATATTGATTGGCAATGGCAAAGTGAAATATTATTTGGCAATAAAAAAGGATTAAATGCTGTTACATTCATGCTCCAACATGAATGAACCTAAGCAAAAGAAGCCAGACCCAAAAGAAGTCACAATGAAGTATCTATAATTAAGTAAATCCATACAGACAGAAAGTAAATTAGTAATTGGCAGTGGCTGGGGCAGGTGGAAATGGGGAGTGACTGCTAACGGGTACAAGGTTTCTTTTGGGGTGATGAAAATATTCACCCCATACAGTCATGATGTTTACACCCTTTATGTATATGCTTTTTTAAAAAACCACTGACTTGTGACGCCTGCGTGGCTCAGTGGGTTAAGCCTCTGCCTTCAGCTCAGGTCATGATCCAGGGTCCTGGGATCAAACCCTGCACCGGGCTCCCTGCTTGGCAGGAAGTCTGCTTCTCCCTCTGCCTGCCACTCCCCCTGCTTGTGCTTGCACATGTTCGTTCTCTCTCTCTTTCTCTGACAAATAAATAAAATCTTAAAAAGCAAACAAACCAACAAACAAAACACTGAATTGTACATTTTAAAAAAGAGTGGATTTTTATTGTACATGAATATCTCAATCAAAAAAATAAAACCTGAAGGCATAACAACTTTCCTCCAGGGAATAAAGGACTCATGTTCCCTACAACATAAATGAAGAGTCAGGATTATTTAGGCATGCCCAAGAAAATCTCTGTAATTAAAATGATAAGCAAAGAATTCTACCAGCATCTAGGATGGAGAAAAACAACCTTAAAAAGACCAAAAAATGAGGGCGCCTGGGTGGCTCAGTGGGTTAAGCCGCTGCCTTCGGCTCAGGTCATGATCTCAGGGTCCTGGGATCGAGTCCCGCATCGGGCTCTCTGCTTGGCGGGGAGCCTGCTTCCCTCTCTCTCTCTCTCTGCCTGCCTCTCCATCTGCTTGTGATTTCTCTCTGTCAAATAAATAAATAAAATCTTAAAAAAAAAAAAAAGACCAAAAAATGAAATGGCCTCAGACTTCTCTATAGCAATATGTGATAGACTATAAGCAAGTTGACAAAGCTTTGAAAGAAAATGTTCTTATTCATCATGAAGACAGCAAAAATATTCTCAGTTAACTAAGAATTTAGAAAGCATGCAACTACAAAGCCATCCTGAAAAATTTACTCAAATTCATGAGGACAACTGAATTTCACAGACAGAAAAATGAAGTTGGATCTATACCTTATACATATAGAAAAATTAACTCAACATGGATCAATGACCTAAATGGGTAAACACTGAAACCATAATGCTCTTAGCAGAAAACAGGGGAAAAGCTTCATGACTTTGGATTTGGTAATGACCTCTTAGATAGGACGCCAAAAGCATAGGTGACAAAAGTAAAAACAAATTAGACTATATGAAAACTCAAACCTTGTGCATGAAAGGACATCATCAAAAGAGTGAAAGAAAACATACAGAGTGGGAGAAAATATTTGCAAATCACTCTGATAGAAGATTGATATACAGAATATATGAAGAACTCTTAGGACTCAACAAAAAAGAAACTCAGTTTAAAAATGGGCAAAGGACTTGAATAATTGTTTAGCCAAAGAGCTTCAAGTAGCCAAAAAGCACATGAAAAATATATTCAGCATTGCTAATCATTACAAAGGCAAATCAAAACCCACAATGAGATAACACTGCACATCCATTAGAATGGCTAAAATTTAAGAAATGAAAATAACAGTGATGTTGGTGAGTGTGTGGAGAAATTAGAACTGTGTGCATTGTTGCTAGAAATGTAAAATAGTGCAGCCAATGTGAAAAATGGTATAGCAATTCCTCAAAAAATTACACATATAATTACCATGAGATAGAAATTCTGAATACTCCAAAGAAATCAAAGCAGAAACTCAAACAGATATTGTAAACTTATATTCATGGAAGCATGATTCACAGTTCCCAAAAAGTAGAAGCAATCCAAGTGTTTATAAAATAAAATGGGGTGTACAATACAATGGAACAGAATGTAATCTGAAAAGGAAGAAAATTCTGACACCGTGCTATGACAGGGATGAATCTTCAGCACATGTTGTGTGAAATAAGTCAATCACAAAAGCCCAAAGACTGTATGATTCCACCTATATGAGATACCTAAAGTAAGCAAATTCATACAAAGTAGAACAGTAGCTCCCAGAGGCTAGGGAGAGAAAGAATGGGCATTTAGTGTTTAATGAATAGAGTTTCAGTTGGGGAAGATAAAATAGTTCTTGAGGTGAACGGGTGGTGATGTTGTATAACGATGTCAATATACATAATGTCACACGACTTTACACCTAAAAATGGATAAAATGCTGAATTTTACGTTATATATATTTTATCACATATAAAATAAAAAACATAAATAAATAAAAATATTTATTTTTAAATAAAATAAATTATTATTTAATTATTATTATTTTTAAATAATAGAAAAACATAGACTATGCATAACATAGTAAGGAAATATACAAGCCAGAAAAATAAGATGGCAGAAGCTCAAAATATCAGTTATGACAATAAATGTTAGCAGGTTAAACTCCCTCAAAGACTCCCACTTAGAACGCAATGATTTCAATTTCCTCCTCTTTTTAGTAAACACTATGACGATGTAATAGTCAAACAAGAATCTTTTGTGCCAGTACTAACATTAAAAACAATCATATGAAACATATATTACTAAGAAGTTAAAAAAAATGTTGGCAAAAACACAATGGTGGTAGAAGTTTTAACATGCTTCTTTCAGTCTTTGGCAGATCAACGAGGCAAAAATAAAATGGGCAATCTTATTAAGTGCTCATAAAAATTGTGTAAAGGGCACCTGGCTGGCTCAGTTCATAGAGCATGCAACTCTTGATCTTGGGGTTCGAGCCTCACATTGGGTGAAGAGATGACTTAAAAATAAAATTGTGTAAAATTTTAAAAATTGTGTAAAATCATGGTGAAGAAAATCTTAAATATTCTGAAAAGAAATCGTCCTGGCTACATCTTTTGCCCAGTGAAAAACAATGGAAAAAAAAATAGTGATCATATGCAAAACAATTCCAACCACTTGGAAATATTTTTTAAATAATTAAAACAAAGAGACACTTATAGAATACTTGAGCTTATCTCACCAAGTAAAAAGATAATTACAATATACAAAATAAGAATCAGACACAGACACAAAATATGGAGAGATTACTCTGCTAAACCATATGCTAAATCAATTTAAAATATGATGATGTTTTAGAAAAAAATTAATTAGAAAAATTGACTCAAACGAAGTCACATTTCTAGGGAAACCACTAGAGAAGAGACGATAACATTGTTAAGAAGGTCCAGGGCTCAATTTACTGGTAATTCTTTTAAATTTCCAGGGGATATATAGTTCCCATACATTTTTTAACAGAGCCCCAGAAAAACAGAAAATACTCCTTGGCATACATCCAGACTTTACAAATGAAAGCATTTGTCATTTTTGCCGCTGATCTAACTGACAAAATGCTACTCATAAGATTGAAATCTCCTTCTTACTGTCTTTCTCTACACCATTCCCTCCTACCCACTTCCCTTCTTCCACCCAAACAACCTTGTCCCCTCCTGAGCTGCGGATGCTTACAGGCTCTGAGATCAGGGTGGCATTTTTAATCAGTAAGGACAAGATTGACAATAGCAAATGGTGGAAAGGAACAGGCTCACTTCTTCAGAGGAAAAGAAAGCCGGGTCCCTACATTCCTCCATATACCAAAATAAATTCCAAGTAAATTAAGGAGTTAAATATTAAAAACAAATCATAGAAGGAACCAGAAAAAAAAAAAAAAGGAGATGAACATTTATCTAAGCTTGTGTGTGTGAGGAATACATGCTGAAGGTGTAGAAAATTTCAACTGAAGATTCAAAACTTCAAAATTAGAAAACATAATTTCACAGTATAGAACAAGCAGAGAACCTACATAGTCAATTCACAAAAGGAATGATTAACAAACACGAAAACTACCGCATCTCCAGTTACCGCAAACATGTAAACATTCTAACAATGAGATACACCCTTCATCTCCCCACCAATTTAGTAATTTGGTAAAAATCAGGAAAAGGTAATAGTGTTTTGGAGGCTGTGAGGAGTCTGTCCTCATATATTAACAACTGCAGTATAAGCTTGATGAGGGAACAGAAGCAGAGCTAGGACAGAGCAGAAGCTGACTCCACACAACCCCCACCCGCCACAGGATTTAAGTGACATTCCTCAGGCACTCCTAGCCGCCCAAAAGCTAAGGAAACGGAAAAAAAAATTAGTTAACTTGGAGAGATCACAATTCTGTAAGCCATGAGTCTCCCTCAGTTTACAAATGTGTTAGCAATTTACAAGAATAAAGCATTTCTATCAATAACCTAGCTTCCAGAAGGAAATGTAGATACTGTTAAATGTCCTTATGACTTGCAACCCATTGACAGATAAGAGAAGCAGGGCAGAGGGAACTGTTCCTCCAGGAAGTGCCCAGCGACCTTAACTTGACAATGGCAAGGCCTCCATTATCTTGTAGATCCTCTTTAGCGTTTGAAAGTTCTTTTGAAACCTCCCTTTTCTCCTGACTTCCCAGACTATATAATCAGCCACACCTGACAACCCTGGGCAGCAGCTCTTTCTGCCCACAGGTCCTGTCCCCAGCTTTAATAAAACCATGGCTTTGCTCCAAAGGTATCTCAAGAATTCTTTCTTGGTTGTTGTCTTTGGACCACACCCCACCGAACCTCACCTATATTCCAAAACCACATCAAACGGATATGGCAATTTTCATTCAAATTTAAAAGTCATGGCCACTAGCCCAATGAGTCTACATCTTAAAATTTATGGTATTAACATACCTCTCTACATGAGAGGTATGTTAACTTTCTCTATACCTCATTTATAATAGGAAAAATGAACATAAACTACGTATCTAGTAATTGGACATTGGCTGTAAGTTAATAATAAGTCTGATGGAAGACTATCCAACCTTTAAAAATTACATAGTAAAAGAACATTTAGTAATAACATAAAAAGGTTAGGAACGTATTGACAAATGGGAAAGAAGCAGGTCATGAAACCCTATCCCTATGTGGAGGTTAGGAGTCATTTTCTCTGGGTGATGGGATTATATCTAATTTTTATTCTCATATTAGCTGTTTTTTCATTATATGAACTTTTAAAAAATAATATATTTCTTTTTATAATCAGAAAAAAGATACACTATGCATATAATCAAACTCAATATTCAGAGCAGATGATGTTGAGAAAGCTTGGGGAGAGTGTATGAAGTGAAGGGGTACAGGCTAGGACCCAGGTGAACAACTGAGTAAGAGTGAGTCTGGTGGTAAAGCTTGGTCCTTACAAGGAGACCTGTCCATTAATCTGAAGGGTGGTGCATAGAATATGTAACTGAATTTGTTTTCCTGGTCCATTATCTAAGGCTTCCTTAGGTTTATATGATTTAAATGCTGAACATACCCAGGGCAGAGCAAACTCTTTTCCTGAGAACATCCAAAGAATCCTCAAGGATCCTTCTCTCTCCCTTGTGGCCCAGAGCTTGGTGAAACCAGGGCCCCTGGCTTCCTCTCTGCAGTACCCTTGTAGAGGTCTTGATGAAACAGAACACACAGAAACACACCCTTCCCAATGACCTCTCTCACACTTATCCCTCCAAACAGGTTCCAGCGTGGGAAGAAACGAGATGGGTTGAGCAGGGTTAGAGTAAGTGATTTTTTATAATCCTTCTCCTCCTACCCCAGCCGGAGGGTACAACCTCCTCCGGACCCCAGCCGCCTCAGAAAAGTGGAGTGGGAGGAGGGAGACAGTTTCTAGGCATTCCTCATTGGGAAATGCAGATCTTCAAGTACAATAAAGGAGAGGGGAGTAGTTTTACAAAAGTCTTACCTCCTGAGCTACGTGATTACTTGCCAAATAAAGTGGTTCAGATAAAGATAATGTTTTCTTGAAACATTCTAGATCAGCTACATTTTTGGAAAAAATACGACACCATGAGAGTTTACTTCTTTTTTTTATCACTTTTTAAAAACATGTGTACTAAGTCCTTGTCTTAAAGGACTGTCTTTGGCAGTTCCTAAACGGTACCATTTACTGAAGCCCTCCTACTTGGCAGTTGGAATTGAACCTACATATTGCGTGGTAATCAGCACAACAGACTTACGATGAAGATGGTATTATTAACATTCCATGTAAGGAAGAAGAAAATGAGAGTAAGCCTACCTGCTTCTAAAACCATATTCATGTGGTATTATGAAGACTGTAAAATGTACTTGAAATATCTTTGAGGAATATTTTGATCTATTCCAAAGCTAACATTTATTACACATCAAATAAAGATGTTTAATGACAAATTGTGGGGGGGTAATGGTGGCAGTTGGGAAGGCCTAGTTGGTTTGCTCTGCGGTTTGAATTGTGGCTAATCTGATAAGAGGAGAGAGTATTTGTAAGAGAAAATGTTTACATTTCCCTTTGCTGTTAGCAGCAAGCTGTTTCTCCCCAGATGACAGGTTTTAGCCCGTTAATTAATTTTAATTATTGGCATAATTAAAGGCATACACTGAGAGCTTAGAAGCTATATGACTTAGACTTCCCTTGAAATCACTAGCAGAAATCTCAGCCTCAGATCTCACTTCTCAAGAAATTCCTCCTTGAAAAGGAAACCCTTCCTGTTACTAGCCAGTTTCCCAGACTTGGATCCCAGAGATTTTTTAATCCCTCCCCCAGGCCTTTTCACCTTTGCTGTACTTCAACCCTTCCCACATCCCATTGTAGGTCAAAGACTCTGGGAAGGCTCACTGGTTTGGCAACCCGCCCTAAATTTTTTTTTTTTTTTTAGGGTTTTATTTATTTGACAGGGCACAAGCCGAAGGCAGGCAGAAGGAGAGGGAGAAGCAGGCTCCCCACTGAGCAAGGAGCACGATGTGGGGCTCGATCCCAGAACCCTGAGATCGTGACCTGAGTCAAAGGCAGACGCTTAACCAACTGAGCCACCCAGTGACCCCTCACTGATTTTTGATAATGCCAAGCCTCTAACAGGCACACAGTAGGCCACAATAAATCTTTCCTGAATGAACTTGGTGGAATGGCAAGTTAATAGTAGCCCTAGAGTGAGTATCAAAAGTAATGCCGAAGGGCAACCGAAGAGACAAAAAGAACTTTTCTATCTCCTCTAGGAGATCATAACTGGATTTGGCCCATTAATGAAGAATCTGAATCTTGACAAGCTTCTCAATCCATATTATTATGTTTTTTCTCAATCCATATTATTGACTGACAAATGTGTTTCTCCATTCATTTAATTCTAAAGAAAAAAAAATCTCAATGGTTCTAAAATACAATAGCTAGAATATTTCTTAAAATGGTCTGCCTACAAAAGGAGTCCAATCAAAATGTCTGAGCCTTTCTCTAAAATCAAGAAGGCAAGAAACAACAAGTATTGGCAAGGATGTGGAGAAAATGGAGCATTTGTGCACCGTTGGTAGAAATGTATATTTGTGCAGTCACTGTGGAAAACAGTAAGGAGGTTCCTCAAAAAACAAAAAAATAGAAATACTATATGATCCAATAACTTCACTATTAGGTATTTACCCAGGGAAAAACAAAACACTAATTCAAAAAGATATATGCATTTCTATGTTCACTGCAGAATTATTTACAATCGCTAAGACACGGAAGCAACCTAAGTGTCCACCAAAAGACAAATGGATAAAGAAAATGTGTTGTATGTATATGATGGAATATTACACAGCCATAAAAAGATGAGGTCATGCCATTTGAGACATGGATGGACCTACAGGGTATGTTACATGGAATAAATCAGACTAGAAAGACAAATACCATATGATTCATTCATAAATGTAATCTAAAAAAATAACAAATGGGGTGCCTGGGTGGCTCAGTTGGTTAAACATCTGACTCTTATTTTCAGCTCAGGTCATGATCTTGGGGTCATGAGACTGAGCCCCTTGTCTAGCTCTGAGGTGAGCATGACACCTGCTTGGGATTCTCTGTCTCCCTCTCTCTGTCCTGCTCTACTCGTGCTCTGTCTGCCTCTCTCTTTCTCAAAAAAATAAAAAATAAAAAGTAAAAATTAAACTAACAAAAAGCAGATTCAGAACTGTAAGTACACAGAACAAACTGCTGATTGCCAGAGGGTTGTGCCAAATGGGGGAGAGGAAGAGGAGATACAGGCCTCCAGTTATAGAATGAGTAAGTCACAGGAATAAAAAGCAGAGTCTAAGGAATATAGTCAGTGATATTATAATTACAATATAATAGAACAGATGGTCGCTCTATTTGTGGTGAACCCAGCATAATGTATAAACTTGTCCAATCACAAAGTTTTATACCTGAAACTGTCACGTTGTATGTCAACTACATTCACACACACACACACACACACTCACAGTCTGAGTTTTGGTTTCAAGACCCATGTCTGTTCTCAGCTTAAATGTTCTTGCCCTGAAGCTTGTCTTTGAAAGAGAAGTGTCCCCTTTCGCTTGAATTAACTCTTTCATAGAGGCAGGCCCAAAGGGATAATTAAGTGCCTGGGTGTTGGCAAGAGACAAAGGGGGATCTAGACCTAGCACAGTCACCTACTAGCTGTGCCCTTGAAAAAGTTACCGAATGACACCAAGTCTATTATCTTCATCAACCGAGGAGGGATTATAAACCTCCTTATGAGTGTTGTTCTGAGAAGTATGACATCACCATAGAATGTATTTAATATGGTGACATGGCGGGCGGAATTTGATGCACAAAGGTTGCCATCCCCACTGCCAACATTATCAGCCAGCAGCTCATGGAAACAAGACCTGGCTAGAATCAAGAACCCTGCAAGAATCAGAGTAGTATAGCAATCCCTTAAGAAGTGAAGTCAGATGATCCAGGCTTTGCCAATTATTATTTGCATGACTTGGGAAAGTTACTTAACTGTCTTCTCATTCATAAAAATGAAATCAATAATATACATTCCAAAGTTTTCTTCTGAGGATTAGGTTTGCCAAGGAATATAAATTTTTAGAACAATGCTCAATATGTGTTATTTCTTTTAACTTAGAACCTAGATTAGAATACAGTACCTAGTAGATACTCAAAATATTTGATGAATAAATGTGATTTCTTTTTCGCTTCCTGAAATAATCCCTAGAATACTAGAAACTAGTTAAGGGAATCTTTTGATGTTTTGTGCACATCTTCCAGGATAAACTTGAAGCTATCTGGGGTGGTATGAAGTGCTTAAAAGAAATTGAGACACACAAAGCTTGGGTGGCCACCCCATTTCTTACTGGATGCTATTTTATGACACCTTTTCAATTAAACTTGATTCTATTCTTGTACTTAACTCAAGTATCTTGTTCCACAAGACCAAACCAACATAAACTTTACTCCTTGAAAAAACTTTCCCCCAAATTCTCAGCTGCCTCCCTAGGCCTCTCTCTCTTCTCATCAGCCCACTCCCAGCCTCATCCCTCTCCAGATGGACTGGATTGGGAAGATTATAAATTCTTTCAGTGTGGGAAATTTGTCTCTGTGTGAAGATGTTTGGGAGGCTGTTTACAAATTAATGAATAGCGCCTTCTGGGATGTTGCAGACTGGAGAAATAAAGACAACTATTTATTGTCCAACTTCCCCCTAAGGCTTTATTCCCAGTTGTTTTCAGGTATGTCTTCATCCCTTTGACAAAGCATTCCTCTAATAAATCAAAGGTGACCTACATATTAGTCAACATACAAGAGCCAGTCTTTCAGTTACCTAGCAAACAGAAAAACCTAGACATTGATCCAACTCCTAATGATTTTTTTTTCCCCTGAATGTACTGATGCCAGGAATCAAACTGAGACCTTTTCTAAACCTTTTACATGTTTCCATTAGATGGACTTTTTTTAGAAGACCTGGATGTTACAACATTGATGGTTATACCAAAAATTCCTTAATTTAGGAATTAAGATCATACTCTCTATGGGGGCAGGGAAATGTCTCCATTTAAAAAAAAAAAAAATCACCAAACTCTTATTCTGGGGCGCCTGGGTGGCTCAGTCAGTTAAGATCAGCCTTCAGCTCAGATCATGATCTCAGGGCTCTGGGATTGAGTCCCACATCAAGGCTCCCTGCTCGATGGACAGCCTGCTTCTCCCTCTCCACCGTTGGTATGCTCTCATGTTCTCTCTCTCTCAAATAAATAAATAAAATCTTAAAAAAAAAAAGAATAAAATCTTAAAAAAATTTATTCTGTAACAGGATGAATGGCATTTGGTAATAAGTCTATAAATACATGGACAAGATTATTATTATTAGTTTTTTATTATTTTTACAACACCACTGACTATATTCTCTCTGCTGTACTTTACATCCCCATGACTTCTTCATTCCGTAACTAGAAACCTGGACCTCCCACTCTCCACATCCCTCTACTCCTTCCCCTCTGCCAACCATCAACTTGTTCTCTGCATTATAGGGTCTGTTTTTGATTTTTGTTCATTTCCTAAATTTCACATATAAGTAAAATCATATAGTATTTGTTTCTCTGACTTATCTCACTTATCAAAATACCCTCTAGGTCCATCCTGACAACATCCTTGTTGTTACAAACAAGAAGATTTCATTCTTTTTTTTATGGCTCAGTAATATCTCATTTTGTGTGTGTGTAAATATGTATACACACACAAAAAATGGGATGTAAATATGTATACACAAACAAAAAGTATATACCACATCTTCCCATATTTTGACTATTGTAAATAATGCTCCGGGTGCCTGGGTGGTTCAGTCGGTTAAACAGCCGACTCCGCTCAGGTCATGATTTCAGTGTCCTGGGACTGAGCCCTGTGTCTGGCTCTTCGCTTAGTGGGGAGTCTGCTTCAGAATTCTCTTTCTCTCTCTGCTCCTCCTCCTCTCTAAATTAAATAAATGAATCTCTAAAAAAGTAATGTTCCAATAAAAAAGGGGTGCACATATCTTTTTGAGTTGGTGTTTTCATTTTCTTTAGGTAAATTCTCAGTAGTGGAATTATTGGACCAATATTTCTATCGGTATTTCTATTTCTATTTTTTATTTTTTCTATTTTCTATTTCCATTTTTAATTTTTTGAGGAATCTCAATACAGTTTCCACCGTGGCTGCACACATTTGCATTCCCAACAGTGCACGACGGTTCCTTTTTCACCACAGCCTCTCCAACATTTGTTATTTTGTGGACAAGATTACTTAACAGTCAACCCTTCTTTGCTTACTTCCATTTTCAAAACAGACATCTCTTGTTAAAGGGGATCATTTCTCTCTGGGATGTGTTCTATTCCTAATTCTAATTTTATACAAAATGGTGAGATTAGGTAGCAAGAAGATTAAAGTGGAATAAAGGTCTTTGTGGTTATCTACAAGTAGCTTTCACAGTTAAGCAATCCATAGATCCCCTTCTCAAGTTAATTCTGGGAAAGAACTATCCATTTGGAGTCCCTTACTTGACAGACCAGTTATGCTAATCTTGACTGTTTTGTGTCTGGGCATTCACTTAAAATGTTTAAATTTAAAATTAAATTAAGAATTAAGAAATGTTAAAATTCCTATTGTGTCACAAATACGTGCTCATTCTGGGATGAGTAAGATACCAACCTTGTTTGCTTTTGAATGCAGTGTAGCAACGGAGCTGATGTGGAGGAGTGGCGAGATATTTATGCATCCTTCAAAAATATTTGAATGCCTCGGACACAGGGGTCCCGTGTAATGAGCCAGCTTTAGTAAAAACTGAAGAAAGCCATGTACCTGGTTTTCATAGAGATTACGGCCTATGAGCGGCTGAAGGAAGACATCATCATTTATTAAATTACATGATAAGTTCTATAATGGAAAAGCATAGGATGCCTAAGAGCACATAACAAAGGTAGAGGTAATAACAGAACTGATTTTGATAAGAGACTGCTGGGAACTGTGAAGACACAGCAGCAAATAAAACTCAGAAACGAATTCTAGTAGATTTATTCTTTTGTTAGCAGTTCATTCTTTCAAACTGTAATTTAAAGACTCTTGGCTTAGCCAACAGGGTCAGTGAGATGAACAATAAATATACATTTGAAGTTCTTACCCATGGTCTGGGTCTGGCTTCTTTAACGATGATGAGGTTATTCCATAGAACTTAAAATTATACACTAATGAGCCAGTAGGTCCCGTCTGTCTACTTGGGAGCATGACACTTGACAATGCATACTTAAGTATATAATGTATATTTAAAACACCTGCGATAAACTACGTAATTGCCCCCAGACACCCACATTCTAACCCCCAGAACCCGTGAATGTTACCCTTTATGGCCAAAGAAACTCTACAGATGTGATTAAGGTAAGGATCTAGACACAGAGAGATGAGCCTGGATTATCTAGGTGGGCCCCGTGTCCTTATTTAAGACAGAAGCAGAAGATCAGAAGTAGGTGGCTACCTGGTCATAGAAGCAGACACTGGAGTGCTGAGCCAAGACCAAGCATGCCATGGACTCCGCAAGCTGTAAGAGACAAAGCATGGAGTTGTCCCTGGAGTATTCAGAAGAAACCAGCGCTGCTGACATCTTCATTTTAGCCCCTGAAGACTCATTTTGGAGTCTGATCTCCAGAACTATAATAGAACAGACTTGTGTTGTCTAAAACCACTAAGTTTGTGGTAACTTGTTAGAGCAACAGGAAACTAATACGATCCCCTATTACTTACGTCAACAAAAGAGGACCTTGGGAGTCTTTACAGAAAAGTGAGTGTGACTGGCGTTTCCTGACCACTTGTCTTTTCTGTTTCCATTCCTCCCGTAAAAGCAAAATACTCTTTGTTCTCTTCCTCTCCCTTCATTATAGTGTCCATTCAGAGGAAACTCCAATGGAAAGATTAATTACAATAAATAATACGGGAAGATTACTCAAAAGCGAACTGCTGCTCTCTGTCAGTCTCCTTCCTGATAAACTTGAGAATTCTGCTTTCCAATCTAGGCTGTGTTAGAGGCAGGTATATTGGAGACGTAATGGTTCATTTCAGATTACTGTTTTTCTATTTGTATTATTGAGATTAGTGTGTGTGTGTGGGGGGGGAGACAGGAGGCTTTAAATTATTTGCTGATGACAATCAATCTTTATTGCCTCAAAAAGGATCAGCAACGTAGTGAGATGCCCACCTTGATACTACCGGTATTCCTTCAGTGCCCACTGAAAGAATTAACGTGGGGAAGGGAGGTAAGAGAGGCAGATCACACTCCAGGTGTAGACAGAAAGACACATTCCAGTTTCTTCTTTTACATAAATGAAGCCATGAACATTTATATCCATTAACAGGTAACTCGATTGTGCAGCACAATTGGATGGATGCACACTGCCTATGATGGCAAACAGGGAAGCAAACATCCTGTAATATGAAATGCATCTATAATCATTAAGGGGGCTCTAGGAAGCCAATGGATCTGCTGTACCATCACCTGCAAGAACAGCTTAAAGCTTCCATGATTTTAAAACGCTAATGATCGACATGATGGGTATTTCACCAACTCTCCAGTGCCTCCTGGGGCTGAGTAACTCCAGTCCAAGTCTCGGGATCCACTCTTCCCCTGTGCTGAGCCCCAGGAAGGCTGACCTGCGTCCACTATCATCAAGGGGCTTTCTTGCGCATACGGGCTCCTCTTCCCTGGTTTCTGGAAGCTCTGCCCACATCTCGGTAAATCATTCATTTATTAGACTCTCCTCTGAGCTGAGTGTGTATTTTTGGCCCAACTTACACAATCATTTCATTCAATTTCTTGAAGTTATATTTTGAAGCAAAGCAATTCCGTCAGAATCTATTCTCTTCAAAATCAAATGTTCTGTAGGGTCTAGACTGAAGTTATTTTAATACTGATTTGGCTACATCTGCCTTTGGCAGTTTCAATAAATAAGTAATCTCTTCTAAGCTTTATACCACAGAGCTCTGGGGTCTCAGCTGAGAAGTTGTTTAAATGTTTCCACAGAAGCAAAGCTCTTTTTCAAAAGAAATTTCACCCTATAGAGAGGAGGGATAAATGAGAGTAACAATGAAATTTATTTTCTTTTTGCCACAGAGTATCAACAGTCTTGACTGTAAATAACACTCAAATCTCCCTAATTAGCAAGTCCTTCAGTCGCTCACTAAAGAACTTAACGAAGAAATGACTTTGATCTAGCAAAAAACCTGCCCACACTATTTTGTTCAAGAAAGTGAAGATCTGCCCATCTCAAGACATAAAACTCCTGTTTCATTATGTTCTCTGAGTATAAAATTGTATGCATTTCACTACTAAGGTATTTAATTTCATTATTTTCCTACTACTATAATCGACATTTTTATACACATCTTCTTGCACACATGCACTAGACAAGTATTAAGGCCAATATTAAGCTTATCAAATTTCACTTTTACCGAATCCACATTTTAATTGCCTATGAATTGTGAAATCACTTTTCGGGTCTTTACCAGTATTCTTTTCATTTTAAAGTAAAATAAGATATGGGGCGCCTGGGTGGCTCAGTGGGTTAAGCCTCTGCCTTTGGCTCAGGTCATGATCTCAGGGTCCTGGGATTGAGCCCCACATCCGGCTCTCTGCTCGGCAGGGAGCCTGCTTCCTCTTCTCTCTCTTTCTCTGTCTCTCTCTGCCTGCCTTTCTGCCTACTTGTGATTTCTCTTTGTCAAATAAATAAATAAAATCTTTAAAGTAAAATAAGATAGAAAATACAAAGTAATGTATGTACAAAGGGTAAGGATTATCTGGCGAAACTTTGTTTTTTATATAGATGGATATGTATGCAGATGTGGGTACTATGTGTGTCATAGTGTAAAACATTTTCCTTATAATGGGTTAGAAACAAAATATCTAAAACTATTCTGTGATAAATATCCAGAAGCACAGTTTCTGTATCATAGAATATGCACATTTTCAACCTCACTATTAACAATCCAATTGATGAATAAATTTAGCTTCTATGAGGATGTAAGCAAATTCCTTTTTCTTCATATCTTTAAAATTCGTTTTTATAACTTCCCACTCAATCTAATGGATTTTAAATATCTTAATGTTGTTTCAGTTTACATTTCTCTGACCTGCTGATGAAGTGGAGCATCTTTTCATCTGTGAATTGCCTAACAATATTTTTGTAAACTTCCTATTACTTTTCTTTCTGATTTGTAATTTTTCAAGAAAAACCTTAAATGTTATTAAAGATCAAACATCTAATAAATGACAGGGTCCTAATTTACACCTAGGCAATCTAATTATAAAACTCTTTTGCTTGTTATCCACTGAAATGAGGTACATTTCATTTTAAATTTAAAATTTCATTTTAGTTTCCAATTATTTATTGCCAGGCCATAGAAATACAATTGATTTTTATATACGGACTACATCCTGTCACCTTGCTAAAATCTCTACACCTGTAAAACTTTTTTTTAGATTTATTTATTTTAGAGAGAGAAAGTGGGGGGGGCAGGGGCAGAGGAAGAGAATTTCCAGTAGACTCCCTCCTAAGTGCAGAGCCAGACATGGGGCTCGATCTCACAGCCCTGAGATCACGATCTGAGCCAAAATCAAAAGTCAGACACTTAACCAACTGAGCCACCCAGACACCCACCTTGTACAACTTTTAGTTGTAGTAGTGTTTTTGTAAACTTTTTAGATCTTTCTATGAGGTGGGAGATGTTCCCTCTCCTCTGTTTTCTGAAACACTATGTAGAATTGATATTACTCCCTTGAATACTTGCTAGAATTCACAAGTAAAGCCACCTGGGCCTAGAGCTTTCTCTGTGAAAAGCTCTGTAACTATGACGTCAATTTCTTTCAAAGATAAAGGCCCTTCAGAGTATATATTTCTCCTTGGGTGAGAAATAGTTTGTGTCTTTCACCTAAATTATAAAACTTACTGGAATAAAGTCATTCATAATAATGTTATATCACCTATAGGATCTTAGTGATGTCTACGCTTTTATTCTTTTTTTTTTTTTAAAGATTTTATTTATTTATTTGACAGAGAGACAGTGAGAGAGGGAAAAAAAAGCAGGGAGAGTGGGAGAGGGAGACGCAGTCTCCCTGCCAAACAGGGAACCTGATGTGAGACCCGATCCCAGGACTCTGGGATCATGACCCGAGCCAAAGGCAGATGCTTTAACAACTGAGCCACCCAGGTGCCCTATGCTTTTATTCTTAATGTTGGTAATTTACTGCACTTACTCTTGATATATTCTGAATATTAATCTTTATCTCTTACAGAAGTTGTAAATATTTTTTCTTAACTTACTGCTTTTCTTCAAACTTGTGGCATGTTTAGTCATACAGAAGGAACTTTAAAATTCAGATATAATAAACATGTCAGTTTTTTTTAATGATTTGTGATTTTCATTTTTTGTCTGAGAAATCCATCTATCTGACAAGTCAGTCATAAAAACATTTTTCTGTATCACTTACTTTTTTTAAAGATTTTTATTTCTTTTAGAGAGAGAGAGAGAGAGAGTGTATGTGTGCACGTGCACCCATGAGTGGGGAGAGAAGCAGAAGGGGAGGGAAGAGAAGGAGGAAAGAATCTCAAGCAGACTCCATGTTGAGCTCAGGGCCCAACATGGGGTTCAATTCCCAGACCTGGAGATTAGAACTCCAGCTGAAACCAAGATGTGGATGCCCAACTGACTGAGCCACCCCTCTCCTATATTACTTTCTAATTGTTTTAAAGTTTTGCTTTTTTCCATTTAGATCTTTAATGCACTTGGAATTTATTTTTGTTATGGTGAAAAGAAAGGACCTAATTTTATTTTCTTTGATATGGAAACCGAGTAGTTCTCACAACAGTATTTGAATAGTTCATCCTTTTCCCACTGATATGCGATGCCATCTTTGAAAAATGCCCAATCTTTTACATGTTTGGTCTTGTTCTGGGATCTCTATTATGTTTGTTCTACTTATCTACTGCCACACCAATACTATAGATTCTTTACAAGTTTTGATATCTGGAAAGTCAAGTTGCTCTGCTTGCTCTTACTTTCCAGGATTGTCTTGATTTGGATCTTTAGTTTTCCGTATGAATACCAGAATTATTTTGCGAGGTTCTACATTAAAATATTGCTCTATCTAGATTCTATATTGTTTGATCTATGTTCTACCTAAAACCTTCTTAAGATTTTAATCGATGCTGCCCCTGTCAATGTTGCTGCTGAAATGGCCTCGGCAAAACCGAATGCCTCTGTGACATTGGACCCCAGCCGGAAAAACTGACAATCACAAGCACGGCCTCCATGTCACTCCCACCTTCCAAATTCCAGCTGTACCGGACTGATGGACACTAAATCACACCTAGAAGCCTCTGCAAGAGACTTTTATAGATACTTTTCTAATTTTAGAACCGATGATCTAGTAAGCATTTGTAATGGAAGAATAAGTCCTTTGGAAAGCTGTATTTTAATTCTGGTATTCGGGCACCTGGTGGCTCAGTTGGTTAAGCATCTGCCTTTGGCTCAGGTCATGATCTCAGGGGATTGAGCCCCAAGTTGGAGTACATGCTCAGCATGGAAATCTGCATCTCCTTCTCCCTCTATCCCTCCTTCTCCCTTGCCCTTCCCCTGCCAACTCTGTGTGTGCTCTCTCTCTCAAGTAAATCCATAAAATATTTTTAAAAAATAATTCTGGTATGTTAGTGACAATTATTTCAATGTTTTTGTTAAGAATATAAATCTAGGGGCGCCTGGGTGGCTCAGTGGGTTAAGCCGCTGCCTTCGGCTCAGGTCATGATCTCAGGGTCCTGGGATCGAGCCCCACATTGGGCTCTCTGCTCAGCAGGGAGCCTGCTTCCCTCTCTCTCTCTTTCTCTGCCTGCCTCTCTGCTTACTTGTGATCTCTGTCAAATAAATAAATAAAATCTTTAAAAAAAAAAAGAATATAAATCTAGATATTAGATACTAAGGGTACTAACAGTTTCTTCATCAATTTGACCTCCACAAAAATACCTGCCCAGATTATATTCTCTTAAACAGTGCTTCAGAAACTTTCATTTGCTTCTTATTTGTTGTATTTTACTTGCTCATTTCTAAATACTAAAGAATGTCTATACTGCTTGAAAGCAGCCAAATGACAAATACTGTATTTTCAATGGGCACTGGTTTTAACTCTCCAGATCAAGAAGCTACAACCCTGTTTCTTTTAACATATCAGTACCAAGATTATGAATAAGACTTTTGACCCTAGAAACTGGGGGTTTCCTATGCATCTTACATTTTTCTTGCTGCTTTTGAGAAGAAAAGAAATTTAATTTGGACTACAATAAGAAAAATTTAAAAAGATGCTTTTTACAAATCATCTGCACAAATCATGTTCCCTGTAAGTTAAAAGCTTTTCAATCATTTAATCAGGGCAAATATACACGGTACACATTCTCTACAATCACTGTTCTTTAACAGTTAATATCAAAAGGGAAAAAAAAAAACCTCTTCTTATAAAAGGTGGTAGAATGAAAAATTTAATAATTATGATTATTAAACTTCACCAAGATACCATCTAGAAAGAACCAGTGACCTTACTAGTGACAGCTGACTCAAGCAGCTGATAGCCTGCCTGGCCTTTTGAAGCGACATATGTATCCGCCCTCCCTTTTTCCAGTGCACAGCGGGGAAAGCAGGAGACCCAGGGATAGAACTAACGGAATCCTCGCTTATTTAGCCGGAAGCAGAGGGAATCCCGCTGCCAGCAGAGAGATGGTTTCCCAATTGGTCTTCAATTAGAACAAAGCCATAACACTGGTTGCCTCTGGGTGTTGGGCCTATGGTTTTTTTAAATTCCAGTTTCCAAATTTTCTCTAATGGGACCCATTATCTTCATAATGCAAAGAACGCTCTGATTGACCAAAGAGCACACATATGTTAGTTCATTGTTTTATTTTTAACACCCAGCCACTAAGAAGATCTTCTACGTGTCCTTTCTTCCTCTCCTGGTGGTGGGCAGGGTCTCCATCGGCCAGAGATAGACAAGCAGGATTCCACAGTTTGGGGGTGGGAGTCATATTTGCCTGGGATTTATAAAAATGATATTGCAAGTATCATTCACATCCACAGTTTTCGTGGTCAGAAACAGCAATATTTATTAGGTCCTTACTGTGCCTAGACCCCCCGTCTTCTGGACACAGCAGAGAGAAACAAACAGCAGCAGAGATGGCCCCTATGTATGAAGAGCTCAAAATAGCATCAAAGACATCAAGGACATAAAAATACTTTAACCAATACCAAGGTACAGACTGAGAGTGTAAACCAAGAGGTTAATGTGGAAGCAGCTGGGGAAGTGTCAGAGCCAGCTGGGGGGGATGCCTCCGAGACTTCCAGAAGCAGGCCCCATGACGTCTTCTCTTTACCTCCAGTGCAACTTCTTTCTCCGAGAGTTAGTAAAATGGGAAATTCTGAAGCCACAGTAAAGTTCCTGGTTGGGAAAGTGGCCTAAAGGCCTATTGCACCAACTTGTTGACTCCAGGTTAATACTCCTACTTGAGATAGCATTCAAGTTTCGAGGGAAACAGGTCCTTTCAGCATATGATTTTAGAAAACTATGTGTGACAGACTTATTTGAAAGTTGGCAGTACTTCATGAAAAAAAACCACACTTCCTATGAAATTACTTGCTTTCCACTCTGACTACAGAGGCAGGGACTGACCTGGGATTAGAAGTGTTCAAATTCTTAACGGTCGCCTAAGTGCCTCATTGCACAATGTGGAAAACAGAACGAAAACCCATGACAGATCATTTTCTTTTCTTCCTTATAAAAGCTGCCCCTTTTCAAGGGCTTGACATGTCTGTCACTCTGCGGCTGCCCTCCACCTTCATGAAGCTTCATCCCTTAGTGAGCACAGTTCTGAAGTGATTGCTGGTACTGGAATCTGAGATGGACCGGTTTCTCGAGTTGTGCCCAAGTCAGAACTGAGGAAGTGACACAGTCAAAGGGAGTGGACTGGGAGCTGCAGCCATACCTCTGGCTCTAAGAAAAATTGCTTCAGTACAGTTGGCTTTTTCAGGGGACGGTCTGTGGGGCTCAAGACACAGGGAACTCAAGCCAACCCTGAGCCCGGGGAAGCAAGGGGTGGACCCAGCTCTCATCAGTTAGGGGAAAGCTGGAGGCCTTGGGCCACACACAATGTCCTCTCTGTGCTTTTCCTCTGGCATGAAACTGGAATGTGAACACCAGTCGGCCTCGAGAGATTCCTGGCGAGGCACAAATGATAAGGGGTAGATGTCGAATATGGTATTAGGATGAAATCTTAAGGATGCTACTAAGAGGGCAGAAGGAATTTTACACGTCTGCCTTTAGGCATGATCGAGGATAAGCAACGCGATCAGACTTCCAGAAACAAATTAGCTTTCCACCCTGGCATGTGGATTGGAGCTCTCTGGCCAGAAGTCATGGTTCAGAAATGAACCTGAACTGCCGACTAATGAACAACGACTCGCTCAGTACAGTGATGTCCTCGCTCATGAAATCTCTTCTCCATCATCCTCTGTGCCTGAAAAAAGCGAGCCGCGCTGAGGATCTTCCGTGTGTGCAAGCCTGTACTCCACGACGCTCGACGCTTCCCGGGAACGCCTGCCTTCGCTAGAGGCGAGGACATCGTCTGCTTGGGACGCGGGATCCGGGGCCACTTCACTTAATCATCTGGGTTTCTTCGTCCGCATCGAAGAACTCTTCCTCTTCCTCACTCTCACTGCCTACAGTGTCGTCCTTGTCCTCAGACTGACACGGGAAAGAACCAGAATGGTCACATGACACCATGACATTTCTAAAATGAAAATGATTAACTAGCACTCAACCGACAAATGAATCTTTAGGACATCTTCTCCCCTAAGATTTTACCCTAAAGTGTTCTACGAAAGTGAATGACTCACCGGCCATCTTCACTTCTCTAAAAAACCAGCTGCTATTAACCCCACACCTTTGTTTTCCAACAGCTTTGCTTGGTTCTATTAAATGTAACCAGAACATTCTCTCCTCCCGCCCCCCCAAATTGTCATCCTCCCAAGTGATACTTGTGAATGATTAAGAAAACCACACCATACCTGTGGGGGATCCAAGGTCTGTAAGGACAACGCTTCCTCCCCCAGTCTCCGATATGAATACGCCTGAAGGTCAGAAAATGTCTCCAGCAATGGGCTGTTAAGGGTTTCTGGCAATAATAAACTCAGGAGGCCCGAAGTCAGGCCGGTGGCTCCAAAGATAATGAAGGGTAAAGACCACTGCACATATCTCTGTGGGGGCAGGGGGTAGAACAAAAACATGAAAACTCGGTATCCAGTCCCCAGCACGTGACATCAGCAGTCTGTGCCCGGGGCCTGGCCATGCTTACTATCCAGGTCATGCCTTCCCACTAGAATACACTAGAAGCCACTTCTTCCCCCATGGAGAGTTGCCCTGGAAAATCATGGAGTGGTTGCTTGGGCACGGAGACGTGGGGGTGAGTACACAGAAAGGCCTCAGAGGTATGCGGCTCAGAATGGAAGTGGGGGGTGAGTACTGCTTTCACTGCAGGCAACTCCCTTAGAACACAGGGGTCTCCACATACGCTTTGCTTGGGAGGTACCCCAAAGACGTGATCACCATAAACTTGAAAGTTCTCCACCCTCGTATCAGCCAAACCATCTCCCCACCCACCAAGCTCGCTGATTCACTAAGCACTGAGTAAGGGACAGGAGGGACTCATAGGGAGAGGTAGGGAGGGGGCTCTGGGATCAGGTTCATAGCAATCCCCAAAATGGGGAGGGGTGAGGAAACCAGAGATAAGGGAAAACACCAGATTGCCTTGCCCTAGGTGTCCCCGGAGGGGGTCTTTTTTATGGCAGTCACGTGGGATCTAACAGAGAATAACCAGACCCTTTAAAAAAAAAAAAAAAGTAAGCTGTTAAAGATGTTATCGCTGATCCTTACACAAAGGTGCTCTCAGTGGAGAAATTAAAAAGATTTAAGTTCCCTGGTTAGCGGTCAATAAAAGACCTACCCTAAAAGCTCTCAGGGGCAGCTCCCTCCTGAGAGCTTTTTTTTTCTCCTGTATCCCTGGTTAATAAAAAATATATCCCTTTCCTCTCTCCTCTGTCCACAAGATTCATTCTTCAGCTCCGCGAGACAAGGACCCCGCTCTCCCACGTCAGCAACACACCTGGGAGGACAAGGGTTAAAGGTACGAACGCCCTGAAAAGAAAAAGAAAACCCTAAAGAATCCTGGCACATCCATGCAGTTTGGAAACTACCCGAACCGGACAGGGAGATAACAGCTTTGCTTCAGAGATCCAACAGACATTCTAAGGAAAATGTACAGAGTTTCTAGAAACACAAACAGGTTCAAAGGTAACAGCACAGAAAACTGTGTGCTGCTCTCCAGCTACGGGCGGGTGGCTCTGGGGTCCTTTCTGAGCTCATTAACATTCTTGAGTTCTTATTAGGAGTTGTTTAGCTTTATCTTATTTGGGCTTCCAAATTTTGTGGATAGGACCACTATCCAGGTCATATCCTAGTTAGGATATCCTCTGCCTGATTTTTCAGAAGTAAAGAGATGATGGACAAGGCAGGGTAGGGGATGGAGGTAGCCTGGCAGAATCTCACTTCTGGATCCCACATGCACACACAGGCCCAACGCTGTGGGTGTGCTGCTGAGTCATGGGGGACACAACGCTCTCACCTCTTCTCAACTGAGCAGGAACAGAGACCCAGGGCTAGGTAGTCTAATGTTCTAGGAGAGCCAGACAGAGTCCAGAGATCTTTAGAGATAAACCCCTAATGTCCCACACACTTTACAGAATGGAACAAATCTATATTAGAGGAAGGGTCTGACCGTGTGAAATTAAGCAGGAGACATGTAAAGAGATACTCATGAAAAGGAAGTGTACTGCAAGTCAAAGATAGAAAGACAGAAAGACCAGAAAGATTGAAAGGAAGAAAGAAAGAGAACGAAAAGGTCACGGTGGGATTTCAGAGACACCCTCCTATACTAGGGAGACCAGGAAACCAAAGAGATGCTGTGAGAGAAAAAGCTAGTTTTCCCTTTGCTGCTTTTCCTGCTTCTCCGGGTGCTCAGACCTGCACCCCCACTTGACTTCACACAGGCTTATAATGCAAATCACATAGGTCCTTTTTGCAGGGGCCAAGACTTAATGATTTCTCTAGAGCAGATAACATCTCAGGAAGGACCCAGGGAGAACAACCAGGTGAAGCTATTGTATGCACATTCCAGACCACTGGAGACATTCTAGACATCTCCATGCCAAGACCCCTTGGCTCCAAGGAATAACACCGGTGCCCTTGTCTTTGTTCTAACCGGTTCCTGGATGCCTGGATGCCTGAGAGGACACGTACACCAGACCACTCCCAGGTCCCTGGACAAAGACGAGACTCCTCCAGTCACTCCGTCTGTATCTGGTCTCTCTGGATCTTCAATGAACTGTTTCACCTCCGGCCAGCTCACTTGACTGCCATGCTGCGTGAAGCCAAGGACTCTCTTGGCTGGTCCTGCAGGAACCCCCTGGTTCCTTGGACCTGGCCTGCTGGCGTGGCTAGGAGGTGGGGACAACAGCTGTCTACAAAGCACATCCAGTCACCCTTTGTTGAGTACCAGCTGGGAGGGCCACAGCAGAGACATGCGCAGGGGCTCTGTGGATTAATCCATCACAGAACCAGAACATTTCAAGACCGGAAGGATTTTCAGGGCAGCTGTTAAGTCTACCCTCTTTCTCTAGACTATGAAATTTAGAAAATGCTAAAAAGCTCTTAATAGACCCACGACTAGGCATGTTTCTCTTCTAATTTTCTTGTCTAAATGGTATGACTTTGGGCAAGTTATATAGCCTGTTTCTGCTGAATTTCTCCTCTTTAATAGAGGATAATAACTATCCCTGCCTCACATGGTTCTTGTGAAGCTTGCGACAGATGTTGAAGCGCTCGGCACAGAGCCCAGCACAGTGCAGAAGCTTCACAAATATTCACTGACTGACTTATGAATGGAGACAGGAAGGGGCATGCTGGTCTTAGCTAACTCTCCAATGAATGCAGAGAAGCAGACACTCAGAGTCTCAAGGGTGAGAGCATCCTGGGTCAGAGCCCCTGTTTCCTGAGTGATACGTAATCTAAAAGAGACAAGCTTCCCACTCGGAGCAGGCTGATCTTCAGTGGCAAATGTTTGTTACCATGTTGTAAGCAAAGGCACAAGTAATTCCAAAGCAGAGAATCCAGAAAAACAAAACCAGGAGGTACAAACCAACCAGTGAGGGGATGAAGGGAGCAATAATCCCACCAACTCGGGAGAACATAGAACAAGTTCCAAGCCCAACGTTCCTGAAAGGCATAAAAAAAGTGGAAAATCAGTAAGTTCTGGGGCGCGGGGGAATGTAAAGACCCTGTAATGGGCCATTAATAATAAATCCCAAGGTGGAAGCAGCATGGTCTCCTTTAGAGCAGTGAAACATTCTGAGATGCTGGAAATGTTCTGTAACCACACTGTCCAATATGAAAGCTGCTAGACACCTGCCGCTAAGAGCGCTGGAAATACGGCTAGTGGGAACAAGGAACTGGGTTTTTCATTTACTTCATTAAATTTAAATAGCCACACGAGCCTAGTAACTACCACACTGGACAGTGCAGTTATCACAGAGGACGGTGCAGAAATGACCATGTGAATATTTCTTGTCCAATGTTCTTAATGGGTTTTTGTGTGTGAGGTTTCCTATGAATTGATATACCCATGGAGAGCCAGAGTTTTATGATCTGAGAAGTCTGCCCATTTATTTAAATTCAACTAATTGACGATTCAAGGGTCAGGCATATGAATAGGAATTGAGCACATATTCTCAGGAAACCAGGAGCATTACCTTTGTGAGGAGTACAGCCATGCAAGTGATGGGAGGGAGCGGGAGTGAGAGTGGTTACAGGCGGGGTGGCCAGACATCACCCTTTCGCCCCAGCCTAATTGCTCTCAAAAGTGTCCCAGTTTGGACAAAATGGTCATCCTAGCATCACAGCTGGTAGCCAAAGAAAACAGGTCAGAGGAATAACTAGGAAATGACTGGCCCATCACAGACAGCCTGGGAAAAACTGGGGGGGCGGGATTTAAAATTAATAGGCAGAAAGAATCATTAAGTTTGCGGGGATGAGGGAAACATCTGGAATGATCTCTGAAAAGCCTGGGGAAGTGCTAAGCTAGGAAAGCCCTGCCTGGCCCACAAAGGCAGTTCTAAGAAGACTGAGCCACATCCCTGCCCTCCACATTTGGTTTTCAGACTTATTTTATGAGGGGAAACTTCAGACAGAGTATGTTCCCTTTGATAGGAGCGTGTCCTACTCATTAGAAACCACATTTATCAACTAGTATGGAAACCTCATCTTCACTTCTAAGTGGAATTACCTTTTTAACAATGTGTATATTTTGGGTGAAGATGTAGGTTCTGTGACAACAGGGACCAAGTCCCCTTGCCTGACAGGTGCCTGACACAGGATGGGTGACTGAATAAATCCAGTCCGCTGAAATCAAGATGGCATCCAAGCAGTCTTTGGGTGATGGGACGTGTTTAGTGTAGAGGACTTCTCTCACAATTTACATGAGGAAATTTAGCTCAAAATATAGCTACGTTTTCCTCAGCCAAGTGGGCCGAGTGCGGTCCACACAGGCAGTTTCTGGGCTTAGGTCAGCCTGCTGAACTGTTGCTGGCCCACCCTAACTATGGTCTCGGTGGAACGAGAACCATACCTCCGCTGTGGCTAGCGTCTACCGCAAAACATGCAGGGTGTGTGAGGCGCACCTGATGACCGTGGGGTACAGCTCAGAGGTGTAGATGTACACCACGTTAAAGGCCGCGCTGATCGTCAGCTTCCCGAGCAGAGACAAGGAATGGCTATTCACCACTGCAAACACACCTGTGTCTGAGGAGGACAAGGGTAAAATACCGTGAGGTCCTTCAGGGAAAAAAATGCCTTCGAGTGACACATTGACTTCTGAAGGAGCCAGAGATGCGAGTACGGATGGCGAACAGTGAGGAGGTAGTATGACAGGTTACCATTCAGGTTGAGTGAGCACACGCAACACATGCCTGCAAATATTCTCCCAGTGTCTTGCCCAACCCCCTGAAATCTTCCACAGTGGAGGTCATGGTGGGGATTAAACTTGCTTCCTCCTCAGTGACAGAGCTCTTGGAAAACTATCCTGTGGTAAAGCAAGCTTCATGGGGATAGTAAATCTTACCCAGCATGGAGGCTACTTGCCTCTCCTTCCCAACCTGGCTCACCAACCAGTGATGTGAAATGGTAGTTAGCATGACAAGCTCTAGTGCGTGCGGGGAAATAAGTCTGACGGATATAAGAGGCAGAGGGGAGGTCCAGGAAAACCACTCTCTTCAGTGTGCATTTCTTGGTATTCCATTGGAAGATAAGGAATAACCCCATTAAATGACTACCAGAGGGTATAAATCATTAATGTTCTTTAAAGAACAAGGCTCTAAATATGGAACTACTTTTAATTTTTCTTCCTGCCCAACTTCTTACTTGAATTACTAATCACTAATGATATTTCAGTTTCTGAATAGATAATTTCTTAATGTTACAGATATTTCTTAATGTTATCTCTTTACATAAAATGCAAAACTACAGGTTATAGCAGTTCATTTCCCTATCAAAAATACTATCAATTATCCTGTGGTTCTTTCCTTTATTAACATTTTTCTCCCCAGGATCTTGCAATGCAATCATTCCCTTTCAAACATACTTAACCTCTCCCTTCAATGACCCGGCAGACTCTGCTCTCAAAATAGCAATTTATTTTTCTGAGGAATAAAATCTCATTGACTGTGTTGTACTTACCCCCTTGACTAGCAGACATCTTCAATGAGTGACCAATTCTCCATTTCCCCAAATAACCTGCCCCGTAGCTCTCTACAATCTGGCTTCTGATAACACGCTCTCCTCAAAGTCTTACCCTTGAAGGTCAACAGCAAGGTCCTAATCACCAAAGTAATTGCCTCTCATTCTCCTTGACATTTCTGCCAAATAGGATATACTTGTCCCCTTCCTTGGGGCTGCTTGCATGGCCCACAGAAACCACTCCTTCCTTAAATAACTCAAAAGCAATATTCTTTCCTTCCTTTGACCTCCACTGACCCATTCAACTGGCATGCTTCAGACACACTCCTGGAGCTGCTTCCTTCTCTATCTTGTCTGCATCGAGTTACTTCAGGCTAAGGCTGGTATCCGGCTCGCGTCTGTGCCTCTCGCACCGTCTCCCATAGGACAATACTCTGCGGTGCTTGCTAAATATTTGCTGAACAAATTAGTAGAAGGACTACAATAGGGATTAATTTAGTGCAAAGAACCTGTGTTCATGCTCTCTCAACTTCTAAGGAGGGAGGCATTTAAATACTCCATCCTAAAATATGCTTCCCCTTCCTTGCCTGACTATGAAATAAATCTTCATCTACTTTAAAGATGGTGCCCTGAGCACAGCGGCCCAGGCACTGCCAAACCCGACCATCTGGGGCTTTCTCCTCTTCTGCCAGGCAATTTGGAAGAAGATGCTAGCTCTTTTAAGTACTGAATATATTATTTGAAGCCACGAGTGCTTCTGGAAAAAGAACGCTGCCTTTTGGCATTTACCACAAGATTCATGTCTGCGCTAGAGATCTAACAATCTCCTCCATTAAACCAATAATAAGGGCAATTCTTCAGTTATTTTCCAGAAAACTTAGTGTGTCGTGAAAAGGTATTCGGTAGCCTTGGCGCAAACAGCAATCTGCACATTTGCTTTACTGCAGATGAACTCTGGGACCGTTTTCAACCCGTACGGGATGGCATCTTTCAGAACTGTAGAGCGACGCTCTGTAACATCTTTAACAACAGGGTAGGAGATTGCTGTCCTGAAAATTGAATTCAAATGGCACACCACGGAAGGCTTTTAGCCAAACGCCCACAGACACCAAAGCTGCAAGAAGCCTTTCCCGTGAGACTCAGGACACTTCCGGCTGGAAGCCATCTGGGGAGCGAGGCTCCAGCTCCGTCCCCACAGAGCTCTCCATCAGCATCTGCTCGTAACTTCTCCTGCATTTCTGACACTGAAGTCCAGTCACCACCCGAACCTCAGGGAATTCACCTTATCCCCAGGTGGCCCGTGTCAATTTCAGTAGCTCTGTTTATTAGAAAATTATTTCTTATTCTTTCTGAGGCAGCTGTTGGGCAGTTGGTCAATCCTGAGTCAATGTTCAGAAGTGCTTGGCAGCCCCTGGGCTGGTTCCTTGGACATCTGACTTTGGTTCTTTATCTGAATATAAAATCAGATTATTACTGGCTACTACCAGCAAAAGTACAAAGTGTTTAAAAAAAGGAAAACTAGGGGTGCCTGGGTGGCTCAGGCGGCTAAGCATCTGCCTTCAGGTCGGGTTATGATTCCCTGGGATCAAGCCCCGTTTCAGGCTCTCTGCTCAGTGGGGAGCCTGCTTCTCCCTCTGCCTCCCCCTCTGTGTGCCCTCTCCCTATCACCTTGTGCTCTCTCTCCAGCTGCCAGCTGCTCTGCCTACTTGTGTTCTCTGTCAAATAAATAAATCTTAAAAAAAAAAAAAAGGAAACTAAACTCAATTATCTTTGAGGGGGAAAAAAGAGAATTCTCAGAACACTTGTATCTTGTATCCTTCAAAGCACTGAATTCAAGAGGTTGTAAGTTTATTCCAGTGATGAAGCTATAAGGACTATCTAGCTATCTAGAAGTTTCCTCAGAGTCTATCTGAGGTTGCCAGAACAAAAATTCTCAGCATGTTATAGTCACATTTCATTGATCCCAAATAGTAAAAATTCAACTTAATCATCTACTTCATTCATTGGATGATTATGAAATATTTTTGATTGCTCATGCATATGTTAAAAATCTTTAAGACAGCAGTATGCCCTCTGTTATGATACACACACAGGTGGGCAAAAGAACCTAGAATTCATTTACTCCCCTCCCCCCTCTTAAAGAAAAATACCATATATGCGTAAAGTTCTGTCACCATAGTTTCACCATTTCTAAA
The DNA here is from genome assembly GCF_011764305.1 of Mustela putorius furo. NCBI lineage: Eukaryota > Metazoa > Chordata > Mammalia > Carnivora > Mustelidae > Mustela > Mustela putorius. Next base: position 5,775,187 of record NW_025421424.1, read on the forward strand.
ATTTCACATGAATGATATCCTTCAGTTTGTAGACTTTTGCGTCTGGCTTCTTTTCGTTAGCATGAATGGTTCTGAAATTTATCCATGTTGTTGTGTGTAATCAGTAGGTCACAGTTCAGTCCTTTTTGTCGTTGTTCAGCAATATTTCATTGTAGGAATAGGTCACAATTTGTTTATCCGTTCCTCAGCTGATGGGTATTTGGGTTCCTTCCAGTTTGGGACCATTATTAATAAAGCTACTATGAACATCTGCATCAAAGTCTTTGTGTGCATCTGTGCTCCTGCCTCCCTTGGGTAAAGGTGAGTCATATGGCACATGTACGTCTCCCTTTTAAATAAGCTGCTAATGTTTTTCGAAGGGTCTGTTCCAGTTTACACTTCTATCAGTGGGATATAAGAGTTCCAATTCTTCCTTATCATTGCCAGTGATGGTATGGTTGGTCTTTTAGATTTATTTTTTTAAGACTTTATTTATTTGAGAGAAAGAAAGAGAGCCAGGAGCAGGGAGAAAGGACAGAGGGAGAAGCACACTTCCCGCTGAGCAGGGAGCTCAACCTGGGACTGGATCCCAGGACCCTGGGATCATGACCTGCACCAAAAGCAGATGCTTAACTGACTGAGCCAAGCAGGCACCCTAATTTTAGTCATTCTAATAGGTGCGGAGTGGTAGATCTCCATTGTGGTTTTGATTTCCATCTCCGTAATGTTAAATAATTGAACATCTTTTCCCATGCTTATTGACCATTTTCTTATCCCTCTGGAGAAGTGTCTGTTCAAATCTTCTGTCCATGTTTTGTTTGTTTGTTTGTTTGTTTCTCATTATTAAGCTGCAAGAGTCCATTCTGTATTCTGGGTACAAGTTCTTTATCAGGTATATATTTTGCAATTACTTTTCTCAGTCTGCACCTTGCTTTTCTTTAGTTATGTCTTTCAAAAAGCACAAATTTTTCATTTTGAAGTCTAAGTAATGAATTTTTTTTTTTGCTTTGTGCTTTGTATGTCCTATATAAGAAATCTTTGCCTAAACCAAAGTCACTAAGATTTTTCTCCTACATTCTCTTATGGAACTTCTGTAGTTTTAGGCTTTACGTCGGAGTCTCACAAGGAGTTAATAACTGCGTATGAAGTGACAGGCAAGTTGAAGTTAAACTGCTTGCACACAGACATCCAATTATTCCAGCACCAGCTGCTGGAAAGATTATCTTTTCCTCATTGACTTGATTTGTCTTCTTTGCTAAAAATCAGTTGACTGTGTGCATTTTTCTCTATGTATGTTATAATTGGATAAAGCATTTTTAAAAGGTGATCAAAATTCCAGCCCCCCTCAAAAAATAAAATAAAAATCAACCGACCACATGCGTGGGTTTATTTCATACTAAATTCTATCCTATTATTTATACGTCCATTCCTACCTGACAATATCATACTATCATGATTAATGTAACTTTGTAGTAAGTTCTAAAATCAGGTAGGATAAGTCCTTCAACTTTATTTTTCTTGATAAAAGTTATTTTGGGATATTCTAGGTGCTTTACATCTCTATAAAAATTTTGATATTAAGTTGTCAATATCTGTCCACAAAAAAAAGGTCTGTTGGAAATTTTATTGGGTTTGACTGTGCTGAAGATAGACTGATCTGGGGTGAACTGATGACTTAAAGAAGATCTTCCAACCCTGAATGGTAATCTCTTCATTTATTTTATTATTAATACCACCAATTCATTTATTTAGTCTCTTCTTTGATTTTCTCTCATCAGTTTTGCATTTTATAGCTTTGCATAGGTCTTAAACATTATTTTGTAAAATTTATCTAAATATATCACATTTTTATTTTATTAAAAATGGTATTTTTTCAATTTTAAATTGTTGCTAATATATAGAAGTAAAATTGTGTCACAGGACTCTGTGAAACTCATTTATTAATTTTAGATTTTTTTTTGTATATTCTCTAGGATTTTCTGTGGACACTCTCAAGTAGTCTTGTGAATAAAGACAGTTTTACTTCTTCCTTTCCAATTTGGATCCCTTTAATTTCTTTGTATTACCTTACTGTATTCACTAGTAATTCCAGTACCCTGTTCCACAGAAGTGATAACAATGGACATCCTTGCCTTTGTCCTGATCTTCGAGAGCAAGTATTTGCTTTCTAACCATGAAATGATGTTAGCTGTAGGTTCCCCGTTGATACCCTTTATCAACTACTACTAGTTGCTGCTGGTTTCTGTAATGAACGGATGTTCAATTCTCATAAGTGCTTTTTTGACTAGTTTTGAAATGATCTCTTTTTTTTCCTTCTGCCTTTTTTTTTTTTTTTTTAAGATTTTATTTATTTATTTGACAGGCAGAGATCACAAGTAGGCTGAGAGGCAGGCAGAGAGAGTGACAGGGAAGCAGGCTCCCTGCTGAGCAGAGAGCCCGATACGGGACTCGATCCCAGGACCCTGGGATCATGACCTAAGCCGAAGGCAGAGGCTTTAACCCACTGAGCCAGCCAGGCACCCCTCCTTCTGCCTTTTTAAAATGGTGAATAACACTGCTTAGCTTTTGAATGTCAAATCAGCCCTGCATTGGGAGCATATCTCTTGCTTGGTCATGATGTATCGCCCGTGCTGTGCACTGCTGGATTCAATTTGCTAATATTTAGTTCAGGATTGCATCTATACGGGTCTGTGGTTTTCTTGTAAATTCTTTGTTTGTTTTTCGTATCAGGGTAATTGCTGGCCTCACAAATGAGGCTGGGGGAGTATTCCTTCCTCTTGTATTTTCTGGAAGAACATATAGAATGGCTGTTACCTTTTCCTTAAGTGTTTCAGAGAATTTACCAGCGAAGCCATCTGGGCCAGGAATTCTCTTGTAGGAATGTTTGTCCCGGCAGATTCAGTTTCTTGAATAGAGAGGTCTATTCAGCTTATCTGGGTTTTTTAGTATACTTTGGCAGCTTGTGTCTTTCAAGGAATTGACCCATTTTGCCTAAGTTGAATTTACTGGCATAAAAATGTTCAGTGTTCCCTTACAAATGCCGACAGGTTCTATAGGTTCCCCTCTTTCATTCCTGATATTGGTAATGTATGTCTTCTCTCTTTTTCTTATATTAGTTTGGCAAGAGGTTTATTGATTTTATTGATCTCAACAACCAGCTTTTGGTTTCATTGGTTTTTTCCCTAGTATTTTCCTATTTTTATTTTACTGATTTTTTGCTCTTATTATTTGCTTTCTTATGTGGCTTTGTGCTTAATTTGTCATTTTTTTTTTTAAAGTTTGTCTTCTATTTTCTTAGGAAAGAAGTTTGATCATTCATTTGAAAACACCTTTATTCTGATATATTTCTAATTAAATTTTCTCTAAGCACTACTTTATTGCATCCCACAAACTGAGATAGGTTATGCTTTAATTACTGTTTAATTAAAAACGTTTCCAGGAGGGCGGCAACCTGGTGGCTCAGTTGGTTAGGCAACTGCATTTGGCTCAGGTCATGATCCTGGAGTCCTGGGATCGAGTCCTGCATCGGACTCCCAGCTTGGTGGGGAGTCTGCTTCTCCCTCTGACCCTCCCCTCTCTCATGCTTTCTCTTTCTCAAATAAATAAACAAGTAAAATCTAAAAAAAAAAAAAAAAGCAACCCCCCCCCCAAAACAACAACAACAAAAAAAACCCACCAAAAACTATTAAAAATGTTTCCAGGGCACTGGGTGGCTCAGTCTGTTAAGTATCTGCCCTCAGCTCATAATCCCACGGGCTTAGGGCTGAAACCCCCATGGGGCTTCCTGTTCAGCAAGAAACAGCCGTTTCTTCCTCTCCATCTGCTACTCCCCCTGCTTGTGCTCTCTCTCTGTCAAATACATAAATAAAATCTTTTAAAAATATGTGTATACTTTCTAATTTCCTTTCTTCTTTGACCCATGGGTTTTTAGAAGAGCGGTTTTTAAAATCCAAATATGTGAGGTTTTCCCTGATATTTTTCAGTTACTGATTTCTAGCTTAATTCCACTCTCATAAAACAACTATTTTTGGAAGATTTCAATCCTCTTCAATTTATTGAAACTTGTTTTATGGCCCAAACGTGGTCATTCTTGGTGAGTATTTCATGTGTGCCCCAGAGGGAATGCATATTCTGCTGTGTCAGGGGAGAGCGTCTGTAAAATGGCAGTTAGGTTATGTTCAAACTCCATATCTGTAGTTACTTGCAGTCTGATTTTTCTATGAATCGTTGAGGGATCCTGAAATATCCAACTCTAAGTTGGATTTGTCTATTTACTTTTTCAGTTCTATCCAATTTTCATGTATTTTGAATCTGTCACTAGATGCTACACAATCAGTGCATTACATCCTCTTGATGAACAGACTTTCTTGTTAGGTGTTTCTAGCTTTCATCAAACACGGAAAGGATCTGACCATCTTTCCTGCAAATAATTTTTTCTTTACTTCCTCCTTCTTTGATTCCAATTACAAATACATTAGGCTTAGTGTTGTCCTACAACTCATTGATGCTTTGCTAACTTTTCACTCAATTCTTTGTTTCTGCTTCATTTTGAATACGTTCTTTCCTTTCTTAAAGACTTTATTTATTCATTTGAGAGAGAGAGAGAGAGTACAAGCAAAGGGAGTGGCAGAGGCAGAGGGAGAGTGGACTCTCCGCTGGGCTGGAAGCCAGATGTGGGGCTCCAGATCCCAGGACTGGAAGATCATGAGCTGAGCTGAAGGCAGGGGCTTCTTCTGAGACACCCAGGTGCCCCTTGCATACTTCCTTTTGTTATGGCTTTCACTGATCTTCTGTAACTAATCTCATCCACTGCATTGTTTTTCATGCAACCGATGCTTCATCTCTAGATATCACACATGTGTCTTTTATAGCCTCTGTTACTCAAGATGATCATGCTTTCCTCTATCTTCTTAAACATGGAATATATTGATAATAGCCGTTTATTAAAATTCTTATCTCCTTCTTCTATCGTCTGGGTCATTTCTGGTTTTGTTTCTATTGCCATGTCTCCTGATCATAAGTGGTATTTTCCTGCCTGGTAATACTGGCAGGATGCCATACACTGTGGATGTTACATTGCTAGGTCCTGGATTTTATCATATTTCTTTAAATACTGTCGCTCCTTACTCTGGGATGCAGTTAAGTTACTTGGGATCACTTTATCCTTCTGAGCTTTTTAAAGTACTTTGAGCGCAAGCAGAGAACAGCCTTTGGTGTGGGACTTCTTTGACCCAGGAGGTCTACCCAGAGCAGCAAACCTGGTTGAAAAGAACGCAATGTAGGCATGGCCTTGGGTTCCATGATTTGTCCTGAATGCTGCTTCCTGGCGGTCCTCTCGGGCCTCAATAGCCTCAGTAGCTTCCTCAAATGCATGCACAGATCAGTAAGCAGCCAGAAGACTCGGAGGCCCCTTCTGCAGATCTCTGGAGTTCTTCCTCTGAGTATCTTATTCCTCTCCAGTATATTTCCTAGCAAATTCTAGAAATCTTGGCCTCTCCAAGTTTTAATATTACTATCTTCTGAATTTAGGATAGCAACAGGATTTGCTGGGCTCCCCGTCCCTGCACCGTGATTCCGAGATGCTAAGTGAGGTCACAGGGAGCACGTGGTTTCCTTCCACTTGGGGATCACTGTCTGTCCTGGGCAGCCTATTGTCCAGTGTATGAAAATCAGTATTTTCTCTGGTTTTATACTTGTTTAAGGCAGGAGGCTAGCTGGTCTCCATTATGATCGTGGTCTGAAATTAAAGTCCCCACGGATTTTGTGGTCAATTCTCATACGGTATCTCCTGACTTTTATTGTTGTTGTTGTTTTTCTCTAATCATTCATTTTCTTCACCAGATTGTAAGCTCTTTGAGTCCAGGGACTAGGTCTTGTTTATGAATAGGGTCCTTCCTACAGGAGCACCAGAGAAGTCAAGTGACTAAAGAATGGGCAGACCAAGGTTGATAAAAGAAATGAGATATAAAGGTGCTCGGAGTAGAGTCTGAGGATACTCTTTCCACTGTGAAACTCGCTGATCTGGTCATGTGCTGTGACTCCCCCGTAGTCAGTCTCTGGCAGGATTGCTGCTGCCATGAACCTCCTTGCCAACGAGAGCCCAGCATCACTCTGACAACCCAAGTCCTTGAACCCTGGCCAATTCCCAACAGACCTCTCTACTGAAGAGTTAAGAAGTGGCTCTAATTAGGCAGCATTAATTTTCTAAGACAACAGCCTCACCATGTGCAGTGAATACTTTGGCTATAAAACTCTAAGAAGGCAAAAACAGCATTCCCCAAACAGCACAGATCGTAAAGTCAGACAGACCTGAAATCTGAATCCTCAGTGTGCTGCCTCCTTGCTGTGCCAACATAGACAAGTTGCTTGACCTACGTGAACTTTAGTTTTCTCATCAAATGCGGGTAATATGTAGTATCTTCTGTATATGAAGAGAACCCAGAATATAGTCAACTCTTCAGAAACGATAGTATTGGAGGTTTAATCAGGATCCTTTAAGCAAGGATAGAAATCAAAATGAATGATGAGAAATCTGTACAAAAATATTAGTGGCCACCTGGTCATACTACTCCCAGGGAGAACATTCACTTGGAGGCCAACCAATGTGCGAATATGCACCGGGCAAGACAATTTGCCTAATAATTATAAACCACAGCCTGTGGAATGCCAGGTCTCTTCTAGAGGTGTACCTGTATGTCTGTCTGCGCCTCAGACACAGAGAACCACAATCAAACACAGGTGCCAAAAAAAAGCTGGCAGGGACTGGGACACCTATGTTGGCAGAAAGAGAGTGAAGGTGTGTTTGGTGGGGAAAAGTGAGGGAAAACAGGTACAAAAAGCACTGAGAAGATGGTGCTAGTAGGATTTTTCAAACTATTAGTTCTCTTTCTTAATATATATTTATCAGAACTTTTGTAAGAAGTAGCTTAAGGCTCAGAACTTTGAACACACTGAGATTTAAAAGAGATCCACTGACATGCTTTAAGGAGTAAATATGAAAGCTTCAAAGAAAGTTTAAGGAACAAATTTTTCAGCTCAAAGAAGAGAAGATTCAGGAATAGCTGACTCTCAGAAAATATAGGAAGGATTATGCAAAAAAAGGGGGGGGATGGTGATGCTCATCTCTCTGTCTCCAGTGACGAAGCTCAGTTGTAGCGGAAGAAGCCCGTTCTCATGGCTATTAAAAATAGAAACAATTTTATAAGGATATAGTGAGATTTCTTTTCCTGGAAATCTTTAAAAATAGACTTGACATCCACTTTTCTAAGTATAACAGAGGTACATCCCCCTGAAGTACTCCTCACTCCATGTCCACCTGGGAGGCACCATCAACAAAGGGCTCACTTGAGCTTCTCTCTTAAAACCAATCACACGTAGGGACGCCTGGGTGGCACAGTGGGTTAAAGCCTCTGCCTTCGGCTCAGGTCATGGTCTCAGGGTCCTGGATTGAGCCCCACATCGGGCTCTCTGCTCAACAGGGAGCCTGCTTCACTCTCTCTCTCTGCCTGCCTCTCTGCCTACTTGTGGTCTCTGTCTGTCATATAAATAAATAAAATCTTAAAACAAACAAACAAACAAACAAACAAAAATACCCAACCAACCACACGTGAGCAGAGTGAGGCCAGGACTGGCTGAGACCACACACCTGCTTCCACTGTGGGCTTTTGCAGAAAGCACCATGTGCAGAGTGTTGGGCGGTGGGCTGATTCCCCGCAGTGCACAGCTATGTGGGAGGGGGAGAGACATGAACTGGCCCTGCTTGCAGAGGGTGACAGGTTCTAGGGGTGCTTATGGCAACAAGGAGAAAGTTTTGTCTACAAGGCGAAAACTAGAACTGGCCTAGGCCAGATAAAAACAACGGATTTCCAGGTTGTTTGTGAAAAACAAAATCTGAATCTAAAGCTATGATGATCTTGGGATGCCTGGGTTGAGCATCTGCCTTTGGCTCAGGTCATGATCCCAGGGTCGTGGAGGGCTCTCTGCTCAGTGGGGAGTCTGCTTCTCCTTCTCCCTCTGCCCCCCACTCGTGCTTTCTCTCTCTCTCTCTCTCACACACACATACACACACACACTCCTGTACCAAATAAATAAATAGATGTATTTAAAAAATAAAGCTATGATGATTTGAAGCCCACTGTGTTCTGTCAGACAAAGAGAACCAGGCCCTTGCTTCTGTAAGCCCACACCAAGGCAAGAGCGGAGGACTCTCCCTTTTCTGGCATTAGCAGATGTAACAATTTCTTTAGAGAGTCACAAACGGGCAAACTTATATCCTCTAGTTTGTGTGATTCCATGAACATCACACACCATACGGGTCACATCCTTGGTAGTGAACAAGCCTCCCTCTGGGATCAAGGCATAGAACTTGAGTTGGCGACCAGCAGCATAGTGTACCGGGAGCTACAGAACCAGAACACATAGCCTTGGGGTCTTTGGTGAGAAGCAATGACAAAGGAGAGTTTCCTATGTGATATGATGGTTGGGATGTAAATTCTCCACTATGGTCCGAGCAGCTGTCAAACCTTCCATGAAAACACCTCACCGTGATTCCCACCTGAAGTAAAAGCTCCGGGATGGAGACTTCTTAAGATCCCTAAGCCTCCCACACAGGGCCGCAGCAGCAACGTGTTCGTTATGACCCACTCCACACTGTTGGAAATCACTGGCCAACTCAGGTTTTGACAAGACAGCTAGTATGTGTCAGGTGTGCTAGTGCAAAAAAGGGGGGGGGGAAGGCTGAGGAGTGCCTGGGTGCCTCAGTGGGTTAAGCCTCTGCCTTCAGCTCAGGTCATGATCTCAGGGTCCTGGGATCAAGCCCCACATAAGGCTCTCTGCTCAGCAGGGAGCCTGCTTCCCCCTTTCTCTCTGCCTGCCTCTCTGCCTACTTGTGATCTCTCTCTGTCAAATAAATAAATAAAATTTAAAAAAAAAAAAGGCTGAGAACCATCCTTCTCTAACATAATTTCTACAGAGGGACAGAAGTCAAGTTAGGTAAGAATGCACAGCAAAGCTACAAATATTATAAAAATACCAAAGTTTCCTAAGGATGTTTTGTTCACAGTTTAAAAAAGACTGGGAACATGTCTATTGTCACCAACAGAGAACAGCACTCTTACTGTTGCTGCTGTTATGATCGGGGGGTTCCAGGGGTATAGCTGGATATGCCCAGGGTGCCAAAGCTGTCTCTGAGAACCAGGGACTCTGACCTCTGATCTATGATTGGCCAGAATGGAGTGTGCAAATCTGCAGCCCTGGACGGAGCTTCTCCCTCTGCAGAGCTAAATGGTCCTCCCCATCATCAAATAAACAACTCTAGCATCACCAGTGCTGCAGCCCAGACACCCCAGATGGTAGCTTAATCGCCTGAAAGAATTAATAGTGCACCTCTAAGCACATTATTCACCCAGAGAATAGTTCAGGCAATGGGAAGAATCTGGCCTATTATAGCCCACACAATCGCTAAATAATATGCAATCACAGAAATGAAGCATGGCATATGGTAATCTCTCTACTATATTGAGATTCATTGTAATAAAAGTGCTGTTCAAAACCCTTCTGTAGAAATCTGGAAGGCATACCTTTCTTTTCTGGAAGAAACATTATAATAAGACAAGCCAGTCCTCCTAGACACAGAAACGCCGCTAATGTCCGCTTCCGACCAAACCTAAACAACAGAAAGACGTTACACATTTCTCTTGAGGATCTTATAAATTCATCTGCTTTGTCTCCTAAACCTTCTTCCTGAAATGTCCCTGCTTTCATTATATATGCTTATCGTTGCTTAAGGAATGGGTGGCAGCTGTGACTGACCAGGACATAAAATATGGAGCCATCACAAAACCGGGGAAAACTGGCCGGATGGCAGGACCGAATGACGAGTGGGGGGGGTGGGGGGAACACAGAACCATTCTACCGACTTCTGTGAGGGTTCACATGCTGAATGCTCTCCATCTTACTTAGTCCTCACAATAAACCTGTAAGGCATGCGCTGTGCTCTCCATCTTCCAGAGAAAGAAAATGAACCATGGAGACCTGAGTCTTTAGCTCACTTCTTCTCGTGACCTGAATCTCTGGCAGCTCATTTTTAAAATTTTATTTAAAGTCAATTAATTAACATATAGCGTATTAACAGTTTCAGAGGCAAAGGTCAGTGATTCATCAGTTGCATACCACACCCAGTGCTCATTCTATCGAGTGTCCTCTTGAATGTCCATCTGCCGATTATCCCATTCCTCCCTCCCCACCCGCTCCCCTCCAGCAACCTTCAGTTTGTTTCCTATGATTAAGAGTCTTTGATTTCATCTTCTTTCATTTTTCCTTCCCTTCCGCTATGTTCCTCTGTTTCGTGTCTTAAATTCCACGTATGAGTGAAATCATACAACTGTCTTTCTCTGACTGACTTACTTCCCTTAGCATAATAACCTCTAGTGCTATCCATGTCGTTGCAAATTTTAAACACTGTAAAACAAGGCTCTCTCTCTTAAAAATACACACTGGAAAAAAAAAATTTCTTGTGAGTAAGTCAGAATTAAGTGACATGTATTGCACACTTCATCAAGGGAACTAATTTTCGAAGAATTGCTGGAGGCTTGGATGAAAAGCACTGGTATTAACGAGACTCCCTTCACGAGTGGCCTGTGACTCGCCAGGTCCCCTGTAGGAATTGCCACAGTACTTATAACCTGTATAATAATTCTACCAGGGAATTTTAGAAGCCCAAGTTTAGGGATAAGTACGCAAAAGCTTACCTGTCCAAGCCATCATCTGTCAAAGTCATCAAAGTAACACGTGGCTGAGACTAGATCTGAACTCAGTGGTAGTGGCTGGGAGACAGGACGACACGTGGGTCTCCGGGTCATTGTGCCTCATTTAACATCAGTACTGAGAACCTTCCAGTGGACAGGTGCTACGCCAGGTGGGCATGGGGGATGCAAAGCCAGAGAGGCTGCTTCCCAGGACGACACCCTTCTAAACCCTTTGTAAGGGGCCCTCAGAGGTGGGCAAGGAAGGTGTGACAACAAAAGGGAGGGGCGTCTGGCTCACTGGAGGTGATGGGGACAGATTTCTGAATATGCAGCCTGACTCGGCTCTTGGACCCTGGTGACAGCAAGCTCAGTCCTTAACAGAGGGGGCAGCATAGATGACCGAGACTGCCCCCAGAGAAAAGCTGAACAGATTCTACACCCACCCTTCATAATGCCCTGAGCCCACCACCCATGACAACAGCCCCAAGGGTAGTGCAAAAGGAATGCTGTTTGGGTGAAAATGATGATTTCTGGAGAACGGGAAACAGCACAATCCAGCTGATTCACAGTGAATGGGATTTTCAGTTGCCCTGGTCAGGGCTCAGTAACAGAAGCGACCTAATGGGGAAACTGAGGAAATGGAGTTCTCTTATTATAAAAGAGAATTCTTTTAAAAAGTAGTAAGATACCCCATGAAAAAGTAGCAAAAGCAGGATGAATTCCTCCCCTCAATGAAGTCGAGTGGGTCTTAAGAGGTAAGAAAAGTCTTTTCAGGTCCTCCAATTCTATGCTTGTGTAAGAACCTCTACATGATAGGGGCTGGGTCGACCGAGCTCCTTCTATACAGAGCCAATAATCCTTTCTCTTAGGGATAACAGACTACCCACAGACTATCCAAAACCCGGTGGTAGTGCCTTTTAATACTGGATTGAAAATCCACATAAATATGAAACCCAAGCTATATCACACTAAAAAGTGAATTCCAACTGCATTTAGTCTGAAAAGAATTCTAATCACCCTGGAGTGCTGAGCGGATACTGCCTGTCGACAAAGACAATGATACTTAGGTATTTATGGATATGAGAGTGTAATCCTATGTGGGGCCCTCCATACTCAATTCTACTCACCATTTCTGGTTAATTAAGTAGATGCAGATAGGGTAAGACGGAATCTCTATGAGGCCAGACAGGGCCAGGTTGGCATAAATATTTCCGCCGAGATCCCCTGTGCTCAGAGTGAGGCCGTAGTACACCAAGCTGCACACGAACCTGCAGTTGGGGTGAAAGACAAGAAGGCCAACAGGAAAAGCACGTGAGAATCTGCTGGAGAAGGTCCAGTCACTGGTTCAGTATAATGTCCTCTGTCTTAAGCAATCAGCTTGGCGTTCCCACAGACCTTTCCATCCCAACCTAAATGTATTCTTGGAAGTGGTTGAGTGATGCCTAGACGCTCTCTAAAGCAGATGTGTAGCTACTCCTGGAAGAATGCAGGCACCGTCTGTCCTTCCATCAAGCACACCTGCATTCAGCAGAAGACAATGACTATTCTCGCTTTATTTAATCCAGCAGTTTATAAACACTGGCCGCAGGCGACTGCTGTGTTATTGTCCAAAAGACTCTAGGAAAGAGCTCCCGAGGGGAAAGTCAACAGGGCATGGTGTTGAGAGCATGTGCTGAGAAGTGACCACCAGATGGTCGGTGGGTCACCTGCAGGCCAGAGATGACTGGCTCTCCAACCTCCTGACCAGGTTCTCGACCCACCCAGACAGGAAAGAGAAAACCGGGAGCCCAGCGGAGGCAGGATCCTCCAGGAGGGTCAACTGAGGAAGGACCTGCGTGCTGTTTCTGCAACACTTGGGGATAGGCTCCTAGGTTGCAGGCACTGGGCTGGGAACAAAGGAGCTGGGGGAGGGGGTTGTAAGCCGACCAAAGTGCCACCCTGAAGCTCCAAATCGGGGCTTTCTCAAGTAGAGGGAAGAGAAGAAAACAAACACCTGTGCCTAGGAAACTGAATTATTAAAAACAAAATGAAACAGAACAGAACAAACAGAAACAAACCACCAAAAGTAGGCTTTGCTGGTTCTATAGATGCATTTTGGAAACTACACATTTTTTTTAAAAATTTTTTTATTTATTTGTCAGAGAGAGAGAGAGGGAGAGAGAGTGAACACAGGCAGACAGAATGGCAGGCAGAGGCAGAGGGAGAAGCAGACTCCCTGTCGAGCAACGAGCCCAATATGGGACTCGATCCCAGGACGCTGGGATCATGACCTGAGCCGAAGGCAGCTGCTTAACCCACTGAGCCACCCAGGCGTCCCTTGGAAACTACACATTTTTATACAATATACTACAGGCTTTGGAAGTCCATCAGTTTTCACATTTTTGCAATTCACCTGATGGGTGTTTATTACAGGGAAGTTTCTGTTGGCTTCCCTTTTGTTTTCCTTAGAAAAAGTCGGATGAGCTGTTGCTACAACAATGAGATCAAACAGGAGAGGGGAAAGCTTTCTCTCCATCTTGCCAAAACAGCCAAATGGGCCAGGTGCCCTGGGCTATTAAGAAGGCTCTGCAGAGAGCAGGAGAGGGACGGGAGCAGAGGAGAGGGACCTCTGGAGCTCGACTGCTTAGAGGGGCCTCCCTCCCTGGCAAACAGCTGGCCGCAGCAGCTACATCCCATTATAGCTCACTGCGTGGAGCTGTCACTCGTGTACTAAGGATGATGAGCGGTGTCGAAGCCATGACATCATATGTAAGGATGCAAGGTGACACTGAGCTGTTTTGCCTGTAGCACCTACCTTGTCTGCAAGCAGTAAGCTAAACAAACATAAACCCATGCAGCTTTCTGAAGTATTTAAAGAATCCTATCTTCCCACAGTAGACATCCTCCTCTGCTATGCATTGTATGCAGCAGTGTGTGTCTACTCTGCACTTAAAATAGAAAGCACCAGGGGTGGGGTGGGGGGGCTCAGTGGGTTAAGCTCCCACTCTTGATTTTAGCTCAGGTCTTGATCTCAGGCTCGTGAGATCGAGCCCTGCATCCTGGGATTCTCTCTCTCTCTTTCTCTCTGCCCCTCCATCCACCCTCTCCAAGCTCACTCTCGCACATGCTCAATCAATCAATCAATCAATCAAAGAGAAATCCCAATGAAGTCGTTCCAGCCGTGGAAACACACATATTTAAACACAGCTGGGATGGCAGCAACTCAGGCACAAATAAACAAAACCAGTTGAGGACACGAGAGGTGAGCAGAAGCTGCCAGTAGTGGGTGAGCACGGTGGGGGGGGGGGGAGCATGGTCGGATGGTCCCAAGGCAGGGACTCCGCTCGCAAGGTTCCTTAATGGCAAGTTGGTCATTGGGATGCGTAATTACAGCTATTAAAATCATTTCAATCCTTCTTATGGGCCCCAAGCAAAATTTAGAATGCTTGCATAATATTTAACAGTATAGTTAGGGCATCAAAGAACTATTTAAAAAGGAACGAGTGTGGGGAAATAACCAAAGGAACAGATGTGAACCCGTGGAGGTACCATTTTACTCCCAGGTAAGGGCTGCCTTCAAGGGCAGACCCCCAGAAAAGACTTCAGAATTTTACAGCATCTTCAAAAACAACAGCCGTTATGTGGAATGACACTGTCTCTATAATTACGTATTTTAGCATTTGGAGCCCAGGGGGAAGAGGTTCATTTGAGAAGAACTCCTTTGGCTGTGTAAGATAGAAAATAAACGGATGTTCTCCCCAGTTCCCAGTCTACTTTGTTTGTCTGTTTTTTATCCCCTGGAGGCCAGAATCCAAAAGTTAATCTGCGTCAAAAAAACCAAAAAACAAACAAAAAAAACCCCAAATCCTAAACACAAGAAGTAAATTGTCCTCAAGAAGTAGGCAGAGGGTTTGACTGTCTATATGACATGCAAATGTGGAGTTTTATAGAGCCCAAAGCACCTGAATATATTACGTAAATGTCTGGAATAAGCCGAACTCAGAGGAGTAGCTTCTACACTGGGTTTAGTTCCCCTAATCTCCATGTCTCCAACCGTGCGTCCTCTGTTCCACATTTCTTCTGCATCTGGGATATTCCAGCACGGTGCTGGGTCTGTGGGGAGGGCGGCAGAGGGGATGCCCTGGCCCCTAATCACAGAGGTGGCAGCCTTGCCTGGCTGGGTGGAAAAAGAGAATCACGATATAGCAAAATATATTCACAGCTTCATCCTGTCCATCTGCTGTTTTCAACAGGTTTACATTGAAGATCACTTTCATATAAAATGATTCTCCTTAATCCCCACATGAAAATGTAGGTTTCTACGCAGCCTGCATGCAAATACATGCCAACCACAGCAAGACAGTCCTTCGAGCTGGTAAATACGCTGTTCACACCCAATCCTGGGCCCAATCTACAGCAACCGAGCACAATGGACGAGCATACCTAGGAGATACTGTGGGTTCTAGACCACTGCAATAAAGTGAGTATTACAGTAGAGCAAGTCAGGTGAATATTTTGGTTTCCCAGTGCATAGGAAAGTTATGCATATACTATATTGTAGTCTGTTAAGTGTGTAAAAGCATTGTGTCTAAAAAAACAATGTAGATACTTTAATTTAAAATATATTATTGCTAAAAAATGCTAACCATCATGTGGGCTTTCAGCGAGTCATCATCTTTTTGCTGATGGACGGTCTTGCCTCGCTGCCGACGTCTGCTGGCTGAGCAGGGGGTTGGGTGCTGAAGGTTGTGGTGGCTGAGGCAATTTCTTAAAGTGAGACAAGACTGAAGTTTGCCGCATTGACTGACTTTTCCTTTCATGAGCGATTTCTCTGTAGCATGTGATGCTGTTTGATAGGTAGGACTTCTTTGAGAATTGGAGTCAGTCTTCTCAAACCCTGCTGCTGCTTTGTCAACAAAGTAATATTCTAAACCGGATGTTGCCATTGCCAACAGTCTTCCGAGCAGGAGTAGATTCTGTCTCCAGAAACCACTTTCTTTGCTCATCTGTAAGAAGGTGACTCTTCATCCGTGCAAGTCCGATCATGAGATCACAGCAGTTCAGTCCCGTCTTCAGGGTCCACTTGTCCTTCTCATTCTCTCGCTGTTTCTGTCACATTTCCAGTTACTTCCTCCACTGAAGTCCCGAACCCCTCCAAGTCAGCCACGAGAGCTGGAATCAGCTTCTTCAAAACTCCTGTTAATGTGGATATTTTGACCTCTTCCTATAAAACATGAATGTTCTCAATGGCATCTAGAATGATGCATCTTTTCCACAGGGTTTTCAATGAACTCTGACCAGCTCCATCGAAGGAATCACTCTCTCTGGCACCCATAACTTACAAAGTGTATGTCTTAAATCATAAGATTAGAAAGTTGAAATGACTCCTTCATCCATAGGCTTCAGAACAAACGTGTTGGGGGGCATGAAAACCGTATTAATCTCACTGCCCATCTCCCTCAGGGCTCCTGGGCACCCACGTGTATTGTCAGTGAGCAGTAATATTTTGAAAGGAATCTTTTTTTTTTTTTTTCTGAGCAGTAGGTCTCAGTAGTGGGCTTCAAATATTTGTAAACAGATTTGAAAACAGTGCTGCCATCCAGGCTTTGTCGTTCCCCATAGAGAGCACAGGCCCCAGCATGTTCACGGTTGGTGAGCACTGGCTTCCATTTTAAGTCACCAGCGGCATTAGCCGCTGTCAAGTGTGTCGGACTGTCCACGTACTGACTCTTCTTCTCCGACAATAGAAGTCCTACATGGCATCTTCTTCCAAAAGAAGGCTGTTTCACCGACATGGAAATCTGTTGTTTAGTGGAGCCTGCTTCATGGGTTGTCTGAGCTGGATCTTCCGGAGAACCCGCTGCAGCTGCCACGTCAGCACTTGCTGCTTCTCCTTGGCTTCTCTGTTACGGATATGGCTTATTTCCTTAAACTTCATGGACCAAACTCTGTGAACTTCAGACTCTCCTTCTGCAGCCTTGCCCCCTCTCTCAGCCTTCACGGAATTGAAGAGAGTTAGGGCCTTGCTCTGGGTCAGACTCTGGCTTAGGGGAATGTTGTGGCTGGTTTGATGTTTTAACCAGACCATGAGAACTGTCTCCTAATATATCAGCAATAAGGCTGTTTAGTTTTTAATCATCCATGTGCTCACTAGAGTAGAGCTTTTCATTTCCTTTAAGAACTTGTCTTTGATGCATAACTTGGCCAATTGTTTGGTGCAAGAAGCCTAGCTTTCCGGCTACCTTTGGCTTTTAACATGTCTTCCTTGATAAGCTGGGCCATTTCTAGTTTTTGAATTTCAATGAGAGACATGTGACTGTTCTTCTCACTTGAACACAGAAAGACCATGGTAGGCCTAATTAACTGGCCTAATTCTGATATTGTTGTATCTCCAGAAATGGAGAGGCACCAACGAGGGACAGAGCTAGAGAAATGGCCAGTCAGTGGAACACCAGAACCCACACAACATTTATTAAGTTCACTGTCATATACAGATGTGCTTTGTGGTATCCCCGAACAATTATAATCGTGACCCCAAGGATTACTGATCACAGATCACCATGACAAACAGGATACTAATGAAAAAGTTTGAAATACTGCGAGGATTAACAAAAGGGAGCAAATACTGTTGGAAAATGGTGCCAGCAGATTTGCTCGATGCAGGGTTGCCGCAAACCTTCAACCATGAAACACAGAGTATCTGAGAAGCATAGTAAAATGCAGAGCGCCTACACAGTATGACCACACACGTCTACTTCATGCCCTGTATGAATTGCCCGTCCACTTTCTTCCCTTCAGCTTCATTCTTTAAGCAGAGTCATCTTGAACCATTCAGTGCGATTCACGTGAATGCTGAGAGCATGCTGAGAGGCGGGTAGGAATAAGCTACACGAGAAAATCAGATTCAGAGACTATCTGTTCACGCCCTGATTTGCACAGGTGGTTCGCAGTCCATCATTTCACACTCCCGGGACTCCATTTGTACAAGGAACAATACTGTCCACCCACCGGGGAGTGAGCGAGCGAGCGAGCGAGAATGACACACAGAGTACAGGACGGGGCATGACAACTGGACTGTGCTAGCCCACCAGCCTGCTGCTAAAACCAAAGGTAGATACTGTAAATTCCTATTTAGAAATTCTTCTAATCTGCTTGCTTTCCTCTTTTTTGGCAGGGGGATGCGGAGGCTGGTGGTGTGGGTACTTAAATAGTTACATGAAAGAGCTCAGGAGCAAAGATGTGTTTCTGCTGTCTATTTACTCAAGTTCAGTAAACCTGCCATCCATACACCGTCCCTCCTCGACCGGGAGGGTACCATGAAAGCGGAGCGGAGCGCGACACGGGCGTCAAGAGGCAGAGGACCTGTTCTTGAGAAAACCACTTCAAGCTGACAAATCAGGTAAAATTTTCTGTGAGCCTAAAGAAGGAACACATCATCAACAGCTCTTTAGCAACCTGAGTTTAAGATTGGGACAATACCCCTCGGGAATAATTACCAGATGAACATCAGGGTCAGTGTGTGCCCCAAGAGGATGCGGTAACGGAACAGATCCAGGAAGCTTCCGGTCTCTCTGTGGCTCCTGCTGGATGGGTAGGTTAGTGAGAACGTACACTTGAGCTTGCGGTTCCTCCTGGCAATGAGGTACAGAGCCGCTTCAGCCTCTCTCAGTCGACCCTGGGAGTATAACCAACGAGGTGATTCAGGAATGAATCTGAAAGAGATGTCAGTAAAGGCTGTATATTCATACAGGAAGGAGACAATTCGCCTAGGAGTATGTGGACTCCCTCACCACAACCAGATTCCTTGTGAGGGTTAAAACTACCTCTCCCAGTGACAGGTGAAAGACAGAGGGGCCACTTTCAACAGCATGCCGGGTCTAAAAGGCAGCGGCTTTATGAAAGGAAACCAAGAACATACTTCAAAAACAGTAAAAAATAAAACAAAAAACAAATTAAAAAAGTAAGCAGTATGCATTTCCTTTTAAACAAATTTAAATAGATGAATGGCAAGTTAAGGCTCAAATACTGAGTGACACCAATTTTTCATAAAGCATGGGTCATAAAGCACTGCCCCCTTTCCCTCCAACTTCCCTGCTTTCAGAATTGTTGATAAGAGAGAGGGTTCTTAATCCTAGCCAAGTGTGAGAATACTACTACAGAGATGGCAGGTGTTTAAGTTCTGACAAAGCCTCATAAAGAAGATAATTTTTATTGTCTCGTCAGAAAAAATAGATTTTTAAAACATGATTTTAATGTAGCAATATGTTATTAAGAAGGCAGAGATTATTTGAAGACTCTACATAAAATCAAACAGGGTTCATCACATCTCAACTACTTTCAAGCATTTCCTGCTTCAGAATGCTCCAATCGGTTGACATGCTCACTTCAATATGCCCTCAGGGTATTTCCTGCCCCTAAGGCCTTAAAGAATTAAAGTCATCTTCTGGTTAATTTCCAGGTACCAAATAATTATTTTCTGCTACAACTACGAAGTATTGAACAGTTATATTGCCACTAATATTTTCCAGTAGTTTTAAGACTTGGCTCTCTGATGTGCCCTTTTCCTCTGCACACTTCTTTTTTTTTTTTTAAATATTTTTATTTATTTATTTGATAGACAGAGAGAGATCACAAGTACGCAGAGAGGCAGGCAGAGAGAGAGGGGGGAAGCAGGCTCCCTGCTGAGCAGAGAGCCCGATGTGGGGCTTGATCCCAGGACCCTGAGATCATGACCTGAGCCGAAGGCAGAGGCTTAAACCACTGAGCCACCCAGGCGCCCCTCCTCTGCACACTTCTGTGAACACGGCTAGAGGACTTGTCAAAGACAAACGGGGAGAGGAACAGTGATACCTCGTTTACTAAATATAGCATCGAGTACCTTTTGGTCTAATGTGACATTATTTGCTTAACATGAAGCTTCTATCTATGAGTACCACTGGCCATTGAAGATGCCTTCTAGAATTCTCCATGCCTTCCCATAGGCATAGTGACGTGGTAACAAATGCCATGGAATTTGGAACTTCGTGGACAGCCAGTCCATCAAGAACCACTTACTAAGCACTTTCATTCTGTATCCAGCAATGCAGTGGGTGCTCAGAGGAAACAAGAAGGTGGGAATCGTCCCAGAGCTTTGCTGCTGGGGAGAGAATATTCGTGCACATCTGATCGTCAACGAAAGCAGGGCCACAGACCTTCTACGACAGCCTAAAAAAATCCCTTGATTTACAGCTTCATTACCATTCGATTATTGTTACTAATACACAAGCAGATGATCAAGCAAAATAGTGTTCAGCTGGAAGTCAGGTCCGCTGATCAACTAGTGGTTCCACTGGCCCTATTCACCAGGCAGCTGACGAGCCACCATGTAAATCACGTGATGGACTCTAAGTCCGAATACAAAGAACATAAAAGAAGCCTACTATGATGAGCACAGAGAGTAGCCCTGGGAGGGAAGAGGAACTGGGACACCAGAAGTCTGTCGTAATGAAAATTAAAACCGAGGGGGACGGGGAGGTGAGAGAAAAGAGACAAGGGAACCGCCAAAATACTAACAGTCACTATCTTTGGGTCACTTAGCTCACTGCCCCCTTTCCCTCCAACTTCCCTGCTTTCAGAATTGTTGATAAGCATTAATCATGTTAGAATGTTTGTAAACTGCTGTTACATAAATGTTTACATTACTGGTAAATGTTTATAAATCACTTTAGTACTTGAGAGATTGTCACGCTTTGGAAATTTGGAAATTCATGCATAAATAAACCATTTATGCATGGAAAGGGTCTCTCTCACACACGAACCGAGGACCTCACACATCCCCACACTTGGAGAAGCCAGGAAGCTCCCTTACACAAAGGCTCACCTAGCTGCCAACGGATGGACTTGGGAGTATAAATTCCAACGTGTGCCGATTCTGCATAACAAACAGCAAGACGTGCTTTTAAAAGAGCAGTCTTTGAACATGCTGACCACTGCATGGTGCTAGGGCCCTCTTTGGAAGCTACAGGGCTAATTTAACAGTGCTTTCTCTACTCAAAACATGTCCTGTGAATTTCTCAGAAGGTAGAAAATCTTTGTAAATTATGGGGCTCTGATTTGTAGAGTAAAACTGTTTAAATCCATGTATTGTGAAAATGAGGATTTTTTAAACTATGCACTAATGTTTCTAGTAAAATAAAATAAAAAAAAGCAAGGTAGGACCCTAAAATAATGAGTTTTTCTTGTGTTACTGACAGCTATTTCTGAAGACTGCAGCTGTTTTTGTGCCCACATCTGTCCAGTGGACCTGAAGGCCCTGGGCATCGGTGTTGGGGGACACGTTGACGGAGCTGAGCAGCCTCCAGGGAGGGAGCCCCTTGTGCAGAAGGAGCTGGGCTCCAGCATGAGGTGGAAAGAGAGCCCTCAAAGGGCGTGGGGTTAGTGCTGGAGAATTCAGAAGCCAAAACAAATGACAGGCAGCTGGAGGTGCGTTGGGGAGAAGTTTGGAGGGGGTGGCATTTGAGCAAACCCGGAAGGCCAGGAGTTAACTGGGAAGCCTGGAGGGTGGGGTGTGGGAAGGGCCGGGGCAGCAGTGAGAAGGGCAAGGCAGACACGTAGGACAGGACACGCTGATGCAGAAACCGTAAGCAGATCGCTGTGCTCAGGACACAGGATATGGGAAGTGGGCCGAGACACGATCAGAGGAGATACACTGCAGGTTGACCACTGGAAGGCCTAATGGAATAAATAGATATATATTTCAGGCTCACAGGCTCTTTTTTCTCTATTTCCTGTTTTTTCCTGACCTAAATTCATTTCCCAGGGTATGGATGTCCCCCGCTAGCACTGGGGCCATAACAAACTCAGACCACATTCAGAAAAACAGGCAGGGGCGCCTGGGTGGCTCAGTGGGTTAAGCCTCTGCCTTCGGGTTGGGTCATGGTCTCAGGGTCCTGAGATCGAGGCCCGAGTTGGGCGCTCTGCTCGGCAGGGAGCTTGCTTCTCCTCATCTCTCTCTCTGCCTGCCTCTCTGCCTATTTGTGATCTCTCTCTGTCAAATAAATAAATAAAATCTTCAGAAAAAAAAAAAAAAGAAAAAAGAAAAGACAGGCAGAACAGCTCATGCTCTCCATCAGAGTCGCTCTAAAGGAGAATTATTAGCTATTTAAAAAGAAAATTCAGGGACGCCTGGGTGGCTCAGTTGGTTGGACGACTGCCTTCGGCTCAGGTCATGATCCTGGAGTCCCGGGATCAAGTCCCGCATCGGGCTCCCAGCTCCATGGGGAGTCTGCTTCTCTCTCTGACCTTCTCCTTGCTCATGCTCTCTCTCACTGTCTCTCTCTCAAGTAAATAAATAAAATCTTAAAAAAAAAATAAAATAAAAAAAAGAAAAAGAAAATTCATTTGTTAACCCACATTTACATGACAGCTTATTAATACAAGGATGATACTAGGCACTCATTTATTCCAAAAATTTGTAATACACAAACTAATAAAATGTTGTCAGTTTCCCTTTATGGTAGAATTATCTCGTTATTTAGTTATTCATATAACTAAATGCATTTAATACATTTTGCTTTCTAAATACAGGTAAACTTTCTATTATACTCATTCTTTAAAGTTTATTTATTTAAGTAATTTCTATACCCAGCGTGGGGCTCGAACTCACAACCCCAAGATCAAAAGTCCCATGCTCTTCCAACTGAGCCAGTCAGGTACCCTACTATTATACTCATTTTTGCACTTAATTCTCTTATTTCAAAGAGAATACAAAAACAGATTTCAGTTCAATCCTCAATCTACCAAATCTCAATTAGTAGAACTTGAATAAAGAAGGACTATATTAAAGATGCATCTGAAGGGAAATTCTACCACAGATAACCCTCACTTTATGGCACAGAAGCTGATACCAGCTTCTGAAGATTTTATTTATTAACTTTAATGATTAATTTAATGATTAATTTTAATGATTTTAATGATTAATAGTAGAGGTCTGATACTTCAGGATAAAGCCCTTCATAAGCACATTAAAACTTCTGATGAGATAAAACTAAAAATTCAAACTTCTTTTTCTTTTAAATATTTTATTTATTAGAGAGAGAGAGAGAGCACACAAGCAGGGAGCAGGGAGCCTGATGAGTAACTCGATCCCAGGACCCTGAGACCATGACCTGAGCTGAAGGCAGATGCTTAACTGACTGAGCCACCCAGATGCCCCTAAAATGTCAAACTTCTTTTTTTTTTTTTAAGATTTTATTTATTTATTTGACAGACAGAGATCACAAGTAGGCAGAGAGGCAGGCAGAGAGAGATAGGGAAGCAGGCTCCCTGCTGGGCAGAGAGCCTGATGTGGGGCTCAATCCCAGGACCCTGGGATCATGACCTGAGCCGAAGACAGAGGCTTTAGCCCACTGAGCCACCCAGGCGCCCCTAAAATGTCAAACTTCTTAAAAACATCATTAAAATGATGAAATAAGAAATGGAATAGTATTACTTCTTTGTGACTAAAGATCAGAATGTAGTATAGTATTTATGACTGAAACGGGGCTTCTAGGCCCCAACAAGATGGTCAGTATTTAATGTTCATTTTATGAAGAACTCTGTAAATGTCTCTTAAGTATTTGTTTTATATTTGTTAAATAGCCTGAGGCTATTTAGGGAAGAATATTAATAAATAATACCATTCTATTATATATTATGTAATATATATCATATAACGAACGCTATCAATAACCTTATTAATCAAGTATTTGCTACGGGACGAAAGACCTGGTAAAAGGGTTCCCAGTTGGTGCCTTGCCGTACAGTGTTTAGAGCATCACGGTAATCTCTGAGATAGCTGTTTGCAGCATCCCGTCCTGACCAGGGAATCACCCTTTTACTGCTTTAAGCCCGTCCAGCCAAAGGATTTCTCCCGTATATGAGAGTCTTCCTGTGTCCACAGTAGAGGCCCTGAATTAAGAGTCACCTGAAGGATGGACAGGTACAGCTCCACACGGGCCACGAATGGACTGCGATATCCGCAGCATCACACCTGAGCCGGATGCCTAGCCCTCGACCTGACCCAGCCTGAAGATCTTCAGGCTCGAGGCCTTCGGCTTACCAAGTCAATAACTTGAAGGTTAAAAATGCAGGCTATGGAGAGGTGACTTGACACAAGGGACACCTGCGCCCTGAATTAATCAAGCACCTCTTCCCAGCAGCTGTCCGGCACTGGGGTGCTTGTGGGACAGCTCTTCACCAAGGTCAGCTCAGGCGAACTCCGGAAAGGGAATAACGCCGCTCATTGACCACGTCCTCTTAAGACATTCCTTCCGTGTCTTAAATTAAACCTCTAAGAGAAAACACTACTCACAAAGACAGAAGGAAGACCACCGTTCCCTGCAGGTTCACCAGAATGGCGAGGGTCCTCCAGGAGCGGATGAAGTACCCCAACAGGGCATACTGGGCAATGCCGACCGCGAAGAAGAGGCCACCGATTGACCCTAAGTCCGGGAAAAGACGCCTGTTACTGGGGAAAGCACCTTCCATACCACCCTTCCAGTCCCGAGGCACAGAGGCAACGCCTTCCTGGGGGGTGGGGAGGCGTCAGCAGAAAAGAACCTACACACACAGCAACTGTCAGACGAGAAAAGTGGCAGAGGCCAGTGAGTGAGGGAACAGGAGGAAGGACAGGCGAAAAACACAAACCACACATGGTCAAGATGAATTTTAAGGGTTTGCCCAAGTGCTTTCTGCACCCAAGGCTGTGCGGACGTCCACCTGCGCATGCTCTGAAGCTCAGAGAGATGCTTTGCTGGCTGGCCCGACAGTTTTTAGGTCATGAGATTATCGAAATGCTGGGACTTCATCTTATCAAATCTTCCTCTTAAATCACAGGCTCCTCCTCAGCTCTCCCTCCTGCCCTTCCCCACTGGGTGTATCAGCACCAGATACATGACATTTTATAGCTCTCTATTTCTTGTCTGTCTCCACAAAGCCTGGATTTTTGCCAGCAGGCTTAGAGGAAAAAAAAAAAAAATCACCCATGGGATTGTGAAAAATTCTATGTTTTTAAAAAAATAAATGCTGAGATGGGTATTAAGTCCCCCTGGCTTGCCCGATATACGTGTGAATTTACACCTCTGACTCACTTTCTATAACTGCTACTACCACGTGTGTAGCAGTACCCGCTACCATTTATCGTGCATTCTACTTTTGACATATGTCGCCCTACAAAGCAGGTACCGTTAGAGCCATACACAAAGAGGAAACAGCACAGAGAGGTCAGGGGTGCTGTCTAGGACACGGAGCTGTGCACAGGGTGGGGTAAGCCTGCGAGCTGTCCTCGTCCTCCCTCTCCATCCTCCTACGGAAAGGCAGGCTTCTGTGGGGAACGCACAGCAACAGGACCTTGTTGACCTTGCTACAAGAACTTTCTACAAGAATTCTAGAAAAGAACCATGTTCTTGTTTTCTTGCCCAGGGATGATCAATTCTCTAGCCATAATGACATGTCTACTCTGTGCCCTAGTGAGGGAAAGGGGGGAGCAGAGGGAAGAGTGAAGTGGCAGCACGTTCAGCACACCAAATCCAAACATGGGGTCTGATAACGAAGGAAGTGGGGATGCTATGATTTCCCTGGAAATTTAAGATAATCAATAGCTATTACAGCTTCATTACAGGGCATCAGACAGCACCTGGCTTCCAAGAATAACAGTTTCTGTCATTGCTCAGAACAGCTCCGAACACTTGGTATCCACTGACAACAATGTAGTCAAAAAGAAGACAGCCCACAGAATGGGACTGTTCCAGAGGGACTGAGTTCAGACCCTAGTTCTGCCACCTACTGCTGTGTGACCTCAGGCAAAGCACTAAACGTCTCTGAGCCTCAGTTTTCTCGAGGGTAGTTGTTAGTTTAGGATGAAATAATGCCTGCTATACACATATACAAATACTAGCTATACTATCCTACTGTGATATGGTTATAGCTGTCTATACCCATCTATTACCCTCCTTCCAAAATGCCACTGGGAAGCCTCCCAGGGTGAGTACCTACTATAAGATACTGTCTACCTAGCACCCTATCTAATTCCAAGAATACCCCTTCCCTCTTCTAGAGAGCAGACCTCCTCTTCCTTTATCCCTGTGGTTCAAGACGGGGCTGCCCACCACAGTTCCACTTACTGCAGGGCCTTGGCTGGACCAGTCCAAGTTCTGAGCCCAGATTTTAAATACGACACTTGGTAGTAAGAGCTGAGGGCTACAGGGGCCTATCCCTGACTGCACAGAGAAAGCTTCTCAGGGAGGACTGGGGACAGAAACAAGAAGCATTGGACTTCCTGGTTCTGGGCATCTCTGAGGCCTAGACCTTCAGGGGTTTGGTTATATTAACCACATAATTTCCCTTTATATACAGAGACTCATCAGAGTTGAGGCTCTGTCCCCTATAATCAGTAAGAGTTGGTATCGACTGGGTATGGTAGACAAAAGGACAGGATCTGAATGCGTCTCGTTTAATGACCGTAAACGCTGTGATGACACTACCACAGACAGAGGTCCCGGAAGGTAAAGGTTTTAGGAGAAAGAAAGCAATAGTTTTTATTTGAGGGTCCAAGTGACATTCAGATCTCATATCCAGCAAGAAGCTGCACATGTTTGCCTAGATATGACAACAGAGGTGGTGTGGAGATGCAGATATGGGAAGGCTCTAGGTTATTTAGTCAAAAAATTAATTAAGTGAACATTTCAAATCACTCCTTTTTGCATGTTATAATTCTGGAGTGTCACCGGTGGTCTTCTGTTTACAGGCTATTAGATATTGATCCTATTTGTCAGATTTCCTGTTTCTTTTAGATCATTTTCAAGTGTGCTACGTTTGTTTGTTTCACACTAGTAAAAACTAAATTTCAGTAGCTTAGACCTCATTTTCGTAAATTGTACTAGCAATCCACCCAGTTGCAAGCAAAGCCATGAGGTCCTGCTGATTCCTCTTTCTCTCCCCACTCTGACCCTTCAGCAAGTCGCTGCCCCACCAAAATCCAGCTCACATGGCCCACTTCCCTACTCCTCTCCCCACACTGTGTTTGAGCAAGCCCCCATTGTGTTTCACAGGCCAACCACAACCACCTCCTCTATGGCTCTTCAATTTCTCCTCCTCCAATGGGCCATTTTCCACACCTCTGCCATAGCTGTCCATCTGTATCCTATCTGATCCTATAGCTCCACTATTTAATTCACCCACTGGCTTCTTACTGCATTTCAAATAAAAACAAGTTTCTCATTTAGCCCAGCACTGGCCCGATATCAACTGGTCCTCCCAACTTGTCTCTCCCCTGCCCAGGAGATAAATATTTAATAAAATACAGTAAGAAGGCACTGGGAAAGGAACGTCTAGGCTTTCTTACGTCTGTGCCACTTTTCAGTTTAAGGTGTAAACAGTTAATATCCTTCTGAAGAAAGTGACACTCCTGGAACAATCTGGAGGCAAGCTCACCATCTATGAGGCAGGCCCCAGGGGAGACTGTCTACAGAGCAATATGAATAAAATGACTTGTTCAAGGTCATAGAGAACAAACTTTGGAAAGCAAATCTAATGGTGAGATTTGTCCAAGTCCAAGTGCATTTTAGCCTCTGGGGTTCAACCGGCTCCCTGAGAGGTTTTCCGGGGCAGCTCACCATGTCTGTCATGTGCACGGAGTGAAGCAGTACCTGCGAGTGCCCAGTAGGCGGTGCCCACACATTCATTCAGCAGGACGAAGGCCACCAGCGACATTCCTCCGTTCATCACGCCCACCAGGAAGCGAGTTATTGCAAAGATCGCATAGGAGGGGGAAAACCCATTTGCAATAGCAAATAAGATGTCAAGAGCAAAACCTAGAATTAGAGGAACAGCAGTCAATAACCCAGACATAAAACAGCATTTGATCAAAGTAATAAATTATACTAAATTTACACCTGTAAAGATAAATCTCTGTAAACTTAAATTTTTCTAAGCTATGCTTTTATAAAAAAACATTTTCTCTTAAAAACTATAAAGAAAAACTAAGGTTTATCTTTGTTCGTTACAAGTTGATAATCTGTCACTCATGCACAGTTTTCAATTATTCACCACAGTGTGGGAAATGGAAAAGTCCCAGCTCAGGCTTAGCTTGTTAAAAGAACTATGCTGGTTCTTATAGAGCATATTTGAAATGAACCAACAGACAAGATACAAAGAAACAGATCTCATACACTGGCTCAGTTATCTTTAGAAATGTGGCATAAGTTAGAATTCCAGAGTTGCCAAAAGGACCATCATCTCTGAAAAGCTTAGGTGCAAATACGTGGCCTTCCCCAGGTATGCTGCTGGTGCCTTGAAAGCGCTTGGCCAGAATCAATTCTGGCTACAGTGTGGCCTCGTGCTAGTATATTAAAAAATCAGTTCTGTTTTCTACATGGCAACATTAAAGAAGTAAGTCCTCTTATTCAGTGCATGAACACTCTTAACTGATTACCTGTGAGATAGACTTTTTTCCTTCCAAAGCGATCTGAAAGCTGACCAAAGGAGATGACTCCCACAAACACACCACTGAAGAAGAAAGAGCTCGCTGCACTGACTTTGTAAGATCTGTTGGCAATTAAAAACCACTAAAGGAAGAGAAAACAGAAAAGACATTGAGATCATGGGAAAGATGGATGGACTGTTAGCTATTAAAAAAATACAAATGCACAACCAAAACTTGTACACTGGAAACTCTCTACCGCAGAGTGGTAGAACACAGTGTGGTAGAACATCTATTCTGGACAATATCCAAGGAGGTTTTGTCTTCAGAAACACTAGAAATCATTATTAGTATAATATGTTCCTGTAATACACATCTTAATACAGCAGTAAATATGGTATATAATAGCTACTCTTATTTACGCATGTCCCTCCTTACAGATCTTGAGAGAAGGAGCTGTGACCATCCATTCCCATTTCTCTGCTGCCCTAATATACTTATAGGACATATATGAGGCAATCAATGAATAGTCCTTTTCACCAATAAGTTAACGGGTTTTAAGCCCCTTTAGCATTTTTCTTAAAAATTTGATCATAGAATTACCATATGATCCAGTAATTCCACTTCTGGGTATATGCATAAAAGAAGTGAAAGCAGAGATTCAAACAGATATTTGCACCCTAGCATTCACGGCAGCATTATTCACAGATGTCAAATGAAGGCGAACCAAAATGTGGTGGATACACACACTAGAATATTATGCAGCCTTGAAAAGGAATGAGATTTTTGGCAAGTGAGGTCATGATGAACCTTAACCTTATGCCAAGAGAAATAAGCAGACAAAAAAAGACAAATATGGTATGATTCTGCTTATGATGGGTTATTGTGATTTATAGTAAGAAATCTCTATTTAATGTTCCTGAAACCCCTGTAATTTCCTACAGAAGAGTCATAGGGGCATCTTTGGTTATGATATTTAAGTTTTGATCCCAGTTCCTGAAATAACTTCAGAGTGTTAAAGGAGAAATGGGTGTCCTTTGTTATTTATAACAAGCCTCTTTCAACTACACTTGAGTTTATTTAATGAGGTGACTTCTGAAAAGCCCCTTAGATGGGGGCTGGTTGCTGGGGAGCCAACTCCATGATTAGACTAGGGCTGGAACATTCAGACCCATGTGAGAGGGAGGATCCCTGCCCTGCCCTTGGGGGAAGGGAAGAGGGACCGGAAGTTAAATTAATTGTCAATGGCTAATTATGTAATTATTTATCAATGATGTCTATGTAATAAAGCCTCCCTAAAAGCACAAAGGGATAGGGGTTTGAGAAGCTTTCCAGTTGGTGAGCAGAGTGGGGATGCTGGTAGAGTGGGGCCCAGGAAGGGACCGGAAGCCTGCTCCCCTTCCCACATGCCTTGTCTTGTGCGTCTCTTCCATCTGGCCGTTCCTGAGTTATCCTTCATGATAAACCAGTGATGTAGTAAGAGGTTTTCCGGAATTCTGTGAGCTGCTCTGGCAAATTAATCTATCCGAGGAGGAAACTATAGGAACCTCTGATCTCTGGTCACTCAGAAGCACAGGAAACAATGTGGACTTGCAACTGTCATCTGAAGGCACGCACAGGGTCAGCCACGTGGGACTGAGCCTGGAAATTAGTGGGATCTAATGCTACTTCCAGGTAGAAGGTGTCAGAACAGAGTCGAACCGTAGGATACCCAGCTGGTGTGGCATAGCTGTGTGACATGGGAACCCACCACACTTGTCCCCACAAACCCCACCTCACACATCTGGCGGAGGGAAGGGTCAGCAGTGAGACAGCAGACAGTGACGGAGGCACGGGAGGAAGGTGGTTCCTTCAACAGGAGATGTCAAATCCAGAGACTGCAAGTCAAATAAAGGCTCCCAGGGGTTGGGGGATTGGGGAGTTGTTTGATGGGTACAGATTTTCAGTTTGGAAAGTTCTAGAGATGGACAGCAGTGATGGTTGCATGACATGAGTATATTGAATGCCACTGTACCTTTAAAATAGCTAAAATATTACATGTTATGTTATGTATATTTTACCACAATAAATAAAACCAATCCCCCTTCACAGCCCCCTCTCCTGGAGTCCGTAAAGACAGGCTCAGAGAGCGTCCCAACATGCAAAAAGGTGCCCGCCTTGGCTGTCCCTTCATCTCTCGGACCTCCCTTCCCAAGCTCCAACAAGCAGTCATTAAGACTCAGAGCACATCTGACTTCTCTCGTATTTCCTGTCAGACCGTGATGCTGAAGATCCTGACCAGACAAGCTTCTGGACATCTCTCTGCAGCAGTACCAGTAACAAAACTCATAAAACGAGGACAATAATATTCACCGGAAAATAAATGAGGATAATGCCCCCTCCCTAATGCAGGACTTGACTTCTAAATTCCCCCATTCTCCACACACAGTTTTTTTTTTCTTCTCAGATTTTATTTATTTATTTGAGAGAGAGAATGAGAGAGAGAGAGGGAGCACGAGAGGGGGAAGGTCTGAGGGAGAAGCCGACTCTCCCCTGAGCAGGAAGCCCAATGAGGGACTCGAGCCCGGAACTCCGGGATCATGACCTGAGTCAAAGGCAGTCACCCAACCCGCTGAGGCCCCCAGGCGCCCTTCACACGCAGTTCTTAACGAGGTTGGTTAACTGCTTTTCCCAGCCCCTCGTGGTTGAGAAATCATAAACTGTGGTGTCACTGCTTTTAGAAATAGTAATCAGGATGTTACGGCTCCCGGTGGAAGTCATGGTACAAATAAGGGACGGAAGCAGTGTGACAAAAATCTGAGAAATGTTCAGACAGTTTTTCACTCAGGTATTCAATAAATTGATTCATTTCTATTGAAGGTTAATGACTACACTAAGCACTGGCAATACAGATGTGGAAAAGCTGGACATGGTCCCTTCCCTCAGGGAGAGTAAGTGCCAGGAGAATAAACACAGAGGAAGAGACTGGGAGGGCACCTCTTCAAATAAGGTATTCAGGGAGGGCTTCTCTGGGGAGGTGACGTTTGCTCCTAAATGATAAGGAGTGACCCTCTCCTCCAGAAAGCTGTCCAAAGAACATGAGAATAAGTGCCCTACCCTAAGGTGAGGCACCCCCAGTGCACCCCCAGTGGGGGCAGTATCATGAGGCCAGACAGGTGCACTGGTGTCAGATCACACAGGGCCTGGACCACAGTGAGGAGCTGAGGTGTTATTCCAGTGCAAAAGGAAAGTCCTGGATTATTGGATGTAAGATTCTAAGGATCACTATGGCCACTCTTAGGGAATGCATTACAAGAGACAAGAGAGGGAGCAGGGAGGCCAGCGCACTAGGTCAGGAGACCATGGCAGCTTGGACGACGGTGGGAGCAAAGGGGATGGAGAATTATAAGCACTTAGGCTGGATTTTGAGGGCAGAACTGGCAGGACTTGCTGACAAATGGCAGATGGTGAGGGATGGAGAATCAAGGGCCACTTGGTGGATGACCTTTACTGAGATGAGGAAGGTGGCAAGAGGAGATCACGTATGTGGTGGGAAAGAAAGAGCTTTGTTTGGACTTGAGGTTAGGATGTCTATGAAACAGCCAAGAGATGATGCCAAGCAGATATCTGGACATGAGTCTTGAGCTCCAGGGAGAGGTTATGAGGTTTGAACCTATAGAGAGGGAAGAGGGTCAAGACTGGGGACCAGGACGCTTCCAAGTTCAGAGGCTGAGTAGGAAAAACCCATTATAGAAGACTCGTAAGTAGGACTCAGGGAGATAGCCAGAAAATGCGGAGGAGTGCGGTGTCACAAACGCTCTAGGAAGAAATCTGATTCAGGGAGGAAGGGGTGATCAAGCATGTGGAATGCTGCTTTAGAGGTCAAGTAAGATAAGGACAGAGATGAGCGGTTATATTTAGAAACAAATGGACACTTAAAAATAACAATTTCAGTGAAGTGTGAAGAGAAGCCAGATTGGAGACAGGTGAGGAATTGGAGGAATTGGAGAATTGCTGGCAGCCGCCGTTTACAAAATGGTTTCCATAAGTTTTGCTGTGAAGAGGAGCCAAGAAATGGGACAGTGGAGGGACAGGTTATCTGGGGCAAAGATGATTGGCTTTTTTTGTTTTTATTTATTTATTTTTTCAAGATTTTATTTATTTATTTGACAGACAGAGATCACAAGCAGGCAGAGAGGCAGGCAGAGAGAGAGAGGAAGGGAAGCAGGCTCCCTGCTGAGCAGAGAGCCCGATTAGAGGCTCGATCCCAGGACCCTGATCAGGATCATGACCTCAGCCGAAGGCAGATGCTTAACCCACTGAGCCACCCAGGAGCCCCTGATTGGCTTTTTTAAAAACATGTGTGCATGTTGATGAGAACAAGCCAGTACAGAAGATATTCTTGCAGGAGAAAAGTATCTGGAAAAGCAAGAAGGGATAGGTTTGAGGGTACGGCGTAGAGAGCTCAGCCTTTCACAGAAGCTGGGAGATGTCACTGCCAAGTAAAACGAGCAAGAGAGGAAAGCAGAAGGTGGGCTCAGCAGTAGGGAGCGAAGAAACTCCCACCTGGTTGCTTCATTTTTTTTTTTTCTTCATTGAAATTATCAAGTGAGGTCACTGGCTGAAGGAGAGCAGAAGTGGACGGGGGGATTTCAGGTTTCAGGAGGAATAGGACTAACTCCTCTCAGGAGTGGGACATGACCCATTCAAGGGAAATGCAGTGGGGTTGCCAAGCCATGGTAAATAGACATTTAAGCTCTGTGGCTACTAATTTTGTGAAGACGCTGTTGGGAGTTAAGCTTCCATGGAGCTGGAGACTTCCAAGAAGTACTACAGAGAGAGAGAGACGCACCAGGGCTTTGTGGGGATTTGCAAAGGAGTGATTATTATAATGGAATATGTGCTATTTATGGAGAAAGGGCAGACATAGGGGAATGGTGGGTAGAGAAATAATGTCACCATCAGAAAAATCCCCTACACCATTAACTTTCCTGGGCTTCCCATTCTTGCCCTAAACTGAAACTTGGTGATCTCCTGCAGAAATCACTCAGTGAACCAGATCCCTCTCAGCTGGAGGCTGCTTTCCCTTCTACACCCATGGACCTGAGAGCCTGGGACGGGAGAAGACAACCAAAATTTCAAAATCATCAAATCACCTGAAGATCACATTACTAGATGGTGTAATCCACTACCCTTCTAGAGCTGACAGAGATGCTAGCGTGTTTTAAAGTAACTACTCTTCCTCTCTTCCATCGTAATAGTATGTTGCTGGCATATGGCTATCCAGATTGAAGACTAATGTCCCAATCTCCCTCACAATTAGGTATGACACATTATCAAGTTCTGCACAATGAATGCCAACAGAAGCACCGTGTGGCAGGTGCTTTGTCTTAAGACTTTGTTTTAAGAGACAGCTAATTTACCTTTTGCCCCTTCTTCCTTTCTCTCCTACCACTTAGAATGTCTACATAAAAGCTGGAGCTTTACCTGGGGCCATGATGAAGAGTGCCACATATTTGGAATGGAAAGTTAAAAGTTAAAGGAGCCTGGGAAACTGAGAACAATGGGGCAGCACCAGGGCACTGGCATATTTTTTAAGTTCTTCAGATGATTTTCATAGGTAATCAGGTTAAGAACCCCTGTCCTAGACCTGGTCATCCTCAACAGCTGTTATCATCTCTAAAATCCCGATTTTGAACATCCTACTAGCTGTCCCCCCACCCCCTACTCTTCCAACTCACTTCCCCCAGTACCCTACTCCAGACATGCTTGAACCTCTTCAAGACCCCTGGTTACCACACTCTACAGTAAGTACGGCCTGAGTCAGCAAAAAAAGATTAAATCATGGTAAGAAGATCTGTATAGATCTTCTTAAGGATCTGTATAGAAAAGGGTAAAGTATATTGTAAATTTTCACGTAAAAGAGATGAGAAGAGTTCTGAAATTTGAAGGGGAAATTCTATTTTGTGAAAAATTAATTATTTTGGGTTATAGACAGTTCTGTTGTAGAATTTTCAACTCGTGAGAAATGTCTGATGACATTTTTCCAGTGGAAAAATAATCAAATCTTAGATATATGGTTGGCCTAGAAAATGGAGGATGTATTTGTCACAGGGATATTCCTTCTCCTACAATGACGAATAAACAAGGCCTCACTGTACTCATTTTTAATACCTTGAAGTTCACACAACTTCTTTTTATGTTTTTCATGGTGTTAGTGTCTGCTTTGGTGTTTGCATGCCTTTCCAACGTAGCCAGCACCTTTAGCTTTGATTATCCCGCACCTCAATTTTTGCTCATCTGTTTATATGGCCAAGATGTTTAAGCTCATACTGATCTGTCTCCTGCTTATTTAATAAAAAACGGCTAATGTGTCTTGTCAATAATCAACTGTTCTGTTGACCACATCTGCAGAACTTCTCAAATCCATGAAAAAGGTCATAATAATCATCCTTCCAACAACCGGAAAGCTGTCAACTTGGATGGCAGTTTTAGGAAAAAGTAGCCTACGGGATGTTTGACTGACAAATTCCAAACTCTGATTCTTGGGCTGCCAGTTTCATGTGTCAAAGTGATTTCTAGTAATTGTTCTTCATGCCAATGCTGATTGGGGTAATGCACTTCCTATTTCTCCTGGAATACATTCAAGAATGGGCAAAAGAATCTAAAGCCATTGTTAAATTTTTAAAAAAGCAAATTAAAGCGTGCAAAGAACTCCCCGACTAATGCAGAACTTGCTGACTAATCCAGGTAAACTGGGCATGGTGGATTCAGAAACGCCAAGTCAAGGACTTAGGACAGTATGTTTATAACCAGCTTTCCATGTACACCATCCCCCAACATGTGAGATTTCGGTTTACAGTTTTGTTTCCAACTTCTAAAACCTTTCCAATATACTTTATGTATTTATCACATGCCTATCACATACCTATTATTTTGTCAAGGCTCAGACAAGATACACTAGGACAGTGGTCCCTGTAGTATTTCAAAAGATGTACTGGAATGACTTACTTTTAAAGTTTTGGAAAGAGGTCACCCGTCAGACTAGACTCAATTGCTAGCACATGTTCTTGTCCCTTTGGTCGATACTTAGTACCAAGGTAAAATCCAAACCAGGGTATCACCAGGACATTGGAAACTAAACTATAATAAAACTAAATGTGACGACTGTTACATTCTTGAAAAATGTGCTTTTTATGAGGCTTTAAATTGTAAAATTTATATAAGTCATTTGAACCCTTAAGTGGCTAGAGATTATTAAAGGGATGACTTTCCTATTATTTTTTTAAAATGACAAGCCAAATTCTAAAGCTAGAATGTCCTTTTTATAGTAATTCATATCAAATTGAAAAATCACTTGCAAATGGAAAAAGCTGGAAATCTTCTTTCCCCATACATTAACAGAAGAGGAAGAACAGAAAAATAAAATACTTTCAGGATGACCTAGCTAAATCTATTTTTATCTTGTAACCAGCATCTGTATTTTTGATCATAAGATTATCAGAATCATTAAGTTCATAAGCCAGGCATGTATTATACTGTATTCTCAAAAAGGATTTGAGGGGGCTAGAACTAAAGTCATCGGCACAATCATTCACTCATCAAAAGAAAGCAGACCAGAGGGAAAATCAGGTATCTGCATCAGGTGTCTTAAAAATAAAAGATGAAAGGAACACAGATATGGCAAATGCTGGTGTTGAGTAGAGCCAGATGCCACGCAGAACCATCCAGCTCTTAAGGAAGAGAAAAAAGGCACACAAGCAGAAGTGAAGAGTGTTGACTACTGACTCGGCAGGAGGGGAGCATCAGGAGGTTTTTTAATATTTGGACTCTTACTGCTCAGACGTGAAGAATAAGACAGCACTTCCGTAAAGTAGGTGGATATCAAGAAAAGGTGCTCCAGTTACAACATGGAGAGTGGAACAGACACATCAAAGGTCTTTACGGTGATCCAAACCAGCCTGGATGGGGCGGGGGCTTCAGAGAAGAGAATGGATTCAAGCTGGAAATCGAGACATGGGTTGAGCTGTCCAGAATAGCTCTTATTTGACACCGAATAGATCAATCACAAACTGAGTGAAGCTTGAAGGTAAGTTCTAAAGGAAGTAACAAAATGTCTTTTAGCATCTCCCTTGAAATCATCAAACCTTCAGCTTTAAGGAAATGTCAGAAGTCAAAGTAGTAGCTTTTCTGAAATGGCAGATATAGGGAGATATAAAAAAATTAATTAATGCTTTAAAGTGGACTGTGTACTTACACAATCCTAA
Organism: Mustela putorius furo; assembly: GCF_011764305.1. NCBI lineage: Eukaryota > Metazoa > Chordata > Mammalia > Carnivora > Mustelidae > Mustela > Mustela putorius. Next base: position 5,811,573 of record NW_025421424.1, read on the forward strand.
AAACAAGATTAACACCAACGGATGAAAACTATGTATCAGAGATATATCAAATGGGAAGGCTCAGCACCTTACAACCAGATAATTAAAAACTAACCACTGGAGGGGGTGATGAACCATGAGAGACCGTGGACTCTGAGAAACAAACAGGGTTTTGGAGCAGGGAGGGGAGTAGGGGCTTAGGTGAGCCTGGTGGTGGATATCGAGGAGGGAACGTATTGCCTGGAGCACTGGATGTGGTACATAAACAATGAATCTATGAAAAAATAAAATAAAATAATAAAAATAAAATGTTCTACCCCAAATTCCCCCACCCCCAAAAATACAGTATTTAAAAAAAAAAAAAACAACCAACTTTCACATAATATTCTCCCCTAATCCCAACAACCACCTTTTATAACAGGTATTATTATTATTATTCTCATTTTATAGATGACGCAGCCATAGCTCAGACACAATCACCCTAGAGAAAACCAGGGAGCCTGCGCCCGATGCGAATACTGGTCTCAAAACCACCTTCTCTGAGTACCATATGCTTGAATTAGCTAAATCACGTGTGCCTTGTGCTTGGGAACACGAGAGGGCTAGGAGTGCAGAGAACTGAATAATGCACTTAAAAATTAGCTTCCAAAGTGTTTTATTTGGGGGGGGAGGGATTTATCACATTCCACAGTATAGGTTTTAAACACAGATACCTACCATTTCTATATTTTTTAAAGATTAATTAATTAAATTAATTAAAACAAGTCTTATTTATTTAAAATTAATTAAAATAAATCTTTTTTTATTATTTGCACATTTTAAAAATTTTATTATCTTATTTTATTATTTGCACATTATTATTTGCATTATTTTTTTAATTATATGCACAAGTTGAGAGGTGAGACAGAGGGAGAGAATCTCAAGCAGACTCCCCATTGAGCACAGAGCCAGATGCCAGGCTCGATACCAGGACCCATAAGATCATGACCTGAGCCGAAACCAAGGGTCAGACATTCAACCGACTGAGCCACCGAGGTGCCCCCCTCAAATTTCCACATTTTTAATTGAACTACTATGTATTATTTGACATCCTCATATACCCACATGGCACAAAAACGCACCCCCAGCTTGTTTGCTTTTTTCCCTCTGCTGAACAGCACGATGCTATCCCTTCCCTAAGGCACCAGAATACAGATTATGAGATACTTTTTAAATGGGTCATGAAAGAGATGAAAAAGCAAAAGGAACCCCCTCTTAAATGAACTCTTGAGAATTCAGACACATATCCAGCCTCTGCCTGAGCAACTTCTCACCAGCTCTGTCAATGTCACAGATCTGTCTGGCTCTGCTTCAGTTTTTTCCTGTGACCTGAACTGTGTGTTCTTCCCCTGCCGCATCCTGCCAATGTATGGTGACATTTCATGGAGTAAGAGTTGAGAAACATGCAGTAGCCACAGACCACTCTAACGGAAGAGAGAGTGCATGGTATATAAAAACCGTGCACCCTAAGCAATCCGAGCAGTGGTCCTCTCCCTTCCTGAGGAGGCTGTGTGTGCCTGTCCTTGTTTGGGCTCACAGCAGGTGAAGACAAATGACGCCTCACTCACAAGTGAATAATGGAGGCCACTGGCATGCAGAGCCCCGGGGAGGGCACAGCTCCCCACAGGAAGGCAAACATCCACCACCCCACTTTTGTGTGACACCTCCAGGAACTGGCTGCCCTCGGCTCAGGCTGTGCCCCCAGCCCCACCTCATCCCCAGTGAGCTCCTATTCACCCTCCCCGGCCCTACCTGACCCACCGGAGCTGACCACATTCTCCATCCTGCCAGCAACCTACTTTTGCTTCAAATAACGGTGTTCGGTGAGCTACACGTTACTTGTCTCTCACGTACAATGGCGAGACCTTCTTTCAGACATGCTGGCGTCTAAGTGCTTATGAAACGGGGCCAACACTCATGATGTGTTTGCCGAACTCTTTCTGTAACAAGAGTGAGGGCTCTGGTTTACAGGCATCTTCACATCCAATGGCTCAATGTCATGACCTCGCGGATCAAGTCGTGAGCTTGTGCACAGGCAGAGCAGGAACTGCCTCCCGCATCCTCTGGGAGCCACCGAGGGCTGTTCTCTCGACAGGAAGAATGAGGGAGATCTGGAATCAGAGGGGTTTCCTTTTTCTGTCTGACATCTAGAATCCTCTGGCTTTTTCTTTCGCCTCTACATTAATGAGAAAGAAAGCTACAGAGAAAAAGAGCACCCACAGAACTACGGCAGTTTTCTGGTTAGAAAGGCAGCATCTGTGCCCCTGAAACATACTTCCCAAAGCCTGTGGGACAGAAGCAGTGTGGCCCCTGCAAGCCCTTTCATGGGCCCAGAGATAGCCCTCTGAGAGAAGCAGGGAGCAGGAAGAACAGTGCCGTCAACAACCCACGGAGCATCATGGAGCCTGCAAGCCAGGTGGGAGCCATGGCAGGTGTCTGAGGGGGCACCCAAGCCCCTGGCATGGCTGCTGGGTGTCTCCTAAAGGAGAACTGTTCATGAGCCTGAGGCCCACCACTAGCCCCGACTCAGACCTCCCTGCGGTGGGGGACAGACCGCATGGCAGAGCCCACTTGATCCTAAAGAAGAAGGAAGACAAAGGAAGCTCCCCCCGGCAGCCCAGACAGCCCAACCAAAACGGGCAGACAATGCACGGAGCTCTTTGCCATCCCCCATCCTGCTTTGGTAAAAACCAAGTCGGAGGACAAGGGCCAGAGCCTGACCGAGAACCTCAGCGTGTCCGTGTCTCGAGGGTGCAGGGCTGGAACAAGCAAGTAACGGCGTTCCCCATGTGCCTGCAGGCCATTCCTCAGGGAATCTGCACGCAAGCAGCAGGCAGCTTATGGCTCTCTGGAAGATTCTCAGGGCTCGATAACAAGCCCGACCCAGCGGCAGCCCTCCCCCGTCCTGTTGCCCCATAAACATATTCACCGCTTCGTACGGGAAGATCTCACTTCAGGAGAAAATCAGGTAATCAGAGGCGTCCAGTGACTCGGGAGTGCTTGGACAGGCATTTCAGGGATGGTTTCACGGTGATTAACTAACTTGCTTCATTTCAATGTAGTTGTCACTCTGAATTACCACTTAATGGGTGAAGTGTGCAGGCTATAACAATCAGTGGTACTGGCATAAGGAAGCAAGACATTAAAAAAAAATTAGCCCCTAAAGCCATTATCGCAGTGAATTTTTCAAATAGTTTTAATACTCGGTCTTTTGACCCCAGGGTATGGCTTGGGGAAAATATATTAATCTCAAGATAATAATCAGTCAATTTCAGTTCTTCAGTATTGACGATGATATTAAAGATTCCAACCTTACTCTTTTTGGTTGCAAACATTAATTAAGCATGATAATTGTGTGCCTCCGTGATATTTGGTACTTTCTGAATGAGTCAGAGCTCGGGGAATAATTTGAATACGGCAGACAGCAATTTGCTACATAAATTCACCCCGATGGCTATTAGCTCATTTTAAAATAGTCAAGACTTCTAGATCAGAGGGGTTCTTTTTTGCATTAATACCAAGTTAATCACATCTACATAACCTTTTATTCACCCTTCCCCAAACCCTCCATGAATAACTTCTGCAAGCCCTGACCTGAATGTAATAAGGGGCAGGTGGGGGGTAGCTTATAGGGAGGTAGTTTTAATAAACGCATTTTTAACACAATCTCCTCCAACTATAGGGTTTTATAGGCTCTATCTTGATACTTATTTTCAGGGGTCTTATGTGAGAGGTCAATGGGCTTTACTTTGCTTTCTTTTTAACTCTCATTTTATACTAAATAATTTCCATAAAAACCATATAGTGTCTATAGACCACGCATCTGTATATTAAGGATATTTACCAACTAATGGATAAGCTACCAATGGCTCCAGAGCCAGTTTCAATGTCACCACTTCGGAAATTTGAAGGAGATCCTGAGGAACTACAGAGGTCATGAAAACTGAATTAATGCTAGAAATTCATGAAGGGTTTGGTTGGGGACCACATCCACTGAAACAAAGATGAGCTCAACAGGGGGTGCAGAGACAAGCAGCCCTTAAAAGCGGAGGCTAAGGAACAGCCCACCTGGCATGGCTGGACCCAGCGGTTCCTTGAGCCTCCTTCTCTTTATTCTTTACCCCACGCTGCTGCTCCTGTCAGTTTGGTAGTGGCAGCAGGAAACGCAGAAGCCACCCATACCACCTGCTTTAAACCACTCCTGGACTTGGAACACCGCTCACACAGGGAGGGCTCCGATGTCCTAGGCAGAAGGAAAGTGCGGGAACTCGCACAGAGCTCACACACCCTGCATGCTGGGCATAAAGGTACGTGAGCCGGACACTTCACTTGTGCCTTGAAATAAAATGCAATGGCTTTAAGGAAAAGATGAGCACTGCACTAAAAATGTAAAGCAGACAAGCATCCTCTTGGGTCTGCCTGAGGAGAGACGTGGGTGGCACCGGCTCCCGCAGGGCAGCGGGCTGCTGAGCCCGATACAGGCAAACCTCCATGGAGCTCGGGGGCTGCAGCTTGTCAGACCTCATTCTCCCTGGCTATTTTTGGTTCTATCAGTAAACTGCCAAGTTTCTTTGGGCTTGACAATTACTAAAGCTTAATGGGATCATTACTACTCTGGTAGTATTTGTGTGTTTTTGGTTTTGGGGGGTTTTTTGGGGAGAGCTGAGGGGAATTGCTAGCCAGAATCCTCACCGGATGGAAACAAACATCCTGTAAGTTGCATGATCACCTTGGGGAAGGCAAGCTAGCTGTGGAGTAAGATTCACAGGTAGGCTCATTCCCTCTTTCCTTCTGCTTCGGTCACATGCCCCCGGAATCTGTGGCCAGGCTCCTCCATTTACTGTGTAACACTGAGGAAATCGCCAGCTATTCTGAGCCCACACATTCTGGTATGTTTCCATTTGCAACAAACATCATGACTATTACCCTTCCTCCTTAGAATTCACTGTGTCAGAGGTAAATCCAAACAGGTGATGGGCAGCCCAGGGTAGGTATTTATTTGCTCATGTGCCATTGTCCTACAGTCACCTGGCTAATCTTTGTTCCCATCAATCCACTGACCCACGCTTGCACCCACTCCTCCCATGAGGAGCCAAGCTCCTCCCCCTGTTCTGCATGGAGGTGCTTCCGGGCTGCCCAGGATGGTTGGCAGCTGCTGGGGGACCCTGGAGCCCTGGACCCCGCTCCTCTTCACTGACAGCAGTGAAGCACCTAGCTCTTTTTTTTTTTTTTAAGACTTTATTTATCCATTTGACAGACAGAGGTCACAAGTAGACAGAGAGGCAGGCAGAAATGGGGGGTAAGCAGGCTTCCTGCTGAGCAGAGAGCCCAACGCAGGGCTCAATCCCAGGACTCTGGGATCATGACCTGAGCCGAAGGCAGAGGCTTCAAACCACTGAGCCATCCAGGCGCCCGCACCTAGCTCTTTTAAATCCTGAAATGCCAGCTGAGATATCATTAAACCTAAAGGCTTCTGTTATGGGGGGACAGAAAAAGTCTGAAAATCACTGAGATAGTAGAAAAAATATGAGCTCACTGAACCCAGACCAGTGACTTATTAAATATGTGATTTAGGGCAAATTCTTTAAATTCTCTTCATGCCTACTGTTTAATTTACAGCTCAGGGCTGTTAGCAGGACACACTAAGCAGCAAGCAGGGAAGATCTCTGGGAGAAGCCTCTCACAAGAGACCAAATGAAAAGGTAGTCACGGTTATCTGCCTCTTTCCTGTCCTCTCCCTACCAAGCCTCATGAAGCTCGTCTGCAGCTCCAAGCTCTCGGTATGTAATGGTCTCACTGCTGGTGAGGATCCCAAGGGGACCGTGGGCTTCTGTCTGTACCCCTCCATCCACAGAGTGGGCAGCAGGCCACGACCACCCTTGCGAAACATCATGAACCCACGCAGGCCGGAAGCAGCTGGTTTAGCATCCGGGATGCTCCAAAAATAACTCACCCCAAATCATGATGTCAGCATCCCCATGGAGCATTCCTTGGAGATCCCACAGAGCAGTGGTGTGCAGACATCCCCAGCTGTGTAGCTAGACCACCCCACTCCCACCTGCACCTGCCATTCTGGACACGTCTTGGGGCACCTGTTGGAGACTGAGGATCCTTGTCTGCACAGAGAGTATCGGTGCCTTAGAGATCCACCCGAGGTAGGTAACTGCCTGACCTCCTGACGGGATGGGAGCCCGAAGTGTGCCTCTCCACCCTGGGAGGAACATGGCGGGCATCGATCAATCTATAATGACAGACGTATGATCCAGATGGATAGTGGCATATACATCCAAGTATTTGTGCATCTCGGGAATGAGAAAGGGCAGGTGAGTAACAGGAGGAGGGTGAGGGGGTGGGGAAGAAAGTGAGAGACGAAGAGAAAACGAGGCAGAGGCACACACCGAGAATGAGGCAATAACATGGGAGAAAGAGACAGAGACAAAGGCAGGACAGAGAGAGTGAGTGAGGCAGAAACACAGAGAAAGGCAGAGAGAAACAAATGGAGGGCAGAAGAGAAAGCCAGAGAGACTCAGACTGAACGAGGTGCGGGAAGAGAGACCCAGGTGCCAAAAGACAAAATGATAGGGACCGGGAGAAAAAAGGAGAGAAAAGAGAGAGCAAGGGAGAGGAGAGGAGGGAGGGACGGAGACCAACACACAGTCCCAGTGTGACAAAGAAGCCAGATGGCAGAAGGACAGTGACTCACAGATGCGCCCCAGCTGCAGGACAGACAGGGAGACAGGACAGGAGGGTAAGCTGAGGCCATTTTAGCCCACCGCCATTTTTTTCTCAAAGCTGCTTTAAACATCAGCCCTTGCTGGGAAAGCATTCCATCCTATTTCTCCTGCATCTACCAATCTTTATCTGGGGAGCAGTAGGTCTCTGGGCTCCCTTGTCTCCATATTCAGTCCCCAGCCGAGCGCTGTTAACGGGTGAGCCCCTGGGTGCCGGCACAGGACGTGACCTGGGGACCAGGGTGCCCTTTCCCGCTGTTCGGGAGTATTGGGTCTGATGGCACTCTCCCTCCTTGGCTGGCACAAGTTTTCCTTAGCATCAGGCAAGCAATAGGTGCTCAAAGAATATTTACTAATAGTGGTGTCCCTCTGGTAATAGGTAAAAGGGCTCCCAATTATAGATTTCGGTAGTATTAATTTAATTCAATGCCATTGAAATGTACTGAGGTCTGCTGTGCTGAAGCACAGTGTTGCTATGGGGTCTGATTTACCTCCCAGTACGAAGCACAAACTATGGTATATTCTGCAGAAACATTACTTAGCTCCCAGGCAGGTGTAGGAGCATTCTAGTTGAGGCTGCGCTGTCCAGTGCTGGTCAGCTGGCCTTCTCTTAGAAAGCCCATTCTCCACAGAGAGCTCCTGCAAGGACTTCCATCATCCAAGTCTCTATCAGCCAAGCTTGTTTGCTTCTATCCGATTAAAATAGTGGCCTGCTGACTAGCAATGATGACTGTAAAAAAAAAAAAAAAAAAAAAAAAAAGGGCGATCTCTGGAGAAATTAAAGACATCCAACATACATGAATTAGCTCAATATATTTTAGAGACATTCACTGCCCTTCTGTGAATTTGTGAGATGATCCACGGTACTCTGTATTCTTTATACAGGAGTGATGCCCTAGACTAAATTCCCCCCTTGGTCCTGAGACAGTATGAATTCTGGAAGAATCTGTCTGCTTGCATCTGATGGGGAGAGGAAGTATCAGTACCTCCCTATGGAAAACTGAGAGTTATTCTGTAGTGACCTGTTGTGTAAACAGCATTCAGAACACCAATAAAACCACAGAGCTAGGACTTCTAAAGCATGCAAGATATTTTATTCTGTGCTTCTCTGATAATAAGAATTGAGTTAATAAATATTTCGACATGTGGCAGAATTTGATCTTTCATTGTAATGTGGTAATGGGTTTGTTAGAGGTGCAGACTTACCGCTCTCACCCACTGCAAAATCCTATGAGGGCAATAAACAGAACAAAGGCCTTTTGGAGAAATGGCTAATTCCACAGTTGGAGTAGGGGAGATGGAAGATGAATCTGGAATATCTTTTATGCCAAAAATTTTTTAAGTGCTCAAGAAAGCCCAAAAGTGATGGGAACATCAAAAGGACACAGGAGGACTTTCAGCTCCAGGAAAATGGAATAAATGTACTTTTCCCTATTCCTCCCACTACATACAACTAAAAACCCTGGACATCACATACGAAACAGACATAAGACAACTCTGAAAGATGGAGAGAAGATCAGCTAGGACCCCGGGACCCAAGGAATGACCCAGTGGTGAATCCCTGGGCTTCTCTCTGCCTCACATACCCGATCCAGACTCGGTGCTGGAGAAGACAACAACTCAGAAATGCCAAGAGGAACGACAAAAGAAGCCCCTACCTAGAGCATGCTTGGTAGTGCCTTTCCAAAGGCCCAGGAAAGGGGCAGCCCAGCAGGGCAGAACATTTTTTAGACAAGAACTGCTTTATGCCAACCATTCATCACCGCAAAACAAAAACAAACCCAAAAAGAGCTATGGCTTCAACCCCATTCACAGGAACAAAGAAAGGCTAAGTGGAGAACATAAATATGCCCCCCTCCCTGGCTGGGCAGTAACAAGTCACCCTACTTCACTCCATTTGTATGTTTCAGAAAAAGACAAGCAGGGAGCTGGCACTTTCATTCCTGCTGCCTACAGTGAGGAACCCTCCATACCATCACCACCATCACACTATTCAGTGTGAGCACCTGGGAGACTGGATCTCCACCACCACAAGGTAGTAACAAGGCACCTCTCCCCTCTTTCTGTGCCAGAGCTGTGTCCGAGAACAGAAGATTTAACTAAGGCCCAGAACCTCTTAACATAACCCCTGTAACTTTGGGTTTCAAACAAAAGTAATTCGTGAGGCCAACAACTGGGAAAATCTCAAAGTAGAATGAAAAAAGGCTGCTGAGATGCTGGAGAGGTTAGAACTATCTGAGAAAGATGTTAAAGCTGTCATCACAATAATGCATCGAGGAGCACCCATGAACATGCTCGAAACATATAACAAAATAGACTCGGTGAAAATACAGAAAGTCTCACCAAATAAAGAGAATATATTTTAAAAAGAACAAAATGAGAAGTTTAGAACTAAAAAAAAAAAAAGAAAAAAAATGAGTAGGTTCAACAGCAGAATGAAAGGGACTGATGAAAGAATCAATGAATTTCGAAATACAGCAACAGAAAATATCCAATATGAATACAAAGATAAACCAGACAGAAGAAAACGAACAAAGCTTCAGAGTTCTTTGGGGCTATAACAAAAGAACTAATATTTCTGTCATTGGAGTTCTGGAAGGAAAGGAGAAAGGGAGATGGGCTAAAAAAAAGGGGTACTTGAAAAAATAATAGCTGAAAAGTCTCAATTTGTCAGGAACCGTAAACCTTAGCTCTAAGCAGCTCAGTAAATCCCAAAGAGGATAAACTTGTAGAAATCCATACCAAGAAACATCATAATCTAACATCTAAACATTAGTGACTAAAACACTAAAAAATCTTGAAAGTAGCAAGAAGGAAATGGCACTTTCCCTATAGGAAAAACACAATTCGAATAAGAGCATATTTCTCATCAGAAATCATGGAGGCCAGAAGAAAGTGGCACCGGAGTTTTTAAATGTTGAATGAAATGAACTGTCAAACAAGAATTTTATTACCAATGAAAACAAGAGATGGGGAGAAATCAAGATATTCTTAGATGAAGGAAAACTAAGAGAATGTGTCACCATCATAATTACTCTCAAACAGTGGCTAATAAAGGTTCTCTAAGATCTTGGAACATCAGGAAGGAAAAGTTGAGGTAAATACAAAGACTTAGCTTCTCTTTAGTTTTCTAAATGATGTTTGATGGCTGAAGCAAACATTGTAACACTGTGTAATGTGATTCTAAAGGTATGTGGGAAAATATCTGGGACAATTATAAACAGAAGAGGGCAAAGGAATGTAAAGTGAGGTAGAATTTCTGTATGTCACTCAAACTGGAGATCTGACAACATTGGTAGACTGTTATAAGTTATACATATATAATTCAATGCCAAGAGCAATCACTAAGAAGGCCATACAAAGAGATACATGCAAAAATACTACAAATAAGTGAAAATAAGATACTAAAAAATGGGGGCACCTGGGTGGCTCAGTGGGTTAAAGCCTCTGCCTTTGGCTCAGGTCATGATTCCAGGGTCCTGGGATTGAGCCCCGCATCGGGCTCTCTGCTCAGCAAGGAGCCTGCTTCCTCCTCTCTCTCTGCCTCCCTCTCTGCCTACTTGTGATCTCTATCAAATAAATAAATAAAATCTTTAAAAAAAAGATACTAAAAAATGTTCAAGTAACTTATACAAAAAGGAAAAATTAAAGAAAAAACAGAGAATAGGAAACAAACAAACAAAAAAACCCGGAAGAGGTAAGTTCTAGCATATAAATAATTATATTAAATGTAAATTATCTAAAAACACAAATAAAGACAGACAGTGATGGTATGGATTTAAAAATTTGACCCAATTTGGGCACCTGGGTGGCTCAGTCGGTTGAGTGGCTGCCTTCGGCTCAGGTGATAATCTTAGGGTCCGGGAATTGAGTCCTACGTTGAGCTCTCTGCTCAGCAGGGAGTCTGCTTCTCCTTCCCACTCTTCCCTTTGTGTATGCGCGCTCTCTCTCTCTCTAAAATATATAAAATCTTTTTAAAAAATGACCTAATTCTATGCTGTCTACAGGAAACTCACTTCACACATAATGATATATGCAAGTTGAAAGTAAAAAGGGCAAAAATACATTATCATGCTAATGACATTAATTGAAGAAAGCAGGAGTGGCTACATTAGTAGCAAACCACATTTCATAGAACATAGAAAATTACCAGGGACATATAGGTATATTACAAAATATAGAACATAGAAACATAGAAAATTACTAGGGACATAGAGGTATATTACAAAATTATTCTTTAAAAAGTAAACCCACCAACGGGTGCCTGGGTGGCTCAGTAGGTTGGGCCACTGCCTTTGGCTCGGGTCATGATCTCAGGGTCCTGGGATAGAGTCCCGCATCGGGCTCTCTGCTCAGCGGGGAGCCTGCTTCTCTCTCTCTCTGCCTGCCTCTCCGACTACTTGTGATTTCTCTCTGTCAAATAAATAAATAAAATCTTAAAAAAAAAAAAAAGTAAATCCACCAAGAAGATAGAGCAATCACCAAAATGTATAGACTAAACAACAGAGCTATAAAATATATAAAGGAAAAATTGGGAGCAGTATAAGGGAAAATCCAGCAAATCTACAGTAATAATAGAAGACATATACACTCCTCTCTCAACAATCTCTAGAATAACTAGGCAGAAAATCAGGAAGTATACAGAAGAAATCAACAATACTATCAACCAACCAGGATCTAATATTTATCAAACACTCCACCCAACAGCAGCAACTGCTTCAAGCATCAATGGAACATATACCAAGAGAGACCACAGCCTGAGTCATAAAAGAAACCTCAACAAATTTAAAAGAATTGAAATCATAAAGAGTGTCCTCTGACCATAATGAAATAAAACTAGAAAGCAAAACCAGTAAGTTAAGAGGAAAATCCCTCAATACTAGATAATTAAACAAGAGGCTTCTAAATAATCACTGGGTCAAAGAGGAAGTCATAAGGAGAAAAAATATACATTGAGCTAAATGAAAATAAAAATACAACATATCAAAATTTGTGGGACACAGCTAAAGCAGTCCTGAGGGGAAATTTTATAGCACTAAACACTTAAGGAAGACTTATTAAAAATCTAGGCTACCAAGTTTATAACCTAAAAAAGAAAAAGAAACCCAAAGTAAGCAGAAGAAAGGAAATGATTAAAGGTAAGAGCAGAAATCAATACAATTAAAAATAGAAAAATAATAGGGAAAAAATCAATGAACAAAATCCTGGTTCTTTTATAAGATCAGCAAAATTGACAAACCCATATGACAGACAAGTAATTAAATCAGAAAGAAAAGACACAAATTACCAGTATCAGGGCATAAGAGCGGAGATTTGATTCAGACTCTGCAGACATCAAAAGGATAATAAATATAGTGAACAATTCAACACACAAAATCTGACAATTTACATTGTAATGGACAATTTACATTGAAATGGACTAATTCTTTGAAAAGTACAAACTGTTACAATTCACAATTCAAGACAAACCATTTAAATATCCCTATAATCTGTAAGAAAACGGAATTCATAATTTTAAAACTCCCAAAAACGAAATCTTAAAAAAAAAAGAAAAAAAAAAAAGAAGGCCCAGATGATTTTACCAGGAGTTCTATCAAATATTTAAAGAACACCAATTCTACCCTGACACCAAAACCAGGCAAAGGTACAAAAAAGAGAAAACAACAGATCAATATCCCTCATGTATACAGAAGCAAAACTCCTTAACAAAATATTGGCAAATAGAATTCAGCAATATATAAAGAGGATCTACCATCCAGAGATGCAAAGCTGATTCAATATTTCGAAGTTAATTCCAACAATCCACCATAGTAGAAGGTGGAAAGAAAAACCCCTATGATCATTGCAACTGATGCAGAAAGTTGCAAGTTGATTTATTTGACAAAACTCAATACATGTTCAAAATTTTTAAAAAAATTTGGAATGGGGGGCCTTCCTGAACTTAATAAAGAACTTCTGCAAAACCTACAGGCAACACTGTACACTAGAAAACCAAAGCTTCCCTCCTATGGCTGGAAACATGCAGGGATGTCCATTCTCACCCTCCATTCAACATAGTGCAGGAGGTTCTAGGGGGGAGCAATATGGCAACAGAATGAAATAAAAGGCATATAGACTGGAAAGGGAGATTTTTGACATGATTATCTAGAAAATCCCAAAGGGTCTCCCAGAATTCATATGTGAGTTCAGCAAGATCACAAGCTACAAGAAGAACATGTAAAAATCAACCATATTTCTATTTACTAGCAATGAACATGTGCACACCAAAAATTAAAATATAATACCATTTACAGACACTCCAAAAAAGAACATATTTAGGTGTAAATCTAACAAAATACATACAGGACTTATATGCTAAAGACTACAAAACACTGAAATCAAAGAATCTCTAACACATATAGTGTTCATATATTGGAAGACAAAACATAGTAAAGATGTTAATTCTCCCCAAATTGATGTATATAGGTTTACTGAAACTCCTATCAAAAATCCCAAAAAGATTTTTTGTAGGTATATAAAAAATTATTCTAAAATTTATATGGAATGTCCAAAGAACTAAAATAGCTAAAACAATTTTGAAAGAATAAAAAGGAATTAATCTACCCAATTCCAGAACTTATTATATAAATAAAATAATATAACTCAACTGAGAATCTGCAGAGAATTATGCTAAGTGAGAAAAGCCAATCTCAAAAGGCTATATACAATACAATTCCATTTTTATAACATTCTTGAAATGACACAAGTATAGGAGAACAGATTAGTGGTTACCAGGGATTTGGGACAGGCTGGCAAGGAAGTGGTTGTGGCTAGACACACACACACATACACACACACCATGGGGGACCCTTTTGGTGATGGAAATGTTCTGTGCCTTAGCCATATCAGTGTCATTACTCTGGCTGTGATATTATACTATGGTTTTGCACAATGCCATTGGGACAAACTGGGTAAAGGTCCACAAAATTTCTCTATAATGTTTCCTGCAACTGCATGTAAATCTACAATTATCTCAAAATAAAAACTCTTATTTATTAAAAAAAGGACACAAAAGCCAGCTTGAAGATGTTCCCACTGATAACCTGGGGAAAATTTGAGCATCGAAATAATTAAAGACTATAAACAATTATAAATAATTGAAAAGAACAGGAATCCATGAATACATACTAATGATAGATACGTAAAAAATGTAAGTAGGTAGATAGATACACACAGGCAGGCATACAGACAGACAAGGGCTTTTGCTTACAGCTGAAAGCAGAATGCCATGGAAACCTTAAAAAAAACAAACAAACAAAAAAAAACAAGCTTACAGATACAGAGAACAGATTGGTTGCCAGAGGTGGGGGCTGGGAGTGGATAAAGTAGGTGAAGGAGTTCAAAAGGTACAAACTTCCCAATATAAAATAAACAAGTCCTGGGGATGCATGAGGACTACAGTTAATAATATTGTGAGTGCAGATCTGAAAGAGGCTAAGAGGCTAAGAGACTATATCCTCAAAGTTCATAAGAAAAAATTTTGTAACTATATATAGTTACAGATGGATATTAACTAGATTTTGTAACTATGTACAGTGATGGATGTTAACCACTGATTATTTCACAATGCATAAAAATATGGAGCATGTCATACACCCCAAAGTGATACAATGTTATCTGTCAATTACACTTTAAAAAAAAAAAAAGGCAGAATGCCAACTGGCAAATATGGAGGAAGAGCTACAGTAAAGAAACCGCCATAGTCTCGCTTGGCTTACAAAAGATCATCCAAAGATGCTAAATTTGGGGTGGGGTGTTCTGAAAAGGAATAATAAATTTGCATATTCTTAAAGTAATTTTCCATAGATTGTCCCTTGAAATGAAATGACTATTAACTACACAGGGGAGAAATCAGCAATCCCTGGAGTGTGTCAAAATTATTACCAAAAAGGGGCAGATGGATACATCTGGATACACCCAGACATGATCCAGAAGGACACAACATTACTTATTACTATTCTGACTTTGGATGCACAACCTTAATGAGAAATCATCAGAACCAAAATGAAGAACATTCTCATTTTTAAAACAGAGGGGGTATGTCTTCTTCAAAGGCATCAATCTGATAAAAGGAAAAGGCTGAAGGTGACAAGACCCTAAGAGACATGACAACTGTCACCTGTGACCCTAAAACGGAAATGAGTATAAGATGGGGGAACCTCTGCATCAAGGACCGTATAGGGTCAAATGACAAAACTGGGTATGGGTGGTCTATTTAATTACAGAATCAATCAATGGGGGTGCCTGGGTAGCTCAGTAGGCTAAAGCTTCTGCATTCAGCCCAGGTCAGGATCCCAGGGTCCTGGGATCGAGCCCCGCATTGGGCTCTCTGCTCAGCAGGGAGCCTGCTTCCCCTCCTTCTCTCTCTGTCTGCCTCTCTGCCTGCTTGTGATCTCTGTCTGTCAAATAAATAAATAAAAATCTTTAAAAAAAAACAATCTATGTTAAATGTCTAGAAGTTGGTAGCTATAGTATGGTTACATAAGAAATGCCCTTTTTTAAGGATATACATGCTAAGGCATTTGGGCATAAAAGAACAACAGTAATGTATATGGAACTTTCAAAAGGCTTAGAGAAAATTGAGACGGTAATGATTCATGAAATTATAGGATATAAGGATATTCTCTGTATGAGTGTTGAAATGTCTGTCAGTTGGAAATTATTTCCAAATTAAAAAAGAAATTAAGTTCTTTGACTACTGTTACCTATCAAAAGGAATCAAGAAATGTGCATACCCATTTGGATTGGATAGGTTCTGGAAAAGTACAGTAATTAAGAGCATAGGCCTCTGAGTTCAGACAAATCTGGGTTCAAATCTGGCTTTGCCCCATTAGCTGATCTGACCTCAAGAAGTCTCAATTTCATCATCTGTAAAATGGGGAAAATAATGTTATCACATAAAATCATCTTGAACAAGAAATGGGCTGAGGGCTATAAAATATCCCAACGCCTACATGCGGTCACCATTCCCCATGGCTACTTGCTGTCTCAGTAGGTTAGTGGTGGTGGTATCTGGTTAGCACCTGCGGTGATGGCGGCTATTGCTCTAGGCCACGAGATACAAAGATGACCAGACCGTGTTTTCTGACCTCAAGGGACTTTAAAAATAGAGTTGAACCACAATCTACAGTGTGTAACGTAAGTGCAAACAAAATGGCACCGAAGAGGAAACAAGCATATTTTACTTCTTCTGGGAAGTGGGTTGGGAAGGACTACACAGGGGAGCTGACAGCGAAGGTGAGCAACCACAGGTAAGGATTTCACGTAGTGGATGCAACGGTGAGCAAGGATGTTCCAAGGTGGGTTACCTACCGAGGACACAGGTGGGCCAAGCACTCAGGGCCTGCGTGAGAAACGGGGGAGGCAGAGGGAAATGCAGATGGGGCCTGGGCCAAGCTGTGGAGCGGGGAGGGCCTTGAACGTGCCACTGCGATGGAATGAGCCTCTCTGCTTCCTGCGTGCAGTGGGAGAAGCATGGGAGGTCCTGAGTGAGGACTGGGTGACAGGACTGGACTGTTGTCATAGAAAAAGACTGCCGAGGTGGTAGTTTGAAAAATTAATCCAGTAATTATTCCTTCAAATGGAAACTCTGAAGGAAAGGCCAAATAGTGCCTTCGTGGCTCTTCTGTTTTTTAGCACGTCCCATCCAAATGGTGGTAACTAAAACAGTCAACAGTGGGTAAGACTAGCTGATACCATGGTGCAGACACACACACACACACGCACACACATACAGACACATGCACGCACACACACACACACGCACACACATACAGACACATGCACACACACACACACACACACACACGCACACACATGCACACACGGGAGACCTATGTGCAGACACGCAGAAAGGAGGCACACGGGATGCGGGCAGGCCTTCTAGCAAGCAACCCAGGAGCAGTGCAAGGGAGCAGCCAAATGGATGTGGGGGAGCTACCCAGCACGGCAGTCAGCACTGAGAGCTGGAAAGGGTTCTGGAGACCCTGTGCGCACCAGGCTTTAATCCTATAGTTACTGGATCAGTGGGTCCAAGGGCTGGGCCAGGGTTGCAGTGGCAAATGGATAGCTTGTGGGGAGCATACAAAGGACCGAATATTCCCACTTCTTAACACCCAAAACACATGCTAGTCTCCTGAGCATGAGCCCTGCCCCTCTGACCCCAGGGTTTCCCTTCACTGACTATCCAGCCTCAGCTTATGTCCCTCAGGATGGCTTAGAAGCCACTGTCCTTACCAGAACCATCTTGACCACAGAGCCCCCTTCAAAGTAAAGCTTCCTTCCCCCACACAGTGGTACCCTCTGGCTTCTGTGTTGTACGAGGAAGGGGCACCATGGGGTCTACACCACACGAACTGTGGGTGTTGTGGATGGTCATCACACTTCTCTCTCTTGACTTTGTTAACTTAGGGGTAGGTAAGAAAAAAAAAAAAACGAAAGTTTTAATTCACTTTTTCAGAGGACACTCTCTCTTCTGGAGTTCATGTCTTACTTCACCTAACCGGTTTGGGGAGGCTCATGATTTTCCCGTTTGTAGCAAGAAGGAAAAGGAATGTGTTTTCCTAGGATAGTCTCCTTTAACTCTCAAATTTACCAGGCAGCTACTTGAAGATGGGGCTGACATGAAATCAACCAGACAGGCAAGTGGTTCCACGTGGCCCAGGAGAAAGGTGCATCTCGCCACGGGAATGGGCCTGCCTCTGTTTCCCCTGTGGCCCCTCCTCCCTTACCTCAGAGGCGATGGAGGTGAAGCTGCCGCTGAAGTGCACGTGCTTCCGGACCTCGCTGCCGTTGGCCGTGAGCAGCCAGTCCCCGAGCGCACGGTCGTCCCCTGCTGACCGGTTGCTGTGGCTCTGATTGGGCAGGAGCTCCGCCAGGTCCCAGTGGTACGAGGGTGTGGCCCCCACCAGGGCGATGAGGATGGCCTCGGTGGCCACGTATAGCTGAAGGAGCAAACACACAAACCCAGCTGTGTCGGAATCACCATCAGCAGGCTGATAAGCCTCAAGAGATCTGTGTCCTGCTTTTTGTGTTTCTCTGAGCTACAGACAATGGGGCACATCAAAGCAAAGGAGAGAAACATGAGAAGGAAGCTTCCTCCTGATCCACCACTGACAGAGTCATCAGCGATCCCCCTTGTAAAGCACCCAAGGTTTTTTCCAGGGGGATCTCCTTCTGCATTTGAGGTACTTCCAATGCTCAGGAAACAAAACACTGATGGTTCAATGCCATTAGCAAAGGTGGCTGGGGGGGGGGGCGATATTACTAGCTGTGATTTATAACACTGACGACATTCCAGCTACTTCCCCGCAACACTCCACCCTCTGTTCAGATAAGCAGGCACCAGAGCCCACAGTATCATGGTCTTGGATTCACAATCTAAACTATGTCTTTTGTAGCACAGTCAAATGTCTCAGAAAACAGCATATATAGAGAAAATATAGTTATATACATAGTAAAAAAATATATACAGTATATCCAAGGAGTATATACATTATCATATAGAGTATATACAATGTGAATATATGGAGAGAACATACAGTACAAGGAGTATCTCTACAGAGAAAAAGTATATAGACAGAGTATATATATCTAGATAATACAGAGGGTGAGCACCAACAAAAACACTTTATTAGAGCAGGTAATCATAATATGTACTTGAGTAGGTACTATTTTAAAACACAGTATGCAAC
Organism: Mustela putorius furo; assembly: GCF_011764305.1. Lineage (NCBI taxonomy): Eukaryota > Metazoa > Chordata > Mammalia > Carnivora > Mustelidae > Mustela > Mustela putorius. Next base: position 5,830,054 of record NW_025421424.1, read on the forward strand.
TTGTAAGATGTAAAGAAATCCAAATTCCAGAAAGAGATACTCACTTTATAACCCTTAGCCCTCCTTAATCATTGTTTAATCTAAAGAATGATTTTCCCAAGGGGGGGAAAATTCATTCAAGAAATCTTTATAGAGCACATATGCCATTTGTCTTTGATTGTTCTGGGCCTTATAGCTATTCACACTAGGGTTTATAAGCTGTTGAGCCCTATGCAGTCTTTTTATGCTATGAATTTCCATTTATATTAGTTCTTGTTGTTGGATGTTTATTTCAAGCTTCAAATGAATTAGGAAAACACAGAATTCGTCTGTTGCAGTGAGAACTATCTCCCTAAGTGAGGCACTCTTATTTTAAGAAATTACCCCTATTAACTTAGAACCTGGCTTCTTAAAATACCTTTAAGCAGAACAAGTGTTTATGAAATACAAAGCTGTGATTTCTCCACAACCTACAGTAACAGCCCCACTGGATGGATGTGTTGACTGAGGCTCAAAGGAGAGAAGACTTGCCAACAGCTTCGGCTCCACCCACCAGGGAACCCCGAGCTTCTTCCACATCACTCTGGAGGGGCATATTCAGCTGTTAAATGGATAAGCCAAAACGCCAAAGGCAGAATGAATTATCATAAGCAGATGATGGAATTACTGTCAAGGAAAGAGAAAAGAAGTCATGACATGGGGTGTCACAGCGGAAAGCTAATGTAAAACCCAAGGTGTGATTTTTGCACTCTGGGAAAGCCTGTGAGACGGAAGGCAGCCCCAATCTATTTTGGAGGCAAGTGACAGTGAGCCTCCTGAGATGTACCAAGCCACCACGGGTCAGTCTGCATGGGTGATTTATTGTGGAATGCAAAGGAAATCATGTTTCTGGATTTCTATTGCTTCCTGGCCCCTATCTACATCCTATTAAGGAAGTTTTGGGAGAAGCAGCCATCAGTTTGCAAAAATAAAAACCTGAATAATTATAAGAACAGAGAGATTACACATTTAGCAGCCACTCTAAGTACAGAGCGCTTGCATCGTTTTAGTAACTGCCCCTCCTTATTACAATCTGCTGGACTTAATTGATGGGTAAAGAAATGAAAAAATATGGGGCAAGGGAACTCTGGAACTGAGGCAAAACCCATGTTCAGAACACAGCCTTCAATCGGGCAAAGAAAACAAGTTATATTTTCTCTCTAAATGTGCTATTTTCTGCTTTTGGTCTTACCATTTGCTTCACCTGGAAAGCACTTCACGAGGTTCAGCAGAGTCTTTAAACCTTCCCTATTCTCCCAGAGGCACCTCAGGTACCACCTCCTCCCAGCTTGCCTTCCTCTCCAGCCCGCGGGAAGCCCTCTCCAGCTTCTGCCTACCCCCTCAAAGCTCCATGCTCGACCTTTGTTAGAGACGTATCCCTTTCTTCACTCCATGATATTGATGTGTCTGCTCATCTTATTTTTCCTACCAGAATATTCCATCCCTGACGACAGCATCTTTGTATGATCCAGCCCTGAGTTTCCAAAGAAAACACCTCAGGGCCTGATACATGGTAGCACACACTCAAGTGACTGACTGAATGAATAAATGAGCAGGGTAGAACACTAGAACAACAGCTAACACTTCTCTGATGCTAACTACGTGCCAGGAACTGTTCACACATCATATATTTTATCCAGATTGTTCTAAGATGAGCCACAGTCTAGGTAAGAGGGGAAATGCTCAAAGGGTCCTAAAACCTGAGGTGTGTTTTCTCATGGAAACCATCACTCTCAGCAATAGCTACAGTGTGTAGAAAGTAGTTCAGAAACTACATGCGCCCTGATGTTTATAGCAGCATTATCCACATTGGCCAAATGGTGGAAGCAGCCCAAATGTCCACTGGCAGATGAATGAATGAAGAAGATGTGATATGTGTATAAACACACACACACACACACACACACACACACACGCACATGCATGCACACACAGAGGACTACTACTCAGCTATAAAAAAGAATGAAATCTGGCCATTTGCAACAATATGGAAGGAACTAGAGAGTATAATGCTAAGCAAAATAAGTCAGAAAAAGACAAATACCATATGTGGCTCATATGTGGAATTTAAGAAAGAAGACAAACAAGTAAAGGGGGGAAAAAGGGGGGAGACAAACCAAGAATCTAACAAACCAAGTTAGATTCTTAACTATAGAGAATACACTGATGATGGTCACCAGAGGGCCAGTGGATGGGGGATGGGTGAAACAGGGGATGGGGATTGAGGTGGGCCCTTGTGATGAGCACCAGGTGATGTATGGAAGTGCTGAGTCACTCCTGAAACTAACATTACACTTTATGTGAACTATAGTGGAATTAAATTTTCAAATTTAAAAATTAAAAAAAGAAAGCAGGTCAGATACAAAGAGGTGGTGCTGATATGTAGCCTGATTCACAGAAGGGAGCAGTGATACGTCGTTCATCAGGATCCTCCCAGCAACCTGTTGCCCCAATAAGCACTTTCACCTTCTCATCTTCTCTGCCCTCCTTCCACCGCTGACAATGTTGCCAGTGCCTGCCCCTCCCCTGCACGCACACGAGACCTCCACCAGGGACCTCCACCACACACCAAGGGCCATGGCTTTCTGGCATCAGAAGGGTCAGGCATATGCAGCTTGGAACTCCACGATGGCGCTACCTGCTTCTCTCCCCCAAGTCCGGAGAGTCTCTCGATCGGGTCTCTTCTGTTACTCTACGACAACAGTGCACACGTTCGTCCACATATTCCTACCTAATGATGGCACCCATCAGCAGATGAGCCTGAAAGCCACAATCAGAAACCACCACCCAAGTGCCTTCAGAGTGGAGCCCACCCCATCGCAAAAAGACCATTATCTTCTCCAAGGCTACCTCCAGGGAAGAACGAGTGCCCAGATGGCTGCACTTTCCCCCCCTTTCAATGTCATTATACTTAGAAAAGTGACTAACATGCACCAGGGGACTGAAATTTTTGAAGTTGCAAAAAAAGTGAAGGTTTTAAAAATGATTTTATATTGACAGCGTTATAAGCTTTTATAATACTCCGGAAACCAAAAACATCCCCCATCAATGATCTCATCAACAACATCTTGTGCTGTGAAGTCATGGTAAATATGACGTTGATGTTTTAAGCAGGAAAAATGGACAACAGAGCAATTAAGTGAATCATTCGAGGTCACGTATGACACTAATAGCAAAACCAGGATGAGACTGAGAGTCATCTAACTTTGAGGCCAGAGCTCCTCAGAGGAAAAAACAACCAAACCAGGAAAAAAATCAAAGATGACTTTATTGTTGTCATTACTGTTAGTCTTTTCTGCACGTGGACTCAGTTATGTAATTGACTAAGCCAGTAGCATGACCTGAGCAAGTATATCATGGACAACAGGACCAAATGCCCAGTGCCCAGCACCAATTGGGTATTCAATAAATATTTGTTGGGTGACTACTGATACCACTTATTGTTTTTAATTTAAAATATTTAGTTACTATGCCCTGAATCACTGGTATCTCAAGTCCTATTTCTTCCCAACTCTAATTCATCCATGTAGTGCCACCAAATAGGGCTCCCTAAGACACTCCTCTTGAAGCTCCTCTGCCCAAACATACTGATGGATATGTCCCAGCATAACTATCTTAGCGATAAATGTCCTAGCATTCCAGATCTCCACTGTATGGCTCAGTTGCTACCTAATCTACATCCCAGCTTTCTGTAATAGCCTACTTAAATCCCCAAATGTGACTTTTTTTTAAAAGATTTTTTTTTTTTTATTTATATGTCAGAAAGAGAGAGCACAAGCCAAGGGAACAGCAGGCAGAGGGAGAAGAAGATTCCCTGCTGAGCAGGGAGCTGGACTCGGGACCCAGAACCCTGAGATCATGACCCGAGCCGAAAGCAGACAGCCAGCAGACTGAGCCCCCCAGGCGTCCCGGCAAATGAGACTTCTCATCACATGGTGTGAAAAGCATATAGACTCTGTAGTAAACTTTGAGCAAATCAAAACCTCTCCAAACTTCCACTTTTCTTTCAGTGAAATTGAACACTAGTAGTCCATCTCTTTATCTCATTCATTCATGTCTAATCAACCTGTTCTGAGGTTCAAATGGGAGGCTTCTTTAGCCAGCCATAAACTGTACAGCCCCATACAAATGGTGTCTCTCGGCGCACCCCAACCTTACTGGGTGGGGTCTGATCCTCTAGCCTGAGGGAGACCTGGCTCCACACCTCTTGCAGTTCTCATGAACACAAGGCTGCAGGTCTGGGTCCCAACTTCTGTAGCAAGGACACAGCCGTTCTCTCTTGGACACATTTGTTCCTAGTTTTGTGGTTTGCCACCTGAAATGACTTTCCCACTTCTCTGTAAACCCAAGCTCCCAAGTTAAGCTCAAGCTCAGTCTTTCTGAAGTCTTCAACAAACCACTCCAGACCACACGGATGGCTCCCTTCTTCATTTCCAAGGCATCCATTTAGTGGCCACACTGTTGCTGGGGAAATGTTATTCTATAAAATTATTTAACAGGGTAGATATAGTGAAATTCTAATTTGTTAATGATGCTCTCCTGAAGGAAAGAAACCCTAATTTACATTTCTATATCCTTCCAAGTAAACCCAACACATCACTGCATATATATAATACCTATGATGTATTTTGTTAACCAATTCCTTGCAGAATGGTGTGGGAGGAAAAAAAAAATGATGATGGATGACAACCCATTAATCCCAGGATCTAATCCTGGTTCCAACCATTAATTAAGACTTTGGACAAATTAAGCATTTGGGTAAACAGTGATTTAACCTGCATCTCTTTTCCTCTCTCTCTCAATCTTTACCCCAAACAAAATGGGAATACCACCACCTGACCATTCCTTCTGTTACTTCAGCTTCATTCTTAAAAAATTTGAGTGAGTAACAACACTTTGCAACACACTGTATTATGAGCCTCGGGCAATAACAAGGACAGATAAGAAATAATTATTTCCTTCTAGGCAAATGCACTGGCGTCAGGACAACACATACAAAGCTACAAACATAAGGCTGATTTTTGACAAATGCGGTATTAGCCATGGTAGAAATGAGGTTAATGAGAACATAAAGTGGATGGGAATTCCAAATGGAGAATAAAGAAAAGGTTGCAAATGTGACGCCTGAGTGCAGTAGTAAAAGGCTAGTAGTGGGTTAACTGAAACCAAACTCAGGGGAAGGAATTTTTAGGGGAAAAAAAAAAGTCAACCAGAGTCAGGAAAGCAAAGAACCCATGTTTAATGTTCTCTGAAGAAGTATTACAGGATTAGCTCACCTTTTCCCAAAATTCGGTCATCTGAATACCCCTCTGAGGGTTTTATGTGCTCATTTTCTATTATTTAGGTGATAGCCTTATAAATCGATTCAAATTTTTTCAAGTTTTTACTTAAATTCCAGTTAACAGGGTAATATTAGTTTCAGGTCTACAATAGAGTGATTCAACACTTCTGTACATCACCCAGTGCTCATCATGACAAGTGCCTTTCTTAATCCCCAATCCCTATCTCACCCATTCCCCACCCTCTCTCCTCTGGTGACCATCAGTTGTTCCCCAGAGTTAAAAGTCTGTTTCTTAGTTTGCCTCATTTTCTTCCCTTTGCTCATTGGTTTTGTTTCTTAAATTTCACATATGAGTTAAATTACATGGTATCTGTCTTTGATTTATTTTAAGTTAATACTCTCTAGCTTTGTCCATGTCATAGCAAATGGCAAGATTTCATCCTTTTTATAGCTGACTAATATTCCATTGTGTGTGTGTGTGTGTGTGCGTGTGTGTGTGTATTACATTACATCTTCTTTATCCATTCATCAACCAATGGACACTTGGGCCGTTTTGACTAATATAGATAATGCTGCTATAAATATCAAGATGCATGTATCTCTTTGCATTAGCATTTTTGTATTCTTCAGGTAAATACCTATTAGTACAATTGGTGGGTTATAGGGTAGCTCTATTTTTAACTTTTTGAGGAAGCTTCATACAGTTTTCCAGAGTGGCTGCACCAGTCTGCATTCCCACCAACAAAGCAAGAGGGCTCCCCTGTCTCCATACTCTGGCCAACACCTGTTATTTCTTATGTTGTTGATTTTAGCCATTCTCTGTGAGGTGGTATCTCATTGTGGTTTTGATTTGCATTTCCCTGATGATGAGTGATGCATCTTTTGATGTGTCTGTTGGCTATCTGGATGTTTTCTTTGGAAAAATATCTGTTTGTGTTTTCTACCCATTTTTTAATTGGATTATTCATTTTTGGGGTGTTGAGTTTTATAAGTTCTTTCTACAGTTTGGATATTAGCCCTTTATCAGATATGTCATTTACAAATCCGATTCAAAAATTTTAACTTAATTTTCAGAGAAATACAATTTTATATCAATAGAGATATGATTAGCTAGATAGAACTATAAAAATAAACACCATGTCATAATGCCAAGTGTTGGCTAGTATGTTTTTATTTAAGGTGGGCCACAAGAGAGATTTTCAAGCAAGATTCGGGGGGTAGGGGCGAAAGCAAAGGAGCAAGGGAGCAGCCATCTTGTTTTCTTGTTCAGAAGCCTGGGGCAGGTGCTTCTGCGCCTCACATACATTGCTACTTCCTTGCTGGCTCACTCTGTTGGTGCAGCAGGGCAGCTGGGACTGCGACTGAGCCACGCTCCCCTGAACGCCCCCACAGCATCTCTGACTCCTGGGCCAGGTGTGTGTTTAGTTCCATGATGGAAGGCAGTTGCTTCATCAAGGCTGGAGGCAGTGAGAATGACATTTCCAATGGTCATTTCCAGTGGCTTCCAGATCACAGTTTCCCTTCCAGACTGCCTTCCCTGCAGACTTCAAGCTCCAACAGTGGACACAAAGACAGCAGCCTTTACAGGGACTGCTTAGCCAGCTCCCACAGTTGCATATTGTCAAATTTCTGTAATAAATTATTCACTGACTTCATGTATAATCCTATACCTATAAATACATATGCTACACACACACATATGCACACAGACGTGGGTCCCCATCCCAGGAGTTCTGCTTCCTGCCTCTCTGGTTGAACTGTGACTGACACCATCTTGAACAAATATGGCCCAACATTAGCACTTACCAAATTTGGAAGTAGGTACATGTGTGGTTGTGACATTATTTCCTGTATTTTCACTGGAAATGTTTCATATTTAAAAAGAAGTTTTAAAAGAAAATGAGTAATAAATACAATGAAAACAGAAAAAAGTCATTACATTCCAACCAGGCAATGTCTTCTGCCAAGGACTGACCCCTTCTACAGTTCTTACTTGTAGTTCATTCCCTTTGTTAAAATAGAAATACTGGCAAATGTTTTGGGAGGTGCTAGCACCAAATGAGACTTTCTTCTTAGAAACAAGACAGATTAAGTAAGAAGGGAAGGAATAACCCTCTCATTTTATAAGCTAATGCTATATTTAATACTACGTTCATATACCACCTAAATCCTCCATGCCAGCCATTCTTTGGGACACCAGAGAATGCAGAAAGACAGAAGGTTAACAATGACGAGAGGACACTTGTAATGACAAGCACCAGATACTAAATGTAAGTGATGAATCACTGAATTTTACTCCAGAAACCAATACTGCACTGTATGCTCACTAACAAAATTTAAATTAAAAAAAATTAAAAAGGAAAAATTAGAAATGACTGATGGGGTAACAGAGACTCCAGAACAAAGGTGAGAGGGTATCCCTGGAAGGAGGGGACAGGTGTCTTCCTCTTGGACACCAGGAGAAATATAATGATAAGTGAGGATCAAAATTAATTTTGAAGGAAAAAGAAGGTACGTTTAGGAAGCTTACACTTCTATTCCACCCATAAAGTTGGAACAAAGAACATCTGGGGAGAAAGTGAGCAAAGTAGTCAGGAGAAATTCGAGCTTGGGAAGCATGGTCAACAGCCAAGTAGGAGAAGTGCGTACCAGAGCCAGACAGTGGCCTAAGAGCATGGGTTTCAGGACTGTGGAAAAGAGGAACCAACCAGCCTACGTTTGCAACAAGAGAGAATGAAATAAGCAAGTTCCAGTACAGCCCTATGTTGGAACACTGTGCCCTAGCCTTTAGAAAATACGTGATGGCTCATTTATGAGCACAGCAAGGCATTCACAATACTGTTGAGAGACAAAAATCAGGTTAAGATCCAAATTTATGCCCAAAAGGCAAACGTATGCATTTGTATAATGAAAAGTCTGGAAGGAAATCTACCGAAATGTGAGCACGTTTCATGTCTGGATGGGCGAAGTTCTGGTGTGTTTTATTTTTCCTCTTTTCTCTTTTCTATATTTTCCTTTTTGTACAATCACCATATACGACTTGATGAGCATCGTAAGATTCCTGAGTGCAGATGTCAGAAGTCTGAGCATTTGGTTAAGGAAACCAGAGAGGAGAGTCCTGAGCTGCATGTGTCCTGGGGTTTGCTGGCTCCCCTTCCTAAGGCAGCCTGTGACCATGGTGATGAGCCAAGCTCCTATTCTGCAGACCTCAAGGTGACACGGACACAACACCAACCAACTGCCAGGCACTGGGCAACTTTAAGAAATCCTGAACTTGCAGAACAAATGAATTAAACCTTCACAATCCAGCCATTTCCCAGAGCACAATTGTGCTATGGGCTAGTGAGGGCTCACCTACATGAACTCACTTGGCCATCTCACAGCACAGGGTCACAGCATTCCAGTCTACCATTCTTTCTGTCACACAATGCCTGTTTTCACACTTCCAATGACGTGTGTGTGTGTGTGTATGTGTGTGTGTGTGTGTGTACTGTCTTATTAAGGGAATATCTTCTCTGTCAGGGCCCAGGCTAAGCAGCTGTGCTGTGGGAGGCCAAGGCAGGCATGCTGCTGGGGATCTGGGTGCTGGACAGGTGTCGAGCTGGTTGCTTTCCAAGGCACATCCCAATTCTTGAGATGCCCAAGACTCAGAGGAGCTTGCTATACCTCTCTGGGGCTCCCCGTATGTCCAACAACTCCCTGGATGGAAATCTGGTCTGATCAGTTTGCAACTTCATCTGCTTTACGCCAGGGGGCAGTGTCTGTCTATAGACAACAGCTTTCCTGAGGCCAGACTTGGGGGGCAACCATAGCTCTGGTCTCTCTGAACTATGGTGCCCCACTCATCTAAAGGGATGGAAGAACACCAGCAAAGGTTCCCCGGATTATCACCCAAACTCACGGCCACTCTCTGAGGGCAGAGAGAACTAAATCTGAGGGTGAGGGCAGTGTTAACCCTTGCTCAAAGTAGCAGAGAACCCTGGTAGAGGTTCCCTTGTTCTGGAGTCATGACACAGCAGCTCCTACTAATGCCCTACGTTCTCATCATGGCTGACCCCCTGGTGCTGGTGAGAAGCCCCTGAGGCAGAAGGGCTGGCCCTAATGACTAACCCGGTGAGGTCTTCACTAATATGGACGGTAGGAACTTCATTACCTGCTTGTGGTGCAGAGGCTGAAACCACCTCAGAGACCCCTCACCGAGAAAAACCTTTCCATGAATCTCCCGGGGAGACTCAGACACAGAGGCAAAGGCACGCAGGTGGGACACATTCATTGTGACAGTGGTTCCACACAGAGTTTAATAAAGCACCCTGAACAAAACTCCCTCTACTTCAGGCTCCTACATGTTAAACTCACAGACCACAATTCCCAGGGCTAACTGGTTAAAGGAATAGCAACAGGAGAGTGGATGGTTAATCTCATACCGTGAACTGTAGCATTTCCTTCTAAGTAAGCACATCTTCTATACCACATTGTTTTTTTTTTTTTTAAATGTAACACAGAGAAGCGAAACAAAATAAAATTCATGAACCCGCCATCACAACTAACTAGTTTCATTTTATTATATATGCTTCAGATTTTTAAAATACAATATTATGAACTCAGAGCAAATCTCCTTGCAGCCCACCTGTTCCCCCCCATCCCTTCCTCCCTGGAGTAACCAATCTCAGAATTGGATGTAGAGCCTTCTACTCTATAGGTTTACACTTCTTCATTGCCCATATACATTCATAAACCAAATATGGTATTGTCTCCTATGTTTTTACAAAGTTTTATGAAGTTATGTGTCACATTGTATACACCCTGATGGCTATTTTTTGACTTTAACGTTGGGTTTTAGAAATCCATTCCTGGGGCGCCTGGGTGGCTCAGTGGGATAAGCCGCTGCCTTCGGCTCAGGTCATGATCTCGGGGTCCTGGGATAGAGTCCCTCATCGGGCTCTCTACTCAGCAGGGAGCCTGCTTCCTCCTCTCTCTCTCTCTGCCTGCCTCTCTGCCTACTTGTGATCTCTGTCAAATAAATAAATAAAATCTTTAAAAAAAAAAAAAGAAATCCATTCCTGTAGCTATTTATAGATCTGGTTCATTCACTTTAACTCTCACTTTCTATCAAATTTATACAACACTTTAAATATCTGGTCCCTTTCCGAGACACATTTAGGTGGTTACTCATTTTTGTTATTACAAACGGTGCTGCAATAAACATCCTAGACAGATCTCCTTGTGCCAGGTTCAAGAGACATTGGGAGGACACACACCTGGGAGTCCAACGCTTGGTTTTAATCGTACTAGGCAATGCCAAATAGTTCTCTAAACCAGTAGTTCCCATGTCTCATTTTCATCACACCTGGACTGTAAGACTATTTCATGTTTGCTAATCTAGTAAGTGTGAAATGATATTTCATAGTCATTTGAATATGCCTGTTCCAAATGGCCAGTGAAGGTAAACATCTTTTCACGTGTTGACTGATGCACTTTCCTCTTCGGCAACACTACCTGGTCAATCAGTCCTCTTTCTAAGACACCATGGAAAGACATTTATTGCATGAATGATTTAAATGCACTGATAGCTCCAGGATCTAATAAATAAGGTTGGGGTTATTATTATTATTATTTTATTTACATTAAAATAATGCGTTCCAGAATACCAGATGCCTGTACCTTAAGCTCAGGTCCACAGTGTCATCACAATTTTGCTGGTGAAACTAATGCTTGTTACAGATTACATGTTGGCTAATGGATGTTTTAAATTCTGTGCAAATCAAACTACAATCTGTGATTCGTAATCCCTAGGAAGATGAACGAGCTGGAGTTGATGGCTCAGAGCAAAGAAGTAGGATCCCTTTTCACTTTGTGTCTAAAAGAATCCTAAAACAAAAAATTGTATTCCAACACTCCTCCTCTAGACAGCCTAGCAAAGAAATATACACAGATGCAAACACCAAATAATGATGATGGCGTCAAGTCTGAATCACTGTCAGGAAATAGAAACAAAGTACGTAGAATTATTCATATTTACGTACCACAAATAGCTCTTACCCGAGGGAAGGCACATATATCTGGAGAGTAAGAATTTCTCTAACTGCAAAACAAACTATTACTGCTTGTTCATAAGACAACTGTTTTTACATAAGGCAATTATTTTTTTCCTTTAAGCTTTTGGCTCATGTATTTTCAAACCACACAGCACTATTATGAGGGGCATTTGCATCTTATCATATGAAGAGAAATCTACAAAATCTGCCTCTGTTCTTTTCATATCTGAAAGTTGACCATTACAGAGATTCCAAAGATTGTGGTTTGCAAAGAGTGAGAAGATGAGTCTCCTAGCTAAAGGAAACTGGATATTGACATAACTTTTGATGGGCCACATGATGCTATCAATAATCCAAGAAAACAGCTAACCTAAAGATCTTTAAGAGTCGGCTTTGTAATGTGGTTTTGTCCTTTTAGTTTGCACTTGGGTATGTTCGAAGGAAAGGGAGTTAAACCACTAAAAATAATACTAATGGCCCCAGAGGGAAGAAAACTCAAGAGGATATAAACTTGCCATCTCTGGCCCTCTGGTTCTGTGTTTCTCAGCTGGGGATGGTCATTACCAAACCACAGATGCAGGAAAGGCTCCTGCCGTAGCAGAGACTCTCTGTCTGGCAGTCTGATTCTCAACATGCAGCGCTCTCGGGCAGGGCTCCCTCTCCCTGGCAGGGCTGCTGCACAGGTGATCTCTACGTTCCTTGGGCAACAGGAGACCAGGGTTTTGGGTTTTATTTTTTATTTTTTTTAAGACTTTATTTTTTTAAGTCCTTGACACCCAACATGGGGCTCGAACGCACAGCACCAAGATCAACGTTCCACCAACTGAGCCAATCAGGCGCCCCAGGGTTTTTGGGTTTTAAAGCAAACACCAATCTCCCATCTAAGCCTACTCTGAAAAGGGCTTAATTTTTTTCTCTGTTGGAAGAAGCAACCTGCATAAGACGGTGAAAGCATCATGGTACAACTGTGTAATGGGGCTCCCAGACTCCCACTCCACAGGCCAACCCTCACCAAAACCATCTCTAACAACAGACTTGGTAGAGAGATCTTTGGTGATCATTCACTCTCACATCCAGGATGGCTCTAGGTGACCCCAGGACCATGTGGATTACATATCTTAAAGGGTGGTTAAGTCCTCAGAAACAGGTACTGCTGGGAAGGATTCACTTCTGCCTGGAGTGACGCACCTACTCTGTTGGAACAGAAAACGACAGGGCACCTTCCAGCTCACACGTAAAGATAAAGCCACTCATTCCCACCACTCTCAAGACCTGGTTCTTTGATGGTAAATACTGACCACATGTCAGGCAGGCATCAGGGAACAGTCATGTTTTCAGGTTTCGAGTTCTTTGGTAAACACTCCAACCAACTGGTTCAGCCATAAAGAAAAGTAAGTGAGGGAAATAACAGGTCCTGAGCCCAGATCAGTAGCCTTTTTAGTGCTGCACACCCTCAAGGTAAACTTAATTTCTGTAGGCCTGTAAGAAGATAATGACAGCAGTCAGAGTGTAGGGATAGGGGCAGGGTTGGCACTGTTCGGAAAAGGAGTCCTGTGCCGGGAATTCTCAGTTAGAAGAGGAAAGAAAAAGGATTTTCTCAAAGAAAAAGTACTATACATGAACAACAGGCATCACTGATACAATTCTATTTTCTAGGTATTAAATATTCTTTTATGATTTAGGAAAATAGTTTTTCTCCTGCAGGAAAATTACTTTTAAAGCTGAAAGAATGAACTTAAAGGAACTTCAGAATATTGTATATTGGTGAACTGAGAACTTGCTTTGCTAGAAAAAGGACATATACCATCTATCTGTCCATCACTGGAACAGCTCTTCTGGCTAGTGATAGAATCAACTAAACTTGCAAACATTTTAACAGGAAACAGAATCAGAAAATAATCTGTACCTGCCCCCACACCCCCATCTGCCTGTTGAGCATCGCCTTCTGCCAGGTTTAAGCAACTGGCTGGCCGAGTGGTGGTTTGACTCAGGACTTCCTGGTACTTTCCCTAGGATAATTATCATCACAGGGTCATTGAACTTATTTACCTGTCCACCTCCCTCAGTGCCTAGAAGGCAAGGGGGTTCCATGCATCCATCACTGTAGTCGCTGCTAAGCACATAGTAGGTAGGCACTCACTAAATATGTGTTGACTAAAGGAGTAGTGCAATGACTGACTCACAGCAGATGGTAATAAAGAATTTGTGAATGAACTGCTTTTAGAATATTGGGAGCAGTAATTGATGTTAAATGGGCCATTTAGACGGGCAAAGGAGGAGTAACTCTTGCCTGGCAAAGTGTATCTATAGTGACCTTGAGCATAGGAAACCCGCATTTTTAGGCTGGGTGGGGAAGCAGTCCAAGACTTCGGTACAATGAAGAACGGTGTAAAATGGCATTATTCAACTTAGAAAAGTCTCCGCCGGAGGTTGGCCTCTGGGCAGAATGACCCAGCAGAACTTAAAGCGGAGAGGAAGCAAGCCTCTGCACGGAAACCTTCCGGCCGGGAAGCCCCCTCGAATCCAGATACCCAGACCTTCAGGAGGCCGCTCTAGACCGGACCTTCTCAAGCCTGAGATCAGAGCTCTCTCCGTGCTCCAGATTCCAAGGTGACGTAGCCACAGGTGAGAAACAACTCCCTCGCGCATTCCCTTAGTCCAGGTGACCGCGGAACTGGGCATCATCTCTTCCCCAGCTCAAGGGCTGAAGTACACCCCCTCCTCTTTCTCCCCCGCCTTCTCCCACTCGAGGTGGCGGGATGGGTGGGCCTGGCGGAACCGCCCAAGGGGGCAGGCTCTGAGGCTTGGGCGGGCACCGCTGGCCAGGCCCACCGGCGACCTTGGCGGACTGCGACCCAGGCCGGCCCACGCGCGGGGCGGAGTGGGACTCGCGGCCCCTCCGGGTTTGCGCGGACGCGGCGCGGGGGCGGGGAGGATGGTCCGCGGGAGGCGGGGAAGCCGGGTACTGGCGGCGGGGAGCGGCGGGGGACTCACCTGCAGCAGCACGGCCAGCAGGAAGCACAAGTACATCTGGTAGATGCCCATCTCCCCCACCGCCTGGAACGCCTCTTCCACCTCCATGGCTGGCGGGCCCGGCAGCGCCGGCTCGGCCCCGCTGAGCAGAGCCGCAGCGGGAGCGGGGTCAGAGCGGGAAGGGGGCGGGGGCGGGAGCGGGAGCGTGCGGGCGGGGCGGGGCGGGGCGGGGCGGCGCGTCTGCGCGGGCGGGGCGCGGCCCCAGCTGTACCGGGCCGCGCGGCTTTCTGGTGGGGTCCTGGGTCCAAGGGGGCTGGCTGTGCGCGCCGCTCTCGGGGCGAGGGAAGAGGATGTGGGCTCGGGGTGAGGCATCCTCGTGGATGGAGAAACACGGAAACAGCGCCAGCTGGCACCCGAGCCCTCTTGGGGCGGGGGCGCAATAACTGGGCGACCTGGGGGCGGCCCTGAATTGTTTGTCCTGTTGCCCAAATCCGGGGGGGGGGGGTTTAGGGGCGTTGTGGAGCCGTCAGGGAAGAGTACTGGTCAGTCTTTCTTTGCAGTCCTACTCTGTGCTAGCTTTGTAGAGGTCACCGGTAAACAAATTCTTGCAAAGCTGCGAGATTCATTTGCAAACAGAAATAGGCGGCAGGGAAAAAGGAAGTACAAAAGAGCGAAGGTGAAGGTGTGGGACAGGAGGTGATGGATGCCAAGGTGTTTGAAGGATCAGCAGCATTGGCGAGGCAGGGCAGAGTGACCGGTCGCCTGCCTTAAGTCCCCCCATTCCCGCACCCGCTGAGCTTGGTTTTAACAGCTG
The DNA here is from genome assembly GCF_011764305.1 of Mustela putorius furo. Taxonomy (NCBI): domain Eukaryota; kingdom Metazoa; phylum Chordata; class Mammalia; order Carnivora; family Mustelidae; genus Mustela; species Mustela putorius. The sequence continues at coordinate 5,845,175 of NW_025421424.1, forward strand.
CCTACAATTCCCTAGTCGGAGCCATGACCCCCAAACACAATGTGGACTGAAGAGGTCACCAACTAATGTTTTATTTAGGCTTTCACATCTAAGAGAGTGAGATAGGCCTACGGTTTTCTTCCTACTGTCCTCGTCTATATTCGGCAGGAAGCTTACAGTGGTTTCCTGTAACAGGTGGAAGTGTTTGATAAAGCTCTCCTTTAAGCCATTCGGATTGGCTAGTTTTGCAGGGCGATCCCATTCATTACAGAGGTAGATAGAAGGAGATACTACATAAATTTTTATGGCTTTCTTTCTTTAGTTTTTTTTTCTAAAAATGTTTCTACTTTATCAGTTGTTATTCCTGTTCTATAATAAACTTGTTCAGTTTGTTCTCTTAAGGTTTTATAAAATCGTGCTCTGGCTCTATGCCCTATTTTTCATTGTTAACACCGTTTATTGTTTATTTTTCACTCTTATCAGTCATGCTACAAGTTTATCTTTAAAAAAAAAAAAAGTCCCAATTTTTATTTTGCGGTTTTTCTTCTTGTATTTGTTTTCTATTTTGTGGATTATGTGAATTCTTTTCCTCCTTACATTTGTTACTGTACAATTCCCTTATTAGCTACATGACTTGAAAGTTTAGCTTATTTGCTTTTATTTTTACTTTTTTAAGAATAATTGTATTTCAGGTTATGCATTTCTCTTTGTTCTGATCTACAAGTGTTGTCATGTGGTTTTGTTGCTTTTAGTTTGGAATATTCCATTCCATGCACTGTCCGCTTTAAACCAGTGAACTATTTGTTAAGTTTCTTTCTTTCTCTGTCTCTTTCCCTCCCTCCCTTCCCCGCTCCCTTTCTTTCTTTCTCTTTTTTTTTTGTTTCCAAGTAAATGTTATTGCTATTTTTTAACAATCCTTTTATTGTTGATTACTAATTTAATTATTTAAATGCTTTTTGAACAGAGATGATATTAAATCTTGCAAATTGTTTGAGGTTTCTTGTGACCAAATATGCAGTCATTTTAGAAAAAATAGGCTGAGTGTGTTGAAAATATTCTCCCTGTGTTTGGGTGTAAGTTTCTCTATAAATTAGATCAAGCTCATTGGTAGTATTCAAATAATGTGTATTACCACTGGATATATCAATTTTTAATGTGTCAAAATCTTCTGAAGTGTTTATCATTTTTGAGTTTTTATCAAGATCTTTTTATTTCTGTGGGTTCATAAAGGTACCAGTTGAATCGTTCCTTTTATCATGATAAAATAGCTCTTTTTTAATGCTTTTTGTCTTGATTTTTATTTTGTCTAATGTTAATATTGCTGCATCCAAGGGTTTTTGGTATTATTTTTCTTGTAATTTTTATTTTCATCCTTTTTTGTTCATTATGGTCTAGGCATGTTTATGGAAGGAGGGTCTTTTTGTCCATCCAATTTGATAGTCTTTGTCTTTTAACATGTGAGTAAAATCCATTTATACTTATTGTGAGTGATATATGTGGAATTATTTCTACCATTTCATTTTCTGTTTTCTGTTTCCCATCATCTCATTTTTCCCCCTTCTTAGCAATCTGTTGGAGTCCGAAAGCCATTTCACCCTGCCCTTCTCTCTTTTTGCTATTTGGGGACCTACACCATCATCATCATGATGATTGCACCATCATCATCATCATCATCATCATTATTATTTTGGTAGTTACACCTATATTTTTAACATCTACATGACCGTACACTCTTCTACAATGTTCATCGTTATTTAAAATTACCTCTATTCTCTTTTCAAACTGATAGGAACCTACAAAAGATTCTGAAAGGATGCAGAACAAGTCTGCCCAAAATATTTCACTTCCGCATGTTCACTCTTTTTAGCAGAAGGCAGTAGAGGCACAGCAGACTCAAGAAAAATTTTCCTCTCTTTTAAACTACCTAAAAGAATCTAGATTGGAGGCCTATCCCAGAAAGAGAATGATTACTAAAGGATAACTTTTTAATCTGAAAGACTTATTTGTATGGCAGGATAAACATCTAATCACCAAACATTTGCTCTTCTTACTGTCCTATGAATTACCCTTTACCCCTTTGAAGTCCCAGGCCCCTATCCCATTCTTTAGTTCAGGATAGCATATAAGCCCCAAAAGCCCAGCTTGTCCTTGGATATCATGTTCATATTCCCTGTATGAAAAAAATTAAATGTTTTTTTTCCTGTTAATCTACCTTATGTTATTAGACCAGCCAAAGAACCTAGAATGGTTAAAGGAAAATGTTTTCTCCCCAACAATTCCAAGAAAGCTTTATCTGAGAAAACATAGGAGGACATAAAGATGTTATATTCTGGAAAACTTTGTTAGGTGACTCAAGAAGTTACTGTTGTGGTACTAAACCATTGATGGAGAAAATTTGGAAGTGTTTTATTAAAAAATTTCTATTCTTAAGAAAAATTAGCCTGCACTTGGAAATAATAAGAAAGTAAGAAGACGACTATGTGTGCTTCTAATGTAGTAATGAAGCATCATTTAACAGGCCAACCACATGGTTATTTAATACTCTAAGAGAATTTACCTGTGGTTACTACACAGGTTATTACTACCTGTGGTTACTGTGGTTACTACAAATTAGAGTCCAGATACTCTGCAGTTCTATGTAAATTTTTGTTTGGTAGAGATGTAAAGATTATGTTCAACAGAAAAGACAACCTATTATTTAATTACCCTATAAAACATTCACTAGTTTTGTACAAATCTAGAAATCCCATTTTAACATACTTATTTTTTTTCTAGAAATTACCAGTGCCTCAAATTACCAGTGCCTCAAAGGTGTTCTTAGCACCAGCTTTTCCAGAGTACTGGTTCTTTCATCAATTGAAATAAAATATTTGACATGGGTTCATTCTCTATTGGTAAGAGAGTCACAGTTTAGCTTTTGAAAATTTTTCTTTGACATTATGATGTATGGGGAATGAAAAATTATAAATTAATACTCATATGATATACAGCTAACTTAAATTGTTAAGTAGAAATTGGGTAAGTTTAGTTTATCTTCTTAAAAGTTTATATTATAATTCATCTTATATTAGATGTATATGGACATATATGCTAAAAGCAGTTGGGAAGTGTGAGAACAGAAAGTATAATCTGCAGATTGTCAGAAATAAGATCTGATGGAGGAATCTGATGGAGAAATAAGATTTGATAGAGGCCAAGTATGCAGTGCTAAGGAGCTTGAACTTTCTCTTACAGGTGATAGGGAGCCACTGAAGTGTTTTAAGCTACAGTGGTATGATTTTTAAAGATGACTTGACAGCAGTGTTAAAAGCATGTAACACCAGTTGAAACACTGCTCTAATGGCCCAGGCAAGAACCAAATGAGGACCTGAGGGTTTAAACCAGAACAGTAATAATAAAGATGGAGAAGTGAGGTCAAATTTAAAGTAAAATTTCAAAAATTAATAGTGACTGCATTTTGCACAGGCAAAAGAGAGAGAACTCAGAAGCGACTCCTGTGTTTCTGACCTTGATGACTCGGGAGATGGAGGTACTCTTAACTGAGGTAGGGAACACAGAGGTTGGAGTAGATTGGTAGTGGTGGGTTGCAGGGCCTAGGACAGGAATGGTGGCTCCGACTGACGTTGCTCTTTTAAATGGTCGTTGCCCCTTTAAGATTCTGCCCTTCCCCCTTAACCCACCCAGACCCCTGCTGGATTTCCTTGCCCTAATTTACTGTCAGCACCAAAGCTTCTGAGCATGCGCTGAAGAAAGAGCTGGACTAATTAAAGCTCTCCTGAGGCTCAAGGTATTGCATCTGTGGCTCTCAGCAAAGAGTTCCATTTTGAGAGTGTATTTTCCCCATCTGACTATTCTTTTCTCATTTTTCTTAAGCCCTTTCCTACTACAATCTTGTAGTACCTGAATCTTTATCAGGAATGATGAGCATTGTGGGGGGTTTTTTAATAATAAAAAATTAAAATAATGTTTAAAATAGGGTGTCTGTCAATAAACACTTTGGAGGATTTGAGGAGAAAAGCCGTAAACTTTATCTGGTAAATTATATGAAGCATTGAGGCAAAAAGACTCAATCTTTATAATCTTTCTAAATTATTCTAAAAGCTGCACACCTACCCACTGTATCATGTCTTCTGCTCTATTGGTAATTTGGTGGGCTGGAGGGCTATTGAAATTTGGTGTGCAAGATAAGACTTCATGCATGTCAAGTGTTGTTTCAAGTCCTGGGAAATCAGTGTCGTAGATCCGCCTAAATATACCAAAAATTATTATCTTCCTTAAAAATCTAAAGAATATTTTCCCTTCTGCATAAACCTTCATGCTGTGATAACCTTTCATTGTTAGTTCTTCACGGCAACACACCTTCATAAAGGTAACCGAAGTTCAAATACCTCTGTCAACCTTAAGTTGATATAAACACCACAAATATGATGGGAATAACCAGATCACAAGGAAGCCTCCCTCCTGGGAGGAAGGAGCAAGAAGACTGAGGGAGGAGAAGCAAAAAGCAGATGGAATTGGCAGGGAGATGAACGTGTCTCCATCAACCAGCCCCCCAAACCAACAACTATCATTCAGAACCATTGTCTACTAGTATAGACAAGTATATACTAAAATAAATCTAAATTAGTGGAGAGAAATTGGCCATTCCCATGTCTTAAACCTTAGCAATACAGGAAAAGAGGACCGGCATTAAAGAGAGCCTGTGATGTGATGAGCACTTGAGGTTCTATGCAACTGACGAATTATTGAACTCCACATCTGAAATTAATGAGATACTATATGTTGGCTAATTGAATTTAAATTAAAAACAAAAGCAAATGAGGATAAGTAGAGTTAGGTCTAAAATTCAAGAGGTTGGTAGAGGGACATGAAGTATGAGAGAAATCAGCCATTAATTGTGTGTGAAGTTAGACAGTAGAGTGTTTTGCTTGCTGAGTCCAATTTTACATGCTGTCCCAAGAGGCACTGAGCTAAGATAATAGGACATTCATTTAATTCAACAAACTCATTCCTGAGTGCTCAGCTTGAATGAAAATGTTCATGTTGTTGTTCCTGGGGCTGCTGCTACTATTTCTTACATGGGAGTCACCCAACAAGGGAATACAGCCCGAAACGATGAATTTCCTTTACTCATGGGGTCAATTAACTGGGACTACAACGCAGTAGGATGGGTGAACATTTAGCCTGTACAAGGACAAGTGCTTCCATGTTGCCCCAGATTAAAATCTGGATGTTCTTGGAGCTGTGTTCACCACCTTAGCTGTTGAGTGTTGCTCAAAGCTGATGATAACCTGCACATGGAGAATTTTAACCACAACTGGTTCTTCCAGTTAAAACCAACAACTGACGTTGCTTTCAGAAAATAGTCAACCAAAGTAGATGTCAGAGAATCAAGTGTGATCTACTCAATCTTAGATAGGAGAGCTCGCCAATCCTAAAGCATTCCAAAAATGTAAGTATTAGATTCATTCGACAAACACTTGCTGAGCAACTCCTCTGTCCTGGGGGATGTTCTGGGTGTGAGGAATACGGCATTAAGCCAGCAGCGCCTCTCCCTCTCCCTCTGCCTGGGCACTTGCATTCCAGGGAAGACTTCCTTCTTGGCTGCAATTCTGGATGGCTGGGGTGGTGGAGGAGGAAGTGGCAACTATGTAAATTGCATGCTGGCTCTACTATCTGATCATGAAACCAACCCCAAATCCAAACGTTACAATGTGGATAAAGTAAATCATAAAGCACTTTGCAATCCAGTCAATCTTCTTCAGTCCCTGTATTTATCTGCCTTAAGAAGAATGTAACCAAACGTCATCTCCAGTAATGAAAGTCACTCAGTAGAAAGTTACAATAATGCACAAATTCACAAAAGAATCTGCCTGATCTTCAGAACCAAAGGAATCCCTGAATCCCTCGTTTACTGGCATACAGCTATCTGAGCCAAAAGATCATAATGCATTTTCAACAATATAAACTCCTCTTGATCATCCTCATTTGTGTGAGAAGAGTGTCTTATGGACAGCCGAACAGAACCAGTCAAATCCTCTGTCAGTTGTGTTTTCCAGCGCAAGATTTTGAATATTCTCGGCTTCATTTTCCGCTCTTACCAGGGCTGAGACGCTTCTGTCACCTTTTTTTTTTTAGTCACGTGTTCTCCCGCAAATCTAATGCAAGTGAATGGTTTTTCTCAGGAAAAGGAGGATGCAGGAGAGGGCGCACTCACACACGTATTTTGAATACAATTTTTTTTAAAAAAATCACCTAGTCCAACCGCAACATGATAGAAATCATGAATTTAAGGCTATTGGACATTAGATAATATGTTCAGAATGATTAAGGAAGGTCGAGAAAGTCACATGCTTGGTAGAAAGGTACATGAAAACCCCAATTCTCAAAAGTTTGGGCTTTTTTGTTTTTTAAAAACTACCGGAGGCTGCTCTCCGGTTACAGGCCCCATCTCTGAGCAGTTTTTTCTTGCGTGGAAATATGAATATAGCACAATGTTATCTTTGGAACACATCTGAGCTCTGATTCCTTTGTAAACAGTAAATATGCGCCCGAATCCACAGTGATGTTGAGGTTGGGGGCTGAACAGGACCTGCCTGTCTCCCAAGCCGGAGACTTGAGTTGGGTGTGTGTAATAACTCAGCAACGTGACTGCAATCACAAACACACACAGAATGAGTTCTCCTCTGTTGTGTTTGCAGCCGAAGAATGGAATCGTGTTACAGCTTTCCTTTTTGTATTACTCCTCACTCAACAGCCATTCTGCTTTTGACCTGGGAAAACTGGGCCACAGAGATGCTGCACCATCAGGCATATTTCCTGTTGGGCTGTGAATGTCTAGCATATAGCTGATTCTGATTCACACCTCCTTAAGTCCTCTACCAATCCATGAAAGGCTATTTTGTCTCTTTGGTGCACTGTCCAAGCACCTTCTGCAGACAAAACAGCAACTGGTTCTTTGGGTTGTTGCCGGGAGATGACGATCTTCAGTCCCAGTGGTCAGTGATGCCTTCTCAGTCTGTCTGTTAATTGGCTGTGTTGCTAATGATGTGTCCTTGTCATGACAGTGTCCTGGTGACCAGCCTTCCTTTCCTCTCCATCTTCCTCCCACGCCCATACATGGAGGGTCAAAGGAAGAAGTAAGATAGGTGAAAAAAGGCGGGATTTTAGGAGTGCAATGGCTATGGCATAAAATAAAACAACCCAAGCAATGAGAGATACTTGAATAAAGATCCCTGAGTCCTTTGAAGTCTATGTCTTTATTTTTATCCCTGCTTTTTCCCAGCTGTGTATCTGTGAGATTAAAACGTGCTCGGTTGCAAGGAGATGGGTGTCCCTTCGAACAACGTACAATGGAAAGATATTTCCAGAGTTCATTTGGTTTTTACTTTGTGGGATATTAATACAAGCCCATAACCAGACAACCACTTAAGCAGAGAAGTTTCCTCTTCTGTGGTGTGGCTTGCACAGGGAGTAGGCATTCTGATGGAGATGTCCTATTGGAAGCTGGATGCAGAAGGCAAGGATGGATGTCGTGCTGGGGCTCTCTTCTGGCCCCGCCAGCAGGTGACCAGCTGGCACCAGAGACAAGCATGACAGCTTGGTGCACTCAACTGAGACCCACGTTTCTATTTTCCTTCATCCAGGGAATAGCTAAAAACACGATCTCTAATTCCCTTACTGGCATGGGGCAGTGCAGAAATAAATGAGCTTTGAGTTAAAGATTCTAAACAAAAATATGTCCAAACAATTTTCAAGCTGACACTTGGTAGTCGTGTTTTGAGAACTGAGTGATCTATGAACCAAAGTCTTGTGGGGCCCATGCATTCTCCACCCTAGAAACACACTTAAAAAGGCTGATGATACGAGAGACTTCACATTTGAAAATTCAGCCTTGAGCGCAGTGTTTATGGGATGAATATCTTTCTGGGAGACCTATACCATCTTGATGGGGATGCAGAGGTAAGCGAGAAGATTCGACCCTTCTCCTTTGACCATAGATTGCCTGATTTGACCTAGAATCAGCACAGCCATGCTGAAGACTCACAAATATTTCAAATGAGCTCTTCAATCCTAATGCTTTCCTTTTCACTAATAGTTCCTTTTTAATTTTAAGGGTACCTTAAAAAATACCCTTAAAGCTCCCAAAGGATGGTTAAAAGGAGGGGAAACAAAAAAAGAAAAGAAGATAATATAGCCAGCAATTAAAGAGAACTCTGGAGGCACCTGGGTAGCTCAGTCGGTTAAGAAAAAGACTCCTGGGGGCGTCTGGGTGGCTCAGTGGGTTAAAGCCTCTGCCTTCGGCTCAGGTCATGATCCCAGGGCCCTGGGTTTGAGTCCCACATTGGGCTCTCTGCTCAGCAGGGAGCCTGCTACCTTCTTTCTCTGTCTGCCTCTCCACCTACTTGTGATCTCTGTCAAATAAATAAATAAAATCTTCAAAAAAAGAAAGAAAGAAAGAAAGAAAGAAAGAGAAAAGGACTCCTGATTTTCGACTCAGGTCATGTTCTCAGGGTCCTGAGCCGTGTGTCGGGCGCCATGTTCAGCAGTCTGTTTCTCTTCCTCTCTCTCAAATAAATAAATAAATCTTTAAGAAAATGAGAGACTGACCTCAGGTTCATATGAACCACAAGGCAGGTGCACCTGAGACGCAAGCAACCTGCTCGGCCCCTCCGCCCTAGCCAGCTGCTCTGTGCTCAGAGACCCGGAAGTCCTGTATTTGCTGCAAACAATGTCCTTTCTGGGCCAGACTGCACTAGAACTCTATGGCAGTTGTACCCACCTCCCGGCTTCCCAGCACCTGCAAGGTCACTTTATTCCTTCCGGATTATATATGATATGTTTCCCAAGACCACTTGAAAATTCTTCCGTACAGGGAAACAAAAGGAGAAACTTACATGAAACAATATCTTTCCTCCTTAGAAGCTGTCTGGCTAGTTGTAGCTGTTGGGAGGGTGGTGTGGGATCCAGAGGTTAACTGAAAAACAAATCATGATGGGATTGCTTATATTTTCATTTTTTACAGCTTCCACTTCTCATTATATGTATGCTTTCCTTTAAATACAAGGGCGTATTTGTAATAACTTTTGAAGTCCTTTTTTGCCAATCTGCCAATTCTGTTATCTCTTCCTCGGTGGGTGTGTTTGTCTTGACTGATTTTTCTCCAGATTGTAGGTCTTAAATTCCTGCTTCTCGTATATATTTTTTTCTATCGAATGCTGGAAATTGTGAATTTTGGTCATTGAGACCTGGAGTTTGTCTTAGTTAAAGGATATTAGGTTTTATTCTGGCAGGCAGTTAATCTATTTGTGCATCAGCTTGACCTTTTGAAGCTTTTTCTTAAGCTTTGTTGGAGCGGCTTTGGAGTAGCCTTTACCGCAGGGCTAATTTAGTCCTCCAACAAAAGCATGACTCCTCTGAAGTGTCTGGTCCTACCCCAGGTGTTCATTGTAGTCGCTTCACACCATTTGGGCTTTTGCCTTTTCTATATCCTGGAATTGCTCTTTATGGGAACGCCAATAACTCTGACATCCAAAGGAGACTTTTCTGTTTCTGTCTTACTTGATCTCTTGGTAGTGGCACTGAACGCTCTTAGCCACTCCCACCTTCTTCAAACACTCTTTTCTTGGGACTTTGTTTCTGTACCTTACTTGTTCTGCTCTTACCAGCAGCAGTTTTGCTGGCACTCTTTCTACCTAATCTTTCAATATTCCTCAGTGTTTCCCTGAAGCCCCCTTCCCATTTCACTCTACATTCTCTCTTTCTCTGGAGGATCTCATGCTGCCCCATGGCCTCCACTCCCATCTAGCTTACAGGGGAAAAAAATTGTGTGCGTGTGTGTGTGTGTATGTGTGTGTGTGTGTAGGTGTGTGTGTGTGTAGGTGTGTGTTCTCAATTCTTGACTTCTTCCACCCTTCAGACTCCCCATTACCAACCTCACCTTCAGTATCTCTTTTGGGACATTTCAAACACATCATGTACTATAGTGACCTCATGATTCTAGCCCACTGCCCCACACCTGCTTCTCTTCCAACATTCTCACTTGTGAAAAGGCATTACCTAGTTTCTCATGCAAAACAAACAAACAAACAAAAAACCACCCGAGTCATCCTTATAGCCTTGCCCTTGATGTATATGAATACCAAATACAATCATTTTTTTCCCTTCTAGATATCTGCTGAATCTGTCTCCAGGACCCCACAAGAATCTGTTGGCCTGCACACCAAGAGTGGTTCTAGAGCAGAAGGGAGACACAGCAGTGTTAATATGGCAGGATTGAAACAATCTCAGAGTGTTGTCCACAGCCAGATGGTTTGGGAAGAAGCAGAACATTTTCTATATCCGTGGAGAACAGATTAGACATGGTATAGGGAAGAGGGGACCCGAGGAGTTTTCAAGATGGGACCAAGAGGGTGCAGCAGAAGGCCGGGTGAACCTCTGACCATGGGTCAAACAGGACCAAGGACTTCCCAGTATGACAGGATCAAGGAGACCAGATTGTTCACAGCATACATTCCTCCCCAAATTCAGATCAATACCAAGGAGGTGGGAAGACCCTCAAATTGACTGAAATCAGATTTCTAACTTCAAGAAGAATGGGAACTTGACGATGAAATGAACTTCACATATATGCCAAATAATATTCTCCTTCTTTGCAAAGGAATAAAAATCATACCCAGTACAGGAACAACGTCACTGATAAAGACTTGCTGTTTGCCCTACATTGTGAACAAGCGTAAATGCAAAGAGGAAGTAGGCTCTGCAGTCAGGCAATGTTCATTGCCACCATCCTCAACCAAGCCACGGTCATCCCTTTCCTGAACACCAATAATCACCTCCTTAGGATTCTCTCACCTAAATTCTTGCTTTCCTCCAATCTCAAATTTCCATACCAAAATAGGAGTGATCTTTTTGGTATGCAAACCTGATCCTATCACTCTTCTGCTTAGAACCCCAATAGCTTTTCTTCATTTTTAGAATGAAGTCCTTATCCATTTACCGGGGTCTTTGAGGCCCTGCACTGTCTTGCCAGTTACCCCTGGGGCACCTCGCCTTCATTCTCCTGCACTGGACCTCTCCTGGCTCCTCTGGGGTGCTAATTTACAGGCCTCCCTCTGCCTGGAATGTGCCTCCTGGGTCCCCTGCACATATCCTCGATCCTTCAGTTCCTGGCTCCAAGGCCACTCCTCCCCGCTTCTTCCTTCGCCCCAGTCAGTCTGGGGGCTCCTCGAGCCACTCACATTTGCTCCCTGCCCCTTTACCTCATTGTGCTTGACCACCTCCCGGCTTCTGTTCTCCATGAGGGCAGGGCCAGGGTCTTTTACCCTCCATACCCAGGGCACTTGCTATGCCCCAAATGGAGCAGTCTGGCACAAAAAAGATTGCAAGAAATGCTGGGTGAAGGAAAGGAGTCCAGAAAGCGAATTCGCACCAACGCATTAACAAAGTGTTCAGGTGCTGGCCTAGAGCATATTCTGATACATTTAAAGCAGCCTGTCTATCCTGGAAAAGCTTGAACTCTTGACATATTGCTTAGGGAGGCACGTCTGAGCCCCTGACACTTCCAGGCTGCTGTTCGCTAGGAGGAAAGGCAGGCGACCTTCTACTATTACCTCTGAATCCCTAGGTGCTTGTCCACCTGCTTCTCTAACCTGCCTCCCCTCCCACGGTGCTCAGCCCACAGGGGTTTTCTGTTCCTGAAACCCACTAAGTTCTCGCCATACCCAGGTCCTCGAGTGCCCTCTGCGGGGTGCTCCCTTCTCCCCCACCTTGCTTGTCAGGAAGTGAGCTCCTTGACAGCACCAGTGCGGTTTCTGTCCGGCTCTGCTGGCCCCTGTCGCTCTGCGCAGTCCCCTCAGCGCTCTGTCTCCGCAGGGGCGTTGGACTCCAGGTGGTGATTTTACGCATTTGTATATTTACTTCCTTCAACTCGTGTTCTCTACTACGCTGTGAGTGAAGGCGGGGAGCACGTGGACCTTGCTTCCTACGTCCTGCCAGGATCTAGCCCAGGTCCTCCGGCATAGTATTTGGGCAAATACTCAGTAAGTATTTGTTGAATGAAAAAACTGATGTGTATAATACACCACAAGCTGACAGACGGCTATTAACTCTCATACCATACAGAGCTTCACAAGGAGAATCGGGATGCTTTTGTTAAACTGCGGAGGTTTGGCAAGTCAGACGTAAAAGTAACCCCGAAGTTGTACCTCGGGGGTTCCCTGGAACTAGGGGTGGAAGGTACTGGGAGGCGGAGGGCAGGGGCTGGAGAACCCGGAGCTGGAGAATGGGGGTGACAGGAAAGCTGAGGGAGCAAATGCTGTTTGGAGCATTTAGCCTTAGATTTGTATTCTCCTGAGACCTTTCCCTTCGAGATTTCTATTTTCCATGCTTTAAGCCTGCAAAAACGAATGTGAATGAAGGGAAAAATTATTCAGCCCTGGTTAATTTTGTGAAGTCACTGGAGTTCTATTTTAGTTTCCCATTGCTGCATGTAACAAATAGCAAACTGCCACCCAGGTAGTCGCTGAATAACCACGGCAATTTACTCTCTTCCAGTCCTAGAGGCCGGAAAGTCTGGGAGAGTCTAATGGGGCTAAACTCCAGGTGTCAGCAGTCTCCTTCTGGGAGGGTCCAGGGGAGAATCTGTTCCCAGCCCCTTCAGACTCCCAGGGGCTGCCACCGACTTGGTTTGTGATACACCTGTCCAGTCTCTGCTTCCTGTTCACACTGCCTTCCCTTCTGTGGCCAAGTCTCCATCAGCCTCCCTCTTGCAAGGACATGTGTGGTTATATTTAGGGTCTACCTGGATAACCCGGGATCCTCTTCCTACACCACGGATAATCTTTCTCTCTCAAGATCCTTAATTTAGCCTACCGCGGGTCCATCTCAAATTTGAATTTCTAGCCTACGACATCTATTAAAAAGCAGGTGCTCTAGAGGCACCTCGGTGGCTCAGTGGGTTAAAAAGCAGGTGCTCTATTCACTTGGTGTGGGGGTTATTTTTAGATTTCTTTTGTCAAAGATTTTATTTATTTATTTGACAGAGAGAGATCACAAGTAAGCAGAGAAGCAGGCGGGTGGGTGTGGGGGGGGTAGCAGGCTCCTCGCTGAGCAGAGAGCCTGATGTGGGGCTAGATCTTAGGACCTTGAGATCATGACATGAGCTGAAGACAAAGGCTTAACCCACTGAGCCACCCAGGCACCCCATGGTTTATTTTTAGAACTCAACAGGTTCTTTATACTTGTTTTATTCTTCAGAGCTCCAGCGATTTTCAATGCTGAACAAACTTTGGTTCTAAGTGGTAGCGCCTCTCAAACTTTGGTTCTAAGTGGTAGTGCCTCTCAGTGCCTTTCTTATTGATCAAAACTTTATTTTTATAAGCAAGAGCAAATATTTCATAAACCAACAACACAACAGTCTTGTTTTGCATCAGGAATCTCTTTGGAAAGGCAAGTGAAAGTAAACTTAAATAAATATTTGTCTGATTAAAGATCTGTTCTAGAGATGTCAGAAAAAAAAAAAAATACCCAGAGATTTCTGGTCGGCAAAGTGCTGAGCAACACGTTTTCATGTTTCCGATCTTAGCAGACCCAGTACCCCCCTTCCTCCTAGGTGAGGGAAAAATTCACTGCTGAGGATCTTTCTTGTGCTTTTCTATGTTGACTTGACTAAACTGGTGCTTGAAAAATCAACTGAAATGAGTTGTCGCTCCAGGCCATTTTCTCCAACTCCTGAAAACCTGCTAAACTACATATCCCCAGGTAAAAGGCAAATCATCCTTAACTTAAATGATCACTCCCCAAAGGCACATAATTCGAGACAGCCTGAGTCAGGAAGCCTGCAGCTGCTCTTTGAAGGAGACCCTAGTCTCAGGCCAGCAGCAAGGAAGCTGCTTCTAGAAGGAACCCCATTCTTCTCGTCCTGGTTGCAACAGACAGGTGTTTGTGACATTCAGTGCAGTGCCCTGCGACAGGAATATGACCTAAGTGGTGTACTCAAATACAGAATTTAAATTTCTCCTGTAACCACATTAAAAAAAAAAAAGCAAAAACAGGGATGCCTGGGTGGCTCCATTGGTTAAGCATCTGCCTGTAGCTCAGGTCATGATCCCAGGGTTCTGAGATCGAGCCCCGCATCTGGCTCTTGCTTGGCAGAGAGCCTGGTTCTCCTCCCGGCTTGTGCTTGTGCTTGTGCTCTCTCTCTAATAAATAAATAAAATCTTTTTTTTTTAAAAAAAGGGGCAAAAAGAACAAATGAAATTACATACAACGATAGTTTAATCAAATATAGCCAAGACATTATTTCAACATGAATCAATAAAATAATTATTGAGGGATTTGTACAATCTTTAAAAATGTTTTAATAGTAAATCGTGATTCTGGTGTGTTATTTTTACCTTCAGTGTATGTCAGTTTGATCCAGCCACATTTTGAGGGTTTGGTAAGCCACGTGTAGCTAGTAGCTATAGTGTTGGCCTTTTGGGGTGACTAAGAAAACTGTACTTGGTCAGTAGTGACACTTCACCGTTAGATGCATTCCTTTTTTTTTTTTTAAGATCTTATTTATTTATTTGACAGACAGAGATCACAAGTAGGCAGAGAGACAGGCAGAGAGAGAGGAGGAAGCAGGCTCCCCGCTGAGCAAAGAACCCAATGCGGGGCTTAATCCCAGGATCCTGGGATCATGACCTGAGCTGAAGGCAGAGGCTTTAACCCACTGACCCACCCAGGCACCCCTAGATGCACTTCTTGACTCTTTTTTATACATTCTGGTTTTGCTGTATTTTTGCTTATTGGATTTCTTGTTAGCTGTTAGTCTTGGTTTATTTTCTTCAATGGGGAAATGCGAATTTTCTCCTAAGGGGTAGAAGCTGGAGAATAAGCCATGCACTGAAAAAGAGACAAAATGTCCAGAATGTGATCTAGGCCCTGAAAGACAGCACATGGGTGCTGGGAGGGTGACAGAACTAATGGCACTGTGCCTTCAGTGCCTGATGGATAAATGGCCTAGGGGGAGGTGTCTCAGTGTCCTGTCTCCAAGGATCCAATTTTCTTGATTTCTGGTGATGAAACAAAATGGAGCAGAACTGGCCAATGTGTCCAACCCTCCATTTCCTTTGGCAACCTTTCTTTAGGCTCAAAGAATTCCTACCTTGTAGTTAGAATATAAAAAGAGTTAATCTAGGATATAAACCACCAGCAAATGAATGAATGGAAATATAGCTATGTAAAAATTGCAATAGAATGAAATCTCAGTTAACATTAAAATATCTGATCCAAATCTGAATATTTCACATTTATGTTTCTATGTTTTATATTTATGTTCACATAATATGTCCACATGGCTGTGGACATTAATAGTGTCTGACTTTGATATTACTAAGAGGAAAAAATGGACGTAATTATAGGACAAATAATCATTGACTGATGAGGTGCTTTTATATTGTTTTGTTCTTCTAATCTGACTATCTATTAGTAATAGTATACTAAATGTACAATGTTCCTTGTTGTGGCCTTATTAGAGAATAAGATATTCCACTGGAACAACAGAAAAAATGAACACTTTTCATAAAATCATATAGGTCCTCCATTTAAGCTCTGGGTCGATTTCTTGATATTTTCGCTGAAACCACTTTTCTCAGAGCTTAAAGATCACAGCTGAGGCATGGGAGAAGGATTCTGATCCCTGAAAAGAGGGTAAACCTTGTTTCATCTCTCAGCCTCAGTCCTATGGAAGCCAACGAAGGGAGAGAGATGTTGACAAATTGGCCACACTGTCAAAACATTGAGAGAAACAAAACAAATAAAAATATGGAGAGAGGAGGGAAAAAAAATAAACATAAGAATAAAGATAGAATGTGACTTTTGACGCTTTCTCATAGTTTCTATCTCTGCTGAAATTCCCTCCTGCTTCTTGTTCTCCTTTCCCATTAGATCCTTAAGGGTAATAATTGTAGTTCTTTAGGCTCCTTGCCTGATCATTGGACCATCTGGATCATCTCTGAGTCAGGATCTTTGGTTGCTTTGTCCTGCAAATGTTATTACCCTTTGATATTCATATGTCTTATAATTTTTGGTTGAATGCTGGTCATTGTATGTAAAAACACAGTCAAGACAGAGATAAATAGTATTTATGTCCAGAAATAGGTATGCTGCTTTTTTTCTGACAGTCCCTAGAGATGGAGGCCTAAGTCAGTATAGCCAGGAGTTGAGCTGAGTTTGTTGCCTTCAGTACATCACAGGATTTCTGTTCAATAAAGAAAATCTAAGCAAAGGTAATTAAAAGGTGATAAATTGGGAGAAGATATTTCCAATGTCCACCATACCTAAAAAAGATCAGAAACAACTTCCAGTCAACAACAACAACAAAAACAGGAAACCCAACAGAAAAATGGGCAAAATGTATGTCTAGACAATTCTCAGAAGAGGACATTGGGATAGCTAACAAATAGATGAAGACACGCTTAATCTCACTTTATGGAGAGGTGAAAAAGTACGGCAAGGTCTGCTGACATAACAGTGAGGAAACAAAAGCCCTCATGTGTGCAAGGGTCAACATTCAGGTAAGCAACCAATTCCTGGGTATACGCCTCTGGGAAACTCTTGCCCATGACTGAGAGGAAATACTGCTCAGCAGTAAGTGCATATTGAGTGAAAGTTTGAAACCATGTTCATCACAACATGGTTTTTGGTTAAGTGGAGTTGAAGCAACCCAATCACCTCTTTCTAGAAGCACAGGAAAGTAAACAGTAGGGGAGGGATGTATTTGACAACAGCTAACACTGCCCAAATGGTGGCAGTGTCCCAGGCAGTCTTTTAAGTGCCTCCTGTGTCTTAACACAATTATCTTGACAACAATGTTATAAGTGTTTATAGTACACAAAAGAGGTTGAGTGGGATCAAGCCAGAGGTCATGCAAGCAGTAAGAGTCAGAGCTAGGTTTCAACTCAGGCATCTGGCTCCAGCAGCTGACGATAAGGGGCTGCCTGCCTTCTGGACTGTGTCTCTCTCCCAGAGCCCTGCCTTGTGGTCTGATCAATTCCCCCGCTTTCCAGCTTGTCTTTTCTGTGGAACTTCATTTCTTCTTCAAGGGGAAACAGTTTTCCGTCTAGCAGATAGGAGGACAACTTAACTAGGCTCCGAGTGATTCTTCTCCTACCTAATTAGGGAAAGCATATCCTCCTAGGCCTTTCAAATTCTTATGGTCCTGTGGTGAGGTGCTGGGACTCCAAGCAGCCTCTTTCCTAGTCTTCTCGAGGTTCATTTTCAAATAACCCAAGACAATACGGCGATTGCCTCCTCCAGCTCCCTCTGCCCTGTGGTGCAGGTCACATTCAGCCCTCACAGGATCTTCCAGAGATACCCTTTATGTATCTTTGTGCACACAGGCAGGCTTGAGACAATGTGACTGTCAATCATCCCAGTGGGCTGTGTGGCAGTGAGTCCCTCAGAGGTGACTTCAGTCTGGAAAGCTATTTTTGTCTACACTAAAAACCAGACTGACTATTCCCCTTTGGAATTGTTTTCTTATTTTTATAAAATGTTCCGTCTTCTCCTTCTTTGTGTATTGACTGTATGTTTTGGCCTTGTCTCATTTATCACTTGCCGGCGTGTTTCCTCCCCTGAGGTCTTCATGAGCTGGCCCCTTCATGAGTTGGTTGTGGCTAGGGAATGAGATGGCCCAGCTTGGTAGGAGAGCGTCTAAAGAAATCACAGGTCCTGAGCCAAACACTGAAGTCGGTAAGTGCCATACACTGTGGCCTGCCCTGTGCTGCATTTCTTAGTTCATTCTCGGGACCACCCTGTGAGTTGGGTCAAATTGTCCCAATTTGCAGACACTGAAGCTCAGGGAGGGAAAAGGCTTGCCAAGGGTCCCCTGAAAGGTTGCAGATCTGGGATTCAGCCCAGGTCTTCTGGCACAACTCCCTCAAGTCCTCCATTCTTTGGCGGCATCTCTGATTTCCATGCTCTAAATAGCCAATTAATTAACCTCAACCTAAATGGTATGTTTCTGTATTTAATTTCCTTTTTTCTAAAAACAAGTTACCTATCATTTGAAACACTGCCTTACTTTAGAATATTCACTGGCCTAGTGAAGATTAATTAGCAAATGGAAATTTCCTTCCCGGAAAAAAAAAAAATCACTCGATAATAAGAAACACAATCCAGTTCTTTTTGCTTGATCTTAGCCAAAAGGCTGAGAAGTGATAAAATTCAGTTCTTTTGAAGCCAAGCTCTGTTTCTACCAGCCTGGCTATTCTGCTTGGGGAGGAGTCTCCTTTCCGTGGAGCAGGTTTGTTGATTGACTTAACAAGCGCTTCTGTGGTGTACTATGTACACTATGCATAGAATGTATGGTGTACTATGTAATAGGCACCATTCAGACCCTTTTCAAATATGAACTCTCTCTTACAGCAGAAACTAATGTCCACATCTTCCAGATGAAGAGACTGAGGTTCAGAGAGATCTATTTCTAAGTGGCATAGGCAAGACTTTAATGTGAGAAGTCCAGAGTCTGGAGATTTAAGTGCTGCACCAATTTCCCCTCTTTGCTAACTCATAGTCTGTGTTCTCGCAGGCAAAGGAAGACAGCAGCCCATAAGAGGGAATAGAAACAGAGAGGAGCCAGGAGACCCGTCTCTGTGGACCGGCAAAGAAGCTTTGGAAGCCCCACAACCCGAGATGGCACCACCCTCTGTGTCTCCATCAACTCCTGAGCTGTTCCAGGGAGGGTATCAGTATCGTGGGCTTAGAGAGCAAGAGAGGCCCCCAGTCTTTGTTAGCTGACGCCTCTGGTCTGAAGCAAGTTCATGTGAAAGAGGAACATGTTAGTCTTTGAGGTAACAAATCTAGGAAATGGACACTATGCCTTTCCTCACCCACCACCTGCCTGGTTTTGCAGATCTGGGGTGCGTGTCTGGACCACCTTAGTCTGAGTACAGCAGGTAATACTGAATCAGAAAAATACCTTTTATAAGGAAATGACCTGTGTGTTGAGTTGATAGTCGTGAAATGGAAAGAGAAAGAAAGAATTCCATTTTGCTTCTGCTTTTAGAATATATAGAATGAAAAATGCTCTCAGTTCTACCTTAATCCCCAGAGGGGAGCAGAGGAGTTATCAAAGCCCGGGTCTCAGCCCACATCATCAGGCTCTTCCCTTCCGAGTCTGCTTTGAGGTCTGTCGAGAATCCCCATGGCTTGCTTCCATTTCGCTTCTCTCCAGGTTCCGGCCTTTGGAACCATGAGGCAAGTCACAGGAAGAAGAATGGAGTAAAACCAAAATGAGGAAAGAAAAATTAGTTTGTATGCTTCCTTTTTAAAAAGTAGATAGAATGAGAGTTTTGAACAGGATCATGTGATCCCCACCAGAGTTTCCTGGGAGATGCAGATTCCAGAAGCCGGGGGGCCAGGTCTCTCTTTTGTTGTCTCTGCTTTCCAGCTTCTCTCCCCTTCCCTGTCCTCTCTCAGAGCTTCTGTGCGTGGCTCTGCCTATCTGCTCAGTCATCTTCTCTCTGCCAACCAACTTCCCTGCCCTTTATTTCCCAGGGCATAGACTTTACCTCCTCATAACATCAGCTTTTGTATGAATTTTCTAATCTGTTTGGCATCCAGCACCCTTCACTTCAGCTCCACTGCTCACTCACTCCCTCTTCCCGCTTCCCGTTCCTAATTCCTAGGAGAGCTCTCTGAGATGCCCATCCTTTCCGGACAGGCTGTATAAGCCACAGGCTAGTCTGTCTCAAAATTGGTGGCCTTTAGGCCAGTTGTCCATCACCCATCAGCAGTGGCAATTAGTATTAAATGTGTCTGCCTGGGCTGCAAGGGTGGATGGTGGTGGGAAGTTCCTCTTAAAGAGCATGTGGGTGGACACGCCCCATAAAGCAGTACAGGACAGGCAGGGGAAGCCAGTTAAAATGAGCACACTGCCTGCAGCCACACTTTCACGGTAACTTCAGTGTCCATGTCACTGACCTCCTTCTGCATTAAATGGTGATCAGTGTCTTTATGGTCCTTCCATAGACTCCAAGATAGATGCTTTTGGTATTATGGCTGAGCAGTCTTATAAAGATGGGTAGGGGGACATCTGTTGTTTTACCCTCTGAGAACATAAAGAGATGAAAATAATGATCTGCTACACAGAAGAGAGCCCAGGGCCTTTTCCCTAAGGCAGACCTGGGTCATTTGCCACGTGTACCAAGTGTGACCAGTCTCCAAACAAGCTTTCTTATCTGCAAACATAGGTAGCACAGTACAGTCTTCTTCATGGGGCTGTTAGGAGTTCTTTCCTTAAGAAGTACTTTTTTACAAGAACTTTTTTTTCCTTTTAAAGTCTGATTTGATTTTTTTTAAGATCTTTTTATTTTTTATTTGACAGACAGAGATCACAAGTAGGCAGAGAGGCAGGCAGAGAGAGAGGAGGAACCAGGCTCCTCGCTGAGCAGAGAGCCCAATGCAGGGCTTGATCCCAGGATCCTGGGATCATGACCTGAGCCGAAGGCAGAGGCTTTAACCCACTGACCCACCCAGGCACCCCTTTTACAAGTACTTTAAAAAAGATTTTATTTATTTGAGAGATAAAGAGAGTGAGTTAGAGAGAGAGAATGCACATAAGCCAGGACAGGCAGAGAAGCAGGCTCCCCACTGAGCAGGGACCCGATGCGGGGCTCGATCCCAGGACCCTGGGATCATAACCTGAGCCAAAGGCAGAGGCTTAATGACTGAGTTACCCAGGCGCCCAACAAGTAAAGTATTTTATGTACTAAAGTACTTTTTGTAGTACCTGGCTCAGATTCAATACTCAGTAAATGGTGTTTGTCAGCAGCTATACCCCCTCCTGAGGCAAGTTCAGTTGGCAAGCCTGAACTTGACTGTGGAGGGGCCATGACAACAGAGACTTGGGAAAGTCTGAAGGGTCTATAGTTCGGTAAAGCATATTTATTCTCTGGCCATCTTTTAAAACCCTTGAGAACACCAAAAAGAACGACAACCAAAAGAGAAAACCTCTCTTCATTTTCAACCTACTGATTAAATAGCCAGCGTATCCGTCAGACACCTTAGCTACAAACAACTGAAAGCAGTTCTTGCAGGTAGAAGCAGAAGGAAGGTACCCCACAGAGGTACTGGGAGCTCACTGACTCACTGGGAAAGCTGGGGAATTAGGTCATGACTGGGGATGAATGGAGGGGGGAAGGGAGAGCCACAGCCCAAGGGACCACCTGCACAGTCAGTGGGGGTGCCTGGGCCAGCACTCCACCAGCACCGGACCTTGATGCAGCCACAAAGTCCTGCTGGCCTAACAACTGCGAGGACCAGCTGCAAAATACGTTCTCTATTCCGTGGTTTGGGGTTGTACTTGTTTTTCAAGACTTTGTCTTTTTCAGAACAGTTACAAGTTTACAGAAAAATTGAGAGGAAGGTACAAGGATTCCCCGTCAACCCCGTACCTGCACACCTGCACAGCTCCCCGTTATCAACACCCCCCACCAGAGGGGTGCATTTGTTGCACTGGACACACCATTATCACCCAGAGTCCCTAGTTTACCCTGAGGCTCACTCTTGGGGTTGCACATTCCACGAGTTTGGACAAACATAGGATGAGATGTATCCACCATTGCGGGATCGTACAGCGTATTTTCACTGCCCTGAAAATCCCTTGTGTTCTGCCTCCTGGTGTCTGGTGCTTGGCTTCCCTCACTTCCTCCTTGCAGGCTGGGTGGCAGCCATCTTGATGCCATGCGGGGTGGGGGGGGGCGCTGTCAATCAGCCGAGGGGGGAGGAGTGGCAGGCTGGAGAGACATTGCTGACTGGCTGAATCCACCCTAGAGGCCTCCCACCAGCCTTCCCATGACTTAGGTTGTCGTGATTTAAATCGTTTTTAAGTGTACCGCTGTCGTTGCTGTTTAGAACCAGACGAACCCTGACATATTCCCCTTAAATAGTTGGGCTCAAGCACACTGACCTACAGCAGAGCTCTTTTTTTTTTTTGCCTGTTGACCATTGGCATGAGGAGCCTAAAATGGCCAGGTGACAGTCTCAGCTTCTGATTCAGTGGGACTACTGCTTTCTCTCCCAGGGCTGTTCCTTCTTTGGATTTATAATTCTCTACATCAGTGGGGCCCTAAGTTATGGGGAGCATAAGCAGAATTTTACAAGTGGTAGGGAGGCATAATTCCTGCTCCTACCTTCCTGATTCCCAGATAGGTTTATCCTCGCCATGACCGAAATGGCACCATATATTGGCAGCTGGTTTAGAGAATAAACTTTGTCCCGTAAGGGGACGCTCTAACCTCACCTGTTTTAGTTTCCACTGCCCTCCATAATCAAGCCTTTGC
Organism: Mustela putorius furo; assembly: GCF_011764305.1. Taxonomy (NCBI): domain Eukaryota; kingdom Metazoa; phylum Chordata; class Mammalia; order Carnivora; family Mustelidae; genus Mustela; species Mustela putorius. Next base: position 5,867,485 of record NW_025421424.1, read on the forward strand.
CGTACAGTTCCACTCCTCTTTGTAGACTGTTTATGGTAGTGGTTATGAGCACAGGCTCTGCAGCTACCCTGCCTGGACTCAAAGCTCAGTCCCCCTTTACTAACCAGGTGACCAGAAGCAATTTAGTAACCATCTTTAGAAATTGGTGTCATGATGTAATTACTTCAGAGGGCTTAGTCATAAGGGTTAAATGAGTTGGCACATGTGAGGCTCTAAGAACTGTGCCCAGAATATACAGATGGTCCCTGATTTATGATGGATCAACTTAACAATTTTTCGACTTTACAATGGTACAAAAGTGATACACATTCAGCAGAAACCATACTTTGAAATTTGAATTTTGACATAGTTTGAAATTTGAATTTTGACCTTTTTCTGGGCTAAGGGCATGCTGTACGATCCTCTCGTGACGCTGAGCAACAGCCGCTCACAGTCATCCACATGATCACGAGGGTGAACGGCCGATACACTGACCACCATTCTGTCCTGCACAGCACTTCAATTTCTCATTTTCAGTAGAGTGGCCAATCAATTACATGAGATATAAAAGACTTTATTATAAAATAGGCTGTATGTTAGCTGATTTCGCCCAAGCTTAGACTAATACAAGTGTTCTGAGCAGGCTTAAGGTAGGCAAGGCTAAGCTGTGATGTTTTGAAGGTTAGGTGTATTAAATGCACTTCTGACTTAAGATATTTTTGACTTACGATGGGTTTATTGGTACATAACCCCATCGTAAGTCAAGGAAGATCTGTAAATGTTAGTTGTCATTACTATTCTATAAGGTCAGCTGCTTCTGGGTAATGGGAAATAAATCCTGTGAATATCATCGCTTTACTTCTTTCAGAGAACAGCAAAGTCTTTGGTCAGAACCAATGCTCCGTGGGATGCCATGGAAGTATGTTAGGCACCTTTGTATCTAACAAGGAGGGCAGAATCATGGTGGATAGGGAAAATAATTCTGAACTCAGAGCATAGATCTACTCTAGGGAGGACAGATTTCTGATTCTGCATTTGAAGGCTGGAGTCCAGTGTTACCAGGGAGGGAAGAGGGGCGTGTCATTTGGGCTCCTGAGGATATGGTACCATATTAGGACTCCAAGTTGGTGAACACTGTGAGCCAGCTGGGCACTCAGAAATAGCTAAAGTCAACAGCAGGAGAGAAGGGCAGCTCATGATGTTAAGCCTAGGAATATTTCTGATTCTACCATCCTAGCCAGTGATGGTTGTTCAGGTGCCTGTTAGACAAGCCCTAGAGTACTGAGGGGAGGAAGGTGACTAACTCACAGAGCAAGTAATTTCAGCCACCTGATTAAAATTTTCCTCTTTGGAAGGGACTTTTGGGTAAATATTTACATGGCACACTGATAGACTCATATTTCTGGACACTTCTCAGGGGTCTATCATCCACTTCTCCAAACCTTCTAGTAATCAATCCTCCGATCTTGTGCTTTCTTAGTCCCTGACCATCCAATCATATCACTGGCTACTGTTTATAAAACAGAATAGATCCTGACCTCAGGCCACATTTCCTTCTAAGAAAAGTGCACTGGTGTCCCTCTTGAAATGCTGCCTTCTGGAAAATCTGGGGATTTTCTTTCCCAATTGTCTTTTAGGGCCACCCCAAATAAGGCTGTTATGCTGTGCCATCCACTTCCACTGATGTCACTGTGACATGGAGAGCCATCTCTCAAAAGGACTTTCCCCCTCCCCTCCTCATCCAAGACCATGGGACATCCAAGATCATGGGAGTGGATTGAAAAAGACCTGTCGTGAAGAAGGTTCTACTCTTGTGACTCTCATATCTTTAGGGTCTTTCAGCCTGCCCTCTACATGACACCACTTCTCCTGATATACGGAGCTGCTAGGCATGCACAGTTTATGGCCAGGAGAGGGTCAGCTCTCAATGATCAAAGATAGGCAGGCAAGGTTGCTGGGAAAAGCATGTAAATGAAGGTGCATAAATTTCAGAAAAAGATAATAATCCCTTGAATTATACAGCAGAGGCTGGCAAACTTTTCCTGTAAACAGCCAGAGAGTAACGATTTTGGGCTTTGTGGGCTATACTCCTCTTTGACATGATAGTGTTAAAGTCGGCGTAGATACTATGCATTTACGCTCATTTGTATGGACACTGAAGTTTGAATCATATATAATTTTCACATCATAAAATGTTATTCTCTTTCTCAGCCTTTTAGCAATGTAAAAAATTCACTCTTAGTTTGCAGGTCCTACAAAATCATACAGTGGGAGGGATTTGTCCTGTGGGCCAAATGTTGCCACCCACTGGTGTAGGATATTAGATTTCACAAAAGGATTTCATATACTCAAACATAACTCACTTGTTTCTGAGACCAACCCACTGAAGCAGGTAGAGAAGAAATTATTGGCCCCATTTTACAGAGAAGGAGAAAGTCTCAGAAGGACAAAGCAATGTATTATGGACCACAGTTAATCAGATTAGATCTGACCTTAGTCTCCAGAATCTGCTACTCTTTTATTTTCCATACTCCCAGATAGATACTCACCTTTACAACAAATTTTGAAAAAGCTATCAGCGCCTGGAGATGTATACCCAAGGAAGGGGCTGCTCCCATGGGTGCGGGGAGAACTCTCCTAACTAAGGCTTTGTTAGTACTCTGTCTATGTGACGTTCAGAAGTGGTTTGTATTCACTGCAAGGTCTGAGAGAGAAAGAGAGAGAGAGAGAGAGAGAGAGAGAGAGAGAGAGAAATATATCTCCTGCTGCTCTCTAGCTCCAGAAACTTGACCTCAGGAAGCAGGCCCCAAGGGCTTTGAACCTCCTCTGAAAGCTCTTGTTACGGCAGCCCCATAGTGCACCCGGCACATGCCATCTTGGGACCACCTGGTCTGTGTTTTTTACTTTTTTCTATCTATTATGTATCCCAAAGCCCCAATACAAAGAGAAAAGAAAAAAAGAGAAAACAAGAGAAAGTGAGCTGCATCCTGTGGGTTTGGGTGTCACCCACACTGTAGAAATCTGAATTTTTTACTTGATACAGTGCCTACATGTTGGGGCCCATGATTAAAATACCAATTTCTCCTCAGATGTGGACCTCCAAGTCAGAGAATAGTGTGATTTTTTCATTCAATTAAGAAATTATTTTACATTCAAAGTTAACAACTTATTAAAAAAATAAAACATTAATAAAAAAAAAAGAGTCTACGATATATAGTGTATATATACTGTGTGTGTGTGTGTGTGTATGGTATAATTATATGTGTCTCCAAGTAGAGCAATATTTAAATGCATAAGGACTTGGGTGTTAAGTTTGCCATAACAAAATACCACAGACTGAATGTTTAAATATCATTTTCTAACAGTTCTGGAGGCTGAGAAATCCAGAGTCAAGGGGGTAGCCTTTCTGGCTCCTGGTGAGAGCTCTTGTCCTGACTTGCAGATGACCTGCTCCTGGCTGTGTCCTCATGGGGAGAGAACCCGAGTGCTTCGGTGTCTCTTCTTACAAAGGCACTAATCCCATAAGACCAGGGCCCCATGCTCATGACCTCTAACCCTGATGACCTCCCAAAGGCCACATCTTCAAATACCATCACAATAGGGCTTAGGGCTTCAACATATAAATCTGGGGACAGGGACATAAACATAACAGACACCACTTTCAATAAAGTTTAAGAATATAAACATTGTTCCTTTTCTCTCAAACTTTGGGGAAAAGCCATCCATCCATTCATTGATTAGCTGGTTATTTTAATTTTATTTCTGAGCAACAACTAAGTGCCGGATCTTCCATTTTTCAGGGATTGAAATCCTTAGGACTCACAGAGCTCACTGCAACGGAGCAGACAGCATTTTACTGCCTTTCTCATTGGTTCTCATTATCGCCTATTCTTTTTCATGTGTAGTTATTGAATAAGTTCTCAAAGAGATTTTAAATATATTGTCTTAGATCTCTACCTTTCTTCTAATGTGGCTCAACACACAGAAAGCAACAACTGTTATGGGCACCCCATGCTTCCCAGTGTGACTTCTCAGCAACTCTGTTTTTGCAATTAGTTTTTACCTCCTCAAAGGAGAGGGCCTCTCTGCCCATGGGTACTATATTTGGCTGTTAGGGGTTTAATAATTAATTACTTGGATTTACAATTTTTCTCCTTATTAAATCTAATAGGCACTTATAAGGATTGATTCAGATTTTAAAATAACCATATTCTTTCCCCAAACAACAAAAATTTTAAATATACAATCTATATTACATTAGAAATTATGTTTAAAACAGAAATATAAATTGGTGTCCCATAGTCACCACCGCCTTGATAGAAACAGGGTTAGAAACTCCAGCTCTGGGAGGTTAATGAAAAGGGTTGTTATGGTTCTTCCCTACCAATGTGAGAAAAAGGAGAATGTATCCAGACCACAGCCCTTCTCATGTACACAGATCACTAATTCATTCCCTCCATCTGTGCTCACAAGTCTCCCCGCTGGTGCTTCCCAGCTGTGGTGTCATGGCGTCAGTCATGGCACACTCTTGGGCAGAGTCGGCTGTAGGGAGCATCAAGTGTACTTGTTATTTATATGGCTTTTAAGTATGTAGATAATTTTCTTTTTCCATAAATTAAGGTAGCTTAAGGTATTTTGCAATGCCGTCGCTGGAGGAAATAGGAAGCAGTAAGGCACGACACGTAAAAATACTCTGGTTCTATACTCCCTAAGCTCTCAGCCAAGCTACACCAAAGACAAGCTGAACTACTCTAGTCAAGACAATTGAAATTAATAAGCCTCCATTCTTCATCTATAAAATGGGGGTCATAATAGGATTGTAAATTATTTAGATCATAAAAAATTTCAGCTGTAAATTATGAGAATTAATTCAGAACATGATTAAAAGAGTAGAGCATGTGGCATATAGTAAATATTCAATAAAGTGAAGCTAAAATAACACTATTTTCAAAACTACTACTACTGTTAATTATTACTATTTTATTATTATTGACAGACCATCTAATGCAGTCATTAAGAAAGAATGTTCCAGTTCAAATAAATCTGGTCAAGATCTAGGACTGCCACTTACTAGTTCTGCAACTCCAGGTAACTTGCTTAACTGCTATTAGCCTCTGTTTCATGATATCAAAAAAGTACATGGAGCACTGTGGATGTTACATGAGCAATAAACCATGGGTATAAGAAAATATAAAGTGATGAATAGTAATTGTTCAATAAATGTTATCAGTGATGATAATGGTAGTGCTTTCTTTAAAGTGGAAGGGAGAGAGGAACTGTGTTTAGGAAAGTCAGATCCACAAACCATTTGATTAAGAAAATGTATTATTATTGATAAGGGAATGGCTATCTTAACTGGTTTGAGACATAATGAGTATATAAAGATGTAACAACTCTTCTCACACAATCCCAAACATCCCTATGTATAGCTCAGAAATGGAAGTTGATTGCTTAATGATATAAAGAACACTTGATACTGAAGAAAGGAAGGAAGAAACACTAGAAATTATGCAGTCCAAATCTTTAATTTTTTAAGTGAGGAAACTGAGGCCAAGGGAGATAAAATGATTTGGCCAAGGTTAAGATCAGGTACTTAATTTTAGTACATAGTCAGTAAGACTTGGTTAGAAGAATATGTAAGAGAGGGATCTAGTTTGCCTCTCTGTCTCCATATTGGCACAACTCTAGGTTTTTTTGTTTTGTTTTGTTTTTAGTATTTATTTGAGGGGGACAAGGGTTAGGGGGAGGGAGTAGGAGAGAGGGAGAGAGAATCTCAGAAAACTCTGATGCACGGAGCTCCATCCCACCCCAAGCTCATCACCTGAGCAGAAATCAAGAGTCAGATGCCCAACCAACAGAGCCACACAGGTGCCCTGACTTTAGACTTTTGATTAAAGATTGCACTGACCCATCAACTGAAAACTAAGAGAGGAAGAGTTATCAGAATCTTTGAAGCATCCAGATGTTTCATCTGCACTTTTTAGTATACAGATTATAAGAGAAGGAAAATTAGTATTTACTAAGTACCCACTAAGTGCCAGTCACTTTTATATAAAAACATCTCACATGAACTCCATAATAATCCTTGAAGAAGATACCCATCAGGGTTCGGTGCAGAGAACAGAAACTTCTTTGACTATTTTAAATAGAAAGGGAATGTGTAGTATCTACAAAAGTACTGGAAGGCCTCAGTGAGCAAGCATCAGACAAGACCACCAGGAATAATGGCTCCCCAACACCACCGTTGAACTCACCCACCATGGGAACTGTTCTCTCGACTGCAGTAGTAGTTTGGAAGCTGCCCCGCTACTTCATGCTCTCAGAGCCTTCCAACCAAGCCAGGCATCTGGGACAGGACTCCAACGACAGCTGGCCCCAGGGCTGTGCTGTAGGGGCTAGATCCTAGCAGTAAGAGTTGGAGCCCTTCAAGCCTGTTTGTCCATGATTCCCAAAGTTGGCTTGAAGGTTGTTCATCAGACTGGTTGCAGCCAAGTCACATCAAGATCTTTAGCTGCAAGGAGTCTAATGAATATAATTTTTAGCTTTTTAAAAAAGGTTTTGCGAATCAGGAAGCCATATTGGAAGGAAGTTGCAACAAATGTCAAGCAGGCTGATACCCATTTTTGTAAAGCCAATATTTTGAGAGCTTACCCAAGGAAGGTTGCGTACCAGTTCATAAAAGGCAAGAGATTCAAATTAATACCCTCTGGCTCTAATGCTGTCTGTGCTTATATCCTTAGCAGTATGTTGGTATCTATGGTACATCTTTTACCACATTGGGTAAGTTATATACTCACTCACTTCCCTTGATTCAGAGCTCCCTTAAGGTAGAGACATGTTGTGGTTGATTATTACATTCAGGGCCTCCCAAATATTCATGGCCTTGTTCAATCCCTTCCCACACCAACTCTGGGCTTGACCACGTTATTTTCTTTGGCCAATGAGATATCAGCACACTTGACGCAAGCTCAGTAAGGCTTTGTGCATGAGAACACTGGAACCACCATGTTAGGAAGTCTAAGGTGCCATCTTGAGGGCGAGAGAGAATTCCAGACCCTCTGCCATCCCAGCTGAGCCCAACATGTACAGACCCCCAACTGAGTGCCGTACCATGAATGGGCCCACACAGAAGAGCAGAAGAACTGTCTAGTCAGCTCACAGAGTCATAAGAAATAATAAACTGTTGTTTTTAGTCTCTAAGCCTTGGGGCTGTTTGTGTGTGGTAATAAATATTGAAACATAACTCATTTATTATTGTGTCCATATAATACTTATTTACTCATTAATCCAGCAATGATTTAATTAGCATATGCTATATAGCACAGACTGTGATAGCACGGGGAGATATAAATGAACAAGACAAAAGGCCCTGCCACAGAGAAGCATTCAGTAAGGGATATGGAAAAATAAAGATATGATTATAGTACTATGACTTATGGACTCTCTGAAGGGTAAACTCTGGGTGCTGTGGAAGATCCTAGCAGTGACACATAACTCAGTCCGGGGACAAAGCATCGTAGGAAAATGCCCGATATAGACACTCACTGTATATTTATTTTTTGGTTGTTATAGATCACAGAGAAGTTCAGCTATTTGACTAATGTCACTTGATTATTGGGACTAATGTAATTTCTCCTGACTCTCATTTGAGGGCACCCTACTTAAAGGTTGCTTATTTATATAGGTATTTTTTGTTTTGTTTTGTGTTGCCTACAATGGAAGTACATTCTCACCAATAAGAACGAGAGTCTTGTGGGTCCAATAACTGAGCTTTCTGTGGGCATAATTTTCTAAGATTAGCCTACTTTCCCACCCAACAATTCCTTTTTTTTTTTTTTTTGACTATGTATTTATTTAGAGAGAGAAAGAGGGAAAGAGGGAAACAGAGAGCACGAGTAGGGGAGGGGCAGAAGAAGAGGGACAAACAAACTGCCCTCTGAACTGGGAGCCCAACCAACGCAGGGCTCCATCCCAGGACCCTGAGAGCATGACCTGAGCTGAAGGCAGACGCTTGACCCACTGAGCCACCCAGGGGCACCCAGCCCAATAATTCTTTATTAAAAATTTAAAAAGTAGAATAAATTATTAAGTAGCTAAGATTAAATGCCCAAAAAAAAAAAAAAAAAGTGTTACACTGGAAAGCTACCTTTATAGAGCAGGATTTAAGAAAACTAATATTGAAACATAATTTGGTGCCTTTTAAACTTATCTTCAATTATTACCAGTCACGGATAATCTGTTTTCCTCTCACCAAAACCTGAACGAACACACAAATTCTAGCCCAAAAGTGATCGGGCCAATGAAATGGCTGCTTTGGAAGGTTCTGACCTCTCAAGAGTCCTTAGTGTCACACAGGGGGAAATTAGTACATTGGAAAAGGACAGACATAATTAGTACCCTTATTTTAGTTAAGAGACATGCTTATACATTGAAACAAGACCACCAGTCTAGAGAAAAGTCCTCCAACAGGCAATGCAGTTTTAATTAGTTGAGTATGGAGACTAATTAATATGCAAATGAAGAGCTTACCAATATTAATCATCTGTTTTACTAGGCAGCTTTTACTAAAGAGTTTCTAACGAGTTTGCAAATTAAGTTTCTTTGACATTAAAAATCAGCTAAACGCCTGTCTGAAAATAATCTCTTCTAACTCAAAAGCAGGAAGGGGGGATTTTTTTTTTGGATGAAAAGCAGCAATGTTTAAAACCAATTCCCATGTTGGCAAGCACTGTGCAAGAGTTCGATATCAAGCCTTTCCAGGCTCTAATTGAAACCATTTCGGCAAGAGAGACACCAGAAAACAGTTGGAACGAGAGACAAATAGGAGTCATGGTGATTTAAAGATGCATGACCTAAAAAGCTACATCGCAAAATTTGTTAGTGACCGGCATTGTTAAAACCCAAAAGAGATTGAACACACATTTTTTAAAACTCCTCTTTATGGCCTTACACATACTACTCTGGTTCTCTTTTCTTGCAAATGTTGAAGATTGGGGTGGACCTTGGTTTTCAGAGATGATTTGAAATATGGGGTAGATTACCAGATGTTCCTGTGATCACTTCTGTTTTAGGATTCATTTTCCTTTGGTTTTATCTGGAAATGCAGGGGTTCAGGCTCAACTGTGTTTTCAATGTTTTCAGTGTGTGCTAGCTCCATTATTGTGCCATTCAGCCATTAATACAAAACAATCCCATACAAGTTAACAGGATACCTTTAAGTTCCCTTCTTTCAGGCAGAATGTCAGAAAAAAAATTCCATAAAGGAGACGATAGACCAAATGCACAGCTGAAATACACAGTTGCCCCTAAAAAGACGTTTTCTGTCCCACTGCATCTCTACGGAGAGTCAAAGGAAGCTTTGAAGTGATCCACTTTCAATCAGCTCAGTCTGCGTTTCTTCTCAAATTTTGCATCTCTGCTTCCTGCCCCACCCTCTCCCCCCCTTTTTTAAAGATTTTATTTATTTATTTGACAGACAGAGAAATCACAAGTAGGCAGAGAGGCAGACAGAGAGTGGGAGGGAAGCAGGCTTCTGGCTGAGCAGAGAGCCTGATGCAGGGTTCCATCCCAGGACCTCTGAGATCATGACTGAGCCGAAGGCAGAGGCTTAACCCACTGAGCCACCCAGGCGCACCCCACCACCCTCATTTTTAAGTAGGATCCATACCCAGGGTGGAGCCCAACATGGGACTTGAACTCAGGACCCTGAGCTGATATCAAGAGTCAGAAGCTTAACTGACTGAGCCACCCAGGCACCCCTGCCCCCTTTTCTGTAACTGTCAGCTGAAGGTTACCCTATCACGGGCTGGATACATTCATTATCGGTACTCTTTCATTCATTAATTTGTTCAACACTTACTTCTTGATGGGGTTGAACCTAGGGGCTGAGCACCTCCCACCGTATCAGGGGCTTGTAGGATACAAATATATATGATCAGCAGGCTCAAGGGGCTTAGAGTCCGAAGAAAACAAAACGTGTTCCTAGTAAGCCCAAAGCAGATGAATGACGTGATGAAATAACGCTGTGCTTCTCATGTGCTTGCTGCAAATGACTGAACAATCGTATAGAAACACCATGACTTGATTTCTGAAAATATATTGCAGAGACAGGGAGATACGTGGGAGACAGGGAAATACAACTGATGATTTAGTGGTTTCAAGTTTAAAGTGGCTAATGCAGTGAGCACTAGAGATTGTTCTCACTTTCTCCACCTTAGGAAGAGACCTTTCTTCCGTCCATAGATCTGTTTACTCACTGAGTAGCAATGATGATGAGCCAGTGAATGTCAGTTGCCTAAAGATGGTCAGTCCAGGAGCTCTGGATGGTTTAGTTCAGTCTCCGTTAAAATTCTGGCTTGTCCGAAGACTTATTCTTATGCTAAAAGTCACGGTTGGTGGAAAACACTGTTAGGTTCAGATTCATTGAAATTCATGGCAAAAAAAAAAAAAAAGGAAAGTCCTTAATCAAAGGCCCAAGATAGATTTTGCAAAGAAATATCCGCCAGAAAATTAATCCAAAACGCACTTTGGTTTGGGCTTCTGTGCAAGTGTGACTTGGCGGCAGGTCTGTACTCGAGGTTCTGGGAGTGCAGGAGTGGAAAATGGAAATGGCTCATCCGCACCTGCCCTTTCTCCAGAGATTTGGCTCATCCTCTCCCATGACACAGAAGGCCAGTTTACACTCGGAAAGAAGGCTGCTGGCCACCCCCTCCTGGATGCCCACGCTCCAGCAGCCTGGTCCGCAAGTCACTGTGGCTGAAACTTTATTGTTTTACAGATAACTCTATGATTGGATATGGGATGTATCTCTGTGGATGGTGTGAATTCTGAGCTTTCACTTTAGAACTGCTCTGCTTCACAGAACTTTCTGCAGTGACAAAAATGTTCTATACATCTCAGTCTCTGATACAGTAGCGGCTAGCCACTTGTGGCTATGGAGCCCCTGAAATGTGGAACTGAAGTCTTAATTTTATTTTTAACTAATTTTAATGGAAATAGCCACCTATGGCTAGTAGCAACCACAATGGCCTGCACAGCCCTTATAAAATGACTTCATCTACTTGGATTTCTACAAATAGAAGCGAATAAATGACCACCCTAGGACAATGACAAAGTTTTGACTTAGGAACATGAACTAATTCTTTTATTTTTGACATAAACAGAATGAATAAGTGTCTGAAAGATTTTTTTGTTGTTGTTCCCAGTATTCAGATGGCATCTCGGGCTGTGTCTCCTCAATATCCAAATATCAAGATAAAAAGAAAATAATTTAGAAGACTAGATTTCTTACCCCATGATTACCTAGGTGTTTGGAGTATCAGTAGAGAACTATAGTATTAGACTCGTTCTTGTCTTTGGTCAGCATTTAAAGGCAACTGAGAGTTACGCATTCTGATCAAGGGAATTCAAAGGAAAAATATTCAGGCTTTCTGCTTTTGATAAAGAAAAGTAAAGCTTTAACATCAGCTGTCTAGATTGAATATGTAACTGACCAACTACTTGCTTTTTTCCCCCCAAGATGCATCTTTGTCTCCCACGCCTAGCCATGGACAAATAAGATTGCAATGTACTTGTCTCGCATCTTAGAAGCAACATTAAGGTCCTCTAACCAGGACAAAAAATTCTGAAAAGAGAAATACAGTAGACACAAGTAATAGTAATAACTTCTAGATAATTAACTTTAAGGGTTGTTTAGATTGAACTCCTGAATAACTTGATGACATGTCTACACTGGAGCTAAATCTGCCATTACTTGAAAATTACGGCATCAAGTACTGTTGATGTGTTCTAATGAGAAGAAATGAAGACAACCAGCTCTTGAGGGTATGGTGATAGGACACTAAACACAGCTAATACAAAGCAGCATTGAATCCAAACAATTTTATTTTAGGTTGCATGATGTCCTGAAATTTAATGCACAGCTCCTGTCTGGGAGAACGTGCCCCCAATATCTGCAATGAAGTAGAAGCCACTGGCGAGTCAGTGCATCTGATTCGGAAGAGGGGAAGTAAGCACCCCTGAGCCCCCTTCCTCTGACCCATGTTGGTCGGCCCTCCACACACAACACACTAGCATTTTGTCACTTTTAAATCTGCCACTATCCATGAATATGGTTTAGACTAGACTGGAAAATTTAGTTTTTTAGGTCACCAGAGGCTTCCAGCAAATTCCAGGCATGAACTTGAGAGCAGCTGCTCCCCTGGTTGCATGAATATGGCTCCTGGCAGATCAACCCACTTGTTTATACAGCCTGCCTCACTTCACAGGATTCTTGTGAGAGTCAAATGACATCCCTAGAGAGTTCGACTCCTGCTGTATAGAAAGAAGCGTCGGATGATCAAAAATACCCGAATTCTAATCCTGGGATTTGGCAGAATTGGGGTTTTCTTTTTCCTATCTGCAGAGTGAGGTTAGGGGTGTCTGCACCCTGTATCTCATGGAGTTACTGTGTAAATTACATGAGACACTTTGTGGTTCCCATTCTGTAGAGACTAAAATTTCCGGTCACCGTTTCCCAGATGAGATTCATTGACGTTTACCTCGTCCCTCAGTCACCGGTCGCACAAGGAGGCAAGATGATTGGCTGGGATTAGTGCCGCAGTCTGTGGGGTGAAACTGAGTGAAATGAGAAGAAGCATCAATGCCCCAAATCCGTGGCCTTGACTTCATTAGGCAGGCGCCATATTCATCACTGTGACCTATCTTCAGTGAAATGCAGCCTTCTGACCTTTTGCCAGCTTAGCCCTGCTGTCTGCTGTCGGCAGCTGAGGGCCCTGCCAAAGGGCAGGCGGAGGGAGCCCCCATGGCCCACATTGCAGATGATCTCGGGCACATTTTTGAAGGACTACAAAATAAACCCCCAGTCCTGTAATTTTAGTTCAAAAAGCAAAAAAGCTTCTAGATAACGAGCATTTTGCTCTGATAAGAACTGTGGGATTGATTAGGTTCAAACTGTTAACAGACATCCTTATGGTTAATGAAGCAGCATTGAAAATACCTCTTGATTCTCTGGAAACTTAAATCATACAAAGGCAGGAAGGAGCAAGAAAAGAACCGGAGGTGGGGTAGAATAAACTGTCTGCTAGTTAATATCCACAAGATAATGAACAAAAAATGTTTGTCCTTTGAAAAGTTAATATTTATTGAGAGTTAGCTCTGCAGTGGCAAGCAATAAACTTGGATGATTATTGTTAAAACATTCTTTGGATAACGTGTTTTTCTGTGACTCTTGAGTGGGGGACGGAAGATTCTGCCATTTTAATTCCTTTGTTAATGTCTTTATGAATGCAATTAACACTTCATTCACGCTTCTTTGTTTCTGGATCCCATTAGGATGTGGTTTATGCCAGTTTCTCTCTCCCAGGAGACAGCCCGCATCACACCACACTTCCCTCAGCTGTGTGGCTGAGCGCTGACAAACTCAATTTACCAAAGGCAAGACTGAGTTGACACCATGCTGTGGCAGTTGTCCTGATGGGAACAAATGACTCATTTCATTCCAAGGTGCAACCCACCTTCTCTGAAAAGCACGCTTGTACACAGAGTAGGGGAGACGGAGACAAGGAGGTAGAGAAAGCTTCCTGGCTGACACAAAGTAACACCCGGCGGGTCAAGATGCTAAGCACTAACTCCTTACAAAGGAAAGCCTGCTATTGGAGACACCACAGGCTGTCTTGAGGTAACACCGCCTCTCTCAAACATTTGGAGGGAGCTGATTAGGTAGAAAGTCAGGGAAGAGCCCGGAAGTAGGGGACACAGTCTCTCCCCCTCTGGAGCGTACACTGAAATGACAGGCAAGAGATACACATCACAAATGTATCAGCAAGGGTACAGGCAGCGGAGCTGAGCTGTGAATGGGTGTAGACCATAAGAACATTCGGAGTTCAGGCCTTTGTGCCATGGGGAGTTGGGGGGTGGGAGGGAGATTTTCTGAGGAGGTGGGACTTGCCTTCCAAGCAATTCCCCCCTGGCCCTGCTACGGAGTGCTCCTGGTGCCAGCCAGCAAAGACGGGAGGGTGGGGAGGGTGGAAAGCGCTGCAGGCAGGGAGGGGAGAGACAGGCATTAGCGAAGATGCAGAGGTGTAAAGTGAGTAAGAGGGTTCATGTTCATGAGAAATTATTTTCCCTTTATATTAAAGTCTCTCCTCCGATTGATGGCATCATTTCTATTTCAAATATCAGTGTGATATTTGCTCAACAGCCAAAGGCACTGCGGATGAGTATATCTGAATCTTACCAAGATCCTGTACAGAAGGAGGTGGAGGAGGTCTGAGGGGACGTCAGAGACAAAGGAAAGAAAGCAGAAAGGAGGCCCTGCCCCTCTTTGGGGTGACACGTTTCCTAAATGAAAAAGAATGAGAGGCCCTCTCCCTGCGCCATCATTTTAAGTTTGGTTGTTTTGTTTCTGTTTCTCTGACAAAGACAAAACAGAACAGAATTCTTAAGAATCAGTATGAAGCATAAAAATTACCAGGAGAGGAAGTAAAACAGCCTATAGCCCCCAGTCATCCGTGCCTGCTCTTCAAGGTGTGCGAATAAATCAAAGGATTCTATTTGCGGTTTTACCATGACTTAATGATACGCAGATTGCTTGTTTTCTCTTCTCTGAGTTTCTCCAAAAATCCAACACACGTTCCATTAGTTCTATACATCCTGACGACCAAGACGGCTCTCCTGTCTTTTTCAACCAGACCTGGGCCGTATTGACTCTAATAAGGCCTGTTTGCATCTCTGTCTATGGGCTGCCCTAGATAGAGCAGTAAAGCATTACCCGCCACAGTCATGCCCCGTACCATTTTTGCTTTAGGAAGTGTTATTTTTGTTTACATTTCATTATATGTGACGGCTCTTTGTGGGAAAAATGGCTGTACTACAATGTATTACAAAAATCCTGTACTACAAATGGTTCCTGGCCAAAGAACGAGTCACAGGAAACGTTACCACTGATCCTAATCAAAGGTTCAAGTACATGGGGTCATCCGAGGAGGAGCTGTTCTTCCTTTTCTCTAAAGCAAATAGGTGTCAGTGGTTAGCTGCAGAACTACTCTCTGATTTATTGTAAGAATAACAACTCATTAGAATTACTAAGTTAATGTCCAAACATTGAAAAGGGAAAGAAAAAAAGGTGACACTCTGGGTATATGGAGGTGTATAAGGGGGTACCCTGGGGTTTAAAAAAAAAAAAAAAAAAGATCTTTACCAGAAGTGAAGTCCTGTGCTTATGTATTTTGTTTTTTTGTGGGTTTTTTGTTTTGTTTTGTTTTGTTTTGTTTTACAGTAAAAAGTCACTCCGCGTTCCCTGGCCTCAAGCCACTAGGTAGCTATGTAAAACATACACAGGGTCTGTGTTTTGCTGCCTTTGAGAAAGATGTAAATGTGTGAATATGATGGAAGAGGTTTTATTTTCTTTCCTCCCTCGCAGGAATGGTCTGACAGCCCCAGGCTGGAGAGTGTGTCTCTCCCAAGTGCTCTGTCACCCTGGTAACCATGGAGACCATGACGATCGATTAGATGCCATCTGATCTCAACCTCATAAAAAAAAAGGCAGCAGATGGCAACCAGGCCACTAGACCTGTCTCAAGAGAGACGCAAAGGAAGAGAGAGAAAGGGAAGGAAGGAGGGGAGAAAGGAGACTGGTGGGGGCGGATTGGTGTGGGGAGAAGAAAGCACGAGGCAGCTCTGGGAAATGAACGTTTTAGAAAAAAAAAAAAAAGTAGAAACAGAAACAGAAAGCAAGGAAAGCAGAAGTAAGGGAAAGAGGACATACGTTGAGAAAAAGGAAATTAAACCTGACCGTGCAACCCAAGTCCCTAGTGATGGTGGGAGTGGGGGTGGGGGAAGAACCCGACAGAAAGCAATGAGCACTCTCCTAACTTTCTGCTTGCCTGAGTAGGGCTCAGAATGCTGTGGCACCTGGGCCCCTACGCCTCTCTGGGGGGCACTCACAAGCTCGGGCTCCGGGCTCTAGGCTCTGCTCTCAGTTGGGATTCGATGCATCTGCCCAAGAATGCTGAGGCTGGGCTGTCAGAATGCACACCCCTGAGCAGACGGGGTCTCCCTAGGGCCTGTCAGATGGCACAATGCGATGGGACCTGCCACCCCATTGCCCGCAGTGTTCTGCCTACCTGTAAAGGAGCAAGTGAGGGTGCCTGGGTGGCTCAGTGTGTTAAGCCTCTGCCTTCGGCTCAGGTCATGATCTTAGGTTCTTGGGATTGAGTCCCGCATCAGGCTCTCTGCTCAGCGGGGAGCCTGCTTCCCCACCTCTTTCTGACTGCCTCTCTGCCTACTTGTGATCTCTCTCTCTGTCTAATAAATAAATAAAATCTTAAAAAAAAAATAAAGGAGCAAGTGATGATCAGGTCAGCAGATACCCAAGGTAAACAGAACACTTAAGTCAGTGCTGATAACTCAGGCATCTTGGCCAATGGTCCAAGTAATACGATGGCTAGTATTGAGAATGTGTTGATGATGGTGTGGCCATCACACAAGGTGCTAAGCACCATAGATTATTTTATATAGGTTATTTAATGCAAGAAGATAGCAATGCTATGAGACAGGTGCTGTTATTATCTACATTTTATAGATAGGAACTGGGTTTGGAGAGGTTAATCCACTTTCATTAAGAGCACACCTAGAATGCAGAATGCAAGTAAAAGGTGACTTGTATAGGGAGAGGTTAACAGTTCACTTGTTCTTGCTTTTTTCTTTCCCTTTCTAAATTTTAAACTTTTTGCATATTACAAAACATAAGACATGATCAGTGTAGAAAATGGTTTAAAGTAAAAGAAAGCAAAAAATCCTGTTAGAGATTAGAGTGTGTTTTGTATGCTACAGAGCATTTTCTGTAGGTATATACATTTTCATGGGAATATTGTTATATGCACACACATATAGAGAGAGAGATCTCTATATAGAGAGATATAGATATATATCTACCTCACATACTTTTAACCGAATATAGTATTAAACCTTAAATACCATTTTGTTAACCTGCCCTTTCCCAACAATATATTACGAACATCTTTCCCTATTTTTAACTACTCTATTTCATCTTATTTAATGACTACACAGCATTCTACTGTTTGAAGGTAACATACTTTATTTCGCTACTTCCTTATTAACTGATTTCTAGGTTTTTGCTACTGTAAAAAACACTGTGGTGATCATTCTTCCACGTAAACCTTTTTTTTTATATTCCTCTGATATTTCCTTTTGGATGAAAACACAATTGCTAAATCAAAGGGTTTTCATAAAACTTTTCAGTGGAAGCAGAATATATATACACCACATGAATAAATCTTCGGTATATAGCTAGTCCAATTTTACACACGTGTGTACAACTCTAACCTCTACCTAGGTTCCATGTATTAAGCATTTGCTGATCCCCAGACTGTGTCTGGGGGTCCTTCCTATCAGTAGCTACTCCGAGTCCTTGAACTGCGTATAAATGAATGACAGGGTGCGTACTTCTGTTGTTTCTGGCATCTGATGTCTGTGATAGTTATCCAGGCTGTAGTCTACGGCAGCAATTTACTCTTTATATTGTAGTGCAGTATTTTATTTTTTGGATATATTACAATTTGATTCATTTTGCTGTTGAAAGACATTTTGACCATTAGGAATAAAGTTGCCATGAACGCTTCTGTACTTGCCTTTTGGAGGACACACACACATATTATTTTGAAGCAAACTAGAAGTGGAATGAGTAGGTCACTGGGTAGGCATGCTTAGCTTTGAATGCGGGTAAATATTTTTTAAAGGGTTTTGTTTGTTTCCTTCTACAGTTGACACTTGAACAACACAGGTTTGAACTGCACAGACCCACGTACATACAGATTTTTTGTAGTAGAGTCTGCTGTAAATATATTTTCTCATCCATACAATGTTCTTAATAAAATCTCCTTACTCTAGCTTACTTTATTGTAAGAGCACAGTCGATGATACATAATAACATACAAAGGATGTGTTCATTGACTCCCTGGGTGATAGGTAAGGCTTCCGGTCAATAGTAGGCTACCAGTAGTTAGATTTTGGGGGAGTCCAAAGTTATACATGATTTTCAACTGTGTGGGAAGTGTGGGGCTGGAGCCCTTAACTCTCACATTGTTCTAGGATCAACTGTACTTTTAAATTGGCCTCCAAACAGTTACACTGATTTGAACTCTCCAGCCATCCAGTGTGATGAGAGCATCCCTCCCTCACACCCTATTGACTGCGGCAGGCTTTTCTGTTCTTCTTACTCATTGCCAGTCTGAGTGATTAAATGCTATTGGATTGTTTACATCATGTTTGATAACGAGGTATGTTAAACAGTTCTTGCCATATTACCAGACATTCTTGTTTCTTCTTTCATAAATTGCCCTTACATGTCATTGCCCCATTTGGTATTAGCTTCAGAAGAAGGCAAAAAGGTGAAACATAATCCATATGGTCTGTACAAATTCACTGGCTTTGTCAGAAAATGCGTTGACATTTACGACCAGAACAAATTTACATTCTTTGCATAAGTTGACATCCTCCTCTATAGATTTCAGAAGGAAGCTAACATTTACAGAACAACTCTTATTGAGCACACTGACTTTAGGACAGCCCTATTCATTTAATTTTTTTTTTATAACTTCATTTAATTTTAGTAGTAACATTTAATTTTCACAAAAGCTCTAAAAGGCACTTAATATTCTGCCTATTTTTACAAATGTGGAAATAAAGGCTCACAGTCACGCAACTATGAAAGTGGAGGAACTGGGATTTAAACCCAAGACACTTGAAGTCCAAAGTCAGTTTTCTTTCCATGAGATACCGTTGCTCAGGGCAGTGACTCTCATTTTTATTTTTTCCACTTTAGAAACTCTAAGAGCGTTCCTGAATTCCATCCTCAACACACAGATACTATTCTACCGTATTTGTTGCTTGACTATCTACAACCCCTATGTGATTTTTCATTCTTTTTTTTAAAAACTCTGTACACTGGATTACCACTTCATATGGCAAAGATTTTTGTAATATTTGTTATCTGGAAAGTGTAAATCAATCTTTCCTGTACATGGTTGATCAAATTTATCTTTCATTAATAATTTAGAAAAGTCTGTGAGCTCCTTATCTCATTATTGGTACCACTGCAGAAATGTTCAATCTTATAGTCAATTTGGGGAAACATTTTGTCACATAAGAGTTTCAAGATTTTAGAGCATTTCCAGGATTTGTTCTTTGGTGCCTAATCTTGAATGTTTTGAGTCAGTGGTGCTCATTCTGAAAAATTTGTTGTCAATGTCAATGTCTTCACTGTAGTAGTAAATGAGTTTTGGTATCATGGTCAATATGAAATTCTTGTCAAATCATAAAGAAATTTAAATATTTTTCAAATATGTTCACATAACTCACTCTTCATTAATTGGATCATTAAATAATCTAAGAGCCAATTTATTATTTCTATTAGCAATTTATCTCTTTCTCGTAATGATTTACTACTTTTGGAATCTTCTATTTTTTTGTTACAATTTACATCTAGATGCCAGAATAATTTCTATTAACATCATTAGAAAATTTATGAAAAATGATTTTGTTATATGGTACAAAACCACAAAAGTATATACCCCATCTTCACGTGTATTTCCAATAAAAGAAAACTCCATTTTGACTAGATGTCAATGAAAACTGAACGTCTTGTTTATAACAGATTTTCCACAGACTCACTTCTGGCTCCATTTCAAACATTTCTTTCCTCCACTGGGTCACTGAACACATTTGTACTGTGATACAACATTTAGATCTGCCACTTTATGTGAAGACATCAGCTGTGTTTCCACAGTAGGTTGTGGGAATATTCCTGAAATCCACTCCCACGAGAGGGAAGCTAGAAGTATCGTTACGTAAAAGTGATTGGGAATCACATAAATTTATCCTGCCAGACCAGAACTAACATATTTCCAAGTCTACTTGCCTTAGCTGTCCCCCTTCAAATGCCCACAAGTGACTGATGCCACCTGCTAGGAGAGTAGGTTGGAGTAGAGAGAGACAGAAGTCTGACCTGTCAAGACTAAAAGACCTGACTTTTACAAATTTTGCAAATACATGTGACAAGTGAATGCACTGATAGGGTTCCTTCTAGCCAACTGAGGGGCACTAATGCTCACCTTTCACCAACTGTGTGATAAATCCACCTCTGGAGATTTTCTTCCCTCCTAGAAAAGTCTGCTCTTGGTAAGACTTGATATCGATCATTCGTTTAGTCACAAATGTTTATTTTGCATGTATTGTGGATTAGAACCTTTCTAGTTATAAGGGATAAAGTAATAAACAAGACAAAAATATCTCTGGCCTCACAAAACTTCCTTTCTAGAAGGTGTGAGACAGACTTCCTGGGCCAACTTTTTAGTACTATATTTGTGCTCTCAGGGAAATTTGAATTTGAGGTTCTTTATCTCTGTCTTTACTCCTGAGGTAACATAGCAAACAGCAGATTTGGGGGATGTATTTCAGATGGGGATGGAACACTTTTCTAATTCCATGAAGCCTTTACCCCCCCCCCAATTCCTTAATGCCTTCCATTTTTATTCAGGCACAAAACTGACTTTGGCTCCCACGAATTTAAATGACTTTCCTCCATGCCCTTCCACTGGGAACTGTATTGTTATTGTCAGAGCTTCCAGAACAGTGTCCAGTCTCTTGACCAGGGCGTTTTAAGGGCCATTTTAAATTGTACGCTGGGTTGTATCTGCTTCACGCTCTACAACAGGTCTTAATGCTGAGGTTGAGTTCAGCCCTGGTAGGTAGCTAAGAGTTGCCACTTTACCATCATATTCAAACCATCCTGACTGATGACAGTGCTTTAGGTTCAGCGTTAAACTATTTGGTAGTTTAAACCCTTTGCGTGGAGAAGGCGGCCATCTTATCTTAGTTCTATCGCATTGGGTTTTCCTTCTTTTTATCCAGTAGTGTTACATTCTTTCTTTCCATAGGAAACATGTTTTGTTCTTTCTCACCAGTACTACTTAGAAGTTTTTAGTTTTTAACAACTCGTATTAGTTAGGACCCCTTTCCTGCCTGGCAGTGGGTCTAGATTGCCCTTGACCAGATCAGACCCTCCCCTGGAGCGAGTGGAGGTGGGGAACTGGGTTTGGATCTGCTTCCCTGGAGGCCCATGGGCTCCCTGGCAAAGAGGGTAACACCAGACAGCGCCAGAGCTCGGAGCAGCAGGAGGACAGGAACAGATTGGGCAAAGGGCAACACTGCCCGCCACTTCGGATGTCATTCTAGTGGCCTCCGTGAGATTCTGTTAATTTCTGAGCTTATTCCTCCGGTTTCCGGTTAGTAAGATCAGGCTCAGACATGCCAGGTGATGACTATAAAAGAAGTTCATTATGTTTTTTCGTTGAAGAGAATGACGTAGGATGTAGTACATACATGACTAAAATAAGTATAACTTTTTTTTTTTTTAAAGATTTTATGTATTTGACACAGAAAGGGAGATCACAAGTAGGCAGAGAGGCAGGCAGAGAGAGAGGGAAGTGGGCTCCTTGCTGAGCAGAGAGCCCAATGCAGGGCTCGATCCCAGGACCCTGAGATCATGACCTGAGTCGAAGGGAGAGGCTTAACCCTCTAAGCCATCCAGGTGCCCCAATAACTTATTTTTTTTTTTAGCCAAAGAAGCTGAATTTTAGTGTTTTGAAATAAGTCCACAGGCTTTAACTGCCAAAGTTTCCACGGAGAGGCTGGAGAGATTTCATGGAGTAGTAGACTGACCACATGGAACCAAGCTTCCTTGATCCGCCCCCAATCCCCCCGAGGTACACCTATGAGGTGGTTTGGTTTCACTTGCACTTTGCGGAATCTTGAGCCACTGAGAGGCTTGGTTGGACTCTCTGGTTCTCTACCTTCTGCCTTCAGGGTATTTTCTTTCTTAAGTCAAACCTCACCTGGCTACTGATGTTTCAAGGACAGTGGCTCTTCTCCCTCTCTCTTCTTTGGGGGTGGGACAGAAATGGGCTATACAGGAATCTTTAATTTTATGTAAATGACCTACCTTTCCTTCTTCCCCTGGGGTGTTATAAAAATTAGTGTTCTAAAAACATTTTTACAAAGTGCTCCTTTGAGATGCAAAGAAAAGTGCTATCGCGCAGCAGGTTCTCCGCAAAAGCACTGAAGTGGGAGGAAGTGGAGAGGGGGCGGGGTGGAGAGTCTTACACACACCTCTGGCATTTCTCAGGTATTTGGGAAGTCAAAAAATATATATATCCTTATAAATATTATTTTGGTTTTCACCATCAACCAGTTCACAGACTGGGCCTGTGTTCCCTTTTCCCACTTGACTGGTTGTTGAGTTAAAGAGGGTGCCTCCATGTGGGTCCTGCGTGGTTGGATGGTTAAGCATCTGCCTTCGCCTCAGGTCATGATCCCAGAGTCCTGGGATCAAGCCTCATAAGGGGCTCCCTGCTCAGCGGGAAGCCTGCTTCTCCCTTTCCCACTTCCCCTGTTTGTGAGTTCCCTCTCTTGCTGTGTCTCTGTCAAATGAATAAATAAAATCTTAAAAAAAAAAAAAAAAAAAGAGAGCGTCTCGATAGGCAAGGTTAGCACAACAGAGTGGTGTTTGTGGAAACTGACAAAGTGATAAACTAGGTTTGTATTTATTATTACCAAGGACACTTTTAATGTCCTTTTGATGTGCTAATAGTCCTTCCTAAGGAAAATTATGCCAACTAACTATTAATTAAGTCAAGAGCAGCAGTCCCTACTGAACTACAATATGCAGATTTGCTGATCCGGATGGACTTGAGCCAGGCAGTGGACTTCCGGCTGCGCAGGGGCTCTCAGGGGCCAGCTCTCTTGCATTTGTACCCTTCCAGAAAGGGCTAAGGGAACTTCATGTCCATTGGCCTCCCTGGGCTCTCAGAGTTGCCTCCGTTGGTGGCTCCGCACACAGTGCTCCAGCTCACCAGGGAAGATCAACTATAGACCCAAATGAATCTGGGGACTCAGGAGGGAACTATGCAATCTTCCAGACATGCTTTGAATTCCTAAATTGTCACTGGAGTTCCTGTATGGCTTACAGCTCTTAATGGAAGGGGAAGAATTATCACATTAAAACCCAAAAACCAAAAAGACAAGGTGAGGTCTTATAACCTGAATCCTGGCTGTCTGAGCATGTTTTACCTGCCGGCTACTCGTGATCCTAGGAGCTACCATCTGTAAATATGGTGTGACCATTGCTAGGACTATTACTGGGCTATTGATGTACATTCTGGCCCAGGATGGGCCTGACGACACGTGTGCAGAGGGTGGGCACACACAGAGGGCAGCCATGTTATGTCTTGGTTCCAGATGTGCTCCAGTTGCGTCCCCAGCCCCAACCAGCCCTCGCCCTCCTGGACGCTTGGTTGCACGGGCAGTGTCCATCAGCTGGCTGTGCGCTCTGCTGGGTGGGGGACTTTCAGTAGCACAGCTGCAGACAGACGTCATGATACATGTGGGGTTTTTCCCTCTCGCCCAAAGTTTATTCCCTCCCTCCCCAGAAGAATCCCCGTTTGCCAAGCTTTTAATTTTTAGGTCAGTCTTTTTCTTCTCTAAAACCTCACTGAGTGTTGCATTTCTATTTCACAATGTTCACTTCCCATGGAGACCCTCATGACTTCCAAGTCTTGAGCTGGGCACCTGTGTCAAGTTCTATACCCCTGTCTCTGCTCCATCTTCATCCAGCCACAGAAGGAGATGAGTAAAAGCTCTTCCCTCTTCCAAGAGTATGAACGTAAAAAGGCCATGGAGGCTGCCCCTCCCCCCACCTCCAGCCAGCAGCTCCCTTGTTAAGGGAATGGGAAGACCCTGAGGCCACTACTGGAGATGGATTCCTTTGGCCTAATTAAGGTGTTTCCTCTAGTTAAAATGAATCTTTCTAGGAGGGGTCACTTCAGCATAAATAAGTCACCTGGGCCTTCTAAGGAGGCTTCTGAAGAAGCAAAGGATGTCAGGAGATTAGAGTGTAAGTTCCAGAGTGGGAATGGTAGGGCCATGCAGTGGGGCCATGGTGGGGAAAAGGTCGAGGGAGGTGGATGGCACAGGCAGGAAGAATATGTTCTCAACTGATAAATCTCCTTTGACTTCTGCTGTTGCTGAGGGCTGGTCCTCCCTAGGTCCATCCTTCTGGATGAAGCAGGGCCCTGAGACTACAGGTGAAGGGCTTGCTGGCCTTGGGCCCTAATCCACTTTAAGACAACTGGCCTCAGTAGGATTCCTGGATTCTGCAAAATCATCAGCTAACCAAATGGAAAAAACAAACAAACAAACAAACAAACAAACAAAATCCCCCCAAAACCTGGGCTTTCTGGTTTGAGGCATTTATTTGATTTCCATTCCCTTTGTTAAACTGACTAGTTATTCAAGGAACTGACCAAGTGTGTCACTGAGCAGCCTGACTGCTTTGCAGATCGGTTCTTTCGTTCTTGTGTAACAACAGCTGCAAAAAAAACCAGTCTCTTTTAGTGTACAAGCAAGACCTCTGGGATTATGGCCTTATACCTAAGAATGCAGATGCTGGGGTCATCAAGGCCTGGGGTTAATTTTTTGGGAGCCCCTCATTGTCAGCTGTGGATCCACTCCATGCTCTAAACTTTTCATCTGCAAATGGGGGGACAATAGTAACACTAACCTTGTAGGTATATATATATATATAGATTGTATTTATTTGAGAGAGAGAGAGACAGCATGAGCCGGGAGAAGCAGGGAGGAGAAAGACAAACAGTCTCCATACCAAGTACGTGGGGCTCCCCCCAGGACTCAATCCTGCAAACCCCGAGATCCTGACCTCAGCCAAAATCAAGAGTTGGATGCTTAACAGACTGAGCCACCCAGGTGCCCCAGTTTGTAGAGTTAAGGAAGAATGATCCTGCACATGAAGGGCTTCCTCAATGCCTAGCAAATACTAAACATCCAATAGGTGCCTGTTGCTCTTTTTAACATTAGGGTAAGGCCAGCAGGCCTGCTGCTTACTAACTAGTATCTTGACAACCAGGAAGACTTACGGCATCTTCCCAACAAGTCTAATTTATATCCAAGTAGTGTCCAGCGAGGAAGACACAACTGTTTGTAGAAGTGGGGGCAGAAGAAAAAAGGCCCCTTTCTCCAGTGTCCTCTAAACCATCATTGCCATGTAGGAAGCAGCACCCACACTGCGTGTAGCCTTCTGGGGGAAGGAGCAAGGACTGGGAAACTGGTGAACTCTGAGCTGGATCGATTCCCAGTTCACTGCTCTCAGGAACATGATTTGTGTCCACACTACACGTATAGGTGTATGGCCCTGGCGCTTGTACATTTATACACACACACACACACACACACACACTCATTTCAGGTTGGAACACCACTGCATTGAATGCATTTTTTTCCCTGTCTCCCTTCTTATCTCTTACATCCTTTGCAGTCCATTCGGGCATAATTATTATTGCTTTACTGGCTCGGTTCTGCAGCTCTCTAGAGTGGAGCAGATGTCGACAGCTCTGAAAGATCCCATGCTATTACACCGCAGAACAAATGAGGATGTCAGAAAAGGCTCTTCAGTCTAACAAGAAAACAGAGGAAAGAGACAAAAAGAATAAAGCCTTTGGAGACCAGCAGACTCGCTCTGATTAGATCTTATGCTAACATGATGCCCACTCCGCGTTCTAACAGTGATTTAATATGTTTAAACGATACCGGGGAAATATGTCTTGGGGAAAAAAAGAGAAAGGAGAATTTCTTCCCTGGCAGGCATGATTAAGATGGTGTGGGCTCCCCAGGAACACACAACCGCAGCGGGAGCCTGTGGAGGGCAGGCCCAAGCATATTTGCCTACAGTTCCGGATGGGGTCTCCTTAACGCTGGGGAGCTGCCCTCCCAGCACGCAGGAGCTGGCGAGCTGCTCGGAGGGATGGCTGGCTGGTGCAGGACAGGGTGGTAGCCTCACTGCCAGGCCACTGTGTCTTCTCTTGATATGGGAGACCATACTTTAGAAACATTACATCTAGGGGGCCATCTTCATTTTCCCCAGAACAAAGGTAGCAAATACTCTAGATTTTTGGAAGCGCGGGAAAGGGAAGGCTCTGATCAGACTGAGGGACCGCAGTCCATGTGTTTTAGAGACAGTGTATCGGGTAGTTTACTCACTGAATGCCTCCTTCAGTTCCTTGCTCTGAACCTAGTCACTCATTTCCTATCTGTAATTCTAACGATTAATGGGATAGTTCTTTCACTAGACCGCTGCAGAACAGAGAGAATTTAGGAGGGCCAACTCTGGGATAGCAGAGATGGAGGGAGAGGCTGTTAGGTACAGATAAAATCCGACGGTATTGGAAAGTGCTCTCTGATGATCTGGCAGTAAATGAGAAGACACACAAAGAGCACAACGAAGTAGTGCACACTTCATGTGTTTGTTTCCTTATTTGTTCTTAAATCCTTCCACAGTGGCTCCAAGGCAGGGGCCTGGCAGCTTCTGTTATGTGAATAAAGAGTAGCACATACTTAAAACATCCCCAGAGAACAAACGTTTAAAAAAATAAAGCAACTCCCCAGAGGGGAACAAGGTATTAGTGTTCATTGTTGAAATGCAGTAAGGTGAAAACCCCGGGATGCTTCTCTGGGCCTGAAGATGGCTGGGCTCTCTGGTCCAGATGTTAGGACCTATCTAGAAGCACAGAAGCCCTCCGTGGGAGAACTCAGAGGTCACCTGGTCCAGGGTTTGTCCTGACAAGTGACTAGTTGGCCTGTGCTGGATGTCCCCGAATGACATTCCCCTATGAGGTGGGACCAGTCCATTGTCAGAGTGCTCAAGTTATTAGAAAGTTCATGCTTGCCTGGATCTAAATATGCCTCTGTATCTTCCCCTGCTTGGCCATGGCTCTGCCCTCCAGGACCCTGGGAAGGAACAATCTAACCTGTTATACATACCAAGGCAGGGATTCTAACACCTGCTGCCTTCTCCCCTGCATCCCTCCCACGGTGACCCGGCCCCAGTCCTTTCTCATTCTTATGGCTCTGATTCCAGGTCTGCTTAGAGATGTCACTTTTAGAAGATGAGCTAATCTACAAAGCCTAGCACAGTTCTCTAGGGACAAACTAAAGGGCCCAAAGACAGCATGGAGCTCCTGGTTTAGCCCAAGTGGAGTCAGAGTACTGCTTTCACAGCCTGGTTCTTGTATGTGATTTTGGACGAGTTACTCAATCTCCCTGAGCTTCAGTTTCCTTATCTGTAAAATGGATTAACAGTAGCCCCTGAAAGGCCAGTGAGCCTAGATGAGGGAATCCATAGAAAGATGTTTGCCAGATAGCAAACACTCTGCAAATGTGAGCCATCCTTTTGGAGGAAGAAAGGTTACTGCCTCCATTATCTTCGACCCACCATCCTGTTACAATCTAAGTTTACGGTGCACTAGTCTTTCATTCTGAGCCAATAAACAACTGAAACATCTCTATCATGTTCCCATAGGCTACCATCAAAGCACATCTGCTGCTTATTCCATCTTATTTGCTTGTTTATTTTAACCAAGTGCAGGACTTTACATTTATCCCCATTAAATATAATCTTATTAGATCTGGTCCGTTGTTTCAGTCTGTCAAATCTTTTTTGCATCCCAATTCTGCCATCCAACATATTAGCTCGCTCTTCCAGCTTTGTGTCACCCACAAATTTTATCACCAGGCCATCAATGTCTTCATCCAAGTCATTAATAAAAATAGTTAACAAGGCAAGACGGAGGCCAGAAACCTGTGGTGGGAAAGATCCATTCTCCAGATCGTCATCAGTCTATTAATTAGTACTCTACATTCAATCAGGTACTCATCTACCTGACCTGGCTACCTTCAGCTCCTGCCCAGAGGTGCATCTTGTCTTCAAGGACAGGGACTTTATCTGCCAAACCTACTGCTGCAGCCCCAATGCACTCTGTTTGCACAAAAACCAAACGCCAAAAACCAGTCTAGCAACTCTCGGAAATGTGCTAAGTCTGGGAAGACACACGGACTCTCCTCGCCTCTCACCTGGAGACCATGTCCATTTCATCTGAACAAAGCTCATCTAAACTGCCTGTCCTTTTTTTTTTTTTTTTTTAAGGATCACAGGGGCAGGCACCTGGGTGGCTCAGTTGGTTAAGCGTCCAACTCTTGATTTTGGCTGAGGTCATGATCTCAGGGTCATGAGATTGAGTCTCACGTTGGGGTTCTGTGCTTGGTGTGGAGCCTGCTTAAGACTCTCTCTCTCCTTCTCCCCCTGTCCCTCTCCCCACTCATGTTCACGTGCATTCTCTCACTCTCTCTCTCCCTAAAAATAAAATAAAATAAAATAAATCACAATTTTCCTGTGGCTGGGCTTCTAGCACCTTTCCTCAAAGCCTCAGCCCCTCTGCTTTGAGGGTCCTCCTAGAGTTTAACTTACCTGGCCAGGCCCTGGGACCCCAAGGGGGCCTTTAGAACCTTCTTTCTTGCCTAGGCTTCCATGTTTTGTCACCAACATCTGTGGAAACCTTACTCTTGAACTTGAAGTTACTTACCCGGAAAGGGAATATGGAAATAGAAGTGCTAAACGGGTCTGTTTCGTCATTTGTTCCCATACCGTGCCAATAACAATATTGATCAAGCAGTGGGCTTGTTTTTGTCCTTTGCCAAACATTAACTAAAAACTTTTCTTTGTTTGAAGAGTCTGGGTGTCTCTTAGCAGCCCTGGGAGCGGTATCAACAAAAAGCTAGATGGCTCCCTGCAAGCCAGTTTGCAATGGCAGTAGCTTACTAAGGGGTGGGGGTGGGGGGTCTCTCCTAGTACCTGGGTTCCTGACTGTACCCTGCCTCCATCTCCCACCCTCAGATTCTGGTCCAAAACCTCCACTACCACTGCAAAGAAAGTGTTTAAGATCTTAGAATTCTATTAAATGTCAACACACACCATATATGTGGCCTGGGGCCAGTCTGTAAGAGAGAGGAACAATAGTAATTACCTCGCATGATGGCTGTGAAGATCACATGATATAATGGCTTTAAAAGTGCCATGTACAGTGCCTGGGGCATGTGGGGTTGAATAGTGGTAGTCCACTCTTACTTTCTGGTCTCTGCCTTGCTCTTGTCCCTATTTGGCTCTACTCTTGTCACCAGTCCCTTGTCTACCCCTCTCAGCCTATGCTAGGTCTGTCTCAAATCTTAGTTTTCTACTTGCCCTTCATAGACTACTCACCTCCCCCAACCCTATGCCGGCGTTTGACAGTACCCCATTTATGCTGGAAATCCCTCGCTGACTCTACTTTTGGAAATACACACCATGTCTGTATGCAAAATCCTATCCCCTACCTGGACAGCCAAGATCCCCATTTATGACAAGTCCCAGGGAGTAAGAAGTAACAGCCCCTCAGAACTTTTTCACAAATCTCATTAAGGTCACAGTGTTTGGGGTCAAATCTTGGCTTCTTCGTTTTTTAACCATTTGACCTGGGGCAAGTCAGTGTCCTGTCTCAGTCTCCTCATCTGTAAGGTGGGTATCAGAAGATAGGGTTGTTGGGAGCATCTGCCATTCAGCATCATGCCTATTATAAAGTAAATGCTCAATAAAGGTTGGCATCATTATCAGTCTCATCAGCACCAGCTTTTCATATTTTACATTTCTTGCTAGTATCCATTTTCTTAACAGAGTCAATTTTTTTTACAAATTTATTTGTTTTAAAGAGAAAGTGTGTATGTGGAGTGGGGAGGGCATTAACAGATTCTTGTAATTCTATTTGCTCTTGGTTATGTATCACTCTCTTCTTTTATGTCCACTTAATTTCTTTTGTTTTTTTTTTTAAGTTTTATTTTTATTTATTTATTTATTTATTAAAAAGATTTTATTTATTTATTTGACAGACAGAGATCACAAGCAGGCAGAGAGAGGAAGGGAAGCAGGCTCCCTGCCGAGCAGAGAGCCCAATGCGGGGCTTGATCCCAGAACCCTGGGATCATGACCTGAGCCGAAGGCAGAGGCTTTAGCCCACTGAGCCACCCAGGCACCCTATGTCCACTTAATTTCTGAGCTTAACAGCAAGTTCTCTAGAAACCACATGCATCATTCTAGATTATGCCTTCCCTTCTATGAGAAAAAAGTATCTAAACTATCAACTGCAAAGTATAATGAAAATAATTACTGTATTACTGTATTTTGAGATCAATTTCCACCATATTCAGATTTCTAGAATTCATACCCATCTTTCTGTCTTCCTAAGTTCTTTTAAAAACACATGGAGCCATGTGTTTACACATTGTACTGTGAGTTACTTGACGGTAAATCCATGTTTTGTTCATAACTCCACTCTCTCATCTTCGACATTATTAATTCTTACTATTATTGAATTTCTGTTTGGTGGCAAGCATTGCCATGTAAAAACACTAAAATGGAACTCCTGCTTTCAAGAAACTAAGTTAAGTAGGGAGAGAATTCTGTTTCAGGTTAGCGTGTAAAGGACTGCAACAAATCTTCATACCCGTAGTAACACCAAGAAAAATTTGGATAACATAAAAATCATAAAGAATATATTTTCTGGCCATATGGGAATTTACTTATAAACCAGTAACAAAAAGAGATCTCAAAAATGTTAGAATATTTTGATATTAATATTCTTCTAAAGAAAAGAATCTCAAGGAAAATTAGATAATATTTTTAACTGAAAGATAATAAAAGCACATAAAATCTAAATTTCTGGGCTGCAACTAAGGTAATGCCAAGAGTAAAATTCAGAATTTTAAGTGCTTCTACTAGAAAACAGAAAAAGGTCTAGCAGACAGCATCTTCTCTGCTGTCCTGCGCACCACCCCTTTGCAATATATTCAGTAAACTTCTAGTTCCTTTAAAAAAGAAAATAAATAAGGTCTAAGATCAGTGATCTAAGCTTCTACCTTAAGAAGCTAATAAAGTAAATAGAAGAAAGAATAATAATAAAGTCCATGAAATAGAAAACAAATGATGGAGAAAATAAACAGCCTTCCCCTAAAAAAAGGATTTTTTGAGATCAATAATATGGATAAATTCCTAGTTAAACCGAACAAGGAAAAAAATAAAGAGAACATGCAAATGATGAATATGAAGAATGAAATGAAAGATATTCCCTCAAATCATAAAGATCTTAAAAAAATAATAAGGGGATATTATGGATAACTTTATGTCAACAATTTGACAATGTGGATGAAATGAAGAGTCCCTTGAAAAGTACAATTTTTCAAAGCAGACATAAGAAGAAATAAATGTCTTGAAATATGTTAATTTTTTTTTTTTTCCCCACAAAGAACACTCCTGGCCTACTGCCTTCTGCTCAGTTCATGATCCCAGGGTCCTGCTCGGCGGGGAGCCTGCTTCCTCCTCTCTCTCTGCCTTTCTCTCTTGTGCTCTGTCTGTCAAATAAATAAATAAATAAATAAATAAATAAATAAAATCTTTAAAAGAAAAAAAAAGAAAGAAAGAAACAAAGGAGGTGGGACTACCTCTTGACCCTTTCTATTCCTAATACCAAACTCTGACAAATGCACTATAAGAAAATTACAACTGCTATTCCTCATGAACAGAGATGCAAAATTCCTCAGCAAAACATTAGCCCATCAAACCCATCAATACAGAAAAGGGGTAACATATCATGGCCAAATGAGATTTATTCACAAATAAATGCAAAGTTAGTTAAAGTGAGAAAATGATGTAACCCGTCCCACTAAAAAAAATAAAGGAGAGAAATCCCACGAACATTTCAGCAGATCCAGGAAAAGAACTTGACAAACTTCAGCAAAATTTCATGATAAAACCTCTAGGCAAACTAGGAATAGAAAAGAACTTCCTGAATGTGATAAAAGACATCTATAAAAACCTATACCTAACACCCTAGTGGATGATAAAATAGGGAGCCCTTTCCCTCTAAGGTCAGAAACAAGGTAGGGATATCTACTCTCACTATTATTAGACAACACTGTGTATGACTTCTTTCCATTAGAATCTAATTCCATTAGAATCTGCAAATATTTCAGAAAAGGGATTTATATCCTTAATAACTAAAGAACAGAAAAAAGAAAAGTCATGAAGACTTGGAAAGACAAAGTTTAAATAAGATAAAATTATCTTTATTTACAAAGACATGATTTTGCATAAATTCAAAGGAATCTACTCCCAAAACTTACTGAATCTAATAATTTAGCAAGGTTTAAAAAAATATTCAGCAAAGTTTAAGGATACAAGGTCAATATAGAAAATGTAATTATATTTCTATGTATTATCAATAAACAATTGGAAAAGAAACTTAAAAGTCAAAGGCATTTACAATAGAATCAATATCATGAAATACAAATCACTTTTTAAAAAGAAGTTTAAGACTTCTACACTTAAAACTAGAAAATATTATTGAGAGAAATTAAGACAGACTAATAAATGGGGAGGGATAGACCATACTCAAGGGATAGTATAACCAATATTGTAAAAACGGTGCTTCTCACAAAACTGATCTAGAGATTAAATGGAATTCTTGTCAAATACCCAGGAAGGTTTTTGTAGAAATTGATGAGTTGATAAAAATAAAATAGTTGGAGGATTTACACAACCTGATTTTAAGTATCACTGTAAAGCTTTATGGTATTTTTAAAAGACTATTTTGTTTTTTTATGTTTCCATGTAAATGTTAGTATTAACTTGTCAATTTCTGAGACAGTAAGTTATTGGTGTAAAGACAGACAAATAGATCAATGGGGCAGAAAAAAACCCCACAATTACGATCTAATGATCTTTGCCAGAGGTGCCGAGGCAAATCAATGG
Source organism: Mustela putorius furo (assembly GCF_011764305.1). NCBI lineage: Eukaryota > Metazoa > Chordata > Mammalia > Carnivora > Mustelidae > Mustela > Mustela putorius. The sequence goes on from NW_025421424.1 coordinate 5,900,225, forward strand.
GGCAGGGACAAGCTCTTCAACAAATGGTGCTGATCTTCTCAGTAGTGAAAGAGACATATTATGGATACTTGAAACAACATAAATGAGCCTCAGAAATAGTGTGTAGTAGACTGAAAGAAGCCAGATGTAGAGGAATACTTCAAAGTTAATATGAATTCCCCAAACATGCAAAACTAGTCTGTGGGGCTAGAAATCAGAATAGTGGTTGCCTCTCGATGGAGGCGGTGAGAACTAGAAAGAGGCACAAAGGAATTTTCTAGAGTAAAGGCAATGTTTCATGGCTTATTTGGGGTGTTAGTTAAATGAGTTTTTACATTTATCAAAATTCACTGAACTGTATACATTTAAGGTCTATGCACTTTTCTGTTGTTATACCTCCATAACCAAATACTTTTAAAAAACCCTGGAAACAGGAAAAGGGGGAAGAAAACACATGAAGAAAAATTACTTCCTGTTGTAAGTGTAATGCTAAAGACAAGCACAGAATTTTAGGGGAGGATATGGGAGGTGCACAAACTGCTTGATTGTGGGCAAGCCTTCCAGCTGAGATCTACAAGAGAATTACACTTCTCTACCCTCCCTGGCATCCTTGTCAACATGCTCTAAGAGATTCTCACTTTCCAGTAGCTGACTGAGGTCTTACACGAGGAAACAATTTGGGGTCCGCCCTGACTTTTGACTACTTGAACCTCGGACAGTTCATTGTGGTCTAGGGAAAGCCCAAAATGGGGGAAGGGGAAAAGGAGGAACAATCTAGAATCCACTCAGTAACTGTCAAATACCTGTCTTTCCTCTTTTCCTTTCCCGGTGCTTACCCAACAATTCATTTGCATCCTCAACACCCCCAGTAGAATCCCTCTAGCACCAAATCTTCCTATTGCTCCTCCTTCCCTGCCTTTTTTCATCCAATTTAACGTCAAGATTCAATCTATGCAAATCTGTTGAAAAATCTGGTTATTTGCAAACAAAGAGAAAATTTATTGCCTCACATAGCATATATCAAAATAAATCCAGATGGATAGAAGGGGATTTTAAATGGAACTGAAATATGAAAATATTGAAATGAATATTTGTCAGAGTTCTGGATGGGAAAGGATTTCCTGTACAGATAACTAAGAGGGGGAGTCGGAACAAAACAGTAGATTCCTTAATGAAAATACAAAACTTAAGTGCATCAAAAAGTCATTACAATTTTTAAAAGCCTTACAGCACTCTGGCAGAAAGCATTTGCTGCAAATATTTCAGAAAAAGGATTTATATCCTTAATAACTAAAGAAGGGAAGAAAGCGCTGTCATTACAATAAAAAATTTTAAAAAGTAGGAAAAGGACAATATAAATGATTGACTTAGAAAAACAAAGGTTCACCTCAGGAGTACCCAAACAAATAAAATAACCTTGAGATACCATTTTTAAATCAATTGACATAACAAAGTGTTTGAAAAATGACAACACTCAAAATCTCCTAAGATCAGCACTTTTTCCCCCCACTGTGGAGGGAGTATAAATTAGTGCAGTCTTTCTGGAAAGCAGTTAGGCAGTCTTGTATCAAAAATCTTAAAAATGGTCTTCTCCCTTAAGAATTCCACATGTATGAATCTATCCTAAACAATCAGAAGGGCAAACACATTTTATAAACAAAGATTTTAACTAATAGGAAAACTACCTAAATAAGTAAGGATGTGTAATTGCCTGAATAAACTGTTGTAGAGCAAAATAATGGAATATTTTGTAGGCTTTTAAAAGTCAGTTTTAAAGTATTTTAAAACATTTAAAAAATACTATAGGGATTACCACCACCATCACCCCCCCCACACACACACACACAGAAAAGGCAAGATTTTGCACAGCAAAGGAAACCACCAACAAAATGAAAGGGCAACCAACCTACTGGATGGAAGCAGACATTCTTGAATGACATATCCAATAAAGGGTTAATTTCCAAAATGTATAAAGAACTTACATAATTCAACACCCAAACAACAAATCCAATTAAAAATGGGCAGAGGAGGGGTACCTGAGTGGCTCAGTGGGTTAAGCCTCTGCTTTCGGCCCAGGTCATGATCTCAGAGTCCTGGGATCGAGTCCCGCATAGGGCTCTTTGCTCAGCGGGGAGCCTGCTTCCCCCCAACCTCTGCCTACTTGTGATCTCTGCCTGTCAAATAAATAAATAAAGTCTTTTAAAAAAATGGGTAGAGGATTTAAATAGACATTTCCCAAAGAAATACAGATGGCCAACAGACACATAAAAAGACGTTCGAAGACTTTCAACATTACTGATCATCAGGGAAATGCAAATCAAAGCCACAGTGAGATACTCCTTATGCCTAGCAGAATGGCTAGAAGCAACAAGGCAAGAAATAACAAGTGCTGGTTAGGATGTGGAGGAAAAGGACTCTTGTGCACTGAAGGTAAGAATATAAATTGGTGCAGCTACTGTGGAAAACAGTATGGAGTCTCCTCAAAAAATTAAGAATAGAAATACCTATGACACAGTGATTTCACTATTGGGTATTTATACAAAGATAACTAAAACGCTAAGTCAAAAAGATATGTGCGCTTCAATGTTTCCTGCAGCATTATTTACAATAGCCAAGATTTGGAAACAACCCAAGTATCAACCAATAGATGAACAAATAAAGAAAATGTGGTATACACACACCATGGAATATTAGTTAGCCATAAAAAAGAAAGAGATCTTGCCATTTGGGACAACATGGATGGGCGTAGAGGGTATTATGCTAAATGAAAGAAGTCAGAGAAAGACAAATGTTAGATCCTTTTACTTATACATGGGATCTAAGAAACAAAACAAGTAAACAAAAAGCAGAAAAAGACTCAATAAATATGGAGAACAAATTGATAGTTCCCAGAGGGAAAGGGATGGGAGGCATGGGCAAAATGGGTGAAGGGAAGTGGGAGATACATGTTTCCAGCCACGGAACGAATAAATCACCAGGATGAAAGGTACAGGTTGGAGGATGTAGTCAATGGTATTATAATAATGTTGTATGGTGACACATGGTAGCTAATTTGTGGCAAGCATAGCATAATGTATAAAATTGTCAAATCACTGTGTTGTATACCTGACACTGATGCAGCATTGTGTGTCTACTATACTTCAATAAAAGAATACAAAATAAATAAAAATTATAAAAATAAAAAAATTTGGAAACCTCAAAGATGCCCCAAATATGTTAATTAGAAAGGATATAAAAGTTTATACATCATGATTTCACTATGTAATAAAACAAAATACACACATTGAAAAATACTGGAAGAAAATACACATATTTATCGAATCCTGCCTCAAGAGCATGCTAGAGTTTCAGGTTGAGGACTCTAGCCCACCTCAGAAACTGATTTTACACTGGCATGGTTATGCAGAAGGAAGTCTGGTTCTTACTATGGGGTATGGGCCGTCCAACGATGGAGGAAAGGGGAGCCCTTCGCTCACGTATTCAAAGCACTTAGGATCACTCCAGGACAAGAAGTACTCTTCCAGATTTCCCCCCCAGGGTCATAGGGTCCTAATAGCATTCCTATAGGATTCTCTCCTTTCAATATACAGTGAAAAGAGCTCTGGCTTGGAGAAGAGCCAGACTGAATTCCGCCTCTTCAGCAGGAATGTGAATTTAAACTTAGGAAGAGAAGGTGAAAGCCAGTGCTTCTCTGGACTGTGATATCAGGGCTATTTGCCCTGCTCAGTGCTTCTCTGCCTTCTTAGGAAATTAAACCCCTTCTAGAGCAAATCATCTGAAAAGGCACTGACGAGGCTGTGTCTTTCTCTGGCAGCTTTGGGAAGTAGAACCTAAAGAGGACCGTCTGTAGAGAGGTCAAGAGAACCCTAGTCTCCATGGGGCAAGCTGGAGCTCCTATTTCTCAATTGCACGGTGACCCTGGACCAGTCACTTTCTCTGGGTTTTGCTTTCTTCATTATAAAGTGGGCATGGTGGCATCTCCCCAGCCTACTTCCCGAGGCACTGTGAAATTGTTTTGTTATGCATATCCAAGGACTGATGATATATCTACTATATGTTGGCTTATGACGATATGAGGATTTAAGTCTTTTTTTTTTTTTTTTAAAGATTTTATTTATTTGACAGACAGAGATCACAAGTAGGCAGAGAGGCAGGCAGAGAGACAGAGCGGGAAGCAGGCTCCCTGCTGAGCCGAGAGCCCGATGCAGGGCTCCATCCCATGACTCTGGGATCATGACCTGAGCCGAAGGCAGAGGCTTTAACCCACTGAGCCACCCAGGTGCCCCAAGGATTTAAGTCTTACATGATTGTGTATATCCTCTGCTGTGTCGTTTTGGGGTATAGAGCAGATCAGGTTCACAAGTGAAAGCATTTCCCTGCTCATCAAAAACCAGGCTGAGTGGGGTGCACCACAGTTAACACACGGCACAATTTACCGCTGAGTACCTGGTGTGGTGTGTGGTGTGGTGCTTGATGTAAATGGTATCTTCTTTTCCATTGCATTTTCTAGTCTATGATTGTTATTGTCTGTGAATGCAGTTGACTTCTGTATTAGAAACAATATTCTGGTAAATTGAACAAAATATCTACAACATCTCCATGAGAAATAAGGTAGACCTCAATAAATGGAGAGACAGAACATGCCTCTGGGTTGGAAGTCTCAACAACGGAGATGTCTTTTCTCACAAAATGAGCCAAGAGATTCAAGGCAATTCTATTTAAAACTTCAACATTATTTCATAGAGATTGAAAAACTGATTTAAAAAATAATAACTTTTAAAGATTACAGGATTTGGTTTTGGAAGAATAAAGGAATCATGATTAGCCACGATGTTTCAAAGAATAAGGAAGAGAGACAGAGGACCAGAGACTGAGTTTTTAAGAAGCTGTATTAAGATTCTGTGTTTCTAGTGGAGACAGACTAACACAATAGAGACCTCAGAAACAGATCCTTGAGAGGGACAAATAAAACAAGACGAAATCAGAGAGGGAGAAAAACCATAAAAGACTCTTAATCATAGGAAACAAACGGAAGGTTGCTGGAGGGGAGTTGGTGGAGGATGGGGTAACAGGGTGATGGACATTAAGGAGGGCCTGTGATGTAATGGGCACTGGGTGCTCATTAAGACTGATATAAGACTGATAAGACTGATAAATATAAGACTGATGAATCACTGAACTTTACCTCTGAAACTAATAATACATTATGTTAATTAGTTGAATTTCAATTAAAAAAAAAAAAACCCAGACCATTCCATATATAGAACTTTGATATTTGGAAGACCTGGCATGAAAGGTCAGCAGGGAAAAAAGACCATGTAATAAATTAACCTGAGGGGGGAAAAGAGGACTCCCACATTGTGGGGGAAAAAAGTGAAATTGGTTCTAAGTTTGTACCATACACAAAAATAGCTCTTATAATTCAAGGACTTAAGTGGTCAAAGCAATAACTTTCTTTTCTTTTTAGGAGAAAATTTAGGGAATATATTTCTAATCTTAGGATAGGGAGAAAGTTTTAAACAGAAATTTTAACTATGAAATTAAAAACTGTAAGTTTTATTAAAATTAAGAATTTCTGCTCATCAACAGACACCTTAATGAATGTGAAACACAACTCACAAAATTCAAATGGGAAGACATATTTTCGACACATGTAACCAGCAATGGATTTTTCAGATAATTATCAGGGGCACATAAAGAGCTCCTTTAGTTCAGTCAGAAAGCACCCCACCCCATCTTCCCAAAATGGCAAAGACATAAACAGGCAGTTTACAGAAAAGGAAATAACATCGAAAGTTGTTCAGCTTGCGGGAAATGCCAATCACACCCACAAGGATATTTTATATCCACTTAAGTAGCAAAAATTAAGAATTCCAACATACTAAATATGGGAGAAGCTATGAATTCAGGGGTTCTTCTTTACTTTACTGGTAGGAGTGTAAATGTGTACAAACTCTTCAGAGAGCAGTTTGGCATTATCTTAAATGTTAGCTGGGCACCTACCCCATGACCCGGAAATTTCTAGACATATATGCAAATTACTGAACACATAAAGGATGTTTATAGCAGATTCTTCAAAACCGAATCTGGAAATCTGGAAACAACCAAAATATGCAATTATTTGAATATACTGCAATATATTTACCCATTCTCTCGGTATATTCATATAATTGAACACTATACAACAGTGGAAGCAGTAAATTTCAGTTATATGCAAGAGCGTGAACACTGTGTTTGGCCAGGTCCTCTGAGGAAAGACGCCAAGGCAGGATTAACTGTGGAAAGATTTTCTCAGGAGAAATGCTTGTGGGAGAAAATGGGAGGAAGGCTGGGAAAACCACAGCTTGAGATGCAAGTCTGACCCCAAGGGAAGGAGGAGGGAAGGCGGGCAGGATGGAAGGGATGTAGACTGTGCGAGGTCTACAGACGATTTGGCAAGGTCACCTAGGTGTCTTTGAGCAAGTGTCAGCTGTCAGAGGAGCCCAGGGTCCCCCAGGACGGGGGCTGCTTCAGGGTCTAAGCCACACTCAGTTACCAGCTGGGAGCAACGTCCCAGGAAGCAGCGGGAGGCGTGGTCTTGGTGCAGCTCAGCAGTGTTCACAAGAGAGTGCCGAAGAGGGCCCTTGGTCAAGTACACTCTCATTGTCATGGTCACCACGGATACCTTAGCAATAGAAGATTGAGTGAGAAATAAAACCAAGACGACTGCACTCAAGAGAATATCCTTTAATATAAAGATATTGTATTTAACAATACAAAAATAAAAATGCCAAAACAAAACTACATGTTAAAAACAGCAGGGGAATGACATACATCGGAATCAGGATAGTGGGAGGAGCTGCAGAAGGACAGGGAACAAGAGGAGAATAGAAGCCATTGCAACTAACACCCACAGTTCTGTTCCCACATTAGTACAGGGCTATGTGCATTTTACTTCTTAAAAAAAAAAATGAATCAGTTTCATATATTTGAAAACATGCGGAGGGGGTTTGGGAGAAGGGGGTGGGATTATGGACATTGGGGAGGGTATGTGCTTTGGTGAGTGCTGTGAAGTGTGTAAACCTGGTGATTCACAGACCTGTACCCCTGGGGATAAAAATATATGTTTATAAAAAATAAAAAAATTATAAAAAAAAACAAACAGGGTCATGTATGGATCAAGAATGAGTTTCATGAGAAAGGAATTATCATTGATCTTAATCTGTGACTCTGAGTCCAAAAACAGTGCCTCATTTCTCTCCTATGCTCTGATATGTTTATTTCTAATTGTTAGTGACTGACTATTGATGAATGAGACATTGCTATATACCACAGATTAAATTATAGGTTAGGATCTCCCCAATATGGTCATCTGGAATTCAGATGTCTCGATTTAGGATATCTTAAATGGTGTGTTCAAAGTCCAGGTGCTCAAACAGGAGCAGAGAAAATAATAAAAAGGTAATAGTATTGCTGTACATGGGCTTTCTCCAAGGATTGGTTGGTGATCTCCTTCTCAGACAAACTTGGGCCTGGAGTTCAAAATTTTAGGAGTATAGACCTAGCCTCTGGGTCAGGTCCAAGGGAACAGGGAGACAGCAGAAGATAGAGGCCACAGGGTTATCAAGAGGCACTATGGTACAATGGTTAGATCATGAACTTTGAAGTCAAACTCCCTAGGTTTGAATCCCAGCTGTATCACATTCTCCATTTATCACCTAATCTCTTTGGGCCTTGATTTCCACATTTCTAGAATGGGGATAAAAGTAATTTCTCTGTAGCATACTTATAGAAATTAAATGACTCGTTATACCTAAGTTGCTTAAAACAGAGCCTGGGAAATAATGTAAGTCAGAATGGGCTACGTTATAGTATAGTAACTGGAAACTCCCAAATACTAGTGTCTTAACAAAAAAGTTGTATTCTCCATGCATAGAAGGCCAAGTAACACAAGGCAAGCAATTCCATGGATAAGTTCTGGAATGGAATATCTCTGAGCCCTTGCACAGAGATCCATAACTCCAGGGGAGAACACTTAGGATACCATATAACGGCTTTCTTTACTCAACACCAAGAAATGCCCATTGAGCCCCATGTGGTTTCTGCTGCTCAGGTTTTGTTCTGTGTCTCCTCATTGCAAGATCTAGGTAGATAGAGCTTCCACTACTAGAACTGTCAATTGTGGGGCACCTGAGTGGCTCAGGGCTCAGTGGGTAAAGCCTCTGCCTTCAGCTCAGGTTATGATCCCAGGGTCCTTGGAGGTAGCCCTGCAACGGGTTCTCTGCTCAGCAGGGAGCCCGCTTCCCCCTCTTCTCTGCCTGCCTCTCTGCCTACTTGTGATCTCTGCCTGTCAAATAAATAAATAAAATCTAAAAAAAAAAAAAAAAAAAAAAAAAAAAAGACCCGTCAATTGCTTTGGCAAGGGAAAGAGATATGATAGAATGTGCAGTGGTCTTAAGTTTCTTCTCAGATAGGCACACATTTCACTGGCTGTACCAGGTGGGCAAGGAATTGTGAGCCTACCACATTCCTGCAGGAAGGAGAAGCAGAATACTTGTGAACAACCCAACTGACTATGCCCTATCTGGTGTTATTTAAGGGTTAGTTATTATAATTCTGGAAGATTTGCAGAGCAGCCAAAAGACACGAATAGGACACCCAGAAAGAGCCAGAAAGGCAATTCAGTCTATGTGCATGTCCTTCTTCTAATGGTCTACCGTGTCTCTAAGGGACCGTGTCTTTTTAATGTTCATATCACTAATACCTAGAAGCACCTGGTCAGTCTCTGATAAATAACTGAGACATTCTCTAGGGACCAACTGACCAAAGAATGAAGAGGGACTTCTAGGGAATGCTCCTAAAGTGACTTTTCCAGATCACTAGCTGAGGCCTCCACGTGGGTTTTCTAGGACCCCTCCGCTGTATACTTTCTGATATCAGAGTCCTGGAAGAAAGGGTCCCGGGTAACAATGTCTGCTATGTGGGTCAATTGCTCCATGCTCTTTGCTGCCAATAAATATTAACAAAGCCAAGTGAGAAATCTGTTATGGCATAAAAAAAAGTGTGTCTGAAGGAGACAGAAGAATACATTTCTTAGGATCAACAAGAAAATCTGCAAGATCATCAATGGCATATACATGACACGGGGCTCCAGTCTACTTCATTGTGAGACCTGTGGCCATTCTGAGTAGAGTTACTGGACTGCTTTAAAGCCTACGAGGTTCTTCATGGACTTTGAATTCCTCACTCAGGAACCAACAGATACCATTGGTTCACATTCAGCAAACACTGCATACATGATGATGACTATTAACATGGTCCCTGTTTTCATGGAACTCTCAGACCAGTGCAGGGGAAGAGGAGAGGACTGCCATTAAACAAACACATAAAGAAGTCTATTATTAAAACTGATATATGTACTTTGAAGGAAGAGGTCACCATTCTATGAAAACGTGTCATAATAGGACCTGATCTGAAGAGGGAAAGTGAAAAGGGGGAGGGGCCTGGAAGGCTTTCAGAGCTGCCTTTCTGGAAATAATGTTGGAGCTGATATCTAAAGAACAACAAGGGATTGAACAAATCAAGTTTGGGGGTTAGAAGTGGTTTTAGGCAAAGAGAAATATAGTGGCAAAGGGTTTGGAGTAGAAGGGTTTAAGTTTTTAAAATTAAAAAAAAAAAAATAGTTTGACCAGAGTATGGAGGTAGAAGGTGAGAGTGGTAGAACACAAAGCTGCCATGCTGTAGGTTATATTAAGAACCTGGTCTTTATCTCAACTGTAACAAAAAGCCTTGGACAAAAGGCTCTTTGTGTGACTCTCTGGATGGGGAGCCAGAGAAGTAGAGCTTACATGAAAAAGCAGCAGTGACCTTCAGTAACTTAACTCTGGAGTTAGGGTTCCCTGCTGTATCCTGCTAATGCGAAGGAGCAACAGCAGAGACCACGATTTGCTAGAGGGAGTTCCCCTGAACACAAATCCTTCAAGGCCACGCTTTCAAAAAGTACTGTGTTCAGATAAATTTTCAAAGTAGTTGTATACTATCCAGCACCTTTGGACAGTTATAAAACAAAGTAAACATATACAAGGTCAAGTCCTACCAGAAAGATCAACATTGCTTAGCCCAATATTTCTAAAACCTATATGACCGTGGAGGCGTCGTATTTTCAAATAAATCATACTTCCAACCTGTGGGGTTAATACTCAATAAAATACTCGTTCAGGCTGTTATGGATGATCTGGTTCATACTTGATCATAAATAGCAGATTAAGAAATAGATAGCCACCCCCCCTTATCTATGAGGCATGTGTTAAAGACCCTTAGTGGGTGCCTGAAACAGTGCAGAGTACCAAACTCTGTTTGTATTATGCCTTTTCCTACACATACATATCTAGGATAAAAGCCATAATTTAGGTACATTGAGAGATTAATAATAGCTAATGAAATAGAACAATTATACTGTAATTCAAAGTATATGAATGTGATTTTCATCAATCTCTTTCAAAATATCTTTTTTTAAAAAAGATTTTATTTATTCCTTTGACAGAGACAGATCAGAAGTAGGCAGAGAGGAAGGCAGAGAGAGGAGGAAGCAGGCTCCCTGCCAAGCAGAGAGTCCAATGCGGGACTCGATCCCAGGACTCTGAGATCACGACCCGAGCCGAAGGCAGAGGCCTTAACCCACTGAGCCACCCAGGCGCCCCTCAAAATATCTTTTGGTATTGTACTCATCCTTCTTCCTGTGATGATGTGAGATGAAGAGAGGTGAAGGATGTAGGCATTGTGACATAACACTAGGCTACTATTGACCTTCTGACAATATATTAGAAGGAGGATCATCTGTTTCTACACCACAGCTGACCATGGGTAACAAACCATGGAAGGCAAACCACAAATAAGGGATAGCTACTGTAAAAAGGAAACCTTTTCTCAAACATGAGTTTTTAAAACATGTATGGTAACAAGTAGCTAGCCAGAAAAACTGTAACTGTCTCCAGAACACTAATGTGTCGAAACCCCACAGTTCAGAACCACTGGGCGGGAGGCCAAGAAGAAGCATGCTGTCTGGCCAAGTAATGGCTTAGCAATCCCCAGGAACCTATTGATGCCTCTATTGATTCCAGACTGTTCTCTGACAGGTGTGTCAGGAGATCTCAACCAAAGTGTTATACAAAGTTCTACAAAGTGGAAAGCTTGGAGAGCATGGTCTTTGACAGTCAGCCTCATGGCAGTCTTGATCCAGGAGTTGTGGGTGCGATTGCACAAGACTGCTTAGACTAAACCCCCTTTTGTCATTACCAAAACTGAGGAAAACTAAGTCAAGATTCCTCACAGAAGAAAGGCCAAAGCTTGTAGTTTCAAGAAGAGAGAATTGGGCGCCTGGGTGGCTCAGTGGGTTAAGCCGCTGCCTTCGGCTCAGGTCATGATCTCGGGGTCCTGGGATCGAGTCCCGCATCGGGCTCTCTGCTCAGCAGGGAGCCTGCTTCTCTCTCTCTCTCTGCCTGCCTCTCTGTCTACTTGTTATCTCTGTCAAATAAACAAATAAAAAAAATCTTAAAAAAAAAAAAAGAGAGAATTAAAGATCGCACTGTGGACGCAGGATGGTGGATACAGAGAGTAGAGGGAAAACCTTGCAGCTCTTGGGGTGGATGTCAACCGGAGGAAAGGAGCAGAGTGTGTCCTGGCCTAGAGGGAGGAGGAGGTGGTAACACCAGGCTTATCAAGGGTTGGGCATTGGAAAGTGAAGGCTGGAGAAGAACTTAGAGACGCCGGAGTCCCAATAGCTTGTTTTATGGATGGAGCTCTGTGTTACTACATACATTTTTGGAGGTACACTACCAGAGAGCATTTGAGCCCAAGGTAAAGTGTCATGTGTGTGCATTTAATTCCAGGCCACTCAGCCATGTGGGAAGGGTGGTGGCAATGCTGGCAGTGTATATTAATCATTTAAATAAAAGCCAATGTTCATCTCTCTGGAGCCTCAATTGATTATAAAGATATTTTTTACTTCTTAAGAGACAAGAAGGCTAACATTTTTAGGTATACATGAATCTGGGAACTTTGTAGAACTTTGCATAACACTTTAGTTGAGATCTCCTGACACACCTGTCAGAGAACAGTCTGGAATCAATAGAGGCATCAATAGGTTCCTGGGGGTTGCTAAGCCATTACTTGGCCAGACAGGCAGTTCCAAAAATAAGACAGGGTTTTTTCCTTTTTCCCCATTCATTCATAAAATTTTATATTCACTTTTTTGGCTCCAAACAAGATCAAATAAGTACATTCAACCTCACCTCTCCTATTAACTGCAGCTAAGAACCTAGGCAAAATCATACATAACTTAACTACCAGAAGGCTCGGACAGGTGGATGAGAACAGGCACAGTGGGTAAGGATCACTGGCCTCAAGAAGATGAGCTGGTAGTGATTTCTGAGTTTTTTTTTTTTTGGGGGGGGGGTCCTCTTTTTGCCTGTTACATACCCTGACCCAGATATTAAAACAGCCCAAAACCTGGAACTGCCAGTGAGTCCAAGTGGGGGAAAAAAGCCCCAAGGAAAGCCAAAGAATCTGGAAAGGGAAGACACGGTGGGACCAATCCCTTTTGACTTTACCTGTCCTTCTTTAAGCAAACAGCAGCAAACACTGGTTACCCTTCCACTCACACACACTTCGCCCTAGTAGCTGAAATGCTCTCTAAGGGGCAGAGTCTGCTGACCCTACCCATGCTATACCAGCCTAGTCCCAGCAAAGAGGCAGACTGCCTTCTTACCACCACAGCTGACCCCATGGCCAAGCTAAAGCCCCAGATTTCCAACCAGAACACTACTAAGGGGACACCCTGGGAACCAGAGGCTGCAGGGTAGGATTAGAAATCATGAGGAAGGAGCCGGAGAAATCGCTCCTTTACCACAGCATGCAATGTTGCTGGCTCACATGTGAGCTGAGCATGTGGAAAATGGCTAGAATCAGCACCACGAAGACTCCGAAGGCAGAGCTATATGGTAGACCACTGCCCAGGTTTCAGACTGGCGGTTGAGTGGTATACAGTCAGGGCGGATCAGAAGAGCACTGTCAACGCTTTTAAATCTAAATGGACATAGGAATCACAGATCATAGAAAGCAGACCATGTTGTGCAGTCTGAACCTAACCAGGTTACCTGCCTGGTTTAAAAAAAAAAAAAAAAGTTCAAACTTTCTTGATTTAAAAAGGACTTGGAGTTTCATGACTTAATATTCAAAATATCCAAGCTGCAGCCCCAAATCAATCCACATACAGAAGATCAGGGAGACCCAAGTCACTCTCAAGGGAAAGGCAGTCAACAAAGCCAACCAACCCTGAGAAGACTTAAATATTAGAATTGATAGAAAAAGATCCTAAAGTAGTTATTATAAATATGCTTCAAGAAGGTATACATTTTGTATATGAATGGAAAGATAGAAGTCTGCGATAAAAACAAAAGCTATCAAAAGGAACAAAATGGAGGTTTTAGAATTAGAAGATTCACTGGAAAGACTCAATGGCAGACTGGAAAAGAACTCTGCCTTATGACATAGACAAAGCTTAACTCAAAATGGATTACAGAGCAAATATAACATAATTTTAATTTTTAAATAAATTAGCTAAATTAGAATTAAATATAAAATTAACTTGAACTCATGTAAGAAAAACTGGAAGAAGCTTTTGACTTTGGGCTAGACAGAGTTCTTAGAAGCAAGGATCATCCATACAGAAAACATGATCGAAATTGACTTCATTAGAATAAAGATGACTTTACTCTGCAAAGGACGTTGCTAACATCCTATGAAAAGATAGCTCATAAGCAGGAAGAAAATATATGTGATCATCTGTAAGACAAAGGGATCTATATCCAGAATACATAAAGAACTCAAGATTCAATGAACAGAAACAAAGACCTTATTTAAAAATAGACAAAACATTGACATATAGTTCACCAAAGAAGATATATAGGCAGCAAATAAGCTGCTTAAGACTAATAAGATTAATAACATGGATCAAAATTCAATGTAATTTATTAGTGATGTGCTGATTAAAGAACCATTCTAAGTGTCAGTAAGCACGCAAATCAGCAGGAACTTTCATACGCTGCTGGGGGTAATACAAGATGGTACAGTCACTCTGAAAGACTGGGAGGTTCTTATCAAGTTAAATGTGTATTCACCATATGACGAAGCAATCCCACTTCCAGGCATTTATCCTAGAGCAATGAAAACTTAGGTTCACACAAAAACCTGCACACAAATATTTCTATCAGCAGTACTCATAATCACCAAAAAACTAGAGACAACCAAATCGTTTCAGTGGGTGATGGAACGAACAAACTGTAATCCATTCTCATAACGGAACACCACTCAGTAATAAAAATGAACTATGTACCGAAATGCATTCTGCTAAGTCTCAGTATCAAAAGGTAACATATTCTAGGACTCTATTTATAGGGCATTCTGGAAAACAGTGTTGGAACAGAGAACGGATGAGTGGTTTACAGGGATTATAAGTGGGGAGAGGGTCTAAAAAGAGGTGGCAGGAGGGAACTCTTTGGGCTAGTCCACTCGTTCTATACCCTGGCTGTAAAGCTGGTAATAAGACTCTGTGCCTGTGTAAAAATTTACACACTGTACCCCAAAATGTGAACTCTACTCTGTGATTTTTAAAACTAAAGAAAACTTCATGGAGTGCCTATGGTACACAATAATCTTTACCAAGAAAAGGATGATTTGATCTTTTGAAAGGGAATTTAAGCTGCATAATGCAAAAATGTAACTTCGGAGATTTCCGGGCATCTGATTTTCATCCCCAAATTGCCTTCAATGCTCATCAATTTAAACTGTTCTAGGATTTTTCTGAGTCTGCTGGCCTACTGTGGACTTGTGATATTAAAGAAGAATCATAAGTAGGTCTTAGGACTTAGATAGAGAAGTGGTGTTTGATTGGAAAACTTAAGAATTTCTTTCACTCGTGGTTGGTGCTGACAAGTAACTCGAAACCATGGAGCAGATGCTATACCAGGAACAGCTGGGGTCCAAGCACCATCTCGCCCAGAGCAATAGAGGCAGAGTTTCAGCTAATCCTGTGGCTGCTTAACCCTCCCTGCACGTGGTTCCAGCTGGCCTTTTATTTGGGGTGCGAATGGGAATTTACATTCAAATATGTTCTGTAAATATAAAAAAAGTTCTGCATGTCTGAGATGACCCAAAGGGGAAACATGGGTGGTGCTGACCGGCTATAAGGGAATACGACAACGGATGTAAAAACCTGAGTAATAACTTCATTATTGAATGTCATGCTCTGATACACATTTCTGTCTCTTAAAGGTGCCCAGACTCCAAGGACAGAACCCTTTGAAGCAACGGAGTTTACTACACGGAAATCCAGGGGGTTCTACATTATAAACAGAGCAAGTCTGGCTTTCACTTAAAGTGAGACCAACTTACTAAGGAAAATTAGCTTGGAAGGTACAGGTGTGCTCCCCAAACAACGTGCAAACAGCCCCTCCCTCCCACAATTAGACGAAGCAAAATCCCAGCTGACCAAGGAGATGAACACTGCTGTGATTATTTTCATTTCAAAAAGGATCCACTTAAAATATTTACTCTGGTAGATCCTTCAAGTGTGGACCACCTCTGGGGCATTTGGGTTTTTCATCAATCATTAAGCACCGGGCTGAGGGCTGGCAGCGGTGGGGAGTTCCGAGGCCTTCGCAACTGAAGATCAACAGAACCGAAGGTGCGCGGTCCCTAGAGTGGCGCTGTGAGTCAGTGGGAGGGGCGGGGTTCCTCCTAGAGTGGGTGGCAGGGTGCCACAAAAATCCGGAAACGTCCTGTCACCTCTGCCCATCTGTCCTCTCTCCACTCAAAGGGCCCATGACTGGAGGTGACAGGTCTTGGTGAAGCTCAACGCATTCTGCCTCTGGGCCTCACTTGCTCATTATAGAAGGCTGCAATTTCATTTCAGATCAGCAGTGTAAAACCTGTTGTCATATTTTATGTGATGATGTTAACTCTGCTATGAAATTATACCCTGAGAATACCCCAGAGCCGGCTCAGTACATATAAATAGCCATTTATCAGATGCAACCCATAATCTTCCCGCTGCTGTGACCCATTCTGTAATTTTCCCTCAGCTGACAAGCTACAAATGAAGAGTGTACTTAGATTTCAGTTATGAGGTTTAAAATATGGATGTGGATATAAAAAGCTAAGCCCTTCAAGAAGAAACCAGGGAATTTTCCCATTAAATTCTGAGGGCCTTCATCCATCTGCTTTATAATCATACAAGAATCCCATGATCCCTTCGCTGACCTACGACACAATCTCTCTCCCACTGATTCTGTCACCTCTCCCTCACAACTGGCTCACTACCCACACCCGTGCCCATTCCCTCACACCCACCAGCGTGCACGCTTTCTTCATACATGCTCCCAGAACGTCTCTGTAAGCTGAGAACCTCAGAGTCTTTGTGGACATATTGATTTAAGTTTTAACCACAGAGTGGGTTTTTTCCACAAAATCAGCACTCATGTAATATCAGTGGGTGCCAACCACGACATACGAGATACCTCACACATTTGCCCCCATTTTATACATGAAGAAACAGAGGTTCAGAACAAACTATGCCTAAGGTGACACCGGACCCAGAGTTAACACCGGACCCAGAATCCGAACCCGGGTAGCAGACCCTGTAGTCATAGAAATGTTCTCTTACAGTCCTGAAGGCCAGAAGTCTGAAATCAAGATGTCAGCAGGTCACACTCCTTCCCGGCTTTCTAGGGAAAAGCACAGTCCTTGTCTTTTCAGCTCTTGGTGGCTGTCTATGTTCCTTGACTTCTGACCCCTTGTCTCTGCTCTGTCTTTACCTTCCCTCTGTGTGTCTCCCAAAACTCCCTCTGCCTTGCTCTTACAAGGTTACACGTGATTGCACTTCAGGCCATGTGGCCAGACCAGGATAAGCTCCTTAACTTAATCAAGAGCCATAACTTCAGCACATCTTTTGCCATTTCGAGTGACATTCACAGGTTCCAGGAATTTTATGTGGGTATGTTGGGGTGGGGGTGTGGACGAATTCTTTGCTGAACACAGACTCCAAAGCTGTCAAAGTCTCCATTCTGTGGTCCCTATCACTAATGCATGAGAAATCCTTGAGCTGGAGGTAAGGGTTGTGTCACCTACCAGTCCAATTATCTCCTTGGCCAGATCCAGTTACCTGAAATTTCCAGGGACCTGAAATTCACAAACTCCTTTGGATGCCAACATTAAGACATCATGAACAGGACAAGGTATCTGGGAAGCCTAAGTGAGGAAGCATTGCTAGTCACGATCACCTTAATGGAGATCAGTT
Source organism: Mustela putorius furo (assembly GCF_011764305.1). NCBI lineage: Eukaryota > Metazoa > Chordata > Mammalia > Carnivora > Mustelidae > Mustela > Mustela putorius. The sequence goes on from NW_025421424.1 coordinate 5,917,536, forward strand.
TATCAGATTAACCCTAGTCACTCATGGCCTTGCAGAAATGAGACACCAGTCAGGTCAGATATGAGACACCAGTCAGGTCAGATATGAGACACCGGTCAGTTCAAATCTGATGACCTAATCTGACGGATACCTGATGGATACTAACACTTTCTTCAGGTACATTATGTTGACAAGAACAATGGCCTTTGAGACTTTTAAAAATTTTTTATTTTTGAGGCCTTCTCTGTTGGACACCAGAAAACATCCAGATAAAAAAGCTGCAGGATTTAATGAATTGTGTGTAAGTTTTATCTATGGAACAACTTTCATATGCTTGGTTACTCACAGAAGTTAGCTATCTGGCTGCCTCCTTTTAGGTTTAAATTGTTTGTCAAATTGGCATTTCTTGATCCATTTGTTTGTTTTTCCTATGTCCCCACACTGGGAACTTTCCAAAATATTCTGTTTTACCTCCTGAAAAAGACCTTTTTGTAACCTTTTTAAAAATGCTTTTTTTTTCCCAAAGAATTTTATGTCGACATTAAAGAACACCTTTGAAAGGATAAAAAAACACGGCCCATAATCCTACCAACCTAGCAAACAAGACTTTTCATGAGGAGAACGTTCTAACCTTATTGAACATTGCTGGGCTCCTCTAGGAACAGCTTGAGACTGTATGTAAAAGAGAAACAGGAAAATATTTGCTTTTCAGTTGTGAGGCATAGAATTATTTCGAGAACTGATTAAAGCACTTAGGTACCCTGGCAACAGTCTTATGAATAAATAGGTCTTCATCACACCCTGGCACCAGAAAATGCTAACAGATGTGATCAAATAAGTGGCCAATCACCTGATAAAATCCCCAGTACTATAAATTTTCATTGTGATTCATTGGAACTTTGTACTAGAACTGCACCATAGAAATCAGATGGAGTCCCTGGGAAAGTTTGGATCTTCCAGGGCAAAATGCTCTGTTGGTGTCTCGCCAACACCCACGTCACCCCTGTGAGCCCAAGGAATGTACTCTTACCTTTAGGATTATGAGGAAAGTGCACCTGCGTGGCTCAATCGGTTAAGTGGCTGCCTTTGGCTCAGGTCATGATCAGGTTTCTAGGTCGGAGTCCCGCATTGGGCTCCTTGCTCAGCAGGACGTCTCCCTCTCCCTAGGCTGCTCCCCATGCTTGTGCTCTCTCTGTCAAACAAATAAATAAAATCTTAAAAAAAAAAAAACGATTATCAGAAAATAAAAGAGAAACATTTTTCCCCCTTGAGGGAGAACTAACAGGAGGCTCTCTGGGGAGCCTTGAGGGGCACCGAGGGACAACTCTGGACTGGTGGCACTGGGCTTTCTAAGACTGCTTCCATGTAGTGCAGAGTGGCCTTCTTTTCCTTCTTGTCCGGAAGAATGAGTACACATTATTAGCTGTTTTGCTAAAGTCACAATAAAATGGGAAGAATAGAGGCACTGGTGTTAGCCTGCCTTTTGTGAGCTCGAGCTCTGTCACAAATTAGCTGTGTGACCTCTAGAAAATTAGTTGACCCCTGTGCCTTTGTTTCTTCATCTGGAGAATGGGGATAATGGTAGCACTTGCAGCATGGGATTTTGTGAGGCCTGAATGAGGGACGTGTTTGGAGCCTGGCCCTTAGTCTGTGCTCAGCAAACATCAGTGGTGGTTAGTCTAACCTTTCCTTGGAAAATCAGGTTGAGTCCAGGGATTTTTACCCCTTTATTCCACCCAGACTCACAAACTGTCTGCTAACTAAGCCAGCCTGGAATTTTGCCAGGGATCAGCCTTAAGCCCACTGGATTTTGGTTTCTGAAAAATGGACCCCGCTTTTAGGAGTGAGCACATTCGTCCTTCTTAAGCCTCAGGTTTTGTGTAAGGGCCCCAGAGGTGAACCTGCGTCTCTTTGATTCAGCCTGAAGATTTGAGTCCATTTGAAGGAAGTAAGGTAGGGGTGCCTGGGTGGCTCAGTAAGTTAAATGTCTGCCTTCTGCTGACGTCATGAGACCCTGCATGAAGCCCTGGGTTGAGGCCCATGTCGAGCCCCACTTGGAGCCCTGCATTGAGCAACCAGACCTTCACTGCGTGGGGCTCCGCACTCAGTGGGGAGTCTGCTTCTCCCTTGCTCTCTGTCTCTCTCCCTGCCTGTGCTCTCTCTCAAATAAATAAATAAATAAAATCTTAAAAAAAAAAAATGAAGTAAGGTAGACTCTTCCTTTTTATTCAACCCGTTAAGTGTTTAAATCCTATCCTAGCCAGTACCACGCTATCCATTATCATTTGAAGATCATTTTCCTTGAGAGTAAAGATTAAAGAAACATATGAAATGAATTGTTCTGCCTTCTTTGTGCTGTTGTTAACACCAAAACAGCCATGGACATAGGCTTCCGTGTTCTTCTTCCAACTCCAAAGATAACCAAAATGACTTCTTAAGTATTAATAAGCTCCCAAACCTCCCCTATGTCTGTCCTTTAGGTACAGACAAGACAGCCCATTCTTCATGTTTACCTCTGGCTGGGTCATCTTCATTCTTTTAGAGATCTAAACTTACCACGGAGGCCCCTCTGCGGCCATGCTGACCTGTTCCCTTGGGTGCCGCTCGCCCATCCTGTCCATAATAATGTAGGACGGAGAATTAGAATGAAAGCCTCCTTTCCTGTTTTGAATTCAGCCTATGGGATTACAGCTGTTTTTAAGTCAAACTTTTTGAATTCTGTTTTCTTAAAATCCAGGGTATATGTCAGAACTTCAACAAACATTTTCTTTCTGCACTACCATGTCAAGTCCCCTGGTTGTGAGACTGCTGTCAATTCTACTTCTTTCCTTCCAGTCTGGCAGTTTGGGTCAGGAAACAGCAGAGAGTAACTGTTTCTTTCATTGCATCTTCCACCTTCTGAAGGATTCGCTTGCAAGGGAAACAAGAATTATTAGATGTTGTAGTTTGGGTTTTTGTTTTTGTTTTGTTTTGTTTTGGAGGAAGACAGAATGAGACTTTAAATATTTTGAGCAAACTTTTCACTGGATTATAGCATAGGAACAGAAAACACCTTCAATCCTAAATGCAGAGCTCAATAAATTTTCACAAATTGAACACACCCCTATAGTCACCTAGCATGAAACCTATCAGCTCTGCTGAAACTTCTCTCTTCCTCATAAATTAGTTTTAATGGAGTTATAATCTGTGCTGGAAGAGGGTAATTACCCTAACAGGAGCTAACACTTGTCGAGAACTTGAACTATGTGTCAAACACTGTGCTAAACAATTTATATGCCTCGCCTCTTTTCATCCTCAACAGCAGCTCTACGAGGTGGGTCTTACGATTTCCCCCATCTTAAACGAAACCAAGGCTTGGAGAGGCAAGATCACTAGCCAGAGCTGGGGTTCAAATCCAGGTCTAGCTAATTCTAGAGACTGCATTTTTGCCCCTGCAGGAGCTACTCCATTTCCAGTTCTACCCAGCCAGCCAGGCACTATGGACATTGGGGCCAGATAATTTGGTCCCAGAAGGTGTTCTGGACATTACAGCATGTTTATAAGCATCCCTGGCCTCAATCCACAAGATGCCAGAAGCACAATTTCCTCTGCTTCAGTGATAATCAAAAATGTCCCCACACATTGCTAGCTGTTCTCTGGAGAGGACAAGTGCCCCCAGCTGAGAACCATTGCTGTAGACGACCCCATTCTTCCATGCATCCCTTCTCCTCACCGATTTGCAATCTACCATGAGTCTCTCTGAAATACATTCATGTCAATCCAGGTGTGCGCCTTCCTGGTAAGTAGTGCGATTCTAAACCCCCGGGACCCGTCAGTTTCCTTGGAACTACTCATTTACTTCCTGGGTTGCATTTAAGAATCTGAATTGAGGACTGCTTCATTTTATTACGCAAACTCATTCTTTGCCCCCACAGTCTTCTGAAGCCCCAAATACCACTGCTCCAGTTAAGACTGTCATGGCAGGCTGTGTCTCTTCCCTTTGACCTTTTGGTAGAAACTCAGTGAGCACTTCTTCTTATACACTCCCCTTTCCAACTTCACACCCATCAGTCTCCATATATCTAACTATCTGTCAGAGTCACAGAAGGAGAAGCTGGCATACCCAAAAAGGGCAAAGTGAGAAGCAGTTAGTAGATGTTACTTAGGAAGGAGAGAGCAAAATTTGGGGAAACTGAGGCAACATACTGCAGCACCCTCAGTGTGGTAACCGTAGAGAGGCAATTCCACTTCTAGGACTGAAGAGGCAAGAGGAAGACATGGTAATTTGAACCTGGGGACAGCCCCTCTAGGGTGGCTCTCATTGGCTCCAGCCCAGCAAGGGCATGGGGGCCCAGTGAAGCAGACTGTAGGTCAGACTCCCAGACACAGAGCAGCAGGGAGAGGACAGCGAGTGGATCTGTACGGGCGGGTGGAAGAGGTACAGCCCAGTATCTTTACAGGTTGATCTGAGTACACCTCTCTGCGCCCTTCCCTAGATTTCCTTTTGAAGTCCTCTTTATCAGACACAGGGCTTCTTGCCAAACGTGTAATCCTGGTTTTGAAAGATGCCTTCTCCTTCTTGCCAGGGGCTCATCATTCTGGCATCACCAGCTGTGGTTTAGAAAACCAAATCCTGGGTTTTGATCCCACCTATTTCGCCAGCTGTTCATTTCTCCTCTCCTCCCTTCTCTGCCAGAAGGACAAACTTCGAGCGGAAGAAGAAAGGAGAAAGCCTGATTCACCTTGTGAGACCAGGGTGGGTTTCTCTATCAGCTTCAGGAAGCAGTAATTCACCTTCGAGTCGTTTCTTTGCCTGATGTCCAGATCAGGATTTCTCAGACCCGTCAGTGTCTGGGTGTTCTGTCGATGAATCTCGAGGACACATAATGCTGCTTTCCCCTTGGATCTGGACGCATCCTGAGCAGGACGGTCTTCAGGGCTGGGGGAAAGAGAGCTCCAAGAGGGAAAGTTTCTGTTTTTTTCTCTTTTTCCTCCAAACCATACACCTGCTAGAATACCCTTCTGCCCTCTTAGAAATTTCCCAATTTTACTGTCTGCTGGGTTATTTCCGCCACCCAGTCAAGGAGCCCTTTGTTCTCTCCACTTAGGCTTTCTTCAAGCCCTTCTGCCTTCCACAGGGAGATCAGTGGCATTTAGAGCACATCTGAGAGGGGGAGACAGAGAGGGGCAGAGACAGACAGACAGACAGACTCCAGAATACTCCCTTTCATGTTCCTACCACCTGACAGTGAGTTGAAAAAAGAACCTTCTGTAGTTCTTTCTATAAATTTTTTTTCCTATTTGCTTTTGAGTTCCTGGTCTCTCAGGGATTCTTGGTAGCAGTGCCACTGAGCTGACAGGGTGGTTTTCCTCCCCCCTCACCTAGACTCTGATAATCTATAAGGTATTGGCAATTAGCAGTCAATTGCACTAGCTATGAATCAAGTCCAGTTCCTTGCCATGAACACGGTGAGGCAGTAGTGCAGTTCTTCACCCACACAGACCACGATGGCAATGACTCACGCATACCTCCCCACCTCTTGCCATGCTGGCTGTTTTGCTTCTGGGCTCCACAGTGTAACCACAGACTGTATCATCCTGTGTTAAGGCTCTCCCCCTCAGTCTAATGGTAAGCTTAGCGAGAGCTTTTTCTTTTTCTTTTTTTAAGATTTTACTTATTTGAGAGAGCGAAAACGCATATGCTTATGAGTCGGGGGTGGGTAGGGGAATACGAGGGAGAAGCAGACCCCCACTGAGCAGGGAGTCTGACCCGGCGTCGATCCCAGGACCCTGGGACCATCACCAGAGCTGAAGGCAGATGCTTAATGGACTGAACCACCCAGGAGTCCTTGGATTTTTATTTTAATTAAGGTAGCCTAGCAGTTTAAAACAGTGTTTACAATAGTTAGACTTAAAAACAACTACATACACAAACACAAATAAAATTGATGAATTATGACAATCGTTAACATGTGACTTAAAAAAAAGTTCAAAGTGCTTTCAACATTTTCTTAACGTTGATAGCATTATTAATGTTGATAGCCTTACATATGTAAGGCAAGTATTAGTTTTCATATTACAGTTGAGACAACTCAGACAGACATTTGATTTATTCTTAACTTTTGATTTCATCAGTCTTATGTTTATTATCAGGTTAGGTTAACATCTTTAAATTCTGTCAATATCAATGTTAATGTCCTGATTTGGACAACTATACTATGGTTATGTCCTTGTTCTTAGGAAATGCACACTGAAGTGTTTAGGAATAAAGGAACACAATCTGCTCCTCAACCTCAAATGGCTAAAAAAGGAAAGATTAGGTGCGCCTGGGTGGCTCAGTTGATTAAGTGTCCAACTCCTGATTTTGGCTCAGGTAATGATCTCAGCCCTTTGTCAGGCTCTGCACTCGGTGCAGAGTCAGCTTGAAGATTCTCTCTCTCCCTCTGTTCCTCCCCCTGCTTGTGCTCTCTCTCTCTTTAAAATAAATAAATCTTTAAAAAGGGAAAGAATATGCGAATGCATGTATCGATATTTATATACATGTACCCATCTAGATCTGGACCCATCTATTAGTCTACCTATTTATATCCATCTAGAGAGTGCTAACAAAGTGTCATTGGTTACTTTTAGAAGTAGATAAGACCCTACTCTACTATTAACCCTAACTGAAAACTGGGAGATGAAAAGAAATAATTTAAAAATTCTACTAGACATGTATTAATGGTGAAAATGTCATTTGCTGAATACTTTCTTTAGAAGATGCATTCGCTGGAGGTGCCTAGGTGGCTAAGTGGGTTAGACCTCTGCCTTCGGCTCAGGTCATGATCTTGGGGTCCTGGGATCCAACACCGCATCACATTGGGCTGTCTGCTCAGTGGGGAGCCTGCTTCCTTCTCTCTCTGCCTACTTGTGATCTCTGTCTGTCAAATAAATAAATACAAATCTTAAAAAAAAAAAAAAAGAAGGTGCACTCCCCAAATATTTGATCATGTATCACAATCAGTAAAAAAAATTGCTGGACATACTCCCCCAGTGAATGTTTGTTGGTTTATTTATAAATTACATATAGTACTAATGTACTGATAGGGAATGCATGAAGAATAAATATTTTTTTAAAATATGGTTTTTATTAATTATATGAAAATCCCTTTTAATATCACTAAGATGAATATTAACAAATGATACACAGAGCCATGTTACTGAATATGCTTAATTTTTTAAAAATCTTGGTTGAATTCTGTGTCTCAGCAATTCCAAGTTTTGTCTCCAACCTTAGTCAATCCTGATTTTTGGTTTTCAAGACTGCCATAGTGGAAAAGATAGCTCACAACACGTGCAGCTCCCGAAGAAAGAGGTGTGTCATCGCCAGCACACCATGGTTTTCATTCAGATGTTGCTATAGTGAAGCTCCATTTTTTTCCTACTGTAAAGCACTTCTTACAAATTACTTAGAAGGCATTGCATTTCAACATTTACAACATCATCGGAAAACCCTGTTTTGGCAAAATTCTAATTTTAATTAGTTTCTAAGTTGTTTTTAAGGGTGCGGGTATGAGTTGACTCGATTAAGGGACACACCTTTTTCCCTGGCGAAATTTTCATTCTTTGAAGTGATTTCTCAAAAGCACCGATTTCTTTGGAAAGTGTTACTTGTTCACTTCATGTTACTTTGAAGGAGCAGATTAAGTATGTTTGTTTTTTGGAAGGTATATACTTGGTTAAAAACTACTTTCTTCATTTGTTGCCATAGAAAGGTCAGTATATCTGGAACACTTCCTTTTTGTCAAAAGAAAAATGCTGAATTCCATTTCTAAGTCCACAGTGCTTCGGAGTAATTTGTCATAAGTTCACTAGCAAATTTCCACGAGGTAGAACAGATTTTCACAGTCAATCTTCATCTCATTAGGAACATACCCTAAAGATTCCACAATGGTTGAAAGGTCTTGCTTCAGTGAAATTGGCCATGTCCTATTATTAATAGTGAGACCCTGTTAATGCTTAGGCTACAATGCATCGTGTTTCACTGAAAGAAAAATAACAGTGGAGATTTCTGGTGCTAGCCCCCCACTGTAGCAGGCTGCACACGCCACTGTTGACCCCAAGACACTGAGGCAGTGAGGTCAGTGTTGTCACTCTGTGTGTTAAAGAACAGTAACATTTACTTCAGTTTAGCTAAAACTTAAACACAGCCCTCATCTTTTCTTCCTGTAACCCAAAGGGTTAACTTGCACTTCCTTTGAGGTATACACACTCCTCTTTAGGGACCGCTGACTCTAAGAATATATTCCATGCATCTGCTCTTCCGTTCATTACTGTCCCACCATAGGGCAGTGTCATTTTCCCCACAGTGTAGGTTTTCCATCATGAAGTTTGAACTGCAAACGGCTGTCCATTCTCCGATGCCTTCTGTGTACTTCAGTACTTTTCCTCTCTGGACCTTAAAACAGACAAATCCACCCAGAGACGTCTGAGACGAAAACACCATTTTATTTTCAAAAATTGACATTACTTAAGATATAGGCATAAGTCGTGTTCATTATTTAAGATACTGACACGACCTAAATGCCCACACATAGGCGAGCGAGTGAATAAAGTGCAGGATCTCACACAATGGAATACTGTGCCATTAGGCAAAGGAATGTGGATCATCTCTCGGGAATGGAGTGGGGTGATTTCCAGGACATATTGTTAGAGCGAAAGGGAGAGCAGCAGAGAGAAGACGCCATGGTTCCGTGGCTGGGTTAGCACCCTGGCTTCTGCTGAACCGACTAGAAGGCCCTGGAGAGCAGAAATCATCATCAGAGCTGGGGCCAGAGAGCCTGTCTCGGCCTGACTGAGTTCCTCGGCTCTCCCTGTGCTCTCTGCTGGCGGTCAAAGTGCAGGGACTGCAGGTCCCACTCCTGGTGATTGTGTCCTCACCGAGACCCACACATGCTCCACTCTGCTGCCTTGTCTCTGATGAAAAGTCTGTTTGTAGCTCTGACTACTGTAGTGCTCCCCAGCGTGAAGGCTCAGCCCAGTGGACCTTCTCTATGTACCTCTTTCCAAGTTTCCTGCAATTTGTTCTTCTCTAAAACCAAGTGGATGTTATCATTAGTGTGGTACACCTTACTTAATATGTATCATCTTAGGTAGGTTTCTGGTTTTTTTTTATCACCTGGCTGTCATAATTGACTTAATTCATTTGGTGAAAGACAAGGCTTCCTGAAGTCATGATTTACAAGTCTGCTTATTCAATAAGAAAGTATGTTGCCTATGTACAAAACATGAGGCCTGAGGCACCTGGGTGGCTTAGTGGGTTAAGCCATCACCTACCACTTGTGTCTGATGACCTCCCAATCTGGGTCTCTAACCTTGACCACTCTCTTAGTTTTAGGCCCACCCATTCATCTTGGTTCCGAGGATGCACAAGCAATTCAAACAATAGAGCAAAACCCCAATTCACTACCTTCTGCCCTCAATTCTCCTCCTCTAAATGGTGTCCCAGATTGGAAGAGTGATATCACCACGTATCCACTTGTCGAGGCAACTGGAAGGGGCATTTTACACATACCCCCCGGTCATGGAAATTGTCCTTTAAATTGTAGTACATATTTACTTGTCTGTCCTTTTGCTAAATTGTAGGCTTCTTGGAGGCAAGGAATTAATTTATCTTTGTATCCTCAGCAGCTAGCACTCTGCCCAGCACAAAGTGGATGCTCATTTATTGAACTGATGGATAAATAGTTGATTAACCAGAATATCTATAATTCCCCAGCACTGTTGGATAACAATGGCTACAAGACCTCCTTATTTTTATTTCTCACCTTCACAAAGCGAGGCAGACACTTGCCAAGCTGGACTATGACGCCATCTGGCCAGATCCAAGCACACCTCTAATAAGCTCTTGGGGAGGTACATTTTCAAAGCAGTCATTGAAGCTAATCTTTCAAATAGCCAAGGAATGTGGTCTGTCATGAAAGTGGTCTATTCTCCAACCCAGGAAAATTCTCTTATTCCTGGAGGCCTGAGTAATATGCATTAAGTTAATGTGTGATAGTCCCATGTTAGAAGACTGAGTGGTAAGCTAGTACTGTCTGTAAGTAGTAGTGCTGTTTAGTCACTGGTCTAAGCCTTTTTAAGCTGGATTTATTGAATGTTTCGTATGTGCCTGAAGCACAAGGCTATGTGGTTTACAGGTATTATATCATTTAATCCTTACAAAGTTCTTATGAAGTCTTGTTATTACCCCCCATTTTACAGACAAGGAAACTAAGAGGTAGAACGCCCAAAAAATTCTCCCAGGGTCACACAATCACTTTAAAGGAATATAGGAGTACTTGTGTGGCACAGTGGGTTAAGCCTCTGCCTTCAGCCCAGGTCATGATCTCAGGGTCCTGGGATCAAGGTCCTGGGATCATCAGGCTCTCTGCTCAGCAGGGAGCCTGCTTCCCCTTCCCCTTCCACCTGCCTCTCTACCTACTTGTGATCTCTCTCTGTCAGATAAATAAATAAAATCTTTTTTTTTTTTAAATGAGACCTATAGCAGGTGTTGGGGTAACAATGGGGGTGGGGGGACAGTGACTGCAATATAAGTTCTATCGTCAAGGAACTCATAATCAAGCTCACTGTCCCTGAGGGTTTCACAACCCAGGGAGTATACAAGATCTACTAAAGTCTAGGGTGAAAATACTAGAATTTTTTATGTCTAATTTCTACTCTAATATTCTAGTAAATATTTTATCTAAATAAAGAAATCAAACCTTACAGATCTATAACATGTGGATCGATCCTGGTTCCTTTAGCTGGTAGTATGTCATATAGTTGTAGGTCATGTAAGGTATAAAAGGATCCTCGGGGCAGAATAGGAATTCTCCAGCTTGCAGGGGTCCACAGTGGAGACCTCTGCCATTTAATCACTTCCAATGTACTGTGATGTACTGCACTTTGAATGTGCTTGCTTAAGAGGGTTTGCAATTATATTATCTAGCTTTAAGAACATTAACCCTCACAAAGAGACAAATGTCTTAAAAATAATCCATTTAAAGATACTATATATTAAACATAATAATAATAATGCAGGCACCAGCAAACAACAGGAAAATGGCAGTGGGCACTCTCCGTTGCAGACATGAATGCCTCATCAGCTACATTTTAATAAATAACTAGGTTAATCTAGGCAAATCCATCAAGAACTTACCTGAAACTTTAAAATGATCAGGAGTGTTGACTAATTAACAGTGAAATTCAACCCAAGTGTATCATTCACCTTAAGACAGCTGACGAGAGTTCCACGCAATCATGATAACCAAAAGTTTCTAAAATTATGTATGGAGTTTCACTTCTCCTTAGGATGTGGAAAGCTGCAAACACACCAGCCCCATCCTAACAAAGAGAAAAATCCAGACAAAAAACAAAATGGGAAATTTCAGTGAACCTCTCAGAGAGCTGGAATCACAAAACAATGGAGCAACCTGAGTTCCAAAGACAGACAATCTTTCTGATGAGAGGTGGAAGACCAAGTCTGTCACCTATGGGAGGGTACACGAGAAAAAGCTGCAGGCCAGGAAACATGTGAGGAAGAATTTAAGGTTTAAGGAATTGCTGAAGACCACGTGGGGACAGAAGAGTGAGGGCCCCACCAAGGGCCATTCATACTTTTCACAAGCGCTTATCCTTAGAGTTAACCTTAAGTTATCCTTAAACCTTTACGGAATGCTCATGAAAGAGAGTGGGGTTGTAACAGGTATATAGGAGATAATTGGCAGGCATGGGGTTGGAGCAGAAAACACCAGGCATTTCCTTAGATTCTTCTCATGTGCGAAACAAAACCTTCAGGCTTGGGGGACTGGCAGCAAAGACTGTTGCCCAAAACACGGAGGAAACTGAGGTATAAAAAAGACTACCCTGGAGGAGAAGCACAAAACCATGTTGGGCCCATGATCATCAACTAATATCAAGCAGAGGTTTCCTACTACTGGGGGAGGGGAAGAAAAGTCGCACTCCAGATCAATCACAAATACAAGGCAAAATTTGGCTGCTGTGAGGAGGAGGGGCAGGAATGCAGGGAGGGGCCTACACCTGAGGCTGAAGTACAGAGGTCCTTCCCTAAGACCGACCAGGGTGGAATCGAGAAATCCTCACACTCCCAACACAAGCCTGGCACAAAGTAAAGAGCACCAGCAGTTCATCTAAAGCTGGGGATGGGGCATGCACGTGGTGAGGGACCTAGGCTGAAAGCCAATAGTGGAGTGTTAACCCTGGGAAAAGCTTTCATCATGAGAGCTCTCATCTGAACCACAAGGCAAAAGTAGCCCATCACTAGAAGAACTTGAAATCTGGGGTGTACTGTTGCTCAGCATAGCAACAACAAAACCCCAAAAGCCAGCTCCACTGCTAACTAACTTGACTCTCATGACTCAGTTCTCCATGCGAACAGCCTAACAAAAGAAGAGTCATGGTCATCTCCTAGCATTGATAATATTCAGCTTGGTCTCTACTGTTCTGCATGAAATATCTGGTATTCGCTCAAAAACTACATTTTACACACACATGCACACACAAGAAACCCACTGTCAAGACACAATGCAGGCAACAGGGACAAACTCGAGTAATACTTGGATAATGGAATGAGCAGGCAGTGACTTTATGATAACTATAATTAATATGTAAAAGGATATAGTAGGAAAGATAAACAACATGTATAAACAGATGGGGAGTTTCGGAAGAGAAGGGGAAATGCTAAGAGATGATAAAACCAACATCAGAGATGCAGAGCGCCTTCAATATGTCCATCAGTAGACTGAGCCCAGCTGAGAGAACTGATTAACTGGAAGATCTATCAACAGAAGCTACCACGTCTCCCTGCCCCCCAAAAAAGACACAAAGAGAAAGAACAATGAAATCAAACACAGCAATGACAACAAAAGAACAGAGCATCTGAGAGATCTAGGACAGTATCAAACATTTTAACATACTTATAATTGAAATCCCAGAAAGCTAAGAGAAACAGAATGGGGCAGAAAAGATATTGAAAGAACAATGACCAAGAATGTCCCCAAAATGATGGATGACAGTAAATCGCAGATCCAAGGTGCTCAGACAACCCCCAAGAGGATATACACTAAACCAACCAACCAAGACATTTCACACACACCTACAGATATCATGGTTCACCTGCTAAAAACCCAAAATAAAGAGAAAATATTGATGGCAGCTGGAGGAGAGGGAGGACCACATTACATACAGAGGAATAAAGATAAGAATTAGAGTAGACTTCTCATCAAGAACTACACAAGCCAAAACAAACAAACAACAACAAAACAAAAACCAAACCAGCACATTTTTAAAATAGTGAAAGAAAAATATATAAATAAAAACAGCTGTCAGTTTAGAATCTACACCCAGAACAAATCTTTCAAAAATGAAACCAAACTAAAGACATCTTCAAAAAAACAATAGGTGAGAAAATTCAATGCCAGCTGGCATGCTGTGTAATAAATGTTAAAGGGCAGAAGAAATATGTTACCAGGTTGAAACTTGTATGTATGTAATCATATAAGGAGTTTTGAAAATGGTAAAATGAGTGCTACCCTGCAAAATAAGGAGCAGACTAGTGTAGTTGTTACATGTAACAACTATCTATGTTACAACTAGACTAGCTGGTACATGTAACAACACGGATGGACCTCAAAACAATGACCCACTGAAAAAAGGCACACACCAAAGAAGAACATAATATTTGATCCCATTCATATAAAATTCCAAAAACACAAAATAATCTCTAATGACAGAGATTAGACTAATGGTTTCCTGTGGGATGAGAAGAGAGGATGAAGGGGGGTGGATTACGGAGTATAACAGACATGTTCACTGCCCTGATGGCAATGATGGTTTCATGGTTCCACACTCATATGCCCAAACTCATTACCCTGTGCACTTTATAGGCACACATTTTATTAAATATATTATGCCTCAGGGCACCTGGGTGGCTCAGTTATTAAGTGTCTGCTTTTGGCTCAGGTCATGATCCCAGAGTCCTAGGATTGAGCCCCGCTTCAGGCTCCCTGCTCAGCGTGAAGCCTGCTTCCCCCTCTCCTTCTGCCCCTGCTTGTGTTCTCTCTCTCTCTCTCTCTGCTAAATAAATCAATAAATTTTTTTTAAAAAATACATATATTATACCTCAATAAAGCTGAAAGGGGGGTCATTAAAAATAAAATTACAATGAGATGCCATTAGACACCTATTAGAATGGCTTAAAATAGGCTTTTAGGAGCTAGCAATAATAAATAGTAAGGAAGATGGTGGACAGCTGAGCACTGCTGGCAAAAATGTGAAATGATACAACTACTATGTAAAACAGTTTGGTGGTTTTTCATAAAGTTCAATACTTTCTAGCCCAACCATCCTAGCCCTATTTATTTACTCAGGAGAACCGTATCCATATGTCCTCATACATGCCTGTATGTGCATCATTATACCAGATTAGCTAGCTGTATGCTTAGGATCCAACAGGATTAATCTCAAAAGCTGTATGCTGAGTAAAAAAGCCAGACTCAAAAGTCTGCATACTGTAGGATTCCATTTTTACTACATTCTGGAAAAGGCAGAACTCTAAGAACAGAAATCAGATCACTGGTAGTCTGAGGTTGATCGTGGACAGAGGGATTGGTTACTAAGGGATACAGGATGCTTTTAGGATGATGGAACTGTTTTACATTTTGACTGCGCGGGTTACTGGAATGTATGTATTTGTCAAATTCATAGAACTGAATATCTCTAAAGGGTGAATTTTACTCTATATAAATTAAACTTCAATTAACTGATTTTAAAAATTAAGCATCCCAACCATGAAAGCAAACCCCTGAAGTTTTTCAGTGCTGCTTAAAGTCATGTCATACTCAATCCAGTACTTTTAAACATTTTACTAAATACAATGGGAAATGTTTAGAAGCTTTTTTTGCGGTTTCGTACTCTGAAGCAAAAGCCACTCTAGGGGAAAAGGCTGAAACAGTACATAGGAACCAATAAGGTAACAAACAAATGTGCATTCCAATGTCAGCAAATTTCACTGATAGACACTGGGGAAACACTGCTGGAGATTTGAAGAAACAAGTATGAGACCAACTCATGGGGTAGGGGGCAGTTTGCTATTTAGCTAGATGAAAAAGAACAGCAGTGATTTCTAACATGTTTCAGCGCAGGATACTTTATAGGTTCTGTTTCAATAATCAAATACATGAAGAACTTCTCTTTTTAAGAAGGCATTGAAGGTAAAATGTATGGGAGAAGAGCTACTTACTACTCATATCTTTAATAAAAGAATGATTCATGGAAAAATTGTGGACATATGTTTAGTCACGAGGAAATGGCTGTTTTAACTCAAATAGAGGGCTGGGAGCCAGAAATATCACAAACAAGGTTTATTCACTAAATAATTCCTATGTAAGAATTTTCCGTAAGAAAATTGAAATATACCAGATTATATCCGTGTAGTTTTAGAAATACAAGTCTTTTAATATATGGTAGAATCTGGGCGCCTAGGTGGCTCGGTTGGTTAGGCAACTGCCCGTGGCTCAGGTCATGATCCTGGAGTCCAGGGATTGAGTCCCATACTGGGCTCCTAGCTCCACAGGGAGTCTGCTTCTCCCTCTGACCTTCTCCCCTCTCGTGCTCTTTCTCACTATCTCTCTCTCAAATAAATGAATAAAATCTTAAAAAAAATATGGTAGAATCTTTACAATAAATGAAACTGGACAAGACCCTGAAAGTCTTCTGGCCCACAAAGAATTAGTTCCTATATAGCAAATCTCTTAAAGAATCTCTTGAAGAACATTGTTCAATTTTAAGTGGTCCAAATTTATTTTTCTTTCATGATTAACGGGTATCAGTAGGATGCTAACAGCGAATAAAAAACACACAAAACACTCTGAATGTCTCTCTTTAAATATGCATTTTTTTAAGAGTTAGATGGTAATTTTTATTTTTTTATTTTATGTTTTTAAGATTTTTTTATCTGATAGAGAGAGATCACAAGTAGATGGAGAGGCAGGCAGAGAGAGAGAGAGAGATGGAAGCAGGCTCCCTGCTGAGCAGAGAGCCCGATGTGGGACTTGATCCCAGGACCCTGAGATCATGACCTGAGCCGAAGGCAGCGGCTTAACCCACTGAGCCACCCAGGCGCCCGATGGTAATTTTTAAAAAGGAAATTAGTGCTATAGAAAAGACATTTTAAAGAGAGATGTTTGGGAGGCATCAGGGTGGCTCAGTCAGTTAAGCGTCTGACTCTCTGTGTCAGCTCAGGTCATGATCTCAGGGTTGTGAGCTAGAGCTCCATGCTGGACGTGGAGCCTGCTTAATGATTCTCTCTTCTTCTCCCTCTGCTCTTCCCCCCACAACACACTCTCTCTCTCTTAAAAATAAATAAATAAAAAATAGAGAGATTTGGAGAATTTTCTATTGTTATGTGATTTTTGCTGTCCAAAGTAATGGAAATGTGCCCATATGTCAAAATCTCTTAATGTGAACACTTAAAATACTTAGAAATAGAAAAACGTAAACTTTTTTACACTTACACATTTTACAAATATATAAAATTTACAAATAAAGAGTTTCAGGGCTTCTGAACTCATTTGTTAAAAAAAAACAAAGAATTCCCATTAGAAGGAAATTTGCTAGCCAACTTTCAAGAAAACTTTGGCATATTTGGTAGATAAGACAAAAAATTAGAATAATAATTTAGTTAATAATCAATGATGAACTACAATTTGGATCTTAGGATTTTTGTATTATACCTC
Organism: Mustela putorius furo; assembly: GCF_011764305.1. Taxonomy (NCBI): domain Eukaryota; kingdom Metazoa; phylum Chordata; class Mammalia; order Carnivora; family Mustelidae; genus Mustela; species Mustela putorius. The sequence goes on from NW_025421424.1 coordinate 5,934,269, forward strand.
TTTCTACTATATTAGCCACAAAAACCAGATTCTAAGTAAATTGAGCTTAAAAACCAGACCATCAGATCATATTATCACAAAGGGTTAAGCAATGACTATAATAAGTAAATAAACAAATGAAGCTTATTACCTCCAAAAACCATATATTATCTTGTGCTGTTAACAGGCTTTTGTATTTAATAACAATAACAGTAAATAAAAAATTTTAACAAAGATTATTAATTTTGTGTTTAGCATTCTTTAAAAATGTTTTGTTTATGCTTTGTAATTATAGAATGTTTGTACAGCAGTCCATGCATAGAGTTTGTTAATAATAAACATACACATACTGGGTGTGTATTAGCAACATTTTTACTGAAGGGGTGCAAAATTTAAGACAATAGATTAGAAACAGCTGTCTAGTAAAATTAACAAATAATTATAAAGCCTTTGTAGTCCCATACTGTCTGGCACAATGCTAGATGCACAGTAAATATTTAAAACTATTTGCTCAGTGACCACCTCTGAATGCAAAAATGTGGTAGTTTCTATGTTTTTTGTGTATGTATGTATTTCTCCCTTAGACTATGCATTTCATTTGGTAACTGATACCTCTGCCTGAGTATATATGTGTAAGACACCATGACCACAGAAGCAGTAGTGCTCAGTGGTGGCAGTTTCTGAATTTAAACTACCTGAGTCTAAATCTTGGCTCCATAATTTATTAGCTATCTAACCCTGAACAGATCATTTTCTGTGGCCCAGCTTCCCTATATGCATAATCAGGACAACAGCAGTACCTATCTCATTGCTTTGTGGTGAAGATAAAATGAGTTAATGTGTGTAAAGTCCCTGACCTATGTCTGACATATGGAAAGTGCTCACTGCAGGTTAGTTGCCAAACACACACATACAAATACACACACACACTTGGGGTGAGTATACTGATATGATTATATTTCATGTAATTTTATTTTACATTTCTGGTTTACAATACATATGTATTTTGAGTTCTGGGCACTCATTTAAGTACTTTACACAGAATATCTTTGTTCATCTTTAGAAAAAAGATGACATAACAATATAAAATACTATTCTTATTCCCATTTTATAGATGGAGAACTGAGGTCCAGAAAAGTAAAATAACTCCCTTAAGTTCACCATAGCCAACATATGATAGATCGAGGAAGTCTGGCTTTTTTTTTTTTTTTAAAGATTTTATTTATTTATTTATTTGTTTATTTATTTATTTGGTGGGTGCAGAGAGAGAGGGAGCCAGAGTGACAGACTCTCAAGCAGATTCTGAGCTGAGCAGAGAGCCCAACATGAGGCTTGATCCCATGAACCTGAGATCATGACCCCAGCAGAAACCAAGAGTCAGATGCTTAACTGACTGAGTCACCCAGGCTCCCCAGTCTGGATTTTAAATCACTGCTTGCCACCTCCCCACTGGTTTAATATTACTGAATGTTACTCCTAATACTCCCTAATATCTTCATTTGTATGATGCTTGTTATTCTATAAGATAAACTTTCATGGACAGTGAGTCTCATAACCAGCCTATGAAGTGAGTAGGGCAGGATCATTATCCTCACTTTTATAGGAGAGGAAACTGGTACCACTGAAACCATGGGAGTGTTTCAGTAGAAGTGTTTCTGTGTCACAAACATCCTGGCTGCCTCTGTACACAGGGAGTCATTCACCATAAACCTACGAGTACTTACAACGTGTCAAACTCAGACATCTGTGCTGAGGCTGTGAGCTCTGGACCGGCCCTGAAAGCGTCACAGCCTAGTGGGAAACACAGGTATGGAAAGAGAGAATCACTGTATACAGTATGTAATCTCTAAGGGGGATAGGAAAAAAAGTGTTTATGAAGCACAGAAGGAGGGACCATCTGTGCCGGGGAGGTCTTAGAAAAGGCAAAGGTGGCAACGGGGCAGGGGGAGGCTTTCCGGGAAGACAGAATGCATGTGTGTGAGTGTGAATCCGTGTCTGTGACCATGACCGTGTGTCCAGCCATGGCTAGGTATGGGTCTGAGTGTGTACCTGTTTACAAGAGCTTGCTCACAGATTAATGTATGTACAAGCAGTTCTGTCAGTGTGGAATCAGTGAACCTGAATATAAAGAAGAATGTGTCTGGATCCACACACACCTTGGCAGAATCTGACCTGCCCTGCTACCTTCCCTCTTTTCCTTCTTCCCCCCAAAACGGGTACCTGGTACCAGTGGTAACCAGAGATACCAGGGGCTTCCCACTGCAGTAATTGTCTCAGGAGCTATGGTGATTAGACTCGCTGGGTTTCTCATTCTGTCAATCTGAATGTGCAGCAGCCTAATAGAGCCAGCTAGCTTACGTGAGCAGGGGTGAGGTGGAAAGTACAGTTATCTGTGGGTGCACATCTGTGTACACTTCTGGCTATGTTGAATGCTTAGCATTGCTGCTCTTAGCCAGACTGGGGAAATCTCCTTTTTCCCTTCATCTTCACCACCTTGGGGAGTTCACCCACTCACCTGTTTCCACTGCCACCTAAATGGGGCTGGCTTTTGCCTCCACTTAAGTGTCCTGGGGATATCTAAAACGTACTTCTGTGCTGGGGTTGAGCAGAGGCAAGGCTGGAAAGTGTTGGTGCCCATTTTCCTTGGAGACACTTCCTACTCTCCCCCCCATCCCCACCCCATTCCTGGCCAGGCATCTCCCATAAGCTGAAAAATGTGCGCAAAGGCAAACAGGACTAGTGGTAGCCATGAGGGTCACTCCCAGGGGTAGGCTGATCAATCCTCTCCCCTGATGATAAAAACTGTTTTTAGAGCAAAATTGAAAAAGAAAGAAAAACAAGGACTCCTCTCTCCACAAATGTTCCCCCAGGAGTTACTGAGGTGGGGAATAAGGCTACAACATTCTTTTATTTCTTTTAAGCTTACACAATCAAAAAAGCTAAAATGATTGCAAATAATACATAGTCGGTGGAGACTAACAGTATCTCTATAAAGTGGTAAAGTAATTGAACCAGATTTTTCCCTTTTGTTAGGAGGCATATAAATTCAGGGCCATGGGGTCATGTAAGGCAAAGGCATAATGTACTGCGATACACTGGAGATTTGTGTGGGTTTACACCCAGCCCAATGCACTGCCTCACAGCTAAATATTCAGATGGTAAAATAAGCCAAAATGAAGCACAATAATCAACACATGTAATTTTAACTTGAATGAATGAAGGGCAGAAAGAAAAACAAACATATTTAGAAAAGTAGGATGGTCTCGTGGTACAGTGCTCTCTGAAATTACAATTCCTGGATTCTCTTCCCAGTTCCACCAATGTCTTAATCTATTGAAAAGGGTTTCTTGTTGTTGTTGTTGTTGTTTAAATCATATATTGGAAAATTAATCCAGTGGCAGGATATATTTTTAAAATATGAATATGTTCAATCAAGTCTTGTTCAAGTCTTTTAAAATGTAAATGATCACAAAAATAAATGATCATTAATAAATGTTAGCTGTTTCATATCTGAAGATATTTACTATAGAGTATATATTTTCAGTGCTGGACACAAATATTTTCCTTAACATTAAGAGAAAATACTGTTTTTCTAGAATGTGAGGAGAATTTTTCCATAGTCAATATGTTGTTTATTTGCCCTTAAATACTGCATCAATAATCTGAAAAAGAGAAATAGTCTGATAATGGCTAGAGACTCTGTTTAGAGGCTAAGGTTTCTATCATGGACTGCTTTCAACTGTTATATTTTATGGCACAGATTCAGTGGGAATCTGATCTGCTAAAATATTTGGGCTGTGAAAACTCCCACACTGTGACAGATGTCAAGTCCAATTAAGTGACTCATGTCCAGGTTTCTGTCCAATAGGATTTCCCATTAAATATCAATTTAGGGAAAAAAAATTCCATCCCCCTTCTTAAGCCTTTATCTCTTCCACCATCTCCAGGCTGAATCAATTGGTACCAGGAGAGCCAAGAAGCCACACACGCATCTCTGCCTCTTTGCTCTGGCTCTCCCACCCTCTTGCGTCTTTCTCCGCTTCCCTGTCCCTGTTACTCCGGGAGACGTTCACTTTCCACCAACCTTCTCCAAGCGTCTCCAAGCCAGACTATATATATTTTGCTGCAAGGTAAAGAAAGGAGGGGGTGGGGTGGGAGATGTAAGCAAGCCTTGAAAGACTTTGAAACTGCAAATAGGTGTCTGTTTATACAACCTACAAGTAAATGAGAAAAGAGGAAGAGGCAAGCTTAGTCCCGAGTTACAGTATTGTGTTCCTGGGAACTGGGGAGACATCAGCTGAACAAAGCCTTATCTCAAAAAAAAAAAAAAAAAAAAAAATCACTTCTGAGGAAGATCGCATCTCTGCCTTGCACTTCCCAGTTTCTGCTCAACCGTATTAAGGGATGGAAAGGAGTCCTACTGGAACTGGGATCTTATCTTAACCATCTTTCTTACTGATTCTTCCGCTATTAGAAAGTGGAGGAATCAGTCCTTTGATGTGATTGTGTTTATCTCTGCATCTCTTTTGTTATTTATAGAGACCTAGAAGAGGAAAAAAGGCACAAGACTTTTCAACACCTCACTTAAAAAAAATCAACAACGAATTTCCCGAAATGTTTGAGAACAATTAAAAGGAAAAGGCGTTTTTGGTCTATCAACTAAGTGAACAGTCATTTATATCGTCCACAGCCCGAGATATTATCTACCCTCGCTGTGGACACCAGCGAGATGACAGCTGCTTTTTCATATTCGAATGTAATAAATATTTGCTGCTTTTAATATATTTCGGAATTTCTCCCCTCTATTCTTTGGAATTTGTAACTCTAAAAGATTGGAGAAAAGATTATCGAAAAGGCTTTTACAAGGTAAGTCTTCTTTTTTCCACCTTGGAACTAAGTTATTCATATTGCATTTACGGATGTATTTCAGCTCATTGTTAAATAAATAAAATGTACCCACGACACGTTATTTATGAATATTTTAAAAAGATATCTGAAGGAGAATTTAAGGGCAACCCAGGAACTTTTTAACCGAACTACAACTATGTTGTTGCTTATTGTGATTTTCCATTACTCGCCAATTTATTTATGCCCTTTCAAGCCGAATGTGCAAATGCAAGTTGTTCTACTTCATAAATGTATCTGTGAAAAGCCCGTAGGGAGTCACATGTAGTTCACTTGGAGCATTTGTTTTTATTTCGCCTTAGAGGACCTGCTTTCCTTGCAGCGCAATGAAAGCCGGCTTGTAGACAAATTCGCTCCTAGGCAAGTGCGGCGCTAGGAGCAGATCACACATCCCTGGCTTTTGTTTCTCTAGGAGCAAGCCCTCCTCCTTGTCGCCGCCGCGGATTTCTCCCCCGGCGAGCGTCGCTCGGGCTGCACTCGCTGCCCCACGGCCTGGTCCTCCCCCGGCGCCTGTGGTCGGTGCGCGCCGCACCCGCGGGTGCGGACCCCTACTGCTGGCCCTTTTCTTCGAGGCCGAATCCCCCTAAGCCCCGCGGTTGTGCCCCCCTCGCCGACCCCCGCCGCCAGAAGGCGCGCGGTCGGGGTCGGAGCTCCAAGCCTTCCGAGGAGCCCGGCGAGGCGGTCTTCCAGGAGGGCGTCGATACAGGAGAGCTGAGCACTAACCAGCTCGGTCTTGGCCAGGCCGCGGCACCGCTGCGGGATCTCGACTCCGGGCGCCTGAGCACCGGCCTTCGCTCCCCGAGGGGACGCTCGAGGCGTCTCCTCCCGCCCCCTGTCTTCCCTTTCCTCCCAGCCTCCCCTCCCGTCGCGATCCAGCCGCCGGCATTTTCCCGGGAGGTGGTCTGCCGAGCGCTGGGCGCATTGTCTCGCCCTCCCCCCCCCACCGTCGCCGTTCCCCTAGGTCCCCGATGTGTGTGGCTGTCTGCGTGACAGATGGTGCTTCGGGGAGCCGAGAGGGCATAAGGGTCAATTTTCTGTAGAAAGGAGCCTTCGCGTTTGTTCAGTCATTGCTTTGTTTTTTCGGAGACGCCTCCGGATCCGGACCGCCTTGTCTGCCGTCCGCACTCGGGACCGGGGCGCATCTCCCGCGCGGGGCGCCCTCCGCAGCCGCGGCCGCCCGGCACTCCGCAAACCAGCGTGAGGGCCACAGGCGCCGCTGCCTCCGGCTGCTGGGTCTAAGGCCCTCGGGGCAGGAGCGCCGTCGGCGTCTCCCCACCTCACGTAAACCCCAGAAGTGCCCGCCGTTCGCAATCATTCGTTTGTCGGGGAAGGGAAAGTGAGGCAGACGGCCTTGCGGAGTCGGTACTTGGTCGGAGGCGGCACGGAACGCGGTCGCAGCCTCCTGGGCCTGCCCTCTCCCCGGGGGACCAGGCCCACAGACCGCTCTCCGCCTCTCGCAGGCCGAGAAGTCAGGTCCGGGATGCGGCCGGGGCCCTGCCGGGACCTCGCTGGCCCCGGCCCCGGCCCCGGCCCCGTAGGGAGGTTCGGGGCTCCGGTCCCCGGGCCAGCCCCTCTCGGCTCGCTCCCTTCCCCGGGGGGGCCAGTTGCGCGGAGCGCGCCCGCCTAGGGTGGGGAGGGGACCCGGGATGCGCCTAGGGCCGACCTGGTAGGCCCTCGCCTGCTCTCTCTCGGATCCAAAGAGGACCCCGCTTCCTTTTATTGATTGATATTCTGACTCCCCCCCTCAGCCTCCAAAATGATGCTGAGTCCGGACCAAGCCGCCGACTCGGACCACCCCAGCTCGGCGCACTCGGACCCGGAATCTTTGGGCGGCGCGGACGCCAAGGTGCTGGGCAGCGTGTCGGACCTGGAGCCCGTGGAGGAGGCCGAGGGCGACGGCAAGGGCGGCAGCCGGGCCGCGCTCTACCCGCACCCGCAGCAGCTGAGCCGAGAGGAGAAGCGCCGCCGCCGGCGCGCCACCGCCAAGTACCGCTCGGCTCACGCCACCCGCGAGCGCATCCGCGTGGAGGCCTTCAACTTGGCCTTCGCCGAGCTCCGCAAACTGCTGCCCACGCTGCCCCCGGACAAGAAGCTCTCCAAGATCGAGATCCTGCGCCTGGCCATCTGCTACATCTCCTATCTCAACCACGTCCTGGACGTGTAGAGCCTGGGGCGCGGCGGGAGGCCGCCGGTCCGGAAGCCGGGGCAGCCCCCACGGACCCGGGCGGCCGCTGTGGGCTGGCGGACGAGGCGGCGGCCCAGGCTGACGGCCGCCGGGAGAGGCCTGGACGCGGGAGGAAGCTCGCCACGCGTTCGAGTTCTCTCCGGTCAGCAGGGAGACAAGGGGTTTCCCACTCGGGAAGGTGGGGTTGTCTGCCGAGTCTGGGGTTTGCAGGGGGCATTTTCCCGGCCAGGCGTGCCTCCTGGAGGCACCCGAGACGCACCGCCTCCAGGCCTCCCCTCCGTGTGTTAGGATCCCTTTAAGTAAGCGTGGTTGCTTTAGCTCAGTGGAGACTTTTGAGTTCTCCTACATTTATCTCCCACAGATCTTCATGTTTTGAAAGGATGAGGGCAGAAGCTCAGAGTAAAGACTCTTTAACTTTAGACTATCTGGGATTTTTCTAATTGACAAATCACCTAACATTTGGAGGCTTTGGGAAGGACCGTCCTCCAGTGTAAGAGATTTAAGGCACGGAAAGGTGGAACAGGAAAATGTCCGTTCTGCTGTGAAAAGGAAGTTATATTGGAATCCAAATAAAACAGACAAACCCTCGATATTGGTAAGCTCAAAAGATATATTGAGAATAGACACACTGTGGGAAGATTTGAGCTGGGTGAGATTTTACTCCAAGGTATGACACTGATGTAGACGAGAGAATCCATATTTAAATGGAAATTTTAATATCTGATTGCTTTTTCAGGCAAAGTGCCCCTTTATATATCCAAAAACATCTATTTGTGACCTTAAACATGTGGACCCATAGGTGCAGTTAGAAAAAGACAACCTATTTTTATTTATGTTAGAAGGAGTAGAGTATTTTTTTCAAGACATTTATTTTTCAGAGTGGTGATAATTTTACTTTGGATACTCTGTGCCAATTTATTTATAGTCAAGTGTTTACACTTTTTCCTGTGGAATAATTATGTCTAACTTTTTACGTGTTTGTTAAGATTATACTGTGGTCTTTCTTTTTGCTCTAATTATATTGCACTTGTATAACAAATTTCCCACTTCTCCCTGTTTCTAAACATATTTTATATATTAAGATGTTTGTTCTTGAAAGGTTCTTTTGTTGTGAGATCAGCAACACTAGCACTTCACTATTATAGTTTTTTAAAAAAAAGTAAGTGTTGTTATTCTTATCTGTAGTTATGTCTGAAAAGTACTTTACAAGCTGTTTATAAGGAGAGTAGCTTCTGTGTGTGTGTGTGTGTGTGTGCTGTTTGTGCGTGGGATGATTTTAGGAAATTAAGTTATTTTCCTAAAAAAATTTCAAAACTACTTTCCTCTGTGACAACCAAAAAGAAAAGTCTATAACCTGAAAATGTTTCATGTTCTCAGCTGTGAAACTCTTAAAACAAGGAGTGTATTTTAGAGACAAGGGAAAAAAAAAAAAACGCATCTGCTATCCAAAGATTTTAGTCTTTTTCAGGGTTTTTTTGTGTCTCTGTTGCTTTATATAATGCAATATTTTGTAGTGAAAATAGATATAATCTGGTTTCTATCTGACAAGTTTTTCATATCTCATGAATGGTGCGCTGTTTTGCATATAAATAAAGGTATCAAATCAAGTCCTCTCCTTTACTTAAAGCATACTGTCTAAAAATAATAAACATACTTGTTGAGCATGAAATACCTTAATGGACACAGTCCTTAAAAAGGAAATAGTTAAAAAAATCACAACCTCCCTCCCCCCCACCAAATCTTAAGATGTTTGTGTGTTCAGATACTTGATGCTTTTCCTAAAGTTGGATCCTAACCACTCTGTTATAGCTGTTCCACATATGATGGTGACATAAATCACGTTTGTCTGAAATGAGAAGTAAATTACAGTGTTTATATAAAAATATTACTTGAATCATGGATTCTTTTGGCCTAAAAAGAATTTAGGGAACTGAGGCCCAGGGAGGTTGAATGCCCTGCACTAGATCCCATGGCTACTTACTGGCAGTAACAAGACCCCATGATGATGACACTCAGTCCTCATGGCACTTATTAAGAAAAAGGTGTATACTGCAGCACTCAAACATCTGATTAGGACATCGATTTAAGACATGACACCTGCAAACAAAAAAAAAATTCACCCTCGGTGTTAACCTACAGTGGACAAGGACAAGGGGCAAGGCACAACATCCCTTCCCAGCTACATGGCTCCAGAGATGCCAGGAGAGAAGCTTTGCAATGTCATTTCAGATCCAAGGCTGTGCAGCACCCCACAAAAGAGAAAGGGAGCACTGTGGCACTCTGCTAGACAGAGGGTAACTGACTCATCCCTGGAGTATGGCAGGGACTCAGTGGCTGTTCAGCCACAGGTAAGAGAGTAATGACTCTTCTCTGAATAATGACGGTGAGCATTCATTCTTACATACAATAAATATTTATTGCGGACCTACTGTGTGCCGGGCACTGTTCTATTAGATGCTGAACATAGAGCAGCAGGTGAGATAAAGTCTAGAGAAGAGCAGTACCTGGCAACAAATAGATAAACAGTACTTAATTTCAAGTTCTGCTCAGTGCTATGTAGAAAAACAAAGCAGGATAAAGAAAGAGACAGTAGCAGTAGAGGGTGCTGCTAAGGATATGATTTTAGGGCTTTTAAGGAAGGCCTCTTAGAAGAGGTGGAGACTGGGATCTGCCTCACTGGCAGCGTCCAAGGTTGCTGCTGCTTGTGGTACCCTGTCTTCTCACATCCTATTACCATGTCCTGTGCTTATGCCACCAAAACCAGCCCCAGCCGATCTCTTGCCATGCCCCACTGGCAGCGGCCTCATCCTTCACCCCCAGCTTGCTCTCTCCTTACACAGACTGGGGACCACAGTCCCTTCGGCTGCTCCTTGGACCTTCTGCCCTCTGTCCCAGCTTCCCAACAACTGGCCAGGGCATCGCCACTCCCCAGAAAACCTAACCCCACACGGCCCAGCCAACAAGGCCACCTGTGCTGAGTATTTCTACGTCAAGATAGCTGCTTCACTTCTGCCACCGTCCAGAGACATCCCAAGAAAAGTGACTAAATTCTTGAGCAAAAACCCATCCCTTGCAGGGAGAGGGCAGGGGAGGGTGAGCAGCTGAGAGATGGGTAGTGGGATGGATTAGGAAAGGAAGAGCAGACTGAAGACAGGTGGTACATACAGAAAAGAAATAGGGCTGCATGGAGGAGAGAAAGCCTGCTTTCTGTATGAAACCTGCTCTTCGGGCTTCCTCCGGTGACCCTGCCTTAGGACCACGTTGTCTGCTACGATGAAGTGCAGAGCCAGCCTCTGGACTGCTGTGATGTAACCAGTTCCCATCACTGTCATCTGTCTCTGGATGCCAATCTTCCTCCTACTGAGGTCGGGGGGAGGCAAGGCATAAGGGACAGGGGACACCAATTCAAGGGCATGTATAGCCGATACCATTCCCAGGGCTCTTGCTCATGTTGGGATAGTAGGAGCACTAACAGCTAACATACAGTCAGTGTGTATTGCGTGCTTACCGAGTTAAGGCCTTAGCATGCATTATTATCTCATTTAATTCTCACAGCCACCCAACTAGGTAGGTACTGTGACCATCTCCACTTAGCAAAGGAGCAAACTGAGGCTTACAGAAATTACATAACTTGCTCAGGGTCATGAAACCATGTTTGTTGGTTTCATGAAGTGCATACCTTTAGGGGTCATACTCAACAGTTTTCCTTTGCCAAAGGGTGGCCATGCCATGCACGCACCTTACCTTTGGCCCTAGCACCCCTTCTCCCCATCGATGAGCTTAGGAGAAGCTTCAGTTCAAGTCATGCCTGAGGCGTGCCAGTCCCACAACCAAGAGGGAGGCTAAGACTGAGTCTGTTCTCTGCCTGCTAAGTCCAGCATGTGCTGGAGCTTGGAACTAAGCTGCTGAGAGGCAGAGGAAGCCTCTTCCTACATTGAGGGAAGACACTGCAGGCTCGTGGCAGCCCTGCACTGGCTCTTCCTGAAGGAGACTGGAGCTAAGCCGACACTGTCTGAGACATTACTATTCACCACCTGCTCTTCTGTCTACCCCACCCACGACTCCTTAGCACACTGAGGTCCATTCTCACGCTGCCCTGAGAAACATCTTTCAAAGTTAGCATGCCATTCCCTGCCTGAACGTTCTTCTCGCCTTCCCACTGCTTATAAATAAAGCTCAAGTTCTTTCTCCAGGCATAGAAATCTTTCACAAACTTGTTGTAGATACTCTGTAGCATAGCATCACCTTTAGCCACTCTCCTTCAAGTTAAACGTTCCTGCCAAATTTAGTTTTCCTCTCTTCCCTGGACATGCCTGGTCCTGTCTAACCTGTGCTGTTGCACTTATTCTCTTTCTGCCTAGACTGTATTTCCTCCATTCTTATTTTTTGCCCGAAAATTCCAAGTATTCCATGGTCACCCAACTCAAATGTAAACACTACAAAACTTTCCTCTGTTTCTTTGGGCAGCATTAGCTGCTCTGTTCTCTGAATCCCGAATATAAACTTCATTATACCAGAATTTACTTGTTTCTCCTATCCCTGTGTTTGAGACCCAGGAGTCTGGAACCAGGTCTGAACTCTGGCTCCAACTCATTTTACATGTGTGATGTTGAATACGATACTATGCTTCTTCTTCTTCTTCTTCTTTTTTTTTTTTTAAAGATTTTATTTATTTATTTGACAGACAGAGATGACAAGCAGACAGAGAGGCAGGCACAGAGAGAGGAGGAAGAGAGCCCCATGCGGGGCTTGATCCCAGGACCCTGAGATCATGACCTGAGCTGAAGGCAGCGGCTCAACCCACTGAGCCACCCAGGCACCCCATTACTATGCTTCTTTAAGCTGCCATTTTCTGATGTGTAGTATGGGAAGATATATGCACCTGTCTCAACTCTACATTTCTATAGGTTAATGGAGAGTGCTTGCCAGAAGAGAAGGAATACAGTAAGAGCTGGATGATCGTGAGCTATTATAACTACTGTTCCATTTATAGCGTGCATAGGAAGTTGTATACAATAGCTTAAAAATAATACATTAATAATTCATTAATGTGTTAATGATCTGTGGTCTCCATCAACGGTATTTATCAGCATATAACACATAAGTAGTTCTACAAAAAGTCTACAAAAAGTAGTTCTACAAAAAGGTCTGTCCTCTAAGAAAACGTCACAGGTAAGTAACTAGGATGTGAGAGAATAAAACACAGAAACAGACATTCAAAGTCATGTACCTGTCTGCATCCCCACCCCACTCCATGTGGGAGGCCTGCCTTACACTTTTTCTCTTTTCCTCGTGGTTTTCCCCTGGGCACTGATGCTGTCATAGCATGTCCCACTATGGGAGAGCGGTCAGGAGCGTGGACTGTGACAGAGATTGCTTGTGTCTGAGCCCCAGCTCTTCTACTAATTGGCTTTGGCCCTGAACAAATAATTGAGTTCTCTGCCTTGGTTTTTTCACCTGTAAAATGGGGGTGATTAGTTGTCCCCATCCTGTAGCATTGTTAGGAAGGTTAATTGAGTTAATTCACGTAAAAACACTTAGAACATGTCTGGTGTATGTTAAGAGCTCCACAGCACTTCCTACAATGGCTTTCTGAAAGTTAAATTCTTTTTGAGGTAATGAAGAGAGAAACTGTTGGAAGTTCCTCTCCAGTTTGGTTAAGTATTTCCAGATCAGGAGGGGAGGTCCTCCTCTCCTTGCTGGTCATTCCAAAAGACACCAGTAGAAAGGGACAGGATATGAGGGACCATGGGAAAGGTGTAAGATCCCTGGCTATAGGAGAAGGGAAGGGCCCTCTCCAGGATCTTCTGGGGTTAAAATGGGATAACTGGAGGGAAAGGATATTGGAGTCAGTCTGCCTGAAAGGCTCAGAGGGTCGGACCAACTCAAGGGAAGGGGATAAATGAAACACTCTCCAGAGCTGACCCTGTGGAGCAGGACTTGGTGCATCCTCTCCTTCTGGTCGATAAAATCACAGGGGCTGGGGATTATTTCGGGAACAGTGGGAGGTGAGCTGTGCTGGAGGTCGGAGGTCCGGTCTGCAATGCAAGGAGGTTGCCTTGGTTCAGGTGTGAGTCGACTGGGGCCTGGTGAGTAAAAATCAATCACCACGAATTTTCTGAGCAACTACCCTAAAGAACGAAACAAAACAAAACATTTAATGGAGAATTTTAAAATGCCTACAAACGTGAAGGGCATAGTAAACTGCATTCTAATGCCCCAGCATTTCATTTATACTCTTATCCACACTCTCCCCCTACCTCACTGGGTTATTTGAAGCAAATTCTGAACATCGCACCATTTCACCCATAAGTGCATCAGTAAATACCTCTAAAAGACAGACTTTTCTTTCTTTTAACTTAACGGCCATTATTACCATGAAACAAATTAGCAGTATTTCCTGAATATCATCAGTGAGTAGCACCTACATATTTGAGGAGAATTTCACAGTTGGCCTAACCCACCTTTCCCAATAATCTTTTTCTTTCTTTCTTTCTTTCTTTTTTTCCCTAAGATTTCACCCATTTTTTTGAGAGAGAGAAAGAGAGAAAGCACACGAGTGTGTGTGTGTGGGGGGGGCGGTAGGGGCAGAGGGAGAGGGAGAAGCAGACTCCCTACTGAGCAGGGAGCCCCACACGGGGCTTATCCCAGGACCCCGAGATCATGACCTGAGCTAGAAGTGGGTGTTTAACTGACTGAGCCACCCAGACGCCCCTCAATTATCTTTTTTACTCTAGCCTGTTAGATTGTCTTTCTGATGGTCTTCGAGTTTACAAATTCTCCCTCTGTCCTCCTTAACGCTGGCACTTTCTACACACACACACACACACACACACACACACACACGACTGCCCCTGTCACCACCCTCTCCCTGCCTTATCGTGGAGGGACATGCCTGAGAACTGGCTGGTCTGGCACAGTAGACCATCCCACAGTCTAAAGCTGCAGTGGGGGTGTGCTGGGGTAGCTCACAGATGGCAGCTGGATAACTACAAACCAGGGTAAAAGACACACTGCCAGAGCCAAACTTAGATCTCAAAGATTTAAAAACAAACAAACAAACAAACAAACAAAACCCAGGTAATTCTCTTAGCTATTGGTGGGGAATTGGGGTGAGGAGATCCCTTGGAGAAGGAAGAATTCTGGGAAACTAGAGGTGTGGACCTGCCAGCCCTCCTTCCCTGACAGCAGCATGTATGGAGGCTTGAGGATTATTAACAACAGCAACAGATGCCCCTAGCATGGTCCTTTCAGCTCCCAAAGTCTGTCACATATGCTGTCTCTGTGAGTCCTTCAGGCCCCCAGGACAGGGCTATGACCAACTGACATCCTGACTGGTTAAATGGCTCAGCCATGTCTCATACCCTGTCAGCAGCAGAGCCACCTAGAAGCCTTGGACACCAATCATGTGCTGCTTCCACACCCAGACCCCACACTGTCTGCCCTGGGTCACAGCCTGGTGACTAAGACGTATCAGCAAGAACTACACAAACTTAGCGCATACCCTCAGCCAGGCACTTTCCATTATTCACTCACGTAATCCTTCAACAGTGACTCAGGAGCCCTTATTATTCCTAAATTACAGATGAAGGCACCAAGAACACAGAGAGGTAAAGAAATGTGCGCAAGGTCACACAGCTAAGCTAGCAAGCTTTGAATGGGAAATGAAGCTCAAGGGTGGTAAAATTCAAGTGCTTATACTTTGAAAAAAGGGAAAAAAATACAAATTTCTTCTTCTTCTTCTTCTTTTTTTTTCTAAAAGATTTTTATTTATTTATTTGACAGAGAGAGATCACAAGTAGGCAGAGAGGGAGGCAGAGAGAGAGAGGGGGAAGCAGATGCGGGGCTCGATCCCAGGACCCTGAGATCATGACCTGAGCCGAAGGCAGAGGCTCAACCCACCGGGCCACCCAGGTGCCCCAACAAGTTTCTTCTTTGTGGGGAACAAAATACGACACAAAAACTACAGAAATTGAAAGAACACATTTCTTTTAAGCAGGGCCCCAGACCAGACATTGGCCCAGTCCCCTGGATTTGTCCTTGCATGCTGAGAGACCTCAACATCACCAAATAGAGCAAGTGTCTAGGGCACAAGTGTGGGGCGTGTGGCTCTGGGAAGTTGAGTGCTGACAGCCTCAAGCTGCACCAGGTCAAGCTGTGGAAAGGTCCGGAATGAGTCACTGTTGCAGGATGACCCTGACAACACTGAGACTTCGGGAGGTGTTCGGAAAGCCTCTATGGGTCAGTACACACGACTCCTTGTACAATGCTAAATAAATGGAAAAAGAAATGAATGTTCTTACTTGAAAGGCTGCGTGCCAAGACCAAAGGCTCACACAAAGAACAGGAGCCCACCCAGGACTCTCACAACCACCGTGTCCTTGGGTCCTTGGTGTGACAGATGCCACAGGCCTACAGCAGTCACACACATACCTGCAGATGTCTCCCCACCTTGTTCTTTATACCTAGCTCTATTTCTGGATTTTGCAATCAATACTGTCTCATGCCAGACACGTTGTTTTGTCATGTGGTGTGAGCAAGAAGAAATGGTACTTACTACAAGAGCTAATTATTAATTTTTTTAAAAACTCTGAAACCCTAATTAAAGTTCTGGGTGATTTTTTTGTAGTTGGGACTTCAAGAGGTGTTTGATTTTCTTGGTTTGCTAGCTGGGCGATGACGGGGTGTGTGCTGCAGGCCCGTGTCCCAGTCCCCAGCGTCCTCGTATTTGCATGTGGGCCCGGATTTGTCTTTGGCTTCTTGTATGGTTTGGGATGAGACCCTTGTGTCCCAGGGGAGGGGGGCAGGTGTTGCTCCAGTCGAGCGAATGGAACCAAATTACAGGCCCGTCTGTCACTTCCTCTGGGAGAAAGTGGAGGGAGGGGGCCTGGAAGAAGGGAGGGAGGGGGGAGGGGGGAGAGGGGAGAGGCCTGCCACCAGGAGAACAGAGAGCCCAGCATCCGGCTCAGCTCAGCCTGGGGGGAGGGTGGGTTTGTGAAGTGGACTGCTGGCTCTGGAAACCTCTACCTATGCAGGGCCCTGCCAAAATGGGGACCATACTGCGTCCTGGGGGCTGGGATGGAGAGGGGGTAGGCCTGTGCCCCCTAGGCTCTTCGCTGACCCTCGGAGATCTGCTGCCACTTAGGCTGCGTCTATAGGGCGCCGGCAACCACTCACACTGGAATTGGTTTCACTAAATTGACTGATGCATTTTCTGGCTGCACGGACTTGGAGTCTGTGTCTCTATCCCATCAAACCTACTGAACACAAACATCCAACACATCCGTGGACTTAATCTTTTGGCTTACAATAAACAGCTTGCTCACACACGCACTCTTTAATTAAGCCACACCTATTTGCACAGGGAGGCCTAGAGGTACCACCTCGATTGCAGCCCTGGGTGGGCACAGCCAGTGCTGCTCTGCTGGGATTTGTCCTTTAGCCAGAGACAGTGCACGCTGATACTACCCGGTAATGTCCTGCTGCGTCATGAGCCTTCTGCAAGTGACCTGGAGGCTGCTAGATACAGAACCGGAGGTAACAATGAACACTTTGCTGTCAGGGGCAACCTCTAGAGACCGTCCTTCTCCCGAAGGCCCCAGTGGGGCAGAGCGATGTTATTCTAAGCTACTTGAGAAAAATACAAACAGATAATGTGGGCCTTTTGTGGAACACAATGGATGGGAGTAAGAAATTGCCATCATTTTGCTTTCTCTTACAGATGAGTGGTACAAAGAATATAAGAGAGAATAGCAGGGGAGATCCCAAACCAGGAAGAGTGGTTCTAATGCAAAACAAGTTCTTGTCACATTCTTCAGACTTGTGGGAGAAAACAGTGTTTCACATGCCTTCTTCTCTCCCTGCCTCCGGGGTGGGCCAGGTTAAAGCGATTGTCAGCTCCTACTAGTTCTTTCAGTAAGAGAAGAACTGAGGCATACAGCGATGACGGACTGCAGGCCCAAGAAGAGACCAACTCCTTCCCCTTCCCTTCGACAGTAACATGATTGACAGAGATAATTCCCCATGTGAGATGAAAAAAGAACTGCTAGCAGATAATGGCTGTGCTTGGATGGTGGCTGGTGAGACTCTGTCCACCCGATGTCAAGTGATGACTGAAAAGGGAAACGTGAATTCCATTATCCAGCTGTTGTTGCTGCTGGTTGCCAAAATACCCAGATGTTCCCAAACATCTGGGTACTTGACAGCATGTTTTTACCATACATCCAGATGCCTGGTATTGTGTAAACAAAGGCCAAACCTAAATACAGAGAAGCAGCCGTATAAGTACCTGGACAGAGGGAAGCCAAGAGCTGGTGAAGAGACAGTGGGAAGGGAGATCGTGTAGTGGTGGGGAAGAGGAAGAGAAAGGGAAAAACACATGTGTGAAGATTAAAAAATAAAAGTAAATGTTCAAAAAGAGAACTGCTGCACTTGGTTTCGCTGGTACCTATCTCCATGCAAAGTGGCTCTGCTTGCCGCATCTGGGTTATAAAAGGCACAAAAGAGTGAGCGGGAAGATACCCATGAGGAGACCTAGAGCAGCAATCTGGGCCCAGACTCTAGCCCTCCCCAGGGCAGGTGGCTGTGTGTGTTGGCAGAGAGGGGTGACTCCGAAGTGGAAAAGTGATTCACATAGTGGTGAAAGCCGTTATCATACAGGATGAAAAGTCGAAATTCCAGTCAAGGATGTCTACATTAAGCAAAGCCCTAAAATGTCCTGATTAGTCAACTTTGCTTCCCGTTATCAATCAGGATGAGGAGCTTGCTATCGACAGAACCAGTGATGGTGTAACAGAAGGAAAAGGGTAATTGACTGGGGGAAGGTTGTGCAGTTCGGTGACAGATTTAGAGGAGGGGACATGATGTGATTGAGGTGGTGGTGGGAGTAAGTGTTAGGCTTTCAGAACAGCTCACAAAGCCCCCTGTAATTCCCAAGCTGTCTGTTATCTGTGAAATGCAAATCAGGAGGGGAGTGACATCATGTCGGATTATGGCCACAGGGAGTAATTATTTAGACATTAAAGGCTACTGAAGGGAGTGGCTGACAATATTAATGATGTCCAGATGGACAGAGTGTGATGCTAAAATTATTTTCTAGTACAAAGAATGAGGGAATTTTTATCAGGGTTTCTTTTCTATTGGACAGCCTATATCTCTGAAGGTCTGCCCCTCAGAGAGAGAGTGATACTAAGAGATGGTCTCTGGAATCAAAGCACAATGGGGTTTTCAGAAAGGAGGCACGGTCTCTAGTTCCTCTGAAGAAAGGCACAGTCAATATGCAAAACAGTCACACAGCAATTATGACTATAAAAAGAGGAAATAATCTCAAGATGCTGTCTATAACAAGCTGGTGATTGGAAACCCTTCTCTTCCCACACTCACCCCAAGCCATTCTGCCTTTCTTAGCCAAATATAACAGCGTGCAGCAACTTGTTGTTCCTCATGGCACTCTCCCCTCCCTCCCCTGCAATACAAACCCTAACACAGACACCTTGGCCATTAATACTCGTATCAATTGCATAAGCACAGGTAACAGTATTCTCGACCATCAATAAACATGAGGAGAAAGGCATTGTGGTCAAGACCACCGTGTGGGACCCCCGCCCCCCCCCCAAAAAGAAAGCCCCAACCTGGAATCCAAATTGGGAAAGACTAATGGGCAATGGCAGGTTATCGGAAACCAGTCTCAAGAAGACCCAGAGGCAAGTATGCTGATCTGGACTGCACACCTGTCCATTCCATCTAGAGTTCTGCTCTCTCTTCAGAGCAGGTATCAGTATTCGAGTGGAAATTCACCATGGCACCCAACCTGCTGCTCATCTTTCTGACACATGTAGGAGTGAATGATACAGCCAGAAGCAGCCAAAACAAGCAGTTTTTCATATATATGAAGTTCCTGAATACAATTAAAGGGTTCAGAGGACAGGTGATGTTTTGGTCTCTTATATCTGAAAGTCATTAAATGGGTAAAGAGGAGGTTTCAGAAAATGAATAGGTAAATCCAAAGATGGTTTTGAAGATCCCCTTCATCCAAGCCCTCCATAGGTTACGGCTTACAATGCCAAAATGCAAGGCTCTTAGCAAGGGTCTACTTATGTAGACTTTGATTTCCCTTAGTGAGGACACTTCTAAATGCTCCCATAACCCTTTGCACCAGCCTGTCCTATCACTGATGTCACTGCACTCCTCCCTTAGGCCATGAGCTACTTGAAGGCAGGCAATCTTAGTGGCCGCTGAATTATCAGCACTTGGAATGTGCCCTAAATTAATATTTGATTAATGAACTGGAGGAACATCATGGAAAGCTTTGCAAACTGCTCAAAAGGGTTTGACATGGAAACCTGACAGAGAGGAAGACAAATGTTTATGAAATCATTAAATCCACTATGAAAGAGGACATAATAAATCCCCTATTATGGAGGACATATAAAAGAACAGCAGCAGTGGAGACGGTACCTAGTAATTACTAAGAGAAAATAGCTGGAGAGAGGATTAGGAATGAAATGTGTTTGTCCCATCCATACGCCAATTCAATTCAGTTATCTGAGTTCGATTCAATCTAACAGGTATTTACTGAGTACCTCTATGCCATTGTGCATCACATATAGTATGAGTAATTGTAAAAGGAATACACAAATTTTAGACAAGAAGATAAATGTTTTTTAGAAGTGCTTCAGACTGGTGTTTGGAGACATGAATGGAAAATGTAAGTAGTTCAAACAAGGCAGTAAAATGTGGGTTAGATCAAGGACTGGCGATACTCATGATGTAAATATCATATGAAATTCACATTTCAGGGTACGTAAATAAAATTATATGGGAACACAACCACACCCATTTGTTTACTTATGGTTTATGACTGCCCTTGAGCTACAAGGGCAGAATCAACAAATAGTTGCAGCAGAATTTATGGTCCTTAAAACCTAAAATAATTATCTGGTTCCTTACAGAAAGTTGAAAAACCACTGTTGAGAGCAAGAGCTCTAAAATCAAAACACCTGGTTTCAAACCCCAGTGTACCACTGCTTACTAGCCATGAGATTTTGGCACTCTTTTCTGTACCTTGGTTTTGCCATGTATACAATTGGGTATAACAATAGCACCTTCTTCAAGGGGATGTTGAAAGCAGTAAGGTGTTTAGAATGAGGTTTAGAAGGCATTTAGAATATATAAAAAGTTCTCAAAATTCAACAAGATAACATGAAACCCAATTAAAAACTGGAGAAAAGATTTAAACACCCACTTCACCAAAGATGAGATAAGGATGGTAAACAGTCATCTCTACATGCAGAGATGCTCAATATCATTAATCACTAGAGAAATGACAATTAAACCGGTGATGAGATATCACTGCACAACTATTAGAACAAGTTAAAAAACAAAACCAAAACCTTACAATACCAAGTGCTGGCAAGGATCCTGAGCAACTGGAACTTTTATACACTGTGAGCGAGAATGCAAAATAGTACAGCCACTTTGAAAAACAATCTGGTTACCTCTTATAAACATCCACTTACCAAATGACTCAGTAATTCCACTCCTACGTATTTACTCAAATGAAATGAAAGCATATGTTCACATACATGAATGTTTTTTAGCAGCTTTATTCATAATAGCCCTAAAGTGAAAAGGACACAAATGTCCACAAACCAAGGCATGGATAAACAAATTATAGTACACCCATACAATAGGACACTATGCAGCAATTAAATGGAATAAACTATACATACACTAACACGGATAATTCTCAAGAACGTTATTCTAAGAAGTCAGACAAAACAGGTTGCATACTGTATTGGTCAATCCATACGACATTTTAGAAAAGGCAAAAATAGAAAGACAGAAATAAGATCAGTGGTTGCTAAGGTTTGGGATGGGTGTGGAAACTGACTACAAAGAATTATGAGGAAACTTTTGGGGTGATGGAAATAGTCTATATCTTGATCGTGGTAATTATGTGACTATATATAAAATTCAACAAACTATATATCCAAAAAGAATATAAATCACATTTCTAAATCAAGCTTTTAAAAATTAGTATTCTGAAAATTTCCAGAAAATTAAATATTTGTTATAGATAAATTTTCCAGAACCATGAAGGGAAATAGACTTAGCATAAGGTAGCAGCTGGGCAAATTTTTAATGAGAAAATTCTTGGGTTATAGAATGACCCAGGTAACATTAAGTCCCAATAAAGTTTTAAAATCTGTTATATAATACGATCATAATAAATCTATTATATAATCACTACATTATACACTTGAAACTTAAAGCATTGGGAAAAGAAGTATCGTTCACAAAAGTAAGCATAATTTCAATAATAATAAACCATGGAAAAGTAACTTTTTCTTTTTTCATATGCTTTTTTTGGATGCAGCTGTTTTAAAAAATCATCTTCTAGATTGGGTCATTGCTTCATCTTCCTCTTTAACAGATTCATGCCAGAAAAAAAGATAACATCTTTTCTGTATTGATACCTTCAAACTGGAGTTCATAAGCTAAGCTACATGGATTTTCAAATTGACAAAACAAAAACAAAAACAAAAAAAAAACCCAAACAAACAAACAAAAAAACCCCAGTCCCAAGTCTAAATGTGGCTGAGTCCTGGGATATTTCCTGACCTCCAGGTAGACTGCAGAGACAAGGTTTCCACCTGCCACTACTTGGATCAAAGATGTATTAAGTTAACACTGCTCCCTTTCATGCCCCTCCCCCCAACCTTCCCACTCACGCATCTTCTCTTTCCTCCTCCTTCCCTTCCACAATATAGTGTGTGGGGGATTTCACACTACATTCAGGAGAGTCTCATATGTTGATAAATGTAGGAGATACTTTTTACTATTTTAATAGTGATTATTTAAACTTGAAGCGGGGCTAGAGTTTTTTTTAAGAGTTATTTGTTTGAGAGAAAGAGCATGCACAGTTATTTATATGAGAGAAAGGGAAGCAGATTTCCAACAAAAGAGGAGCCCAACAAAAGGCTTGATCCCCAGACCCTGAGAGCATGACCTGAGCCAAAATAAGAGCCGGATACTTAACTGACTGAGCCACCCAGGCACCTCCAGAACTTTTTAAAGTAAGGGAGATTTTGGCCTTTGTGTTTTCTCCTTGTTTAAGAAAAAACCAAAAATACTATTTAAAGTATAGATATTGGGTATATTTTATCTCAGAATGAGTCATGGAGCAAGCACTGGAGGAAGTTTGGAATTACTGAATCACTATATCATACACCTGAAACTAATATAACAGTGTACATTAACTAATTAGAGTTAAAATAAAAACTTAAAAAATATTAGTCATGGAGTAACCAGTTTAAGAGAGCAAGAGAGAAGACTGATCCCACGTTGTGTCTTCTCTTTCTTCCAAGGCCTCATTTGAATTATAATAAAAGAATAAAAATAGATACAACCTCAAAATAATGAAGAAAACAGTAGGCAAAGTATCAGCAAAAGAATAATCTCAACGCATTTTTGCTAGAA
The DNA here is from genome assembly GCF_011764305.1 of Mustela putorius furo. Taxonomy (NCBI): domain Eukaryota; kingdom Metazoa; phylum Chordata; class Mammalia; order Carnivora; family Mustelidae; genus Mustela; species Mustela putorius. Next base: position 5,956,818 of record NW_025421424.1, read on the forward strand.
GGTGGAAGTATGCTGACAGATGAGCAGAACCAGGGAAACCCAGCCTAATTAAACTACCTACTAAGGGGACTTCATCAGAGGAGGTGTCCAGCAGATTCTGAGTTTCAGGCTTTGATTAGCAGATACAGTGAAAGTTGGGAGTGAGAAGTGAAGTTGAAAATTGAAAAAGTAATTGAAGATTTATATATAGACTAGATGAACTTGCCTGCCATTCCTCTCCTCACTCCTACCTCATGGGAAAAGGCAGACAGAAATTTACTTTTAGGCAAAAAGTAGGATTCTTCTCAATTTCTTTAGAAAAGAATTACCCGACACAGGTGTTCAGAGCTCAGGTAAACTTTCCTCGTTTTAACATTTATGGAGCTAAATAGTTCAAACTTCATACAATATTAAATATCTATCACTTTACTTTGAACGAAAGCCCAACAATCAACAAATATCATCCACATATATAGAGTTTATGGCTAACCTTTTTATTTCCTCATTTAAAAATATGTACAAAAAAATAAATACCACCAGATATTTGAAGGACTGCTATAGCATAAAAGAGAAATACTAAGATAAATAAACCTGACATTCAAATTAAAAAAGATAACTCCAAAAGTAATAACAAATTTTAAAATAGCCCCGAGGAGTATCTTTGAGAGATTATATTAATAAGGGTATTGTGGTCATAGGAAAATCAGAGACAACATAATTTTTTGGAGTAAAACAATTTATTTTCTAAAGGAAAAATAAATAGAAGTGTTATAGAATAAAGGCAAGGAAATCTCTCATGACCCTGAACAAAAATACAGAAAATATAAGAGAAAAGATAAATATGGAGAATCACTTTGAGAGATCTAAAACAGTAATTCTAGAAAGAAAAAATGAAATAAATGAAGGAGACAAAATCATAAATAATACAATAAAATTTTCCACAGATGAAAGCATGCAACATTGAATTTAAAAGACCTTGTCATATAGTATCTCTTTGCTTCAGTTTTTTCATATGTAAAGTGGGAGAAATAATCCCACCTCACAGGGCTGTTGGGTGTGATAATACATATAAAGCACTTCCAACAATCCTTGACATATAATAAGTACTCAGGAAATTTTATTGCATTGCGACTATTATATTGTCAGTGTTGAACAAAATGAATAAAGAAACATACACCTAAGACATCTCTGGGAAATGTTAGATCTTGAAAGATACAGAGAAACTCTGTATAAAAGTTTTTAGGAATAAAAAAGGTATCTTATAAAAGAACAAAATTTTTATTGTGTCAAAAGAAAATATATTATGTCAAAAGAAAATAAAGCAATACTTTTAAACACTTGAGTAAAAGAAGACTTTGAAATAATTGGAATTTTATACCCAACCAAGTTATTGATCAGTTGTAAAGACAGAATGAAAACTGTTTTCAATAGGCAAGACCTCAGAAAGCTTGCCTTCCACATATCCTTTCTTAGCGAATTATTTGAATACATACTGCAGGCAAAACAAGAGTTTAAACCAAAAAACAAGATAATATGAAACAAAGAATAAGTCCTATTGAGGAGAGCAAAGCATCAAAGCCCAGATGACAATGGCATAGCTAACCTTGAAAGCAAATAAAAAATTTGGAGAAGAAAGTTGGAGGGTATCAAGATGGATGTCTTTGATTGTAAAAGCAAAGCCATATACTTGATATCTGAGGAAAAGTAAACTTGAGCCTATGCTAAAGCAATTAGAAAGGTCATTACAAACATCAGGAAAATACAAAGCTTCATTAATATGTCAAAGTTTGTGTTTGTACATTTATTTGATGTTTGAAACATTTGAGAAGCAGAGACTGGATCTTTGGAATCACAGCACACTAAACTTTGCTGGGGTCAGTATTTTCGTGATTATAAAATGTTAATGTTGCTATGTACAATGTAAATGCTGTGATATAATGTAACTTGTAGTTTGTTTTTCATTTTTTGCTATGAAAAATTCAGAACACATACGAAAATACTGTGTAGAACGATGAACCCGGGTCATCACCCAGCCTCAACAGTGATCCACCTCAGGCCCAGTTTTGTTTCATTTCTATTTCCTTCCTCTCCCACCTTCTGTATTGTTTGGAAATATAGCCAAGCCACTGTATCGTTGTATCATTACATCCATAAATAGTTCAGTCTTTAGCTTTAAATGATAACTGTTCTTTAACAAAGTTTAAACACTGGTTGCTATGCCCCTTAAGTCTTCATTTGTAGGATCTCCCTCCATCCTTGCATTTATTTTTATTTATTTTTTATAGAAACCAAATTGTTATTTTTTTAAGATTTAAAAAAAAAAAGATTTTATTTATTTATTTGACACACAGAGAGAGATCACAAGTAGACAGAGAAGCAGGCAGAGAGAGAGGAGGAAGCAGAGAGTCCGATGCAGGGCTCGATCTCAGGACCCTGAGATCATGACCTGAGTCGAAGGCAGAAACTTAACCCAGTGAGCCACTGAAGCGCCCCAATTGTTTTTCTTAATGAGTTTCTTGCAGTCTGGATTTTTCTAATTTCCATTTGTTGTCTTTCATCTTTTGTGTCTTCTATAAATTAGTAAGTAGATCCAGAAGTTTGGCCCGATTCAGGTTTGAAATTTTGGCAAGCCCACTTTTTAGACAGTGGTAGGTACTTCCATTAGGAGGCCCAAAATGTTTAGCTGGTCTCTTTTTGTATATTCAGCATTTGATGATCATTAATTCATTAGCGATTGTTAATTGGGTCTTCTACTTCTATCATTCCTTCTTCACTTATTATTTGAGACATTTCTCTAAAGATAAACTTCCTGTCATCAACCATCTGTTCAACCTGATGTATAACTCAGATAGGAAAGTTAGGATACGTTGTTGTTTCCTTCACTTTACTTCCCTGTTTTTACTAATGAGTTAATTCTCTAGCACCCTAACAAGATGACTAACAAGAATTTTTATTTTTTATTTTTTTAAAGATTTTACATATTTATTTGACACACACACAGAGAAAGGTCGCAAGTAGACCGAGAAAGAGGGGGAAGCAGGCTTCCTGCTGAGCACAGTGCCCGATGCGATGTGGGGCTCGATCCCAGGACCCTGAGATCACAACCTGAGCTGAAGGCAGAGGCTTAACCCACTGTGCCACCCAGGCACCCCTAATAAGAATTTTTAATGTGTTTTTAAAATATGTTTGTAAAATCATGGATCTAGAGTAGTTGCATAGATCTAGAGTAGTTTCCAGCTGTTGCAGTTATTATTCTTATTAATGCTCAAACTGGCCCATCTTTGACCAATGAGAGCCTTTTCAGGTTGGCTTCTAGAACCTTTTGACATGAACTCAGTATATTTCACAATATTCTTGCTTCTGATACAGCAAGATGTTCCAGCAATCTTCTTGATATATTTCCTTCCCGAGCTCTTGAGTCAGCCATTCCTCCAACGTGCTCTAGTTTTATTTAGTGCGCAGAGCTGCGTATAGATCCGTCTGGGTATAGGTACTCTCGTCACTACAGGCCTGGTCATTGTTACAGCACTTTTTCAATTTGGAGAGCTAGAATACATTTTTGTTTGCTTGTTTTGCTTTAGGATAAATCATTACTTCCAATTGTATTCAAGCTTGAAGGGCTTTTAGCTGCCCTTTTTGATTCTACCTCTCTTTTCCCCCAGGCTGAATATACCAGTTCTCAATGACAAAAATATAATTACTTATTTGCCTTATCCTACCTAAAAACACAGTACAATCTTAGAGTAACAGAAACAAAACTCCTGTGAAAAATACAACTGAAACACTCTAAGATTTTTTTTTTTCTGGAAAAATCTTTTTTACAGGTATATACCACTAGAGATACACAGTCATATTTATTATAAGTTTCTTGAAATGGTTTTTCTCTGTGTGGCAATACCACCAACTGGATTTATATTTGGGAAAATTGTTTCATTTTGCTTTCAATTTTCCAGAATTGCTTCTTTAAGTTTAATTTTGTTTTAGAATTATGTGGACTATTTACATGCTTCAAGTGTCATATTTAAGGAATTAGATGTATTTAAAGAATTGACATTATGTTTTCATCACCACCTATTATATTCTCTTCTCCTCCCTAAAGAAAACTTGCTTTTATGGTTTATCTGCCACTTTTTTAATGTAAGCAAGTATGTTTAAAAGCAAATATACATATAAATATAGGTATATATCATATCTTTCAATTTCTTAAATGGTGGCACACTATATGTACCTCTTTTCATATTTTGTTTTCATTTGATATATCCTGGAAATTGCTCCACAAGAACACATAGAAATACTCACATTCTTTTTAAAGTATTTTTTAAAGGTGTAGTTGAAGGATAATAAATATTTGAAAGCAAATGTTTAAAATGTGAACTTTTATCCATTTTTACATATGTATGCACCACAGTCAAGACAACAAATACTTCTACTACTCTCATAAGTTTCCTTGTGCCTCTTTGTAATATATTCCTCCAATACCCTTGTCCCCAGCCAATTTCTTTTTTCTTTTTAAGATTTATTTGATAGAGAGCCAGAGAGAGAGAGAGAGAGAGCTTGTGCACACAAGCACGCCTATGAGCAGGGGGGAGGTGCAGAGGGACAGGGAGAGAGAATCTCAAGCAGATTCCCTGCTGAGTGTAGAGCTGGATGCTGGACTCCTCTCATGACCCTGAAATCATGACCTGAGCTGAAATCAAGAGTTGGGTGCCTAACCAACTGAAGCACTCAGGCACCCCTCCAGCCAATTTCTGATCGGCTTCCTGTTACCAGAGATCTGATTTCACTTTCTAGAACTTTATGTAAATGGAATAATATAATATGTATTCTTTTTTATTGGCATCTTTCACTCAGCACAACACTTTTAAGATTCATCTATGTTGGGGCGCCTGGGTGGCTCAGTGTGTTGAGCCCCTGCCTTTGGTTTGGGTCATGATCTCAGGGCCCTGTTATTGGGCCCCGCTTCAAGCTCTCTGCTCGGCGGGGAGCCTGCTTCCCCCTCTCTCTCTGCCTGTCTGCCTGCTTGTGCTGTCTCTCTGTGTCAAATAAATAGATAATATGTAAAAAATACATATATATATATTCAGGGGCGCCTGGGTGGCTCAGTGGGTTAAGGCCTCTGCCTTCGGCTCAGGTCATAATCCCGAGGTCCTAGGATCGAGCCCTGCATCGGGCTCTCTGCTCGGCGGGGAGCCTGCTTCCTCCTCTCTCTCTGCCTGTCTCTCTGCCTATTTGTGATCTCTGTCTGTCAAATAAATAAATAAAATCTTAAAAAAAAAAAAAAAGAACTCTGCTTGTGATCACACATTTAAAAAAAAATTCATCTATGTTTTTGGAACTATCAGTAGTTTGTTGCTTTTTATTGAATGTATTTCATTCAAGTATTTCATTGAATGGATAAACCACATTATTTACTTATTTACTTACATATAGGTATTTGGGTTATATCCAGTTTTTGACTAATACCTATAAAGCTGCCATGAGCATTCATGTACCAGTATTTCTGTGAACATATCTTGTTGGTTTCTTCCAAAGCTAAACATACACTCAGCATAGAACTCAAATCATTGTCCTCCTGGCTAATAGCATTTTGTAGCTGCACAATATACTCTTTTTTTGTAAATGTTTCATAATTTATAGAATAGTCCCCTACCGATGGGCATTAAAGTTGTTTTTAGTTTGGGGCACCTGGGTGTCTCAGTGGGTTAAAGCCTCTGCCTTCGGCTCAGGTCATGATCCCAGGGCCTGGGATCTAGCCATACATCGGGCTCTTTGCTCAGCAGGGAGCCTGCTTCCTCCTCTCTCTCTGCCTGCCTCTCTGTCTACTTGTGTTCTCTGTCAAATAAATAAATATAATCTAAAAAAAAAAAAAGTTGCTTTTAGTTCTTTACATAGTAAACATATAATCTTATGTATATGTCATTTAGCATTTCTGCCAGTGCATACTTAGGGCATATTCCTAGAAATGGGATTTTTATCCAAGTTTTTCCAGTGAAGGAGGGGCTAATAAGTAGAGAAATCATCCAGTTCTGTGCATTTTCTGCACTCTGGAAACTTATCAGAGTACAGTCGAAAGGTGTGTCAAAAATATCTGAAATTGCAGCCAACTGCACCCCCCCCCCAGTTCAAATAATGACAAGTTCAAAGAGAGATGCACTTTTAATTCAAGGTCCCAATAGGCTAAAAGCGAAAGGATGGAAAAAGATATACTATGCAAACACCAATCATAGAAAATCTGATGTGACTATATTAATATCAGAGTAGAATTTAAGATAAGAAGTATTACTAGAGATAAAAGAGGGATACTTCATGTTAAGAAGGTTAATTTACCAAGAAGACATAATCCTAAATGTACATGTACCCAATAACAGAATTTTTCCTTAATCATATGCTCAATTTCCATAAGCAACTGAATATTGCTGTATTTTATAAAAACTTTTTTCATTGTTCTGTCTATTCATGGGCAAATACCATCCTGTTTTTATTAAGGCTTAGAGAAACTCTGTGATGTGCTTTTAATATCTAGTAGATTCAGGCCCTCAATCTGGCATCACTGTTCTCAGTTTTTCTAGCTACTATTACTCGTTTTTCTCCTTTGAAGTGGACTTTATAATCAATTTATCTAGCTCTAGCTCCATAAAAAAAGTCTGATTGTATTTTTATTGTATTACATTGAATTTATAAACTAGCTTAGGAAGAAAAAAATCTTTCTGATGTTGAACCTTCCTGCTCAAGAACATATATTTTTTCATTGATTCAAGTATATTTGGCTTATTGATTTTTACCTTATAGAATACAGCTATAGACAAATTATGGTACACATCGTAATAGTTACAAAACAGAATGTTATCAATTTTGGAAATGCAAAAGAAAAAGCGTAGCTGATCCTAGTAGAGGGACACGAGGTGAGGAGAAACAGAAAGAAGTGTAGGACTTTTATTATCCTTAATGAAGTAAGAAATCCAGAGTTGACAACACAAGAAAGAGGGGGGTTTACATATTTTTACAGACATTAGAAATATAAAACATAGTTGTTAACTACTATGTTGTGGAGAGGAAGAGGATCAAGAAGGTATATAGAGCTAAAGCACTGTCCACCTTGATAGGACTTAACAGGGAATGTCTAACAGTGATATTACAATGATTTGGAGGACCATGGGAACATGTTTAATGGGCAATTATGGAAAGTAGGGCATCTTAAACAATTTGAGCTCTGTCCTCAAACTTGGGCTGCTGACTTCCTTTCATCAGGTGGATACCTACAGACCCAACTCTATTTTGGAGGTTTCCTCCCTGCACAGCAAAGACAGAAAATTGCACACCATTTTATAAGCAATAATCTCAACCCTTAGCGGGAGCATGCCACACCATGCCTGGGGAAACAAGAAGTAGATTGGTGCTTTCTATGTTTTCCATCTGATCCCTGTGCCCCCAGAGGGACTTCTTTCCTTTTTATCAAAATCTAGGGGTTAACTGATTTGATTACTCATGCATACTAGTGAACAGTAGGTTGGCTATAAATTTATTGAAGTGGGTTGGCTGAATTCAGTTTACAGTCACAGGCACTGATTTGGGGAAGTAGGCGATGGAATTAGGATGACGCTCCCCCACTTAGGGCCTTGAAAAGCCTCAAGCTCTAGCAACAACCAGCCCCAAATCCTTCCATGATTTCTCAGTAAAGCTTCTCCCTACTTCCACCTACTCCCCTCTGACCAACGGTTGCTCTTTTGAGCCTTTTATTTTAGCTCTTCAGGGCTCTCCATTTATTCCTTTAGATAAGAATATGTGAAGGGACGGGTCAACGTGGGACTGAAGAACAGGAGACAGAGTCCATAGGGCCAGCTCCAGTCTTACATCATTTCCCTCCTTTCTCTCTCAAGCCAATTTCCAAGCTTTAGATCTACCATGAGAAATACAATTATTAAGTAGGCTGGATTGTCAGGTCTGCTGACCACCACGTCTCCTGTGGTGAACCTACAAGATAAAGAACCATAATCTGAGGCATCCTTGGTGACTACAGAACAAAAGCAAAGAAAACTGGAGAGTACAGCAGGACAGACCTCTTTTATGAACAGAGAAAAATTTGCAATGACATCCCTCCTGGGCCCCATGGAGTACCTTAGGTGTTAGCTCTCTAGGAAAGTTAGCCATCAAAGCCTGATTAAATAAAATAGTGATAATTTCCTATGGAGGTTGGCCAAGGCCAAAGTCATAAAGTAGTACATTGTGCATTTCCACCCCAACCACAACAGGAGAGCACAGACACTGTCAGTATAAGGACAGACAAGTCTCAAATCCTCCATTTCCAAATCCTAGGGTGGTGGAAAACACCCCCAGTGGTGGCTTTCCTGATACTCGCCTTTGGGGATTACCATATACTTACTCTAGGAAAGTAAGTTATATTGTGAACATTAGCTAGGAACAAGAAGCTGTTGGTCTGAGGACTGGGACAATTATAAAGACAAGGTGATGTAAGGTGACTCAGGTATGTGAGGAAGAGGAAGAGAAAGAAGTAACAACAGAAATACCAGCAAGAAGAAAGGAGAAGCTTTGTGTCTGAGAGGGAACTGTGACAGAGCGAGCTGGACATGTTTTCCTTTGCCCAGAGGCTGACCCTGTCTTGCCTGTCACAGGTGCAGAGGATTCCCCTCAAAGCCACATGCAGGAGGAACCCCATGCCCCCTTCCACTGGTGCACAGTTAGGTGTTTCCCCCCCTCTAACCTTCTACTTCACCTGTTAGCTAACTGTGGAGTTGGAGCCTGTGCTCAAGTCTGTTATCCACTTGTGAGAGGAAGGAAGTACTACCTCCATTTTCTTGTGTCTCTGAGGCAGTGTGGTCACGGCGGTTGTGGAGTTGGCTAAACTTTAATCCGTGTCCACTCAGGTGAAGTCCACATCTTTTCTGAAGAGCAGATACCTTCCCAGGACCACTGACTGCTGAGTGTCTGTGGTGCCTGGAAGCCCAGCAGAGTCACCCTGACAAGTTTCCCTGCCCTCAAGCACCTTCTCTCATTCAACCCCAGTAACCTGTCCTGCAGCTCTGTTTCACACACTTACTCGGCCCTACCCACATATTTTTCTATTGCTGGGAGCCAACATCTCCTATATTCAACAATTCAGCCAACATTTGTTTGTACTGTGGGTTTATTCTCTAGCTGAATGGAGGTTAAAAAAAAAAAAAAAGGATCTGGTAACAGAATTAACTAATACGAACATTGGGCCAAAAGGAGTAGAATGGAAATATAAATTAAACCCTATGGGAGACCAAGAGAAAAGATGATTAATTACCACAAAGTGAATCAGGAAATGCTTCATGGAAATTTTATCTGCACTGGGCCTCAGTGGGTAGGTTTCAACAGGCAAAATAGATAAAGGTATTCCAGAAGGCAGAAGCAGTGTAAAATAAGGACAAAGCAGGAAAAGGGGAGGGTAGGTGGAGTTCTGATCACTGAGGGCCTTGAATGCTGTGCCCAGGAGCGTGGACTGCATTCTGTAATCAGTGGGGAACCAGTGAAAGCTTTTGCACAGTACCGGATCTGACAACAGTGACATCTATAGAGTACGCCTGGTGATCCAGGCAACCTACTGAACATTTCACAGGTGCTCACTTACTTGGCCTTCATAATGACCTGTTGAGGATGGTGAACGGGGACAGCAGTTTGGGGATGGGTCAGAGGCAGAATGATTAGAGGAGAGGTGGTAGGAAAGGACAGGATTTCAGTGGACTGGGGCTCAGGGATAAGGGCCTGAACTTGAGCCTACTGGCAGCAGCAATGAGAACTGGCATTAGAATTCTGAGAGAGTAGAATCAGAATGGTTAATGGTGGCCAATTAGCTCCTGGAGTCAAGGGTGCCAGTGACTAGCAGATCTGGAAGGAAAACAACGGTGAACAATGTCAGCAGTCTTGGGACTTCGCGCCCCTACCCAAACTCCTAGTCTCAGGAGAATGAGGCACTTTCCCCTCAGCCAGTTATGAGACTTGGAGGGTCGAGAAAGTTATAGCAATGAGGGCTCTTCCATTTGGTCCAGTTGGAAGTCCAGCTGGGATGCAGAGGCAAATAAACTGGGAACAATAAAAACCATCCCTATAGTTTTATTTTTAGTGGGGGCAAGAGAATGTACCATTCAGAGTCACTGGGATTGAATTTCACCTCACCTATGAACCATGAGCTATGTGGCAGGAACTGTGCTGGGCAGTTCACAGACTTCACATGCCATTTAATACTCAAAATATTACTATACTGCTTTACTATAATGAAACTGAGATTCAGAGAGATTAGGTAACTGCCCTGAGCTCACATAGCTGCTAAGGGGCAGCACTGACACACATACACACGCAAAACTGATGTTTCTGACCAGAGCATGAAACTGTTTACAGGGAAAATGACTTCTCACAAAGCCATGTGTGGCTCAAGTTGGGTTCATTCTCACATCTGTTCATTCAGATATTAGTAAATTCATTCATTTATTCATATATTATGCAATGACTGATGATCTACTGTGTGGCGGGCACTGTGCTGGGCATTTATAAAAACAAACTACTAAGATGCCATCTCTGCCCTCAGTGAGAACAGTCCAGAAGGGGGCAGGCAAGTGAACAGAGGAGGGCAGCTAACCTGGCTTGTGCGGGCGAAAAGGAAACTGAAGACTTTCAGAGGTGACACCTGCGTTTAGTTGGGAAGGAGCAGTGGATGGTCTAGTTGGGAAGGAGCAGCGGATGGTCTAGTTGGGAAGGAGCAGCGGATGGTCTAGTTGGGAAGGAGCAGAGGATGGTCTAGTTGGGAAGGAGCAGCGGATGGTCTAGTTGGGAAGGAGCAGCGGATGGTCTAGTTGGTAAGGAGCAGCGGATGGTCTAGTTGGGAAGGAGCAGCGGATGGTCTAGTTGGGAAGGAGCAGCGGATGGTTAGGCTAAGGTGAGGAAGTGAGAAGAGAGCAATGTTGCTGCCCTTACGATGCCTGCAAAGGCACAGGCCGGCCTGAGAAATGATGAACTCTGTACAGAAGATGAGAAGCAACTTGGGTTACCGAAGGCAGAGAGAGAGGCAGAAGAGGCAGAAGACTGGAGTGGGGGCAAGGGATGTACCATTCAGAGTCACGGGGATTGAACTTCACCCAGCAAACCATGGGCAGCCACTGAAGGGCAAACTCGTTGCATAAAACTCCCTCAGGCTGCCGTGGGGGAAGAGACAGGAAGCCAGGAGGTGAGAAAGGAGGCTGCTGCAATGGTACCGGTGTGGGATGACAGATGCTGAGCAGAGGGAAGAAGATTTGAAAAATGTTCACAGATAACACAGGGGCTCCTAATAAGTGATTCTGGATGGGAGCAAGGGGCTGAGCACTTCCACCCCCCTGCCCCCCGCCAGGAGGATGACTCATGTCCTCAGCTGCCTCCACCCACAGGTCCACTCTCGGTGGCCTTGTGTGGGTCGTGTGACACCAGTCAATCATTAGGCTCAGTGAAGACGGTCTATTTGGATGCCTGTGCATCCCAAGCCACTGCTTTTGTGGGGTGTTCTCCATGGAGTGAGGCTTCAGTCCTGGGGCCACCAGCCAAGGGAGGGTATACCCCTCTCCCCATGTGGGAAAAGGTTAGTTCAGGAAGTCTGGGTCTCAAACCCTGCATGTTCCTGAGAAAGTCCTCACTTCAGGAATGGCCTTGGCCAGCTCCTGGGAGATGAGCTCTGAGTCTCTGGAATATTCTGCCTGATAAGACTGTTCTTGTATGCCTGAAGCCTTGGGCCGTGTGTTACCAGTTTGATCAGATAGTTTATGCTAACAATGTGATTTGTGGTGAGCACCTGTTTTGCTCTGGGGGCTGAGGTCTGAATCACTGAGGTCAGACACATAGCAGAGCATGCCTGCATGACAGCCCCCCCCCCCCCCGCCAATAAAAACCCTGGACACTAAGGCTTGGGTGAACTTCCTTGGCTGGTAACACTTTGCATGTGTTCTCACACAATGCCACCAGAAGAATTAAGCATATCCCCATCAATTCTACTGGGAAGGGACACCTGGAAGCTTGCACCTGATTTCTCCTGGACTTCGCCCCATATGCCTTTTCCTTTTGCTGATTTTAATGTATATCCGTTTACTGTCATAAACCCTAACCATGAGTAAAACAGCTCTCCTAAATCCTGTGAGTTCCTCTAGCAAATCACAGAGACTACGGGTGGTCTTGGGTACCCCAACACACTCTACCCTGGGGTGATGGCAGGAGAGACAGCTAGGACAAGCACATAGCCCAAACCCAGTATTTCACCCCAGGGTAGGCAACTTTAGAGTCAGGCCCTGCAAAAACAAGCTAAGTGGGACACTTCGAGTACTGCCCAGAGTGGGCAAGAATGCCTCAAACACGGGGAGGGTATTTTCCAGCCTCTCATAATCCAAGGTCACCCTGCTGTTCTCCATGTGGCCTCTAGGAGCTCGCTTTGACTCTGACCTCTATTATACAACAAAGCACTTCACCTTTTTGTTTTCAGCCTTTGCAAAAAGCCTAATTTCCTCCCTCCATTCTTCCAGTTTGTTTCTTTTGCCAGATAGTTGTGCCAAAATTGGACCCATAACTGCAGGCAATTTCCAGATTCTGTAGAACAGAATTTGCCTTGAACAACAGATGTGAGACTCTACAGTATGCCCTAGAAATGTAATACATCACTGTGGTGTAAATTTATAGGTTATTCGAATAACGTGCTGCGATACAACAGGGAAATTAAGCTTCTCAGCAATGGGTATGAAGTACAGCCAGGAAACCTGAGGTTCAATTTTATGTGAATAGAAGCTATTTGTGTGCAATCTTCCCCTTCACTTTACCACTCGGTTTGTTTATTTACAGAACATGAGATAATCTCTAATGAGTGGTATCCATCTCCTCTTCACATTTATCCCGAAAAGGATATAGATTAACAGATACTTCTGCTCAACTTGCAGTCCAGACCCATTCTTGGTATCAACTTGAAGCCTAGGCACTAGGAACTTTTTACAAATTTCAGGTAAATTAATGACTTCTTAGAACCCATCCTTGCACATATCTGTAGAGCCACTCAGGCTCTCCAGGCCCTGCCACGTGCTGGTTTTGCTTCCGCTTCATTATCTCCTACTTTCTAGTGCACTGTGGCCCTCAGTTCTGCATGTAGATCAGTGACAAGCAAGACAGGAGGTTCTATACCTGTTTATGACCCTATATGAGGCAGGGCTCCAGGTGGAAAACAGAAATCTGGGTATTGTAAGCAGAAAGGAATTGAACACAGGAAATGAGGTGGTAGCAAGTTACTATAAGGGCTGGAGATGTAGATTCTAGGCTGGGTTCCAGAAAGCCAGCACTTGAACTAGAGTTCAAGTCCGCACTGCCATGCCTGCTAACCAAGGGTCCACATCCTCTGCTAGCTCCTCCACAACCACCTCCATACACCAGGAAGCTAGAGACTGACACTGCTGCAGGACTCCCCTCTGTCCTTGACCTTGCTCAGCAACAACAACCAATGCAGGAAGAAGACAGCCCCTCCCTCACAGTTCAAATCCTGCTGGTGCACTACCTGTCAGTATATGCAAGACCCCAGCCATGAGGGAAGCTTGGGAAATTTCCAGCATCTCATACAGAAAACATACTAAGAGATGAGGGTGTAGGCTGAGTCAGGAGATATGCTGCACCCACTGCAGGCCATCGAGGTCCCTTCAGGATCTAACGTTCCATGTATGACCAGGATCCTGAATGGAAAAAGACAACCATCTCCAGAGAAGGACGTAAAAGAGGAAAGTATGCCTTCTGCTACCATCTCCCTTTCCACTGCCTTCTGCTTAGGAAGTAATTATTTCCATCTTGTCCTGCCCACTTAGGCATCTCTCTGACTACTTTTAATCTAGCCCCCTGTTCCTAAGAGTGGACACAGACTCCAAGTCCGAAGCTGGAAAGGATCCTGGAGACAACTCTTTATTTAAAGGAAAAGAGCTAGAACTTGAGAGCTTCTGTAACTCTCTGACTTTATCACTTGGGTTTTCTACTACCTTTGTCAGATTATTTAAGGTACTCAGCGATGGCAGAGGTGCCATAGCTTTTTGCTTTCCAATTTAATAAAGATTAAAACATCCTACCTTTCTGTCAGGTAGGACTCTCTTAATTTTGGATGCAAGTGGCCCCCAAAAGGGCCCTGGTTAACTGGACCTTAGGGGGACCTTCCTTAACTCTGAAAAAGGGAATGTAGGGACTATTCGGAAAGAGTAAGTATTTTAGGGAGAGAGATTTTCATTTGTTTCTTTTGTTGCTCTGTATATTTCTGTTCTCTATTTCCTAAAATAATATGAGGTATGAAAAGCAGAGTTTAAAATACAACATAAAAGGGAATATGGTACTCCAGGCTGGGACTGGGAGGCAGAGATTTGGCTGGTAAAAGAGACACAACGGGGACTTCTGATTTTGAAGATGCCAGAACTATTCCTTGAATAACTCTGAAGAAAGGGTCCAAGGAGTTTGAAGGTGGAATTTTAGGAATTTCGTTGGAAGACATTATACGTAAAAGTCTGAGAGTTTGTACTGCGGAACGTGACAATTGGTGAATAGACAAAAGGTTGTTTTAATGCAGTGTTTCTCAACCTCAGCACTACTGACATTTTGGAGCAGATAATACTTTGCTGTGGGGCTGTCATGTGCCCGGTAGAATGCTCAGTGGTGTCCCCAACCTATAGTTTTCAGATACAAGTAGCAACTCCACAGTCATGATCACCAAATATGTTAAAACAGGTTAGAATAGACTGTTTAAGTTAACATTATCTGAACCCAGTGGTCAATCCTAACATCTTGAAAAGTGAAACAATCCATGATACGTTCCTCCCAATGTAATGGAGTAGAAAGCACACAGCACCACTCATGCAGTACTACTGGAAAAAAAAAAGAGTACTAAATCTAATTAAGTGTCTAGATTTTAACTATCCAATAATGGCAAATACACAGCGTTACAGGAACAGGTTAAATGACACTAAGACAATGCACTCAGACAAATTCAGAATGAAGGAAATTCTGCAGGGCAAATAATCTAGTTTCTTAAACAAATAAATGAGATGAAACAGTAAAACAATAATAACTATTAATAAGAACTATTAGACCCAAAGAACAAATAATCCAATCAAGAAATAGGCGGAGGACATGAGCAGACATTTCTGCAAAGAAGACATCCAGATGTCCAACAGACACATGAAAAAGTGCTCCACATCACTCAGCATCAGGGAAATACAAATCAAAACCACAATGAGATATCACCTCACACCAGTCAGAATGGCTGAAATTAACAAGTGAGGAAACAACAGATGTTGGTGAGGATGTGGAGAAAGGGGAACCCTCCTACACGGTTGGTGGGAATGCAAGCTGGTGCAGCCACTCTGGAAAAGAACATGGAGGTTCCTCAAAAAGTTGAAAATAGAGCTACCCTATGACCCAGCAATTGCACTACTGGGTATTTACCCTAAAGATACAAAGGTAGTGATCCGAAGGGGTACGTGCACCCAAATGTTTATAGCAGCAATGTCCACAATAGCCAAACTATGGAAAGAACCTGGATATACATCAACAGATGAATGAATAAAGAAGGTGTGGTGTATATATACAATGGAATACTATGCAGCCATCAAAAGAAATGAAATCTTGCCATTTGCAACAACATGGATGGAACTAGAGGGTATTATGCTGAGCGTAATAAGTCAATCATAGAAAGGCAATTATCATATGATCTCCCTGATATGAAGAATTTGAGAGGCAGAGTGGGGGGTGTGGGGGTAGGGAAGGAAAAAATGAAACAAGATGGGATCGGGAAGGAGACAAACCATAAAAGACTCTTAATCTTACAAAACAGAGCATTGCTGAGGAGAGGGGGTTGTGGAGAGGGTAGGTGGGTTATGGACACTGGGGAGGGTATGTGATATGGT
This sequence comes from Mustela putorius furo, assembly GCF_011764305.1. NCBI lineage: Eukaryota > Metazoa > Chordata > Mammalia > Carnivora > Mustelidae > Mustela > Mustela putorius. The sequence goes on from NW_025421424.1 coordinate 5,972,708, forward strand.
GAGTGCTGTGAAATGTGTAAGCCTGACAATTCACAAACCTGTACCCCTGGTGCAAATAATACATTATATGTTAATAAAAATAATTAATAAAAAATAAGAACTGTTAGAGATAAAGAGAAAAAAAATTTTTTTTGATAAAGAGAAATTTAAGATACAAACCAACCAAATGTAATTTTGTAGATATGATTGAGATCTTGGTTCAAACCAACCAACCATAAAAAAAGATTTTGGGGGGGGACATTATCTGAAATTGAACTAGATATTAGATGATATTAAAAAATTATTGTTAACTTTTTGAGAATAATAATGGTATTGTGGTTGGCAGTCTTAAAAGAGACCTTATGTTAGAGATAGACAAGGAAGCACTCACAGATTAAATGATGGTATTTGAGTTGGCTGAAATATTCCAGTTATATTCATGCATTACTTGTATAATTGAGATGCAAATGAAAAGTAAAAGAAAAAATGAAGTGCAGAGATCAATTCTTTCTTCTTCATCATTAACATACCAGAAGGATCTCATTTAATCCAAGGGGTTCGGTAGGAGGCAAGTCTACAGAAACCATGTTCCAATGATACAGATTATTGTAGAAGAGGTATTCTGAAAAGGAAAGAAAGAAGCCAGTAAAATGTGTTCTAATACTTTGCTACTCAAAGAGTGGTCCATGACCCAGCAGCACAAGCATCTCTTGGGTTTTATAAATGCAAAATCTCAAGCCCACCTCAGACCCCCTGAATCAGAAACTGCATTTTAACAAGATACCCAGGTGATTCATTTGCACATTAAAGTTTGAGATTCACTACTCTAAGTGCATGCTCATCTTTTAATAAAATTGTTTCATTATCTACCTCTGAAAGCTCCTAGTGACCACATCTAAGATTTCATGCAGAATCCCCTGGGAGCAAAGATTTGTGTATTAATCTGTTGCAACACCTACACTGGTTCCCTTACTAATGGCTGCTCCACCATCTATTCCTGGCCCCAAGCCACACAACATCCTCCCTGCCATGCTTCCTAATTGGTAATCTGCCACCCATGACCTTGACCAGATGGTGTACTGCCTTGGGACCCCTGGCCTCATCAGCTGATTCCACACTTAGGCAGAACCACATTACAAAGGGAGGTTAGTGCCTGGAGCATCCATAGAGATGGATGGGCCCCCAAAGATTGTGGCATGCAATTAAAGGGAAAGAACTCTATTAAGTATTTTTATGAGAGGCCAAGGCCCTTTACAGATAGGGGTCACCAGCCTTGCTATTAATCTAGTCTTGCTGTCTTCCAAATAGAAAATACTTTACATATGAAGAGATATGAGGAGGGCACAGGGGCAGATGTGGAGTGCTTCACATCCATTCGGATAAGTGGAACTCTCTTCCACCTACTCTTTCCTCAAGACAGGAAGGAAGGTTTGTCTCCATTAGTGTTATCTTTCTTTTTAAGCAGAGCCAACTTGGGTGTGGCATCTATGCCTTCTTTGTGATGAACTTTTGTTCATGCACATGGCTGTTTAATGAATATTGATTCTGATGATTGCTTTGATTAATAGGGTCTGAGAAATTTCACACTTAATATCTGAATTGAGATGAGGCGTGTGGCATCATTTCAATTCTCAGGGAACTGGCAACTACATCACAGCCTCTTTTATGAGGTGTCTTCAAAGAAATCCTTTCCACATTTCTGAATATTTGCCATCAGATATGCCCAACGTCTTCATGTCTGACTCTTTTAGTTTTGTGTCAGCTGCCTGAGGGTGAAGAAAACAGAGCTGAGCTGTGGGACTGTGTGGGGTGAGTGGTTTAGGATGCGGGCTCTGAAGCCAAATTGCTTGGGTTTAAATCCAAATTTTACTATTTACACCTCTATGCCTCAGTTTCCCACATGTAAAATGGGGATGATGATGTCTTCTGTCTCATAATTTCATTGTGAGGGTTAGATGAACCTGTATCTGTAAAGCACTCAGAACAGTGCCTGGAACAAAGTAAGTGCTCATTAATGCCATTATTATCATCTATGCAAACACTATGTTCCAACACCAATTCTCTGTCACTAACTGGGGGTCTTACAATTCCATTTAATTCTGTTACTAACTACTGAGACTTACCCCAGAAGTTGAGGGCAAAGTCCTTTTATTCTGACCTATCTGAAACTAGTACCCCATCCCACAAGATGAAGGGCAAGGTTCCAAGACTGCCTTAACTTCAGACACCAGTTGCAAGTGGTATCCCCAGGATACCTGCACTTCTGTGCAAGTTTGCTAGAAATTGAGGGGTTTCTATGACCACCCACTTCAGGTTTGATAATTCACTGGAATGACTAAAGGCTACAGCTCTGAAACAGCCAAATGTTAGAGGTACATAGGGTAAGTTCTTGGGGGAAAGCCACAGAGCTTCTTTGCCCGCTCTGGGTGTGTGAGCTACTCGGCACATCCATTTCTTCACCAACCAGGAAACTCTCCCGAGCACTGGTTTTCAGTTTTTATCTAGGGTTTCATTACATTGGCGGGACTGATTAAATCACTGGTCACATGATGGAACTTAATCTCCAGTCCCTCCTCTCTCTCCAGAGGTCAGGGGGTGGGTTTGAAATTTCTAGTACTCTGCTCATAATCATATCTTGGTTTTTCTGACATGACCAGTTCCTCCCTTGAAACTATTCAATAAGGCCCATCAAGAGTCACCTCATTAGCATAAACTCAGGTATGGTCAAGGGGCTCTTAAGATAATAAAGACTCTGCTATCACACAGGAAATTCCAAGGATTTTTGAAACTCTGTTCCAGGAACCAAGGGCAGAGACCAGCTGGGTTTTTTATTATATCACACTCAACAAACATTCTAGCACTTATGTTGGTCCAGGTACTATGTGAGGCAGTGGGGAATAACCTCTACTTTCAATGGTTTTCATTAAGCCATAGGCTGCAGGACAATGCCGGATCTAGACCATGAATCGGGACCACCACGCTTACTTACTTCACCATCATGAGCACCTACAGAGAGTCCTATCTCAGGAGTTTTGAGAACCACCATTTTGAGCTGCAGGGCACCTGAGAACTTACTAAAACAATTCCACCCTTTTACAGATGAGGAAACCAAGAATTAATTGGCCCAAAGTTGTATTCTGTCAGTGACACATGTCATAACTGATAATCTGGAGCTATTGCTATTCACCCTGAGCTATGCGAGCAAAGACACCAGTACCTGTACCGATGGTGTACCAGTGGTGAAAGGCAAATATTTACAGTCCGTCCTTTTGATTAAGGGCCTAGTCATCTTCTCTGCCTACTTACTATTATGCCTCTCAGAGTCGGCTTGGAAGACGTATAGGACATGATGGCGAGAGCTGCTGGTCAGAGGAACATGTATCAGAGGATGCTCCCTTCTCTCTTCCCTCCTCCTAAGCTAATAAGCTTTCCTGCCACCACCTCCCTGCCCAAGAGGAAAGGCCCTAAAACTCTGGCAAGTCCATTCCACCCAATGTTTGGAGAGGGGGCACCCACTATATACAAAGCATCCTACTGCTGTTGAGTTTATAGAGCTGAGTAAGACATGGTTTTGTATGGTATCTACATACATAATTTGAATGAGGGAAAAAAAATGTAAAGCAATGTGGTACCAAAAGGCATAATATGCTATCAGAATATAGGGGAAAGAGATTAATTCAGGCAAGGAGTCCTAGTAACACTGCTTTTGCAAGGTACTGACTTCTCTGCTAGTATAAAGGCCAAGAAGGAAGAATCAAAAAGCTAAAATTATGTTTCATGCCTGCCACAGTATGCAAACCCACATTGCTTTATTTGCCCTCAATTATCTGAATCAGAGATCTCCAAGTAATTCTTATCACATGCCCTAATTTAGAAAACATTTTAACAATTTTATAAATACATACATATTTAGCTAGGGGTAAAACGTGAGCATATACTGATGTACTGTGTGAAACACATAAAACATAGCAAGATAATAAAAATGATAATCTGTGAAAATCGTATTTCTCTTAGATGTCTATGTCAACATAATTTATCCCCACCTATTCTTTTTACAACATGATACTGACATTCCTTGATTGAGGAGAGGTGATGTCTGTGTTCCCTCCTTTTGAACCTGGACAGAAGTTTGTAACCACCCGGCTAGGATAGGACATAAAAGGAGATACTGTTGGCTCTCTCGTGGCACGTGTGCCTTGGGTGCCCTGAGCTGACATGCAAGAGTAGATGGCCAAGGTGGAGGGAAGTTGACAGTCGGCCTCAACTCCCTGACAGGATGATTGGATTCCAGCCTCTGAGCTGACCCGGAGACACCATGTGGAACAGAGACAAGCTATGCCTGCTGAGCACAGTCCTAACTGTAAAATAGTGAGCAAAATCAGTATTGTTGTTGTTCTAGACTACTAAATTTGGGGATGGTCTGTTTTACGGTCATGGTAACTGGGAAAAAGAAAAAGATGAAGTATTTCATCAATATTTCTAATAATTTTTCTAATAATATTGCTATGTAATTAATAGTAATAAGACTTAATTAAATTATAGTAATTAATATTCTAATAATATTTCTAATAATAATTCTAATCTTTCTAAAACCTCATCAATATTTCTAAAATTATTTTCACTTTTAAGGGTATAAAAGCTATTCAAGCTCTTTTAATATTGTAATTCATAATGACATTTTTGGTGAGAGCAGCATAGTTGGAAAGACTTCATTAAAAAGCAAACAAGCCTCATTTAAAAATGTACAATGTGGGGTGCCTGGGTGGCTCAGTGGGTTAAGCCTCTGCCTTCAGCTCAGGTCATGATCTCAGGGTCCTGGGATCGAGCCCTGCATCCGGCTCTCTGCTAAGGGGGGAGCCTGCTTCCCCCTCTCTCTCTACCTGCTTGTGATCTCTGTCTCTCGTCAAATAAATCAAATCTTAAAAAAAAAAATTACAGTGTAACAATTCAAAGTCATGATTCTATGCCCAGTTTATTTCCCCACTAAATTTTTTTAAAGGAGGGATAACTAGTACAATATTATATTAATTTCAGGTGTACAATATAATGATTTGATATTCATATATATTTTGAAGTGATCAATACCATACATCTAGTTAATATCTTAGGTCTACTTAATATCTATCCCCTTACAGTTAAAAAAAAATTTTGGGGTGGCAATAAGAACTTTTAAGTTCTCTCTTAGCAACTTTCAAATATACAATGCATTATCGACTACAACCACGATGCTGCGGTATATCACATTCCCTTATTTGTTATTTATTTATTTATTTATTTATTTATTTATTTATTTAACAACTGGAAGTTTGTACCTTTTGACCCCCTTCCCGATTAGATTTTCAATGGCAGACTTGGCCAAAAAGATACCTCATTTCATGAAAACACAATATATATCTATGGTTTGTCCCCTATAGTTAATGTTACTAATTCATATTTCAAAGGGTCCTGAAAAATTGTAATTTTTGACTTTTTGTCAGAGCTAAGTATGTCCATTCTGCTTTTACCCCATAATGTGGCTGACAGCTCATACCAAGAGTAGAGGGCTGGCTCTACCATTCTCCTGTTTTCTCTTCTGCTGCTTTACAGGAATCTCCTAATGCCACGCATTCATTTAGTGAGGACGAGTTCAGTTAAACCAGATAAAGACAAGCACTACTGCTGTGGTGATCTGTTCCCACTGTCTCTGTTTACCTCCTCCAGCTACTCCTCACCACCCTCAGGATAAATAAATATCCAAGCCTCAAACCTGGCAGACTGTGTCATCTGCTCCCTTGCATGCACCTGGGCGCCAGCCTTTCCAAATCACTTGCAGCCTCCGTTCAGTTTCTCACCAAATGAATGATGGCGGGGTACGTCCATGTATCTGAATTTAAGTCAAATGCACAGAAGATAGCCACTCTTTCAAATCATATACACTTTGTCAGGATGGCGCAGGGAGGGGGTCCCATTTACTTGCCTGGGGTCCATCTTACACAAAACAATGGCAAGCACTAACCAAACATTCCTTAAATGTGCCTGAGATCTCCGGGTTGGGGGCAGGGACAGAGGAGTCCTTGTCCTGGCTAAGGAGTCTGTATCAACCATAGTGTAATCTGTCTCTTCTGACTGAGCATGGACAGAATCATGACAGTAACCCAACAATCAGCCTTGACGACCTTTCTTTCAAACGTATGATCTTTAAAGCCTTGTTATCTTTTAAGAATGGTTCCTATTATCCCCTAGAATGAGACTGTTTATCTAGTACACAACTTTACTTTTCAGATGAACATCTGTGGCAGAATCCAATTCTGTTACCCAAACATTTCTTTTGCAGCCAAACCTTTAAAAACTCATCTATTCTGTAAAGTAGGTATATTTATATTCCTCTTTTCCTTCAGGGATGGAGGAGGGAACTGGGGTAGGCGAATGCGGTCAGCTCACCAGTTATTAATGTTGTGGATTACATTCTCTGTGGATTATAAGGGTGTGTTTTTCATTCTGGGCCAACACTGACCGAAGTACCTGGGGAATAAAAACTCATTTTAAAATTAGCCCAAGCAAAAATAAATAATGAGGGAAGAAAATGCATTGTAAAAAAGAATAATATGAGGCAGGTGAAAGGCAGATAATACGGTTTTGATCAATCACTGCTTTGGACTGTCTTTTCCCTGCTTTCTCTGCCATTTGCATGCATAATTGAATGTTCTCTACTCGATGAAAAAGAACACTTACGAGAACATATTGCTATCAAAATGGGCAAGAGTGGCTAAACGTGTGCTTTACGAAAACCTCAGGGCCCCCTCATAGAAATTCGTTTTCAGAATCTGTGCTCCTTTACAATTTAGGTCTGGTTCGCCTTTCATGGATAGCTGATGGACCTTACAGGAAATGAGTTAGCTCTCCGTACCTCAGTGTGTCTCTATGAGGTGAGTATTTCCTCATGAAATTTCCTCAGCCATTCACACCTCCCAGGAGATCTGAAAATGGCACTTCTTTTTTTTTTTTTTTAAAGATTTTATTTATTTATTTGACAGAAAGAGATCACAAGTAGACAGACAGGCGGGCAGAGAGAGAGAGAGAGAGAGGGAAGCAGGCTCCCTGCTGAGCAGAGAGCCCGATGCAGGACTCCGTCCCAGGACCCTGAGATCATGACCTGAGCCGAAGGCAGCAGCTTAACCCACTGAGCCACCTAGGCACCCCTGAAAATGGCACTTCTTAACACTCATAATTGCCTTTTGTTTTCTCTTATTCATCCTTTGGAAAGTATTTTGAGGATGTGGTCTCTTTCCTTTCCCAAGTACGTAGTGAGCTAAACCTCTTAACTCCTTGGCAGTCTCTGTTCGTGAATCTCTCCAGCTTTTATCTTCTTTGTCACTGGAGTGATAGCATCTGAGTTAACTCAAGCGAAGAACATAGCATTAATTTCATACACTTCCAAAAGAATGAGAACACTGTATGTATGTGACAGCAAGGCAGCTACTGTGATGACTGATTTATTAAAATGTAAGGTTTATAGTACAGATAAAAGAAAATTAATCATTTGATGGCAACTTCACTTTCCCCTCTGTGGTAGGAACATCCAATAGCTCAGGCCTGTATTCAGTGGAGTAATACCCCAAAAGCCTTTTCTTCTGCCTTGCTAAGTAGCACCATGCATCAGAACATCAACAAATCTCGTAAAATAATACCCTGAGGTGCCCCATCGGCACTCTAGAAGCCATCTTTAGGAGCCAGTCAAGCTCAATGAACTGCTCCAGGGAAAGTTCTGACCTTCTAGTAAGTTCCTTGCTGAGTTTCTGTTGACAAGCCATTGACCTAAGGGGCAGAGGGTATCCTGTTCTCTTGTTAACCACTGGAAATTACAATGTTTTCATAGACTCTCTTTACGAAGAGCAGAACATGCTTTCTTTTACTCCTTTTGTGATAAAGTTAATTACTAGGACCTTGAACTTCACACAAAGTAAGTGAAAATTGGTCTTTTACCACTCCCCATACAGGTAGGTTACTCAGAAGATTTCACTACAACCAGATGGCTTTCTCCTCCCATGTATGTTTTTCCATTTTTAAATCCAGACTTATAAATGCAAGTCATTGAAGATAACAACAACAACTAGCCTTTGGGCCTAATGTATTTTTTTTAATAATGATTTTTTTTTTTTAATGGAACCTACATTGGCCTGACTTCCTTTTGTCTGAATAAAAGCTTTAGCACAGTATAAAAGGGTTGCATGTGCTGAAATGTTGCCCAAGGATATGTGTTATTATTCCTCCCCCCTTGACCAGCAGGGTCTCCGTTCTCTTTCCCTTTCAGCCTTTTGTTTGAACAGATGGGATTGGGGAAGCAGGGAAAGAAAGCCATTCTGTTCTCATTAACTCTCCCCATACACAAACACAAACCTGGGCTTCAGGGACTCTGAAACGGGACAGCTCCCACTCGATTGCCACTGAGACCTGATGTACTGAGATACAAAGAAAGCCAGGCTGAGGACCCACATCACCATTTCAATGAGGCCGCTAACCAGTGAAATTACATGTATATATGTTTTTATAAATACATTCACAAAAACATGTGCCTATATAATATACAACACAAGCAAACATTATGTGTATAGAAAAATCAATCTATTATATACACTCTATATAGTCCATGATTTTCAGGAATTTCTTTGTCACGTTTGGTGATAGCTTGGGTACAAATATATTTGTGATGAAAAATAATGGTATTCTGTGAATTATAAAACTCTTTGCCCTTTCATCATATCTTCTCTTTATACAAAAGAGCTTAAATATATCGAGAATGGTGGGGTTCCTATTATTTCCTGCTCTCTTGCTCAGTTTTAATGCGAAATAATTATTAATTTTTAATGCGAAAATAATTATTAAGGTTTCTAGTTTGGACAGTCCTGTCTGTTAAAGCTCTTGACCATGAAAAATGTCATAAAAAAATTTAAAAATGTGGCCCAAATATTGAAGGCTCTCTCTTTAGGGGTTCTTATAAAAGTAAGAGGCTTAAATATATAATATATATATATATATATATATATATATATATATATATCTCGAGAGAACATGAAAGGCTTTACAGAACCAGATGAGGGTGTTTCCCCCTGGTGAGCTAATTCTGGGAAGTGCTATCTTTTGTTCTGGACATGGATTAGAAAGTGGTCTGGCCTGTTTGTTAGATCATATTTGCCTTTAAATCTCCATCCGTCCTCATTACTATGATGAGGGTACTGAGGCAAGGATAAACAGAGCCTGAAAAGAGGTCTTCTCATGGCCAGATGCTACCACCTGAGCTTTTGCCTCCATGAGCCCCAAGTCTCAGGAGGGCGAGGGAAAAAGGAACACTGCCCAGGAACAGATGCATTTATGTTTCCAGCACATTCATACATTCAGAGTGCAGTCCCAGAGGACTGGGATGCTACTTTTATTCTTCCAGGACTTCCAACGGTGTGGAATGTGTAGAATTAAAATGAAATGGATAAAACTATGGAGACAGTGAAAAGATCAGTGGGTTGCTGGGGGTTGGGAAGAAGGAGAGACGAGTAGGCGCTGAAAATACTCTGCGAGATACTATGATGACGGATGCATGTCATTATACATTTGTCAAACCCCACAGAATGTACACCACCAGGAGTAAACCCTAATGTAAACTACAGGCTTTGGGTGATAATGATGTTTCGATGTAGATTCTCTACTGTAACAAATGTACCCGCGAGGGGCCGCTGATAGTGAGGACGGCTGTGCTTGTGTGAGGGCAGAAGGTATGCGGGAAATCCTCCGCGCCTTCCTCTCAGTTTTGCTGTGAACCTAAAACTGCTCTAAAAAATAAAGTCCATTTTTTAAAAAAGAAAAAATCCTATTTTTTTAAAAAAACGAAATGGATTCTGTGGCATCTCTCTTGGAGGGATTTCCCCAAACACAGGGGACTGTTTGTGTCCCAAAACAAGCATTTCTAAGTGATAAACAATCTCTTGTAGTTCTATGAAATATTTCCTTGGAGTTTGTTATGAACACAAATTAGCCAGTTTACTTTTTTTTTACACCCAAAGAAACTAAAGCACAAAGTGCTCCAAGCCTGAGTTTGTGATCAAGAAGAGAAATAAGGTAGAATTTATATTCTAGATTATTCATTACTAACTCATGAATACAGGATTCAAAAGAACCTGTTGAAAATAAAACATGTTGTCAACTATCCAGAGCACATCAAAATATGCTCATATTTAATATCCTGTTAGAAAAAAAATGAACACTGTTATATACCATAATTGTTTCCTGCTGTATAGAGAGAACACATATTTGGACTCTAACTAGAAAATCTTGCAATATCTTTCAGTATTTTTATTTTTAAAATCGGTTCAGATTGACTAGGCTGAGGGCAGAGGGAGAGGACTATAAATTGGCCAAACAACAGCAGGAAAAAAAGGCCAGTGATAAAAGGCAGCCGATCCCAAGGGGGCTTGTCTAGCAGGGCGCTGCGGGGGTCAGCACTGGCTTTAGTCCTATTTAATATTTTTATTACCAATCTGAAGGGGGAGGGGAGACTGAATAAAAATGAAATCTGCAGATGGCTACTCATTACGGAGGATTTGCAGACCCTAGGAAGAGCAGGAATGAAATTCAGAGGTTCATTTGGAAAGGTGGTCAGAAAAGGACAAAGAAGGCTGGAAAGCTGTGAGATGGGGAATCATGGGGCAGTAACTCCACTACGGCAAGTAAAATGCATCTCAGGCTACAGGAATTCTGACAGCATCCTGGCAGCGGACAAGTTTCACCCCACACATTTTAGGTGTTAGTGCTGGCAAGGTCTGCGAGACTGCCTTTAGACTCTGAATTTAGTTACAAGAAGGCAAAAGGAATTTAAGTTAGGATTTCATCTCTGCGTTCGTAATTGCAGGTGCTCCTGCTGAGGGGTGATTTAAGGTATACGAATGATGGAAAAGACCAGTGTGCAACCAGGTCCTTGCCATTCTTTGATGTGTACCAGCAGCCCTCTGTCCTCGGATGTTGCTCTGGGCAGCTTAGCTCCTTAGAGGCACAGTGAGCACAAAGCCTTTCTTCAGGACAAGCTACCCACCAACCTGGTCTCCCTTTGCCAGTGCCCCCTTTATTGTGTGAAGTGCTGTCCCTGGAAGTTCTGCAAGCCTTGACATGATGATGACAGAGAAGTCATCATCAACTGATGAGATCTCCCCTTTGCTCTGAACCTTCCCTGGCTCCCTAGTGCCTGCAGAAAATTGGCTTTCCTTTGCTGGGGATTCTGGCTGTCTTCCGAAGAGCATATAGCTGTCTGCACCATCCCTGGAGTCAGACTGATTGGCCTCAAACTGCCAAACTCACCAAATGTCCATTGTTCCAAATATTAACTCTCAGCCACTTTCAATTACCAAACAGGATGATAACAATAGTTGCCTCATAGTGTCCTAAGGGTCAAATGAAGTAAACATACATGAAGTGTCTATATCATGTCTGGTACACCATAAGTGCTCAAGAGATGCCAGCCACAGCTTTTCGGTTGACAATTTTCACAGTCTATCCTTAATAACCATTTAAAATATTTTTCCTGGAAATATCAATTTCTGGACGATAAGACAACATGCCATAAATAAAATAACGAAGGTTGTTTTTGAAAGATCATTTTATAAATGATGCTCGAACAGGTGCCAGTGTTCATAGCTCTGCCTACCTCACTGTGGACTAGCTTGTCACATAACATCCTTCACTTTGATCTCAGCCCCCAACCTTCTAGCTGCCCATCGTTCCCCTTCTTCCCCACGCCTCTCACAGTGTGTCCGCCAGGCACATCCCGCCTTGGTCCAACCCCTCAAAGACTAGTCACCCGTGCTGTTTATTCCCCCACCTCACTCAGCTGGGGTTTTCATGTCTTAATGAATCACTCACGACGCTTCCTCATCCTGCCATTACTTCCTCACGTGGAAACAAAATCTCAAGTGTTCCCTTTAAGGTTCAGTCAAGATGGTACCTCTCCTGTGAAGCCTTCCCAGAACTACTCTGCTCCACCCCTTTTCTGAGGAACAGAGCTTCTTCTTCTGTGTCCCCACTATTACAACTCCCAACGTGCTGCGTATCTGTCTTCATCTCTATTGTGAGGGCTCCCTGGGTCAGAACTGTCTTACTCAACCTATACCTCAAGTTCCTAGCACAGAAATCCTCAATAAATACTTGCCGAGTGTTTTCATTAAGCTTGTTAAATTAATGAACAGAAGTTGCTCTTGCTAGAGAAAGGGAAGAAGCCCAGGAAATCCAAGGATCACCTAGGAAAGGGGAAGACATATCGAGAGAGAGAGAGAGAGAGAGAGAGAGAGAGAGAGAAGAGCCTGTTCTATCCACTGGGACCCCCTGCTGGACAGAGAAAGTGAGCGCAAGTAGCTTTGAAATTAACCTTGGGACTGGGAGCCCTTTCCCCATGGGAACTGGGTCTGGGTTAGCCACAGAGAAGTGTTGGAAGTGAGACTCCAAAATGCAATTTCACAGTTGGAGCCACCTCCCTCCTCCAGCGTGGCAGCAGCACGTTCTGTCCTGGGACAGGCACACAGACTGTGTAATCAGGCTCAGCTGGTAATCAGGGAGCTGCCAAACAGACGCGAGACTAAATTACCTCCCTGTCCCAGACAAAGTGGCCTTCTCGATGAGGGTTAAAACCAGTGATGGTGGAAAAAACAAAGGAAGGAAAGTGGCAGCTGCTACCCAACACCTGGCCAGTGGACGGCTCCCAATCCGTCCTTAGTCACCCGCAGACCCTCTAAAGCCAGGGTTGCTTAATGAGGAACGGGTGTTTCAGACCAAAGGTATTTGGTGCCAAAGTCATCGTTAGAGGACGAAAACAATTTATGCCCACAGTGACAATGAAAGGGGCAGAACAAATTTCCTGTCAATAGCTTGCCAATGGTGGGCCGAATAAACTTGTATGAGACAATGTGCCTCGGTTTCTCTCTTTTGTAATTGAGAGGGATATGCCCTCACACCTGAGATTCAGATGATAAGCTCTTTTTGGGAAAGAAGATGCTATTTCTGTTCTTGCATGTGTGTGTCCTTGGGAGGCTGGAAGGGACCTGGCAATCACAGTCAGAACCATGTAAGTTCACGCACTTGAGATAAAAAGGGCTACACAAAGGAAGGAAAGCCCAGAAATCAAATAATGACCGAGGAAAGGGGTGCTTCTGAGGCTTGGAGAGAGAATGAGGCTGCTCTGCTTGATCTGTGGTGAGTAAGGGGTTGGTGTGCCCGGTACATGCTGTGCACTGAGTATGCAATGGTGGGCAAAACCAACCAGAAGTTTGCCCTTGCCTTCACGAAGCTTACAGTCTGGGAGGCAAATTGCCATTAAACAAATCTTCCCACACGTAAATGTAAAACTGTGCTGAGTGCTGTGAAGAAGCAAGGGGTTATGGGAGCTGCCATAGAGGACTTGATTCAAGCAGGGAAGGCCCCTGAGAAAGTAGCAGCAGAGCTGAGAGCTGAGGGACAAGTGGGGTTCACTCCAGGTAGAAGGGAAGGATGGGCATCCTAAGTGGCTTGGACAGATGGACAAAAAAGCTTTCTACAATTGCAAGTAGGTCGTATTATCCACTGCATCGATTTCTGTCTGGTTCAAACATCTTATACTATAGGTCTACAGTGTAGGACCAGGCTAGCTAACAAGGCAAGGCTGCTTCCTACTACTGAAGCTGGTGATGAGGCAGGGGTTCCTCCTGAGTAGGATGGTAAAGTTCACCCTCTACAGGGGCCGGAGGCAGGTCTCGGGTCTCACTCAGCTATCCAGGTAACAGGAACAAGGTCAAGATGTTCTGCTACAGCTCGTGGGTAGCAGACAGTGAGGTGGGCAGGAGTTGCTCCAAGGAAAGGGATTTTAGACATGGTCTGTGACATTATATCATCTATATCAGTTAGCTATTGTCATAAAGATGCTGGAAAACAAGGCAGCCCAGCATTTAGTGCATCACCTATACCAGATATGTGCCCATGCTCATGGTCTACAGTTTTTCTGCAATTCAGATGATCTAGAATGGCCTACTGGGAAGCTCTGTTTCAAGCTGTGGGTCATCTAGGCAGGGCTCCTAGTTTCATGTTGCGTTCTGGTCCATTCCATGTGTCATTCTAGGATCCAGGTTGGAGTCCATGCTACGCAAGCCACATTCTTATGGCAGATCACCGGATACAAAAGCATACCAAGCGAGCACATTTAAGGCCTCTGTTCATGTGGTGTACTTGAAAATTCCAGTTTTCAAAGAAAGTCATATGAAGTCAATATTAATGCGACAAGGATGTATATTCCACCCACAGTGAGAAAGGATAAGAAATGACCATTTGCTGAAAAACAATGCAAATTACTACACTATCCTTAAGACCAGCATGTGGTTATCTTAGGATCAGAAACTGGTGCTCTGGAAACTCGCTATTTGTGTTGTCTGCTATTATTTCCTTTTTGTTCTCCCTTAGTATTTAGTTAAATTCTTTTTAAAATGTCAGATTGTCTCAGCTGTGTTATGAAGAACTGGGGGAAACACTTTTGTCTATTCTTGATCCTGAGTTTTATTTATTTATTTTTAAAGATTTATTTATTTATTTGACAGACAGAGATCACAAGTAGGCAGAGAGGCAGGCACAGAGAGAGGAGGAAACAGGCTCCCTGCTGAGCAGAGAGCCCGATGTGGGGCTCGATCCCAGGACTCTGAGATCATGATCTGACCAGAAGGCAGAGGCTTTAACCCACTGAGCCACCCAGGTGCCCCTGATCCTGAGTTTTAAATGGAAACTGAGTTACCCCAGGGTCAGAATCCCGAGTGGGAGGTGAAACTCAGGGGAACAGCTTCCAAGGACTCTTGTTCAGTCACCACCACCCTCCTTGCAGGGTTTTTCCTCCCAGCGTTCTTCTCTGCTCACTTCTTAGAGGATTCTGGGGTTTGATTTCCTAAGAAAACAGTTTCAGTGTGCACATGTGTCAGAATACAGCATAGTAGATACCGCGTACTATCCATTCTAAACCAAGATGCTTCCAGCTGACTTGCCATCAGCAAGACAAGCCTCCGTAAGCACGGCCAGTTGCTCTAACCATTAAGGCAGGACTCTACACACCGGATTTCAAGTATGTCTTCATCTCCAGCCAGGAGGAGGGAAGTTCACCAATACTCATATTATTGAAAATGAAACTTTGGGAAATTATCAACATTTCCATGCTGTTCCTGAGAATGAGTGCTGGTGGTGGTCAGGATCTGTCACTAAAACTCAAAATGCAGGTCAACCTCTGTGTCGCAGAGGGTAGCCTGACCCTCTCCCCATTCTTCCTTATCACCAGTGGTTCCAATGTGCCAAGAGTGTTCCTCAAACGTTAATGGGCTGAGGAATCACTTAGGGGTTTTGTTAAAATGTAGATTCTGACTCAGTGGGCCTGGGGTGGGCTGAGAGTCTGCATTTCAAACAAGTTTCCCGGTTCTGACACTGCTGCTCCATCGTTCACACTTTGAGTAGCAAGGGTTATAGAAACCAAGTCTGTTCCTTCTAGGAAATGACGGAATGAAACTGTACTTTAGGTATATCAAAATGTCAAAGTATGGGGTAACTTTTATCAGACATTGGTGGGGATCAGGACTGGTTACATATGGTTTCCAGGCAAATCGGGGAAAAAGGGAAATGTTCTACAGAAGCCGATTTAGGTTTAACCCAACTGGTTTAACCTCAATTGACTGATTTAACCTATATCTGGTTATAAAGGACTTATAACCAGAGTTGTTTCCCAATGAAATGGCTACTTCTGAAGTACTGTACTTCCTGCTCTTGAAGGTGCTGGAAAAGGGGTGAAGGGACCACTGATGAGAGAGGTTGGGAGGACTCCAGCTGGGTGCACAATGTGATCAGAGGACCAAAGACCTTCAAGCTCTTGGTCTATACTTAGACTGCATATCTGGTTTCTGTACAAGGTATGATTCTTTCTAATTTGTGATTTAGCATTTTTTGGTTGCGAAATGCTCAGAAATGAAAGACGCTGTAAAGCAATGCAGTCAATGGAAATGAATTCTAACCCTTTCTTCCCTCAGAGACTTTGCACTCCTGGGCAATCACATGTGTTTTAGACATAAGGAGCTGATGGGAAAGTCTGTACACTGACCTCAAGGTACTGGCTTTGGAAGAATTCCCGTGGAGTAATGTGGAAACAAGTATGAAAGGCTGGCCACGTCAGACAGGAGACAGTGCCCACCTGGGAACTAGAGCCTGTAGGCCCCACTGCTGGGCCTGCCACTGGAATAGCTCTAAGTTTTGGATAGGCCTTCACCCTTGCTAATCCTATAAGGGAATGAGAGAACTAGACTCGAGCTCTTTGCTTTCTTTTTCTGTCTTCTAAGTCATGGAACCCTTTTGTCAAATTCAATGTTACGTTAGGCAGCATAGAACATAACATAAAGCTGCTCTTACTGGAGTAGGGAGTCTGAAACTTCTCTATAGGTCCCCTAATGACTCCATGAGGCACTTCTGTGGAAGCCAAAAGCTGTACAGACACAGTCTACAAACCAAAGCAAATATCTTCCCTGGATGACCCCAAAGGTCCCTCCTGTTCCAAAGCTGTGGGGATCACCTCATCTGCAAGAGTACTCCCTAAGACTGTGTAAAAGGTTGGAACTAAACCTCTCCCAGCAGTAGGACACTTGTCTGTGAAAGGCTTGGGCCTCTCCTTTTTACTCTTATACATACAAATTTGGGTTTTCAGGGATGAAGAATACATGATAAAATCCTGAGCATGGGGTACTGCTCACCAATCTTTAGCTGCAAGGGACAAAAAACAAATTTGATCCAGGTCAGGCAAGAAAAGGAAAATGTATTGACTCATATATCCAACTTCAAGAAGGATAGGAGGAGCGGATCTAAAGTCAACTAGAACCGAAGACTCAAAATTTCTCTTTCTCTTCCTTCTATCTCTGTTTATGCATTGATTCCATTATCACCTCCCAAAGTGAGCAACATTAGCTCTGAACAGTTATTCTTCAAGCTTAGTAACTAGAAAATGGTGAAATATCCATTGATATATCAAGTCCAGTTAAAAAAAAATACCAAAGGGAGGGCTTTCCCTGGACTATCATGGGCTGGACATCCCTCCCTGGGATCCACTGCTATGGACCACAGCAGGGTATCTTCTGTGGTGGGCAGAATCCACTGGAGCCACATGGCTGGTTCCAGTGTGGCTATTATGAAAAGGAGGGGAAAGAGTAAGGGAGAAGAAAACCAGCAGCTGTCTACTGTACCCGCCATTCCAAGCTTTCCTGTGTGAGTCCAATGTGTATTCAAGAACTACTGCTCATTAAGGCTGCACACAGCCTTCATTCCAGCCTGACCAGAGTGTCTCTTGCCTTTTGCTTTGTCTCCCTTGCCTGACATGCCCCCTTTTCTCCCTTCTCAGCTGGTTTCTAGTCTTTCTAGTCTTCAAGGGTTAGTTCAAATCCAAACTCCCCCAGAAATGCCTTTTCTTCCACCCTGTATATTCTTTCCTTTCCAGGAGAAAGGATCACCTGTCTGTACATTCAGTGGTGAGTTGGCAAATGTTTAAAAACCACTCTCCTGAAAAACAAAGAATCAAACAAAACCCTGATTTTTCACTTGTCAATTCCCAGGGTGTAAATACTCCTACCATGGTCAATTTCCCACTCTCAGCAGGAGAGTCAGTGAATGAAGAATTGGAAAGATGTGTGTAATACAGCACCATTACACAGAATTCCCACCAAACGGATACTACAGATCTAAAGAATCTTGAGAGCATGCACATTCATGAACTGAAGTAATAATTATAAAGTTTATGAGTTTTGAGTATTTATTAGCTTTGCCTTTAATTCAATTGTAAATTATCGTACAATTTTTTAGTATCGGCAGTGTTTAATAATCATCTCACAAAATTCTTAGAAAATTAACAGCTACAGTTTTGAGTTTTCTAGAATTTCATTTAAATACAATCATATAGGGCACCTGGGTGACTCAGTTAAACATCTGCCTTTGGCTCAGGTCACCATCTCAGTGTCCCAGGATTAAGCCCTGCTTCAGGATCCCTGCACAGCAGGGAGTCTGTTTCTACCTTTCCCTTTGCCCCTTCCTGCTGCACATTCTTCCCCCCATCACCTCGAACTTATTAAAAAAATAGAATCATATAATAGATAGTCTTTTATTATCTGGCTTCTTTCACTAAGCATGCTTTTTAGAATTATTCATGTTACATCATGCATCAGTAGTGTATCCACTCTTTATTGATGAAGGATAGTCCATCATATGAATAATACCACAAAGCTATAGTCATTCACGATTTTTGATTGTTTCTGCTATTATGCATAAAGCAGCTGTAAAGATCTGTATACAGGTCTTTATACGGACATGCATTTTTACCTGTCTTGGATAAATATCTGGGACACTGTTGTGTTGTATGCTAAGGGTACATTTAACTCTAAAAGGAACCACATCAATGTTTTTCTAAGTGAGCTTATTATTTTGCATGCGTATGAGAGATGTAAAAGAATTCCACTTGCTCGCCATGCTCTTGAACACTTAGTATGATCAGT
Organism: Mustela putorius furo; assembly: GCF_011764305.1. Classification (NCBI taxonomy): domain Eukaryota; kingdom Metazoa; phylum Chordata; class Mammalia; order Carnivora; family Mustelidae; genus Mustela; species Mustela putorius. Next base: position 5,991,220 of record NW_025421424.1, read on the forward strand.
CTTTCTAATTTTAGACATTCCTGCAAGTAGCGTAGTAATATCTTACTCTCATCTTGATATGTCCTTCTCTAATAACTAGGGATGTTCAGATCTTTTCATGTGTTTACTTGCCACTCATCTATCTTCTTTGGTGAAGTGTCAATTCAAATCTTTTGCTCAATTATCAACTGGGTTGTTATTGTGGAGTTGTTTTATTATTGAATTGTAAGAGTGATTTATACATTCTGGATGCAAGTTATTTATCAGATGTATGTTTTGTAAAAATGTTTTAAAGAGTCTGTGGCTTTTCTGTTTTCTCCTTTTGCTGCAGATTATCTAACCATTGTGTTTTTTAATTTAAGCTCAATTAATTAACATATAGTGTATTATTAGTTTCTGAGGTAGAGTTCAGTGACTTATCAGTTGCATGTAGCACTTGTGCTCATCACCTCACTAGCCCATCAGTCAGTTAGCCCATTTTCTGCCCCCTGCCCCCAGCAACCCTGTTTGTTTCATAGAGTTGAAAGTTTCTTATGGTTTCTCTTCCTCTCTGATTTTGAGCTCTTATTTTCTTAATAGTATCTCTGCTTGACCCAAAGTCACAAATACTTTCTCGCACATAACTAAAACTATTATTTTTCTTGGCTCTCATATTTAAGTCTATTTAATCTTTGTGCCTGGTATGAAGTGAGGTTTGAGGTTCATTTCTTGCATACAAATAACCAAACCAAATAAGTCTTTTTTTTTTTTTAATAGTTTTAGGTTCACAGCAAGATTGAGGGGGAAGGTAAAGAGATTTTCCAGCTACCCCCTGGCCCGCACAGGCATAACCCTCCAATTATCAATGTTCCCCACTAGAGTGGTGGATTTTTTATAATTGACAAACTTACACTGACATGTCATAATCACCTCCAGTCCATAGTTCACGCTGGTGTTCAACCTTGGTGTGGTACGTTCTGTGGGTTTGGACAGGTGTACAATAACACGTATCCATCATATGACAGCATACAGAGTATTTTCTCACTGCCCTAAAAATCCCCTGCTCTGTCTATTCGTCCCTCCCCTCGTTTCAACTCCTGATCTTTTTACTGTCTTTCCTAATTTCTGATCTGCTTTTACTCCTACCTATGTATTTTTATTTCAGGTATTTTTCATGTCTAAAAGTTTCATTTGAGTTTTTTAGTAGGACCTATTCTTGTCACTTTAACACTTAAATAATTTGACTGGTCTTACCCAGTATTTTATAAGGCCGTGGGATTTCTTATAATAGTCTACCCAAGAGTAAGGGTTTGAAATATATAGATGTGGATCATCTAACTTATTATTTGTGTCACCTCAGGAAAGTCGCTTAACTTTTCTGAGTTTATGAATGATCATCTATTAAAAAAAAGAATGATCACCTATAAAATTGAACTGAGAGATAATGTTAACTGAATGGGCAGGAATTTGTTGACACAGCAAACAGGTGGAAGAGGTATTTGTGGCCATGAGGCCCCTCCCTCAAGTACTACAACCTCACCACTTTGGAAGCTGGTTTTAGTTATGAGTCAGAGGGGGGATTAGCAGTCCCTTTGCCCTCAGAAGGAGTGGCACAGGAATGCTTCTGGATGCTACAAGCCCAGCCCATATACTGCAAGGTACAGTGGCTGTTCCCAGAACATTGCTAAGACGATGACCGAGAGGATGTCATCCCTGCTCTTAAGAGCCCACAAATCTCAGGATGCCACCACAGGGGCACTGGAAGGATCTACCCTACGCTCCCCTTTAGGTTCACAGCTTCCTTAGCACTTGCGAACTCTCCACAGGACAACATCTCACTTGTGTTCCAGCATCTCACCGGCCGTGTGCTGAGGAAGCAGAATCAGGGAGTTTCAGAGAATGGGTGGCTACTACCATAGGACCCAGCAAACAGGACAGGCAGAAAGACTAATCAAAGGACCATATTAAAGCATGACCCCAGGAAAGGTAAAAGAACAAGGCAGGCTGTGACAAGTTGTCTTGGAACAGTTAAGGACAAGAGTGTCTTTCCCAAACTAAGCTTATCCTGCAGCCCATGAGGCAAGGAGACAGAGCTATAAAGAGCAACAAGCTATACAGTTGAGGCTGGAGACAGGCAGGGCAAAGCCAGTGCTCACGTACCAAACAAGGAACGAATTCTTCAGGTTCCATGAGCCGGGGTAAGATCGTTGCTACTTAAGTTACAAAGACCAAAACACAGGGGAATGTCCGGAGAGTGAGTCTCAGCCAGCACATGGGCAGCAATCTTTCCGTCTAGCCCAGGCTTTTTTTCAACTTCAGCACTAGTGACTTTTTGGGATCAGACAATTCCTAGTTGCGGGGAGCTGTCTTGTGTATTGCAGAAAGTTTCATGCATCGCTGGCTTCTATCCACTAGGTGCCAGTAACACACCAACCCCCTCGCCTTGGCTTGTGACAACTGAAAATGTTTCCAGGCACTGCCAAACGTCTCCTGGGCTGTCAGATCATCCTCAGATGAGAACTATTGATCTGACCTTCTGGACTTACACCTTAGAAAAACTGACAACACGAGCAATAATATTAACTGACAGCAGAGCTCAGTGTGAAATACAGGGACCTCTGCTCAAAACCCAGTATTTATGTTGGTTTACTTATAGCTGTGAAGCAAAAAGCCACTATTTATATAAAAGTTTACCCCAAGAACTTAACAGAGGAGAATGGTTAATTACATACACATGAGGGCATGGATCCCCGCTGCTCAGATTCCAGCTTCACCTGTGGATTATCACAGGCTCTACTTCACAACATATCTGAGGATATATATATTTGTTATTATATGTAACATGCTCAGAGCAGTGTTTGGCAAATGGTGAGCCCTAAAGATGGATCTCTTCTAGCACTTCTCAGCTCGGGGGTTGTGGCAGTGTTCCCTGTGTTCAAGTGTTCATGACATTAATGGCATTGAGACTTCTTTTTCTTTTCACAAGTCCCCAAACTACTAACTTAAATATCTTGCAACTTAAAATAAAACTGCTTGAGAGCCTCCAATTAAATATGAGCACACATGGCCTTTAGTGAGTCAGATAGGCCAGCTCCTGACTCAGACAGTCACTGAGCTGCCACAGTGCTTTTGGCTATTGCAGAGCTTTCAATTATCTTTATTCTCACTCATCATGTTTTTTAACCTGTGCCTATAGCACATTATTGTACAAAGACAAAAAATACAAGAATGCCAGTGCTGAAACACAAGAGGACACATATGAAATTAACTAATTCTAACTGCATCTGGAAATGATCTTCCTAAATCTGTGAGTTTACTTTACCCAACCCAAATCCTAATTCACAGATCCAGATATAACCAACATTTCTAAAGTCAGAGTCCAAAATATACTATTATAGAGAATTTAGCCTTTCATTTATTAGGAACAAAGATATGCCTCACACCTGCTGCATTGTGTTCTCTGTCCCAAAGAACTTACAAACAACCTGATCCCCATCCAGGTAGACACTGTGATTTGCTCCGCACCCCCATTCCACTGGCTTTTGACAATGACTCCTTCCTGGCAGTCCAGGGCTTTGGAGGAAGCTGACCCATCAGAGTCTCAGTGATTCAGTGTAAGTACATCCCCTGGACTCTGGTTTTCAGAAGTGGGAACATGACCTGATTTTAGCTGAGGAGATTGGAGAAGATGGTTGCTGGTGGTTTCTGAGGGGAAAGGTACCCACATTGTCTTCCCGGAAGTGGAAGAGAAAGCCTAGAGCCAGGACTTGTCTGCAGTCATCTATCAACAACCAAGCATAAGCCAATAACATGATGAGGGTTTAAGACAAGAGAAGGTAGGACAGAGAGATGAAAAGTAGAAGAAATCCTGAAAAATACTATCAAGCAGGTGAATTATACCGACACTACAGCTCTCCCTGGTTCCAGTAAAACAAGCTAAGCCAGCTTGCATTGGGTTTTTGTTACTTGCATCCTAACATAATTTCACTGCTATACCTTTAGCTCTTCCATTTAGAAATAAACTTTAAAAATTATAAAAACTAAATTAGTGAAGATAAATGTAATCTATGGGAATGATGAACATATATCACAAAAAGTAATTTTTGTCTATTTTGCTTGTACAGTCCATAGCTAAATTTCAATTTTCTAAGACTTTTGCTTCCAGTCAAAATGGAGTAACAAATACCAACTTACACACGTATTTGAAACAATCACAACCAAAACAAATCCAAAAAAAACCCCACATGAAATAACAGTTTTTGAGACACAACACATAAGGCAATGGAAGAGTGTGATTCCTGAGAGACAGGAAACCAATGATATAAGCCCTACAACTGCCCTCACACACGGCCTACAGAGAGCTTCTAGGGAGCAGACATGGAGGGATAAGCACAGCAGAGTCCCTGTATTGAGGAGAAGAAGCTGAGGGCCCAGATGATGCAAAAGGCTAAAGCTCCCGGGCCATAGGAGCAGAGAAGAGAGTTGCACAGAGAGACAACCACAAAGACTGCGATCACAGAGGGCCCTCCTCCAGTACTGAGCAGAACATCAATGAGTGCACATGAGTTAGGAAACTCCATGAGACTAGTAAAAGAACAAACCAAAAGGATCAGATGAGGGGGAAGGGTACCCAGTGCTCACATGGCCTAAGAAAGCCTGTTTCCACTAGCCAAGCTGAAAAACGTAATTTGTGAAACACTAGGTGGACTGCTTAGAAGAGTCCTGCCTTGGAAACAGAGAATAATTCATCTTAGGTCAATTACTGCTCTGGTCCTGCCAAAAATATATCTTAACATTGATATCAGAATGGAGACTTTTCCTCCCCAAAATTAACTTCATCACAGAATAAAGTTCAAGAAGATTTATAAAAGTTAAAAAAAAAAAAACACCACAGTATCCAATTAGATAAAATTCACAGTCTGGCATCAAGTCAAATATTATCAGGCATTCAAAAAAGCAGAAAAATAAGACCCATAATGATAACAATAGTAATTGGAATTGACCCAGAAAACTGACACAGATGTCAGAATTAGCAGACAGGGACATTAAAATAATTATTATTCTGTGTGTTCAAAAAATTAAAGAAGATACAAAAAGACCTAAGTCAGACTTTTAGAAACGAAAGCTGTAATATCTAAGAGGAAAAATACAGTGGCTGGAATGAACAAATCCTATACATTGAAGAAGAAAAAAACTAGTGAACTTGAAGACATAGCAACTGAAACTGTCCAAAATGAAGCACAGAGAGAAAAAAAAAGAATCTTGGAAAATGGAGCATCAGTGAGTCATGAGCCCAAGTGACTCTGTTTGCCTAAGTGGAATTCTTCAGAGGGAAGAAGACAAGAAGAATATCTGAACAAACTGTGGTCTAACATGTAATAAATCACGTGGAAACTGCATTCCCAAAGTTTCAAGGAGCTCAACACACCCCAAGCACCAGGAACATGAAGAATACTCTTACCACCAAATCGCTAAATCAAGGCCCATCGGAATCAAACTGCATAAAACTAAGGACTGAAAGAACATCTTAAGGACAGCCAACGGACAAAAGAAAACTGTGTACAATGGAACAAAGATAAGGATGACAGCAGCTCACTGTAGGGCACAGCGCAAGGAAGATGACAGCAGAACAACTCTGAGATACTACAAAACAAAACAAAGACTGTTAGCCTAGAACTTTTATCCACCGAAAATATCTTTCAAAAACAAAGGCAAAATAAAAACATTTTAAGATAGACAAAAGCCAAAACCATTAGACAAAAGCTAAGACAGACAAAAGCTAAGATAATTACGCCTCAACAGAGCTGTATCACAAGAAATGATAAAGGGGCCCTTTGGGCAGAAGGAAAATACCAAATGGGCAACTTTCGATGTTCACAAAGCAGTGCAGACCAATATCCCTCATGAAGCAAAGGTGCAAACATTTTAAACAAAATTTTAGTACATTTAATCCAATATTTATTAAAAAGGACAATATATTATGACTAAATGGGGTTTATCTTAGAAATCCAAAGTTGATTTTACTTTGAAAAATCAATCAATGTGGTAATTAACCAAATCAACAATGTAAAAAAGAAAAGCCATATGGTCATTTCAATAGATGCAGAAAAAGTGTATTCAACACCCATTCCAAAAAGTAAATTCAATATCCATTTCTGGTGAAAATTCTCAGCCAACCAGGAAAAAAGTGAACTTCCTCCAACTAATAAAGGGCATCTATAAAAAATCTACAGCTACTCTCATACCTAGCAGTGAAAGACTGAATTCTTTTCCCAGATCAGAGACAAGGCAAGGAAATCCATCTCACCATGTCTATCAACACTGTACTGAAGGTTCCAGTCAGTTCAATAAAGCAAACAAAAGAAACAGATGGCAACTAAATTTCAGATAAAGAAATAATATCTTTTTTGGAGATGATGTGACTATATAGAAAATGCAGAGGAATCCCCCCAAATCTAGAAACTCATAATTCAGTTTAGCAAGTTTAAAGGATATAAGACCAATATACAAAAATCAAATGCATATATACTATCAGCAAAAAGTGGAAATCAATATTTCAAAAGTTTATCATTTTAATCATCAAAAATATGAAATAGTTCAGATAAATCTGCCAAAAGATGAGAGACAATTATATGAAAAACCACAAAACACTGCTGAAAGAAATTAAAGACCTAAATTTACAGAGAGATATATACCTTGCTCATGTTCTAGGAAACTCAGTATTGTAAAAGTGTCAATTCTCTCCAAATTGACTTATACATTCAACACAGCGTATAAATATATAATACAACTTGATGAGCTCATTCTGAAGTTCACATGGAAATGAAAAGGCATTAAGAAAGACAAAACAACTTGAAAGAGGAGGAGAAAGTTGGAAGGTAAACACTACCTGCTTTCAAGACTCTCAAAACTACAACAATCAAATCTATGTGGTATTGACATTTAAAAGATAAATAGATCAAAGGAACGAAGAAGTAGAGAGAGCAGAAACAGACTTACAGGTATATAATGAACTAATTTTTGACAAAGATACAAAGGCAATCTAGTGGAGGACAGTTTTTTCAAGAAGTGGTGCAAAACCAACTGGATATCCTTACATACACACAGCACAACCAAATTTGATCCATAGTTCCCACCATATTAAAAAAATTAACTCAAATCACAGATCTAAATTTAATACTCACACGAGCTTTATGTGTGAAAACAACACCATGTTTACCAACAGGGAACAGATAAACACATTGTATGTACTGATATGATGTAATTCTAGTTGGCAATAAAAATGAATGAACTAATAATACATGCCATAACATGACTGAGTCTCAGAACAATTATGATGAATGGCAGAAGACAAACTAAAAAAAAAAAAAAAAGAATAGATAGGGGCGCCTGGGTGGCTCAATGGGTTAAAACCTCTGCCTTCGATTCGGCTCAGGTCATGATTCCAGGGTCCTGTGATTCATGATTCCAGGGTCATCGGGCTCTCTGCTCAGCAGGAGCCTGCTTTCTCCGAGCTCTCTCTGCCTACTTGTGATCTCTGTCTGTCAAATAAATAAATATAATCTTTAAAAAAAAGAGTAGATAATATATGATTCCACTTCTATGAGTTCTTCTCATAGAAGACTGGTGCAGTCTAAAAGCTGGGCAGATGAGTTTCAATCCCCACTTTGCCATTTAATAGCTGAATAGACTTTGGAGGATCACTCACACTCTGATTCTCAGCTCCCACCCCCCCTTGTCAAATGGGGATAATTATGCCTATAGTTAGTTAACAGCCCAGTGTCTCAGTTTACCAATCTGTTAAAGGGGATAATGATTTAAATTTGTAAAGTACTTTAGAATAATTCCTGGTACAAATTAAGTGCTTCAAATTTATTTAGTAAATTTTTAATGGGAACTGGGAAAGGCCAGACTGATTTTGAGGATTACTGTGAACAGATGCTGTCCTCGCTCCTATGAGGCTCAGTCTAGCTGGGAGAAAATAAAATCCCCAGGGTAGAAATGTTTCCAAGGAGAAATACTATGTAAAAGGAGTGAGTCAGGCCATGGGCCACACTGAGAGCTTCCTTGAGGAAGTGATCTTAGTTAATACCTGGACTTGTTATTGGGAGGGCTTTGGGCTTTTTCCCAACTAGCTCTGGTCTTTTCCTGCTTGGTTCTGTTTGGGGTTTCCTGGTGTTGGGGAGCAAGTTCCTGGGGCTGCTTGATACTCAGAGGCAACAGGAAAGGAAGGTCTTGGGGTGGCTAACAGGCCTGTTCTGATCTAGTAAAGGCAGGCCCAAAGCCGGGGAACGCCGGGCTCCAGACACAAGCACTTATGGGACTGTCTACCAGGCCAGCAGGCTGACTTCCCGGACTAGGAGCCCAGTGCGAGGGAGCAGCGGGACCCAGGAAAGAAAAATGCCATACTCGGCTTCGTCCACGGGGTGGAGTATTTTAGCCGAAGAAGGGACCTTTGGAGGCCGCGCAGTCCTAGTTGCAGGACTTGTCTAGAGTCGCGCCCATCCAACCCTCCTCCCGCAGATGCGTCGCCAAACTTCTCAAACCTGTGGGCTGTGCCAAGGCCTAGCCTGGTAAAAGGAAATCCTCTATAGACATTAACAAATTGAAACATTTCAGAGTCAGTAAGGGGCCAAGGGAGACTAGTGAGCCTGGCCCTTGTCCCCGCAAGTGAGCACGGTGAGGGCCAGGAGGTGAGTGACCGTGTGGAGCACGGTCGGTCCCACCGCCAGGGCTGCATCAGACCAGCTCAGAACCCAGGTCCCTCAGCTGCCTGTCGCAGCCCTCTCGCCGAGCGGCCTCTGGGTCCTTCGGGCCGCGTCCCTGCCCTGCAGACCTCCCGGCGCAGCTGTGAGCCAATCGGGAAGTTCTCCCGGGAGATAGAGTCTGAGCGAGAAGACGGACTGGGCGAGGAGGAGGGACGGGCGGGACGCCGCTCTCTCGTGGTGGAGCCCCTAGGTCTCCAGCCTGGAGGCTCGCACCTCTTCTCCCCGCGACTCGCTTTCCTCAGCAACCTGCTCCCTACCTTGCCCCTCTCCTTCCTTTCCCGCGTTCCCTCCGGCAGACACCTGCCTCAACCACCCTTCCAAACCCTCAGCCACCGAGCCACGCTCCCTTGTTCCCAGTTCCCTGGTTCAGAGCACGTGCCTCTACTTGGCGTTACGTCACGCACACTGCGTGCGCATGCGTGCAGACTTACGCGCGTGCGCGCACACAGAACCCATGGTTACATTTGGCATTTTTTTTTTTTTAAGATTTTATTTATTTATTTCACAGAGAGATCACAAGTAGGCAGAGAGGCAGGCAGAGAGAGAGGAGGAAGCAGGCTCCCCGCTGAGCAGAGAGCCCGATGCGGGACTCGATCCCAGGACCCTGAGATCATGACCTGAGCCGAAGGCAGCGGCTTAACCAACTGAGCCACCCAGGCACCCCACATTTGGCATTTTTGATTACCGCCTGTCTCCCTTTGAGGATGTAAACTCAAATGAGTTCAGATTAGCAACTAATCCCCAGTACCCAGAAGAGTGTCTGGTGCATAGAAGATACCCAATAAAAATACAATTAACAAATAAAGGAAACACCATGGCTTCAAGTCCTGATTGATCTGTAAAATGAATTATTGTAAGGATAAAATTAAATTAATAAAAATTAAATAAAACATGCATAATCATTCTGCCACCCATGAAGAATTTTTTTAAAAAAATGAAAGCGGTTAGGTTAGACTAAAGGACTGTATGTAGTGCCCACTCACAGAGTGGAGGACTGAAATTGGTAGCAAAAAGAAGGGGACTGAGTTGTGACAATAATCAGCTTCTATTTATATTGATTTGTTTATTTTGTTCTTGTTCAAACAAAACAAAGCAAAAATACCTGCTATAGGTACATAAGGATACATACCCTTTAGCACAATCCCCCAAAACTAAGAGTGTGTGCTTGATACACTGACTGGGACAGCAGCTAAAACCAGAATGATACAGCTGATCTGGTAGATATACGGTTGATTCAGAAATGTCAGAAACATTCCCTGGTTACCAAATGAATTAATTAGAGCTGGTGATCAAGAAAGCAAAGGAAAAAAAAGTTAGAAAATAAAAGCAGCCAGAGAAATGGCAGTTACCTAAAAAGTAGACCGTGGATGATGAGAAGCCTGATTTCTACAGAATGTGTCCTCAGGGCTGGGCTGTGAGGCCCCCAGTAGAATCCAGGATCTGGGGACAGGAACTTTCCACAATGGAGCTTTTTTCTGCTAATACAGAGTTGATCAGAAGCCAGAGAAGACTTAAAGACTTAACTAAATTTTAAAAATTTCTTTTTTTTCTAGGGCGCCTGGGTGGCTCGGTGAGTTAAAGCCTCTGCCTTCAGCTCAGGTCATAATCCCAGGGTCCTGGGATCGAGTCCCACATCAGGCTCTCCACTCAGCGGGGAGCCTGCTTCCCCCTCTCGCTCTGTCTGCCTCTCTGCCTACTTGTGATTTCTGTCAAATAAATAAATAAAATCTAAAGAAAAAAAAAGAATATTTAAAAAAATTTCTTTCTTTCTCTTTCTTTCTCTCTTTTCATCAGTTTCAAGTCAGGAAATTCAAAGACTCTGACTTTAAATATTTCCCAGTTTTTCAGTAAAATTAAAAAAAAAAACCTCACATATTAAGAAAAGTGGGGCACATTCTAAATAAAGGTAGCCCCACGAGATTGAGACAATGGGAACAGTTTTGGGAAACTGACCTTGAAAAGACAACACATACATCGTTTCACTCAGAAATCTTGCTCCCCTTAAATTCTCTAAAGAAAGCAGAGATCTCTCATGCTTGCCAATGACCTGGAAAGTTAACCATGCCTTAGAATGGCTATTTTTGGCTCCATCTTTAAAAGTTTACAGAATTCACCATTAGAAAGAACTAAAGGCTTTCATGGTTTCAGTGATGGGGGTTCTCCAATGTCCTGGCTTCCTGGGCATGAAGTGTCCTGACTGACAGCTCCTTGTTACCCTGCCTCTCAGCGTAAGGCCCTCCAGATGCAGTGAAGGGGTCTGGTCTCCCTCGAGTAGGATGACAAACTTCTCCTATCCTTCAATCCTCTGTAAATGTTATGCATGAAAGAGTCCTCACCCTTGCCAAAGCTGGTTTCCCAGTCCAAGAAAGACAAAAATTTGGTCCAAATTTTAAGAGCCATTGACCACTCTAAAGAGTCAAAAGATATGACTGGCCTGTTGTTTAACCAGAAGTGATGGTTGAGGAGCCACTTAAGAAAGGGGGTATTCGCAGGGAATTGCCCTGAGTTGGAGGTAAGGCAACCAGGAGCACCAGATTCCCAAGTCCTCATGTTGGCAGTTAATAAGGCAATCTCAGACAAGTTGCCAATCTCTGAATCTCAGTTTGCTCACCTGTGAAACTAACACTAATCACTTCTGCCCCAATTGTCTGCTAGATTCAAGCGGAAAATGGATAAGAAAGGATTCACAAACCATTATTATTAGAAATTGACAAGTAGTATAATAACCCATGCTCTACCATTTCCAGCAAGAATAAAGTTAGGTATGACAGCTACCATGTTTGGGCACTTGATTTTTATAATAATGCTTTTCCATCTGTATGTTCCAAACCTTGCAATAGAGTGTTATTTGACAAGGGGGGAGCTGAGAACCAGAGAGAACGAGTGACCCCCTCCAAAGTGTATTCAATCATTAAAAGGCAGATGGGGACTGGAACTCTCTGTTCAACTTCTAGGCTTTGTGTACAAATCTGTCTTTAAAGAAGAAGAAAGGGGCAAAAATGTTACATTAGGGGTTAAGGTAAAAAAAAAATATGACAGAGGTGGTAGCAAAAAAATCTAAGACGGTTTCTGAGGAAGACTGTTGAATTTTTATTTTATTTAAAATATATTTTAATATTTATTTATTTTAGAGAGAGCGCATGAGCAGGGGGAGGGGCAGAGGAAGAGGGAGAAAGAATCTCAAGCAGACTCTCCACTGAGCACAGAGCTGGACATGGGGCTCAATCCCATGAACCCCGACATCACAGCCTAAGCCAAAATCAAGAGGAACTGTGGCCCCTGGTGGGCTAGCAGGCAGGGTGTCCCTATATTGCTTGCCTAGTGCCTGGCAGAGCCGTGTCAGCATGCATGGTACAGCGGCCAGCCAGGGCCAAGTTCCCAAGAAGAGAGGATGGGAGGCAGGGAAAGGCAGGTGCAGAATGTGAAGCTCACGTCGGGGCTGCACTTGGCTCCTGTGTGAGCAGTGTTAGGGGACAAGTAATCTGCCAGGAGGGGACAGGCTGAATACTCTCCCCAAATCCGAGGTCTGGGTGACCCTGTGTCTGTGCAAGCATCTTCACTGACTTGTCCCACTACTGTCCCATCTCTTTCCCCTCTCCTCGCCTCTCCCTCCTTCTTGAGTCTCTTTCTCTCCCTTGACCTTGCCGGCCTCCCTATGTCTGCTGCACACATTCTCCTCTTTCCCTCCTGCCTCCTCCCTTCCTACCCCTCGGACAGACCGTGTCAGCGAATCCCTCAACAGAGGCATATCTAACTATTTTATTCATTGCATGATTTATTTTTAGCCTGAAACAACTGCATCCTAAAAATGGAGTTCCTGATGAGACAGGGGCTGGGCCGAGCTATGCGAGGTATCTGGGGCTTGGCCGCTCAGCTTGGCCCTCAGTCTCCGCACGCGTGTGTCCTGAGCCTAAAAGCACTGCTTGGTTGGAGCCCAGGAGGTGGGGAGTTGGTCCTCGGGCCCAGGAGGGACAGAGGGGAGGGACCGAATCTACTTCTCTGCTCCCCACTTCTCTCAGCCAGTCCTCTGGAGTCTTCCGGCCGCTTTCCCGCACTCAGGCTTCCTGGAAAAGTGAAACGAAACTTCTCCCAGATGGAGAGAGTGCACCTGTTCATCGTCGGGGTCTACCTGCTGTCCTCCTGCCGGGCAGAAGAGGGGCTCAACTTCCCCACGTATGATGGCAAGGACCGCGTGGTCAGTCTCACGGAGAAAAACTTCAAGCAGGTTTTGAAGAAATACGATGTGCTCTGCCTCTACTACCATGAGGCAGTGTCCTCAGACAAAGTTGCACAGAAACAGTTCCAACTGAAAGAAATTGTGCTCGAGGTAAGCTGGGGACCTGCTCACCGCATTATCCCAGGGCGCATGGGCTGGCCAGCGGCTGGGAGGTGGGAACACCGGTGCGGAGACTCTGTCCTGAAGTCCAGCTGCAGTTTAGTCTGGTTTGAATCTGAAGATATCCTTGTTGCAAAGCTGGGCTGTGGGAAGAGCAAAGTGTGGGTCCCGGCTCCCAAAATGGGGGCAGTCAGATGTGTTGCACAACACATAGTTCTGATTTAAACTCTGTCACCTGATGGTCCTCTTGACTTTTCAAGGGCAATAGTCAATGTTAAATCTATCATTGAAAAGCCTGGTCGAAATGCAATTCAGAGATGATCTGTGGTTTCCATTTCGCGTGCTAACTCCCCCCTCTCCGCTCCCTGAAGTTTCCCCAGGATCCTGGAGAGACAGGAGGCATTTGACCTTGCTTCTCCACATGGGTCAGATGGGGAATATCACAAAGTGGTCTTTGCCTCTAGGGATTTGGGTTCCGTCAATATTGCACAGTGTGCATATGCGGAGATCTGTAGTAACACGTTCATTAGCGGGATTTTTTTTTTTTTTTTCTCAGAAAGTTATTGGTGTGTGTTCAGGGCAGATGCTGAAGTCAGTTCTTATTTTATCTGTATTACATGGCCAGTTTGTAAGCCTGGCATGGGGGTGCATTCTCTAATCCTTGGTGAGTGCTCCAGGGCCAATTCCCACAACACCTTCTGGACAGTGTAAGGTTGCTTACATTTCAGGAGCACCTGTGAATGCCAGGAATTCTAGTAGTCACCAAGATCCCTTCACAGCCCCACGCCCAGCTTAGGCACAAACCTGGGGACAGGGCTATTTGAGAATTACAGCAGCTTATTAGCTAGCATATCAGAAAGCTCAACAGAATCAAATATTTTGATTAACAAAGTTACCATATATCAAACACATGTAGATTTGAATCCCTCCAAATAGATACCAATAAATTCCATGAAAATCATCTCAAATATCATAAAATATAATTTAAAAAGTACTTGAGAATTCTAAGTGTCTCTTGATCATACAAACACCTATTTTCAGAGCTCTTCTGTATGGTGGCGTGGTTATTACAGAGAGCTTGGGTTGACAAAAAGCTAAGCATTTTAAAAATATCACAACTACCATCATATTTTTCCCCAGGCTTATCCCGTGGGCTGGAAGTGGAAATTCAGTTCCCTCTGTGGGTTGCAAGCAAAGAGAAAGCAGGGACAGTTTTTAGATCTTTGTACTATATATGGGAATATCAGAGGCTGGAAGAAACCAGGACATACAGCATAGCTGCTGCTTAGCCCCTGAAATACTGACATCGTCATCTCTGTTTCAAATGGCCCTACTCAGTTATCAAGAGACACTTTTCTGAAGAACTTCTTTGAAGACATAAGGATTCCACCCCACATGCTCGTCACTGTCTGATAGCCTGTAACTCAGAAAGAATGCCAGTACGAGTAATGATCTCCAGCATATTAAAATACATGCGCACCCACGCACACACATACACTTGCACACACATACACACACACACTCCCTCAAGAATGTATCTCCCCCAAAGACCTAGGACCACGTAGACCTGAGAAAGGACTTTCCCCTGGGCTCACCATCCCTTCAGACACCTTTGATCCGAGAGTGCCTGGCATAGACCCATGGGGCATAGGCGATGTCCCACAGGCTGCTGAAGCTGAGGTGGGAATCATTAGGAGGAGAAGGACACAGAACATGAAGTCAGGGAGATCTAGATTTATATTTTGGCTTTGCTTTTCCTGGGCACATGATATAGGGGAGGGACTTAATTTCTCTGAGTCTCTTTTTCTTATCTATAAATATGGGAAAAACAATCATTATACCTATGTAAGAAATAATTAAATAACAATAATATTTATTGGATGCTCACTGTGTACAGAGACTGTTCTGAGCACTTTGTATATGTTAACATGTTGAATCCTTACAGTATTTCTATGACATTGGCATAGTTCCTATCCCCATTTTACAGAAGGGGACACTGAGTCTCAGAGAGGGTAAGTTGCCCAGGGTCACTCAATCAGTGCAGGCGAAGGTGGTCTTAGCCCCTGCATTGCACTGCTGCTGTAACCAAATAAGATGATGTTTAGTTAGCTGCTAGATACCCTGTTGAGGATCCTTTCTAGTCTGCCTTAAATAGAGTTGCTCCGCCCATGGGCTTGGGCCTGGAGAGGCCAGCTGTATCAGCAGCAGGGTTGAGAAGCACAGAGCAACCTCTCCCCCATCCCAAAACAGGATACCAGTCACGTAGCTGTCCCAACCAGGGAAGAGTCCCTGCTTCCTTAGTGATGACCCGGGAGCGGAGGGGGATTTGCTGGGGTACCTGTCAAGTGCAGACTCTTTCTCAGAGTCCAGGACAAAAAAGGTTCTGGGAATACCATGGGTAGAAAGAAAGGGATGTAAGCCTCTATACTTCCCTCCTTATCAAAACAGTTATTTTGTCCTTTTAATTCCCTGGACCCCCCCCCCCAAGCTGCATTAAGGGAAATCCTCTGCCAGTGCCGGGGCTGTGGCTGCTGGGGGCTAAGAGAAGAGGAGGCAGCTCCCAGCGAATGTCCACAGGAATGAGGTCTCAGACATGGGCAGACAGGGCAGGGACAGGGCTCCTTTCCTCCAACTTGTTCAGGGAGGTGGCTTCCGACGTTTCTATCATAACTCACTCTGACCCAGTGATCATGGACACATGCATGCATCCACACACAGGAAATACAGATTTCAAGGGACTATTACTGTGTGGGGAATACTTGGATTTTTAACAAAATTCCTTTTCTTCTATTTCATTCTGTTCTGTTCTTGTCTATTTTGATCTTTTTCAATTAAAAAATATTGATTCCAACCCATTGAGCCGATTGCATTCTACAATGATGAGCTGTCACTCCTCTCCTTGCCTCACCGCCAGCCAAAACACCTAAGAGAATTTTAGGGATTAGGAGCTCATAACTTGTCATGTAAGGGCTGCCCCGTTCTGACAAAAACTTAAAGGAGCTGACCATAGCTCCTGCCACTCGAATGGATTTTGCCTGCCACTCTAAGGGATGACCATGAAAAGACCCAGCAACAGCCCTGTCTGCAGGGTGAGGAGGCACTCCCCGACTTGGGGTCTTGAAATGCTGATCAGTCACACATACATCTGTCACTTGCACGTTGGGGTTTGGGCAGGGAGAGATACTATGGACAAAGGAAAAGGAGACACGTGGGTGGCTCATGGCCCATCATGGAAGAAGGGCAATCAAAATCTACAGTGCAAGGAGCTCATTGTAATAATAGAGAGGCTTATAAGGTTCTCTGAGAGCACAAACCAGAGCCCCACTCTCTGGGAGAGAAGTGGAAGGCATGACAAGGAAGAACTGGTTTGTTACAATGAGTGGAATTTACCAGGCAAGAAGCAAGGGCTGGGGAAGGAACTGCAGGAGGAAGGGTTCTGACAACACTCAAGTATCTCCCCACCAAATTTTCCTAGAATTTGGCCGTGATGGCCTCATTCTTTTAGGGTAGGTAGGGGTTTTGTCCCTACTTGGTTAAAGCCCTGTGGGCAGATCCTTTAAAATATTGCCAATCACTTGTACCTGCGTCTGACCGAGTTTGAGTTCTGAGTGAAAACAAGGTCTGATAAAGGGAAAGAATGTAAGGTCACTAAAAGCTTAGGCAGAAAAAGTGCAAATAAAATGATACCAGGAGGCACCAAATTCAAACTGCTGTCCAGTTTGGCTGGGTCTGGCTCTGGAAGGCACCAGGGGTGATGCGGGGTACATAGTTCGGTAGAGGTGTTCTGTAGAGGCCTGCTGAATGAATGACGTGTCTGATGAAACGTTGTCTTTAAGAAGCATCTAGATTGCTCTGAGCCCTTTACTTCAGAGCTGTGGCTTTGTAGTGATGGGACTCAGCCAGCTGGTAATCCCGATTCCTGGTTGGGCATTTCATCCACAAACAGCACATACTCACTTAGAAATGTCAGAATACATGGAAAAGAAAAACAAAGACAAAAATAATAGCCACACAGAAAGAAACAGTTCACGTACTGAGAGATTTCTCTCCCATATTTTCTGTCTATATGCAAACATACATTTTTCAGTTGTTTTGTATTATTAATATAATTTTGTTTCCTTTTTTTTTATTTCAGTATATTGTGAGCATTCCTCTGTCATCATAGAGTGTTATATTCTTGGCAAATGTAATGTTAATGCTGGCCTAGCATACCACTGTATGACCATGCATATTTTTAAGATAAGTGGCCTATTTTGGGATGTTGACACAATTTTCAGAGTTTTAAAAATCTTTGTTTAGATTTTCATTGTACAGTTTCATCAAAAATTCTTTGATTTTTTTTTTAGCTAAATGGGATTTTCCTATAAAATTACCTGCCATTTACATTTTTTTCTCCCATGAATTAATTTTCTGACTTTCCCCCAGTTTTCTGTTGAGGTGTCAACACCATTTGGTTGCAATTTTATACACTGTTTCCTTCAGCTTCAGCCAAGACAGTACACAGAGTTATGCCGTAGAGGCCAGATTCTGTTAGCATCATAGGACTCAGACTCAAGAGGAGGATCTGCCCAATGATTCCGATTCTTCCCTGCTCTTTTGTTTCTTGCTTTGACTCCTCCCTTGAAACTGCAATGCAAGCCATTGCTGCTATCATGTGTTCCACAAACGTTGCCAGAGAAAGTCCTCCAATGTCACCGACCTCTCTTGGGTTAGAATGCTTGAGAGGTGGTGTGCTCTAAAACATGGACTTTCGAATCAGGTAGATTCGAGTCCAGTTCTCAAGGAGGAAGTCTGTCTGTGGTCAGGCTCCTTGTTTTGTAAAGTGGAGACAGTGGTGGTGTGACGATGAGTTAGTCTGGCAAGAGCGTGGTTCAGGCATACGGAAGGTACTTTGACAAATATTGTCAACTTGCAGCCGGTGCTCCCCTTTCCAGTCATCATTTTAGATACCACCCACCCTAACCCTGCCACTTTACAGACTGAGGACACCAGGCTACTTGCAGAGAGCTCAGGACTGATAACACGGTGCCATGTTGCTTATTCTCAGCCAGCTGAGCCCCAGAGGGCAGAGAGGACTTGCCATTGCTCACAGATTCTTGATGTCTGCCCTCATGTGCAGCTCTCCCTCTGATCTCCATGACTTTGCTGACTGAGTCTGTGCTTGATAATACTCAGCCACTTCGCCCACACCATTTACGAACTGGGCTTCTTCCACATTCTCAGTTCTGGTGCCGTCCGTCTTTGAGGGATTCTTCCAGTCTCCTTCCAGCTCCTTTTACCTATTCTTTCTCTCCATGGAGACATACGTGGAAGTTCTCTCTCTGGATTGGAAACCTCTGGAGGGCAACCTGAATTCAAAGCAAACTTGGTAATAGAGGAAGTGGAAAAAAAAGCAAATGGAATCAAATTGATATGGGCAAGGACCACAATCGGCTTGTGAGTCAAAAACACAGCTGGATGAATGATCTGGGGGTGTAGGATACTGGACAGCAGAAGGAGGCAGAGGATGGCAGAGGGGGCTGTGCATAAGCGATATGGCTTCCACATTAGGAGTTCCTTAGCTCCCTGGGATTGGCGTTCCAAACACCCAAGCAGGTATGGGAACGGTTTACTTCTTCCTATCCCCACCTGCCTTCACACGGATATTATCCCCAAGTCCAAGGCCCACTGCCTTTCCTCTACACCACTCCACTTCCTGGAAAACAGCATTCCAGCCTGAACAAGGAGAAAGGAAAGAGGACTGAAACTTTTTCCTAGAGAGCTTCATGCCCATATAAAAACAATGTCTTGCTACCTCAGCACCTCTAGAAGGAAAGGAGAAAGGAGACGTGCATGGACCTTGGTTTCAGGATCTCTGGGCATTCTATATCACATCTCATGTTCAAAGATGATACTATTAACTGGGTATGTATGTTTTGGGGGAGCGAGTGAATAGGCCAACCTGTAATCAATACACATTTATTGGATTAGGAGAAACCATGGGAGATCTACTCAGGCAAGTTACAGAATGTTTTAGAGCCTGAAAATAAGTAATGTGAATCCCTGAACAGAACTATCAGTTGATCAAATATGCACTGCCCTTACCAGACTCTGAGTCACGTCAGCATGAATACGTGAATGAATGAATGAATGAATGAGTCAGTGAACAGAAGATGAACGAGCTGTGCTGCTTTCCTCGCTGTGAGCAGCTGACAGCCGCTTCGGTTGTTTAGGATGAGCTAGGTCTCTTAGATGGGCAGGCAGCCTGGAGTCTTGCAGGAATAGCCACAGCATCCTGCTAGCTGCATGCCAGGTTGACCCAGGTCTCCTAGTATTTTTCAACAGAATTTAGCTAGGGTGCAAGGTCAGAGGCTGCTCCTGAGCGTCCCCCTGCAGGGACCTTCCGTTCTTCCTGCTTACGAGGTCCCACTTCCGCTCACCGCATAAAAGCTGCTGCCATCCACACACAACCTTCCCGGTGGCTCTCTCCCACGCCCTCTTAGATACTGAATGCACATCATCTCATACGATGATTGGAAATGCCCTGTCTACCAGTAGGAAGACAGCTTGTTGTTATGACCAATTTTCCAGTGCCGGTAAGCAGATTATTTTCCAATAATTTTTGACGGTGATTCTGGCACAGATTTTTCATTATGCCCTGTGGGGGATGAGGGAGGCTGGTTCCACCATCTGTAGCAGAATCAAGAATCAGAATCCTGGTCAGTGTAGGGCTCTGGGTTCTATTGCCTCTTAAGGAAGTCTCTTGATACTGCTGCTCCCAGTCTACCAAGGTCCCTAACAGACTGAGCTCCCTTCTCTATTCAGCACTTAGTCTCCTAATCAGTTTGCATATCAGTGAAATCTCTCTGGCTGGGAGTGAGTGACACTAGATTTTAGACCCTGCAGTGTGCCCAATGTCATTGACGTGACTCTCGTGCTCTTTCTGAGCATGGTCGGCCTCTTATATCCAACCTCAGATGAGGGGGGCATGCTCAGGAAAAGCAGACAACTGGAGTTCAGAGTGCCTGAAATTCTCTCACACTTGCTTTTTGAGAGTCCCGGAGAGGCACCTCATTTCACTCATCTATTAAACCAATCATGTAGTTTCAGCCAGTGAGTTAAAAGACTTAAATGGAATGCATGTGAATAAAAATTTCTTATAAAATTGTAAGAAGCTGTACAAGAATCAGATATTATCTTGTTATGCTGATTACTATTACGCTGATACTAGGAGATTAATCTATGTAGAATGCCTAAAGGAGTACCTGAAATATACCCAGTGCTTATCAAATGCTAATTCTCTTCACCTGTGGCTTGAAATTTAGACCATGTTGTAGGCTAACTGCAACAGTTCTCAACCTTGGCTACATACTGGAATCACCAAAGAATTTTTAACAATACTGGTGCCTTGGGGTGCCTGTGTGGCTCAGCCGGTTGAGCATCCAACTCTGTTTCGGCTCAGGTCACGATCTCAAGGTCATGTTCTTGGGGTTGAGATAGAGGCCTGCATCATACTCTCTGCTCAGAGGGGGGTCTGCTTGAGATTCTCTTTCTGCCATTTCCTCTGCCTCCCCCACCCCTTACCACCTGCTTGTGTACTCTCCCTCTCTCTCTCTCAAATAAATCTTTTTAAAAAATTCTGGTGTTTGGGTCTCCTCCCTCCAGATACTGATTAAATTGGTGATGGGATAAGAGATGTTTTTTAAAATATCAGTTTTTAAAAGCTCTGCGGGTAATTCTCATGTGCAGCCACGCTTGTAGACACTTTAGAATTGATGCTCAAAATGCAGACCCCAGAGCAGCGGCAAAGGCATCACCTGGGTGCTTGTTACATTTAAATGGGATTCTGCAACTGATTCTTCCTAGTGATTCCTAACTCTGGGTTAGAGTTTACCAAGCACAGCAGTGGTCTCCTGGGCTAGAGAAATTTTCCAGATGGCCAGAATCGTGTTCCAACTGGTTGATCTTTGGTCTGTTGACATAGCTCTGGTTTGAACTGATGCCATAAATTGGTTCTGAGGTTGGAGGGGTTCAGGTCTGCCCTAGGACTCAAGCCCCAGTATTCACCCACTGTCCCCTCTCACAGCCAAGGACTAAGATTTTGGACCTCCTTAAAAGGGGATATTTGGGCCATGGGAAGTCTTACCCTACTTGAGAGGTTTCCAGTGGAATTATGGATTTTTCTGAGGCCAGATCAGAGGGTAAGCTTTGGGCAGGGTACAGGATGTACCTTCAGAAAGGAAAAAAATCATCCATTTGATTGCTATGTCACATTGCCCTTTTCCACAAAGAAATGGCAAAGTGGAGAACCCTGGAGAATATGGGATACTAACGGGTTTGTATGTATGGGTGTTAAAGTGTTTGACAGGAAACTATGGGAAATCTGCTTAGAGCAATCTAGTAAGTGTTCTATAATGTGAAATGGCCCTGTGACCACCCAAAGAGAAATATTCATTCCTTTATCCGTCACATGTTCATACCTGCTTCCTTACAAGATGCAGGGGAGGGGTGCCTGGGAGACTCAGTCAGAGCCAGTTAAGCAGCTGCCTCTTGGTTTCAGCTCTGGTCATGATTGCAGGGTCCTGGGATCAAGCCCTGGGCCAGGCTCCAAGCTCAGCGGGGAGTCTGTTTGAAGATTCTCTCTCTCCCTCTCTCTCTGTCCCCCCCCCCATAAATAAATAAATCTTTTAAAAAGTCTTTAAAAAAAAAAAAACAACAAAATGCAGGTGATGTGGCTCCCTATAGCTAAAGAGATGTTCTTTTATTAATGCTAAGAACTCACTTCCTTTAGTTCTTTACTTAAAAGGCACCTTATAAAAGAAGTTATTTGCCTGACCTCCTACATAGCTCAGTCTCTGAGCACTCCTTTTAACCTCTCTTCCCTACTCTTTCTCCATAGCAGTAGGCTGACACATTGCCCACTGTCTGACACCCTTACAGAATGTAAAATCTATACAGGCAAGAGCAAAATGTTCCCTCCATTGCCATATGCCAGCTTCTACATCAGTGTCTGGCTCATGGTGGGCACTCAGTGGCATTTGTTGAGTGAATGTTAAATGAACAGAAGAGAAGAAGAAGAAGGGAGATATCACTTGCTATAAATTTACCATAAACCGTACCCGATATGGGTGCTTTATGTATATTATTTTACTTAATTCTTACAGCATTTTTTCACAATGCATGCAAAGAAATGATCCCAAAAGTTAAGAGGGGGAAATTGCCCAAAGTCACAAAGCTATAAAATGGTGGATCAGGATTTGAACTCCTATCTGTTTGGTTCCAAAGGACATGTTCCTTCCATGACACCAAGGAACAGCTGAGAGGGATCGCTTCGTGTTTGTAAGCAGTGCCAGCTTAGAAAGGGACAAGTGTCTTTAGTTTGTATTCTGGATTTTCACCCACACTTGAGCAACATTTAATTGTACGGTTGGACTAGGTTGAACTGAAATGAACAGTGTGAGCAAATGGGCTAATGTTTCACGCCTACTTGGGATTTAATAAAAATCCAGCAAACGCTGGATGGATGGGTGGATGGAGGGATGGATGAATGATGGACGAACGGAAGGAGGAAAAGAGAGGGAAGGAAAGGCGAGCAATGGCAAATCTATTGCATATACGGAAAATATCGTTCTCCTTGCTCTCTCTTTAAAGTTAAATTAATTAAAAGAAGCATTGAGTGGAAAAGTATAAAATTAGATTGACCCTGTCATACCCAGGAATGTTTTTGTCATCTTTCCCACTGAAAAATGGGTAAAACTGATTAAAAAAAAAAAAAAAAACCACAGGACACTCAGTCCCAAGTATATATCCAGCATGGGCAGAAACCTCTAGGCTCTGCAAGGCTGATCCTGCCTTCAGACCTATTTAGCACTGGCAAATGTCCCTATGATTGCACTTCTAAACCCCAAGAGAGGAAGGCAAAATGAAGTTGCCGGAGTCAAGTAAATCTACAGATGGAATGATGTGGGAACCGTGGGCAGAGAATAGCAACACACACAGGATTCAGGTATTTCTTCCAACTGTTCACGGCCCAAAAACGGCATCCTCCAAACTTGCACCTGCTGCCCTCTGTAAAATCAGATGAGGTCAGGCTTATTTTGGTTTGGCTGTGGGAATGAATCCTCTCCTAGAACCAGTGCTCTCTCAGACAAGGTATACAGGCCCACTCTGAAATTGCAGATCTCCTTAGAGCCCAAGTGCCTCCCAAATAATTGATGAGAGTTTACTGTGCACCTCCCAGGGGCAGATAGTGAAAGACAGAAGTGCTATTAGAAGATCAGGGCTTGAACTGATGGAAAGAGATCATTTCCCCTTCCATCTAGAGAATTCATAGAGATTTTACAAGATGGAAAACCCACTGTTGTTTCAGAAGTTTTTAGACCATTGGAACTTTCTTTTCTCAGTCCAATACTTGATTCCAAACAGGATGTCTGGCCATGATATCCCTTAGGTAGACCTTCTACCAATGCTATACATTTTTTAAGTGGAGACATGAGATACCATGAAAGTCACCACTATCAAACTATCATAAGGGGCGCCTGGGTGGCTCAGTGGGTTAAAGCCTCTGCCTTCGGCTCAGGTTATAATCCCGGGGTCCTGGGATCGAGCCCTGCATCAGGCTCTCTGCTCATCGGGGAGCCTGCTTCCCCCTCTCTCTCTGCCTGCCTCTGCCTACTTGTGATCTCTGTCTGTCAAAAACATAAATAAAATCTTTAAAAAAAACTATCATAAGATGAAGCAGTAAGATGAAAAATTCAGGGATAGGAGGTTTCAGAATCACATGGTTTTTCTTTCAAAACAGCAGCTCCCCCTTTTTTTTATAGTTTGGACACCTCTGGTTGGTCTGGAGGATTTTCATATCATTAACAGCTCGGCCTTAGCATCTAAGGTGACTTTGTCCACCAAGAAAGCCAGCCCTCCAAAGCATTGAGTCTGTACCCAAGAGCCTTGGAGGCTCTCTCCAAGAGAGGCCTTGGAGGCCTTGGAGGCTAGAAGAGGCTCCCTCTTCTAGCAACTGGATGCAGCTTTATCCAGATAAGCTGTTTCTGTTTGAACAGCTATGTGGGAAGACGGCCAGTGCGCCATCTTGCAGTGTGCTGGGCCCCGCCAGCCAAAGCCGCTTCTGAGTGCCCGCGGAGCCTGTTCCAGGAGTGTCCGCCTGCTGCCCACTGCCCCACGCCAGGCAGGCCTCTCCTCACCATCTGCTGTGTGCTGGGCAGGAGGCGGACCAGGCCGGCCACCAGGTACTCCTTTACACGCTCACCTGCCTCTACTTCACACCCACACGCACGGTCACTTTGGCTCAGGACCCCAAACGAATCTGACCATACGTTTCCGATTTATTTATGAAGGAAACGAGAGCGTCTCCTGTATTCACGGGAAAAGGTGAACATGACACATAAACAGCAGCCCTCAATATTGCCCCACAAAGAAGCACACGCTTTGGGGCACCTGGGGGGCTCAGTCGGTTGGGCATCTGCCTTCAGCTCGGGTCATGGTCCCAGGGTCCTGGGATCAAGCCCCATTTTGGACTCCTTGCTCCGCAGGAAGCCTGCTTTTCCCTCTCCCTCTGCTGCTCCCCCTGCTTGTGCGTACTCTCTCTCTGTCAAATGAATAAATCATCTTTGAAAATGGAGCCACAGTGTCAGGTTGGAACCCAGCTATGTTACTTAAGTGCTGTGTGGCCTTGGGCAAGTTGGTTGACCTTTCTACGCCTCCATTTCCTCAACTACAAACTTCTGCTTTCTGTGGGTTTTGGGAAGATCCAGTAAGATGATCTATGTAAGGGACTGGAGCAGTATCTAGCACATAGAAAACACCCAATGGGTGCTCTTTTTCTTACTGTTACACTGCTTCTCAGCATGGTGGAAAGAACACACAGCTCTGGTTCTTGGGTCTCGTCCCTGGCATTGACAAAAGACGGAGCCTAAGAACACCAGTAGAAACCATCAACAGCCTCCCTTTTCCCCTAAAGCTCTCTCGGAGGCCACCCATTCCAGCCTCAAGAAGTCCCAATATTTACTTCCATCTCGTAAAATAGCTGTTCCACTCCCTCGCCTTCCTCCTGCCTGGAGCCATCACGTGCCAACGCCCAGCTATACATAGCCTGGGCCTCATCTGCAGGTGGCAGAAAGTGCCGGGAGATTACTGAGGATAAACGTCAGCTCTCCAGTTTCAAGGGAGGACACACAGCTGCTGAGTGACTTGACACGTTGCCAGATGGTATGAGGGATAGTGGGTGAAAACAGGGTGCTTTTTGGCTTACAAGGAAAGAGCAGCATTGTAGCCGGGATATTTTTAATGACCAGCCTCAGGGACGTTCACTTTGAGCAAAGACCTGTGACATTTTTTCCCCAGGCTCCTCAGTACTTCATTTTCTTCAGATTCTTGACCCTGCAGAAAGTACCCCCCAACCCCCACTCTCAGTTCCCTTTAACAGAACCTCCCCATGCCTTCCCCACCTTCCCTCTGACCATGAGATGTGGCACCAGTGGAGCTTTCCTCAGTCCATCCCGGGAGATAAGGGGTGCCATGAAAGGACTGCACTTGGAGGGTCAAACACAGGGTCCTGATGGTCTGCATCTGCTCTCCCAAGGCCTGGGGGGCGGTCACACGGCCCTCGGAACGTGCCCCCTGGTGCGGCTGGATGACTCTTTCCTGCCTTTCATGGGCAAACTTCTTGAACCAGGGATCCACACCTGCTCTAACATGTCCTTGCCACCCACTCAAATGCTTAACTCCCAGTGCTTTGGCTTCTGGCCCAGCTCCTCTCTGAAAGGTCACCAGTGACTTACCAGTCCTGAAACGAGAGGCCTAGTGGTGGTCCCACTGTCCATGACTCCCTGCACTATCCCTGCTCCGGCCACCTGCGCCTTCTCCCCTGCTGTGACTTTGGAGTCCCCACACTGTGTTCCCCGTCTTCTGATTCCTTCCCCAGGCCTCCATGCCTCCAGGGCACGCTCCTCTTTCTGCTCCTGCCTCCTGTGAGACGGCCAGTTTCCCATCCTGTGGTTTTCTCACACCCTGGCCTCCCTGAAGATGCTACCTGCCCTTCTGCCCCCACCTCTCCCCTCCACTTCTCTCTTTGAGACCCCTCCCCCGAGCGCCAGGTTGACACCTCCAGCTCTTGGCAGGGCTTGGATTGCCATGAACGCACTGCATCGAAATCGAAACAGAGAACTTCGCCTCCGGGTCTGGCAGGCCCCAGCTGATGTCAGTGTTTCGTTCTTCCGTTCATTCCCTGGCTGGGGACCCTGGCACCATCTCGCCTCTTCTTTTTGTGAGGTCTCCCTCCCTTCTCTCTCCAAAGCCACGGAAGAGCTCTAATTGGACTGACTCTACACTTGGAACATCATTCCCTACGTTACCTCCATCCCCTGCCACTGCCTCAGTCTGAGACCCGTCCTCTCCCAGACAACGCATCAGCCTCTCAGCTGGTCACCCTTCCTTTGCACTCTCCTTTCTGTCGGTCAGAATAGACCCTCCTCCAACTCCGGTTAGCTGTATTGTTCTCCTACCCAAATACCCCCAGTTCAGAACCACTCTCCTCATATTCAAATCCTTTACCCTCTTTTTCTTTTTCTTTTTTAAAAGATTTTATTTATTTATTTATTTGACAGAGATCACAAGTAGGCAGAGAGGCAGTAGAGAGAGAGAGGAGGAAGCAGGCTCCCTGCTGAGCAGAGAGCCCGTTGCGGGGCTCAATCCCAGGACCCTGGGATCACAACCTAAGCCGAAGGCAGAGCCTTTAACCCACTGAGCCACCCAGGCGCCCCTACCCTCTTTTTCTTGTATGCCTTAAATACACCACTCCATTCAGCAACCTCAGATAACCTCTCTGTTCCATACCCTCCCTGCACATCTGCATCTCCAAACCTCTGCTCCTGCCATCTTGTCCTCCTGCGATGCCCTTGGGGCTGGCTTCTGCTTATCCCCGTGCGGCTCCGCCATTCAAGGTCTAGGGGGTCTCTCCTCTCCCAAGCAGTATCCTCTTGCATTCATTCATTTCCTTGAGAAACTAATTGTGTTTTTAGTTTACTGCAAGGTAGCAATGTGGTTCCAGTTCTTCTGATTTTTCAAGGAAAGTTGGAAACCTCAATTTTCATGTGAAATTGCTTAGTTTAAAAATTTTCACACTATGCTGTAAAGATGGTTCCTACCAGAGGCACATAGTCCCTTAAAATTACAATTTATAGTCTACTTCATATACCATGCGGATAGCAAATCATAATATATTCAGTGTACAGAAACAAAAGAGAGTAATAATTCTTTTCAGGACTTGTTTTTGGATCTATAAAAGTAGATTTTCTTGGTAATCAGGAGTTGGGTGTTCATCCTATGAATTTGGGATTTAAATGACAGGACAAAAATATGGCAGTGTTCATCACTTCTTCATTTTACAGGTGAATTTAGTAATATAACATTTCTATCAGTTAATGTCATTAGATGGCTTTAAAATCTTATTTTTATTTTATGAAAATATTCAATGAAACAAATTTATTATAATTTTTTTTTTTTTAAATAAAGGAGGGAGAAAGGCAGGGGAGGAGCAGAGAGAAAGAGAGAATCTTAAGCAGGCTCTGTGCCTAGCTTGGGCCTCTACCTCACAACCCTGGGATCATGACTTGAGCCAAAATGAAGAATCAGAGGCTTAACTGACTGAGCCACCCAGGCCCACTTCAATGAAACAATTTTCATTGCGATGTAACTGACATACATATTATTAGTTTTAAGTGTACAACATAATGATTTGATACCTATGTATATCGTGAAATGGTCCACCACGGTAACTTTACCTAACACATCCATCACCATACATAGTTACTAATTTTTTTGTGATGAGAATATTTAAGATCTATCCTCTTAGCAACTTTGAGAAATACAATACAGTATTATTAACTATGCCTATTATGCTGTATATTACATGCCCAGAACTTACTTTTCTTATAGCTGAAGGTTTGTACCTTTTGACCCCTTCATTCATTTCACCCAACCCCCACCACCTTTGGCAACCACTCATCTGTTCTCTGTATCTACGAATTCAGTTTTGTTTTTTTATTTTGTTTGTTTTTAGATTCTATAATTCAAATGAGATCGTCCTGAAGGCAAGGAATTAATGTTTTTTGAGATCCATTCTGGTCAGTTACTCAAAGGGAGAGCAGGGGGAGAAAAACAGACAAGGACACTGTTTGTTTACAGCTCTCAAATAAGTAAGTACAGCTAAGTGATTATATAAGTCAAGGCATCCTTTACAAATTGAGAAAGAGGTGTAAAGGAAAATTATAGCGTGCCTCAGACAAGAGTACAAAGGGCACCTGATTCAGACGAGGAGTCAGGGCATGTCTCTTGAGAAGCTGATGTTTATGTGTAGACTTCCAGGATAGTTGGAGTTGGTGACAAATGGAAGAAAGAGACTTCTAGAAGAGAGAACGGCATATGTGGAAGCAGAGCACCTTCAGTGCCTTTCTGTGGGTAGAACAAAGCATTCCCTTCAGGCAACTGCAGCTGGTGCCCAGGCTAGGGCTTGGGAGTACTGCTGAACAGACACCCCATGCAAAGGCCTCCCAGGGTAGAAAAGAGCTTAACAGTTTGAGGAACTGAGGAAGAGTGTATTAAGTAAGAAGTGGAGTGGCCCCAAATGAGGTTGGAGAGGCAGAAAGGCCAAACCATGAAGGGCCGTGTTGGCCATGTAGGGATTTTAGACTTCATTCTGAGTGCCTGGAAGGTAAATACACACTGCTTATCACAGCTCTGTGTGATTTGACTTCCCTGCCCACGAGCTCTCTCTCTCTCTCTCTAATTCTCCATAACCCTTGTTTTCTACCTTTTGTCTTTTTGTACCTACCAGTTAATTTTTCATTAGCTTCCTTCTTAAAGAAATCACAGAGTTCTTGACACTCTGTATCTTACACACTTATATTGAGCACATACCTTGATCATAGCAGGTCCTGGATGAATAGTTTTTGCTTTCTTTCCATTCCAATACATTAGGCTTTGGTTCTTTTGAATTGGCACTAAGTCCAGAGTCTTATCCAGCTATCATAATATTAAGAAAAAAAATAACATTTATTAAGCACTTACTGACTGCCACACTGTGTCAACAACTTTACGTGCATTATCTCATTAATCTTCAGCCTTGTGAAATAAATATTGTTATTGTCCATATTTTGTAGCAGAGTCCCAGCACTTGTGATCTAGTTAGGAATCCAGGTCTCTGACACCAAGCATTGTATTATTAACTAATGGGCTAAACTATTTGAAGATGGGATTCATTTATTCATTTAAAAATGAGATCTACTTTGATTCTATCATTGTAGAGATAACAATGGTGTGATAAATACCTATACGATGCAATATAAAGAGAGAGAGAAAGGGTATACTATGGATAGCTACTTATTTACACTGACTTATGCAAATAATCTAGTATTACTTTTTTTTTTTTGTAAAGTTAGTTTGTAGTCAAAATAATCATCTGGGGTCAAAGCAAATCCTAATGTTTCTGGAAAGAATGAGCATTGCGCCAGTACCCAAGGCTGTGTGTACAAACCCCATTGTGTGTGACAACCACATTCTCTAGGAAAGGCAATAGATAAGACCATCTGAGAAGTAACCAACCAACCAAACAAAACCAGTGGGGAAAAGATTATAAGTCAACAGGGGAAAACTGTAATCACATCAGAAAAGAATATTCCAGTTTTTTGAGAATTCAGGAGACATGTTGACTCTGTTTTTTCTCTCTGACTCCTATTTGTAACTCTTAATCACTATAATTAGTGACAATCGCCTCTTCCTATTTTGGTTCAAAATCCCTTGATCTTAGAAAGTGCTTGGGCCAGTCCATCCATTCATCAAAGTATGCTGCGTCTCTAAGCTGCTACACGAGAGACCAGAGGCACAATATGGGTCCTGGTGTCCTTAAGGAGGAAAGGTTGACCCTGCAGAAGAGGCTTATACACGACTCTAATGACTGTGAAGTCAGTGTCAGAGTGCCATGCCCCTGCCATGGGCTTTGGAATTCACAGAAAGGAGGCTGGAGTGAAAGATGAGCCTGGAGCTGGCTTTACAACCAGGGGTGCCAAGGCTGGCAGCAACTGAGAGAGCACAGTGAGACTGGGCTGCAGGAGAGTGGAGAAAGGAATATATGAGCTGGAGATTTAAGATCAGAGCAAAGGCGGAGACAAGATGGAGCCAAGTCAGAGAGTCTGGCTGGCCCCATCAGCTCGGTAGGGATTCTTGGTCCTGGGGGGCCTGGGTCATGTCAGGACTCAGCCCAGGAGGGCCCAGTCTTTCACCACAGACCTTCTCCCCCAATCCAGCCTCACTGCTTTCTCTTGGGTTGCCGCCAGTCCTGGCCACCCTTGGCTCAGCCCATGGAGGTGATTGCTGGGACTGACGGGAGTGATGACAGAGCTCAAGTGGGCAGGCTTTGGGCCTAATCAGGTTGGGGGGCAGAGTGACGGGACACTGCAGGGACTGCACCTACGATTGCCAAGGAGGAGGTACACAGGTCTCAGCTAACATGCGTTTCTGGCCCATCTGTGACTACAAACTCTGTTCGTCCATCTGTTTTTAGGATAGTGGCTGACTATGCTTAGTTAAACAAGAAACCCAGGAAACAGGGCTGAGCTTGTTTGAGACAGCACCTCTCACTCATAGGGGTTTAAAAGTCACATATAAACATGGATAAGGTAATAGATGCCATGCTTTCCATGCCTAGGGGACGCATGCATTTGCAGCGACCTAAAGCCCAACAAAACATGGTGGTGTATGCCTAGGAGAGGTCAGGGGTAAAACTTCTGTTCAATTCTCAGAGTTCATCACTTATATTCTTACTGTAATTAACATTTCTCTCCTGTGCCTAAGGTAGAGGGGTCAACAGAGCCAAGCATGGGCCTGAGGGTCACAGTTGAAAAACATGATAACCGTATCACTTTTGCATGAACTGACAATCTTTTATAGCAGTGATTTCCACAGTGTGGTGTGTGGCCTGAGATCTGCTGTGTCAGAATCAAAGGGTGTGGCAGTGTGGCTTACAAAAACATACATTTCTGAACCCCACCCCAGCTCTGTTCTCTACTTTCTGGTGCGGAGGCCCAGGAAGCCTCATTTTAGCCAGTGATTTAAAAGCATGCTGCTGCTTAGGAACCACTGCTAGAGGCTCATGCTCCAGGAGTAGGGAAACTTACTAATATCACAAAGCCATTAGGTCTCACCATCATTATTTTTGAATGATAGACAAGGGAACATTTACATCAACGTTTTGATAGCACTAAATAGGGCAGAGCGGCTTCTATGTCTACATTTCAGAAATGACCTTGTCTAATAAATTGAAGGCCGTAGACAAAAGCCAAGTGACTTTGCAGAAAGATGGGCCTGTTTAAGCATTGCAGGAGAGCTTAGATGAGTCATCACATAAACACTGATGATGTTGTCTTTCATCCTAAGCCTTCCCTAGTCTTGGTCAAAATCCAAGAAAGGAGAGAAAACTGCCTGAGGGGCAGGTGGTGCCATTTGTTGCCTGCCCCTCCACCCCTAGTCACCAAGGCCACTCCACAGAGCAGCTTCTGAGCTGTGACCAATATGCTTAACCTTAAAGGAACAGAAGTGGTTAGGAGCAGAGAGAAAGAAAGAGAATGAGGAGCCTGTGAGAAGGTTAAGAAGGGAAGAATGAATAGGCACAGAAAGTCCTCAAAGAAGTTGTAACAAGGAAGGAAATCCAAGGGAGAAGCCATAGATGCCGGCAACAGTGAAGGAAGACAGGGATGAAGAGAAAATGAGAGAAGCAACCACAGAAGAGGAAGCAGATGGATTTATAGCACAGACTGTAGAGCCAAATAGATCCAGGGTCACTCCACCAAGAAAACAATAAATCTTAAAGTTATGTGCACCAAAGAACAAAATAGCAAAATGTGTGCAACAAACACTGATAGAACTGAAAGGAAAAGTAGACAAATTCCTAAGAATGAGAGCAAGGCATGGATGTCCACTTTTAACTACTTTTATTCAATATAATGTTGAAAGTTCTTGTTGGTGCATTAAGTGAACACAAAAAAATGAAAGGTATACAGATTGGGGTAAAAATGTCCGTATTCGTAAATGACACAATTGTCTACATAGAAAACCCAAAGGAATCTGCAAAAGCAAAACAAAAACCTCTTAGAATTAATAATAGTTCAGCAGGGTTGCAAGATGCAAGATAAACATACATCAACCAATTCTATATCTATTTACTGGACATAAACACATGGACATCAAAATTTAAAATATGATACTATTAAAAAATCACTGAAAACATTTAAATAGTTAGGTATAAACCCAACAAAACATGCATAAGACTTGTATGCTAAAGACTACATACTGCTGGTGAGAGAAGTCAAAGATCATCTAACTAAATGGAGGGGCATACCATGTTCATGAGCTGGAAGACAATAGAGTAAATATGTCAGTTCTCCCCAAGTTAACATACAGATTTAAAGATTCAATGCAATTCCTGTGAAGATCCTAGAAACATTTTTTGTAACTATAGACAAGATTATTCTAAATTTTATATGGAAATGCAAAGAAACTAAACTAGTTAAAGCAATTTTGAAAAAAGAAGAATCGTGTGGGGGTGCCTGACTGGCGCAGTCAGGGAAACATGCAACTCTTGATATTGGGTTGTAAGTTTGAGACACATGTTGGGTGTAGACATTACATAAAAATTAAATTAAAAAAAAAAAGAATCGTCTGGGAAGAGGCAGTTTACTCACCTTCAAAGTCTATTTTAAAACTACTGCTATCAAGACCATGTGGTATTGGCAAACAGAAAGGAGAAAGCAGCAGTAGATCCATATAATTATGTTAACTGATATGCACAAAGGTGAAAAAGCAATTCAATGGAGGAGAGATGGACTTTTTAACAATAGTTAACTGAACAGAAAAAAAAAGAACTTCAACATAAATTTCACACTTTACCTAAATATAGCTCAAAATGGATCATGAAATTAAAAGTAAAATTAAAAATATACAAATTTTAGAAAAAGAGGGGCACCTGGGTGGCTCAGTTGGTTAAGCATCCAATTTTTTTTCTAAGATTTTATTTATTAAGTGGAGAGAGTGAGAAAGAGAGCACAAGCAAGGGGGAGAGGCAGAAGCAGAGGGAGAAGCAGATTTCCTGCTGAGCTGGGAGTCTGACATGGGGCTCAATCCCAGGATCTGGAGGTCACAACCTGAGCCAAAGGCAGCCATTTAATCATCAGAGCCACCCATGCACCCCTAAGCATCCAGTTTTTGATTTCAGCTCAGGTCATGATCTCAGGGTCTTGGAATGGAGTCCTTTATCAGACTCCCTGCTCAGTGGGGAGTCTGCTACAGGATTCTCTCTCCCTCTTTACCCCTCTGCTTGCTCTCTCTCTCTCTCTCTCAAGTAAATAAATAATTTTTTTCACAAAAATTTTTTAGAGAAAGAATTAGGAGAAAATTTTAGGGTACAGGGCTAGACAATGAGTTCAGACTTAACACCAAAGGCCCAACCTATAAATGGAGAAACTGATAAATTGGACTTCATCAAAATTAACAACTTTTCTTCTGTGAAAGACCCTATTAAAAGGATAAAAATAATAAGTTATGGAGTGGGAGAAATATTCATAAACCACATCTCTGACAAAGGGCTAATATTAAAAAGCTCTCAAAATTCAACAATCAAAAAGCAACCCATTTCATGTATAGGCAAAGACCTGAAAAAGAATTTCATGGAAAAGAAGACATAGATGTCAAATAAGTACATGAAAAAATGTTCAGCCTCATTAGACATTAGGGAAATGCAAATTAAAACCATAATGAAATGTCACTATACATCTGTTAAAATGGCTAAAATTAAAAATAGTAACAACCACAAATGCTCGCAAAGATGTAGAAGAACTAGATCAATCATCACTACGTTGCTGGTGGGAATGTACAGCCACTTGGTTAGACAGTTGGGCAGTTTCCTTAAACGCTAAACATGCAATTACTATACTCAGCAATCACACTCCTCAACATGTTTCCTAGAGTAATTAAAACCAACCTTCACAAAAAAACCTGTGCATTAATGGTTGTAGCAGCTTTCTTCATGATAGCCAAAAACTTTAAACAACCCAGATGTACTTCAGTGGATGAATAATTGACCAAACCGCAGTACCTCCATACCATGGAGCACTTTAAAAAATAAATGACCTTTTGATATACACAAAAATCTCAATGAATCTCCAGAGAAATATGGTGGTTAAAGAAGATAATCCGAAAAGTTTACATACCTCGTGATTCAACTTATGTAACATTCTTGAAGTGAAAAGGTTATAGAAATCTTTTAGGAAGGGGATGAGGGCAGGAACAAGCAGATAGGACTATAAAGGGATAACATGAGGGGTCCTTGTGGTTACGGAAATATTCTGTATCTTGACCACATCAATGCCAAAGTCTAGTTTGCAATATTGTATGGCAGTTTTGCAAGATGTTACTTTGGGGGAAACCAGGATGTGCAAGGGATCTCTGTATTATTTCTTAGAAGTGCACGGTAATTTACAATTACCTTTTTTGAAAAGTTTAAAGAAAAGTGATATTAATATTTCATGATCTTTCTGGTAGCTTCTCCACTGTTTCTATTTAAGCCCCCATTAGTCAAATGGCAGGACTTAGACCTCAGTCTGTCAGGGCCTCCCTGCTTCCTTAGAGCTGAGTTTCAGGGAGGTTAACACAATGCCAGTCCCGTGCTTGACGTCATCATCCGTGCTGTTGTCTACCCAGAGTAGCTCCCAGCCATCTGTCCCCCTAGGACACTGCTGCATCCTTTTCCCTGTTGTGGCTGATGGTTCCATTCCAGTGTACCACTGGTTCTTCCTCTCTGTGGGCTGCGGGAACACTTCAGGGGCCATCTTGGATCTATCGGCCAGACACACCCAGTGCACATTCCTACTCCACAAGCCCAGGGGTTGAAGGTTGAGAACTGTGCTTGGGTATTGGGGACATCGGTCTCCTTTGTTTTCCTCAGCTTTTCTGGTGTTCCTCAGTTTTTTCAAGACCGAGAGGGAGGATTTAGATGGGGCACGGTTAAGTGACCACACAGGGTGCATTGTAAACTCTTGTGCCGCCACCTGACTCCAGGTTCAAATGGTGGCTAGCGAAGGGCTCTGAGCCCCTTGTCATGTATCCATGGTCATCCAAGTATTCTTGGCTTCCTGTTTGAATCCTACCTCCCCAATTTAAAGTTTATCCACCTTGAGGGCAGAGGAGGGTATGGTACAGTGGACATAGTCTTCCAAATCCTATATCTTAGGATTCTCACATTTTCTCTCTTTGGTTCTCAGCCTTCTGCTAAACCATCCTTCTGCTGAGGGGATAGCATGGAATCCCTTTATGCTGCTTGAATTGGTCAGATTAGCAGAACATATGGAGGAAAATCCTCTTGTTATTACGTCATAATATTATCCCATGATGTTTTCTGCCATCTTTCTGCCCTCGGTCTGCTCACCCTCTGGCTTGTCTTCTCCTTCAGCTTGTGGCCCAGGTCCTGGAACATAAAGATATAGGCTTTGTGACGGTGGATGCCAAGAAAGAAGCCAAGCTTGCCAAGAAACTGGGTAAGTGGGACTTTCTGAGGTATACCAGGAAGAAACGAATGTGTCTTGCAAAAAAAGAGTACAGTTTCACTTCTTTGTGCATGATAGCTGGACTATTTTTAAACAAATATGAAATGATTCTGCACACCTCATTCTTGGGTTGAGGAAGAGTTTCATGAAAGCAGTATTGGCCTGAATTGAATGATTTCACATGAATGATCTAATGTAGCTTTGCTTCATTGTAGAAACTGACGCAAAAGAGGCAAACCTTTCTTTTTGGCTCCTAGTGGGGGTTAAAAGCCTAGCCTCTTTATGTCACTCCACGGTGATCTCTCTGGGGAAAAGAAAAATCTCTTCTCCCATCACTATTATTTCCTTACCTCATGAATGAAGCAGCCAGCACACGATAGCACTAATAGTAGTGACTCTGGGGTCACAGTGGTTCTAAGTGTAAAGCTAAACCTCAGCTGGGCATAATTGTTGAGGGCGAGAGGGAGGATTTAGATGAGGCATGGCAATGTGACGGCACAGTGCATGTGTCCATGTGTCTTGCTTAAGTCCAAGTGCACTTTAAGAATCTCACACCCCTAATACCAAGAGAGAGAGAATATGGGGCATTCCTCTGCTTTCTGAACACCCACACATGGGTACCGCCCATTTTGCCTTTTCTGCATGACCAGTGGAGAATGGCTATTTAAAAATAGCAGGAGGTTATAAAACAGGACCTTTGAAGAAAGGTTAATTGGATTTGGAGTAGTAAACATAGTGGGGGAGAAAAGATTAGTAGTGGCGTCAGGTACATGGAAGTTCATTATCTGAGGACATTACAAACAATTGTCCTTTATTATATTTTCAAGAAGACCAGCTTTTTTTTTTTTAAGATTTATATTTTTTGCGACTGTATTTAGGTTAGATACAAATAGAAATTCACAACTATAAAATGATAATGAATTATTAAGAATGTCTGGGGTATCGTTTTCCCTGGAGACAAATAAAGGAATATGTTTTCCCTCTGAGCAGGAGAACTAAGTGTGTTAACTCTTTCCCCAGTCAAAAGCAATTCAATGCCATGTTTCTCTTCCTCCAGAATTTATTGATTCCCTAGTTTTCTTTCCTGTTGTTATCATGGGAAGCTGAATTGGGGAGAACTTCCAGTAAATTTAGTTAGAGGAAAGCACTAGTCTTCCAGTGATCTAAAAATTTAGCCAGGGGACAAGCTGGGCGAGCTTTCCTAAGAATGGACCAATGGATATTCTCCCAGTGGATGGAGCTTGAAAAATCAACATGATCTTTTCCTGAAAAGCTCACCCTGGAGGAACCTGGGGAGGTTCTTTTGAACCAAATAGTTCTCGGAGTTTTTAGGAGAGTTGTATTTCGTGAAGCTGCTCCTTCATCTTCTCCTCTCTTCCATTTGCCTGAGTTTCGTCTCCATCAGGCTATGCCTGAACTACTACAAAAGCCTTCTAACTGACCTCACTTAGAACAAAATCTGACATTGGGATATCAGCTGATGTTCCCAAGGTACCCTTCATGATCAGTTATTGCTGGCCTCAAGGTTACCCGGTACAGAGGCCCTTTGGCTTTACAAATGGTGCTCCAGGGTGTGCCCTGGGCTCTTCAGACGCGCTCTGGGTGGGATAGAGCAGGCGGTGGGCCAGCCTCCTTTTCCCTAGAGATTCTGCAGGAGAGTTCAATTGGAGAAAGCCTTCTCCAGCTAATAGAGAGCTTGGAAAAAATTAATCTAAGGAGTCAAGGATGCCATACAGTTGAACTAAATGCCAGCCTCGGTTATTTAATATTCCTGGGGAAAGTTTTCCAGCAAGCATTTGTTAAAGCACACAGTATTATGCCAGGAGCGATGGAGGGTAGAAAAGATGCAGAACCTTCCCTTGTGGCATTATCAGCTAACTGGGGGAAAAAAAAAAAAAAAAAAACATGTGCAGAATTCAGCAATGATAGAAAAGTAAGCTTTTCATTCTGGCCACGGACATTTTTGGGGTCCCTGATGTGTCCAGGATCTGTGCAAGATCCTGGGGTGCTGAGCGGACCGTGGTTCTGCCTTTGGAGAGCTTTCTGTTCCGGTGAGTACTGTACATGGAGCCAAGAGAAAAACAATGGTGGCAAGAGGGTGGCCTTCTTGGGGAAAATGAGTCCAAAGTGGAGACCCGAAGGAACTGACCAGGATTGGGGTACGGGGGGTAAGAGTAGAAGTCACTCCAAATTTGGGGAACCAGGAGAACATCTGTGACTTTTCCTTTACACACCCTCTCACATAAGCACAAGGGCTAGAAGCAAGGAAGCTGCACAGGGGGTTAAGAGGGCAGGCCTATCCAGGAGAGAATGTGAAGTGTAGAACTGGTGCTAGGTTGTGGAGGGACTGGAATCTGGAATGCCTGGCTAAGAAGTCAAGTGGGCAGGGGGCAATGAAACTTTTGGTAGGGAGAATAGGGTTGGCAGTATTTCTGGAAAATTAAAGCAGTGGTAGGGTAGAGAATAGATTTTTCTTTCAAACTGAAGTCCTGGTAGAGCTGCTAGTTCTTAACGATTTCACTTTAAACATGTGCTTTGGGCGCCCTTGACAAGGGTGTTTTCAAGAAACTGATCCTAAGTTGAATGCTGGCCCCACTGATCCTGACCCCACTATCATCCAGGGATCCTGAGCCAGATGTCAGCCCACAGGATGGCTCTTCTTGCATTGGAATGACCTTGTCTTGTGGACTCTTTGTTTCTTCCAGGTTTTGATGAAGAAGGAAGCCTGTATGTTCTTAAGGGTGATCGTACGATTGAGTTTGATGGCGAGTTTGCCGCTGACGTCCTCGTGGAATTTCTTCTGGATGTAAGCATTTATGCACAGTGGGGCTCTTTGGGTTCAAATATAAGGGAAAGTGAAATCCCAAAGTAAGAACCAAGAAGCTGGATAATCTGTCCTGGTCTAAGACTGATTCCTCGG
The DNA here is from genome assembly GCF_011764305.1 of Mustela putorius furo. Taxonomy (NCBI): domain Eukaryota; kingdom Metazoa; phylum Chordata; class Mammalia; order Carnivora; family Mustelidae; genus Mustela; species Mustela putorius. Next base: position 6,029,785 of record NW_025421424.1, read on the forward strand.
GCTTCACAAAAAACTAAGGAGGACTTACTTCGCAATGCTATTTTCTTCTGGTGGGAAGCTGGTCCTTAAGTTACCTCAGAAATTGTTTTATTAGGGGTCACTAATCACGACTGTGTTGTAGTAACACACTAAGTTTCTTAGTAATTAGACACTACCATCTCCTGAAATCCCCCTGGCTTTGTTCTAGGGCTTCTGAAGAAGAGCTGGGGAGAGTGGGAAGGAGAGGTGGATAATCACCCAAAGAGGAAGTAATAATCAGCTGAGTTACGGTCAGAGCAGGATAAAGAGCAGGGCTAACAAGCCCCCCAGTATCACAGTCCCTCTCAGCCATGGGGGTACAACACTCTCAGAGCCATCTGCTCAGGCACATAGAGGAACAACACATAAAAATAAATATGTTATCCATAGACAACCTCATACTTTCCATAATAGCCATGAAGCTGAATGCTTTTGAACAGATTCCTGTGCAGGTAAACGATATCCATACCGATGATTCCTTGTCTACCAGCTAACACACGGTGGCCTGGTGCCTTTTCCTCATGGCCTCAAAAACCCAGAGAGAGTGAGTCAAAAGTGAGTGGAAAGCCACCTCCTGCAACAAAAACCACCCATGGACTCTGCCTGGCTCTCTCCTGGACCCATCCCTGCAAGCCCTAAAAAAAAGTGAGGGAGGCAACAGAAAATTCTGGGCCAATCTCTATCAGCTAAGTGGAGCCTCTTAGATGCACATGACAGAACCCATGCCCACCTACACAAAAAGCACAAATGGAACAACAGAGGGAGGGCAGATTTTAGACTGATAAATCAGAGATCGCGCTCTCTTCAGTGTGTTGGCTTTGTCCTCAAGCTGACTCTTTTCTAGTTGCTTGTAAGACAACCAGTGGTTGGAGCTGATATGTCACATCTCCTCATTCATATCCAACGAGGGGTGTGGGCTAGGGGAGAGGACCTGGCCTCCACTGTTCTCCTGGAAGGAATGGAGAATTTCCCCCAAAGCTCTCAGCAAATCTACCGGAAGAGTCACTGGCCAGAGTTGGGTCACATGCCATTCTGAAATCGATAAGGGAAAAGAGAAATAGAATTGTCTATTGTCTAGTGTCAGCCTACCCCTTGAGTTAAGCTGATTCCTCAGAAGGCACTGTTGCTGTGTGCTTTGGAGGAGGATGGGGTCCACAGATCCCTGCCAAAGCATCCTACGCATGTGCCTGATGTCCCCACTGAGGAGGGAACATTTTTCTCACTGAACATATCCTGTGTATGTGTGCGTGGCATTCCAGCTAATCGAAGACCCTGTGGAGATCATCAACAGCAAGCTGGAGGTCCAAGCCTTCGAACGCATTGAGGACCAGATCAAACTCATTGGCTTCTTCAAGAGTGAGGACTCGGAGTGTAAGTTTTCTGAGCCCCACCTGTGAGTCTAAAGGCTAAATTCCCCACCAGTTATTTAGAGTGCTGCCCCTGAAGAGGATGGGGGCGTCAGCGTATCCGGTGCTGGGTCGAATACAGGGAGAATAGTCCTCGCACCCTGTGTAATGGGACCCATCTGCAAAAAGTATGCGAAGCAGGCTGGGATGTTGGAAGAGGCATAAAGGTTGGGCCATGTTCTCTGGTCTTGGGAGGAGCATGTTTTATAGAGAGAAAAGTCTTCCTTCCCCTTTTCTACTCGCCCACCTACCAGTGGGACTCTTCCCTAAAATAGGTAAAGAGTGGGCTCTCTCCCTGATGTTGGCAGCTCCTGTGGCCACCAGCTGGAGAGCTTCTCAGTCACTTGGACAGGATTAGAGGAAAATTTGGGTGGGCAGGGCTCAGCCGCCACCACACAATGTGGAAAATTGCTGGCCAAGCCCACAGTCGACCACCAAAGCTGCCCTCAACAGCACAGCCTCACCCCTGGGTGTAATCCCTTTGAACGCTTTGTGGTCAGGTTTTGGGTGGGCACGGCAGTGCATCATAGCATCACCACAATCCGTATGGGAGGGAGAGAGCGGAGAGTGGGAGTCAGGAAAAGGAGAGACCAGGCAAGCTAACTCCTGGAGTGCGTCTTTTTAAACAACTTTGGCAGCATGGCCCAATGAGGTAAGACTTTTTCTGGAGCCTCAGCTGTGGCATAACCACAAAAGAGGATCTGGTAGCATTCGTACATGGGGGACATGCAAAGGAGGGCTGCTTATGATGTTTCTGCAAACTCCAAAATATTTTGAAAATTATTTGCAAAGCTGTTTCTTTGCCCGTATGCCAGCTGGCACCCTCAGTCTTCTCACCAGCAAGCCACCTATTTTCCCTCTGCTGTGACCAAACTTAGCTGCCTTCTCTTGTGCTATATAAAAACCTCTATCTGGGGGAAAGGTGGCTGTCCAGAGAAATTTGCCCAGCCCTCCTTTGGGTGACTTCACTTCAATTTTTATGTTTCTTATAGATGCTGACTACTCTGGGGTGCCCCAGCTGCCCCCTTCTTCTTTCTCCTTAGACTTCTTTCTATTTCCCTTTATCCATTTCTGTCCCCACCCTTCAATCTCTTTTGTCCTCTGTTTCTCTCCCCTCCTTTAAGCTCAGAATAGCAGGTAAGAAGGAAAGCAAGGCACAGACTGGGATAAAGAGCACATCGTCTAGTTTCTCTCCTCCCTACTAAGACAGTGACAAAAACAACTCCTTTAATCAATACATGTCATGTACCAGGGTCTATGCCAGGAGCTCCATAGTGACACCTCACCTTCTTTCTCACTATTAGCCTGTAAGGCAGTTAGCATATTATCAGTGTTTTGATGAGGAAGAAATGAAAAGAACAAAAAAGTTCAATTAGCTCACTATCACACAGCTAGTAAATAAATCCTACATCCAAGATTTAAATCCTAGTAATCTGACTTTATATCTTGCACACGTAAACACCATTTTGTACTTTCAAGATTTTACACACTTTTTAAAGTCATGGCACACACAAAATGTGGTGATGTTTGCCCAGCCCATGGGGTAAACTGGAGAGGATTTGGACTTAGTAGAAAAATAAAAAACATAACAAAACAAAACAAAAGATTCTTTTGCTTTCTTTATATACTACTACTAATAATAATAATAGTAAAAGAAGATAATAGAAAAGTTTTCAATATTGCCTTGTATAAATCCTCCAAATAAAATATTTTTAGGTTTTTTTGAATGAGAATGTTGTACTTCCTTCTAAAACTTTGGCTTTTGAAACAGTGACACGAAACTCCTGGTGAAGGGTTTAAACAATCTCTTCTTGATGGTCACAGTCAACAAGAGACTTTGCTTGAACAGGTGGATGGCGGCAAATGACAAGGCAATAGTTACTGCTTTTCCTCTGATTGATGAGCGGTCTTCTCTTGCCACTGAACAAAATTTAGGAAATCTGATCTCTAAATTGTCCTTCAAGGACATTAGCATTGCTTCAGTCCTAATGGCTTTTACTTTCATTTTCACCGGCAAATGTAATATTCTTATAATTTGAATAGATTTCAAATACAAAGTTTTCCATATCATATATTTCAAAAATAATAATGAAGCATTTCCTTAAGAATACACAGATCGAGTTCTACTAGACTTAGAGATTTTTTTCTGGAGATTTAAGTAATAAAATCACTAGCGAGCCATTTCAACATCCTCTTTTTTTTTTTTAAGATTTTTATTTATTTGACAGACAGAGATCACAAGTAGGCAGAGAGGCAGGCAGAAGGAGAGAGAGGGGATAGCAGGCTCCCCGCTGAGTGGAGAGCCCGATGTGGGGCTCAATCCCAGGACCCTGGGATCCCGACCTGAGCCAAAGGCAGAGCTTTAACCCACTGAGCCACCCAGGCGCCCCTCAACTTCCTTTTTAAGGTTGAATTTTTATCTTTAAATTGACAAACTTTGTCTTTAGGAAAGTCTAAGCCCAGATCATGTTAGTAATACTGATGATGATGATGAACATGATAAAGAATAACAGTCATACATTCATTCCATTGATGTTAGTAGACAATATGAACATTCAAGTGTATGAAATCAAAACAAAAAAAACTCCCCAAACCCTGAATATTTTACAGTATCACAAACCAAAAAACATTACTAATGACAAACTAGCTTGGACTATAGTCACAATCACACCAACTGAGAAGACCTGGTGAGGAAGCAGTTTCCCCAAGGATCTCTCCAGCTCTCATGCTTGTCGACATCTTAGTCAGAAAATATTATAGAATACAATAAGTTTACACTTTCATATGTAATATTAACTACTGTGAAATTTTGAATGGTTGTAGAAAACATGCAGAAAGTTTTATCACCACAAAAAATGTATGACTGTTACACACTGACTGAAAGCATCATGAAGTTCTATCAGACATTCACGTCTCCCTGTTTCTTCTTGCCATGGGGTCCATAGGTGGGGAGTTGGGAAGGCACCAAGGGAAAGCACTCAGGAAGAATCCTTTATTTCTGCTGTAGTTTGAGGGTGACTGTTCAAGGAAATTTAATGGCATAGAGACATTGGCTTTGCAAAATGATCCCAATCTATCCTACAGAGAGATGGGAGGACAGTGGAGAACTAGAGGGTTTGAACACAGAGGTAGACTGGAATGGTTGGGGAGAAAAGTGTCCTAAGATATAGAAGATCAAATTAGAAAGGACTTGGAAGAATTGGGGGGCCACATCTTCCAAGGAAGTTGGGTATGAAACTTCACATCCAACTTGAGCACATAGCCATGGATGTTAGCGTTGAGAGAGGGTGACAGGAACTTCTGAAGGGAACTCAGCAGATAGTTAAGAATGCCAAACTGGGGGAAATCTGGAGGTGGACAGCCAGTATCCAGTATGAAAAACCCTGAGAAATTGGAAGAAAGGTGAGGAAATGCAGTATGCAGTAAGCTGGAGGTTAAAGGCTGATTGTTCAGGAGCCTATTCCAGAAGGGGAAACGGAGGGTCAGACTGGAAGAGCCAGGAAGGAGCTGGTCAGCATCAGAACAGGACATGAGGGCAGGAAAAACCTGATGTCACATGACATCAAACAGAGCAGATTAGACCAGGTACCCTAGAAGACAACCCCTATTTGGGAAAGGCTAAAGGTTCAACCACAATTTGAAGCCTCACCTTGGGGGAATTACCTTGTTCTACCCTTTTTCATCTTAAAAGGGATACAGATTGGTTCCCTAGGTGAAGAAGGGAATTCTCTGGACACAGTTGTAGGCCATCCTTTCCAGCAGGGGAGGAGTTCAAGGACGTGGGGAGAGATTCTTCAGGGACAGGGGGGTCAGGGAGGGAGGGTACAGACGATTCTGCTGGAGACCTCTATAGTTTTAGACAGATGTAAATAGCTTAGGTATGGCCCTAACCCTTCCACTCTCTCCCACCTGCTGTCTATTCGTTCTCCAAACCTCTCACCCATCTTCTTCCCCATCCACCCAGTTCTCTACCTCAACTATCAGGCTATATGATATATTTTCCAACTAACCAATTACCTTTATGGGGAGAAGTCTTTGTGAATGTGTATCAGTATGGAGAGACATTCTTGTAAATTTTTCAACCCCCTCTCATCTGTATTTATTGCACTTACCTCTATTCTAGCAACCATCACATTACATTGTGGTTCTTTAAGGGTCCATACCAACTCTGGGTTGTGTGCCTTTGAGATCATTGTCTTTGTCTTACTCATGTTTGTATTCCCTGATCCACTATTAATCGTGAAGTTTTTGATTGACTTGAAAAATTCTGCATGCTCCTGGAACTCAGGCAAAAGCTTATGTCTCTAATGATTAAGAGATAGGGAACTCCACAAAATGGGAAGAGGTTAATCTTCTTAAGAATGAATCAAAGTGTCACCAACTTTCAGGATTATGGATGTTATGTAGAACCACACCTGCGAGCATTCCCATACCCATCAGCCTCACCTCTAAAGCTGAAATACCAGTGTCTTCTCCAGGTCACTGACAAGATGTGACAAGGCACAGCATGGCCACGCTCATGGGTCTTAGGCGTAACATAACCAGTTTGGATTCAGGTTTGAGACCAGAGTCAAGCATAGGCTTGATTGATTTTAAATCATCTTCTCAAGGAATCAGAATAAGAATGAAAACTTAAAAAGAGGGAAAGAAAAATGAGGGTTTACCAAAAGGGGGACTTCTGCTAAGAAGTTTAAAGTACTTTCATGATGTCATTTTTGATTGAGGTTGCTTTACATACTAAGATGGATTTCCTTCTCACCTGGTGGTCACTTATAGGAAGCTGTGCTTACACACTCATAACTAATGGTGAGTCTGAGTGGAATAACTTTTTCCTCAGGTTTAGAGTCTAATATTCTCTTTTTCTCCCTTTCTCAGTTTCCTTCACTTTCTCCTTCCCGTCTACCAATTCCTGAAAAGACATAAAAATGTGGTAAAGGGTTCTTCTTTAGCTCAATAGAATAGCAGTCAACTCAAACTCCTTGGGGGAAATTGTGGGTTTAAATAGCAATAAATCGGGGCATCTGGGTGGCTCAGTCATTAAGCGTCTGCCTTCATCTCCGGTCATGATCCCGGAGTCCTGGGATCGAGCCCTGCATTGGGCTCTCTATTTGGCGAGAAGCCTGCTTCTCCCTCTCCCACTCCCTCTGCTTGTGTTCCCTCTCTCACTGTGTCTCTCTCTGTCAAATAAATAAAATCTTTTAAAAAAAAAGAACTAAATAATTTTCTATCTAAATAATAATCTACTAAATAATTTTCCAGTCATGATTAATTGGCTCCCCACTCTCTCTACATTATTTAAAAAGAGAAATGTCTTTGGCATGCATCTTTAAAAGTTCTCTTTCTTTGATCTTTTTTCCCTCTCAGATTACAAGGCTTTCGAAGAGGCAGCTGAACACTTCCAACCTTACATCAAATTTTTTGCTACCTTCGACAAAGGGGTAAGTACCTATGAAACCCCAATTTGGATACTTCTGTAGGTATAAAGGATGGAAATTTGAACTTCCCAGTCCTTTTCTAAATTTTAGAAACATTTGCCATCTTCCATCCATTAACACTTTCTCCAGAAGTGTTAGAAATACAGCAATAAGTCACTTTTGAATGGGAGAGGAATACAAAGATGATTAATTCAGAGGAAGTAAGCTCATTTCTGAAAATAGCTGATGAAAAGTGATGAACCATTTTTAACCACCTTGAACACTAAGAATGGGCCGTGCATGAGCAGAGCATGCCAGGACACTAGTCACCGCTTCCTTGTCTTTAGAGCTATTTTCTCCCTTCCCAGGGGTGCATACTTCCCCTTCTGTTGGGTTAGGATGGGGGAATGGAATGGGGAGGACTACTGGTCATCTGAAACCTGGAGTGCTTCCATAAGTTACCTATTATCTTCAAGAGATGTCATTAATATACTCATCTGTAATTTAATTTTTCTTTCTCTCTGGATGTGGCTCATGATTTTGTAAGCCAAAGAACATATAGAAGGACCTTGAATCAGTGGGTAATTTTTTTGGAGTTCATTGTGGGTGGAATACTCCACTCTAACTTCAGTTAGAACTAAAATGGCTACTACTTATCGAGTGCTTTTTGTGTGTTGGGTACAACTTGATGCTTTGTATGTCTATGACCTCTAAGCCTTTAAACAACTTTGGGAGCCAAGAAGTCCCATGTCCCATATAACAAAACAGATTTAGAAAGGGTAAGTAATATCCAAGGTCTCCAGTGAATTAATGGTAGTGCTGAGATCCCAGCTATGCCCCACACCCATGCCCCTTCCTTGGTGACATCCACTTAAGTAGAAGACTCTGTACCTGCCCTTGAAATTCAAGGTGTATCCCCACACACCCACATTCACATGGAGATACCCACATTCACATAGAGACACACACAATGCACAAAAAAATGCATACATAACACACATGTAAAACACCCAACACACCCACAACACACAACAAACATAGCACACAAACATGACACACATAAGCACACAACAAACAGGACACACACAATACACACATAACACACACCTCCTCACACACACTCACACTCAAACCCACACCCACACTTATATAACTGTCAGTACACATGCACTCACACTCATAGCCACACCTATACACATAAGACTCTCTCTCACACTCACACACATGTCACAACTAAAATCCTTCAGTCACCATATCTACTAGAACAAATAAGTCTAGGACAAACTAAATCCTGATTACATTCAAGTCAAAGTCCATCAGAGGGTGACCTACTGAGGGGTAAGGCAGTTGAAGAGCAGGGCTTGTGGGCCTTTATACCATGGGAAGTTCAAGTATTCTGTGAAAAACAGAAGGAAGCCTGTAGGTTCTGGAACAGGGAAGGAGTATGCCAAGAAAAGGTTGTATTCAATCCCTGTATATGTGTACATCAAACCACCTCTGTGGATATGGCCCTGCTCTAAAAACTCTAGATTGAAAATAATCCAGAAAAGAGTCTATAATCTGAGTAATAAAATCTAAACCTGAAGAAAATTTACCTTGATTGGTTGGATTAGAGTCAAGAGAGATCCAGAGCAAGAATACCAAAAGCAATAATAACTACCACTTACTAAGTAGCTTTTATGTGCTAGACTCTGTGCTGAGAGTTTACATAGCTCTTTCAGTCATCTCCAAGTGCCCATAAAGGACATATTAGTATTCTCAGTCTACATAGAAGGAAGCCAAGGCACCGAGAGATTAAGTGATTTGCCCATGGTCACACAGTAAGGGAGCAATGAAGACTGAGGTGTAATCTTAGGTCAGTGTTCATACTACTGTGCAGAGAAAGAAACAATACACATGAAGCTCTTGGCTGAAGTCTGATGTGGGGAGCATTCAGTAAATGTTAACTAGTCCTGTTGTGCATAAAAGGCAGCCATCTAAGCCCAGGGGAGTGGAGGTTGGGTGAGAACTTTAGCAGAGAAGGGGAGGTAAAGGGAGACCTAAACTGAATACATCACTGCCATTCCATTATGACAGGCCATCAGTGACTGCTGTGGCTCCCGGGGGTCAGCACTCATCTGAGAGAACACAATCAGGCAGGCAGGCTAGGCCAGCCAAGAAAGCCTTAGTTCTTCGAAGGGTGGCCCACTGTTCAGTTCAGGGTGGTATCGGTTTTCAGACATGCCTCCCAGCCCAACCATACGGTTTTATGTCCGTGGCCCATGAAGAAGGTGAGGTCAGGCTATAATTACAAACTCAGAAGCCTCTTCACTCCAAACTCTGTAAGACACTGAGTCATAAGTGCCCCCATTCATGTAGCCTTGTGGGATTTTACAACATTTAAAAGAAGACAGACACACTCTCTACCTCTACATGGAACATGGAAAGAAGAGGAGTCACACTCAGAGGACTCAGTGCCATTTGGGACTTGAAAATTTCATCTATCATTTGTGGGTGAGGGAGGGAGCCAGAGCCCAAGGAAGTCTCATGGTGTCCAGCAGGGGGCGCTGGTGCAGAAGAGGGAGCTGCAAGAACTTTCATTGAGACGGAGGGAAGCCCAGAAGGATCAGGGGAAGGGAAAGTATTTCCTAGAGGTGTGAAGTCAGGAGAGGCCAGGGCCAAGGAGGCACTAATACAGTCCCAAAGATGAAAAGCCAACTGGCAGACGTGGAGATGACAAGAGGACTTGGTCATTACTGAGATGAAGGAGAGAAAGACCAGAGAAGATTCAAAAATACAAGACTGCAAGTCTCCTCTTCGAGATAGCAAAGATCCTGAAGCTCCTGAAACCATTAGGGAATCGAAGAAAAGAATCTACTGAGAAACATAAGATGGGGTTAATGAGTTCTCTTACTACAAGTGGGGAAGACGTACAACTAGAAGTATCTTTCATTTATTCATTCATTTGCTCATTCAGAGAATATTTATTGAGTGCCCTTTATGGGCTGGAAGCTCTTCTAGAGGCCAGCGACATTACAAGGAGTAAAACAGATTCCTGCCCCTGTGGGATTTAGAGTTTAGTGTGGTGGGGGAGGGGACAAGGAGAAGATGGTAGACAGAAAGTAAGTAAACAAACCAATAAATATGTTATATTCAGTACAGTATATGAGTTAGAGAACCATGAAGACACTGGGATGTCAGGGCTGCTGAACCATTGTCCAAGGGGTCTCCCCCAAAGAGCTTTTAAAATCATGGATTTCTGGACCCCACATCTAAGATGAAACTTGTATTTTTTTGTGTTGTGACCAGGCCCAGGAACATGCATTTCCGCAGAGCTCCTTGGGGGCATTCTACCTGACCTGTAGGTTTGGGACCAGCACTAATAGTTGCATCCTGGTCCTAAACCAAGCTATGACATCTCTGATCTGAATCCCATGGAGCCAGAGAGTCAGAGGGCTAAGGATGGCATTTTATTGGCCAAGATACAACTGAAAAAAATGGAAGAAAGGGCTTTCCTTGGGATAAAGGCTGAGGGCACTCCATGGTGTGGGATATAGTGACTAGCCCTCTGGAAAGTTTTTTTCAGGTTTCCCAAGACCTAAACTTAAGAATATCACCATCCAGCTTCACGTTTGTGGTCTTAACATTGCATACCCAGACACTGGCATTCAAAGACACCCCCCACAACCCACTTCATAAGTTGGGGATGAAAAGAGATTGCCATTCTAGGTGATAGTTTAGAACACACCACTGCCCGGGATTCACTTTTGGCTGTCTCCCCTCCACATACAAGATCTTGACAAACTGCAAACAAAGACTAGGCCTCCGGTTCATTATCTGTAAAGTAAGTAATAATAATGGTTCTTACCTTAGCAAGCCAGGTGAAGATGTACAAAGTAATCAACTGCACTAGTGCCCGACACAGCGTGAGTCCTCTGGGTGCTTACTACCTTTCCTGTTTTACTTCATCTGGTCACTCCCCACTTCCTTTAAGCACGGTTTCCTAGTTCCTAAAATATGTCATCAGTGAAGTCAGCAACCCAGAATCCAGTGTCATTTTCAGCCCATTTTCTGATGGGCCAGGCTCTGTGAAGAACATGTGAAAACCCAGCCCCTGGTTATACGTTTGCTGGTTTTTTCCCAAGCTCCCCACCCTAGCATCCATACCACCCCCACCCTGTCAAAGAGGGCGAAAAGTAAGAAATGGCCCCACACTTCCCTGTCCCTCAAAACCACATCAACATGATGATAAATCTCTTTTGAAGGACTGGAGCTCTTAACGTGGCCTGTTTTCTTTAGCTCTGGGTAGGATGCTAGAGTTTCTTTCCCTGAAGTCCTATGAGAAATGTCTTTTGGAATATGGTGACCCAGAATTAATAGCGACTGATGACAAAAGCCATAGGGACACCCGTGTTTGCTCAGAATGGCCTTACTTATGTAACGGCTTATGTAATACCCAGTTCCTCCCCCTTCCCAATTAGTCACGGCTGTCCTGGACCTCTGCACCATTGGTTACCACCACAGGGCGTCAGCTCTTAGGCAATTCTTCTTTCGTTTCAAGGGAACCACTGTTCATCCCTGTGCTTTCTTGGACCACAGCTCAAACAGGAAAAGAATGGCATTTGGTTTTCTACAAAGCACTGCACATTCCAGGCCTCTCAAATCATTTCACAAAAAGAGGCTTGAGCTCAGCAGCCCTGCAGGCAAACACAGCACCCATTCTGCCCCAACAGTGAGACTATGTGGCCACTTTAATCAAGAGAGCAGACGTCTTCCGGGCTAAAAGCTGGCTCCCCGTGCTTTTTATCTGGTAGAGGGTAAGCCCCTCATCCTGGGTTGTTGGGGGACTATCCCAGTTCTAGCCTAAGAGTCTGAACCCTGGGAAGTCCCTCCGTTCTGGACAAAGCAGGATGGTTGGTGACCTTCTGGCTGGTAACAAAGCAGACAGTTCCCAGAGTCTGAGAAACCATTGGACAAGCCAGTACTGAGAGATAACCCTGCTTCCGTCTAAATCACAAGTAGGGGTAAGGAGATGATCAAGGACAGATTAATGGGTTGACCTCTGATTTTGAGTACTTGCGTGCTGTAAACGGTTTCTGTCAATTGCCTGTGCTATCCAAATTGGTTCAATTAAATCATGCATCTCAGAACACTGACACTGTTCTGTTGACATTTGCTTCTTTCTCCAGCCCTGGCACATACAGTGGAGTGATGATGATTGTACAGTTAGATTTCCCACTTTTCATTCCTACCGCTCCCTTCTCCTGGTTGGATCTCATTTGCCAAAGAGGGTTTTTCCTTGATTTGTCCTTCTCTGATGGGTTGAGCAAGGGCTTAGGCAATGGGTTTCTACCACTTCAACATTTAAGTTAAAACTGTACGTATACGCTCGTATCTTTGCCAGAAAACACACACACTTCTTAGAGATGGGAAACCTATTGCTACTCTAGACTAACATTCAAGAAAATTATTGTTGTGTTTCTAATTGTTACAGGTTGCAAAGAAATTGTCCTTGAAGATGAATGAGGTTGACTTCTACGAGCCATTTATGGATGAGCCCATTGTTATCCCTGACAAACCTTACACAGAAGAGGAGATCGTAGAGTTTGTGAAGGAGCACCAAAGGTGCCTCAGATGGCATGCAGGGGATGGTGGGTGGGGGACAGGCGGTGGTCTAAGGCCTGGGGGATGGAGAAGAACCTCTCAGTCCTAACATTTTTAGGCCTCCCATGAGCAATAACCTGGAGTTACTACCTCAGAAGAACTGAAATCAATAGTATGGCTTTGTTGGTCATTGATCAGTTGGGCAGGGATATTGCTACCTTTTCTGAATATGGGTGTATACTTGCAAACAAGGTAGACCAACTCCCCACAATCAGCAAATCCCCTCTAAGTCAGAGTAAGTTACAAGTCATATTCTACAATAATAACAATAGAGATTTACTGTCAGACTCTTATATGCCAAATACCATGTCAGGTGCTTATGGAAGCTATTTTTATCTAATATTCAACATTATGGAGTATTATTACTATCCTGATGTTAAAGATCAAGGGATTGGGCTCAGAGTAGTTAAAGAACTTAGCCATGGATGAGTGTTTAATACATAGACTTCTAGAAGAGGCATATTTGATACCACTTAGAGTAGCTCTAGCATGGATCAGCGAACTTTTTCCGTAAAGGGACAGAGAATAAATATTTCAGGTTCTGTTGGCCAGATGGTTTCTGTTGTAATACTCAACCTTGCTGCTGTAGTGTGAAAGCAGTTGTAGACAGTATGTAAACAAATGGGTGTGGCTGTATCCCAATAAAAGCTTATTTATAAACACAGGAGGCACTGGCTGGATTTGGCCCACCAGCAATGGTTGGCTGACCCCTGCCCTTGAGGGAGGGACAATATTGAAACATGGAATGTGGTAGTGGGTTCGACACCTCGTCACACCACCCTCCCTCTCCAACGCCCGCTCAGATATGTCCACTGAACCTGGAGCACTATGACTCCATCACCTGGTTGTCCTGGTCCCCATAGGGAGGCAGCATTTGGAGAAGGAAATCTCAGTGTGTCTAATACAATTTGCCAACATTGAGAAGGAAATAAAACCATGAGCAAAATATAATTTTACTTGTTCCTCCAAACATCCCTAAAGAGCTTTAAATGATGATCCTGATGATAAGACAATGCAGTCCTGGCCTGGAGAACCACTACTTCTGTTTCTTCTCCCAGGTGTCCTCATTCTGGGCCTGCTCTGGGCTTTGAGCAGTGGGCCTTATCTTTGAGGAAGGAAATGACTTCTTGCCCTAGGAATAAGCTAACCCTGTACCCTCTGACCCATTGTTTGTAATCGACTTTATTTCCGTATTTATTTGGCTCCACACTTAGAGTGGAGCCTAACATAGGGCTTGAACTTTATGACTGTGAGATCAAGACCTGAACTGAGATCAATAGTTAGATGCTTAATCCACTGAGTCACCCAGGGGTCCCTGTAATAGGCTTTATACAATCCTTGGATCAAATGGGTCTGTGAAAAGGCTGGCAGCTTCAGGCCCAGCTAGCTCCCTGTGTGATGTAGCAGGGTAGAACAGCTCCATTTCCTTAGGGGAGATTTCTAGAGCTCTTCATGCCCTTGCAAATGAACCAGCATCTCATTTTATATTCACTATACTGAGGCTGTGGTGTCTGCCTTGGTAATCCCTACTCAAAGAAGCTCATCTTTGTTTTTTTCAGACCCACCCTACGTCGCCTGCGTCCAGAAGACATGTTTGAAACATGGGTAAGAAATGAGAAACTCTTTCTGCCTTGTAGACACCACCCCAAGTGGAGTACCCCTTTGAGTTCCCAAACTTAAACCACATTTTATTTTGCTGGAGTGGATGTCTAGATGATGGAGAATTTGAAACGTGGATAACATCACGCTCAATTAAAGCCCAGTTCTCCTTGGATCTAATTTAAGCCTCTTGGGTACTACCCACAAGGCAAAACTACTCTTTGAGTTCATTTCCCACAGTCACTACTGGCTTCTGGTCACTGACGACCAGAGACCCAGGGTGACATCATGGAAGGCGTTCAGGCTGTGGAGTCATAGAGACTTGGGTTCACATCCAGAATCTGCTACCTGGTAGCTCTGCATCCTGTATCAAGTCATGTCATCTTTCTGAACTTTAGTTAGTTTCTGCTTCTCAAATCAGGGCTTTTCGTAAGGATGAGTGGTTGTAAAACACCCAGAACCTGGGAGGTATTTGGCCAATTGATGGTAGCTGTTTTCATTAATATCAACTCAAGGCACTGGAAGATGCTGAGTCAGATTATCCCCTAGGTCTATGCCATAGACAACGTGTCAGGCAAGTCAAAATAGTATAGAAAGAAGGCCATGGAGATACAACATCCCATGCGATCCCATTCCACATCAGCTTTATATAAAATTCCATAACCATAACAACCAACACCTGTGGAGCTTCTTCAAAGCATTCCACAGTATCCTTTTAAACTGGATGTTTCAAGAGTTCTAAAAAGTGAGGAAAACTCACTTTTACATGGGGAAACTGGTGATCGTACAGATTAAGTTGATTAATCAGGGATACATAAGTAATAAGCATTAGATCTTGGGACTTAAGTTTAGATCATTTGGAGCCAAATCTCATGTTCTCTTCAGTATAGTTCCCCAGAGTAAGCCATATCCCCATGAGATACCATTTTGTCAAGGGGGTGGGGGAGAAGAAAGGAATTAAAATGAAAGCATTTATTTATTTGGTCTTTGATTCAGAGTCTAAAATGACAGAACAGAACCATGAAGTAACTTATCACTTGATGTCTTACTGGCTGGTAACTTATTTGTATGTCTGAAGGCAGAACAAACATTTCGTAAGACCCTGAAGAGCAAGTCATCCAGTCTGGATAATCAGACTTTCGAAGAATAACCCAGCAGTAATGGCAACCTATTTTCTTAATATTTAAACCTTTCAAAAATGTAATCTTTAAAAGGTCTTGTTATTAGATTTAAAAAGAGTGTATCAGTGTTTTAAAAATAACATTCTTTTAAAAAATATCTTTACCTTTTACTGAAAATCGTTTCACACTTACAAAAAATAATATAAAGAATTCCATGATCTCTTTACCAGATAAACCAAATGTTAACATTTTACTTTATTTGCTTGATCACATGCTTCTTGACAGATAATGGATATAAACTTTTTTTCCCCTGAATTATTTGAGAGTAGCTAGCAGACACAAATCTCCTTATACTTCAGATGTTTTCTAAAAACAGGGAATGTCTCTCAAAACCACAGTGTACTTATCAAAATCAGGAAATTAGTATAATTCTATTTCACCTATGGACCTTATTCAAACTGACCAGTGTCCCACTAATGTCCTTTATAGCACACACACAAAAAATTCCTTTTTCCTGGCCCAAGATCTGATCTTGGATCTCACACCCGAGGTTTGTTGTTCTATTCTTTAGTCTTTAACCTGATATGAGTTCTTGGTTACCAGAATCTGCTACCTGGTCTTTCTCTGTCTTTCATGACCATTTTAAATTGAGAGTGATTGTCACTGCTCTCTTCTGCTATGTCTCTGTTCTTAGTTCTTTTAATTTTCTTCATCCCTAAGAGAAGCCCTTCCTTCAGACCTTCTCTTAATGACACAGCTATATCACATCCCTGACACCATATGCCTTGGTGGGAGAGCTGTGTCCTGTCCCCTCCCCCTGACCACAAATACCCCTAGCCCCCCACACTGCCCAGTAGCAATGTTCCCTCTTATATATCATAGGCAGAAGTTCAGAAATTTCACTCTCTGGATTCACTGAAACTCATTCTCTGCTCTCTTTTCACTTAAGGGAAAAGAGAAGTTACTACCTTTCGCTATAATATAACTGATGGCTCATATTTTCCACCATTACTATATATTCAATTGTTTTCTCATCAGGAAAGGGCTTTGTATTAAATTTAACCTGGTAGAGGAAAGGGCAACTAGACTGGTTTTCTTCTTACCTGCACGCCATCATGGACTATCCATGTGACATCCGCAGGAGCTGTGACCGGACCTAACCGGAGGGAAGGCAGGATCATCTTTCCATCCTTAAAAAGGAGAAGCAGAAATCAATCTGTCAAAGGCATCTCTGGGAAGCCACTTCCCAAGTGCCTTCCCCATCTACCTTTGCCACCTAGGGAAGCATTGCTCCAAAGAGCAGCATCTTCATGGACCCCTGGGCTGCAGCAAATGAAACCACAGAAGCTGGGGGAAGGTGACCCGTTATGAACTTGGAAGTCTTTATCTTCAACACCCACTTCCCCAGACGTTGCAAAATATTTAAATAAGATAGGAAAACTAAGTCAAGCTAAAGCAACTATTGACCTTTTCTTTCTCTCATTGTGTGGGTTTTTAAAGAGCAAACCATAAAAAACGCATACTTGATTATTACTAAAGAAATTGGTGGCTAGCAATACTTGCTTTGTAAATCAAACAGTTATTTGCTATTTAGATTCAAAGAACGTCAAGGTGGGGCAAGGTGGTCCAGACTGAGTGCCGGCTTGTCCGTCCCTTTCAATACTCTCACCTTCCAACCAGCTCTCCATCCTGGCAAGTGGTCGGAGTTCTGGGCAAAAGTCTATGGGGATGGGAGTCAGCAGTTCCTTCAGAAAGAACCTTCTCTCTTTGTGGCAGTTACAAAGTAGTACTTCCAAAAGGGGGCCAGAAACCTCCAGATAAGCCCCTGGAACATTCCATTCCACCAGGGAGTCTGTAGTTTTAAGTGCATGTTTTTTTCTTTGCATTGCTTCAATCAAGAGAACAAACATTCAACAGAACCTGGAAGGAAACAGAGCAAAACAGCAACAGTGGTAATATACCTGGGTGGTGGGTGACTGATGTGTGGTTTCTTTTTGGTATCTCTAATACTTTCTATTTTCTTCAACTAGTGTGTAAGCTTACACATCCTTTTTTCTTTAAGTCAGTGGACATTCATAAGAACCTATTACTTTGTGCTAAGCACAGGGTTTATAAAAATGAACATTGCTATTGTGTCCTTAGAAGTTCAGGGTTGAATAAATGAAACAATCTTAAAACATATAACACCACTCCAGTATGCATCTATACTATGATAGATGGATGTACAAAGTGAAAGAGAATTCAGAGTAGGGTATTCACCAAAGTATTCCTAAGTCTCCAGTTCTTTGGGGGATATGGGGCTCAGTCATTTTACATAAAACCCCCTTACCAGCTCCTTTAACTAAGAGTCACTAATCTGAGTTTGAAACATCTGCAAACCCTGCAGGGACAACAGACTCATTCTGTTGCTATTGGTGATGTCAAGGAGGAAAATTGTTTCTTCTACCCTCTTAGGTTCTGTATTAAAGGGCTGCAAATTAAACTGACAAAACACCAATGAGCATGGGCAAAAGACAGATTTAATGACCTATTTATGCAAGGGAGTTTACAAGGAAATGTGACTCAACAAAGGGCTTATATACCATCTTAATTGGAAATGGGAGAGGCAGGAGGCACTTCTGGGAGAAAAAATGACTTGTTAGAAGGTTGGGGAGAAAGGGAACTTATGGAAAAATAAACAACATCTTTGGAAAAAGAAATGGGCCCTTGGGGAATAGATGGGAGATTTGCTAGTTCTGTGATAATATCTAAGAAGAGAAATTAGAACGGTTCTTGGGTACGGGTTTATGACAATTGAGTTCTTTTGGGATCCTCTGTTTTTAGGTAGATAAGGCATTTAGGAATTCATATGCTTTCAGCCCAAAATAATTTTTGTGCCACAGTGGCTTATTCTGGACCCCTTCAGTGGGAAAGAAAAAGCACGTGGGGCCAGACAGAACGGGCTTGAATCCCAGTTATGTCACGTACCAGTTCTGTGGCGTTAGGTAAGTCACTTCAATTCTTTAAGCACTAAATAGGAATAAGACTTTCATTTGCAGTTTAGAAATGACGTACTTGTAAAGAACTGATACAAAGAGCGGCAGGGGGCAGATACTATTGTGGCCATTGTAATTATCCTTGTTATTTTAAGGCATAATCCTTTTCCTCAGAGAGCTTGCCATCTGGTTGAGAAGGTAAGATTTGTGCTATTAAAAAGAGAGTTTCCAAGGCAATGTGATTTAAAGGCTAAATGGGTGATCTGGAGCAAAGGCTGTGGGGTTCAGAGAAGGCCCCGGGGAGGGGGGGTGTCTCAGTCCTATGCATGGTCAGCTTGGCTCTTCCTCCCCCGTGCACAATGGATTCTCACTGAGGAACCCTGATTTATACACTTCCCCCATGGATTCTTGCTCTGTGAGTTTATTACTGAAAATACCCGGCGCCAAGCAGGCACCTACCTCTTTGCCAGTGTTCACTACAGGTTTGTGAACTGACTCTTTGATCCCTACAAAGAGACGGGTTCTTTGCCTGGATGAGAGCCCTCCATCCAGGCACCATCTTGGGTCTGGGGAGTGACGGTCAAATTGTGAGCAGCCTCTAACAAATGAATATGGATTCTTAATTCCAAAAGCAATTTCCAAATGTGTTCTAGAAGGGCACACAGAAATGAAGCCTACTTCACAGAGTTAACACTGCTCACTTCCTGCTGATGGCAGGAGACAGAGACACAGGACAGCCTAATGAGAACTGATCAGGATATTCTGTCTGGCCATAATAGCAAATGTAAAACAGTGAAACCTTGGACTCCCCTTCTGGTTGGTGTCAGATTTGTGTAATAAACCTGCACACACACGCACACGCACACACATATATCTGTAAAATTCAATTCCCCAAAGCATCTGACCAAGCCCATGCCCACTCTCTTGTTTTTAATAATAATATTTTCCATTTAATCTCTCAGAATTTTTGGAGCTTTTGTCCATTCCAAACTCAAAGGGGAAAAATTAGCATTTAGATAGGATTGTACCAGCATTAAAATCAATTGAAATGGAAACGGGGATCATGGGAGGGTTGAGATGCCTGGAGTTTTTTCCATAGGACGATTCTGATGTGATATCCGGGATACCCTGTGACTCCCTTTCTCTGTGTCAGCGATAATCGGTATTCACTCAGATTTGTCCCGGGTGCCTCCTTCTTAAACATCTTCTTCTCCATGTTTTTTTGGTAATCACATCGCTCACAACAGAGCCTCCTCCAAAGGAGACACAAAGAATTGATGCAAAGGAGACACAGGGGTACGGTCCTTTCTGTCGAGAACATAGAACCATGCAATGCCGTTTGCTCGCTCAGGGATGTGACGGACTCGCTGAATCCTTGGCCTTGGCCTCAGCCCCCGCAGCCACACCCACGTGTCACGTTACACCCTCAACTTTCCCTAGTCCCCAAATCCACTTTCCCATAGCCTCCCACACTCACAGAAATGCGTTAGAGGCCCTCAGCAAAATTTGGACCTGAGCAGAAAGGACCCCAAGGTGGGAACCTGGATGCCACAGTCAGCAAGGCACCCCTTACTGACTACACAGGTTTTTCAGTAGGAGGAGTGTTCACAGAGGAGCCCTACGTTTGTATATGATTCTTGCGTGAACAGAACAGACCCACGTCTTAATTGACCTAGAAGATTCCTGTCTGCTGCCAGTCTGGGGACAGTTTCAGGATTTGTCAAGGGCATTCAGACGTTCCCATATTTGCTGGTTGCTGGTGGTGAATTCTCAAAACACAGACTGACAATTTACTGAGCTATATTCAGAGTGATTGTTGCCCTTGGAGCTCCTAATAACCAGAATCATGTTTTTCCTCCTTTTGCCTTTTGCTGCTGCTGTCCTGGACCCCACAGCCCACAGGAGTGAGGCCCATTCAGTGCTGATGTCTTGTGTGTTCTCCTGTCTTGTGAACCCATGGATCAAGCAGCACGCATTCCGCCCAGTTGCTCATCAATATTTCCTTCCTTACTGTGCACCCCTCAGTTCCCCTGCCCCATGCCCACTACCCCAACACCTCCCCCCTTCCCACTTCCATGCCACCCTTTGTCTCTGTCCCTGACTTATTCCTTTCTATCTCTCCACCTGGGAGTGTAACTTCTGATTCTTCTCTCCTCCAGGAAGATGATCTGAATGGGATCCACATTGTGGCCTTTGCAGAGAGGAGTGACCCAGGTAGGAAACCCCCATCTGTCCCTTGACACCTTAAGCAAGATCTGACTTCTCCCCTTTGCCAGCACTCCTTCCTTGCTCTTGCCTCAGCGCTTGTCTGCAAGTCCACCGCAAGATATTGGGCACCCCCTGGTGGTCGCCAGTTAGGTATGAGTCTGTTGTCAGTTGTGCACACAGCCAAGAGATGTAGATGGATCAGAGCCTCATTCTTTTCTGCTTGGCTGTCCAAACTAGGAAGAAGCACTGAGTACTGGAGGGATATAAAAACATCCTAGCTTTACAGGGTGTATGCGCGTGCACTCACGTGTGCATGTGTCCGCGGATGACAGCGGACACACGAGCTTAGATTTCTCTCCGGCTCTTCAGCACCCAGTGCAGCTGAGCCCACTACCTGTGGGACTGCCCGGCCCGAGGCTGGCTCTGAGCACGCCCAGTGATGCTGCTGCACTATTGGGGGAGGGGGGCAGGGAGAGCAAGAGAACGCAGTCACCTGGAAGCTTGGGAGCCAATTAAGGAAGCGAAGTCAGCTGTCCTCCCTGCTGTCCACTGATGTTCCCCGATTTGGAATTCAACCGACTACCCGAGTGACCTGAGTCCCCAGGGGGCGCTTCTCACCTCACGTGTGCATGTGAGAGAGAGGGAGAGAGAAATGTTTGTCCACATTAAAAGTTTATTTAACAGTATTATGATCTAGTCTATATAAATAACGATCCTACATTTCAACTACAACCAAAGTATGCTTTGCTTTGTAAAATATGGTATGTGCTTGGGAAACTTAATAGAAAACACTCCCTCAAAGAGTGAGGCTTGGACAAAACTGGCAGTTAATTTCTAAAGTGCAAAATGACCCTATAAATGGATGAGCAGCTTTGTTTTATTTTGGAAACTGGATGACTTTTTCCTGGTCACATTCTTTTTAGCTTCGGTGGAGAAGGAAGTGCAGGAAAAATCAATATTGCTGGCTGTAGAATGCTGAGTCCCTTTGGCAATGCTGTGACATAAAGGGTCCCCAAAGCATAAGTGGGCATTCTGTGGCGCATATGCAGAGACTAGGCACGATCCAGACGGCACACGTAGAAGGCAAGGAACTTCATTTAAGATGGCTCAGCAGCTGGCCTTGGGCCATGAGGTGCCTGGGCAGGGGTCGCCAAACGTGACAGCATGAGAACCAAAGCCACCTGGGGCTGATTATAATAGGGCCTTCCGAAACCTGTAATTGCACAGAGCTCAGAGGCAAGTGTTAAGGCACCATCCGGTTTAGGAACCACAGCCCCAGGTACTGCAGAACTGTGGTATTTGCCTGAGACCTCTTGTACACTCACAGGGACAGACGAGGAAGCTTCAAGGAGTTGAGCAATCTTCCCAAGAGGGCACAAGGAGTTCATAGTGGGCCATGAAGGAGCCACAGGTTGTCTTGGTCCTCAGTATGTACCTGGTCCTTGTACAGCACCTTGACACATAGTAGGTACTCAATAAACAGCTGTCGGGAGGCGATGGGATAAGCGGATGACTGACCAAGACTGAGCCCCAACACTTCAACCCCACTCCTGTTTTTGTTGTTGTTGTTGTTAATACACTATTAGCTTCCATAGTTCTTACAGATGGAAACCTAAATGCTATTATCATACAGTTTTTAATCTTGAGAGAGAAGCCACACATGACAGTATTCACCTTTTTAAAGTGTGCGATTCGGTGGTGATTTTAGTGTATTCACACAGTTGTACACTAATCCGGAACATTTTCATCACCTTGAAAGGAAACCCCATGCCCGTTGGCGGTCCCCCCACATTTCTTCCTCCTTCCCCCCCGTCCCTGGCAACCACGAATCTACTTTCTATCTCTACGGATTTGATTATCGTGGACATTCCATGTGATTAGAATTATGTAATCTGAGGCCTTTTGTGCCTGGCCCCTTTCACTTACCATAATGTGTTCAAGATTCATCAGTATGTCGCGCACATCAGTAATTCACTTCTTTTTAGGGCCAAACAATGTTCCATTGTATCAAAACCAAATTGATGCTCTAAATTATTTGAGGGTTTCCTCCCCCCTTTTGAACGCTCACTGAGGTCTCACTTTTCCCATCATTGACTTGCAGAGTTGGCAAAACTCTTTAAGGATATCTAGTCTTTGTCTGAAAAAAAAAAAAAAAAAAAAAAGCCAGTATGGTTCCAGCATTTTCTGGCCACCCCTCTGCCCCTGCAGGGGAAAATACCGAAGGAAGCCAATTGCCCGGGGTTTATAAGCTGTAATCAAACAGAGTCGGATCCCTGGTGTTGTGTGAACAGAGATGAAATTGCCACCAGCAGCAGCGGGCCGGCCAGACCCCAGCGGGCTTCCTCCCTCTGCCCCACCTGCCCTCTTCCAGGATTGTGGGGAAGCCTGTCTGGCCCTCTGGAACAATGGAACAAAGAAGCCTCCAAGAAGTTGCTGGAACCTGTTTGACCGAGATTGCTGCTGCAATGAATCAAGCTCCTGAAACTACTTCCACCTCCTCGTTGCACAAATATCCTTGGGCCCGAAGCTGCGTCTTCCCCCAGAGGAGCCCAAGCTGGGGCTTGTTCCTGGGAAGCTGGAAGAAACGCACTGAAGGCGGGGGGGGGGGGCAATATGTGGGGGATCGAAGTGTATTTTTTCATCCAGGGAGGGCCTGGCCCACTCAGGGCTAGGAAAGGCTTTTCTGTGAAAGTCCTGACGCTGCAGCTAGTCAGTCATTACCCGAAGGTCACTGATGTGTGACCCGGGGCAGAGAGGCGTGGCTGTAGGACCAGGAATTTCGCTGCTGCCCAGACAGCGGTTCCTTCTATACTTTTGCTCTCGCTGGCCGACTGCCGCAACGGGACCCCTGCCCACCGGCCAAAGACAGAAGGTCATCTGTCCGGGAAGTCCACACAGCTCTCCTGAAAGAGCTAACAGTCTCGAGGAACTGTGTGTACGGAGATGATCTCGTTGGGTCCCTAAAGCCAGGCTGTGATAAATGCGTGATTATTACATCCCAGCTCAGAGGAGAAAAGTGGTCTGAGAGGTTAAAGGGCCTAGATCGCTTGCTGTGATTCAAATCCCGGCAGGCTTAATTGACCTCTGACCGTGGCCTGATGATGATGAGGCTGGTGATGATCACTTCTTGATCACTTCTTGTATGCTTTCGGGCCAGAACCCCATGTGGGCGCTGCTCGTTTTATTCCCACTTTACAAATGAGGAGGCTGAGGCCAAGAACGAAGCTGAGGGCTGTCTGGCTTCCTTCACGGTGGCAGGAGGCCTCGCTGTAGACTTGAGGGCCCCTCGCAGTTACTACCCCTGGCGACCTGCTCCAGTGACCCTTCAGCCCGCCTTCCTTCCTCTCTCCTGCCCTTCATCACCCCGCCACCTCACCATGAGCAAGACCCAGAGAAGTTCGGTGACTTGCTTGAAATCACGCGGCTAGGGGCACAGCGGACACACGAGCTTAGATTTCTCTCCGGCTCTTCAGCACCCAGTGCAGCTGAGCCCACTCCCTGTGGGACTGCCCGGCCCGAGGCTGGCTCTGAGCGCGCCCAGTGATGCTGCTGCACTATTGGGGGAGGGGGGCAGGGAGAGCAAGAGAACGCAGCCACCTGGAAGCTTGGGAGCCAATTAAGGAAGCGAAGTCAGCTGTCCTCCCTGCTGTCCACTGATGTTCCCCGATTTGGAATTCAACCGACTACCCGAGTGACCTGAGTCCCCAGGGGGCGCTTCTCTGAGCGGTTCCCACAGTGCCAGCTGTGAGCTTGCTCCCTGGGCTGCAGTGTTGCTCTCTGGGCCCTGGAAGGACGAGCCTGGGCGCTCTGCTCTTGCCCCAGGCCCTGCGCGCTGCTTGGTCTTCCTCCTCCAGGGCCTGTCCAGCTCCTGCGCTCAGGATGCCCCCGGAGCTGCTGTTTGACGGGTTTGAAAATGAGCACCTCTCCTCTGCTGCCCCCAGATGTGTCTGCAGCAGGCTGACATCTTCTTTATAACACCTGCTGAAAGGTCCGCGGAGCGGCGTTTCTACACGAGCGCATGCTGGATGGATATATCCTCTAAGGGCCCAGGGAACATTAACACTAACAAGCTGGAAATGCAAGGACAGGCTGCTGTGTGCGCGCGTGGGTTGGCCCTGCAATGAACGTCTCCAAGCCCCGTTCCGACTGGATTGCAACCGCCTGGGGTTCTTGGAAAATGTTTCTGAGATCCGCTGTCTCAAGTAAGAGTGCTGACTGCTTATTTGAGCTTCCCAATGTAAATCTGGTTTATCAAACTTTTGGTTCTTGCTCAGTGCTAACCATGCATGTAATCTTCCCAACAACCCTGTGTATTAGGTACCATCCTTACGATCTGCCCCGATGTACAGATGAGGAAGCAGGGGTATAGGAAGTTAAACAATGTCACCAGGTCACACAGCTAATAAGTGGTGGAACTGGGATTCAAACCCAGGCTCCCAGCTCTTAGGCTGTGCTCCGAAATACCCACTTCTCTGCCAGACCCGGCCCTGGTCTGACAGGGTTGTGACTGGCCTGGAACTGGTCCCCCAGGGCTTGGTGCAGCCTCATTCCCACCAGATCCTCCCTGCCTGGGAAGGAGGAGAGCATAATCACCGGTTTCCCCTCCCACAGAGATGGGATTCCCAGAGGCCTCTTGCTGGCCGTGGGAAACCTGGCTCCACACGAGCCCTCAGCCCTGGGTCATGGGACTTCAGGTTCCAAGTCAGTGTGGCAGGGGAGGGAGTCACGGTTCTCTCAACACCGTGTCCCTCTTCTTTATTTAGGTGGATCTCTGAGACTCCAGTCACTTAGGGACCTCGCTGACTTAACCCACCCTCCCAACACAGTAACAGTGTGGCCAGGAGGAGGAGGGTGCCCAGCAGCATGGTGGGGGGTGGGGGAGAGGGGCTCCGTCCTCCAGAGGGTTCTGCCCCGTGCTACCTTCTTGCTTCCCTCCTATGGAAGCTTTCCCACTCCGCTCACAAATCTCAAGCACAATCTTGAGGAAGGAAGATGGCATTAGCTTTGGTAGGAATGCCAAGAACTGGGAGGGAAAGTGATTGTGGAAATGGTTCTAAACGTGCAGACCAAAGAACTGAGTTAGAATCCTGGCTCTTCCACTTGCTCCCACGTGATGCTTGGCAAGCCACATACTCGATCTGTGTCTCAACTCCATCGTCTTTAAAATGCAAATAAGAACATCTTCCTGTGGCCATCAGGACTAGATGTGAAGATTAAAAACACTGACTAGTCCTCTAGGTTTGGTGATGAAATAATCGCCAGCCCCCAAATCATGGAATAATATTTCCTCCTTTAAAAAAAAATTAACTTTTTAAAAATATTATGGACTCTTCCTCCTGAAAGATACACGGCCACAGTTTCAAAAGGGCTCTAAGTTTAGGGTATCACTGATGAAGGAAACATCTATTTATTCAAATACATCCATTCATTAATGAAATCGTAACTGTGAACTCTTCTTGGTCTTTACACTGAATTACAAACGTGAAATATGGCTTCCTGCACCTGCCTTCCTGGTCAAAAAGGGAGAGCCCACGGTGGCTGTTTCCCTTCTCCAAGACACCTGCCTGAACACCTGTTTTCCAAAGAAACAGAAGCTCTCCCTAAGAGGAAATTGAACTTGTAACTTGCAATTTTAACAATTAAATACCTGGGAGACCAGTTCAGCTGCCTTAACTCTGCTTTCCCAGATGCAAGAGAATCCATTCCAGCAGGTCCACATCCAAGGCTGCGAGGAAAAGGGGAGAAAATGTATCAGGCTTGTGAACCTTGAATCAGGAATATCCAAGTTAGCTTAATGACTTTAAGAGAAAGGAATTAAACTTTGCTCTAATCCACATATTGGGGCAAGGTTCTCATACTCACAACTGCTGGCACAGCCACCCCTGAGGCCTTCAGTCATAGAATCATGAGCAGGGGCCAGAAGGAACCGCCCCATGACATACTATCTCCTGGCGTGACTTCCTACGAGCCTGTCTTCTCTACTGTGTGGTGCTGAGACTGTATCAAACACACTGCTTATGCCCGGATCATTGTTCTTGTTACCTATGCCCTGAATGGAGAGATGAATGGCCAGGTTCCTTGTATTCAGGCAGAAAAATCCAGATCATTTAGGAATAATGGCTTAAACTCACTCTGTGCTAGGCACTGTCTCAGTGATTTAGAGGGTACTAACTCATGTAACCTACAACCACCGTATGAAATAGGTACTTTTATTATCATCATCCCGATTTATGAATGAGGGACCAAGACTTAAATAACTTGCCCAAAGTCACACTCAAAATGGCAGAATCAGGATCTGGACCAAGGTTGTTTGCCCCAATGTCGGTGTGTTTAAGCGTCATTCTGGGCTGCCCCTCCCACTCCGTTCTGTTCTTGAAAATATCCAGGAATGCAGAAAGATTATGTCCATTATGGAATTCATCATCTCAAAAGTCGAAAAGCTGTGCTTGGATCTAGATGAGGTTTCTCCTGCTTTAATGTCAGCCTCATTTATTGATGTGTTTTGTGAATGTTTTTTGAGTTTTCCTTACTCCTCTGTGGACTTAAAAACCTTTTGTATTCCTAAAATTAAGCACTAAGCGAAAAATTTGACTTTTCTTGTTTACATAAGAAAAGCTGCCACCCTTTTAAGTTTTCTAGCAGAACCCATTTTTTATTCCTTCTATCTTTTCATTTTTATCTCCAAACTTGCTCTAGCATGTAGAGTAGAAAAGATTCTATATGCAGCATTCCTTCTCATTAGTTCCAACGTTCTGTGCAGTTTTCTATCAGAAACCTACCATGCTTTCTTGCGTGTTCAGCTATAGTACTCATGATGCCTTTGTCCCTCTACAATATGGTGCCTAGATGGCTTCTCCCCTCCCTTTATTCACGTCTGTCTTTTGATCCTCAGATGTACTTTCTACGTGAATCAGGGTCCGTGTCTTTGAATTTTAGCCTCTTCGTGAATTTCTGATTTATCAAGTTCACTTTTGCATTTGGTTCTCACCTTCTAGAATACTTCCTTCTGGTTCTTGAAAGTAGTCATGGAAAGTGTTTTGGAGAATTTCCCATTGTGGTCTGTGTATTATGATACACAGATTCCCTGTTTGGACACAGTTCTATGCCCAGGGAAGGAGGAGCTATAAGGTTCAGAAAGCAGGGGCCAGTGGAACTCTGGAGGGGCTTGACCTTCTCAGCTACTCCTACAGAAGGCAGGAGTAATATCCTCCAACCCCATCTCCACCCAATTCCCACAATGATAGTGAACTCTAAAGCCTGTGGCCTTATTCACTCCAGGTGTCTGCCATACCTGGTTACTAGTGATACACAGTCTTCCCTCGCTCTCCCAACATTCTCATTATGTTGCTTTGCTTTTACAAAATATCCACATTAGTATCTGTTTGTGCTGATGAAAAGAAGTCCCAAGAGGATTTTTGATTTTATGACATGTTATTGCTTCTTTACTTTACAACATTTCGGTTCTTAGGAATGTTCTACTTTTGGATATCGGGGGAAACCTGCAATTCTGCAATAGATGGAAAAATCACGCAGGCAGAGCACAGCTCCGCAGGAAGGGGCTGTGGCCTCTTCTGTCCCGCCAGTACCTCTGCTTTCCAGGTAGCAAGACCGAGGGGGCCCAGTCTGGATCTTACAGTTAGTAGTCGGGAGTTAGCAACATTGAAAGTGATTACACCCACTCAAAGCAGAAGTGCCAAGAATGGCATACATTTCACCTGGAATGTATAGGCGATGAGGAAGTGCAGAGAAAACCCTTACCCAGAGGCCCCAAGTAGCCAAACAAAGGCTAAAGCTCCTGGGAAGAGAAGAGACTTGTTAAACAGAAGGGCTCAAAGTGGCTGGGACCTCAGGCAAAAGAAGAAACATTTACAAAGAAAAAGCAGTTGCCAGAGGGAATTCCGAGACAGGTGGGGGAAGTTGCTGGTAGAGAAAGTGTACATTTCAGGTCACATGTTCAACCAGGCCAGAGATATAACTTTGCTGTCTAGAATCAAACCTGTATTGTACCCAGTGGGAACTGTGTCTGGTCATGGGTGGCCCCCCAACCTCACCTCACCATCCCGAGAGGTCTGGTGTCTTGCGGTTTCCCAGACGTAGACAGGTGGGGGATACATCTAGATGGAGACGGCTGTGGGTCCGTGTGGCCTCTAGCTCTTGTTCCCACCACTGGTCCTGTCCATCCCAGCCGTGGCTTTATGCATCTTCAGAGCCACAGAGAACTGGTGGGGCCTCCTGGCAGACTTTTCTGCTCTCATGCTGCCGCACCAAGGGGTTCTGCAAAAGATTTGGAGGCCTCTCCATTTCCCAGAGTTTCATTCCGAAACACTGCATGAGTGCCCTATGCTCTGAGATCCCCTGGAGCTGGACTTTCTTCGTGTGGACACACATGCACGTGCGCACCCTGGCTCGCAATCTGTGCGCACGCATGCGCCTCCACATACACACGGGCGCGGCGCTTCTTCTCAGGGACTTTCCAGAATCTTTGTTTCTAGCTGGGAGTGGGGTGGGGATGCTGAGGGTTTAGGGTGTGCTTTCTCTTACTAAACGTTCTTCCAAAACTTGTTTATGGTATAAATTTTATGCTACCAGTCCTTAAAGGTTTAGGCTTTAATTTTTTTTAATTAAAAAAAAAATTGTGTTCTTGAGGCTCACAGGGCTTGTCTCTGCTTTTCTTATGAATCATCCCTCCCCTGGGGGCCATAAATGCTGCTGCTTGAAGAGAGGGAGGGCAGAGCATACCAGGAAATGGTGAGAGAGGGAGGGGAACCCCATTTACTATCTCAAAGCTATGAAACCAGCTGTAAATCAGAAGCTTCGTTTGAAGGTTTTACAGATTCCAGGTTGCAGAAGACTAAGGGTCCAGGCTACATGTTCTTGGTCTGTAGAACTCTGAGTGATAGCAAATTGTTGGTTTCAAGAGAAGGAACAGAGCACTGAGGACCAGGCAGGGGTTCTTCTGATCTGATCAGCAAATGGAACCCAGCTTTAAGAATCATCCACTTCCCTGTGAAATTCTAATATTTTTTATTTAAAATTTTTATTGTTTCCTTTGAGTAAGCTGCTTCGTGGCTGAAGTTCCCCGACTCACTTTGTAGAATAATCCTATAATTGAGGGTATGCACCAAATGCCCTAAGAAACTCTCGTGGAAAGACCACACTCCTGGCTCCACATGCTGGAAGCCATTTATGTACAGGGGTTACTCAGACTTCTCGAATCCTGCTTCAGATGGCTACGAGTTCCTGGAAATCCTGAAACAGGTTGCCAGGGACAACACCGACAACCCTGACCTGAGCATTGTGTGGATCGACCCGGATGACTTTCCTCTGGTGAGTGGCTCAGCCCTGGGCACTGGCCTTGGTCACCTTCATAGTCTCGTGTGTGTGTTGGGTGTAGACCCAGAAGCATGAAGGAGGGTGTGCACTAGGAGGAGCATGTGCAGAAACACAGTGTGACCACTCCTATCTTGTGTGGAAGACCTTGGCAACATGGTGGGACACCATGGACCTTCATACTGGGCGCTAGCACTGACATGGTTAGACCCACCATTCTCACTCCCTGGAGACCAGGGATCTGAGCCACCCACATGAGTGAGCTGGGTGAAATTCTTCGACTAGAACTTCCATTCATGTCCCCCATCCCACCACCTCCCTGTTACAGCCTCTTTCATGTTTTTGGGTGGGGACCATCATTCATAGGCAACCCGAGTTGCTAAGTCATAAAAATTAGACTTGACCATTTTGCATAGGATGAAGAACTTCGTGGAGAGCAGGAGCAGCCTCTCAGAGAGCAGAGACGCTGTCTTGTTCATTGTGTTCTCCCAGGTCCTAGCATGTTGAATGTGTAAGAAAGTTAAGGTCCAGCCTCTTGCTAGTGTCAGTGATCAATAGTCAGAAAGCCTTTATTATACTTAATTTTAAAGGGAATAAACAGGAGTCCAGTGGTGATGACAATGGATGTAGCCAATATACTGTATGCCTGGAAGTACAGTAAATTCTTTGCAGGCACCATCTCATTGAACCTTCCTATCAACCCTGTGAGGCAGAGACCGTCATAATCCCCATCTGACAGATGAAAACAAAGCTACTAGGTGGGAGATGAGATATCACAACCCAGATCTGTCTGATGCCAAAGATTTGTCTACTACTCAGTCAATAGACTTTAGGTAGAGCTAACTGCTGGTAATCAGAACATGTTTAGTTATCATTAGGTTTAAATGATATAATTCTTCTGGGAATTATTGTTTGGTGCATAGGACCTGACTAATCACATCATGATTAAATAGTCAAATTGGGGCAGTTGAATGATTTCAAGGGTCCTGAAAACCAGTCTTACTTACAGAATAAGACAGAGACAGAGACTTTCATGATATCTGATGCTTCAGATATCATGAAAGTAATTCTTAGGTGATCGTAATAAAGTCATGGCCTCATAAGACCCTAAAAACTGTAGCTTTTTAGAAAAGATGTTATTTATTTGAGAGAGAGAGTTCACATGGGCAGGAAGAGGGGCAGAGGGAGAAGCAGACTCCCAGCTGAGCAGGAAGCCTGATGTGGGGCTCGATCCCAGGACCCTGGGATCATGACCTGAGCCGGAGGCAGACGTTTAACTGACTGAGCCACCCAGGCACCCCTAGTATAACTTTTTCGTTAGCCTCTGCCTGGCTATATTTTGAGTTTATCTGGACTGTTCTGTTGTGTAAGCTTGCAGATGGTCTGCAGTTGTCCCAACCTGCTCTGTATGTTTGTTTGCCTTGGTGTTTGCAAAGGAGAAATCACCAGACTGTTTGGATATCCAGGTTCCTGACCATCCCTGCTCCCCATCAAGCCACTTATTTGCGTTGGAGACTTTCTGCCACTGAACATTTATTTGCATTGTCTTAGCCCCATGGCCCCGATTCCTTTAGCCCTGTCCCAGTCAGGGATTAGTCCCTGCAGATCCCAAGCCTGGTGAACGAAAAAGCCCTCCCTTTACTTGCATGACACTTCTTGTCTCCACCACCACGCCCTCCCCCGCCATCTTGTGGATCTGAGTAGTGCAAGGTAAGGGATTTTTAAATGGGACATTGAAAAAGAAGTGAAGGAAAATGGCTCCCTGACCACTCATGAAGTATAAAAGAGCCACGGTCATTTGGGAATTCACATTGGGCCATCTCTGTAATATTCTTCCTTACAGCTGTAGAAGCTTTTATAGTACATGTCTTCATAGTTGGTGTTATGACCTCTTTTTTTCCCCACACTTATTTAAAGTGTTTGAGGGCTGAAGCCAAGGCTTCAATTTCTGAAGTGCCCACAGCTGTCTTGGAAACCTTAAAGCAACGGTGACCGATGAAGGGATGGCAGGTGGGTCCAGCCACAAAATGTGGCTTTGACAGGGAATGCCCTCTGCCTGCTGTCTAATCTCATTTTTTGTTGTTTCAGCTCATTGCCTATTGGGAAAAGACTTTCAAGATTGATCTATTCAAGCCACAGATTGGGGTGGTGAATGTGACAGATGTGAGTATACCCTGGTCACTGCTAACCTGTCCTGTTTTCTGCCATGCAGCCCAGACTGTGACCCCATGGATAGGAGTCTAGCCTCCCCTGAAATGAGCAGGACCCTTGGCCTTGCCCAAGCTCCGTGTGTTCCCAGCCTAATCTCTGAGCCTGTCTCAATCTATGGCTTCAGGACTGGGCACTTCCTGGGAAATGCATGGGCACGTTTCCTTTATGGGGCCAGCCCATCCTGTTTTACTGACTCTTTGGAACTTTCTACCCAAGTATTTTCACCAACTTCCCACCCTCTATTTTCTCCTAAGGCCCAACAACAAACTATTCTTACACAAAGGAACCCACATGTGAAGCTGCCATTGTGATGGCAGGTGATGGAGGGGGCTGGGGGCGGGGGGCAGGAGGAGGAACATGAATGAGGTGGAGGCCACCCCTCACCAGGCAGACAGCTGGAACCGAGGGTGGAAAAAGCTGGTGTGTAGTATACTGGCAGATCGTGGGGAATTTTGAACCTCAGTCTTGACTGCTGATACAACTCCATCATAACAAAACAGAAGGGAAGACAAATACAACAGATAATGAGGAAATAAATAATGGACAGAAAGAGATGGTCACAGAGAAGTCATTAGAGGCATAATTATTTATGGTGGGAATGCTTGTGAGTGGGGGTCAGTTAGCAATGTCCTGTTATCCTGTTGGTGGACGTTTGGTCACCTGGGGGATTCTACATTTGTTTATTCTGTACACTGCTTTTTAAATTAATAATAATAATTAATACTGTCAAAAATTTACTCCAGTTAAAACATTTATAAATGGAACATCTGAAATATATATGGTGAAAAGCAAAAGTATTTCCCACTCCCGACCTCTTTCTTAGTCCCATTTCCTGAGGGAAACATGGGTGATAGTTTCATGGCTAGCCTACCGGAAGCATCACGTACATGTTTGTCATTATTATTACATAGGTATCTTGTAGATACGGTCATGAAATCAGAAGGAAAAAACAGTGCAAATATAGTTCTGATTCATAATAATACTTGATTTCGATACCCCTGGGAACTGTTCCAATCTGAGCTACCTCGCCCGCCACCCCCAGCACTTTCCAGACCTAATGGCGGGGATCCGGAGGGCAGGCAGTTTAGGGTGGGACGGGGACTCTGCCAGGCAGTGCCACTGATCTGCTTCAGGGTGAGGGGGTAAGGCAGAAGATAGGAAAGATGGCATTTCAAAGAGGGATGGGGTGGAAGCAGCTACCAGTCCTGGTATGCCGGGCCTGGCTTATTCCCCTGCCAACCCTCCAAGCCTCACCTCCATACCTGCTCTCCTTCCCCAGAGACCTCTGTGGGCACATTACACACACACACACACACACACACACACACACTGGAATGCACGCTTCCTTTGACATCGCACAAGCAGGCTGCTACACACAGCATTCTGCATCCAGGCATTCCCATGAAACCATGTGCACATGTTCCCGATGACATGGCCCGGCTGCTTGGAATCCTCTGGTCTGGCTGGTCCTTCCATCACTCACTCACTCACTCTGTCCCTCACTGCAGGCTGACAGTGTCTGGATGGAGATCCCTGATGACGATGACCTGCCCACAGCCGAGGAGCTGGAGGACTGGATTGAAGATGTGCTTTCTGGAAAGATAAACACGGAAGATGATGACAATGAAGATGGAGATGATGGCGGTGACGATGAGGATGAGGACGATGATGATGGTGATAATTCTGATGAGGAGTCTAATGATGACAGTGACGATGATGATGAGTAGCTCTGACTCCAGCTGGTGGATGGAAGCACAATCATAGCTGCCCACTGCCCTGCGGATAGCCCCGGGGGGCGGCAAGCAGCCCTGGCCCCCTCCCACCAGCACCTTCCCCCTTTTCCTATCTCTTTTCCCACCCCCTTCTTATTGGGAGCTGTACCGTTCAACAAATGCCTCTAAAACCAGTAATCCCACTCAGCAGGGACAAGTGGGGAATTATTCCCATGTGGACTGTCTGATTGTCTTGGAAAAGCTCTCGTTCTTTGCCAGACCACCCATGGTCATGGCAGTGCCGGAACCTGGCGGTCCGGGGAGAACAATCCCCTGACACCTTGACTCAAGTTTACTTGTTGTCTTTGATGGGACAGTAACAGAATTGACAGCTGAAAAACTCAAAGCATAGAGTGATCTCACAGTCAGAGCCCAGGGAGACCCATGATTAATCCATTTAGCCCCTGTGCCTAGAACATCAGTGACAATCCTTCCTTAAGGCAAGAGGTTCCCTCCTAGGAGAGGCTCAGCCTTAGAAGCAAGTTTCTAAATCAGGTTCTCTTGGCTCTATTAAAATGATTATGTCAAGTGTGTGTCACACCATTATGAACTCAGATCCAAGTGTTTGGACAGCTATTGGGAGGCCTTGAAACACATGGGTACAGATGTCCCAATCATTTTTGGTCTCTTGGGATATGGGATGAGAGGTTGGTTTGCTTTCCGAACTTCGCTTTAGTGACAAGTCTCACATGATTGGCAAGGGGGTGGGGGAACTGGAAGGATGAAATGTTTTCAGTTTTTCCTGCTGGGTTCATACCCCTGATTGAGTCAGTTGGCTTCCTAGCCTGAGCTGGGATCTGGGCACCCTTTTCTGTTGCTGTGAGTGAGCCCTCCTATTGGGAGGGAAAGTTGGTTTATCCAGAGGTCAGTCAATGCCCCATTTGTCAACCCTCCCACACTTGAGTGGGACAATAGCTAGAGTTCATAACGGTGGCCTGAGGCACTGAGAAAACCCCAAAGTGCCTTCCAAACTATCTAGAGGTTACCTTGTGCTTGTAGTTTTAGCCTTAAGTGTGCATTTATCATGTTCTAATTTATTTTCAATCTCTTAACACATGTGTAAGACACTGTGCAAATTCTTTGGAAATAGAGTAATCCTTTTATGGAATAGTAGCCAACTAACTGTCATTAAACTTATACTTCGAAAATATTGAGACTATCTTAAAAATCCTCACTTGGTTTTTCTGATCCTGTCATTCTATCTTGGTTCCTGTTCTCCCTCTCTCTTCCTTCTTTGTTTTCCTCTCTGGCCCCTCTTCCCCTTCCCGCCCTTTAAATGATAGTGTGTCACAGTATCTCTCAACCCTAACATTCTTCCATGTCCATCAGCGACCCCTTGTGTATGATGGCCTCCACACTGGGTCTCTAACCTTGACCACTCTCTTAGTTTTAGACCCACCCATTCATCTCGGTTCCGAGGGTGCACAAGCAATTCAAACAATAGAGCAAAACCCCAATTCACTACCTTCTGCCCTCAATTCTCCTCCTCTAAATGGTGTCCCAGATTGGAAGAGTGATATCACCACGTATCCACTTGTCGAGGCAACCACAAGGGGCATCTTACACATACCCCCGGTCATGGAAATTGTCCTTTAAATTGTAGTACATATTTACTTGTCTATCCTTTCGCTAAATTGTAGGCTTCTCGGAGGCAAGGAATTAACTTACTTTGTATCCTCAGCAGCTAGCACTCTGCCCAGCACAAAGTGGATGCTCATTTATTGAACTGATGGATGAATAATTGATTAACCAGAATACCTATAATTCCCCAGCACTGTTGGATAACAATGGCTACAAGACCTCCTTATTTTTATTTCTCACCTTCACAAAGCGAGGCAGACACTTGCCAAGCTGGACTATGACGCCATCTGGCCAGATCCAAGCACACCTCTAATAAGCTCTTGGGGAGGTACATTTTCAAAGCAGTCATTGAAGCTAATCTTTCAAATAGCCAAGGAATGCGGTCTGTCATGAAAGTGGTCTATTCTTCAACCCAGGAAAATTCTTTTGTTCCTGGAGGCCTGAGTAATATGCATTAAGTTAATGTGTGATAGTCCCATGTTAGAAGACTGAGTGGTAAGCTAATACTGTCTGTAAGTAGTAGTGCTGTTTAGTCACTGGTATAAACCTTTTTAAACTGGTATTTATTGAATGTTTGGTATGTGCCTGGAGCACTAGGCTATGTGGTTTACAGGTATTATGTCATTTAGTCCTTACAAAGGTCTTATGAAGTCTTGTTATTACCCCCCATTTTACAGACAAGGAAAATAAGATGCAGAAGGCCCAAGAAATTCTCCCAGGGTCACACATTCACTTTAAAGGAGTATAGGGGTACTTGGGTGGCTCAGTGGGTTAAGCCTCTGCCTTTGGCTCAGATCATGATCTCAGGGTCCTTGAATCGAGTCCCGCATTGGCCTCTCTGCTCAGCGGGGAGCCTGCTTCCCCCTCTCTCTCTGCCTGCCTCTCTGCCTACTTGTGATCTCTCTCTGTCAAATAAATAAAATCTTTAAAAAAAATAAAGGAGTATAAGCGTAACCCCATTTTTATACTTAAATCAAGGATTTCGATGAAATTAAACTCCTTAAGTTAATCAATCAAAGGATTCCATTTCTTTTCCTCAGATAGTGTCTTGAGATGGACTCAAGTGAATTTCCCATAATCCTTTTCATAGCTTATGCCAAGATACTCTTTCTCTTTTCCTTAATTACCTTATCCCGTATTGGAAATGGAGGCTAATTAAAACTGCAAAGACTTGCCATCTTGTTGGGGGGAAAAAATCGTTGTGTTATCAAGAATGCACGATCATTGTCAGTGTATTTTTTAGAAAGATAGTTATTTATTTGAGAGAGACCGCACACATGCATATGGGGGGAGGAGGAGAGGGAAAGGGAGAAGCAGATGCCTTGCTGAGCATGGGGCCAGATGTGGGGCCTGATCCAAGGACCCTGAGATCACGACCTGAGCCAAAACCAAGATCAGATGCTCAACTGACTTGGGCTACCCGGGCATCCCCACTTGGTGTATTTTTAAAAATAACATCTCATCACTAGAAACAAGCTTGTCTTTTCCATAATAAGGCTGTGTACTATCTAGGCCCTAGTTCTAACAATGCAAGAGGCCCACACTGGTAAGATCATTAGATCATTACTAAGTAGCTTTTGATCAACAATCTCTGATACGTGCAAACACACACATGCTTCCTAGGTGCAGATGGGTCCTGGGGCTCTGTCCTCCAACTTTCCACTCTCACCAGGGTGTCTGAACCCTGCTCAGTGAGCATCAGAATATTGTCTGCTGAACTTACTTAGAAAACACAGATGCCTTTCACCAGTCCAGACACCGTGACATGCCATCTCCAGAGCTGGGGCCTGACAGTCTGTATTTTAGAAAGGGTCACTGGGGACTGACACAAGCCAGGGCAGAGACCGAAGCTGGTCCACAACCTAAGGTCATCTCACCCAGCCGGTGGTTACCAACGTCTTCGGTCTCTAGCCAGGCTCTCCTGTTTCCAAAGCCCTCACCCCAACTGTCTCTCCTGGACAGCTTCATCTGGAGTTCCCATAGGGACCTTGGATCAAAACAGCTCTGGGGTTTAAAGATCTCCCCAAAATTAGATCAAGAAGTCAGCAGTGAACATAGTAATTATTAATAATAATTAATAATCACTGTTATCATAGAAGAACAGCAATTTGGAGACTTAGAGATGAGGAAAATGGGCTTCCCAGCTTCCTACCTCTAACTGCAGGCCACCCAAGGGAATCAGATTTGTAGAGCAGACCCAGGTCATTGCTGCTCAGTGGGCAAGGATGAAAGGGAGGAGAAAAAACTGGACTTTCAATTATTACTTCACCCCAAGAACTTCACCCCAAGAAACATGGACAAAGGGCTATTGCCCACTAACCAGGTAACTCACTCTATCTCTGGAGGGGAGTAAGGTTTAGGCAAAAGGCCAGCAGCAGTCCGGAAAAGATCCTTCTTCATAGAAGCAGTGGAGTAGGGAAGAGACAACCTCCTCCAACAACGATCACTCAAGCCGGAAGCCTTAGAGCCATGTGTTGTGTCCCGCTTCCGCATTGAATAGGGAACAGGTGCCGTGCTCCCCTCTCGCCCACCCCTACTGTGTTACTGAGGCTTTACAGTCTCTCACCTGGCTTGCCGCAAGGTTCCAACGGCTCTCCCATCTCACCGCTGTGATC
Organism: Mustela putorius furo; assembly: GCF_011764305.1. Taxonomy (NCBI): domain Eukaryota; kingdom Metazoa; phylum Chordata; class Mammalia; order Carnivora; family Mustelidae; genus Mustela; species Mustela putorius. The sequence continues at coordinate 6,067,678 of NW_025421424.1, forward strand.
AAGTGATCTTTCTGAAATGAGAAGCTGATCATGCCACGCACATGCTTAAAATGCGTTAATGGTTCTCTATTCCCAGTAGGTGTTTAAAAAATTTTTTTTGTTTTAAGACTAAGAGGCCAAAGAGTGAGCTATGAATGGAACGATTGTTGGCTGCCGAATGTAGAGCTGGGCTGTGTGGTGGGAGGTTGAGGAGGAGAAACAATGGGATAGGTCTCGTAAAACCCAAAGTCCTTGAAGTGTCTCTCCTCCCTTTGAGGAAAGCAAAGTCTGAGTAGGGCTGATGCTGATGCTGGCGATGTCTGGGTTCCTGGATTAGCAAAGCATCGGACTGAATGGGGCAATTTCCACTGTGTACATGGAGTATCTGTCTGGAATTAGGGCGGCCCCAAGCCTCATTTGGGATTATAGCACCCAGTTGTCATTTTAGCAGAAGTTGGGTCAGCACCCCCAGCACCAGGCTAGGGGGTCAGGTGTGAACAGAATTGGTAAAAGCCAATTTCCTTTGCAGGGCACGCAAGGTCTGTGTGAGCTACCTTTTGTCCACTTTACCAGCCTCATCTCTCACAAAGCCTCCCAGCCACCTGCCTCCTCTACACTTAGAACCAGAAGTTGAGAGAAACTTCCTGGCTGCTTATAATGTCAAGCCTTGGCTCATGCTTTTCCATCTCCTAGAATGCCTGTCTTTTCCCATCTGTACCTGCCTGGCAAACCCCCAACTATATTACCTGAGGTGCGAAGTGGGGGACATTCTATGCCTGTTCCAGTCGTACCCCAGTTGAATTGGCCACCTTGTGCACTGAGCCTCACTGTGCTGTGTACAGAGCTCTCTTACAGAAATCACAATTTATCCTGCATGTATGTCTTCCTCCCCCTGCTAGTCTGAAAGCAAGCTTAGGGAAAAGGCTTTAGCGGCTTCCATTCTATCCTCAGTGCCTATATTCTGATAGGTACTTAGTCAACTTGTTTGCCTAAGAGAGTACTTAGTTGACAAGTTGACTAAGTACTCTCTAAGCCCTATGTAAAGCTAGTTTAACAGTGATTAGTACCACGAAGAATGTGCTAGTGATTATCAAAAGCTCTTAGTACCATTAAAAATATGCTAGTGACTATCAAAAGTCAATCAGGACCTTTTTGGCAATGGCATCATCTTTTCAGATCCGCTTAGAATAGCAAATTGGGATTAAAAAAAAAAAAACTCAAAACACAGAATCTCTTTGGTGCAGTGGGGAGTTTCTGATGTGCGGTGTTCTTTACTCAGGTCAGCAAAGTCTCCTAGAAATACAGGCATCATGATGGCAAGCGAAGCAGCATGGGGATGACAGCAGAAGTCCCAGGCCCCACTCTCTGGGAACAGAATGCCAACAGCCACCTAAGTGCCCACTCACTTATTTTTTTTTTTTAAGATTTTACTTATTTATTTGACAGAGAGATATCACAAGTAGGCAGAGATGCAGGCAGAGAAAGAGGGGTAAGCAGGCTCTCCACCGAGCAGAGAGCCCGATGTGGGACTCGATCCCAGGACCCTGGGATCATGACCTGAGCCAAAGGCAGAGGCCTAACCCACTGAGCCACCCAGGCGCCCATCACTCACTTATTTTAATGTATCTGCTGACCCACCTAAATGTTTGCAAGGTAATTTAAGGACTTCTTTTGAATTAATCTGGTATTTTACCAGTCTGAACTCTTCAGAGTAGTGATGGCTAGAATTCCTACTGTTAACCCTAGGATCCTTCAAAATCCCAATGATTCCCATAAAATAATCATATATGATTAGGGTATAGGTGGTAGCTTCTGCACAGAGTAAGCCATCTTGTTCTCATTCACTCATTCATTCAAATATTCAAGGCTTGTTTGATAAATGCAGATCCCAGAAGGCAAAAATGAGTGGGTGAGATCAGAGGCCTGGGCAAACATCTAGAAAAGAAAACTGTTTCGGGACGCCTGGGTGGCTCAGTTGGTTAAGCAGCTGCCTTCGGCTCAGGTCATGATCCCAGCGTCCTGGGATCGAGTCCCATATCGGGCTCCTTGCTCTGCAGGGAGCCTGCTTCTCCGTCTGACTCTGCCTTCCACTCTGTCTACCTGTGCTAGCTCTCGCTTGCTCTCTCTGACAAATAAATAAAATCTTTAAAAAAAAAAAAAGAAAACTGTTTCAAGTACCTTGTGTTATCATCTTTTGGTCTGAACTATTAAAATTCTCACAACCTCAGTTACACATTCAGATGTAAATACAGAGAACATAGCCATAGGTCAAGTGTAGTTTTGTTTTTCCATATCCACATTAGCCTGTATACCTACCTACAAGATGCTTGAACGATGTTTTGACACCGACAGGGAATTGCCAAGTCTCCCTGGAAGCTGGGATACTGCCCATTGCTCTGCCATTGCCGGAGGGCTCCTGTCTCTGGCCTTGGGTGTGCACACAGTGACTTAATGGGTGCCATCCTGATATCCCTTGCTCCACTTCCATAATTTGATCATTTATCATCTGGTTGTCTGAAAACTCTTCCAAAACTCTATAGCTATATGACGGGTAATGAATGAAAAAGAGAAGAGTCCTTGGTTTATGTCTGCAGACAACTCGAATCTTTTCTCTAGCAGGGTTTGCTTTTGCAGATATAAATTATGCACGTCATGGCCAATGGCCCACAGAAACAGTTTACGATAATCTATACAGTAAATCTTCAAATCGATTGCTTTCTCTAGCTCCTGTCCATGGAATAGGTAAGAATTTGTGCACTATCAGTACTCTATGCAGATAAAAAAAAAAAATAGCTGAGTGTAGCAGAAACCAAGTTCCATTTTTTTTTTAATTAATTTTATTTCAAGTAGGCTCCACACCCAATGTGGGGCTTGAACTCATGAGGTCGAGTCACATGCTACACCCACTAAGCCTGCCAGATGCCCCCATCCCATCTCGCCAACATTTCTTTCTTATATTATCAAGTTCTTTTTTTTTTTTTTTTTTAAGATTTTATTTATTTGTTTGAAAGACAGAGATCACAAGTAGGCAGAGAGACAGGCAGAGGGAGGGGAAGGGAAGCAGGCTCCCTGCTGAGCAGAGAGCCCAATGCGGGGCTCTATCCCAGGACTCGGGGATCATGACCTGAGCCAAAGGCAGAGGCTTTAACCCACTGAGCCACTCAGGTACCCCTATCAAGTTCTTTTTAAATAGACCTATTTTTAAATTAGTCAATAATTAAAATTGAATTACCAAGCCACTCACAAAAACAATCCAATATTCACTCCCCCTCACAAATCCAGGGTCTGACACTTTTCTTCTCCTTTTCTTGATTCAAAGACCTTTATTCACTTGCTGATTTATTCAAAAGGCCCATTTCATCTTCATTTTTAGACCCTAAGATTTTAATTTTCAGTAATCTATTCATTTAAAACATTCGCTTGAGCATAAAATGATTGCAACAGATAGTTTTTGTTACAGTGACAATCCACTTTCTGATTCAATCTATAACAATCAGCTTGGTTTTCATAGAAACTTGATAGGTTGTCTTTTTAAAAAATATTTATTTATTTACTTGAGAGAGAGACAGAGAGAATGAGCGGGAGGGGCAAATGGAGAGAAAATCTCAAGCAGACTCTCACTGAGCGTGGAGCCCAATGTAGGTCTCAATCCCAGGACCCTGGTGATCATGACCTGGGCTGAAAGCAAGAGTCGGATACTTAACCAACTGAGCCCCCCAGGTGTCCCTTGATGGGTTGTCTTTAAAAGGGTATAAAAATTATACAAGAGTGAAAACCCTCCGTAAAAAAGCAAACAAATCTTTGGATTGAAATAATCACATGAGAAAAAGAAACAAAATCCAATTTGGGATTTCAGTTTATTTTTCAAGTTGTACGGTATAAAAAAATGTAACATGTAAAATGTTTTACAGTCAGTTGGGATGGGGGATCCAAAAGGGGACCAAATAACTTGGCTGCCAGGTACGCCATGTCAGTTGTAAACGTTAACATTCTTACTGTTGGATGTCACAATGAGAAGACATTTCATAGCATACACCGTATGAATGTTCATAAACGTGCTGACGCAGATAGTTGCTGGTAGAGTCATTCATTTAGATGTTTGAAATGCCTCAACAGGGCCCACTACCCATTTATGCAGGTAATCATACTCAGACTTTCTCCGACATATGGTGACTGGAGAAGAGACTGACAAGAACTGCCCCTCCTGGTTATAAAGTGCAGTATTAACTACTAAGGAAGAACACAAAGACCTCTGGCCACATCTTTGTTCAAACAGTGCTGATTCCATCAGATAGAAAATCATCAGATGATTTTGTCACTGAACTTTCTGGGTTCGAAATCCAGAAGTGAAAAGTTCTTTCAACACAAAAGCAGTTGTCCAATGAATTTCTCTGAAGAAGACCTGATTCGGGTGTCCCTGGCTTCTCCCTAGCATCGTGGTAGAGGAACGGGTCATTCATAAGGCGATTTATGTCGATCACCCCAGTGAGCCAGTATCTACCCATCCTCACTCTGGCTAGCATTCTGGACTCTCCACAATAGTTGTTCTCATAAACAACTGCTTGGAAATCACATTTGGCCAATGTTGTAACTCAAGGGTCTCAGGGTAGCCTGCTATACATAACTAAAGCCCACAGCGAATCCATCATAAAAATAAGGCATTACCACCACCGTTGGAATTTTACGTTCCTTTTTCTTTTCTTAAGAATGATGAACAGCATTAAAAAAAAAATGAACAACATTAAGTGGACATTCCATTATTTCTATGACTGAGGGGTACTAGCAAATGAAAAGCCACTGCCATCTCTTTCTACCTGGCCCCTGGAATGGTGACAATGTGCAACTGTCTAAATTCCCTATGATGCTGAGTTAAACTAGACTTGTCACTCACAGACCAGCTGCCTGGGTCCCATTGCTAATTCCCTGAGCAATAGTCACTGGGCCTCAGAGAAGAAGCTTCCCTAGGCTTTGGGCTTTTGGGGGATCTTAACAACTCCTAAGTGATCAGCTCCTTCAGAATGAAAGCTCACAGTACAAGGTAAAGCACCGATAAATAGAAGCAAACAAAACCCAGACAACTGTACATTCAAATATTTTTATGAATTATTTCAGTGCCAAAAGAAATGTCAAAGACACTCTTAGAAGTCTGGGGTTTGTCACATTTTGTTCCCCAGGCTTAAGATGAGTAAGTACTTTTATCCCACTAAGGCAAAACATTGGTGTTTTTAAGCCGCAAGATAAATTTTAAGATTTTTTTTATCTTATATAAATTGTAGATTTTTATTATATATAAAAATTATATAAATTGTAGATTTTTTAGTGTCGTATTAGCTGTGACTTTCCGGTTACTGCTTAAGAGGTCAGAAATCTGTTGTTCTAATGGGGGAACTTGAAAACAATCCATTCAAAAGATTTATTTTACAGGTGAAACAAGAAAATTGGGCTATCTAAGTAGAAATGGGACAGGGCCTGGCAACGGAGAGTCACAGAGTCCCCAGATTCTATTTTATTAGTTTTATCATTCCCTTTCTACCCTTTGACAATCTGCCCTGATTCCAAATGAGCAGCCACGCTGAGAGATGTATCATCTTCGTTTTCCTGTGCTCCACGCAAAGTGAACAGCAGGACAGAAAGAGGTGGTTTGTGCACAACAGGATGAAACTTCAAAGACCTCAGAAGAGAGGAAAACCGTGTTTTCAGACTTCTGTTTTATGTCTGTTAAAACTCTTGAGGGCAAACGTGGGGGAAAATGGTAGGCTGCAATTGCTTGCTGAGAACACGTAGGTCAAGGAGGGAGGCCAGGGGACCCCCGTTCCAGACCTGGGAAGGGGCTGGACATGCAGGTGCTCCCTCTCCCGCTCTAACCTGGGAAGCCGAGCACCAGAAAGAGGCTTCCTCAGCTTGGGAAAAGTCCAGGTCCGCCTCGGCTCAGCTCCCTATGCCTAAGACCCCAGATGCCCACCTGCCCAAGCCAGCAGGGGCAGGGCAGAGGGTGAGAGGGGCCAAAGCAAAGGCTGGCTGCTGAACCATAGTCCCTGGGTCTATCAGCAGGTGTGGTGCTGGCGGGGCTGGTTTTCTGGGGGGAGGGGCATTCTCAGGTTCTTTCAATTAGAAATCCTGAAAAATCTGCCAGCATACTGGAGAGGTTTCCCCTGGGGGCCACAGCTCTGGTGTAAAGTGCAAGAACAGAAGGGATCCCACCACCTCACCCTAGGTTCTGAGTCCAGGTTAAGTGTCCTCACGTTCCTTCCCCATTTTCCAAAATGCCAGATCATTTAGATCACACCTCAAGGCACAGTGAGCAATGGGCTAGAATCACATTAGATTTGAAATCCCGTTCAGGAGCCATGAGATGCGAGACAAGTCCCCCCCTCTCTGATGGTCCCCTTCCTCACCTGCTTAGTTGAGAGAACCCTGCCTCAAAGGACTTCACGTTCTGGAACAGCACCCAAACACACAACAATACCAGATAAATGTGTGTTGCTACCATTCTCTTCTTTGTTTGAACAGAATACGTTTTGTCAAAAACATGACCTGAAGTCTGATTGTGTTGGCATCTGCTTGGCTAAAGTACAACACACCGCCTTCAGCTTAGAGTCTAAACTACCTCAGTTCACTGCTGCACTGAACACCATTCAAGGACTGTGCTATGGGCTTCAGAACAGTTCGTATTTTATTTATGATGGAATAGGACAAGGTTACATCATAAATTCACAGTAGTGATTTATTATTTTTTTTGTAAGAAGATCCATAAAGCATAAATGCTACCCAGAAATACTTACATCACTTTATAATCGCAGGAAGGATCTCTGCTGGACTACTTAATTATGTTAATGTTTCTGTGCTACTTTTAGTCATCAGTCTTATGGTTTTCTTTGTGAAGCTCAATTTTTAAGTTATATTGAGAAATATGTAGTAAGGCTTTCAGGGTAGTAAAGTTGGAGCAATAATTATGACAGAGCTTGACCTTTCTCTGATTCTTGTGTTTTCACCTCATAGGGTCCTGAGGCAAGAGTCTAATGGATTGCCTGCGGGACATCAAGCTTTCCAGAAGACTCTTCTCTGCTAAAGCTATTTATTCCTGGGGAGAAGCCAGTGTCATGGAGGGAAAGGAATAAAAGGAGCCAAGGGAGAAGTAAACTGGCTTTAGAGCAGCCTTCCAAAAGATGGGTGCCATTAGGAAATCTCTCCACCATAGGACACAGGGTAGAAACACAGACACTCATCCATACAAACACATGCGGAAAGTTACCGGTTGACATGACACCCACCAGCGACAGGACACACAGATGTTCAGATGGCTAATATAATATTGGTAATTACACTCAGGGCCATGCACACATACATGGAAATGCATACCCACCAAAAAGTATGTGCCCCTATTTGGGGAGCCTGAGTCCTGAGCCCCACAGGACTCAGCCAGAGGGGGTGTGAACCAAGGACCCGATTCTCTTGGTTTCACAGTGTGACTAACAGCTCCCCTGGTGTAGGTGTGGGGTGAGTGAGGAGGGGCAGGGTAATGACATCTGCCATACCGACAGGCAGGGGGCTTGTCACAGAGCTACAACAGCACTTTCGAAATATGTGCATGCAAAATGAAGAGAAGTCTCAAGTATGGTGATGGGGGGGGGGACACCCCATCTCATCTCCCTCGCACCAGCCCAGCCACCTCCTCCCCACGGAAAAGGAGCTCCAACTCCAGCAAACAACCCAGTGCGATGTGCACATGCACACAAACACACAACACACCAGGGAGGCGCAAGCTCCACTTGTGCACAGAATTCATCCTGTCTGTAGATTCGAAAGTGAAGGACAGAGGGAGGAGGGGGATGGTGACAGCTGGGCAAAAACGTGCTCAAGCATTTTCTCAAGGGCTTATATTAGGGTGAACTTTAGCAACGGTATTCTGCGTTTCGACTTCACTGATAACGCAAAGGATGGAGATATAAAACCTTAACTTCCCTTTCAACTCAAAGCATGCAGACATTTTAACATTCAGTTCATGGATGATTAAAAATTATCACCACCTTCAGAAGGATACACCGAGGAACCCAAGTTAGCCACTGGTTAAAACACCACCAGGGGAGAGAGTGATCCCTGGCGGGCGCTCCTGATTCGGGTCTTCTACTCTGAACATTTAACAGTCACGTTTTAATAACTTAGGTTGAAAGTTATAGAAAATCTATAAACATTTAAGGCAAATGAAATCTTGCCTCCTCCACTGTTAAGTCTCATATATTTTACTAGCCCTAGGGCAGCTTACCCACTTTCCCAAAGAATGGCCGATTTGGTTCCAAGCACTGAAATAAAAATGCATCGTTTTCGATTGGGTGATGCAGCTTTCTGAAACCTTAAATCTTTTTAATGCCATTTACATTGTTCCCACTGCACCAGTAACTCAAATTATCAAGATTTTGAAAGTGCAAAGGCTTTATACAAAGATCCTGCATTTTATTTTGTTAGGCTTTCAAAAGGGACTCGATACAAAGTCAGTGTAAAAAAATCGATATCCAATTTAAAACTGAAACAATAATTTCAGAAAGTCTGACATTCTCCTATGCAAAGACTGGGGGAGAAAGAAGAGGGTAGAGAGAAAATAAATTCCTTAATTTAAACCTTTCTTCACCCTGCTGGGAATACCAGCAGCAAAGCAATGACTCCATCTTAACCCCTTCTGGTCGGGTAACTTAAGACAGGGCTGGAAGCACAGTATTTTAGAATGCAGATAATAGTGTCGCCATGAACCACATGTTCTGTATCTGACCTACAAGAAGTACTCAGAGCATCCCCAGCAGCTGTGCCCTGATGCAGAAGCCTCGGACACACACAGTCTGGGGCATGACAACCGGGACCCAGGCGAAGTCCCATATGCTTTCACCATTCCTTGCCCGATCTCCCAAAATATGTTTCCTGAGAAAGACATCATCAGCATAAGGAATGTCTAGTTCAGAAACTAAGAACAAAAGCACCACGGTTCCACGGTATGCTTTCCATAAACAGAACCACGCAGTTAACATAGTGCATGTTGGCTCCACGCCACACCGACTGGCTCCTCCTTTCTTCTGTTCCAACACATCTGTTTGAGCTGCAGGCTGTTGGTTCAAGAGTGCTGTTTACTTTTGCAGGTACAGGTGTATTACAAATATCCAAAGCCTGTTTTGATTTTTAAAGAAGATACACAGATACCGCAGCACTTCTGGAATGCCCAAACCAGGCAGGGTGCTCGCAAACACGTAGAGCATTCTGACAGTGTCCTCCTTGTCTAATGTGAGGTGACTGGCTACTCCCGATTCTTGGGAAAAGCAAGGGTGAATACTCTGTAAAGGTTGGCCGTGGATACAGGAAGGCAAATGGAGGCACAGACAGGAACTCCCCGGTAGCCTCGCCACCTGCCCCCCAGGATCCCAAGATCGGCTCTCTCCCTTTCCTTTCCCCAAGCTCTGCTGCTTACCCATTCCGTCTCTCCACTTTACCAACCACTACAAGGACTTCCAACACCAGTGCCGAAGCTGCCCCTTCCCTCGTAGTTAAGTGGAAGAGGTCATGAGTTGCACAGTGATGGTGGTCAGAAATCGGGACCGGACAGCAGGAGCTGTCACTGCAGTGGACACTGTTTGGTCTCCCTGGGCAGGGCAGCTTGCCACAAAGCTTTGTGAGGACTTCTCTCCCCAGGAAATTAGAGGCTCCAAGCCACACCTGCCAGTCCCTGAGTCGCGGTGTCAGTCTTCCCCTGGTCCCTGCGAGCAGTGGGGAGGAGGAACTGGGAGAGGGGCTCCCAATGCACCCTAAAAGGGACAATCTGGCAGGCTGCTGTCCCTGTGTTCGACCTGGTTGGCATTCTGTGCTTCCCTAGGCAAACAAGCCACAGCACCCACAGGAGGCAGTGCACAGAGCCTGTGAGCACACATGGAGAGCTGGGTCCTGGGCAGCTCTGCAGGCTGGGCTCCTCTGGCCAGGGCCATCAACCGGGTGGGGGTGCGGTGCGTGTAGGGGAAGGCAGATAGAGGGAGATGGGCAGGCCATCAGAGGGTCAGGAACGGGCTACCTGCTCAAACCTAGGGAAACAGGGCCAGAAACAGGACAGGTAGGTTTTCTCTTTGGGGAGAAAACCAAATAAAATCATTTAGAGCTGTCAAGTGATAGTGCACATTTTTCATTGTGACCTTTCTCAGTAGAACCTAAGGCAACAAAGAACAAAGATGAAGGCAGTTATTTCCGGAAGGGCCAGTGGCTCCCATGGGTGAAGTGTTACCGGACGTTCACGTACACAAGCACCCATGTGGACATGTCGTGCCTGGTTTCCTGAAACAGAATGAAGACGCGTCCCCCAGGAGGTCTTACAAGGGGGCGGGCCAGAAGCAACAGGAGGCCGTGGCTCTGGACGAAAGGCGGGGACTAGCCACTGAGGGCGAGGCTCCCGAGGGCCACCTGCTCCGCTTTGGTTTACAGCTGTTACAAAACGCCAGGGAACAGCTTCGCGAGAAGTCCCATCCACAAGAGTCAGATGTCGTCAGTCGCTTTTTTTCCAGGGCGGACATCCCCTGCTTCCTTCCAAGTAAAGTGCGGATGGTCGAAGGATACTGGTCTGTCATCTGCCAGTGTCAGTCAGCAATGAAGAATAATAATAAAAAAAGATGCCCCTCTGGTATACATATATCTATATATCTATATATTCTTTTTTTTTTTTTTTGTAATAAAGCCACAAATATAAAACTTTTAAACCGATGTCTCAGACTGTAGGCGAAGGACAAATTTGTGAGATTTGGGGTCTATGAACTCTTCTGAGAGGACAATGAATGGAATTTTCTTCACATTGACCACGAGGCTGAAGTCCAAGCATTTCAGGACGAAAACGATGCCATCCCGCAACCCGTTCGTCACAGCCTCGTCACTAACCAGTCTCCACTGCGTCGAGAGCCAGCGCTCCTTGTCATACTGCAGGGTGGGGCCCGCGCTGAGGTAACGTTCTAGAAAGGCCTGAAAAAGAGGGGGAAAGGCCATGAGAAAAGAACTAGCCCGCATCAAGGGCAGCGACGGCAGCGGTGTACCCACCTAATCCCGGTGAAAATGTCTGCCACCAAACCGAGACGGAGCCCGGCTCATCGGGCCGTATTCCCATCAGGCGCTCCCACAGGAGTCCTTGTGGCGGAGGGAGGCCTCCGAGGACTTCGTCACTCCCCTCCACCAACTTCCAACTGGAAGCGGGGCTGGAGGGAGGGCTGGCACCTGTGTGTGTGTGGAGGCTGTCTCCGAGGCACCAGCCCGGCCAAGCCATGGCCGCCCACGGTGCCTGCCACCGCTTGTACCTGTGCTGGGCCTGCCTGCTCCCACACCGACAGCTCCTCAGGGCAAGGGCAGTGCGCAGAGAGGCCCTCGAGAAGCGGAAGCTGAAAGTTAGGATATTCCTGCACGCATGCGCAAAAACGCACGCTCCGCCACTCACGGGTTGTGTGACGTTGGACAAGTCCTTTGACCACCCTGTAGCAGCTCCTCACGGGGCGGCAGCGAGGCTGACATGGCTGCCTCTAACGGTCTCATGGCACAAAGTAAGCCCAACGAGTGCGGGCCATGATGACTTCCTGTGGGATCAAGTGAGCACAGGCAGGCCCGAGCAGTGCCACAACCCATGTGCCCGTCCCTCTCACGAGCCCCGTGCTCCAGCAGTGCTCACCTGTGGGAGGTCTCCAACTCTCCACCCACCCACTGGTATCTGTTGTTCCTCCTGGGCCTTCCAATTCTCCTCAGACCACCCCCTGAACCTCTGGGCAGATTAACACAGCCTCCTCCAGGTGCTTATAATCGCTGGCCTGGCTCCCCCGTGACATTTACTGTCCTGAGGATCTCTGCGGATTTGCATGTTTGTCCCCCACACTGGAATTTACCCCCCCCAACAGAAATTATTTTTTAAATCTGAATTTCCAGTGTGCCTGGACATAATAGGAGCTCAATGATGTATGTGTGTATTAAATCAATAGATGCTGGTTTAGTTGTAAGAAAAGAGAAGAAAAAGCAAGTCTGTGATTCAGTCAGGAGGTACTGGGATTTGTCACTCTGGTCCTAGAAACAGGTCAAGGGCAGTTTCTACATGGTATCCCCTTCCATCCACACCTCACTGCTGCTGCCAACTACATTATTTCTGATCCATAAGCCTATATTCCAAGGCAGGAAGCAGAACCATGCCTAAACACACTTCTAATATAAAAATAACTCTTATGAATCCTAAGAAAAAGAAACTCAGCAATGAGAGAACTGAAAGTAGTAAGGTAATTTATAGGATACTAAATATTCATAGAAAATTAACAAAAGATGCTCTACCACGTTGATAACTCATGAAATATGAATTCAAACACACTGGTTTTTTTTTTTTTTTTGGCCTCTTATGTGGGCAATGAGTAAAAAGAATGGTAACACCCAATATGTCAAGTGTGTGCAGGAAGTAAACAGAACTGTATCCCAGAGGCAAAGTGTGAAAGAGTAACATCCCATGGAAGAACAATTTGGCAGGATCTCTACCTTTGATCTAGCTGTTCCTCTACCAGAAATTTCTCCTTTGGAAATACCTGCACAGATATACAAAGACGTATGTGAAAAACATACTCGCTGCAACACTGTTTAGACCAGGGGTTGGCAAACTTTTCTCTAACATAAATATTTTCAGCCTCACAAACCACACTCTGTCACTACTGCTCAACTTGGCCTGTGTAGAGAGAAAGCAGCCATAGACGATATGGAAATAAAAGGGTGGGGTTGTGTTCTAATAAAACTTGATTAACAAAAACAGCCAAGCCCTGGTTTAAACTACTGAAAGACATTAATCCAAATGTGCATTTTAAGCACTGGTTACACAAATCACAGTATTCAGCAGGATAAGATGCAGCTATTAAAGAGAATGAATTAGAACTGAGGGCAGAGAGCTGGAAGTACTGACAGGGGAAAACACTGTAGAGATAGTTTTAAGTGAAGAAAGCAAGTTTCCAAGTTCCCGTGTGTGTGTGTGTGTGTGTGTGTGTGTGTGTGTGTTTGGTATGAACTCCCATTTGTGGTTTGCTTTTTTCCCACTCCTTTAATCACACACACCCCTCTGAAAGCAAAAACTTTAGGGGAGAAGAATGGAAACTTCCCTTAGCACATTATAATTTCCTTTTCCTTTTTTAACTTTGTTTAAAGATCTATTTATTTAAAAAAGTGTATGCGCAAGCAGAGGGGGGAGAGGCAAAGGGAGAGGGAGAGAGAGAATCCCAAGTAGACTCTGAGCTGAGCATGGAGCATGACATGGGGCTCGATCCCACGACCCTAAGTATATGACCTGAGCAGAAGGCTAGAGTAGGATGCTTAACCGACTGCGCCACCAAGGCACCCCCATTATATTTTTCTTTAATGCCTGGATTCCTACAAAGAGTATCAGTTATTTTTAATTCAGAAAAGTATACTTATTTTTTTAATGAAAATGAAAGCAACCAAGAACTAAAAGATCTTGAAGAAAGGAAAACAATGGCTTTTGTTCTACATGGTACAAGCAGGTATGCAGACATACTGTACTCATTGGAGATAAACTATTCATACTTTTTTGCATTCTGTTTTTGGTAACTTAATTCTTTTCTAAAGATTTTATTTATTTGACACACACAGAGAGAGAGATCACAAGTAGGCAGAGAGGCAGGCAGAAAGAGAGGGGGAAGCAGGTCCCCTGCTGAGCAGGCCTCGATCCGAGGACCCTAAGATCATGACCTGAGCAGAAGGCAGAGGCTTAACCCACTGAGCCACCCAGGCGACCCTGTAACTTAATATTCTAACAAAGATTCTTCTATTTTTAACAGGTGATACATGATAATTTATAAGCCACTGTTCTATTTTTTTTTTTTTTAAGATTTTATTTTTTTGACAGAGAGAGTGACAGAACACAAGCAGGGTGGACAGTGGGGAGAGAGAGGAAGAAGTGGACTCCCTGATGAGCAGGGAGCCCAATGCAGGGCTCGATCCCAGGACCCTGGGATCATGACCTGAGCCGAAGGCAGACACCTAACCATCTGAGCCACATAGGTGCCCTACCACCATTCTACTTTTTTTCCCCCCACCATTCTACTTTTAAGTTATGTCCAGTTTGGAGTTATTCCAGATCACTTTGCAAAAATCAACTTCATTATTATTTGTGCATGTGTCTGATTGTGCTGAGAGCTTATTCTAGAAGAGGGATTATTAAGTCAACGAATATGGAAACCCTTACAGATTCTTACTGAATATTTCTGTATTGCTTTCCTAAGGGTTGTTAATGGTGACAATGCAACCATATGCTGTACATGTACAGGGAGCATCTGAACATGGATCCTTGTAACAAAAACCACTCCACATGCATTATAGGCGAAGCTCATTTACTCTCTTCCACGTGATCAACATGTCATGTTGCCATATCGAATATAATTTTCACACAACAATGCAGTCAGGTAGATACTACTATTCTCCCTGTTTTATAAAAGGAAACAAATGTAGAGTGACTTCTACAAAGTCATGACCCAATCAACTGGTGGAGCCGGGAACTCAAGCATCCCCCCCCACCCCCGATTGCAGGTCATTTGCTCAGCCTTACTCTATTCTGCTTCCTTGGCCCCATCACTCTCTCAGCTACATGGCTGTTTCTTGCAATCTCCCTAAAAGTGTACTCATATCGTAATTCAAGAGGCCAAGTAAAACTAACTCTTTGACGTCCAAAATGCCTAGGAGAGTGATGGCATCATTTCACCACTAAGAACAGCCATTTATCCAGACCTTACCACATGACAGGCACAGCTTGAAGCCCTTCACGTGAACTATCTCTTTTATTTCCCACCACGACCCCGTGAGGTAGGTATCACAACCAGCCCCCATTTACAGGGTAGGAAAGGGAGGCACAGAGCCATTAAACGATCTGCCCACAGCAGCGACCAGCTTGTACGGGGAGGAGCCAGGCTGGAACGCGTCAGCTGGGCTCCAGAACACACAGAGTGCCAGAGTGCCCCTCCCTGCTGCCTCTACTGCCTCTAGGTGGAAGGCTTCCCTGTGCTTGAATCTAGAGGCTGTCGAAAGGCAATTGCAAAAACCGGTGGCACCCAGATAATATAAAGTAAGTAGGAACTGGCCATCCTCCTGAGTCAGGGCTTTAGAGAAATCCTGGAGTCCATTGCTCCTGAGCACAACCATCGACAGGTGACACCTGCCAAGCTTTGTGGCGAGTCGCACCTTGGGGGTCATGCTGTTGGTGATGCAGAAGGCCAGGTGCTGCAGGATGCTCTCCATGCTGTGATAGTGCTGCTGCCGGGTGGTCCGCAGGTACTTCTGCAGAGCTCGGGCCATGGAGGGGAAGATGGCCTGGGCCGCCTCCCGTGGGTCCATCACCTCCCCTGGGGCTTTCTGCTGCTCTTCGGCCTGGAGACGCTGGATGTGGATGAAGGCCTCCTCCACCGCAACCACCAGCCTGGAGATAGGGGGGCAACGAGACGGTCACCAGGATGGGGCCTGCTGCAAGGCTGGACGACATTCAGGGGCTGGAGGGCCTCCTACCCACCTCTGTGTCCCAGCCTGCTGCCAGCTAGCTCACCCGAGGGTCCCCTCCATTATGGCCCCTCCAGATGGCTGAGAGGGGAGGAAGGGAGGAAGGAAGGGGGGCGGCAGGGGTGAGGGGGAAGGAGCCCTGGGACTAGGAGATTGACCTCTGTTCTCAATTCTGCCACTACAGGGTTTGGGGACTCACTTCAATCCTTCCATCTCTACAGTGAAGGATTAGATGAAAACACCTCTAAGATTCCTCAAAATCTGGCCATAAAAGGCTCTGCACACACTGAGAGGTGGCTGGTGACACAGAAGAAGCCTTGCAAAGCAGCACAGCCGTAGCCCCCTCAATTAAGCCACCCAAACAGCAGCCCCTGGGAAAAAGGAAGGAAAAGGCCCAGGATACAGGACGGAAACCAACCTGGTCCGCTTCAGTTAACACGATCAGAACCTGAGAGCCAGCAAGGGACTAGGGGAGGACTGGGGGCGGGGAGCATCAAAGTGTGGGGTGTGGGCCAACAGCTTCAGCATCAGCTGGGAATTTGGAAGACATGCATACTCTGAGGCCCAACTCCAGCCCCACTGAAGAGGGAGTAAGTCATTTTTGCAGGTGGGGCCCAGAACCTCAGATCTGTGCTTTAATAAGCCTTCCTGGTCCCGCTGGCGCATGAGAAACAATGGAGCAGGATACAATCCTAAGGTTGAGCGGCTCACGTTTACACACTCAGATTTCATTCTTGTGGTAAAAAAATTAAAATTCCCCTATGACAGGGTGTTAGTGTCGGGGGCGGGTGCGCGGGCAACAGACCTCGCTCTCCGCTTCTTCACCCGCCGCTCGTGCTCCGCCTCTTCATAATACAACTCATTGTGGCTTGAGTCTCTGCGTCGAGCAGCTGCTGCAATCATGGCCCGGGACTGACCAGTGGCATTGTTACTGGGGCCTTTGGGGAAGGACAGTGGAGGAAGAACAGCTTTAATGCCATGGGGCTGCAAAACAGAGTAGGAAATGAGTACCACGGTCTGTCGATACCGTCCACCCAACCCCTGAGAGGCACATCCACCCATCTCAAAGGAAACTTCCAGAAGGGCGAACAGCACTCCTGCCTCACATTTGCTATGCTCATGAGAGGAAGGAAATCTCCCCCAAACCCATGTCATCTGTGGAAATGGAAAAAGAACTCAGAAGGAGAGGAAGAATGCCGGGCCATGAAAATGTTGGCCAAAAATAACACACAAGAGAATGCTGAAGATGTTACTCACCATCTGTTACAAAAAGTTTCAGTTTGGCCATAAGGTAGCTGGAGCATCACATTTCAGCAACAAGACAATGAGCGAGAATGAGAGGGAAGGGGAGAACAAGGACAGAGAAAAAAGAAAGTCAAAGGACATGGAGACACTGGTTACGCACAGGACGAAAAGCCATGCTGGACTGTCAACGGTAGTCACAATGTTTCATTAAAAAATAAAATACTTGAGGACTCACAATATGGCCCATTTGTGAATACAGACTTAGGACTCCCCACCCTGTTCCCCTGACCACAGATCGCCTTAACTTTGAGAAGGACAAGGCAGATCCCATGCTTTCTTCTGTATCAACTACTTGGTTAATGATGTGGTTTCGCTGGTGGGAATTTTCAGTTTTCAGATCACAGGTGAAATTTACTAGTCCTCTGGGAATCCCAACTGAGCATCCATCTCATAAAGCCTCCCCCCACCCCCAGCCACCCCCGCCACAATGGGGAGGATATGGCCACTAAAAATTGACACCATCCATGAATCACTTGACTTGCTAACAATAGGATCCTCTTCTAGGGTCCACAAAGCCCTTGCCCTGACCCAAGGCACCCAGCAAGAAATGACACTGTGTCCTGTTTCTCGCACTTAACTATCTGATAGCCTGAAATGCAGCTCTGACGTCCTCAGCCTGGCCTCTGGCCTCCTGCCACCCACTCAACCCCAGCTCCTGGCCAAGATTGAGAAATCTAAGTATCTCACCAGATGCTGAACTACTGAGAGCTACAGGCTTCATGGATCTAGGGAGCTGAATCCTTGGGTAACTTATCCAAAATTTGAAAAGCAGCTTTCCATAGATGTTCCCACCAAGAGGCAGGAAACACACATCACTATTGTTTTCAATCAGAAAACCCTCAAATGAATGAACCTCCCACATGTGTAGACTGCAAATCAACATTCCTCTGAAAGTATGTTTGCTGAAAGAGAGAGAGAGAGAAAGAAAGTAAGAAAAGGAAAACAAAAGAAGAAAAAAGAAAAGAAAAGGAAAGAAAAATTGTTCTGCAATGAGAATGTATGATAGAGACAGACACTGAGGGGAAGAAGAACCAAACGGACCACAGAGTTTAAGCTTAAGAGTTGTCCGAACTGTGTGCCCCGCACCCACCAACCTCAGACACCATTTCAAGGCACGTACCATCTACATTGTAGACTTTCAGCCCGGCCATGTGCTTGGCTGCCCGGAATTTGGAGGCTGTTAGGAGATTGGGGTTATAGATGGTGAAATCTTTATAGTAATTTTCCAGAACCACCAATGCTGCTCGCTGGATACTGAGAAAAGAGGGCAAAATTAATGCAATGCTTTTTCATTGAAGAAGCAGGTTCTAAGTGACCAATAAATAAATAAATAAAATAAAATAAAATAAAATAAAAATCCTCTTTTGGAGTCAGATAGAACAGCAGAGTACCACGGGCAGCCACTCATAATGTCTCCAGGATGAGAACTTCAAGGTGAGACTGAGTTCAGTCATCAAGTGGCTTCTTGGCCTTCTCCCAGGATACGTCATGAGCCATACCCCATCTGGCTAATAGTTGAGAAAGGAATCAGGTTTAGGCCGCACAGAACTTTCCTATTTTCCAAGTTTACAAAAGAGGAAACTGAGGATCCCCAAATGGTCGAGAGAATTAGAGGCGGTGGCAAGGCTAATGCATAAAGAACAAAGTGTAGATTCAGATTCTCAGGTTCCAGGGCAGGGTCTCCCCATAGGCCTCATGACCCCTGCTGTAAGGAAGGCTGGGATTTCGTTTCTCCATGGATCAGAACTAACTACAAGCACACAGGGCAGAAAACACATGAAGGAAGCTGGCTGCAGACATTAATGAATCCTGATCCCTCCTCTGAGTTCTGTCCTCTCTGCCCCAGGCCAGCTGGAACTCGCTCTTTGAAAGGAAGCAAGACCCCCTTCCCAGTCCTCAGCTGAGACTTCGATCTTTCTTGTCCCTTGGACGCCAGGGGTGTACAGAGAGGACCCTCTGCTCTAATGTCCTGCAACCTCTCCTCTGTCACCTGTTTGGCCCCTCGGACAGCAGCAGAGAAGCAGAGAGGAGGTAACACCGACACACATCACTATTGTGTGGGAGGGCGGAAAGGGAAGGTGCCCCTACTCCCGACTGGTGGCTAAAGAACTTGCTCTTGGTCGTGGATGCATGCCACTCACCACTTGAAAGAGAGACCTGTACTCATGAGGCATGGGTTTTCATGTACCGTCTTGTCTGACTTCCACAATCATTCACAGTAAGAAGACCGAGATTCGAAAATCTCTGACCGGCACACGGCATGCATACCAAACCGAAGAGCTGGAACTCTAATCTGGAATCGCAAGGCTCTAGCCTGTGTTCTTCCCCTGCAATGTGTGGCTTCTGTGGGGCAGTGGACGTACCCACACCAGCCCCACAAATTTTCTTTGTATCTTGTCCTTGATATTCTCCCTCCCAGGCCTTGCTAGATGGGTGCGGTGACAAAGATTACTTACAACAGCCCGGGTGCCAGGACAGGGCTGCCTTCTGTGCCTGGATGACTGCCAGAACTCTCCACGTGGCTCAGGGATTCTCACATCACACTGAGACCATACAGGGTCTAAGCTAACAGCAGGACGCTCTGTCAACCCACCACTCAGCTCCCCTGGTTTAGCATGGAGTCCTGCAACAATCTAGAAGTCAATCAGCTAATCTCCTTGAGAGCAGAGTCACGGCAAAGCTTTCTCACTTACATCCCGACAGTCCCTCCATCCATGATCAGGGCTCAGATGCTTAGTATCAACCCTGATACGTACACTCATGAGGGGAGGTGGTGGGGGGGGGGGGGGGTGGGGGTGCTGGGGATCTGGCGAGACTCACCCTGTATAAGGGAAGTAGAAGAGTCCTGAGGGCAAACCCACATTTTGAAAGCCCTCATCATTTAGCGGCTCATTGTTGCGGCCACAGTGGAGCGCCCCCATCTGCCCAGCCCTGGGAGTGCAAAGATACGATGCAAGGAGCTGCTCCTTAGCCTGGCAGAGATCCTAAACCCAAGGGAGCTAACTGGAATGCACGTGCGCTGGGGTAGCAGAGAGAAGAGCTTCAGAACACCCAGACTCGGGAGGGTGCCAGAGCAGCCCCCCTGAGCAAAGAAGTGGTCCCTGAGTTGAGGTTTTGTGGCAAAGTCCCTTCTGTTCCCATGCAAGTCTGCCCTGTGGCTTTCAGCTTAGCACGGCCCCATCTCCTCCTTGACCTCTGACTCTGGTAATTTCCAGAGTGGGGCGAGCATTTCTTCTCCACCACCCCCTTCCCTCCAGAGACTCTCCAGGGCCTGGGGACACGTGCACACTCACAAAAACTTGCCCTCGTAGGCACCATCCCACCTCCTGCCCGTGCATCTCTGGAGGCTCTGGGCCTAGTGAGATAAGACGCCCCTCCTCACTGAAATGTCCCCGTTTATGCACAACAGACATGCTGGGGTGCACATATTTCCTCCCACATTCCCACATGGACATGAAAACCTCTCTCGGCTCCTGGATTCCAGCAGAGAATTATCGCCCTGATCAAAATTTGAAAAATTGAAAGGCCACTCAGAGGTTATTCTCAGGCCCATCTTCAAAGCAAACCCTCTTGTGGTTGCTGGGTTTGGCTCTTCTGTTCAGCCAGGCCACAAAGAGGAGCCCAGGGGAGCCTACTAGCCCAGCCAGGGCCTGCTAGGCGGCTGAGAGAAAGCTGGATGGGAGCCTGGTGGCTCTATTTCCCAACCTCTCCTCCCCAAACCACAGACAATGCACTGTGCTGCCCGGAGAAGGGGTTTCTGTCCATACCTGGCTCTGGCAGGCCTTCCCTTGTAAGGGTGCACACCCCACACCCTGCCCCCTTCGAGGACAGGGCTGCAGGCAGATGCTCTCCACACTGGGGCAAGTCTGAGGAACCCCTCAAAGCCCAGCCTTGCCAAAGCCCCAGTGGCACCGGGGAATGCTCCAGGATGGGGCAAGAGCTGCTGATGTTATGTGTGCAGGTCTCACAGCCTTCAAGAACCTTCGCTCGGGGGAACTGAATAAGGGTGAAAAGTCAGGCAGTGCTCCCTTCCTCCAGCACTGTCATCTCCACAGATGCATCAGAATTTTCCAGAAGCAGCCATGGACCTGGCCAGCCCCTTGGGCTGACAAGTGAACGCAGGAGCTGAGGGACTCTCCCGGGAAGTTTAGTAATGCATCTAAGAGAGCTGCACACCCTAACCTATGGGAAACTGCACAACACCCAACAGATCTAGCAACATCAAGGTATGAGAAGCTTCATGCAACAGAAAACAATGCATAACTGAAGTACCCAACTTAAAATATATATATATATATATGATTGTGAAATTTGGATTAAAATACAATATGCCTTTTTTCATGTTTTTAAAGAGAGGAAGCTATACATGAAAAAGCCTTGCTGGTGACTCAGGATGAATGTTCACACTTTAATCATGAGCTGTGCGACACAGGCAGCCCAGCAAAGATGTCAGCCCCCACAGGAGACAGAGGCCACCTGTTCCCACACCCCATGATGCAGGGCAGTATGAGCACTCAGCTGTTTCTTCACATCCTTTCCATATTCCCTGACTATGGCGATCAGAGTCCTTCCCAGAGGCCGTCAATCTACCTGCCTCTGGCCATCATCTTTCCATTCTCATATACCCTCAGCTTGGGTATAAACAGGGAAAAGGGCTTTGAGAGACCCAAGTGAGGAACTCTGCTCCAGCTAAGTGATCCCCGCTGTGGCATGGGAGTCTGTGAACTGTGTCAGTCCAAGGCCGAAGGTCTTTTTCATTTCTGTTCTGGATCCTGATTCATGCTGTGAATTGACTGAGTTTGTCAGATACCTGACTGCAGGTTCAAAGGAACTTGCTACTAATGTATCATTTGGCTCTTCAGTAAAAGAGCAATTCAGCACCCACTGAAGGGACAGTCTGCCAGGCACCCAGCATTGGCCTCAGCCATGGCTCACAATGCCAGGATGCAGGAGCACCCTTCTTCTCGGCCAATGTCAAGGTTCAGTATCTTCCTGCCTCTGTTCTTCGCCACCTTCCAAATGCGGTGTCTTCCAAGGCCAAAGCAGGCCCGATTTCTTTGGGGAAGCCTTTTCTAACTCTCTGGCCCCCTAAATGCACAGCACCAACAGCCCCCACACAGGACTTGAGAGGTCTTCAAGCATGTTATTCTCTCTCTAAGGCAAGGCCCTGTGCACAAGGGACACTTCCTACAACTTCCCCCAAGTATACTCCCTGGCTCAACTTGTTCATGTAGGAAACCCTAGAATTCCAACATGTGTAGGATTAGTCCTAAGCATGCCTTTCCTAAAAACCATGAGGTTTCCAAGGCAAAAGGGGCCTCAGGGATGGGGAAAAGCAAATCCTTTAACTAGTCCTAGTCTCCAGACCAGATCATCTCTGGGGAAGGAGGGAGGCAAGAAAAAGCAAGTTGGTGAGAAACCTGCCACCTCTCTTATCACCATCCGATTTCGAGAAACAGTAATCTGACTAAACCATCCTTATACAGAAACCCCATATAATAGGCAGGTGGAGCCTGATGTACAGATTACAGACGTGGCCCCACCAAAACCCCACGGCAAGGAGCACTCTCCCAAGACAGAGAATGCTGAGCTCAATTAATACCGTGTTCCAGCCCACCCACCCATCTCCCTATCCCGGGACATACCCCTTCCCAGACCACAAACAGCTGCGGAAGCCAGTATGGTGATACGCGGGGCTGTGACAGGACTTTGTGCAGAAAGACGTGCACATGTAAGACAACCGCGTGAGGCAATATCTAGTGTCAGAAGAAGCTAATGTTACCGCCCGTGTGAAAGCAAGCCCCTCAACTCTGCCCGGCCTGGGCTGATCCCAACTTGAACTTGTGCACAAGACAGGCTGGCCATAGATCAGCACAGAGTTGTGGCAGTTCAACAACCACATTTCAGTGTGAGACTCATCGCCGACCACACTGCCCGAGTGGCCTAGTCTCTTTTTAGGACAAAAATGGTGGAATGAGAAGGGTTGTGGCCTTTTGTGTCTTATCAACCAGGAAAACATTTCCAGTGTTGTTGACAACGGTCACACGGCCACCATGGCAACGGAGACGAGGGGCTCTTGCTCACGCTGCAGCGTAGAGAAGCACCTCCAAACGGAGTTCGCATTTGAGTTCATAAAAACCTGAAAGACATGTTTTTGAAAGAGGAATTCTGAAAACCAAAGCCAAAACCGAAAGAGTATCCCCTGTGTCCACGCTTCCTGCAGTCCCGTGCATGTCTGTTGTGGGAGGAAGTATGCACAGAGCGAATGGCACCAGACAGCTTTGCCTGACAGAATTGCCCCAGACAGCATGACTCTTGCCTCTACCATTTATTCTTTGAACTTGAATACATTATAATTCTGTTCTCCAAACCTCTGATTCTATGTCTGTAGGATGGGAAGAACAATACCGAAAGCCCTGCTATAAAACTAAGCTGGCTCCAAGATGCTCAACTCTATAAAATGTATCACTGAAAGGTCAATGAAATGACTGGGGCTGGTGTGGGTAGCGGGTCAGAAGTTCCAGAGATAGACAGCAACAGCCAAATACGCCAGGCGCTGGCCAGAGCCTGGTGTCAGCTGGGGCAGTGAACTCCCGAGCCAAAATATCAACCGGGGCAAATCTAAATTCTATGACTTTCCGAGGCTTCAAGGTCAGTTGGCATTGAGGTTGGGAAAAGTCCCGGAGACTTGGGAGTCCACTTCTACTTTCTTGCTCCCAAGGAGGGAATGTTTTAAAGGTGTGTGTTAAAGATTAAATGAGATAGGGTATTCCCAAGCACCTGGCCCAAAGCAAATGGCTCCTGTATGGAAGCATGACGAGCATACACCTCCAGGTATGCTGGGGAGGCCCTCTGTCCCCAAGTGTTCCTGCTCTATCCCCTCAACTCAGCGCCCACCGTGAGGGCACTGCCACGGGAAATGAGCCAGGGCAGATGCCCTCTGCACTGCTTTGTTAGTGAATCAACCCTACGCTCTCTGTTTCTATGCAGTGCTTCCTGACCACTCTCAGCAGGCTTGGTATAAACAGGCCAGCCTCAGACTCAGAAGGCCAAGATCCCAGATCCGCTCCTGCTCCCGTATAGCCCCGAAGAAGTCATTGCCCGCTCTGGGCCTGTTTCTTGGTCCGTGATGGATGGAGGGCACTGACTGCTGTGTGTGGATGTCGGGGAGAGCCAACAGAATCATGCCAGGGAACGTGTTTATAAACTACAGGGCATCAGGCAACTACAAACGGTCATTTGGCAGCAAGAGAAGAGGCTGCTGGCGGCTAGATTATTCCTACAGTCTCTGGGCATAAAAGCATGACCTCAGCTCCACTTACACGGAATCACAAACTTTTACTCTTCAGAGAACGAAGAGAACCTTAGTTCTCACCCAGGAGGAGACACAAGAAGCAAAGAAATCAGGGTCCAGATAGGCCAAACTCCCAATCCATGTACTGACTCCCTTGACAACAGCCCAGACAGCCGCCAGCCTCTCGTGAAAAAAAAAAAAAAAAATTCACTCTTGCTTGGCCTTGGGATGACCCTTCTCAAAGTTCTAGCCAGTGGTCCACCCACAGCTTCCTTCTGGACCCCAAGCCCCCTTTCTTGTGAAGGCTCACCAAATACTTGAGGGAAACAATTGTGGCCATTTACCTCCCCCCTTTAACTCTCTTACTGTGCACAGAAGAACACGGAGGCCTATAAAAGCATGTGGACATGTGTGCACAAAATACACGCCTGCACACACATGCATACGCACACGCACACATAAGGAGTTATTTCATCCACCTTTCCCTGGATTTGGTTGTAGCCTCCACAATTAACACACGCTATTAAGGGACGCCTGGGTGGCTCAGTTGGTTAAGCAGCCAACTCTTGATTTTGGCTCCGGTCACGATCTCAGGGTCCTGAGATCGAGCCCCGTGCTGGGACCTGAGCTCAGTGCAAGAGTCTGTTTGTCCCTCTCCCTCTGCTCCTCTCCCTACTCTCTCTCTCTCTCACAAATAAATAAATAAAATCTCGAAAAAAATACATGCTATTAAAACCAAAACATTCATGGTTCAGAGCTCAGGCAGTCTGAGACCCTCATACTTCACAGCCTTTACTGTCTCCCAGGGCAGCGAGAAAGGCGCTCTCTCTCTGTGACAGGGCCGGATGGGGAAGCCTCATTCTGGCTTTAGCCAGGTCTTTTCTAATATTCATTTGCCCTCTTTGGCTCTGCCAACCAAAAACAGCTTTCTTTATGCGTGAAAAACATGGAAGCATCTCTTACATGTCAACACCCCACATAAATGCCAGCTACCATGAAGCTGATCACCTCAGTGTGTGCTGACAGGAAAGTACTGAAGAGACAGAGCTCTAGTCACAGTAAAATCTGCAAAGGCCTGCTTTCAGGGCAAGTACTCATTACCTTGCAAGGCACCGAAGCATGCTGACACCCAAAAATCTTAACCACCAGTCTCTCCAACACCATTCACAGGCCAGTATGAATTAAGAGCTCCAGCTAAATCCCAAGGACCTGGATATAAATGTGAAGAGAACCTTGAGAGGCGTTAAGGTCCCGTTGGTGTGATGATCCCCCACCCCCACTGGGTTGGGACAGAACATGTGACCGGGATGGGGGCTTCAGGGGGAAGATCTGCTGAGGAGGTGAAGCTGAGTTTTCCAGTTAAGTCTTAAATGATGAATGATGGCCACACCGTGTGGACATGGACTGTAAAGCCACTTCCAGGCAGAGGAAGCAATGCGGGCAGAAGCAGGCTGGTGTAAAACCATCCTCCTCAATACCTTCAGTAAGAGTGACAGGGCTGCACTGTTGAGTCACAGAGCAGCTGTGAGAACCTGCTATAGTGGGATGAAGAGCATGTCCCCCAAATCCACGTGCATACCCACAACCGCAGAAAAGGATCTTCACAGACTTGAGTGCGCTAAGCAAAGGTCATGCTGGTGTCTACTAAGAAAAGGAGACACAGGCAAGAACACCATGTGGCGACAGAGCACAGATCACAGTAATGAGGCCGCAAAACCAAGGAGAGCCGAGGATGGCCGGCCACCATCAGAAGCTAGAAGGACAAGGCAGGGTTCTTCCCGACACACTCCAGAGGGCACATGGTCCTGCCACTATCGAGATTATAGACTCCTAGCTTCCAAAACTGAGAGTGAACACTGGTTTTGTTTTTACTTGTTTTAAACATTTATTTGAGAGAGAGAGAGAGAGAGAGCAATTGAGAGAATGAGTCGGAGAAGGAGCAGAAAGAGAGGCATGCCCCCCGCTGAGCAGGGAGCCTGACACGGGGGGCTTGATTCTGGGACTCTGGGATCATGACCCAAGCCGAAAACAGATGTCACCCAGGTGCCTGAGAGACCACTGTTTTAAGCCACCTAGTGTGGTATCCTCTGCTACAGCAGCTTTAGGAAATGAACACACGTGTATTTAGGGCCAGAAGGACGGAGGCAGGTCAAGGGGAAGGAGGCTGAGAGGCTGGCAAAGGAGAGAGGGGAGAGAGGGCGGGACAGACACAGCGTGTGGGCGGGAGACAGGGTGAGCGGGCCGTGAAGACCCAAAGGATGGCAACAGTAAAGGTTGCCGGTGCCAAGGCTTCCTCCTCTCCTACTCTCCAAGGTGTGCCTGCTCCTCGGACTGCATTTTAGGCCCGAAGCCAGGGTCTTCGAGAAAACTCTAGAAGTTTCAGCATTTTACGAAAACTCCCAATGCAGGCAAGCCAGCTGATGGACCCAGTTTTATCTGACTGACCTCTCCCTGGAAGAGACAGCAAGACTGCCACATGGATGTGTGAGCTTCACTGGCCCCTGGACGGAGAGATCAAGTGACTTCAGGGTGACCAGGAGTTGGGACAATTTGCAGCAATGTTCATGTGAGTCTCAGAGATGCGAGTATAATTCACCCCCAAACGCCACTGCCGCCTCTGCTGGGAGGCCAGCCCACACGTTTTGCATCTCCGGGACCTCCTACCTTTTAATTAAAATGTTTCTCTTGCAACTGCCTTTGGGGATGTGGATTCCACGAGTCCCACACAGATAACAGGCAATGAGCACCTTGGAACTTGAGGTCAGGGAGGGGCAAAAATGAAGCATGGCTTGTGTCTACTGACAGAGCTGGATTAGATGGCACAAAGACCTGGGAGGCTAGATTTTTGGGGACTCTGTCACAATAGGCCAAGAGGGACATAGACCGGTGCTTGAAATCTGGGGACATGAGGCAGACTGACAGAAGACACAGAGATGGGGCCCTGTCCTGCCAGGATGGCCTGTGGAGGCCCTTCTCTAGGCTGCATGGATTCCCAGGGGGGCCCCGGCCTGCAGGCTCCCCAGCTCCGTGGAGTGGTCACTGCAGTGCAACCTAGTTCTCTGAACCCATATTCATAGGCTGCCAAGTGGCCCTGGCCTGGGCACTGAATACGGGGCTGCAGACAAGCCCTGCATGGCTTCCCCACCAGGAGAGAGACCAGAAGCTGGGAATTTCAGCTCTGACAGCTCAGAGGAGGTAGAGTCAACAGGAGTTGGTCACCGTGGAATGGGCTCGAAAGCACCATCGGGGGAGCTCTAGAGCACCTCCCTCTGCACTTTATTGTCCCTGATGAAGGACAATACTGGAAAATGCCCTCTAAGGTCAGTCAGACCACACTGAGAACATGTCCAGAGGAGACCCACTCTGTCTTGCCCGGGGAGTCCGTGAGGCTGAGAAGGAGTAATGGCTACAAGCACCGGCCTGGTGGTTTCAGGGACTAAACAACAGAAAGCTGTCCCACATGTCATACTTTCTGCCTGAAATGCCTCCATCCATCGGGCAGTTCTGCGTGTGGTGTCCACCCCGAGGCAGCCTCCTTCGAGCAGCTGATCCCATCATGGCCGACTGTCCACCTGACGGCCTTTGCCACAGCAGAGATGCGGCCAGACGTGAGAAATGCTCCCTGTGAGTGACAGGTTTGGCTATTGCCACGGTCCACCTGGAGAGCCCACAGCCACGCGGCCAGGGCCCAGACCCCACTGCGCAGCCACCTCCCTGCACCATCCAGTTCGGCTGCACCTGCCCCGCCTGGGATGGAAATGCAACTTTCTCGATGGTTCCAGTGACTGTGCTGAATCACGCCAGATAAACATCAAAGACAAGTGGCTGCTGAGGGCTCTCGGAGACCGAGATTGAGACAGGAACTAAGGTTCCTCCAGACCCACCCCGGATGCTGGCCTGGCATTCTCTCATCTGGCCTCACATTTCTCACCGGCAGGACTTCTGGTTTTGGGGAGAACCACAGAAGCACGGCATGAAGAGTCTGGAGTCTGAGGGCAGCCAGCCTGGGCAACTGGACCCCTCTTGGCAGGGACTGAGCCAGAATGGGCATAGAGCAGAGCAGGACAGGGACAGCAGACCCCTGTCCATTGGCATTCTTGAGGATTAGCAGAGCTAGTCACACACTACATCAGATCACACCCATCAGTCCTCGGGGAGACACACAGGATGCTAGGCCCTGTCTGTAGTGGGAGTCCTGCGGGAAAAGCAACAGCACACTCTCCAGGGTATGGGATCCATGGCCCAGCCACCTGTGGCCCCGGCTCTCTGGCCGTCAGTGGCTGAGCTCTTCGAGGGGTGGCTCCTCTGGGCCTTGGAGCGAGCCTTCTGGGCAGACAGCATTCGAGGGAAGCCTTCCCAGCTGCAGCGGCTGCCAAGAGGCAGCTGTGCAAACACACAGGGCTGCAGTGTCCAGCACCTTCTGCTCTCATTACAGCCACTTTGAACAGGCACCTTGTGGCCAAACCACAAACGGCAGCTCTGTGCCCGCCCTCAAGGTTCTCCCACAGCAAAGCTGATCTGAGCAGAAACCTTTCCACTCTACCCTCTTCTGCTCTTTTTTTTTTTTTTTTTTTAGCCCTTGCGTTTCGAGGGGGTAGGAGTGAAGACCGTCATACATCTTTACTGAAAAGCAGTTAAACAAAACAGGTGTTTCTAAAAGTGAAATTGTGTATGAGACCATGATCGTAAGTGACATGAACCCAAACCTCTGGCAGTCATTTAAAAACACCACCCCACTTCACAGGACCCGATGGCGCTGGGTCCTCCCCAAACTGTGGCTGCTGGTCTTGAACATGGGAGGGAGGGCCCACAGCCCAGCGCGACAGTCCGATCTCACTGGTCATCACTGACTTGGGTGGGTATCACTTGACCCAGAATCACAGACATAAGATTTCAAGGGGAGCTGGACTTACCCTGGAATTACTGGATTAACCTTAATCTCCCCTGGAGATGCTCCCTTTCTCACTTCTAACCAGAAAACTGAAGTACATTCTAGAGAAGAGGGGCTCCCACTCAAGCTGGGAGGACGCAGGCGTGAGCCAGAGAAGGATAATATGAGCTCCGTTTCATCAGGGTTGAACTGTGCCCACTGATCCCACGGTTTCCTGGGGATTTGGGGTCAAGGGTCACCCGTGTATACTGCCCCTGTCTTAGCTTGGGCTGCCATCACAAAATACCACAAACTGAGTGGCTGAAACAACAGAAACTTATTTTCTTCCAGTTCTGAAGCCTAGAAGTCTAAGATTAAGGTTTCGCTGATTCCATTTCTGGGGAGAGCCCTGCGGCTGGCTTGCAGATGACGACCTTCTTGTGATATCCACACGTGGCCTTTCCTTGGTTCATGGGCAGAGGGAGAGAGGGAGAGAGTAGAGTTTACACATACTCTCTCCCTCTGTCTCATAAGGACACATATTTTAGCAGATCTATGACCTCACTGAACCGTACATAATTACTTCCTCAGATACCCCATCTCCAAACACATGGGGTTTAGAGCTTCAACCTATAGATTTTGGATGGTCACAATTCAGTCTGTAATATTTCATCCCTGACCCCTAAAATTCATGTCCTTCTCCTGTGCAAAATAAACCAATTCCATCCTAATAGCCCCGACAGGTCCTGACTCATTCAGGCACCAGCCCAAAGTGCAAGGTCTCACCTAAGTGCCAAGACTCATAGTAAAACCCATACCGAGGTAAGGTCCCTCTCCAGCTGTGAACCTGTGTTACCAGATAACTTATGTGCTTCCAATATAGTCACGAGACAGGCATAGGAGGATAGGCATTCCCATTCCAAAAGGGAGAACCTGGAAGGAAAGGGGTGATGGGTCCCAAATAAGCCCAAAACCTAGCAGGGCCAATCCCATTAGATCTTAAGATCTTGATGTTCAGGATAATCCTCTTTGATTCAATGCTGTGTCCTCGGGGCTCTGGGGGTGGCCCTGTCCAGGCAGTCTCAGCAATGGCCACCCGGCCCACCATGGTGGGGGGCCCATCCTATGAAGCCAGTGAGGAAGCACCCTGACCCCTGGGCCTGCGGTGGGAGGGGTGCCCTAATGATCTCTGGATCACCTTTGGGGTCCTTCTTCGCTTTCCTTGAAGGATACTGCATGTTCGCAGCCTTCCTTCCATCAACCCCCCCTCCCCCGCCCCCCCCACCCCCAACCCACTCTTCTGTTTCCTTTAGTCTCAGGTGCTAGTGGTGCTGCACTGGTACGAACCCACCTTCCCATCTTTATTCTTGGCTTCTGCTGGAATAGCAGGTTAAATCCTGATTGAATCAAAGAGTTGGCGCCTGGCTGGCTCAGGCGGTGGAGTGTGGGACTCTTGATCTCCAGGTCATGAGTTCACAAGAGCCCCACGATGGGTGTGGAGATTACTTAAACAAACAAACAAACAAACTTAACAAATAGTCAAACAGCTGTGTGACCACACCCTTGGTGTCCTCTTCAGTATACACTTAATCATTGTTTATACTATGGATAGGCTGAGAATTTTCCAAATCTTCAAGCATGGATTCCTGTTTGCAGAATTCCATCTGCAACCCAGCTTTCTCCTCTCACATTTTATATGAGCAGTGATGGAGGACCCGCGCTGCCGTCTTTTATTGGGTGCATCTTCAACACTTGGCTTAGAAATTCCTCAGCTATGGGGCGCCTGGGTGGCTCAGTTGGTTAAGCATCCAGCTCTTGATTTCAGCTCAGGTCATAATCTCAGGGTTGTGGGACTGAGCCCTGTGATGGGCTCATGCCAGATGTAGGGCCCGTTTAAGATGCTCTCTCCCTCTACCTCCTCTCCAGACCTGCCCACATGCGCGTGCTCCCTCTCTCTAAAAAAATAAACATAAATACCTCAGCCAGATATCCAATTCCATCCCTCACTCACAAATTTTACCTGCCACAGAACACTAGAACACCAATACAGCTCAGCCAAGTTCCTTGCCACTTATAAAAACAATGGTCTTTCCGCCATTATCCAATAACATGTTTCTCATTTCCACCTATGAGTTGCAGGGGTGGGGTGGGGGAACCACAACAGTGTCTTTCAACACAGCAATGCTATGAGCGTGCATGATCATAAACTTGCAATGTTTAAAAGCAATCCAAGAATCATTTCTTTTTCTTTTTTTTTTTTTTTGTAAAGATTTTGTTTATTTGATAGAGATCACAAATAGGCAGAGAGGCAGGCTGGGGCGGGGTGAGGGGTGGTGGGTGGGTGGGTGGGGAAGCAGGCTCCCTGCTGAGCAGAGAGCCCCATGCAGGGCTCAATCCCAGGGTCCTAAGATCATGACCTGAGCTGAAGGCAGAGGCTTAACCCACTGAGCCACCCAGGCGCCCCTACTGCTGTGTGGTTTTAAGGTCCTGGTGTTTGCTAACTGAACAAAGGAAGCAACAGGCTAAGAAATGGCTGCAGGATGCAAGCCAGACATCTCTAACCCTCTGCGTTCTCCCCTTTCCAACCCTGAAGCTAGGAGTTAAACAGAATCATGTATTTAACAAAAGAGCTAGGGTCCAGCCTGGCCCAAGATACACAACACAAACATGCTTCTGAGCTCATTCGAGTGTTCCGAAAGCAGTACTGTGAGCATGAACACAACTATCCCAAGGCACAGGGGAGGGGTGCGACCCCGAGGAAGCATACAGTCCCCAAACCCACAGCTGGGGCTCTCCTCTTCACAGGGCCGCCGCCCCCTACCACCTGTCCCACCCTGAAGGGCAGGAGCGGTAAATGACATGGAACAACTGAAAAGCCCTCTGTCATCTCCCAGGCACCGGGCAGAGAGGTTAGAAGTATCTTAATCTATTTACAGTATCTCACCTTACAATAACCTTCCATTTTTCTGAAAGTTTTTAAATAAGCCCATAACTCCATTCGTGCCAACAAGCAGGGACTCTGTACCTTTTATGAGAGCTAACAAGAAGCATCTTTCCTTTAAGAAACTGAAGAACAGGCATTCTTTAGACAACCCTCAAAAATAGCTCAGTCGATTCCATCAAATCATCTTTGAGAACACCCCCACAAAAGCACTCACCACTGCTCTGCACCTAAGGGAAAGCTTTCCAGAAAGGGAAGGGGAACGGCTTGCCAGTCAGCTGAGGACGACTTGCTATTCTGATCCCCGGACTCGCTCTCTGTCTCTTCTGATTCCCCCATCCCTCCTGTCTGTTTCCACGCTCTGCAAAAGGGTTCTGAAGTTATATTTCTGGCCCCGTGACTCTTACAGCAGCCACCGCTGGGTTCAGACCAGATTTAGCCCAAGCAGCGGCAGGCGGCTGAGCCCACACAGTGCCAGCAGGGACAGATGCCAAGCCCGCTCCAGCTCACACACGCGGAGGGCTCGATTTGAGAGCAAAGGCACCTCTCTGTCCCTGGCCAGCTCTCCACCCCATCAACACGGTCTCCCTCCATGCGAGGGACCAAAGGGGCCTCCTTGAGGGCAGGGAAAGGAGGAGAACAACAGGTCCTGGAGAGAAGCCAGGAACCTTGACATGTGCCCCCCACCCCCACCCAGGGCTGCCGGAAAAGTGGCACCCGCTGGTCTCCCCAGGGGCTGGGGTTGGTGGCTCCAGTGTTAGCAAGTTAGGGCTGAGCAGTTGTTGGTCATGGCGAGGACAGGCATGAAGGGTGTGCAGCAGGCCTGTGGGTCACACGGTGTTGCTGGCCCTGCCCTCCCACCCAGGTGCCCCCCCCCCCCCCCCCCCGGCCCCGACCCCCAGCAGCGGAGCCGTGGTGAGGCTCCAGGGCTGCTGCCAAGTTTCTCAACGCAGCGTACTGCCCCTGGGCTGTTTTGTTTATCCCCTCCCCACCCCTGCTCCTATCCAGTCTTGGAGGGAGGGGCCAAGTGGGAGCTGTTGGGGGGGGCAGGAAGTCACTGGAATGACCCAAGGGGAGACAACTCCCTTCCCTTTTCCACCCCACAGATGGGGTTTGCACCGATGAGGGCGGAAGCCAGTGTCTTGGCCACTTATATGAAGCATCCCAAATATCACTCGTCTCTACTATAACCAGAGCTAGATTTCTCTCCACCCCCTTCAGCTTGAGCAAAACCTGTCCTGTCCTGGGACAGACTGCTTCCTGCTGCCACTGCCTCCTCCTCCCATGTGCCCACCTCTGGTACCTGGGCCTGTGTCAGAAACTGTCCAAACACAGCGGGGCACTGGTCTCTCAACAAGGGACAGTAAACCCCATGAGTTCCAGACAGAGCTGTGAAGGCAGGCAGCATTGTGTCTCAGGTACCCCTAATGCTGGGCTCTGCATGTGGCAGATTTTTTTGGGTAAGATTTTATT
Organism: Mustela putorius furo; assembly: GCF_011764305.1. Taxonomy (NCBI): domain Eukaryota; kingdom Metazoa; phylum Chordata; class Mammalia; order Carnivora; family Mustelidae; genus Mustela; species Mustela putorius. Next base: position 6,101,065 of record NW_025421424.1, read on the forward strand.
TATTTGGAGAGAGAGAGCACGCGTGCACAAGCAGGGGGAGCAGCCAGCTGAAGGAGAAACAGGATTCCCATTGAGCAGGGAACCTGATGTGGGACTTGATCCCAGGACTCTGGGGCCATGACCTGAGCCAAAGGCAGATGCTTATCAACTGAGTCACCCAGATGTCCCTGTGGCTGGTTTTTTTTCTTTTTAAAGATTTTATTTATTTATTTGTCAGAGAGAGAGAGAGAGAGAGAGAGCGCGAGCACAGGCAGACAGAGTGGCAGAGGAAGAAGCAGACTCCTTGCAGAGCAAGGACCCCAATGCGGGACTTGATCCCAGGACGCTGGGATCATGACCTGAGCTGAAGGCAGCCGCTTAACCAACTGAGCCACCCAGGCGTCCCACCTGTGGCTGATTTTTAACACAAGTCTGCTGGTCATTCTCCACCAAAAACGGGGTGGGGGGTAGAGGCGGTTGGAAGAAAGCAGAGATGAATAAGCAGCAGGGACTTCCTCACCCTCAGAGCCCCACAGGCATCTGCAAAGGACTCAGAGACATACGATTCTGCTGCGTGGGGCATGTGACTCAGACACTGATTCCCTCTCCAAGGACCGGTCAGGACAGCAGCCGCTTCCAGGGCTAAACCACCCAGTCCTCGGGGGATACAAGCTAAGCCAGAGGAATGAAAGAGGGTGCATGCCAACACCAAGATGGTTTGGCAGTGTGACCCAACTCCAAACCAGGGCCGGGCCACCTTCCTGTGTCCAGGCCAAAAATATGACAAAGCCCATTGTTCTGATACTCAGTAGGATGCCCTTGACGGTCTTGGCCGCTCTGCCAGGTACGCAATCACAGGCCGTAATGGCCATAATTAACTAAATGCTCACCGTGGGTCAGGAAGGTTACACACATCGGCGTGTGTCACTGGAGGAGGCAGGAAAGCCCAGCAAGATGGCAAAGCCAGTCATCCTAGGTAACCCACTCACCGGTAACCATGTGAGTGCCAGCTGTATGCCATCTCCAGTCCAGGCCCTGAGGATGCAGTGAGAGGGAGACCCAGCTCCTGACCTCAGACCCCACCTCAATTTGTGGCAGGAAAGAGACAGAAAATTGATCCAATAAATAAAAAGAGAGACCACCTAGAGAAAGCCCTGCCCATGTGCACCAGGAATCCTAAACAATAATAATCCTGATCATAAGATGTGTGCTTATAATAACAAATAAAATAAAATGGAAATAACATTAATGGCGAAACAAACAGAACAACGCTTTAGAGAAACACAAAGTGAGAAATGCCATTATGGGGTCATTAACTGAAGCCCAGTTTCATGACAACTGGGTAAATCCTAAACGAGGCCTGCCACGTTATTTTCTAAAAATTGTTTAAATCCCCTAATCCTCCATTTCCTCACCTGTAATGTTGGGATGAGTAACACCTAAAGCAAAGGGTTCTATGAAGACTAAACCTGACAGTCTATACAAAGTGCTTACCTTAATATAAATAAAAATAAATAAAATACGATTATCCCTTTTTTAGTTAACCACAAAATACATGACATGCATAGATTTAAAGTATGACATCTCAATATACTTCTAACTTTATCGTGTGTATCCATTTCCAAAACACTCCGTGCTCACAAGTTTGAGGTCTCTCACCTGCATTTGATTCTTTACTGGGGGTCCCTAGGGTGACCATATAGTTTACTGCCTAAACCGAGGCACCTCTAAGAGTTTGGGGGGGGGCGGGGAGGAGGAACAATCCCAGCAGGACAAGATGTAAACCAGATGTAGTATTTTGAGCAAACTGGAGGGGCTGGTTACTCTGTCCACTGTTCACAGGCCAATTTCAGGGGCAAGGCCAGCAGCCATCACAATGCGCCCCTTCTCCATCACTTTTGGGAGCTGCCAAGTTTGAGAGCTGGCCCAGTAAGACTGCAACCGTGGATGAAGCCAGCAACGGTGTCACCCCACCTGGCAGTCAGGAGTGTCAACGGACATGGACAACCCCCCCCCCACTTTCCCCAGTTCCTCCCAAAACCCAAAGAAGGGTCTCAGACCCTGGTCCCGGCCCCCAGCACCCATCCTCACCCTTCTCGTGCTATCTGCCAGCACGACGGCAGTCAGCAGTCCTTTCTGCTCCTCGATCGGGCCCCTTACCTCAGGTGTCCCAGGCTGTAGAAACGGGACTCGCCGTCGGTGGAGCGGACCACCTGCAGCGTGAACATGGGCTGCAGCTGCCGGAGCTCCAGCAGGACGATGGCCAGGTAATGGATGAAGAGGAGGGCGTCCACCAGGGACACGGCGTACTGCACAATGCCCTGGTAGTTCCGGTCCCGCGAGTCCAGGATGCGGACCCCGTAGAACAGCCAATAGGAAACCACAAACAGGAAGATGAGGACCAAGAGGAGGGCGCGGAGCACAAACACCCGTGGCACATCGGCCCTCTGCTTGCGGAAGAAGAGCGCCCAGGTCCCGATGAGCAGGATAAGGAGCTTGAATGCCACGGAGATGAAGAGTCCCTCGCAGATGGTGCCACAAGGCTCCAGCTCGTCCCTCCACAGGATGGGGGGTAACAGGATGAAGGCGATGGGAGTGAGGAACACTAGAAGTCCCAGGACGGCGGTCACGGTGAGGCCCAGGTAGCGCCTGCAGTCCAGCCCCACGCTGTCCTCCATGTCCTTGCTGATCCTGGCAATGTCCTCCTGCGATATGCTGTGCTCTGAGGTGCCTGTGATGGCCGTCGTCGTCTCCCCCCAGTTGTCATCCTGATGGGGAGAGGACAGGGAGTGTGAAGAGCCACAGGCAGAGGTCACCGGGAAAAGCCACGAAGCCAGCACTCGGACACACGGAGGGCCCGCCTCCCCGAGCCAGCCCACACCCACGGGCAACCCCAGAACATGGAGGCTGAACCCTTCAAATTCAGGAACTGTGAAGCTTGATGGCTTTCGTTGAAGTTTTTCAAGCTGTATGCTATATTTACCCTTTCACACAGAGAAGACACAGTCAAACCTTCTGATGGGTGTGTTGGGAGCTTCAATACTCTAACCTTGATTATCCTGAGTCAGTCACCTCAGGTGATCCACTCACCGGTACCCTTGTGAGCGCCAACTGTACGCCATGCTCCAGGCCAGGCACTGGGGATGGGGTGAGAGGGAGATCCAGTCCCTGACCTCAGTCCCCGCCTCAATCTGGGGCGGAAAACAGAAAAATCGTCCAGCAAACACAAAGTAAGACCGTCTAGAGAAAGTCCTGCCCATGTATGCCAGGAGTGCTGAACAAGAACGCTGGAATCTCCTGAGGCTCTGGGTCCGCTGTGAGACTAATATTAGAGGGCCCACCTATGGCGGAAGAAGACTGTGTTCGCCTCTCAGCTCCTGGCTGGGTTAAAAAAGGCTGACAAAGTCCAAGTTCTGGAAGTGGGGCACTACAATACCCTCCAATAGCTCTGAAAAGCTATACGTATGAATCACAGCTGACCGGTAGTGTTTTTTGTTTTGTTTTGTTTAATAATTATCAGCGTCAAGCACTCCTTGACCATGTTTCTCACTGAGCAAGCTGAGCAAATTCAAGTAGCGCTGGCCAGGACAGCATGAAGATTCCTCCCCAAATATGCGTTCTCGTGACACACGATGTTCTTGTGAACATCGAGGGCACAGAACTCCCAGGCTTACTGCAATGTGTCTTTGACTCTCTTGCTTTCTCTCTTCTTAAACTCAGAGGTATTTTTCAGGAGGACTGATCAGTCCCTTTATTGAACAAGATCCAGGTTCTTAGGATTTCTAAATGATCCTGCTATCTTGCTGGCAACCCTGACTCCACTACAAAGCAACAAGAGAGCAAGAAGGCAATGAAAAGCCACATGGGGTCCAAAGAGGTTTTGGCTCAGAGATTTGTGTATATGATTTAACTTAGAAAAAACAGTCCGATGCAGGGGCAAGCCAGGTGAAATTCATGTGGAAGGCACCAACTTAGAAAAATCAAGTTTAAGCTAACAGCCAAATCAGCAAGATAGGGAGGGATCCCATGACCAAACAACAACCTTCAATCTAGTCATGATCAGAAAAATATGATTTATGAATGTACAGGCTATAGCAAGGAGTGGTGGCAGTGGCAAAGGTCTTGACCTACGAACAGAGTTCTTCAACTTGGAAAGTTACAAGTGTCGCATACCATGAAAGAAAGAACTCTCTATGACAACAGCCAGAAGCCACCAAGACTCTAAGGGAAGGGTAAAATGGTACAATCACTCTTGAAAACAGGCCTGGCAGCGACCTACAAATTCAACTTATATGCTCAACTGTACGATCCAGCAATTCTACTTCCAGGTTTTTATCCAAAATAAATGTAAACATATGTCTGCAGGAAGACTTGTGTCAGAATGTTCTTAACAACTTTATTCATGATACCCCAAATGGCATCCCTCGGGTATCTATCCATCAGGAGAATGGGTAATAAATTCATACAAGAGAATATTCCTCAGCAAAAATTTAAAAAGGATGAATGGCTAAAACTCACCAAAACATGGATAAGTCTCAAAATCATAAGGCTGAGAAAAGTTCAAAACAATGATCCCAATTAAATTAAGAATATAATTTCATACCAATCATATTAAGAATATGATCCCAATTACATTACGTTCTAACAAGCAAAACTAATCTACAGTGATAGAGATCAAAACAGGGTTTGTCTTGGAGAGGTGGAGGTGGGGACGGGAACTGACTGGGAAGAACATAAAAGAACTCTGTAGAGAAAAAAAGAAATATATATATATATCTACACACACACACACACACATATAAACAGTGTGAGTTTCATGGGTTTGTTCTGCTGTTTGAACTTCTCAAACTGTACATTTTAGATCTGTTCTTATCTCTGTGTGTAAATTTACTTCAATTAAAAAAAAATCAATAGGGGAGAAAATTGCCACAAATAGCGACAACTCGTAATATAAAGTAAGTTCATAAAATAATTTACTTTGTAATACTCTGAAAGAGTGAAGGACAAATACCAGATTTCATGTTTTGTACTGGGCCTAATATTCAGTTGATCATCGATTTGGAAGTAATTATTACTATTATCTCATGGTCATTTTGTTGACCAGCTATTCACCCTTCTGTCCACCAGAAAGCTGCTTACTAAATCCCCTGGACATTTTGAGAATGGATGTACACCTGTGCCTTAAAAATGTAGATGTCTGAAGGGTCCTCTTAAGCTTGGGGTTCTTAGAACAGAAAGGATCTAAGATCCTCTAATCTGATACCCAAGATCTCCTTTAAAGAGCCTGAGGCCCACAAAGGTCAGGATGGCCATGGTCACAGAGCTACTGAGAAACAGAGCCTCCAGATGCCCACTGCCATGCTTTTCCTGTCATATCCACGTGGTATAAACATCAACAGCTTCCTGATACAGCTTCCCAGTGAGCTACAAGATGTAGGGAAACTGCAAAGAAGAGATGCCTTCCCAGCGGGCCCTCAGTACCTCTCCAGAGTGCTTCAAGGTGGTCCGATCTCCAGATCAGAACCAACCATCCAACCATCCAACCATTGCTCTGGCCCTCCCAGCACAGTGGCAGGTAGTACAATGGTAAGGACTAACAATAGGTACTCATCCTGGACAAACTCTACATCCATCCCACAGCTGGGCTTTGGGTCTCAAGAGCACCTCGCGTGCTTTGAGCAATTCCAATTTCAGTCCATCTACCTGCTTCTACATGCATGTGTGTGCGTACCTGCGGGTGTGAGCATACTTTGGTTTATTGAGGGCCACGGCTGGCCATGCATATATTTCCAGAGCTGTGGAGGGTATGCACAACACATTTCCGGGGATAGCTCAGGGTTTATTTAGATCAGGTGGGCTGCCAGACAGTTAGGACCCAGAGAGAAGAGCCCACACAGCATCTTTTTTTAAAGACAAATACATTGCCAATATTTCAAAAATGGGGTGACTTCACATAAAATCCTAGTTTCCAGCTTTTCTTCAATACCACTAGACCCAGGAGCATTGAATTCCCGCATTCCTGAGTGGTAATAAGAGTCCAGAGCTGGGGAGCTGCCATTCCTCCCACAGAGAAGACATGTTCTCTAGTTTGCCACAGACTGCATCGCTCCATGCCATGGCCCCCAACAACAGCATGCCACAGAGGTTGCTGCTCACCCCCGAGCTTGGCTGATAGGTTCTGGCCCCTTCTCTGTGATGCAGGGCCCATTTCATTCATCCGGCTTTCCTGTCAGGCAGCTCAGTGTACAGCCCCCCAACTGACTTTGTATACCTTGTAGCAGTCAGTCTGGGCTCTCTTAACCTCTTGTTCCCCACAGTACTCAGGGCTTCGGGAGAGAGTTTCCACCCCTGGCCTTCTGTTCCACTTTGGAATGCGTCCCTGGAGACTACGGCCTGCAACTTTCCCTTTCTCTGCCCTGTCATCAGCGTGGCAGGCTTCTTTCAACACCATTCAAAGCAGGCCAACCAATCACACTTCAGAAGAATCCCCCAGGTAGCCAATGGCAGGACAGGCTGTCCTTAGACCAACAAGAAACCACGAGACATAGATAAACTCATTACCATGCTAGAAAAATAAAGATAAAAACCCAAGAGAACCTACTGCAACAAGACTTAGGAAAACATTTACTGAAAAGAGTCTTGATCAAGGGGCAGTGTGCTCACAGACCGCCTTTGATCCTTACCTGAACTTCCTCCGTCCGAGTAGAATCGTTGGCCAACAGGGGCTCTCCGGTGGGAGCCTGAATGGTGACAGACTTTTCTGACCCTCTGCCATCTTTATTCCGGGGTGATTTGTGTCTCTCTCTATTTCTCTCCCTATTAAAAAAAAAAAAAAAGGGGAGGTTATCAGCCAGCACATTTATACTGTATGAATCACCTCTCATCGAATTTACATTTCATTGTGAGTTTAGGAAAATTCTACATACACGCACACACACAGAGCCAACACCCACCCAAGCCTCCCCCTGCAAGGAGTAAGCTAATTTTTACTCCCTATTTAGTATTTTCTGTCATTCTAAGATCCAAAACAAAGACTGTCACTCCTCCCTCAACAGTGGAGTTGAAAATAGATTTTTTCAAAGCCTAAAATTGTGAGTTTTAAAATTTCTGTAGCTGAGGCACATTATACTGTAAAATTACTGACTTGATTTGGTTCTAATTTGCCTAAATTCATTTTCTAAGGCTTTCTTGTGGGGACAACACTGCAAAATATTTACACTTTGGTCTGTCCAAAAAAATCTGGGACACGCTGTCACCCTACACCTTTGGACAAGTTGAGAAGAAAGGAAATCCTAAACCAGTACAAAGAAGCATTTACATCTCAATCCTACGAATTCAAACTGAAAGTCATTCCCATAGGTTCTGGCTGAATTCAAAGGCATCCAGAGGAACAATAAAAGCCAGGACAAATGACACCAAGAGGTGCGTGTGTGCATGTGTGTGTATTTTCAGGCTTCCTAAGGAAAGCAGGCTGCTGCCTCATTTTACACCAGATAAACTTCCTGGGTAGTCCAGGGTAACTATGAGAGCACCCTGCCTCGGGTCAATCTTGAAATTATAAAAGGAAATCAATCGCTGTGCAAAGCTCTAAAGTCACAACCTGGCCACTAACCACCTATGGAAACTGACACTCCTGTCCCCAGCTGTGACAGTCAGTCCAGAAGCCCCCACAGGAGCCTGTCCATCAGGGCCTCCTTTCTTAGAGGCCACCTTGACATCCCTTCAAACACCTGCTCTCATTCCCAAGGTCCCCCCAGGCAGGACAGAGCACTGCACACACCGGCTTTGGGGACAACAGTCAGATTTCAGTCATGCTCCTTTGTGACCTTGCACAAGTTATTCAACTTCTGAAAACCTGTTTCCTCTCTGTGAAATGGGGACAATGATAATGCCACATAGGTAATGTATGCAGAGATGAGTACAGGGGCCTCAGAGGAGATGTGGACGGAACTAGTAACACGTGGTCCGACTCCTTCCCCTCCACAGTGTGTGTCCTAATAACCTGCTCTTTCGCCAACAAAATCCCATGCAGACTTCCTGTGGGCAAACTCTGACCTTATCAGCACCTCTCTAGGATAAGCATTGGTTAGTTCTTTCAAAGAGCAGGGAGGCGTCCTCAGCCCCAGAAACTCTCAGTTGAGAGCATCTCTAATTGCTAGAGCTTAACTTACCATCCTGATCTACTGTTATATTAGGGCCTAGAAACGCATGTGTTCTGATCAACTTGGGTGTTTCAGTTTAACCAGGTAACTGGGGGGACAGCAGAAAATCAGTTAATCTAGAGATGTATCTATCAAGGCCGATCATTCCACTCCCCCCTCCAATTTAGAGAGCGCTTTCCTAGGTGCTCTATGATATTAATTTCACCCCATCCTAATCCTAACAATGACTGTATGAAGCCAGTAAACATGTCCCCATTTCAGAGATGGAAAAAACTGAGGCTAAAAGAGGTTAACTGACTTGCCAAGGTCGTAGTAAGTGGCAGGATGCGACCCCAGGTCTGCTCCCACCACGTTGATTCACACCCACTATGGCTGCACTGATCTGAAGAACGACTGAAGATCCGGTAGCATGAACATTCCTACTGTTCGTCCGGGCACCCTCTACTTGAACCGCTGAGCTCTGAAATCCGCCTGTGGAGCTACTGCTGGCAGGTGCAAATGCCCTATGACCTTGGGCAGCACAACGCGATGAGCCCAACGCTCTGAGTTGCCAAAGACAATCACTTCAAAGGCCTGAGTGTGAGAAACAATAAACAATTTGGGAGAGCCTTCCCAGGCACCTGGGCACTCCTTGGGGTGACGTGTATGGGCGGGGTCTAGAATCCCTGCCTCCCAGGAGTCTCCTCTTCTATCTTGTGTTTCCATCACCAAGTCAGGTCTATCTAGCCAACCCCATCTATCCATGCACTACTCCCATGGGTCAAATCCTGTGACAGCACAAATTCCAGTAGACACCAAAATTCTTTCACTGAATGCCAAGCACTGGAGCCTGAACCCGGCCAAGGCAGAAAGCAGGTCGGGGACACACCCAGGGCTGGAAACTGCCTCCCCAGGGCCAGCCATCACTCTGACCCCTGGCCCACCCCAACTGGCTCTTAAAGGGCCCAACAGCATCCAAAGGAGAAGGCCCAGCCTGAACCATTCCCTTGGTAACATCCCGTAAACCGGATAGGAACCTATCATTCAATAATTCCAGGAAGGTTCTCTCATCCCCCAGAGCCAGAAACCCGAAACCAGTGCTTCTCACACCTGAGTGTGCAGAGACACCACCTGGAGTGGGCATTTGAGTGCACATTCACTGGCCCCACCCCTAGGGAATTCTGGAAGAGAGACAACAGGAATGACATTTTCACCAGCACCCCAGGTGATCAGGATGCAGGGCATCCGGGAAACTTTCCCCAGGGTTCTTCCACCCCAATGCTCCCGGGGAGAGGGGTGTGGGAGTGAGTGCTTGGAAGTACGGCTGTCTGTTAAGTGCCTGCATGCAGTAGGGGCTCAATAACGGGCCCATTATGCACAGCCCTACGATGTCATGTCGAGGTAGAGAGTAGCTTCCTTAGTAAAGCGGCATTCAGAGGAGGAGGCTGGAGGGAAGGCTCAGGCCAGCATGTAGCAGGACTCAGCATCAGTCTGTGCTGGTCCCTGCTGCCAAGGGACCAAGATGGGCCATGCAGCTTTTACAAAAATCACTGGTCATCAACTATTGCTCCAGGAAGGTGTCCGAGCCGCTTCTCAATAGAGAAGTCCAACAAAAACACTGCCATCCAGTGCTGTCCAGGGTGCCAAGCTCGGAGCGCAGGACAGCTACTTCACTGCATGAGGAGCCCACGTGTTCATCTCAATACTCCCAACGTTGGGACTCCAAGCAAGGGCCAAGTGCACTCTGGGAGAGGGCTTTGTGGTGGTGAAGACAACCTGTTCATGGAGGCTAAGAGTGAAAACAGGAGACAGGGCAGAGCATGGCGGGGGCAGTAGGTACAGCTATCAAACCACAAAACAGCTGTTAGGAACCCAGGCACACCAAGGAGGGTTTCCAGTGTGCCTGAGTAGTAGGGATCACTTTGTGCCTTTGTTGGGCAGGTGCATCACCTTCGGGAATCGCTGTATCTCAGCATCAGTCTCCAGGCAACATCCACCAGTAAGGGTACAGCGTATCTGTGCTCGAGTGTGTGCAGGCCAGAGGGTGGAAGAGCAAGCAGCGGCACATGGGAGGCCCGGGCAGGTGTCCGTACCTGCCGTGCGTATGTGCATAAACCCATCTACTTAGATGATTCCAGAGCTGGGCCCTTGCGGGCAGCTGTAAATGCCCCTGGTTCCAGCCAGAACCCCCATCAGTTCCTCTTCCCTTCCCACTACAGGCGGCATTTCCTGGGAAAGACGATTTAGCTCTGTTTCTGTTGTTGGTCTCTTTCTATTTGGGGAAAGCCAGCCCCACCAGTCACTCCGCCCTTTCCTTCTCCATCACCACCCACTACCTGCCCTTGCTTGGCTGGCGGTGGGGCTGTCTGGCTGCTGCCGCTGGCTCAGCAACGGACTCGGGTGGGAGGGCTGGGCACAGCGCAAACCAACTCTGAGGCCGCCTGGGAACAAAAGTGCCAATTCCCTCCCCATCCTGGCCATCCTCTCTTGGACAGTGCATTTCAGCACATTCGTCACATGAGTTTCCTGCCCCACCCCCACTCCCCCTCTAGATGCTCCCCATCTAGCACAGCCCGGGGAGGAGCCGGGCTTCCAAAGGGCCAACGAGTCAGGCTGGAAACCTGCCAAGGGTACCTGCTAGGCTCGTAATGTCAGGCAAACAGCACTGCCTTTCCGCACCTCCCATGTTATTGCCTGCTAAATGGGGCGATACCATAAATACCATGGCTCTAGGACAGCCATGAGGATGGGGGACAGGAGCTGAGGGTCCTCACAGGTGCCCACCAAGTGTTCCTTGGCGTCGCTGGCCGCTGCGGTATGTGACGAAGGGAAGTATTACTCCAGGCTCAAAAGGTAAGACAAGGTCAGCTGAAGTTGGCACCATTTTCCCAGCAAGTTGACTAACTGGACACCCTCTGGAGAGAGCAGACATCACAAAACCAGCCTGCTGACCTCTTTGTTGGAAAAGAGTCAGGTGTCATCTGTTTGGAACCCAGCCAGCCCCCCACAGATGATCACGGTGTCACTAGGCATATCAGGTTTGGTGCACTTCATTATTCCTTTCTGGGTGAGAGGCCTAATACAATTACCCCAAAGCAAGGTCCCTCCCCTTTCTTCCTTTTCCATTCAAATTCCTGACAAATCCCTGAGCAGAACAGCCTTCCCGGGGACCCTGCTGGGGGATACCATACCCTTGGCAGGCGCTAGGGCCTGCTTACACACTGGTGAGGGGTAATCTTACAGCTTAATATTCTTTATGCCCGACACAGTACTCCTGGGCCCACACCATCTACAGACTACAAGCTTTGCCCCATAGTTAGCTACTGCGCCTTACAGGACCCTCAGGGAATTCACTGCATGTGGGTGCTGTTTTTTCCTCAAGAACCCATGGAATCTCTGATGGCCATTCCCTCCACCCAGAGCTTTTCTGAACAGGCATTCAGCAGCACTCCTTGAATACTTTATTCAAAGGCTCAGCTTGTACTCTCATTTGCCAAGTACTTTCCACATGGGTCCAAGGGGCACATTAAGAGTTTGGCATGCCGTTTTAATTGGAAGTTATTATCTCTTAACGTCACCACAAGAGCACTGCTGGACCAATTTCTGGGGTCCCCAAGGGGCCTGAGAAAAGACTGGAGCACAGCCTGGGGCCCACACATAGGACAGTTGGGACCCATGTGTAGGCAGAGAAGACCCGAGATGGTTCCTCCTCAGAGTCGAGCAAAACGTCATCCCCCATTCATCCCCAAGCACGAGTGGCACCCCAAATTCCTACTTCTGTCATGTGGAAAAGAGAAGCTTGGTATGCTGACAAAGGAATGGCTTTCTCCAGTTGGATGTTTCCAAACAGCTGTTTCTGGTGTTTTAGGATGAATCTAATGTTTTACTCGCTGGTTAAAACTGGTGATAAATCTTTGATCCCCAGAGGCATTCTGACTTTCCAGAGATCTGGGCTCTGCTGTGTCACCTGAGGCCTCCCTCAGCGGGCTTCTATTCAGCATGCTTCCAGAAAGACTAACCCAGCCTCCAGGAAGAGCTCTTTCACACCCTTTTCCACATTTTTATGACTTTAAGACCAACACGTGAAAATTTAGAAAATAATGAAGGCTTAAAAAAACGAAAACACAAAACCCACCCATAATTTTAATAATCCCTACATTCAGAGACCAGACAGGCACGGCCAATAATGTTACCATTCATCTTCTCATAAAAATACATAACTATTATAAAGCACAAAGTTTTGATTCTTATTTTAAACATGATTCCTCAGGTTATTAAACAATCTGTGAAAATTGTTGTTTCTCATTCTTTCACTTCATTCAGATTTTTAAATACAAGACACACCCTTGTAGAAGACTGAACAGGTACAGAAAAATAAAGCAAAAACAAAATTCCCATCAGCCACAATCTTGTGTTCGGCCCCTTTCCTACGGTGATCCACTGTGGGCAGCTCAGAGAATATCCTTCCAGACCTCTGGCTGCCTGTGTACATGCAGACAGGCTCACAAATAAATAAGTCTATTAGGTCGACACATCTTATCGCTACATTACAAAAAAAAGTCCCACTCTGCATTTGGCTGCTTTTGTGAGGAACTGCTTGGTCAGGGAAACACGGTTCCCAGTCCTCACGGGGTGTGACTGCAGCTGGGCCTTTGGGCAGTGGCCAGTTGGGACCTTTGAGCGTGATGCTGAAATGCCACGGCTGTTAACAGCATTCATACAGTCACTGGTTAGTGACCTCCCACTGTGGGCCATGTTAAATGCTTTACATGCACAATCATACAGAATTCTCTCAACAGCCCCGCGAGGCAGCTGGACCCATTTCACAGATGAGGAGTCTAAGAACGAGGTGGGACTACCACTTCACCAACCGTTTTCTCAGCCTCTCCATCCACTCGTTCCCTTGTTCCTTTACTCACCAATCAGTCTCCAGGTCTGCAATACTGCAGGCGCTGTGAACACCAGCGAAGACCTGCGCGGGAGGGAGTCTGGCCCCCATACCCTGCATGGCGGGTTTTCATTACCCAGGCTTGTTTACTGGGAAAACTCATCAAGAGAGAAATACGGCACTAGGCCAATCCCACCACCTAGTGTATAAACCTCACTGCAAATGCCTAAAGGGCAATGAGTCAGCGACTTTAGGTAAAAAGCAACAAATCAACACTTTTTTTTTTTTAAACTTTCATTTACAATCTTGGTAAAGCTTTGGGAGACCTGTTGTCTGTGAGAAGTATTTAGAAATGAAAACCATTTCCACTGCAGGGAGAAACTTTAATTTAAAATCAATTGTGAGAAATTAAGATCATCAACCATAATGGCAGCTATAAAATGTAAATTGGTGGTATAGTTACTCCCGACACATGTTAAATGCTCTTAAAGCCCGCCTTCTCGTGGGCCGCTGGACCGACCCTCCAGCAACAACAGCCCCGCAACCCGGCTTCACCACTTGGAAAGTGAGTCTAGAAGGCTGCACTGACCTGCGAGTTTCCAGGAAATGCGGAACAATCTAGAGCTTACGTACCCTTGTCTGTGAGATTTTTTCGAATGACTGGAATAGTAAGAATATCCAGAATATGTGGATTCGGTATCCATAGCAATGGGGAGCTTGCTCTTGAGAAAGGAGCAGCAGCAGTGTTTCTCCTCGGAGGTAGAGAATTTCACCAACTAGACTCTGAAAGCTGCCAAGGGTCTGGAGATCCAGGAGCCGCGCTTCGACAGGAACAAATTCTAAGAAAAGCAGGGAGGAAAAAAGGATAATCAACTTCCAAAGGCAATAAAGATTCTGAAGATAAATGACAGCAGCCACCTCCCCTCTGGGTCTCCGTTGGAGAACGAGCAAGCAGGGAAGGAGCCTCTGAACGCTAAGTGCTTCCCTAGGGGTCCAGGAGGGAGACAGGTAGGGACTAGGCAGGCTACCCCTCCAGCACAGCAGCCGCGAAACACACGTGGGAGAGACCTGGCCCCTGGCCATTTCCTGGACACAGCCTCACACAACATCACCACCGGGGTTCAGGCTGGAGGAAGTGGCGTCCCACAGCCTAGACAGGGCCCAGTCCCCACTGCCAGTTTGCTGGTTACAAGAACAATACACAGGAAAGCGGCTTTTAAGGGATTTTTGCTCATAGTTTCCAAAAAACAAACAAACAAAAAAACTCTCTATCTCTTTAAACCAGGGCTCCAAACACCAGAAAAGTTATCTTAAAGAACTGATGTTTTTCAAAGAAAAACTATTACCGCATTGTTTACAGCAGAAGAAAGCATGAAATAAGCGAAATGCCCCCAAAGTGCTGGAATAGGTAAGGAAACCACGTTCCTCCACCCAAGACAGATATCACATAGCTGTTTAAAATAATCAGGAAGAATGGGAAGTTTTACAACATAATGGTAAATTTAAAGACCAGACTACAGGATCATGGATACACCCTGAGCCTGCTGTTACAGTTAAAATCATATAGCAGGCTTACGTAAACACAGTGATTAAGAGGGAACATCAGAAAAATGAAGAAAAGCAGGTGACTTATTAGTTGCAGGCTCTGGGGTCTTTGCCCCACGTTTCCATTAGCTATTGCTTTGCAATAAAAATACACTGGAAACACTTCCAAGTACATTCCTGAGGCCTGAGTGCTAAAAACCCTTTACTTCTAAAGGCCTGAGAAGCACAAGTTTGTCTCTCCCAGCATCCCGCACCCCAGTGCTGGTCTCTGCCCCTCAAGGCTCCTCCTTCCAGTGCCCCTGCCCTCCCCTGGGAGCTGAAAGTGCAAACATAGCCAGTGACTTCAGTGTGAAGGGAGAACAAAGGAGCTGCAAATGCCACAGCCTTACCCCTACTGGGAAGGGGCCAAGGCACCCCCGCTAATACCCCTCCCAAGCACCCCGCCCCCAGTAACCTGCAGGTCCAGAACCAACCTCCTGGTCACTGCCACACACCAACACAGCTCCCAGTCTCAAATACCACCTAAGAGGGCTTTGCTCTTAGCGTTCATTCTGCCTGGAAGTGAGATGCATTCACTTCCAGGCACTGTGACCAAGGGGCTAGCCTCCCTTGTCCTGGGTCTCGTGACTCATGGTTTCCCACCTCCTCTGCCATCAAGAGCCCCAGGCGAGCAGTGGGTTCTAGTCAGAGCTCTCCACCGTCTGATAGAACCCAGGAGAACCCACTTGCCCTCTTCCGCCTCAGACTCCTCATCTGTCAAACTGGGATAAATCACAGGGTTGAGGGGTACCTGGGTGGCTCAGTCAGTTAAGCAGCTGCCTCCCGCTCAGGTCATGATCCCAGAGTCCCAGGATCGAGTCCCGCCTCTGGCTCCCTGCTCAGTGGGGAGTCTTCTCCCTTTGCCTGACACTCTGCCTACTTGTGCTCTCTCTCTGTCAAAAAAGTAAATAAAAAAATCTTTTTAAAAAAATCACAGGGTTGATCCGAGAAAGGAAACACATACAGGATCGGGGGCTGGGTTCCGATGCCTGGCTTTCCCCACATATTGGTTCCATAACGTCAGTCACATTACTTGAGCTCTGAGAACCCGCAATGCCGCGTGTGAGAACCAGGGCTGCTGGGAGAAACCAGGGGGCTCCAGCTGCAGGTGGGCCCAGCACAGGCGGCAGGGGCAGCGGGTAAGTGAGAGTTAGGGCTCTAAGACTTCCCTTAGGCTCTGAAAGCTCATGTCCCTCCTTGTCTGTCTCAGCAAGAGAAAGCCCTGGACAGGAGCAGGGCAGAGCCAGTGCCCAGCTCGCCCCGCCACTGGCAGCCCATCTCCAGACGGCATCTCAGCCCCCGGGGGTTGGTAACCAGCTGTGCACTCAAGCAAGGCAGTGTCCCACCCATAAAATGCAAATGAGGCCCCTCGTCTGTGGGCTGACTGTGAAAACATAGTGGCATTTTTTTCAGAATGTGAGTTTTGCTTCTGGACCACCTCCACTTCCTTAGAAGACAGCAAGAGACCATCACAATCACCCTCTTTGCGCCCAACTCTGCCTCCCACCGTTTTCCACCAGCGATTTCAGGGAGCTGCCAGCACCCTCGGTTCTCATCTCTCTGCTCTGGGGTCTGCTGCTTGTTCATCTGCTTTGTACCTGGCTGACACCTACACCAAGAGGTGAGCCAAATCCCCAGGACTGCCCAGCAGGAGCCTCTTTCCCTGAAGGCCCTCCGGATCACCCCCCTTCTTGTCCCCACTTCCAGCTAATTCTGGCTAAATGCTGCTGGGGTGTCTCAGAGGCAGATGACCCAGGCCCTACAGACCTGGGCTGGTGCTATTCATGCTTCCTGATGGAGACATCACTTGAGCCACTGTTGCCCCGCCCCCCATAAAATGAGGCCATTTAATGCGAGCTCTTCCTAGGTCCCTGAGAGCAATAAACCAGGCTCCCTATGTAAGGCTCATGGTAACCCAGGCTCCATTCCCCTTCCCCCTCTGCAAGAGGACATCATTCCAAGTCCTCATTAAAATCTCTGGCCATCCATTAAGACAACTCCAGGCACGTCCCTCAAAGGCAATCATGGGCTCCCAAGTGCCCTCTGGGGAAAGGCTCTACCCGACTCTACCAGCACCCATGTCCGGGCTCTCCCCAAGTCCTCCCTGTACTCCTCAAAGGGGTGGTCTGTATATGCTGCCACTCCCTCCCTCTCAACTGCCATCCCAATCTTCCTCCCTCAACACTCCACTGAAACAGCTCTAAGTGGGCCACATGCAAAGGTCACACCCTCGTCTTCCTTTCCCTGGACCTTCGGATCCCATTCTGTATTCATCTCTCTCTGTATTTAGCAAGCAGCCACAGGAGAGCACGCTAGGCAATGCTAGGACACAGCAATGACAAGGCGCACATTTGGCGCCCTGCCTGTGTTCCCAGAGCTTCCTGCGGCCGTCCATCCTGACAGGATAGCGCTGCTGCCACCGCTTCTCCAACATTCCCACCCTCTCTCCCATCAGGTTATCCCTTAAGGCTCAAAACTCATCCATGTTTCTTCTCCATCCATGGATTTACTCTAGTGTAAGCTTCTTGGAGACAGGAGCCACGGTTTCCCTACCGCAGCATACTCTGGACGTATTAGGTACTTGACAAACACTGAAAGAGTAAATCCCCAGTGCGCATCTCCCACTCGGCTGCCTCTTGCTCCCCTTGGGATCATCATTATCCCCACCAGTGCTTGCTGGAGTCCTGGCCTATTCTCTCCAGTGTCCTCTGCCGGGGGATACAGTCATCACATCAATCCTGTCCACCCAGCCCCATGCCAGGTGTGACACTCTCTCCCGGGATTCCCTCACATCCCGCTGTCACTGTCCTCAGGAGCCTCCCCTCACTCTCCTGGAGCGCGGCCACCCACCTGCCCCAGGCTCCCTGGACAGAGAGCTAACCTGTCACAAAGCCTGCAAGTTTCCCCATGGAATCTGGTCTACAGTCTACGCTGAGCTCAAGCTCCTTCCCCTAAGTCATGCTGCTCCTCTCATAGTGACCGACTCCTGTCCCAGATCTGAGTAAGGATTAAGCAAGAGCAACAGAGGCAAACTGACAATATCCAGAGTGGACTCATTTTAAGGGCCAGTGAAAGAGCGTGGATGTAGTTAATAAAACACCCATCGTGAAGCTTATCACTGCAAAGATATGTTTAGGAGAGAGTTCACTTGCATGCACAAGAAATTAGCAGAACTCAAATAAGGTCAGAGGGACCCGTTATCAGGAAGATAATAAAGCAATGACAAGGAATCAGGTCCACCACCCCTAACCCCCCACCCCCGGGGTAATAAATGGACAGGAGGCAGCACGGGCCTGAACAGAACCACCATGCAAAGGTGGAAATATGGATCCTAGAATCTGGAACGGTGGGCCCCTGGAGACGACCCACACAGTGCAGCTGGGCAGCTGCCACGGTGATCTTCCACGTCACAATGTGGATGTCACCTCTCTGCTTCAAAACCTTCCGTGGGGTCCCACTACAGTTGGAATACAACACGAAAACCTCCCTTGGGTCCGCAGGGTCCTGCCCACCTGGCCAGCTGCACTCCCCTTCTGGGGCTTTTAATGACAACACTGCTTTTCTCAAGAGGCCTTTCCAGATCCTCCAGGTGACAGGGGGCCCGTCACAGCACCCAGAACCACAATTGGCAACGTCTGTGCAGTTCCTGGAACGTACCAGATGCTCAGTAACTGTGTGCTGAGGGAGGGTGTCTGTGGCCGACCTCAGGCTGTGGAGGCCACAGAGGCACCGTGGACGGAACCTTGGAGGCTGCCCATCTGCCATTCTCCGCACTCCATGAGGGGAGGGCAACACGGTGATGAGCGGAGCAGCGACGTCAGAACCACCAGCTTTTGGATCACGGGACAGTGTCCTCAGGGCAACGTTTCTCTTCCAGACATGCTAGGGTAGGAGTCAGCTATGATGTCAGTCCCGCTGCTGCCTGATAGTGCCTGGCCCCACCGCCTCCCCCTGCCATCCACCACCCTGCACCCTGGCTGTAGCAGCAGCTGCAGGTACTGCCTGGGGGGGGGGGGGGGGGGGCTGGTTGCAAAAGCCAGCATGGGGCTGGAGCTGGTCAGTTCACATCTCTGCAAAGTTGAGACCAGTGCACTTCTGCTGTGCAGCAGAAGGTCCCAGAGAAGCCCCTTCGCCACGCTTTATTCAGAACAAAATGACCATCAGTGGCCTCCAAGAGAATCTCTCCCTAAAGTTAGGTTCACCCACATATAATGTGCCTGACTACTACTTAAAAGAAAAACACAGTGTTCAGAAAATCATCTGAGGGAAATAATACGTTACGGTAATGACAGTGGTAAACATTAAGTTAACCTTGGCGAAAAGGAAATTATAAAAACATCAACGGCTCTGCCTACAGCTATTAAGTAATGAAGGGAACTCTGGTTTGGAGGGTAGAAAGTTCTCTCTCAAGGGGTACAGGGAGGCACGCTGAATCTCAAGAGCCACTCCGCTTCTTCCTCAGAGGAGATTATTTCCAAGGGAAAGAAGGTTCTGGTACTGTTACGTTTAGGTAGATGGTGCTTACTACTTTTTATCATGCATAGAATGCTAAAGCGTTTGCTCCACTAATTATTTTTCCCCATTAATTGTTAGTTTTATTGTGTGTTTCGGTGGACATTTTTCTATACCCCGTTTCGGTTAGAGGGCACCCAAGGGGAACATGTAAACTGAAATAATTTTGTTCACGGTCAGCTCTTCCTCGATGGAGGAGAAGCAATGAACAAAAGTTCTGGAGTTAACACCATCACCCTTCAAATCCTGGCTCTGGTGTGTATCAGCTGTATAACCTCAGATCAAGTTACTTACCCTTGCTGTGCCTGTTTCTCTAACTCTAGCAACAGAATGATATTTTACTTAACGGCTTGCAGTGGGTATTACATGAGAGAATTCACAGGCATTAAGAATAGGGCCTTGTATGCAGAAAGCACAACTGTTAGGCATTACTGTTTATCAGTAAAGTGAAGTAAGGAAGGTTATGTGGGTATGGCATGAGACCTCTGTATTCCTTGCATACTCTTAACATGCACTGTTTGGTCAGTACTACTCTATCCTGAACGAATACCATGAACTGTAGCTAATCTAGTGACGTCTATTCTGTTCCCTGGGCCTCCTTTTGCTAGTACCAGGTTGGAAGGGAATATCAGGCAGATCAGAAAAGACTGTGTGTTATTGCATTTATTTGGAGGACCTTGGGGTTGTAAGGGAAGGTGGGAAGAAGTATCGCAAGCTCTGCAAAACATTTTGATGAACTTGTGGTCTATAAACCATAACACGTCATCCAGGTGACTGATACAGGGATCAGAGGGCTTGTGGCATCTGTGACAAATCCACTGATACTTGAATTACAATAGACCTCTTCCAGGTGAATGATCCCGGGCCACTGTACACAAGCAAAGAAAATGTCAACCTCATTTTACCTGTTTTGCCAATGATTTCAACTCACCTTCGAGAATAACTGCTCTTGGCTCCAGGCCCTAACTACCTCTGAAACACCCCCAGCAGCTACGTATAGATTTCCAAAGAGCTGTGAATGCTTAAAATGTCTGGGGTTCTGTGATGCATATCTATTATCAAGTGACCCCCTTATCCCCTGCTAGATTTTTAAGCTTCGACAAATAGATTTTACGAGTACTACCTTCTCTGTAAATCCCATGGTGCCAAGTCCAATGATCACTGTCCAATAAATGGGATTCAGAAAGACCCTGATGGGAGAGAGGCACACACATTTTCATCAGGCTTCAGGCAAGACCAAAGCCACTAGCGAAGACATGGTCCAGGCTCAAGTCCACTTACACCTTTTTTTTTTTAAGATTTTATTTATTTGACAGAGAGAAATCACAAGTAGGCAGAGAGAGAGAGGGAAGCAGGCTTCCCACCGAGCAGAGAGCCCAATGCAGGGCTCCATCCCAGGACCCCAGGACCATAACCAGAGCCAAAGGCAGAGGCTTTAACCCACTGAGCCACCCAGGCGCCCCTCCACTTACACCTGTCTTGTCCACCTTCTGGAAAATGGCACAGCACGATGCCCACATCACATGTCCGCACAAAGCTAGTCCCCTAACCATAGCTAGTTCACTTGACAGAGAGAGTGCCTGGCACTAATAAAAAACAGACTACAGTTCATCCTGTGCTTACTATATGCTGTGGGCTGTTTAAGTCTTTTGTATGTAATATCTCACTTAATCCTCAGAACACGCCATCTAAGGAACAACAAGCATTCAGGTCAAGTTACAGTTAAAGAAAGCAAGGTCACAGTAAGCGAAGGATCCAGGGCTTGAACCATGGAAAACGTACAGCAATACAGCAATTACCAGAACTGTTTATTTACATCTCAGAGGGTAGGCAACAATCACGGACTGTCGTCCCAAAACATACATAACCCACAAAGAATTTTGCAATTCCAACTCCTGCTCACAGGTTCAGCGTCCCAAGCATTGTGGGGCGTCCGGGAGAAAAGAATCAGAAACAGCTGGAGCTCCTAAGGGGTTCCCAGCCAAAAGGTACACACTGCCTACTAAAATACAATGCGATAAGCACGCACGCAATGCCAGGTCTGAGGCAGAGAGGGTGTGTGTTTGTGTGTGTTAGGGGGATGGAGGGAGAAGATGATTTTAACC
This sequence comes from Mustela putorius furo, assembly GCF_011764305.1. Lineage (NCBI taxonomy): Eukaryota > Metazoa > Chordata > Mammalia > Carnivora > Mustelidae > Mustela > Mustela putorius. Next base: position 6,122,274 of record NW_025421424.1, read on the forward strand.
CAACATCTGTTTATTCTTCAGCAGGCTGGTGTGACATGGAATTGGGGCTTGTAGGGAAACTTGCCTTTATGGTTCTGTCCTGTTGTTCAAACACCTAAGACAACAAAAATGTCCTGCTTGGTAAGCTGTCCTTACAAATAGGCCATTCCCAAAATTCTTCTCCCACTCTACTTACAAATTAAATTGCAAAGGCTGTAACAGTGAAAACTTCACACTATATGTTCCACTAATTACCCTGAGAGACACCAATGTTTGGGAATGCTAAAAGCCCATGGGTAGGTAAAGAGTGTTGTTTCTCTGAACTGCAGAATAAAACAGTTTCCTCCCAGAAGTCAAAGCTCCAGCCATATCACACTGATTTAATTCAACTCTAAAAACTCTAATTAGTGGTTACATAAAATGACTAATTACTTCTCCCCGGTTTTAGACAGTTTCTGCCATGTCACTAAAAAGCCTAGGAGCTGTGTAATCAAACAACCCACCCCCCAGGAAGAAGAATGCTAATTAGCATTGTTGATTGGTGACACAAGCTATAATATTTTCCAGCAACTCTGTAAAATTCATAAACATATCAGGGAAAATGCCAGATTCTTTACAGCTTGCTAGATTTTGGCATAAAGGTCTAAAAATACATGCATTTCCAACCACAGCCAGGTCTAAGGGTTTAACAAAATGCACGCGCCAGCCACACAATCATCACAATAAAGCGCTCTGACGTCTCTTAACGAGGAGCTAAACGGGCTCACGACACCTTCCCGGCTGGGCCATTATACCTGGTCTGTAGATGTGAAAACTGAGCAAGAGATTTCTCAGCTTCGAGGCTCACCAGCTCATCTCCGCCAGGCCACGGCTCGGCCCCACGCCTGCCTCCACCGGCGACGCGTTTAAATTTTTATAAAGCTTCACACTTCTCTGGGCGCGTTGCTTGGGGATGTTCAAAGACTGCAGGAGGAAATGAGGTCCTGCCCGTGGCGAAGGCTGCCCCGGCGCGGAGAGATTTCTTCCAACCGGGACACCTCGGGCAGAGACTTGCCGGATGTCTTCCGCTCCACCCCGGCGTTTTTTGAAAGTAAACTCCTACCTGCCTGTTGCGCTCTCCCGGGCGCAACCGGACTCGCCCCCCAGGCCTCTGGGGCCGGCTCAATTTTGTAAGCGAGGTGCGAACACAGGCCGGCTCTGTGCCGGTTTCTGACCCAGGCAGGACCCGGCGGCTCCGGGCGCTGGCGGTTACCGGGTCGAGCCCCGCGGCAGGCTGGGAGCGGCGGTCCGCGCCCGGTTCCCGGGGAACGGAGAGCGGCCCGCCGTCCCCCTCCCCCCCGCCGCAGGGCCGGTAGGGCCACCCGGTGCCCCGGGAACGTCGGCCACTCCCCGCCGGCCGGCCGGAACGCGCACCCCGGGGCGCACCCCAAAGTGCGGCCAGGGCAACAGTCGGCGTCCGAGGCGCGGGGAGGGAGTGCCGGGGTAGTGGGGCGCAGCAGCGAACACGGGGCAGGCAGGGGCCGGGGCAAGAGAGGCGCACCTCGCAGGCTTGGGAAAGGAGTGGGATCCCGGGAGGCACGGTAGGGGTGCGGCGCGGAGGCGGGGAGGGCGGGGACCCGGGGTCCCAGTGCGGTGTAGGGGGTGCGGGGACTCCGCGGCGGGGGCGTCTCTGCGCCCGCGGTATGCACCCCGCGCCCGGCCTCCCGCGGGACTCACCTCTGCGCCGGCCGTGCGGGCTCCGCGGCCCGCGCTCTCGGCTCACAGCGTCCGGGCTCTGCGGCCTGCGCTGGGCTCCCTTAGAGGCAGAGCCCCGCCGCCGCCGCCGCCGCCGCTGCACTGCCGCTTTCCGCTTCCTGTCCCGGCGCCGCCCCGCAGCCCGAGCCCAGCCCTGCGAGCCCGGCGCGGCCGCGAGCCAAGAGCAGCGAGCGCGGCCGGCCCCGCCGCGGGCCCAGCCCACCTGCAGCGGAGGGCGGGGCCGGCCGGCGTCTCCCCGCCCCCGCCCCCCACCCCAGTCTCCCCACAGCCACGGCGCGCTCATAGTCACACACGCTCGTGCACACATGCACGCACAGACCCCGGGACTCACCACGCACACATTCGACCCCGCCCTGCACCCCAGCATACTTGCACCCTCAAACGCGTGTACGCACACACATGCGCGTGCACACACACACACACACACACAATCATGCACATAATCCAAGCCTGTTTGCCTTCACCGGAGACCTACATAGGTTCATACAGCCCAGGGACCAGACCCCCCCCACACACACATACATATACACACACATTCTTAGAACTGAACTACAAATATCCATATACACCCACACCACAACCAATGTACATTATGCACACTTAAATTCACACACAGCCTGGGAAATGACCCCACAAATAACCACACACACCCAGACCCCCAGAGCCACCCCTCCCCCTCGTCCTCCTCTAACAGAACGATCACTGTGGCCACCCACACCACCACCTCGTTTTTCTGGAAACTGCTGGAAGAACACACTTCAGAAGGCAGTCAGGCAACCCCAGGCTTCGGTCCTGATTTAACAGGGTGGGCTTCCATCTCTGAGTCTCTGTTTCCCTGTCCAAAAAGTGAGGGGCTAAGAATGGCAATCTTGCAGGCTCCGGGTGAAGAGTATGGGCAGTAGCTGGTGCCCAGTAAGCACTGAACAGTTGTCAACTGTTTCTGTGAATGTTTGCCTTCTTCTTACTTAGTTGTCTTGTGTGGGTAGGGCTAGGGATCCCTGTGGAGAGTCTGGAATCTGGCCGGAACCCAAAGCTGCTTACATGATGAGCTCTCTTGTAGAGGCATGCCTAACCAAGTACTGTGGGCAGTTGGTGTGGGGAAACACACACCCACCCTGAGCTAGCCTTAGTTGGGGAACTTGAGCTCCCAAAGCTGTTACTGGCCCCTCACCATCGCTCTCCCCCATCCCTGTAGTCCCCATGGTCTCTCCTATATGTTGCAATTCTTCAGATTCTTCAGAGGACATCACATGTTCAATGTGCCAACCTTGGCCCCCACCCCCAGCCTGCCACCATCTTCCTCTGCTCACCCTTGGCAGTTCAGGACATCTGCCCACCCCTCATCAATCTGTCACCTATCTCCAGGGGCCAGGGGCTTCTGACTCGAGCAGCCGGCTTCCGAAGGGTAAATCCAGTGGTCTAGCCACCATGCTCAGATGCAGAAATACAGAGCTTTATTTTTTAAAACGTGTCTTTCATCTTTAAAATGCAGACCCTCCAAGGTTACAACAGGCCAGGGATTTCCGCTCCTAGTTATGAGGCTCCTGAATAGTCCCTGTGAAATACACAGATCCTCACTAAATCTTGATGGGAACTGACTCGAATTCACTGTAGCTTATGAAATCTAGACACCTCACCATGTGCTTCTGTGGGAAAGGGGAACAGTGCAAAATAAACTCTATTTTAAGACAAGAAATTCACATTTAAATGCCATCTACTCTGTATTTTAATTTGATAATTTCACGTATACAAGTGTAAAAGGTAAGAGCTGGAAAACTTTTCCGAAGTTCTGTATAACCTGGAGGCCTGCCCTGGCTCCCATTTTCTACCAGCAAGTGGGTCAGGCTTATTTCGTGCTTGCCTAAAATTGAGTTCTCCAGCTTAACCTGAATTAGTAATGAAGGTAAAATTGTGGGTTCCATCTGCCACTCCATTGTTTCACTGCTCCATTTGTTCCAGACTTAACTAGGAAAGTGTGGTTCTGTGCTCAGTGCTCTCTCCAGCATGGCAATATATGTTTCACAAATTAATGTGTGTATTTCTCCCTTCCTGCCCATTCTCATGGGTAGAATTCTACTTACTAAAATTCTCCCGGGTCTGCCAACATCCAGCTCAAATGCCATCTCCTCCCAAAGCCTTCCCTAGTTCTCACAAGCTGAAAACATTCCTCTCCCCTATTTGAATTCACGTAGCATTCTGGGTTTCCATACTCACCTTCTTACCTTGTATTGGTTATTCCACTGTCCAATAATGTGTAATACCACGTCTTATTTATCTTTTTTCCAGTAGAGATCTTTCCACATAGTCATTGCTTTAAAACAAACAAACAAACAAAACCCAAAAAACCGTAGCAAATGAATGCAGGACTATAAAATACAACCTGCCTTTGGGAAGTTAATAATCTAATCAGGGAACAATCTAATTGAAAAGTTTTGACAGATGCACATAAACAGAGTTAACAACAGAAGAAAATATATAAAATGCTAAATGCAGTAAAGGCACACTTTTTAAGAAGTCACTTACCCAGCCTTGAGAATTCTGAATACACCTGAAAAACAGCATTTGGGTCTCTGATCAACAAAATAGACCGTACAAAATCCACTCTTTGAAGTGGACAGACTTTATAAGTAGGAGAATCTCTCACACCCTCACATTAGATATTGTTTACACTTTGTTTACAAACCTTTCTAATAAGCTTCATCATCTGATTTCTAATCCCACTGTCAATTAGACACTTAACAACGGAGAGTAGGAGGTGACCTCAGGAGACCCCAGGGTCTGCAAAGGGAAGCTTGTTTAACTCCTAAATGCCAGTTACCTCTCTTGGCACACTGTCACATCACAGAATAATAGCGATGAGCCTGAGTTATAAAGACTAGATGGATATTCTGTATACAGTAGTCTAAGAAGACAGGAAAAATTGAAAAAAAAATTGGAAGGATTTCCATCCAAAATGTTTGAAATGTTATAAAGTGCTGATTCTTTAAAAGGAAATGTTCTGTGAAGGCCACGTATGGAAAAGCCACATATTATTTTGGTTAACAATGCCAGTGATGGGATGCTAAAATGTGGGTTATTAGTGTCTAAGGAGAGAGTCACAGGGGACTGGATGGCAGTCACGGTCAACTTGTCCTTACCTTGAGGAAAGAAAGAAATAGCATGAGCCGAGGGGGATGACAAGGCTGGAACAGGGATTGGCTATCTCGAGTGCTTAATAAATACGAGTTGAATAAATGGGTAAATAGTATTTCTGTTTGGAGTATGGATAGGGGTGTGGGGAGACCAGTGTCTGAGATATGGTCAAGGGCAGTGGCAGAGCAGCTGGGCTCAAGATAAGCACTCATATTGAGACACAGAGCCTTCAGAACTGAGGGGCCGGATTAGAAGGTAGAACATCTTGAGTCCAACTCTAGTGTTTGAACTTTTTAAAATAGGGCTGGCAACACGGTAAAGTGTTCATTCACCCGTCCATTCTTTCAAAAGCATACACTGGGTGCCTACTACAAGCCAGGCAATGTCTGAGCTGCTAGGGATACACAGGTAACACAACAAATATTTCCCGAGTACTTACTATGTGCCAGTCCCTGTTCTAGGCAGACAAGAGCTTCTGCCCTCATCAAGTGTATATTCTAGAGGGGAGAGAGAGATGGACAAATGAGGACCATGTGTATTGGGGTCAGAGGGTACAAGCACTAAGGAGAAAACAAAGCAGGAGAGGAGATAAGGGAGGGGGTGAGTGTGTGCCCCTCACTCTCCGGCAGGAGCTCAGGCTGCTGGATTAGGCTGCTACTTACAGCCTTGTAGCCAAAATGAGAGCCCTGTGATGGACCCAGGCATGGGATGGGAACTGCGGGTGCAGAGCAAGAAGGACCAGCTCGGCTTGCAGAAGCAGCAGGGCTTCCCCTGGCCATGACCCTGGGAGCCAACGTTGGAGGATGGGTATTTGGCCGATAAAGAGGGAGGAAACATTCTGGACTGCAGATCTGGAGGCCTGACGCACGCCGGGGCCTGTGGTGTCAGGGGGCAAGCACAGGAAGGCCGAGATGTGGAAGCGGCACGCACCGTCCAGCAGTGTGTCTAGGGGGGTGAGCATAAGGGAAGGAGCAGGGCTGGCGTGGGCGGGAGAGGGGTGGACACAGCCTGGAAGAGGGGGCGGACACCACGGTCCTGAAGGCTCTATGTGGTGAGCAGGACGACTGGGCTTTATCTGGTAGGCAGTCGGGAGTAGGACGAGCCTGTCTGAGGCGTGCAGGGTGATTTGCGGAAGGAGTGAAGGCAGGAGGACCCGATGAGGGGTGGTGAGACACAGGGAACCCTAATGACCGATGCCACCATCCTGGGCCGGTGGGGCGCCAGGAGGAAGAAGTTCAAAGAGGGAAGAGAAGGTCCGTTCGAGGCATGTTGAATGTCAGTACCGTTGTGGTGTATAGAGGTAAATGATAACAGAACTTGGTATTTTACAGGTCTTAGTTATTCCTCACCGTGTGGGTATTATATCATCTGCGTTTTACAGAGAAGACGACTCAGGCATAGAAAAGTGGAATATGTTACAGGAGGTCCACAGCAGCTCAGAAGGGAGGCCAGGCTCTGAACCCAGACTGGCTGACCGCAGATGCCCCCTTTAATCCCTGAGCTCTCTGGCTTTCTGGCAGTGTGGTTTTAGTACCGGGAGGAGATTGGCTGCAGAAAGGTTTTGGAGATTTGTTGACAATGCAATAGATAAAGGAGCAAGAAGCGGGTAGAGAAAACGCAGACTGAGAGGCAGAGAGATAAGACAGGGACCGGCAGAGGTGAGCAGGTAGGTGACACAGTCGCGCCGTTTCGACAGAGGAAGCCCTCAAGCTTGTTTATAGGAGAAGAAATCTTAGATTTTGAAATATCAGAAAGAAAGACTAACCAGGGAGACAGCTGGAAGGACAAGTCTTGCGCAGGAGAAACAGAGGTGAGTGCACAGCTGGGCATCCGAGGTCAAGGGCGTCTGGGTATTCTCCATGAGGTAGGAGGCAGGAAGCTCCAACAGAAACTGGGAAGCTGGGAGATGAAGTCAGGCCAGGGAGGGTAGGCATATGGAAGGCTTCTCAAGCCTTTGAGAATCTAATTGCCATTGGGATGGAAACCACAGAAAAATACACATTCCCCAGTTTTTCAAATAATCTGAATGGACTCGCATACCCCGAAGGCCTTCGGGGACCCCAGATGTAGTGAGTGCTCTCTGAAGTCTCTTCTGCATCTGAGATCTGTCATCTTTAAGGAGTTGAGGTGAGGTGAGGGAAGGATGTGCAGTGGTAACTTGAAAAAGCCACTGGCATTGAAAAAGCAGACGTGCTCCGTGTGAAGACCCGGGGCCCACGGGAGCTTAACCAAGCAGTCATGGCCACAGACCAAGTGCACTCCTGGCTCCCCAGTGAGGCCAGGCTCCTGTGCCCACGCCGCTGCTCAGCAGGTCCGGGCAGGCGGGCCCACTCCCAGGCCCTGCAGCTATCATTACCTTGGGGGCTGGGAGGGAGCGAAATGTCAGGTAGGGCTCAGATCCTCCAGCCCACAGTCAACCCCTGCAGCTTCGGTGGCCCTGTTATCAGTGGAAGGAGAGCGCCAGGGGCGAGGAGCCTGATGGAGACACCAGTCTGCGCACATGGCCTTGGCGCTTCTACGTGTTCCCAGGGCCATTCCACTTGCCTGGGCAGTGCAGGGGATCACACGCAGGGCCCGCCGTGGGCAGGGCTGAACTGGCTAATAATACCTTCTGGGGACTGGAAGTTTTCTTCGTCGGTGTTGTTTTTAATCTACGGAGTCATCATCAGTAATTCATTACCTATTTATGAGAAACACGAATAACACCCTGCATACCGCGTTAAGCTAATTACTTGGACGAACACCAGGTGGCATTACTTCCTGAGGGCGAAGCAGCCTCCCGCACTGCAGGCTTGGGCTCAGACCCCTATGGGCTGAGCAGCAGCCACAGGCATGGACAGAAGGCCCCAGCTTCTGGCCCCCACACAGAGCCACCTCCCCCTGTGTCGTCAAGGGTCTTCCTGGGTGCTGCAGAGGGAAGGGGCGAGTTTGGACAGGGTAGGACACTGCCATTAATCCACCATAGTGACCCAGTCATAGTGAATGTGACAATAGTCTCTCTAGACTGTGACTATAGTCACTATGACTGGGTCACTATGGTGGATTAATGGCTTTTAAGGAATACTCCATAAAAGTATTCATCTTGACTTTTTATTTTCTGCAAGTTTCTCTGGAAACTTTGCTGATTTGTGAACCATATAAATGACCAGAGAGAAGAAATTATTTGTTGGTTTTTAAAAAATTATTTATCAGGCATTATAATTGTCATTTTTTATCTCTTATCTCATTTAGTGGTATTTTCCCGGTAATACTATAATGTGTATACTTTACAAAAGCTCAGGCAGGTAAAGGGACATCCCCAAGCTCACGAGCTGGAGCCTAAACCCGGGCCTTCTGGCTCCCAGTCAGGAATTTCTCACTGGCTGGTCACAGATCACTAAGACAGATTCCTTTTTCTTGTTTCTTGATTCCCTCTCCCCTTCTCTAATGATTACTACCCTCCCCATCCTCCACTACTTTTCTTTTTCTTTACCTTTCCTAAAAAAAAAAAAAAAAACTCCATTGCCGTGATCTTTGTGTTTCTTTCCCGCCTTGGTGAGAAACTGAAAGACAAATAAATCATAAATTCCAAGATACAATGAAATTCCTTCTTTTAATTGCAAAAGACCCGAAGTTCTGAACGTCTAATTATTTTTACATTTTCAGGTCAACAATAACATTTTTGAGGGTGTGTGGGTGGCTCAGTGGATTAAGCTTCTGCCTTTGTCTCAGGTTATGATCTCAGGATCCTGGGATGGAGTCCCGCATCGGGCTCTCTGCTCCGCAGGGAGCCTGCCAGGGAGCCTGATTCCCCCTCTCTGCCTGCCTCTCTGCCTACTTGTGATCTCTCTGTCAAATAAATAAATACAATCTTAAAAAAAAAAATAATAACATTTTCGGCACGTGAATGTCCGGTTGTTCTAGCACCATTCGTGGGAAAGTCCATTTTGCTCCACTGCATTGCTTTTGTGTTTTGGCAGATATGGTTGACTCTATTGACATGAGTCTGTTTCTGGTCTCGCTAGACCTTTCCATGGATCTACTCTTCCCCAGCCTTGTCGGCATCTTCCTGGAACCAGTGTAGAATTCTGGACCCAAGATGTTTCTTTCTGTCCCTGGGGATAGAGGGTTTTTCTGTCTACTCTTCTTCCCACAACAACGGTTCTTTGCCTGTCTCCTGGGAGAGGCTTTTCTACCTTCTCCCAGGAGCCACGGATCTAGAAAGTTCACTATCCTTCCCTCAGTGGCTTTGTGCTTTTGCTTCAGAGGAGAAAAGGGGCCAGGGAAGCAAGCAGGGCTTTGTGCCTATCCCCCTCAGCCTTCTGCTACCTTCTTGCCTCCTGGGTTAGAGAGGAGACTCTGCCAGTCCCCTTCCCTGCCCCAGTGGTTCTTGGGAGTGCCCAGTGGGGGGGTGGTCATGAAGAACTCACAACAGAAGCGGCTCTACTGGTGTCTAGGGGCCCCAGCTGTTCTAAACCGACATGCTGACCCTTCCTTGGCCTCCAAGAATTTGTTAACACTTTAGCTTACTTCTTACTCCTTTGTTTGGCAGCCACATCTGTCTCTCACACTCTGCCAGAGGAAAGCCGCTGTGGGTCCCATTTTGCCTTCTGTCCCTCTGTGGAATTTGGTTTACTTGGCAGCTTTGGGAAGTCAGACCTCTCATGGGCTCCATAAGAAATTATAATTCTGTAGCTTATCCAGCTTTTCGTCATCATTGGGGGGGAACAACATTCTTTCCAGCTTTCTTCATCCTGAGTGGAAGCCTCATTGTCTTATCCTCAGATTCACTCTTTTTCTCAAGAGCCAGAAGAGGAGAGTCCCCCATGCTACACATGGGAAGCTGGGCTCTTGGAGAGATCCTGCTCTCCATTGGTAGGTCATGGCTCTGGGACTTCTCCACTACCAGAAGTGTATGAGGGCTTTATTGGGATGGGGCAGGCAGAAAGGCTGAGGGTCCTGGCAGGTGAGAGTGCATGGGGAATTGAGGCTGTCCATGGGAAGAGGGCCACAGTACTCATGCCTCAGTCAGAGGCAAGAATCCAGCGATCAACCAAGAACAAAAAGCCTGGCCAGGTGGCTTTCTGAAAACTCACTGGCCAAGAACTGCCCCACCCAGGGTGAAGGGGCATTGAGATGGTATGATGAGAGCATCTCCACTGCATTCAGGGGCCGGGCCAATGTCTTGCCCTGTGCCCTCTACTGTCTGTCCCACTGACCTTCACAGCTGTGCTCTCCCGGCACATCCAGCCTGCCCTGTCCCCCAACCATGGACCATGCAGACATACTCACCTACTCGCCATTTCTCAAGCATGCCACTCCTTTTCCTGACGCTATGGACCTCTTCAAGGTATCCTCTAACTTGCAATGCCCTTCCTCTCCCGCAGAGCTCCTCTCTCCACCTGAGGTTCTGCCCGTCCAGAGCTGAGGATGGGGGAAAGATGTGGGTTGGTGTTGCACATGGGAAATGAAAGAAAGGCTGTGAGTCAGAACTGCAGGAGGAGAGCGCTCCAGCAAAGGTGGGAGACAACTCCGAGGATACTCAAAGGGGAGGAGAGACGGGCAAAAATTAAATTGCTAATTTTGTTATAATTTCTAAACAGCTCTTTGAGTGCGGATGTTTTGCTCAGATGCAGGTGTACAGCTACACATGAGACAGAATTAGCCCAGCAGGGTAACAATGACAGCTCATATTGGGAATCTTCTTCCAGGTGGGCTGAGTTGGGGGGACTGGGTGAGGGTCTCTGGCGAGCAGACCGAGTGAGCTGAGAGGCAGGGTTGAGGCACCTTCATGAATGCCTTGAGGGCTTGGGGAAAGTCTAATGCCAGAGTGTAGGAGTCCCACCTTCAGTGATTCAATACTGTTCCCTGTTCTCCAGCCCATGTCTTTAAAATGCTAATTTTTCTAAGGGTGATAAGTTTCATTCTTTTGGTTCAATCTTACGTTAATTGCAAAGGCTTCAAATCCATGAGAACTGAGTTCAAATCCTGATTCTACCAATTGCCAACAATGAACACTGTCAATCTTTTGTTTTTAGTTCTTAACTCTCTGAATGTCCGTTTCCTCATGGGTAAAAGGAGGATAATGATACCCACCTTCGAGGTCTGTCATGAGGATGAAATGAGATAATGTGCATCTTGCCAAAAGAATTGTCCATTTATCCATTCACTGAATATTTATTGACCAAGTACCACTCTACATTTAGCAGCAGACAAATTCTCTACCATCATGGAGGTCATGTTCTAGAGCAGGGTAATAAAAAAATAACTAAACAAGGAAGTATAAAATAGGTCAGATAGTAAGTACTTTGGGAGCAATAAAATAAGAAGATAGGGATCCTGGGGGAAGGGCCACTATTACAATTTTCTGTAGGGTAGTTGGAAGGCCTCTTTCATGAGGTGAAATTTGGGCAGGGCCTGAAGGCAGTGAGGGAGTGAGTTTCCAAGATCTCGGGCGGGGTGGGGGGTGCTGGTAAACAGAGGTCTGGAGACCCCAGCTTGCTGGGCAAGTGAGGGGGAGTATAGGGAGCCCCGGGTGGCTGCAGCAGCATGAGGAAGCAGGGAGCTATGGGAGAAGTGGGACCAAGAGACATCATGTCACACAAGATTCCTGGGGCGTGAACACTACAGCTTTATCAGATGGGAGCCATGACGGCCTGTAAGGGAGCAGAGCCATGGGCTCCTGGGTCCTGCTTGGAGTGTAGACTGCAGGGAGACTGTTTAGAATGCCATTGCAATACAAGGAAATGGTGGCTGATCTAACTGTGCAGGCAGTGACCAGTGAGGTTCTGGGTAGAAAGTGAATGTGCTGGAGATAGCAATGGACAGGGAGAGGTAGGGCAGTGTTTGGAGAGGGTTCCTCCCCCCGCACCATCTAGCTAGGGGGCTGTAGGAGGGTTTAGAGAAGGTTCTGGAGATGAGCGTGGGCTCTGACAACTCCTACTCAGGCTCCAGTATGTGTGCTTCTACAGGTGATTCCCCAACTTTGATCCTATTTCTTTGTCCATGGAGGAGAAGCTGGACCAGATGATCTAAGGTCTGACATACTGAGGTTCTGTGGCTATCCCATGAACCTGCAGATACACTTAGAAGACTAGGTAACACAACCAACTATTAATACCTTGTGAGGGTCCATCTAGCAGTTGTCTACTTGGGGAAGCGAGGGAAGACAGGATGCTTAGAACCCACAAAAGCAGGTGGTGTTACAGCCGGTAAGGGCAGGACTGGGGGCCCACCTGAAGAGACATGACATTTTATTCCTTAGCAGAAGGGGGACAAAAAATGGGCTTCCCAGCATTGCCTGGAGCTTCTCCGAGTCAGCTGCCCACACTCGCTCACCAGCAGCCTGGCCAGCCCAGCAGCTGAGTGACCTCTTCATTTGCAGCCTGAAAAGCTGAAAGCGTCTTCCAAAGAGAAGTGACTGCCTTTCCAAAAGGGGACTGTCTCCCTGCCCGGAAGTGCATCCCACTGTAGCTGCACAATTCAGTACGGGCTTCCGGTTCTGTGATTAACTGACGGAAGTAGTTCTTTGGCCTGAAGGGCACCAGTCTGTGATTAATGGCCTCTCAGAGAATGTCCTGATTAGGTGGAAGTTTCGCTTAGCCAAGGGAGAAATTTACCAGTGCCATTAGCATTTCAAGTTGTTAAAACGGTGTGGGGGACATCTGTGGAATAAATTATCATTAAATAAGAAATTAAAGAAGTCAAATTCAGCAAGAATATAAGTCCAGCCATGGAATAGGGCACGCTGAGATTTCAGGAACCTGGCTGCATACTACCCCCAGTGAGGAACTCATTGCAAAGGTCATGCTGGTAAGAGGTGATGTCCACAAGCAGAGGGTAAAGAGAGCCCTCACTCCAAGGTCATTCACGATAGGGAATAGGATACCACCTCCATTGATCCAAGGAAGGCATAGACAATGAGGGAGGGCATGGTTCTCAAACTCTGTGGTGCATAGGGTCATCTTTCAAACAGGCAGACTGCTGTGTCTATCCCCAGAGATCCAGTATATCTGGGGTGTGGCCTGGGGTTTGACATTCTAACAAGCACCTGATTTCGAGTGATCACAGGCCACCCTTGAAAAAACACTGATAGAGGAGGGGAGGGACCAAGGGACCAAGGGACCGAGGAGGCTGGGGAGTAGAGGGGTGTTTTGCTGACCATGGACACTGAAGCTTGGAGCTGTATAAAGATCACCAAGGCAGCCGCAAGGTAAGGCTGCTAATTGAGCCTGTGCAGAGTCACCCCTGGTAGCCAAGTATTGGGTCCATCCTCGGAAAGGCAGACAGGGGAGTTGAGAAACTAGGGAAGAAGTGAAGGCAGGAGGAGGGTATCTGTGACTCCACCTGGATAAGCAGGGAAGGGAGAAGTGGACAATTGCTAAACTATATAACATGCCAACATAATTTACAGAGAGAGAGGGTGGGTATGGCTAATTCTGAAATGAAAGGGCTTTGTTTCCAGAAGACTCAATAATTAGAATGTTGCTACTGTGCTGGCACTCCCCTGGCTGAATGTGAAAGAAGGTTTTGAAACAAGAGTCAAATCTTCCTAAGAGGACAGCTTGTTGTGGAAGCCTGTAGTTTTAAATGGGAAGATGTATTCAGAGGGGTGGACTTGCCTGGCATTTTCCATTCGGTCTGGCATGGCGGAGAGGTGAGACTGTCAGCGTGAGGCTGTGTAAACTCACCAGCCTGTGGTTGGGAGTGAAGCCCCTTTCTCCTGTAGGACCCTCCCCTCCGAGGGCTCATCCCCTCCACCTGTGTCAACACGGCACTGCAGACAAAGCGGGCGATGAGACAGGTGAGCGAGGGCCGTGGAAGGCAGGAGGGTACGGGCACAAATTGGACTGGGTAGTAAAATCAGTCAGCTTTTCAATCTGCATCTTGAAAACGATCATTCAGCTGAGATTGCAATTTTGTTTCTCTTGGTTGAAGGAGCAGTTTAGAACCCTGGGCAGGTCTACAAAGAAGTATGGAGATAATAAATAAATAGGTATGGAATTCTTGCCAGTGGGTTAGAGTGCATGGGGTTTGTAACAATTCTTGAAATCATTCTGCTGCTTGGTCTCTGCTTTGTCTGCTTTTCTGTTTTTATGATGTTTGAAATGGGTAAGAGAATCTGAAATGCCACACGTACAAGACTGATTTATTAATTTACAAAAGTAGCATAATTGCTGAGAATAATTTTCCTTGTTACGTCTGCCGCGACAAGTCTCAATTGCCGGGAGGGATCCAATATATAAAATTGTGATTGTATTTTCAAATGTCTGAGGAAATATGATTAACATATAAGTGGAGCAAATGTTTAAGAAGGATTTAATCTGTTAAAGTTGTTAGTTGAACATTGATCAAAGAGCCAGTAGAAATGATGTTTTTAATTCTTTTTAATTGCTGGATTGGTAAATAAAACACAATGATTTGTAGGTTGAGCTTGAAGGCTTAAGATAGACTAGGTTTTAAAAATTAAAACCTTAATATGTTGCATATTAGATTAAATACACACACACAACTGTAATTAGTGTTATCCAGGTACGTACAAAGGCCTTCTTTCCCCATACCACAAAAAGGAAAGAAAGAATTATAGCCACATTTTCATCACCTGCCTGCAGGGCAGCTCTGTCCAACACTGGTTGTGATTATTCTTACTAATTTCTGCCAACCCTATGTGTCAAAAGTGATATTTCATTGTTGTGTTAATTTCCATTTCTATGACCACCGTGGGGTTGAACATATTTTCATCTTGAATTGGACATTGACAGGGATCTCAGAATTTCTGCTGAAGTCTCACACTGAAAAGTCATGGGTTGTATGTACTACCGGATTCTAAGGAGAGGCCCTGGACCCATCCCCACAGCATGTGCTAAGCCATATGGGGGGAAATCCCTTCCCTTTCCCTCAAGCCAAATGTGAGGAGTCCCGACGTGGGGCTTGATCCCAGGACCCTGAGATCATGACCTGAACTGTAATCAAGAGCCAGATGCTCTTGATTTGCCATGCAGGGTGCCAGGCACCCCTGCAAGGCAAATTCTTGAAAGGACATTTAACGGCACACCTCCCTGACTGCCACTTAACCAATGGGATGAAATGAAACTCAACCAGTGGATTAAATACCTAGGGCAGATGATTCTGCATTTTACAGGGCTTCCCAGAGGGTCACCAGCAAGACTGAGCCCAGTTGTATACAGTAATAATCAACTCAATAACATAACTGTGCCTTGAATTTCCCCTCCTTCCTTAGATCTTGTACCTTATGCCTCTCTCCTATTTCTTTCTTTTCTTTTTTTTAAGATTTTATCTATTTATGCATCAGATAGAGAGAGTGAACAGCACAAGCAGGGGTCGCTGCAAGCAGAGGGAGAGGGAGAGACAGGCTCCCCGTGGAGCAGGGAGCCCCATGCAGGACTCCATCAGATCCCAGGACCCTGGGATCATGACCAGAGCCGAAGGCAGACCCTTCACCAGTTGAGCCTCTAGGGTCCCCTCCCTCCTGTTTCATTTCTTGAGAACCCTTCTCAGATGATCTGCATGCAATACCTGGTTTCAAACCCTGCCCTGTGGGAAGCTGGCGGACAGTGGTCTACCTGTTTCTTAATTCAACAGTGCCCTCTTCAGCTGGTACAATGAAGTTCAGTTTCTTAATGAATGGGGTGCGTGTGTACGGTTGCCAGCGGCCTGTTTCTGATTTTGTGATACCGTTTCTGAGGACACTTAAATTCAGATGTTTCCTCTCCTCTCCCCTCACTATCAAGCCTCTGAGGGCTGCCTCCTGCCTTCAAGTCTCCCGTGCCTCTCCCACTAATGTTCTTGAGGCTCATGCGCTTTCTCTGTTCTGCTTGGTCTCAAATTTACTGTGGCTACTTCCGCATTCAGGACGGAGGGCTCCTGGTGCCCTACTTGGATGGAGGCTATTGATCATCTGTGACTGCTTGGTCTTCTTGTTCCTCTCCCTTAAAATCTATGCTGAATTCTCTACTCTAGGGAGGGCACTCAAAGCGGGCTCTGCTCTGCTCCTGTATAGCTATGTTCATTGCTCACTTCTGTGTCAAGGGCCTTTCAGTATAGGTGCAGGTTAAGAATAATCCTACTGGTTCCTCTTACAGAATAGTCTGTGGAGCATGTCTGCAGAGGTCTTCCTTTGAGTGGCCACCGTTGTCCTCTGGGAATCAAAATTCCCAATTCAACTTCCGTTCCAGTGTCTTCTCTCTTCTTGAGTCAGTGTTAAAATTATAAGTAGAAAACTGTCATGTTTACCTGTTATCAAACTTGTTTGGCATGAAATTAAGTGAAAATATTTGCTTATTATTTTTAAAGATCCTTGCTATACCCCCCCCCTTCATTACTGATTGGGTTATCTGTTGCCTTTTATTTATTTGATAATTTTATCATAGCTTTTTCAAAGTGTCCCAAGTGAACCAAACATGTGTTCTTGATCCAAAGCTTTATTTTTCTTTCACTGATTCTTCTTAATTTCATTATTTCTTTCCTTCTATTTTCTTTGAATTTATTCTATGTTCCCTTTTCTCACTTTTTTTTTTTTAGGGCTTTATTTATTTATTAGATAGAGATCGTAAGTAGGCAGAGAGGCAGGCAGGGGCGGGGGTGGGGGAAGCAGGCTCCTCACTGAGCAGAGAACCCAACGTGGGGCTTGATCCCAGGACCCTGGGATCATGACCTGAGCTGAAAGCAGAGGCTTTTACCAGCTGAGCCACCCAGGAGCCTCCCTTTTCTCGTTTCTTAATTGAATAGGTAAGTCATTACCTTCCAATCTTTCCTTCTTTATAAAATAGTTAAAGCACAACGTTTCCTCTTAGTTGAAGCAGCATTCCAAAGTTTTCATAGGTAGTATGTTCATCATTACTCACTTCTAAGTTGTCATAGCCTGCGGCCGTTAGAAAGCAGACCCTGAAACAGTAGTTTGGATGTTAATATGTTTGAAAGGTACAAGCCCAAGGCAGTAAGGAGGGAGGAACAGGAGTGAGACAGGAGAACCTGGGAGGACGTGTGGCACAGTGCCTACTTGTGCCACTTACCGGGAGCTGTGGAAAGGCGATGGTTGCTCAGTCCCTGTGTCCACTTTGTGCATTAAATTTCTCCAGAAAATTTGCAAGAAGACCACTCTCACCTGGGAGTGGTCTTCGGGTGAGAGAAAGGAGGAGTAATTTATCTTCCCAGCTGTTTTTCATCCCGCACTCCCCACTGGTTAAGGTTCATACCAAAAGATACTCATCCCCTACATTTCCAGTGGGTAACATCAAGCCCTTCCTGGAGTGCTCAGGAAGCCAGACTCCGCACCCCACGGTGAGGTGTTCATTCCAGCCCCAAGTGTAGGGGCAACCTGGCGTGGGCAGACCACTGACCAAGACAAAGAAGGCACACCAGATTTTTTTTTCCACCAACCATACATAATATCTAATTTCTACCACAATTAATTTTTTAACTCATGAATTATTAAGAAATGTTTCTAAATTTTAAAATATATTGGTTTTTAAGACCATCATTTAAAAAATTAATTTTATGTGTGCTTGAGGAAAATGTGTATTCACTACTCATTGAATGCAAAATTCTGTATATGCCCCTTAGATCAACCTAAGTTAATTAGTTTAGGTACTGAGAGCATGTGATAAAATCTAGCATAATGGAATGACACATTTCTCTTTGTAGGTCTGTCAATCTTGCTTTTTATAAGTTGGTGCTATTAGGTACTTTAAATTTAGAATCACTATTTTTTTCTGGTAAAGTATTTTGCCTTTATGTGGCAATCTCTTTATCTCTAGTACTGCCTTTTGCCTTCAAGTCTATTTTACTGACTTTAATATATACCTATAGCACTTTCTTTTGGTTGCTCTTTTCCTGGTATTTTTAAAATTCTTTTACATTTCATCTTTCCATAAACTTAATTTTCAGCTGTATCTTTTAAACAACACATAGTTGGTCAGGCTCCATGTTCAGTGAGGAGTCAGCTTGGGATATTCTCTCTCTCTACTTTTCCACTAGTGCTCTCTCTCTCTCTCAAAATAAATAAATAAATAAATCTTTAAAAAAAACACCAACAAACCCACAACACATAGTTGGATTTTTAAAAATCTAGTCTGGCAATTTTTGCTTTGTAACTAGAGCCTTAGGCCATTTGTGGTTACCATAGTTACTGATATATGGATTTATTTCTATCATTTTTTAAAACTTTCTGTCTCATGTTTCTATTATTTTTTTCCTTCTTTCTTACCTTCTTTTGGGTTCATTTAATACATTTCTTCTTCCACTTTCCATTCCACTAGTTGAGAAATTACTCAGACTTTTTCATATATTACAACTGTTACCTAGAGATTTTTAAAAATTATTTTTATTATCATATAATGTATTATTTGCCACAGGGGTACAGGTAGGTGAATCATCAGGCTTACACATTTCATAGCCCTTACCTAGAAATTTTTAACATGTATAGGAATCAAAGTTAATCAACATTTTTCCACTGTCCTCCTGAAGAATGAGAGAAGGTGAGAACACTGACTCTGATCGCCCACTCGCAGTTTTTGTGCTGCTATTCTCATGCTTACCTCATTCTCTCTTTCAATTTAATAAAGCATTGTCTTCATTACTGTATTATATAGTCAGTAAACATAGATTTACTCACTCCATTACTGTTTCATTCTCTTATTATTTTTTCTTACATCTTACCTATTTCTTCTGGACTAATTCTTTTTTTCCTTAAGAATACTTATTCCTTTCATGGATGGTCTTTTGTGGTAAACTCTTGCCGTTTTTGTGGGCCTAAAAATGAGTCTATTTCATCTTTGTGTTTAAAAAATACTTTGTTTTATAATATTGATTATCTTCCTCTCAGCAAATTAAAGATATTATTTTACTATATTCTTTCATTATTGCCTTTCAGCAATTATTTATGTAGTTAGATTTTCATAGCTAATTTCTTTTTTCTCTGTTTTAAAGCCTTTTTACCCCTTTGGTGTTCTGCAGTTTTTAAGTGGATTTATTTTTAGTTAGTTTATTTAATAAACATTTAACCCTTTACTGGATGTCAGGTGTCAGATATGAACTCATTTAAAGGTAAAACAACCTTGTGAGGTAGATATTTTCAAGTATCTTTACATATGAGGAGACAGAGACCCAGAGAGGTTAGGTAACTTCCCCAAGTTGACACAGTAAGCGGTAGTGCCATAATTACAACCAGGGCAGTCTGGACCTAGAATTTTCTTTATCCATATAAAGATGGTCAGGTTATCTTTGAGTGGGCTTTGGTAATTTGTATCTTTCAAAAATTTGATTTGGTTTATTAAGTTTTATGGAAATTTATTGGCATAAAGTCTCTTTTTAAAGATTTTATTTATTTATTTGAGAGAGAGTGTGCATGCAAGGGGGGGGGTAGGGTCAGAGAGAGAAGGAGAATCCCCACTGAGCAGGGAGACTGATGCAGGCCTCAATCCTGGGACGCTGAGATTATTACCTGAGTTGAAGGTAGTAGCTTAACCAAATGAGCCATCCAGTGCCCTGGCATAAAGTGTTTTGAACTTTGTTAAATGAGTTAAATGACAAATAACTTTGTTAAATGAATCCTGTTAAGTGAGTGTAGGGTCTGTAGTGATGTCCTCTCTTTTGCTCTGGACCTTATTTACATTATTTGCTTGATTTGGGTTTAATTTGCTCTTCTTGTGCTCACTTTGGCAGCACATACATTAATTTGCTCTTCTTTTTATTATTTTTTGAAGTGAGAATTGAGATTGTTGACATGAAATTTTCCTTTCTAATATAAATATTAAATGCAATAGATTTACCTCTAAGCACTATTTTAATTGTGATATGCTGTAATTTCACTTTCACTGAGTTCAAAATATCTTCTCATTTCTCTCGTGACTTCCTCTTTGGTGCATGGGTTATTTAGACTTTTTTTTTTTGTTTAATTTTTGAATATTTGGAGATTTTCCCCAGTATCTTTTTTTAGTTTTTAGTTTAATTAAACTGCTGTTGGAACACATACCTTGCACAATTTCACTTCTTTTAACTTCTTAAGATATCTTTTCTGGCCCCAAATATATCCTGTCATATCGGTGTTTCCATCTGGTAGATGGACATCCATCATGGACGTTTTATGGGCACTTCAAAAAGAAAGTGTACTATGCTGTTTTCATTTGTGATGTGTTCTACTAATGTTACTTAGGTCACGTTTCAGTAGCATTGTTCAGGTTCTCTATACCACTGCTGATTTTCTTTTCTCTTTGTTCTATCAAAGAAAAGAGAGGAGTATTGAAATTGGAAATTATATTTGTAGATTTACTGATTTCTCCTTTCAGTGCTATTAGTTTTTGCTTCCTGTATCTTGAAGATCAGTTGTTAGGTAAATACACATTTAGAATTGTTATGTCTTTTTGGTAAATTAACCCCTTCATCATTACGTGATTACCCTCTATTTCTGATAATATTCCTTGTTCTGAAGTTTACTCTATCTGATATTAACATCAGACACTCCATTAGTGTTTGTATGGTATATCTTTTTCCATCCTTTGATTTTTTTTTTTAAAAGATCAAAAGTTTTTTAAAAGATCAAAAATTAAAATTGTTTGACAGAGAGAGACACAACAAGAGAGGGAGCACAAGCAGGGGGAATGGGAGAGGGAGAAGCAGGCTTCCCACTGAGCAGGGAGCCCGAAGCAGGGCTCGAGGCCAGGACCCTGGGATCATGACCTGAGCTGAAAGCAGATGCTCAACGACTGAGCCATCCAGGCATCCCCCATCCTTTATCTTTAATCTAACTGTGACTTTATATTTAAAGCAGGTTTCTTGTAAACAATAATAACTGGTGGTATCTAAAAAACTAAAAGAAGGAAAAAAGGGTTGTGTTGATTAATTTTATATTTGCCTCTATGGGACCTTGGGGTGCCCAGATATTTGGCCAAACATTACTCCTGGTACCAAGATCTGTGTTAGGGTTCTTTAGAGAAACAGAACCATTTGTTTCTTAATTAAAAGGAATGAGTTCATATAAGCCAAGGCTGACAAATCCCAAGAACTGCATTTGGAAAGTTAGAGACCCAGAAGAACTGATAGTAAATTTTAGTCCAAAGTCTGACAGTCTCAGGGAAGAGCTGATATTTCAGTTTGAGTCTGAAGGCAGAAAACAAAACAAAACAACAACAACAACAACAAACTGATGTCCCAGATCAAAGGCACTTAGGCAAGAGGAAATCGGTGGGCTCATGCTGGTGGAATTCACTGACTTTGCCATGTTCCCACCACCCTGAAGCAGCTGGCTTAATAAGATAGAGGAATGGCCATTTAAAGACACAGCTTAATAGGATAGAGGAATGGCCATTTGCCAGCTAGGCAGCAATACCTTGCAGGGCTAGGGCAAGTTTCTCCAGAGGGCCATATATGCCCTGAATCAGCATCCATTATATGATGCTGTTTCTCTCCTGGCCTACATTCACCCATGCAGGAATCAAGGACTGGAATTGGGAGTGGTACCACTCACTACAACCCTTAAGGACCCATTTGCAAAATTTTTTACTTCCTTTCCACGCAGTTTTATGTTCTGCTGCCCTAGAGGTCTTAGTTTCAAAAAGAGACACAACAACAATCCTTTTGAACTAGAAATTGAGACTTCTGCCTGGCCACTTTGAGTTCCTCGTGCCTCTGAATCAATGGGCAAGGAAGGGAGTTACTATGCTGGCTGGGTTGATTGATCCCAAGTACCCGAGAGAAATTGGACAAACACCACAATGGAAGTTAAGAAGAGTATGTGTGAAAATCAGAGGATCACTTAAGACATCTTTTAATATTACCTTTTAGTATTCCTGTGATTAGGTCATGGGAAAACTACAACAACCCAATCCAAGCAGGACTATAATGGCCAGATCCTTCAGAAGTGTAGGTTTGGGTCACCCTATAGGTAAATCAGCTCATGTGCTTGCTGAAGCAAAGGGAATACAGAATTGATAATGGAAGAAAAAAAATACGTATATATAACATATCTTTGCTTTTCTCTCTTATTCCCTTTTCATGTAACATAATATAGACTTAATATTATAGTGTTTTATTGTCCATTTATTTATTTATATGTCTCAAGTTTTTATATAAATTATAGTTAATTAATATGTATTGTAATATTGGTTTCAGGAAAGGAATTTAGTTCTTCTCACTTACATATAACACTCACGGCTCATCACAAGTGCCTTCCTTAATACCAATCACAAATTTAGCCCATCCCCTGCCAACCTTCCCTCCAGCAATCTTCAATTTTTTCCCTATAGTTAAGAGTCTCTTATGGTTTACCTCCCTCTTTTTTCCCCCTTCTCCTATGTCCATATGTTTTGTTTCTTAAATTCCATGTGAGTGAAATCACATGGTATTTGTCTTTCTCTGACTGACTTACTTCACTTAACATAATATGCTCTAACTCCATGTCATTGCAAATGGCAAGATTTTATTCTTTTTGATGGCTGAATAGTATTCCATTACATATATAAACCACGTCTTTATCATTCATGTCAGTGGATATTTGGGCTCTTTCCATGATTTGGCTATTGTTGATAATGCTGCTATAAACTTCGGGGTGCATGTACCCCTTCAAATCAGTATTTTGGTACCCTTTGTGTAAATACCTAGTAGTATAATTGCTGGACCATAGGGTAGTTCTGCTTTAAGCTTTTTGAGGACCCTCCATACTGTTTTCCAGAGTGGCTGCATCAGTTTACATTCTCACCAACAATGTAAGAGTGTTCTGCTTTCTCTGCATCCTTGCCAGTATTTGTTGTTTCTTGTGTTGTTAATTTTAGTCCAGCCAATATTAGGTGGTATCTAATTGTTGTTTTGATTTGTATTTCCCTGATGATGAGTGATGTTGAGTATCTTTTCATGGGTCTATGAGCCATTTATGTCTCTTCTTTGGAAAAATGTCTTCATGTCTTCTGTCCATTTCTTCACTAGATTATTTGTTTTTTGGGTGTTGAGTTTGATAAGTTCTTTATAGATTTTAGATACTAACTCAAATATGTCATTTGCAAACATCTTCTTCCATTCCATAGGCTTCCTTTTAGTTTTGTTGGTTGTTTTCTTTGCTGTGCAGAAGCTTTTTATCTTGATGAAATCTCGATAGTTCATTTTTACTTTTGTTTCCTTTACTCTTGGAGACATGTGTAGCAAGAAGTTGTTGTGGCTGAGGTTGAAGAGGTTGCTGCATGTTCTCCTCTAGGATTTTGATGGATTCCTGTCTCATATTTAGGACTTTCATCCATTTTGAATTTATTTTTGTGTATGCTATATATGTCCAGCTTCATTCTTCTGCATGTTGATGTCCAAGTTTCCCAACACCATTTATTAAAAAGACTGCCTTTTCTTCACTGGATATTCTTTCCTGCTTTGTTCAAGATTAGTTGGCCATTTGGTTTTGGGTCCATTTCTGGGTTTTCTATTTTGTTCTCTTGATCGATATGTCCCTTTTTGTGCCAGTACCATACTGCCTTGATGACTACAGCTTTGAAATATAATTTGAATTCTCCAGTTTTGCTTTCCTTTTTCAAGATTGTTTTGGCTATTGGGGGTCTTTTGTAGTTCTGTATGAATTTTAGGATTATTTGTTCTAGCTCTGTGAAAAAATGCTGGTGGTATTTTGATAGGGATTGCATTAAATGTGTAGATTGCTTTGGGTAGTAGTATAGACATTTTAAAAATATTTGTTCTTCCAATCCATGAGCATGTATGTAAATTAGATGTTATCAAGGAGAAGAATAAGCATAACTCAAGGACTTTATCTCCTCTTCTGGGAAGGGGTTGGTATATTTTCACTTCTACACAAGATGCAGGCTATTTGTCTCATGTTAGGTCATATTATGACTTTCTTATTATCTTTATTTGGAGATTCAATATGGTTTAAGGTAATGCAGTGGGTGCCAAGTTGATAAGAGTTGGACTTGTGATGGTTAATTTTAAGTGTCAATCTTTTGGGGTTATGGGATGCCCCAGATATTTGGTCAAACATGCTGGATGTTTCTATGTAGGTGCTCTTTGGATGAGTTTAATATTTATGTTGAACTGAATTTTTTTTAGAATGTTTTTAAATTTAGCTCTTTTGTTTTTATTTCTTTGTTAGTAAGCTTTACACCCAGTGTGGGGCTTGAACTCATCATCAAGATGGATGAGTTTAATATTTAAATTAATTGACTAAACAAAGCAGATTGCTCTCCCTACTGTAGGTGAGCCTTGTTCAGTCAGTTGAAGACCTGAATAGAACAAAAACAGTGATACTCCCCCAAATAAGAGGGGGTATGGGATGAGAAGAAGAGATTAAAGATCCAGAGATGACCATGTTGAATCTGTCTATCTCTTTCTAAAGTAACCAGTAATAAAATACCAGCTTGAAACTTGGGAAATTATGCTGAAGCTACAGATTTAGGGGTAGTCAGCACAATTCTTAAAACCATGCAAATGTACATAATTATCCATGCAAAACAGGATAGTTAGGAGATACAGTCCTTCATGAGAGTTGTTCCCAAAGTGTGGTCCAGAGTCTTGCCTCACAAACACCTGAGAGGCGAGTTAGAACAACACATTCCTGAGTTCCCCCCCATGCAAACTAAATTAAAACCGGGGATCCTCATTCTGAGCAAGCATCTTGGGGATTTTCATGCACGCTGAAGTCCAAGAACATCTGCACAGCAAGAAGGCAAACTGACTTCATGGGAGAGCCATTTCTGACCAGGTGACGGATGGCTCCTATGTCACTAGATGGCACCAAACACACACTAAATCTCCAGTTCTGTCAATTCCTCAACCAAAAAGGAAAAGGCTCCTCTGGAGTTGTTTTGTTTTGTTCTGTTTTTTACCAGAAATTTTGTCAAAGGATTTCCACTGGCCCTTCCTCACAGTGAAGGAAACAAAAAGAGAGCTGGCTGACCGGAATAACTGCCCCAGCACTATCAATCACCCATGAAAGGTCTGCCCAAAAGAGGCTAAAATGATCAGTAGGGAACAGGTAAGTAAAAGTCTCTGCCAGTGGGTTTTCTGGAACCACACCTATTCCAGCAGGTGTTTCTGGGAGCTCAGGGCATGAATCTCCTAAGACCCAGTCAGGGGCAGCACTGTGGAGAGCCAGGAGGCTTGCTGCCTTCCCACCAGCCCTCCCAGACACGGTGTCTGTGTGCACCCCGCAGAGGTGAAACTGTGAATTTCAGGGTCACACACAGGCCCTGGGTTGCCCTCCAGAGCCAGGCGCATCCTTATACCCCTTTCCTCAAAAGCAATATCTCTTCTGCCTTTCCTGGGAGAGCTCTTACTACCACAGTTGTCTCTGATATTCTGACTCGAAAACACCTGCTCCTCAGCCTGTCTGTCATGCTCACACAATCCTGAAAGCCTCTGAAAGGATGAGGAACCACCCTAGCATCCCTCTACCTTCACCGAAGACACTCGGTGCCTCACCCTTGAGCCATTTCCACAGCGTTTGACTAGCACTCCGTCCCCCAGGCTCCTTGACCTTCCTTCCTGTGGGTGTGGAGTCAGCTGTTACAATCTCAAAGCACTCCTGTCCAAAGTCTCAGGCCTTAGCCTGGCATTAAGGATTCTGCTCCTCTGGGCTTGCTGGCATAAGAGATCTCTGGAGCTCCTGTGTTGGAGGAATATTAGTGGAGCGGGGCTGGGAAGTGAACAGGAGACCTGGGAGGCCACTGAGTACCTGAAAAGGGAAGGTAGGAGTATCAAAAGCTGAGGAATGGGAACAAGCTGGAGAGGGAGCGGTGAGGAACCCTGCAAGGGAGAGAAGACACACCTGAACAGGGTAATGGAGGAGCATTTCACGATGGAACAATGTACAAGGGATTACAGGGTCACTGAAAACTGTGAGAGATGAGGATCACCATAGTGCTAGCAACACGGGCAAGAAAACCATTACCATAACCAGGCCAAGGTCAGTTGAGGGGCAATTACTGGAAACTAGCAAGAGAGCTATGGCTCCAGAAGCTGTAGAAGGACTGGAGGGACCCAGGGGAATAAATGTCCCAAACTTGCCTTCTTCAGATCTCTGCTTCCAACCATCTCCACTTTCTGGGATATCTATTGGGGCCTCCTTTTGGCCAAACCCAGGGAGAAACCAGAGGGCAGGCAGGGGTGCCCTTTGATGCACGTGTGAAGTTCAGCCTGAGACAGAGTGTGGAGAGGAGAAGGCAGAACGGGCTCCTGGAGGAACAAGAAGAGAATGTGCGCACAAGAGGCTGGGGCCGTGGAAGACACAGGGTGGCCTTCAGTCCCTCACACATTCATCATGTTGTAGCAGGACAAACGCAGGACATTTGGAGCCAGAGGGATCTAGGCCCTGCCCTAAAACACAGACACTTTGGCCAAGTATCTTAATGCCTACCATGGAACAATGGTAACAGCAACACGGTATCTCCCAGATTTCATGAGGATTCATAGAGATAATGTGTGCCTCTGGCAGTTACCTGGTCATGGCCAGGGGACAGATGTTGGGACCCAGGGTCAAGGGTCTTTTCCCTCGCCATATCCTCATGATATGCCCAGGAGTCCACCTTCCTGGCCCTGTTGCCCTCCCATCCCTCAGACTTGTTCTTTACCTTCTTGGGGCCACAGAAAGCATCTGCAAGCCAAGGCAGGCCGGGCAGTTCTCCTGGGGCTCAGGGATGAGCATAGGGATCTATTCTTGCAATAAGAGGCTAGAGCTATGATCCTGGGCTCAAAGAAATGACCGTTTACCAATTAATAGGAGACTGAGCTGGATTGGTTCCAAGGCCAGGTAAGCTGCGGAAGGAAGGACTGGGGTCCTCTGCTCCTCCTTACACCCCAGATCAGCTGCCCCCCACGAGGCCCAGCAGCAACCTGTGTTTCTACACTACTGCGCTCCCCTTTGATGCCTGCCGCACATCCCCCACCTCCATCTCGTGGCCTGGAGAGGACCACACAGGACAGCAAAGCATGAGGAGGCAGGGCTGGGAAGGCCTGAGTCCCCCCGCTCCAGAAGCCTGAAATGTGACCCCAGTCTTACATAGTCATTCAGTTAGTGCTTTTATGTTAAAAAGCATTAATGACAATTTAAGAAATTGCCATTCTTAGGATCCCAGTTTGGCTTTCATCCATTCCTTTAAAATGGTGCTGAAGCTTCAAGAAATGGAAGCAGACTGGGCCTTTCTCAGAGGGTGGACAGCCCTGATTCAGAGGGTCCTAGGAGATCTAAAAGGAAACAAGTGCTTCGCACAGGTGATTTATAGATTGCATCCCCTCTCCAATCCTTCCTTGACGGGAACTCCTAGAGTCAGGAGAAACCCACCAAGCAAAGTCTGGTCTGGCTGTGAAGCAGTTTGTAAGGGCCTGGGGCTGAGGCTGCCCAGCCTCCCCTGGCTCAATGTGAGACAGAAATCCATCAAAATATTGAGAAGAACACAGGCAGCAACCTCTTCCACTTCAGCCGCAGCAACTTCTTCCTAGAAACATTGCCAAAGGCAAGGGAAGCAAGGGTAAAAATGAAGTATTGGGACTTCATCAAGATCAAAAGCTTTTGCACAGGAAAGGAAATAGTCGACAAAGCCAAAAGACAACGGACAGAATGGGAGAAGATATTTGCAAACAACATACCAGATAAAGGGCTAGTACCCAAAATCTATAAAGAACTTATCAAACTCAACACCCAAAGAACAAATAATCCAATCAAGAAATGGGCAGAAGACATGAACAGACATTTCTGCAAAGAAGACATCCAAATGGCCACAGACACATGAAAAATTGTTCAATATCACTCGGCATCAGGGAAATACAAATCAAATCCATAATGAGATACCACCTCACACCAGTCAGAATAGCTAAAATTAACAAGTCAGGAAACAACAGGTGTTGGAGAGGATGTGGGGAACCCTCTTACACTGTGGGTGGGAATGCAATCTGGTGCCACCACTCTGGAAAACAGCATGGAGGTTCCTCAAAAAGTTGAAAATAGAGCTACCCTATGACCCAGCCATTGAACTACTAGGTATTTACCACAAAGATACAAATGTAGTGATCTGAAGGGGCATGTGCGTCTGAATGTTTATAGCAGCAATGTCCACAGCAGCCAAACTATGGAAAGAGCCTAGATGTCCATTAAAAGATGAATGGATAAAGAAGATGTGGTATGTATATGTGTGTGTGTGTGTGTGTATGTATATATATATATACATACATATACATACATACAATGGAATACATACATACAATGGAATATTATACAACCATAAAAACTGAAAATGCCATTTGCAATGATGTGGGTGGAACTGGATGGTATTATGCTAAGTGAAATAAGTCAGTCAAAGAGAATCATCATATGATCTCACTGATATGAGGAATTTGAGAAACAAGACAGGGATCATAGGGGAAGGGAAGGAAAAATGAAACAAGATGAAACCAGAGAGGGAGACAAACTGTAAGAGACTCTTAATCTCAGGAAACAAACTGAGGGTTGCTGGAGGGGAGGAGGGTGGGAGGGACAGAGTGGCTGCATGATGGACATTGCAGAGGGTATGTATTATGGTGAGTGCTGTGAATTGTGTAATACTGATGAATCACAGTATTGTATTGTATCACATATTGTATTCCTGAAACAAATAATATACTGTATGTTAATTTAAAAAAAAAAGAAAGTAGAGTCTGCTAAACTGAGGGTTAGAGACAGCTTAAGAAGGAAGAGAACGTGTTTCCTGATAAATCCATTGAAAAAAATACATAAAAACAACACGAACAATACTCCAAACAAAAAGCTCCAATCTCATGAAGTTCACTCCGTCTAATGTAGTAACTCTGATGATTCTGCTGCTGCTGAGTTTTTAGTCTACAGTTTGTCTTCTTGACACCATTTGCTTCCAGACTAGAATAAGTCTGGAAAATCCCACTCAGTCCACTGATGTGGTCTGTAATTGTCTGAGGAGTGTTAGCTTGGAAGCCTGTACTCAAGACTCTACTTCTTGAAGGATCAATAGTTCAAAGCTCCTGACTCCTTCTTAGTTGAAGACACAAATCCTAGCGTGTAGCTTATGAGAGATGCCATCAGGAAAGTTTCCAAATAAAACACAAATAATTTGTAGATGACAAACATTGAAAGGCTAAGGTCAATTACTGTAGTAACCAATAATACCAGACTGTAAGAAAAAAGGTTCTCTGTTGGGGTACGTTTCATAGGAGTTCGAATCATTTTTTATGGATGGTTGAGTAATATTGCATTATATATATATATATATATATATATATATATATACCACATTTTTTTTTTGTTTTTTGGTTTTTGGTTTTTTTTTTTAATGTTTACTCATCTGCAGATGAACATGTGGGCTCTTTCCGTAGTTTGGCTATCATGGACATTGCTGCTATAAACATTGGGGTGCAGGTGCCCCTTCAGATCACTACACTTGTATCCTTTGAGTAATTACCTATTAGTGCAATTGCTGTTAAAATCAGTTTAAATCAAGAATTGACTAACAGTAATTTATAGTCTCTTTGGGACAAAACTCATTTGTTTCGTTATGGACACAGATCATTCACAGTGATAGAGCAGTCTGCATGACATCAGTGTTCTACTGATGAACCACAAGTTCTACAGAACTGTAAAGAACCTAGTCTATCAAAGGCAGTCAGGGGTACACAGCTCTGTAAAGCTGGACCATCCCTGACAGTTCCACTAAACAAGGCCAGCATTTCCCAGAAAGTGCTTCTAATAATTGCTTTTCTTCATTTTCAAGTCTCTGACATATTTTTCCTCCTGAGAATCAGGGAGGTTTTTAGAGGAGTTAAAGTATCTGTGTGTGAGCGTAAGGGAAGTACAAGGGGCCGGGCAAGGGATTATTAATGTATCTGCAATGAGACCAAATTGTGATAGCCTTCTATGCCATGCCAAAAAATCTGGACTTGGCTCAGTGTGAAAACAAATTTCTGAAGCAGGGAAGTTATGTGATCACTTTATATATATATATTTAAATTTATTGATGTAATTTTAATATACTAAAAAAGATACAATTTGGTACACTTTAAAAAGGATCAATGGAAGATCATACAGAGAAGAAAGACATGGAGGTAGGGGTTCAGTTAGGAGGTTGGTGTGATAGTCCCAGGAAAAGACACAGTTTATTCAATAGTCAGGAAGAAGAGGAGGTGATGAGGCATTTCTAGGGTAAAACCAAGCAACACTTCACCAGATATTAGATTCAGGAATCCAGAGATAGGGTGCATCCAAGATTATCCAAGATAGCTCACTTATGCCATTGTTGGAGTCTGGGAATGTAGGGGGGGCAATAGGTTCCAGAAGAATGAGAGAAGTGTGAAAGAAGCCTGGAAGCTTTCGACACCTAAGAGCTAGTTGAAAATATGGTTGGGAGTTAAGGAGATGGGTCTGGGCTTGGAATGAGGCATCAAAGCCAAAGGGGTGGCTGTGTGGCCCAGAGAGTGAGACGACTAAAGGGTGGGAAAGGAAGCCATGAAGAAAGCTGAAAAGCAGCGGAGGTGAAGGAGCCATGGAAGAGTTCCTTCATCTAACTCTTCATTCTACCATTTGTGACTTGCATTATCACTTCTTACCTTTATGGATACTATTTGGGAATATTGTTTCCCTAACCAACCGCATTTCTGTATAGCCCCCTGACCAGCTTTTTGAGCCTTGCACACAGCTGCCATTCATTCATGTTGAGTAAATTAATAGAAAGAGCTATGAGATGAAGAGACTGGAAAGGAGTTCAAAGCCACAGAGGAAAACCGAGAAAATGGTCTGCCAGAACTATCTTAGCAGAAACATCAGGATGACAAAGAAAACTGTGGGGGTAGGATAGGGAGGAGTCCCAGAGAGGCGCCAGGATGGGTGGGTGTGCACAACAGCTTACCCAGTTCTGGGGTGGTGTGCCCCAAGGCAATCTCTCACTGTCCACTGGAGCAATGCCCTCTGCAGTTGGGCTATAAGCCAAAGTGTTGCCTTATGACCAAACATGTAGTGTGCATCCCTATAGGGGAGGCTCCTTTGGAAAGAAACTGGGTCTGCCTACATAGCTCACTGATTGATTGCCCTAAGAAAGCACTGCCTTGTATCATCAATGAAAATAACCATTTCAGGGGCGCCTGGGTGGCTCAGTGGGTTAAGCCGCTGCCTTCGGCTCAGGTCATGATCTCAGGGTCCTGGGATCGAGTCCCGCATCGGGCTCTCTGCTCAGCAGGGAGCCTGCTTCCTCCTCTCCTCTCTCTGCCTGCCTCTCTGCCTACTTGTGATCTCTCTCTGTCAAATAAATAAATAAAAAATCTTAAAAAAAAAAAGAAAATAACCATTTCAGCAGGAAACTCAAGTTCCTACTTAAAATTTTTTTTCCTTACTTATATATTTATGTAAGTAATCTCTACACCCAATATGAGGCTTAAACTCATGACCCTGAGATCAAGAGTCACATGTTTCTCTGACTGATCAGCCAAGCACCCCACAAGTCTCTACTTTTGATGTCACTCTTGTGAGCCGGAGGACCACTAGATTCTCTTTGTCAATGTGCACAATTTACTCACCCACTATTTCCCCTGCTGGCTCTCCTGTCACAGGTTGATGCCTTTCTCACGTTAGCGTCATCATCTATATGACTATATGACTAGTACTTAAAAGTGGGTTTTTGCCATTAGACCAGATGGACTTAACAGACACGTATGGAACATTCCATTCAAAAGTAATAGAATACCTCTCCAGTGCACGTGGAAAATTCTCCAAAATAGATCATATGTTAGGCTACAAGACAAGTCTTAACAAAATTAAAAAGATGGAAAATCATATTGAGCATATTTTCTGTCCAAAATGGCATGAAACTAGAAATCAATTACAAGAAGAAAGCTGGAAAATCCACAAATATGTGGAGACTAAACAATATGCTACTGAACAACCAATGCATCAATGAAGAAATCAAAAGTGAAATGAAAAATGCCTGGAGTCAAACCAAAAAAAGGATAGTCTTTGCTATAAATGGTGCTGGGAGAATTTTTCTTGCAAAAGAATGAAAGTGGACCACTTTCTTATAATATGCACAAAAATTGATTAAATACTTGAATGTAAGACCTGAGACATTGAAACTCCCAGAGGAAGGAGTGCCTTGGTGGCTTAGTTGGTTAAGTGCTCAACTCTTGATTTTGGTTCAGGTTGTGATCCCAGGGTCGTGAGATCGAGCCCTGTGTTGGGCTCCACATTGAGCATGAAACCTCCTTAAGATTTTCTCTCTCTCCCTCTGTCCCTCTCCTTGCCTCTCCCTGCTTCTCTCTTTCTTAGAAACGAAAAACAGCAAATGGAAACTTGAGTTATTTCACAGAGGAAAAAAAAAAAAAAGACTCCCCCATAAGAAGACACCCTACTTAAAAAATGGTCAGAAGATCTGGACACTTCACCAGAGAAGATATTCAGATGGCAAATAGGCACAAGAAAACAAGCTGAACGTCCTATGTCATCAAATGCAACTTAAAATAACAATATACCACAGTGCACCTAGTGGAATGACTAAGACCCAGAACACCAACACCAAATATTGGCAAGAATACGGAGCAACAGCAACTCTCACTCATTGCAAAATGGTGCAGCTGCCTTCGGAGAGAGTTTGGTGGTTTCTTACAAACGCTTATCATACAATCTATCAATAATGCCCCTTGATATTTACCTAAATAAATGAGTTGAAAGCTTATGTGCACACAAAAACCTACACACAGATGTCTGTGGCAGCTTTATTCATGATTGCCCAACTTGGAAGTGGGCATTAATGGATAAATATGTTAATAGATTAAAAAACTTTGGGACACCCACACAATGAAGTATTAATCAGTGATCCAAAAAAAAAAAAAAATACAAGCTATCAGGCCATGAAAAGACATGGAGGAATCTTCAGTGCATGTTGCTAAGTGAAAGAAGTCAGTCTGAAAAGGCTATGCATTATTTGATTCCAAATCTGTGACATTCTGGAAAAAGCAAAACTATAGAGAGAGTAAAAATATCAATGGTTGCAGGAGGTTGAGGGGAGGGAAGGATGAATATTGGAGCTTAGGGGATGTTTACGGCAGTGAAGCTACTCTGTGTGACACTAGCATGGTAGACATATGACAGAATGCATCTGTCCAAACCCACAGAATGTACAGCCAAGAAAGAAGCCTAATGTAAACTAAGGACTTTAGTTAATAATAATGTATCAATATTGGCTCATCAATTGTAACAAATGTACCACACTAATACATGGTGTTAATAATAAGGGGAGACGTATTATATACATATTTATATATATATAAATTCTCTGTCCTTTCTGCAAAGTTTTTCCTTTTTTTTTAAGATTTTATTTATTTATTTGACAGACAGAGATCACAGGTAGGCAGAGAGGCAGGCAGACAGAGAGGGGGAAGCAGCTCCCTGCTGAGCAGAGAGACCGATGCGGGGCTTGATCCCAGAACCCTGGGATCATGACCTGAGCTGAAGGCAGAGGCTTTAACACATTGAGTCACCCAGGCACCCCTCTGCAAAGTTTTTCTATAAACTCAAAAGTGCTCTAAAAAATAAAGTCTTTTAAACAAACAAACAAACAAAAAACCTCAAAAAACAAAAACCAAAAATCTCCTAGAGGCAATCATAGGCAATAAGTCCTTCACATCAGTCTTGGCAATGATGTTTTTGGATTTGAACTAAAAGCAAAGGCAACTAAAGCAAAAATAAATAAGCAGGACTACAGCAAACTAAAAAGCTTCTGCACAGCAAAGGAAGCCATCAACAATATGAAAAGGGAGCCTACTGAAAGTGAAAAGATATTTGCAAATCATATGATAAGGGATTAGTATTCAAATTATATAAAGAAATCCTACAACTCAATAGCAGAAAGCCAAACAATCTGATGAAAAATGGGCAGAGGATCTGAATATCCATTTTTTCAAAGAAGAGACAGAGGGCCAACAAGTAAATGAAAAGATGCTCAGTATCATTAACCATCAGGGAAACACAAATCAAACCCACAATGAGATATCTCACACCTCTCAGAATGGTTCATATCAAAAAGACAAGAAATAGCAAGTGCTGGCGAGGAAGTGGAAAAAAAGCAACTCCACTTCTGGGTCTTTATCTGAAGAAAATGAGAATCTTAACTCAAAAGGATATCTGCAACCCCATGTTCATTACAGCAGGATTAACAATAGGCAATATATGGAAGCAGTCCAAGTGTCAACAGATGAATGGGTAGAGAAGATGTGGTGTATCTAAACAATGAACTATTACACACCACGAACAAGAATGAAATCTTGCCATTTGCAGTGAATGGATGGAACTTGAGCGTATCACACTGAAATAAGAGAAATAAGTGAAAACAAAGTGAGATAAGTCAAAGAAAGACAAATACCAGACAATATCACCTACATGGAATTAAAAAAATAAATAAACAAATAAACAAAAGCAAAAAATAAAAATAAAAAAGCTCATAGAGAACAGACTGGTGGTTGCCAGAGTGGGAGTGAAGTAGCAAAATGAATGAAGGGAGAAAAAGATAAACACTTCCAGTTATAAAATAAGTAAATTATGAGGATGTAATGTACAGTATGGGGACTATAGTTAATAACATTGTATTGCAGACTTGAATGTTGCTGAGAGAGAAAAGTCTGGGTTATTTTTTTTAAAGATTTTTATTTATTTGTCAGAGAGAAAGAGCACAAGCAGAGGGAGAGGCAAGCAGAGGGAGAAAAGCAGTCTCCTTGCAACGAACAGAAATCAGAATAGAATACTCATGAAAGAAATTGAGGAAAATACAAGAAGAGGGAAATGTCCTATGCTCATGGATTGGAAGAACAAATGTTGTGAAATATTGTGAAAATGTCTATGCTACCTAGAGCAATCTACACATTTAATGCAATCCCTATCAAAATACCATCATTTTTTTTCAAAGAAATGGAAATAATCCTAAAATTTATATGGAACCAGAAAAGACTCCAAAAAGCCAGAGGAAAGTGGAAAAAGGAAACCAAAGTTGGTGGCATCACAATTCCAGACTTCAAGCTCTATTACAAAGCTATAATCATTAAGACCATATGATATTGACACAAAAACAGACACATAGATCAATGGAACAGAATAGACAGCCCAGAAATGGACCCTCAACTCTATGGTCAACTAACCTTCAACACAGCAGGAAAGAATGTCCAATGGAACAAAGACAGTCTCTTCAACAAATGGTGTTGGGAAAATTGGACAGTCACATACAGAAGAATGAAATTGGACCATTTCCTTACATTGCACACAAAAATAGACTCCAAATGGATGAAAGACCTCAATGTGAAATAGGAATCCATCAAAATCCTTGAGGAGAACACAAGCAACAACCTCTTCGACCTCAGCCACAGCAACTTCTTCCTAGAAACATCGCCAAAGGCAAAGGAAGCAAGGGCAAAAGTGAACTATTGGGACTTCATCAAGATCAAAAGCTTTTGCACAGCAAAGTAAACAGTCAACAAAACCAAAAGACAATGGACAGAATGGGAGAAGATAGTGGAAAATGACAAAACCGATAAAGGGCTAGTATCCAAAGTCTATAACGAACTTACCAAACTCAACACCCAAAGAACAAGTAACCCAATCAAGAAATGGGCAGAAGACATGAACAGACATTTCTGCAAAGAAGACATCCAAATGGCCAACAGACACATGAAAAAGAGTTCAACATCACTGGGCATCAGGGATATACAAATCAAAACTATAGTGAGATACCACCTCACACCAATCAGAATGACTAAAACTAACCAGTCAGAAAATGACAGACATTGTCGAGGATAAAGAGAAAGGGGAACCCTCTTACACTGTTGGTGGGAATGCAGGTTGGTGCAGCTATTTTGGAAAACAGTATGGAGGATCCTCAAAAAGTTGAAAATAGAGCTGCCCTACGACCCAGCAATGGCACTACTGGGTATTTACCCTAAAGATACAAATGTAGTGCTCTGAAGGGGCATATGCACCCGAATGTTTATTAGCAACAATGTCCACAATAGCCAAACTATGTAAAGAACCTAGATGTCCATCCACAGATGAATGGATAAAGAAGAGTTGGTACACACACACACACACACACACACACACACAATGGAATACTACGCAGCCATCAAAATCCCCCCAAATCTTTCCATTTGTGATGATGTGAATGGAACTAGAGGATATTATGCTAAGCAAAATAAGTTAATTATAGAAAGATAATTATATGATCTCTCTTATATGAGGTTTGAGAGGCAGGATTGGGGGTTGTGGTGGGTAGGGAGGGAAAAAATAAAACAAGATGAAACCCGAGAGGGAGACAAACTGTAAGAC
Organism: Mustela putorius furo; assembly: GCF_011764305.1. Taxonomy (NCBI): domain Eukaryota; kingdom Metazoa; phylum Chordata; class Mammalia; order Carnivora; family Mustelidae; genus Mustela; species Mustela putorius. Next base: position 6,158,419 of record NW_025421424.1, read on the forward strand.
TCTTATTGTTAGGAAACAAACTGAGGATTGCTGGGGAGTAGGGGGTGGTGGGACAGAGTGGCTGGATGATGGACATTGGGGAGGGTATGTGCTATGGTGAGTGCTGTGAATTGCGTAAGACTGATGATTCACAAACCTGAATCCCAGAAGCAAATAATACATTATATGCTAACCAAAAAAAAAAAAAAAAAATTCCGTAACTAAAAATGGTGACAGACATTAACTAGACTTGTTGTAGTGATAGTTTCACAATATATATAAATATCAAATCATTATGTTGTATACCTTAGAACTAATGTAATGTTGTATGTCAATTACACCCCCCCAAAATGTAGACAATTTATATTAGTCAGTTGCCAGTTTTACAATGTTGCATTTTTGGGAAAAGATTTGTTGCTGTTTTTTTTTTTCCTCTTGGCTTGGTATTCATCCTTGGTTTTATCATTTGGTATTTATCCTTCAGTATTTATCTTTGATTTTTGCCACATTAAAGCCATAAGAGCCAGGGGTGGGCCTGCCCTAGGAGAGAAAGAACACACACACCATCTTATTCCTCTAGCAGAAGGTGCAATAAATGAATTAACTTTTTAAACATTCTTCATTCAATACCCATAGTCCTAGTATGGCAGGAAGCATGGTAAACATTAAAGCATCATTTCCCAACTATGTCAAATCACATCCTCAACATATCAATAAGACCAAATATTTTTAAATTTCTGGCAGATGACACATTTATTTAAAGCAAGTTTTCCCATCTCTTTATTCATGAGGATGCATTTAAAATGTTGAACAATTTAGTGGCACCTCATAAGTGTATCTGAGGTTTTAATGAGTGTTCCAATGACTGAGAAAACATTCTGACCAATCAACAGCTTTTATGGATTCAGTAACCCCTTAAATGAGTTTAGAATTAGTGAGTGATGGTGTTGCAGACTCTCACACTGTTGGTTGGCAAGTAATCAAGCCTCCTGGTTTAGTTTCCTGACACACTGACTGTCTGGACTTGGATAGTGTAGCCTGTTGTGGCCATGAAGACCCCAGTGAACTCGACCCCAGCACCACCTTGGTCAATGCTTACCCTCTCAGTTCGTCTTCTTGATACCTGACTGCCATCATGTGAGGAAGCCAGTCTAAGCTCCTTGAGGATAAAGGACCATAAGGGGGAAGAGAGGTCCAGCTTCTTCAGCTGAGTTCTCAGCCCAGTTACCAGCTGAAAACAACTACATGGGTGATCCCAGGAAAAACCAGCAGAATTACTCAACCCATGAGAAAAATCACAAGAAACAATAAATCATTGTTTTAAATCATTAAATTTTGGAGTAGTTTGTTATGCAGCAATAGGTAACCAAAACACAATGATATTTACATAATCTGACATATTCTGGTATGTAAATGAATCACATGGATCATTGATTCATTCATTTAATATTTATCAAGGCCTACCACATGCACTTTGTTCAGACTATGCTCAAGACTGGTTCTGCGGAGCACCTGGGTGGCTCAGTGGGTTAAGCCTCTGCCTTCAGCTCAGGTCATGATCTTAGGATCCTGGGATTGAGCCCTGCATGGGGCTCTCTGCTCAGCAGGGAGCCTGCTTCCCCTTCTCTCTCTGCCTACTTGCAATCTCTCTCTCTCTCTCTCTCTCTGTGTGTCAAATAAATAAACAAAATATTAAAAAAAAAAAAGATTGGCTCTGTGTAAGGTTGCATGGACGCTGTGTAATCACCCTATGGCCCCAGAAAGTCTGACACTCCCAAGTAGGGAAGGAAATCCCAAATTAGGATAATATTCTATATAGGATATCTTCAAAGTTAGGAAAAAAACTCCCCACCCCCCACCCCAGGTCTGTAAGACAAACCAACCCTTTAATTCTAGCGGTTTGATCATTGGTCTGAAAATAAAGGCTGAGCCGTGGTTTTGCACCTGCTTCAGCTCATCGTTTTTCTTTGCTCTACACCATGACTCTTTGCTGTACCACGAGTTCTGGTCAAACAGTTTGTCTTTAATAGGAACTAATCACGTGTTAATGTAGCTCTTTACAGTTTATAAAGTGTTCTTCATTTTACAAAGCACTTTCATGGAATTATGTCATTAAACCTTGGAACGACCCAGGGAGGTTATTTGCTCCAGGCCCTGTGGAGCAAACGTGTGTGTAGAGGGTCAGTGCAAATCTGTCACCACTGTTGAACAAATGGTTTTGAGCACTGACCTTACGAGTAGCAGGGCATTTTCATATTGTTGTGTTAAAGATGGCACTCTCATAAATGACATCTTCATAATACAATTCAAGAGGTGACACTCTTTCATATGTGACTTTAATGCTCTTCCAATTAGAATCTTAAGTCAATTTCCGTTTTGTTCTGAGAGTTTTAATCAAGACTGAAAAACTTTACTATATCACATCCTTGGCAATATCCATTGAAAGTTTGGATTTTTCTCTTTGCAAAGCCCCTGGTCCCCCAGGGATATTTTAGCAAGAAGAATGTGATTCAAAGATTTCCAGATGTTACTCTTCAGATGTGTCTTAGCGTGCATCTAGAAACCATCTGGTAGCAGCCAACAGCTGGATGGGGTCCAAATGTAAATGCTCATCCAGGTAAAAGGATATTAATAGAAGAACTCGAACCAATTAGTGGTTTGTCAACTAAGTTTGTGATATTGTTTCATCAGCTCTCAGTAACCAAGGCAGGCTTCCAAAATTCTATAATCAGTTTTCCTTTTTTTTTTTTTTGCTCATGGTGGCTCTTCCTTACCTGGATATTCTAAGAAATTATTCATGGTTAGTCTCTAAACTCTGCTTTACTTAAATGTTCTGAAGGGTCCGTAGAGTTGCTTTCACAAATATTTAAATACTTTTGCACCCCATGCCCTTTCCTCCCAGTGAAAGAAAGAGCTATCTCTGAAATGTGCCGAGGAGCAGTTGGTGGGTCTCTGGGGTGATGGTAAATGTATATCTTGGTCATCCAGCTTCTGACTCCGGAAACTGCATTAAGCATAAGCCAGAGTCAATAGTCCCACCTTCTCCCCTAGTTCCTGGAATGAAAGAGGACATCCCCCAGCCATCTGACTCTGGGACCTCCAACAGGATGGGATCATCTCATTAATTCAGCTCCTCTCTTTCCTGGGAAGTATTGATAATGATGCCAGGAGATGGACTGAACTTTCTCTAGCTATACATTAACTTTTAACTCTGCAAATTAATGAAGGTAATAGTGACGATAATTAATAAAAAGCATCACAATGAATAAAAATCACTTCAGGAAGAATATTCCATCTACATTTTAAAAAAAAGTATTTCCAAGTACCTTAGAAACAATTGTTTTCCTAATTTAAAGATGGTAATAATAAAAAAAGGAAAAAATAAAGACAGTAATAATAGCAAATGTTTATTAAACATTCACCATGTGCAAGGTATTTGCTAATTGATTTATGTAGATTATCTCACTTAATTGTCACAGGGAACCTAAGGGTTTTCTTATAAATACTAATTGTATAGATAAGGAAACTGAACTGAAAGGCATTAAGAAATGTGTGCAAGTTCCCAAATGTTGTAAATGGCAATTAATGAAAGCCTACTACTCTGTCCCAAGGAAATCCACACATGATAATTTATTTCTTAAAATAATTTTGTGAGGCAATTTTTATTCTTACTGTTCCCATTTTGTAGGTGAGGAAAATGAAGAAAATTCATTGATTTTTTTTTTCTTTAGACCCCAGAACTAGCATGTGACGATGTGACCCCAATTCTGCAGATTCCAAAATCATAGATTATTCTAAGACCCTGCATATCCTTTTCTGGATAAGTAAGGCCAAAGCCTTCAGGACACTGAGCTATTAAACCCACAGAGCTGGTCTTGGGTGGATTGGGGGTGGGGAGAGCAGCCCTATTTGGATTATCCCTAGGATCCTTTGGTATGATACTTTGCAAAAATAAGCATTTGGACCTATCTGGAGAATCACAGTGCTTCCTGGTTTCATCCCCACACTGAAACGTCAAGCTCACTAGCTACAATATGGAGTAATGTTTGATGATCCCGTCTGGCCCTCGGGTCAGCACATACCACACCAGCAACGTCTCTGATTGCATCAGAGGAGTACTATTGGCGATTTTGGAAAGCAGCGAGGAAATCCATCTGCAGTTGGGAATCAGGTTTGCACGAAAGAGGGATTTCTGAATTAGAGCAGGCAGTAGACGCTCGACCACATCAAGGAGGAAACAGACTTTCAGGCAGACATCGAGTTGCCGCGTTGGGGGCTGCTGACTGATTAGCCAGCCGCAGGGTGGGTGGTGCTGAGCTCCTGGCTGGAGCAAAAGAAAGAAGAGTGAGGCTGGACGGTGGATGGAAGCAGGCAGGGAGGCATGAAGTGTCAGGATCTACAACATCTGGGGATGCTTAATCGGGAGGAAACGTAGACCTCCCACACAGTAGCACTATTATGAGCTCTGATTACACACTAGGGTACAGAAAAAAAATAACAAACTAGTGCGCCAGTAAATAATACCCTCCTTGATGCGAAAAACCTACCGCTTTCCTGAAGCTTCCCCCCCCTTCACCCACGTGTCTGATAGGGAGATGGTGCCGAGTGTCTCAGTGGGACAGGAAGGGAGCCCTGCAAGTGCGTGTCTAAACACAGACAGCCCTTGGGAGGGCCGCGACAGAGGGCCCGAACCACAAAGGAGAGTGATGGCCCAAGATTCCTTTGGGGAAATCTGCCCAATGGTAACTCAGGTCTTCCCACCTCAGAACCAGCACCTGAGTTGGAGAGCAGGGTGGGGCTGGGGGTGTGAGGGGAGGGAGAGACAGGACCTTAGCTCACTCAGTCACTGGCTCATTCTTTCACTTGTTCACTTACGCGTTCATTCATTCGGCACAGTGTTAAAACGGTGGGCCTTTTTAACATCTGCATTCAAATTCCAGCCCTACCTCTTGCATGCTCTGCAAACTCAGACGAGTTACTTAGCCCCTATAGGCTTCAGTTTCCTCCAAGTAGTTCCTGCATCATGGAAACAATATAAGGAATAAAATGCATGGCACGGTAACATGATCATACCACCACTGGGTTAGGCGCAAATGGGTGAGCAATGGATATATGCTGGGATTGTTATTGAGTCTTTCAAAAAGTAGTAATGAGCTCTAGGCTAGGTGCCGAAGGTATGGAGGATGGCTTAGGAGCATAACATTACCCTCCACTTGTGGAATAAGGCACATGGCAAACTTTCCTTCCAAGGCCCTTATATTTCCTTTCTTCCCACTTTCTCATATATAGAAAACCCAGCAGATGGAACAAGGGAGAAAGGGGGCTCTGTGCTCAGAGAGGAGAGGAGAAACTGGGAACATTCTAGAATCCTCTCTGTGCCAAGCATACAATAAGCACTTAACAGCTGACCAACTAAGGTGACTCCAGCAGGGCCACATTCTCAGAGGGAGAATGGAAATTTTTTATTTAATTTTCCTGGTGTTTTGGTTACAATACAGTCACTCACTTGGAATTCAAGGTCACAAACTGGTGACCAATGGATCTGGTCTGGCCCAGTGACAAGTTTCCTTTGGCCCGCAGGGTATTTTAAAAATTGGGAAAGTCTTACACTTTAGTCACATAAAAACCTGGATTTCTGGGTTCTCCTGAAAACTGAGAAGGCCTGGCAACCCCGGCCTGCATTCCTGTGTGGTAGAGGGAGCCCGTGGAGGCTAGTCCCATTCCGGGGTCTTCCCTTCTCTTTCCCTCTAGTGCCACCATCCCCTATTGTATTTCAGCCGTCTGGGACAAGGGCACTGCCTTCTCCATGCATTTCTCAAGTTAGCAACCACCTGGTTGGAGCTGGCCATCCTTGAGGTGACCTCAGGTGAGGAGAGAAGACCCGACTCCTGGCACAGCCCTTTCTCGAAGTCATGCCTTCTCTGCACTCACTCCTTCCCATGCCACTCTGCTTGGGCTGCAAGTCCTGATGACTGATCTTCCTTTTTCCACCCAGATCTGCTGACCCCGTGTCAACATGGCTGACACCAGCCTTCCTTCATGATGATTCCCCTTCCAGGCAACAAGAAAATGACTGAACAACAGTTATGGTGGCATCTGATACAAGGGCAATTTCCCTCTGGTTAGCTGAGTGCGGAATGGCACGTAACGGCACATTCTTTGCATACCATCGGCACGACTGAGAGCCACCCCATAGCGCAGGCTTTGCTGATTCTGAGATCCCGACATTCAAAACTGAAGACATAGGGGAGGTTGAACCTCGCACAGTATAGTGGTTTTCAAGCTCACTTTATTCTTTTTATCACCTTCAATCAGCAGCACACTTAGTATTTTATTTTGTTTTTTTCCTTAAATGGATCCTTACCTGGGGGCTAATAAACCCAGAACTTCCCCTGGCAGCACACCCTTGGATCCCTGGGGGGCATAGAGAGCCCAACTGAAAAACATGGCTGCAATCGCCTCCTGCATTGAGGAAGCAGAGGCCTGGGAAGGGACAGTGGCTTGTCCAGGCTTCTGGAAGGTGTAAGTGGCCAAGAACTCAGACAAGCCCCCTTCTGGGTTCTGGTGCCCTTTGCCCTCTGACACGTCGTCCTCAGCAGCAGTCACAGCTCGTCCTCTGTTCTGTCGCTCTGACCAGGCGTGCAAGCAGAACCCCTCTCTGGCTGAGTGATATCACCATCACTCACTTCCGATTTCTGGGTCTGTCCAGCCCAGTACTGCTATCGCCCCGGAGCAGCCAGCCTCCAAGATGGCTCCAATGTCTCTGCCTCCTGGTCTTCACACCTGGGTAGTCCCCTTTCACATTGTGCCAGGTTGGTCTGTGTGACCAGTAGAATACAACAGAAGTGCTGGATGTCCTTTTTGAGATTAAGTTAAAAAGACACAGCAACTTCTCTCTCTCTCTCTGTCATCAGTCACTCTGGGGGGAAGCCATATTAAGGAAGGAAGGAAGGAAGGAAGGAGAAGGAAGGAAGGAGAAGGAAGGAAGGAAATTCACCCTTTTGAAGTGTATAATCAGTGGTTTTTATTGTAGTCACACTACCATGCAACCATCTAATTCTTCATCTAATTCTAGAACATATTCATCACTCCAAAAATATGACCCTTACTTGTTCCTCTCTGCCCTCATCCCCTGGAAACTGTTAGTCTGTTCTCTTTTTCTATGGCTTTGCCTATTCTGGACACTTCATATAAATGGAATCATAGAGTCCTTGGATCTCCTTGGCCTTTTGTGTCTAGCTTCTTTCATTTAGCGTAATGTTTTCCGAGTCCATCTGTGTTCTGGCACATATCAGTACATCATTCCTTCTTATTGCTGAATGATATTTCACTGTATGGATATACCCTATTTCCTTTATCCATTCATTAACTGGTGGACATTTGGGCTGTCTGCACTTTCTGGCTGCTGTCACAAACACTCATGTATACATTTTTGTGTACGTATGTATTTTCAGTTCTCTTGGGTGTATACCTAGGAATGGAATTATAGGGCCGTAGGTTAATTCTATGTTTAACTTTCCAAGGGACTGTCAAGCTCTCTTCCACAATGGCAATACCATTTTACACTCAAGATGCGGATTTTTGAACCTAGTAAACAGGCTAACAACTGGACAAAAATGGAACATGAAAATAAGCACAAAATTGAGACCTAGGGAAACTGACTTTTGACTTTTTGTCATTTAGCATGTGGTTTGGTATCGCACAGACTCAGGACTTGCGGTTGTCGTTGAGCCTGCTATATGGACCCTGACATCCATTCTTCCCTCCTTCTTGGTAATTGACCCCTTGAATTTAAGCTGGCCCTTCACTGCCCAAAATAAAGGTGCTAATTCTTAGCTTCTCAGGCATGGTCACTGACTGAATTCTGGTAAATGAGATGTAATCAGGAGCTTGGTATGTGTCTTCCAAGAAATGACCTCAAGGGAAAGAGGCATGCCCTTTCTCTTCTTCCTCTCTCCTGCTGACTTGACTGCAGAGGTAATGGCTGAATTAAAAATGCCATTTGGCGTTCGGTTCTTCTCCCTCCTTCTGTCCACTTTGGCCTCACTGAACTTCTTTCAATTCCTTGACTAGACCGTGCCACATCTCACCATGACGTTGGCACACATCCTTCGGCTGAAAATTTCCTCCATATCCTGTATTTGCTCAACCAATCAACTCCTGATCATGCCTGGGATGTCTTGAGAGAAGCCTTCTCTGACCTTCCTGACTCATGGGAGGGCCTTCTCTGTGCTGCTTGCTGTTCACTAGTGTGCCTGGCACGGGGTCTGGCACATGGCAGGTGCTTGAAGAATGTCTGTTAAGTGAATAAATAACCGACTTTTATGTCTGGTTGCATGAACCTGGCACTTAACCTCTCTAAGATTTCATCATCGGAAAATGGAGATTATGGCAGTGTCTGCTTCTCAGGGTTCTTGTGAGTATAATTGGGGAAATGCTGGTGAAGAGCGCTCAGGTGTCAGCCATCATCATGGCTTCCACCACCAATGGTCCTTACTGACCAGGTGTGAGCAAGACATGGAGCAGGACGTAAACGCATCCTGTGAAAAGACCGGAGACTCTCTTATCCTGATTCCTCAGGATTACAAGGAGTATAATAACCCATGGGCCTCTTCTATCGTCTACCTGCCTGTGCCACTGGCCCAACACACGTGTGTTGTGCCTGTGACTGCTGTGGGGTTTATGTTAGACACAAAAGTCCAGTGAGATGAAAAGATGTTAGAGACATAATAAAATATAATAAGAAAAAGCCTGTTCTCCTTTGTCAGAAAAACTCAGAATCAAATAGGAGTTTTGTCAGCCTTGGAAAGTTACATGGTCCCCTGAACATCAATTCCCTCATCCATGAAATGGGAGAATAGTAGAACTTACCTGATAGCACTCTGTTGAGGCTTAAATGTGAGCAAGTCCCAATGCCTGATAGACAGTAAATCCTCAATAAGTGGCAGCCAGTACTGGTTACCAGCAAAGACCCAGAGCACACTCCTCTTTGATGAGCTTGTTGCTTCCTGGGATGATGAGGCCAGGTGGCCTGTGCGGTGTTGGCATACAGCATGCAGGAGCAGCAGGGAGAGGCTCTGTCCTCAACAGCACCTGAAACTGAAGCCAAGCCAGGTGAGGATGAACCAAATGAGGCCTCCCCAAGATCTAGGCCAGGGGATAGACACTGCTGATAGAGCCAGTCATGGCAGGACCTCCTCCTCTGGAGCTGGGTTTGGCCTCTGCCCTTTGAGCAGCACTTCTCCCTGTGCTCGAGGCCTGACGGTCACTCTTGTCACCTCTCCAATCAAGGTTCATTCAGTCCTAGCATTCATCATTTCTGCTTTGTTCTAGAACCCACCAGAAAGGGTAATAAATGACAACAGAGCTTTCTCGCCCTCTGTCCTTTTCTTGTATAGAGTAAGGAGGAGGCATGTGATGATAACAGACCTGCAAGAAATTCACAGGCTGCTCTACTACAGCGGCCACCCATGAGGAGCCACTGTGCGGCGACTCCCACGGAGCCAGAAGCATCTTCCTGGCCCTGAAGGCATGACCGGCAACACACTCACCAGGCCAGTTGTCAAATATCACTAAGTTTCAAGATGGTGACTGCAGAGCACTGAACCAAGCAGGGGCCCTTCGATGCACAGGACCCCGTGTGACAGCACAGGTCACGTGCTCAAGAAGTGAGTCCCACCTTGCAAGTCCATAGTGCTAGGAAAACTGGCCAGTAAGCCTGCCAGAGAGCCTCTCAGGAAGCAGGAGAATCTCCTGAACCCATGTTTAGGCTTGGGGTGGAAGAAGTGAAGGTGGAAGGTTGGAATAGATACTAACAGCCGGAACTTCTTGGAAGGCAGAACCTGGGTGTCAGCCTGCGGTGCCCAGGACCAGGCCTATTGTGCGTGTCACCTTCTCACGCGGGTGGCCTGTCCTTGTGGACTTCCCCCCTCTCATGGAGAGCTAGGCCAACACAGGCTCTGCTGCTGAATGGGACTAGAGCAACCCTGAGATTTCTCTCTCCTGCCTGGACTTTTTGTTGTCTGGTGTCTCTCTTTTCCCCAGCTGAAATCACTTTTTCTGTATACTTCTAGGGTCAGGACCCTAAAAAATCCACACTTCCGGGGCAAGCCAACCAAAAGGCACTTGTCTTACCATGGATGGGTGACTGACCACGGAGTGGTGACCCGATTGCAGGTCTGGGAATCGTGCGTACCCACTCACTCATATAGGGCCTTCTCCTGCAAACATGTAGGTCTCGCACATGCGCACGTATCCAGCCTTTCCTCCCAAACAGGTAGGTCACGCGCGCATGCACATGTGACTTAGCCCAAGTCTGACAGATCACAGTCCATTAAATAATGTGCGGTCACTTTATGCTCTGAATGTTTGTACCTTCTAAAATTCATATATTGAAATCCTAATGCCCGATGTAATGAAATTTGAACGCGAGGCTTTCAGCTCTGTCCTCAGGAATGAGCCTTCTTGATTTAGGACCAGCCCTAAAGCGGAGCCCATGCTTACGCTGAGGGATTGTCATTCCCCAGAAACACTCTGAAGACGTGGGGCGCTGCCTTCATGTGGAACATTGACATGACCTTATTTCACATGCACCACAGTCTTCGAGTTATAACAAACGTTAAACGCTCAATTGTTGGTCCCAGCACAATAGTAAAGAAAACAGAAGGAGGTCCGCTGGTTTTCGAAACAATGGTCTCATTCAGCTTCCTGGTCACACATGTTGAAGCCTCCATTCCCTTGTAATGCTTAAAATTGCTTCAACCCATTATGGGGCAGGGTTCACTCCCTGCAGAGGCTTAGACAAACAGCCAAGTTCCTTAGGTGAGGGTCATCACCCGCTTTGCTTCCCTACCAGATGGTTTCCACTGCCTGGATATTATCCCTCCCACCTCCTGGCCTGCAGCTGGAGGACCTCCTCTCATGGCCAACTTTACTTTGTCTCTTAGGAGCCTCGCCCTTGGCAGCTCTCCCCAGAAAAGTGAAACTTGCCAATGGAATTTAAATTAAAAGTCTTCAGAAATGGAAAATCAAGTTAGGAGGCACCTAGTAAGTGCTTGATAACAAGAATGAATGAATGAACAAATGAGTGAATTCACCCCAGGAGCTGACCCCTTCACTAATAAAGAAAAAAAAAAAAAGACCTATATTTAGGGTTTCTGAATCTTGTTCTGCACTCTTCCCTACCTCCTTTAGAGTCCTGGAATAGTTTTGTTAGCACTGCAAATGTCGGAGTCCTACCCCAAACCTACTCAAATGGAGTCTTTGGAGGAGTTTGAGTTTGGGCTGGACGTTGCTAACAAGCTCCTCAGGTAGCATCTTGGGTTGACAAAGTTTGTAAACTGTGTGTCACAGGCACTGTAGCCTCAAGAATGAACCAGATGCTGTCAGTCAGGGAGTTCTGCCATCGTGATTAATATCAAGTGGTTCTTTTTCTTGAATAGCAGTCTGGGGAAATATTAACAAATACTCACTTTGGTTTGTGGGCTGAGCTCAAGCAAAGAAAAGCTTCCAAGAGCCAAAGGACTCATAAAAACAAGTGCATGAAATATGCTACTTCACATTTCCACAGTAAAAGAGAGCTCATGGGTTGCTATTACCTGGAGAAAAACAGACGATGTTTAACAATGCATTAAAATGGTGCCTGGTTACTGGTTGTATCACAGGGAACTCCACATCTCACTTCATGCAACCAGCGAAGAGAGTGGGAAAAAAAGAGAATGCTCCTGGGTCCGGAGCACGCTAATTTCAGAAAAAAGGCACCGAGGGTTTTCTGGAACAATTATTCTCCTTCTGAAGTGTCAACTACAGAGTTCATGCCTAGATGTAACTGAATATTTTATCACTTAGGAGGTCTGTGGGGAATATTTCATGTTAGCTAATAAAGCCTGTAATGTTACACAGTCAAACTACATTCAGTTAGAGCTTGCTTCCAATAATTTATCTTCATGAACAAAACTCACTTCTGCTCCATGAAGGGACCATCTGGAAAGACCTCACGAAATCATGGTTTCGGTGGAGGACCCCTGTTGACCAGTGTCCCTGCCTTATTCAGAAGCTGTGGGGGCACAAACTTGAAGTTCTTACTTGCTAGACAGAAAAGAGCACTGACTGCTTAACTTCTGGGGAGCAGAATATCGTGGTGTTTCATAAAGGCATAAACTTTCTACTTAGGTCTCTCTTACCTGTTCGTTTCTCTGTGAACTCATTGCCCATCATGCCTCCCATTTTAATCCCTCTCTTTATTTGTAAATGAAAGTGAGTCCCTGCTTTAAAAATATGTAGACATCAGTAAGCAGCATGAACTGAGTATTTTGAGGGACAAAGGGACAGCTTGTTCATTGTGACCTAGAGACTAGTGAAAAATAGAATAGGCTGATCACAGTGCTTTCCAACCATATTATAACCGGCTGTTTACTTGTCCAATATCCCCTCTTTGATGTAGCCCTGGAGGGCAGGGACCATGCTTTATTTCTCTCTGTCTTTCTATATCTAGACCACTGGAACATAACAGGCACTCATTAAGTATTTGTTGAGTGAATAAATAAAGCCATGATCAAAGGAATGGAGTGAAGGGTGAGGAAATGAATCCCTCAGAGTAAGATTAATGGATATAATAGTCCAATCACCTTGAATTTAATCAAAGGCTTACTGGAGGTTGCCAGGAAGCAAGAGCTCTTGGAGGTGTGAAAGGTAGATATGTTCATAAACAGAAACGAGTCCTTTCTATTCCTGCAGGTCCTTAAAGACAATATGCTAACACCTCCAAGCTCTATGAGCTAACACCTGGCTCATAGAATACATGGAATAATTATTTGAAATAGAAGTGCTTTAACTCTAAAGAAAAAACAAATTGGTGTTTTTTAATGCACAAAAAACCGAAATTCCAAATTATGAGCTGTCCCTGCAGATTATATGAATATCTGTTGTTCAGAATGCCCAAGAGAGCAAGCTTCCTACCTTGTCCTGGACGCACTTGACTCCCAGGAACAATCATGTGGTTTAAATAGAATTTGCTGTTTTCATTTCCATCCCACCCCACTGGCCAGAGTGATTGTTTCAGAGGTCAGAATGTAACCTGAGTCAGGTCAATCGTTTGACCCCTTTCCTGGCCACAACCCATGGCTCAGAACGAGATATGAATGGAGCCTACAAGGGGCCAATAAGAGCCCTTCCCGGGGTTAGTATGAGGGTCTCAGGTCTCTGGGGATAGAGATGCAAGCCTGTGGGTTGATCCAACCACCCACAGTGCAGAAGGAGCTATTCTCAGCAGGAGAGAGACTCCAGAGTCTGAAAGAGAGAGAGAGAGAGAGAGATCATAAGCGTCCTTGGGCCCTTCCTGTGGATTCATGAAATTTCTGTCTGCCCTGAACATCTGAATAGGTGTCTGTCATCTGCAGCTTAAAGAGATCTAATGCACTCAGCTCGATGCTCTAGGCTTAGCAGTATCAGGTGAGGTTAGTGCCGTTCTTGGTAAAAAAGATGATTGTGTCACATTTACATGTCCTCATGCGATCGTTAGCATCCAGCTGTTAAAGCAAGTAGCTCTCCAAGCAATTCAATTCCTTGTGAAACCAAACACAAATGACTTCTTTTCAAAATTCGGTTTTGTTTGTTTTGAAAAAATACAGCTTTATGTCTTGTGCCATTGCAATATTTTATTTCGATGGTTCAGAAATTTGCTTTAAAACTTTCAAATGACTCTTATCTGCACTGATGTATTTCCTAGACTATGTCAGTCAAATGTTGATCTCTGTTGTTTTTCCATTATCTGTTATGCTCTAGAACTTCTGCAGCTGAGCTTAGCTACTTTGCAAAGGAAGATCCTCTACTTTCTTTAAATTAAAATAAATACAGAAATTGCTTTGAGCTGCTCCCTTCCTCTCATGGATTTCTTAGATCTGGGCCACAGATTTCTGTTCCATTTCAGCCAAAACAAAACAGAATAAAATCAAAACCCACAGGAGAAACCAAGAAGTAGTGAAATAAATAATACAAAAAAAATCAAATAATTAGAAAGATTGTTAGTTTTTTGTTTGCATACAAGACAGAATGCAATACACTATCCGTTATGGAGACTACCAAGAAAGCAAACTCAATCTTAGGCTGAATAACAGAGGACTATTTTCTATATAACAAGGAAGATGATTGACAATTCTGTTTTTCATTTATCAATGTGATTACCACGATGAGTCTGTATTATGACGGGCAATTCAGGGTACCACACCTGGAGAGTGACAGTCACAAACCGATGAAGATCCATCACCTAGGAAACTGTAGATCTGAAGTCTGACATTTTGAGGAATGAGTGTGAATACTGAGAATGAGCTAGAAACGAAAACAAACTGTAGAAAAGTGCACTTCTACACTCCTATGAGGTGGAAAAGAGTCACTGCTTATCAAGAATCATAGAGAGGGGATTGATGCAGAGTTCTAGAGTTCTCTTCTAGAGTTCTCTATCCATAGCCCTTTAGCTATGGATAACACAGCATAAGGAGGAGCAAAGAGAGACCCTAGCTAGCTCTGCCACATATGATTACATAGTACTGGGCAAGGTTTTAACCTGGGAGAGTCTCAATTTTTTCATCTATTAAAATAGCAATAATACTATAAAACTTCTGTGTTTCTGTGAAAATTAAGTAAGATAAAGTATCACCCAAATGCCTTCAATGTATCCCACCCCTCCTCCACATATAGAATGTGCACAGATCAACCACCAATTAATGCACTGACAAGGGGAGCGCCAGAATGGCAAATCTCGTTCAAAGGAGTATCGTAGAGAACAGAAATATTTGTAGTCACTGCCAGAAAGACTACTCGATGAGATTGCTAAATTAGTGGCAAAAGTGGCTAATGATCCACAGGGCAGCAAAACCATAATAGCTTCGGGAATAATCTTTTCTCTGGGTGGAAATCCTTAACATTTCATTTCCGTGTGTAGAGAAGGGGGAGAGCTTTTTTTCCTCTCCTCGATTTAGGTTATATAGTGGAGGGTCTGTCAATAAGATCGACTAAAGACAGATCAACAAGAGAAGAACAGAAATCTGTAGCATCCAGAGCTGCATAAGTTAGAGGGGTGGTTAGAACCCGGGTTTATTTATTAATTTAGAGTTAGACAAAGGAAAAGGGGCTTAGAGTTTCTGGGCAGTTGGGTGGGTGACGTGGGAGGCAGGTAAGAAGAGGCAAGGTCGGGAAATAAAGGTCTGTTAGTAACATCACTTACTACTTCTTCCTGATCTGACAGGGAGACACCTTTCTAAAAATTGAAATTGCCTTGATAACTGTAAGTCTCCTTTGTGGAACGAAAGCTTCAGCCCTGTTTGTTTGTTTTTTTTTAGTTTTTTCCCTGCATCTGCTGGTTCTTGATGGCTTTTAGTTTAAAATAATCCATATATCAGAAGCATATTTTGAGGTGGTATATTCTGGTACCCCTCATGTGGGGAAAAAAAACACATGTTGCATTTGGATAAGAAATGCTTTCAACAAGTTAACACCCACCGTTACAGAGCTGTAAAATATCCTAGTGGACAGTAAACTGTGAGTCACTGCCATGCCCCCAGAGAATGAGCTCATGCTGGGGTGGGGCTGCGAGGTGGCGCTCCCGGGTGACACCCACAGGACATGTGGTCACCCTGGTGCTTACTTCCAAGTGCTTGGGTCCCGCCCACCCCAAATGCCTCAGTAGACTAACAAACTGCCTCAGGCTCCATCCCACCAAAGCCCAGCTTGATTTTCAGTTTTCCTAGGATCTCCGGCATCTCAGAATCTTCTGGTCACTTTGAGGCCCTGCCTGCCATGGTTAGCTTTCCGTGTCCCCCTGACCAGATTATGGTGCTCAGGTATTTAATCTAATATGGATCTAGGTGTTGGTACAGCGTTGGTTTATCGATGTGGCTAACCTCCACAGTCAGCTGGGTCTTATGGGAAGGAATCTAACTTGGTAATATGGTCGGGCCTGATCCAATCAGTGGAGCAGAGCTGAGGGTTCCTAAGGGAGAGAAAATTCTGCTTCAAAACTGCAGCTTTAGCTCCTGCCTGAGAGCTCCCAGCTCGCCAGCATGCTCCACAGGTTTGGGACTTGCCAGGCCCTGGTCACCAGCTGGCCCCCGAGACCTGACCTTTACTGCTCACCTGCTTATACCCATTGATCTTTGTCCCACATTTCCCCTTAAGCATCTCCTTCCAGCTTGTGTCTTAATTCAGGCAAAAGATCTGAGGGGCATAACATGGGATTATGGGTATCAAATGTACCCTTTGAGGCAACAACAGCTGGACAAAGAGCTCTGCTGGCCCAGACCACCTTGACTCACGCCTACGAAGATGGACCATGGAGCGACTGGTCGAGTGACTGCCAGTCACTGTCTCATTATATACTCAAATCTCCACCAAGGAGCACAAGACTCATTCGCAGAACATAGAACATTTGTTTACGCGTGCTTCCTTAAGGCGTCTACGTGGCCTTAGACCTGCCTCTACGATGACGAGGCCCCCCCTTTTAAGTAGTCATTATGATGCAAGCTGGCTGGGTCCAAGGACCCAGAGAGGGCCCAGCAGGACTAGCCACGAGGGTCTTGGCTTTGTGTAGGATAGAAATCCAATGTAAGCTGAGAGGAAGTGAGAGCCGAGATGCTGAAGACTTATGGAGACTGTAGGTAACAGTGTCTGGGAGACTCAGAAGGAAATGAAGAGCGAGTCTCATCTTTGCCTTGGGCCTGCGGTTTTTACTGAGGACGGTGGCCTGGTGCACATGTCTTCTCAGGCATCCAGGAACGAAGGGTAGTGTTCAGGTGTCCTCTGTAAGTCACTTACGCTCAGGAACCAGGGGTCCTGAGAAGTCCAGTCACTCCTTAGACATTACCTATTGTGCTCACAGGCTCCAAAGAGGTCATTAAGTGCTTGGTTGTACAAGAAAAACATATCTTAGCTGTTCTGTAAGTCATGTGTGTAAGGCAGAGGCATAGGTCCCAGCGAGAACAGAAGCAAGAAAAGAAGTGAAAAAAGCAGGTTTTCATGGGGTCCCTTTAGTTTTCCTCTCTCAATCCTGATCCTAAATAAAAGGAACCCATTCACCCTGGCTTGAGGAGTGATGGCTTTGGAAGTTTTCCCCTGTGATCTCCTTATTTGCTACAAATAAAGCTTCCTTTGTGTGACAGCTCCACCTGGCGTGCTTTGTAGCTGTGACTCACCAAGGAGCCCACTCAGTTCTGTTACCTTCCCACAATCACATAAGCCGTTCCTTTGAAACAAACACACAAATTTATAAATATATTCATGTATAAACATATATTAAATATATACAAATATAAATATATAAATATACACACAGGCATACATATACATATATATGTATATGTATGTCTGTGTGTGTGTATGTATACATATACAAATGTAAATTTTATATATATATATATATATATATATATATATATATATATATATATATATAATTGGTTCTGATTCTCTTGCCAGGTCTCTTTCTCGGGGCGGCTGCCACCCTTACTCTGTGCTAATTTGCTCCACGCACAAGCATTACTAAACTTCACTAATCCAAGGCAGAGAGTGTTACTAACTTGAACAAAAGTTTTGGTGATAATCTTTCTCTAGGAAATACAACAGAGCCGGAAGTTGAAGATCATTGTTCTTAACAGCCATCTGTGAGCAGCACAAAAGTCTTCTTACTGCTCAGCATTTTCTTGATCCCAACCTGCTGCTGTGTTGGAGCCCATCCTCTCCTCAAATCTGTCTTCCTCCTCTCTTTTCTTGGATATCAGGGCTCTAATTTCAATCTCCTCCAATGCCAAAAGAAAACCCCAAATTTCCAACATTCTTTTCTATGAAGAATATAAATTCCAAGGAGGCAGGAATGTTGGTCCCTTTTATTTTCTGATAGATGGCAAGCGCTGAGAAGAAACCAGTGCCGTGGGGTGTCTGGGTGGCTCAGTGGGTTAAACCTCTGCCTTCGGCTCAGGTCATGATCTCAGGGTCCTGGGATGGAGCCCCGCCTCGGGCTCTCTGCTGGGCGGGGAGCCTGCTTCCTCCTCTCTCTCTGCCTGCCTCTCTGCCTACTTGTGATCTCTCTCTCTCTGTCAAATAAATAAATAAAATCTTAACAAAAAAAAGAAAAAGAAAAAGAAACCAGTGCCGTAAGGCATTCAATAACTTCTTACTGGACGAATGAATGAATTGAATGAATTAAATAAATGCAAATCTTCTCCCAGTGACTCCCATTCTCGCTTAGCACCAAATGCCCTACTTTGAATAACTGAAAAAGCCCATGAACAATCTTTGCAACATAAAATGTCCTGTCTTTTACTAAATGGTTGGCAGTAGCTATGAGTTTATGTTGGCTATAATCCCCAGTTATTCAAACACTCATGTAGGAGTCTTTGTGAAGGTATTTTGTAGATGTGATTAAAGTCCATCATCAGCTGATACTGTAGGGGAGATAATCCGAGGGCTAATCTGGGAGGCTATGATTCAATCAGTTGAAAGGTTTAAGAGCAGAACTGAAGCTTGTCTGAATACGAAATCCCGCCCATGTATGGCAGCTTTGGCTCTTGCGAGAGAGTTCCGGGCTGCCCTTCTCAACGGCCCGCCTTTAGTTCAGCCCCGAGAACTGTTTAAGCCAATTTCTTGTAATAAACCTCTTAGTGTATATCCCTTGCTGGTTCTCTTTCTCAGGCTAAGTCCTGAATATTACAAGAAGGTGTAAGGTTGGTGGCCACAATAATATTTTTTAAGGCAATTTTTCTTCCCTTCTTCTGTATAAAGACCCTGGCATGGCATTTAAAACATAATGAACATTAATTAAGTGGTAGTTATCATTATTAATCTAGAATTCAGAGAAAACCACCTAAATCCAGGATTTACTTGGATTTTGCCAGTCTTTGAGATCTGGTCATTTCTGTCAGAAAAGCTTCCCACACTTGATTGATAGATGACCCACTAAGGGATAGTCCGGTTCACTGCTATCATTCATTTTCGATCTGACACAGCCCAATTTTAGAATAAGTTTTTCTCTGATAAAATATGTTTGATTGAGCAGGATCCCAGTGGAGGTAATCTATAGAAGGGTGTTGTAGATAGAGGGCATCTACAGCTGTCCCTGTCTTTTATTTATTTATTTATTATTTTTTAAAAGATTTTATTTATTTGACAGACAGAGATCACAAGTAGGCAGAGGGGCAGGCAGTGAGAGAGGAAGGGAAGCAGGTTCCCTGCCGAGCAGAGAGTCTGATGAGGGGCTCAATCCCAGGACCCTGGGATCATGATCTGAGCCGAAGGCAGAGGCTTTAACCCACTGAGCCACCCAGGCACCCCAATTCTTATTTATTTTTCCAACAAGGCTCTATGCCCAACATGAAGCCCATCATGGGGCCCAATGCCCAGTGTGGAGCTCGAGCCCATGACCCTGAGATCAAGACCTGAGCTGACATCAAGAATCAGACACTTAACTGACTGATCCACCCAGGTGCCCGGTCCCTGTCTTTTAAATAACCTCTCCACATTCTGGTATTTCCCATATTGTGAATTCTGTCTCCCCAAGAAAGAATCTTTGTTAACTTCTTATATTTCTTAGCTGCTTTGCTGCTGGAGGATGGACATGTGACTTAGAGCCCAGAGGTCAGTTACCAACTGGGAGCAAGGCTTGGTTTGGAATGAGTTCCCTGAGACTAGGCCTGGCGCCTGACACTAGGCCTGGAACGGTGGTGGCCGTGGCTCCCTCATGAAGTTCTGTGGCTCAGGTGTCGTTCCTGGAAGTCTGGTCTAGAATACAATACTGCAGCCCTTTCAACAATTCTGAGAGTTGTATCTAGGGCCTCATAATAAATCCAAGAGTGGTTTGACTGTCAGGAGCTGAGCGCCCTGCCTGACACAAATGAGTTAGGGTATGGGAGATGCTTTACACAACTTTGCAGAATTAATTATACATTCTGTGCTTACACTTATATTCAAATTATACATGTAAATTATGCCTTTGGGGGTGGAGACTTTCTAATAGTAAAATGAGTAAAGTTGAAAAATAAGTCTCTATCCCATTATCCCCAACTCTACAGTCTGATTCCCAGGACAACAACTATTAACAATTCTTGAGTTCTTAAAAAAATGTTGGTACACACACACACACACACACACACACACACACCCCTAATTCTTTTAAACTCAAAAGGAATATACTATGATTTCCTGTAACTTGATTTTTTTAAAAAGTCTCAATACATCTTCATTATCTTTCTAAATCAGTATAGATTTACCTCCTTATTTTTATGGCTATATAGAATCTAATATTTGAATGTGTTTTAATTTATTTAAATGGACCCTATTGATGGGCATTTAGATCGTCACTAAATTGCTCCTCTTCCCATACTGCCTTCCACATCTTTTGTAAGTTGGTACAATGATATGCCTTTGTACACACACATATCCATTTGTGCAAGTTTATCTACAGAATAAATTCCCAAAGTAGAATTGTGACATCAAAGGGTGTTTGAATTTTAAATGTTGATAGATATTGCCAAATTCCCCTCCAAAAATGTTACCGAAATGTATTTTACACTCAGCAATTTTCCCCTCAAGCATTAATGAGCTTTAAACTGCAGCAGCTGGAGTTTTGTTTGTTTGGTTGTTTTTAGAATTTTGCTTCTTAAACATTGCTTTCTGGGCCTACTTGCTTACTCCAACAAAAGAGCAGAAGCAAGGAGATGAAAATGAGATAGGACAGAGGAAGCCGAGACTGACAGGCTCAGACCCAAGGACTGAGAGTGGCACAGACCAAGGAGCAGGGCTCAGGCAAGGACTCTTGGGTTGGCAGTGTGTTGACCAGGGAACACGGTCCTCAGACAAGATGGAAGTTTGCAGGGCTTCCTTCGAATCATCAGACATGGGTCTGCAGACACAATAGACTTAGGTAGGTGAAGCATGTCAGTGCAGATGACGCAGGAGCTACAGGAAAGCAGCCCACACTTACATGGCCTGTCCCAGGATGTGGTCCAGCATTCTGTACGTTATACAAAAGAAGCTCTGTGTGCTTCCCAGCCTTGAAGAGACACCCGGAGTCTAAACTATATGAAGTGCTACAACCCTTCTCATATCATTCACATATTCAGGTCCACTAGTTAAGGTATAACATTAACACTGACCATGAGTATTTCTCTGGCTCCGTTGCCTCCTGTTTTTTCAGGAAGACTAGCTTTGCTCACACTCCCCCCGAGTAGTTCTGACTTGCTAATTATTGTCTGCATGTGCTCAGGAGACCAATTCTCTTGTCTGTGAAAGTGGGATCATCTTAGAGCCTCCTCTACTTCTCCGAGTGATGATGATGGCATCTTCTCTGTCAGTGTTCAAAGAAGCAATTATGCTTTTGGCAGTGAAAGAAACCAGAATATGTTATCCCAAAATACGCCACTTTGTCCTAAGGATTATTTTGAGCTGAAGGTGATTGAGAAGTAGAGACAAGAGAAGCTCTCTGCCCTTCCTCTATTTGCCTCAAAGCAGGACCTGAAATTTCAAAGGTGTCCCTTCTCCCCTCTCTACCAGGAAGAACAAAAGTTATTCACTGAGGACACTTTATCAGGTTAGAGAAGGCACCAGGGGAATCTACATAACAAATTTTACTAACTAGTCTATATATACCGTTAGATACCCAGATAGTTCTCTTCCCACAGTTTGCTGCCCTTGCAAAGGCACAGACCTCTTTCCTTGTCCTGTCATTTCTCTAAACGTTTTTGTTCTTTTTTGAGGATAGTCTATAAACCTGAATTCTAAGTTACCTCTTTGGGTTACCATCTCTGGTTACCCCCACATGTTACATGTATAACACACATGTTAAAAAAATTTGATTTTCTTTTGCTAATCTACCTTTTATACAGAGCCCAGCCAAGGAGCCAAGATAGGTGGAGGGAAAGTTTTTCCTTCCATGCTCTTATTGTATCGTTGTCTATTTCTCTCTTTGGATCGATTAGTACTTGCCTAATAAGTTGAGGTGCTCTGATACTGGTTGCATATATGTTTATAACTGTTACATGTTCTTGACAAATTGTCTCCTTGATCATTTTATAATGACCATCTTTATCTCTTTTTACTGCTTTCGTCTTAAAGTCTATTTTGTCTGATACAAGTATCGCTGTCTCTGCTCTCTTTTGGTACCCACTTGCATGGCATGTCTTATTCCATCCCTCACTTTGAGTCTGTGTGTGTCTTTAAAGCTGAAGTCCGTCTTGGGTAGACAGCGTATAATTGCGTCTTGTTCTTGTAAATCATCCAGCTATTCTGTGCCTTTTGAGTGAGAATTCAATTTACATTTAGTGTAGTTATTGATACTGAGGCCTTACTAATGCTCTTTTATTAAATATTTTCTGACTGTTTCATAGTTCTCTTGTTCCTTTCTTCCTTTATGCTGCCTTCCTGTGTGAACTGAAGATTTCCTGTAGTAGTATGCTTTGATTCCCTTCTTTTTATTTTTTGTGACTCTTCAGTGGTTTTTGCTTTGAGGTTACCATGAAGCTGACATAAAACATCTTACAGATGTAACACTCTATTTTATGCTGATATGAACTGAACTTTGACCACATGTATAAAAGCTGCCCTTTTACATGTTCCCTTTTTATGTTTGTGATGTCACAATTTACCTTCTTTTATATTGTGCATTAGTTAACAATTATTGTAGCTGTAATTATTTTTAATACTCTAGTCCTTAGCTTTTGTATCAAAATTAAATGGTTAATACTCCTCTATATCATGTTCTAGAATTTTTTTTGAATTTGACTATATATTTAACTTTACTAGCATCTTGTATATTTTCATATGTTTTCATGTTAGTAATTAATGTCCTTTCATTTTAATTTGAAAAAATAAAATCCTTTCAGTATTTCTCAAAAGGCAGTTCTAGTGTTGATTCTCTCAGCTTTTGTTTGTCTGGAAAGCCTTTCTTGCCCTTCATTTCTGAAGCACAGCTTTACCAAATCAGGTGTTCTTGGTTGCCAGATTTTTTCTTTTGGCACTCTGAATGTATCATCCCATATCTCCTGCACTGCCAGGATTCTGCTGAGAAATCCACTGATAGCCGAATGGGAGTTCCTTTGAAAGTTACAAACTTTCTCTCTTTCTTTCCTTCTTTCCTTCTTTCTTCCTTCCTTCCTTCCTTCCTTTCTTTCTTTTTCTCTTGCTGATTTTAAGAATCTGTTTTTGATTTTTGAGGTTTTAAAATAATGTGTCTTTGAGGAATCACTTTAAGTTGATTCTGTTTGATAGCCTATGAATTTCATGAACTTGAACATCCAAATCTCTTCAGGTTTGGGAAATTTTCAACAAGTCCTTTAAAGAAGATTTCTGTCCCCTTCTCTTGGAATAGTAAAATAGAATTTCTTGATGATGCTTCATAGATCTCATAAGCTTTCTTTATTCTTTTTCATTATGTTTTCTTTATTCTACTCTGACTGGATATTTCCAAGGTTCCTGTCTTCTATCTCACATATTCTTTCATCTGCTTGACCCATTTTTGCTAGTGAAGCTCTACTGATTTTGTTTGTTTGTTTCATTCATTGTATTCTTTGGCTCCAGGATTTCTGTGTGGTACTTTAAAAAATTATTATTGCTGTCTCGTTTTAATTTTCTCATTTTGTTTATAGATGGTTTTCCTGATTCCATGTACTGTCTTTCTGTGTTTCCTTGTAGCTCGTTGAATTTCCTTAAAGCATATATTTTGAATTCTTTTTCAGGTAAATTGTAGATTTCCATGTCTACAGGTTCAGTTAATGGAAGATTGTTGTGATCTTTTGGTGGTGTCATTTTACTTTGATTTCTCATGTGCCTTGGAGTTTTGCCTTGCTGTCTCCAGAGCTGAAGTAGCATCACCTCCTCCAGTCTTTACTAACTGCTTCTGGGAGAGAGATATCTTTCTTCAGCCCTGCTAGGGATTCTGAGGCTATCTCAGAACTTCTGTGGATATACCTGCTCAATGCTCCTGGCTCCCCATTGATTCTTAGGCTTGTATGCCTTCTCTAGGCTCTGCAGCACACCAGGCTGAGGGCTAACTGTCCATCTTTTGTCTTCCCAAAGGTGACAGTGAAACTCAAGTTTGTGGTTTTTCCCTGGCTGGCAGATTTGGGCCAGCTTTCTGTATGTGCTCACTCTGTGTCTTCCAAAGCCTGCTTGCACTGCAGGTGGGAGCACACATGGGGAGCCTGTTACTGGGTGATGGGTGTGGCATGCCAAGAGCTGGAGTGCCAGTGGGCCGGCTGGAGAGATTGCAGGTGGGATGTTCCCAGCAGCTGGGGGTGGGCCTGTTGATGGAGTCCTTTTGCAGCTAGCAGGATTTTTGTCCCTTTAGTGTCCCCAGAAAGCCTCATCTGCTGATTTCTCTGCCTCATTCTGCTTCCTATTCATGTAGCTCATGATTCGATACTTGGGTGGGGTGAGAGAGAAATGAACCCCTCTAGCAATGCACTGCACAGCAGGGGAAACTGGGTGTCCATGTGCACTCCTTTTCCTTGCAGGATGGATCACAGGCATACAGGGTCTCTCTTGGTCCTAAGCTGTTCCACCATGGGGAAAGATTAAAAAGATAAAGTCACACTCTTTCTCTTGTCCATTCCAATGTGTCCAAATCTCTCTCTCTATTTTTTGCTGCAAAAGAGTACCAGAACTTTCCCCCTAGAAACCAGAACCTCCATATAGGCTCTCATCCATGGGAGTTTTTGTGAAACAGTACTTTCCAGGGGCTTCAGGACTACAGCCAAGAGGGGTAGAGGTACATTCATGGGCCACTGCAGCAGCCACAGCTGGAGTAAAATTCTATTACCTTATAAATGGGTGGCCAAGATATAAGATGAAACCTGTAGCAACCTTGCTAGGGTTCCATGGATACCCTTTTGAGAAACTCTATGCTAAAGGCTAAATGAATTAATAATACATGCAAAGGTCTCAGGAGACTGGTGCAGAGTGGTAGCTACTACTGCCCTGGGAACAAAGGAACTTGTCATTGGGGAGATGCCTGGCATTAATCCCCCAAACCGTAATATAATAAGGTTATTGCCTTAATGAAACTAAGTATACTTAAGTTCTCTGGGCACACCAAGGAGGAGCTCTACAAGTTTGCTTTACAGAATTAAGAGGTGGTTTTTACCTAGTTGTGGTAGTTGGCTGAGATTAGAAAAAATGATTCGATGTTTCCTAGTCAGACATTGGAAGGAGAGGGTGCTTTGGATAGAGAAATCACAGGCAGGGGTAACCTATATACAAGATGATCACTAGCAAGAGAAAACTGTGAAGGAAAGGTATGCATTATATTTCTATTTAGTCTTCAGTACACACAGATGATCATTTCCTAGTACACTTTTGCCTTGATCGGAACTGTTGGAATCGAAAAGTATTTGCTAAATCTAACTTCCTTATATGAACCAGACAATTTGTAAAATCCAAACAAATTTTAGTTTACTAATGGCCACAACAGAGAAGTGTGCACTTTTTAAAAAAAACGTTTTATTTATTTATTTGACACATACATACACACAGAGCAAGCACCAACAGGGGGAGCAGCAGGCAGACGGAAAGGGGGAAGCAGGCTGCGAGGCCCAATCTCCAACCCCTGGGATCAGAACTGAGCCAAAGGCAGACACTTAACCGGCTGAGCCACCCAGGTGCCCCAGAAGTATGCACTTAATAACATTTGGTTCTAGAAAAATAAAAAGGAACACGATTAGTTCATATTCTATATTCTTCCCTGCTCCAAGCTTAAATTGGCATTCAGTAATTAGCTGAGAAATATAGGAACAGGTACGTTTGTGGCACTGATGCACTCTGACAATGTTTCGGGAAATTCATGATCATATTACCATTTCCTAATGAGCTTTCAAAAATACTTTACACTGAACAAACCTGGTGCTATTTCCAGCGCAACTTGTTGGGATTTGAAAGCAAATCTTAGCTCTTAAGAAGAATGAGAGAGATTTAAGGAGGTGTGGAGAGAATGCTGAACTGAATCCAAAATCTCTTTATAAATGTATTTTGAAAAAAAAATTCAGCATTGTTTTTAAGTCAGAACTTCTAGAATGAGAAATAGAAATTGGCAAGTCTGATAATATGCAGACTTGGCCAAAATAGTCTTTCACTTTTTGAAGGTTTTTTTCTTTTCTTTTTCTTTTTTTCATTGTTAGTGAAAGCTCTGTTGCTGCCTTGAGCTTGCAAGCTCTTTGGGCAGAATCCTTGCTCTGTTCAGAGAACAAGAAAAGAGTCATAGGGCGCCTGGGTGGCTCAGTGGGTTAAGCCGCTGCCTTCGGCTCAGGTCATGATCTCAGGGTCCTGGGATCGAGTCCCACATCGGGCTCTCTGCTCGGCAGGGAGCCTGCTTCCCTCTCTCTCTCTCTCTGCCTGTCTCTCCATCTACTTGTGATTTCTCTCTGTCAAATAAATAAATAAAATCTTTAAAAAAAAAAAAGAAAAGAGTCATAGTGGAATTCTCACTGCAGAAAGCAGGTCCAAGGGACATATGAGTGTCCCTCTCTTTGTTACTCTTATGGCTGCAGTGATGGGTGCCAAGAGTCTGCGGCCCATGCCACCACCATGGGTTCTCATCAGAGCCTCAGGGACAGCATGGCGGTCAGGAGCTTCCAGTGCCATCCAAAGGGGTCAACGGCATAGAGCACAAGAGGAGGGACGATAGAAATTTGGGAATTGTCATTATCTGACTTCCCACGGTTACTCATTTTTTTCAAAGCCCTGAGGACCCCACTGTGAAAAACACTGTAACAGGAAGAAGAGATAGAGGAAAGAAAAGTAACAAGGGTGGAATGGGAAAGGACATGGGGTGGGACAGAAGGGAGAGGCAGAGAGAGGCAGTCTGAGGGGAAAGGGCAGAAAGGGACCCTGGAATTCTGTTGGGAGGGAGGACCTTGCCAGGACCATCATTTGCTCCGAGCATGGTTGGCCCCTAGATGGCGCTGTGTAGTCAGCAAGTTCAGAAAACAACCCTTGTCAAGCACAGAATCCCAGCTTTCCCTCTGGTGCCTTTATATATGTGGCACTGGTTTGGATCCTTTCCTCCACCCGGCTCCCAAATTAACTCCTAGATGCTGCCCCTTACCCTCCTCTCCCCTCCCTCCAGTCTCTTTGCTCTTTCTCACCTACCCTGTGTAATACTAAGTGCTTTATACATATGTATTCTCTCATGGATGCACGTAGGAAGCCTGTTGCAAGAGGCTGCTTTATGTGCTTGATGAATGGAAACACTGAGAGTCAGACATATGAAGCAAGAAGCACAAGCTCTTCCAATCATTAGGCTCAGCAGCTGGGAGGCAGGGTTTGAATCCAGATCTGTGGGATTGCGTGGCCTGACAGTGGGCGTGGTCAGTGTCTTCTTTCCTGTGCATTTGCTCAGGGCCAGGCTGTCCTCTCAGTCAATTGACAATCTTTATTGGATTGCTGTAAATGAAGCCCTGCCCTGAGCCCTTTCAGGTGATGTCACAGGTGACTTCTTCCATGGGCAGGGGAGGGGGAGGGGCTGAGTCATTAGTTCACCCAGGAGGAACCCAAGGTGAGTGTCTTGCTTGTTGTTCACCAGAGTGACATAGCTGAGTGTGAGTAACCAGAAAAAGGGAGAGAGGGAAGAAAAAAGGGGAAGAAACAAAATAACCCAAGTCATCATTGCTTTCTTCTATTCTGACCATGAAGACCTTTTATTTTCCACTTAGAACTATACCTCTTCAGGTTCACAGAAGCAATAGACTAAGAATCCAAGAAATAGATCCTGTTCTCAAATAAGTATCTCAAATACTTATTTTTTATTAATTAAATGGTACAAAACTCAAGATAAAGATCACAAGTCAATGTTATTCCAGTGCTTATAATAATCTTTGAAAAAGAAATCATAACCATTCCATTTCACTGTCTAATTTGCTTGAAACTGGGAGATAGTGGAGAGAATGAGAGAGAGAGAGAGAGGAAACAGAAGCAAAGGAGGGACCAAAGAGAAAGAGAAAGAAAATGGACCAAGAAGATGGTTGCCTGCAACAGGGCGCTCTTGGCCACCTGTGTCTTTCCTCAGGATCCTTTCTTGCCTTCTCTTGCCTATTTCTCCTTTGTATCTCCATGTTTTTTCTCTCTACACACATCTGAATGTGAGGAGGGGGAAAAAAACAGCATTTAAAGGTGATTCACCCCCACTGCACATCTTACTGTCAGCCTCTTAACTACATGGTCATTTTCCCCCATGTTAAAAACAATGACTGCTCAGTCAATTATCAAGTCAGACAAGAAAATAAAATTAAGATAATTCTAGCCCCGACTAGCCACTTTCTCAAAATTTACAAAACCGTTGAATGAGCCCAGTGTTGTTGTGTAGCTATAGAAGAAAAGATGCATTGGCGACAAGCAGTGATGACAAGCAAACAGCTTTAAAAATGGTCCCCTTTGTCCCTGGGACTGTACTGAGCAACTGGCAGGTTACAGAAGAGAGTAAAGAGGAGAGAATTAACAGAAAAAGCAAATATGAGATGATATAGTATTAATACTTTCTTTGTATAAAAGTTCTTCAGGGCTCATCAAAACAAAGGGTAATCTTGTCCACGAGAGAAAGAAGAGCTGCTTCTGTTCCATCTGGTAAAATCATCTTTTGTTAGAGAAGGTGCAGCCAAGTGTCCAGAATAATGACCTTCTTTAAGCCCCTCTGTAAACTGTCTGGGTTTTATCAGTGGTCCTGACTTCACAGAAAAGAGCAGTGTGAGAGGCAGGCATCCAAGTGGGTTGGCTTCCAACTTTCAAGACACATATAGGCAAAAGCTCTTAAGTTGAGCAGCTGTGAACCGTGAATAGGAAGAACTCAAAATCCATTTGGTTGGAGTGTTAAGATGGAGCAAGAAAACAGTTACCGTTGAGTGTTAGTGCCATTGCGACCTCAATGAGATTTTATCTACAGAGTGAAAGATTAGGGGAGACCTAATTTATTGTCATTCAGAAGAAGTATTTATAAACTTGGCAGAGCCTCATGTGAGAGCAGAACAAAGGCTGCCAAAGGGGTTCATAAATTGAGATGGATGATCTGAACGTGTTTTGCACGTCCACTGCACGCAAGGGCTTATGTAGACAGAGCATGGCCCGAGCTCAGTCCCGAATCACCCTGCACGAAGCTGGTGCTATTTCTTCCTTTGGCACAGGGTCTGGGGGGCAACTGGAGTCAGGTTCTGTTAGAACTGGGATGGAGAATAAAAGGTCTTCTGAGGATGAGCCTGCAGAGTGGGGAAGGGACAGAAGGAAGCGGAAGGCTGCATTGAAAGGCAGGGCAGGTTGCAGTGAAGACTGCAGGTTGCAGAAGACTCTTCCTGAACAGGGCATGAAGGAGAAGAAAAACCCTGAGGGTTAAGCTGGGGTGGGGGAAGGGGGAGGGGCATGGCATTACATGGAGAATGACACAAAGCAATAGCAGCATAAAGGCAAAGGGTTCATGGGGGGTGGGGGGTGGACGGTAGAGGATGACAATGGTCTTGACCGGTAAGGCTCATGGGCCAAATCTGGCCTGCTCTCTGATTTTGCAAGTATAGTTCTATTGCAAGTTTTTATTTATTTACAAATTATTTATGGTTGCTACAATAATGGAGTTGAGTCATAGTAACAAAGATTATTATAACTTACACAGCCTGAAATATTTACTATCTTGCTCTTCACAGAAAACATTTGCTGAGCTCTGGCCCTGACTGTGGTGTCCACGCCCTGCCTGCCCCTCAGGGAGAGAGGTAACTAGTCCATCGGGGCCGATGGGTCTTGATGGCAAAGCCTGATTCTACTCTACATTTATGATCTACTATTTATATTTATGTTGTCTATGCTTAAAGCTTTGCCAGATTGTTCTTGAGAAAGTAAAGGTATGTCTTATCTCATTAAAAAGTAGATAGCAGGGATGTCTGGGGGGCTCAGTCAGTTGAGCCACTGCCTTCAGCTCGGGTCATGATCCCAGGGTCCTGAGATCGAGTCCCACACTGGGCTCCTTGCTTGGCAGGGTGCTTGCTTCTCTCTCTGCCTCTACCTGCTGTTCTGCCTGCTTGTGTGCGCGCTCCCCCCCCCCTCTCTGACAAATAAATAAATAAATAATCTTAAGGGGAAATAAAGGAGATAGCAGGTGCTGCTAAGAGATGGGAGTGAATGCCCAAGAGACCTCTAATATAGCATCTCTGAGGACTCTCTTTCCTTAAAGCAGCAGCACACTGTTATGGGTTTAATTGCATACCCTTAACATTCATGTGTTGAAGCCCTAACCCCCTAGTACCTAGAATGTGACTTTATTTGAAAGTAGAGTTGTTGCAGATGTAATTAGGTAAGGAGAAGTCATTCTGATGGGCCTCAAATTCAATATGACTTGGTGTCCTTGTAAAAAGAGAAAATTGGGTAAAGACACAGAGAAAACGCCATGTGAAGACAAAGGCACTGAGCTTGGCAACACAGCCGCGGCCAAGGAATAGCGAAGATTGCTGCAAACCCTCAGAGGGGAGGGGGAGGGGTCGGCAACAGATTTTCCCCCGTCCCCCCGACCAGAAGCTACTGCCCCTGACCATACCTTGATCTTGTACTTTCAGCTTCCTGAACTCTGAGACAGGACATTTTTGGGGTTTAAGCCGTTCAGTTTGTAGCAAACTAACCATACCCACACATACAAGGTTTCCCATGTAGCTGGCAAAGACCATCTCCCGAGGGGCCACTTTCATTCCCAGGGGACACTTACTTCAGCCCCAAGCTCCCAGGAGTCCAAGGGTTTTGCTTTCTTTCTCCCAGAAAACCCCAGCTTGAGAGATAAGCCTCCTAACCCCTGACCTTCAGCTCTGGGATTGCCTGATTCCAACCATTTTTCCTTCCAGAGACTCTGGCATTGTCGTGGGCTTCCTCTGCATGCCCGCGCTTAAGATAAACCAGAAGTGCTTTATCATACTTCTGATTCAGACTCATCTTCAGGGTTTAATCATAAGCTCTAAAAGCCATCAGTCCTCTCTGAAAATGCCATTTCTTTTGGAGGTGTGATTGTCAACATGAGTGTCCAAGTTTCCCCCACAGGTCAGGAGTTCCTGCCACTGACTTACAGATCTGTATGTGCCCCAAACTTTGTGAGTCCCCTCCAGTCAGTTTTAAAGGTACTTATTTATAGGACTGTATTTTATCAGGTCATGATAAAATATTAATCCTCAAGTATTAAAAATTTATCTAGTAGTTTAGAGGCCTGGTCAGTAAAGTGTAAAGTAGGTCAGTAAAGTGTCTGACTCTTGGTTTCGGCTCAGGTCATGATCTCAGGGTCATGAGATCAAGTCCCACATGGGGTTCCACACTCAGCATGGAGACTGCTTGAGATTCTCTCTCTTTTCCTCTGCCCCTCCCACTCATGCGCTTTTTCTTTCTCCATAAAATAGGTAAGTAAATCTTCTTTTTTTTTTAATGTGACTAGTGGTTCATAAATGAATCCATGAGATAATTTGATTTCAAAATGGAAGTCTTCATACTTAAGTAAAGCCTCTTTTTTAAAGGAATGGACAGCAATTGTCCCTTTAAAAATGATCAATTCTTCCCAATTCTTGTTTATAGGAATGATAAACAAGTGCCAGGACAAGAAAGGAACAGCACACACTGTCCTCAATGAGCTCTGAGTCTAGAGGGGAAAGTAGATAAAGGAATCAAGGATGAACTACAGAGAAGCTAGTGTTGTGTGATGCACATGTATTGGAGAAAAGAGGTGCACACTAACTCAGCAGAAAATGGCACAGTCAGTATAAGTTGAAACAGGCTCTAAAAGTCATGGATGTTTGAACTTGAGTGAGCGTTATTCTGATAGTAGTACAAGAGCTTTCCAGAAAGAAGATACAAGAGTTAATATTTTGTGAGCACCTGTTAGGTTAACATCATGCTAAATATAATTCTGTACATTTATGTCTTTATTGTGACTTTTTGAGATGGGTACTATAATTAAAATTTTTTATTATTGTAAAACAGATATAACAAATTGTATAGTTTTTACCACTTGAAGTGCTCAGTTGAGGCATTAACTACACATTGTTGTATAACTGGTCCTAACACCTAGTTCCAGAACTTACTCATTTTCCCAAAATAAAACTCTGCACCCATTTTAAACAGTTAACTCCCCATACCCAGTCTCTCCAGCCCTGGGAAACCCCTTCTACTTTCTGTCTCTGTGAATTTGACTACACTAGGTACCTCATATTGGTGTAACCGTGCAATATTTGCCCTTTGATAACCAGCTTATTCCACTCTGTAGATGGTCTTCAAGGTCTATGTTGGCTCGTATTAGGATTTCCGTACTTTTTAAGGTGAATAATATCCCACTATGTGTCTATGCCACATTTTGTTTGCACCTTTATCCAAAGATGGTTGCTTGGGTTGCTTCTGTGACTTGGTAAATTGGGAATAATGTTGCTGTGAACATGAGTGTACAAATATCTACTCAAATCTGTGCTTTCTTTTTGCTTATACCCAGATGTGGAATTGCTGGATCACGTGGCAATTTGGGGATTACCTGAAAACACCTGGACACCAATTTTTAATTTTTTTGAAGACACACTGTACTGTTCTCTGCAGAGGCTGTATTATTTTACATCCCTGCTAGCAATGCGCAAGAGTTCCAGGTTCTCCACATCCTTGTCAACCCTTGCTGTTTTCCAGGGTTTTCTTTTTTCTTTTTTTCTCATAGCCATCCTCATGGGTGCAAAGTGATACCACACTATGATGAAGGAAGGAGTATGCTGATATCTGTCTTTTTTCAGATGAGGAACCAAAAGCTTATGAACTTGCCCAAGGTCTCCTGGCCAGTATATGGCAGAATCAGGATTTAAACCCGAGTCCCTCCTACTGTGGTTCTCGGTTCTCAAACATGATACCGCCTGGCACCCTGGGGAGCTGGAAGGGAGCACAGGAGACTTGCAGAATGTAAATAGAGAAACGAGTTGGGGTGGGGGAGCTGAGAATGGGGATGAGGTCGTAAAGTATGCAGGGGCCAAATCATAAAGACCTTTGTGTTTTTTCCTAGAAAAAGCTTTAGTTCTTATAAACAACTTGGAAACCTAAAATGTATATAGCAGCCATATTAGTCTAAGGATAAAGAGAAGGAAACATGAGATGAGACCATGGGAAAAAAAAAAAAAAAAAAAAACCAAAACCCCCATTTCTCAGAAATGTAATCAGAATAGCTGTAGGTTAAGACCTAATGTAAGGAATAACTTATTTTTTCCATCAAAGTACAACTGAAAATAACCAGAATAATGTTGGCTTCACATATTTCCATTTGTACTGAGCAAGGATATTTTGGGGCATCTTATGGAAAATATAACCTCAAGGGTTAAGGGAGCATTCATTAAGCATCTCAGTGAATTCCTATAAGGAATTTGTACTTATATGAGGCAAAACCTCTGGCACATAGTCCTAGACAAGGGGCCCCACAAGGAAGGAAGGATCCCCCTGTCCTTTTGGGGTTTCGTCTGTCTAGGCCTGCCCAGACAGCCTGCACTCAGGATTGGGGAAGGAGAGAGGGATCCCTGTGTAGGAGAGACTCAGGAACCTATGGATATACCTAGCATCAAGGGTGCCAATGGCCAGAGCTTCCCCCTTTGGGAACTTCCCCTCTTATGAATGCTCAGGTGAGATCAAGCCAAAGATCAAGAAGAAAGGTACAGTGCCTATGAGGTGGGACCGAGCAGGGAAGGGAGGGCCCCGCAGAGAGGGATGCTGTTTGTGCCCCAGCGGGCTGAAGGTCCACAGTGCTGAAGCCCCCCAGCACACAGGGCCTCCTAAAGAAAACCCTAGAGGCTCTCAGACCTCCGGGCAGGACAGATGGCCAGGCTGGGAAGCTCCCATCACCAAGCAGGCAGAACGTACAGCTTCTTCACTTTTCTTGGCCCTCCCCAAGCCCAACTATCCTCCAGGATAGTCTGACTGAGCCCAATAAAGCATCCCTAGCAACATCTCAGAAAAGGGACAGGCATAAGGACAGGGAGCAGAATTAGGCAAAGCACGTGCACCCG
Organism: Mustela putorius furo; assembly: GCF_011764305.1. Taxonomy (NCBI): domain Eukaryota; kingdom Metazoa; phylum Chordata; class Mammalia; order Carnivora; family Mustelidae; genus Mustela; species Mustela putorius. The sequence continues at coordinate 6,192,396 of NW_025421424.1, forward strand.
CCCTCCCATGGCCTTGGGTAGCTGCAGGTTGGGCAGGTGCGTGGCAGGTGACTCTGGGGAGAGGTTGGGTGGGGCTGATCCGGGGCCCGCTGAGGTGGCTTTGGGGCAGGGGGTTGGGAGTCCTGGCAGGACAGTGCCACATGAGGCTCAGCTCCTTCCTTGCCGAGGAAAGCCAGCAGAAAGAAAGCTTCTGTTCCCGGTGAGCCTCAGAGGCCTGTTGTTGGGCAGGGTAGGCATGATTCACTCTCATTTGCCTAGAGGCAAGGGAGTCACGGAGAGGTGAGGTCACTTCCTGACATCAAGCAGGCCCTAGCGGGGCAACTGGGGACTGGAGCCAGGGCTCCCAGTGCCCAGTCCCAAGCTGGTCCCTTTGCCTTCCTCCTCTCCACCCCACATGCCTCCCATGTCTCAGGGGCCACCTTAAGCCTGATTTCAGGAGTGCGCACACTCGTGTGATGTGGCTTTCCGCGTTCCCCATAGGAGGCCTGTGTGTATGCACACGTGGGTGTGCGGTGTGAAGGCGTGCTCGTTACTTTGTGCAGGTGTAATTGCATGCTTGCAAATTCAACACACACGTGCGCGAGCTAGCACAAGTCTCTCCTGCCTGCCCCTCCCTTGGTAAGCTCAGGACCCACGGGATATTCCCTCCTCTTCCGCCCCGAGTAAAGGAAGAGGCACTCTCTGCCCTCAAGGCCCCTCTTCTCCCAGTTTGCTGAATCCTCATCCCTCCCAGGGCCTTCAGGCCAGGAACCTTCTCTTTTCTCCATGTTCTCAGTCTCTCTCTTTCCGTTGGGTTTTTCCTCCACCTTCAGGCATTCTCAGGCGTCCCTTAGCATTTGAAAACACCCACCCTTCCTGGCTCTGGTTCTCTCCTCCTCTCCAGATGTCTCCTCCCCCTCAACCCCCACATCCCCCTCACCTGTCCAGTTTCTCCAGAGGGCCTACATTTGCAACCTCCACTTCCCAACACCAGCATCTGCCCTTCTAGCTGCTCGCTGCCTGCCTTCCCCTAACATCCTCCTTTAAAAGGGCCCTTCTTCCCAAGACTGCCCTTGACTACAGAGCTCCCAACTGGTGGAGACTTTTCTCATTGCCTCTCTTTCTCTCACCGGACCGGAGGCTCCTCTCCACTGTACTTTGAAGATTTCTCTGGAATCTGACCTTCGTCTCCATCCTCAGTACCCTGGACTTGTGGTGGTCTCCTGGAAAACTCGTGTCTCCAGCTCGTACCATTTCTCTAAACCCAGCAGTTTGGGGCAGAGCACATTGTGCTCAAGAGCTGATGGCAGTTCCCCCAGGGCTGGCTGAACTGCTCAGAAGCTCAGCCCAGACCTGAAAAGCTTCTGGTTTTCAGCCTTGTCCCCGCTGTGTGCCCATGACACTCAGCACAGCATAACGATTTTGCCTTCCCTGTTGGACTGCAAGCTGGGAGAGGGCAGGGACTCTGTCTTCCCCCAGAGCCTAACCCAGTGCTTGGCACAAACATGCCCAATATCTATTGAATCAGTGAGTGAGCAGATGAATGAATGAAGTTGGCTGTCTCTGTGTGAGAGGAGCCATGGGCCTCACGGGGAGGGTCCCAATATCACTAGCAAGCTGCAAGGTCCTTCCTAGCCACCAGCTCTGCTCCACCATGGGCTCGGCCTCCTTGCTGTGTGAGCTAGTATTAGCATAACACGGGGCTCCTCCACTCCCCAGGTACCAGAGTGGGCTCCAGCCCACCTCCCTTAAGGGATGGGGCAGGGGCAGATGACCTGGGGTGACCTACTGACAGTCCCCATGTCCTGGCTCAGGAAGCCTTTGCCCTTCTCTGAGCTCTAGTGGGCGGTGGATTCTGTTCCATCTTCCACGTAGCTGGAGGGTCGCAGTGGTTGTTCCTCTGGCAGGGGACAGAGGCTCAGGTCTGTGAAGAGCCAGGTAGGGGTCTCAGAGTCATGTTGCTTTGTGGGTATGGCTGGTGCAGCTGAGTACCCGGGGGGCAGGAAATGGGTGGTCCTGGGGTGAGGCATTGGAGAAAAGGCTTTCATCAATTAGGGACTGTGTTTCCTAAGCCCCTATTGTGCCTACACTTCTGAGAATTTTGCCTCTAATGGTTCATTTTAATGGCTAGCGCTAGAATGGAGAGAAGATTCTGGGCACAGAGTAGTCAGTGTGAAGTTCTGACTGAGGAGAAGGATGGGGTGATAGTTTTTGGGTGGGTCTGAGAATTCAGTTCTGGCTTAGCCTTGGGGGAACTGGGACATGGTCTTCTGGGTGGGCCAAGGGCTTCTGGAGATAACTTCTTTTCCCCTCTCAGGGCCAGGGGAGCAGAGGCAGGGAAGAAGCCATTCAAACAGTAGGATGGGTTTAGCTGGGCAAGAGGTGGGACCACCCAAGAGTGACAGGGCCGGGGTCCAGCCAGAGGCCCAGAGGGCCTCTACACAAGCAGTGTAGACAGAGCTGCACCTGCTGCGGTACCCAGAGGTTAGCTGAACCTGTTTCAAAGGCAACTTGAAGATCAGGGGTAGGGAGTTGTCTTGGTCCATTTGGGTTGCTGTGGTAAAGTACCATAAGCCAGGTGGCTTATCCGCCACAGACATTTATTTCTCACAGCTCTGGAGGCCAGAAGCCCAAGATCAGGATGACAGCCTGGTTAGTTCTGATGAAGGCCCTCTCCTGGACTGCAGATTGCCTGACTCCCCCCTTCTCCCTCAAGTGGCAGAAAGAGGGCAAGGGAGCTCTCTGGGGCCTCTGATCTAAGGGCACTTTATGAGGCCGCCACCCTCATGACCTAGTCACCTCTCAAAGGCCCTACCTCCTAGGCCCAACACACTGGGATTAGGATTTATCATATGAATTTGAGAGGACACAAGCTTTCAGTCTGTAACAGGTGTTGGTGCTGATCTTGCCATAGTACTGGGTTTGTGGAGATAAAAGAAAGGAGGCTGCTTGAGGGTTTGGGGAAGCCTTGAGTGGTGGGCTCCTGCTTGAACCCTCCTGCCCTTGATCCTTAGGGTAAGATTAGGCAAGTCATACAGGCTCTCTGGGTTTCTGTTTTCCAACAGGGACTGGAGAAGACGCTTGGCCATGTCTTATGATTTCCCGGGAAGTGGGAGACTCAGTGAGTTAAAGGGCAAAACAAAAACAGTGAAAAATGAAACAGGAAAGTGCCCAAACTCTTGAGAAACCATTGGTGTATCAGAGGTCAAGCTGTGCTTGGCTGGTCACAGAAACCCCCACGAGAGGCCACACACCTGTCCCACCTACCAGTGACACCTGGGCTTGAGGCCACGATCCTGGACGCCTGGGTTCTCAACCTGACCCTGCCTCTGGTTCCTGTGCTCTTGTCTGAACCTCCACTCCTGAGGCTTTCCAGCTATAAAATGGGAATTTTCTGTGGTCCAAGATTATGCCTCAGTTTATCAAACACTGTGAGGAAGAGCAGACCTTGCAGGAAGACAGCCTTGGGTCTGAGAGGGGAAGAGGAAGGGGAGGAAGTGAGAGGCTGAGCCAGGTCCTCGTGTCCAGGTGGTGGGGGAGGACCACGGAGCAGGTGCTGTTGCCATGGAGAGAATCTTGGCCAGCAGCCTCCACTCTGCTCTGAGCCTGGCTGCCGTCATGAGTTTCTCTCTCAGCCTTAGCTGAACGGAGACTGTGTTCTTGAGGGAGATCCTGCCTCAGGGTGAGGAAGAAAAAACAGAGGAGGTCAGGTCTCTCTCCTCACGGCAGAGTCCAGGAAGCCCCTGTTTCTCTCACAGCCTAGGCACCCAAGGATCACTCTGTTCCTGGAGGCCCTCAGAAGGACAACTTACAAGCCCGTTGGAGATGACTGCACCGGCATTTAAAGAGCCCCCAGAGCAGCTCCTCTTGCTGTCTCTGACCTCCCGTCACTGCCAAGCCTGCTGTTCCTTCGTCCCTCCGCCCCTCCCTTGCTTCCTACCTTCCTTCCTTCCTCCTTCCCATAATCGCCTGTTGACCAGCTCCTCTCTGCTTGCACTGAGCTGGATGCCGGAGACACAGATGGAGAAGACTGCTGCTGCCTTCAGGGGACACCAAGGCCTGGGGACAGACAAGGGAACACTCAGTGACCTCTCTGGGGTGGTGAAGGCCCCTCGGAGCTGGACAGAGGAAGCAATGCCACATGGGGCCTATAGGTGGCAGCAGACGCCCACCACGGCCTGCTGGGGCTCCAGGATACCTGAGGGCAGGTACCCACCCAGGTGCCAAGGGCTGATGTGGACCTCTGCCAGTGGGTTGGCTGTTGGGGGAGACCAGCATCTTGAGTCTCTGTTCACCCCGTCCTTAGGAAGACTTCTGGCTCCTCCGCTTCTTGTCCTGAGGCCTTCCCGTCACGTTTGGGAAGCAGCATCAAAGGGACCTGGCTGTTCCTGGGAGGGGCCAGACATTCTCCATGTACCTGGTAAACCCTCATAATAACTCTGCCAACCAGCCGTCCTCAGCCCCATTCTACAGATGCAGAGATCAAGGCTCTCAGCAATGAAGGCGACTCCCAAGTGAAGGAACAGCTGTGTCTGATTCTGTTTCCATGAAGCCCATGAGGCTATGTGGACACACCCTTTGTTAGCAGCTGGGGGGAGGGGCAGGACCCCAGCTCCCCTGAACTTTGTAGCAGGCTTTTCCAATCCACGTGGGGAGTCCCTCTTTCTGCTCGGCTGCTAGTCTTCTTTACTTCTGCTATCCTTCCTTCTCACACCCCGGTGTGCTTACTATAGTGCTCACTATCCCACATCGTGTCCAAGAACATGAACACTGTCTTCATGCCTGTCTATGCAATATTATAATGGAAATGACTTGTCATGCTCGTGTTGTGGCGAACTGCTTCCAAAGCCTTCTGCTCTGGGACTTTACTTTTGCCAATACCCTTTCAGCAAGTATCTTGCTTCTCCCTTTCTTTTTCCCCAGGTCTTTGATCCTTCAAAGCCCAGCATGTGCCCCTCCTCCAGGCAACTAATCTGGAGACTTGCAGTGCACCCGGGCCTTGCCTCTCCTTGGGCTCCTGCTCCTTTCCCTGCTGGGCTCTCACAGCCAGCTAGGCCTGGCCTGATGTTAGGGAGGCAGGGCCGGATGACTAGAGGCCAGAGTGCTTGTGCGACGTGCCCTATGGCAGGTGCCTTCCCTTACTATCTGTGTGACTCAGAGAAACCTACTTAACTTTTCTGAGCCTCTTCTGAGCCCCTCCATAAAGATAGGCTCAATCATACTGCCTACCTCGGAGGGTCTCTCTGCCGGTTCAATGAGCTGCTCACAGTTCAATAAGGTAGGGTATATAGGGCAGTGAAAGCACCCCGAGAATGGGAGTCATGTACATGGAGCTCCCAAAGCGCCTTGTATGATGTTTTGCACATACTGGTTGGTAAATACATACAACTGTGTTGCAAAAGCCTGACCCCTTTTCCACCATGGCCCGATTCCCAGACCTGGCTCTTGTCTCCCTGGGAGAACACCGGAGGATGGTTTTACCCTTCCCTACCTTGCTGTGGGGGCTGAGGCTGCCCTCGCCCTATTCCTATCCTCCCAACCAGGCAGTTTCTGTCTGAGAAACTTGGAGCAGGGGAAAAAGGCTTTGGAAACAATAGGCCAGGCATGTGTCCAACTCCACCCGCGGCTCATGGAGCCTCATATCCTGGTCTGTACAATGGGCCTGTTGGATCGTTGGTGCATGGTTTGGAATGAGACACAAGAAGAGGTTCTGTGAAATCCTCTGCATTTCACAGGCTTAGCCACTGTTACTGTCATTCAGATTACCTCTCCTTGGGTCTTCTGGTCTCGTGTGCACTCCCCAGACTGAAACCCCTTTTCTCCTGGAGGCCCCTCCCAACCTGTGTCTTCCCTAATGAATGACTTATTCCCACAGGGCTTGGCACAGAATGGATGTTAAGCCTTTCTCCTCCCTCTTTGGGCTGCCTTAAGCCTTTCTTTTGCCTCTTTGCTGCCTTTTAAAATCTTAAATCTTCCCAACAATCCACCCCATGGTAGGAACAACAGCTGAGTTCTTACCGTGTTTCCTGCCCTGTACTAAAGGGCTTTCCGTGCATTGTCTGAGTAAATCTTCAGAACAGTAGGCACTGGCCTCATCCATTTTTAAAAATGAGTAAACTGAGACTTCAGAGGTTTCTTGACAAGAGGTAACTTGTCCACGGTTCCGCAGTTGGTTAGGTCTGCTCATGGAGCAGCACGTAAACCAAGAAAATCCGACTCTGGTAGCCTGTGCTCTTCCCCGGTGGGGCGTGCTAGGCCTATATAGCCTTCTGGATGCTTCAGCTGTGAGCCTGAGGGAAGGGGCATGATTTCATCACGTCTGAGTTCCCCCACGGTACCTGGTGTGGGGCGCCTAAGTGGGAGCTCTGGGCGGGAATCAAAGGATATGGCTTCTGGGTCGTACTACGTTGTTGTTGTTGTCTGTGTGACTTGGGGCAAGTCAACAGGACCTCTCTGAAGGGGGTCATCTCTGCCCACTGGTCGGAAGGATTGGATTACAGTACGTATCTGAAAGGTTAGTCCCCTCTGCCAGAGTCACTGAGGCACGGGGGTCTACATGGAGACCCCTGGTGCAGGAGCCCCAGACCACTAGCAGGAGTCCCCTGCTTCCCCAGCCCACACCTCCCCTCAGCATGAGGCTCTCTTTCTCTCAATCTCTCAGTCTTTCTCGGATCCACCAAAGCCTGTGGCCCCAGAGCCCGTCTCCTTTTGTCTACTTTGTATGAGGAAGTTGTGATTTTCCTGTGTACTGATTTACTATCCTGGGGCAGATGCCAGGGCACTCAGTAATAAGTTCATCCATGGAACCTAGCTGGGTGGGTGCAGAGTAACCACTGGGGCCGTGAGAGAGAATTCTGTCCCCAGTGACGCCAGCTGCCCCTGTCCCATTTTGGCCCAGGTCCCTCCTTGGAGAGAGGGTGATAGGAAACAGCACTGCATAGAGACAGGATCGGGGCTGAGACAGGAAGAGAACCTGGGTTTCTAAACTATAGCCCAGAGCACCCCCCCCCAACCCTTGCCCTTGGAGCTGCATTCTCTGTAATAACCTTGACGGTGCCCCTGACCGGTTTCTCCCAGGCTATGTCTCAGTTTTCGCATCTGTAAGATGGGTGAATCTTATTGACTTGTTCCCTGATGGAAGAAACTCAGGGGCCTCAGTGCTGCCTCCCCTCAAGTGTCTATCACTGTTTACGGGCAAGAGCCCCAGAGCCTGGCAGGAGAGGAAGCAGCTAGCATGGCTGTCTGGAAGCAGGGGCATGGAGGGGGGACTGTCCATCCTTAGCTGAACTAGTAACAGGGAACGGAATGTAGTCAGGGTTTGGGGAGCTCTGGCAGATGTTCTGGGGGACCACAGGTCTTCCAACTCTTCCTTACCTTTCTGCTTGGCCCTAACTCCCTGTGGGCCCCATCTCTCTGCCTTGTTCCCTTTCCTGTAGCCTTTTGACCCATCTGAGGCAGCTCCCAGACACACATCTGCTCCCTGTATCTCAGGATGGGCTCATTATTCAGCCTGCCATGCCTCACCCAGCTTCACCCTGCTCACTCTTCAGGACCCACTTTAAATATCAGCACCTTCTCCAGAAGCAGGCCCTGACTCAGCCTGGACTTGAGTGCTCTCTCCCATGGGCTGCACAGTGCAGAGATGCGTCTTCTGTGAGACCACTGACCTCAGTTCTCCTTGTATCGGTTACTGGTGTGTGTGTGTGTGTGTGTGTGTGTGTGTGTGTGCACCTCTTGCCCAGGACAAAGTATGGAGTAATACTTAAATGAGTGAACTAGTCAAATGTGACTGTACAAAGAATCCCACACTGGGCCCTGCCATGAACTTGCTGTGTGATGTTGGACTGGCCCCTTGCCCTCTCTGGGCCTGAGTTTCTAAATATGTACAATAAGGCAGATTGCTGGATGTCCCCTAAGGTGTTCTCCAGCTCAGACCCTCTAGCATTCTACATTCTGTACCTCCAGGGTGGTGCTCTCTGCCAGGGGAGGAAGAGCGCCCTGCAAGGAGCAGTGCTTGCAAACAGCCTGTGGAGAGAGGGGGAAAGAGGGCACAAGAGAGTCTGCGTGACTAAAGCAGAGTGATGAGAGCAGGTGGGATGAGAGCTGGAGGCCGAGGAGGCCGGGGATGAGGACAACAGACACTGAGTCCTAACTGTGTGCCAGGCACCATTCCAGCACTCAACACATCAATTCTCATGGCAGTCCCATGAGAGAGTACCATAATGACCCCGTTTTACAGACGAGGGAACTGGGATATGGGGGGGCGGTCAGAAGGTAACCTGCCCAGGGTCACACTGACAGGGAGTAGTGGGTCAATTTAGGCAGTAAGATCCAGAACTCCTTGCATCGCTGAGTTGAGTGTTGAACCATAAAGGTTCTTGAACTTGGCACTGTGAAGTTTTATGTCTTCCCTAGAAGCGATGGCAGCTGTCGATGGGTTATGCATTATATCCTCACAGAATTCGATGTGTTTCGCAAAGGTCACTCTGGCTGCCATGGGGACGAGCAAGGAGCTGGGATGTGTCTGGGGTAGTGTAGCACAGATGCGTTAGGAAGCATGGCAGTCGACCTTGAGAGTTATGATGGAAACTCTTGGGTGGGCATAGTGGGGATGGGAAGACTGGATCAAACCGAGAGAGATTTAGGAAAGAAAATTCCCATGGTGTTGGTGGTGAATTAGATATAGGCAGTGAGGAAAAGGGAGGGTGCGGTGGAAGAGAATCCAGACTCCAGAAGGGGAGGAGGCTCGGGGAGATCATGAATTTGAAGACCTGTTGAATGTGGCGCTACCCGTGAGAGATCCCAGGGGAAACAGCCAAGAGCAGGCGGCTATACGAGTCTAGTGAAAGACTATGCTCTCTTTGCCATAGGTAATTAATGCCATGGGAGTGAATGAAATTTGCCAAGGAGAAAGTACAGAGCAAGGCGCAGGGCTCCAAGTTTTAACGGACCAATATTGGGGAAAAGTCTACACTGGAGACCCAAAAGGAGTGGCCAGAGAAAACCACTAGGTGTCCCTGAAGCCACAGGAGGACAATGATGAGCAAAGTCAGGTAAGACTCCGGTTAAAAAGCGGACTGTGTACAAGCAGCTGTGGGTGCTGCCAGCCACTGTTCTTGGGGAGCAGATGGGCAGGAATCTAGGGATAGCAGAGAAATGATGGGAGGAGGTCAGGAGAAGAAGACAGCATAGGACAGGAGCTATCTGGAGAAGCTGGGTTGTAAAGAAGAAAGATGGTCCTAGGTGGCGGGGAAGGAGGACCACGTGAGCCGCTTTCGGTCTCTCCACCCTCTTCTCCCATTCCCTCCCTCTCTTGCTCCCTTCCTCCCTCCTTTCCTTCCTCATGATAGGAGGGTGTTGAACATATTTAAAGGCATAGAAAGCACTCCCCTCTGGGGAAGAGACCATCACTTCAATAAGACTCCTGAGATAAGTTTGGGCCGCAGCCTCTGCCCTGAAACAGAGGAAAGGGAGACGGTATGTGTGCTATGTGGGTAATTTATTGGTTTGGTATGGAAGCTGAGGGACTCCCTGTCTGGTGGCTGTTTTCTTCTCTGACAAACAGAAAGCAGGGACGTCTGCAAAGACTTGGGGATCGGAAGAGGTCTGGAGGCATGAGGAAAATAGAGCAGGTGTGTGTTACGGCCAATTTAATGTTAAAACCTGTTTAACTATTAGGGCCTCCTTAGCCAGAGCAACTCCATATTGCCCCGGTAGCCATACTGTTGTTTACATCCACGGACTTCATTCTGGGAATAATGGCCCTAGTAGTTCCTTGTATGGTTCCGGGTATCGATTCCGGGAGTAAACGCCTTAACAATAGAAGCCACATACCTTGGATCTGCGGTTATGCCCTATAAAACCAGCCTGTGAGATCGGGAGGGGGTCACTCTCTTTGGAGGTGGCCCTGGCCGGTCAGTTTGACTTCTAATGCTTGGCATAGAATAAAGCTCTACATAACTTTCACTTTGTCTCAGTCTTGTTCCCCCGGTCAGTCTGACTTCTAATGCTTGGTATAGAATAAGGCGTTGCATAACTTTCACTTTGTCTCAGCCTCATTCCTTTGATAACGGACCCCAACAGTGTGAAACAATTATGGAAAGAGGAAAGGAGTTAACCAGGGAAACCAAGAGGATTTCTGAGAGGCATTAAGAAGACACTTCAAGGCTGGGGATTGTGGCTTTGTAGGGAGCCAGACTGCCCTGCCCCCTGACTCCCCTAACGCCACCCCAGTGCATGGCTGTTGGGTACAAATGTGGAGAGAGTGAGTGGCTGGCTTCATCCAGGGCTGGGGCTTTGCCACATGTGCTGATTAAGGATGAGGGACAAAGGAATGTAGGGTCTTGGCAAAAACACATAATTGGATGAAAGACTGTGGGATATAATAAGCCGGAGAGAGGAGAAAAGTCCATACAGGACAAGCTGGATGAACTGGAAGAAAGCAGAGGACTGTGGACAGGTGAGAAGGAAGAGCAGTTTGGTGGGAATTGTTGAGCCATAAAGCTGGAGGCCGAGGAGCTGGTAGAGAGGGGGATGCTTGATGTGGTCTTCTTGGAAGTAGAACAGTCATGAATAATGACAAAGTCCAAGGTAGGACATGGGAGTGGATGGCTGAGGTTGAGTGAGGGGGAAGGTCAGTGGCAGGAGGGCACTCAAGTTGCTGAACGGCCAGCGTGCCAGCTGGGTTACTCTCCGTGGGGATGGTGGTCCATCCAGGATGATCATGGGCAGCTTGTGGTGGAGGAATTCAGTAAATCACGAGCCAAAGTCTTCGATTAATGACATGGCAGGGTGGGGAGTGGTTGGAAGGCAACTAACTAGTGACCGCAGTGAGTGGGCAGAGAGGGTCAGAGGTAAAAAATAATGAGATGGAAAGGAGAGGATCCTGTCCCAATATCATGTCAGCTGTGGGGGGAGGGGACCAACATCCTTATAGCATAAGAAGAAACCAAGACCTAAGAGGTTAAGTAATATGTCCTAACTAGCAGCTGGTAAATGGGGTAAGAGTGGGGACTTGAAGCTCCCCTCCCCCATCTCCCAAGTTACCCTCTTCCTACCCACATGGGTCATCAGAGAGAGGAGAGGTCCAGGAGTCAGCAGAATGGCTCGCTTTACAGAATGAATAGAAGCTGGGTTTGTGATTTTTTACCCAGAGATACAGAGATACCACCCCTCACCTCCCAGGATGGTTAGGGATGAAATGCTCTCTCTAGAATCAGTAGCATCACTTCTGTCTTGACATGCTATGACATGACCTCATGGCACTACTGATCATTTGAGAGCCTCTTGAGGACGGTGTCAAGAGCAGAGATGCGGTGGGGGCAGGTTGTCACATTCCTGGGGTAGCCAATGTCATTGGCGTAACAACACAACTCTGCCTCCATCCCATTGAGTCCTGGCTTCTGTCATAGGGGGAAAGTAGTGGCACTTTATGGTACGGTACTGAGCCCCATAGTCCCTCTGGGAAAGAACATTTCCATCCTAGATTAAGCAGGATGGGCATAGTATGAGGCTGTCAAATAGGGCTGGATTTTCTTATTTGGCAGGATGTGGATTTCCTGGGGTTTCCCTACTGATAAGCTCTACTCTTTCCTATAGCAATTTCAAGGCAACAGTTGTTTGGGTCTTTCAAGGTCAATTGCCCTTTCTTGATGCCCACCCCAGCTGACTCCGGTGGAAACCCTCTATTTCAGAGAAGTGTCACAGTGCAGTGGGAGAGCCAGCCTCCCCTGGCAAGCCAGGATCAAGCTTGCCATTCACTGGCTGTGAGCTTTATGTTATTTATCTTTCTGAAGCTCAGGTTTCTCATCTGTAAAAATGGGGACACCTCCCTGGAGGATTACGAGGATGAAATGAAGGGATACATATATCACCTTCATCCTGGGGGCTTCACTGCAAGAGGATAGGTGGTCAGTCCACTGTAGGTTTCTCTTGCATGGACAGTGGGGCTTCAGTCTTGGGACAGCCTTGGGACTGAGCCCCCCAGCAGAGGTCTGACTGGGAGGGTAGGATGATACACAAGCTTCAGTGGACAGGGCAGCATCTGGGGATGGCAGGCATCATCTTCCAAAGCCAGCTTCCAAATGGCTAAGTACCCTAGGAAAGGGACAGTGTGGGCTGTGACCCATGTCCCTTTACAAAATATTTGTTAGCCCATGGCTGTGAGGAAAGTTCAGGCGTTAAAAAGAAGTTTTCAGAAGATGCTTTAGAAATTTGGCATTGTTGAGACATCCAAGTGGCATCTCTTTGGGCTTCTTTTTAGTGATTTTTTTTTTCTAATTTCAGTTTTCTAGTGATTCATTTTTGTTGTATTAAAACAACAGCAACAACAACACTGATCTGGAGTAGACCCTGCAGAAAAGACACTGTTCCTTCTCCACATGTAATCTGAGAAGCACTGATCCTGATAAAACAAAAGCCATCTTAAAACCAACTAAGTACAATGAAGAGCTGATTACAAAAACTAGCTGTCCCACATTGGTAAGATGGCAGTTTCTTTATTGCCTCAAGGCAGAAACTCCAATTCTGCTTTGCACTTACCCAGGCCCCAGCCCACAGGCTCTGTGAGCCCTGGTCCCTGGTTTGAAGTTCATTGCCTGAAACCTCAGCCCATCCCAGTGCCTCCATCTTCGTTTCCAGCAACATGGCCTGAATCCAGATGTAGGTCGTGTCTTGTTGCATCAGCATCAGCCTGGAGTTTGGAGACCAGACAGCTGGGATGGAGGAGCCCACAGGCCTGGCCTTTCGGACACTACTGAGTTTGGGGGGATGAGGGGCAGGCACAGTGAGACCCCTTGAGGGGTCAGGTGGGATTCCTTTCCATATACCATGGGCTCTGCTCCTGGAGGGCCAAGGTTCCAGGAGTCCCAGCTGCTGGCCTAGGACAGAAAGCCACAGGGCGAGGCTGTAAGGAGGCCTGGGCATCTTGGAAAGGCTGGGGGACAGCTACACAACTCCTGTTCTACCCCCCATCCTGCGATCGCACTCTGCTCCTTGGCATGTAGGGTGCTCAAAGCTAAAAGCCGCACAGACCCAGCAGGACCATCCGCGCACCTGTTGCCCCCTCCTTTGGCATGGCTTTCAGTGAAAATGTTTACCAGAAGAGTCTAAATGTGTTTTATATAAAACAACTTCCTTTTTAGGACGGGTCTTGCTTTGAAATAAGGGAAAGTAAAGTATTTGTGGGACATTTCCTTTGCTACTCTGCCTGCCTCGCCTGTAGTGGCTCGGTATCAGGTTCCCCCCTATCTGTGAGCTCCTGGGGACAGGGCGGCCATCTGCATGCCTCAGGGTGCTTGATGTGGGGACTTCCACGTAGTAGGACCTCAGCAAATGCTTGTGACGTATATAAAAGCTAACAAATAGCTTGTGGAAACAGAAATCAAGAAAGTGGAGCAAAGACTGTGCCTTCACCTACCTGGGACCCAAGTCTGGCCTCTGAGAATAAAACCTGTGACACCATTATAAGCTGTGTGAAGACCTGACAAAGAGCCAGAGTATCTAGGTCACTTGAAGCCCCCGCCTCTCCCACTCCTGGGAAGTGTCTTCCCTTCACACAGAGGATGAACAAGGCCGATCTGGAAGACACCTCATAGACAAGGCTGGGGAAGTTAACTCCTTTGTTGCCAGTAGCGTAGGGCATGTAGTTCTGCGTAGACCACAACCCCAGCCACTGGTGGCAAGATATTAGCCTAAATGTAGCCCAGTGTGAGTGTGTGTGTGTGTGCGGGGGTGGTGCCAGGGGTCCCCTGCTCCCTAGGGCGCTGGCCCGCTTGGGAGAAGAGGAGCATGGTACCGCCCAGAGTTCACAGGAAGCCCCCCGAGGTCCTTCCCACCTCCACTCCGCCTAGGACCGTTAACTGTGATCTGAACTTGGATTGCAACCAGAACAACTCCTGGTGTGAGAAATCCAGAGCCTTCTGGCTGCCTCTGTACCACTCTGGTATCTCTCTTCTGATCTTCTACTGATCTTTGCTTTGTGCTCCTGGAGTCGCCTTCATGTGTGAGCGATGAAGGTTTCCAGTGTTGACTCCTCTTTAAAGAGAGGACTTGGAAGAGGGAGGAGATCACAGACCACCATGTGGGCCAGGCAGTGGGGTTCGGCATGGCGGCTGTGAGCAAGAGCGGGGGGCTGCCCCCTGCTGGGTGGGTCTCTCCAGCTACTTACCCCTGGAGCCATGCGATGCATGCCAGGCTCCCAAGGAGGTGATGTGGGCAAAATTCTACAGTTCAGGAGGATGCTGCTGGGCAGAACAGGACAGAGGAACCACGAGGTGAGGATCGGTGAGGTCTATGGGGTTTCCTGGGGATTGGCCACCCACTGGGGTCACTCTGTGCTGCGCAGTGTGAGCTGAGCACCAATCATACCAGAATACCAGGGAAGCCCGCCAGGGCTGTGTACCTGAGAAGTGCCTGTGACTGCACAGAGCGCGGCTACTCATTATCACCCCCACCTCCTGCTACAGCCATAAATCTCAGATAACACGGATGTCCAGGCTCCAAGAGGTCAAGCTGTGGCTCTGACACTGCTGCCTTAGCTCATCGGACTGGGTACAGAGAGGAACTGAAATCCTCTTAGCTGGGACTTCACCCAAACAGGATTGATCACCTGGACATCTGTGGTTCACAAGGGACTGACCAATCACCTCAGGGCTCCTTCTTGGGAAATCTGACACATTAATCTAGAATATCTCGAGCTGCGCTGTCCAGGATGGCGGCCACCCCCTTACATGGGGCTCTTTTAGTAGAACACTTGCATCATCACAGAAAGTTCTGCTCACGACTGCTGAAGAGAAAACAGGTTCTGTTCCTATGGGTGTTACTCAGAGATTCGACACTGGGTCTCTTGTGTGTGCTGGGACGGGTGTCCGCCCTGAATGACAGCGCTCAAAGTCTGTGTCAGGTACCTGGACAGCCCGTCTATCTGGTTGGTCGGTTTGGTGGGGACAAGAAAGGCAGCGGCTCAGTAAACACCGTCTGCAGCAGGGGTGACATGGCTGACTTATGACAAGATTCCCCTTTCAGCTACTCAGTCATTTTCCAGACGTTCATGGGGTACCGGTTATGTCTCCACATCATGTCTAGACGCTGGGGGTTCACCAGGGACAAGACCGTTGTGGTTCCTGTCCTTGTTGAAGGTTCAGTCCTGTGTGGTTGGACACTAGTGTCACAGATGGAATGTGGATCCTTACCAGAATGGCTGTAGATTTCTCTCCGCATCTATTTTAACCAACCGCCTGGGATTTTCAGTGAAAAGACACAGTAAAATTCTAAAGGTTGCAAATTGTGTTTCAAGTGAGCAGTGTACAACCCTCCCCATAACTGCCTCAGGCTTTCTCTCTGGGGCTCGGAAATGCAGCCTGTCCGCCGGGACCATCTGGACACACTTAGAACAATGGAGGTGACACAAGGGTCCTCAAAGCAGCTTGGGAGGCCCCCAAAGGGAGCTCCTGGGGGGCAGCAGGAGTAAACACAGGCCGAGTGGCTGCTGAAATGGTTTGGCTGTCGGGGCTAATGCACTGAGGTTCAAAGCTTTGAAGAAAGTCTGCAGGGCAGTAACAACAAACGACTTTGATTTAATTACGGACCACAGACTTTCTAACTGACTTTTGAGGGGAGACAGCACTTCTAAGATCCAAGTCTGGCAAGAATTTGCCATAGGTGCTTTTTTTCAGGTTATTTTACAGACTGACATTTTTGTGAGACTCAGGAAATAAACAAGCCCTTTGAAATCCTGTGTGTGTGTGTGTGTGAGAGAGAGAGAGAGAGAGACAGAGAGACACCACAATTTTCTAACTTTAAAATAGCATAGTTTGTGCTCCATTATAATGTGTGTCCCAAATTATAACTAGAACTCTTTTTGAGTTCTCAGAACAGTGTGTATAGAGGTATGTTGCAAATTGTTTTATGGAAAAATACTTTTTGGGGACGTGTGTATCAGGGGTTCTTTTTCTTCTTCTTCTTCTTTTTTTTTTTTTTAAAGATTTTATTTATTTATTTGACAGAGAGAGATCACAAGTAGGCAGAGAAGCAAGCAGGGAGGTGGGGGAAGCAGGCTCCCCGCTAGCAGAGAGCCCAATGCGGGGCTTGATGCAGGGCTGATTGAAGGGCTTGAGGCGGGGCTCCAACCCAGGACCCTGGGATCATGACTTGAGCCGAAGGCAGAGGCTTTAACCCACTGAGCCACTCAGGTGCCCCAGGGGCTCTTTTAATTTATATTTCAGGCAACTGTTTAAAGGGTTGAGTGATGCAATTATTTGTATTGAGAAGCGGCCCATTCTCTCGTGAGCATTTCTTGGGGACTTACTGTGTGCTTAGCACCCACCTGGCTACGGGGTGAGATATGAAGAGAAGTGAGAAAAACTTCGTTTTATAAAGCTGGCAGATTCTCAGGAGAGACAAGCATAGGTCAGGAGGGAGAGATTTACCCTCATGGAGGGGATCCAGGAAGGCTTCTTGAAAGAGGGGGCCGTGGGCTTGGGCCTGGTATGTTCAACTGTCAGCGGGCTCAGTGCACCAAGGAAAGGACTTCTCCAGACTCCACTAGCATGTTCAGGCCTCTGGCCTCCATCCTTCATGTTGGCAATTGTCCCCAAATTGAACTTCATATTTTATTTTTCTGCAACTTTAAGAATTCAGTTGGGACAGATGGAGATTTACAACAAAACTCTAAAATTTGATTTGTTTTTATAATGGATTTGTGAAGTCTTTCTTGGGGTGATATTCTTATCATGAAATATATGCCATGTGCCTGAGCTTGGGAAGCTCGAGGTAGTGATTCCACGGGTAGTTGAGTCAGAGAGACCTGGCCTTGGATCCTGGCTCCGCTCTAGTGAAATCCTGGGGAAGTCCCTAGGTCCTCTTGGAGCCTCAGCTTATTCACCTGGGAAATGGTATCAAAATGACTCTTCCATGGATGCTGTCTGTGGTTAGAATTTGATAAGGTACTTCGGTGGATTTCTCAGCACACTCACAGGCACGAAGTAGGTGTTTGGTTATTGTTGGTTAAAATACACCTGACCCCTTCTTGGCTTCATTCCCATCTTAACTCACCGATGCTATTCTGTGGTCGCTTACAACTCAATACCAACAACGGGGAAGCCAAGTCCTTTGGGTGAGGGGTAGTTGAGGCAAAAGGCTTTTCATGGAGTTGTTTTTAAGTAAACGTCTAGAGGGAGCTCTTTTATATGAGGAAAGTTCTGGCCTATCTTGTCAAAAACACCCTCTCTGGGTGGTCCAACTCAAGGTAATGGGGCCAGGACTCATCTCACTTTGGCTTTCGTAACACCATGTTGAAATACCCTGTATTCAGGTTGGTCTCCCAGAGATGACCATGAGTTCCTTTCAGACTGTGATTCTTCTTAATAACTCAGCAGCCTACTCAGTGCCAGGTACGAAGTTGGTGCTCAGTACTTGATGAACCACTAGCTGGATATATGGGTTTCATTCTGAACCAGAGCTATGGTCAGACACCAATATCTGGATTCTCTTTTCGTTCACTTCAGTGACAGACTGGAAATAAACTAAAAATGTTCATTCAGTATGCTATTTACTATCCTAGAAGAACTAGTAGCAGCATTTCCTTATGTGGGCAAACTCAGAAAACCTAGAAGAACTTAAAGGTTGAGTCTTAGCTTCATTCTCTCCAGCTTATTGCCCTGATTCATCAAGATCCTATGTTTGGGTGATCAAGAGAAATTATGATATTCTCTAAGCTGGTGCGGATTGATTCATCCCTTCTGCTTCTCCTCAACTGTCAGACCTGGAACAGGGAGGAGAAGAGGATGTCTGGGAAAGCTAACTCAGGTTGGATATTGAACTAGCGATCCCAAAGAAGGAGAACTTCTAAGGCCTAGGAAAGTCATTAATTGATGAGTCTGCCAAGGAAGAAATGCTTTCATGGCCACATGTTTATGTCAGTCCGTGTCAACATTTCCTGCTTCCCTTTCAGTGTGAACTCAGCAGTGGCCAGTCACTCCCTGATTCACCCTGTGTGGTAACCAGTACCATTATTCATTCATTAATTCAACAATGTAGGGGAATTTAGGTATGTCGTATAGAAAACAAAAAGTACCATATAAGGCACATACAAGTATATCCTAATAAAAATCTGTTCTCCAGGAACTTGTGATTTAATAATACAGATTACTAGGTGTACACATGCTAGGTATAGCAAAAGGTAGAAAATGAAACATTAACAAGAGTCAAAGGGCCATGGGAAGCCAAGAAAGTAGAGTATCATTGCCAATGGCAGGCAGAATTACCAAAGAGGTTGAGAGGCTTTAGAAGTAAATAGGTTCAAATCCCAGAATTACCATTTACCGACTCGGGCCTGGCATGTTCAACTATCAGCTGGCTCAGTGCCATATGACCAGTCGTAAGGTACTAAACCTCTGTGGGCCTCAGTTTCTTCACTTGTCAGATTTTCGTGAGGGTTAAATGAGAAAATGGGTGTGGAACATTAGCACACAGCCTGACAAACCAATGACCAGAATTTCCGAGCTCACTCTGCAGACCAGTGCTTCTTTAGCAATCACAGATGTCCAGGTATGGCAGTCAGGGCCATTTGGTTATAAACGTGAAACGTACCTTCACTAACATTACACAAGCAAGAAATTTACTGGGAAGACCTTAGATGCTCACAGAATTGAAAAAGGGCAGAAAAGCAGGCCTTGGAAAGGATAAGACCAGGTGGTTCTGGAGTCTCTGTGGGGGCATGATCAGCAGCTAACTTCAGGGGGCTTTGCTGGAGGAAGCAGCTTTCAGTCAATTTTTATTCCTCTTTTTCCAGCCCAGGATTGGGACTCTGGGATAGTCTGCATATTGGGCTGTGTGCTAAGCTTCCTGTCTATATCTGCATAGTAGACATTGATGTTGGGCATGAAGCATAGGCAAGTCTATTCTAAAAAGACCCACAAATAATTCAGAGATGAATCAAAGTTGAGAATCACTGAAAAGTCACTATAAAAGAGAGGAGTCTCATTAGTTTTTGAGGCAGGGAAGGAGGGAGGTACAGAGCTGAATATCTCTTTAGAACTTGAACTCCATTGTGTTGGCTGGCATAGTAAGATAATGCTAGGTATGATTCAGGCTTCTTGCCTTCTAGTGGAGGAGATAAACACTATTCCCATAGCTATAAGAATCTGTACAAGGCTTTGGGGGAGCTTTGACCTTTCCTCCAGATGATTATTTTGGTCTCGGTGATACCAGTCACACCAAGGTCAGTCCAAGGCCCTTAGCAAGTGAGTGGTCTGAGAAGAAAGTGGTCTAGCATTGACCCAGGAGAGGTGGTCAGGTGGTCATCCCTGCATTTGGTGTTATCACGCCCTCAGATTGCAAAGAGAAGACCTGTAAATCATTCCAGGGAATATTCTACTCCCTGGTCCAGCCTCTTCCACAGAGGGGTTGGGTATCTGCCAGGTGACCCGTGGGAGTAACCTGCACTTGCTGAACTTTTCCATAGTACTGGGGAGGGAAGAGGGAGCAGTAGACCTGGAAGTCTGCCAAGAGATATGGAATCATGGGAATGTGCCTGACTAGCTCTGGGAGGTTGCCCAGCCCTGCTGGATGTGAGCTTCAGGATCTGTGAAGGACCAAACATTGCTCCAGACATTTTGCTCTAGGTCCATTAATCCTGATGACAAGTTCCAAAATTGCAAAGGGATTGCCCTTTGCCAGATCACATGTATCTACAGCCTGACATTAAAAAACTGACTTTGGCTTTTCTGTGTATAATTGGCACCCAAATATAGCTAAAGCAAAAAGGAAAAAAAAAAAAAAAAAGAAGAAGAAGAAAGAAAGAAAGAAAAGGAGAGAATTTTTGGCTTCCTCACCAGTTTAAAAATTATACCATGACATTTATTGCTTCCATTATCCAAAAATGTCCATTTGGAGCAGGCTTGCCTCTCCCTTTGCAGCTACCCCACCCCTCCACAAGGTCTTCCCACACTGATCTAATCAACAATGAGGTCTTGTGTCTCAAAGTCCCATTGTGCCTTCTGTTCCTACCAGCAGAGACCCTGGACAGGATTAGATCACAGGACCAGGGCACTTCTAGCCTCTGTATGGTCTGTAAAATTTCAGAAAATGTAGATTACTATTTCCAGAGGTACTTACCTTTTTATCCTTATCTTTCATTGTCCAAAGAAAAAGTTGCTCCCTTATGGAAAGTTGCTCCCTTCTGGATCCCATTTCCCTGAAGAAAGTAAGTTTCAGTCAAATCTTTGAATGTGAATGGAGAATTGATCTTGTTTCTCTTCCTCAAAATGAAGAAGGAGAACAATGCTTAATCCAAAGGAATAAATTTTCAGTTGTGGGGTTTGACGCAGCATCACTGGTGTGGAGATTTGTTTGGGCTTGGGGTGGGGGGCAGAAATAGTGGAATGTTGGTTTGGTTACCATAACAAAGGCCGAGATGCTAGTGACTCAGTCAAGGCAGAGGTTTATTTTTTTCTCTGTTAGCTAGGGCTGATATGGTGGTTCACAGTGTCAGGGGCTAAAGATCTTTCTGTCTTCTTTCTCCACCGTCCTCAGAATGTGTGGTCCAGACACCCAGTTGCAGCTCTAGCTGTCAGATCTGCGCCACTCCAGGCAGTAAAACCAGGAAGGGGACGAGAGGCTGGCCCGCACTTCACAGTGATCCAGCCTGGAAGTTGTGTGAGTGACCTTTTCTCATGCTCTGTTTTGTAGAACCTTGCCACAGAGGCAGATGCAGTTGTAAGACAGTCCGAGAAATAGAGACTTCAGTAGGGTAGCCTTGTGTGCAGGCAACACTGTGTGACCACCAAGGACATGAAAGACAGATAGTAGGGAGACCATTTGCAATCTTATTGCTGCCTTGTACTCCAGTTTTATATCTTTATAAAGGGTTTATATCTGACCTTCCAAACCTGTCTTCTTGAATGCTTCCACTAATCATTCTGCTGCCTAACTTAGAGCCCTAGGAACATTACTGCTGCTTTATTACCCTCATTTTCCTCTCCTAGATTGGCCACCAAGTCCTTTGACTGCAGAAGTACCTTCCACATCTGTCCTCTTGGCTCCCTCTGCACCCCCACTGCCTTAGTTCAGGGTTTCAACAGTCCATCTCATTCCTTGTGTTATTAATTTGTTCAATAAGCAATTACTGAGCATCTACTCTGTAGCAAGTAATAATATAGGTGTTGGCAATTAAAAAAAAAAAAATGATCCTTGCCCTTCAGTAGCTCATAGTGTAACAGGGGAGAAAAAAAACGAAACCAAACCAAATACTCCTGCAACTAGAGGCAACGCACAAGTAGCTGAAGCCAACTATTCCTCCCCCATGCCACCACGCACATAATTCTTATGCATTCTCATCATATATCATAATGGCCAAAATTAAAATGACAGAGAACAACAAAGGTTGGCAAGGATGTAGAGAAAACGGAACTTTCATATGCGGTTGGTGGGAACGCAAACTGATGAATCCCACCGTGGAAAACAGTATGGTAGTTCCACAAATATTAAAAACAATTTGAGATACAATTTGATCCAATCATTCCACTATGGGGTATATACCCAAAGAAAATGAAAACATTCATTTGAAAAGATATATGTGCCCCTGTGTCCATTATTGTGGCATTATTTACAATAACCAAAATATGGAAGCAACCTAAGTGTCCAACAACAGACGAATGAGTAAGGAAAATGTGGTCTATTTAATACATAGAATATAATGCAGCCACGAAAAAAGAAGAGACTATGCCATTTGAGACAGTGTAGATGGACCTAAAGGGTATTATGCTAAGTGAAATAAGTCAGACTGAGAAGAAACAATTATCATATGATCTTCCTGATATGAGGAAGTTGAGAAGCAACGTGGGGGATTTGGGGGGTAGGAAAAGAATAAATGAAACAAGATGGGATCAAGAGGGAGACAAACCATAAGAGACTCTTAATCTCACAAAACAAACTAGGTTTGAGGGTTGCCGGGGGTGGGGGGGGTGGGGTAGGGAGAGGGCGGTGGGGTTATGGACATTGGGGAAGGTATGTGCTATGAAGTGTGTAAAACTGGCGATTCACAGACCTGTACCCCTGGGGCTAAAAATGCATTTTATGTTAATTAAAAATTTTTAAAAAATCAGTCATACTGAGAAAGACAAATACCATACAATTCCACTCGTACGTGGAATCTAAAGAAAAAAAATGAATAAACAAAAAGTAGAATCAGAACTAAAAATATAGATGGTTTCCAGAGGTGAGAGGGCAGCAGGGTGGGAAAAATGGGTGAAAGGGAGTGAGAGATGCAGACTTCTAGCTATGGAATGAATGTCCGGGGAATGAAAAGCACAGCATAGGAATACAGTGATACTGTAACAGCCATGTAACAGGACAGGTGATGGCTACACTTGTGGTGAACAGAGCATGATATATAAAGGTGTCATATCACTAAGCTGTACACCTGAAACTAATGTAACATTGTGGAACAACTAAAATAATCTTTTTTTTAAATTTACAGATTCCACTTCTTTATGTAAGAGTGAGAGAGTAAGGGGAGGAGTAGAGAGAGGGAAAAGGACAAACAGACTTTACACTGCGCACAAAACCTGACACCGAACTCGAGCTCAACACCCCAAGATCATGTCCTGAGCTGAAACCAAGAGTTGGACGCTTAACCACCTGGGTCACCCAGGTGGTCCATATGAAAAATAATGTTAAAAAGAAGAAAGGCAAAAGTTGATTGTGTCACTATTCGCTCTTTAAAATCAATTTCCACTCACTCCCTGCTCTGCTTTATAATTAATATGAAGAAGGCAGGGGTGATACTCAAGGTTTTAACAAATAACATGGCATGAACCCTAAGCAACCAACAGACAAGGCAGTGCCAATGTCCATAGAACCAACCCTACAAGGAAGGTTCCTCTTCCTTTGGCCCCAGACTCACATCCCCTCTTCAGACCCCACGTGCCTGGCTGCTCCAAGTTGCTCTCTGCGCGGGCATGCCATAGTCTCCCTCCACCCTGTAGTCTGCTTCTTCTGTTCCTTCTGCTCTTCCTTCTGATGAGGATCCTCTCACTCCCTTGGCGGCAAATTTTCTCCCTCCTCTTCTTCCTCGGATCTGCCCCTCCTCTTCCTGCTAGCTGATATTTCTTGAATAATTTCTTGGTTTCAGGCATTGTTCCAAACACTTTTCAACACGTGAAAGCTTATTTGACTCTCACAACTATGCGGTAACACAAGTATTGTTGTTTCTATTTTAAAGATGAGGAATCAAGGTCCAGAAAAATTAAATGAACTGTCTGTCCGTAGTCAGCCAAGGCAGATGTCATTTTCTGTGTGAAGCTTTGCAGACATACCTAGGCAGAGTTAGTTGCTTTTTGCTTTGTGTTCCCATAACACCTTGTACCTATGGCTATCATTACCCTCATTGTATTGGAGGTCCTCTGTTTACACAGTTGCCCTCCTCGGCAGCAGATGATGTGGTCTCCAGAGCCTGCAACAGCTCTTGGCCCACGATAGGCACTCAATAAAAGTCACTGCCTGTTGCAGGAATGCTTAAGTTCTAGGCAAATTTACCTTTGTGGTTCCCCACACCATTTTGTCAACAATGTCAATCATTTCCTAAAGGTATCTTTTTCAGTTTTTGGTATTTCTCTTAGCCAGGACAAGCAACCTTACCTGAAAGAAAAGGAGGCAACCACCAATGTAGTATGAATTTGGGAGCTCTGAGAAAACATTTCTTACAAGTAAATGCCTTACCTACTGGCTACCTAGAAGCTTACTGGCCTGGATATCAACTCTGGTTTCAGGCTTTAACTGCTGTCAGGATCCAGATCTACCTTAAATAACCAATACAATGAGCTGTTAGGATGCATGTCTGCTTCCACGTAGGTGATGACTGGTGCAGAAGCCTTATCACAGGACTGGCGGGACCAAATAGGACAGTATTGTATGCCCACTCCCAGGAAAGGTGCAGAGATGAGAAGGGTCATGAGGAGAAATGCGGCAATATTCACCAACCCAGAGCTGGGTGATGGGGGGATAAGCGAGCTCACCAGATTGCCTTCTTCTCATTCTTCCAGGTCTGAGCCTCTGCCCAACATTGTCATTACTAAGGTCCTCAGAGCAGGAAAACAAGAGCTGGACACCGCCAACTTTCACGGAAACTAGAATCTCAACATCGTGCTCTTCTAAACCTTGGTGGTCTTTCTCCTTGGTTTTAAAAAAAAATTAAATGCATAATGAGCAAGAATAATGTCTTTTCATATCATAAAGTATGTATAAGAGATCTCTGGGGTCCTCGTTAATGACCAGAAGCTCCTTCAAGGTGATGCTGAATGTCGTACTTGAGAAGCTATCTGTCCCCTCAAAGTATCTGGTACAGTGCCTGACACATGGTGGCATAGGTCTCCATTTCTTCTGACAACACATCCCTGAGACTAATCAACAAGGAAATGTGAAATGATGTAGAACTGATTCAGTTTTTAAGATGTTACCATACACTCACGCAGACACATATATCCCAGTACAATTGAAGTCACTATGAAACCATAAGTTGTATCCTCATACTTAATATAAATCACAAACTCTTTATTTTCATAATCTCCATAATAATTGTAAATAACAACCTAATCTACCCAGAAAATGAACCATAACTGAGCTAGACATTTTCTGATATTTGCACATTTAGGTTGCTTATGTTTTTTTTAAATAATTATCAGGTTTCTAAAAAATACATAAATAATGATGTTTCATTGCTAAGTACTTCGATTTGCAGCTCTCAACAATAAGGGCTTTAAAAAATGTCCGTATCAGCACTCACTCCTAAGTAAATGAGCATTTATTCTTTAACATCTTCTAATATCTGGTCAATATTAAAATTCCCAATAGTTCTGACAATGTCTTTTTACTGTTTGCTCAAACCTAAATTCCAACAAGGCCTGCCCATGCATTGCATTTTTTGGTTATGGCTTGAGTCCCTATTAGTCCCTATTAGCCTAGACTCCTCCACCTGGTCCCAATCTTCTTCTTTCTATTGACTTGGTGAGGAAGTTGGGTCAGTTTTCAATTAGAATTTTCTACCTCCTGCATTGCTTCCTGGAAATTTCATTAAGCATTCTCTTAATCCTTGCATTTAAATTAAAAGTTGGATCTTAATCATATTCATTGGTAAAAAAAAATATTTTTTACAATATGAATTGTAAATTGTATCATATGATACAATTCATATTCATATG
This sequence comes from Mustela putorius furo, assembly GCF_011764305.1. Lineage (NCBI taxonomy): Eukaryota > Metazoa > Chordata > Mammalia > Carnivora > Mustelidae > Mustela > Mustela putorius. Next base: position 6,217,571 of record NW_025421424.1, read on the forward strand.
ATACAATTCATATTGTAAAAAATATATTTTTTGAATCATGTGAATGATTATGATACAATGTGATTATGTGAATGTGAATATGATATAATTCATATTGTATCAACAGGTACATAATGTAAAATTGTTCCACCAAAGTGATGATAAAATTTTTTTTACAGATTTTATTTATTTAACACAGAGAGAGAGAGAACACAAACAGGGGGAGCTGCAGGCAGAGGGAGAAGCAGGCTCCCCACTGAACAAGGAGCCAGACATGGGACTCGATCCCAGAACCCTGGGATCATAACCTGACCTGAAGGCAGATGCTTAACTGGCTGAGCCACCCAGACACCCCAAAAGTGATGATAAATTTAACTGATCAGTGAGCTTAAGTGGTGACAGCCTGATCTGTCCATTTTAAAGCTATACATCTTCACCCCCTTTAATTCAGCAAGTAATCAGGGGGGTGATATTTCAGTATCCTACAAATATCCGGTTCTCTTTCAATCTTTACCCTAATGATTTAAGCATCCATTGATAAATATCACCTAAATCAAATAGTTCACTAGAAGTTGTAAAATGTCAGTTTCCAGTTCTACCACTTCCTGTATACTTATTCACTGGAATTCTGTTGAGATTCTATTTCTCCCTAATTTATTAATGGGAATTCTGTAAAGAAGAGCTTCCTCTTATTAACTAGAGCTATTTAGTGAGCCTGCATTCCAGTTAATAACCGTATGTAGCAAACCGCCCCAGACAGTGGTGTAAAACAAGAACTTTATTATGTTTGTGGATCCTGTGGGTAAAGGAATTCAGACAGGGCTCAGTGGGCATCCATGTCTCTGTTCTGTGATGTCTGGGCCTCAACTGGAGAGACCAGAAGGCTGGGATGACTCAGCTGCTGGATGCACCAATAATTTGGAAGTGCCTTCACTCATAAGTTTCTTTGGGGCCAGAATAACTTGAACACTGGGCTCACACCAGAGTTCATACATTGGGACTATCTCTGTGGCTTGGGCTTCCTCACAGCATGGTGGCCTTAGGGAATCTGAACTGTTTTACTGAGAGTCTCAGGACTCCCGAATGAATGTCCCAGCAGCCATGGCAGAAGCCCAACTGCCTTTTGTGACTTATCCTCGGAAGCTGTAAAGCATCACTTTCACCCTACTCCATTAGTCAAAGTGGTGACAAGCCTGCCCAGGTTCACAGGGGGAGGACCACAACCCTACCTCTTTTTTTTTTTTTTTTTAAAGATTTTATTTATTTATTTGGCAGAGAGAGATCACAAGTAGGCACAGAGGCAGGCAGAGAGAGAGAGGAAGAAAAGCAGGCTTCCTGGTGACCGGAGAGCCTGATTCGGGGCTCGATCCCAGGACCCTGGGATCATGACCCAAGTCGAAGGCAGAGGCTTTAACCCACTGAGCCACCCAGGTGCCCCACAACCCTACCTCTTGCTGGGGAAGTGAAACAGTCACTTTGGAGATGAGTGTGTGGGATGGGAGATGCTGTGCCCACCTTCGAAAAATACAATCTGGTACAACCTAAAACAGAGTTCCTACAGGAAAGGAAGATAAATGTCTAATTCTACCCATTTAATTATCAGTAGTCAGGGTAAAAAGCCAGTGTAATGGATATCTCGAATGGTGACAAACATAGGTGTTTTCCTCAGAACTGAATGTAAGACTTTCTCATTTTTTGTAATATTATTGATGCACTGATTTTTTTTTTAAAATAGTGTGTTTTAATCTATTCTTTTTGGCACACAGATTGCCCCAACTTTGGCTCATGAGATTCTCTTCAAACTGGCTTCTGTATCCTCTGGATAATACACCATAACCTTTCATAACTTTATTGCTTTCAGGCATGACAAGGTGTGTCAAGCTTGTATTATACATTCTCTGGCCCCCTCCTGGAATCAGCCATTTCTCTTAGCAGCTCCAATTCCTTTGAATGGAGAATGGTATTTAGAAACCAAATCTAGGCACTGAGGTTGTTCATTACCATAGGGCTGGTGTTGTGTCCAGGGTTTTCCGGTGGACAGAGCAAAAGCAGAGGTTTATTTTTATTTTTTTATTTATTATTTTTTAAAAATAGGCTGCACGCCCAATATGGAGCTTGAACTCACAACCCTGAGATTGAGTCACATGCTTTACCAACTGAGTCACCCAGGCACCTTGACAGAGCTTCAGATTCTTAAAAAAGAAAAAAAAAAAAAGTGTGACATGCATCTGTGTTATCTTTAAATGTCTAAGTTTAATACTAATATTTATAATTCAAATTTAACTTTGGACATTTAGTACTAGATATTACCTAATATATATTTTTTAGTCTTAAATTATTTAAAAAATTTTTTCTCTTTCTCTTTTTTAAAATTTGTATTTAAGTTCTAGTTAGTTAACATACAGTACAATATTTGTTTCAGAAGTAGAGGCCTAATGGATTCGATTTCACACTTCTACGTTATTTGTACTATTTTGCAATATATATCTTACACTATAAAACTATCATAGAAAATAAAAAATAGCTTCAAAATAATGCTAATACCACTTCTAACAAGGTGTAATTAAAATAAAGATTTAGGGGGCTCTTGGGTGGCTCAGTGGGTTAAAGCCTCTGCCTTCAGCTCAGGTCATGATCCCAAGGTCCTGGGATAGAGCCCTGCATTAGGCTCTCTGCTTAGCGGGGAGCCTGCTTCTTCCTCTCTCTCTCTCTCTCTCTCTCTGCCTGCCCCTCTGCCTACTTGTGATCTCTGTCTGTCAAATAAATAAATAAAATCTTAAAAAAAAAAGATTTTCTTTAAAAAAAATAAAGATTTAGAACTGATTGGAGTTTTCTGTTGTCATTAGGCTTATTTATTTTTATTTATTTACTTAAAGATTGTATTTATTTATTTGAGAGAGGGCATGAGCAGGAGGAGGAAAGGGGAAGGACAGAGAGACGGGGGGAGAGAGAAGCAGACTCCCCAGTCAGGAGGAAGTCTTACAAGCTGGATCCCAGGACCCTGAGATCATGACCTGAGCTGAAACAGTTGCTTAACTGACTGAGCTGCCAAGGTGCCCTTATTTATTTATTTTTAAATTTTGTCCTTGAGAAAAATCACACTATACTTATATAGCAAACATACAGTAAGTAAGTGAATGTCCAAGTATACGCAGGTGACTCTTGCTCTTTCCTGCCCCTTCACCACATCCTCTCTCATCCTATAATAAATGGTTTTATAAGATTATGCTTCCAGGGTCTCTCTTACAAATATAACCAAATATGTATGCATCATACAAAAATATGTTTGTATTTATACCCTCATCTCTCTTTACCCAAACAATAGCGTATTGTTTGTATTTTTCTGCATCTTGCTGCTTTCACTTAACAGGCTGTCCTGAAGATCACTCCATGAAACTGCTAGAATTCTTCCTCATCATTTTCACAGCTGCATGCTCTCCATTGGTGGGCTTACCATCATTTATTTAATCATTCCTTGGGTAACGGAGATTCAGTTTGATTCCAATCTTTTAATTCTGAGTAAGGTCACCAGTAACGACTTTGTCCATATGTTATTTCGTGTTTGTTTTTGTGTTACTGTATCTTTGGGATAGATTCTGAGAACTAGGACTGCCAAGTACAAGGGTCGTGCACCCGTGATGTTGCCAACTCCCCTCCATAGGGGCGATGCCATCGCATTCTCAAGAGCAATGAAGGGGAACTTGGTTCCTCATAGCCTTGTCATCAGAACATGTTACCAAACTTTTAGATTTTTGCCAATCTGATAGGGGAGAGATGGTATCCTGCTGTGCTATTAGTTTGCACTTCTCAAATTATGAACCTGCTTGAGCAACTTTAACATTTTAAAGTTACACTATAAAACTTTTTCCCTTTATGAGTCTTGTCCATTTCTTTGGTCTCTCTCTCTATTGAGCTGTTGGTCCCTTCCTTCTTCCAATAAGTACAGGGGTTGTTTTGCCATGCCAAATAAATAAATAAATAATGTTTTTCCTTTTGATGTTCTTGAATTTATCAGTATTTCCTTCCATCAATTTTTAATTACAAAGGTTTTTCTCATTATCAGGCTGTAGGAATTCATGCATTATGTCTCCACTATTTTTATGTAATAAAGAATTTGACTATTCCCTTATGAGTCTGGAAAACTTTCACTATCATAAATGATGCTTATATACATCTTTGTGCGTACAGCTTTTCTTTATCCCTGTGTTTCAGATTATCTCCTTAAGGTAGAGGCCTATAGTGGAATTTCTGGGTCGGAGAGCACAAAACATTTTAAAGATCTTGATATATACTTCCAAATGAACAATAATTCTTGACGCCATAGGAAATGAATTGGCAACAAATTCTGAGCCTTTGTTATGGACAAAATGTTTGATCTGCTTGTCAGTTTTCATAATTCAGAGAACATACCCTAACTATAGTGCAATTCCCTGGGGTACACCTACATAGCCAGAATGTCCCTATACCTCACCCGTCATGTGGGTAAAAATGGGTTCTTTTTACCCACTTCTACCTTAATTTGCTGACTTGTTTCCCCCATTGTCATACTACTCTGTTCTTATACCAAAGCCTCCTCAGTTATTTATGGGTTGGAGGGTTCATCAAATGTCATTTGAGGAACAAGAGTTCTTCCTCTCAGTCACCTTGTGTGTGCCCACTGCCCAAAAGCCCCTTGATAGATGCCTCCATTGTTGCCTTTGAGAATGTCACATCCCATCCCTGGGCCACCTCTGCACTGTTCCTCCAGTCACCTGGTAGCTCTGGTCCCTTTGCCCTCAGGGTGCTGAAGCTGTGCTCTTTTCTTTGCAGACATGAGGAGAATCTACATCTCTGCTATGCTCTAGGTTAGAGTCTCTTGTGAAGATGATTCCTTCATTCCTACCTGCACCATTCATCCTGTCCATTGCCCTGTCTGCCCATATATGTTCTGTGAACCCATCGCAGAACCTTCCCATCCAAGGCCTCCTGGCTTTCTTGCATGCAAATTCACACTACAAACATGGGGAGTTAATCAGTGTAGAGAGCAGGGCTCCCTGATGTACTTGACACAACAGACTGAACCTGAATCTTCCTGCTCCGTCTACCATTTGGTAAGATAGATATGGAGGCTATCTGGGCGAGACAATCGTTTATTCCATTATCACAGATTTACTGAGTGCCTAGGCGTTGCTCTAGGTATTAGGGATTAGACACTAAAGAAAGAATCATTTCCTCATGGAACTTACATTCTAATGGTGAGAGAGAGATGATTAACAATTGTATAATTTCCATCACAGCAGATGTTGGGGGCGCGGATGCGGCTGTTTTAGACGGTGTTAAGGAAAGCTTCCAGAGGAAGTGATGAGACACAGAGAGACCCAGGGATATAAACCTCTAGGAGAGATTTCTTTTTTCTGAGGTGGGAACAACGGAGGGGTACTGAAGGGGGCAGCAAGGAGGTCTTGGGGTGGGCAGAGCAGGGAAGGGAAGGAGGGGCCGGGGGCTGGTCCCACTGGCTCTGCAGGTAAGCCCTAAGGATTTTGTTGCAAGTGTGATAAGAAGTCTCTGGAGGGTTTGGACAGCAGAGTAATTATCCTGATTTATTTTGAAATAAGGTTATTGGTGTTACTGTGTACTGAACAGTGTGAAGGGGGCAGAGGCGGTGTTGGGGAGACCAGGGAGATTACTGTAGTTGCCTGGACTACGTTTCCTAGTACAATTCCTAGCACAATTCAGATTTAAAATATTCTGTCTTGCTTTCCTCCTAGAACTTTAAAGAGTTATTTATTTGTTCAACCAATATTTATTGGGCACCCACCATCAGCCATGTACTGCACTAGGAGCCGGGCCACATCAATGAGTAACACAGATAAAAATAAAAATTGTTGTTTTCATGGAGCTTTTGATCTTGGTGGTTTGGGGAGGTGAACAGTATGAAGATGAACTCTGGGCTATGTTAAATAGGGATAAGCTGCAAATAAGAAAATTTAAGAGGTTAGGGAGTGTGTGTGTATGTGTGTGTGTGTTTGTGTGTGCACAAGCTCGCACATGCGTGTGCATGTGCCTGCACACACCTGCCTTAGCTGAGGTGGCAGAGATTAGGTATTAGGACGGATGCAATTTTCAGTTAAGATCGCCGAGGAAGACCTAAGAAAACTTTTTGAAAGCCTAAAGGAGGTGAGGGACTTGTCAACCACACAGTTCTAATTCTTATTTTGAAAACATGGTCATTCATAGATTCATTCAACAAGTATGTATTGAGCCCCGGCTATGTTGAGTGCTGGGGTATCAAAGTGGGTAAAATTTTATGTTCTCTGCCTTTGTTAAACTTACAGTTCAGGGAGAAGGGAAGAATTATCAAATAATTATAAAAATCAATGTAAAATTATAATTGTAACATGTACTGAGCTGAAGTACTTGGTTTTATGATAGCATGTAGTAAAGGGATTTTGGCTCAATCAAAGTCAGGGAATACTGTTCCACTAAGGTCTAAAGGACGAATAGGCATTAACTCAACAAAGAGGGATCCAAGACCGACCTTTCCAGATGCGACAGATCGTCAAGGCCATCTGGGGGCAGGAAGTACGACATACAAGGACCAAAACATCCAGATGTTTGGGGGGGGGCAGCAAATTTCTGGGCTGAAGATGCAGAATGAAGTTGTTGATGTGCAAAGCTTGTTTTTCTGTTTTTGTCTTTAGTGTGGGACTTATACATTTATCTCTTTTCTCTCTATACACAGGTTTCCTTACTGAGGAGTCGGACCTGGAAAATCATGAGAAAAGCCAATAAGATTCCATTACCTCTGAGATCGGAATTTATTCTGGTAAAATTTTAGAAGTTAATGCCACCCAAGGTGAGAGGATTTAGCTGTCCAGTTGGGGTGTGGTGAGGATGAACAAGGGCCAATAGGAAAGGTAGTTGATCGTAAGTTTTTAAGACAATTTTTTTGTAATTTGTAAGACAGGGTGTTAGCCTTGTTAAGAACTGCTTTTGGTTGGTCTTTAAGAAAGAGACTTTAAGGGGCACCTGGGTGGCTCAGTGGGTTGAGCCGCTGCCTTCGGCTCGGGTCATGATCTCAGGGTCCTGGGGTCGAGTCCCGCATCGGGCTCTCTGCTCGGCAGGGAGCCTGCTTCCCCTCTCTCTCTCTGTCTGCCTCTCCGTCTACTTGTGATTTCTCTCTATCAAATAGATAAAATCTTTAAAAAAAAAAAAAAAGAAAAAAAAGAAAGAGACTTTAAGGAAGAGTTCGAGGAGCTTCACTGTGTGACAGAAAAGGTCCGAGCCCTGAGCTTAGCATCCTTTTAGCCTCCCAGCAGATAGGGACAGCTGGGCAACCAGTTCTTGTTTGTTTCGTGTTATTCATCGTAAACAAAATATAATGTAACATGCAATCTCCTGAAATAAAATCTGGATTCAAAGAGTATCAACGCTTTCACTTTCACATAAATTTCAGTTTTTAACTTATTTTTTAGTCCTTTATGCAAACGAAATCTAATGCATTCTTCAAATATAAAATAGATGAGTGTGGGTCTCATTAGTAGAAGGAATGAGGGTTCCTGATCCCCTTTCTTTGGCCATCTCCTTGTCCCATCCTGACCTCATAGCCCCAGCATGGAGACCTAAGGCTCTGCCAAACACAGTTTGGAAACCCCAGATCTACCTGATCTTTTCTACCACCTTAGAATGCTACTGGGTGATTCACTGTACAAAATTCATTCATCTTTCCTACAGCTACTGAAACTTAATTCCTTCCTAATTGGCTTCTATGGAGATCTCCCAGAATTTCCTGGGACAGTGATTTATCCATTTAATCTGGGAGGCATAGAGGTTCCTTTCCATCTCTCCCTTGGTCTGACTTACATGGTGGCTCCCCTTCACTAGAATGGCTCTTAAACATGATTTCCTTGCTTCTTGTCTGCTGGGGGGGCCCCAACCAACTGGCCATGGCGGGAAGAATTGTGAGAGTCTGTGAAATGGGTAAAAAGGATGACAGTCTGTCCTGTCTGAGTCATTTTTCCAGGTTATCCCCACCTTTCATTGTCTTGGAGTTTCTTTGAAAACTCTGTAAGTTGTAGAGTACTGATAATAATGCAAATAACAGTTGTCCAGAGAATTTCATTTTTTTTAAGATTTTATTTATTTAGTTGACAGAGATACAGAGAGAGCACAATTAGGCAGAGTGGCAGGCAGAGGGAGAAGGGAGAAGCAGGCTCTCCACTGAGCAGAGAGCCGGATGCGGGGCTCGATCCCAGGACCCTGGGATCACGACCTGAGCCGAAGGCAGCTGCTTAACTGACTGAGCCACCCAGGCGTCCCCAGAGAATTTCTAAGTATGTCTCCTGGGGATGAACTTTACTTGGTTATTGCCCTGTAGATACGGACCAATTCTGAATTTATTTATAAATGCATTTCACAGTCTTCGTGGTCAATATATGTTTGCACTTAAAAAAAAAGGTTTTATTTATTTATTCATTTGAGAAAGAGAGAGAGAGAGAGGGAGCACCTGCCTGAGCCATACACATGAGCCCAGGGGAAAGGGCAGGTGGGAGGGAGAGGGAAAAGGAGAAAATCCAAGCAGTCTCCCTGCTGAGCCTGGAATCTGACTTGGGGGCTGAATCACATGACCCTGAGATCCTCACCTGAGCAGAACCAAGGGTCAGTGGCTTAACCAACTGAGCCATCCAGGCACCCCTATGTGTGCACTTTTTGAATGTTCCTTTAATTCTCCTGTTGCATCGTACTGGTTTTCCCTTTAATGAGTTAAAAAGTCATTGACATGTGTTTACTTCATATTTGTATAAGAGTTATTTTTAGCTTCAACAAATATATCCTCTAGGAAGCAGTCACTGATGCTTGCCAAGCCCACTATGAAAGTAACAAGAGGGTGGTAGACACCTGCTCTGATGCTTGCAGACAAGTGGGGAGAAGACAGAATGCACTCCTATATTGTAAAGAATTCTTTTGTTTCTTATCCCCTCTACTCTCCCTCTTTCCTTCTCTTGGTGGTAGTTCACTGCTGGTCCCTGCTGGGTCCTCTAGGGGCCTCTCGATCTCACAGTCTTCCAGATACTTTATGCTACATCCCTGTTTCTCAACCTTATTATATTTAATTAAATGTGCAATACATGTGAGATCAGGCAAGTCTGGGCATGTTCTGCAACCACAAAGCTGACCATCAGAAGTCCATTTGTAGAGGCTCTGGAAGTCCCTTGGGACAACTCAAACCAAAGGCAGAGACAAAGAGTCATAATGAACATGACTTAACAAAAAAAGCATTGATCTGGCATTGGGGGGCATTTGAGAAAATAATTTAATATCTGTCACTTAGATTTATCTCCCAGTCCATTCTCCATTAAGATTAACATCTGAATTCTATTTAGAACGGAAGAGATGCAAATGGAAACCAAACAAGCTGTCGAACTTAAAACTCTGTGGGCCTTGGGGAAGCAGCACAGGCCCTAGAGAGCCACCCAGAAGGGAGAAGGTATCAGTCTTCTCCCTACCTCTGACCTTGAGGTTGCTCTTCATTGCTTTAGACAGGATGCCCAGTGGAGTAGCAGCCAGGCCAGGAGGGCACTATTTGCTGCGATGAAAGTCACTTGGAAATAATCTTGGAGAACTCCAGGATCTGATCATGTATGTGGATGCAATAGGCCAGTGACCCCCACAGTTTGGTCAAACCTAGAAACGTTTTTTTTAACTTTTTATTCAACAAATTTGGTTTTAGCTTGTTTCTAAACACTTAATGACATTTTAGTCACTGAATATAGACTTACACAAATCTGTTTCCATATAACTTATGCCTGTTGGTCCTAGCTCTGCCCCGCTCATTCCAACTCCGCTAAATGTTTTTGGCAAAAATCCCTTAACACCTTTATTGCAGAGTGACAGACACCCCGCTCAGACTGGCTTAAGCAAAAGTATGGGTGCAGGTATGGGTGCAGGAATGGGTGCAGGTAACTGGAGGGTGAGGGAGCAGAGGGCGGAGCTGCCACTGCTGTCCAGCTGGATCAAATAATGCCATGAGTTCCACCCCAATTCACGCGTCCCCCGGAGACCATATTGACTTTATTCTCAGGAAGGATTCCCCGTCATGACGATGAAGCCAGCCCTTGGCAGCTCAAGACTTTACAGGGTTCCTAGCACTCTTGATCACCCTTGAGAGAGATCTTTCCTCCCAAAAGCCGTACGATTTTATGAATTCTGATTGGTCCCAGTTGATCACGTACCCCACTCTGAGCAGTGAGGGAAGCCCCTAGATAAAGTACTCTGCTTGGCCAGCTGGGTCCAGTGGCCACCCACACTTCTGCCGGGAAGGTTAATGCTACCTGACGCACCGCCCCCTTGGAGCTCTGCAAACACTTTTTTTGTTTCCACACTTTAAAGGCAACAGTTCGCCAGACTTCTGTCTCTGGTGAGCATAGATTCTGCAGCCAAACTGCTTTGCCTTGAATTTTCACTCCACCGCTTCTTAGCCGTGTTCCCCCTTGGCAAATTCCTCTGGGCTCCAATTTTCTGCAAACCTGGGATAATAGTACCTCCCTCATGGTGTTATTGAGAAGATTAAATGAGGTAACATGTACAAAACAGTGTCTGACACATAGTGAGTGTTGTGGAAGAGTTAACTTTCATTATCATCTTCACTGTCACCATCATCACCATCATCACCATGCCCTAGGGCCAGGAAAATGACCAAGAGCCTAAGCGCCATGTATTTGAAAGAAGACTTAGAAGAAGAAAGGCAGCGTAGTTCATACTCCTATACAAGCCTCTGACTGTTTCTTTCTCAGAGAAAATATACTGGAGCCACTTTTACCAGGAGATCCACAAGGAATTCAGTTAAGGATCAGCACAGTTACGGATCAATAGACTATGCTCTGGTCTGAGAGTTGGAGTTCTAAACTTCAAAGAGGATCCCTTCTCATTAAGGGAAGATGAATGGCATTTTCTGCATTCGCAGAAGTGTAGATCAGCGTCCTAAAAGAACTTGCATGCACCCAGCCCTCATCCTGATTAGTCACAGCACTTAAAAATCTGAGGGAGACAAGCATCCTTTGTGGACTTTTACGTTATAGCTCTGTCTGTTAGACTTTAGTACAACTGTATCGCCTTTGAGATATATAAACCCAATTAAAGTGTGACCGGCTTTGAAAGCAGAGGGGAGATAAGACCTCTGAGAGCAGCTTTCTCATTTTATGCTCTTTACCAAACCCCTTGACTTTTTGCCACCTCATTCCTAGCAGTCAGCTCTGGGCTCACGTGGGTGTGTGGCCGGCAGTGAGGTTAAAAACCTTAGAGTGGGAAAGCAAGCTAATTAAGAAACAAAAAAGTACACAGACACAGGGCCCATTTCTCCAAAGATGTGTTTTGGGAGTTAGACGTTCTTGCTAGGGCATCTGAGGTGACCAGCTCAGTGTCCCTATCCATTCCCATTTCGTGCAGTAAAACCATGAGAAGGGTCCTTATTCAAAAACAGAAAACGAAGGAGCTATTTTGGTAACATCCCCTACAACCTAATACGACTCAGACCCTCAGATATCTGACCATACTAAAAGCCTTTTCCTTGACTTTCGACCAAGTGTAGCAATAGCTTTACAAGGTTTTTTCTCTAGGGAGGTGCATTCCAAAAGAAGCATTTGTCATTTACTGAGTGTCTCTTGTATAAGCAGCCTCCCTTGGATGCTCCATATCTTCTACTACAATCAGTGACTGACCACATGAGATAGACACAGGGCAGAGCCCCTGTCGTCCCCACTCTCAGTCTGGATATTCCTGGCCTGAGCTCCAGACATACCGACAAGTGAGTAAGGCTCCAGGTGATTCTAGTTCCCAAACTTGGAGCTACGGCAGCCCATGCTGAGTGGAGCAGGGATGAGCTGTCCCTTCCCAGAGCAGGTGGAAGGTTCATGAACGAAGTAAATTTAGTTCTTATTTTATCCTAGTTGGCTTGGGGACATGGCAGTAGATAAATAAGAGCAATGAGGATAAAATTATCTGCTTCACTTACAAGGTGGTTGCAAAACAATGAGAATGTATATGAAATTCATGTAGATTTTAGAGTATTATACAGAGTTATCGTAGGAAGATTCAGGTAACAAGCCTATCTATGTGTATGTGTCAGCGTTTCCAGCTATGTCCCACACAGGAACTGGATTTCTAGATCCGCTGACCTTGACTGGGACCTCTCAGAGGCTCCTGATAGAGTGAAAAATGAAAACAGGCCCATGCATTCATAAAAATTACGGAATATCAGATATATTTTATAATTAATAAATCAATATTTTTATTAAAAATATAATCAGAATATCAGCAGTGTGAGCAAGAGATTTATAAGAGATGACTTCTTAGCACACCACTGATAGGCACAGCCTGACGATGAGACACCTATTTCCAGCTGCATGAATAACACCTTCTCATTCAGTCAGTATCTCTGTGACGGAACCAGTTCATTTGGAAATGGCTTCAAAAGTCTACATCTGAGGGGCGCCTGGGTGGCTCAGTGGGTTAAGGCCTCTGCCTTCGGCTCAGGTCATGATCCCAGGGTCCTGGGATCGAGCCCCGCATCGGGCTCTCTTCTCAGCAGGGAGTCTGTTCCCCGCACCCCTTCTCTGCTGCCTCTCTGCCTACTTGTGATCTCTGTCAAATAAATAAAATCTTAAAAAAAAAAAAAGTCTACATCTGAGGCCATGGTGAGTGTGAGTCCCGAACAGCTGGGCCAGGCTTGTGACAAGCCCTGAGATCTGGCTGCCCCGGACTGGCATGCCCATTGCTCACGGTCTGAGCCTCTGCCCCAGGGTAGCTGTGTGGCCCACTCAGGCTCTGGACCTCCTCATCCTCCCCACAAGGGACAGAGCTGTCCTCCTGTCCTGCCCAGTGTCGAGGGAATTAAAAAGCCTTTTATCCCCCTCCTTTGCTCTTGTCTTCCTCTCTTCCTGGCCTTCCTCCTACCAGGCCTCAGTGGTGCCTCTAGTAGCCACAGTTTTGTCTCCTCAGCAGCATTTAGTCTCTCTTAGTGTAAACAACACAGCAGCCAGCATAATTAACACTCTGTTTGCAGAGCATTTTCACAGACAACTTCTTCTCTTAGCCTCCCATTCAAGAAATCATTATTATTCAAATGTAGTTATGATTATAATTCCAAGTTTACATGAGAGGAGCCAGGCTCTTGGAGGTGAAGCGACTGAAGTGTCTGAGAGGAAATAACCCATAAGTGGTGAAGCCCGGACACAGCTGCAGGTAGGCTGAGTCTGACCCCCGTCTTCCCTCCAGTCAGTCAGGCCCCATCCCTGCGAGTAGACAGAGCGGCACCTCTTCCTCCACATGACTGCGATGGCGGCTGTCATTGTTCCTCAGTTCGGTTCACTCGATGTGCCTCTGTTGCCTTTTCCATGAAAATAATTTTATATTTACAGACTAGGATTATGTAATGGAAACCTACTGGGAATTCTTATATATTTTAAATTTCAGTTTACCCACTCATTCCTGGTTTCTTGATGCATAAAATATAATAATAATAATAATATAATTACTGTGGTTATAATAGCAGTAAACAACAAAACGTTTATAGTGTTTGGTGTTTAACAGTTTACAAGTTTCTTTCACAAATATTCTGTACTTGATTTCACCACTTCCCAAGAAGGTAGATAATGTGCCTATTTTATACAACAGCTGAAACTTAAAGAAGTGAAATGCCTAGTGCATGCTCTCTCAGCAAGTAAGTTCTCTGGGGGCTTGTACTAAAGGTTTGGCTTCTTCTATACCTTTTCTAGTACGTCTAGCACAGTGGGAGAGAATGTTACTTATGCTGTGTCCTAGGGTGGTGCCGCTGAAACTCCATCATGCCTGACAACCACTTGGAGAGCTGTTGAAACTCAGGTTCCTGGGCCCAACCACTCTGATTCAGTAGGTCTGCGATGGGGCCCTACCATTCGCATTTCTAACAAGCTTCTGGCTTATGTCGCTACTTCATGTCTGTGGATATTTTGAATAGGGCTGATAGAGTGAAAGTGACTCATTCCTCAAAACATAGTCCTCTCATCTCTAAGGAGGGTTAACAGTAGTACCTACCTCACGGAGTACTAATGAAGCAATGTGTGGAAAAGCCCCTTTACAGCTGCCTATAATGTATTATATAAAATATACTTGAACGTTGAAAGATGACACCAAGACAGTCTTACAGAGATCTCGGGGCCGCTAACCACATAATATTCTAAGCACTTGGTGCCCGTGGGTTTGTGCAACAAGAAGGTTTTGTCTAAATGAGAACCGCTCCATTCAACTTGTTGTCAAGAACTTGTAGATGGGATTCCATTCTAAGTCCAGGCCACACTCAGAACGCCTGCCTCCCCCTTATCACTGGGCACCGCTGATTTCCCCTCTGTGGCAGCTCAGCACCCCAGGAGTGTGATCACACTCCCCACATGGGGACAACTAACAGGGGACCGGCAGGAGGAGGGGAGAGAAAGGAACCGGGAACCCCACATCCTCACCCACGACCACGTGGGCTTCTCTTTTCACACCAGCCTTGGTCAAGCAGCCAGACTGAAGTGCAGATTTTTATTTCTTTTCACGCTTCCTCTAGTTCAGGAATTCCTGGAGCCTTGAGAGTGCCAATAAGCGGTCAGCGAGAGGGAGAGTAGCCAGGGCAAAGGGCCCCTCAAACCACATGTTAGTTCATCAACCTCTGAGTGAGAGAAAACCTGCCCCATGAGGATTCACTTATTCCTCAGCTTTGGAATCAGACTGTGTCGAGTCTCTCACTATCACTTACTAGCTGCATGGATTTATGTGGGTGACTGTGTCTCCTTGAGATGTAGTTTCTTTACTGCACAAGAAGGTTAATAATGTCCTAATGCCCAGTACACTCAGTAACTCGCAGCTATCATCACCACCATCATCAACATTGCAGTCAACCAGGACTTTCTCTATGTGTTCTATGGGCTCAACAGTATGTGAGGCACTAGAAATACAGAGGTAAGAAATCCAACACCATGCCTGTCCTGGAGACATCTATAATCCAGTGTGGGAAGAGATTTGCAGGACACATGTTGCACATGCTCTTCTCAATACATGCACAAAATTCACTACAAATAAGGGAAATTGGCGGAGAGGGGTAAGAGTGTCTGCAACAGCCTCCAGATTCCTCATCCTTTGCTTCTTTCCTTTTCTTTCATCCCTCTAGAACTAGGAAGGCAAATGTACCTGTCCACGGTTTAAACGCTGGATAATTGTCCCAGGTCAATATTCTCTGGTTATCCTTGAACTGCTGCTTGGCTAAGCCCTTGCCAGCCAAAACCGACAGCCACTGGGGTGAATTTACACTATCCACTCAGCGTGCTCTGTTCACACAAGGCATTTCATTCAGGTTTGGAAAGTTACAGGCTGACGCAGTTCTGGAGGTTTGTTTGCCTTTTTTTTTTTCTTTCTTTTTCTTTCTTTTTTTTTTTTTTAAATGTTTCATTTCTTTCCTTTTAGGATCTGTGCCCTAGTTGTTCTGGGAAACTTGTGACCTCTCTGTTTTTAATTGGAAGATGTCATTTTTCCATGGCAACCTATCTTGATGTCCTAAATAGAGAATCTGTAAAATCAGTTTTTCTATGAAGGGCCACGCAATTGGAATGGGAGGCTGCCCAAGGAGCACCGGTGGCCCAGTCTGGTGGCTTCACCCCTGGGGAAGGTCCCCCCAGCAGAGAAACACCACCAGGGGCTCCTGCTACAACAGACTTGCCCCACCATGGGCCCTAACAGGAGCTCTCTCGGTTTGGGCTCACAAAACCCCGTTGTTGACAGCTGAAGGAGGTGGGGTGGGATATTGCGTTCTCCGATGGCATGGGAACAAAGCCACGTCAGCCATGAATGACGGCGTCTCCAAGGCCCAGAACCCATAGGTAATAACACAGAAGCCAGGAAAACATTGATGGGAAAGAGTTGAAACCAACCCAAGCTTCATGGTGGCTGAATCTGAACTCACCCTTTCTCCACAGGATCTCACCTCCTAAAGGGAATAAGTGTCTTCAGGAAATGATGAAGGATGTAGAGAAATTACGTACTAGGCTTTGCAAGTCACTGCTGAGGAAACAGTAGTTAAATCATTTGGCAAATGGGTGATCAGTTTCTGATAAATGTCCTGATTTTTTAAATTCTGTTTTTCCTTTCTTCTATTTTTTTAAAGCATGATTTCCAGTCAGTAAGGTAGATGTGATGATAAACACAAGTCAACCTGACCATGGAGATTATATCAGTGCATTTTAATGAAACGGTGAAATGATATGCCAAGTCTTGCCTCTGTACTTGATCCGGATGGAAGGGCACCGAAGGGACCAACTCACTCAGTACACACATTAGTGAGACCCCAGGACGGGCTAGAGACCACCAGCAACAGCTGACGCCTGCTGACTACTATTTCCAGGAACCATGTATATATTACTGAAGGATTCATAATAAGAATAGCAAGGGCTTTCCCCCACTGACTGCTCATGATGTAACAAGAACTGACAATTATCTTCGCCTCTAACTAATTCCATATTCACTATTATTTTCCCTGATTTGAAAATCAGGAAATTGGGATGTAGTGAGGTTGGGTGACTTTCCCAAGGTCGCAGTCTGAATATGAACCCAGTCCGTCCTGGCTCCAGCATCTGTCTGTACTTGTAACAGCTATAAATACTACTTCTTCCTACTCCGTGGAAGAAAGTCTCTGGAATCAGGCAGGCATAGTTGACATGCCGAGCTCATTCGCATCTCTGGACCTTGCAATGGCTATTCCCTCTGCCTCGGGTGCCTTCCCTCTTCGCTTGACTGGCTCCTTCTCATCATGCAGGGCTTGGCTCAAATATATTTTTCAAAATGTTTTTCCTGACCCCCAGGCCAAAGCAGCCCTCTCCACCCCAAGCCCCAGACACTGCATCCCATTTTCTTGTTTTAGTTCTTTCAGGGCTTTTCACCGCCACATTGTCCTGTGTTTTATGTGTTGATTCTTTCCCATGACCAGGAGGTAAGCTCCAGTATGGTTGAGACCTCCTCTCTGTCACTGCTGTGTCTCTTGCCCACGGAACAGAGCCTGGCACAGTCAGGTACTCAGCGGCTGTTTGTTGAGTACGTGAATGGAGCACACTGGTGCTGACTTTTGTCTTGAGCACCGATTATACAGATGATAACACAGCAGCAGCAGCCACAATACTTCCAGGCAATAATGATGAAGTGTTGACCATGAGTCACAGGCTGTGCCAAACATTTATAATTGATTCCTAGGAGGTAGATACCATGGTTGCCTCTATTTTTTTTTTAAAGATTTTATTTATTTATTTGACAGAGAGAGAGATCACAAATAGGCAGAGAGACAGACAGAGAGAGAGATGAGGAGAAGCAGGCTCCCTGCTGAGCAGAGAGCCCTATGCGGGACTCGATCCCAGGCCCCTGGGATCATGACCTGAGCCGAAGGTAGAGGCTTAACCCACTGAGCCACCCAGGCGCCCCGGTTGCCTCTATTTTGCGGAAGAGGAGACAACACAGAGGCTTAGGGCAGGTCATGCTGGTGTCATCAAAAGGCTGAGAGACCCTCACGGACATACCCACACACCTAACGTGAAAAATATGATGTTCTTGTGGGTGAAACAATGGAGGCAGCCAGCCGGTCCCCACCATGGCAAGTCCCTAAGGCCGCTGTACTTCCTTCTCAGTGAAAGAGGGAAGGTTGAAGCTTCATAATTAAGCAGTGTCAGGGTTGAGAATGCAGCACAGTACAGTGGACACAGAACCTGGGCACTGGCTTGGGGAATAACTGGGTTTGAATTCCGATACTGCTCCTTAGCAGCTGTGTAAGTCTAGGCAGTCTCTTGATCTCTTCCAGCCTCAGTTTCTCTGCCTGTGAAAAGGGGTAACAGCCCCGACCTGCTCGCTCTGCAGAGATGCTGTGAGGAACCCAAGTGGTGGGTCCATGAAAGCAGCCAGCCCTGTGACTAGTACACAGTCAACAGTCAGTCGACGCATCTTTCCCTCCTCCGTTCCTTTGCTGCAGCTTACTCAGCATTTACCTTCCCCTAACCCAAAAAAGCCTGTGATTTCTGGATGTTTGAATTCCATGGCCTCAGATTAAACCAAAAACTATAGGTTTCCATGGCCAGATGGCCCAGTCTTTGACCTCATTAAAGGAGGGCTGGAAAGTAAGAGTGACCAAAAAAAAAAAAAAAAAAAAAAAAAAGACAAGGATAAAGATTTTAAGGAAGAAAATAGAAATTTTTCTGACAGGGGAAAAAAATGTGTGGGAGGAGAGGCTATTGCAGGAACCACGTAACAAGAAGAGCCCTGCTGAGGGAAAAAATGGTGTCAGTCACGGATAAGTCATTGAGGACATATTTCCTTGGCTCCATTTGGAGAAGGGCGCACGTGGGGAGTGAGCCGCAGTAGCGAGCTAACAGCCCCTGGGACCTGAGGCGTCCTGTGAGCGGATGGGTACTTCAGAGCAGGCCACAGGCCAGCTGTACCTGGCAGGTGTGGCCCAACCTGAGGCAGGGGTGAGGATCCGACACTGTGCTCAGCTGCTTTTCAGCTTCTGAAAACACCTCACGGCCCTCTATTTCAGGAGACTCTCTTGGGTCGTGAAGGTGTGAAGCAATGTTAGAGGTTGATGGGTAATCAATTCTGAGGGGTTATTCACTTCACAGATTGGCTGTGACAAATCATTTAAATGGATATTTAACTTCTTTTTAAATTGGTGTTTGTTTTCTAGAGGGAGGGAGGGAGGGTTGGATGAGAGGAAGCCTCACCTGTGAGGCAGTGTCCTTTCTCCCCTCACACACAGGATACTGGGAACTGCTTGGGTTGCACGTAGGGTGGCCATTGAAGGGTGAGGATTGCCAGCTTGGTAAGGCAGGGTGGGCTGTGGGCCTGGTGCCTCAGAGGGGTGAGGATGTGCAGGAGTGACCGAGTAACTCATGCTCACCAGCAGTGAGCATGCCTGATGCTGACCTACCGCTGTGGTCCTCAGCCTGCACTTCAGCAAGATCGCACCTCAGGTAATTGGTGTGCACATTCGGGGATCAGAAGCACGGAGCTAATAAAAGCATTCCCACTTCTCTCAAGGCGTCACTGCAATCCCAGGCAGGGAAACTCTCAGATGCAAACAGCTGAGCCACAGAGTGAACCGTCTGTGTGTTTGCTGACCACCATTCAATCAAGCTTGGGTTTCTTATTATGGGGAATAAATCTCATCTCAGGCTGAACTTCAGTCTTTCTAGAAAACCTCTCTCTAGTCCTCTTTTCACATACTAGAGACTCTGTCATGATTTTATGATTGGTTAGGGTAAAGGGAGGTCAGGAGATTAGTTTAAAGTGCATGCTTTGGAGTCAGCAAAACCAGGTTTCCATCTTGGTTCTGGTTTTTCCTGGCTGTGTGAACCTAAGCAAACTCTTACTCTCTCAGGCCTTGGTTTTCTTATCCATGGAATGAGGCTAGT
This sequence comes from Mustela putorius furo, assembly GCF_011764305.1. Classification (NCBI taxonomy): domain Eukaryota; kingdom Metazoa; phylum Chordata; class Mammalia; order Carnivora; family Mustelidae; genus Mustela; species Mustela putorius. The sequence goes on from NW_025421424.1 coordinate 6,236,986, forward strand.
AAGAGCCCCTAATTCATGAGGTTATAGTAAGAATTAAATTTAAAAATAGATGCAAAGCGCTGTCACGATTTAAGTGCCCAACAACTGGCTGCTATTATTACCATTATTAAGCAATTATAATTATTCCCAGATGCTGCCGCCTTGCTCATTCATCCCAGGAACACATTTTCACGTTAGTATTCTGTCGGTAATTCACTGTGGGTATCTGGAGATCCTATTTAACAAAAAATTAATCTTCTGAGCGTGTACACTATGAAGACAGACATTCATTTGCCAGGCCTGAAGAAAAATACCAATGAAATTATATGGCGGTCCCAAGTGTAAAAAAGGCTTTTAAAGGATTCATTTCAAGCCACTTGCATTGTGCCAATTTTAGGATTTTATTCCATCTATTTGCAAAAGTGGTTTCTCTGTGCCAATTGCTAGGCGAGGCAGTGTGTGGATAAGATCCAGTCCTTGTCCTCTGGCAGGTCGCAGGGTAGCTGGAGGAACAGACACATAGACAAGAAACTGGAAGGGCTTAGAACATATGCACTGGTGGAGCATGGCAAGGTCGCAGGGTACAGTCATAACAGCAAGAAGAGAGCCTAAGTCAGTACTGGGAGGTGGCAGGGAAAGAGTGATTTTAGAGACTGACTTAAGTTTGAGGGTTGGACAGATGAAAAGGTAGAGAAAGTATGCTGGGCCAAGAGAAGAGGCCTAAAGGGGGTGTGTGTATATGTCAGACTTACAATAATGTGGTATTGCTGGTTAGTGGATGGACAAAAGGCAGAAGTCATCCCACAAAGGGCTTTAGTTTTCACACAGGAGTTTATTCTGTAGCAAGGGGGTGGCTGTTGGGTAATTTAAGCAATGGAGTGTTGAGGTCGAATTTGAGATTCTGTAAGATCCCTCCAGTGGCTGTGCAGGAAACAGTGGAAGGGCAGGCTAGAGACAGCTGCAGCAGAGAATAGAGAGTAGGAACAGAGAAAAAGGGCAGCAGTGAGGGGATATTTAGAAGATAAAATTGGATCTGGATTTCAGAGGAAGAAAGGTGTTATTTAAGATGATTCCTATTGTGCCAAATACGTGGAAATGTTCAGCAAACAGTTCGACACACAAGTGTAACAGACACAGATCTTTGCTTACATAACAACCATCCCCTACATCCTACCCTCCTCCTTCTAGAGCCTCAATTTATTGACTTAGAGGCAGAGATCCTTTGGTAGTAGAAGGGCATAGGCCCAACCCTTAAGGATGAAGTATGATTGATCCAAACCAGTTGTGCTAATCTCTTTCCCCTTGGTCACTTAGTCAGCTGTGGGCAAGTGACTCATTTATTCTAGCTAATGAAGTTTAACGAGGGGGCTTCCCTTGATGCATAAAAAGACACACAGTGGGGGAAATAACCTTTTGCTCATTTTCCCTTCTTCCTGTCTGAAAGTGAGCATAACCCCCAGAGCCCACATATCCCTTTGCAAGAGCCATCTTATGACCACAAGATAAGAGTCTGAGAACAAAGCCAATACACTGAGGGTTGACCCATCAAGGGTCCTTGATGACCCCTCGGTCCTTGACGGCACCTTCGAGCATCTGATTAAATGCTAGCAGCTACTATCTCTGAATTAAGTAAGACTTAATTCAGAGATAGTAAGTAAGACTTAAGTAAGACTTAAGACTTACTATCTCTGTGTTAAGTAAGATAAAAATGTTCTGTTAGTTTAAGGCGTTTGTTTTATTTAGGGTAGGATATAGTAAGGTAATGAGTAGACCCCAGAAGTAATGGCTCAGACACGCTAGACATCTCCTTCTTGGTTTTGGTTGCTTAAGGCTGTATGTTGCAGGTTGTTGGTGGTGGAAAGCTCAGAGACACAAACTAATGGTGTCTCTTCTATTTTCAACATGTAGCTTCTAAGGTTGCTCTGAGCATAGATAGAATCAGACAGAAGGGGGAAAAGGGAGATTTGCAGGTCAGGTCCCTAAATGGCATATTTCACTTCTACTCATATTCCACTGGTCACATCTAGCTGCAAGGGGAACTGGGAAATATAGAGTAACCAGGAAACCATATTCCAGCCTCTATGGAAGGATGGACTTTGTGGATAGCTAGTAGACTCTGCCACACCACCGTAAATTGAATTTTTTTGTTGTTGTTACTTGCAACTAAAAGAATTCCTAATTGATCTGATGGGTCTGGGGCATAAGGGAGAACTTGAAGTATATCATGCAGTTTTTCCGTATTTTTCAAGACATTGTTATATGTGATCAGTAACACCAATGCAGTGATGACATTACCTAGGAAGAGCACAGAAAGTGAGAAAAGACTTAGAGATAGAGCCCTTTACATTGTTCACAGGACCATCCAATCCAGAATTCTCCTTACTGTCTGTGAAAGAATGACTCAAACATCTTAGTGACCTAGAGAAAATGCCTTAGGTGAAAGAACAGATGAAAGAACAATTTTGTAGATCAAGGTTGCCCAAGTATCTTTGTTTTGGGGGGCTTCTGGATATAAAATCCAAGTGGGACTGTCTTTGCCTTTGTTCTTTTCTCTAAGGCACTAGCTTTGACAAATAGTTGAAAGAAAGTCTTGAGCAAAATGTGTTCAACTTCCTTCCTTCCCTGGTGAAGATATTTGATGTGGACACCTAGCAACACAGATCCTGAAATAACTTAATGTGGGAAATGTTCCAAGTGCAGTCCTGTTCCTTCCCCTCTTCCTTATCCTTACTCCTGAGGCTTTATGTTGGGAGACTTGATTTTTCTGGTTTTAACCATATAAGACCACAATAAAAGCAATAGATGTGGGCACTGCAACTCTCCTCCACCAAAAATCTACACTGGCATTTGAATTTCCTTGGAAGGGTGTCCCCGTTAGGCAGTGGTCTTTTCTGATAACTTTAATCACTTTAGTGTAGGTACTGATGGCTCCTGGAAGCCTGAGTTGACACAGCCTATGGGGCCTCAAGGGTATGAGGCATATACAGTCATAGTAGTGTGTCAGATTTCCTCCTCCAAGCCCTGTGCCTCAAAGCTCCCAATCCCAGTAGCTAGGAAAAATGAGAACATTCGCTTATGGCTTGGTTTGGAAACTTGAGGATATAGGCACTAATAAGTTGGAGTACTATCTATTTGTCATTCAGATAAATTCCACCAGGGCAGGAGCCATATTATCTGCATTTCACTGCATTCCCATCCCTGCCATGCTCTGTAAAACAAGGATAATAATTATTGTACATGGCATTCTTATTGTACTGTCACCATTCCAGAGATGAAGAAAAAAGAGCTTAAGTAACCACCCAAGAATCAGAGTTCACAAATGCTCCAACTGGGATCCAAGCCCAGCAGTTTGAGTTACTTCTACCCTAGAATGCCCCCCCCCCATTAATCCTTGCTGTAAGGATTAAAGACTGAGGTGAAATACCTTGCTGGCGCCCAGTAAAATGCTCAATGGCCATTATCTTCATGTCATCATTCCTTCTGAATAGGTGGCCATTTTCTCACAAGACTGTGAAGTGGATTTATACTTAGTGAGCTGTCTTAATTCTTGTGTGACTAAGGGAGCTGAGCAAAAGTGATTCATTTGTTAGAAAATGTGGGGATTTTGTGACATGGTGACAACTGAGGTCTTGGTGACAGGCAGTATCTGGGGGCCCAGAGAAATAAAAGTCCCACCATCAAACTCTTTTACTTTAAGTTACAAGCTTTTACTTACTAGCAGTATTTATGAGTCCCTTAGAGAGCAACATTAAATGGAATCAATTAGTGGTTATTCTGATCATTTTTCTTTAATAAAGCTTGTTTCCGGTGTAAAAGTAATATACAACTTGGAAAATCCAATAAAACAAAAAGAGGAAAAAAATCAACATAATTCTGCTGCTCAAGAGACCGTTGCATTGACATTTTTGTGTCCTAATTGACATTGTATTCACTTTTTAGAATTTGCTTGCTGTGTTGATAGCATGAGAGACCCTTGAATTCCCATGTACCTGAGTCATCAAACTTTCTAAATCTGGTCCCTTTGGCTTGGGACAGAAAGAGGCCCTGCTATTACTTGGTTTTTGACCCCAGAGTCTCAAGGGTGTAGTAAGGCAGATCCTGGCAGGGCAGTGGCCAGAGGGGCCCCTCTGGACAGAGTGACAGAGGCCCCAATATCTCAGGGAAAAGCACTCCTCTCTGAGCCAGTATTCTGTACAAGGGTCGCCCCAGTCCTAGAGGAAGTTTTCCTGGGCCCGGTTCCCACCCTAGTGGTCACATCACGGTGACGCAGCAGGAAGCCGGCCTCCCCAGAGCCCAGGTCTCTCACAGGAAAGTGTCGTTAGAGGTTTCTGCATGGGCAGGCGGTCCGTGCACAATGGGTTCGCAGAAGCATTCCCAACCCGCAGGATTTGTTCACAGGCTGGAAGGCTGGCCTCGGGGCTGATCTGCGGCGTTTCCTCCATTTGGTCCCAATACTTGCGGTAATGCCTGTGGTGATGCCATAAATCAGCTCCGCTCTGCTTTCCCCCGAGAGACTTGCAGATGGATTGCCCTCTCAGCAGGCAGCGTGAGATACCTCCTTTCAGATGTCATGTACTAAACAGTGATTGACCAGAGGAATTTATTTTCCAGTTGAACAAAATAATTGTCTGAGGGCTTGGACATATTCTTCCATTGGCCTAATATTTTTTGGTGGTCGTTGAGAGGGAGGGAGGGTCTCTGCTTTCATCTGCTCTCTGGATAGAATTTGCTTCTTTATAGAGGAGGTGAATGCAACGCCATGCTCTCCTGTTGATGTCTGACCCCTTCACATCAGTGATGAGCTTGCCCTTGGAGGTCCTTCTCCCAGTATTCCCTCAGCTAGAGGGAAGAGCAAAGAGATGAGAGTCCAAAATCCCATGTGGCATATGCTATCCCCACTGCTTGAAATTAGGCAAACTAGCTTGCCTCTCGGGGTCCTGAGCATTTTTTGAAAGCTGATTCTCTTAACTAGACACTTAATTAACTGACATTCCTGGTAGCAGTCAGTCCAAGTGCACGTGATACTCATGATAACGATCCTTGGGCCCTACAAGATCCTAAGTCACCCTCTGAGCTCCCTAAATTCTCAGGGCTCCATGCATTTTATTTATTAGAATTCCTTGAAGACTGGTGATTTGTGCACATCAGTTATGAAGACTCTAATAACCAGAACGGTGGACTACCAGAATCAGACACAGGGTGTTACCCCAATCCTTCAAACTTTATCTTGGGGCTGATGTCATGGAATGTGTTACGAGACACCAGCAGGGCTGAAGTTACCTGCATAGGACCACAGATCTATCACGGAAAGGTTTCTTGAGCTTCAGACTGGTCTAGCCAGTCTCTTTCTCTGCTGCTACCACTTCCCAGCTGTCCTGTGACACGCTGGACCCCTTGAGGTCCGGCTTGCTCTAATAGCATTCAGCCTGTGCTAAAAATACACTATCACGTGGCACAGGTGGTTGTGTTACAGCAAGGCCACATCTTAGCCACTGAGTGGGCTGCAGATCAGCTCAAAACTCAAGGTGTACATGAAGATGAAAAGGAGTTGGGAGATAAGCCCATGTCTCACAACCACTGCTCAGGACATGGTTAGACTATGGTGTTTCATTCTTCCTCTGATGGAATATTCAGTGAGACTTCTATTTCCACAGTTTCTCCTGAGGACCCCAATGTGACAAGTAACTCCACTTTCTAAAGAAGCTGCTAGACCAGCCATGTAGGATTTGCTAAGTGGTGGCCCACTGCCCCCTTCCAGCCTATATGTAGGAGAAGGCTAGAGGCTGATCAAGGATGCTGGGGGCTCAAGATTTCTTTAAAGCAGCTTATCTGAGTGTCCTGTGTGTTCCCCCAATTTCCCCCCCAATCCCGCCTCTTAATGAGAGTCAGAGGAAAACTTTTTCTCATCTTCTTTCCAAGCCGGGTGAGGAGAGTCTGCTGCCCAGTGCTGCTGGGAGAACACAGCAGGAAGGGGTGGAAGAGCTCCAGGGAGGGACATGACCATGTCCCTTGGAATCTGCCTGAGTCTCCTGGGGAGAACCCTAAAGGAAAGAGGTCGGCCAGAGCTGTTTATGAAAGTCAAAAGAAGACCACATCGCAGACAGGCTACCCTTTCAGCAGATGCTGTGGAAGACAGCTGGGTTTGAACCGTCATGAGAGAACCCCACCCTACACACGACCCTGAGCAGCAGCTGCTAAGGGACAATGCCTGTCACCCTGAGCTTGTATACCCTGACAGAGCAATGCCACCCCTGTGTACCCCCGAGAGCAGGGGCTCAGGAGAACCCACTACAGAGGGAGAAAGCCACATTTGGACGCCTGCCTGACTAATCACAGCAGCTCCAGCCATAACATAACACTTTGCCCTGTCCTTTCATTTCCCTTCCCCTGACCCCAACTGTGGAGGGAAAACAAGCAACAGACAAAGAGCCAGAGAGAGGGAGAGCAAAACAAAGGAGAAAGCAAAGTTCTTCCCTATGCAGGTTGGGCCAAGCCCAATGGGGTAGAAAGAAAAAGAACCCCCTGAAGTGGATGAGAAATGGAAGTTTTGTTTTCGCCTGGATTGCCGTTTTGAACCCTGAAAAAGAAGACTGTTCACCCTTGAGACTGGAAAGTACAAGGATCCATTCTCGATGCCATCCAGTGTAGGGAGATGGGCAGAGTGGAGCTGAAGGGTCGGGGGGGGGGGGATTCAGCTTTCAACCCCAACCTCTTCAATCAATGGGTCACATGAACACTTTGGAGTCAGACTTTCACTTCTAGGAAGAGGAGATAGTTTTTCCCTATTTCCTTACTAGATCCAACTAAAAACCCTGGACATTTTATATAAAGAAGGAGAAGGAAGAGGAGAGTGGGAAAGGTAGAGAGAAAATGCAAGTTGGCTAGGAACCTCGAGATGTAAAGAGTGATACAGAGATGAATATGGATTTTCTTTTTGCCTCACACCTAGACTGGGTACTGGAGAAACCAGCAACATAGAAATGCCTGTGGGTCAGACATAAAAAGCCCCAACAAGTGCCTCCTCTCTCTAGACAAAGTACTGGGTAAAGAGCAGGCTACCAAAAGCAGCTTTTAGACAAAAACTATTATACTCTAATCAAACACCAAAGGAAAAAAACTGTGGTCTCCAACTTTCCCAACACCAGTCAAGATCAAGTCATGAGCCTGGACTTCTACCTTATTTCTGTGCTGTGGTGCCCTCACCTCACCCCACCTGCTGTCTGAGAGGTGAGGTGTCAGAGCAGGCCCAGCAGGGACCTGGGACTTTCATTCCCCACTGGTTATGTTAAAAAAGCAGAAATGCCTCAAAGAATCCAGATATCCACATGAGGAATCTAGAAAAGAAAAGAGCAAAATAAACCCAAAGAAAGTGAAGAAAAGAAATAATAAAGGTAGGAATAGAAATCAGTGAAATAAGAAAGAGAAAAACAATAGAGAAAATCAATGTAAAAAGGAGCTCGTTCTTTGCAAATATCAATAAAATTGGCAAACCTCTAGCGGGACAGACAAAAAATAACAGAAAACACAAATTTTATCTGGAATAAAATATAAAAAAAATTTTTTAAAAGGAATAAAACATGAAATACAACTGTAGATCCTGACATGAAAATTATAATAAAGGAATATTATAATATTATTATATTTATATTATACATAATATTTATAATATACATGATGTTTTCAATATTATATATATTTACATCTAAAGATGTAAATCTGATAACTTAGATGAAAAGGCCAAATTCCACAAACAGTACAAACTACAAAACTTCAAACTAATATGAAAGAGTTAACTATTAGAGAAAACAAATTCATAATTTAAAATCTTACCCCCCCACCCCGCAAAAAAAAATCTCCAGACCTAGATGGTTTCACTGGAGAATTCTGTCAAATGTTTAAAACAGAATTAATACCAACTCTACAAAATATCTTATAGAACAATAGAAGAGGAGGGGATACTTCCCAATTCATTTTATAAAGCTAGTAGTACCATAATACTAAAACCAAATATTGACAGTACAGAAGAAGAAAACAGCAGAATAATATACCTCATAAATTTAGAGGCAAATATTAGCAAAGAGAATTAAGCAATATATAGAAAAAATTATATCCATGACTAAGTGGGGTTTTTCCTTTTTATTAATACTAATTTCAGAGGTAGAATTTAGTGAGTCATCAGTTGCATATAACACCCAGCGCTCATTCCATCAAGTGCCCTCCTTAATGCCCATCACCCAATTCTCTCTACCCCCCCCAAGTACCTCCCTCCCTCCAGCAACCCTCAGTTCGTTCTCTGGAGTTCAGCGTCTCTTATGGTTTGCCTCCCTTTCACTTTTCACTTATTTTTCCTTCCTTTACCCTATGTTCATCTGTTTTGTTTCTTAAACTCCACCCATGAGTGAAATCATGTGGTGTTTGTCTTTCTCTGACTGATTTATTTTGCTTAGTGTAATACCCTCTAGTTCCATCCACATCATTGCAAATAGCAAGATTTCATTATTTTTGATGGTTGACTAATATTCCATTGTATGTATATGCATCACATCTTCTTTATGCATTCATCTGCTGATGAACATCTGGGTTCTTTCCATACTTTGGCTATTGTAGACATTGCTGCTATAAACACTGGGGTGCATGTGCACCCTCAAATGACTATGTTTGTATCATTTGGATAAATACCTACTAGAGCAATTGCTGGCCTAGAGGGTAGCTCTATTTTTAACTTTCCAAGGAACCTCCATACTGTTTTCCAGAGTGGCTGCACCAGTTTGCATTCCTACCAACACCATAAGAAGGTTTCCCTTTCTTTGCATCCTCACCAGTATCTGTTGATTGCTGGGTTGTTAATTTTAGCCAAGTAGGATTTGCTCTATAAATGGAAGTCTGGTTAATTATTTGAAAATCAATCAACATAATCCACCTTATTAACAGGCTAAAGAAAAATCACATGATCACTTTAATTACTAAAGAAAATAAATTTGACAATATTCAATACCCATTCATGATGAAAGAACTAGGAATAGAGGAGAAATTCCTCATCTTGAAAATGAGTATTTACAAAAAATATAGAGTTAACATTACTCTTTTTTAAAAAGATTTTATTTATTTATTTGAGAGAGGGAGAGAGAGAACACAAGAGCAGAAAAAGTCAGAGGGAGAAGCAGACTCCCCATGGAGCTGGGAGCCTGATGTGGGACTCGATCCAGGGACTCCAGGATCATGACTTGAGCTGAAGGCAGTTGCTTAACCAATGGAGCCACCCAGGCACCTAGAGTTAACATTATTCTTAGTGGTGAAAGAGGGAATGCTTTCCCCTTAAGATTAGGAACAAGGCAAGGTTGTCTTCTCTGACCACTTTTGTACAGTATATTGCTAGAAGTTCTAGCTACTACAATGGGCAAGAATGCGAGGAAGGAAGGAAGAAAGGGAGGAAGGGAGGAACTCTATTTGCAGATGACATGATTGTTGATTCCTTAGGATTTTAATCAACAACAACAACAATAAACCTCCTACAAGCAGTACATGTGTTCAACAAGATCACAGGCTATAAGACAAATGTACAAAAGCTAACTGTATTTCTATATACTAGCAATGAACACGTGGATACTGAAATTTAAAACACCATACCATTTACAACCACACACAAAAATGAAAGATTTAGATGTAATGTCCAGGACTTGTACGCTGAGAACTGCAAAATGTTAATGAAAGAAATCAAAGAAGATCAAAATAAATGGAGAGACCTTCCCTGTTCATAAACTGAAAGACTCGCTTAGTAAAGAAGTCAGACCTCCCCAGACTGACAAACAGGTTTAATGCAATTCATATTAAATAGTCTGCTAGACTTTTTGTAGATACACACAAAATTATTCAAAAATTCAGATGCAAATGCAAAGGAACTGAGATAGCTGAAACAATTTTTGAAAAGAAGAGTAAATGTGTGCAATCCACCCAATTTCACCACTGACTATACAACTGGAGTAGTGAAGACTGTGGTGCTGGAGGGATGCACACATAGGTCAGTGGAACAGCAGGGAAGCCAAAAGTAGACCCACATAAATATGCCAAACTCATTTTTGATAAGACAAACAATGTTAGAACATGTGGTCATCTGAGGGCAAGATAATGAGCCCTGATCTACACAAAAATAAACTCAAATTGGACCATGGACTTAAACTTAAAATACAAATCTAGGAAACTTTTAGGGGGGGAAAAGGAGAAAAATCTTCGGGATCTGGGGATAGCCCAAGTTCTTAGACTTGACACTAAAACATGATCAATAAAAGGGAAAATTGATAAGTTGGATTTCATTGAACTTAAAAACACTGCCTTTTCAAAATACTTCAGTAAGAGGATAAAGAGACAAACCAAGGACTGGGAGGAAATATTGGCAAACCACATATCTGACAAGAGGCTACGATCTAGAATATATTAAAAGAAAAAAACCCAAAAACTCAGCAGTAAAAAAACCCAAACAATCCACTTGGGAAATGGATAAAAGACATGGACAGATATTTTGCTGAAGAAGGCATCCAGAGAGCAAATACGCATACATGAAATTGTTCAATGTCATTGGTCATTAGGGAAATGCAAATGAAAACTACAATATGATGAGCTATCACTATACACCTCTCAGAATGACTAATACAAAACCCAGTGACAACATCAAATGATGTTAAGGATGTGGAGAAATTGGATCATTTACATGTTGTTGGCAAATATGTGAAATGGCACAATCACTCTGGAAAACCATTTGGCAGTTTCTTAAAAAACTAAACATGAGGCTACTACCATTGCCCTTGAGGCATTTACTCTGGAGAAATGAAAGCTTATTTTCACACAAAACCTGTATACACATCTTCACAGAGACTTTATTTATAATAGGCAAACACTGGACACAAGCCAGATATCTTCTGACATGCTAGTGGTTAAGCAGAATGTGCCACATCTGTTCAGGGACTAGCAGCAGGCAACAAGAAGGAATGGGACTGACATCCACGACAGCCTGGTGGAATCTCTGGAGAACTACGCTGACCAAACGAAGCCAAAACCCAAAGGTTATGTCATGGGATTCCACTGGTATGACATTCTTGAAAGGTCAAAATTACAGAAATAGAGAATCGAATCTAAGTGTTTTCAAGGGTAGAGGAGGGGGATGGGGGGGAGAAGTGAGGCAGCATGAAGGACCCTTGTGGCGAAGGATGTTTTGAATCTTCACTGTCTCAATGTCAATATCCTGACCGTGATATCATACTAGTTTTCCAAGATGTTATTATTGGAGAAAACTGAGTGTTAGAGACTGCATTGCATCCCCTGAAGTTCATGTTGAAGCCCTGAACCCAAGATGACTGTATTTGGAGATAGGGCCTTGAAAAAAAGTTATAAAGGTTACATGGGTTCAACAGGGTAGGGCCCTAAACCAGCCTGGTGTCCTTAGAAGAAGAGGGAGAGACACCAGCAATGAGCCTGTACAGACGAAAGGTCTTGTAAGGACACAGAAGGCATCCCCCTGCATGCCAAGGAGGGGGCTTCAGGAGAAACCACATCTGCTGACACCTTTATCTTGGACTTCCAGCCTCCAGAACTGTGAGAAATAAAGGTCTGTTGTTTAAGGTCCTCAGGCTGTGGTATTTTCTTATGGCAGTCCATGCAGACTAAGACACAGAGTAAATGGTACACAGCCTCACTCTCTATTATTTCTTACAATTGCATATTCATCTAAAATGATCTCAGAATAAAAGGCTTACCTAAAAAAAATCCTAGCATCTCAGAACTTAAACAGTTCTATCTGGGAAGTATCTGAAATACTCTTAACTTTGTTCTCTTAATTAGATTTTTTTATACCAGGCAATGCCAGGTGCCTCTTCCTGGTAGATCCATGATACCCTGTGCTATCGCCACCCTGACCTTTACCATGCGTTCCCTAAGTGCAAAGACTAGGTCTTAATCATTTTATATTTATCATGTAGCCATTTGTTTGTTGACATGATGCCTGAGACATAGTAGGGACTCGCCAAACATTTGTGGCATGGGTGCGTCAATGAATGCCTTTACGGCAGCATGAGGTAACAGATTTTTGTCGAAGATCAACTGCCTGGCTGAGAACATTTAAAGATGAGGGTGGGTAAAATGGAGATATTAACCAATTTTTATAAGGAAGGCATTTTCCGTTGTAAACTCAAATGTTAAGACAATTCCCTATTAAGAACTGTTAAGCCATTCCAAAATTTTCCAACATCCTTTTTATATTAGCTAAAGTATTTTTATTAGAATTTAGTATTTTCTATCAAAATATTTCATAAAGATTTGATTTGCTCATTTTTCTGATGATATAACTTCTGCCATTTTTTTTTTGTTGTTGGCTTCTTCCTGGTGTCAGATTTACAGATGTAAATTTTGTCTGACAGATTTGATTTTTCCGTTAGTTTTCCCCAGTAACAAATTTTACTCTACAGAGTTTTAGCCAACATCAGTCTGAGCCTCAGACATAGTAAGGTCTTAATAAATATCAGCTGTTATTATGGATTCTTTATAACAGTTATTTCTTTACAAATTTGTTTTGAGATAGATTTATACGCCATAAAATTTTAATGTGTACAATTCAGTATTTGCAAGATTTTACAACCATCACTATTCAATTCTAGAATGCTTTATCACTCCAAAAAGAAACTCCATACCTGTTAGCAGTCATTCCCCATTTTCTCCTCTCCAGTCCCTGGCAAACATTAATCTACTTTCTGTCTCTACGTATTTGTCTATTCCAGACATTTCATATAAATGAAATCATGCAATATGTAGACTTTTGTGTCTGACTTTTTTTTCACTTAGTATAATGTCTTCAAGGTCCATGCATACTGTAGCACGTATCAACACTTCATTCCTTTTTATTGCCAAATAATCCAGTGTATGGTTATACCACTTTGTATATCCATTGTATGGACACAGCATTTTGTTCATCCATTCATCAACTGACAGACATTTGGGTTATTTCCACATTTTGGCTATTAGGAATAACACTGCTATGAACATTTGCTTACAAATCTTTGTATTGACATGTTTTCAGTTCCCCTAGCTATTTACCCAAAAGTTGGAATTGCTGGAATGGATTCCTACTAGCATATATGAGAGTTGTGCTTTCTCCACATACCAGTCAATAATTGTCATTGTCTGTCTTTCTTATTGTAGCCATCCTGGTCAATATGAAGTGGTATCTCATTGCGATCTTGATTTGCATTTCCCTAATGACTAATGCTGTTGGGCATCTTTTCATGAGCTTCTTGGCCATTTGTATATCTCTTGGAGAAATTTCTTTTCAAATTCAATTTTTTCATTGGAGAATTTACCTTTTATTATTTAATTGTGAGGTTCATTTATAGATGCTGGATACAAATCCCTTATCAGATATATGATTTGCAAATATTTTCTCCCATTCTCTAGATTGTCTTTTACTTTCCTGATGGCATCCTTTGAAGTACAAAAGGTTTTAATTTTTATGAAATCCAATACATACATATATGTGTGTGTGTGTATATATATATATATATGTATGCATACAATACATATATATGTGTATATATATACATGCATATGCATGCATTGGATGTCCTAAGAAACTACCATATAATCCAAATCACAAAGAATTACACCTATATTATTATGCTTAGAGAAATAAATCAAGCAGAGAAAGACAACTATCATATGATCTCTCTGATATGAGGAAGTGAAGAGGCAATGTGGGGGCTTAAGTGGGTAGGAAAAGAATAAACGAAACAAGATGGGCTCAGGAGGGAGACAAACCCTAAGAGACTCTTAATGTCACAAAACAAACTGAGGGTGGCCGGGGGTAGGGGGGTAGGGAGAGGGTGGTTGGGTTATGGACATTAGGGAGGGTATGTGCTATGGTGAGTGCTGTGAAGTGTGTAAACCTGGTGATTCACAGACCTGTACCCCTGGGGCTAATAATACATTATATGTTTATTAAAAATTTTTAAAAATTATATAAAAAAAGAATTACACCTATATTTTCTTTTATAGTTTTATCCTTACATTTTGAGTTAATTTTTTATATGGTTTAAGGCAGGAGTTCAACTTCATTCATTCCATGTGAAAATGTAGCACCATTTGTTGAAGATCATTCTTTCCTTCCGGAGTTGTTTCAGCACCCTTGTTGAAAATCAACTGACCATAAATTTAAAAGTTTACTTCTGGACTGCCAATTCCATTTCATTGGTCTAATACGTCTATCCGTATCCCTGCATCGTAGCCTTGATTTTTGTAGCTCTCCAGAAAGTTTTTAGATCGAGATGCATGAGTGGTTGAACTTGGTTCTTTTTAAAGATTATTTTGGCTTTTTTAGGTCCCTTGATTTCCATATAAATTTTAGGATCAGCTTGTTAATTTCTTTTATAAAAGGCAGCTAGGATTTTAATAGAGATTGTACTGAATCTCTTTTTTTTTTTTAAGATTTTATTTATTTATTTGACAGAGAGAAATCACAAGTAGATGGAGAAGCAGGCAGAGAGAGAGAGGGAAGCAGGCTCCCTGCTGAGCAGAGAGCCCGATGCAGGACTCGATCCCAGGACTCTGAGATCATGACCTGAGCCGAAGGCAGCGGCTTAACCCACTGAGCCACCCAGGCGCCCTGTACTGAATCTCTTAATCAGTTAGAGGAGTACTGCCATCTTAACAATATTAAATCTCCTGACCCGTGAAGGTGGGACATTTTCCATTCACTTAGGTCTTTAATTTCTTTCTATGATGTTTTGTAGTTTCCAGTGTACAAGTCTTCTACTTCTTTTGTTTGTGTAAAAATTAGATAAAAGACTGATAGAATTTATTTTTTAAGTTAGCACATGAGAAATTGTTCTCCTCTTTGTAAGACAGAATGAGTGAGGCCAGAGAAAAGGACAGATGTACAGTGAGACTGAGGGAAAGGCTAAGCCTTTGCAGTGAGTTCACTGTTCAGCCCTTTAGTGTCTGGCAATGTCAAAGCAAATGAGAATATTTGGGCACCACAAAGGCAGAGTATAAACTTTAGGCTAAAAGGATCCAGCTCTGGCAGTGAGAGGGAGGCCTCTGACACACTTCCCATTATATCTCATGGTTCTCCCTTGGCCTCCAAATAGGAGTCTGGTCCTGTCAGTAGTAACCTCCCAGAGGAACTTTAATATTTCCATGAACTTTTCTATTCTGTAATCACCCGAACACAGAGTCAGGAATCATTTGGGATGGGAATGCTTCCCCTAGTTCTTCTTGACCTACCATGCTGCAAAAGACCACTGATGCCAAACATCCTCATTCAATCAGCAAATAGCACTTCAGGAGTGGCCTGCCTTTCATCCCCTATGGCAAAGGGGGGGAAGACAGGAGCAGCTGGGGAAAAAACAGCAACAGGGACTCTCTTGAGTCTAAAACTGAGTTGTAGAAAAAATCCTGAGAAATCCCACTGGAAAGAGTGGGAAAGAATCCACATGAAAGATTTTATTGCTTGTGACAAACTCCTGCTGCTCCCATAAATTTTTCTACAAACTACACTAACATTATAAATGCAACACACACACACACACACACACACACACCATCTAACATATTGATGGGGTTGCATTTATAGTGTGCTCCCCAGAAGAAAATATTCACTTCAGTTTAAATATCTTAAATGCAAATGAAAATACAATTTCAAATATCAAATTTTCAAAGACTTTCCCATTCTGAAGTAGACTCGGTCCCTCCCTATCTCATTTAGGATAATTCTACTACCAAAAACTAAAGCAGATATTTATATTGATTTAATTTAATTTTTAAAAGATTTTATTTATTTATTTGACAGAGAGAAAGCACAAGTAGTCAGAGTGGCAGGCAGAGAGAGAGAGGAAGAAGCAGGCTCCCTGCTGAGCAAGAAGCAGGATGCTGGGCTCCATCCGATCCCAGAATCATGACCTGAGCCAAAGGCAGATGTTTAACTGAATGAGCCACCCAGGTGCCCCTAATTTAATTTAATTTAATTTACAGAAGTGCCACTCCTTTATTCACCAGAATATTTTTGCTACCACTCTTTTAGAGTGGTGCTTCATAAAAAGCTCAAGATATTTGACCCTTATTATATGAATTGTTTTGCCAGCATTCCTGGGAGTACGTAAGAAAGAAGGCAGAATAAAAAAGAAAGAAAGAAAGAAAGAAAGAAAGAAAGAAAGAAAGAAAGAAAGAAAGAAGATGAGGTAAGAAGCAGTTTAATCCTCCTCATTACACAGATGAGGAAACTGAGACATGGGAAGGAATGGGATTTCACTCATTCATCAATGTCTTCATTCATCAATCATTTACTGAGAGCCATTGTGTATTAGGCCCTACTTTTAGATGCTAGGGTTACAGAAACTGTCTTGGCTCCTCTTTTCATGGAGTTTCTAGTCTTATGGGAGAGCCAGATTTTTATTTTCAAAATGCAAACCTGATCA
This sequence comes from Mustela putorius furo, assembly GCF_011764305.1. Lineage (NCBI taxonomy): Eukaryota > Metazoa > Chordata > Mammalia > Carnivora > Mustelidae > Mustela > Mustela putorius. The sequence continues at coordinate 6,253,416 of NW_025421424.1, forward strand.
TGTCACATCTACAGATTCCAGAATAAAGACTAACTCTCTCACCATCTTCCCCCATATCCACTAACATTAGACTCATCTCATTTCTGCCCCAACACCCACCAAAGGTCCAACTCTTTCACCCACAAAGTCTGTATGTTTTTGGTTTTTTGCGACAATGTATTTATTTAATTTCTGTTTTAGTTTTATCAAGTTTTAAGGGCATATAGTTTATAAAGTTGGTATTTCTTATAAAGTCCTGTAATAAGGAATCATGTCCCTCTTTTTTTTTTTTTTTTCTTTCTGACTCAGACTCACTCCCTTTAGGTCCTCAGTTGATTCTTTTAATATTTACATCCTCCTCCGTCGATAACATTCTGGCATTGCCCTGTGCCGGTGTTTGGTTCAAGCAAACCAGACTCTATCTGTTGGCTTCACAGAGGAGTGGAGTATGAGGCTTTGGTTTTATTTCCCCCGCATCACCACATTCTGTTCCCATCACTACTGACTGTCCTAACTTCTTATTCTAAATCCAGATTTTATAATCAAAAGCAGACTTTATGTGCTACAAATTATAGCATAAATTTATATTTATTGTTGCTGGTTCAGAAACAGCTGAATAAAAGGCTCAGCTCTTGAGAAAAAAAGATAAAAGACATTGACTGGTTTAATTTTTTTTTTAAAGATTTTATTTATTTATTTGACAGAGATCACAAGTAGGCAGAGAGGCAGGCAGAGAGAGAGAGAGAGGGAAGCAGGCTTCCTGCAGAGCAGAGAGCCCGATGCGGGGCTCGATCCCAGAACCCTGAGATCATGACCCGAGCCGAAGGCAGCAGCCCAACCCACTGAGCCACCCAGGCGCCCCGGGTTTAATTTTTTTGACGAGAAAGACTCTCAAGGGTAACTTCTTCTCTTTTAACTGCAGAGATACTGATGTCTAGGTTGAAGGTCACATGGCAAGTGGGTGACAGACGGGCCCTGGCAAGTAATTCTCCTTATCCCGTTTCCAGTTTCCAGTTCTCGTCAGCATGTGGCATGCTGTGAACAAGCTTTCAAGAAACATGAATTGAGGACTGATCACTGAATGTGGTGACACTGAAGCTATTTGCCTTCAGGTAACGAAGGAATAGATCTGAGTAGAAGTACAAGAGCTGGGGTTTGAAACCACGCTGTTCCCGAGCTCAACACTTTCCTTCTTTAATCAACATCACACTGCTTCTGTGATTCTCAGACCAGGATCATCCCCAGTTCTTGGAACCTGAAACTATGCAGCCTCCTGTCAGCCTCAAAGGCCTGTGTAAGTAAGTAAATAAAAATGCAAACTGTGCCCTAGAAGAATGCCTGGCATGTGGTAAGCGCCTAGTAAATGTTAGCTGCCTTGTAAACCTGCCTTCCCCCCACCTCCCCTCTCCTCTCTGTGTTCCTCTGCCTCTACTCCCTGTACCTCCCTCGTCCTCACTGACCAACTACCTTTTTTCTCTTGATCCTGACAAATACCCTTCCTTTCCTCTGATTTTCCTCATGAAGGGTTTCTGCCAGTTGGATTTCTTACCATTGTCCACATGTAGTTACAATTTTTATGCCCTTGGCCTTTTTTCTCCATTTTTTAAACCTGCCTTCCATTTGTAAATTGGCAACAAATGACCCCAGAATCGTCTCACTTGGGTCCCACTGCCCTCGGGTGTTCCTCCTCTTGCCTCTTCACGTCAATTTCTTAATCACCAAAACCAGTCCCTTCCAAGAAGTCCTTCCTGAGCTAGGCAAACCAGCTTCACATCCGCAGGGAGAAAGAATCCAAGTGCCATGACCCCCAGGTACTCCCATTCGGCAACTACCTTCTCACGCTTCAGAGACTTCACTGGTTTCCTTATCTGTAAAGTAAGGACACTGTACTGAGCCCCCCAATTCTTGGATTTCATACATACTTTTGTTTCATTCCAAATATTAGATCCTGCTCTGAGATGGGGCTCTGCATACTCCAAGAACAGCCAATGACTGCTGAACCTGCTTTGGCTCTTTTCTTTGGTTTTAGTCTTCCTTGGAAAAAAAATAAAATTAGTTAGCTTCAGAAACTGTTGGTGGAAGACCCTGTGTATATTACACTATGCAAAAAATGAGAGCAAATTAAGACCATCTTTCCCTCATCATTCTGGGAATACTCACTTTTGGGAAGAGAGGTAACTAAATACCTATACATTTTTAAATCCACTCTCTGTAATGAAACAGAAAAACAAACCTCTTGGCAAGAAATGGATCTTTAAGGGTGACTTCTCTTCCTTTCTTTTGCCCTTCTCTAGATTAAGTGATAGCTCCTCTGTATTTGAAATTCTGCTCTATCTGGTCTCTTCAAACACCACTGCCCTCAAAATTTCCATGTTATTATTTTAAATACCCCTTGCCCAATAATGAGCCAAAAAAAAAAAAAAAAAAAAAAGGAATAAAGGGTTGAAAGGGAAGAAAAGGAAATGAAAAATTAGATTAACATCCGATATACCTTAGGCCTTTCTCTGGTCACTTAATACATGCTGTTCAATTGAATACTAACAATGCTGCTAGGTAATCACAGTTACCAAGCTTTCAGAGTGGAGGAGATGGAGGCTCAGGGAGGCTAAATCATTCACTGTCATTGTCTCTTCTTGTGCAGTTGCTTTGGGCCAGTTAAGCTATAATCAAGTTCTGCTTGACTCCAAAGACTGGGCTATTTTACTTTATTTTATATTTATATTTTGCTTTGCTTTACTGATTATCCATGGCTGCTAAACAAAGTACCACCAAGATCCAGTTACTTAAAGCAACACTGATTATCTCACAAGCTCTGAGTCAAGAACCTGGGTGGGTTCAGCTGGGTGCTTCTGACCCACGGTCTCTTGGGGCAATCAAGGCTCTGGCAGGGGGCCGCCAGCATCTCCAGGCTCACTCGTGTGGCAGTAGAGAGGCCAACATGGCAAGAAATTTATACACCAGATGGCAGCTGGCTTCCCCAGGAGAGTCACTGACAGAGAGGGAGAACACTCAAGATGGCAGCCACAGTCTTTCTATAAACTACTCTTGCAAGTGACACGCTAACACTTCTACTGTACTCCGTTCTGTAGAAGTGAGTCAGTAGGCCCAACCTACTCAAGGGGAGGGGGTTACACAAGGACATGAGCACCAGGAGGTGGGGTCTTTGGGAGTCTTGTGCAAATGATCTCCCTGAGCTCATCTTTAGGTCGGAAAATATTCTTTGCTCTACAAAAACTAGTTATATTTAAACAAGTCCTTAGATAAAACCAGCATTTTACCTGTGTTAAGCATCTCTCATGAACTTTTTTTCACTACAAATTTTTAGGAACAAATTCCAAGTATATATATTATATATAATATATATGGCTACTCTGAAAATAATGTTCAAATGCTGTCTTCCAACTGGTTGGCAATGCATAAAATATAATAATAAGATCAAATCACAAATATGAGCAGCATCTGGCAAAATGCTCATCGCATTTATACAAGTCCTATTTGCAAAGATTTCTATAATGTTAAATTTGGATAAGACCCAAAAGAAACATCTTAGTGGTCACCTGACCCATGTCAATATGCACATCTGTCCCCTCCTAAGTGGCATCCTATTAATGTCTGGAATTAGCCAAGAACATCTACTGACTATACACTAGAAACAGTTGTTCATTCTGGAGAACACATAGTAAGTAAAGCTTTTTATACCTCCAAAGTATTAGAATTCAATGGACGAGGCTGAAAAATCTGAACCTTGTAAGGCCTCATGGGGAAAAGCAGTACAGATCAATAGCAGGCTACTTAAATAAGGCCTTGGGATCCCAGAGACCTGGCTTCAAAGGTTTGTTCTTCTGGGCGAGGGATCCTTGGTCAAGTGCTCTTGTCTAAAAACAGATTTAACAATTCCAGATGGCCAAAAGGGTAGCTGTGAGAAAAGCCAGCATAGCCAAGTGGCTATCCAAGGTACATGGATTGAGAAGCCAGACTGCTTATTCAATTTGAAGTTCTGCCACTTACTGTGGGAAAGCCCTTAACTTCTCTGTTTTAGCTTCCCCATCTAGAAAATGGACATAATGATAGAAGCTACCCCACTGGGCTATGGGATTGAGTTAATATGTCCAAAGAACTTTGCAACAGTACTTGGCATTTGGTAAGTATGAAATCAATAAGGATAAATGAAATTATTTGTGTAAAGCCTTTAGCACTGTACCTGGCATAAAGTAAATATATTCTATATATTTCTATATATACTATATATATTTATATATATAATAGATATATTTCTATATATACTATATATTCATAAAGTAAATAAATTATTCTCAATTTTTAAAACTTTAATTTCTTCATCTTTAAAATGGGAATATTAATGCTGGTATTACAGAGTTCTTATAAAGACAAAATAAACTATATTAAGTACCTAATTGTTTGTAGTCCAAATAAGAACTTACTAAATGGTAACTTGGGTTCAATTTGGGTTATTATTATAATAACTTGGGTTAGTATTATTATAATAACTTGGGTTAGTATTATTATTATAATAACTTGGGTTAGTATAAGCAATTATATAGCTACCAATATATAAGAGTTAGAAATGCCAAATAACCCAGCGCAAAACCTTTCTTTAGCCGGGAAGTGTCTCAGCTCTAAAGTAGTGCCATGTTCTGGGATTACTACAAGATGTTCCTTTTTAGCCTGGGTAGAGCTTTCTGGAGTTCCTTTGGGGCTATATGTGTCCAGGGAATTCTGAGTCTGAGAATGGTTTCTTCTTGGTATTTTAATTGGCATAATAAGTTTTTTTTTTTAATCTATTTCTCTTTTGTGTTTTTAATAATATCCCTTTGTGGCTGTAGGCTGAGCATAGAAAGAATGTCTTAGAGTTAATAAAGACACATGACCCTAGACACACAGAGAGCCTATAGCTCTGGGAATATCTGGTTCCAAACTGAGCTGGCTGTCAACCTGGTAAGCAGTTTCTGGAGGACCTTGCTCGTGGTGGGACAAGTAGGGGAGGCCCAGGGGCACCCAAAAGACCTGCTGAAATTCTCTTGTTCTGCTTTCTTAAGGACTGCCACTGTGCCTTACCTTCTCTTGTGAGAGTCCCACTCAAGAACACTTAGTATCTTGGACCTCTCTTTCAAGGCTGGAAGGGGTATTTCTTAGGTAGCACCAGCTTGGGTAGAAAAGCATGCATTTCTGTAAAACATACCCCTGTCTGTGGCCCCACTAATGATAACCACAAACCAAGGAGAAAGAAAAGCATTTTTAAAGCTAGTTCTGGGAAGCAGATTGCCCCCTGACCTCCTCCCCAGAGCCAGCACTCCGACTATCAGACTGAAGGTAAACATACCACAAAACAAGACAGTGGGGAGACACCACTTCATGACTAATTGGCTTTAAGAACACAGAGTAAAGAAAAATATATAAACAACTCTTTGAGCTTTGAAAATAAATACTACTAAGGACCACAGATTGCTCATACAATTTCGTTTTTATTAGAAATACCAACCTCATATCCCTGTCCCACCCTAATGCTGAGTTGGGTAGAGATGTAGCATTTCTAATGATCATCTTCCACTATATGTGAAATTGTACTTGTTTTTGTTTTTGTTTTGTGTTTACCTGAAGGCTGCAGAGAAGTCTTGTCAGAGCTCACTTGGCAATATTTTGTGTGTCCTAAATCAAGTAAACTTCATAAAAGTCCTAACTTTCATCACCTTTCAAGTGGAATTAGTGTGGCTTTAAACTCATTAGTGAGAGAATTTCAGTAGTAAAGGATAAGTTCCTGGTATCTGTTATCAACTCCCTGTTGAGGGATTAGTCCTGTGTTTTCATGTGGGATATAAACATATCCGGATAATTCTCCTGAGCTTCACTTGTTGAAATTTGACATGGGTCCTATCACTTAATTATGGCTTAGCTCCCAGAAGGTTTTGCTGGCACCTCTTTGACGGCTTCCTGCCCCTCCTTCCCAAACACACACACTCGATCGTGGTCCCAATTCTCCCTTTAGCTAAGAAAGCAAAGCTAATAACAACACACAGACTGGAGACCCTTCCGTCTTATAAGACTACCGCAACTTTGTGGCTTGGGGCTCTTAGCTACAGTGAGGTTCTGCAGATCAGATTTGGGGTATTTCTGTCCTGGCTGGGTAGGGCTTCCAGCTGCCTACCCCACCCCACCTCCTGGCCACTGCCCACACCCAACATTTTAACTTTCCTCACTATCAGCTGGTCTTTTCTGGTCTCAGGGGCATCTTTTCTAAGAAGCATTTGCTGCCTCCAATGTTGCCAGACAAAAGGTGCTGCCCTCTTACTTAAGAACCCCAAGGTTGACTATAGACAGAGCAGACTAGGATGAGTAGAAAAGACCTGAGTGTGTGTGTGTGTGTGTGTGTGTTCTACTACCATTGAGTGTTCTTTGCTCTCTGTGAGGTAACCATCTGGATTATATGCAGTGGGGTTTTGGTAAATGTGTAAAAACTTGCCCTTCAGGGGGGAAAAAGACACTTATTTGGAGCATTTGCCAATTTCCTTGGTATAAATACTCCCAGCATGGTTGACTTCAAGATACTAAAGTGAAATCACTGAATAAGGACTTGAGAAGAAATGTATGTCATCAGCTCTGCCAGCAGTGTGAGTCTGGTCCAGCATAGGGGGCTAGAGAAGACCAGGGAACATTTATAGAGCAAGCAGTTCTGGAGCTTGAATCTAGAAAGACTAGTAGGTATTTTCTGAGTAGATACAGACGTGAGGGAAGAGAGGCAAGTACTTTTGGCAAAGGGTGAAAAACTTTGACTGCATTTTAAGTGTATACGCATACTTGCTTGTGTGGCGTGTGTAGAGTATGGGAGATGGACTGGGGGGAACACTCCCTCAGACATGCCATACCTGACTCTAGGAATGAGCCTTAATCATCTACACTATTCCCAGGATTAAATATATCATCTATAGTCTCCTTTTAAGAAACTGAGTTCTAACCCAGGAAAACTATCCTCTCCAACTGGGCTCCTTTCAGAAAAGGGTTGTTTCAAATAATCCTTTAGTTACAATAGCCAGTGTCATAGTTCAAGAGTGATTATTCTAGGAGCCAACATCAATACCATAGTATTACAGAGAACGGCCACACAGCAGAGCACAGCCAAGCCAAGGAAAAGGGAACTTCAGACTGAGGCCGGCAAAGGTCATGCTGTGATTTGGTCTGCAGAGGAAGTGGACAGAGTTTAAAGGGAAGAGTGATGCACTGTTTGCGTCAAAATACATGCTCTGTGTAACAAGAACTATTTCAGAATAGTCTAATTACCAACTGTCCCCATCACATTAGCTTGCCTGCCAAGGGCTGCATTTCCTTTGTTGCATCCAAGGGCAATTCAAAGTATTGCTCAAGGCATGAAGTCTGGTATTTTTTTTTTTTTAAGATTTTATTTATTTGACAGAGAGAGAGAGGGAGAGAGAGAGAGATCACAAGTAGGCAGAGAGATCGGCAGAAAGAGAGGGGGAAGTAGGCTCCCCGCCAAGCAGAGAGCCCGATGCTGGACTTGATCCCAGAACCCTGAGATCATGACCTGAGCTGAAGGCAGAGGCTTAACCCACTGAGCCACCCAGGCGCCCTGAAGTCTGGTATTCTAAAGCCAAGTACTGGTGGATCTCATTCCTCTCAAGGAAATCAACAAATATTTATGGAGTGGCATCTCAGCCCATGAGAGCAGATGGTCCCTAGTCCTTAGCATAGCACCTCGAGGCACTGAATGCCCTCCTCTCCCCTACTCTCACTGGCTTCTTCAGGAAGGGAAAAAGGATGTCTCTAGAGCTTTCCTATCAGTTCATTCTGCTCCTACTTCTTGACCTACAGGTTAGGCTCCAGAGTTTGGGGATTCTCAGACATGGCTTCTCTAGCTTCTTTGTCTTTCATAAGGATTTTATATTCTGGTTTCTGTAACTCATTTAACTATTGTTTGTATAATTTTACTATATTTAAACATATAATTTAATATAGCAGGATACAAAATACTATAAATAAACTATAACTAAGTTAACTGTATTTTGTAACATGAACACGTTCTAGAGGCCTTTGGTAATGAGTTTTTTTTTTTTTTTTTTTAAATGAACCAGAAAAAGTAACCACAATTCAAGAGCACAAAATGAGTTTGTCCATTAAGGTCTCCTTTTAAGAAAATGAGTTTGCCTCTTTTTTTTTTTTTTTCAACTATGGGAAAAATGTTTATTTTCTTGCACAGGAAACTAACAGTCCAATTACAGTGAATAGTAAAAATAGTTTCCTAGTGGGAATATGTTAAGGATATTGAAATAAAAACCCATTAAGAATATTGAAATAGCTGGATTATTTGGGGTTTGTTTGTTTGTTTGTTTGGTGTTGAACTGTTTCACTTCTTTACATATTTTGGATATTAACCCCTTATCAGATATATCATTTGCAAATACCTTCTCCCATTCATTAGGTTGTCTTTCTATTTTGTTAATAGTTTCCTTCACTGTGCAACCCCTTTTTATTTTGGTGTAGTCCCAATCATTTATTTTTGCCTTTGTTTCCTTGAAAGAAGAGACATACCCTGAAAAATAGCTGACGTCAAAGCAATTACAAATGACTGATTACAAAGACATTGTTTTCTTCTAGAAATTATGGAAAGTAGTAGGAGTTTCCTTTAAAAAATTAAAAATAGAATTATCATATGATCCAATAATTCCGCTATTGTGTATTTACCTGAAAAGAATGTGGACACCAATTTGAAAAAATACAGGCACTCTTATGTTTATAGCAGCATGATTTACAATAGCCAAGATATGGAAGCAAACCAAGTGACTTTCCATCAGTGAATGGATAAAGAAGATGTGGCAAATACATACACATGTACACACTGGAATATTAGTCACAAAAAGGCATGAAATCTTGCCATTTGCCGCAACATGGATGGAGCTAAAGAATATTATGCCAAGTGAAATAAGTCAATCAGAGAAAGATAAATACCATATGATTTCACTGATATGTGGAATTTAAAAACAAGTGAATAAATTAAAAAAAGACAAATAAAAAACCAAAGTCTTAAATACAGAGAACAAACAGATGGTTATCAGAGGGGAGAGGGGAGAGGGATGGGTGAAATAGGTGATGGTGATTAAAGAGTATAATTATTTGGATGCCTGGGTGGCTCAGTCAGTTAAGTGTCTGCCTTTGGCTCAGGTCATGATCCCAGGGACCTGGGATTGAGTCCCACTGGGCTCTGTGCTTCTCCCTCTGCCTGCTACTCCCCTGCTAGTATGCTCTCTCTCTCTGTCAAATAAATAAATACAATCTGTTTTAAAAAAAATAAGGAGTACAGTTATCACGATGAGCCTGCATAATGTATAGAATTTTTGAATCACTATATTTTATACCTGAAACTCATATAATACTGTATGTTAATAATACTTCAATTAAAAAAAAAGAATATTGACCTAAAACCCCACCCATAATACCAAATATCAGCAAAAAGTATATGGATAATTAAGACAGAAAGTTCTAATAAAAGGCAGAAATAAGAATTTGGAAGTGGTTTATTGCCTAAGTCATTATTTTGCTGCCTGGTCCGAGTGGCCAGCATGCTTCTTCCTGTGTTGTTCAAATAAACATGAGATTAAGGGTTTATACTAGGATAAACATGAGATTAAGTTTTGTAACACCCTGCTGCTGTCAACAGACAAATTTTTAAGTGCTTTCCCTTCAGTTACTAAATAGCTGCTCAGAAAAGACCTGAGGGCCAAGAATGGCCATTAGGACAGAACACTTCCCTAGCACCGTGACGCATATGTGGTTGTAAAGAAAAATAAATACAACAAATTATGTTAGGTAAATAAAATTTTAAATTCTATAGAATTGCTTCAAAAGGAGTTTCTGAATGAGAGGGAGGCCACCACTGCTTAGAACTGCAGACTGAGGGCTGGACACTTTATAAGGTGATCCTTACCATCTTGTTTTCATCACATTCAGCCAAGTCCCATCACACAAGAGAATGAAGATGAGGAATGAAGTCACTCTCTAGATCTCTGAGCTTTGGAGCTAAGCCTCCTCTCATCCCAGGGGTGGCCCAGGGCTCATCTCTCTTCAGCTCAATTGTCCAGAGGGTACAATGGAGCCAAATCTTAAGGGAGCTGTCCTTGGGGAGGGTGACCTCAGAGAGAGGTGACCATATGGTGCAGCAGGATAAGCAGAATCGTCATAGGCTAGCCTCGTACCAACTGAGTGGGCTGGTGGGCTATTCAATGCCTCTGAACCTGTTTCCTCATCCACAGAATAGAGCTAATGATAATTACAAGATTGTTCAAATGACTAAATAAAATGGGAATACAAAGTGCCTGGCACAGAGTGGAATCCAGTCAATGGTGGCTCTTGTCCTACTTTGAAGCTACTGCCAATCTGGCCCAGAATGGAGTTTCTTCTTCTCTGCTGCCAACAATATATTCAAGAGGAGAAGAGTGGCTGGCATTGCCTCAGCTAGCATCACCAGATCATTCAACTACAAATGAGGGTGAGGGAGAGGCTGACAGAGAGGCATATCCCATGAATGGGGGCCGAAGCAACTTCTAGATGCCCAGGAGGAGGTGACTATTATGAGGCTGAAGTCTCATGGTAAGGAAGGAATAGCTTGCAGTGGACATGAGCTTAGCTCCATAGTGAAGAACCAGATCCCATGCTCTGAGAGGACAGGCAGCCCCACTTCTACTAACAAGAGGCAAAAACATCCTGTAATGTTTTACCATTTGGCTGGGATGCAGAATGCTTAAGCTATTCAAAACCACCTATACTACACACAGTGTACATCACTGTTTGTCTGTCTGCCTACTTGTGTTTGTTTTCAGTGTCTTAGCAGATTGGCTCTGGGTTCGTGTTGGGTGTTGTGTTTGGCAAGAGGAGACGTTTAAATATCCTTGCCTGACTGGAACTATCTCAGTGCTAATGAGTTCAGTTATTTTGAATAGAATCAAGTATTGTTCCAGGTTTCTTCATAATCATAGCATGGAACAGTTCGACTTTAAACTTGAATTATCTATCTTAGGAAATAGTCACTGAAATAACCACATCTGGAGTATTCCCCACAGGTTCCTGGAGCTCTGGCCAACTCTTGGGCAAACCATGGACATCAAAACACACTTGATGACATCTGAGCTGTAATCCGGGAAGCTGAAATTGATAAAGCATCCTTATCCCTACCCTTAACCTTCTTCTGTATGTGTCTGTAATCCAGTAAGTTAAGTGGGTAAGACTAGGGAAGATTCAACTGTTATCTTATTCAAAGTTTCTGTGATTTATCTTTGGTCCACAAAGAATGTGTTCACCCACCCAAATGAAGTAAGGCTGAATTTATTCATTCATTCAAAGATATTTTATTGTATCCATTTGTACCAGACACTTTATAAGCACTGGGAATATAAGTGTGAGTGGCCTAGTCTCTGCCTGAAGCCTCACGGACTAGTAGAAGAGGTGGTGTTCAGGACATGTGGAACTTCCAAATGAGGGGAGTGGTCAATTCCATAGGGACTGGAAATCAAGAAAGACTTCATGGAAAAAGTGACCTTTGTTCAGGATCAAGACTTTACAACAAGAAGTATTTCCTGATTTCTAATCCCCATAGAACTGACCACTCCCCTCATGAACTCAGGATTATCCTAGCCGCCAATGATAATCAATCACTGTGACAACATTTCTGGCTTGAATTATCCACATAGCCTAGTGACCCTAAATTCACTAGATAATAGGACAGTCACTGGTTTTATAACATGTGTTCATCTTTTAAGTCAGCAAAAGAAAGTCTGCTTTGAAATTTGACAACTTCCACAGTTTTAGCCAACTCTATAAAAGACCCATGTGACCAAGCCCCATAAACAGAAGCGTTTGGGGAGATGAAATATCTGAAATCATGATCTTCATTTATAGCCCGTGTCTCCACAATAGTGAAAGTTAAAAAGTTGACTTAAAAAAAAAAAATGAGCTTAAGATGAGCTGCCTGATAACAAAGGCAAGGAGGGAATGCAAGAATCGGAGTATCGAGCCATTGACAATTCATATGATTTCAAAGGCACTTTATGTTCATTCCTAAATGTTTCTCATACCTCTACCTTCTAGTGATGATACCTAAACTTCCACTGATAGTACTCCCATTTCTTTATCATAAGGTTTGATCCTGTTTAAAGTGTAACTATCCCCATAGATGTCTTTTACACCTTGGTATGAATAAATTTATCAGATTCTCTCTTGAGACTGGTGGCACCATGGGTGAAAACAGGAGAACAGTTCTGCTAAAGTAGAAAGAGGGGAGGAAGAGTGAATAAGATAAAGTCTGGGGGGTACCCCAAGTTGTCTTTGTGTTGTTTTTGTTTTGCTTTGTTTTGTTTCTTAACTTAGAGTTTGCTAAAGGTCAGCCCTAGTCACAGTCTAGGAAAAGAAACAAAAATTCACCGGTGAGAATGGTACCCAATACCTGAGATTCTGAAGAGTTATAAGGTGGATGAATTTGATGGTTTTGATAATCAAGACTAAGACACCCTGCCCTTCTTCTCCGGCCTCAGCTTTAGTCATATGAAGAGTTTTTGGTTCACAACCAATCAGATTGCAGCAGGTATCCCGTGGTGTGACAGGATGTCACCTCCCCATCATGGCCTTTGGAGAACACAGCTATAGTCACAACTCCTCAACAAGGACATTCAGAGTTACTTCTCACCATCTTCTTATTTTCAGTTTTATTGTAACATGAAAGTCTCCATTCTTAGATCTGACTGTGGTGGAAAGCAACCCATTTCTCATCCCCACCCCATGGACCAGTGCAGACCTGCTGGGGATGGGATGAGTCAGTGTCTCAAAGCCCTAGTATAGTCACCAAAGGAACAGTCTATTCCTACCTGGGCAGAACATTTGCACAGATTCACTCAAAAGAATGAACTGAACGCTCTCTGGGTAGCATACTGGGCCTGCCCTGTCACAGATATCAGACATAACTCTGGTTTTGTTATGCTTATAATGGTATTGGAAAAACAAGTCATGGAGGTAGTGGAAAACTAACTCCCCAAAGAGAACTATAACAGGTCAGGGAAAGGAAGATCCCCATAGCTGGAGTGGTTAAGTTCCACAAGGGCAGGGACTGTGGCCAGCTGTTCATTGTTGCATCCCCAGGGTCTACCACCTAGTGGGTACTCAGTAAATATTTGTTGAATGAATGAGTGGATGGATGGGTGGGTAAATGATGGATAGATGACTGTCATGAAATAGATAGATTCGAAGGCTGGCTAGGCTTTTGGTACAGAGGAGAAAGGGAGAAAGAATATCAGAAAAAGTTCCCCTCAAGATCCCCAGACATCAGCACCATTGGGTTGCCACCAAGGTAGGACAAGCATTCAGTATCCTTGGCCAGCCCTGAGCCCTGAGCAATGCCACAACCCCAACCTATATCACCATCAGTGGACAGTAAGAACAGTGTCAGGTGGGAACCCAAAAAGAGAAAATAGGAGATAGAAGGATAGAAAGGAAGCTTGTTCTAAACACAACCCCAAAGCCACTGGAAGTACCTCTTCCAACAGCCATTCATCCACCTGTGAGGCAGGCTCACAGAGATTACAGATCACCATAACTGCCTTGTGTCCATGGTAACACTAAAGGAACCAGAGCCAATCAGAAGTGGGACACAAATGTCTTTGGAGAGACCAGGATTCGGGAGGTGATAACTTTCCCACCCCTTTCTGCTGGGCCCTACCAGGTTTGTCTTCCAATCTGAACCCTGAGCTTTCCCAACCTGATATACTTGATCCATATCCAGAGGCTCTTACTACCAAACTACTTAAATGCATCTAAGCACCAACAATAGTACCGAGCCCACAGTAAGACCCATTCTGCTATCTGCTGTTATGACTTACAGAGGCAGCTGGAGGTATTCAAGCTGAAGGCAGCGACTGTCTTCCTTTGTCTTCCCAGGATCTCACCCAGTGCCTGACATGTAGCAGGAACTCAGCAAATGTTTGCTGAATGAAGGAATAAGGCAGCTCTGGTTCCATAGCACAGATCAGCCTTATGCTAGTCTTCCCCTTGCAGAACAAGAAAATACAGTGAAGATAAAATTAGCAGGAAGGACATTAAAAAAAAAAAAAAAAGAGCAAGGATTGAATGAATGAATGCCTTCTACCCATCAGGATGGCCTGAGCTAAGACCTGTTTTTGCTCTCTGCCAACTGTTCCCATCCCTTACACTTACTATTCTCTCCTCTCAGTCCCCCTAGTTCAAGGGCCTGAACCACTCCCTCTCCCTTCTACTTATTGCTCCCCTGCCTCCAGCCATCAGTGCTTTCCCTTTGGAATGTATACTGCTGTGTCCCATGATATGATACTTCGTTTAACACTGACCTTTACTTTTATAAATTCAACTATGTGTTCTCAGCCCTGCTTATGGCTTTAGAATTTAATGACATACATTTTTTGTACAACTTGACTCCTAATATGTGCCATTTATTTCATTTGGCACAAAGAAACACTTGCTTGTTCCAACAGTAAGGGGAAATTGTTAGATTTGTTTAAAGAGAGTAGACTCTTCTGGACTTTATGAACAATTTAAGGGATTTTTCAAGGATACTTTTTGCCTATAAAAAAATTTTACCTTACACTCCATTTTATTACATTTTTAGAAATTTCACCTTATAGTTCAGTATGTATCTCCAAAAGACAAGGATTCCTTTTCAGTCATAATTGCAATGCTATCATCACACAGGGAAAGGCAAAAATTCCTTAATATTATCAAATATCTTTGACTGTCCTATAAGTTTTGTTTTTATTTTTATATATTTTTGAAAAGTGTGAGGTTTCATTTGCAATCTGAATAAAGTCCAAACCTTGTGACTGGCAAAGGTATCTCTTAAATTTCCTTTAATCTATAGGTTGTATTTCTATTTTTTTTTTTGTATTCTTTTTTGTATTGTATTTCTTTTTTTTTTTTTTTTAATTGAGCTTTTGTGTTGTTCTTGTAGAAACCACATTATTTAGCTTGTCATCTCCGGGATTTTGCTGACTGCGCCTTCATGATGTTCTTTAACATGGTTTATTGTCCCCTGTATATCCTTTGAATTGTTCGTTAGATCTAGAGGCTTAATGAGATTCAGATTTGATGTTTTTTTTCTTCTCAAAACTGTCTCAGAAGAAGTATTGTATATTTCCATCAAGAGGGACAAAATGCCTGCGTGTCTCCTTTTTATGATGTTAGTAGCCACTCGTGGTGTTGCTTAGACCCATTATTTCATTAGGTTTTATGAACTAGTGAAATTCAAGTCCTAGAGGTAATACCTAAAGAAGGCAAACTTTCTCTGACCTATTTATTTGCTCTAAGCTATGGGGTTTTGTTTGTTTTTAAATCAAGAATAAATACTTGATTGCTTTAGTTCTCAATTTTTCAGTAGCTCTCTTATAATTTTCAGATGTGATAAAGAAAAAAATTAAAAATATTCCTCTGGGGGCGCCTGGGTGGCTCAGTGGGTTAAGCCGCTGCCTTCAGCTCGGGTCATGATCTCAGGGTCCTGGGATCGAGTCCCGCATCCGGCTCTCTGCTCAGCAGGGAGCCTGCTTCCCTCTCTCCCTCTCTCTGCCCGCCTCTCTGTCTACTGTGATCTCTCTCTGTCAAATAAATAAATAAAAATCTTTAAAAAAAATATATTCCTCTGAACCCATGGATTTCAACACATTCAATGCATTTCATTCTATTATTGTTGGTTTTTAGCCTTACTGACGTTCACACTCTTCCCTCTTTACCCAAAGACAGACTATGTAATTGCCTTCCAAGCCCTTCGGCATGACCCCCGTAGTTTCTGGTAGCAATTTTTAATTTCGGTATGACAAGATGTTTATACTCAGCTTATGTATCTCCTGCCCCCGACCTGGAATCAGCAATTTCTCCAAGAAGCCCTGCTTCCTTTTAGTTGAAAATAGGGTTTATAAGAAGTAATTTAGGCCCTAGGGGTGCTCAGTGTATTGTACTGCTTGTGCTGCTAGGTCTTTTTGGTGAGCTAGAACCATCACGGCTTTATAGAGAAATTTCCAGTTCAAATCCAGGACTACAGGGCTTTCACCTACCCTCATGGCTCTTATTTCTGTGTTTCCTTTCTCCCACACCAAAAATCTTGTTTCCAGTGACTCCACATTACACCAGTTAGAGTGACTCCACATTATTATTAATTTTCTTTATTCCACAATATACAGTCTTAAAATAACAATAATAATACTACCGTAATAGATTAGTGAAAATAGGTTAAGACATTTTTTAGGTTTTGTTGTTGTTGTTTGTCTTCGATTATATACCCTTGAGGACCTACAGTCAAATTACTGTGCTTTAAAGTCGCTTGCAATCAACTAGATGCGTCATTAGATTTATTTGCTTCGTTTTACTTCTGTTTTTAGAGATTGCCTCTGAAATCTTAATTTTGGCTTATAATTACAATCTTAAATTTGGCTTACAAATTATAATTTTGGCTTATAAAATTGGCTTATAATTATAAAATATTTACATGGTTTCAAAGTCAAGTTTATATGGGAAAATAAATTCAACAAAATCTATCTTCTCTCCCTCTTCCTTATTTCTTTCCTCCCAACAACCAAAACTTAAAAATTGTATGACTTCCCCCAATTTTAAAATATAAACATCTATGTATATGTATACATGTGTGCAGGTGTGTATGTATATCCTCCACCATTCCTGGAAAAAGTGGAACATTATACGCACTATCAGTATATCCTGGAGACCACATCGCTGGAGGATAATTCCTTTATACAGATGCACAGGACTCTATTTACAGACACAGCATAGTTTATTTAACCTGTCCCCTTGTGATGGATATTTAGATTGTTCCTGTCTTTTGCTATCCCTCATAGTGCTCCAATAAATTGCTTTGTGCATATATATTTTCATGTTTTACAGGTGTATCTTTGGAAAGATTCCTAGAAGTAAATTGTGCAGATAACGTGCAAATACATAAACAATTTTGCTCGATCTTGTCACATGCCCCTCCATAGGGTTCAACCTTTTGTATCTCCACCACCAAGTTTTGAGGATGCCTATTTCTCCACAGATGTGCAAAAGACTTTGTTCTCAAACTTGAAATTCTGCCAATCTGATAGATGAGAAGTGATATCCCAGTGTGGTTTCTTTTTCATTTTGCTTATCATGGGTAGGGTTAGGCATTTTTCATAACACGTAAGAGCTATTTCCACCTTTTTTGGTCAACAGTTTATATCTCTAGCCCATTTTTTCCCCATAGGTTTGTCTTTTTACTTCTCTATTTCTATAGATTTTTAAATAGATTATGAGTATTAGCCATTAGTCTGTGCTTTAAGTTACAAGTATTTTCCTAGTTTTATCTTGTCTTTCATTTTACTTATGATATATTTTTCCATTTAGACTTTTAAAAATTATGTAATCACATTTATCAATCTTTTCCCCTAACATATTTAAAGTTTCAATAGTTTCAGATTATAGAGAAGTTCAACTATTTTTTTTTCCCTTTGGTATTTCTATTTGTATGATCTGTTTGGAATTTATCCTGATGTACAGTGTTAGGGATGTATCTAATTTTATTTTTTTATATGATTCTCTGATTATCCTAATACTACTTTTTAAAAAGTTGATCATCTCTCTGCTGATTTGAGATGCTGCCTTTATCATATGTTAAACATCCATATGCTGTTGGATCTAATTTTGACATTTTTCTTGATCTCTTGGTTTGTCGATTCATTCCTTAGCACAAATCCATTTGAATTATAAAGCTATATAGTGTGTTTTAGTGTCCAGTATGGCAAGCACAACTCCATACTCTTCTTTCTCAGGCTTATCTTATCTATTCATGCTTATTTGTTCTTTTAACTGAACTTTATAACTACATTGGTTTGGCCTAGAAATAACCTAATGGCATTTTCTTGGGATTGCATTACATATATAAATTAACTTAGAACTGACATTTTTATAATTCTGAGCCTTTTTATCCAAGAATGAGATTTCTTCCATATCTCCCATTTCTTCAGATCTATTTCTGTATCACCCAGGAGAGTTTTACAGCTTTTCTCTTACAGGTTTTGGACATTTCTTCTTAATTTTATGTGTAAGTATTTCATTTTGTTATTTGATGTCACAAATGGGGTCTCCTCTTCCATTAAGGTTCTAATTGGTTTTTATTTACATATATAGGGAGACATTATTGATTTTATG
This sequence comes from Mustela putorius furo, assembly GCF_011764305.1. NCBI lineage: Eukaryota > Metazoa > Chordata > Mammalia > Carnivora > Mustelidae > Mustela > Mustela putorius. The sequence continues at coordinate 6,271,605 of NW_025421424.1, forward strand.
TAAATTTTATAATTTGCTACATTATGAAATTGTTATTTTAATAGCTTTTCTATTGATTCTTTTAGGTTTTCCAGGTACATAATCTAATTATTATGTCTTTTGTTGCTTTCTCTTATTTAATTACATTGATTAATATCTCCAGTGCAATATTAGCCAGGAACTAAAAACCTAACACTAATTTAGGGAATGACTACACTAAATCATAAACAAATTGCCTCTAAGAAGTGATAAAAAGTTAAGCTATGGTTTCAGATTAGAAGACATTACTAACTATAGTTACCAACTACAGTTAATAAAGTTGTGACTTCCAATGGAAATAGGTCCCTCTTTGTGGCATCTGGGAATATGCCTCCCCTAGAACTCCAAAAGATAAGAGGATCTTAAAGCTTATGGGATCCTCTCTGAATTAAGCCTCAAGGGTCTTTTGGGAGCTCACTAGAGAAAGTATAAAGTCCATCCCATGAATAAATGAACCAATCTTTCCACTCCTCTAACCATTTATAACAGATTTCAAAAGTTCTGTTTTATAGTAACATTCTACTCATTTGAACTCATAGAAAAAAAAATCAGTCTAAAGTAACAAAGAACTTGTCACATATTTAATGTTGTTTATCTGGATTAGATGGGGGTGATGTAATTCTGATGTCAGGTGTGGTTCTAAACCTCAGTGGCACATGGTACTCTAGGTCAGAAGGGTCTTTACCCACTTGGTAAGTCACAGTCAGGGGCTTAAACACATGTCATCATCTTCTCAGGAAATTAGAACCAGCCCTCATATTTTGGTTCTTAGTCTGCATTTATTAGACAGCCTGGATTAGTGGTTAAGAGAACAGACCCTGAATAGATCTATGCTCAAACACTAGTTTCCATACTTATTATCTATGTGGTCTTCAGCAAGTTATTTAACATCTGTTTGCCTTGCGTTGTTTGCGAAATGGGGCTGTTTCCTACCTCCTGGGGTTATTATAAAGATTAAATGAGCCAGTGTATACAAAGTGTTCCTTTCTATTATTAAACTAACAGAAAATGCTGAATAAACAATATATCAGTGCTACTGCAGTCTTAGCCATGGAGATTAAACTGTCAAACAAGAACATCTCTGAGCTGCTATCAACATCAGAATGTTTAAAAGTATTATAAAGAAGAATCATGTTGGCCATTTCCTATTGCAAAGTAGGTGGGAATAATTGGTTTTTCCTTAGGATTCCAATTAGAAAGTTACTTTCTCCCCTCATTAGTACTGAGTCCCCAAAACATAGCTTTTCCTCTCCAGCACCCCCTCTGGTGTGAGTTCCGAGAACCTAATCCTGGGTTGGCCTTGGGAAGTTAGACTGGTAGAGGGGCTGATGTCTAAGCTTGGGATAAGAATCCAGCTAGAAAACAATGGTCTGTTTGAAACATCAAGACCAGTGTTGCAGGCAGAGGCAAAGCTGGAGCCAGGAGCCAGCCAATGGCTACCAACTGAAAGAGGTGAGCAAATTTGGAGTTGACACCCAACAAGGTCACTGAGGCAACAATGAGAAAGACTCTCTGCTTAGCAAGGTGCTGCTAAGGGCACCAGGAGATTTTGCACAGATAAGCTGAGCAGAATGCTCACATAAAAGCAGAGAGATAACTGGCCGTCCTAGGCACAGGCCACCAAACACTGAAGTCATTCTCGCGCTTATTATTTAGTAGTTGTAAGTGACTTGCAAAAATGAAAAGTGCGAACTTCTTTAGCTATGTCAATTTACATAAGGTCAAAATCCTATAATACATCAGATATTCCATATCACTCATAGCGGTTTTGTTTCTTTGACCAGACATTAAGTGATATATAATTTGGTCCTGGAAGTGGGTGCTGTGGTAAAAAGCAAAAACAAAAACAAACAAAACCCTAAACATGTGGCATAAGTTTGAGGATAATTGAAAAACTAAAAAAAAAAAAAAATACAGAAAACAACTGTTTTCAGACATTGGACAGTAGGCAGCATAGGAGTGCTGATAAAAAGGAAACAAATGAAGTAAGGCCTACCAATGCCTAAGCTTTCTGTCCAGGGTAACTCCAAGATGTGGTGGCATAGGTACAGGTAACCAAAAAAGAGTCCACCAATTTTGCTTTGTTGAAAAGACAAACATCAGAGCTCCAGGAAACAGAGGCAGCTAGAATTTCAAGGGTAGAATATCTAAGAGAAGGGAGTGACAACAAAAAAGAGCTCCAGAAATCTGCAGAGGGACCAGATACCCATCTGTACACATGTAGAGGAAATCTAATGAGGCAAAACAGGAGTAACATCAGAGAAAAAGACAATCACAGGGAGTTATAAGACAAACAATTTCAAGAGCTTGCACAGAGCCAGGAACTTTTTAAATTCTTTTTGGACAAAATAGAGGAATCTTGGTGTATAATACCAGGGACATAAACTACAGATCCCCAAAGGCCAAACCTTAGAATTAGGGCCGAATTAGTCCTAGAATGATGACAACTTTAGTCTGTTTGAAAGAGTTTTGGTGGGGTTTTGTTTGTTTGTTTGTTTGTTTTGTTTTGTTTTTTGTTTTTTTAAAACTACAAGAAATGGGGCACCTGTGTGGCTCAGTCAGTTAAGCGTCTGCCTTCAGCTCAGGTCATGATCACAAGGTCCTGTGATTGAGCCCCTCATCAGGCTCCCCACTCAGCAGAAGGCCTGCTTCTCCCTCTGCCACTCCCCCTTTTTGTGCTTTCTCTCTTTCTTCTCTGTCAAATAAATAAGCTCTTTTAAAAAATAAGAAAAATTAAACCTACAAGAAGATCAAACTAACTAATGTGTGATACCTAATTGCTCACCAATAACAGTTTGATACTTTTTAAAGTAATACAACAAAATAGAGCACTCAAAATAAAATTCACAGCATGTGGCATTCAGTGTAATACTGCTAACATACAAAAACAAAAACAAAAACAAAAACAAAATTAAGAGAACAAGAAAATACAGTGTTAATGAAATTAGCAGGAATAAATATCAAAACATTATATCAAGACATCACATATTACAAATATCCTGCTTGCTGTGGACTAAATTGTGTCACCTCCAAATACTCATATGTTAAAGCCCTAACCCTCAATGTGACTTATTTGAAAACAGAGTCTACAGGGAGGTAATTAAGATTAAATGAGGTAATAAGGGTAGTATTCTAATACAATAGGATTGGTATTTTATAAGAAGAGACACTACAGGGGAAAGAAAGTACCTTATAAGATAACACTTATGTGAAGCTGTGAATTTGTTTAACTTCTCTCTCTCTCTCTCTTCCTCTAACCTGTCTCTCTGTCTTTGTCTCTCTCTCCCTCACCTTTGTGAGGACACAGTGAGAAAGTGGCTCTCTGCAAGCCAGAAAAGGAGTTCTGACCAGAAACCAACTTGACAGATAAATTTAATCTTAGATTTCCTAGCCTCCAGAACTGTGAAAATTTTCTGTTTGTATCTGTTTATAAATTTCTGTTGTTTAAACCATGCAATCTGAAGTATTTTTTTATGGCAGACCCAAGCAAGATAATATAATCCTTCTGCTCAAGAATCTGAAGGAAGGCATCACCATGATGAGAAAATAAAGATATCAAAAAAAGACCTAAGTGAACTTAGAAGCAAAAATATAATAACTAAAATGAAAAATGTATGAGTTGACATTGGAAGAAGATGAGATACTCTAGAAGAAAACATCACTGAACTTGAAGATGTTGCAATAGAAACTATTAAAAAGGTGCAAAGAGCAAAAGATGGGGGAAAAAATAAGCAGAGTCTCAGTGACCAGTAGATATTAAATTGTCTAACATAAGTATAAATGGAGTCCCAGAAAAAGAAAATGAGTTAATAGAAAGAATATTTGAATAAATCGTAGCGAACATTTTTCCCAACTTGATGAAAGGTATAAGTCCATAGATTCAAGAAGCTCAACAAATTCCAAGCAGAGAAAACAAAAATAAATCACACTATGTCACCTAATTAGCAAATTGCTGAGAACCAATGATAAAGAGAAAATGCTTGAAAGAAGCTGGGGGGCACAAAGACAATTACACACTAAAAAACAAATATGTGAATGATATTTCAAGTAAATAGACTTCTCATTAAAGCAAATATAATAGAAAACAATGGAATGACATCCTTAAAATATTAAAGAATAATTCAATCTAGAATTCTACAACCAGCAAAAATATCCTTCAGAAATAAAGATTTAAAAAAAAATTTTTAAAAACTCAGAAATTTCAATGCCAGAAGATATGTATCACAATCAAGTTTTTAAAATTTCTTCAGATAAAAGAAAATAATAATAAAGATATTTGAATTTGGACCAAGGAATAAAGATCACCAGAATATGCAGTACATTTTCTGATTTTAGAAATCTGCTCAAAAGATAAGATCACTTAAAACAAAATTAATCATTTATTGTGGTAGCTATAACACATGGAGAAACAAGATATATAACAATGATAGTATAAAGGAAAGAGGAGGAAGGGAAGTGCATGATCTAAGATTTTATAATATATGTGAAGAGAGACAATACTTTTTGAAGTTAGATTGTGATAGGTTACAGATATGTATTATAAGCCCTGTAACAACCACAAAAATAATGAAACAAGAAGTATAGTGAATAAGTCAATCATGGAAATAAACTTGAACACATAAAAATACTTGATTAAATTTTTTTTAAAAAACCAGCAAAAAAGATTAAAGGACTAGCAGGAAAAAACAGAAACTGAATAGCAAGATGGTAGACTTAAACACCTCTATATCAATGATTAAGTTGAATACTTAATGGCCTAAGCACTCCAATTAAAATGCATAGGTTGTCAGATTTGACTGAAACAAAAGCAAAATCCAACTACAGTTAATTTGAACAACACAGGTTTGAACTGCCAGAGTCCACTTACACATGGATTTTTTTTCAGTGAATACAGAACAGCACTGTAACTGTATTTTCTCTTCCTCGTGATTTTTAAAATAACATTTTCTTTACTCTGACTTACTTAATTGTAAGAAAACAGCATCGGATACATATAACATACAAAATATATGTTAATGGACTATCTATGATATTGGTAAGGCTTCCAGTCAACAATAGACTATTAGTAGTTAGGTTTTTGGGAAGTCAAAAGGTAAACATGGATTTTTGATGGCTGGACAGGGTGGAGGGGTCAGCATCCCCAACCCATGTATTGTTCAAAGGCCCACTATTGACAAAATACTCACTTTATATATAAAAACATTGATACATTAAAAGCAAAAGGATAGGAAAAGTTATACTATGCAAACATCAAACAAAAGAAAACTGATGTGGATATAATATCAAAAATTTGATTCAGAAAAGGAAACAACACCAGGTATAAAGAGGAGTATTTCATAATGATAAAGGGATTAGTATATCAAGAAACATCCTGACTGTAGCAATCATTTTCTTATATATACATATATCAAATCATCATGTTGTATACCTTAGGCATGTACAGTTTCTATTGAAAAGAACTAATCCAGAAAAGAAGACACACATACTAAATATAGGTACACCTAATAATGGAGGTATAAAAAAACATGAAGTGAAACCTGACAAAACTGCAAGTAGAAATATACATCAATGATTACAGTTAGAGACAGAATATGTAGACACAAGAGCCAGTGAAGACATAACGACTCGAAAAATACTGCCAACCAGCCAGCTCAGTTGCCACTATAGACCATAATACCCAACCATAGCAAAATAAACATTATTTTCAAGTGCATATAGAACATTCACCTAGATCATATTCTGGGCCCTAAAATAGGTCTCAATAACTTCAAGAAGATTGAAATGATAAAAAGTGTATTCTTTCATTCCAGCAGAATCAAACTACAAATTAATAGAAAATTAGCTGGGAAATACCCAAATACTGGTAAATTAAACCACATAGTTAAAAATATAGCATGAGAGGCACCTGGGTGGCTCCGTGGGTTAAAGCCTCTGCCTTCGGCACAGGTCATGATCCCAGGGTCCTGGGATTGAGCCCTGCATCAGGCTGTCTGCTCAGCAGGGAGCCTGCTTCCTCCTCTCTCTCTGCCTGCCTCTCTGACTACTTGTGATCTCTGTCTGTGAAATAAATAAATAAATAAATAAATAAATACATACCTTTTAAAAAAATACAGCATGAGCCAAAAAAGAAATCACAAGGGAAATTAGAAAATATTTTGAGCTGAATGAAAATGAAAACACAACACCTCAAAATTAGGGGGATGCTGCTGAAATAATATTAGAGGGAAATTTATGGCATTAAATGATATGAAGGAATAATTCTTAAATCAATTACCTAAACTTCACTGCAAGAAGGAAGGAAAAAAGCAAACTAAACTTGAAGTAAGCCGAAGGGAAGAAATAATAAAGATAAGTTTTAAAACCAATGTAATTAAAAATGGACAAATAATAGAGAAAAAGTTATAAAACCAAAGCTGGTTCTTGGAACACATCGATAAAATTGATAAGCCTGGGGCGCCTGGGTGGCTCAGTGGGTTAAGCCCCTGCCTTTGGCTCAGGTCATGATCTTGGGGTCCTGGGATCAAGCCCCACATCTGGCTCTCTGCTCAGCGGGGAGCCTGCTTCTTCCTCTCCCCCTCACTGCCTGCCTCTCTGCCTCCTTGTGATTTCTGTCTGTCAAATAAAAAAATAAAATTTTAAAAAATAATTGATAAGCCATTTAGGCTCACCAACTATCCTGGTTTGTCTGGAACTTTCCCAGTGCTAGTCCTGAAGGTTGCACATTTCAGGAACTACTCAGTCCTGGGTAAATTCCAACAGTTGGTCACTTTAGTCAGATTGATCAGGAAATAGAAAGAGGAGACACAAATTACTAATATCAAGAATGAAAGAGAAACATCATTGTAGATCCTAAAGACATTAAAAGAAATAATAACAATATTATAAATAACACTATGCTAATAAATTTGATAGCTTAAATTGAAATGTATAAATTTCTTAAAAGAAAAAAATCCCTACCAAGTCTTACTCAAGAGGAAGTAGATAATTTGAATTGCCCATTATCTATTAAAGAAATATTTATGGATAAAAGTCTTTCCCCAAAGAAAACTCCAGGCCCAGATACTTTCCTGGTAAGGTATGCCAAACATTTAAGAAAGAAGAATAAAACCAATTCTATAGAAATGTTTCTAGAAAATAGAAAAAAGGACTTCTTACTTTATGAGGCTATTATCATCCTAATACCAAAAGGGGATAAAGACATTATAAGAGAATAGAACTATAGATCAGTATCTCTTTTGAACATAGATTTAAAGATTCTTAACAAAATTTTAGAAAACCCAATGCAGCGATACATAAAATGACTAATAAACCAAGTGAGTTTTATCCCAGGAATGCCAGTTTGATTTAGGATTTGGATATTATTAATGTAGTTCATCATACTAACAATAGAAAAAACAACAGAAATACAAACAATAGAAAATAACAATAGAAAAACCAAACAATCGGCTCAATAGATGTAGAAAAAATTTTTTGATAATATTCAACACCTATTCATTATTAGAAAAAAAAAAAGAAACCTTCTAGGAGAGTGGGAATAGAAGGGAACTTTCTTAATCTGATCAAAGGCCTATAGGAAAAGGCTACAGGCTAACCAGTGAAAAATGGAATATTTTCCTACCAAGATCAAGAGAAAGGACTGACAGTTGCTCTCACTACAGTTGACCCCTGAACAATTCTAGGGTTAGGAATGCCAACCCACACTCTCCATAGTTGAAAATTCACATTTAATTTTTTCCTCCCCCGAAACTTAACTATTAGAGTCTATTGTTGACTAGAAGCCTTACCAATAACATAATTAGTTGATTAACACATATTTTGTATATGTATTTTATACTGTATTCTTACAATCAAGTATGCTAAAGAAAATGTTACTTAGAAAGTCAGAAGGATCAGGGTGGCTCAGTTAGGTAAGCGTTTGCACTGGGTTTGGGTCATAATCCCGGGTTCCTGGGATCTGGCCTAGCATCCCGCTCCCTACTCTGTGGGGAGTCTACTTCCTCCTCTGTACACCCCCCCCCCACTAATGAAGGTCTGTGCACACGACCCCCACCCCAAATATAGAAATTAAAAATCTTAAAAAAGTCATAAGGAAGAGAAAATAGACAGACTTACACTGCTATACTATTAACGCTCCACTTTAGGCAGTGTGCAGAAGAGGGGGGCAGTCCTCGGGACCTGTGCCTTGCTTCAACAGTGTTTGGATGGAACACACTCAGGAACACCCCTTCTTCCAGTCTCCAACCACCCTCCAACCTCTTTTCTAGTTGCAATCTTCAGAACCATCTTCTCAGACATTCTTTGCATCTGGATGCTCTGGGACTTTAGCTCCTTATTACCCAATGACCATGAGCTCCCAGATTCTTCAGAATTACGCCCCCCTAAAGAAAGTCCCCTCTAATTCTCCTGGTCAACATGCATCTGTCAGCCTCCTGTACCTACCTCCCTCTAGGCTGCTATTTCCACCGTGACAAACAAGGTGGTTCCGGGGTGTGCCCTCTCTCAGGATGTGCAGAAGCCATCCCAGGATGACTGATGTGGATCCGGAAGCCATGGAAGCCACCAGGGTATTGGAGAAGACCTGATCTGGGGCCTTCTAGATCTGCGATCTACCCCCCTCCCTCACTGGGCTCTGCTGATGCAGACTCAGTGAATTTCTGGAGAGCCACTTCCTGAATAAGGAGGCTTATGAGTCTCTCCCTACAGCCACCAAGTAACTCATCAAGAAGGTAGCAAACATCAGATTAACCTCTGGAGGCTGCCTTCCCTCTTCCCCTCCCCCACCTTCTCCCAGCTGGGTCTGGTGAGTATCTCTTCAAAAGCCTCACTCTCAACCACATCTAGGAGCCTCTAGAGCCCAGCCGCCCTGGCATCCCCCAGTGTCAGGGCTTATGAGTCTCTCCCTACAGCCACCAAGTAACTTTTTTTTTAAGTTTTTTTTTTTATAAACATATATTTTTATCCCCAGGGGTACAAGTCTGTGAATCACCAGGTTTACACACTTCACAGCACTCACCAAAGCATATACCCCCCCCCCCCAATGTCCATAATCCCACCCTAGAGCCACCAAGTAACTTTTTAACTACCCTGGCGCTCTCTCCCAAACTGTGAACCAAATGGAATCAACAAAGTTTTGGAAAAAAAAAAAAAAGTCACATATAAATGAATCAACGCAGGTCAAACCCCTGTTGCTTAAGGGTCAACTGTACTTCTGTTTATCAGTTTACCTAAGATCCTAGTTACTCCAATCAGGAAAGGAAAAAAGGCATCCAAGTAACAAAAAAAAGTGAAGTGGTCTTTATCTGCACACAAGCAACATGATTATCTAAATAGAAAAGTCTAAGAAATCTACAGAAAAGAACTAATAATACCAGAAGTAATAAGTAAATTTAGCAAAATTGCAGGACACAAGGTCAATATACTAAAATCAATGGTGTTTCTATATATTAGAAACAATAATTAGAAATTAAAATCTTTAAAGATAGTATCTAAAGCATTGAATACTTCAGGATAAATTTAATAAAATAGGTGTTAGACTTGTCCAGTGAAAATTATAAACATTGTTGAAAAAGATTAGGAATTCTTAAGTGACACTAGATATGGAGTTTATGGATTAAAAGATGATATTGATAAGAAGTCTAAGTCTCGGGGCCCCTGGGTGACTCCATGGGTTAAGCCTCTGCCTTCAGCTCAGGTCATGATCTCAGGATCCTGGGATCGAGCCCCACATCAGGCTCTCTCCTCAGAGGGGAGCCTTCTTCCCCCCACCCCCTGCCTACTTGTGATCTCTCTCTGTCAAATAAATAAATAAAATCTTTAAAAAAAAAAAAGTCTAATTCTCCTTGTGTTAGCTTGCTAAGGCTGCTATAACAAAATGCCACAGACTAGATGGTTCAATCAATAGAAATTCATCTTATCACAGTTCTGGAGGCTGGAAGTCCAAGGTCAAGGTGTTGGCAGGTTTGGGGTCTCCTGAGGCCTCTCTCCTTGACTTGCAGAGGGCTGCCTTCTGTGTCCTCACATGACCTTTTCTCTGTGTACATGTATCCCTGGGATCTGCTCCCCTTCTTATAGGGACATAAGGCATATTGGCCTAGGACCCCAAACAGCCTCATTTTAACTTGGTCACTCCATTAAAGGTCTCATCTCCAAATACAATCACATTCTGAGGTACTAGGGATTAGAGCTTTAACATAGGAATTTGAGGGGAACACTGTTCAGTCCATAACACTTCTCAAACGTCCTAAAGATAAAAGTTAATGCCAGCCAAAATCCCAGCATATTTTTGTAGAGTTTAATATTTGTTTTTAAAATTTACATGGAAAGTCAAAGCATCTAGAATAGTCAAAACAATTTTGGAAAGACAAAAAAAAAAATAAGGCTTATACTACCTGACTATCAGATTTACTATAAAGTAAATCAGCAAATAACACAATGTGATATTGGCATAAGGCAATAAGGCACGAGTATTTGGCAAAACTCAGGCCACAGACTAATTTCCTGTTTTTATAAATAAAACATTATTAGAATACTGCCACCTATTCATTTATTTAATGTCTATGGTCGCTTTTGCACAATAACAGCAAAGCTGACAGGTTATGACACAAACCTAAAATATTTATTCTTTGGTCTTTTGTGTAAAAGTCTTCCAACTCCTGAGCATTAAAAGAGAACAGAATCCGGGGCGCCTGGGTGGCTCAGTGGGTTAAGCCGCTGCCTTCGGCTCAGGTCATGATCTCAGGGTCCTGGGATCGAGTCCCGCATCGGGCTCTCCGCTCAGCAGGGAGCCTGCTTCCTCCTCTCTCTCTCTCTGCCTGCCTCTCTGCCTACTTGTAATCTCTCTCTGTCAAATAAATAAATAAAATCTTTAAAAAAAAAAAAAAAAAAGAGAACAGAATCCAGAAATAGCCTAACACAGGATTTCTTAACATCTGCACTGCTGACATTTTAGGCAGCATAATTCTTTATGGAGGACTTACCTGGACATTGCAGAATGTGTAACAGCATCCCTGGTCTCTACCCACTAAATGCCAGTATCCTCCTATACTTGTGACAAACAAAAATGTCCCAGATGTTGCCAGTGTCCCCTGGGTGGACAAAATGGTTCTCAGTTGAGAACCACTGGTCTAATACCTATTAGGTCAATGGATTAGGAATAGTACCAAGGTAATTCGATAGCAAAAGAAATCCATAGACTCTTGGGTGCCTGGGTGGCTCAGTGGGTTAAACTTCTGCCTTCGGCTCAGGTCATGAATCCAGGATCCTGGGATCGAGCCCTGCATTGGGTTCTCTGCTCAGCAGGGAGCCTGCTTCCCCCACCCCCCTGCCTGCCTCTCTGCCTACTTGTGATCTGTCAAATAAATCAATAAAATCTTAAAAAAAAAAAAAAGAAATCCATAGGCTCTTCAATAAATGGTGCTGGGGAAAAAGATCAGCTATCCTTGTGGAAAAGAAAAAGAACTTTCCACTATATAAGAAATAACTTTAGAGGAGGAGCAAGATGGTGGAGAAGTAGGAGACCTGAATTCCTCATCCCAGGAGTTCAGCTAGATAGTTATCAAACCATTCTGAATACCTACATACTCAATAGGAGATTGAAGAGAAGTAGAACAGCAATTCTAGGAACAGAAGAGTGACCACCGTCTGGAAGGTAGAACATGAGGAAAAGTGAATCCTAGTTGGGAGGATAGACCACGGGGGGAGGGGCTGGCTCCCGCAAATGGTGGAGCACCAGAGCACAAAATCAGAAGTTTTAGAAGTCTGCTCCACTGAAGGACATCACTCCAGAGGCTAAGCTGGGGGTGGAGCCCTTGCAGGGACAGTGTCATTTTAGGGACAATGTCGTCTTAGCATCCACGGGGTAACAGAAAGACCAGGAGTGTCTAAGTGGGGCAGAGCTCCCAGGTATCAGAGCAGGGAAGCTGGCTGCAGAACGGAGCCAAGGTAGGGGCTCTCAGCTCTGGGTTACCTTAAACCCTAATCCATGGCACAGATGGGCCACTGCTCTCTGAACAGGGAGCCCACAAGTGGCAGATCGGGGAGACTCACCTTCCTCCCACTGCACAACAGCAGTGCACTGCAGGAATGTGCTGGATCTGGAGACTCCAAATGGGGCCAGGCGCCAGCGATAGAAACACCTGGTCACAAGCCAGGTCAGCAGGGAATGTGACCAGAGGCCAGGGAGACAGGAGGGATTGATTGCTTTTCTCCCAGGGTGCACTGAGGAGTGTGGCCCCAAACTCTCCACTCCTACAGGGCCAGAGATTGGGAGGCTGCCATCTTCATACCCATACTCCAGAGCTCTATGGAAAGCATTCAGGGAACTAAAGCTCCCAAGAGCAAACCTGAGCAGATTACTTAGCCCAGCCCTTGGCAAGGGCAATTCAATTCCACCTCAGGCAAAGACTTTTGAGAATCACCACAACAGGCCCCTCCTGCAGAAGATCAGCAAGAACATCCAGCCAAGACAAAGTTTACTGATCAATGAGAACTGCAAAACATCAGTGTTAGGGGAATACAGCCCATAGAATTCATGACTTTCCCCCCATGATTCTTCAGTCTTTTAAAGTTAAATTTTTAAAAATTTAATTATTTTTTTCTAGATTTTTTCCTCTTTCCTATTTTAACTTTTATTTTATCAATACCTTTTTAAAAATCTTTTTAAATTTTCATTTTTATAGTCATATTCTATCCTTCATTGTATTTAACCTTATTTTTTGTTTACATATGTTTTTCTTTCTTTAAAATTTTGGGATACACTTTCTTCTAACAAAAAAATATACCCTAAATCTAGTACATGGCTTTGTTCTAATCTCCAGCCTGACCACATTCTCTCCTTTTTTTTTTTTTTCTTTTTTCAACCAACTTCTTATCTTAGCAATTCTTTTTTTTTTTTTTTTTTAATCTTTTTTAGGGGCACCTGGGTGGCTCAGTGGGTTGAAGCATCTGCCTTCGGCCCAGGTCATGGTCTCAGGGTCCTGGGATTGAGTCCCGCATCAGGCTCTCTGCTCAGTAGGGAGCCTGCTTCCCCTCCCCTCTCTCTGCCTGCCTCTCTTTCTACTTGTGATCTCTGTCTGTCAAATAGTAAATAAAATCTTTTAAAAAATCTTTTTTAATTTTCATCTTTACAGTCATGTTCCATCATGTTTACTCTTATTTTTGTATATATGTAAGTTTTTCTTTCTTTAAAATTTTGGGAGACAGTTTCTTCAAACAGACCAAAATACACCCAAAATCAAGTGTGTGGCTCTGTTCTATTCACTAGTCTAATTATATATATGTATGTATATATATAATTATATATTATATATTATATATAATCATATAAATAAATATATAAATAAAATATATATTTATAATACATAAAATTTAAACATAAACATATATTTATATATTATATTATTATATTATATATAAACTATATATAATTTATTTATATATAATTATTTATATATATATAATTTTATATATATATATATATATATATATATACATATATATATATATAAACATTTTTTTCTTCCTTTCTTCTCTCCCCGGTTTTGGGTCTCTTCTGATTTGGTTAGTGTATATTCTTCTGGGGTTGTTTTTACCATTTTGGCATTTTGTTTTCTCTCATCCATCTATTCTTCTCTGGACAAAATGACAAGGTGGAAAAACTCACCTAAAAAAAAAGGCAGTACCAATGGCTAGGGACCTAATCAATACCAACATTAGTAAGATGTCAGAACTGGAACTCAGAATGACAATTATAAAGATGCTAGCTGGGCTCGAAAAAAGCATAGAAGATACCAGAGAATTCCTTTCTGGAGAAATAAAATCTCTTTCTAGAGAAACAAAATAACTGGGGCACCTGAGTAGTTCAGTGGGTTAAGCCCCTGCCTTTGGCTCAGGTTATGTTTTCAGGGTCCTGGAATGCAGCCCCACATTGGGCTCTCTGCTCAGCAAGGAGCCTGCTTCCCCTTCCCCCTCTGCCTGCCTCTCTGCCTACTTGAGATCTCTCTCTCTGTCAAATAAATAAATAAAATCTTTAAAAAAATAAAATGACTAAAATTTAACCAAGTTGAAATTAAAAAGAGCTGTTAATGATGTTCAATAAAAAATGGAGTCTCTAATTGCTAGAATAAATGAAGCAGAAGAGAGAATTAGTGATATAGGAGACCAAATGATGGAGAATAAAAAAGCTGAGAAAAATAGAAATAAACAAGTACTGAATCATGAGGGGAGAATTCGAGAGATAAGTGATACCATAAGATGAAACAATATTAGAATAATTGGGATCCCAGGAGAAACAGGAAAAGAGAGGGGGCAAGGTATATTGGAGTAAATTATACCAGAGAAGTTCCCTAATTTGGGGAAGGGAACAAGCATCAAAATCCAAAAGGCATGGAAAATCCCCCTCAAAATCAATAAAAATAGGTCAACACTCTGTCATCTAATAGTGAAACTTACAAGTCTCAAAGTCAAAGAGAAAATCCTCAAAAGCAGTTCAGGACAAGAGGTCTGTAACCTACAATGGTAGAAATATGATATTGGCAACAGACCTATCCACAGAGACCTAGCAGGCTAGAAAGCATGATATATTCAGAGTACTAAACAAGAAAAAAGAAAGCTGGGGTGAAAATCCTTATATCAGACAAATTAAATTTCAAACCAAAGACTGTAATAAGAAATGAGGAAGAACACTATATCATACTTAAAGGGTCTGTCCTACAAGAAGATCTAACAATTTTAAATATTTATGCCCCTAACATGGGAGCAGCCAACTATATAAACCAATTAATAACAAAATCAAAGAAACACATCAACAATAATACAATAGTAGTAGGGGAATTTAAGACCCCCCCTCTTTGAAATGGACAGATCATCTAAGCAAAAGATTGACAAGGAAATAAAGGCTTTAAATGATACACTGGACCAGATGGACATCACAGAATATTCCATCCCAAAGCAACAGAATACACGTTCTTCCCCAGAGCACATGGAACAGAATAGATTCTCCAGAATAGATCACATTGTGGGTCACAAATCAGGTCTTAACTAGTACCAAAAGATTGGGATCATTCCCTGCTTATTTTCAGACCACAATGCTTTAAAACTAGAACTCTACCACAAGAGGAAAGTTGGAAAGAATTCAAATACATGGAGACTAAAGAGCATCCTACTAAAGAATTAATGGGTCAACCAGGAAATTAAAGAAGAATTGAAAAAATCCATGGAAACAAATGAAAATGAAAACACAACTGTTCAAAATCTTTGGGACACAGCAAAGGTGTTCCGGAGAGGAAAAATATATAGCAATCCAAGCCTTTCTCAAGAAACAAGAAAGGTCGTACACAACCTAACCCTACACCTAAAAGAGCTGGAGAAAGAACAGCAAAGAAAGCCTAAACCCAGCAGGAGAAGATAAATAATGAAGATCAAAGCATAAATCAATGAAATAGAAACAAAAAGAACAGTAGAACAGGTCAATGAAAGTAGGAGCTGCTTCTTTAAAAGAATTAATAGGATTGATAAACCCCTGGCCAGACTTAAGAAAAAGAGAAGAGAAAGGACCCAGATTAATAAAATCATGAATGAATCATGAATGAGAGATTACAGTCAACACCAAAGAAATACAAACAGTTTTAAGAACATATTATGAGAAACCATATACCAGCAAATTTAACAATCTGGAAGAAATGGATGCATTCCTAGAGACATGTAAACTACCAAAACTGAACCAGGAAAATAGAAAACCTGAATAGACCCATAACCAGTAAGGAGATTAAAGTAGTCATCAAGGGGCGCCTGGGTGGCTCAGTGGGTTAAGGCCACTGCCTTCGGCTTGGGTCATGGTCTTAGGGTCCTGGGATCGAGCCCCATATCAGGCTCTCTGCTCAGCGAGGAGCCTGCTTCCCCCTCTTTCTCTCTGCCTGCCTCTTTGCCTACTTGAGATCTCTGTCTATGAATAAATGAATAAAAATTAAAAAAAAATAAAGCAGTTATCAAAAGTCTCCCAATAAACAAGAGCCCAGGGCCAGATGGTTTCCCAGGGGAATTCTACCAAATATTTAAAGAAGAATTAATACCTATTCCCCTGAAACTGTTCCAAAAAGCAGAAATGGAAGGAAAACTTCCAAACTCATTTTTTGAAGCCAGCATTACCTTGATCCCAAAACCAAAGATGCCATCAAAAAGGAGAATTACAGACCAATATCCCTGATGAACATGGATGCAAAAATTCTCACCCAAATACTAGCCAATTGGATCCAACAGTACATTAAGAGGATTATTCACCATGACCAAGTGGGATTTATTCCTGGGCTGCAAGGTTGGTTCAACATCTGCAAATCAATCAATGCAATACAATATATTGATAAAAGAAAGAACAAGAACCATATAATACTCTCAATAGATGCAGAAAAAACATCTGACAAAGTATAGCATCCTTTCTTAATCAAAACTCATCACCATGAAAAAAAAAAAAAAAAAACCCTTTACCATGTAGGGATAGGGGAAACATACCTCAATATCATCAAAGCCATCTATGAAAAACCCACAGTGAATGTCATTCTCAATGGGGAAAAACTGAGAGCTTTTCCCTTAAGGTCAGGAACATGGCAAGGCTGCCACTATCACCACTGCTATTCAACATAGTACCAGAAGCCCTAGCCTCAGCAATCAGACAACAACAAAAATAAAATAAAATAAAATAAAATAAAAGGCAAACTCTCCTCTTTGCAGATGATATGATACTTTATGTGGAAAACCCAAAAGACTCTATTCCAAAACCACTAGAACTCATACAGGAATGCAGTAGAGTGTCAGGATATAAAATCAAAGCAAAGAAATCAGTTGCAGTTTTATACACGAACAAGAAAGAAGAAAGAGAAACTAAGGAGTCAATCATTTACAATTGCACCCAAAACCATAGATACCTAGGCATAAATCTAACCAAGGAGACAAAGAATCTGTACTCAGAAAAGTATAGAGTACTCATGAAAGAGATTGAGGAAGACACAAAGAAATGGAAAAACTTTCCATACTCATGGATTGGAAGAGCAAATATTGTTAAAATGTCTATGCTGCCTACACTAATCTACACATTTAATGCAACTCCTACCAAAACACCATCAATCTTTTCAACGAAATGGAATGAATCATCCTAAAATCTATATGGAACCAGTAAAGACCCTGAATAGCCAGAGGAATGTTGAAAAAGAAAACCAAAGTTGGCAGAATCACAATTGCAGACTTCAAGCTCTATTACAAAGCTGTCATCATCAAGATAGTATGGTACTGGCACAAAAAGAGACACAAAGATCAATGGAACAGAATAGAGAGCTCAGAAATGGTCCCTCAACTCTATGGTCAGTTAATCTTTGACAAAGCAAGAAAAAATGTCCAATGGAACAAAGATAATCTCTTCAACAAATGGTGTTGGGAAAATTGGACAGCTATATGCAGAAGAATGAAACTGGACCACTTCCTTACACCACACACAAAAGTATATACTCAAATGGATGAAGGACCTCAACGTGAGAAAGGAATCCATCAAAATCCTTGAGGAGACACAGGCAGCAACCTCTTTGACCTCAGCAGCAACAACTTCTTCCCAGAAACATCACCAAAGATAAGGGAAGCAAGGGCAAAAAGGAACTATTGGGACTTTATCAAGATCAAAAGCTTTTGCACAGCAAAGAAAACAGTCAACAAAACCGAAAGACGACTGACAGAATGGGAGAAGATATTTGCAAATGACAAAACAGATAAAGGGCTAGTATCCAAAGTCTATAATGAACTTATCAAACTCAACACCCAAAGAACGAATAATCCAATCAAGAAATGGGCAGAAGACATGAACAGACATTTCTGCAAAGAAGACATCCAAATAACCAACAGACACGTGAAAAAGTACTCAACATCTCACGACATCAGGGAAATACAAATCAAAACTGCAGTGAGATACTATCTCACATCAGTCAGAATGGCAAAAATTAACAAGTCAGGAAATTACAGGTTTGGCGAGGATGCAGAGAAAGGGGATTTTTTTACACTGTTGGTAGGTAGGCAAGTTGTTGCAGCTACTCTGGAAAACAGTACGGAGTTTCCTCAAAAAGTTGAAAATAGACCTACCCTATGACCCAGCAATCATACTATGGGGTATTTACCCTAAAGATACAAATGTAGTGATCCAAAGGGGCACCTGCATCCCAATGTTTATAACAGCAATGTCCACAATAGCCAAACTATGGAAGGAGCCCACATGTCCATCAACAGATGAGTGTGTAAAGGAGATGTGTTGTATATACACAATGGAATACTATGCAGCTATCAAAACCCCTGAAACTTGCCATTTGCAGTGACATTGATGGAACTAGAGGATATTATGCTATGTAAAATAAGTCAGTCAGAGAAAAGCAATTATCATATGATCTCTCTGATATGAGGAATTTGAGAGGCAGGTAAGGTTGTGGGGGGTAGGGAAGGGAAAAATGAAACAAGATGGGACCTGGGAGGGAGACAAACCATAAGAGGCTCTTTTTTTTTTTTTAAAGATTTTATTTATTTATTTGACAGATAGAGATCACAAGTAGTCAGAGAGGCAGGCAGGGAGGGAGAGGAGAAAGTAGTCTCTCCCCGGAGCAGAGAGCCTGACGTGGGGCTCGATCCCAGGACCCCAGGACCATGACCCGAGCCGAAGGCAGAGGCTTCAACCCACTGAGCCACCCAGGTGCCCTAAGAGACTCTTAATCTCCCAAAACAAACTGAGGGTTGCTGGGGAGTTGAGGGGGAGGGATAGAGTGGCTAGGTGATGGACATTGGGGGGAGGGTATGTGCTAAGGTGAGTGCTGTGAATTGTGTAAGACTGATGAATCACAGACCTGTGCCCCGAAACAAATAATACATTGTATGTTAATAAAAAAAAAAAAAAAAAGAAAGAAAAGAAATGAACTTTAAATGGATCATCTGCTAAAACATAAGAGCTTAAACTATAGAATTATCTCTAAGAAAATATAGGAGAAAATCTTTATGACCATGGAAAAGGCAAAGATTTTTTGAATAAAGACTAGGCCACACAAAAAATAATAATAAATTTTGGAAATCACCATAATAAAAGAAAGAAGTTGTGTTCTTCAAAGAAACTGTTAAGAAAATGAAAAACAAGCCACAGCTTTAGAGAAAATATCAGCAAACCATACAGCTAATAAACAATTTGTGTCC
Source organism: Mustela putorius furo (assembly GCF_011764305.1). NCBI lineage: Eukaryota > Metazoa > Chordata > Mammalia > Carnivora > Mustelidae > Mustela > Mustela putorius. Next base: position 6,290,826 of record NW_025421424.1, read on the forward strand.
AGAATATATAAAGAACTCTGACAACTCATTCAAAGAAAAACAGCCCAATAAAATTTGGGCAAAAGATTTCACAGTCAACTCACCAGAGAAGATTATACAAATGGCAGATGAACGCTCATAAAAAGATTCCCCAAATCACTAGTCATCAGGGAAATTTTAATTAAAACCCAAATGAGTTGCTGCTGTGTACTCATCAAAATGGCTAATGATTTCTTTAAACAAAACCGAACGAGAAACATACCTGACAACACCAAGCTGCCATATTGTGCCGCATCTGGAGCACGCATAAACTGTGGCTAGGTCTAGAAAATGGTACAGCCCTTTGAGAACCGCTGACAGTTCCTGACACATACAACCCAGCATTTCCACTCCTACATGTCTTTTCAAGAGAAATGAAAACATGTTCCATAAAGACTTATAAGCAAATATTCATGACAGCTTTATCATAATTGCCACAAAAAAAAAAAAAAGAACAATAGAAACAGGCTAAATGTCCATCATCTGATGAGGGAATAAACAGATTATGGTATATCCATACAATAAAATATTGCTCAGCACCAGAAAGAAACACGCTGCTGGTACCTACAATGGTGGGGAAGAATCTCAAAATGATTTTGTTGAAGATGGAAGCCTAACACAAAAGACTACAGATGATGGAGTCTTCTATATGAATTCTAGGTTTCCGTTATAAGAGGGACAGAAATGAGGTCAGTGTTGCCAGGGACTAAAAGGGATTGATTGCCAAGATGTACAAGTGAACTTTCTGGGATGATAAAACGTTCTATTATGTGACAGTGTATAATTTGCTCCACCAAGTGACTTCAGGAATCAGAATCCTTGTGATCCGAGGGACAGAGCAGGTAGTGGTTGCACGGGCAGCCACAGAAGAGCTGTAGGGACCCTTCCTAGAATTCTTACATTGTGACAAGCATGGATTTAGCCCTTTACGGTGCCTTATCCCATTCAAAATAACCATTTGAGGTGAGTGTTCTTGCTTCACCTTGTTATGGATGAGGGAACTGAACCAGAGACCTCAAGTTACATGTCTAGAGTCCCTCCCTGGTCAGGAGGTCTGGCTGATCCCCAAGTCTGTTCTCTAAATGATGGCCTTACCCCACAACCTGCACAGATGGTGTTTTAAACTTATTTCTATGTGATTGTGTTGCACAAGGATACAATATGCATATTTTTTATTGCAGTCTGACCCTTTGCAATACAAGCTTGTGTGGTTGTGAGGCTTGGGCACACTGGTTAGAGCATTTCAGCCTAAACCGAGATTCCCTGAATAAGCTTTACCCTGGCCAACTAGGAAAAGACACATCAGGTCTTCCTGTGTGTTGCAGGCTGTGTTCTGTGGAAGCAGCTGCTGATGACAGAATGAGGGGTGAAAAAATCTGTGACTCCTATGAAAGGAAGGAGAAAAAGCAGGACTGGGTCAAGGGATCAGCCACACAACTGTTTAGACCATAGGTGTCTTGGCCAACTGACTGGAGAGCTCTGAAGTGAGTACTGCCCCCAGAATGGCCCCACTGGGCCCCAGTGGTCATGCTTTCATAATCCTGTCTCACTCACCCATTGGCTCAGGGCTGCCTCAGGAAGAGTGTGACCTTGAACAAGGGGACTTTGCAGCTGAGGCAGCCCTTGGTGCTGCCCGCTCCAGGCTGCCTCCTGACCATGTCGTGTGGCTCAGTAGCAAGTCCTCCCTTGAAGTGGGCCCCTGGGTGTTATGCCACTGAGTCTGTGGCCTGGTGCTGCCCTCAGAATCCTTCCCCATGGCACTGCAATATTACTAAGCAGTCCCAAGTCCCCCAAAATGCTTCTTTTTTAAGGGCATGTTCACATTTCAAGGGACAAAATGATACTTTAAAAAGTAAACAAAACCCAGAAAGTGTTATTTTGAAGAACTGGATTTAATGACTTAAAACAAAACCACCTAACATAGTATCAATGTTATACTTGTAACTAGAGGCTACTAAAAGATAATAAATTCAGTTTTAATTCCAGTAGCATTCATTCACTCATCTAAAGTGTATGGCGCACTCCTATGCACCACACACTCTGCTGACTATTAAAGATATGAAAACAAATGCAATGGGGTAAGAATAAATAAATGAATGGATGGATGGAATGATGAGCTTCTTATTCTTCAGCAGCCTAAAATTTAGCATGCGAGGACAGTAGAGAATCCAGTGATGGCAAACAGTGTGCTGCCTGCTTTATGGAGAGCAGGCAGAGAAGAAGCTTTGGGACACTGAGCCGAGCCCGAGGACGAACTGTCAGAACTGGATGGGAAAGGGTAAAAGGACACCCCCAGCTGAATTGGCAACAGAAGCAAAGTCAGAAGTGTGAGGGCTCCAGTGTGAGGACTGGACAGGATAGGACTGGCAGAGTGCAGGCAGGTTGGGACGGATCATGAGGGGCCTTGAACACCATGCTAAGGAGGCTGGAGGAGTCATACGAAGGCTCTGAGTAGACTGAGGTAAAATCCGTTTCTGTTGCCTGGACAACTCAGTGCATGTATCCTTCTGGGCTATTGGGATCCTTTTGGTCTTTGCTTTAGGCTTTGTTTCTGTGTTTCAGGACTCTCAATTTGTTTCCTTTTCAAACCCATCATATTCTGTTCTTCCCTGTCATTTCTGACTACCACTTCTAGAAACACGCCCTCCCATCTCTTCGTTAAGCAGAATGGGGAGGTGAGGTCACATCAGTAGCAGCAAGACCTTGAGCTGAAGGAGCAGCTGATGTCACTCCTATACTGGAGACACCATTATCCCTTGGACAGCAGGGCAATGTGCCCACGCCATGGGTGCTTCCTCCTCTTATGATCAGGGCCAAAAAGAAGAGATAGTATCACTGTTTCGTGCACCCTTGTTTTTCTCTTATGATTTCTGTTCCACCTGCGTGGCCACTTTCAACAGGACTAGATACAAATACTTTTTTTTTTAAATTTTTATTTATTTATTTGACAGACAGAGATCACAAGTAGGCAGAGAGGCAGGCAAAGAGAGGCTGAGCAGAGAGCCTGAGGTGGGGCTCGATCCCAAGACTCTGGGATCATGACCTGAACCAAAGGCAAGAGTCTTTAACCCACTGAGTCACCCAGGCACCCCTAGATACAAATACTTTATTTTGACATGACCTTTGAAAAATCAAAGAGAAATCTAACAGTTACTTAACTCAATCAATTTCAGAAAATCTGCCTCTGAATGACATAGCTGATTTACATATGGGAAGTAAAACGGGAATTAGCAAATATTTTCTGAACTTGTAAAACGTTTTTAAGACACTCTGATGAGTCAGTGTTTAATCCCTTCTCCATAAATAAGATGAAAGATCTTTGCCATGTTTTCCCTTAAGTAAATATATTTTAAAACTGTGCCTACATAGTGTTCCAGTTTTCTTTTCAGCTGCCACTATGAATGGACACAGCAGCTGGAATGAGGCATAACACATCACACCTCAACTTTGAATTTCCTGCCTTTTGTTTTCTTGAATCATAGCCTTGATGTTGTTTAAATAGTGCTCTGTATATTTAATTTCCCTTTTCTCTTCACAAAGACCAAACAGTTTTTTTTTTTTTAAATCACCCCATCTTTCACAGTAGGTTATAAAAGTGCTCTTGAGCTGAAATTGGACTGGTCTCTTATTTAAACATATAAATATATATTTAGGCATTCTAGTCCACTGTCGTTTATTTTATTGATTGACTGCTTGGGCAGAAATGTATTTGTGCACATTTTATCCATATGCTTTGCATTTAAGATAAGAATGCTAATAGTGAATGCTAATTGTATGCACAGATGGTTGGGCAAAAGAACAGACATCTTCCAAGGTACATGTACACAAAGTCTTTTCTCTGCTAGTTGCACTCTGTGTTGCTTGTGACTCTCTCTGTCTTCATCTCAGGTCTTTCCCAAAGAATCAAAGATATGAGGCATTAGAAGGACATTTAAGTATTATCAAGTAAAACCCAAATAAAGCAGGCACCCACCATTCTGTAGCCTCCCCTTGTAACTTTCAGCAAGAAGACAGCACTTCAAAAAGGTAGCCCATTTCATTGTCACCCATTTCCAAGTACTAGAAAATTCTTCCTTTTATTGAGTCAAGATTTTCCTTCAGGTAACTTCCCCCTATTTGTAGTGCCCCTTAGACCCACATAGAACAAGCCCAGGGAAGACTTTCAAAGGCAGCTCTTACATTTTCCCTTATGTCTTTTCCAAATGGAAATTTCGAATTTCTTTCAGCGGTTCCTCACTTACGTGATAATGGCTTGTCAGCACACATCAGTTTGTCAACTTTTCTCTTTTGTGCAGTTCTTAAAACTCCTCACGTGCAGAGGAGTCAAGATGGCGGAGAAGTAGCAGGCTGAGACTACTTCAGCTAGCCGGAGATCAGCTAGATAGCTTATGTAAAGATTGCAAACACCTGAAAATCCATCGGCAGATCGAAGAGAAGAAGAACAGCAATTCTGGAAACAGAAAATAACCACTTTCTGAAAGGTAGGACCGGCGGAGAAGTGAATCCAAAGCGACGGGAAGATAGACCCCGGGGGGAGGGGCCGGCTCCCGGCAAGCGGCGGAGCAACCGCGCACAAAATCAGGACTTTTAAAAGTCTGTTCTGATGAGGGACATCGCTCCAGAGGCTACCCGGGGCAAAGCCCACACGGGGTCAGTGTGGCCTCAGGTCCCGCAGGGTCACAGAAGGATCGGGGGTGTCTGAGTGTCGCAGAGCTTGCGGGTATTGGAACGGGAAAACCGGCTACAGAGACAGAGCCGACAGTGAGCTCGCAGCTCGGGGTGACCTTGAACCGGTCGCAGGCTCGGTGAGCTTGGAGCGCGGCCGGAGGTCCGGCAGACGGGAGTAACTGGGCGCGGTTCTCTGAGCGCGCACTGAGGAGTGCGGCCCTGGGCTCTCGGCTCCTCCGGGCCAGAGACCAGGAGGCCGCCATTTGTATTCCTGTCCTCCGGAACTCTACAGAAAGCGCTTAGGGAACAAAAGCTCCTGAAAGCAAACCCAAGCGGATTACTCACCCCAGCCCCGGGTAAGGGCGGTGCAATTCAGCCTGGGGCAAAGACACTTGAGAATCACTACAACAGGCCCCTCCCCCAGAAGATCAACAAGAAATCCAGCCGAGACCAAGTTCACCTACCAAGGAGTGCGGTTTCAATACCAAGGAGAGCAGCAGAATTCTAGAGGAGGAGAAAGCCAAGCACGGAACTCATGGCTTTTGCCCTGTGATTTTTTTTAGTCTTGCGGTTAATTTAATTTTTTTCTTTTTCATTTTTTGTTTTTTTTTCTCGCCTTCGGGTAAAATTTTTTTTTAACTGTTACCTTTTTCTTTTTTAATGATTTTTTACTAGTTTATCTAATACATATATTTTTTCTTTTTTATATTTTTCTTAGGTGTTTTCTTTTTTTTAAATTCTTTTCTTTTTTTTTCTTTCTTTTTTCTTTTTTTTTTTCTTTTTTTTCTTTCTTCCTTTTTGAACCTTTTTTTATCCCCTTTCTCCCCCCTCACGATTTGGGATCTCTTCTAATTTGGTTAAAGCATATTTTCCTGGGGTTGTTGCCACCCTTTTAGTATTTTACTTGCCCCCTCATATACTCTTCTCTGGACAAAATGACAAGACGGAAAAATTCAACACAAAAAAAAGAACAAGAGGCAGTACCAAAGGCTAGGGACCTAATCAATACAGACATGGGTAATATGTCAGATCTAGACTTCAGAATGACAATTCTCAAGGTTCTAGCCAGGCTCGAAAAAGGCATGGAAGATATTAGAGAAACCCTCTCGAGAGATATAAAAGCCCTTTCTGGAGAAATAAAAGAACTAAAATCTAACCAAGTTGAAATCAAAAAAGCTATTAATGAGGTGCAATCAAAAATGGAGGCTCTCACTGCTAGGATAAATGAGGCACAAGAAAGAATTAGTGATATAGAAGACCAAATGACAGAGAATAAAGAAGCTGAGCAAAAGAGGGACAAACAGATACTGGACCACGAGGGGAGAATTCGAGAGATAAGTGACACCATAAGACGAAACAACATTAGAATAATTGGGATTCCAGAAGAAGAAGAAAGAAAGAGGGGAGCAGAAGGTATACTAGAGAGAATTATTGGGGAGAATTTCCCCAATATGGCAAAGGGAACGAGCATCAAAATTCAGGAGGTTCAGAGAACACCCCTCAAAATCAATAAGAATAGGCCCACACCCCGTCACCTAATAGTAAAATTTACAAGTCTCAGTGACAAAGAGAAAATCCTGAAAGCAGCCCGGGAAAAGAAGTCTGTAACATACAATGGTAAAAATATTAGATTGGCAGCTGACTTATCCACAGAGACCTGGCAGGCCAGAAAGAGCTGGCATGATATTTTCAGAGCACTAAATGAGAAAAACATGAAGCCCAGAATACTATATCCAGCTAGGCTATCATTGAAAATAGAAGGAGAGATTAAAAGCTTTCAGGACAAACAAAAACTGAAAGAATTTGCAAACACCAAACCAGCTCTACAGGAAATCTTGAAAGGGGTCCTCTAAGCAAAGAGAGAGCCTACAAGTGGTAGATCAGAAAGGAACAGAGACCATATACAGTAACAGTCACCTTACAGGCAAAACAATGGCACTAAATTCATATCTCTCAATAGTTACCCTGAATGTTAATGGGCTAAATGCCCCTGTCAAAAGACACAGGGTATCAGAATGGATAAAAAAAAAAACCCCATCTATATGTTGCCTCCAAGAAACTCATTTTAAACCTGAAGACACCTCCAGATTTAAAGTGAGGGGGTGGAAAAGAATTTACCATGCTAATGGACATCAGAAGAAAGCAGGAGTGGCAATCCTTATATCAGATCAATTAGATTTTAAGCCAAAGACTATAATAAGAGAAGAGGAAGGACACTATATCATACTCAAAGGGTCTGTCCAACAAGAAGATTTAACAATTTTAAATATCTATGCCCCCAACGTGGGAGCAGCCAACTATATAAACCAATTAATAACAAAATCAAAGAAACACATCAACAATAATACAATAATAGTAGGGGACTTGAACACTCCCCTCATTGAAATGGACAGATCATCCAAGCAAAAGATCAGCAAGGAAATAAAGGCCTTAAACGACACACTGGACCAGATGGACATTACAGATATATTCAGAACATTTCATCCCAAAGCAACAGAATACACATTCTTCTCTAGTGCACATGGAACATTCTCCAGAATAGATCACATCCTCGGTCCTAAATCAGGACTCAACCGGTATCAAAAGATTGGGATCATTCCCTGCATATTTTCAGACCACAATGCTCTAAAGCTAGAACTCAACCACAAAAGGAAGTTTGAAAAGAACCAAAATACATGGAGACTAAACAGTATCCTTCTAAAGAATGAATGGGTCAACCAGGAAATTAAAGAAGAATTGAAAAAAATCATGGAAACAAATGATAATGAAAATACAACGGTTCAAAATCTGTGGGACACAACAAAGGCAGTCCTGAGAGGAAAATATATAGTGGTACAAGCCTTTCTCAAGAAACAAGAAAGGTCTCAGGTACACAATCTAACCCTACACCTAAAGGAGCTGGAGAAAGAACAAGAAAAGAAACCCTAAGCCTAGCAGGAGAAGAGAAATCATAAAGATCAGAGCAGAAATCAATGAAATAGAAACCAAAAAAACAATAGAACAAATCAACGAAAGTAGGAGCTGGTTCTTTGAAAGAATTAATAAAATTGATAAACCCCTGGCCAGACTTATCAAAAAGAAAAGAGAAAGGACCCAAATAAATAAAATCATGAATGAAAGAGGAGAGATCACAACTAACACCAAAGAAATACAAACTATTATAAGAACATACTATGAGCAACTCTACGGCAATAAATTTGACAATCTGGAAGAAATGGATGCATTCCTAGAAACATATAAACTACCACAACTGAACCAGGAAGAAATAGAAAGCCTGAACAGACCCATAACCAGTAAGGAGATTGAAACAGTCATTAAAAATCTCCAAACAAACAAAAGCCCAGGGCCAGACGGCTTCCCTGGGGAATTCTACCAAACATTTAAAGAAGAACTAATTCCTATTCTCCTAAAACTGTTCCAAAAAACAGAAATGGAAGGAAAACTTCCAAACTCATTTTATGAGGCCAGCATCACCTTGATCCCCAAACCAGACAAGGATCCCACCAAAAAAGAGAGCTATAGACCAATATCCTTGATGAACACAGATGCGAAAATACTCAACAAAATACTAGCCAATAGGATTCAACAGTACATTAAAAAGATTATTCACCACGACCAAGTGGGATTTATTCCAGGGCTGCAAGGTTGGTTCAACATCCGCAAATCAGTCAATGTGATACAACACATCAATAAAAGTAAGAACAAGAACCATATGATACTCTCAATAGATGCTGAAAAAGCATTTGACAAAGTACAGCATCCCTTCCTGATCAAAACTCTTCAAAGTGTAGGGATAGAGGGCACATACCTCAATATCATCAAAGCCATCTATGAAAAACCCACCGCAAATATCATTCTCAATGGAGAAAAACTGAAAGCTTTTCCCGCTAAGGTCAGGAACATAGCAGGGATGTCCATTATCACCACTGCTATTCAACATAGTACTAGAGGTCCTAGCCTCAGCAATCAGACAACAAAAGGAAATTAAAGGCATCCAAATCGGCAAAGAAGAAGTCAAATTATCACTCTTCGCAGATGATATGATACTATATGTGGAAAACCCAAAAGACTCCACTCCAAAACTGCTAGAACTTATACAGGAATTCAGTAAAGTGTCAGGATATAAAATCAATGCACAGAAATCAGTTGCATTTCTCTACACCAACAGCAAGACAGAAGAAAGGGAAATTAAGGAGTCAATCCCATTTACAATTGCACCCAAAACCATAAGATACCTAGGAATAAACCTAACCAAAGAGACACAGAATCTATATTCAGAAAACTATAAAGTACTCATGAAAGAAATTGAGGAAGACACAAAGAAATGGAAAAATGTTCCATGCTCCTGGATTGGAAGAATAAATATTGTGAAAATGTCTATGCTACCTAAAGCAATCTACACATTTAATGCAATTCCTATCAAAGTACCATCCATCTTTTTCAAAGAAATGGAACAAATAATTCTAAAATTTATATGGAACCAGAAAAGACCTCGAATAGCTAAAGGGATATTAAAAAAGAAAGCCAACGTTGGTGGCATCACAATCCCGGACTTCAAGCTCTATTACAAAGCTGTCATCATCAAGACAGCATGGTACTGGCACAAAAACAGACCCATAGATCAATGGAACAGAATAGAGAGCCCAGAAATAGACTCTCAACTCTATGGTCAACTAATCTTCGACAAAGCAGGAAAGAATGTCCAATGGAAAAAAGACAGCCTCTTCAATAAATGGTGCTGGGAAAATTGGACAGCCACATGCAGAAAAATGAAATTGGACCATTTCCTTACACCACACACAAAAATAGACTCAAAATGGATGAAGGACCTCAATGTGCGAAAGGAATCCATCAAAATCCTTGAGGAGAACACAGGCAGCAACCTCTTTGACCTCAGCCGCAGCAACATCTTCCTAGGAACAACGCCAAAGGCAAGGGAAGCAAGGGTAAAAATGAACTATTGGGATTTCATCAAGATCAAAAGCTTTTGCACAGCAAAGGAAACAGTTCACAAAATCAAAAGACAACTGACAGAATGGGAGAAGATATTTGCAAACGACATATCAGATAAAGGACTAGTGTCCAGAATCTATAAAGAACTTAGCAAACTCAACACCCAAAGAACAAATAATCCAATCAAGAAATGGGCAGAGGACATGAGCAGACATTTCTGCAAAGAAGACATCCAGATGGCCAACAGACACATGAAAAAGTGCTCCATATCACTCGGCATCAGGGAAATACAAATCAAAACCACAATGCGATATCACCTCACACCAGTCAGAATGGCTAAAATCAACAAGTCAGGAAATGACAGATGCTGGCGAGGATGCGGAGAAAGGGGAACCCTCCTACACTGTTGGTGGGAATGCAAGCTGGTGCAACCTCTCTGGAAAACAGCATGGAGGTTCCTCAAAATGTTGAAAATAGAACTGCCCTATGACCCAGCAATTGCACTATTGGGCATTTACCCTAAAGATACAAACGTAGTGATCCAAAGGGGCACGTGTACTCGAATGTTTATAGCACCAATGTCCACAATAGCCAAACTATGGAAAGAACCTAGATGTCCATCAACAGATGAATGGATCAAGAAGATGTGGTATATATACACAATGGAATACTATGCAGCCATCAAAAGAAATGAAATCTTGCCATTTGCGACAACATGGATGGAACTAGAGCGTATCATGCTTAGCGAAATAAGTCAAGCGGAGAAAGACAACTATCATATGATCTCCCTGATATGAGGAAGTGGTGATGCAACATGGGGGCTTAAGTGGGTACGAGAAGAATAAATGAAAGAAGATGGGATTGGGAGGGAGACAAACCATAAGTGACTCTTAATCTCACAAAACAAACTGAGGGTTGTTGGGGGGAGGGGGTTTGGGAGAAGGGGGTTGTATTATGGACATTGGGGATGGTATGTGTTTTGGTGAGTGCTGTGAAGTGTGTAAACCTGGTGATTCACAGACCTGTACCCCTGGGGATAAAAATATATGTTTATAAAAAATAAAAAATTATATTAAAAAAAAAAAAAAACTCCTCACGTGGCCTGACTAGTATGGTCTGACAGAAGATCCCACACCTTCCCCTTTCTCTTCCTTCCTCTAAATTGGTCTTACTAGTGACTTGCCAACTTTGGCAACAAACTTGCATTCTTGCCTTATAATTAACTTAGCCTTCAAAGCCTTCAAAGTTTTATATTTTCTTAAGTCATATCTATTCTGTCTAGTACTTGTTTATTTAACCATTAGGACTAAAATGTAGGACTTTGCTTTCAAGTCCTATTTTGTTTCATTTTTCCTATTCATTGTTCCAGAAGTGTTTTTTGTTTGTTTGTTTTATTTGGTTTGGTTTGGTTTGGTTTTTTGCCAGTTCCGTCAACATACGTAATAGTTCTCTCTTCAAGCTTGCTTTCCCCTGAAAAGTTGACAAAAATATCCTTTGTCTACATTTTAAACCATTGATGAAAATATTGCGTGGGATAGGCTCAGTATGGAACTTCTTAATATGGAATTAAAGACTCCTCTTCTTCCCCAATTTTATATCATTAGTTAATCAACAACACCTAGTTAATGGTTCTTCAGCCAGCAATCCCTGGCCTAATTTCTGTCCTGTTCAAAAAGATACAATGAGGAAATGTCAAATGCCTTATTCAAACTCCTATGTCTGAACAGCACTCTCCTGGCCTACAATTTAATAACCCAACCAGGAGCGCATTAGATGCCCCTCTTAAGAGCTTCAATAGCAAACTAAACTATGCTCATTCATGTTACAGCAATTAATATGCTTCGTTACAATCACTTATTTATATGTATTCTTGCCCCAATTAGATTGTAGGTTCTTTAATGGCAGGGACTCCCTCTTTTTATTCAGCCTTGATCCCTGGTACTTACTTGTGGAGCCTGGCAGATGACGACTACCCAATAGATAGGGGTTAAATTATTGACTAAGTGAAGAGTGGCATAATAGAATATAATAGAAGCAGTTTGGAGGACATGATGGGATGAGGTATCTGTGGGTCAGTGCAATAGATTTCTACATTAGTAGATTTTATGTACAGGTTAGGAATGCAAGACAAAATAGATTCTTGAGTAATCCGGACAATAAGTGAAATCAAAGCCAAGGCCAGATGCGTGGGGTTGCTTAGGCGGAGAGGGTATGGAGTGAGGAAGAAAAGGAAGCAATATGGCACCAGTTTGCCATCAAGACCCTGGGGCTCTAAAGTCAAGCCACCTGAATACAAGTTCTCCCACTCTCTTTGACAAGTAATAACATAATGGACTTTATTTTCCTTGTCTGTAAGATAAGGATGCAATAATAATTCCTACATCATATGCTCCATGAGTTGTATAAAAGATGATCAGAGAGGTAGAAGAGAAACTAAGGAAATATTTTGTCATATAAGCCAAAGGAGAGTTTTGAGAAGAAAGTGTTCATCAGCAATCCAAAAGGTGCATCAGTGACCTCTTTTGGGGAAAACCCTGTCTCCAAATGTACCAGAGGAAGCCAGATTTTAGTGACCAGAGGAAAGGCAAGGAGGTGAGCAAGTGGAGACAGCAAGTATTGGTGGTTCTCACAAACGCTGAAAAATATGGAAAAAGGGAGAGAGGACAAAGCCTAGACAAGGAATGAAATCAAGGGATTTCTTTGCTTGTTTTGTAGAATAGGCTTGACTTGACATGGTTACAGGTTGGGGAGAAGTAAGCCATTTGAGAGAAGAAGAATCTGGAATTACAGAAGAAAAAGAGGCAAACTAAGCAAGAACAGTACCCAAGAACAGAGGGGAGGTAGAAGGAGGCTTAAAAGGAAAAAAAAGAGGGACCTCTGTTCCTCAGCAGTCTGTCCCTATCCTTGATGACAAAGGAAGTATGGTACCTGTTTTTGCACATCAAGTGGGTAATAAATGTTGAGACCATTTCCTAGGGTGGGAAAAGAAGAAAAAATGGTAGGTAAGGAGCAGTAAGTTGATGAGCTCTCTATTTTCTGTGGCATAGGCAATGACATCATCTTCTCAGAGGGAACCGTTAAGGGTTGAGTAAGGAGTTTGAAGGGAGCAGCTGAAGGTGAATCTAGAGGGAAAAGGCCAAAATCAGTATGAGGATAATTGTGGAAGCAAGACAGGAGTTTCTTGTTCAAAATTCAACAAGCATTTATTGAGCAATGACTATGTGCTAGACACTGTTCCAAGTGCTGAACATATAGCAGAGAACAAAATAGACATTCTCCCCCACTTTCACAAAGCTTATATTTTAGTGGAAGAGACAATAAGCAAACAAATATGGGCAATTTTGATAACTTAAGTATTCTGAAAGAAGTTGGCAGGATAATTTGGTAGATTTGAGTAGGAGGTGGAAGAGAATATTATTTAGATATAGAGTGGTCAGGGAAAACTTCACTGAAAAAGTCGCATTTGAGTTAAATCCTGGAGTTGGGGGGAGGGTAGTGATGTTCTGATTAACTGGCTCTCAAAAGAGAAAAAAAAGATTTTTAAAATGCCCCAACTTATATAGTTTTGTTGATTTCCATGGTGTATATACACCTAGCCAATTTCCAGATGTCAACATGATGTCACTGAATTCAGAGTTGGGAGGAAAGGTTGGCTCCAACCAGCCTGGTAGGAGGGGAAAGCATTTCTAGCACACCACTGGAAGAATGTTCTGGAAGGAAGAAGAGTTTGTGGAAAGGCATTGTAGCAAGAAGGAGCTCAGGGTGACTAGGGACAGGAACTGAGGAAGAAGGAGTGTAAGAAGTCAGAGAGGTTGGTAGATGCCAGAGTTTCCAAGTAAGGAGTTGGATCTCATTCTAAATGAAGTGGGACAAGATCTGATTTACATTGTAAAATGATCACTCCTGTTGTTATGTGGGGAATGAATTCGAACAGCGATAAGAATAGAAGCAGGTAGCCAGTTAAGAGTTACTTGAAGTTGTTCAAGCAAGAATGAGGATGAGAGCTACAGAAATGAAAGAAGTGGATATATTTGGGAATATATTTTTAAGGCAGAAAATAGGACTTACTGGTAGAATGGATGTGACCATTCTAAAGAAGCACTCAGAATGAGTCCTAGATTATCATCTGACCAACTAATGCATGAGGTTTCCAATGCCATTTACCAAAATGGGGGAAAGGTTGGTGTGTGGGGGGGGGACCAGATCTGTGTTTGAGGTGTATAGTAGGTGTCCATGTGGAAATGTCAAGTAAACATTGGATATAAGAACCTGGAACTGAGGGGAAGACTGGGAATGGAGATATAAATTTGCATGTCATCTGCATCATATGGCAGTTGAACAACATGACTTGTTGGGATTATGTCAAGAGAGCAGATTGATAGAGAAGAGATTCACCCCTGAAGAACCCAAGCATTCAGATGTCATCTAGAAAAGGAAAATTTAGCAAAGGACACCAGACAAAGCGGTCAATTAAGTCACAGAGAAACAGAGCATTGTGCCATCACAGAAGCTTGAAGGAAAAAGTATTTCAAGAAGGAGGAAGTAGTCAACTGAACTGAATCTGCTGAAAGGTCAAGTAACATGGAGACGGAGAATGCCCCCAGGATGCAGCAACATGGAAGTTGTGGAGAGATGTTTCAGGCCCTGGTGGTGCAGAATGAATCGGGGTGCCAACTCTAACATGGCAAAGCAGAAACTTGCTTAGCCTGCCCCGTCCCTGAGTTAGTCTTCCCTCTGTGGAAACTGGTGTGATACACTGGGAAAGAAGTAGGTGGAGGCTGACAGTATCGTTCCACACTCTGAAGAGCTGTGTGATTCTAATAAGCTGAATAACCTCTCTGGATTTTCATCTTCTTGCCATTAAAATTAGAGGCTCTGAGGGGCACCTGGTGGCTCAGTGGGTAAAGCCTCTGCCTTCAGCTCAGGTCGTGGTCTCAGGGTCCTGGGATTGAGCCCCGTGTTGGGCTCTCTGCTCAGCAGGGAACCTGCTTCCCTCTCTGTCTCTTCCTGCCTGCCTGCTTGTGATCTCTCTCTGTCAAATAAATAAATAAAATCTTAAAAAAAATAAAATTAGAGGCTCTGAAATTCTATTTATTCATTTACTCATTCAGCCAATGACTATTAAAAAGCTATTCTATGGTAAAGTTCTGAGTAAGAAAAAGACCATATCATACATACTCTTGAATAATTGTCTCGAATTCACTGACCTACTTTTTCATATTTATGTGACTTACCTCCCCAGCAAGATAAGATAGAGTCCTTCCTTGGGGCTGTAGCCTTCTCATCTTGGCCACAGGGCCTAGTATAATGCCTGGAAAATATCATGCACTTAATATTGGGGTCATGAATATGTTGTTGTCCCATTACAAATTATATTCATCATTTTCTGATTCATGTGAATCTTGACTCTGTCATTCATTGTTTGGGCAAGTTACTTAATCTCTCTGTGCCCCAGTTTCCTCAACTAAAATGTGGGTCATAATAGTATTTATATAATAATATGAAAATTAAAATGGGTGTCTGGCATGTATTAAGCTATTATTTTGACACAATCGATTTACTTTATAATCTGATATATTTTATGTTATGTATTTTATTTTTTAACTTAAATCCAATTAATTAACACATAATATATTATTCTTTCCCAAGAGAGAGGTCAGTGATTCATCAGTCTTAAATAATACCCAGTGCTGATTTACCTCACGTGCCCTCCTTAATGTCTATCACCCAGTTACCCCATCCCCCCACTTTCCTCCCCTCCAGCAACCCTCATTTTGTTTCCTATGATTAAGAGTCTCTTATGGTATATCTATCTCTCTGATGTTGTCTTGTTCTATTTTTCCTCTCCCCTATGATCCTCTGTTTTGTTTCTTAAATTCCACATATAAGTGATATCATATTATTATTCATAATATGTGCTCAAGGTAGTAAATCCATAAAAATCAGATGGATGGGAGACCCGAGGCTCAGTCGTTAAGTGTCTGCCTTTGGCTCAGGTCATGATCTCAGGGTTCTGGGATCAACCCCACATCGGGCTCTCTGTTCAGTGGGAAGCCTGCTTCTTCCTCTCCCACTCCCCCTGCTTGTGTTCCCTCTCTTGCTGTGTCTATCTCTGTCAAATAAATAAATAAAATCTTTTTAAAAAATCAGATGGAGAAGTGAACTAAATTACTCATCACTGCACAGCTAGAGATAAGCACCACTTCGGTGCATATTCTCAGTCTTTCCTTTGCATGATGCAAAGAATTGTTTCCTGAACTCATACAGCTCAGATGGCAGTTGTATACGATGGTGCTTTCAACTGGAAATATTGTAGAGTTCTTAATATTATGCCTTTTACTTTCCCTTCATGCAAAATAGGGTGAAATTATGTTCCTACTATTATGTTTTAATAAAATATATATAATAAAAGCTACAAATTATTTGAGTCTTTGCAGGTTGGATCCTAAGCATTTTATATACATTATTAACTTGCCACAACAACACTTTCTGGTAGTTATAATAGCCATTTTATTGACGAGGAACATGAAGATCTGAAAACACGGCACTACCATTGTTCAGCAACAACCTGCTCTGTTCTCTTTCTGGACATGTGTGAGTAACTGTGCTCTGCCACATTGATATTAGTTGTGGCCATATGAAATGTGGTCAGTGAAATGTGACTGGTACTTGTTAGTTCTGGATAGGAAGGTTTAATTGCGGGTGTTTAACTCTCCACCAGTCTTCCCTCTACCATGGTGATCATGGAAACCAGCATAGATGTGGAAAGTTAATGCTGAGGCATCATGAGAACAGCTGTGCTGGAGACTTGCCAGCCCTGGATCAGACTTTGCTTGAGCAAGAAATAAACCTTTCTTGTTTTTAGCCACTGAAACTTTGAGATTGTTTGTTACCACAGCATAGTTTGACCTATCCTGACTAAGGGAGAGCACTGAAGAGACTCCCCAAGGTCACAGAGCTTGATTCAGGCCCAGATCTGTATGCCCCAAAGTCAATGTTCCCTAGTTTACGTAAGATGAGTCAGACAGAGATTTTGTGAAAAGAGGGAGCCTAGAACTTACTGTAATAGTCACTATTACCAGCTTTCTTATTTCACCTTGAATACGGCAACGATAGCTTCATCTTCGAGGTTGAATGGCATTTTTCCAGATCTGCACAGATCTGCAAAACAGAATAACCTTGCCATTTATGGTAGGATCTGTGTTTTTGACATTGTGGAAGAATAAGGAACAGTCACATTACAGTTGTGTAGCAAAGCTTGAAAGGGGACTATCTAAATTAGATACTGTTAATAAAAAACTTTTACCTAGCAAGAAGTTTTAATGCTAAATCCTTCAGAAGAACCTCAGGGTGATGGGATTGGTAAGTCAAGTTGCTGGAAAAAGGCTTTAAGGACAGAAATTCCAGAGTATCTGCCAGACTGAGTGGCTAAAAGAGGAGAGACAGGCAGAATACAGAAACACTCATCGTTTTCAGAGTATGATGGTGACGACAGCATGAAGCCCTATATTATGAGAAGAACTATAATAGGAGCACTATAACTGGTGGGAAGAGTCTACCACCCCTCCCCAGAATCTGATTGCTGCGGGATCTCTTTCAAAAACTGTGGCAGGAACCATGTGGTTACCTTTCGTTAGCATCCTTCATGGTGGAAGATATATTCAATTTTAATGCAACCCCTAAATTATTCAAAGCAATTAAAGATGGCATCTCCTTAGTGTCTCTAACCCATCAGCACAACCTGTTCAAATTAGGCATTTCTTAAAATCAGAACACTACTAATGAAGAAAAGCCATCTCTTTCTTGTTCAGTAGGCAAAGAAGGAACTGGTTCTAATTGTGTACATTCCTACTCTCCCAGCCTTGATCCCAGGGCAGGATATTATCATGGTCCAGGCACTTTCCCCCTAGGGATGGATGATGGATGTGATGGATGACAAATGAGGTGTCAATGTCTCCTTAAAGTTCAGATGCATGTGAATCTTTGCCCAGACTTTGGTCTAGGGAAACCCAAAGCAATAGGCCTGGGTCTTGGTGTATCATCTAAACAGAATGAATATAGCACCAACTGCAGGAACCCAGGCTGTGACGAGGTTCTGGCATCTTTTAGTGTTTTTTGTCCCAGCTCCATTCATGAAAATCAGGCCTATCCCTCACAGGGTCATTTTCATCATATTACATAAGAATCAGAGGCTTCATCAGCACTGGCTTGATTGCTTTAGTTGCTATAAGACATTTATATTTAAGAATTAAAACATTTTCATTGTCAAGTTGTGCTGAGCATTACAAGGTTTCCTGCAATCTCCTGGCTTTCTAAACTGACATACACTCAAATGCTAAACCTAAACATACTCAAAATAATGTTCCTTCCACTTTTACTCAGTGGGAGATAATCATAATATTACTTAAGGGGTTCCTCATAATGAAGATGTCTTCACTTTCTTGATGGAATCTCTTTCTGTTAGTATTACAAGTAAAAATGTCTTACTCCTACATCAACCCTTCATATGACTATAAAGAGAGCCCTATGCACCAGAGGCCTCTGTACAATTCCCTTGCTAGGTGGCTAAAAGCATAATTTTGGTTTCCAGGGACAGAGAGCACGTCACTAGCTTGCAGCTTGGTAACGTTCAATCTTGCCAGCTGAAAACCAGAACTTGTCAGCAGCCAGAGTGCTTCTGTTTTCCAATCTCTCTCTCTCAGCACTTCTCCACTTACTAAAGGAATATCTCAATTTCTGTGCTGGCAGGAAGTATATAAAGAGTCCACATTTATCCCGCAAACATTATTAAACACCCTGTGCTAGACAGTAGGGACCCAAACTCAAATCACATTTCCTCCCAAATAAGTCATCGGAACTTGGGGTTAGACAGAACCTGGTTGAATTTCGGCTCTTCTTTGTGACTTTGTGTGAGAAACTTAATTTCCCTAAGCTTTTGTTCTCTTGTCAATAAAAGTGGACAATGAGAGTCCCTTTCACAGGGTCATGTAAATATTTAATGATTGACGTAGTAAGTTAGAACACTGGCTGGCCCGTAAGATCTCAATGAATGCTAACTTTTCTTACTATTATTATTCTCATCTTCTAGGGAAGTTGAGGGTGAACAAGGTAACCTAGAGCTAGACCTTAAACTAGGTTTACTTGAAGCCATGCTATATCCTGCTTTCTCCTAAATGCTAGATGTTTTCTGTTTCTCCATTTTGCTGCCTAATGGTGGCTGTTTCATCTTAAACCTGGTTCACATCATAGTAGAGGAAGGCCATTGTAGAAGTCAGGGCTACAGGTTTCCTGGTTCCCCTCCACTTGGAAAACAAGATTGACCTTAGGTGTCTTTTGTTTAAGAGCAAGAAGGTACTTTCCCCGCAAACCTCTCCTGGCATCATTCTGGTCAGAACTGGGTTACATGGCTATTAAGGCAGTCACCAGGTGGGGGATGGAAATGTCCTTAGAGTTTGGGGACCCATGGGCTTTTTTAGAGCGCTTCCTTTTTTCATTACTTACTTATTTTATTATATTCTTTAAATCATTAAGATTGAAATGATTTTTCATGCTATGTTTCATGCTATGATAGCCAATTGATTATCACAGAGAAGGATGGTAAATGTGACAGTATAAATCTTCCAAGAGTGTTGGAGGGGATGGGAGTCAAAGCACATAGGGAGAGGGAATGGCCCAGGTAGTCAGGGGAGCCCGCCTTCATTGCAACAGGAGACAAGGAGGAGCAGATGGTCCCAGTCCGGGCAGGTGACGCTAGCCGCCTTTGTTTCCTTCGGCAGTCTGAGTGCATCCACCCACTGCACACTTCCAGCCACACTTACTGCCACAGGGACAAGCTTCTGCTTTCTGGGCTGCTACTGAGCCCTGCCAGAAGAAACCATTGAAAACTATGCCTGTACCCAGAGTGCCAGCATTTCTAATTGGCTTTTCCTACCAAGGTTTGACATGGTGGAACATTCTCTAAGAAGTATATTTAGTTCCTCCTTGGATAATGTCTTCTCCTCCAATCACTGCCACCCCATGGCAAGCTCTGGCACTGCTTTGGACCAGGTGGCCTAGAGGTTCAGGTGCAGGCTTGTGGGAAAGATTTGCTAAGAAAGTCAGGAATGCACTCTCCTTATTTATCAAAGTTCCAATAAGGAAAGATACCTCTCCTAAGATATTTATTAATTACAAAGAGAAAAACGGTAACTTTATAGTAGAAACACATGGCAGACACCAAATAACCAATTGATCAAGTTTAATATTACTGGTAATAAGCCATATTGACTTTACTTCCTGATGTGATGAACACAGAAGGCCACATCTCTTCTGTGATATTCATACCCAAAATGCCGTAATCTCATCATGAAAAACATCAGACCAACTCAAATCAAGAGACATCCTACAAAAAACTAACCAGTGCTCTTCAAAAGACTTGAAGTTATTCAAATATCCTTCATTGGGTGAGTACTTAAATAAACTGGGGCACATTCTATCATGGAGTACTCAGCAAGAAGAATGAAAGTGATCAATACACACCACAACTTGGATGGAGCTCAAGGGAATTATAATCAGTGAAAGAAAACAATCTTGAGAGGCTACCTACTGTAAGATTATACTTACACAGGCTTCTTGAAATGACAAAACTCTAGAGATGGAGAACAGATTAATGGTTTTCAGGACTGGGGAGTGGGAGAGGCAAGGGGATCACTGTGGCTCCTTCCTTGTGTACTACAAGGGATTCTTGCGATGGAACTGTTCTTTGATGTTTGTCACACAAATCCACACATGATAAAACAGCATAGAATTAAACACACCACACACATATACACCAAAATCCATATAAAAGTGGTGAAATCTGGCAAGAGTCCATGGATTATATCAATGTCATTTTCCCGATTCTGACTTTGTGCTATGGTTATGCAAAATGTTACCATTGAGAAAAACCAGGTGAAGTGTGTAGGGATCTCTCTGCATTATCACCTCAACTGCAGGTTTCTTCTTCTTAACATAAGAAGTTTTTAAAAATATGTTAGATTGTAAAAGTCAAGAAAAAGTGTGAGAGGAGTCTTCGGTTGGAGGAGATGGAGTCATGTAACTAAATGCAATATGAGACCTTGCTTTGTATCCCAGGCCAGAGAGAGGACTTCAGTGCAACAAAGTCTATAGTTTGATCACAGTACTGTATCAATGTTCATTTCACAGTACTGATCAATGTTTGATCAATGTATTTTATTATCGTTATATAAGATAGTGACATTGGGGAAGCTGGACGAAGGGAATTCTGTACTATTTATGTAACTTTTTCCACACATTCAAAGTAATAGAAAAATTTTTTAAAGACTTATTTTTTATTTGAGAGAGAGCAAGTGTGATGAGGGGCAGAGGGAGAGGGAGAGAGAATCTCAAGCAGACTCCTGGCTTATTGTGGAGTCTGACGCAGCACTAGATCTCACAAGCCTCAGGTAACAACCTGAGCCAAAATCAAGAGTCAGACACTTAACTGACTAAGCCACCCAGGCACACTATAATTTCAAATATTTTTAAAATTTTCAAATTTTCAAAATAAAACAACTTTAAAAATTCTACAGAGGAAAATTCCTTTTTATCCCAACTAATCAGAAATACAGTAACTCTCTTTTTTTTTATTATTTATTTATTTATTTTTTTAGTAACTCTCTTTTAAATATAAATTGGAAAGCTAGCAAATAGAGTAAGCAAAATAAAAAACAAAAGGCATATGTAAGTTCTGAATATTCTTACTGATACATTTCTTCAAGTTTAGGACCATTTATGGCAGCCACCATACAAAGTCTAGACTGAAAATACCACATCAATACTACTTTTTTAATATTGTAGCCTCTATAATCTACTGTGTTCAAATGGCTTGATCTGATATTTGTTTCTCAGAGCAGCTCTCTCCCTGATGACTGTCCTATGAGCAAGCCTTTTCCTGCTCCCACACCTGCTGTTTATGGTGGAGACCAAAGCAGGCCTTGGGGTTGCCTTGACTAGTTCCAAAGAACCTATCCAGGCCACTCTAGTCCAGAGGAATGACCCAGCATGACTCAGCATGTTTTGCAACATGATTGGTTGAAATGAGACAGATCTCTCCACACCCCTGGTCTCTCAATGTCATACTTCCAAGAGCCACGGACTCAGAGAAGACAACCAACTCCTACCCAGCACCGTGCCCTGTGCAGCCATGTTCTCCTGGCTCAGCTTCTGCCATGTTCTTTAGCCAAATCATCTAAATGAGCCAGGTTTTGCTGTGTGTGGACTTTTTTTTCTTCCTTTAAATAAGTATTTTTCCAAGCATGGAATTCAGAGGAGAGGTCACTTTTTCTGCATGGGAATCTGTCTGCTTTCTTTTTATGGTCATTTCTATATCCAGAAGGTCCCAGGTCCAGTACGCCATGGGACATTCTAGTAAATCTCCCCTGAGCAAACATCCCTGTGTTCGCCTGCTGTCTTGTCACCAGATCTCGTTCAGAGGCCACTTTCTTTAGTTCCCTTCAGTCCCTGGCTTTTCTGCTCACGTGTAAAAAAAGAGCACTCCTTTGTTTCTTCTTTGGGTTCTTATCTGTGCAGCTCTGGTTCAAGGCTGGACTGGTCTGGTTTTCATCCATCTAACTGCAGAGGTTATAGCAGGATGGACAGAAGTTTGGACATAGCAGTCTGGGAAAACTTCTCCTATAAACCTGACTTGATACATCTGTCCTGCTGGCAGCCAGAGGCCCACCAGGCGTCCAGCTGGCCCTTCGCCTCTTCCAAGGGACTCAGTCCAATGAGGAGCTCCCTGATATTCTTCACCCTGGAAGAAGCAAGCATCCTTCCCAAGACAGCTTGATGGGCTGGGCATATCATGGGCCCAGGTACCCCACAAGCAGTCTCCCACCCCAGCAGGTGCACAAGGGAGATCCAACATCCAGCAAGGAGAATCAGACTGAAGGACCAGATAATGCCAAGTCTTACATTCTCTTAGAAACACAAAAAACAAAGCTCCACTTTCATCTGTCTGGTTCTGCTAGATGCACCATTAGAGCATAAAGCTGAATTCCCAATGTCCAGACTCATGAGTCAATATGTTCATTATTACACAAGAGACCCAGCCTAGAACTTCAGGTACTTCCTTTTCAAGCCAAAGTTGTCTGGCACCAGTGACTTTAAAGAAAACCTGACCCTCCACACAAACCTCGCTGGCATGAAACCTTCACCCAAAAGAATGTTCAGAGAATCCACGGCTCTGCTATGTCAGGGTGTGTGGTAGCCCTGGAGGGGGGAAAGAGGCCAGGACACAGAAGAAGCTGGGTGCTATTTCAGGCCTGCTGCAAGGGTCTCTGTCACTTGGGCAATAATGCTCAGCTGCGAGGATTTCCAGGCGCGCTGCAGGGTGCAGGTGGGCTGAGCTCATCCCACTGGTAGGCTGCGGGTGCTTCCTGGAGGTTGGCTAATGACCATCACATGGCTGGACCTAGATCCCCACCCTGGGGCTCAGAGCACACTCCATCCACAGCTTGAGGTGCAGGAGGGGGCCAGCCACTGCCATTCTCACCCAGCTTCTCACTGCACCACTGTTGCATCCAGGTCCTCGAAGGAGGGCCTCCGGGGCTCTGGCTGCCCTGGGCACTGTAGGTGGGGGAAATCATCCATGGAACTCTGACATTTTCTCTCTGTTTACTCTTTATATTTTAATGGAATTCTGTGGTCCAGACTTGGTTTCAGACTCTGTGCTCTCAGAGTCAGCTAAAGTACAAAGGGGAAAAAAAAAAAAAGAGAGAAAGTAGTGGGAAAAATTAGATTCTTGATTTGTGTCCAGATGGTACTGGACGAAAATAGACTCAGAGATTCTCACTGCAAACTTGCCTCTGGTATGAAGCTCCCCTCCCCTCTTCATTTAAGGTCTTCTTGGTAGAAGAGGGAATGGGAACGGGAAAAATACTGGGAACATTCATTTTGCTTTTTCCCAGCCATATATTACCAGGCTTGCACAGGTTCCAGTGGGGACTTGTGAAACACCAGGAGTCGCCCCATGCGCATGAAGGGGCCTGGGACGATGAGGCCACCCTGAAGCAGGATGGAGCTGCTGTGTCCTGCAGGCGCCAATAGCGTGTGATATGGCGGGCAGTGCAGCACCGCTGACCTGGCCAGGAAGGGCCACACCGCCCTGCTTCCGGTACCGTGTTCAAGGACCTCAAATCCAAGGAGAGAGGCAAGGCACAGCCCCTGGGCTCTGGGTCCACCCCACACAGACAGCAGCAAGGTCTCCTATGTGCGCCATTCTCCTTCACTTCAGGGCCAAGTGCACAGGGGCGTGGCACCCGCTGGAAGGCCTGCCAGAAGGTGGAGGGCACTCAGTTATCTTGGAGGATAGCGTGATGAAGTCTTAAGGCAGTCCACCTGTCAGAAATAGAAAACCCGACAGATGGCTCATCTCTGATTCCACCCAGCCTGAGCTTGACCACAAAACCAAGTGATCCCAGGGCCCCATCCCGAGCAGAGAGAGGTCATGCCTGCAGTAGTCAAAGTTGATTCCCCATCATTCCTTTTAATGTTCCCTAGGAGCCCAGTGTCCATAGCCCCCAGATCTTGAAGTCCAGGACCTCCTTCACTGACAGGCAACCCCGTGGAGGTCAATCAATGCCAAGGAAATGAATAGTGGTCAGATGGAAAGTACTATTTTTTTAAGTGCAACTTTCTCATAATTGGGTCTCCTTTCTAATGTTTAAACTGTCTCGCAGGACAGGTAGCGTGCCAGGGAGTCAGTTCTTGTTTCTGGGAGCTGGGGTTGGGCAGGGTGAAAAGCCAAGAGGTCTCAGGGGCCAAGCAGATGCCAGAACCAAGAGTGGGCACGACATATCTAAGGAAAACATCCGTCTGAGGTGCAATGAGACAGGTCCCAGGCAACGGGCTGCCCCCAGACCCAAGGCAGACACTGGAGAGACACAGCCCAGCAGATCTCCTTGGGCACTGGGATTCAGATGCAGGGACCTCTCTGTGGTTTGCCTGGGGCCTCGTCTGGGTTCAGGGTCAAGTCTTCTTTCAGAGCTTGAGGGTTTGAACTAAAATCTGTCCCTTTTCCCAACCCCCCTTTACCTATATGTTGGGTATTTTCTCAACTTCAAATCGGCATCTGGGGAAACCTCATTGCATGGCCAATGCCACCAATATGTTTGAACAGAGAATAATAATATCTTACATGTTCCTGTGTTTTATACTTGACAAAATCGCTTTCATGTTTTTCCCTCATGCAGGCCTCAGGTGTGCTCCGTGGGGTAGAAAGGAAACGGTTCCATAGACCAGTGAGCTCCTTGTTCATCACTGAAACCTAAGCTCTTACTATACTGCCCGGCATGAGTAGATACTCAAATATTTGCTCAGCAGAGGGATGGGTAGGTGGGGCGGCGGGGGGGGGGTGGTAGGGTCAGAGGACAGATGGGTAGAATTGGCCTTGGTTTTCAAGCTGGATTAAATTCCCAGTTCCAATACCTACCTATATGTGGCTTTCTCCAAGCCTCTGAGCATTCTTCTCATCTATAAAATAGCAGTAAGGATATCTAGTTTCTGCCACCACAATAAAGAAAAAGACACAGATTCACTCAGTGTCATAAGGGATTAGGAATAGAGCCAGGGCTCGACCTGGGATGTTCATGGTTTGGCCCATTGTATTATGGTAAAGGAACGGGGCAAACTATTACGTGCTTTATCTGTCAGGCTGTGCCTCAGGAACTTTAAAATCCTTACAACAGTCGTATAGGGTAAGTATTATTAGTATTCCCGCCTTAAAGATGAAGAAAATAAGACTCAGAGAAGTTAAGTGACTGGTTGAAGCTTCCATGGTGGATGTGCGCTCGGAGCCCACGTCTGTCTGACCTCAAAAGCCAACTTTTTCACCACCTGTCATAGTCCACACTTGGAGGCCTTCCAGGTTCCCCTTCCACCCTGGAAACAAGACTCAGGGTGGGGGGCAGGGTGCCAGAGACTGGTCCTACAGTAGAAGCCACCACCCAAGGAGCTGCCACAGTTTTAGCTCTTGACCCATGTATGCAAAAGGCCCTTCAGAGCTGGACTGCTTTAAACAGAAACATGGCTGCCCACTGCGACATTCTAGAGCATCAAACTGCTCTCTGGCTGCCCAGATTTTTTCTTCCAGACAGTCTGAAAAACAGCAGGTAATGGTAACCTTTATGAGACTAGACTGATTCTATGGAACCACTTACAGCCCAAAATAAACTTGAGGTATAGGAGGATTTATTGTGGAAGTCACCATGGAGGAAAACCTGGAGGAAAATGAAAACAGAGCTTAATCTAAATCATTTCACAAGCCTTTCTATTAGAATAATTGGTTGAGAGCCCTCCCAGCTGGGAAGCAACAGAGCCTCTAGAACTCTGATTCGCAGTACTTCAATACGGGACAGACCTGTGCCCAGGAGGGGGGAAGAAAGATGGGGTGGAGGAGAAAGAAACAGCTTTAATCCTAGAACAAATGGAGATTCTTAATGGGTGGAGTTTGACAATGTCTGTCTCCAAGATGTACTTCTCTATCAGTTCAAGCTCAGCTACAAGGAATAAAGAACTGAGCCTAAGTAACTCGAAGCCAAATATTAGTTTATAGGTCCACATAACTTTTAAGTGTAGAGATGGGTTGTTATAGACCAAATATTGCTGTCCCCTTCCCCAAATGCATATGTTGAAACCCTAGCCCTCCTTGTGAGGCTATTTGGAGGTGGAGCCTTTGGGCTAATTGGGTTTAGAAGAGGTGGAGGGTGAAGTCCTTATGATGGGATCAGTATCTTCATAAGAGGAGTGCTCTCTCCATCTGCCTCCTTCTCTCTCCCCTTCCTCCCTTCCTCTCTTCCCCTCTCCCTTCTTCCCTCTCTTTCCCTTCCCTCTCCCTCTCTCCTTCTCTCCCTCCCTCCCCCTCCCCCTCATTCTCCACTCCCCCCCACACACACACAATGTGAGCACACAGCAAGAAAGGCAGCTACATACACGCCAGAGAACCCTCACCAGAATCTGCCCATGCTGGCGCCCCGACCTTGGACTTCCAGCCTCCAGAACTGTGAGAGGTAAAAACCTGTTGTTTAAGAGGTAAAAACCTTGCACTCCCCTCCACCATGATATTTTGTGATAGCAGCCTAAGCTGACCAAGACGCAGGTCTAGCTTCAGGCAAGGCTGTCTACAGGGCTTCAGAGCTGCCATTCTTCCCTTATTTCTCTCTCCCAGCATCTCAGCTTTCTGTGCTCTCCCTCAGCTCTGTTCTTAGAAAAGCTCACACCCCCGGTGGAAAAAAAAAACGGCTTCCAGGTTCAAGCGGGAAGGGCAGCCTGGATGGCCGCACTGCCTCCCATCCCAAAATTCCCAGCAAAGTTTCATTACATCTCCCTGGCTCCGATGGGACCACATGCCCATTCATGGACCAATCCCTATGGCCACAAAATGTGATGTGATGTGCCACCTGCCTTGGGCCTAGGCCACATGCTTCACCCTGATTCTGCAGACACAGCCCCGCTGTGGGTATGGGGTACCAAAGACACGAAGAACATGTACCTGTCACCATAGGCTAGCCAAGCCCAGCTAGATCTCAAAAGCAAACCGCTAGGTTAAGGAAAGTGAGATCACAAGAAAACAGATAAACACCGGCAAAGAAAAGGCCTACTTGTATCAGTAATCCAGTACACGGAGTTTATCATCGAGCTGTGAAATATTTTATCCCAAATAATAACTTAAAAGGTGGAGTTTGTTAAGACCAAAATTCATACCTAAAACTCAGGGCCTCAGATTCTGCACAAAGGTTGGTCGATCCCAAAAAAATGTTTCCTATTTAAATAAATACAGATGTGCCTCACTTTTCACTGTGCGTTCATTCCTGAAATCATGTGTATGAACTGAGATTGAGACCAGTGGATTGTATTTTCCGATTTGGATTCCTTAAAGGAGCACTGCAAATTCATCTATGGTGTGAAAATTCTCCTTTATTTTCACTATAAATTTAGATTGTGGCCTATTGGCTTTTTTTAAAGTGAGACCTCGATAGTATTCTTTTTTTTTTAAGATTTATTTATGTATTTGATAGACAGAGATCACAAGTAGGCAGAGAGGCAGGCAGAGAGAGAGAGAGAGAGGATGAAGCAGGCTCCCCGCTGAGCAGAGAGCTGGATATGGGGCTCGATCCCAGGACCCTGGGACCATGACCCGAGCCGAAGGCAGAGGCTTTAACCCACTGAACCACCCAGGTGCCCCCTCAATAGTATTCTTAACACACACACACACACACACACACACACACACATACATACACACACACGTAAATTTGTACACATGCATACACTCTATTCCAAAATCCACAGACCCCAGAGCAGTGCCTATAGGAGAAGTTTAATTTTTTTTTCCCCCAGCAGTCTTTCTGCATATGAGTCCATCCTTGTAGGACTAAATCTCTTTAAATGAACTTCCCCCAGACTATGTTCCTCCCAAGACAACAAATTCTATAAACAAATGGCCCTCCAGTGACTTGACAGCAGAAAGACTCCAGGAACCAATGCTCCCTGAGCCAAGAAACAAAATTCTGTTTCAATACTGTTTCCACTGGATCCAAGGTCAGGCCCCCATGCAGCTCGATGGCACCAATTTGCAGGGCACTCCAGCAAGTTCAACAGAGTTCACAGACAACATCCACCCCATGCTGCGGGGCCATAAGGACAGATGTGAAAGTAGGCATAGATTGTGTGGGGATTATTCTGATTTGTCATTTGGAAATTTTACTTGCCCTGTTGATAAAAGCTGATATTTAATCAGTACTAGAACATAAATTGTGTTTATTCGGAGTTTTCTCTTGAATAGGCTGGGAACTCAGAGACTTCCTTCGGCCAGAGGCATATGTGGCAATCTCTTAAGAACACTGTCTTCCAGCTGAAATGCTCCGGGATATATGAACATGATCTTGACATAAACATCTGAAAGTAGGGCAACAACGCAAGAGGGCATATTTTCGGCCACTGTATAATAAGTCTCCTTTTCAAGCATAAAAGGAAGAGAGCCACATTGCAAAGGACTTACTTCCATCATCTCTGCTGCTCTCCCAGGAGGGAGGCAAGAACACCTTTCCTGGAAGGATCAGGCAACTCTCTTCCTAGCAGGGTTTCAGGGGGTACCTCCCTCACCCCAAGGAACATCTCCCCCCAGGTGCTGGCTGAAGCGAAAGCTCATTCTGTAAAGGTCACATTACTTGGTTCCTCAAGTTCAAAGGCAACTTTTCTGGGAAATGCTGGCTTAAATCCACTACCATGGACCTTAGTGATGCAGAGGCTTTGCTGAGAAGCTGAGTTGATGGTATCTTTCATTCATTTTGGGAACTACTTCATTTAATCTTCCAAGCAACTTGATGGGCAGGCATATGCTCATCATGAGGAAACTCACATTTTAGAACAGTAAGGTGGGGCTCCAGGTGGCTCAGCTGTTTAGGCATCTGCCTTCAGCTTAGGTGGTAATCCCAGGGTCCTGGGATTGAGCCCCGCATTGGACTCCCTGCTCTGTGGGAAGCCTGCTACTCCCTCTCCCTCTGGCCGACCCAACCCTGGCTCATGCTCTTTCTTTCCCTCAAATAAATAAATAAAATCTTACAAAAACAAACAAACAAACAAACAAAAACACCAGTAAGGAACTTGCCTGGGTCACACAGGGTTTCAAGAAGCAAAGGGATTGGGAAGCAGATTAGAATAGTATGGGGATAGGTAGGTTTCACCTGCTTCTCAGTTGTTCCCAGGGCTGAGCCCCCAAATAAGCACAGCACTGTGTCCTGCCCCTGCCCCACCACCCCCCACACCCCAGAGAGAGAGCAGGGCCAGAACAGGCAGGGGTGGGGCGAGAGCAGGTACCCAGCCAAAGAGGAAGTAAGCTACAAGCCATGGGCCCATCTGAGCAAACACATCTGGCCTCATTTTCCCCTACCAGGCTCCCAGGTAGAAAAGAAAGGATCCAAGTGATTCTCCCTTCTTCTCTCCCATCAACCACGAACATGTTCCCATCTCACCAACCTTTTACATACCTGGGGCCTGAAGTTTGAGATTTGTAGACAGGAAAAACATTCCCCACAGGCCTTGCACAGAATCCGATGTGGAGGGGGGAGAGGCAAACAGAATCAAGACCAGGACTCAGCATTATGGCATGTGACCCCTGCACACCCCCCCACCTTTGCAAACACTGTCTCTTGTAATGCATTTAACAACATGAACCATCCCGGCGGGTCCTCACTGCCAGGAATTTTCTCTCGGTATCTGCACTTTGCTCTGTAACCCTAGGCTTGTTCCATCATGGAAAGCTCTGGTGCTCCCTGTGTGGGGCGAATCAAGCAACTGCTGGCTGCCCTGAGCTCCCTCAGGCAGCCACCCACCTGGGAAAGCCCGATCTGCTGGCCTGGGATGTGCTACCCCAGCCCATGAATCCAGATGCTCCTTATTAAGACACTTCAGGTTTGTGATGTTAAATTAATTTGTCAAATTATAAATGAAAAAACAGGTTCTGATAGCTCTCTTTGCAATTTCCCACAGTTGAGGAGATCAAAATTCTTGCAGCTACTGAAGAGGGAAACCTGCCTTCCACCCAGTGGGTTTCCGAATCTGTTGGCTCATTCATTTGGCTAGCCAGTGTTGAGCCCCTCCTGTGTGCCTGGCCCAGGGACAGCTGCTGGGCTTTCAGAGATCCCCCCAAGGGACACCCTGGAAACAAATCATGACAGCGTTAAGAGGCTAATTTGCAATATGAACAGGCATACCTGACACCAGGGGAGCAGAGGGCAGAGTTCAAGGCCACAGCTGAGGCTGACCCAGTAAAGTGTTGGCCATTACAGAGCAGGCTCAGGTTTCCTCCACACTCTGGGATCCAGGTTTATACTGATTCCAAGTGTACCAGGACGCCTCCCAATATAGCGAATCCACCTAAGGACGTCCCAGGGAGCCTGTAGAGGCAGATGCTGCAGGGCCCATGAGCCTGTGTGGTCTGGTCTGATGGAGAAGACGGTCCCCCACAGTTGTCTTCATGCTGAGGCCCAGGAGCGCTGAGGGTATTGCAGGGGAAAGAGTAGACTGAGCGCTGGCCGGCTTGCCCAACATGCCAGACGTTCAAGCAGTCGGTCACTCGTTAATGCAAAAAATATGCTGTGCCTATGGTTGCCAGATGCCGCTCTGGGGCCAGAGCTGAAAAAGGATACCACTCCCTGCCCTATGGAGCTGACAGCCTATGGCAGCAAATCAGACAAGAGATGGGAAGAGCAAGGACTATTTCTGTGTGCCAGTTCTTGGTGCTCTTACCCATTCCACCTTCACCACCACCCCGTAAGGTGGGCACTATTATTAGCCCTGACATACACAAAAGGAAACTGAGACACAGAGAGGTCAAGTATCCTCCCCAAGGTCACTAGCTGGGATATAGAGGCGTCATGGATTAGAACCTGAGTAATATAGAGAACATGCTCACAGTAATTACTCTCTGCCAGGAAACAAATGTCAGGTACATGTTGTATTAGGAGATGATAAATTCAGGAGAAAACGCTAGGAACAGGGAAGCAGGATAGGAAATGCTGGGGTGTATGTGTGGGAGAATGTGACTTGTGTTTTTAATTATAGTGGTCAGGAAAATCCTCAGTGTGAAGGAGCACCTGAGCCCTAAAGACTTGAATGAATTGAGGAAGTGAGCTCCACAAGCTTCTGGTGGGAGAGCATTCCAAGGAGCAGATAGCGAGTGCAAAGGCCCTGAGAGAGAGTGAAAGTTCTGCGCCCAATTTCAATGGGAGGGTAGGGAAGCTCCATACCACCAAGCAGCTCTGGCACCTGCTAGGTGTCCTACAAGTCAGCTCAATTTGCTATTGAGCTGGGACCCCACCGGCTAAGGGCTCAGTCCTTTAAGACTGCCTGTCCCCTCTCCCCTGACGTCAAATGCCCATTGCCAATCCAAGTTGTCACTTGTGGGTCTGACCCATCAGCTATAGATCAGAGGTTCCAACGACCCTCTCTTTGGATTTGATTCTTTTGCTAGAATCTGTCAGAGACACATTTTACCTATGGGATTGCCAGTTTATGACAAAATCATCTAAGTCAGGAACAGCCAGATGGAAGAGGTCATAGGGCAAGATATGTGGAAAAGGGTTAGAGCTTCCAGACCCTCTCTGAGTGCCCCACTTTCCCCTGATCTCCATGTGCTTACCCGCCCAGACGCTCTGAACCCACTCCTCTGGGAAGGCTTCCTAACACAGGTATGATAGATTAAATACTCAGCCACTGGTGATTGATTCAAGATTGATTCAACCTACAGCCCCTCTCCCTGCCCCTGAGGTCAGGGGGTGGAGCTGAAAGTTCCACCCCTCTACTCTGTTTGCTTCACCTGGCAGGCACCAAGGAATCTAGGTGGGGTCCAAAAGGCACTCATTAACAGGAAATTCCAGGAGCTGGTCCAAGACCAAATATACATTTCTTCTTGTAACTCACAGTATCTCCAGGAGCCTGCCTGGAGTGTGAAGCCGCTGAAGTGGAGGGAGAGGGAAAGTAGGATAAGGTGAGACGGAGAAGTAATAGAGTCAGAAGTCACACCTGCAGGGGCCTGGATGGTGTGAGGAGGACTTGGGATATTTTCCAAGTGAGATGGGGAGCTGTGGCAGCCATTGTGCTGCTGACAAATTATTTATTTATTTATTTATTTCCCTTCCGGTCACAGGAGAGGGACCTTCCCGCCCTTCGAGAATGGACGAGAGTGTGACTTGCTCCAACAAAATGGGGGAGTAGGGGTGATGTGGTCACTTTCAGGTAGAAGCTTTAGTGGAGAAGTAAGCTCGATTGGGTTAAGCCACTGAGGTTTTGGTGTTGTTTCTTACCTCCGTATCATCTGGCCCAAAGGGACTCACAGAGATTCCAAGAGAGGGTTTTGACTTTTGACAGGATCATTTTGGCAGCAGCTGGACTGAAGGGAGACAGTGCTTGGAAGCAGAGAAAACAGTTAAGAGAGAAATGCTACAATCTAGGGGAGAGATAAAGATGACCATGGTCCACTGACAATCAGACAAAGAAAAGTGGTCAGATTCTAGGTAGGTTAAGTCGAATGAACCACTAGGATTTGCTAACAAACTGGATGCTGGATGGAAGAGGAGGAAGTCAACAATGCCCCCAGTGTTTTTGGTGTGGGCAACTAGAAGGATGTCAAGCTCTTCACCATCTAAGCCACCCCTCCCATGCAAAACACACACACACACACACACACACACACACGTTTCAAAAAAAGAACTGTTTTTCATTTGGCAGAAGCCCGAAATTTCACCATTAAATAGTCATTCCTCTTGGATAAGCATTGCCCTTTTCAGGCAGCTTATTTCAAAATGAAAGTACCTACTAGAGAGGGTGCTTAATGTGGATTGACTTATTTTAGCAACTTGCAATTCAAAGACACTCTTGAAACCATTTAATCCAAGCCTCTTGTTTCATTGAAGAAACCAAGGTCCAGAGAGGTAAACAATCTGTGCCCAAGGTCATGCAGGAAATTAGAGTCAAGCGGAGACCCAAAGAGAAGGACTCCTGACACTCCTGTCCCACCTGGGCAGGGAGCTCCACTGTGCTTGGGTCCTGGAGGGATGCAGGCAGGAGAGGGGAAGCCATGTAAAAGGAGCAGTCCCTTTATCATTTTGCATGGACCAGTCCTGAGCTGGACTCGGAAGCATATTCCTTCAAGGCTGCAAATCCTTCCATCACGCTAACCTTGACTTTGCTGGTCCTGAGCCAAAGAGGAAGACTGAGAATAAAATTATTAAGAGGCACTGAAAAAAAAAATGCATCACGTTCAACTTTGCGTGTGAGTGTGTTGGACACTTACACGTAGCCAAACACGGAGCACATTCAAGCCCCTTCTCCCTTCAGTCTTGTTTGGTATTTTCCTGCCCTGCCAGCTTTGTGCCATTCTTCTTGCAAAGCATTCTTTGAGCTGCACCCCATGGGTCGGGCACAGCTAAAAACAGACAGTGTCAACACGCCTCTTCATATCCTAGCACACTGTCTCCCAGCACGCCGACTGGAATCGTTTGTATTATGCATTTTTATGTCATGCATTATATTTGCAAAGCGCCTGACTACAATTTTTATTAGATTTTTATTATTAGTTATACCTTTTAAAACAGCTATTTGAAACCATTAACAGTGAAACCCGTCTCTGACTTTGGCAAGCCCTGGACGACGCCATTTTTAGTGACTTTTGTCTTGGACCCACCCTGAGGTCTAGGAAAGCCAAGCCACTGGCTTAGGTAGTGAATGATCGGAAATTTCCCCTGAGTGGCAAATTTCCCTAAGAGGCAGCAAGGAGGTAGTAGCAACTTTCAGAGCCACTGGAAGCCACGGACACTTACAATGTTTACCAGCCCCGGTATTAGAAAAATGTGTAGAATAAACTAAAATCGTGCTAACTTAGTTTTGTTTCTGAAGTTTAAAGGAATATTTGTGATCTATGAAAGTGCTGAAAAGTATATCAAAGCCTATAAAAATGTTAACTAAGAGTATTTCCAAGGATTTTTGCTTTCATTGGAAAGGAAACGTCCCCATAAAAAGGTATATTCTGTGCCTCATTCCTCCGTTGAGAGAGCTGCA
Source organism: Mustela putorius furo (assembly GCF_011764305.1). Lineage (NCBI taxonomy): Eukaryota > Metazoa > Chordata > Mammalia > Carnivora > Mustelidae > Mustela > Mustela putorius. The sequence continues at coordinate 6,325,062 of NW_025421424.1, forward strand.
AATACTGTACTTGATGTCCTCGGTAAAGCTCCCTTTCTTCCACTGCAAACCGATCCGTCTTTCCCTACACACATGCAAGGAGTTTGGAAGGATTGCTAAAGCCACTCTTGGAACAATGTGACTTTGTACACTGCTTCTGGACACACAGCCCGTTTCATATATTAACCGCACTCTAGATGCCGTTAATGACAATGCCATGTGTGCTGTCTTCGGTTTTTACCCCCATTTATACGTTTACTCCACCCTAACAGATCCCAGCTGCTCATACTGAAGTGGCTAAGTCTCCTTATGATGAAGTTTCTCTATAACGAAGGATCCCAGACAACGGCCCATTTCTTGGCATCGTTTCACTCAGTTCAGCTTAACGACTCTTACTGAAGGCAATTCTGCCAGGTACCGTATGTACTCAGATCTGCCGGCGCAGAGAAGAAAAAAAGCCAAATATCTGATCTCAGAGTGCCCAGTATTTGAAATGACAAAATTCCAACGCAACAAAAGAATTGTGGTTATCCCTTGAACTTTATTCCGATGGGACCTAATCGAGAATTCCAAGTAGGGAGGGCAGTTTTACTCTCTAGGAATTTAGTGGGGGTTTTTTGGTTAAGATTTTATTTATTTATTTGAGAGAGAGCGCATGAGCAGGAGGAGGGGCAGAGGCAGAGAGAGAAGCAGACTCCTCTTTGATCAAGGAGCCTGACATGGGACTCGATCCCAGGCCCCTGATATCATGCATGACCTGAGCCGAAGGCAGACACTTAACCGACTGAGCCACCCAGGCACCCCTTTTCTTCATTTCTGTAGCTCCTTGGTCAGGGCTTGGATGGCTTCTGGATTCCATCTAGGGATAGGCATACTTCAGCCACTGCTGTTCCTCTGTGACAACACAAACTCAGTTCCAAGTAGGGTCTGAAAAGGCCTCCTATCCCCTTAATCACACCCATCAGGACTGACTGGATGATGCTGGCGTTGACGCTGCACGGCTGAACCAGAATTGTCTGCATCAAGGCACACACATCAGATGCACGGTTTAAACCAGCTTGTCACCCATCCTGGGAACCTGGTAGCCAAGCAGCTCCTTTCTGTCACCTCAGGCCAGCGGGACGATGTCAAACACAGGAGCTTTGCTGCTCAGAACACTTGCGCAGGCATTCTTGCCCTCGCTGCAAAATGTTTTTCTTTTTCAAAAAAAAATGAACATGTTGCTCCAACTGGCTTGGTATCTGGCTCTGGGTCCAGAACTTGAGGGTAGATGGTGAAGTCGAAATGTGTTTTTGGATTCTGTGGTTTCAAGGCGGTTACTCTTTCCAACCCAGGGTGGGCCCTCCGCAAAACCGGCAGGTTGGTGAAGTCCGCCTCTCCCCCTCCTGTCACCCTTCGCTCGCTTGATCTGAGCACAAGGAAGTGCGTCTGTGGAATCGATAATGATCCCCCCAGCAAGCACTCATCATTGCCCAGAAATATCCCGAAGTGGCTTATCCTCAGTGTCTTGTTGAACCCTCCCGAAGTTTCCATAGGCATCCCTGATGAGGATTGTCCTCTTTTGAAGAATCCCATGCTCAGAGAGGTTAATTTACTTGCCCAAGGTCACAGAGGTGGCCAGTGGCTAGGACAGGCTGGATCCAAACTTTGGATGAAGAAACCATGAAGGCCACAGGCCCAATCTCTATGCCTGTGCAGCCTTCTATCAAAAGCCAGCCGCATTTAGGGCAGTGGTCTTTACGCTGCATAATACAAGCACATGTTACTTTTTTTAAAAGACCAAGAAGAAATCTTCTTGGAAAATATATAACTCCGCTTCAACCAAGGTATTCCCAGTCTTCCTATCACATCACAGGAGGCCGGGTCTCACTTCCTCCCCTGGCTCCTTGCTGGAGACGGTACCCTTGCAAGCAGCAGGGGCATACACCTGCTTGGGGGGGGGCCAGAGAAGCCCGTCTGTCAGGAAAATGTCTTCCCCTAATGCGCTTCCTTCTTAATTAAAATAACATTTTGAAAGTAAAATGATACAGTGTGTAGAATAAACAGTAGAACAATAGCTGTGATTAATCTGTCAGAGATTGTATAATGTGATGCTAATGGGAAGAAATAAACTCCTGCTGAAGATCAAAGTCATCTCTGCACATGGAGAACTTTTAAAATTAGAATGACGATAAATGAATCTCCATTCCTGGGGAAGGAGAAAAAAAAAAAAAAAAAAAAACCAAACCTCTGCAGGCTTGCAGAATGAGGGAGGAAAGGCAGCCCGAGGACATTCTACTGTCCGGAGGAGGCAGGAGCCTGGAGAAGAAGGGTTCTGGTCTGCAAGCTTGCCTCCTGCCGTCCCTGTGTTCGGCAGCCTCTCCTTCTCTGACCTTGCGGTGGGCACTCCAGCCTCCCTCCGTCTGCCCGCGTATGGCTGCAGTCCATGCAACTCGGCCCTTGGCAGGGCACATGCCTGCGGCGTGCGCACCCGGGGGGTGGGGTGGGGTGGGGGGATACACCCAGCTCTGTGCTGAGCACAGCTAAACACCAGTGCCTGATAGGGACCCATCACTTTAATTTACAGGCTCAATAAATGAAGGAAGTGGAATAAGGAACCCAGATCTTTCTGTTTCTAAACACCGGCGCCCCTGCCACTGCCTCCCAAGAAGTTTGTTGGGGGAGAGATAAGGGGAACAATCAAGCAGACAGGCCTTTACAATCAAGTGCGGAGACCATGGAGGCCAGGTCCCAGGGAGCGCTGGGGCCCCTGAGGAGGACCCTACCCCAGAGGTGAGCAGTCAGGCTGTCTCCAAAGTCCCCCCCGGTGTTGAGACCTCAGTGAGGAAGCAGGGTCAGCTTGGTGAAGGGAACGCAGAACAGAGGGAGGCAGTTTTGGCCAGACTCACAGTCTGGCAGCGAGGTCCCACTGGGATGTGGATTCTCGCCCCTGCACAGGTGACCCCTGCCTCACACCTGCTCCTTCTCCAGCCTGCGCTCCACGCTGAGGAAGTGCCCCTCTAGCCTGAAAGGGCTCCCAGCAACTTCCTGCGGGCTTCCTCAGCAGGACCACAGCCAGGGAGGGTGGGGCTAAAGGTTCCCCACGCCTTCTTGACATCCCCCCCAACCCATGGCCAAGGGTTGCAGTGGAATTAAGCCTGCCAGCATGCCTAAGTGGTATAGCCTTCTTAGCTTTTACTATGTTGGCAAAAAATGATTTTAGAGACCCAAGACTGGGTTCTTTAATACTTTTCCCAAATATCCCTCAATAAGGAGTAGTACCAGGGCTGCGGGCTTGATAGGCCAACAGACTAGGTTACTTTTTCCCTTGCTGTGTGACCCCATGCGGGTTATTCAAGCTCTCTGAGCTTCAACTTATTCAGTCATATAAAATGCATTTATTGAGGACCTACCATACTCCAGATGTTATGATGGCTACTAGGAATTGAGAGCTGGCAGGATTTGAGAGTTTAGTGGGGATAGGAGGCCCCCTCTTGGGCCTGTCCCTAAAGTGGAGGGGGGGCGCAGAGTGAGGGCTACTGAAACAGATAGGAAAGAAACAGAGATTGCTGGAAGGAGTGGCCTTTTCCCCTAGGCCCAGGCTTCTGGGAGATGCCCCACAGTTATCCTTGGACCAACAAGGTAGAGGAATGAGAAGGGCATCAATGGGGAGAGAAGTCAACAGTGGAGACTTTGAGATAATGCTGGTGGTTCCCTTCAGCCTGCATGCAGTGTGCAGAGACAGCTAGCCCGAACACCTTTCCTGACCTTCACGCTTTCATGTTGCATGTATGCCCTTGACTGTTCCACAGGTCCCACAGAATCCTCAACTGAAGACCTCTGTGTCCGCCCTCCCATCTCCACCGTTGGCAGTTGGCACCACCATCTACCAGGTCAGGCAAATCGGGAACCCAGGGTCCATGCAAGAGACCTCTTCCCCTCCCTTGTCCCACCATCCACCATACCCCACGTCCTGACAGATATCCCCCCGGATTTATTTTGAACACGTCTCCTCTGTCGGCTCCGCTCCCAGTGCCCCGCTCAGGCTGCCATCCTCATTGTTCACTGGGATCAAACTTCATGTTTCAATCCCAGGAGACTGGGAGAACAAACTGGGAGGCGAGGATGAAAGACGCTGGGGCATCAGGCTGAGGACGTGGCATAAAGTATTGGAGCCATCGCCCATTTCCTCCCACCCCACGATTGTGGCGCATGCTCATGGCCTTTTCCTGTAAGCACCTAGAGGTTTTCTCTGGAGGCAGGAGTGTGCTCAAGGCGCTCCGAAGGCAGAGAGAAGGACAGAAGATTATTCTTCCCTCCCCTGAAATCACCTTCAACCATTTTTGAGATGAGGCAGAGGGATGATCACTCTGCCTGGACTCCAAGTTGCTCTCTCCATACTCCACCCCACCCTCCATAATCCAGGCCTCCGTCCTCCGTGACTACTCTGGCTCCGTACCCTGCAAGGCTGAGCTCATTGCTTCTGAACTGGCTGTAGCTTCCCGCATGCACTGTGCTGTTTCACACTTGCACACCTTCATTCATGCTGTTCCCTCTGTCTGAAATGATGCCCTTCCCTGCACTGTTCCCTGGCTCTTCCTCATGCTTCACAGCTCAGCTCCAACAAAACCTCCTTTACAAAGATTTATTAAGCCTTTGCTCTGTACCATACAGAATGCCGCAGAAGTGCCTGGAAAGGGCACCAAATCTTTCTCTAGGGGACCAGAGAAAGCACACCATCCGAAGTGGCATTTGAGATCCTAAGAGACGAGCCTCAAAGGAAGAGGGATGGGTCAGATGAAGAAGGAAGGGGGGGGCTGACTGTTTCTGAGGCCCTGGAAATGGCATAAAGGACCCAGACGTGCCAGAGCAGCTTGTTAAATGAACTAAAACCAACACAACTGGACGCGGACGGAGTGACGGCAGAGAAAAGGACAGAGCAAGACGGGAGTGGAGGGGGCATGAGGGTGCGGGATGACCCAGGGCTTCATGTCATTTTCAGGACTATGGACTCGATGCTCGTGCCATGAGAAGATCATGAAGAGTCCCTGAAGCTCCAAGCTGGTCCTATGCTGCTCCCCCGAGCTTCCATATCTTACTAGGGTAGGTCTTACTAGTGTCTATGCCTGCTTCCCCAGGATAGGACACTCATACATGGCGGGAAGCATTTCTTGACCTTTTTCCTTATCCTGAACACAGACCCTGCCCCAGAACGAACACAGATCCAGCATTCAGCGGGACCATGGAGGGGCCATTGAGCCACACACGGTGAAGCAGAACCCACCCACCCCAGGCTCCTCCCTGCCCCAGCACCACAGAACCTTCATTGTCAACACCACACCACGTAACACGGAAGTGTAACTGAGATGCTCTGCGGGCACGATTTGGCCACAGAGGGGTCCTGACCTGGGGACATCTCTGGGGTGGCCAGTCAGGAATGACCCACACCAGTACTGATGGGCAGCATGGGGAGGACCCAGATGAAGACTCTGGGGCAGTACAGGGGCTGAGGAGCCTCAGGGGGAAGCACAGAGGGCCGGCCTCTCTGACAACCACGGAGGTCTCCAAAGACAGCACCAATGAAGACCTGAGCTTGCCGTCCACGCGGTGGCCGTGGGGTCACTAGAGGCCCTGTGGGGACAGAAAGCAGAAGTTGGAGGATCACAGCTGTTTGGGTCACAAGAGCAGCGCGCAGACTCAGATCCATTGGGAGGCTCACTCCGCTCGCTTTGCACTAAGGAGATGGTCCTGTCTCTCTGTCTGTCTCACACGCCACCCCCGTTCCAAACTAAGCTCGCCAAGATCACAATTTTCTCTCTACGGGCCTAGTGCATCATGTACGTTACACAAATATTTATGAGATGGATGGAGTTCTTTATTGGAATTTAAGTGCTACAGGGCTAGAGGCTTGGTTTGTTCACTTGCTGAACCCCCAGCACCTAGACCAGGACTGGCATCCAGCAGGTGCTCAGAAGTGAGTTACTTGAGATATCTAGTTACATAATTACAGGGAGTTAGAGTTATCATGGCTCCAAAGGGATAGACCTTTCTCCCAAAGGTCACAGGACCTTAGAGAGTAGATAGGGATAGATGAGCTAAATCTTCTAGGTTCCAAGCCGCTGGCTCTCCTGGACTGCGGTGCCCCTGCTGGAGAAGAGCCGAACTACCCCGAGCCCAGCTAGATTCTCTGACCTTCTCCTGTGATGGCACCTTCGGGGCTCTGGCAGCTAAGCAGAGACCAAGGACTTTGGATGGGGATGCAGAGGGTGGGAGGCGGGATGGCTGCATGGGCCTTGCCAGTGCCTGGGCAGGTGGCCTAAAACAAGAACCTAGGTAGTACTCTGCAAACAGGAATGCTCAAGATGTTAGTGACCCAAGGAGCAATGGCGAGAGGTCAGAGCTAGGGCTGGGTGTGGAATCCTAACGTGGGGAGGACCAAGTGGGGAAGAATGTCAAGCCCCAGGTTTGAGCCATGGAGGCACATGCATTCCAAGGACAGATGGAGAAATCAGAGAGGACAACAGTAAGCCAGGACAGCACAGTCGCAGTAGCCTAGAGAGGAAGCGTTTGGTGCAGGAAATCCTCAGGGGAGCAGAGGGAGGACTGGCAAAGTCCGCTCAGCTGGGCTGAATGAAGGAGGAGGCATGGAATTTAACAGCGAGAGCTTGTTCACATCTCTCTGTGGCCAGGCCACTGGCTACGAGGAACTTAGGATGAGTGAGATACTCACCTCCTAGTTTCAGCCTCCTTTTTCACAAAGGGATTGTACCTACTGATTGAGCCCAGAAGACGCCCTGCCCAGAGCCGGAAACACAGCTCGCACTCAAGAAACACTGCGATTATTATGTCGGTGGCCGTGCTGTTATTGCAACTGGTGACCTTTAAGGAGAAAACAGCAGTTCGGTACTGGGAAGGGGAGGGGAGGGGAAGAAGATGGGAACCAGATTGCAGGAAGTTAAGGGGAGCCAAAGAAACGGTGGGTGTAGATCACTCCGCTGAGGAATTTGATAGTGGAAGGAAGTTGAGAAATCCGGCGGCTGGGCGGCAGGAGGGCCAGCAGTTTCTTTGAGAGAGAAAAGGCAAGTGAACGTTCACTAGATCAGTACCCTGTAGAGACGAAGAAACTGAAGATCCCAGATACACTAGGGGCGGGCCCTGGAAGTGGGCAGGGACCTTCCCCCCTTCCCCCAAGGGAGAAGACAGAGTCCCTGACTGTTGTCCACACACTGGCCTGCCTCTGCTCTCAAACCAGCCTCCCCACTAGGGCAGGGCTGGCAGGGCGGGGCGGGGTGGGGGCAGAGGTCTCTCCCTCGGCCTCTTTCAGGGAGGGTGGTAGAAAGCCAGAGTCAAGTTCTGGCCATGACCCTGGCCATTTGAACTTGGCGGAGCCCTCGTCCCTCCCGGGGCCCCTGTCTCCCCGTGTCAGGGAGGCGGCAGGGTAATCATCTCTGATTCCGTGGCCATGTCGTCTCAGGAAGCATTATAAAACGTTTTCTCCCCTGAAGTTTTTCTCCACTCTGATTAGAAAGAAGAAAAAAAAAAAACCTGACTTGGAGCTGGAGCTACCACGTCCCCCAGCAACTGGGACAATATTTCTGTTCCCCACGTATTGCGAGCAAATCCGGCAATTCCATCAGTGCTGGCAGATCGCTGCCGAGCCTACTGGTGTTTTAAATAGCATGTGCACTTTGTCCTGGCTTCTGGAACGAAGCAAGGGACGGGCAGGAGCTTTATGCTCAGCTGAGTGTCGCTGTTGATGAGGCACTCGGTGGCTGCAGGCTTCCCGAAGCCTCAGAAATAACAATTGCTGCACACGCCACAATCTGTCCTCCGAGGCAGCAAATGCATCAGCTGCTGGTTATTTTGATACCCTAGATAAAAAGCTCTTTCGAGAAAATCTAGTACAGGAAAACATTCTTATCTTCTGCTTGTCCGCACCATTCTTTCCGCCCGCTGTCTCTTGAGCTGTTTTGCCTTCTTATAGTGAGTTGGGGCCTTAAAGTCCTTGTCTCAGTGACCCAGGAGAAGGCCATTGCCTTCGGGGCCCTTCATGCAAGTGGAAGAGGCAAGAGAAGGCACACCTGGCTACAGCTTCTGGGCCAAGGCCCCGCCTGATCAGTAACCTGATAGAAACCACTGCAGTGAGAATGGGTTGTCTGACAGTCACAGATGGCTCTAAGCATTTACTGAGCACCTACTGTGTGCCAAGACCTGTACCAGGACCTGGGGAGACCGTGATAAACACAGGCAGGGCCTAACAATCCAGCTCACACAAGAGCACGTGCTCTCTGATTAGGGACAGTGGCCATCTCACAGAGCCATGCACACAGCAGGTGCTCAATGAGTACTCTTTGGAGCGTTTGTTTACTTGTTTGTCATTTACGTGTTCTGATTTACTTGAGATCCTTAAAGTTCAGGGAGAGAAACTGAGCTAGTCAGGGATGGAAAGAGCTCTTATTAAACCAACATGTGCCATCAGAATATAATCAACAATTTGGGGGCTGGGGCATCTAGGCTTATATTCTGCTTACATCATTTTAAATTTCCCCCTTACACACCACATGAAAGAGAACCACAAGTGCCCCAAATCCTTTTGTCCTTCTGGGTGATGCCACAAGTTTGCATACAAAAGCTCTGCATTCAACAAGCAAATTCTCTGCTATTCTAAAATTTAGAACGTCATCCCTAAATTCTCAGGCAGCTGTTAGGTAAGACTTAGGGCTGGTGCTCTCAGACAAGTTTCTACATGGCACAATTGATGAATGAATTTGTCCTATTGTCTCGAAATCCCTTTGTTAACTTGACAATGTTGAAGTTCCTCATGCATCACCCAGACTCCAATGCTACCTCCACAGAAAGGCCGTTTATGGTGTCCCCCCAGTTGTTAGCCCCCTCCCCCAAAGTATGTTCAGCCCCCAGGGTGTATATGAACAACTCAGCAGTGAAAGAGCCTTTGCTGGGAAATAATGAGCTCAACCCAAAGCTAAGGCTGACTTTCAATTCTGGGACTTTCTTCCTATATCATCCTTCTCAGCCTGCATCCATGGAGTGGACTTAGGTATCCTGGCAAAGGTGCCAACAAAAAGAAGGGAAGAACTCAGGCCGATATGTCTTAAGGGCATTGCCAGGACCTAAGCAGAGCCTGACTTTGCTCAAGTGACCTGCCCTGGGCATAAAGGGCCGCTTTGGGGCTTAGAACAGGAAGCCCCCCCCCCCCCCCGCCCCATGTCTCACTAAATCCCAGTACCTAAAGGTGACCTTTGCCTGAAAAGTGCAGGCATGGTTTCATTAGAAACCTCTCTTTTTTTTTTTCTCTCTCCCCACATCTGTTCCTCCAGTGGCATCAGAAACAGGGTAGGGGGTTCAGCGTACAATTTATGCAAGGAAGGAGTGAAGGCATCGGAAGCTCTCCCCCCAGCCCCGGAGGGAGTTGGGGTGTGAATTTTCAAAGACCTATGGGTCCTCCGGAACATGACACTTAATGATGCGCACTTGGTGAGAAATCTGCCTTGCTAGTTTGGGGCTGCGGTGGGAAAGGCCAGGCGGGGGATCCAGAGGAGCTCCCCTGTGAGACTTTGAATCCAGGAGCCCAAGAAATCTTGGAAAGACAGCCCAGAGATCCAACTTCACTTGAAGTCCACACTGGGAGGATAAAAAGGAATTTGTTTAGGGCCTAAGGTAGGGCACCAGGCTCTTTCTGCCTAGATCAGCTTAGAGTGACAGAACCCTTGCAAAACTGAAGAAAGCAGCAGACCCTCTAGCCAGGAAAAAGGCACACACTCAACACAGACATACAAATTCGCCTACAATTTCAGAGGGGTCAGCAGCCCCAGCAAGGAAGCTTCTGGAACCCAGACCGGTAAGTTAAAGCCCTGAGTCTAGGTCCTGCCACATATCCTATAGCCTTGTCCCCATGCCAACTCGCTCCTGCTGGGGGAGGGGGGACGGCTTTAAAAAAAAAGCTGGTTCTTGTTCTCAAAGCCCCCATCTTCCCCTGAATTGGAGGAACCCTGGCACCTGCATCTCGCCAAACTCCCCTGGGTGCTCTTTTCTCCCGGGGCGATGGGTGGCGTCCCAGGCCACAAGCTCTCCGAACTCCTCTCCCGCTGCTGTGAGCAGAGGCAGCCAAACCCTTGGGCACTGAGCGTGACGTCGGGCAGACCCCCGGAGCTCGGCCTCAGGCGACGCTAGAGGCAAGGGTGGGGAAGTGCGAGGAGGTCGGGACAACTCCGCCCACAACCGCCTGCTGGCCCTAGGATGTTCGAAGCCCGCACGCACCCCTGCCTGGTGCTCCAGAAAATCCCTGTCCAGGCCTTGCCCGCGAGGCCCCTCCGACCCTCGTGTGTTTCCCTTTGACCTCTGGAGGTTTGAACCTTTCCCCGGCTGTGTCGAGCCAGCCCTCCTGGGAGCGATCGACCTCTAGCACCCAGGACCCACTACAGCCCGGCACCTCCGCCCACCAGAGCAGGTGCGGGGCCCGGGCTGGGGAGGGTTGCAGTGGGGGAAGGATTTGGAGTGAGTGACTCAGGAGTCCGGGAGGAGGGGCTAAGAATTCAAGAAGCTTGTGTTTGAGCAGCTCGGCGCTCATGCACAGCAGAGAGCGCTAGGAGCCGGAGGGGAGCGCAGCGGTGAGTCAGGCTGCCCCGAGCCGAGCCCCGAGAGGGACGCAGCGCGGGCAAGGGCGCGGGCTAGCGCGGCTGGGCTCCCTGGGAGACAGTGCATGGATCCCGGTCTGGCGAGATCTCTGGGCACCCCCGAGGCTCCCGCGGGCTGAAGTGCAGCCGTGAGAGGAGCGTCCCGAATGGGTGCGGGAGCGCGGGAGCCTGGGCAGGCGGGCGAATCGCGGTGGTGCTGCTGGTGGTGGTGGTGGTGGGCAGCGCTCTCTTTCGTCCCGGAGTTCTCTGCCTCCCGATGGCCCGCAGTCCGGGGAGGCAATCCCGGAGGCTGCAGTAGCCGCATGGCGATGCTTGGGGCTGCTAGTTCGAGGGCTGGAAGGGGACAGCGCGCAACTGAGGAAGCGCGAAAGAGCTTCGAGAGAGGGATGCGCGGGCTGCGGGCGCGCCGGGGCGAGAGGAATGGTGGTCTGCACCGCGGAGGGCCAGTGCGCCCCGCGCTTCGGCTGCTGTGTGCGCCGAGTCCGAAAAGTGCCACGCCGCCCCCAGGTACCGGGACGACCCGGTCAGGGCGCGCTAGAAGTGTTGCAGGGAACCGAGTAAGGGTCTTCGGGCTCCTCCCCGCGTTGCTGGAGGGCTGGGAGACCCGAGTGAGGGGCTTGGGACCTCCAAGGAGCCGCGCTGGGCCCAGGTCGCCAAAGCTCAGCCCTGCTACCTGGGTCACACGCCTCACCTCCAGCTGTCTACTGCGAGGTGTAGGAGAAGCTGGCGTGGAGGGGTGGTGCGAGCAGCGCCTTGGGTCCAGGCGGCAAGAACCAAGGGGAGGCAGAGAGGACCCAGGGGTCAGGAAGCGGCATCTTTGAGGCAACATAAACAAGTGGCTTAACTCTGTTTGATACAACTCTCCTTTAAAAAAAAAAAAAAATCTCCGAGATTCTCGTGGAAGGTGTTTTCTGCTTGAACTTTCTCTTCCCTTGTGACTTGAGAGATTAAAAAAGATCCTGCTTGCTAGGCTGGTTTTTCCAAGTTGTTCCAGGTTGGAAGTTGTAACAGTTTGAAGGATAATTTATGGGTGTTTCATGCATTAAAGTGTATTACAGCAAAGCCTTTTGGGTGCTGTGGATATTAAGGAAAACTTAGTGCACGTTCCCAGCTGGAAACCAAAATAGTGCTCTCCTGGGTGTCTCTGCCCCATCTGTCATCCAAGGCCAATGGAAATCCTGGAGAAAAGGCACTTGATTAATTGTCCTGGCTCCATCCTCTGGCCCCACCCACTGCCAGTGCCAGCCCCCTCCTCCCCTACACGTGCGTGGCCAGCTGCATTCTGGCCAATTCAGACATAGTGGTGGAAGGCCCACCAGTGACATCTTTGCAGGGTCTTCAGACTCTAGAAGCTGTCAATTCAGCCACGGGAGGGGAACACTTCTCCCTCCCAGAGCAGAGCAGAATGGGCAGCGGCACTTGGGTCCTGCCCATACTTGTTGAACAGTGTTTACAGGTTGTTTTGTTGTTGTTGTTGTTGTTGTTGTTTGTTGGTTTTTACTGAATATCTGAAACTTTCTCCCTGTGTAGAGGAAAGGCTTCATTGGATCTGGATGGGTGCCTTCTGTGGGTCTTGTTCTGGAATAAGTCATATGTAAGTCTGGGCAACCCAAATGTCAATCCACAATGGGCAATGTTCCCAGAGGTTCAGAGGGGACTGTGGGACTAGGCAGCAGTGGTAGGGAGGAGTGTTGTGGGGTCTGCCACCGGAGCTGCTGGCCTTGACTAACAGAAGAGAGGCATGTTCCTCCTACTTGGGTTGTTGAAGGGGGCCGGGTTAAGGCCACATGCTGCCAAACTCCTCCTCTTTTTCCCAACATCTTTAAGCAAGGGCTGAAAAGGGCAGGCTTGAAGGGGAAAGTGTTAGGAGGCGCCGCAAGTAGGAAACCGAGGTCTCTGGGGCATGGGGATACATGTCTTGAGGAACTGTAGGAGCACCTGGGAGGATTCATAACCTGCTGCTAGGGCCACGCCTTCCCCGGGCGGCCATCTTACCCCTGAAGCAGCCCAGGCCTGCTAGCCTGTCGGGAAAACTGGGTCCCAATCGGGATAGTCATCCTAGTCATGGTGACTCTTTCTGTACTCTTAGTCTTTCTCCAAAGAGTGAGGTTCTTGCCTCGTTCTGTTGCCCACCCTACCCCTCCCCCAGCCGGGGGGCCAGAGGGAGGCTTGACGCTATTCTTCCATGGAGAGATCTGTGCCATGGCCAGGAAGGGGGCCCCAGCTGCCTACATCAGCAGGGAGGGTAGGGCATGGCAGGGCAGGGCTGGAGCCTGAGGGAAGTTTCTCATCATTACTGAGATTAAATTGATGAGAAAATCTCACCTCTTTGCTTTGAAACAAGTGCTGAGCACTACTGCAGCACATTCACTGCCCTATTGGGAGGGCAGCCACATTGGGGCTGCAGAGAACTTACCCGGAGACATGCTGCTGCTCTTCCCCACTGTGCCTGGAGCAGGGGTGAGGCCCAGGCCCCCAAGCAGCCATCAGCGCAAGACCCGGTCCGGAGCCCCAGCCATTAGTCTTCTCCCAGTTAAGAAAGGAGACTGGAGAGACTGAGGGGGTCCTGATCATGCCTTGGAGAACTTTACCTATAGCAAATACTCTGCTCTCAGGGCCCAGTGGAAGGTTTGCCGAGGATTCCCTTAAAATCTCTGGGTATCTCTGAGCAAACAACGTGGGTTCCCAGAGGGTTTCTCTTTCTTTGACTGGCCCCTCTGATCTTGCAAACCATCAGCCAAATCGTTAGCTCTCAGGTTTAGCCAGTTTTGAGAAATCAGCTCAGCGATGGGCCAGTTTCACAGAACAGCATATGGTGGCATCAGGCAAATAAATGTAGATGGAAGACCCTTCCCCAACCCATTCCCAAGGACCTTTCTACCTGGCAGTAGGCAAACAGTTCATGTCCTGACTCCAAAGAATAGTAACACGGGGATGGCCCTGAGCCAGAAATGCAGCTGGAGAAGCCCAGGCACTGATCTTTTGGTTGGGTGTGCACAGGGATGGAGTTGTCCCATCCTTGGAGCCAAGGAAGCTAGACCTTCAGCCACAGTGATTGGCCAAGACCAGAATAATGACGACATGTCATAAAGAAGAGTCTCTTGTGCTTCCTGATGTTTTCATTATTCTTCAATTGGCTGCTTCACGTGTTTTTGAGGAGCCTTTATAGACTGCTGGCTTTAGACCTTGACATAGTAGGAATTGGACTGAAACATGGAGATAATCTCTTGACATTTTTCTGCTGTACTTTGGGCAAATGGTCTGTGATAGTTTCCTGAGTTGAGAGACGGAAGAGAAAAAAATGTTTGCGACTTTGAGCAACTCAGTGAACTTGTCAGGCTTTACTTTTCCAATCTATAGGATTATTGTATTGAATTAATAGTGTTTCCCAATGCTGGGGGACAATTCTTGGTTAAGTGTGACCTACTTAATGCAGGAAGTTTAATGTCCTTAGCTTGCCTACTAAGTGCCAGAGGTCATGGTGACGACCAAAAAATGCACCCTCATACATGGCTAAATGCCTATTAAAAGGATAATACTGTTCCCAGTTAAAACCCTCCTTTGGAAATTACCAAAAAGGGCCCTTTTTCTAGGCCCTACTGTGAGGGCATCAATTATTTCATCATTGAAATGGGGCTTCAGAAGTCCAGCCCTGGGCTTCCTCTCCCAGAACCAGCGTGTCAGGCTCCAGGAGGCCATTGGCAGGAACCTCACTGCTGTGGTCCTGCCAGGCATCACTCTTTGCCTTTTGTCAGTGGAGCTTGACTACAAATGACCCACGTGAAAAGAAAACCAAAGAGAGTAGGGGGAAGGGACAGGTGGTGTTAGAGCATGGCTGCTTTTCTTCTCTGCCATATGCTCTTAAAAATACAGGCAGAGTGCTTGCCCCGGGTGTCCACAGCTCTGGGAGGGAATCCTTCCCTCCTTTACTAAATGGATCACATTCTGGCACTGGGAGGTCCTTTCCCTGAACAAGAGAACGAGGAAGCAGAACTCTCTCCAGCATGGCCAGCACTTACATCAACATGGGAACATGTTGATATCAAATTAATACAACTGTGCCCAAGCTGTGAGAATAAATGGGAATCAAAAATGGGACATTTGATGGAAAAAAGCCAGCGAGCAAGACGATGCGGGAGAGGTGGTTCTTGTGACCCTGGATTTATTCTCAAGGAGAACAGCTCACGTTGTGCCTAACCCCGCCCCAAGCTCTTACCCAGGACAAAAGATGGAAGCAGTTGTTATTCCTAGTGCCAAGGGCCAAGATGAATGCTATCTTTGGAGGGGATTTTGGAAACACCTGCTTGCTACGCATCCCCAAGTAGCAGGAGAGAAAACTACTGAAGCCATTGGGCAGCAGAGTTCAGAGTTGATCCCTAATGGGTTGGGAGAGGAGACATAAGAGACTTAAGGAGATTCTCTAATGAGACTGAGAAGGGTCTGATGACACAGTCTGTCAGGTGGGACTAGCAACAGTGCTTTTTAAAGTGCCCCAAGAGTTGGACCAACTCTTCACGTGTGGAGGGCTTCTCATTAGTGGTACTCTTCGTGGCAGACAGTCAGGGTTTCCTGGAGAATCGACCATGAAGCTGAGCAGAGGGAGCCGTGTCGACAGTGCCTGTGGTGGCTTCGGCAGGTGGAGAGCCCGCCAAGTGTGAGGACCTGGCTCCCGAGTCAGTGGGAGTGAACGGCCCCAGCTTCCCACAGAAGCCATTCCATGTCGAAGGCTGTTACCATCCACGACTCCCAGCCTCGTTTCCCGATAACCACAAAGTAATTGCTCTTGGGGACCGATGGGCTGATTTCCCCATCCCATTTCCTTTGGCTGAGCCTTCCAGTAGCCAGGGTTGGTGACCTTATCATGTGTCTGCCTACTGCAGCCTGTTCCTCAGTGAGCCTGAGGAGGACCAACCATCCAGTAGAAGCCATGAGAGCTCAGCCTCTCTCTCAGGTCCTGTGTCGCCTCCTCATCACAGCAGATCTGAGGCATGGCTGGAGTGACTTGCATTTCAGTCTGGTGAATTGCCATCCTGTTTGGCCCGGTGCACATCCAGCTTTGCGGCTGATGCACTGAGCTACCCCCTCATCCTTGTCAATAACCAGAAGTGGATTCCCTGAGGTGTATGGGAGTGGCCAGGAGAGACAAGATCCCTTTTGGACGATGATTTTGAACTTGGAGCCATGCTGGGCTCTCACTGCCTAACAGGTGCTGGAGGAGGTGACTGGGGGGTGATCACACAGCAGGAGGTAATCACACAGCAGGAGGGCATCTCCTCTGTGGGTTCCTCTTCCATGATACAGGAGTAACAACAGTACCTGCCCCATCAGGCTGTCAGAAAGGTGGGTGGGTGGACGTGTCGGACACGGGACACACACCAGCACAGGCCTGGCACATAGGAAGCCCTCTGCGGGTATGAGTTGCCCTTCTCCATGCTCTCGCTTAGTATGGGGCAGCCCTCCCTTCATGCTTTCCACTTCAGCTCACGCGATCTCATCGTTACACTTTTTATATCTCTGCATATATAAAACTTTGCCGCATTGGGAGAAGAAATCTCTTGGTAGCATTAAAGGCTTCTCTAGGAATTTACCCACCTATATTTGGACCTCCTGTAACTAACACTCTCATTTTGATAGAATTTTAGCCAAACGCTTCATTTCTCAATGATCTTTGCCTCCTCGTACCCGGGTTAAAAAAAAAAAAAGACGCATGGAGAGTCTCGTGTGATTTTCTTCCAGCGGCAAACTTCTCAGACTTTCAGCGTTGTTATGCAGTGCTCTCTAAATAAGGCATTTCTTGAGAATGGCCATTTGTACTGGCAGCTTGAAGAGTGTTTTGGTTTCTTACCCCACATACCAACGCCTCCTCCTCCAACCACTTGTGTCTTTAGGATTTTATGTATCCTATCAAGTTAACAAGAGAAGAGAGAAGGAGAAGGTGGGTTTCCTATGACAGCAGAGCAGCCGTACTCCCCATACCCAGGGTCTGTGGCTGAGCAGCTAGGGCTGAACCTGCGGTTAAAGGGTGGACAGTCCCCACCCCGCTGGGGAGGTAGGTCCCCTGGTTATCAGGCCACCAGATTGATTTTCCTTCTCCCAGATTAACGTCTTTATTACTGTGCTAGTCAGGGGACTGGGCACAGGGGTGGGAGGGGGTTGTCTGTGATAAATATGAGTCATGATCCCACCCAAGGGCTTGCTCAGGAGTCAGAAATAAAATGGCTTTACAGGCTCATCAGATAATGTAAGTGGGGTGAGTCCGGAGGCCAGTGGGGACCACAGTAAACTACAGAGAGTGTGCCCCCATTGAAAGGGGACAGGCCTTCTGTTGCTCTGCAGGGTGATGGGTCCAGGGTGGCCAGATCTTTCAACTTTTCAAGAAAAGTCAAAACTTGGAGCCCAAATGTGCAATTTCTTCACTTTCAAAACATCCATGCAGACCAAAAAGAATCTGTTTGCAGGCTTGTTTATCTTGTCGTTTAGATTAACACGCTTGGGGCAGTGGAGAGCAGCATCAGAAGGGGGACAAGTGGAAGAACCGCTGATGTGGCTGTTAAGAGCCACAGGAAGGGAGAGGTTTGAATGGTGTGGTGTATTCCGGGGAGGCTTCCTGGAGGTGGCGTGTCCTGCAGGTGGGCAGGGTTGGTTGCAAGAAGCCCTGACACAAAATCAGACAGACACTCACTTCAGATCCATGCTCCACCTCTTCTCGGTTCTCTGCCGCATTCCTTAATGCCTGTATGCCTCCGTTTCCTCATCTGTAAAAAGAAATCCTAATGTCGATCTCGGAGGGCAGTCATGAGGTGAGAGAGGAGAATGTTGGAAAGTGCAAACTTAGCCCAGAACCTGCAATGCAGTGAATGTTCCCGAAGCCTAATGCTGGGGCTTGGGAATGGGGGTGGGGGTGGGGGGTAGTCCAGCCCAGAGGGCTTTCAGAATGCAGGGCCACAAGCATGAAGGAGAAGGGTCCCTCGCTGAGCTCTGTGGACGATTGCTTTTCAAGGTCTTGGATCTCAGTCACTTTTTCTGCCCCAGGAAAGGGACAGAAGGTGTCGGTTATCTTTCTCCTCTCCTGCCCGCCTCCTCCTTCTCCCCAAGGCCTGTGGCCACGTGCCCACTTGTTCTCTGTCAGGATCCCACCCTTTTAAAAACCCGACCCGGGCCACAGCAGAAAAACACAATGCTCCTCAGGAAGGAGGAAAAGTACTCTGGGAAGCTGTATAGACACGCACGGCAAATATTCAAGGAATTCTTAGGAATAAAAAAAAAAAAAAATTCGTAAATCTGGATTTTTGCATGAGGCCATCACAGGAACATGTTTTCTCAATTAGCGTGCACATTGCTTGAAGTGAAGTCACTGAGTCCGCATCTCGTTGGGGCTGACTCGCGCTGAGCCATCTGATCTGGACTTCTCTTTCCATGACCTAAATCTCATTCAACCAACCCTGGCACTGTCCCTAGCTGTCGAAACAGAATTGTCCCCGAAATCCTAAACCGGGGTGGAGACATGCACACTCCCCTACAAAGCAGTCTGATTGCAGATCCTAGGTGTACTCAAGAAAAACTGAGAAAGGCAGCACCACTCTTGGTGGATGGACGGATTGCCACAACCCCTTACGTGTTGCTTTTCCTTTGGCATTATGGCGAGATGGTGAGCATGCATTTCCCCATGAGAGCAGAGGAGTCCTTTAGGTTCTAAAAGCAGAGAAAAGAGTTTCTTTTGCAAGCATGCATCAGCTGCTTTTAAAATATTGTATTAGTTGGTGCCTGAGATCAGCGGTTATGTTTCTGGATGGTTTCCTGGACTGACTCTTTTCCAAGCAAAGGGCTTTGTCAGATATTTGTAATTTCTGAAATATTTGATTAATGATGACCCCTCCACCAGAGGGATGGTCCAGAGTACATAATTAGCAGCATGCCTCAGAAGCAAAGATACTGCCCAGCATCCAGCAAGATCAAGCAGGAAGTTGAAAAACATTTCAAGCCAACTGCCATAGAGTAGAGAAAAGGAGAATGTTTTTCAAAGATGAAGACCCATTAGGGGGCTGTGAAACCAGTCTAGTGGTACAGCTCTCTCTCTTTTAATACAAGAGACTAGAATAAAATTTTTAAAAGCCAGAACGCATTGCATGTAGCAAAGGCAAAGTATACATGAGACTTCTGTTTTAGTTGTACATATGCTTAGGCATACATGTGTGCAAACTGGATCGTGATGGGAAATGAATTTTTTCACTGTGAGTCACTGAAAAAGGTTAAAAGCTACTGGTAGGGACGATAGCATGATTTAGGAAAGGGCGTAGCTCCAAAGCCAGACAGACTTGGAGTTCAGTCTCCGCTCTGCAAGTCCCACTTGTTTGATCGCGGGTGACCTAAGTTCGCACGGCCTCCCTGTCCTTCTCCGTGAGGTCACAAGGATTCCATTCTCATAGGGCCATTGTAGATTAAACAATGTAGATTAAACAATGAATTGATTAGATTAAACGACAGTGTAGATTAAACAATGAAGACGTGTGACGTGCCTGCCACCAAATGGACCCTCTGGAAGTGAGAGCTGCTATCAGCATCTGTCTTCTCCTTCCTCCTCTAACTCCTCCTCCTCCTTCCTTATTACTCCTCAACCTCATCAGAACTATGACTTCCCTAAATGTGATTATTCCTGAGTTTTGCTGTTTCCCTGGCAAACTGAGCAAAGAGACAGCAACAGTCGTCTCTCCTGTCTTCGTTCCCACCTCCTGTATCACCTTTCTCCATCTCCGACTTGCAAAGCCATCTTCCTGTGATTTTGTTCCCCACTGGGGACCATGACATCATTGTCCGAGGGGCACAAGGCGTCCTACTCTGTCACCAGGAACCGTCAGAGGGGTATCTCTGCCTTTCCTGGCCATGTGACCAGGATAAACGCTTTGGTCCTAGTGTGGGTGCAGTAATTCTGGAAGGAGCTTCTGTTCCCACAAATCACATCCTTCCCGTTTAGTATATTTTTATAAGGGCAGCAGAGCTAAGATGCCATTAAAATGTTGACATTGTCAAAATTCTAAAGACGTTCCTGCCCAGAGCAGAGAGCCTAACATTTTCTCATGAGCTAGGCTCCAGGCGGCCCCAACGCGTGGGGTTTAACTTTCTCTCCTGGATAAATAACTTAAAGGCTCCTCCTGTGGACACCAGAGCGGCCACCGTCAGGCAAACCAAACCCTAATCCTAACTCCAGCCCTCACCCCAGCCCACGATGTGTCACTGACCCTAGACCTTCCCTTCCCAGCGGAGGGGACATGAGTGACCCGTGCCAAGATTCTTCTTTGGGGCCACAAAGGTGACATGTCCCAATTTTCTTGAGAGCCTAGCTAATGCAGCCCCTGAGGACAGGTCAGTGGTGACAAACTGCCTGCCTCTTTGTTCCTGTGGAATTGTCACCTCCCCCCTCATCTGTGCTTCTTCACGCTCCCCTGGGGCTCATTCCAACTCTCTCCTCATAAAATGCCCTCCCACTGGGCCCCATTTTCACCACTAAGATTCAGAAAGGATTATTAGTGATTTCTCCTCAAATGCTGAGTTCCAGACCAAAGATTTAATGCTCCTTTCTGGGGCACTTAAGACATCTCTATTTGAGGTTTCAGGGGAATGGGGCAGAAGGGGAGAAAAAAGACCTGGTTCTCAGGGATAATTTTCATCTCCGTTGGCGTATTATTCCCTCCTCTCCACCACCCATTCCGCCACTCCCTATAAAATTAATGTCACCAGGTCAGTTGCACATTGTAACTAACGTTTAGAACAGAGGAACGTCCGTGTGTCAGACCCAGCTCCCTTCCCGCAGGCAGGTGGGTTTTACTGAGCCAAGCACGGGAGTTGAGGGAGGCTACAAGGAAAGCAGCCAAGAGGCTGTTTAAGTACATCACCGTTGCACCTGATTTTGTTGTTGTTTTTATTTTCAAGGAAAACACACACACACACTGACTGACTTTTCTGTACCCACAGCCGGGGGGGAGAGGGGAAGAGCGTATTTCTCCCCTTTCTGAAACTTGCGATGACAGATGGACTCAATTGTCCCAGAACATGACACACCATCAGGAATGTTTCTTAGGCATGAAATGAATTACCTTTCTTTTCATCCGGGTTCAAGAGTGTTGTGTCTGTCCTTTCCTGGGGAAAGTGTGAACACCCAGAAATGTTTTCATTTTCTTTTTTGAGGAGGTCAGACACCAAAGCCTGACTCCATGCTTCATGCCTACGTGTCCGCATCTCTGTATCTTGGAAATGAAAGAAAATATTTGGGGGGAGGGAAGGGCTTTTAAGTGTTGTTGTTTTGAATTTTTCTTAAACAGAGCGGGACATGTCAGGAAGTACAGGGCTTAATAAAGCGAAACTACATTGCAAAGATTCTTTTAAAAGATCTTTATAGTTAAGCAAAATAAGGATTCAAATTGGCAGGGTACACAGAACGTCCATCTTCTAATCATTTCACCTCCTGAGATGATTATGGACCTATTACAGGATTCTGACTGGCAAACTCATGCTTGGGAAAATTCCACAAACCTGTCTGTAGTTCTTTCTTTCAGGGGTTGGGAGAGTTGTTATATAAGGAAGAAGAAGTGGTTAAGTCAGACAGGGAGTTCTTATTTCATCTCAGTAATACCGAGATTCGGGAGACCGGGGGTTTACCCTTGGCTCGGGCTTCGCCCAAGTTCTGTAAGTTGGGCAAATCCCAGAGCTTCTCTGAGCCTCTCTGAGTCTTAATCTGATAAAATGAGAGTAATGATACTGCCCCTGCGAATGGGTAGAGCTGGCTGAATAAGGTTGCCAGCTGGGGGAAGCACCTTGGCCGTGGGTATAAAAGTAAGACGTGAGACTTATAAAAGGAGTGTGAGACTCCTGGTGCCAGCGCTGGCTCTGCCCTTGGTTGACGGGGGGTGGGGGGGCAGGGTAGACCCCTAACAGTCAGTCACTTGCCCTGCGCAAGTGATCCTAGCTCCCTCCTGCCCATACTGACTGCAGCAGCAGATGGGAAAGCATTTCCTATAAGCCTGGGCAAAAATGAGCCATTCCTGCCACAATGGGAACAGAGCCGGTGCCAGGCATGGAGTGGGCCCCTAATGTAAGAGGCCAAGGGCACTGTGGAAAAAGTGTGAAAGTGGAATCAGACTCTCCAGGGTTCCAGGCCCAGGATTGGGGCTGAAAACACATGTGATTGACAGTGACTTACCATACCTCTCCAATTTTCAGTTTCGTCTGCTGAAAGTGGGACTCATGGTACTTCTTAGGAAGGATTAAACACGGTGACTTTTGCTTAGTTGTTTGCGTGGCCCCAGCCTGGTTTTGTAGGGTTGTTGGCACTGAACGCAAGTGGATATGCCTAAGGAGCGGCCCGACTGTTTGTTTGGTGACCCGGCCGTGGACAGGAGGAGGCGCTGGAGTTACCCAGGCCAGATGTAACTCGTGTGCCTTCTCCCTTCTCTTTCGCCTTGGCTGGCTTTGTCTTCTGATTCCAGATGTTGGAGTGCCCTGGAGCTCAGTCCAGGCTCCTTCCCTTTCTGTGTCACTCTCTTCCTAGATACCTTATCCTCCCTAGCTGTTAAATACCACTTCTGTATGTCCGTTTCCAATGCGGACCTCTCCCCGGGCTCCTGGCTCTTGGGCGTTACTGTCATGTCCTCTTGGATATTGTAAATTCAGGTCTTACTTTAGTCTTCTCCGTTTTAGATAATGACATCATTATCCCCACAGTTGTCCAGACCCCGAATCTAGAAATCATCCCTGATTCTATCTTCCTTGGCACCTTTCACTTCCCATCCACCAGCAAGTCTCGATTTAACATAAATTCTGGATCCCGCCACTGCTCACCACCCCGCCACTGTCCAGACCATTATCCCCTGTCCTCCATATTACTAGGGGCCCCCTCATGCAGCCCCCTACCTCCACTCTTCTCCCTCCCCAGCCTTTTCGCCCAGCTAAGGTCAGAGCACCCTTTTAAAGATGCCAGTCATGGGGTGCCTGGGTGGCTCAGTTTATTAGGGATCCCACTCTTAGCTTCAGCTCAGGTCATTGTCCCTGGGTCGTAGGATGAAGCCCCACATTGGGCTCTGCACTCAGTGGGGAGTCTGCTCGAGATTCTCTCCCTCTGCCCCTCCCCTTGCTCATGCTCACTTGCTCTCTCTATAAAACAAATAAATAACATATTTTAAAAATTAAGATGTCAATCTTTATTTTATTTACTTCCCAGGCCTCAACCTTCTAGTGGGTTCCCATTAAGGACTCAAATCTATAGTCTTGCCATGACCTTATTTCAGTGGTTCTTAGCTGGGAGTGATTTCCCCTTAGGGGATATTTGGCAACTTCTAGAGACAAATTTTAATGTCACAAGTGAGGGTGGGGTTAGTGACACTGGCATCTAGTGGGTAGAGTCCCGGGATGCAGCTGAACAGCCCACCATGCACAAGATGGTCCCCCACAACAAACAATTATCTGGCTCAAAATGTCAGTAGGTTTGCAGACCTGCTAGGAGAATCCCTGACTTCTTATGAACTGGATCCCTTCTCTCTCTCCAACATCCGGTTTTACTCCTTTCCTTGCCTGCTATGTGGTAGCCACACTGACTTTCTTGTAATATCTTCAGCATGCTAGTGCTGTGGTTATTGCCTCAGGGCCTTTGCACTGGCTATTTCCTCTATTTGGATAACTTCTGCCCACAGATCTTCTTTGCATGGTTCCCTTTTCATCAATTGGTCTGCTCAGATGTCCCCTCTTGATTGCCCTAATTTATTATTTTTTAAAAGACTTTATTTATTTATTTATTTATTTATTTATTTATTTGACAAAGACAGAGAGTGCCCAACCAGGAGGAACAGCAGGCAGAGAGAGAGAAGCAGACTCCCTACTGAGCAGGGAGCCCGACGCAGGGCTCCATCCCAAGACCCTGGGATCATGACCTGAGCTGAAGGCAGATGCTTAACAGACTGAGCCACCCAGGTGCCCCTTGATGGCCCTGATTTAAGATATCTATTTTACCCTCCCACCAAACCCTGCCACCAATAGGCTATAGTCCTTTACCATGCTTTATTTATTTCACAGTACTTAATTCTAGTATTTGTTTGTTTCAGTATTAATCTGCTTCCTCCACAGGAATGTAAGAATGAGGGCAGGAACTTTGTTGTGTTGGTGAAGTGTGCATCACGTAATAGAAGCTCAGTAGGTGTTGGTTGAATGAATGAAGTTGATAAGTATGGCGCAGACATGGATTATGACAGAAGGTTAGGAAGGACATCAGTGGGATCCTGCATTTCAGGGAAGGCTTCCTGGAGGAGGCATGACATGGGCTGCACTGCAAGTCTGTGGAGTCTCCTTCGGCTAAGGGGACCCAGAGAGAGCAGGGCTCAGGAGGCTTGGCCTATTCTGGTAGATGTACAGAGGAGCTGTTGTAGACCAGAGCTGGATGCGAACTTTAATATTCAATGGGACAGAGAGCAAGACTGGAGGGCTCTGAGATGTGTGACTGAAGAGAGGAGTCAGGGAAGGGAGGTGAGTGGGAGAAAAACAGGAGCAAGGGCGCAAAATCTAAGCTCAAGTTGGTTCTGGTCGGGAGCAGACCCCAGAAGAGGGGGAGGGAAGAGTAGTCAGCTCCAGGAGAAAATCTCTGGGTCAGCTCATCCTGAAGGGCCACTGGTCATTCCTGGCGAAGGGGGGTGGGGGCTTGCGCCATCATTTGCCAGGAGCCCGGTGAGGGCCTCAGTAGGACCTAGAGCACTGGGAAGGCCAGCGAGGGGCAAAGTCAGGCATCCCACACAGCCTGGCAGAGACTGGGTCCTGAACAGACACACTGACCTGTGTTAAGTTGGTACCACATGAAGTAATGATGCAAATCGTGGTTCAAAGATAGTCTTTGATATCAGACATTGGTCCTGTTCTTCAGTTAAGGAAAGTACTTCCTGTAATGTCACAAGTACTGATGTTTAGCCCAGGGCAGGTGAAAAGGAGATGCTCCCACGTCCCCAGATCAGCCCCCTGTGCCACCTCACAAAGGATGTGGAGGTCCAGTTCTTGAGGCAGGGGTGGGGAGTCGCTTCAGACCAGGGATCATTTTCTAAGGTCTCAGGATTCCAAGGTGGTAGATAATGGAGTCTCCTGTGAGAGGGGAGTGCCTGGTCCCAAATACACAGCTCTGGTCGTCCCACCATCTCCTCCAAGTGACACAGTATGGTCAGGGTCTGTGCCCTCACAGCCACCTCAGGACACTTACTCATAACTCTGGTCCTTTTCACTGCGTGGCTACTTCTGAGGATATGACTACAGGGGATTAGCTGGCTAACACCTCATTTTATTAGTCTATTAAATGTAGCTTGAATGTAATACACCTCGGATGGAGACAGCCTACCAAAAATACCGTTATGAACATTTATAAGGTCTAAAAGATGATGTCATGGTGATGAAATTCAGATGTGTCGCATTACCCTAATGTCTAATTTAGCCCTGACTCAGTCCATAGAAATATGTATTTCCCCACAGACGTGGTCTCATAGTTGCCTCGGAGGGTGAAGGTGATGAGGTTTTCTGTCACACTGCCTCGGAAGTCATGAAACAGCCGAGGGACCATCCCTTCCCTGTTCCCTCAGAGAACCTGTCTGCCAACTTGTCACTGGGCACCCCCCTTCCCTCATTAGGTCCCCTTCCTGGTGTACAGAGGTTTGATGCTTTCAGACTTCTCCATCAAAAGTGACCTCTGACCCTTCATCTTACTAAGAAATATGGGGCTGATAAGTGCTGAGACCGATGCTTATCCTAGGTGCAGATGTTTTTAGCAGCCTTCATATTCTTTCCATCAGAAGGCAGCCAACTACTCACAGACAAAAGGGCAAGCAGAAGGTTGGCTTGGGTCCTTCCTTCCTACTGATTGTGTGACTTTATTTATTTTGCTTGTATGGTTTTAAATACATGATATTAACTCCCTTTGATTCTCAGTTTCCTCAACTATAAAATTGGAATAATAATAATAATAATGATAATAATACATCCTTTATAAAGTAGTGGTTAAATGAGAGAATGTGTGTAACCACACAGTATTTGGCACATAAAAGCTGTTCAGACAGAAGATATATTTTTTTAAGATTTTATTTATTTATTTGAGAGAGAGGGAGACAGAGTACAAGCAGGGGTGGGGGTGGGGGGAGGAGGGGCAGAGGGAGAGGGAGAAGCAACTCCCCACTGAGCAGGGAGCCTGATGCAGGACTCAATCCCAGGACCCTGGGATCATGACCTGAGCCGAAGGCAAACTCTTTTTTTTTTTTTTTTTAATTTTTTATTTTTTATAAACATATAATATATTTTTATCCCCAGGGGTACAGGTCTGTGAATCACCAGGTTTACACACTTCACAGCACTCACCAAAGCACATACCCTCCCCAATGTCCATAACCCCACCCCCCTTCTCCCACCCCCCCATCCCCCCAGCAACCCTCAGTTTGTTTTGTGAGATTGAGAGTCACTTATGGTTTGTCTCCCTCCCAATCCCATCTTGTTTCATTGATTCTTCTCCTACCCACTTAAGCCCCCATGTTGCATCACCACTTCCTCATATCAAGGAGATCATATGATAGTTGTCTTTCTCGGCTTGACTTATTTCACTAAGCGTGATATGCTCTAGTTCCATCCATGTTGTCGCAAATGGCAAGATTTCATTTCTTTTGATGGCTGCATAGTATTCCATTGTATATATACCACATCTTCTTGATCCATTCATCTGTTGATGGACATCTAGGTTCTTTCCATAGTTTGGCTATTGTGGACATTGCTGCTATAAACATTCGGGTGCACGTGCCCCTTCGGATCACTACGTTTGTATCTTTAGTGTAAATACCTAGTAGTGCAATTGCTGGGTCATAGGGAAGTTCTATTTTCAACATTTTGAGGAACCTCCATGCTGTTTTCCAGAGTGGTTGCACCAGCTTGCATTCCCATGAAGGCAAACTCTTAACCACTGAGCAACCCAGGTGCCCCTCAAACAGTAGATATTCTCACTAAAGTATTAAAAATTTGGAAAGTTAAATTTCAGATATCAGTGACTCATGGAAATATTTTAGAGTTTAAGGACTTCATACTGTGAGAGAGAAGGGGATTGGAGTTTAAATCCCTAGACAAGGAAGACACAAGTTCAATGTCATGGTGTTACTGTGATTTACTACTCATTTGTAGCGTGAGCCTCAGTAAAGCCATCTGTAAGATGGGGCTAGAAATCCTTACAAAATGACTAACAGAGCACCTGGCACATAAGCCTCAAAGAGTTTAGCACTGTTTCTATTGTAGTCACAACCCGTTTTCCCCATACTAGTTCTCCACCCACTCTTTTCTTAGGTCCAGCTTCTACATACATGGGACCACCCTGTTCCAGAACTCTCTCCCACCTCTCTGGGTCTGTTCCTACCATGGGGCATTTGCAGCCAGCTAAAAATCACTCCCACAGATTTCTGGGATCCACTACTCACTGCCTCCATGTGGCTTTGTTATGCTGGGCACAGATGGGGAACGGCCTCTTTCCATTCCTACCAGGAACCTGGAGGTGGTCCTACCTGGCTCTCACCTATCTTTCCTAGGATGGCCACAAAAGAAAGGGAACCTTGACCCCTGAAATGAAATGACCCCTGAAATGAATGTGTTTAGCAACCAGCAAGGGGGAAAAGTGGCCTTAACTTAGCTTTGGCTGTTGGCTCTGCCAGACAGGAAAGAAATCGCAGAGACAAGCGTCTTCTATGTTTCTTAGACTCTGGAAAGAAGTAAATTGTAAGTTGTTTCATTTATGATAAAAACTAGTAAAATGTTCTGAAGATGTTTCTATCCACGTGACCCAAGCAGATAGGTCAATATGGAGGGACTTTTTGTTCCACCAAAATTGGTAATGAAGACTCATTCTTACTACCAAGGGGAGATCTGTCTCAAAGTTAAGTATTCAGCAGGCATCCTTGAGCTCTCAGCTGCACTGTTCTGGGCTTTTGTGGGCAGCAGGGATGCTTACGACTGCATCCTGCCCACAGACACTTCTCAGTTCCCTTTTAATTCCAAGGAAGTCTGTAGCCTTTTGGGAAAAGAATGACAGCAAGGAATCTA
This sequence comes from Mustela putorius furo, assembly GCF_011764305.1. Taxonomy (NCBI): domain Eukaryota; kingdom Metazoa; phylum Chordata; class Mammalia; order Carnivora; family Mustelidae; genus Mustela; species Mustela putorius. The sequence goes on from NW_025421424.1 coordinate 6,352,757, forward strand.
ATGCCACAGGGCTGGCTGTCAGATGGATTCTCCTATGACCCAGTGGCCTTGGACAGGAAGAGGAAACAGAAACATTTCATTATAAGATTTTCTTCTTCCCTTCCTTTCTCTTTCTCTCTCTCACAGACACACACAGGCATGCACACATGTGAACACATAGAGACACAAACACACATACATCACACACACAGACACACACACACAAAGGTGGACCCATTGCTGTAATTTGAAAATTACACTATCCTTCTGAAGTCTTGCCATCTTTGTTATACATATATATATAAAATATGTCATATCAATCAATATATCAATCATATAGATCAATATAAAATATCACATATGACCCATATCACATATGCTATATATCATACATGGCATATAGGACATATGTGTTATGCATGTCATATATGGCGTGTTTGTCATATGTCACATATGGTGTGTGTTCCATATAGCATACATGGTATATATGACATATATGTTACAGGTCATATGTGGCATGTATAATATATGATGTATATATGAATGGGAGAAAAAGAAGAAAAGAAAACCAAAAGACTGGGCGCCTGGGTGGCTCAGTCGTTAAGCATCTGCCTTCAGCTCAGGTCATGGTCCCAGGGTCCTGGGATTGAACCCCACATCGGGCTGCCTGCTTGGCGGGAAGCCTGCTTCTCCCTCTTCCACTCCCCCTGCTGGTGTTCTCTCTCTCGCTGTATCTCTCTGTCAAATAAATAAATAAAATCTTTAAAAAAAGAAAACCAAAAGGCTGGGGGATCAGACCTCTAGAGGATGATCGCAGTGCCTAGAGCAAAGCCAAGGTCAGGCCTCAGCTCACTTCTTTCTTTCACTTGCGCCCGGCTCTTTACTAAGCACTAACTTTGTGCCATGCACTGTGCTGGGCACCAGTCATCCAAGGGGGCACAACAACTTCACGCAGCTCCCTCACGGGGCTCGTAGACTAGCCAGGAAGACAACGGCCAATATTCACCTGAGGGAGTACGAGTTTCTACGTCGGTAAGAGACTGCCCTTAGAGAGGGTGTCTTAGTAGGGCAGGGCAGATTCCTGCAGGAAGGCATTTGAGGTTCGTTTGAGATCTGCCAGGCAGGCAGGGGGAGAAGGGCAGATGCTCCCAAGGTAAAGGACAGCCCTGTTTCCCCGTTTGATCAGGGTGTGGCTGGGGCTGGCCCACGACAGGCTCACACCTACTCCCCAGTAAGCTTCTCTTCTCGGCCCACACGCAGTGAAGTGGCGCTGGCAGTTTCCAGTGGGAGCATTCACACCATAGAAAGCAGCAGGTGCTACAGACCGGGACTCCCCTCCCCTCGGACAGCCGATTTCCCAACACACCCTGGGCTCCATGGATTCCACCTGTTCCTACTGTTGGTAGCACAGACCCTGCCCTTTGAGCCAAATGCCTGATCCCCTTCCTGAGAAACTCCACGAAGGACCAATTCCCGGAAAGGCACTGTCAACAAGCTACTTGGGCCTTAGGGCTGTTTACTTCAGCCCCTGGGCCATCTGGCTTCTCCTGGGATCCAGGATGTCCCAGCAAATTAATAGCAAGCAAGTAGCAAGCAAGAAAGAGCCCATTCTTGTGGTCTTCGTCGCACCCCTGCCATCTAATGATATTTTGTCAACCACCCACACCGGCCCAGCACTGTATGAGACACTTGGCTGGGCAGACCTCAAGTCAGGCTTTGACCCCTCAGGAATTTGGAGCCTGGCTGAGGCTGCCGGACTGACATTGTTCTTCCTTAACATAACTTGGGCTGCTCAGGGCACGAGAACCAGCGGCTGATGGGGATTAGGGGTTAGCACCGCCACTCTTCCCCCAGTCTGTTTCTGGGCACAGGAAATGCCAAGGGAGTGGGGGGGTCAGAGTTCACCATATATATGACTGAGTCAGGTTTTGGAAACAACTGATGCTGCTTCCCTTGCAGCCTACCGTCAGTTCTCTGAGGAGAACTCGCCAGAAGAAAAAGTGAGTTCTGAGTCCTTGTGAAGACCAGCAGAAAGCAAGGCTGGACGGGCATCCAGGGCACAGGATTTGCAGGGGAAAAGCACCTTTGTTTCCTGGGCACATGAGCGCTCTTGTGTGTGTGTGTGTGTGCACGTGTGTGATGTCTGCTGTGTGTACAGAATATGGGGAACAAACAGTGGCTGTGGACGGCAGTGCAGGTGCATGTGAGGAAGGCAGGCAGGGCTCTGAGATGGAGAATCCCACAGGGAGAGACCAGCCATGGGTCTGGTTGGGAGGAGAAGCCAGGCACCAGAGATGGAGAGAATCCCTTTCTGGCTGCTCCCTTCCGGTTCCGGGGCAGGAGCCAGTGGCTCCCACAGTTGGCCCCTGCTGGGAAAGCACCCCTTGTGCTATGAAGTTCGGCGTTTATTTACTACCTGGACCTCCAATCTGACTTCAAAGCTGGGTGACACCAGGAAGCCTCCCAGCCAGGATATGCTGTGAAAGCCAGACGTGAACATGCATGATTCAGGGGGTCCCATGAAGCCACCCCCTTTATCTGCCCCTAGCCCCACTCCAGCGCCACCGCTTGGGTTGATAGTGAGTCTCCAGGAGGCTTCCGTTGACAGCAAAACCAACAGCGATCAGGGCCACATTCCCAGCTACTAACACCTAGTTTCGGATTCACTTCTGGGTCCCCAGGCTGAGCGCGGAGGGTGACAGGGGACACACCGAGGGAGAGAGGCATCCCAGAGCGGGTGTGGGTGGGGGCCCAGCAGGGGTTCTGCCGGGGGGGGGGGTGTGTGGGGGAGGTGCTGCTGCCCAAGCCGTTGTGTTGGTCAGTGCTGTGTGTATGGAGTAGGAAGGAGACCATGAAGGAGACAGTGGCCGGAGATCACAGAAGCAGTGGGGAAGGAGGCTGGTGCCAGGTGAGCCGCCCTCGGGAATGCAGGAAAGGGGGGGTAGACCTGAACCCTTGCCAGTCCTGTCCCCTCCGTCCCCTCCTCGTGCCTTTCCTGACAGTGCCTTGGGTCCCCAGGGCGGCTCCCGGCCCTTCTGGCAATGCGCAGTCAGTCATCTGAGGGTCCGGGCCTGGGGGCTGGGAGTCAGTGAGAGAGTCCACAGCGGACCCTGACGAGCCATCAGGGGAGGGGCAGTGGGTGTCTCTGGTGTGGTTGTGCAGGTTGTGCCCTGGGAGGGCGGCTAGCCGCAGGGATGAGTGGGGCCTCTGCTTACGCCGCCGTCCCCCTGGCATGAGGCTGCGTCTGCTGGAGCAAAGGGCATCTTCTGCTAATTCACACAGAGGCTCCCTACAGCCCAGCTGCACCATGATCAGGGCCTCCAGAGAGGATGGAAAGCCCAGAGAAGAGGGAAGGCAGCTGCTGGGAGGTCCCGGGAGAGGCCCCGTCAGTAGGAGGGAAGGGTGAGGACTAAGTGTTGCCCACTTCATGAAAGCTGGGCGGGCACAGGTTTATCTGTTCACTGCACCGCAAGGCACGCCGCCTGGAGATGAAGGGAGCCTCTCCTCATTAACATGGAAGTAATTAGCCTGTTGATGTTACTATGCTCAGTGTCTAAATATTGTTAAATAAAACATCTTATTGCTGATAATTATCCAGAGATCACAGAGAACACGGGGCTCTTGCCAGCAGCAGGGACGCACTTGCAGTCCCACAGCGAGCTCCGAGTGTTGACTCTGCTGCCACAGTCCCCTGTCTGGGGTCTCCTGCTGGCCTCTGCTGGGCAGCAGCTCCCCGACAGTCCCAGGTGAAGAGTGCCCAGATAAAGCGCAAATTATTCTCCATGGTCAGACCCCAGAGTATGTGGGTGACAAACACAGTGACATTGTTTCCTTGAGTGAGTCTTGTTTTCCATATGTGGGCGGAATTCCAGACTTGAGAATTCTGCATCCAGACTTCATAGATTTTTTTTTTTTTTTTGGTCTGATTGAGACAACACAACTAATGATAAAGAACAATACTCGCCTGGCTTCTCAGCTCCAAAAGGCTCTGGGTCAAAACCTGACCTCTCAGGGATTGGAGCAGATCCAACAGCAACTACCATCTTCTCTCGTCAAGCCGCACCACAGGCTCCACAAGACCAGCTTTCTTTTGGCTTCTGGAGTGTGGAAATAGAGCAGATGTGCCTGCCTACTAATGTGCTGTAGGATGGAACCACTCTCCAGGCTTATTGAAATCAGATGTCCAGCCCTCAGAGCTGCCCTACGAACAGATGGTGCCTCCAGCAAGCGCCATCACGTTGGAAAATTACAAGAGCCATGACTCCCTCTCCTCACTGCCATGTGAAACTCCGTTTTTACCAACTGGGCAAGAGAGAAAGGACTTCTCTTCTCTGTCACACTCGGAGGGCACAAGCCTGGGTCGAAAGAAAGTACCTCTAGATAGCTAAAGTAGGTATAAAAAATTTAGATACCACAGACAGTTCTAGAAGGATGTGCTCTACATGTTGATACTAGTTACCTCCGAGTAGGAGGGATTAGAACAGAAAACAGGATGGCAAACCTGGAATTGTGCATACTTGTTTGAGAAACTTCCACTCGATCCCCAAAGACATTTCCAAGGTTTCCTGAGGTTATAAGGAAATTTTTTTAATGCAATATCCTTTAAGATAAATTTATCTTAAAATTCTAGCTACTTATTAAACCAGTTCTGTTGCTCTAAGATTTAGAAGTTTAATCTAAGTGGCATTGACTTTCTTTGAGATTTTTGAGGTTAAAATTATGTGATCTGGGTAGAACATGAAGTTGGTGTAAGTTTGTTGGTTAGCTGGTTGAGTTTTGAGGTTTGCTTTAGGAAATACACAGCACGTATGCAGCCTCGGTTTCCTCCTCTGTGCACAAAGCAGACCTGGAACTACTATGAGTATTAAGTGAGGTCATCTATGTCAAGTATTTACAATCCATAGCATAGACCATATATTTGATAAATGTTAGCTATTGTTAGCCATATATATGTAAATGAACTATATTCGTTTGAATGAAATGAATACACATAAAGATGACACCAGAGGCGCCTGGGTGGCTCAGTCATTAAGTGTCTGCCTTCAGCTCAGGTCATGATCCCAGGGTCCTGGGATGGAGCCCCACCTCAGACTCCCCACTCAGCGGGAAGCCTGCTTCTTTCTCCCAACCACCCTCTACCCCACTTGCATTCCCTCTCTTGCTGTCAAATAAATAAATAAAACCTCTCTCTCTCTTTTTTTAAAAGCTGACACCAAGAGCTACAGAAAATAAGTGGGCAAAAGAGCAGATATTGAGTGTCTTCTTTATGAATTGGACTCACTTGAAAGAGATGTGAGTGTGAAACAAATACCCAGGGCCAGCTCAAGCCCTCCAGCCTCCGTGTAATGCTTAATCTGGTGAGGCTGGAATTTAGCCCCACAAGGAATCTTAGAGATAAGTCAGATCAGATCATTTTACAGGTGAGGAAACTGAGCCCAGAAGTGGGATGACTTACCTGATGTCACGGAGTGAACAGAGATAAGATTGGCCCCGGGGGGACTGACTGTTATTGGTGCATCCGCCACGTTGGCAGATGATTTCTCAGATCCTCTACTGTCTGATCGTAGATGATACTGACTCTCCACACCAGTGGGCCTTATACCACTAGTAAAGCACACGGCAGGCGGCCCAGCCTGGGCGTATAGGAGGTACTTGGTACATGGTTTGCTAATCCAATTCAACAATGGTTTTGACCTCTGAAGTGTCGGGTACGTGCTCCGCACTGGAAGGGACAGGAAACTAAAGAAGATGGTCTCTGCTGTCAGGAAGCTTCCAGAGACTTACCAGAGAAGGCAGAGCAGGGAACGAGGGGGTAATCTCAGAGAGGGGAGACTTATTTAGTTTGCTCTACAGAAGACCGAAGGTCAGAAGTCAAGTCACATAGTAAGCCTCCCTGCACTGCTTCTCCAGGCTCCTTATCGCCGACAAGTTCCAAAGCTAGATATTTCCAAAATGTATACTTACAGCACTTGACCTCTTCCTCTAACTCCAGATTTCTGTGTCAGCTGCCTACTCAGACTTTCCACTTGTGTGTCCCATAGGGATCTCATATTTAACATGTCCAAACCTAAACTTTTGATTCTGCCCCCGAAACCTGCCCCTTCCACAATGTTCTCCACCCAGCTGGAAGCCGAGCCGTCCTTGATTCTCCTCTACCTCATAGTCCAGTAGGGAATTGATTTGCCTCTTTCCTTCCATATACGTTGCTCATGGTGTCCGCTCATCTCCCCTGCCTTGCTGTCCTAGTCCTCACCACCACCACCTCTTGCCTGGATTATGACAGCCCGCCACCTGGGCAGTCTTCTTGCTTCTGTACTTGCTCCCCACGGCGCAGGCTCAGTCAGAGTGCTCCTTTAAAAATGTATCAGCTCATGTCACTTTCCTATTCAAACCCTTCTAATGGCTTCCTTTTCCTTTAGAATAAAGTCCAAAGCCCTACCGGTACCTGTAAAGTTCTAGGGAAGTTCTGGCCATGTTTGTGTCTCAGAGCTCATCCTCTGTACTCTCCTGGGCAAACACTCTGCCCCAGCACGTTCACTGTTTTCCACCAAGCACACTCCTGCTTCAGGACCTTTTACACTGGCCATCCTCTCTACTTAGAATGTTCTTCCCACATTTCTTCATAGCTCTCTCCCATACTTCATGCAGATCTCTTTGTAAGAGAGAGAACTCATCAGAAAGACCTTACTCCAACCGAATTAGCACTTCCCTGACTTAAAATTCCCAAACCTTGCCATGCCTTGTTTTTTTCCAGCACTTATCACTGACTGACATTTTCTTGGATATTTTTTTCTTAGTTCTCTGTCTAACCTACTAGAATTTAAGCTCCCTGAGAGCAGAGCACTTTTCCACTCTGTTCACTACCGTATCGGCATATCCAGAGCAGTGTCTTGCCACATAGTAGGTGTTCATTATATGTTTGCTGCGTAAGTGAACCAACAATATACCTCCATTCTGTATCTCTGTGTAGTTGTTCGTGTACTTCTCTTACTACCCCGACTACACCAGCCTCATTCCCCTCTGTGATTCCAGTAGTTCCAACCGTGGTGCACCTGCACGGAACAGGTGCTTGCTATACATTTGTTGATTTAAGTCGAACAATTGCCAACCACTAGCCACAAATTATGTGACTTCTCTCCAGTTCATGTCATCTACAAGAGGCATTTTGCCCAAAGGCTTTGTTCGTTTCCTGAGAGATGGTCCCAGCGTTTCATTAGATCTTGGGCAGCAACTCTGGGGGGAAGGCACAGCACAAATGGGGCTTTGTGTGATGGAGAAAACAGGGAGGTGCAGACACAGCACCGCTCTCTGCAGCGACCTTTGGCCAGGCCTGTGCATTGAGAGCCAAGCTCTGGGGAAATGGAGCAAATGGAACCAAAGGAGCTGATTAGACCTGAGCCACGAGGGTACAGTGTCGGCGTTGGAGGGGAAGGATAAACCACACAGCCGCCGTGGCACTGCGCAGATAAACCTGGGTGAGTCAGACACACCAGGATCTGTGTTCCTGTCTTCTTCTGCTACCCTTCCACAGAAACTGACAACTCGGTTCCTGGGCTTTGAAGTTGCATCTGTCCATTCCTTTGGGGGTAAGGAACTGGGCCTTTTGGCAATGCCACCCTCAGGCTCCCGTGTCGGTGAGGCTGGGCTGAGGCCCCTTCCCAATGACCAGCGCCTTTGGGAGGCATCCAGAAACAAAATTCAGGATTATAAATTGGGATAGAACATGACACAATGTACTAGGAATGATTTTACAAATTTATCTTAAAATCAAAGCTACTTGCGAAAATGGATTTAGCTCTGCCTCAACTGTATCCTCAGGCTCAAATGTTTAAATAGAAATAATTCACAAAATGTGTCACTGTCTGCTTGTGTTTTCTCCTGGTGGGAGCAGAATGTTACTCAGCCCTCCGGTTCACCGTCAATTATTTTTAAACTGCTTTGTCTTTTAATAAAAACCCTTTGGGATCTGGAAGGCTTGTTTCGAAAGTTGATGAGAAAAGGAAAAAACAACTATACATTTGAAAGGTATATGAAAGGGACAAAAGGGAAAGCTTTCAAAAAGGTAAAGAAACTTAATATGCTACGTACTTTTGCTTTTACCTTTTTAGTGGATTGGTGCCCGTAAGTGATCCTTATAATTGGAAGCTGTGCAAGGAAACCCACCGAAATCAAAGCAAGGGCAGATTTACAGAAAAACAAGCAGCAGCTGGTCCAGATCATCTAGGGCTCTGGGGCCAGCAATCTGCTGAGAATTTATCAAGCCCAATTGAGCAGTTCAGGGCAGAAGACATTTAAAAAATAAAAGTACAAGCCCACTGGGAATATTAAGAATAGATTCATCCAAATTTTTTAAAAATGTGCATCCAGGGCTCGAGCTGTTACAACAAGCCAGAGCGGGATTCGAGAAACCAGGACTACAGAGGCCACTCGGAAAAGCCACTTAAGGGCGACGTAAAAAATATCCTGGTCTGCCCTTCGTATAGGCCTGGCTTGGAGGGACAGGACTTCCTTTCTCCTCTCTCTAGAAAATCTCCCAATGTTCGTTTTTGAGGCTCCATTGTACTGGTTATCAAAGCACTGGTCAGTTCGAGAGGCCATTCTCTTTAGATGGTGTAGCTTATTCTCAAAGTGAATTTTTTGGTATATGGATCCAAATTCATGTTACTGAATCTTCAGCAAAAAGAATGTTTCCATGATCAAGTAAGATTGAGCTCACATAAGTGTATCATTTCAGAGATTTTCAGCGCATATTGGCACACGGAACACTGATAAAGATAGCTGTTTCCAACCCAGCAATTTTGACATGCATTTGATCATAGAACCCTTGTTTGACCAAATCTCTTTGTACATTCTGGGGTGGGAAACACTGGTTTAGATATCCCTGTGACTTTAAGGCCGAGATCAAAGTCGACTTCTTATTCAGATCGTTCATTTGCTTCTTAAGTGGATATTAATTTAATGGATTCTACAGTCAGGCTCTGTCGGGACATCGAGATAGGTACAAAGAAGAAAGTGTCTAGGTTCCTGCATTCTGTTAGCTATCCATGTAATGGCAAAGATAGATGTGAGACATCAACAATTTCTTGTGATACAGTCTTCTCTGAATCAGTGCTGCTGACAGTCTATACAACACAGTTTAGGAGCGAAGTTACCCCCTGAACATTTCCTGTGCACTGGTCTTATCTTCTCCTCTATGTTGTTTATATTTGAAGGCAACGCTCATACTTTATACTTGTCTAGTATTTATGGTACCGAGCATGGAATTGGATGCAGTAGACCTACGATTCAATGAATGCTAGTTGGTTGATTAAAGACTAAACCAAATGAAAACAAACAGCAAAGACTAACACAGATGATTCCTTTTAAGTTTTGCAGAGTGCCTAAGAGTCTTTGTCAAATATTTGTACAACCCTATGTGTATAAAATTGTGGAGAGCCATAAGAATATTGAATAATTCATGCCTCTAATTTTCCAGAAGCCGTCTAAATGCCATAGAAGTAAGAACATTAGTCTGTGCTACTCCTCCAAAGAGGCAAGCCACAGCAAACTAAAGCAATTTACTCCCTGCTTTTAGGCATATCTTAAGTGTTAAAATTTAGTGATTTGACCTTGTAATCGGAAAACAGCCAAGTTTCTGACTTTACATATGGGAATCCCGAGACTCAAGTGAACATTTAGCTATTCATCGTAGAATTTAACACACATTAGGGTTAGCCACAATTGGTAACACTTGGGGAGTTGTTAATTTCTTGTTGGCAATTTCACTGTAAACTCCCTTCATAAATTTTAGATTTAAACTTGGCATTGTCATCTAGATTTTATGCACATTTATTTGATTTACATATGCTGAGTGGTTCCTAATTTTATGATCAGTCAACAGACAGCACCTCGGATGCTTTATGTATTTCAGAATTGTTCAGAACCACAGAAAGTTAATTTCCTAAGTGAGCTGGGAAGTGAATTTAATGGGGAGAAGTTGCAATGACTTCTATTATGATATGACACAGCTTCTCAACCCATTTGGCCCATTTGAGTGTTTGTTGTGGTAGGTGGTCTTGGGTGCTATAGGATGTGTAGCATCATTCATGTCCTCTGCCTGCAAAATTCCAGTAGCAACCTCCCCCCGCCCCGTTATGACTCCAGAAATATCTCCATGTGTTGCCAAATGCCGCCTGGTGTGGGGTTGTGGGGTCAAAACCATCCCAGCTTGAGGACCACGGATGATAAAAGGATCCCTGGTGGTTAAAGTCAGTTCCAGATTTATTTATTTATTTTTTTAATTCTGTGGATTATCTGTTAGTATGTACCCAGAGAACGGAAGCTACCGCTCCCTGTGCTTTGGAATGAGATCATTCCTTCTTCGAGCCTGTGTGACTTAGGACAAGTTACCTAACCTCTCCGAGTCTCTGTTCCCTTGCCTGTCCGATCATTGCAAGTGAGCAGTCACCGAAAAGTCTCCAGTATAATACCTAGCAAGGGGTAGGCGTGTGCTAAATGTTAGTAGCTCCCTTCCTTTTACGGCCACTCCCCCGACTCCTCTTTCCCCAAAGCCAGGGGTGAACCCAACCCAGTGATGTGCACAACAGATAGCTTGGTGGTTTGTTTCCAATGTTTTCCTTCCATAGAACAGATAATCGGGAGCTGACACTTTATCCAAACCTAATGTGAGCCTCAGAGGCTGGAACTGCCTGAGTCAACAATAACCGAAGGAGAATCTGAGTCCTCAGCCCTATGCTTTCATACCCAGGAACTGCCAAATAGAGGGAGTGCATCCATACACATTGGAACATTCGTGTGCTTCTTATTCTCTGTTCAACGTGATAAAACTATAACTTGAGTAAAGAAAGAGGCTGCTCACAGATTGAGCGGGTCCCGGACGCCTACCTCCCCAAAGACATCGAATGAGCCTGGCTGGGGTGCTGACTGGGCTGCTGCGGAGTGGAGAAGCCCAGACGAGGCACTACGGGGGTAACACTGACATGGGAGCATGTCTGGTATCGCCCAGCACCCGCGGGGTTTACAGAAAGAACAGATGGAAAGGTTTATGGACTTTATTTTCACTATAAAGGCATTATAACACTACAAACATTTGCAATATCGGGGGGAAGAGAAGGAAATCACCCAAAGTTCTCACACTCAGTACAACTGTTTTCATTTTGTGTATTTACTTCCAGGCCTGGTCTGTCCACACATGATTTCCCTTGGCTGCCGTGATTTCACATATCGTCTTCTCTAATTTGTCTCCCAACCCGCCCTGCCACCCAGTTCAGACTAGATACCCAAGCGTCCCCTGCTCTGTTCTTATTGTCTTCACAGTTTTCCTATTTAATGACTACAGAGAAATTCTTCAAAAAGGTTTTCCATGATGTCACTAATTAACCAGTCCATTATTGAAGAACACTTGCCTTCTGATTTTGCGGTTATAAATCACTGAGGAAAAAAAAGTCACGAATATAGCTTTTTCCCTTTTAGGATCCCTTTCTTAGGATCAAGTCTCCAAAGTGGGGTTTCATAGGTAAAAATCCATGAACACTTCTGCAGTTTTAAATATAATATTGTCAAAGTTTTGCGATAACATCGTTCTGATGATCAAAGCGATCAGTGACTCACTGCAAAATATTTAGAAAATATTGGAAAGTATCAAAAATAAAAATCATGCATAATCCCTTTAACCCAACCGCTGCTCACATGTGTTGGATTTCCTTCTAGTGGTTTTTCCCATGTCTGTCTTTAATATGTGCATCTATTTAAAATTAGTTTTATTATGACAACAAGAGTGGGATTTCTAAAGGAGCAGTTACACATGTTACTAGCCTCAACTCAGACAGATGAGTAATTCAAGTGTATATCAGAGGGATCTTGTCTGAGTGTGAAGGTGGCTCTGGGGCTACCCTCATTGTTTCTGTATACCTGAAGCCTCCTCCCCATCGCCCACCTTCTGTTAAAGGCCATCTCTCTGCCCTCCCTGCCCAGGACCCTTCTCTAGCATTCGGCATTCTAATCAGAGCCTGGCTGCACTCATGCCAGGGCGTATTCTAAAATCAGCGTGCGAGAGGTCTGTGAAGTGTTGCCAGATAGACCTTCAAAAACCCCTAAGGAAGGTGCCTGGGTGGCTCGGTTGGTTGGGTGACTGCCTTTAGCTCAGGTCATGATCTCAGAGTCCTGGCATCCAGCCCCATGTTGGTCTCCTGGCTCAGTGGGAAATCTGCTCCTTCCTCTTCCCCCCCGGCTCATGCTCGCTCTCTCTCTCTCTCTCTCTCTCTCTCAGATAAATACATGAAATCTTTTTTTTTTTTAACCCTAAGGAAGACCCCACATTGGAGAATAACATAATGCCCCCAATAAGTCCAACCAGCTAGTTTTCCTCCAGGGTGAGAACAGATCTCTTTCTCTGGTTGGATCTCAAAGGGGCCATCCATTTAAACATGCAAATCCCTGAGAGTACATTCACACACGGGCTCCGAGAATGAGAGGTCAGTGGGAGCTAATGCTGAGGGAAGGACGGTCTCCATCACGTGTGCTCATCTGGTGGAGTGATGTAAAGAATCAGCCTCACTATTAAATCGTTATCCATTCTCTGTCTTTTCCTTCCTCCTCCTTGTTTTCAGTCGCACGGTAATAGCTGAATCAACACAGGTTTGTTGTAAGGAGAGGCCATTACAGTTATTCAGCCTGACTTGAATATGGCTTGTGTTGGGCTTCTAGCTCAGCGGGCCACGCATCCCTTTCTCTGGATGTCTGGAGCCACCTCGGGTGGAGGAGGGACCAGCTTCTCCCTCCAGTTCTGCCCATTCATCCCAACTGCGTCTCTGGGAGCCATGGAGAGCAGCTTTTCTCCCTCTCCCCCTGAAAGCCTTCCTGAGTTTGTAATTTCTCCAAGTCATCCAGTCATTTTTGTTCTGGAGTGGTTTCCAGATGCCTCACCTTTCTGGTCTGCCTTTAATGCTTGCCGTGCGGAGGAGAGGAGCGTCGCGGGTCCCCTCTGTTTGCAGACTGTCTGAGCCCAGTAACGGAAACAGCAGGGCACCAGCGGAATGGCGGAAGCCAGTCTCTCTGCAGCCCGAGCTCCCGAAGCCTGCATTCCAGATTTATGCATGGCACCTGGGGAAAGCAATGATGCAAGCCAATGTGAAGTCCAAGTACATCATCATTTATCTGTGTTTGGATTTGGTTTGGGGTTTTATTAATGACAGAGGATTTGATTAAACAAAGTTTACACTATAACCAACTCCAGCTGGTTCCAAGCATCAATGGGAAGCCCCAATTCCCCTGATATTGTCCTTCTGTCCTTTTCCCTCACAATTTCTCTTCCAAGTCATTTTCTCTGAATCTGATAATGGTGAGGTCATTTAATCTCATTTATTTTAAGGGCCAGTCTGGCACTCCCAGCACGGCGACTCTGTGTTGAAGGATTTTGTGTTGAAGATGTTGTGTACCCTGGGATGTGGCCTTATCCTAACCTATGGAATGAAATCACTGTGTCATCCTGCCAAGGCAATGTTATCATTGGGTTTGGGCTCAAATTTGGAATCTTTCCAGCAAAACTCATATTCTAATGGACTGTTGATTGAAACGTTGTCAGGATTATCTTGTAAGGTTACCAGAAGCCAGTTCAGTGAAGTCTGGGTTCTTTCGGGTTGGGGGAGGGGGCTTGCTAATTATAAATGGCTCCGATTACCTGTTACTTGGGCTTTCCTGAAGGCTGAGGAGTGTGAGTCTGTGATTTGGGTGGGGATTCCTTCCACCTCCCTACAGCTGAGGCTGAGGCCGTCTTCAGAGTGTTCCATCAGTCTCTCTCTTTCTTCCATTTCCTTCGCTCTCTGGTTCCTCGCCAGGCTTCTTTCCCTCTCCTTGCTATTGCTCCTTTACCCCGTGGGGTTCTTTCTTCACCCTCCTTCTGCTTTGCCCACTCCCTGCCTCTCTCGATTGCTTCCTATGATACCGTTGACTTTGGAACTGCACATGTCCACTTACATGTGGACTTTTCTTGATGAACACAGTACAGCACTCTAAATGTATTTTCTCTTCCCTCTGATTTTCTTAAGTACCTTCTCTTTTCTCTAGCTCACTTTATGGTTAAGAACACAGTATGTGATACAGGTAACATACAGGATATGGGTTAATCTTCTGTTCATGCTCTTGGCAAGGGTTGTGGTCAACAGGAGGCTATCAGTGGTTAGGTCGCAGGGGAGTCAAAATTTCGTGTGGATCTTCAAGGGCATGAGGGGTCAGCACCCTTAACCCCCACCTTTTTCAAAGGTGGGCTGTGGCTCTATCTTTCTCAGGCCGTTTCTTCAGTTTCGCTCGATAAATACATCAGGTTTCCTAAGGGTAGGGTGAATCCCGGCTCACTGCGTTGGTCCTGCAGGTGTTTGGCTGGTCCGATCCCATCTGTTCAGGACTCATCTATTCATGCCACAAACACCCCTCAGACTCCAGCTGATGGGAAATGAGAAAGGCATTTTCTCCCTCTGCCCCTGACCTGGGCTCGGCCCCAGGCTGGCCTCTAATTGGAAACAGCAGGTCCAGCACCAGAGCCAGACCTGTCCTGGTGCCAGCATTATTCAGAGCCCCGATGGTGCCCCAAGGGGATTGGGCCAAGCCACTTAATTCATGGCCAGTGTGCTATTCTGATGTGTCTGCCAAAATGTCGCTGTCAGCCCGTAGGTGACAGCCGTTGCTCACTGGTGAAGAGCCTTCCTGTGCTTTGCACTTTCTTGCTCATACTATTCTCGAGAAGTTAAAAGACGACAGAGACCCTGTGTCCTTTAAAGAGGGCTTCTGGAGGCAGCAGGCCTGTGGGCTAAAGAGACTGTCCGATTTTCACCCCAGAGTGTCAGATGGAAAACCCCGATCTGGTGTTTTTCATAGTGGGAGTTTCTCGTTCGTCTCAGAAAAAACCATTTCACCTTTTATCAGTGAAAACAACCATGTCTGCCTAAAACAAACAAGCAAACAACAAACAAACCAAAAGAAACACCAAAAAAAAAACACGAAAAAAAAAAAAACCAAAAACATTGTTGGTAACTCAACTCCTTTTTTTCTTTGCCTTTTGACTGACTTCTGTTGTATAAATAGTCTCTGCTGAGAGCTTGAAACCTGGACAGTTGGACCCTGATTGAGTAATTCACACAGTTCTGGGAAATAAAGTCAACAATTCACAGGCTGAATCCACTTTGGAACACTCGTGCACCAAGGACCCTTGATATTCGATCTCTTTGCATTTCTGTTCAGTGTTTATTGCTTTCTACCCATCCCTCAAACCAAAGTCAGAGCTTGGTAATTTCTTGTTTTAGAAAGTGACAAACAGAGCAGGCAGAGAAAACACTGTATATTTTGGACTAAAAATGAAATCATTAGGGTAAGTTTCTATTCTTAGTGACTGGAATTTTACTCTGGTTCTGATTAAGCTCAACAATGATATTATATTCGATGTTTTCCTGTAAATGTATGAGATGGTTTTCTATTGCATGTCCATGAATGGAAATATTAACAGACTCCACTTGGCCCCATCAGCCTCTGGCTTGGTCTTCACACCCAAAAAGCCAATCAGCAGAGAATCATATCCCAGCCCAGAGAGAGGAGTTCCTGTCTTGCCTGTGGCTATTGTTCATGGTCTCACAATTAAGAGTAAAATCATATCCAGAAAATGTATGAAAGTAAGTGGAATAGCTACATTCCAATGTCTATAAATTACTCAGGAAGAAACAACTGTACATTCTAAGCATCCATCTTCTGTGCCTCCATTTTTTTTTTTTTTTAGGGATTTATCTTATTTGGCAGAGGTGGGGAGGGGGAGAGAGAGAGAGACTCTGGAGCAGACGCTGCACTCAGCAAAGAGCCCAACGGGGGACACAGTCTCATGACCCTGAGATCCTCACCTGAGCCAAAACCAAGAGTTGGAGCCACTGTGCTGACATTTCTGTCAGAAGAGTTGGTCTTTCCAGAGTCCACTTCATGGTGGTTAGAGTATGTCAGCGAGGAGGGAAGAATGGTTTATGGGTTCCCTAGAGGGTGTGAACAATGAGAGTCTTCTGACAGACAAGTGGAGAAGTCTGGGTTTTTATAAATAGAAAATTATAGATGTCAGCATTAGATTTTTAAAAGCAGGTAGTAAATTTGGGAGTAAAAAGTATGTGAGAAGTAATGGAATGGCTACCTCCACTTATCCATCACCCATAGCACAGGAGCAGAAATCGACACTCAGTGCAAAACCCAGAGGATGAAGCTCTTGCTCCTTTGAATGGTCAGGTTTGTGAGCAATCTAGAGCAGGTGTGGAGGAGGATACCACAGAGCAAGAAGTCCTGGGTTCTTGGGCGTCACACCACCCACTAAGCCGTGTCACCTTGCACTTGTTCACTTCATGCTGAGCTGAAGTTACCTTATCTGTAAAATGGGGATAATACTGAGCTCAGAGATTTCTAACAAGTATTTTAAAAGATAATATATGGAAAGCCCTCAGCAGCGTGTCTGGCACATAAGACACCATAAATGTTCCACATTATTAGTGATGGTAGGTGTATTCACTTCCAACCCATACTTTATGTGAAGTACTTAACATATTTTAATACATATTTTAATATTACATTACATTTAAATATTACATATAATATTTATTATATAATTTATTATATAATATAATAAATATATTTAAATATAAATATAAATATATTTAAATATAAATATATTTTATATATATTTAAATAAATATATTTATAAGTAAATATATAAATAAATATATTTAAATATATTTAAATATAAATATATATAATAATATATGTATTATATAATTTATTACATATAATATGTAATACATTACATATAAATATTACATTTAATCGTATACCTAGCATAGAGGTAATTCTGTCTTTATGAATGCCTCTCAGACAGCCTAAGGGAGAGGCCTAAGGGAAATCTTGGGGTACTTCTGTGCCACTCCTGCCTTTTTCCCTCCCCACCCCAAGCCCAGACTCAACTTTCCAATGTTGGTGTACTCACCCTTGTGGCTGAGGAAGAAGCATGCCAGGGAGTTGGCCAAGCCTCCTCCTAGGACAACTGGCAGGTCCCTTCTCCTGCTGGCACAGAAGGTGGGGAGAGAGCCATCCTTGGACTCTGAGGGAACTCCTCTCTAACCAGTGGGACCAGTCACTACTATGGAATGGGACTAGTCAGAGGAGTACCTCCTTCCAGAGATTGATGGGAGGGTCTGGGAGAGGGTTCTATCCCTGCAAGGGCCTAAATACAAAGTCCACTTGTCTTCAGATGTGAGGAAACAGACACCCTCAAAGATGTTGGCGAAAACTGTACACTCATCCTTACTACAGTGCATTAGGCAAATGGAAGAACCTGCCTCATTTTGGAGAACCAAGATACATAATTCCTTATTTACCTTTGTGAATTTGTGTGCGTGTCTAGAATGTTCTTGGGACCATCATGGATATTCCACTTTTGAGGTGATTTTATCAAGGTCAAAACTGAACAATGTTGTCATCTACATTTTTGGTTGTACAAAGATAAAAGCAACAACAAGACAACAAAATCTCAGGAGAAAGAAGGGGCGGGGGGGAAGCAGCTTCCAAAATAGGTACTGGGAAACATATAATGGAAGAGACAGGAAAGCAGGAATACTAATTTCTAGACCCAGCTCTATTCACCACTCCATCAGAAGTTCTATGGACCTGAACAATTCACTTAACTACTCTGGAGAGAATAGATGACCCCCAGGCATGCCTCTTTTCTGGTTCTGCTGATTCAACTGACAGCCTAAGAGGAGGTCGCGGGGAACATTGGCCAGACTTCCCTGACTCCAGAAAGTTCTTTAAGCCGTTCATGGTGGGTGGTGGTCATGACGATGGAGGAGGCAGTAGTCATGATGGTGGTGTAGGTTGGAGAGAACGCTGCCATGCTCCATGGGTCTGAATGAGAGACATGACTGGGACAGATGCTGTGATGGGTTGAGAAGTGGGCAGAGTGGTGGGCAGTGAGGCACTAGGACTTAATGGGCCCAAGTGCACAGGGGTCCAAGCCTGTAACTCCCTGTGCCTTTCAAGATGATTCCTCTACCTGGGATGGCGCAAGCAAAACAGATATGCTGAGGGAGATAGATACGCACTATTTCCTGGTTGTGACTTTGCGGGGCTGGGGGGGGGGTTGTTTGTTGAAATCTTTAAGTTTGTTTTAGTTTTACATTTTTATTTATTTTCTTTTTTATGCTACAAAGTAGTTCAAATCTGTATTTTGGGAATATGGAAATTCTTTGGAGAGAAGGAAAAGTTGAAGCAGTTAAATCGAGAGCCGGGTCTGCACGTGGACGGAGTGTAGGCACAGAGGAGAGCCCTTCTTGCACGGAACAGACCACGGTCTGGCTCAGACCGAGTTTAAAAACAGCTGAGGTTAATGCATAATTCCACAGGCTAGAGAGGCGCCCTGGGACAGAGGTGAGAGCCGGAGCCAGGCCTGGTGGCTGGGGCCCAGAAGGAGCCGGGACAGTCAAGTGTCCTCTTTCCTGAGGACAAAAGGCGACACACTCTAGACTAGACTATACTAGACATCGCCATGATGGCGGATGAGTCCCTGGAAGGCCTGAGAGGTGCAGCTCCCCGCACAGACAGAGGCCTGGCTCCAGGAACCCAGTGGATTCACAGAGAAAGGAGTGAAGTACTAACAAATGGTTTTCATTATCATCACACAGCCTCCACCCTCGGTCTGTGTATGTGCTTTGTTTTTTTCTCTTTTTTTCATCTTTTCCTGGGTTGTAACTAAACAATGAGGTGATTGCCATCCCACTGAATTGCACAATAGAACCAATGGCTGGGTTGGAGCATAGCTTTCCCCAAATAAATTCTGGACAAGAGACCTGAGCAAGCTGGAAAGAAGGAGTTGATTCAATACCTGTATATACTTATTAGCGCTGGTGGTGGAGGTGGGATGAGGGTCCGGGGAGAGCTAAGACTCTTAGTTCCTCAGCAGTGCACCTGTCAGCCCACCAGTGGGACATTCTCCTTCAATGAAGCTTCACCAAAATGAAAGGGGGGCTGACCCAGTGATCCAGGAATATAAATTGGGACCACTTGCTCTTTCCCAATATAATAGGAAATAATGATTTACTTTGAGTAAGCTGGTGCAGCTGTGGGAAGAGTTTTCAGTTCTGTTCAATAAACATTCCCTAAGAGCCTACTCCGGGACAGCTCGCGGTTCGAAAAACACCGAAGACCTCAAGAAGTCAACACTCAAGCAGATGCCACCATTTGTCCCCAGCCCCTTGGAAACCTGAGCATCAACTAAACCGCGAGGATACTTCCGTTTTGTAATCTCCTTGTGATTCACCCTCCCAGTGAGGCAGCGATGACCCTAATTAAAGATGCTATCAGGTCTATGGGGCCTGGGCCTGTTTTCCTGATGGCCCAAGAGCACTGTGCTCCCCAAACTGTACTCAGGGCCAGAGCGGCTTCCTCCCTCTGCCACGTGGCTGGAGAAAATGGATCATTCCAAAAACAAATGTTTCAGTTTGTTACTCAGCAGTTTTGTTGAGAAATGATTGCAGATAATCATCTTGTAGCTGCAGACGGAGCGTTTTACGCTTGCTCAGACGGGGCCACTGAGCGTGAGCGTGGCCAGCCCTTCCAACCAAGACTGGAGCAAACAGCAGGATCCATCCTGCAGGAGATGGCCTGACGGGGACATGAGATGGACGCAAGGCATTGCTTTCACTTCCTCGCCCAGCCTGCTGATAACTCACTACCTAGTACTGGCTGGATGTCTTTAATGATAGTTATTAAAATGCCTGATCTTTATGTAGGACGAACTAGGTGCCGGGCTCTGGGCAAAATGCTCCTTCTGTTTAATCCTTTCAATAACCCTATGTGGAAGATAGGATTATTATTTGGAGGGGCGACACCAAGTCAGAGGTTAAAACACTTGCTAAAGGTCACACAGCCGATGAGGGGTAGGACTGAAATGCACCCAGCCCCGGGCCAAGGGAAGGATCTGGACTGTAGAATCACTGGTGGCCCTTTCTTTACAGCTCTTGCGGTCTGTCATTATGTAAAATCACAACTGAGATTCTAAATTAGTTTATAGTTCTTTGGATCTTAAACATCCAAATTTACTTTTAGAACTAGAAGGATGCATGGCTGGTGTGTGTGTATA
This sequence comes from Mustela putorius furo, assembly GCF_011764305.1. Classification (NCBI taxonomy): domain Eukaryota; kingdom Metazoa; phylum Chordata; class Mammalia; order Carnivora; family Mustelidae; genus Mustela; species Mustela putorius. Next base: position 6,372,885 of record NW_025421424.1, read on the forward strand.
CGCAGGCACATGCGTGTGTGGTAGTCGAGTGGGTGAAACTGTCTGCCCTCATCTGTGGAATTTCTAATTACCCACAGTGTCCCCAGAGATGGATGCATGCTGTGAGTCTCTTGTTAGCTCTGGACTAAATTGCAGCAGGGCAGACTTTTCCTTTTGTTCATGATGTCATGAGCAAATAACACCTAAAAGAAGAAACATTGGATTGGGGATGTTCTGAAATACCATTACATGAGAAGCAAGGGACTTTTGAAGGGACAGCAGGTTTTCATCTCTTCTGACCTTTTCCCTAAGGTAATGAAAGAGCTAGATGAAACTCCTTCAAATAAGCTGAAAAAATGCACATCAAACAGCCTCATTATAGTTAACCACCCCAGTGACATTCCAGCATCCCCCATCAAGGATATACATTACCGTGCGATAGGAACCCGCTCGGGACTGGGATAGTTAAAGCCGTACACAGGAAGTAGCTAGAACAGCATAAAGCCCCCTGACAAACACATACATGGAAGTAAATTCTTTGTTTCCAGCTCTTATCTTAGCCTCAGGTTCCCTAGGATTTGCCTGTGCTGCATGCCTGGGCAAAACAGGGCTGAGTTATCTCTTTCGTGCCTTGAGTCAGATTTTCTGGGTGTGAAGTCAGCAGACAAGCCAGGAAATGTCAGTGCGAAAGAGTGAGGGAGCTGGAGACACAGTGGCAGCTGTCACTCCAGAGTGGTGCGTTATGGGTAAGTGTCCAACTCATCTTTGGGACTCAGTTTCCCCTTGTGATGTGTTCCGTGCCGGCTGGTGTGATCCAGATGTTCATGGATGCAGGGTGGCCGAGGTGCGGCAGTGTTTGCAGAGACGGGAGTCCAGCTGCTCAAGCAGAAATGGCCCTGACTCGTGGACAAGTGTGGGTTTCCCAAGGACAAGGGAGTATGCCTCACAGACGAGTGAGTGTATCTCCTGGGCAAGCATGGGCATCTCATGGATGGGTGAGTGTGTCTCACAGGCACATGTGTCTCATGGACAAGCATGCCTCACAAACAAGTATGGATGTCTCACGACAGGTGTGGGTGTCTCATGGACCAGTGAGGGTGACATTTTACTGGGATTCTTACATTCAAGTCCTACAGCTCGTACCTTATCCCTCACCAATTGAACGATGGCCTGCCTGCCTTTAAAAGCCCTAGAACACTGTGCAAGGCCAGGATTTTTCTTGGTCTGTCTCAGAACTGTAGATCATTAGCTTGTCTTTATTTCTGAAGTTACATCTGAATTGCATTATAGACTTATGTGCTGTAACGTTGCTTGACCTAGTGCTTGGAAAACATACCACACACTGAGAGGAAAAGGCTAGCTCAAGAGGAGCTGAGGACATTTAATCCTATAAAGCTAGTAGAAGGAAGAACTTGGATCCGGGTTAGCATTCACCGGCGAGGTTTTGTTTGCATTCATGCGTTCCTTCCCAGGTGGTCACCCGAGGTCTGCTGTGGATCAGAAACCTCGCTAGGTGCTGGTGTTATCGAAAACTCCCTTAGACCCCAACCAACCCGAGAGCCCTTTCCCCCCAGTACTTCTGTCTGCTCTTAGTCCCAAGGATGGGAACGGCAGGCAGGGAAAGGCCAAAAGGAGGGCTGAAAGAAATGGATCTTTTTCTTGTGGCTTAAGCATCAGCCAGTTGGAACCAAGGAGATGTTTTCTTATGGTTGCAGAGAAGTTTGAAAAGCGATTGGATTGGTTTTGGCAACGAAATGTAGATTATAGATATAGCGTTAGTATTACTAAGCCGACGGGCTATAATGCGAGGACTGTTACTTAGCTAGCTGTATGTTCTTGCAATAGTGCGCTGCCCTCAGCTCTGTAGTGGAAGGCTGCTGTGTGTTTGCATGTCTTATCTCCCACCACCACATCAATGTTCTAACTGCCCACGCTTTGGAAACCTCCCTGCGGTGCTGGCCTTGCACAGCTAATGACTCCAGTCAGGTAAATACCATGCAGATTGTGGCCAGCCACACACACACCAACAGGCCATGGACACCCGTAGCAACTGCTCCTTGATTCTGAAGCTCGAGGTCAGCCAGTCTCGGTGGTTTCCCCCTTAAGCTGCCCGACTCTCTGGAGAAATGCCAGGGTTTTATAATTTACCTCAGAGTCTTCCAAAGAGCCAGAGGACCATTTATCTTTTAGAGAAATGTGGCAGGGCACTCTAGAATTGTTAGCATTGAACCTTTCAGTCAAAAAGAATAGCAGTTTTGCTGAACCTTAATGTCTTCCTAAGTCCTTGGTGCCAGATGTGCTATTTTCCTATTGGACTTGCCAAAACCACTAAATAGTTAAAACACATCAAATCATCTCTAAGTGGCCAAAATTGAATGCCCTCCCTACCACACCCCCCACAAAAGAGCTCCTAGTCAGCAAACCTCACGGTCATGTTCCATACTAGAAAATTTCTGATTAGGCTAAAAATTAGGAAAACAGACCTAACACGAAAGACTTTAAATTTCTTTTTTGCCTACAGGCTCAGAGCAAGAACTACCAGAGAAAGGAGAGAATCGGGGTGGGGGGTAATGGTCACAGCGAGAGCACCAACTATGATCACTGTTAAACCCTCCACTACATGCTCTTAATGCCCGACGTCCCCAGTGAGTTTTCCCAGCACAGAGCTCTGGCAGGTGGAAGCGAGGAAAAAGGAGGCTGCAGTTCGCGCCAGATGTTCTGGCAACTTTGATGTGGCTTAAGCTGCTCTTGGAACTAAGCATCGCGCCTGAGCACGTGCAAGCAATGGTCCAAGAGGTCTTTCTGGTCAAGCATCCCCAAATCCTTGCCAGCAAATAATCCTTGGGCTTAATATAAGCTACCATCGCTCCAGCCACCAAACAACATTTTAAGTGGCGTGCAAGGAGTAAAAAGCAAACCTTCCGATTCACGAACATCCATCATATCTAGATGCTTGGCCAGGCAGAGGGTGGAGAGTCTGGAAGCTGGATTCTTGTTGCCTAAATGTGACCACGTCTGCACTTTACATTTTCTGAGATATATTAATTTCTTGATAGTTTTTCTTAATTGCTAGCTCATCAAAGCTGATGTCAAGCGTCCTGTTCATCCTGTATAGCAGTGGTTCTCAGCCTTGGCTTTTTCCCTGCGAACTCCTCAGGAATCTTTACAAAATACTGATCCCCAGGCAGCGCTCTGGCACAGTTAAGCTGGAACCTCTGGAGATGGGATGGGTGTCAGGGTTGTGGAAAGCTCCTTGCCTGATTTCAGTGGTCAGCCAGGGTGGCGAGCCACCAGGGTAGGAGAGCAGTGGAAAGGGGAAGCGAGGAGATTAGATGAGATCTTCCACAAAGTTCAAGGTTGGAGGACTTTGCAGGATGCTGACCAACAGTCAGCGGGTTGTTAGCTGATGCCCGTTTACTCCCCGATAACTCTCCAGAGGCTTAGTTTCCTCCAACTGTATATTAAGTTGAATTTTCAACTATTGGCCATTGTCTAAGCTTCTTAGCTGAAATTGACTAAAAGGTCTCATTGAGACCTTAAGAAAGTGAAGGGGACACTGAGGCAGGAAACAACAGAGAGATATTCAAGTAGGCTTTATCTCAGGGGGCCCCAGAAGAACCTCTAATTCTAGCTGACTTGAGGCTGGTTGTTCTGGGGTTCTGGGGTCATGGTCTACACATAAGATGGACTATACATATGGGAAGTTCCAATCAAGCAAGCCATCCACAGTAGTAGACAGACTCCGGGTTGACCCTCTCACTTGGTCCCGGATCCCTCACTCCATGGGGAGACTGCATACAGAGGAGAGCCAGAGTAGACCCACAAAAGCAGTGATTCTCAAGCTTAGGTGTGCAAAGAATCACCCAAGGGGCTGTTAAAACACACATGACAGGGTCTCACTCAGCATTGCTAGGTCTGTGGTGGAGCCTGAGCATTTGCATTTCTAGTAAGTCCTAAGATATTGCTGATACTACTACGGCCCACACTTTGAGAATCACTGCCTTAATAATGAGACCCTGGACAGACTAGGGTTGTCCTGGTCTGCAAGAGATACACCAGACTTTAAAGAGTATTCCGTCACGCCCTGGAAAAAGGAATGGAATGTAGGTCTGCAATGAACTTGGCTTTATTTTCATGCACGTGTGAAAGGGTGAGAACCATCTGATTAAGTGATTGCCTCATGAGAACAGAGTTTTTAAATAGATAAGCCTTAGGGTTGCTTGTCCCTCATATCTTTGCATTAGAAATTGGTAATATTTAAATCAGATTTAATTTTAGAGTTCTAACCTTCACTAGCATAAGACTAAACACAATAACAGCAGCATCTATGAAAATCATTTAGTGTTCAGTATTCTGGACAGGGTATTGTTCTCTCCAACAGCAAACTGTACCTACAATGGACAAGAGAAGGCCAAAGGCATAGGGGATGAAGGGATGCTAGACAGGGTCTCAAATATAGCACTCAGCCATCTAGCTTGGTGACCCTGGTGCACCAAGGTGGCTTGACCTAGATGGCATCAATAGGGCAAGGGATCTTTTTGTGATGGGTCTATAGCAAACCCCTGGGAAGACAGAGCTGCCTGGATGTTGTGGGATTTTTTAATTGAGATCAACCTTCTCTCTCCTCCTTATCATCTACACTGGAGGCCATCGTGGCTTGTAATGGAATATCCAGAATATTTCCAGAGAAAGTCACTCTTACTTGCCTGGCTAATCCATAGAGGGGAAAGTGGTCGCCTTTTATGTCACACAGGAAGTAATAGTCCATGGGCAGACCACTGCAGTGAGCTCTCCAAGCTCATAGGCACCTGCTACTATAAGTAGTATGGGTACAAGACCCATCACTGTTCCTTTCCCCAAGCCGTGTTGAACCTCTAGCCAGTTCTTGAACTCTGGGAGATCTGTGATGCCTTTTTTTTTCCCTTTCTTCCCTGATGAACTTCTATTCATCCTTAAGAACCCTGCCCAGATGTTACACCCACCATGAACCTATGTCTCTGGTTCATCTGGCCAGATGAAACTAGTTCCTCCTTCGATTAGGTTTCCATATCATGTCACATATACATCATACTTATCACACTGTTCTTTGAAGGTGTGTTCATGTGTTTGTCTTTCCTCACCTCTAGGTTATTTGCTCTTGGAAGTTAAATATTATGTTATATTCTTCTTTGTGTCCTTAGCACCTAACATAGTGGCTGGCATAGGGCCTGCAAGTTTTACAGTTTAATTAATGAAAAAAAAAAATAAGAAACTCTTAATCTCACAAAACAAACTTAGGGTTGCGGGGGGGGGGTAGGGAGAGGGTGGTTGGGTTATGGACATTGGGGAGGGTATGTGCTATGGTGAGTGCTATGAAGTGTGTAAACCTGGCGATTCACAGACCTGTACCCCTGGGACTAATAATACATTATGTGTTAATAAAACAAAACAAAAACAAAAACAAAATTAATTAAAAAAAAATTCGAGTGTTTGGGTGGGAGAAAGCATTACTTAAGAATCCAGTAGGGATACAGGCCAGAAAAGATGAATTGACATCATAGAATCACAGATGATCAGGGCAGGAGAATTTAGCTATCATCATAGTAGTTCCTTGTCTTCTGGAAGAGGAAGCTGGGAGATGCTTAACTGTGGGTTCCAGTCAAATGGTCAGTCAGTCTTGGCCAAATACCTGGATGAAGAATTTGTGCACTGGATTTCCCAGGAGCCCACCTATTACCCCCAGCGACATGCCATCCTCCTCCAGTTGCTAAACCCAACCCCAAGAAAGCATGACGGTGTACTTTGCCACGGAGTCTAACATTTCTAAAGGGTGTGTAGGTAAATTCCCATCTCTAGACTTGAATACCAATTGACTATGAGAAGGTTTTTCTGGTGCTTCTGAGGCAAACAGAATATTTTGAGTAGAGTGGGTAAGGAAGAGGAACGGAAATATCCCAGTCCTTAATATCATGATTTCCAACAGCAGAAAAACCACTCCAGATGCTCTTTCTACCTGCCTGTCCTCTACCTCCTATATGTGATTAGGAACTTGGTGGCTTCATTGACATTTGCTTCTGTAGTACAAGATGAGAGGGAGTTGAAGGGAGAAAAGTGGTGGGGGTCCATACTGGAAAAAACATGATATGGAAAGGGGTTTTTGGAATTAGAGAGACATTATAAACAGGAAAGATACAGATGTCATTCTAAAACTTTTTTGGGGGGTGGGGACTCAATCCTTCACAAGTGCTACAATAGACATAATAATTCATTCACTTATTCACTAAAAATGTTGTCATTCTCCAGCTTAAAGCCCTCCACTCCCTTCCCCTTAGGATAAAACCATCGTTCCAGCTATGTCTTTGCAGACCTAGTTCCTTTTACCTCCCCATTCATTTCTGCACATGTTCAGCAATTTTGACTTGTTTCTACCTCAGGGCCTTTGCACTTGCTGTTCCTTCTGCCTGGAAAGCTCTCTCCCTCCTTCCTTTTCATTCTTTAGATCTCATCCTGAAGACCACTTCCTCCAAGAACTCTTCACTGAGCAATCTGTCTACAGGATCTCCTCTCTACACCCCGCAATCTGTTCACCATACCTTGTGTATTTCCTTCATGACATGTAAAGAATCAGAAGATATGTTTTTTATTTATGTAAGACTATAAGCTCCATAAGAGAGGAGATCCTGTCTATCTTATTCACTGCTGGGTCTCCAGCACCCAGATCAGTGCTTAACAAATAGCAGGTGCTCAGGAAATATTGCTGAATGAATGAAGGAAACACTTAACATATATACAAGGTTTATAGAAGTGAGAGGGGAACAGAAAACTTCCATTGCTTCTAGGAACTACAATCTAAACTCGAATAGTATTTTTTTTCTCATTGTATCACCTATATATTTTCTGATTGATAAAATTTGACTTTTGGCATGATTCTCTGAGAGGCACAACCCAATTCCGTAAGAGTTTTCTGTTCTCTATCCAGTGGTCAGGTCATACTATTCGCCACCATTACTGATTTGGATTTTTATCAGAGTACCAACTTGGTCTCGATTGTCAGGACTTTTTCTTCCATATAATTTATCTTAAGTTGGGCCATCCCAAGTTGGGTCTACTACATGTGCATGTGTGTAATGTACAGAATAATTTCTGGTTTGGTGCTGAGTCAGGGTCTGCTGGAGCAGGGCACTGGGGCGGGACAGGAAGCTCCTCACTGGGACCCATGGGCTGCATCCAGGCAGAAACCAAGCACTCTGGCACAAGAATGGGAGGCAGGGATCACCGCGTGTGCAAGGTCAGCCCCTGGCAATTTTGGTAGCTAGACTCTAGGTCCTTCCCAGGTGCTGATGCCAGTAAAGACCCAAAACTCAGGGAATGGGATTTGTCCTATTGGCATGCCCCTGCCTAGGACGTGTACACTATTATACCCTTCTACCTAGGGTACAGCTATCCACCTGCTAGGGAATATGGTAAAGCACCCATCTAATGCCAGCTCTCTCATCCCACAGAGTCCTGGCCCGTGGTCGTGCAGTCCAGGGGGCTTGGATGGCATGCTGGACCCAAGCTCAGCTCAGCGTCCGGGCCTAATAACGGCTTTTCCAAGGCAGCAGCTTTCTGTCCTGGCCCCACCGAGGTAAGCACTTGAGGGGTGCCTGCCTCACTGAGGCTGCTGGCTCTGGAGCATCTGAGGCAGCTGGATATGAGCTCCAGGCTGAAGAAGGGGAGTCACATCTGTTAATCAGCTGGGCTCTGGGATGGGCCTAGTGATCCAGCACATGTGGCCTTCATGTTCTCAGCTGGTCCCATACCTTCAGGGACAGGTTAAGAGTCTGAGCTGTCCACCTCTGTAGTAACAGAACCCGGGACTTCCAACAGACAGAGAGCAGCAGTCAGACCCTCCACACAGCGCCTGGTCTGTCTGAGTAGGCAGCCTTGTGAGATGAAGTATCCTTGATCACTTTCACGTCCTTGGCCATGGAGTAGAAGGTGAGGGAAGCTCCAGATCAGGGGGCAGAGGCCAGTGCTGAGTTCCACTGTGGCTGGGTGTATGCCTGCTTCTGGGTACTTACTCTTACACCTGTCTGTTTCCTCCTCTGTACAACAGGCATCATGATAAGGCCTCCTCCCAGGTTTGTTGCAAAGGTTAATGAGGTACTTATGCCCAATAAAGGATAATGATGATAATTATGATCTCCCCTCATTCATTTTAAATGTGTGCCTAAGACTTCAGGCCAGTAGATCCTGGTCCCAGGAAAGCCGCAGGTGCCTGTACTCACTAGTGCCTTCTGGCTGCATATTTCTATCATGGGCACTCTGAGTGCTTTTGGACAAAATCAACCTGATGCCTAGAAACCTGATCAACCAAACAGGAAAATAATCTAATATTCAGGTGTTCCCCAGTGTACGGATTTGTGGCACAAGGAAGGTAAAACTTACAGCCTGTTGAATGGAATTCTCATTTTGATGTTGGTGAACAACTCAGTGTAGCCATGGGTTTCAGTGCATGTGTGGCCTCAGGGCTCTCTCCTCAGGAAGGTGCTGAGGCTGAGCAATGGGAAGCTCCCATACTTGGAGCCCGCCACTCACTAGCTGCAGAACCCCTAGGTCACTCAGACTCCCCAACACCCATGTGTCCCCTCTGTCAAATTCAAGGATTGGACCAGATCGCTGATTCTCAAAACATAGTCCTCGGCCCAGCGGCGTCAGTATCACCTGGGAGCCTGTGAGAAGCGTCGAGTCTTGGGCCCCACCCTAGGCCTACTTGTTCAGAAACTCTGGGAGTGGGGTCCAGCAATCTGCAGTTTGGCAGATCTTCCAGGTAATTCTGACACCCTGAACCTCTGGACTTGATCATCTCTGATGTCCCTTCCGGTCCAAGCTTCCTCCCCAGGGAGAGGCCAGCAGAGGCGCTCACTGGGTTCTGTCCTGGCAATGCTATTCTCTGCTGAGGCCTCAGGGAGACCTCCCTGGGGAGCTGAGGAGCGGCAGAAGGCCTCTCACATTCCACGCAGGCGCTGACAACTGGGGGTGTCCCCATCTTTACACTGAAGACCGCAGCATGTTTACATGAGAGCAAGGCCAAGTGTACGTGGAAAAGGACCCTTGACCCACTCTCATAACATGGCAAGTAGGATGGAAGGGGAGGCTGGCTTTCCTCAGCCACAGGCACTTGGCCTCACTAGCACTAATGATCTCGGTTCACTGACTCAGTCTCTGGCCCAGAATCACTACTAGCTCTACGCACCACCCCTCTGAGGCAGGAATCTTCATACTCCCTGGACAGTGAACCACAACGGGTTCGGTCCCCAGGTGCTGTCAAGGATGTGGGCCACCTGCTCAGCTGCATCCAGCAGCTTCTTCACCTCCCCACGTGCAGCCTGAGTCAGTATGCAGATCACTCACCAGGTGCAGGAAATTTCTGTCATCACTGGAGCATAGGAACCAGGGAAACCCCCAGAATGTACCCCTGGTCCGAGAGGGCACAAACGTCGGGGAGCCCTGAATAAAAGGCACCCCCCCAACACACATACACATACACACTGTCTTAATCCTATGTCCTCCATTCAGGCTAGGAGCAGGACAAATACAGAACATTCAGTCCTGGCACAAAACACATTCCCCCATGTGAGCCCCTAATGGCATCATCCCCAGCTGATCATTCAGCTGATAGGGCTCTGCTTTGAGAAGCCTCAATGAGGACCACCTGTCGTGTCACCAGGAGAAAGGCTTCGAGGGTTGTTCTTTTTTTTTTTTTTTTAAGATTTTATTTATTTATTTGACAGACAGAGATTACAAGTAGGCAGAGAGGCAGAGAGAGAGAGGAGGAAGCAGGCTCCCTGCTGAGCAGAGAGCCCGATGCGGGACTCAATCCCAGAACCCTGAGACCATGACCTGAGCCAAAGGCAGAGGCTTAACCCACTGAGCCACCCAGGTGCCCCTCGAGGGTGGTTCTTAAAAAGAAAGAAAGAAAAGTCACTCCATGGCTTTATGTCAGCCAAGGAGAGAATGTTCTTTTGTAAACTGCGCTTTGTTCATCGTTATCACTGGACTAGAAATCACACTCGTTTTTTTTTTCTTTTCTTTAGTTCTCCGCTGATGATTTTTAAAAAGAAACACTTACTTAATTTAAAAAGAAATAGTCGAAGGGGATTAAATAGGACACTTACCATGATGAGCCCTCAGTAATGGTTAGAGTTGTCGAATCACTGTGTTATACACCTGAAATTCCTATAACACTATTAACTTTACTGGAACTAAAATAAAAAGCTTAATGAAAATGAATAAGTAAAAATATTTGATACTGTCCCTGTCTTATGAGAAAATGTCAGATATGGCAATATTCTCACTTGAAAAAACAAAAACACGCCAAGAAGTATATTTTAAATATAAAAACTAAAGTTTTAAAAAAGATTATGGGGTATGCTATTAGGGGTGAGTCGATTAAAAACTTGAATGAGAGAACATTTCCAACATTTTCAAAAATTTTAACGAAGCAGTCTGTGCCTGATGCAACCCTCCCCCGTGATGAAATGCCGTCCATTACCATGTGTTATTGTGACAGTGAACTGGAAGTCACCGTCGACGTTAAGAATTCAGTAGCACCTGCAGTGCTGGGCAGAGCAGTAACCTGTATGGCTGCTGAAACTCGAAGCATGTCCGAGCTGGAAGATTCCTCAAGAGTCCGCGGTCGCGTGGAGAAGTGAAGGAGCACAGAAGCAGGGGCGCGTCCACCCCTCCCTGACTCTTAGAGCCGGAGTCACCTGTGAACACTAGGTCACCTGGACACAACGAAGAGGGGCAGGGTGCTTTTCTGGCTCCAGGGAGTTTGCCTGGGGGTGGGAGGAGATGAGAACACAAGGGTCCTCAGGCAGGACTAAGGAAATGCTCTGCAGAAGTGGAGAAGGGAGAGAGTTGGTCTCTGTGGAAATAGAAAAAGGCCCCCCCAGTGGAGGTGATGTGTGAGTTGGGTGCTAAAAGGTGATGTGAATGACTCCAACCAACAGAGGAGGGGAGCAGAAAAGGCACAGGGAGGGCGGGGGTGGGGGGCATTCCTGGCCAAGAAGATGCTGAACCGAGAGGACAGCTGCTCACCACTGGACCCTCTGGACAGGGCCAGGTGATCAGAGCGGGGCTTCAAGAGGTTAAATGGGGTGGCTAGGGACAATAGGCACTGAAAGAAGAGAGATGAGGGCCCAGGATATCAGTGGGGAGGTGGCTCTGTGACCTGAACCAGGAACAGGAGGTGAGAATGGAAACTACAGTTTCAAGAGGTGCTACTGGAATGGAATGCAAAGGGCTGGGGGGAGGGCCAGGAGGAAGGAGTAGAGGCCAGCATTGAGCTGAGGTTTGGAGCTGGTGGACAAAGGGATGGTGGTTCCAGGGCCAGCATAAAGGGAAATGTTGAAGAAACACGTTTAGGAGGGGAGTGTGGGGAGATGGTCACAAGAGATAGCTGCTGGGGAACGACACCATAAACCATCAAGTGGTCCAAAACAGGGCTGCTGCTGTTGAGAGGGAAGGCGGGACTGATCATCCTGAAGCGGAGTAGCAGTGTGAAGATTTTTGCTTGGGATGCCTTGCGTTTCAAATGTCAGTATCCAGGGAGAGTCCCTGGAGGTTCAGAACCGGCTTTTGAAAGAGCAGTGGGGCTAGAGATCCCAGTCCAGGCATCAATCCCACAGAAGTCTCAGCCGCCTCCTTAGAAGAGGATGGGCTTACCAAGGGGGAGACCGGAGGAGGAGGTGGGAACCCTTGGTCATGGGAAATAGGGAGCAGTACGTCCCTTATTACCATCAAAACCCTAAAGTTTTGTGGTTTTCTTTTTCCATTTCCCCATCCAAATTCTAAGCGTTACTAATTTGGATATAAATGGATGAATTTTCGGTTTCATTTCTTCTCCCTTCTTCTATCTGATGAGAGATACCATGTATTGAGAAGAAAGAAAAGGAGCAAACCAAGGGGCTTGACTTAGCTGCCAGCCAACTGAATGCTCAGTTCTGTGGCAGTCGGCTGGACAGTTGATGTGCCACACCATTAGCCAGCAGAACCAGCAGTGGGCAGAAGCCCAGATGTGCATAGCCGGCTGGAGGACTGGAGTAAACACCAGTGTTTTTTCAAAGTAACCCAAGAGAAAAGAATGTGGTGGTTTTATTCTTGGTATTTCACCAAAGAGCTGCCTATTTCCAGTGGGGATGGAAGGGGGAAACACAGTATTGAAGAGAAGAATGCATCGCTTTGAAACAGATTAGAAAGGCACCCTGCAGCCACAGCCACAAAATCCAAGAGAAGGCACCTACCACAGTGAGAAGAAGGCAGGCAGTGAGCTTCTTGGGCCTTCCCTGTTCACTCCTTCATTCGTTTGCCTTACATTATTTGAGAACCTGCTATGTGCCAGCACTGCGCATGGCTCCAGAAATATTTAACTCTAAATGGCACAGCTTCTAAAGTGCTCTCGGGAGACAGACAATGTACGTGATTATCCATGGCACTGGGAAAGGTGATAGGGTTATGGGCAAGCCGCCATGGAAGACAGGAGAGGGGCTCACCGAGGAAGGAGTGGCTAGGGCAGGTGGATGAGACACGACTCTGCGCTCCGGGACCTTGCAGCCAGCGGGAGACAGGCTGAAATCTTACAGGAGTAAGCTCAGAGAGCAAACAAGCAGCGGTACGACTGAAGAAGATGAAGTCCTTGGCCACAGGACACTGGAATGACTCAGAAGTAAGGAGATGTGTGCGCACCTTTCAATCCCAGCAGCATCCCTGTGAAATAGTTGTTATTGCCTGCTTTTTCCCAATGAGGAAACTAAGGCTCAGAAAGATTAAGTGACTTCCCTCTGCTTGGAAGTAGCCAAGATGGAAATCTGAACAAGGTTTTCTAACTCCAAATCCAATGCAGAAGGGCTTGTGGGGGTGGGGATGGGAAAGGGGAAGGGTTGGAATAGGAAGTCTGGGCCCCTTCTCTAGGGGATGCCACTAAGCCTACCAAGATTTAGAGACGCTTCACAGAGGAGGTGACATTTGATATCCATCCACAGGTGTGACTGGGACCTCCACAGTCAGCTGCCCTGGGGGGTGGTCACAGGTGGGCAACTCTGGTACAGTGTTGGAACCCTGTCTGGGCTTGCTCGCGCTGCCTCTTGGGGACAGATGGATTTCTGCCATTTGCTATATACTCACATTGGAGTAAATAATAAAAGGAAAAGGCATGTTTAGGAATGAAAGACAAAGGCACCTGGCTCAGTCAGTTGGGCGTCAGCCCTCTGCTCAGGTCATGATCCTCAAGTCATGAGATCGAGTCCCAAGTCAGGCTCTCTGTCCCTCCCCCTACTCGTGTGCTCACTCTTTCTCTCTCTCTCTCTCTCTCTCTCTCTCTCTCTCTCCCTCAACTGAATAAATAAAATATTTTCCAAAGAAAAAGGATGACAGACAAAGTAGGGCGGAAGGAAGGGTGGACTGATTTCAGAAGGGGTCAGCTTTGGATTCTGTTCCTCGTAGTGCTGATGACTTTAGGACTGTTGGTTAATTTTCTGTGGATCACTTTCCTTGTATATGAAAGAAAGATGATAAATCCTAAGCCAAGACTAATGAGAAATTAGAAATGAATGCAGTTGAAAAGTTTTAAAATGTCGCACGACAAGGAGCTATATCAGCGTCGGTATTTCTACGTCCTGGCTGGTGGCTGACTAGGCAGGCAATGCTGGTCCCAGAGCTCTGTACTTTTTTGCTAGACATGATGTTTCATGGATTTGCAACAAGGGTTCCCCATCACCAGATCTCAGAGCTGACCAGTGCTGCTGTGTGAAGAGGGTGGATTCAGGGCTGGGGCTTCAAGACAAGTCCTGGGAAACCCTTCCCACTGCCTTCCCAGGAGAGTCAAGGCATTGGGCTCAACACAGTGCTAAGGACAGGAGTCAGACACACACGGACACCTGCAGCTGGCAGACACAGCACTCAGAGGACCCTGTACATGGTGCTGCCAAGTTCACACGGTGCCTCAGGCTGGAATTTGGGGGCTCTATCCCTTCCTGAAAAAGCCCAGCCCCTTGATGGCATGACCGTATCTCCAGGTCACCTGAGCCAGCCCTATTTATACCTGTCGTCCTCTGTCATTGTGGCCAGCAGCCCCTCTCACCCTCAAAGTCTCTCGGTTTGAACGGTAAATTCCAGAGTCACCTTGTCCTTGGACTCCCAGGTGAGACAGCTCTTTGGGATCCTCTCGGGAGGTCAAGACCCAGAAACTGCCTTTGTACAGAACTCCGTGCCCCGTGGACTAATCCCCGTTTCTGTCTCCTTCCAGGTGCACAGCGTAATGTCCATGTTGTTCTACACTCTGATCACAGCTCTTTTGATCGGCACCCAGGCAGAAGCCCACCCCGAGAGCCATGTCCCAGCAGGACACGCCATCCCCCAGGCCCACTGGACTAAGCTTCAGCATTCCCTTGACACAGCCCTCCGCCGAGCCCGCAGCACCCCGGCAGGGGCAATAGCAGCCAGGGTGGCCGGGCAGACCCGCAACATCACTGTGGACCCCAAACTCTTTAAAAAGCGGCGACTGCGCTCACCCCGCGTGCTGTTCAGCACGCACCCCCCACCTGTGGCCGCAGATACTCAGGATCTGGACTTGGAGGCGGGCGGAGCCGCCTTGGCCAACAGGACTCGCAGGAGCAAGCGGTCGTCGTCCCACCCGGTCTTCCACCGGGGCGAGTTCTCGGTGTGCGACAGCGTCAGCGTGTGGGTGGGCGACAAGACCACCGCCACGGACATCAAGGGCAAGGAGGTGATGGTCTTGGGGGAGGTGAACATTAATAACAGTGTGTTCAAACAGTACTTTTTTGAGACCAAGTGCCGGGACCCCACGCCCGTGGACAGCGGGTGCAGGGGCATCGACTCCAAGCACTGGAACTCGTATTGTACCACGACCCACACCTTCGTCAAGGCGCTGACCATGGACGGCAAGCAGGCTGCCTGGCGGTTTATCCGGATCGACACGGCCTGCGTGTGCGTTCTCAGCAGGAAGACTGGGAGAAGAGCCTGACCTGCAGGACGGCCCCCACCCTCCCCGAGCTCCCCCTCCACACCCTCCTGGGCCCCTCCCTACCTCAGCCTGTAAATTATTTTAAATTATAAGGACTGCATGGTAATTTATAGTTTATACAGTTTTAAAAAATCATTATTTATTAAATTTTTGGAAGCATCCCATGTGCCGGCACTCCAGTCATTGTCCCCAAGTGTGACCCTCTGCAAGTCTGGGGACATTGTGGGGTGAATTTACCCGTGGCACCGCTGGCTGTCATCCTCCCCCCACCCCAGCCAGCTCTGCAAACTTCAGGGCAAAGCTGACTGGGTTCACAGATTCCCCTAAGCTGGACATAATTAGAAAGGGACGTCTGCTGGATTGCAACTCTGCTCAGCATTCCAGAGCCAAAGCTACCTAATCCTTGGATTACCTGGCCCACTGCCCCAGTGCATGAGCCTCGGGGAGGTTTGGGGAGCCTCAGCAGAAGCAGGTCCACTGCTTCAGAGTCCTAGAGGGACTCGCCTTACAGTAGGAAGAGTCTTGCACCAAAGACCTATGAGGCTGGCTTGCTTCGGGGTCGGGGGAGAGATTTGCTCTTGGCTGAAATGCTGTCTGGAAGAATGGTAATGAAATAATCTCATGAGAGCTGTCATGGTAGATCTGATTTCACGTTAAGATTGCCTTAGGACGAATGGCGGGCCCTCCACATATCCTCCAGAGGCTTCCTGCAGAAAGAGATCATTACCCGAGAACACATGAGGGCCTCCAGCACTCTTGCCACCCACTGTCGGCCCCACAGCAGCTTCCAATGGCCCCAGTGTTGGGCCATGATCGCGGGGCCAAGAACTTCCCAGACAGAACTAATTGGGTGACTTCTGTCAGTGACTGAAGGTGGGGAGGGGTCAGGAAACTGGGAGAGTAGATGGTGGTAGACGGGAAAGAGGTCAACACAGTGAGAACCCACGCAAAACTCGGGGAGGTGCAGAGGAAAGGTGGGCCAAGCCAGAAGGGAACAAAGACTTCCTGCTGCTCCCTGACAGGGCACAGTGAACAGGAGAGGGGAGAGGAGAGGCTAGTGAGGAGGGGGCCCCAGGGCAGAAAGAGATGAAAAGGGTGTCGTGTTGACTAGCCTCAGTATCCTGGGCCTCCAAAACCTCCAACACCCTGAGCAATTGTGTTTTGGGGGGGTTATGCTCATCAACACTGACTACTTCAAGAGGTCTTGGCCAGGGGTAGGGGTGACAGAGTTCCACCCACCCCCAGCTGCCACCTGCCCCTTAACTTACTTATTTTCCCTGAAGGTGCATTTTTTCCCCGAAGGTGCATTTTTTCCCCGAAGGTGCATTTTTTCCCCCAGAGGAACACGTACACTGAAATGGAATTTCTGCTTTCCTAGCATCGCTTCCTGGCCAGGGTGAAAGGCCTACTCTAGTTTTTAGACCCAAATGGTCCCTCTGATTTGAAAAAAAAAAAAAAGAGAAAAAGCTCCTATCCATTCCTCTATAACACGGTCTGTCCCTCCCGCCCCCAACCCAATCCAAATAGGGCCAAATTAGAAATGTAGAGAGCTCTGGCAAGAGAGACATTTGATTAGGGGGAAAGCATGACGAAAATGCACCCTATTTTTCCTGTCAAAGCTACTGCAATTGGAATAAAGATTTATGCTCAAGAAACACCAACCAGAACATTGCGTGCCGAGATATTGGTCAGATAAAGGCTGGGGAGAGGGAGCCCTCCCACTGGCCTGTGTCTGTGGCTTTTTCCCTGGGCTCCAGGGCCCGAGGCTTCGGCCCTCCTGGCTCTGCCTGCAGACCATTCCTGGGGGCCTTCCTCCTCGGGCTGGCAGGCTTGCGGGGTCCTGACCGTGGCGAGGGCAGGCAGTGAGGGAGGCATTTCGCCAGCTCCCAGCCCCAAAACTCCATTTATGAGCGGCTCCACCAGCATGAAGAGTCTGGGGAGCTTGTCCCGGCGCTGTACGCCGCTGGGACGCCAACAATGGGTATTCCGGACGCTCCTGGCCTGCCGGAGGGAAGGCAGCCTCCAAGCCTCTGAGGAAGGACGGAGGCCGAGGCTCAGGTAAGAGGGGGTCCCTTTCACCCCACCCGTGCCAAGGCCTTCCCCAAAGGCAGCAAAGCTCGAGGCCCAGCTCCCGAGTCGCCGCGTGGGGGGCAGTGTTTTCACACCCCGCATCGGGATATCGGTTTGGCCCAGGAGAGTCGGGGCAGTCCAAAAACAACCCCAAACCCGGTGGTTGTGCAGCTTGGACTCTGCGCCCACACCCAGGGCAGCTCTGGCTTCCAGACCCACCCCAGCTGCCTCTGAGAGGCGGGCCCAGGTCATCGGGGCGCCAGACACATGAACCCGTTGAAACAATAGCTCGTAACCACCCATTATGCCCCACAGAGGGGCAGCTGCTGAGGATCCCACTGGCCCTTCCTTTGCTCGCCACGCGAGATTTCCTGCCCAGTTCCCCCGAAGGCCGGAGAGTCGAGCTGATACCCTCTCCTCTGCAGCTTCCTCGGCCAGAAGGCCTCCCTCCAACATGCCAAAGAAAACTAGAGTGAGCCCCAGGCTTGTCCTCAGCCGGACACAGCCCAGCCCTCCTAGCAAAGCAAAACTCCTGGTTCTGGGACATGAGAGCAATGCGGTGCCTGACTCTGGTTTCTATTCCCAGTCTGTCCCTCTGACCTCCTGTCCCCCAGCCAGGGCACTAGCGGCCCCTAGATCTGCTTCCACCACTAGCAAAACACCTACCGCAGAGAGAAGGGTCTTCAGCAGCCAACGAAACAGCTTGTTTCATCCCCATGAGACTTCGTCGAAGTCTCACCACTTTCTCTTCTGTCTAATCTGCATTCTGGGAGAAGAGCCCCAGACCTGGTGGACAGAGGACACAGGTGCAGCCCCTCATGGACCACGTGTTCTCTGCTCCTTAGACAAAAGGGGACGCTAGGAATGGGGGTGCAGAAATGAGTGCAAGTGTAGGCTATGAAGATCATAGGGGCCCAACTCGGACGTGACCTCAGGCTTTCTTCCACGGGCCTGAATTGAAGAGTGAGCGCCCCCAGGCCCCTGGTGATGAGGAAACAGCTGGGTGTGATGCCACAGACAAAGGGCTCGGTGTCAGCAGAGCTACATTCTAGGCCCCATTCCTATCTGTGAGCCTCGGCAAGCCACAGCCCCTCTTTGGCCTCAGATCCTGCAGCCGTGAGATGAAAATAATCATTCCTATCTCCCAGACTTGTGACCGTGAAGGCAAACCACATATCTGAAAGTAAACAGCCACATCCTATGCAAGTGTAAGGCAGAGTAACTTATCCTCAATGGAACAATTCCTGCGCTGATTATAGGGCAGTGACCACTGTGCTGGTGATCGGGAACCATTGGTTTATGGGCTGAGATATCAATCCAGTAAAGGAAACCTTCTGATCAGTGGGCGTCATGGAATATGAATGTGCGTATGGCATAGTCAGGCCCAGAAGGTCAAAAGCAAGGGTGTGGGCTCTGGGGTCAGACAAGCCAGGTACTTCTCCTTAGGCTGTGTGACCTCAGGCAAGTTGCTTCACTTCCCTGGGTTTCCATTTCTTCAACATGAAATGGAGAAAATAGCAGCAGTCTTCTCAGAGGGCCTCGAGATGATTCTAGGAGACAACGTATAAATATACATAAGCTGGCGCTTCGAAGCACGTAATAAATGTTAGTTTTGAAAAGCCGAGTTGGCCGCGAAACCCTAAAAGGATGTTAGGACGGGGTGGAACCGCTTTCAGCAAGGCAAGGAGGCTCGTGAACAGACAGCTTCGTGGATGCCTCGGAGGTTCATTCTGTGACACGCAGTAATGATAGGGACTGTTAGCTTGCATGGGACTAAGAGCTTGCCAGGCGCAGGCTCGTGCATGTGGCTAAGCTCAGAGCAAGCCCCCGGCTTCTAAAACCGAGGCCACCTTAAGGCGAGCGCCGGAAGTCCAGGCTCTCTGTTTGCATGCATCACTGCCAGACGACGCCTCCACGGACAGATGTGTTTACTCCTCCAGCGTTTGGCAGGTTTATAAACCATTGGCTCTGACCATTTCCACGTGTCAAGCACGTGGGCTCTGTTTTGTTCCAGTTCACTTGGGTCTGCAACAACAACAACAAAAAGCCGTGACCTTGCCAGCATTCACCTGGGTTTGCGGAGGTGGTTCGGGAGGGCCGGGGCCGCGATTAAATTCCTGCAGCAGAAGTCAGAAGAGAATCCCTCCAACCCGGGGCTGCTCCTTAAAATCCAGGATGCATTCCATCTGTGTTCCCTTTGGCTTCCGGCCCGATGCCTGCGAGGCGCTCAATCAGTGCCTTAGGGCAGGTAAGTCAGAATTCAACTCCCGTCTTCTTCTCCACCCTCCCAGCCACCCCCCTGCCCTGTATGTGCCTACTCTGTGTCAGCAATAAACTGGTTAACATGTTAAAGACAAAGTCCTTCCTAAGGGTACTGTAGGAAAGTCATCTGAGAAGCTTTCTGAGGATGGTGTCATGGTGACAAGTGTATTCAGACTGCCACGGTCGAATCCTGGCCTCACTGCCAGCTTGGCTGAGTGGTATCAGACAAATTACCTTATTTCTCTGCACTTTAGTTTTCTTATATGGAAAATGTGGATGATAATAATAGAACCTATCTTGTTGAGTAGTAAGGCACTCAGTCCAGTGCTTGGCACATTGTAGATTATTGTATATAAAACATATGTAAATATGCACACACACACACACACACACATATATATACACACACACACACACACATATATATGTATATAAGTCCACATAGAGACACAACACACACACACACACACACACACACAGAGCCCCCGCGAGCTATGAAGCAGCCAGGAAATGTACCTCCTACACCCACCCACACACTGACTTAAAAACACAGTCGGTTGAGCATCTGCCTCTGGTTCGGGTCGTGAGCCCAGAATCCCAGGATCGGGTCCCACATTGGGCTCCCTGCTAGGTGGAGAGTCTGCTTCACCCTCTACTCTTCCCCCCTGCTCTTGATCTCTCTCTCTCTCTCGTAGATAAATAAAAACCTTTAAAAATAGAACACAGAGAGACATACAAATCAGTGCAGATAAAACATCCCAAACGACAGCGACAGTGAAAAGAAGTAGTCAGTGCAAAGAGTAAATCAGGGAAGACTTCCTGAAGGAGACAATTTCAAAAACTATGTTTGGAAAAAGAAGTTGAATGAAATGCAAAAAGCCCCATTTACACTGGGACTTCTCCCAGATTAACAAGCCATATAACGCCCACCTAAGAGGTTGCCTTGCCCTGGACAGGAGAGAGAGGAGAGCTTCCTCATTCCAAGCTACAGCCTGGCAAAGGAACTAGCATCTCCTGCAAAGACAGACCCTGGGAAAACCCAAGGAAGAACAGTGTGAAATCCTGTGGACGAACACAAGGTGCCTGTATGTCAGCCATAAAATCTTCGTACTCAGCCCAAATGCTAACAAACTGGTCAAATAGCTTCTTGAAGATGCAACTTCCTCCATCCTTATCTGCCGGCATTCCTTAATGCCCAAAATAAGTCAGAAAAAGATTGGCCCTCCAAGTGGGCACCACCAGTCCCTGGCTTCCGGGACGGACTCGGGCTGGAGGCCCGCTAGCCACCAGGGCTGACATTCACGGCCACAGTTCAGGGCTGTCTCGGGCCCGGCGGCCTCTCCCCCCTTTATCTCACCCTCACTATTCCTTTCGCTTTGACATAATGAAAGTGCAACTTGCACACTGTCTCGAGATTGCATACAATAATTGGAACCATGTGTCCGCGCTGGCATCCCTTCAAAGGACTTGGGAGCTCTGACTTGGGCTGTCTTCTGATTGCAATAGCAATCCCCTGAGCTGGCTCCCCGGCCCTCACATTCCTTCAGCTGCACCTTAGTGCTAACTCTTGCCAGGAGGAGGCTGTTGCAAGCGGAGCTCATTCCTGAGGTTCTGCAGAGGTTGGCACGAATGAGCCCCCCCCCCCGGCCCTGACCCCCCGCCCCAGCCATGTGCAACAGGGCTCTAGATCTGGCAGCTTGGCACCAGCTCTCTCGGCAGTAAAAGCAAGAACCAGCAGGTCCATTTTCCATAGCACAGAGGTGGCATGTGGCTGGGTCGACAGCCTGGGTGGGAGCCTGGGTCTTCTGGCCACCGCCTGAGCTTTCAAGGACTCTGCTGCTGAATCCTCTCTGATCCAGCTGAGTGGTTTCTGCTAAAGAAGACCCCAAAATGTCTGTCTTACTAGGAGACTCCGGAGGGAAAGACAAACTCGCCGGCTCCTCTCCACCCTGATTCCCCACCAAGCTGCATGACTGACAGGAGAGGCTAAGGGGACCCATTTAGTTGGGCAGACACCTCAGCTGCACTTCTCTGCTGTGTAAGTGCCATGCTAGGCCCCAAGGAGACAGAAGGTAAGCTAGGTCCCTAACCTCTAGACCCCTCCATCCGAGGAGGAAGCTGAATAGAGCTTTGAGTCTGGATATATCCCCAGACCCCACACCACAGTTCCCAGGGGCAGGCTCAAACCAACACCCCCCTTGATGTTGGCAGCAACCACCCTGCCCCTCGCCTTTGCACCCCTGCCGGCTTGTCCTTGTCTGCTCTCACTCCCTCCCACCTCGCCCCTACTGAGTTTCTTTCTTTTTTTTTTAAGATTGTATTTATTTATTTATTTAACAGACAGAAATCACAAGGAGGCAGAGAGGCAGGCAGAGAGAGAGAGAGGGAAGCAGGCTCCCTGCTGAGCAGAAAGCCCAATGTGGGGGCTCCATCCCAGGACCCTGAGATCATGACCCGAGCCGAAGGCACAGGCTTTAACTCACTGAGCCACCCAGACGCCCCCTCTACTGAGTTTCAAACTCTTGGCCCATGGCTCTGACCTTGCCCCTGTCCGGGGAAGTACTTCTCAAGCTTAATGTTGACCTGAATCACCTGGGGATCTGACTCAGCACAGTTGCCCTTCCTAGATGGGGAGAAGTCTGTCAGCAAGGAGCAGACTTGGTTGATACATATACTCCTGGGAAGAAAACAGTGGTGGCTCTAACCAAGGCTTGAAGAGGTAGGAACTCATCCCAAAGGGAAGCCAGAGGCCAAAGCAGGGTCACATGGTCAGGCCTCAAAAGGGCATTAGCGACGAGGCAGAAAAAAGGGGGCATCTGCCACACAACACCAGACTCAGTCCTACTTGCAGAAAAAGAGTCAGTGACAATCAAAGGCCACAACAGAGTCTCTCCCTCTCAAGGTAAATCTGAGCGAGCTCCTGTTCTTCCCTGACCCTGAGGATGAAAAGTCATCCTCAATAGTGTGAGACATTCTGGTCTGTCCTAAAATTTCCCTGAGAGGCTGTTTTTACTGTTTTACCTGGGACAGTTTACATAACACTCGATATAGCTATCGGCAATGGTTGTAAAAATGAAAAATGTCGCAGTTAAGTGTGTACAACAAGTAGCTCCCATCAGTCTCAGAATTTGTCTCCCTTCAGCTTTAAATAGATTAATTCCATAACCCAACCATGTCAGGAGGCACATGGAGCATTTGAAAACCCCAAACCAGATCTCTTGATGGCCATATGTGGAGTTTCCACCTCTGGTTTTCACCCTTAAAGGGCAATATACAGTTTATTTATGGCCCATCCTAGTTGAAGACTATCATTTAAAAATGACAACCAGTTCTAGTCTTCTCCCTTTAGGTGGCTCCTTTTGGGATCTATGACAGTTGCTGCTGTAATTACAATTTCTCTTTTACCCAGTCAGTGAAAATATCACTATTCTGAGTAAAATGAAGCTTTCAATTGCCCTAAGAGAAACTTTGCTAGAAAAAATTACAAAGAATTCAAGCCACCTCAAGTTTATCAGAACAGAGGGCCAGTTAGTTCTCTCTGAATTAATAGTTGCTGGAAGCAATAAAATCAAAGCAAATGTTGTATGTGTATACCAGAAGTCATCTTCCTATAACTCAGTAAACCTTTTGGTATTGGTACTTACAGCCTCAGGTGGTAAATATAAATTTATCTCTGCAAAGAATTTTGTTTCAGACACTGTTTGAGGGGGTGTTTTTTTTTTTTTTCCCTCACAACATGATTCTATACAGAACAAGAGCCAAAAGACAAAAATGTGGGCAAAACTCCCTCTAAATCAGTCTGGCTCACTTATTCCAGCAGCCTCTGGATTTAGCACGGGCAAGGATTCCAGCTGGGAAAGCGATCCATTTGCTGCTGATTTTCTTCTTGTAGTCTTACCTTTCATTTGGGTCGCTTTCCTGGTTTTTCTCCACATGTTCCAGGAAGCCTTCCCTCTGTACCTCCCATTAGACAAGACTTCTTCTCCACTGAGAAATCACACAAGCACAAGATTCATGGCTGGGGAAAGTGATGATAGGACAGAGGTCTATGAGGAAGAGGGTCCAACATACATCAAAGGGGTTGGATGACTTGTGGTAACAGCACACAAAACTCTGCTCATTGAGAGATTTATTCGACATAGACTTTAATCATGGCTTTATTGAGTTGTGGTTTGAGTGTATTTGGTGAGTCACAGAGGTTTTTAAGAGGAAAGAGTTTTTCAATTGTCTTACTCATTATAAAAGACTTTGTCCCACGTAAAACAATAAAGACACAATTAAAACAGAATGCCCAGATCCCTATGGCACCAGGGGAGGGTGTCAGAGAAAGAAGGCAATATTTAAATCAGAATCCTGGCCATGCCCCTAAATAAAGTGGGCTTAGCCTGGTGACACATGCAGACCATCTGGAGTGGCCATCGGAGTGGATCTGAGCACTGTTTTCTTTTAACAAAGACACTATGCACTGTTCAGGCAGCAAGAAGTGACAAGCCCAGGAGAACACACCAAGCAACACTGCCCTTAACACATTCACACAAATTACATATTTATTTCTGCCATGTTATTTCTCCCCCTGTTCACGGGGGGAAAAAAAAAATCCTATTCCATTAGTCCACTTAGGTCTTAACTCCTCATCTACCTAGTTTGTTTTTTGTTTTTTCATGAATTTCTATTTTTGTAGCAGAAAGACAAGGATAGCAGGGTGGCTAGAATAGGTTATTAAAGTAGCATTTCTAGGTTCAAATCCTAACTCTCCCATTTACTGACTGTATGGGTTCAACTTGGGCTGCCTTAACAAAATACCATTGACTGGGTGGCTTAAACAACACAAATTAATTTTTCTCAGTTTAGGAGGCTGGGAAGTTCAAGATCAGTGTGCTGGCTGATTTGGTTTTTGGTACAGACTTTCTTCCTGGCTTACAGATGTTGCCTTGTCACTGTGAGAAAGAGATGAGGGGCGTAATGGGGAGGAAAAGGAAGAGGTCTTATAAGGACACTAACCCTATTGGATCAGAGCCCTACACTTAAGGCTTCATTTAATTTTAATTTTTTTCCCTGGAGGCCCCATTTCCAAATACAGCTTCAACATGTGAATTTTAGGGGCACGTTGTTCAGTCCACAACATAGGTATGTGACTTTAAGCAAGTTAGTTAAGCTCTGTTTCTTCCTCTATAAAATAGAATGATGACTATATTTGTTCCATACTTTTTTTTAAGCAATCAGTATCACCACTCTAAAGTGCTCAGCAGTGTCAGTGGTCTATATTACCATTTCTCTCACACAGAAGTAAAATCTAAATCTTCATTCCACTGTAACCAGGAAGAACCAAGGATTTGAGATCATTAGGGTGGAAAAGAGAACCTGCAATCCAGTTTTTGGAAAGAGAGACAGAAAAGAAGTCAAGAAGGGGAAGTGCTAAGAAAAGAGAACACCCAGTCCACCATTGGACAGCCCAGATGCTGGAAAGTTTCTGCTTGTGTCAAACTAAAAATCTTTCCCCAACATCTCCACCAGTTTAACCAAGTGCTATCCCTGAGAAGTGTTCTCTGTAGCAACACATGGAGTTGGCCCATACCCTTTCTGTATGACAAATCTTTGAGAATAGCTATTATGTCTCCCACCTAAGTCTTTTATTTCCTAGCCTAAACATTCCCAGGTCCTTCAATTATCTGTGTATGATAGGGTTTCCAGCCCCCTTACCATCCTGGGCAGCCCTCACTAGACACATTCTAATTTGTCCATGTTTCTCTTCAGATGTGGTGTCCAGAAGGAAACACAATACTGCAGATGTGGACTGGCCAGCACTAATTACAATGAGACTATTAACTCCTTTGATCCACATAGCATATTTCTATTAATGGAGCCTAAAATTACAAAAACCTTTTCAGCTGCCACATCACTCTAGATTTTCATTTTGAGTTTATGGTAAATAATAATTCATTGGGTTTTTTGCTTTGTTTTGTTTTCTTACTATTATTAAACCAGGACTCCTCCATCTTGCATTTCTGCTAGTGATTGTTTAGATTAAACATAGGAATGTGACTGACTAAACGGTGAGATTGAAAGCCTCTGTGGGCAGGAATTGTGTCTAACCAGTTATGATATTGCAGAGCCTAGCACAGTGCCTGGCTCCTGACATGTTAGCTATGTCTTGTAACAGCTGCCTCCCATCATGATGACAGCTTAAGGCATAAAGGCACCAAGACTGCACCAGACAAAAGCTTGATCTTTACTCCTAATTATAGTATTGCCCTCCACCCGTGCCCCCCTTCCCCAATCCCTATAATGCCGCCCCCCCAACCTGGACTGGACCACCTCTGATTGTTGTAGAACTTGTGTGAACTCATCCAAACAAGCCCATCTGATGACAAACACAGCAGGGAAGAAAAAGAAAATAAACCAAGAACAAAAGAAAACCATGAAAGAGGGGAAGAATGAAAGAGCATTTGCTCAGTCCAGCTCCACTTACAATTGCATTATTCCTCCCACTAGGAGCCCCACCCCTGCTTCTTTGGTCACCTGGTGAGAAGAGGAGAAGCCTAGAGCTCCCCCTAGAGGTAAGAGTGTAGGACTGATAAGAGAGATGCTCAATTATTTGAACCTTCATTGATCTTGTGTTCTTTCTGAATCCTGATCTGATGATCCAACATACTGCTCAATCCTCTCAACTTCCAGAGAACTGTGACTTGAGGAACAATCAGGCCTACATGGAGCTTTTGAAAGAAATTCCAACATACGTGACCTTGGTCCAAGGAATTCACTGCAAACTCACTTTGTCTGAACATATTTGTTTGCTTGCTCCTGTCAGCTTTGGACCCCAGGAATCCCCTCACATACTTTCAGATCTTGAATTTGCTTAACTTGGACTGTAGCTTTCCTATTCACTCATTGTTCATACAAGCCAAGAGCTGTACAGAAACTGAGAATGCACCAGTAAGAAAAATCAGACATGAGAAAAGAAACATCTTCTCAGGGTCTAGTGAAGAAGAAAGATAACCTACAAATAAATAATATTGCACCCATGAGGAGTGATACAAATAGAAATATGAGCGGCCTCTGAGTATCACAATAAAGGGGTTTGGTCTAGTTGGGGAGGAGGAAGTTATGTGTGAGGTGAAGGAAGCATGTGACCAACCAAGTGAGGATGAAAGTAAGGAAGTTGCCAGGCAGAGGCAAAGGCCTTCTGCAAAAGGTCTGGTGGTGAAGAGAGTCCGGAAAGTACTGGAAGCTGAAAAGAAACCAGCATGGCTGGAACGGAATGCAGAAAAGAGAGCCTAAAGGAAGATGAGGCCATGGGAGAGAACCACTTGGCTTGTCACCAAGACCTGCCTCCAGATTAACTTCGATCTATGACCAGTGTTCCTTAAACTCAATTGTTGTAAAGCTTTAATCCACTTTCCCCATCCTGTCTGCAAGGATTTCATGAACTACATTGCCAAATGCCTTGAGGAAGTAAAAATACTGTCTGTATATCAAGACCCTGAGAATTTCCATCAGATCTTAGGGGTAGAACTTCAGGCATAATTAGGGGTTACTCATTTGCTTCTCTTGTTTAGCATGGGATATACGAACCTACTTAAAAGCATAGGAAAGCAGTCAAAGAGGGAGAAGCTATGGATGCTAGAAGCTTTGATAATGGTGAAAAACAAAGTCCTTCCTGAGGGAACACTAGGTACTTGCCTGATAGCTTTTCCTGAAGGGTTTCACTACTCCTTAAAGATCACATCATTCAAATAATTTGACTATGATATCTTGCCCCTGAAGGATTTTGACATAGTTTATCATGGTCCTTAAAAGCTCAAAACAAAAAAAATAAAAATATAAAAAAAAGATCACATCATTCAGCAGTGCTTTCCATTTGCTCACTGTTTTTCCTTGTTGATAAGAAATCAGCTGGTGACCAAGCAATGTGAAGCTCATTTGCCTTCATCCCTGGACTATTGACCACCAGTTACAAATCTGTAACCAGGAAGCAACATCCTCTACTTTTATTGTTCTTTCATTTAATCTTCTCTTCTTTCAACAAGCACGTATTAAGTTTCTATTATGTGTTAGACACTGTGGGGAGGAGGTAGAATATGAATAAGACAGAGTATTTGCCCTCGGAGGGCTCATAGTCTAGTGGGAAAACCAGACACAATCCAAGTAGTGAGTAATGGAATAGATATGAATGTGATAAAATGTAACATGAGGTAAGAGAAGTCTTTTAACTCTGCTTAAGGAGGCCAGAAAGGAGTTTGACAAGAGGGGGAATTTGAACTGAGGCTCAGAGGACCAGTTGGAGCACACTACAAGGGCAAAAGGAAGTCCCGGGCATAGAAAACAGCATTTACAAAGGCAGGGAGGCAAAGGGAAGCATGGGATTCTGGGTAACCGGAGGAAGGTAGCTTGGACAGAGTCCAGCATGTCCTTAGGAGTCAAGAAAGAGATGATGCTGGGAAAGCAGTTAGGAATCACTCGTGATGAGCCTTGAACACTGTTCTCCAGAATCTAGATTTTATCCCATAGACAATGGCTTAGCCTGTGAGGCCCCAGTTGGCACTTTAGAAGACCAACCTGGCAGCCATGTAGAGACGTAATTTGTAATCATGAAAAGTCACAGAGGATTTTAATCCATCTCACACCAGTGACTGGTTGGCCCCTACACATTTCGCAGTTCACATGTGGTATTATCTTGATTTATTTGACAGAAAATCTTAACATTAATAGCAATCACAGAATCTCTGAAAAGACAGCTAGAGCTGGCTCAGTTCTTCCTAGAGTGTGTTCTGCAGATTACTAGCTCTATGGGGTGTTACTAGGTGTTAAATAGTGAGGGCAGGGGGAATATTTGTCAGTTACATTCTAGGACATGGTACTTTAGGTTACTATCCATAGGGAGTAGAACGGCCTGATAAGTAACCCAAAGAAGATCAAGCAAAGAAAGTGCTTCTGTGCTTTCTCAGGAAGCATCAAGAAGATATATGGCAGGTGGCTGCAGACACAGACCTAGCCACTTGCTTCTCCTTTGTGATTGCTTTCCTTGGACTGGTGCTAAAATGGGCTGATACAGGTACTTTCCCAAGCTCATAGCTGCTCCTGGTAGAAGAAGCATTCTGGAGACACAGCAACTTGGACAGACTTCCAAATGCTCAATCCCAAGGTGCTGTCCTCAGAAGCTCTATTAGTTCCATGCTTGGGAGGCTGTCCAGGGAACCCTCTGCTCAGGGCCATTCCCTGTCCTGCTCAAAGACAAACAGTTATCAAAGTCAGAGCTGACAGAATCTGAAGAAGAATCTACAAGAACAGACTTACACATTTTCTAGCTTCAGATGGTGGAGACGCTTACTGCCTAATGTCCTCAGTCCAACAGTAGCACTCAGGTCTGGCTGGGAAGAGGGCTTTCCAGCCTTTCTTTCTTCTCTAAAGCCAGTCTCCCTTCCAATTCAATGAACATTAATCAGATGGTGACCCCATGCCACATCCAAGATCCCAGGACCACATAGAGGAACCAGACACTGTGGTCTTGTTGTGGTCAAGGCACTGGCCGCTCTCAGACCTCAGGTCTGCAGGTTTTGGCCTCTCCTCAGAGGATCTAGAGCCCAAGGGGTCTGGGTGGTGGCTTCAAATCAGTCCACGGATAAGTATTCATGGCGCTATGCTGTTTATCCCCAGTTCCTCCTCTCATCCCTTTGCATACTCAGAAACTTTGTATCCCTTGTATTCTTTCCCTCTGGCCTTAGGAGAAGTCTGACATGTCCTGAGGCTACCACCCCACCACCATCCTCTCCAGGGTTTAGAGGGGTATTGGGCTCCCGCCACTACCACTGCTTCCAAGGATACCGCTGCTTTGTCATGGTGCCTCACTCCCCAAGGACTGCTAAGGTAGTGAAGAGAATTTAAGCAACCTTAAGATTCAGCTCAGAATCAACAAGAATCCTGCCAGTTTTAGCTTCTAGTTTTTTCAAACCTGTTCCCTCTCTCCCAGCAATTACTGCCCTGTGGTAAGCCTCATTATCTCTTGCCTGGAATATTTCAATTGCTTCCTCCCTGATGTGTCTGCCTCCAGTCTCATTGCCTCATACCCGCCCCCTCCCTCTCCCAGGTCACACACTATTTAAGCCACAAATGTTACTGTCATGCTTTGTAAGTGCTTGTAACCTCATAGATGTAGATAACATTTATTGAGGGCTTACACTGTGCCAGACCCTGAACCAAGGGCTTCACATGTTACTACTGCTGTTGCCATTTTACAGAAGAGAAAACCACAATTGAGAGAGACTGAGTCAAGATCACATGGTGAGTATTTGTCTCAGATGGAATTCAAAGATATAACTGTCCAACTCCAAACCTACCCACATAACCAACCACTTGCCACTGAAGAAGACACTGTGAATGCTCACCAGGATGTCCAGTTCCCTGCTCCCTCCAGGTGCAAGGGAGGATTATACTACCCAGCCCCTATAAAGGTAGGAGTGGCCACTTGCTTTGGTTAATGAGAAATGAGCGCAAGTGATGTGAGTCATGTTCTGGCAGAAGAATCCAAACACCAGTGTGCAGCTTTCCATATTCTTCTTCCCTGCTGCAGCAAACTCCAGAGCTTTCTGTAGACATGGTGGAATCATAAGAGGGTAGGGCCCTTGTCAGCCTGGTTCTTGAGTGACCAAGCTGAGCTGAGTCTCCCATCAACTTACAGAATTGAAGCATGAGTAAGAAATAGACCTTTTGGGGGAGGGCACTTGGGTGGCTCAGTTGGCTAAGCATCTGACTCTTGATTTCAGCTCAGGTCATGATCTTAGGGTCATGAGGTGGAGCCCTGCATTGGGCTCTGTGATGGGTGTGTAGCCTGCTTAAGATTCTCTCTCTCCCTCAGCACCTCACTGCTCCCCGCCTAACTCAATCTCAGGCTCAATCTCTGGCTCTGGAGAAAGAGAGAAAGAGAGAAAGAAAGAAAGACAGGAAGGAAGGAAGGAAGGAAGAGAGAGAGAGAGAGAGAAAGAAAGAGAAAGAAAGAAAGAGAGAGAGAGAAAGAAAGAAAAAAGGAGGGAGGGAGGAAGGAGAAAAGAAATGAAAAAAGAAGAGAAAAGAAAAGTAAGAAGGAAGAAAGGAGGGGGCCCTTGGTTTATGGACTTTTCAACCACTGAGATTTGGAGATGCTATCGAAATGTGCAGAGCCTATCTTGATGAATACAGATACACCACCTCACCCTATTCTAATAACCGGGTTCTTGTCTTCTTGCAAAACCCTCTTACTCCCCAGCTTTAGTTCATTGCGTTTACTAGCTATGTAAATTCACACATGTCACTTACCTCTCTGATTCTCAGTTTCTTCATTTACGAGGGAGTTATAGTACAAATGAAATTGTATTCAACAAACACCTACAGAGAGGTGCCAGGCACCAGGCTGAGTGCTCATTGATTTGAACAGCCACTTCTCTGATATTATTTCCTCTGCAGGGCTTTCCTAACCAGCTGCTTCGGACCGTCCTCCAGAGCTTACTGCTGGACATAAACCAGGGACCAAGCCCTGGCTCTGCCACTCACTAGATGTGAGATGACGAGTAGGCTATTATTTAAGCTGTGCCTCCGTTTCCTCATTTAGTAAAACAATAATATGATTTCCCACATCCTAGGTCTGTTTGGAGGGCTAAATAGACTGTGTGTACATAAATCCACAGTTAAATCCAGTGGTGCTAGAAAGAGACAGATCTGGTACTAGTCATGGTGTCACCTCTTCCCTGCTGTGTGACCTTGAGTATATTACTTAGATGTTTTATGCCTCAGTTTTTCCATCTATAAAGGGAGAACAAAAGTGGTATCTCTATCTTCACTGGATTTTTTAAAAGATTTTATTTACTTATTTGAGACAGAGAGAGAGAGAGAGAGAATAAGAGAGAGCATGAGAGGGGGAAGGCCAGAGGGCAAAGCAGACTCCCCATGGAGCTGGGAGCCTGACATGGGACTTGATCCCAACACCCCAGGATCAAGACCAGAGCCAAAGGCAGCCGCCCAACGAACTGAGCCACCCACGTGCCCCTTCATTGGATTTATTGAGGAATATTGAACTCTTGACACATAGTGGCACTCAACCAATGTGAATTATTCCTAAAAAAGCTGCTTTACAGCTATAAATCTAAAACAAATATATTTAATATTAAGTAACAAATAGACAGTATATTAATATATAATGAATTATATCTATGTATCAGAACATAATTATTTATTGAGTGGGTATTTCTCCCACCTTGAAGACAGGGACTGAGTCTTATTCTTCCTTCCATCTCCAGTGCCTGGGAGGTAGGTTAGGTCATTGTTCCGGGGGAAGAACTGAGTACATTCCTCACATTTTCTATTCTCTTCTTGCCAGTGCCCTGAAAAAAACTCCATCTCTTGGCCTTAGAAAGTCACACACTTCTCTGGGGACTGTGCAACTGTCAAAGAAGTTACGTGCCACCAGCTTTCAACGTCAGCCCGCCCCAGGCCTCCTGGACTGAACAAGTGGAGGGAGGGGCGGAGGGAAGGACCCAGGCTTTCCACGTTGCCTAAGTCTCTGGGTCATGTTTTTCCATAGTCTGAGAGGTTTTGTTTTTGATTTAAAGAAACAAAAGAGTTTCCAAGGAAAACTCATTTTTGTTATGGTTCAAAACCATTTAATTTGTGATATTATTTCCTCTGCTGAGCTTTCAACTTTCTAAACTGTTCCTCTGAGGCAGGAACAGCTCTGAGGCGGTGAGTGCTCTGAGGGTTAGATCTCACGGCTCCTCTGCCGAGTCTGCCCCGGGCTGCAGAACCTGGAGACACAGTTCAGAGAAATAAATCACTATTCCCCGGGCTTCTATTCAGGCCCATGTCAGCAGCATCCTTGCAAGTGGACCTTCTCGCATCTTTTCAATCATGGAATGTTCCCTGGAGAAAGCACAGGGTCTGTGGCCAGATGCAGTGCAGCCGAGGCCAGGGCTGATGAAGTGAGCAGCTCTGCATGGTTCTGCGGCCATCAGTTGGGGGTGCTTAACCTATCTATGGGACAAATGGTGGAGTTCCACATAGCAATTATGTGTCCTTGCCATTCATCACCACAGAGAGCTCCCACTTCTCCTCCAACCCCCACCAGTGTGTGGTGCAGTTTGGGAGTGGCCAAAGGAAAGACCTTCCTTCACCTGATGCCTGTACCTTTGAAAGCTGTTCCACAAGTGACCTGGGGCCTTCTGAGGCTTTTCCTGAACAGGGAGGAATATTCAACCCAAGTCATGGAATTCACCGACGGGCGTTCTATCAGGGAAGAGGGAGCCACCCCTCTCCTCTGCACCAGCAGAGTGAGCGGCTGACCTCATGGGCCTACACTTCCCTCACAGCTTGAGAGGTAGTTCAGACCAAGAATGTGATACTGAAATCAGTTTTGGATCAATAGAAGGCAGAACTTTCTAGCATTTTTTTTTTTTAATAAAGGGAGTCCCCTGTCACCAGAATTATTTCAAGAGACCGAACATCAGGCAGAAGAGTTGTAGAAGAGATTCAAACAAACAAGTAATTGTTGCTATCAGATGACCTTAGTTCTCTCTTTAACCTTAAGGTGATATGACTGAATTAAAACATGTTCCTTTAACCAACATCAAGAGGGTGGTATGTGCACCATACCCCTGTGGTACCATGAGACACACGGAAATAAGTGAAGTCTCAATCCTGGTGCTTAGTCTTAGGAAATAAGACACCTTGTTAGGCTAATTTTTGAAACTTAAAATGATCAATGCTTAAATGCTCATATACGCTACGTGTCTTTCATAAGTCCTGTTCTCTGCTTTTTGTCATCCTCAGGGATCCAGGTTAACAGAGGCTCAACAACTTTGCGGACGGAGGGGGGCACTCTTCATGGTGATGGCAGGAGGAGAAGAGGGAGAATCCTGTAGTGACTCTTTATCTTCTGCCTGAATGTGATACTTGTCAATTCTGCTTGACCTGTTGGGCTACAGCAGGTCACATGGCATGACTGACTTCAAGAGGCAGGAAGGTGATCTTACTGTGCCCCCAAGGAGAACCAGAGATACTGATGAGTAGGTATCAGTAGGTATCGTATCTTCACAAATACGAAGGTATCAAATATGAATACAAATGTATCACAGATACATGTGACAACTGGACAACAATCTAAGACAATATTAATCAAGGTCTAAATAAAGAAATTGCCAAGTGAATGTTTGACGAATTAATGAATAAGTGAGAAAGCCATGTGACCTGAATAATAAGTGAAGATTTTGTGACAGAGGGGGGACATGAACACACCATTAAAAGCGGGGAGGTGAGTAGGTATGGGTTGCAGAGAGGAAAATAACATCTCCACAAGGGTGGGGAGCAACAGAGAAAAATGGGAAGAGAACTAAAATTTATATATCACCTATTGGGTTACAAGTACTTTGTAGGAAGGTTTACATTTTATACCCCCCATTTTGTAGATGAGACTGGGTCTTAGACTGACCATGAGGCTTGTTCTCCCAAAAACATAAGTCTAATAATTATAGAAATGACCTTCTGATGCACCTTCTGGCCTTGTGCTTGTTCCCGAAACCTGTGAAATTTTCTACTCCACGCCACGAAAGCAATAAGCTCTATGTTTTCCCAGGACCACAAGGAGACAGGGTTGTCTAAAGTAGCCCTGGAAAATAGCAGAAGATAAAACTGATGGAGAACTTTGGCTGTGGGCTGAGTTTGGAACTAAGATAAACAATGGGAACTCACTGAAGTTCAGGCTAAGTGTATAATAATTTTGAAGCACCTACTCCTTTAACATTATGGGAGGCATAAATATTAGTAAAAAATTCCCTACCTTCCAGGAACTCACAAAACCTTAGGAAATTAAAGAGTTATTCTGTAGCACAGGCAGAATCTGCTATTTTTAATAGCGGAAACAGAAGCACAGAGTGTAAATACGGGAGACAGCCTGTAAATGTAGGTGTTCCTGATGTTCTCAGGCAGGTGATTAGGAGAATGCCCCCCCCACCCCGCCGAGTGTAACTGTGCCTCCCTGAGCCACATGAGCTGCAACAGGACCCAACATGAGAACAAACTGGTATTTCCCACCAAATTCTTCTCAAGTATTTTATGACAGCACCAAAGAGTTAGCTCACTTGTTCCCTCAATCACAGTCCTCTTGTCTACCACAGGCGGGGTCCACCAGGTCCTTCTTTCCTGCATTAGCTTTTTACAGTGAGTGAATTCCAGAAGTTGGATGACTTGATTCATTAATAATAACAACAACAATAACAAACCCAATATTTACGGAACACCAACAATGTGGATCAATCAGGCCCATTATCTCATTTATGATGAGAAACCTGAGGTTCAAACATTATGCATCTCACACAGCTGGCAGATGTTAGAGCTAAGATTTGAATCCAGATCTTTCATACTCCACAGGATAATCTGGAGACCAAAGACTATGTCTTATAGTACTTCAACTAATCAGCACAGAGTATATCATGCCTAGCATGGAAAAAAAAATTCACTTATTGAAATGGTTAAAAGAATAAAAAAAAATCAGACAGTTGAAGTCACATTCCTGTTGTGGCAAATCTGTTTTCTTTTTAAGAGTGGGGGATGCATGTCAATGAATCAGGAGAAATAGGGCGGTTGAGAATGGGGTCTAGGATGTGTTGGTGGTAGATGGCGCTGGAGGCCAGAAAGAAGAGGTGGGATGGCTGGCATCAATAGTGAGCAGCACAGTAGCTCTCTGAGCCGCAGAGAGGGGACTGTGGACGGAGATTCAATGGTGAGATGACAGCCTGGACTTGGGTGCCAATAATAGGAAGAAAATGCCAAGCCCCACAGAGGTGAAATCAGGGGGATTTGCTAGAAAGTTAGATATAGGTGATAAAAAAGAAGAAAAGGCTGAAGATGACTCCAAGTTTTCCAAGTAATGGGAATTTGATAAGAAACTTCTTGCCATTGCAGTATTCTGGGAGCACACTTGACCACTAAGACTCACAGAGTCGCAGATAATGATCGTCTACCCCAAAGCTCTCTGTTCACTTTGATAATCAATTCTTGTGCAGACAGACAGCTGGGAGAAGGACATTGAAGTAGCAGACATGGCTCTTTATCTTAAAGGAAAGAAGTTCTGAGAGAAGGAACCAGATAACTTGGGTCCCTGTTGAAGACTTTGTGTGAGATGCTAAGGCATGCTAAGCATTCAGGTGGACAGTCTCCTCTAGAATAAAGGCAGACCGCCAGGCTCTAAGAGAAGATGCATGTCCAGCCTAAAACCAGAGACTAAGTTCCCAATACTCTCTGAAGAAATGAAACTCACAAGGGAAGAATCCTGACAGAAAAGGGAGAATGACTGCATTGTGTTGCAATCTTTAAAGAAATGCAATGAGTACGTGTGTCTGGTTAACCACATCTAACTTCCCTTCAGCAACCCCTGTTCTTCAGGCAAGGGACACCGCAGGAAGCCTTGAGGGTTAAGAGGGTGAGTCTTACCTCCCATTTCCCACCCTTTACATAATTTTCACTCTATGGAAAACATTGTCACTAATGAGGATCATGAGGATTGTATAAATAATGACATAATCGCCACAGATGGGTAATCATTACAAGAAAAGAAGGGGCACCTGGCTGGCTCAGTTGGTTGAGTGACTACCTCAGGTAGCTCAGGTCATGATCCCAGCATCTTGGGATCCAGCCCCAGCATCGGTATGCCTGCTCAGTGGGTAGCCTGCTTCTCCCTCTCCCTCTGCTGTTCTCTGCATAAATAAAATCTTTTTTGAAAGAAAGAAAGGAAGGAAGGAAGAGAGAGAGATGCATTCTTCCTTCTCCTGGTCCCAAATGAAATCCAGTTTACCCCTTCCTATCAATGCTTTCTTTTTAATCACCATGTACTAGAAGTTAAGAAAATAAGACTCTTTCAAGGCTCCCTTTGGAAGACTTGACAAGCAAAGTAGTCCTTGCAGAATTCCTTTGGTTCTGTGACTGGAAAACAGGGTACCCTGATTAATTCTTTACATAGCATATAAGGATTTGTGTTAACAAATCTGTCTCCCCACACAGGCATAAGCCCTCCCTTGTCGTCAGGGGCTGCACACATAGCCGACTTCAGACCATGAAAAAGACTCAAAGCATGAATGCTGAATGACAGTCTCTATCAACTCATCTGACGAGCATGAATTAACCGGCGTTACTCAATGAAGCTGTCTGAACTCTTACTAGTTTCCATTCTTGCTCAAAGCCAAGTGAAAGATACACGTGTCCTCCTGCCAGCAAGTTTGTACCAAGCTCCTCCTTGATACTTTGTAATTTGCCTCCTGAGGAGCAGAGGCCAAGTAGAGCAGTTGTGTTAGCCATGGCGCTTTGAGATTTATGGAACAGACTCAGGAACTACCTCTCTCTGTAATTGTGTTTCCTAAGAAGCTGCCATCACATGAGTCGTTCTACAAAAGAAAAAAGAAAACTGCGTTGGCGTGTGAGGTGTTGAACATGGCTTGCCTCCACCTTGGCGTGGCCAGACCTCTTGATCTATTAATTGCTTTACAATTAACCTCAAGTCACTTTGTGCAGGTAAAACTATTTTCTGATTTGGATTCTATGCTTCCTGAAGACCTGAGCCCTGTTTTTCTGTCTAACTATTATCACGCAGGCACAGAAGCCTTATTAAGTACATTTAAATCCACCCTGAAATGAGAGAAGTCAGGAGAAAGATCCTCTAGGGGTGGAAACAAGAGCTGGAGGTTGGGGCAGGTTCTCCTTTGCTGTAGAATCTGTTCCCTGTGGCCCCAGATTTCAATAGCACAGAGGTTCTTCTGATCATCTTCTTGAAAAAGTTATGGTCAGGCCATGCAGTTAAAACTGGTCTTTATCCAAACACAGAATATTTTTAAAATATTCAGTCCAAATGGACTGCCACATTACTTGAAAACAGTTCTTTATTTTAAAAAACAGCTTCAGACAGCCTGTTTAGATTTCCAAAACACCTGTGCCTACAATGCTTGGAAACTCACATTTGGGAGCATAAATGCCATTTCCAATAGGTCCTTCTGCCAAGCTGTTTAGAAAATAACCAAGGGAGGAGAATAAAACAAATTCTCCAAACAAATGCCTGCCTTCTAGAGTGCTTACACTTGTTTCATTTCTCTTTTATTTTTTTCCAAAAATGGCTCTGTCTCAAGGCATTGTCCATGACATAAAAGAGGTTATAGGCCAGTAACTAGCCAATAGGCTGAGACCAGAAGATGGGCAATGGCCCCTTTCACTGCCATCTTTCCAGAAATAATAGACCAACTCCCAAAGGCCCCCTTACATTTCCCTCCAGACAGACTCATGAATTTTTTTTCTTCAAAGGAATTTCTCCCAAATCCATCAGAGCCTGTTCACAGAATGGCAAATATCAGAGTAGGCAGGAAACTCCGTGGTCATCCAGTGGGACGCTGGTCCCCATGTGGGAGTTTTCCTGTGGCACAAGGGACTGGGGGGAGGGGTGTCATCTCCCCTCTGTAGGGGGTCTCCCAATGATAGGTGCTTGCCATCTCAAGGAGTGGTCCAGGCCTCTTATTTTTTTTAGCTCATCTCCATATTTCACTCTCAGTTGCTCCTTGTAATTCAAACCATCGGACCTGTTCTACTCTGTGAAGCCTCAAAGGATACATCAAATCCCTCTTTCCTGTGGCAGACAGTCAAATATGTTGAAATGGTTGTCAGGCCTCCTCTGAGTCTTCCCTTCTTTGGACTAAATAGTCTTGGTTTCCCGAACCTGGCCCGCAAGCGATGGGATTGTCAAATTCTTCCGCATTCGGGCAACCCCTGGACATGCTGCTGCTTGAAGATGTCTTACAGACAGGCAGGTTGCTCCCAGATAGGAATAAAGTCCTCTGGACATGGTCTGCATCCAGAGGAGACTGGAATCGCTATCTCCCTTGTCCTTTGTTCCTTACAACAACAACAGCATCACAGCATTCTGTAGTTTATCTGTGTTTCTTCCTGCAGTCCCTCATCCTGGGATTTGTTGAGTATAGTGCTGACCTTGACCTCCACCTCTGAAAGTTTTATGTTCACAGTTTAAAGGCTACATTTAGTCTATTGAACTCATTTTAAATTGTGACTCCGTCATCTAACATTTCATCTACCCCTCCTAGTTTTGGAAGGAAAGTGACTTCTCTATCTTAATCGAAGCCCAAGATTAAAAAAAAAAAAATGTGTACAGTAAGGCCCAGAACAGAATATACAGCAGTTAATAACATTTACTGAGTGTTTACCATGTGCCATGCTCTGTTCTAAACACTTCCTGCAGGCACATGGGTTGCTCAGTCTATTAAGCGTCTGCTTTTGGCTCAGGTTGGGATAGAGGTACCCATCGGGCTCCCTGCTCAGTGGGGAGTCTGTTTTTCCCTCTGCCTGCTGCTCCCCCTGCTTGTGCTCTCTTTCCCTCTGTCCAATAAATAAATAAAACCTTTTTAAAAAATGAATAAATAAATACATAAACACTTCTCATGAATTAGCACATTGAATCCTCTTATCAGTCCTGATATATAGGTGTGATTAGTATCCCTACTTTCCTGATGAGGAAGCTGAGGCACAGAGAGGTTAAGTAACCTGCCAAGGCCCCTCAGCTAGTAAAAAATGGCAGAGGCAGGAGTTGAAGCCAGGCAGTCTGGCTTCAGAGCATGTGGTCTTACCCAGCGCTCTGCATTGTCCCTGCTAGAGGACATCAAGAGGCTTCCCTTCACTTTGACATCATTAAACCAAAGACCAATACTCTTTAGGAACAACTGAGTCAGCCAGCTAGAAGTCAGACATGTGTACTATCATTTAACCTATTTCCTTCCATCCATCCTTTCCATAAAAATATTAGAAGGAACTTGGTCAAATGCTTTCCTTGAGTCAAAACACACTCGTCTCTAGTACAGCATTCCCTTACTCTTCAAGGTCAATAAACCCATCAAAGAAAGTGATTTGTTTTGGAATGATTGGCTCTTAGAGGATCTCTGCTGGCACCAATGCTTGTCTGCCCTCCTTCTGGCCCTCTAAGTCATCCTGGCTCCCCTACGCCACTTACCCAGCTGCTCACGGTCATCACACAGGGCTATTCTGGCTTATTCTAGTCCAGTCCAGCCCAGTCTTGTTCCCAAACCCTCCCCTGCTTAGTCGAATTCCTTGGCATTCTAGCCCCATCACTGATCCTTTCTTTTCACACAGCGTATCTATGAGTGTGTTTTATGGAACACGCCTTCTACCAGTAATAGGTTGATGGGGTTTTTTGTTTGTTTTTAAGGAGTGGTTCTTGGGTTAAAAAAACTAAATTAGTTCATTTACCGTAAAGCTCTTAATATGCTAATGTGCCTTGTGAAGCTTTAATTAGAGTGATATTCTATGTAGTATGTCACATTAGTTGACCAGGGAATCTGTGCTGGGAACTCACACGCACATACACATACACACACACTAGCATAAGGATATAGAGGTATATTATATAATAGGGTATATTGGGGCATCAATTAACTATTTCCTTGTTTAAATGTTCACAAACGGACTGGTTTAGTTGTGAGTTCAAGCCCTACACTGGGTGCAGAACTTACTTAAAATAATAAAATAAATGCTCACAAATTTTTCATTTGTTATGGATTCTAGAATTCTATCAAGGATGCAGGGAAATCTAACCAGTTGGTCAGTGCCAGAATCCACATTTTCTGATTATGCTGAGTGAAATAAGTTAAGCAGAGAGAGTCCATTATCATATGGTTTCACTTACTTGTGGAGCATAAGGAATAACACAGGACATTAGGAGAAGGAAAGGAGAAGTGAATTGGGGGAAATTGGAGGGGGACATGAACCATGAGAGACTGTGGACTCTGAGAAACAAACTGAGGGTTTTGGGGGTTGGGGGTTAGGTGAGCCTGGTGGTGGGTATTGAGGAGGGCACGTATTGCACGGATCACTGGGTGTGGTGCATAAACAAAGAATCTTAGAACACTGAAAAAATAAAACATAAATAAATAAATAAACAGAATATTTATGTGTCTCCTTTTGAGTGAAGAGATTCTCTATACGTTTTCTTAAATCCCCTAGGATGAATGATCTCTAGGGTTAGAAATTGTAACTGAAAGTAACTACTTCTTAGCTCAATTTGCCCTTACCTTTGCTCCCCTTCATAGATTGATCATTTTTTTCTGGCTTTTATACCACCTTCAACCCTTTTTCAAGTTTTACATTCTCAAGGAAATACAGCTTTTTGACCACCTTATTTTAAATGCCAATACCTACCCAATACTCTCTAACTTGCTTTCCTTCATTATGTTTCTCAGCAGACCTCAATGCCTTCCAACACGACAGGCAATTTCTTTGCTTTCTCATTGGCTGTGTTTCTATGAGGAGGTACTGTTGTATCTCCAGCACCTATAATGATACCTATCATAGAGGAAGTTCCTAATACATACTGCTGAATGAATGGAGAAGGTAGAAGGAGCAATCATTCAAAACCTGTATCCACTGGGTGCCTTCCATTTGGCAGGCATTCCACTGAAATGGCTTAAATGCCACTTCCTCAGGGAAGGAATCCCATCACACTCTCTCACTTCTTTCTTTGCTTTGTTTTCATAGCCCTTACCACATTTTATAATTACATGTATTTGTGTGATTATTTCATTTCCCCTCCCTTATTGATGCATAAGAACAAATATCCAGTCTATTTTGTCACCCTTCTCGCAGTGCCTAGCCAAGAGTAGGCTCCCAATCATCCACACATTGAATTTCTAATTTCAATTTGAAGTTCCATTTGGTTCCTTTTTAGTTCTTTTCAGTCACTCTTTATAGTCCCTGTCCCTTTGTGTTTTTTTAAGATTTTTTTTAAAGGTATTATCTATTTTTTGTCAGAGAGAGCGAGCAAGCACAAGCAGGCAGAGAGGCAGGCAGAGGCAGAGGGAGAAGCAGGCTCCCTGTCAAGCAAGGAGCCCGATGTGGGACTTGATCCCAGGACCCTGGGATCATGATTTGAGCTGAAGGCAATTGCTTAACCAACCGAGCCACCCAGACATCCTCCTTTGTAACATTTTAAATGCCACCATTTTTCTTTAAGTTTATTGAACATAGTTTACATCCTATTTTTGACAATTTCAGTATCTTCAGGCTTTGACTTTCTGTTTCTGTTCTGCAGTTTATTGTGTCTTCTGATTCTAGCACGTGTGTGTGTGTGTGTGTGCGCACGCGTTTGTGAAATCATAGTCCTTGGAAATTTATCTATAGGAATTTTTGAGTCCCGAAATTTAAAAAATAGACCCACAGACAGGCTTTCCTTTAGTTCTTCCAGGGACCTGGTGGACCACGAATGCTGAGATCTCTTTAAAATGAGTATTCACCTTGGAGGTGGCTTTAAAATCTTAAAGTGGTTGTAAATTTTGGTCCTGGATACTCCAAGGTAAGCTTGTGGTTAGGAATTCTTGTAGAAGAACTTTGTCTTATTTTCCTCCACCCAAACTCAAAGCCAGGATATGCAAGTATTCCTACTATTTATCTCTATAGTGTGGGTCTTTTCACTAGTTTACCACTGAAGATGTTGTTTTTCACGGACGCCAGCTTTAAACAGGAGTCTTAGATCTGACTAACCTTCTACCTAACATAGGCTCTGTCATCTGTCTGGTAAAACACTAAGCTCTAGGGATCCTGAGCAAGTGTTGGCCAGAACTTTCTTGTCATTTCCAGACTTTAAATATTTCTCTTATCTTTCCATCAACTCAGCAAAGCACTTAAATAAATTGTCCAACATCTTTAGGTGTTCTTCTCATGGAGAGTTTCTCCAGTTCCTTTATGTAATGAAAAACTGAAGCCCTCTTCCTCTGAGTATTCATACTCTTGTGAAATTTTCTTTATCTAACTGTATTTTTCATTCACCCTTATATAAGGCAGGATCTCTATGTCTGAATGTCTGCAAACAACAGGGTGTATGTCCTTATAATAAAGGCAGGTTGATATTCATGGCTCATATTGCTATAATATCTAGTTCAGCTACTTCAGCTTCAGTAGCATTTTCCCTTATACTTACTGTTCCAGGCTCTAATATTTTGAGCAAATATGGCTAAAGAAAATCTCTAGTTTTGGGGCGCCTGAGTGGCTCAGTGGGTTAAGCCTCTGCCTTTGGCTCAGGTCATGATCTCAGGGTCCTGGGATCAAGCCCTGCATGGCATCGGACTCTCTGCTCAGTGGGGAGTCTGCTTCCCACTCACTCTCTGCCTGCCTCTCTGCCTACTTGTGATCTCTCTGTCAAATAAATAATAAATAAAAAATAAAATATTTTTAAAAAGAAAATCTCTAGTTTCTAGCATGTGTTATCAATATTGTTTTTCTCTCTGACATTGTTCTTTCACTGTTTTTCTCACCTACGTTACTCAGGAGAAGACCTGTTTGAATGCAATTCTCCCCCTGGTTTCTCCAACTCTTCCCTAATTCCTCCCTGTCCATTTTTGCCATTGCAACTCTTTTCCAGATGTTCAGAAGCTTTTCCCAGTACACTCACTGATATCATTTTCCTAATCGATGAGGCTGTATCTGTCTTTCTATGAAAGATGGCTAAGTGGCAGGAGAACAGTTTTCAGGAAACCTCGAAGTGCTTTACCCTGGGCCCTAAAAGAATATTTCCCTATTTTCTGGTTTGTGAAAACCCTCAGCCTCTAATCAATGAAGCAGATGTCAAGAACTCTGAAGTAGGTTTCCCATCCCCCCCAGGTATTCTGTCTCATGAGGTTAAACAAAACTTGAATGGGTCATGAAGAGAAACCTACACAGGATTTATTCCCACAATTTAGTTCTTTCTCTCTTATACTTAAGAGATTCTTTAGGCATCAGGTTTTCCATAATTTTTAGTTTAGTTTAGTTTCATTGGTTTTTGTCTTTTTTGCTGGTCCTGCAGGGGTGTTTATGTCATTGGGATAGTTTGAGAAGCTGTACTGGGAACCTCAAGCCATAAGCCATTTTCAACAAGAAGTTCCCTCCTTTGGTCTTGACCAGTTATATGAAAACATGATACTTACCCAAAATTCCTGTCTTCCACCTCTCTGATAAGTTGGTAAATATTTCCAGAGAAGGCTAGGACCCTGATAACTGGCTTTCCCAGTATGCTTAGGGATTCTACATATTGGGGCCAGACTTGAGAGTGGTGATGGCTTCATGCTGATCTCCTACAACAGTGCATACCAGTTGATGGGCGGGAAAATCAACTCAACTGTCCAAGCTAAGTCTATGGTCTCAGGAAAATAACTATATAGCACAATGTCCTCCTCCCACTGACTTCAGTCCCCAGCCCACTTCTCCCAACATGGAGCCCAGTGTTCTAAGCTTCCTTTGTACAAGGCTTAGGTTTCCTCCTCATGACAGTCCTTCCTCTTTCCCTATTGTCCAAGTCCTTGAATATCTTAGCAGTCTCTCACAACTGCAGAGGTCACTCATATAATTACTGGTTTATGAGGCAAGGTGAAAATAAAAAGAAACACTTGAAGATTGGGTATTGTGGCCCCTGGGTGGATCAGGATTCCTTTTGCTGTCAGAATTAAATCCAGCCAACTATTCCTCAACCTTCTGAGAAATCTAGGCAAATCAAGAATTTGTCATGTGCATTTCTCAATATTCTTGTTATTCAGTGAATGAGTATATTGCCCCTGGGACAGAGCCACTCCACCGTGTAGGTGGCATTGCAGGCATCCAAAAACCTCATACTGATTAATACTGTCTGCCAAGCATACACATGTTAAGAACCCTACTCGCATTATTAACAAATGAACTTCCACTCACTAACTGAATGACTATGGAAGCATCTGGGCTTGGGAATTCTCAAGATTGTACTGAATGACAGCACTATTAAATAATTTTGCAGTTCAGCAACCTTATTCAGGAATGGTGGATATGTGCCAGTTTTAAGAAAGACTTCAGTGTTGGGCTGAAGAGCTCTGTCGTTGGACCTGCTTATTCAGACTTACAGATGATACGGAGCCAGGAGGAGACACTCATAGGTGGGGTAACAGATTAAGATTCAGTGCACAGACAAGAGCAATGGCCCGAAACAAACAGAAGGGGGAGAGAGAGAAATTTTTGCCTAATGATAAAGTTATCTGCATTTAGGTTAAAATATTAATTGCTTACTGTACTAGTCTAATCCAGATAAGGACTAACTCGATGGCAATTTCTATGGATATGTCTTGAGGTTTTAATTTATTAGACACTGAATATTAAGTAATCAAGCAATCTTATTTTAAAAACAAAAACTATAATACTATCAGCCCAAATTCAGACCAAGGGAGATTTTAACCTTCTCTCCTTCACGACGTTAGAACCCTCCTGGGGTTGCACTCAGGTGAGACCTTTAGAGAACACTGGAAATTGTGGGCAACCTCGGAGAAGAGCAGCCTGGATTGTACAGGGTCTAGAAACTGTCACAGGAGAAACGATCAGATAAAACAAGTTACAGAGGCTGCAAAAGAGAAGTTTGCTGTCTTCAAGTATTTAAAGTTCTGTCAATCTTAATCTCACAAAACAAAACCCAAAAACTCACAAAACCCCGCTGAGGGTTGCAGCGGGGTGGGGAGTAAGGGAAGGGGGGTGGGGTTATGGACATTGGGGAAGGTATGTGCTATGGTGAGTGCTGTGAAGTGTGTATTTGTACCCCTGGG
The DNA here is from genome assembly GCF_011764305.1 of Mustela putorius furo. Lineage (NCBI taxonomy): Eukaryota > Metazoa > Chordata > Mammalia > Carnivora > Mustelidae > Mustela > Mustela putorius. The sequence continues at coordinate 6,417,813 of NW_025421424.1, forward strand.
GCTAATAATACATTATATTTTAATTTAAAAATTATTAAAAAAAAAACCAACCAAACAACAACAAAAAAAGTTCTGTCACGTGAAAGAGGGAACAGACTGCTTGCTCTATTTCACAGAACTCAGGCCAATGAAACAAAGACCCAGGGAGCTCAACTTACTTCTACTTATGAAAGACTGTCTTGTCAACTTCAGCTCCACCACAATGGAATGGGCTACCTCATAATGTGCTGAGCACGTTGCCATTGGAATCGAAAAGAGTACGGATGACCCTCTGTCAGGCAGTTATCAAAACAATTTTGGGGGGTGGGGTGGAAATGGAAACTGGATCAAGTGGCCTCCAACCCTGAGGGGCTATGCTTTTAAAATTATTTCCCACTAAGATTTTAATGACTAATACGTATAATATGGTATCATATGATAAAAAACAATGATTAATGGCACCTCACCAGGCATTACCACAGTCATTAACACAGGGTTTGGAAGATAATATTTTTGTCTAGGGTAGGACAAGGAGGGTCTTCTTAACACTCTTTCACCTGGGCAACTTCAGTTTGTAGAAGACCTGCTTCAGTTTTCATGCCTATGTTCAGCATCTTTGTAAGATATTGGCGAGAAAAAGCCAAGACAGGGAGGAGGGGAGGAAACTGTATCCTATAAAGCTTAATCACATACTTGCACATACATTATTTTACTTAATCTTTGGGACAACCCAGGACAGTAGGAAGTTTTATGACCATTTTATAAGTGAGGAGACCGACACTTAAGGAAGGTAAGAGCCCAAGGTCACACATAGCAACAAAGATAGAGAAGACGACAAATGGGCTTTCTCAAACAATATCTTATGGCCTCCTGGATTCCTGAGATGGAAAGATCTATAGAGGTTCTCTGTTCCAAACACCCACCAGCTATATGGAATCCTCCTTAGCCTTGAAGATTAGTCATGTGCACTTGAACTGAAGGTCAACCTAGTAAGAGAACAGAGCTGACTTTAAAACCTAACAGCTCTAACAGCACTGTTCTCCCCAGTCCCCTCTGCCTAGTTTAGACCAGGCTCTTGCTACAGACACCCAGTGCAGGCTAGTGGGTACCTGGAGCTGGGGCCAGAGACCCCAGCCGGCCATCCCACGGTATCCTGGTTCTCACTACTGGCCTCTAGCCTGAAGGATCCCCAGGTCAAGTCTAATCCTTTCCAGTGTAGTCCCGGCACCCAGGGAGCTGTCTCTGTTCCAAACCACCCCACAGGCCTGCACCCCAGGGAGCAAGGCTCAGTGGGAAAGAATGTATTCCTAACATCCATATCCTTGATTCCATTTCTTTCTCTGAATTCCTTCATTGGGCTATGGATGCTTCCATGCTGCCTCAGAAGAGAGGCCCCACGATGCAAGTTTTTCCTGCCCCATAGCTCCCTTTTATTCCCACAGGCAGGTCTGGGTGCAGTCCAGCCTCAGAGCCAGTGCAAGCACCAGAAACTGGCGGCCTCTTGGTATGATTCATTGGTCTCTCATTTCCCAGCCAGTGACATATCTTGGCTCAAAAATGAATTTTAATCTTCATCAAATCTTTGAAGAGGAGCCCAGGAGATCTGAATGGCATGAGAAAGAAAAAAAGAGAGGATGAAGAGAGAGATATGTCTTGGTCTCAGGTACCCTTCAGAGCAGAGGGATCAAGAGCAGGTTGGGCTAGTGGTGCCTGGTGGCTCAGCTGGTTGCATGTCTGACTCTTGGTTTTGGCTCAGATCATGATCTCAGGTTCATGAGATCCAGCCCCACTTGGGCTCCACACTCAGCATGGAGTCTGCTTGAGATTCTCTCTCTCCTCTCTCTATGTCCCTCCTCCACTCCCCCCACCTCTCTAAAATAAATAAATAAATCTTTTAAAAAAAAAAAAAAAAGAGCAGATTGGCAGATTGGGCTAGTTCTCTGAATTCTAAACCAAGAAGCACCGTAATGTCTTGGATGACAGTGACAATGCAGTGTTCTTGTTCATTTCACACTGTGGAATGATCTGGAAAGAATACAGAATACTTATGTAAAGTATTGTCCCTGTCCACAGGAAGTCCATGCCTTCTGATAGAAGCTCCTTGGATCCTCCAGACCACAGTGGCACCTTCCACCATGATCCCATGGCACTTTGCCTATTCCTCTGCCCATTGAGTCTCACACTGTGAATGGATCACTGCTCATGTCCCTCGCTACAGTAGAAGCTCAGGGAGAACCAGATTTTCATCACCTTTACATCCACAAAACAGCTATCATAATGGTTGCCATGCAACAAATGCACAATAAATGTGAACTGAATGCAGTCTTATTGGGTAGATAAAAGCTATACAGGTACCAATGAAAAGTGCACATAAGGCAATGCAACTGTGGCCTACAGGGGGAGAACCCCAGGTGGTGACTCAGTCCATTTGGCTCTGATCCCAGCTCAGCAATTAACAGCTGTGTAAACTTGGACAGGTTGCTTCCTCTCTCTGGACCTTGCCAATCCAGGCACCTAAACTTCCATGTCTGTCAAATCAAAGTTGATAAAGGATTTTTGGAGACTCTTCCAAAAAGAGGTTCAGAGTGTGAGGGATTCCTCAGGGTCACAAAGGTAAACACAGTTCCTTCTGGTAGCTCCACTCTGAGCCGTAACCTTTGGAGGTAAGGTGTCCTCTCAAGATTATGTCTTCTGGTTCCTTTGCCACCAGGAACTGAAGGGCCTCAGGTGGAAGAAATCTCTTGGCAGAGATCTGCCTCTATGGGCATCTCTCCATAACACACCTCTTTCCTTTCCTAAGAAAGGTAAGGTAAGGTAAGAAAAGGAGAGGAGAGGAGAGGAGAGGAGAGGAGAGGGGAGGGGAGGGGTGGGAGGGGAGGGGAGGGGAGTTAAGTTTCCTGGCCTCTAAATCCCAAATAATCTTTTTCTACCATTTTGAAAATTAAAATCTGCCCATCCCAAGTTTGGAAGCACTTAAGATTCTATAATCACATCTGCAATTGTACTTATCCCCTGGTACATCATTCATCTGCCTCTGGGATGATGGCTCATTGGGCCATGCTGTGTGTTCTCTTACCAGCAATTCACCTCTCTGAGACCTCGGGGTCTGCTGTAACTGATTATTCTACATTTTTCCTACATAGAAAAAGGGAGGAAATGAACAAATGAACAAAAATGGAAAATGAGTTGTTCTGGATTCTTTCAACCATTTATTAACATTTCACCAGCTGTCCCAAGAAGTGGGCCTGCAACCCCTTTGATCTCTCTTTTGTTCTGATCAGACTGTTAAAAGCAGTTTTTTTGTTCTTGTTCTCAACACTACTTGAGAACTTCTTCTCCTTTGGCAATTTCAGAAATCTGACGCTCTTCTTACAGGTCCCTGCAGTCAACCTTAAAATAAAAGAGTCAGTTACTCTATCAGCAAATTGAGTTTCTTCAGGAAGAGCAGAGGATTTGCAATTTGGGACAAGCAAAGTAGGGTGAATCTTAGCAAGTTTGAAGAGACAAAGGGAGAGTCACCTTCATTAGGCTTTAGGAGGAACTCAGGGAGGGTTGTTTTAAATAGAAGTTCATTGTGGAAGAACAAGAGTTCAAGGTTGAGGTGCTTTCTCATTAACCGCAAGCGGTGGTTAGAGCGTTGTTGCTAGGCAGGGAGGGATCTCTTACAAGCAGGAGGTGAGATTCCTACATGAGAAATGTCCTCGCTTGTCAAGATAATTGTGGTCTTCCTTCCTGTAGTGGTTCCACAGGCTGCCATGAGTGGGACCTGCATGACATTGGACCCTGACTCCATTTGAAAGGAGGTTCCTGGGGTGCCTGGGTGGCTCAGTGGGTTAAAGCCTCTGCCTTCGGCTCAGGTCATGATCCCCGGGGTCGTGGGCTCGAGCCCCCCCATCAGGGAATCTCTGCTCAGCAGGGAGCCTGCTTCCTCCCCTCTCTCTGCCTGCCTCTCTGCCTACTTGTGATCTCTGTCTGTCAAATTAATAAATAAAATCTTTAAAAAAAAAAAAAAAAGAAAAGAAAAGAAAGGAGGTTCCTCAGTGCTAACCTCAGATTCCTCACATCCTCCCATGTCTCCAGGATGTCCTCTTGGAAAGCTGAACTCAAGGAGAGCTCCGAAGGCAACTACATTATCTTCAAGGTAGTTTCCCTTTTTCTTCCTCAGCAGATTCCTTTGCAGTTGAATAGTCCCAAATCTATTTCCGAGACTTTTTATGACTTTTAAACCTGCTTATGCTTTTCAAAGACTGGAAATGACACATCTGATTTCCTATGGCATTAGTTTAATGAAATCTAGGGAAGGTACCAGGGTTGCCATCCTTGGCTACTTCTATCTAGGACAATTTCCCCCCAATTTTTCTGTCATTTCATTATCTTCAAATTCTGTTGTTTCTTATTGCTCACCTTTGAGTCCAGAGACTGCAGGGACTCTCCCAAATTCAAGAGTTGCAGTCTTCAGAGAGAGGTAGGGACACAGAACTGAAGTTGGGGGACAAAGGGGTTCTCGCTCGATCCCAAAATGGTTTACTTCGCCAATGAAAGTCCAGAGCAGCTATCTTGATCTCGAAACTGTAACATTTGTTAATTCCAGAGGTTAGTTAATACATTCATTTCCATTAGATTGTTTTGGGTACTTTTCCACACTTTTCCTCAAAATAAAATAATACATTTTAAAAGATGAAGTCCAGAATAACAGCTCCCCTCACTGCTTCTTCCATGGACAAAGAGAGCAATGTATGAAGTATTACCAGAATTAATCTGGTGTTCTGCTTCTTCTGTAGACATTTCAGCTTCACCTTTTAGGGTGGCCTCTTACCCCCGTTATCTATACATAGCTCCAAAGGCACTGCTTTTATCCCACCTCTATCTCCCCCGGCTGTGACCTCTCCCTCATTCACACTATAGCACTCATTTTCATCCCTGTTTTCCTTCTCAGAACACCTTCCCTTCTGACCTCTACCTTGCTTTATTTCTCCCAACTTGCCTGGGAGTCCAGAAGTCATTTATTCTTTCTAATATGTTGGGGTGTCATGATGCATGACTCCAGTCCTTTGCCTTTTCCTCCTGAAAGACACATGATTTTATTTAAAGCCCACATCAGTGATGACCACCTTCTCTCTGTGAGCTGAGAACAGATTTATAAGAAAAGCTGTGCTAAGCCACAGACTGTTGTCTGCCAGAGGTGACAGGGGATCACTGGACCCTGGAGGTACTGTCCCCCACCAACCCAGGGAAAAGACAAAGTACCAACCCAACCACCCTTGGAGTTTTCCCAGTGTCAATGCTGCAGAGGACATGCAATAAAACAGAAGTCACTGAAAATCAAAATAAGAACCGCATTAACAAAATTTACAAAAGAAGTTTGAAGTGCAAGATGTACAGTAAACATGATGTTGGTAAACACAGCCTACCTCAGCAGGTGAGGAGGGAGGGGTTTGGCAGTGGGCAGAAAGGAATCCTGAGTGATGGGGGAAGACAAAGGTGGCATCATTCCGCCCTGAGTTGCTCTGCCATAGGAGCCTTATAAATCCTCTTTGACTGCCACAGGCCATACAGAGAGAGCAGGTGTTGTACGACTTGTTATCAAAGCAGGAAAATTTGCAGAAAAGACAGTGAAGCAAAGTCCTTTCTTTAGGTTCAGCGTTACACAAAGACATAAAATAAACAGCAGGGCTAGAGTGAAGATCACACTAATAAAGGGGATGGCAATTTTGTATCTTAACCCAATCACAAGCAGAGAATCATAGGAGCACATTTTCCATAGTTAGTGTAAGCCCCTTGGAGTAGTCAAAGGAAGGGATGTATGTGTACTGGCTGGAATCAATGTGATGCTCAGAAAAGAACAACAGAGGTAGAGACCCAAAACTAGAACCCAGGCTCCTTAATCATTCCTGGCTCAGTATTTCACTAGTGTCCTGCAGAGCTAAGGGTTTTTGGTAGTAAGCACCAGAACCAGAACTGTAGTATTTTTTTTTTTTTTTAGCATGTATGTATTCTGGGGTACATAGACATACACTCACCATGCTCTTAAATGAACTGTTTAATAAATTCTACTTGGTTCATTCTATAGTAGAGGTTCATTTTCGATCAACCATCTTCTTGTTGCTCTTATTGAAAGCCCACATAAAAGAATTTGGGGAGTTGTTAAGAACTATTTGAAATAGACCTTACTGACATTTGCAGTGAGAGTGATAGTGTCAAGGAAGGAAATCTGTCACTCTTAAAAGAATGCTAACCTAGGTGAGTCACATGTGACCCTGGACAGGATACTAAAACTTTCTAAGGTTTTTTTTTTTTTTTAATGTTTCTAAGACTTATTTCCCTGAGGATGGCATTTAAAATACAATTAGAAAGCATGGAATCAGTATATCTTACATAAAATGCTAAGTGATAATAAGAGCTTGAAACAATAGTTGGATTATTATGAAACAATTAATGATTTATTGCTAAATGAGTATTACTGATTATGGTTGCTGTAAGATATCAGAAAAGGGACAAAGAAATCAAAGAAGAATTAAATAAATTGAGAGATATCCCATGTTTGTGGATAAAAGACAATTTTGTCAAAGTATATTTACTTCCCAACTTGATCTACAGATTCAGTGAAATGCCAGTAAACATCCCAACAAGTTTTCTTATGTATATCAACAAAATTATTCTTGAGTTTATACGAGAAGCAAAAGATCCAGGCTAGCCAACACAATATTAAAAGAGAAGAACAAAATTGAGGACTAATACTAACCAGTGTTATGCCCCACATTGGGATCCCTGTACAGCAGGGGGATTTGCTTCTCTTTCTCCCTGCCCCTTCTCCCTGCTTGTGTTCTTTCAATCTCTCTCTCTCTCTCATAAGTAAATAAATATAACATAAAATTCTACCCGACATCAAGACTTATGATAAAGCTACAGTAGTCAAGATGGTGTGGTATTAACAAAAGAATAAACAGATCAATGGAACTGAATAAAGATACCAGAAATAGGCCCCCATAAATACAGTCAACAAATGTTTGACAAAGGAGCAAAGACGACAAAATGGAACAAAGATAGTCTCTTCAAGAAATGGTGCTGGAACAAGTGGACATCAACATCTAAACACAGACTTTATGCCCTTCCCAAAAACTAATTCAAAATGGAGCAGAGGCCTATGTGTATAAGGCAAAACTATAAAAACTTTAGAAGATAACATAGGAGAAAACCTAGATGACCTTGCGTGTGATGATGAATTTTTAGATATAATATCAAAGACACAATCCATGAGAGAAATAATCAATAAGCAAGATTTCATAAAATTAAAAACTTCTTGCCTCAAAAGACATTTATCTTTTATGAGAACACAAACTACCGGCTAGGAGAACATATTTGCAAAACACATCTGATAAAGAACTCTTATCCAAAATATATAAAGAACTCTTAAAATTCAACAATTAAAAAACTGAACAACTCAATTAGAAAATAGGCCGACTTTGACACCTCACCAAAAAAGATAAACAAGTGGCAGATAAGCATATCATATGTCATCAGGAAAATGAAAATTAAAACAATAAACTGCCACTACATGCCCATTAGAAGGGCTAAAATCCAGAACACTGACAACACCAAATGCTGATGAGGGTGAGGAGCCACAGAAATTGCTGGAGAGAATGCAAATGGTACAGGCACTTTGGAAGATATTTTGGTGGTTTCCTACAAAACTAAACATACTCTTACCATGCAATTCAGCAGTTGCGCTCCTTGGTATTTACCCAAAGGAATTAAAAACTTATGTCCACACAAAAATGTGCACATGGATGTTTATAGCAGCTCTATTCATAATTGTCAAAACTTGGAGACAACCAGGATGTCCTTCAGTTGGTGAATGGATACACACTCTGGGGCACATTCAGGCAATGGAATGTTACTCAACGCTAAAAATAATGAGCTATCGAGCCATGGGAAAACATCTTAAATGCACATTACTCAATGAAAAAAGCCAATCTACTGTATGATTCCAACTATATGACATTCTGGATTATACAAAACTATGGACACAATAAAAAGATTAGTTGCTGCCAGGGGTGCAGAAAGGGGAGGAGAGATGAATAGGCAGAGCAGAGAGGATTTTTACGGCAGGGAAAATACTCTGTATGATATCATAATGATGAATATATATATTGCTATACATTTGTCTAAACCCATAAAATATAGAACATCAATAGTGAAGCCTCAGGTAAACTTCGGACTTTGGACGATTATGATGGGTTAATATATGTTCATCCTTGGTAACAAATGGACCACCCTAAGAGGTGGTGTTGATAACGGGCCTATGTGTGGGAGTGGGGGCATGTCGGAAATCTCTGTATCTTCTTCTTAGTTTTGTTGTAAACATGAAATTGTTCTAAAAAATAAAGTTTTTTAAAAGTCTATGCACTGAAAAATTAATAGAAGTTAACAGATAGCAATTTTTTAAAAAAAAGTATAGATAAATTTTGGGGATGAACAATGAAATACTTGCAGGGCATGAATAAGAAGCTAAATGTATGCATTTATAATTAAATTATAATGTGTTACAGGAGCAATAACACATTATCTCTAATTCACCTGGCGATAGGATTTTAGCGCTCCTAACATCTATTTACCTGCATTTCACTAGATATTCACAATATCCATGTACAGCAGGCAAGGTCAGCGTTATCTTCCTTTTACACATGAGCAAACTAAGGCTCGCAATCTATTTCTTCTCACTCCTAAGGCAGTGTTCATTCAAGGTCAAAAGGACCAAAATAATTTGACAACTTTCTTTGATTAACTCACCAGCCTTTGTTGGAACTTCAATACTTAAGGTCAGAAAGACTCACAAACTTTGGCTCAGGAAATTTGGAAAATAATCATGAGATACGGGTACAAAGTATAAAGCACAAATGCTCTCTAAATTATAAAACTCAAGAAAGTGTTAGTGGTGGTTGGTAATCTCTGTTAGGCACCACTTCCCAAGTTCCTGAACCCAGAGATGGAAATGCCATTTCAGTCCCAACAACAGCACAGCCAATGAAACATCCCAGGCCCTGCTGAGCAAAGAGTGGAGACCCTGCTAGAGTGTCCCCTTCCTCCATCAATTCCGTATGCCGCCAGAACCAGTGCAGAAGGGAGGAAATTGCAGCCTCCCATTTTATGACCTTTAGGCTGTGCTGAAGGATTTAAAACAGCCAGCCCCACCAGGGAAGCTGGGCTCTTTGGGAAGCCTTCTCTTCATATTTTATTTGCTTCTGTTGCAGTCTCTGTGCAAGTGATGAAGACAAGTCCCTCCTGGCAGAGAACCCTGCTGGGGCTGCCAACCTGCTCCATATCTGAGGCTGGGGGGGAGGGTGTGGACCCAATCTAGGGGGGCAGGCTCATGAAGTCAATTTTCCGCAGAGCCTTACATACTTAGTATGTTATACAAACCACGGTGGCTGAGAGAACTCCAGGGTCAGCCAAATCTAGATTCAAATCCGTGTTCTGCCACTGGCTAGCTATGCCACTGTGAGAAAATTATATGACTTTTCTAAGCCTCATTTTCTTCTGTAACCTGGGATAATAAACTCCACATCATACCATTTCTGCAAGGATTTAATGAGATAATGTGCGTATTTGGCATAGAGCCTCCCACAAAACAGTAATTGCTAACTACTGCAATTATTGTTGAATAACTATTACTAATTATCATTAAGGGCTTAATGTGTCAAGCAACTAGTCAGAGTTGAATGGAGTGGAAGTCTAAGAACATGGGGGTTTAGGATCTTTGGGTCAACATATAAGAGTGCTGGTTATCCTTTCTTCTTTGGAATGGTTGGGAAAGATTGGCTTTGGGGGACTGGGGGTGGTAAAATGAGTTTATTTTCTTGTATATGCAGTTTAAACAAAGAAAAAGAAAGGAGACAGTCTCCTTCCTTCCAGCACCCAGTGTCCACTGGGCTTGGAGGGAGTCAAGCCAGGCTAGCCACCTTGCAAAAAGTGTCTCCGTAGAAGGCAATGGCAGAGACCTTGTATTCCATGGGGAGGAGGTGTCCCATGTGCCTGGGCCCGAGGCTGACACCACCCAAGTGCCACAGCTTCATCAGGGTGAAGCTAGACGAGGGGTTCTGAGCAGGATCCGAGGCCAATCTTTGTGTGGAGGAAGACGGTTCATTAAAGACCTCCAGTAGGTAGATTTGTTTACCCTGTCTATGCCACCCTCGCTGCCACTGTAGTACTACCACCTTCATTTCATAGATGATGAAAGTGGAGTTCAGACAAAGACCAAGGTCACAGTGCCAGTAAGTGACTGAGCAGTCCCTGGTGTGCATGACTCTGAAAGCCAGCTCTGTCTAAGATTCCATAGGGCCTCACCCAAGTCCGAGAAAGAGTTCATAAATCGGGAAATCTGGAGAGTCAGATTCTAGCTGCTCCTCTGTCCCTAACTAGCTGGATGACCCTAGGCAAGACATCTTGCCTCTGGGGGCCGGGGATTCCTCGTGCATAAAATGAGACAGTGGCCTCGATGACTCATAAGGACGTAACATGCCTGCCTGCGTTGTAGGATGGTGAGGCTGGGTGGTCATCCCAAGCCTAGTATGCTGGGAGAGATGCCTGCTCACCGATGGAGCACAAGGTGGCAGAGGTGGACTCCACAAGGTGCTGCGGGCTCCATCCCATCCACACTTCTCAGCTCCATCTGCCACATCCTGTTTCCCAGACCCTACACTTCCTCTTCCCCTTCCTATCCCATCCCTACACACACAGTGCCTCAGGCTGGGACAAATGCCCACTCTCTCTCTGCTCTGGGTCTCTCTGCTCTAAGCCATACAATTGGGCAATGCTGAATTGAACAGTGTCCCCAGGTAACATTAAGTCAGGTTAATTCTTATCTATTTCCTTTGAGATTTAGTTGTTAACAATTCATGTCCTGAAGTGATGGAGAAGCCCCAAATCCTTAAATGTTCTGGGGCTAAGAAAGGCTTAATCTGGTGTTTGGCTTAGAGCTGTGGCCCTTCCCCTTGCCTTCTCCCTATGCTCAACCCTATCTACTCAGCCACGCAAGGAACTTAGGGACTCCAGCCTACCGCTGGGGAGCGATTCCTTCAAAGCCACACTCATCCTAAGGACCTCACAGATGGGCAACTACAGCCTCTCATTTTCCCTGTGTAGCTCTGAACTCATTTGAAACTGGGGGGTCCCAGCTTTACTAGGAGGAGAAACAGACCAGAAATCTGGGGAGACTCAAGATAGCAGTCTCAGCAGTCTGAGAACTTTTCAACCATCATCTCAGACCTGAGCCTGGGAAATAGAGCTGGAGGTATTAGCTATTCCAATGCTGAGACCTTATGAAGAGGGGAGAAAATCAGGGGATTCACTCCAAGAACATGTTCCTAGGAAGACAGATGTGAATGTTTCCAGTGTACAGGGTGCCGTCCCATAGTGCGGAGGCTAAAGGCATAGTCCTGAAGGGGAATGGTTCTTATTTGCATCCTGGCACTTGCCAGCACTTTCCTTGTCAGGAAAGGGATTCAATCCTATCCTATCTCTTTGATCTTTTCTGATGTGTAAAATGGGGCTAATTACTGAGCACATGAGGCCTTTGGAAGAAATGAAACAGTGCAAAGATCTTTTAGTGAGTAGTATTAGATTATAACTGTTATGGATTAGGGAACTCGTGGTGAGGCCTGCTATAAAGTCTAAGCTCTTTTGTTTGAAAATTTCAGTTTATTTTATATAAGGCATTCTTCAATAAATCTTGAGACCCCCCCCCCCAGTCTCCCACGAGAAGAAAATTTGCTTTCCTTTTTTTTAAAGCTTTTATTTATTTATTTGACAGACAGAGATCACAAGTAGGCAGAAAGAGAGAGGAGGAAGCAGGCTCCCTGCTGAGCAGAGAGCCTGATGCGGGGCTTGATCTCAGGACCCTGAGATCATGACCTGAGCTGAAGGCAGAGGCCTTAACCCACTGAGCCCCCCAGGTGCCCCTGCTTTCTTTTTTGTTTTAAAAATTTTATTCATTTATTTGACAGAGAGAAAGAGGCAGAGCCCAAGTAGGGGGAGCAGCAGACAGAGGGAGAGGAAGAAGCAGGCTCCCTGCTGAGCAAGAAGCCCCAGGACCCTGAGATCATAACCTGGGCTGAAGGCAGACGCTTAACCGGCTAAGCCACCCAGGCACTACAGGAAACTTGCTTTCTTTAAAGGCATATTAAAAAGGAATTGTACTGCTATACCAAAGAAATATAGACCAAAGAATATGGGCAAAGCCAGCCAGTCATTTGTCATGAGAGATGAGGAACAGAGGGATCTGCACAAGCTCTCATCATCCCTGAGCTACCCTACCCTACCTCTGGTCCTCTAAGACCCTGAGGCATATTTAGTGGTGGAGAGGTGCTAAGCACATGGCAGTGGGGAAGGATGGGTGACAACAGATTGTCATCACTATCCTATAGCTCACCATTCAGATTTCCTCTTAGTCCGTACCTCATCCAGAAAATAAAAGCTAGTGGAAAAAACAGATACAAAACTGTGGTGTGAGACTCTGGGAAAGATGGGAGCAAAGAATGACCAGGAGGAAGTAAAAGCTTACTCTTTCCCAAAAGGACCAAGAAGAAGGTAGCAGGTAGAATATCATTGAAAGAAAGGGGTCAGTCAATGAATGGTTTGGGATTATTCTAGCAGGTAGAGATATCAATGGAGAATAGCGGAAGGGAGCCAATTTGGAGGTTCTAGGGGTGCATAGGAATTTGTCTCAGACACACATCAGCCCCAGAATAGGAGCTATAGTGTTTGAACATTTGAAAAGTCCCAGAGCATAAAAGCCCCAAAGAGCCTGTGGAGCCATTTGGCTCCAGGACAACATACGCCAGAATTACTTCCTGCCCTGCCCTGTGTCCAACAAACACAGAAATGTGTTTGTTCTGTGAGACTGGGTCGTATGAATGACGTGAGCTAATCGCACCACATTCAGAAATGTTTGAAACAAAATAAAAACCGTAATTGGCCCTAGCCCAACTCTGAATACTCAGAATGTTTAATCCCAGGGTTTTCACCCACTCGTGTAACAAGGGTCTTTACCAGCCAAAGCCCCCTTCCTGTGCTTAAATTCCTCACCCTTTTTTATTTCACTGACCCCCATGGTTCTCCCTCCAGCCTCACAGAGTGAAAGCTTCACAAGCATCCTTGACTCTTTCTTTTTGTTATTCCCGACTCCAACAGCATCATATCCTATTAATTCTTCAGAAAAAGCATTCACATTTGCTTTTGGTTTTCCACCTATGAGGCTAAACCGCAACCCAGGGCATCATCCCTTCACAGTGTTTTATGACTCTCTTGCCATGTCTTCCCTCCAATACTGTCTGCAAAAGGGCTCTTTCCCCATGCCATGCTCCATGTCATGTCAGTGACCCCCAACCCCATCAAGTTTTATCTCCCCTTAATCACACTCAACTAGGCAGCATTGGGATCTGTTTGAATTCCAAAGCCCTCCAAAGCCCAGTCTTTATGCCTAGCTTGGGGGGCATTTCTACTGTGAAGCCTTTCCTCACCCCCCAAGGGACAAAAGTTCTATGTTACTTTGCTCATCCCTTTTGTATAACATTCATCACATTTTATCCTTTAAGTGGTAATTATAAAACTAAATCATCAGCTACTTATTCATCTCATTTGAACTCCCTTCTTGCCAGCTCCCTGCATAGAGCCTTACATCAGAAAACTCTAGATAAACGTGTGTTGAATTTATTCTCACTGTTGCAATCCTGTCTACACATACCTATAGTCCATTACTCCTATGTATCCCAACACTCTCACCATCTCCTTTCTGATCCTCTCTGTTTATTTAAATCCTACTTACTGTTCAAGGCTCATCTGCTTCTAAACTTGTGCATGGAACCTCAAAGGACAAAGTTCTGCCACCTCAATTTCGTCTTCTTCCGGGACAGAATGATTCTAGACTGGATACCTAGAATATGGGTATATTAGGGTATCTGACTGGGTAGTGAATATGATTGCACGAAAGCATTTGACAAACATTTCAAGATAGCCTCCAAGCATGGAAACACGGCTGGATACTAAGATATACTAGCTGTATAATATAATTAGGTTAATTAATAACTAATTGAATTACCATATCAGAAGGATATAGCCCTCAGCCCTACACTTAAATTATCCCACAAATATTTGTTAAGTTCCATATTTTTATTAATGACTTAAATTAAGGCATGTAAGTTATGCTTAATACCAATTGCTCAAATATAGGACAGAGGGTTGGTGGGGGGTGGTCATGGTTTATCAGCAATGGATTTGAAAAATATCCAAGAGTTTTGACTGATATAAAACTCAGTAAGTCAGAATGATAGAAAAAGGAAGGAAAGAAGAAGGAGAAAACAGAAGGAAAGAAGAGGGAAAGAGAGAGAAAAATTAAAAATTTCAGGTGATACAGTTGGAAATCAAGCAGTGCTTTGCAAGGCTCTGGATCACTAGGGAGGTTAATGTGTGATACTTCAACAAATAGTTGTGTGGTCAAGTTTGGGAAACACTGAGTTAGGGAAAGATCAACAGTACTACTTGGGTCCTTCAGTACTTTGAAGTATGTTCTGGAATCTCCAAGAGGTTATGAGTCTATAGGATTTCCCAAACATATTTGACTGAAACTAACTGCCCCCCCGCCAGCCCTGACCCCAAATCACATCACAGGAACTAGCATGAGTGAAGCTCACTTTGAGAAGCAAAGGACTTCAACTCCCTGGGCTGATCAGAGCCTATCTAAAGTGTAGCATACAGCTCTGGGGAACCTCAAAGGAAGAGAAATAGAGGTCAGTTGGACAGGATTAGGAAGAGCACTTAGGTTGGCAAAAATATTCAAGACCATAATATCTGAGGAATGTTGGAAAAATTGACATGTTTTGCCTGAAGAAGAGCTGACTTGGCAGGGGGTTGAGATGATCACAGAAGGTTGAAGGCCTGATAATTGTAACTAAATATGTGAAAAGCTGGAATAGAAGAAAGGAATTAAACTTGTTCAAGTGTGACCTCAAAAGATAAAACCGGGACCAATGGTTGGAATTGTAAATGAGTCATATTTTAGCTTATCTTATCCAGTTTTCTTTATACATATTCCTTTTGGCTAAAATTCTGGTGAGGTGCTTACTGCCCAGCTAGGAGTTTTATATTCAGGAGTTTCCAATTTCCCTGCTTCTCCTTCTTTTTTGCCTAGCAACAGGACTTGAGTCATGGCTGATCAAATGGGCACTCAAACCCTATCTGAGGTAGTGAAAAGAAATGAGTCCATGCATGGGCCCCAGCCAAGACCTTGAAGGAAATATAAGAGTCAAGCCAAGAAGAATAAAGAAGAACCCTAGTCCAAAGGGCAGGAGAGCTAGAGCCAAGAGTCAGGCCTAGGCAGAAAGAATATTAGGATGGGTGCTGGTCAAGAGCCTGGTCTGGGATCATTGCTGTGAATAGCATAATAGGAAATTAGCACATGCAATGTCAGGCTAGCATACAGATTACAAGATGGCAAGGAGTCCCAGACAGCCAAGTTGGGGTGCAGTTGAGGAGCCTTCCTTAGGCTATTTCAGGTAGATAATCAACCATAGATCATAAGCAGTTAAACGACACTCATACAAAAACACCAACATTTGCATAAATTCCCCTAGTCTCCTTCAATTATCCTCCAATTATCCTACTTTAAGATAATCTTTTCATTACTTTGAATTTCTTCAGGACTTGTACTAATAGATCCAAGTTCCTTGTTTTAGAAATGATGAAATAGAAGCCTAGAGAGGGGAAATGATTTGTCACAGTAACAGAACTTGATAGATTATGGAAGGCCAGAGCTTGAACTATCATCCTCTGAATCACCCAGCCCATTTCTGACCCTTTGTACTCACCATGACACCCAATACAAAGATCAAGTCCCAACCTTTGCCCCATAAATGTTGGTTGAAGTAAATTAAGTAGGCAGTGGTTTGTCAAGAACTAGTGTTGACTCTTCTGTTGAAATAGCAAAAATGGAAGACCAAGGACTAAATGCAGCCTCTGCTCTAGATGCAGGTTGATGTCCTTATTTGGCACCAGGGCATGAAGGGCCCCTAACCTGGCTATCTTCCCCCATAGAAGTGCTGTCCTAAGCTCTGAGCGCTGACCCAAGGAAGGTCCTGGGAACCCAGATACACCACATGAGATTCTGAGATGAGGCTGAAGAAGGGCTCTGGGGAGCCTTTGGTCCCTGGCTGCCTATAAATAAAGTGCAATACTAAGTTAAAATATGGGCTATAGGTTTATCCTTGCCTGGCATTTGGGAACTCCCCCAGGCCTCCAGAGTCATGCCGCCAGAAGAAGCCATTAACTCCCACAGCTCAGGGGTAAGTGCTGCTTCCCAGCCAAGGATCATAAAATTTCAAACAGAAACCCTCCGAACCCAGGAAGATCGGCCTCGTTGACAAGAAACACATGGGCAGAGCCAACACATGGAATGCATTTTGGTCTGAACGGCTTCTTTTGATGATGTTTCCAAGGGCTGAGACCACAGCTCCCAGCACCTTCATGGCAAGTGCTCAAGTCTTACTTCTCTAGGCCTTGGCATCTTGTTAGAGCTCCCAGTCTCTGGGACTGTTGACTCTTAGTGCCTTCATTGTGCCACGGGACTAGCCCTTGGCCCTTTGGGCATGGACAAATTGCGCATTGTCAGTATCTCAACCAGACCATTTCCTCTGCCACAGACTCAGAGCTATGAGCATGAGCTCTCAACTGTAGACAGACGTCTGATGTGGAATTCTCACTCTTGCTTTTACTGAGGACCATCTCTCTTCTTGTTCCACCTCCTTAAATGAGCCCCTAAGCCAACGACACATGACTTCTCCATCAGTTTCCCAACTTCACCCTGGCAGTTACCACGATCCTTCTCTATTCTTCTAACTGTCGTTACTTCCCTCATTACTGAGCGCCTGTTCCAAGCCCTGGGCTATGCCCACCCACCCCTTCACGCCACCCTCAAGCATTCTAGAGGTCTTTCTTCCAACCAGGCATACTTCGCCTCCTCTGTGCCCCTTCTTCCCTACCCTGAGCACTCCTCAGGGAGTGTCCCTCTCCTTTCATTTCCAGTCTTCTGGTCTTTTAGCCACATTACAGCAACTTATATGCAGGTGGATGAAAGTTTGGGGGCACGTTACCATGCTTATCTTCTAAAATTGTCTCTGCAGTGAACATGTGTGGGTGGAAGGATGGATGAATGAATGGGTGGATGGTTGGATGGTGGATGGAAAAATGGGTGGTTGGATGGGTGGATGGGTGGGTGGATGGATTACAAAAATAAATAGTGACTTTCGCCAGGCCCTGGACTTTGTCTAACCCTAAATGTCCTATATTTGGTACAAGGATCTTCAGCACAGTACTCAGAAAAGTACTCAACATAGGTACATTTTTCTGGCCATGAGGCCAGTTTTTCTGTCCCAGAAAATGTCCCAAATCTCAAGGTCCACATCATAAAGTCTTCTCTGTTCTGAGCAAAGTAATCAGAGGTCCTGGTCCTGGTCTGTGTTCAGGTCACCATTCTCAGTAAGACAGAAGACTAATTTAGCTCTTCTCCCTGGTGATCACCAGCTGTACCAAGCACCCGACAATAGCCCCCAAAAGCCTCCTGTCTCAGTTCAAGCTGCTATAACAAAATGCCACAAACCAGGTGGTTTATAAATACCAGAAATTTATTTCTCACAGAGCTGGAGGCTGGAGGCCCAAGATGGAGGCCTCGGCAGATTCAATGTCTGGTGACAGCCTGCTTCCTGATTCACAGATGGCTGCATTCTTACTGTCCTCATACAGTGGAAGGGGTGAAGGAGCCTTCTTGGCTGTCCTTCATAAGGACACAAATCTTACTCATGAGGGTTCCACCCTAATGACCTAACAATCACCTCCCAAAGGAACTACCTCCTTATACCATCACCTTAGGGACAGGATTTCCGCATATAAATTCCAGGGGGGATGTAGACATTCCATCCATAGCACCTCCCCGTTCCCATTTTGTCCTTTAAAAGTTTTTTGTTTTGTTTTGGTTTGGTTTGGTTTGGGTATTTTTTGGTATATCTAACTGCAATCAAATGTGTTAAAGATTTTTCTGTTGGTTTTTTGTTTTTTGTTTTTTTTTTTAAGAAAAAAACAGAGCAGAGAATTAAAAAAAAAAAAAAGCCCCTGCCCAGAGGGCTTTCTGTGTAAATTAGACACACAGAGGGAGGGAGTGCAACAAGACAGGGCAGGTACCCATAGGGAGACAGGTGGCAGCCGAGGATAACTGTCTTTGTTTCTGGCCAGACCAGCCTGTCATCCGCCACCTTCGAGGCAGCTCAGGAGAAGGCTCAAGAGAGAGACCAAGAGAGAGGAGAGGGTAGTAATAAATTACTTCCAGTCATGAGTGGAAATGAAGGCAGGACTGAGCGGGGCCCAGACACAGGGCTCCTGGCTCCTGTCCTCCCTTATGTTCCTGTGTGTGTGAGAAGGAGAAAGAAAGGACAGTATTAATGAAACCGGCCCCCAACTCCCACAAGACTAAGAGGGCCAAACGGAGGGTGTTCAGAATTGGACACTGGCTTTGCCCTGTGTGTCTGTGTAGGGGTGTGTGTGTGTGTGTGTGTGCCTGTGTGTGTTTACTGTTTCAGTGTTAGTTTATTCTTCCAGCATATGTGACTGTGCTGAACCTTGTGTGTGGGTGACACTTTCCATCCCAGCCACGCCATAACCCTGCAGCGTTCTCTCTTCATAAATTCCAGGGCTAGAGCCCAAAGGCATCTCAGTCCAACACATCTTGTCACGTTGAAATAAAAGCAAAATTAAAGCCTAGACTTTGTGAATGCCTCATAAAGTTCCCCCAACACACCATCCAGACTCAGATTTCCCAACAGCAAGCTGCCACTTCTTAAGATACGTGTGGAATACACACGGCAAGAAAGATGGATTTTAATCCTTTTATTAGAAGAAATTACATCAGTTCAAGGCACATTATTGAAGGAGAGTGTCTTGAACAAAGCTGAGGAAAGCTGGCGAAGTCTGTTCTGTGTGGGACTCACCCTGGGTTCACTGAAGACGCTATGGGACTTCGCTGTGGACTCACAACACCTGTCTCCATCCTGTGACTGTCACACGTAAGCTATGTCCCTCTCATTCTGGAACAGCGAGCTCACAAAGTAGAGAAGAAAAGTGGGAGGCTGTGAGCACCCCAGTCCTGGTCCTCAAGTTCACCGGATTCCTTCATTCTCGCGCAGTCACCCTCCATCTACAAAAATGGCACTCCCAATTACCTAGCAGTAAATCACAGTGTTTGTTGGAATTAAGTTCTTCATTTCTTTTGCTGTCTTTGGTGACTCCAAAACGTGTTGAAGATGTGTGTCTAGGATGAGCCAGCCAGAGGAAGGGAGAAGAGATGCCTTAAGTTTGACAGTTCTGACGAATGAGTAATTAGAATGTCAGAGACTGATTCTTCAGGAACCATGGAAATAGTGAGGAGCCAGAATGAAGCAAAAGCCTTTTTTGGAGAGGAAAGTCTCTCCCTGATTTATAAGAGGGTGACAGATTTCAGCCCCTTTCAAGGTCCCCTATGGCACTGGGAATGGGAAGTGCTAAGACACAGGGAAAGAATACGGCCTCCCTAGAGGTCCCTGGGTCCACTTCCAGAGTTGAGGCAGAGCTGCATGGGACACTTGCATCCTCAATTCCTGAACCGTCTGGGGGAAAAGAGGATAGAGGGACCTTGAACCTGTGGTTCATTTCTCTGCTTCTCCCACTGTGAAGAGGGAAGGTGTGGAGCGAGCCCTGATGTGTGCAATGAAAGCTGTCTTTCTGGATTTGCAAGTAGATTAATGAGGCTGGAGTTTTACAGAAAACAGGTTTCCAAACACATTAGCCACAGGCCAAACAGCTCCTCAGAGGAATTTTATTTTTAGAAGGGCCCTAAAAGTATTTCCTTTACAGTACTGAGACTCAAATCAATCCCTGTGACAACTTGACACTGCATTTACTGTAAGCCTCTGGAGATGGGAGAGCCATGTGCCCCGTCTCGCCAGAGTAGGGCTGAGCGCTCACTGAGCACGAGCGTAAACCTCCCTCAGTGAAGGCTGGGAGCATGGGGTGGGGGCATGGGCAGGGATCTCTCCTTCCATTATGCTCATGTCTCCCACTTTTCAAGTTGTCTGACAGAAACCGCCAGATCAGAGAACCAGGTTCCTCTTCGGCTTTGTCCCAATTTGGGGCATGTCACAACTTCTCCAAGTCTCAATTTTCCTATTTATGTGAGAAAGAATTGTAGACACCATTTCCTTCCTAACCCAGGAATTACTTCCAGAACAAAAAGACCCACCTGAGGTTCCTTCAGCTTTGCAAAAGGCACATATTTACCAGCACAAATTTGAGTTGAATCATTTCTGGAGGTTTTACGTTTGAGGTGGAAAGCATTCTGGGGTGCCTGGGCTCAATCTGTTAGGTGGCCAGCTCCTGGTTTCAGCTCAGGTCATGATCTCAGGGTCCTGGGATTGAGCCCCATGTCAGGCTCTCTGCTCAGTGTGGAGTCAGCTTGACAAGTCTCTCTCTCTCTCCCTCTGCTCCTCTCTCAGCTTGCTCTCTCATGCTTTCTCTCTCTCTCTCTCTCTCTCTCTATATATATATATATATATATATATATATACATATATATAATAAATAAGCAAATCCTGAAAAAATTTTTAAAAATAAAGTGGAAAACATTTTCATGATTGCTGTTTCAATTCTTCCAACAAACCTATGATGTCTTATAGACGAGGAGACTGGGACTTAGAGAGAGTATTTGTTTTCTCAGCCCCAGAGCTATTAAGTGATAATGTACAGTTCATTTGTTTCTACTGCCGAAATTCCTCAGCATTTCCCAGTTGAATTCTGTGAATGATGACAAAGAAGTTATCTGTGTGAAGAGTTTAATATTGAATCGTAATTACAATAACTGCTACCAGTTGAGATTCTACTATAAGCCACGTGTTTGGGCAGTTATGTGGTTTAATCCTCACAACAACCCTGCAAGTAGGTGATATTGTCGTCATTTTATAAAGGAAAAATAAAAATGTAAACTGAGTAAGGATTCAGATCTGTGCTGTGCTGCCTTATACTCCCTAATTAGGAGAGGAAGAATTCCATAGGGGACACTTTGGAAGGTCTAACAACCTTCCCCATCACTAAGTTCTTAGGGACTTCAACTCAGGGTTGGTTTTATCAGGGACACATTTTTGAAACTTAGCAGAATCTATCAGCGGTTGACTGTGGAACATCCGGAAGGTAGGATGACTTCCTAAGTCTATGAAGACTTCCTATCCGAGCGGGGAAACTCACTCTTGTCATGGGGAAATCCCCCCTTGCTAACCTTTCCCCTCCAATTACAACACATTACAGAATTTTTCCAAAAGCAATTATTTGTAGGTCTACTAAATACATCATCCTTTTCATGAGATTATAACCTTTGGGGAAACAGAACTAATACGTTATACTTTGTGTCCTTGCCCCACAGAGAATGCAAAGGAGGTACTTCATGAATACATCCAGCTGAGTTGGTGAATGGGTTGACTGGGCTGCAGGAAAATTTAGGGGAGACTCCAGTTCACCTCTCTAGAACTTTTCAAAAGGCCCTTTGAAGTGGGGGGGGGGGGGGGTAAGAAGCTGCATTTGAAAGGAGCCCAAGGAAGCGAGGTCCAGACCATCCTAATGGGCCAGGAAGGTCAATCGCATACTCACCCCAGAGTGGGTAAAGTCCACACTAGAAACAATGTAAAAACAAGAGGACTTTTTGCCTTCAGGTGCCTGGCAAAATTGCGACACTGGAAATGGGGCTTGTTCCAGGAAAGGAGTAGCAAGCCTGTAGTCCCAAGGATGTCAAAGCACTGTTCTCAAGTCGGGCTCATAAAATATATGCTCCTGGGGTGGGGCAGTGGTTGGGGGGGGAGGACATCTGCCAAAGTTCTCAGAAGTCTCTCTGCACTTTTGCTCCTGGAAGGCTCCCTTCCCAGGAATATGCCCATGAATGAATCACTCTAATCACCAGCCACCTCAAGGACAGGGTTCATCCTCAGGGGCTCAAGAACTTGCTTCGCACATAGAAGAAAGCCTGTTTCACTCACCAATCATGTAGAGAGTTAAGAGGAAGAAAAGCTTAACCAGGAGTTCACATCATGTGCAATTTAAAAAGAATGCCCATATGCAGTAAACACCTCATCACGTACGGGTAACTTTGTTATTTCATGAATTTTCCACCCCATCTGCCATTGCAGGGTCACAGCCTGCACCCCCCACCCCCATGCTCCCAAACGCTGCAGGGCATCCTAGCTACCTGTCATTAGCAAAGGCTAGGGCATGCTTATGCATTTTAATATCAGCTAAAGCAAGCATAGTGCAGCTAAATCTCTCTTCTTGCTCCCCGCTCCCCAACACACACACACGCACTCCAAAGCTAATGATATGTGATTTGGGGATTTTTCCAGAGCAGGGATTCTCTGCCTCACTGTCCCTCTACAGTCAACTGCACTTTGACATATTCCATTTTCCTGCTTAAAGAAGCAAGTCTGCTATCTCAGCCTGGGCTGTTAGAAAAGGAGAAACAGCAGGAATTTCATACAACTGGACCTGACCCTCCGCAGGACAAATCTGGGATGTGTTAGGGATGTGAAAACAGCCCCACATCTGCATGGCGCCTTCCGTTCTCCAAGCTCAGGACGCCTCAGACGTCACTGGGGCCTCACTAGCAAAGCAGCGGTCTCCCCGCCCAGCAGCCCAGGCCCAACCACAAAAGGCCTCCCCGGCCCTCCGCAGGCAGGTTGGACCACATCCCCTCAGCATTCCCTTGTTCCAGGCCAAATTCCGAGCTGACAATCCAATCCCCACTGGTTTGCCTTCTCCACAAAATTTTAAACGGGAGACGTGTTCCTCTTCATTTCCTGTCTCACTCCCTCCACTGATTTTTAAACAGTTTGCCACTTACCACCCTATGGGCCTGGATGCCCTTCAGGGACCCATGGCGCCATCATGTCCAGCTGCCATGCAAACTCTGGCCTGTGTGCTGAGTGACCGCACAGGTGGGGACTGCGGGTTCTGTCTCCTTTCGGAGTGGAGTCTAACCTATCGAGATGGAATCCACAGGATCCAGAGGCTGACTCACCCTGACCTCAGGCTGGGGGCTCTTCCTGCAACAGGCTCTGTTCCCCTTTCTACCCCATCCCTTCTCCTCTTCCCTTAGGACTCGCATCTTGGAGTCTCTGATGGTCTGTGCTAAGGAAGGGACAGCTGTATTTTCCCTAATCACAAATCTGCTGATCACAAACATTAGGGGAGGTGGAGATGTTGCCCTCCGCCTTTGTGGGAGATGAAGTGCACACACATAGCTCCGTTCCCGGTTCCTGGAAGGCAGGGTTCTTGTTTGGTTTGAACTCCCAAGGGAAGTGGCTATTTTGAAACCAGCCTGGGGGATATGAAGATAGCTGACCATTCTCATTGTCCAAAAAGAGAGTGAGAATATCCAGAAGGTGAGAGGCCCTCTGTGGCTAGTTTGAATACATTCTTTAAGTTTTACGTTGAAGTTGATTCTTTTCCCATACTATTTCCATAATGTTCCTTTTCTTTATTTATTTTTCCATGAAAAGCTATCCTCCTATACTCTACTATTTGTGACTCTCAAGGCTTATTCAAAAATCTTTGGGATAAAAAAAAAACAGACAACTCCCCCCAAGCATGTTATTAGTGCCCAATAATCTGAAACTTGAAACAAAACTATAAAATAAGTTCCGTTTTTTCTCCAACACTCAACGTCCCATCACACACACACGCGTGCGTGCACGCCCGCACACACACACAGTCTGCTTGCCTCTCCCAGCCACGTTGGCACATTTCCTGGCAGCCTGGGGTGTGCCACAGTGACAGAGTCTGCCCACCCACTTCCTGAGCAGCGACCCTCCCCTAACCCTGGTGCCCCAAGTTCACCTCTTGCCCTGTCACTTCATTTTTTGAACTAATTCAAATGGAAGTGTTAATGGACGATAATGGGAAATAACCATAACAACCTTCCACATATGTGTGCAATAATATACTTTTCAAAGCAATGGACAGTTTTCAGAGATTTTACATTAATTATTTCACCTGATAATGTATTTTATACTGGCCCATCAGCTATGGAGGGCTGAAATTTTCTTCTCCGTTTCATGGATGAGAACATTGAGGGTCTTTGAGTTTGACTGTTTGGCCCAGCTACAGAGCTAGAAAGATGGGGAGCTGGGACTCGATCAGAGAGCTCTGGAACCTGGTTCCCACACTGGCTGGACAGGTGCTCGTTCAGCCCGTGTGTCTTCTCTTTGAAGAGAACAGCTGGAATAGGCAATGCCTTAATTATTTCTCAAGGCAAAGACGTGCTGGAACCATCACTGTCCTTCCTCATAGTACAGACTCTTGAGTTGTACCACCCCAGACTTACTAAATCTGAATATCTGAGCCTGAGCCAGAAACCTGTAATCTAATGTCTCAATTCCTAGGCACACTAGTATTTCCTTGAGTCAAGGAATTGGATTTCGAACAGGGAATTTCAGACTTTGGAGAAAGAAAGATCAAAGAACAATTTGAGAAATAGAAACTCTTCTGTTGAATGCCATTAATATTTTCAAGCACACGCTCATTGTGTGGTGGTCTGCACACCCCAGAATGACCAGATTCTGCCTCAGTATTGTTCCAAATGCTTACCCCCACCTCAAGGCTGCTCTACTCTGGCAAGAAGCACCCAGGATAGTTTGAAGAGAGGGGCCTGTCTTTGGCTTTCCTCTTTCATCTGCCCTCAGTCTCCATGTTCTGCTTGATGTTGTTAAATGCAAAAAAGGAAAAGAAAACATAAAAGAGTATTAGGCAACCCCAAGTCAGGCTCTATGCTGGAGCAGGGAGCCTGTTTCCTCCTCTCTCTGCCTACCTCTCTGCCTACTTGTGATCTCTGTCTGTCAAATAAATAAAATCTTAAAAAAAAAATAAGAGTATTAGGCAAACACCCTCTTCCTTCCTCTCAAGAACATTCTTCTCCACTGTTTTGCAAGAATAATACATTATTATCAGGGACCGAATCCCCACTGTGGCTACATTCATGTAAAATTCAAAAACATCTGGATAATTGATTGACCTTTTCTCTTTTTACTTGAATGTGCAGCATTGTGTACAACTAGCCTGTGTCTTCTCCCATGGGAACTACTGAGGATGTAAATCCATCCCTCAGCTCTTTAATTAAAGCTACGACAACATCAAGAGGGTCTCACCCTTGTAAACACAAGCAGCCTTTCCAGGAAATAGCTCTGCCTCTTGTGTTAACAGATGTCATGGGGCAGTTGGGTGGGAGAGTGTTGTTTTAAAATTCTCAATCTGCCTCACAAGAGTTTTTTCCTTAGATGGTTCCTGGATAGCGTCACATGCTTTTCTCCTTTCAACTCTCACATCACTTCGTGGAGTTTTTCTGCTCTGTCTCACTGCTGTGGTCTGAGTGTTTGTGTTTCCCCAAAATTCCTGTGTTGAAACCCCCAAGGCAACGGTGTTAGGAGCTATGACCTTAGAGGCATAAATAGGTCATGAGAGCTTTGAGGATTACGAACGGGATTCACACCTTGTAAGAGACCTGAGAGAGAGCCCTTGCACTTTCCACCATGTGAGGACACAGCAAGAAATTGGCCATCTGCAGCCCAGAAGAGGGCATTCACCAGAACCTGCCTATGCTGGCACCTTGATCTTGGACTTGCATCCCACAGACCTGTGAGCAATATATTTCTGTTGTTTGAATTTCCTGGTTTGTGGTATTTTGTTATAGCAGCTAGAACGGACTGAGACACCCACCTTGAGCACTTGTGAGGTGGACCAGAAGTAATACAAAGGCCAACTCCTTAGACACATGGCAGTCGTCATCTGTCATCCAATTTCCCTGGGTTGGGGCACATTCTCATTATTTGCCGCCTCATACTGACACAGTGAACAGCTTTGTAGTTAT
This sequence comes from Mustela putorius furo, assembly GCF_011764305.1. Taxonomy (NCBI): domain Eukaryota; kingdom Metazoa; phylum Chordata; class Mammalia; order Carnivora; family Mustelidae; genus Mustela; species Mustela putorius. The sequence goes on from NW_025421424.1 coordinate 6,443,764, forward strand.
GTAATATTAGATATATCTTCCTGACTTTAAATAACTGGATGAAAAGTAGATTTGGTGAGTGCTGTGAAGTGTGTAAACCTGGTGATTCACAGACCTGTACCCCTGGGGATAAAAATATATGTTTATAAAAAATAAAAAATTAAAAAAAAAATTTTTTTCAGAAAACCAGGATGCTTAGCGTCATGGAGACAAGTTTCCAGATACTTGACAGATTTATTCCTTTATCCAGATCTTTTCTGGGTTGTTGGTTTCAATATCTCCTTGCATGTTGTTTTGTCAACAGTAAGCAGCCTTCCATGTGAGCAGTCTTCTGTTCCAAGGAAGGGGAGTTCCTGAAAGGAAGTGCTGAGCACCTTCACCTTGGGAGAAAATCGAGTCACTACAAAGGAGACCTAAGAGAACACTTCCAGAAGCAGGCAGGTGAGAAGACTGAATGTACAGGAGGTTGGGGTCAAAGATTTTGGACTCTTGAAGATAAGCAATTCTGAGTTCAGTCATGGTGGAGCAACCAGTCCTAATATGTGGCTGATGAGCAACTTGAGAGAATAGAGATAAAGGTCATTGGAACTGATTCACTTAAAGAACTGAAGGCAGAGATACCTCCATATGGATGCCAAAGTCCCAGGGATGATCCCAACATAACAACCTGTGCTCAAGTCATCAAGAACAGCCATAGATCATCCACAAAATATCAGATGTTAAAAGTGAAAGGCAGTAAATAGAGCAGTATGACAGGATTGGCCTTCCAAAAAGGTGCCATGCCCAGACGTCCAGAAATTGGATCCTAGACCTGACCACCACTAATTTGCTGTTGACCCTAGGCAAGTCATTTAACATCTTTGAGACTTGGTTTCACTCTATGTAAGAGAAGAGGGCTAGATTGGATGATCTCTATGGCTTCCTCTAGCTCCGATGTTCAGTCCCATCTGGTTCAGGAAGGAGGCAGTTGAGGGAAGCACAGAGGCCCTAGATGATGGGTTATTGCTGCCAAAATCACCCTTTCCCCTCCCTTCTTCTGTTCTCTCATTGACATGCCCTTTATTATCTTGTTGTTGTTGATGTAGTGTTTTTTTCCCACAGAGTTCTGTGGGATAGGACAGCAGAGCACACACAGAGCAGATAGGAAAGGGGAGCTGGAGTGGGAAAGGGGAAGAAGGGCTTCTCCAGGATTCCCCAAGCCCCTGCTCCCCAGAGCCACAGGCCGAGGAGGCGTGTCTTCCAGGCTGGGAATCTGAGAAGGTGGAAGATCTCTCAACATCCTCCAACCCCTCCAAACTCAGCAGCCCTTTCCTGGGTGCTCCTGGTTCCAGCATCAGATCACTAGTCATTGTTCTCCACCATGTCCTGCTTTCTTTCCAAACTTCTTTGGGGGTCTGCCTCATTTCTGTAAATGCCAAGGAGCTGAATTTGGTAGGATCTATAAAGCACAGTGTACTTCTGGTAACCGATAGTTTTTGCCAAATAACAAAACATGCTAAAATTTAGTGATTTAAAGCAATAACCATTTTAGTTGCTCCAATTCTGTTGGTCAACTGGGTGGTTATTCTGGTCTGGGATGGTTTGTCTGTGGCTAAACAGTCTAGACTAGAGCTGTCCAATAGAAATGTAATACAAACCATGTCTGCAATTTGAATTTTCTAGCAGCCACATTTTAAAAACCTAAAGGACACAAGTGAAGTTAATTTTAATAATATATTTTAAGTTAACCAATGTCCAGAGTATTATTATTTCACTGTGAATTAACATAAAAATTATTAGGAAATATTTCACATTCTTTTCATCATACAAGTCTTGAAAATCTCTATTTTACACTTAAAAAAATTTCAGTCCATACTATGCACATTTCAAGTGCTTACCAGCCACCATATAAGAAACTGAAGGTCAAGAATGACCTCTCACTCACATGTCTGAGGTGTTAGGTGTGATGGTTGGAATGGCTACAATGTCTGCTTTGCATAGTATCTCATCCTCCAGGAGAGCAGCCCAAATTTGTCTGCGTGACAGAAGAGTTCCTATTGGCAATAGAACCTCAGTGCACAAGTGATTTTCGAATCTCCATCTGTTCCATGTTTGCTGAAGTTCCATGGACAGAGGAAGACCCTTGACCTAACCAGGCATCAGCGTGGGAGGAGTCTGTCTGAGGATATGGTTACCAGGAGGCAACTAAAGAGGAGGCCATTTCCCCCAGACCCCCAGGTTGGAGGGAAAGCTCCCACCACTGCCACCAGCCTCTTCCTTCCTCTTTCTTAGAAAATTTCAACACAGAGGAAAGCACAGAAAAAGAAAATTAAAATAATCTGTAAACTGTACCTCCCACAAATAACATAGATAATACCATCTCCCACAAATAACCACAGATAATCCTATTTCCCAAAATTAACATAGATAATCCTATCTCCCACAGATACTGTTACCTTTTCATTATTTTTTCAATGCATTCATATACAGTCATTTTATAAATTGACAAGCAAATCATAAAATACTAACCATATCATTCAACAAAACACTTTCCACATTTTCTCACAGTGTTAAATATTCTTCTAGGATGTGAATTTTAATGGTTTCATAACATTCTATTGTATGGATATACCACAGCTTATATAAACAATCCCTTATTTCTAAAGGATTATATTGTTTCCTATTTTTCATACTTATAAATAATAAGGAAATTAATCATCTTAGTCCACACATTTTCCATTCATTCAAACCCATTTGTGAAGAATGGATTCTTAGAAATAGAATTCTAAGTCAAAAAATATTGCACATTTCCAAGCAACTGATTCACTGATTGATTCAACAAATAATTACTAAGCATGTATAATTCCCAGACACTCTTAAGGGTGCTGGGGACATGGCAGTATGAAAAACAGAGACCCCTACTGTCATGAAGAAGGTTACATTACACGGGAGTGAGCCTTCAATAAGGAAAGAAGTGTATTACCTAGTATGTTAGAAAGTACTAAATACTACGGAGAAAAGTAGATTGAAGATAAGGATAGGGAATGCCAGGATGAGGACAGGGCTACTAATGTAAGTAAGGTAGTCACTCATGCAGGCTTTGCTCAAAATATATTTTTCAGTTTCTTTCTTTAGGGTATACAAGATGGCGGAAGGACAGGACACTGGGAAAAATTACGAACCAGGTGATCCCGAAGGTCAGAATCTCTTCATCATAGGACTGGTCCAGGCTATTCTTCATCTGTAAGCAACTGTAGGATTACAACTAGACCCCAGGTAGTCAAGCTAGGGTTCCATGGGGGAGGAGTCCCTTCCTGCTGGCCCTGTGGTACAGACTCAATGGTACCCACATAACCCTTGGGAACAAATACAGTGAAGGAGATACTATGGGGCAGTGGGATCTTTGAGCCCTGCCTTACCTCTTTGGTCAAATGTTTCTTGTGATTGCCCAGAAACCTCCCAGAGGCTACAATCAGTGCCCTTTTTTCTCAGAAAGCTCAAACCACAAATACAAACCCTCTTCCACCTTTATAAAAAGGCTTGCAAATATTGAACCTTGAGGATATGTGTATGATGAATGCATGGCAAATTAAATAGTTGAGTGAGTTTTTTGAGTTAAGAAAAAGAAACAGCTTTATCTGAAGAGGGTGAAGAGAACTTCACTAGTTACACAGCACACCTGTGGTATTAGGGAGGCTGAGTGAGATCAGAAAGGTGATAGTAGTCTCATGAAAAGAGAACATTAGCCTGGTTGTTATTCCGCCACTGCTGACTACACTCAAGTCCTCAGATGCAGTATTGATCTCGAGAATTGCCATATTTTTATCTAGACATGGATAACACAAAGTAGTATGCATCTATACCATTGAGGCCTGAGTCCCAGAGGCGTCTAGAATGATCTCCCATAAACTATCCTTTGTCACTACTCACAAAAGCATTCATTCATTCAACCAGCAAGTGTTTATGATGGGCATGTTATATGCCAGGTATTTATTCTAGGTGTGGAGAAGAACTGCTCTGGGTGTCAGAGATAAGCCAAAAAGTCTAGATCAACATTCTATGGGGAGAAGTAAATACACAAGCATCTGAATGCAACCAGATAGCAATAAGTACTATAGAAATGAAGAAAGGGTGATGCAACAGAAAATGACTAAGGGGCTTCTTCAAGTTGGGTGTTCAGGAAAGTCCTCTTTGAAGAAGTGACATTGAAGTGGAGATCTGAATGACAAGTAGGCACCAGACCTGTGAAAATTAAAGGCCACAGGGAGGCCCAAATACCCTGAGGCATGCTTATGAAAGAGGATATGCCAGAGTAGCTGGAGCATGGTGGGTGACAGGAAAATGGTGTGAGATAAGGGTCAGGTAAGAAAGCCTTGTAGGAGTTTGGGTTTTAATTGAAAAGTCATTGAAGAGCTTTGAGTAAGACACTGCACACCATGGAGTGCCTGGGTGGCTCAGTCAGTTGAGCATCTGACTCTTGATTTTGGCTCAGGTCCTAATCTCAGGGTGGGATAGAGCTCCATGTCAGGCTCCATGCTCTGGAGACTGCTTAAGATTTTCCTTTTCTCTCTCTCTCCCCTTACCCCTCCCATGAGCTCCCTCACCACTGGCACTGGATTACACTCTTTGTTTCTTAAAAAAAAAAAAAAAAAAAAGACACTGTGCATCTTATTTGTGTATGAAAAACTGAGAAAGAGGTTGAAAGCAAGAGTGAAAACAGAAAGACCAGCAAAACAAAAGAAACTACTGCTATAATCTTGGTGAGAGACAGAAGGATTAAGGCAGTAGCAGTAGAGAAGAAAGGAGCAGACTGATTTTGTTACACTTTTCAGTAGGTTTCTGATGGACAAGTTGTTGACCTTAGCTAGTGGGTGAACACTGAGACCATTTACAGAAATGAGAAGACTATGGAAACAGCAGATTATCTAGATATGGATAACACAAAGTAGTATGCATCTATACCATTGAGGCCTGAGTCCCAGAGGCATCTAGAACGATCTCCCATAAACTATCCTTTGTCACTACTCACAAAAGCATTCATTCATTCAACCAGCAAGCGTAAAACTCAAAACATCTGTTTTGTTCCAGTCAGGTTGGAGAGGCCTACTATGCGTCCAATGGCGATGTTGTGTAGGCAGTTGGAAATGGGCCCAGAATTTCAGGTAGAGATCAGGTTTGCAAGTCACAAATATAAATTGGCAGGACATGGATGTGGCTCAGTGTAATCTTTCATTAAACTCCTCTCACTGACGTGTCCAATGATAAAATGAATTCTTGGTCATACAGAGAGTGAGGAACACTAACTCAGCCTTATCAAACCGAATCATCTGTCACTCAGCAAGTCACTTCTTCGTCTGTGAAACGGAGTTACCAGGAAAGGTTGTTTTAAGACCAAAGAAGCCAACATTTTTAAAAGCACATAGTAGGGTCTCCAGCACAACGTTGGCCTCTTTGACCGAGTGGCTGTCTGCTCTATTCAGTCTAAAATGCCTGCTGGAAAAATCCGAGAAAAAATATAGGGACCACCCTCAGAAGGCGCCTGCCCCGTGCCTCACAGGCCCTTTTGTTGACAGCTTTGGTGAAGGCAGAATTGACACTGTGCAGAGCCCGCGCTTGAATCCTAAATCAGCTGCTTCTGGGGGGGGGGGGGCAGTGATGAATTTCTTGACAGCCATGCTATCTGCCAGCTGATAACATATTTTTCACAGATTATTAGACTTGAGCCAAAGAAGCAACAGTAAAAACACATTCTACAAATATTATTATTGTTTCTGAGTGGAGATTTGTTTAGTTTTCTCTCTCTCTCTCTCTCCTCTCTTTTTTTTTTTTTTTTTTTCTGTAAGAGAGTGCTTTCATGGAGCGTATTTTGGGGGCTGACTTGAGTTGTTTTCCTGGCTGCGCTCCAGGGAGCTTCATAGCAAGGGTTGCTCAAGCTGCAGATAGTGGTTTTGTGGCTATTTGTTGCTGCTTTTAAGTGCCCCAAAGACTTCTCATTCCCACGTCTTCCTACTTCAAAAAGGAGGTGCCGGACTCCTGACCACTAACGACGAGTGTAGATCCTTTGAAATCAAGGGGTTGGGAGGCAAGGGGGATGGGCTACTCTTAAGTCCATGGTCATCTGCTCCCTTCTCATGACAGTGGCAATTCTGCACTGGACCTGCTCCAGGATCCTGGTGGGAAAATCTGTAGACGAACTGCCACAGCAAACAGCACCCTTGGGGAATGTTCTTGTGGTGTTTCTGTCATAAAGGGGCCATTTGCACTCTAGAGGTTTCCACAGAGGACACCAGCCCAGCATAGTGTGTCACGAAGAAGACACAGGGCAGGGGCCTGCTGTGAACTCCTCAGACCCTCCATGCAGGAGGTGGGGGCAGGTCTGCTGCCAGAAGGCCAGGGCCCTGGTGGGCCTGAAAGGCCTGCAGAGATGTGCTTTGACCAGCTCAATGAGTATTTAATTCTGGGTGAATAAATTAAGCCTTTACCTGGAGGCTTCTCCTGGAAGCACTGGTACCAGCCCCCACTCTGAATTTGCTGGGACTTGCTGGGAATGTTATAACCTCCCCCAGAGCTTCTGCCTGAATAGAGAACTCTTTCCCCTGAATTCTTTAGAAATGGGTCAGGTTAGGCCAGAAGGTGAGTGTCTCCTGCTGGCAGCAAGTGGGGTAATGAGGAATAGGCAGGAATTCAGGAGCATAACCAAAGCCAAGAGTTCTGTGAGCTTCACCCTGGTAAAGCATTCTGGTCTCGAGCTCCCCTGCTTTCACCAGCATTTTCGTCAAGAACACAGAACTACTGCTCCGGTAATCCCATGAATGACAGAGGTCCTGACCCATTCACACACAGGAAGGGAAGAAATTCCTCGCCTTACATTTCCACCCTCTGTGTTCCCTGGGTGAGTTTCCCTGACATCCTACAGAGAATGTCTGTCAGGCCCAGGGTAAAATGGAAAGGGGGAGATCTCCAGGCTGGATCTGGCTCTGGGTTTCTCTGAGCAAACTTCAGTTACTCAACACATAGAGATTGAGCTTCTTGCAAGTGCCAGAGATTTCCTCGAGGCAGCAGTCCAGAGGCAATCTGCCCTCTGGGTTCATGAGTTAATGGAGCACACAGGTAAGGACACCTTCCTGAACCTCAGTTTTCCTGTTGATGAGGTGTGGGTAACAGAAGCAACATGGAAACGTGTAAATGCCCTGCAGCGTATGAGTGCATCACAAGCTTGGGGAGTAAGCTTGAGAAGTGTATATAGCAGAACAAACAGAGGAACTGGAACCATAATTTGTCAATATGGATGAATAAGTGAAAAAAACCACACTGGAGAAGGATACATTACTATGATTATTCATATAAAGTTTTAAAGTGTGAAAAACAATAATAGATTGCGGATACATCTTTTCATAATAAAGGCAAGGATTTATGCCTGGGAATGATACGTCAAATTTGGAAGAGGGTCTCAGGACTTCTGTGTTCATGGGACATAAATGAACTCTTGAAAGTGTAGAACATAATACCAGAAGTTAAAAATTCAACGGAAATCTCAGAACGAAGTTGAAGACAACTTTCAGAAAATATAGCAAAAATCTAGAAATAAAGACTAGAAGTGGGAACACACAAACTTGGAGGATTCATTAGGAGGTCCAGTAACTGAGTAATAGAAGTTCAAGAAAAAAAAATCCAGAGAAAACCAAGGAAAGGAAATTATTGATAAAATAAAAATTTCTAAAATTTTAATTTATAAGGCTGTGGGTCATTAGGAGCCATTATCTAACCCAATGATTAAAAATAGACCCACATCATGGCATATCCCTGGAAAATGTCAGAATATTGGTATACCTGTCAGGGTAAAAAGTGCTGGGTTCTGCAACAGGCAATGAAAAATCTTAGCCATTTAACAAAACCAAAGTTTGTCACTTATGCAAAGCTTATATAGTTTAGGTGTTCCAGCTCTACCTTATAAATGTGTCACCTGGATCATGAGTTTCCTGAGGTAAGTAGTTGTGGGAGGAGGAAATAAGGTTGGAGAAGGCACACTGGCTTGGACCTTCTTAGATTGGAGGTGACATGTGTCACTTCTCTCACACCACTGGACAGAACTAGTCACATGGCCCTAATCCAACTGTAGGGGAGTCTGGGAAGCTAGGAAAGCACAGGTAATACTTAATATTCTGCATGCCAATAATTGGAAACAAAAGGAAAATCTTTACAATTGGTTAATGACACAAGATCAAGAAGCAAAATGGTTTTACATCTCTCAGTAAAAATACTGAAAATGAGAAGTCAGTGGAGTAACACTTTCAGACATTTCAAAGTGATTTATAACTTAGAATTCGATACCTAGCCAAACTAGGCTAACCAGTCTTCTTCAAGACAATGTAATTGACAGACTATCTGAAGTATCTGAATATACTGAGAGAAAAACTGAAAAGTTGGCAATGAATTTGTTGCATTAGTCATAGGTACTTAGGAAATTAAGAAAATGGGAAAAAAGATCATTATTAAATCCAGAGAAAGCAAAAAGTTGTGCAGGGAAGGAATTTAATTACAGCTTACTACACAGCTCAGCTGTGAATTGCAGGAGAGTTATCATGCATCCTGAATATTGATCTAATCAAAACTGTGCTCTAAACATACTAGAAAGGGTTGGAAGAACGCACGTGGAGGGTGGAGTGGGATGGAAGAAAGACAGCCAAACTTCATCTTTTATCGTGGAAGTTAACTGATAATTCCTAAAACTGAAAAAAAGGTAGCGAGCATGTTATTAAGAGGTAGGAAGTCAATACCAAGAGAACTAGACAGAGGAACCAACAAGTGGCTGCATATTTGTATTTATCAATACAAATCAGTAAGTCCAGCCTTTTATCTGCCTTTCTTCAACAATCTAATGGCATGTTCCATACCCATATAGATATGCCTACGGTTATCTACTGTTTGGGTTCTCCATCCTGCTGTAGAACTGACTGATTATAGGGCTTAAAAATTAATTATTTTTACAAGTTCAATGTAGCAGTAAATTCTTTTTAATTCTTAAATTCTTTTACTTCTATATATTTCTGGCAGACCAAAAGGAAAAATAATATAACAAATACCCATGAGCCTACTAACTCATTGTAAAGATAAAACATTTGAGGCTCAATAAAAACTCCTGAGTGTACCTTCTGGCAAACTCCAGAGTGTGCCTTTTCCTTTTCAGAGATAATTTTTCTAAATTTGACATATCATTCCCATGCATAAATCCTTGCCTTTATTATGAAAAGATGTATCCACAATCTATTATTGTTTTTCACACTTTAAAACTTTATATGAATAATCATAGTAATGTATCCTTCTCCAGTGTGGTTTTTTTCACTTATTCATCCATATTGACAAATTATGGTTCCAGTTCCTCTGTTTGTTCTGCTATATACACTTCTCAAGCTTACTCCCCAAGCTTGTGATGCACTCATACGCTGCAGGGCATTTACACGTTTCCATGTTGCTTCTGTTACCCACACCTCATCAACAGAAAAACTGAGGTTCAGGAAGGTGTCCTTACCTGTGTGCTCCATTAACTCATGAACCCAGAGGGCAGATTGCCTCTGGACTGCTGCCTCGAGGAAATCTCTGGCACTTGCAAGAAGCTCAATCTCTATGTGTTGAGTAACTGAAGTTTGCTCAGAGAAACCCAGAGCCAGATCCAGCCTGGAGATCTCCCCCTTTCCATTTTACCCTGGGGCCTGACAGATATTCCCTGGGAATGTCAGGGAAGCCCGCCCAGGGAACACACACTGTAGAAATTGAAAGTGGGGAATTCTGAACGAAGACTTTTAAAAAACTCGATCTGTGATCTTATATTTGGTTCTTCTTTAGTTTTGTCAGTTCTGCTTCATAAATATAAAAGCCTTGGTCTTAAGTGAATATTTATTTATGATTACATTTTCTGGATGAAATCGTTATGAAATGCTTTGTATTTATCAGTTAGCCATTGTGAAATGGCTCTCTTTTTTCTATTCATATGACTTGCCTCAAAGTATTTTGTTTATCTTCCTCTGTGAAGTGTCTATCGAAATCTTAATTATGTTTTATTTTTATTATAGAAGTATAAGAATTCTTTATATATTCCAAAGAGAAGTTCTTTGTAGATACATGTAAGACAGGCATTTTCTCCCAGTCTGTAGCCTTCCTTTTTCATTTTCTTAATGATGACAAAGAGCAAAACTTTCTATTGTTTACAAAAATCAAACAATTTTTTTCTCATTTTTTATTTTTTATTAACATATAGTGTATTATTAGCCCTAGGGTAGCAGGTGTATGAATTGCCATGAAAAATTAAACAATTTTAAACAATTTTTATAGCTCAGGGTTTTCCCCTTTTGTTCTTATTTCCTTTCCACAAAATTTTTGCTTGTTCCAAATTTGCAAAGATTTTCTCTCTCTCTCTCTTTTTTTTTTTTTTTGCTCTCTTCTAGAAGCTCTTCCATTTTAGTTTTTACTTTTAGATCTATGATTCATTTCAAGATCATACTTATATAAAGGATGTTAAGTGCTAAAGTTCATTTTTTCCAAATGGATAGCCAGCTTTACTGAAAAAATTGTACAATTCCCATTAAATTACCTTGTACTTTTGGTGAAAATCAACTGTCCATATATGTGTGTGTCTTTCCTCAACTCTCTATTTTGTTCCATTGATCAACATATCTATCCTCACATAAGAATTACACTGTGTTATTTATAGTAGCTTCATAGTTAAGTCTTAAAGTCAAGTAGTTTAATCCTCTTAATTTCTTTCTCTTTTAAAAAAGTATTTTGGTCTGGACACCTGGGTGGCTCGGTTGGTTGGACGACTGCCTTCAGCTCAGGTCATGATCCCGGAGTCCCGGGATCTAGTCCTGCATAGGGCTCCCAGCTCCATAGGGAGTCTGCTTCTCCCTCTGACCTTCTCCTCGCTCATGCTCTCTCTCACTGTCTCTCTCTCTCAAATAAATAAATAAATAAAATCTTTAAAAAAAAAAAAAGTATTTTGGTCTAAGTCCTTTACAATCACATAAATATTAGAATTAGCCTATGTAATTCTTAGTGAAAAAACATACTGGAATTATTGTTAGGGTTCTATTGTATCTATGATTCATTTTAGGGAGAATATTAATAATATTGAGTCTTCTGATCTAAGAACATGATTTATCTTTCAATTTATTTAGGTCTTCTTTAATTTCACTCCATTATGTTTTGTAGTTTTCTTTGTACAAGTCTGCCATACAATTGTTAAGTTTATCCCTAAGTATTTCAAGGTTTTTTTTATATTATTGTAAATTGTCTTTATTTTTTACTTCATTTTCCAATTTTTATTACTAATAGATAGAATTGAAATGAATTTTTATTTATTGACTTTATCTTGTGATCTGGCAAGACACATTTATCACCATTAGCATTTTTTGTAAATTCATCAGGATTTTTCAGGTGCAAGATTATCATTTGTGTCCTCTAGTAAAATGTTGAAATGAAGTATTAAGTTCTAGTTCAAGATGGCAACATAGGAGGCCCCCAAATTCACCTCTTCCCACAGATACACTCTATCTCATCTAAATATGGAACAATTTGCTCTGAAAGAAATCCAGAAACCAAATGAGTGAATCCTATACATTGGGCAGATGAGGGGGGAAAAAGAGCAGGAGAAACTGAGACAGAATTTCTCCATAAACCCTACCCCTGGCATGGCAACTCACACTCAGGAGAGAACTTACAACTCCCAGCTTCTCAAGGAGTGATGGGTTTGGACCCAACATCTAGCGCCCCAACTTTTTTCCAATCAGCTTGCATCTAGGTGCTGCCTGAGATCCTTCCTTTGAGAAACTGATAGGTCTTGACACACCCTCAACCACTGGGAGCCACTAAGAATGAAGAGAGCAACTTGGACCACAAAGGTCTGAGAATCCATAAGGATCTCTGGATGGGCTTATTGATGAATTTCATCTGCTACATGAGACCAGTCTATCAAGACTACAAGAGGTAGCTATTTTATCTAATGCACAGAAACCAACACAGAGAGTCAGGAAAGGTGAAGAACTAGGAGACTATATTACAGACAAAAGAAAAAGGTAGGGGTGCATTGGTGGCTCACTCATTAAGCACCTGCCTTCAGCTCAGGTCATGATCTCAGGGTCCTGAGATAGAGCCCTATATCGGGCTCCCTGCTCAGCAGGAAGCCTGCTTCTCCCTCTCCCACCCCCCCTGCTTGTGTTCCCTCTCTCCCTGCCTCTCTTTCTTTCAAATAAATAAATAAAAGCTTTTAAAAAAAAAAAAAAGAAAAAGAAAGAAAGAAAAAGATAAATCTTCAGAAACCAATCTTAATGAAATGGAACTAAGTGATTTATATAATAGAGTTCAAAATAACATACATAAAGATGCTCACCAAAGTCAAGAGAACAATGCATGAAAAAGTAAGAATTTCAAGAAAAAGAGAAAATATTGAAAAGTACTAAATAGAAATCATAGAGCTAAAGAATACAATAACTGAAACAAAAATTCAGTAGAAGGGTTTAACAAGAGATGAGATCAAGCAGAAGAAAGAATCAGGAAACTCAAACAGGGCATTGGAAATCATTCAATTAAAGAAACAAAAGAAAAAGAGTAAAGATATTTTAAAAAGACTTCTAGGACACCATCAAGAGAACCAATATATGATATGCATTATAGAGGTCTCGAAAGGAGAAGAAATGAGCAGAAGCTTATTCAAAGAAATGGTTGAAAACTTTCCTAATCTGGGGAAGGAAACAGATAACCCAGATCTAGAAAGCCAAAGAGTACAAAATAAGGAGAACTAAAGAACTCATACCAAGAGACATTATAATTAATGTGTCAAATTAAAGACAAAGAAAGAATCTTAAAAGCAGTAAGAGAAAAGTAACTTGTTACATACAAGGGAACACCCATATGACTAAGCATATTTTTCAGCAGAAACCTTGCAGAACAGAGAGAGTGGATGGTATATTTAAAGTTCTGGAAGAAAAAAACTGCCAACCAAGAATACTCGACCTAACAAAGTAGTACTTCAGAATTGAAGAAGGGATAAAGAGTTCCATACAATGAAAAGCTGGCCGGCCTAGACTGGCCTTACAAAAAATGTAAAAAGGAATTCTTCAAGCTGAAATGACAGGATGCTAGTTAGTAACGTGAAATCATGTGAAAGTATAAAACCCACTGGTAAAGTTAAATTCAGAATACTCTAATATTATGATGGCTGAAGGCAAATCATTTATAAATCTCGTACAAAGGTTAAAACATGAAAATATTAAAATAACTAAACTACAATAATTTTTAGTGTATATACAATATAAATAGATGTAAATTGAAACACGAAAAACAAAAAGTGTGTGGGGGAGTAAAAATGTAGAGCCTTTATATGTATTTGTAGTTCTTATTAGCTTAAAATAAATAGTTACAAGTATAGGATAGTTTAAGTACACATCATGGTCACAACAAAGCAAAAACCTGCAGTAGATACACAAAAGAGAAAAAAGGAAATCCAAGCATCCCACTACAGAAAATCATCAGAACAGAAAGAAAGATAACAACAGAAGAAGGGATCAAAAGAACTACCAAACAACCAGAAAACAATTAACAAAATGGCAATAGAAAGTCCATACCTATCAATAATTACTTTAAATACAAAGGGAATTAATTCTCAAATCAAAAAACATAGCTGAATAGATTTAAAAAAAAAAAAAGCAGACCCAACTCGATGCTGCCTACAAGAGACTTCAGCTTTAAAGACACACATAGACTGAAAGGGAAAAACATCTTCCATAAAATGGTAATCCAAAGATAGCAGGTTTCTGCACTACTGCCTGATATTTTGTAAGGTCATTGCCCTTATACTTGAAAAAGAATGGCAAACTGCCCCCACGCTCTCGGTGTGTTTCTTTAAGGATAAAACCAACCTATCCTAGCAGCTTCTACCCCTAGGCAAAGGACTTCATTAACTAGAATGAGTTCTCACAAACTACTATGTTTTAGACCTGAACATTTAACATTCCTCCTCTTTCATTTTAATACCAGAGCGCACTTTAAGGGCATGGCTGAGTAGGGCACTGTACCCAGCAAGTTAAGCACATGCAGCCTCTGTTGTCAAAGTAGAAAACATCATGAAGAAGGAGTACAGACAATTTGACATAAACACTGAGTAATAATTCCTTTAAGCCTGTGGTCTACTGTGCCTACAGGATGCCAAACATCTGGATGGAAGATGCAACATTCAGTCAGGAATCTCACTATTCTTCCAGATAATTGAATAGACTTTTATTGTGAATTGCATAAACCTAGCAATTATAATAGTTATGCCAACTTATATTTCCATGATTTACAACTGCAGGATACATATATGTATAAGTATGTGCATGTGTTTACATGACTTCACTTAATTACCATATCCTTATGGAATAGACTTAATTACCCAATTTTACAGATGAGGAAGTTGAGAACCTTTGTCAAGCATGTACTGATCTCATACTCTGCGCCAGATACAAACCCTACAAATGAGAAATAAAACAGTCCCTGCCTTAAAGGTGCCCACAGACCAAAGGAGGAGGTCAGAATTTGAATGAACCTGACTTGCCCAAGGTCACAGCTATTTACTGTAAGATATGTGACTCCATCCAACTTTTCTGGCACCAAGTTCAGCACTCTTTTCACAGCTGCCACCAAGAAAGTCCAGATGCACTTACAGGGCACAGAACAGAAAGGGGAAGGGATAAAGGTGTACTAAATTTGGAAGAGTCTCATTATTAACACCAAACTCAAAAACGAAGCACAACCCATTAAAGTTACAGTTTTGGAGATTATGGCCAAACATTAGAAAATCTTTTGATGTAATGGGTTGAAGAAACAAACAGGAATGGCATGTCTACCCATGTTCACTTTGTACACATATGGGCAGACAAAGGACAAGAGCATGGGTAAATTTAAACAGCTGGATTTTCTTCATGTAGCAGGGCAGTTAGTGGCTGAAGTTTCCTTCCTTCCTTCCTTCTTTTTCTCCCTCTCTTTCTTTCTCTTTCCTATTACTTTCTAGTTTTGTTGATGTTGCTAAAATATAAACTATAGGTAGGAAATAAGAGATAACATGGGAAGATTAAAGTTTTCGCAGCTGGGCAGACCCAGATTCAAATCCTCAGCAAAAACATGTGTTGAGTCAGGTTTTTAGGATACAGACTGTAAAACACCACCTGTTCTAAAGGGATTTACCATCTATCTTTTTTTTACCTATTCTGTAAGCATTTATTATGAACCTTTTTTTTTTTTAAAGATTTTATTTATTTGACAGATAGGGATCACAAGTAGACAGAGGCAGGCAGAGAAAGAGAGAGAGAGGAGGAAGCAGGCTCCCCGCTGAGCAGAGAGCCCGATGTGGGGCTCGATCACAGGTCCTGGGATCTTGACCCGAGCTGAAGGCAGAGGCTTTACCCACTGAGCCACCCAGGCGCCCCTATTATGAACCTCTTATAAGTCAGAGACCAAAAGAAAAACTAGTGATATAAAGATAAATAGGACTTAGTCCTTACCATAGTTTACTGGAGAGAAACAATCATGGAAACAGGTAAATGCAATATAATGTAGAGAATAGAATCACAAAGTTGGGCATTTGGGAGCATAGATAAACACTTGATTCAGGGGCGCCTGGGTGGCTCAGCGGGGAGCCTGCTTCTCTCACTCTCTCTGCCTGCCTCTCTGCCTACTTGTGATCTCTCTCTCTCTCTCTCTCTCTCTGTCAAATAAATAAATAAAATCTTTAAAAACACAAAAACAAAAACAAAAAAAAAACCACTTGATTCAACCTGGGTGAGGGAAGTCTAGGAAGCGATGGCCCTGGAAATGAGCTCTTAAGTATAAGCAAAACTTGGTTAGGAAAAAGGGGACTGGGTGGGGAGGCAGAAAGACGTCCCTGGCAGAGAGGAAGATGTGAGGAATGGTGTATTTACATAATCATCAGTGCGGTTTTGCCAGAGCATAGAATTTGAAGCAAGGGATGAGATTGGATAAGGAGGTGGGAACCAGCTCAAATGAGGCTTCGTACACCTCCAGGGGGCAGTGTGGATTTGAAGCCAGGAAGACAGGTGTCAAGGGGGTCAGCTTTACAGCTCAGACAAACACTCTAGAGCCCTGTAGAGGGAGAATGTGAATGGGACAGCCAGGTTGCAGGTAAAGGTCTCCTCTAGGGGTTCAGAAGAAACATGAGTCTGCACTAGGACAGGGTTCGTCAGCAGGGAGATGACGGTGATGGGAACCAGATGGCAAGACAGTCCCTAACAATTCCAAGAGCTCAGTGAAAAGTAGAAAGGAAGTATTATCTTAAGCTTGGAGAAAAATTTTGTAAAAGACAGCCTGGGAAAGCTTAATAGATAGAGGGTAGAGGAGATGAGCAGCCCTTTAAAGAAGGAGAAGACACGGGTGGAAAAAGGGGACAGATCCTAGGGTGAGGAACAGAATTAACAAAGGCAAAGCCGTAATACGTAAGTTGAGTTCACAGAAGACGGTCAACCAACAGTAAGAACATGTAACATTTGACAGGCCCTCTATGTTGTAAATTCTCCTCCCCATACAGAGAAGGAATTGAGCCAGATAGATTAGTTTTTCTACCCCAAACCCCCGTTTTCCTGAGGCATAAAGAGAGGCTACCATGAGCTCAAAGTCGAGAAAGATTCAGAAGTTCTAGACTATGATCCAGAAAAGAAAACACAGTCCCTCCTGATGGCATGAAAGCTCTGATGGTCTTGTGACTCCAGGCTGTGGCCAGACAAGGGCAGAGCCTCCTTCCCCTGCTCTGGCTTTCTCATTCCCCACCTCCAGCCCCACTCCCTGTCATCCAGTGACAGACAGAAGTGACTGGCTGACCAGCCGTGCCAAGGAAAACAGAAGAGTGAGACGGGAAGAAGTGGGAAGGAAAGTGCTAACGTGACCAAGGGGTCAACGGCGAAGAGGAGAAAAACAGTGTCCAAGGTGAGAGGTTCCCTCGCCAACCTGAATGTCACAGGAGTGCACAGCGTCAGACAGGAAACTTTATACTTTGTGGGACATTTGCTCCCTGTCTCAACTACTTGTCTCTGCCATTTAGCACTTACCATCTTGTGTCACTTAGGACAGTTGGTGAATAAAGAAGCGTAGCTATGTTTCAGTAAAACTTTGTTTGTGGATCCTGAAATTTGGATTACACAAAATGTTCACATCTCACAAAATATTCATCTTTGATATTTTTTCAATCAGTTAAAAATGTAAAAACCATTCTTAGCTCACGTACCAAGTACGGCCAGTGGGCTGGGTTTGGTGTGTGCACTGTGATTTGCCATCCCTGGTTTAGAGGAAGGGTCTCATATAGATGAAGAGCTGGGATCGGTCAAGTAGCATAGAGAAGTCATTCCCAAACCCACAGTCCTGTGGGCTCTGGATGGGATGGATATAGGGCAGAAAGTGAAGAATAGAACTGTTTCTCCACTTTCACAGGTGCTTCTCTGGATAATGATAAGCTGTTTAGTAATGTAGTATGCCACTCCTTTACCCATAATCAAGGATGTAGCGATTAGGCTTTATATTGCTTTTATATTAATTAAATTTTGCAATACTTCTTCCTGTATTTCTATAAACCATATCATGGTATTCAAAAAAACTCATAATAAAGCAAGAGCCATGCATATTTTGGCTATGATATGCTCCTGTGGCTACTAAGGAAGCCAGGTAACACCAAGGGGTGTACCTCGCGGTGGCCTCAGCTGCCCATCTGGGAAATGGCAGAACCTCTTGCGAAGCTGTGAGACCCGTTCTTGCCCAACTGGCTGCTCCCACTTGTAAGGTTTTTATATGTTCTGCAGATACACGGTGTTTTATTGATCCTCCCAAGTCTCAATCTCTTCCTCTGCTAGACACTAAATCATCTTTCCTAGTTTGCAAAGATTTATGGGGTCTTGCTTGAAAAATACTTAAGAATCCTTGGGCTTTGCCTTTCTCCCAGCAGCGTAGCTGAGGGGTAGCTGTGCATCAAAATAAGGTGATTAGGAAGATTGACGTACAAGATTCTTGACAAAGAGCCCAACCACTTTCCTTGGCCTGGGCACAAGTCTCCAGATTTCTAAATCATCAATATCATATCAAATCCTGACGCTAAAACCACTCAATCTCCCCTCCTCCTGGCCCACTGCACCCAGAATAAAAGGATTCATGTTGTTACACTTCCCTTCTTTTCTGCTTTCTGGAAGCAGTTACTCCTTCTTATTAGAGAGGATGTTGGAGAGACTGCTGCTGACCTGTTGCTTCATCTATGCTCCAAGACTTCTAATTCCCCAGCTACCTCCTTAAGAGGTGAAGACAAAAGGAAGGAGGCAAGAGGAAGAAGAGAAGCCCTGGAGAAAATGAGGATGCATAGTGAGGGTTCTTTCTCCTGACACTGCTGCCCTCAGCTAGCCATGATGGGCAGGAAAGGAGCCAGCCACCCATACTGGTGTGTGATCCACACAACTTGAACCTGAAAGGACCCTGCCAAAGGGATTTTGCAGAACCAACGATGGAATCCTTTGTTGCAAACATTTCCAACAAGCCAAAGCTCACAGGACTTGCTTGGCTGGTAGTGGAGAGCCCTCCCCTCATTGCTAGTATGTGGGTAAGATGGAGGCACTTCTCCCAACTCCCCGGATACAGTCAAAAACCCACTTTCTGCCACAAGGCACGAGGTTGGTTCAGCTGGCTTCCCACAAATCTGGTTCTGAAGGAAGCGCACAGCTCCTCTGAAAACACATTCATTCTCCTCTCCCATTTGATCTCTCTTCCACATGCTTTTTGGATTAACGCTGCATTTTGTTTCCATCTGTTTTCAACTCTTGGTTAGAAATGTCCAGGGCAGGCTCTAGCCTTCTACATGGCTGGGAGGTCCTCTGCAGGGCACTGTTCCCAAGCAGGGCCCGTGGAAGATCACCTGCATGTCTTCCTCCCAGTCCTCAAACACTGAGTGAACACCTCCTACGTGTCAAGTGTTATGCCATCCATCAGGCACTTGGAGGTGCCACGTCACGCTGCTGTGCAAAATTCACACAGGCTCCCTGTCACTTGAGTAAAAGCTCAAGTCATTACAGTGACTGGCAAGACAAAAGATGACCCCGCTCCCCACCCCCATCCCTCTGACCTCACCTCCTGCAACTTCTCTGATGCTCCAAAGCAACTCTGGTCTTGCTGCTGGGCGGTTACCACACCTGCCACCTTCTGCCTCTGTGCCTTGGCACTGGCTGTTCCCTGCATACCCCCCACCCCCCGCCCACTGCCCCAGAATGTACCTTCCCCAGGTCGCTAACTTTCTCAACTTCAAATCTTTGCTCAAATATCACCTTTCAACAAGGCTGATACTGACAATACTGCCAACAACTGCAAGCCTTCACAGGCACACCTGACCCCCCTTTACCCACTCTACATGTTCTTTTTCTGCAGCACTTATCACCTACTGCCTTGGCCCAGTTCCCTAGAAAAGTATCTTAAAGGAATGCAATCCCAGGGAAGCAGACATGGGGGAAAAGGGGATAAAGCATAGAAGCAGGGAGAGCAGACCTCAGGGAATATGTTTTCCAAATGGCCATATGTTGTAAAAAGTGATGGCTAGATCCCACGGGACGTCTATAGAGAGGCTGAATGAAGCAAATCCTCTCCAAACAATCTGCCCAGGGGAGGAGAGAAGAGCGTAGCCTTTGGTCTCTATCTCTCATTGGTTGAAGTCTGCCCTCTCGGTGTTAACTCCCTTGTATTTCCAAGTGACGTGAAAGCAGATGAGCCCAGAGAAGGTTCCTCACCTCCATGGGAACAGGAAGCCTGTTCAGTGCAGAAGATGGGAGATGAAAGACAGGTACCAGGCGGAGACCTCTGGGGCATGTCTGGGGGGCCACCTGAGGGACAGCTCTTATAGCTGGCCCCTTAGCTGTAGGAGTAGCAGTGATGGGTGGCTCCAGGGCTGCACCGAAGTGAAGGCACCACAGGCTCCGGACTGTCAGGCACAGAATGAGCCATTGCCAGGCCTGCTTCCTGCCAGGCCAGGTCCGTGGATCTGGACTGGGCAAAAACTGGGTCCTGTATCACCTCCCAACATGGGACCCATCTCCCTTGGCTAGAAATCAAGCTCCACAAAGTAAGATCTTTGTGTGTGTTCCCTGATTTGCCCCAGGAGTCTAGGAAAAGCCCTGGTTCAGGATAGGTCCTCAGCACACTACTGAAAGAATAAAAGGGCAGCAGTACTAATGAATGAGATACAGTCCCTGCCCTCAATGAACTTACAGGTCCCGGGGACACAGACAAGCAAACAGCTCCGAGCGGTCCAGAATGGGAGTCCTGTGCCGGCAGCCAGCCAGGTGGCTGCAGGGGCTCTTAGCAAAGCTGTTTAGCATAACCGTGTGATCTCTGAGTCCTGGTGATTCAACTTTAGATGTGACAGGTTGTGCCCAGCCTGGCATATCCCATAAAACAAGGACACTGAAGTGGAAGTCAAGATCTGAGCTCTAAACCCAATGTGAGCTGCAAATTGGCTGTAGGATCTTATGAGAGTAATCACTATTTATCAAGTACTCATTTTCTGCCAGATCACAATGTGAGTAATTTCTTGTCTCCATCCATTTGGGCTGCTGTAAGAGTACTGTAGAAGGGCTGGCTTACAAACAACAGAAATTGATTTCCCACTGTCCTGAGGCTGGGAAGCCCAAGATCAAGGCGCCAGTGGATTCGGTGTCTACTGACTTCATACTGTGTCCGTCCTCACAAGACCAACAGGGTGAGGGAGCTTCCTGGGTTCTCTTTCATAAGAGCATGAATCTGGTACAGAGGCGAAGCCCTAATGGCCTCCCAAAGGCGCCACCTCCCAACACCAACACCTTGGGGATAGAATTTAATATATGAATGGGGGGGCGGGGCACAAATATTTAGTCCATAGCATTCGCATACATTTCTTATTTCATTTCTACAATAATTCCTTGAGGGAGATATGATGATCCTCATTTAATAGAAATCGAAACTGAACCCAGAAAGGTTCAGTGACCCCTACCCAAGTTCTCCTGACTCAGAAGTGGCAGAGCTGGGATTTGAACTTGCAACCTCCTCTGCCAAAGTGTAAGCTCATACTCACTGCCCTCTTAGCACCACACGGTTGGGTCTTGCCCTCTTTTGTAAAATGAAAAGATTAGACTACCTAATCTTTTTTTTTTTTTTTAAGATTTATTTATTTATTTCGTGGAGGAGGGGCGGAGAGAGAGAATCTTTAAGCATCCCTCCAGCAGAGTACAGAGTCCCACAGGGGACTTGATCCCTACAACCCATGAGATGATGACCTGAGCTGAAGCCAAGACCTTGATGCTGAACCAGCTGTGAACCACCCAGGCACCCCTAGATGACCCAATCTTTAGAGTCCTTTCCCGGGGCACCTGGGTGGCTCAGTGGGTTAAAACCTCTGCCTTCGGCTCAGGTCATGATCTCAGGGTCCTGGGATCGAGCCCTGCATTGGGTTCTCTGCTCGGCAGGGAGCCTGCTTCCCTTCCTCTCTCTCTGCCTGACTCTCTGCCTACTTGTGATCTCTGTCTGTCAAATAAATAAAATCTTTTAAAAAAAAAAATAATGTCCTTTCCCATTAAACAGCATCCTAAACATGTCAAGGTCCAAGAGGAGTGATCCAGCCCAGACGCAGTGGCAAGTGATCGGACACTGTCCAAATACACTTGCGGTGTACTGGGGGCCACCAGCCAGGTTTGATTCACCAGCAGCCTCCTTCCAGTCCCAGACCAGCGAGCACAAGTCTCTCTAGGCTGCACATGAGGACATTCACAGGATGTCAGCCCGTCCAGGATAGAGGTGCCACCTGAACAAACTTGGGGTGGGATCCTGAAGGTACCCATGAACACAGTGTTCTTGCAGCTGTATGTTTGAGAATGTGATCGATGAAATCCCACCTATACACTCACTGCCTCGCCTGAAGTTTGTAGGGCATCAGGGCAAGTGCTGTCAAAGCCTGTGACTCAGCCAGGGTGTCACAGAGTCTCTGTCGTGGGTCCAGATCACCACTGTCCCACAGAAATGTAATAGGGGACACATAGGTAATTTTACATTTTCTAGTCACCACAGTTTAAAAAATAAAAAGAGAAAAAATTAATCTTGATAACATTTCGTTTGACCCAATCTATCCAAAATATTACCGACGCAACATGCTATCCATATACAAATCATGGAGATACCTTACATTTTCATTTTCATACTAAATCTTGGACATCGAGCATGTCTCCTGCTGAGAGCCAATCTCAATTCAGAAGCCACATTTCAAGCACTCCGTGTGCATCAACACGAACCCCGTGAATTGTGGCTGCTGTGTTGGACAGTGCCGGCCCCAGGGTCTGCTGGTGCTGATGGAGAACACGCACATGTGTACACACACTCATACCGAGCAGCACGGATAACAAGGCCCTTTGTCCAATCCCTGCAGCCTCAGGCCCAGCAAGTAATCCAAGTTACAGCCTCGCACCCTGCCGCACTGGGAGCAGGTGGAGCCCCCGGGAAATGGATGGCAACCTGAATTCATGCACACAGAATGCAGTCAAAGGAGAGGCGACTAGTTCGTGGGGGGGAGGGGGGTCATCTGGCCCGCTGCCTTTGATGTTCAATTCACCTTCTGATTTCAAAAGTAGCAGGCCAAGGAAAAAAAAAAAAATACTAGAAGTCTTGGGTGCCTGGGTGGCTCAGTGGTTTAAGCTCTTGCCTCCGGCTCAGGTCATGATCTCAGGGTCCTGGGATCAAGTCCCGCATCGGGCTCTCTGCTCAGCTGTGAGCCTGCTTCCCTTCCTCTCTCTCTGCCTGCCTCTGTCTACTTGTGATCTCTCTCTGTCAAATAAATAAATAAAATCTTTAAAAAAAAATACTAGAAGTCTTTAAGCAATTGAGGCAAGAGGTCAGAGTTCCTTGGTCAGTTCCTTGGGAAATGAGATTCATATGAGATCTGGGAGAGCGGGAAAAATTGTCAAAAAATCATAAAGTTAACAATTTGTATATTTAGGTGGTGTCAAACCACAGGAGCCTGGCATCCCCGCCCATTAATGAAAGTCTCAGCCCCATACTCCTTTCCACTGAAAGTAATTGCTGCTTGAAACAGATCCACAGAAGCAAGGGGTAGCAGAGTAGAATGTGTGTTTTCCAAAACTGAAGACTTGGAGACTGCTAGGGGGATTGTGGTTTTCCAGGAATGGACTGGATTGAAACGGATTTTTTTAAAAAGAAAGGAAGAAGGGAAAACATTTCCAACACCCCTTTGTAGCTTCCCCCATGCCCCGCAACATGCAAAGCACCAAGGGAAGAGGGACTTCTCTGCCACTAGGAGAAGGGAGAAGGCTGGTACCTCCCAGACATCCCTGGGGCCCATCTTTCCGACTCTCCCCCTTCAAGAGCAAACCACATGGGTGAGGCCTCAGAACTGAGTGTTTACTCACTGCGATTGTGAGGCTGACACTAGAACCACATGGAAGGCACATGCAGGAAGCGTGCTGTAATCCACTGGTGTTTATAATTCCGAGAGAAGGACGGCAGTCGAGGATGGGACTGATCCGGTTCCAAATCTATTTCCTGGACTCAGATTTAAAAGAGAGATGTTAAGGGCAAAGTCTCTAACGATGTGGGTACATCTCAACAACTTACAAGTTTATTTCTATGGGTGTTTGTACAGATTTTTTAAATCTGTTGCTTTCTTCTCATACATGCTAAGCCAGCCCTGCCGGAGCTCACAGAACTCTGAAAACCATCTCCTCTAACATATTCTTATCAAATTCAGAAAATCTGATTTTCAAAGAGTTCATTTACAGGACAATAATCCCCTTTTGCTGTAATGCCTTTATCATTTTTTTATTGTTTTTCTTCACATTTTAAGTGTTACCATCTGACAATCTTGTCCGTTCTCGGTGATGTTAAACATCCATCCAATCATAGTCTGGTTTCCAAATTTCTTCCCAAACAACCAAATCGTACAGTGGGTCTGCTCACATTCCACGGCACACCCATGCAAGACGTCTTGGGGCCCAAGGAGCCTCTGCAAAGCCTCTTGTCTGAGCTAGCCGCTGCCCCGGGGCTGCCTCTGAGTCATTGTTCCCCTTTGTCTCTCTCAGTTACGATGGGATGTTATACAGCTCTTGCTGGGAAGTACAGTTTCTGGGCGCCCAAGCATTTCAATCCTAGCCACATGGCCCCGGTAGGAAAGCTACCAGGCAATGAAGAAGACAGGTGAGCTGGAAAACCAGCTCTAGGGATGACTACGAGTAATGACTACCAACACACGGCACTCCACAGTTTACAAAGTGATTCTGAACCCGGCGTCTCACTGAACCTCACAGTCATCCTATGGTAGGCTCTTAACTGTCTTTTTATAGTGAGGAAACAGAGGCTGGGTTCCCTAAGGTCATGCACGGATCTCGGGGGGGAGCTGCGAATGCAAGCAGCTCGTCAGACAAGAAACCCAGCCCAGCTCTGCTCATGGGTCTTCTTCCCCCTGGAGACATCGGCAAATAATCCAGGCAGCAGAGCCACTTTCATCACTGGGTCAAACCTGGAGCACGTAAGACATGTTTCATCGCAATGAATACGTCTCTTTGACTTCATTTTACTGTGTCTTTTCCCTCATTGCGTTTTGAGGGTGCTCAGATAAAACTGTTCCAGGGCTCATCCAATGCGGATACAAGGAGAGGAAAAAAAGTAAACCTTTCCCCAACTATGTACAGAGGTTCACTTTGTGAGAGGATACTTGATTCCTCTCGTCCAGAAATTTCTATTGCTTGAGCAGAAAAGTTATAGTTTGCTGAGGCTCAGACACCCCAAATGAGAGCCATCACCTGGTCATGGCATGAGACGCAGCCTGGGCTGGGGGACAACCACAGAGATTTTGTAGAGGAGGAGCACAAGGAAGCCCTGGGCAAGACCCCCCCCCCCCAGGTCCCCTAAAGACAGGTCACTAGAAGCACTTGTGATAGATACGGATTCTTGGATGCTGTAATCCCACCCCTGTCTTACAGGCTTCATAGCCCTTTTTCCAGTGTATTTGAATTATGTATATTTTCTCATTTCTCATATGAGACATGGAGTTTTAAAATTGAAAGCCCTAACCTTAAAGAAAAAAAAAATAAATAAAGATACGGATTCCTGGACTTCCATCCAGAAGGCAGGAGAAAAGCCTGGTAAACCTGTGCCCCAGATGGTCCCTAACTTAGGGAAGGCTGCAGCCCTGGGAAGCATGAGTCAGCTCCAGAGGACCCGCCTTGGGGGAGGGGGTCTGAGGGCAGAAAATGTGGGGAAAGAGGTGGAGCGAGGTGAGACGTTCAAATTAAGACGAATACGGAAAGAAGACTCATTCCCAAAATGAAAGCAGGCATCAAGAAGTCGGCAGGCAGCAAGACAGCTGGAGGGAAGGAGGTCTCCGGGAAAGAAGGACTCCTCACATTTGCCCCCTGAGAGCAGCTGAGAGGGGTCCTCACTTTAGGGTCATGGCTTGGTGAGCCAATCTCCACTCCTGCCTGTGAGCCCATCCTGGGGACCATGGCCAGCCCCTGTCCCCTCATTTCCAACCAAGGATCCAACAGGGAGGAGAGAGGTGTAAGTTGCTGAATGGACATAGGACTTTGCTCCATAGCTGAATCCCCCCCCCCCACTGGGCTGTATCCATGCCTGAGTCCTTAGAGACCCCACGGAGTTATTCCCACAGGGAATCTCTAACAGCCATGGTAAAGGCAGAGAGATTCTTGGTCTAGGGAAAATCTGGGTTCAAAGTCCAGCTCCAGAAGAACCTCACAGAGCAAAATGTTTTGGTCCTTGGTTTCTTCCTCGATTAAATAATAATCACACCTAACATTCTTATAGTGCTTACTACATGCCCAGCTTTGTTCTGTATATTTTTTATACACAAGTTTTAGGTCTTTCAACTCTCACAACAACCATGTAAGGAAGATTCTGCCATTGTCCCTGCTTTACAGATGGGAAAACTGAGGTAGAGAGAATTTGTCAGTTGCCCAACAATTAACTGACAGAGGCAAGATTCAAATCTAGTGGGTCTGGCTCCAGAGCCCACACTTAGCCCCTGTCCCTATGGCCTCTCTCAGAAAAACAACATCTGGCCAACACAGACAGAAAATGTGTGTGTATATGTGAGTGTGTTGGCATGTGTGTGGGGTGGGGGAACGTATGAGAGAGATCTGGTGGGGAATGGTACCACAGTAGATCCCAAGACAGAAGATGATTCTGGGCTGGGGGTGGGGGATGGGGTGGGAAGGCTTCGTGAAGCAAGTCTCCCCACCTGATGGAGAAAACCCAGAGGAGGGAAGAGGAGGCCCCTGGATGGGTTTGGGGTGAAAACACTCAGCACCCAGTGGTCTCATTCATTCCATTTGGCCGCTGTTTAGTGAGGGCCTGAAATATACCAGGCCCCAGTGCAGACACAGGAGGCACAGACACCCTCGCTGCCTCTGGGGGGCTTATAGTCAGCAGAGGAGATGGACAAAAAAGAAGACCAACACATGAATAAAACCACAGGAAAAGTGATGAGCAGCATGGAGATTAAGAATTGGGGGACTAATTGAGCTAGGGTGCCTGGGAGAGGGCTAGGCAGGTGTAGGAAGTGGAAGAAGAGGGGGATTAGGGAGCACAGCACGAGGAAGAGGTGACAGAAGAGAGGGTGGGAGACAGGCATCGGCCCTCGAAGGCCACCAAGAGGAGGCTGGAGTGCAGGGCGGCAAGGCGGTTGGGGCGTGGGAAGACTTGAAGCAGGAAAGGGACACTATCCCATTTATGTCTTAAGAAAATCACCTCTGGCTGACTGGGAGGAGAGTAGGGGACCCGGTTAGGAGGGGCCACTGTTGTCCAGGCAGGGAGCTTGCACCGGTGGGAAGCACAGACAAATACAAAGGGACACCCTGTCTTGGAGGAGTGGTCCTGTGCCACTCTCCAGGTTCACACCACAGCTCTGAAATGAGGATGCAAGAGTCAGATCCTCTCCAGCACCTTCAAATGGATCGACTTGAGGCCAGTGATTCGGGCAGGAACAATGGGTGTTCGGGGCAGGGCTGAGCACAGTCCCCACGCTTGGCACTCAGGCAGACAGGCGGCCATAGTGACTGATGGCATCCCGGGGCATGGCGCCAAGCCAGGAAACCCTGAGTAGCAAGCAGACTCACAGAGCCTGGGGCAGGAGGTGGCCACCAGGGACAACACAGCCTCCCAAGAGCACAAAGGATGGGTCTTCAGTGCTCTGAGGGGAATGGGAAGTCATGGGCAGCTCAGTGTCTGTGGCTGTGGACTAACCCCCAGGGACAGGGTCTTGCTGGAAGTGGACAGAAGCTGCCATTAGACTTAGAATTCTTAATATTAGCTTTCATTTTGAATAGAGTTTTCCTTTTAAATAAAACCAGTAGTGTCCTAGGAAGTTATTTTGCTAGCCTCCTGGTCTTACTCCTTCATTTATTTATTTAGTACGCAATGTATTGTCACAATATTCTGAACTAGGGGTTTCTCACACTTTTACATGCACGCGTATCACCTGGACAGACTCTGGCTCGGTGGGTCTGGGGTAAAGCACATTTATTAGCTCTCTGAGGACCATGACCCTTATACTATATTTTGAGGAGGGAGACTCTGGCCCAGTCAGATGTTCCTTTCATCTTCCTTGAGTCCATTCCTCACTCTGCTTTGCTTTAATATAAAATTAGTTCATTTCACTGTTTATCAGAGTACCACTCTACAAGGCAACAAGTTGAGTGCAGAGAGAGATACAGAAACAAACATGATACAATGTCACATTGAAGGAAATTGCAATGGGTGGAGAGATGCGTGCTAAAACAGAGTCTAAGGCCTGCCCTGCCCCCACGCCTCCTACTGTGTCAGAATTATAAGGCGTTGTCCCATGTGAGCGTCACTGCTCCCCGAAGTGGGAATTGTCTCTATCTCACAGAGAAGGAAAACCGGGCTGGGAAAAGTTAAGTTGGTTTATCAAGCTCACACAAAGTTGGATTTTGATTTAAATTTGGATCTGCTTGGCCCCAAAGTTCAAATTCTTTCCATTAAGCTATGGACATAGATCTAAGCAAAAATACCCAAAACACTGGGCATTACATGATGCCTGCAAAACACGAAGTCGATGACCTTGCTGAAGGGAATTTAGCAAGTTGGGTGGTAAGTGACAGAAATTTGGAGCTATAGTAAATTTACCAATTTTGACCTGGTTACCAGAAAAAAAGCAGCAATGAAGACTTCATGTTGAAAACATTTTTTAATGTTGCAGAAGAGAGATCGGTTTCCTTGTTTGTTCATAAATTCTCCTTTTATGGACTGCAATTTCAAAGTGCAGGAAGCCACTTGCCAGGCAAGAGAAGCTGGCATCTCCGGCTCAGGGCTCCAGATGTTACCAGACATTTTGTCTGCAAGCAACCAGAATGATGGCTGCCCACCCCAGGAGCAATCGTTTCTCACACGTCTTCATCCATCAGAATAGAGAGCAGAGCTCAGCCTGGAAACCCAGGACGAGAACATGCTTCTTACCCATATTATTTGGCTAAATCTGTACCCCTGTCCCAGTGAGATTTTCTTCCACTGCCAACATCCCTTCTCAGGGCCCCTGGCTCCAAGTCTGGCAGTCCTGTGTCCACACAGATGGCTCCCTCTCAGCTCCCGCCAGCCACGGCCGGACTGACCACTAACGAGGAGCCCTCGGGGCAGCATGTCTGGGATTCAGAAATGACTCTACTTTCTCTGCCGCTTAGTCATTGTTATTGGGGCCGGGACAGGAAGACCAAAATCCATGAGAGCGTGAGTCTCCGTCGTGATCTCCCGTCCTTTTACAGCCACCCTCGGGCCTCCACCTGAGCCCAGCGTTCCTGGACGGTGGCAGAATGTTCCATGTCATATTTGGAACAGGAGGGACAGAGAGAAACAAGACAGTCTGTCATTAAACACTGAAATACCTGGAAGTCAGCGCCAGAGTTATGAGAAGGCTGTAGTCACATTTTCTATTTCCTGGACACTAATGCGGGCTTTCTATTTCCTGCAGAGGACGCAGGGAACTGAGCCATGTTAATTAAGGAAAGCATCTCTGTAAACATTGCCTGACAGGCATCGCTTTCCGAAAGTCCAGAGCTTCCCCTCTGGACCTGTCGCTGTCCCCGATCTCCATTCTGGAGACTGAAGGTGCAGCAGGTCACCGAGGCAGAGGGCAGCTTATGTGGGGTGTCTCCTGTCCCAGAGCCCTCTCAGCTCCAAGGACGGGGCCTCCCCAGGATATTTCTCTATGGTCACACCCCACCCCCAGGTGCCAACAGTACATTTTGTCAAGAAGTAGATGTAAATGGGACCTGGAACACCAGCATTTCTTTTGCCAAACATTGTGGAGACACTTTCTGGAAGAATCACTGACATCCCGTTTCCTTCCACCAGCTGCTGACTACAGGGGCCAAGGGGGACACTTTAATACAAATTGAGCCCCTTCCATAATGAAACGAGCTGGGCTTTAGGGGTGATTTGTTTAAAAGCCACATCGTAAATCAGCTGTCAGTTCTTCTTTATTCCAGGCCTGGCAGGCTCACCTTTACACTGAATTAATCGCATCTGAAACTTGACCTCCCAGCCCCAGAGCCTGTTGGAAACAACATGTGCTCAACGACTTCCAGTCAGAGCGGCAAGAACTTAAACTGTTCCACATTTTTTAATAAATGGGCCGGGAACCCATGGGGCGATTCCCATTGGCCTGGGTGCTCCGCATGTTGATCTGATGAAGGGGATAGAGACAGGTCTACAACAGCCGGATTTGGGAGGACATTTACTAACATTGGACATTGCCAATTCATGTTCTTAAGTACAACCAGAATGAGCCTAAGCTTGAAGAAAGGCCCAGAAACATGACGTGATTTGCCAATAATGGCTCGGCTTGTGGAGGGTGAGGAGGGAGTGAGAGGTAAGGAAGGCATCCCAGGACCACCTGCCAGGGACGGGGAGGGAGCTGGAGCTTTCTGTGAGGAGCAGGGCCTTGATTACGCAGCAAGAAGGAACTTTGGAGCTCCCGGGGATAAGGCCTTGGAGCTGATGGTCTAAGTCGGCCAGAATAAGGAGCGCTTGTGAGCGGGCCTGTGCTAACTGCTGCAGATGTGACGTCATGAAATACTAAGTTCCCTCCTCAAACATGAAAATAGATGTTTCATACGACAAACAGCTCCCACAGGCCTGTGCTAGCTCAGGAACACAGTAAGGAACAGATGGGTAGGTAGCCCCTTCCCCTGGGAGGCACACAGTCCAGCAGGGACAAAGAGATGAAAGCAGAAAGCGACGGCTCGCCCACACAGGGTGGAGGCACCGAGGAGGGGCAGGCAGTGCTGTCACAGGGCTGAGAGGAGGCACAGCGCCTTTTCAAACTACAAGGGACACGGCGAGATGGGAGGACAAAACGCAGAGACAGGTGAGAGCCAGGGAGAGGGACAAACGCAGACAGGACCTGTGTGCACGGTGCTCACGGAGTTTCAGAGCAGCGTGGGGGAGCGCTTTGGGCGCACAGAGAAGGGAGCCATAGAATTCGCTGAGGATAGCCTGGAGAAGCTTTCAAACAAGCAAACAATGACGCCTCCTAAATGACAACAAGGCATTACCAGAAGAAATGAGAAGACAAAATTCATTCTGGGCTGAAGAGACATAGTGTGCAAGGGCATGGGGCACCTTGAAAATGAACTCTCCCCCCAATCCCTGGTGGAGTCCAGAACGAACAACACGCCATGTACCCAATTCCATTCTGCAGGGTCATGTCAAGGTCAAGATTATGAAGCCTCAAGCTCCAGACAAAGTGCAGGGGACTGACAACAAGGAATACTTGCTTATGTAGAGCTGGGTCCTGAAGCACAGGGACCCTCCTTGCTGGGGCGAGCCTACATTTCTGAAACCAGAAATATAGCCTGAGCAATTGGAAAAATTTCAGGACAAATTTCAGGGAATACCTGGAGAGGGGATCACCTCTTGTGGGGGGGTCCCTATGAAAAGATGTTGCCTCCTTAACAACAGAAAAACACCCTCAAAACAAGGACCCTCTGAAATTATGTCAGTTGAAGTAGCAGCACTTGAGTGTTAAATGTTCCAAAGGCTGTCTCATTTAATTTCTCAGCGGCCCAATGAAGGGTTAAGTCTTCTATCACTTCACAGATGAGAAAACTGAAGTCTCAGGATGGTCGGTAATGGCATTTGGGAAGGACAAGGACTCTCCAGCCACATTTCCCCCCACTCTGGCCTACTGTCTCCCATAGACCGGAAACGGCACCCCCAAACCCTCTCCCTGCCATGTCGCGGGAGAAAAACACATGGAGACCAGCAAGAGAACAATTATCTCATAAACGTGTATACCAAAGAGATTACTGTGGGGTTTACCTGAAGTTGAAGCCTTGTTACCTGCCCAAGCATTGAATGGCAGCCAACCGTCCTCAATTTACTGAAGATAAAGATGCCTCTTCCATTAGGCATCTGGACCATCTTGCCTGCGAGACCCCTTCATTCTCCTTTCCTTGTGTGTTCCTCAATATGCCCATTTTACAGGTGGGCAAATCAAGATTCAAAGCTGTTAAGTATCCTTTCCAAAGTCTCAGTGCTCAAGGCAGGACTCAAACCAGGTGCTGTCTGACCTCAGGAACTAAGCTTTCCTATAGCACCTGCCCCCTCGAGGCAGAATGGAAGGGAACTAACTGTGGATCTTCCTAGGAGGAGAATCCTCGTAGCCAGTGAAAGAAAACTACTATGCAAGGCCTTTCATGAAGAGAAATTATAATTTACAAGGATACTGACATGTCTGCTCTGCCAAACACAGGTTCTTCCGCAAAAGAAAAAAAAAGGCAAAAACAAAGGCAGTGATCGGTGCCAAAAGAGAAAGAAAGGGAACATCTGCCGATGAATAGAATGCCTGCTCTCCCAGCCAAACTCACGGTGAAACTTTCCACTCAAATGCCATTGTTGGAAAGTAACTCTTATGCTGGGGATCTTTATAATATAAGGCAACATAAATAAAGGATGGGGAAGGAAAGGCTCCCGGGGACCCGGGATGAAACAGCAAGATAGGTCACTTGGGAAGGGGAGGTCTGCGGAAGGAGCGGTCCGTCTGTGTAGACTCACATAGATGAAAGCTTCATTGTAGTTCATGCCCAGCTGCATTCACTCTTGGGCTTTCTAGTATTTTGGTCAGAGTGCTAAAAGGTGATGCCAGAGAAAGGAGACCTGGGTTCAAGTTCCAGGCTCACCACTATTCTAGGAACTGGGGAATCCCCTCAGTCTCTCATATTCTTTGTCTGAAACGTGAAAAAATCAGACGTGGTGATCTCTGGGACCTCTTCCATGTGATCATGACCCTAGCACCTCTCTCTTCACATTCTTGTTGGGGTCACAGAGGTGGGGCCCACCTGAGGGAGTGGCCCACATAACCAGCACCATGAGAAGGATTACTAAAGATGTTGGAGGGTTTGTTGTTGTTGTTGTTGTTTAAGATTTTATTTATTGGGGCGCCCTCAGTGGGTTAAATTCTCTGCCTTCGGCTCAGGTGGTGATCCCAGGGTTCTGGGATCAAGCCCCGCATCAGAGAGCCTGCTTCCTCTTCTCTTTCTGCCTGCTTCTCTGAGATCTCCGTCTGTCAAATAAATAAATAAAACCTTTAAAAAAAAAAGATTTTATTTATTTACTTGGCAGACAGAGATCACAAGTAGGCAGAGAGGCAGGCAGAGAGAGAGAGGAGGAAGCAGGCTCTCCGCTGAGCGGTCTCCATCCCAGGACCCTGAGATCATGACCTGAGCTGAAGGCAGAGGCTTTAACCCACTGAGCTACCTAGGCACTCCAAGAGGTTGGAGTTTAAGGGTAAGTTCTATCCATACTCAAGCCCTATCCCGCAGTCCTGCTCTAAGCTCTGGTCACCAGAGATACACAGCACTGAAATCTCCTCTCTCACATATGCACCCATTTTCTCTGATGCCCTGTCCCTTCCTGTGCCTGCTGGATCCATGGGGGCCAGGGAATTGGAGAAGCCAGAAGAGGAATAGCCCCCCAGGGTCAGGGTGAAGATGGTCCCAAGAAGGCAGAGGATTTGCCCCTGGGATTGAGACAATACATGTGGCCATTGAGAGCACTGGGTTCCAGGTGGACCAGGACTATCTCTTACAGGCTTGTGATCTGTGGGGTTTCAACTCTCTGAGCCTCGGTTTCCTGGCATGTGAGACAATGGTGACGATAGTATGGCCTGATGACAAATAGCCTTTCTCGCAGAGTCATTGTGATGACGAAATAACATTGTAAAACCCTGTGACTTGGTAAATGAAGCAAGTGTTGCTCCCAGGGCAAGACCATGGCAATGACCAGGGGTCTAGGAGCAGGGCTAGGGCTACTGTATGTGTGAAGTTCGGTACACACTCAACCAACCCTTTACCTACAAAAGAGCCGCCAGTACTACACATGTGATGGAAGGAAGAGGAATCTCTCTCTTCAGATGGCAGGAAATACGAAGGACGTATATGGGAAAGGATCCAGCCACTCGGGCCAGACTAGAGATCCCACTAGTCACCACCCAGAAGCAAGAGCACCATGGAAGTTTGGAGAGAGGGGAGTTTGAAGAGGTGTCTCTTTCCTGCCCGAACCAACTTTTACAGAAAGTATGCCAGGACAGTTCTACAAAAGAGGTCGTAGCTCTCTGAGGCAGGGGTCATTACCTGTGCAATGCTGGATCCCCAGCACCCAGCATGGAGCTGGTACATCGTGGACACTGATTAAATATTTGTTGGCTGAGTTAATGATAAGAAGTGGAAAGATTGATGGAACAGAAATCCCAGTGAGCGGATGAAATAGGGGGCTGAGGGCCAAAAATGGCAGGATGGGCCTCCACACTAGGGATGTCCCAGAGGTGGGGGTGACCTGGAGAACTAAGGATAGCACTATGAAAAACCAGACCAGAGAGAGGGTCAGTCTGTGAGTCACCTGTCCTTCAAACCCAGGCCCTGTCTGAGCAGGGCGCCAAGGAATGCACAACCATGAGTCAGCAGGCTATCCGTGTCACTACCTTCTGAGTCACTGCCTGACCCCCTGTGGCCCTGCCCTCATGCTTGAGAGGGTGTGGGCGAACGTGTGTGGCCGTGTGTTTATATCTATACCCACATACTCAGCAGACACCACCAGCCAGGATGAGTCAAGAGTTTCTCTCACGTTTTATTTAAGCTATGTCACTGGGCTGTCCTGTCAGTGAGTCACTGCTTATCTGCCCTCCCCCAGGAGAAATGCCTTCCAACAGAGGTGAAGCCTGGCACTGCCTCATGGTGTGTCAGGGGCCATGATATCTGCATACTACCCAGGTTCTGTCTGTCTCAAGGATCCACATGCTTCCATGTGTTTTCAGACTCTCTGTGGATACCCCAATGAAAATGAGGCCCAGGGCAAGGCTGAGCATGGCGCCTACCCTAAGCCCTACCAAGAACTCTCTCAAAAAGCCCTCCTCAAAAAGCCCTCCCTAGACTGCCCTTCTCTTCCCCTTACCAATAGCTGCTTCTGAATTGTCTCCTAGCGGATGATTGTAGAAAAAGCAGCTCTTCCATGTCTCTTGCAATCTATTACTAGCAAAGTCTTAAGGGTCCCAGTGTCTTCCAATTCCCTTGCCCCATCTTGCTAAAGAACTTCTAGTAGGGGTGCCTGTGGCTCAGTCTGTTGGGCCACTGACTCCTGGTTTGGGCTCAGATTGTGATCTCATGGGTCCTGAGATCAAGCCCCGAATCAGGCTCCAGGCTCAGTGGAGAGTTGGCCTGAGATTCTCTCCCTCTGCCCTTCCCCCAACTCACACACGCATGCATGCTCTCTCTCTCTCTCTCTCTCTCAAGGAATAAATAAATCTTTGAAAGGAAAAAAGAAAAAAAAGAATCTCTAGTAAATCATTCCTCTCACCACTGAAATCATTCCTGACCTTACTACGAGATTAACCTTCCTCAGAAGTAGCTCATTGCTTGAAAACTCTCATCTCATACCAAACTCAGTAAAAATGTCTCTTCCTAACACTGCAAAGTTGGTTGCCAGCCACATGTAGGGTGAGAAGGAGCTGTAGCAGCTATGGCTGTACTGTGTGGCTCTGACCACAGCCAAGTGTTCAGGGTGATCCCCGGCCTAACCTGCGCCAGTCTGAATCTTTTGCTGTGAAAATCTGAATAGAGGTTCAGAAATTCCAATCTCAGTCTGGACTAAAGGCTTAAATAGGGAAGATATAAGGACTCAGGACTTGGGGGGGGAGGGAGGGGCAAATTTCCCATGACATGGCCAGGAAAGCTTAGAAAGTGGATAAAGTGGATAAAGCTGACATGCACAGAGAAGCCAAGATGAGAGGAAAACATATTGATTGCCCTGTCTGCTCCAGTCCCCAGTCCCCTCCAGTCCCCAGTTCCCTGACCCAGTTTTACTATATAAACGTGGGGGGGGGGGGCGTAAATGAAATAGTTAAATGCCCACCCATGGTAGAGAATCTAATTAGAAAAATATTTTATCCCCATTGTAACAACTGTCAATAATGAATTATATGTGCTTATCACCTTTTCAAAAAAAAAGAAAAATATTTGAAATTACATGGAATATAAAATAATATTTTAGAATTTTTTTCCACAGAAGGAAGGAAGGGGGGGGGAGAGTGGGTGGAGGGAGGGGGAAGGTGGGGAAAGAAGGAAGGAAGGAAGGAAGACACTCATTCTACCTAATTTTACTGAGCACCTACTACATCCAGGCCCAGCATTCTGCTTCATTTTGTCATTAGAATTCCCAAAATCATGTGGGTGTGAGCTGCACGCTGAAGAACAAACTTGAAAGAAAAGAAAAAAAGAAGGAGGAAGGAAAGAAGGAAGGAAGGAAAGGGTAGAAGGGAAAAAAGAAAAGAAAATTTTGAAAGGAAAAAAGAAAAAAGAAAAGAAAATTTATAGTGTCCAAAATGTCGTTTTCCATTCTTAAAGGTGACTATTCATGATCTAAAAGTGATCTTCCAAAGCCTTGTTTACAATTACATATGTATCTTGCAGCTTCCTGCCCTTTTCCTCTTGCAGGAAGGGCAGAATGTCGCAGGCATATTAATCTACTAAATGGATTTAACTCTACCCGGGAAACTTATTAGTGGCTCATAATTTTTGCTTTAATTGAAATTTACATATTTCTTCAGTTACTAATTGTCCCAGAGCTAGCAAAACTGGTTTACTATGGACAAGTAAGCTCCCAGCCAAGACGAGAGGAGCTTTGTAAGCATCCATCGTCTGTCTGTCCGTCTGTCTGTCTCTTTCTCTTTCACATTTTTGGTCCCCAGATGTGGAATCCTAGAAGGAAAGGGAAGTGGGGGGTGGGGTTGAGGAGAGATCAGGGAAGGAAAAGGAGAAAATGTATGTTCTCTGAGAAGTGTTTTTATCACAGCAATAAAAATAGCTAGCATTTATTGAGCATTCACTAGAGGTCACTCACCGAGCTAGCACTTTCTGTGTTTGTCTCATGCAGTCCTCACAAACAGCCCAAAAGGGGGACATTATCCTCCCACTCCCACAGAGGAAGAAGCTGAGGTCCAAGTCTGCTCAGCTAGTAAGTGGCAGGCTGACTAAATCCCGAGCCTGGGCCCTGAATCCCCCAGGACACGAACTCCCAAGGCTCCTCTCGATGGGGGGCCTCAGCTGAGCTCTGACCCAATCACACAGCCCGCATCTGTTAGTCAATCTGCAATCCAGGCCGGGCTTGGCAAAGTAACAGGAGTGTCACCGTGCTTTGAGATGAAGAGAAAGCACATCCCCAGCCCAGACCAAAGGCCGAGGAGCTCAGACCCGAGCAACTTCCCTGCCAACGTCTTGTCGGGCACCCTGTGGTCAGGCATGAAGCTGAGTAGCTTCCTCTCACCAGGATCCTGGAGTTTTGAGCTCTCAGGAAGGGCCCAGAGGGAAAAGGAGCTGGCAACCAGGCCACTGTTCCGGAAGCCTTGGCCTAAACGTGAATGGGTTAGGTTGCTCTTGAAAAGCCAGAAACCCGAGTGACGGGGTCCCCTCACTCTCCTATTCCCAGAGGCTCCTAAATATCCTTTGGAAAGCAAAAAAGGAGCCACAGACCCGAAGCTTCTTGTTCTGATGGCGCTGAAAATATCCCCATCAGAGCCCAGACCCTGCAAAGACTATAGGAGTGTTCTCGGCTCCACAGGCAGAAAACAGAGGGCCGTGCCCAGAGCCCGCTCACTGCACTCCAGGGTATGACAGTCAAGAATGCTTTCATAGTTGTGTTTTGCTGCCTGATGCCTTCTGGAATGCATGGACTGTGTCCCTTTGAACTTTAATATGGCTGCTTGGAGGGGCCAGGATGTGGGCATTTGTAGCCACTTTGTCTTCACTCTCTGATCGTGCCTCCATCCCCAATTTCTGGACACAGTTCTGCAGCTCTGCTTTCGGAAGTCAGACCCTCCTCCCTCCCTTTCATCTCTCCCCACCTCTAAGAGTGCACCATCAACTCTAGACCCCCTCACCCGACATCCTGCCTCCCTGCCAGCAGGCTCCCTGTGACCCTCCCCCTCTTCTCGAGACTGCACCCCCAAATACAAGGACCCAACCTCTAGATGCTCAGAAACAAGCAACTGGTTCATTAGCTTAGGGTTTTCTCATTTGTTTTGCTTTTCACCAGATGTTGGTGTCATGTAGAACCAGCCTGAAAGTCCTGTGTTTCTTTTTTATTACAATTTGGGGTAAGTTACAGTAACTAGAAGAAATAAGATGCCATTCGTCCCTTCCAGAACCATAACCAAGAACAAGACCTGGGGCTTAATCTGACCGAAGAAATTCTGTTGTGGACCTATTAGTCTTTTTTTTTTTTTTTTAAGATTTTATTTATTTATTTGACAGAGAGAGAGAGAGAGCATAGGGGGAGCGGCAGAGGGAGAGGGAGAAGCAGGCTTCCTGCTGAGCAGGGAGCTGGACGCCGGGCTCCATCCCAGGACCCCAGGATCATGACCTGAGCCGAAAGCAGCCCCTTAATGACTGTGCCACCCAGGCGCCCCATCAGTCCCTTTTTCAAAGGAGAAAGGAGGGGGGAATAAAGAGATAAAAGCAGGATTCTGGAGTCTGCTTAGAGTGAGACGAATGGTGGCCCTAGAGATAGCAGATCCTCATCTCTGGAACCTACAGTGTTACCTCGTTTGGAAAAAGCATCTCTGCAGATGTGCCTAAGTTAGGGACCTTGAGATGGCAATGTCACCGTGGATTATCTGGATGCGCCCCAAGTGCCACCGCATGTATCCTTGTGAGAGGGAGTCAGAGGCAGCCCTGACACACACAAGAGGCAGACGCCATCTGAACACAGAAGCAGAGGCTGGAGCCCGGCGGGTGTGAGCCTCGAACGCCGCAGCTGCTGGAATCTGGCGCAGGCAAGGAGGGAGCCTTGGGACGGAGGCCACCCTGCTGGCTTGGTTTTCAAGGTTTGGCTTCCAGAACTGTGAGAGAAGACAATTCTGCTGTTTTAATCCACCGGCCTGGTGGCAAGTTCTTACAGCAATCATGCGACACTTATTTCCAAGAGCCACTGCAGATAAGCCTGCAGATGGCGGTAAAACAAGGGACAAGTAGAAGAGACAGTAAAATCTACAGGTGGATCTGGGGGAGTAGGAGCTCTTCTTTAAGTCCTGCTAACGGGTCCAGCAGCTGGCTCAGCCAGCCGTCCTCCCTGTGTGTTCCTAAGAGAAACGGGAGCCTCAGGGAAACTAGCAAATATAAGATCAACATATCACGATCTAAACATCTGACTAGGTTTGGGCCTGAAACTCCACTGCACAGCTCCTAATGAGTGGGGGTGACACACTGTCCCAATTTAGTGGCGGAAAGGTCTTACCACCTTCTGGTCTGCTTTAGAAGACCAACGAGATGAGCTCCCACAAACCTGTGTGGGTGGGTAAGCACACCAGCCCGTTGTCCTTAAAGTCCTACCCACTAGTAAATATGGCTGTATGTCCCGAAGGGTGACTAACCTAATCAACAACTCATCCTCTCTGTCAGACAAGAAGGGAATGGGAATAGAGCTAAGCTCATCCCTCGCTTACAAATAGGAACAATTTGAGAACCACAACCTCTCCAAGACTGTTGATTGAAATCTCTATTTTGGGGTACAGATGATGGGAGTGAATCACCCTTTTGCCCATTTCAGCTTTCTTCTCTTTTCTCTCCCAAGGGAAAGAGATGTCGAGCCAACTTTCCCTGGGTGCCCATCTTATGCCATGTACTATTCTAGGCACAGAGCATAGAGCATTAAGGGGACAGACACAGTCCCTGCCTCCACACAGGGCCATAAATTCCCTCCTGGGCTTACTAAGCCTTCACCACTCTGAAACACAGTCCAGGGGAATTCACCTCAAGCTTAGTTCCTTCCACATCCCCGTCCTCAAGACACACCTCCCCCCACCCAGGACCAGGCTGGCCTGAAAACCTGAGAACCAGGGCTCTTGAAAGAACCACATCTTAAGAGTACGAGAACAGATAAAATAAACTTCCGTGAAGAGCATGAAACACTGTAAAATTACAAGGCATTTTTAATTGTAATCTATAACCAGTCGGGTCAGAGGATCAGAAAATTGTGCTGCTGAGGCCAAAATTTTGTGGTCTCATTAACTGCATTTATTCTCATGTCACATCCCCGGCTTAAACCTGGAACAGCTGATTAAAACCAATAGAAATCAGCTGACTCCCATCTGTCCTTTCTGAGGACCAGCCAATAGCACTGGCTTCCTTCACAGAGGATGGCATGTTGTTTTTGAAGCACGAAGAAAGAACAGAAAGAGGACACTTTGCAAGACCCTGGGAAATCCAAGTCTGGAAATAAGCCAGCCATATATCTAGAGATGAAGGAGGAGAGGGAGGAAGAGGAGGAGGAGGCAAATGTTTTTAAGTTTGCAAATGCTTGTTACGATGTAGAGCTGAGAGCTCTGTGAGTGACTGTTAAAGGAGACTTTGCTCTGTATTTGGTCACTCTATCCAAGAGCAAACACTAAAACCGAAGGTAACGGAAACCAAAACAGTTGTCCCCAAATGACGAAATTTGAAAATTAAGTCCAATTGTTTAATGCTAGTCAAAACAAGTCAGTTTTGATGAACGCCGTGGGAAGCGGCACCGAGCTTTCGGTCCAGGATCTGTGGTTACCTGGGTGGCACCCAGCCAGGACCGAACGTCTTTGTTCTCCCAGTCCTTCAGCCCCAGCCCATCACTGACACTCAAGAAACTTCCCGCTAGACCACAACACATTAGGAAGAACAACCAATGTTTGGGTCAGCGTGAGTGGGAAGGGCACCGCAGTAGAAGAACCGACAATAGAGAAAAAGAGAAGAAAGAGGAGGAAGTGACAGAGATAAAAACAGAGCCGGAACATGTAATTTGAAGAAGAAAGTAGGGACACGCCACTTCAGAGGTTTGGTTGAACTAAGTGAACTGAAGACAAAGGCCAGTGAAACATTCCCGTTCCCCGGGGCTCCAACTGGGCTAATTAGGTCCTCCCAGAACAGCCTGTCCGAGAGTTCACTGAGGTCTTTCACAATCCCTCACTCTCACTCATTCAGTCAACAACTACGCAGCATGTGCAGGGCCCTGGGCTTCGTTCTAAAGAGGTAGAAAAGGTGAGCACAATCCTGAGGATAGAATCTTATAGAGGCATAAGACATGAATGTAAATGGACGTACTAGTGTGACCTTTCAGTGGGACGAGTAGAGCTTGATGGGGTGCATTTTTAAAAATAAACATTTGGGGCACCTGGACAGCTCAGTTGGATGAACTGCTAGCTCATGACTTGGGCTTGGGTCTTGATCTCGGGGTCCTGGGATGGAGCCCCATGTGGAATCCCCACTTAGCAGGGAGTGTATTCCTTCCTCTGACCCTTCCCCCTACTCATGAGCTCACTCTCTCAAATAAATAAAATCTTTTTTAAAAATTAAAAAAACAAACACTTTATTTTATAATATTTTTAGATGTATGAGGGCGCCTGGGTGACTCAGTGGGTTAAAGCCTCTGCCTTCGGCTCAGGTCATCATCTCAGGGTCCTGGGATCGAGCCCCGCATCGGGCTCTCTGCTCAGCAGGGAGCCTGCTTCCTCCTCTCTCTCTGCCTACTTGTGATCTCTCTCTGTCAAATAAATAAATAAAAATCTATAATATTTTTAGATTTATGGAAAAATTGTGAAGAGAGCACAGACCTTGCATCTATC
This sequence comes from Mustela putorius furo, assembly GCF_011764305.1. Classification (NCBI taxonomy): domain Eukaryota; kingdom Metazoa; phylum Chordata; class Mammalia; order Carnivora; family Mustelidae; genus Mustela; species Mustela putorius. Next base: position 6,484,931 of record NW_025421424.1, read on the forward strand.
CCACATCCAAATCCCTCATTTTAGCATCTTACATTAGTGTGGTATCTTTGTCATTATTAATGAAGCAGTATCAATTGTTGTTAACAAAAGTCCCTTCTTTATTTAGATTTGCTTAGTTTTTTCTGAAGGTCTTTCTTCCGTGCCAGGATCCCAGCTAGGATACCACAGTGTGTTTAGTCACTGTGTCTTCTTAGGGTCCTTACAACTGTGAAAAGTGATAGCATCATTTTTTTTTATTTTTATTTTTTTATTTTATTTTAGAGAGAGAGAGAGAGTTGAGGGGAGGAGCAGTGGAGAGGGAGAATCTCAAGCAGATTCTGCACTGAGTGGGGAGCCGAGGCGGGGCTCTCTCACGGCCCTGAGATCATGACCTGAGCTGAAACCAAGTCAGCTGTTTAGCCGACTGAGCCACCCCAAACTAAAGCAACTTTCATTTTTCTTGTGCTGTCTCTCCAGACAGGCTTGGTGAACTGGTCATTTCTCTGTCTCCAGATGAATCTTCAGCTGGCCCCAAAACTTTTTCAGTCTCTCTCAAATAATATGTGCTATCAGGTACAAAATATTGTGTCCAGGACACTGTAATAATTGATCAGACTTGGGGGAAGGGGGACAGTAGAGGAATAAACAGAGAAGAAGCATGCAAAGAAGCTCGAGGACCCAGGAAAGTAGAACATCATGGAAGTTAGGAAAGAGAGCATCTTAAGAAAGAAGAGGAAATCAGATGCTAGAGAGAGGCTCTGACAGAGGAGGAAGAGAAAAGGGCTTGGCTATCAAGAGTTCGCTTACGACCTTTGACAAAACCAGATGGTGTGGAGAGGCAAGAACAGAAACCACTGTGGAATAGGCTAAAGAGTGAATATGGGGCCAAAAACTGGGGCCACCAATTTGGATCCCTCTCTTGAGAAGCTGAGTGGGCAATAAAAGGTGAAAAATAGATTGACATCCTAAATGGGTAACCACAGGTTTGAGGGAAGGATTTAGGGGTTGGGATGTATGGCAGGCAGCTTTTAAAAGGTTCCTCAAGGGGTGCTGGGATGGCTCAGTTGGTTAAGCAACTGCCTTCGCCTCAGGTCATGATTTCAGGGTCCTGGGATCTGGCTCCCTACCAGTAAGGAACCTGCTTCTCCCTCTTCCACTCTCTCTGCTTTGTGCTCCTCTCTCTCTCTCTCTCTCTCTCTCTCTCTCTGTCAAATTAATAAAAATAAAAATCTTTAAAAAAATTAAAATAAAGGGTTCCCCTAAATCCCTCCTCCTGATACTCACACCCTTGTTCAATTCTATCCCTGTGTAAACAGGTTGGACTAGTAATTTGCTTCTAGCAATCAGAATGCAGGTCAAATGTTGGGAGGTTATGTCTGAGATTAGGCTATGAAAGGCAGTGATTTTTGTCTTGCTTCCACTCTGTCTTCCCTGGCTTTTCTCAGGTTGCTCACTCTGATGAAGCAAGCTGCCATGTTATGAACCACCTATAGAAAGGCCTCCATGGCAAGGAACCGAGAATGACCTCCAGCCAACAGCCAGTGAGGAACTAAGGTCCCGAGGCCGACAGTCCATGAGGAACTAAGTGCTGCTAACAACACGCGAATGCACTTGGAAGCAGAGCCTTCCCTGACTGAACCTTGATGAGGACAGCAGCCCAGCCAATGCTCTGCAGCCTACGATCTCCCCCCAAAGCAAAGGGCTCAGCTAAGCCACATCTCAAGTCCTGACCTACAGAAAACTGTGAGATAAGAAATGTTGGGTTAAGCCACTAAATTTAGGATAATTTGCTACATCGTGATAGGGACCTAACACGGGATGGGTATCTTTGATAAGGGATGCCTGCACAAGATTCTAGTTTCAAAATTTCTTTGTCCTTAAGCATGATCTTGTAGTCTGTCAAAATACAGGTTCTGGGCACCAGACCCAAAGATTTTTATTTTGGCACTGGGGATGCAGCACTAACTGGACAGCACCCATTGGAAAAGGACCCAAGAAATCGCATTTGTGAAATAACTGAGATGATGGTCATGCAGGTGGGGAGGAAGGACTGCATCCAGTGAAACAAACACCATGCAATTCAAAGATGTGGGTCTCGGCGTCCTAGAACAGGCAGTGCAGGAATCCGGCAACCCCGGGGAAGCTGGTCTTCAAGTCTTGACTTCTTGCTCCGAAATAGCAAGAAAGAAAAACACCATAGGAAAAGACACATAGACATTTTGAGAGACGAAGGAGGAAAAGCTTCAGTCAACTCCAAAGGGAAGATGTGGAGCCGTGTACAAAGACTGAGGAAGTGGAACAATCATTCAGGGTTTAAAGGGAGAAGAAAGAATTTGGAAGAAATAGACTCCTTAAGGAAGCTTTGGTAAGTCCGTAAGAATGTTTTCAACACTAGCAAAAGGATGGTGAGGGCCAGAGGATGACTAAGGAGCATAATTTGGAGGAAAAGGCGAGAGCACACTCTCCTCACTCTGTGAGCCACTGCAAGTGGGAGGAGGAAGGTCTATGTTGGAGAAAGTTGCCAGAATAGTATCGGGGGAAAAAGCCAGCTTCTGCTCTTATAAGCAGAAAGAGGGCTTTAAGGAAAGGTGAGGGAGGAGTTGTCTTCAACAGGACAAGGATTCTCCTGAGCTCAGTGGAAGAGTCCCAGAGCAGGGAAGCAAAGGTATCCTGGGTGGGAGTGGGGCTAAACTGGATAGAAAGAGAGGAGGGCAGGAGACATGCCTGAGGGGGTGAAGGCTGAGGGTGGGCTAGAGATTCCCGGTCATAACAGAAAGAGCAGATACCAGCTAAGTTCACTGAATTAACTTGTCCCCCAAATCTAAGTTAAGTATTAATCCATCATCAACATGTATGGCTCCCCAAGAGCAGGTCCAGGATGAGGGCTGATAGTGCCAGGTTCTTGCACGGAGGCCTGCCTCTGAGATCTGGCCTAGAGCAAGGTTCAGGTCTCAGGAGATCAATGTGATATGTCCATATTCAAAATGTTTAAAGTCCTACATCTATTTTTTACAACATCCCCATGCATATCACAGAGGAACTTGCCTGTAGTTAAGTTGGTATGGAGGAAAGATCTCTAGGCTAAGGGCTTAGAGACTTGATCCTTGTCCCAGCTCCACCCCAACAAGCTATGTGACCTTAAAAAGCCATTCACCTCCCTGATGCCATTTGTACAGTGAGGGGGCCGAACCAGATGTTCCCTCAAAGTCCCTTCCAGCTCCAACATTCTGAGAGCCTGAAAACATGCAAACCTCAACCAGGTCTAGGAATCATGTGGTTTCATTTTTGGAATTTTAGCTTCAAAAAAAGAAGGAAAGAATCTCTGCCCTTATCTGTCACCTTCTGGAGACTTTCTATCCATTGGTAGGATTCCCTGTGGGAAATGTTTTGAAATATTGGGCATTCTCAAAATGAAATTCTGGGGATTAATCTGCAATAAGGGCTGAAAAATTTCCGAGTGATTTTTTCCCAAATGTATGAGAAATCTTTATCCAATTGGATGTGGGGCAGATTCTCTTCTGAAGCATCCTGTTTGCATTCTCAGTGCAGGGTTTGGTAGGAAAAAAGCACTTGGGCCCAGATATCTTGCCACTTACTCATAAAGCTGTTGGGGAAGATGCACTGACAATGAGTGGTGAATCACGTCTGGGTCATTTCATGTCTAAGGTTTTAAACTATCTCCAAGTATTGCCACACACACATCTACACACACCTCACCACCAGAACCATGAGGCAGATTGCGAAAGAACTTCCGTCACATGGATGAAGCGAAAGTGGGACTTTCTCCTGACCTCCAGCATCCCTGAGGAATGCTCGTTCTCACCACCACTCACTTCTCTGATGGAAACCCTGAGGTCATTTAATCCCATCTTACATCTTGGAAACTCGGGATAACCCAATAGATGTCCCAACTCACATCCCCAAACTTTACATGAAAGAGAGAAGATGAAAAACAGACATGGAAACTTTTTTTGATTTCCAAATGCAGGAATTTTGATTACCCTGGCGAGGCACTTGGGGACTTTGCTTACTTTTTCACAATATATTGCCAGTAAAAAAAAAGTACCCTTTACAATGGTACACTGTATATTTTAAATATTTTATCCTTTTTTTCAATCATTCAACAAATACATATTTAGCACTGTGCTAGGTGCTAGGAGGGAACGCTGTATCTAAGCTATGAATTAATTACAATGCAATGAAATAAATTCTATAATAGTGGCATGTGAAAAGGTGTTCATAATTAATTCTGCCTCCGGGTAGGGAAGTGGAGGAAGGTGAGTCTTAAACAGTGAGTAAGAGTTTGAAGATGAGTCAGAGCTCAGCAGGTGATGAATGGGATTTGAAGGGCATTCAAGGCAAGAGAAATGGGGAGAAGGGGAAGACACAAAAATGTGAGACTACCTGAACAGTATTTGGAGATGCACTAGTAGTCTACGATGGCTACAGCATGGGGTTCAAAGCTAGAAAAAAAAGGAATAGAGAGGAAGATATGCAGGTTTAGGCCAGCCTGTGAAGAAACAATAGACTAAGGACTATGGGTCTTCATTTTTCAGACAACAAAGAGATAAAGATAATAATGATCAAGATCAAATTGTTACATTAGGAAGGTCATTCTGATAGCACTGAAGAAAATGAACACAAAGGGTCAGGAGGGGAAGAAAGATAGAGAAAGGTCAAGATCTATTGTGAGACCTAGGATATATGTAGAAAAGATATATGTAGAATATATCACATTTTACTGTCATTCTTTCTTTTTGTCTCCTCCAGTTCCCACATACAGATAACCTCCAGTTCCCCATTGTATCCCAGCTGAGAACACAATGCCTGGCATTGTGTAGGCATGCAATAAATGCCATCCACAGGTGACTTAAAGTAGGGTAACAGTGGGGATGTAAAGAAAAGGGCATATTTAAGCAATATTTTCTGTTTTCCAGGGTAGCTGCACTACCTTGCATTCCCACCAACAGTTTAAGAGGGTTCCCCTTTCTCCGCACCCTCACCAACATTTGTTGGTTTCCTGTCTTGTTAATTTTTGCCACTCTAACTGGTGTATTGTGGTATCTCACTGTTTTGATTTGTATTTCCCCCATGGCTAGTGATGTTGAACAACACTGAATATTATGCTGCTGTTCAAGAACATGAAGAGCTCTATTATTTGCTTTTTTTTAAGTGTCCATGATATGGTTAAGGGAAAAAACACTTGCAGAAATATATGGTATTATATGATACCACCTTTTGGAAATAAAATACACAGAAAATAAAAAGAAAGAAAGAAAGAAATATCTTCTGGGGAAGATTCTAAAGAATTTGGTCTGAAGAAAATGGAAAAATCCGAAGTTTCCATGTTGTGTGACTAGTAAGGTTCTTAAGGTTTTGTTGTTGTTATTGTTGTTGTTGTTGTTTTGTTTTTTGTTTTGTTTTGTTTTGTTTTTTTAATATTGGAGGCTAAGCAAGTTGAGAGAAAAAGGCAATGACTTAAGAACACATTGAGATGGAGGCATCTGTGAATCAGGGTCCTGAACTCCAGTAGACAGTTGGAAATATGCATCAGGACCTCAGAAGAGTTCATTGGCTGACTTTCACTTATCACTACTCATAGAAACAGGTGTACTAAATTATTAAAAATCTAGGTTTTTTTAACATGTGCTGAAAACTTTGTTGCCAAAGAAAAAAAGTAACTAAGTAAATGAAAACTGTATTCAAAGATCCCCACTTCATTACTCATGAAATAAAGGCAACGATGAGAGAAGGAGCCAGAGATAATCGTCCACTCCTTGATCTTTGAATCTGTCACAATTAAGTCCTCATATCTTCAGAATCCCAAGGAAAAGGTACCCACGGGTAGCAGTAGTTCTCCAACTACTAATGAGTTAGCTGGACTACTGCAGAGCATAAAAAAACAATGAATTTTCCAACAGAAAATCCTAAGATTCTTCCCTTTGTTTCCTTCTCACACACTGCTTCTAAGAATTCTCAGGTAGCAGATGCTTTCTTGTAGCCATGGAATAATGGAAATCTAAGGCCATCTGGTACCTGGAATGTATACTGCATAAAGAGTTAGAAGAACTGGATTTAGTTTCTTCTCCACCTAATTGGCCATGTGACCTTAGGCAATTCTCTTTACCCTTCTTAATCTTGGCTTTCTCACCTGTAAAATGAGACCAGTCTTGATTTTTTTCATGTGTGTGTTTATTTTCTTAAACGTTTACCACTGATCTAGATCCTTCCATACGTGTTCATTGTTAACTCATTCTTAGGTCTCTAGACTTTTGCAGGCCCAACTCCAGCTAATCAGGGACTCAAGATGAAGCTAGATGACCATTCCACTGAAAGAAACAGTACATGCCAAGGCACTTCTTTATTACTATCCTTTGGTGTATTCGACTGCCCCCGAGAAGACCTAAAAATATACACCTTCTAGTGTTTTAACTGGTGCAAATTTTGGTACCTGGAAATGAAGAGCTACCATAATAAAAACATAAAGTGTAAGGGTTGTGTGGGCCAGTCAATGGACAGAGCTGGAATGGTTGTAAGAACTTTAAGAAGAGCACTAATGAAAGCCTGAATTATCTTGAATAGACTGTCAAAATAGACTTTAAGGAGGTAGTTGGTGGGGTCTTAAAGGAAAATCTTGTTGGAAACCTGAAAAGGGGGGATCTTTGTTATACCTGGCAGAAAGTGCAGCAGCACTCTCTCCTGCAATAATATGAAAGGTAAAAAAAAAAAAAAAAAAAAAAAAAAAAAAAAAAAAAAGTACCTCGTATACTAGTTTATTTAGCTAAGTTTTCCAGTCCTAGTGCTGAAGATGCCACCAGCTTCTTGTGACTGCTTATATTAAAATGTGAGAGGAGACAGATAAGCTAAAAGAAGGACTATTAAACCAAAAGAAGATGGGATGTGCTAATTCTGAAGATTCTGAGGCTTCCCAAAAGGCAAACAAAACTAAACTTAGGAAACTGCTCCCACGCAAAGATCAAATCCAAGACATTCTCAGGAAACAGTGTTCTAGAGGTAAAGCCAAGAGTATATCTGTAAAATCCTTTGTTAAGACCTCTGTTAAAAGATGGGTCTTCAGGGTACTTTCAAGCAGACAAAAGGCCCTCTAAAGAGTTTAAACATTTGCCTCACGGCACCTATAAATCAAATAATATGGGTCCTAAGAAGCTTAAGGGCTTTGTCCTTCATCCATCTTAGCAGAAGCCCAAAGTAGAGAGGATTTACCTCAAAGAGATTTGTGGGTATGAGTTTGTGAAATGGAGCAAACCTCAGTGAGATTCACAGGAGGACTACAAAGTTTGAGAGAATTTTATGGCCAGAAATACTGCCAGCTTGAACTGAAAGTGACAGAAACAGTATTAAATAAAGAGGCTTCTGAACCTCCAAACTCCTACAAGCAAGAAACAGGCTGAGAAAACCACTCAGCTGCAAATGCATGATAACTTTCATGAAAAGAGAAGGATGATTCCAAAGGAGGACTAAGAGCCCAGAGAATCGAATCAAGAACTATGGAAATTCATTTCCAAGCAGGAGTAGTGCCGAGTCCAGGTCAAGGAATTTACAACATTTGTCTGGCTGGATTTCAGAATCGCTATGAACCAGTGAGTCCTTTGTGCCTCAGTTTCCCCCTTTTCAAACAAGAGTGTCTATATTGACTGTCCTCTGCTGTGCCAACATGGTATGTTGTATGTGTAGATTGTTTATTTCCTTTGTTCATCAGTCTACAAATTGAGAGGAATTATAGCCATGAAACTGTACTTAAGGGAACAACCCCTGAGAACTTGGATCTGCTTTAGAAGATGAGGTCCTGAACTTGGGGCTGATGCTATAATGGGATGAAACTTTGGTGGGCCTTGGGAGGGGGTGAGTATATTCTGCATGGGTAGGGCAGATGAATTATCAGGACCAAAGAACAGGCTTTAGTGGCCAGATCCCAAGATGGCCATGTATGATTTTACACTTCCTGGTACTCTCATCCCATGTAGTCCCCTTGCACATTGCACAAAGTTTTGTCTGTATGACCAATAGCATATGGCAGAAGTGATAGAATATCACTTCTGAGATGAGGTTATACAGAAATTTCTGTCCTGGGCACTCCCTCTTACTCTTTCAGATCATTCAGGGGAAATCCAGCTGCCATGTCATACACAATTTTATAGAGAGGCCTATGTGGTAAGAAACTGAAGCTTCCAGCCAACGGCCACATGAGTGACCTTGGGAAATCATCTGGCCCCAGTAGAACCTTTGGATGACTGCAGCCTTGGCCAAGAGCTGACTACAACTCATGATGGACCCCGAGCCATAATTACTCAACTAAGTTATTCCTGGATTTCTGACCCTCAGAAAGAGTGCTTGTTTATTTTTTTTAATATGCTAAGTTTGGGGACAGTTGTTTCTGGACAATTGATAATTAAGAAGGTCAAGACAGATTTTTTTTTCTTCTCTTATTTTTGAATTCTCAGGCAGGAGATGCTTTCTTGAAGCCATAGAACATAATGGAAACCTGGGCAGCTGTCCTAACTTGGACTTGAATAAAACTCTCTTATTCCTTTTTATTCTTTTTAAAGAAATTCTAAAAGGTTTGTTTTAAATTTAAAGGCTTTTTTTTTTTTTTTTGGATGGGACTTAATGAGCTAATTCTAAAGTATGTATGGTAACTCAAAGGCCAAGGAGAGTCAAGACACTCTTGACAAAGAAGGAAGAAACCTATTCTAAACTTTTCACACTTATTCTAAAACCACAAAAATCAAGAGAGTGCAGGCCTTAGTGCAGGAATAAACAAACAGATCAATGGAATAAAATAGTTACTTCAGAAATTTGCACATATAAAAACACTTGATTTGTGACAAAGGCGATACTGCAGATAATTAGGAAAAGTATGATTTTTTCATAAATGGCACTGAACTAATTGGATATCCATATGTAAAAAATACACTAAACTCACCTTGCATCCTATACAAAAATCAATTCTAAGAAGAATATAGTTTTAAATGTGAAAGACAAAGACTCTAGACATTAATATGCAGAATATCTTAATGACTGTAAGGAAAGATAGATTTCTAAAGCAGAAGTTTAAAAATGCAACAGTCATAAAGAAAATGATTGATAAAAATAGGAGCTAAAATTAAGAACATCTGCTCACCAAAAGACACAGTTAAGAGCTACAAAGGCAAGTCACAAAATAAAACAAGGTATCAGCAATTTATGTAATTGACAAAGGGTTTGCATTCAGAAAAATATATATATATTAAGAATTCCTATGTGTTTAAAAAAAAAAAAAAAGGTATACAGCCTAATAGAAAAATGGGGAAGAGATCTGAACAGGCACTCTACAAAGGATAATACCCAAATGGCCAGTAAATAGGAAAAGTTGTTCAGCTTTATCAGTCATCCAGAAAACACAAAATAAGACCACAATGAGATTGCTAGCTTTGTATTTCCACCAGCATGGCTAATATTTGAGTAAGTAAAAATAATTAGTGTTGGTAAGAATTTGGAGCAACATAATTTCTCACTGCTGGCGGTTGCATAAATTGGTATAACCACTCTGGAAAATCATTTGACATTACGTAGTAAGATAAAGACACTAATAACCCTATAACCTAGGGTTTAGTTCATAGTAACATTACTTTCTTTGTAATAGCCCAAACTAAAAGTAACATAAAAGTCTATCAACAATAAATATGTATAAGTAAATTATGGTGTATGTGTACACTGTAACATTATACAGCAATGAAACTTACTAACCCAAGGTTAACATTTAACAACATGAATGAGAACAGAAACCAGGCACAAAAGAAAAATTAGGACACGGTTCTACTAGATAACCTTCAAAACAGGCAAAACTAAACTTACAGCATTAGAAGTCAGTTGTTAACTTTGAGGAAATTTCTAGTGTGCAGACAGATGAGTGGGCACAAAAGACGTGCTAACAGTGTTCTTTTTCTTACCTGGTGGGAGTTACACAGGTATTTGTTTTCTTATAATTTCCGGAGTACATTTGTTTTTTTATTAAAATGTATATATAGTATCTATATTGTGTATATGTACATATATTTCTGTATGTGTTACAGCTCTTAATAAAAAAGTTAAAATTAATTAAGTGCCTATTATGTAGCAAGGACTCAGAAAATAGTTTCTACTATTCTCTCAGCACTCCCCACCCCTGAGCATATACATAGACTTTCTTCTCCCAAAGAACCCTGCAAGGAAAATTACCAGCTGTCACAGGCAAATACTGACCTTCCTCTCCCTCCCTATTTGCGACCAGGTTCCAGATGATGGGAGGGACCCAGAAGCAGATTCCTTCATCGTTTCACCAGGCTCAGACTAAGTGAGGACCCACAGGCATCCGCATACACCACTGCTGTCTGTCCCACAACTTTGTAAACGGATGCAACCAGTCTGGAGGGTAACTTAGCACTGCTAGTGAAGTCGAAGATGCACATTTCCAGTGACCCACCAATTCTACTTCTAAATACACATCTCAGAGGTGTTTTTGCACAGTATGTGGGTACAAAGGTATTTAACATAGCATGTATGTAGCGGAAAAGAAGAGAAGAAAAAAACCTGGAAGAATCTCAATATCCATCAGTGTAGGCCCAGGTAAATAAATGAAAGAGTAGTTATGCAATGAGCAGTTGTTACAATGAATGAACTAGATCTAATTTATTAACATTTTTGAGATAAATCTCAAAAATAAATCGTGGAGGAAAAAGACAAGTTGTATTAGGATGCCCTTTATATACATTGAAGCATTCAAGACAATGCATGTGGCTAATGAGGGTGTAACAAAATTACAGAGAGAGGACAAGAAAGTGGTTATTTGTGAGATGGGAAGGTACTGGGATTTGGGGAAGCAGGCTATAGCTGAATTTCTAATACTTTGTTTCCGTAACTAAGTATCTTAAACAAATATGGGAAAATAGTAATGATTGCTTAAATCTGGTGGTGGATATATTGGGTATCTATTGCATTATTGTGTGGTTTTATGTTTGAAATATTGTCTAACTTTGAAAAAAATAATGGATATAAATCACCACTCTGAAAACATTCTTCAGGCTTCGTCCTCTTTGACAAAGGATCAGTTGTCTGATTCTGCCAGACTTTCCTTCTTCTTCAAGAAGCAAATGGAAATTTGATGAAGAACAAAAGTTGGCAGTAGGGTCATCAACTCTCCTCCAGGCTGTTCCTGACACAGAAGCATCTCTGACCTTGGCAGACCCCCCTTCACCATGGAAAGCTGATCTGTAAAGACAACATCCTCCTTGCCTTCTGGCTTCAGATGATGTTTGGTAAATGGGAGGCAGAAGCAGAGATGGTTACAAGGAAAGAATAAAAAAGACCAGGTATTTATTCCCTGGCTTCCTCCTGTAGTCCTACATGTTGGAAGTGGCTGTCTGTCTCTACTGAAGGCCATATCTTCCAAATGTGGGCCTCTCCTGAGTTCTGCTGCGGTTCTCACTAGGTTAGAGAATCCCCCAGCCTCCTCTTTCTTCTTCAGGCCTGGGAGGGCACAAGTGCTCCTCTTTGTCACTAGCCCCCCTGGCTTTACCATCACTCCTGGTTTCCCTTCATTCTGACCTCATCTTAAAAATAGTCCCCTCCTTAAGCTCTCTTTAGTTTCCCCACTTGAATGTGCCTTCTCTTTCCTACTTGGCACCCTGACCTCATGGAGCAGTGGGACCTTCACTATACACATGGAGGACTGGGAGAATCCAAGTCCTCAGGCTAAGTGCACAGATAAGGCTCAAACCTGAGCAAAGGCTTGAATGAGGAGCAGAAATTTGTCAGTTGATCAGAGAATTATGATGGGGGTGGGGGAGGATGACAAGAGTTTCAACACTGAGGGAACAACTTCTGGAAAGTCTTTTGTATGAGGATGACCACACATAATTGCCAATATTGGACTATTTATTGACATATTAAAAAAAGTCAACTTCATATGATTCCATCTAATAATGGGATTCAAGTTATGATAATGTTCATGATGACTATGATGACTACAATGACCCCTTGGGAGGGAGCCTACAGGAGCAAGAAAAATCAAAAATGACCTTGTCCCCAGAATAGTAAATGGCAAGGAAGGATGGGAATAACATTAATCTGAAGAGGATGAAAATAATCTTTGCAAAGAGGGATAAAATGTTCTATGTATTATTTCTATTCAAATAGAACCTCGTGTCTCCTTCTGGTTCTTCTTATATCGGCATTTGCAGTCAAGTTCTTACAAAAAAAGTTAAATGCATACAGGTTTCCATATCTTGAGCCATAGCCTTGAGGGTAGACATGTCTTTAATATTCTACCCTCTCCTCTCAAGGATTAAAAACATAATGAGGCATAGGAGTTAAGAGTCTTGCTCAGGATTACACAACCGTGTGATCCTCCAATTGGATGTCTTGATAATGGAAAACTTTTAGAAGGAATGAGTTTGGGATGATTCCAATGACACAATTCTATGGAGAGAGGGTGAAGGTCATTACAGAGTAGAGTCAAGCCCTGATAGAGACGAAGGAATACAAAGTTGCCTGGGGAGAGAGGCTGCTGAGAGCCAATTAGCTTGGCTGGAAGAGCAAAGAACGAACATGGCGGACTATTTCCTTTTATTAATCTTATCCTTGGACCCAAATTAATTTTTTTTAGACTTGTCAGGCTGACCAAATTTATTATAAACCTTCCCAGCTTTGGGAAGAATTAAAAGATGGATGATGTATTTTTCCTGAGCTCATTCCCAGGCCCATAGTGATGCTTTCAGAACTAATATTTTGACATTTAGTAAGCCAGGGAAATTAGGCCATAGGCCCTGTAGTTGACATTAGACAATTAAAAAAAAAAATAAATGCTGGTAATATTCAAAGTTGGAGCTGTTTTCATCTCATAAGTTCTCCCGACATTTGAGTTAATATATATTCTGGAGCCAGATTTTCAGAAGCCTGTGTCAAGGGTGAGAACAGCCTCTTTGGATTGTGCACAGGTGGGAGAACTTAACTATCCACAAAGCCCCAGGCTTTATGTGAGGGTTCCGCTTGGTGTAGTGTCTGGGCCTTTCGAAGCACTACTCAGACCATTATAAGCAAGGACTGCGGTGGAACTTTGTGCTTTGAGAATAAAGAGTAAAGTGAACTCTTACAGTAGTGGGGAGTGGGGAAGCGGAGGGCTTGGTGGCTAAGCCCGACACCAGGTTGAGGAATTTCCAGACACACCTGTCTTGGTAGACAGTTATGAACAACAGGAGTATTCCCAGCCAGGAAGAACGGTAATATAGATTAAAGTCCTCCAGGAGGATGTCACTCCTGAGACGACTGTCTGTTGGCTCAACATAAATTGGCAGACCAGTTGTGGTCTCTAGGAGTTCTATTTACAAATATAGTACTGAATTACTTACTTCAGAACTAAATCACCAATTGTGACCCCATTCCAAAGCTTTTGGGCAGAACTGGAAAATGACCACAAGTCAACAAAATAATCAAGGAATTGTCCCCTGGAGGGGACCTTGGCTGATGATCTGGTTTTTAATTATCACGCTGAAAATGAGAAAGCACGAGCCCAGAGATAGCTAATGACTTGCTCAAGGTCCTAAAACTAGGAGGTACAGTTTTGCACTCAGTTGCAAGTCTCTCAACAACTAGGAGCAACTCCTGGGTCTTCCTTCAGTATATAGTCTGCCAACTCAGTGCCCAGAGACTTTTTCATCCTCTTTTCTTATGCAAATATGTTCCTCTTCTTTGTTCAATTATTTCTGTCCTATGACTTTGTTCTTGTGTTCTTGAAAGAGATTGCATGCATCTTAAAATTAGTACTGGTGTGATTCAGGTCACATTTATTCAGGGTCTCTAAGTGCCAGGCCTTGTGCACATATTGAGCTCTCAGTCAATATTTATTAAACCAGACTGTATATGGGAAGCCATTATAGCATCAGCACATGGAAGAAGAGAAAATGTGGAGGACAGGAATGGGACATAGAACCATGCTACTACACCGGTCATGACATAATTCGGTCCTAAAAGATGTGGTGGTCATGATAGGAATAAAAATCAAAGGAAAAAAATGTGGCATTCATTTCAGAGTAAAATTGGATTCAGGAGAGAAGAAAAAGAGAGGAATGATAAATCATATTTTACACATTTCAAATGTAAGGTACCAACTGAGCATGCATTTGGAGAAGTCCCACAAACAGGGTGAAATGCACAAGTGGGACTCAGGCAGGAGTCAAGACCAGAGTCTAGAGAGAAGATGGCTTAAATAGTGGAAGCAGAGCTTGCCTTTCTAGAAGTTAGCCCAACTCTCTGCTAACAATCTCCGACTGCTTTGAAATATTTGAACTAGATCAAGGACTGACAAAGATAGCAAAAATAGACAAAGTGAATAGGACAAGACTACTAACCATGCAGTCTACCCCAGAAGCAAGGCCAACCCTTGCCCGTTAACCCAGCCAGTGTTCTTTCTACCCAGCATTCCAAATGACCTGTCTCCTTCAGGAAGGCCTCCTGGTTTTAATGAGATCCACTAGCTTCCCTGTCTCTTTTCCTAGATTTGTGCATGTCTGTCATCCCAATGGTTCTATTAGTGGTCTACATGGGCACTTCATGGTAAGTATTTTCTGATGATGCTGACGGTCGCCACACCACCCATGTACCCATCCCTCCTCCTTTAGTTGCCCATCCTTCCACTGTTGTGCCCTTTTTCAGCCCCTGCTCCCAACACCCTTTCCCTCCAGGCTCCTTGAAGCTCTCATATCTACCTGTATCCCTGATAAGTTCCAGCAAAGAATGAGTTTTATAAAACAAAATTTAAAAAATGGATTTATGTCACAAAGGAGAAACCTGATTAAAATAGATTTTGGCTTTGTAAATACTCTGCATATGTTAAAGCTACTCCCTAAATGTGGCAAAGAACTCTGTTTGATAAACCTCTAACTCAATCTCATTTTAAATATTTGTAAAATTTCCTCTAGAACATGCAACCATGGCTGGTGGCACTGATGATCAAAATAGAAGCAAGGAAATTGGATGAAAACAGCAGACCACTAAGGCCACCCAAGTGGGGAAGCCAAACCACAGAGGAGCAGGAAGCTTCAGGGACATAGCCCTCTGGGAAAACCTTCAGCTTCCTCTTTTCCAGAACACAAATGTAGACATAGCATGGTTTATCTTATCATGGAAGGGGTTCCTGGCTCAAATACTGGAAAGTCAGGGGCTTTGTACACTGAACCCCAACAGCACCACAGTTTACTACCAACAACCATCAGTATGTTGGAACTCAATATCTCCTCGATTACCCAAACCTGCAAAACCTTCCTCAAAACCTCACATTACTGGGTCTTATGAGGAAGTACTTGAAATCTGAAATTCTCAAAGAATACGACTTAAGGAGTCATTCTTCTGTATGCTTAGCAATTTCCGGTCGATCCATCACACCTGCTGAGTACCAGCGTGAAATGGGCAATTGAAGCCATCTCAACCATACCTTGGCTTGGCACTTATGTGAAGATAAGGAGGTTTCCCCACAGAACATTTCCCACCACAGCAGCTAACAATAGCATCTTGTCTCCTAAAGCAGCCCCTCCAGTAAGAGCCCAGGCCAGACCCCACCACACCCAGTAATGGGAACTCTGCTGACAAATGCTTCTCATCTGAACCCAATCAGTTTATAGGGCATTATACAGAACTACGAATGCATTCCATATGGGCTCCATCTTTGAAATTCTGAAGCCTCAGCCCCAAGCCAAAATCATATTACTACCATTGTTGTTGTTGTTCAACATTTGTTCTTTTTACAAGTGCAAAGTGCAGCCCAATCATTTCATTAAGGTCTTATCATCTGGAGCCCAGTCCCTGTGCAGAGACTGACAACAGAGGTGAGCTGGAGAAGTGCATTGGCCTTGGTGCAGCCCTAGTATTCTTTCCTCACCCAACCCACTCGTGCCCCCACCTCATACCTTCCAAAGGAAGGGCTTGGCCTGAGGTCCACGTGAAGTTTGGTTCACAGAGCTGCCCTCGTGCATAAATAATAGTGCATGCAGCAAAAGCAGAGACAGCTCTGATCCCTCTGAATGTTGTGGGGACTGGTGGTACTCACAACCTTCAGGTCACAGCAAGGAATGAGGACAGAAAGATGAACTGGAGTGCTCCTCTTCTCTCTTGGGAAGGATGTCTGCCAGCTGGGGAAGATGATGGTCTGTGCATCTGTGCCTGTTGGAGAACCTTCCAAGAAGAGGATAATCAGCTAGGTGATTTCTGGAGGGCAGTGGCCCAATTCCAGCATTATCCCCAACTGTTTCTAAAATTCCAGGCAAATAGTACCTTCCCCACCTCTGTACCTACTCTAGTGCACTCAGGCCAAGTTCACGGGTGCATCAGTGCACTTGAGCATTTCAAATCATTTTGATAGTAACCTAAACAAAAGGGACCTGGAAAGTGAATTTTCTGCCAGTAAAATCTTTCAGAGTCCAAAAGAACAGATCCATCCTTTGGGAGGAGTTCTCCCTGCACCCACCTGTGTCCACCATCCATGCTCAGCGTGGCTCAGAATCCAGGCTTCCGGAAGCGTGTCTGCACTGTTCATATCAAACATTTGCAGCTTTCCCAGTGCACTAAAAAAATGTGAGCACAGAGAGACTTTTCTCACTTGCAGGCATTTCTCCCATAAACCTTTGTTCCACCCTTGGTGCCTGTTACCACTTGCCTATTAGCTGCAGCTAGTATAAGACAAAATAAATGAATGAATAGACATTATTAATGAGAAGCTCAGAAACAAACACTCGCATCCTTCAGCAGTTTGCTCTCTTGTGGCCTGGGCCGCTAATGTTTGTGTTTAATATGATCATGTTTGCTGGGGGACATCACTCCTTGATCATTTGAAGGAACTCAAGAGGTCATATTTTATGTCATTTGGGGGGAAAAAAAAACCAGATAGACTCCATAACAAGAACTGTGGAAGGGATTTTAAGCCTGGTCTTGTTCCCTCCCTGGGCAAGTTCTTCTACTGACCTGATCGCTCTAGCCTCAGTTTCCATAGCAGCACAATAAAGAGTAGGCAATTGATGGGGGAACATTCTGAGGACTAAATGTGACCATGTGTTAGTGTGCCCGGTGCAAGGCAGGCACTCAGTAAATGTCAGTGACTGTTACTATCTGGATGAATGAATGTGCATTTTAAATATCTCTAGCCCAGTTCCTCACACTTGCGAGGTGATCCACAAATGCCACTCCTTTCCCTTCCCTGCAGCCAGAGGGCTGTTATGCCGCAGCTGCTCTGCCCTCAGACCTCGCTGAGCTCTGGGAAGTGCTTCACACCACTTAGCTTCAACGCTGGTTTGTAAGCTCCCGCCCAGAGCCACCAGCTCCTGACAGCCAGGAACAGCCCCCAGAGAGCCCCAGGGACATGAAGCTCAAGTACAGGAGAAGCCCCAGCGAGAGAAAGTGTCTGCACACCTACAACCAAATCTATCCTGTCCAGGCCAAACCCTGCCGTTTCCTCAAAAGATGGCCCAGAGCTCTCTCACAAGGGGTCCACCCAGGCCCCAGGGTCACCCTCTCACAGCTTTGTCTGGACCAGACCCAGTAATCTGGCACTCCTGGACCTTTAATCACATGCAAAAAAATGTAAATGGTTCTGCCTGAAACAAAAAACTAAGCCCTTGGAGATGCACAGCCTGGCACTCATCACAAGGGGTTAATCAGTTGGCAGGAGAGCACAAATGGGAAAGGCTCTTCCTGAAGAGAGAAAAGCTGGCTGGGCCAGAGTGCTGGCCCCCAGCCCCCTCCCCAAAGTGGTTCCATTTTTGGCTTCCTTAAGATGAATCTGTTTAAACAAGATTAAACAAGCATGGAATTTGGGAGGGAAAAGGATGAAATTTAATAATAATTTTTAAAAAGGCAAGAGAATTTCTCTTACCTAAAGACCCAACACAAATCTTAACTGTAAAAACCAGGGGCGCCTGGGTGGCTCAGTGGGTTAAAGCCTCTACCTTCAACTCAGGTCATCATCTCAGGGTCCTGGGATCGAGCCCCACGCTGGACTCTCTGTTCAGCCGGGAGTCTGCCTCCCCCACCACCTTCCTGCCTCTCTGCCTACTTGTGATCTCTGCCTGTCAAATAAATAAATAAATAATCTAAAACAAAACAAAACAAACTCTTGTTTAAAAATAAATAAATAAATAAACTGCCAAAGCCAGCGTCAGCCCTTAGCAGCTGAAAACAAAAAAACCAACTTCCAGGCTGAAAGTGTTAGTGTCCAAGGGAAATTAATTTCCTGGGGCTAACATATGACAGAAGAATTACAAAGGAAAAATGAACCCAGAGTCACCACCTTCACTTTGCTTTAGAGAAGAAGGAGAAGGAGAGGGTGGGGGGAGGGGAAGGGGAAGGGGAAGGTGAAGGGAGCGGGGAGGAGAGGAAGAAGGAGAGGACGGAAGGATTCAAGGTCAGATTCCTGATTCATACCTTCATCAGTTTAGTCATTCAACAGATATTTTCCAGACATCTACTCCTTGCCAGGCACCATGCTAGGCACTGGGGCTACAACCGGGAACGTGATGGAAATGATGCCTTCCTTCAAGAAACTTCAAGACTCATGGGGCAAGAGGCTTATAAACTCTTATACACCCATCACACTGGGCGCTGTGCAAACAGAGGTAACGTGGTGGGCCCTGCTCAGAGGGTTTATTGAGGCAATGTACTGCTTCAGATGAGAGATGACATTTACCCCAGACCTTAAAGAAGGAGTAGGGGTTTTTTTTAGGAAGAAGAGAATCAGGAGCTTTTTAAATAGTGCCCAGAGGTGCCCCTGGGCACACCTCATGCTGGGTCCTCCCTGGGGAGGAAAGATAGCTGTGTTTACACTGCCAAAGCTTATCCTCCCATTTTCCGGAGCGCCAACTTTGCCCTGTGCATACTGGAGCTTCTCAGAAGGCAGAATGACATCATGAAGAGAGCACTGGATTGAGAGCCAAGAAACCAAAGGATCTGCCATTTCCTAGCTGTGTGACCTTGGGTAAGGGAATGTCCCACTCTGATCCTCAGTTTCCTTCTCTGTCAGATGAGAGCATTAAGCAGAATAATTTTTTTTTTTTTTTTTTTTTTCTGAGAGGTGAAATAAGTTGAGGCTGGAAGCATGGTGTAGAAGCAGTTTGCGAAGCCGTCTGACTGATGTCATCCAGACCCTGTACATCCGTGCACAAGCAATCACACCCTTCCAACCTGTCCTCCATTTGTCCACCAAACAGTGATGGGATTAAAGTGCTTCTGGGATCCAAAGCCCCTGTAGGATAAAGCTAAAACTCCTCAGCATGGAAGAGAAAGACGCTTCTATCTCCATAGTCTCACAACACAAACATTATAACTAGATGTTCCAGCACTGACAGCCACAGTGCTCCTAATACATGATGCGGCCTCACCTATCTGCTCCTTGCCCACAGGGCTTCAGCTGTCTGAAATGCCCTTTCCCCACCCTTGCTCACTTGGTAAACCCCTGTTCACTCCTTAAAGCTTGCTCAAGAATGGCCACAGCAGGGGTGCTGGGTGGCTCAGTCAGTTAAGCGGCCAACTCTTGCTTTCAGCTCAGGTCATGGTCTTAGGGTTGTGAGATCAAACCCCAGGTCAGGCTCTATCCAGCCAGGAGTCCACTTGAGAATTCTCTTTCCCTCTCCCTCTGTCCCTCTTCCCACCACGCATGCTCTCTCTCCCAAAAATAAATTTTAAAGTTTAGAAAGAAAAAACAAAATGATCTCCTCAGCAAAGCTCCTTATACTTCTACCCACACCTGGGACACTGGATATAACCACTGGCTTACATGACTCTCCCCACAGAAGAGGAACTTTTCAA
This sequence comes from Mustela putorius furo, assembly GCF_011764305.1. Taxonomy (NCBI): domain Eukaryota; kingdom Metazoa; phylum Chordata; class Mammalia; order Carnivora; family Mustelidae; genus Mustela; species Mustela putorius. Next base: position 6,504,734 of record NW_025421424.1, read on the forward strand.
GAACAAGGGCTCTGAGAAAATGCAAATCAAAACCACAGTGAGATGCTGTGCCATGCCAGCCAGAATGGATGGTATCAAAAAGCTAAGAAATAACTAGCATCGGTGAGGATATGGAGAGAAACTTTGTGCTGTTGGTGAGAATATGAATGGGTGCAGCCACTGTGGAAGACAGTATGGATTTTCCTCAAAAATTTAAATCTAGAATTACCATATGATCCAGAAATTCTACTACTGAATGTTTACCTAAAGAAAGCAAAAACATTAATTTGAAAAAATATATGCACCCTTATGTTCATATAGCATTATTTACAATAGACAAGGTACAGAGGCAACCAAGTGTCCATTGATAGATGAGTGGATAAAGAAGATATGATATATCCATACATCAACACACAATGGAATACTACACACCCATAAAAAAGAGCAAGCTCTCGCCATGTGCAACAACATGGATGGACCTGATATATTCTACTAAGTAAAATAAGTCTGAAGAAGACAAATATCATATGATTTTACTTATGGGGAAATTTAAAAAAAACAGAAATGGACTTATAATTACAGAGAACAAACTAAGTGACCAGAGGGGAGGCGGAGTGGATGAAACAGGTGAAGGGGATTAAGAAGTTCAAACTCCCAATTGCAAAAAAAAGACATCATAGAGATGAAAAGCACAGCATAGGGAATATAGTCAATAAGACTGTAATAACTGTGTATGGTGACAGATGGTGACTACACTTACCATGGTGAGCATTACATAATGTACAGAATTGTCAAATCACTATTTTGTGCACCTGAAACTAATGTTCCATTGCATATGAACTATACCTTGATACTAAAACATTTTTAAAGAACGGAAAGGTTTTAAAAAGAGAGAACAAGGACTGTGTCTCAGTGACACTCATCCCCTAGCTCCTAGGACTGTCCCCACCCAGACATAGAATGCCTGCAGCAGACATCGGTAGAGCTGATCGCCTACAATTTTATTTAACTCTTCTAATCGCATGCACAATAATGTGGGATGCTCCTTCGACAGTCTTTTGGAACTGGTGTCCCTCAGAGCCAAGTTAGATGCCAGGAGAGAACTGCCCAGCATAGTTTGGAGGCCCATCACCTTGTCATGCCCAGCTTCTCATAACCGAACATCAGACCATGGGAGGACAGGTGAGAGGGTGGGCCCCTGACACTTGCCCAGCAATCTGTCACTTTCATATTATTTTCATTTCCTAGAAGCTATTGCAACCCTCCTTCCAGAGCATAACGTCTCCCCAGCCTGGAGTGCTGCTTACCCAGATTCAGTGGTCGCACCACGTCCTGTGGGAGCCTAGCTTGTTCTGGACTGATTATCAGAAACTGTTTCCTCGGGACACCTGGGTGCTCAGTGGGTTAGGCCGCTGCCTTCGGCTCAGGTCATGATCTCAGGGTCCTGGGATCGAGTCCCGCATCGGGCTCTCTGCTCAGCAGGGAGCCTGCTTCCCTCTCTCTCTCTCTGCCTGCCTCTCTGTCTACTGTGATCTCTCTCTGTCAAATAAATAAATAAAAAAATTAAAAAAAAAAAGAAAGAAACTGTTTCCTCACATCTTCCATATGATTCTGGAGTTTCCTTTGCTCCTGTTGCAGTAACATTTCATTCCAGAGAAACAGTCTCAAGACCAAGAAGAGGTAAAGATGTGATTCAAAAAGAGGCAGGAATTTCTCAGAGATCATCAAAAAGCCATCGAATCATCAACTACAAACAAGGTCTCACAATCCACTTTCTACATAACGCTGTTTTGATCTCCTACTCTGTGCAGAAACCCTTAAAACTCTCCGTTTTAACCATTCCCAACAAGCCTGCCAGTGGACTCCAGCCTCTTGCTCAACCCCCTCCCCCCACCCCCCACCTGCCCTCTGACTGTACAACTCTCAGGAATAATCTTAACCTCTTTAGCTCTTTTACCTTCTGCTATTTTCTCCTTTAACCCCACTCCCCAGATTCTGTACTTCAAAAGAAGGCCCAGAAGCTTCCTTGATTTTGAAAGCACTGATATGTTCTATTCCTCTATCACACAGTGGTGGAAATAGAAGCAGGCACAGGACAGGAAGCTTTCACATGTTCCCTTTGTCTTTTCTTCTGCTGTCCCCACAGCCCCCGGTGCTTCATCGGACCCCAAATGCCACAACCATTCTGATTACCTCCTTTTAATACTGGATACTGTCCTTGGATAATTCCCATTGTCTTCAAAAGGACATGCCCTTGACTGAACACAGTAATTCAAGTGTGATTTCACAACAGAGTGCTGTGGAACTTCTGTGCAGAAGAAACTCCACGAATGAAGCTAAAGAATGCACTGCTTTTTCAACATTCTCTACAATTGCAAGTATTGCCCCGTTCAAAGCTGGACACCAGCGTTCAGAGGCGGGTGCTGCTCTCCACAGGGAGGTGATCTGGGGGTGGTAAGTTGATGCGTGTGCACCTTAGCAGGTCAGAAGGGACTGAGCATTCACAGACCCACTACCCTCTGTGTGACTGGAGGGGCTCTGCGGGCGTCCCCACCCCTCCCACCAAACCATGCCCACGCCAGGGCACATTCCACGTGACTCAAAGGCACTGAAAGCAATTATGATGCCACCATGTCCATAGGACGCCGACACCCTCAAACTTGCTACAATTAGGGTTTTAGCCTGAGTGAGTCCAGATGTTACTGGCTATCACTAAAGGAGGGAAGGAGAGGTGTGAGTCCGCGACAGTATCCATCCAAGGGGGCACGGGGTAAGGGAAGGGTGGTGAGAAATACAAAGTATGCATCTACCAGGAGTGACGGGAGGCTGGTAAGGGTGGCAGAGCCCCCATGGCTGCCGGGGAACTTGCCTTGGGAAGCTATGTAAGGAGGAGCCAGCCTCTGCGGGGCTCCCAGCGAAGCACACGGCGACAGTGCCCTCTAGCGGGAGCACCAAGCGCTCACCCCACTCAGTGCTGCCCAGAGCGGCTGGCATCTAGGGATCTGTCACCTTCTCTGGGCACGCAGCCACAGATACTGCTGGAGTCCCCACCACATGCTAAACACCACCACAGACAAGCGCGTGAGACATCATCACTCCCTCAAGAGGGTATCAGTCTGGCTGGGGAGGCCAGACAAGTCATGGGGGGGGGGGGGGGTGGTGGTGGTGGTGGGTGGGTGGGTGTGTGTGTGTGTGTGTGTGTGTGTGTGTGTGTAGGCCTGGCCTCACAGAGGCAGAAGTAGTGGCACAGGAAGGTCTTTCCTGAGACTGGTGACCCTCAGGCTGAGATGTGTGCCAGACAGGTAAGTGGGAAACAGGCCTTCCAGACACACTAGCACAGACTGAAGGTGTTCTGGTCCCCCTGGGAGAAAGAGAATGTGGGGGCCACCGCCAGAGAAGAAGCCGGAGAGGGGGAAATTGGGTCAGATAAAGGAAGTTTTGACCTTCGTCCCAAAGGTGAAAGAAGCCAGAGAAACATAAATCAGTTTTACAGATTTAAAAGGATTTCTCTGGGCGCACCTGGGTGGCTCAGTCCTTAGGCGTCTGCCTTCGGCTTGGGCCGTGATCCCGGGGTCCTGGGATCGAGCCCCGCATCAGGCTCCCTGCTCTGCGGGAAGCCTGCTTCTCCCTCTCCCACTCCCCTTGCTTGTATTCCTCTCTCACTGTCTCTGTCAAACAAATAAAAAAATTTTAAAAAAATCAATAAATAAAAATAAAAGGATTTCTCTGGTAAAGGGGGCGGAAGTGGAAGCACAAGGAAAAACCAAGGGCCTAAACCAAAGATGTCGCAGGCGTGGAGGAGGAGGTCTGAAGGGCAGAGGGTCTACAGGCCTGGGTTGTGGGTGGGGTACAAGGATAAAGGACACAGGTTAGCGTGACCATGATGTCACCCAGAAAGAGAAGGAGCAGATCAGGATGCAAGAAGGTAAGCTCAGTTCTGAACAGGTAGAATTGGATGTGCCTGAGGGACAGTCCCAAGGAAAGTTCTGGAAGGCAGCTGTTCATGGACTATCCAGTCTGGAGCACTGGGGACTGATTTGGGGGTTGGGAATAATCGGTGGCCCTGGAAGGGAAACTGTCTCAACGTGCACAGTCTATGTGAAGAGAGGAGAGAGCTGAGGACAGACCCTCGGGGAAAGCTCATTTGTAAGAAGCTGGCAGAAGAAATATGGCCCCCAGGGAGGCTAAGAGGAATGACTGATGTGGAAGGAGAACCAGAAAGGACTGAAGCCATGGAGGAGAGCTTCAGGAAGCCTGTGATCCGTCTTGTCCTGTGGTCTAACACACTCTTTTAAACTTGGATTCTGAAAATATCAGTCTTTTTCCTTCTACCACTCAGCATCCAGGGCTACGCAGGTACAATATCTTCTAGAGGATGCAAACCCTTGGTGTGATAACACTTCTCACAGGACAATAGGAATTCAATAAAACCATTTATGGAGTACACCTAGAAAATTGCCCTGCACATAGTACACAAGGCTAGCTCCCTCCCCCACTTTGATAAAACAATAAGGAAAATAAATCTAACAGAATATAGACCCGCATTGGATTAGCTGATGTGGGCTGACCAGGTCATAGCTCACACCCCTGAACAGGGTAACGGAGAGTGGGCTCAGCTCCTGTGGGCAAATCTCCACCAAGCAGACATTGTGATTGGGGGCTCATGCATTCAGCTAGGGGTCAGAAATTGGGTCCTGAGATTTAGACCCATTAGTGACCTCAGTGATCCATCACAGCAGTGGTAGGAGGTAAGTATTATCATTATTCCCTATTTACAGATGAGGACATTGAATTTCTAAAGATTACGGAATTCTCCAAATGCCACACATTCTTTCTCAGGAACCGGGGTCTGTTTTTAAACTATGTCATCCCCAGTGTCCTTGAAGATTTAGGAGGACTAGAGAGGAACACACATGCACACACACTGACTCTACTGGACAGCCACCACTCTGAGCAGCCCAATCTTTTCTTAGGTCCGCAATTAGTTCATCACCTTGTCCTTATTCAGCTGCGCTCTTTCCTCAGTTTCTCAATCTAGAAGTGGGAGAAAACAACCTATGCCTCCTGCTTCCCTCCAGGGAGTGGTCCTGATGAGACTATGTCTGGATTGTTGGCTTGGAGAGAGAGAAGGCCAGTCCCGCTCCTGACTTCCAGAGGATATGCAGATCCAGAAGTACAAGCCGATGTCACGATGGCTGCCTGATCATGGGGCTCATATCTGAGACCTAGAGCAAAAGAGCAGGGGGGGAGGTTGCGGCCGATGACGGTTCCCCATAGGGAGCAGCAAGGAAATAAAAGCTCAGTTTCAATGGTAGACTCTCAAAAGGAAAGGTGGTAGCCCAGCAGGCCAGTCACAGCCAAATTCTAGTAAGATCTGTAAATCATCCTATGGATCTTGGAACACAGGTCCTTTACTCTACCCTCACCCCCCCCTTATCCCTACTTCTGGTTTTATTCTCACCCTAAGTCCAAGTTCTGAATTTAAACAAAGAAGCTGGGACATCTTTATTGAACTTAATGCTCCTGATGGGGTTCCTCAGAAATATCTCGTGCCTCGAGTTTATTAATCTCACATTTTATTCATTACTTATCCTATGTCCTTCTCCTACCTCACTGTCTCATTGCCCTCCTCTTTCTCTAACATCTACACACACACACACACACACACACGCACATGCACATGCACACGCGTACATACACACCCCTCTACCCACTCCAAGCAGTCCAAAGAAGTGAGCCACCTGAAGGGCCCCTTAGCACCTTAGCCTGCAGAAACAACACTCATGTGCCTGGAATGTTCCCTGGCCACCTCTTTGCCTAGCTTATCTCTTTCTCCAATCTATCTGCTCCTGAAAGCCCACTTCCTCTGCAAGGTCTTCTGAGATTAATCACATAAGCAGTTGCCCCTGCCCCACCCTGCCTCAATCTGTACCTTAAAGCGGTTCCCGCAAGCTATTTTCTTACCTCAATTATTCATTCATCACTTTTTCTAACCCCGAGAATGCACTTAACCTTTATGTGTAAATCATGTTTATTCTCCACTGGCACGTTATGAAACTTTCTGATGCCTTCCCATGAGCATGTGTGTGTCCATACTCATCTGTCAGTGTGGCAAGGAGGAGGAGCTCTCCGTGCATCACCAGACGGGCATTAACAAGGAATTTGTGAAGATGGCAACAACACAGATCACATTCAACAATTATTTACTGGGCTGCCCCTATCTGCCCATCAGTATGCTAATTTGGTTGGGGTTAGGGTTGTTGTGATAGAGCCGGTAAAAACGATAAAGCAAAATCCTTACAAGAAGAACATAATATCAAATCTTGGGTGTCATTGTTCCCATTTTACAGATGGGAAAATAGAGGTTCAGAGGTGTTCACAGCTTGCCAAAGATCCCACAGCACAGAGTACCCAGGCAGGAGCTCCTAACTCCAGCCCCAGGGTTCAGGGAAACAAAGAAAGCAATACACTGACAACACAAACACAAACCTCCAAAGGCAGTGAACAAAAGGGTAGGTGGTGGGGGGTTAAAGGGTATGTAGAGATGACATGTGTGAAACATGTTTGAAGTGAAGAGGAATCCACCTCGGTGTAGGGTCTCAGGACAGTGGAAACACAGCTCGCTGAGCTGCTGCCCTCCCGGCCTCGTGTCCCCTGCTCCAGGACAGCAGCACACTGCCCACGTCGGACACAAGGAACAGCACTAGAACTGCTCAATAAATCACTTTCCGGGCACGAGTATTTGGAAACAGTTTGACTTTAAATGACATCTACATCATGAAGGAAACTAAAACTAGCAGTCTCTACTGCCATGACCCATTTGTTCTTCCAACTGGACTATCGGGGAGGGGAGATGGCTTGCCGAGACCATCCCGCCCACCCCATCACGGCCCTGTTGCTCTATGCTGGGAAAACATCTGTATCGCAACCAGGTCTGTAAGTGCACTTACATGAAGACCCTCGTGTGTGCGTGCGTGTGTGTATGTGTGTTTGTGTGTGCACATGTGGGCGTGCCTGACCTTCACGCCCCAAGATCCTAGGAAGTTACTTAAGCTACTATATCTGTTGCTTACCTGAGACGGAAAGTGACCAATGCTTCCTGTCTTCGTGGGGGTTTCTTGGCCAGCACACGGATGCAGAAAGCAGGAAAGCCAAGCAGTGGGGCCTTGGGGAGGGGTAGTCCTGGGGGTTGGTCCTGATCTGCACTCGCCTGCAACAGCCAGGGTTATACATCTTCCGGCTGATGGGCCACCACAAACGTGCCTTGGCTTCCTTCTGGGCTTTCCTCTCATTTCTCACCTCTGAACAGCCTCTAGGCAGCTTTCCCCACCGCACAGCTTCTGCTTCTTGGAGCAGGAGCGTCGTGCCCACGCCCAGCCCAGCCCCCTGCCCGTCCCACATCATTATCTCCCACTGTCAGCTTCCAAAGGCAAGCCCACTCTCCAGCTTTGTCTGTCTGGGTCAGAGCAGTTCGAGGGGACTCTCCCAGGGCCCGGCACGTCTTTTCAGACAAACCAAATCATGGGCCAGCCAAGGGGAGAGTGGTGCCTGGGGCAGGTGCTCCATCCAACAGGGGCCAGCCTTGTGCAAAATGAAAGCTGTGGGCTATTTCCCAGAGTGAGGGGCTACAAGCAGGAGGCTGGCAGGACAATGCAGTGACAGCCACACCTGGCACACTCACTCACAGGTGACCCACAGCCAGACCCTGGGTCCTTCTCACCTGGGATACCACAGCAGTGCCTCAGGCCAATCCCCTGTCCCACACTGGGCCAGGACTGAAGCCTTGGGTTTGCCTGCATCTCTCTCTCTCTCTCCCCCTCAGCCTTTAGATTATTCCCTGATGCTCTCATTGCCCATCTTCATTATCTAGGTGACTCATTAACCAGACTGCAAAATCCTCAAGGCCAGGGAGGATCTCACCTTTCCTGCTATGACAAAGCCCTGAGTATAATATGATATGCAGGCCAGAGGCATGAATGAATGAACATACTAATTTAGGAAGGAAAAAAAGACTGACCAGATGAATTTCTGAAGCCAGATAGCCCACAGATCCCTGGGCAAATGGAGTGTTCCTCTGCTCTGCTCTGGCCTCAGGCTGCAGGCAACTGAGCCCTCAGCAACCCCGGACACCCAAGCCTACAGGGTCCGAAGAAAAGTCTTCCTTGTCTCAGCTCATGCTCAGAGCTCACATGGAAAATTAACCATCTTGTTTGGTTACTGGGAATCAAGCCAAGCCCAGAAAGAAAGGGAACCAAGATATTAAGAAAAGACAAGCAGGGGCGGGGTAAGGGGATTCGGGGGGAGGCAGAGAGAGGGCCATCCTGGAGAGTCTGCAGCACAGCCCAAAAGCTGGGCCTGTGCTCTGGGCCGATGGCTACCCCAGGTCTGTGCTCTCGGCCAGTCTCTCATCAGTGCTACCTTTCACCTCTGTCCTTCTTCCTGCCTCCAAGGGGCACTGAGAAAGTCAGATGCAGTCACCAACGTAAGATGGGTGTCGTTAGCATCGTCATTGTCCCCACAAGCCAGAACTCATGCCCGTGTGGCCCCGAGTCCCTCCGGCTCTGCTCTCTAGGATAGACATGCTCACCCAGACATATGTGTCGGAAACACAGACAGTGGGGAGAAATCAAAACAAGACCAAACATTCATGTGTGTGGATAGATCATGTGTCAAATGAAGATAAGTGGTTGTTTATCTAGAACACAGGACTGTTTACAGGGTGAAGCCCATGTTCTGAGCACACAATTGCCTTGAAAGGAAGAGTGGGAGGGGGAGTCATAGCAAGCCACCATCCTGGGTTCAGGTGACCCTGTGCGCCATGCCCCACGGATTTTCAAAGCAGCCTTGATATTGTTATTTTCTCTTCTGCAGAGAAGGGAACCGAACACGTGAGAGAATGGAGGCTTGAACCCAGGTCTGTCGGAGTTCAAAGGTAGAATCTGTTCACTCCAGGAATCGTGGAGATTTTCCAGGCCAGCCACCCTTCAGAGTGGTATGGGCAAACCATGGTGGGCTCCTCTGGTGAAAGACGGCTGGCCATGCCTTGGGGCAGCACAGACCATGCTTGTGGATGGCTGGGACCCTAAGAAACACAGCCGTCCCCCAGCACTACTGAGGGGTCACATTCACCCCTGGGGAAGTGATACCACCACAGTCTCCCTCCACACTTTGTACCAAGGGACCTGCCTCAGTCCCCAGAGTAGCCTGAACAACCCACTTTTCATGACTGCCATTCAGATCCCAAGCAGCACATTCTGTTTTATGAATGGCCCTTGTTTTCAAGAACGAGAACACCCATGATCTAAACACTTAAACCAAAATGAACAAACAGCAAAACCACCCAGGAAAGGACTAGTGACCCAGCATGGCAGGATCTAATTGTCTCCCCAGCAGCCAAAGAGAGATTGGTGACTTGTGAATCCGTCTTCTCTTTGGGGCCTTGGCGAAACACCAACACTCATAAACTGGGCTCCTCAGCCTTTTCAAAAGATCTTAAGGCTGAAGTCCCGCGCTTCTTCCCATGAAATCAGGCATCTTGGGGTGGGCAGGTAAGCCCAATGGTGAGGAGAGTGCAAAGCTGGAAAAGCCAGACAAGGGAACTTCCAAGGGGTAGCGGGATGCACTTCATGCTGGGGCTCACAGACTCTCCATCCAGCCATGGCCCTGTGTATTGTGTGTGCCTGGAGTTTATCATTAGCAAATCCATTTGCATGGAGTTGGCTTGTTTTTGCTCAGTCAACCAGCACCTCCTACTTTTCAAATACGTGGAAAATAATGAAAATGCTTGAATAACTAGGATGACTTCTCCCCCCGCAAAAGCTTCCCCTGAAAAGATGTCTGGAACCCACAAAGAATGGTCAGATAAGAAATGAGTGGGGACCCATTCAAGACCAAACTGCAGGACCGCTGGTCCTCTCCCAGAATCTGGCAAGTCCCCTCAGGCCCCCAGCCTGCTCCCCTCGAATGACCCAGGCAGAGGAACTTTCCATCAAGGCGGGACCTGACTCAACCTCTCCCAAACAAACCAGACACCAGCCACCAAACTGTCAGCACAAGAGTTTCCATAATGAGAAGCTTCCAGGAAAGCCCCATAAAACCTTTACTGTAAATTCAATAAACTGGATTTCCAACATGGTGGCTGGGCTGGAGAAGCCTGGGGCCACATGCCACCCTCCACTCCTCCCCACCATCTCTGCACACACAGAAGTAGGCCATTCCAGCTCTGAGAGAGATGCAGCCCCACCCTTCCCCAAGTTGGCGTCCCCATGCTCTCCCCCTGCTGGCCACACTGCCAGAGCAGCACAGGCCAGGCATATGAAGAGCCCCAGTGAAAGACTCTCCACACAGTGCTCAGCCACTCACGGGGTGTGGAAATCCAGCCCTCAGATCCCCTCGAGCACACCCAGGTGCTTCAAGGACTTAGCTCCCTGATGCTTGTCAGAGCCCCTCATCTGCCTTTTCTGTGTCCTATACCACTAGCCCATCAAGAAACTAGCTAGCCATCTAAGACCGTACAAAGGAAACACATGCCCTGAGTCACTGAATCCAGATCCAGACGACACTTGGCCCAGGGGGACAGAGTCACAGCATTTCTCCCCATCGAAAACCTCACCCTGCACCACGGTTCTCAGCTGGATGCCTCACACCACCCCCACATGGAGACCCCAATGTTCCTATCCACACAGCTTTCTCCCAAACACAGCCTCACTCTGCCCTCCCATGGCTGGGTCATGCAGAGGGATCCAACAATTGCAGAGGGGTGCAGGTGACCCAGCCGGGGCTCTGTGTGGACACGCAGAGGCACAAATCTGGGGCCTCCAGCTCCGTGCCCAGCCCACCACCACACCAGGGCAGGGAGGGACCAGGAAGGGTCACAGCAGAGTGTGAGTGGACCGCAGAGGTGATGGCTATCTTGGCAGGAGCCAGGAAATCTGGGTTTGATCAGAAAGTCTCGCTCAAAGCTTGAGCAGGGCTCAGACTTCAGGGATTCTCCAACTCCACACTTGCACTGTACAGATGAAGAAACTGAGGCACAGGGAGATAAAGCAACTTGCCCAAGGTCCTGCATTCATTCCTTCACACAATCAAGAAGCCACCTAGGGCCAAGCACAGTGCCATGAGACCTCACTCCCCAGCACCTCCCACCCCTGGGATAACGCAGCAGGGCCCCATGCGGTGTGTGAGGCACGAGACTACAGGGCAGCACACAGTCCAGCAGAAGTCTCCCAGACTCCTGGGAGACGGAGGTCTATGTGAGCCTAAGCCGATACCTCCCCTCCTGACTCTGAGCCTCTGCTTTGCACAACAGACGCAGTACTACCTACCTTCTGCATCCCACCACCCTGTTGACGGCAAGTGTCAAATGAGATCACATGTAAACCTGTGAATCACTACCTAAGATAGGAAGGGAGGAAGAGGTCACAGAGAATAGGTTAGCTCCGGGAGGCCAAAACAGCTCCAGCATCCCCTTAGGAACAGAGATGCATGGGCCAGGTTCCCACAGAGCACCTGGGCATCATCAGATCAGGTATCCTGACTCACTGGACCCCTGCCATCTGAGGCAGCCTCTCCGGAGGCTGAGACTTCCCAGCCTGAGCCGAGTCCCCGATGCCTCCAAGAGTGGGCAGAAAGTGAAAGGCACAGTGTGCCTGTCTCCTCCCCGCAGGCCACAGGGTTTCATATTCCTTCCCTGCCTCAAGAGGACCGCAGAATCTCCTCTCCCTCCCGCCCCCACTCTGCAGACACTTGGGGTGTGGATTTTTTTTCCACATCTTTTCAAGCTGCTTTTTTGGGAAACTATTTTCCTCTAGTCCTGGACCAAGGACAAACGAGTCAGCACTTGCCGTTGTGAGAGCGGAGGGCAGCCAGGCCTTTGCCTGGAGGCCTGCGGGGCACCGCGCAGTCTGTACTTTTCCATGAATGGAGGGAAGGGGGCAGCAGCAGGGGCGGCCTCCCTGGGAATGATGCCTGAGAGACCTAGCAACCCCGGGGAATTCCCAGTTGGCTTCGGGGAACTTACTCCAACCTGATCCAGCTGTGGCTGAGGCCCCGATGAGAGTGGGGATTCAGACTTGGAACCCTGCTCTAAAAGCAGGAGGTATTTCAGCCTCCCCCACCCCAGGCTTCTCTCCCTGCTGGTCCTGCGTGGCAGTCTGTCGCCTAGGTTTCTGGCCTCGGCGTAGCTGCCTTCCAAGCACCTACGCATTGTTCGCATGACTTCAGTACCCCCAGCTTTAGGGCTGGTTCGGCCTCCCCGGTAACCTGGGGGTGAATCTCAGCCATCCCAATCCCAGAGTCAGATGGAGAACGTGAACTCCTGCGGCAGCCAACAGACCACGATGACGGTCTGTCTCAGGGGACACAGTGTCTCAGGGGACACAGGCCACGTGCAGAAGAGGTTAAACACACGGAGGTTGGGGTCTGACATGCTTGAGCTCCATCGGCCCTGCCGCTCCCGGCTGCGGTTACTTCTCTGAGCCTCAGCCTCCTCGGCCATGAGACGACGGATGGGTCTTACCTCAGAGAAGTGTAGGTCGCATTTAATTAAGGTGACACATATGAAAAGTACTTGTGCCAGATACAAAATCGGAGAGGTACTGTAATTATGAACAGGCTGGGTCGGCCGGGATATACTAGCTGCCCATCCTCTCGGGCTGGAATTACGCCCTAGGGAGGATGGAAGAGAGGCCCACAGAGCAGCATGGGACACTCCCCCCATGACGAGCCACATGGACAGCTGGGTTTCTGTGGCAAAGGCCTGCAGCAGAGGAAAAGGGGTTGCCTCTAATCTGTTCCCTGGAGAACTCAGGGAAATGGGAATCTACAGGGGGGCACACATGTGGCCCACAAGCATCCTTCCGAAGTGGCACCCCACACCCAAGGCCCAGACATGCCCGTCTTCCTGTTGGGCTTGCTCCTGGGGACATAATGGGCTTCTCTCCATCCCCCAGCAGGGCCCTTCAGGTTCCTGTCCCCTCACCGATATTCAGGTCTTTCTGCCCAGTCTAGAAGAAAATCACCATGTGACGCTCTGTGCTTCCTGAGTGCTGATTGACAAGGCAATATGTATGGGGTGAGCATTCCAATCACGCTACAATTATCATACAAGTATTTCCCAGCAGTTGGAAAACGATATGCCAAGAACACTATATTGCAAGGTTAAGAGCGATTACCTATTGTGTTCAGGCAGTGGGATTCAAAGTTTTTATTTTCCACTTTGTGTTTTTCTGTGTGTTGCAAATGAACACTATATGGGTTTTATTTTCACAGAATATCATTAGTTTGTTTTTTAAAAATAATAAAATTCATCCCTGGCTTTTCTTTAAGTTTTTATCCAAATTCCAGTTTAGTTAACATACAGTGTAATATCAGCTGTAGGTGTACGTTTAATGATTCAACACTTTTTTACATCACCCGGTGCCATCATGACAAAGGCCCTCCTTAATCCCCTTCACCTGTTTCACCTGTCTCCCACGCCCCTTCCCTCTGGAACCATCAGTGTGTTCTCTAGAGTTAAGAGTCTGTTTCCTGGTTTGTCTCTCTCTTCTTTCCCTATGATCATTTTGCTTCTTAAATTCCACATATGAGTGAAATAATGTGGTATTTGTCTTTCTCTAACTGACTTATTTTGCTTAGCATAATACTAACTCCATCCACATCATTGCAAATGATAAGGTTTTGTTCTTTTTAAGGATGATGATATTACATTCCATAATTATGCCACGTCTTCTCTATCCATTCATCTATCAGCAGATACTTGGGCCATTTTCCATCATTTTGCTATCATAAATAATGCTGCTATAAAGATCGGGGTGCACGTATCCCTTTGAATTAGAATTTTGATTTCTGCTCTGATCTTTATGATTTCTTCTCCTGCTGGGCTTAGGGTTTCTTGTTCTTTCTCCAGCTCCTTTAGGTGTAGGTGAATTAGAATTTTGTATTCTTTGGGTAAATACCGAGTAGTGTAATTGCTGGGTTATTGGGTAGTTCTATTTTGAACATATTGAGGAACCTCCATACTGTTTTCCAGAGTGGCTGCACCAGTTTGCATTCCCACCAACAGTGTAAGAGGGCTCCCCTTTCTCTGCATCCTCACCACTACCTGTTGTTTCTTGTGTTGTTGATTCTAGCCATTCTGACAGGTATGAGGTGATACCTCATTGTGTTTTTGATTTGCATTTCCCTGATGATGAGTGATGTTGAGTATCTTTTCATGTGTCCATTGCCCATCTGGATGTCTTCTTTAGAGAAATGTCTATTCATGTCTTCTGTCCATTTTTAATTGGGTTATTCATTTGGGGGGGTGTTGAGTCTTTTAAGTTCTTTATATATTTTAGATACTAACCCTTTATCGAGTATGTCATTTGCAAATATCTTCTCCCATTCTATAGATTACTTCTTAGTTTTATTGCTTGTTTCTTTCACTGGGCAAAAGCTTTTTAATTTTGATAAAGTACCAATAGTTTATTTTTGCTTTTGTTTCCCTTGCCTCAGGAGACATATCTAGTAAGAAGTTGCTATGGCCGATGTCAAAGAGGTCACTGTCTGCATTCTCCTCCAGGATTTTAATGATTTCCTGTCTCACATTTAGGTCTTTCATCCATTTTCAATTGGCCCTTGTGTTTGGTCTAAGAAAGCGATCCAGTCTCATTCTTTTGCATGTAGCTGTCCAGTTTTCCCAACACCATTTGTTGAAAAAGCTGTCTTTTGCCCATTGGATAGTCTTTCCTGCTTTTTTGAAGATTAACTCATCATATAGCTGTGGACCCATTTCTGAGTTTTCCATTATGTTCCATTGATTTATGTGTCTATTTTTTTGTGCCAGTGCCATATGGTTTTGATTACCATAACTCTGTAATATAGCTTGAAGTCTTGAATTGTGATGCTTCTAGCTTTGCTTTGCTTTTTCAAGGTTGCTTTGGCCATTTGGGGTTTTGTGGTTCCATGAAAGTTTTAGGATTGTTTATTCTAGCTCTGTGACAAATGCTGGAGGTATTTTGATAGGGATTGCATCAAATGTGTAGATTTCTCTGGGCAGTGTAGACATTTTAACAATATCTGTTCTTCCAGTCCATAAGGATGGACTGTTTTCCCCTTGTGTCATCTTTGGTTTCTTTCATTAGTGTTCTACAGATTCCAGCATATAGATCATTCACCTCTTTGATTAGGTTTATTCCTAGATATCTTATGGTTTGGGGTATAATTGCAAATGGGATCAATTCCTTGATTTCTCTTTCTGCAGCTTCATTATTGGTGTGGAGACATGCAACAGATTTCTGTATGTTGGCTTTGTATCCTGAGACTTGACTGAATTCCCATCACTTGCTTTTCTTTTCTTTCTTTCTTATTTTTTTTAATTCTATTTCCTAATCATTTTTTTAAAATATTTTACTTATTTATTTGCCAGAGAGAGAAAGAAAGAGAGAGAGAGCACAAGAAAAGGGAACAGCAGGCAGAGAGAGAAGTAGGCTCACCGCTGAGCAAGGAGCCTGATGCAGGACTTAATCCCACGACCCTGCGCTAATATAACTTTCTTGTGTTATATACCTGAATATGTGTTGGCTGTGGCAGATTGTATTTTGCCAAGATGACCTCAACAATATTTCCCACCTACAAGCCCTTTTTCCAAGATGACGTTGATAATTCTCCCATCAAAGCCTATGTTCTTTTCTTGAACCTGGACAGATCTTTGGGACGCCTTCAATCAGCAGAGTACGATGAAAGATATATTGTGTGACTTCCAAGGGTAGGTCAAAAACTGCTGTGAGCTTCATCTCACTCTGCTGCAGTGCTTGCTCTAGGGGAAGGTTGGTGCCAGAGAAGCAGTCCCACTGCCCTGAGGCCACCATGCTGTGAGGAAGCCCAAACGGGCCCAGGCTGAATGACACATGGAGAGTTCTTAAAACCATCCAAAGAAGAGAATGCTCGCAGCTGCTTCACACCCCCACCATCCCAGCACCAGTCACGCTGACTGCAACTTCCCCAGAGACCCTTAGCTAGGGAGGCCAAGCCCAACCCTTCCTGGATCCACAAGAGACAGAAACTGATTGTCCTTTCAAGTTTGAGGGCAGTGTGTTATGCAGCAACAGGTAACCAGAACAGAGTCTGGTACCTGTAAGTGGTATGCTGCCTTCACGAAGCCAAAAACACTTGGCAGTGGCTTTGTAACTGGCAGGTAGTTATGATTAGAAGGACGGGAGATTCTGTCCATAGTGAAGCCTGATTGCCTCTAGGACTCTGTCAGTGTGGGCTCAAAGGAAAACATGACGGGAAGCTGGAGGACAGGGCACTCTTTCTCTGCTGTGGCACAAATTCCGGTAACATGTTCGCCTGCAGTAAGGTGGAAACTAGGACCCGTAACAAACTAACTTGATGATCTGTGATTTGCAGGCAGAATATTGGCAGGGCCACCTGGCCGCACTTCAGTTCCTGTGACTCAGTGTGAGTGGAGAGAGACGAAAGAAAGGATGAACTGATATACATAATAGAGTGTCTGAAAATGGAACTTGTTCACCTCCAACTTGTCCACCATCAACGATCCTCATATTAAGAAATGCACCAGGGACGCCTGGGTGGCTCAGTTGGTTAAGCAGCTGCCTTCGGCTCAGGTCATGATCCCAGCGTCCTGGGATCGAGTCCCACATCGGGCTCCTTGCTCAGCGGGGAGCCTGCTTCTCCCTCTGCCTCTGCCTGCCATTCTGTCTGCCTGTGCTTGCTCTCTCCCCTTCTCTCTCTCTGATAAATAAATAAAATCTTAAAAAAAAAAAAAAAAAAGAAAGAACCAAACCTAAGGAGAGACTATGAAGTCCTTGCACCAAACTTCAGGAAGGTTCAAGATTGTGCCACTAGGCCAATGGCTCTCCATCAGTGGCTTTTTTTGTCCCCTCCCCCATCCCAGACACACGTGGCACTGTTTAGAGACATTTCTGGTCATCACAACTGCGGGAGGCCACTGGCATCGAGTAGATGAACTATCACTCCACCTCCTCCAGGGCACAGGGCTGGCCACAAGAACAAAAGATAATTTGGCCCCAAACATCAAGAGTATTGAGTTTGAGAAACTCACCTCAAACAGATGAAAGACCTTTCTTTTTTTTTTTTTTTTTTTGAGAAGTATGGTTGACACACAATGCTGTCTTGGTTTTGGGCGCCCTGTGTGGCAATGGGACAACATATGCCTTATGCTGTACGTCCCACAGGTGCAATGATAAGGGTACATCATTTCATCCCACAAAACTCTCAGCTCGCATATTGGACATCATACTCAGCACTAGAGATACAACAGTGAGTAGAAGCAGTTCCTGCTCCTGCCCTCTGGAGACTGTCACTCAAATGGGGTAAGCAGAGGCTATATAATAAGAGAAGAAAAGTAATACTGAATATTGGTGATAGAATGGTCATAGGCTCGGCCTCACCTCTCTTGGAAAGTTTGAGATTGCTTTTCTTTCTCTAGTGTCTTTAGATGGAATACAATTTTGACCTGAGAAATGCATATTTGTTTCATGTGTTTATAGCCTCTCAGCACTGCCTTCACTGTAAGTCGTGAGTTTGGGTAGGTTGTGTTTTCATTTTCATTCATCGCCAAGCAGTTTTGTGATTTCTTTTGTGAGTTCCTCTTTGACCACCAATTATTTGAAATCATGTTGCATAATTTTCATATATTTGCACATTTCCCAACTTGGTTTCTGTTACTGGCTTCTGATTTCATTCCATTATGGCCAGACAACAGATTTTATGTTATTTCAATTGTATTAAATTTATTGAATTTTCATTATTTACAATAGCCAAATTATAGAAACACCCCAAGTGTCCATCAACTGAGGAATGAATAAAGGAGATGTGGTGTATATATATACACAGCGGAATAGTACTCAACTGTGAAAAAGGAAATCTTGCCATTTCCAACAAGAAGGGTAGAGCTAGAGAGTATTATGCTAAGTGAAACAAGTCAGTCAAAGACAAATATCTTTTGATTTCACTTGTATGTGGAATTTAAGAAACGAAATAAATGATCAAAGGGGGAAAACAAGAGATTGAGAGAGACAAGCCAAGACACAGACCCTTAACTCTAAAGAACACACTGATGGTCACCAGAGGGGAGATGGGGGGAGGGGAAATGGGTGAAACAGGTGTTGCGGATTAAGGAAGGCACTTGCCGTGATGAGCACTAGGTGTCCTATAGAAGTATTAAATCCCTACATTGTACACCTGAAACTAATATAGTACTGTGTGTTAGCTACACTGGAATTAAAATAATAAAATAAAAACTTACTGAATTTTGTCTTATGCTCTATCCTTGAGAATGTACTCTGTGTACCTGAGAAGAACTTGTATTCTGCTCTTGTTAGGTGCAGTGTTCTATAGATGTTTGTTAGATCATGTTGCTCTACCGTCTTGTTCAAATCTTTCTCAAATTCACTTTCTTAATGAGAGGTACCCTGACCTACTCCATTTAAGCTGAAAATTACCCCACCATTCCCACCATCATGCCCAGTTGTCCTTACCTTCCTCTCTCTCTCTCTTACTAGCATACTAGATAATTAGTACTAATTATTACATTTATCTCTTACTGTCCATCTTCTCCCAGAAGAATGTAAGCCACAAAAAGAACTGGGACTTTAAATAATACATATATTTTTTTACTGCTATAGCCTGAACACTTAAAGAAGACCGAGTGCCAAATAGGGTTGAATGAATTTTTACTGAATAAATGAACAAATGCCTAAAACTTCTCCAATTCCCTATATTAAAAGACTTTGTAATTTTTCCAATTAAATAGATAATAGTCAACTTACTGTTGTCTTAATTTATTTTTCCTTGATAACTAAAGAAGTTTGGATATTTCATCATGTGTATATTTGTCATATATATTTCCTATTCATGTCTTCTCTATTTTCTCTTGAGTTGTTTTCCTGTTACTGAATGGTAGAAATTATACATATATAATCTCGAAATGAATCTCTTATAAATTACATGCACACTGAGTATCTGCTCCCAGTATGCAACTTATCTTTAAGATGTCTAATAAACAGAAATTCTTTATTTTAATCTAATCAATCTTGTGGTAAATTCTTTTTGTCTTATTTAAGAATAAACTATTCTCCTCACTCCACAGCATCAGTACTAGGGGCCGGTCCTTTCAAAATCTTTCCTTTTAATGAAAATCTTACTTTACTGTCCACAGAGGAGTCCATGCATGAAATTCAAGGTATTACAAAGACCTCAGGCCCCTCCAAAGAGTCAAGCCCACCCACTCCCAAACCCAGAGCCCCCCTCTCTCCTTCAGCATCATCACCTTCTCCCCTCTAGCAACGTAAGGAGAGACAACACCATTAATCACTCGCGGAGAGCTGCCAGGTGGGCAAGAGGTGGGGGAAATGGGAAAGAGCCCAAGGGAAGGCTGCAGTTTAGAAATACCAACCAGCCGGAGGAGCACTCCCCCTGCCAGAGGAAAGGGGCAAGTCCCAACACAGGATTCTAAGGGGCATTTAGGGATTCAAAATGTAGCAAAAAAGTTGATAATAAAGGAGGGTGGGGGTGATGCACTAAAGAGAGTTCAGGCTAAAGCAGGTGAGGCAGTGCTTTTAAAGAAAGAGATACCCTGGGGCACCTGGGTGGCTCAGTGGGTTAAAGCTTCTGCCTTCAGCTCAGGTCATGATCCCAGAGTCCTGGGATCGAGCCCCGCATCAGGCTCTCCACTTCTCGGGGAGCCTGCTTCCTCCTCTCTCTCTGCCTTCCTCTCTCTCTGCCTACTTGTGATCTCTGTCTGTCAAATAAATAAATAAAATCGTAAAAAAAAGAAAAGAAAGAGATACCCTTTCAGATGGGCCCCATTAAGGCAGGGGACAGTTGGGGTTACCTTCACATCCCTAAGAGCACCAGCACTGGGCTGATCTGCACGTGGGCACAGGTTCCTGGAAATGAGTAGACATCCAAGACAGGGGAGAGAGAAGGGAGGAGGTTGTTTGAGTCCAAAGGCTGGCAGTACTGTTTGGACCCTGACGCAGTCACTCACCGATCACAGGCTTCCAGAGGCCTCCTCGACTTCACACCTGAGGATATAAGTCCTTTCTCCGGTATGGAGGAGAAAAGGAGACTTTTCAAAACACCCGAAAATGCCCCTGTCCATCTTCCTAAGGTTAGCGGGGCTCTCCGTGTGGGCCTCTGTGCCCTGTGAATTTGCCGTGAGTCACCCAGAGGAAGCTCCTTCAGCTCAGAGCCAGTCTCCCAGTCCACAGACATCACTAGACCTGTGAGAGGGGAATTTCCCCCGCGGGTTTCCCTGCTGCTCACGAGCCCATAGCCTTTTCAGAAAATGGGGTCTCTCGAGCAGGCAGGACCCGTACAGGTTTAGCTCTGCCAGGTAATTTGGCAAGAAAGGGAGCCCCACACTCAAACCGTTCACAATGAGCTGAGCCCTGGAGCCCTGGCTTGAGACCCTGCACACACAGGGGGCTTACTGGGAGCATCTGAATGGTGGGAGTGGGAGACAGGAGCACAGGTCCTATCTTCAAGGATCTCCCAGTCCAAGGAAAACTTCATGGGGAACAAATACCCTAATCTAAAATGTAGAGGCAAAGTCCCTGCTGTCAGGAAAGGAGCCTCCTCCAGAAAGTTCCCAAGCCCCTAGAGGCCCCTAATGGGACAGATGAGCACACAGTTGCCAGATTTAGCAAATGCAAGGCATCCAGTTTAACTTCAATTTCAGATAAATAAGGAATATTTCTTTTTTGGTATACTTAAACTAAGAAAAAAGATGATTCCTTGCCTATTCGAAATTTAAATTTACCCAGATGTCTCATATTTTATCTGGCAACCCTAGAACAGAACAAAATCACAAGCCCCAGAACTTGGTCTATGTATGTGACAACATGAGAGTAAATGAAAAGTCAAAAGTCACAGGGTCACAATGCTGTAGGTCTGTGGGCGGCAGGGGGATGCCTAGACTCTGCCCCAGCACCGCAGGTCACTCCGGGCTGCTTCCCTGGGTGGTAGGCAGCTTGGGACCCAGAGAGAGACATACAGGGGCTTGGCAGCCAGCTGTGTCCTCTCAAGCCAGAGCTGAGGCCAAGCATGCTGGGAGAGAAGATCATGGGCAGGCCCTCGGGGTCATCGAGCCAAGATCTGGGGGAACCCAGATGGGTGCCCAAGAGACAGTATGTGCTTTCAAAATGAAGAATGATGGGAAGTCTTCTTGGTTGCCAGGCAAGAAACCTCCATGAGAACACTGCTGTTAGTGGTGCTGGAAGCACGGGAATCTGAGAGTAGGGACTGGAAAATAGGAAACGGGAACGATCCAGAGCTGAAGCTACAGACTTGGAAGGTTTGAGCTCCCTGTGATGCTGGGAGACCCAGGCTCTATGAGCCTGACACCAGGAAGTCTGCCTCCTGCGGGACAGGTTTCTGTCCCCACATCCACAGCTCCCCACATCTGCCATGTGAACCAGAAAAGCAATTCACCAAGTCCAGAACTATTATGAAATACATAACCACTCTTCCCCATCAGATCAGTGAACTCAGGAGGCCTCCATCTGAGGCAGTCAAGGGTCTCGTCTTGTAAAGACCAGGAAACAACCTCCCAAGAGGAAGAAGAAGTTCCAATAACCTCAGCTTCCAGGGGCCCGAGGCCTAACAATCACCAACACTAACAAGTTAACAGACCAAATGCTGATGTCCAGGGAGCTCCCCGGCATTCACCTTGCCCCAGCCCAGCCCTCCTCCTCCTCCTCCTCTCCTCTTCCTTGGTCTTGGGCACCAGGCTCCTGGGTCCTGGTGCACTCCTGTAAGGGGGGTGAAGAGGGCTGAGAACATCTCAACACCCCAGAACATCCTGGAGTCCAGGCAGCTCTCGTCACCTCTGAGAGTCCCCCCCAGCACTGCCTTCTTTGAGGAGCTTTGAAAAGGGTCATAATGATCACTACTGTTATTGCTCTTTACCAATCACTAACCGTATGCCAGGCAATGCTAAGAACTTTATACCCTGCTTCACGGAATGCACAACCTGTGAAATGGGCACCACCACTATTTTACAGACAGGGATCTGACAGCCACAGGTGTCTGCCCATCTAGACAGTTAACACTCTAAAGTAGAGGAGACCAGTAAGACAAAACCTCAGACATTGGAATCGATCATCAGGGTGAAACCCCCACTCCTTAGGAAAACGGTATCAGGACAGAAGATGCTAAGAGCAGGCTCCAAGTCCTTATAACACCGCTCTCTGCCAGCAGGGGGCACCAATGTCTGCAAAAAGCTACTTGCCACAGCCAATGTAGACCCCATTGGTGCGGAGGAATACAGGTACCAAAGAGAAGGGGAGATGATCCCTTGATCTCTATGGGCCCCAGCAAGGAAAATTGAAACAAAGCCGGCGTGTGCAGCAATTGAGCCTCCTTATCAGCTCCCTGACAGCTCAGCAAATGCTCTGTGGAGAAGACCAGCCTTGCCTTCGGGGCCCCTCTGGTTTCTTTGTCCTGCCAACTCTTCAAGATTGGCCACATCCTCTGTGGTTTCTCTTTCCCTCAGTGGAGTCCCTGTTCACTCAGATCAAGGGCACACCTGTGCTCAGACCAGGCAAATGCTCCCAGGGAAGAAAATGGGGATCAGCTGGTCTAGGAAAGGCTCTTCCTTCCCCAGGTTAGTTGCTTCAGATTCATTGCTTCCAAGGCTCTCCATTGTCTTTCCACATATGCTTTGTACAATGTATCCAGTTTTCCTCTCTTTACTGCCTTAGTGTAGCTGTTGTGGTGGCCTGCTGCAACTCTGTATCTTACCCAGAAGCACATGTCCAAGTTCCCTCTCAGCTTCAGCTTCCTCATTGTGAAATGATGATTATGGTGTGAACTTTAAATGAACAGAGGTATGGCAGTCAGCCAACACAGTGCCCAGAGCACAGTGGGCACTCAGCAGAGTCTGACCTGTGGTCAGCCACCTAAGGGATTTGCAGGGGGGAGGGCCTCTGGGTCCTGCTGAAGAGCACTGGACTTGGAGTTCACAGGTTCCTTGAATCCCAGCTCCCCCATGCGCAAGTTGCATGACCTTGAATAAGCTGCCTAACTTCTCCTAGCTTCAATTTTCTCCTCAAAGAGGAAAACTCATGTCCATCTCATAGTCTTGGGCACATTAAATGAGATGCCATCTGTGAAGCCCTCAGCAACGTGCATGCCTGGCTCTCAGTGGGTATGCGGTGGTAACTAATAGTATATCTTCTCTCACTAGATGAAGTAAGAGCAGGTGGATTAAGGCATTATAGCATTTAGAGAGTGCCCAGAAAAGACCAAATGTCATAATGGGTATCAGAAAGATATAAGGCGATGATAAATATTTCTCACATTTTGTATCCACTTAGCAATTTTCTCGAGTGCTTTGACATTATCTCTTCATGTTCTCATCACCATAAGGTAGTAGACAGTAGAACAAATATTACCTCCATTTTAAAGATGAGGAAACTAAGCTTTAGTAAGATTAACTGAATTAGCTACTCAGGCACAGAACCAGAATAAGAGTCTTTAAATCCCTAGTTGCTGTCTTCAAGGACCTAATAATCCTACCATGAAATGGGCCAGAGAGGGGTGCCTAGTTCAGTGGGTTAAGCCTCTGCCTTTGGCTCAGGTCATGATCTCAGGGTCCTGGGATCAAACCCCACATTGGGCTCTCTGCTCAGCAGAGAGCTTGCCCTCCCCGCATGCCTGCCTCTCTGCCTACTTGTGATCTCTGTCTGTCAAATAAATAAATAAAATCTTAAGAAAGAAAGAAAGAAAGAAAGAAAGAAAGAAAGAAAGAAAGAAAGAAAGAAAGAAATGGGCCAGAGAATATAATCAGGTGGTAATTAGCAGGTGATTAGCAGGGGTATGGTAGAAGGTCAAAGAGAGGAGAGCTGTGGGAAAGCTTGCTAGCCATGACTGTGTTTATGGGTTGATTGGAACTCCAGTCATCATTGCCTAGTGCAGACCAGAGGCCTAAAGAGAACCGATGAAGCCCAGAAATCCTGATAAGATGGAGACTGGGAGTGGGTTCATATTTCAGGTGGTCTGGCAAGGTCCGACTGCACATTTTTCCTGTGTTCATTCGGCAAAAATGTTTTCAGCTCTTACCTCCTAGCAGGTGCTGTGTTAGACACTAGAACACAGTCAGGAACAAAAACATAGTTCCTATCGTCACGGAGTTTATGGTCTAGTGAAGGAGACAAACAATGATGAAATAAAGCCACACACAGTTGTATGATTACAAAATACATGTGATGAGAAAGTACCAGGTGTGTTAAGAGAGCCCCTAACCGACAAACTTGGGCAAGGGCTGGGAGGGGCACAAGAAGGCCAACTCTAAGAGCCCCACAGGCAGAAGGCTGTGGGGCTCCTTCAGGGGAATCCCCACACAGAGTGGATGGAACAGATAGTGAGGGAGAGAAGGCCAGGGAGGTCAAAGAGAGACTGATCACCCAGGACGTGAGGCATGGAGGCCCCCTGGGCCCATATGGCCTGGGCCTTCAGGCTGCTCTGGGAGCTGTGTCTTGCTCTAAATCTAAAGCCACCAAAGCTGTAAGCAATGGGGGAGAAAAAGGAGCAGAGGGTGGCCTTTTTGGGGTTCTTTGATCATAAACAACAACAACAGATTCTGGCTTACTTCAGAAAAAGCTAATTTATTGGAAGCAGATGTTGTGGCATCAAAGGAAAGGCTAAACAACAGGGTCTTAAAAAGGACAGGAACAGGGGCGCCTGGGTGGCTCAGTGGGTTAAGCCGCTGCCTTCGGCTCAGGTCATGATCTCAGAGTCCTGGGATCGAGTCCCGCATCGGGCTCTCTGCTCGGCAGAGACTCTGCTTCCCTCTCCCTCTCTCTCTCTCTCTGGCTGCCTCTCTGTCTACTTGTGATTTCTCTCTGTCAAATTAATAAATAAAATCTTTAAAAAAAAAAAAAAAAAAAAAAAAAAAAAAAAAAAAAAAGGACAGGAACAAAGGAAATGCCACAGATCCCAGAAGTGGGGATTATAGAGAGTCACCACCATGCCCAAGAAGCTGCCTGACCACTTTCTAGTCCTTGTGCGGCATCTCTCAGACTCTGATTCCCTAGAGAGAGACTCGGACAGCTCGGTTTGGGTCACATGCCTACTTTTGGCCACAAGACAACACACCTACACTGACAGACTCTCATTAAGACAACTTCCAAGGGGAGGAACGCTCTCCCAAAGGAAAATTGCAGAGAAACTGGGGAGATGTTCCCAAAGAATTGGGAAGGGATTCTGCCCCCCCCCCCAAAGAAATTAGGCATTTACTACAGACTCTGAAAAAAAGGTAAGAGGATCATTAAGGACAAAGTGAATTTACCTGTGGTTTTGCCTAAGAAACAAAGTCAGGCAGCATAATGTCAGGGGGTGGGCGATAGGGGAGGTTTGGGAGATGAGAAGTAGAGAGAGAGGAGGTACCACATGGTGCCTCGTATCAGGTCACATGCCACATAACCCTCCCCAGGCCTCATTCTCTGACTCATCCATAACATTCAGAGAGATAAAATAACCAACCACTAAATAAATAAGCCACTAAGCTACGGAGAGGTGGCAGAGGAAACTGAAAAGGAATTTATTTATTCCACCAATCATTATGTATAAATATGTCCATCTAAGGAAGAAGGCTACCTCTGAAGTGTCCCCCTGCTTTGGAAGGATGAAGGAAGGGATAAGTATTACCCATCCATGAGATTCTGGATGTCAGAACAAAAAGCCAGGAACATGAGCTGACAGACTACAGGCAGGAAGCACCCAGAGACAGGCCAAAGCCCCTTCTCCTCCTGAAGATCTATCGCATTAGAATAGCACTGTAGTTTCCTTCCTGGACAAGCAACTTCCCCCACCATATGCTAATTCAATGCTTCATTTCTCACAGGAAGAACATTTCATTGTGGGTTGCAGTATCTTAAGAAATCCACAATGCTTCAAAGAAAATAGACATTGCAAAAGAACTAAAGATAAAAAGGGCACAGGCTTAGAAATTAGGGTGGGATAGAAAGCTTTGCTTGTCTCAGTGCTATTTCCACTGGAATAGAGCTCAAGGTTCTTTGTGCAATTTCAAGGCATCAGCCTGACAGTTTCAGAAGATCTTATTGCTCCCCACTCCCACTTTCCCGCCCCCAAACACACACTTCTTTCATTGCAATGAGATGAAAACTTTTTGGTGCAAAAAGAATGGCATTGATTCTAAGGAGAAAGCTCAGAGATGAAACTGACATGTAATGTGTCAAGTCTTCAAAACTCCACTGCCAAAACCAAGAGATGTCTATTTGCAGAAAGGCTGTGGGGAAAATTGTGGCCACTTCCAATGGCACATGTTGCTTCCACGTGAAGCAAGCTGATGAATTTACAATAAGACCTTGAGCAAATAAAGGAACTTCTGAAGGAAAAGTAGCACATGTTCCTTAAAGAGGAAACTCTTACTACTAATGCATTACAATAGTTTCCTTACTGGACTCTCCAGCCTAGATCACTTTTTCCACTTCACTCCACTTTACACCAGCTCCCAGATTGGTCTTTCTACCCATGAACCACACCCTAAACACTAATCTGCCTACCCTCTTAAATCTTTCTAAACTTAGCCCACTTTCCTTGAATTTTTCCTTGACGGTTTTTGTCATATCTATGCATCATTCAAATTATTACTTTGGGGTGCCTGGGTGGCTCAGTGGGTTAAGGCCTCTGCCTTCGGCTCAGGTCATGATCCCAGCATCCTGGGATTGAGCCCCTCGCCCAGGCTCTCTGATCAGCGGGGAGCCTGCTTCCCCCTCTCTCTCTGCCTGTCTCTCTGCCTACTTGTGATCTCTGTCAAATAAATAAATAAAAGAAGCATTTAAAAAAACTATTACTTCATGAATTTGATTAAACTGCCTCATTTTCTTTGTTTTCGTTCATCGTAGGCAATATTATCATTAATGTTTAAATTTACCAAAGTACCTTACTATAAATGCCTAACTGATAAATTCTAAAGTGTCCGTCATAGGCCACCAAAAACCATTTCATGCATCCCCTGTCCCACTGAGCGCCACTCATTCATCCACCCAGCACTCTGGCCAAAGCGGACAATTCGCCATCCCCCCCCCAGCTCCCCCCGACCACTCACTGCAGGGTTTGTCCCACCACCCAACTCTGTCTCTCAAATCACACTAATCATTCAAGACCCTCCACTGCCACCCCTTCCTGAGGTTTTCCCAGATGCACTCGGCCTGAAGGAGTGCCTGAAGGAGCCTGAAGGAGCTCACCCTGAGCTCTCACAGCACGGAGAGCACCGGGACTTCTTTCTTAGAACTCTCTGTTGGCCTCTTCGAAGTACAAGGTTTGGTAGACACGTTCCTTTCAGAATATCGGCAGGCTTGCTGAGAGCAGAGATCGGAGCTGGTTATTTTACATCGGCTCTTGCTCAGTCGACGCTTGCTGGATGAACGCATTCTCCTTGCTGACCAGTGCTCTTTTTGGCAAAACACAAATCTGCTCATATTCTCCTGCTCCCCACAAAATAAAATTTCTTTTTTTTTTAAAGGTTTTATTTAGTAATTTGACAGAGAGAAATCACAAGTAGACGGAGAGGCAGCCAGAGAGAGAGAGAGAGAGAGAGATAGGGAAGCAGGCTCCCCGCTGAGCAGAGAGCCCGATGCGGGACTCGATCCCAGGACCCCGAGATCATGACCTGAGCTGAAGGCAGCAGCCCAACCCACTGAGCCACCCAGGCGCCCCCAAAATAAAATTTCAATAGCTTAGCAGACATAAAGAAACAGGGTCCTTCATGATTTGGCTTGAGTTGTGGGGGAAAAGCAGTCTCTTCCCTCTCCCTTCGCCCTGGTGGAGTAAGACTTGCCCTCTCTCTCCAGTTTGTCAGTGTATTTTTAGCCTTCTTTTATAAAGCCAAGGTGATAGGGGATTCCCTTGGCTAGTAAACGGGGTTCCATTCCATCCCTTTGCAAGTCCTGCACAGACGGAATGGTGGTTATTTTTATGTGTCAACCAGACCAGGGACAGGGTGTCTAGACATTTGGCCAAACATCATTCTGCGTTTGTCTGTGAGGGTGCTTCTGGACACAGTTGAGTTGGTAGATAGAGTAAAGCAGATACCCCCTCCCCCACCCTGCCAAGTGGGTCTGCCCCATCCAAACAGTTGAAGATCTGAATAGAACAAAAGGTTGAGTAAGAGAGACCTCCTCCCACATGACTGATGTAAGCTGAGACATTGGTCTTTTTCTGCCTCCAGATTTCAACTGAAAAATCAGTCCAGCTTTTGGACTGGAAGAGACCATTGGCTCTGCATCTGCAGACTACAGACCTTGGGACTTTTCAACCTCCCCAATCATGTGAGCCCACCTCTTATAATATATATTCACATACATAGTTTTGGTTCTGTCTCTCTAGAGAATACTACTAGTACAGATGATCATACACCTTGCTTTAGAATGTCAAACTCCTTAGCATTTTGTTCTCGGTCTTAGGGGCCTTCGTCAAAATTTAGAAACAACAGGAAAAGTCACACAAAATTATGCCAGCTTATTGTTCTGTGTAAGTGTGTGAAGTTTTTCCTAATCCAGGTGATGAAAATGGGGATCATCTATGAGATACAATAAATATTCACACTTGGACTTGAATGAGTTATATTCTCTCCCTTCCCACCCCCCTATAAGAATGAAAACACAAGTAAGTAGGTTATTCCCATAGGGCCCTATGGAAATAATCAATTATCCTTTGCATTTGTTCCCTCTCCTGTTTCCTGGTCCCTTCTCTGGCTTCACGCTTGTCTACACAAGTAGGCGTGCGCACCTTCCTCTCACCAGCAAACACAGAAGCAAAACAAAGATGAAAGGGAGCTACTGCTGCCTGAACGCTACAGAGAAAACATTGAAAGAGGAGAGCTCAGCCACCTGTGACCAAGGGATGGGTTGTAATCCGGAAACCAAGGTCCTTGCCTTCCCTCTCTCTCTGGGTATCCAAGAAATGGCTGGTTTACAAACCTGGAGCCCACAGACTATTTTCCAGCAACAATTGCATAGCAACAAGATTCATACACTGCAAACCTAGCAGTCAAAAACTGTTCACATCCTGCTTATCCAAACCAAAGTTACAGGTGTCCGGGTGGTTTACTCAAGCAGACATCTGCCTTCAGCTCAGGTCATGATCCCAGAGTCCTGGGATTGAGTCCTGCATTGGTCTCATTTTTATCTCTTCCTTACTCTCATGCTTTCTCTCTCAAATAAAAAAATAAAATCTTAAAAAAAAAAAAAAGTTATGATAGAGGCACACCAGTCTTCTTTTTCCAGCAGTAGGGCAGACTCGATATACCAAACTACTTTCTCTATTGAAACTGAAACACTGGATAAAATACATCAGCATCTTTTTAAAAACACATTGCTTAGCTAGCACAAAGGCCAAAGTGAACCGAAAGCAAGAATCCTGGGAATGAAAGGCCACCTCCGGACCTAAGTTTCTGTTTCAACAGCTGCAGAGTCTTGCGGTTCATCGAGTGAAGTGTGAAATCCTACAAAGGTCAAGAGTCATTTAGGAACCCCTTGCTAAACCTGGTATCCCTGCCCAAGGGCTATACTCTCAAGGTAGGAATAGAGAGGAAATAAACCCGTCATAAGAAAGGGGGCAACAAGGAAATGGACATGTCATGATCTTGAAGTTGACAGGGGCGGGGGGGGGGTGGCGTGGGCGGAGGGGTTTCATGTGAAACCTCCCCTGAGAACCTATAAAGCCAGCCTTGAAATAATTCTCTGTGGTATTACCTTCAGATGACTGATCTGCAAAAATCCAAGTAAATCCTCTCCAGAGAAACAAAACCTCAACTCAGGATACAAAGCATTTCCAAATTTTCCAGGGAAAAATTAGGAAGAAAAGAAAAAGAAATCACACATTTCACAAGGAAACAAGATGTTAAGATCAACAAGGCAGAAAGTTCCACAGGCAGCAAAATTAGATCTCAGAGAGCTCAAAGGTTGAGATTAGGCAATCTAGAAAGTCAGCTTTCCCTACACCATCCTTGCCTGATTTCTCCATCTCCAAATGTAGACCTCTGTCAGCTTCCGTCTCTCTACACCTGCGTATTTCTTCCTGACACTCTGCTTTTACTGCTTCTTCAACCTGTGTTTCTCCACAGACACCTTCCCAAAGCACCAAGAACATGTCCAAAACTTTCTATTCAGGAAAGAAAAAAAGAAAAGGAAATTTGCTCCCCCCACCCATCTTGCTCTACCACTCTTACAGCTGGGCTTCCCAAAGAGTGGCGATAGTGGACGCCCCCACCACTGTCCATTCACCACTAAACTGCAGGCCAGCCTTCACCCCCACCTCCACTCTTCTTAATTAACCCTAACCCTAGATTCCTGAGTGACCAGAGCACCGAATCCAGTCAAATCTTATCTCACCTGATTCTGCTGTTCTGTGCTCTGTCGATTCCTCCCATTCCGAAACTTCTCCCCCACCTTCTCCCCCACCACCTCTATGACATTACTTTCTTCTGATTTTGCTCTTACATCTCTGGTCATTTCCAACCAGTCTCCTTTAAGTATTATGTCTCCTCTGCCCACTTCTTACAATGTAGTTGTTTTAAAGTTTCCATTCTCAACACTTTTCACATCCTCCCTGGCCATGTCATCCACTCTCATGGCTTAAAGCAGCCGTCCCATCTCTGGGGCATGCGTAACCTGGCAACGTAAGAAATCTTTCCAGAGGGCACTCCAACATGAATACTTTCAAGAGAATCTGTTTCCAAGTCCTCCACTGCCATGTGTACTCCTTCCTAGAGTCAATCTGCCTGAGAATATGCCTGAGATCAAGCTGTCTTCCTTCACAAGCTCTTTCTCACTCATCCTAAATCTGAGAAGGGTACATCTCTTCAGAGTTTCCAGAAAAATCTCTGTATTTTTACAGAAAAATCCCAGCGACTTGAAAAACTACTCTCGGAGAAAACAGTCTGATGGTTGCTAGAGGGGAAGGGGAGAGGGATGGGCAAAATGGGTGAAGGGGAGTGTAGCGTGAGGGGTGAAAGGAGATCCAGGCCTCCAGTTATGGAATGAATACGTCACGGGCATGAAAGGCACAGCATAAGGAATATAACCAACGGTACTGTGATAGCCTTGGATGGGGACAGATGGCAGCTACACTTGCGGTGAGCATAGCATACGTGTATAGACTTGTCAAATCACTCTGCTGTACAGCTGAAAGCAATGTAATATTGTGTGTCAACTATATTTCAATAAAAAAAATTGCCATAGACATTGCAACTACCTACAATGACTATAATATAGGGAATGACTATAATATGGGTAATAAATGCTCTTGTAAGTTAGAAGAGTTCCAACTCTGCTTTCAGTAAAATTGAAGAAAGACCAAATGGAGGTGTCAGCTTATTGATCATTTGATGATAGTTTTTGATGAGATATCCATATGTGAATTGGGTTCATAATTTCGAAGGGGTTCAAAGAACTGATTGGCATTGCTCTAACAACTTCTTCCACCCTCATCCGCTTACTTATCTCAACAACGCTTTCTCAGCATTAATATCAAAGCAGTGAAAAATATTAAGGGAACTTATGCAGAGCCATGTATTGTTCTAACAATAAGGAATATTCATCCATGGATACATGAAGTAGAATAAAAAAGTCTCAGGCCCACCAAACTCGTTAAGAGATGCAGTTCCAGTAATATTTTACTTTTATGTTTAATAATTGTGTATTTAAGCTATATTGTTATTTTAACCAGTAATCAATTTTGTACCAAGAATAATTTTAATGATAGTTCAAGCTAGAATAAATTAATGAACACTTAGAGCATTAGGGTCTTAGGAGGCAAAACTTCTTCTAATAAACATATTTTTAAAATAAAATAAACATATAATAAGGGGAGAGCAAGAGGGTGGAGGGGTAGGAAACCTAAATTTCGTCTGGTCCCAGGAGTTCAGCTAGATGGTTATCAGACCATTCTGAACACCTGCAAACTCAACAGGAGATCAAAGAGAAGAGGAGCAATTCAAGGAACAGAAAATCAACCACTTTTTGGAAGGTAGGACGTGTGGAGACGTGAATGTGAGGTACAGGGAAAGAGACTGCGGGGGGAGGGGGCCAGGTCCCAGCAGGTGGTAGAGCAGCAGATCACAAAATCAGAACTTTTAGAAGAGGCTCCACTGAGGGATGTTGTTCCCAGGTATCAGAGCAGGGAAGCCGGCTGCAGAAACAGAGCCGAGGAAGGGGCTCTCTCCACTCGGGGTTACCTTAAACCATGATCCGAGGCACGGTCAGACCACCGTTCTTCAGACAGGGACCCCACAAGCAGCAGAGTCAGGAAGACACCTTCCTTCCCAGGGAGAAGTAGCATGGGAGCGGCAGGAGTCAGGGGGCATCGAAGACTCCAAACAGGCCATATGCCAGAGACAGAAATGCTCAGTCACAGACCAGGTGAGCTCCGAGCATGGCCAGAGACCAGGGAGATAGGAGGGATTGACTGCTTTTCTCTGAGGGTGCACTGAGGCACAGGGCCCCAAGCTCTCCGCTCCTCCAGCCCGGAGATTGGGAGGCCGCCATTTTCATTCCCATCCTTCAGAGCTCTACGGAAAGCATCGGGGACAAAAGCCCCTGAGAGCAAACCTGAGCAGATTATTTAGCCCTGCCTCTGGTAAGGGCGGTGCAATTCCTCCTCCGGCAAAGACACTTGAGAATCACTGCAACAGGCCCCTCCTGAAGAAGATCAGCAAAAACATCCAGTAAAGACCAAGTTCACCAATCAATGAGAACTGCAAAACTTCAGAGCTAAGGGAAAGCAACATGTAGAATTCATGGCTTCTTCTTCATGATTCTTTAGTCGCTCAAAGTTAGATTGTTTAAATTTTATTTTTTTCTTATTCTATTTTTTAAAAATTTTCCCCTTTCCCATTTGAACCTATTTTAACTATTTTATCTTATCACTACCTTTTAAAAAATCTATTTAAATTTTCATTGTTATAGTCATATTCTATCCCTCCATTGTATTTAACTGTATTTTTTGTATACATAGAAGTTTTCCTTTCTTTAAAATTTTGGGATACAGATCAAAATATACCCTAAATCTAGCATATGGCTTTGTTCTTATCTCTAGCCTGATCACATTATCTCCCTTTTTTTCTTTTTTCAATCACCTTCTTATCAATTCCTTTTTTAAAATCTTTTTAAAATTTCACTTTACAGTCATATTCCATCCCTCCATCATATTTACCCTTAGTTGTGTGTGTATGTGTGTGTGTGTGTGTATGTTTTTCTTTCTTTAAAAATTTGGGAGACAGTTTTTTCTAACAGACCAAAATGCACTCAAATCAAGTGTATGGCTCTGTTCTATTCACCAGTCTAATCATCTCTAGTAAAAGAAAGCTGCGGTGGCAATCCTTATATCAGATAAATAAGATTTTAAGCCAAAGGCTATAATGAGAGATGAGGAAGGACATAATATCATACTTAAATGGTTTGTCCAACAAGAAGATCTGACAATTTTAAATATTTATTCCCCTAATGTGGAGCAGCCAATTATATAAACCAACTAATAACAAAATCAAAGAAACACATTGACAATAATACAAGAATAGTATGGGACTTTAACACCCTCCTCACTGAAATGGACAGATCATCTAAGCAAAAGATCAACAAGGAAATAAAGGCTTTAAATGAAACACTGGACTAGAAGGACGTCACAGATATATTCAGAACCCAAAGCAACAGAATACACATTCTTCTCTAGGGCACATGGAACATTCTCCAGAATAGGTCACATCATGGGTCACAAATCAGGTCTCAACCGGTACCAAAAGATTGGGATCATTCCCTTAATATTTTCAGACCAAAGTGCTTTGAAACTAGAACTCAAATCAACCACAAGAGAAAAATTGGAAAGAACTCAAATATATGGAGACCAAAGAGAATCCTACTAAAGAATGAATGGGTCAATAAGGAAATTAAAGAAGAATTTAAAAAATTCATGGGAACAAATGAAAATGAAAAAACAACTGCTCAAAATCTTTGGGACACAGCAAAGGTGGTACTGAGAGGAAAGTATATAGCTATACAAGCCTTTCTCAAGAAACAAGAAAGGTCTCAAATAAAATACACAACCTAACCCTACACCTACAGGACCTGGAGAAAGAACAACAAAAAAAGCCTAAACCCAGAAGGAGAAGAGAAATAATAAAGATCAGAGTAAAATCCAATGAAATAGAAACCAAAAGAACAGTAGAACAAATCAATGAAATCAGGAGCTGGTTCTTTGAAATGATTAATAGGATTGATAAACCCCTGACCAGACTTATCAAAAAGAAAAGATAAAGGACCCAAATTAATTAAATCATGAATAAAAGAGGAGAGATCAGAACCAACACCAAAGAAATATAAACAATTACATGAGCATACTATGAGAAACTACACACTAGCAAATTTGACAGTCTGGAAGAAATGGATGCATTCCTAGAGACATATAAACTACCAAAACTGAACCAGGAAAATAGAAAACCTGAACAGACCTATAACCAGTAAGGAGACTGAAGCAGTCATATAAAGTATCCCAACAAACAAGAGCCCAGGGCCAGACGGCTTTCCAGGGGAATTCTACCAAATGTTTAAAGAAGAATTAATTCCTATTCTCCTGAAACTGTTCCAAAAAATGGAAATGGAAGGAAAACTTCCAAACTCGTTTTATGAGGCCAGCATCACCTTGATCCCAAAACCAAAGACTCCATCAAAAAGGAGAATTACAAACCAATATCCTTAATGAACATGGATGCAAAACTTCTCACCAAAATACTAGCCAATAGGATCCAACAGTACATTAAGAGGATTATTCACCACAACCAAGTTGTATTTATTCCTGGGCTGCAAGGTTGGTTCAACATCTGCAAATCAATCAATGTGATATAATACATTAGTAAAAGAGAGAACAAGAACCATATGATACTCTCAATAGACACTGAAAAAGCATTTGACAAAGGACAGCATCCTTTCTTGATCAAAACTCTTCACAATTTAGGGACAGAGGATACATACCTCAATATCATCAAAGCTATCTATGAAAAACCCACAGCAAATATCATCCTCAATGGGAGAAAACTGAGAGCTTTTCCCTAAGGTCAGGAACATAGCAGGGCTGTCCACTATTACCACTGCTACTCAACATAGTCCTAGAAGTCCTGGCCTCAGCAATCAAACAACAACAAGAAATAAAAGGCATCCAAATTGGCAAAGAAAAAGTCCAACTCTCGTTCTTTGCAGATGATATGATTCTTTACGTAGAAAACCCAAAAGACTCCACTCCAAAAAAGCTAGAACTCATAGAGGAATTCAGTAAAGTGTCAGGATATAAAATCAATGCACAGAAACCAGTTGCATTTCTGTACACCAACACAAGACAGAGGAAAGAGAAATTAAGGAGTCAATCCCATTTACAGTTGCACCCAAAACCGTAAGATAGGCAGGAATAAATCTAACCAAAGAGGCAAAAAATCTGTACTCAGAAAACTGTATAGTAGTCATGAAAGAAATTGAGGAAGACACAAAGAAATGGAAAAACATTCCATGCTCATGGACTGGGAGAACAAATACTGTGAAAATGTCTGTACTACCTAAAGCAAACTACACATTTAATGCAATCCCTATCAATATACCATCAATTTTTTCAAAGAAATGGAACAAACAATCCTAAAGTTTATATGGCTCCAGAAAAGACCCTGAATAGCCAGAGGAATGTTGAAAAAGAAAGCCAAAGTTGGCAGCATTTCAATTCCAGACTTCAAGCTCTATTACAAAGCTGTCATCATCAAGACAGTATGGTACTGGCACAAAACAGACACCTAGATCAATATAACAGAACAGAGAGCCCAGAAATAGACCCTCATCTCTATGTTCAACTAATTTTCAACAAAGCAGGAAAAACTGTCCAGTGGAAAAAAGACAGCCTCTTCAACAAATGGTGTTGGGAAAATTGGACAGCCACGTGCAGAAGAATGAACCTGGACCACTTCCTTACACCACACACAAAAATAGACTCAAAATGGATGAAACACCTCAATGTGAGGCAGGAATCCATCAGAATCCTTGAGGAGAACTCAGGCAGCAGCCTCTTTGACCTCAGGCACAGCAACTTCTTCCTAGAAACATGGCCAAGGGCAGGGCAAGCAAGGGCAAAAGGGAAGTATTGGGACTTCATCAAGATCAAAAGCTTTTGCACAGCAAAGGAAACAGTACACAAAACCAAAAGACACCTGACAGAATGGGAGAAGGTATTTGCAAATGACATATCAGATAAAGAGCTAGTATCCAAAATCTATAAAGAACTTATCAAACTCAACATCCGGGGAACAAATAATCCAATCAAGGAATGGGCAGAAGACATGAATAGACATTTCTGCAAAGACGACATCCAGATGGCCAACAGAGACATTAAAATTGCTCAATATCAGGGAGATACAAATCAAAACCACAGTGAGGAACCACCTCACACCAGTCAGAATGGCTAAAGTTAACCAGTCAAGAAACGACAGATGTTGGCAAGGATGCAGAGAAGGGGAACCCTACCACAGTGTTGGTGGGACTGCAAGCTGGTCAAGCCACCCTGGAAAATAGTATGGGGGTTCCTCAAAAAGTTGGAAGTAGAGCTACCCTATGCCCCAGCAATGACACTACTGGGTATTTACCCTAAAGATACAAATGTAGTGATCCAAAGTGGCATGTGTACCCAAATGTTTATAGCAGCAAAGTACACAGTAGCCAAACTATGGAAAGAAACTGGATGTCCATCAACAGATGATATGGATAAAGAATATGTGGTATATATGTACAATGGAATGCTATGCAGTCAAAAAAAAAAAAAAAAACACAAACCTTGCCATTTGCGAAGATGTGGATGGAACTAGGGCATATTATGCTAAGTGAAATAAGTCAATCAGAGAAAGACAGTTATTATATAATCTCCCTGATATGAGGAATTTAAGAGGCAGGGCAGGAGGTTGTGGGGTTAATGGAGGGAAAAATCAAACAAGATGGGACCAGAGAGGGAGACAAACCATGAGAGACTCTTAATCTCAGAAAACAAACTGAGGGTTTCTGGAGGGACTGTGGGTGTGAGAGTTGGGGTGGTTGGGTGATGGACATTGGGGAGGATATGTGCTATGGTGAGCGCTGTAAATTGTGAAAGAATGATGATTCACAGACCTGTAACACTGGAACAAGTAATACATTATATGTTAATAAAAAATAAAAATAAACATAATAATATTTGTTCAGGCAAGTATAAAGATTCAAGAGAAATGTTTCAAGCATAAAAATTACTTTAGGATTACATTTCATGGAAAAGATGGAATGGAAATACAAGTTCAAGGAGAAAAAAAAAAGATGTCAAATTTTCACTCAGGTAAAGAGGCGTTTATTCAGACTTTTTCATGTGGCTAATGAATATGTACAAATAACAAATTATGTTGTACACTTGAAACTCATATAATGTGCATCCGTTGCACCTCAATAAAAAATTATTTGAGTTAAGTTTCTCATCAATGAGAAATATTTAAAAATTGAGAGCTCGCCATCTACAAGCAGTGATCAAAAATTTCCTGTTGTCATTTCAAGCACTAAACCTGATACATAAAAACAAATGGATGATGGTAGGTAGCAGATCACACTGACACTAAATTTTTCCTGGGTGCTTTAAAATGAGGAACATGACCATTTTTTTAATGTCAATATTTAAAATACATTAGAATCAACATCTTTTGCAAACTTAAAATTAAAGAATTTTGGGGCGCCTGGGTGGCTCAGTGGGTTAGGCCGCTGCCTTCGGCTCAGGTCATGATCTTAGGGTCCTGGGATCAAGTCCCGCATCAGGCTGTCTGCTCAGCAGGGAGCCTGCTTCGTCCTCTCTCTCTCTCTGCCTGCCTCTCTGCCTACTTGTGATCTCTCTCTGTCAAAAAAATAAATAAAATCTTTAAAGAATTTTGTATGTCAGTTGAAAAATACATGAGGGTAAATACTGTACAATTTCACTTTTATGATGTTACAGAACAGGGAGAATTAATTATGAAAAAAATCAGAACAGTGTTTGGTGCTATAGATGGTGGTATAGACTGACTGTAAAAAGGTTCAAGCGAACTTTCTAGGGTGATAGCAATGTTCTATACCTTAACAGAGT
This sequence comes from Mustela putorius furo, assembly GCF_011764305.1. Lineage (NCBI taxonomy): Eukaryota > Metazoa > Chordata > Mammalia > Carnivora > Mustelidae > Mustela > Mustela putorius. Next base: position 6,542,864 of record NW_025421424.1, read on the forward strand.
TTGAGGTTAGAAAGGCAAAAGTGTTTGTCAAAAATCATCAAATGGTGTACTTAAGATGTCTAAATTTCACTAAGGTAAATTTTACCTCAAGACAAAAAGAAAAACTATAAACAAATATATGAACTCTAGTTCATGTTATGCATGCTGAGAAATTTAGGGGTGAAATGTATTGGTGTCAAGAATTTATTTGGAAATGTATAAATAATAAGATTGACAAATGGACAGATAGAACTAAAACAAAATGTTTATAGTGGAATCTAGGTGGTGTGTATATGTAGTTCACTGCTCAATTTCAACTTTTCTGTTTGTTTGAAGATATTCACAACAGGGGCACCTGGGTGGCTCAGTGGGTTAAAGCCTCTGCCTTCAGCTCAGGTCATGATCCCAGGGTTCTGGGATCCAGCTCCGCATTGAGCTCTCTGCTCAGCAGGGAGCCTGCTTCCTCCTCTCTCTCTGCCTGCCTCTCTGCCTACTTGTGATCTCTGTCAAATAAATAAATAGAATCTAAAAAAAAAAAAAAAGAAAAATATTCACACAAAATATTGGGGAACGTGTACAAATAAATTTTTTTTCATAATTCTTTAAGGCATATATGGGTAAAAATTTGAAGACCATTGGTTTCTGTCATCACCATTTGTTAATGAATCTTTTTTTTTTAAGATTTTTTTTTTTTATTTGACAGGCAGAGATTACAAGCAGGCTGAGAGGCAGGCAGAGAGAGAGGAGGGAGCAGGCTCCCAGCTGAGCAGAGTGCCGGATGCGGGACTCGATCCCAGGACCCTGGGATCATGACCTGAGCCGAAGGCAGAGGCTTTAACCCACTGAGCCACCCAGGCACCCCTGTTAATGAATCTTTAACCTAAACTTACAGCCCAAACCTCTCTCCAGAATCTCAGTCATCTGTCTCCTGGAATGCTCCATCTGGATTTCCCATCAGTTCTAAAACTCAACAAATCCAAACATGAATTTATTGTCTTCCTGTGTCAGTTAGAAATACCATCAGCTACAAGTAACAGAATAGAACAAACAAAACAAGGGTGATTTGTCTTACGTAACAAGAGATCTGGAAGTAGGTGGCTGCTGGTGTTGGTTCATCTTCTGGCTAAGAGGTCTACCATTCCCTTGGCCTTCCCTCATAGTCACAAAGTGTTCTGCGTCTCCAGACATCATGTCTGAGTTCAAGATAGGAAAAGGGGGAAGGAAGCAATGCCAGTGACAACTGAACTTTTATCAACACAGCTTCAGATTTTCCAGAAGCCTCCCAGCGGACTTCCCCATAAATCCCATTAATCAGACTGTTGCCCTAGCTGCAAAGGAAACCAGGAGGCAAGTACTTAACTTCCTTATCCTCTAAATTGGATGTAGGATTGGGTGATGGGTGAACATGCCAACAGTATCTGTAACATTCTTCCCAACCCGCTCCACCTCCTATACCCCTCATCTGTGTTTACAATCCCAGGACCTGACTAGTCACCCAAGTAAGGAGCCCCAGGAGTTATCCTTAGCTCTCTTTCCCCTCTACTCCTCATATCCACTGTTTGGATCTTTTCTCAGTCTTTGAATCTCTCTCACATCTGAGCCTCCTTCCCATACCCGCTGCCACTGTCTTGGTTCATGTTCTCATTTCCTCTCTGAACTGCTCTAACAGTCTCTTAGTCTCAAGTCTTAACTTCAAACCATCCTCCATGTGGCCCCAGCTTGACCATTCTAAAAACAGACCTCTAACCATCTTATCCCCTGCCTAGATCTTGTCTGTGGCTTTGCCTAACACCTAGTTTAAAGGCTAACTTCCTTAGGATGTTATGTAACGGAGTCCTGCAGTTTTCTTAATAACATACTCCTGAAACTGCCTTGTCAGAGTGCCCCAGGCCTGTCAAGGATCAGCTCCCTTAAGATACAACTTCCTAGAGGGAGGAGCTGGGGAAGTCGATACTCAAAATCCAAACCTGTTGTGCTAGGCAGACAGCCATCTGTCTTTAATACATTTGTGCTAAAACTGTAGTATGAAAGAACAATAGATTTACATATTATAATAAGGGATCTGTTCCCAGAGACTAGAGAATATATCATCTCTAAATGTTATTTTGTCTTGGAGACATAAATTTAACAATGTATTTAAAGGTTAATATCATTGTTGTTCATTCAGTTCAGAGACTTACTGAATCCCCTCTATGTATTAGACACTATACTTTAGTTCTTTTCCTTTATAATAGAACGGAGATGACAGATCTAGAACAGTGTTCAATTGAAGCTATCTGCCACTTTCTGCATACCTAATGACTTCCATCTTTTTCTCTATTGCACTATTTAAGACTTATTCGTATCACCAGCATCAGCACTTTCATGTTTCTGTCTTCTACTCATTTTCATAAATAAAATTCATTAGATATTCAAACATATGTCTAAAAGCAGAGATGGAGGCAAAGATGGCAGCATGGTAAAAACTGGTTGATTTTTTTTTTTTTAAGATTTTGTTTATTTATTTGGCAGAGAGAGAGAACACAAGCAGAGGGAGCAGCAGGCAGAGGCAGAGGGAGAAGCAGGCTCCCCACTAAGCAGGGGGCCCAAGGTGGGGCCTGATCCCCCGAGTGGAAGACAAACACTTAACCAACTGAGCCATCCAATCCAGGCACCCCAAAACTCACTGATTGATAGAATGCCATGTGATAATAGTTAAGCTTTCTAGAGCACTTATTCTGTGCCAGGCACCCTTCAAGGCACTCTACAAATAGGAACTCCTTGATCTTCACAACTCTATGAAGTAGGTACCATGATCTCCACGTGGCAGATGAGGAAACTGTGGCGCAAAGGTAGTTTTGCACCTTTGTGGATGAAAGCTATGCCCAACACCTCCCAGACTCACCTCCTGTCTGCTTCACTTGAGTTAACTACATTTCTCCTAGTTCCAGGTGGTGGTCTGTGGTCTCTCCAGCGCTATACTTCTGAACATGCTGTCCCTTCTGTCCCGACTGCTTGTCCTCTGTGCCCATTCCTGGAGACCAAGTGAGGCCCACGCTTCTCAGTGAAGTCTCTTCTGTCTGGTGAGGTGCGGTCAGGCTGTGGGGGCCAGCACCTTGCCCAGCGTCCTCATCCTGCTCTATTTACGTGCTTACAGCTCTCTCTCCCACCAGAAATGATGCTGCCAGGCCTGGCTGTCTCCTCGTGCTGGAGTCCCTGGGGCTTGCTACTATGCCCGGCCTGGAATCAGCACTTAAAGGCTTGCTGAAGTGATGCATAGCATCCCTGGATTTTACACTCTGTTGTCGCCCCCACGCCGTCTGGCACCACATATTGCAGACACTTAGTCAATGGGGAGCGGGAGCCTGGTTTCCCAGCCAGCAGCCTAACTTAATGAAACAGAGCAAAACAAAACCCGCCCCCTTTCCTCCCATCTCCACATCACAATAATCCCCGAGGATCTGAACTCCTTTCCAAGCCCTCCCATCAGTCGAATGGGAGGAAGTCGAGGGGAGTCCCTGACTCCCCTCCGCTGGCTAGCCGGAGCAGGGTGGGGAGGAGCCGTCAGGGCGCACAGTAGCCTCATCCCGCGCCTTCTGCCAGTTCTTGCCTATTAAGGTAAGATTTCTCGGCGGAGAGCGGGAGGGACCGGCGGAGGGTCCCCCAGAAGGGACCTCGCGGCCTGTGAGCTCGCCCGGAGCCAGGGGAGCACAGACCCCGGCCGGGTGCCCCGCGACGGGTACTGCCAGCTTGAGGGCAGCCCCGGATCCTACTGTGCTCTTCTACCCGAGGCCACCTTCCTAGGTTTCCTTAGCCATTGGGGCCATGTCCTCATTCTCCACCGCCACCGCAGGCCTCAAATGAGTCTCTGCACAGGGCGCTGATTAAATGGGTCTCGGGTCCCCAGCGGACGCTCCTTCCCGGCAGATGCCCGCAGAAGCACCGAGGCCGCTGCGCCCGCGGGGCCCGGCACCGGCAGAACGCACCCGGCGTTACCCGGGCAGAGCCGGGGACGCGTCCTTCCGGCCGCCAGATCTCCGCCCTCTCTGCGCCCCCACCCCACGCCAGACTCTCGGGGTCCTCCCGGGCCGCCTCCCGCCCAGCGCCCGACTCGGGCCCCGCCCCTCCGCCCCGCCCCCCGAAGGCCCCGCCCACGGCCCCTCGCGCTCCGCCCCCTCCCCGCCGGCTCCCGCCGCTCCCGGCGCTCCGAGCGCGGGCCTGGGGACACAGGATCCCGCCGCCGGGGCCGCAGCATGGGGCGCTTCCGCGGGGGTCTGCGGTGCATCAAGTACCTACTGCTGGGCTTCAACCTGCTCTTCTGGGTGAGACCCGGAGCTGGGCAGGCCGGGCAGGGGAGGAGCCGGGCGGGGGCGCGGGGCCGGGGTCCCCGGGGAGCTGGCCGCTGCCGCGTCCGAGCCGGGCTCCACGAGGCTGGGTGTTCAAAAAGGCTGAGGTGAGGAAGAGGCAGACAAAGAGGGAGGGGAGGGATAGCGGGAGGGATGGAGGGAGAGAAAGCAGAGGGAGGGAGAGATTGAGCAACAAGAAACGGTGAGAAGCGGGTTGGGGGGGGTGGGGGACACCTTGTGGCTTTTCCCTTTGAGGAAGCTCTACCCCAGCTGGTGACTCCAGGTGCGGGGACACCAGCCCCTCCTCACCTCACCTCCTGAGGAGTCGGCTCCCCACCTGGCCCCCGGGGCACTCACCCCTTGTCTCTCTGCCCTTCCGCTGCAACCGGGGCCTGGCCAGGGCGCTGGGAGAGAATCCCCTGTGCCGGTGCGGGGGCTGCCAGGGGTGGTGCCCCAAAGCGCGTGTGTGGAGACACCACCTGGCGGTGATGGTTTTGTTTGAGGAAATTGGGGGTAGGAGTGAAAATGGTGGGAGGGGGGCAGCCGTCGTGCTTATTCTGGGTGTTAGAGGAGGGTACCTGGCTGCGAGGAGGTGGTAATACTCTTCCCTGAAGCGAACGGACAGAAGAGAGGGGCTTCCAAAGGGCAACAGCATCTCCCAACAGCCCCTAGCCCACAGCCTCTGCTAAATACCACAGATGATCTCATTCAACTTCGCCCTGAACCAACATTCCCCGATTAGTGGTTCACAGAGAGATGGGGCCATGCCCCTTGTCTCCCATATTATTGGGACAAGGTTAGGGCCAGACTATCCCTATACTCCCTGGTTACCCTGTCTCAGGCTCTGGAGGACTGCAAAAATTATCTTGTCTTATTATTATTCCTCTTGGGCTTTCTGAAGAAACTGTCCGTCAGTCAGTCCCTGAGGGAAAATATAAATATTGTTTTGGGTTCTTAATGCTAGTGGGGAACTGCAGCGGCCTTGGTGCTCAGAAGCAACTAGGAGAGGGGAGGGTGGTGATTGTCCTATCTGCTCCAGGGAGTTTGTCTTCCCATGACTGAAACTAATTAATTATTGAATGATGGGCTTTGCTTGTGTCTGCCAACCCATTAGCCCAGATGCCTGGGTGACTCCAGCAACTCTAACCTCTCATAAGACAACTTGCCATGCTCTGCATCCTTCAGCAGGGGAAGGTATGAAGGAGGCACCCCAAAGACGGCCCCTGAATTTTAAAAAAACACATGGTTTTTGTACACCGGGCATTTACACTCAGCATACTACAGGGAGGGACATTTCTAAAGGTCCTTTATGTTGGCTTAATTTAAAAAGCTGTTAATTATAGATGTCATGCTTCAGTGACACCCTTCGCTCTCACTGCTTACAAATTCAAAACAAGTTTTCTCTCAGCCTCAGAAGGACTTCTCAGGCGGGGCTCAGTGCTTATTGAGTGCCTGATGCTGTGCCAGCCTTTCCAGGGATCATAGGAAGCATTTATTGAATGTTTTCAGTGTGTCAGGGACAGTGCTAAGCACACAGCATTCATTATTATACTCAATCCTGACGGCGATGCTCATGTATATAATATTCTTATCACCATTTTTACTCATGAGGAAACAGAGGTGCACACATAGATTGACTTGCCCAAGGTCACATAGCCAGTGTGTGGCAAAAGTGGGACTCTGACTCAGCCTCTGTGGTTCTAAGCACTGTGGCACATTATACTCTTAAGCGGTGGTTCTCAGAGGGTGGTTCCTGGACTAGCAGCATCAGCATCTCCTGGGAACTTGTCGGAAATGTACATTCACTGCTCCATCTAGGCCAGCAGAAGCAGGAACTCAGGGAGGGACCCAGTAGTCTATGTTTGCAAGCCTTCTAGATAATTCTGATGCTTTCTTAAGCTTGAGAACCAATGTTAAACGATTATTAAATAAATAGTATAAAGATAATTTATAACATGTAAATATAAATCAGTATATATAATTTATAAATATAAAATGCTATTCTCTAAGCTGCCAATGTTGCTAAGGAAACAAGTCCAATGTATATAGAACAAAAAGTTAAGTATATAATCAAGCGACAAATGTCACACTTCTGGCCATACATAGTAAAGAAGGTAAGCAGGAACAAAGCAATGTTTGAGCATTTGCCATGTGTTAGCCACTGGGGTTAGACATGACCTTTTATATATAGGATCTAATTAAGAAGAAAGGTGGGTGCCTGGGTGGCTCAGTAAGTTAAGTGCCTGACTCTCTTGATTTTTGGACTCAGGTCATGATCTGAGAGTGGTGAGATGGAGCCCCACATTTGGGCTCAGCGCTCAGGGAGGCATCTGCCTGAGATTCTCTCTCCCTCTCTCTCTGGCACTCCCCCTTGCTCGCTCTCTTTCTCTCTCTGAAATAAATCTTAAAAAAAAAAAAAAAAAAGTTCAGAGAAAGGATTGCAGCAACAGTGAGGAGTCAGGGCAGTTGTCCTGAAAAATAGGTGTTTAAGCTGGACCTGGACCTCAGAGGACTGGTAGAATGAAGTGGGCAAGGCAAGGGGGGTGACATGCCACCTACCAGCAGAGGAACAGCACAAGGCTGAGTGTGACTACCATCTGACAAAAGGGTCAGGCTTGAGGGCAGAGATCCCAAGCAGGGTGTGTTTGAGTAAGTTATTCTTCTAGGTATGTTTGCTTATCTATACAATTAGGGTAATAGGGTTTTCAGGAGGATTAAAACAAAATGGTGTGAAGTGCCTGACCTCATCTTCTTATGAACCTAGTACATAGTGCTCAAAAAACATTATTTATTTGTGCCTGTTATTATGTTATTAGTGCCTGCACGTAGGAGCATCTTAAAACTTAACTCTCTTTCCTGAGTCCCTTAATTTGGGCTAATAGTATCTATGTTCGCCAAATGACTTGGAGCTTGTCTTTGTTGTAGGGTGACTACACATTATCCTCTCAATTTGTACTTGTGAATTTTCTCCACTTGAACTTGGAATGCTTTGAGAGCAGGCTTCTTTTTGTTTTTTTTTTTCTTTTTTTCTTTCTTCCTCTTATGTTCACAGTTATATCTCCAGGGCCTAGAACAGAGCCCAGCACAAAGGAGGCATTCAGTAAGTATCTGTAGAATGAATGAATGAATCTGCAGCTTAGAGCACTTGGTACCAACGGCCTTCCCAACTTGCACTGATAATCAATGATCTGAAAGATTGATCTACCTCTCCCTGTACATTACCTGTTGATCTGTCCTTTGTTTGCACAGACTGAACCCAGGAGGGGTTATGGAGGCTTTCCCGAGTCTTAGACATGCACCATCATAGGGTAAGGGCCAACTGAAACCGATACATCATCATTTAGGGGAAAGTGATTATTGGGGATAAATTATCTAGATATCTGCCTTCACTGTAACTGAGGGAACCTGATTCCAGGAAAAGCCCCACCCTAGTTTCTGAAGTTGTTTTTCCTGATTGGAGGGGTTTGTGGGAAGTTTGTGGAAGGGCAGAGGGTGGGGGCTGGTTTTCCTCAAAGACTCAGCTTTAGCTGTGACTTCACGTGTCTTATTCACGCACCCCTTGGCATGCTTGGGTGCCTGCCCTTCTGAGCTATAAGGTCCCCCTCTTTGACCGCACTCTCTTTTCCTATCAGGAATTCACTAGAAGGCAGGCAAGGAGGTGGGGGGCGGGTGTGTTCTGTGATCTGCAGTTTGTCCCCTTGGGTGACCACAGTCTTTCCTATCAGGAATTCACCAGAAGGCAGGCAAGGAGGTGGGGGGCGGGTGTGTTCTGTGATCTGCAATTTGACAAATCGATTTGCAGGCTCCTCTGGCAGCTTGGTTTAAGTAAGTTTCCCTAGACTATGCTCCTGATTTTATAAACATTCAGCTAGATCCTGCCAGAGCCGGCACAGCTCTGCCAGCCCAGGGCCGCCAACTGTATTCACCACTACATTTTTAAAAACAAAAGTAGAGCCTGGTCATGAACCCCACTAAATTCATTTCTGTTATCATGATTGATGTCTAACATGGAACCCCTCCCACCATCTGTCATGTCTAAATTCGGACACTATAATCAGAAGCACGGCATAGGCCCATGCCTCTCACTGGAATCACCTTTATTTTTTTTTTTCCTCCGTTGCATAGCAATATAAATAAAACACTACAGTCCACCAAGCCGCATATGTTGGTTTCAACAAAAACGGGCACTGTTTATTCCTTGCTTTATTGTTGTACGCTCAGCGTTTTCCTATCATTGTGCAGTACTGAGCAGCTCGTGTTAGCGACCGACAGGAAGCAGGACTGTTCACATGCCATATATGGCTTGTCTGAACTTGCTTTCCTTTCCTTCTCACCAGCATTCAGGCAGCTCTGGGGGTTTGGTCAATGACGCCTAACGGGTGCTATTAGGAATGATCGTGTCCCACCAGCCCGGGAGTGAAAGATGTTTGATGCTACTGGGTCCCAGGTTGCCTCCTCCTCTTCCTCAAACTTGTTTCAAACAGTAATTTCAGAGCTAACACCCCTGTCAGGAATACTGGTTTAAACAAAAACGTTCCTGAAGAAAGTATTCTTTGGGGTCTACCCAAAAGCTAGACCACCCCAGAAGGCAGATAGGAATTTCCTTGGTCTTCTTGTAGGATAGTCTTCATTTCTGATTTCTCTCAAGGTGGGAAGACAGCAGGAGAGGCCATCCTCCTCTGACGTGGACGAGAAAGGCCTGGTGTGACTGGAAGGGGCAAAGTGTCTGTGATAGGGACCAGTGTGCAAAGGCTTGAGGGAGAGTGTCAGCAGTCCACAGACCTCGAACAGGTCCAGGCAGGATGGCCATTCAAAGCCAGGGACTCAAAGACAGGAAGGTGGATGCTCGCCTCACACTGCCTGGGTTGACTCTTGCTTGTATTATTTACTAACTAGGGGACCTTGGGCACACTGTTTAGCCTATTTGAGCCTCAGTTTTCTCATCTGGAAAATGGACATAATTAAGTACCAACATCAACCTGTGATTTTTTAGTGCAGATAAAATCGGTTAATACCTGTCAAGTAGTAAGTAGTATGGTCTGCGTGCATAGTTAATACTCAGTAATGTAAGATAGTAGTAGTGGTTATATTTAAGCAGTGGAAACACAAGTAGAAACCAGAATCCAAGAGGTTCATAAAAGTAAAAAGAAACAGCAAATAAGCATCCAAGGTCCAACCAACCAAGAAAAAGAGCAAGAGCTCCATAGATTCTCAAAAGCATGGAATGCAAAGGAGAGATTTCCTTCTCTGCAGGCATTTAGGAAACCTATACTGATGACCTAGTGTGTGCCCAGCACCCTGCCAAGTGTCTGGGCATTCAAAAATGATGAAGACTCAGTCCTTGATTTTGAGACACTCGGGCGTCTATTTACTCCTCCACTTTGCCTTTGAGTAGTTTATTTCCTCTCTAGTGTCTTTGTTTCCTGAGGCAGTGGCTGTCTCTTGCCAAAGAGGAGGGATCCTCCTCCTCTCAGCCCTCAGCACCTAGCAGAGGTTCCAGCTCACAGGATTGTGGGCATCGATGCCCACACAGGCACTGCTCTTTGTTCCCTGCCCTGACCCTCTGCTACCAAAGGAAAACCTTGGGGATTGGTACCGTCTGATTTTAGTATGTACGCAAATCATCTGAGGATCTTGTCCAAATATATATTCTGTTCTACTGGTCTTTTTTTTTTTTTTAAAGACTTATTTGTTTATTTATTTCAGAGAGAGAGAGAGAAAGAGACATGCACATGTGTTCATGAGCATGCAAGCGGGGAGGGGCAGACGGAAAGGCAGACAGAGAATCCAAGCACACTCTCTGCTAAGTACAGGCACTGAGCTCAATCCCAGGACCCTGGCATCATGACCTAAGCTGAAATTAAGACCCTGAGGTCATGACCTGAGCTGAAATCAAGAGCCCAACACTTAACTGACTGAGCCACCCAGACACCCCAGTAGGTCGGGATTTCTAACAAGCCTCCAGGTGATGCTAATGCTGCTGGTCTAAGGAATACACTCTGAAAACCAGTGGTAAAGACCTACTGGTGGCTCACATTTCTGAATGGGGCAGAGAGGACCCTACGTCTTGGCTTCCTTATGGCACTTCTCTCTCTTTCTTTCTCTTTTTTAAATAAACACATAATCTATTATTTGCTTCAGGGATACAAGTCTGTGAAATATCAGTCCTACACAAGTCACAGCATTCACCATAGCACATACCCTCCCCTATGTCCATCACCCAGCCACTCTATCCCTCCCCCATGCCCCAGCAGCCCTCAGTTTTTTTCCTGAGATTAAGAGTCTCTTATGGTTTGTCTCCTTCCCTGGTCCCATCTTGCTTCATTTTTTCCCTCCATTCTCCCCACGATCCCCCACCCTGCCTCTTAAATTCCTCATATCAGAGAGATCATATGATAATTGTCTTTCTCTGATTTATATATTTCGCTTAACATAATACACTCTAGTTCCTTCCGCGTCATTGCAAATGGCAAGATTTTGGGTGGGGGGGTTGATGTGTGCATATTATTCATATATATATATATATATATATATATATATATATATCACCTTTTCTTTATCCATATCATCTTTTGATGGACATCCAGGTTCTTTCCATAGTTTGGCTATTGTGGACATTGTTATAAATATTCGGGTGTGGGTATCCCTTTGGATCACTATATTTGTATCTTAAGGGTAAATACCCAGTAGTGAGACTGCTGGGTCATAGGGTAGCTTTATTTTCAACTTTTTGAGGAACCTCCATGCTGTTTTCCAGAGTGGCTGCATGAGCTTGCATTCCCTCCAACAGAGTAGGAGGGTTCCCATTTCTCAGCATCCTTGCCAACATCTGTCATTTCCTGACTGGTTAACTTTAGCCATTATGATTGATGTGTGGTGGTACCTCACTGTGATTTTGATTTGTATCTCCCTGATGTCGAGTGATGTTGAACACTTTTTCATGTGTCTGGTGGCCATTTGGAGGTCTTCTTTGCAGGAAGTCTGTTCATGTCTTCTGCCCATTCCTTGATTGGATTATTTGTTCTCTGGGTGTTGAGTTTGATAAGTTCTTTATAGATTTTGGATACTGGCCCTTTATCTGATATGTCATTTGCAAATACCTTCTCCCATTCTGTCAGGTGTCTTGGTTTTGTGGACTGTTTCCTTTGCTGTGCAAAAGCTTTTGATCTTGATGAAATCCCAATACTTCCCTTTTGCCCTTGCTTCCCCTGCCCTTGGCCATGTTTCTAGGAAGAAGTTGCTGTGCCTGAGGTCAAAGAGGCTGCTGCCTGTGTTCTCCTCAAGGATTCTGATGGATTCCTGCCTCACATTGAGGTGTTTCATCCATTTTGAGTCTATTTTTGTGTGTGGTGTAAGGAAGTGGTCCAGGTTCATTCTTCTGCATGTGGCTGTCCAATTTTCCCAACACCTTTTTTTTTTTTAGATTTTATTTATTTATTTGACAGAGAGAGAGAAAGAGATCACAAGTAGGCAGAGAGGCAGGCAGAGAAAGAGAAGGAAGCAGGCTCCCCGCTGAGCAGAGAGCCCGACACAGGGCTCGATCCCGGGACCATGACCCGAGCCGAAGGCAGAGGCTTTAACCTGCTGAGCCACCCAGGTGCCCCTCCAACACCATTTGTTGAAGAGACTGTCTTTTTTCCACTGGACAGTCTTTCCTGCTTTGTTGAAAATTAGTTGACCATAGAGTTGAGGGTCTATTTCTGGGCTCTCTACTCTGTTCCATTGATCTATTTGTCTGTTTTGTGTCAGTATCACACTGTCTTGATGATGACAGCTTTGTAATAGAGCTTGAAGTCTGGAATTGAAATGTTGCCAACTTTGGCTTTCTTTTTCAACATTCCTCTGGCTATTCGGGGTCTTTTCTGGAGCCATATAAACTTTAGGATTGTTTGTTCCATTTCTTTGAAAAAATTGATGGTATTTTGATAGGGATTGCATTAAATGTGTAGATTGCTTTAGGTAGCACAGACATTTTCACAGTATTTGTCCTCCCAGTCCATGAGTATGGAATGTTTTTCCATTTCTTTGTGTCTTCCTCAATTTCTTTCATGACTACTTTGCAGTTTTCTGAGTACAGATTCTTTACCTCTTTGGTTAGATTTATTCCTGCCTATCTTACGGTTTTGGGTGCAACTGTAAATGGGATTGACTCCTTAATTTCTCTTTTGTCTTGTTGTTGTTGTATAGAAATGCAACTGGTTTCTGTGCATTGATTTTATATCCTGACACTTTACTGAATTCCTCTATGAGTTCTAGCTTTTTTGGAGTGGAGTCTTTTGGGTTTTCTATGTAAAGAATCATATCATCTGCAAAGAACGAGAGTTTGACTTCTTCTTTGCCAGTTCGGATGCCTTTTATTTCTTGTTGTTGTTTGATTGCTGAGGCCAGGACTTCTAGGACTATGTGAGTAGCAGTAGTGATAGTGGACAGCCCTGCTATGTTCCTGACCTTAGGGAAAAGCTCTCAGTTTTCCCCCATTGAGAATGATATTCAGTGTGGGTTTTTCATAGATGGCTTCTATGACATCGAGGTATGTACCCTCTATCCCTACACTGTAAAGAGTTTTGATCAAGAAAGGATGCATAGGGGAGCCTGGGTGGCTCAGTGGGTTAAAGCCTCTGCCATTGGCTCGGGTCATGATCCCAAGGTCCTCTGCTCAGCAGGGAGCCTGCTTCCTCCTTTTCTCTGCCTGCCTCTCTGCCTACTTGTGATCTCTGTCTGTCAAATAAATAAATAAAATCTTTAAAAAAATTTTTTTAAAAAGAAAGGATGCTGTACTTTGTGAAATGCTTTTTCAGTGTCTATTGAGAGTATCATATGGTTCTTGTTCTCTCTTTTACTAACATATTGTATCACATTGATTGATCTGCCGATGTTGAACCAACCTTGCAGCCCAGGAATAAATACAACTTGGTTGTGGTGAATAATCCTCTTAATGTACTGTTGGATCCTATTGGCTAGTATTTTGGTGAGAAGTTTTGCATCCATGTTCATTAAGGATATTGGTTTGTAATTCTCCTTTTTGATGGAGTCTTTGGTTTTGGGATCAAGGTGATGCTGGCCTCATAAAATGAGTTTGGAAGTTTTCCTTCCATTTCCATTTTTTGGAACAGTTTCAGGAGAATAGGTATTAATTCTTCTTTAAACATTTGGTAGAATTCCCCTGGAAAGCCGTCTGGCCCTGGGCTCTTGTTTGTTGGGATACTTTATATGACTGCTTCAATCTCCTTACTGGTTATAGGTCTGTTCAGGTTTTCTATTTTCCTGGTTCAGTTTTGGTAGTTTATATGTCTCTAGGAATGCATCCATTTCTTCCAGACTGTCAAATTTGCTAGTGTGTAGTTTCTCATAGTATGCTCATGTAATTGTTTATATTTCTTTGGTGTTGGTTGTGATCTCTCCTCTTTCATTCATGATTTTTTTAAAAAGTTTTTATTTATTTATTTATTTGATAGACAGAGGTCACAAGTAGGCAGAGAGGGACGCAGAGAGAGGGGGGAAGCAGGGTCCCGCTGAGCAGAGAGCCTGATACAGGGCTCAATCCCAGGACCCTGGGATCATGACCTGAGCCGAAGGCGGAGGCTTTAACCCACTGAGCCACCCAGGCACCCCTCATCATGATTTTACTAATTTGGGTCCTTTATCTTTTCTTTTTGATAAGTCTGGTCAGGGGTTTATCAATCCCATTAATTGCTTCAAAGAACTAGTTCCTGGTTTTGTTGATCTGTTTTGTTCTCTGGTTTCTATTTCATTGATTTCTGCTCTGATCTTTATTATTTCTCTTCTCCTGCTGGGTTTAGGCTTTCTTTGCTGTTCTTTCTCCAGCTCCTTTAGGTATAGGATTATGTTGTATATTTGAGACCTTTCTTGTTTCTTGAGAAAAGCTTGTATTGCTATTTACTGTCCTCTCAGGACCACCTTTGCTGTGTCCCAAAGATTTTGAGCAATTGTATTTTCATTTTCATTTGTTTCCATGAATTTTTTCAATTCTTTAATTTCCTGATTGACCCATTCATTCTTTAGTACTCTTTAGTCTCCATGTATTTGAGTTCTTTCCAACTTTCCTCTAGTTTCAAAGCACTTTGGTCTGAAAATATGCAGGGAATGATCCCAATCTTTTGATACCAGTTGAGACCTGATTTGTGACCCATGATGTGACCTATTCTGGAGAATGTTCCAGAGAAGAATGTGATTCTGTTGCTTTGAGATGGAATGTTCTGAATATATCTGTGATGTTCATCTGGTCCAATGTTTCATTTAAAGACTTTATTTCCTTCTTGATCTTTTACTTTGATGATCTATCCATTTCAGTGAGGAGGGTGTTAAAGTCCCATACTATTATTGTATTATTGTCGATGTGTGTCTTTGATTTTGTTATTAATTGGTTTACATAATTGACTGCTCCCATGTTAGGGGCATAGATATTTAAAATGGTTAGATCTTCTTTTGGACAGACCCTTAAAGTATTATATGGTGTCCTTCCTCATCTCTTATTATAGTCTTTGGCTTAAAATCTAATTTATCTGATATAAGGATTGCCACCCTAGCTTACTCTTGATGTCCATTAGCATGGTAAATTGTTTTCCACCCCCTGACTTGAAATGTGGAGGTGTCTTTTGATCTAAAATGAGTCTTTTGCAGACAGCAGATTGATAGGTTTTGGTTTTTTATCCATTTTGATACCTTGTGTCTTTTGGTTGGGGCATTTTTCCCATTTACATTCAGGGTAACTATTGAAAGATACAACTTTAGTGCTATTGTATTACCTGTGACTGTTACTGTATATTGTCTCTGTTCCTTTCTGGTCTGTTACTTTTAGGCTCTCTTTTTGCGTAGAGGACCAGTTTCAGTATTTCCTATAGGGCTAGTTTGGTGTTTGCAAATTCTTTTAGTTTCTGTTTGTCCTGGAAGGTTTTTATCTCTCCTTCTATTTTCAATGACAGCCTAGCTGGATATAGTATTTTTGGCTGCATATTTTTCTTGTTTAGTGCTCTGAATATATCATGCCAGTCCTTTCTGGCCTGCCAGGTCACTGTTGATAGGTCTGCTGTCCTATGGCACTTCTCTTTATTCCAGTTACAATTTAACCATTATTGTTTCAAGACTTTTTTTTCCATATAAAGACTTGATGGTTTCTAGAATTACCAGGTAGCCATGTTTTCATTGTCCATTGCATTTCACTGTGTAATTTTAGAACATCCATGCAATGTGTTTGGACCTCCAACTGTGTGGCAAAAGAGAATATAACCTCTGTCTCCTACCATAATATTGACAATTAATATCACAACAGGGCTGTTCTCCTGAAGTAAGTGATACTGAGACAATCATGGTTGCTAAGGAATCAGGAGGAGGAATGGAGGAAGAAGCAAGTAAAATGAGAATAGCAGGGGCACCTGGGTGGCTCAGTTTGTTAAGCAACTGCCTTCGACTCTTGTCGTGATCCTGGAGTCCCAGGATAAAGTCCCACATTGGACTTCCAGTTCTTCCGGGAGTCTGCTTCTCACTCTGACCTTATCTGGTCTCATGTTCTCTCTCTCTTTCTCTCTCTCTCTCTCTTAAATAAGTAAATGAAAAAATAAATTTTTTTTAAATGAGACTATCAGATTGGTTGGGATCACATCTTACAGATGAGTAAGGATTACCCTGGCCCACCTTTTAATCTTTTTGGGGTTTAATTGGGAACAAAAATAATAATGCTAATTAACATTCATATGATGTTTTAGTTTACAAAATGCTTCCACATGCATATCCCATTTGATCATGGATTACAACAATCTCATGAACTAATGTAATTATCCCCATTTTAGAGGCATTGATGCAGAAAGTCAGGCCCGCCTGGTATATGAGAGAAGCAGGAGAGTTAGGTTGAAACCAGTACTGATCAGTTTAAGGCAGAGGAAAAGCAAGATGGGAATTGAGAAGGGATATGTATCAAGAGATTTTAACTCAATTTTGGTAGCAAAATCTTGAGTAAGAGCAGTGTGATGTAAATGCAAGCTCTGTGCTGCTGCTTTCCTGAGCACATTTTGTACCCTGGCTCCTTTAATCCTCACATTGACCCCCTGAAATGGCAGCTCTTGTCATCCCCCAGTGTACACAGGAGGAAGCTGAGGTACAGAGAGTTTCAGAGATTTGCCAGGGACTCAGAGACAGCCAGCAGCAGCACTGGGGTTCTGTGTGTGGCCCCAGAGTCTATGCTGTCCACCACTCCAATCTGCAGAGGAACGGGAGACCAGGTTGGAGCTATGATGAACACGTGAATTCCAATATGGTGACTAGGCTACCAACCACATATGGCTATTCAAATTTAAATTCATTAATACTAAAAGAGATTTCATATTTGGCTCCTAAGTCACAGTAGCCACATGTCACATGCTTGGGAACCATAAGTGGCAAGTGGCTGTAATATTGGACAGCACAGATGGAGGACATCACTGAAGAAAGTTCTGTTGGATAGCTCTAGCCTAGATATAGTTATTCTTTCTCTCTAAATCATTTTTCCATTTCTTATTGGGTCTTATAAAACTAAAACTAAAGAGAGAGAGGGAGCATGGCTTCTAGAATGGTGCATTGACATACTGAGTATGGATCATTTAGAAAACTCAAGGGATTCTAGCTGTCCTGGAAAGAGCATAGAGCTAACATAAAAATGAGTAGAGAAAGGCAGCCAAGGGCTTTGTTATTGGTACTATGGGAGTGGTGTTTCCTACCTTGGGTCAGATTCAGTTTTCGGTCTGAATGTCATGTTAGCAAGTCTACCACTAGAGTGAAACTAAGTGCTGGGCACTCCCCATTCTCAATGTGAAACTCGAACTCATTTAACCTTTTAGGAAGGCACTATTATTACCTCCAGTTTGCAAAGGAAGAAGCTGAGGGTTTGGGCAATCAAGTGTCTTTCCCAAGATCACAGACAGAACCCGATTCAAATCTAGGACACCTAGAAACAACCACCACCACCCCCATCTGCTGCAGCCTCTTGACATCACGACACCACAGTGTTATTATCCTGCCTCAAGGCACCACTACACAGTCTGAATACTCAGAAGAGCTAAAAGTTTCTAGAAGAGCAATCAGCAGTGTCCCAAAGTGTACGCTGTGTTGTCCTCCCCATCATAATGGTGATTGAGAAAGAGTCAGCTTATAAACCAGGGCAAGGGAATTGGGCAGGGGTGGAAGGGACCCCAGCAGGGCAGGACCTGGTGCCTTGCAAGCTGCTGGCACTTGACCAGGAAGCCCACTTGCTCGCCGTGCGCATGCTCAAATAGACCCGGTCCCCTGCAAATGACCCAGTGCTGCTGGCCTTCAGGACACAAATGGCTTCTGGCAAGACTGCTGTGAAGTGAAAGCTCTCTGGAACACCAAGCTGCACATCCATGATTTCTCCGGGATTTCATCCAAGCTAACTTTTTAACAAACCAAAGCTCTTAGGCTTGTTCCAGGCTAACTTGAGTTCTACCTGAAATGTTTTTTTCCTGCCGTTGTCTCCTGGTAACACCTTAAACCGGGTGTAGATCATTTCCATCGATTGACATGGAAGAATCCTATTTATCTCAAGAGTGGTTCTCAAACTACCTTGAACAATATTAGACAGTAAAACAAAGTTGTTAAATACCCAGTCTTTGCTCATAGGAAGCTCAATATAGATGAGACCTCACAGTAGGCATTGTAGACCTTGGAGCTGAGTGTTTACTCAGAGGGCAACCCTGAGATAAGTGCCAGCTGGTGTTGCCAGGAGAAAGTAGGGGGATGTCATCAAGGCCGTTACCAT
This sequence comes from Mustela putorius furo, assembly GCF_011764305.1. Taxonomy (NCBI): domain Eukaryota; kingdom Metazoa; phylum Chordata; class Mammalia; order Carnivora; family Mustelidae; genus Mustela; species Mustela putorius. The sequence goes on from NW_025421424.1 coordinate 6,560,936, forward strand.
CCTGGAAATCATCTGCTAAGTGAGGCAAGGCAGACCTTGGATTTTACTCACTTCGGTGGCTGAGTGGATTGGATCTTAGTTCTGTGCGTATTTGATCTTCACTTCACCAGGCCATCTGCTCACTGCAGTCAGAAGACAGCAGTCTGATACTTGTGTGGATGTCCAAGACAACTATCCCATCATCCTCTTTCTCCTAATTCTTGCTGATATTTCCTTTCTCCTCCTTTGCCCCGTATTTCTTTAGAGAAAAAGCCTTGCGTAGAACCACTGAATAAACTCAACACACTTCCCACCACCTGTCTTGGATCTGCTCTGTCACGACAGCAAGCTTTCCCCCAACCCAGGTTAGTTTCCTTCCCCTGATCCTGGAATGCCACCAACCCTTCCACACTGCCTCCCAGCTGTCTCCCTGTTGATCCACACAAGTCAACTCCCGAATGATCTAAGCAAACAGAAAAAGGTATGTTCGGCCCAAATACATAGCCCCGCATTCCCTCCAGAGATGAATAGCTCACTCCTGATCCAGTCACGGCTGTGACCATGGAATGCTACTGTCGGGGCAGAGAATTCAACACTGATAGGTTTTAAAATATATCCTTACCTGAAAGAAGTCTTTCGGGAATTTCTTAGCATGAGCTGGTTCTCATGGATTCGTTATAAGAAAAACAATAGGGAAAATCAGAAACCCTGGTCTCTAACTGGCGCATTTCCAAGCTAACCGCTGCCTCATCACATGCTGTCACACTGCTTTCCAGCCCCACCTCACCTGCTCCTGAGGTCAAGGGGAAGGCAGCAGGCTTCCTCCGGGGGTGGTTATATATGGATGCCCTAGGACATTAGGGTCTTGTGTTTCTTCTGATGGGTTCCTTGATTCTGAGAAGGTACCCTCTGACTCCTTGCCTTGCTCTCACTGAATAAGAGGATGAAAATCTTGGGATCTGGCTTTCCTCTTGAAGAAAATTAGTGTCATCTTCCAGAGCAAATGTACATCTGAATTTTGCTGCTAAAAGGATGGAACTCCATTACCCTTACGGTATCGTGATGCGGTTTGCAATCAGATCAAGATCGCAAATGCTCATTACCTGATTGCGTCTGGGATGGGAATTACCACCAAGAGCAAGTATTAGCTTAAAAGCTTTTAATGAAAACTCTAGGGTTACAGTGTCATTTCCAGCTCTGTGGGACTCCATTGCAAAGAAGAGAATTGCAGATGAGGTGGGTTGTGTAGACACCTGGTGTTCTCCCTGGGGAAGCAAGAATACCAAATTCACCTTGTTCATTCTTGCGTTTAAGGGCATTGTGTGCGTGCTGCTCTAATTGCTTTAGGCTTTCATAAGCCCCTGCCTCTAAAGGGCACGTGGGCACGTGCGGCTCTACCCTTGGCATCTGTGCATGAAGCACAGTGCACATCCCCACGGGCTTAAGAAAACACAGAGCTGATACTACATGGGCTAGTTTTGTTCTGTTTTTCTGTGGGAAAGTATTTTGCTGAGTCAATTCAACAGTGTATTCACACCGTGCCTTCCGAGGTGTCTGTTCAGTGTTTCCCAGGTGCAGATGTTTTTTGAAAATAGTACTTGGCAAAGGATTCCCTTGGCGGCGAGGTTGGGGGCGGGGGGGGGGGCAGTCACTCCTTTCAGCCTGTCTTAGTCAAGTCAGATTGCCATTAAAAAGCAAAACAAAACAAAAAAACAGAGTGCCTTACACAACAGGATTGGATTTCTCACAGTCCTGGAGGCTGGAAAGTCAAGATCAAGGTATCAGCCGATCAAGGTATTGGTAAAAACTTTCTTCCTGGCGTTCAGAGGGCTGCCTTCTCACTGTGTCCTCACAAGGCAGACAGAGAGACAGAGAGAGAGAGGGAAGGTTCTGGGATCTCTTACAAGAAAATCCCATCATGGGGCTGTACCCTCAGGACCTTGTCTAAACCTAATCACCTCTTTCTAAAGGCCCCACCTCCAAATACCATCACACTGGGGGCAGAGTTTCAGGAGATGAATGGGGTGAGGGGGGGTGGATGACACACATTTTGTCCATAGCACAGCTTAAACGGTACCTGGGTGAAGGGCTTCCACTCTTTCCTTGAACAGATGTCCGTTAGGAGCCTGCTCTGCACACAGGGGGCTAAGAGCAGTGTACACCCTGTCCCTGTCCCCATGCAGCTCAGGCCTTCATTTTTTTTAATTCCAGAAATATTTAAATAGAAATGGCTATATGAAATATGAAGGCAGGTACATACCCAGGCCAGGGTAGTGACTTTGGGCTGGTTGAGTTAGAGGGACAGGTAGGGGAAGAGAGCTTTCCCAGCTAACGAAATAGGAGGAGCAGAAACCCCCAAGTGGGAGAAGGAACTGAAACACACAGGCTAGAGAATCAGAGGACAGCAGTCTTTATCTAGGTGAAAAAACACACGTCATGTGTGAAGGCGAAGCTTTTTACCCAGAAAGAGGGCTTTCTGGTGGGCCTAATCATCAGATAAGAGAGTGGCATGACTAGGGGTTATGATCAGGGTTGGCTGGCCTTCTCTGGGTGGGGGGGGGGGCTGGGGGGGAGCTACGCAGCCTGGGGGACCCAGGACTGGCAAGTGATCCTGGCACCCTTTCATCTCAGCCCTGACCGATTTCCATCATAGCACCTTCCAAAGAACCAGGTTCATGGTTCATGAAATCTTTTTTTTTTAAGTGAAAAAAAGAAGTGTGTCCTCAAGATAGAACATTTCAGCAGCAATCCCAGGAAAGTAGAAGTAAATACAGTAAAATGAAACTGAAATCCTTTAACCAGTTCTGCTTCGTGCTAAATGACCTGTTTCTGACAGATAGCCATTACTTAAAGGAAACTTCTGGCCCATCCACTTTGCTTTAGATGCTTTCCAAGCAGGTCCGTCCGTAGTCCTCTCTTCTGCCACTTCAGTTTTAGAACACTAAACTGTCTTCTCTAAAAACATACGCTCATAATTTGCAACCTTGTGTCCTGCAGACGCTCTAGAATATGGTTAGAAGCTGAAATCACTTGCTCCTGAAGATGCATAATATAATTGTATCTGGTGACACCCCCCGCCCCCCACTTAATGACATGGATTGATATATCACTGTTCCTTTCACTGCTGCCTTTTTCTTTTCTCTATTTTATTTCTTCTTAAATAATGGGCACACTTTTGCCCTCAGAATCCTGTTTCATCACATTCTCTGAGTTCCTAACACACTGTTGAGACTCGGAAAAGAAATGAGGCTATCCATCATCTTCTCATGGGCTGGTTCTGTGATTGAATTCTCACCTGCAAGGTTAGTGTCCCTCCTGGACCATCCAGTGAGAATCAGATTCTCCATGAGCCCCTGAAAGCTTCCTGAGAAGGAGGTGAATCTTCCTTTCCTATGACTCCTTGGCTCCTCGCTCACAATAGATGCTCGGTAAATGTTTACTAAGTGATAAGCATCAAAAAAAACCCTCATGGTGTTGTACAAAAAAGTCCATTCCTGGAAAAACAACATTTCTAGTGATGATTATTCCAGAGGCATGGGGATTGGTGCTAGTCCTGGAAGCAGGGCAGCCCTCAGTAGAGTGGATCCTTCCGGTACTCAGTGCTCACCGCATCCACTTCCCATTGTCCCTGCTTTGTCCTACTTTCGCCTTCCGCCATCAGAACTTTATCTCTGGCTCCTCGCTGTCTGGCATCCAAGAGCACCTTTGCTCCTGATTGTTCCTGTCGGGATGAATAACTCCCTCCTCCCCTCCCCCAAGGCCCTCCATGGGCTTTCCAAGATGGTAGCAGGCTAAGAAGAAGCTGTGGGCCATGCATGGTCGGCCCCAACTTGCCTTTTCCAATCCCAGGTTCCTCTCTCTGCCCAACACAGGCTGCAGGTAAGGAAGCGAAGCCTTACCCATGCTGGACCCTCCGCCTGGTGTTTTCTCCTCCCTCCAGCCCTCTCCTGCTCAACGACTTCAAATTCATGCTTGAAGGTGTACGTCAAAGCAGAATGTCTTCTGCTGAATACCACTTGTCGCGCTTTGCTCTGCTTTCCTGGGCAGTGTGATGTTCTTCCCCTGAGCACCGAGCTTCCTGCCTTCTATTGCGTGTACCCATTTGCAGGATCAGCTCCTGTGTGGGACTGTGAGTCCTGTCTTTCGTCATTGATTCCATGAAGCCAAGCCTAGCACACCCCCAACCCGGTTGCAGTTGATTCCTTGAAGGACAGGGAGGAAGGGAAAGGAGATGAGAGCAGGCGGCAAGAGAAGGAAAGGGCAGCCTCTCATTCCTTACTTGTTCTAATGTTGCCTGAGGGGCCATGTCGTGGCTGAGACTAAGAAGAGAAGAAAGAACAGGAACAGAGGGGGTTGGGTCTAGAAGGGGTTAACATTTTTCTTGGGCCTGAAGGCTTCCCCTTCATTTTGTGAAAGGTCTCTTCTGGGCTTGGGACCCACAGAGCAATGGGACTTCGTATTGCTAACCTTGCTCACTTTGCTCCTGACTGGTCTGGAACCAGGGTGAATTTTTCCAATTCAATTCCATTTCTAGGGTGAGGCCGACCCACCAAAGCCCAGTGACCAGAGTATTACAGGAGCCGTACAGGAGTGGGGAGTTTGGAAGGACCAAAGGGCTACGTGGTCTCTGTTGATGTCACTTTCCAAAGCAGCAATGGTTGTTGTCACAAGCAACCTCAGGCCTGACGGGTCCTCCCCCACGGTTCCTGACACAGCCCGGGGCTGTGTGCTGGGAGGATTCCCTCCACACAGTGATGACATTCAGTTAAGCCGCAGTTTCCTTGACCAGGGAGGAAACCCGTGTGGTTTGGGGTTGGGGGTGTGGACGAGCCAGCGCAGATTTTTTTCCCTCGTTGCCCCGTGGCTTGAAATTGCAACCTCTGTTTTAATTTTCCATTATGCATCAAATACATCTGTGCCAGAAGTGGACAAATGTATTCCGTCTGGGAGGATGATCCCAGACAGCAATAAATTAGAGTCTGTGTACAGACATGCCAAAAATGTGGCCGCATGGTAGGGTGTCCCTGGGACCAGTCACCTCCTCCACAGTCTGCTTGGTGGCTGCATGCCTTGGCCTGATGCCTCTGTCAATAGGTTCTGCTTTGTATTTGGAAACTGTCTTTCCATCAAGTCACCACAGAGGCAAGATGGGGAGGGTTGCCTGTGCGGCTTTGCTGGGCACATCTGTCCCAGGCAGTCTCGAGGAGCGTCTAGGACAGTGACTTCCTAAGGGCATCACTCTCTTCCCTGCACCAGAACAGCAATGACCTCAAAGCTGATTTTCTCCCAAAACTAGAGCACGGCCCAAGAAAATCCCCCCCACTTTTTCTGGATTGAGCAGATAAACTGCCATATAATGCATGGAGAAAACAACATTTTTAAATGTACGAGAGTAATTCCATGCTTCATGTGGACAGTTTAAGAGTGAAAAGGTAATCCTACCTTCAAAGATAAATACTGTGAATGGTTTAGCATGAATTCTGTCAATATTTTTCCATGCCATGCTACCCGTTTAAAAATGCAAAAGTCTTTGAAAGCTGGTTGAGTCCAGCTCCTTTAGCTGTCCCTCACATTATCCAATTAGTGCTTTCCTCTGAGTCCTGGAAAATTTTACTTATTCCGCATGAGAGAGTTCAGCTGGTAGAGCTCTAGCCCCTCAGACTCGTCAGTGAAGTAACACTGCTTTTCTGAAGAAGCTGGCCTGGCAGGGAGCAAAGGGAACGGCTAAGGCCTTCTCTAAGTCCAGCCAGAGAGCCCCGAAGGGCAGCACTAGCCTGGCTTGCAGCCCTGCCATTAGAGGGCCCCTGTGCACCGAGGGCTCTGGTCTGCCCCTGACTCTGATACCATTTTTCCTTATTAAACCTCTACTCGTCTGACTGCATCCTGTCTTGTTGCCAGCATCTGTGTCCGCTCTTCCCTGCTGGGACAGAGACAGCGACAGCCTCTAATCTGTTCATCTGGTGACAGGCCAGGGGCCCCCACATGAACTAGACGGGTTGGCAGAACGAGGATGCCGTCTTTACATCTGCTTCCTTCCCTGTGTAACCTGAGTCCAGAAGGTGCCCCGCGAATGTCTGTTGATGGACTGGCCTGATGCAGCCCAGGATGGGAGCTTGTGGCGGGAGCCTGCAGGCCGGCAGTCGTCCCAGTTCTACAATAGTAGAAAAGACCCCGCGTTGACACAGAGCCTCACAGAAGCCCTCAGAGGAAGCAGGCAATGACTCCACGGGCTGCCAGCCTGCCCAGCCGGGCCTGCGCCAGCCACACGGCCTCACCGTGAGCTGCACAGCACACAAACCATGCTTTTTCAGAAAATTATTTTTCCTTTCTCACTTTCCATGGAAACTCAAAATAGCAACCAAAAGGGGAAAAAAAAAAAAAACCAAAACAAAACAAAACAAAAACCGGCTGAGCTTCCTCTCTGCCAGCAAAACCATCCCCAGGCAGTGGAGTGACCGTGGAGGCCCCGGGAGCAAGGGTTCTAGATGTCTCCGAACAGCTTTCTAACTGGCACTGCACACTCATAAGGTGTGGGTGGGTTCTGAAGGCTATGTGTTTCCCCCCAATTTAAAAGAATGGGTTTCCCCCAGGTCTGAGAGTTCATCTTGCTGTGGGCGACCCAGAGGCTGAAACACAGTCCCCTCTCTCCATGATATTGCTGAGGAGGTCCAGGGTGCCCAGGAAAGGACAACATGTCAGGGGGCACATGCCTTCCGGGAACCATTAATGGAATATTCTTCTTGAGATGCCTCCCCAGGCTGTGCTCTCTATGCCCAGCAACCACAGGGCAACCCAGAAGAATAGGGACAACTCAGCTTGGAATCAGGAAACCCCAGTTCTGATATCCATCCCTTCGGGGACCTGGGGGGCTCTGAGCACATCATTTCTCCTCCCCCAGGAAATGTGAAGGGTGGACAAGCTGATGTCTAAAGGGACAGCCTCTTCAGCGTCAACGCTCTGTGCCCCCAGCCCACTCCTGGACTGTGTGCACCCGTCCCCTTCCCTTGCTGAAAACCAGTATTGTTTCCCTTTCAGCTGGCAGGGTCGGCTGTCATTGGTTTCGGACTATGGTTTCGGTTCGGAGGTACCATGAAGGACTTCTCATCGGAGGACAAATCCCCAGAGTATTTCTACATGGGTGAGTGACTTCAGCTTCCCTGAGTGTTAGCTGGAGCTGCCCCAGGGGCTTAGAGCAGAACCCACCCCTGGACTTCTGGGGGAGGGGAAGTGAAGAGGCAAAACTGAGCCCTGTAGCTACCTGGCTGGGGGCTGGAGGGTCTGTGTGGTCATGGTGGGCGAGGGCACTGCACGCCTAGCCTGCCGCTCCCCACATGGTTCATCGAAATCAAGAAAGACCAGTGTCAGAGGACAGACCCGCCGTGCTCTTTCAGCTGCCACCCATTTCCAAAGAATTAGAAGACTCCCTTTTGCCCACTGAGCGAAATCAGCTATGCATCAATCCATCTGGGCTGATGGGGTCCCTGCCAAGTGAGGGGTTTATTTGTGATCTTGTATTTTAAGTTGTCGATGAGGGAGACAATTCCAAGTGCAGAGACATCTCGAGGTTCGGAGGTACTCAGTCACTCCCTAACTAGGCACTGCAGAGGGCAGGGCTCCCCTGGGAACGAGCTGCCTGCAGCACCAGCTGTGAGGAAGGGATGAGTGGTAAGAGGGGGTGGCCTGCAATTCTGAGACAACGTGGTAAGTAGGGCCTGAGCGTTCTCCTGCATTTAGTCCCTCTGATCTACTTCTCGTCCTCTTCTGTGGGCTGTCCTCACTCTCCAGCCAAGTACACCCGGACTCTAGATTTCAACAAGCCCGAGACTGTTGTCACTACAGGTCACAGTCCGATGTGTCTGGCCATCCCACAGTCTGCGCCAGCTACAGGGTACATAGAGTACAGGGAAAGAAGGATCCTGGGCAGGTTATCTGCTCCCGGTGCCTAGAAGAGCAGTGTCTGCTTCCCAGGAGGGACAGAGCACCCAGGCTCACTCCAGGCCTCATAAAGGGCAAGTCCCGGCTGTGCTGTCTCCCCTTCCCAGCACCCTCCCACAGCCGAGCCTCCTGAGGAGGGCAGCCATAGTGGCAAAGACACTTCTAGAAGGAAGTAACCACAAACCTACTGTAAGATGGGTGGCAGTAAGGACAGTCCACAGTTCCCCAAAGCGTAGATGTAGTCTTGTAAAACACATAGTTAGTTCATGGGAGTTTCCTAAGAAGAAATGCTGCCAATTCAACCATGACATACCATAAAATATGCATCCCAATTTTAGGGACTGTAAAATGTGAATATGTCAAATGTATATTGGAAATCAGTGAAACACAGTGGAAGAAATGCGGTGATGGGGACTCTCCAGAGTTCAGAGTTCCACAAAGTTATCGAGGACCCAGGTTTTTTCCCAACTTTCCACTGGCCGTCCTCGAGATGACCTCAATTACGTCCCGTCAGGTTTAAAAGATAGCTGTGGTGGCTCCAAGTGTCATATCCTCATGCTGCCAAGTCCAAAAGAGAGAGGAAAAAAAGCCAGTTTCACCTCACACAGCCCTCTTCAGGAATGAATCCAACCTTTGTCAGAAGACCCCCGGGAGCCCTCTTCTTACAGCCTGCTGGCCACAGCCGCCTGTGTGCTCATGCCTGACCTAGTCACGGCCGCCAGGAGAGCTGCTTTGACGGGCTCCTGTGACTAAAGGAGAGTCACTCTGGGCTTGGGAATGGGCCCAGGTGCCCCAGAGGGCCCCTGACACTTGGACCAAGTCAGAGTTCTGTCCCAAGGAAGCAGCAGAGGAGTCTGTCATTATACTTAACACTGAAATGCTCTTTTCCACCCATGTGGTTTCCAGGTAGCACACACTTCTCCATCCAAAACTAACACACACATTTAACACATTTCTCCTTGAGGAACTCTGGGCCCTGGAAACTTCCTCAGAAGCGTTCTCCATCCCACAGTGAGCCCCAGTGCCCCAGGTCAGAGCTCAGCCTGTCCTTGTTCCCCACCACCTTGAGGGGGACATGCAGGGACAGTTGGGGAAGGGTACCAGAAGGAACACCTCTCCCCTCGTGTTGATCATGGTCCCGGGGCGGCTTTTTTTATAGCTGTTCCCTGTGATTTCTAACTCTGTTCAGCATTGTCACACCTCAGTGCCCACAGGATTACCGACAGCAAAGATCTGATCCCGTCGTAATGGGATTCTTGCCTCTCCAGGCATATGCAATGATAAACAGCAGACAATAATCACAACCATATGTTAAGTGCTCATGAGTGGTACAAACAGAATCACTGAATTAAGAAGTGAGAAGGGACGCCTGGCTGGCTCCGTCGGTAGAGCATGCAACTCTTGATCTCAGGGTGGTAAGCTTAAGCCCACATTGGGTGCAGAGCCCATTTAAAAAAAAAAAAAAAAGATCCTGTGGGAACAGTGGTGATATGCACCCGTGAATTTAGCAGTCATATTTTTAAAAAGCATCAAAGATTTAGGAAGAAGCTTCTAGCAACCACCTGACTGGCTCAGTCAGTACAACATACTATTCTTGATCTCAGGTCATGAGTTTGAGCTCTACGTTGGGTCTAGAGCTTACATTAAAAAAAAAAAAAAAAAGTGAGAGAGAACACTGGGGATCAGCAAGACAACCGTCAGGGTGGATGGGTGCTTGAATGGGGCCTCAGAAGACAGTGGGCTTTCAGACGGACTGAGCTAGGGAGAGCCTTGTTCATGACTCTGAGTTAGCGCTGGCCAGTAGAAGGCAGGCAGTGGCCCGTCATTTCTTTAGCCTGAGGAAGACACAGCTCATCGTTCAGGATACTCTTTTAGGAACTTCCTTCTGACCTAGCTCCTCCAACCACTTACAGCTAATCCTCAGGGTGAACATTATTTTCTCTCCCTACTCTGAATTCACTAGTCACTTATGTCCCAATGCGATGTCAGTCCCCATAAAATGGTGGGAATCTTTTGCTCCTGCAGTTCAGGCATGGAGGGGTTCAGGGTATCAGCCTTCAGTCTGTCTCCTCACGTGCTGCAGGCTCTGCACTGGAACCCAATTTATCTCCAGTTCCCCAGGTAGGACTCTCAAGACTTGCCCTCAGAAGCGGCAGTTGTGCCCTCAGGTGGATGGGGAGGGAAGGGTCCATCCTTCATTAGAACCAAAACGAAAGACAGCATCCCCGCCCCCACCCTTCCCTTAGAGGCAGACATTCTCCTTCAAGTGGTTTGGCAAAAACTAGCCACCTAAAACCGAGTCACCTAGCCTCTCATGACCCCCAAGAGTGAGGTTGAAAGATATAAATCCCTATAATGTAATTCCTCAGCCTGAACAGGGAATTTGGGGCAGCAGTAAAGAAACACCATTTCTAAAAAACTATGAAGAGCTGGGTTCCCTGAAGAACAGGTAAGAAAGGCTGTCTCCCTTTCAATGAGGGTAAACACCTGACTATCTAAAAATCTCTTCATGGTGTTTTTAATCTGGGGAATTCATCAAGTATTTGGGTTTATGCAGACATCGTTATGCATTGAAACAGGGGTCCTTCTAGTCTTTCCCTCTTTTTTTATAGGCTCCTCCATTTAGGAAAACATATAATCTATTCATGGCTACATCAGCCAGCATCTATAGTCCTGGGCTCTGGAATCACACAAAAGAGGATGAGAACGCTGTTCTGGCTCCCATGTATCTCTGCAATCTATGTGAAAAGACTCACAGAGTTAACAATTTAAATTCTAATGGAAACGAGCGTGTAACTAAATGCCAGCTAAGTGGTATTTGCTGTGGGTGCATCAGGGGTTATTCTAAACCAGTGAGGCAAGAATCTGATTTCGGTTTTAAAGACCAGCTGTCATCAATGAGTGGAAGACAAACAAGCACAGCGGAGGATGTGGGGCAAAGACCGTGCCAGGCGTGTCCACGGGACAGTGACCAGCAAGCCCAGGCTGGGCAGAGGACTCTGGCTGGAGTGGAACAGATTGGGGCAAGGTGGGAGGTAGGATTAGAAGAGCAAGGGAAGGAGAGGACAAACACACAGGGCCCTGAAGGTCAACGCTTATTATTCATTTGGTAAAGCAACAGAGGGATGATTCAGGGTTTGTGGGGAGGGATGATCCGGGGCTGCATTTTTAAAGAGATTATTCTAGCAGCAGTGGAATGAGAGGGGAGATAGGAAAGAACATGCTAGGTGACTCAGACAGAAGGGCATCACCGTGGTGCTTGTCAACAGTAGGGACTGTGAAGAAAGACAAGAAACGTTATTAAACAGTATTATTAAACAGTATTAAAGTCAGGGACAGAAGGAATCAAAACGATCAAAGATATCAGCAAGAGATGAGTCAAGTCTAGCAGGAATCATTCATGAGCCTCAGTGGAAACCTGATTTGCGGAAGGAAGGGCTTCCGCTCAGAGGGGGTATGGTGTGTAGAGCGGAGGTGCAGCGTGGGGAGCATCCTCTGTCTGCCTTGTCCCACACGGTGCTGACCAGCAGTTTCACACGTGTCGATTTGGGTCCAAGGTAAGAAAACCTTTTTCATGCTTTTGTAAGCCCAAGAAGCTAGGCAGACTCCCACAGGTAAGAGTGAACTTTCCCCTACGTTGGTATTTAACCACTAACGTGGCAAAAATCAGAATGGAGTGTTGTCAATTCAGGAGATTCCTGGGTTCAGTAGGAGGGGACCCGTTCCATGCGGACATTCGTATTCGCTAGTCTAAACCGAAGCAATATGAGCGGCCCGTGATGCAAGAAATGTCAGATCTTTCTGGACATATCTGTCAGAACTTTTTTAGTTGCAAGTCACAAAAAGTTGACGCAGGCTGTCTTGAGCACAACAGAAATTTCTTGACTCGCCAAACCGAAAAGTCCAAGATTCGTGCAAGTGATGGGGTCAGAGTCCCACCTGTACCCATGTCTCCCCTCTGCTTCCCTTTGGCTCCGTTCTCGGGCAGTTTTCCTCAAGACGTGACAACATGGCCGGTCCCAGCCTCAGGTGCCAGCTCCCTCGTAACCCTGGCAACGGAGGGACCTCCTGCTTTCATGCCAGCAGCTCTGACTAAAATCCCTAGCGTCAGTCTTGCTAGCTGTCTCAGGTCCGGGCCTGTTCCCACACCGGTCATTGGGATGGGCTTGCTGGCCAACATCTGGGCTTCACGTTTGCCTTAAAGGTCAAAGTCCACAGGGACTGCGCAGAAGAGGTTGGTTTCTGTCACAGAGATGACGAGGAAGTGAATGCTGGCTGAGGAAAACAGCAGTCCATACGGCAGGGTCTGAGTCCTTCTGGTGTGTTCTTGGTGGCCTGGGGCATGGATGTGGGTTCGCCCACCCTTAGCTCTTCTTCCTCAGCCACACCTCCCCTCCCCCGGGTCTGCCCTTGAGTGGCTGGCACAGTCAGCGCTCAAAGTTCAGGGAAACGTGTTATCAGGAATCTTAGCACCAGGTAGAATAAGGAAACAGCACAGGGGAGAAGAAACAGGAGGTTGTCAGTCAGCGGTGGTTTTCCAGCTCTTCATGGGGGGGCTCAGCCTACAACTCAGGTCTGCTGACGCCTCGGCCTGTGCTTGTACTCTTTACCTGGATGGTGACAACAATAAACAGTCGCGGGAAGTCAGAGACCTTCAGGTGTTTCTTAGACTATAACTGGAGCCATATACATGTTTGCAGAAATCGGTACTTCTTTCCTCAATAAATAATTATCCAAATAGGAAAGATACCTGCTCTCTGGCCATAAAACGAGAAGAAAAATACACCAGGACACCATTTATGGACTTACAGAGCAAACGCTGTGAAGTAATAGGACTTTAAAAAAGAAGCAGGCACAGGTTTTGGAAAATCTCACTTCATGTCACAGGGTGGCAGTCACTAAGCTGGGTGTTTTCTTTTCAGAATTAGTGCCAGAGCAATCAGCCCACGAAACTCTTATCACCCCTTTGTTAAAGAGTGTTGGTGAACAGGCTGGGGCACTTTCAAGTGGCTTTTAAAGAAAGAGCCTCACAGCCTAGAGGCCCCTCTCTGAGAGCAACGTCAGGAACGCACAGGGCCTAGCTCCCTGTTTCTGGGCAGATGACTTCCAGGCTTTGTAGGAGAACTTTCTCTCTGTCCTTGGGGGTGAGGATGCTTTCCTGTCTGGGATCCTTGCTTCTTCCTTGTGATGGAGAAGGTTCCCTTCCTGTGATGAAGATCCACCCTGACATCACAGCTGGGGACAGGGTGGAGAGATCTGGACAGGGGCCCTGAGCCCTGCCCCCTACCGTCCCTTCTCAAGGTCCTCTGAGTCCAGGCCAAGGTGCGGAGGTTGGGGCAGGATATCGGTGTCCCTGGAGTGCTAACGTGGAGAACAGAGAGCCTGAAAGAGAGGAACTGCTGGGATAACTTGGGGTTTCCTGCCCTATTTCCACTGTGGTCTGTCTCCACAAACCCCAGGGGGACGCTCCCCTGCCGGCTGGCTTGCAAACTCCACTAACCTGCCCCTCTCCACGGCGGCCTCCTAGAGGGACAAGACAGCACAGGGGGCCTTTCCAGGAGTGCTGAGCAGGGCACTGGCCTCCCGGGCCTCAGAAGCCTGGATGGGGCACTCATGCTGGGGCACATGAAGTCGTGTTTGTAAGCCAAGGACATTGGCAGGTTTTTTCCACAGAGGGGCTGCCCACACAGACAGCAGCCCTTTGGCTCTCCAGGGTCCCAGGCTGACGCGTAGCTGTCTCCCCCTGTTGAATTCAGAGTCAGGGAGCCTGGTTTCGATTGTGTGTAACATTATGTGTAAAGGAAAGGGTTCCAGGGCTGAACGCTGAGGAGCTGGCTTGCTTTTTTCAAAACTCCAGCTCACTCCGATCATATTTTGTTACTTCTTGGTTTTCAGCTTTCCCAGAGAGTCATGGTGTCTTCAGAAGAGAGGTGCTGTAGCTTACCTGGTTGCGACAGTTTCTCCAAAGCGTTTTTACAAGTGAGATTATTATTTCCATATCACAGATAACAATACCCGAAGGTCAGCTGACAGTCCTGGATTTCTAGCTCCCAGCCCTGTATTTTCAGAGGAAGACCCAGACATCATCCCTTAGAGACTCTGCAGGCCCTCACCCTCCTGACATTTATAAATTGCAAAGTGAACAGCTTTTAGCTGAGAGTCCCCCTTGTCCTGCGTTCCCACTGAAATTGCACCAGCGGGGTCAGACTGTGCATTTTGCAGCAGACTCCCTAGCTCGGTTCCAGGTTTGCCTCTCATGATCTGGGCAGTTCCTCTGGCAAACGCCTTCCATTCTCCAGGGAATCCCAGATTCCCCAGCTGTGACATGTGAGTACTAATAAGCCACAGACCCCATCGCGCCAGGTGAGGCAGGAGAAGAGCACACATACAAGCAGTACCTGTTGTGTGGGCTTTATTATTTTTATGTAGGGAGGTTACTGTGTTCCTCGGTGGAGGGAGGAGGCATGACTCCACGCGAGGATACGGGGAGGAAAGGCCAAGGAGTGAGTGGTTGGGTTTAGAGGCCATGCAGTCAGAAGGAGAGAAGGGTTGATGGCGTGGGGGCCGGCTCCCGGGCCATTGCCCGTCGGGCGCACAGTGTGGCTGCTGCACAGAGCAGGCTGAGGTGCCAGGAAGTGGCAGGTGTCACCCCAGAGCTGAATGACTCCATGACTCATCCGTGTTCGGCTCCACACAACCGTACTCCATAACCAACGCTGTTATTCACGTAGAGCTCAAGTCTCTACTTTCCCCATCAGCTAAGCCCCATCCCGCACTCCACATACAGATGTAATTATGTGCAGCCCGGCCAGCTGGGAGGGAGGGAGAGTGGCACCAAGGCAGAGAAAAAATATTCTTGGATGAAAAATGGTCATTAGCCGGGTCTGTAAAACCGTCTGCCTCCAGAAAGTCACGGAAATGGATGACCGCGCCACTACCCAGTCCCGGAAAGGGGGAGAGCCATTTAAAAATGAATTACTACAGACGAGGCTTTTTGGTTGCTGGGGAGAGCCTCAGGGATCGGAGCTGCTGGGTCAGTCCCACCGTGTGTTTGCTCTGAGCTCTAGGATTCCAAGAGCCTAAGAAGGGCCTGTTATATAAATAAGCAGATTTTCTTGGTGCGTGGAGGTAGGGGGTGTCATTATTTTAGAAGGACAAGGATTATTGCCAGAAGGGCTGAGTGAGTTTGTCTACGGTGGGGTACAATGTTGTCCTCCTCAGCCCCCGTGCCTGTGTCCACCGCACCCCAGCCTCCCCAGGAGCAGCCCTCTTTCCTGCATTCTGGACTCCCGGAAGCCCCTTCTCAGGAGTGCGGCCACACACTCATCTGCCCGACCCTGAGAAAGCCCAGGCCTGTGGCGGCTTCGTGGAGGTCTGATGAAATGTATTCCTAGCGTGTATTTCCCGGCAAAGATGGGCAGTGGCAGACAGCCAGGCTGATCAAGAATCCTGTCTTGTGCTGGGCATATTCTAGATCGGGTGAATAAGGTTAGGTGGTGGACTTCAGATACAGAGAAAGACAAATACGAGAACCTGCAAAAGCACCAAGTGGAAAAGAGCAGGCCGGGTCCGGTCCCGATGAATTCCCCTGCGCTGGAGCCCAAGCTACAGAAGGCTCCAGGGGGGCCCAGACCCTTGACTGTCACTTGGAGCAGAATCTGTAGAGGAAAATCAATATACTACGGCAGCCCATGTGTGCGACCCTTTGTGAGGGGACAAAATAAGGTGGTGCCACTGCTGCCTGGTCGAACAGGACAGGAGTTGGGTCTCCGGGCCCGACCCCTACTAACAAACCAGAAATAGAACCCTTGCCTCATCTAATGGGCTTGTTCGAGAGGCCGGTGAGATGATGGAAATGAAAGAGCTTAGGAAAAGAAAGTGTTTGAAGCAATAAGGTGTTGAGGCAGTGGAGCCAACATTAGTCTGTTTTTAATACGGTGTCATTTCTCTCATGACCACATCCATTCCACACGAAATTCCTTTTCTGGTGAAGGGGAAAGGGGAGGAAGGGGCCAAGCCAGCAGAGCAGGAGAGAGAGAGAGGAACACCTGCCCCAGGCCGGCAGACGCCACAGGGCTTCCCCAGCCCGGAGGCCCTGACAACAGCCTGGGGGAGACCGGAAGAACAGCAGCCTGGCCTGCCACCCCATCTGTGTCAGGGACCCAAGAGATCTGCCCACAAACCACCGGCAGCACCCAGAGGGGCCCCCGGAGACACCCAGCGGGCGCACCCAGGCCTCCTCCACAGAAGCGGACCACTGGCTCCCCCACCCTTTCAGAGAATGGGAGGGGTTTCCAGGTGACTCATAGGACTAAAATGCAAAAAATAAAATAGAGACAATTAGCATTATTCTAAGCAAGTCCAGCACCAGGCCTCACATTGTGTGCTAACTTATCTCTGGATCAGAAAAGGAAATACGAAAGGGCTTGGCTTTATTTCTCTCAGAACAAGAACATTTCGGTCCTTTTCTTTCTCTGTGAGCAATGGTTTCTATGCCTTGCCTTCAGTAATAAGTGAAATTAGCACCCAAATGAAGGTTGCTATTGGTGCTGGACGGGTGGGGCAGGCTAGGGTAGTGGTGATGGCGTGGCTTTAGAAGCAGATGGGTATTTTTATCCCAGCTCTATGAACTTGGGCAAATTGCTTAACTTTGGGGGCCTAGTTTCTCTAGAAAATGGATATAATGGGGCGCCTGGGTGGCTCAGTGGGTTAAGCCGCTGCCTTCGGCTCAGGTCATGATCTCAGGGTCCTGGGATCGAGTCCCGCATCGGGCTCTCTGCTCGGCAGGGAGCCTGCTTCCCTCTCTCTCTCTGCCTGCCTCTCTGCCTACTTGTGATCTCTGTCAAATAAATAAATAAAATCTTTAAAAAAAGAAAGAAAGAAAGAAAGAAAGAAAGAAAATGGATATAATAATGGTGCTTTGCCTCACGAAGATTAAATTAATAAATCTGTGCCAGTTGCCATGCCCAGAAAAAGTAAGCCCTTCATAAATGAAGCTAATATTGTATTAGTAACAGTATTTGGTGTGTGTTACCTTGTCACCTCCTCTCTCAGCTGTTTTCTTAGAACATAGCAAATACCCGTGTGCCCAGTGTACATGGTGATGCCCTCTAAAGTGTGTGATTCTCACAAAATTTACGGCTTTATTGCTGTGTCCTCCGGCCCCTCTCTGTAACCAAACCCTTCCTCTTCTGCCCCGCTGTGTCCGTGTTCTCCCATCTGGGCAGCCCATCAGCCCTCCCAGACACTTTGTCCTCCTGGCCATCATAGATGGTGACAGCCATGAATTCCTGAGTGCCACGAGAGCCCAAGGGGCTCCTAGGGGAGGTGTGGGTTTGTACCCTGCCTCTGGCACTGATCCTGACCGCTGGACCCAACTGCTTCAGTTTCATGCAAATGATAGTAATGACCACTTGACAGGGGTGGTAGAGACCTGAAAGGTAAAGTGCCTGGCTGGCATGGTTGGGTGGGTGCAGGGAGAGAGCGTGTGGAGGTGGTTAAGCGCATATATGCTTTGGGAATCAGACACACGAGCTTTCCGATCCTTGCCGCTCAAGTGAGGGTGAGGAGATCCCTTCACCTGGATAAGTACCAACTTTCTCTGTTCCCTGGGGGTAACCGAGCCCCTGCCTCTCAGGATCCCTGCGCAGGTTCTGGCAGGTGCTTTCAACAGGTGTCTCTTATCACATTAGCAGCAGCGGAAGACTCGCTGCAGAGCCCGACCGGGAGCTGACCCCTGGAGCTGCTGGGCAGCCAGCGGGCTGAGGGTCAGCTGCTCCTCTGACTCTTCCCTGCAGGGCTGTACGTGCTGGTTGGAGCAGGGGCCCTGATGATGGCCGTGGGCTTCTTCGGGTGCTGCGGAGCCATGCGGGAGTCGCAGTGTGTGCTTGGATCTGTAAGTAGGGCGTGGGGGGACGGAACTAGTCTGAAGGGGGCCCCCAGGTCTGGCCTCCAGCATCAGCTCCTGGACTTACTGAGATCTTGGCACTCACTCCCTCTTCCCTGAGTCTCCGTTTCTCCATTTCTTCCTCAAAAATAACATTATCTTTGTCCCTGCCTCATATGGAAAGTATGGAAAAAAAAATGAGGTCCATGGCATGAAGATGTTTGGGGAGGAAAAGTGCCTAATAATTGTAAGGGGTAATTATGATTGCTCCTTCAAAATTATTTCACAGTGAGGGAGGCAGCCAAGGTTCCCATAGGTAAGGAAGTGTTGTGAACTATAAGAAAAGAATTGCTGTTTGAGATCAGTAACCTCGAACATCCCTCTTGTGGTTTCTTTTAATAAGCAGGCTCTGTCTTAAAAGAGAAAGAAAGAAAAAAGAAAAGAATGAATTTCAGTTACTGCTCTACATCCAATGCCAGAGTGACCCTAGAGAAACAAAGAGAAGGAAGAGGGGCCGGAAGAGAGAAAGATTTTGTCTTTCTCCATGAGGGATCAGAAACAGCGATTTTAGGGGCAGTCTCTCCTTCTTGTTGCAATCTTTGATTTTTAACTGTGGCTTCTGCTTCTGAGCTCTTGCAGGGTAAAATCTCTAACTCACCTCCTCCGTCCTCCATTCTTCCTGTCTTTCCCATGTTGCTGAGCTCCCTGTCATTTATCACTGAACACAGAGCAGACCCACGAGAGCAGAGCAGAGATCTGTCCAGGAGGCTGCCCCTCACCCACACTCCCACTCCCCAGAGAAGCGTTACAGTCCGCCGAGTCTGGACTACACCTTCCCCAAGCCTAGACCCCACCAGTCAATTCTTGTGTCCTGGCCTTGTTTTATATCTTTATGGAATCTCTTTCATTCATCAAGAATTCATTGACTGCCTAGGTGCCAGGCACTGTTCTAAGTGACAGGAATTCTTTTTCCTTCTTTTTTTAAAATTTAATTATTTCTTATTAACATATATTGTATTATTTGCCCCAGGGGTACAGGTCTGTAACTCCTCAGTCCTACACAATTCACAGCACTCATCATAGCACATACCCTCCCCAATGTCCATCACTCAGCCACCCTCTCCCTCCCTCACACCCACAACAACCCTCAGTTTGTTTCCTGAGACCAAGAGTCTCTTACGGTGTGTCTCCCTCCCCGGTCCCATTTTGTTTCATTTTTCCCTCCCTTCCCCTCACGAACCCCAGCCCTGCCTCTCAAACTCCTCATATCAGAGAGATCATATGATAATTGTCTTTCCTGACCACTTTATTTCTCTTAGCATAATACCCTCTAGTTCAATCCACACCGTAGTAAATGGCAAGATTTCATTTCTTTTGGTGGCTGCATAGTATTCCACTGTGTATATATACCACCTCTTCTTGATCCATTCATCTGTCAAAGGACATCTGGGCTTTTTCCATAGTTTGGCTATTGTGGACATTGCTGCTATGAACATTGAGGTGCACGTGCCCCTTCGGATCACTACATTTTTATCTTTAGGGTAAATATCCAGTAGTGCAATTGCTGGGTCGTAGGGTAGCTCTATTTTCAACATTTTGAGGAACCTCCATGCTGTTTTCCAGAGTGGTTGCACCAGCTTGCATTCCCACCAACAGTGTAGGAGGGTTCCCCTTTCTCCGCATCCTCGCCAACATCTTTTGTTTCCTGACTTGTTAATTTTAGCCATTCTGCCTGGCATGAGATGGCATCTCACTGTGGTTTTGATTTGTATTTCCCTGATGTAAGTGGTGGGATTTCTTTATCACTACCTGAAATTATCTAACTCACTTTTTTATTGCCTTACTCATTTATCATACTTCACATTTTCGTTTTTATTGTCATGTTTAGTTAGCCACCATATAGTACATCCTTTAGTTTTTGATGTAGTGGTCCATGATTCATTAGTGGCATGGAACACCCTGTTCTCAGCACCACACGTGCCCTCCTTAATACCCATCACCGTTGCCCCAACTCCCCATCCCCTCAGTTTGGTTCCCAGAGTCCAGAGTCTCTCATGGTTTGTCTCCCTCTCTGATTTCTTCCCATTTTCCCTCCCTTGCCCTGTGGTCCTCCGCTCTATTGCTTATGTTCCACATATGAGTGAAACCATATGGTAATTGTCTTTCTCTGCTTGACGGATTTCACTCAGCATAATCTCCTCCACTTCCGTCCATGTTGATGCAAATGGCGAGTATTCATCCCTTTTTTCTAATAGAAGGTCCATGATAGCAGAGACGTGGGGATTATATCTTATCACCACTGTACACCCAGTGCCAAGGACAGTGCCTGGTGCAGAGTAGATATTTAATGAACAATTGCTGAATGAATTAATGAGCAAATGAATGAATGAAAAAACTTGCCGTAGATGCTTCCTACCAGATCAATTCAAACTAATAATCTCGCCTAATGTTTTTTTTTTTTTTTCCAAGTGGAACTAGCATTAAAGAGGCCAAATAAATTGAAAAGGTATTGAGTTAATGAAGTGAGTATTTTCTTTCCTCTACAGTTCTTCACCTGCCTCCTGGTGATATTTGCTGCTGAAGTAACCACTGGAGTATTTGCTTTTATAGGCAAGGGTGTAGTAAGTAGAAATTACAATTTCTTTTTATGATGGTTAAAGTGTTTTTTTATGGCAAAAGCTATGAGAATATTTCACCCACAATGATACTGAAAAACTAAATAATCCCCACAGATATCCTTTACACAGAACTTTTTAACCTACACGTATTGTGCAGACCTGTGCATATTGTATGTATAAGTATACATACATTTATTTGCACACGTTTTTCTGAGAAGATGATAGTTCATTAGATCTGTAAAAGAGTCTATGATTTCTTTTAAAGGATCTCTAGTTTAAGATGATCCCATTTGTAACGGGGAGGCAGGCAGATTGCACACATGAGAAAGAGGGATGGAGAGGAACGTGTATTTTTACCCCTTGTTAGATTATCATTTGTCCATAGGGCTTGGCCTGAAAAGAGGCCACATCATCCTCAAAGTCTGAAGTCTGACTTGCTGTGTGCTGGGAAAGCCAACTTATTTAAATTGGTGCTCAAACTGTAGGCATCCAAAATACGTTATCAAGAGAGCCCACAGAGGCCAGAGAGGAAGGGACACACTTGGGAAAGAAGGGCCTGAAAAAGAGGAAGAATGGAATCTTAAGTTTACTGTATTTCCCATAAATTCATGTGCTACCAGTATTGTGTGTACAAACTTTGGATTTTTCTAAAAAATGGTAAACATGTAGAATAAGTAAATATCACCTCCTTTAGAATATTTCTAAAATAACCGGTTCTTTCTATAGGTTGGAGGAATTGGATCTTAGGACTTTTTGAGATCACTAGGGACATCAGATCACATGCTGTTATAACCAGAAAAAAACATTCTCTAAGTTTCCTATTTGTATGCTGAACCAGTTTTCCTTGGTCATGAACATTTTTCAAACCATGTCATGGACAGACTTGAGTACTTCTAACAAATAGGGTACCAAGAACACGTAAGTCCCCACTCTGGTTGTACGTCAGAATGTCCTGCGGGGCCCAAGAGCCTGGCGGCTGATGGATGCCAACGTCCATTTATGTTTGAGAACGTCCGCTCTAAGACATTTGCTAGTCTATGAAAGCTGTACTTGGTTAGTCTACCCTTCCATCTCCGAAAGTGTCTGAGAAACTCCAGAGCCTGTAATTTTCGCATATATGTGGCATTGTCTTTAAATACAGATAAACATAGGGAAAGGCTGTATGTTCCAAGGGTAAGGAATAGGGGGTTTTCCTTAATGAAAGGAGAATGTTTGAAACTTCCCCCACTCGCTGTCCCCTTGGTTTTTCAGGCTATACGACATGTTCAGACCATGTACGAGGAGGCTTACAATGATTACCTGAAAGACAGGGAAAGGGGAAATGGGACTCTCATTACCTTCCACTCAACAGTAAGTAACTTTACTTCTTCCTTGAAATCATCTCTTCTAAAGATCATTCATTAGCCAGGCTCTCTCTCTTCACCTGGATCAGAATAAATGTGGTGAAATGAAGCTGGAGCACTGTATTTCAGCCCTCTCAGGAGACACAGTTGGCATTTTGTGTAGAACCTAGAAGAGAAAGAGGCCTAGCACAGAGGGTTCGCTAGAGGAAGTCAGGAATGTGCCCCAGGGAGACAAAAGAGCACAAATAAGAACACCCAGAAAGCCGCCCAATTAAATACCATGGTCTCTCAAAAGGCGGCTTAGTGGTATAACAAACAGCCATGACCTTCATGTCAGAAAAGCTCATTTCTAACTGCAGGCCCGCCACTTAAGCATGTTCCTTGTCTCCCTAATAATCGCTCAGCTCCCCTTTTGTAAAATGAAAGGGCACAGAGAGAGCCATGCTCCCCTTATCCTGGAACATTCCATGGGACTGTGCTGTCAGTGCAGTGCTGAGGGCTGCACACAGGCAGCCAAGGAGTAGGTACAGAAGAGATGGGCCAGGCCAGAGTCTTAACCTCTCTCTGCAATATGCAGAAGTAGCTATGAACTCCTGGGCCAGGTGCTTTCAGGTAGCCCCATTCTTGTTCGTCACAGGACTGTCCTGGAAGTACCAAACATTTCTCCGGCTCAGCCTCAGCTGCCCCTGAGACATCAAGCCACACACATTCTCCTCTGTCCTTGAAGGACCAGCGGTAAAGCAGGACACCTGTTTGCTGACCAGCCTTCAGGCCCGGGCCTTTCAGTCCCGAGGGTTCATCTGCTGTGGTCACTTTTCCTCTCTGTCCCAGACTGTCCCCAGCTAATGAGCCCTTCCTGAAGCTCATAAAACTTTAGCCACTCAGTAGATTAAACTACTCCCAGGCTGAAAAAAAAAAGAATCTAAAAACCCAATACCTGTCTAAAAAACAACAATTCACACAGATGCCATCCATTGGCTTCTTGCTTTGTTTGGGTTGCCTTGAGTCACTTCCCAACGTAAAACTCAGAAAACTTGACGGAATTCCTTTCCCTGTTTTGCTAGCATGATTATGTGACTCTTCACCATCTTTCTAGAAATGGTAGCTTGGTTTGCTCTGACTGGGCCCCATAGCTGCTTTGCTGCCTCAGTCCCCTGGTCCTCAGCAGTGATGCCCAGACTTGTAGCTCCCACTTCTCTCTCCGCTGCCCTAAAAACTCTTTTCTGACTCTCTAGTTTCAGTGCTGTGGAAAGGAAAGCTCTGAACCAGTCCAACCCACATGCCCAAAGGAGCTTCTAGGGCCCAAGGTAAGATTCTCTGCCAGGGTTCCTATCCTACTTTCATGTAAGATGGTTCTAGCCGGAGGCGGTGGGGGTGGGGGAGGTTGATGGGTGTGATCTAGGAGGCCCTCTCCCAGTGGCTTCTGTGCCTCAGCTCTCTTCTGCATAGAGTAGGAAGCAATGCTGAGTCCCAGTCTCCTGGTCCCCTGGGAAATGGTGGTATGCTGCCTTGCCCATAATGGTGCAAATGCTATGGCGTTACTTAAACTTGCCAGGTCCAAGGGTGTGTACCCTGAGAATGTCACGCAAGACCTCTCTGTGGCATTACTGATAAATGCTTCATTTATTAAGTGCTATGTGTCAGGCACTGTGCCTGTTTCTAAAAACTCCAAGATGAAGAATGTGGCTCTTGCGTCCATGGCCTCAAAGTCTAGTCAAGGGAGAAAGTTCTGTGCCTGGTCCATACAGAGTACAGTGCAGACAGGGGCATTAGGAAAGCTTCACAGAGACTGGAATCCTCAAGCTGCATTTTGACAAGGGACGGTCATCCCAGGCCAAAAGCAGCAGGAGCAGAGGTGCAGCCGAGTGGAACTCCAGGAAAATAGGGACTCTGGAGGGCATGGTAAGGGACATGCTTGGGGAGGTAGACAGAGGCCTGATTGTACACCTGGAAGTTTGGGAAAGGTGTTGCTTTTAGCAGAGGATTAACATGGTCCGTTTTGAGTTGTAGAAACAGTACTCAGGCTCCAGGTGTGACAGATAGATGGTTGGAGAGTGATGGAGGGATGCCACTTCAGTGGCACTTGTGCATACCCTGGGAGGAAAGGATGAGGAGCTGATGCAAGTGTCGGGCAGTGGGAAGGGAGAGGAAGCAGCAGATTCCAGGATGTTCAGGGGTGGAGTCCACAGACCTCTTGCATGTGAGGGGGAGTTGAGGGGAGGAAATTAAGACTTCAGACTTCTGTTTGGGCCGAATGGGTGGGTGGAGGCTCTGCTCTCCACAAGAGGTGAATACAGGGAGAGGAGCAGATCCTGGGGCAGTTTTGGTCAAGTTTGCTCTTTAGATGACTGTGGGAATTACACATAATCCGAGCTCAGGATGGGTGTAGGGATCCCAGCATGGCAGTGGTAGCTGAAGCCATAGCAGTGGAAAGGAACGCCCAGGGGGACTGTGTGGAATAAGATAGAGGTGGGCTGACAACCCTGCCATTTACGGGGTAAGCAGGAGACTAGAAGCCAGAAGACTGTGGCCGGAGCAGTGAAGGCGCAGATGGTTTGCCCATAGAGTCCAGAGCTGGGATGAAGACAAAGAAATGAAGGCCGGAGATAACCTGTTGGATTTGGTCTTAGGAAATCGTTAAAGTTGTTTGCTCTGCAGTTTCAGGGAAGAGGTCTGGGAAAGAACAGACATAATGTGGGAGGTAATGGGGGGGTATGAGAATATGGGGACAATGACATGGATGCTCTGGGCATGCAGCTCTGAACGCACCGAGCTTGTGTCGTGAGTCAGGCATTGGACACTTACTGACTCCCCATGAGTAGGATGGTGTGAATAAGGTAGAGCCACTGCCCTCACAGCTCTCCCCATCTGCTGGACAGGCCCGCAAGGGAGCCAGCTCCACCACCCAGCAGTGCATGAGTAAGGCTACATGAGGAGCACCACAGACTCAACAGGGGGCACGTGATCTGAAGGGTTGAGGGAGGCCCTCCCAATGTGATTCGTTTTTGTTGTCGTTCAAATGTCATTGACATACAGTGTTAAATTTGTTTCAGGTGTATAATGATTCAATACTTTTTTTATTTTTTAATATATTGCTTTATTATTTTTTTACATGTGGTAAAATACATTTAATAAAGTTTGCCATTTTATTTTTTTACTGTGCTATGTTAGTGACCATGAAATATATGATTAGTTTTTGATGCAGTGTTCCAAGATTCATTGTTTGTGCACCACACCCAGAGATCCATGCAATACGTGTCCTCCTCAATACCCACCACCAGCCCCATTATTCCCCCACCCCTCTCCCCTCTAAAACCCTCAGTTTGTTTCTGAGTCCACAGTCTTTCATGGTTCATCTTCCCCTCTGATTTCCCCCAACTCACTTCTCTCCTTCTCCTAATGTCCTCCGTGTTATTCCTTAGGCTCCACAAATAAGTGAAACCATATGATAATTGACTCTCTCTGCTTGACTTATTTCACTCAGCATCATCTCCTCCAGTCCTGTCCATGTTGATACAAAAGTTGGGTATTCATCCTTTCTGATGGCTGAGTAGTATTCCATTTTTTATATATATGGATCACATCTTCTTTATCCATTCGTCTATTGAAGGGCATCGCTGCTCTTTCCACAGTTTGCCTATTGTAGACATTGCTGCTATGAACATTGGTGGCAATGCAAATTGGTACAGCCATTTTGGAAAAAAGTGTGTGATTCCTCAAAAAATTAAAAATAGAGCTACCCTGTGACCCTGCAATTGCACTACTGGGTATTTACCCCAAAGATACAGATGTAGTAAAAGAAGGAACATCTGTACCCCAATGTTCAATACGTCTGTACTTTACTCAGTGCCCATCACAAACAACTCCTTAATCCTCTTCATCTATTTCATCCAATTCCCCACCCACCTCCCCTCTGGCAACCACCAGTTTGTTCTCTATATCTAGGAGTCTGTTTTTTGTCTTTTTTCCCCTCTGTTTGCTCATCTCTTTTATTTCTTAATTTGCACATATGAGTGAAAATATATGGCATTAGTCTTTCTCTGTGTTTCTCTGCTTCACTCAACATTACACCCTAGGCTAATCCATGTTGTTGCAAATGGCAAAATTGCATTCTTTTTTAAGGCTGAGTAATATTCCATTGTGTATATATACTACTTGTTTATCCATTTGTCTATTGATAGACATTTGGGTTGCTTCCATATCTTCACTTTTATAAATAATGCTGCAGTGAACATAGGGGTGCCATATATCTTTTCAAATTAAAGTGTTTTTCATTGGGTAAATACCAACAGTGGAGTTGTTGGATCATATGGTATTTTGATTTTGAATATTTTGAAGAACCTCCATTCTGTTCTCCATCGTGGCTTCACCAGCTTGCATTTCCATCAGCAGTGCATAAGTGTTCTTTTTCTCTACATCCTCATCAGCACTTATTTCTTGTGTTTTTTATTTTAACCATTCTCAGAGGTGTGAGGTGGTATTTCATTGTGGTTTTCAATTGCATTTCCCTGATGCTGAGCGATGCTAAGCATCTTTCTCTGTGTCTGTTGGTCATCCCAATGTCTTCTTTGGAGAAATTTCTATTCAAGTCCTCTGCCCATTATCTAAATGGATTATTTGGATTTTGGTGTGGAGTTCTACCAGTTCTTTAGATATTTGTGGATATTAACTCCTCATCACATATACCATTTGTAATTGTGTTCTCCCATTCATAGGTTGTCTTTTCATTTTATTAATTGTTTCGTTTGCTGTGCAGAAGGTTTTTATTTTGATGTAGTCCCAATAGTTTATTTCTGCTTTTGTTTCCCGTGCCTCAAGAGACTTATCTAGAAAAATGTTTCTCCAGCCAGTGTCAAAGGGATTACTGCTCATGTTTTCTTCTAGGAATTTATTTTTTCAGGTCTCACATTTTGGTCTTTAATCCATTTTGAGTTTATTTTTGTATATAATGTAAAAAAGTGGTCCAGTTTTCTCAGCACCATTTATTGAAGAGACCATCTTTTTCCCATTGCATATTCTTGCCTCCTTTGGCATAGATGAGTTGATCATAAAAGCATGGGTTTGTTTTTGGACTCTATTCTGTCCCATTGATCTCTGTGTCTTTTTTTGTGTCAGTACCATACTGTTTTGATTATTGCATCTTTATAGTGTATCTTGAAATCTCATACTGGTTTTTCTCTGGCTTTGTTCTTATTACTCAAGATAGCTTTGGCTATTTGGGGTCTTGTGTGGTTTGATAGAAATTTTAGGACTATTTGTTCTCATTCTGTGAAAAATATTTTGTATTTTGATAGGGATTGCATTAAATGTGTAGATTGCTTTTGGTAATATGGACATTTTGACAATATTTCTTCCAGTCTGTGAGCATGGAATGTCTTTGTGTCATCTTCAATTTTTTTCATCAGTGCTTTATAGTTTTCAGAGTACAGATCTTTTACGTCCTTGGCTAAGTTTATTCCTAAATATTTTATTATTCTGAGTGCAAAGGTAAATAGAATTGTTTTCTTAATTTCTCATTCTGCTACTTCAGTATTAGTGAAGTAGCGTAGTAGTGGTGAATTAGAAATGCAACAGATTTCTATGTACAGATTTTTGTATCCTGTGACCTTACTGAACTTATTTATCTATTCTAGTACTTTTCTGGTGGAGTTTTGAGGGTATTGCATGTATAGTATCATGTCATCTGCAAAGAGTGAAAGTTTTATTTCTCCCCTACCTGTTTGGATGCTTTTTATTTCTTTTTGTTGCCTGATTGCTATGGCTAGACTTCCAGTGCTATGTTGAATAAAAGTGGTAAGAGTAAGGAAAAAGAAAAAAGAAAAAAGTTGTTAAGAGTGGATATCCCTATCTTGTTCCTGATCTTAGAGGAAAAGCTCTCAGTTTTTCACCCTTAAGTATAATTTCAGCTGTGGACATCTCATATGTGGCATTTATAAGGTTGATGTATGTTCCCTCTACACCTACTTTGCTGAGGGTTTTTATTGTGAATGGATGTTGTACCTCGTTAAATGCTTTTTTTACATCTATTGAGGTGATCATATGGTAAAACCTTTCTCGTATTGATGTGATATATTAAGTTGATTGAGTTATGAATATTGAACCAGCCTTGCATACCAAGAATAAATCCCACTTGATCATGGTGAATGATTTTTTTAATGTATTGTTGGATTTGGTTTGCTGGTATTTTGAGAATTTTTGCATCTTTGTTCAACAGAGACATTGGCCTGTAGTTCTCTTATTTTGTAATGTCTCTGTCTGGTTTTGGTATCAATTTGGTATCAAGGTAATGCTGACCTCATAGAATGAATTTGGAAGCTTTCTTTCCTCTTCTACTTTTTTGGAATAATTTGAGAATAGGTGTTAACTCAGGGAACCTGGGTAGCTCAGTCAGTTAAGGATCCGACTCTTGATTTTGGCTCAGATCATGATCTCAGGGTCCTGTGATCAAGCCCTGCATCAGGCTCTGTGCTGAGCATGGAGTCTACTTAAGATTCTCTCTTTCTTCCTCTGCCTGTCCCCCAACTCATGCAGGCTCTCTTTCTCTCTAAAAAAAGAGGGGGAATACAAAAAAAATAAAATAAGAATAAGTATTAACTCTTCTTTAAATAAGTGGTAGAATTCACTTGAGAAGCCATCTGGTACTGTACTTTTGTTCATTGGGATTTTTAAATTACTGATTCAATTTTTTTGCTAGTATTCAATCCATTTAAAATTTTCATTTCTTCCTGATTCAGTTGTGGGAGGTTATATGTTTCTAGGAATTTGTCCATTTCTTCTAGGTTGTCTAATTTGTTCACATAAAATTTTTCTTATTCTTTTATAATCCTTCATATTTCTGTGATAATTGTTTTTTCTTCCCTTTGTTACTGATTTTATTTATTTGAGTTCTTGCTCTTCCTTTTTTGATGAGTCTGGCTAAAAATTTATCAATTTTATTGATTTTTATCAAGAACCAGCTCCTGTTTTCATCAATCTGTTCTACTGCTTTTTTAGACTCTATTTCATTTATTTCTGTTCTAATGTTCATTATTTCCTTCTTTCCACTGGCTTTGGGCTTGGTTTGTTTTCTTTTTTCTAGCTCCTTTTGTGTAAGTTTAGGTTATTTGAGATTTTTCTTACTTCTTGAGGTAGGCATGTATTGTTATATTCTTTGCCCTTAGAAAAGCTTTTGCTGCATCCGAAAGATTTTTAGAATGTTGCATAATCATTTTCATTTGTCTCCATGTATTTAATTTTCTTTTTGATTTCTTGGTTGACTCATTCCTTGTTTACTAGCATGTTATTTGGCCTCCATGTATTTGTGTTCTTTCCAGATTTTTCCTTGTGATTGTTTTCTGGTTTCATACCATTGTAGTCAGAAAATATGTATGATTTCAATCTTTTTGAATTTATTGAGATGTGTCTTGTGGCCTAACATATGACCTGTTATGGAGAATGTTCCGTGTGCACTTGAAAAGAATGCATATTCCATTCTTATTGGATGGAATGTTCTGAATATCTCCGTTAGGCCCATCTGGTCCAATGTATCATTCAAAGCCACTGTTTCCTTGTTGATTTTCAGCCTGGATGATCTATCCATTGATGTAAGTATGGTGTTAAAGTCCCTTACTATTACTGTAGATCAATTTCTTCCTTTATGTGTGTGAATGGTTGCTTTATGTATTTGGGTGTTCCCTTGTTGAATGCATAAATGTTTACAATTGTTGTATCCTCTTGTTGGATTGTTCCCTTTATCATTATGTAGTGACTTCCTTTTGTCTCATATTATAGTCTTTGTTTTCAAGTCAATTTTGTCTAAGTATTGCTATCCCAGCTTTTTTTGCTTCCATTTGCATGGTAAAGTTTTTTCTACCCCTTTATTTTCAATCTGCATGTGTTTTTAAGCCTGAAATGGGTCTATTTTAGACAGAATGTAGATCGGTCTTGTTTTTATATCCATTTGGTCACCCTGTGTCTTTTGATTGGAGCATTTAGTTCCTTTACATTCAAAGTCATTATTGATAGGCATGAACTTACTGCAATTTTGTTACTTGTTTTATGGTTATTCTCTAGCTCATCTCTGTTCTTTTTTCCTTTTTGTTCTCTTCCTTTGTGATTTGATTATTTTCTTTCATAATTTACTTTAATTCCTTTCTCTTTATTTTCTGCATATTATTACAGGTTTTTTTTTAAATTTTATTTATTTATTTTCAGCATAACAGTATTCATTATTTTTGCACCACACCCAGTGCCACATGCAATCCGTGCCCTCTATAATACCCACCACCTGGTACCCCAACCTCCCATCCCCCCGCCCCTTCAAACTATTACAGGTTTTTGATTTATGGTTACCATTAAGCTCATATAACATCTTGTGCATATAGCAGTCTATATTAAGCTGGTGGTCACTTAAGTTTGAACCCATTCTAAAAGCACTAAATTTTTACTTTCCCTTCTCCACATTTATATGATGTCACACTTTACATTCTTTTATTTTGTGAATTCTTTGATTTTTATAGATAAAATTGACTTTTCTGCTTTTGTGCTTTATTCTTTGTTCTGCTTTTATAAGTGATTAATCTACTGCTTTTTAAAAAACTTTATTTATTTATTTGACAGAGATCACAAGTAGGCAGAGAGGCAGAAAGATGGGGAAGCAGGCTCCCCACCAAGCAAAGAGGACAATGCAGGACTTGATTCCAGGACCCTGGGATCAAGTCCTGCATTGATCCCAGGACTTGCAGACCCAGGACCCAGGGACCTGAGCCGAAGGCAGAGGCTTAACCCACTGAGTCACCAAGGCACCCCTAATCTACTACTTTTATTATGTTGGTATTTACATGTTAAGTTTTTTGCCTTTCGTAATTTTCTTACTCCTGTTTATGGCCTTTTCATACTACTTACAGAACTCCTTTTAATGTTCTTTGTAAGTCCAGTTTAGTGGTGATGAACTCCTTTAACTTTTATTTATCTGGGAAACTCTTTTTCTCTCCTTCTGAATGGTAGCCTTGGTTGATAGCTGATAGCCTTGGTTGCAAGCTTTTTCCTTTCATCACTTTGAAATGTTCATGCCTCTCCCTTCTGGCCTGCAGTGTCTCTGCTGAAAAATCAGCTAGTAATCTTATGGGGTTTCCTTTCTATGTAACTGTTTACTTTTCTCATGCTGCTTTTAAAATTCTTTTTTTATTATTATTAACTTATAATGTATTGGGGCACCTGGGTGTCTCAGTGGGTTAAAACCCCAGTCTCATAACATATAATGTTTTATTTGCCCCAGGGGTACAGGTCTGTGAATCAGCAGTCTTACACCTTTCATAGCACTCACCATAGCACATACTCTCCCCCAATGTCCATCACCCAGCCACCCTATCCCTCCCACCCCACCCCCCAGAAACCCTCAGTTTGTTTCCTGAGATTAAGAGTCTCTTATGGTTTGTCTCCCTCCCTGGTCCCATCTTGTTTCATTTTTTCCCTCCTTACCCCCCACAACCCCTCGCCCTGCCTCTCAAATTCTCCATGTCAGGGAGATCATATGATAATTGTCTTTCTCTGATTGACTTATTTCACTTAGCATAATACCCTCTAGTTCCGTCCACATCATTGCAAATGGCAAGATTTGGGGGTTTTGATGGCTGCATTGTATTCCATTGTGTATATATACCACATCTTTTTTATCCATTCATCTGTTGATGGACATCCAGGCTCTTTCCATCATTTGGCTATTGTGGACATTGCTGCTATAAACATTTGGGTGCAGGTGTCCCTTTAGATCACTACATTTATATCTTTAGGGTGAATACCCAGTAGTGCAATTAAAATTCTCTATCACTTTTTTTTTTGCCATTTTAATTATTATGCATTTTGGTGTATATCTCCATGGGTTCACCTTGTCAGGTGCTCTTGGTGCTGCCTGGACCTGTTTCCCCAGACTAGGGAAGTTTTCAGCTATTATTTCTTCAAATAAATGTTCTTCCCCCTTTTCTCTCTTCTTCTCTGGTATTCTCATAATGTGAATTTTATTATGCTTGATGATGTCATTGAATTCCCTTAACCTATTCTCATTTTTTATTGTTCTTTTTTCCTTTTTGCTATTCAGCATGGTTGCATTACATTACCCTGTTTCAGCTCCCTGATCCATTTTTCTGTTTCTTCTAATCTACTATGGATTCCTTCTAGTATATTTTTAATTTTGGTTACTGAGTTTTTCATCTTTGATTAGTCTATTTTTTATTTTTCTCTTTGTTGAAGATTTCGGTGAGATTCTCACTCTTTTCTCCAGTCCAGTGAATATAGCCATTGCTTTGAATTCTTTATCAGGAATATTGCTTATCTACATTTCAGTTCATTCTTTTGCTGCGTTTTTGTCCTGTTCTTTTATTTAGGACATCTTCTCCTAATGGTGTCTAAATATTTGTGTTTGTATCTATGTATCAGGAAAGTCAGTTATATCTCCTGACTTTGAAAGTAGTGGCCTATGAGGAAGAGGTCCTGTGGTACCCCATAGTGCAATGTCCCCTGTTCACCAGGACAAGGAGCTTAAGGGGTGTCTTCCATGTGGGGTACATAGGCCCTACTATTCTGGCTGAGCCTTGTTTATCTTCAGTCCAGATGACTACAGTGGCCCACTTTGCCTATGGTGGGCAGGATTTGCTCCCTGTATTGTTACAGGACCAGTCTGGAACCACAGTGGGCTTATTGTTGGGCAGTGTCAGCAGTCAAACCAGATGTCTGCCCTCATCTCATCTACTGCAGCTGTGGTCATACCAAACTGCAGAGCACTATGTCTGCCTTATCCCCTAAAAGGCTTTCATTTGTGGGTGAGAACTCTAGTCAGACCAGATGTCTGTTCCCAATCCATCTGCTGATGCTGCAGGGACCATGAACTACAGGGCTCTCTTCCTGTGAGGTCCTCAGGTCGTTTTTGTTGGTGGGCAGGGCCAGTAATGAAATCAGGTGTCTGCCCGCAGTCTGTCTAGTGGAGCTACATATGCACTGATTGGCAGAGCTCTCTCTCTCTATCTAAACTGCCAGTTATAAAGGTTTGGCTACTGGGACTACAGTTGAAATGGTGTGTATGGTTATCTTCCCCCTTCCCATGGCAGGAGTCACTTTGGAGCGGTGGCATCCCTGCCTGGGCTGATTGCAGGTTGAGATATGACAGGAGCCACTCTGGAGGGACTCCTGCCAAGTGGAGCTAATTGGATGGGGTGGACCCAGATCCACAGGAGAACACGGAGGCAGGCAATGTGCTGTTAGCAAACTGGATGGCAAGTGTTCTCACTGGTTCTTGCAGGTACCTAGGTATCTAGGTATTTAGGCTGGGGAGCAGAGGGGAGAGAAATGGTGCCCACCAGGAATTTGTTCTTGGAAAAGTCTCCTGAAGATCTCTGCCCCTCCAGCTCATGTTCTGAGATGTAAATAAATCTCCTTCCCATATACCCAGGTACTTTTCAAACTGCTGCTTCTATGCTGGATCTCAGTAGGCCTGTTTGCTATGCGGGCTCTTTAAGAATAGTGACTCACTTCCCTAGCACCCTCTGGCTCTCCTAGAGTAGAGCGTGCTGCTTTTTAAAGTTCCTGGTGTTAAACCCCACTGATTATTAAAAAAAAACTCTCAAAGTTAAACCCTTCTGGTTTTCAAAGCCAAATGTTATGGGGACTTATCTTCCCTGTGCCTGGGATGTATGTTATGGGGTCTGTCTCTCTCCATTCTCTGTGCTTGCAGTACCCCTCCTGCTTGTGGTTAAGACTAACCATCCCAACTGCATCTCTGCCCTCCCTACTTTTTTCAAGGTAGCCTTCTCTCTATGATTAACTGTGGAAAGTCTCTTCTTCTAGTCTTCGGGTTTTCTGGGTTGGTTGCCCTGATGTAACTGTTATCTAGGTGTGTCCGTGGGAGGAGGTGAGCTTAGGAACATTGTACTCTGCCATCTCTCCAGAAATCCTTTCCCCTGATGTTATTCTTAGGATGAGTTTTAAAGGATGAATTGGAGTTTAGCAAACAAAAGAGAAGGGTATTCCAGGTAGAATGGGTGGGGTAAAGCATGGAGGCAAGAGAAGGTAGTTGTATCCAGAAAAGTGCCAGCGGTGGGGAGTGACTAAAAGCTCAGATGCCTGTGGATATGAGTCCTTCAAGGAGGAGATGCATGTCCTTGAAGGGCCTTAAATACTCCTATGAAGCTAAAAGTCTAGATTATATGCTGAATGCTTAGGAAAGCACCACAGGTAGAATCTGGGGTGGGATTTGCATTTTCCTGAGTTTGCTGTGGCAGCAGTTTGGGGAATAGATGGAAAATGAATAATCTGGAACCAAGGAGACCAGTTGAGAAGGCTGCTATCTCACGGTCAGCCAAGAGATGTTAACTGTTAACAAGCTGGACTGAGCACCAGGAGTGGAGAGAAGGGCATTTAGGAAGTAAAATCTGCAGGTCCTGGTGACTAGACCAGTTAGATATGAAAGAAGAGGGGTCGATACCAGCTGAATAGATGCTATCCTTTATTGAACTGAGGAATAGAAAGAAGGAAAAATTTTGGAGAAAAGAAAGTGAGTTCAGTTCTTAACATGGTAATTTTGAGGAGCCAGTGGAACTTCCAACTGGAAATGTCCAATAAATAGTCAGAAAATGTAGTTTGCAGCACAGGAGAAAGGTCTGACTGGCAGTATTTTATGGGAATCTTAAAGCTGTAGGTAAGAAATTGATCCATTAGGTTTGGAATAAAGGACAAGAAGAGAACTCCAGGGAACAAGAGCATTTAAGAATAGGAAGAGAAAGAGCTGTCAAATAAAGAACGTATTAAAAATAAACACACATGTGACAAGACATATGCTGTGGGGAGGGAATGGTCACCAGAGTCAGGTGGTCAGGTGCTGCCACTGAGGTCAGCTCAACATTTGTCAATAACTACCTTATGCCTGGCACTGCAAATACAAAGAAGAATGATACAAAGTCCCTACTGTCAAGGAATTTTCAGTTTAACAGGAAAGATATGCACAGAAATGAATAAAGTGCAGGAACAGAAGTATGCACAGAGTGTATGAGTGCTATGAAAACCCAGTGGGTTACTTAGGCCAGAGGCTAGATGAATCAGGGGAAAGCTGATTGGAGCAATGATGTCTCAGTTAACTCTTCAGGTGTGAGAAGTAACTATGGAAGCATTAGACAGCAAAGGGTAGGGGGACATCTCTCTGCAGAGGAACTAGCATAAGCCATGGGACAGAAGCAGAAAATATGATGGTTTGTGTAGGGAACTAAATGTCCAAGGAGGTCCAGTAAGATAACTACCAAAATATTGATAGGATTGAGCATTTAAAAAGGTGTCTTCATGTCAGGGACAGAGTGAGGACAGAACCCATGCTGACTGAAATGAGATGTAAGGAATAAGGGTGCTCTTTCAAGTAGTCTTGGGGCAAAGGACAGGAAAAGAGAGTTCAGAAAAGATGAAATCCAAATTACCATTAAACATATAAAAATGCAGGCAATTAATAGCAATGTTTTTTTAAAAAATACCAATTAAAGACCTGTCATTGTTTAACCTATGAAATTGGCTAAGTTCTTTTTTCTTATTAATTATATATGATATTGGCAAAAATGATCTAAAATGAATATTTTTAGAGATATTGGTACAAAATTTTTAGAGGTCATTATGATTGCAAAATTTGTGAGTTAAGAGAGTTTCTTAGGGGGCAGAGTAGGAAGACTCTGGCCTGACGTTGTTTACTGTTAGCTATCACCCACATCCAAGTCAGTAAACTGGAAAGCAGTCCAAAAACTGAAAAAACGAACTTCACAACAAATATAGAAAGGCTGCATCTGAAGGGTTAGGAAGGTCAGAAAGGCAGAGGGAGGCTGCCAGCAGCAGGGAGGGAGCTCCACGTACAGAAAGGACAGAGAAATGAACTCTTGCACCAGGGAAGACTAATCCCCATAATGTTTGGTTTAAAAACCAGAGAGGCTGACTTCCTGTGAGTTTGTAAAACCTGTGGAAACTTGGAGCCTGGAGCTTTAGAAGTCAGCTGACTCAGCACTGGGCAAGATGGGAGAGTTAGAGATAGCTGGGTCACCACCCTTAAAGAGCAGCCTATATGGAGAAGCAACAAGAAAATAGCAGTTTACACAGTTCCAGAGGCAAACAGGAGACAGATCTGTTCATACTGATTTCAGAGCATGTTGGGTGACTTTGAAAATAAAGGACCTGGCAGGTGCCATTTTCCTCTATCACCCTCCAGCATAAACCCAGTGTCCCCTGCATGAAGCAGGACAGCACAGATACTTGCTACCTCACCTTCTAGCAGTGCACCACGACCATAAGATCTCTTGAGGACTCACCCACTTCAAGCCTGCTAACCTTGGCTCTGGACAAATTTTGTTAAAGCTGCCCACACTACTACCCAGCCTTCGAGTGCCCAACTGCTGCACCATATCCAGCTGAGTGTCCCTAGCCACTGTCATGTGACAAGTCACAACTGCATACTAAGTCCAGCCTCATACTCCTGACTGCCCTGGCACATAGCCCCCAACTTCCACAATGCTTCAGGGGTCTAGCATAGGTCTAGTGGCCTGATGCACATTTTGCTGTTAACCCTGCTCCAAATTTCCCTGGTGGGCATGCATACTCAGAGCTGGCTTCCCTGGGTCCCAAACACCACAGAGAGCAAGCACAACACACAACAGGCAGAAAGTCAGTGCAGATGATTGCATGGAAAGGAAAAGTGACTCGGACACAATAACAGCATAAGCAACATACATAGGATACTCTCCTGAAGTGCCTGTTCTTTTTTTATGAAAGAGCAGTTTCAAGAACAGAAGACACAGTTGACTTTCTTAACGCAGAGAAACAGACAGAGAGAGCAGACAAAATGGGGAAGCAGAAATTTATCTCAAATGAAATAAAGGACAAGACCACAGCTGGAGATCTAAGCAAAACAGATATAAGTAACATGCCTAGTGGCATATTTACAGTAATAATCATAAGGATACTCACTGGATTTGAGAAAAGAGTGGAAGACCTGAGTGAGACCCTTAGCACGGAGATAAGGAAAAATAGAGCAGAGATAAAGGACTCCATAAATAAAATGAGAAACATGCTTGATGGAATGAAGAGCAGGATCAAAGAAGCAGAGGAATGAATTAGTAACCTAGAAAACAGAGTAATGGACAGTAATGGAAAGCTGAATAAAAGAGAAAAGAATTATGCAAAATGAGAATAGACTCAGGGAATTGAATGACTCCCTCAAATATCATGCCATTCCTATAATAGGAGTCCCAGAAGAAGAAGAGAGAAAAGGGCAGAAAATTCATTTGAAGAAATAATAGCAGAAAACTTCCCCAATCTGGGGAGGGACACAGATACCCAGATCTAAGAGACACAGACAACTCCCATCAAAATCAACAAAACAGATCCACACCAAGACATATTGTAACTAAACTGGCAAAATATAGTGATAAAAAATGTTAAAGCAAGACAACAGAAGTCAGTACAAGAGAAAACTCATAAGACTAGCAGGAGATTTTCCAGCAGAAACCTTCCAAGATAGAAGAGAATGGCATGAAATAATCCAAGTGCTGAATGGGAAAAAATCTTCAGCCAAGAACACTCTGTCCAAGAAAAAATACTCTATCATTTAGAATAAGAGAGATACGGAGTTTCCATGGGTGGGGGGAACACCTCACAAAAACAGGAGTTAATGACCACTGAACCAGCTCTTCAAGAAATATTAACAGGCACTCTTTGAGTGATATAGAGAGACCAAAATTGACAACACAGAGGTAGGATATACAAAATGAATAAAAATGAATATTTCTGTAAAAAAATCAGTCCAGCAACTCACACACAAAAAAAGGATATAAAATATAATAAAATAATAACATATAAAAACATGTTTTAATCGGTTCAAACTTAAACAACCACCAATTTAATATAGACTGCTATATGCTGAAGAGGTTCTGTACAAACCTAATGGTAGCCATCTATCAAAAACTACTAATAAGTATGCAAAGAATAAAGAAAAAGCTAAATATATCACTAAAGAAAAACAGCAAACCATAAAAGACAAGAAAGTTTCAGAGAAAATCTTCACAAGGAACCACAAAATAAATAATAAAATGACAATAAATACACATCTATCAGTAATTATCTTGAATGTAAATAGACTAAATGCTCCAATCAAAAAACAGAGTGACAGATGGATTAAAAAAACAAGTCCCATCTATATGTTGCCTGCAAGAGGCTCATTTTAGACCTAAAGACATATGCATATTGAAAGTGAGGGGACAGGGAAATGTCCAGCATACAAATGGATGTCAAAAGAGAGCTGGGGTAGAAATACTTAAATTGGACAAGCTAGATTTTAAACCAAAGACTGTAGCAAGAGATGAAGAACGACATTATAGTATAATAAAGAGGACTATCCAACAAGAAGATGTAACAATTGTAAACATTTATGCTTATAACAAGGGAATACCTAAATACATAAAACAGTTTAAAAAACATAAAGGAACTAATCAATAAGAATACAATAGGAGGGGACTTTAACATCCCACTTACAACAACGGACAACTCATCTAAACAGAAAATGAACAAGAAACAATGGCTTTGAGTGATACACTGGACTAGATGGACTTAACAGATATATTCAGACCATTCCATCCTAAATTTGTTAAAATACAACAGGGAACATTCTCCAGAATAGATCACATATTAGCCCACAATAAAAAGCCTCAACAAACTGAAGATCAAAATCATACCATGCATATTTCTGACCCCAATCCTATGAAACTAGAAATCAAGGATAAGAAAAAATCTGGAAAGACCATAAATACATGGAAGTTAAATAACATGCTACTAAACAATGAATCGGTCAAGTGGGAAATAAAAGAGGAAATTAAAAAGTACATGAAACAAATGAAAATGAAAACACAATCGTCCAAAACCTCTGGGATGCAACAAAAGCAGTTCTTAGAGGGAATTTTATAGCAATACATGCCTACCTCAAGAAGCAAGAAGAATCTCAAATAAACACCTAACCAGACACCAAACAGAACTAGAAGAAAACAAAGCCTAAAGCCTAAAGCCAGCAGAAGAAAGTAAAAAAAATAAAGATTAGAGCAGAAATAAATGATATAGAAACTAAAAACAACAACAACAACAAAACAATGGAACAGACCACTGACACCAGAGCTGCTGCTTTGAAAAATCTAAAATGGATAAACTTCTAGCCAGACTTATCCAGAAAAAAAGAGAATGGACTCATTTAAGTCAGAAAAGAGGGAGGAGAAATAACCAACACCATAGAAAAACAAACAATCTTAAGAGAATATTATGGAAAGCTATATGCCAACAAACTGGACCATCTAGAAGAAATGGATAAATTCTTAGAAACATATAACCTCTCACGACTCAATCAGAAAGAAATTTTTCTTAAAATGTGAAAAGACTGAATACTAACAGTGAAATTGAATCAGTACTTTAAAAACTCCAAAAAATCCCCACAAAAATCTAGTACCAGATGGCTTCACAAGCAAATTCTACCAAACATTTAAAAAGTCAATACCTATTCTTCTTGAATTATTCCCAAAAAACAGAAAAGGAAAGAAAACTTCCCAATTCATTCTATGAAGTCAACATTACCCTGATACCAAAACCAGATAAAACACCATCAACAAAGAGAACTTCAGGATAATATGCCTGATGAACATGGATGTAAATATTCTCTACAAAATACTGGTAAACCAAATCCAACAATACATTTAAAAAAATCACTCACCATGATCAGCTGGGATTTATTATCAGGTTGCCGGGGTAGTTCAGTATTCACAAATCTGCATCATTTATCAATAAGAGAGAGGATAAGAATCATATAATCATTTAATCAGAAAAAGCATTTGATAAAGTATAAAGTCTATTCATGAAAAAAACCCTCAACTAAGTAGGTTTAGAGGAAATATAACATAATAAGGGCCATGTATGAAAACCCACAGCTAACACACTCAATGGGGAAATACAGACCTTTGCCTTAAGGTCAGGAACAAGACAAAGATGTCTGCTCACCACTTTTATTCAAAATAGTATTGGAAGTCCTAGCCACAGCAGTCAGACAGCAAGAAATAAAAGGCATCTAAATCAGTAAGAAGTAAAACACTCATTAATTGCAGATGACATGATATTATATATAGAAAAACTTCCAAGTCTCCAACAAAAAAACTGCTAGAACTGATAAATTCAATAAAGTCTCAGGATACAAAATCAGCACACAGAAATCTGTTGCATTTCTACACACCAAGAGGAATGCAAATCAAAACTACAATGAGATATCACCTCACACCTTTCAGTATGGCTAAAATAAACAACACAAGAAAGAACAGGTGTTGGTGAGGATGCAAAGGAAAAGGAACCCTCATGCTCTGTCATTGGGAATGCAAACTGCTGCAGCTACTGTGGAAAATATTATGGAGGCTTCTCAAAGAGTTAGAAATAGAACTACCTTAAGATCTATCAATCGCACTACTGGGTATTAACCCGAAGAAAACAAGAACACTAATTCAAAGTGATTCGTGCACCCTGATGTTTATTGTGCCATTATCAACAATAGCCAAAATATGAAAGTAGCCCAAGTATCCCTTGACTGAGGAATGAATAAAGAAGATACGGTGTATACACACAGACACAAACACAATGGAATATTACTATGCCACTAAAAAGAATGAAATTTCTCCATTTGCAGTGACGTGGATGGAGCTGGCGAGTATAAAGCTAAGTGAAGTCAGAGAAACACAAATACCATATGATTTCACTCATGTGGAGTTTAAGAAACAAGCAAAGGGGAAAAAAATTTCAAGAGACAAACCAAGAAACAGACTCTTAACTAGAGAGAACAAACTGATGATTACCACAGAGAGGGGCGTGTGGGGTTGGGTTCAACAGGTGATGGGCATTTCAGAGGGCACTTGTGATGAGCCTGGGGTAATGTATGGAAGTGTTAATTCTACACCTGAAACTGATACATTAAGTAGCTGGAGTTAAAATTTTAAAAGAAATTTAAAGACAAGTGAGTTAAGTATGTTCATGCCCTCTGATTCAGAAATTCCACTTTTCAATTTATTTTAAGGAAAGGAAATCAGAGATGTGGTATCATTGCAGTGTTATTCATAAGAATAGAATACTGAATTGGCCACTAATATGAAAAAATAAGGGATTTTTCTAAATTATGTACTATCTTATGATGAATTATTTTACAATCATTAAAAGTCAGTATTTCAAAGAATTTTTAAAAGAAAGTAGGTTTTGTAGTCATAATTTTAAGTCTAAAAAGCACATAGTTGGATATAAAGAATGAACTAAGTGTGTGTTTGTGTTTAAGAATATACCAGGAGCGCCTGGGTGACTCAATCAGTAGAGCATCTGACTTCAGCTCAGGTCATGGTCTCGAGGTCCTGGGATGAGCCCCACATTGGGCTCCATGCTCAGCGGGCAGTCTGCTTGTCCCTCCCCCTCTCTCCCTGCACCTTCCCCCTGCTTATGCTCTCTCTCACTCTCTTTCTAATAAATAAAATCTTTAAAAAAAAAAAAAAAGGGAAAGAGAGAGAAAACAATATACCAATAAGGGTGGCTGGCTGGCACAGTTGGTAGAGCTCTGGGGTGTGAGTTCTGGGTTGTAAGTTCAAGCCCCACATTTAGAAAAATAAAATCTTATTTTTCATATTTAGAAAAATAAAATCTTAAAAAAGAAAGAATATGTCAGCATTGTTAGTGATTACCTTTAGTGTAAGAATACAAAAATGTCTTGTTTTCTTTTCTTTAATAATCTGTAGTAGTTCCCCCTTATCAGCAGTGGATATGTTGCAAGACCTCAGTGGATGACTGAAACATGAATAGTACCAAACCCTATATACTGTCTTTTCTCCTATACATAATATCTAAAGTTTAACTTATAAATTAGGCACAGTAAGACATGAACAATAACAAATAATAAAATAAGCAATCAATAATATACTGTAATAACAGTTCTATGAATGTGGTCTCTTTCTCACTTAAAATATCTTGCTATACCATACTCACCCTTGTTCTTGTGATGATGTGAAATGATAAAATGATGAGATAACTAGGTCATTGAGCTACTAATGACCTAACAATATGTTAGGAAGATCATCCGCTTCCAGACCCATGGTTCACCAGGGGTAGCAAATTGCAAAAGCAAAACCACAGATAAGGGGGAACTACTGAATTTCCCAAATTTCAACAGTAAGCAAAAATAAGCCATGTTTATCTTAAAAAAAGAAGCTAGTGTGAAAGCAAGGCAGGGGGGATGGGGCAGAGCGAGAGGAGGACAACACTGGAGGGGAGTGTTTTGTTTTAGACTGAAATACACGGGCGTGACATCGTGCGATGAGTGGAAATGTCAGTGGAAAAGTAGAGGCTGAATGTATGGAAGACAAGAAGATAACTGACAGCACAGGCTTCCTGAGGCGATAAGAAGGAATGAGGTCTGGCTCTAGTAAACGAGTTAACTTTCAACAGAGAAGGGTACTTCTTTGACTTTATGAGAGAGCAGGAAGTAAGCAGCAGAGCTCCCTTGTTGACTTTGCATGCTCTCTGCCTTCAACACTGCCTGGCCCTGAATGGAGCATGTACGTTTATAGGTGAAGGAGAAGAAGCCTGGAGGATTTACTGTAGGTTTACTCCCATTTTTTCCAGTGAGAGAGCTGATATCTAGTATAGTGGCTCTCAAACTTTTATTAGAATGTATTATAATGTATTATTTTTTGTGGTCTATATCCTTTTCTAAGCTGTGAGCTCCCTAAGGGCAGAAGAAATCATGTATCTCCATACCTACTATATCATTCCAGTGACTGACTGATGCAATGTAGATGCTCAAGGACAGTTTGTTGAATGAATGAATGAATGAATGAATGAATGCAGTATGATAGAAGACATAAGAATAGTGGTAAGGGTTTCATATAGCTTATGTGAGTGTTAAAGGGAGTTGACCAGTGACAAGTAAAAGGACCTGGGAAGCCTAAAGACAAAGTTGCATACCTCTGTGCTTAAGAGGATTCCAAATAGAAACTGGAGAAACTAATAATTACAAATGGTCTCCTCTGTTCTTTGTCCAATAACCCCTTTTCTTTGAACCTGCCCTGCACACGTCTCTATGGGGCAAATGAAATGATAGAGATCCATGCAGCCCAGCCATCATAGAAAAGAGTGGTCCTCTAACTGCTAACATTCAGTTTTCCTTTGTTTAATTTGAACCTGTACAGACTTTTAAGCCTCTTACTAAATAATACCTACCTTGCATAGTAAATTGGACCAAGTATGTAAAAAGTCTTTTAAGTTATTAATGACAACACAAAAGCAAGGGACTACTATTTGAGGGATATTTTACTTATTTTTATATGCTGAAAGCAAGAAGATGCCCCAAATTTTTAAATGCTTCAGGTCCTAGAATAGCTTCCTCCAGCCAGGTTTTAGGTTCTGAAGCAGTCGTTGGCCTAAATAGGAACATTCCACCAAAAGGAGAGGATTATATTTTTTCCCCAATACACACTTTCGCTTTAAGGTTATCAGAATGGTGCTATCTAAGAGAAGTGGTTTAAATGTGAGCAGAAGCTGACACGGATTAACTTTAACAGAATGCTATAGAGAAGGAGAGGGTTGCATCAGAGTGATAATTCACAGATACCATCATTTGTTATTCCTGACTTTTTTTTTTTCCAAAACAGAATTGCATTGATGAAATTGAGGCCATAATCAGTGTTAAGCTCCAGCTCATCGGAATTGTTGGTATTGGGATTGCAGGTCTCACGGTGAGAAAGTTCCAGAACTTACCTTTTTTGCTTTCTAAGAAGCCTTTGCATCTTATTTGTCTTCAAGTGTGTTACGGCAGTATCTTAGGAGAGATTTCTCATAAAAGACAGATGGTTGTTGACAAGACATCTTCTAAGAACAAAGCATTTGATTATCAATACTCAGTTCTCTCAAATATACCAATTTTTTTTTTAAGATTTTATTTATTTGACAGGAAGAGAGGCAGGCAGAGAGAGAGAG
Source organism: Mustela putorius furo (assembly GCF_011764305.1). NCBI lineage: Eukaryota > Metazoa > Chordata > Mammalia > Carnivora > Mustelidae > Mustela > Mustela putorius. Next base: position 6,604,720 of record NW_025421424.1, read on the forward strand.
GAGGAAGCAGGCTCCACATGGAGCAGAGAGCCCGATGTGGGGCTCGATCCCAGGACACTGGGATCATGACCCAAGCTGAAGGCAGTGACTTTAACCCACTGAGCCACCCAGGTGCCCCTCAAATATACCAATTTTAACTTGAACCTAATTATGACCTTGAGTTTATCATTGCAATAACTTCCCACATTAAGACCAGCAAGCTTAAACTAGACAAGTGATTTCCAATTCTGGGTCTCTTCTTACTGTTAGAAATTTAAAATAACCCACCAGGTAAATCTCTTTCACCTAGGATTTGCAGAAGTAGTGTAGTGTAGTGAATAATAGTGCAAGCTCTGGCACCCTGGTTTGGGTTCACCTCCTAGCTCCACTACTTACAAGCCCTGGGATCATGGGAAAGTTTTTTAGTTTCTCTATTCCTCAATTACCTCATTTGGAAAATGAGGATTTTAATGTACCAACCTCCTAAGATTGTTGTGAGGATGAAATGGGATAATACATGTAAAGTACTTGTAGGCACTAACTCATATGAAGTGTCTGGAAGATAGCACTCAACAAATGCTAGCTCTGGACATAATCTGAGCCCTCCCAAACCCAGAACCCAGACAAAAGGAATAACATGCAGAAGTGGGAAGCATAGTGCATCCGGGCACCTGCAAATGGCTCTGGGCCTCCAAAGTACACAAGCGTGCAAGAACTGGTAGGGGCCCACAGGACATCACAGGAGCGGCAAGAGAGGACAGTGAGTAGGGTGTGAGAGTCCGCAGAACTGTGGTCTTCGTGTGCCCATTTGAGGGATTGGGCTCTATCCTTAAAGTAGAAGGAAACCACCAAGGGATAGAAGGACCTGTGTTGCCATGTGGAGGTAAGCTGGAGGGAAGCAGGATTTGAGTCAGACTAGTGAAGTGGTGATTTCCACCGTCCAGGGTTGAGTCATAATAGCTGATGCTAAGGTAGTCCTTACCCTCTAGTTCTGTATGTAGATGAATTCATGGCATCACCTAAGGCGGGGGTAAAGGGAATTGCAAGGAAAATCAAGGAATTGGCAGCTTTCCAGGACACACAAGCACTTTCCCTCTCTTCTGTATTTAGAGTGCGGCCGGATGGGGCCGCCGGAGAAATACTATACTGAGGGCCTCCCAGCCCAGGGACATCTCTCAGGCCCTCCTCACCTGCTCTGGGGCTAGCCTGCTCACTGTTCTGTGGCTTCCTGAGAACAATTTTGAGGCAGAAGATTTGAAAATGGGCTGCATAATAGAGGTACCAAAGAGACACCCCTAACAATTCCATCATCTCAAAGAGTGAGCATCGTAGAGACAGTCACCCGTACTCATGACAGTGGAAGAACAGTGCTAAGAAAGTTCTTTTCTGAGGGGATCCCTTTAGGGTACAACCGGGGCAAAGCAAGTGTTGTATCCAACCTGACAACCACACTAGCGGGAAAGGCCCTCTATTGGTCATCTTGAATCCGCACCCCCAGATCTGATCCTTTTGTAACTCCTTTCTTCTTAAGGTAAGAGTTGCAATCAGTGAGCCAGAAGTCGTGAAGTGTCTCCTCTGCCATACACTGCTACTGAGTTCTGGCAGCCGGGAGCTTAGAGCCCTGCTCCAGGCTGCTTTTACTTAAGCCTAATTTCTCCCTTCCATATAGCAGATAGTACATGGCTTTTTAAATTGAACATGTATAGATTCTAGTCTGATGAAGGATGGATGAAAGAGAAAATCCTAGGGTAATGGTACGGATTTCTTTAAACAAACATTGACAGTAGTTTATAAACATTGCACCCGCTGATAACATTCTATAGGGTCTAGGAAATTGTTGGGGAAATGATTGAGAACAAGAAAGATCTTTTGACATCCTTCTATTCAAACTATACCAATGGCTACTGGATTTGCCAAGTATTTGGCTTTTCAAAGAATTATCCAAGAAGCAGAAGACATCAGTAATACCATAGTTCTAACACCTTAGTTTATGCTTTGGGCAAACTATTGAGTTAAATAGTGAGGCATCATTTGTACCTTAAAATGGAGCAGGAAAAATGAAAAGATGCTCTACTTTGTAATATGTGTTGCATATTACACTGTTGCATATTGACTGTTGCAAAAGTTCAGAGCTTTTCCAACAACAGGAAACGCTTTAGACCTAAGTGTAAACAACTAAGAGTTAACATGCTAATATGGAAGCCTTTAGCCAGCAATGATAATTAAGTAGTATATATAAAAATGTCACTTACAGTCAGTAATTTTTGGCTTTAATTATTAGACACCCATGCAGTTTGCTTTTCTTTTTTAAAAAATCAGTTTCTATTGTTTGAAAGTCATTAACAAGTGGTTCCTTCTGTTTCAGATCTTTGGCATGATATTCAGCATGGTGCTTTGCTGTGCAATACGAACCTCACGAGATGTGATATGAAGCTACTTCTACATGAAAATTGCAATCTAGAGCTTCCATAGAAATGTCACCGGAAGTGTCTCCTGACTCATTTTTAATATTCAAAGGACATTAGGATCTAAAATAATATGCTGTTAATTGTACATTTGCACATGTATGTATGTTTGGCTCATTACTCATTTACTCCTTGAGTGAATGCTGTGTGTGTTGACTGAGATTCATGTGTGATCTGTGTGCTTCTGGTGTATGCATTGTACATAATGAAATCTGTTTTGCTGGAAATTCCTGGTTCTTACTATATCAGAGGAATGATCTATTTGACTCTGAGAAAAAGATCATCAAATTTTGATAAACTTTAAAAACTTGGCTATTTAGAAGAAATGATAATGGATCATTTTCCCAGATTCTAGCCATAGAAAGTTAGATACAGAGAATTCAGGATTTCTGGTTAACGGAAGCAATAAGCTACAGGACTTGAGAGATCATGGTGTAGGATGCACTGACTACATCTGAGTTAGGTGTAAGGGTTTCCTGGGATTTTTTTATATACATACTCTCCAGAACACAGTAAACCACAGTTTTAGAACTAAACATGTCTGTGAGACTAAATACAGCATGGAAAATCTAATTTGAATAAGTCATACTTTCCTAGTATTTAAAAACAAAAAAACTCCCTCTGGAAAGAGTGGTCACACAGACAATCATGTGCCCTATAAAAGTGAGTGTTTTTAGTACTTAAAAAAAAAACTTTTAGTAACTTTTTAAGGATATTTTTTGTTCTTATATAAATACATTTAAATATTACTTTATAACTTTCTTTTTCTGACTCTGCTCTGAAGTACAGCAGCCCTCACCTGAGCAAGAGGGCTTTTATCTCAAACTTTTCCATGTTTCTTCAAATATGCAGACAGAAAGACTAAAGCAAGAGCTCTGGCAGTTGCAAATAGTGGGAAAGAGCATTTTTACTGGCACTGTATCTCTGAAATACCTCATAACTTGAGTTTACATATTTTCCTAATTTTTTTGTATTTTTCTTATTCACCTAGAGAACTCTTTTTCATGGATTTTGACCTATAGTTTTTACCACTTAAGCTAAAACAAAATCCTTCCTAATTCAGATATTATATCAGAAGCATCCCTGGCCAAAGAAAGAAAGGCATCTACTAGTTGTGTGCACACAACAGAAACAAGCTAAGAAAACTAAAATAAAACCCACAGAACAGAAATATGGTTTTTTCTGTGTAAATCTCCTTATAAAAATAAAATTTTCATATTCTTTATGGTCTTGATGCTTCAACTGAGGTAGGTAAACCCAAATTTAGAATCTAAACTGGTATCTTTGTCAATTTTTAACAACATAGTACATTTATTAGATCATAGAGAGTTTTTTAAATTACATTTTAAAAGGCCACACAAAAGTGAAAGTACTGGGGATTTTGGAAACCCACTTAAGCTCATCCTCCTGTGAGAACACAGTCTTTGGGTATGCACTAAAGGAAAGTGTGCACCCCAAGAAACTTCTACAAAATGTTTTGCTGAAAAGACCTAACCACTACAAATAGTCTCATTTGCATAGAGAACCACACTTCTGCTGCTGCTTACTTGCTACTGCTACTAACGTTGGAGAAAGCTTTTCTGGGAAAAAAGATTGGAAGCAAGCTAAAAATTTAATTGTACATGGCTACTTTACTGTGTCTATAGCTGAAGAAAAGATTATTTTAAGAAAATCACTTCATGAAATAGATGTTTATACTCCAGTAGGTGAGAAATACAAACTTTTAAGTGAAGAACAAATAGTCCACCTCTCTTCATGGCGTATGCATTGTACATAATGAAATCTGTTTTGCTGGAAAATGCTCTTTCCCACTATTTGCTTCTACCTGAAGACAGGCCCAAGTGCATAGGCTTCTTCCACTTCAGAATTGTCTCTAATTTCAAAATAAATAAATAAATAAATAAATAAATATTTAAGGATAAATAAATAAATAAAAGTTTCAGTCTATACCTGATTTAACAACCTTAAGAAGAGTACAATACTTAAAAGAGGGGGAGTAGAGATCTGTTCCATCTATGGTTAATGTGTTCCTTTTAGGAGTAATTTTTCCAAAATCTGTGCTATGAGTAAAGCTATAGAATTCCACCTCCGAGTGAGGGCAGATTTTTATATACCGTAAATCTATAAGTATCTTGAATTCCTATATATCTTGAATCTATATGTGTCTTGAATTTATAACTCTTGAATATATACATAAATAAGTTAATATATGTATGCATGAATGTGTATACAGACATACATACATGTATACATATATGGGTACATATATATACATATTCATATATATAAATTTTTGGTTATAGCTATTTATCTGAACTGATTTGAGATCAGACCCAAGCTTAAGCATCTGGTACCAAGGCACTGAATTAAAATTTCTTGATGAGCTATTTTAAGTTATTTTAAATTAAATTTTCTATGTACTGGAATTCTTGTTTGATTTCTCTTAAAATTCTATTGTATCTTTATACTCATCTTTACACAACTTATCTAAATGTCCAACTACCAAACAATATAGCTTAAAAAAAAAAAAAAGGAAAGAGTAGTAACCCTTCTGTAGTGTGACTATGAGGAGCTAGATATAAAAGTAACATCCTAAGGAATTTTGTGCAAGTAGTTAGATTTCAATTAACATTTTCTCTTCCAGATTATACATCTTTTCCCCGGAATATCTCCTTTGTTGTCCAGGGTTCAATCGGTAAAGCCATACACTGCTACAGGGACCAGTGTAATCCTACACACAGTCATCCAGGAAAGTTGCTCTCCTTTCCCTGTGTGCCCCATTCATAGGTTTACTTGAAGAGAAGAGGCTTGTGGGAAGAGGACAGTGAAGGAGATAGCATATCTTCCCTTCTGAAATGACTATCAAAGATTAAAAGGAAGAGACACCCTTGGGCATTCAAGAACTTGCCTGGTTCATTACTATGTTGACATCCCCTTTGACCACCAGCCCCCTGATTTCAGCAACCGTATCTTACACATCCCTATGAGAGAGCATTCTGGGCCCTGAAGCCATCAATTAACTATATCATCTTATTTTGAACTCATCAAAATCAAATTTCTATTAAGGTGTATTTTGAGGGGCACAAAGATTTCTACTTTCAACATGATTATTTTTTCCTATAAAATGTATCTAAGTTATTATGTGTACGTGTTCATTGAAAGGTAAAAAGACTAACTAATGCAAAATGTTATTAATCATTTTGTTGGTGTCCTCACTGTCAACAAAAGTTAAATACATCTCAGGTAACCACTTTTCCAATGGCTGTCTCCTGAGGATATGGAAAGCATAAACTTTAGAAGTAATATGTCCTGAATGTTGCAAAGCAAAATTTATGCTGATTTCATAAAATTTTTAGTTAATGTGCCAGAAACCCATCTGAAGCTTTGGGATTTGTTTTGTTTTGTTTTGTTTTCTTGCATAATTTACTGATGATTTTACTTATATTAAATAGAAGAAATTTACCAAATAACCAACTTTGAGATAAGCAAACCTGGCAACTAATGAATATTACCTAAATTGTTATAATTATTACACTGACGAAAATTTCTGTTAATTATAAATCAAATATGCATCATCTTGCACAACTGAAGATACTTCTGCATGATGCCAAATACCTATTTGAAAATATTAATTTGTAGAATTAATGAATAGCTTTTGATGTATTTCCCAATTCTATTTTAATTCAAAGATTTGATATCAATAGCCAGAGCCAGAGTCCCTATATTTTCCTCTGGACCAGCTCTGCCTTGTAAGATGCAACCCACTCTAATATTAGAATTTGTTTTACTTTGTTTGAGGATTACTATTTTATACATTTGACAAAACTCTTTAGAAGATAGTGATATGCTAAGATGAACAAGAGAAGTCTGCCTTCAAGGAATTTAGAGTAAGGGGAAAAAACAGGCAAATATAATTCCCATGAGGTAAGTGCTATGATATTCATTAACCAAAAGTAGACCCTCTCTACCTTGGAGAGGATGGTCAGGGGAGAGCGATTTTCTGAATTTTGGGGTCTCTAAACGGAGTCCTGAAGAACTCATACAAATTATCCAAATAAAAAGTAACAGCAGTAGAGAAGAAAAGCAGATCACTTGGGAAACAACATCAAGAAGACCCTGAAAGAGACAGCATGGAAGAATTCCAAGAGAGCATGTCAAGAACTGGGAAGATGAAGGGTCATTAAACTGATCCAAGGAGTCTTATATTTGTACAGCTACCACGGCAAAAATTTTAAACAATGAGCTACAAAATCAAATTTGCACCTTTCAAAAATCACTTAGTATGAACAATGATTGGAGGGCAAAGGCCAGAGGATTTCATGAGGATTTCTAACTTACATACTGGGATTCCTACCAAGAAGTAGATAGATGCAATGCCTAGGTGGTCAGTGGGTTAAGCTTCTGCCTTCGGCTTAGGTCATGATCCCAGGGTCCTGGGATCAAGTACCGCATCAGGCTCCTTGCTCGGCAGGGAGACTGCTTGTCTCTCCACGTCTGCCTGCCTCTCTGCCTGCTTGTGTGCTATTTCTCTCTAACAAATAAATAAATAAAATCTAAAAAAAAAAAAAAGTAGATAGGTATAGGGGCAATGCAGGGAAAGAGGAACCTGGAATCATTCCCAGGTTTCCTGACAGCTAAGGGATGGTGGGGCTCAGGAGAAAAAGCAGACTGCAGTTGGAAGGAAGTTGAAGCCAGTTGGAGAGGACTATAGGACATCCAAGAGGATACATAATCAGGCACTAGATACACACACTGAAGTTCAGGAAAGGAGTCTGAGCTAGAATTCTAGTCTAGGAATCTGCAACATAAAAGTAGTAGTGCCCATATTTGAACAATATGGATAGCCTTTCATGTTGAAGACCTCAGTGAGAAAGTTTCAAAAACTAGAATCCTCTACTCCAGTAAAGTTTAAATCCCCAAAAAGTTCTTTACTCCCCATCCATTCCTCCATCTCAGGCTGGAGGGTCTCCATCAGCTACCTGCATTTTTTCAATAGGTGCCATCTAAACCATCTTTTGTTGAAATGGGTAGTTTCTCATATGTTCTACATTTAAGTGTCCAAAGTGTCAACAGGATAGATTATATAGATAGATACATACATGATAATGTAATATTATCACAGCCCTAGCCCTTCTTTCACAAAATGTGCAAACTTCACTCTTAAACAGCACAAAGCAAAATTACACTTCCAGAAGAAGTATAGTTCAGAACTACATTACAGTTGACTGCTAGACCATAGCATGGATTTCTACTCATCACAGAGAAGGGTAGCAAGAAAAGGCTCGAAAAGAGAAAATGTTGACATCGGCCTCATTAGGACTGATTACAAATGCCATAGATGTATTATGTTGTGAATCCAGATATATGACCTCCACTGGGCCCTCTAGGGTGGCTCAGAGGTCAGAGAAGATCAGAACCCATATATTGGACTATTAGTAAGTCATCATTAACCTTACCAGAAACATTTTCAAAGGAAGATAGGAGTGGAAGTCAAATCACAGTGGGTTGAGAAGAGAATGAGAAGTGAGGAAATAAAATGATCAGTATAGGAGGCTTGCTGTAGTCTGAAGTTTTTTCTCCCTAAAATTCATGTGTTGAAATCCAAATGCCCAATATAATGGTATTAGGAGGTAAGATCTTTTGGAGGTTCCTAAGTCATGAGAGTGGGGGCTCCACTCTCATGGGATTAATGTTCTTATAAAAGACCCTACAGAGATCTCTTGGCCCTTCCACCAAGTGAGGACACAGCTGAGAAGGACCAGTTATGAATGAGAAAAAAAATCTCTCACTAGAATAAGACCATGCTGAGCACCATGACCTTGAACTTCCCAACCTCCAAAATAGGTTTCTGTTGTCTATAAGCTACCCAGTCTGTGGTATTTTGTTATAACAGCCCAAACAGATTAAGATGGAATTTTTACACACACACACACACACTCACACACACACGAATAAGAATTCAAAGAAAGAAGAGCTAATAAACAGAAGTTTGTGCGGGCTCACAAGAAGATCCTAGGTCTTCTAAGATCCTAAGATTATTTAGTTGTTTTTGCTTTTTCTTTCTTATTCAGGAAGAGATTGAAGAATGATTCTTGCTGAGGAGATCTTGCTGAGCAGAAAAAGTCCATAAATAGGAAGCAAGAGAAAAGAGAAAACAGCGAAGTCCTGGAGGAAATGTGGGATGGGATCTTTTGAAACTAATGGGAAATATGCCAAATCAGTCAGTACTCTTCAGTTGCTAGTGTCAGAAACCCAACTCCCACTAGCTTAAGCAGTTCTGATTAAAAGTTACAATTTCATTTAGAATTGAAGCCAGCTTCCGATTAGACTCAAATGATATCATTAGGTCTCTCTCTCCTTCACTCTGTCCTCTGTGTTGGCTTTATTCCCAGACTGGCTGTTTCCAGGAGATGCCAAAGATGGCCAGAAGTGGCTCTAGGCTCACAGCTTACAAATCCCAACAGGGTTTTGTCCTCTTTGCCCAACAGTTACAATAAAAGTCCTGAGACTGACTCCGACTAGAAGAGATCAGTTCACATGCTCATCCCTCAATCAGTCAGGGTTGGTTGAGTCTAAATATCATGTCTACCTCCATCATCTGAATTGAAAATGATTGGGATGGTAGAGGGTGGGGGCACTTAGAGAAAGGACAGGCAGGAATCCTGGCTAGGAGGTAAAAATTGAGGTGGGAACAGACATGGACACCCCAGTGGAACACACTACACTTGTGTAGTGTGGGACCACAAGTGGTCCCAATGAGAGTCAACACCTACTCAATCATCAACATCACACCTTTCCAGGAGGAGCAGCCCTCACCCCCAGACCCAGATGCTGAAGAAGCAAACATGAACCTGCCCACACCCAGCAGGTACTCCATGCCCTGTGGCTGTGCTGCACCCTACAACCTGCCACTCCACCTGCTGGCCTACTCCACCCCCGCTGTCATCGCTGTGTCTCTGAATGAGGAAGTGCACTCCCAGGAGACAATGACCTTAAGTATCATAACTCGCACCCTGGGAATTTCATCTGTCAGGAAAGACACCTCCAGAAAGACTTTTGACCTCGCAGGACAGGCCCGTAATTATCAGGAATTGCTAACCACCTTTGTGCTGCCAAACTCCAGGTAACAGACTCTTGGATTCACATGATGCATCTGAAGAAAGTACCACAGCCTGACTGCACACCATCTGGTGACCTGAAAGTAAATATTTACTGGAATTGAAGTAGACACATCTGATGAGACAGCTTTTCCAAGATGTCTGGACAGGCCTATATATCTTTTTCTTACACTTTTTTTTTCTCTGCTTTTTCTGTGGAAAGACTCCTTTTCTGCGTTTCCCAAGGCCTTGCAAAAGAGAAGAACCCGGTCTATTGATTATGGCCTTTCAGAAATCATTTCATTATTCACTTCAAATTCATATTAATTCTCACTTGCTTTTTCTGAAGGGTTAGAATTTTCAGAGTTCACAAAAATTTTCTTTTATCTAAACTATTAACTGACTTTGGATTTTTATCCAGACTTATGGTTTCTGAATTTGCAACCTTACAGGTTGTGTTATCAATAACACATTTGGCTTCAAACAATTCTTTTGAGATAGTGTTTTAAAACATCTTTGAAGTTCTGCTATTTTTCAAAAAGTTCAACTACTGATTCATGCTTATATCTGCACTCTGTCTTCCCAAATGCACTCAGTTAATTCTTCCAGGGCGCTCTTGCAGTACTCCTGCAGTACTAGTCCGCTTTCATGGTCGCTTTAAGCAGAGACTTCTAGGAGGCATGCATGACTTCAGGTTTGCCTTCACGGGGAGAACAACTCTCCTCATCACTGGAATAAATGCCAATAAATATTTCAGTTGGTTATTTTCAGATCTAGAGTCCTGGTTTAAAACCATCATACAATTTGGAATTGCTATTTCTTTTGCATATAACTATGTTAAGTTTTGTATTTTCTTTACCATCAAACTTATTTTAAAAGCTACTTATCCAATAAAGTGATGTTACCTTCTGGGTTACTTCCAACACTTAAAACCTTGAAAAAAAATAGTGTTTTTTTTTTTAAAAAAAGATTTGCTTACTTGAGAGAGAGAGGGAGCGAGCGCATGGGGTGGGGGAATCTCAAGCAGACTGCCCACCGAGCACAGAGCCTTGCACAGGGCTCAATCTCACAACCCTGAGATCATGAGCTGACCAAAAATCAAGAGTCAGGATACCTAACTGACTGAGCTACACAGGTGCCCTGAAAAGATAGACTTTAGATGAGAAGTACCTGAGAGTTTCTCCCTGCTAATCTTCCTTGCTGCTCAGATATGACCAGAAGTGGTTTCTAACTGTTATGCACATTCCCTCCAACATAGGACATGACAACCAGGAAAAGTCCTTCCTGGTACCAAGAGACAAAACCATAAAATAGAAAGAACTTGACTTTTTTTTTTTTTAAGATTTTATTTATTTATTTGACAGAGAGAAATCACAAGTAGTCAGAAAGGCAGGCAGAGAGAGAGAAAGGGAAGCAGGCTCCCCGCTGAGCAGAAAGCCCGATGCAGGACTCGATCCCAGGACCCTGAGATCATGACCTGAGCCGAAGGCAGCGGCTTAACCCACTGAGCCACCCAGGCGCCCCAGAACTTGACTTTTGATCAGTGATGCTTTCAAAGAAATATCTTGATCAAAATGTGAAAATTAATAAAAGGAAATCTTGTTCAGAGGGGGAACTCTCATGCCCCAGCATTGTTTGACAATTTCAGGTTCCATGAAAGTCATATGTGATTAGTGCCAGTTAGGTTTGAACATCAGACATTTTACTCATTAGTCAGAGATCTAGTTTGATACACAGGTTTTAGAGGGGATGTTATAGTCCTGCAGCTTTAATTGATCATGTTATCGTGTGATATGAGAACCCAAACTTCCAGATTAATATTTAAAGACTATGTAAATATCAACCTCAAATATTAAGGTAAGCATAATGTGGACCCCTGACTTGGTATATAGATGTACAACTATTCCCTCCCCATTGGCAGAACATGAGCTTGGCACTAACCCATTGACATTACCATCTGTACAAACATACACACACACACACAGGGGGGGAGGGGGGGAGAGAAAGAGAGCTACACACACTATGTACTGAATGCATGTAGACATTTACAAGATGCCCCTTTGAATTCAGCCAGTGACTGTGGGATACAGCAAAGCCAACCATTCCAGCTGATAATTGATTTTTACCCTAATGGTAGCAGTTTAGACAGAGAGAAATGGGCAAATATAGGATAAATCATCTTTTTGAGGTCAAGTCTGCAGGGCACTAGGTCTGTCTCACTTCACACATCTATTGAAACTATGAAAGAGTACCTAAGGAAGGAAGAAAAAAAATAAACAGCCACTTACCAAGTGCATTTGCTGGAAAATAGTGTTTCAATATTATGAAGGTTTAAATTAGAATTTAGGATGATTCTATGCTATTTAATCCCTTAGCACTCTCCCCCATCCCTAAAGTCTTTCATAACCATACTAATTTTTCAGGACATCAAAAGCCAACGCAGCACAAGTTGCTTTTGGTATAAATACTGAGAAGTGTCTCCTATTACTTGAAAGAATACAAAGGATTTAGACTTCCACATGTAAAATGATCATGGCCTCTTTTCTAGGCTTTTGGGGTATGACTTTCATAAGTCAGTTGACCCATCAGAGTAATTAAATTAAAGAGAACAGTTTTTAGAATAGAATATACTATCTGCTGAGTTTTGGTTAAGATCTATCCTGTGCATTTGAGTAACTAGAATAAAGTGTTATGTTGCAGATTTCACATATTTTTTACCCTCCATGTCCTCTCCAGTTCTGCTTCTAGTTTGTGGAAGCAAATGTCTCCAGTACACTGACGCTCTGTGTTGCGTCAGTTTCTGATCACGTTACACTTATAACTCTGCAACATCCTTATATCCATTTTCTATGTCAAGACAAACCTCATGTCATGGTCTTCTGTTAAAGAAAGCCAACTCAAGCCTGCTTTTCGCTAGTATTTCATATCCCTCTTTGCCATTTTACCTGCACTGTGCCCTTTCATGTGGAAACTGTCCCTCATGTGAATTCATATGGCTTTCACTCACCTTTTCTTCTAAAGCCAATAGGTTCTCTGATGCATGTGTGGGTATGGGTTTGGGTGAAATAGTACTTACTTAAAATGTATACAATGTGTTGTGAAATATATTGACATTTTATTAATTTTATTCCAGGTGAACACATTTAACTGAATTGCAAGTTACATCACTATAGAAGTTAGATAGAAAATTCCACCACATAGGACTTCTGAGGTTTGGTACAATAGTTTGTCTTGATGGCCTCATGTATACAGTCACTGTAATCAGTATTACACTTGCCACACTTACAGCTTACAGCTACGGGGTAAGAGAAATAGGGAGTGACATGGCGTGGGCATCCTGGTATTTCTACAGTCTTGTACATGAAGTCTCTATATGTACAAACATCCTGGGACAGAGCATATTTGGGAAGAAAGAGTTTGCCATTGATATCCTGAGGAAAGAACAGAACAGAAAAGGGAGCATAATGTTAATTCACTTATATTCCTTTGACACAAATAATACTGAGGGAGGATTCCTTAGTCCCATTCCCCAGTACCAATTCAACATATTCACACTGAATCCTTTATCACACACACACACACACACACACACACACACACACACACCCCTTCCTTTTATCCTTGATCATGAGAACAATATAAGGTTTAAATAAATTCTGGGAGTAAAATCTGTACCAATTGTGTTAAGTAGATCCATATAATATTGTAACCTGGGGGCTCTACCTCTAAGGAGCCAATAACCATTAGATTTAGGAAATAAGGTTGTTATTTATCTCATTTCCTTTCTGGATAGAAATGGACTGAGTCTAGGTTTACCTAATTTACAGCCAAAAGAAGTGAGATGAACTACATACCCGTGTCATACAATATCCAGCACAGATGGTAGTGTTGATGGTTAGGCAATAAGCACACTCTTTCTTTTCGACATGCATCGTATACTCAGTTGGAAAACAAAAAGACATTACTTGCCCACACGCAAGGCCAAAAAGCATGGACATCAGGTAGATAGCAGTCATGCTAAATCAAAGAAAAAATTAAAGAATCTATTATATATATCCTTTAGGACATATAGAAGGGACTTTTTTTCATTTTATTTTATTTTATTTTTTCAGTGTTCCAGCAATTCATTGTTTATGCAGCACACCCAGTGCTCCATGCAATATGTGCCCTCCTTAATACCCACCACTGAGCGAAAATGTGTGTGTGTGTGTGTGTGTGTGTAAATATTTGTAGCTATTGAATGCCTACTTCGTTCTATGCCCTATGTTGGGTGCTTTTGCATAGTTAATACTCTTAGTAACCTTTCTTTATGAATTTAGATGTGACTATGAGCCGCATACCTCATAACGTAGGAACTCACATAGTAAAAGTCCTACTTGCAAGTGCCACTTAGCAACACTGGGCAGTGAAAAGGAAAGCCTGAAACATCACAAAAGAACAGTGGCAGAGACACATAATGTCAACTAAGTGTAAAACAATTCACTCCGTGGAAAAAATCCAAATACCTGCCTCTAATTATAAGAAGTCTGCTAAAAGTGAGACCTGAGTAGGGTCTTTCTCAGAATTGTAATTTTCTAAAAACTTTAGTTACTTAACTTAAAAGGCCAACAAACTGATTATAATCAGAAAGCCTAAAGAAACCTAGAAAAAGTATAATCCAACTTCATTACCATCTCAGCACAAATCATCTTGCATATAATTTTATCCAATGTCTACAAAGGAAGACAAGACAAAGCTGCAGAACACTCAGAATAGGTCAACTAAAATCGCCACTGGTGATTTAGATAAAGGGCTAACCCAGAAATCTAGAAACTCCCCTTTTTACAACCCTGAGAATATTCTTTGATGGTTGAAAGAAGTGGAGTTGGACAAATAAAAATTATTTTACTAAGAAAATGTATGGAATGTATTATCTTAAAAAAAAACTATAGAAGCAAAAAATACAGGTTGACACAGAGAAATACTATGAAGGACATACCCACTGTGGGTTAGCCAGGAAAAGTAGAGTAAGTTTTGGCTGCATGGATGACAACAGAGGGTCCATTGTGCGTCAGACAGAGGAGAATATGTATCTCAATAGAACCTGTGTAATGAATAGTTTGTTCAATATCAATTGATTATTATAATGAGCTGGGTAATATTATTATGACTAATGGTAGATAAATTAGATAAATATATCCTGAGCATTTGAACCAGGCAAAGAGAAATATAAAATGGATAAGCTATGGTCCTTTACATCAAGGGCTGACAATCTAAGCAGAGGAGGTAAGTATGAGCACTAATAAGAAAAATACTGTTCTAAGTGCTCTGAAAGAATAAAATTATGACTCTGAGACACAAAATTATCAAAAATTTCTCTGTATAAACAAGAAAGTGAAGTAATACAGTAAAATATTTTCCTGGTTAACTCCTTTAGATAAAATGTTGCATATTGAAGTATTCTTCAAAATTTTTTGTATTTCAATTAAAGAGAAAAATATAAGAATCCCTTTGCTCATGGAAACTGGCTTTTTCAAGTGCTTCACAAATGTGAGGTCCCTCTATGGACAGAATTGATTTCATTATTTTAGAGCCATAGACCTAGAGGATCCTCTAAAAATGACAGAAAATACTCAGCCATCATGATCATATGGTTCTTGCCTCTCTAGCCAGCCAACTACTGGGTTTTTGCATAAAAATAATTAATTCACATATTTTAGCTCTGTAATTCTACATAAAATAGATGTGTGGTGATCTAGTGTAGAGTCCTCGAGTTAAGGAATAGAATTCTATTTCAAGATCTCTCATGAAGCTATTAGAAATTGGCTAAAATAACTGAGGGTTGCCGGGGGGAGGGGGTTTGGGAGAAGGGGGTGGGATTATGGACATTGGGGAGGGTATGTGATTTGGTGAGTGCTGTGAAGTGTGTAAACCTGGTGATTCACAGACCTGTACCCCTGGGGATAAAAATATAAAAAATAAAAAATTAAAAAAAAAAAAAGAAATTGGCTAAAATAATTTAATCTGTCTGGGCCTTATTTTCTCATCTGGAAAACACAGAGGGACAAGTAAACCCAACCCTATTTTTCTTATTATGTTAGTCACCATAGAGTAGTGCATAATTAGTTTTGATGCAGTGTTCAATCCTTCATTATTTGCGTATAACACCCAGTGATCATTACATGTGCCCTCCTTAATATCCATCACTGGGCTTGCCCCCCTTCCTTCTGAAACCCTCAGATTGTTTCCTGGAGTCCATAGTCTCTCGTGGTTCATCTCCCCCTCTGATTCCCCTCCCTTCAGGTTTCTCTTCCTATTTTTAATTATAGGATAAAACACCATTTTAGAATTTTTACCCATTGTTATCATATTCATTATGGATACTACATTTTTTCAAAGTTCCTCTTTGTAAATGTAAAACCCTAAACTTACAAAAGGAAAAACTAGAAGTGCTGAATTACTAACAATATTGGCTGTATAATTTTGTGGATACAAAGAAAGTAAGAATTATTCTTTCCCCTTTGTTGCAAATAATAAAACTTTACCTACATAATCTTTCTGAGCCCCAATTTCCTCATCTATAAAAGGAGGGTTTAGAACCAGAAGATGATTGAGAGGGTCTTTTCAGACAAACAGATTGTGATTCTCTGTGATAAATTAGTATTGGGTCCCTATTCTGTAAGAGTCAGTCGTCTGTCTTACTTGTGGAGCATAAGGAATAATATGGAGGGCATTAGGAGAAGGAAAGGAAATGTCAGTTGGGAGAAATTGGAGGGGGAGACAAAGCATGACAGTCTGTGGACTCTGAGAAACAAATTGAGGGTTTTGGAAGGAAGGGAGAGAGGGATGGGGGAGACTGGTGGTGGGTGTTAAGGAGGGCATGTATTGCATGGAGCACTGGGTGTGGTGCATAAACAATGAATCTTCGAACACTGAAAAAATAAAATAAAATTTTTAAAAAAAGACTCAATGATCTAGAATTCTGCTTCTAGATTTCATTATAATTATGTGTAGAGCAACTTAATATCTTTTGCCTTCATTTTTGCATATGCTCCTTCCTAAAATCATAAAAAGAATAAAACAATATATGTGAAGTTCTTGGAATGGTATGGAAGAAAGCCTAGTAATGATATAACACTATATAAATCAGTATTAGTTAATAATTCCCTATATTATCTGCCATAATTTCCCCTTTATTGTCACCTGGACTCTAATCTCTGCAATTTAATTGTCTCTTTTAAAATCATGAGAAATGATTTATTTAGAACCTAAATACAGAAGACCCTAATATGATACGATTTCAGGCCCTGAATAATGAGATTCCTTTTTCAGTGGCATGACCATCTGTCTACACTTTCAACATTTTTCTTTATTATATCTTCTTTCCTTTGCCATTTACCCTACCTTACCCTCCTTTCCTCCTTTTTTTTGCTCTTACTACCTTCATTCTTAATAAACACATTGCTCTCTCTTCTTCTAATTTTCTTTGCCAATCTTTTCTCACCAAATTCCTTACTATGCTATGAAAAGAATCAATTGTCCACCCTATGAGCAATCCAGGAGCTTCTAAACTAAAACAATATATCTTTCTGGAAACCAAAATGTACTATAAGGCAGGGAACATACATTAGACACTACCCAAAGTGAATTTACTATAAGTTCTCACAGAAGTATATAATCATCAAAGATAGCCATTAGTAATTGACAGATTTTAATATACAGACAATTTAATTGATGAAAATGTTGAAATCAAAATATGAATAGAAAGAGAAGGCCAGGTACATCAATTAGCCTTCATTAGGGAATTGACCAGTTATTCCTCTTATTTTAAGTCAATGAAATTTTTCTTTTCTTTATATAGCTCACCTACCTTTACTCACCACTGAACAACTTTGGAGAAATAATTGGAGTTCTTAGATTCTATAGAAGCAAATTACCACTTATCATTTGCCATTTTTGAATATCAACTAAAATGGTGAAAATGAAAAAAAATAATTAGAATAAGAACATTTCATTTCACAAAGCCTTCTCAGTGTAGACACCTACCTTACTTTGCACTGGGGAGCTGATCGTATAATGACCCAGACTAAAAGCTCTTGGTTCATTTTATACCCTTCAGGATAAATCCTCTCTGATCTCCTTGTTTATATAATTGAGTTTGAATTACTGCTTTCTTATCTGAAAAAACATCAATTGAAAATTCATACTGAACCCCAAATAAAATGTGTTTAAACAAACAATTTCACAACATACTCCTCTGGAAACTCTGACATTATTACAGCATGAATTTTCCTCTCTCCTATTTCAAAATAAAATTACCCTTTTAAATGTATCCTTTATAAATATTAGCAAAGGATATACACAGAAGGAGAAAAAAAAACTCAACATCATCTAGTAAGTCTTGGGAATAAAGAACTTATTTCGGGCTTGAATGTCCCAAATTTTGCCTAAATGCTCATTTACAGATATATAAAATTATTGCTTACCTATAAAACAAGGGCAATTTTCAATGGAAACCCGGGCAAATAGCATATATGTTGCTAAATAAAACAAAAAAGAAATCATTAATATTTTGTTGTTCTCAAAACATTTTATTTTATTGTTTTATCTTTGGATTTGAAAAAATAATAAATAAAATTTTCATGTGTGAAAGAAGAGTCATTTAAGTAAATGACCAAATCTGACAAGATGTCAAACTGATCTGAAATCAAATCCTGGCTCTGCCATCTACTCTGACATTAGCATATTTGAACTTTATTTCAGTTTTGTCACCTATTTAAAGGCAGTATCAGCATCTATGTAAAACACTTAACACAGCATCTGCATATAATAAGTGCTTAATAAGTGATAGCTAATTTAATAATTCAACACTTATTTGTTTAGTAACTATTTAGTCAGAAAGCCTAGTATGTAACAGACCGTCATTATATATGTTTAATACATAAATGGCTGAGGGAGTACATGAATAAATAATTACTGAATTTTTTAAAACCACATATACTTTTCTCCATTTCCATGGCTATAACTCAGTTTTACTTCTTTCAATCCATTTTCCTCTCTGTGCAATGTAATATGACAAAAGTTCAATGAGAATTTTCCACTGCCCTCAGAAAAAAAGTCCAAACTCCTTAGTATCATTTACAAATCCCTTAGAATCTGTCTTACCTCTCTGATTTTATCTGTTACCCCTCCCCCTATCTTCACCACCCTTCCTCCACTTTTTAAGTTCTTCAGCCAAACAAGATGGAATTCCTCAAATTTGTCACTTTCTTTCTTGCCTCCAAGCCCTTTCATATGTCATTCTCTCTGTCTAGAACATCTGCCTGATGCCCCACTCCATGCCTCATCTCACCTAATTCCTACTCATCCTTCATTAGTTAACTGAGAAAGCAGACCTTCTGGAAAGTCCTCTCTTGATTCCCCAAGGCCTTCCTCATGGTTAGTGGTTTTAAAAGAATTAGAGAAAATAATAGAACCTCTGCCACATGGAAGATACTCAATAAATCACAAGTACTATTCTTGATTATTGACAACCCCATTGATTTTCATTTATCCTAGTCTTTATCAAAAGTTAATGAAAAAAATGAAAGATGGTTAGATGAGTCTCCCTGGAGGTGACATGGAGAATTCAAGGTAGAATCTGGTATATGTACCAGGAATACTCATTCCAAAGGTCTCCAAATCTCAGAAATATAAGTTACCTTGCAGCAAGAGAAAAACTCTGAAAATAGGAAAAGTGGAAATAAAGATACCAAACTTAACCTGCTTCATGTGATTCCAAGCATGTTAAGACAGGAGTATACAGGGAAAAAATGAGGGTTGCTGGAGGGGAGGGAGGTGGAAGGGATGGGGTGGCTGGGTGATGGGACACCTGGGAGAGTATGTGCTATGGTGAGTGCTGTGAATTGTGTAAGACTGATGAATCACAGACCTGTATCCCTGAAACAAATTATCCATTATATGTTCATTTTAAAAAAGAGTACAATAACTGGGAACATTAGATGTTTTTTTTTTCTAGTAGAAGTAGTACCTCTGTTGTACCAATTATTGATTCAGAAACTCAGTTACTAGCACATTTACATACATACCCCTGAGAAATATATACACCTATATCAGAACTGATATAAACTTGGCCTATTACTTTAAAAACTATTAAAATATATCATATATTTAGGTAATTATTTTCTTTTCAAAGGGAATATCATGTATAGGATCTCATACTCTTAAAACAATCCAGGCAGACTGAACTTTCACTTCTGGCCCAGATTTACTATCTCATCTAAGATAACTGAAAGCAGGACAAAATATATGAAACAATGCTGTACATACAGTGGACATTAGGCAGCAGCAACAACAAAAGTGATTCCAGAGAGACAGGAAACAAACAAGAGAACTACAGCTTACTGCCTAAAGAAAGTTTCTGGCAGGTGGTACAGGGAGATGTACTATTTATGGCTGAGGACAGAACTATCCCTAAATTGAGGAGATGGACTTGGGAATCCATGGAATCCAAGGTCTTAAGAGTCACAGAGAGGAATATTGGAGAGGAGAAAACTGCACACAGAATTCTGGAGATCTGCAGAGGATCTCTTCAGTATTCAGCTGAAAATGAAAAACTCATGCATGTAAGAAAATCAGATGAGGCTAGGAAAAGAAATATCTAAAAGGATTAAAGAGAACAGTCCTGGGATTCACACAGGGATAGGCACAGTGCTTGTATCTACCAGCAACAGTGAAAAATCTCCTAATTCGTGGGAAATCAGGTAGTAACATCAGAAGGGTTTTGCATCAATTAGGGGAAAATTAGCCCTCAACTAAGTGCTGCCTAAAAAAGCTTAAAAACAAGAACTAAAAGGATCAACTGTTTGCAAGTAATATAACCATCAGTGAACAAAGCTGAAGAATATTTATAGGAATGCAACAATATTTGGAACCAAAGAAAGTATAATCTCCAATATGTGGCATTTATTTAAAAAGTTAGTAGTCAGGCAAAGTAGCAAGAAAACACAATTCATAATGAAAAGGAAATTAATTAATTGAAATTGACCCAGCAATAGTATAGATAACAGAATTAGATCAAAAGAAACAAAACAAACAAACAAACAAACAAAAATCAAAACATGACCCTACTAAAGGAATACAAAATTTTCCAGTAACTAATCCCAAAGAAATAGAAATTTGGGAGTTACCTGAAAAACAATCCAAAATAATTATTTTAAGGAGACTCAGGAAGATTCAAGGGAATGTAGGCAATTCAATGAACTCATGAAAAAACAAGAAGCTTAACAAAGACACAGAAATAATAGAAAATAACCAAACAAGGGTTCTGGAATTGAAGAATCTGTAAATCATATTGAACTCTAGTATGTAAGTTAGAAGGGAACTGCTGAAAAAAATTTCGTTAATGGATACACAATATATAAATTGGGACACCAAAACATAAAATGAGGGAAGTAAGTAAATATGCAGAACTTTTTATGCAAATGAAGTAAAGTTGTCAGCTTAAAAAGACAATTACAAATATTGGATATTTTATATAAGTGTCACGGTAATCACAAAAACCAGTAATAGATATACAAATAATAAAAAGAAAAGAACTAAAGCATACCACTATAAAAAATCACCAATTCACAAAAAAAGATGACAAGAGAAGGAAAGGGGGACAGAAAAAGAACTAAATGAGAAAGCAATTAACAAAGTGGAGATAGTAAGGGCTTATCTATCAATAATCACTGTAAATCTAAATGGTTTAAATTTTCCAATTAAAAGACACAGAGTAGCTGAATGGAAAATAAAAAAGAAGAAAAAGACCAATGATAGGCTGCCTATAAGAGATTCACTTAAGCTTTAAGGACATTCATAGGCTAAAAATGAAGGGATGGAAAAAGACAGTCCATGCAAATGAAAACCAAAAGAGAGCAGGAGTAGCTATACTTATGTCAGAAAAAGTAAACTTTAAGTCAAAACTATAACAAGAAACAAAGAAGGCCATTATGTGATGATAAAGGGGTCAATCAAAAGTATATAACAATTGTAAATATATATGCATCCAGCATCAGAGTACCTAAATACATTAAACAATAAAAAACAGATCTGAAGGCAAAAATAAACAGTAATACTTGAAGGCATCAAAATCCTTGAGGAGAACACAGGCAGCAACTTCTTCAGCCTTAGGCACAGCAACTTCTTCCTAGAAACATCGCCATAGGCAAGGGAAGCAAGGGCAAAAATGAACTATTGGGATTTCCTCAAGATCAAAAGCTTTTGCACAGCAAAGGAAACAGTCAACAAAACCAGAAAACAACTGACAGAATGGGAGAAGATATTTGCAAATGACATACCAGATAAAGGACTAGTATCCAAAGTCTATAACGAACTTATCAAACTCAATACCCAAAGAACAAGTAATCCAATCAAGAAATGGGCAGAAGACATGAACAGACATTTCTGCAAAGAAGACAGACAAATGGCCAACAGACACATGAAAAAGTGCTCCACGTCACTAGACATCAGGGAAATACAAATCAAAACCACAATGAGATACCACTTCACACCAGTTAGAATGGTTAAAATTAACAAGTCAGGAAACAACAGATGCTAGTGAAGATGCAGAGAAAGGGAAACCCTCCTACACTGTTGGTGGGAACGCAAGCTGGTGCAGCCATTCTGGAAAACAGTATGGAGGTTCCTCAAAAAGTTGAAAATGGAGCTACTCTAAGACCCAGCAATTGCACTACTGAGTATTTACCGCAAAGACACAAATGTAGTGATCTGAAAGGGCATGTGCACCCCAATATTTATAGCAGCAATGTCCACAATAGTCGAACTATGAAAAAAGCCTAGATGTCCATCAGCAGATGAATGGATAAAGATGTGGTGTATATGTATATATATACATATACATATATACACACACATATATACATACAATGGGATATTATGCAGCCATCAAAAAATGAAATCTTGCCATTTGCAACAACATGGATGGAACCAGAGGGTATTATGCTAAGCAAAATAAGTCAGTCAGAGAAAGATTATCATATGATCTCACTCAATGAGGAATTTGAGAAACAAGACAGAGGATCATAGGGAAAGCGAGGGAAAAATGAAACAAGGCAAAGAGATTCTTAATCTCAGGAAACAAACTGAGTGTTGCTGAAGTAAGGGTGGGGTGGGAGGGGTGCAGTGGCAGGGTGATGGACATAGGGAAGAGTATGTGCTATGGTGAGTGCTGTGAATTGTGTATAACTGAGGAATCACAGACCTGTATCCCTGAAACAAAGAATATATGTTAATAAACAAAACAAAATGAAACAAATAGCAATACAGTGACAATAGGAAACTTAAATACCCCACTTTCAAAAATGGATAGATCATCCAGACAGAAAATCAATACAGAAATAATGGACTTGAACTATAAGCTGGACAAAACAGACCTAACAGACATATATATGTACACAACATTTCGTTCAACAGCAGGAGAATACACATTCTTCTCAACCACGTGCAGAACATTCTCCAAGATATAACATATTTTATGTCACAAAACAAGTGTTAACTAATTTAAGAAGACTGAGATCATAACAAACATCTTTTCTGCCCACTAGAAATCAATAATAGGAGAAAAACTGGAAAATTCACAAACAAGTGGAAATGAAACCATACACTCCTGAACTGCCAATTGGTCAAATGAGTGAAAAAAATCTTTAAACAAATGAAAATAAAAACACATCATATCAAAACTTACTGGATACGGAACACAATCCAGAATGGTCAACATGGTGATCACTGTAAGATGCCTCGGTAGAGTCTTGATACATCATCAAAAGCATAGTCTTTCCAAGATGGCTTATCAGATACCTCTTTATCCTTGTTCTGTATACGTTCAGGGGCCCAGCAGACATTTTGCTGCTGCTACAAAGCCTGCAAAGAAAACAAAAAAAATGTGTGAAAGACAAAGTATCAAGTGAGAAAAAAGATGAGATTGAAAGAATAAAGTCATACTCCTTTATGGAAGGTGAACCTGAAGATGATGTCTACTTAAAGCACTTATATCCAAGGCAGATATATGAGGTGGAGAAAGCTATTCAGTTACTTAAGAAATTTAAAATTCCAGACTTTACTAATCCAAAGCAAGGGAATTTATCTTGATTTGACACTGGATATGGCACTGGAAAAGAAGAAAAAAGTGGAGCCATTTGCTAGTGTTCTTTGTTTGCCATACCCATTCGTTTCAGAAATCAATAAAGTTCTGTATTTACAGGGAATGCATCAGAGATTAAAATAGCAGAAGAACATGTAACTACATTTTCAGGAAGAATTAATCTGATTCAGAAGATTTTGGATGATGAAATTCAATCAGACTTTTATGTAGCTGTTCCAGAAATAATGCTGAAGCTTAATCCATTAAAGGAAAAGCTGAAAAAAAGATTTCCAAAACTAACTCGAAATTCCATTGGCTGTGACATCCCCAAAATGCTTGAAATATTTAAAACAGGACATGAAATTAAGGTAGATGAAGAAAGGGAGAACTTCCTCGAGACCAAAATAGCAACCCTGGATATGCCAAGTGACTAGATAGCTGCAAATCTGCAAGCAGTAAACAGTGAAGTTTGTAAGCATAGACCAATTTGGGACCTTTCATGGTACAAGCTTTCCTTTGTAGTTTAACAAGTGAAAGTTTGTTACTAAAGATCAAGCCAATGTTGCCTAAAGAAATAGAAACCAAAGAAAGTAACAGAGAAGGTGCCAAAAATATTACATTATGAAATTATTTTCAGTGGATTAAGAAGCAACAGGGAAAATGATAAAACTATATCATTTCTACAAAAAAAATGTCTTCTGGATACAGGAAAAGTAGGTCTAAGAGGAAAGTTATAGTGATAAATGCCTACATTAATGAAAAGATATTAAATACACAACTTACAACTATACCTCAAGGAACTAAAAAAAGAAGAACAAAGCCCAAAGCTAGAAGGAAGAAAATAATAACTTTTAGAGCAGAAATAAATGAAATAGAGACTAGAAAAAAAAATAAAAAGAAAAACCAATTGAAATCAATGAAACTGGGGCACCTGGTGCCTCAGTTGTTAAGCCTTTAGCTCAGGTCATGATCTCAAGGTCCTGGAATTCACCCCCTAGTCAGGCTCCCTGCTCAGCGGGAAGCCTGCTTCTCCCTCTCCCAATCCCCCTGCTTGTGTTCCCTCTTTGACTGTGTCTCTGTCAAATAAATAAATTATATCTTAAAAAAAAAAAAGAAATCAATGAAACTTGAGAGTTGAGTTTTTGAAAACATAAACAAAATTGACAAACCCTTAACTAGGCTCACCAAGAAAAAAAGAGAGATGACACAAACAGTAATTACAAAAACAAACAAACAAAACAGTAATTACAAATGAAAGGGGAGACATTATAACTGACAACGGAAATGCAAAAGACCACAAACCAACAAATCAGATAACCTGGAAGAAATGGATAAATTACTGGAAGCATACAAGTTACAGTATACAGTATACAGCATACAGTAATAGAAAATCTGAACAGACCAATAACAAATAAGGAAATGGAATCAGTAATTGAAAATCTCCCAATGATAAAAGCCCAGATGGCTTCACTGGTGAATTCTACCAAATATGTAAAGAAGAATTAATATCAATCCTTCTTAAATTCTCCTCAAAACCAGCACTACCCTGACACCAATCTAGACAAGGACACCATAAGACAAGAAAATGATAAGTCAACATCCCTGATTAACAAAGAAGCAAAAATCCTCAAAGAAATGTTAGCAAACCAAATTAAAGAGCACACTGAAAGGATTATACACCATGATCAAGTGTAATTTATCCTTGGGATGTAAAGATGGTTTAACATATAGAAATCAATCAGTGTTAATCTATTAACAAAACGAAGGCTAAAAATCACATGATCATCTCAATAGAAGCAGAAAAAGCAATTTGACAAAATTCAACATTCTTTCATGATACAAACTCTCAACAATTTAGATATAAAAGGAATGTATTTCAACATAATAAAGGTCATTTATCACAAACCCACAGCTAACATCATGCTTAATGGTAAAAAATCAGAGATAAAACATCGAAAACATTATTGTCAAGTCAATAAAGTACTGGAAGTCTTAGCCACAGCAATTAGTAAAGAGAAAAAAAATAAAGACATCCAAATCAGAAAAGAAATAAAATTACCTGTTTGTAGATGACATAATCTAATATATAGAAAATCCTAAAGTCTCTACCAAAAATGTATTAGAATAATGAATTCAGTAAATTTGCCAGATATAAAATCAACACACACAAGTCACTTGCATTTCTATACACTAATAATAAACTCTCTGAAAGAAAAATTAAGAAAGCAATTCCATTTAAAATAGCATCAAAAAATAACAGAATACTTAGGAATAAATTCAAACATGGAGGTGAAAGACCTATATGCTAGAAACTATAAGACACTGATGAAAGCAAATGAAGAAGTCACAAATTAATGGAACAATCTTGTGTTCATGGGTTAGAAGAAATAATGCTGTTAAAATGTCCATTTACCCAAATTATTCTACAAAATCAATGCAATCTGTGTCAAAATTCCAATGGCACTTTTCACAGAAATAGAAATGATCCTAAAATTTGTACAAAACCACAAAAAACTGAAACACTAAAGCAACTTTGAGAAAGAGAAACAAAGCTATAGGCATCACACATATTGATTTTAAACTATATTACAAAGATACAGTAATCAAAACAATATGATACAGATATTTTTTAAAAAGCACATATAACAGTGGAACAGAACAGGGAGCCCAGAAATAAACCCATGTGTATAGGGTCAACTAATCCTTGACAAGGAGGCAAGAACACACAATAGAAAAAGGATAGTCTCTTGAATAAATGAAACTGAAAAAAATAGGATAGCCACATACAAAGAAATGAAGATGGATCATATCTTATACTATTCAAAAAAATTAAATCAGAATGGATTAAAATTTAAATGTAAGACCTGGAACTAGAATTCGTGGAAGAAAAGATAGGAAAAAGCTCTTTGATACATGTCTTAGCTATGATCTTTTGGATCTGACTCCAAAACCATAGGTAACAAAAACTGAACTAAATAAGTAGGACTCTACCAAATTTTTAAAACTTCTGCAAAGTAAATGAAACAGTCAATAAATTGACTATAGGGAACCTATAGAATGGGAGAAAATATTTGCAACCCAGGTATCTGTTAAGGAGGTAATATCCAATGTATATATAAACTTCAGAATGGGAGAACCTATAGAATGGGAGAAAATATTTGCAACCCAGGTATCTGTTAAGGAGGTAATATCCAATGTATATATAAACTCATACAACTAAATAGCAAAAAGCAAATAATATAATTTAAAAATAGACAAATGACCTGAATAGACATTTTTCCAAAGAGGGCATATAGATGACCACCAATAGGTACATGAAAATGTACCCAATATCACTAATCATTAGGAAATGCAAATCAAAACTGTGAGATATCACTCTATACCTGTAAGAAGAGCTATCGTATCCAAAAGACAAGAGATATAAAATGTTAGCAAGGATGAAGAAGAGAAAATCCTTAAATATCATTAGAATATAAATGGGTGTAACCACTATGGAAAACAGAATGGTGTTTTATTAGAAAGTTAAAAGTAGAACTAGCGTATGATACATTAATCCTAGTTCTGGATATAAATCCAAAGGAAATGAAATCAGTACCTTAAAGAAATATCTATACTTCCATGTTCAGGGAAGTATTATTCACAATAGCCAAGATATAAAAACAACCTAGGTGTTTGTCAACATATAACAGATAAAAGAGATGTGGTGTGTATATATATATATGCAGTAGAATATTATTCAGCCATAAAATAGAGGAGAATCCTGTTGTTTTAACAATATGGATGAACGTAGAAGATCTAGAAGATCTTATGGTAAGTGAAATAAGCCAAAGACAAATCCTGTATGGTATCACTTATACGCGGAATCTAAAAAGAAAAAAGAAGCCAATTTCATAGAAATAGAATAAAATGGTGGTTTCCAGGAGCTGAGGATAGAGAGAAATGGGGATATGTAGGTCAAAGTGTATGAAGTTTCAATTATAAGAAGAATAATTTCTGAGGGTCTCCATTACAGCATAATGGGTATAGCTAATAATACAGTATTGTAAATATTTGAAAGTTGCTGATAGTGGGTGTTAAGAATTCTCAATACATAATAAAAAAAAAAAAGACTTAACTATGTTAGATGATGGTTGTATTAATTATCTGGATCTTGGTAATTATTCCACAATGTGTGTATGTGTGTGTGTGTGTGTGTGTGTGTGTGTGTAAGATCATCATGTTGTATAATTTTAACATATATAATTATTTTGTCAATTATTCTTCAATATATAAAGTTAGGGAAAAGATACTATAACTAATTTCCATATATTCAAGTAGTTAGAGGAAAGATTAGCATATAGAAACATGGAGATATAAAAGACCCAAACTGAACTTTTAAAAATGAAAACAATGGTTGTGATGGAAAATACATTTAAATAAGTTGACAGAAGAGGAGACATTGCTAAGAAAAAAATTAGTAAAGCTAAAGACATAGCAATTCAAACTCTTCTAAATAAAATACACAGAGAAAAAAATGAACAGTAAAGATTCAGTTATGGAACAACTTCAAGATCCCCAAAATATATATAGTTGGACTCCTGAAGGTAAGGGATACAGGAAAAAAAACCCACAAAATTTGAAGATATTATGGCCAAAAAAGTTTACAAACATGATCGAAACTATAAATCTACAGATTCAAAAAGACCAGTGAGCCCTAAAAATTAAAAATGTGAAGAAAATCAAACCAAGACACATTGTAATTAAATTGCTTAAAGCCAGTAAAAAAGAGAAAAATCTTAAAAACATCTAGAGAAAAAGACACATAATGCAGAGTAGAACAAAGATAGTGACAGGAGATTTCTCACTGAAACAATCAAGTCAAACTAAAAGGCAATGGGCCATCATCTTTAAAGTACTGAAAGAAAAAGAAAAAAAAACTATCAACACAGAATTCTTAAATCAGCAAAAATATCTCTCAGAAATGAATGGAAAACAGACACTTTCCCAGACATACACAATCACAATCTGAAAGAGTTTATCACCAACAGATCTGCAACATAAGCAGAAGGAAATGATACCAGATGGAAACCTAGACAAAAGAATAAAGAGCACTGGAAATGGTAATTACATGGGTAAAAGATTTTTGTATCATTATTTACATTTCTTTAAAAGATAACTGAATGCTTATGGAAAAAATAACAATACTATAGGGGTCATAATATATGAAAAAGTAAATTACATAATAATAATAGCACAATGGCCAAGAGGCAAAAGTGTTGTAATGTTCTTATAACCCATGTAAAATGATATAATATCACCTGAAGGTAGGCTAAGATTAAGTTAAATATCAATGAAGACTTAATACTTAAACTATTAAAATAACAAAGAATTATAAGTATTAAGCCAAAAAAGTAAATAAAATTGAATTATAAAACATGCTCAATCCAAAAGAAGTCATAAAAAGAAGGAAAAGGTAACAGCAACAACAAATAAACAATAACATGATGGGTCAACAATAAAAACAATAAAAAGATGGGTCAAACAGAAAACAAGATGATAAATTTAAATCCAACCATATCAATAACTGCATTAATTTAAATAGTCTGTGGTAGGCAGAATTTCAGAAAGCCCCTAAGATTCATGACTCCTATTATGTATACTTTGTATAATTCCCTTCCCTTGAATATGGGTAGGCTCTTTTAAAAGATCAGAAACTGAAAAAGAAAGAGACTCAAAGAGATAGCAGATGCTCTCCTCTTACACTTGAAGAAGCAAACTGCCATGTTGAGGAAAGGGCCAAATGACGAGGACCTCAGAGTGGCCTCAAGGAGCTGGGAGTGACCCCTGATCATAAGCCAGAAAAAGAGGGCGCCTGAGTGGCTCAGTGGGTTAAGCTGCTGCCTTCGGCTCAGGTTATGATCTCAGGGTCCTGGGATCGAGTCCCGCATCGGGCTCTCTGGGGAGCCTGTGTCCTCCTCTCTCTCTGCCTGCCCCTCTGCCTACTTGTGATCTCTCTCTGTCAAATAAATAAATTAAAAAAAAATAAGCCAGAAAAAGAGAACTTAACTCATACAGTTACTAGGAACTGAATTATACCTACAACTTGAGGGAGCTTGGAAGCAGATCTTTCCATAATCAAGCCTCCAGGTGAACGATGCAGCCTACTGGCAACTTGACGTCAGCTTTGTGAAGCCCTGAGCATAGAGCCCAGGTAGGATGCACCAGACAAGTGATCCATGTAAACTATGAGATTATAAATTTATGTTTTAAATTGCTGTTTGTGGTAATTTCTCACTCAGCAAATTAACACGTTATAAACACACCAATTAAAAGGCATAGACTGTCAGAGTGGAGGGGAAAAAAACCCTACTCAATTACATGCCACCTGTAACAAAATTACTTTAAATGAATAAACAAGGTTACAAGTTAAAAGAATATAAAATGATATACTATACTAGCATCAATCAAAAGAAAGCTGGAGTAACTATATTAATATATAGCAATATTTTAATATATATTATATGATATTAATACAATATTTCAAAGACTATTACCAGGGTTAAAAGGGTCATTTGAAAATGATAAAGAAGCTAATCTACCTAGAGTGCATGCAGTAACAAACCTTCAAATTATGTGAAACACTGATAGCACTTCAAAGAGAAATTTGCAAATCCATAATTGTAAACGGAAATTTCAACACCCCTCTCTCAATAGTTGGTAGAGAAGAACAGTTGATAGATAAGATAGATAGAAATTTACTAAAGATAAAGAAGATTTAGGGATGCCTGGGTGGTTCAGTGATTAAGCATCTGCATTCAGCTCAGGTCATGGTCAGCTCAGAGTCCTGGGATTGAGCCCTGCATCAGACTCCCTGCTCTGCGAGGAGCCTGATTCTCCCTCTCCCTCTGCCTGCTGCTCCCCCTACTTGTGCTGCCTCTCTGTCAAATAAATAAATAAAATCCTTAGAAAAGGTAGAGACAAAGATTTAAACATTATCCAACATTTCCTAATTGATATTTGTAGAACATTCCATCCAAAAAAAAAAAAACCCCACATTCTTATAAAAAGATTCAAGTCATACAAAGTATAATCTCTGACAAATTAGAATTAAATTACATATAAATAATAAAAAGTTATCAAGAATAACCTCAAATATTTAGAAACTAAATAACACACTCTATATAACCCCTGGGTTGAAAAAACATTTAAAGGGAAAATTAGAAAGTATTTTGAATAGAATGAAAATTAAACATAACACATAAAAATTTGGGATGCAAGTAAAGCACTTAGAGGGAAATTTATACCACTGAATGCCTGGGAAGATAATGCCTTAGAAAAGATAATGTTCTCAAATCAATGACTTTAGTTTCCATCTTAAGAATTATAAGAACAAAATAAGCAAAGGAAAGGAAATAAAGGTTAAAAAGAAAAATCCATTAAGTAAAAAAACAAGAGTAGAAAAACATCAGTGAAACTAAAAGTTAATCACTTGAGAAGATCAATAAGATCAATAATCTTCTAGCCATACTGAAATGGAAAAAGATAAACACCTATTACTAGGATTAGAAATGAGAGAGGTGACATAACTACAGACTCTACAGGCACTAAAATCGTAAGTGGCAGGGGGCTGGCTGCCTCAGTCTTAAGAACATGCAATTCTTGATCTCAGGGTCATGAGTTTGAGCCCCATGTTGGATGTAGAGATTAGGTAAATAAAACTTAAAAAAATAAAAATAAAAAATAAAATGATAATAAGGGAGTATTATGAAGAAAAAAAATCAACAATTCAGATAAACCTGACAGATTCTATGAAAGACACAAACTACCAAAGGTAATGCTAATAAATAAATAAATATATTAACTTGAATAGCCCTTTATTTATTAAAGAAATTGAATTTGTAGCTAAAAACATTCCCACAAATACTATTCCAGGCTCAAGTGACTTCACTAGGGAAACTCCACAAAACTTTTAAAAAAGAAATACAACAAAATTTACAGAAATACAGAAGGTAACAGACAATGGAACATTTCTCAACTCATGTGATGAGAACTACATTACCAATTGTATACAAACTCATATTCTTCAAAAATGTGAAGAGAAGGAAGTACATCACAATACATTATATGAAGCCAAGATTATCCTGATACCAGAGCTAGACAAAGACATTACAAGAAAAAAAAGGAAAAGATAGACAGTAGTAGCCTTCATGAAATTCTTCGTAAAATTTTAACAAATCAAATCAAATAATATGTAAAACGATAAAGCATGACCAAATAGAGTTTATTCCAGGAATTCAGGTTTAATTTGTATTTAATCAATGTAATTCACTATACTAACAGACCAAACAATAAAAACAATGCACTGTGAAAAACAATAAAGAGGTTTCCTCAAAAAATTAAAAATTGATATACCACATGATTCAGTAATTCCATTACTATTTACCTACAGGAAAAGAAAAAAACACTAATTTGAAAAGATACATGCACCCCTATCTTTATTGCAACATTATTTATAATAGCCAAGATATGGAAACAACCCAAGTGTCCACTGATAGATGAATGGGTAAAGAAGATATGGTATATATGTACAATGGAATACTCAGCCATTAAAAAGAAAGAGATCTTGCCATTTGCAACGTTCGTAGACTTTGAGGTTATTATGCGAAGTGACCTAAGTCAGACAGAAAAAGACAAATACCATATAACTTCACTTACATGTGGAGTATAAAAAATAAAACAAAT
Source organism: Mustela putorius furo (assembly GCF_011764305.1). NCBI lineage: Eukaryota > Metazoa > Chordata > Mammalia > Carnivora > Mustelidae > Mustela > Mustela putorius. Next base: position 6,637,104 of record NW_025421424.1, read on the forward strand.
GAATAGACAAACAAACAAACAAACAGAAAAAGACCCTTAAATACAGAGAACAAACTGATGGCTGCCAGGGAGTAGGGGGTGTGAGGCAGAATGAGTGAAGGGAAGTAGAAGATACAAGCTTCCAGTTATAGAATAAGTCACAGGAATACAATGTATAACAAAAAGATAATAATCAATGGTATCATAATAGCATTATATGGTGACAAATAATAGTTATACTTGTGGTGAGGATAGCATACCTATAAATCACTTTGTATACCTGAAACTAATGTTGCATTGTATGTCAATAAATAAATAAATAAATGTTCGTCATGAGTCTTAGGAATATACAAATTAAAACTTAAGTGATGTGCTACCACACAATTCTTGGGATGTCTAAAATTTTTTAAATGACATATCAAGTGTTAGCAAGGATGTGGAACAACTGAAATTCTCACACACTGCTGGTGGAAATATGAAATGGTATCATTTGTCAAATAGGCAATTTCTTTTTGTTTTTAATTTTTAGTTTTTAATTTTTTATAAACATATAATATATTTTTATCCCCAGGGGTACAGGTCTGTGAATCGCCAGGTTTACACACTTCACAGCACTCACCAAAGCACATACCCTCCCCAATGTCCATAACGCCACCCCCCTTCTCCCAACCCCCCCCAGCAACCCTCAGTTTGTTTTGTGAGATCAAATAGGCAATTTCTTTTTTTTTAATTTTTTTATTTTTTATAAACATATATTTTTATCCCCAGGGGTACAGGTCTGTGAATCACCAGGTTTACACACTTCACAGCACTCATCAAAGCACATACCCTCCCCAGTGTCCATAACCCCACCCCACTTCTCCCAACCCCCCTCCCCCCAGCAACCTTCAGTTTGTTTTGTGAGATCAAATAGGCAATTTCTTAAAAAGTTAAACATTCACCTATATGATGACCCAGCCATTATACTCTTAGCTACTTACCCAAGAGAAGTGAAAGGACATGTTCCTACAAAGACTTGTATACATTCATAACATATTTATTTGTAAAAGCCAAAAACTAGAAACAACCCTAATGTCCATCCAAAGAGGATAAAAAATAATGACGTATACATACAATGGAATATTTTTTCAATAAATAGGAATAAACTATTGATACAGTAATAACATGAATGAATCTCAAAAAATAATTATGTGAAAAAACAGACCCAAAAGAAAAAAAAGTATGTCTCCATATGATTCTGTTTAGAGGAAATTCTAGAAAATACAAGTTAATCATAAAAGAAAAAGCAAATTAGTGAGTGCCTAATATGGGGAAAGGAAGGAAGAGCAGAAAAGAGAGGTTGCAAAGGAGCAGAGAAAACTTTGAGGGGGGATGAATATATTTATTATATTGATTGTGATGTTATCTTGATTGTGATAGCATATACATATGTCAAAACCCATCAAATTGTGTCCTTTAAATATACGCAGTGTTATGGTTTGAATTGTGTACCCCAAATTTCACATGCTAAAGTCCTAACCCCTAATATCTCTGAATGTGACCATATTTGGGAAACAGGAGCATTACAAATGTAATTAGATGTCATTCTGGAGTAGGGTAGTCCCCTAATCCAATATGATTGGTACCCTTATAAAAATGGGAAATCTGGACACAGACACATGGACAGGGAGAATGCCATGTGATGATTGGAATTATACTGCCACAAGGCAAAGAACTATCAGAAACTAGGACACAGACCTGGAACAGATCCCTTCCCAGTACCTTCAGAGGGAGCCTGGCCCTACTCACATCTTTTCTCAGACTTCTAGCCTCTATGACTGTGAGAAAATAAAGTTCCATTGTGTAAGCCACTCAGTTTGTGGTACTTTATTATAGCAGCCCTAGGGGAAAAATACATGCAGTTTATTGTACGTCAGCTATTCCTCAACGAACCCATTTTTAAAAATCCAGTCTGTAGGCGTGCCTGGGTGGCTCAGTGGGTTAAGCCCCTGCCTTTGGCTCAGGTGATGATCCCATGGTCCTGGGAGCCAGCCCCGCATCAGGCTCTCTGCTCCATGGAGAGCCTGCTTCCTCCTCTCTCTCTGCCTGCCTCTCTGCCTACTTGTGATCTCTGTCTGTCAAATAAATAAATAAATAAATAAATAAATAAAATCTTAAAAAAAAAAATCCAGTCTGTATAAAAGGTCTGTGCCCACTTCTCTGGCTTCATGTCATACAACTCACACTCTACCCATTAACACAATGTTCCCTTGAACATTCTAAATTTGTTCTTGCAACAGGACTTTTTCATTTGCTATTGTTCCTTATGAAGAGCTTTTCCACATTATCCAAATGGCTTCCTCATCAGGTCAGTTTAAAAACTACTTCCTCAGGGCACGTATTGCATGGAGCACTGGGTGTGGTGCATAAACAATGAATCTTGGAACACTGAAAAAATAAAATAAAATAACTACTTCCTCAGAAAAGCCTTCCTTCACCAACTCTACTATAGTACCTTGGACCTGTCATTTATTTTTTTAAAGATTTTATTTATTTATTTATTTATTTGTTTATTTATTTAAAAAGAAGAAGAAGGCATGAGCAGGGGGAGGTGGAGGGGCAGAGGGAGCAGGACAAAGAGATTCCCTGCTGAGCAGGGAGCCTGACACCAGGCTCAATCCCAGGACCCTGAGAGCATGACCTGAGCTGAATTCAGATGATCAACCAACTGAGCCACCCCAAATGCCAACCCTGTCATTTTTTAATGCATTATCTCACACTTTCTATATAGAACTTAAAACTTTGATGTTTTGTTATTTGTTTACAGGTTTATTTTCTATTTCTCCCCTTCCAAATAGGATGTTAGCACCCTACATGGAGGGGATTATCTGTCCTGGTCATCACTGTATCCTTAGATTTCAAACTAGCCTATTATATATACTAGATGTTCAGTTAATATTTATTGAATGCATAAATAAATGGAAATAGATATCTTTCCCAGAGTTTATAATTAGAAACATAGAGATGTTATTAATTACTTGAATGTTCTGGATTTTTTTTTTTGCATTTTTTTTTTTCTTTTAAGTAGTCTCTGCCCAACATGGGTCTTTAACTCACCACCCTGAGATCAAGAGTCACATGCTTTACCAACTGAGCCAGGGGGGCACTCCAACTTCTCTGATGTTCTATAGATAGTTACAGGCAAAGGCAAGCTAAAAAGTTTCCTGATGTCCTTATATTGCATTCAAATTTTAACTCATTTTCAAAGGAAAAAAAAAAAAAAAGCCACCCACAATCTTCAATTAGCTAAAGAGAGGAGCGACATTGGAATATGAATCAGACTTACTGATTTTCTAGTTTGCTCTACTTCCATAAAGTTCTAAAAATCCTGTGCAACAGTTTTTTAAAAATCAGTTTATCTATCTGAATTCTGAGTTATCAGTAAGAGTCATGTTAGAATAGTCTGCCATTTGAAGCAAAATCTGTTTATTAAACTCTTTCTAATGCTTTCTTTTAAAACAATACAGATAAATGATAGCAAGTAGAGCTGGACCTGATGTGCATGTTGATCATTTCATTATCATGAAACTCCCAAGTAGAGGGACAAAATTGATTTAATATGTATAAAAACTATGTCAATTTGCTTCTCTTTTCTGGGAACATATTAAAGCCCCTAAAATGTCAGATTTATATGAATTTACATAAGCTTCTTCCATCCATTTGAAAGCATTTTTGAAATTAAGGTTATATATAAATGTTAATAGGAATTGCTAGCATCTTCAGTAATAATATTCATAGTGTTATAAAGTCAGATCAGTATCAAGTTTTCTTTCCTGAAAACTTATCCATTGATCCCTTAGTGTAATATCATTCACTCTATTTTTGTTACTTTATATAAACTCTGGGTAATTAGATATTATTTCTCTGGCTGAATAATATGAGCAGTATTAACTGTACTCATAACAACATGTGCAGCCATTTCCTAACAGCTAACCAACAATATTAATCAACAATGTTAACACTAATTTTGGGTTATTAACATTGCCAAAAATTATTTCAACTTTTCCTCATCTTTGTTTAGTACACCTTTTATTTTAAAAGAAGTTCATGATATTTTATATGAAAAAATCAGTAAGATTCTATTAGCAAATTAATCTACAGTAGCCAAGAAATAATAAACAGTGCAATTAACTTCTTCGCTACATGTGTGTATAAAACAACTGAAGTGAGAGAAGCTAGACACAAAAGATCACATATGGTGCAACTCCATTTATCTAAAATATACAAAATAGGTAAATCCATAAAGACAGGGCACTCTGGCAGTTACCAAGAGCTTTAGGGAGTGGGAATGGGGAATAACAGCAAGTGGGTATAGCAAATGGATATTCTTTTGGGGTTATGAAAATGATTTGGAACTAGATAAAGGTAGTGATTGCACAACATTTTTTACAGAACAAAAACAAGCAATCCTAAAATTTGTATGGAACCACAAAAGACCCTGAATAACTAAAGCATTCTTGAAAAAGAAAAGCAGACCTGGAGGCATCACAATTCTGGACTTCGTTATATTAAAAAAGCTATAGTGACTGGAAGACAGTATGGAGGTTCCTCAAAAAGTTGAAAATGGAGCTACCCTATGACCCAGCAACTGCACACTGGGTGTTTTCCCTAAAGATACAAATGTAGTGATCTAAAGGGGCATGTGTACCCAAATGTTTATAGCAGCAATGTCCACAATACTCAAACTATGGAAAGAACCTAGATGTCTATCAACAGATGAATGGATAAAGATTATACACATACACACACACACACACACTCTGGAATACTAGGCAGCCATCAATAAGCCCCAAATCCTGTCATTTGGAATGACATGGATGGAACTAGAGGGTATTATGCTGAGTGAAATAAGTCAATCAGAGAAAGACAATTATCATATGATCTCTCTGATATGAGGAATTTGAGAGGCAGGGCAGGGGCTCATGGGGAGTAGGGAGGGAAAAAAATGAAACAAGATAGGATCTGGAGGGAGACAAACCATAAGAGACTCTAAATCTCATGAAACAAACTGAGGGTTGCTGGGGGAGGGGGGTAGGGATGGGGTGGCTGGGTTATGGACATTGGAGATGGTATGTGCTATGGAGTGCTGTGAAATGTGTAAGCCTGATAATTGAAGACCTGTATCCCTGGGACAAATAATACATTGTATGTTAATTTTTTTAAAAGCCATAGTGATCAAAACAATATGGTACTATCCAAAAAAATAGACACATAGATCATGAAACAGAATAGAAAACCCAAAATAAATCTAAAACTATATGGTCAATTAAACCTCAACATAGCAGGAAATATCCAGTGGGGAAAAGACAGTCTCTTCAACATGTGGTACTGATAAAACTGGACAGAAACATGCAAAAGAATGAAACTGGACCATTTTCTTACACCATACACAAAAATAAATTCAAAATGGACTAAAAGCCTAAATGTGAGACCTATAATCCTAGAAGAGAGCACCAGGCAACTTTGACATTGGCCCTTGCAACTTTTTTCTAAACAGTTTCCTGAGGCAAGGGAAACAAAAGCAAAAATAAACTATTGGGATTTAATCAAAATAAAAATCTTCTGCACAGTGAAGGAAATAGTCAATAAAATTAAAATGTAGCCCACAGAATGGGAGAAGATATTTGCAAATGACATATTTGATAAAGTGTTAATATTCAAAATATATGAAGAACTTACAAGACTCAACACCCCAAAAAATAAATAATGCAGTGAAAAAATGGGCAGAAGACATGAACAGACATTCCTCCAAAGAACAACATACAGGTGGGCAACAGACACATGAAAAGACACTCAACATCACTCATCATCAGGGAAATGCAAATCAAAACTACAATGATATTACCTCACACCTCACATCTTGTCAGAATGGCTAAAATCAACAACACAAGAAACAAGAAGTATTGGCAAAAATGTGGAATTTTTTTGTCATCTCGTGGTGACAGATGGGGTTATCACAGTGATCACTTTGTAATGCATATAAATATTGAATCTCTATTTTGTATACCTCAAACTAATATGTCAACAACACTTTGATTTAAAAATACATTTAAGTGGTTATCATGGATTGAGGGAAGGGAGGAATGAATGGGCAGAGCACAGAGAATTTTTAGGACAGTGAAAATATTTTGTATGATACAAAATGACAGGTGGGTACCTGTCATTACACACTTGTGAAAACCCATAAAATATACATCAAAAGTTAATCCGAATGTAAACTATGGACTTCAGGTAATAATATTGTATTGATATAGGTTGATCAGTTGTAACAAATGTATTACTTTGAATAGGATATTGATAGAGAGAAAGACTATGCTTGCATGGGGGAATGTGTATATGGGAAAATTCTGTACTTTCCACCAATTTCGCTGTGCACTTAAAATTACTTTAAAAAATAAAACCTATTAATTTATGCAGAGGGTTGGAAATTCCAAAAAAGAACTAAAAAGAAATGCAAGAGATCAAAAATACCATAACAAAAATAAAGAATGCCTTTGATGGGCTCATTAAAAAAATTTTTTTGAATAAGTTAATTTGTAAATTTGATTATTTTTTCTAGCCTTGAAACTTGAATTCTATAAAAGCTTTCCTCAAAGCCCCCATTGAGTATCTGGCTGCCCTCCTCTCTGAAGCAAGCCCTCAAAGCCCTCATTTTAATGCTTTGCTAATTTTAAATGTTTGGAAGTGACTTCAGCACCGTGGACTTAAATTCAACTGAAGTACTTAGATGTTTTTCTTCATGAAGTGACTGCAACAGAAGAAAGGATGAAAAATTGCAGTTCACCTGGCTTCAATCTTTTATCCTTTTCCTTACATTTGACAGGCATTCTCTTCCTATAATCTCTGTGAAAATTAGGAATGATCAGATTCAGAATGATTTAGAGGTTCCAAAAATAGTACTGTATCTCTTGGTTAATATGAAGTTAACTTCTAATGAGAGACTACCTACAGGTTTTTATGTAAACAGTGTTTCCTGAGTTATTGAAAATAAAGGACCAAAAATATTTTTCTTCAAAAAAAAAAAAGTCAGTGATGAAGATAAAATGAAATCATGACAATACTGGTGCGCCTGGATGGCTCAGTCAGTTAAGCATCTGCCATCAGCTCAGGTCATGATCCTGGGGTCTTGGGATCAAACCCCACATCAGGTTCCCTGCTCAGTGGGGAGTCTGCTTCTCCCTCTCCCTCTGCCTGCTGCTACCCCTTCTTGTGTTCTCTCTGTTAAATAATTAAATAAAGTGTATCATGCTTAGTGAAATAAGTCAAGCAGAGAAAGACAACTATCATATGATCTCCCTGATATGAGGAAGTGGTGATGCAACATGGGGGCTTAAGTGGGTAGGAGAAGAATCAAAGAAACAAGATGGGATTGGAGGGAGACAAACCTAAGTGACTCTTAATCTCACAAAACAAACTGAGGGTTGCTGGGGGGAGGGGGTTTGGGAGAAGGAGGTGGGATTATGGACATTGGGGAGGGTATGTGCTTTGGTGAGTGCTGTGAAGTGTGTAAACCTGGTGATTCACAGACCTGTACCCCTGGGGATAAAAATATATGTTTATAAAAAATAAAAAATTAAAATAAATAAAATCTTTTAAAAAATGACAATACTAATATAAACCAATTGAAAATTGAAACAAGGGAAAAAGAATAATGAATAAAACAAATAGAAAACAAATGACAATATGATAAACTTAAACCCAATCTCAGTAATTACATTAAATGTAAATGGTTTAAACATTCAAAATTACAAAGCAAAGATGCTCAGATTAGATGGAAAAAAATCAAGACTGACTCTATTCCATCTACACCATAGTTTACCTGTAGAGATACACATAGGTTGAAAACAGAAACCAGAGAAGGAGACAAACCATAAGAGGCTCTTAATCATAGGAAACAAACTGTGGGTTGCTGGAGGGGAAGAGGTTAGGGAGATGGGTAATTGGGGATGGACACTGGGGAGGATAATGTGTTGTAACGAGCACTGGGTATTAAATAAGACTGACGAATCACAGACCTGTATACCTGAAACAAATAAAACAATATATGTTAATTAATTGAATTTAAATTTTTAAAAAAGGATAGAAAAAAACACTATGCAGACATTAATTAAAAGTTAAATGCTATATGAATCTCAAAGTAAACTGCAGAACAAAGAACATGCCATATAATCAATATAATAAAGGGTCAAATTTATCAAGAACAGAAAAGCAATCCTAAATGTGTATATAACTAAAAACAATCTTTAAAATATATGAAATAAAAACAGATAGAATTGAAAAGGACAAATAATCTACAATTATAGTTGAAAATTTCAACAGTTTATTCTCAGGAATTGAAATAAGTACACAAAATATCAGAAAGGATATAGAAAATTTGAGCAATCCTACAAACCAACTTGTCCTGATTGATATAAACAGAACATTCCATTCACCAAGAGCAGTACATTCTTTATGCACCTGAGTGTATACAGGACACTAAGAGAGACTATATCCTGGGCCGTATCAAAAATTTTTTAAAAACTATAATGATACTGAGTATATATTCTGACCAAAGTGAAATTAAACTAAATATCAACAAAATATATCTGGAAAATTCCCACATATTTGGAAATTAAACAACATACTTCCAATATTCAATGGTTCAAATCAAAAAAATTACAAAGTACATTAGAAAATAGTTAAAACTGAATTGAAATAAAAACACAACATATCAAAATCTGTAGGATGCAGCTAATATAGTGCTTAGAGAAAAACTTAAGGGTACATATTAAAAGAAGACTGGTCAAAAATCAAGTATTTAAGCTTCCATCTTGGAAGTAAAGCAAAGCAAGCCCAAAGTAAGCAAAATAAAGGGAAAAAAATTAAGATGAGAATGAAATCAAAGAAATAGAAACAGATAAAAATCAATAGAAAAACCAATAAAACCATTTTTTTTTTCCTGAAAAGATCAATAAGATCCATAAACATCTATGTAGACCGGTCAAGAAAAAAAAATAAGACCACAAGTCAGCAAAATCAGATAAAAAAGATTTAAAAAGAGCCTTCACTATTATAAACCAACTTGTCCTAATTGATATAAACAGAACATTCCATTCACCAAGAGCAGTACATTCTTTATGCACCTGAGTGTATACAGACATAAGATGATAATCTTATGGACATAAGATGATAATGGGAGAATATTATGAACAACTCTATTGCCAATACATTCAACCACTTAGAAAAAAAAAAGATGCATTTGATGAAAGAAATTTCCAAAATTGCCTCAGGAAGAAATAGTAACTCTAAAAAGATACATACTTATCAAATAAAATTTCAAATTAAATATATTACTCCAAAGAAATTTCCATTTCCAGATTTTTTCACTGGTGAATTCTATCAAACATTTAAAAAGAAATAATACTTATTTGATATAGACTCTTTCCAAAATTTACAATGAGGGAATGCTTCTCAACTCATGTTATAAGACCAACTTACCTTGATAGCAAATCAGACAAAAATGTTACAAAAAAAGAACACTAGTCACCATTCTTCAGAAAAAATTTAGCAAACTGAATTCAAGAATACATAAAAAGAATAATAAGTCATGACCAAGGGAGGTTTATTTCAGAAAGTCACAGTTGGTTTAACATTCAGAAATCAGTATAATTCAAATATTAACAAACTAAAAATAATATACCATATGATCATGTCAAAATGTACAGAAAAAGTGGTGCTTGGGTGGCTCAGTTTGTTAAGCATCTGCCTTTAGCTCAGGTCATGATCTCGAGATCCTGAGATCAAGCCTCACATTGGGCTCCCTGCTCAGTGCAGAGTCTGCTTCTCCCTCTCCCTCTGCTCCTCCTCCCTGCTCATGCTTGCACTTGCTCTCTCTCAAATAAATAATCTTTTTTAAAATACACAGAAAAAGCCCAAGAAAATTCAACATTCATTCATGACACAATTTTCGACAGATTAGCAGTAGAATGAATTCCTTCAATCTGATAAAATATATCTAACATCATACTTAATATTCAATAATTGGGGGAAAGGCAAGGATGTCCACTCTCATCATATCTGTACAACATTGTACTGGAGGTACTAGCTGGTGCAGTAAGGCAATAGAAAGAAAAAGAATATAGATAGGAAGAAGTAAAAATATCTTTAGCTACAGATCTACATAGAAAATCCTAGGGAATCTATAAAAATACTAATGGAACAAATAAGTGAGTCTATCAAGGTTTGGGATACAAGTTCATTAGACAAAAATCTCCATCATCATCTTCCCCCTGCCACACCATATATGGAGGGGCTGACCATACCACACTCACACCTTCTTTTTGGATCCTAGGACTATAGATAGGTACTGCTAGGGGGCCATCCTTAGGCCCATCTACCTGCTGTCCTGCTAGGTAACCTGCCTTAGCTCCCATGCACCAAACAGCATCTCCTCGGTCTTCTAAAGCAGATGCAGACCTCAGCAAAGCAGACTTCCTCAGTCAGTAGAGCTAACAACAGCAGACCAGTGCTCCATGCCAATCTGGCCTTTCATAGACAGTGGCCACTATTACTGGAAAAAGCTGCCTGGGGTTAGCCTCTCATGTGTCCATTTTGTGGGAACTGTAACTGCCGAGTTAACTGTAAGTTTTCAAAAAACCTAGGAGAAGCAGGTGTGTGGTAATAAGGGCTACTGCAGGCACCAGTCTAGCAATATGAGTTCTACTGATATTTCAGGTACTCCCAATACAGGAGAGAGCCTCCAATTTGGAGCTAGGTAACTTCTAGAGTACAGGTCCTCCTTTCCCAGTGTCCCTCTTGAATTTTCACCCTTATATGGTGAGTCAAATCCTTTAAAACCCACTGAAAGTCCTCTTATCTTGGGTATACATAAGACTTGTCTGATTACTGAAAATGAGAGCTAACCATGATAACACTTGCTTTATGCTAGACACCTTTCAAAATGTCTATTAACTCATTTTCTCTAGTTTTAAGTATCATCATTTTTTTAAATCTTTTTTTTTTAAATATTTTATTTATTTATTTGTCAGAGAGAGAGGGAGAGAGAGCGAGCACAGGCAGACAGAATGGCAGACAAAGGCAGAGGGAGAAGCAGGCTCCCTGCCAAGCAAGGAGCCCGATGTGGGACTCGATCCCAGGATGCTGGGATCATGACCTGAGCCAAAGGCAGCGGCTTAACCCACTGAGCCACCCAGGAGTCCCTTAAGTATCATCATTTTATAGAGCTAAAGAAGTTTAGCCACACAAAGGTTATTATTCAGACCATGAACTGAGCAGCAATGCTGGGATTCCAAATTCAGTCGGCCCAAAAAGCAAAAATAAAACATACTTTAAACTGATACATACAACATGGCAGTCTGGCCTGAAGAATTAGTTTTGACTTCAGTAAAAATGATAATCTAATAAACTGTATTTGTAATTTAGCTGATAAACAGAATACGCAAAAGTCTCAGATATTATAAGGACTAGAAATTTTTTAATGTAATAGTTGTTAATGTTGGTGAAAAGAGAGATTCTTTACTTATTGAGACTAGGTCATTTAATGACTATAAATTTACTTGGAAAGTCATTGGGGAAAACATACATTTGATGAATCGTAAATCAGGGAGAGGCTTCTTTTAATAGCCACATCAAGGGATTCCTGGGTGGCTCAGTTGGTTAAGCGGCTGCCTCAGGTTGGGTCATGGTCCTGGCATCCTGGGATTGAGTCCCACATCAGGCTCCTTGCTCGGCAGGGAGCCTGCTTCTCCCTCTGCCTCTGTCTGCCTGTGTTCTCTCTCTCTCTCTGACAAATAAATAAAATCTAAAAAAAAAAAAAAAAAAGGCCACATCAAGCAAGTAACACAGCAATACTTTTTTTTTTCCAAAGATTTTTATTTATTTATTTGATAGACAGAGAGAGATCACAAATAGGCAGAGAGGCAGGCAGAGGGGGGTGGGGGAAGCAGGCCCCCTGCTGAGCAGAGAACTCAATGTGGGGCTCCATCCCAGGACTCTGAGATCATGACCTGAGCTGAAGGCAGAGGCCTAAACCACTGAGCCACCCAGGTGCCCCAGCAATACTTTTTAAAAATTAAAAAATAAAGGCACCTGGGTGGTTCAGTCAGTTAAGTGTCTGTCTTCAACTCAGGTCATGATACCAGGGTCATGGGATCGAGCCCCATATCAGGCTCCCTGCTCAGCAAAGAGCCTTCTTCTCCCTCTCCCTCTGCTGCTCCCCTGTTTGTGCTCTCTGTCTCTGTCAAATAAATAAATTTAAAAATTAATTAATTAAAATTAAAAATAATTTGGAAACTATTAGAATTAAACAATTTGTATTACAGTTTATATCTCTTGGTTAGCACTAGAGAATAATGTTTACTTTGTAGGATACATTTTTGTCATAGACTGTATTTTCAACTTTTAATTATATAATGATTTATATATTTAATATATATTTCCACACGGGTGACTACATAACTTTACTATAATTCCTAGAGAACATCAATTAAAATTTTTAATATACATAGCTATAGGCCCATCAATTCCAAAATTAATAATTTACAGAAATAAAATCAGTAACATTAGCATTGTTCATAGTGCAGAAAACTGGAAACAAGGAGAATTCACATACCAGTTAAGATAGAGTAGGTTATGCCAACAATCATAGACAACCCCAAACTCTTAGGGGCTTAACACTACAAAGTCTTATTTCTTATTCATACTACCTGACCATGATGGGGCAATTTTATTCTATGTAATTTTCATTCACATAGAACGACGGGAGTTTCATCATCTGTAACATCACAAATTGCTGCAGCAGGACGAAGAATGTGATAGAAGGTCTCACACTACTAATCAAATACTCTAGCACAAGAGTAATTAATGAACAACAGTTCTCCCTAAACTTATTGGGGAGGACTTACCATACAGGTTCACCACGATGGAAATGGAAATCTAATCTTTTCACATGCCCAGAAGAAGAGAAGAAAACAACTAGGTATATGTGATCATAAAAGTCTCTACTACATTTTAATAAGTTGCTGAATTATGATATATCCATGAAATATTACTACAGCCACTTAAAATAATGAATTGGAAGCATACCATATGTCATAGATTTTCATGAGATACTAACTAAATTCTGAAGACTGAAAAGTATATACATCATCCCATTTTTGTAAACTATGACCAAAGAACCCTGTGTGATATATGCATATGTAAAAAATACCTAATTAAATACATTATTATCTACATCTATCATTAAGAAAAATAGGAAAACTTTCATTTATTCTTCTCTTTGGGAGAAGGGGGTGGGATTATGGACATTGGGGAGGGTATGTGCTTTGGTGAGTGCTGTGAAGTGTGTAAACCTGGTGATTCACAGACCTGTACCCCTGGGGATAAAAATATATGTTTATAAAAAATAAAAAATTATATAAAAAAAAAGAAAAAGAAAAATAGGAAAACTTTTTTCCACCCCAGGAGGAGGAGATTTGGCAGAAGGGTCCCTAATGTGTGTAGAAAGGGGAAGAAAGAGAGTGAGAATAAACAAAAGAAGGATAAAAAGAGGGCATTGAGATTTTATATGATTATATTTATGTACTGATGTAAATTATGTACATGCATTAGAAATCAAGTCATTTTTCAAAAACATCTTTTCCTTTTAATTTTGATTACTTTCATAGGCCTCAAATTACTGATCTGTTGAAATTAAATCTTTTCATTTCCCTCCAGCTCTAAACTCTACGATCTCGTAACTTAAATGTTAAGTCTTACCTGTCTCCTGTTTGTTATTTCCTATTTCTAACTCAGAGCTGACCTTCCACTGATTAAAGTTCTGGATGTACTTCTCTAGCCTGCAGACTAATAATTATACTGAATTCAGGTTGCCTGAGTTATAAATAATTTATTTCTAACCTTTATATCAACCACAGCAAGTTGCTCTTTGACATCATAAATTTACATTTACATGAGTGGGAGATATTTTATTACTGTTAAAGTGACAAAATCATAGATATTTTTCTTAGGTTAGGTATAAAACATAATCTAAAAGTCTGGAACTTAAATTTTTAGTCTAAGAAATCTTCCCATCTCTCACTTGGACTATTTCAATAGGTACAATATCTTTATCTTGTTCCAATTTACCTTTATTGAGCTTTCTAAAGACTGCTATTTATTCTGGCTTAATTTTCTCTTGTCCTTCTAATACACCTATAACATCTTTTTTTTTTTTTTTTTTTTTTTTTTTTTTTTAAGATAGTGAGCATGTGAGTGGGGTGGGGAAGGGTAGAAGGAGAGAGAAAATCTTAAGCAGGCTCCACTCAGGACTGAGACTGAGGCAGGGCTCACTCTCACAACCCTGAGATCATGACCTGAGCAGAAATCAAGAGTCAGTTGTCCAACTGACTGAACCCACCCAGGCACCTCTATAGTATTCTTATTTATGTCCAAAACTCACCTCTTCTAGAAGACCTTCTCAGAAGCCAAGACATGAAATTATCTTTCACTTCTCTGTATCTTACATTTACATACTGTTGAATTACTTACATTATAAGTGATTCATTTGTTTACACACTTAAATTTCTTTTATCATGTTGTTAGCCACCATATAAACATCATTAGTTTTTGATGTAGTATTCAACAATTCATTAGTTGTATAGAACACCTAGTGCTTATCACAACACATGCCCTCCTTAATACCCCTCACCCAGCTATCCCATCTCCCCATACTTCTCCCCTCTGAAACCCTCAGTTTGTTTCCCAGAGTCTATAGTCTCTCATGATTCATCTCTATCAGTGATTCCCCCCTTCCCCTATCATCTTCTGTGCAATTCCTTATGTTCCACATATGAATGAAACCATATGATAATGGTCTTTCTCTGCTTGACTTATTTCACTTAGCATAACCCCTTCCAGTTTCATCTATGTCAATGCAAATGGTGGATATTCATCCTTTCTGATCACTGAGTAATATTCCCTTGTATATATGTGCCACATCTTCTTTATCCACTCATCTGTTGAAGGGCATCTCGGCTCCTTCCACAGTTCGGCTATGGTGGACGTTGCTGCAAAGGGGTCTCTTTAAAAAATGGTGCTGGAAAATTGACAGCTACATACAGAAGAATGAAACTAGACCATTTTCTTACACCATACACAAAGATAAACTCAAAATGGATGAAAGACCTCAATGTCAAACAGGAATCCATCAAAAACCTAGAAGAGGGGTGCCTGGGTGGCTCAGGGAGTTAAGCCTCTGCCTTTGGCTCAGATCATGATCTCAGGGTACTGGGATCGAGCCCTGCATCGGGATCTCCACTCATCAGGGAGCTTGCTTGACCCCTTCTCTCTCTCTCTGCCTGCCTTTCTGCCTACTTGTGATCTCTGTTAAATAAATAAATAAAATAAAAACCCTTAAAAAAAAAAAAACCTAGAGGAGAACATAGACAATAACCTCTTCAACACTGGCCCCAGCAACTTCTTTAAAGACACATCTCCAAAGGCAAAGGAAACAAAAGCAAAATGAACTTTTGGGACTTCATCAAGATAAAAAGCTTCTGCACAGCCAAGGAAACAGTCAACAAAACTAAGAGACAACCCACAGAATGGGAAAAGATATTTGCAAGTGACAGTACAGATAAAGGGCTGGTATCCAAGATCTACAAAGAATTTCTCAAACCCAGCCCCCGAAAAAGAAATAATCCAGTCAAAAAATGGGCAGAAGACATGAACATGAACATGAACGGACACTTCTCCAAAGAAGACATACAAATGGTTAACAGGCACATGAAAAGATGTTCAACATCACTAGCCATCAGGGAAATTCAAATTAAAACCACAATGAGATACCACTTTACACAGTTAGAATGGCAAAAATTAAGAAGGCAGAACACAACAATGTTGGCAGGATGTGGAGAGAGGGAAACCTCTTACACTGTTGGTGGGAATGCAAGCTGGTAGAGCCACTTTGGAAAACAGTTAAAAGATTCCTCAAAAAGTTAAAAATAAAACTACACTATGATTCAGCAATCACACTACTAGGTATTTACACAAAAGATACAGATGTAGTGAAAAGAAGGGGCACATTCACATTTATATTTGCTACTGGACATCAAGTCATTGAAAGCAGAGATTGTATATCATACAGATAATCCCAAATCCAATGATTTATGCTTTCAGGTATTGACACCCAGAAGGATTTGACACAAGGGAATACTCCCTTCTTGAATCTGTAATTACACTTCATTTCCCTGTCCTTAATCTTTGCAGCAACTCCTCTATTGCTTGACTTTTAAATGTTCCAGTATCCCAAGGCTCAATTTTTTTTCTATTAACTATACATTCACTGTCATAAAGAGAGTGCATTCAGTCCCATGCTTTAAGTGACATGTATATGTCAATGACTAGTAAATTATGATCCTTCTGGAGAACTCCAGATTCATTTGTTCAATGACCTATCATCTGCTCCACTTAGATATCTAAGCTATCTCAGCTATTACACAGCACCTCCCCCACAAAAAAAAAATTACATAGCTCAAAACAGAACTTCAAGACCCAACTTTGCTCCTTGTCTTTCCTTCACCTCATCCTTATTTCAGGAAACATGTCAGCAAATCTTTTTGGTGCTTCCCCTTTTGCTGCAACCTTGGAAGCCAGTTGTTGAGCGAAGCAGAACTAAAAGCTGGAAGGAGCCAGGTTTCCTGAATCACTGCCTGGAGGAATGCTGCTTACTAAATAGGAACATTTATGATGGACTTTAGAGAATTGAGAAGTTGATGAATGATTAGCCAGAGAAGCTAGCATTACCTCAACTAATACACTAGTCTTGTTTTATTTTAAAATGTTTGAAAATATATAGCTTTAAATATGAAATAACACATTATCCAGTCTAATAATACTCTAAAAAATACTTGCTCAGGAGACTCATCATAAATTTTCAATTAAGGTATCAGAAGCTGGAAGTCCCCAAACCATATCCAGGTTCATATATTTATTGTCTATTTCCCTCACTAAAATGTAAGCTCTAGAACAGAGGGTTTACTTTTCTGTTCTGTTCATTGTCATATCTCCAGTATCTAGAACTGTATTTGACTCATAGAAGGCACTCAATAAATACTTGTTTAAATTGATGAGTGTTGAATAAATAATGTTAGGAAGCATACTGGGATAGCCTTCTTTTCCTACAACTGAAGGGCACTTGTCAATTTTATAAACAGATAAAACTGCTTCAGAACTGTGAAACTTCACCATAATGACCTTAAGATTTAAAAAATATCAACATTATGATCAGCTGTCCAGATGACTTCACAGAATCAATGAAAAGCATTTATTTGCATCCAAATATTTTAATAATAAAGAGTACATCTCAATGTGTTCCTAGCATTCAATAGATAACTTCACAAATATGAAAAATTAAAACAATTTTTATGAATACAAGAAAGACAAAAACAAAATATAATCATCTTATCTGAATAGAATTACAAGGTTTCAGGTAATGTGGTAATTTAGGCCAAAAAATAAAAATCATAAAAAACAAATTATGTAGATACAAAAAAGTCTCAATGTCAGAAAATGTTTGGTTCTTCAGAAAATAAAACATCTTTAAATTAACTATAAATCTCATGTTATTAGGCTCCTTAATCACACTGATTTTCTGAGATTAAACAAATAACTTCTCTGCATCCTTTAGTTTTTTTTTCCTATCCATTTTAGCAATTACAGCCCAACGATCTTCCCGCATTTTCCTCGTAGCTCCAAACTTCAGCGTAGATCCAGGGGTGGTTAGAGATGATGGGGTCTGAATACAAAATCAAATTAAATCAAATCAAAATATGTTTAATTTAAAAAGATAAAGTTCATTTGAAATTTGATTTCTGAAGGAAAAATTTAAAACTACCTTAAAAAAAAAAACACATTACCTTTTTTGGTGTTCTGACACAAAGATGAGAAGTTGTTGGATTATTATTCTTGTATAATTTTTTCAATGTCTCCTCCTCTGAAACCATGCTCTTAAAGAAAAATACAAAAAATATAATCTGGGGTCTGTCATCACTAATACTAAAATTTTGTCCATATATGACAGAGAGGAGGAGAAACACAAAGAAGGGAAGTGGGGGAAGGGAGAAAGAAAGGAGGTGAAAGAAGAGAGAGAAGGAGGAGAGAAAAGAAGAAGAAAAACTGAAGGCAATGACAAAAATACTCAATCTTCCAAACAAGGATAAAGATTTAGATTCTATTAACAATACTGCATTATATGAAATACTAATAACTATATTGTAGTATATGAAATACAACATGTATATTAATAGTACTTTTCTACTGATTTCTACTTCGGTTTCAGTTTCTACTTTTCCTTCCACTCCACTTCCCCCCAGACTACTTACTCAAACTCACTTTGGCCTTATAATAGCATGTATAATCCTATAAAAATTATTATGTTATCAACTATCAATTTATGAGTATTGTAATTCCCCCAAATAATAATAGCTAACACTAATTTAGTAATTTATGTTAGGAGCTGTTTTAAGCACTTTGCCTATTTTAATCCTCACAATAATTTTATAAAGTAGGTATACTATTATCATCCCCATTTTAAAGGTGAAGAACTGAGACACAGAAATGTTAAGTACTTTGCTTAAGATTATACAACTAGTTAAGAGGTGGAGCTGGGATTCAAATCCAGACAGGCTGGCTCTAGAAATCCACTCTCTTACTGAATATACTATACAGATTTATTAGTCTGGTGAGCAATCAGTTCACAGTATCTTGTCCTATTCACTAATGTCACATTTACAGAGGCTTCATGAATAAAAATATTCAAACAGATTTACATAGAGTTATATCTGCAACATTCATCTTTTCATGTGCTTGTTGGCCATTTGTATATCCTCTTTGGAGAAATGTGTATTCAAGTCCTTTGCCCATTTTTTATCAGGTTATATGGTTTTTATTGTTGAGTTATGGGAGTTCTTTATGTATTCCATTTATGCCTTTTCAGATATAGGATTTAGAAATATTTTCTGCCATTCTTGAGCTTGTCTTTTCACTTTCTTAGTAGTGTCCTTTAAAGCACAAAAATTCTTAATTTTGAAGTCAAATTCATCAGTTTACTCTTGTCTTGCCTGTACTTTTGGTGTCTTACTCATGAGGCCCTTGCTAAATTTGAAGTCATGAAAATTTCCCCAATATTTTCTTCTGTTTCATATCTCTAGCCCTTAAGTTTTGGTTTTTGGTCCATTTTCAGTCAATTTTTATATGTGGTATAAAAAGTCTAACTTCATTCTTTTGCATGTGGATTTCCAATATCCAGTTCTAACACCATTAGCTGGGCGGGGTGGGGGTGGGGGGGGGAGTCCTTTCCCCCACTGAGTGGTCTTGGCACTCTTGCCAAAAATTGGCTATAATTGTGAGAATTTATTTCTGGGCTCCTTTATTCCATTGATCTATAGATCTGCCCTTATACTAGTACTAATCTGTTTAAATTACTAGCTTTGTAGAAAGTTTCAAGGCTGAGAACTGTGAGACCTCCAGCATTATTCTTTTTCAAAATTATTTTAGCTATTTGGGGACCCTTGTAATTCTATATGAATTTGAGTATTAGATTTTCCATTTCTGCCAAAAAGCTGCTGGAATTTTGATTGAGATTGCACTGAATTTGTGGACTGTTTTTCAGTAGTACTGACTTTATTTTTGTTCAAATAGCCAGCATTTAGGACATCTTCACAGGTTTAAGGCTTCACACCCATAAACACAATTTTTTTTCCCTAATTCTTTAGGTCTTCTTTAATTTCCTTCAGCAATGTTTTATAGTTTTCATTGTATTTCAGTATTTGACTTTCTTGGTTATGTTTGTTCCTAAATATTCAATTTGTTTAGATGATAATGGATATGGATAATTTTCTTAATTTTCTTTAATTCTCTTTTGGATTAATCATTGTTGGTATATAATAATATAACTGATGTCATGTGTTTTTATACCCTTCCACATTGCTGAATTCATTTCTTAGCTCTAGTAGCCTTCTTGTGGAGTCTTTGTGATTTTCAATGGATAGGATTACGGCATAAGCAAATAGTTTTACCTCATTCTCATTTGTATGCCTGCCTTTTCTCTCCAACCATCTCCCTTTGTTTTTTGTCTAATAGCCTAATAGTTCTGGCTAGAACTTCCAGTACAATGTTAACTAGCAGTGGTGAAAGTGGACATCCTTCTCTCATATTTGCTTTTTTTCTTAAGATTTTATTTATTTTTCAGAGAGAGACACAGAAAGACCTGAGCTGAAGGCAGACACTTAATGACTGAGCCACCCAGGTGCCCCCCACCGCCTGTCTCGTTCTTAATTTAAGGGATAAGCTTTCAACTGAGTAGAATGTTAGCTCCAAGTTTTCATAAGTATTTTTTATCATGCTAAGGAATTGTTCCTCTATTCCTACCTTTATAAGAGTTTCTATCATGAAAAAAATGTTGGATTTTGTCCAATGCCTTTTCTGTACTAACTGAGATGATCATATGGGATTTTCCCTCCTTCATTCTATTAATGGTGATATACTACACTGATTTTCTTATATTGAACCATTCTGGCATTTCTTGGATAAATCCCACTTGGTCATGGTGAATACAACTTTTTTTTTTTTTAAGATTTTATTTATTTGACAGACAGAGGTCACAAGTAGGCAGAGAGGCAGGCAAAAACAGAGAGGGGGAAGCTGTCTCCCTGCTGAGCAGAGAGCCCCATGAGATGTGGGCCTCGATACCAGGACCCTGGGATCATGACCTGAGCCGAAGGCAGAGGCTTTAACGCACTAAGCCACCCAGGCACCTGGTGAATACAACTTTTAATATGATGTGAAATTTGACTTGCTAATATTTTGAGGATTTTTACACAGACATTCATAAAGGATAATGACCTTCAACTTTCTTTTCTAGTAATGTCTTTATCTTACTTTGATATCAAGGTATTGCTGGCCTCATATAATGAGTTATCAAGAGTGCCTCCATCAGAAAAGATAAATACCCAACTTTGTATCAACATGTACAGGACTGAAGGAGATTATGCTGAGTGAAATAAGTCAAGCATAGAGTCAGTTATCATATGGTTTCACTTACTTGTAGAGCATAAGGAATAACATGGAAGACATTAGGAGAAGGAAAGGAAAAGTGAATTGGGGGAAATCTTAGGGAGAGACAAACCATGAGAGACTGTGGACTCTGAGAAAAGAGGGTTTTGAAGGGGAGAAGGATGGGGGGATGGGTGAGTCTGGTGGTGGAGACTGAGGAGGGCACGTATTGCATGGAACATTGAGTGTGGTACATAAACAGTGAATCTTGGAACATTGAAAAATAAAATTTAAAAAAAGAGTTCTCAAAAACAAAGAAAGTTCTCTCCAATTTTCTGAAGTCTGAGAAGGTTATATCCCCAAATGTTTGATACAATCTATCAAGGAAGTCATCTGGTCCAGGACTTTTCTTTGTTGAGAGGTTTTTGATTACTAAGTCAAATTCTTTACTGACTAATAGATTGGCCTGTTGAGGTTTTCTATTTCTTATTGGATCAGTTTAATTTGTGCATCTCATCAGTTTTACCCATTTGTTCATTTCTTCTAAGTTATAGAATTTGTTAGCATATATTCACAGTATTTTTTTATCTCTAATTAGTAATAAACCCACTTTCCTTTTCTGATTCTATTTATATCTTGTTAGTCTAGCTAAAGATTTGTCAACTTTTTTAATCTGAAAAGATTTGTATTTGAAAAATGTATTTGAAAAAATACATAAATTTTGGTTTTCTTTATTTTCTTTATTGTTTTCTATTCTCTAATTTGCTTATCTCCCCTTGAATCTTCATTTTTTCCTTCCTCCTGTTAGTTTGGGGTTTGGTTTGCTCTTCTTTTTCTAGTTCCATAAAGTGTAAAGTTATTGATTTGAGATCTTTCTTTTTTAATATAGGAATTTGGAGCTATACATTTCCCTTTGAATTTTTGCTGTAACACATAAGTTTTGGTATACTGTGTTTTCATTTTTATTCATATCTAAGTCTTAACTTCCCTTGTGATTTCTTCTTTGATCCACTGGCTGATTAAAAAGTGTGTTAATTTCAGGGCACCTCGGTGATTTAGTCAGTTAGGCACCTGACTCTTGATTTTGATTGAGGTCATGATCTCAGAGCCCTGGGATGGAGCCCCACATAAGGCTCCATGCTCAGCAGAGAGTCTGTTTCTCCCTCTTCCTCTGCCTCCTCCCCACACCCCCCACCCATCCTCTCCTCCCCCTCTCTCTCTATAATAAATAAAATTTTTTAAAAAAGAAACTTAAATGTGTGAATCTTATAACTGAATATGTCTGCAAATCAGATTCTTCCCTTTCCCCAAGGTTTGCTATAGTGAGTTACTT
The DNA here is from genome assembly GCF_011764305.1 of Mustela putorius furo. Taxonomy (NCBI): domain Eukaryota; kingdom Metazoa; phylum Chordata; class Mammalia; order Carnivora; family Mustelidae; genus Mustela; species Mustela putorius. The sequence goes on from NW_025421424.1 coordinate 6,659,485, forward strand.
TTGTCTTGCTTTATGCTGTACAAGTTTCTGTGCCAGGGATTAGCCTGGGTAAAAATTTGGGATCTTTTCACATATTTTTTTTTTGAGCCTGTCTTTCCATGGGCATGTGCAGTGGTTTTAAATACCCCAGAAATGTGACTGCTCTTGATGTCCTAATTTTTTTAAATGTCTGATCCTCCAAAGAATAAAAGTGAAAAAAATAAGAAAAAGAAAACCAATTACAGTTCATTTAAATCCTCTGTAAGACACCTCCAGCCAAGGGGAATTGAATGGCAGCCAGTTTCTGTGCCTGCACAGTGATGAGAAGCAGCAATGATAATCCAGAACACTGAATCTTGATATTCAGAGAAAAAGTCCTTATTGCTCACCTTGGCTACAGCAAGATATGAGCATTGTTGTCTGCCATAGGACAATGGATTGGATGATAGGTAGCCACTACCATTCTTAAGGATGAAACTGACCAAAATTAACTATAATTTACCAAGTTTCAACCCTGGAAGTTGCAAGCATTCAAATAGTCTACAGAGTTCCAAAATAGTTACTTCAGACAGTTTCTGCAAGTACAATTGCTGTCTAGGTAGAGAAATTTGTGTTATTTCCTACTTCACCACCTTCTGTAAGGTCACTCCAGACAATCCATTTTTAAATCTAACTTTTTATAATTATTTGAGTGTTCACCAAAATTTAAATGCAACAATAAGAAAATTGCAAAACAGTAACTTTGAGTGATAATTATAATCAAATAAACTGGACTATGAAATGTATTTTTAGGCAAGTATAAATAACTGCATACTTCTAGAATACTGTAGTATGCCTATTGTGTTACAAAGCTGTGATGCTCCTTTTAAAAATGAAATCATGAATCATTCTGAATCTCAGTTAAACTAGCTTAAATTCACACAGCTAGAAAAACAGTATGGGTTCCAACCCTGATTGTCTAATTCCAGATCTCATAATCTTTCTACTAATTCTCCTTACATTTTTATGTATCTGGACTTCAGTTTGAGTTGGCAGTTACTATGTATAACAACTTACATAGGCTATGGAGCTAAACTGTGTTCAAATTTTGGCTACATGCCTTACTAGCTATGTAATCTTGGGCAAGGTACCTATATGATTCAGTTTTCTCATCTGTAAAATGAAAACAGCCCTGTATATACTTCTAATATGGGATTATTCTAAGAAATACCTATATAATCTTTGCAATGGTGCTTGACTCACAGTTTTTATCATTAAAATGTTAATCATCATCTATAAAACAAAGAGGCACTTAAGGATTCTATAAGTTAACTTCAATAATTAGGGTTTAAGACTTCAAGTACTCATTATTCCAGAACAAATGAAAATAGAGGGTTCCAAAGCAGCTTCAAAAGCTTGAAGGATCTCAAAAGTTAAAAGTGGCAATAATGAAACAAACTAGCACCTTTAACTGGAATTTTGTAATTAAGAATCTTTGGTATATTGCTTCATTTTGTGTGATGAGGTTTCTTTTTAAAATAAGTGATCTAAATTCATTCTCAATAAATATTACGACAAGAAAATACTGGTAGGTGTGGATACACTCACGGGAGGGAATAACTAGTAATACAAACTGCTAGGGGTAATATCTTCTTTAAACAACTCATCTTTAATACATTAACTCTTTAAGAATGATAAAAATGCTATACTGGTCAACTAATACATTTATACAGATTTCAACCAGTAAGTGGTATAAAATTAGGAAGAGGTATAATATGCAAAATCAAGAGGGGCCCTAAAATTTGGTCATAGCAAGATCTACCTAACCTTTCTTAAAAAAAAGAAAGAAAAAGAAGGAAAGAAAAAAGAAAAAGAAAGAAAGAAAAAAGAAGAGTATGTGGTACAAAACTCCTTTATAACAATCTGCTGGAAAACAAAATGGTTTAATTATCTCATGTGCCAACTACGTTACATGAAGTATTTGAAAATGCCATGGTTTCTGAAGTTAGATTATTTAAACCCTGTTTCTCCAAAATGCTGCAAAAGCATAGGGTTCTGTGTTATAGAGTTCTATATTTTAGTATTGCAATAGTAGATACTATGTGTATATATTATACAAATACATCAAAAATGTGTAAAAATAATAATGTAAACAATAAAAACTGATTTGTAGTATTTTTACCAAGAGATCAGTCGTTTCTGAGCTATCCGAATTGATATCAAACTCAAAGAACATTTTTCTCTTTTTATTACTTTCTTCCGTGGGTACATTCTTGTTTTCTCTTTGCTGAATTTTTAGTTTCGTTGGCGTCTTCACAGTATATGCCTATCCAAAAAGGAAAACAATGTATTATCTTATCAAAAAACCCAATACTGTTAGTAACTCAAGTTGAATCTTTAGTAATCAATAACTCTCCATTATCAGTGGGATGTACATAGAAATTTTTTATAAGAATTTCATTCAGATATTTTTGATACTAAAACTTCTAATTTCTTCACAAAAATTATTTTTTTAAGATTTTATTTATTTATTAGACAGATAGAGATCACAAGTAGGCAGAGAGGCGGGCAGAGAGAGAGGAGGAAGCAGGCTCCCTGCTGAGCAGAAAGCCCAATGCAGGACTCTATCCCAGGACCCTGAGATCATGACCTGAGCCGAAGGCAGAGACTTAACCCACTGAGCCACCCAGGTGCCCCTCTTCAAACAATTTATAACAGGAGACTTTTTTTTCCCCCTTCCCTTCAACTTACTGAAGAAAATAATGGCAGGAGAGAGTGGGGGGAGAGAGACTCTCTAGCATCAGCAGTCAACAATCTTAAGGAAAGAGGGACTTTAATTTTTCTACCAATAAACAAGACCAAAGACCTGAATGAGCTTTGCTCTTTCTAAAGAAATACTTACTGATTTATGAGAAAATAGGTATGCTTATATTTTGTTCATAAAGTAATTCACATTAGTCAATGTTTAGTATTCCATATTACCCTGTAAGCTTTATAATTTTTTAAAGTATCTTTAAAAAGTTAAGTCAGTAACATCTGCAAAAATGGCAAAGCAAGGTATTCCAAAAATCTGCTCTTCCATGAAGCAATAAAAATACTGTAAAATGGTCAAAGTCAGCTTTTTGAGAACTCCGGAAATTAACCAAAAGCTTGCCATAAACTGTAGTGCTTATCTTTTTTTAATGGCCAAACGTCTGTAACAATAGCAAGCTTTGTGGTTTTTTAACTTTTCTTCATCCCAGCCCCCGCCCTCTGTTACCCTTAAAAAAATAATATCCCACACTCTTTATCTAGTCTGAGAGCCATTAGATAGCACAGAACAGAACTGAGAGCTCTTCCAAAGCTTTATTCCCCAAAAGCTGTCATTTTAACTTGTCTAGTGGTTCTCTGAAAGACCTCACTTACAAGGCTGACTGTATTTAACCTGACTTAGAGCTTATTATTACAAAAACTTTCTCCCTTTATGAAGTACAGCATAGCATTTGTCAAAACAATCATAAGCAAGCATTTGAACTTTGCAGTTTCATGAGGCAATGGAGCTGGGCAAATGACAGGGCAAATGACAGACTAATGAAACAAGATGAGATCGGGAGGGAGAAAAACCGTAAGAGACTCTAAATCTCACAAAACAAACTGAGGGTTGCTGGGGGGAGGGGTTTGTGTGGAGAGGGTGGTTGGGTTATGGACATTGAGGAAGATATGTGCTATGGTGAGTGCTGTGAAGTGTGGAAGCCTGACAATTCACAAACCTGTATCCCTGAGGCAAATAATACATTATATGTTAATAAAAATAATTAATTAAAAAAAAAGAACTTCAAACATGTAGGAAATGAGACATCCATAAGGGCTTTGAAAAGCTGACATTAATGGCAAAATAAAATAAAATCTAAAGTTAACAGTAATGTACCAATGTATGTTTTCTAGTTTTGACAAATGTACATGGTAATGTAAGATGTTAACAATGTAGAAAACCGGGTGATAGACGTAAATGAATTCTATGTACTAACTTTGCGACTTTTCTATAAATCTAAAATTATGGTAAAAAAGAAGTTCTTTCTAAAAAAGTAAGGTCACCACACCTATGAGAATGGCTAAAATCAAAAAGATATAAAATACCATGTAATGGCAAGGATGTGGAGCAACTAGACTTCTCATTCACTGCCAGCTAGGATATAAATTTATGTAATGATTTTTTTGAAAAACATGATTGGCAGTGTGATACAATAAGAAATATATATTTAGTCTTTGTCCCTAGTTCCTGACACAGAACTTTTAAAAGCCATGTAATTTCCTGAGTGACTGGGGTGATCAGAGCATCTTTTGGTACAATATTCAGTCTTTGTCCCCAGTAATGTGATAGGAGTCTTTCATTATTCAAAATAAGCTCCTTTCAACTGGACCAAAGTTAACACTAATGAAATAACTGACAGGAAAGGGCTCCTAGATAACTTGAGGATGGTGGCTAGTAACCAGAAAAACCAAGGCTTGATTAGAAGTTTGTAAATCAGCTACACCCTTTAACCAGGATCCTGGGAGAGGAGAGGGGATGGAGAGTAAGTTAAACATCAATGGCCAATGATGTAATCAGTCATGCTAGGTAATGAAACCTCCATAAAAACCCCTAACTGATGGGGTTCTGAGAGTTTCCATGTTGGCAAACACACAGAGGTACTGGAAGTGTGGCACTCTTGAAGAAGACATGGAAGTTCTGTACCCCTTCCCTCACACTTTGTCCTATTCATCTTTTGGCTGTTCTTGAGTTGTACCCTTTATAATAAACTGGTAATAGTAAGCAAAAGAATCTTCTAAGTTCTAAGAATCATTCTAGCAAATTAGAAAACATGAGGAGGGAGGTTATGAGGACCCCCAATTTAGAGCCAGTTGTTCAGTAGTACAAGGGGCAAACCAGGACTGTAACTAGTGTCTGAAGTGAAAGCAGTCTTGTGGGAGTGAGCCCTTAACCTGTGGGGTCTACATTAACTCCAGGTAGTGTCAGAATCTAATCAAACTGTAGGACAACTAACTGGCGTCTAAAGAATCAGAGAACTGGTATGGTGGGGGGGAACCCCACATGTTTTATATCACAGTAAAAAAAAAAAATACAAACTCAGTCAATATCTATTAAGATGGAACATAGTATACATAACCCTATAACCCAGCAATTTCATTCTCAAAGACATACCCAACCAAAATGCATACAGGTCAAATACCAGAATTTTTATAGCAAGACTATGCATGAAAGCATAGTCTGGAAACCACCCAAAAGTCAACTAATAATACAATAGATAAATAAACTGTGGTATATCACACAATGGAATACCATATAGAAATATAAACCAAAAATCTAAAACTTCAAGCAACAATATGGATGAGTCTAACAAACATAATATTAAGTAGGAAAAGTCAAAATAAAAATAATGATTCTATTTATAAAAAATGCGAAAACAGGGAAAAGAGAAAATACAAAAACAGGTACAGCTAATGTTAGAGTTGGGACAATATATGGCCTCGGAGGAGAAGCCAGTGACTAAAAAGGGGGCAGGAAAATCTTCAGAGGTGATAGTAAGATTCTGTGCTTTAATCTGAGTGCTGGTTACAAAGTTATGTTTAGTGTGTAAAGAATCATCAAGTTGCATAATTAATATCTGTGCATTTTTCTTGCATATATTTCAATATAAAGTTTTTTAAATTAAGTTCATTCTATATGAAGATCACTTCACACTCTGAATAATATAAATACAACAAAATAATTTTATGTAAAAACCTCTCTAAGCTATGTAGTCTACTAATTTTCATAACTTCCATGGTGTGGATAATATTGCATATGTAGCAGGATGTGAGAGAGACTCTTCCTTTTGCTCTGGAATTGTCAACTGGGGCACAAAGCTGCAGAAAAAAAATGCTAGTAGCCCATATTCTAAAGAAAGCAACCTATGATTAAAGCCAGATCCTTCTCTAGGGCTTATTAAAAAGTGGTTAAACTGGCCCTACAATCACCAAACACCTCCTTTCTTCCCAGTTATTTTAAGGAAACTGGAAGGGGAAGGCATAAAATTTCAGCATAGAGAGAGGTCGAAATATTTTTTCTTTCAATTTCTAAGGCAGGTGAGCAGACAACTCAACAGTAGTCTAACAAAAAATAGGGGTGCCTTCAAGAAGGATTGGCATCTCATTCCCTTGCTAGATATAAACTTAGGAAGAGATTTCGTCTTTGTGTCTGACTGGATAGTTTAGAGTAAAAAGAAATTAGATAGAGATAGATGGTAGGATGTGGGGTCAGAAATGTAGCATTCTATACTGCTATTTAGCATGGAAAGGTTGAATGAATTCCCCATGGATTAAGTGAACATGTGAAAGATAGTAACTGAGCCATCTTGCTGTTGTCACCTGACACACTGAGGGCCGACTGCTAAGTAAAAGACCGGCAACAAGATGATGTAAAAGTATACAGCAAAAGGAAATAACTGGGGTGATACTGAAAAATGTTAAGTCAGAATCAAATCACCCACATCAGGGAATGCCATCTGGTGAATGACAGAAAATTATGGAATCTGCCCCAAATATTATTAAGTTGTGGATAATGATATTTTTAAAAAATAACAATTTCATGCTGGTATCACAAAAAATGAATTTATTTTTTATTTAAATGTATGATACCAGATATATATGATACCAAAAACTTCTTTTTTAACTTAAAAAATTATGACTTTGAGAAATTTTAGCAACCAACCTTTGGTAATGGTGTAGATAAAGTACTTTTGGCAGGTGTCCACAGACAGTCTCTTTTATCTTTGGATTTGCCATGGTCAACTGATGTGAAGTTTCGAGATATATTTTGTGAAGGAGCAGTTTTAGAATCAAATTTCCAATAATGAGTTTCATGTGTTTCCAGTAAAGGTGTCTGTATTTTCTATATTGAACAACAAAAGGGAATAAAATCATCACTACATGTCATTTTAAAGTGCAGCAATTAGTTGAAATAACACTGGAATAAACTAGAATGTATCCTCAAATTTACTATTAATTGGATAACTTTGAATAAATTATCCTTATTTTGTCACTTTATTTTCCCATTGAAGATGAAAATGCTATCTGCCTGTCTTCAGAGAGCTGCTATGAAAAGAAATAAAATGTCTCAACTCTTTAAATGACCCAAAGTTGAGGATTTGCTGAAGAAAAAAATCTCTATTCCTGGTGGCAAAGAGCCTTTTTTTGTGGTTCATTACAATAGCCTAAAAGCTACAGGTCAGTTTATTCTCATTTCTATCCATTCTCTTTTATGCTTTCATATTTCATCTCTCTCATCTATAAAAATATCAGCCTTTCCTATCCATGAGCCTTATTCCCCACAAAAAAAAAGAAAGAAGAAAGAAAGAAAGAAAAGAAAGAAAGGAATATAGGGAAGAAAAATCACAAAAGTAGAGAACCAGAAAAAATTTCCAGGAGGAAAAAAATAAATATTTTCTTCAATTCTGAAGATAAATTACAAATTTACTCTAAATACTTTGAAGTTATTTCAACTTAATTTCTTCCATTTTCTTTCTCTATACCTTTATATGTATCTTCCCTTTAGCACCTGACCTATCTTTCTAGTGTAAGTTCATAATAACTGCTTTAGTGGAATTGTGTTAGGTGCTTTCTAATTTTATCACTTTCTTTGATCACCACCATCTTCATGAATACAATCACAGCAATTACAAGAAAAAAATGGAGTGTGTACATGCACACACGCACACACAACAGAGCTATTCTCAAAAGTTCAGTGGTTAAATCTGCAGTAAATTTAAGTTAGGAGCATATAGGATGTGGTATTAAGATATGAGCACATGCGCTATAAAAACACTGGACTGATGGGTGAATAGATAAAGGTAGATGTGGTATACACACACATGGAAGAATATTACACAACTATAAAAAAGGCTGAGATTGTGCCATAACCATGGATGGACCTAGAAGGTATTATACTAAGTGAAATAAATTAGACTGAGAAAGACAAATACCATATGATTTCACTCACATGGAATTAAAAAAATGGTAAGTGAATAAACAAAAAGCAGAATCAGACCTATAAATGCACAGAACTGATGGTTGTCAGATATGTGGAGGATGGGCAAAACAGATAAAGGCAAGTGGGAGATACAGTCAGGGAATGAATAAATCATGGGAATAAAAGGCAAGCATAAGGAAAACAGTCAATGATATTGTAATAGCAGTGTAACAGGACAGATGGTAGCTGTACTTGTGACGAACACAGCATAATGTACAAAATTGGTGAATCACTATGTTGCACACATGAACTTATGTAACATTGTGTGTTAAATACAGATATATGTATATGTGTGTTAAATATATATGTATTTATATATATTTATGTGTGTGTGTGTGTGTATACACACACACACACACACACACACACACACACACACACATATCCATTGGACCAGGAGTCAGGTAATATGCTCTTTTCTCCTGAATCTTAAACTATCTTGGCTGGGAGGCATTAAGTAATCTCTAAGTACCTCTAGGCTCAAATTTATCCGACTATATATTCAAGGGACTAAATGAGATATTTGTAGGTTTCTGCCCAGTTCTAGTGATCTCACTTCATAATCCTCTTTCCAGCAGATAGAAATTTTGGTAGCATTTTTTCACACAGTGGTATTTCTGTATCCTCATTCCTATATATTTCTGTCATAGGTGATAACACAGTTTTGATGCAAACAATTTTTTTCTCTCTGAATTCATCAGTCATTCTCAGAATCTCCAAAATGTAACTGTTTTCATGGAAAAATTTTTCCCTCCTGAAAGAACTCAGAATGACAACTACACCACCTTGTGGCCAAACCTGGGAATTTAACACTTTACTGATAGAATAGCAGCTTGAAAGAAAATGCACCCCCATTCTAGAATGCTGAAATAAACCTCTTCATGATAAGTCATGGAAATGTATGTACTTTCCTACCAGTCACATTCTTTCTGAATGTTACATTTCCAGTGATGCATATACAAGCAGATCTCATTTCATTGCACTTCACTTTGTTGCACTTCATAGATGCTGTGCTTTTGGTGGTTTTTTTTTTTTTTTTTTTTTGCAAAATGGAAGGTCTGTGGCAACTCTGACCCAGGCAAGTCTATCAGCACCATTTTTCCAACAGCATTTGCTCACTTAGTGTCACTTGTGTCACTTTGTATCACATCTTGGTAATTCTAAATATTTCAAATTTCTTCATTATTATTATTTGTTACAGAAATCTGGGATTTGGTGATCTTCAATGTTACTATTATAATTGTTTGGGAACACCATGAACCACATCCATATAAGACGGAAAACTTAACTTAAAAGCTGTGTGTGCTGACTGCTCCACTGGCCTACTATTCCCCATCTCTCTCCCTGTCCTTGAGCCTCCCTATTCCCTGAAACAAAACAAAACTGAAATTAGGCTAGTCAAAAACTACAACGGCTTCTATGTGTCCAAGTGAAAAAGGGAGTCACCTGTCTCTCACTTTAAATCAAAAGCTAGAAACGATTGAGGTTAGAGAAAGGAAGTCATATTGAAAGCCGAGATAGACCGAAAGTTAAGCCTCTTGCACCAACCACTTAGCCAAGTTCTGAATGCAAAGGAAAAGTTCTTGAAGGATACTAAAAGTGAGACTTTTAGTGAGCACACAAATGATAAGAAAGTGAAACAGCCTTTATGTATATGGAGAAAGTTTTAGTGGTCTGTGTAAAAGCTCAAACCAGTCAAAATACTACCTTAAGCCAAAACCTAATCCAGAGCAAGGCTCTAACTCATCAATTCTATGAAGGTGAAGAGAGGTGAGGAAGCTACAGAAGAAAAGTCTGAAACTAGCAGAGGTTCATTCATGAGATTTAAGGAAAGAAGCCATCTCCATAACAAAAAAGTGCAAGATAAGGGGTACCTGGGTGTTAGTCATTATCCCAGGATCCTAGGATCCAGCCCCTCCCTAGTCAGGCACCCTGCTCAGAAAGGAGTCTGCTTCTCCCTCTCCCTTTGCCTCTGTCTCCCCCTCCCCTACGACTCATGCTCTCTCACTCACTCTCTCTCTCTCTCAAATATATAAAGTCTTCAAAACAAAACAAAACAAAACAAAACAAAACAAAAACAAAAACACAAAGCAGGGGCGCCTGGGTGGCTCAGTGGGTTAAGCCTCTGCTTTCGGCTCAGTTCATGATCTCAGGGTCCTGGGATCGAGCCCCACATTGGGCTCTTTGCTCAGCAGGGAGCCTGCTTCCCCCTCTCTCTCTGCCTGCCTCTCTGCCTACTTGTGATCCCTCTGTCAAATAAATAAATAAAAATCTTTAAAAAAAAAAAGTACAAGTTAAAAGCAGCAAGTGTTAATATAGAAGATACTGAAGTTATCCAGAAGATTTAGCTAATTAAGTACTGAAGGTGTCTACACTAAACAAGAGAGTTTCAAGCTAGGGAAAATAGCCATATATTGGAAGATGATGCCATCTAGGACCTTCATATGTACAGAGAAGTCAATGCTTGCCTAAAATGTTTCAAAGGACAGGCTCACTCCCTTATTAGGGATTAATGCAGTTGGTGACTTAAGTTGAAGCCAATGCTCATTAATGATTGTGAAATTCCTAGGGCCCTTTAAGAATTATGCTAAATCTACTTGCCTATGCTCTATAAATAGAAAAACAAAACCCGGATGATAGTATATCTGATTGCAGTATGGTTTAACTAAATATTTTAAGCCTACCATTAAGACCTACTGCTCAGACAAGATTCCTTTCAAGATATTGCTCATCTGGTTACCCAAGAGTTCTGATGGAGACATACAAGATTAACGTTTTGATACCTGCTAACACAACATCATTCTGCACCCCATGGATCAAGGAATCATTCTTTCAAGTCTTATTATTTAAGAAATACATTTTATAAGACTATAGATGCCATAGATAGTGATTCTATTGATGGATATGGGAAAAGTAAATTGAAAACCTTCTGGAATAGAGTCACCAATCTAGATGCCATTAAGAATATTTGTGATTCAAGCACATGGGGGGCTCAGTTGTTAAGCATCTGCCTTCGGCTGGTCATGATCCCAGGGTCCTGGGATCAAGCCCCACATCGGGCTCCTGCTTGGCAGGGAGCCTACTTCCTCTCCCACTCTCCCTGCTTGTGTTCCCTCTCTCACTGTGTCTCTCTCTCAAAAAATAAATAAAATCTTTAAAAAAAAAAAAGAATATTTGTGATTCATAGGAAGAGGTTAAATATCAATACTAACAGGAATTTGGCAGCCCTCATAGATGATTATATATAAGGGGTTCAAGACTTCCTGACAGAAATAGCTGCAGATGTGGTGGGAACAGCAAGAAAACTGGAATTAAAAGTGGAGCCTGAAGATGTGACTTAATGGCTGCAATCTCATGATAAAATAAGTGAGGAGTTGCTTCCTAGGGATCAGCAAAAAGAAGTGGTTTCTTGAAATGAAACCTACTCCTGGTAAAGATGCTGTGAAGATTGCTGAAATGGCAGCAAAGGATTTAGAATATTATATAAATTTAATTGATAAATCAACAGCAGCATTTGAGAGGACTTACTCTAATTTTGAAAGAAGTTCTACTGTAGGTAAAATGCTATCAAACAGCAACCCCTGCTACAGAGGAATCTTTCTTGAAAGGAACAGTCAATGAAGCAAACTTCATGTTGTCTTATTTTACAAAGTTGTCAAGGTCATCCCAACTTTCAGTAACCATCACCCTTGATCAGTCAATAGCTATTAATACGAAGGCAAGATGCTCCACCAACAAAAAGATTTCAACTTATAGAAAGCTCACATGATGGTCAGCATTTTTAAGTAATACAGTATTTTTATTTTAAGATTTTATTTCTTTTTCCATTTTTTTACTATGTTCAGTTTAGTCAGCATGATACTTTATATGGAAAACCAAGACTCCACCTCTAAACTACTAGAACTCACACAGCAATTCAGTAATGTGGCAGGATACAAAAATCAGTGTACAGATATCAGTTGCTTTCTTATACACTAACAATGAAAATACAGAAAGGGAAATTAGAGAATCGATTCCATTTATTAGAGCACCAAGAACTGTAAGATACCTGGGAGTAAACTTTACCAAAGAGGTAAAGGATCTATACTCAAGGAACTACAGAAAACTCATGAAAAAAACTGAAGAAGACACAAAAAGAAGGAAAAGCATTCCATGCTCATGGATCGGAAGAATAAAGATTGTTAAAATGTTTATACTGCCTAGAGCAATCTATACTTTCAATACCATCCCAATCAAAATTCTACCAGCATTTTTCAAAGTGCTGGAACAAACAATCCTAAAGTTTGCGTGGAACCAGAAGAGACCCCGAATTGCTAAGGAAATGCTGAAAAAGAAAAACAAAACTGGGGGCATAATGTTGCCTGATTTTAAGCTTTACTACAAAGCTGTGATCACCAAGACAGCATGGTACTGGCACAAAAACAGACACATAGAGCAATGGAACAGAATAGAGAGCCCAGATATGGGCCCACAACTCTATGGTCAACTAATCTTTGACAAAGCAGGAAAAAATATACCGTGGAAAAGAGACAGTCTCTTTAATAAATGGTGCTGGGAAAATTGGACAGCTATATATAGAAGAATGAAACTCTACCATTCTCTTACACCATACACAAAGATAAACTCGAAATGAATAAAAGATCTCACTGTGAGGCAGGAATCTATCAAAAGCCTAGAGGAGAACATAGGCAATAACCTCCAACATCGGCCACAGCAACTTCTTTCAAGACATGTCTCCAAAGGCAAAGGAAACAAAAGTGAAAATTGAACTTTTGGGACTTCAAGATCAAAAGCTTCTGCACAGCAAAGGAAACCGTCAACAAAACAAAGAGGCAACCCACGGAATGGGAGAAGATATTTTCAAACAACACTACAGACAAAGGGCTCATATCCAAGATCTATAAAGAACTCCTCAAACTCAACAATCAAAAAACAGAAAATCACATCCAAAAAATGGGCAGAAGACATGAACAGACACTTCTCCAGAAGACATACAAATGGCTAGCAGACACATGAAAAAATGTTCATCATCATTAGCCATCAGAGAAATTCAAATCAAAACCACATTAAGGTATCACCTTACAGGAGTCAGAACGGCAAAAATTGACAAGACAGCAAACAACAAATGTTGGAGAGGTTGTGGAGAAAGGGGAACCCTCTTACACTGTTGGTGGAAATGCAAGTTGATGCAGCCACTTTGGAAAACAGTGTGGAGATTCCTCAAAAAATTAAAAATAGAGCTACCCTATGACCCTGCAATTTTACTACTGGGCATTTACACCAAAGAGCAGGCATAGTGAAAAGAAGGGCCATCTGTACCCCAATGTTCACAGCAGCAATGGCCACAGTCACCAAACTGTGGAAAGAACCAAGATGCCCTTCAACAGAGGGATGGCAAAGAAGATATGGTGTATACTATGGAGTATTATGCCTCCATCAGAAAGGATGAGTACCCAACTTTTGCGTCAACATGGATGGGACTGGAAGAGATTATGCTGGGTGAAATAAATCAAGCAGAGAGAGTCAATTATCATATGGTTTCACTTACTTGTGGAGCATAAGGAATAACACAGAGGACATTGGGTGAAGGAGAGAAGAAGTGAGTTGGGGGAAATTGGAGGAGGAGACAAACCATGAGAGACTGTGGACTCTGAGAAATAAACTGAAGGTTTTGGAGGGGAGTGGGACGGGTGGGTTGGGAAAGCCTGGTGGTGGGTATTAAGGAAGGCATGGAGCACTGGGTGTGGTGCATAAAAAATTAATCTTGGAACACTGAAAAAATAAAATTTTTTTAAAATATAGTATTTTTAAATTAAGGTATGAACATTATTTTTTAGACATAATGCTATTGCACACTCAACAACTACAATACAGTATACATATAACTTTTATATGCACTGGGAAACCAAAAATTAATTTGGCTTGCTTTATTGTGATATTCACTTTGCTGCATTGGTCTGAAACTGAACCCACAAGATCAAGGTAAGACTGTATACATAATATTCATGATTTTCTGTTGTACTTTTATTTTTTTTAATTGAGGTAAAGTTGACATATAGTATTATATTTGTTTCAGGTGTACAATATAATGATTCAATAATTCTATACATTATTTAGTGCACATCATTGTATTTTTTAAAAAGTTATATGGCATTTCCTATGTGCCAAGCACTATTTATATATAAATGCCTTACAAATATTAGTTCATTTAATCCTTTTAACAACTTTAAAAAACAGATACTATTCATTACCCCTTTACAGATGAGTAAGCTAAGGCATAAAGAAGTAACTTGCCCAGGCACCTAGGTGGCTCAGTGGGTTAAGCCTCTGCCTTCAGCTCAGGTCATGATCCCAAGTCCTGGGATCGAGTCTCACACATCAGGCTCTCTGCTCAGTGGGAGCTTGCTTCCCCACCCCCACCCTGCCCTCTGTGTGCCTACTTGTGATCTCTCTGTCAAATAAATAAATAAATCTTAAAAAAAATAAAGAAGTAAATTGCCCAATTCAGAAACATTTGATAAACCTAATAATTATGACATATAAGGCTTATGATATTATTTCAATACTGTTGAAATAAAGTATAGAAAATAGAAGCCTATTTAAATTTATTTCTTTTATTGTTCTCTCATTAATTTATATATCCATAACCTCAGATAAAATATGTCATTTACTAATCTACTTGAAAACAAATAAATAATGGGCATATTTTGTTGGAATTATACATGACTCAAAACAACTCCATAAGAATATGGGATATCTATTTTCATAATATGAACACATTCTATATTTGGAAATGAATATCAAATGCTCCTTACTTATTTATGAGCCAAAAAATTTTCCAGGTATATGTCAGAAAACAAGTTTGGTTATAAAGAAAAACCAGGAGAATTATATAAATCTCTTACCTTATCTTTTTTTTCAGGAGTAACAATGTTTTCTTTTGCCTCTCTTTTGAGTTTTTCCTATTAAAAATGAATGTACACAATGTAGTTACTATTATCAAAAATTAATGCTATTATCAAAATACTTCTAAGAAGTATTAACAAAGAATACTAAACTCTAAATCTTATAAAATAATGAAAAGAAAAAAAAAGAAAAATAAATTAGTTTATTTCTACAGAGCTTGTTATTTAGTTTTGATTGGAGACAAACCATAAGTGACTCTTAATCTCACAAAACAAACTGAGGGTTGCTGGGGGGAGGGGGTTTGGGAGAAGGGGGTGGGATTATGGACATTGGGGAGGGTATGTGCTTTGGTGAGTGCTGTGAAGTGTGTAAGCCTGGTGATTCACAGACCTGTACCCCTGGGGATAAAAATATATGTTTATAAAAAATAAAAAATTAATTAAAAATTTTGATCTAGGGGCGCCTGGGTGGCTCAGGGGGTTAAGGCCTCTGCCTTTGGCTCGGGTCATGATCTTAGGGTCCTGGGATGGAACCCCACATTGGGTTTCTGCTCAGTGGGGAGCCTGCTTCCTCCTCTCTTTCTCTGCCTGCCTCTCTGCCTGCTTGTGATCTCTGTTGAATAAATAAATAAAATCTTAAAAAAAATAAAATAAAATGCTGATCTGACCAGTATATATCTGTGGAATCTTGGGTAAGTCTTTTAAAACTCTGAATCAACTTTCTCATTTGTAAAATGAAGTAGATGGATCAGATTATAAACTAAGGAATACACACAAGTAATTAACTGTAATTAACTGTGAAGAATAAAGAGATCCAGAATATTATGGGCTTTTAGAGGCAGATATTAATTTTTCTGTGCATTGAGAAAAAGTACATTTTAGTTGAACTTTGAATAATAAACTTTTAACATGAAATAAATAAGGATGGGGGAAAGAAAGTACAATAAGTACAAAATACTTAGGAGAGAAAACATCAATTTTGCTGGAGATGAGGGCATATATATCTTTAGTAGAGAAAAAAGAAAAATTAACTCTGGCCTGTAGAAAAGAATATGTACTTTGCCTTTAATATGAGAGTCACCTAGAGAACAGAATTGTTAGAGCCCCTAGAAGCCTTAAAGGACTCAGAAGGGGAAGTTCCAATACACAGAACTTTAAGCAGACTTGCCTTTCCTGTCTATGATGCAAAGTGTCAGGATATAAAATCAATGCACAGAAATCAGTTGCATTTCTCTACACCAATAGCAAGACAGAAGAAAGAGAAATTAAGGAGTCAATCCCATTTACAATTGCATCCAAAACCATAAGATACCTAGGAATAAACCTAACCAAAGAGGCACAAAATCTATACTCAGAAAACTATAAAGTACTCATGAAAGAAATTGAGGAAGACACAAAGAAATGGAAAAATGTGCCATGCTCCTGGATTGGAAGAATAAATATTGTGAAAATGTCTATGCTACCTAAAGCAATCTACACATTTAATGCAATTCCTATCAAAGTACCATCCATCTTTTTCAAAGAAATGGAACAAATAATTCTAAAATTTATATGGAACCAGAAAAGACCTCGAATAGCCAAAGGGATATTGAAAAAGAAAGCCAACGTTGGTGGCATCACAATTCCGGACTTCAAGCTCTATTACAAAGCTGTCATCATCAAGACAGCATGGTACTGGCACAAAAACAAACACATAGATCAATGGAACAGAATAGAAAGCCCAGAAATAGACCCTCAACTCTACAGTCAACTAATCTTTGACAAAGCAGGAAAGAAGGTCCAATGGAAAAAAGACAGCCTCTTCAATGAATGGTGCTGGGAAAATTGGACAGCCACATGCAGAAAAATGAAACTGGACCATTTCCTTACACCACACACAAAAATAGACTCAAAATGGATGAAGGACCTCAATGTGCGAAAGGAATCCATCAAAATCCTTGAGGAGAACACAGGCAGCAACCTCTTCGACCTCAGCCGCAGCAACATCTTCCTAGGAACATCGCCAAAGGCAAGGGAAGCAAGGGCAAAAATGAACTATTGGGATTTCATCAAGATCAAAAGCTTTTGCAGAGCAAAGGAAACAGTCCACAAAATCAAAAGACAACTGACAGAATGGGAGAAGATATTTGCAAACGACATATCAGATAAAGGACTAGTGTCCAGAATCTATAAAGAACTTAGCAAACTCAACACCCAAAAAAACAAATAATCCAATCAAGAAATGGGCAGAGGACATGAACAGACATTTCTGCAAAGAAGACATCCAGATGGCCAACAGACACATGAAAAAGTGCTCCATATCACTCGGCATCAGGGAAATACAAATCAAAACCACAATGAGATATCACCTCACACCAGTCAGAATGGCTAAAATAAACAAGTCAGGAAATGACAGATGCTGGCGAGGATGCAGAGAAAGGGGAACTCTCCTACACTGTTGGTGGGAATGCAAGCTGGTGCAGCCACTCTGGAAAACAGCATGGAGGTTCCTCAAAATGTTGAAAATAGAACTGCCCTATGACCCAGCAATTGCACTATTGGGTATTTATCCTAAAGATACAAACGTAGTGATCCAAAGGGGCACATGCACCCGAATGTTTATAGCAGCAATGTCCACAATAGCCAAACTATGGAAAGAACCTAGATGTCCATCAACAGATGAATGGATCAAGAAGATGTGGTATATATACACAATGGAATACTATGCAGCCATCAAAAGAAATGAAATCTTGCCATTTGCAACAACATGGATGGAACTAGAGCGTATCATGCTTAGTGAAATAAGTCAAGCAGAGAAAGAGAACTATCATATGATCTCCCTGATATGAGGAAGTGGTGATGCAACATGGGGGCTTAAGTGGGTAGGAGAAGAATCAATGAAACAAGATGGGATTGGGAGGGAGACAAACCATAAGTGACTCTTGATCTCACAAAACAAACTGAGGGTTGCTGGGGGGAGGGGGTTTGGGAGAAGGGGGTGGGATTATGGACATTGGGGAGGGTATGTGCTTTGGTGAGTGCTGTGAAGTATGTAAACCTGGTGATTCACAGACCTGTACCCCTGGGGATAAAAATATATGTTTATAAAAAATAAAAAATTATATTTTAAAAAAATGGAATGATTACATCCCCAAAATATTATTTTAGAAATTTGGTGTATTAAAATCTTCTAAACTAAAAAAAAAAAAAAAAAAAAAAAAAAAACGAGGCCTAGAAAATGGATAGAGAGTGAAAGTTTCAGAAAAAATGACTAAATTTTTTCATTTTGGTCTCTCTAGTCTGGACAAAGAAAGCATACAATGAGGCCCATAAAGTACTAATTATCCTTGCCAATATATAGAACATATTAACAACAAAGTCAAAAACGAGTTTCAAAAAACAAACAAACAAACAAAGAAAAAAAAAAACAAGAAAGAAAAGATTCCCCTGAAGGAGCAGAAAACACAAAAAGAGATTCACTGAAAACAACAACAAAAACCACACATATGAATGTTGTCCTTTTCCTTTGTACCCTCTTATCACTCTGTAATTAGAATATACCAAATCATAATAGTTTTATCTTTTCCCTCATAAAATTGGGTAAGGAAATATAGCTTGAAGAGATATTGGTAAAATGGCAAAAAGCAAGTAAGAGCACACATATATACATATACAGACACACACACATGCAATAGGATATCACTCAGCCATGAAAAAGAGATCTTGCCATTTGCAACACCATGAACAGACCTAGAGAATATTATCCTAAATGAAATAACTCAGAAAGAGAAAGACACATGCCATATGATTTCACTTATATGTGGAATCTAAAAAAACAAATGAACAAACAAAGCAGAAACAGACATATAAATACAGAGAACAAATTGATGGTTACCCGAGGGGAGATAGGTGGGGGGCTGGCAAAATTGGTGATGGAAAATAGGAGATACAGGCTTCCAGTTATGGAATGAATAAGTCACGGGGTGAAAGGTAAAGAATAGAAAATATAGTCAGTAATACTATAATAGCATTTTATGATGACAGATGGTAGCTACACTTAGGGTAAGCATAACACAAACAGCTGTCTGAATTTCTATGCTATACACCTGAAACTAATGTAACATTGCATGTCAACTATACTTCAATTTTAAGAATAACCCAACTTATCCTCTCAGATAAATATATGGGTTTAAGGCTTCACGTTGAATTGGTGAAAAGACCCAAAGCCTGAGGATAAATAGATCACAAGAAAACTACAGACCAATATCTCTATGAATACAGATGCAAAAAAATCCTCAAAAAAATACTAGCAAACTGAATCTAGCAAAATATAATTATTATATATCATAACCAAGTAGGATTTTCCCAAGAATGTAAGATTGGTTTAACATCTGAAAATCATCTATTATTGTAATATTGTGTATTAATACAAAAAACCCACACACAATCACCTCAATATACACAGAAAAAGCATTTTGCAAATTCCAACACCCTTTTATAATAAAAACACTCAACAAATTAGGAATTGAGAAGAACTTTCCCAACTAGATAGAGGGGATCTAGGTAAACTGAGTTTCATCAAGATTAAAAAGTCTCTGCTACAAATAATACCATCAAGAAATAAAAAGACAATCCATAGAATGAAAGAAAACATTTGCAAATCTTAGATAAGGGACTGATCAAGAATATATAAAGAATTCTTAGAACTCAAAAAAATAAAAAAAACCAACCTAATTTTTAAATGGGCAAAAAGCATCTGGATATACATTTCTCCAAAAAAGATATACAAGTGGGCAATACCACATGAAAAGATAATCAACAATCATTAGGCATTAAAGAAATACAAATCAAAATAATGATATACCATGTCACACTGACTAGAATGACTATAATTCAAAAAAGTGTTTCTGAGGATGTGGAAGTTGGGACTTTCATGCATTGACAGTAGGAACCCAAAATGGTAAAATTGGCTTGAAAAACAGTCTGGTAGCACCTTAAAATGTTAAGCACAGAAATATTATATTATCCAGCAATTCTATTTCTATATATATAACCAAGAGAAATGAAAATATACCCACACAAAATTTGTACACAAATATTCACAATAGTCAAACTGGAAACAATCCAAATTTCCATCAACTGATCAATGGATAAATAAAACCTAGTATATCGATTTCAGGCTGAAGGATGGGTCATGGGATCAAGACTAAGCTCTGAGTCAGTTTCTGTGTCTATGAAATGGAGAGGATAACAGTCCCTTCTCACAGGCCCTGGCTGTCATGGGATTAAAGGAGTCAAGACATGGGAAATACTGAGCAGGGTGCTTGGCACACACAGAAAAAGTGCTGGATAAACTTTGGCAGTTAACTTCTGTCTTCATTGGGTTTCCTCAGAAGCAGACTCAGAATTTTTTTTTTTAAAGATTTTATTTATTTGATGGAGAGAGAGAGAGAGTGAGAGAGAGAGAGAGAGAGAGAGAGAAAGAAAAAACATAAGTAGGGGGAGTGGGAGAGGGAGAAGCAGGCTTTCAAGCAGAGCAGGGAGCCCGATATAGGGCTTGATCCCAGGATCCTGGGATCATGACCTGAATGGAAGGCAGACACTTTACTGAGCCACCCAGGTGCCCTACAGACTCAGAATTCAAATATGCAAGATATTCTTTCAAGAAATGACCCTGGGAAGGACGGGAGGGTGAGGGGGTGGTTGTAGTGAGACAAGTAAGAAAGGAAGCCTCTGGAGGGTATGTTAATGAGCAGGCCGTCCCTGCAAGCACTGAAGGGTTAGGGGCTAGGGGATGGGCCCTCGGTATTGGGGGGGGGCAAGGCTGCTCAGCCGTGGCCTTCTGGCCTACCCTGTGTGCAGGCAGAATGTGGGATTGTCGGGACTAATTGTAGTCATGACTTCATTCATGGTAAGCACTCACCCTGTTACCAGGTGACTGGGGATCGACTGGGCAACAGGACTGGCTCAGGCTAAAGGGGTGCAGGTGGGCCCCGGTGTAGTACAGACATCACACAAGGTTAAAAAAAAAAAGAAGAAAAGAAAAAACAAAAAACCCTAGCATATCCATACAATCCATACAATAGTATACTATTTAGCAATAAAAAGGAATAAAGTATTGATCTATGCTAGGATGTGAATGGACCTTGAAAACATAATGTCACGTGAAAGAAGCCAGTCACAAGACCATATATTATATGATTCCATTTAAGTGAAATATCCAGAATAGGTGAATCAATAGAGACAAAAATAGATTAGTGGTAGCCTGGAGCTGTTGAATCTGGTGATGGAAAAAAAAAGGAAGGGATAACTGCTGACGCATATGGGACTTCTTTGAGCGGGTAACACATGTATTCTAAATTACACAGCCTTGATGGTTTGCACAACTATATTAGAAACTGTTAAATTGTACACTTCAAATGGGTGATTGAAAAGTGTATAAATTTTGTCAGTGAAACGTTTTTTTAAATGACAGAGTTGAGGAGTGCCTGGGTGGTTCAGCAGGTTAAACAAATGACTCTTGATTTTGCCTCAGGTCATGATCTCAGGGTAGTGAGATTAAGCCCTGCATGGGACTCTGTACTGGGCATGGAGCCTGCTTAAGATTCTCTCTCTCCCTCTCTAAAAAAAAGAAAATGAAAGAGCTGAGCAGGGACATGGACAAAGTTGGGGACATTAACACCTCCATTTCAATAAGTGAAATACTCTCTCACCAGAAAAATCAGCAGAAAGTATATATAATCTAAACAATACAACCAACTAAGTGGTTGTAACTGACATTTATAGAACACTCCAACAAATACTATTCTATCTATAGTAGAATATAAAATTGTTTCAAGCACTCATGGATCATCCACCAAGACAGATAATATGCTAGGCCATAAAGCAAATCTCAACAAATTTAAAAGAATGGACTGACCGTTTCTGTTCCCCCAAAATTCATACACTGGGGCCTTAATTCCTATTATGATATGGTGTTTGGAGATGGGGTCTTTAGGAAGTAACTGATTTTGAATGAGGTCAGGGAGGTGGAGTCTCCACAATGGGATTAGTGTCCCTGTGAGGAGAGGAAGAAACTAGAGCTCTCTCTCTCTCAGCCATGTGAGGTCACAGCCAAAAGGCAGCTGTCTAGAAGTCAGGAAATGAACTCTGACCAGAACATGACCATGATGGCATCCTGATCTCAGATTTACAGCCTCCAGAAGTGTGAGAAATAAATATTTGTTTAACCTATTGAATCTATAGTATTTTTGTTATAGTAACCCAAACAGACTAATACAAAAATCATACACATTGTGTTCTCTGATCATAATGGAATCAAACTAAAAATCAGTAACAAAAAGACTACAGGAAAATCTTAGAATATGTGAAAATTTAAAAACATATTTCTAAATAATCTATGGGTCAAAGAAGTCACAAAGAAATTTAAAATTTTATAGAACTGAATGAAAACATATCAAAACATGTGGGATGTAGCTAAAGCAGTACTGAGAGAAAATTTTATAGTACTAAATGCTTTCATTAGGAAAAGGGGGAAAGTGATGTCAGCAAAATGGAAGGAGTTTTCTACCATCCTCCCTACCAAGAAAACAGATTTTGACCATCATCCTCAAATGAGAATACCTTTATGGAAGTTCTAGCACACCACTGGAACAAAAAAATCATAGATTGAACACACTGTAGAGGATAACAGGAACTGTTTCACTTTACCCTTGTTACCCCCTCTCCTAAGTTCGGTGCCAAGAAAGATCTCTCAGCTAGCAATTTTTCCTTTGGGAAAAAAGTGAGAGCAAAAGAGAGATCCCCAGCTTCCCCAGTTGTGCAGGATGCTGCCAAAGAGGCCCATTTCTTTCCCACTCCATCCAGAATACTAGAGTGAATTACATGACTGAGAGGTGAGAAGGGGTTGGGAATACAGCAACAAAAGCTCAGAATGTATTTAAGGTACACATATCCTCATCACTTCATGGACTCCATGGGAAGACTGCCCAAGAGCTTCTGGGGATACCTTGCCTGAAGATCAACTAGCCCAAGGGCACTCCCTCAATGCTTCAAACAGCTCACCCACACACGTAATACCCCATTGCCAACCTGCACATGCCCTTAAGGTGGCAAGCATAAGCCTTTGAAGATGGTTAGTGAACATGTGAAGAAAGCTGGCCCAATGCTTCAGAACTGATATGAAGTATACAAACCTGATCATTCAACAAAGACCGAGGGAGAACAAAGAGGAGGCTGCCAGCACCACCTGCAGCATCAAGAGAAAGCATACGGTCTTAAGAATTCCTCTTAAAGAGCAAACAAGGAATGTAGAGCAGGCATACAGAGATACAGAAATAGACATAGACATAAATAAATATAGATAGATATAGAAAAGATCCAAGAAAACCTCAGAATCCCTAGCAGAGTTGACAGAAGATACTTCTCTCCTGAAGGTAACCAATTAAAAACTGGAAGAGATTACCATCCTTCAAATGTGAAGACAGTGATGCCAGACATGAAAAATCAAAACAACATGACACCACAGAGAAATACAATAATTTTCAGTAACCAACTCCAAAGAAATGGAAATCTGTGATTTGCCTGATAAAGAATTCAAAATAGTTGTTTTAAGGAAGTTCAATGAGCTATAATAAAACACAGAAAGACGATCTATGTAATGTACAGCTGGTGAGCGTGAGGACCAGCCCGGCCTCATGATGGGCGGGAATTAGCCTGGGGCTTGGGAATGGAGCGGGTGCCTAGTGGAGGAAGGCAGAACCCAGAGGAATGGGCTTTTTGAACTTCTCCTGTCAAACAGAGCACAGGGAACTGGTACAGGTGACCCAGGTAGAGGAGGACAAGGTGATGGTGTTGATGGATGGGTCTCTGAAGTTGGTGACCCCAATCCGGGGGCTTCGAACTCCAGAGATCCCCATGACCGAGGCAGTGGAAGCCGTGGCTATGGTCGGAGGTTGCCTCCAGGCCTTTTGGAAGCATGGAGTGCAGGTGTGGGGTCCAGGCTCAGACCAGCTGTTGTAGGAGCTGAGAGACCCCACTCTCACCTTCCATCTGCTTGACTCCCCGAGGCCTGTGGTGGTGGAGACACGCCCAGCAGATGACCCCAGTGCCCCCAGCAACCTCTATATCCAGGAATGAGTCCCTGGGGGGTGGTATTGGGAACCACGCCCTGCGCCCCCATCCACAACGGACATACTTAGTGGTTGTGATACCCACTTGTCTCCCAATAAACATGACTCCAGCCAAAAAAAAAAAACAAAACAAAACAAAGAAAAACACAGAAAGACAATTTAATAAAATCAAGAAAACATAAATGAACAAAAGAACTTTAACAAAGACAAAAATTATTAAAAAGAACTAGACAAATTCTAGAGATGAAAAGTAGAATGAATAATGAAAAAATGCAATGGAGTGCATTAAAATGAGACTTTATCAAGCTAAAAAATGAAATGACTTATTGTCAAGTTCATAGAAATTATCTAATTGGGACAACAAAGATAAAAGAATGAAAAATGGTGAGGGAAGACTACATAAATTATGAGATACCACTGAATGAAACAATTTACACACTTTAGAACCCCAGAGGAACTAAGATGGAAGAGGGGGGCAAAAAAGTAATCTAAAGAAATGATGGCTAAGAACTTCCCAAATCTGAAGAAGAAAAAGATACAGAAAATGGAGCATAGGGATGCCTGGGTGGCTCAGTTGGTTAAGCAGCTGCCTTCGGCTCAGGTCATGATCCCAGCATCCTGGGATCGAGTCCCACATCGGGCTCCTTGCTCCGCAGGGAGCCTGCTTCTCCCTCTGACTCTGCCTGCCACTCTCTCTGCCTGTGTTTGCGCTCTCTCGCTCCCTCTCTCTCTCTCTGACAAATAAATAAAATCTTAAAAAAAAAAAAAGTTTAAAAAAAAAAGAAAGAAAATGGAGCATAAAGTTCATTTCAGTAAATCATAACTGAAAACTTCCCTAATCTGGGGAAGGAAACAAACATCAAAATCCAAGAAGCACAGAGAGGTCCCATTAATTTCAAACAAAAGCTGGCCATCACCAAGACATATTACAGTCAACTTCACAGAATAAACAGAAAAGGAAAGCAGCAAGGGGGAAAAGTCCTTAACTCATAAGGGAAGACCTATCAGGTTTACAGATCTGTCCACAGAAACCTAGCAGGTCAGAAGAGAATGGCATGATATAGTCAATCTGCTCAATGGGAAAAATATGCAGCCAAGAGTACTCTATCTAGCAAGGCTGTCATTGAGAATAGAAGGAGACATAGTTTCCCACCCAAAACCTATAGAGTTCATGACCCCTAAACCAGCCCTGCAAGAAATATTAAAGGGGACTCCTGAGTGGGAAAGAAAGACTAAAAGTAACAAAGACTAGAAAGGAACAGAGAAGGAATGCCTAAGTGGCTCAGTCAGTTGACTGACTGATAAGATTTTGATTTCGGCTTAGATCTCATGGTTGTGGGATCAAACCCTGCATCATGGTCCATACTTAGCATGAAGTCGGCTTGAGATGGTCTCTCTCCCTCTCTCTCTGCCCCTCTCACCGGACAATCTCTCCCTCTCTCTCTCTCTCAAGATAAATACAATCTTAAAAAATATGGAATAAAGAAAATCTCCAGAAACAATGACTTAACAAGTAATACAATGGCACTAAATTCATATCTATCAATAATCACCCTGAATGTAAAGGGACTAAAGGCTCCAATCAAAAGACACAGGATATCAGAATGGATTTTAAAAACAGAATGGATTTTAAAAACAACAACAAAAAAGTTCATCTACATGCTGCCTACAAGAGACTCATTTTAGACCTAAACACCCTGCTAGATGGAAAGCAAGCAGATGGAGAACCATTTATCATGTTAATAAAGGTCAAAAGAAAGCCAAAATAGTTATACTTGTACCAGACAAAGTAGATTTTAAACCAAAGACTGTAACAAAAGATGAAGAGTGCCACTATATCATAAAAAAGGGACAATCCAACAAAAAATTTAATAAATTTTAAAATATTTTTATTTTGGTTTTCTTAAAGAGTTTATTTGACACAGAGAGAGAGATCACAAATAGGCAGAGAGGGAAGCAGAGAGAGAGGAGGAAGCAGGCTCCCCACTGAGCAGAGAGCCTGATGTGAGGCTTGATCCTAGAACCCCAAGATCATGACCTGAGCCAAAGGCAGAGGCTTAACCCTCTGAGCCATGTGCCCCCAAATTTAACAACTGTAAATATTTATGTCCCCAAATTGGGAGGACCCAAATATATAAATCAATTAATAACAAACATAAACATTGATAATAATGCAATAATAGTAGGGGACTTTAACCTATAGCAATGGACAGATCATCTAAGCAGAAAATCAACAAGGAAACAATGGTTTTGAATGACATATTGAATCAGATGGACTAAACTGATATTTAAAGAGAGGATTTGATCCTAAAGTGGCAGAATACACATTCTTTTTGAGTGCACATGGTATATTCTCCAGAACAGATCACATACTGGTCACAAATCAGCCCTAAACAAGAAAGAAAGACTGAGGTCATACTATGCATATTTTCTGATTTCAGCTCTATGAAACTTGAAGTCAACCACAAGAAAAAGTTTGGAATGGGGTGCCTGGGTGGCTCAGTGGGTTAAAGCCTCTGCCTTTCGCTCCGATCATGATCCCAGAGTCCTGGGATCAAGTCCCAGATCGGGGTCTCTGCTCAGCAGGAAGCCTGCTTCCTCCTCTCTCTGCCTGCCTCTCTGCCTCTGATCTCTGTCTGACAAATAAATAAATAAAATCTTTAAAAAAAAAAAAAAAGAAAGAAAAAGAAAATGTTTGGAAAGACCACAAATACATGGAGGTTGAAAAACAACCTATTAAAGAAGGAATGGGTTAACCAAGAAATTAAGGAAGAAATTAAAAAAATACATGGAAACAAATGAAAATGAAAACACAATAGTCCAAATCCTTTGGGATGCAGCAGAGTCATCTTAATATAGAAGTATATAGCAATACAGTCTCACCTCAAGAAGCAAGAAAATCTCAAAACAGCCTAACCTTACATCTCAAGGAGCTAAAAAAAAAAAAAAAAAAGACAACAAATGAACACAAATGAAGCCCACAACCAGCAGAAGAAGGGAAATAATAAAGATCAGAGCTGAAATAAATGATACAGAAACAACAACAAAAACCCAGTAGAACAGATAATGAAACTAGGTGCTGGCTGCATGAAAGAATTCATAAAATTAATAAACCCCTACCCAGATCTAGCAAAAAGAAAAGAGAAAGGACCCAAATAAATAAAATCACCATTGAAAGAGGAGAGATCAAAACCAGCACCACAGAAATACAATTATAAGAGAATATTTTGAAAAATTGTATGCCAACAGATTGGGCAATCTGGAAAAAAGTGGATAAATTCCTAGAAATATATAAACTACCAAACCTGAAATAGGAATAACTAGAAAATTTGAACAAACTGATAACTAGCCAAGAAACTGAATCAGTAATCAAAAATCTCCCCAAACATGAAACATCCAAGGCTAGATGGCTTCCTAGGGAAATTCTACCAAACATTTAAAGAAAAGTTAATACCTAGTCTTCTCAAACTGTCTCAAAAAATTAAAAAAGAAGGAAAACTTCCAAACTCATTCTATGAGGTCAGCATTAACTTGATTCCAAAACCAGACAAAAACTCCACTAAAAAATTACATTCTAATATGGACGAACACGGATGCAAAAATTCTCAACAAGATAGTATCAAATCAAATCCAACAGTATATTAAGAGAATCATTCACCATGATGAAATGGGATTTACTTCTGGGCTGCAAGGGTGGTTCCATATTTGCAAATCAATATGATACACCACATTAATAAAAGAAAGGGTAAGAATCATAGGATCCTCTCAGTAGATGTGGAAAAAGCATTTGACAAAGTACAGCATCCATTCCTGATTAAAAAAAAAAAAAAACCCTCAAAAAAAGTAGGAGTAGAGGGAATACACCTCCACATCATAAAGGCTATATATGAAAAAACTACAGCTAATATAATCCTCAATGGGGAAAAACATAGAGCACTTCCTCTATAGTCAGGAACAAGAAAGGAAGTCTACTCTCACCACTGTTATTTAAAATGGTACTAGAAGGCCACAGTAATGAGACAACAAAATGAAATAAAAGGCATCCAAATCAGAAGTCAAGCTTACACTATTCACAGAGGACATGATATTCTGTGTAGAAAACCCAAAAGACTCCACCAAAAAATTGCTGGAATTGATACATGAATTCAGTAAAATCAAAGGATACAAAATCATGTACAGAAATATGTTGAATTTCTACATGCCAATAATACAGCAGCAAAATGAGAACTCAAGGAATTGATCCCATTTACAACTGCACCAAAACAAGAAGATACCTAAGAATAAACCCAACCAAAGAGGTAAAAGATCTATACTCTCAAAAATATAGAACTCTTATGAAAGGACCTGAAGATGACACAAAGTAATGGAAATAGATTCTCTGTTCATGAATTGGAAGAAAAAATACTGTTAAAATACCTACACTATCCAGAGCAATCTATACATTTAATGCAATCCCTAGAAAACACCATTAGCATTTGTCACAGAGCTAGAATTATGCTGAGTGAAAGAAGTCAAGCAAAGACAGTTAATTATCATATGGTTTCACTGACTTGTGGAACATAAGGAATAACATGGAGGTCATTAGGAGATGGGAAGGAAAAGTGAAGGGGAGGAAATGGAAGGGGAGATGAACCTTGAGAAACTGTGGACTCCGAGAAACAAACTGAGGGTTTTAGAGGGGAGGTGGATGGGGGATGGGTAAGCCTGGTGGTGGATATCAAGGAAGGCATGGATTGCATGGAGCACTGACTGTTATATGTAAACAATGAATCTTGGAACACTACATCGAAAACTAATGACACATTGCATGGTGACTAACATAACACAATTAAAAAAATAATAATAATAAAACTGAAAAAAAAAGAATAAACAATCCTAAAATTTGTATGGAACCATAAGACCCCAATGGCCAAAGCAATCTTGAAAAAGAAAGGCAAAGCTGGATGCATCACAATTTCAGACTTCTAGTTATATTAAAAAGCTGTAGTCATCAAAACAGTATGGTACTGGCACAAAAACAGATACATAGACCAATGGAACAGAATAGAAAACCCAGAATTGGACCCACAACCATATCATCAACTAATCTTTGACAAAGCGGTTAAGAATATCCAATGGAAAAAAGGACAATCTCTTCAACAAATGGTGTTGGGAAAGCTGGACAGCAACATGCAGTAGAATCAAATTGGACCACTTTATTACACTCTACACATAAATAAATTCAAAATGAATGAAAGACCTAAATTTGAGACAGGAAACTATTGGACTCTTAGAGAAGAATACAGGCAGCAACCTCTTTGACCTCAGTCATAGCAAGTTCTTACTAGACATGTTGCTGGAGGCAAGAGAAACAAAAATGAAACTAAACTACTGGGATTTCAGATATAAAGCTTCTGCACAGTGAAGGAAACAATTAACAAAACTAAAAGGCAGCCTGTGGAATGGAAGAAGATATTTGCAATTGACATCTCCAATAAAGGGTTAGTATCTACTATCTATAAAGAACTTAACAAATTCAATACCCCAAAAACAAATAATCCAGTTTAAAAAAGGGCAGAAGACATGAATATTTTTCCAAAGACATCCAGATGTTTAACAGACACATGAAAAGATGCTCAATGTCACTCATCATTAAGGAAAGGCAAATCAAAACTACAATGAGATATCACCTCACACCTGTCAGGATAGCTAAAATTAACACAGGAAACCTCAGATGTTGGTGAGGATGCAGAGAAAAGGGAACCCTCTTACACTGTTTATGGGAATGCAAACTGGTATAGCCACTCAGGAAAACAGTATGGAGGGTCCCTCAAAAATTTAAAAATAGAACTATCCTATAATCCAGCAATTGCACTACTATATATTTGCCCAAAGGAAACAAAAATACAGATTTGAAGAGACACATGCACCCGGATGTTTATATCAATGTTATCAACAATAGTCAAATTATGAAAATAGCCCTAGTGTCCATCAACTGATGAATGGATAAAGATGTGGTGTATATAAACAATGGAATATTACTCAGCCATCAAAAAGATTGAAATCTTGCCATTTGCAATGACGTAGATGGAGCTAGAGTGTATTGTGTTAAGCAAAATAAGTCACTCAGAGAAAGACAAATACCGTATTATTTCACTCATATGTGGAATTTAGGAAATAAAACAGACTAACATTTGGGGAAAAAGAGAGACAATAAAACAGAGTTTTAACTACAGAAAACAAAATGGCAGTTGCTGGAGGGGAGGTGGGTTGGGGATGGGCTAAATGAATGATATGTATTAAGAAGGGCACTTGTTGTGATGAGCCCTGGGTGTAATACGTAAGTGATGAATCACTAAATTCTACTCCTGAAACCCATATTATACTATATGTTGACTAGAATATAAAAACTTAAAAAAAAAAAAGAAAGAAAAAGAAATGGAAAAAGAAAAAAAATCCTCCTGTGCACTGTTGGTGGGATTATAAACAGGTATAGCCACTATAAACTGTAAGAAATTCTTCAAAAAATTAATGAAACTACCATATGATTCAGTAATTCCACTTCTGGGTATATATCCAAAACAAACAAAAACATCATACTGAAGAGCTATCTGCACCCACATGTTCACTGCAGCATTATTTCCAGTATCCAAGATATAGAAACAACCTAAGTGATACCAACAGATTAATGGATAAGGTAAGTACGATATGCGCACACACACAGAAATATTATTTAGCCATAAAGAAAGGAAATCCTGGGACACCTGGGTGGCTCAGTGGGTTAAGCCACTGCCTTCGGCTCAGGTCATGATCTCAGGGTCCTGGAATCGAGCCCCACATAGGGCTCTCTGCTCAGCAGGGAGCCTGCTTCCCTTCCTCTCTCTCTGCCTGCCTCTCTGCTTGCTTGTGATCTCTGTCAAATAAATAAATAAAATCTTTAAAAAAAAAAAAAAGAAAGAAAGGAAATCCTGCCATTTGCAATAACATGAATGGATCTGGAGAGCATTTTGCTAAATGATTTAAGTCCAACAGAGAAAGCAATATTTGTATGTTCTTATTTATATGTTGTCTAAAATTAAAGAAAGAACTCATAGAAAAAGAGATCAGATTTGTGGTTACCAGGGGCAAAGATGTTGGGGTTCAGAAATTAGATAAAGGTGGTCAAAGGTTTGTACCTTTGTATGAGTTAAAAGATAAATAAGTACTAAGGATGTAGTTTATAACACAATGATTATAGTTAACACTGCTATATGGTATATTTGAGAGTTAAGGGAGTAAATGCTGAGCATTCTCATCATGAAGAAAAGAACATTTTTTTCCCTTTTTTTTTGCATCTATATGAAATGATGGATAGTAACTAAATGTATTGTGGTAATCATTTCACAATATATACAGATCAAATCATGCTGCGTAACTTAAATTTGTACAGGACTGTATGTTAAGTGTATCTCAATACATATGGAAAACATTTGGAAAAAAAGAACATTAAGAGTAGTTAAAGTGAAGGAGTCCTCTTCTTCCACTGCAACAGTAGGATAAAGTTAAGTATAACACTAGTATAGGTGAAGAGAGAGACATTTAGTCATTCCTTTGACAACATTCATTAAAAACAGAAAATTTTCAAAGAACTGTTCTCAGGTAAAGGGAAAACAAAAATAAATAAGATAGAATCCTCACCTCTGAAGAGCTTGAAATATAATGGAAGTACAGACTGATATAACTACTTTGATATAAAAACAAAGTGCTATGAGAATACTTATATACAGTAAGTTCACCTTTGATGAAATGAAATTCATCAAATTTTAATATGAAAAATGTGTCAGATTTTCCATAGTGGAGAAAGGAAGAAAGGAATTAAGTATAGGAAACAAAGTGAACAGAAAGGATCTTGAAATTGAAAGTGCATGTTACTTAGGCTGTTGCTAAGTGATTAAGAGAACAGGTTTTAGAAACATGCAAGATCTAGACTGAATTCTAAGCCATTCTACTTTTTTAGTATGTGATCATGAATAAATAACCTAACCTCTATAAAAATGAAGGTAATAGGTATTGCTTTTAGCACCGTTGTAAGAATTAACTAGATGTAAGTAGGATAGTCAGCATGGTATCTGTCCTATAGAAAGTAAAAGATAAATGGTATTTGTCTTTTTAAAGTAAGTCAATTCATTTTGTAAACTGCAAAACACTACACTAATATAAGGCATTATTTTTTTCTGAAATGTAATGAATAATTTAAAAACACATCTAAATATGTAAGCATTTTATAATATGAAATATTTCCCAAGTACTAATATCTAAAAGCAATTCTACTCTTAAAGCATGCTTATATTTATATTCGTTCAATATTTAAACAAAGGAATACACTACATACTTCTGAAAAAAACTAGATGTTTTAATAATTACCAAAATATATTTCCTAATATTTATAAAAAGTTGCAGTTAGGGGTGCCTGGGTGGCTCAGTTAGTTAAGTGTCTGCCTTCACCTCAGGTCATGATCCCAGGGTCCTGGGATCAAGCCCCACATCAGGTTCCCTGCTCGGTGGGGAGTCTGCTTCTCCTCTCCCTTGGCCTGCTGCTCCCCCTGCTTGTGCTCCCCTCTTTCTGCCAAATAAATAAATAAAATCTTTAAAAAAAAAAGTTGCAGTTATACTTCAGTTAAAAAAATTAAACTAAGAAAACCCAGAAAGTTGCACCTAAATATTATTAGCTACTTTACCTATAATGCCACAAAACCTACCTTTTCTTCTTTTTCTATTTCAAGTTGTTTCTTAACAGACAAAAGTTCATTTTTGAGATTAGACAATTCAGACTCCTAAAGGAAAAAAAAACATGAAATTTATAGTGTATCCATATATTTCTCAAAACAGTGAAAATGCTAATGTTTCATATATATTTAGTTTTACAGAGAAATAAATTCACTCATAAAATATATATACTTTTTTACTATGTTCAGTTAGCTAACATATCGTACCTCATCAGTTATTTATGTAGTGTTCAAAGTTTCATTAGTTGTGTATAACACCCAGTGCTTACTTTACTGACTGATATGAAGGTTGCTAGTTGAACATGACTAAAGATTTCATTTAGACAAATTTTAATAGTTTCCTAAAGAAATATTTAACACTATGTATCTCTCCTTCTCACCTTCTCCCAATCTATCCCATTCTTCCTCTCCCAATCTCTATGAAGCTCCAAATTTATTTGTAACTGGAGTTTGTATTTATTCATTTGAAAAGAAGAGTTTATCTTACATTTCAGAAAATAAAACTGGAAAACCATTTAACTATAACACCTGTAAGATCTTTTTTAAATCTAAGATTCTTTGATTCTACAGATCAAAAATTATGGTTTTATTTAATATTATTCTTTACCATCAGTCATGCTGATATGAAAATTGGCCTTATTGCTATTTGTTCTGTATCTCACCAAAGATGCTTTCACTGATGACTGTTCTTGTTCTTTGCTTTTATAAAGTCCTAGTTCTGAGTCTCTTTCTTCAACTATTTTATCATATTGGTGCTATATTAAACAGAGAAAATATTTTAAGTATATTAGAACACAAATAAATTATGGTTTTTTAAAAAAAAGATGTTTATTTATTTATTTAACAGAGATCACAAGTAGGCAGAGAGGCAGGCAGAGGGAGGGGTGGGGAAGCAGGCTCCCCGCTGAGCAGAGAGCCTGATGTGGGGCTCAATCCCAGGACTCCGGGATCATGACCTGAGCCAAAGGCAGAGGCTTTAACCCACTGACCTACCCAGGCGTCCCATAAATTATGTTTTAATAATACTAGTATCCTTATACATTTTATATTCACAGAAAATGTCAATAAATTCCATTATTTATATATATATTTGACCTTTTCTCTTATTTTTAAGTCATTTTTATTCAAATAAACAATGAAAACATAGAAAACAGTCTTGAAAATAGTCAAACACAAGAACAACAAAAAAATTATTTTTAATTGGAAATGTTGAGTTGCATAATTTAAAAAAAGGCTATAAACACCAACCTCTTAGAAGAGTAACTGATTCCAGACCCAAATCTGGGGCAGGAAATACAAGATGAGTCTTGAACATGTTGTTATAATAGAAAGCAAAAAAGCGGTCAAGTCAAAAGGACTGGCCAGCTAGTTTGAAGAGTCTCCCACTGGCCAAAAAGGGAACAATTTGGGTGTCAAGGATTAGACTGGATTGAGACATACCAAATATGTTTAAATCTCTGAGTTCACAGTATTTTATGAATTTTTAAAATACTATTAATATATGTTTAATCCTCATTGGCTACCTCATATGTTATATCCCACCAACAATTTTAAGGATGAATAGGTACGTATAGCCCACCTCTTATTCCAGATCTTGAAGGGAATAAAGCTGAATTCAGTAACAGAATGATTACTTTTATAACAACAACAACAAAAAAGGACAAACACAACAAACATGAAGTCTTTCATCTATTTATACCATTGATAAAAATTTGTTTAGCCTAATGTGTGTTAGACACACATAATGAATATATTTATATCCTTTACCAGATACATATTCTGGGGATGTACTTAAATAAATAAAAGGTGTAAAGTGCTCTAAGAAGAGTATTAGGAAAATCCAGAAAAAAAGTGATTACTTCCATGCATAACAGATGACAAGGAGAGGGATTCTCAAGGAAGGAACACTCAAACTCAGCTTTGTGTGGTTAAGATCTAAACTTAGAGAAATGGAAAATCAAGAGTATTCTAGCTGTAATCAGTCATTATTGCAAATTTTCTGACAAATCAGACTGCTATCTTGATTTCACCATCTTTATGCATAAATATGGCTGCAATTAATAGTTCTCATTACACACACACATTACCTTATGTTTTTCCATAAGTGCTACCATTTCAGCTATTTTATGTTGACATCGTATATCAATTTCTTTCTGTAATTTTACTGCTTCATTGGCTATTACTTTTGCTTTCTCAACCTATCAAATAAAGTATTTCTTAAAATTAATGCACAGAAAACAAATTTAACTTAAATGCAAAGACCATATATACTACTTACATAAAATGCAGAAATCAAACACCAGGAAATTAGGAAAGCCAAGTAAAAGATGCATTACTGTTTGGGTTTATTTTAGGGTGTCCTATCAAGTGCGATGATCGTATAACACTATAATGACCACTTAATCTTTTCAAAATAATACATTACTTAATACACAAATACTTAGAATAACAAAGATACTTTTTAACTGTCACATATAAACTTATTAAATCTTTTAAAAATCATAACTTCAGAATTGCTTTTCTCTTAAAATGCTAATAAACAAATAGTTTTAATAAAACAAATTTTCAAACATATTTAGTTTTTCCTACCTCTTCTAAAAGATTTTCTTCTGATATATTTTTGTCCTCAATTTTTTTTTGATAGTTGTCAGTCATTTCCTTAAATTTCTGTTTGGCACCTTCTAGTTCTAATTCTAATTTACTGACCTTTGAGTAAAGAAAATAGCATTAACATTAATAAATGTGCACTACTTGAAAATATTCTATATTCACTTTGTGGTTTTGTGACTCTTAAAACATTACTTATTCATTGAAATTATGGCTGAATCATTTTCCTTACAGTTTTCATAGGGTAAGATGTGATTTTTCACAAAACCCCTAAAATACATATTTAGTCTGACAAGTAATATTTTTAAAGTAGCCATATTTTCATTTATGATCTATTATCTCAGCAATATTTAAATTATTTGTTCTGAGGTTCAGGTTTTGTTACAGTGACTATTCCATTTGGATAGAACACCCATGTGATTCAAAGTAAAAGCATGTTCTGGGTGCCTGGGTGGCTCAGTGGGTTAAGTCTCTGCCTTCGGCTCAGGTCATGATCTCAGGGTCTTGGGATTGAGCCCCACATCAGGCTCTCTGCTCAGCAGGGAGCCTGCTTCCCCCTCTCTCTGACTACTTGAGATCTCTGTCTGTCAAATAAAAAAATAAAATCTTTTTTTTAAAAAAAAGCATAGTCTTTTTAAAAACAGCTTTGTTGAGGTATAATGGATATACACACAAAAAACTATGCATATTTAATATTCACAATTTGATTAGTTTAGACATATGCATACACCATGAAACCATCACAATTAATATACATAATGTATCACCTCCAAAAGTTTCCTTCTAGCCCTTTGTTTTCTACCATAAAAACAATTTAACATGAGATCCATCCTCTTCACAAGTTTAGAAGTTCACAATATTGTTAACTACAGGTACTGTGCTATACAGCAGACATCTAGAACTAGTTTATCTTACTTAACTGGAAACGTTATACAACGTTTCCCTTCCATTTCCCCCTGCCTTTTACCTATTCTAATCTCCATTCTAATCTCTGTTTCGTCTAATCCTTGCTCTTCTTTATAGCTCTACTGAATAATTATATATTATTTTTTTAAACTATTTTTATTGTTTTACGTTACTCACCATACAGTAAATCATTTGTTTTTGATATACTGTTCCATGATTAATTGTTTGTGTACAACACCCAATGCTCCATGCAATCCATGCCCTCCTTAACACACATCACTGGGTTCAACCACACCCCACCCTCCTCCCTTCTAAAACCCTCCATTTGTTTCCTGGAGTCCATAGTCTCTCGTGCTTCATTTCCCCTTCTGATTCCCCCCCTTCATTTTTCCCTTCCTTCTTGTAATGTCCTCCATGCCATTCCTAATATTCCACAAATAAATGAAACCGTATGATAATTTAGACTTTCTGTGTTTGACTTATTTCACTCAGCATAATCTCCTCCAGTCCCATCCATGTTGTTGCAAAAGTTGGGTATTCATCCTTTCTGATGGCTGAGTAATATTCCATTGTATATATGGACCACACCTTCTTTATACATAAATTCGTCTGTTGAAGGACATCTTGGTTCTTTCCACAGTTTGGCTATTGTGGACATTGCGGGTATGAACACTGGGGTGCATATGGCCTTTCTTTTCACTACACCTGCTTCACTATACCTGTTCACTTACCTGTATCTGGTAAATACCCAGTAGTGCAATCATAGAGTCAAAGGGTAGCTCTATTTTTAATTTTTTGAGGAATCTCCACAGTTTTCCAGAGTGGATGCACCACCTTGCATTCCCACCAACTGTGTAAGAAGGTTCCCCTTTCTTCACATCCTCACCAACATTTGTTGTTTCCTGTCTTGTCAATTTTTGCCACTTTGGCTGGTGTAAGGTAGTACCTCAATGTGGTTTTGATTTGAATCTCTCTGATGGCTAATGATGATGAACATTTTTTCATGTGTCTGTTAGACATTTTTATGTCTTCTTTGGAGAAGTGTCTGTTCATGTCTTCTGCCCATTTTTGATGTGGTTATCTGTTTTTTGAGTGTTGAGTTTGAGGAGTTCTTTATAGATCTTGGATATGAGCCCTTGATCTGTAGTGTCATTTCCAAATATCTTCTCCCATTCCATGGGTTGCCTCTTTGTTTTTGACTATTTCCTTTGCCATGCAGAATCTTTTGATCTTGATGAAGTCCCAAAAGTTCATTTTCGCTTTTGTTTCCTTTGCCTTTGGAGACATGTTTTGAAAGAAGCTGCTGTGGCCGATGTCAAAGAGGTTATTGCCTATGTTCTCCTCTAGGCTTTTGATGGATTCCTGCCTCACACTGAGGTCTTTCATTCATTTGAGTTTATCTTTGTGTATGGTATTAGGGAATGGTCGAGTTTCATTTTTCTCTACATAGCTGTCCAATTTTCCCAGCACCATTTATTGAAGAGAC
Source organism: Mustela putorius furo (assembly GCF_011764305.1). Classification (NCBI taxonomy): domain Eukaryota; kingdom Metazoa; phylum Chordata; class Mammalia; order Carnivora; family Mustelidae; genus Mustela; species Mustela putorius. The sequence goes on from NW_025421424.1 coordinate 6,697,248, forward strand.
TGTCTTTTTTCCATTAGATATTTTTCCCTGCTTTGACCATAGAGTTGTAGGTCCATATCTGGGCTCTATTCTGTTCCATTGGTCTATGTATCTGTTTTTGTGCCAGTACCATGCTGTCTTGGTGATCACAGCTTTAGAATATAACTTGAAATCAGGCAATGTGAGGCCCCCAGCTTTGTTTTTCAACATTTCCTTGGCAATTCTAGCTAAACTCAGGGGACTGGTTGAAATGGAGTCCCCCACTCCTTTGCCATCTTGGGAATCTCTCTGATGCTTTTTTAAAGTTTCTATTTCTTCACTGAGATTCTCCATTTATTCATTATAAACATACCCTCCTTTTCATCTTTGAATATACTTATAAAAACTACATAAATGCTCTTATCTCCTAATTCCAACATCTGGGTTACCTTAGAGTGATTTCCTATTGATTTATTTTTAATACTACTAATGGTTATCTGTGTCATCTTCATTTTAGGACTACCACAACCAATGCTGCTATGAATATTTTGTGTATTTCTCTTGATTCTACCTATAGTAGGCTGAATTACAGGATATATGTTAGTTACTTTTCTATATGATTCCAGAAGTTTGAGAATTCTTTTCATTTTTAACACAATGTTTATATATTTTTAATCTCAAATAGTATTAAAGGAAGGTATAAGATTTTTGTTTTCCTAGAAAATGAACATCCTTCAAATACTGAGAACTACTGTTTTCCATTCAAGACTCAAAAACTATTTGAGTACTTACTTTCAGTTGCTATTCAAGGACTTAGGAATATGATAATAAACAAATTAGGGCTCTTGACATCATGAGCTGACATTCCTTAGCTTTAATTTTTTTCTGTAAAATCAATGTAGCAGGATAACCATATATAGACCTTCTATAATATGTAGATTCCAAGGCTCTACTCCAAACCTACTCAATCTCAGATTTGAAAGTATGGGTAAGGAATATGAATATACACATATACCACACATATTCATATATTTAAGCTGCTTAGAGTGTTCTGATACAGCTAAGTCACAGACAAGCACTCTATTTAAAAAAATGATTCCTACAATCTCAAAAGAATTTTTGAAAATAACTGCTACAATATAAGAGTATGAAATTCCTAAGTTTTCATCTACTTACTAGTATTTTAGAAACAAAAATAAATATTCCAAATACCTTTATCTCATAAATATTCAGTTGCTTGCTTTCTGCTGTGCCCCTTTTTTTTAAGGCCTTATTCTGTAAAAAATTAAAGAATTATGCTTAGTAACAACATGATTCCATTTTTGCATTGCCACTGACTTAGACTGAAATTACTAAAGGAAAAGAAAGCATTATTCTTTAAAAATGTAGTGAAAAAATTCATTTTCTAATAGTTTAATTTGGAGAATCAGTACCTACCTCTTGCTGGAGTTCTTCAATACATTTGCTTTTATTTTCAACTTGTTTCCTTAAATTGTTACACTAAAAAATTATGAGAAAATTATTTTATTCAATATTCCAGTCAAAATAAGTAACTTTAAACTAATAAAAATATTGCGTAAAATAACAAAAAGGTCACTTCAAAAATTATGTAGTTTAGTAATTCCATTAGTGTCTAAAATTATGTGATCAAGTAAATTTTAATAAAGATTTTTCTCAATAGAAATTTGAAATTCTCCACATTTCTTAACCTACTTGAAGAACACATGAATTCAATTACTTTAAGGAAAATGTGCCTTTTGCTCAATCCTATATAGAAAGCTTAATTGTATTATGAATTAGATTTTGAAAAGCTATAGCCAGAGGTAAGATTAACTGTAATTTGCCTTCATCTTTACTCATTATTCCTCATTTCTCATTTCTGAGTCTCTTTTACTTTTATATTTGGGGAAGGGGAATAATGTGATATTCTATCTCCTCATAACTGCATTCTAACTCCTCTTATAGAAATACCACCTAACACTTTTTTATATCACACTTTGGGAGATTATTTCACCTCAGTACACATGCATGATTGGACTAAGAGGCATTAGGCTAAGAAATAACTGGACTACCGTAAAAGCAGAACAGATTCCTAAAACATTACAGATAATGTAAGTTGTACAAATTTCCAAAGTAGAAAAAAATTCTAATGGAAAAAAAAATTTAATCTTTCAGCACAAAATACTCTATTAAATATTTTTACTGCAAAACCCATGTGTAGTCATAATCAGCTATTATTCTAAAACTGAGTAATACATGGCACAGCTGCTTAATAATCTTATTTTTAATATGCCCAACCCCTAAAGTCTATTTCAGAGAACTCAAAAAAAGAAAAGCTACAGAAAAATGAGAGACATTTTGGTGATTTTCATGCCAATTTTACTGGTATAAATACATTAGTAGGTGCAATTATTTGTATATACAATTTTGACTTTTTTTAAAAAATCAAGGATTTCCAATTCTGGCCAAAAAGCCACCTGTATATCCTGAACAACCTTCCTGATAAAAAATAATTTAAAAGGAAATGGCTACAAAATGAGGAAACTGCTTACTTGAAATTATAACTTTAAAGTAATAATAGCAAGTTTGGGGTAGCACCAAAGCCAGTTATGGACATCTGCTGAAACTACCTAGTGTAAGGGAGACAGAAGATAAAACTTAGAGCTCACTAAAGGTAAGGAATTCAATAAGACAACCCTGCCTAAAGCCACACACTCAAAAGACTACCTATTCAATGAAAATATTTTTAAAAAATAAATCTGACACACAGAAGGGTCACAATAAAACTTGTCTGTCTTGATGCTAGCACTGAGTGAAAGTTATCAAAATCTTCCCTGATAATTTGTAGCCATGAGGTAGCCTTATATGAGTTTATAGCCTAAATTCATGCTAGCTCTATGATTTGGAAAAATCTAAAATGGAAAATTTAATTTAAAATGGTTCCTGGTGAACAGTGATCCCAAGACAATCTTTTTGGGAAGATACAAACTCCAACACAAGCCTCAAAGAATTCCCATAGATAAAATTCCAAAGAATTATAACAACAACAAAACAACAAAGAACTGAGACTCAATGAGTAAACATCAACAGAAAGAACAAAAAGCACAATCAGACCTGAAAGGACTTCAGACACTGGTATTCCTATAAAGCCATCTTTATAACTGGCATTACTACAATCCAAAAATAAGTGTATACCTTACTAAAATAATGACATCAAAACTATCAACTTTGAATGTAATTTGACTGCCCATCTCACTCTCCCTTCTTTCTGAATAAGACAATGAAAATTAAAATAACTTGTCACACCTTTTAAATTTAAACAATCTCCAAATTTAGGGCTAATGAAGGTAAATATATTTGGTAGAATGTCCAAAATTCTTGAAAAGGATTTAAACTACCATAGTTTTGTGGTTTTTTCCCCAATCACAGTTCATTTCTAAGTAAAACAATTCACATGCATAGAAACAAGGAATTTTACTCACCAGAATTCTAGGAATTAGAAAATGGCATTATCAGAGGTCAGAACTTCAGAGAGTGAACTAAACTTTTCCAGAGGATACTTACTATAGGTAAGAAGGTCAAGTTTAGGATAAATATGTGGAGACACGAGAAGTGAATTGTGATGAACAGCCAGACAGTAAAAACACTTCACAACTTCACATAAAGGGAGCAGAAAATTTTCTGTAGCTCCTTTGATTATATGAATGAGAAATATGTCTAACAATAATCTTTAAAAGCATCTTGCCACTCTAAAGATTCTGCCAACAAATGCAGCTGCTGAGAATGTAAAATTTGGGGAAAGAAAGAGATAACTAAAGAGGAATTTCATGAAACTTTTGCTCTTTGAAGCACTGTACAAAGCTCCTAAACCCAGAGCTTCTTCAAAGAAACCTGCAGTAAAAATCCAAAATTATTCCTTGAAGTCTTCAAAGAGATTTGATATCTCTTTGTACAGGACAGTGTAAAGACTGGTCTTAAAGAACGTAGTCATACTTTTGATACAAAGTCTCTTTTCTCAAAAATGCTTTTTGCAATTTGATAATACCTTGTTTTCTAAGATCTTCATTTGTTTTTCTTTTTTTAAAACTTCACATTCAATGTTGCGTGCCTAAAAAACATTATTTGCCATCATATTTAAAATGTTAACAGAATTTCTACTTTCTTCTGAGTATCTTTCAGAAATAGAATTATAAAACTTCATCTTATATTTCTATAAAATATACATACTTCCAGTTTATTTCTGTATCCTTTTTTAAAAAAGAAATAGTCTTTAATGCTTTTATGTTAATGCTTATCACTTTTAATTTTAGCCCAATATTATTTTGTGATTTTTATCAACTTTCTCAGTCTACCTTGAATTTTTTAAAGTTGTCAAATGTCTATAATCTTCTTGTCTTTAACAAACACTTGTTAATCTGAACCTCAGAACAACCCAATGATAAAGTCAGGTATTATTATCTCCATTTTAGGGATGAGAAAATAAGCTCAGAGAAAGCAAGTATGAAATAATATAAATGTCTGAACTAAGATAGTGGGTTGCAGGGGGAAAGGTATAATGAATGTCAGGTAAATTTCTGAGACCTACTTACAAACTGGATTCTTTCTAGGAAACTGTTTCAGTAAGTAAATTGAAATCCAACCACGGAAAAAGGTTAAATGTGCCAACTTGTCTTGCATTTTGAGCTTTTTCCCTAACTCATCACTAATATCTTGTACATTGGTAAAATACATTTAAATTCTTGATAAATGATTTTTACTTTAAACACCAAATTCATGTTTTTTCCCCATCACAAAATGATTAGTGTCTTGAAGCAGCCTCTGATGCAAATCTTAAAGTAGTAAAGCAAATCTTCAGGAGATTAAATTCCTTTTTTATAAATATGAAACTGAAAGGAAAATTACCTTTTTGATAGAAAAAAATTGTGGTATAGTTTAAAGAATGCCAGAAAGCCAGCACTACTACTTCTTAGTTATGTAGTCTTTCAAAATTTTTTACCTTTTGGAGGCCCAATTTCTTAATTCATAAAATGAGGACAAAAATAACTTGCAGTTAACTAAGAGAACATATACAAATAACTAGAATGCTCCTGATATACTGTAAGCCCTTAAAAATACTAGCTCATCTCATCCTTAGAATCTTAGTTGTAAGATAGTCTTACAACTTTCTAAAAATAAACATGACACTCCTCATGTCAAAACTCTTCAATAATGTCAAATTCCTAAATATAGTTTATGGGGCCTTAAATAATCTGCCCTTATATCTCCCAATGTTCATTTCCCCTATCCTTCATCTCCCTGTGCTTATCTCTACCTTCAGCTTTCCCTACTCCCTCCACTATTACTACTATTTTAAACTCCACCTTTCAGTTAAGATGAACTTTCCATGGTTTTTTAAATATGACATTCTCCAGGTACCTGGCTGGCTCAGTTGTTAAGCATCTGCCTTTGGCTCAGGTCATGGTCCCAGTGTCCTGGGATGGAGTCCCACATCGGGCTCCCTGCTTGGCGAGAAGCCTGCTTCTACCTCTCCCACTCCTCCAGCTTGTGTTCCCTCTCTCACTGGGTCCCTCTCTGACAAATAAATAAATAAAATCTTTAAAAAATAAAAATTAAGAATGAACAAATATGACACTCTTATACTCTGTATGTAGTGTGTGTGTGCTTATAATTTATAATATTCCCTGATATATTTGAGTCCATCCCTCTGCCTTCCAGTAATTTCTATTAATCTTAGGTTTCAAAGTAAATGTCACTTCTTCCAGGAAGGTATCCTGACTCAACTTTTGATTAGATGCTCTTTGTATAGGCTCCAGGAGGAGCTACTTTGGTCTGGCCACCATTCTTTCCTGAGAAGACTCTGTTAGTGTAAATCCCATAGTAATTCTGTTAAATCCATGTAGTTTGATGGCAGCTGATCTGTCTCCAGGAACAGACAGGTACACAGCTCAGGCTTCACCAAATTACTCTATCCCTTAACCACAATGACTAACTTAGGAATAAGTAAGTAAAATTAAACTAGAGCAAAGTCCTCTCCAAGATGTTTTTCGGAGCTTTCAAGACACTTTTTTAAAAAAGCTTTCCAACTAATTCCAGTGCCTTTCACATCTTTTCCATTCCATTCTTAGAAATTAAAATGTGACTTCCCTAGTAATAATTTAAAAAAAAAAAACCACCTTAACTGAATCATACAGTATCCACCAGAAAAAATGAAGTCTAAACTGGGCACTGAGAACAGTGCCTGCACGGGTAGATAGCTAATAATACGTGTGAGTGAATGAAAAAACACAGTCAAGGCCTTCACAATCTAGCTTCATCTATTTTGGCAAATCTTCTCCCCCCTATGTATACTATATACTATAATCATGTCACATACTTTGTACCATTTCACTTTTGTGACATTCTTCCCTAAAAACTTTCTTATCTCAACTTGTTGAAATCATATCCACCAAACCACAACACAAACTTATCAATTTATCAGTATGTTCTTTACTACTAAAATATGAATGGTTTTAGCCTAAAAATATATATCATTAAATATTAAGCATTTATGAAAGAAATTTGTAATTATGCCACTATTTCTTCTACATATAAACCATATAAGCAAAATAAACTAACGCTGCCTATTGCTTTAAGGTCAACTGCATACAATAGTCCCTATATCGATAGCATACTTTTTATTTTTTTAGACATGTGGTATTGATTTTATGATTTGAAATTGGTATACAATTTATTAATATAACATACATTTTCTTCACTCTTGTCCAATTTACATTTAACTTCATCTCCTTTCTGTTTTAATTCTTCTCTCACAGATTCCAGTTCATTTCTTAAAGGAAATGGAAGAGTGACATTATAAAAAAAAAAATGTCATATTTGTTTTATTGCTTTTCTGGGATTTCTTAAAATGGTTGATTATTATATTTTTTGTTGGTTTAAATTATTTTGTTTAGTAATTTTTCATGTATTATTGTCAACAGGCATACTTCCCCTCCTACACTTAATTCCCTTATACATTAATGTATAATTATATACATTATATAATGTATAATTATCTTATACATTATACATTTAATTTGAAACTAATTATCTAGATCCTTTAATCCATTAAAAAAGAAATACTTATTTCTTATTTAACTCAAGATTTCACTTTACTCTTTTCTTTAAGAAGTCATAAATTAGTCATCATCTAAAATGTAGTCATAATCTAAAATGTAGTCATAATTTTATACAAATAAATTAGGGACATAAATGCAAGTGATTTTAATGAAGGACTACATGACTGAGATATTTACATAGACAAACATCCTTACATAGAGAGAGGGTATCTCTGGGAACACACACAAGAAACAGTGATACCCCTGTAAGACAAAGAGAAGGTAGTTTCCTTTCCCCATGTTCCCCCTTGTTGCTTTGAATTTTGTGCCATATGCATATATTGTCTTTTCAAAATTTTTTAAATTAAAAATCTGCCTGCTGCACATGAACGCAATGGTATTTTTGTCTCAGATACTTGAAGCTATCTCTAATTATAGTCGCTCTGGCTAGCATTAATATGTTGCTGGGTTTAGGCTGTATGCACAGAATACTATTCAATCATATGGAATAATTGGCTTTGTAAAAACTGAATCCATGATATTTACACTTTAACTGAGTATTAAATTTTTAATTGACATATTCTTACTTTTCCTATATATTTATATTTAGAGTTCTATAAGTCTATATACAAAAAAATATAATCAAAATAATCTGAATTCTCTTAAATAAAAAGCAGCTTTTCCCCCAAATTAAGTCTTCACTTTTTATCCTCAAAATGTACAATGCCTTAGTCACTGAGATCCAACCTAAAAACAACTTCTCAGCTACTTCTCAATGAGAAAATTGAGCAAAAACGACTAAAGAAATCAATATAGAAATACAATAAAAGATGATTTTCCAAACCTATATAGCACTTTATCCACATTATCTCAATCCTAAATGTTAACAAAATATAAAAAAAAAACTTAGTACTTCAGACTATAAGTACAAACAAGAGCCCCCAAATATTTGAAAATCATCTAAATTAGTAATGGATTAAAAGGAAACAAAATACAAAAACATGTTACTTAGAAAATAAACATGAAAACACTATATATAAAAACCCAAGTCATAGATCCATAGTTGTGTTAAGAAGTAAGCTATCTTGAAATGTTTTTATTATTTGAAAAAGAGAAAGAAAAACTGAATATCAATATATCAATTTGAAAAAGAACTAAAGAAGAGATTAATATTTGATTTTAAGCAAATTTCTAAGTAGAAAAGCAATAGGAAAAATTACCCCCCCAAAAAAAGACAATTAGATCTTATACAAAATGAAAAAACTCATGTACAACAAAAAAATTACCCAAAGTGAAAGGAAAGTTGGGGGAAATATGTACTGTAAATAAAGCAAGGTAAGGGATTACTATGATTACTATATTTTTTAAAGTTTAAGTAAATCGGTAAGAAAACAATTTAGACCTCAAAATATTAATGGGGAACAGATAGAAGCAATATTAGAAAAAAGAAATTTGAGCAAGTAAGCATAAAAAATTCCAAAGCTTATTTCTTATTTCCAATAAGAAAATATAAGTAACTAAAAACAAAAAGGATTAAAATAAATACTGTGATATCCACTTGACTTGAAGTGGATAAATTGAAGTGGATATTTAAAAGATGATTTAAAACATGGACAATGCTTAGAAATATTAATTTTTTAAAAATTTCTCTTCTAGGCTCCATAGCTCTGGGGTTACAGCGCTGGTCTTATAAAAATTTCTATTCTAAATTTTCTTGTATACAATTACTTTCTTAAATACTAAATATAAGAAAGTTCAGGATGCTTTAAAATTAATCTCAAAGTCCAATCTTACTATTTCAACACAAAGAACAAAAGACATTACAATTTAATTTTAAGCAGAACTCTAACATAGTAATTCTAATTTTTTACTTTATACCATACTTAACATTAAGTATTATCTAAATTGACTCTAACAAATTAACAGAAAAGAAGTACTAAAATCTTTTGCCAAAAAAGTCAATTCATTAGTCTTGCCTTAACTGTGTTTCCGTTTCTTCCAGTTTTTCTATTTGTTTCAACATCCTTTCTTCTTGCTTTTTGCTATTCTAAGGAAATAATCAATGTTGTTTATATTATTTTGTTTCAACAAAAATAAAACTATTATTTAAAAACCTTTAACCATCAACATAAAATGTAGTTGTATGTAAAACAAGACAATGGGCTATTTACCTTGCATAGTTTCATACTATTTTTCCAGCCTTATTTTAATTATTACCCTAACAATCTCTACATAGCAGCTAAAAAATAAAACAACAACAACAAAAAAATTTACAAGTTTTACTTGCTGTTTCCCAGTGATAATATAAGCCTTTTATCCTCTATTCATATTGTTGTGGCTTAAAGGAATGTTTTTCCATTCACTGATATCTACTGATCTCACAGTTGCTCATCTTTTAAGGCCAAAATCAACACTATACTCCCTCTGAAGCCTGCTCTTTCACGAAGGGAGAAGAGCAATTCTGTCAATTCCAGTAACACTTAGTCTCCAAAGAACACATATAATGTAGTATTTTGTTTAAGCTACTTGAGTATTTAGTTTTTCTATTGAGCCATAAGAACTTAAAGAGGAAGATAGTCTATTCACCATTGTATCCTTCACATTTTTACATGATTACTTAATAAATACTTGTTGAATAAATACTCCATAAAAATCTTGATGCTTAAAATTCGATTAACTATATCAACAGATATAGTCTCTAATATTCTGTTCCCCATTATTCACCACCAAAATCAATATGCATCTTTTTCTTTTGAAACAAAGTATCAGCTCTAACATAATCAGATTTGTGAAAGTGAAAGAATCTTGAAAGGTTATCTATTCTAATACCCTAATTGTACAGATTAGAAAACTAAGTCACTGGTACTTTATCAACTCACATCAATATCTTCTTGCTGTTTCTTGATTTCTAGGGCCATATCACTTGTTTCTTGTGCTAGTTCTTTGTTCTCCAGTGAAAGCCTGTTGCAGCTTGCATTTAGTTCAGTAGTCTTAAGCCTATTTTTTAAAAACATGTCAGACCTAAATATTTACCTATTAAATTATATGATGTGGAATTTAATTCAAGATAATCTTAGGGTAAAGAGAGAAAGGGCTAGGAGTATAATAAGATTGGCCATTAGTTAAGTTTTGAAGCTGAGTGATAAGTACATGCTGCTTCATTACATTTTTTCCTCCACTTTGTACATGTTTAAAATTTTCTCTGTTTTATAAGATGTCATATTTTCTTTTACAAGATGTCATATTTTCTTGAATATTCCCTATATACCCCATACTCTATATTTTTCCACAAATTTTGAAGTATATATTATTTTCTTCATATAATTTTTTTGTCTATAGTATACTGTCTCTTAGAAACTGTTCCAACTTCTGGTGATTTGATTAAAGTAGTCATGAGGCATGAACTATCTTCAATAAAATATTTTCATTAAAATAAATAAAACTTGGTTTAACTTCTGTACACAACACTTGAACTGCTCTTACAAGGTCCCAAATATTCTACACTGGAAGAGAAATTACTGCTATTATTGGTGGCAGTCAGGATCAATTTTAAATGAAAGAAGGGGACTGTGTGGCTCTATGAAATGATTTCAGCAGCATCTATTATTTTCTCCAAATTACCAGTACTGGAAATTCATCAAAGAGTAGATTCAAAAATGAAAGTGTGAAAAAGCAAACATATCAAAGATTATATAAATTTATACTAAGTATAAATAACTAACCAGTCCATTTATTAAAAGGAATTTTGGTTAATATATGAATTTTACCCATAATTTAATGACCTGTATTTTAGTCACTTCAACAAAACAATCTATGAAATAATTTAACAAAACAAGCAAAATAACGAGGTAGAACTGCAAATGATTATTTTTATCAGGAACTATCTCCAAGAAAAGTAATATAGTGATCTTCTAAATAAGTTTTCCACTTTGTGATGTACTTTTTATGTTTAGGATATATACATATCACTGCTAATTTAATTAACAATGAAATTAATAAATTATTTTTATCTCTAATTAGGAATAAAACAGAAATTTAACTCCAAATAAATAGTGAATATAACTTACTAATTTATTATTAACTATCAGAAAGCTAAGAAATTGAATACATAACTTATTTATAGAGAAAAAACTTACTTCTCATTTTCAAGCTCAGTTTTCAGCTCTTTAACCTGTTTGGAATAATGCTGTTCACTTGTCACAATGGCAGTTAACCGTATTTCCAAATCATGTACTTTTTCCTGGAAAATGTGTATAATCACAGCAAACAGGTTTTTTCTTTTTTACAATTTTCTTGTTTAAAATGTGGCCACTTGTATAATCAAGTCAAATATTTGACAATATTTTGGTTTAAAATGTCAACTTTTAAAATATAATAGATTTAATGCCAAAACCATTCTGATTATAGGAAAAAAAGCAATGACAAATGTAATTTAAGTGAATTCCATTTTGATATTCTAATGTTCAACCATTAAGATTATATTTATATATTATAAAATACTTTCATCAGTTTTACTCTAGCAGGTAATTAATCTCAAGTAAGATGTTCTATTAAGTAAAAGTATATTAGTTAATGAAATCAGGTAAAATCTTAAAAACTAATCTGTTCTGGGGGCACCTGGCTGACTCAGTCAGCTAAGTGACTTCACCTCAGGTCATGATCTCAGGGTCATGATCGAGCCCCACATGCAGCTCCATGCTCAGCAGGGAGTCTGCTTGTCCCTCTCCCTGCTTATGCTCCCTGCTTATTTCTCTCTCAAATAAATAAAATCTTAAAAAAAAACCCTATATTGTTGTTATTATTATAAAAATATAATTACAATGTAATGCTATTACATACTGAAAAAATACTTTTTTAAAATAAAAATATATTCTAAAATTATAGTATGAGAACTGTAAAAATTATAAACAAAGAACTTAATAAAAGTAAAATATTCAATCTATAAATACTAAAGACATCAAAAATGTGATTGTTATAAACTACGGCATTATGTATACTACTGATATCATAATGTCAATCTTTATCTCCATTATAATATGAAGATTCTCTAGATTTGTTTCAAACCAATCACTAGTATATTAAATGTAGCAGGAACGCTTCCTTCGAAGGAATTGTGAGAAGAAATCCTACACAAAGCAAATCCTTCACAATACCACAATCTATTCTGTAAATCTGTATTCTCTAACAAAATGTTGGAAAGAAAATATCTTTTTTAAACAAACCTCTCTGGTTTGGAGAAGACCAGTTAGTTCTTGTTCTGCTCCTTTTAATTCTTCAGCTATCTTCTCAAGTTGTTTCTTTTCATCTAAAAGCTTTTGGTTTTCTGCCTATTTAAGAACATTAACGAATCATGACAGCCAAAGCACATATATATGTAAAATAATAAAAATGCCTAACTAGAGCAAAGACAATTATAGCTAAATAAAAAATTAAAAAGAGAGAGAGAGAAAACAAGTCATAATTAAGTAAATTCCAAAACTATATATGATGACAGAAGATTCAATGGACAAAGTCCTGAAGTTTTCATTGAAAAAAAAATCATGCTGGTCACTGAATTCAAAATTCATCTAATACATAAATCACTCCAGTTTATTAGCATTTATTAGTCACTCACTAGTCCATCAATCCTGTTTCCTTACATTGTACTAAAATGTGTTTCCCTGTAACTTTCATGCAATGGTCATTGTTCTGCTTTCCTTAGTCATATAGAAGTCTAGTTCCTTTTTCACACGATAGCAAAAACAAATATTTGAAGAAAGTTATCAACATTCCCTAACTTTTCTCTTAACCATTCTAAAATCTCTAATTCTTATTATCATTCTTCTGATGAAATGGTTTTGCTTTATTCTCTCAGGAATTCAATGTTCTAGACAAACAAGGTGAACAACTTACAGTCCACAGGCAAAATCCAGCCACTGCTTGTTTTTAATAAGGGTTTACTATAACACAGCTAATATGTTTTTGTATTATATATTCTCATTTTGCCTTATAACAAAGTTGAATAGTCACAACAGGGATTAATATGGCCCACAAAGCCTAAAACTTTGCTACTGGATGTATAGATAAAAATTTTGTCAACCTCCACTTTAGATGAGTCTTATAAAATTAGACTTTCTGACAAAATAGGAACATGTGGTAGTAACTAAGCACTTCATATGTGGCTATTGGAGCTGAGGTACTGACTTTTAAATCTGGTCTACTTTAATTTAAATTTGCAAGACAGGAAATAATGTGTGTTGGAGAGGATGTGGAGAAAGGGGAACCCTCTCACACTGCTGGTGGGAATGCAAGTTGGTGCAGCCACTTTGGAGAACAGAGTGGAGATTCCTTAAGAAATTAAAAATAGAGCTTCCCAATGACCCTAAAATTGCACTACTGGGTATTTACCCCAAAGATACAGATGTAGTGAAAAGAAGGGCCATCTGTACCCCAATGTTTATAGCAGCAATGGCCACGGTCACCAAACTGTGGAAAGAACCAAGATGCCCTTCAACGGATGAATGGATAAGGAAGATGTGGTCCATATACACTATGGAGTATCATGCCTCCATCAGAAAGGATGAATACCCAACTTCTGTAGCAACATGGACGGGACTGGAAGAGATTATGCTGAGTGAAATAAGTCAAGCAGAGAGAGTCAATTATCATATGGTTTCACTTATTTGTGGAGCATAACAAATAACATGGAGGACATAGGGAGATGGAGAGAAGGGAGTTGAGGGAAATTGTAAGGGGAGATGAACCATGAGACACTATGGACTCTGAAAAACAATCTGAGGGTTTTGAAGGGGCGGGGGGGTGGGAGGTTGGGTGAGCCTGGTGGTAGGTATTATGGAGGGCAAGTATGGCATGGAGCACTGGGTGTGGTGCATAAACAATGAATTCTGTTACGCTGAAAAGAAATTAATAAATAAAAAAAAGACAAGACCCATTCATACGCTGTCTACAAGAGATTCATTTTGAACCTAAAGATACGTCCAGCCTGGGAGGAAGGGATGGAGGATATTTCATGCCAAGAGTCTTTAAAAGAAAGCTGGGGTAACGATTCTCATAACGGACAAATTAGATTTTAAGTGAGAAACAGAGATACAGAAGGACACTACATCATTCTGAAAGGGTCTATCCAACAAGAAAACCTACCAATTGTAAATATCGATTCCCCCAACATGAGAGCAGCCAACTACATAAGCCAACTGTTAAGCAAAATAAAGAGACATATTGATAAGAACGGTTAATTGTAGGGGATCCTACATGCCACTCTCAGCAACAGATAGATCATCTAAGCAGAAAGTCAACAAAGAAACAATAGCTTTCAAGGACACATTGGACCAGATAGACCTCATCGTGATATACAGAACATTCCACTCTAAAACACCAGAATACTCATTCTCTTTGACTGCACATGGAATTTTCTCTAGAATAGACCACATACTGAGTCACAAATCAAGTCTCAACCAATATCAAAAGACTGAGATTATTTCTTGCACGTTCTTGGACCACAATGCTTTGAAACTGGAACTCAATCACAAGAAAGAGTTTAAAAGAAATTCAAACACTTGGAAGCTAAAGACCATCCTGCTCAGACATGTTTGGGTCAACCAATAAATCAAAGTAGAACTTAATCAATTCATGGAAAGCAATGAGAACAAAGACTTATTGGTTCAATACCTATGGGATATGGCAAAGGTGATCCTAAAGGGGAAAAAAATGTAAATTTAAATGTCACATTTGTTTAATAGTTATCATACTGGATATCATAGCTCTAGAAACAAAGCAAGACCAAGTATAAAACTACCATTATTTCTTTAGTTATGGGTACTTAATTACTATCAATTCCTCCTATCATTGAACAGCATATGTATGTGTGTGTGTGTGAACTCAGTTTTTATGTTTTTTATTCAAGCATAAGATCACAACAATTTCATTAAAGGTATGACAATAAATGTCCTACATTAATAATAAAAACTAATAACTGACACCAAACCCTGCCTCCCTATGCACTGGAGGTGCACTTCCACTAGGGCAAGTCTACCAGAGAATCAGCACAACAGGCCCCTCTCCTGGAAGACCAGCACCAACAACTCACACCAAGTTTACAGATCATAGAGGGCTGCAAAGCTTCAGCTCTTAGAGAAAACAGTATATAGCACTCTTTGTACTATCCTTCAACCCAGCAATTACACTACTAGGTATTTATCCAAAAGACATAAATATAGTGATTCAAAGAGGTACATGCACACCAATGTTTAGAGCAGCAATGTCCACAATAGCCCACATGTACATCTACAGATGAGTGGATAAAGAAGATGGGGTGCATATGCAATGGAATATTACTCAGCCATCAAGAAGAATGAAATCTTGCCATTTGCAATGTGAATGGAACTAGAGGTTATTATGCTAAGCAAAATAAGTCAGTCAGAGAAAGACAAATACTGTATGCTTTCACTCATATGTGGAATTTAAGAAACAAAACTGATAAACATGGGGAAGAGAAGGAAAAATACAAGAGGATAAAAACAGAGAGAGATGGGGCGCCTGGGTGGTTCAGTGGGTTAAAGCCTCTGCCTTCGGCTCAGGTCATGATCCCAGGGTCCTGGGATCGAGTCCCACATCAGGCTCTCTGCTCAGCAGGGAGCCTGCTTCCCCCTCTCTCTCTGCCTGCCTCTCTGCCTACTTGTGATCTCTGTCAAATAAATAATAAATAAAATCTTAAAAAAAAAAAAAACAGAGAGAGAGGCAAACCATAAAAGACTCTTAAGTCTAGGAAAGAAACTGAGGGTTGCTGGAGAGGAAGTGGGTAAGGGGAATAGGGTAATTGGGTGACAGGCATCAAGGAGGGCACTGGGTATTATATGCAACTAACGAATCACTAAACTCTACCCTTGAAACTATTAATAATATACTATATGTTAACTAAACTGAACATAAAACTTTCTTTAAAGAACTACTTATTGTACTTAAAGAGTCTGAATTTTATCAATAGGAAATGTGGAGATATTTAAAATTTTGATACAGCATACAACATGATCATATTTGTGATCTAAAAGACCAACTCTAGCAATAGTGCATAGGAAGACTCATTTATATATAGGCTAAATATATCCATATATATAAGTATTTACAAATATAATGACTAATACAGGTTGAAAGATACACCATGAAAATCAAACATTCATCAAGAAAAAAGGATACTACCAGAGACAAACAAAGATATTTAATATTGACCAAAGATCAATATGCCAAGAAGATCTAATAGTTATGTATGAATGTGAGGTTTATAACAAATTCAAAATATGTGAAGCAAGCACTGACATAATTAGAAAGAAACAATTACTAAATCAAAATAGGAGCTCTTAATACCTCTCAGTAAATAATAGAACAGGATAAAAAAAAAATCAACAACACAGAAGATTTTCAAACACCATCAATCAACTGAATCTGTTATTTACAGGACAATATACCTAACAACAGCAGTGTACGTATTCTTTACAAGTACAGATGGAACATTTACTAAGATATTAAATTCTTAATAAATTTAAAGAAGAAAGTATATTCGCTGACCATATGAAATTAAACTAGAAATGAATAACAGAAATAAAACAGGAAAATCTCCAAACACAGGAAAATTAAATAACAGACTTCTAAATAACCCCAGGGTCAAAGAGGGAATCAAGAGAAATTAGAAAATATTTTAACCTAAATGAAAATGAATATACAATGTAACAAAATTTGTAGAATGCAGCTAAGAAGATGATTAAAGGAAATTTATAGCAATAAATGCTCATATTGGAAAAGCAAGTTCTCAAAACAGCAATCTGTTTCCATCTAAAGAATCTAGAAAAAGATCAAAATAAGCCCAAAGCAAGAAGAAGGAAAGAAATAATAAAGAGAAGAAATCAATGAAACTGGAAATAGAAAAACAGGAAAAATCAATAAAACAGAAATCCAGTTATTTGAAAAAAAAATCAGTAAAATTAATAAACTTTGTATTGGAGCACTGGGTGTGGTGCATAAACAATGAATTCTGGAACACTGAAAAGAAATTTAAAAACTAAATAAAAATTAAAAAATAAAATTTAAAAATTTTTAAAAATTAATAAACCTCTATCAAGACAGTAAAGAAGAAAGAAGACACAAATCGCCAATATTAGTAATGGAAGTAAAGGCAAACACTGTAAACTCCATAGACATAAAAAAAAAAAATCCAAGTAATACTACATATAACTCCATGCACAGAAAGTTGACAACTTTAATGAAATGGACTGATTGCTTAAAAATCACAAACTACCAAAATTATCTAAGATAAAATAGATAAACTGAATAGTTCCACAATAATGAAAGACATTAGAGTCATCATTTAAAATCTTGACAAGGGGCACATGGGTGGCTCAGTCAGTTAAGTGTCCGCCTTCAGCTCAAGTCGTGATGCTGAAGTCCCGGGTCCAGCCCTGCATTGGGCTCCCTGCTCAGCACGGAGTCTGCTTCTCCCTCTCCCCCTGCTGGTGTTCTCTCTCTCTCACTTTCTCTCTCTCAAATAAATAAATAAAATCTTTAATAAATAAACAAACAAACAAATAAATAAATACAATCTGGCCAAAAAAGTGTCTCTAAGTTCAGATGATTTCACCCAGAAAATTCTACTAAATGTTTAAGGAAGAAATAATACTAATTCTACACCATCTCTTCCAGAACACAGGAATGAAAGAAATGTTTCCCAACTCATTTTCTGAGGTCAAGATTAGTCTAATTCTAAAACCAGACAAAGATAACTGAAGAAAACTATAGACTTCCCATGAACCTGAAATTAAAAATCAACAAAATATTAACAAAACAAATTCAACAATAAAAAAAAGAAAAATATACCACACAACTGGGATTTATCCCAAGAACGCAAGGCTAGTTCAATATTCGAAAATCAATGTACTACACCATATTAATATTCTAAAAAAGAAAACTACATGATCATATCAGTAGACATAGAAAAAGCATTTGACAAAATTCAACAGATTCATAATCAAAAAAACGGTCAAACTAGGAATGCAAGGGCACTTCTACAAAAGAAACCCCTATAATTAACATACTTAATGGTGAAACACTGAATGTTTTTTCCTTAAGATCAAAACAAAGATGTACATGTTTACTACTTCTATTCAAGAACATCATATTAGAAGTCTGATCCAGTTCAGTTGGTCAAAAATAAAAGAACTACAATTGTCCTTATTCACAGACAAAATGACTCTCTACATAGAAAATGATAAGAAATGTGCAAAAAAACTCCTAGAACTAATAAATGATTTTCGTGAGACTGCAGGATACAAGATCAGTGCATAAAGCAATCATATTCCTATCTACAGCAATAAACAACTGGAAAAAATACTTTTAAGTACATTTAAAACACCTTCAAGAAAGGAAATATTTAGGTACAAATATAACATGTACAGATCTATACACTGAAAACTACAAAATGCTAATTAAAGATTCAAGGAAGATCTATACAAATGGACAAATTGATACCATGTTCATGTGTTAGAAGACTCAACATAATTACAGCAATTCAACTTAACTTGATCTATAGATTTCTCACAATTATATCTTAATTCTGGCAGGATTTTCTCAGATACAGACAAGCTGAAATTCTATATGATAAAGGAACTAGAATAGCTAAAAACTTTTTAATAATAAAGCTGGAGGAATCAAACTACCCAAATCTAAGATCAATCATAAAGCTATAGTAATTAAGATGCTGATACATTGGTGAATTGATAATAGATCAAGAAAACAAAAATAGTCCAGAAACAGATCCACACAAATATGACCAATTGATTTTTATAAATGTGCAAAAGCAACTCAATGGAAAAAGGAATCTTTTCAACAAATGGTAATATCCCCCTAGATCAATCCAAAGAATTTAAATCTTTAAATCTTAAGTATTTCTCAAAACCATCCATTTTTTTCTCACCACCACCTCCCAGCCTAAGCTATAATCATCTCTCCTTTGTCTGTATACTTAACTGTTCTACCTTAATATACTGTTCTCAATATTCCAAGCCAAATGAGCTTTTCAAAATGCAAACCAAGTCACTCCCTACTGAAATTCTTTAGAACTTCCCATTCCTCTTAAAATAAATATAAAATTATCTCTTTTTTTTAAAGATTTTATTTATCTGACAGAGAGAGCACAAGCAGAGGTAACAGCAGGCAGAGGGTGAGGGAGAAGCAGGCTCTGCCCTCACCAGGAAGTCCGATGTGGGACTCAATTCCAGGACTCTGGGATCATGACCTGAGCCAAAGGTAGCTGCTTAATCAACTGAGCCATTCAGGGATCCCGAAAATCATCTTGATAGGATTCAAAAGGCCATGAATTACCATGTTCCTACTACCTTAACTCTCTAGCCTTATTTTGTACCACTCTCCTTTCACTCCACATTACACACACCATATGCCTTCCTATCAAAGGAACTTTTCACTGATAAACTCTTCCCCCTTCCTAATCTGGATTTCAGTTCAAGCTTTACTTTACTTTAAAAAAAAAAAAAAAAAGGCTCTTCTGACCTAACCAACTAGTTCAAGTCCCTTTAAGGCCTCATACCTCATACCACTGCCTTTATTAGCACTTTCCTTTATTGCCTTTGTCACCATTCAATATTACCTTTGAATGACTGCTTATATTTAAGTGTGATATTTCATGACATAGATACATGAAAGCAGCATATGCAACCATCTGCTCCCAACTGTACCCTCAGGGTACAGAACAGAAACTCAAAATATGTTTGTTAAATGGGCAAATATATTGTTTTATTTATTTCTTACAACTACCCCATTACATATATATAATTATTTTCCCTATTTCATAGATGGAAAACTAAGGCATCGAGAGTTTAGTTAATTTGCTCTCAGTCATATAGCTAAGAAGTAAAGAGTTGGATAGCAATTGAAACATGACAATTTTAAAGACCAAGATAATTGTGGGGTTTTTTTAAAATTTTTTTAAACTTTATTTATTTGACAGAGATCACAAGTAGGCAGAGAGGTGAGCAGAGAGAGGGAGGGGGAAGCAGGCTCCCTGCTGAGCAGAGCGCCTGACACGGGGCTCAATCCCAGGACCCTGAGATCACAACCCGAGCAGAAGACAGGGGCTTAACTCACTGAGCCACCCAGGTACCCCAATAATTGTGTTCTATTGCTATCCAAATATAACAAAACCCTAAACCAATCCTTATCTGCATAGGAGTGAATCTTTATAGTAAAAATAATGCTTAGTATTCATTCATTCAACAAATTAAAGTGTCAGTCACTATGCTAAGCAGGTACTAAAGTTACAAGGAAAACAGGACATGGGTTCTTAGCCCTTATGGGAGCATACCTTCATTCCACTATTTACTGAGGACCTACTATATACCACCTACTGTACTAAGTAAGGGGAATACAGAAAGGTGAATAAAGTTTTAAACAATTATACAAAAAAAAATTAATTCCACTTGTGTTAAGTGCTATAAAGGAAAAGTTCAGGTGGCTATAGGAACAAGCCATACAGAGACCTAAACTAGATAAGAGAGGTTTATAGATAATATCAAAAGAGGTAACCTAAATTGATATTCAAGTTGAGACTTAAACTATAACAACAACAATGACAACAGATAAGTATGCATTATCAAATCTGAAAGCAATGTAAACATTATTATTCACAAGAGTTGAAGCAAAGCAATTCAATGGAGAAAGAATTTGGAAATAATGATTCCCAAGAGATGGAAGAATTAGGAGTTGCAAAACCAGGCAGAGATATAATAGGTTAAACCCCAAATCAAATATCTGTAATTATAAACAAACTACAGCCTGCTAGGTAAAATCAACCTACAGTCTCTTTTTGTAGGCCCTTGATCTAAGAATAATTTTTACATTTTTGACATTTTTACAAGGTTGCTAAAAATAAATATAAGCAGAGGACAAGAAGGGGGAGGGAAGGTGTGGAAATAGGAGGAGGAGAAGAGAATTAACATTCTGTATATAGGCTACAAAGACTAAAATATTTACTCTCCAGTCCTTTAAAAAAAGTTTGTTGTCCATGCTCCACATGTTGTAAACAATTAAAACATAATTAAGCCTATCCTAGGGACGCCTGGGTAGCTCAGTCGGTTAAGCGTTTGCCTTCTGCTCAGATCATTATCCCAGGGTCCTGGGATCAAGTCCTGCATCAGGCTGCTTGCTCAGCAGGGAGCCTGCTTCCCTCTTTGTTTGCCTTTCCCTGTGCTTGTATTCTCTGTCTCTCTCTGACAAATATATAAATAAAATCTTAAAAAAATTAAAAAACCTATCCTAACAAATTCATTAAACATGATTCTATTTGAACACTAAACATATTTACTGAATATATAACATATAAATCTTCCCCCAAACTGTAGCTTTTTGGCTCAAAGTTTTCACAAGCATACCAAATTTACTATCAATAAATCAATAACATCACACACATACTTGATCTTACTTAAATGTACTGCCAACACACAAATAAGAAACACTTTCATCAAGAAAATTTTCAAAATATATTAAATTTGGTATGATAAGAATGTGGTTTACTAAAACACAAATGTATTTTTTTAATATTTTAGCTTAAAACACTAATATAAAACATTTATAGTGTGAGAGTCTAAGTCTGTGGATTCAATATTATTTTGAAAAGTGCTCTATACTAACAAGAGAAATTATGTACTTACCAAGATTTTTTTCAATTCTTCAAGTTCTAGTTCTTGGTTATTTTTAAGCTTAGTCATCTCTTCTAAAATAAACAAAAGAATAAAAAGGTATTAAAAATCAGATTAAAAGAATAGGAAAGAAGAGACAAGAAATAAGAATACCATCATTTTAAAGGGAAAAAACCAGAGATGGTTTAATGAAACTAAACCACCATAAAGCATAGAGGACGTCTAATGGGACTATGCAAAAATGATAAATATTAATAGTAATGTTTCTAGAAAGTGGAATTCACAACCAAAAGAACTCAAGTTCATTAACCAAAATAAGCAATGGAGCTATATAAAATATATTCGGAATGAGGTTACATAGCACGTGGCTTCACCTTTACTGCATCATTGTCTAAGTATCTCACTTTTTCATCTTTGCTCCAAACTAAAAAGGAGAAGTGATCCACATTTCTCAAGCTAATTCTGACCATTGTACTCTGGACCTCAATATTACTACCTCCTCTGAGATTTTAGTTGCTATGTTACCGATATATATGGACTCTCTTACAGGAAACTTTAAATTCCCTTATAAACATCTATTTGAATACAAAACAATATCTGATTGACCTGTCTGTCCTTTCATACTACTGTCAAATTTCTTACTTTGCTTTGCAGACAAACTTGTTTGTTATGTGTACATTTCTTTTTTAGCTCCACGCAGAACTAATGCCTATCTCATTACATTAATTACACCTCTTGTTACATCAACCAAACTATGATCTCAAAGATCACCAATAACCATTTTGTGGTAAAATTCTCAGTCTTCTTTATTCTGGAGCTTTCTGGCATTTGATGCTATTCAACTACTCTACTTTTCTCCCTTTGATTTTCAAGACTTTGCATTATTTGCATTTCCTGTCCTAACTCTTGTTCCTATTTTCATTGCTGACACCCTTTTTTTCTATCCTAAATAACACTCTACAATGCTTTTCTTTCTATCTTCTATTAATTCAGTATTAGGCTAATTAATTTTAGAACATTTCCAATTCAAACCTCCTGTTTTTTTCTCCTTTCTTAGATTTTTTTTTTAACTGCCTACAAAATTCCCAAATGATGTCTAGCTGTCACCTAAAATTTTATTCTATCTGAAACATTGTCCTTCCTTACTGTTAAGGGTTTTTAATAACTGGAGATATAAGAGATTTGCTGAAAGTTTCCCAGACTCTGCACACTAAAAATAAACACAAAATTTATAATAATTGCCTATAGTTTTTAAGAAAAAAATCAACAAGATACAAAATCCCACCACATACTCTCAAAGAAAAACCTGTCACAAGCAAAGCTTTAACCACATTTCATTTTAGGTAAAAAGATTTTATTTTTTCAATCTCAAGGACTGATTAAAGACAGTAGACTGAGGGTGTCTCCACATTCTTTTACCCCCAATCCCTTTATAAAAGACAAAAAATATATATATTTACAACATTAATAAAACCAGGCTACCATGAACAAACCAAAAAGTCAAAGAATTTTGGCAGGGAGAGGGGAGACCAACATTAATTCAAAGAAAGCTATGTGAAACACCTAGACCATACCTCCCACCACATAGTGCACCTCAATTTTAATCAAAGATTTAGGAATTGGAGGCAAAGTGATGCAGCAATGCCCCCAAATAGCTCATGATCTCTAAGCAAGATAGACATTTCCTAAACCCAAAAGATTAGCTACCAAGCCCACCTTTCTTTATAATACATTTTATCGCCCCCCACCCCACCCCATATAATCAGAAAAATCAGATTATAACATATGTGGGTGAAAAAATATTTTCAAATACTTTGATAAGTAAATAATCAAGAATCAACCAAAGTCGACTAAGAGAACTATAATAAATCCAAGAAGGAATTAATAAAGCAAACAGAAGTAGGTATTTTGCTAAGTATAGTATCCAACAGAGTAAATATCCATGAAATAAGTCACCTAGAGCGCTTAGAAATTCAAAATTTGACAACTAAAACCTTAAAAATAACAAAATAAAGCTGAATTAGCAGGGGGAAGTAAAAAAAAAAATTGTTCCCCAAAACCCCCCAGAAGAACTAAAAGAGAAAAAAAATTTTGAGAAATTTTAAAATACAAAAGATAGAGCCAAAATTTCTAAAATCCACCTATCAGCACTAACAGAGAGAATAATGACACTAGAAAAGAAAAAATAAGAGAAAAATTTTCAGAACTGAAGACAGACAAAATGTCCTTAGATTCATGAGCTCACCAAATGTACTAGCATAAGTGTGATATGATTCCACTTTTAAAAGATATTCTCTCAAGCCTGTACCACTCAATAGCTTCCAATCTAATTTCTCCAATTCTACCTTTTCCTCACTATAAGCAATCCTCACCCACCAAATTTATCTGCCATACAGAAGTTGCAGTGATCCTTTAAAAACATAAACCAGAACATGTCATCTCAATAGTTTAAATTTTTTAATGGTTTTCCTTCAAAGTTAGCATAAAATCAAAATTCCTTTCCTTACTCCTACCTGATTTTGTCCTTATCAGCTCATACTTATTACCCTTTTCATATCACTTCTTACATTCAGTCACATAGACTTTCATTCAGTCAGTTGAATTAACCAAGCTCCTTCACAACTCAGAGCATTTCTACATGTGTTTCCTTCTGACTGAAAAGCTCTCTCCAACTCATATCCTTTACCTCACCAAATCTCACTTATTTATGAGGTCAGTTCAAAGTTATGCCTTATCACCAAATCTACATTAGGCCCTATTATTTTCTTACATGGTTTTATTTTCATTGTCTTCATAACACTTATCCTCATTTTTAATTAAATATTTGTTATTTTATATGTCTTCCTAAATAAAGCACAGATCTCATCATCAGCACAAAGACCATGTCATTAATGTTCCTACTTAAATATCCAAAGCTAAACAAGGAATAAACATCTAAGTCTAAATCTAATAATCAAATAAGAAGCAATACAAAACACTAGAGAGAGAATCTGTTATATGACAAAGCAAAAGCAAACATGGGTACAGATACAGAAAAATGACCACAGGAGTAAAACCTGTTTAGAGCAACATTAGATTAAACTGAAGAGAGGAGACATATGAAAAAGCAAAGCAAACTATACCAAGTCAAAAACTGAGAATAAATTGACAAAGACTTTGTGTTTACAGTTGGTTTTAATTTGCTTTGCATGCACTACTTCACTCTTTAAATGAGCAATAAAACAACAGGTGATATTTAAAGAGTTCTAACTCAAGTGATAAGATGACTCTTAAATTTAGAACACAGAATAATCAGATTTGTATTTTTAAAGGAACACACTAGCATCAGTGCAGAGAATCAAAAAGAGACAAAACTAGAAACAAAAATACTGATTGTCAAACTAATACAATTAGTATTGGTCAGAGGTGTGTGGTTCAGACCTAATACCAAGATATAAGAGGTAGAACAGGCTTTATCTGTGGAGGGAAAAAAGTGGTCTTAGTATGAGTCAATGACTGAGACTGCTGAGGGAATGATGGAGGCTGATGGAGGGCTATTCTAACCAAGATGTAAGCCTAAGAATGTGCCATTGAGGAAGAATGCAAAGCGTAGTAGGGAAATAAAGCAATAAGTATAAGAACTATTGCAGTAAGAAAAAAGTTTATGAAAATAAGGCAAAGCTTCTGTTTGGATCCTACTAAATACAACAAGGGATGAACAAAGATGAAGACAAATGAGGGTGATCTGAAGCATGGTTTGATGATTAATCTGCCAAATACAATTTGCGTTCCATTACATTACTCACGTGCATCCCTCTGGTAGACTAAGAGAATGTGCTGGAATCTTAAAACCAGAAAGGAGAAATAAGGGCTAAAACTGTTCTAGGTCTGTGGAGATGAAGAAAAAGGGAATGATTCAAAAGATAAAGTTACATTAGTTAGATTTTATGAGCTAGATATTAAAAGTTAGAAACAGCAGCACTGGATAACCAATTAGAAATGAAAGATAAGGAAGGAAAAAAGAGAAAAGAATATCATCCAAGATTCTAATTTTGAGAACTATACTTTCAACCAAGCTAATGCTGAGCACTTATGTCACTGTTACGCTGCTCTCCTACACATAATGCTTTCCATGTTCCACCACCATTCTCTACAACTACCCAAAGCCTCTTTATACCTTAAAGACTACTTTTAAAATCTACCTCTTCTATAGTCTTTTCCAGTTTTGCAGACCACACTATACCTTTGGCTTCCTCTTGTCATCAGCATTAACACATCTCCAGCAGTAACAAATCTGTGAGCATTCACTCCAAATACACAAATATGTATGAAACACAAATATATTATTCATAAATCATATAAATTTTAAAATATAAATATGTCTTATGATATTCATTATAAAACATATGAAAAGCATAAAATTTTAAAAGTTACAATATTTCCTTCCCTTATCCTAATACAAGTCTTGCTCATCTCCACATTTTGGAAACACTGTTCTGATGATTTTATGTGTTCAACATTTCTCCCACAATAACAAGAGATTTCTCAAGAGCATGATATTTTATATCTTGTATATGTTCCCACAACACCTAAGATAATGCTAAGAAACACACACAGAACTTCTTCACAGTTCTAGAAGAATTCCTTATCCAAACATCTCAATATATATTGCTCTGTTTTGAGAAAAATCATCTTATGCATCTGTTTATCTGATAATAAGAGCCATTTAATTTCAATATCAGGATGAATTATTATAAATAAATAATCCATTAAAGATATTTTAAGTTATTCCTTAATATACAACATTCAATTGAAGGAAGATTTAAAAGTTAGATGAAAAATACATTTAAAATCTAATATAAAATAATATCAAAGAAATTATTTATCATTGAATAGTACAATTGTGGATGCTCAAAGATTGGCCTCATCTATAGTAGGAAACTAGGCATTGCCGAAGGAAAAGCATAAATAAGTTTCAAAATTTCATCCAAACATCCTACCAATACAAAATTTCTTGCAATTATTTTAATTACACAAGTATCCAAAGCTAATAATAAAGCTGACAGAAAGTTGTGTAGATAATTTAGAAAAACACCTGCTAATTCATGAGTTATTTTAATTTATAAAGGTAATTCTCTTTGGGGTACCTGGCTCAGCCAGTTAAGCATCTAACTCTTGAGCTCGCTCAGGTTATGATCTCAAGGTCATGGGATTAAGGCCCATGTCAGGCTCCATGTTCAGGGGCAGTCTGCTGAAGATTACCTACCTCTCCCTTTGCCTCCCACCCCCTCTTTTGCACATGCTTACTCACTCCCTCTCTCTAAAAATAAAATATAATAAATCTTCTAAAAATGATTTTCACCAAAATTAGAAAATAAAAAAAGAAAAATGTTTTTCTATCTTTGTAATTCTCCACATCCGTACATATCTATAAATATAAAACATAGGAGTTATTAGGATTAGCTAATTAAAGTGTCATAAATTCACAAAATAACTACAGAGCTTCTCTTTTGGCCATGAAATCTGTTAAATATTAACAATACCGTATGACAAAACGGGATAGCATTTTCCTATAAATAGTTCATAATCCAACATGACAAATTAATAAAATTTCAAAATTCAATTAAAATAGAAGACATTTTCCACTAAGAATTATTAAGGCCTCTAAATCCTAAAATAAGAAATACAGACTACAAATATCTTTTAGCCTCCTTACACTAATAGGTATCTATGAACTGCATAATGGAACTTAAGTCTTTCTTAAGGTTTAAATTCTCTGTCTTTGAAAACTCAAATTAAAAATTACAAAGTAATCATTACTGATAGATGACAGAGGAGAAACTATATTTTATTCTGAAATAGTTAATGTTTTTATAATTGGCTAATATTATCATGTACACATGTTATTCTCTAAATCTTACCCAGTTCACTTGATTTCTTCTGAAGCTCCACAGTAAGTATTCTCAATTGATCATCACGTTTTTCCAATCTTGTAAAATATATTAGTTTAAAATGTAAAACATTCTTTTAATCAGAATTCATCTAGTAACTAAAATTGGTGCAGGTTAAAAATATATCTTGCATATTCACTCATTCAATTATGAAACTTTTTTTTGAGTACCTACCATGCCATATAGCATAACACTTCAAAATTAGGTATTATTAATACACAGCTGTATATTAATTACATCTGCACAAAAGTCTTAAAGCTTTTGGTGACAATTTATCACTTAGCTATTGATGATAATCAAATGAATGTGTCTTAGAACTTTGAAAGAGATTGAATATGTAACTACTATTACATCAAATTCTGCCTTAGGAACAATATAAATGTGAGAATTGTGCAATTCACTTAATTCCTCTGGCTTTCTGCTTCCTTATCTATAAAACTAAGGTAATTGGAACAGATGATATTTAAGATCACTTACAGTTTCAAAATTTTAAAGTTGTTTGGATAGAGCAACCAAGAATATATAAGATGAGCTGAGCTTTTTAGAAGATCTAGCTTTTCTTCCTCCACCATACATAAGCAGTAAAGAAAAAATACTGGTCATGACTTCACAGAAAAGCTTGTTCCTCTCTTTCATCCTACCAGACTTAAATAACCCTAGTGCTAATGGGACTTAGGCCTCACTTAGGCCTCTTAACACAGCTTTATAAATACAAATATAAAAAAGTGATTACAGAAAACAAACTCAGTAAAACAAACTCACACCCTATGAAGTTATTTCTACGAAGCTAATAATAATCCACAGTTTAATTAAATATGTCCTATCACTGCATCAGCACTTAATGAGCTTGCCTATTTGAGTCTGTGACAAAGTATGCATGGAAACTATCCTAGAGAATACATGCTGTCTCTTCCCAGAATACCTGTTTACCTAATACAAACTTTTAAAATGTACTCCCACTTTTTACATTAAAAAAAAAAAAAAAGACATGGGGGTTGCCTGGAGGCTCAATGGGTTAGCATTTGCCTTTAGCTCAGGTCATGGGATGGAGCCCCACTTCAGGCACTCTGCTCTGCAGGGAGTCTGCTTCTCCTTCTCCCTCTCCCTCTGCCCCTTTCCCAACTCATGCTCTATCTCAAATAAATATATAAAATCTTTTTTAAAAGAGAGAGACTTGGTTACAGATGCTATAGGAAGTCAGTTGACAATGAAAATAAATGAATATTACAAATAAGTTGTTTTTATTCAACTAAATAAAAAAATTTTTACCTTTGTTGTTCTGTTGTCAATAATTCTTTCAAGTTGCAGATAGAAGTTTTAAGTTCAGTAACCACAAATGAATGACCAGCTTTAGCTTTATTAAATTCTTCCATTTGAGCTTCTTTTTCAGCAGTGAGCTGATATATTTTTTTTGTTGCTACCTGTAAATCTTCCTCTAAAGCCTTTTGAGTACTCTAAAACAAAAGTACAAAATAGATGTTATAATCCAAGGGCCTTCAGGAAAAAAAAAAAAAAAACTGAAGTCATCTGTTTCTATGATTTTCTGCCTCTCCCTCCCTCCTTATTCAATTAACTCCCTCCACTACCCCACACTCGCCAATCTGAAATGCCCATTCAATACTCCTATTTCAATACACCATTCTTCCAAAGCCAATCTATAGTCCCAACCTCCCAATGGAGTCTTCCTTGCCTGCAGTGTTCTTTTAATTTTTAGAACTACTATAGCAATTTTTGCCTGAATCACCATTGACATCTAGCATGATCTTGTATTTTAATTATACTTTTGATGTGTTTTTATTCAATGTTTTCAATTAAACTATAAGCAGATTGTAAGCTGGGATTTTATCTTCTCTATTTGAAGTTCTGGGTCCTTGTCCATAGCGTTAGCATTCAATAAATATCTGTTGATTCATACTGTGAGGCTTGTCACACACTAATCGGTTTTTATATCATACCACACTTCTTTGCAAAGACATTTTAATATCTTCTAGTTCTGATGTCAAATGATCCTGCTTCTCATTTGATTCTTTTAAGTTTTCATTCTGTAATTCTAAAAAAGAGAGTTGTGGATTGGTAGTACGTAGTAAAAAATATACAACAAGAAAGAAAATTATTTGTTATAATTTTTTTCCTCCATGAGATACTCTAAAATGAAGTATAATTATGCAAATATAAGTGCACTGATATTGGTCATCATCTACTTTTATGATTTTTCAAGATTATTATATCCCAAGCACTCAATGGTGAATATATGAGGATTTTTGGTCCTACATTTTTTAATAACATTGGAAATAACCTAAATATTCAACAGGAGATAAAATTAAATTATGATGGTACATAAACATAATGGTATACCATGTAGCCACTACAAATGATGACAGACTTTATTAATCACTAATTTGGATGTATATTCACAAAACATTACATAATAAAAAGGGCATGTTTAAGTAGTATCTATATAAATAGTGCATATGAAAGGAAACAATACACACAAAAATATTATAAGTAATTTATCTCCTACCAGTGAAATTATTCCATTATTTTATTTTCATCATTGCCCATCTTGAGTTTCAGATTTTTCTAAAATATTACACTCAGGGGCGCCTGGGTGGTACAGTTGGTTAGGCATCCGACTCTTGATTTCGGCTCAGGTCATGATCTCAGGTTTGTGAGATGAAGCCCGGCACAGCTCTGCTCAGCATAGAGTCTGCTTGAGATTCTTTCTTCTTCTCTGCCTCTCCTGCTCATTTTTTCTCTCTCTCTATCCCTCTCTTTCTCTCAAACAAATAAATCTTTTTTAAAAAATAATTTAAATAAAATATTATATTCATATGCTGAAATATTATTTTTAAAAGCTTTTGACGTTATAGCTAGTGTTTATTAAATACTAAGTGTTAGGTACTAGTCTATGTGCTTTATCTGTATATGTGCATTCACTTTTAAACATCATAAAAACAGCAGGACAAAAAAAGAAGTTCATGTTCTCTTCCCTGGGTTCAAATTATTCTATGTCCTCTTACTAGCTACCTGACCTTGGGCATGATACCTAATGAGTCTGTCTCCACTTTTCTCAACTGAAAAAAGAGAATAATGATAATTATTCATATGTTGAAAGGTTGCTATTAGGTTTAAAGAAAATAATGCAACCTAAAATGTTTAACAACAGTGTTTAGTATATAATCAATAATTGTTATAGATTATTATGACAATGGTAATGATGGTGTATACTAGAAACTGGACCTTAAAATTCATGGTATTTACAATTAAATGGGCAAGCAGACAAATAATCAATGATATGTGCAGATGGGCACTCACTCAGAAATTCTGGAAATTAATATAGAGAGGGGGCACCCAAGCCAGAAGACAGAGGTAAGGGGAAACTGACATAGAGAAGGTAAGTTCAAGGAAGGCTTCCACACAGTGTCAGCACAGTTCAAACATTTTGAAAGCCAGTAAGATTTAACAAGAGTAAGTGGGAGCTGGGAGAGAAAAAGTATCACAGGTGAAAGAGCATGTACAAAGACAAAAATTATGGAGACAAGATGACACTTTCTGAGGTCTAAAGGAAATTTATTTCAATAGCATGAAACTTAAAGTATGAGGGAGGAATCAAAGCAGATATGATTGGAAAGATAATAAAGACAAGATCATAACAAGATTTACAGGACTTGTTCAAAGGCATATAGCTCCTAAGTCATAAAGACCATAAAAAATTATGAAGGATGTTAAGCAACAAAATGATGTTTTAGGTTTATATTTTTAAAAGTTCCATTCTGGGGGCGCCTGGGTAGCTCAGTGTGTTAAAGCCTTTGCCTTCAGCTCAGGTCATGATCCTGGGGTCCTGGTATCAAGCCCCACATCGGGCTCTCTGCTCAGCAGCGAGCCTGCCTCTTCCTCTCTCTCTCTGCCTGCCTTTCTGCCTACTTGTGATCTCTATCTGTCAAATAAATAAATAAAATCTTAAAAAAAAATAAAAGTTCTATTCTGAAAATCTGTGTAGAACTGAAAGTGTTAGTGGTCCACCTCTGCCATCAAATGCTCTACCACTGAGCTATAGCCCCAGTGGTCCACCTCTGAAAACAAAATGGGAAAAGGAGATCTGGAGGGAAGAAAATGATAATCAAATCTGTGATGTCCACTATGTCCACTATGATACAGTTCTTATAGTCTGATAATCAATGTCTCCTCTGAGAAATTGTAATTACAAACTAGACCATAGGCATGAACTAGAGCTGAATGTATGCTGTTTCAGTGTTCTAAAAAGCTTCAAACCAAAACTTAATTTGAAGTGCTCCTATGTTTACCCAGGATCCCAGAGCTTCTAAGGCAAATTTTCTCTGTAAAAATGTACTTCCAATCCAAGTCTTAAAGAATTTCCACAGATGAAGTTACATGACCTCACAATCACAAGAGGAAAGAAAGCATCACGAGCAGAATCAGGAGAATAACTAAAAGGCAGACTTGGATCGGCAAAGATTTCAGATATTACAATTACTGGCTATGGATTTAAAAACTGTATTATATCATTCTTTAAAAACTATAAAAAGAAGATATCCATAAACTAAATAAAACTCCTAGAAATGACATATATAAAACTAAAACTGAAAACTTCATTGGTGTAATGGGTAATGTACGTCATTCAAACATTCCTCTAAAAGGAATAAAAATAAAGGATCAAATATTAAGAATATTAACATCATTAAGCTCCTGACAGAATAAGAAATTCTTATTCTTATTCTTATTCTGTCAGGCCAAAAGGGAAAGGGAAAATGTAAATGGGGAGAAGATAAGTACAGAATCAGCTTTTGCCCTGAGGGCATTTGCAGATCCTGGCAAAGCTAAACTTTTGATTTGAAACAGTAAAAAGTTGTTAAGAAAAATAAACATGAAAACCCAAAGACTATGTAAGATAGAGGGCCCAAGAATTAAACCTTTATACAATAAACTGAAACACTCTATATGTAAGGGGGAAGCAAAAACAAACCAATCCTCAAGCATATATGTAACCTAGGTTCACATGATCTGAGGGGTCCAAGGCGCCCCAGGCCTTGAAACTGATTTAAATTTGTATCAGATACGTAGAGGCACCATGCACATGGCAAAAGTAAATGGGAATCCTTCCAGGAGGAAGATATGTTATGCATGTACTAGGCAGGTTTTAAATTATTTCTACAAATAATTTTTTCAAAAAAAAATATTAAGCATGGAGTCAAAGACAACAAGGCACCCAATAAAACAGGGCACTCTGACTAAAAACTATAGGAAACAAAAGACAGAATGAGGCTCACAGACATTTAAGATAAAGATGATCAAAAACAAACTGTAAC
This sequence comes from Mustela putorius furo, assembly GCF_011764305.1. NCBI lineage: Eukaryota > Metazoa > Chordata > Mammalia > Carnivora > Mustelidae > Mustela > Mustela putorius. The sequence goes on from NW_025421424.1 coordinate 6,730,253, forward strand.
TTTAAAAATAATTTTAGGGGCGCCTGGGTGGCTCAGTGGGTTAAGCCGCTGTCTTCAGCTCAGGTCATGATCTCAGGGTCCTGGGATCGAATCCCGAATCAGGCTCTCTGCTCAGCAGGGAGCCTGCTTCCCTTCCTCTCTGCCTGCCTCTCTGCCTACTTGTGATCTCTCTCTGTCAAATAAATAAATAAAATCTTTAAAAATAAATAAATAAATAAATAAAAATGAAAATAATTTTAAAAACTACATAAAGTAGAATAGCAGATTTGAAAAACAAGAATAACATCTTAATATAAACATCTTAGTTACTAAAAATAAAATGTAAAGGATGATAGTGGGTGAGAAATAAATGAAAAGAGAATTAGTGAACAACAAAACAGGTTAAAAGAAATCATCCAAGGTAAAGCATAGAGGGGCATCTGGGGGACTCAGTCATTAAGTATCTGCCTCCAGCTCAGTTCATGATCCCAGGGTCCTGGGATTGAGTTCCACACTGGGCTCCCTGCTCAGTGGAGAGCCTGCTTCCCCCTCTCCCACTCCCCCTGCTTATGTTCCCCCTCTCACTGCCTCTCTTGCTTTCTGTCGAATAAAAAAAAAAAATCTTTAAAAATTAAATTAAAAAATAAAAACACAAAGCATAGAAAGGCAAAACTCTGAAAACATGGAAAATAGATTAAAGGCCACAGAAGACAGTTAGAAAATTAACATTTTTTACTCAAATTTCCAGAAAGAGAGAAAACAGAGAATAGGGCAAATACGTTTGAAGAAAAGCAATAATAAAGGAGACTAATTTGCAGAATTAAACTGCAAAATAAAACCCATGTTTTATATCATACTGAAAATGCTAAAAATCAAAGAAAAAAATCTAAAAAGGCACATAAGGGGGAAAAGACACCTTATCTTCATAGAATCAAAGTTACAGAAGAAGACAAGCAACTTCTTAAAATCAAAAAAAAAAGAAAAAAAAAAAGAATGCAGGACGATACCCTCAGTGTGCTAAAAGAAATTCCTAGAAATAACAATGTGCAACCAATATGTGTTATGCAAAAGTAGTCTTTGCAGATGAGAATAAACAAATGTTCAAACAAATAAAATGGAATACAAATTATTATAAGCATATCCACAGTAAAGGACATTATTCAAAACATTCCTTTTTAAGGCAGAAATAATAGATCCAAGTGAAAGATCTGACACGTAAGAATTTAAGAGCAAAGAAAAACATATAGGTAAAACCAAATAAATACAGTCTACATAAAACAATAATAATCTTCTCATTATAGAATTTAAACATACAACAAAAATAGAAGGGGCTAGAACCAAATGGAGTTAATGTTCTAAATTCCTTGAACAACCCAGAAAGAAGGTAAATACATTAACTTTACATTTAAAAATAATACACATTGTAATTTCTCCAGTAACCAGCAAATTAAAAAAATGGGAACAGATCCATAACTTTCAAAGTAGTCAAGGGGAAAACCTAGAACAATAACAAATAATGAAACTAGGGTTTCCACTTCCAGGAAGATGGAGTAGATACATTTTTCCTATTCCTTCCAAAACCCTTAACTTTATATGTAAAATAAACATGAGAGACTTTGAATGATGTACAAAATAAAGTAGACCAGTCACAGACCTCTAGATCTGAGAAACAACGTAATAGTAAGACCCTGGGACAAAGTGGATGTCATCTGGATGGGTTTTTTTTGTTTGTTTGTTTGTTTTCTGGTTTGGAATTTGTTTTGCTTTGTGTTTGTTTGCCTTATATATCCTAGTCTTAAAGCTGAAGAAGCCTAGAAACATCAATTGGCCCACATGAAAAAGCTCTGAAAAGTCTGCTCTCTTTAGCAAAAGGACAAGAGAGGGACACCCTAATAAGACTCAATACCAGACTGGGGTGCCTGGGTGGCTCAGTGCGTTAAGCCTCTGCCTTCGGCTCAGGTCATGATCCCAGGGTCCTGGGACTGAGCCCCACATCGGGCTCTCTGCTCAGCAGGGAGCTTGCTTCCCCTTCTCTCTGCCTGCCTCTCTGCCTACTTGTGATCTATCTCTCTCTCTGTCAAATTAAAAAAAAAAAAAAATAGACTCAATACCAGACAAGCATGACAGAAAAAAACTGTGACCTCCACCCCACCTTTGGCCCCAATAAAGACCAAAAGGTGAGCCTAGACCTCCAACCTTAGTAAGGCTATGGTTAGGCACGAAAACACTCCCATTAAAGTGGTTCCAGATAAGATCTGTGGTGGTAGAAATTATATGGGGAGCCTGGATGTCTACCGCCATCCAGTAATAAAAAAGCTTCTCCCATTCCCTACTAATGTGGTATCACAGGAGGCCCAGTAAAGAGCAACAAATTTCACCAAACCCACGAGGTAATGAGGCTATTACCACATGGTGTCACTGGGACCACAGAGGGAACCAGTACTCCCAAAACAAGTAGTACTAACAAGAACACCACCACCATTCAGGTGTCAACAAAGGCAAATTAAGAAACCTGGCTATGACCTCCACTTAGCAAGAACAAGGCAGCAACCACACTTCCTGAGACAAAAAAGTGTAAAAGGAAGCTAGCTGATCTAGAATCTCATTAAATCTTACAAAACTATCCAGATTTCAATAACAATATCTTGTCATAAGAACCAGAACAATCTCAAACTGAATAAAAAGACCATCAATAGATGCCAACACCAAGAGAGAGAAATTATCTGACAAAGACCTTAAAGCAGCCATCACAGAAATGCTTCAATGAAAAATTGTAAACACACTTGAAACAAAAGAAAAATCAGGAGGCCTCAGCAAAGAAATAGAAAGTCTCATTAAAGATATAAAGGAGAACCAAATGGAAATTTTAGAATTGAAAAAATAATAATCAAAATGAGAACCTCAGCATCTGGGCTCAGTGACAAAAGAGAGGGACCAGAGGAAAGAATAACTGAACTAAAAGATAGAAAAACAGAAATTAGCCAAGTGAACAACAGAGACAAAATAAATTGAAAAGTTAACAGACTTATGGTTTCCAGTTTCACATTTAAGGAACTGGGAAGTGCCACTCACCTTAAGAACAAGTAAAAAGCTGAACAAACTTCAAAATCAACAACTCATCTTAGATCCACAAAAGAAGCAAGATCACAGGGCAAACCACCACCCTCAAAATTGGAGACACTGACAGGAGAATACAGAGAAACAGAACTTACCTTGGAAAAATATTATAAGCTGACAAGTCCTTGGGAACCAGTGCTACAGTAGACAAAACCAAACTCTAATAGATAAATTGCTGGAGGCTCAGGAATCAAGTCTGAGAGTTAAAATCACCACAGGGACACAGTTATAGCAGGGACCTCCATTTTTATGAGTTTTACCACTACAGGCTTAACCAGTTCTCATAATAAATACTGTAGAAAATCCCCTCATGATTTCAGCAGGGTAATATAAGGAATTATTTTGAAATACAGCAGAGCACTATATTCTTAAGATCTGCCCTCAGGAGAAACGATTTTACAAGAACCAAAACTACTGGGGTTTTATCAGAGTCTAACTGACCTGGAGGAACTCCAGGAATGTCTAGTCTCCATCTAAAAGAAGAGAATACTCACTCCAGAGTACTCAAGCCATACTGTCCCACCAAATGAGGGTGGAGACGCAGGGAAATAACTAAGAAATAATTGCAAAATTCGTGGGTCTGAGGCAAAAACTCACTAAGAGACTGAGACCTAATCAAAGAACTAAAGAACATTCCCTCTCCTTCAATGCATTACTTAAGGTTTATTTAGAGACTTTCATTTTACCTACTACATCATGTCCAGCTATCAAAAAATTACAAAGACAGGGGGCGGAGTCAAGATGGCGGAGAAGTAGCAGGCTGAGACTACTTCAGCTAGCCGGAGATCAGCTAGATAGCTTATCTAAAGATTGCAAACACCTGAAAATCCATCGGCAGATCGAAGAGAAGAAGAACAGCAATTCTGGAAACAGAAAAACAACCACTTTCTGAAAGGGAGGACCGGCAGAGAAGTGAATCCAAAGCGACGGGAAGATAGACCCGGGGGGGGGAGGGGCCGGCTCCCAGCAAGCGGTGGAGCAACGGCGCACAAAATCAGAACTTTTAAAAGTCTGTTCTGCTGAGGGACATCGCTCCAGAGGCTAAACCGGGGCGAAGCCCACGCGGGGTCAGCGTGGCCTCAGGTCCCGCAGGGTCACAGAAGGATCAGGGGTGTCTGAGTGTCGCAGAGCTTGCGGGTATTGGAACGGCAAAGTCGGCTACAGAGACAGAGCCGACAGTAAGCTCACAGCTCGGTGTTACCTTGAACCGGTCGCAGGCTCGGTGAGCTCGGAGCGTGGCCAGAGATCAGGCAGACGGAAGTAACTGGGTGCTGTTCTCTGAGGGCGCACTGAGGAGTGGGGCCCTGGGCTCTCGGCTCCTCTGGGCCGGAGACCAGGAGGCCGCCATTTCTATTCCCGTCCTCCAGAACTCTACAAGCGCTCAGGGAACAAAAGCTCCTGAAAGCAAACCCAAGCGGATTACTCACCCCAGCCCTGGGTAAGGACGGTGCAATTCCACCTGGGGCAAAGACACTTGAGAATCACTACAACAGGCCCCTCCCCCAGAAGATCAACAAGAAATCCAGCGGAGACCAAGTTCACCTACCAAGGAGTGCGGTTTCAATACCAAGGAGAGCAGCAGAATTCCAGAGGAGGAGAAAGCAAAGCACAGAACTCATGGCTTTTTCCCTGTGATTTTTTTTAGTCTTGCAGTTAATTTGATTTCTTTCTGTTTCATTTTTTTGTTTTTTTTTTCTCAACTTCTGGTTTTTTTTTAACTTTTACCTTTTTCTTTTTTAACGTTTTTTAACTAGTTTATCCAATATATATATTTTTTCTTTTTTATATTTTTCTTATTTTTTTTTTAATTCTTTTCTTTTCTTTTTTTTCTTTCTTCCTTTTAGAACCTCTTATTATCCCCTTTCTACCCCCTCACGATTTGGGATCTCTTCTAATTTGGTTAAAACATATTTTCCTGGGGTTGTTGCCACCCTTTGAGTATTATACTTGCTCCTTCATATACTCTTATCTGGACAAAATGACAAGACGGAAGCAGGCCAGAAAGAGCTGGCATGATATTTTCAGAGCACTAAACGAGAAAAACATGCAGCCAAGAATACCATATCCAGCCAGGCTCTCATTGAAAATAGAAGGAGAGATTAAAAGCTTCCAAGACAAACAAAAACTGAAAGAATTTACAAACACCAAACCAGCTCTACAGGAAATATTGAAAGGGGTCCTCTAAGCAAAGAGAGAGCCTACAAGTGGTAGATCAGAAAGGAACAGAGACAATATACAGTAACAGTCACCTTACAGGCAATACAATGGCACTAAATTCATATCTCTCAATAGTTACCTTGAATGTTAATAGGCTAAATGCCCCTGTCAAAAGACACAGGATATCAGAATGGATAAAAAAACAAAACCCATCTATATGTTGCCTCCAAGAAACTCATTTTAAGCCCGAAGACACCTCCAGATTTAAAGTGAGGGGGTGGAAAAGAATTTACCATGCTAATGGACATCAGAAGAAAGCAGGAGTGGCAATCCTTATATCAGATCAATTAGATTTTAAGCCAAAGACTATAATAAGAGATGAGGAAGGACACTATATCATACTCAAAGGGTCTGTCCAACAAGAAGATTTAACAATTTTAAATATCTATGCCCCCAACGTGGGAGCAGCCAACTATATAAACCAATTAATAACAAAATCAAAGAAACACATCAACAATAATACAATAATAGAAGGGGACTTTAACACTCCCCTCACTGAAATGGACAGGTCATCCAAGCAAAAGATCAGCAAGGAAATAAAGGCCTTAAATGACACACTGGACCAGATGGACATCACAGATATATTCAGAATATTTCATCCCAAAGCAACAGAATACACATTCTTCTCTAGTGCACATGGAACATTCTCCAGAATAGATCACATCCTCGGTCCTAAATCAGGACTCAACCGGTATCAAAAGATTGGGATCATTCCCTGCATATTTTCAGACCACAATGCTCTAAAGCTAGAACTCAACCACAAAAGGAAGTTTGGAAAGAACCCAAATACATGGAGACTAAACAGCATCCTTCTAAAGAATAAATGGGTCAACCGGGAAATTAAAGAAGAATCGAAAAAAATCATGGAAACTAATGATAATGAAAATACAACGGTTCAAAATCTGTGGGACACAACAAAGGCAGTCCTGATAGGAAAATATATAGCGGTACAAGCCTTTCTCAAGAAACAAGAAAGGTCTCAGGTACACAACCTAACCCTACACCTAAAGGAGCTGGAGAAAGAACAAGAAAGAAACCCTAAGCCAAGCAGGAGAAGAGAAATCATAAAGATCAGAGCAGAAATCAATGAAATAGAAACCAAAAAGACAATAGAGCAAATCAACGAAACTAGGAGCTGGTTCTTTGAAAGAATTAATAAAATTGATAAACCCCTGGCCAGAGTTATCAAAAAGAAAAGAGAAAGGACCCAAATAAATAAAATCATGAATGAAAGAGGAGAGATCACAACTAACACCAAAGAAATACAAACTATTATAAGAACATACTATGAGCAACTCTATGCCAACAAATTTGACAATCTGGAAGAAATGGATGCATTCCTAGAAACATATAAACTACCACAACTGAACAAGGAAGAAATAGAAAGCCCGAACAGACCCATAACCAGTAAGGAGATTGAAACAGTCATTAAAAATCTCCAAACAAACAAAAGCCCAGGGCCAGACGGCTTCCTGGGGGAATTCTACCAAACATTTAAAGAAGAACTAATTCCTATTCTCCTGAAACTGTTCCAAAAAATAGAAATGGAAGGAAAACTTCCAAACTCATTTTATGAGGCCAGCATCACCTTGATCCCAAAACCAGACAAGGATCCCATCAAAAAAGAGAGCTATAGACCGATATCCTTGATGAACACAGATGCGAAAATACTCAACAAAATACTAGCCAATAGGATTCAACAGTACATTAAAAGGATTATTCACCACGACCAAGTGGGATTTATTCCAGGGCTGCAAGGTTGGTTCAACATCCGCAAATCAGTCAATGTGATACAACACATCAATAAAAGAAAGAACAAGAACCATATGATACTCTCAATAGATGCTGAAAAAGCATTTGACAAAGTACAGCATCCCTTCCTGATCAAAACTCTTCAAAGTGTAGGGATAGAGGGCACATACCTCAATATCACCAAAGCCATCTATGAAAAACCCACCGCAAATATCATTCTCAATGGAGAAAAACTGAAAGCTTTTCCCGCTAAGGTCAGGAACATGGCAGGGATGTCCATTATCACCACTGCTATTCAACATAGTACTAGAGGTCCTAGCCTCAGCAATCTGACAACAAAAGGAAATTAAAGGCATCCAAATCGGCAAAGAAGAAGTCAAATTATCACTCTTCGCAGATGATATGATACTATATGTGGAAAACCCAAAAGACTCCACTCCAAAACTGCTAGAACTTATACAGGAATTCAGTAAAGTGTCAGGATATAAAATGAATGCACAGAAATCAGTTGCATTTCTCTACACCAACAGCAAGACAGAAGAAAGAGAAATTAAGGAGTCAATCCCATTTACAATTGCATCCAAAACCATAAGATACCTAGGAATAAATCTAACCAAAGAGGCACAGAATCTATACTCAGAAAACTATAAAGTACTCATGAAAGAAATTGAGGAAGACACAAAGAAATGGAAAAATGTTCCATGCTCCTGGATTGGAAGAATAAATATTGTGAAAATGTCTATGCTACCTAAAGCAATCTACACATTTAATGCAATTCCTATCAAAGTACCATCCATCTTTTTCAAAGAACTGGAACAAATAATTCTAAAATTTATATGGAACCAGAAAAGACCTCGAATAGCCAAAGGGATATTGAAAAAGAAAGCCAACGTTGGTAGCATCACAATTCCGGACTTCAAGCTCTATTACAAAGCTGTCACCATCAAGACAGCATGGTACTGGCACAAAAACAGACACATAGATCAATGGAACAGAACAGAGAGCCCAGAAATAGACCCTCAACTCTACAGTCAACTAATCTTTGACAAAGCAGGAAAGAAGGTCCAATGGAAAAAAGACAGCCTCTTCAATGAATGGTGCTGGGAAAATTGGACAGCCACATGCAGAAAAATGAAACTGGACCATTTCCTTACACCACACACAAAAATAGACTCAAAATGGATGAAGGACCTCAATGTGCGAAAGGAATCCATCAAAATCCTTGAGGAGAACACAGGCAGCAACCTCTTCGACCTCAGCCGCAGCAACATCTTCCTAGGAACAACGCCAAAGGCAAGGGAAGCAAGGGCAAAAATGAACTATTGGGATTTCATCAAGATCAAAAGCTTTTGCACAGCAAAGGAAACAGTTAACAAAATCAAAAGACAACTGACAGAATGGGAGAAGATATTTGCAAACGACATATCAGATAAAGGACTAGTGTCCAGAATCTATAAAGAACTTAGCAAACTCAACACCCAAAGAACAAATAATCCAATCAAGAAATGGGCAGAGGACATGAACAGACATTTCTGCAAAGAAGACATCCAGATGGCCAACAGACACATGAAAAAGTGCTCCATATCACTCGGCATCAGGGAAATACAAATCAAAACCACAATGAGATATCACCTCACACCAGTCAGAATGGCTAAAATAAACAAGTCAGGAAATGACAGATGCTGGCGAGGATGCAGAGAAAGGGGAACCCTCCTACACTGTTGGTGGGAATGCAAGCTGGTGCAGCCACTCTGGAAAACAGCATGGAGGTTCCTCAAAATGTTGAAAATAGAACTGCCCTATGACCCAGCAATTGCACTATTGGGTATTTATCCTAAAGATACAAACGTAGTGATCCAAAGGGGCACATGCACCCGAATGTTTATAGCAGCAATGTCCACAATAGCCAAACTATGGAAAGAACCTAGATGTCCATCAACAGATGAATGGATCAAGAAGATGTGGTATATATACACAATGGAATACTATGCAGCCATCAAAAGAAATGAAATCTTGCCATTTGCGACAACATGGATGGAACTAGAGCGTATCATGCTTAGTGAAATAAGTCAAGCAGAGAAAGAGAACTATCATATGATCTCCCTGATATGAGGAAGTGGTGATGCAACATGGGGGCTTAAGTGGGTAGGAGAAGAATCAATGAAACAAGATGGGATTGGGAGGGAGACACACCATAAGTGACTCTTAATCTCACAAAACAAACTGAGAGTTGCTGGGGGGAGGGGGTTTGGGAGAAGGGGGTGGGATTATGGACATTGGGGAGGGTATGTGCTTTGGTGAGTGCTGTGAAGTGTGTAAACCTGATGATTCACAGACCTGTACCCCTGGGGATAAAAATATAGGTTTATAAAAAATAAAAAATTTAAAAAAAATTACAAAGACAAACAAAAGAGCAAAAACACAGTTTGAAGAAACAGAGCAAGAATCAAAACTACAGGGACACCTGGGTGGTTCAGTCAGTTGGGCGTCTGCCTCTAGCTCAGGTCATTATCCTGGGGTCTTGGGATCAAGCCCAGCATCAGACTCCCTGCTCCATGGGGGGCCCGCTTCTCCATCTCCCTCTGCTCCACTACCAGCTTGTGCTTGCTCTCTTTCACAAATAAATAAAAAATATTTTTTTTCAAATATTTTATTTATTTGACAGAGATCACAAGTAGGCAGAGAGGCAGGCAGAGAGAGAGAGGAGGAAGCAGGCTCTCCACTGAGCAGAGAGCCCGATGCAGGGCTCGATCCCAGAACCCTGGGATCATGGCCTGAGCCGAAGGCAGAGGCTTAAACCACTGAGCCACCCAGATGCCCCATAATATTTTTAAAAAAGAATCAAAACTATACATGACAGGTATATTGGAAATATTAGACATGGAATTTAAAACAATGGTGATTAATATGCTCCGGGCTCTAATGGATAAAGAAGATGGCATTCCAATAGGAGGACTCTCATCCGGGCTCATCTCATGCCACAAACACGACTAGATAACTATCACATCATCCTAAATACTGCAGAAATTGACCAAAAGAGTGACAGAACAAACTTCACAACTAAAAGGAGAGAAGAGGCCACATCGAAGAAGATAGGAAGTTTGGAAATGTGGTTTAGGGGAAAAAAGGATTATAGGAGCTGAGGAGGGGAAGGAGGCTGAAGAAGCAGCAGAATGAATTAATGACACAAGAAAAAAAATAACGGAAAATAATTAAGCTGAACAAAAGACAAAAAGAAGAATTACACAGCCCAAGAACAGGAGCACCTGGGTGGCACAGTTTGTTAAACAACTCACTCTTAGTTTCAGTGCAGGTCATGATCTCATAGTCATGGGAGCAGAGCCCCACATCAGGCTCTGCACTCAGCAGGGAGTCTGCTTGAGATCCCCCCTTCCCATCCCCTGTTCTCCCCTCACTTATGCTCTAAGATAAAATCTTTTTTAAAAGATTAAAAAAAAATTAAAAAACAAGACTTATCAATATGCTCCCTACAAGAAACTAACTTCAGACCTGAAGACACATACAGACTAAAAGTAAACGGATGGAAGAATGTGCCACGCAAATGGAAGTGTCAGGGGTCATGGGAGGCCTGGGTACCAATACATATATCAGACAAAAATAGACTTCAAAGCAAAGACTATGGCAAAAAACAAAGAAGGACACTTGTGATGAGCACTGGGTATTGTATGTAAGTGATGAGTCACTAAATTCTACACCTGAAACTATTATTACGCTTTATGTTTACTAACTTAAATTTAAATAAAAATTTGGAGAATTCAAAACAAAAGGATAATACATAATAAAGGGATCAATCTAACATGATGATATAACAACTGAAAGTACCTACCCACCCAACACAGAAGAACCTAAATACAAAAAACAAATATTAACAGATATAAAGATAGAGATTGATAGTAATATAATATTAAGGGCTTTAACACTCCACGTAACATCAGTGGAGAGATCATCCAGACAGAAAAAAAAAAAAAAAAATCAATGAGGAAACAGTGGTTTTGAATGAATATTCAAATGAATAGGTCAGATGTACCTAAAAGACATACACAGAATATTCCACCCAAAAACAGCAGAGTTCACATTTTTTTCAAGTGCACCTGGAACATTCTCCAGGACAGATCATACGGTAGGCCACAAAACAATTTTCAATAATTTTGAGAAGATCAAAATCATATCAATCATCTTTTCTGACCACAATGCTACAAAACTAGCAATCAATTACAAGGAAAAACATCTGGAAAGAACACAAAAACAGTGAAACTAAACTACATGTTACCAAACAACAAATTGATTAATAAAGAAATCAAAGGAGTAAAAGTATTAAAAAAAATAAAGAAATCAAGAGCAAATTGAAAAAATACTTGAAGACAAATAAAAATGAAAACAACAGTCCAGGAAGTTGAGGGAAAATGCTGGAAGAGTAGGGGACCCTTGTTTCATCTAGTCCCTTGAGTTCAGCTGCATAGCAATCAACTCATTCTGAATACCTATGAATTCAACCTAAGATCTAAGAAAAGAATCACTGCAATTTTACAAATAAAAAAGCAACCACTTTTTGCAAGGTAAGAGGTGCGGATAAGTGAATTTGAAGGGATATACTGGAAGATAAACCATGGGGATTAGAAGTCTTCATAATCTGACTATCAAAAAGTAATACAGCAGCTGGGCACAAAATCAGAACTTTTAGAATTCTGCTCCATTAAGGGACATCCCTGTCTAAAATGTGTTCAGGTGCCAAAGCAGGGCAGAATCCCAGGTGAGACAGTGGTCTCAGGATCCACAGGGTCACAAAAAGAACAGAGATGACTGAGTGTAGTGAGTTCCCAAGCACTGGAGCAGAGAAGCCAGCTACAATCAGGGAGCCCAGGAGTGGGCCTCACCTCCATGCTGCCATAAACCACAAACCCCAGCACAATTGGGCAACTACTCTCCAAGCAGGGAGACCCAACAAGTGGCAGAACCACGGGAAGAATCTCTTCCTTTCCCCAGAGAGGAGCCATGGGGGTGCACATTGCAGGAGTCTGCAGAGTTTGGCCCCACACAAGAATGACTAACTGCTTTTCCCTGAGGGTGCAACTGAAGAGGGGTGTGGTCATAATTTTTCAGCTCTGGAGCTGGAAATCAGGACACCACCATTTTTACTTTCATCCTCTAAAGTGGCATGGGAAGCCTTCAGGGAACAAGACCACATATAGCAACCTGAAGCAGCTTACCCTGAGCTCAACTCCCTGTCAAGGTCAGTGCAACTCCTCCTAGGCAGACACACCTGAGAATCAGTGCAACAGACCCCTTCCCCAGAAACCAGCAGGAATATCAGGCTAATACCAAGTTTACAGATCACACAGACCTGAAAAACTCCACATAAGGTGAAAATAGTATAGCATTCAAGGTTTTTTCTCTTGATTCTTTAGTCTTTCAGTTTAGAATTATTTTTTCTTTTTCCCTTTCAACTAGTTTACTGTATGAACTTTTAAAAGTCTTTTTTAAATTTTAATTTTTACATTTACATTTTATTTTTTTTTAATTTTTTATTTTTTATAAACCTATATTTTTATCCCCAGGGGTACAGGTCTGTGAATCACCAGGTTTACACACTTCACAGCACTCACCAAATCACATACCCTCCCCAATGTCCATAATCCCACCCCCTTCTCCCAAACCCCCTCCCCCCGGCAACCCTCAGTTTGTTTTGTGAGATTAAGAGTCACTTATGGTTTGTCTCCCTCCCAATCCCATCTTGTTTCATTTATTCTTCTTCTACCCACTTAAGCCTCCATGTTGCATCACCACTTCCTCATATCAGGGAGATCATATGATAGTTGTCTTTCTCTGCTTGACTTATTTCGCTAAGCATGATACGCTCTAGTTCCATCCATGTTGTCGCAAATGGCAAGATTTCATTTCTTTTGATGGCTGCATAGTATTCCATTGTGTATATATACCACATCTTCTTGATCCATTCATCTGTTGATGGACATCTAGGTTCTTTCCATAGTTTGGCTATTGTGGACATTGCTGCTATAAACATTCGGGTGCATGTGTCCCTTTGGATCACTACATTTGTATCTTTAGGGTAAATACCCAATAGTGCAATTGCTGGGTCATAGGGCAGTTCTATTTTCAACATTTTGAGGAACCTCCATGCTGTTTTCCAGAGTGGCTGCACCAGCTTGCATTCCCACCAACAGTGTAGGAGGGTTCCCCTTTCTCCGCATCCTCGCCAGCATCTGTCATTTCCTGACTTGTTCATTTTAGCCATTCTGACTGGTGTGAGGTGATATCTGATTGTGGTTTTGATTTGTATTTCCCTGATGCCGAGTGATATGGAGCACTTTTTCATGTGTCTGTTGGCCATCTGGATGTCTTCTTTGCAGAAATGTCTGTTCATGTCTTCTGCCCATTTCTTGATTGGATTATTTGTTCTTTGGGTATTGAGTTTGCTAAGTTCTTTATAGATTCTGGACACTAGTCCTTTATCTGATATGTCGTTTGCAAATATCTTCTCCCATTCTGTCAGTTGTCTTTTGATTTTGTTAACTGTTTCCTTTGCTGTGCAAAAGCTTTTGATCTTGATGAAATCCCAATAGTTCATTTTTGCCCTTGCTTCCCTTGCCTTTGGCGTTGTTCCTAGGAAGATGTTGCTGCGGCAGAGGTCGAAGAGGTTGCTGCCCGTGTTCTCCTCAAGGATTTTGATGGATTCCTTTCGTACATTGAGGTCCTTCATCCATTTTGAGTCTATTTTTGTGTGTGGTGTAAGGAAATGGTCCAGTTTCATTTTTCTGCATGTGGCTGTCCAATTTTCCCAGCACCATTTATTGAAAAGGCTGTCTTTTTTCCATTGGACATTCTTTCCTGCTTTGTCGAAGATTAGTTGACCATAGAGTTGAGGGTCTATTTCTGGGCTCTCTATTCTGTTCCATTGATCTATGTGTCTGTTTTTGTGCCAGTACCATGCTGTCTTGATGATGACAGCTTTGTAATAGAGCTTGAAGTCCGGAATTGTGATGCCACCAACGTTGGCTTTCTTTTTCAATATCCCTTTGGCTATTCGAGGTCTTTTCTGGTTCCATATAAATTTTAGAATTATTTGTTCCATTTCTTTGAAAAAGATGGATGGTACTTTGATAGGAATTGCATTAAATGTGTAGATTGCTTTAGGTAGCATAGACATTTTCACAATATTTATTCTTCCAATCCAGGAGCATGGAACATTTTTCCATTTCTTTGTGTCTTCCTCAATTTCTTTCATGAGTACTTTATAGTTTTCTGAGTATAGATTCTGTGTCTCTTTGGTTAGGTTTATTCCTAGGTATCTTATGGTTTTGGATGCAATTGTAAATGGGATTGACTCCTTAATATCTCTTTCTTCTGTCTTGCTGTTGGTGTAGAGAAATGCAACTGATTTCTGTGCATTGATTTTATATCCTGACACTTTACTGAATTCCTGTATAAGTTCTAGCAGTTTTGGAGTGGAGTCTTTTGGGTTTTCCACATATAGTATCATATCATCTGCAAAGAGTGATAATTTGACTTCTTCTTTGCCGATTTGGATGCCTTTAATTTCCTTTTGTTGTCTGATTGCTGAGGCTAGGACCTCTAGTACTATGTTGAATAGCAGTGGTGATAATGGACATCCCTGCCGTGTTCCTGACCTTAGCGGAAAAGCTTTCAGTTTTTCTCCATTGAGAATGATATTTGCGGTGGGTTTTTCATAGATGGCTTTGAGGATATTGAGGTATGTGCCCTCTATACCTACACTTTGAAGAGTTTTGATCAGGAAGGGATGTTGTACTTTGTCAAATGCTTTTTCAGCATCTATTGAGAGTATCATATGGTTCTTGTTCTTTCTTTTATTGATGTGTTGTATCACATTGACTGATTTGCGGATGTTGAACCAACCTTGCAGCCCTGGAATAAATCCCACTTGGTCGTGGTGAATAATCTTTTTAATGTACTGTTGAATCCTATTGGCTAGTATTTTGTTGAGTATTTTTCGCATCTGTGTTCATCAAGGATATCGGTCTATAGCTCTCTTTTTTGGTGGGATCCTTGTCTGGTTTTGGGATCAAGGTGATGCTGGCCTCATAAAATGAGTTTGGAAGTTTTCCTTCCATTTCTATTTTTTGGAACAGTTTCAGGAGAATAGGAATTAGTTATTCTTTAAATGTTTGGTAGAATTCCCCCGGGAAGCCGTCTGGCCCTGGGCTTTTGTTTGTTTGGAGATTTTTAATGACTGTTTCTATCTCCTTACTGGTTATGGGTCTGTTCAGGCTTTCTATTTCTTCCTGGTTCAGTTGTGGTAGTTTATATGTTTCTAGGAATGCATCCATTTCTTCCAGATTGTCAAATTTATTGCCGTAGACTTGCTCATAGTATGTTCTTATAATAGTTTGTATTTCTTTGGTGTTAGTTGTGATCTCTCCTCTTTCATTCATGATTTTATTTATTTGGGTCCTTTCTCTTTTCTTTTTGATAAGTCGGGCCAGGGGTTTATCAATTTTATTAATTCTTTCAAAGAACCAGCTCCTAGTTTCGTTGATTTGTTCTATTGTTTTTTTGGTTTCTATTTCATTGATTTCTGCTCTGATCTTTATGATTTCTCTTCTCCTGCTGGGCTTAGGGTTTCTTTCTTGTTCTTTCTCCAGCTCCTTTAGGTGTAGGGTTAGGTTGTGTACCTGAGACCTTTCTTGTTTCTTGAGAAAGGCTTGTACCGCTATATATTTTCCTATCAGGACTGCCTTTGTTGTGTCCCACAGATTTTGAACCGTTGTATTTTCATTATCATTAGTTTCCATGATTTTTTTCGATTCTTCTTTAATTTCCCGGTTGACCCATTTATTCTTTAGAAGGATGCTGTTTAGTCTCCATGTATTTGGGTTCTTTCCAAACTTCCTTTTGTGGTTGAGTTCTAGCTTTAGAACATTGTGGTCTGAAAATATGCAGGGAATGATCCCAATCTTTTGATACCGGTTGAGTCCTGATTTAGGACCGAGGATGTGATCTATTCTGGAGAATGTTCCATGTGCACTAGAGAAGAATGTGTATTCTGTTGCTTTGGGATGAAATATTCTGAATATATCTGTGATGTCCATCTGGTCCAGTGTGTCATTTAAGGCCTTTATTTCCTTGCTGATCTTTTGCTTGGATGACCTGTCCATTTCAGTGAGGGGAGTGTTAAAGTCCCCTTCTATTATTGTATTATTGTTGATGTGTTTCTTTGATTTTGTTATTAATTGGTTTATATAGTTGGCTGCTCCCACGTTGGGGGCATAGATATTTAAAATTGTTAAATCTTCTTGTTGGACAGACCCTTTGAGTATGATATAGTGTCCTTCCTCATCTCTTATTATAGTCTTTGGCTTAAAATCTAATTGATCTGATATAAGGATTGCCACTCCTGCTTTCTTCTGATGTCCATTAGCATGGTAAATTCTTTTCCACCCCCTCACTTTAAATCTGGAGGTGTCTTCGGGCTTAAAATGTGTTTCTTGGAGGCAACATATAGATGGGTTTTGTTTTTTTTATCCATTCTGATACCCTGTGTCTTTTGACAGGGGCATTTAGCCCATTCACATTCAGGGTAACTATTGAGAGATATGAATTTAGTGCCATTGTATTGCCTGTAAGGTGACTGTTACTGTATATGGTCTCTGTTCCTTTCTGATCTACCACTTGTAGGCTCTCTCTTTGCTTAGAGGACCCCTTTCAATATTTCCTGTAGAGCTGGTCTGGTATTTGCAAATTCTTTCAGTTGTTGTTTGTCCTGGAAGCTTTTAATCTCTCCTTCTATTTTCAATGATAGCCTAGCTGGATATAGTATTCTTGGCTGCATGTTTTTCTCGTTTAGTGCTCTGAAAATATCATGCCAGCTCTTTCTGGCTTGCCAGGTCTCTGTGGATAAGTCAGCTGCCAATCTAATATTTTTACCATTGTATGTTACAGACTTCTTTTCCCGGGCTGCTTTCAGGATTTTCTCTTTGTCATTGAGACTTGTAAATTTTACTATTAGGTGACGGGGTGTGGTCCTATTCTTATTGATTTTGAGGGGCATTCTTTGAACCTCCTGAATTTTGATGCTCATTCCCTTTGCCATATTGGGGAAATTCTCCCCAATAATTCTCTCCAGTATACCTTCTGCTCCCCTCTCACTTTCTTCTTCTTCTGGAATCCCAATTATTCTAATGTTGTTTCGTCTTATGGTGTCACTTATCTCTCGAATTCTCCCCTCGTGGTCCAGTAGCTGTTTGTCCCTCTTTTGCTCAGCTTCTTTATTCTCTGTCATTTGGTCTTCTATATCACTAATTCTTTCTTCTGCCTCATTTATCCTAGCAGTTAGAGCCTCCATTTTTGATTGCACCTCATTAATAGCTTTTTTGATTTCACCTTGGTTAGATTTTAGTTCTTTTATTTCTCCAGAAAGGGCTTTTATATCTCTCGAGAGGGTTTCTCTAATATCTTCCATGCCTTTTTCGAGCCCGGCTAGAACCTTGAGAATTGTCATTCTGAACTCTAGATCTGACATATTACCGATGTCTGTATTGATTAGGTCCCTAGCCTTCGGTACTGCCTCTTGTTCTTTTTTTTGTGTTGAATTTTTACGTCTTGTCATTTTGTCCAGAGAAGAGTAAATGAAGGGGCAAGTAAAATACTAAAAGGGTGGCAACAACCCCAGGAAAATATGCTTTAACCAAATTAGAAGAGATCCAAAATCGTGAGTGGGGAGAAAGGGGATAAAAAGAGGTTCAAAAAGGAAGAGAGAAAAAAGAAAAAAAAAAAAAAGAAAAAGAAAAAAAAAAGAAAAGAAAAGAAAAGAATTTTTTTAAAAAAGAAAACACCTAAGAAAAATGTAAAAATATATATATATATTAGATAAACTAGTAAAAAATCGTTAAAAAAGAAAAAGGTAACAGTTAAAAAAAAATTTTACCCGAAGGCGAGAAAAAAAAAAAAATGAAAAAGAAAAAATTAAATTAACTGCAAGACTAAAAAAAAATCACAGGAAAAAAGCCATGAGTTCCGTGCTTGGCTTTCTCCTCCTCTGGAATTCTGCTGCTCTCCTTGGTATTGAAACCGCACTCCTTGGTAGGTGAACTTGGTCTAGGCTGGATTTCTTGTTGATCTTCTGGGGGAGGGGCCTGTTGTAGTGATTCTCAAGTGTCTTTGCCCCAGGCGGAATTACACCGCCCTTACCCGGGGTCGGGGTGAGTAATCCGCTCGGGTTTGCTTTCAGGAGCTTTTGTTCCCTGAGCGCTTTCCGTAGAGTTCCGGAGGACGGGAATACAAATGGCGGCCTCCTGGTCTCCGGCCCGGAGGAGCCGAGAGCCCAGGGCCCCACTCCTCAGTGCGCCCTCAGAGAACAGCGCCCAGTTACTCCCGTCTGCCTGACCTCCGGCCGCGCTCCGAGCTCACCGAGCCTGCGACCGGTTCAAGGTAACACGGAGCTGCGAGCTTATTGTCAGCTCTGTCTCTGTAGCCGGCTTTCCCGTTCCAATATCCGCAAGCTCTGCGATACTCAGACACCCCCGATCCTTCTGTGACCCTGCGGGACCTGAGGCCACGCTGACCCCGCGTGGGCTTCGCCCCGGTTTAGCCTCTGGAGCGATGTCCCTCAGCGGAACAGACTTTTAAAAGTCCTGATTTTGTGCGCGGTTGCTCCGCCGCTTGCCGGGAGCCGGCCCCTCCCCCCCGGGGTCTATCTTCCCGTCGCTTTGGATTCACTTCTCTGCCGGTCCTACCTTTCAGAAAGTGGTTGTTTTTCTGTTTCCAGAATTGCTGTTCTTCTTCTCTTCGATCTGCCGATGGATTTTCAGGTGTTTGCAATCTTTAGATAAGCTATCTAGCTGATCTCCGGCTAGCTGAAGCAGTCTCAGCTTGCTACTTCTCAGCCATCTTGACTCCTCCCCCTACATTTACATTTTATAAGTATATTCATTTTTGGCTTCTTTCACTGTATTCAATTTTATTTTTTTGTACATATGTATGTATGTATACATATATATGTATACATACATATATACACATAGAAACACACACACATAGAAGGTTTTCTTTCTTTACAGTTTTGGGATCTAGTGTCTTCTAACAGACCAAAATGCACCTGTAAGGATGCTGAGGAAAAGAGACAAAAACAATGACTGGATCATG
Organism: Mustela putorius furo; assembly: GCF_011764305.1. Lineage (NCBI taxonomy): Eukaryota > Metazoa > Chordata > Mammalia > Carnivora > Mustelidae > Mustela > Mustela putorius. The sequence goes on from NW_025421424.1 coordinate 6,749,477, forward strand.
AGGGAAGACTTCTAGAAATCAGTGATACCATAAAGCAAAATGGTATTAGAATAATTGGACTCCCAGAGGAAGAGGAAAGAGAAAGAGGGACAGAAGATACATGTAAGCAAATCATAGCTGAGAACTTCCCTAATGCAGAGAAGGAAACACACTTTCAAGTCCAGGAGGCACAGAGAATCCCCATCAAAATCAATAAAAACAGATCAACACACAGCGTTATAATAGTGAAGCTTGCAAATTTCAGAACTTAAGAAAAAATCCTGAAACCAGCTAGAGACAGGTGGCCCTTAACCAGAGGTCCAACATTACACTGACAGGAGACCTAGTCACAGAGACCTGGTAAGCTGGAAAGAACCGGCATGATATATTCAAGGTACTAAATGAGAAAAACGTGTAGCCAAGAATGCTTTATCCAGCAAGACTGTCATTCAGAATGGAAGGAAAGAAAAAAGAGCTTCCAGAACAAACAAAAACTAAAAGAATTTGTGATCACTAAACCAGCCCCATTAGAATATTTTTTTTAAGATTTTATTTATTTATTTGACAGACAGAGATCACAGGTAGGCAGAGAAGCAGGCAGAGAGAGAGGAGAAAGAAGGCTCCCCGCTGAGCAGAGAGCCTGATGCGGGGCTTGATCCCAGGACCTTGAGATCATGACCTGAGCCGAAGGCAGAGGCTTTAACCCACTGAGCCACCCAGGTACCCCAGCCCTATAATAATATTAAACAGAATTCTGTAAGCAAAGAGAGAGCCCAAAAGTAACATAGACCAGAAAGGAACAGAAATCATGAGAGACTCTGGACTCCAGGAAACAAACTGAGGATTACAGAAGGCAGTGGGAATGAAGTATGGGATAGCCAGGCCATGGGTATTAATTAAGGAGGGAATGTGTTGTGATGAGCACTGGGTATTATACACAACTAATAAATTCATTCTCATGATTCTTGTTCTTTTATTTTTTTTGAAATACTAACCAGTTTAACTAGATGTTTAATACAACATATTCCAAAATAACTTTATAACTTGAAATTTTTCATACTTACACCTTTCTTTTTTTTTTAATTTGTTTTTAAGATTTTATTTTTTCATTTGACAGAGATCACAAGTAGGCAGAGAGACAGACAGACAGACAGAGAGGGAGAAGCAGGCTCCCTGCCAACTAGAGAGCCCAATGTGGGGCTCGATCCCAGGACCTCAGGATCATGATCTGAGCCAAAGGCAGAGGCTTAACCCACTGAGCCATCCAGGGGCCCCTACCTTTGTTTATTTTTTTTAATATATAGATATATAGATAGATGATTCAAGTTAGTCCTTTTTCCCCATTCGATACTATATATATATATGTGTGTGTATATATATATGTGTGTGTATATATATATGTGTGTATATATATATATATATATATATATGAACTTAGAACTGATATATATATATATCAGTTCTAATTTCTCTGTACTTCTAAAAAGTTGAGTCCTTTAACAAAGATAACAAGATACACCCAGGAAGACTGGAAATAACCTTCCTCACGCACATCGAGGGTTTTTAATCACCTTCCTGTCTTATTCTTTTTTTTTTTTAAGATTATTTATTTATTTATTTATTAGAGAGAGATCACAAGTAGGCAGAGAGGCAGGCAGAGAGAGAGAGAGGAGGAAGCAGGCTCCCTGCCGAGCAGAGAGCCCGATGCAGGACTCAATCCCAGGACCCTGAGATCATGACCTGAGCCGAAGGCAGTGGCTTAACCCACTGAGCCACCCAAGCGCCCCTTTCTGTCTTATTCTTTGTCAGTGTTTCTGTGTGTTTTTGTTTTTGTACTTTATATATCTTATTCTTTTTGGCTGGGTTTTTCTTTTATCTCTCTCTCTTTTTCTCTTTTTTCTATTTTCTTTCTTTTTGATGGTGACATCCGATTCCTCCAAAAATATCCATGGTGCACCTTGCCTGTATCATGGTTGATATTTTCAGCTATACATCCTTTCAACCACCTCTCACCAAAATGACTAAGAGAAGGAACACCCAATAGAAGAAAAATTCAGAGACTGTGACCTCTGCCACAGAACTATTGGATATGCACATAACAATATGTTGGAAATTGAATTCAGGGTAACAATTATCCAGACAGTGGCTAGGTTGGAGAAGACCATTAGTGGCAACGTAGAATCTCTAAAGGCAGAAGTGAGAGTTGATCTGGAAGAACTTAAAAATGCTATCAATGAGATCCAATCTAATCTAAATACTCTTAACAACTAGAGTAAATGAAGTAGAAGATTGAATTAGTGATCTAGAAGACAAACAGATAGAGAAGAAGGGTCAGGAGGAGGCCTGGAACAAATAGTTGACAAGCCATGAAAACAGAATTAGGGATATAATTGATGCCATGAAACATTCCAATGTCAGAATTATAGAGAATCCCTAAGCGGATGGACAAAGAGAGAGAGAGAACAAATGAACTAGAAAATATAGTTGAACAAATCTGGATGAAAATTTCCCTAATCTGGGGAATGGAACAAGTGTTAGTGTCCTAGAGGCAGAGGACATCCCCCAAGATCAATGAGGGTAGAAAAACCTCCAGGCATGTGATTATGAAATTCATGAATTATAATTCAGAGAAGAGGTCTTAAGGGCAACTAGGGGGAAGAGATTCCTTGTGTACAGGGGGAGGACCATCAGAATAAAGTCAGACCTGTCCACAGAAATCCAGCAAGCCATAAAGGGCTGGCACAACATATTCAGGGCACTAAATGAGAAGAACACATAGCCAAGAACACTTAATCCATAAAGGCTGACATTCAGAATGGATAGAGAGATAAACAGCTTCCAAGATCAGCAAAGTTTCAAAGATTATGTGACCACCAAACTGGCACTACAAAGGGGGGTGTATAAAAGCAGAAAGAACCCAAGAGTGACATAAACAGAAATTTACAGAGACAATCTACAGAAACAAGGACTTCACAGGCAACATGATGACAATAAAAACTTATCTTTCAAAAATCATTCTCAACATGAATGGCCTGAATGCTCCCATAAAATGGCACAGCATTGCAGACTGGATAAAACAACAGGACCCATCCATATGCTGCCTACAAGAGACACATTTTGAACCTAAAGATACATCCAGACTGAAAGTGAAGGGATGGAGAACCATATTTTGTGCCAACAGACCTCAAAAGAAAGCTAGGGTAGTGGTTCTCATATCAGATAAATTAAATTTTAAGCTAAGACTATAGTCAAAGATACAGAAGGATACTACATCATTCATAAAGGGTTTATCCACCAAGAAGATCTAACAATTTTAAATATTTATGCCCCCAACATGGGAGCAGCCAACTACATAAGCCAACTGTTAATCAAAATAAAAAATCATATTGGTAAGAATACATTAGTTGTAGGGGATCTTAACACGCCACTCTCAGCAACGGACAGATCACCTAAGCAGAAAATCAACAACGAAACAAGAGCTTTGAATGAAACTTTGGACCAGATGGACCCCATAGATATATACAGAACAGTCCACCCTAAAATAACACAATATTCATTTTTCTTGAGCACACATGAAACTTTCTCCAGAATAGCCTACATACTGGGTCACAAATTGGGTCTAAACCAATACCGAAAGATTGAGATTTTTTTTCCTGCATATTCTCAGACCATAATGCTTTGAAACTGGAACTCAATCACAAGAAAAAGTTTGGACAGAATTCAAACACTTGGAAGACAAAGATCATCCTGCTCAAAAATGTTTGGATCAACCAGGAAATCGAAGAACTTAAGCAATTCATGGAAACCAATGAGAATAAAGACACATCAGTCCAAAACCTATGGGATACAACAAAGGCAGATCTAAGGGGGAAATACATACCCATCCAAGCCTCACTCAAAAAAGCTGAAAAACCCTGAATACACAAACTCTCTTTACACCTTAAAGAACTGGAGAATTAACAACAAATTAAACCAACCCCACACACAAGAAGGGAAATAATTAAGATCAGAGAAGAGATCAAGGAATTAGAAAAGAGATCCAATAAAACACATCAACAAAACTGGTTCTTTGAAGGAATTAATAAGATCAATAAACCACTGGTCAAACTAATCCAAAAGAAAAGAGAAAGGACTCAAATTAATAAAATTATGAATGAAAGGGAAGAGGTCACAACTAATACCAAGGAAATAGAAACAATCATTAGAAATTATTATCAACAGTCATATGCCATTAAGTTAAACAACCTAGAAGGACTGGATGCATTCCTAGAAATATAAACTTCCAAGACTGAAACAGGAAGAAACTGACAAACTGAACAAACTGAACAGACCAATATCTAGTAATGACATTGAAGCACTAAACCTCCCCAAAAACAAGGCTCCAGGACCTGATGGATTCCCTGAGGACTTCCACTGAACATTTAAAGAAGATAATACCTATTCTCCTGAAGTTGTTTCAAAAAGTAGAAACATAAGGAAAACTTCCAGACTTTTTCTATGAAGCCAGCATTACCTTGATCCCCAAACGAGGAAAAGACCCCACCAAAAAAGAGAATTTCAGACCAATATCCGAGATGAATATGGATGCCAAGACTCTCAACAAAATCCTAGCTAATTGGATCCAATAGTATATTAAAAAGATTATCTACCATGACCAGGTGGGATTTATCCCTGGGACACATGGGTGGTTAAACATTCACAAATCAATCAATGGGATGTAACAAATCAGTAAGAGAAGAGAAAAGAACCACACGGTCCTCTCAATTGATGCAGAAAAAACATCTGACAAAATATAAAATCCTTTCCTGATTAAAACTCTTCAAAGTATAGGGATAGAGGGAACATTCCTCAACTTCATAAAATCCATCTATGAAAAACCCACAATGAACATCATTCTCAATGGGGAAAAGCTGAGAGTCTTCCCATTGAGATCAGGAACACAACAAGATTGCCTACTCTCACTGTTGTTCAACATAGTAGTAGAAGTCCTAGCAACAGCAATCAGAAAACAAATAGAAATAAAAGGTATTCAAATTAGCAAAGAAGTCAAACTCTCTCTCTCTTTGCAGATGACATGATACTTTATATGGAAAACCCAAAAGACTCCACCCCTGAATTACTAGAGCTCATACAACAATTCAGTAATGTGGCAGGATACAAAACAATGCACAGAAATTAGTAGCTTTTTTATACACTAACAATGAAACTATAGAAAGGGAAATTAGAAAATTGATTCCATTTACTATAGCACCAAAAACCATAAGATACCTTGGAATAAACCTAACCAAAGAGGTAAAGAATCTATACTCGAGGACCTACAGAACACTCATGGAAAAACTTGAAGACACAAAAAGATGGGAAAACGTTCCATGTTCATGGATCAGAAGAATAAACATGGTTAAAATGTCTCTACTGCCCAGAGCAATCTATACTTTCAAATGCCATCCCAATCAAAATACTACCAGCATTTTTCAAAGTGCTAGAACAGACAATCCTTAGATTTGTATGGAACCACAAAAGTATCTGAATCACTAAGGAAATGCTGAAAAAGAAAAACAAAGCTGGGGACTCACACTGCCTGATTTCAAGCTATATTACAAAGCTGTGATCACCAAGACAGCATAGTACTGGCACAAAAACAGATGCATTGACAAATGGGACAGGATAGAGAGCCAAGATATGGACCCGCAACTCTATGGTCAAATAATCTTCAAAAAAGCAGGAAAAAAATATCCAGTGGAAAAAAGTCTTTTCAATAAATGGTGCTGGGCAAGTTGGACAGCTATATATAGAAGAATGAAACTTGACCATTCTCTTACACCATACGCAAAGATAAACTCAAAATGGATTAGGAGACTTCAATGTGAGACAGGAGTCCATCAAAATCCTAGAGGGGAACATAGGCAATAAACTCTTCAACATCGGCCACAGCAACTTCTTTCAAGACATGTCTCCAAAGGCAAAGGAAACAAGAGTAAAAATGAACTTTTAGGACTTCATCAAGATCAAAAGCTTCTGCACAGCAAAGGAACAGTCAAGAAAACAAAGAGGCAACCCACGGAATGGGAGAAGATATTTGCAAATGACACTATAGACAAAGGGTTCATACCCAAGATCTATAAAGAACTCCTCAAACTCAACATACACAAAACAGATAATCACATCAAAAAATGGGCAGAAGACACGAACGAACACTTCTCCAGTGAAGACAAACAAATGGCTAGCAGACACATGAAAAAATATTCATCATCATTAGTCAAGAGATTCAAATCAAAATCACATTGAGATACGACCTTACACCAGACAGAAAGGCAAAAATTGACAAGACAGGGAATAACAAATGTTGGAGAGGTTGTGGAGAAAGGGGAACCCTTCTACACTGTTGGTAGGAATGCAAGATGGTGCATCCACTTTGGAAAACAGTGTGGAGATTCCTCAAAAAATTAAAAATAGAGCTACCCTATGACCCTGCGATTGCACTACAGGGTATTTACTCCAAAGATACAGATGTAGTGAAAAGAAGGGCCATAGGTATCCCAATGGCCATAGCAGCAATGTCCACAATAGTCAAACTGTGGAAAATCCAAGACTTTAACAGATGAATGGATAAATTAAGATGTGGTCCATACATACAATAAAATATTACTCAATCATCAGAAAGGATGAATACCCAACTTTTGTATCAACATGGACAGGACTGAGGAAATTATGCTGAGTGAAATAAGAGAAAGTCAACTATCATACGGTTTCACTTACTTGGGGAACAAAAGAAATAACATGGTGGACATTAGGAGAAGGAAAGGAAAAGTAAATTGGGGGAAGTCAGAGGGGGAGATGAACCATGAGAGACTATGAGAAATAAACTGAGGATTTTTGTGGGGGATGGGTGAGTCTGGTGGTGGGTATTAAGGAGGGCACATATTGCACAGAGCACTGGGTGTTGTACATAAACAGTGAACCTTGGAACACTGCATCAAAAACTAATGATGTATTTTATGGTGATAAAATACTAATGATGTATTTTTGGTGACTAACAACACAATTTAAAAAAGGGAAACAATCAAAAAACCTAAAAGGCAACCTACGTATGGGAGAAAATATTTTCAAATGACATATCCTATAAAGGGCTAGTAGCTAAGATCTACAAAGAACTTATCAAACTCAACACCCCCCAAAAACAAACAATCCAATAAAGAAATAGACAGAAGATAGAACAGATATTTATCCAAAGAAGACATACAAATGGCCAACAGACACATGAAAAAACACTCTACATCACTTGGAATCAGGGAAATACAAATTCAAACCACAATGAGATACCACTTCACAACATTCAGAACGACTAAAATTAACAAGTCAGGAAACAACAAATGTTTGCAAGTATGTGGAGAAAGGGAAACCCTCTTACACTGTTGGTAGAAATACAAACTGGTACCACCATTCCAGAAAACAGTATGGAGGTTCCTCAAGAAGCTAAAAATAGAGCTACCTTATGACCCACAAATTGCACTAGTGGTATTTACCCCAAAGACACAAACATAGTGATCTGAAGGAGCACCTGCACCCCAATGTTTATAGCAGCAATGGTGGAGAGAGCCAAGATGTCTGTGGATGGATCAATGTGCAAAGAAGATGTGGTATATACACACAATGGAATATTAGGAAGTCATCAGAAAGGATGAAATACTACCATTTACAGTGACATGGATGGAACTGGAGGGTATTATGCTACACGAAAAATATCAGAGAAAGACAATTATCATATGGTTTCACTCATATGAAGAATATAAGAAAGAGTGCAGAGGATCATAAGGGAAGAATGGGAAAAATGGAATGGGAAGAAATCAGAGAAGGAGACAAACCATGAGACACTCATAACTAGGAGGAAGAATCTGAGGATTGCTGGAGGGGTGGTGGGTGGGAGGACGGGCTAACTGGGTGATGGGAATTAAGGAAGGCCTATGATGTGATGAGCACTGGCTGTTCTGTACAACTGATGAATTACTGAACTCCACATCTGAAACTAATGATGTACTATATTTTGATTAATTTGAGATAAATTAAAAAAAAAACACACACAACAGTCCAAAATCTCTGGGACAAAAGCAGTTCTATGAGGTAAGTTTATAGGTATAACTGGCCTACCTCAAGAAACAAACAAAAGAGAGTCCAAATCTTGGTTTCAGCTCAAGTCATGATCTCAGGGCCTGAGCCCAATGTTGGGGTCTACTCCTAGCACAGAGTCTGCTTGAGATTCTCTCTTTCCCTCTCCTCTGCCCTACCCCCACTTGCATTCTCTCCTTCTAAAATAAATAAATTTTTTAAAAAATAAATCTCAAGTAAACAACCTAGGCTTAACACCTAAAGGAGCTGGAAAGAAAGTACAAAGCCAGTAGAAGGATATAATAAAAACTAAAACAGAAATAATGAAACAGAATCTTAAAAAATATATATCTAGAAATGTCAATGGAACCAAAGCTAGTTATTTTAAAAAAGAAATGAGATTGACAAACTTTGGCCAGACTCCAAGAAAAAAAAATAGAGGACTCAAATAAATAAAACCAGAAATTAAAGAATAGAAATAACAACGAACACCAGGAACTACAATAGATTGTAAGAGAATATTATGAAAAATTATATGCCAACAAATTGGACAACCTAAAAGATGCTGATAAATTATTTCTTTTTTAAATCTTCACAAACTTAATCAGGAAGAAATAGAAATTTTGAACATACTGAATATTAGCAATGAAACTGAATCAGTAAGCAAAAAACTCCCAACAAACAAAAGTCCAGGCTTCACAGGTTAATCTGCCAAATATTTAAAGATCAGTTAATACCCATTCTCAAACCATTCCAAAAAAATAGAAAAGGAAAATTTCCAAATCTTTTCTATGAGATTAGCATTACCCTGATAATAAAACCTAATAAAGACACCACACACACAAAAAAGATAACTGCAAGCCAGTATCTCTGATGAACATAGATGTAAAAATCCTCAACAAAATATTAGCAAACCAAATCCAACAATACATTTAAAAAATCATTCACATTGATCAAGTGGGATTTATTCTTGATATGCAGGGGTGGTTCAATATTTGCAAATCAATCAAAGTGATCACACCACATCAACAAGAGAAAGGATAAAAACTGTATCACCACTTCTGTAGATGCAGAAAAAGCATTTGACAAAGTACACAAAGCCATTTGTGATAAAAACCCTCAACAAAGTAGGCTTAGAGGGAACATTATCTCAACATCATAAAAGCCATATATGAAAAATCCACAGCAAACATCATACTCAAAGGTGAAAACCTGAAAACGTTTCCTCTAAAATCAGAAACAAGACAAGTATGTCCACTCACTACTTTTATTCAACGTAGTCCTAGAAGCCCTAACCACAGCAAGCAGACAATAAAAAGAAATACGAAGCATCCAAATTGGTTGGAAAGAAGTGAAACTTTCACTATTTGCAGATGACATGATACCATAGACAGAAAATCCTGAAGACTTCACCAAAAAACTACTAGAATGGATATATTAATTCAGTAAGGACAGAGGATAAAAAATATACAGAAATCTGCTGCATTTCCATACACTAATAATAAAAATAGCAGAAAGAGAATTAAGAAAGCAAACCTATTTACAATTGCACCAAAAAGAATAAAATACCAAAGAATAACCAAGGAGAAGGAGGTGAAAGACCTGTACCCAAAAACTCTAAGACATTGATGAAAGAAACTGAAGAGGATACAACAAAAGACATTCCATGCTCCTGAACTAAAATAATTAATATTATTAAAACATCCATGCTACCCCAAGCTATCTATATATTCAATGTAATCCCTATCAAAATACCAATAGTATTTTTAACAGAACCAGAACAAGCAATTCTAAAATTTGAATGAAACTACAAAAGACCCTGAAGAGTCAAAGCAATCTTGAAAAAGAACAACAAAGCTGGAGGTATCACAATCCCAGATCTCAAGATACACTACAAAACTGTAGTAATCAAAATAGTATGGTACTGACATAAAAACAGACACATAGATCAATGGGACATAATAGCCCAGAAATAAACCCACACACATATAATCAACCTACACCAAAGGAGATAAGAATATAATAATGGGAAAAAGTCTCTTCAATAAATGGTGCTGGGAAAACTGAACAGCAACATTTAAAAGAATGAAATTAGACAACTTTCTTACACCAAACACAGAAATAGACTCAAATGGATTAAATACCTAAATGTGAGTCCTGAAACCATAAACTTCCTAAGTGAAAACACAGGCAGTAACCTCTTGGACATTGTCCTCAGCAACATTTTTTTTTACTTAGTTTCAAAGGTAAAATTTAGTGATCCATCAGTTGCATATAACACCCAGTGCTCAATACATCAAGTGATCTCCTCAATGCCCATCCCTTCTCCCATCCCACCCCTTCCCTCCAGGAACCCTCAGTTTGTCTCCTAGAGTTCAGCATCTTATGGTTTGCTTCCCTCTCAATTTTCATCTTATTTTTCCTTCCCTTCCCCTATGTTCATCTGTTTTATTTCTTAAATTCCATGTATGCATGAAATCATACGGTACTTGTCTTTCTCTGACTGACTTATTTCACTTGGCATAATACCCTCTAGTTCTATCCACATCATCTCAGCAACATATTTATGCATATATCTCCTTAGGCAAGGGAAGCAAAAGCAAAAATAAACTATTGGAACTACACCCAAATAAAAAGGTTCTGTACAACAAAGGAAACAATCAATAAAACAAAAAGGCAACCTATTGAATAGGAGATGATATCTGCCAATGACATGTCCAGTAAGGAGTTAATATCTAAAGTATAAAAGAACTTACACAGCTCAACATGGAAAAAAATATCCAATTAAATAATGAGTAGAAGATCTGGGGCACATGGGTGGCTCAGTCAATGAAGCATCTGATTATTAGTTTCAGCTCAGGTCATGATCTCAGGATCCTGAGATTGAGATCCAAGTTGGGTTTACTTCTCAGTGTGGAGTCTGCTTGAGATTCTTTCCCTCTCCTCCTCCCTCCCCATCTGCTCCTCCTCCCCCTACTCATTATCTCATATAAATAAAATCTTTATTTATATGCAAGACCTAAAAACACATTTTTCTGAAAAAGACATACAGATGACCAACAGACACTTGAAAAGATGCTCAACATCACTAATCATCAGGGAAATGCAAATCAAAATCACAACAAGGTTTTACCTCACACCTGTCAGAGAATGGCTAAAATCAAAAAGACAACAAATAACAAGTGTTGGCAAGGATGTGGAGAAAAGGGAACTCTCAAGCACTTTGCCAAGAATGTAAATTGGTGCAACCACTGTGGAAAACAGTATAGATATTCCATCATAAATTAAAGATAGCATTACCATAAAATCCAGCAATTCCACTTCTGGATATATACTCAAAGAAAACAAAAAGACTAATTCAAAAAGATATATGTACCCCTATGTTTGTTGCAGCATTGTTTACAATAACCAAGATATGGAATGGGAGATATATATATATATATACACATATCACACATACATATACATACATATATATATAATGGAATATTACTCAGCCATATAAAAAAGAATGAGATCTTGCCATGTTTGACAACATGGATGAAACTAGAGGGTAGTATACTAAATGAAATAGAGTGAGACACAGAAAGACAAATACCATATGATTTCACATATATATATGTGAAATCCAAAAAGCAAAACAAACAAAAAACAGACTGTTAAATACAGATAACAAACTCAATGGCTGCTAGAGAGAAGGTGGGTGAAGGGAGATGGGTTAAAAAAAAAAAAAGGCGATTAAGAAGTACAAACTTCCATTTATAAAATAAGTAAATCATGGAGATAAAAAGAATAGCATAGAAAATATAGTCAATTATATTGTAGTAACGTTGTTTGGGGACCACACTTTGTTTGGGGACTGCACTCATGGTGAACCCTGAATACTGTATAGAATTACTGAATCATTACATTGTACATCTGAAATATAATACTGTATATTAATTATACTTTGATTAAAAAATAAAAATAGAAACATACAGTATGTACAGCAAGACAGACTTTAAGCGGAGAACTGGAATTTGAAATAATTTAAAAAATGGCTATTTTAGAAGGAAAAAAATATGATTAATCCAAAATAAAGAATTCTGTAGGTAGGTTTAAAAGCAAATTAAACAAAGAAGATGTGGTACATATATACAAGAGAATATTATTCAGCTATCAGAAACAATGAACATCCACCATTTACATCAACATGGATGGAACAGGAGGGGATTATGTTAAGTGAGTTAAGTCAAGTAGAGAAAGACAATTATCATGTGGTTTCACTCATATATGGAACATAAGCAGTAGCACAAGGGACCAAAGAGGAAGGGAGGGAAATCCAAATGGGGAGAAATCAGAGAGGGAGATGAACTATGAGAGACTATGGGACCCCAGAAAATAATCTGAGGGTTTCACTGGTTGGGGGAGGTGGGTAACAGGATGATAGGTACTGAGAAGGGCACATGTTGTGATGAGCACTGGGTGTTTTACTTAACTAATGAATCACTGAACACAACATCAAAAACTAATTATGTACTAACAGTAGCTCTCTGAACATAATACAAAAAACTAAATAAATAAAAGCAAATTAGACACAGAAGAAGGCAGGATTATGAAACAGGTTAATAGATCTCCAAAATGAAACAGAAAAAAAGAGTAAGATACATATAGGACATAATAAATGAATACAACTTAAATGTTACATAAATGTAACTTAAATGAATACATTTCAGTGCTTATGAGTCTGCAGAATCTCACAGAATTGGTTACTTACTGCCAGTAAATTACTTCCAGTTTTATATGATAAGATTAAATATCCATTCATCCTAATATCTATTTGACTACTAGGTACATAGCAATATGCTAGACACTGAGTTGAGTTACATAGATATTTAATGGACACAGTCCCTACCTGCAAGACACCCTTAGTCACAGATGACTAATGGTTAAGCCATTCTTAAGAATAAGGAGCTCATTGGAATTCAGGCAAAATATTTGGATTCGAGGTAAAAGGCTCCTCCTTCTGCGTAGAGGAAGTAGTGAAAGTATGATGGGGACATAGAAAGAATGGAAAATGTAGGGGAAGTTCATTTTGTGATGTCTAGAGCATAGGATATATTAATAATTGTAAGATCAAATGAGCAGGCATAGTTTCACAGGAACTAGATAATTATTTGTCATATGCAAAAGAGGATTTTTTAAGAGAAAAGTTACAAATATCACAAAATCCGTATGATGCTCTGAAAGGTGCACAGTGTTTCATAAGTGTATTATGCCTTCCAAGTGCCTTAAACAAGTTTAAAAAATCTTCAGTAAGATACTCCTAATTGACATTCAAGATTCTTCATAATTTGATCCATTCTTTTCCAGTCTCACCTACTGAGTTCTCTAACAAAGACATACCAACCAGTGTTTCAAATAGAAACTTTGACAGTTCTAGGTCTTGCACAAGGCATTTCTTCTGCCTACATTCTCCCTTCCAATTCACTGTCTAGAAAAGCTTTAATCAAAGATTTAGTTCAAAAGCAATTTTCCCTAATGCCTTTCCAAATGTCTTGCTCCAGGAACACTCACTTACTCTATAATGTTCCAGTGTATTCAGTCATTCATGAAACAGTTGAGTGTCCTGTGTGCCATGTACTGTTCTAGGCACCTGGAATGCATCAGTAAACAAAAAGAAAAACAAATCCTTGTTTTCTTGGAGTATTTTGTTGTAATTCTAAAGAAGCGGGGAATATGGAAAAGTGAAAAGAAGAGCACATGTACAATGAAAAAGTTCCCTAAGTGACTCTATTACACCCCTTCTCCAACTGATCCAAACCAAGTTGAGAATTACAGCACTGGAAAACATTACAACAAAACTACAATGAAAGCCAAAATTTTAAATATAATAAGGGTAATACATAAGACTCATTATTATATTTTCTTATGTAAATTCTTACTTGTCTTTTCCTCTAATTGATTAACTTTATCTCTGGATTCCTCTAGCAGAAATATTAAATCTTTCATTTTATTTTCTTTCTCAGTATTTTGGAGCAATAGCAGTGATACCTAAAATGAAATATATAAGTAATACATTAGAGATATGAAAAATTACACATGACACCTTAGCAATTACCACCACCTATGATTATTTTATGTACTTGTTTCTGTGCTTTTTAGCTAATTGTGCAAGGGCATTTAGTATATTCTTGCACAATGTTCATTCAAAAAATGTTTAAACTAATATGATCTACCCAATATTATAAGGTTCATTTTAAGTTAGAACTTAGAAGATATATAATAAAATTTATTTTTTCATTTATTCCATAAATATTATGGAGCACCTCCTCTGTTCCACAAACCAAAGTATTGAATATACAGAGATGAGGGAACTTAAAGAAAAACAGAGCCTAGGGAATGTTCCAGAACATTAGGTGGGAAGTGGAGGAGCAGCAGCTGCCTGAGCTCTGCCCACCAATGCACTCCTTCCCGCTCCTCCACACTGACCTCAACATGCTCACTAGCTTTAGAAAATGGTGACAGAAACAACTTACTATGATGGTTTGGGGGTCAAACCCAATGCCAACCAAGAACTAAAAAAGGCTTACAGGAAACTGGTCTTGAAGTACCATCCTGAGAAGAATCTAAAGGAAGGGGAAAAGTTTAAACAGATTTCTCAAGCTTATGAAGAACTCTCTGATGCAAAGAAAAGGGAAGTATATGACAAAGGAGGAGAGCATACAGTTAAAGAAGGTGGAGCTGGTGGTGGTTTTGGCTTCCCCATGGACATCTTTGATATGATTTTTGGAGGAGGAGGAAGACTGCAGAGAGAAAGAAGAGGTAAAAATGTTGTACATCCGCTCTCAGTAATCTTAGATTTACATAATGGTGCAACAAGAAAACTAGCTCTGCAAAAGAATGTGATTTGTAACAAATGTGAAGACTGAGGTGGTAAGAAAAGAGTAGAACGTTGTCCCAATTGTGGAGGTACTGGAAAGCAAATAATAATAACAATTTATCACATAGGACCTGGAATGGTTCAGCAAATTCAATTTGTATGCATGGAGTGCAAGGGCCATGGGTAACAGATCAGTCCTAAAGACAGATGTGAAAGCTGCAATGGAAGGAAGATAGTTTGAGAAAGATTCTAGAAGTTCATACTGACAAAGATTTGAAAGATGGCAAGATAACATTCCATGGTGAAGGACACCAAGAACCAGGACTGCAACAAGGAGAAACTATTATTGTTTAAGGTCAGAAGGACCACATTGCCTTTACTCAGCAAGAAGACCTTTTCATGTGCACAGGCATATAGCTGATTGAAGCACCCTGTGGCTTTCCAAAGCCAATATCTATTTTTGACAACCAAACCATCATCATCACCTCTCATCCAGGTCAGATTTTCAGGTATGGAGCTATCAAGTGTGTGCTAAATGAAGGCATGCCAATTTATCATAGACCATATGAGAAGAGTTGCCTAATCATCAAATTTAAGGTAAACTTTCCTGAGAATGCCTTCTCTCTTTGCTGGAAAAACTCCTACTTGAGAAGAAGGAAGTAGAAGAGACTGATGAAACGGACTAGGTAGAACTGCTGGACTTAGATCCAAATCAGGAGAGACAGTGCCATTACAATGGGGATGCATAGGAGGATGGTGAACATCATCATAGGGGTGGTGTTCAGTATCAGACCTCTTAATGGGGCCAGTGAATAACACTGCTGGCATTTTACATGCTGTAGTGAATGAGTGATGGAGTATAATCATAGCTCACTACTGCTATTGCTTTTGTTTTAATATTCAACCATAGTAGTGTTTTAAAAGTTAAATGAAGAATAAATTCAAATATAAAAGTTCTGACTTTGCCCTGTATATGAGGACTTCAATGTGCAAGAAAATTTAATACTTGTAAAAACTATTTTTTAAAAAATTCTCATTAACATTTGTTAGGCCATACCTTGTAACAGACTTCAGCTCTATATATATTGAAACAGCTCAAACTGAAATGTTAGGTGTGTGTATTGACTTCAGTATATGACCCTTAATTGCTGAGCTATGAAGTTAAAATTTGTATTTAATTGACAATCAAAGAACGTAATTTGTAGAGAAGTGTTGGTCTGTAGTTAAGTGGGATTCATCATGATGCCTCTGCATTTATTCTATGGTCTCAACTGTTACTTGAAGATGGTCTGCACTTGTAGAACTGCATTCCCTTCTTCTGTGCCATCTGTTTTTTTAATACATAAATCAGTCCTGATTACACTTTTTTCCTTCTCTTTGGACTATGATAAGCTTCAGAGAAGTGACTTTAGGAGAAGGGTAACTTAGAGTGGAGAGACATTAATGTGGAGAAGTTAATTTGCATGTATGAGACAGGAAAGTGTTTAAGTTATATTACAGCCTTACTTTAAACCATTTAACTTATGCTCTTAAGTAACTAATTTAATGTTATAGTATAGCAAATTATGATGAATAGCTTTAATTTTATTTTTAAAAGTCATGTTCATAAGATTAAATAAAACAACAACAATAACAACAAGCCCTCAGAACCTAGACCAGGAGACAAACAACTATACTTGAATATTATTAGTTATAGGACAAAAATATATGAATCAGGAAAACAATTACCTCGGTCTTAGGGGATGTAATAAAAAATTAATCCTTCTCAGAGTACTGAATTGAGTCTTGATAGTCCAGTAGAAATTAAATCAAGCAAACCCAGAAAAATGAATATTCTAACTTGTGTAAGACAAAAAAATCAAGAGATCATGCCACATTTAGAGAAGCGAAAATATTCAGATGATTAGAATATACAGTCCAAGGGCACCTGGGTGGCTCAATTGTTAAGCATCTTCCTTCAGCTCAGGGCATGATACCGGGGTCCTAGGACAGAGCCCAGCATCAGGCTCCCTGTTCAGCACGAAGCCATCCTCTCCCACTCCCCCTGCTTGTGTTCCCTCTCTGTGTCTCCCTCTGTCAAATAAATAAATAAAATCTTTTTAAAAATAATAAGAATATAGAATCCATGTGAAGAAAAAGGTAAAAAACAAAAAGACAAGCTGAAGACTTCCAGATTCAAGATGACAGAAAAACCTCACTGCCCTATTTTCATCTGCCCATGCACCCA
The DNA here is from genome assembly GCF_011764305.1 of Mustela putorius furo. Taxonomy (NCBI): domain Eukaryota; kingdom Metazoa; phylum Chordata; class Mammalia; order Carnivora; family Mustelidae; genus Mustela; species Mustela putorius. The sequence goes on from NW_025421424.1 coordinate 6,766,648, forward strand.
GAACCCAAAAAGTTTAGCACTTCCCTCTACTTTTGTGTTCTTTATAATACACACAATTTTAACTTTTAAAAACACCTTCTTTCAGAAACTAGTTTAAAATTTCAGCTAAAATATAGAAAAATGTTAACTCATTCAAAAGATCCAAACGTAACATATAAATTTAACCAAACTTGAAGAAAACTCTATCTTCTCTGTACTTTGAATTAACTTTTTAAGTAGACAATCTTGTTATCTATCATTACACAGTATCCTGTGCCAAATCAAAGAAGAAAAACTCTGAAAAAATAGGTAGGAAAGAAGAAGAGGATTCCTTTCTATGAATCATTTTCCATTGGAAAGCACCGAACTTCAAGCTGATAAATTTGTCACAGTAAAAACCTGGTATTCTTGTGAATAACAAAGAACATAGACTCATTATTTTCCAATTTTAAACTATATGACAAATAGAAGTGAAAGAACATTTTAGTTCCCCATCAATGGTGTCATGAATAGTAAGTGCATTTCAAAATAGACTGCAAAGTGTGGATTAAGTGGTCAATGATCATCATCTTTACAGTTTATAAGGTTTTTATCTGAACAAAAGTTAATTATTTTTGTAACAATGACCTATTTAAATACTGTAGAAAATTCACTGATTTTTTTTAAATGCTGGTATTCAGTGCATGCCTGTTTGAATCAGTGGAAATTAATTCTGCTAGGCAAAAGGCTGTATGTTTGATATGTAGAATACTAAAATTCTCTTATAGAAATTTATCATGCAGTCAGCAAGTAGACTTCTTTTGAAATTTTAAGTATTTTATGAGTTAGTAAATATAAAAAATACAAAGCTGATTTTTTAAAAATACCTGTTTTTCCTTGTCATTTACTTCCTTCTTGTATTCCTCTTCAAGGTGCTGGATTTTTTCATAATCTTCTTTCACTTTAAAAATGAAAGAAGATGGGATTGGGAGGGAGACAAACCATAAGTGACTCAATCTCACAAAACAAACTGAGGGTTGTTGGGGGGAGGGGGTTGGGAGAAGGGGGTGGTATTATAGACATTGGGGAGGGTATGTGCTTTGGTGAGTGCTGTGAAGTGTGTAAACCTGGTGATTCACAGACCTGTACCCCTGGGGATAAAAATATATGTTTATAAAAAATAAAAAATTATATTAAAAAAATAAATAAATAAAGCAGCTATACTTTAATAATTTAATATAATTAGATAACAACAAAATTTAAAGCTTCTGGTATTTTATTTCACCTCTTTATTTATCTAGATACTAAGCCTCAAAGGTTTCTAACAAGCTTAACTGCTATTTTCTTGCTACTAACTTTCTTTTGAGTAAAGTAGTGAATTTTTAAAACATCAAAGTAGAATAAAATTCTATACTTTTTACAATAGTACATATGTAAGAGTTTATTCTTTATAACACGCTAATCTGAAACAACGCATTTTAAATGTATATATATAGTTGGCCCTTAAACATTAGGGGTGCTGACCACTACCATAGCTGAAAATTCACATGCAACTTTTGACTCCCCAAAAACTAAACTAATAGCCTACTGTTAACCAGAAGTCTTACCTGTAACATAAAGTTGCTTAACACACATTTTGAACATCATACATATTATAAGCTATAATCTTACAATAAAGTTAGAAATAAGAAAGTTTTTTGTAAGATTTTTATTGATTTATTGACAGACAGAGATCACAAGTAGGCAGAGAGGCAGGCAGAGAGAGAGGAAGGGAAGCAGGCTCCCTGCCAAGCAGAGAGCCTGATGTGGGGCTTGATCCCAGGATCCTGGGATCATGACCTGAGCCAAAGGCAGAGGCTTTAACCCACTGAGTCACCCAGGAGCCCCAGAAAAAAAAAATATTAAGAAAATCATAAAGAAAATACATTTACAGTACTGTGATTTATTAAAAAAAAATCCAAATATAAGTGGGCCTGCACTGTTCAAACCCATGTCGTTAAAGTGTCAACTTAGACATGAAACTTTACCAAAAAAAAAAGTAAAAATAAGACCAAATCACACTTCTAAAAAATAAAGTACAAATCATAGTAAGTTTAGTTTCAGGGAAAATGTAGCTTTGAAGCCAAAAGGCTATTTTCAATATGTATCAATTACTTTCTACATTCCACAAGATTTTGAGGGGCTTACAAAACCACAAAGAATACAAAATTCACAAAGAATACAAAATTTGAAAGAGTTGGGGCATCAAACTGAAGCTGTGAAAACATTAAAAGAATCTAATAAATCTCCATCAACAGATGAATGGATAAAGATGTGGCATACACACACACACACACACACACACACACAGTGGAATACTATGCAGCCATCAAAAAAACCAATCTTGTCATTTGTGATGACATGGATGGAACTAGAGGGTATTATGCTAAGTGAAATAAGTCAATCAGAGAAAGTCAATTATCATTATGATCTCACTGATATGAGGACTGAGAAATAAGACAAAGGATCACAGGGGAAGGGAGGGAAAAACAAAACAAGATGAAATCAGAGAGGGAGACAAATCACAAGAAACTCTTAATCTCAGGAAACAAACTGAGGGTTGCTGGAGGGAAGGGGGATTGGAGGAATGGGATGGATGGGTGATGGACATTGAGGAAGGTCTTTGGTATGGTGAGTGCTGTGAAATGAGTAAGACTGTTGAAATCACAGACCTGTACCCCTGAAACAAATAATACATTATATGTTAATTAAAAAAATAAAAGATAATATAAATTTTTTTAAAGAATCTAATAAAACATAAACATAAGTAGAGTAATATGAAAATTAAATAAGATCCATACATTTAAAATGCATTTCCAGTCTGGAATTCTCAGCTTGCACACGAAGTTCCTCAAAAGCTATTATCATTTTCTGAAACATAAAGTTTAACTTTTAAGAATCATACTTATATTTTTTAAATAGGTTCTTCCAACTATGAAAATATTAATAAATTTGTCTCAGGATCATTAAATTTAAAATGATTCAACTTTGAATAATGAAATCCCTATAACTTGTAATAATTAAATATTTACTAAAAACCCACTCACTGCCTATTATATTTGCTTCCCAGAAGCTTAAATTATATAATATCAAACAAAAGCAAAATGATTGTTGGTATTCTAGTTATTTACTTAATAGCTCTTAATAGAATCTGTAATTTTATTTTTTTGCTTACTTATTTAATTTCTGTCTTCCTCCACTAAAGTGTAACCTCTCTAAGGTCCCTCCCCAGTAGAGTTCAAATTACACTTTCATCATCTGGCAGCATGAGTTCATTCAGTATTCAACAAATCTTGATTTGCAAAATTGTATGAATTCATTTATTTGTTCAATAGTTACTGCTTATCTATTATGTGCCAACCACTGATTTAGACACTTGAGATTAAGACAAAGTCCTTACCCTACTGGAACTAACATTCCAGGGTAAGAAAGAATACTTATTCATATACATGTATATCAAATAAATGTCATGTAGTTTCAAGTGCTCTTCAGAAAAACTAAACGAGGTGAGGAGACAGAAAATAATTGAATGGAAAGGTATTTTAGATAAAGTAGTAAAGGAGATTTTTTAAAAAGAATTTGCTTTAAACCTTGACACAAAAGTGCTAAACGGAACAAAATCAAAGAACCAAGATCAGAAAGAGCCTAGAAAGTTTCAGAAACATAAAAAGAACAACTATAGCAGAGAAGCAAAATGGAAAACAAAGATGATGGAATAAGAGAGGTAAGCAGGAACCAGGTATTTTCTATGTTCCAAATTAATGTGTATGTGTCAAAATATGCTAGTCTCTGACAAAGAGTTAATACTTGATAAATTGGTGTCACTAACATGTAAATTCAAAAGCTACTAAATAACAAAACATTAACACTCCTAGTATAGAACCTTAAGAATCTTACTGGATATAATCATATGACAACAAATAAATAATAATCCCTTTATCAAGAAGAGTTATCACTCTACTCTGCTTAGAAATGACTCTATTATACACAACCAATGGATTGTTAAACACTGCTTGTGAAACTAATGATGTACTATATGTTGGCTAATTGCATTCAAATTTTAAAAAAGAAATGCCTCTGTTTAAAATATTTAACTTTTTACTAACACTTACCTCAATATTATTATTTAGATCCACATATACTTGCCTAGTTTCTTCTCGTTCGTTTTCATCTATTATTAATAAAAAATATTTCAGATTTAAATTTTAAAGTGATTATAATGCCATCAAGATAATACTCAAAATGCCTCAGGAAAACATTAAAATACTTAAAATTCTGTGTTAATGAAGGGTATTAGTATATCCTGAGTCTCTTAAAGTAGCATCAAATGTATAGAATTGTTGAATTACTCTGCTATACATCTGAAACTAATATACCACTATATCTCAACTATACTTCAACAATAAATTTTTAAAATAAGCTGCTTCATAGTAGTTTCACAGTAAGACACAGTGAGACATGATTGTACTTCAAACTCAAAAGCTCTAATGTTTTATAGAACTACTATCTATGAATTTATTCAAACTTTGTAAAATAGATTTACAGTTTTAGCCTTTACATTGAGTGGGGATTTAACAATTATTTGCCCAAGTGTATTTTCCTTTGTATATTTATGACTCATAGGGTACACATGAAAAGCGAAGCCTACTCTTCTGATCTCTTGCTCTACCTCTGAGGAAGCAGAAAGGAAGATAAACTTCAAGACCCAAAGAACAAGGTTAAGAATAGGTATGACCCAAAGAGAAATCCTCTATAAATCCTTTACAACATTTTTATTTTTCTGGTTTTTAACCTGAGCAATGATTCCCTCTAGCTATAATCTATACAATAAATTCCCTCTTTTCTATCCTAGAATTAAAGCACATGACAGTAACAGACAATGTGGTTGTTCCTATATTATTTCTCCAAATGAAGCCAGCATCACATAATTCAGGTTAAATTTACTTTTTTTTTTTAAAGTAGGCTCTGTGCCTAATGCAGAGCCTAAGAGATCAAGACCTGAGCTGAAATCAAGAGTTGGATGCTCAACTGACTGAGCCACCCAGGCCCCCCAAAGCACATTAAATTTAAAGAGGGTACTAGTCCCACATTCTCAATAACAAGCCATAAAGAAGAACAGAGCAGTTATGATAGATTCAACTGTAAATGAGAAGCCAAATAACCAAAAAGAGGGTACATGAGCTAACTTCAGAAGAATATAGGTATCTAAACCTCTCAAAAATAATGGAGAGCACTCTGAACTTATAGCATATGAAACAGGAACTGAACCATTTTTATCTGAATATTAAAGGGCTAGAAATTTAAGAAAATAAATGCAGAACATATCAGCATTTGAACAAAAAGATAGTTCATACTTCTCCCTCTATTTTGTTCCATTCATTACCTAACACATTTTGCAACACATCTCTATTCCTCAGAAACTATTTGTGCCAAAGAACTGCATTCTATTGCCAACATCTCCCATCTTCCCATCTTCCCATTGCTAATAGCATCAGTACTTTTAAAATACCCTCCAGCCATTTTTCTAATAGGAAAGTCCTGGAAATTGGATAAGTAGAACTACAGAAAAGAAAATAAATGGGTATAGACATACTTTACAGTTGTCAGAAGCAAGGTCCTACGGGTAGCACAAAGGGCCTCTGATAGCTGAGTGTTTCAGTGTGGTGATGTGTAGTACTGTAAAAATATAACCCTACATTTTTCATTTTTCTTCTTGATATTTATCTATCCTTTGATCTATTTACCTATCTCCCCACCCCCTACCTCACTACCTTCTCCCTACCACCTTCCCTCCCTCTCCTCCTCGCCTCCAGACTTCCCCCTCCCCATTTATTTTATTTGTTTTGTCCCAGTCCAGGCAACTAGATCTTTCAGCACTTGCTGCCTTAAAGAAGAGATGATTTTTACAAAAAACAAAGAAAAAAAAATCTTTGGGTTTCAAAAGAACAATGTTGGGGGTTAGAGGAAGGATTCAGAACATAAACTATAGATTTTTTTAAATATATGAGTCAGAACGAATGTTCTTAATGTCTACACCAAAGAAATATTTACTAATTTGTGGGAAGAGGCCTTTAAAAGGGGAAGCTAAGGTGCCTGGGTAGTGCTGCAGCTGGTTAAGCATCTGACTTGGTTTCAGCTCAGGTCACAAGCTCAGGGTACTGGAATCAAGCCCCAAGTCGGCCTCCAAACTTAGAGTCTGCTTGAGATTCTCTCTTCCTCTGCCCCTCCTACTCATGCGCACTCTCATTCTCTCTAATAAATAAATAAATCTTTTTTAAAAATAAAAGGGGATGCTAAGAGAGCTTATTAGGTTCTGGGAGACACTTAAAAAGAGGTTCTAGAGCCCTCTACACTCATCAGACCAAGCCTCAGGGTTGAGGACCATGAAAACCCCATAGTTTGGGCAAACCAAGGGCAGAATGAGACTGTGCTGTTTTTTGCTGTTGTTGTTATTGTTCATTTGTTTTTGGTTTTTTGTCTTCAGCAGGGCTCTAGGAAGATGAAAAAAACCTGAGAATAAATGACTGTAAAATATATCTAGACAGATAGGGCCTTGGATCATTTCAATTTCCCTTGTCCCAATACTCTGTGTAGCTGAGCATAGTGTGATAAAGAACTGAGAATCAGCAGACCTGAATGGGCCCCCAAGAACAGAAATGAGGGAAAACTCAGAAACAACCTAAGTGCACCAGTTACTGAATACTAATTGAAACAATGAAAACTTCAATGGAAGATGAGTGAAAAACAAATGTCCTTCTCTACTACATGGTATTATATAGGAACCCACAAATTTAGATACAATCCCAGGAGAAGGGGAAAAATTCTCAAATTTATTAAGTTTCTTCTAAAGAGAAAGGACCCAAATTTTAAAAATCATGAAAGAAAGATAAGAGATCACAACCAACACCAAAGAAATACAATTTTAAGAACATATTATAAGCAACTGTATGCCAGCAAATCTAACAATCTGGAAGAAATTGATGCATTCCTGGAGACCTATAAACTACCAAAACTGAACCAGAAAGATAGAGAAAACCTGAACAGACCCATAACCAGTAAAGAGATTGAAAGAGTCATCAAAAATCTCCCAACAAGAACCCAGGACCACATGGCTTCCCAAGGGAATTCTACAAAACATTTAAAGAATGTTTTATTCTTTATTCTCCTGAAACTGTTCCAAAAAATAGAAATGGAAGGAAAACTTCCAAACTCATTTTATGAGGCCAGCATCATGTTGATACCAAAATCAAAGACCCCACCAAAAAGTAGAATTACAAACCAATATCCTTGATGAACAAAGAGGCAAAATTCTCACCAAGATACTAGTCAATAGGATCCAACAGTCCATTAAAAGGATTATTCTCCACAACAAGTGGGATTTAGTCCTGGGATGCAAGTTTGGTTCAACATCCTCAAATCAATCAATGTGATACAATACTTTGATTTAAAAAAAAAAAAAAAGAACAAGAACCATATGATACTCTCAATAGATGCTGAAAAAGTATTTGACAAAATATAGCATCCTTTCTTGATCAAAACTCATCAAAATGTAGGGATAGAGGGTCCATACCTCAATATCCTCAAAGCATCTATGAAAAACCCACAGCAAATATCATTCTCAATGGGGAAAAAATGAGAGCTTCTCCCCTAGGGTCAGGAACACCACAGGATGTCCATTAGCACCACTGCTATTCAACATAGTACTAGAAGTCCTAGCCTCATCAATCAGACAACAAAAGACATAAAAGGCATCTGAATTGGCAATCTCACTCTTTGCAGATGATATGATACTTTATGTGGAAAACCTAAAAGCTCCACTCCAAAATTGCTAGAACTCAATACAGGAATTCAGTACAGTGTCAGGATACAAAAATCAATGCACAGAAACCAGTTGCATTTCTATACACCAACATCAAGACAGAAGAAAGAGAAGTTAAGGAGTTGATCCCATTTACAATTCCTTCCCAAACCATAAGATCCCTAGGAATAAACCTAACCAAAGACACAAAGAATCTTTACCCAGAAAACTATAAAGTACTTAGTAAAGAAACTGAGGGAGACACAAAGAAATAGAAAAACGTTCCATGCTCACAGATTGAAAAACAAGTACTGTGAAACTGTCTATGCTACCTAAAGCAATCTATATATTTAATGCAATCCTTATCAAAATACCATCAATTTTTTCAAAGAAATGGAACAAATAATCCTAAAATTTATATGGAACCAGAAAAGACCCTGAGTAGCCAGAGGAATGTTGAAAAAGAAACCCAAAGTTGGTGGCATCACAATTCAAGACTTCAAGCTCTATTACAAAGCTGTAACCATCAAGACCATATGGTACTGGAACAAAAACAGACACCTAGATTGATGGAACCGAATAGAGAGCCCAGAAATAGACTCTCAACTCTATGGTCAACTAATCTTCGACAAAACAGGAAAGACTGTCCAATGAAAAAAAGATGGTCTCCTCAACAAATTGTGCTGGGAAAATTGGACAGCCACATGCAGAAGAATGAAATGGACCATTTCCTTACACCACACACAAAAATAGACTCAAAATGGATGAAAGACCTCAATGTGAGACAGGAATCCCATCAAAATCCTTAAGAAGAACACAGGTAGCAACCTCTTCAATCTCAGCCGCAGCAACTTCTTCCTCAAAACATAGCCAAAGGCAAGGGAAGCAAGGGCAAAAATGAACTATTGGGATTTCATCAAGATCAAAAGCTTTTGCACAGCAAAGGAAACAATCAACAAAGCCAAGACAGCTGACAGAATGGGAGAAGATATTTGCAAATGACATACCAGATAAAGGGCTAGTATCCAAAGTCTATAACGAACTTATCAAACTCAATACACAAACAACAAAATAAACCAATCAAGAAATGGGCAGGAAAAAAAAGAAGAAATGGGCAGAAGACATGAAACATTTCTGCAAAGAAGACCTCCAAATGGCTAATAGACACATGAAAAATTTCTCCACATCACTCAGCATCAGGGATATACAAATCAAAACCACAATGAGATACCACCTCCTGCCAGTCAGTACGGCTAAAATTAATGAGTCAGGAAACACAGATGCTGGCAAGGATGCAGAGAAAGGGGAACCCTCCTACACTGTGGGTGGGAATGCATGCTGGTGTAGCCACTCTGGAAAATAGCATGGAGATTCCTCAGAAAGTTGAAAACAGAGCTACCCTATGACCCAGCAGTTGCCCTACTGGGTATTTACCTTAAAAATATAAATGTAGTGATGCAAAGGGGCATGTGCACCTGAATGTTTATAGCAGCAATGTCCACAATAGCCAAACTATGGAAAGAACCTAGATGTCCATCAACAGAGGAATGGATAAAGAGGTGGTATACACACACACACACACACACACATACACACAATGGAATACTATGCAGCCATCAAAAGAAACGAAATCTTGCCATTTCCAATGACATAGATGGAACTAGAGGGTATTAGGATGAGCAAAATAAGTCAATCAGAGAAAGACAATTATACGATCTCTCCGATATGAGGAATTCATACAGATCTGGACTCCATAACAAAGATGTTCAACAGATCAGCAAAAATAACAAAAGTACTGAAGAATCTTGAAATGTCTAGGCTAAAGAAGACAAGATTCAAAAAGGACAAGAAGCCAGCTTTAAAAATCTAAAGAGATAGCACATAAAAAAGTGGCCTAGATTTTCCATATGGTCTATGGAGAATTACAATAAAATAGGAGAAACTCTGTAGAGACTTCAGCTCAATATAAAAATAAGGACTATCCTTAAATGACAAGCTTGAGGTTAGTGAGATTCCATCACTGAATATACTCAAACATAAAGAAGACTACCTCTTGGTCAGACATGCTACAAAAGAAAGTAAATCAATGGAAATGTAAGTAGATTACAAAAGCTTTTAAGTCCTTCCCAACACCAACTAATTTAGGTTACAAAGTCTACAAAAAAAGTTTATACAGTACTTCAAATGGCAGGCTGAAGAATTAAAAATAATTTTATATTGTGTACAGGATAGCACTCAAAGGATTTTTTAAAACAATCACCAAAAAATACACTAAAACAAAAGCGTTTTTATAGGTACATCTAAGAACAGATTTATTCATTAACTCATTAATTTATTGCCTACTATCATGAAAGACATTGTCTAAAATGTTGACTATCCTGAATCAAGATATTATCCTCTGCACTTAAGCTGCAGGAGAGGTCTAGCATGCACTAGGCACTCCATAAATATTTGCTGAAGGAATTCATAAATACATGGTAAAGGTACACTAAGGGTACTAAGTAAAAGAAGAAGCATTTAAATCAGACTGCAAAATTAGGGAATACTTCTCAAGTAGCAATATTTATTCTGAATTTTGAAGGACAAATAAAGGTAATGAGATGAATAAAGAGGATCAGCCAATTAAAAAAATATGCAAAATCTCAGACGCATAATCTGTTTAGGGAGTAACAAGCAGTTCTCCATGAGCCTGTGTATGTGAGGCATGTGGTGGAACATTTGGCAAGGTGGAGGGAAGTAGCAAATACCATGCTATCCATAAAATTATGGAAAGCCATTAAAAGAATTAGACAGTGACATGATTTGATCTATATTTTAGAAAAGCATCAAGGACTCTTTTCTGGTAATGGCTAAGTAATTCAGACCAACCATCCTGCTGAAGACAAAAATCTGGACAATTTTTTTATTTTTTAAAAGAATCAAAGATCTAAAAAGATAATGATGAATCATCAGGCCAAGAATAGATTGAGGAGTATAATTCAAAAACACTAAGCGAAATTCCAGTGAGAGTCAAGACAAAGTAATCCCACTATAGCCTTTCTCTCCCACTACTTACAGCTAAAAACTCTGAATGAAATACATAAAACAACTACTTCACGACTCTGAAAAGAAAGCAAAGGCAGGTAGATTAGGGGAAAAAAAGTAAAATCTTGAAGTGACTCATGTGAAGGTAAGTTTCCTGTTTAATATTTTTCCATCTCCCCTCCTAGTATTAGCTAAAGTATAAGGCCCAAACAAAACTAACAGGAAACGTGAGCAGTAAAAGGAAATCCTGATTTTTTTTTTTTTTTATTCCTCTCATAGCCCTGTCCAGAATGGCCCTTGTAGTGGAGCTGCGGCAGGGACAAAACAAAAACCGCAAGAGAAACTCCATATTTCTAGCAAAAGGACAGGGGAAGTGAGTCCCTGTAAGGTTGAACATGAGGGGGCAATCTTAGAGACAGCTCCAAAAGAGGATTACCTAATTATATGCATGAATTGGCCCAAGTCCCATGGGATAAAGGGAGAATATACATATACAAGACAGATCCAAAACAAATACAGCTAAATCTTTGAAAACTGAACTCTAACATAAATTACTATTCATATCCCAGACCTAATCTTGAGTGGCACATACAAGAAACAGAGCCAGAGCAGCATAGCAAAGACTTTGAAAACTGAACTGATATTAGAACCCAGCCCACAAAAGGCAAGATAAAATTTATGGTCTGAAAAAAAAATTTTGTGGTCTGAACCTGAGATGACTGCTAAAAAATAAATATTCTCCTGGGGATTTTAAAAGGACCCAGAATCTTACAACATAATAATTTCAAAGTCTCCAAGATAAAATCCACAACTGTTTGACATAAAAAGAACTAGGAAAATGTGACATCATTCTAGGTCTCAAGCAAATAACCAAAGGTAATGAAGTACACAAACCTCTAGAATCCATAAAACCAATCAGAAATAGACCTCTTAAATAAACCTTATTAAAATCTTAATAAAACATTAACTGTGTTCATGGAGATAAAAAGATGAACTTAAAAATTTCAGCAAGGAACACTAATGGTGAGCATAGCATTATATATAGACCTATCAAATCACTATGTTATACACCTGAAACTAACATAACATTTGTCTGCCAACTATATGTTGATTTTTAAAATTTCAGCAACAAACTGGAAAGTCTACAAAGTGACATTACGGGGGCACCTGGGTGGCCCAGTTTGTTAAGTATCTGCCTTCAGCTCAGGTCATGATCCCAGAGTCGTAGGACTGAATCCCGTGTTGGGCTCCCTTTTCAGTGGGGAGTCTGCTTCTCCCTCTCCTCTGCTGCTGCCCCAACTTGTGCTTGCACTCTCTCCCTCTCTCAAATAAATAAATAAAATCTTTAGAAATATAATTAAATTTAAAAATTAAAAAAGTGACATTGCAGATATTTTAAAAACCAGCTAGTATTTACAGAACCAGAAAAATGCATTATCAGAAAATAAGACCTCAACTGACAAATTCAAAAATAGACTAGAAAAAAAGAGAGAGAGAGAGAAACAGACTAGAAATAGCTAAATAGAGAAATGATGTACTAGAAGACAGATTAAAAGACATTTTCCTGAATGGTGCACAAGAAAAAAGATTAAGAAATAAACACAATGCAGAAATATCAAAAGGTACAGCACAGTAGTCTCACTGACTTGAAAAGCTCAAACAGGCTTTCATCTAAGGGACTTTGCACTTACTATTTCCCAAAATAGCTACATGGCTCACTCCCTCATTTATTACGGTGACTAAAATAATTCCTCATCCCAAAATACTTCCCTATCCCAAAATACTTTCTCTTTAAGCAGTTAATCATCACCATACATGTATTTTATTTATGTATGGTCTCTGTGCCTCCATGAGGATGCATACTCATTTAGAGCAGAAATTATTCACTACTGTTTTCTTCAGCATTCAGAACATTTCATGACACAAAGTAGGCACTTTAAAAACTGGTGAATGAGCGCCACCTGGGTGGCTCAGTTGGTTCATCTGCCTTTGGCTCCGGTCATGGTCTCAGGGTCCTGAGATCAAGCCCCACCTCAGGTTCCAGGCTCAGCGGAGAGTCTGCTTCTCCCTCTGCCTCTGCCTCAGCCCCTCTCCTAGCTCACACCCACACAAGTGTGCTCTCTCTCTCTCTCTTCACAAATAAATAAAATATTAGAAAATAAAGAAATAAAAATAAAAACTGGTGGGACGCCTGAGTGGCTCAGTAGCTCAAGTGTCTGCCTTCGGCTTGGGTCATGATCCCAGGATCCTTCGATCCAATCCAGCATTGGGTTCCCAGCGTAGTGGGGGGCCTCCTTCTCCCTCTGCCTCCTGCTCCCCCAGCTTGTGCACACACTCTCTCTCTGACAAATAAAATCTTTATAAATAAAAAAAATTAAAACTGGTGAATGAGGGGTAATTGGGTGGCTCAGTCAGCTAAGCAAACTTCACCTCAGGTAGTGATCAAATGGATCATAGGATGAAGCCCCATGTTGGGCTCTGTGTCCAGCAAGGAATCCACTTTAGGATCCTCTCTCTCTCTGCACTTCTCTCCCTCTCTCTCCCCTCCCACAATAAATAAATAAATCTTTTTAAAAAACTAGTGAATAAATAAGACAGAAATCACAAGAGCAAAAGGCAAGAATCTAGATGGAGTTTACATTAATAACTATAAAGACTTTTTTTGTTGAGAGAAAGAAGGGAAGGGGAAAGAAACTTAACTATGCTCCACACCCAGCACAAAGTCCAACATGGGGCTTGATCTCACAACCCTGAGATCATTACCTGAGCCAAAATCAAGAGTCAGATGTTTAACTGACTAAGGCACCCAGGCACCCCTAAAGGTTTTAAGAAAAACTAACTATATTTCTCATGAAGTTATGGTCATTGGTTCATTTAAGAGAGCACCTAAAAATTATGTTAAGGTTCTTCAAATCTCTCCCACCATCTGATCTGACTTAGCATAAAACAGAGGAAAAAAAAATAATAGCCTCGTCTCCATGGACCAGTTCATTTTCTGCAAAGTAGTCAATACATGTTCCCTCCTATCCCGTCTGTATACTTTTTACGACTTTTTATACCTAGATGGGAAAAGCTAATATTGAAAGCTGAGTAAACAGGATGACTTAATGGAGGAGCTGGTAGTGGTACACTACATTCTGGTAAGTCTTTACAGTTCCAAAAATAAAGTACCATAAGCAAGGACCAAGAATAAAAAAGGCTAGCAAATGTGCATACTAGAAATACTAATAAGAAGAATAGTTAAGATTGAGCACTTTGTACTGCTCTAGGCCATTTATATTAATTCTCAAAACAACACTGAGTCACTTCATTAATCAATAAACACTAGATCAAAGAGATTATAAAACTTATTCAAGGTCAAGTAGATAGCAACTGAAAGTTTGAATTTGAGCATAAGCTGTCTACTCTTAAGCCCATGCATGCATGCAGTAAGCTATGTGATATTAAACTTGTAGCTAAGAAAAATACGAGCTATCCTGGAAAAGCAGGTAGACAGTATTTCTTAAAAGATTCTTGGCAGAAACAATGTAGAGCTAGTGTCAAATTAATGACAAAGATAAAACGGTTATTTTTAAAATAAGATTTTTAAGTTTTTCATCAAAATGAAAAAAATTCATACATCTTAAATAAAAATATGCCTAAAATGAAAATGTATACTTTCATATATACACACACACACACACACACACACATACATACACACACACATACATACCACAGCCTTTGTAAAATACTTTAAAAGCATATTTCTTTCTTTAGGAGAAAGTTGAGAATTCTATTTAGACTGGAAATAAATATTGTTTATTCTTAAGTACTATGCCTTCATCATAGTCCTCTACCAGTATTTTTTTTCTACCAGTATTTTCTATTATAAACATAGCTATATATCGATTCAATTTGCTAGTTATTCCAGGAAGAAGAGAAAGTTAGTCTCAAGATCATGTTTTAACTGAAGTAAGAACTACAAATGTCATGTCTAGGTATATATCTTTTGAAATATATTACCTTTCAGAACGCTGAGCTTTCAAAACTCAAAGAACTGAGAATCATATTATTACTTATGCAAAGAAAACATATGAAGCACATATAACTTGTTCTAATCAAAATTGGTTCTAAAAAGTGAAAAAACAATTTCTTCCCTTCTCCACCCCCACCATTACAAGAATAAATTGATTTTTTAAAAAATAACATAAAACAGTAAGTATATTTACATTTCTTTGTCTTTTCTGCAGATCTGGCACAGGTTTCCTTGAGCAAATTACACAAATGCCTTGTAGCATTATTCCTGAAAGAAAGCAAAAAGTCTCCCTAAGTGTAATCTGATTTCAAAGCAAATTCATATGTAAAGGTTATGAAACACTTTCAATTTTTAAGGAAATTCTTGTATTTATATATATATATATATATATACACACATATATATATCACATCACTCATAAAAGATTATATGAAAAAAATGGGTTGACTATACTATAAGCAAAGATGATTTAGTAACTTACTCCCTTCAAAAGTAAAAAGGCTAATTCCTTAAGAACTTTCTACCCAAGTAACTAACAATAACATTTCAGTAAATATTTCCAGATTTTGCCTAAGGGGAAATAAAGTAAGAATAAAAGGGTTGAGCTTTTCATTTATTAAATGCTTCAGAAATAATCTGTCTTGGGATGCCTGGGTGGCTCAGTGGGTGAAGCCTCTGCCTTCGGCTCAGGTCATGATCTCAGGGTCTTGGGCTCTAGCCCCGCATCGGGCTCTAGCCCCGCATCGGGCTCTAGCCCCGCATCGGGCTCTAGCCCCGCATCGGGCTCTAGCCCCGCATCGGGCTCTAGCCCCGCATCGGGCTCTAGCCCCGCATCGGGCTCTAGCCCCGCATCGGGCTCTAGCCCCGCATCGGGCTCTAGCCCCGCATCGGGCTCTAGCCCCGCGGGCTCTCTAGCCCCGCATCGGGCTCTAGCCCCGCATCGGGCTCTAGCCCCGCATCGGGCTCTAGCCCCGCATCGGGCTCTAGCCCCGCATCGGGCTCTAGCCCCGCATCGGGCTCTCTGCTCAGCTGGGAGCCTGTTTCTCTCTCTCTCTCATTTTTCCATGCTGCTTTGCCTACTTGTGGTCTCTCTCGCTCTCTGTCAAAAAAATAAATAAAATCTTTAAAGAAAAAAAAAAAAAAAGAAAGAAATAATCTGTCTTACCCTTAAAACATTAAACAGGTAATTTTCTTTTTTTTTTAATTTTCTTTTTTTTTTTTAATTTATTTGACAGAGAGAAATCACAAGTAGATGGAGAGGCAGGCAGAGAGAGAGAGAGGGAAGCAGGCTCCCTGCTGAGCAGAGAGCCTGATGCGGGGCTCAATCCCAGGACCCTGAGAGCATGACCTGAGCCTAAAGCAGCGGCTTAACTCACTGAGCCACCCAGGCGCCCCTAAACAGGTAATTTTCTGACTAGCCTTTCATTACATGAATAATAAGACCTCTGATCATCTCAATAGATGCAGATAAAGCAATTAATAAAATTCAATATCCATTTATGATAAAAACTCTCAACAAAGTAGGTATAAAAGGAATGTACCTCAACATAATAAACTCCCTATATGACAAGCCCACAGCTAACCTCATAATCAACAGCAAAAAATAAAAAGCTAAAAGTTTTTCCTCTAAGATCAGGAACAAGATAAGAATGCCTATTTCTCACCACTTTTATTCAACATTGTGTTGAAAGGCTTAGTCAGAGCAATTAGGCAAGAAAATAAAGTAATCCAAATTGGAAAGGAAGAAGTGAAACTCACTATCTGCAGATGACATATCATATATGTAAAAACCTAAAGACTCCACAAAAAAAACTATCAGAATAAAACAAATTCAGTAAAGTTTGCAGGATAAGAAATCAATACACAAAAATCAATTGCATTTCTGCACACTAATAATGAACCAGCTGAAGGAGAAATTAAGAAAACATACCCACTTACAATTGCACCAAAAAGAATCAAATACCTAGGATTAAATTTAACCAAAGAGGTGAAAGACCTATACATTAAAGCTGTAAGACAGGGCGCCTGGGTGGCTCAGTGGGTTAAGCCGCTGCCTTCGGCTCAGGTCACGATCTCAGGGTCCTGGGATCAAGTCCCATATCGGGCTCTCTGCTCAGCAGGGAGCCTGCTTCCCTCTCTCTCTCTCTGCCTGCCTCTCTCTCCATCTACTTGTGATCTCTCTCTGTCAAATAAATAAATAAAATCTTTAAAAAAAAAAATAAAGCTGTAAGACATTAATGAAAGAAACTGAAGACATGAATAAATGGAAAGATATTCCATGCTCATGGATTAGAAGAATTCATTAAAATGTCCACACTACCTAAACAGGTCCTGATACCAATTTCATTGTGGGAAGGGAGGTTCCCTACACCAACAAGCAATTCTTGGGAGACCAGCTGGACGTCCCATAATTCAATGCAATTATGATACTATCTACCTGGAGATAGTCTCAGATTCTACAGGTTAAGGGTTCAGTCCTACACAACTGCTGTACTCCTAACCCATTTAAGATACCAGTTGCAAGCCCAGGTTTTACCTATATTTCTGTCCAACTAGCTATAAATCAAAAAATCCCATGACTCACTCCTTAGTTTTCAGACACAGATACAAGTTCAGATTGTTACCTGAATCTCTGACAGACTATCTAGAAATCTAAGGTTCCTTGAATTTGATTAATTTTCTGGAGCAGTTCACTGAACTCAAATGATTTACTTGCTAGATTACTAGTTTATTATAAAAGAATATAACTCAGGAATAACCAGATAGAAGAGATGCATAGAGCAAAGCATGGGGAAAGGGTGTGGAGCTCCATGCTCTCTCAGCTCACCACTCTCCCCAAATCTCTTCACCAAGCTGGAAGTTTTCCAAACCTGGTCCTCTTGTGTTCTTACGGGAGGCTTAGTTACATAATTGTGACTGATTAAATAATTGGTCATTGATGACTGATTCAAACTCCAGACCCTCTCCTCTCCATAAGGGGGATGAAAATTCCAACCATCTAATATGAAGAAAGAGGATTACTCCTACACTATGGAAATTCAGATTGGTGCAGCCACTGTGGAATACAGTATGGAAGTTGCTCAAAAAATTAAAAGTAGAACTACCCTATGATCTGGTAATCACACCATTGGCTATTCACCTTTGCAGTTAATTCTGATGTTTGCTAAAATTTAAGAACCACTGGTCTAGAGATGAACTCTTTTTTGGTAATTTTAGTTTTTCTTCAGTGTTCCAAGATTGTTTATGCACCACACTCAGTGCTCCATGCAATACATGCTCTCCTTAATACCTACCACCAGGCTCACCCAACCCCCCACACCCCTTCCCTCCAAAACCCTCAATTTAGAGATGGACTTTTTTGTTATTGGTTTTGTAAAAATGAAAACAAGTGACCATAAATCTAATTCGTCAATTACAATTTGAAAAAAATTTCAGCCTTTTCCTGTTAATTTATGGTGAGGGGTAGAGTTACAAAAAGTACCTTTACCAAAAGTACCTTGTACCAAAAGGTACAAAAGTACCTTTACCAATATGTTCCCTAGACCACAAAGACTATTTGAACAGCACGGCCTGACAAAAAAACAGCCATATACTCCATAAACAAGCAATCATCCAATCAAAAAAGTATTTATTCAAGTCTACTATGTTCCTACAGTGTCTCAATTTTAGAATTCTTAAAACTCTTCACTGGCTTCCAAATGGCTATTTGCAGCAATTTTCAAACTTTTTTTCCCCCTAGAACTAAAATCCTTTTACTGGATACACAAGATTTTAAATTATACATAATGCTGTTCTTGTTGAAGGGAGCCATAACTATAACCACTTAGCCTTTCTTCAGCCGACCCTCTGCAAACCTTATCTTCCATCTCCACTCCAACATAAAAATCAAAACTCCTTACCATGTCATGAAATGCTAAAGTAGAAACCTCTAATTCTCCTCCTGGCTAACTCCTATTCAACCTTCTAACCTCCTCATCTTTAGAAAGCCTTCTCTGATGACAACCACCATCATATGCATGCAACAGGGCTTGACAGGTTTAATTCATCAAATTATTTAAACAAATCCTAGGTAGGAGTCTAACAAAAATCAAATGTTGCTTTTTTTTTTTAAAGATTTTATTTATTTATTTGACAGAGATCACAAGTAGGCAGAAAGGCAGGCAGAGAGAGGAGGAAGGAGGCTCCCTGCTGGGCAGAGAGCCCGATGTGGGGTTTGATCCCAGGACCCTGAAATCCTGACCTGAGCCGAAGGCAGAGGCTTTAACCCACTGAGCCACCCAGGTGCCCCCAAATGTTGCTTTTTAAGTTTATTTCTGAAAATATGTAATTGTAGATGTTTCAGGTTTCACTAATGAATGAAATTTGAAAATTGAGACTATTACTACATCTAATGGTGGAAATCAGATCACATATAAGGTCCTGCTCAATTCCAAAAAAAGCCTCCAAAATTATCTAAATTATCTCAAAACTCTTTTCCTGCTCAAAAATGTCAATAAATCAAAGTGTTCATTCCCTCTCAAACTTCTATTACAGGCCAAGCATATGGTTTTGAAAATACCAAATTCTCTTTAAAATCTACATCCCTTTTAGAAAATCATCTTCAGTGAAGGAGCTGGTCCTGAGCAACTTTATATTAAATCTGTCCTTCAATAATCAAGTCGCTCTACCTTAAATGCAAATTTGTTTCTCACCTATATTTTGACAAAGCTCTTACTTAAACGTTAGTTTCCTTCAGATGACAATTGACAATTCAGTATTTGAGGTCTAAGTGGATATACAACTGAAACTATTTAGAATAGAAGGAAATGCCGCCTCACCTCAAAAAAAATGGCATAAATTCTATATTATGTCACATTACACTACCTTACACTATACTATATAACTTAACAGTCACGGTATTAGCAAAAATTCAACTGTTCATCAATGGAGGCAGTAGCAATCTTAAGAAAGCTCATCAACTACCAAATACTGGTATTAGAGCTACGGTGGGCTTTAGATGTCCTATAAGATACTACGGAACTCAATCACATACCTATACGAAAGTGAGCATAAGTACCAAATATACAATAGGCATACAATGTTAGAAACTTTCTCTTCTCTCTCCCTTTTTCCTAATAACCAAACCTCAATTAGGCAGGAAAAAAATTAAGTTTTAGCATTTAATTTTTTATCTGGGAAATCATAGGTTGTCTTTTTTAAATTAAGTAATCTCTAACCCCAATATTGGGCTCAAACTCACCACCCCGAGATCTAGTCACAAGCTCTTCCAACTAAGCTAGCCAGGCAACCCCATAGGTTGTCTTTCAATTGGACTAAAACAATCTGTTTTAAGAGTCTTTTTCCTTTATCAGCAACTTCACTGACAAAGTGATAGGTCTTCTAAAGCCATGATGTTTAACTTAAAACATGTAGGAATAAATAAATTTTGTACTCTTCAGGGACCCATACATTACATTCTAACCAATATTTACTTGACAGATGAATAAAAACTATAGTTTTCTATTAAATTCTATATAATATAAAATGAAAGAGACAGTAAGTGTATAAAATAAGGCTTAGCTATTGCCTAGAACAAAGGAAAGGAAAAGCTAAAGTTGACACTAAGATTTTAAGCTGACATTAATGGAAGAATCATTAGATCACTAACAAAAACAGGAATTTGAGAGTAAGAATTAGCTTATAATGAAATTGAGCACTATTTTACAAATACTGCACCTAAAGTGTTGCAACAATCAGAAAGGTAGAAAATATACATAGGCAGTTGCAGATACAGTTATCAGATAACTTTTGATAATAAATAATGGTTTCTCCTGATACTTTAATAAGTGAGAAATTATCAGTCAGTGATCACTGCTTGCCAAATACAAAAATGTAAAATAAGTATGTCTTCCTTCCTCCATTGTACCCAGGTAGAATTCTACAGATAAGTTAATATTACATAACAGAATATTAAGTTCAATAAATTTCTGGAAATCATTTTCATAAATCTGGAATAAATTTAGGAAGAAAAATTAAATTATTACTTACTCTTTTATTAAATCTTTATTTTCTTGAATTCCTTCTTCTAATTTCAAACTTACTTTTTCATTTTCAAACTAATTTATAAAACAAAAGAACAGTTCATCACATTTTGCTTATTTTTAGCAAAATAAACACAAGTACAATCATTAAGCAGCATTTCTTTGCTAACAGCTAAGAACTTTAAGAATTCTTTGCAAACAAAAAGCTTTGTGTCACAGCTTATAGATTTTCCTATAAGAATCTGTATCTCACTTTCACAGATCTAAAATTAAGTTTGCTGAATCATCTCCAAAAAGTATCCAACAATATTTTAATGCAATATTATCTTCCCTAAACATTTTTAAATGTTTTATCTTTGTTCTAACAAAGATAAAAAATGTTGCATTTTCAACATTCTTCTTTCACTGGGCCACAAAGCTGAAGCTAAATAGTTCCAAATATAAAATCCACAAATGTCATTGTTGGGTACCCCAAAAATTGGGTACCCCAATAATGGGTGCATGATTAAAGGAGCAAGACTCATACAAAGTGAAGGTCAAGCAAAGCTTTATTTCATGCCAAGCATCAGGAATCATACCAACAGTCAAACAGACCGGTCCAGGCCGCCTCTCCAGAGAGGGTGACCCCTCCCTGCTTTCCAGACTAACTTTTATAGAGTAAAGGCCATGTGACTGGGCCTGGCCACACACAGGTGGCCAATGAGATTGTAACATACACAGGAAACTCCACAGTGATGCTAGGTGACCAATTGAGTTACAGTTTACCCTAGTAGACATTTGAACCAGCCTATCACACCTTGGTTAGGATTGGCACCAAAAGGCTCCCAAAGGGTGGGGGCCCATACTCCTTGGTAGCTAGGAGACAGTATGTGCCCCCACTGATTGAATACCTCCACCTGGCCTGACCCACCCTTGTACTTGGACTTTGTTCTGTGGACTGGTTTCCCGAACTTGGTTTTAAATAAGTTGGGGGGGGGGGCCAAGGTCAATTTAAACTTTCCAGCAAAATGGCAGTTCAACCGGGGTGGGGCTGCTGTGCCTGAATAGGCCCTTACAGTCATATTCCAATAAAAGACATTCATATCAAACAAATCATCACTAGTAATAGGATTAAAATTAAAAATTTATAATTAGAATCATTAAAGCAATCTTTATCTAAAATAATTTATTATTTCCCTAATCATTTGCATTAAGCTTTGTGCAACTGTAAGGACCTATGTTATATTCTTATTTTAGCTAGAGGCTTCCATTGAGGTTAAACAATAACTTTGTTGTTTAACCCTTAATGTCCCTGCTCCCCTCAGGGATTTTATATTTTAAGGATTTTATATTTTAAGTCCTCCAGGGGACTTAAAAACAAGTCCCAGAAACCAGCTCCAAGTGTGAAGGCCAAGAAAAACAAGGCTGTACCCGCCCTGACAGAAGTACAGCCATCTTGGCAAAGCAAAAGCTGGCACCTTGCACTGTAAGAGTGGGTTAGCATAAGAATGGCCATCCTTGAAGGTGGGGAAGCCATTTTACTGAGCGTCCCTAACAAACCCACACTGTGCACGTAACTTGAGATAAGAGAAAGTAGCTAAAACCTAAGAAACGACTTAATCATATACTACCAGGGCGGTTAGGCATTGGCGCCACAGGGACCAGATGTTAAAGAAAAACAAATAGTTAACTTGCAGAGATTACAATCCTGCTAGACCAGAGTCTCCCTTAGTTTGCAAATGTGCTAGTGATTTACAACAAAAAGGCCATCTTTTCAATGGCTCAGTACCACGAGGCCAAAGGTTGCCCTCTCCACCATAAAACTGTAGGAGGCTGAGGCAGAAGGAAATGTAATTAAGGTGAAAATTCTTCTAAACCTAAATCTCACTTAACTGCCAGGGTGACACCGGGGTGGCAAAAAGTTAAACAAAGTTAAACTGTCAAAGTGGGGCGCAAGAGATGTATGTAGCTATGAAAAAGTGCCTTGAAAATGCTATATAAACCCTTGGCTTTGAGTGCTCAGGGTCCTCGTTGAAACCCGCTGCACCAGGCGGATACTTGGACCCCAGCTAGCTGGAAATAAACCTCGCTGTGTGACTTGCATTATGGAGAGTGTTCTCTAATTGAGGGGTGGTCGACTCCATACCCTAACACAACTTGTCCTCTGTGCTCATACTAAAGCTGAAACACAGCATCAGTTAAAATTCAAAAAACACTGTCCTTAAAATCCACATCACAGAAATACTCTATTTTAAAGTATTATAAAATCTACTACACTACATTTTCAATTCCAAATCTCATTATACCTGTAGTTCCTGAATGGCTTTCCGCTGTGCTTCAATTATCTTTCTATTTTCTTGCAACTTATTTTCTTTTTGCTTCAATTCAGATTCCACATTCACTTTCCACTTCTTGATCTTTTCAGCCTCCTTATACAGTTTTGAATATAGTCTGCTCATTGGCTCTGAATTCTGATAAATAGATTTTCAGAGTGTTTACACTAAAATTTTGAACAATTAACAAATTACCGCTGCCTATTGCAAATATCCATGAGTAATATAATATCTTAATAGTTGAGAACAATTCTCTCTTCAATTTATGCCCTACTAGCATCTTGAAAACTACATTAACTCTTTTAAAGTTATTAGCTATATTAGCTACTTCACTAAAGTTACCGGTCACTTGACTAAGTTATACGCTACTGAATAAAATCCAATACCTCCAAAATATACTTAAGCAAGATATTGGAAATATTTTAGTCAATGAGAGAATCTGGCTGGTTAAAAGCTAAAATAAGTCATTCTACATGAGATCTATAAATTTTTACAATGGTCTTAAAACATTTTGGTTATATGGTTTGAAGATTACCTAGAGGACATGAATTTTCAAATACAATGACAAAAACATAGTTAACACAAGAGCTAGCTTTCATTTATTCTAAGGTCTTATTTAGCTTATATCTGGATTTCCTGCATTACCCATTTCAACATTATAAGGTAAATGCCAGTTCATTTTTTTTTTAAATCACAGATTTCTGCTTGCTGATACCTCTTTGTTATCAAAATACATGAATAATTTCCATATTTTTAAATTCTGATACTATGATCCAGCAACAGACACACAGTACTTTATCAGGCCATGGAATTTCCTTAAGTAGACTCTATGCTCGAAATGGGGCTTGAACTCAAGTATCTTGTGTTCTATCAACTGAGCCAGCCCAGGTGCCCCAGAATTTCTGTTTTCCTTTTTTTGGGGGGGAGAAGTTGGGGGGAGAGAGAGAGAACAAGCAAGTATAAGGCGGAGGAGGGGCAGAGGGAAAAACAGACTCACCACTGAGCAGGGAGCCTGATGCCATGCAAGTCTCCATCCCAGGACCCTGAGATCATGACCTGAGCCAAAGGCAGACCCTTAACTGACTGAGCCACCCAGACACTCCTCATAGACATCTATGTGCCATAAGTAAGAATATTTTTTATAACCAAAAAAAAAAAAAAAAAAAAAAAGAGTACCGCATGTTCTATAAATTCCTTAGACAACAAAGGAGCCAAACAATCATACTCATTAAAGGATTCTTTGTAAAATAGTGGTTTGAGTCTTGGCCTTTTCACATATTGTAGCCATATACCCTCTTCTATTCTTGCTCTTTGTGGTTCAAAGTTAAATTTCCCTGAAAGAGTGGATGCTTGCATAACCCAGGAAAATGCAGAAGACTAGTGTTTCAGCAACTTTAAAAGAAAAACAAAGCGGGGATAATGGTTTTAAAGAATAGAACTGTGGAGCCTGGGTGGCTCAGTCATTAAGTGATCCCAGGTCCTGGGATGGAGCCCTGATTTGGGTTCCCTACTCAGCAGGAAGTCTGCTTCTCCCTCTCCCACTGCCTCCTGCTCCCCCTGCTGTGCTTTCTCTGTCAAATAATAAAAAAAAATAAATAAACTTTTAAAAAAATGAAATAAAAAAATAAAAGATAGAACTTAAAACATTAGCCAAATTTTAATCCTTTAGAAGCTTCAAAAAGAAAGGCATATACAAATAACAATAAATGATACAACAATTATAAGAAATTTAATATAGATAGGAAGAAATCTTCTGACCTCAAAATCAGAGTCTTTCAGGCCTTCCTGGTAGTGACAACTGTCAGAATTATCAACCTAAAAAAATGAGTAAGTGTTTCCTGTAAGAAAATTTTTTTTTAATTTATTTTCAGTGTAACAGAATTCATTGTTTTTGCACCACACCCAGTGCTCCATGCAATAGAAGAAAATATTTCTGATGAGAGTTTCAAAATAGTAGCAATTAAGTACTGACAACTAATTATCCAACAGCTAAAGAATTTTTTTCCTTTTTCAAATAAGCAAGTCAATACCTAAACAGATTATATCTATGTACCTTATATCTAACTTACCTGTTCAAGCATGGGCAAAAACTTAACTTTTTGTAAAGCTGGATCTGCAAGATAAAAAACAACTGGTATTAAATTCGCTAACCTCTTATTTTTTATATTAGTATATCTAACTTTAATGTCAAGGCTCTCAAAATAATACTTATATTTTCAATATCTAGCAATGTGTATGTAAAAAATACTTTTAAATACAGTGATATATTGCTTTTCCAGTCTCTTACCTGAATCAATGTTTTCCCCATTTTTGGAGAGATTAGTCATTGGAAATGGAAAACTAAAATCATCTTCAATATATTTGCTGAAACTCTAGAAATACAAAGAAGTTCTTAAATATAGTGTTCCAAAACCACTGTGATAACTAGCAGTGTAATATGCAATTATATATGTAATATACGTGATTTCAACTGTGAATCCTTTAAGGTATATATAATATTTAAAATATCAAGTGGTTTTGCTATGTAAAAAAAATACATGCTTTGTAAGTATTCAAGAAAAATAATAGTAATTCTAATTAGTAGCTTAATATATTAGTTTCTTCAATTTCACTATGATCTTTCCCTTGATAAAACTGAGAGTTGTCTTCACTGAATAGCATCTTAGTACTACACTATTAGCTATAGAGACCATAGGAATTTTTCTACAGCATATAAAATTGAAATATTCATTGCTTCATTCCATCCCCAATATAAAGCTCCAC
The DNA here is from genome assembly GCF_011764305.1 of Mustela putorius furo. NCBI lineage: Eukaryota > Metazoa > Chordata > Mammalia > Carnivora > Mustelidae > Mustela > Mustela putorius. The sequence goes on from NW_025421424.1 coordinate 6,792,580, forward strand.
AGAGAAATTTTAAAAATAATTATCAGTAAAAGCTGTTTAACCTGAGAAATTTGGTATAATTGCTTCTTTCTGATAAGAACTCTATTATATAAGTGAATTTCTCTTTTAATCCTCACAACCAGGTGACTCAAAGCCAAATTTTAAGCTTAGTCAGACACTAATTTTTACCAGTATTTTGACATATTTGTCCAAATTTTCTTATTTTTTCCCCAACACCAATATTGTCTTAACATGTTTCTGTATCTTGCTATTTCATTGTATATGTCTTACAAATTGCCTCAAGTCATTTAAGGACAGAGGGAAGATTCAAATAAGCAGGATTTGTTATATATCCAGAGTTCCAAAGACCCAGTGATTCTTTTTTTAAATGAAAGATGCTTACAAATATTACGTATGCTTATCATTCATTCCAGGCAATACTGAAAATTCTTGGGTAATAAAAATCATGGAAGATAGCACAAGCAGTAATTTCTCTGACATTGGCCATAATCATATTTTTCTAGATAGGTCTCCCGAGTCAGGGAATCTTGAGTCAAGTCAAAAACAAAAATGAACCATTGGGACTTCAAGATAAAAATCTTCTGCATAGTGAAGGAAACAATCAACAAAATTAAAAAACAACCTACTGAATGAGAACAGATACTTGCAAACAACATATCCAATAAAGGATTAGTATCCAAAATATATAAAGAATTTATAAAATTCAACACCCAAAAATAATTTAATTGAAAAATGGGCAGAAGACTTGAATAGATATTTCTCCAAAGAAGACATATATACAGATAGTCAACACACACATGAAAAGATGCTTAACATCATTCATCACCACAGAAATGCAAATTAAAACCACAATGCGATATCACCCCACACCTGTCAGAATGGCTAAAATGAAAAAACACAAACAACAAGTATTGACAAGGTTGTGGAGAAAAAGGATCCCTCATGCACTGCTGGTAGGAATGCAAAGTGGTGCAGCCACTCTGGAAAACAGTATGGAGGTTCCTAAAAAAAAAATTTTTTTTAAATAAAGAAAATTCAAAATACAACTCCCCTATGATTCAGCAACTCCCCTACTGGGTATTTACCCAAAGATTATGAAAACACTAATTTGAAAAGATGTATGACCCCTATGTTTATTGTAGCATTACTTATAATATCCAAACTATGGAAGAAGCTCAAGTGTCCACTGACTGATGAATGGTTATAGATGGTATATTACTCACCCATAAAAAAGAATGAAATCTTGCCATTTGCAATGACATGGAAGAAGCTAAAGTGTATTATCCTAAGTAAAATAAGGCAGGCAGAGAAAGACAAATACCATGTGATTTCACTCATATGTGAAATCTAAGAAACAAAAAGATAATCATAGAGGGGGAAGAAAGGGACTAACCAAGAAACAGACTCTTAACTATAGACTACTAACTTATGGTAACCAAAGGGGAGGAGGGTGGGAGATGGGTAAAACAGGGGATGGGGATTAAGGAGGATCCTTCTTGTGGTAAGCACTATGTGATGTATGGAAGTGTTAAATCAGTATATTGTACACCGTAGCTAACACGAGTAAATTGGATTTAACATTTTAAATAAATTTGTTTAAAATTCTTGGGTAAATTAGGCCACATTTTCTAGGAAAAAGAATTATAAAATAACACCCGTAAGAAAGTACATGGTGTCTCCTTACCTGAAGTTAATAGTCAAATCAAGATTCATATGCAAATTTACCTTGAAGAAATTAGACTCTCCTCCCAAACTCTGAGGTTTCACTGCAGATACTTGACTGCTACTTAATCTTGGTGGTACAAACAATTTAAAAGGCTTTTGCTTTTCCATTTTCTCTCTTCCAGTTGTAATTATCTATTGCCCCAGAAGGCAGGGGGGGAAAAAGTGTTTTTACATTGTTTAATACACTCTTTATGCTTTATTTTTAAAAGCAAGGTCTGTACAACAAATGCCATGTAAAGGAGCGGGTGTAACCTTTGCTACACTGAGTCTGCAGCGTCACATCCCTGGGCGAGTCAAAGTAAAAACACCCCACCGCTGTTCCTACCATCTACCACCACCAATGGCCAAGCTGGCGACCTAGATAAGCCAGAAAGTCCGAGGTACCCTCGCTGTGACAGCCCGAAAACAAAGCTCTCCCTCCGCCAGCCCTGGTAAATTGCATCACTCCACCGCGAGAACTACGGTAGATTCTTACGAGGGCCACCGGACACCCAGGAGGTGCTGGAGGGGCTGGGGGAGGGGAGCCCTCGCAGGCGGAGGGCCGCAGGAGCCGCAGGTGCCGACCGAATCAGATTATCGCCCAGCTCCTGGCTCCGTCGTCAAAAAAAGGAACTCCGGACCCCTGCCCTTACCTTTCAAGATTCAGGGGGAAACCATGGACTCGGTGCCCACGCGGTGCTGTCTATTAGGACAGCAAAAAGAATCAACGAGAGCTTCTGCCTTCGAACCTCAGAAAAGGCGGGAAATCGCTCCCCTTCAGCGGCCAGCCAGGAAAGGGCGCGGTACCCGACTGTTTAACGGCTAAATAACGGTCAGCTGCGAGAGTTCGCCCGGCTTCCAATTCTCGCGAGATGTTCCTTTACCTTGGTAACGATTCTTCGCGGGATTCTATTTTTCCTTCGAGTAGACGTTCTTTAAGATTCTGCTATTGTCAGAGAATGCAAGGAAAACTAGCAAGGACTGTGATAGATTGGAGCAGAGAGTGAAAAATGCATTGCTGTCCTCCAAGAGTTGAGTCTTCGGGAAGAAACAGATGGGCAGATAATTACAGCCAGGTGTAATCATTTAAAGGTGGTAATTTAGAAAGGGTGGTTAAAACACAGAGAAAGCAGCACTTGGGGGGGGGGCTGGGGCGTCAGGAGAGGCTGCACGGAGGTGTTGGGCTTCTCTTACAGCCTCGCTCAAGAATAGGAGAGTGATTAGAGAGAGAGAGGGCCGACAGTTAATGGGGAAAGAGGACTCCTGACCGAGAGAACACAGGCGAAGGCCCTGTGGTTGTGAGCGAGAGTAGTACAAGAGAGACTCCAAGAAGTTTGGCGTAGGTGTGTGAGGCCAGGTGGGAAAACGGCAAGAGATGAGGCTGCAGATTTGGCAGATAGGAGGCCTTCCAAAGGCTTTTGGATTTTAGCCTTCCTGGATGGGGATCTTGAAGAGGGCTGAGTAGAAAGGGAGGCAAGATCAAGGTCAGAAGAAAATGTGTCGTTATGAAAAATGGCTTAGGCATGTCGGACTGGAGTTTGGGAGAGAGTTTAATAGGCAGGATAAGGTGTGAGGAGCTGAGCCGTGACAGTGAAGATGAAGAAGAGGCATCAAATGTATATTTAGGAAGTAAAATTAATAGGATTTGATGACTTTTTAAAATAGTAAGCAGGGAAAGAAGTCTGACTGCTTGGCTTCAAGCTGTGGCGAGGAAATACGATAAATATTGTGGTACTAAATACCTAGGTTAGAGCAATACAAGAATGAATTCCATTTTGAATACATTTGACTTTGTTTTCTAACTTCTTCCGGTACTATAATTGATGTTTTCCCAAAGGGCTTAAGTAATATGTTTAAATATCCAACTTTGTATAAATTTAATCTATGAGACATCATAGTTTCTGCTAAAATTTAAAAATTTTTGATCCAGGTTAAGTACTTTATTTTACATTTTAAGGAAACAGTCTAGATACCCTAAAAAAGACAAAATAGTCTCTCCAAGAGATGATTCAAGGTTTATGCCCAAGATGCCCTGTGGGGGCAATAATTAATAAATTTAAATAAGAGGTTCTTAAAGTTGAGGATATAAATTCAACAATCCAGTTTAAGTTTTATAGCTTAAAAAAATTGGACTATGGTCTTTTTTTCTGTCTTGAAAACCAAAATGTTACTATGCCTAGGATTAAATTAACTTAAATTCACAGTATTTTATTTACTTACAGTCTTTCAAAACAATACAGCCAAACATGGGGGCTTAAGTGGGTAGGAGAAGAATCAATGAAACAAGATGGGATTGTGAGGGAGACAAACCATAAGTGACTCTTAATCTCACAAAACAAACAGGGTTGCTGGGGGGAGGGGGTTGGGAGAGGGGGGTGGGATTATGGACATTGGGGAGGGTATGTGCTATGGTGAGTGCTGTGAAGTGTGTAAACCTGGCGATTCTCAGACCTGTACCCCTGGGGATAAAAATATATGTTTATAAAAAATAAAAAATTAAAATTAATTAATTAATTAATTAATTTTTTAAAAATACAGCCAGCATAGAATTTCTCAGTTTCATATACTTCACATAGAATTTATTTTTACTAAATAGCCTTTCTATCCATACAAGGATTAAAATATCTGTGGAAAGTTTTCAGTTTTTAAGAACTTCATTTTTTCTACAAAAGGTATTGGCAAAAATGTCAAAATATTGCCTACCAGAATGAGTAGTAATTTGTGCTAAATTTCCTAATATATGTTAAAACATTTTGATGATTTGTCATTTTAACTTTTTTAATATCTTACCATTACCAATTTTTTTAAATGTGGCCTTAAAAAGATTTTTTTTTAATTTAAGAAAAAGTAAGAGTTGAACAGTTTTGTTCCCCTTTAATAATTCATAAAATGCTATAACAGGAATAAGTTTAGAAAGTTCTTAATCCATCAATCTGGCCTAATTAATGAGTTTCACAAACTACCTTTATTCTGATTACAACTGTTTCCACTAGATAGCCTTTCTCATATCCATAATCTACATATTTTCGTTCAGTTTTTCTACTAAAAGAAAAAAGTAAAGTTTCTTCAGGTAAGAACTCTATTTAGCATTATTCCCTTTTGAAGGAACCAAACGGCAACAAAATAGTCATTGCTTCTTTTGAGTAAAATCTTGAAAAGAGTCCTAGATGTCCCTCTAGTGGTTCGTCCTATATTCCACAAAATTTGATGAGCACTGATGACATCCATTTTATGGTGATATATTGGTTACCTAGCAAACCTATTTGTTTTTCAAATCAGTCATCCTATGATGATAGAGTCAAAAATCTAGATTTAGAAAGTTTTAAGACAAACCACAACAACATTCTAAATTTCAACAATGTGAATACAAATTCCATTTCTCCAAGAGTGAACTAGCCAATTTGGGGTCCTTTGCTTTCCAGGTGCTAAGTATTTCTGAGTAATTGTGATTCAGTGTTCTCAGTTCAGTGAGCCTCCCTATGAGACGAGCAAAATGCTGTAGGTCTTCTGGATGGTAAATTTTTGAATATTTGTACAAAATTTGTAAAATGGGTTCTTGTATATTTTCCACATGCTGCTTATCTTTAAGGTATGGACGATCTGAAAAACATCATCATATATAGCTTAATGAATACTGGAAAGTTGTAGAAGATAATTAATTCAAAACAATACAGTTTGTAAATAATAAAAATAACAAATATTTAACAAACCCTAAATGTATCAAGATATTATGCAAGTAACTTACTTCGTATAGTATCTTATTTTAATCTTCATAGTACTCTATGAGGTAGAGAAATAAAGTCAAATAGGAAGAGAAGGGTCGTAAGTGGTTGTAAGAGTACAAGAAAAATTTCAAGCTTACTTGAAATTTAAAAAGATTAATTTCCTCAAGATGAACAGTAAGCAAAAGGCAAGCTTCTTAAGTACCTAGTTATAAAATATGAGAACCAACCAAGAATTTCTGAATGGGTAGGCAACAATTATTTATCCAGTCATTGTGGTGGAGATATAGCAGCAAACATAACAGACACCATTTCCTGCCCTCTTTAAGCTTATATCCTGAGTTTGGGAGGAGTGGGCAAGAAAAGAGATATATACATATTTTAAATTTTAAAAAGGGGGGGGTTCCCTGGGTGGCTCAGTGGGTTAAAGCCTCTGCCTCTGGCTCAGGTCACGATCCCAGGGTCCTAGGATTGAGCCCCACATCAGGCTCTCTGTTCAGCAGGGAGCCTGCTTCCCCCTCTCTCTCTGCCTGCCTCTCTGCCTACTTGTAATCTCTCTCTGTCTAATAAATAAATAGAATCTTTTTTAAAATAAATAAATAATATGACAATGATAAGTGTTATAGAGAAAAATAAACAGGAGAAAGAATAAGAATTTAGGGTGGAAGGTCAGTTGCTATTTTTAAAAGGATAATCCAGAGGTAAGATGACATTTAACAGAGATCATAGATAAAGGAAGAATGTAATTATCTGGGGAAAGAGATTTCCAAGCATATTTGTTAGATACAACACAACCTGTGGCAGGAGTCTGCTTGACATTTTCAAGTAACATGTGTATCAAAATTAATGTGGCTGTGGTGGTGTGAGAAAAAGGGATAGTAGTAGGCAATAATAGAAAGAACTTGGCTTTTACCTGTGTAGAACAGGAAACCATGAAAGAGGAGCAGATGTGTAAACCTGGCAATTCACAGACCTGTACCCCTGGGGCTAATAATACATTATATGTTTATAAAATTTTTTAAAAATTAAAAAAAAGAGCTATGAGCAGATAAATGAAATGATCTAGCTTATGTTTTAAAAGAATAACTCTGGCTACTATATAGAGAATAGACTCTAGGGAGGCAAGGGCAGAAACAGGAAAGCAAGAGAAGATACTAGTTCTCATTAGGGTGGCCGGAACAGAGACAGTAAAAAGTGGTTGAGTTCTGGATATATTTTGAGGCTAAAGCCAAGAAGAGGTGTTGCATATTTGACAGGGTATAAAAGAAAGAAAGTAGTGAAAGATGACTTCACAAATTTTGTCTTGTGTAACTTGAAGGATGGAGATGAACATTTAGTAAAGATTGGGGAAGAATATAGGAGGATCAGTGAAAAGATCAGGAGTTCACCTTGGGAGATGTTAAATTTGATATGTCTACTACAAGTTGAAATCTTGAGTAGACTATTTAGTGGGAGCTTAGGGGAGCAGTCCAAGTTGGTATATAACTTTGGGACTTAACATGTAGATGGTGTTTAAAGCCATGACATAGGATGAAATTTCAAAGGAAGTAAGTGTAGAAGAAAAGAGAACTGAGCTCTAGGACACTCAACATTTATTAGTGTGGTAGATAAGGAGAAATCAACAAAGGAGATGGAAAAATCAGCCACTGAGGAGAAAAATCAAGAGAGTGTGATGTCCTGGAATTTAAGTGGAGGGAAAAATGTCTAGAAGGAAGGAATGATCAACAGAAGCCAAGTGATAAAAGTTTTCCAAGAGAGAAGGAGTGATCTGCTCTGCCAGATGAAGCGGATGGGTCAAGTACAATGAGGACTAAGAATTGAAAACTGGAATCAGCAGTGCCAGATTACTGACAGTCTTTGACAAATTATGGTAGAATGGAGAGAAGGGGACAAAAATCTGACTACAGTGGGTTCCAGAGTAAATGAGATGAGATGAATGAAGGCAGGAGTACACAGAAAAAAAATGTTTTTCTGTAGAGTAGAGCAGAGAAATGGGAAAATAGCTGAAAGCGATTAGAGGTCAAAAAGGCTTTTTTCTAAGATGCAAGAAATTATAGCATGTTCATAAGCTGAAGTGAATTCTCTCAAAGAGAAAATTTTGATGAAATAAAGTTAACATTTGGCATCAGTGAATAATAACCACAGACATCATGTTTTGATTGCCAAACTTAATCCAAATACATATTTCTGAATGGTTTTTACCTGAAAAAAACACAGTTATTGCTGCAAGCAGAGCATATTCAGTATTAGTAATATTAAGTTCACTCATTCTTCTGTAGAAGCAAAATAATGTGGTAATAAATTCTTCAGCAATACCTAAAAAGATTAATATCAAATATATTTTCTTCAGACAATAGTGCATAATTAAACATACTGCCATTACCATCTTTTCTCAAAGCAGAGTAATAAAATGAAACATTGTATCTGATCAATTTTTCCCATCCAATATAATATTTTGTATTGTATGTAATATTACCAGTCAGTGTAGTAGGTGGACAGTCTTCATTGCAAAATGTTTCCATAGAATAAATAACACTTCTATTATCACTCTGACTGGGAAAATTCAATGAATGATCTGAATGATCTGATATTCTCATAGGACCTAGTAACAGGGAAAAATATAAAGTCTGATTTTTAAAAAGTCTTTATACAGATAATAAATCCAATCCCTCATCTGTTAGACAGGAAATATTCCCAACAAATGGTAGCTTTATAATTTTTATTCCTGAAACATAAACTGAGATAAATAGTTCAGATTTTATATAAATTTCATGTAGAAAACCCTGCAAAAATGTTTTCCATGGTGACATATAATTGGAAAAATAAAAGGTTTTCTTTAAAAGAAAAGCAAAGGCTAGATCAATGAATTGGAAAAGCTATCATGAAGTACTTATACCAACTAGTCAAATGAGAACATAATATTTATTATAAAAATGATGTTATATAATTTCTTGCTGTGTTTAATAGTAACCGTTAACATTAAGATTGAGTTGGTTGACATTTTTTACTTTCAGAAGCTGATGAAAGACATTCTTTCTGACTGTAAAGTTGGGCCCCATGAAGGAACATCACTTCAGTTTTTGATCCTTTGCATAATGCAGTCTGGTCCTCAGCTGTCAAATTTTCAAATCCTTGAAGAAAAGATCACATAATTGTTTGAAATGAGTAATGAAGAGGTAATTTTCAGGCATAAGATTTAATGTTTTTAATTATTAATTTAGTTATAATGTCAATCTAAGTGTTTCCTTAGAATAATCAAGATCTGTAATTTCAAATATGAACAAAATTCTTGATTCTACATGATAATATTTTGGAGCACTTTCACCAGAAATAGAGAATAATACTTTCTCATATGGAAAAAGCAAATTAAACACAGTCAGTTTAGCCTCAAAGAATTTATTTTTACAGTGAGTTATCTGTGCATATAATTTTTAGCCAACTGTAGCTTGATTTTTTTCATATTATACAATTTGATTTATTTTTATATTCAGAAACAACTATTTATTTCAAAACATTAAAAGACACAATCAATCATGTGTCTTGCACTAAGTCTTTGGAGTCATTTGAATGTTTTTAAATATGAATATTTTAATCATCTGATTGTTTTTTGTTTTATTTTGTTTTGAGAGAGAGAGAGAGAGCACACGAGAGGTCCAGAGGGGCAGAGGGAGAGAGAGAATATTAAGCAGTCTCCATGCTCAGCATAGAGCACAATGTGGGGCTAAAATTCATGACCCTGAGATTATGACTTGAGCAAAAATCAAGAGTGGGATACTTAATCAACCACACCTGATTGTTTAAAGCATACAAAATGAACAGCTTTGGTGGAAAAACAGGTTTTATTTTCCTAAAATGTCCCCTTCCTTTAAAACAGGGAACTTTTAAAAAATTAAGTATGAAACTGATTTTTTCACAAAGATCATAAAGTGATTACCTGGGAGTCCCTTGGTAAAATCCATTAACCCCTGTAGGTGTAGGACCACTGTCTCCGAGAGTCTCAAAAAGCTCAGTTCAGGATTTACGTACTTCTGCAGCTAGCCAACAAAAAGAAATAAGAGTAATGGATTTTATTTTTTTCAACTAACTTTAGATTTTTAACTTTTATGTTTATGCCCTTATTTTCTAATATAATTAGTTATAAATTATTTCTCCCCATTAATGAACACATACAAATTTCTTTGTTTCCTCTAAAGGAATTGTATATTTTTGATGAGCAGCCACAATGTTATTAATGAGCTGATGTTCCTCTTGAGTTAGTTCCATGCTCTCCTTAATCTATAAGAAAACGTAGGGGGAAAACTATAATGAATTTGTATTAAGCAACACATGTCATCATTAAAGAAACAAGAAATTTTATAAGAGTCTTACCATTTTTCCAGCTCTAGTGGTGGATGATACAAGCTTGTTGTCTAGTCCTTCCTCTTCCACTTTGATGCTAGAGTAAAAACTATTCTTCTGTTTAAAGTTCTTTCGAAGTCTCTTTGATTTGCATTGGATTTCTGTGAGCAAACCTGTGATATTATGAAATTCAAATAAGATGTTTTAGGTTTAGCAAATAACATCATAGGATTTAATGAAAATGTTCTTATACTGTACACATATATTATCATAGACTTGTCTTTTCACAAAGAACTTTCCTTTTTTGGCAAGCATGTACACAGCAATTAAATTTACTACATTAACTTCCTCTTTTCCTTCCATAACTACCTCTACTTACAAGTACATAGTCATCCTACACATAAATTAAAAATCAATTTTGCATCTCCAAACCATAAATTTAGACCTTTCATTTATTTATTTATTTGACAGAGAGAGCAAGAGATCACACGTAGAGAGAGAGGCAGGCAGAGAGAGGGGGGAAGCAGGCTCCCTGCAGAGAGTGCGATGGAGGGCTCGATCTCAGGCCCCTGAGATCATGACCTGAGCCAAAGGCAGAGGCTTAACCCATTGAGCCACCCAGGCGCCCCTAGACCTTTTATGTTAGAGAAATTTCTACATTATATCATGGAAACAACATAGAATACCAATTGATAAAGAAGTTCAACTACTTTATCTATGAGCTTTTTTCTTTGATTTTTTTTTTATATAAAGTCAAGGAAATATTTTGTGATTTTGTTAAATGAGCTAAGTCACTTTTTTTCTTAATAAAACAGGACAATGGTATTTTGTTATGGCAGTCTGAGCAGTCTCAGAGATAAAGTAAATGATTCGGCTGGTTGGACAAGACGACCTTAAGATCGACTCCAACCTGAATTTTTTTTTTTAAAGATTTTTAAGTAATCTCTATCCCCAACATGGGGCTCAACCTCACAACCCTGAGATCAGGAGTTATATGTTCTATCAACTAATCCAGCCAGCCAGGTGCCCCCACCCCTGGAATTTTAAATAATAGGAATCCTTTTGGTCAAGCAATGAAGAGTTAAGATTTTATTAAAATAAGCAATGCAATATAAACAGATCATTGCATTGGTGTTTATTGAACAGGAGTGTAATTTAATAAAAATTGAAGAATATTATCATAGCAGTTAAAGGAAAATAAAAAGAGATAATGAAGAAACAGCCATAAAATTAATACAATAGAAAGATTGCAAGATAAGAGATTGAGCAAGACTAGATTAAGCATGAAAACACTAATACTTTATTAAAAAAATTAACTTTGAAATCACAATGACATTTTGAGCCCTAGAAAATAGGAGGAGTTGTGAAAATAAGGCCAAAATCTTAGTACTACCCTGAAGATTACATGATATCATGTAATTTATAAGCTAAAAACACTGTGAACAAAGAAGGAACTCAAACAGCCTAAGTACTCTTCCGCCTGTTCGAGTTGGTTTTTGACACCTATGAGCTATTAGTAGGCTCTACATACCTACTTGTCATGTAGGCTTCTAAAGATACAAGCCCAAAGAAGGGGAACTACTAATTTAAAATTCTGCTCTTTGTAGATAAATTATATGACCTTAGGTTAAGTCATATGAAAATACAAGGATTTCCAATGAAGAAGAACATATGATTATTGCCAAAATTAGACCAATATAGTGTAGAACAGGGTTTATGGAAATAATTACCTAGATTGGTTACTAGTCATCCCAATCTATCAGTTGTTAGAGAAATAGCTTAAATCTAGACTAGTATGTTAATGTTCCAAATGATAATTTGAGTAATGCATTATGTTGTCAATAAGATAAGAAAAACTAAAATCACCCTCAAAAAAGAATCCCCAAAGTCCATAATAACACTTACATTCTGCCAGCATTCCTACTGCCTTACACTTTTTCAGTCTGCACTCTTGACATTTCCTACGCATGTACATGTCCATTTCACAGTGGCCACCATTCTTGCAGTGATATACTGCATTTTTGGTGATACTACGTCGAAAAAAACCTAATAACAAAAAAAGTACATTTAAAATTTCACTATTAATGGGGCACCTGGGTGGCTCAGAGGGTTAAGCCTCTGCCTTTGGCTCAGGTCATCGTCCCAAGGTCCTGGGATTGAGCCCCACATCAGGCTCTCTGCTCGGTGGGGAGTCTGCTTCCTCCTCTCTCTCTCTCTCTCTTCCTCTCTCTCTCTCTCTCTCTCCCTGCCTCTCCACCTACTTGAGATCTCTGTTTGTCAAATTAAAAATAAATAAATAAATAAAATAAAATTTCACTATTAAGTATTTTTAGGGTTTTGTTTGTTTAAGATTTTACTTATTTGACACAGAGGGAGCAAGAGAGCACAAGCAGGGCAGGCAGAGGGAGAGGGAGAAGCAGACTCCCCACAGAGCAGGGAGCCTGATGTGGGGCTTGATGTGGGACTCAATGTGAGGTTTGCTTCTGGGACTCAATGTGAGGTTTGCTTCTGGGACCCTGAGATCATGACCTGAGCCAAAGACAGATGCTTAACTGACTGAACCACCCAGGAGACCCATTTTTTAAATATATATCTTCCTAGTAGAGCTAAGTAATCAAAATAACTAAATTATTTCAATAAAATGCTTTTTTCCATCAGTAAGATTCAATTTAATATATGTTTATATTCCCTCATGATTGATATCTTCTATTCCAAGGCTGTTTCTTTCAATAATCACATCTAGAAATTAAACAAAATAGTTCCATCAATTAAGATAACTTTCTATTTTAATACAACTATAATATATCATCTAAAGGCCTTTTTACAACTATGTTGTACAGAATATCAGGATTCCATGAAGCGTCTCTCAAGGTGCCCTTGAAAAAATATACGCTCCTGGAATTAAGTCAATCAGAGAAAGACAACTATCAAATGATCTCCCTGATATGAGGAAGTGGAGATGCAACGTGGGGGGCTTAAGTGGGTAGGAGAAGAAAAAATGAAACAAGTTGGGATCGGGAGGGAGACAAACCATAAGAGACTCTTAATGTCACAAAACAAACTGAGGGTTGCCGGTGGGGGGTGGGGAGGGCCTAGGGAGAGGGTGGTTGGGTTATGGACATTGGGGAGGGTATGTGCTATGGTGAGTGCTGTGAAGTGTGTAAACCTGGCGATTCACAGACCTGTACCCTGGAGCTAATAATATATGTTTATTAAAAAATTTAAAAATTATTTTTAAAAAATCACAGAGCTAAAGAGAAAAAAAAGAATATATGCTCCTGTAAAACTATAAGGAAAATCTCTTTTCTTTTCTCCTCATATTACCACCTCAACCATACAAATAGGAAAAGTTATTCTTTGAAACTTACTTCTCTATCCTTCTTCCTTTTTTAGCACTCACCCAGGTTAGAAAACATTTTTAGGTTATTTGGTCTGAGACATTGAATAGGCTGTGGTTTGTGTGTGTATGTGTGTATGTGTGTGTGTGTGTGTGTGTGTGTTTTGGTGGAGGTGTCCATATTATCCTTTTCACTTCCTAAATCCATGCATAGCAGCCCCCCTTCTCATTTCCTCTTTCATTCCCTATTCCTATGCAGTAACCTCTGCTATCTTCCTCTTAATCCATTCCAAGCAGTAAAGTTGACAATCTTTGTCAATGCCCCTCTTAGAGACCTGCCATACTCTTTTTTTCTGTAGACCACACTTGAGAGTTTTGTGATTTAAATTCAGCAAAGGAAGTAGAAATATCAGCTTAAGTTCTAGAACCATGCCTCATCTTCCATCTAGCTTTTTTTTTTTTTTTAAGATTATTTATTTATTTAAAAGAGAGAGAAAGAGCAGTAGAGAGAGAGGACAAACATGAGTGAGGGTCAGGAGAGGGAGAAGCAGGTTCACCACTGAGCAGAGAGCTCAATGTGATGTGGGAGCTGGATCCCAGGATACGGGGATCATGACCTGAGGTGAAGGCAGGCGCTTAACCCAGGGGCCCCTTCTTCCATCTAGTTTGAACAGCAAGGCCCTACCTCTTAAAAATAAGCAAATACTTGCCCAGCTATTCTATTCATAAAGCTGGTACCTAATTTCCCACAGTCTTCATTTGGCTATTCTTTGTGAGGGATGAGTTGTGAGATTCTGATAGCAAATCTTCACCCTGATCTTCTAAACAGACATGCTTAACAAGATGCATTGCCTAATGATTTCCGGGTTCTGTCACAACATTGCAATTGTAAATAAAAACATTGCAGGAGTGTTTCAAACTTCATCAAGGACTCAAAACTTCATCAAGGACTATTTTCACTCTTTGAAAATCCCATGGTCAATTATGATCTTCACTTGCAAGCCTCCCGTTTGTTTTCAGAAAAGCATTCAAAGAAATTAAAATAGCATCATAGAAATCATTTAATTCAAATTCCCTTCTAATGCATGAATTATATCAAACACATGAGAAGATGGAGAAGTTAACATTCAGATATTTTTAAAAATCATTTTTTTCTTAAAGATTTTATTAATTAATTAATTTATTTATTTGACAAAGATAGAACGCGTATGTGCTGGAGCAGAGGGGTGGAGGGAAGGGGCAGAGGGGAAGGGAGAGGGACAAGCAGACTCTGAGCCAAGCACAGAGCCTTGCACTCCAGCCTTGATCCCACCACCAGAGATCACAACCTGAGCCAAAACCAAGAGCCAGTCGCCCAACCAATCGAGCCACCCAGGAGCCCCTAAAAATCATTTTCTATTCCAATATCCGATTCATCTAAAACCACAGAAACCTCCTGCAGCATAAATACTGAATTTTCTATTTAAATGTAAAAGTTTTCATCAAAAATGAAAACTAAATCAAAGCTATTCCATTTTCATGTCTTCTAGGCACGGATTGACCACTTTTAAATGTATCATTGGCTCTCTCTGGTTTTATTTTTCACACTCTGAAAAATAAGAGTATTCTTACACGCCTAAACTTCTATGACTCTTCAGTAAACACTAGGACTTTCAGTTTGATTTTAACTTTTTCCTTACCCTTGCAACCTTCGCAAGTAAGTGCATTATAATGATATCCTGATGCTTTATCACCACAAACTACACAGAGTTCTTCCTGTCGCTTAATCCGAATAGAAGAGTGAGTGAGTCTGGGCCTTTTTATTCCAGAATAGCCATCTTCAGCATCATGGTCAACCACATAAGTGGGTTTATTTAGTTCATAGGAACCAAATACACACTCTCCACCACCAAACTGTGGATCCAAGCTGTAAGTGTTGAAATGACTTTGTAAAGATTGGGACTGCAGAGCTGTTGGAAACTGGACCGTAGAATACTGGCAATAAGCTGATTCTTGAAAATCAGTGTCGTGCAGCTGATAGTTGATTTGCTCTGGCAGAATATCTAGTTGTTTTAATATAAAAAAAAAAAAGAACAAACGGTAAAAAGTCAAAATTCCATAATTATTTTCAAATGTCAAAGGGCTGTGTGCTCAACAATGAGTTCAACATGTCCACTGCGTCGCAAGGACTTGCTGGCCAGCACCAGGAGCAAGGAGCGGGCAGTAAACTGATTTATCCTGCTTCATAAGTGCTGCCATTCCAGGGGTAGGCGGAGGTTGCTCTGGGACTGGGAAAAAGGCCAGTCTGTTGCTAATGGCTTACGTATCAATCCAGTCTCCCTTCTTAACTAGAAATGTGTATTTCCCCTTGTCTGGAAGGAAAGAAGGCTTTCCCAATCCTTTGCATTTCCCTTGTGTGGATAAAGTGGTTTGCAGTACAGTCAGGTCAGTAAAGACATGAATTAATAAATTATCCCACACCCCCCCAAAAAAATCAAACTAAAATACAATTTTACTTGGTTATTTCAAGCAAATATATGTATGTGTGTGTGTATATATATATATATATATATATATATATATATGTTTTTGTTTGAACTCCCATTAAATATACCTTAACACTGTCCTTTGCCATTTGTACACCTGATTTAAATTACTAGTTTCTTTTGCATTTTGTTGACTAACAATTCTAACTATCAATTATCTGGGGATAAATTTGCCTGCTTTACCAGGTTACTATAAGGATGAAACAAAATATGGTATGCAAAAGCATATATAAAATATAAACTAATGCTTAATGAATATCATTATTATAATTACCAGAAGCTTCCAAACACCAACTTACTTTCTTTTTTAAGATTTATCTATTTATTTCAGAGAGAGTGCGCACATGCGCGAGCTTGGGGAGGGGCAAAGGGAGAAGGAGAGAGAATCCTTGGGCAAACTCCCCACTTGATTCCTGGCCCCTGATGATGTGGGAAACAGGCAGAAGAAAAAATTATTAAATTTCCTCACCCACTGACAAGCCCTCGAAACAGGCAGAGTGACATTTCTCTAGGGACTCAACTACTCCACCTTAATGCTTTGCTAAGGGCAAAGGGCAATCCTAGCCTGAGGACCCCTACCCTCAACCAGGATCCTGAAGTCTACTTTAACAATTCCTTTGAAAACTTCCTTTATCTCAAAACTCTCCAAGCATATGACCACTGATACACATCTAAAGGTTCTCACCAACAAAGGCTTTATTACTGGTAATGAATAACCTTTTTCCCCAACAATATCTAGCCCCTCAATGTCCTGGAAACCTTGCTTACAAAATTCCTTGGAGACTTACACCATCCCTGACCCCCTCCCAACTTGTAAGTCATATAATGGGCCGCTCCTCACAACCCCAGGTAGCAGCTCTTTCTGCCCATCGGTCCTGTCCCTCTGCTTTAATAAACCACCATTCTGAACCATAGATGTCTCAAGAATTCTTTCTTGGTCATTGGCTCTGGACCTGACCCCACTTAAACCTCCCTTATATTCTAAAACTTCATCACTGAGATCATGGTCTGCACCAAAATCAAGAGCCAGCCTCCTAACCAAACTGAGCCACCCAGGTGCCAGGGATGGCGTAAGTCTCCAAGGAATTTTGTAAGCAAAATTCTGCTTTCAGGAAAATTTCTAAGTCTAAATCCAGAAAATTGGCTCCAAAAGGACCCAGGAATACTGAATATCTATATCTGTAACTAGTAATATTTGTACTTTTCCTGATGCTGAGTCAGGTGATTAAACTTACTTTTAATCTCAAAATTATACCACCAAGATTGGTAAACAGTATAATTTTTATTAACGCACATAATTCACTTGCAATCTCATAGCATTCACTCTAATGCTAAGTGTTGAATAAATACTAATAATAACCTAATATAAAAAGAAAGGTTATCAGTAAAAACAATGTAACTTTTTTTATTAAAGAGGGCCTTTCTTGAATTAGTGTCAAAAGACTGCATAATACTAGCTGATGTTCCATTAGCATGGAAATTAGAATTGAAGCCCTAACCTTTACCTTAACCCTAAAAGAAAACGGCATTTAAATTTATATAATGGGCATTAAGGAGGGCATGTGATGTAATGAGCACTGGGTATAAGACTGATGAATCATTGACCTCTACCTCTGAAACCAATAATACATTATATGTTAATTAATTAAATTTAAATTTTCAAAAATTTAATAAATAATATTGTAAGGGCCTATTTAGCCAGAACGATTCCATCTCAGTTAAACAGTGGTTTTGTTGTTTCTGCAGTAAAACTTAAACTGACCCTACCCCCCACCCCATCCCGATGCCAGGGGAACTTACTTAAAAGCAAGTCCAGGAAACAAGTAAAATATGGTCGACCAGTCCCTGATAACAGAGCCCAAATACAAGGGCGGGTCAGGCCAGGTGGAGACATCGTTAATCACTATCTCCCTAAAAAAAATGTGGGCCCGGGCTGCCTGGGTCGTTCAGTGGGTTAAGCCTCTGCCTTCGGCTCAGGTCATGATCTCAGGGTCCTGGAATCAAGTCCTGCATCGGGCTCTCTGCTAGGCAGGGAGCCTGCTTCCTCCTCTCTCTCTCTCTCTCTCTCTCTCTACTTGTGATCTCTCTCTGTCAAATAAATAAAATCTTAAAATAAAATAATGTGGGCCCCACCTTTTGGGCACCTCTTGGGTGCCAATTCTGACCAAGGTGATAGGCTAGTTCAAATAGCTACTATAGGGTGAATTTAATTCAATTGGCCACCTGCGTGTGACCTAGCAGGACTATGCAACTTTCACTGTGTGTTACAATCTCATTGGCCACCTGTGTGTGGCCAGGCTCAACCACATGACCATTGCCCTTTAAAAGTTAGTCTGTGAGGCTGGGAGGGGTTGCTCTCTCTGTAAGAGGCGCCCGGACCGGTGGACTTGATTCTCTGTGCTGGTGAAAAATAAAGCTTAGCTTGACCTTCGCTTTGTATCAGTCTCGCTCCTTTGATCATGGACCCTAACAATATAAATAATAAATAAATTAATAAATAATTTTTAAACCCACAAAAACAAAAGATTAAAGATTAAAAAATTTAATTAAGTTTATCTTATAGCCTTAGTCTTTTTGGAGAAAATTCCTTTTGTATCCTGCATTGTTTCTATTTCTTTCCCTTTGATAAAAATCTTATATTAAGATGAAAATTTCAAGTATATGAAATAACTACTCTGAGCCACATTTACTGAATTGCATGTGAACTATCTTCAGCTAAACCCTAAAAATAAATTCTAATTTGCATGTTAATTCAAATTTTAAAAATCAAATACAATTTTAGACTATCAGGCTTTTCTCTCTTTACATTTGATTCTTGCTTACAACATTTTAGAGTTACTGATTTTTTTGAAATTAATTACATTCCTTTGTAAGAGAATGATTTTTTAAAGTTTTTATTTTAATTTTTCTTGTAGGGAAAAACTTAAACTCTTTGGTTTGCTTGTTAATTTCTTAAAAAAAAAGCTCTGCAATTAACCATAATGTCACACAAGAAGTGTTTTATCAACCATTATACCATAGCTTTTTGTTACATACCATAGTACTGCACTGGTTCAGCAAAACAGTAACCATCAGATGTAGTGACATAAGAATTTGCCATTCTCTGCTCCAAGTCTCACTTATTCATCGGTGAATGCTGAAATAGAACTGAAGGAAACAAAACTTTTGCAGACTCTTTGAAAGTATGCTCATCAAGTCAGCATGATTTTATAAAAGTACAATACTATTTTTGAAAAATAAAGAGTTTAGTAGAATTTTTACACTAGACATTTCTATTTACCCTTTAACTGGAAGAATATTGAGTTCTCATATCTCTACACACCAAATTATTAATTCTGCCAATTTTTTATTGCTTGGCTTTTTACAAACAATTCAATAAATCTTGGTAATAATGAAAGTGGCTTTTGAAAGTTTACCAAGCTTTGGTGTTAGGCTTCATATACTGCTTTTGCTACTTATTTATGGGTCATTCATTAAATCTCCTTAAACCTTAGTTTCTTCATTTGTAAAAGAAAAATAATAAAACCTTCCTAGCAAAGTTGTTGGCGGAGTTGAATTAATATATGTAAAATCTAGCAAAGTTCTTAATAACTCATTCTTATCATCACTATTCTAATAGTTCCAAGATCTCAGTGTTCTAACTTTAGATGAATTGGGAAGAAAAATTGGACTTTTTCATGAAAGAAATTAAAGAATAGGAAAAAATTGCTTTCATAGCATTTGTTTTTATCTTCTAAATCTGCTCTATTTTCTTAGCCCTGTGATATGCTAAACATTAAAATACTAATTTTGGCTCGCTTGACTAATTAAAATTTTCTCTTCCAAAAAAAAATGTATGGATTACTGGGAAAAGTGTTATACTTTTTAATAGTAAAGTCTAAAACTAAAATGAACAACTCAGGAAACAACAGATGTTGGCAAGGATGCAGAGAAAGGGGAACGCTCTTACACTGTTGGTGGGAATGCAAAGTGGACAGAGCCACTCTGGAAAATAGTATGAAGGTTCCTCAAAAAGCTAAAAATAGAGCTACCCTACAACCCAGCATTTGCACTACTAGATATTTATCCAAAGGGTACAAACATAGTGATTCTTGAAAGGCTACATGCACCTCAATGTTTATAGCAGCAATGTCCACAATAACCCGCATGCCCATCAACAGATGAATGGATAAAGAAGATGTGGTATATGTATACACATACAATGGAATATTACTCAGGCACCCAAAAGAATGAAATCCTGCCATTTCCAATGACATGCGTGGAACTAAGGGAAATAAGTCAGAGAAAGACAAATATATGATTTCACTCATATGTGGAATTTAAGAAACAAAACTGATGAACATAGGGGAAGGGAATAAAAAATAAGATGAAAACAGAGGGAGGCAAACCACAAGAGACTCTTTTAACTTTAGGAAACAAACTAAGGTTTACTGGAGGAGAAGGAGGTGGGAGGATGGGGTAACTGGGTGATGGGCATTAAGGAGGGCCCTTGATGTAATAAGCACTGGGTGTTATATGAAACTGATGAATCATTAAGTTCTACCTGTGAAACTAATATCAAATATGTTAACTAAATGGAATTTTAAAAAATTTTAAATGGTAAAGTCTAAAAATCATAAGCTTTTATAAGAAAAATTATTCACAGGGGCGCCTGGGTAGCTCAGTCATTGGTGTCTGCCTTCAGCTCGGGTCATGATCCCGGGGACCTGGGATCCAGCCCTGCATCCAGCTCCCTGCTTGGCGGGAAGCCTGCTGCTCCTTCTCCCACTCCCCTCGCTTGTGTCCTGCTCTCGCTGTCTCTCTCTCTCTCAAATAAATAAAATCTTTTTAAAAAAATTATTCACAATCTAAGATGAACCCTTAACAGGAAAAACTGTTTGTTTTTGTTATTACCTAGAAAGGAACTCCAAAAATTTCAATAAACTTCAACAGGAAATCACAGCTTAAGAAATTGAAAATTATTTGAAGAAAATAAAGGTCACTCTAAAGTCCATAGTCTTTTATAGCTTTATCCTCTCTATTAAAGATAAAGACAGTTTTCACCTTTAAAAAGAACAAAAAAAAAAAAAAGAGAGAGAAAGGAAAAGAAAATGGGTTTTAAATCATGCCAAAAAATTTATGTGACAAATTTCTTAGCCTCTGAGATTATATTGAAAAGTCTGTTCCTTTGATTTATTATTCATGTGTGAACTTCATGGCTGAGGTTTCTATATCCATGAAGATGAAGATGATTTAAATAGTAATATCTTTGAAATGTGTCCCCTTTATCATCTAATAGAATATATGTTCTTCTAAAAGCACTTGAATCTCCCAGTCTTCTGACAGCACAGCAGTAGTCCTTTAGAATAAGCACTGGATGAAAGGGATGAAGCAAAAACAGTGCCCCCGGCCAAAAAAAAGTGAAATTTTAATACAAAGTTTCCCTTGAAAAGTCAGGACTAAAATCAGTAAGATCAGTCAGTCAACACTTCCGTGTTTCCATATTGCAACAAGTCAATTAGCTCACCATATAAAAACAATTCTGAATGTTATCCATTTAATATGTGATACTTTGTAGCAATGGTTCTGTTCAGTTCTTTCCAAGCTTCTCTTTTGAGCCTCAGTTAACATTTAGAAAATTAAAAATGAATCTGAAAACTTGAAGTTACTCACTCTTCTTTAAAAATTGCTGCACTTACTATTAGGCTTCATATAATATTGGACATCTGAAGAAGATTGAAAATTAAAATTGGTACTACTTAGATGCAGACTTCACTGAATGAGAGTTTGAGAAATAATATAGAATGAACCAGAGGTAGCTCGTTAAAACAAAACTGGTGCTATCCTAACAAAGACACACAAAAGTATTTTACAGCGATCCCACTATCAGGGTTCAAATTGTAAATAATAGTGTTCTGAAACCAAATCTTTCCAATACTGTAGATAAACACTCAAAAATATTATCTAAAGTAGACCTGTTTGGTTTTTAAAAATTTTTTTTAAGATTTTATTTCTTCATTTGACAGACAGAGATCACAAGTAGGCAGAAAGGCAGGCAGAGAGAGAGGGGCAGGGGAGAGAGAAAGAGAGAGGAGGAGGAGGAAGCAGGCTCCCTGCTGAGCAGAGAGCCTAATGTGGGGCTCTATCCCAGGACCCTGAGATCATGACCTGAGCAGAAGGCAGAGGCTTTAACCAATTGAGCCATCCAGGCGCCCCTGTTTGGCTTTTGTTTTGTTTTGTTTTGCTCTTTTCTGTTAGGCTTCTTTTAAAGTTTATTTATTTATTTAAGTAATCTCCACATCGAAAGTGGGATTCGAACCCATGACCCCAAGATCAAGGGTGACATGGCTCTTGCCTAAGCCAACTAGGCATCCCAAAGCAGACCTATTTTTATGTACTAGTTATATTCAGGTCATTTATGGGACATATACATAAAAAGACTTTGATTAAAAATATGCCTTTTAAAATATAAAATATTTATGTTTTATATGCTCATAGTAATATTGATTATTTTCTACAGAAAATTTTTCACTATGTGTTCTTCAGTCTTTTAGATGTTTAATAGAAGTATTATAATATGTATGCATAATAAATACTTTCAGAAATAAAGTATTCATAAAATTAGTTTAAGAACACTCAAGTAGATTATTAATAGCATAGAGGGAAGTATGTAATCAAAAACTTCCTATCTTATTAAAAAGAAAAGTTACAGTAATCCTGGAGTGATTCTGTTTTGTTATCTTTCCTAGTAAATATTTATTTAAAAACAAAAATAACTCAGTTAAGAGAGGAGCTTTTATCAAGAGGATCAATTTAGCATGGGCAAAGTCTATATTTTTTTCATTAACAAATACTTTAGATTATAATAGATTTTTCATAGATTATAATAGCTATTTTACTGAAAAGATACTTAATTGCAGAAATGAATTTGCATCTCCTCTGCCTTAACTAGGTATTGTGCTAAGTAAATCTTCATATGGCTAGAACTTTACCAGGAAAAACATATTGACTCCAGAGAACTATATCCTCCACATGTTAAAGAACTTTACAGTTTTTATATTTTTACTCTTGCAATATATGTCATCTGAATCATGAATAATACATTGAATAAAATTAATATAACTGAAAAGTAGATGGCTTCATAAGAAAAACTGAAAATTTCAGTTTTCACAGTAGTCTCTACCAAAAAAAATGAATGATAGTGCTCTATGATACATAATTATAAAAAATTTTTTACAGCAGAGCCTCTTTGAGCCAAAGTTCTCTGAACTTATTGGAACCAAGAAAAATGAAAATGAAACGGATATATTTGAATAACAGCACAAATGAAGGCTTCTTGATTTTTTTATAAGAATCTGTCCTTTAACCTTAGAATACTGGGAAGATTTTACATGCTGAAGTTTTCACATAGAGTTTTATTATACAGCTTCATTGAGATGTAATTTACATAATATAAAATTCACCTTTTAAATTGTACAATTCTTCATTTTTAGAATATTCACAGAGTGTGTAACTATCACTACCATTTAATTCCAGAGCATTCGTATTACTGCAAAGTAAAATTCCCTACCCATAAGCGATCACTTCCCATTCTTTCCTCCCCCAATCCCTAGCACAGTTCCTATGTATTTGCCTATTCTAGACATTTCATATAAATGGAATTATGCAATTCCATATACAGTTTTAAATGAAAACAGTATTTAATTAATATTATGTCAAGTAATTTTCACAGCTTAAGAGAGAAATCAGACTATACATTTAGAAAATTTGTGACTATGAAATAAATATATACTTCAGAGATCTAGAAATATATTTTGTGTCCATAAAAATTTTTATACTTTGTATAACCATAGCATTTTGAGTAGAAGTTTAATTCCCAGAATACACCTTTATCAGAATATATTTCAATATATTACATATATTGAATATATATAAAATATATAACTTGATATATTTCAAGTTGCCTTGAGTTCACATATAACCTGTTGTTTCAAAAAATAAAATGTATTTTAAGAAGAAGTTATTGATTAAAAACAAGTTTCATTATAAAATGTAAGAGTAAATATCACCGTGAACCAACTTACATTATTACATCAAATGTCACCTGGAGTCCAACCACAGTCCAAAATTGCCTTGTCATTCTTCAGGAGAAGACCAATCACTGTATAATCTTCTTAAATTTCTCATCTTCAAGGAGCAAATGCTTTTTATAGTTTGACTATCATAGTAACAACAATTGGCTTATTCATTTCGCAAAAGCTAAATGAATGTGGTAGAAACTAAATAGAGTTCCAAAAATACCCTCAACCGTTTACAGTTTAACAATAGTTTCAATTGCCCACAAAATTAACATTCATATTTAATTGAGACAGCATAAAACTATAAAATTTGGGGTTTTGAGGGAAGACAAAATACTCACAGTTAAACAATATGACTAGAGATTGTCCTTTTCCTCGCAGAACAAGTATAAATGGATTTAACAACTTCAACTTTCCAGCTGGAGCAAACTGGACCTTTTCCCTATTTATCAAGGAGCCAAGAGGGGGGGCACTCTGCATACACTTAGGCTCCAGACACTCTGCAGAGCAAAGCTTCAGCTCTATCTCAGAGACAAACTTCCCACACAATCCTCTCTTAGGTCAAAACAAGGGCAGTTATTATTTGACATAAATCAAATAATAACCAGATCATCAGGGATAGAGGTCTTTGGGACCTTCAGGTCACACTCTCCCAGAGTTCTTTATTGTTTACTTAATAAATATTTTGTTTTCTTGATTAAATTTGACATTCTCCCATTTTGGTTACAAAACACTGGGTCTCTAGAAACTACTAAGCAATATGCACAGGAAAGGAAAACCCCTCATTAATTCAGACTCCACTAATACAGGTGTTACAACAATTCAACTTGAAGTTGATCTCTGCATTCCCTACCCAAAAAAAGGTGTTAGCCCAATTATAAATGTGAATAATAATTAAGATGGGTACAAGTCATCTAATCCAACCCTCTCCATTTTTTGGCTTAGAAAAACTGCCACACAGATAGATACTACTCCTTTTTCAGGGGCTCATCACTAGTTAGTGGCAGAGGTTAAACTCAGTGCAAATGCAAACAGTTGAACAAGATATGTAGGTAAGTTCACCATGATTTTTTAATGTCATCTACATGAACAAAGCTTGTTGGATACCAGGGTCATGGTCTCACCTCTGCAAGGCATTTCTACAGAACCAAGGTTATAAATATATTCCACAGCTACACTACCATTCTCCTGGTCCCCTCTCTGCTGACTCGTTTATTTTATAGGACTGTAGGCTGTAGTCTCTGTCCTCCCTGGTTCTAGTGTCACATTCATGTGGCCTGGGATACAATAGTCTACCTTTCTTGGCACTTGATCTCAGTCCACATTCAGTTTCTGACTTCACAACTACTAAGTTGATGCTGACTTCTTCAAGGGTCCTTATCTATTACTGGGAAGAATTCATAATAAAATCTCCAAGTCATGTCACATGAGTTTTGTTTCTCTTTTAAGATAATAGTCCCTGGATCTATAAATTTTAATCAGTGAATCAAAGAATAATAGTCTCGGCATTATAATTCATTTATTTGATTCTAAAATATTCCAAAAACAGGCTCCAAATTATGTCTTAAAAGAAGTGACACTCTACTAAAAACCTTACAATGAAAGACAGCAAAACAAACAGACAGTACTTGATGTGTTTTAAAAGCAATGCTTAACTTCTAAATATTTATCAGGGACATTTGTTTCTTAAAAAAACATTTTTAAAAGAACTTTAGCCTTTTCATTATTGTATACAAGTATCACGGATAATTTATAAATTCTTTTATCATTGTTTTTTATTTTTTAATTGAGTATAATTTTATACAACAGTATATTAGTTTCAGATTTAAAACAAAATTATTCAATATTTGTATATATTGTGAAAATACTAACATAATAAGTCTGATAAACCTCTGTTACCATACATAGTTAAAACATTTTTTTTTTGTGATGAGGATTTTTAAGATCTGCTCTCTTAGCAATTAGCAAGTATGCAGTATAGTATTATTAAGTATAGTCAATATCTTCTACATTACATCTCCATGACTGATTTATTTTACAGCTGGAAATTTGTGCCTTTTGATCCCCTTCACCCATTTTTCCCACCCTCCACCCTCCAAACCCCAGCAACCGCCAATCTGTTTTCTGTATCCATGAGGCTGATTGTTGTATTTTGCATTTTTAATATTTGCCCTTATCTGACTTACTTCATTTGGCATAATGCCCTTGAGGCCCATCCATGTTATTGTAAATGTAAACTGTATATATATAATATATGTATGTATTATATTGGTGTCTATAGAGTATAGATAGTATATTTTCTTTATCCATTCATCCATCAATGGACACTTACATTGTTGTCATATGTTAGCTATTGCAAATAATGCTGTAATGAACATGTGGGGCAGACACCTTCTTGAGTTAGTGTTTTCATTATTTTCAGGTAAATACCTAGAAGTGTTATTTCTGGATCATATAATAGTTTTATTTTTTTTAAAGATTTTACTTATTTATTTGACAGACAGAGATCACAAGTAAGCAGAGAGGCAGACAGAGAGAGAGAGGAGGAAGCAGGCGCCCAGCTAGGCAGAGAGCCTGATGTGGGGCTCAATTCCAGGACCCTGGGATCATGACCTGAGCTGAAGGGAGGGGCTTTAACCCACTGAACCACCCAAGTGCCCCTAGTAGTTCTATTTTTAATTTTTTTTAAAGATTGTGGAGTTGTTTTTTTTTTAAAGATTTTATTTATTTATTTGATAGACAGAGATCACAAGTAGGCAGAGAGGCAGGCAGAGAGAGAGAGAGGAGGAAGCAGACTCTCACTGAGCAGAGAACCCGATACAGGGCTTGATCCCAGGACCCTGAGATCATGATCTGCACTGAAAGCAGAGGCTTAACCCTCTGAGCCACCCAGGCACCCCGACTGTGGAGTTTTTTAAAAAGATTTATTTATTCATTTGAGAGAGAGAGAGAGAGAGCACACATGAACAAGGGGAGGGGCAGAGGTAGAGGAAGAGAGAAAGAATCCCCAAGCAGACTCCCTGCTGAGTGGGGAGCCCCACACAGGGCTCCATCCCAGGAGCCTGAAATCACAACCTGAAGTGAAATCAAGAGTCAGCCACTTAACCAACTGAGCCACCCAGGCACCCCTTTTAAAAGATCCATTTTTAACTCTTTGAGGAACCCCCATACTGTCTTCTGCAGTGGCTGCACCAATTTACATTCCCACTAACAGTACACAAGCATTCCCTTTTCTCCACATCCTAGGCAACACCTGTTATTTCTCATTTTTTTGGTATTATTATAGTCATTCTAACAGGTGTGAGATGATATCTCATCATGGTTTTGACATGCATTTCCCTAATAATTAGTGATGTTGAGCACCTTTTCATGTACCTGTTGGCCATTTCTAGATCTTCTTTTAAAAAACGTCTATACATACACTCTGCTCACTTTTTTTTAAGACTTTATTTTCAAGTAATGTCTACTCCCAACATGGGCCTTGAACCCACAACTCTGAGACCAAGAGCCACACACTCGACACATTAAGCCAGCCAGGTGCACCTCCTCTGCCCACTTTTTAAACAGATTGGTTGGGCTTTTTGCTATTGAGTTATGACTCTATATATTTTGGATATTAACCCCTTATCAGATATATGATTTCCAAATTTTTTTTCCCCATTCAGTAGATTGCCTTTTCATTTTGTTAATTTTGATGATTTCCTTTGTTGTGTAGAAGCTTTGGTGTAGTTCCACTTATTTATTTTTGCTATTGTCGCCTTTGTTTTTGGTGTCAGAGCCAAAAAAAATCATCACTAAGACCAATGTAATGAGTTTACAGTCTGTGTTTTCTTCTAAGAGTTTTATAAATAACTTTTATTATTTGGATAATTACCAATTTTAACCTCTAACTTATAACTATAATTATTAGCTTCTATATACAAATGATATATCTCAAATGTTCAAAGATTCAAACTCTTCATTAATTCATAGCACTTACACCCTCAATCCCACCTTTATCATATGTGATATTACAATTCCTTGGCAACAATCTTCCTTATTTAGTTTTGCAAAGAATAATTCATTCGGAACTTTACTGTTTAAAATTTTACATGTACTTCCCTGGTTTTTAATAATACCCTATACTTACTGTGATGTTAACATAGTACTTATTCCAAAGTACTTGAAAATATATGCAAATATATGTTAATATTTTAGATAGGGAGTGCAGAACATATTTTTAATTTTATACAGGCTACTGTCACCTACACACTCTATTTATAACTATATAAGTTATATAACTATATAAGTCACTTAATAAGCATAAATGGGGAAGTCTCCTAAAGTTTATTCTTTTTTTACAGTCACTTAATAGGCAGCTAGCCCAGATAGATAGATACATGCCATTTAAAATAAATATTAACATAGTTACTTTATCAGTAACAAACAATCTAAAGGATTATAAATCTAACCAAGTAGTTTGCTATAAAGTTGCTAGTGTCATTAGGGAAGGTTCTTGAGTGGATGACATCCACGCCAAGACCTAAAGGATGAGAAAAAGCCATAAGAAGAGCAGAGAGAAATGAGTGTCTTAGTGGGAACAACACACTGTTGTCTGCTGGCTTGTGTAACGTATAAAGAAGTCCAGTGTGGTGAGTGAGGAAAAAAGACAAAATTAGCATAAGATATTACTGGAGAGAAAATATAAACCAAAATTTTCCCCTATTTTTTTTTTTTTTTTTTTGAGTTTTTATTTAAATTCCAGTTAGCTAACATAAAAACCTTAGAGGGAAGACTGAATTTTATTCCAGGTATAATATGAAATCATTGAAAGATTCTATGCAGAAAAGGCACATAGTTTTAAGTATATGCTTTGTTTTGTTTTCCTTTTTCTTTAAGCTTTTTATTTTTAAGCTCTACACCCAATATGGGGTGCCTTAGAATTTTCTATGTAGATAATCATGTTATCTACAAATAGAAATAGTTTTGTTTCTTCTTTGCCATTCTGTATGCCTTTTCTTTCATTTTAAAAAAGATTTATTTATTTATTTGTCATAGAGAGAGAGAGAACACAAGCAGGGTGAGCAGCAGGAAGAAGGAGAAGCAGACATCCCACTGAGCAAGGAGCCTGACTCAGAACTCATCCCCAGGAACCCAGGATCATGACCTGAGCTGAAGGCAGACGCTTACTGGATTGAGTCACCCAGGCATCCCTGCCTTTTGTTTCTTTTCTTGGCTTTTTCTAAGGGTAGAACTTCAAGTATATGCTCAGTAACAGCGGTGAAAACAGACATCCTTACCTGTTCTCAATCTTAGGGAGAAAGCATTTAGATTTTCAGCATTAAGAGTGATGTTAATCGTAACATTTTTTTAAAAAGACTATTTATTTGAGAGAAAGAGAACATGAACTGGATTAGGGACAGAGGGAGAAGCAGATTCCCTGCTATGCAGGGAGCCTGATGCAGGGCTCTATTCCAGGTCTCCAGGATCATGACCTGATCTGAAGGCAAACCCTCAACCAACTGAGCCCCCAGGAGCCCCAATTGTAACATTGTTTTTTAAAGATATATTTATTTTAAAGAAAGAGAGTGAGTGGTGGGGAGGAGCAAATGGAGAGGGAGAGACAGTCTCAAGCAGACTCTGTGCTGAGCACAGAGCCCCATACAGGGCTCTATCTCATAACCCCAAGATCATGACCTGAGCCAAAACCAAGAGTCTGATGCTTAACTGACTGTACCACACAGGAACCCCTAACTGTAATATTTTTATACTCTCAAGTTGAGGTAATTCCCCTATATTCCTCATTCCCTGAGTGAATATTGTTTTTAAATAACTTTGGATGCTATATGAGGAATACATTGGAGAAAAGTAAAAGAAGTAGTAAGGTAAACAGTTAGGTGACTATCACACTGTAGCAGGTGAAAGATGATAGGAGCCTAGACTTAGATAATGGCAGTGATCTGACCCAGCAGATAGGTGAGTAGATTCAAGATATATTTTTCTGTAGACCTTGTAGGATTTGTGGATGGACAGAGTGGTTACAGTTAAAAATGGTGTTTGGATTTAATTAATAGACTGTCTACTACAAGGATTTTAAGGGCTAAGTGGAGGGTTTTTCTCCTCCATATAATAAGTCTGAATGTAACAAGTCTAACAGTTTAATAGTGGTTCTATTGATGTCATCAATGTCTCAAGATACTTCTATTCCTTGCTTTTTTATCACTAGCATGTGGCTTTGAACCATATGGTCACAAGAATGATGCTGTATCTCCAGGTACCACAAATGAGTTCCAGTAAGGAAGACAGAGGGAGATTTGCAAAGAGTTTATTTTAGTAAAACTTTATTTAGAAAGTTAAGTACTTCCTAAAAGATCTATCCCGAGTTCCTTGATCAAGATGATGTCACTGGTCACTCAGCTGCAACAGAGGCTAAGAAATGCGTATTTCATTTTCCAATCTTTAAAGCAGAGGAAAGCAGGG
Source organism: Mustela putorius furo (assembly GCF_011764305.1). Classification (NCBI taxonomy): domain Eukaryota; kingdom Metazoa; phylum Chordata; class Mammalia; order Carnivora; family Mustelidae; genus Mustela; species Mustela putorius. The sequence continues at coordinate 6,822,722 of NW_025421424.1, forward strand.
AGAAGTTTATTGCAGTGGGTGTTAGGTGAGCCAGCCCACAGTATCTGCCATATTAAGGGTGATGGAGAGTAGAGAATCATGGTTGGATGGGGGATTAAGTGGGTAGAAGAAGAATCAATGAAACAAGATGGAATTGGGAGGGAGACAAACCATTAGTGACTCTTAATCTCACAAAAAAAACTGAGGGTTGCTGGGGGGAGGGGGGTTGGGAGAAGGGGGTGGGATTATGGACATTGGGGAGGGTATGTGCTTTGGTGAGTGCTGTGAAGTGTGTAAACCTGGTGATTCACAGACCTGTACCCCTGGGGATAAAAACATATGTTTATAAAAAATTAAAAATTTTTAAAAAAAGAATCATGGTTGGCTTCCAGGTTTCTGATTGATGGATTATATTACAGTTTACTAAGGTACATAAGAGTAGAAGATGAATACATTTTTACTAGAAAAGCAATAGTTCAACTTTGACATGTTGAGACTAAAATGTTCGTGAAACATCTGGAATGTCAAGCAGAGAATTAGACAGTATGAAGCTGGAATTTAGAGAAGCCAGTGCTGGAGGTGATATAATCTGGAAGCTTTCAGGATATTGATTTAAAGCTGTAAAATACATATGATCTCCAAGGAAGAAAAAAGTAGTAGGACATAGCCTTGAGGAACTTCAATACTTAATAGTGGTTTGAGAAGAGTGAACTTCTAAAAGAGAGTGAATAGCTAAAAAGGTAAAAGAAGGGGTGTCTGGGTGGATCAATCATTAAGCATCTGCTTTCAGCTCAAGTCAGGATCCCAAGCTCCTGGGATTGAGACCAGCATCGGGTTCCCTGTGCAGCTAGAAGCCTGCTTCTTCCTCTCCCACTCCCCCTGCTTGTATTCCCTCTCTCACTGTCTCTCTCTCTCTCTCTCAAGTAAATAAATAAAATCTCTTAAAAAATAAAAGAAAAAGAGAAAATTAAGAAAGAGGCACCAAAGAAATTTAAAAGACATGTTTCATGGAGAAAGTGCTCAACAGTGTGGAATGCTACTGGGACTCTAAATAGACAAGGAAAGAAAAGTTTCTATTGAATTTAGCAGTATGAAAGTTGGTGGTGACTATATTAATAAGAACTAATTTCAGAATCAAGAAACAACAAGAGATTAAGTTAAACCCAAATAAGATCCTTGCTCCCTTCCCCACACACACACAACAAAAAGGCTGGAGATGAGCAGCTCCAGACCCTAACTGGCATCTATCTGTGTATTGGAGCTGCTGTGATTCCCCTGAATTTGCCCTGATGGCTGCATGATGGGTGTCATTACTCTGGACTCGTGTATGAGGCAGGGTGGAAAAGCAAGTGTGTGGAGCCCATAGAATGTGTCCCTTTGTTAAGAACAGAAAAGCTTGGGGCACCTGGGTGGCTCAGTTTATTGAGCATCTGCCTTTGGCTAGGGTCACGATCCTTACCTCTGCTCAAAATGGACCCTAACTGATCCTGCCTCCTCATAAGCTCCTGCACCTGAACCGGCTCCTGCAAAAGCAAAGAGAGCAAATGCACCTTCTGAAGAAGAGCTGCTGCTCCTGCTGCCCCATGGGTGGTGCCAAGTGTGCCCAGGGCTACATCTGCAAGGAGGCATGGGACAAGTGCCGCTGCTGTGCCTGTTCCAGATGTAAATAGAGCAACACATACAAACCTGCAGTTTTATTTTGTTGTTGTTTAGTTTTTGTTTCATAATCATAAACTTAACTCTGCAATCCAGCTAGACTTTGAGGAGAGTAAGGAAAATACGGAACCCACAAAACTGCAGTCAGAGCACAAAGATTATGGGATATTTCCAGCAGATGCGGATGAAGGGGTGCTCTCCTGAGTTACACAAGGAATGGTCTGGTAGTTAAGAGAAGTCAAATGTAATAGAGTGGTCCACAGTCAACAGTGGTGATCTTCTGGTTGGTCTTCCCATTCTTGGACCCAAAGTGTTCCATGGCTTCCACATGCCCTCTTTCACCTTGCCAAAGACCACACACTTGCCATCCAAGCACTCAGCTTTGACAGTGCAGATGAGGAACTGGGAACCATTTGTGTTGGGTCCTGCATTTGCCATGGACAAGATGCCAGAACCCATGCACTTTAGGATGACATTTTCATCATGAAATTTCTCCCCACAGACAGACTTGTTGTCAGGGCCATTTTGGCTGTGAAGTCACCTCCCTGACACATAAATCCTGCACTAATCTGATGAAAGCAGGAAACTTTATAATCAAATCCTTTCTTCCCAGTGCTCAGAGAACAAAAGTTCTCAACTGTCTTTGGAACTTTGCTTGCAAGCAGCTCAAAGGAGATTCAGCCCAAAGGCTCAGAGTCTTCCTCAATGCAGAAGAACACAGTGGGGTTGACCATCGCTAGGCCATGGAGGCGGGTAAGGGGCAAGTGGAGGGCCACAGTGTCAAGTTTAAAACTTGATATTCTTTTTTTTTTTTTAAGATTTTATTTATTTATTTGACAGAGAGATCACAAGTAGGCAGAGAGTCAGACGGGGTGGGGGGAGCAGGCTCCCTGCTGAGCAAAGAGCCCGATGCGGGGCTCGATCCCACGACACTGAGATCATGACCTGAGCCGAAGGCAGCGGCTTAATCCACTGAGCCACCCAGGCGCCCCTAAAACTTGAAATTTTAAAACTTTTTTTTATATTACCCTGGCCTGTTTGATACATTCCTGTTTCTATAAAATATATCATTTACAATAAAAGGTATTGACTTTTTAAAAAAGTGAATTGGAGGCAAGTTAGCAAAACACAACAGATAGAAACATTCTCTGTTCATTCGGCTAGAAGTTTAGCTGCATGGAGGAGCAGAAAAGTGGAATGGACTCTAGATTGGGATTTAAGGTCCAGATTTAAGGTTGCTTTTAACATGAAGCAGACTATGTTTGTAAGATGACAGGTAGTGAAGAGGGGAGAGACTAACGATGCAGGGAGCCAAAGGAATGATGAAGACAACTCCAAACAGCTCATTCCATGGGTTCCAACCTACTTGTGGTCTTTTCTCCCTGACTTTCTATCTACCTATGGTCTTTGGACTTATTCAGCCACCCTCCACAACAGTGTCAGCTAATTCCTTGCAATAAACCCCTTCAAATCCCTGGTTCTCCTTCTTTGGTTAAATCCGGACTTTGAATTTGATCCTTAAAAAGTCATTGAAGAGGCAATAAAATTATGCACTGGTTTCTATGAAAGCAGAGAGGAGTCACATACTTCCAAAGTGAGATTTCACTGAAACTGTATTTTAAAGAATTATGAAAAATCGGGGCACCTGGGTGCCTCAGTGGGTTAAAGTCTCTGCCTTCGACCCAGGCCATGATTCCAGGGTCCTGGGATTGTGCCCCACATCAGGCTCTCTGCTCAGTGGGGAGCCTGCTTCCCACCCTGTGCCTGACTCTCTGTCTACTTGTGATCTTTGTCAAGTAAATAAGTAAAATCTTTAAAAAAGAATTATTAAAAATTAATAAGATAGGAGTGAGAGCAGTGGTAAGCTCAAGTGCAAGCTCACTGGAAAAAACAAACTTGATTTATAGTGTCTGATTATTTCCCAGGTATACATACTCCCACCACAGCCGATAGCAAGCTACCAACATGATGTTACAGAGTACAGAATTAGAAAGAAATGGACACAGTTGGCTTTTGTGAGTCCACACCACTAAGTGAAAGATGGAGGGAAAACAGAATATACAATGAAAAAGTAAACACCAAACTTCTTTCTTCTACACTGCACTATCATGGAGAAAAGATCCAGTGGACATGCTTTCCCACAGAGTTGTCATTGCAGTAAAAGAACAAAATTCAGAAACATGACTGCAGGGTTTGGCAGCTTACCAATAATAAACACCATAATAATAGATTCAACTGAGAAACTTCTAGAGATTGTCCTAAAGAAGCAGATATTATTTGCCTAAGATCAATGAAGGATGAATGCAGAGATGTGATTCAAACCCTAGGCAGTGTTCAGAGAATGTTCTTTCCACTATAAAATGCTTCCTCACTACCGTATCCTATTGTAAGAACTAAACCAAGAGACCAGAATGTTTAACACCAGGAAAATCTTTATACACTCCCATTAGTACAGGATCAAATTTTTCAGAATCTTTGTAGTAAGATAAAAATATCCATTTGGTTTTGCAGTAATTTAAAAGCCAGTCCCTAACCTATGTATGGATAATTGATTTGTTACAAAGATGCTAATACCATTCAATGGGAAAAGAATAGACCTTTCAACAAAGGGTGCTGGGACAACTGGATGTCCACAATCAAAAGTATGAAATTGGACCCCTGCTTCATATCATATAAAAAATTAACTCAAAGTGAGTTAATGACCAAAATATAAGAGCAAAAACCATAGAACTCTTACAAGAAAACACAAGTATAAACTGACAAGATCCTGGATTCAGGAATGGTTTCTCAGATTTGGCATCAAAACCTTGAATAACAAAAGAAAATATAGATAAATTGGACTTTATCAAAATCAAATACTTCTATGCATCAAAGAACAGTCTCAAAAAAGTGAAAAGAATTAAAACCACATTGAGATATATCACCTTACACCAGTTAGAATGGCTAAAATTGGCAAGACAGGAAACAACATGTGTTGGAGGGGATGTGGAGAAAGGGGAACCCTCTTACACTGTTGGTGGGAATGCAAGTTGGTGCAGCCTCTTTGGAGAACAGTGTGGAGATTCCTCAAGAAATTAAAAATAGAGCTTCCCTATGACCCTGAAATTGCACTACTGGGTATATACCTCAAAGATACAGATGTAATGAAAAGAAGGGCCATCTGTATCCCCAATGTTTATAGCAGCAATGGCCAAACTGTGCAATGGTCGCCAAACTGTGGAAAGAACCAAGATGCCCTTCAATGGATGAATGGATAAGGAAGATGTGGTCCATACACACTATAGAGTATTATGCCTCCATCAGAAAGGATGAATACCCAACTTTTGTAGCAACATGGACAGGACTGGAAGAGATTATGCTAAGTGAAATAAGTCAAGCAGAGTCAATTATCATATGGCTTCACTTATTTGTGGAGCATAACAAATAGCATGGAGGACATGGGGCGATGGAGAGGAGAAGGGAGTTGAGGGAAATTGGAAGGGGAGGTGAACCATGAGAGACTAAGGACTCTGAAAAACAATCTGAAGGGTTTGAAGCGGCGGGAGGTGGGAGGTTGGGGGAACCAGGTGGTGGGTATTACAGAGGGCACAGATTGCATGGAGCACTGGGTGTGGTGCAAAAATAATGAATACTGTTATGCTGAAAATAAATTTTTTAAAAAGTGAAAAGAAAATATACAGAATGGGAGAAAATATTTGCAAGTCATATATGTAGTATCTAGACTATCAAGAATTTTCACAACTCAAGAGACAAAAAAATTTTGATTTTAAAAATGCACAAAGGCCAATCAAGAAAATGGGCAGAGGAGATGAACAGACATTTCTGCAAAGAAGACACCCAGATGGCCAACAGACACATGAAAAAGTGCCCCACATCACTTGGGATCAGGGAAATATATATCAAACCCACAATGAGATACCACCTCATGCCAGTCAGAACAGCTAAAATTAATGAGTCAGGAAATGCAGATGCTGGCGAGGATGCGGAGAAAGGGGAACCCTCCCACACTGTTGATGGGAATGCAAGCTGGTGCAGCCACTCTGGAAAAGAGCATAGAGGTTCCTCAAAAAGTTGAAAATAGAGCTACCCTATGACCCAGCAGTTGCCCTACTGGGTATTTACCTTAAAAATATAAATGTAGTGATCCGAAGGGGCACGTGCACCTGAATGTTTACAGCAGCAATGTCCACAATAGCCAAACTATGGAAAGAACCTAGATGTCCATCAACAGATGAATGAGTAAAGAAGATGTGAGATAAACACACACACACACACACACACACACACACACACACACACACTGGAATACTATGCAGCCATCAAAAGAAATGAAATCTTGCCATTTGCAACAACATGGATGGAACTAGAGGGTATTATGCTGAGTGAAATAAGTCAAGAGAAAGACAATTATCATATGATCTCTCTGATATGAGGAATTTGAGAGGCAACGTGGGGGGGTTGGGAGTAGAGAAGGAAAAAAGGAAATAAGATGGGATCGGGAGGGAGATAGACCATAAGAGACTCTTAATCTCACAAAACCAACTGAGGGTTTTTGGGGGGGGGAGGAGAGGGAGAGGGTGGTTGGGTTATGGACATAGGGGAGGGTATGTACTATGGCGAGTGCTGTGGAGTGTGTAAACCTGGAGATTCACAGACCTGTACCCCTGGGGCTAGTAATACATTATATGTTAATGAAAAATTTAAAAAAATTTAAATGCATAAAGGACTTGATTACACATTTCTCTAGAGAAGATACACAGATAACCAACAAAAACATGAAAAAATCAACATCATTAACCACTAGGTAAATGCAAATCAAAACCATAATAAAGTACCACTTCAGAGGCCCTAGGATATAGCTGTAATTTTTAAAAATAGTAACTAAGGGAAGCCTGGGTGGCTCAGTCATTAAGTGTCTGCCTTCAGCTCAGGTCATGATCCCAGGGTCATAGGATCAAGCCCCATGTCGGGCTCCCTGCTCAGTGGGGCATCTGCTTCTCCCTGTCCCTCTGCTGCTCCCCCTGCTTGTGCTTTCTCAGTCACTCTCTCTCTCTCTCTCTCATGAATAAAATCTTTTAAAAAGTTGTTTTTAAGTAGTTACTAAGTGTTGGTGAATGTGTGGAGAAACTGGAACTTTAGTACATTGCTTTAGTACGTTGCTGATGGGAATGTAAAATAGTTCAGTATTATGGAAAATAGTTTAGTGATTCCTCAAAAATTTAGACATAGAATTGTCATACGACCAAGCAATTCTACTCCTAAATACATACCCAAAAGAATTGAAAACAGATACTCAAATACATGTTCACATCAGCACTATTCACTTTAGCCAAAAGATGGAAACAGTACAAATGCCCATCAATAAATGACTAGATGAGCAAAGGGTAGTATAAACAAACAATAAAATAGTAATCAAGCCATAAAAAGAAATGAGTATTGGGCACCTGGGTGGCTCAGCTGGTTGGGCGTCTGCCTTCAGTTCAGGTCATGATCCTGGGGTCCTGGGATCAAATCCAGTGTCGGGTTCCCTGCTCCACAGGGAATCCGCTTCTCCCTCTGCCCCTCCTCCCACTCATTCTCTCAATCTCTCTTTCTTTCTCAAATAATAAATAAATAAAATCTTAAAAATTTTTTTAAAAAGAAATGAGTACAACCTATGGTGGCATGTAGGTGAACCTCAAAAACACTATTAAGTAGGAGAAGGTAGATGCAAAAGGTCATATATTGTATGATTCCACTTATATGAAATATCCAGAATAGGTAAATCCATAAAGACAGGAGGCACATTGGTGGTTGCTAGGAGCTGGACTGGGCTAACTGGGGAGTAATAGCTTAATGAGTATGGTCTTTCCTTTTGAGGCGATGAATATGTTTTGAAACTAGATAGAGGTGGTAAGTGCAGGACACTGTGAATGTACTAAATACCATTGAAATGTTCTCTTTTTAAGTGGTTAATTTTAACTTTCATCAATTTAAAAACAAGAAAAGCTAGGTTCCAAATTTGGTTCTATAGTTGTAGTTCATATTAAGCAATCAAAAAGAATGTCTCTTAAGTTGTACTGATTTTCATTTTATGTTAAGATTGGGCAAATCCGGTTTTGTGTTTTGGAAGTGTTCTGCTGAATTTGAAAACTAAACTAAACGTGGCTTTCACTTCTAAACAAAACAATTAAAAATAAAGTTACAAGATAGGTGGTTTGGTTGGGTTTTTTCCTCAAGGATTTTAAAATATTTCTGATATTTTAATAGTAAAAATATTTAGTACAGCTGGATCATTTCTACATAATTGGCTTTTCATTCTTGATCTGGTTTTGAACTGTTTACTCCACTTTAGTAATTAACCATTATCAGCTTCATTAATGAAACAGAAACCACCTCCTATAATCATTTATAAAATACTTGTCAAACAAAATTTAAACAAAGAATAGGATCTAGGCAAAGTAACAGCTCTTTCAAATCTACTGCAACTAATTATAAAATATTCTAGTTATTTTGTTGTTGTTTTCCATTTATTATGAAAGAATCCTTCAGGACCCACAGCATTTCTCTTAGCCTAGTTATCTGTGTTCTGTGTTCTTTTATACACAAGTGATTATTTTAACAATACTTTTTATCCACTGATGTGAAAAGCTGTGTTTTCAGCTGCTTATTTATATCTATAAATTATAAAAATTGAACTATTTAATCATGCTACCTTTAGAGACATTATTTTCTATTCTACTTAATTTTTAGTTGACTGAGTAAAAAAGATCATAGGAGATAGTTTAAGACATATTTCTTAGTTTAAGATATATTTATGAGATTGCACAAGCAAAAATACAGCTTGTATATACAAAAACAAAATTAGATTTAAGGATTCTAAAAGATTGCTCTACTGGCATTTACTAAGAATACCACAAAGTTTTAAATGATTTATCGGAAAACATGCTCTATTTTGTAATCCTTTTCCCCCATCAAGACTTCATATTTTATAGATTTTAGAATATTATTAATTTAGAAAAATAGAGCAAAAAATTAAAATGTTAACTCAGAATATAAGGGATAATGATGAAATGCAGACATTGTATATATAAATGATGCTAGTGGCAGATCTTCAGTTGAGCATGTTCTTCCAGCTTCTTTTCTAGTTCACAATTGCATTTTGCTAGCTAAAAGTCAACAGTAACAATGGAGCAGGAAGGTTCAATAGGTGATTTAATCTGTGATCTCTTTTTCATTACTATTCCATTAGAATCTTGGTCTGTGGCTTTCTGTGTTCCCAATGCCCATCAACAGGACCTGGCTCGTAATGGGGTGTTCAATAAGTATTTCTTGTATGAATGAATAAATGAATAAATGAATGAAGGATGAATGACTGCTACGCTAACCAGCTTAGCTAACCATCCAGAAACTAAAAGTGAAGATGTAATAAAGTAATGCCTCTAGCATTCAAGAAAGTCAAATACTCAATTAAGAAGCTCATTATCTTACACCTTTTGAATTCAAGAGGAGTTCTTTATTCTCATTTTGTAAAAGGAAAACTGAGCACTAGTAGTTGACACTTTGTTTATGCATCTGTTAGTGCTTTATCTTCCTGGCCTTTAGTTGTTTTCATTCATATTTATCCAACCAATTAATCATGGATGCTTTATAAGCAAAAACCCTGTTCATTTGTATTTCCCTGGTGCTTAATACAGTGATTTGCATGTAAGAGATACTAAATAAATGCTTGCTGAACCCAAAGTTTATACTTTTTCTAAAATATTTTCTTCTTCATTTTTATGTCATTTCTATAGCATTAATATAGTACAGACCTTTCAGAATACAGAAATATGTAGATAATGACATGGGCATTTCAACTTATTTATGACAATATATTTTCAAAATCTTATTGATTATCTCTGGTTTATGAGGAAATGGTTCCAAATATTTATGTCTTCTAATTAGTGTTAAATAACTTTATGAAGTTTCTTCATTTGGCTTTTGCAGAATATTATTCATTTAAAAAATCATATTAATACAACAACCAATGAAGAAATTAAATTTTATAACAACCCCAATTTCAAAAGCAGAAAATTTCTCTAATGTTCCAGTTACAATTCTCCTACTTGGGAATTTGGAAGATAAAACTACCCAGTATTTTTTCCATAATACCAGTGAAAATCTATATGAAAAAATATTATTTCCTCTCCAAAGTGACAAAGGTAAACAAGCACCCTGTTAAGGGTCCTAATTCTGAGACAAAACACACACACACACACACACACACACACACACACACCATCTGATTTAAATAGGCAGGTGAATCTCCTTTGTACAAATTAAAGAATTAAATGATATCAGGAAGAATTTCAGTCACCATTTATGACACTAGCACTTTTTACCTGGAAATTTCCCCATGGTTTTAGACTGTCAGATATTTTATATAAATACACATTAAAATACAGAATTAAATACCCTAAATGTTTCTATTTTATTTCCTCTTTTCTTTAATCAATATTACGTTTGGCATAATATTATAGAAATGCACATGATTTGCGCAGACTTTTTTTTGGCATTGCCAGTCTGTTTTGTGTGATGTGCCATTGACAGATCAGCTCAGGCTCTAATTGTAAGGGCAAAAAAGTATTCACATTTTTAATGTAGTGTTTATGATTACTTGGCACTTCTTGTTACATTAATGCCAGAGTTAGAAGGGGTCTTTTTTTTTAATTATGGAGGAGGATCATTGCTCTTTCTTGTTACTTAACTAAATCAAGTAATTCTTTGTTAACGGCTCTTCTGAGTCCTTCCAGAATGAACTTGTCTCATTTTGACAAGATGCAGAAGGGGCACTAATAGTTATTGAAAGCATTAAAACATTAACCTTTAGCAACCTCATTTTTCTCTTGTACCCACATTTCAGTATTTTATCAAACTGAAGTTAAACACTAAAAATTAGGAAGAACTGATCTTTTCTCTTCAACCTGAAAGAACAAATGTGATAGAAATAAAGGCACTAGAAGGGACAGTAGAAATAGTTGTTTTAGTGTTAACATGATTCTAGTCCTTATCACTGGTGGAATTAGTGTCAGAGAGGGGATTATTCTAGAAACATCCACTACAATTATCTTCAGAATTTCAAGATTATAGAACTAATAGTATCAGGACTTGATTTGTTAAACATTATACAAGAATTCCAGATTGAAAAATTTTGAGATCAGGTTATTTTAGATAGTAGCCCCTGAAATCACAAATTTAATTCAGTTCAATTTTCAGTCATTCACAGCACACCTCAATAGTAGACTCACAACAAATACTACTGCTACCCCAAATCTCTTGCCACCTGACCATAACCAAAGCACTTCCTTGGCTACTAGAGGAATGCCAAGATAAATGCAACATAATTCCTTTCTAGTGGGGCACTAGGACATGGATAGAAGTAACACTACACAGAGTAGAATGTCATAAGTCCTATGCAAACAAAGAATTATGAGGATATAGCAAAGGAAGAAACAAATAATCAGCACAAGCCACAATAAGCATCTGTAGTTGACATTTATCACTCTTTCTAGCCACCTGGTATCTGAAATTTTTCATTAATAAAATTCGCTCTCTTTATGATTCTCAGTAAGGCAGAGCCCAACTTCACTACGGAACTAAAAATGTGACTTTTCTATCTTCCCTTGCACCTAGAATATGGGCCCATGCCTTAGGCTCGACTGATCAGACATTGTCCCCCACTAATTATGCCGATAGCAACAACAGAACAGAATTCCTTGTGTTAGTCACTGCAATTGTAAATGAAGTTCTTGGAGCAGCTGCAGCAAAGATATTCAAAACTGTATGTAGAACAAGTCCAGCCACCTACTGATGAGGACCGTGGTTTTAATGTCTCCACTAGACAAGTTCTGCAACATGATCTGGAACATTGTTACTGGTTGCACAACTGTGAACCTGATTTTCCAGTCTTCCTAGTGTTTCCACAGGCAACGCAATATCCTGAAAATAAACGATCCTCCATTCATACTAACCAGAATTTCTTCCTATAGTTCATAGCTAATAACCTTGGTGGACACAGAACTTAGAAAAAAATGGTAGCTGGCTTTTCTTTAGTCATTGTAAGGGCCCATTTAGCCAGAGCAATTCCATATCAGTTAAACAGTGATTTTGTTGTTTATGCAGTAAAACTTAAACTGACCCTGCTGCCCCCCACAAGGGAACTTACTTAAAAGCAAGTCCAGGAAACCAGTAAAATATGGCCAACCAGTCCCTGATAACAGAGCCCAGAATACAAGGACAAGTCAGGCCAGGTGGAGACATCCAATCATTAAAGCTCACATACTATTTCCCTAACTACCAAAGAATGTGGGTCCCACCTTTTGGGTGCCTTTTGGGCGCCAATTCTGACCAAGGTGATAGGCTAGTTCAAATAGCTACTATGGGTGAATTGTAATTCGATTGGCCACTCGTGTGTGACCTAGCATGACTATGCAACTTTCTCTGTGTGTTATAATCTCATTGGCCACCTGTGTGTGGCCAGCCTCGACTACATGGCCTTTGCTCTATAAAAGTTAGTCTGTGGGACGCCTGGGTGGCTCAGTTGGTTAAGCAGCTGCCTTCGGCTCAGGTCATGATACCAGCATCCTGGGATCGAGTCCCACATCAGGCTCCTTGCTCGGCAGGGAGCCTGCTTCTCCCACTGCCTCTGCCTGTGCTCGCTCTCTCTCCCTCTCTCTCTCTGACAAATAAATAAAATCTTAAAAAAAAAAAAATTAGTCTGTGAGGCTGGGAGAGGTCGCTCTCTCTATAAGAGGCAGCCCGACCGGTAGGTTTGATTCTCTGTGCTAGCTGAAATAAAGCTTTGCTTGACCTTTGCTTTGTATCAGTCTCGCTCCCTTGATCACGGACCCTAACAGTCATATTTTCACCTGCTGACCAAGCCCAGGATATAAAGCCAACCCTCTGTCACATATAATATAGAGCAACAGTCCCTAAGTCTAGCTAATTATCAGACTCAAAATGAGGAGCTTTCGAATTCAAGCAACGGAATTTGATCAGGAGAACCGAAGGGCATCATTCATCTATTCCCCAATATTTATCCAGTAGTTACTATTTTTTCAGGCACTCTGCAGTTGCTAGGGATCAATAGGGGCAAAGCAAACATTCTCTCTATTCATAGAGGTGACTGTCTTGTGAGGAAATAGAAAGTAATCTCATAATCATCCTGATGAATACATTATTATAAATGAAATAAATGCTCCGAGATATAATAAAGGAATCTAACCCAAACTAAGATTTTAAAAGGTTTCCTGATGAAAGATGCTTGAGCTGAGATCCAAAAGATGAAAAACGATTCTCTTGGGCCTTGAAGGATCTCAAGCAGAGATGAAAGTGTCAGGTGAGTACAAAAACATTAATTAAGGGGCACCTGAGTGGCTCACTGGGTTAAGCCTCTGCCTTTGGCTCAGGTCATGATCTCTGGGTACTGTGATCAAACCCTGCATCGAGCTCTCAGCTCTGCAGGGAGCCTGCTTCCCCCTTTTTCTCTGCCTACCTCTCTGCCTTCTTGTGCTCTCTCTCTTTCTGTAAAATAAATAAATAAAATCTTTTTAAAACATTAATCCAAAAAGATACATGCACACCCCTATGTTTATTACAACATTATTTATAATAGCCGAGATATGGAAGCAACCTATGTGTCCATCAGTAGACAAATGGATAAGGAAGATGTGAGACACACACACAATGTGATATTGAATAGCAATGAAGAAGGATGAGATTATGCTATTTCAGACAACATGGATGGATCTGGAGGGTGTTATGCTAAGTGAAATAAGATAAATTGAGAAAGACAAATACCATATAATTCCATTTATAAGGTGAATCTAGGGGTGTCTGGCTGACTCAGTCAGGAGAGTATGCAACTTTTGATCTTGGGGTCATGAGTTTGAGCCCCACACTGGGTGTAGAGATTACAAAGAAAAATGAACTTTGAAAAAATAAACTAGCATAAAACATTTTTAAAACATTTTAAGGGACGCCTGGGTGGCTCAGTTGGTTAAGCAGCTGCCTTCGGCTCAGGTCATAATCCCAGCGTCCTGGGATCAAGTCCCACATCGGGCTCCTTGTTCAGCAGGGAGCCTGCTTCTCCCTCTGCCATTCTGTCTGCCTGTGCTCACTCTCTCCCCCCCCCCTCTCTCTCTGATGGATGAATAAAATCTTTAAAAAAAAAAAAAACATTTTAAAAAACAAGACAAAGGTAATTAAAATTTTAAAGACAAATGAATAAACAAAGAAAAATCAGAATCAGACCTATAAACACAGGGAACAAACTAATACCAGGGTGAAGGGGAATTGGGGGTTGGGCAAAATGGGTGAAGCAGGTTGGGAGATACAGGCTTCCTGTTATGGAATTAATAAATAATGGAATGAAAGGCACAGCATGATATTGCAATACTCTTGTGACAGATGGTAGCTAACATGTGATAAATATAGGGTAATGTATAAACTTGTCAAATCACTATGTTATATACCTGAAACTAATGTAACATTGTGTATCAACTACACTCAAGTTTATTGAATACATCACAAGGGAGCAGCAGGCACAATGGCTGAGGAGAGCTGTCTGCCCCGAGGTAGTTTGTGGGAGTGGTTTTTAAAGGGGGAAGTTGAGGAGGCATTGTGACATATGGAATTCTCCCTTTTTCAGTAACTGTGCCTGATTGCAAGTAGCCCATTGGTCCCTGTGGGGCTATGGATAGGTTGAGATGGGGCCCCTGACAGGCTGGTCTGTATCCAGCTAGGGGCTCTTTGTAGACCCTTTGTAGACCCACACTCTATTGCTCAAGTTCGTTTGCCAAAAAGAGGACTCTATACTTTCCAGGATGTTTTTAAGAAGTCAATTTCTTAAGAAGAAGAAGAAGAAGAAGAAGAAGAAGAAGAAGAAGAAGAGGAGGAGGAGGAGGAGGAGGAGGAGGAGGAGGAGGAGGAGGAGGAAGGAGGAGGAGAAGTCAATTTCTAGATCCTCAAGAAGCCTTTTTTAAAATAATTGATATGTCTTAGAATGAGCATATGTTCATAATAATAATTCTACTCTACAAAAGAAATACGTATCACTCATCCAACCCAAAACTTACCATGGTATTCTCCTTGGGTTATACTTCCAGAGCAGCAAACAAAAGCATAAGTGAAAATGCTAGTTTGGGGAAAATCTTCCTTAACAATGAATCAAAGCACACTAACCCATAGGGACTCTTATCTTTCTTAGTATGGGCTGGCGTTAGAGATTGGGTATTTTGGACCACATTGGGGTATTCTGAATTTGGAACAAATGAAACAGTATAAAAGTAAGTGTTATTCTTTTAAATATAAATTGAATGTATATTTAATATCTATTTTACATATACTTATATATAATATAGAGAGAATATTAGTGACACACACAAGGTTTTTTTTAGATACACTGGCTAAACCTAGGGATAAATACTGTATTTTATTCAATTAACTATTAAAGCCAAATTTATCAAATCATATGATTAAATATTTATTCCAGTCAATTCTTATCTTATAAAATGTTTACTATTTCCTACCTGACTTTCTGAAAAAATAAAAGTATTTATGTTTTTGGTGAAAAATCATAGAAGACAACAACTATTTTATAGAGAGCTCACAAACACAAATGTGTAAGAAAAGAGTTGCGTTCATCTTTGGGTGTGAACAGTGACCATAGTTTTATTTGGCAATTGTATTTTTTCAATGTTCTAACCTGAATGCCTTTAGGAGGTAGGGCTGGGGGAAGGAGGCAGACTCCCTTGAATTCACCTTTACCATAGGACCCTCCACTCCCTATTATTAGCACCCAGCTCAATTAACTCATTCACAGTTCCTGTCTGGTCCCTCTTGGTCTTTAAGTTTACAACTCCTAAAATAGTATGTATTTGAAATAATACATAGAATTATTCCAAGTTGTTGAGAGACAATTCCCCAGGGATGGCTTACACATCCACACATCTTGTAATCGATACACTTACTCGCTTTGTTCATACTATCTTTTCTAAGACGTTTGAATGGCAAACAGCCTTCAAAGAGAAGATAGCGCCTCCCTCCAGGCCAAAAGGGGGGCATACTTACTACTCACTTGCTTGCTACTCATTATAAAAGATACATTTCCCTAAACTCCAGATTCTGCTCATATGACCTCTCTCTAGAGGTGCAGGTGTCTTCTAGTCCTCTATGTCATCTTGGGAATTGAGGATTGGGGAAAAGCACAAAAGTGTTGATATTCTGGATACTGTGACTGCAGAGTATGAAAAACAGCCCTTCATCTCTGACCCACGAGTTTCCAGCACAGTTCCTTCTAATCTTTTAGGTGGTTATTTCTCAAGCCTCAGGCAATTTCCTCACAGTCTGTGCTGATCAGAACTCAGCTGAAGAAGCTAAGGGGATATTTTGCAGGATCTAGGGACAGGACTAGAGTAAGGCAAGCAAGGTGCGCAGGACCAAAAATCTGAGAAGGTCCTAACTCTCGGGTTCAAACAGGAAGCTAGGAATGAGTACCTACCTCCTTGAAGTCTGTGGTCTGGGCATCTCTCTCACCTCACCCTAGTCCTGCCTCACCCTAATCCCAGCTCTGTCCCCAGATCCAGAGCACTCTCATTGCTCTTGTGTCCCCCTCTCTCTCTTCCTCCCTCATCTCTCTCCCCCCTCCTCCCTCCCTCGATTACCTACCCTCTCCTTCTTCCTCTGTCTCAGTTTCTCTGTCTCTTGAAGGTTTCTCCTCTCCCATACTCAGCCCATTTAACTCTGGGATAACTTGACCTCCCTAGACTCCCTGCACTTTCTCTTCCGCTCAGGGTGCCTGGGTAGCTTCTGGAATCTCTCTGCAGGTGGTTAAGTGGGGCAATCATAAGGCTCTCCTTGCTGATTTCCCTTCTCTCAGGATCACTCTCCTATGTTGGCTGATAGCAAATGTCTTGAAAATCATTGTTGCATATATTTCGTGCAATTTTTTAGTTGGTTCAAAACAGGCAGGAGGGTGAATCTGGTCCTCATTACTACATCTCAGCTGAAGGCCAAAGTCTTGGGTTCTGTTTTGATTGCTTGGCCTTTTACTGTCCATGCTGTGCAACAAAACATGCTCAGTGGATTTGGGTACTTGGGCTGTCCGAAGCATTAGACACCAGCAGTCTTCAACTGATGAGCTGTCTTAAAGAGGCAGAATTGCAATGTGGCCCCTTCGGAAAGGAATTTTCCCAGGAATCTGGATAGATAACTGTTCAGGGTAAGCTGATATCTGCAGTAATAATTGAAGAGTATCATGGCAGGACGTATGTTTCCAGCCCTATGGTCAGTTTTTCTACTTCTGCCTCATCTTAGAACTGTTTTCTTTGTGAGTCATTTCTCAATAAGCTGACTAGTTCTACAGCTCAATTTCTTGTGCTGTTGAACCCAGAAATTATCCCAGACGGGCACAGTCTACTTATGGGCCAGGCACTATACTTGGTTCTTTGCACACATCGTCTCTTGAATTTCCACGACCATCATGTTACATAGGTACTAATGTAATACTGATTTTACAGATGAGGGACATAAGGTTCAGAAAATTTAAATGACTTACTTTCTCAGGGTTACACAGCTGATAGGTGTTTATCCAAATAAAATTTTGGTATATTCAACTCCAAGGCCCATATAGTAGTTCAGGAAGGAATAGGTTAACACAGTAGATAAACTGGACTATCCTCCTCAAAACACTGATCACAGTAGGGTGCCTGGCTGGCTCAGTCAGTGGAGCATGCCACTCTTGCTCGCCAGGTTGTGAGTTCAAGCCCCATGTTAGATGTAGAGATTACTTAAAAATAAAAGCTTAAAATGCAAAAACAAAACAAAAAGCACTGATCACAGCATAGCATAGAGATATTTAATCACTGTGTTGTGCACCAGAAACTAATGTAACATTGTGTGTCAACTATACTCAAATCTTTAATTAAAAAAAGGGGGGGGCACCTGGGTGGCTTAGTCATTAAGTGGCTGCCTTTGGCTCCAGTCCTGATCCCAGGGTCCTGGAATTGAGCCCCCACATTGGACTCCCTGCTCAGTAGGAAGCCTGCTTCTACCTCTGTCACTCCCCTTGCTTGTATTTCCTCTCTCTCTCTCTCTGTCAAATAAATAAGTAGATAAATAATCTTTAAAAAAAGAAAAAAACACTGACCACAATACGTATAGCCTTATGACCACAGAGAAGAAAAAGGCCTGAAATAAAAACCATAAACCTCACTTCCTAGGAGCAACCTGTTAGAACTTCTTGGCTTATTCTTGAACATGGCCTGTCTCATACAAGACAACAAAAGAATAGACAGACCAAGATGAGTGGTCCACCTGGGGAGTGTTAAGGCATAAATGTAAGACTACTGTTTAGTTCTCATCTGCAGGGACATACAACCATCCGTCAGGGAGAAAATCATGGAAATGGGCAAAAGGGAGTAGCTAGAAATAGAAGTCCATGGGTATCTCGCAAACCCCAAATGGCCAAGGACACAGCCCTCTAATTTTTAGCTAGAGCAATAAAGTCAAATACAATAAAGGCATTTAAGACTATGGAGAGAACCACAGGGAGTTGAATCTAAAATGAATTCTTGTTCTATGAGATGACAGAGCTTCAGAGGAGACTCAATTATCCAAGATACATGGCAGGAATGTTTCTTCAATAACTGAAACATAGGATAATAAAATACCTTCAGGATAATCTTTAAATGAGAGATTAGACTGAAGTCTCAGAAGGAAACTAACATAAGTATTTTAAGTGTTTACAGGCTCAATCATTTACTGGCAACCCCAATACACACTGCATTCTCTTTTTCTTAGATGATTAAGAATAACTGTTAAATAAGATTTGGAAAATTGAACTTCCCCTATGCTTCAATGGATAATATTTTATATTACTCCTTAAATCAATGTAAAATGCCTAAGAAAATAAGGGCACCTGGGTGATTCTGTCAGTTAAACATCAGACACTTGGTTTTGACTTAAGTCATGATCGTGAGATTGAGCTCTGCATGGGGCTCAGCACTCAGAGGGGAGTCTGCTTGAAATTCTTTCCCTCTCCCTCCCCTCCCCCACCCTACTCCTCCCCACCCTCTTGTCCCACATGCACTCTCTCTCTCACTAAAATAAAATAAATAAAATCTTTAAAACATAAAATAAAGTAAAATGCCTCAGAAAAATCCACTTAAATATTTTCCTATTTAGCTCCCTGCCAGCCAAACAGTCACAAACCAGAATCAACCCAGCCTGACCCAGACCACAAGCACCACCCTGCAGACTCAAGGACAAAAGAAATAGTTACCATTTTAAGCCATTGAGTTTGGGGGTAGTTTATTACGTAGAAATCGATAAACGATACACCTGGTTCACTTCAGTATTTGATCCCAACCATTCAATGACCACCCACACTACCATTCTCAGGAACTAAATTTACCTCCTTTTTCAAATGAGAAAAACAGACATACTTAACTCCCCACCCTGAACAAATACCACGCTATAGCGTAGTGGTGAAGACTACTGATACTGAAGCCAGACTTCCAATTCTTATCTTGGCTCTGGCACAGATAAGCTGTAAGTTTGAGAGAAAATTACATGTTCTTTCTCTGTAAAAGTAAGGACGGTGATAATACCTACCTCATATAGTTGTGGTGAGAATTATGTACAGACCATTTAGTTACCCATAGTCAGTACTATGGGCAAGCTCCTATTACTTTTATTGTGCACTGGCCAGTAATCCAGACCTTGATTTTTTAACAGCCTTATTCACATACCCTATTTATTACTCATATACCATGAAATACACACATTTGAAGTGTACATGTCAGTGGTTTTTAGTATGTTCACAGAGTTGGCCACCCAACACCACAATCTAATTTTAGAGTATTTTCATCACCCCAAAACAAAGCTGGATTCTGAGACTCAAAATACTGAAGTGGCTGTCAGCCACATCCTTGAGGAAAGGCCAAAAGTCCAACAGGGAATACCAAATACTGATGCCAGTCTAATGAGCAGGAGCAGAACTGTAAACAAGAACTGAAGCCAGGAATTAGAGTCAGATGGTGAAAGAATTGGAGAGGAAATGAAGTTTAATACATAGCCACAAACAGTACTAGCCTGTCTACAGCTAACATTTTCACATTTGCCAGACAGGTTTAAAGGTGTAGCACCTGGGGAAGCTTTTCACTTCCCACGTTCAGACCTACCCTGCCAAGGCTTTGAAATCCAAGGCTTGCCCCAGACCCCTGACCTCTAAAAGGTTCTAACATATCCTGGTATGCCTTAGTCAAGGTTCTTTGGGTTATAAATACAACATTCATCTATCCTCCAAATTTCACAGAACTGAGGGGATCACCTTTCTCTTTTATGTCTAGCTAACATAGCCTAAGCCTCCATTCTACGTTACTTCAGAGCATTTTGTCCACTCCCCAAGTATTTCTAAGATGTCTTAGGAAACACTTAATGTGTTCCTACAAATGTATCGTTAACATTTCTTGCCATCTCTTCCTCCAGCCTACTACTCTGTTTCTCACAAGATCTCTTCCTACTATCTCAAAATCTTTTCTCCATTCTTTCCAGGCTATCCACTTAACACTTTGCACCAAGTGTAGACATACACACTTCCCTAAAATTCCAAAGCACAGCTAGCCTATGTTTTTAATGTTCATCAGTGTGACTGCTGACTGAAAGATAAAAGAAATTACAACACAGGAAAAGGTGATTATTTAAACAAAATTTTAGTCATCATTGACCTAGTATCTCCTGGAAATACTTTACCACAGAGGTTCCCTGCCAGTGATCTCCAGTTAGCCAAAGTGTTGTAGAATGATAGCTCTCCTCCCAAAGTTAGGAGTCCTTTCAACAGTTTTTATCTTTTCCTTCCCAGACCGTGGGGTTTTCCTTTCTTCCCCAAACCAGCCAGAGAAAAAGTCTGGCCTTCTGTACTTAGGGTCCACATTTCCTCCCTGAGGATGACTGAAGGTGGGAACAAGCATGATATTCAGAAATGATCTCCTGTTTCCCACCATCCAAAATATGGTATGGACCCTGGCTGCAGGAAGCTAATCCATAATAGTTGACAGTAGAATTTCCAAAGTCTGACTTATCCAACCTTAACTAGGGTCACATGTAGCTCACTGACTGTCCCACTCAGATGCCCCCATGTCAGATCCAGCCCAGTGCTTTTTCACACACTTTTCTCCAAGTTAAAATGAAAAGTTTCAAATCCTCATGTTCCTATTATGGTCTGCTTTCCCAATTTCTTATAAACAAACATTTATATGACAGACACAGTTCTCCAAATAAATAATGATTATATTCTGTCATAAAGCAGCCCAATTCTGGAATTATAAAAAAAACAATTGCAAGCAGCCAGTTCTATAAAAAATTTACACAATGTAGAAGATGCACATAATTCATACTACTAAACCAAACATTTATTATCTCAAAATTAAACATATTCATTTGTTTTGTTTCACTGGGTCAGGACCCTCCCTAACACAGTAAGTAGAATTACTCATTACTCAATATCTCCAAGATTGAAAGGGATCACTAAAATGCTTACAGAACAATTCCAAGCTTCATCACACAATACAGAGACTGGCTATTGTCCTAAAAATGACATTCTTTCCAGCTCAGGTGATTTGTCTTTGTCTAGTATGATCACCTCGGTCAGGGGGCAAGATCATAAGAGCCTCCATACCTTAAATATTCTTCCCAAATCCATAAATCTCTGAAATATGAAAGCTTGTTTTCATAACTCATTTGGCAGCAAACCTGGCTACCTCCCATAATATACAAATATTAACTCAAAATGGATAAAAGACTTATATGTAAGAACTTAAAATAAAATATAAAATATGTAAGAACTTAAAAAACAAAAGCCTTACCAAAAAAGTAAAATTTTCACAACTTTGGATTGTGCAATAGTTTCTTTTTTAAAAGATTTTATTTATTTATTTATTTGTCTGTTTGTTTGACACACAGAGAGAGCAAGCACAAGGGGCGTGGGGGAGAGAGGTAGAAGCAGACTCCCTGCTGAGCAGGGAGGCCAGTGTGGGACTTGATCAGAACCCTGGGATCATGACTGGAGTTGAAGGCAACCACTTAACCGACTGAGCCACCCAGGCGCCCCTATGCAATAGTTTCTTAGATATTACACCTACAACATAAGAAATAAAATTAAACATAGCTAATTTGGACTTAATCAAAATTAAAAACATTTGTGCTTCAAAATACCATAAAGAAAGTAAAAAGACAAACATAAAATAGAGGAAAATATTTCCAAATCATATATTTGATAAGGGACTTGATTCCAGAATACATAAAGAATTTTTACAACTTAGCAAAAAGATAAATAATCCAATTTAAAAACAATCAATATATTTGTACAGACACTTCTCCAAAGATGATATACCATTGCCCATTAAGCATGAGAAGATGCTCAACAGCATTAGTCGTTAGGAAAAAGCAAGTGAAAAACACACTGAGATACCATTTCATATCCACTAGGATGGCTCCAACTAAAAAACAAAAACAAAAACAAAACGTAATAAGTTTTGTCAAGGATGAAAGGGAACTGGAACTCTCATCCATTGCTGTTGACAATGTAAAATGATGCAGCTGCTTTGGAAAACAGTTTGGCAGTACTTCAAAAAATTAAACGTAGAGTTACCTCACAACCAAGCAATTCCACTCCAGGGTAGTTACCCATAAAAATCAAAAGCATGTGTTCACACAAAACATATACATAAGTGTTCATAGCAGCATTTTTCATAATAGCCAAGAAGAGGAAACAACCCAAATATCCATCAGCTGATGAAGAGATCAATAAAATGTGGTACATCCATACAATGGAATGTTATTCGGTCATAAAAAGGAAGGAGGTACTGATACAGGCTACAACTTGGATGGAACTTCGAAAACATTATGCTACGTGAAAGAAGCCAGACAGAAAAGGAACATATTCTATGATTCCATTTATATGAAATATTCAGAATAGACACATCATCAGGGACAGAAAGTTGATTAGAGGTTGCTAAGAACTAGGGTGAGAGAAAAATGGGGAGTATCTGCTAATGGTTATGGAATTTCTTTTTGGGTAATGAATGAACTAGAGTTAGATAGTGGAGATCAATACACAACTTTCAAAATATACTAAAAACCACTGAATCATATGCTTTTAGGAGGTAAAATTCATTGTACTTGAATAACTCACTAAAGCTAGTATTCAAAAATAACAAAACAAAAAAACAGGACTCGAGTTTTTCTGGCAGCCTAAATTGAGTGAGGTTATATATAATTTTAATATCCATATTAAATGAATATGCATTTATTTGCTGCAGAAATCTGTGTTTAATTACAAGTACTTCCCCAGATCCTGCTGGAGGTGTTATATAATGTCCAATACACAGAGCTTGGTGTCTTTCTGAAATCTTAAATTTTCTGAATCTCAGAACACGTGGTGCCCAAGGTTTTGAATAAGAAATTACGGCCTTGCAGCGCCTGGGTGCTCAGTTAGTTAAGCCTCTGCCTTCAGCTCAAGTCCTGATCTCAGGGCCCTGGGATTGAGTCCCGCATTGGGCCCCTCTGCTCAGCAGGGAGCCTGCTTCCCCCTCTCTCTCTGCCTGCCTCTCTGCCTACTTGTGATCTCTTACTGTGTGTCAGATAAATAAATAAAATCATTTTTTAAAAAAAATTATGGTCTTGTTTAATAAAAAGCTGACAGGATATGCAGTCTATCAGAAAAGAGAAGTTTGAACTTGACAGAGAATACTAAAGTTCTCTAATGCATAAGTCATCACTTGGAGGAAATAAAAGAATCTGATACATAGGATAATCATGAGGATTAAATAAGTTAATTAATATAAAGTCCTTAGAACTGTGACTGACACATAGTAAGCGCTTATTAAACATCATATTACTGTTACTCTTGTTGAAGTGGGAATTTGGTTCCAGTGACAGCTCTTCTGGATCTAATCCTTTCCAGCAAACCAGGGGTTAGAGATGTTTATGATTCCAGAAAACCAGTATTTTCTTCTACTGTAAACTTTGGCTTCCCATAACAGAGAAGGCCTCCTGAAGCACAGCACAGAATGTTAGTAAGGGAAAATATCACAGAATAGCATAAGGAAGGGTCGAATTCAATGGAGTTGGTTACTTCTGTGGTTTTGAATGGACCCAAAAAGTCATCTTCCAGATTTTGATAGGAACAGACATAGCAAGAAGAGAATTATACAGGGAATTCCACTAGATTGCCCCTCCTGTGGGCCACTGTTGGTTGTGCATACTTAGCACCTCTGCTTTGTGTAAGTAAGGTAGATGTCCTATAGGGTTATGGTTCAATGGTGTAGGAAATTGCAGGAGAGCACTCATTGCACAGAATTGTGGGTTTTAATAAAAGACATATTAAAATATTGTTTGCAAATTCTGCAGGGGTGAGGTAGGTGGGTCAGCAATGTTATCTATAGGAGATACGGTAGCGGAAATTTTCTTCAAGAGTTTTGTTGCTATAATCTGTTTGGCAAATTGGACTCTAAGTGATTGGCAATCTGAACATACAAAAGGAATTTGACATGATTACCAGAGTCATAATAAGTCTGAGGGCCACAAGTAAGTTGTTAGGATACCTCTGGAGATAACTCTTTAAAAAACAGGGGAATTGACTACATTAATCAGGAATCTAGAATATGGATCTTTTGATAAGAGCCATTTCTACTATCAAAACTCAGGGGGCAAACAAAAATAGTCTATTATATATTTTGGGTAGGGCTGAACAGCTACAGAGTTTTAAAGAAGGTACTTTCTCAAGGAACCTGTGCTGCCTTTGTCAAAGCATATAGAAAAATTTACATTTACCTATTTTGGCTACATTCATAGCATGAAAGTTGAAACTTTGATAAAATTTCCCATTGTATCTGGTACAGGCTAAGCATTCTCATTTTTTTTCTGAGTTGATCCAAACCAAGATAGCTAGACTTCATCAACTCGGATGCCAGACTCTTTCAAAGTAGTCTTGAAGGTGACTTGACTTTCTCATTCCCAACTTCACAGCTTGTCTCAACCAAGACTATCTTCCTTATGAAGGCATGAAAGCGACTTTGTAGACTTTTAACCTTCCTGAGTGATAAATCCTGAGACCTTTACAATATTTCAAATTTGAAAAGATGACTGTAGCATATACTTTTCCCCACAAAATTAATACAAAACCACATAGGCAACAATAAAATGCTGCCAGTGCAGATGTTAAGTTGTTGCTTAAGCCAACAGACTAGCTAAGCAAAGATCCTACACACTAGCTTGGAGCAGAAAAATTACCATACTTCATGAACTGTCACAATCACTTGAGAATACACAAAGGTTGTGAATGCTAAATATTCATATTCCAAGAATCTGTTGTAACATGGGTCTCCATATGATGGAAAGGGATCTGTCACTGTTGGTTATATGTTTTCATAATTTAGGGACACACTGAATCAGCCAGGATGAGGGTAAAGATGATGAATGTTTCGAATTAGAATATGGTGCCCACCCATTTAGGTGGGCCCATGTTACAAAATGAACCATTTACAATCTTTTTTTTTTTTTTTAAAGATTTTATTTATTTACTTGAGAGAGAGACAGTGAGAGAGAGCATGAGCGAGGAGAAGGTCAGAGAGAGAAGCAGACTCCCCATGGAGCTGGGAGTCCGATGCGGGACTGGATCCCGGGACTCCAGGATCATGACCTGAGCCGAAGGCAGTCGTCCAATCAACTGAGCCACCCAGGCGTCCCAAACCATTTACAATCTTACTCAATTTTTATTAAGTATTCAGTAGACTTTGGAGCCAGCTCTGCCACTTAACTCAAGTTGATACTAGATACTAAACAGGAGTTCAGGGAGCTCCTAAACAGGAGCGGGTGGCTCAGTGGGTTAAGCCGCTGCCTTCGGCTCAGGTCATGGTCTACGGGTCCTGGGATTGAGTCCCGCATTGGGTTCGCTGCTCAGCAGGGAGTCTGCTTCCCTCTCTCTCTCTCTGCCTGCCTCTCTGTCTGCTTATGATCTGTGTCTGTCAAATAAATAAAATCTTTAAAGAAAAAAAAAAAAAACAGGAGTTCGTAGCTCCCTTAACCCAATGTTTCTGCTGACAAATAACTCCATAACTTTATAATACACATCACATTTAGAAATATCTCCTTCTTCAATCAACTGGCCTTTCTTTCCTTTCACTTTACTGTTCCAGAAAAGAAGGAAGAGAATACTTTGGGAGTGTCCAGTCCTGAGAGGAAAAAGAGAGCTTGCCCTTTCTGAGGGGGTGCATTGTGGGAAAACTCGAGGGACTGTGGAAAGACACAGACACATACAGTCCTGGGTTAAAGTCCAAAATAAAAGAAAGTTTTGTCCTGTTTCCTATTTGAAATCCTATGCAGATGTAGACCATTCCATTACATACCCCACTGTTATTTTTTCTAAATTTCTAAAATTTTTTCAAATTTCTAAACTTTGAACACTTCAGGTCTGCTGTCTCTTTTAATGCTAACAAAGGAATTCTAGACCCTAGCCTTCTAACTGCACGTTTTCTTTTCTTTTTTTTTTCCAAGTTTTTATTTAAATTCCAGTTAGTTAACATACAGTGTAACATCAGATTCAGGTGTAGAATTTTGTGATTCCTCACTTACATGGAACACCTGGTGCTCATCACAAGTACCCTCCTTAATAACCATCACCTATTTAATCATCCTCCCAACTTGGCTAGATTTCTTTTTAAACAAAGAGTTTGCTAATCTGTATTTCATTAATGAAAGAGGAAGACTGCTGGCTGCCCCCACAACAGTCACTGCTGATGCAGCCACATAAAAAGAGAAATAGTGATTACAGCATGGACTTCACCCAGAAGTTCCCACTGGCCTCCGAGGAAACAAGAGTAGTAGCTGAGAATGTGGCTAGGAAACTTACCAGAGGATTTGACTGCAAATTCAGGAGGGACCAAGGTGGTCTGTAACTCAGGACTCTAAGGATTACTGCCTCAGCCATGAACCTATTGGTAGGTATGCCTTAAGGAGATGTTAGATCTGTAAACCCCTCTCCACCACCCACTGTGGTCAGGGAGGACTACCAGGCCCTGAGTCTAGAGAGGATAGAGGAAGCTTGTGGAGGGATGGAACCAGACCAACCAACCACACCTCCGCAAGGCTGGGGTGTGGGGGACACTCTTTGTCCCAACACCCCAAATGCCCATATTCCATCATGGATCAAAGTGGGGAAAGGGGGAGGAAATCTGAAAAACTGCATCACACATAAGAATCTGATTTACCTAAAGAAACTGTTCAATTACTTAGACTAAGTTTATAGACTCAACTAAAAGCTAGAGTTATCCTTTTTTTCCCATTTCACCTAAAGGGACGGATAAGGAGTTCACAAGAAATGGCAAATTATAGAAAAGTAAGCTCGAGTTTCTGTACACATCTGTGTAATGGAAGTAAATTTGTACCCACTGCATACAGTTTTACATATTGATCACAATTGGTCAGCATATTTGTGAAAAATGTGGAGCACATTAGATAATGACATTAAAGAAATATTTTAAAAAACAAATAGCCAATTCCATTAAAATAAAAGCACAGTTACCCACCCTTTGGTCCCACTCAGACTTCACCATTGTTAATAGGACTTTGGGGCTGCATTGCTCAGTCCTCCCACTCTGCCAGACAAGCAGCTTCAGTAACCAGAGACTAATCCAATAAGAGGTAATCTGGGTTTCACAATGAGGACCATCCATCTTGCTCGTCCCCAACATTCTGATAATACCCAAATGCCTGTTTTTTGAACTCCCTCATTAATTTGAATGAGAAGATACTTTCTGTTTACTTAAGAAAGATACCAGTCATAGCTTTCGTTTCTTTGTTTTTAATTTCCTTTGTTTTTAATTCTTCCATGCATGAAGGATAAGAGGTCAGTGCCAATGATGTTCTGATTTCATTAAAAACAAAACAACAACAACAACAACAAAAACGATGTGTGTGTATCCGTTTCCTAAGGCTATCCTAACAAATCACCACTGGGTGGCTTACTCAAAACAACAGAAATTTATTCTCTCACAGTTGTGGAAGCCAGAAGTCTGAAATCAAGGTGTTAACAGTGCAGATACCCTTTGGAGGCTCTGAGGGAATTCATTCTATGCCTCTCTCCTAACTTCTGGTGGTTGTAGGCAAACCTTGGCTTGTAAACACACCACTCCAATCTCTGCTTCCTTCATATGACATTCTCCCCTGTGTGACTCTGTGTGTCTTTTTCTTTTCTGTTACAGTTTTTAAAAAAAGATTTTATTTTTAATCTCTAGGGGCGTCTGGGTGGCTCAGTTGGTTAAATGGCTGCCTTCAGCTCAGGTCATGATCCCAGGGTCCTCAGATGGAGCACTGCATTCGGCTCCCTGCTCAGCAGGAAGCCTGCTTCTCCCTCTCCCACTCCCACTGATTGCATTCCCTCTCCTGCTGTGTGTCTCTCTCTGTCAAAGAAATAAATAAAATCTTTAAAAAAAAATGTAATCTCTACACCCAAAGTGGGGCTGGAGCTGAGATCAAGAGTCGCACACTCTACCAACTAAGCCAGCCAGGCACCCCCTTTCTGTCACTTCTAAGGATAACTGTCTTTGGATTGGGGGATCATCCTAATCCAGGATGATCTCATCTTGAGATCTTTTCCAATTACAAATGCAAAGATCCCTTTCCAAGTAAGGTTACATTCATAAGCAGAGGGAGTTAAAGCTTGGACTTATCTTTGGGGGAGACGCAATTCAACCTACTACAAAGCATTTTTAAACCTTTTAGGAAATAGGGATGTCAGTTTAAATATTAAGACCAGGACAATAAATTATTAAGTAAAGCAGCCAATCAGAATTACAGACTTTTTAGATGTTAAGGGTTATTTTCAAAAGCCACAGCAACAATCTCTGAAGTCAGGGTGTCTCATAATTAGAATTAACATTTACAAGGAGTTTTGTGATACAAACTAGTATCTGCTTTTCTGGCTTTCTAGAAGACTAAACATTTTTCCTTATCTTATTGAGATTTCTTTTACATAATGATGAGGGTCTGTGGTTTTTCAAGACCAAGTCCTAGAAAGCCATTAGTTAGCAGCAACAGGAAAAAATTAGGTATGAGAGTTCAAAACTTACCCTATGGAGGACAAAGGAGCAAAATAAAACAGACACATTTTTCTAATCTTAAACACCAACAATTTCATTCCAAATGTCTCCTGAGAGGCATACACCATATACAGGAAACCATTTTCATGCTTCTTACTTTTGCATACTTCAGAAATTGGCATGGATATGCTCACCATGCTGTATCCATTCTTTACCAGGAAGAAGGCTTGATTGACATTGAACTGTAAGAGTCTTCTAATTATTTGGATGAGTTCATACATATTGACGTGATCAGGTGCAAGAAACTCAGCTTTATCCTGAGTTTTATTTCCTATCTCCTATTTTATCTCCTATCTCAGGATAGGAGACTGCTTCTCACCTTTGTATGGTTCTTCCCCACCCCCACCCCCCGCCGACCCCGACACTTGTATGGTACTATTATACTGGGACTTTCTATAGGACTTTCTAGGACTTTCTGTACCATACATTATATGGTACTGGGATTTTGGTGGGAGCTGCTTTTGGGTACTTCTGGCGTCTTTTATTCTTTGTTCGAAGGTGCAGCACCACTTGAAGTTTTCTCCAAGGTCTTGGCATGGTAGGTTGAGGTGGTGTGGCAGCAGTGGTGGCTCCGACTGCTTTGCAGCAACTTCTGCAAAGACTTAGTAAATAGCTACTATGTCCCTTTCTTCTCCTGGTTTTTCCTCCTTCAAATGTCCTTCTACTCTCTTTTAACTTTTCCTTTATTAGACCCTTCCCATATGAAGGCTACAAATGTATTTAAGACTCATTCATAAAAATAAAAGCATAAAACAGAAACAAAAACCCTCCTTTGTTTCCATATCTCCTTTTAGCCACTACTAGAATCATAAGATTGGTCAAGGGTTGGAGTTTCCTGCTTGCATTTGGCTTTTTAAAAAAGTGCACCAGAGCCCCTGGGGGCACTGTTAGTTAAGTGTCCAACTCTTGATTTAGACTCCGGTCATGATCTCAGGGTAGTGGGATCGAAACCTCCACTCTCATTGAGCTCCAAGCTCAGCACCGAGTCGGTTTGTCTCTCTCTCGGCTACTCCCCACCCACTGCTTGATGTGCGCATGCTCTCTCTCTTTCTCTCTCTCAAGTAAATAAATAAAATCTTCAAAAAAATGTGCATTGAAATTAGGGGTACTAGAGAGACACTGGTCCAGATTGCCTATTGTAAGAACCCTGTCTGGTCAGGGAAAGAAAATTAAATGACACAGAAATAATCTGTAGGTAGAGAGAATGTGGACATATTCAAAAATAGAAGAGCTGGATGAAGTCAAAGAGACAGTAATGGGAGAAAATGTTGCAAGAACTAGATAGATTGAAAGAAAGGTTGTAGTCAAACAATTAGATGAAAGCTTAAAACTTCTGATGATGAACAATTCTTGGTGAATGATCGAGGGTATGACCAAATGATCAAGGGATGGCCCAAACAAATTCAATGTCTCTAGAAATGAGGAGGCCAAGGAAGACCATTAGCTAAATTGTCCATATAGACATGAATGCCATGGAAAGCATGAAGTAATCAAAAAGACTGTAAGTCAGTTCCCCAAATCTAGGAATAAAGAAGAATACTCAAGGCAGAAGTCAGCAATATGGAAAAATAGAAGATTTTTCAGCTGGATGACACAAACTTCAAATAAAGTGGAGGTTTTACACAAGCAGGTATGAGTAATTACTTGGCAGTGTCATTGGGGAATTAGAACAACCAGTCTAGTTCTCAGCCCTAATGTGGGTGGGGCATAGAAGAATAACTACCACCATTGAAAGGGCAGCAGGCCTTGTGGTATCCTTGAGGAAGAGCTATTAGAGGAAAAGGTGACTTGAGGTAGGGAGAAGACCAGTTAGGAGACCCTTGCTTGAGAAAGGATGATGGCCTAACCTATGATAGCAGTGAGAATACAAAGAAGGAACTATGTCCTACAGATATAAAGGACATATATTGCTTTGATAACTAATTAAATGTGAAGAATAACTAAGAAGAATAAAGCACAAATATCAGGATTCTGTTTTGGGCAAATGGGTATGAATGCACTCTTTACTGAAGCAGAGGGAGAAGCAGGTTTAAAAAAATAATAATGAGATCAGGTTTTGACCTCCTTGTCCCTCTGGAAATACCCTATAAGTAACCCAAATATATATTCTAGGCTCATGAATGAGATTAGGCTACAAAGCTGCATTTGAGAACCATCATTCCTGAAGGAAGTCAAGGACAAATAAGGGAAAGAGATCACTTAGGGAGAGTGTTTTGTTTTGTTTTGTTTTGTTTTAAAGAATGAATGAATGAATGAAAACTCTTTATATTTGTGGCTCTGTATTAATCTTTTTCCTCTTGGTCAGGAGTCCTGATTCGTTATTTTTGTTAAACTTGTTCCGCATCTCCCTCTTACAATTACTGAATGTCTCCATTGTGCGATTTTGTATTGTGAATACAAAAGTAAAAAGCATTGCTCTTTTGCTGCTGCTTCTCTAACCTCTCACTACTGCTCTCAGGTTCTTGCCCTTTTACCAACCTCCTAATTCTGTCATTACCTTCAATTATTTATGAGTATAAGCTCCTTTTTCCACTAGAATACTCCCTAAGGGCAGAGACCCTGTGTTATTCTCTGCTGTATTCTAGACACTAAACAGTGCCTGAAACAGAGCAGACTCTCCAAAAATATTTACTAAGGTAATGAATGAAAAAGAACAAAGTTTAACATACAAGCTTGACAAAGTAAACTCTTATAAACCAATAAAACAACTAATACAAAAGTCATTACCATTCTGGTTAATTTATTTTTAATTTGTTAATTGAATTAATAAAGAAAAAATAGGCAAGCAGAAAATAATAGTTACTACATCTCACACCCATTAAAATGGCTATCAACAACAGCAATGACAACAAAACAGAAAACAGCAAGTGTGAGCACGGATGTGGAGAAATTGAGACCCTTATGCACTGTTGCTAAAATGTAAAATGGTGCAGCCACTGTGAAAAACAGTGTGATCCTTCCTCAAAAAAAATCTAAGCTACAATTACTCCCTGACCCAGCAATTCCACTTCTGGGTACATAGCTAAAAGAACTGAAAGCTGGGACTCAAACTGATAAGCAACAACCCTATTCATGGCAATATTATTCACAACAGCCAAAAGGTGGAAACAACCCAAGTGTACATAATGGATGAATGAACAAAGAAAATATGGCATATACATACAATAGGATATAATTCAGCCCTAAACTGGAAGGAAATTCTGATGTGCATGAATAAAACTGGAGGACATGTTATGTCACAAAACAAATATGAATTACACTGATTCCATTCACTGTACATAAAGTATCTCAAGTAGTTAAATTCCTAAAGACAGAAAGTAGAACAGTGGTTGCCAGCAGCTGGGAGGGCTGCGGTGGGATGAGGAGTTAATATTTAATGGGCACAGAGATTCCATTTTGCAAGACGGGCAGAGTTCTGGAGACGGATGTGGTCATAGTTACACAACAAAGGGAATGCACTTAATATTACTGGAGTGTACTTCCTAATACGGTTGAGATGGTACATTTTGTTGTATTTTACCACAATTTTTTAAAAATTAATTTCAGAGAGAAATTAGTCAGAGACTAGGCGCCAAACAAACAAAAAAAAAATTAAAACGCCTATGACTGAGTAACAACCGACATCAATCAAAACGCGTATAAGGAAGGAAGAAACTCAGTCCGCCCAGCCGCAAACCATTTTGACCACCAGGCCCTGGGAGCCAGACACCAAAGGCGGGGAAGTGCCAGGCCTGGGGTTCTGCGCAGGTGAAGCTCCGAGAGGCCGCCCCTTCAAGTAAGCCACCCGCGGCCTGGGCCGCCACTGCGCAGGCGCGTATGGCTGCTGCCGGGGCGCCTTTGGAACGTACCGGAAGTGACGTTTGTAACGCTGGGCCGGGTTCAAGGAAGATTCGGGTCCGTGATCAAGGCTGGGCCTGTGGTCCTGGGCCACTATGAGCTGCACCATCGAGAAGATCCTGACAGACGCCAAGACGCTGCTGGAGCGGCTGCGGGAACACGACGCGGCCGCAGAGTCGCTGGTGGATCAGTCCGCCGCGCTGCACCGGCGGGTGGCCGCTATGCGGGAGGCGGGGACGGCGCTTCCGGACCAGGTCGGGCAAAGGGTAGGGGTCCGTGCCCGCAGGATCTGTGCACCCGAGGGGTGGAGGGCGAAGCAACGTGGGAACTCGGGTGTAAGTCTATGCCTAGTCTCAGAGGGTGGCGGTGAGACCTTTTTGCGGGGTCGAGGTTGAGAATGCTGCCATGGAGCTCCGATTCCTGCTTCTTCGGTTGCATCCGCGGCTGTTTCCCTGTTAATGGCGCGCTTAGTCTGTCTCTGTTTGTTCAGTATCGGGGAGATGCATCCGATATAAAGGACATGTCCAAATTCAAACCTCACATTCTGCTGTCCCAAGAAAATACACAGATTAGAGACTTGCAGCAGGAAAACAGAGGTTAGTCAGGCCTTTTTGCGTAGTACGATTTTCTCATATCCAGTAATATTTCAAAAGCTTTTGCCTAACTATTCATCCTGTATGTATCTTAAGATTAGGACTTTTAAAAGCGTTATTCTGTGATGATCCCTAACAATAAAGTGTTACGTTACCCATTTTAAGCTCATCTGACTGATTTTGTATCTGTAGGCCGCTTTTCAAAAGGGGTGCTTAGTAGAGTTGAATTATTGCATGGCTTATTTATGTACCCCCTTATGGATATTTGCACAATAAAAGTGTTAATATACTCAAGGGCTTGAACTTTTTATGTTTAAATATTAATTGAAATACACACGAACGTTAAGATGGAAGAGATTTTTTTTTTTTAATGTTCTTGTGCAAGGTGGAAGAACTGAATTTTAGCTTCAGGGTGTATATTCTTAGGCTTGATGAGTACATTATTAATGATAGCAGTATGAAGTTATTTGTATATCACTTGACAGAGAACTTTCGCATATATCATCCCATTATATTCTTATGTCTTCATTTTGACGTAGATAAGTCTTAGGTACTTAATATGACAGTGCAGTTAAGAAATAGGCTCAGAGAAGGTAATGATTTTCGTAAGAATAGTAGTAAGCTTGTAACTTACTGAACTGAACTGAAACCCATGTCTTCTTATTGTACATCCCATGTTGTTTCTACCAGACTGTGCTGCCTCTGCCTGGAAAGTTATTTTTATCATAGACCTTAACCGTTGAGTTTTGTGGACTTAAACACTGAGTATAACTTTGCATTCACAGTATCTCATGAAGTGTCATAAAATTCCAACTGTTAAGAGTTTTGGCTTTGGGAGCTCTCTCTCAGACATCACTGCCAAGTGATTTTATTTTTTTGATAGAGCTATGGGTTTCCTTGGAGGAACATCAGGATGCTTTGGAACTCATCATGAGCAAGTACCGGAAACAGATGTTACAATTAATGGTTGCCAAAAAGGCTGTGGATGCTGAACCAGTCCTGAAAGCTCACCAGTCTCACTCTGCAGTAAGAAACTTTGATGAATAACTTCTGAATGAATGGGATTAAAATCTTGAATTGTTTTAAATTGCTTGTTTTTTGAAGGAAATTAAGCTTGTTTATCACATTCACTGTTGATTTTGCAGCAGCTTTGGAAGGATATGAATAGAAAGAAGGGAGTAATGGGCAGCTCAGAAGCTTTTTTCTTTTAGTGGGACTAAGGTTCCTTACTCCTGTGTGCCCCAAGATCTCGATGAATGGATGCTTATGCAAACATAAGGCAAGGTAGTACTGATGGTGCTCAGTAAATACTTGGTTGGGTACAACTGTACTTCCACTAAACTATAAGCTCCTTGATTAAGGAGCATGGATTCTTCTCTTATCCCTAGCACAGTACCTGGCACATAGCAGGCGGTCAGTAAACCTTTATTAAAGTAAACTATATAGCATCACACTATGTTGTTAGAGAGAAATAATATTTAATATTTAAACAACAAAATATTAAAATAATAAAATAATATATAAAAATACATAATATAAAATATGTGTATAATATATGAAATAATAAATAATAAAAATATTAAATATTAAATAATATTTAAATGATATTTTTAAAAATACGTGGCATAGTTTCTGTACTTCAGTTGCTTACGTTGTAATTTGGGAGACCCAATAATTGTGCTTATGTTTGTAGGGTGTTTAATAGGTATCATTGTACATTCATGTATATTATATCATTGAAACCAGGGTTGATAGATTGGCACCTCACTATTTGTTCTATGGAATTTATGAAAGATAAGTTTCATCTTAGATTCCTTTGAAGGCATTTTGTGGACTTAACAAAAGTCTTGGTGAGCAGGAATATTTTAAATATGTGACTAGCTCTCAAAGTAAATAAATAAATAAATAGCTCTCATCTGGAAGAGAAAAATAAACTATTTTCCGTAATGTGGAGAAAAGAACTTAAAAGATACAGTTTAGCTCACATGAGAAAGTTGGGAAGAGATATAACCAAGGATAAAGTAAGGTACCTTGGGATGTGGTAGGCTTCCTGCCAATTAAACTATTCAGCAGGTGGTTAGACTAGAATCAGTCTTTAAAACAAAGTGTGAATACCACAAGATAACTTTGTTATGGCTTTGCCTCTAAGGACTCAGATTATAGTGAAACTTCTACATAACTTCTATAGCATAGATTAAATGAACTTCTAACATTGTAATGCACGTATCCTCATGAACTTCATATCTGCAGAAAAAATAACTTTTTCACTTTTTTTTTCTTAATATCTTCACAGGAAATTGAGAGTCAGATTGACAGAATCTGTGAAATGGGAGAAGTGATGAGGAAAGCAGTTCAGATGGATGATGACCAATTTTGTAAGATTCAGGAAAAACTGGCCCAATTAGAGGTAAGATTGTTGCTATTATAGGTTCGCAATACTTAGGACGTTTTCTCAGAGTCTGGAAGGTAGGCCATTACTATCCTAGGCAGTGTATTGATGTTTTCTTTGTGTTCATGATTTAAAATGAAAACTTCTTCCAGGAGTATCCAGGTGTTTCAGTTGCTTGAGTGTCTGACTCTTGAGTTCAGCTCAGGTCATGATCCCAGGGTTGTGAAATGATCCCTGTGTTGGGCTCACTCAACTTCTTTCTGCTTGAGATCCTCTCCCTCTTCCTCTGCCCCTGCTGCTCCCCATTCTCTCTTTTTCTAAAAAATAAAATCTTAAAAGAAAATAAATCTTAAAACAACTCCTTCTCCATAACCTTTTCAGGAACATAAATGTAATCAGCAGCAAACAATGAAAATGCCAACTATGTCTTGGCTAGAAATGGAAATAATTGTCATATTAAGAGGTTAGAGACAGTGGAAGAAACAAATTACATGTGAGCTAAAATCCCTCCAGGGAACGCCTGGGTGGTTCAGTTAAGCATCTGCCTCCAGTTCGGGTCATGATCCCAGGGTCCTGGGAGCAGGTACTGCATCAGGCTCCTTGTTCAGCAGGGAACCTAGTGCTCCCCCTGCTTGTGCACGCTCACTCTCTCCCCCTCTCTGTCTGACAAATTAATCTTCAAAAAATAAAATACAAAAAAATTTTTAAAAATTAAAAATAAATCCCTCCTGTCGTAAAAGGAAGTCGAAATTGATGATCAAAAAATAGCAATACAGCCATATTAATAATTATTGATCATTCCTCTATGAATCATAGAAGTACCAAAAGAAAGAGATAGAAATATTAAAAGTGGTTACCTTTGGGGAACAAGGCCTGCCACTTATTTTATAAACCTTATGGTCTTCATTTTTTAAAAGTTATTTTCATGTAATTTTTTTCATTATCATAGTATTTTACAAAAAAAAAAAGCATGGGGGTATTAGTATGCTCATAAAATTATTAAGAAAACACATTAAAATAGGTGGTTTGAATGTTGCTTAATTACCAGGTACTATCATGGACCCTTTGAGAAATACCAGAGGAAAAAAGATAGGATATCCCTGAGTATTGTGAAAGGAATAAGACTGATATGATATGAAATGCTTCATACATGCTAGGGGAGATGCACAGTACTAAGGAAAGCACTTTATATGGTAGATGATTTAATGACCATGGGCCCAGACTCTTGGTGAAACGTGAAGATGCTATGGTTTATCAGAATTTCCTACAGAGAGAATAAAGATGAAAAGTGCATGTTGCCCTACCTGGAAATCAAAGGGAGTGACAAAGGTCTCAAATAGGAATTAGGAGTTAGTTAAAATGATAGGATGACTTTATCTGCACTATCCCTGATTTACTCAGATATAGAAATAGCCCTGAGGAAATATGGGACAAATTTTATTAAATATTTTAAGTGGAAAGGACACAAGCATCAGATTGAAACCCCAGGAATACCACATCCAAGTTGTCTGAGTTTGGACAAGTTTTTGGACTTTTGTGGGCCACAGTGTCCTCATCTTAAAGAGAACATGGATGTGAGCAATGGTACCTGCCCTATGGGTTGTTCTGAGGTGTACATATGTACATCTTACATATGTAAGACACCCAGTGGTACCTGATCTCCCCAGTGAGTAGTTTCTTTCCCCTTTCTTTCCTTTCTCCAGAACATCCAGGAGAGAAGACTGAGCAGAGTCAAGATATTTTTAGGAATTTAAAAGGCACAGGGCATATTCAATTACTCAGGAAATGTATGTTAAATGATGAATAATTAGTGTTTTAGGAAATTCTCAATTACTTTCTTTCCATAAAACATTTAGAATTAAAACACTTTCTGTTCCTGGTCTAAAACAGTGTATTCTGATGTAGTTTGACAGTCAAAATACTTGATATAAACAAACCTTTTTTTTTTTTTCCAGCTTGAAAATAAAGAACTTCGAGAATTATTGTCCATCAGCAGTGAGTCTCTTCAGGTCAGGAAGGAAAACTCAGTGGACACTGCTTCCCAAGCCATCAAATAACTCAACTTCTGAATGACAGCTGGAGATTGTTAATCAAGGAAGGAAATTATCTTTCTATTTGAGTATTGTCCATTTAGTGTCTTGCCTCAGACTTGATTTAATGTTTATTAAAGGTATCAGGTGGCAGTTTAGAATTCGCAGTCAAATTGGCTGTCCACAAAATGGTTTTTGGGTGTGTTCGTGAAATACACACTGAGTTTCACCATTCCTTTCTCTAAGAGACCTATTTTTACTTTTCAGTTCTGGGACCTCAATTTATTATCGATTCCTTTTTGTTTCTTCACATCTGTCAGACTTAGAGCCTTTTATTATAAGCCAGCAATCTTTATTTTATATAGGATTATAAATTACACTTCTAAAAAAATTTTAAGAGATTAGCTTTTTAAATTATTTGGCACAAATCTAGATTTTTTTCCCCATTTTTAAAAAGTAATACAATTCCACACAACTAGATTGGCAGATTGTCTGATTTATGATGTCATTCACCTCCTATGAAGTTTTAAGTCTCTCTGGTGCTAAGAGTTGGCACTTTATGATCTGGTGTCTTTACTCTTAATTTGAGAGAACCTACTGCTAGTTCCCAAGAAGCATACTTGAAAATAGGCAACTGGAGAGTCATCATATTGTTCAAAGAACCCTGGGAAATTTGTCCTTTGTGTGACATACACATGTACTCTTCGTTCAGATGCTGAAGGAGCTGTTATTTATTCTGTTAGATATTAATAGTCAACTTTTCAATATTGTCCTCCTAGGTAATCTTCAACTTGGATGGTTTACTCAGTTGAAGAGCATAAAATGGTCTTCTCACATTGTAGTTTTTAGGTACTACATTCTATTTAATTTATATATAACTTTTGTTTCATAGTTAAGAACCATCACTCACTTAGATGTCTTTCATTACTAGTACTGCTAGTTGGCTTTCTTTTTAGATCCATTTATCATGAGGAAGCAAAATTTTATCACTCAATGAGAGTTACTACATTTGTTGTGCTGTGAGGACAACAAAGCAGTGTTGAGATTCAAATGCTGAGCGGTCAGCCAGACTTACTCATCAACTCACTTGCCTATCACAGTTTAGTTACATACCAAATTTACAAATTGCTTCATGTTACACTATCAACTCGGGTTTGCCCAAAAATAATTGAAATAATGAATCCCAAACCTGTCCATATTTTCCAGTAGTACTGAGCACCATACTGACAGGAGACACAGTATTTAAGAGTTTTTTGTTAGTACTTTGCGTGATGTAAAATTTCTTTTGTACTGCCATAAAGACTTAACTCCAGTTAAAACAATAAAACATCACGAAGATACCCTAAAAGCATCTGACCCCACTAACTTGGCCTATTGTGGTCTTTAATGATTAGGTGTATGTCATTTAGAAACTCAAATTTCTATTCAAAGTCCTTCATAGAATTTGAAAAATACTTCCACCCTCAATGTAGGCATTTTTATCTTATTTCCCAACAGGAAGTAAAACTTTAGTCCAGCCATTTGGCTTGAAGTATATGCCCTAAGTGCCACTTTGTGTCCCATGGTTCCACTCAGGAAGCAGGTACCCCTACGTGATATATCAGCTGCCATGGCCAATTTGCAGTAAAAATGATAAAGTCATCAAATGGCCCATTAAAGTATGAGATGGTGTCTCTTTATCTGCCTTATGTTCCTTTAAAGTTGTTTACATCTTGGATATCAGGATAAATCTATGTTAACTTTTCCCCCTGCCAAATCAAAAGCTTGAAGTTTGAGTGAAAGAGCTCTCCGTGCCCTACAAAATGTATATTTTGGCTGGTGTTAATACAAATACAGCATTTCTAATAAAAATATTTTAAGAATAATAGTTAAGTTTTACTCAGTAATGAGTCTAATTATTAGGAAATACAAAGGTTTCTTTTTTACATATCTAGCAACCTGTTAAATAAACAGGGCTTTTCATAAGTATTTTATAATTAGCATAATGTAGTCGGCAGTATAACTCTACAAATAGCTGTTTCTAAAATGGTTTTAGAGATTTCTTCATGATTAAGAATCCAAAATTATACAATTAGAAATCATATAAAGTTAAAACAGAGTTTGGAAGTACCTTGAAAAATGCTTAAGTAGTACCCATTTTTACCTTAATAATACCTTATTTCAGTGTTCCTCAAAATGGTTGGCTGACTACTGGAACAGAAATCTGGGAATGGGATCCAGGAATTTGTGCTTTAATAATTGTCCCTGATAACTTCTAAGGATACTATTTTGAAAATCTAGTCTACTATGTACCAGACACTTCATTTGGAGTTATGAATGAAAAAAAGGTAGGGGAAAAACCTTGACACTTTCAGAAGAAAAATTCGGTAGAAAAGACCTATAATTATAGTGCAGTGATACATCTAATATGAGGGTGTACAGGACACAGAGGAGAAAGCTTGGTGCTTTCTAGTTATCATATAATCTCCATTTCAACTGTACCTCGTTTTACACATACTCAGGCACAAGGAGGTTATGCTACATATCTAAACAAGATTCCACCCCGCAGAGACTGTAAAACATAATCTTAACCACTAAGTTAAATGCCAAATACTGGTGGGAATTCAAGTGGTTCTTGATTAGTAAAAACTACTTTTAGTAATAGTGCAAAGGAAACACCACAGCCCATATATTAGGAAATAGGAATTCAATAAATGGAGTCATAATGAGACATATTTGTCATCTCTTTTCTAGAATGATGTAGCTGAAAGCTTGTATGCATGCAACTGACACAATGTTTCATCAGTGGTCTTACCTATGTATGGAAAAGTGCAGTTCTGTCTTTGAAATCTGCTTCCTTAGCATGTATGGCTTTTCATCTTTCATGTTCTTGTGATTGCAAGAGGTTGGTGCTGTGCCAGGTGTCTTGGCCATATTGAAGGCAGAAAGAAAGAGAGAAATGGCCTATGTCAATGTGTGTATCCTCTTTTATGAAGAAAAGCAAATCTTTCCCAGAAATTCCAGACAGATTTACCTGTCTCACTTGCCTGCCTCTTTAAATGGTTACTTCTGCCTGCAAGGACTGGGTACAGAGTTGCCTCAAATAAAATCAGTATTCTATTATCAAGGAGGAAAGAGTATTGAGAAAGCAATTAACGATGTCCGACAAGTCCTTTTACATTGAATAGTTTTAACAAGTGAAAACATTAGCTGAAGGTGTTGGTGTTAGGTAGCCAAGAGAATGAGCTGGAATGGCAGAAAACTGTCATTTCTTTTTTGGCTGCCCAGTATCCTTATTCCTATCCTTTTAGGGAATCCCTCACCTAATGAGGCAAAGCCTTCCTCCCTCCTAAGAAATTTGAAAGTGTCAGATAAAGGTTTTCCCAGTCTCTTTTGCAGCTAAGGAAGATGCATCTGTCTTAAAACTCTAAAGTTAGGCAAAAAAGCAGGAAACTATAGAATTTGAGTAAAGGCCTACAACACTGGCTACCATATGCAGTTCCCCAGAGGAGCTGCAAAAGTGGCTTGAATAACATTCAGTAACCAGTGTCAGCGAAGTCAGGGGTGTAAGCTGCTGTGTCCCTGCCACACAGTGGGATCTTCACTGAAGCAATTATCTGAAGTGAATAGAGGCTCTGTAGCCTCTAATTCTAGTTTTTCTGGCTGTCTTAGTGATCCTGAAGATTGCTTATTAGCGTTTCAATAAAATCACTTTTTGTTAAAGTTAACCTGAATTGCCTATAATTAAGAATGCTAATTGATAAAATAAGCAGTTTTAAAAATAACCATGCCAGGGGCACCTAGGTGGCTCAGTTAAGTGCCCAACTCTTGATCTCAGCTCCTGTCTTGATTTCAGGGTTATGAGTTAATCCCTGTGTTTGGTTCCAGACTGGGTGTGGAGACTACTTAAAAACAAATAAACAAAAAAAACCATGCAAATATAAATTTTGCAACACTGTATACATAGTGTTGTACTTACATTTTAATGTTTGACACATAAAAGGATGTGTAACGTGCAATAGATTTTCAAACATAATCACTTGTTACCTAAGAATTAGAACATTACCCACAATTTGCATTTATCTATTTGAGCTCCTCTCCTGTCTCTCCCCACCCCGCTACTCCCTCTTCTTGATAGTTCTCTCACATGGGAAAAGACCTAAAATACGTATGTATCCCTAAAGTGCCATTTTTTAGTTTT
This sequence comes from Mustela putorius furo, assembly GCF_011764305.1. NCBI lineage: Eukaryota > Metazoa > Chordata > Mammalia > Carnivora > Mustelidae > Mustela > Mustela putorius. The sequence continues at coordinate 6,864,565 of NW_025421424.1, forward strand.
GTTCCTTTTTGAGCTTCACAAAAATGGTATCATATTTTACATAGACTATGGAGATCTGGCTTTTTTCACTCAACATTGTTTCTAAGATCCTTTTGTACATAGCTGTCATTTATTTGCACTGATGTACAATATTTCATTGTGTAACTATGTAATAGATTGTGAAAATACATATATAATAGTATAGTTATGCATTTTTAAATCCTAGTATCTGACTTCCTTATTTCTAATTCTCCATCTACCTCATTTAGATTAAATATATTTCACAATAAGCGGTCATATTGCACATTTTTCAGTTGTTTCACTTGCAATTGTCTCAGCAACCTTCAGAGGGAATTAAGGACTATTATCTGCTAATATGATGGAAAGCAGATCATGTTTTTTCTTTTGTTACAAAGAATCCTAAAGAGGAGGCAGAACCTTCAGAGCTTCTGAATGAACTACAATTCACTCAAAATTTGATCTAGCCTCCTAAAAATACACAAAAAATTGATGGAAGTGGTCTTCTGTATGTTATTGATCCTAAGATTCATTTTTATTTCCTATTTTAACATCTCTAAAATTGGGATAGGTCTAATACATGTAGGGGTTTGTAGTGTAGTTGATTCTAAGCATAAGCAAAATTAGCCATGTTCCTGATGGCATGGACTGGCCAAAGGTAAGTTCTTGGTATTCTGATCAAGAAACCATTTTAAGGGGTGCCTGGGTGGCTCAGTCGGTTAAGTGTCTGCCTTTGACTCAAGTCATGATCCCAGGGTCTGGAATGGAGCCCCACATCAGGCTCCTTGCTCAGCAGGGAGCCTACTTTTCTTGTTCCCTCTGCTGCTCCCCTTGCTTGTACTCTTTCCTCTCAATCTCTGTCAAATAAGTAAATAAAATCTTTTAAAAACTTTTTTTAAGCACTATTCAAAAAGGGAATAGGGGTTTAGCTGTTGTTTATGAACTTTGCATTCATGTGAACCTTCCTGTAGGATCAGGAGAGTGCCAGCACAAGAACTTGGAGTATGGCTGTATTAATTCTCTATTATAGCCATATAACAGATTACCGCACATTTACTACTTTAAAGCAATGCTCATTTATTCTCTTACGATTCTGTAGGTTAGAAGTCCATGCAGGGTTTAACGAGGTTCCCATCTAATGATCTCACAAGACTGAAATCAAGCTGTCAGCATAGGCTAGCATCTCATTTGAGGCTCTGGGCCCTCTCCCAAGTTCACATGGTTGTTGGCAAAATTCCTTTCTGTGCAGGTGTACAACTCCTAGGACTTTAAGGCCAATAGAAGTTCCGACTCCCTTTATAGACTCCACTTATAAATGCTCACCTGAGGAGTGCCTGGGTGGCTCAGTCCATTAAGCAACTGACTCAATTTTGGGTCAGGTCATAATCTCAGGGTCCTGAGATTGAACCCTGTGTTGGGTTCCACGCTCAGCTCGGGCTGTTTGAGAGTCCCTCCCCCTCTGTTCTCCCTCACACCCTCTCACTCCTCTAAGAATAAATAAATAAAAATCTTGAAAATAAAAAAATAAAAGCTCACCAGGCCTAACCAAAAGAATCTTCAGCTTGATTAACCCAACTAATTAGAGAGCTTAATTACAACTGCAGTAATCTCTTCTCCACAAAGGAGATACGACTATCTTCTAATATCCACAGGTTCAGCCCATGCTCAAGGGCAGGTGATTATACACAGCATGTACAGAGGTGGTGGGATTCTTGGCAGCCATCTTAGAATTCCGCTGACCACAAGGCTTTTAGCAGCTTGGAATAAAATCCTAGACAGCAACGACACACTCTTATGAAATTCTGCATTACCAGTATTCTTGATGACCCAAGAATGATTCTGTGAGGAAAACCTGCACATCTATGAGCCAAAAAGATTCAGCAAGATCTATCAACGTATGTCAAAATCAGTGAACCAAAGTTTAGCAGAAAAAGGTATTTTCCTAGTCCTTGTTAGTTTCCTAGAGTTACCATAATAGGTTAATACAAATGGATGGCTTAAAACAATAGAAATTTATTCTCACAGTTCTGATGGCTAAAAGTCTGAAATTAAGGTGTTGACAAGGTTGGTTCCTTCAGTTTCTGCCAATCCTTGGCATTCCTTGGCTTCTAGATATAGTATGGCAATTTCTGCTGGTATTCTCCCTGTATGTTTGTGTCTGTGTCCAAATTCCCCTCTTTGAAGAATACCAGTCATTGGATTAGTGTTTACTGTAATTCATTATGACTTTATCTTAATTTGATTATATCTGCAAAGACCCTATTCCCAAAAAGGCCACATTCTGAGCTTCTGAAAAGACTTCAATTTTGAGAGGAAAAATTAAGTATAGTCCCAAAGCATCTTCTCCCGCTCCCCCCCCCAAAAAAACATTTAGTAATTATAAAGGAAAAATTAAAATTTTACTATGATAATCCTGGCCGACTCCACTTTAACCAACTGATTAAGGTAAACATCACTAATAATACATTTCAACATTTTATGCCCCCTGGTATGATGCAGTGAGAAGGGTACATAATCTAAACAATGTTTCAAGGAAAACATCAGATAAAAACAAGTAGAACGATGTTTACAAAATAACTGATCAATGTTCTAAAGTATCCAGGTCATGAAAGATAAGAAACTTTCATAGAATGGAGGAGAGTAAGGAGACATAACGGCTAAATGCAGGGTGGGATTCTGGATTTGATTCTGGAAACGAAAATGGATATTAGGGGGAAAACTGACAAAACCTGAATAAATTTTGTAGTTTAGTTAATATTGTGTCAAGGTTAATTTCCTAGTTCAGAAAATTGTTCTATGGTTAGGTAACCTTAACATAATGGGAAACTGGGTGAAGGGTTTGTGAGAACTTTCTACATAATTTTTCTAATTCTTTTGTAAGTCTACAGTTAACTCAACCGAGACATCTGGGTGGCTCAGGCGGTTAAGTGTCTACCTTCCATTCAGGTCATGATCTCAAGATCCTGGGATTGAGCCATAGGTTGGGCTCCCTGCTCAGCAGGGAGCCTCCTTCAGCCTCTGCCTACTGCTCCCCCTGCTTGTGCTTGCTTACTCTCTCTCTCTGCCAAATAAATAAAATAAAATCTTTAGAGAATAAAATAAAATAATCTCAAAAAATTCATATTCCCCTGATTACTAATGAGGCTAAGCATAATTTCAAATGCTTATTTGCCTACACATTTTTTAAATTTTTTAAAATTTTACTTTTTTAAAATTAAAAAAATTTTTTTTATTTATTTGAGAGAGAGAGCATGAGAAGGGGATGGGACGGAAGGAGAGGGAGAAGTAAGCTCCCTACTGAGCAGGGAGCCCAATACAGGGCTCAATCCCAGGGCCCCAGGACCATGACCTAAGCCGAAGGCAAATGCTTAACAGTAAGCCACCCAGGCACTGCTATATAGTTTTTTTTTAATGAGGACATTCAAGTGATTCCCCCATTTCTTTTCCTTGACTTTTTCTTATTTATATGTATGAATATATACTCATGATACTAATACATGGTCAGTTTTACATGTTGCAAACATATATTCTCCTAATTTGTTGATTTTAAATTTTTAAAAATTTTTTTAAAATTTTAAAATTTTTTTAAATTTAAAAAATTTAAATTTGTTGATCAATGACTATATAATCAAATTTATTACTACAAAGAAAGAGACTCAAAAGAGTTAGGCTTTGTGAAGAAGTTTTAGGAATACCTTCACCAATTTACTTTGCTTATTTTTTTACTTTATATACACATAAGAGTGATACATGATAAAAATATTTTTAACCTGTACCCCTGGGGATAAAAATATATGTTTATAAAAAATAAAAAATAAAAAAAAAATATTTTTAAACTTTGTTTAGACCTAAAGTACATCTAAATAAGTTTTAAACAGCTCCATTAATAAATATAAAAATTCTAAGTAATAACAATGTTACGTCAGGGTGAAAATAGCAACATATTTTCTTCTTGCTGGTGTACAAATAATGATGTATCATACAATCAGTACTGTCTTAGATTTAATGAAATATATAACTCATTCATTCGATGACTATTTACTTAAATATTAAGTACTTACTGTTATATTAGTCCCTGTCCTAGGGTTAGGGGATGCAATGATGAACCAGAGAACTGACGCTTGGACTATTGTTGAGGAAGAAGAGGAATAAAAAAATTCATAAATGTGTTAATTTTGGATAACAACACATTATGAAAACAATAAAACAAGTTAATGTTATAGAAAGTGATGGCAATAGTGCATATTTTTACTTTAGAGAAGATCTTTGTAAGGCCATAACATTTTGAGCTAAAATCTGAATGATGAGAAACTGTCAAAAAGTGATGGTTGGGGTTGGTGGTGGGGCACCTGGTTGGTTCGGTTGGTTGAGCATTAATCAGGCTCTTGGTTTCTGCTCAGGTCATGATCTCGGGGCCTGGAATTGAGCTCCATGTTGGCCTCCATGCTCAGCAGGGCATCTGCTTCAGGATTCTCTCCCCCTTCCTCTGCCCCTCCCACCCTGAGTATGCACATGTGTACGTGCACTCTCTCGCTCTCTCTCTCTCTCAAATGAATAAAATAAATCTTTATAAAGCGTGATGATTTGGGGAAAAGAGAATTCCAGATGGAGGCAACAGTAAATGCAAGAGTTCTGAGTAGGAAGAAATCTACAATGTTGGAAGAACCAAAACAGCAATGGAATTGAATCGCGGTGAACTGGATGTTAGAGATTTAGTGGGAAGTAGGTCATTTAGGGCTCTGTAGGCCATGGTAAAATAGTTTGGATTTTAGTTTAAGTGCAGTTGGTTTTCATTTGGCTCTAATTTAAGTTTGGTTAACAATATGCTTTTGCTCCACCTTTCCCTTTGGTTAACTGATTCCCAAAGCTAAAGTGTTATGGTGACTACCTTTATAATGCAGCAGCTTAGTGAATCCACATAATTCTTGCCTTCAGTGCAACATTGACACTTTAAAGGAAAGCATAGAGTTTTTGCACTATTCTTATTTAGATTCTAACATTTTATTACATATTTCTTATTTTTATTTACATAATGCATTTGAACTGTTGGGGGCTTGTTAATGAATAAAAAATTTTGGAATGCAGGATTCTAGGATTAAATCTTAATTGTTTCTTAATAATAAGAAATGATGAGGGGTGCCTGGGTGATTCAGTCGTTAAGTGTCTTCCTTTGGCTAGGGTCCTGATCCCAGGACCCTGGGATAGAGCCCTGCATTGGGCTTCCTGCTCTGCAGGGAGCCTGCTTCTCCCTCTCCCACACCCCCTGCTTGTGTTCCCTGTCTCGCTGTGTCTCTCTCTGTCCAATAAATAAATAAAATCTTGAAGAAGAAGAAGAAGGAGGAGGAGGAGGAGAAGAAATGATTATTCTTTATGAAAGTTGCTGCTCTAAATGGTGTTTTTCTGTTCTGAAATCTTGAATATGGATCCCCTTACTATCCACTATTACCAAAATTTTATAAAAGAAGTTCCCTTTACCTTCCCTAAATAGGAAGGACATAATGTCAGAATAAAGAGTCCAAATCTTGAATAAATTTAGCCTTATTTTATTAAAAAATCTCCACCCTGACCTAATTTTTCTCATTTCATAGAGAACTTAGAAAAGTCTCATCCTATACAGTTCCCATCACTGCTCAAGAAAACTTTACAAATGTGTAAAGGATGGTTACTTTTGTTTGTCAAATATACAAGAGATAAGTGCTTATTGATATTCATAGAGAGATTAAGAAAAACAATCATAATCGATTTCATTGCCTCTATGTTTCTCAAAGAAGAAAAACTAATATGATAAATACCAAAAATAATATATACTTTTTTTTGCTTCATGTTATTCCTTAATACACTTGATCTTAGCCAAAAGGCCAAGAAGCAATCACATTACTCCTTAATAGACTATCTCCTCAAAATCCATGACTACCCCATTATATAGGAAAAAGTTTACCAAGTGATTTCACAAGTTTCTGCTTTAACTTCTGTTTTAAAAAATAAACCTAGGGGTGCCTAGGTGGCTCAGTGGGTTAAGCCTCTGCCTTTGGTTCAGGTCATGATCTCAGGGTCCTGGGATGGAGGCCTGCATCCAGCTCTCTGCTCAGCAGAGAGCCTGCTTCCCCCTCTATCTCTGCCTGCTGCTCTGCCTACTTGTGATCTGTCTCTCTGTGTCAAATAAATAAATAAAATCTTTTATTTAAAAAAGTGATCACTATACATTTTTTCAGCTTTTTTACTTCAAAATTAACCTGAAAAAAAAATTATTGCCGTAAAATGTAGTGATCTTCTAAAACTGAAATCAACCTCTAGTTATGGGTAGTACTTGTAGAAAGAATAAATCACTTAAACTGTGATTTAAATCAAATGACTCCATCTTTTGTTTTCTTGAATGCATTGGGGAGCTAAAATGTAAGCCTCTGGATGTAAGCATATTTGCATTTTTGGTTAAATGTAAATGATACTAATTATGGACTGAGGAGGAATTTAAAGGCAACTGAGACAATCAGAATGATGAGGATGAAATGGTTATATAATTTAAGAAGGTATTTAGAAATTATGTGTAATGGTAGAAATCAAGACTCACTCATTCTTATTCTTTCTTATTAATTGGAATTATATATATAGAATTTGAGACTATTACTCTTTACATTTCCCATTACTGTGATATTTGAGAATGTGCGCTCTTAGACCTAATTCTACTTTTAGCCCAGCTTCACATGACCTTGTTTCTAGTGCAAGAGCCCAGGGCAGTTTCTCTGTAACATTAGATTGGATTATCCAGACTAGATCTATTGCTAAGAAAAGATCTCAATTTAAGAAATGGACAAAGGAAACAAAACAGCTGGTTTGATATATTAAATGATTTGTACTGCCCCAAAAGAACATTCCAATTTCTGCCAACTTTTTACACTGTTGTTCAGTGTTATTCATTCAACAAGCCTTTGAGAGTTGTCTATGCCAAGCATTGTCAGGACCAAGTATGCAAAGATGAATGTCATAGGCTCTGCCTTAAAGTATCACTAGCTAGTATAAACTAATAATTACTTACAGTAAGCGATGAAAAGTATTGAAAGCAAATACATAGCAAATATCTTGTGCCTAGGAAAGCGTGGGAAGGCATCAAAGAGAACAAAGAGGCTGCTAGGAGGTGGAATGTAATTGGACCAATAGCAACAGAGGTAAGAGGAAAATCTTTTAAAAAATCTTAAGTAGGATACTGCCTCCTCTTAGAATTCGATAATTTGCTCAGCATTGGAGGCTACTATTACTCTCTTAACACTGCATCTTTCCTTCATTGCACTTATTTCACTGAGTACCTTAAATTTGTTTTTGTGATTACTGAATGATGCTAGACTGAAAGTTCCTTGAGGGCAGAACCATATCCATTTGTCTTGAAAACGGTATACACCCCAACGTTGACACATAAGAGACGCAGGATAATTATGTGTTGAAAGCGAAAATAAAGTGGCTATCAGAGTTCTCAGGAGCATGACTGGTCATTGCTTATCCAATACTGTCCGAGAGAGAGAGACAGACAGACAGACAGCGAGTGCGCGAGCGCGAGCGCTACAGAATCTGGGAAAAGCATTCCTCTCACCGGAGGGTACTGCTCTCTTGTTTGACAAGGGAAAAGTCATTGAACTTTTCTGTGGTCACAATTAACTGCTTTCCTCACTCCTCTTACCCTGTTGGATTAATCATCCATTTGCCCTGATTTCAAATTTTAGTTACTGATTCAACCTCTTTGATTAGCGGATAAACCACGAATATCTTGTGGTAATTACAAAGGTCAGATGAAGGTTTGTGGGGGGGTTGGCTGTTTTTTTAATGATTATGCGCCTTGCTCACTCTTGTCCGTCGTTGCAAGCAATATAGTTTCTGGGAGACAACGGTCTCACGTAAAACTTCCAAATTACCTTACTAAAAACCTACTCTATACTAATGAAAATGTCAATATATTATAGCAAACAATAGGTGGAAAAAACTTGCATTATGAGGAGAAACTTGGGTTTGGGGCTTCTGGATTATCTGAGAAAAAGCGAAATCCTTTATATGACATTCCTGGAAATGCCCTCTAAATCGTTCGCCCTCAAGTTTACCCTGGTCTCGAGGCTTAAGGTTTATTCAGGTTTGCTAAGACCAGAGACGCCGAAAGTTACCCGCCACCCCTCCCCATGCGTCCCAGCGGAGTCAGTAAACACAGATTGCTTCCCGCAGCTCACGGGTAAGGGAATGTAGGGTAACGCGGGCAACCATATTGGTTGTGGTTAAGCTCAGCGCTCTGCTTGGCGTCACTCAGCCCCCGCGCGCAGGCGTATTAGGAGCACCCACCCCCACCCCGCGCTTCCCGTGCACGCGCTCGGAGCCCGCAACTCTCGCGAGAGAAGCGAGATTTATTCCTACGTACCGGGCCGTGCTGCTTATGGCGGCGCTGGAGAGGGGGCGCTGAGCTGTTGGGGTGAGTACGACCTCGGGGTCCAACTGGGGGTAGCAAGAAGCCAGGTTAGGGGCAGATAAGAAGACCAAGATTAACGGGAGAGGCTTCTGAGCCAAGGTGGCCACTCCTAGGGCTCCGGGCAGGGAAGATCTGACCCTGAGTCTTTACCCCGGGCTTTCCCACCTGGGCCTCGTTTAACTGCCTAAGCCTCACGTCAGGCCGCAGAGCTGAAACGAAGAGTCGAACCCAGGCAGCCGCGCGTGGTAGTGGTCGTAGTGACTACAGTGGGGGGAGGGAGCGAAAATGGAGGCTCCGACCGCAGCCAAGATGGAGGCAGGGGTGCGGGGCTCGGGCGCGGAGGCTGCTGGGAATTGTAGTCTAGTCACTTCCTCCTCTGCGGTTTGGCAGAGGAAACGGGAACTACAAGTCCCGGCGGGCGGGGCGAGGGGGTGGTGGCGCGGTCCTTTGTGTGAAGCTGGAGGAGCCGGAGGCAGAGGAGAGAGGGGCCTACTCTCACTTCGGACTCTAGTTTACTGTCCGTCACCTGCTTGGGGGGCTGACTACGAGTGCCAGAGCGCAGTGCGGTAGAGGAGCCTCCTTTGTGTGTGGACTGACCGTGCCCCATCTAAATGCTTAGAGGCATCTCCTTTCCCCGACCACGTCTGGCACAGTAGCTTAGCCGAAGTGTCATCTTTACTTCCACTCACCTGGAGCTGTCTGTCTTCAGTCTCTGCACCCAGCCTTCCTTTCTTGCTTCCTCTTCGGGTTTTTGAGAAAGGAAACCAGTCCCTGATCTTAGGCACGTGGCTCTTACTCCTTTATCCTGGGATTAGGGCGTGCTGTTAGAACCACCATCTCCGGCTCTTACGGTGCAAAAGCCCGGTCTACGTTGAGCAATGAACGGCGTGGCTTCGTCATACTGTGTAGGGGTAGTTTTTTAGAGCCCTGGTTGGAGACACTTGCGGTTTTTAACCATTTTATCAGTACGAAATTTCAGTGCCACGGTTCTTTTGCTTTAAGGTTTTCCTTTAGAAACACCTAGACGGCTTCTTTCTTGCTTGACTCAAAAGTGAGGTGGGGAACGCTGCCTAAAAACAGCTTTAAATTCCGCAAACACAGAAATCTGAACATTGTAGGAGGAGGTAATTGATTTGCACCTAAAATGAGTGAAAGAATGTGGTCCTCTTTAAAGAGCGTGGAGACAGGGTTGGAGAGGGAGGGGAAGACTCTCAAAGACACTGTGGTGGTTAAATTTCCTTTGAGAGGCTTAGGTTAAGAGGTAGATACATGAACTGACAGCTCTTGGCCAGAGCAACTGGTCTATAAAATGTAGATACCAAGTTGTAGCTCATAAGTTATTCTGTATCAAAATGCTGAGTAATTTGCATTTTGAGTTTCTAGAAGACGAGCATTCTTAATACTACATTGAGGGGCAGTATAATACCTTGTTCCTTTCGGGGTACTAATGAATAATAGGTGTTCTGGGTGTGGATAGATGGGTTTATATGCCTGAACGGGCATATGCCTGAGTCATAATATTTAGATTAAAAATTCAGTTTTGTTTCTTTTTTTTCCTTTTAACCTTAGGCCTGAAATAAGAGAGATGGTAGTGGTTTGAGTGATTTTGCAGCTGCTCTGGATGTTTACCATTGAGATGAGTATTTATAGCAGCTGAGTTGAAAAGTAAAGTATTTGAGGCGCAGAAGATAGGTTTTCTTTTTTTGTAATTAAGTTCTGACTTATAAAGTACGACCTTTAGACTGTTGTTGAAAATTCTAGTAAATTCTTGCAAATCAAAATTTTGAGAGCATGAAAGCTGACATACAGTCCTGCTTTTTCCCCCTCCTATTTTCCCCTGCCATCCATGTAAAGACCCACTCCGAAGGGCCATCCAACATTTAAAAAAAATTAGTTTCTTTTAAAATGTGCTAAAATATACTAACATAAAATTTATCAGTTTTAATCTTTTTTTTTTTTTTAAGTGTATGGTTCAGAGTTACTAACTTCATTCATGTTGTGAGGGCCATATTTTTGACAAGGTAGTTGAAACATGATAATGCTGTTTGGAAAGATTTTTTTTTTTTTTTAAGGAGCTGAACTTTAGGGTGGTATCATGAAATACGACAAAAATCCTGATTTTGTTAAATAAATACAGGATTGATGTGCCTTCTTAGCTTTGTCTTTTAAAAAACCAAAAGGGAACTTTCTTTGAGATCTTTAACTCAAACTATCTCATGGAGGGGTGTTTGTAAATCTTGTAGGATTTTTCATAATAGAGAATTACAGCCACAAAAATTATAACTTTCTCTCTCTCTCTCTCTCTTTTTTTTTTTTTTTAAAGACTTCATAGCTAGAATGTCTCCAGGGGTGAAACTGCTTTGGTAGGACTGACTTTTTTCCCTTTAATTCCATCATTTCTTGATATTAAATTCTTTTTGCCGAGTCAGGATTTAAAAATTCCTTTGTCTATAGATACTGGAATGTTTTCCACTTCCACGTATGAGTACCAAGTTAAAAACAATGGAGAACTTTTTTTCAGTTCATACTGCCAAGCTTGAGGAATTGTGCTACATTTTTCATTAGGGTTATTAAACTGGAATATGATATTTTAGGCAGTATTCTGTTCAGAAGTATTGAATAGTAATTTTATTTTTGGAGTGTTTTTTATACTTTAATGCTGAGGCAAAACTGTGTAGTTGAAAATAAACTAATAAGCAGTTTCTTCATAGTTAACATGTAGGCTATCCATTGGTTTGTATCTATAGCCAGTAGATAACCACAGCTAGTTATTTGGATTTCTGCTTCTCAGATGTAGTAAACCCAGCTCTGGCTATGGTTTGCTAGATAACTGCCTCCTTTTAACTCTGAAAATCTTCTTCCAGGAGTTTTTTGTTTACTATTTATTGGGTATGCCAGTGCCTTTTCTCCTCATGAGCCTATACTTACTGTGACCAGTATTGTAGCCAGTAGCCATGTGTGGCTGTTGGGCATTTAAACTGTGTACGTTCTGAATTGAACTGTGTTGTACTTGTAAAATAGACGTTGGATTTCAGAGAAAACTTTTAAGATTGATTATATATGGGAAATAACATTTTGGATATATTTGATTAAACAGATGTAATTAAAATTAGTTTCACCTGTTTTGGCTTTTAAAAGATTTTATTTATTTGATAGCATGTGCATGCACGATCAGGGATATCAGCAGGGAGAGGGAGAAGCAGAGCCTGATGTGATGGGGGGCTTGATCTCAGCACCCTGAGATCATGACCTGAGCCGAAGGCAGACACTTAACCAGCTGAGCCAGCCACCCAGGTGCCCGATTTCACTCAATTTTAATATGATTACCAGAAAATTTTAAATTACATATATGGGTTGCACTGTGTTTCTTTTGGGACAGTGCTGGTCTGCACTATTTTCTGATTTTGTGTCTGGAACATTTAGCTTCCTATACTGGCATCTGTCCTATTTCAGAGTGTCAGTGTATTGTAAAAACAGTTAAGTGATAAATGAATATATAACTTTAAATGTTTTAACAGCTGTTCAGGTAACAACTCATCATAATTGCTGTTACTAAACATACACAAAAAAATAATTGTAACAATTTGATTTTCTCTCATTTCTCTCATTTCTGCCTGACATGTTACTGACTTAAATTGGTTAATTATCTGAACTCTGTCATTTTCCATAGATTCTAAAGTGAAAGTTAATTAAAACCTGTTAAGCTTTTCAGTTTTACAGGTTATTGCAAAATCTGACATACTTAAACTTGTCTTGAGTTATAATCAAGAAATATGAAGGAGGAAGTTAGGGTAAGAATATTACTCATATAAAGCAACAATAGAGACCTTTCTCAGTCCCATGCTGTGTAATTGGATCTTCACTCCTCTCAAAAAAGGGCGGGGTTGGGGGGGGTGGGGACACCTGGGTGGCTCAGTGGGTTAAAGCCTCTGCCTCCCAGGGTCCTGGGATCCGGCCCCTCTTCTGGCTCTCTGCTCAGCAGGAAGCCTGCTTCTGCCTCTCTCTCTGCCTGCCTCTTGGCCTACTTGTGAGATCTGTCAAATAAATAAATAAAATCTTTAAAAAAAAAAAAAGTTACTTAAGAAAGTGGGTTGTGGGGGAGACTTTTAGATTGGTTTAGCCTTTCATTAACATTCTCCCCCAAGTGAGTGCTGTACAAACTCTGAGAATAATGTCAAAATGAAGTGACTTATGGGATAGATTTTAGGTGGGTTGCTGGCCACATAAGTTTATTAATTCAGCGTGTATTTAGTAGTTTCTAGTAGTCCTTTTGAGCTAAAGCAGTGAACTGGAGAAGACTATAAATAAAACAGGTGATGATAATTTTAAGACAGGTGAAATAGGGAATAACTATTTGGGTTATCAGTTTAAGTAAAGGAATTAGCTTTAACTCCTAACTAAAACAATGACATAATAGTTAGGGTTGTTTCTGTTTCCAAACTGAGCAGAAAGAAAGGAACTAGATTACTTAACAATCAGGGAGACTTTCAGATCCAACTATCAATTAGTATTATAGTTGTTACTCTGTATTTCATGTGACTTAAGTATCTAGCCTTTGGGGGATAGAGGGAGTGCACTGTGTTCAGAGGTTTAAGGCAGAAGAGTTTATCAGTACCACCCATGAATGTTAATAATCTTGGCATGAGTGCATAACTAATTTTATTAAAATGCCCAGTGGGTACTTTCTAAGTGTTTCATTAAGTGTTAATTTGACTGAAAAGTGTTTAGTTAGCCATAGAAATCTCTTAGCTATGAAGGTAATAATGAAGTGAAATTCCACCACTTTGGGTTTTTCATGGTAGTTGGTGGGTTTGTTTGAGCTTTAATGGATTCTGTTAGGCTTCATTAGTGCCCAAGGCTGGGTCTGCAGTGCTCCCAAGTTTTAGATTCTGGAAGTCTCATTTCTCTGTTACTATGTGTCAAATTAGACAGTTCTTAACAAAATACAACACCTTAGACTGGGTTAATCCAATTCAAGTTTTTCAAGGTAGGTTGTTTTTCTTAATTCCCCCCACTGTGAGATACACAAGCTTGTCCTTAGCAGTTTGATGAAATTCGTATCTGTTTTATGATATAGCAATTTTGAGGTCTTTGGGTTCATAAATCGATGTAAAAAATATTAAGATTAAACCGGTGTTTTGAGTCTGTATTTTTTTTTAAGATTTTATTTATTTATTTGACAGAGATCACAAGTAGGCAGAGAGGCAGGTGTGGGGGAGGAGGAAGCAGGCTCCCTGCTGAGCCGACAGTCTGACATGGACACCGGACTTCATCTGAGGACCTTGAGATCATGACCTGAGCGGAAGGCAGAGGCTTAACCCACTGAGCCACCCAGGCACTCCTCGAGTCTGTATTTTTAAAAGAAGACATTATTTCTTGGTGGGATAAGTAAGACTATACAGCTAACTAAAAATTTTTTAGAAGTTGGTAGAACTGTCTGCCCTTAAATTGTGGTGTCGTTTCCTATTATGGATTAACTACCTCTTTGCTATTGTAGTTTTGCTATGGTTAAGTTTGTCAGTGATGTATGCTGCATTAGAAGCTGAAGGGGGCTGTGATAAATATACTTGAGTTTGTTTCATAATTGGAGGAACAAGATACATAAAAATGTGAATTAAAGCAAAGTGCGGAAACGATTTGGTATCAGAAAGAATGATGCCGACAATGGGAGTTAGTGCCTCACACAGTGGAAATTAACATAAATCTACTGGAATGGTCAAGAAAAACTTCTTTATTTCTTTGAAGATGGCAAAAATTACTTTCTTTGTGAGGAGAAGAACCATATATATGCATGAAGAATAGAATTCAGGCATCTCCCAGGGATTATACTTAAGGATTAGGCAGGAAAATACACCTATCTAGGAGAAGATCTGGAGAGTGGGAAAAGGTAAAAATGGAAAGGTAGAATAGAGAACATCGTAAATGGTGATTCTTAAATCCTGGCTGCAAGTCAGAAACACAGGGGCAGGGGTAGAGGATGATAAAATGTACCAACTCCCGGGACCTAACGCTAGTGAAAATAAATTAGAATCTCAAGGTGGGATCCAGGCTTTATTTATAAGTTACCCAGGTGGTTGGGTTGGATGTGTAGCCAGGATTAAGAACTTCCCATCTAGAATGCTGGAAAAAATCACTGAAGATTTTGGACAATGAAATGAGTGAAATTGGAATTTAGATCCATCAGTCTGGCAGTGTTACGTGACAAAATGGAAAAGGTTGACAAAAGAAGTTAGCAGATGTTTTAGATATTTGGACTAAAATGTGATGTCATTTAAGACAAAAGATCTCAGTAAGGAGGTATTGATAAGACTTGGCAACATTTAGTGTGAAGGTGGAGTGGGAAGAATCAATGATCATAACAGAAGTGGCCCTACTTCAGGCCACTTAAATTATTCATTGAGTGGGGACTGGGCGTAAATATTTTTTAAAACTTAACAAATGATTTGCAACGATTGCTCTAAGAAGTATCTATGTGGGGAATAGAATGATCCAAATAAAATCTGAAAGATGGGACAAGTGTAATATTTGAAGAGATAATATAAAGTCAGGAACTGTTAGGTATAGTCTCCCCCCCCGCCCCCGAAACAGCGCCATAAGTCAGCCGTTGATAGGTTTTCATTTTGCATATGTGAAACTGAAATTTAGAGAGATGAAGTGACTTGTTCATGGCATTTTACTAGGAAGTATCAATGAATGAACTTGAGCTCTCCTAGTCTAAACTATTTCACAATCTCCGGCCTCTCACCATATAGTCATTCTTATTTCTGATGTTTTTTAAATAAATACAACATTATGGGTGCCTGGGTGGCTCAGTGAGTTAAGCCGCTGTCTTTGGCTTAGGTCATGATCTCAGGGTCCTGGGATCAAGCCTTGCATGGCATCAGACTCTCCGCTCAGCGGGGAGCCTGCTTCCCCCTCTCCCTCCACCTGCCTCTCTGCCTACTTGTGATCTCTGTCAGATAAATAAATAAAATCTTTTAATAAATAAATAAGTAAATATACTATTCATTTTTTCAGCATTTCTAAAACCAAATCTACAGCACCAGTTTAGTTAATATCCCAGTCAGTGCAAAAGAATCATTTTTATGGCCAATATAAAGCACAATTCTGTGGCTTTACTTATAAATATATTTTGCTTCCCATCTCCTCTCATCTTAATTGTTTCTTTTTTATAGGCATTTCTCATCTATTTCTGGCAACAGCTCAAATGAGATTTCTGTTTCCTTCACTAAGCCATCTCTCATAGGATTTCAAGACTTAATACCCTTTCATCAAGAGCTAAGGCTTTCTGTTTCCTGTTATATCAAGTTGAAATACTTCATAATCTGGCTCCACTACACCTGTCATACCACATATCCCATTTCACTTTAAGCTAGCCCTCTGTTCTGGCCGGACTAGCCTATTGATTTCTCTGAAACAAGCCACGCTATTGCCATGGTCCTTCATGTCATAAATCTCCCTTGATGTCAGGCATAGACAATCATATATGTGGTCCCTGCTTTCCGGGAACTTAGAAGTTAGTGGCACACCCTGACTTGGCTTGCTTGACGTGCCTAGAATACTTGGCTGTTTTATTTCTCTTAAAATTTTCCCGATTTCTCCAAATTAAGCCTCCAACTCTGATTAAAAGCCTGCCGTTGGGATGCCTGGGTGGCTCAGTGGGTTAAAGCCTCTGCCTTCGGCTCAGGTCATGATCCCAGGGTCCTGGGATCGAGCCCCGCATCAGGCTCTCTGCTCAGCAAGGAGCCTGCTTTCTCTTCTCTCTCTCTGCCTGCCTCTCTGCCTACTTGTCATCTCTGTCTGTCAAAAAAAAAAAGCCTGCTATGACTGCACACCATGTTGCTTCAATGTACATGCAGTGGTGAATAAACAATAAGTAGTAGTTCTGATATATAGTATATGACAGCCAGTACTCAGATATTAGTTAAGCAAATTAATTTTTGGCATTTTGTTCTATATTTGGTTCTATATCTGGTTTTTCTCTAAATTGCCTGATGGAAGGAACTTCTTTTATATTTTCCACAATACCTGCCACAGTGCTAGATACCTATAAAACACTTGTGTTAAATTGAATGTTATGCTTTGTAACTTAGAACTTACAGTGTGGGGGCATCACCAGGGAGTGTGAAATAATTTCCCATTTTGAGTGTGAGGTCAAAGGAGGTGGTATCCATTAGCACTTGAGAGGTTGCTCAGGTAACATCAAATGAGTGTGCTTCCGGGTTTCCCTCATTACTTGTTAACCAGTGGTTCTGAGTTTGTGAAAGGAGTCTGTCCCTCTACCCACCCTCTGTCCTGGTTCTTTTCTGTAAATTAAACTTAACTGTCTTCATTTTTTATCTCTAGTATGAAGTGTAACAGAACAGACTCTACCACCTGAAACTGCTGCTTCAAGTTCAGATCAGGCAAGGAACAAACCTCGAAACAACCAACAAGACCAAAGAAGAGTACACTTAAGTTGAAGACACAACACTTGATCTGAAACAAGAAGTTTGTGCCTACTCAACAGCTTTGAAAGAGCACTTCCCAACGCTGCTAGTAGTCTTTGTTTTCTTCAGTGCTGCACTGTGAGATTGCCCGGTGCAGCAGCAATTGTATTCTTTATTAGCTTGATAGATCATTTTCTCTCGCTCTTTTTTTTAATACTAGCAACTTTCATCCTTTGAAACGTGTGCTGAAAAAGAAGAATCAGCAAATACTACTGAAAGTGCAATATTTGATTATCACTGCGAGGTAGGTTTGTAGTTTTCTTTTGGCAAGAATCAGTTTATAATTTCCTAGTTATTTTGGTCAAACAGCAAATTTTAATCTGTTCTAAAGATACTTTGAAAACAATTTATAGTCTCAACTAGTATGAAAATATCAACACTGGATTGTTGTATTGAATTTATTGTCTCTTACTAAACAAGGACAATATTTATGGTCACACTATAGGGGTTTTTTTTCACACGGGATTACATTTGTTAATACATGTGGATCTCTCTTACTAGTCTCTTAGAAAGAAAAACTCCCATCTGTACTTTTTAAAAGTTAAGATTTCAGTTACGGATGCCCTTTGCAATCTATGTTCAGAGGTCTCTCTAAAGGGGTAAAGAAAGAGAAGGGACATTAAAGGTGAGTAGTGCTTTGAGAGAGAGTATTCTGATAGCAGCAACAGAGTGAGCAGATTCAGGTAGGTCTGAAAGCATATGGTATAATATGGTAAGTTCATTATGAACGAATTAGAAAATACAGCTTTGTAGGTAGAATAATTAGAGTAGGAAATAAGTTTTGTGGGTTAAGAGAGCAATTAGAAAGGGACGCTTGCTGAACGCAGGTTTTGAAGGCCTGCTGTATTGACTTTGTTCTGTGGAGAAGTCATTAGGTGTTTATAAGCAAGGGCTTAATGGATTTTTTATTTCAAAACTGAGATAGTTTTATTGCTTCAAATTGTAAACACTAAAAGTTACATATTCAGAAGTGTATCTTAAATGGTGTGACTTTAAGAGATGGGCTGAAGATGGGAAAACCTTTAAAGAGCAATGGATAGAGTATAAGGAAGATAAAAGCCAGGGTATGGGCAGAGAAGGAGGCAGTAGAGGTTTTAGTGGTAGAAGTCATAGGACGTGATAACCAATTGAATGTGAAGATGAGCCTGCAGGGATTTGACCCAATCTATCCAGTTTTAGAAGTTCAAAATCTTTGTTTTTCATAGGAATAGGGAAGTTTATGTGGGGACTTGCTGAAAGCAAAATACACTGTGGAAGTCTATTGCATTCATTAGATAGTAATCTGAAAATTGAGTAAGTATGCTAGCACGGAATGTCAAACTATCTTTTGGGGGAGGGAAGATGAGAAAAGGTGGTTTTCCTTTTTAATCTTTAGTTTTGGTTTTCTAAATTGGATAGAAATAAAATCTTGAAATTCAGAAAGGAGTCCTCACTTTATACATAATAAATGAAGAAGTGCCCAAGAAGGGAATGTTCAGAGAAATGAGGTAGCCAGGAAGGAATAACAAGGAAGATAATTTCAAGGAGGGTTTACTTTGTGGTAAATCTTTTTAAAAATGCTGCATCAATCAAATAGAATGAAGAATGAAAATTCCTCGTCATTCCTAGGTTGTTGTCTTACAAAAGCTTCATCACCATTTCAGGAGGCACTCTGACCTTTAATCTGCAGTTTCTTTAAAGGTTGATGAGCCTACTATGGTAATGACCTTACTGTGGACCAAAATTACTCCTTAACTGAAAACTACCAACAGTACCAATTAATTTAAATTATCTCTGTTCTATCAACAGACAGTTACTCAATTTTAAGGCTGTTGTACCATTTGCTTTTTCTGTTTGTTTCTTCATATATCCTCATCTGATTAAAAAATAATTTTAAGCTGTAATAAATTGTGCTGGGTTAGTTAAGATAGTACAGATTGAAACTGTACAGTTTTTTTGTTTTGTTTTGTTTTTAAGATTTATTTATTTATTTGTCAGAGACAGAGAGGGAGAGAGACCGAGCACAGGCAGACAGAATGGCAAGCAGAGGCAGAGGGAGAAGCAGGCTCCCTGCCGAGCAAGGGGCCCGATGTGGGACTCTATCCCGGGATGCTGGGACTGTGACCTGAGCCAAAGGCAGCTGCTTAGCCAACTGAACCACCCAGGCGTCCCGAAATCTTGACTGCATAGTTTTATCTTGACTGTTGAAAGGGTAAAAGACTAGAACTAAAGCTTTCATTTCGTTTTATTGAAATGAATTGTAGAAATGGATTTAAAGTAGCAGTGCTTTTTTTAGCCTAATGTTTGTATTCTGAATATTAGTTTAGTACATGAACATTTTTACAAATTTTATTTTATTTTTTAAAGATTTTATTTATTTGAGAGAGAGCACAAGCTAAGAGGCATTGGGAGAGGGAGAAGTGGACTCCAAGCTGAGCAGGGAGCCCAACGTGGGGCTGGATCCCGGGACCCCAGGATCATGACCTGAGCCGAAGGCAAATGTTTAAGCAGCTGAGCCACCCAGATGCCCCTAAATTTTATTTTCCTCTACCCCCAGCATTGGGTTCAAACTCAAGAGTTTCATGCTCCATTCACTGAGCCAGCCAGGCACTCCAATGTGAACATTTTTAATATATAAATATATGCACTCACAGCTCTCAAAATAGAAGTTCACAAATTTTACAAAAGATAAAAAACAATTGGGGTTTTTTTGATATGTAATTGTAAAGTATTCCACTTAAAAGGGGTATAGCAAAGGAAATATATCTGATAATGCAGTAGAACCCTAGATTTTAAAAGGGACTTTTTTGTAACATGGTAACGGTATTACATAATTAAGAAGGAATAAATACGGAAGACATTGGCCTGAAAAAATGTCAAGGAAGAATAAAACTTCTGAGAAATTTGTTTTGTATATGAAATGGATTGATTTGTTTTTTGCTCAAGGCACTCTAAAGGTGACAAAAGGAAAACAAAGGTGGGAACATTAAAAGAAAACTAAAGCCCCAGATTGAATGAGAATATAACACTGTTAACTTGCTAGGAGTGTGGTAGTAGTTAATGGAGACCTGTGACCAGGAACTGTACAGATCTTGATTGATTTTTAAAGTCAGGTGTGGGAACTTTGAAGCTTGTTCTCCATCCCTAGCAAAATCCAAGAGCAAATGAATTAAAAAAAAAAAAAAGTTTTCAATGAGGGTATTTGATAGGGTATCTCCTGATATTCTGATATGGTCACTCTGGAGAAATGTAGGTTGGATGATAATCATTAAAAGTTATTAACTAATGGACTGATTTTCAGAGAGGTTTCCAAGTGTGTTGCCAGATTATCTCCTTGCCCTGCTTTTGAAAAGGACCTGATAATAAGTAGTTATGTGAGCATTTATGAGCTAAGTACTACTATAGGCTTTTTATTAGAGCAGCTCATCTAACCCAGCAACCCTGTGAGGTAGGCATTAAGGAAGGGCATAGAAGAATGCTTAAAAAATTGATTACAAAGCCTAATTTAAAATTACCTCTAAACTGGAATTGGAATTCCAGGTTAACCAACAAAGGAAATGTAGCGTTCAGTTAGCTTTTTCTTGAGGAACAAGAGCAGTTACAGAAGCACTAAATGGAGAAACCTGATTTTACTTGATTTTTTAAGAAATGATGTGGAGAATATTTTTACTGTACAGATTTACTGAAACTTAGGGCTATAGAATCAAATATAATCACTCCACGCTCTCTAAATGTTTGTCAGGGTACAATAAGAGTAGTAGTAAACTGCACATTAACGAGTAATTACTTGGAACATCTCCAAAACTGAATCGTTCAGAAAAACAGTTGCATTCAGAAAACTGAAAGGAGCAGTGGGAGTGAAGGGTAGATATGTTTAAAGAATACCAAGTCATTTCTAAAACTGTCTTCAAGTGAAATAGGCTACCTCTTCTAAACTAACTCCTTGTCAGTTAGCAGCCAAGCAGACTAGGTTAGGAAAAAGGCAGAAGAAACAACTCAGGTTTTGGATGAAGAGATTTCAGAACACAGAATTTTGATTCCTCCCCGCAGGAGAATTTGGAGACCCCTAAGGCTTCCACTTTACATTTGAGGAAACAATCCTAGTTAATGTGTGAGAAGCAGGACTAAAAGCCAGTCTTTTGATTCTAGTTCTGTTTCTTGGATCAAGTTTAAATTAGACCTCTGATTCTAATTCTTTTTTTAAAGGGTTGGGTTAACACTGTTAATGACTTGACTTTCCAATTTTAAAAATTAATACGTAGAAAAGAGTAGAAAGTTTAAACTTGTAAAGTTGGGCATTTTTGTCTGTTGTGCTCTCTATGTGAGCAGAGCCTAGAACAATGTTGATGTATTATAGGTACTAAGTGGTTACGAATGTGAAACACAGGGGCTTCTGGGAGACTCAGTCAAGGGGTTAACTCTTGATTTTGGCTCAGGTCATGATCTCAGGGTCCTGGAATCCAGCCCTGCATCGGGCTCTGAGCTCTGCGCGGAGTGTGTCCTTGTCTTTGCCGCCCTGCTTCCCCCCACGCTCGCTCTTGTGCTTGCTCTCACTCTCTCAAATAAGTCTTAAAAAGAATGTGAGTCATGGAATGAGTACTGGATTCTATCCGCATTTACCCTTTTAAGACACCTTCCAAGTGTTTTCTTGAGAAGTCTGAGCATTAAATTAGATTTTTCTGGTCTTTCTTTTTTAAGTACATTTGAAATCACACTTGTATAGGTATCTCTCTCTCTCGTTTTCATATTATAGCATAAGCTTATTCATACATCCTTTCTAATGACTGCAGAGCATTTATATAAATTACTGTGACTTCTTGAACTAGCTTTAGACTAGATTCTTTCTAGGCACTTGTTACTAAAATATTTCTATGAATGCGTTTTTGCAAAGTGTTCACGTTTCAGACTGCTCCAGGATAGGTTTCCTGCATTGAAATTATTAAGGAAAACAACTCCACATCTTGATACATATTGCTAAACTGCATTTCAGAAAGGTTATAACCAGTTTACCACCATAAAAATATTTGAGCATATTATTCTTAACCTACCTTCTCACAATTTTTAAATCTTTTATCTCTGGTAGTTTGATAATGACTAATTTGCTTTTTCAAAATTTTTTATTGACAGAGCTAAAGTTCTTGTGTTTTGTGTCTAATGTTTAATTATAGTCTTTAAGACTAACTTATTTGTCTTAATACTTTTAGTGTTAAGACAAATGAGTGCCTAATATGGGCCAGCAACTGTTTGTCTAGACTCTCAGGATTTAGCTTTGAACAAAAAGTCCTTGCCCATATAGACAATGTTTTTCCTATACTTCCATACCTGTGATTAAGTTTAACTTCTAAATTAGGTGCAGTAAGATACTAATATATAGCAGTTATAACAGTATTGTGAACATGTCTCTGGAAATAATCTTATTTATTTATTTATTTATTTGACAGAGACCTAGCGAGAGAGGAAACACAAGCAGGGGGAGTGGGAGGGGGAGAACGCTTCCTGCCGGTGGGGCTCTATCCCAGGACCCTGGGATAGTGACCCGAACCAAAGGCAGACACTTAACAACTGAGCCCCCCAGGCGCCCCTGGAAATACTTACAGTACTTGGCCTTGTTTTAATGATATGGGGTGATAAAATGCTTACATGAGGGGATGAAGTGATGAATGACGTAAGGATAGTGACGCAGTGTGACGCTACTGTTGACCTTCTGAGGATGTCAGGAGATAGCACCTGCTTCCAGACTGCTGTTGTGGGGAGGTGGGGGTTTAAAATTGCAGAAGGCAAAATTAGGAAAAGGGGTGACTATTACAGAGCTTACTGATTTCAGTTTCCTTAATAGTACACTGAGATATTTGCATTTGTTTTCCTTAAGTTTGAGTATAAAACTTGTCCTTTTCATTTAATCAAATATTGATCCTTTCCTTTGCAGTTTTTTTCTATTTCAAATCTAGAAAGTCTTCCTTCCAAAAAAATTTTTAATAGTATGTTTTTATTTGATGTTTGTTAGAGTATTTAACTCAGTCTGTCTTCAGTATATTTTTGTATGCTATAAGGTGAGCAAATAAGTTGAATTTTCCCACTATTTAAAAAAAGCCAAGTAACATTTATGCATTGGTCCTTTCCTTCCATCTTTTTGTGGGGGGGTCTTTATCTTAATTTATTATTAGGTTTCTGTTCTTGAGCCATGAACTTTTTTCATTGGACTTACACTTTTATGTAATTGGCAGTGTTTTTTTTTAATGAACTTTTATTTTGTTTAATGGTGAAGTGTAGTGCTGGTTAAGAAAATTTTACAGTGCAATAGAATTGTAGTTTAATTTGAATTGTGAGGATTCTTTGAAGGGAAGGGTGTTAACATGTTGTTTTATCTAAAATTGAGTAATACGTTTTTCCTTAGAAAAAGAAGACCCCCCCCCCCCCCCATGGATGAAAGCTAGAGAAGGAAACTTCAGTCAGGAAAGATGCTAAGAGAAAGGAAAAGCCTTTTTCAGTTGTGTTTTGATGTTCATTTAGAGGTGAGGTGAGACTTAAAGAGCAATACAGCTTAAATTCCAGAACCTTCCTTGTAATTCTGTTTCATTTTCTCTTAGAAAAACAAGTGTCTTACCTCGTTGCTATAGGAATGTGTGGTAGGACTGGAGACTTGAGGTTTCTGTGGTTTCATGACCTGTGTGTTACAAATGCCCTTGTAGTGTTCTTACCTGTATGGTAATAAGAACTGTCATCCAAAGATGAGAGAAGCTCAGCTTGAAAGTCATGATCCAAGATAAATCTTGGGCTCAGAGTAGTCTTCTTCAGATTAATTTGATGAAATGGTTAATGTAATAGCATGTACAGTCAGTGTGTACGTGTGTATATACTTAGAGATCATGTGATTATGCTATGTAAAGTCTAGTGCTACAAATAAGATAAAGATGAAATAAGCAATATTATAAAAGTATTTTACTGTTAACAGTGCAGAAACTTTCCACTCTTACTAAAAATATTATGTCTAAATGCTTTTTAGGTGTTTAAAAACTTTCTGCCATCATAAATTATTATGTGGGGAACAATGTACGTGTAGTGTGTCTTATTGTTCCTAGTATGTCTGTACATAGTCTTGATATTAATGTTTTGGCAGACTTGTCAGATATTATTAAATGGTCATTTTATGTTATGATTTGGAGGTCAAAGAACTAGTACTAGGATGAGAAGTGTCAGATCCCATTTACTTTGCCTATGTTTTGCCTTGTTTAGCATGGTCTACCTAAGATTATTCTGCAGCAATCTTTTTCAACCATTTGTCTGTTTTTGAAGGCAGTTTAGTTAATCTAGATAGCTAAGTTTGTCCACTTAATTGGGCAAATATAAACTAATATGCTGAAAGTAAATGAGTGGGGGTTTCACTTACCACCCTCTTGTGTTCCTCACCCTTCCCTCAGAACACCTAATTAATGTGTATATATGTGATGTGATCTAACATACCAACTCAGTCCTCTTCTGCAAGTACATGATAAATATTTACAAAGCTTAATTTTATCTTTGGACAAAATAAATACGTAGTTGTAATATTTTCTTCCCATATCCCATTGGATTATCTTATGTGTACTCTGGGGAGACAAGTTGATTAAGAATTTTAGATTATTTGTAAAGTTGTGAGATGTTGAGAAGAAATTGGGCTGAACTGTGTCATTATAGCAACCACCAGAGAATACTGATGGCATTTTAAAAATTGTAAATGTTGTGGATTAGGGATTGTAAAAATAGGAAGTTTTAAAAATACATTTCAGCTTGACCTTTTAATATTAACGCCATAATTTCTTTCATCAATAGAAATCTGATTGAATGAATTATATTTTGCTGAAGTGACCTGGTGAATCTGAAAAGATGAAGAAGTTGACTGTCATGTGTGTGTTAAATTGTTCTTGATCCATAGTTACAAACATTGTGCTATGTTATCACAGCTGTTTGAGATGGAGAATGCTTTTACTGTATCATCATCAGATCCTCATCCCCCTCCTGCAGCCCCTCCTTCACATTCTTTACCTTTATCTTCATCTTCTACCTCATCTGGGACTAAAAAACAAAAGAGGACCCCCACGTATCAGAGATCTGTAAGTCAGGAAAACTGTCATCTTAGCTTATTTTGCTTTGTGTTAAGAGCATGACTTAGGGCCACTCACTTCTGTTGAAATAACCTGCAAACTCACTTTCTAACCCCTAGGCATTTCCTTTATCTTTTAGTTTAGGGTCTTGCTACCCAGAGTGACTCCAGAAGTCTAAAGTGTTGCTGTCACCTTGGGAGCTTGGAGAATCTCAAACTCCTGCCCCCAATACCCTCAGTATTTTGTATTTTAACCAGATTGCCAGGTAGTTAAAGTTTGAGAAGCCCAGATCATAGAGGTAGGCCTTCTTAGTTTGAATCCTCTACCGTTTGACTTTGACAAGTCATTTAACCTTTCTGGGTCTGTTACCTCATTAGTAAGGTGGTGATAATACTACTTTCTAATGGGCTTTGTAAAAATTAAATAAGTTAATAAGTGGTAAACACAGCAATGTCTAGCACGAAAGAACTAGAACTTCAGCACCTACTTGTTGGGTGACTTTGATTTGCATGATTTGGCCATCTTATGCACTGTTTCACTACTCATTCTTGGGTTTAGTGTTCTCCAATTTGTCATTTTTTTTTCCCTAATGAAAGATATTTTTATTAATAATGCCAACATCACACTTAGGATGCTTTTTAATAAGTCAAATTTTCAGTGAAAGGGTCTAAAACTAGTAAAGATGTGGATATGTTGCTGTTATAGACCTGACCTTTGCTAGGGATTTTGTCCTCTTTAATTCATCACTTATATTAATAAAATAATTTGTTTTTATAGTGTCTCTCAAGGCAAAATGTGATAGTATTTGATGATGTAAACAGGTTCCATTGCATTGTACGTAAATAGCTCTTTTCACTAAAGATGTTTTCTTTGCTTTATATGATCATAGAAGCAAATGGCAGTATTTAGAGATTTCATCAGCACCTGAAATGGATGAAAAGATTTCTTTAAATATACCTGTGAAATGATTAAACATTTTTAGATTTGAAGAGCTTTTGTTTTCTTGGAGTTTTGTTTTAGAAAAATCCTGTTTTCCAACTCACTGTTTTGGCTCGTTTTCCATTGGAGAATCTAAGTATGCATTTATTTTCTGATATTTTCTAGTTTGAAATAAGTATTTCATACCAAGTTTCTTTTGTTTTCATCTCTACTAATTTAAATAATTGCTTTTGGATGCATGGCGTAACAAATAGTATTCAGGTTTCTATTTAAGTTTCAAAGTCGATTTTAATTTCTTAAGGAAGTGTTCTGGTAGTTTGGGTTTCCATCCCTTGGATATCCATTACCCTGCTTCTGAAATTACTGTTTTAGTCATTTAAAGTTAACATAAAAGAAGCTTTTACTTAATGTAGCTGCTCTGCCTTAACACTGAACTCCAGAAATCCTATTTGCTGGTAAGTGAAAATTCTACCATAAATTAGGGAAGTTCCCTGAAATAAATGAGATTATTTCTTCTGAAATGTTTTATAGCTGAACTAATATTTCAGTAATAAAAGTCCATAAATTTCCCTTTATCTACTTTATTTTCTTTACGTTTTTCCATTAAAAATTTAGTGGTTTGTTCATCAGACCTTAGTATGCTATGAAGATAATGTACAGATCTGAGTATATTCTTTTTCTTTTTAAAACAGATGAGCTTTGATCCAAACCTTCTCCATAACAATGGACACAATGGGTACCCTAATGGTACTTCAGCAGCACTGCGTGAAACTGGGGTTATTGAAAAACTGCTAACCTCTTACGGATTTATTCAGTGTTCAGAACGTCAAGCTAGACTTTTCTTCCACTGTTCACAGTATAATGGCAACCTACAGGACTTAAAAGTAGGAGGTAATCTGTCACTGATTATCCTTTTTAAAATAACTCATCACACATTTCTGTTGCATAATCAACTTGCTTATGACAGTATTACAGTTTTGGCCTTTTAATTGTCCCAATTACAGATGTGTGTCTGTGTAAACCAGCAGAATCTTGATTTCTGTTGTGGTGTCTTTGGGGGAGATGAAAGACTCATTGACTTAAAGATAGCTTTGAATTTTTTTTTTTAATACTTGGAAGATCTAATTATTTTTCTCCACGTTTATGACTAGAGTTATATATTGGATTTTAAACCAATGGAAATACTAAACTTGCAATGTTAGTTTTAACTATTTTATTGGGTCATATATTTGGTAGTACCTGAAAAAAAAAAAAACAGAATGTCACCACTTGGACTGTTCATCTTGGTTTACACAATAAAAATCACTTTTACATATGAAAATATATAACTTAGTAGAAGACTGAAATTATAAGGTCTCAGTGTGTGTTTTTTAAAATATCTTTGGGGGCAAGTCAGAACAATAGTTAACATGAGTATTTGCATACTGAATACTTTACCCCTACAAGAGCATTATTTTGGTTAATCCTTATTTTGTGTATGAGGAAACCTGAGAAGCTTAAGAAAAAAGAAAACTTGCATGATTTGCAGTATACATAAATACTGTGAAGATTAAGACTAAGATAGGAATATCTTAGTCTAAAGCAGTAGTTCTGGAGCATTAGTATGTATGAGAATAAACTGGAAGGCTTGTTTAAACATAAATTGCTGTACTTGGTGCATAGAGTTTGTCTTTGAGTAGATGTGGAGTGGGGCCCAGGAATTTGCATTTCTCTAAGCTCCCAGGTAATGCTGCTATTACTGGTCCAAGAAGCACACTTTGAGAAGTCACCAGTGTACAGCAACTCAAATGCAAAGTTTGGCTTGAAAGTGAGATACCATTTTGTCAAAGTTAGTCCAACAAATACAATACTTACTTTATTTTAGATGATGTTGAATTTGAAGTATCATCTGACCGGCGGACTGGGAAACCCATTGCTGTTAAACTGGTGAAGATAAAACCAGAAATCCTCCCTGAAGAACGAATGAATGGACAAGTTAGTGGCTTTGATGCTTTGTGTTTTCTTAGGGCCCTGCATTTGGATATCTTTCACATTAGAAAAGGAAGATTCTCCCCATCTCCTCAGTTTGCACGCAAGAGAGCTATAGTATATAAAGATTATTTTAAAATTCTATCAGAAGCACTGGCATTTCTTGACCTGAAATATAAAATATGGTCAAGATTCAATTTGGGTTTTTACATATAACCCTAAGTCTATACTTACAGTCAGTTTGTGTACTGTAAGTTTGAAACTTGGCAGCATGACATCCTCTTGTGGATCATATTAAAATGCATCCCTATGTATAGTATAGAGGATATTAAAATTCAGTTAATATTGCACAGTGCTGCTCCTGAAATGATTAGCAATGGAAATTTTTTTTTTTTTGACTGGTAGGTTGTGTGCGCTGTTCCTCACAACTTAGAGAGTAAATCTCCAGCTGCCCCGGGTCAGAGTCCAACAGGGAGTGTATGCTACGAACGTAATGGGGTAAACTTGTGTATTTTTCTTAAACCTTTGCCTGATCCACCATGTGATCTATAAGCGTACTTTAAAATTCAAAATAGAAAACGTAAGCTGCAGTTGATAAATTCAGTTTTAAATTTGGTTTCTAAGAGACTTCGAGTGCGGCATAATCAAAAATTTTAAAAAGAAAAAATCCTTAGGACTTCCAAGTGTCTTAGCTTGCCCAAGTGTGACCTTAGTTAGAATATTAAGGTAAAATGTCCCTTTTACTTGCTTTTTTGGGGGTTGTGGGAGGGGATCTTTTTTCTGGTTCTTTTTAAGCACTAACTTCATCTTTTTGTTTGGAATGCCTTATATAAAAATTGTTTTTTTTGAAATGTAACTACAGTCTCTGGGCAAATGCTTCCACGTGTGTAAGCTTTTTGAAGTTGGATTGCTGCTCAGCTGTGGACTCGCAGAAGTCATCAGCATCATGGAGGGGAAGTGTGTGTTTATATGACTAAAACGATGTACTTGTTATAAAGCATTTTTAAGAAATTTGGCTTAAAATGCCAGCTTAAGAGGTATTTAACGAAGTAAATCGCAGTATACAGAGAACATGCATCCTGCCAATATAGTAATAATAACTTATTAATTCACAGGAAGTGTTTTATCTGACATACACCCCTGAAGATGTCGAAGGGAATGTTCAGCTGGAAACTGGAGATAAAATAAACTTTGTAATTGATAACAATAAACAGTAAGTTCTTTTATTCCACCTAAGTTAGGGTTTTTTGTTTTGTTTCTTTTGTCTACCCCCTCCAATAAGAAGAAGAAATCTGAAATGAGTTAAAAACCCAACATGTAAATGTGGATAATTTTAATGATTTTCATGATCTTTTAAACTTCATTAAGAATTTTAGGGTCTGGGGCGCCTGGGTGGCTCAGTGGGTTAAGCCACTACCTTCAGCTCAGGTCATGATCTCAGGGTCCGGGGATCAAGTCCCGCATCAGGCTCTCTGCTCAGCAGGGGGCCTGCTTCCCTTCCTCTCTCTCTGCCTGCCTCTCTGCCTGCTTGTGCTCTCTCTCTGTCAAATAAATAAATAAAATCTTTAAAAAAAAAAAAAGGATTTTAGGGTCTGTTCTATGATGGGCACTGTGTGGATGTCAAAAATAGGAATATAATTAAAATATGGTCGAGTTTTTAAGGAGCTGTTTGACAAGTCAGTGAAAGTTTTGCAAAAGCAGTAGTGTGGGAGAGAAGTTTTAAGGGAAGGGTGAGGGTGTAAAAGTCACTAGGGAGATTGCGGGGGTGTGGGAGCATTCTGTGTAGAAGTATAATTTTGAGGAAATGGCCAAAAATTTGAGTTGATTGAACTGACTGGATCATGGGAAGATGAAGTGAGCTTTATCCTGTAGTCCTAGAATTCTTTGAAGGATTTTAAGTTGGGGGGTGGGAGCCAGGATGGAGGTGTGATCAATTTAGGTCATTGTAAGTCATGGAGGTGGTAGACATGGAGAGTAGTGGTACTCTAGAGGCAGTGACATAAGAGTTAATATGCAAGATGAGGATCTAATACACTAACAAGGATAGGCCGTGGTGATCAGGTGGAGAAGTCAGGCCACACTGCGAAGATAAAACCACGTTTTGTGATTGATTAGGTGGAGGTGTATGTGGGAATTACTGAGAGGGGAATCCCAAATGACACTTATCTGGCTACTGGGCAGATGATGATATTATTAACCAGACTAAGAAGATATAAAAAAAAAACTGTTAGTGTGGGAGAAAAATTCTGCTTATTTTGGCATTTTGAATTTGAGGTGTCTGGGTATATCTAGGTGAAGCTACTGAACATGTAGTTGTATGTGTAAGTCTAAAACAAGCTAGTACTAGGATATACAGCTGTGAAATTCATCAGCATAAGCAGTTTAAGGGAAGTGTAGTTAAGAAAGCCTAGGGATAGTTATTTTTAAAAGAGTACAGAAGGAAGTTAAAGTAGGAAGTTGAAAAAAATGCTAGGAATGTACTTTCCAACAGCACAGAGAAAGCAAAGACCCAAGAGCATGTGCAGAATTAACTATCCCTGAACCTTATTTCTTATAAGACTTTAGTCTTCATTTTTAAGGAATCAGATTGAGGGGCTTCTGGATGGCTCAGTTGGTTAAGTGTTGGACTCTTGATTTCCACTCAGGTCATGATCTCCAGGTCGTGGGATATGGGCCCATATTGGGCTCTGTGTGGCTCAGCCGGGAGCCTACTCCCCTCTCTTTCCTCTTCCCCCACCTTGCATGTGCACTTCTGTGCTCTCTCTTTAAAATAAATCTTTAAAAAATAGAAGGAATCAAATTGAGTTGGTGTTATATTAATAGTTGTAGTCTAAGGGCCTCGATGTGATCTCGCGAAGTACGGGGATAGGGCTTGAGTTTAAAGTGGAGCCAGGGAAAGGGTTTTATTTAACCTTTATTAAATTTCTATGTGTGCCAAGCACTTGCACTGAATACTTTAAGTATAGTTGTTAATCCTGAGAACAGCTTTACCTGATGTGTTCCATCTGTAAAACTGAGGTATGTTCTCACTTGCCTGAAGTCATAACAGTCTTGAAATAGCAGATATTTGAACCCCAGTCTGGTTCTAAAGCCTTTCCACTGTAGTAAGTTGCAAATTTTTCCAGTGCCTTCATTATTCTGTTGATTTTTGAAATAAAAAGCACAGTTGGGTTATAGTTTGTCCATGAAAAATTAAGGCAAGTACCTGCTTAGTCTGCAGCTTTTCGTAAAACAACTCTACCAACAGTTTGTACCATCTTTGAGAAGAAGTCAGATTCATACTGCTGCTGCTCAAAGATGGGGACAGAATAATATGTGGTCCTTAATTTGTTTTCAGTGAAGGTGAATGTCATTTTTAAAAGTGTAGCAGATTTCTTCCTTAATCACTGCATTTACTCAGCTTTCTTTTATGGCTTTTAATCAGAAATGATTGATGGGATAGCTACTAAATTCAGCACGTCGGAAATAGGGACCGTCTCTTACTCATCTCTGTATCTATCCCAGTACCTTTGTTTGTAGCATATATAATACCTACTCAAATGTTTATCCAAGAAATTATCTTCCTAAAATTTCAGATTCTCCATCTTTTGTTGCGTTCAACTTGTGACTTCATTTCTTTTGTTGGAATAGGAAAGCATTGAGTGTCCATGATATTCTTTTAAGAATCTAAGAGAAAAATGATTCATATGTGTGTGTGTCTAATTTGGAAGGATAGGGAGTTTGAGCAAAAATCCTTTGCATATGAAGCCATATGAAAAGGATCATGTGCTGTAAACTACATTTGCTCTTCATGTTGACATAAAAATTCTTGAGACCTCAGAAAATTAGTTTGTTTCTCGGAACTTATGTCTAACCAAACCAATGCATTTTTCACCCCCTCTTTGATTCCCCCCCTCCCCAACCCCACCCAATTACTCCCTTTCTAGTACTGGTGCTGTAAGTGCTCGTAACATTATGCTGTTGAAAAAGAAACAAGCCCGCTGTCAGGGAGTAGTTTGTGCCATGAAGGTAAGTGTCATCAAATACAAGAAACTTGAGGGTTTTTGCTTTTACTACTTTTAGTCTGTACTTCATACCCAGGCAAGCCTTTTGTTTTTGTTTTTTTTTCTTAATCTTCCCTTTAAAAATATTTTCACTGTTAATATCAGAAGTAATCTCTTAAAATTCCTTGGTTACTAATTCATTTTGTTCTTTAAGATTGATACTGTTAGTAGTAGACCTAACCAAATATTTTGTTTCTGATACAGTATAATTTTATGAAAAGATTGCTTATTGAATGCAAATTGTAATCATAAATATGGCACTTCATAGTACCTAATGTTCCTATTATTTTTTTGGGTTTTGCTTGTTTGTCTTTAGGAGGCGTTTGGCTTTATTGAAAGAGGTGATATTGTAAAAGAGATATTCTTTCACTATAGTGAATTTAAGGGTGACTTAGAAACCTTACAGCCTGGAGATGACGTGGAATTCACAATCAAGGACAGAAATGTAAGATAGTTGACTGGCTTGATCTTTGGCCTTTTAAGATCGAAAATGAATTACATTTTTAGGAAACACTTAAAATTATATGACCCCCCCCCTTTGTGATTTAGGGTAAAGAAGTCGCAACTGATGTCAGACTATTGCCTCAAGGAACAGTCATTTTTGAAGATATCAGCATTGAACATTTTGAAGGAACTGTAACCAAAGTAATCCCAAAAGTACCCAGTAAAAACCAGGTAAGGAGTCTTTTTCAAGAGAGTTTTCTTTTATCTCATGAGTAGTAGAAAAATTTGGTATACAGAAATTTTAATTAATGTAATTTTATGATGTTGAACAATTGACTATTTCTTGATATATATAATTAAGCTAAATGAGAAACCAGTGATTATATATATGTTTTAGTTTTTACTGGTTTATAAGGAGAAAGGGACAAAACTGTTGGTTAAATTGGGGGAAAACCAGTTTGGGTGTGCATTTATTGGGGTTCTCTCCGAGGGCACACCCTCCTCCCCCCATTTGTTTCATTTGTGTGGGAGGTAAGGTGAGGAGAGGACACTGGTGGTGTCATTGCTGAAGAAATGTGAAACATTAAAGACTTAAAATTTTTTTTCTTAAATATCTCTGTCATTTTATTATTTTATGATTGTATTATGTGACCGTAGAACACAGAGCTTTCAAATTGGACTTGTTATCAACATCGTTTTTCCCTGTAGGGAACTGTTTATTATAAATAACATGGGTTTGCTGTGTGTTCTTCTTGTTTGACTTAGAACTAGGAAGGATGAGAAATCTCCAGCTAAAATAGTTTTTCCTTCTCATCAGAATGACCCATTGCCAGGACGCATCAAAGTTGATTTTGTGATTCCTAAAGAACTTCCCTTTGGAGACAAAGATACAAAATCCAAGGTGACCCTGCTGGAAGGCGACCATGTTAGGTTTAATATTTCAACAGACCGACGTGACAAGTTAGAACGAGCAACCAACATAGAAGTTCTATCAAACACATTTCAGTTCACTAATGAAGCCAGAGAGATGGTACGTGTTGGATATTGTTTGATACTTGTATTCAGTATGGGGCCAATATTATATTTGAATTTGTAATGCTGTATTGAGAAGTTTTTAAGGTAATGATAACATTGGGCAGTTACCTTAGTGATTAAGAACACAGATCTTTGAGTCAGTCTAGGTTTGATACCTAACCCTGCCAGTTATCTTGGAGTAGATGTGAAAAAGTTTTAGAAAGTGTGTACAGGATGATTTCTTAGATCTTTAGAGAGTCACTGATTCTCTGGACCTTAAACAGAAAGATTGAGAAAAATCAGATCAATTGTAGAAAGTAAATTTTCCCAAACTGTTCCATAAAATGTTTAGTAAACACTAAATAAAGTTAAATAGGTTTTGGGTTTTTTTGGGCTTTGCAGATTCTTTTTAGTGGATATAAATCCAGGAATGACATGTACCAGAATTGTTTCCCAAACATATTTTATGGGCTTGCTTTTCATAAATTAACTTTCTCAGATGTAATACATTGTTTTGTTGAGGGTTATAACGTGTGGTATATCTCATGCTATTAGTAGAACTGGGTCCATTTACTGGAAATTTAAATTCCTTGGGACTTCTAACCTTTACCTTTGGAGATCTGATCTTATTTGACATTTGCAGTGTGCTTTTAACTTTAAAAATTTTGAGAACCAAAGGAATGTGTTTTTAAGAACCTCGCAGGTAGCATCTGTTTTGCTTGACAGTGTGAACTGCACTGTAGAGTACTGTGGCTGCCATTAAGATTTAGCAAGGATTAAATGTCAGAATATTATTTATGCTACATTCAGAACTGGTTATAGAATAGTCATCAGTAATAATGTAAATAAACATGCAATATATAAGTCATTGGTAGGTTAATAATAATTGTTGCAATAAACATTTGAATACCTGCCATGTGCCAGTTAACTCTGGATATAATGCTACCACAGAGCTGATAATTTAGTAAGATGGGGGGAAAAATAAGGAAAGGATTTCCTGTATTTTATTTATTCTTCAGACCTAAATTTTAAGCCTTTCTTGTGCCTAAACCCAAATAAAATTTTTTAAGGTAGAGACTAAAAAATTGCTTTTAATTGACTTTGGAAGTTCTTGGAATATTAGTGTATAGATTTTTATAAATTCCCAGATTCATCATAAAGCTTGGGACTTATTTGGAGTCTTTGATTCTACCACTTAATTAGCTGGGTGCTTTGGACAAACTGCTTAACCTCCCTCAGCCTCAATTTCCTCATCTTGCAAAACGGGGTAATAATACTAAGTTCACAGATTTGAGAATTAAAAGGAATACATTGTGTGCATGTTCACATTCAAATGTTTGTAATTTTTCCTATGCATACTGGCCAAGGATTAGCATCTCACACATTGCTTAAAGGTTAATTTACTAAAAGACTGAAAAGCAGTGAGTTTTTATTTAAATGGAGAAATTAAAATGTAGATACAGAATTTGAGTCATTAATACAGATAATTCCTAATGAATAAACCTTGATGCTTCCAAAGTTGAATATTGTTTTCTTGGCAAGCTTCACAGCCAGTGAAAATATTATTGTCTGGATTTCAGGGTGTAATTGCTGCCATGAGAGACGGTTTTGGTTTCATCAAGTGTGTGGATCGTGATGCTCGTATGTTCTTCCACTTCAGTGAAATTCTGGATGGGAACCAGCTCCATATTGCAGATGAAGTAGAGTTTACTGTGGTTCCTGTGAGTAGTTTTTGAGCAAAGAATGGAATGGCTTCTTGGTGCTTCATTTTTCAGTTTAAAGTTACTTTTGTTTTTCACTTGTAGGATATGCTCTCTGCCCAAAGAAATCATGCTATTAGGATTAAAAAGCTTCCCAAGGGCACGGTTTCATTCCACTCCCATTCAGATCATCGTTTTCTGGGCACTGTAGAAAAAGAAGCCACTTTCTCCAACCCTAAAACCACTAGCCCAAATAAAGGCAAAGAAAAGGTAAGTTTTACATAATCAAAATGATTTGTGTAGCTTTTTTATTTTTTAAAGATTTATTTATTTTAGAGAGAAGTGCACAGTGGGGTGAAAGGGGCTGAGGGAGAGGGAAAAAGACTCTAAATTGAGCCCCGATTCGGGGCATGATCTCACGACCCTGAGATCATGACCTGAGCTGAAATCAGGTGTCGGATGCTTGACTGACTAAGCCACGCCGGCACCTCCATGTATGTAGATCTGTATTAGTCTTCAGCTTCAAGGAAACCACTGTCCACACAATAATGGAGTTAAGTATTATCTCTTTTGGAATTCTCTAATATTAATGGTGGTGAACTAATCTAAAAGTTTTCTGATCTCAGCACTATTGACTTTTGTGTGGGAGTGGGTTGCTCTTGAGTACATTGTTGGATACTTTGCAGCATCCCTGGCCTTTTCCAGTAGAGACCAGTATCTTCCCTCTCTCCCTCTGTGACAGCCAAAAGTGTTTCCAGATACTGCCAGACGTCCTAGAATCACTCCTGGTTGAGAAACACTCATGTAAAATGACAGTACTTGTCTTCCAAGGCAGTTTAAAACTTCGACATTTGGGTAGACTCATTTCACACATTTGAACTCCCATTTATTGACTAGTTCACTGAATAGAAATATAAAACTGTCTAGTCTAACATGGCTTTTGCTCTCAAGTAAGTAATAAATTGAGAGTGTACAGAAGCAGGTAATTCATGCAAAATATAAAATGTTGCCCAAAAATGTCAGTAAGAGTGCTATGGTGAAAATGAATTCTAAACTCGGGGGGAGAGGGGAGGCGGGGGTTGCTGGGATGGTTTCACTAAGGCACTGGCATTTAATAGGTAGAGATAACTGAGGAAAGGACATTCCTTACAGAATAGAGGCCAGATGAGAAAAATTCCGTTCCTTAAGAAAGCACTAAGTATTAAAGAGGAAGACAGGGTTTTTCTTTGATGGGGCCAAATAGGGGAAATAAGAGTGAAAAATCAGAATACAGAAAGATTGAGAAGGTTTGATTGCTACTCTGAAGAATTTAGACATTGTTCTGTACTCAGTAGATTTCTTTTGGAAAGTGTCATTTCAGGAAGAAATGGCAATAGTATGAACCCTAGATGGGGGGTATGGAGAAAGGCAAAAGACCAAGAGGCTTGATAGGAAATTTAGATAGTTGTTGAACCAGGGGACAGAGATCATGGATGTAGAGAAGAGAGAAGGTGATACAATTTAAAAAAAAAAAAACAACAAAAAAACTAGGAGCCTGTAAGAGTGGAATATCATCTTCCCTTTTTTTTTTTTTTTTTCAAAGAGCACAGGGGAGGAGTAGGGAGGAGGAGTGTCTAGACTCCCTGCTCAGCAGGGAGCCCAGTGTTCTGCTTGATCCAAGGACTCTGGGATCTTGACCTGAGCTGAAAGCAGATGCTTAACTGACTTAGCCATCCAGGCACCCCAAGACTAGATTAGCATCTTGCTTTACCTTTTTTTTTTTTTTTTTGTAGTTTAGGAAATCACTTCACCTCTGAGCTTAAGTTTTTAAACAACAACAAAAAAATCAGTCTCCTATTTCGCTGAAAAAGCTTTCACAGGGCCTAGCCCATAGTAGGAATTTCACAAGTGCTTCTGTTAAAAATAATAAAAACAAAAGAAAACCAATGGGGCTTATTTTTAATGGTTTTTAGGTCTTAGAATGTCCAGCTTCCCAGATGGCTCTGGCAAAGCTGACTTGATCAAGACAGCCTTTGTATGAGAAATTTCCTGCCCTTCTATTATTCTTTTCTTCTTGGCCAATACTGGACCCTAGTGAGTCCTTCTGTCATTGGGCTTATTTATAACAGAGTATTACACTTGTTTATGAATCTGCGTTCTCTACTAAACTGGGTTCTTTGAGAGCAGGGATTGTCTTATCTCTATTTCCTATACTTGCTGTAGAGTATGGTGTCAGGTGATGGCTAGATATCGAGGTTGATGGACTATAGTTGAGAGCAAAATCAAATGCTGAGATTCTGAGTGTGGTTGACTTCAGAAGAATCAGTGTAAGACCTGATTTCGCTGACCACCACCTTCATTTAACCAAAGTCAGATACTTAGCATCATTTTGTGCTGGCTGTATAACCTTGGTCAAGTTTATTTTAACTTCCTAAAACTTTCCTAATAGAGGTCAGAGTAACTTTTGAAGATGGTTTTATCATAACATTAAATTTGGTAATAAAAGTGCCTAACATAATATCTGATATAATTTAAATGTTCAATATGATTACATAGTAGTTGTACAAGGAATATGAATGGTAAAAGAGTAGAAATTAACTGGTTTTGAATATTAATAGTTGGTAATGTATTCTGGAGCTTAGGAAAGGAGAGATGTGGGCAGTAATCCCCATAGGAATGATATTTGAAACCATAGGAGCAGTATAACTTACATAGTTGCTCTACAGTGTTGTTTACTGTGTGATTCTATGTCACATATCCGAAATTTCATAAGACTTTTGAAGAGCGAATCTTTCTAGTATTCATTTAAGTGTGACTGTGGAAACATTGGTATAATTGCCTGAATATCACATGCTCTGAACTGCGCTAGATCCTATATCAAATTAAATTCTTGTTCATTAGTTAAATTAATTTCATACAAAACACTACAGGGTACTATGGGAGATTCAAAGTAGGTGATAGAAAAGCTTCTTTACCCTACAGAATTTCCACTTTGCTAAAAAGTCATGCTTAGTTTAATTTTTGACGGTCTATGAGAAGTATGAAGTAAGCATGTGGTAAATTTTCAATAAGCTTTTCCTCCTCAACAAAAAAATCAGGTTCTTGAGACTAAAAAGATAGCAGATTGAGTTGGTCTTAGATTAAGGTAAGACCCCCTTTTATTCATAAGAAAAATCTATTACTGTTAGGGAACCCTAGAATAGGATATTTCTATAGTTGTGCGAATTCTGTAGCTCAAAGGTCTGTAAAAACTAGCTGCTTATTGCCTTTTAGTTCTTGATACTTTTCTTTCTTTTTTTTTTTTAGGAGGCTGAGGATGGTGTTATTGCTTATGATGATTGTGGGGTGAAATTGACTATTGCTTTTCAAGCCAAGGATGTGGAAGGATCTACTTCTCCTCAAATAGGAGATAAGGCAAGATAATTCTGCTGATTTGAGAGCAGGGTTAAAGATTGTCATCTTAATCATAAGTCTTGTACAATGGTTTCTTTTGAATTTTATCAAGTTTTGCTAAAACTGCTTTGTACTTATAAGGTTAATATAGGAACATCTTCCCATTTAAAAGTGGCTTACTCAATTAAAACAGGGTCTGGAAAGCCCTTGTTAAAGCTTTTTGAGGAGTATTTAAAACACTAGCTAAGATATGCCTAAATCAATTAACTTAGATAAAAGTAATAATATTACAAGCTAAAACAGCCACCAAAATACTAGCAAAGTAAAATCACACTAAAGATTTTTTATTGCTTTGCATTTTTCTTGTACTTACAATGTCTGGTTTTCTGATAGCCCTGCTTTAGAGAAATTGAGACTCTATAAGGAATAAATATACACTGGAGAGCAAAACTTGATCCCTGATGAAAAATGGAATGAGACATATAAGTGTTAGTTTTGGTGAAAATGTATTTAACACAAAGGATATTTAGAGTGGAAAGCGTGGTCTAGGGGAAGTTACAGGACCTGAGGTAAAGAGCTTGATGTCGAAAAGACATGGTATTAATGAGTGTCCTTATTTTTCACAGGTTGAATTTAGTATTAGTGACAAACAGAGACCTGGACAACAGATTGCAACTTGTGTGCGACTTTTAGGTCGTAATTCCAACTCCAAGAGGCTCTTGGGTTATGTGGCAACTCTGAAGGATAATTTTGGATTTATTGAAACAGCCAATCATGATAAGGAAATCTTTTTCCATTATAGGTGAGGAATGCCTTATAGAACTTACAGCTTACTATCCATTCTCTGGGAGTCCAAAATACTTAGTATTGGGTAATTATGTATTTTTTTAATTCCAAATCTCATATTGGTAAAATTATGGCAATATATAAACAAAAGTTACATATTGTATAGAGAATATGTGGCCAAGAGATAAAGGCCTGTACCTGCTTTGAACATTGGATAGGAACTTTCCTGCATCAGTGAAAGAATACTGTTTCATATGTTGTTGCCAGATTAATTATACGTTTGATTTGGCGTTCTAATACAGCATAGTGTTAGTTAAGGGTGTGGACTCTTAGCCGGTTCAGATTTAAACCCAGACTCTGCCACCTAATTAACCTCCTGGTATCTTAGTTTCATTGTCTTAAAACTGGGGATAATGGTGACCTCTTAATGGGTTGTTTCTGAGGATTAAATGAGTCAGTGCCTATAATGCGCTTAATACAGTATCCAGCATAAGTAAGCACACCATGAATGTTGTTATATAAGAAATAAAATTTATTTGCTACTGTTGATATTTGTGGTGATTGTTTATTCACATGTTTCCTTTCTTCCCAGTGAGTTCTCTGGTGATGTTGATAGCTTGGAACTGGGGGACATGGTCGAGTACAGCTTGTCCAAAGGCAAAGGCAACAAAGTCAGTGCAGAAAAAGTGAACAAAACACACTCAGGTAATGAACTATGATTTCTACTTGTTCATTCTGCTTTTGGTGTGAAAACAGGAGTAGGTAGGATGCAAGAGAGAGCAAAAACCCATTCATTCTAGATTAGTGGTGTCCCAGGTATGATCCAGCCGCATCACCTGGCTACTTACTTACTAGAAATCATAAGTTCTCAACCCTACCCCATAAATACTAAAGTCAGGATGGACAATCTGTTCTAACAAATCCTTTAGATAATTCCTATGTATACTCGAATTTGAGAACCACTAGATAGATGGTTTAGGTCATTTGCTATATGCTTATTTTCAATTTAATATCGGTTTCTTAAAAAATAATTCTAAGATTAAAAAAACTCCTAGGGATGGGGAGAGAGGCCTTCCTCTAGGAGACTGTTTTGGAAAAGAATGAGTCAATTAGGTAAAATAATGGGAATTTAAGGAAACTGTTGCTATTTGGATCTCTAACTTTTAAAAAACCTATACTTTTTGGCTTTCATCTCAGTTTCCCAAGTAACACTTCTTGGTAAGACCTAGAGAAAGGACAGCCGTAAATGTTCATTTCAACTTAGTAAATATCTAAGTGCATGCTGTGTTTTAGGTACTGGGAATATAGCAGTGAAGAAATCAGACAAATCCTTGCCTTTGTTGAGTTTATTTTTTAATTTGTCTGTAGTCACAGCAAATGATGAGTATTGTATGGAGTATATTCAGAAATATAGTAATATATGTTATTAAGATTAAAGTAAAGAGGGGCCGGGCCTGGGTGGCTCAGTTGGTGAAGCCTCTGCCTTCAGCTCAGGTCATTATATCAGGGTCCTGGGATTGAGTCCTGTACCAGGCTCCCTGTGGGTCAGAGCCTGTTTCTCCCTCTGCCCACCCTCTTCTCTCTCTCTCATTAAAAAAAAAAAATAAAGATTAAAATAAAGGGAAATGTGTTAAGTGTTGGGGTTGCCATTTTAGAGACAGGGGAAGGCACCCCCTAAAAGTAATACTTGGTCACCTAGAAAAGATGAAGAAAATAAGACATGGTTTAAATATAAGTACTTGTTAATTTCTTAAATTAACTTTCTCTGTTTTATGGTAGTTTAGAAATATTTCAAGAATAGCAGACAGTCAACCCACTGTTAACATTTGTTGCAATGATTTTAGCTTCTTTTAATCTAGAATGAGTTGAAATTGTTGAGTAAGAAGTAGAACATGCTTTTGTTTTGTAGTGAATGGCATTACTGAGGAAGCTGATCCCACCATCTACTCTGGTAAAGTCATTCGTCCCTTGAGGAGTGTTGATCCAACACAGACTGAGTACCAAGGAATGATTGAGATTGTGGAGGAAGGTAAAACTTTTAAAAAACCTATACTTTGTCAGATACGTTGGGGGTGGTGCAGTTCTTTTTGGATTCCTTAAAAACTGAAACTAAGGAAAAGGGATTCTTGTCTCTCGGCCAAAGCGCTGCATTTTCATTTTTGGCTTTTTTCTCCACACCTTCAAGTAATTCTCTCAGTTCTGGTACCATTCCTTATCCCTAGGAATTAGCACCAAAATGACAACTTTGGGGGTACCTAGGTGGCTCTGGTCATGAGTTCAAGCCCCGAGTCGGGCTCCACTCTCAGTGTGGAGTCTGCTTGAGCTTCTCTCTCCTCCCAGTCCCACTCATGTGCGTGTACACGCACATGTGCGCTCAAATACATCTTTAAAAAAAAAAAGACTACTTTGTACATAAAATAAGTTTGCAATAGGGGTGGTAGTAGGAACCAATGGATGATTAGTATAGCTAAATTACATAATGATGGGGTTGGTGAGAGGGTTTGAATTTCCAACCAAAGATAATAGCTTGGTTCACAAAGAGAAAAAATATTGTGTCATATAAGTGTCAAAGAGCCCGAAGTGGGGAAGAACAGGTCGTTTGAGAGAAAGAAATGAACCTTGATAACATGTTCCTTTTACCATATGAGGTCTTTAGGAGTTTGTTTTACACAGAACCTCAAAACACCCATTTCCCACCTACCCACCTCAAAAACCCTCCAAATAGGAATAGATTTTATAGCAAATCACTCTTACTTGAATCACTCCTTTTGTTAATTTGGGTCTAATTCATATTAATTTAAAATAAACTTTGTTCTGCTTTCCCACCTTTACTTGTGGTTAAATACACTGTTTTAAAAAAAAAAAAAATCACTCAGTATAGATCTGGCTTTTTACAAATCAGTATTTTAAACCAATTCCATGATACCATACTCCTAAAAGGGCTGTGGGGGCTAGGCAACTTATTAAATTGTCCTTCTTCCTCCTCTGTAAATGCCACTTATTTTGTGTTCCAGTCCCCAATCCATTTATTCTTCACCACTGGCTCTAGGATACAGTCCAAAGCAAGGATTTTATGGAAGAGGAAACTTTCCTGAAATCTATAAGCCTAGAGGTTTTTGAGACTAGACCGGTCACATTTTCCCACTTGTTGATGAGAACAGTTCTTTTGTTCAGGAATAAAAAACTTTTATAAGACTGTGGACTTTGAAGTAGGGCAAGCCTGGATCTGAAAACCAGCTCTTGTACTTCCTAGCTATAGAATCTTAGACACATTACTTAAATCTTTCCTAGCTCAGTTTCTTCATCTTTGAAATGAAGATAACTTCAATCTAAGGTTCTGGAAATACTAAATATGAATCTATAAGTGTTTAATAAATGGTAGTTAGTATTAACACAGCTATATCACACCAGCTATCTCTAATCCTACATGACTTACCTGTTGGATGTGTATCCCAAAATTTGTGGTTCCTGTATGTTGTGGTTTTTTTTTTTTTAATTATTTTATAACTTTTTTTTTAAGATTTTATTTATTTATTTGACAGAGATCACAAGAAGGTAGAGAGGCAGGCAGAGAAGGTGGGGGGGAAGCAGGATTGCTGCTGGGCTCTCTGCTCAGTGCGGGGCTCGATCCCAAGACCCCAGGATCATGACCTGAGCTAAAAGGCAGAGGCTTAACCCGCTGAGCCACCCAGACGCCCCAGGGTTCCTATATGTTTGAGAAGACAACCTTCACTTACCCTATAATCATCAAGAGAATTATTAAAAACATTTCCAATTCTGAAGCTTCCTCTTCCACCTGATGGTTTTCTTCTCTTCATTTTTGTTGATTCAGTGGCTTTACCATCCTGGTGAACTGATAAGCAGCTGAACCTTTGGCATGGTTTTTATCCAGCCTGCACTGACCTACGGCCAACATTTTTTATTTACTCTTTTAATTTTTATTATTTATTTATTTGTTCGTTTATTTTTAAGTAGGCTCCGTAAGTGCCATGGGGCACAACGCAGGGCTTGAACTCAAGTCGCTGAGATCGAGAGTCAAACGCTTAATCAGCTTAACCCCCAGGGCACCCCAGCCAACTTTTTCCTCTAAGGAAGAGCTCTACAAAACTATGGTGGCGGGACGCCTGGGTGGCTCAGTTGGTTAAGCGGCTGCCTTCGGCTCAGGTCATGATCCCAGCATCCTGGGATCGAGTCCCACGTCGGGCTCCTTGCTCGGCGGGGAGCCTGCTTCTCCCTCTGCCTCTGCCTGCCTCTCTGTCTGCCTGTGCTTGCTCGCTTTCTCTCCCTCTATCACTGGCAAATAAATAAATAAAAATAATCTTTAAAAAAAAAAAAAAAACTATGGTGGCTTGTTTCTGTAAAGAAAGGTGTCTTGAAACACATTAATTTATATATTGTCTTTGGTTGCTTTCTCACGGCAACAGCAAAGTTGTGTAGTTATGACAAGCGCAGGATGACCTGCGACCCTAAAATGTTTACTGTTTTTTAAGAAAAAGTGTGCTGACCTCTGAACTGGGAGAAAAGTACCAATTGGTTTGAGGGAGCCACAGTCAGAACAAAGAAAAGATGTAGAATGCCAAAGAAATTTATCCACATTGTTTTTGCCTGTTCCTGACTTGTTTAATGCCCTGTTAAGTGTGGGCCAGAAGTATTTTCATCTGGTTGGCTAATAGTGTGGAGTGGGGAAGAAGATAATCCAGTGGATCATGTTAGCAACCCATTGTGCTTAAAACACCCAGATATTTAGGTAACGAGATTGTGAGTGATAGTGTTATTTTTAATTTTGTAAGTGTAGTTTAAAACTGTTTATTAGGGGTACTTGGCTAGCTCAGTGTAAAGAGCATGTAACTCTTGAACTCAGGGTAGTGAATTCAAGCCCTATATTGGATGTAGAGATTACTAAAAAAAAAAAAAAAAAAAACTTTAAACTATTCATTAAGCTGGTGAAGTACTGCAAGTTCTCACTTTTTTCATGATAGTATTTCATTGAAGCTTTATGATAAAAATTTCTCAGGTATGAAAATCTTTTT
Source organism: Mustela putorius furo (assembly GCF_011764305.1). Lineage (NCBI taxonomy): Eukaryota > Metazoa > Chordata > Mammalia > Carnivora > Mustelidae > Mustela > Mustela putorius. The sequence continues at coordinate 6,908,847 of NW_025421424.1, forward strand.
AGGAACATAATGCATTTTTAGCAATTTACTTATTAATTTATGAGGAGCATCAGCATAGGACCGTTGTGAAATACTAGTTTTTAGACTTTGTATCTATTTCTCCTTACAGGGGATATGAAAGGTGAGGTCTATCCATTTGGCATAGTTGGGATGGCCAACAAAGGGGATTGCCTGCAGAAAGGGGAGAGTGTCAAGTTCCAGTTGTGTGTCTTGGGCCAAAATGCACAGACTATGGCCTACAACATCACACCCCTGCGTAGGGCCACAGTGGAGTGTGTAAAGGATCAGGTAAGTGGTAGTATCTCTGGATCTGAACTTGATCCTTTTATTAGTTGGTAAACAAGTGTTAACCAAAACCTTGAAATTTTTTCAGCCAAGGGAAAACTGCCTATATTCACTTGGTTTTTATTTGTTCCACCCCTTTTTCAATGATTTGAGGTAGTTTGTAAAAAATATGAAAAAAAAAAACACATGAAGAAAATGGCGATACGAGCAAAAAGAATGTAAAGAGTATTATTTATATTACATGACTGGAAAATGAATTTGGAGTGAGATATTTCAGAATAGAACAAGATTTTGTATACTTTAGCTTAGAGCTGCTTTTGCAGACCACACAAAAAAGCTGTGTAAAAATGTTCATAAAATACACTTAGGGCAAACAAAACTATTCCTAATATTAAGATCTCAGGGTTTGTTTGTTTGTTTGTTTGTTTTTTTTTGTTTTTGCCTAATTCAAAAACTCCATATACTATATGAAGACACAAGCCAACATTTGTCTCAGTCATGCTATGATAGATTGAATGGCAGTGATTTCAAAGATTTCTTCCCTGACAAGTTTTTTGGACCCATATCTTACATTCTAGCACAGGCAAGTCAACATTAATATACCATGTTTTATAAATCCCATTCTAGTTAGGTTCAGGCAGCATACTTCACCCAGAGTGAGGTACTTTTCCCCCTTGTAATATGTCTCCCCCCTTTTTTTTAAAGCTATCATTGTCTTTCCTTTTTTTTTTTTTTTTTTTAAGCTTTTTTTTCCCCCCCCTCTTCCCCCAGTTTGGCTTCATTAACTATGAAGTAGGAGATAGCAAGAAGCTCTTTTTCCATGTGAAAGAAGTTCAAGATGGCATTGAGCTACAGGCTGGAGATGAGGTGGAATTCTCAGTGATTCTTAATCAGCGCACTGGCAAGTGCAGTGCTTGTAATGTTTGGCGAGTCTGGTGAGTTTGTTGTTGTTGGGCTGATGAATTCCCTGGACTGCCTTTAAACTTTCGTAAACTCTGGTTTATCATGCTTCCTCACCTTTTATCACAGCTTTTTTTTATCCTGCCACTTTCTGGTTATTTCTTGATCTTTTCTGTGTCTTTTTTTTTTGACCTCTAGTCTTCATTGTCTAAATTTTATAGTCTTACACATCTGGCCCAATGAAACATTAATTGGGTACATCCTATGTATTAGAACAGATACAGTAAGATTATGTAATCCTTGTTCTTAAAGGTTCTGTTTAGCTTTTTCTTTTCATTAAGCCATTTATATGCTGCTTAAAATTCTAACTTTGTAGTCTCTATTTTTTTCAGTGTTTTAAATCTGTAATGTTACCATGAGAGGAGCTGGGAGTCTCTTGAAATATTTCTTCGTATTTAACTTTTCTAAGGCTTTTCACATTCACTGCCTCATTTTGTGGAACTGGTTTTTCTAGTTGTAGATTAGATGGGATGAGGGATGACCCTCACCCAAATCATTCTTCCAGTTCCTCTGTAGTAATAAACCTTGAGTTCAGAATAAAAACATAAACAAACTTGTCTGTCCTGTCTTGCTAGCTAGCTGGCTAGGTGAGGCAAGAGTCCCTTATTATAACTGAGTCATTTGGGGGTAGTTAGATAGAAAACATACTCCTCTGCAAGTGCTTGCTTTCTTCCCACCAAGAGTTGTTTCTTCTCACCTCTTGACTTCATTGCAGTGAGGGCCCCAAGGCTGTTGCAGCTCCACGACCTGATAGGTTGGTCAATCGCTTAAAGAACATCACCCTGGATGATGCCAGTGCTCCTCGCCTAATGGTTCTTCGTCAGCCTAGGGGACCAGATAACTCAATGGTATGAGGGTGTACAAGGTTTGGGGGTGGGTAGGGGCAACTGACCTGTATGCTACTCAGGGTCTTGTTTCGGCATAGCACAGAGCTTAATGAAGCAGGAAAACTTCAGGATTCTCTTTCACTACTCAGTATGCTTTTAACTAGTTAAAACTCCCTACTCATTTGTTCAGCCCCTAACAATAACAGATTGCTCATAATGAGCACATTTCTTGATCTTTCGAACAGATTTTAGGTAATAGATCAGGAGGGCTTACTATGGATTTCCTCCTCTGAGAAAGAAATGGTGGTGGTTACAGTGATTACAAGTAATGCTTTATAGTAATTAACTGCAATTTTACTTTTTCACAGGGATTTGGTGCAGAAAGAAAGATCCGTCAAGCTGGTGTCATTGACTAACCACATCCACAAAGCACATCATTAATCCACTATGATCAAGTTGGGGGGATTCTGGTGAAGGGTTCTGAATATCTCCCTCTTCATCCCTCCCAAAATCTGGAATACTTATTCTATTGAGCTATTACACCAGTTTTAACACCTTCCTCGTGTTATGTTTAAAAAAATAAATAAATTTAAGAAAACCATTTTAAAATTATGCACAGTTGCAGCCTGGAAAACTTAAGGTGGCGCCTTATAGTATCAATTTTAGGAGCTTTATTTGGTGCATTTAACGCAACTGGTAATTGCAAAATCCACTTCGCCTGTGTAAGTGAAAAATATAGACTGTTATCTCGTTGGCCCTATGAAATTCTGCACTTGGTATTTAGTATATACTCTACCTTCATTACTATCTGGCAAGATGTTCTGCCTTAGCACGCAGTTGCGTTCTTTTCCTTTTCTTTCCTGTTCATTATGCTTTAATCCTGAGGACCATATGAAGGTAGAATATATTAAAAATTACAAAAATTATAAAAATTTGTATAGGCAAACCATTTCCTTAAGTTGATGGCCAAATGTTAAAATGTTATTTTTCATATCATTTATAATCTTGTCACAGTCCACTTAACGAAGTTTGGTTAGATTTCAGTGAAAATTATCTTCCAGAGTAGTTTCTTTTTTCCTGGGATTGGGGAGGGGGGGTAATTTTACTACAATTAGTATGTATGGTGCAGAATTTCATGCAAATGAGGTGTGCCAGCAGTGTGGTAATTTAATCGTATTTAAACAAAAACAAAACAACAAAAAAAAAAAGACGAATGCACAAACTTGCTGCTGCTTAGATCACTGCAGCTTCTAGGACCCAGTTTCTTTTACTGATTTAAAAACAAAACAAAAAAAAATAAAAAAGTTGTGCCTGAAATGAATCTTGTTTTTTTTATAAGTAGCCGCCTGGTTCCTGTGTACTGTGAAATACAGGCACTTGACCCCTGGTGTAGCTTCTGTTCGACTTTATATCACGGGAACGGATTGATCTGATTTCTTGGCCCTCATCTTGAATTGGCCACATCCAGGGTCCCTGGCCAGTGGACTGAAGGCTTTGTCTAAGATGACAAGGGCAGCTCAGGGGATGTGGGGGAGGGCGCTTTTATCTTCCCCGTTGTCATTTGAGGTTTTGATCTTCTCTGGGTAAAGAGGCCGTTTATCTTTGTAAACACAAAACATTTTTGCTTTCTCCAGTTTTCTGTTAATGGCGAAAGAATGGAAGCGAATAAAGTTTTACTGATTTTTGAGACTCTAGCACCTAGCGCTTTCATTTTTGAAACGTCCTGTGTGGGAGGGGCGGGTCTGGGTGCGGCCCGCCGCGTGACTCCTGGGTCGGTGGCCCACGTGGCCGGGGCGGGGACTCTGGCGCCCCGGGCGCCGTCTGATTACGTAGCGGGCGGGGCCGGAAGTGCCGCTCCCTGGTGGGGGCTGTTCATGGCGGTTCCGGGGTCTCCAACATTTTTCTCAGTTGTGGTCCTAAATCCGTCGGAAGCGGAGGCAACGAAGCTTGAGGTAAGGTTGCGTGGCGTGTAGCGCTCGTCTTTGGAGCATACAGGCGCCTCGTTGTTGCCAGGAATCGAACGGAGTCTGCAGGCTGGAGACAAAGGCCCTTGGGCGGGGGTCTTTAGTTTTGAGCCCTCCGGGGGAGATCTTTGGAGACTGGCGGGGGTGTAAGACTAGGGGACGGCCTGGAGGCTGCCCCGCCGTAGCTGAGAAGTGCGGGAGGAGTAGGAAGAGGGTATTCCTTTACCTTGGGCTGAGGGCGGGGCCCGCGGACTTGAAAATAGAGCTAGGTGGGGGTAGCTCGGCGACTCCCTAGAATTCTGAGGCCTGCGGTAACCTGCGACTCTTTTTGCACTCCTGAATCACTTTGAGAACCAAGTGGAGGGTCACGTGTCTGGAACCGATAGATTTCAAACTCGGGCTTTAGATACTATTGATTATGGAAGGCTTTGAAGTACTGTAGTTGTGGCTCGCCCATTAAACCTAATTGCTGCTTTCCCACAGGTTCTTGCTGGTGTGAAATGACTGAGTACAAACTGGTGGTGGTTGGAGCAGGTGGTGTTGGGAAAAGCGCACTGACAATCCAGCTAATCCAGAACCACTTTGTAGATGAATATGATCCCACCATAGAGGTGAGGCCCAGTGGTAGTGCGCTGACCCTACCTCTGACTTTTTTGGTTCACCCATACACCCACCTTTTGCTGTTCATTATCTAAAGGAATAATCAAGAGAGAAAGTAAAAGTTATTTGGAGTAGTGCGTTCAGTAATACAATAAGGAAGCTTTCCGTGTTTGTGGAGAAGAGTTCAGGAGTTCAAGAGTTCTTCATAGCTGCTAAAGATTTTCTTTAAAAAAAACCTGATAATGTAATAGTTTAGTAAACTCATACTCATTGTTGAACTCATGACATCTCTGTTAAACACAGGCCATAGGAATAATAGGATGGAGATAAAAGTTTCAAGGATCAGGTGATCCTTCACTAACTAAAATTCTTCAATTTTAGTTAGCTGGCTGAAGCAACTGAGACTGGGCTGGAGTAGAAAGAATAAGAGATTTTGAGTCACTGCCTAGATTTCTTTTGGTCCCTGTTTGCAGTTTATTTAGTTACGTTATATTGAGCAAATCACTTAAACTCTGGGCCTCATTTTCTCATCTACTAAATTACCATAAACATGTTCAGCCTGTCACACACAGGGATGTTCAGTAAAATCAGTATATTTTTTGTATGAGTTCATGTTATAGATTGGCTTGAATAATGGCATCTAAGTTCCTTTAAATAAAAGGTTTTGTTTATTCAGTTTAGAAATGTCTGATTAGAGATTATTTTATTTTAACCCACATCCTGGTCTTCCTAACCCCCAGCTATTTAATGTTTAATGGAAGCTAACTAACATAGCCATTATTAAAAATCAGTCTTCAGTCTTTGGAAGAAATTTCATTTTAAGTGTAAGTACTCATTTAAGCTTTAGTGTTAATAGTTAGAACCTTTTTATATTTTTCTGGGTTTTATTTATTGAAGGGGAATGTACATACAGTAAAATACACAAATGGTAAAATACACACAGTGACTTAAATATTTGTATATACTTACATAACCACCAGTCAGGAATATAGACAGTTTCCAGTGTCCCAGAGAGTTCTCCCATGCCACTTTCCAGTCAATAAACCCCCAGCCTGCCAGGAAATAACCACTTCTCTGACTTCTGTTACTGTAAATTAGTTTAAATTGTGCTCATTTCTTCGGCATATTCGTACACTTAGCCATATTTCATGCTTTGAACAAGTTTTGTCAATGCGAATGCTGTGTTAATTTCAAAGTACATTACAGTCCCACTGTATGCATGACAGAGGCACTGATCAATGAACTGGGAAACTAGGTCACATTCTGTTTCTGGAGCCAGATCTTTACCAAGAGTGATGGGTTATACTCTTTGAACTGAATTCCCAAAACATGAGTATTAAGATACAAATAAAATTTTGGCCTCAGAACCAAATTGTGAACTTTTAAAATGTAAATATATGTGATCTATGTGTGTTTTTCCTTCTTAGGAAATATAGCTGTAAATCTTGTTTGGCACACTTAGGAACTTGATTCAGGAATATTTCCCAAAGGTAAAAATTCACCATGATGAGAAAAGTATTTTTATTTTATAATCTTGTCTGAAATAAAAAAATTTGTGTGTTTAGTCATAAACACAAATGACACCGTGTCTAGGGCCAGGTATAATTGGTGGAGGTATATTTAGAACTTTGAATATACAGTAAATAAGTAAGAAAAGTCCACTTTGTACGTTAATGAAACACTGTGAAACTGAATCTCTAATCTAACTGCAATAGAGCTGTCTTTTGAATTACCACACTTTTGCATCTTTTCCAGGAACAGAATGACCACATTTTTCTTTTTACAGGCATATAGGATTTGGGGCTTTTTTCCCTAGGGTGACATTAAGTACTTTCTGATTGTGATTATATATGAGGAGTTTGAGGGATAACCAGAGAGATGGAAATAAACTTAGGTAGGAGCTTATCTTACCTTGGCAATAGCATTGCGTTCCCTATGGTTTCTAATAAAAATGAAATCTTCCTCTCTCCCTGCCGTCTCCCACCCTCCATACCCCCAGGATTCTTACCGAAAACAGGTGGTTATAGATGGTGAAACCTGTTTGTTGGACATACTGGATACAGCTGGTCAAGAGGAGTACAGTGCCATGAGAGACCAATACATGAGGACAGGCGAAGGCTTCCTCTGTGTATTTGCCATCAATAATAGCAAATCATTTGCAGATATTAACCTCTACAGGTACTAGGAACATTATTTTTTCTGAAAGGATGATCTGTAAGTGTATTCTGAAGCTTTGTAGGGTGGGGGTGGGGGGATGAGGATACCACACTAGGGAAGATAGTGTTTTTTAATTATGAGAAGAGTTGGTTTCAGTTTGTCTAACATTGAGGTTCTGGGTTATAACTGAAAGTTAATATTGGAGTTTATGTAATAACATGGCTAGAATGTGTGATAACACTTAAATGAAGTGCTAATTGGATTATTCGGATTATTCAGATTATTGGATTATCCAGTTGCTAATTGGATGATTCAGAACCAGAGGTGATGGTATGAAGATCACACAGGAATTTCAGAAAGGAAAACATGTCTGAGAGTCCTCAGTCATGGAAGAGAGAAGATGATAGGAAGAAATGAGTGGGAAGTAAATAAAGAGGAAAGATGGTCTTTCTCAGTAAAACCATTTCAAAGATCACTCAGACCATAAGAAATTCTAGTACAACATCCTTGTTTTACGGAATCAGAGGTAGAGTTGCAGGAAGTGGTTTGTTAGGTTTTTGGAGTCATGGCTGTTACCAGTAGCAGAGCCAGGACCAAAAACCCAGGACTCCTTTCTCTTAGCTCCGTATTCTTTGAGCAGAGTAATATAACAGGTAGAAACTTGGCTCCGTCATCTATTACCCATGGGACTTTGGGGCAAACTACCAAATGTCTGTGCCTCAGTTTCCTTATCAATAGTATGGAGAGAATACCAAGAGTTGTTTTAAAAATTAAACAAGTAATAAACATGTTAATCACCCAGAAAAGCGTGTAGCACATAGTTAGTTCTATGCAAGTGTTCTTCCTATGGCCTGCAGTGCTGGCTTGTGCTTGATCCGTGTGATGTCTGCTCAGAGAAACAGGCTAGCCCAAAACTGACTTTTTTTCCACCTAAACCTGTTCTATTTTCCATCTGGTCTCTGGAAGTAATAGCAATATGTAGTAAGATTTCCAACACTTGACAAGCATTTAATATTTGTTGAATTTCTAAAAGTCATTTTTCCTCTTTGGCTGTCTTGACTTATATTATGCTTTAAACACTGCCATTACAGAAAAGGTCAGTTTTAGAGCTAGCCAGTGTGACACCAGTTCAGCACATGACCATGTCTGTAATCCAGGGGTAGCATCTGGAGCAGTACTGTGCTGTATGGTGGACACATTTTTATGTGCTTATTTCATTTAATTAAAGTTAAAGAAATTGGAAAATCAGTTCCTTGGCCACATAGCAACTGATTCCTCAAGTGTCCAACAGCTGCATGTGACTAGTGGATGTAGTTGGGACAGCATAGATAGAGAACCTTCCCACCATCGTGAGAAGTTCTGTTAGACAGTATTGGTCAGGAGAATCTAGAGCAGTTGTTTCCAAACTGCTGTGTGCTATGTTGTCTTTGTCATTGAAGGGAGTGCTGTAAGTTGGGAGTTGCAGATCTTTCCCCTTTTAGTAAGAGCAGTTTTGGTGTTTTCTGTTTTGTATCTTGGACTTCCAGCTAATATTGTTTGAAGAAAATGTCTGAATACTACCCAACTAGAGAAGTGGATAGACTGTCTTTCATTAAATACTGTTACTTTGAAGAAAACCTCAGAAACTTATTTTGAGACAGTAAGCTTTATTTTCTATACTTCAGATCTTAATCTAGAGTGTGATTTCAAGTTGCCAGTTAAATCCAGAGCCAAATTCTTTGGAAAATGAAGGGGCCTAACAAGGGTATGTGTCAAAAGGTAGAATTGCCATCCATTTCCACCAGAAGGTGAACCAGTATTTGGCTTCCCTCTCGCTACATCAAGTCTAAACCAGTCAACGTAGTATGCTTGGTCTTTTATAATTAGTGGGGAGGGGAGGAGTAAAAAGTAAAACTCCATACTAGAAGCTAATAGGGCTAGATAAAATTCATTAGAACCTTTGTTGTTCTAGCTGCTCATTCCTTCCTAAAAACCTATTGTTAGGTTAGGATAACATATTCTTTTTTTTTTAGGGAGCAGATTAAGCGAGTAAAAGATTCAGATGATGTACCTATGGTGCTAGTAGGAAATAAGTGTGATTTGCCAACAAGGACAGTGGACACAAAACAAGCCCACGAACTGGCCAAGAGTTATGGGATTCCATTCATTGAAACCTCAGCCAAGACCAGACAGGTATAGCAAAGCTTTGAGCATCTGGCAAGCATTTGTTGAGTGCAGAAAAGTTTGACTGCTAGAGATAGGAGCCGCGTTCTTTATTGTTAATTTTCAGTATTCTGTTTTTTTAATCTTCAATTTAACCCAAAATGAACTGATGAATATTCTGGTGTGGTATTTTACTCCCACCTTAACATGCTAATATTACTTAACATTACTAAAATGAGGACCCTTGATTAAAATAAGTATAAACATTAGACCTTTCTCCATCAACCCCAGATACAGTTTAGGGCTTTTGCTCTCCTGAATGGAATCTTAGATCTGGTAGTTCTGATGCCCCACATTACCCATTTTCCTGTGCTTGAATGTTATTTTTGCAAAATACTGCCATTTGTATATCAGGCTGTTGAGGTGTTCAGTAGAATGCTAAGTTTGCTGTCCTCTTCCTAAATCACCCTATTTCATCAGCTAATTGGAATTTTAAATCCACTAAAGAAGTACAAATGAGAGAGCTTACAACTTGGATTGTGTCTATTAAGCCATCCTTACCATATTCTTTTATAGGGTGTCGAAGATGCCTTTTACACACTGGTAAGAGAAATACGTCAGTACCGAATGAAGAAACTCAATAGCAGTGATGATGGAACTCAAGGTTGTATGGGGTTACCTTGTGTGGTGATGTAACAAGGTGAGCATGTTGTGGTCTCCTGACATTATTATTAATTTTATTAATTTAGCATCAGGAAATTTGGAGGAAATTGCTATTATTTTTTTCCAGTGGTGCTATTTAACTGAGAGTTTCTGTTCACTTACAGTTATAAAACATTTTCCTTATGACACCTTTTCTGAGAGTACTGAAGTCTAAACTGCTTTTAAAGCATTTAAGTAGGCTACACCTGGGTGGCTCAGTTGGTTAAGTGTCTGCTTTCAATTCAGGTCATGATCCCAGGGTCCTGGGATCAAGTACCACATCAGGCTCCCTGCTCAGAGGGAAACCTGCTTCTCCCTCTACCTGCTGCTCCCCTTGCTTGTGCATGATCTCTCTCTCTCCCTGACAAGTAAATAAATAAATAAAATCTTAAAAAAAAAAAAATATAAAGCATTTAAGTAATTTTATAGACATTATTACACTTTCAATAATACTAGAAACTAGAAGACATTATTATGAAAAGTACATACTTTACCATATTCTTGGCACTGATTAGGAGTTTGAAGAACTGCTACATGAAACCTGATTATAATGACCTGGTATGTGTGCTTTTCTTATAGATACTTTTAAAAAAGTTCTAGCATCAGAAAAGAGCCACTGTCAAGGTAGGACAAGTTTGGAAATGAGTATGTTATTATTCGTGTTAATTTCTTAAGCTTGTTTTTCTTACTTTCTTTATATGTCACTTATACAGATTCTGTCTTTATTTTAGCTGCACTGACACCCTGGTCCTGACTTCCCTGGAGGAGAAGTATTCCTGTAGCTATCTTCAGTCTCACAGAGAAGCGCCTATTACTTCCCCAACTCTCCGTAGATCAGTACAATATTCTCTATTTGAGAAGTTCTCTGAATAACTACCTCCTCACTTGGTTGTCTGACCAGAGAAATGAACCTCTTGTTACTTCCCACTGTTTTCCACCCTGGGTTCTCCCCCAACATAAACAAACCTCCGCCATCCCAGGTTTTTCATCTGAAAAGTAATTCATGCTCTGAAACAGAGAACCAAACTATAGACATGAAATTCTGTAGGAAACAATGTCTTGAGCTCTAAAGTAGCAACTGCTGGTGACTTTTTTTTTTCCCTTTTTACTGTTGAACTTGGAATTATGTTGGTTTTTGGAGAAATGTCATAAATTACTGTTTTGCTGAGAATATAGTTAAGTTGCCATTTGGTTTGTTTGTGATGTCTTTGGCTATAGTCTATAACTTGGCATCTGCTTTGCATTCATAAATAGGCAAGTGAATACTGACTTTTGAGTCTATCCTAGTGTTCTCGACTTTCACATAATTAAATCTTAACTCTTGCAGCAAAGTGCCTTTTTTCTTAGGAGTGGTTTGTAGTCTTGCTTTATAATATTTCAGTGGATAGATGTCTCAAAAATCATTATACTTGGAAATGAATTTCTGAGATACATCTATGACCTGTCTATGTTTGAGGGAAAGACATACCGATGTGATAGCAGATGCCATTTCTTCATTGTATGAGGTTGGATTTCCAGAGACCGGATTTGGGTCTCTTCCAAGAGAAAGGTGAAACTGGAAAAAATGATGAATAATTTCACTTAATTTTTACCTAATTTCTACTTTTTGGGGGGGGGATGGGGCAGGGAGTTGGTTACCACTTACAAAATGTATGCAATTTGTTTCTTCCAGCTTACTGATAATGAACTTCCATTCATATTTAAATTTAGGTCATATCTGAAAGCTCCACATTTGCAGGTGTTCTAAATTGTAATAGTTTAATGCAGCTTTAATAGCTTTTATTAATGATTTTCAAGCCTCAGATGTATTAACAGACACTTTTACTTTATATCATGGTATTTTAATGATGTGTATAACTGCCCTCGTTCCCCTCTCACTCCACCCTCTCCCTTGTCCCACCACAATGGCAGCATGGTTATTTCCGTTGAGTAAAGCATGGTGCTGACAGACCAGGGTCACAGTTTCCAAACTTGAGCAAGCCAGTTAGCCTCACAGAGAGAGAAATTCTTCCATGTTTGCTCACTGCACCAGTAACTTCAGCTAGTAGTTTTGCCAGATGCACACTGTTAGTCCTGCAAGGAAGGAAGAGGTCAGTTAGCACAAATCCTTCACCATGGCTGGAAAAACTTGCCATCTTGTGGATGGTCAGCCTAGAGGTTTTTATAAATAAAATATTTAGACCTTTTTAGCCATGGGGAAAGTCTGAATTAAACCCTTTTTTCTTTTCATTATTTTGAGAATGAGGATGCCTCAGATCAAAATTTTTAGAAGTTTTCTCTATTGATAAGTGTTCTTTGAAGGATGCAAAACAGTATGTTAATGAATTAGTCTGTGCATACCAGATATATAAGCTGATGAGTTTGTTCAGAACAAGAAGTTGCCTTTCTATTGAAATCGTCATTTGAGAAGGGAATCGAAAATAGAATGAATTGTTTGTTATGAGGATTTGGAGTTAGGGCTTTTCCATTTGCAGATAATTTCATGGTAATTCTAATGAAAAATAGACTCGATACTTCTGATAAATGACTAGTTACAAAATGGCCACTTTCTGTTCTGGTCTTAGATGTGTAAATTCTTACTGAGGGCCTCCATCTTCAAAAATGAATTTTCCTTTAAGTAAACTCCACATTACCTTGAAATGAATTCCAAAGATGGGAAGAAACGTCAACTGTGCCCAGAGTGGAATAAATCCAGAGAGTTGTGTTCCTTTGCGTTAATTTTGAGACCTTTCACATACTGTCAACATCTGTAAACAAAAACTGCTGCTGTGTTTCAGCTCCTTGGGGAACACTGCTGTGTAATTTTCTCAAGGATGGATCGAGGCTTGTCGCCTCCATCCTTGTCATTTTCTTCCACCTCTTCCTCCTTGTCCTCTGGTCTGCTCTGTGTGACTCACAGCAGGACTTTTCTTTTTTTTTTTTTTTTTTTTTTAAATATCAAATTTAGGGGAAAAGATACTCATTTTAGCCCTTACATGGATGAACCTTATAGTTTTTTCAAGTATGTTCTAAGCACAGATGTATCAAAATGGGGCCAAAATTCAGACTTCAGAATTTTCTTTTAATAGCTTCTTAAGAAGTTACATGTAGGTGTGAATTTTGGCACAATAGAGTGACAAACTTAGGGTTAAATGCTGAATGACTTCAGTTGGTGTGAAGTAAAGTGTGGTTTTTTTTGAATATGTTTGTAATTGCTGAAAACAGTTCTAGTTTACCTCAAAGTCTGAAAGTCTCTTTCCCCGAGTTAAGTGCCTGGCCAGCTGTTAGAAATTACATACTACTTTATGTGTGTTTGTGTTTTAAAGGTTGCACCTTCAAGAGTGTGAAAATGTTCTGTCTAAAGGCTACCATGCCTAATCTGTAAATGAAACTGTTAAGTGCTGTATTCGCTCCAGCAGCATACTCTAGAATGTTACTTGGTAATATAATATCGTACTTATTACAGTTTTCACTTTAGTGTAATAGGTAAAATTATCCTCAGTATGTATTTTAGTTGGCCCATGTTTAGTCTTTCATCATCATTTAAACTGCTGTGAATTTTTTGTCTGACTTGAATTGAAAGCAAGGATAGAGAAACACTTTTAAAGAGATATTTTGTTTTTTTCCCATTCCAGAATTTGTGAGCATAATCATTGCTTTACATTTACAGTCATGAACTCTCAAGCTGGCAGCTACAACCAAGAACCAAAAAATGGTGCATTCTGCTTCTTGTAATTCATCTCTGCTAATAAATTATAAGAAGTGAGGATAATTAGGGAAAATATTTTATTTAGGTGGTTTCTATAAGCAGGGGACTATAATTCTTGTACATTATTTTTCATCTTTGCTGTTTCTTTAAGCAGTCCAATGTGCCACAAAATTTATCTTTAAGGTTTTTTCCTGTAAGAATTGTTTTAAAAGTGTTCTCATTATCAGAGTAGTTGTAGATATGTTTCAGAATGTAACTGGTGATTCTTAAAGGCCCAAGAACTGACCTAAGAAGCAACTGTATGAATTCTACTCTGGAGGGAATGGCAGCTCTCAATGGAAATTGTATGACTTTCATATTTCTGTGCTATCGAGTATAGGTAAAAATACCAGTTGTGCAATTCTGCTGTTAAACAGGAACTATTGGCCTCCTCGGCCCTAAATAAAAAGGGCTGATATTTTAAGTTGACTATTTTATTGTAAATTAATCCATCCTAATTTTTAAAAATTTGGTTGAATGTTTTTCTTGTTAAATGTTTAAAAAATAAAAACTGGAAGTTCTTTGCTTAGTCATAATTCTTTTTTCCACATAAATGCCATTATTGAAAGTTAATATCAATTTTAGACATTTGGATATGACATTTGGACAATATTTGGAAGATGAAATTCCTTATTTTATACCAACATAAAATATGTCACAGCCTGCTTTTAAACTCTCGCGTTGGGCGTGATTCATAGCCCTGATCCACAGCTTCGTGTCAGATTCTAACATTAATATGAAGTGCTTGAAACTATCTTTGGAAATCTTTTGTCCTATTTTTGCATTACTGCAGTCTACCAATCTCAGTTATCATTAGAAGAACATCTTTGTAGGAGCCAAAGAACATGGGTTCCAACTATAATTTTACTACTCTGAACTATAGTTCACTCATTTGCAAAATAGGAAAGTTGAATTGGTGTATCTCAGATTCCCAGCCCTAATCAAGGAAATGTAGTTACTAAGAAATAAACACAAAACAAACTTTACACCTAGGACTTTCCACCTAACTCTGGCATACTGTGATTATGAGGACCTTGATTTGTTCTACCACAGATAGCATTTTAACTTTCACCTTAATTTCAAAAGAGGACAAGGATGGATGCATTAATATTTGGCTGAATTAAGCTTGAGGAAAACCAAGGTAAATTACAAAATACTGTTTCCAGTTAGGACTATTAGGAAATATAAACATTTTAAATTATAAAATGTAAATGTAAAACAGAATTACATGCTTTGTATATTTAAGACATTTTCCCCCAAGTCAGTCACCTGTGCCTACTGTCATTTATTTTTTGCCAGTATTTGATAACCGTAGTACCAGAAAGAGGAGAGGAGAAAAGGATGTTTTCTGGCTTCTGCTGATGGGTGCTATTCTGTTTGGCAAAGTGAAGCTATGAAGAGACAAATGATGAAAAAGTAGCCTAGGAAGCTTGTTTATTTGGAATATGTGGGACCTCTCATGCATCTCTATGCTATGAAGATTTCTGTTCTCAGAACAAGCAATACTCAAGGTCGTTAAAGGGCCAACGTAATTAGATGAGTTATTTGATAATCCATAAATATGGGTCAAGGGCCAAGAGGCCATGCTAGTGATCATTTTGCAAAACTGCTTAAGAGATGTTTCAGAGAGTGTCCATCTTCGTGACTTCAGAGCACAGGATCGATGTCCAGTATCCAAGTGGGAAAATGTGTGCTTTGTATTGCTTTAAAAATAACTTGGCAATGAAATGTGGTCAATAAAAGCAAACAGAACTCTAGGAACATACAAAATACAGGACGCAAGTATCCTTTGCAGCGTCAAAAGGAGCAACAAAAGGTTCAGATTCATGAACTGGAAGTAAACTTCATAAATTGATCATTCTTATCTGGAGATTTTTTTATTCCTGATTTACTTCACACTTGGCACCAAAACAGTTTATTAACCTACTGCATGTTCCTTTTTTTTCTTTTTTTAAGATTTTATTTATTTGACAGATCACAAGTAGGCAGAGAGAAGGGAAGCAGGCTCCCCGCTGACGAGAGAGCCCGACATGGGACTCGATCCAGGACCCCAAGATCATGACCTGAACTGAAGGCAGGGCTTAACCCACTGAGCCACCCAGGTGCCCCTGCATGTTATTTTTCAACTTAAAAGAATGAACTTAGTCTCTTAAAATAGTATAAATATTCCAGTATAAACATACAACCGACTTGTAGGAGTGTAAAAAGAGGTAGCACTCACCCAATGTTGGGAGTTAAAGTGATATTAAATGTTTCTGAAATGTTTGTAAAGATAGAGGCAACTTACAGCCAAACTGCTACGGGGGGAGGACCGGGGAGGATGTGGTTGGAAGGGAGCCTTGCCTCCTAGAGCTTTTTAAGCACAGGAGCCTGAAACATCCAAGTTAGGAGAAGTCTAGAACGGCTGCTGTGAAATGATTCAAATGGCACTATTGACCCTCTCTCTAGGAGCTATGAATGTGCGAGATAAATACAAGATTAAAGTCTGACAGAAAACTTAAACATTATTTTAAAACATCTTACCATAAATTGATTGTCCACATTTACAACTGAGACCCAACATCCCTGATATTTTTTTAAATCAATGGAATTAAGTTTAAAGACCTCTTTGAAGTTAGATCAAGAACTCTCATAAATTTATGCTTGTTTTGCCTGTGAATTTGAGGAGTTTGACATTTAATAATTAAAGTCCAAAATGAAACTCTAGCATACGAATTAAAATTACCAAGACCTGTGCCTGTGTCACCCCATCATTCTGTATGTGGTGTTGACATTTCCTCCTAGAGAACCATATTTGGAGCCCGCTGTGAAGCAGAGCCACATGCCCTAACAAAATGTATTTGGTACATTGGCTCACTAAATTTTCCTTATGACTTACTTTCCTAATTCATTCAGCAAGTTTTTATTGAATACCTGCTATGTACTTGTGTGCCATGCTCTGGACATTGAGTAGGGAACCAGAGAGACATTGGTTCCATATTGATCTTTTAAAATAATCTGTTGAGGAGAGATCATTAAAACAAAATTTCTTAGTTGGAATTTGATGATTGTCTCCAAGACTCTACCCAGTTTTTCTGATTCCTCTCACTCCTTCCCTGTCTTTCTGAGAATGCTCAAGTCTACCCAAGATGCTCCAGAAACTGCCTTGTGCCTCATTGCCACTTGGGTCTCTCCTTTTCCAAGTTGAGCCTCTATAGAAATGGAGACTTTACATTGCTTCACAAGTTCAAAGTGCTCTTATGAACCTCATCTTATGTAATCCTCAACAACAAGGTAATACATGAATGGCCTCCATTTTACTGGTGAAAAAAACTAAATCTTAAAAATGGATTTTGGACAGCTGGGTAGCTCAGTTGGTTAAGTGTCTGCCTTCAGCTCAGGTGATGATACCAGGGTCGTGGGATCGAGTCCCACATCAAGCTCCTTGCTCATCAGGGAGCATTTTCTGTCTCTGCCTGCTGTTCTCCCTGCTTGTGCACTCTTGCTCTCTCTCTCTCTCTCTGACAAATAAGGTCTTTAAAAAAAAAAAAAAAAGGATGGATTTATTTAGATTTGAGCCCAGGTCTCCTGATTCCAGATCCTGTGCTTTTTGTTTCACTTAGTAGTTTTGAAACCATGCTTCTCAAAGCTCTTTGAGTCTTACAAAGAAGTCTTCTGAGAAAGCCTGAGTGGTTGGAGCTCTGCCCTTCCTTGTCCCCCTACTTAAGCCAAAGCAGTCCACTTTCATCCACTTTTCATTTTAGGCTTTCAGTCAAGATTTGGTTTGAAGATTCCTTAAGAAAAAGGTCAAAAACCACTCGTACTTCCACAACCATCTATCAATGGGGAATCACTAGGTCACATCCTCATGACTAGTCCAGAACCCAGTACACTCTAGGCACAGTCATGGTCATTGCACAACTAAGAAATAGTGAGGCAGGATTCAACACAGTGGTTCAAAATCCCCACTCTGGAACCAGAATCCCTGGGCTAGTAACTTGCCACTAAGCTTTGGGCACATCAACTTTTATGTATCTAAATTTCTTCAACTGTAAAATGGAGGTAATAACAGTTCCTCAAAAGACTATCGTGAAGGGGCGCCTGGGTGGCTCAGTCAGTTAAGTGTCCAACTCTCGATTTCAGGTAAAGTCATAATCTCGGGATTGTGAGATTGATCCCCACCCACAGTAGGCCCCGTGCTGGGCGTGGAGACTGCTTAAGATTCTCTTGCCCCTCCCCCTCCTGCACATGCACACCCTTCCCCCCTTCACCCCCCCAAAAAAGACTATTGTGAAAATTAAATGAATTAATACATTTTTGATTTAATATATGTTTACAAAAACAACAACCACCAAAAAGCTTGAAACAGTCCTCAGCACAAATACCATTGCACAGACCCCATAGCACACCTCCCTCTTACTTCCAACAGAATGCAGCACCCTGTTAAGTTTAGATTGTTTTGTTAAAAGCAAATTGCTGAATTTCAATTCCATTCAAGAGACAGGAAATAATGTCAGCTTGTCTCATGGAAAAGGATGAGTTTTAAAATCTGACTTCTTTATTTTTAGGCATGTATGGGAAATTATTATCCACAGGAAAATGAAGCTGAATCCAGTAAAATTCCACAGGTCTCATTATACTCCAAACAAAAACTGATTACTTAGGTATAAAGTAACTTTTCCATACCTGTAACAGGGTGACAGAAACAGTGCATAGATGCTGCTGGCAAAAGGATTGTGTTCCCCAACCAGAAGTTGTAATCCACCCATTTGCTCCCACAAGGGAACGAGGCATGTAACAGAAGACGAAGCTGATCCTAAAAGTGTACTTAGAGCCACCCTGAGCCCCATAGGTGGCTTTGGATCTCTGGATGGCATGCATGGGGGGCGGGGGAGGGGGTGGGATGAAAGGCAGGTTGGAAAGGGGTGGGACCTCCCAGTGGGTTTCACAGCAGAGAGGGAGACCTGCTAGAGCAGAACAGAAGGGCTTTGCAGACCAAAAAAGGGCAGGCAGCAGTGAGCTGTGTACAGCTGATTCCCTGTCATCCTCCCCTACAGTCTCAGGTTACAGATCTCTCTAACTCAATGAAATACAAGTGATCTCACCCTTTTAAAAATACTTGTAGGGGTGCCTGGGTGGCTCATTTGGTTAAGTGTCTGCCTTCAGCTCACGTCATGATCTCACGGTTCTCTGATCAGTCCCTACATCAGGCTCCCTGCTCAGCCAGGAGTCAGCTTCTCCCTCTCCCTCTTCCCCCTGCTCTTGCTCGCTCTCATTCTCTCTCTCTCAAATAAATTTTTTTAAAAATTTAAATCTTAAAAAAAATACTTGTAAATTTGTTATTCAGAACTCTGGACATTTTCCATTGGAATAATGTTCTAAAGGATTTTTTCCTAGGTTAGCTCCAACCAATGTAGTCCTTAATATAGCTGAAATAGTCACGTTAATAGTTTTTAAAAGAAAACAAAATAATACTTTTTTTTTTTTTGCTAAAAACTAAAGCAAAAAATATATATAGAGAGAGTTAAGTAAGACTAGTTTATCTTATATACTGATGCTTGAAGAAAAGCAAGCTTGGGGCTCCTGGGTGGCTCAGTTGTTCAGCATCCAACTCTTGATTTCAGTTCAGGTCCGATCTCAGGGCAGTGAGATTGAGTCCCACCTGGGGACTCCATGCTGGGCATGCAGCCTACTTAAGATTCTCTCTCTTCCTCTGCCCCTTGCCCCCCACCCCAGCTCTCTCTCCTTCTCTCTTTCAAAAAAAAAAAAAAAAAAGATTTAAAAAAAAGAAAATGGAAATAAGCCAATAGAAAAAGTAAAAAATCGCCATCATCCCACTTCCAGACAGAACACTCATGTAAGTTCCCCAGGTTGCTTTTCAATGTCTATAGTGATATTTAAATTAAATGCCTTTCTCTCTTTTTATTTTTCACAGAAACAAGACTATGTATACATCTTTGCACTATGTTTTCTCACTTTATCAACATTTTTGAGTGATTCCTATGTTACTATATATTCATTCACATCATCATGTTAATAACTAAGTGGAATTTTATGTGATGGTTGTACCATACTTTAATCAATCTTCTTTTACAGACAAATCCATTGTTCCCACATTTTTGGCTCTTATAACGGTTTTGCTATAATTAACATTTCTGAAATACATTTTTGAGTACTTGTATAACAATTTCCTTAAAGTCATAAAAATAAAGTTTTTTTATCAATAGATAAGCAGATTTTTTAAGGGTTTCTGATAAATGTCTGTCAAATTCCCTTCCATAAAGTCTAAAATCTTATACTTCCACACCAACCCCATATGAGAATCTGTTTTTCCCATTTATTAAACATTGAGTATTATCAAAGAACTGGTTCTTTTTTTCTAAGATTTTATTTATTTATTTGACAGAGAGAGAGAGAGAGAGATCACAAGTAGGCAGAGAGGCAGGCAGAGAGAGAGAGAGGAGGAAGCAGGCTCCCTGCTGAGCAGAGAGCCCGATGCGGGCCTTGATCCCAAGATCCTGAGATCATGACGTGAGCTAAAGGCAGAGGCTTACCCCACTGAGCCATCCAGGTGCTCCGGAACTGGTTCTTTTTTTATAGAAAATTCACTTCAAGTTGTATGGAATAATAGAAACAAATTATAAATTATTTTTTAAAAAAACAATAAATGTTAGGGAGTCCCTGGGTGGCCCAGTTGGTTAAGGGACAGACTCTAGATTTTAGCTGGGTTCATGATCTCAGGGTTGAGAGATTGAGCCCCCCCCCCCAATTTGGGCTCCATACCGGGTGTGGAGCCTGCTTAGGATTCTGTCTCTCCCTCTCCTCCTCTCCCAAAAGATAAGTCTTTTGAGATATTTTCATTAAAAAAAATTTTTTTTATTTATTTGTGATGCCAGAGTGGCTCCGTTGGTTAAGCATCTGCCTTCGGCTCAGGTCACGATCCCAGAGCCCTGGGATCGAGCCCTGCATTGGGCTCCTTCCTCAGCAGGAAGCCTGTTTCTCCCTCTCCCCTCAACTTGGGCTCTCTCTCTCCTCTCTCTGACAAATAAATAAAATTAAAGATTTTATTTAAAAAAATGTTTTTTACTTATTTATTTTGAGAGAGAGAGCGTGCATGCATACACAAGCATAGAAAATGGCAGAGAGGAAGGGAGAGGGAGAGAGACTCCACACTGAGCTTTAAGTCCATGGGGCTTGACCCCACAACCCTAAGATCTTGACCAGAGATGAAATCAAGAGTCAGCCACACAACTGACTGAGCCGCCAAAGTGCCCCAAGTTCTTTTCATTTTTTTAAGGTTTTATTTATTCATTTAACAGAGAGGGAGAGTACAAGCAGAGAGAGCAGCAGGCAGAGTGGAAAGGAGAAGCAGGCTCCCTGCTGAGTCAGGAGCCGGGTGTGGGACTTGATCCCAGGACCCTGGGATCACCACCTGAGCCGAAGGCAGCTGCTTAACAAACTGAGCCACCCAGGCGTCCCGATCTTTTCATTTTTAACTTGATGGTAAATACTTAAAATTCTTCTCTTTTCCCCGTTAGTTACACCTACCAACTTTGGACATCTCTATGTGCTAACAACTTTAGATTCACTAATCTATTTATCCAGTGAATTGGAAATATAAAAATAATACAGGGCTTAGTGCCCCTAACACTACCCCCACGTCTCAAAATGTCTCTCTCTGCATTCTTCTCCCTTCCTCTACTCCAGATTGAGAGGAAAAAGTCCTCTCCTCTTTCGAGGTTCTTCCTCCACCTGGGCCTTCCTTCCACCTCCCCCCACATCCTTCAGGACTGGAAACTTGTTCCGTTTTTTATTGCCCACTCTCTACTTGTGTTTCTATTCCTCCATCGATAAATATGCGCCCTTGACCTGAGTTCCCTCTCCCTATCATTCTGTGTTTTCTCCTTCCACTCTCTGACATGATTAGGAAAGAAAGGTCTCCGCCTCTTCACCTCCCATCCACTCTGAGCCAGAGCTGGGACAAGAAGTCCTTGAACTTGCTTTGAGGAGCTTGCTGACAGCTTCTAGCTGCCACACCTTTTTGTCTGCAACCCTGAAGCCATGCTCAGGAACCACCTTCCCTAACTCACAGTCAATGACTGAATGTGGTAGGGGTGCTAGAGTTGGGCCAATTCTGCTCCCTATAGGACTCCTCGAATGGGCAATCCTCGTGGGGAGCTCCCTATTTGCCAGACCACGACTTTCCCATTCTGCAGCCTGAGTCTCTCTCTACTCATCCTCCTTCCTTCCCTCTCTCCTCTTACACCTTCCTCTTGCACCACACAATGGTCCAAAGACTTCCCCTGCTAACTGCTGCTCCCTCTTCTTTTATCCTTCACAGGCATTACCCCAATAAATCTCTTGTATGTCTTATTCTGCCTGGGCATCTTTTGGAAGGACCTGAATTGACGCCAACTTTCCTAATTGCCAAACCTATGAGCTATTTTCTGTCCCCTTGTGAAGTCTCACTGCATTAAACCTGTGACTCGGTTTCAGATTGCTTGTCTCTCATAGCCTCCACGATACAGTATGTTCTACTTCTCCTCCTTTGCCCCCCATCATTTCAACTCTTTCTGTGGTCTTTTCTTTCTTTTTTTTTTTTTCTAAGATTTTATTTATTTATTTGACAGACAGAGATCGCAAGTAGGCAGAGAGGCAGGCAGGAGAGGGGAAGGGAAGCAGGCTCCCCACCGAGCAGAGAGCCTGATGCGGGGCTCCATCCCAGGACCCTGGGATCATGACCTGAGCCAAAGGCAGAAGCTTAATGACTGAGTCACCCAGGGCCCCTAAGTTGCCTTCCTTTAAAAGAGCTTTTATAGGGGCGCCTGGGTGGCTCAGTGGGTTAAAGCCTCTGCCTTCGGCTCAGGTCATGATCTCAGGGTCCTGGGATCGAGCCCCACATCAGGCTCTCTGCTCAGCAGGGAGCTTGCTTCCTCCTCTCTCTCTCTGCCTGCCTCTCTGCCTACTTGTGATCTCTCTCTGTCAAATAAATAAATAAAATCTTTTTAGAAAAAAAAAAAAGAGCTTTTATAGACAGGCTATCCAGCAATCCTATCTATATCCCATTGGCCAGATTGTGCTGCCTGAAGTTTAGCAAATGCAGTTTTCCGTTGAGTACCTTAGTGTCCAAACAAAAAAAAAGACTTTATTAATAAGAAAAAAAGGGGAAATGACTTTGGAGTAGACAACCACAAAGGGAATGGGAAAATTGGAGGATAATATGTAAAGATAAGAATCACTGAAGGAGAAGCAGGATTGGGGAAGGAAATGTTTGGTTTGGATATATCAGTTTGTAGATACCACTGGGAAATCCAGGTAGCAATGTCATCCAAAAACGTTGGAAAAGAATGAAAAACTATTTCGGTTCAGTAATGGTGTTGTGATATGTTCTGATGTCGTTGATTAAAAGGAGGTGATGACCATAAAGCTGGGCAGCAAAATATTCGGTTTTGCCAACAAAGAGGCTTGTCCCAATTTTTAACAGGAAATGGTGGTAAAAAGATCATTCAGTCTACGTCCATTCAATTTATTCCAAATCTGAAGTTCCAACCTCTGCTACTGTCTTTTTTTTTTCTTTAGATTTTATTGATTTGTTTGTCAGAGAGAGAGAGAGCTCAAGCAGGGGTAGCCACAGGCAGGCTCCCTGCTGCCCGCCCAGTGCAGGATTCAAGCCAAGGGCAGACGACTGAGCCAACCAGGCATCCCTCTGCTACTGTCTTTAATAACAACTGTTACAGCAGTGCCTCGGTGGTACTGTCAGTTGAACATCGAACTCTTGGATTGGGCTGGGGTGGTGAGATGGAGCCTTTCATCTCTGCGCTCAGCGGGGAGTCTGTTTGGATTTTTCTCCCTCTGCTCCAATCCTTCTCAAATAAACAAAGAAATCTTTTCTAAAAAATAAAAACTAGTACAATCGATACATTCTGCTGAATCCAGGAAAAAACTTTCTTTGCCTAGAAGTAATGAGCACATAATTAGCCATAACAAAGATTCACAATAACATTGTGGAAAGATCACAATATTTTGGTCCAGAGAGCCTCAGCTTTGCCATTTATGACCAGAATGGCTCTGGGTAGGACATTTCACTTCTCAGAGCCTCAGTTTTCTCACTTGGGAAGCAGGAATAAAGTACTTCTAAGATTGCAGTTAGGATCAAATAGATAAAGTCTGGAAAATGCTCTGTGTACTATAAAATGTTATGTAAAAGAAAGATACTATTCCTTTTGTAACAATTTACAGAGTAGGGGTAACTGAGCACTCTGATGGCAGCTGACTTTTCTCTAAGATTGGAAGTAAGTTTACCACCTCATGTATTACATAAGTTCCGTCGGGTGAGTTTCTGTTCAATCAAGGGTATTTCTAAGGAAAATGTGTGAGTGCACACACATGTGTGTGTCTGTGTGTGTATTGCAAACTCAGTGAATACACCAGTATATTCATCAACTACAGAAAGCTTTTCTCATGACTGAAATCCTGAGACCTTGGACATTCGAGCCTGGAAGATTCCCATGGTAAAAAATAAATAAATAAATAAATAAATCATCACCGGTGGTCAGGTCATGTGAGAAAGCTACACTTGAGGAGAATCCAATCCGTTGGAAGATTTAGAAAGTAATAAAATGCGGTTCCTGACCTAGCACGTATCATCTCTGAAATCCCTGAGTAAAGACCAGAGGCTTCACCTGTTTTGCACCATCAATTGCCTCAACCTATAAATAGGTCTAAACTCATCTCTCTCTTTTTAGCAGAGAAGGGTCAGATTACAGGTGCAAAGCAAAATCACAAAATGAGTGTCAGGGTATTCTACTGTCAGACAGTCATCCCCACAGCCTCTCTCCTCGCTCCTCCTTCCTCCTGTGCTATCCTAGAATCCAGGACCCCGGCAACAATGCCTCTGTTGAAACTTGCAGGTAGGTGTGCAAAAGCGTTTGGAGAGCTCCATTCTTTTAAATGCAACCTGTTCCTCTAGGTATCTTGTCAGCTTTGACTATCCTTTCTTTAGGGTCAGAGTAGCTTTAATAATACTTTTCAGGAAGAAGCAAGACATGATTTTCAAGGATTTTTTTTTCTTGTTAGTTTTGGAAGGGAGGTGATTTCCTAGAGCTGTGTCATGTGGTAGCATCTTGGATGATCCCAGTTTGAAAACTGTGGGAGATATTTAAAATCCCCTCTGCTCGTCCAAACAAAACCGGTGCTGTCACCATTGTGAAAAGGGTCCCCTACGACATCTTTAGCTAGAGGATTTAGCTGACAACCATGAGCATAGGGAAATATTAACCCAATCACAATCTAGGTTTGTACACATAGTAATTTTTAGAATAATAATGTCTTTTTCTTTGTGAAAGAAATACATGCCTCCTATGAAATAAGAAAAAGAAATGACACTGAAAATAAAAGTAGTAACACTCATGTAGAGAATGCAGAATATTCAAGTAAAGGTGTTGCTAAGTGCAGAAACAAGTAGTAGCAAGAAAAAAAACAATCACCGGCCCATCATCCAAAGATACACTTCACATGTCAATTTATTTTCTATGCAAATTTAAAGAATTTTTAAAAGCATTGTTATGATTATTCCATACATGTCACTTTATAGCCTGCCTTTTTTGGTGGGGGGGGGCTTAATATTTTGACCTAATCGTTTACCATGGTTTTTAAAACTCTCCCTAACATCATTTTGAACGGCAGTGTAATATTCTAATTTCCTTAACTAATCCTCCAGGTTCTCTACAGTTGGGGTAAGTATGATTATACTCTGAGAACATTATTTGCACCCAAAACTTTTTCCATTTTTAAGTATGAAAATCAGTAGGATAGATTCTCAGTAATGGCTGTTTGGTAGGTGTTACTAAAGTGTTGACCAGATGAGGTGCATGGTTTACACGCAACCAATATCGTAAGAGAGTTTCCATTTCTCTAGATCAAATTTCTTTAAAATCACATTTTACAAAGAGTATCTCTTTAAGATTATAAACATAAATTTAAAGAGCCATATTAGAAATAAAAAAGAGAGGAAAAAAGATGTATACTGGCCATATTCCTAGGGGCTTCTGATGGCAGCAAATTGTAGGTAAATCAAGTTCCATCACACACCCTTCTTGTACAAGTCTACGCATTTCTTTTCCAAAGCACTGAATAACAGCCACTATCATTTCTGAAAGTTGTTTATATCTTTTATCTTGTTTTATTTTTCTTCATACAGCTGAAGAAAAACGTGAGTATTTTGGACTACTTTTCCTGCTATTTGCCAAAGAATCAGTTAAAAAATGACACTATTCATTAATTCAGAAACAAGAGTATTTTTCAGCAGTGTTTATTAAATATCATTGGAAGCCAACAAAGATTAATAATCACCAGGGGTGCCTGGGGGGCTCAGTCAGTTAAGCGTCTGCTCTAGCTCAGGTCATGATCCCCAGGTCCTGGGATCCAGTCCCACCTAGAGCTCCCTGCTCAGTGGGGAGTCTGCTTCTCCCTCCATTCCTCCCCCTACTTGTGCTCTCTCTCTCTCTCTCTCAAATAAATAAATAAAATCCTTTCTTTTTTTAAAGATTAGTAATGACCATAGATATTCCATAGCATTACAAATGAACTCATGGATTTTCTGGACTCCCAAGAAAAACCACATTTTTTATTTTTTTAAAAAGTCTCTTATGGGGCATTCACTTGATGTTTTAAAATAATATATGTTCTTCTTTAGATATAGATTAGCCAAAGGGGTCTATTGAGTCTTGCCTTAGGAAATCCTCAGCTCGAAAGCAAAACATTTCATGGTCAATTTTGGTGACCAGATAAAATAGAATCTTGCTTTACGTAAAACCATAACTCTATGTTTCCCTCCATCACAAATGAGATTTGTCTTTTAGCTGATGAATAGTAAGTCTGCCTTGGAGTTCCTCCATGAAAAGAGATGTGGCAGATGAAACCCCTAAGACCTGTCTTTCCTACACACCCCCTAAAGCACTGCTGGGAAATAAGCATGCTTTTCCGGATTTGTTGAGTGAAGAGGCAAGCATGATATTCCTTTTCTCAAGAATCTTGCACTTCCCATGTTAATAATAATAATTCCCAACTTCTTTATAGTACTGTGTAGTTTTTAAAGTATGTTTGTTTAATCTTTATAACAGTTCTCTGAAGTTGACATCGTTATTATTAACATTCCCCTGTTATGATGATGAGCACTGAGGCTCCCTGTGATTATGGGGTTTGCCCAAGGCCATCCAGCTGCCACAGACACTTTTCCTCTCCCCTAGTTCAGTGTCTTGGCTTTGTCATTCTACTACTTGTTTCTATTCTCTGTCGATTCTATATGTAAATGTAGGTGTGATGCTGCATTATCACGAGCATAATATGCTCAAAAAAGAACTCAACAATGATCTGTACAACCCACGGAAGTCATCTGTCCTTTACGCCAGGAATTCCAACTGTCACCAGATCTTATCTACTCATCTTTGGAAATACCAGTTTCACTCTTTCCTTCCCACAATCATCACCACTCCCTGAAATATTTTTGAAAGGCAGAGTTCTTGAATTCAGAGTCAAATTGCAGCTGTGGTTGCATGAAGTCAAAGCAACTGGTTGATTCAGTGGAAGGAAACATCAACCATATAATTTGGGGGCATAATGTAAACCACTTCTTGACAGTAGAGTTTCTACTTGACAACTGTCTATAGTGGCTTAGGGAGATGCAACCTTAGGAAAAACAATAACGTTTGAACATATGAAACAAATGGATATGTGCAGTCCTAGATAAAGACTGCTTGTCCTGGAAGAGCTAGATATCCAGCGAGTAAGATTTGGTTTCTGGGGATCCATTTCCCTGCCGTCCTTCCTGAGGCCTCTGACAGCATTGCCACAGGCCCACCATGACAAGCCAGGTGCATTCTCATCGCCAGCCCTGTGCTCATTCTCATCTCCATCCTCATCTTCCTCCTCCTCATCATAACCAACCAGCCTATTTTTATTTGCCTTTCATGGTGCATGAAGCCTCTTCTAACTTCTGCCTGCCATTCATCCTTGAGGTGCATGGGCTTGCTTGTGATTCTCATGCAGGAATGATACTAATTTCTGGGAATCTGTTGGTAGTGGGGTGGTGAGGTATTCTCAGGCTATCAAATGTACCTACTTAGAGTTCCATTTGGTCCTTTTTGGATTGTGGTACTTGTCAAAAAAAACCACTCCAGAGCATC
This sequence comes from Mustela putorius furo, assembly GCF_011764305.1. Lineage (NCBI taxonomy): Eukaryota > Metazoa > Chordata > Mammalia > Carnivora > Mustelidae > Mustela > Mustela putorius. The sequence continues at coordinate 6,936,373 of NW_025421424.1, forward strand.
CAAAGATGGTTTCCAGTTTCAGGCTTTGCTTGAGTCTAATGAAGCAAATAGATGATAAAGTCCAGCCAGTAGAGTGGGTTGCTAATATTCTCCTGGAAGAAGCCAGATTTTGAAAGCAGGCTGACCTGACAGTGTTGGCAAAGTTAGGAAACAATCGCTATCATTTCCAATGTATGCTTCAGCCTAAATTAAGTCATATCACTGATCTTTTCCTTAATAGCCAGCCCAAAGCTAGCCTCAAATGCCACATAGCTGTCTGACCAATGCTACCAAGTTGAATTATTCAGTCTGAGCTACTGCTTTATTCTCTGTAAAGCATTTCCATGTACATTATCATGATAGCCTATGAGTGAGGTTTTGTAGGTATAAGTCTTACCACTTTACAGATAAGGAAACTAAGACAGAGTAAGGTAAATGTGTTACTAAGTGCAGAACAGGGACTTGAGCATATGACACTTCCTTAGGTTAAACTTGAAAACATGGCATTTTGGATACCTGTATAGATACTGATGGGACAGAAGTGAGGGGTACTTTCTCTTTGCATGCAGTTTGCTCTGTCATCATGTGAAGAATGTTCCATCTTCTGTTGCTTCAAGTAGCTACTTGTTTGTCATTCTCATTATTTGCTACCTGCTCTTTTCTGGAAATACCAAGAGATTTTGGAAGTATTAGAAGTAATGCTAAAACAACTGGGTATGTGGAAAATGCAATGGAACTTAACAGAAGAACAGATCCTTAATGGCCATCACCCCCCTATATGATGAAATTAGTTGTCTTACATCCTGAGAGTTTTGGAGTTAGTCATTGCCAAGCAAAAGGTTACCCCTCCACCCATTCTAAGGATGGGAATACTAAGGGGTACCTCAGTTGAAAGAGCATGCAATTCAATCTCAGGGTTGTGAGTTCGAGCCCCACACTGAGTGTAGAGATCACTTAAAATTAATTAAATAATTAACAAACTTTTTTAAAAAAGATGGACATATTAAAGCATGCAAAGTGAAATTTGCTTTCTATGGGTCATTCATTACGGAAGGCCACGTGTCTACAAGAAATGGGACTCCCAACACTGGGTAGTAAATTTCAGTAGCTCCCTTCCTCAGTGTATCATCAAGTTGTTAGGATTTGAAATAATGTCTAAGAGAAACACAATATCTGCTCCATGAGGAGAAAAGACCCCAAATACATACTCATTTCTCAGAACTACCTACATCCCTGGTTCTCTTTAGGAAGAAAAACTACAAGGACTAGCAATCCTATTCACTCCTTCACAAGCATCAGAAAAACTCCACCAATCTAATGAGAAGGACTATGTTGCATGGTTACTATGAAGTCAGATTTAGCCTTGCCAGAAACAGGTGATTTTAGATTAAGTGCTAGTCCTACAAGAAGCCAGTCCCATCTTCAGGACCTCCTGGGATGTGCTGTGGGAATCTGACCTATGTCTCTGTGAATGGATTTCCAATCTACCCACCGGGAAACCTCTAAAGAGAGAGCAGACATTGAACTCTGACATGTTTCTGGGACACTGGTTAGAGTATAGGAGAGTCACACCCCCCCCCCAAGGCAGTCTTTAGCACTGTGCCTTACACATGGCAGGAATTCTCTAATGACCTCTGACAAAGGGTTCTTAAATACTAACCCATGAAAACCTGTTTCAGAAATTGATGATGCATTACGTAGCTTTGCTGAAAAAGTATTCGCCTCTGAAGTCAAAGATGAGGGAGGCCGTCATGAGATTTCCCCCTTTGATGTGGATGAAATCTGCCCAATTTCTCATCAGGAGATGCAAGCACACATATTCCACCTGGAGGCCATGGCCACCTCTGTAGAAGGCAGGAGGTAAGCGGTGTAAAGGGAATGCTTGGACATTGAGACACAGGAAGCAGAAATGTCAGTCTGTCTGAATGATGGTTCAACATGGAGGAAGAACTGTGCCAGAGATAAAAACTCCTCCCTCTCCCCAACACCCTCACCCCAGCACCTTATAAGCTAGGGCAAGTTTACCAATGACTCAGAAGAAAATGGTAGACATCCTGTGCTCATGGCATCTTCCTTTAGTTCAAGCCTCCCTATCTATCCAAGAAAGAGGATGTGAGCTCCTGGGCAACTGTTCCAAACCACAGTGGGCTGATGGCTGCTAGGCACACACTCAGCTTCCATACCAGGGGTATAGAAACCAGAACTCGAGAGCCTCATTTTTAGGTCGGTTTGAGCCAACCTTAGCACTGTGCTCTCTGATGTGAATATTGCCCTCTGGCCAGTCTGACCTTCTCCAGGCCTCAGGGACACAACCCTCCATTTCTGTCCTCCTGCCCTGGTCATCCTTTTCATTTTATATTTTTAAGGAAAGAGCAACAGTCCACCTTCTTGGGCATGCCCCATAGGACCTATCATAAGGGTCAGGTCAGAGCAGAAACTCAATACTTGTTGATTTGAGGAAGTAATACTAATTAAGCAACTTACAAGTTCCATACACTAAATCTCACCGAATTCCTATAAGGTAGGCATTTTCATATGGGGCAACACAAGCTCAAAAGTTTAAAAACAAACATAAAATGACACATGTAGTGACTGACAAAGCCTATGCTTATTATGATACCCAGACCCCTATCTGCTAGGAGCCCACTGCCTGTGAAGAACAAGGTCATGCTGAAAGCCTTCTAGTGTGTTCCCAAAGGCCCACTGTTCCAAGGGCTACCAGGAAGAAAGGAATACAGTCATGTGATACCTCTTCCCATATGCTTGAATCCTGTTTCTGACACGCCGCTGACATTTTAATTTTCACTTTTTGTCCTCAAAATGAAATTGGACAGTGAAACATCATTCTATCACAATGAAACTCCCAATGAGGCCAACATTAAATCCTTTTATTTTTGCATTTCAAATCCAGAAAAAAACGTTTCCGTGGACGGAAGACAGTTAATTTGTCCATTCCCCAATGTGAAACATCGTCCACCAAACTGTCCCACATCGACGAATACATTTCTTCATCTCCAACCTACCAGACCGTGCCTGATTTCCAGAGAGTGCAGATCACCGGCGATTATGCCTCAGGGGTGAGTCGCTCCCTGTCCCTCAGATGCAGCTGCTGCGAAGACACAGCTTCATTATTTCAGCTTCCTTGCCTTCCTCCCTTCCTACTGAGAAAGGTGTTAGCTAGCTTGTCCTTGTTCTACTTCCTTATTGCCTCTCAACACCAATGTGCTATACCTTCTATTTCTGTTTTATCATCCCATAGAATTCATCCTCCTTCATCTCATTTGCTTGCACATGGAGAATATGTGACAGGAAGCCCTGTGTGTTATGGAACACGTTAGACAAATTTGGGCACAGGAGATGAGAACAGCTGGTGGGCTAGTCTCGCCGAGGATACCACGAAGCAGGACAGGGAGCCTTGAGAGGCACGGGGGACTTTTGGGAAAAGATGGTGCCAGGGCAGCCCTAGACCTAGAGAGAGGGCAGCATAAACCAGTCAAAAAAACAAAAACACAGATGGGAGGAAAGAGAGGGAGATGAGAGGAGTAGAGAGCCCAGAGAAAAGAAGGAAGATGAGAGACAGGCTAGACAAGTCTAATGGGGCTATTGTTTTGTTTTGTTTTGTTTTTCTGACCAGCGGTCATCTCTGATTTCATTACAGATGCTTACACAGTAGATTATTGCCTGGAATAGACTCTAGTTATGCCACAGGGATCGTAAACTTATGTCACAAACAACTTGACCTGCCTGTCCTATCCAGAACAGTTGGGCAATTAATAAATCTCTGCCACATGGACTTGCAGAATCAGCATCATATTGGTGAAACCGATGGCTAGCTATCAGTCTGTGCTCCAAATATAGTTTTAATGACCCATCCTAAGCCCTCTTCTCATGTAACTGACCCACTTGGGGTCAGTCCCAAGATACTAAAAGTGACAGAGCAAGAAAACAAACATGATTCTTGTCTGTTCATATGTCTTTCTGTATGATAACACGAGTGCTCTGCAAATGGTTGGCGTTTTAGATGGTCAATAACTGAAAGGAGATGTTTACTAGAGACAGGGAAAACAAGGTTTGGAGACACACACACACACACACCCGCCCTGGAAGTTTCAAAAAAAAAAAAAAAGCCATAAAAATTGGGAGACAAACTTGATACCTCTGTGCTTGGTAGAAACAAAAATAAAAAGAAGAAATATGGGAGGGACGATGAGTTCACAGAAACCAGGGAGTAGTAGCTAGCTGCTTCTTCTCTGAAAGCTGGAGGGCACATGGAACCATAGCTGGGAGTCTTCGAAGAACTAGGTGTGTTGCTGTATCTGTTGGCTGAATGTGGCTGGGTGATGAGCAAAACCCTACTGAGCTGGAATCTGTGCCCCATTGGTCTTCGCCCTTATAATTGAACAGAGAGGTAGGGGGATCAGGACCAAGTTTCCAAGGCCATTAATCCCTGCTAATCAATTGATGCCATTTAATCAGGTCTTACCCAGCACCTATTCTGTATGAGGAATGGTGTGCTAAGTGCAGAAGACACCAAGGTGAATATCTTTTCCAGCTCTTATCCTGGAGAAGATAGACTGGTGGCCCACCATGTGGCAAAGGCGCAAGCATGCCGTGTTGGAAGCAGACCCTTAGCTCCACCACCTGAGCCAGACTCTCTTGGCCAATGTCAGTAGACTTCAAGAAGAGTTCAGCAGATTAGGATCAACATCAGGACCTCAAACCCTGGAAACATGCTCGCACTGGTCCCACAGAGTCTTTGGGCTCTGATGATGAGCCTTCAGTGATTTCAAGTTATGACTCCCTGGGTGTGCCAGGCCCAACCAGGGGTCGGGGATGGTGCATGGGAGAGGCCAGTTTAGGAAATTTCCAGCAATTCTAAGAAAATGTTACTCTAGAATCTTGCTATTTTTAGCCAAGGCCAAAATTCTCTTTAAAGCCATCCAAAAGAGGCTGCCTGGGTGGCGAAGTTGGTTAAGTGTCTGACTGTTGGTTTTGGCTCAGGTCCTGATATCAGGGTCCTAGGATCAAGCCCTGTGTCAGGCTCTGTGTTAAGCATGAAGTCTGCTTGAAGATTTTCTCTTCTTCTCCCTCTGCCCCTTCCCAGCACCACCTCCACACTCTCTCTTTCTAAAATAAATAGTTAAATCCTTTTTTAAAAGTTAAAAACTATCCAAAAGAATGGATGATGTTCTGATTCATGTATAGCTAAAGAAGGCCATGCATGTGCGGTGGGGTTGGAGGGATGTGACACTTTATTCATTCCCAAATATTTCCCTTAGTGACCAAAAAGTAGTTTGAATTCTCAGATTAGAGTCATGTGGCCTTTCTGTTGAGATATTGTCTTCAGAAGCCTCTACGTAAAACATCCTTAACTGGAAGGAAGAAAGTGTTCTCCATGTTAGAGAGAATGGGATGTTTTCATCACATTTGCTAGATAATCACTGCTTTCTGGCAAACTCGGCAAACACACACCAGCCTGTATAAGCCAAGACCTGTTAGAATAGGTGAGTTTTAGTAGAAATGGGAGAGTTGGGAAAACTTCAAGACCTGCTCCTGGAGGAGGACCGAGGGCCCAAGTCAAGCAGGAAGCAGCCATGTGGGCAGGCCAGGCTCAGTGTGGGCAGAAACAGCCCGGAAGGCAGGCTCGTACCAAAGACAAACTTAACCTGCTCCCTGGATTTTCACAGGAGCGACTCTGATATTCTGATGTTTTCTTGGCAGGTTACAGTTGAAGACTTCGAAATGGTCTGCAAAGGTCTATACAGGGCATTGTGTATACGGGAGAAGTATATGCAGAAGTCATTTCAGAGGTTCCCTAAAACCCCTTCCAAGTACCTGAGGAACATTGAGGGTGAGGCTTGGGTAGCAAATGAGAGCTTCTACCCAGGTAAGAAGTTTTCTCATGCAGAGTATAAAATAGATCTTTAGGTTTAATTACTAGATACCAAATATGCCCCTAGATTACAGTAGTTTCCCACCCCCCCCCACCCTCCCCTCCCTACCCTGTTCCACCCACGGTTTGGCTCTCTGCGGTTTCAGTTACCTGTGGTCAGCTGAGGTCCATAAGCAGATGATCCTCCTGATTTATTGTCACGTCAGGAGTGGCCCAGTGCTACGTCACAATGCCTACATCATGCCCCTCTCTCCATCTCACGTAGGCATTTTATCATCTCACATCATCATAACAGGAAAGGTGAGTATAGGTCAATAAGTATTTTGAGAGGGGTGCCCGGGTGGCTGTCAGTTAAGCATCCAACTCTTGATTTTAGCTCAGGTCATGAGATCGAGCCCAGTGTCAGGTTCTGTGCTCAGCGGGGAGTCTGCCTGAGATTATCTCTCTCCTTCTGCTCATGTTCATTCTCTCTCTCTCTCTCAAAATAAACAAATAAAACAAATAAATAAACAAATAAAATCCAAAAAAGGGTATTTTGAGAGAGACCACATCACCTAACTTTTATTATACTAAATTGTTATTATAATTGTTCTATTTTATTATTCATTGTTGTTATTAATCTCTTACTGTGCCCAATTTATACAAATACGAGTAAGGTGGTAGACCAGTAGCCCATCAGCAGGCATGTAAGTATAGGAAAAGACATGGTACATACAGGGTTCAGTTCTAGTCACAGTACCAGGCATCCCCTGAGGGTCTGGGAACATATCCCCCATGGATAAGGAAACACTCTCGAATAAGTAATCCAGTCTAAAAATATACTCATCTTTGACTCCATTGTCTCTCCTGCCCACATACACAATCGTAATTGACTCTGCACAATATCTCTCGAAAATCTCCCCTCTTTGCTATTCCCTAAACCCTAAGTTAGGCCTATATTTCTTCTTGTCCAGATTGCCAGTTTCTGACCTACTCTGTTAAATTCTAGTATCACTCCCTTTTGGTTCATATTCACTTTAGTGCCAATTATTGAAACACAAATCTGAGCATGTCCTCCTCTTAACAAAAACCTGCCCATTACCTACAAACTTAAGTCCAGTCTTCAGCCTGGCATTCAAGGTCTACCATCAGCTGGCTCCTAACTACGTTTTATTTATTGATTTTTTAGATGTGCGCCCTCAACGTATTTATATATTTACCTTATCTACTCCACTCTGTTCTGGTGGGAAGTTCTGGTGGGAAGTGGTCTAGCACTTTCCGTCCCTTGTCATGCTGTGCCCCGTGCCTGAACAGGGGAAGAGTTCACTTTTTCTCTGAATGTCCAAATGTCTAGATCCAACCACATCCTTCAACGTGCAGCCCAGATACTATCATTTCCTGACTTGCTTTAACCTCTGGATAAATCTAAACTACATATTTTGACTTTCCATAGTCCTTTATTTACATATCTTACTGGTTTATTTTCTCCCTTACATAAAGTTCAATATCTATTTTTCAATAGTCAGATTTTAATAATTTCCCAGATTTCTATTATATAACTATATCATAATTTATTTAACCAACTCTTATTTTTAGCCATTTAGATTTCTGACTTTTTAAACTTTATTTCCAGTAAGGCTATCATAAATGGCTTTATGTAAACATCTTTGTGTAGCTGCTTTACCTAGTTCAGATTATAATTCTAGGATTGAAATTTCAAGGGAGGCAAATATTAAAGTGTTTCTGAACTTTAAGATCGCTGTATCATTAAAAGATTTCCAGTTCTACAACTTCTTCTCTATAATGCCTTTTAATATTAAAATCATTTTAAACATGTATCCAGTTTGGTAATACATCAAATTGGTTTACCTATTTTTCTATAATATCGACATTTAGGATATCTGTTTTGTCTTTGTTTCTTCTAAATTATGCTTTATCTCTCAGGATGTTTAAGTGTAAAGATTGGAAAATTAAGATTTCACACAGAAACATATTGTTTTATGTTTCTTGTGTTCCTTAGCTCCCAGTTTTGAATAGATAATGTATGACCTTTTCTTTCTATATTCTTTTCCCCCACTCTGGCCATCAGTCATCACTTGCAAACTGGAGCCTTCCTGCTGCCTTGGGCACACACTTGTTGAAAGTAAAAGGCTGAGGGGCACCTGGGTGGCTCAGTGGGTTAAAGCCTCTGTTTTCAGCTCAGGTCATGATCTCAGGGTCCTGGCATCGGGCTCTCTGCTCAGCGGGGAGCCTGCTTCCTCCTCTCTCTGCCTGCCTCTCTGCCTACTTGTGATCTTTGTCTGTTAAGTAAATAAAATCTTAAAAAAAAAAAAAAACAGAAAAGAAAGTAAATGGCTAAATGCATTACAGGCCATGACCACATAGAATTTGTTCACAGCTTTCTTAGGCTGAAATCATTAGCGTGGGAAAGAAGGGGACATTTACCCACAAAAATCCCTTCTCTATTCCTTTAGCAGACATTGTAAAATTATAGGTGCTTTAAAAGGGGGGTAATACATTATAACAAGAACTATAGTTCTTAGAGTTAGAATTTATTTTATATTTCAATTTCTATTAAAACCACTATAGGTGGAGCACAGGGGGCCTTTAGAGCAGTGAGACTATTCTGTCTGATACTGTAAGCATGGATACGTGTCATTATACATTTGTCAAAACCCATGTCAAAACCCATAGAACGTACAACCCCAAGAGTGAGCTCTAAGTGGACTGGACTTTGAGTGATTATGACCTCCAGTGTACGTTCATACATTTTAACAAACATACCCCTCTGGTGGAGGGTGTAGGTAGTGGGGAAAGCAGTGCCTGTGTGGGGGTACGAGTATATGGGAACTGTGTACTTGGCCCTCAATTTTGTTATGAAACTGAAGCTGCTCTAAAATATAAAGTCTATTAAAAAATAACCGCTCTAAATGAAGACTTATAGAGAAAGTTGATTTTATCAAGGAAAAGATCCAAATTCTACTTTTTAACTGTAGTTTGACTTTTATTTCTATGTAATTATCTCATAAGCTCATAAAATGTTCTAACCAGAAAGGCTTTGATAACCTACTGCAGTAAATAAAATTCTTTGTAAGTAGTATATCAATTATGTGAACAGTTCTTCTTAAGAGCTTGAAAATCATTCTTATACTAGAAACAATCTTATAGTTACTTTACACTACTAATTTAGTCACCTTTGGAAAATAATACAAAAATAAACTTTAGCTCAGCACTGGATAATTATAACTAAGATGTACAGGATTCCAAACGAATGAGATCTTACAACGTTTCATGTTTTGGTTATTTTTATGCAGCCATTTATCGTATTTCTTGATCTATTGCTCTGTGTTTTATTGAGAAAGTCTTTACCCCTCCTGTGAAGAAAGGAGAAGACCCCTTCCGAACAGATGACCTCCCGGAAAACCTTGGTTATCACCTCAAAATGAAGGATGGCATAGTTTACGTCTATCCTGATGAGGTGGCCGCCAGCAAAGATGAGCCCAAGCCACTTCCTTATCTAAATATGGACAGCTTCTTAGATGATATGAATTTTTTACTTGCTTTAATTGCCCAAGGACCTGTGTAAGTGTTTGATGGTGACTGAACTACTATTCCCATCACTACTACCGCCACCCCACTGCTACTACTGCCACCCCCATGACTACCACCCCCACCCCCACTACTATGGCCACCACACGTACTACTAGGACTACTACTACTCAGAGTAAGAATGAGTATTTGTTAAGTGCTTACTATGTTCAAACATTGTGTGAAACCCTTCGTGTATATTTTTCCTCCCTCCTCGCCATCATTCTCTGAGGTGGGTATATTTATAATTGCAGTTTTATAAGCTGAGACTTTGATGAGTTAAGTAATGTGCCCAAAGTTACATGAATTAAGTAATGAGTTAAGTAATGTGCCCAAAGTTACACAGCTGGCTGAGCCAGGATTCAAGCCCTAATGTGCTATCTCCAAAGCCAGGGCGCTTAACCTTGAGCAATATTGTCTTATATGGCTTTATTATTATTATTCTTATTAATTTAAGTAATCCCTACACCCAATGTGGTGCTCAAACTCACAGTCCCAAGATCAAGAGTCTCATGCTCTTCCAACTGAGCCAGCCAAGTGCCCCTCGCCCCACCCCGGCCTTTAACTGCCTTCCCAAATCCTCCCTCATTATCCTTTCCAGCTTTGATGAAAAGATTGAGCCCAGGGAGCCCCATATTTTTCAAGTGAGATTAACTTCAAACTGAATGTTCATTCCAGTAATTGTTTCCAATATGCAATAAGGGTCCTGATGATTTTGAAATTGAGTCTATTTTCTTTAAGTGTCTGAATGTTTCAGAATGATGCTATTTAATTTTTCACAGTAAGACCTATACCCATCGACGCCTGAAGTTCCTCTCCTCCAAGTTCCAGGTGCATGAGATGCTCAACGAGATGGATGAGTTAAAGGAGCTGAAGAACAACCCCCACCGAGATTTTTATAATTGCAGGAAGGTAAACATTGTCACAGGTCACTGCTGGGCAAGAACATTAACCCAATGTGTTCTTGAGGGGGACAAGAAAGATAGTGTTTCTCTGATTACTGTAAGATTCCTGCAGGTTCAGTGGGTTTAATGAATGCAGATGAATTACTCTAAAAGGTTAAAATGCCATTTCTATGGTTTTTCCAAACAGAAAGGTTTACCACATCCTTACCATAAAAGTTAAAATGATCGTGAACAACAAAAATAACAAAAACAAATGAAATCTCAAAAACCGCTACCTGAGGATTTGGAAGATCTTTATTCTAGTCCTTTTTCTTCTACTTCCTGAGTCTATGATATTGAGGGAGGTGCTTAAATATTTCTGAGTTTCACTTTCCTCATTTGTAAAATTGGGAAATACATCTGCCCAGTCTAGCTCACAAGAGGACTGGGAATATCAAATGCACTAAGGACTGTGGATAACTAATCAACTTAGAAACATTTCTGAGATGTGTTCTGACCCTTTAAGTGACTGTAAGAGGTAGGGATAGACAATAAATGAGCAGATATTTGGGACCAAATCCTGGCTCAGCCGCCTGTTTAACCATGGATAAATTAATCTATCATTAATTAATCAATTAATTAATCAAACAGAAATCTAACAAATTTATTATGTTATTAATAGTCGATGAATTAATAATAAATTAATATATTTAGAATATAAATACTAAAACAATTATTTATTAATAATTAAGGTTAAATATTAAATTTAATGAATTTATTAAATTAATTGAATCTCCAGCTTATAAAATTGTAATCATAAAAATACCCAACTCAGAAATGCTATCACTGAGCCATGGTGTCGTAATTTTGATCCTTTCTCTCTTTGGGGTGAAGGCTAGGCCAGCTACTTCATTTTGGGGATGCAGAATGCCCCCCAAGAATTTTATGTGGATCAAATATAGGGAGTATATTGGATGTACAGATATCCAAGAGAAATGCTCATTATTATTATATCCACCTAACCTGTGACATTCTTGCAAGGGTACAAAGAGGTGCCATGGATTCTTTTCTGCTAGGCACCATAGCCTCCAAAAGAGCAGCACAATTAAGGTTGACTGTTGTTTTTCTTTTTCTGAACAAACACACAGGTGGACACCCACATCCATGCGGCTGCTTGCATGAATCAGAAACATCTGCTCCGTTTTATTAAGAAATCTTACCAGACTGATGCTGACAGAGTGGTCCATAGCACCAAGGAGAAAAATCTGACCTTAAAGGAACTTTTTGCCAAATTAAAAATGCATCCCTATGACCTGACTGTTGATTCTCTGGATGTTCACGCTGTAGGTTGAAAAAGATCGTGTCAGTTTCCTGATCCTACTCAGAACCCCGCATGCCTTTCTCCTACAAACTACCCCCTTCTCAGAACCCTCTTAACCTGACCACGCTGGCTGAAAGCACCCACAGACAATTTTGAGGTTCACTCATTATCGACTATCCCAGAGTCCATTCTTGGAGACCGACCCTTGGCCCTGTTCCCAGGCCCCCGTTCCTGGGGGCCATTCCCTAGCTCTCTATGTCCCATATGTCCTATGTATAATGATACACTTGTGCTCCTGTTTCCTGATTCAGGGACGCCAGACCTTCCAGCGTTTTGATAAGTTCAATGACAAATACAATCCTGTAGGAGCAAGTGAGCTTCGAGACCTCTACCTAAAGACAGACAATTATATTGATGGAGAATATTTTGCTACTATCATCAAGGTGAGGAGGAACCAGCCAGATCTGTGATACCTGGTCTGGTTCTTAAGGAGGGGGAGGAAGGAGGAAGAAGAGGAGGAAAGGTAGGAAGGAGAGAAGAGCCAAGGAAGCAAGGAGGGAGGGAGGGAGAGGAAGGAGGAGGAAGTGTGCTCTCCCTGGGGCCGAGCACCCCAGAAATGAATACAAGAATTTCTTTGGGAATGTCCACTGTCGGAATTCCCCCTCATCTTCATGGTCTGAGCACTAGGACAGGGAATGACATGGAGGACTTGGGAGATGTGTGCTTTGAAAAGTAGGAGGTATAAGAGAAACTGAATATCTTTTGCAGGTGCCTTGGATAGGATGACTCATCATCCTTTGACTTCCTCACTCTCTAGACTCCTTTATGTCTTATCTGTTTCTTATCTACTGATTAGATTCCCCTCATCTCTCAATTTCCTTAGATCTTTTTTTAAAGATTTTAATTTATCTATGAGAGAGAGAGAGAGAGCATGCACATGAGAGAGAGAAAGGAGAGCGAGCAGGAACAGGGCCAGAGGGAGAGGGAGAAGCAGGCTCCCCACAGAGCATAGAGCCCAGCACTGGCAGGGCTCTATCCCAGGACCCTGGGATCATGACCTGAGGCAAAGGCAGGCGCTGAACTGACTGAGCCACCCAGACACCCCTCAATTTCCTTAGATCTTAACGTGGAACAGTTTCCCTCTGGCTTCCTTTCACATGTTCTTTGTTCTTCCTAGTACCCACGTCCACCCCCAGACCCCTCGGTTTAGACCCCTCATGGACTTGAGGGAATTCCTGGCTTTGAACTCCTCTCTTGGCTTCGCAGGAGGTAGGCGCGGACCTGGTGGAGGCCAAGTACCAGCACGCCGAACCTCGCCTGTCAATCTATGGCCGCAGCCTTGATGAGTGGAGCAAACTGTCCAGCTGGTTCGTCTGTAACCGCATCTACTGCCCCAACATGACGTGGATGATCCAGGTCCCCAGGATCTAGTATGTACCTCCCCATCAGAGCCCCTCCCACCTGTCTGACCTCCTCCACATGAACAAGGAATATGCAGTCACAATAAGCTTTGTTATAGCACCGCTCAGAACCCGGTCCTGGGGGCCTGGTTTTGTCTACTCTGGGTTCAGCATTCTTGACCAGAGACAGGAGTTAGGAAGATCATTTCACTTCAGTTCTCTAGCCAGAAGGTTTTTTGGTTTGTTTTTTTTAAAACACAGGACATTATGTGATCACAAAATAACTCATTGAGAATATTTAAAACGTAGCTAGGCTAAGAACTATGTCCACTTTATTCTATTTTTTTCTTTCTCTTGTCCAGCTCATTCTTCCCCATGCTTATCTGGACTGGGATGTAGCTTTCTTGTATCAGAAACTTTACTACCATCTGCTGATTGTCTCATCTACAAGTGCTCAAGTTCCCCATAATCAATGAGTATTTACTGATGATATTACCACCTGCTAATTACTCATTGGCCTCAGAGATGCTCAGTATCATTGATCTTTTATCAAACTTATATTTATTTTCTGGCCACTTGCCCCTGTGTTCTGTGTGCTCTGGTAACACAGGAGTCTTTTCCTTTCTTTTTAGCCAAAAAACTAACCTTGTTGACTGGGGTAGAACTTCCTGTATTATTATATCATTATAGCAAGGAGGTGGTAGCTGTGGTAGTTAGGAGCATGGACTCTGCACCTAGACTGGCAATACTTGACTCCTGGTTCTGTTACTTATTAGCTGTGTGATCTTAGGCAAGTTTCATGAGCTCTCTGTGCCTTTGTTTCATCATCTTTAAAATGGGGGCACCTGACTGTCTCAATGACTGTCTCATACGCCACTTGATCTCTGGGTGGTAGTTCAAGTCTCACATTAGGCATAGAGCTTGCTTAAAATTTTTTTTTAAAAAATAGGGTCATAAAGGTACTTAACATAGTGAGTTGTTATGATTAAATTCACTAATCTTTCTGGCCACTTAAAAGAGTGAATTACATATACTGAGTGGTATATTAGAGTTTGTTAGAATGTCCAGAAGTGTTCTTTTAAAGATTTTTTTTAAATTTATTTGTCAGAGAGAGAGCGAGGGAGAGTGAGCACAGGCAGATAGAGTGGAAGGCAGGGTCAGAGGGAGAAGCAGGCTCCCCGCGCAGCAAGGAAGGAGCCCGATGCGGGACTCGATCCCAGGACGCTGGGATCATGACCTGAGCCGAAGGCAGCTGCTTAACCAACTGAGCCACCCAGGCGTCCCCTGAAGTGTTCTTTTAAAAAATATTTTATTTATTTATTTTTCAGAGGGGGAGAGAGAGAGTGTGTGTGTGGCAGGCAGAGGGAGAAGCAGGTTCCCCACTAAGCAGGGAGCACAATGTGGGACTTGATCCCAGGACCCCAGAATCATGACCTGAGCCGGAGGCAGATGCTTAACAGACTAAGCCACCCAGGTGTCCCCAGAAGTGTTTTTAATAACTATTTCATGCTCCCCATTTTATACGCCACAAATAAATCACTGAATCTTTTGTGACACAGTTCCTATACTCTTCACTTTCCACCTGGACTTAGCTGTGAAGGTTAATATTTTTGCCACAGAGGGTTTGTAGAAGAGGTAGGGACAACCTGTCCAGCAAGACATTTGTATCTCTTTGCCAGTTCTAAACTGAATCCCTCTTTATGGGTAACCAAGAAGAATGTATCTAGAATGGACCCAGTCTTTTCCTGAACATAGCATGTTGGTCCTTTGATTCCCTCACTCAGGGGCTACCAATCCTAAAAATACTTTCTTCCTGAATTCTCTTCATTCTTGCCTCTAGTGATGTGTTTCGATCTAAGAATTTCCTTCCACACTTCGGAAAGATGCTGGAGAATGTTTTCATGCCAGTGTTTGAGGCCACCATCAACCCCCAGGCTCACCCAGACCTCAGTGTCTTCCTCAAGCATGTAAGCATGACCCGTTAGGCCTTCCTGTTGCTGTGCATGAACCAGGACTCCCACATAGCTGTGACTCATTTTTGCTGCTTATCTCTGACGTTTGGTCCTGGGCTTTGGGAGCTGAAAGTCTGTCTGAGGACCAGGATCCTGCAGTCAGACTGACCCCATTGCATGGCTCACTTTTCCGGACAGATTACTGGCTTCGACAGTGTGGACGATGAGTCCAAACACAGTGGCCACATGTTCTCTTCCAAGAGCCCCAAGCCCCAGGAGTGGACAATGGAAAAGAATCCCTCTTACACCTACTATGCCTACTACATGTATGCGAACATCGTGGTGCTCAACAGTCTGAGAAAGTGAGTAGACGAGAACTGGAGCTAGAAGGAGAGTCTTTTTTTTTTTTTAATATTTTATTTATTTATTTGAGAGAGAGGGCGAGCGAGCACAAGAGCAGGGTGAGGGGCAGAGGAAGAAGCAAGCTTCCTACCAAGCCAGAAGCCCATTGCGGGTCTCGATTCCTGGGACCCTGGGATCATGACCTGAGCCAAAGGCAGACACTTAACCGACTGAGCCATCCAGGTGCCTTGAAGGAGAGGATTCTATCTGACACACCTCTGCTGAGACATTGGTGCCCTGTGTGGTCATCCCACTGCACTGCTGGGATGCCTCCGACCGGCCCTAACCAGACCCTTCTTTCCCTTGTCTTTTTGTTTGGTTTCTTTATTTAGCAGGACGAATAGACGTTTTGGAACCTTCAGTAACTTTCACAGTTCCTTTTCGTTGGAAGTTTGGGAATTGATACTAATCTCTGTGTGATGTATTATAGACCTCCATACATGTTGCCCTTCTTGATATGTATAAGGAGTAGAGGACTATTGTAACAGGGTTTTCTGGAAATGTTTTCCCTTAAAAGCATGAGCAGGAGAAATGAGAACTTGGTGATACTGGTAAACTTCCTGTTGAAACTGCGGATAATCAGATCATGACTAGGTTCCTCCATACCCCAATACTCTTGGCTGCCTCTTTTTTCAGAAGTCTGCGTTCGGGAAGAATTAAGATTGTGATTTGGAATTGCCGGTTTCACTGAATCTTTTAGATGCCCCCACTCCCTTTCAGAGGGTTAATTTTTTTTCTACCAGATTTTCTTGTAAACCCCTCCATGCCCAGAATTGCTGCCAGGTCATAGTCAGCGGCCTGTGACTACCGTGGCTGTTCTCTTTCCCTAGGGAACGAGGCATGAATACGTTCCTCTTCCGACCTCACTGCGGCGAGGCTGGGGCTCTCACCCATCTCATGACAGCATTCATGACAGCAGATAATATCTCCCATGGCCTGAATTTAAAAAAGGTGAGTTGGAGGCTCTCTTCCGAATATGTTTTATATTGGAGCTAGAGGAGTAATTTTTTTTCCTTATCATTTTGTCACAAGTCATTATCAACACTGGAATCAAATGAAAGCAGAGCAAAAAAAGATTTTTAGGTTAGGAAGTGCAGTACATTTTACAGAGGCCCAGAGAAGTCAAAGGAGCTGCTCAAAATTACCTAACTAGTTCGTGGCAGAGATGAATTAATGCAGGTCTTCGGGCTTCCATTTTAGAACTCTGACAAGGGATAATTCAGAGGCACTTGGCTTACCTTAAGCTGGTTTTTGCCAGATTTCTTGTTATAGCATGTTTCCAAATGCCTCCGACGAGAGTCAGAACTTTCTCGTAGAGAAAGAAAAAGTGTTTCAAGATGAAGTTTCTTCCCTGAGAGAGACCATCTAACTTGGGAACTAAAACTCAAACATATGATTTGACCAAATGTTTCTGAAAATTGATTATCCCAAATAAATTTATTCTAAATAGTATTTACATTTAAACACTAGTATTCTTTTTTACTAAGGGATTTAAAGAACATGCGATCATTTTGTGGAAAGCTGAAACTTGAGGTAGACCACGGGGTTTTAACATTTCTAGTTTGTATCTCTTTTTCAACATCCTTAAATATTGTTTTTCACTATTCCTTTTCAGACTCCTGTGTTACAGTACTTGTTTTTCTTAGCCCAGATTCCCATCGCTATGTCGCCATTAAGTAACAACAGCTTATTTCTAGAATATGCCAAAAATCCTTTTTTAGATTTCCTCCAGAAGGGACTAATGGTCTCGCTGTCGACAGATGACCCAATGCAATTCCACTTCACCAAGGTATGCCTGTGGACTCTTAAGCAACACCAGCATATTTGGGACAACAGCATGGGATTGTTGATGCCCACCCAGAATTTTATTTATTTATTTATTTGTTTATTTATTTATTTGAGAAAGACTGAGTGAGTGAGAGAGAGAGAACACGAGTGGGAAAAGATCGGAGGGAGAAGGAGAAACAGAGGGAAGAGGGAGAGGGAGAAGCAGACTCCCTGCTGAGCAGGGAGCCCCTCATGGGCTGATCCAAAGGCAGACGCTTAACCAACTGAGGCACCCCAGAGTCCCTGTTGGCCATCTAGAATTTTAGAGTCTACTCAAGAGATTTCACTGTACTTTTTCTGCTGGGTGTGTGTTATTTTTTTTAATACATTATTTCCTTTTTTTTTTTTGCCTCATTTAAATAAATAATCCAAGGAGCCCCTAATGGAAGAATATGCCATTGCTGCACAAGTGTTCAAGCTGAGTACCTGTGATATGTGTGAAGTGGCAAGAAACAGTGTTCTGCAATGTGGAATTTCTCATGAGGTAGACCTATTATTGACTGGTTGCCCTTCTGTATATGGGATCTGGTAACTGAGTACTGAAAAGATAGCTAGGGAAACACCTGTGGAAAAATTATCCCACAAATCATATGCTGTTACTATGGACAGGGACTAGAAAGAAGTCTTCTATCTCTCTGGCTCTGCCTTTGGCAAGGCAAATAAAATACACTTGCCTTCTCAGCAGACCATGAGCATTGAGGCCCTGGATGAGTGCTTTGAGCGGTCTGTTTTTTCCTTTTGTCAGTAAGTAATGCAAGGAAGGAATCTTTGTGGGAGCTGTAATTATAGTCTATATCAGGATAAAAAGACAATAATCATTCTGCTTCCTTTCCTCTTACAGGAGAAAGCAAGGTTTCTGGGCAACAATTACCTTGAGGATGGTCCTATTGGAAATGACATCCGGAGGACAAATGTTGCCCAAATCCGCATGGCCTATCGCTATGAAACCTGGTGTTATGAACTCAATTTAATTGCTGAAGGCCTTAAATCAGGAGACTAAATTAAATAAACCAAATAATAATATGGGTGAGATTTTCATTGAAGAATATGAATCATAATAGTTACCAGTTATTGAATCTCTGCTATAAACCAATGATTGCTCTAGATCTTCCTCCACTGACATTATTCACTTAATCATTTTCACTTTATGAAGTAGATAATAATATCTTCATTTGGGGGAGATGAATAAACTGAGGCTAGTGAAGTTAATAACCTGCACAAGGACACATCTGTTGAGTGGTAGCAGTGGGCACATGGGTTTGTCTGACTCCAGAGTCTCCATGACTTTCAGGCAAAACATTTGCTCACAGTTGCTTGCATTTTTGCCCCACCTTAAAAACTATTAATTACTCATAATAACTTGAAACAGGGCAAAAATTTGAGCAAATGACTTGTGGTTGGGAGGATGTAGGCTTTTGGTTTATAGAATGAAATTTGCTTGAAACACATAGACCATTAAAATATCCTTTTGATAGGATGTGACAGAAGTCTGGCATTCTTAGACAAAAACATATGTTGCCCAATATAGAAAATCCATAGTTATGAGCTATTTCACTTCAGGGGAACTTACCTTACAAAAGGATTCTTAGTTGTAAGGACATACTTGGCAATAAAGTTATAGTCAGCTGTCCTTGTACATTTTAAATAATTCCACTTACCAAAATAAGATACACATGTAACTGTTTAGAAACCTGCCTGTTACTCAAGGCCAGCCAGGTAGAATTCCAATTAGCTAGACCATACCTCTACACATACAACTGTGTTGCCACCTAGTGGCTGGGCTGATAGTTCATTTGATTTATTAATAAACAGCTACTGATCAAACAGCTCAAATATCAGGCTCTATTTAGGCAGCAAAGTTATAAAGAACAAGATTTCATTCCTACTCTCAAGTTGTTCACAGTGTGAAATGATGTGTGTGGATACAAATGTGAAAAAGAACATTTTGTGAAACATCTCAGAAAGTAATGACTTTTCAAATGGAAAAAAAAAAATAAAGGCAAATTCATGCATGTTTCCACATTCTGTACTGGTCGCTGTAAGCATGGGTGTGATCCTGACAGCGTGTTTATACTAGCCCTAGTGTAAGAATCCTCTCCTTGATTTCTGAGGTTGAATTTCTGTTTGCTGAGTATTTGTAAGTCCCTTAGAGAACCTGATTTTATTTTACTTTGTTCTCCATGTCATTAAAATAATACAGATTGCTAAACTAAACATTCTATTCTCAAACTTAAAAGGCATTTACTAGCATTAGTTATATTTCCATCTTACCCATGAGAGGGCAGTAGAATACATACATGTTAATTCCTTTATTACAGACACAGAACCCTTGCCAGGTTTGGTTTCCTATCTGGTACTTGGAATTCAGTCGGCGTCATTTTGCCAAATAATCTTCTTGAATGCAAAGTTTGGACTCTGAAATCAATTTGAATTTGAAATAAGTTGTAAAATCATGCTGTTCTAGCTTAAAATTTCGTCTTAGACAACTGCTTGGGAAGTTTTCTAAATAAAGAAAGATTTGGGGGAAGGTGAGAGGGGTAATCCATGAAGATCGCCATTCAAAATGTATGCAAACAATATTGACATTTATTTCCTCACCAAGACACGATTTTTTAAATGTCTTGTCGTTATTTTTTTTTCCCCACCATAAAAGGTAATTCCTGTTTGTCCACAGCTCGCGGTTTCACAACGGTGTGGGATATGCAGCTTTCACTGCCTTGACTAAATTGGCTGTGACAGTCATCTGTGATGTGTAACCAAACACTTCTCTTTCTGGCAGTCTTCTATTTTGGTACCTCTCTGCGAACAGATGTGGGAAGATTTTGGTCATCAGACCCAAGAGGCTGGGGCGGGGTGGGGTGGGGTGGGGTGGAATGGGGAGGGACGAGGTGGGTTGGGGTGTTTAGCGAGTGCTGGGAAACAGGCTCAACTCATCCCGACTCGCAGCCTTAGTGAAACTGGGCTGCCGCTCGCAGTAGGCACAGCGCCACGCACATACCTGAGTACGAGCGTGTTGCAGGCGTAGGGCTTAGGCATGTGTGTCACAACAGGGCGTGGGGGCCGACCTCAGGCACTGGGAGTATCAAAGGCACCCTGCTCTGGGACTTCAAACCTCAGGTGTTCGGAGCGTTATTTGCATCTGTCTACGTTTCAAGTTGGCACCGGACTGCAAATGCAGTGGCAAGAGAATTTCATGCTTTCCTTGAGGGAGATGCCATCTGGATTCCTCGCTTAAACTAGGAAGAGTCAACCTTCATGTAAAATTCAGGCCCATCACCGTGGGGCCAGTAGGACCGCAGGCACGGCAACTGCAATGGGACATCGGCTACAGGCCTTGGCCGGAATCCGGGCCACCAACTTCTGGGGCAACGTTCTAGCCCAGAGGCTGACTCCAACAGGAGCTATTCCCTTCTCGACGGTTTTCGGGCGGTGCCGGGGGCGGGCCCTAGCGTGAAGGGTGGGAAGAGGAGCCAATAAGAACCGAGATTTGCCGGGCGGGGGTGGGGCCGCTGCCGGCCGGGGGCGGGGCCTTCGTAGGGCCTGCGGGGGCGGGACGGAGCCAACCGGGAGTGAGAGCGCCGAGACCTGGCGCGTCGGCGGAGAGCCCGACAGCTTCGCAGCCCGGCTGCGGGGGCGGCGTGGAGACCCGGGGCAGGTAGGCGCGGGGCGATCCGGGGCGGGCTGGGAGGAGGGGGCCTCGGTTCCTCGTGGCAGTGGACGTCGCATGCTGGGCGTCCGAAGCCCGGCTGGCAGTGCGGGAGCGGGCCGGCGGAGGTGTCGGCTCCGCAGTCTGAGCTCCTCCCTGGCCCCGAGGGACGCGCGAGTTGTCGGGACCCTGCGCCCCGCGACGCGACGATGAGCCCTGGGAGCCCAGCTCGTAGGCCGGGCGGCTGTGGAGGGGGCGGGCGGGGCATGTCCCCGCCACTCACCTCGGGGACCGGGAGCGTTGGGCGCTGGGCAGTCTTAGGGCAGGGAGAGGGAGCGCCCCGTCGCGGAGGAAGCGCGGGGCTGTCGCCCTCGGGGGCTGGCCAGGGAGCTTGAACGTCGACAGGCTCAGAAGATGGGACTTTTAAACGTTCTTGCTTTTTGTGTGTTTTGATTCATAACAGAATCTAATGAGCACAGCATTGAAAGTTGTCCAGTAGGATTTTGATGTTAAAATTGGACAACGCAACATCTAAGAACTTTTGAGTAAGAGTATAGCAGATGATGATTAGATAATGAGTCAAGGGCTGGAGTCTCGGCCAGGACCCACAGAACACATGTGATACCTCGGTCAAATCGACTTTTCTGGGCCTCTGTTTCCTTAGCTGTAAATCTGGGATGTTCATGCTTAGGGGTAGTCTGAAGGTCAAAGGAGATGAGTGAGAGTAGTCTGTAAATGTTAGGTATTGTAATTTGTGCACCAGCGTTAAGCATATTCTGTAAAGCAACTACTAAATGCCGGGCACATAGTAGGCACTCTGTAAGCCTTTACCCCGAAGCTAGTGATTCACCTCCAGTGTTTTAGATAAAGTCCTAAATCTCTGTTTACTTAGTAAATAAATTGTTTAAGTTCCCCCCACCCCAACAAAATCAGTATTGTTTGAAGTGTGGTCCACTTTTTTAACTGATCAATAAATTTTTCTAGAATAGAACATATTATCTACATATTGTTACTGCATTATTTATCATGAAGTTCAGTACCAATCAAATAATGTACTTTTTTGCTTTAAGTAAATAGAGTTTAAGTTACCTGGTAAAGTAAGCTGGGAGTATTGCTTCAGATCTAGACTTTCATCTGCTTTTAGTAAAAACTTAGTAAATTTTTAGTCCTTCAAAACAAAATTAATATGTAGCTGTATTTTTTTGTACGACCTTTATTATAGACATGTGCATTCTTTTCTATTGGTATATGAATGTATGTGGGGTTTTAGAGGGAGAATGGAAATAAAAAAGAATAGCAGTTTGTAACCAGCAGACTTTTTTACTGGGGATACTTGTAGGCGTGTTCTGAAGTAGTTTCCCAGGCAGAAACCAGGAAATGTAGTAATTGTGTCTCTTGGCCTTTCTTGTTGTTGTTGGTTGTTGTTTTTAATATTAACTGTGGCAATAGATTTTTTAAAATACAGATATAAAGGAAGAATGTTAGTTGTTTTGATGTGAAAAGAGAGTTTTCTAAACCTGGAAATTGAGTTTTTTTTTTTTTTTTAAGATTTTATTTATTTATTTGACAGAGATCACAAGTAGGTGGAGAGAAAGAGGAAGGGAAGCAGGCTCCCTGCTGAGCAGAGAGCCCAATGCAGGCCTCAATCCCAGGACCCTGCAATCATGATCTTAGCCAAAGGCAAGGACCCTAACCCACTAAGCCACCCAGGTGCCCCTGGAAATTGTATTTTAAATGATCTGTCTTATACACAAGAATTTTAGACCACTGGATACTAAGAGCAAGTCAAATGGAGTAGAGGTAAAGTTTCTAATGAATACAATTTTTGTATTGCTTTAAAAGTTTTTTTTTTTTAAAGATTTTATTTTTTTTTATTTGACAGAGATCACAAGTAGGCAGAGAGGCAGGCAGAGAGAGAGAAGCAAGCTCTCTGCTGAGCAGAGAGCCCAACGTGGGGCTCGATTCCAGGACCCTGGGATCATGACCTGAGTTGAAGGCAGAGGCTTTAACCCACTGAGCCACCCAGGTGCCCCAAAAGTTTTTTTTTTTAAGATTTTATTTATTTATTTGACAGAGATCACAAGTAGGCAGAGAAGCAGGCAGAGAGAGGGGAAGGGAAGCAGGTCCCCTGCTGAGCAGAGAGCCTGATGTGGGACTCGATCCCAGGACCCTGAGATCAGGACCAGAGCCGAAGGCAGTGGCCCAACCCACTGAGCCACCCAGGCGCCCTTGCTTTAAAAGTTTTACGTTTAAGCAGTTCAGTGGAAGATAGGTGTTTTGAAAATACTTAAAGTATTATTTTAAATACGTACTCTATGTATAAATTTTGCTATAACTTATAGTTTGTTCCTCTTGGAGGTCTGAAGCCTTACAGTCACATTATTTATTGAGCACCTATTATATTTCATGGCACAGTTTTAGTACTTCCATCGAATTTGTGTATGAGTAGAATACAATTCCTTCTTTCTGGGAGGTTAACACTACCGAGTTGGCTAAAATAAGTAGCAAGAAAACTGTTTTTAAAACTGGTCATAACATCAGTCAGCATTTATTGGGACCTCTTCTCAACCAGGCAGTGTTCCAAATATTTTATGTGCACGAGTTTATTGAGTCCTTACCACAGCACCATGAGGGTTGTCGTTATTTCTGGGTCCTCATTAAGAGATACAGAGGTGGAATAATCCCCTATGAAAGAGCCTAGGCAGGAAGGCTAGCATGCAGACCAGGCAAACTCCAAAAATCCTAATCCTAACTTTTGCATTGTATGGAGTTTCATATTCTGTGAGTGAAATACCGATAAAACGCAAGGTGTGTTTAGGAGAGTTCTGTAAAGAACTTCTTCAAAAAGAAGGAAAGAAAGAGACATAAAGAAAAAGAAACTGCTATTGCAAGATGTGGATGGAGGTTTGTCCAAGCTACAATTTAATTATACTTTGTATATAAGAGCACCCCCCCATGAATGATGGGATTCTTCTTGTTTCTAAACTCTCCATCGCTCAGTTACTGCAATTATGGCATTATCTTCATAATAGAAGAGGTGGTTATTTTTCAATAAGAAGTTTAAAATGTCTGTTCTCAGACGGTAAGTTAAATGTTAGCTTTAAGAAAAGAAAATGCTCTCCTGGTGGCAAGAAGCTAATGACCAGACATGTAAATAAGTCCCTCCAATTTCAGTGTGATAAGAGTTGTAACAGAGATAGAGATAGAATTCAGCGGGGACAATGATGAGGGGAAGAAGGAAGATTAGAGAGAAGATATCATATTTGAATCTGGCTTTGAGAAAAGGATAGGAGTTAACTGAGTTGGGGAAGGAAACAGAAGATGTGGATGAAAACAGAAATATTACGTGAAAGTATATGGTATTTGTGAGGAATATGTTGTAGTTTATTGACTAAAGGTCAGAGTGTGGGCCCCTCAGTAGCTCAGTTGGTTAAATGTCTGCCCTTGGCCCAGGTCATGATCCCAGGCTCCTGGGATCCAGTCCCATGTTGGGTTCCCTGCTCAGGAGGGAGTCTGCTTCTCTCTCTCTCTCTCTCTCTCTCTACCCCACCCCCCACTCCTGCTCTCTCACTCTGTCTCTCTCTCTCTCTCTCAAAAATTAACCAATCAATTAATTTTTAAAAATCTTAATGTCTATTTAAAAAGAAATAAAGGTTAGAGTGTATGGAGATAAGAGGCTGGGCTAAAGGGCATGGTGCTTGGAAATAAACTGGCAAAAGAACATTTCTGAACTTGACTGCTAACCAGGTTAGGATCACTGAAATTGCTAGAAATGAGGTAAGCATGGGGTTTCAGTGCCTCTCATTTGGAATAATGAAGGTTTATCCAGTTTGGCAAAATTGTTCACTATAGAATGTGGTATTAAAGGTAGTTTTAATACTTTGAAATGCATGATGTGTTACAGAAGAACGTATGGAGGTAGGTAAGTAAAAAGTTATGACTCAGAAAGAGAAAAAAGAAGTCTGCTGGTGCCACACAGTAAAGAGCTTGTGGATCATGCTAGAACTTTGGACTCAATTCTAAAGACAATGGAGAGCCAGTGGGGGATTTTAGGTAGTGAAGACAGATAACGTAGCTGCATGGGACAGAGGCTCGATTGGACGGAGAGAGGTAAAACGTAGAGAGATAAGTTAGAAGGCTAACAGTATTGAAATAGTCCAGATAAGAGAGGGTAAGGGCCTGGAGTGGGAAAAACGTAACAGAGGTGAAGAGGAGAGGACAGGATAATGAAGATGTAGAATTTACAGGGCTTAAAACGTGATTGGCTTTGAAGGTGAACAGAAAAGTAAATGACTTCATTTTTTAGCTTGGGAAACTGGATAGAGGAGCTTGTTCTGTTGTTGGTGGTTTTCGTTTTTTGTTTTCTTTCTTTCTTTCTTTCTTTCTTTCTTTCTTTCTTTCTTTCTAATGTGGGAGGAAGAGCATTGTTTCATTTAGAGCATGTTGAGTTTGAAGTGTCTTGGACACTTCAGGTGGAGTTGCCAGAGGAGGGTCCAGAGCCACCAGTCTCAGGAGGGAGGCTGAGATTGGTGATTCAGATTGCAGAGTTAGCAAGTAAGTGGTAATTGAAGGCTTAAGAGCAGACGGAATTGCTCAGGAAGAGCATATGGAACTAGAAGAGAAGAGGGCCGGGGATAAATGGTTTGCTTTGTATGAGTGGAAGGGATTACTGATTGATTGATTGATTGATTGATGCTAATTTTGTCTTATAACTTGTGATTATAAATCAATAAGATGGGCTTTAACTGAAGGTTAAGCAACTTTTACAACCCAGTGAATCCTGTTCTTTTAAACTTTTTTTGAGGGTGGGGGTGCCTGGCTGGTTCAGTTGGTGGAGCACGCAACTCTTAATCTCAGGGTTGTGAGTTCAGGCCCCATGTTGGGTGTAGAAATTACTTCAAAATAAATTATAAAAATAAATAAAAAGTGAATAAAATAAAATTTTATTTGGGAGTCACTCATTTGTTCCAAAAGTATATTGCCCGAAATACTATTGGAGTTCCTCTTTGTAAAAAAAAAAAAAAAAAACTTTATAGCATATTCCCAGCCACACAAGAAAGTAGATCTTCTAGTTTTATTTTTTTCCTCCTCTGTACTTAATTTTTTTGTTGTTGGACTCAGGACTGAGATCAAGACCTGAGCTGAGATGAAGGGTCCGACACTAAACTGACTGAGCTGTCAGGTGTCCCCCACCTCTGTACTTTCAATTTCCATGCATATACAGCCTATTTATCTTGAATCAGAGCTATGAAAACAAATTACTATACCCTCACATGATTGGTAGTCAGAGAATGCTTTTTTCCAGAAGAGATCTTCGCTTCTGGTAAATATATAGATTATTAATACATGTTTGTTGGTTGATTCATCTTGATAACCAGTCTTACTCAACTTTGTCTCCAGGTGGCTTAACCATCTCCAGAATTCATACTCATAATCAAAGAGTGAAGGTTTGCCACCATTGAGAAGAGTCAAAAGAATATGTTATAGCTATGAAAGCATTTTCAAAAATGGACTTTCAAAAATGTTTTCCTAATTTGTAGTATTATTCAAATAAATGTATGGTCTCCTAAGGCAGGGAGTGCAAACGTTCTGTAAAGGGCTAGCAAGTAAATATTTTAGACTCTGTGGACCATCAATCTCTATCAGCCCTCAGTCCTGCCGGAAGAGCCTTGTCATACTTCAGTGAAAGAGCATGGGCTGTGTTCCAGTTAAAGTTTATTTGTGGACACTGAAATTTGAATTTCATATTATTTTCACATGTCACAGAATATTATACTTTTTGATTATTTTCTCAACCATTTAAAAAATAAAAACCAGTCTGCTCAGGGGCTATATAAAAACAGGTGGTGGGCCACATTTGGTTGATTCTATCATATGGGATGTTTATTGAAGTACTTAGATCTGTAAGTTTAGTTTAAAAAAAAAGTTCCTGGGGCACGTGGGTGGCTCAGTTGGTTAAGCTGCTGCCTTTGGCTCAGGTCATGATCCCAGAGTCCTGGGATCAAGTCCCATATCAGGGTTCTTGCTCAGCAGGGAGCCTGCTTCCCGCTCTGCCTCTGCCTGCCACTCTGCCTGCTTGTGTTCTCTCTCTCAATGAAAAATAAATAAATAAATAAATAAATATGAAAAATTTTAAAAAGTTCTTTACTACATCTGAGACTAATGATGTACTATATGTTGGCTAACTAAATTTAAATAAAAGTAAAAATAAAAGTTCTTCGAAGTTGCACCTCCTGCTAAAAACGTATGAAAATTTTCAAATTCATCCTCCCATTTCTCATATAAAATAGGTGGAAAATACTCCCTTTATTGTTTTGGAAACTGAGAAATAGATTAACTTGTACAATGTCAGGATCAAAAATATGTTTGAGGTTAGGGAGAGGGTGGTCGAGCTATGGACATTGGGAAGGGTATGTGCTATGGTGAGTGCTGTGACTTGTGTAAGCCTGATGATTCACAGACCTGTACCCCTGGGGCTAATAATACAATATATGTTAATAAAAATAATTAATAAAAAATGTTTGGCAGTGATCTGTTTGCCTCAGTGAAAGTGGGGACATTGAAAACTAAATGAAAAAAAAAGACTAAAACTTGAAGGAGTGTCCTGCACTGGTTCCCAGAGGATTAGACAGGATGGAATCTTTTCTGTCTTTTTCCTCTCTGACTTCAATGAGTAATTTTTATCCTAAGGAAAAGAAAACATGAAGTTTTTCTTCACTTTATCGGCATTATAGGAGATTGTAAGATTGAAGGATTAAGTAACTGTTGGTGATACAAGAGAAGGAAATGGAAAGGACTGACTTCACATCTGGCTCTTCCAGATGTTTCTCTTGTACCCCCTGTTTTTGAGAAGGAAAGTCAATATATTTTTCCTTAGAAGTCTTAGACTCCTGAGTAGTAGCCTGAAAGCAGACTTTTTAGCATTCAGTTTAGGCAATATTAAGCCACTTATATTAGTTAAAGGTTATTATTTATGCTTTTTTTTTTAAGTTAGATTTCTGACTTTCAAGGTTTTTATCACAGTGATAAATGTTTACAACAGAGAACATGGAAGAAAACTATTAGTCTTCCTTCAAAGTTTAAATTGATAGAAATGGCATATGTATGGGGTTTTTTGCATGGATATTAAAATTAAGAGAGATGGATGAGTGTGTGTTATTTTTTTTTTTAAGATTTTATTTATTTATTTGACAGAGATCACAAGTAGGCAGAGAGGCAGGCAGAGAGAGAGGAGGAAGCAGGATCCCTGCTGAGCAAAGAGCCCGATGTGGGGCTCGATCCCAGGACCCTGGGATCATGACCTGAGCTGAAAGCAGAGGCTTTAACCCACTGAGCCACCCAGGTGTCCCGAGTGTGTGTTATTCTTACAGCAACTTAAAAGAGATGTGGTTTGTTGTTGTTTTTGTCTTTCTTTTTTCCACTGGAGTGAAAAAAACAAAAATCTCCAGCTATCTAAGATATGTTTGAATTGGTTACTTGGCAATATGAAGCATAATTTTATATTTAAATATTTATCTGTATTCTTTGATACTCTATAGAGCCTATTGAAGCCAGTGATAATAGGACCTGCTGGGAGGAAAGGCCACAGCCTGCTCTGCAACAGTGTTGACTGCAAACTCCCCTTTCCCTGGCCCCTACCTCCATGGTAAGGGCTAGCAAGGAACAAAAGAGCAACATTATGTGAATTAAAGTGATGGTCCATTTGCACAGGATCACGATGCAGTGGTTATCATTGCATAGTTCAATCCAATTAGCATAATTCAAGGTCAGGCAAAATGTCGCAAAATCGTCTTGGCTGTGTGTGAAAGTGGTGACCTGCTGTCTAATCAAGAGAGAGAGAGAGTGCACGAGCAGGGCAGAAGGGCAGAGGAAGGAGAAGCGGGCTCCCTGCTCCCAGGCTTGATTCCAGGACCTCGGGGTCATGACCTGACTCCAAGGCAGACGTTTAATGGAATGAGCCACCCAGGTGCCCCTAGTAATTGTAATTTAAAAGTAAATTAGATCAGTTTGCCTGTAAAATTTATTGTTTAGCTATTAGAAGAAAGCATGAAGTAAGGATCCAGAAACATGTTCAATAGCTGCATTTGGAAGTATAAAAATGTTGAGAAAATAGTGAATTGAGAAAGAGCCTAAGACTTTTAATGAAGATTATTTAAAATACAGGTTTATCAAATGTGCAAAACCTGACTATAATGACAGGTTTTTGTATTAATGTCTTTGTATTTGTATTAATGTTGCAGATGAAAGCTAAAACTCTTTAAAAAGACTTTTAGAAACACAGTATACTGGGTTTTTCAGTAAGCCTTTTCAAATATTTTCAAAGACAAAAAAAGTAAAATTATCTCAGGTTCCTTTTTATTCAAGGACCATTCCTGGTAAAGATTCATTGTTGTTTTAATTTCAAAACAGAAATGGCTACATGCCTCTTGGGAAAAAATATTCATCTAGAATGCATGGATGGGGGGCCCCTGGGTGGCTCAGTTGGTTAGGTGCCTGCCTTCAGCTCAGTCATGATCTCAGGGTCCTGGGATCGAGTCCCTGCTCAGCAGAGAGCCCGCTTCTCCCTTTTTTGTCTGCCCCTCCCCACCCCATGCTCACGCTCTCTGTCTCAATAAATAAAACACTAAAAAAGTAGAATGCATGGATGTTATGTTTATGACTTTTTGATGATAAATCAGCTGAAAATTATAATTTCATCTCTTAGTGATGACATACCTCATTCCATACCATTATGGGATGTTTTATTAATGCTGATAAGGTGGCTGTAGTCTGGTACAGATATCACAGTCCAAAGTGATGGGATCACTGATATTATAAGTTGTACCATGCTTTTAATTTGCCAAGAAAATGGATTTTTGTGGTTTAGTTCTTCATTTACTGTGAAGAATGATTATATGACATTGCTTATATTTTGTATTAAGACCAGAGACTTTCCATTGCAAAGTAGAAAGAATGTAGTACTACTTTTGCCATTCACACCAACTTATTGTTTCAACTAGGATTTTCCACCCTGACCCAATTTAAAACAAAAGAATAAAAGACTCTATAGTGAACCTGATAAGTACGTAGCATTGTCTTTGTGTTTTTCAGAACTGGAATTAATTTATGAACAAGAAAGGTCACCTATTGCATTACACTGAATCTCTTCTCATTTTAATTTTTATATTGTTTATTTTAGAATTTTAAGTATATTTGCATCATGGGAACATAATATTTGATGTTAACTTTATGTTTTATCATATGTAGTAAGGGTAATTATTTTGTGCAACTTCTGTTTCAGATGTGTGTATTTTGACAACAAATGTATTTCTTGCCATGGGTTTGGTTAGGACAGTTCATGAAACACTGGCCTGTAGTGCAAGAGGAGGGACTTGACTCGCTGGGCAGTCCTCACTCACTAAGCCGGCTCAAGAATCTTGGTGATGGTGTGGGCATGTTTTATAAAACCAGACCAATGTATACTTCTGCTGTTCCTGCCCTTTGATGGTCCCTTTTTGTCTTTCCATTCCTCCCCAGAAAAATTATGATTGCCCGCTCTATCCCCTCCTCTGTGGATATTACATGTTCCTACTTTCCTTGTGTTTTTTGATTCCCTCAAGCCCAGTTTCTCCCCACAAACAGGCCTCTCCTTCACCCAGTGCCTGAGACTTCAGTTTTGCCCTCATCATATCACCAGCTTGCTTTCTCCACTGATCTTCCATTATGCACCCCAAGAAGCAAGGCATACCCCTGAGTGGAGTGAATCACTAGTTTTCCTGTTTCTGGCCCCAGCTTATTTTGTTCATTCTTGTGCCCAGCTTTACAGGGAGGTGAAGAATCAGATAAGCCGGACCCTCTAGGAATCATGCCATCCAACTCCAATCAGCTATCCAGCCACTTATCTCTGAACTGTGCATCTTGTTGAGTAGCTTGAGTAGCTCTTCAAGATTTTAACCTCAAGTAGCCAGGTCTTTTCTCTAAAATAGTCAGGCATTTTCTTTTCATAGATTGAGACCTAGTACACCATGAGCAAGCTTCACTGACTTGGTGTGAGAAACTTTTCATGACTTGGTCTGAGTCTTCATTATACATACCTTCTCGTGTTTCTCCCACTTCTGTGAGAGCTGCCATCCTTCTTGGACTCCTAAGCTTTTTTCTTCCATAAGACTTAACTTTCCCCAAACCGTTTTCCATGTATTTATCCTTCTTTTTTTTTTTTTTTTTTTTTTTTTGGCCACAATTTTTAAAGATGTATAGGTTTTTTTCCCCAGCTTTAAAACATTGTGTTTGAAATGACTTGCCCCTTGTGTTTTTATTTGTCTCACTGGCTTTACGATAGCTGTTGTGTTCATCACTGCTCCATTTGCTCACTGATTGTCATCTAGCTAGCTGTCATCTGTCCTTACTGTCCTTTTGACACCATTCATTAATGCCCTCTCATCAAGAATGAGGACCCCTCTCAGTCTTCAGGCTCCCTACTCCTAAGATACTGATGTGCCTCTTCCTTTTCTTTCTAGGACATTTTCCCTCCCATGATCACCTGTGATCCACATTATCCTGATCCTGTCAGCCCTCACTAGTCTTTTGGCCACTCATTGCCTGATTTTGTCATTTCTACTCGTTTACAGATCCTAATCATGTTTCCTGTTCTTAAAGGTTTAGTTCCTGACTCTGCTTTTTTAAAAACTCTGCTTAGGGAACCTGTAGATTCTTGCTTCTTTTTTCTGCACCGAGCCTATCTTAAAACCTCCCCTGCGCTGGGGTTTTCCCTCTCTCACTTGACTCTTACCAGATAATCTCACCTGTTACTTCAGAGGGGAGACGGCAGCCTTCAGGGTGAGGGAAGTTCATCCGTGCACGGCCCTTCCACCTTCTATAAGTACACCTGCGTCCTTACTTTCTTTCCTCATTCCCTTCTGTCCCAGTGGGAGAGCTGTCCCTCTTCCTGTCAGCTGCTAACCCCTGCAGCTCCAGGTGGGTGCCACACCATCTCTCCCTTTAGGGGTTTGCTCTCAGACCTTTGTTTCTTCTCTACTGACTCCTTTCCACCAGTGTTTAAATAATCTTAGTTCTTTTCTATTTAAAAAAAAAAAAAAGGCTTTACTGAAACCTGTGTTCCTGGTTAGCTACTACTCTGTTGTCCACTTGCCTGCCTGGATGAGCTCCTTGAAGGATTGTCTCCAGTTGCTGGTTCCATTCTTTTTGTCCTATTCGCCTGTCAGTTCACTGTGACCTCCCTTTAGCTTCCTCCGTGCCACCGAACCTGCTCTTGCCTAGGTCCTAATGGCTAATACACATTCAGGTCTTTATCGGATCTCACCTTTGTTTTTTAAACTTTTTTTTTAAACTTGTTTTATTTATTTATTTATCTCAGAACACCCCAGGGCAAACCTGAGTGGAGGGGGGTGGGGGGATGGGTAGAGGGAAAGGGAGAGAGAAACACCTTAAGCTGACTCCCAGCTGAGTGCGGAGCCTGATACAGGGGCTTGATCCCAGGACTCTGCGATCGTGACCTGAGCCAAAACCAAGAGTCAGATGCTCAAACAACTGAGCCACCCAGGCATCCTTACCTTAGTTGACCTTCTGGTGGTGTATCTGTTGACCATTCTTTTCTGTTTGGAAGATTCTCTTCCTTTGGCTTCCATAATTCCACACACTCTTGGCATTTTCTCCCATCTTTTATCTAAATTTATGACAGAAATTACCATCTATGATAGAAAAGAACTGACCTAGAATGTCCCCAAACTGACCTGTTTCGGGTTAGTACTGTTTTTGGAATTTATAATGCTTCATTCCAGCAGAGTATGATCACCTGTAAAAAAAAAAAAATCATTTGAAGAAATAAAATATGATTCTGTGGTAATAAAGGATGTGTGGCATGGTATGGTAAGAAATAAATGAGTGTAAAGTTTACATGGAAACCACAGCGAGATGCCACTGCATAACAGAATGGCTAAAATGTAACAGACTAACAGTGTAAGTGCTGGTGAGGCTGAGGAGTGACCAGAACTAATAGACTGCTGGGGAGAGTGTAAATTGTAAGTTGTGTAAGTTGGTACAAATCCTTCTGAAAAGCCTTTGGCAGCGTCTATTAAAGTGAAGCATCTGTGTATCCTATAACCCAGCAATTCTACTCCTAGTTAATACCCAAGAGAAATAAGTAATTGTGTATATTAAAGACACGTAGAGGAATATTTATAAGAGCTTTCCTCATAATAGTCAAAACCTGGAACAAATGTGTGTATCTGTCAAAAGGAGAATGGATTCGGGGCGCCTGGGTGGCTCAGTGGGTTAAAGCCTCTGCCTTTGGCTCAGGTCATGATCCCAGGGTCCCGGATCAAGACCCGTATTGGGCTCTCTGTTCAGTGGGGAGCCTGCTTCCTCCCTTCTCTCTCTGCCTGCCTCTCTGTGTACTTGTGATCTCTGTCTATCATATAAATAAATAAAATCTTAAAAAAAAACAAAAACA
The DNA here is from genome assembly GCF_011764305.1 of Mustela putorius furo. Classification (NCBI taxonomy): domain Eukaryota; kingdom Metazoa; phylum Chordata; class Mammalia; order Carnivora; family Mustelidae; genus Mustela; species Mustela putorius. Next base: position 6,969,692 of record NW_025421424.1, read on the forward strand.
AAAGGAGAATGGATTAATAAATGCTGCTGTTTCCATTGGATGGAATAATACTCAGCAATGAAAAAGGGAAAACTACTGCTATATACAACAACATGAATGAATCATACAGACATTATTTTGCATGAAAAAAAACATATACAGAATACTACGCCTGTGGAGCACCTGGGGGGCTCAGTTGGTTAAGCGTCTGCCTTCAGCTCAAGTCATGATCCCAGGGTCCTGGAATCGAGTCCCACATTGGGCTCCCTGTTTGGTGGCAAGTCTGCTTCTCCCTTTCCCGCTGCCCTTCCCCACTGCCTGTTCTTTCTCTCTCTTTCTCAAATAAATATTAAAAAATTTAAAAAGGAATAATACTATTGTATAAATTATGTTAAAATGAATTCAAGAAAGGCAAAAACAAGAGAAATACTTGTACTGTTGTTCTGTTTGTCTGGTATGCCTCTTAGTTCTGTTCTTCTGGTAGATACTTTCTCATCTGTCAAATCCCATTTAATAATAAACTTCCCGTACTTATATATAAATTTCCTGTGAGCGTGTTTATATTTTATTTTCATGTATTAATTTTCTAATGGGACGTAATATGAAATGAAAGGTACATAGACTGATGATGTTCTCTGCCACTCAGCTATGTGACTCTACACCTCTGTTTTCTGTCTACAAATGAGGACAGAAGTAACCTGCCTGCAGCAGAGATTTTTTGCTTACTTTAATATGCATTCTCCAAAGAAACAGAAATCAGTTTTTTGCTGGGCACATTGCAGGATGAAAAGATGAATGATTATATTCCAGCCTCCATTCATACAGTACATGTGACTTAAGTCCTGGTCAGTGGGCCATAAGCAAAAGTGTTACATGGAACTTCCAGGAATGAGGCTTTAATAGAGCTCCCTTTTTTCCTTTTTATTTCCTGGAATGTGGATATAATAGTTGGAGCTCTGACAGCTAGTTTGAGCCTGAAGTGATCATGACAACAGGAGCTATATGATAAGGATGGTGTAGCAGAAACACTGGAGCCTGAGGACCTGGGGGCACCTTGGGCTGCCTGCTCTCTCTTAAGTGGCAGAGAAAGAGACATCTCTTTGTTTAACAAACATTGGTTAAGCCACTGCTCTTTTCAGTTTTTAAGTAATCTGTAAACAAACTTAATCCTAACTGATCTACTACCGCAGAGAGGTGCTCCGAAAATTAACTGAGATAACGTGACTGAAGTGATTGGCACATAATAGTTACTTAATAAGGCTCAATACTGGGGCGCCTGAATGGCTCAGTGGGTTAAAGCCTCTGCCTTCAACCCAGGTCATGTTCCCCGGGGTCCTGGGATCGAGCCCCACATCGAGCTCTCTGCTCAGTGGGGAGCCTGCTTCTCCCTCTCTCTCTGCCTGCATCTCTGCCTACATGTGATCTCTGTCTGTCAAATGAATAAATAAAATCTTTAAAAAAAAATATGGCTCAACTACTGTTACTGCTATTGTAATTCCCAAATGCCTTTATATGAAGTGGGTGCTCAGGACATATTTGATGAATCTTCTAAAAAGTAAGTTACCTTTATGGGTAACAAATGCTATACAAGTGATTTATGTTTATTTTTATTTAAAAATTAGAAAATACAAGTGTTCCTGGGTGTCTCAGTCAGTTAAGCATCTGCCTTCAGCTGAGGTCATGATCCCAGGGTCCTGAGATCAAGCCCTGTGTCTGGCTTCTTGCTCAGTGGGGAGTCTGCTTCTTCTGCCTCTGCCTGCCACTCCCCCTGCTTGTGCTCTCTCTCTTTCTTTCAAATAAATAAATCTTTAAAATAAAATAAAATATAGGGTACCGGGTGTCTAGGTTGTTAAGCATATGCTTTTGACTCAGGTCATGATCCCAGGGTCCTGGGATCAAGCCCTGTATCAGGCTCCCTGCTTGGTGGAAAGCCTGCTTCTCCCTCTCCCACTCCCCCTGCTTGTATTCCTTCTCTCATTGTGTCTCTCTCTCTGTCAAATAAATAAATAAAATCTTTAAAAAAGTAAAACAATAAAAATTAGAAAATACAGATTAACTAAAAGAAAACTCAACCATAGTTCTATTATTAGAGATAATCACTGTCAATGTTACAGTATATATTTACTTTTAAATTTTATTTATTCATCTAGATTTTTGAATTAATTCTTATAATATTTTTCTTTTTCTTAATAGATTTTGAACATGGTATAACTTATTAGTATTTCAGTGTATGAATTTACTGTAATACTGTGCATTTAATGATAGTCCCCTGTTGGAAATTTATTTTCAGCTTTACAGTAATCTAAATTTACTCTTGGGGTGCCTGGCTGGCTCATTTAGGAGAGCATCTGACTCGATCTTGGAGTCATGAGTTCAAGCCCCACACTGGGTATAGCGTTTACTAAGAAAGAAAAAAGAAAAAAGGAAAACCTTAAAAAAATAAAAAAGCCTACTCTTGTGTACATATTCGTGAATTTATCCAGTTACACCCCTAGGATAACTTATTGGAAGTGCTATTTCTGCAATATCTGTGTATTCATTTTTTTTAAATTAAGATTTTATTTAATATAGAAAAATATAAAGGATACAACTTAAAAGATCCATTATTCTACCACCCGAATAGATCCTGTTTTAATATTAAAAACAAAAAATATATAACCATGGTTAAAAAAAAAAAGTTATAAAAAGTTATAAAATAAAGAGTAAAAAAACTTGTTCCAAGGCCTTATCACTGGTCCCATCACTGGTGATTTCTTGCTTATCCAGCACAATCCAACACACAGTGTCCATAAAATTTAATCTTATAGAATATTGAGTCATGTTACTACAAAGACTATAAAAATTTTCTTAAAGTATGGTCTGATTATATAAAAAGTATCCATGTGAAGATAATGTAACTTTTACTGACAGAACCAACCACATACTGAACTGAGAAAGTCCAAATGATTGTAAGATGATCACTTTCTAAGCAATCCCTTGGTCCACTTTGAGGAAGAGAAGAGGTCTCTCTCGTCCATCCCCTCCCATTTCAGAGAAGGAGGCCGAATGCAGGAGGAATCAGCTGTGGTAATGTCAGTTTACATCATGGCAAGGGTGTGTGTGTGTGTATGAGTATGTATTATACATATCTGTATATCCTTTTTAAAAGTCTGTATAGAGATGTAATCATACTAGAGAGATTGTTTCCACCACTTTTATTTTGGACATTTTTCCATATCTGCCCACAGATCTCTACCTCATTCTTTTTTTTTTGCTTTTTAATTTTTTAAAAAGATTTTATTTATTTATTGGACAGAGAGAGATCACAAGTTGGCAGAGAGGCAGGCGGGGGCGGGGTGGGGAGCAGGCTCCCTGTTGAGCAGAGAGCCCAATGCGGGGCTTGATCCCAGAACCCTGAGATCATGACCTGAGCTGAAGGCAGAGGCTTAACCCACTGAGCCACCCAGGCACCCTCTACCTCATTCTTTTTAATATTTGCATGTTACAGGTATCCCCCATTTTTTGAGAGTTCACATTAGGCTGCTTTGCTTTTATGGGCAATCTGCAATTTTACAAAGAAAGGCAAAAAGTGAAAATAGCATTCAGCATTTGTTTTGCATCACACTGAGCTGTTATAGACGCAGCTGCCCCACCCTCTGCACGATGACCCCCTACCCCGCCCTGCCACACACACAGAGCTAGCCTGTCTCTGCGGAGCTCCTTCCCGTGAAACTACTCTCAGTATCTCAGCATCCAGCCACCATGGCTTTGAACTGCATCTGTGAGCATCTGTGCTTTAGCTCAATTTATTTTGTGCATCCATTAGCAAAATGTGTCCTAAGGTAACAGAAAACCCTAAGAGAAGTTATTTGGAGGGAGTCTAGGAAAGCTCAAACAGTTTTCCATATAAATTAACGGTGATCGCTTCTTCACTTTACACCAGTTTGGGTTAGGAAAGGTTTCCTAGAAATGCTCTGCTTATAGATGGGGGGAAGCCTGTAGTCAATCAAGGTGTTCTGTTTGTGCAGGTTGTCTGTTACACACTGACACCCCGCTGACAGCCTGAAATCCAGCCAGAGTTTCACTTGTCAATACTGTGGGCCAGTTTGCCCCGGCTCCTCACCCCACGCTGGTTCTGAAAGTCCACCCAGACCACCCATCAGCCTTATACCCCCTCATTTTGCTCAGCCACTGACATCCTGGGCAAGGCTGCACCTGTGTAGGGCCTGCGCACTTGACCTTGTTCAGGCCCCACAGGCCACACCATGTGACCTCTCTTACACAGATGCTATCCTGATCCCTCCAGCTCCGGTGCTCTGATCACCTGCTCTGGTCCCTTGCAGCTCTGCCTTACTCTGGATGCCTGCCTTACTCTGTTCCACCTAATGGCTTTAGGACTGGATTGTCCAGGAAAGAGGAGGGGAAGGAGAGCAACTTGGATGCTTTAAAGAGGTAATTGTTGGGCCGGAAGGTTAGTATACTACAGATCTAATACTTCGTGTGTTTCTATGGTAATTTGAGGAATAGGGGACATGTTTAATAATTATGTGAATATGGGGCGACTGGGTGGCTCAGTGGGTTAAAGCCTCTGCCTTTGGCTCAGGTCATGATCCCAGGGTCCTGGGATTGAGCCCTGCATCGGGCTCTCTGCGCAGCAGGGAGCCTGCTTCCCCCTCTCTCTCTGCCTGTCTCTCTGCCTACTTGCGATCTCTGTCAAATAAATAAATAAAATCTTTAAAAAATAATAATAATTATGTGAATGCAGTTTTACTTTCTGTTGTTTTTATATTGTCAAGTGAGAGAAAATATCCATTGAATGTATAATTTGGGGATTTGAGAACTTGAGAAATCCGGTCTTCTGACTTTTTGGCTTTAGAATAACATTGGAAGTTATGTTCAGTGGATATGAATGTATGTTTTTAGGAGTGCTTGTTATGTCTATAGTTTTAAATCCTTGAAAGTGCATTTTTTTTTACATAACACTAAAAAAAAGCAGGATGTGAATACATATATACTAAAATTGCTACTATATAAAAATATGCTTATGAAAAAAGGCAGGGAGGAAATATACCAAAATATACCAGCGATTATGCTGGAGGTGGTAGGCTTAGAGGTGTTTTCCCTCATTTTCTCTATTTTTCAAAATTTCTAAAAAGTAGTAGTTTATGATATTTAAAGCTTTTTTTTTTTAACTTTCTAGAATTTTTTTTCAACCTTTGACACTATAGGAAGTAAGAATTTTGGTGCTAAGAAGAGCTCAGCAAAGTTTGAATTTGTGATTTAAAAACTATGTTACTGGGGCATCTCAGCAAGCATCTGCCTTTGGCTCAGGTCATGATCTGGTCCTGAGCCTACTTCTCTCTCTCTCTCTCTCTCTCTGTTCCCCGGGGCACCCTCCCCATGCACATGTGCGCGCGCTCTCTCTCTCTCTATCTCTCCTGCATACGGGTGCTATCTCAAATAAAGAAAATCTTAAAAAATAATAATAACTTGCTTTAAAGTTATTTTGAAGTTATTTGTAAAGTTTAAAAGTTCTAATTTCTTATAGTTATTTCTTAATACAGAGGAGGTTTTAAAAAGGATAATTAGATAAAAATATTAAGATAAACTTCATTAATTGTATGGACAGTTACTAACATTACATTAATTTAATGAAATTGTAAAGTTTCATGTAATTAAAGTTACTTTTCTATATGTTTTCACATTGTGGCATTTCATAAAACTTCCTCTTCTGCTGAAACATTTATTCCGACTACTGTACCTAAGTGGTCTTTTTTTTTTTTTTAAGATTTTATCTATTCATTTGACAGACAGAGATCACAACTAGGCAGAGGCAGGCAGAGAGCCCGACGCAGGGCTCAATCCCAGGACCCTGAGATCATGACCTGAGCTAAAGGCAGAGGCTTCAACCCACTGAGCCACCCAGGTGCCCCTGTACCTAAGTGGTCTTTAAAATTTAGCTATGAACCAGCACTTTTTATCCCCTTGGGTGGGAGTGGTTACCAGTCCCTGTGTCTCTCTTATTCTGGGTACAAGTTAAGCACTTGGAGTGATTATCTTGAGCTTCCAGTCCCTTGGCTTGAGGTAACCAGGAAGTACCTCCTCCTTTTCCTTTAGGAGGCAAGAAAATACACACTGTCTAATTTCTTTAAAGTTCTTCACACACACACACACACACACACACACACACAAAGATTAAAAAAAGAAGTTTTTCACATTGTCCCTTGTAATCCTTACAACTAACTAATTATAATTCTTTTTACATAGTTGCGATAAGAGGATAATGAACTGATGTTAGCAGGGCTGGTTTTTGGCTGCCCCACTTTCTAAGCTTTGCACTTCTCTTTAGAATATGGAAGTATTTGACTCCTATTGTTTTGATCTTGGCCTCTGAGGCCCCTGCTGAAATTCCGAGAGGACAGGAAAAGTTGCATTTGACATCCTGTTATATTAGCTGATATTATTGTTATGTCTACCCACAAACAAGTAATGCATACTGATTAAATGCAGAAGCTTGGGAGCAAAGTGGAACTAAGTTTGTGTTACCTGGGTAACTTACCGAACCAGTTCAGTCTCGGCTTCCTCCTCTGCAGAAGGGAGGGAATAATAACTGTCTGTCAGAGAGAGCTGTGAGAATTAAATGTAATAATGTCTGTAGGTACTAAGCACGATGCTTGGCACCTGGAGCACTTAATAAATGATGATGATTATCAGTTAAAATATCCCATTACTCTGCAGACAGACCTGTGCTACCTGGAATTTTTTCTCTTTACCTTTTATTTGCTAAACATATTTGGGTAGTGGAAATTAGGTTCTGCTAATGAGAAATATAAGAACTGGCTTAGAGAAGACTCTTCTGACCTTAGTTATGCTATTACATGACATTAAATACTCTCCTGTTAACTTATAGCCTTCTTTATAAGACAGGAACAGTGGTGAGGATAACCAACCATACCATTAGTTGATTTGGAAGATAGGTTGTAAAACTTAGGAATTATATTACGTGGCTATTTTTTCCCCAAAGTGTCTTTCAAAACTTATTTTTCTAGATAAATTTAGTTGGATGTCTTCAAAGTGTATTTGGTAAAACATTAATTTATAGGTTAACTGCATTATAGTACTCTTTCATTTAGTATTCTGTTTCAGTCCAAGGATATGGTTAATCAGTGTACTGACTAACATATGTGTTTTAGCAGGGGTCCTACTGTAAGAAAATTAGTTTTCATTCTTTTCACAAACATTACCTAGTAGCAGGAAGAAGTGATGTAAAGCCAATGAAATTGCTTGACAAAGTGGGGCAAATATTAGAGATTTGAACAGAATGTTGTCATACTGTGAATCAGCTACACAGTCATCATCTGGTTTTGATTGTTAGCGTGCCCACTGTACAAATCAAACTATTGTCACCCCCCCTTGTCCAGAACAATAATATTATATGTCCTGTTTTTCTGTCCATATCATCTAAATCTGTTTTGCTATATCAATGGTTCATCCACGAGTGAAACGTTTTTACACCTTTCACATCAAAAATTGAAGATACATTTTTACAAAGGAGGAAAAAGCATAATTCTCTAGGAAAATAAAATAATTTTAAACTTGGATATACCTAACAACATAATCTTAAAAAGAAAGGAAGGAAGGGGAGAAAAAGAAAAGAAAGAAATGAAAGCCGCATCCCAAAGAAATTTCAAATTTTATAAAGGAGACATTTAGGACAAGGCAAGAGTTGCTAAGAGCTTGGTCTCTGGATTCCTGATACAGGGATCAGATAAGGATTTTTAGTGCACACAGCACTCCCGGTGCTTATGAATCTAATTTCCAGCTTCATTTCGGGATCTGTGCTCCAGAGTAACTCTTTGGAAATCAGAATTATCTCTTAAGTTCTAAGAGGTATGGTTAGCTGAAGAGCCTGCTTCCACACTCCTAGGGATCTGGAATTTTTTATAAGATGCTGGTTTGGGAAGTTAGTACTTCTACTTTATGTAAGGCCTGTTTTACCAGGAGCCCACACAGCCTTCTAGGACCGGTATACTTCCGGATATAGTACATTGCACAGTTAACCATACCTAGTTTGCTTTAAACTAGATTAGCTGGAACCCTGGATTCAAGTCTGGCTGCAACAGAAGCACAGTGTGATGGCCAGCCTCCTGGGTATTTAGACTGAGGAACTTTTCCCAAATCCCATTCTTCTTTCCTCCTGCCTCTAGTGCCTTTCTCCCCTGTCCCCGAGGCTGCTTTTGTGTTTCCCTGTCATTCAAGAAAGGCTAAGGATGGGTGGCTCAGTGGGTTAAAGCCTCTGCCTTTCAGCTCCGGTCATGATCCCAGGGTCGTATTTCGAGCCACATTGGGCTCTCTGCTCTGCGGGGAGCCTGCTTCCCTTGCTCTCTCTCTTCCTGCCTCCATACTTACTTGTGATTCTCTGTCTGTCAAATAAATAAATATTTAAGTATCTTTTTAAAAAAGGAAAGAAAGAAAGGCTAAGCACTTTGCAGATGTAAATGACCTCTGTATTTCCCACCTTTCAAAAAATAGTTCTTGGTGACTGGTTAACATTACTGTTGCTAAGGGAGTAGATCTTAAATATTCTTGCTACAAAACAAAATCGTAGAGAGGTGAAAAGTGTGTTAACTAACCTTATTGTGGTAATCATTTCACAATATATACACTTATCCATTCACATTGTGCTTCTGACTTACACAGTGTGTTATGTCTGTTATATCTCAATAAAGCTTTGGGGGAAAATACTTCTTCCATCTTCTGAGTACTCCTTCTGAGCTTCAAAGGAAAAGGTTGTTTACATTTTAGATTTATAAAACTTTTTGCTACCTGACCCCCGAGTTTTCTCAATTTACCTTTGTAAAGTGGGATTAAAGTTAATGCACGTGTAAACTGGAACGCTTTACTCGGTCTCCTGGGGGTGTGCAAGATGATACACTATGAAGCGAAAAGAGCATTTGAATTGTTACTTATATTAGTTTTCATTGAAAAAAAAAAGAAATTAGGCTTTACGGGATATTTATTATACGGATTGACATTGGTGCCTTCACTCCTTGTCAAGAGTTTATCTACGGGATTAATCCCAATGGGAAAAATGGTCATTCCCCAACAAAAAGGAGTTGACACTGACATCCTCACTTTGTGTTCCCTTTTAGCTGTTACAGCACATAATAGTTTTTATGTGTCCAGTTTATATGTGTCTGAGTAGGTAGATTTACAGATTTGTTGTTGTTGTTGCCGAATCCCTGGATATTTACAAATTATATTATATTTTTTAAGATTTTTATTTCTTTTTCGACAGAGAGAGAGAGAGAGAACACGCACAAGCAGCGGGGAGTGGCAGGCAGAGGGAGGGGGAGAAGCAGACTCCCCACAAAGCAGGGAGCCCAGTGGGGACTCGATCCCAAGACCCTGGGATCTTGACCTGAGCCTATGGCAGATGCTTAACCCACTGAGCCACCCAGGTGCCCTTTCAAATTATATTTTAAATTGTAGAATCGGGGCACCTGGGTGGCTCAGTGGGTTAAAGCCTCTGCCTTCGGCTCAGATCATGATCCCAGGGTCCGGGGATTGAGCCCCCGCATCGGGTTCTCTGCTCGGTGGGGAGCCTGCTTCCTCCTCTCTCTCTCTCTGCCTGCCTCTCTGCCTACTTGTGATCTCTGTCTGTCAAATAAATAAATAAAATCTTTAAAAAAATAAAATAAATTGTAGAATCATCACAGTCCTTTGAAAAATAAGATGCCTTGGAAATAATTGGTATCTTATAATAGGTTCTTAGTCTGTTACCAAGAACTATTTTTAAGAGTCTCCAGAGTTAAAATAAGCCAAACAACTTTCTTTTTCCAGTAGAAAAGTTCTGTAATTGTTGGTTTTATGTAATGATAATTGGTTATCAGCAGAAAATTTTAAAAATACAAACACCTTCAGTATATGCATTCAAAGCAAAAGTGATGTATTAATGAATGAGAAATCTGTTGTTTTTCTGAAGAATCTCATGATTTGAAGAGAGAATTTGATATTTGGAATGTTTTCATTGCTATTTGTTGCCCAAATACAGAGAATGTGTCATCTATAAAACTCTGATATCTGCACCATTAGGACCCTTGGAAACAATTTTCTAGTCTGTTTTAAAATCTTTTAAAGTAGTTTCAGTGGATTTTTAATCACTTTGTTAAAAATTTAAATAATATAACAATGACCAAATAATATGCAGATATAGTCCACAGACACTGAAGGAGATGGAAATATACTAGTCACAATTCAAAAAACTTTTGCTTCATTGGTGAATGGCATCCTCAGATTTTTTTTTTTTAATTCAGTCCATGAAGCTTTTCTTTCATTGGCTCTGTGTTACTGTGGTGAGTTATCTTTTTCAATTACTATGGCCCTTTGTATTAGTCAGCTCAGCTGCTATAAGAAAAGTACCACAGACTGAATCGCTTAAACAACAGAATTTATTTTCTCACACTTTTGGAGGCTAGAAGTCTAAAATTGAGCTGTTGGCAGGGTTGGTTTCTTCTGGGCCCTCTTCTTGGCTTTATAGATGGCTGACTTCTTCCTGTGTTTTTACATGTCTTCTCTGGGTTTGTGTACAATTTTCCTTTCCTTTTTTTTTTTTTTTAAGATTTTATTTATTTACTTGAGAGAGAAAGAGAGCATGAGCAGGGGGAGAGGCAGAGGGAGAAGTAGATACCCTGCTGAGCAGGGAGCTGAGTATGGGGCTCCATCCTGGGACCCCAGGACCATAACCTGAGCCACCCATTGAGCCACCCAGGTGCCCCACAAATTTCCTTTACTTATGGAGATACCAGTCATGTTGGGTTAGGGCCCACTCTGGTCAACTTATTTTAACTTGATTACTTTTTTTTTTTTAAAGATCTTGTTTCCAAATACAGTCATATTCTGAGATACTAGGGTTTGGGACTTCAAGATATGAATGGGTAGGGGGGGGGCATATTTCAACCCATAACACCCTTAGGACCAAGCATGAAATAAAGTGAATTTAGAACTCTTTGAATCACAGTTTCAAGAAAAGAACATAATGGGGACACCTGGGTGGCACAGTCAGGTGGGCCTCCAACTCTTAATCTCCTCTCAGTCATGGTCTTGTGGTCTTGGGATTAAGCACTAGGCTCCCTTCCCACCAACCCCTCAGCTCAGTATGGAGTCTGCTTGAGAGTCTCTCTCCCTCTGCCTCTCCCCCTCCCTGTTCACACTCTTTCTCTCTCAAATAAATAAATAAAATAAATAAATAAAATCTTCTTCTTCTTTTTTTTGTTTTAATTGTGTTTAGGGTGCCTGGGTGGGTTAGCTGGTTAAGCATCTGCCTTCGGCTCAGGTCATGATCCCAGGGTTCTGGGATCAAGTCCCACATCAGGCTCCCCGCTTGGTGGGGAGCCTGCTTCTCCCTCTATCCTTACCCCCTACTTGTGATCTCTCTTTCTTTCTCTCTTTCAAATAATTAATAAATAAATAAATTTTAAAAAGTAAAATAAAAAAAACAAAAAAATCATGTTTGATTACATTAGTCTTATCCAAAATATTTATTATTTGTGAGACTTGAGTGAGAGAGAAATGGTTATTTTATCTTCCATTTACATATTTAATTCTTTTCTTTTTTAAGATTTTATTTATTTGACAGAGAGGGATCACAAGTAGGCAGAGAGAGGGGGAAGCAGGCTCCCCACTGAGCAGAGAGCCCAATGCAGGGCTCTATCGCAGGACCCTGAGATTATGACCTGAGTTGAAGGCAGAGGCTTACTTAACCCACTGAGCCACCCAGGTGCCCCTATATATTTAATTCTTAACAAAGACAATAAAATGAAATTTTTGAAAAATCTTGTGCTCTAAAATTTTTCATTTTGTAGTATGTATGATGTTATTATAGTTGTTACATCTGTAATTTATAAATATACACAAATCAATTTTCTTTTTTAGGCATTTCAAGGCAAAGTTTGGTGACCTCTGACTTAGATATGTCCTTTATCAAAATGTCTTTTTATCTTGAAGGTAGTATGTTATGTGCTAATAAGAACAAGAGTTTTAGGGTTCAAATTCTGTTTTTTCCACTTAATGTAATGTGATCTTAAAAAGTAATCTAACCCTGCTAAGCCTCAATTTCCTCAACTAGAAAATGAAAATATCTTCCTCCAAGAGACTGTTATAAGGATTAAATGAGAATATGCATGTAGTACTGGGCAAACAGTAAATATACAAAAAGTTCTTATTACTGTGGTGCTTATTATCATTTAAGTAAGTTGTTTTGGTGTTATTTCCCCTTAAATTATTCTAAGGTGTTTTCCCCTCCTACAAATGGGGCAACTTCACATCATCAGAAACACTTAAAGTAATAGACATTGCTAATTGTCATAAACCTTTCCTTGCTCTTTATACATTCTTATATTCAGGATTTAGTCATTCAGCAAATACTTATTGGGGCATTACTGTATGGTGCATAGTCTTCTGGGTGCTGGGAATATAGTAGTGGAAAGTCTTTTGTTCCAACAAGGGAGACAAATAATGCGTAAACAAACAAATAATGGAATTTCAGGTAAATGATAAGCTCTGTGGAGAAAATATAGAAGAGTAAAGGCATAGAGCACTATGTGGGGAAAGAAGCCTTATTTTAGTTTTTTTTAATTTTATTTTTTAAGATTTTACTTATTGAGAGAGAGAGAGAGAGAGAGCATGCGCATGAGCAGGAGGAGGGGCAGAGGGAGTGGGAGAGAGAGAATCTGAAGCAGACTCTATGTGGAGCATGAAGCCCACTGAGAGACTTGATCTCACGACCCTGAGATCGTGACCTGAGCCGAACCAACTGAGCCACCCAGGCACCCCAAGAAGGCTAATTTTAGATGGGCAGGAAAGGTGAATATTGAGTAGAAATAAAAAATCAAGAAGGGAAAAATGATGGTGGTGTTGATTACTGTGGTAGCAGTGAAGATGGTAAGTGGTCAGAGTTAGGGATATGTTCTGAAGATGAAACTACTGCTTGTCTAGTCAGCTCAGCTGCTATAACAAAACTACTGTAGACTGGGTGGCTTAACAAAAATTTATTTCTTACAGTTCTAGAGACTGAGAAGTCCAAGATCAAAGTACTGTCTAATGTTATTCCTCACGAGGGACCTCTTCCTGGTTTGCAGAGGGCGGTCTTGTATCCTCCCACGGCAGGGGGAGAGATCTCATCTGTCTTATGTCTCTTCTTATAAAGGCACTAATTCCATTCATAAGTACTTCATGCTCCTGACCTCTCAAAGGTCTCACCTCCAATAACATCACATTGAGGCTTGTGGCTTCAACATGGGAATTTTGGGGGGACACAAGCATTCAGCCCATAACCTTGGGTTAGTTATGAGGATTGCTCCTAGGGTCACACAGTTTTGTTAAATAAAATCTCCAGCACCCATTAGAATCTTTTTTAATAACGTGGATAAACAACCCTGTAAACACAATCACAAAATTAATGTTATTCTAGTTCTTTGACTTGTGCCTCAAAATTCTGAATATAATCTAAATTAAGTCAACTATCATTTTTCATTCTTTCATTCAAAACAAAACAGGTAATGCCTGGGTGGCTTAGCTGGTTAAGTATCTGCCTTCAGTTCAGGGTCCAGGGATTGAGTCCCCAACCAGGCTCCTTGCTCAGCAGGGAGCCTGCTTCTCCCTCTGCCTGCCATTCCCCTGCTTTTGCAATCTCTCTGACAAATAAAATCTTTAAAAATAAATAAATTAATTAAAATCTTTTTAAAACTCAAATTTTCCATGACATATGTCTTAAGAGAGTTGTTAGAATTGGTAAGGAATTAAATTTATTTCTTGAAGAATCCTGTTGCTTGCTTTGCGGTTAGGCACAATAGCTACTGAGAAATTTATATTGTCTATTATTAGTAGTATTAGGGTTTTTTTTTTTTTTAAGCGTCTTTGCTATTTTGGGAATCATTTTTAGTTACCTATAAGGCTGTTTCCTCTGATAGAAATGAGATAAAAGGCTGATATCCTGTATGTGCTTGCTTTGAAGATTTGTTGTTCAAGGAAAAGTTAACAAGATGGTAATAGTTTGAAAGGTAAAAACCAGTTTGACATTATTTTTTTCTCTTTTGCTTTAAAATATTTTGAGCAAATTCAGTGAAGAATTTTATGCAAGATTTATTTTTGTGGGTTTTCTCAAAAATTTAACCAGAGGCAGGGAATCTGGGCAGCTAAGTCAGTTGAGCGTCTGACTCTTCATTTTGGCTCAGTATTATATTTTATTAAATATACCTACTAGAAATTTCCAAAATGCAGATAATTTGAGTAGTTCAAATTCCTACCCATCTTCCTGAGCAGATTTAAATTGCATTCAATATTTCTTAAAAAAAAAAAAAGATTTTATTTACTTATTTGAAAGAGAGAGCAAGCGCATGAGTTGGGGACTTGTGGGGGAGGGGCAGAGGGCGAGGAAGACTCCGGGTTGAGCAGGAAGCCTGATGTGGGCTTGATCCCAGGACCTTGAGATGATGACCCAGGCCAAAGGCAGATGCTTAACCCCAAGCCGAAGGCAGACACTTAACAACTGAGCCACCCAGGCGCCCCTGCATCTGGTATTTCTATAACACATGTCTTAGCATCCTCTGCTATAGCAAGTCGGGGCGTCCTCTTCTGACATTTAGGTTCGCTTTAGAGCTTTCAAGACAGCATTACAGAGACATGTATTCTTCTCTGGCTATCAGTGTTGCCTCTCCATTTTCACCCTTAAGTGATTTTCTTTTTCTAAGTATCCCCAGCAAGAACGACTCCAGAACATTAAGATTATTGAGGTTATGGAAAATGTATGCAGAAGTTTTTTGTTCTTAGAGGAATTTAACTTTGGAAGAGGATTACAGAATACTAAGGGGTGTAATGGGAGCACTCGGGAGTGATTAACTCCAGGTCAAGGTCTAAGGAAGGTTTCACAGTAAAACTTTGAAAGGGTCTTGAAAGTATATTGTGTGTTCAGGAAGTAATTAATTAGTAGCTATCATGTTTCTCTTAAGTAGGCTCCACACCCAGTGTGAAGCCCAAGGCATCACGGCTTGAACTCACGACCCTGAAATCAAGACCTGAGCTGAGATCAAGAGTCAGACGCTTAATTGCCAGAGCCATCCAGACAACCGGATAGCTGTCATTTACTGAGCAGTTACTATATGCCAGCAATTGTCTTAAATAGGTTTTTTTTTTTTTTACATCATTTCATATTTAATCCTTACAACAGCCTTATAGAATGAATACCCGTGTCTTTTGTGGCAGAGAGTACCAAGACCTGTATCAGTTATACTTAACCTCTTTGTGCTCTGTTTTCTCTTCTTCAAAATTAGGATAATGACAGTATTTATATCTCATGGATTATTACAAGCATGAGATGAGTTAATATTGGTAAAGTGAGTAAAATTATGCCTGATTAATAGATAACACTCCATAAGTGTTATCTGTAATAATATGATCATTCTTTAGATAAGGAAGCAGGCTTAGAAGGATTACATAATTTGAGGTTACACAGCCAAGAACCAAGTCTGGCGATATTTGAACTCTAGCTCTAAACCACTGGCGGATGTAAATTATTTGATGTTCTTGGAGTGTTCTTGATGTTCTTAGCATGTAAGCAAGGCAAATGGCAAGAATCAAGCTGGCAAGAGAGCGTGAAAGATCATCTATATCATAGAGAGGAGTATGGACTTTATCTTGTCTCTGGACACCATGAAATATTTACGTGTTTACTTTTATCCTTAAACCAAAAACTATTCGAGTAGCAAATTTATGACCATATTTTATGTATGCACTATAAGAGCGCACATATATGTATCTATGACATTTTTATAAAGCTTTAAAACTTCATGACTGGCTTATCCCAATTTTTTTCATTGATTTTTGTTGACCATGTGTTTATTTTGCCATTTTGTTGGCATTGACTAGCAAACACCACAAACAGTAGCAGGGGTCAAATGTTGAAAGATAGGCTTGTGAAGGAGAAAACCTAATATTGAGTAAATAATACCTACTAATGTAACTTATTTCTGCAAACTCGTGGCGGGGGGGTATTGTCCAATTTTTATGTCCTATCTCAGTTCAGTTCTTGGAAGTCCCTTGTCCTTTGGAGTAAGTTTTGATAACCACTTTGGTAGATTATGAAGCACCAGAACCCACCAAAAGTTTTAACTGGCTTGTGATTTGATCATATCTAACTTTTAGAAATATCACTTTGGCAACAGTATTGGAAGGGAGTTGATAGTAGAGGCAGGTAGGTCATAGAGGAGGCTATATTATGGTAGTTCTAGAAGAAGAATGGTAAGTACATAAGTTGAAGTTGTTGTACTAGGGATATTACATATACATATTACATATAAAAATACATATAATATTTAAATAAGTTGTGGCAGTAATGTCATAACTATTCTTGGTCACTTACGTTATACGAGAGACTTTATATATTATTTCATTTGATCCTTCTAATAACTCTATTGTTGTGTGTTATCACCTTGTTATGGAGTAAGGCTTGCATTGGTTAAGAGTACAAGGCCCACTACCAAGTAAGTTGCAGAAGATTTGAATCCAGGTGTCCGGCCCCAAAGCCTACACTGTTTGTATCCTGTACCATAATGCCTCCCTTATAAATACTGTGGTCTGTACCTATGTTTTATAACATGCTTTTTTAAAATTTTTTTATTTTTTATTTTTTTTTTTAGATTTTTAAAAATTTATTTGACACAGAGAGAGAAGTCACAAGTAGGCAGAGAGGCAGGCAGAGAGACAGGGTGAAGCAGGTTCCCTGCTGAGCAGAGAGTCCAACGCAGGGCTCAATCCCAGGACCCTGAGATCATGACCTGAGCCGAAGGCAGAGGCTTTAACCCACTGAGCCATCCAGATGCCCCATGTCTTTTTTTTAAAGATTGTGTTTATTTATTTGAGATAGAGTAAGAGTGAGCATGAGTCGGGGGAGGGAGAGAGGGAGAAACAAGCTCCCCACTGAGCAGGGAGCCCAACGTGAGGCTCGATCCCAGTACCCTGGGATCATGACCTGAACCAAAGGCAGACACTTAACCAACTGAGCAACTCCTAAACATGCCTTTTCTATGGCTTGTTTCATTGATGCTGAGTTAAAGATGATTTATTCTGTTTACTTAGGAATAACTTTCTTACATTCAGAGAATCTTCTTATCTCTTTCCCTTCCAAAAAAAGAAATTTTAAAATATTTTTATTAAAGAAGCCAAATATAAACGGAGCACATTGTGTCTCCAGAATATTTCTTTGCGTTCTTAATCTAACAATAGCAGTCAGTAAGCAGCACATTAAACTGGCTTTAATAAAAACCAAAGATTGTTTGTTATTAAAATATCTGGATGTATTTTATTCTTCTCTCACAGTTGCCTATTGTGACACTTTATGCTTCATGTATTTTTCCAAGGACATACTTAGTTCTGTGTTCATATGCAAAAGGCTGTATTTTTCTGTGTTTCAGTGCCTGAAATTCAGCTAGCAGTAGACAATTATCTTTAAAGATCCATGTCCTGATATCCTTTCTCTGAACTCTTTGCCTTGCATTGACGTGGATTCCCATGGCTCTAGACAGACTTTCCGAGTTTTTTGACCACACTGCACCATAATAAATACATGTACAATCCATTACACACACACACACACAACCGTGAAACAAACATTTTGAAGCAATACTTACCCTTACCTTCATGCAGGGTATTCTGATTAATATTATTGTTCACTGTTCTATTTCATTAAAAACATTTTAAGATTCTTCCTCTTCCAGTTAGGATGTAGGACTTGAAAAACATTTGTTCCCATAGTAACAAGAAAATCCTGGACAAAATAAAAATCATGCATTTCTCTGGGGCTAGTGAATAGTGTGTGGGGGGGAATTTTGGTGAACTGAATTCCAAAGTGAATTCCTTTATAAGTGAGCAAAGAGCCATAACAACTTCCATACCTGAGGATAAGAATATAGTCTGGATACAAGTAGCCCCGGCATAGCTGGTGAGGCTTCCAGGGGAAAGGGAAAAATCTGCCAAGTCTTAGTTCACAGTGTGGACTGTTGGAATTAGAATGTGGTGCTGCTTCGGCAGCACACATACTAAAATTGGAATTGGAGAGTAGATTGGAATCTGGAAGAATCCCACATGCAAAAACAAACCACTTGGCCCAATAATTATCTGCTGTTTCAGTTTTTACTAAGACAGCAGCATTGCAGGGGGTATGAGAAGCACAAAGAAGTTTTATAGTCCCACATATTTGTGCAGTGATATCCTGCCAGGGCTGAATCCAGAATTGAACCAAAAATAATTGAAACTGTACCCATCCTTAGTCCATCTCAAATACTAACAGTATTTAAAAGGTAGCAGCCACTCAGGAGGTTAGAGATGGGGCTAAAACCAGGTGAATTCCATGTAGTAAGACCTGCTACCCAGCTTCAGCTCAACTTGACTCGATGAGGAATCTGAATGTTCAGCCTCTCAATCTAATTACCAGAGAGAGGAATGTTTATAATCTCAGAAATATATAAAGAAAAACAAACACAAAGTGTATCTAGTTTATCTTTTCTTCTACTCTTCTTTTATAGGCAGTGTCGCGAATATGATTAAAAATTACAAGGTAGTAGGGATGATTGGCTGGCTCAGTGGGAAGAGCATGTGATTCTTGATTCTTGATTTTGGGATTGTGAGTTTGATCCCACAGTGGGGGTAGAGATTACTTAAATACATACATACATAAATTAAAATTACAAGACACTAGAAGAAAATAAAATGTGAGCCATAATGAAGAGAAAAAAGAGTCAATAAAAGGAAACCTAAAGGTGACACAGTTGTTGGCATAGCCAACAAGGGCTTTAAGATTATTATAAATAAATTAAATAATATGCAGGAAAAAAATAAATGGGTGAAAATATGGAGTATTTCAGAAAAGGAATGGAAGTGTTAGAAGAACTGGATAGAAAATTTGAAGCTGAAAAATACAATATCTGAAATAAGAATTATTAGATGGACTTAAAATCAGATTGGACTTTGACCTGTAGAATGTTTAATGAACTTGAAAACAGGTCAGTAGAATTTATCTAAACTGAAACAGAGAAAGAAAAAAAAAGGTGAAAGAAAATAAATGAACAGAGCACAAGTAACCTGTGGAATAATATTAAATCATCTAACATATGTGTAGTTAAAGTCTTAAAAGGAAAAGAGAAAGAATGGGGCTTAAACTCACGACCCCAAGATCTAGAGTTGGATGCTCTACCGACTGAGCTGGCCTGCTGCCCCAGGATATAACTTTGTTCAATAAAATCCACCCATTTTAAGTGTATGGTCGGTTAGTTTTGACAAATGTATACGCCCTTGTAACTGCCATCCCAACCAAGATATATTTTCATCACCCCCAAAAGTTCCCTCATACTCTTTTGAGGTTAGTTCTCACCCTCCTGGCCCTAGACAGCTACAGATCTGCTTTCTTTCATTATAGATTAATTTTGGCTGTTCTTTAATTTCATATAAATGGAATCATACTTTATGTACTTTTTTGTTTATGGATGTTTTTGGGAGATGTCTGCATTGTGCATATGGTGGGTTTTGTTCCTTTTCATTGCTGAGGAATATCCTGTTGCATGAATATATTACACTTGGTTTATGTATTCGCTTGTCGATGGCCTTTAGGCTGTTTCTAATTTGGGCTGTTCTGAATAAAGATGCTGTGAATATATTTATGTAGAAGTATGTGTGTGAACATAGCATTTTTCTTTCACATGAAATACCTACAAGTGAAATTGCTCCTTCATACGGCAATCATATGTTTAATTTTATAGGGAACTGCCAAACTGTTTTCCAAAGTGTGTACCATGTTACAACGGCACAGTGTTTGAGAGTTCCAGGTACTCCCATACTTAGTATCCTTTCACATTTTAACCATTCTAGTGGGTATGTAGTGGTATCTTGGGTTTTAATTTGCATGTCTTTAATGACTAATGATAGTGTACCACTTTTCAGGTACTTTATTTTACTAACTGGCTACTAATAAAATCTTTTGTAAAAAGATCACATCTGATGCATATTTTAATTATATTGTTTGCCTTATTCATTTGTAATATTTATATGTTGTGGATTTAAATGCTTGTCAGATATATGTAGTTTGAATATTCTCTGCCTCTTTGTGGCTTGCTGTTTCATTTTTAAAACATACTTAGAAGAGTGCAAGATCTTAATTTCTTCCTTCTGTGGGTTTGTGCTTTTTATGTCCTAAGAAATCTTTTCCTTAGGGTACCTCGGTGGCTCAGTGGGTTAAGCCTCTTCCTTCAGCTCAGATCATGATCTCAGGTCCTGGGATCGAGCCTCACATCAGGCATCTTGCTCAGCGGGGTGCCTGCTTCTCCCTCTCCCGCTGCCTTCCTCTTCGCCGACTTGTGATTTTCTCTCTGTCAAATAAATAAATAAAATCTTAAAAAAAAAAAAAAACAAGAAAGAAAGAAAGAAAAGAAAAGAAAAAAATATTTTCCTTCTCTAAAAAATTTTTTTGTCTATTTTTTCTTCTAGGAGGTTTATAGTTTTATTTGTTGGGTTTAGGCTTATGATATATTTCAAGTTAACTTTTGTAAATGCTGTGTAATGGTCAAGGCGAATTTTTTTTCCCTGTAAATATCCATTTGTTCCAAAGCAATCTATTGGAAAGATTATTTTCCCCCAGCTTTGTGGAAGTCTATTGACTATATTAAGTGTCAGTCTCTTTCTAGACTCTGTACTGATCTGTTGATCCATTTGCTTCTGTTTTCACTAATACACATTGTCTTGATTATTGTAGCTTTACAGTGTCGAAATCAATAGTATATGTTCTTCAACTTTCTTATTTTTAAAAAAGTTTTAGGCTATTTGAGGTCCTTTGCATTTCCAGATAAATTTAAGAATCAGCTTGTCAATTTCTGCAACAAAGCTACTGTGATTTTGATTAGGAGTGCGTTGAATCTACAGCTCAATTTTGAGAGAATTTGATGTCTTAACAAAATTTAATCTTCTTGTTCATTAATGTGATGGATCTCTGTTTATTTAGTAGCTCTTTAATTTTTTTTCTTAGCAATATCTTGTATTTTCAATGTACAAGTTTTGTACCCCTAAGCATTTCATGATTTTTATGCAACTTTTTATGTTATTTTACATTTCACATTCCAATTATTTATTCCGTGTATGTATAAGTACAATTTCTCCCTTACATATTGATCATGTATCCTGAGACCTTGCTAAATTCCCTGATGAATTTTAGTAGATTGTTACTGTAAATTTCTTAGGAATTTCTGTTTTTTTTTTTTTTTTAAGATTTTATTTATTTATTTGACAGACAGAGATCACAAGTAGGCAGAGAGGCAGGCGGAGGGAGACGGTGGAAGCAGGCACCCTGCTGAGCAGAGAGCCCAATGTGGGTCTCGATCCCAGGACCCTGGGATCATGATCTGAGCCAAAGGCAAAGGCTTTAAACCACTGAGTCACCCAGGCGCCCCTCTTAGGACTTTCTACATATACAATCTTGTTTAATTTCTTTTCCGTTTTTTTTTCTTTTCCCTTTTTTATGCCATAAGTTTATTTACAAACGTATTATGCTGAATTCAAGAGTTTGACTCATTTTTCAAAGAGATTGAACCTCTTAAATGTTCCTTTTCACATCTGTTTAATGGATTAATTAAAACATCCTTATTTCTTAAGCAGCTGGTGTCTTACTATTAAAAAAAAAAGGTACTGCAAATCCAGAGTACACAGTTATCATAATCAGTAACTACTACTTGTTTTCCACTGAAAATGACAAATTCTTCCCTAAGCCCTTTTCATAGTGGCTACGACAGACCACATAGGTTGTGAACCACTAGATGGTCTGTCCCAATGTAGCACTGTAGGGAGTTCTGTAAAAGGTGTAGGGACCCAGGATCAATGGCAGCACCACACCAAGTCCTCCTCTTTTTCACGACCTTGTTCCTCAGTGTGTCAGAGCCGAAAGGGCACTTTCCCTATCGAAATGAAATAAGAGTATTGAATAAAAGCAGTGAAAGAAGATATCCTTGCCTTTTCCCAGTCTTAAGGGAAAGGTGTCAAATCTTTTGCCACTTAGTGTAATATTACCTTGGTTTTTTCATAGTTGCCATTTATCAGACTGTGGAAATTCAATTTCTGATTTGCTAGAAGGTTTTTTCCCCCAATTATGAATAAGTGTGAAATTTTTTCAAATGCTTTATTGCATCTACTAAGATAATTACAAGGGGACTTTTTTCTTTATCTCATAAATATAAAGATTTTTTTATTTTAAAGCAACTTTGCATTCTCTTATAATCTACTTAGTCATGACTCCGTATTTTTTGTGTTTATTTATGACTTTTATTCGCTG
Source organism: Mustela putorius furo (assembly GCF_011764305.1). Classification (NCBI taxonomy): domain Eukaryota; kingdom Metazoa; phylum Chordata; class Mammalia; order Carnivora; family Mustelidae; genus Mustela; species Mustela putorius. Next base: position 6,992,013 of record NW_025421424.1, read on the forward strand.
ATGTTTTGAAAGGACCTTCACATGAGTTCATGAGTTCTGTTCTATATTTTTCTTCCCTTGTAGTGTCTTTGGTTTTCCAACAGGGTAATGTTGGTCTTACAAAATGAGTTAAAAATGTTTCCTCTTCTGTTCTCTGGAAGAGTTTGTATAAGATTAGTATTATGTCTTTGAATGTTTAATAAAATTAACAAGTGAATGTTTAATAAAATTAACAAGTGAAGCTGTGTGGACCTGGAGTTTTTTTAATGTAAGGCTTTCAATTAAAATTTTAATTAAAAAAAATAGAGACACTCAGAATTCCTGTATCTTCTTGTGTCTGTTTTGGCAATTTATATCTTTCAAGGAATTTGTCCATCTCATTTAAGTTGTCGAATTTACTACAACAAATTTATTCATAATCATTCTTTATATCCTTTTATGAAAGATCTGTAGGTAATGACCCCTTTTTCATTCCTCATACTTTTAATTTGTGCCTTTTCTTCTTTTTTTCTTTGTTCAGCCCACTTAGATGTTTATCAATTTATTGACATCTCAAATAACTTTTTATGTTTCATTGATTTCTTTGTTGTTCGGTGGTTGTTATTTCATGAATATTTACATCTTACTATTTTCTTCTACTTGCTTTGAGTTTAATTTACTTTTTATTCCTTCTTAAGAAACAACCTTAAATCTTTGGGATTTTTTTTTTCAGATATAAGTGGAATAATGACATTCAAATTTCACTATAGGATTTAGAAGCATGTAATATTGAAAAGGATGGTACATTGCAGGATGGGCAGTAGGATAATTTAGACAGATGTGAATGTAGAGCATTAATCTGGAGAATAATTTAAAATGATGACTTGAGGGGCACCTGGGTGGCTCAGTGGGTTAAAGCCTCTGCCTTCGGCTCAGGTCATAATCCCAGGGGGATTATGAAGTGAGGCCCATTTAGGGCTCTCTGCTCAGCAGGGAGCCTGCTTCCTCCTCTCTCTCTCTCTCTCTCTGCCCACTTCTCTGTGTACTTGTGATCTCTGTCTGTCAAATAAATAAATAAATTTTTAAAACTTTAAAAAAATAAAGTGATGACTTGAAACTTAATGGAATACAATGTGTTTTAACTTGAAACAGCAAGATACAGTGTTTCCAAACTTTTTTTCTTTTTATAACATAAGCATTTCCAAATATCTTGGCATTTTCCAGATATCTTTTGATTATTTATTTTTAATTAAGTTCCATTGTGTGTTAGAGAATCATTCTCAGGATGACTTCAGTCATTTAAAATTCATTAAGTTTTATTTTATTGTCCAACATATGGTTTACTGGTTAATATTCCATGTATGCTTGAATATATGTTCTATTGTTGTTGGGTGCAGTGTTCTAAAATGTCACTTAGGTCAAGTTGATTAATGGTGGTATTCAAGTCTTTTATCTATTTCCTGATTTTCTGTCAATGGGGCTATTACTCATGAAGAGTAATGAAATCCTCATTAAATTACAGATATGTCCATTTGTCCTTTTGGCTCTACATTTTTTGCTTCTTACATTTTGAAACTGTGTTATGATGTACATGAACATTTAGGATTATTCAATCTTGGGGGCACTTGGGTGGCTCAGTCATTAAGTGTTTGTCTTCAGCTCAGGTCATGATCCCAGGGGATTGAGCCCACATTGGGCTTCTTGCTAGTCAGAAAGCCTGCTTTTCCCTCTGCCACTCTCCATGCTTGTGTTCCCTCTCTTGCTGTGTCTCTCTGTCAAATAAACAAATAAAATCTAAAAAAAAGTGGGGGGGAGGATTATTCAGTCTTATTGACGAATTGTTTCCATTTTTGTTTGAAATGTCTTTATCTCTTTATCTCTGCTAGTATTTCTTGGCCTAACCTCTTTATTGTAACAGAAGTGTCTTGAAATTCAAAATGCAGTTCTTAAAGAAGTGCAGAGTTAGGTCTTGTTTTTTTGTTTTTTAATCAAGTATGATCATCTTTGCCTTTTATTTAGAATTTAGCTCATTTTCAGTTAACATAATAATTAGTATGGTTAGATTTAAGTGTAGTCTTGCTATTCATTTTTTTTTAAAGATTTTATTTATTTATTTGACAGAAATCACAAGTAGATGGAGAGGCAGGCAGAGAGAGAGAGAGAGAGAGAGAGAGAAGCAGGCTCCCTGCTGAGCAGAGAGCCCGATGCGGGACTCGATCCCAGGACCCTGAGATCATGACCTGAGCCGAAGGCAGCGGCTTAACCCACTGAGACACCCAGGCGCCCGCTATTCTTTTTCTGTTTCTGTTTGGGTTGGTTTTTTTTTTTTGATTTTTTGGTTTTTTGGGGTTTTTTGGTGGTGGTGGTGGTGGTGGTTCTTGCGGTTTTTCCTCCTCCCTGCCACCCCTGTCTTTTTCTGCACTGAGTATTTTTTTAGAATTCGATTCTAAAGTGATTGCTTTAGAGTTCACAGCATACAACTTTAATCTTTCCCCTTCAGATAATCTACTACATGGGCTCCTGGCTGCCTCAGCCAGAGGAACATGCAACTCTTTTTTTTTTTTTTTTAAGATTTTATTTATTTATTCGTCAGAGAGAGAGAGAGAGAGCAAGCACAAGCAGACAGAGTGGCAGAGGGAGAAGCAGGCTCCCTGCGGAGCAAGGAGCCCAATGTGGGACTCGATTACAGGACGCTGGGATCATGACCTGAGCCGAAGGCAGCCGCTTAACCAGCTTGAGCCACCCAGGCGTCCCAGGAACATGCAACTCTTGATCTTCACGTTGTGTGTTTGAGTCTCATATTGGATATAGAGATTACTTAAAAATAAAATCTTAAAAAAAAATGTACTACTTTATGCATAAAGTAAGAAATTTATATATATCTTTCCATTTTCCTTTCCCTCCTTTGTACTCTTCTTACATTTTATTCCCACATTGCTATAAATTCCACAATATAGTGTAGACAGTGCCAGCTTCATGGGCAGACAATCAGTGTAGCTATACAGGGTCCTGCACTCAAAAGGGCCCTTGTGGGGCTTTATGCTCTGTTGCAGACATCTTGAAATTCTGATAAATTAATCTTTGAATTTGTGGGTTTGTTTGCTTGCTTTTAAAGATTATTTATTTATTTGACACTGAGATAGAGAGCACAAGTAGGCAGAGCAGCAGGCAGAAGGAAAGGGAGAAGCAGGGTCTCTGCTGAGCAGGGAGCCCACTGTAGGATTTGATCCCAGGACCCTGGGATCATGACCTGAGCTAAAGGTGGATGCCTAACTGTCTGAGCCTCCCGCTTTTAAGACCTTTCAAAAGCTTTGTTAGGGGGCGCCTGAGTGGCTCAGTGGGTTAAAGCCTCTGCTTTCAGCTCAAGTCATGATCCCAGGCTCCTGGGATCAAGCCCTGTGTCGGGCTCTCTGCTCAGCGGGAAGCCTGCTTCCTTCCCTCTCTGCCTGCCTCTCTGCCTACTTGTGATCTCTGTCTGTCAAATAAATAAAAAAAAAAAAAAAAGCTTTGCTAGGGTAGTTCTAAGGTAGTCTTTATTGTAGGGCTAATTTAGCCCTGCTGACAAGCCATGCCCTCCTAACGTCCTTACTGAATTGCCTGGGTGTTCAATAAGTCTGCTCCTCTGTAGATCATTGGAAGTTGGACATTTCCCAGCCCTTTGTGAACTCTGGGTATTAATCAGCTTCCAGGTCCCTATAGTTGTTCTTTCCCCAGTAATTTGTTTCCAGCAGTGTTACCCTGTGCCTTAACAGCTTAGTATTTAAACCAAGACTCCAGGGATCCTACATAGATTTCTGGAGCTTTTTCTGTGTTGTTCCCTCCTATCTGATATGGGGCCCCGAAAATGCCATGTTTCTTAGCCCCTCCAAACTCTGATCCATTTATCTGTAACTCAGCAAGCGTATCATGTTCTGTGCTATTTTCTGGAAAGAGCCTCCAAGGTGAAAACTGAGCCAACATAGTGCCTGCCTCATTTGTTTTTCTTCATTGAGAGGTTACAGTCCTGTGTTGTCTGTTATCCAATATCAAAAGCATTTATTTTATTTAATCTGTAAGTCTGGTTTTGTAGTTATGCTGGGAAAGCAAGTCTAGTTCAATGACTTTTGTGGCCGGTGGTAAGAGTCTTTCTTGTCCCTTTCATCATTTTTCTTTCTTTTTTTTCTTTCTTTCTTTTTTTTCATTTTATTCATTGATTTGACAGACAGAGATTACAGGCACACAGAGAGGCAGGCAGAGAGAGAGGAAGGGAAGTAGGCTCCCCACTGAGCAGAGAGTCCGATGTGTGGCTTGATCCCAGGACCCTGGGATCATGACCTGAGCCGAAAGCAGAGGATTTAACCCACTGAGCCACCTAGTCGCCCCAGAATATGAACTTTTAAATTCATTTAAATTTCTCACAAATTCAGGACACCTGGGTTGCTCAGTCAGTTAAGCAGCTACTTTCGGCTTAGGTCATGATCCCAGGTTCCTAGGATCGAGTCCCACATTGGGCTCTTTGCTCAGCAAGGCATTTGCTTCTCCCTCTGCCTTCCTCTCCACCTGCTTGTACTCTCTCTCTCTTTCTGACAAATAAATAAAATCTTAATATTTGTTTATTTATTTGACAGACAGAGATCACAAGTAGGCAGAGAAGCAGGCAGAGAGAGAGGAAGAAGCAGGCTCCCTGCTGAGCAGAGGGCTTAATGCGGAACTCGATCCCAGGACCCTGGGATCATGATCTGAGCCGAAGGCAGAGGCTTTAACCCGCTGAGCCACCCAGGCGCCCCTTTCATCATTTTCTAATTGAGGTAAAATTCACATAAAAATATTAATCATTTAAGAGCATATCCTCAGGGCGCCTGGGTGGCTCATTTGGTTGAGCTTAGACTTGGTTTCAGCTCAGGTCTTGAACTCATGGGTTGTGAGACTGAGCCCTCACCCCTACCCCACATTCCCTAACCCTCCCCATTGCACCCCTGTTGGGCTCTGTGCTCAGCGCGAGTCTGGTGGAAGAGTTTCTCCTTCTGTCCCTCCCCCCACACTCACACAACTGCCCTCTCTCTTTGTCTGTCTAAAGTAGATCAGTCGTTAAAAGTATACTCTTACATCAGTTTTTAAATCAACTTTCAGAATGATCCAGATTCTTCCTATTTTGTCAGATATTTATGTTTGATCAAATAAAATGTTTTAAAGGATTTGAAGTGAGAAGCTTTCCCATGTAAAGCTTGAGTTAGTAAAACAGAGCATCAGTATTCTCTTTTCCAGAGAATTTCACTTACCTGAATGGACTCAAATTGGTTTCTTTTTAATATGTTAAGAACACAGAATCCTGTATATGATAAGTTATATTATACATTACATTTTAAGCTGATAAAGTACAGCTGATGGGTTTCTTGGATGAAAGTAAATCCTCAAGGAGCTACCTGGGTGGCTCAGTGGGTTAAGCCTCTGCCTTCAGCTCAGGTCATGATCTCAGGGTCCTGGGATAGAGTCCCACATCGGGCTCTCTGCTAGGCAGGGAGCCTGCTTCCTCTCTCTCTCTCTCTCTCTCTCTCTCTGCTTGCCTCTCTGCCTACTAGTGATCTCTCTCTGTCAAATAAATAAAATCTTAAAAAAAAAAAAAGAAAGTAAGTAAATCCTCTAAATAAATAAATAAATAAATACAAGAAGACCTAGGGGTGCCTGGGTGGCTCAGTGGTTTAAAGCCTCTGCCTTCAGCTCAGGTCATGATCCCAGGGCCCGGGGATCGAGCCCCACATCAGGCTCTCTGCTCAGTAGGGAGCCTGCTTCCTGCCCTCCCACCCCACTTGCCTCTCTGCCTACTTGTGATCTGTCAAATAAATGGATAAAATCTTAAAAAAAAAAAAAAAGGCGGGGGGTGGGGGGGACCTGATGAAGGATCACCTCTTTGGGAGCAAAGAATAAGGGAAAAAAAAGTTCAATTAGTACCCTTTATTCCAAGCATGGTATTTTATTATGCTTCTAAAACCATGCTTGATTTTTCATATTTGTACATCTTTTGTTCTGTCGCTGTTTCTTCTGTTGAGATACCCATTATGGTGATTGAGTGCTCTCCCTCCTCTTGAAGTTGTGAGTCCTGCCTGCTGCCTTAGTCATCTTTACTGGGAGGGAAGTCTGACTCATTTCGTGGTAATAAGAAAAAAAATCCCAAAAATTGTTGAAGTTGTCATATTTTCTCAGTCTCTGTTTTTGTTAGAACCATTGCAGCAAACTTGAGGAAGTAATCTCTAGGGATAAATGTGTGAGTTGGCCTGAGGGAGTTTGCCAAAAGATGAAGCTGTGGAGAGATCTAGGACTTGAAAACTGGGCCGGCACTTGGGGCTTGGAGTGTTTCTGGTAGAGGAGGTCAGCGCAAGGAACTGGGGATGTGAGGGGGGAGGGGTAGAAAGGAGCGCACGGAGCAGGAGAGCCACGCAGAGGGGGTGCTGGGGAGGAAGCTAACTCCGAATTCAATTCGGTTTAAGTCAGACATGAGATGCCTCTTGGTTTGGGGAGTGATTCTTATTTTTTGGAGGGGACAGAATCAGAGAACTTGTATATGAGAATAGACAAGCCACATTATAAAGAGTTTAATCTGTCAAAAATTGGAACTGTGAAGTCAGATACAAAGGTAAATTCTCGGTACTGTCTAGGTAGATACCTGTCTAGTTAGAATGCATTAAAACTTTTTTGTTTTTGAAATCATTTGTCCATATTTTGAAAGTTGCCGTGTATCAGTACGTATGTTTAGGAGCAAGTAGCATTTGTTTATAATGCCCACGTCTGTTAGGAGTGTCTTAGGTTCCTCTGCTACCTGATTGCCACTGAAACACCATCAATACACATCATTCATAATTGTGTGTGAAGTCCATAAATCTAGCGTTTGTTGCTCGTGATCTTCAAGTTAAAAATTTCTTTGTTCCTGCGGTCTCTGGGCGGCTCAGTCAGTTAAGCCACTGCCTTCAGCTCAGGTCATGATCCCAGGGTCCTGGGATCAAACCCTACATCGAGTTCCCTGCTCAGGGTCTGCTTCTCCCTTTCCCTCTGCCTGCTGCTCTACTTGTGCTCTCTCTGTATCTCTCTGTCAAATAAATAAATAAAAATCTTAAAGAAAAAAAAATTCTTTGGCCCTTAAATTTTTTTAGCCCTAGCAAATTTGATCTTTCTTCCCAGTTTGATCCATTCGTACCTTGCAGTCATTCATACATTACATACATTCACATATTAACAAAGGAAAGGTAAAGAAAACATTGACAAAGACTGCTGAAAACCTCTACTAGGCTCCTAGGAGAGAGAAAAATACAGTTGACCCGTGAATGACACAGGTTTGAATTGTGCAGGTTCACTTCTAGGTAGATATTTTGCGATAAATACAGGACAGCACTGTAAATATATTTTCTCTTCCTTAAGATTTTCCTTAATATTTTCCCTGTTTTTTTTTATAAGAATACAGTATATTTAAAAAAGAATACAGCATATAATATGTGTAACATACAAAATATGTGTTAATCAGCTGTTAATGTTATGGGTAAGGCTTCTTCCTGCCATCTGTAGGCTGTTGGTAATTAAATTTTGGAGAAGTCAAAAGTTATATGCAGATTTTCACAATAGACCATGTCTGTTGTGAGGAAAACGTGAGTCTCAAGCACACTCTAAAATCCTTAGGACTACTCTATAAACATCAGAAGTGACAAAATGATTTTCAGTTTAATAGTGAGCGGTGGCTGATTGGGCCTTCACATTGTACGCATTAGTCTTTATGGACAGTTCTGGGCCTGGGCCCCAGATGGTGTGGGCAGGTCACGCACAGCAAGGGCTGGGGACTGTGGTGGCGGTGGCAGCAGCCAAAAAAAGAAAGAGTTCTGCGACAACAGCTTTGGTATTTCGGGGCTTAGGGTTTGTTTTTTTCCACCCACATTAGTTTAATATCTTAAGGTTATTTAGAATGATTTTTTTTTTTTCATTCAGTCCTCATCAGAGTCTATTTGCAGGCCAAGCTGATTTTCCTACAAGCTTGTGGGCATGTTTGAAAGGAAAGTTGATGGAAGCCCTGATTAGCAATTGTCCCACCTAGAATAAATTTTGCGTGTGAATTGTGTATCAGTTTTGGTCAGCTGCCCTGACAGAGCTGGGCCAAGATATTTTCCTGCCTGTTAATCAAGGCCCCACAGACAAAGCTCAAGGAAGGATGACCCCTGCCTCAGGAAGTTTTGAATCAGTTGCTATTTATAACCAGTATACAGTAGAACTTGAGATCAGGTCTTTACTCAGTTGATAAGAAAAGTTCTATGCCAAGTTTTACATTTGAGGAAACATTTATGGGCCTAAATGAGTGAAGCCTGTCTGTGAAAGGAAGGACTGTGACAGTGCCTGCAAGTATTTTTGCCGATTTGGGTCAAGGGTGTGGTGGCTGCAATGTGCAAAAGTTCAATGGGTGACAAAATAAAGTTAGGATATTTTAAAGCAAAGCAACTGATAGTTGATGGCACATTGACTTGTCGTTAGCACTGTGTGTATGGAGTCCTGTGCTGCAAAATGGGAAAGTTGAAATAAAGGTATGTTGAAATAAGGGCTAGTATTATCTCCCAACACAGAAGAGGAGGAAGAAATTAGGTATTGATGTGTTTCCAGACTAACTGGATCTTTCTCTGGGTGTATGCATAAACTTATTAGTTATTTGGGAGGTATTTCTATATATGTATGCTTTTTATAATACTCTGATGGGTCTTGTTTTGTTAAGAGAAGTTTTCATAAGGAATTGATTTTACAAAGTAATATTGTATACTACTATATGTAATTTCTTATAAAACCTCCTTCTATGTAACTTAAGGAAATTAAATACGGCAGAACATTAAAGCTGACAATTTGAGAAATATCACAAGGTAGTTATTTTCTCTGTGTTCTAGCACCATCTTAGGAATGCCTTTATGGAGTTGAATGATTTAGTGGATGACAAGTATATTTTTACACATGCAGTGTAAATGAATTGTTTAGGGAGAGATAGGCAGTGTTTTAGTGGACTTTAGGAAATTATACAACTGTGTTAACATATGATTGTCTCTTTTTAATAGGAATATTCAACATAAAGTTGCAGCCGTTTTCCACAGGATCAGTAATCAAGATTTTTCTTTTTAAAAAGAGATTTCCAGGTTAAAGATGAAAGGAAAATGCTGGAATTGTTTGGATACTAAGTGACAGGATAAAGAGTGCGGTATTTCACAGTTACTTACAATGGAGCCTCAGTAAAATCCGTACTCTGTCATGCACCCAACTGGGAACATGGATGCCGGTTTTTCTCGTTCTGCTGTTCAGACACTGTCAAGAAGCCACTGCAAAAATATCAAACAAAAAATTTCTCAGTGGGAAGGAAGAGCTAACGGTATATCTAATCCAGAGAAGTGGCATCCGAAGGACTTTGGAGTGAGATATACTAACTGCCATCAAGAGATTCTTCTTAAGAAAAGTCCTGTTGCTGAGGCAAAGAGCAAGAAGTTGGATATAACCAACTCTCGAAGTGTTGGTCTAGACGTTAATGAAGATGCTAACAGCCCCGATCAAACTGAGGACGAAGGCGGGCAGTGTGGATGTGATGACCCACACCTCTTGAGAAATGAATCGGAATCCAGCTGGGTGTGTTCTAGGGTCAAACAGATTGAAAGCTGGAAAGGGGTTGTTCTGGATCCAGAGAGTTCCTTACCTCCGGGAAACTTCTATACCTCCCAGATACTGTGGAAGAAAATAGAAGCACTCCCCCCAGATAAAGTCTTAAATTTCGCTTTAGAACGCTGTGACTCTTCAGAAAAAGAAAATTTCAGAGTTCTGGATAGTTCATGTGGAATAACCAAGAGCTTAGAAAATATTTACTCTGAACCCGAGGGACAAGAATGCGGACCTTCTATAAATCCTTTGCCCAAACCTCGCAGGACATTCAGATATTTATCTGAATCCGGTGTTATGCCATCTAAGGAAAGAAACTGTGACAGAAAATACTGTGAAAATAATTCCTGCACAGAGGCTTCTTTGGCCTCTTCTCAGGAACCTGAACCAAAGAAATACAGCAGAAAAATCAGAGGGAGATCTAAAAGGTGTGTTTTTATTTGCTCCGTAATGATTTCTAAGTATTGCCCTTACAGAGCTGCTGAGCTGCTTTTCTCTTTTCAAAGCCATTTTCATTTCCCTGCCTGGGTTACATGCCTAGTTTGATTTTACAGATGTTGATTAACCCAAGGGAAAAGTACCTACAAAAGGAAATAATACCTAAGACAATTTGCGGACATAAGAACATCGGGAAAACTTGCATTTTGTATCATGTAAGAATGTGTAGGGAAGTAAGTACGTTCTTCTGCTTCATTTAGGACATGCTGGTCTTGGCTTCACTTTTCATCAGAGTGAATTTTATAAAGTTATGCAATAAAGAACGTGAATGTAGTTGGCCAAAGGCCTCCAGTTTTCTCATGGTGTATATAAGGTATCAGCCTAGTTTATTATTCTTAGGTATATGATAAAACACCTTTGTAATTTTGCATGCAAGTCCTTTACTTACTGATTTCTAGCATACCAATTTAAAGAACACTAGCGTTTCATTTATTTATTTTTTAAAGATTTTTTTTAAAGATTTTATTTATTTATTTGACAGACAAATCACAAGCAGGCAGAGAGGCAGGCAGAGAGAGAGGAAGGGAAGCAGGCTCCCCACTGAGCAGAAAGCCCTATGCCGGCTCGATCCCAGGACCCTGAGACCATGACCTGAGCCGAAGGCAGAGGCTTTAACCCACTAAGCCACCCAGGCTCCCCATTTTTTAAAGATTTTTTTAAATTTATGTATTTAACAGACAGAGATTGCAAGTAGACAGAGAGGCAGGCAGAGATAGAGGAGGAAGCAGGCTCCCAGCTGAGCAGAGAGCCCAGTGTAGGGCTCGATCCCAGGACTCTGGGATCATGACCTGAGACGAAGGCAGAGGCTTAACCAACTGAGCCACCCAGACGCCCCAAGAACACTAGAGTTTTAAAACAATATAACTTTAAAACATATCTCCTTTCTTAAGGAAATCCTTTGAATTTGAGGATATTCAGCACTTTCGAAATCGGAGCTCACAGAAAATTCATGAAGAACTTGGAAGAAATTCCGGCTCGGCACTTTATTACACACAGTCGGAGGACAATATCTATGAGGATATAATATGTACGTGTCCACAAACTTTGCAGTTAAATTTAATGAGTATGTACTTGGTGGGGCCCTTAACTGTAGGATGATATTTTCTTTTATAATCAAGCGTATGTTGCTGTAGCTGTTTCTTTTTTTTTTTTTTTTAAGATTTTATGTATTTATTTGACAGAGACACAGGGAGAGAGGGAACACAAGCAGAGAGAGTGGGAGAGGGAGAAGCAGGCTTCCCACCACAGAGCAGAGAACCTGATGCAGGGCTGGATCCCATGACCTGGGATCATGACCTGAGCCAAAGGCAGACAAGCTTAACAACTGAGCCACCCAGGCGTCCCACTGTTTCTTTTAAATATGGAAACTTTTGTCATATAAATTCTTTTATTCGTTTTTTTTTAAGATTTTATTTATTTATTTGAGAGAGAGACAGAGAGAGCATGAGCGAGGAGAAGGTCAGAGAGCAAAGCAGACTCCCCATGGAGCTGGGAGCCTGATGCGGGACTCGATCCCGGGACTCCGGGATCATGACCTGAGCCGAAGGCAGTCGTCCAACCAACTGAGCCACCCAGGCGTCCCAAAATTCTTTTATTTTTGAATGGTTTTTGTAGCCAGTTTAGTGGACTGCTGAGTTCAGAAGTAGATGTTTATAATATATAGTATTTTGAGAATTCTTTTAGCTTGGTGGGATGCCTGAGTGGTTTTCAAGCTTAAAGGGCCAGCAATATAGACTAGGGAGCCGAACATAGTTCTTTATTTCTCCTCCTAGCTGTAGTCCCTTTGTTTCCATGTAACTGTGTTTCTCTAAACTTTGTTTTCCCATTATTTTTCAAGATCCCGCCAAAGAAAATCCCTATGAAGACATTCCAGTGCACCCTTTACCCATGTGGAGATCCCCTTCAGCTTGGAAGCTACCACCCCCAAAAAGTGCTTTCAGAACACCAAAGGTAAAACCAAAGGATCAGTATGAGAAAACATTATATGTAATTAACCTAAGAAAACCCAAGATTCTTGTTTGTGATCCCCAAAAAATGTTAAAGTGGTTTAACTAAGGCCAAGATGAAGAGGCACTGAAATATGGGTCTTGTTGGTAGTGGTGGTTTTTGTGTTCTTTGTGGGGTTGTGGGGGGCAGCACACAACTTTTTATTTTCTTTCGTTTTGGGGTTTCTGTTCACTTACTAGCACTTCAAAAATATGAGATTACGCACAACTTTAGACAAGCTACTAGCTTTTCGTTTCACTGTAGTTACCACAGCTCCCTATTAGTCCCACAACAATCTGTGCCCTAAATTACCTGACTTTTCCCTGAAAGCATTCGTCACCCTGGCAGGCAAAGACTGCCTTGAGTTAATGAGGACTCTGAGTTGTTGTTTTCTGGAAATGTGATGACATCTTTGTAGAACATTGGATTAGAAACCTGATAAATGACTTTACAAATGGGGAAAAAGAAATTCTGATATCCTCAACTGAGGTGACTTTAAAGACAAAAGACGTGGTTTTCTGAGATAACTTGACTTTGACACATTGTCATTCCCTACATGATCTTACCCTTACCGATACATCTTCTCCTGTTTTAGCTTCCTCCCAAACCACATTTCCTCAACCGGAAGACTATGGAACTGAAGAGCTCCCAAGCTTATTTACGGTCAAAGCTCACAAAGGATACCACTTTGCCTGTCACTTTAACTGAATGGAAGCTTTTCCGAGCTGGAGAAGTTGCAAACAGGAAGAGGAAAAATCTTCCAAGGGTAAGGACTCTAGTACTTTCATTCTTTGACTCTTACTTCATTTCCATAAATGAGAATAAATACACTTTAGACTGAAATGAATAATAGGTTAGAACTGATCTACTGGAGGGGCAGCTGGGTGGCTCAGTGGGTTAAGCCTCTGCCTTCAGCTCAGGTCATGATCTCGGGGTCTTGGGATTGAGCCCTACATTGGGCTCTGCTCAGCCAGGAGCCTGCTTCCCCCTCTCTCTTTGCCTGTCTCTCTGCCTACTTGTGATCGCTCTCTCTGTGTTAAATAAATAAATAAAATCTTTAAAAAAAAAAAAAAAAGGACTGATCTACTGGAATGAGAAGATTTGGAAAGCAGCCTTAAAGTTTAGGTTTTTGCTCATGAAAGAAGAATGCATGAGTGCCTTTTGCCAGGGCTTTTTTATGGATTTGGAAAATTGATTTTAGATGGAAGGTTTCACTTCAGTTACCTTAGTTCTCATTAAAATCAGCTGTCTGTTTTAAGGAAGCACTAGAATCTCATGTAAGAGGACATTCTGTTAAGCTGGCTACAGTGTTGTTCTTTTCTTTCTTTTTTTTTTTTTTAATTAAGATTTTATTTATTTATTTAAGAGAGAGAGAGTGCACAAGCCGGAAAGAGGCAGAGGGAGAGAGAGAAACAGACTCCCTGCGGAGCAGGGAGCCGGGCATGGGGCTCCATCCCAAGACCCTGGGATCATAACCTGAACCAAAGGCAGACGCTTAACCGACTGAGCCACCCAGGCGCCCCAGTGCTGTTATTTTCACTCACTCATTTAGTTGCTGAAGTGAACACTTTTATGCCTGAGTTTACAGATTTTCAGTAATCACAAAGTATATGCCTTTAATTTTGGACAAAAATTTCCATTTGGGGGAAGAAGAAAGAAATCTGACTCTTGCTTGGGAATAGAAATTATCAGCAATTACATTAAATAAATTATTTTTCTCTCAAGGGAGAAAAGGCAGTAAATCTAAACCATCTCAGACAGAGCTATTAGGACCAAAATGAAGAAATTGGGATTATTTATAAACAGATATATATTTTTTTAAGGAGAGACCCTTAAAAAAGTGCATGAAAATATTTTTAAATTCTTTGTTACTTTGTTCTTCTATAATTTAGAACGTCTTCAGGATAACTCTGCAGAAATGAAAAAAAAATCAGATCACTTAAATAGTATTCCTTCCCTTAATCCCATCTGAATGAACTGCATGTATTCATTTGGCACGCAGTTTTGGTACCTGATTTTAACATTAAACAAAAGTCCCAGCTGTTTTTTGGTTTAGTAACTGCTGATCGGTTCCTTGGGAAATATTCTGTTCCACAATACTTTAATTCTTCTGATCTATTTCCTGCCCCTCCCTCTTTATTATGTGAACAGTTAAAGACACACGGTTCTAAAAAAGCACCAAACACATCTCTCTCAGTGAAAGAAAAAAAAAGCAAACCTCTTCAGCTGTTTACTCTCCTGCATATGGTGAGGAATATGTAAGAATCTGACGTTTAAAGAATGGCTAGGCTTTCTAGAGTAGTTCTGTCCTCTGATCTGTCATGCCAGCACAACAAAGCAGCCTCCTGCATGGCCCAGAGACAACAGATAATGTGTTCACAGGGGCGAGAGTACAAACACAGAAGGGACTGCATTTAAGACGTGATTCTCGGGGGCACCTGGGTGGCTTAGTCGTTAAGCGTCTGCCTTCAGCTCAGGTCATGATCCCAGGGTCCTGGGATAGAGCCCCGCATTGGGGTGCCTACTCAGCGAGGCACCTGCTTCTCCCTCTCTCACTCCCCCTGCTTGTGTTCCCTCTCTCTCTGTGTCAAATAAATAAATAAAATCATTAAAAAAAAAAAAAGACATGATTCTCAGAATGACATTAACAAATATTTGGGAGTAATGGATTGTAGATTTCAGTGAGACCGATGGAAATTTGCAGTGCTTTTAATATCATGCCTCGGTGTTTTAGGTACTGTGGATCCCCGAGTACTCAAAGCTCTTTCTCTTCCTAACTTGGGTGATGTGATCCAGCTTTTCCTTTTCTGGTTATTTCCTCAAAGGCCTTTGGAGAAGTGAGTGGGGGGAATGTGGTGATGAATCCTTGATGACCAGGCAGGAATAAACTATTAGCGACCCTCCTTGGATTAAATCCTTTTAGGATGTTCTGTTTGCAATACAAAATTTTGACTTTTGAGTATCTTCAGCCACAGCATTCCATGAGGAAAGCAGTTTTCATTTACTTCCCCTTTGATGACTAGAACTATCCAGGAAGGAAAACCGGTTTCATGGTTTGAAAATCACTGATCTAGTCCATATGCCTCTTCCCCACCCTTCCTTTCTTTCCCTACTGTGAAAGCCTGTGTGGGATTATTTCCTAGAGTAGATTTCCCAAGGTCTCATATTATTTGTGTCAACTGTATATAGCAGTATGTTTTCTATCATTTCGTTGGAAGAATATAATACTTCCTGCTGTACCCTACAGTATTTACTGGAAAATAAACGTAGGCTCCTCTTCCTAACTCATAAGCAAAATTACAATTTTATTACTTTATCTCCTGTTTCGAGAACAGACAGTTCCCTTTCCTTTATAATATTTGAGGCTCCTTTTGAGTATACTTTTCAAATACTGATTACTAATTACACTATTTTTAGGGGTGCCTGGGTGGCACAGTCAGTTAAGTGTCTGACTCTTGGTTTCAGCTTGGGTCATGCTCTCAGGGTCATAAGATTGAGCCACATGTCAGGCTCTGCGCTCAGCATGGCATCAGTTTAAGATTCTCTCTCCCTCTCCCTCCCATTTCACCCCTAGAGAACATGCTTTTTCTCTCTAATATAAGTACATAAGTCAATCTTTAAAAAAAGAAATAATTACACTATTTGGGTATGTCTCCAAAATACATGTTTGCTCTCATATGTCTTTCCTATAGCCCCTAACAATATCTTCTTATGTTGAATTCCCTTATTTTTTTAATAATGGTAATATTTAAGAACACTGGTAATTTTTCACTTGAATGGCAGCTATAAAATCTTTAAAAGAATAAACTCATCCAGAAATGTGGGAATAATCTGCATATTGGAAGCACATGTTTCTCACATGTTATTTTTCTTGCTCTGGGCTGATTCACTGCCTGTGGATTGCCAGGATTGCTAGAGATACAAGGACAAAAAAGAAAACAGGAACATTTTTCTCAAGCAAATTTGTTGGTTCTTATGTTGCTAACAGTTGTAATTCTGGGCGTTAAATATGTTAAATCAGGATTAATGATTAAAGAAAAGCTTGGAATTTTAAGAAAGAAAGAGAAATATGCATGGAAAACTAATGAATTCCTTCTTTCATTTCTTTTTTAAGTGTATTTACCTAAGCAATCTCTACGCCCACAGTGGGGCTCAAACACAGGCTCTACCGACTGAGCCAGCCAGATACCCCAAATTCCTCCTTTTAAAAGTGACTGTTCATCAGCTTGATTTTTTTCTCTCTTTTAAAAAAGATTTTTTTATTTGAGTTTTGTTGACACATCTTTCCTTTTTTTTTTAAACCTACTCTGTGTGCATGTCTGTCTTTCTCTTACACGGCAGCAAAGAAAAAAATTCCAAGTAATGCTTACTAAGTGGAACCTGCTTTTTATACTAAAGTATATTTGAGAGCCTCCTATTTTTAGGATGTTTCTAAAATAAATTATAATATTAGTGCTCCCAGTAGCAAAGAGAGTATTTGCTTTGACAAAAACTTTGTCAACATGATTATTTTCTTTTGCAAAGAATTCCAGGGAACAGAAATAACTGAGCCTTACCCTGACTTCCAAGTGGAATGAGTATTCTTCTTCCTACTCTGGACAATAGGGAAGGCTTGGTCAACAAGTAGAATGCAATAGGCAGATTTCTTGCATATTGTGACATAGAGTGACAAGGAATGTCTCTAAGAGCCTGTGCTGGATTCTGCTGGAAATGACATACCCTTTCCTTCTCCTCTTACCCATGTTGTATGGACTTTGTGTTAGAACAACATATCATCTTAATAAAGATCACTTTAGTTTCAAAATTTTTAAAATGTGAAGGGTTTTATGTATAAAAATGGATCTTTCTCTGAATGAGAATCACTAATTAATATCATCAGAACTTTGTATTGAATCTTTAAAAAGAAAAAGTAGGAGCACTGACTGAACCAGTACTGGTTCAGTCAGTGGAATGTACAATTCTTGATCTGGGGTTGTGAGTACCAGCCCCAAGGTAAGTGTAGAGATCACTTAAAAAAGAAATCTTTAAAAAAACAAACAAACAAACAAACAAAAAACAAAGAACAAGTTGGTGTTGGTTTTAACTTGTACTTTTTTAATCTTTTTTCAGCTTGTATTGAAAATCGCTGACATATTTGAATCTAAGAGAGGGAAAAAGAGGGTAAAGTTACAGCCATATACTGGAAAAGATGTACCTCCCTCAAAAGGTAAGAATTGTTCCCGATGTCCAGAGCTGTCAGGATTTGAGGGGAAAATCACATAACTTAATGTCTATGTGATTATAATTTTTGGTGTAGTTTCCTACCCTACTTCAATATAACTTTTTAAAAAAGATTTTGTTTATTTATTTGACAGAGAGAGAGAGACAGCAAACAAGGGGAGTGGGAGAGGGAGAAGCAGGCTTCCCACAGAGCAGGGAGTCCGATGCAGGGTTCGATCCCAGGACCCCGGGACCACAACCCAAGCCGAAGGCAGGTGTCCAACCAACTGAGCCACCCAAGTGGCCCTCAATATAACTTCTTTAGGATAAGGGATTATTTCTATTCTTCCTCAAATCTCTTTTATTTAGTTCTGTGGCAAGTAATAACAACGTAAACAAATTAAATAAGTTTAAAAATATTAGAAGCCAGTAAGACTGATTTTCTCTTTTAAAAAAAAAAAAAGACTAATCTTCATAGGCAGAATGTATCATTATTTTGTAATCCTACTTTGATTTATAGTCATTTATCAGTATTAACTTTTTAGTGGAGAAATGAGCATATTAGATATATATAGACTACAGGTGTGTGGTGCTCAACTGATAATCATCTACTCAGCTCAGTAGTTTTAGTATATGTGCTGCCGAAGCGAGCACTCAGCTCAGTAGTTTTATCTGTCAGATGCCTAGAGAAAATTTACATTGTCTTTTTTTTTTTAAGATTTTTAAAAATTATTTATTTATTTATTTGACAGCGAGCGAGCGAGAGAGAGAGAGAGATCGCAAGTAGGCAGAAAAGCAGGCAGAGAGAGAGGGGGAAGCAGGCTCCCCGCTGAGCAGAGAGTCTGATGTGGGGCTCGATCCTAGGACCTTGAGACCAAGACCTGAGCTGAGGGTAGAGGCTCAACCCACTGAGCCACCCAGGCACCCCTAAAGATTTAATTTTTTATTTTAGGGAGAGCATGAGTGGGAGGGGCAGAGGAAGAGGGAAAGAGAATCTCAAGCAGGCTCAGCGCTGAACGCAGAGCCTGACATGGGGCTTTATCTCAGCCGCCTGAGATCACAACCTGAGCAGAAACCAGCAGTGGGATGCATAACCGACTGTGCCACCCAGGTGCCCCAAAACTCATCTTACTTAATCAAGAAACTTTCAGCATCCGTAGTAAGTTATTAGAATTTCATATGGATTCATGCAAGATTCTCAACTTGGCTGTCTGGCAAAGAATATGTAGAACTTAGCAATTTTTGTCAAGTGGGAAACAACAGCCAAGTCATACCACAGAAGAAAGTTTCCTATTTTTGCAGACATCCAAAGACAGCAATTTTTTAATTTCCCTTGAAAACCTATCCTCCATTCCAACAATTACTCTCTGAAAATAAAACCCTCTATGCTGCAATTTAAGACTTTTCTTCTTACTCTAAAATCAACTAGTCACCATTTTAGATACAAGTGTTCATATTTTTTTCCAGTTTTCATATTTTCAAAAGCAGTTATCAAAACATGTTCCAGTCGTCTCTTCTGCAGAAAAAATAATTTTGGTTGTTGTGACTCATAGATACCTTTTACAGAATGCAGTATTAGTTTTTCTACACCCTTTATCTCATGGACAACGTCCGACAACACTAGGAGGCAGGGACTACCCTAATTTTATAGAGGAGGGAGCGGAGCCAGAGGAGGAAATGTCCGTTTGAAGGAAGGAGCATGGGACCATGAAATCTTATCCTTTATTATCACTAACAGTTACTCTCAATTTTTCTCATAACCCTTGATTTTTAGCAGTTTATTTCTTCTCCATGTGTATCTTTTATCCTCAACAAGGATATTGTCAAAGGCTTTGTGTTTGTGTAGTTCAGAACTAGATAAAGAAGATGAAAACTGATGCCAGTTACCATGCTGGACCCTTTCAGACACATTCTCATTAATTTTCTCAACAGCCCTATGTGGCAGATGTTATGTCACTGTTTCTAGATAAGGAAATACATTATAAATTTTAGGTTATGTAAAATTTCAGGATACTGGGGCCCGGACAAATTCTTAGAGAACTTTACCATTTTCTCAGATTAATAGCAGTCTTCTAACAGGTGTACTGTCAAGTACAAGAGTCAATAAGACTCTCACTGAGCTCTTATTCTGTTTGTATGCCTTATTTATGCCTTAAGGATTAGGAATATTTTAGTAGACTTGACTCTAAGATAAGTTTTTGAAGAGCCAAACCCCCCCCCCTTTTTTTTTTTGCTGTATCATTATTGAAAAAAAAAATTCAACAGCATGAATGGCGAACTTCTAATAAGCACAAAAACAAAAAAGAAAGGAGCAATCTTCCCCACAACTGCATTTTTCTTTTGCATGGCTCAAAGAAAATACACATTTACCCCGTCTCTGGGAGCAGGTCCTCTAGTGGGTCTGAGGAATTTCTCTCATGCCTGAGGATCTCCTGGCTCCCTATTCACATTCTCACATTTTTTGTTTTCCTCCCTAAGCTTTTGTCTGTAGATCAACAATGACTAGTAGAACCAGATAATTATATTTACCTACTTTGTCAGTACATGC
Organism: Mustela putorius furo; assembly: GCF_011764305.1. Taxonomy (NCBI): domain Eukaryota; kingdom Metazoa; phylum Chordata; class Mammalia; order Carnivora; family Mustelidae; genus Mustela; species Mustela putorius. Next base: position 7,011,838 of record NW_025421424.1, read on the forward strand.
TAAGTTTTACTGAATCTGTTCCAACCTAAACGTTTCTTAACTTTTAGTGATCAGCTCTTACAAAGTGATTTATTGTCCTTCTTCAATTCTGTCATTATAATTTTGGTGTTGAAGTCACGTATAAAAAAAGGGACAACCTCTTTCTTTTTTGATCCCTACAGATTCTCAGTAGATTTTCCTATTTGCCTTATAAACCCCTTCACCCTCATTCCGTGTCTTGGAAAGCAGATCATCAAAACCTACAGATGTGAATGTATTAAAGCTATCTAAATGAGCTTCGGTAGGGTCTTTTTCCATTGTATAACCTTTCCTTCCTTTCCCCTTTCTTTTTCTCTCTCTCCAGACCCTTAATAGGCCCCTAAGAAGTGTCTGATGCTAAGGACACAAACAGGACTCAGGAGCTCACAGTGTTTGTTCCTTCATACTAAGTAATGCTTCCTAGCTCCATTATGCTTTCTATCACGGATAATTTGAAGTTATAAAGCCTGTGAGATAGTAGCTATGCTTGCACGTCATCAGAGCATAATGTATGCACTTGTCAAATCATTGTATTGTACACCTGAAACTAATGTAACACTGTGTGTCAACTATACCCAAATCAAAAAACATTGGGGATGTCTAACTGGCTCAGTCTGTAGAGGGTGTGACCCTTGTTCTCAGGGTCATGAGTTCAAGCCCCACACTGGGTGTGGAGCTTACTTTAAATAAATTAATTAATTTAAAGATTTTTTTTTTTTAAATAACAACAAAAAAAAAGGTGCCTGACTGGCTCAGTCAGTGCCTGGCTCTTGATCTCCGGGTCATGAGTTCAAGTGCCATGTTTGGGCATAGTTCCTACTTAAGAAAAAAAAAATCGAACCTGCCAAAACCCATACAACATTTAAATAGTTCCTTTTTCTGTTATATCTCTTATGAAGAAGCTGAAGAAGCAGCATTTTTTAACATTCTCTTATTCCTTATTATTAAATTTAAATGAATATAGCAAGAAATTATAATAACCCCCCCAAGCATCCTAATTGCTCCCAGAAAATTTTATGCACATGTAGATGTTTTTCTACCAAATAATTTTTTATACCATTCAGACTTTGTATATCTTGCTTAAAACAGAAAGTGATATATTTCAGAACTCTTTCAGTACCAACATATGGAGATCCATGTAGCTGTACTACAGTTCATTGTATGGATGGTAGACATTTTGATTGTTTCATATTTTTTTAAAAGATTATTTATTTGAGAGAGAGAGAAGTGGGTGTGGGAGAGGGAGAGGGAGAAAGAGACTTCCCTCTGAGCAGAGAGCCCAACTCGGGACCCAGTCCGGGGACCCTGGGATCATGACCTGAACTGAAAGCAGACACCCAACAACTGAGCCACCCAGGTGCCCTGATTGTTTCACGTTTTATTTAACCTATGGCTTTGAAGGTATATATATATATATATATATATATATATATATACACACACACACACACACACACACACACCCCTATACAGACACACACACACTTTTTTTTGCTCTTCGAACAATGCTATGTTATACATCTTTTTGTATATATATTTGTATATTGGTAAGAATACATCTGTAGAGGGGCGCATGGGTGGCTCAGTGGGTTAAGCTTCTGTCTTCGGCTCTGGTTATGATCTCAGGGTCCTGGGATCAAGCCCCACATCAGGCTCTCTGCCTGCCCCGCTGCCTACTTGTGATCTCTCTCTCTCTCTCTCTCTCTGTCAAATAAATAAAATCTTAAAGAAAAAATACATCTGTAGAATAAGTTCTAGCAGTGGACTTAACCAGAAAACATGTACACCTAATATTTTTATGACTGCTGTCAAATTGTCCCACACATTGTAACTGCTTACATTTCTATGAACAGCATTGGAAAATGACATTCTTCTCATAGTTTTCACTAATACTATGTTGTATAAAGCTCTTTTATTTTTGCCAATACCATGGTTGAATATTGGAGCTTATTTATTATTTTAGCTTGCTTTTCTTTAATTATAAATTTGGACAGTTACCATGTTAACCAACAGTTCTAAATCTTTTTCTATGTATTGCTTATTCCTGCCCTTTTTTCATTTTTCTGCTGTGCTGTAATTTTTCTTAATCATTCATAACAGCTGTTTGAATATGAAGAAATTTATCCTTGTGTCGGCAGTGTGTATTATAAATATCTTCCCAGTTCATTGTTTACTTTTCGAATTTAGTAATTTTTTATAAGATAGCCACTTCACATTTTTATATAAATAAACATATGCATTTTTCATTTATAACTCCTAGCCTTGTTTTTCTTGATACAGAAAGTCCTGCCTTAGCACCAGGTACCTCTTAGGAAACTATGGAAGTGTCTGGAAAGAAAGAAAAGGCGAAAGGGAGGAAAGTTACAGAAAGATTTTCCCTTTCTGTGCCTTTTTAAATTTTGCTTTAACTTTTCCAACTTAATCTAGAAATTTTTCTTTCTTTTTTTTCCAAAGATTTTATTTATTTATTTGACAGAGAGAGATCACAAGCAGGCAGAGAGAGAGGAGGAAGCAGGCTCCCTGCTGAGAGCCCGATGCGGGCCTCGATCCCAGGACCCTGAGATCATGACCTGAGCAGAAAGCAGCGGCTTAACCCACTGAGCCACCCAGGCACCCTAGAAATTTTTCATTTACTTGTTCAGAAAGCTCTGAGTACTATAAGCAGTCTGAGTACTGTAAGAATTCAGAGTAAAGAACACTTGAGTTTGGCCTAGAGGTAGCTTAGAAGTATCATAAAAGGGGTATGGTTCTTCGTAAATATATATGGTTATCCCTCTGAGCCCCACATTTTCCTATGACTCTAAATTCATAGTTGGTTCTGTGTTGAGATTTTGATTCAGCCTGGTTGGTGTGTCTACCTTTGATATCTTATTTGGGACTATAAAGACAAAGCAAGGAAGGTAGAAATAGAATCTACTCTGAACCAGACTCCATAGAATTAGGGAGGAGCTGGGACCTGGGGAGGTAGGGCGGGGAGAGAGTGGAATGAAGCCAGGGTGGGCAAGTGGCTTCTTGGAGTCGTCTGTTCTCTTTCGTGACTGCCCGACCCTGTTGTAACTAAGTGTCTGGAGAAAGGCTCAGCATCCTTAATACTCCCCATTCCCAAGTCTCCAGGTCCATGGAGGCCTTATGCTGTCCCCACCCCCACGGACTTACTACCGTTGGACAGTGCAATAGGAACTCTCTCTCTTTTCAGGTGAAGCCAGTGGGAACGAAAGTGGTGCTGAGTATCTGCCAAAGAGTGAGTGAGTCAACGGGGCTGCTCCCTTTCTCGAGATGATCACAGTCATGGGGTGGCGTGGCACCTTCCTTTGGGATTGAGCACATTTTCCCCACATTAAACTCTATTTTGTAGGCTATTTCTTCATTACAAGAACCTGTTGAGATTTGGGGAACTAAACAGTACACCATCAGATGTTTGACAGCGTTAAAAATCTGCCATGTTGCAATGAGGCAGACAGGCTGGTTCTTAAGATGGAATGTTCTTAGGGGAGCGGTGGGGCTGCGTGTTCAGACATATGTGCGGTAGTTTCCCAGCAGCCAAAACAGAGTGTGTGAATCATCCTCTGAGACAAATACATACCATTAAATATCTGATTTTTCATAGTCATTCACATGTACTTATTTAAGTAACTTCATTATCTCTGACATCAAGACAGGAGACATTGATCTGTTTCTTCTCACAGGCATTTATTTATATTTCAAATTATTGTGCCATTTAATTTCTGTTAGGATATAGAATCTGCCATATGCAATTTTGGCTGTATTTCAAGTACTTCATGGTGCTCTGTATCCTTCATCTAATAGGTTTTCACAGCAAATTATAAGTTCCTGTTTAACTGATTGATCGACATACTGAGGCATGGGAAAAGTCAGAGACATGAATTATCCAAGCTGAGGACTGGGCAGTTCCAAGTCTGATACTCTGATCTTATGATTAATAGTCACGTGCTCTCTCTGTTGGCCTGAATCGCTTCAGGTGTTTGATTCAGTAGCCTGACTGAAGGTGAAACTTAAGTCATCATCAGGTTCAGCTTGCATGTGTAAAAATGACGAATTTAGCGCTGTCACTACTGAGAAACAGGACCTAAAATTGTCTTGACTTGAACTGAGACCTTTAGAGTTAAGTAAAGCTTTGCCTAGAGCCTAAATATACTGGATAATTCCAGGGAGCCATTCTGAGGTGAATTTTTTTTTAAGGTTTTATTTATTTATTTGACAGAGAGAGAGATCACAAGTAGGCAGAGAGGCAGGCAGAGAGAGAGGAGGAAGCAGGCTCCCTGCCAAGCAGAGAGCCTGATGCAGGGCTTGATCCCAGGACCCTGGGATCATGACCCGAGCCGAAGGCAGGGGCTTAACCCTCTGAGCCACCCAGGCACCCCCCGAGGTGAATTTTTAAGTGTTCTTAATATCTGATCCATAGTATAACTTTTTGGGGGACAGAATGCATTCTATCTCAAAAGAAAAGCGAACAGTTAGAGACTGGGTCTTTTAATCATGGCTCAGAATGACACATAATCAAATCTCTGGGATGCTTAGACTATTTCTTCTGCAAGTATTGCATTTCCCCTAGAGGAGACTACCCCAGATTGTTCACAGTTTAGAGATAAAGAAGAATGGCTAAATGCTCTCCAATTTTGAGTGGAATTGCTCATACTATTTAAATATTTAGTATGCTTCCATAATCTCATTCTTTTGAAAACTAGTCCATTAATAGATGTCTTCTTTTTTTTTTAAGATTTTATTTATTTATTTGACACAGAGAGATTACACGTAGGCAGAGGGGCAGGCAGAGAGAGAGGACGGGAAGCAGGCTCCCTGCTGAGCAGAGAGCCCGATGCGGGGCTTGATCCCAGGACCCTGAGATCATGACCCGAGCCGAAGGCAATGGCCTAACCCACTGAGCCACCCAGGCGCCCCTAATTGATGTCTTCTGTTGCTTCATTTTCCCCTCTTCATTTAGCACCATATGTCGATATAAGCATATGTCCATTATTAGCAGATGTTTGCCACGGAGAGAAGGGAAAAGGAAAGTTCTGTTGATGTGAGGATTATTTTTGTTTGAATTTTATCAGACTCATCTCTTCTGTACCTAGCCTCTGTAGGACTCAGTTCTTTATCAGATATCTCTCTCACACACACACACACGAGCGTGTGATTTCATGGTCCTGACAACGGCATCTATTGTCAGGCTGGTGCTTTCACCTGACATTTTCCACGTATCCCGTTGTTGTGTCATGAAAGATGGGACAGCACAGGAATATGTATTGGGTTACACATAGAGTATGGGTGGGGACGGGGAATGTCAGAGCCCTCCCAGGTCTGTCTGTGTGGCTGGCACTGGGTAGGCAGTCCGCATTTGGCAGTGACTGAGTGAAGAGTAGTCCATAGGGTTCATGAACCGAGGATAAGCCACGCTGCCTGGTTTCATTGCAGATCGCCACAAACGCTTAGCGCAATTGCAGCAGTCTTCCAAGAGGAATCCTCACTACCAGACCTTGGAGAGGGACCTCATTGAACTACAGGAGCAGCAGCTCTTTGAACTTTTTGTGGTGGTGTCTCTCCAGAAGAAACCATCAGAAATAAGCTACATCCCTCAGGTCATACAGCAGTTCCCTAGCAAGGTAGGTGCAAGGAGACCCAAGAGGCATTCGGAAATGTTCTTGCATCTCTGCGTGTATTGTATTTCCTCTCTTCTTTTGATTGTGGTCTGAAGCAGCTTTTACTACTACTGTACCTCTTGTGGGATCTGGTAGGTAACTCTAAGGACATCTCCTGTCAGGCCTGAGCTACAAATGAGGGCCATAAAAGCTCATTATCCAAGTTGGTTTTCTAGTTTTTGCTCTGCTGTTTACTAAGTATCCTTTAGCAAGTTGCAAAGCCTCAGTTTTCTTTTTCTTAATGGGGGAAATGATAAATATGGCAGAATAGGGTTGCAGTTTAGAGCTAACTCTGCACCTGCCACTTATTAGCTCCGTGACCTTGAGCCATTACTAACTGCTCTGTGCCTTGGTTTCTTCATTTGTAAAATGGAAGTAATCATAATAGTGTCTATCCCACTGAGTTGTACTGAGGATTAAATGAGCCATATAAGGCACTTAGAAGAGTGTCTAGCATATAGTCAGCAGTATAGAATGTTATCCTTTATTAGTGAGCGTTTAATGAGATAATATATGTGAAGTGCTTAACACAGTTCCTGGCACGTAGTAAGCACTTGATAAATGGTATTTATTATTAACAATATTCTTTGGGTTTTTTCCCTACCTTATGCCTGAGGGAGCATAAGATTAAAAAACAAATAGAAATCCCACTAGAGGTGGAAAGACTCAAGAAGAAAGGAAAAAGTTTTTTTTTTTTAAAGATTTTTATTTATTTATTTGATAGACAGAGAGAGATCACAAGTAGGCAGAGAGGCAGGCAGAGAGAGAGGGGGAAGCAGGCTCCCTGCTGAGCAGAGAGCCCGATGCGGGACTCGATCCCAGGACCCTGAGATCATGACCTGAGCCGAAGGCAGAGGCTTAAACCACTGAGCCACCCAGGCGCCCCGAAAAGAAAAAGTTTTATATTTTATTTTCTATTTAATTTTTCCTGCTTTTTGAACAAGGGGCCCACAGTATGGTCTTGCTCTCTGCTCTGCAGATGATGTGGCTGGCCTCGGTAGGGAGTAGTCCTTTCACAAAGGGACACTGACTCACGCGCCTTCTTACTCCTTGGACCCCTCCTCTCATTTATGTTATCTGCTCAGCTGCTTTAGGACCTGAGGTTTAAACCCTGAGCTACATGGTACACCAAAAAAGCTAGTGAAGCCCGATTGTATTGCCATGGAATCAGAGACATTTCCTGCGTGACTTTTCATTAAAAAAAAAAAAAAAAGTGTTTGACAACATTCCTACTGTAAATAAGTCTGCGTTTAATTTCTTACAGAATTCTTCAGTGTAGCCTGAGAGCACAGTGTCACAACACTGAGCCATAGAAGTCATAACCGTGTAATCCAGAGAGTCTTGAGGAATCTGATTTCCCAAAAGAGAAGCTCAATTTTTTCTCTGTTTTTCCGTCAGTCTTACATTTGCTGAGAAAGCTTGGGGTTGAACATGTTTTCAACAAAGCTGGAATTAAGGGACTCAGAACCAGCTAAAGACCCCGTGTGACTCTGGCAGGGATTCAGGGCTGTTTCTTTTTTTTTTTTTTTTTTAAAGATTTTATTTATTTATTTGACAGAGAGAAATCACAAGTAGGCAGAGAGGCAGGCAGAGAGAGAGAGAGAGAGGAGGAAGCAGGCTCCCTGCTGAGCAGAGAGCCCGATGCGGGACTCGATCCCAGGACCCTGAGATCATGACCTGAGCCGAAGGCAGCGGCTTAACCACTGAGCCACTCAGGCGCCCTTCAGGGCTGTTTCTAAGTCAAGTTTCTTAGCATCTTCGTGCATGAGGCTCCTCTGAGTTAAGGTGGGAAAGAGCCGATGAAGTCTCTCCTGGTGGTGTTGTGGAGAACCTTAGATGAAGATGATTGTGTGTCATTTAACAATATAAAAATAACAGAGTATGAGATGACCAAAATTTTGTGAGAGTGGTTTTCCAGGGGCACCTGGGTGGCTCAGTTGGTTAAGTGTCGGCCTTCGGCTCTGGTCATGAGCCCAGGGTCCTGGAATCGAGCCCTGATTCGGGCTCCTTGCTCAGCCGGGAAGCCTGCTTCTCCCTCTCTCTCTGCTGCTGCTCCCTTTACTTGTGCTCTCTCTCTCTCTGTCAAATAAATAAAAATAAAATCTTTTTAAAAAATGAATGCTTTTCTGGGGCGCCTGGGTGGCTCAGTGGGTTAAGCCTCTGCCTTTGGCTCAGGTCATGATCTCAGGGTCCTGGGATCGAGCCCCGCATCGGGCTCTCTGCTCAGCAGGGAGTTTGCTGCCCCCTCTCTATGCCTGCCTCTCTGCCTACTTGTGATCTCTGTCTGTCAAATAAAATCTTTTTAAAAAAATGAATGCTTTTTTTCTGATGAGCTTATATTGCAGTGACTCAGAATGGCTGCCTCTTCTGTTTAGTAATTAAATTAAAGGATCTGCTGTAGTATGTTTATTAGGCTTATTATCTGCTTGTTTTAGTACTACTTTTTAAACATCTCTTGGTATAACTAATTTTAGATAGTTCTTTGACATACAATATCAGACTTGCACAGAAGGGTCTTTCTTGCTAGAATTTTACAGGAAGTTGCAAACCAGTAATTAGTTAGAAGAGATTATATGCTAAGGGAAATGATTATATATGGGATAGATTCTAAAAGTAGTATCTTTTCTAAGTAATATTCACCTGCCTTTTCGAAACATCTCTGATTATTGATCAGAGAGTATCTGGAGCTAACTGGGTTTTTGCTCTCAGCATATGATACCATCAATTTTTATTTGATGTCCTGTGATTCATAAAAATATTATTTCCACTAGTATGTGAATCCTGAATTAAGATTCTGTCTCTAGACTAGAAACTATTTTCAGTCACCTCTCTTGCATCAGATTATAGGATCTTCACAAGTAAACATTTCTATGTAAAAATAAGATTCTTTATTCTTAACTCTGTTCTCCGTGTGTCTTCAGTGATTATAGGTCTTGGCCTTCTGGTCTTGTTAAACAATATAAAACTGTGCTGAGATAACTACTTAGGCTTATCAGAGACCTCTTTTCCCGAGACGAGGCTTTTTGTATTTCTAGTCTCCACTTACATAGAATATTAATCACCTAAGACATTACCTTTTTCAGGGTGATCATGGCTTTAAACAGTCCAAAGACACTGAAGAGAGGCTCAAAGTTATCCCCAAATTTTGTTTTCCTGACTCAAAGGACTGGGTGCCAACCTCAGAACTCAAGAGGTAAATATGCTCCTTTATCTGATTTCTGTTTGTTGGAACTGCAAAAGTAGAATCAGAATGTTTGCAAAAAGGGTAGAGCCAGCAGTTAAAGCTACGTGGACACTGTGGCAGGTCAAGGATGCTGTGGGAGGAAAGGAAGAAACAGAATTAGAACATTTCCTATGTGAGTTCAGAAAAGAAAAACACGGAATAGCTTCAGTGTCAAAGGGAAAATGAGTTTGAGAATCTCTGTAGCTTGCCAGTTCTGCAGGGGGGTGGGCAGGGAATGTTCCATTTCACATACAGTCAGAAATGCCACCAAGTGGACAGAAAAAGGAAAGAAGACTTGAGCTTTGGGACTCTCCTTAGAAGGAGCTAGAACAGAGCAATGTCTGCACCTTGTTTGTCCTTCAGGTGGACAGAAGCCACAGTGCAGGTTGTACATTCCCCTGTGAATCTTGTATGAAGGGAAGCTCCAGACTGGGAGGTGTGAGTGTATTGAGAAGGGAAGAGCATGTGGGAACCGTGTTCAATCAATAAACAGTCATCATCTCTGAATCTCAATCTCACTTTGTTCCGAACTATGATTATTGACCATGCTACTGGGGCTGAAAAGCGTGACTCTGGGAAGCATGTCACATGCAGATAACCTGCTGGTGGACAGCCTCCCCTGTGGCCCGAGCAGCTGCTCTGCCCTTCCGTGTCACATCACCTCCTGTCTGAGCTGCTGTGCCTCCTGACCAGTTTGGCCTGATGTCTGCTGTCCTCTCTGAGCCATTGGTCCCAGTGCTCTCATGCTGCCACGTGCACTGCAGCTTCTTTCACACCGGCCTGGCTGCTCTGTACCTGGCTTTCCTGGCTTTCCTCCCTGGCTTTCCTCCCCTAGACCATTTGGAAGACACAGAGGAGTAAATAAAAAAGCAGAAATTATATGTCACTGGCATTCTGGTACTCAGAGATAATAACTATATATTTTGGCGTACTTCGTTTCCATCTTTATTTTTTGGCCATATGTAGACATATGTATTCACTGTTCAGATTTAGATTCCTTTGATTATTAATGAGTTTCTGTCTTGGTCTTCTTTTTGAAAATTATCTATGCAGATCCAGGGAGGATCCAGGGAGGATTGGGTAGTCTCCTATTAACTTTTTTACACCAAGGATCTAATCCTTGGCCTCTCACTGTTCCATAGGACCTCTCAGGCCTAAATGGAAGAATTTGGAAGGACAAAAGAGCTTATCCAAGTCCTTCACAGCTCACCTAAATGTTAGACTAAGTTGGATATTCACTAAAAGGAAAAATAGGTTTGATTCCTAGCTAGAGTGGATGAAGAAGAACGTAAAAGCAGACAGTGGTGTCAGCGCGTCTCCCACACATACATGCTCACTCCAGTGCCAGGCAAGACATTCTCAGGCCTGGACATTCTCCCTCAGGAGGAAGGTGACTTGCAATTAATATAGTATTAATGCCTCCTCTCACATCCCAAAATGACTGTTGGACAGTCCTTTTCAGTCGTCTTTTCCATGAAGAATGCCCTAAGTGATTGTTTGGATCTCAAACTATTAACTGTTTTTCCAGTGAAACATTCTCCTTTGTCTTAACTGGTGAAGATGGGAGCCGGTGGTTCGGTTACTGTAAGAAGCTCTTGGTAAGTACCAGACTTGGGCTATAGGTGGGGTTGGTCAAGTCCGACTAGAAACTTCGAAAACCTTATTACTAGATGAGTTTGAGGGCTACTTAATGATCTGTGTATTAAAGAGGCTATGTTGGGGTGCCTGGGTGGCTCAGTCAAGTGTCAGCCTTCAGCTCAGGTCATGATCCCAGGGTCCTGAGATCGAGCCCCACATCAGGCTGCCTGCTTAGCGGGGAGCCTGCTTCTCCCTGTCCCTCTGCCTGCCCACTCCCACTCATGTTCCTGCTCTGTCTCTCTCTCTCTCAAATAAATAAATAAAATCTTTTAAAAAGGAAAAAAAGGTATTTTAACTTTAAATAGTAACAGCAAGATTGGAGTTAGCCAGTGTTCCAGAATAAGAGGGTTACGGACTTTTATTTATGTGTTTGTTTGCTTGTTTTTTATCTGTTCGTAGTAGATGAAACCAATGACAGAGTGGCTAGAGATCAGTCTGGGTCTGTCTGCGGGTGGACTGCTGGGAGCCAGTCGTCGGAGCTCTGAGCTACTTTGTTCTTGCTTAGGTGCCCCCACTAAAGCTGGAATAAGTTGTGCTGTCACATTTTAGCATTTTCCCATCCATCTTTCAGTGTTCAGTGAGCATGAGATCTTTGGTTCCTGCTCGGTACTGAAGACCACCAAGAGCATGTTAATAATTTCCATGAACAGGCTTGTGAGGCTTCATGGTTGCTTTGATGTTCTTTTCTTCTAGCCGGAAGGCAGAGGGAAGCGACTTCCTGAGGTCTACTGCATGGTTAGTCGCCTTGGCTGCTTCAACCTTTTTTCCAAGGTGAGTGCAGCTTGCACCCTGGGAAAGGTGCTAGTTTTTTCTAGGCTCTAAAGAAATTTTTATTTCTGATGTTGTCACAAGGCAATGTCCAGTGATGTGGCCTCTAACATATGTGTTTAGGAAGGATTCCTAGTAGGAGATTAGAGCCACAGGTTTACATTCACGTCTCTAATCCAGGCGCTGTTTTGTCATCCTGTTTGGTTTGCTAAACCTCCCAGCTTCAAGGAGAGCATAGCCTGAAGCTCCTCTTGTCTCCGGCCTCTCCCAGACCCCACACGGCAAGATATGATTGTCAGGGTCAACAAAAGGGGCTCCTCTTCTGCAAACGAGTTGATTTATTTGAGTAACTTTTCTTGGGGTTGTCAAGATACCGCGAAGACATATGATGGCTTTAATGGACCTGTATTCATTGCAGAAGCTTATCGGTCTGAAGATCTTCTGGTGTGATTTTCAAGTTTGTGCATCACGTCTGGCAGTTCCTTATGTTTTTGAGTCCCTCAAACACTAACATATGTTGTGTGTGTAGATTCTGGATGAAGTAGAGAAGAGACGAGAGATGTGTCCGGCACTGGTTTACCCATTCATGCGAAGTGTCATGGAAGCTCCTTTCCCAGCTCCTGGACGTACCATCACAGTTAAGAGCTACCTCCCCGGGGCTGGCGATGGGGTAAGTTAGCTCATTTTGAAAAGGTTTGATAGGCACCAAAAAGCAGGCCTTACACTAACAGGCGTAGTTTCCAGAAGCCTCACAGCATAATTTTCCCTTTTCCATAAACTATACAAAATAGAAATGTCCGATTGATCTATGAGATAGTGGACACTAGACCTAGGAGCCAGAGATTTCAGTCACTCCTAGAATGAGCCCCTTCCTAATAATTTCAGCATGATAAATGAAGATGATACATGCTATGGTCAGGAGGGATAAAAGATTTTTTTAAGATTTTATTTATTTATTTGAGAGAGCACAAACAGGGGGAGCAGCAGGCAGAGGGAGAGAAGCAGGCTCTCTGCTGAGCAGGGAGCCTGACATGGGGCTCGATCCCAGGAGCCCGGGATCATGACCTGAGCCGAAGGCAGATGCTCAAGCGACTGAGCCACCCAGGCACCCTGGGATAAAAGATTTTATCAGAAATTTACAGTACAAAAGCAAGGTATTGGGGGGCACCTGGCTCACTCAGTCGGTAGAGAATACCATTCTTGATCTTGCAGTGAGGAGTGTAAGCCCCATGGTGGGTGTAGAGATTACTTAAAGAAATAAAATTTTTTTAAAAACTATATTCATGATAAGGTATTAGGTCTTGGAATTAGTGGAGGCAGTTCACAAGCTCTGTAGCAAAACCTGTATCCTGAATTTAACCTGTGAAAGAATGACATTGATGTTGTCAGGGATCGGTTTCTAGTCTGAACTCCCCTGATTCAGATTCTTTCATTTCAGTCCATTGAACTCTGCCGACCACTGGATTCCCGACTAGAGCATGTTGACTTTGAATGTCTCTTTAAGTGCCTGAGTGTGTGCCATCTCATCCGGGTCTGTGCCTCCCTCCTGCTGGAACGGAGGGTAATCTTTGTCGCTAACAGCCTAAGGTAAGAAATGCATAAAATGTCACTTCCTATTGGTATTTTACTTGTTCTCAGTGTTTTAAAATTTGGGCATATTCGGGGCACCTGGGTGGCCAGTGGGTTAAAGCCTCTGCCTTCAGCTCAGGTCATGATCCCAGGGTCCTGGAATTGAGCCCCGCATTGGGCTCTCTGCTCAGTGGGGAGCCTGCTTTTCCCCACCCTCTGCCTATCTGCCTACTTGTGATCTCTGTTAAATAAATAAATAAAATCTTAAAAAAAAAATTGGGGCATATTCAAAAACTGAAGATGTCAGTTACCTAATGCCATATGGACATAGATAATTCCAAATGGTAAATAATCCTAAAGCTGTTTGCATTAGGCTATAGCAGTGACTTTGGGATTGCAAGTAATTTATGTTTATAAACGTGTTTTACTTAAACTGTTGTTAAAAATTCAGCATAGGGAATATAATCAATGGCATCGTAATAGAGTTATAAGGTGACAGTAGCTATCCTTGTAAGCACAGCATAATGTATGGAGACTTTGAATCTCGATGTTTACACCTGAAAATAATGTAATGTGGGTCAGTTATACTCAGAATTTTTTTTAATAATTGTTATTGCTTTTCTAAGTACACACGAATTTTTAGCAACATAAATTATGGCAAAAAGCTGGTTAAGACTAAAATCTTGGGGCGCCTGGGTGGCTCAGTGGGTTAAGCCGCTGCCTTTGGCTCAGGTCATGATCTCAGGGCCCTGGGATCGAGCCCCACATCGGGCTCTCTGCTCAGCAGGGAGCCTGCTTCCCTCTCTCTCTCTCTGCCTGCCTCTCCGTCTACTTGTGATTTCTCTGTCAAATAAATAAATAAAATCTTTAAAAAAAAAAAAAAAAGACTAAAATCTTTCAGGGTGCCTGGGTGGCTCAGTGGGTTAAAGCCTCTTCCTTTGGCACGGGTAGTAATCCCAGGCTCTCTGCTCAGCAGGGAGCCTGCTTCCCCCGCTCTCTCTGCCTGCCTCTCTTCCTACTTGTGATCTCTGTCTGTCAAATAAATAAATAAAATCTTTAAAAAAAAAAAAAAAGACAAATTTTTCAGCAAGTTAAGTTAAAAATTTTAATAAAATTTTAAAAATGGGTAATCACAGCATCATTAATCTGTGATCAGTGATCACTAAGTGTTGTCAGTATATAATTCTGTAACATAACATCTGAACCATTCTCCATGCATTGCTCAGTATGTGACACCATTTGCTTTCTTCTCTGGCTAGCACCCTGTCCAAATGTGGCCATGCTGTGGTTGCCACACTGTATCCATTCACCTGGCAGCATACCTACATTCCAGTCCTCCCAGCGTCTATGATTGACATCGTGTGCTCACCCACCCCATTCCTTATTGGAATCCTGTCTTGCTCCTTACCACAGCTCCAGGACCTACCCATTGAAGAGGTGAGATGGGAGAAATAGTACATATGGAAAAGACAGGGCACTGACAAATGAAAATGAATCACCTTTGAGAATGATGGAGCTGGGGGCGCTTAGGTGGCTCAGTGGGTTAAGCTTCTGCCTTCAGCTCAGGTCATGATCTCAGGGTCCTGGGATGGAGCCCTACATAGAGCTTTCTACTCAGTGGGGAGCCTGCTTCCCCCTATATCTCTGCCTACTTGTAATTTCTCTCTCTCTGTGTCAAATAAATAAATAAAAGTCTAAAAAAACAAAAAAGGAATGATGGAGCTGGGGACACCTGGGTGGCTCAGTCGGTTAAGTGTCTGCCTTCAGCTCAGGTCATGATCCCAGGGTCCTGGGATCAAGTCCCACCTCAGGCTCCCTGCTCAGCGGGGAGTCTGCTTCTCCCTCCTCCTCTCCCTCTCTGATCTCTCTCACTCAAACTCTCTCTCAAATAAATAAAAATATTTTTTAAAAAAGAATTATAGAACTGTCATTAATATTAATACATAATTATTATCTATATTATGCTATCATGTTTTTGTATTGTTTTATTGAGAAAAATTCTGTAGTACACATGAATCTGAAGTTGTATCTTATTTACAGTAGTGTGCCTTGGGCTCATTCTTGTGTTACTCTGAAGGGTAGGTCTTTTTGTTTGTTTTAAGACAAACAAAAGAACAACTCTGGGTAAACTTAAAAAATTGTTTCAGGGGCACCTGGGTGGTTCATTAGGTTAAGCGTCCAGGTCATATCAGGGTTGTGAGATCGAGCCCCAAGTTGGGGGCTTAAGATTCTCTCCCTCTCCCTCTCCCTCTGTCCCTGCCCCCCACCAATTTTTTCAAATATAATACACATATAGAGAAGTGGCCAAAACAAAGTGTACAGCTCAGCAAATTTACAAAGTGAATGCTTATGTAACCCATGTTGGAAAAGGATGGAAGCATCACAGCCACGGAAACAGTGCCAGCACCTGGAGAAGTCTGCATCATGCCACCTTCTTCACTGGTCTTTCCTCACATCCCATGATAGGAAACCACTGCTTTGACTTTATGGTGTTCATTTACCTGTTTTTCTTTAAAGTTTTACACCCTAGGCATTTATTCCTAAACAGTGGAGTTCAGCTTTGCCTGGCTTTATGCTTGTTATGAATGGACTCATATATATTTTGTCTGGCATCTTTTGATTACCATGATGTCTGTAAGATTCATCCATGTTGATGAGTTTAAGAGTCATTCGGTCATTCTAATTCTGGGTGGTATTCCATTGTGTGAAAGTACTGCAACTTTTTATCCATTCTACAGATGATAGACATTTGAGTTGTTTCCAGCTTAGGGTTATGACGAATAATGCTGCTATAACTATTCTTGTGTACGACCCTTAGCACATATGTGTTTGCAGTTCTAAAGTATATCCTTGGGCTTGCTGGATCATAGGGTAAGTGTATCTTCAGCCTCAGTAAATAAAGTCAAACTGTTTTCCAGAGTAGTTCTGCCAACTTAAACCCCTCTCTACTGATGTACAAGCATTCCTGTTGTCCCACACCCTTGCCGACACTTGTTATCATCAGTTTGTGTAACATAACCTATCTGGTATTCTCTTTTTGGTTTAATTTGCATTCCTGATTACTCTTGGGGGTGAGCATCTTTCTGTGTTTATTGGCCATTCAAATATCATCTCTTAAAAATTCATTATCTTTCTTTCTCCTGGTTGATTTAGTAAGAGGTATTTTATATTCTGGATATCAGCCTCTTTGTGGCATGTCTTTTTATTCTCCAAAATGGGTTTTTTTTTCATGCATAGAAGTTCTTCATTTTAACATAGTCAAAATTATCCATCTTTTCCTTTATGGTTAGTGTGTGGTTTTATTTTATTTTATTTTAGTGAGCTGTTTATGTTTGTCTTTATATTAACTTCATGGAGATATCCTCCTATATTACCTCCTGGATACATTGGTTGCTTTATTACTGTGCCTTTAATTTTTTATTCTAAATCCTGGCAGTTGTTTTTTTTATGTGTACGATCGGAGGTAGGGGTTATTATTTTTTTTTAATAGGGATAGCTAACTATCCTAGTACCATTTATCTTCCCTATTACCCACCTTTTTTTTTTTAAGGTGGTGCTTTCTTTTTTTTTTATTTTAAACTTTTTTTTTAAGATTTTATTTATTTATTTGACAGAGATCCCAAGTAGGCAGAGAGGCAGGCAGAGAGAGAGGGGGGAGTAGGCTTCCCTGCTGAGCAGGGAGCCCGATGTGGGACTCGATCCCAGGACCCTGGGATCATGACCCGAGCTGAAGGCAGAGGCTTTAACCCAGTGAGCCACCCAGGTGCCCCAATTACCCACCTTTTTTATATTGAGCTATAATTGACATATAACATTGTTTTAAGGCTTAGGTGTACAACATAATGGTTTTATAGATGTAAATGTTGTGAAATGATTACCCCAAAAAGCAACACCTTACATAATTACAATTTTTTGTTCTTGTGATGAGAACTTTTAAGATCTGCTCTCTAAGCAACTTTCAGATAGACAGCACAGTATTGTTCACTGTAGTCACTGTGCTATACACTGTGCTTTATCTTATTTATAAATAAGATAAAATTTTTATCTTATTTATAAGATAAATAAATAGCTTATTTATCTTATAACTGACAGTTCATGCTTTTCCACGACCTTCACTCACTTCACCCATCACCCACCCACCCCCACCTCTGACAACCACCAATCTGTTCTTTGTATCTATGCGTTCAGGTTTTTAGATTCCACATATAAGTGAGATCAGATATAATTTCTTTTACTTTGCCTGACTTATTTCACTTAGCATAGTGCCCTCTAGGTCTATCCATGTTGTCATAAAGGGCAGAATTTTTTACATTTTTATGATTGAATAATATTGATATTATGCATATAACATGAATATTATATATTATATATATCATATCTTCTTTATCTGTTCAACTACCAGTGAATACTGATGTTTTGTCTTTATTTTAGCTTTTGTAAATAATGCTGTAGTGAACATGGGGGTGGAGATATCTTTTCAAGACAGTAATTTCTTTCTCCTCCTCCCCCTCCTCCTCCCCCTCCTCCTTCCCCTCCCCCTCCTCCTCCCCCTCCTCCTCCTTTCTTCTTCTTCTCCTTCTTCTTCTGATAAATGCCCAGAAGAGTGATTGCTGGATCGCATCCACATAGCAGTTCTATTTTTAATTTTTTGAGGACCTCCATACTGGTTTCCATAGCAGCTGTACCAGTTTGCATTCCCACCAGCAGTGCGTGAGGGTTCCTTCGTCTCTACATCCTCACCAACACTTGTTATTTCTTGTCTTTTTGGATAATAGCCATTCTGACAGATTGAGGTGGTATTTCATTGTGGTTTTGATTTGTATTTCCCCGATGATCAGTGGTGTTGAGCATCTGTTCATGTGCCTCTTGGTTGATTTGCCTGTTTTGGAAAAATGTCTGTTCAGTGCCTCTGCTCATTTTTTAAAGTAAACCCTACTCCCAATGTGGGGCTCAAACTCATGATCCTGAGATCAAGAGTCATACACTGCACTGACTGAGCTAGCCAGGAGCCCCTGCTGTGCTCATTCTTAATAGAATTGCTTGGCATTTTGTTTGTTTTGTTTTGCTGTTGAGTTCTATGAGTTCTTTGTATATTTTAAATATTAACCCTTTATCAGACATGTAATTTGCAATATTTTCTCCCATTTTATAGGTTTCCTTATTATTTTTTTGATGGTTTTGATAGGGATTACTATTGAACCTCTAAATTACTTGGAATAGTGCGAGAATTTTAACAATATTCTTCTCATCTGCAAGCACAGAATATCTTTCCCCTTGTGTTTTTCAGTTTCTCTCATCAGTGCTTACTGTTTTCAGTGTACAGATGTTTACTTCCCTGGTTAAATTTATTCCTAGTTATTTTATTCTTTTTGATGGAGTTGGAAATGGGATTGTTTTCTTAATATCTTTTTCAGATAGTTCATTGTTAGTGAACACAGCTGATTTTGTGTTAATCTGAGCCATCCAGGAGTCCCTGAACTTAATTTTGTTTAACACTATTTCCATTGCCTGAGAGAATCAGTAGTAGTGTGATCTAGTAGTGCCTAATGTATGTGTCTGTGAATGTCTCTGGTTTAACCAACCTGGCTGCTTGATCCCATAGGTGCTGATAGTTGATCTCTGTGCAGACAAGTTCTTACAGGAGGTAAGTGACAAATGAGCTGATTACATAATGGATGAGGATAATAGGACAGAAAATATGTGAAAGTACTTAGAGAAGATGACTCAGGCCAGACTTTTAGTTCCTACACATGCTTGACACTATGGCCAATCATACAGGATTGACCTGAAAATTGAGTTAGGTTTATAGCTATCTCTCCCAAAGAAGGAAGGAGGAAAGAGATTAAATGTCATTAGCAAAAGAGGTAACTCTCCTTTGACGTCCAGATGGGTTGGTGTATATACCTCTAATTTAATTGAATTTAACAAGCATTCAGCACTGATTATTTCCAGTTACTCTGTTATAATCTAAAAGTAAGACATAGTTTGAACTCTCAGACCTTATAATCTAATGATGGGAAAGGGGAGCAGATATAGTTGTAAAGTTTTAGAAACAGTGTCATAGAAATGTCTACAGGGTAAAATAGGGACAAAAAAAAGTCATTTGGTGGGTATTTAAAGTGGAAGGGAGAGTTAGCAAAGCCTTCTTAGAGCAAGCACCCTGTGTGGAACCTGTATATAAGTTTGTGAGCACTGAACACAGGGTGAAAAGAACATTTCCCAAGACTTTGTCTCCTTTCAAAATCAATTAGCTCATAACTTACTTGTGGATGATCCTTGTAGTACAGTGTAAGACTTGCAGATGAGAGATGCTTGGTGGAAAGGTGCCAGAAAATGTGATAAGACATATTTATTTTCTTAATGTAGTTAAGACAATTAATATATGTGTACCATCACCATACTGAATTGTGCTCAATGTAGGGAAGGAAGGTTCAGACTGAGTCTTTAGTCAGAATCTATACAAAGTCACCTGTGGAATTTTGGGGACCTAATTAGTGTACGTTGGAGACTTTCTCTCACAGCTAATTTCTTCTCTTAAGGTATCTGATGAGGACGAAATTCTACCTCCTAAACTCCAAGCTGCCTTGATGCAGATTTTGGAAGAACGGAATGAAATCTTGGCTCAGGAGCAGAATTTTTCACCAGGTAGGAGACAGATGGTCTGAGGACTCAAGGTCAACACAGTAAATACTGACTGGACTCCCAGCACCTTGCTGAAAGATGTACAGGAGTATGCCATTGCTTAGGATGTGGGGAGCTTAGAATCAGCTTCCTCGCCGCCTCTCCGATGTGCTAGTCTCCATCTATTTCAGTACTTGGACACTTGCTGTGTTCCAGTTCTGGAATGCTATTCCCTGGGATGGCCACGTGGCTCCTGCTCTATTTTCCTGCAGGTCCATGCTCACATGTGACTCAGTGAGGCCTTTCCTGACTGTCCTTTTAAAATGGTACCCATTCTTGGGGCGTCTGGATGGCTCGGTCATTGGGCATCTGCCTTTGGCTTGGGTCATGGTCCCAGGGTCCTGGGATCCAGCCCCGCATCAGGCTTCCAGCTTGGTGGGATGCCTACTTCTTCCTCTCCCACTCCCCATGCTTGTGTTCCCTCTCTTGTTGTCTCTCTCTGTCAAATAAATAAATAAAACCTTTAAATAAAATAAAATTGTACCCATTCCCTTAATGCTGCCACTCCACTTCCCTGCCCTTAATTTCCTCCAGGGCTTTTATTGTTGTCTGAATTGCTAGCAACATCAGGCCCATGAGAGCAGCGACAGTCTGTTTTGCTTTATCTCCAACACTTTAAACAATAGTCAGTAAGTAGGTATGAGGTAAGTATTTGTTGAGTAAGGGTAAAAAATATTTACTGAGCTACTTACTCTGTACCAGGCCTTGTACTCAACACCTAGCATACATCTTACTTCATCCTTGTAATAGCCTTACGACGCAGGTCTCATTATTTAATCCCCTTTTTTTACAAATGAGAAAACTAAGGCTGTTTACTGGTGGGGAACATTAAGGGAGGAGAAGGTTCAGAGAAATAATTAAAAGTTCAGTTCCAGGGGCGCCTGGGTGGCTCAGTGGGTTAAGCCGCTGCCTTCGGCTCAGGTCATGATCTCAGGGTCCTGGGATCGAGTCCCGCATCGAGCTCTCTGCTCAGCAGGGAGCCTGCTTCCCCCTCTCTCTCTGCCTGCCTCTCCATCTACTTGTGATTTCTCTCTGTCAAATAAATACATAAAATCTTTAAAAAAAAAAAAGTTCAGTTCCAAATATTGAGATACCTATTGGATGTCCAATACATAGCAGACATTCAATTAGAGATAACAAGTAGGCATTCATATACTTGAATTTGGGATTCAGGGGAGAGATTTGAACTAAAGACATACCTTGAGAAGGTGCTGGGGTTTTTTTTTAATGTATTTTTATTTATTATTATTATTACATATATATATATTTAAAGATTATTTAATTATTTATTTGAGAGAAAGTGAGAACAAGTGGGGGGAGGGGCCCAGGGAGAAGGAGAAGGAGCAGCAGACTCCCTGCTGAGGAGTCGGGGGCTTGATCCCAGGACCCCAAGATCATGATCTGAGCCTTCAGCAGATGCTTAACTGACTGAGCCACCCAGGCACCCCTAGAAGTTGCTGGTTTAAAGCTGTGGAACCAGATGAAGTCACCCTATAGAGTGAGTATAGATAGAAAATGACAGATTTAAGGGTTGAACCCTGAGTCGGCTGGTAATAGTGTGGTCAGATTTCCAATGTTTGGTAGTAGGGAAAAGGCAGAGGATCCAGCAAAAAATGATTACAAGAACAGCTAGTGAAGGGGGAGAAAAAAAAAACAGGGGAAGTAATACTAGAGAAGTCGAGTGAAGAACGTATTTCACAAAAGAAAGTAAACAGTTATTTCTAATGCTACAGAGAGGACAAGCGAGATGAAGACTGAGGATTGGTGGATTTGACAATGGAAAGAGCTTAGAGACCTTGGTAGCAGCAGATTCAGTGAGATGGTGGGAAGAAAGCAAGATCAGGGAAAGTTCAAGAGAGAATTGGAAGGGCATTCAGCTTTTTGTAAAATTTTAATGGAATTAGAAAGGGCCAAGAATAGTTAAGTAAAAGAACAACATTGAAGGGACTTCCCTCTGAAACATCAAATTAATCATGAAGTCATAGTAATTAAGACTGTTTGGTTTTGGTTCAGAAATAAATAGAGCAAGGGAATGAATGGAGTACACAGGCATAAGGAAACTTAATTTGTGTCAGCACCAGCATTGCCTATCAGCAGAAGAAGAATGAACCATTCAGTAACCAATAGTAAGGCAGTTGGTGTTCCATATGAAAAGAAATGGATAGGATCTATACCTCACCCTACACGCAAAACTAATTCTAAGGAATTCAAGTTTTAAATGTTAAGAGTAAGGACTCCCAGCTGGTAAAAAAGAAAGGATTAATTTGACACTTAAATTTTTAAAATTTTTAATCCTTAAGGAACACCATGAAAAAGAAAAAAACAAGCTACAAACTAGGTGAAGATACTTTCAACAAATATAACACAAAGGAGTAGTATCCAGAATTTATTTTTAAAAATTCTTAAAATGTGGGGCCCCCAGTGGCTTGGTGGGTTAAGCCTCTGCCTTCGGCTCAGGTCATGATCTCAGGGTCCTGGGATCGAGCCCCATATCAGGCTCTCTGCTTGGCAGGGAGCCTGCTTTCCTCCCTCTCTCTCTCCGTGCCTCTCTGCCTACTTGTGATCTCTGTCAAATAAATAAATAAAATCTTAAAAAAAAATTCTTAAAATGCAATTTCAATAATAAAAAGATGAACAACTCAATAGAAAAATGGGGAAAAGATACAAACAATCATTTCACCAAAGATGAAACATGAAAGGCCAGTAAGTATATGGAGAGATGTACAGCCTCGTCAAAATCTGGGAAATGTAAATTAAAACCACAGTGAGATACCATTTTATACCCACCATACTGGCAAAAGTTAAAAAGTCTGACAGTGTCAGGAGTTGGTGAGAATGTGTAAGTTATTTCAGCTGCTTTCGAAAAATAATTGGGCATCATCTAGTCAACTTAAAGGTGTATATATCCTACAACCTGACAATTCAGGTTTTAGATATATACCCCCAGAGAAATTCTGGCACATGATAATTAGGAAACAGGTAAATAATTTTCAAAGTAGCAGCATTTTACGTGATAGCAAAACCTAAAAACAACCGAACTGTTCATTGGCAGGAGAATATAGCATTTAAAAAAGCATCTTAAAAACATATATAGACTAAAACAGTAAGTTATAGAAGAATATGTTTTATGTAATGTTCAAAGATGTACAAAACCTAATAGTTTGTTATGGGGGTTGGCTATGTATATATGCACTGGAACTGTAACCTAAAGCAAGGACAAACCCAGTATCACTGATAATGGTCGCCCTCTATTGGAGAGTAGGGGGAAGAACACCTCGGAGAGGGCATTCTTACAAATCTAGTTTGTAATCAAATGGAATGCCAGAAGAGACCTTAGAGATCACCTAATCAGCCCCCTCATTCTGCAGATATAGGAAGAGACCAACCAGGGGTAAAGTGAGTTGCACACCATTACACTATTGCTTCATGGTAGAACTCTTAAGTACACCTAGGTCCCTGATTCCCAGTCCAGTATGGAACCCATGGAAAGAGTAAATGACATGACATGGAGAAGCGGGGGAATACTATTAGGAATGGGAGAAAAAAGAGGAGTCTAAGTTGAATTTGAAGTCTAAGCCTGGAACATGAAAGGCAGTGTATTTCATGTTACAGTGGTTAAGAAGCACCTGACTAAGCACCTGACATGGGAGTCTGGCAGCTTCTGTACCCTGTACCAGATGAGCTGACCCTGGAGAATGTCTTTATTTTGAGTGTCAGTTTCCTCAGCTGTAAAAAGGAAATAATACTTACTTCACTGGATTATTTTATTTATAAAAGCTCTAAATGCAGTGGCTGACAATATCTTAAGCACTAAATAAATTATTATGGAATAATCATTGCTTATGAAATGAGAAAGTTGAGAGAGAACGGTTTTGGTGGAGAAATACAATGAATTTGGTTTCACACATGTTTATTTATTTGATTCATATTTTACTAATCTCCAAAGGCCCTTATTTGAATTTTAGACAAATGGAATTTAAGTGCTGATGGGACAACCAAATGATGATTACCCATAGGTAGCCTGAAAATGTAGAAGGTGAGTTCTGGTGACATATATAAGGGTTAGAGACATAGGTTGAGAATTATCAACATGGAAAGCCAGCTCCCCTTCTCCATACTAGTAAGCTCTTTAGGGAGGGAATGCTGAAGAGAGGTGGTCTGAGGACCATGCTAGGAAGAGGAAGAAGAGGCAAGAGAAATACAAATGTTTGGTCATAAGAGCAGGAGAGGAATCCAGAAATCAGGAGAGTATGAAGTTGTGGGAGATGAGGAATGAGGAGAAGGTTAACACAAATGCAGCATAGAGTTCAAAGGCGAGACAGATAGAAAAGCAGATTAAATTTGGCTGGCACTCCCTGGTGGCCTTTGAAAGAGCAGTTACGGCAAGATCACGGATGTGCAGTCCAGGCTGAAAGATGGAACAGGAGTATATGTGGGTAGAAAATCAAAGTAAAAATATGAGCTAATAGTGTTTTGTTGCTTGTGGAGTGTGCAAGGAAGCTAAGAATGAGGATTCTCAGTCCTTCAGTCTGTGATTTCTTATGCATCACTTTCATAACAATTTCCCATAAATATGAACTTAAGGGTTTTTTTTTTCTTTCTTATTTTTCTTATTTTGCAACAGATGTGACACTCAACTCTCTGGTGTCCGAGGCATTTGTGAGGTTTTTTGTGGAGCTAGTGGGACATTATTCTTTGAGCATGACTGTCACTGAGCGTGGGGAGCGTGTATTCCAAAGGGAACCATTCCGTAAATCCCACACCTCCCGAAGTGTACGCCACTTCCTGGATCTCTTCATGGAAACACAGATGTTTGCCGGCTTCATACAGGACCGAGAGCTTCGGAAAAGTGGGGTGAAAGGTCAGTTTCATCATAAGTTCTCTCCCTGTATTTAGTAAGCCCTTTGAGGGTTTGAAAATAATATAAACAAACAAAAAAAAAATGGTATGAAACTACAAGCGCTCAAAATCTGAGTTATTATGGGAAATAATTCTTTTTAAAATTTTGTTTTAGCTATGGAAGCACATTGGTAGTAAGCTGCAGAATTTTATTTAAGTGATTTTTAGTAAGTATTGGACAGTTTCACCAGCGTGAGTTTTCCTTGTAGGTTTGTTTGAGGTCCGGGCCCTCCAGTATTTGGAAACAATTCCAGAGTCCGAGCCCAGTGGGATGAATAAAATTTTGCGGAGTCTTGGTGAGTTGTTACGTTTTCTTGTTAAATAATGTGACTAAAAAACCTTTTGCAGAAACTGTGCCTTATCACAAAAGCTTTATAATCAAATCAATAATATAACTTCAAATAGGCTGACCTGAAACCATGACTGTACTTCCGAATTGTTTTGAAGAAAAAGAAGTCTTTCTCAGAGGTGGGGATTCTTTCATCAGAGTTGTCCTTGGGTCTGTTTTCCTCAGATAACATGCGAATTTGCATATCATAATTATTAATCTTTTCTAGGTCACATCACTTTGAAAATCTCATAAAAACTGGATCTTTGTCTCAGAAAAGTATGCTAGAACATACAAATTTGCATATAATTATAGAGTATTCATGGACCCTCCTGAAACCCATCCATGGACTCCAGATTAACACCTTTTAGGGGGGGCGCCTGGGTGGCTCAGTGGGTTAAGCCGCTGCCTTCGGCTCAGGTCATGATCTCAGGGTCCTGGGATCAAGTCCCGCATCGTGCTCTCTGCTCAGCAGGGAGCCTGCTTCCCTCTCTCTCTCTCTGCCTGCCTCTCCGACTACTTGTGATTTTTCTCTGTTGAATAAATAAATAAAAATCTTTTAAAAAAATAAATAAAAACACCTTTTAGGGGTGCCTGGGTGACTCAGTTGGTTAAGCAACTGCCTTCTGATCAGGTCATGATCTTGGGAATCCCAGGATTGAGTCCCACATTGGGCTTCCTGCTCAACAGGGAATCTGTTTCTCCCTCTGACCTTCTCCTCTCTAATGCTCTCTCTCAAATAAATAAATAAAATCTTAAAAAAAACCAAACATCTGGTTTAGAGGTCATCTGAGGCGAAAGAGGATTTCCTCCAAGTCTAATTTTACACTTCAGAAAGAAACACAGATGTTTCTGATTTTTCAATTATAATAATTAACTTTTTATTATCCTTTGTGATATTGGGGAACAGTGGTGTGGTAGCCCAAAACAAGGAAGAACTATATTCCACGCTGTTTATATTGGTCCTTGAAATACGTAACCCCTGGTAACTAGACTTGTCATAGGGGTCATTTTGTAGTGTATGAAAAAATTTCAAACCACTATGATGTACACCTGAATCTAATAGGACATTGTATGTCAATTTTAATACAAAAAGAAAAAAATACATGCCCCTAATTAAAGTAAGGACTTGTTCTTATGCCTCGGTTGTTATTTCATCTTTATACCATGAGGTTAGATCATACCACTGGTCCTGAACTCTAACTACAATATTTTAATCTCTGGGGAACATAAATGAACATTTTCCCCACTGCAGGCTCCAAGAAATCTCTGGGGATCAGGCCAAGCAATTTTAACCTATAGTCAAGGTTGAAAGCCACTGGATTAGGTGAGGTCAGAGCTCTCTTCTACCTCTACAATTAGAGACATGGTGTTTGTTTATTTCTTTGGTAGTTAAACACATCACATGCTAGCTTGAGATGGCAGCTCACTCGTGCGCTGTTCCAAATGACTAAGTCGTTAATCCCTTGCCTCAAATAATGTACAATAAATAAAAATGAACTATTGAGAGTTCACTCTACTTCTTTCTCCCTTTAGGAAGTAAGATGAAATTTCTGCAGAAGAAATGAAATCTTTGATAGACTCTCTCCATCTTAAACCGAAAGTGCCAAGAAAATATTTCTCCAAGAGTTGGGATAACCTGCAGTGGCCTAAAAGATCCTGGAAAGATGAAAAGGTTACAAAGTGGGCCTGGTCCTTGGAGGAGGATTCTCCTGTTGCTGCTGTATAATCACTGGAGGATTGCTGGGAGTAGTCTGGAACCCATGTTCTCATTACTCTGCCTCCAATTTTTCTTTTCAGTGGCTTTTTCTATTTGATTCTTGGTCTCATTCTTTGTGTTATGTGCTTAGTCTGTGAAGGCACTTGTTTTTTACTAGGGAAAGATTTGGTGTTGGATTTAAAAAAAAAAAAAAAAACAGCTCAAAGATGAGCACAGTGAGAGAAATGCTGGATTGAAGGTACTGGGGAAGCATGATGGATGTGCAGAGTGCACCCTACACACGTCATTCTCATCACTGAAATATCACCATGGCACCTTGAAAACTATGGGCTGTTGGAGCTGAGCTAAGGAATAGATTCCTCATATATCTCTAGTTTTTGTTTTTTAATCTAATGTTCTATCTGAGGGAATCTAGTTATTAACACTGTTATTGAGTATCTTATACAAGTAGACACCTTGCAGCCCCTCCTCCACATCGTAGCTTGTCAACATTAAACTTTGTGGGATTATAGCTAATGAAAATACCCTTTGAAGAGCATGAGAACTCCTTCCCCTTTTCTTAGTGTCCCCCAAGTGCCATGTGTGATGTATATCTATGTCATCTTACTCAGTCTTTAAGTCAACTTGATGAGATACTTGCATCTCCATTTTATTAATGAAGAAACTGGAATTCAGAAAGGTTAAGTAACTTGCCCAAAGTTCTACAGCAGAGCCAGAATTGAAGCCACGACTGTCAATTCATGAGCACAGAGAAAGTTGGTTAGTTCTGCAGATGGAAACTTGAGCTCTGTGAGATTATAGCTACTGAAAAGGTTTTCTTTTAAACTGAAGCATACCCGAGCTGATTTTCAGCTCTGAGGATAAGGGACATCAAACTATAGGAGCCTAGATGACTCACTTTTGGTTCCCCTAGAATTGGACTTTTTGCCCTAATTGAATTGGGACTCAGACTATGAATATTACTGGGCATTCACCGCATAATCACCCTGAACCTTAATACCTACAACAGCAGTAGTGATTAGGAGGAGGAACTTATCAATGATGGTTTAATTTTCACTGATAAATGTTACAGCAGATGTCAGTTTGTTTTCTTCAATTCCTGCTGAGGGTTTTAACTGGCATAAAAATATTTATTCGAACTTAACAAAACCTTTTAAGTTGTATTATGATACAGTTTATTGAGTTGTACAGTATTGTCATTACAGCCCATTCAGTTGTGCATGAATGAACC
The DNA here is from genome assembly GCF_011764305.1 of Mustela putorius furo. NCBI lineage: Eukaryota > Metazoa > Chordata > Mammalia > Carnivora > Mustelidae > Mustela > Mustela putorius. The sequence goes on from NW_025421424.1 coordinate 7,039,573, forward strand.
TGAAGCAGACCCCATTTAAGACTGGTGCTATATAGTTCTTATGGGTCTAGAAAATAGAACTGAGCCTATGTCTTGTTAAAAAAAAATGTTTAAGCATCTTACCCCAGTGGGGTTCTTACCAGACATCTCTCCATTTGCCACTCCAATCCTGAGGGAAGAATGAGTAATTGGGAATTGTTTATAAAACGGGGGTAGGTCTTAGGGTGGTGAATCCTGACCGTCCCTCTGTGAGGAGACCTCGCTTCAGGGATGGGGGTCCTAGTTTATCCCGGTGACCTGAAGCTGCTTCCTTTTCTTAGGTCTGTTTTATCTTGTTTTTGTAAAGTTTTATGAGTTCTGGACATATTTGTAAAAGAATCCCTCAAGACTTGTATAAAATGTTGTTTACAGATCTTTTAATGAATAAACAAAAAATTGGAGAATTTTAAATAAAGTTGCTTAAGATGTAAAGATCTCTACTTCGCATAAATCCATAACTAGCACATTAATCTAATGATAGGATTAGACAGTCCGTGGCCAGCATTTCTAGGCTGTTGGCAGACAAAGCCCGAGTCTTGATCGTAGACACCGGGCAGGGTTTGCAGTCCGACTACCTTATTTGGCCTTGGCCTGCTTCGTGTATGGGAGCTGGGGACAGGGCAGAGCCGGCGCACCGGCAGCCGCAGGAGTGGTTGGGAGGCAAAGAGGAACACGAGTCTGTTTCCGACAGTCCTAAAGACAAGTGAGCGGATTTTATAGAAGCCTCGAAGGCAAAATGACAGGATTTGTTGGAGCTGGAGTTGGTGGGCAGTTTTTAATCTCACCCTGGAGGAAAAGATCAGGTTCCTTTGTTATGTAGACCCTAAAGCTTCGCAATTTTAACTGGCTACTGGCGCCGACCTCCAGAATCTGAAAAAACTGCATTTATCCAATGCAAGTGTTCTCAGAACGAAGAATAGTGAGGGGTACAGCAAGAAGTGCAAGGGGAGAAAAAACCGCCACAAAGCAAAAAGTTAAGGGTTGTAGGTGGAAGGTTAGGGGAGTGGGAAACCTGTATCCCTCTCCCTGCCAAATCCTACTGCTAGTTCCTCCAAAAGTTTTAAACCATCCCGGTACCAGACACCAGCTTCCTCCAGGGAACGAAAAGTCCCAGTTCCCCTCCAAAGTGCTCCCGGGTGGAGGCAAAAAAAAAAAGGAGCACACTGGAGGACAGGAAATGGAGACGTTCCGCTGATTCTAGGACTCGCGACGTGACGTCACGTCCGACCAAGACAAAATGGCAGGGCACTTCCTAGTAGGTCGGCGAGGGCGCCTTCAGAATTGACAACTGAGCATGCGTCAGAGCCAAGGCGCATGCGACCTGTATTACGTCAATGCGAGCGCATGCGTAATGAAATGGGCCTGAGTTTGAGCGCACACAGAAAATTTGGGCAAGGTTTAGAATGGCGGGCACAGGCTTAGTTGCCGGAGAGGTTGTGGTAGATGCACTGCCGTATTTTGACCAAGGTTATGAAGCGCCCGGCGTGCGGGAAGCGGTGAGTTCGGGCCGGGTAGCGCATTCAGCACTCTCGGGCCCTTGGTGCTGGAAGAAGCACCTTACAGGTTGCTTCCCCTCCCCGGCTCCCGTTCTCGTTTCTAGGCTGCGGCGCTGGTGGAGGAGGAAACCCGCAGATACCGACCTACCAAGAACTACCTGAGCTACCTGACGGCCCCGGATTATTCTGCTTTTGAAGTAAGTGGGACGTCTTGAGGCCACCGTATGAGCTAGGATTCTCTGACTCTTTACTTTGGGTCGAGAGTCTTAGACACGTAAATGCATTTTAAATTCTGGCTTTAACAATTGCCTGCTTGCCTACTACTTACTCTCTTGTCGGTGTTCCCGATCCATTGAAAGCAGCTAGATCAGACTTCTCCGACGTTCTGATTCTGAGACCCACTGAAGGGCTTTCCGGGGCTTGGCGAACTGCCCAGCCATGCAAAACGTAGTGTGTACGTTTTTCGGAGATCGGCTCCTTGCATAAATTCTCAGAGGCATCCTCCGCTCTCTAAGGTCTTCTTTAAAACCAGTGATGAGGAATTTTTAATATATGTAAGCCTAGGTTCCTGAGAACCACTGGAGGGCGGCCTTTGTGTCACAGCGTAGATACTTAGCGAACGTATGTGAATGAGGGAAGTGAGAAACCATTTATAAGTAAAGTGCTCTTTAAATATTTAGTCTAGAAGTGCCCCCCAAGATACTGCTTAGTACTTAGGGTGTAATTAGCTACATGAAATGTAAAATACCATCTCTAAATTAATAGATTCTGTTAGGCATTTTAGTATTTACATGTTTGGGGTTTTTTTCCCCCATTATAGGTAACCATGTATTTAATGAAAGAACTCTGTTTTTTTTTTTTTTTAAAGATTTTATTTATTAATTTGAAAGAGAGAAAGATCACAGGTAGGCAGAGCAGCAGGCAGGGGTGGGGGAAGGAGGCTCCCCGCTGAGCAGAGAACCCGGTTCGGGGCTTGATTCCAGGACCCTGAGATCATGACCTGAGCTGAAGGCAGAGGCATAACCCACTGAGCCACCCAGGCTCTGGAAAGAATTCTACTATTAAAACACAGTGTTTAGGGGTGCCTGGGTGGCTCAGTGGGTTAACGCCTCTGCCTTCGGCTCAGGTCATGAACCCTGGGTCCTGGGATGGAGCCCTGGCATCGGGCTCTCTGTTCAGCAGGGAGCCTGCTTCCTCCTCTCTCTGCCTTCCTCCTGCCTACTTGTGATCTCTGTCTGTCAAATAAATAAATAAATAATCTTTAAAAACAACAAAAAAATCCCCACAGTGTTTATACTGAAGTAACATGAAAAGTCGGTCAAGTTTTAAATAGGAAGATATTCCTATGATACATCATTTTATCAAATGTTTTCTAAATGTCATTACCCAGATATAGATGGTACCACATTAAGAAGTAGATACAGTAATGCTTTCTTATTAGATTGGCTCCCAAAATTTCAGATAACTGCATTCAATCACGAACTTTTAAATATTTGAACCAGTTTTCCTTTTAACTCTCCTAAGTGCAACATATATCTCCTATCTTTATAATTAGCATACGGATCATTTATCCCTTTTTCACAATAGGAATTGATAGTGTACTGGGCTCACCATCTCAGTACTGAAAATAGCTCTGTGAACTATATAACTATATGTTTATTATCCTAATTTTTTAAATGGGAAAACTGCAACTTAGAGAAAGTAATTTGCCCAAGACCATAACCACTCCTCAAATTTATTTTGAAGCTGCTCTTCCATTAATTCATTTAACTATTTATGAAGGTCTTTTCTAGCTAGGAATTGGGGGACTGTCTCAACTTTTTAGTCTAATTAATATAGTTGAAGCCCTCAAAAAATTGATAATTGCTCAGGATAACTGAAATACTACTATAGGTGAATACTTAAGCAGTTCTTTATACTCAGGGCCAGGAAATGTGCAGAACAGAAATGAAATAGGATATTGACCAAAACTTTGACCTAAAGAAGTAGAGCTCTACCATGTTTTTTTAACTTTACCATGTGTGCTTTGTTTTTGTTTTTTTTTTTTTTTTAAAGATTGTATGTATTTATTTATTTATTTATTTATTTATTTGACAGAGCAAGAGAGCACAAGCAGGTAGAGCCACAGAGGGAGAGGGAGAAGCAGGCTCCCCAATGAGCAGGGATCCCGATTCGGGGCTCAATCCCAGGACCCTGGGATCATGACCTGAGCTGAAGGCAGCGGCTTAACCAACTGAGCCACCCAGGTGCCCCATCATGTGTTTTTTTAAATGGTACAGTTGTGAGGTGCCTGCATGGCTCAGCCGGTTAATCAGCTGCTCTCAGCTCAGGTCATGATCTCAGGGTCCTGGGATTGAGCCCCATGTCGGGCCCCATGCTCAGCAGGGAGTCTGCTTCTCCTCTCCCTCTGCCTCTCCCCACTCTAACTCATGCTCTGTAGCTCACTCATGCATGTGTTCTCTCTCTCTCTCAAATAAATTAATTAATTAAAATCTTTGGGGCTTTTTTTTTTAAGATTTTATTTATTTATTTCTTTGACAGAAATCACAAGTAGGCAGAGAGAGAGGAGGAAGCAGGCTCTCTGCTGAGCAGAGAACCCGATATGGGGCTCGATCCCAGGACCCTGAGATCTCGACCTGAGCCGAAAGCAGAGGCTTTAACCCACTGAGCCACCCAGGCGCCCCTAATTAAAATCTTTAAAAAGAAAGAAAGAAATCATACAGTTGTTAGAGCAGATAGTAGAACCAGTTTCTTTAACCTCTTCCCTTTTTCTCATTCTTTGCAGAGTGAAGTGTAAAAATAGCAGCCAGGGTCAAAAGGAAAGTATGGATATAGGCTCAAAGCCCTAAAGCAAATTATTTTATGTCAAGTACTCTCCTCCCTTCCCCCACCCCCCAGTGAATACTTAGATCCAGGGTCCTCAACACTGGCTTCGCTATACAGTCAACTGATGGGTTAAAAACAAGTTACAATCATGCCTAGTCTCCACCTCAGAAAAGTTAAATGGGAATGGTGGAGAGGGGTAAGATGATGTGGCTGGGAATGAAATTGTTTTCAAAGCTTCCACCTGATTTCTATGTGCTGCTGGGACTGGGTACCGCTGATCTAGGAATAATCCTTTTCTCTGTGGGTCCCTTTACATATGAAGTGTACGTATTCTGATTCTTGAGAATATTTAACTCAGAGAAAACTTGGTGGGAAGGAAAATGATCCATTTTATTTTATTTTGTAAATTTTTTGGAAATGATCAGTTTGAATGGATAACAGAAATATTTAAGTAGGTTAGATTCATTGTTTGGTGGTTGTTAATTGAAATTTATTGATATGATTTTGGAAATAATTCTTTCCCCTAATTAGACCGACATAATGAGAAATGAATTTGAAAGACTGGCTGCTCGGCAACCAATAGAATTACTCAGTATGAAACGGTAAGTTATATTTCTGGTTTCACCTGGACCCAAATCATTTTTTTTTTTTTAAGATTTTATTTATTTATTTGACAGACAGAGATCACAAGCAGGCGGAGAGGCAGGCAGAGAGAGAGGAGGAAGCAGGCTCCCTGCTGAGCAGAGAGCCCGAAGTGGGGCTCGATCCCAGGACCCTGAGATCATGACCTGAGCCGAAGGCAGCGGCTTAACCCACTGAGCCACCCAGGTGCCCCCCCAAATCATTTTTTATTTTTAAGTTACTAGTAAAATCGCTATAGCTCTTAAAATGTGGAAAATAAAAAATTCTTGTCTGATTTTATGTTTATGTTTCTTCACATAATAGTGGTTCCTATATCCTTTGTTTATGTTCAGATATATTCTTTGCACCTTTATTTAAAAAGGCAAAATAGGGGAGCCTTGGTGGCTCAGTTGGTTAAGCATCCCATTTTGATTTTGGCTCGGGTCATGATCTCGGAGTTATGAGATCAGTTGCCTGCATAGGACTCCATGCTGGGTGTGGAGCCTGCTTAAGAGTCTTCCTTTCCCTCTACTGCTCCCCACCTCCCCATTTGCTGACCCAAGTAAGTACTCTCTCTCTGTCTCTTAAAATATACACACACAAAATATGTAAAACCCAACAACAGGAATGGTGATTGTACTGAACTTCATGTTTTTAAGGTTTTCCAAGGAGGGGCACCTGGGTGGCACAGTCAGTTGAGCTTTCTGACTGTTGGTTTCGGCTCAAGTTGTGATCTTGGGGTCCTGAAATCGAGCCCCGCATTGGGCTCTGCGCTCAGCAGAGGTTCTGCTTGGGATTCTGTCTCCCCTTTCCCCTGTCTCTCTGCTCATGCTGGTTCACTCCCTCTCTGTACAATAAATAAATGCTTAAAATAAAATTTTTTTTTTTTTTTCCCAAGGAAATGTTCCTGATTAGGCATCTGGTTCTTCACTGATCACATATCTAGGTGAAATCATGTTATGGTTTATAATGATCCTTGATTGATTCTGACATAGAACTAATTAGTAAACAGTGCCCAGATAGTTTGACTTTGGTTCCACTGTGTTCCCTCCTGTTCCACTTTATTACAAAACTGCTTCTCCTCTCTCAGAGAAGAAAACTCCAAACATCCTTTGTTACTGTCTCTAAAATGGAGAATCGGATTGCTTAACATGTGAGATCTCTTTCAGCTTGAAGTAAGTATGGAATTATGAGAACCACTAAGTACTCTGTCAGAGCAGAATCCTTTGAGATAGAGCCACATGCACAGGTCTATCCTCTCAGCAGATGTATAGATTTAGAAGAGGGATTTGAGTCTGTAGAACCAGAGGATCGTTATTTCTTGTGCACCATTTCCTGTCTGGCCTGAGTGAGTGATAAAGGAAGTTCTGGGATTCCTCAATTCTTCATTTCCAGGTGCTTCTTCTCTATAGATATTCACAGCAGTAACTCCTTTATGACAGTATATATCTCACAGAAAAAGTAATGACCCATTAGGCAGTGGATCATGAAGGAAATTACGTAAGTTTCCAAAAGTTAACTTTCTTAATAAGAAAGGTAGTAAGATCCAGAAGTTCTCAGAGCAGTTTTTTAAGGAAATAGAAAATAACAGAATATAATGCAAGTAAAGGCAACTATTGTTTTGTGAAACTTTTTTTCTTAAGATTTTATTTATTTGTCAAGAGCAGAAGTGGGGAGAGCAGCGGGCAGAGGGAGAAGCAGGCTTCCCACTGAGCAGGGAGCCCAATTTGGGAACTCGATTCCAGGGCCCTGGGATCATGACCCGAGCTGAAGGCAGATGCTTAACCGACTAAGCCACCCAGCCGTCACTGTTCTGTGAAACCTTTTGTTGAGCTATGTGTATTTGGGTACTGGATCAGAGATACTTCCTACCATGAGTTATAATCAGAAGTTTGAAAACTGCCACATTTTTTTTTTTTTTTTTTTTTTTAAACAAAGTGGTATGTCACTTTTTTTATTTTGAGGGAGAGCAAGTGAGCAAGAGAAACTTAAGTAGACTCCATGCCTAGTGTGGAGCCTGACACAGGGAATCAGGGAATTGATCTCATGACCCTGAGATCATGACCTGAGCCGAAATCAAGAATTGGATGCTTAACCAACCAAGCCACTTAGATGCCCCTGGTTTATCACTTCTTGATCCTAGTTGCATGCCCCTCAGTTGTTCATAGGAATAATGTGGAGTCTTTACTGTATCTAGTCAAATTATTAAAATGGAAATTAAACTTAGTTTGTAGTAACTCCTCAATAATGAGCTAAGATTGATGAAGGGTGTACTTACTGGCTATATCAACAGTGCTGAAGGACTGTTTAGTGTGAAGCGAGAGAATAGAGAAGGTCCAAATACAAAGAATTTTTACATCCCTTACCATTTTTTTCTCTAGAATGGTTTGGTTGTGTCGGTGGGAACCTGGATGATTGTAAGTGTGTTTTTCAAAAATGATAGCAGAGGTGCCTGGGTGGCTCAGTTGGTTAAGCATCTGCCTTCAGCGCAGGTCATGATCCCAGAGTCCTGGGATTGAGTCCCACATCGGGCTCCTTGCCCAGTGGGGAGCCTGCTTCTCCCTCTGCCTGCTCTTCCCCCTACTTGGGTTTTCGCTCTCTCTCTGACAAATAAATAAAATCTTCAAGAAAAAAAAAAGATAGTATAGGGTCCTTTGTGTCCTACTTTTTTCTCCTAATATATCACAAGCATGTTAATGTTCTAAGTATTCTTCAGTGGCATCATTGAGCAGCTAATTTAACAATCTTTCATATGAATACACTATAGTTTATTGAATCAGTTCATGTTGAAGTAAACAATTTTTTTGTTACTGTATATAATGGTGTTAAATCTTATTTGTAAATGGATTTTAAATAGGTTCTTATTGAACAGTCTGATCTATCTCGAATTTTCCATGGATTTACATTGTGCATAGACCTGTGAGGTGTTCTTTTGGAAGGAACGGAAAATTTAGAGGAATATGTGGTTTCAGTTTATTTTTGTTTAATTTCAGGTATGAACTTCCAGCCCCTTCCTCAGGTCAGAAAAACGACATTACCGCATGGCAAGAATGTGTAAACAATTCAATGGCCCAGTTAGAGCATCAGGCAGTTCGAATTGAGAATCTGGAACTAATGTCACAGCATGGATGCAATGCCTGGAAAGTATATAATGAGTAAGAAGCTTTTTGTTTTTATTAAACCCATCCCATCCACAGTTTTGGCATTTTTTTTAAATATAGGAATGGGTGCCTGGGTGGCTCAGTTAGTTATATGTCTGACTCTTGTGGCTCAGGGTCTTGGGGTTGATCCCCATGTCTGCTTGAAGATTCTCTTCCTCTGCCCTTCCCCTTGCTTACTTGCTCTGTCAAATAAATCTTCAAAAAAAAAAAAAAAAGTGAAGTGGGATTTAGTGTATAGTGGACTTTCATTTGAGATGATGTCCTGGAACTACTACAACCCGTATGATAAGCCATGGCTTTCAGACCCACCACACAGAGTACAGAGGAGGGGCGCCTGGGTGGCTCAGTGGGGTAAGGTTCTGCTTTCGCCTCAGGTCATGATCTCAGGGACCTGGGATCGAGCCCTGCGTTAGGCTCTCTGCTCAGAGGGAAGCCTGCTTCTCCCTCTCTCTCTGCCTGCCTCTCTGCCTGCTTGTGATCTCTGTCTGTCAAATACATAAATAAAATCTTTAAAAAAAAAAAAAAAGGTACAGAGGAGATCTAAACCTAACCACATTTATTGTATAATATTGTAATTAAATGAGTTCTGAGGTCTGGTTGACAAATCACATATGGTGGAATGGAATCCTTAATGTGGGGCATTGCTCATACAATCGATTCTCATTAGTTGTATGTTATATTCTATAAAGTGGCCTTGAATACTGAATTAGCAAATACTGTAACATTTTTTTTGGTGGAAATAATGTATGTGTATGTATACACATCTCATATAGACTATAAATCCTAAAGACAACTCCTGGCAAAGTCTATTTTCTTTATTTTATGAAAGAGAAAACAAAGTTCAGAAGTGTTAAGTAATTTGGCAGAGTTTTGGAAATTAAATCCTGTCCTTTGGTCCTCTCTGTATGAGACCTGAAACAGTAAGTCAGAGTGCTTCCTTGTTCCACTTCAGCTAAGAATCTGCACATCCAACAAATCAAATTTTGCACATGCTGTTCATGATCTCAAAATGCCACAGGTACTGATCTTGGGGTTACAAGTAAATTTGAGTGAGTGGGTAAGTTCATAAGTACAGAATCTGCAAATAATGAGAATTGACTATAAGAGAATTAACACAGGAAGCAAAGTACCCACATAAGCCACTGAGCTCTACTTTCTTTTCCATGCAACTCGCTTTAGGTTTTGTTATCTTTCTAGGGCTCAGTTTTCTTATTCGTAAAATTTGGTGGTTAGACAATATCTCTGATGCCTTTGAGCCCTGAAATCCGCTGAGACTGTATTAACATTTTAATAGTTGAAGGAGAAAAAGCCCTTGAACTTCCTGACACTGCATCAAACTATTTTGCTAGAGTATGTTTCCTGGAATAATAAAGCAAAATCACAAAGAGATAAATGGTTTTTCTCAGTTTTTCAGAATTATGTTTTAAATTTATTTGGCCATGTAAGGATCCAGTGGGCAAAATCCAGAATTCGGGAAACTACAGCATAAATAGTTCATTTCTTTTGTGAATATGTTGCAAGGGAGATAAAGGAAAAATGGGTTTGGGAGGATTAAGAAACAGATCAAGCAAACAAATGTCTTTTTTTAAAAAAATGGTCTGTATTGTATGAAGTGGAAAAATGGGATCTTTGTCCTCAAGAAGCTTTACCTAGTTGAGGAGATAAGATTCTTCTCTGCCAGATAACCAGTAGCCCGTAATTAGCAATATGGGGACACGTGCTATATCGTGTGCTGTGTTCTATAAACTACAGACATCCATAGAAGGGACGTTAAGAAATAAGGTCATTAAAAAAAATAAGGTTATTTTAAAATGGTGAGATTTGGGGGAATTTTGGTAATTCAGTTGGTTAGGCGTCTGAGTGTTGATTTTGGCTCAGGTCGTGATCTCAGGGTACTGAGATTGAGTCCCATGTCAGGCTCCTTGCTCAGCAGGGAGTCTGCTTGAGATTCTTTCTTTCCCTCTCCCTCTGCCCTTCTCCCCCCATGCGCTCTCTCTCTCTCTAAAATAAATAAATCTTAAAAAAAAAAAAAAAATGGTGAGGTTTGGATATTTAGAAGAGAATGAGAACGCTCCCAAGAAGGTAAGAGAGCATAGATGCGGGGGAAAAAAATAATACATTGAAGAAAACATTGCTCTCAACTTTTCTAGAAACCTCTAATACTTTTCGGGTGCCTGGGTGGGTTAGATGGTTAAGTGTTTGCCTTCAACTCGGGTCATGATCCCCAGGTCCTGGGATCAAGTCCCACATCGGGAAATCTGTTTCTCCCTCTCTCCCTGCCTCTCCCCACTGCTTGTGCTTGCTTGCTTGATCTCTCTCAAATGGATAAATAAAATCTTAAAAAAAGAAAAGAAAGAAACCTTTAATACTTTCCCATTTGTTGCAAAGTAAGATCCAGACTATTTACATGGTATTCAAGGCAAATGGCTGTGTATCTCGACGGGGGCCATTCATTCCAGCCGAGGGAATCCTCTCTGTCGTGATTATCATAGCTCTGTCCTTGCCGTTAGTCATGGTTCACCACCTCCTAGAGTGTCTTTACCCAGCCTACCTACATTCAGTTTATTTAAGGCTCTCCGGCTCTCCTCTAACCCAGTCCTTTGTCTTCCCATCTTATTGAAGTAGGTTTTCTTTCCTTGCAAAAGGATTTGAGGGCATCAAACATGGCATGGGCGGTAAGCTTGTAGTTCTAGGTAGCTTTTGGTTCGTGATTGCTTTTAAAAAAATTTCATTAATGAGAGATTTTTGTACTTGCAATTAAAGGGAAACCTTCAAGGCCAGGCCTTGTTTTTACAGATAAACAGGTTTAGCCTCATTGATGTCAAGTGACTCATTAAAGGACATACAGCTTTTTAGGGCAGAGCTGGGACTAGAACCCAAGGCTTCTGACTCTCATGATGCAGTGCTATAAGTTTTAATAAAAATATGTTCAGTGCTTGAGGAGGGTCCTGTATATGGATAAAACCTCATTTTATTACACTTTGCTGTTTTACATTTTTTACGGATTGAAGGTTTGTGTCAACCTTGCCTCAGCCAGTCTGTCGGCCCCATTTTCCAATGGCATGTGGTCACTTCCTGTCTCTCACATCTTAGTAATTCTCTAAGTATTTCAAACTTTTCCATAATATTTGTTACAGTGATCTGTGATCAGTGATTATGACTCATTTAAAAGTCAGAACGTTGGTTAGCAATTTTTAGTTAATAAAGTATTTTTTAATTAAGGCAAGTACTTTTTTTTTTTACACACAATGCTGTTATACACTTAATAGACTATGGTATAGTATAAACAACTTTTATATGTATTGGAGAACAAATTCATTTGATTTGTTTTCTTGCTATACTTGCTTTATTGCATGGTCTGAAACCAAGCCTGCAATATCTCTGAGGTACACTTGTACTCGTGGAGGATGAAAGAAAGGAGAAGACAACAAATAAATGGGGCTTTCAGGAAGAGGTCATTCAAGGGGAAGCTTCCTATTAAAGGTCAGAGGTCAGGACTGGAGTACCAAACTTAACTGCCCTGAGGAACATGGAGTGATCCCTAGAAATCAAGGAAAGGGAGATGAGCTGTAGGTAAGCCTGGAGAGACACAGCTGTTTGAAGACTGAATCTTCAGAGAATTGCAGTTAATGAGGGGAAAAAAAAAGTAAGTCAGTAGAGACAGAAAAATAACTTAGGAGAAAACCAGGATATTTGAGTCACGAAAGCCAGGAAACAATAGTAGATCTACAGCAAGAGGATAGTAGGGCCATTGTGGTTGAAATGGACCCTAAAGGTGATTTTCTGCTGCCTTAAGAGAAAATTGATATGGTTACGAGAATTACATCTCAGTAAAGCTGTTATTTAAGGGCAAAGACAGGGGATGGCCTCTACTCTTGAATCACTTCTCTAATGACAGTAGTAACTTGGCACTCTATATTGCTCAGCTTTCCCCCTTTGGCACTAAGAGCCAACTTGCACTGGAATCACAGTCTCCAGCCTTCCAGTTTTCTCTTCTCTCTCTAGCTAGCTGTAGGCAGGAGGGGAGAATAGCAGGATAAATGCAGGTACAGAAATATGGAGATAATAAGGGATTTGAATGAATACACTCATATGAGTTATTTTCAGTGTTCTCCATGAAAAGTACTGACAGTTTAAGTAGTGACAGGTACAAAAAATCAAGGTGTCCGTGAACTGGTTGGGCTCCAGAGGTTAAAAGACCTGAAATGGAATTCATCTCCAACATTCATCTATGTTACCTTGACTAAGTTACTTACTTTTTCTAAGCTCTTAATGTCCCTATATGTGAAATAGGGGCAATCGTACCTACCTCAAAGAATTCTTAGGAAAATTAAAGTAGCTAATATGTAAAGAGTGTCTAACGTGGTGTTTGGCATGGAGCTCAATAGCGGAAGAACTGGAACCTGTATCAACTAGATAGCTCAATTTTAGTTGGTATGTTAATGTCTGTTAACCTGATTTTCCTCTTTTCCTTCCTTAGAAATCTAGTTCATATGATTGAACATGCACAGAAAGAGCTCCAGAAGTTAAGGTAAGTTGTTTCTTCCTCTTACTTTATTTTATTATTTTATTTTAGTTTTTAAGTAATCCTTCATCCAACATGGGGATCGAACTCACAACCCCGAGTTCAAGAGTGCATGTTCTTCTGACTGAGCCAGCCAGATGCCCATATTTTCCTCTTATTTGAGAGTGAAGTTTAGGTAGAACCTTAATAAACAGAATGAGAAGACAAAAGAATCAATGGACTGTAGTCATTTAAGAGTAATACTTGATGATCCACTCTGTCCAGCATCCAGTGCTGGGTTTGCCCTACTGGAGTGGAGGAGAAAGAGACTTAACGTTAGACTTAACGTTTGGAAACATCTCTACCATGTCATTTGCAATTTGCAAATCTACAGACATTAAAAAGGCACTTTTAGGAGAAAATGTTACAGAACGACATGTATAATGTGGGGTGCCTGGCCGACTCAGTCAGTAAAGCATGCAACTCTTGATCCTGGAGTTGTGAGCTTGAGCCCCACATTGGGCACTTAATTTAAAAAATTAAATCTCTGCTAGCACATACACATATAGGAGTTTGGGGAAACACCCACCAAAAACTGAACAATAATTAGGAGAAGCATGTGGGAGGAGGGACTTCTGCTTTTTATTTTCTATTTGCATGTATGTGAATGTGTTTAATTTTTCATGGTGAGCTTATGAAATTTGTAATTGAAAAATAAAAGATAGTTAATTCTCAGAATTGGTCTGTAACTGTATACATCTGTCCTTTTCAAGGGATTAAAGATGTGTTGATTGTTGATTTCTCTGTTGATTTAAGTCTTACGTTCAAATGTAGGTGGGTTGTATAAATAATTTTTTACAGGAAACATATTCAAGATTTAAACTGGCAGCGAAAGAACATGCAGCTCACAGCTGGATCTAAATTAAGGGAAATGGAGTCAACGTGAGTATCTTCACTTTCATCAACTGTTAAATCGCTTAGCACATTTTAAGATCAGGATTTAACAGTATAGTTCAACAGTACTCAAATGCGATGCCACAAGTGTCGCAGAAATGCGGTTTTCTGAATGGTACTCTTGACTGCCTCTGCCTGTCTCTGATGTGTGGTCTTGGAAGGCATTAAGAGGGACAGAACCACTGTTACTTAATTCTGGTCTCAGAGCACCGTATTTTCAGTTCAGTATTTCTGCTCTGAATAGGATTCGACTTACATTCTCCATTTTAAAGGAAGTAAACGATCTATTTTTTAACTCAGGGAGATTTCATACTTCGATACTTTGTGTCCTAGGGTTTTTTTCCTTTGTTTATATACTTTTAAAATGTTCTTCATATGTGTAGATAATTTTATATGAATCCCTATAATTATGAACCTTGTGTCATTTCTCTTTTTTGCTTTGCTATTTCCCTTCTTCCTCCTCACCCCCATCTTTCTCCTTGTTTTACTTTCTCCACCTCCATACATTCCATGTTATCAGTCTGTTCGTCTTTTCACATTTTTCTTCAGGCTAATAAAATCTCCCAAAGACACATCTGTGTTTCTTTTTATTTGTCCTAGAGATTTTTTTTTCTGGGGGAGGGGGAAGGCTGCTTGGATCTATGGAATTTTCTCCGGTTCTAGAAATTTCTCCACCATTTTTAACTGCTGCTTCTGCCCTATTTTCTCTCCTTTTATGTTAATCCCATTAAATATAATCTTCCATCACCCCGTCCTATCTTCAACTATTTCTAATTTGGTTTTTAAAGTTTTTTTTTTAATTTGAAATAATTTTAGATTTACATTAATTTATAAGAGATAATACAGCTAGAATCTTTTTTCTTCCTTTAAGATTTTATTTATTTATTTTGGAGAGAGCTTGAGCAGAGAGAGGGCGGAGGGGAAGGGAGAGAATCTCAAGCCGACTCAGCATGGAGCCTGGCGTGGGTCTCAAACTCATGACCCTGATGTCATGACCTGAGCCAAAAGTGGACACTTAACTGACTGAGCCACCCAGGCACTCACTACATCTAGAATCTTATATACCCTTTTCCCCCGATTCAGTTTTTTAAAATGGAAATTTAGAAGTGAAGGTTCATATTATGAACCTGGCTGAAAACATGTATATGGTCAAATCTCCTAAGAGAAATTTTATATTGAGTAATTTTTTTTCTTTTTTTACTTTTCTAGTTGGGTATCCCTGGTCAGTAAGAATTACGAGATTGAAAGGACTATTGTGCAACTAGAAAATGAAATCTTTCAAATGAAGCAGCAACATGGAGAGGCAAACAAAGAAAATATCCGGCAAGACTTCTAAAAAGACAAACTTGGTGGGAAGAAAAGAAGGCAAGCTGGGCTTTCACAGAAGATCAGGCACCTGAACTGTGAGGGAAAACCGCATCCTAAGAAAATCATCAGTGGTTAAATGTTTATTGTAGAGTGTGGACTGTTATATTTGTACATTTCAGCAAAATAAAAACTTTCAGCTTGGTGGGGGTTCTTTCCTGGGGTTTTTTTTTTTGTTTTTTTTTTTTGCCATTTAAAAAAAATCTAGGCTTTCAAAGTAAGTATGATATTAGAATAATATTATATCATGGGATTAAGTTTGAATCATTGGAACATATTTTGTATCTGAGAGATCTTTAACATGTACAAGAAGTGGGAAACTTTTGGTTTATATATTTCGAAATAAAGGGGTGTTTCTAAACAAATTTTTGATTACCAAGCAAGACTTCCAAAATACAATGGCTCCATCTCTGTCAACCAACTCCATCATCATAGGTACAGTTTCATAAAACTTGATATGTGCTGAGCCCTATTTTAAGCATGTTAGGTAGATGAACTAAGAGGAATAAAAAGATAATTTGATCCTCACAAAAACCTTAGGAAGCAGATAACTGTTGTTCCCATGCACAGACTTGTAATGGGTGCTGATTAAGTAGCCTGTTGAAGTTGTATAGCTGGAAAGTCATCCAGGTGTTCAGTCCAGTAGTAGTACAGTGCCAGAGTTGTGTTCTAACCCTCTATTTGTAAGGAATGAACAAGTATAAAAGATTACTGCCTGATTCAGAAAAAATACTTGAAGTCTCCTGTAATCTTTGTGCTCTTACTTTTTGCTCTCTGGGTTCCAGGTTTTCCTTATCCCAAGCCCAGCTGAAATGCAGAGTGTTAAGTTTGTGATTATGAAATAAAAACTAGACAGTAAAGCCCATTATTGCAGGAGGGGGTAAGATGGAGAAGTAAAACAATGTTACTCCCAAGTTTTTCTTAATGGAGGAGAGAGAATACCATCCTTGGGAGCAGAGGGTTCCTGGCTTAAGGTTATAACTTACCATGAGCATCAAATATTGCAATCTTTTATTTTTTAAGTTTTTATTTTACTTACCTTATTTTACTTAAGTATCTCTACACCCAAGATAGGGCTTGAAGTCACAACACCAAGATCAAAAGTTGCGTGCTCTTCTGACTGAGCCAGACAGGTGCCCTTGGACTCCTATTTTTTTTTTTTTCTAACAGTATTACTGCCCTATGGGAGGATTCATTCCACTATCATCTAATCCAATTTGCTGCACCTTCTACTCAGCCCCAAGAAATTGTATCTTCTGCTGTTCCCTGCCTAAGAGACTAGACTTCGGGTAATCCCTGTCTCTTGCCAAACTCCTCTCTCCAGTGGTACTTCCTCAAATCCGCCTTCACTCTTTTCCTGTTTTGCTAGTAAATCCCAGTCTGGTTTAGTGACCAGCCTGAGGGCTTGCACGTTTCCTTGGCTGAAGTGAGCTCGGAGGGCCCAGTTCAGAGGACATTACTTCATAGAAAGCAGCAGCTCTCCTCAACGGCAAATCACTAAATTGAGATTGAGAGTTATCTTTCTTTAGACTCATCATAGTCCTGAAATTTGTCCCATTAGTTGAGATTGCCCTCTTGTTCATAAATAACTACGTAGAGCTTGAGGGTGACCCCAAAACTAAGAAAAGTCAGCAAGTTAACTATCACTAGGTTGATCTGTGAGCCCATAAATTGCCTGTTTTCACAAGTCAGTTTCAGTTGGATTTTCCATCACAACATAAACCATCCTAACTTAAGACCCTCAAGATAAAATAACCAGGTTTTTTTCCCCTGAAGATATGTAACATACGCAGCAAAACACTGGATTTTTACAATGTTTTATCTTACAGTATGCAGCGTGGATTGAGGTCTCTTCTGTTACCATCCTACAAGGGAAAATATTGAGCAGAAGTAAGTGTGAAATAGTTACTGTTCCCTATCAACTTCGAGAGAAATTGAGCTTCCTAGCCCGTATGAAAGAAATCTCAGTTACTCATAAGTTCACTGGCATGTTTGTAAGTTCTCTGGAAAAATCTCCGGGGTGTCTGGCTGGCTCAGTTGGTAGAGCATGTGACTCTTGATCTCAGGGTTACTTAAAAGTAAAATCTTTAAGAGATATTTTAATCTCATTATCTTTAATCTTAATTTTTTTTTTAATTTTTGCAAAAGATACGTACTTTGTCTTCCTTTACCCCTCCACTCCTTTTCCCTTTCTGCTATTTGGTTCCAATCCAGTATTACTGCCATCCCAAACTTACTGGTATGAAAAAAAACAATAACAAGAATTTATGTTATCTTTTACAGTTCTGAGGATTTACTGGGCTGAGGTAGAGAGTACTTAGGGTTTCTTGTACAGTTATGATTCCCCTCAATAGATTATTCACTTGTATCTGACACATGGGCTGGGAAGATTCAGACAGCTGAGTGCTGGGACATTCAGGGTAGCCAGACTTCTTCCATGACAACTCAGGACTCCAAAGGCATACATCAGAGAGTCCAGCAGAAGCCTATTACCTTCTATGACTTGGCCCTAGAAGTCCTATTTAATTCTGATGCATTGTATTTGTTAGAAGCAAGTCAGTGAGTCCAACCATTATTCAAGGGAGAGGAATTAGATTCCATCTGTTGGGGATAGTGTTGAAGAATTTTTGGACATACTTGTTTTTTCTAAACTTAGACATGTCTTAATATCCCTCCCATTTCCTTTCCAATGATTCAGTCCTCAAATCATTAGATGGGACAGAAAAAGTAAATATCCATGTAGAGCATGGGCCCTAAATCCATTCTGGCTGCTGTCCTTAGAAGAGAGGAAGACACACACACGCGCGCACACATGCACACACGGAAGGCACCGGAAAGAGGAAAGATACACCAAGGGATCACACATAAAGACAGAGATTGCGGTGATAAGTTTACAAGCCGAGGAATGCCAAGGATTGCTGGCAAGCACCAGAAGAGCCTTCTGAAAGAGTATGGCCATGCTGACACTGTGACTTCAGACGTCTAGGCTCCAGAACTGTGAGACATCGGTAAATGTCTTGTTTTAAGCCCCCAAGTGTGTGGTATGTTACTAAGGCAACACTGACAAATTAAAACAGATACACTGTGACAAAGTTAAGGACCACAGTTGTGTTGAAAACAAAGACTCTGCGAATGATATTCTGGAGGACTGAGGCTGTTCATCCCTCCATCCCCTACTCTCTGCCCTCTCTCAACAGGAAATTGGAAAGTCTTTGGAGCCCAAGAGAAAAAAACCTAAAGTTTGTTGAAATTGACAGTTTTTCAACAAATGACTCAGCCAAGTAACTTAGCAGTGAGGCTCAACAACCCCTTCCACTCTAGCACACAGAGCTTCTAATCTGTGTTTTACTTCCCCACCTTTTTTTTCCTCCAGAAACGAATTTTATTATTTTAGAATACTCCTTAATTAGCGAGCAATTATTTATGTGAAGGAGAGTTCAAAAAACAGATTTATGACTGTTAGCCTTGTCCTCGATTAGAGATTTATGAATCATACACAAAATATTGTTGCCTAGAATAGGTACTCTAGAAGCGGTAGTAGAGAAGGTCTAAGAGGCTATGAACTTGGAAAAGCTTCTCTCTGCTTGTCTGGCTGTGCCAGTTGGACCACAGGACTTGGGTACAAGGATGGAGATGTTTTCTCTGAATTTAAAGCTTTCCCACAGTTCAAATGCTCTTTCCCGCATGCATCAGTTCAAAGGCTTCATTCAGTTGTTCAGAAGGCAGATTTCAAGTCATAAATCCATCAACTTTAATCTTTTGGGGCATCTATTGGACACCAACTTTGGGACACTTTGCATACTCTTCCATTCTCCAAAGGCAGTGCCTTTCCACATGTGGCCTGTGACCAGCTAAAACACGGCAAGTGGTGATTTCTTCCCCTGAAGTGGCTACTCTGACTACCATGATGACTCCCCGGTCTTGGTGGTGGGCCTAGAGCACGGCTCTCATGACTTTCACGTAACCAGCACACTTGAAGGAATGGGCCACTCTCCCATCATTTCATTGAGCATTTCCTGGATGGGTTTCCAGAAGTCCTAGGGTTAATAGAGGCTCCAAACTCCTTGGCCCTTATGAATTCATCTTTATCAGTGTCCACATCAATGATCCAGGATGCACAGCCCATGAGAGCTGCCAGTCCAACTCCTCCGAGGCCAAAGATGGCACCAAAGGAGCCAGACTGCCCTCTGTCAGTGTTCACAGCGGCGTCATGATCAGTTGAAATGCCATAACCCAGAAGGCAGACTTTATCCAGAGGTGCTAATGGATGAATTTTAGCAACAGAGATGTCAGCCACAACTGTATCAGGAAATGTGCTGGTTCCCATGGAATGTAGAATTGTCTTTCCTTTGCAAGTAAATCTGCTAGTACCATCTGGCATTAGTCCTTGTCCCTTGAGTAACTCTTACCTTCTGCAAAGGTTTGTTTCAGGGTTTAGACAAAAGTTACATTCTCCACACTGGGATATGAAGTGGGATGACAGTATCATCGGCCTTCAGCTTAGTCAGCTTTGACAACACTTTCCTTGATTCTAGCACCTTTAGGGCCCAAGATCATTGGAAAACTCCCCTCGGGATCAGCTCCACTCAGGTTATAACCATTGGTGTGGCAAACTGCAGTGGTGATCATCTTAATTCGAACTTCACGAGCCTTTGAGATGCCACCTCTACCTCCCATACAGAGAGAGGCTCTCCTGCCTCCCAGGCAGGTGAAGCCTTGCACTTGATAACGTGGTTCGCCGTGTCCTTGGACTCAGGTCAGTGAGGGGCAGACATGGTGGGCCTCATGGGGACATCCCATTCTTAACTACGAACAGACAATTGAGGATTACCAGACATAGCCAATGAGCATCTTTATCGTGAAAGACTAGGAACAAAAACAGAAGAAACCCCATGAGGAAAACAGATGGTGCAAGGAGGAAACTTTCGTTAAGAAATATATCCTCAGGGGCGCCTGGGTGGCTCAGTGGGTTAAGCCGCTGCCTTCAGCTCAGGTCATGATCTCAGGGTCCTGGGATCGAGTCCCGCATCAGGCTCTCTGCTCAGCAGGGAGCCTGCTTCCCTCTCTCTCTCTCTCTGCCTGCCTCTCCATCTACTTGTGATTTCTCTCTGTCAAATAAATAAATAAAATCTTTAAAAAAAAAAAAAAAAAAAAAAGAAATATATCCTCAGACGGGGCACCTGACTGGCTCAGTTGGTAGAGCATGTGACTGTTGATCTCGGGGTTGTGAGTTCGAGCCTCACATTGGGGGTAGAGTTTACTTAAAAAAGAAAGATGTAGGGGCGCCTGGGTGGCTTAGTGAGTTAAAGCCTCTGCCTTTAACTCGGGTCATGTTCCCAGGGTCCTGGGATTGAGCCCTGCATCGGGCTCTCTGCTTAGCGGGGAGCCTGCTTCCTCCTCTCTCTCTCTCTGCCTGCCTCTCTGTCTGCTTGTGATCTCTGTCTGTCAAATAAATTAATAAAATCTTAAAAAAAAAGAAAAGAAGGAATGATATATCCTCTGAGAAGAAGATAAAAAAACAAGATGCTGTTTTATTAAGGAACACCCAGAGAACAAAACAGCTCTTAGGAATGTTGATGGTAGCAGAAGTTAAAATTCAATATAATCTAGGAATTAAAAATTTGGGGATGCCTGGGTAGCTCAGTGGTTCATTGTCTGCCTTTGACTCAGGTCATGATCTCAGGATCCTGAGATGGAGTCCCTCATCTTCATGCTCATTGCTCAGTGGGGGAGTCCACTTCTCCCTCTGCCTCTGCCTGCTGCTCCCCCTGCTTGCTCCTCTCTCTCTGACAAATAAATGAAATCTTTTTTAAAAATTGCCAAACTGTCCCAGAAAGTGGGGCCAAAAAGGCAAAAATAGAATATAGAGAAAAGAAAAAGGATTAATTCAGAAGATCAATATCCAAATATTTTGAGATTAGAAAAGAGAGGAGAGAGAGAGAGAAAAAAAGAGAGAAGAAAAAAAAAAAGAAAGAAAGAGGAAATCATCAACACAATAATCCAGAATTTTCCAAAACTGAAGGATATGAGTTTCTAGATTCCAGTGTCCCAGCACAACAGATGAAAATAAACTTCAGAGCATATTATTGTAAAATGTCAGAATACCAAGGACAAAAAGAAGATTATGAAAGATCTAGGGGAGATATCAATAATCAAGAATCAGTAATGCTCACTAGGAAAATGTTTGTGGTATCCTCCAAACTGGTGATAGGGAGGGTGGTGTTTTTTTTCTTGAGCTCCTTGTCATGAACCCAGAAGGGCCCAGGCAGGCACCTGGGGGTGATGTCAGGCATCCTCAAGATGATACCGGTAGTCCATTCTCAATACTGTTTATATAAACAAAGACTGTGAAGACATTTCCTAATAAAAGAAGAGAATACAGCAACAACTTTGAAAAAAAAATCTAGAATCTCTATATCTTCATGCTTCTCAAAATTAGCTCTGGAAGCTAAAAAGACAAAGGAGTAGTGCCTTTGGAATTCTTACGAAAATTTTCCAACCTGTGACTACACATAGTCAAATTATTAGGTTGAGGATAGAATAATGACATTTTCAGTTAAGTGAGATCTCAAAAACATTACCTGAGTATCTTTCTTTTTTTTTCTTTTTTTTTTTAAGGTTTTATTTATTCATTTGACAGAGAGAGATCACAAGTAGGCAGAGAGGCAGGCAGAGAGAGAGGAGGAAGCAGGTTCCCCGCTGAGCAGAGAGCCCAATGCGGGACTCGATCCCAGAACCCTGAGATCATGACCTGAGCTGAAGGCAGCGGCTTAACCCACTGAGCCACCCAGGCGCCCCCTGAGTATCTTTTCTTAAGGAGCTGCTGGAGGGTGTGCTCTTCTGATCCAACAAAGGGAAACGGTAGGGTACCTGGGTGGCTCAGTTGGTTGGGCGACTGCCTTCAGCTGAGATCATGATCCTGGAGTCCCAGGATTGAGTCCTGCATCAGGCTCCCAGCTCCGTGGGCTGAGGGGTCTACTCCCTCTGACCTTCCCTCTCATGCTCTCACTCTCAAATAAATAAATAAAATCTTTTTTAAAAATTAAAAGAAAAAAAAGGAAAACAGTAATGGGAAACTTCCACAGAGATTGGTGAAAGGGAGTCCCAGATTATAAATCTTTAAAAAATAGTTAAGGTTCATGAGATGGGAAAATAATTCTGGATTAATCTGGGTGGCCCTCAAATGGGTAAGTAAAATCTTAAAAAAAAAAAAAAAAAAAAACGTTGGGGACACCTGGGTGGCTCAGTTGTTAAGCATCTGCCTTACACTCAGATGATGATCCCAGGGTCCTGGGATCGAGCCCTGCATTGGGCTCCCTGCTCAGCAGAGAGCCTCCTTCTCCCTCTCCCAATCTTCCTGCTTGTGTTTCCTCTCTCACTGTCTCTCTCTCTCTGTCAAATAAATACATAAAATCTTTAAAAGAAAGTTAAGGTTCATGAGATAAGGAAATTATTAATCTGGGTGGCCTGATGTAATCACAAGGGTCCATAAAGGAGGGAAGTTGGAAGTCAGAGAGGGAAGAAGATGCTGAATGGCTGGCTCTGAAGATGAAGGAAGGAGACCATGAGCCAAGGAATGTGGGCAGTTTCATGACACTGGAAAGGTAAGGAAACAAACCAGCCCAGAATGTTCTTCTCCTGAAGAAATTCAGCATTATAGATCCCAATTTAGACTTCTGACCTCCAAAACTATAAAATAAATATTTGTTTTTTTAAAGCCACTAAATTTGTGGTAATTTGCTTTAGCATCAACAGAAAACTAATATAATAATAAAAACAAATTAAATAACTTTGATTAAAATGGTTAAAAATGTGTTTATTATAGGCATTTTGGAAAACGCTGTAAGAAAGAAGAAAATGAAAATTATTCAGAAACCACCACTCAAGGATAGTCACTCTATATCATAGGGTACTGTTTTTAGTTTGTTTGTTTGCTTAAATATTTTATTTGACAGAAAGTACAAGCAGAGGGATCCGAAGAGGGAGAGGGAGGACCCCAGGATCATGACCTGAGCCAAAGGCAGATGCTTAATGACTGAGCCACTCAGGTATGCAGAGGGTGCTGTTTTTGATATCAGTAGGGCACACAGTCACGGAGAGAAACCCCACATTTCATTCAAGTTCAATACAATTTTGTTGTATACCAAGGGGATGGAAAATAAGTGAGAAAAATATAATACAGATTACTGGGGCACTTTTTAACTTATTTGTGAATGGAGGTTTATATTTTTATTTTAACCTCGCTTTCTACCCTGACGACTAACATTTGCTTCATTAGATCCTCTTTGCTTCCTCTATCTTTAGAATGTATTGCTGCATATTGGAACTCTATTTGCAAGTGACAGAAAGCTAACTAAAAATATCTTCAACAATAAAAGGACATTTACCGGTTCATTTACCTGCTAAGGACAGAGCTGGGTGCTGGGTCAAATAATCTGGGGGTTCTTTGTCATTCTAATTGTTTTTCATTCCTTTTTTTCCTTTTCTGGCCTTATTCTCTCCTCCTACACAGAGGCTTCCTCTGTATAACGGGAGCCAAAGCCGAGGCAGCTCCAGACTTCCATCCTCCCACTTTAGTAATCTCAGAAGAAACAAGTCTATCAGCACGTATAATTCCAAAAAGGGTTCCAGTTGATCTGGTCTGGATTTCATGCTTGGTCCTCGGACCCAAGTATGACCAGGTCATTGGGGTCATGTGATTAGCCAGGCTTGGGTCATGTACCTGTGGTTTTGGTGGTAGAATACTACAGTAGGAAGTTGACTAGATTCGAGTGATAATTTCCCAAAGTAAGATGGGGCTGGTGCTTCCTCCAGAAGAAGGAGAGAAAGAAGTTAGATAAAAATAATGTATCAAGTATACTTTAAATCTCCCTAGGGTAAAAGATAACCCTTTTGAGTTAGCAGGCCCACCATGATGAGCAATTCACCCATCTACTCCCCATAATGTTCTTCTTTACAGAGAAGAATGTAATAGATATGTAATGGCTTTGTGGTATAATTTTAGTAGTGTTGAACAGGGATGTTTTTAGAGGTCTATGATATAGTTCAAGCTGGAAAATAGCCATAAAAGTTGAGAGATGAGGGATAAGTAATTTGTTATTAACAGTAGGTTGAGATCTGAAGTTTCTAATACCTGTCATTTATTTTTTTTAATTTTTTTTTTAAGATTTTATTTATTTATTTGACAGAGATCACAAGTAGGCAGAGAGAGGCGGCGGGGAGGGGAGCATACCCCCCGCTGAGCAGAGAGCCCGATGCGGGGCTCGATCCCAGGACCCCGAGATCATGACCTGAGCCGAAGGCAGAGGCTTAACCCTCTGAGCCACCCAGGCGCCCCCTCTAATACCTGTCTTTTAAAACATATTATAAAGATTCAAGATTATCCCTCCAGGGGTGCCTACTACTTGTCCCTTGAACATACGCTCTCACCTTCTATAATAATGGAAGTCTTTGCTGGGCACATGGCTGCTTAGCCAAACACTCATCCCCCAGTTTCCCATCCAATCATGTGCATACCCCACGTGACTGGGTTGTGTTCTGTGAGATAGGGACTGAAGTGATATATGCAACTTTCAAGTCATGCCCTTAATTTCCACATTCACCAACCAGAAATCTTACAACTGGATAGTGATGACTTATCTAACGTCATACCATCAATTACTGTCGAGCTAACATTAGAAGAAAGGATGGCAGATAGACAAGGAAAAAGGAGGATAGTGGGCTGATAATGATGTGAACAATGTGCTTTGTATTTATTTTATGTAAATGATTAAATAGTCTGTCTATGTTCAGTAGCAGTAAATTTCCCTTTTAATGAGATTTGGATTCAACACAGTAATTCATATACAATAAAATGAGACTTTACTTATATTAAAAATTATTAATATTGACTACAACATTTTGACTTACCTTCAGTTAAACTTTAGTTTCCCAGGCGCCCAGGAGGCTCAGTGGGTTAAGCCTCTGCCTTCGGCTCAGGTCATGATCTCAGGGTCCTGGGACTGAGTCCTGCATCGGACTCTCTGCTCGGCAGGGAGCCTGCTTCCTCCTCTCTCTCTCTGCCTGCTTCTCTGCCTACTTATGATCTCTCTCTGTCAAATAAATAAATAAAAATCATAAAAAACACACACAGAAAAAAAAAAACTTTAGTTTTCCAAAGCTAATTTTGCACTATCATAAAAATATTAATTATAGGGGTGCCTGGGTGGCTCAGTGAGTTAAGTCTCTGCCTTTGGCTCAGGTCATGATCTCAGGGTCCTGGGATCAAGCCCCTCATCAGGCTTTCTGCTCAGCAGGGAGCCTGCTTCCCCTGCCCTCTCTCTGCCTACTTGTGCTCTCTCTTTCTCTGTCAAATAAATAAATAAATAAACAAACAAACATCTGCCTTTAGCTCAGGTAATGATACCAGGATCCTGAGATTGAGCCCCACATTGGGCTCCCTGCTCAGCAGGAAACCTGCTTCTCCCTCTCCCACTTCCCTGCTTATGTTCCTTCTCTAGCTGTCTCTCTGCCGAATAAATAAATAAAATCTTAGAAAAAATATTAATTATAAGAGAATGTCAAATCAACTGAAGAAAAGTACACTAGTGGGGCGCCTGGGTGGCTCAGTGGGTTAAAGCCTCTGCCTTCGGCTCAGGTCATGATCCCAGGGTCCTGGGATCAAGCCCCGCATCGGGCTCTCTGCGCCGCGGGGAGCCTGCTTCCTCCTCTCTCTCTCTCTGCTTGCCTCTCTGCCTACTTATGATATCTGTCAAATAAATAAATAAAATCTTAAAAAAAAAAGAAAGTACACTAGTAATATTATAGTAATATTAGTTTATATACAATTTGCTATAGGTAGAAATGCCTTTTTTTTTTTTTTTTTTTAGATTTTACTTATATATTTGACAGAGAGACAGCATACATAGACAGAATGGCAGGCACAGGGAGAGGGAGAAGCAGGCTGTCCGCTGAGCAGGGAGCCCGACGTGGGTCTCAATCCCGGGACCCTAGGACCATGATCTGAGCTTCTGAAGGCAGCTGCTTAATAACTGAGCCACCCAGGTGCACCTAGAAATGCCTTATATATTAACAGGGGCACTTGGGTGGCTCAATTGGTTAAGCATCCAAGTCTTGATCTAAGGTCTAGGTTTTGATCTCGGGGTTATGAGTTCAAGCCCCACATTGGGCTTGGAGGCTACTTAAAAAAAAGCAAAATGGACATTAACATCTTGTGATAATGAAATTTTGTTCACATGAAAACATAATCTCATTATACAGAACTTAGAAATGAAATGGAAGTTACCCCAAATGTCCCATTATATTTCAGTAAGTGAAGAGAAATGCTTTAAATACAGTAGGAGAAGGAGAGGTGTTAATGCCTTTCTATAATTTTCTTTCTCCCGGTCTTGAAAATTGTTGGTCAAGTAAATTACTTGAAAATGGAGTTTAAGATTACATAATTAGGACAGTTAAAAGCTCAGCTTCACCTTACCTCTCTATTTCTTTCTTCTACTATGCAATTAAACTCTTGTAAAAAGGAAAGATGTATGTACAGCTTAGAAAGTAGCTTTCTTAAACTGAATCCTGTCAGTGACTATATGTTAGGCTTTTGCTGATGATTGTAATTAAATTTTAACCACTCACTAAAAATGGCCCAAAGAGCATCTACTTCACCACACTTAAATGTCCTTTGCCTTATTTTATGTCTTGTGCTTTTTACTAAGTTTGAACGTCTTCCCTTCAATCCACACTGTTATTCTCTCCTACTTTTTAAAATAGATTATTTATTTATTTATTTATTTGAGAGCATGCAGGATCTGGGGGGTGGGGGAGGGGGAGAAGAAGACTCCCTGCCAAGTAGGGAGCCCAATGCAGGGCTCCTTCCCAGGACCCTGGGATCATAACCTGAGCTGAAGGCAGACGCTTAAACAACTGAGCCACACAGGCACTCCTCTCTCCTACTTTTGAAAAAAACTGCCTATTTCTTATAGTGTTCTTGTTTGACCATAGAGGGCACAAGGTCATCAAAAAGTTAAATAAATTGGGACGCCTAGGTGGCTCAGTTGGTTAAGCGGCTGCCTTCGGCTCAGGTCATCATTCCAGCATCCAGGGATCGAGTCCTACATTGGGCTCCTTGTTCAGAGGGGAGCCTGCTTCTCCCTCTGCCTCTGCCTGCCACTCTGCCTGCCTGTGTGTGCTCTCTATCTCTCTCTCTCTCTAAAAAAAAAAAAAAGTTAAATAAATTGTTCAGGCAGCAATGCATAATACTTGCTCTCTACTCCATGACTTGAGAAAATGGAGATAATTTATGCTAATGTTTTATGTACTAAAGAATACTTCTGTTTTTTTCCAAAGGTTAAATTTAATTTCACAAAGACTTTGCTTTCTTTGTTTGAAATATAAAGGGTGCCCAACTCACCGGAAAAATAAAAGATGATCAGTTTGTCTTCCTAGACTGTCAGATTCACACTGAAGATCTGCAAGGAAACAGAGTTCTTCTATATCTAAAATAGCAATTAGTTTGCCACCATTAATCTCAATTTCTTAACAAAAAATAAACAATAGCATATCTTGATATACTCCATTTATTACAGCGCTTTTGCATTATTTTGTTCTGTAGGTAGATGCAAAAAATGCAGTGAATGTATTACAATAGCATACAAAAAACAGATTAGAAAATTAGAAACCAGAGAAGCATAAAAACAATGAAAATTGTAGCGTAACTAAAAGAAATTTTCATCAAGGGCAACAATACAAATTCCCGGTACTCTTCTAAATTTGCTGAATTTAATATTTATAAAAAGGAATTTTAGGGGTGCCTGGCTGGCTCAGTCTGTGGAGCACGTGACTCTTGATCTCAGAGCTGTAAGTTTGAGCCCCTGTTGGGTATAATAGGCAGGTCCATCCTCCCCAGGCCGTGATTCACACCAAAACCCTCGAATCAGGTATAACTGCTTTCTTCCACACCCTGCTGGCTGTGAAAGATTGGGTATAGAGATTACTTAAAATCTTAAAAATAAATAAATAAATAAATAAATAAATAAAGGAATTTGAAAGAGTGACCAGATACCTTTTTTTTTTTTTTTTTAAAAGATTTATTTATTTGAGAGAGAGCACAGGTACATCCACGGTGGATGAGGGCAGGGTGTAGAGGAAGGAGAGAGAGAAACTCAAGCAGACTTGTGCTGGTTGTGGACCCCAGCACGGGGCTTGATCTCACGACCCTGAAATCACAACCGGAGCCAAAGTCAAGAGTCAGACACCAAATTGACTGAGCCACCCAGGCACCCCTGGAACCATATATCTTAATGCATCAATGCCTTCTGTGGCATAAGAGAGAATAATAAAATGAGTGTGTCTTTTTATGTTAATACCAACTAATCAATTGTAATTGGTATAATTACTACTTTGCTACTTTCTCCTAGTATTCATTATTCCTGAACACACAATGATAGCACAGGATATAATTTATTCTTTGGCAATATATAAATTGCAGACCCTGCATTTTCAATACATTTCACTTTACAGAATTTGTATTTGTTAATAAAGAGTACAATGTAAGCCCATCTGTTTCAAGGCTAAAACCTTTTAGTGGGCACTGAATGTTACTTGTTTCTAAGGTTCATGAAGGAAATCTAATCTCGTGAAGGAAAGGACATTTGAAAGACAAGGCTTTAGGGGCACCTGGGCAGCTCAGTCGGTTGGGCGTCTGCCTTCCACTCAGGCCATGATCCCAGGGTCCTGGGATCGTATCCTGCATGGGGCTCCTTGCTCAGCAGGGAGCCTGTTTCTCCCTCTGCCTGCTGTTCCCCTGGCTTGTGCTCACTCTCTCTCACACACACATAAATAAATAAAATCTTTAAAAAAAAAGACAAGGCATCATAAGGACAAAAAAGTAACATAGGTCATCAGCAATAACTTCCCTCAAAAGCTGCCAGACCAGTCATTGCCTTAGCAAGATATTTTGCACAGGTACTCTATGCTTTGGACACTTTGAGGCAACCCTTCTAACGATGCTAACCACTTTACCACCAATTTAATTAAATTTTATTTTATTTTATTTTAGATTTTATTTTTTTATTTGACAGAGAGACCGAGACACTGAGAGAGGGAACATAAGCAGGGAGAGTAGGAGAAGGAGAAGCAGGCTTTCCACTGAGCAAGGAGCCCGATGTGGGGCTTGATCCTAGGACCCTGGGATCATGACCTGAGCCAAAGGCAGCCACTTAACCGACTGAGCCACCCAGGTGCCCTTTACCACCAATTTTAGAATGACAATGTTTTGTTGCCCATTTTTATTCCAACTTTTGAATTTCTAAACTTTGTTCATGGTGCTTATAAACTGAGGGAGAGCCATGTGCTTAACTGAGAGACGTCTGGTAGTATAATGGTCGGTGACGTTTTTTAAAAAAGTGTTGCTAAGTACAAGATATTTTGGACTGCAACAACTTAAAAAAATCAAACGGTGTCACGGTTTCTTTGTGATCTGAAACGGGACTTTGTAAAATTTCCAGCTGTGGACTGACCACTTCTGCACAATACCTGTGACCTCCGGGTGTATTACTCTACAAGGCACCCAGCAATGTGTTCCACTAGGCAAGAGTATATCCTGCCAACTGTCCCCTAACTCATTTCATTTTGATCAGTATTCATTATTTACGCTTAGCTGTTTGTGGCTGTACTTTTCTCAAAAACTGCACTGATGTATATTTTGCCAAATGGATATGTGATCTTAGATATCACAGGTTTTACAAGAGGAAGACCTTGGTATTCTAAACTAAAGTGTCAACGTTGTCAAGGAAAACTGCTCAAACCAAAATCTGGGTTTACAAAATTTTTTTGCACTTAAATCGTTCAGCAGCCTAGATGACAAGTTATGTGAAAGTATAATTAATTATCCCATGTGTTGCAGTTCAGTTCCCAGGAGAAAAATCTGAGATGGAAATTTGCATGCAGGAAGTTTATCAGGAAGTGTCCTTGGCATCGGCACCTATGGGAGACTGAAGGAAGAAGGTTTAGGCAAGAGTTGAACTGTGATGTTGCCACCAAAGCCTCAGTTAATCCCTCCAGATTTGCAGCCCACAGGGTATGCCACAAATCCCCTCCCCCCTTAATTATAAGGCGGCGCAGATGACACTTTTGAGTCTTTTTGCACTTGGCGGAGTTAGATGGGCCTTGGTAAACCCCGTCAACCAGTTACTATGTGTGGGTTGCTCCTGGTGAGGTGGCCTGCCATCAGACAGGTGGTTCTCTTTAGCCAAGGGCAAGTTCCAGAGAGGAGCCTTGGCTGAGAGTTGCCAGCTGTCCACTGTCCCAGAAGCTGAGCTTCAGACCAATGGGGGCTGACCTGGGCCTCACAGACCAGCACCCACTACAGTACAAGATGGGCCATGGTAAGAAGTGTAATAATGGGGAGTGCCTGGGTGGCTCAGTGGTTTAAGCCTCTGCCTTCGGCTCAGGTCATGATCTCAGGATCCTGGGATAGAGCCCCACATCGGGTTCTCTGCTCAGCGGGGAACCTGCTTCCCCTCTCTCTCTGCCTGCCTCTCTGCCTACTTACGATCTCTGTCAAATAAATAAATAAAATCTTAAAAAAAAAAAAAAAAAGAAGTGTAATAATGGTAGACATTTCCTGCAGTGAAAACAGCTGAGATCGAATTAGCTACATCCTGTGCCTTAAGTATGTTACAGCCCTGCCCAAGAAACTACAGTAGCTTGCAACTTGCATCCATTCAATTCTAATCCCATTCTCCGGTTTAGAAGAACCACCCCAATCTGCCTTACCCTAGCCATCGAAAGTTCTACTTCCCACATGTTCCCAGTAGCGATCTTCAAGTTCAGTGAAGTCAATGGACTCACTTCTTTATTCCTGCCCATGCTCTTCCCTTCTCTACCTAAATCTAGTAAGCTTCCATACACAGGTCATGGTATTCTCTTCCTTCTCCAGATTTGCAGCCCAGAGGGTATGCCACAAATCCCCCCCTTTCTCTTTCTCTTTCTCCAGTGGTTTTTGGTATGTTGGGGGAGTAGGATCCCCAACAAAGTGAAAGCTCCTCCGCAGCAAGGATTATGCCTTGTATCTTCCCATAGCATCTACCACATTAGTGGGCATATGATTAGACATTGAATAGATTCAGAGGTTTAGAGACAAAAGAGACTTCAGGGACCACTTAGTCCAACCTAATTTTACAGGTGATTTAACAGAGACTCAGAAAGATGAAGTCATAATCCTCCTCTCAACTCCCACATTACTTTGTTTGTATTTTTTTAATGGTATTTATTACTTTGTATTTTTTACGTTAATTACCTGCCTACCTGTTTTACCAGTACATGCTGGTGTTCTCTAAGGCTCTGTTGGGTTGTTTTACCCGAGCCATCCATTCCCATAGGCTTCAATTACCACTAATAAACTGAATGACTCACTAATCCGTATCTTTAGCTGTGTGACTCTGCCTGAATAGTCCTTAGAAAACTCCATGGGATGTTCTGCAAGATTCTCAGTGCTCAACTTGTCCTCGACGCCTCCCTGATCCTTGTATCCGACTAACCACCAAATTCTATTCATCTACTTTGGAAATGCCACACGATTCCTGACCTCCCCGCAGTCCCCCCGGCATTCACTGCCACACATCACGAATACTAGGAACAGCCTCTTCCCTTTTCTCCTGGGAACCATTCTTTTTTTTTTTTTTTTTTTTTTTTGACAGAGAGAGATCACAAGCAGGCAGAGAGGCAGGCAGAGAGAGAGAGAGAGAGGAGGAAGCAGGCTCCCTGCCGAGCAGAGAGCCCGATTCGGGGCTCGATCCCAGGACCCTGAGATCATGACCTGAGCCGAAGGCAGAGGCTTAACCCACTGAGCCACCCAGGCCACCCTCCTGGGAACCATTCTTTTCCTACTACTTCATCCTCAGATCTGCTACCAAAGTAATTCTCCCTCTCAAATTGACCTAATATGTCACTCCTTTCTAAATCTTCTTTAAATTTTTCATTAAAAAGTCTTCATTGGCGGGATACCTGGGTGGCTTGGTCACTTAAGTGTCTCTCTCTTGATTTCGGCTCAGGTCATGATCTCAGGGTGGTGAGATCAAGCCCCGTGTTGGGCTCTGTGTTGGGTGTGGTGCCTGCTTGGGATTCTCTCTCTCCCTCTCCATCTGCCCCTCCCCTACTAAAAAAATCTTCATTGGCTCTTTGTTACCTGTAATAAAAGCTAAACTTCTTACCATAACATGCAAAGCTAGCTACAGAGAGAGACAGATAGTGAGCCTTACGGTTAAGACAAACTTCTAGGAGTAAATTCTGATTGTAA
The DNA here is from genome assembly GCF_011764305.1 of Mustela putorius furo. Lineage (NCBI taxonomy): Eukaryota > Metazoa > Chordata > Mammalia > Carnivora > Mustelidae > Mustela > Mustela putorius. The sequence continues at coordinate 7,071,805 of NW_025421424.1, forward strand.
CTCACAGCTATAGGACCAAGCAAGTTTATTTATTCCTTTTGTCTTTCTTGCATGTGAAAAATACATACAGTAATTGTACTACTTGATAAGATTTTTGTAAGGAATACATAAATTGATACACAGAAAGTGCATAAAACTGTGATGTTGCATATTAAATTCTGCTCTTATTTCTAAATCTAAGACAAGTGGGGTTTGGGGTGGGGGTGGGTGATGGATATTGGGGATGGTATGTGTTGGGATGAGTGCTGTGTATTGTGTAAGACTGATGAATCATAGACCTGTACCCCTGAAACAAATAACATGCTATTTGTTAGTAATAATATTTTTTAAAAATCCCAAGACAGGTTATCTTTTCAGTCTCATCTGCCAGTTCATTATCTGAACCTAATTCACAACCCATAGTAAATTTTCATAATTCTCCAAACCCACCATGGTATACCCTTTCATTATTTTGTCCCTTTCCATATACCTTTTCCTCAGAATACTTTCCCTACTTTGCTGCTGGTGAATTTAATGCTCATCCTTCAAGGAATTGGTAAAGATCATATCTCCTTGCAGCCTTCCATGAGGCACTTACAGTCTTCATTATCAATGTTCTCTAAGTGGTAAACATATTTTTATATTTACTTATCACACATTATATTAGTGCTCCTTGTTTACTTGTCAGTCCTCCCAGCCAGGATAGGAATTCCTAGAAGCCACGCCTTAATTTTTGTGTCTCTGATGCCTACCTAGTACAGCTCCTAATACATATTGGGTATTCAAGAACTGCTTATTAAAGTGAACTATTTTTTTTTTTTAAAGGATTGGGGGCACCTGGCTGGATCAGTCTGTGAAGCACACAACTCTTGATCTCGGGGTTGCAAGTTTGAGCCCCATGTGAGGTGTAGACATTACTTTAAAAAAAACTTAAAAAAAGAAAAAAGAATTGAATGAAATTTTAAGACATTTTTGGCTAGGAAGACTAAAATAGATTTTAAGTATAGCTATTTTCCCAAAAATTAATCTGTAATTTCAATTTAGCTTGTGTTTGTTTGCTTATTTGGTTGGATTTTCATGAAATGATTTTATAGTTTATCTAGAAGAGTAAATATTTGAGAAGATCCAAGTAACATCTGACAAAGATGAGAAATAGATGGGGCGCCTGGGTGGCTCAGTGGGTTAAGCCGCTGCCTTCGGCTCAGGTCATGATCTCAGGGTCCTGGGATCGAGTCCCGCATCGGGCTCTCTGCTCAGCGGGGAGCCTGCTTCCTCCTCTCTCTCTCTGCCTGCCTCTCTACCTACTTGTCATCTCTCTCTGTCAAATAAATAAATAAAATCTTTAAAAGAAAAAAAAAGATGAGAAATAGATGGTTTGAATTCCAAATAACCATGTAATAAATCTTATTATAAAGCTATAGTAATTCACACATACTATCACTCGAGCAGAAATGGACCTAAATTAGACCAAAGGAAAAAACTGAAAGTAGAAAAACAGACCTAAATGTACATAATATTTAATATGTACTTAAAAATCTTTTTCAGGGCACCTACATGGCTCAGTTGGTTAAGTGTCTGCCTTTAGCTCAGGTCATAATCCCGGAGTCCTGTGGTCCATCCCCATACCGGGCTCCCTGCTCAGTGGGGAGACTGTTTCTCCTTCTGAACCTCCTCCCTCTTGTGTTCTCTCACTTTCTCCCTCTCTCAAACAAATAAAGAAGTAATCTTGGGGAGAAAAAAAATCTCTTTCATATCAGCGAGGAAAGATAGATTACTCAAAACAATGGGGCACCTGGCCAGCTCAAGCCCCACATTGGGTGTTGAGCCTACTTAAAAAAAAAAAAAAAGTAAATAAGAGCAAAAGAATGTTAGGAAAACTGTAAAACCATTTTGCAAAAATATATACACCTCAATATTTTCTTTATTCCTTGTATAAGCATACATTTTCTTTTATGTAATCTTTGTACCCACTATGGGGCTTAAGCTCATAACCCCGAGATCAAGAGTTGCACACTACTGACTGAGCCAGCCAGGTGCCCCATCTGTTAGCATTCTTGTAGAGGATCCCTTGTATGTGAAAAGTCAGTTCTCGCTTGTTGCTTTCGAAATTCTTTCTTTGTGTTTTGTCTTTTGACAGTTTGATTAAAATGTCTTGGTATGGGTCTCTTTGTTTTCTTTGTTTGTTTGTTTGTTTTTTTTAAGATTTTTTATTTATTTATTTGACAGAGAGAAATCACAAGTAGTCGGAGAAGCAGGCAGAGAGAGAGAGGGAAGCAGGCTCCCTGCTGAGCAGAGAGCCCGATGCGGGACTCGATCCCAGGACCCTGAGATCATGACCTGAGCCCAAGGCAGCGGCTTAACCCACTGAGCCACCCAGGCGCCCCTTCTTTGTTTGTTTTTAAAGATATATTTATTTGAGAGAAAGGGAGAGCATGTACATGCGTGCACAAGCAGGAGGAAGGAGCAGAGGGAGAAGGAGAAGCAGATTCCTGGCTGAGCAGGGAGCATGATGCAGGACTCCTTCCTAGGACCCCAAGATCATGACCTGAGCTGAAGGCAGACACTTAACTGACTAAGCCATCCAGGTGCCCCAGTACGGGTCTCTGAATTAAATTTCCTTGGAGTCCATTGAGCTTCTTGGATGTTTATATTTCTCTCTTCCAAATTTGGGACGATTTTTAGATTTGGGACCATTATTTCTTCAAATAATATATCTGCCCCTTTTTCTCTCTATTCATATTCTGGGATTCCCACAATGTTTATATATTGGTCCATTTGATGGTTTCGCACAGGTCTTTTACACTCTGTTGTTTTCTTCTTTTCCAATTTTTTTTCCTGTTCCTCAGGAGTGATCATTTCCATTGTCCTATCTTCAGGTTCAGTAATTCTTTTCTCTGCCTGCTCAAATCTGCTATTGAATTTTTCTTGGGGGGCACCTGGGTGGCTCAGTGGGTTAAAGCCTCTGCCTTCGGCTCAGGTCATGATCTCAGGGTCCTGGGATCGAGCCTCGCATCGGGCTCTTTGCTCAGTGGAGAGCCTGCTTCCCTTCCTCTCTCTCTGCCTGACTCTCCATCTACCTGTGATCTCTGTCTTTTAAATAAATAGGTGGATAAATCTTAAAAAAAAATAAAATAAAATAAAAAAGAAAAAAGAATTTTTCTTGTGAATCTTTCATTTCATTTGTTGTAATTTTCACCTTTAGAATTTCTTTTTCATTTCATTTTATGTTTTCTGTATTTTTACTGATATTTTTCACTTTGCTTATAATTATTTTCTTGCCTGTATTCATGTCTTCCTTTACTTCTTTGAACATCTTTAAGACAGTTATTTTAAAGTCTGTGAAAAAAATTAAAAAAAAAAAGTCTTTGGTAGGTCCTTTGGTTGCAGGGATATAGTTCTGTTGATTTATTTCCTTTCAATGGGCCATACTTTTCTGTTTGTTTATATGCCTTGTGATTTTTTTGTTGAAAAAATTGGGTTTTGGGTGGTTGGGTGCTTGGGTGGTTTAGTCAGTTACACATCTGCTTTCAGCTCAGGTCATGACCCGGGGTCCTGGGATTGAGCCCCGCATCAGGTTCCCTGCTCACCGGAGAGCATGCTTCTCTCTTTCCCTCTGCTACTCTTTCTCTTTCCGAATATCAAATAAATAAGTAGTTTTAAAAAAAGAAAAGAAAAAAGAAAACTGGACTTTTGAACTTAATAATGTGGTAACTCAAAATAAGATTTTCCTTCTTCTCTAAGTTTTGCTATTTTTTTGCCTTTGTTTTCATTTTTCTTTTTGATTTTTGTAAACTGTATCTGTGCTGGGGATAAACCTGAGGTATAAACTTAGAGTCTTCTCCAGGCTTTAAGATTATTTATTTATTTATTTATTTTTTAAGTAAACTCTACACCCAACGTGGGGCTCAAACTCATCACTCTGAGATCAAGAGTCACATGCCTTGCTGACTGAGCCACCAGGCACCCTGAATCTTGTCCAGTCTTTTCCGGTCCTGTATATTTTCCTGGGCATGCATAATGACTTTATACATTCCCTCATACATGTGCTTGCTTTGGAATGTCCTAGTCCTTAAGTGTCCTCAAATGTCCTAGTGCAGCTCCTAAAAGAGGAAAAAAATAGAAAAATAGAGATTTAAAAAAAAAAAAAAAAAAAGCATCAGCCCTTTAAATCCTCTGAAAGTTGCCTCAACCAGAGCCGGAGAGGCATGTAACCCTGGTGGGGAGGATGGCTGCCTACCTCCATGTCTGCACCTCCATGATTGGAACCAGCAATCACTGATCAGAGTACAGATCCCTGCATCATTAGAGGACACAGTCTCTAATGTGGGGCTGCAGTGGGGCTGGGATGTAGGGGATAGGCAGCTGCTGCTTAGGTAGGAGCTTAAATTGACCAAAATTAACCACAATCTATTGTCCAAGACTTGCCCTGGAAGTTGCAAGTCTTGCAATAGACTCCAGAGTCCCAAAATAGTACACCAGACAGATTTTGCCAGTGAAATTGTTGTCAAGGTGGGGTGAGAGATTTCTGGTGCTTTTTACTCTGCCATCTTCCCAGAATCCTCCTTCCAATCCATCACTTTTCATTCAGATTGGTCAACAGAAAAATAATTGATAATGCTCAGTGTTGAAGAAAATATGGGAGAAAGGAATTTTCAGAGTGTTGAGGGTAAAGATGGAACAACAAAAAAAGGTGCTATAAATTGGTACAGGCTTTGAGAAGGCAATTTTTTTTATTTCTTTCTTTTTTTTTTTTTTTAAATAATCTCTACACCCAACATGGGACTCAAACTCAAAACCCCAAGATCAAGAATTGGATGCTTCATCAGCTGAACCAGCCAAATGCCACTGAGAATGCAATTTAATAATAGCTATAAAATTTTTTTAGGGGCGCCTGGGTGACTCAGTGGGTTAAGCCTCTGCCTTCAGCTCAGGTCATGATCCCAGGGCCCTGGAATCTAGCCTGAGTCAGGCTCTCGGCTCAGCAGGGAGCCTGCTTCCTCCTCTCTCTCTGCCTGCCTCTCTGCCTACTTGTGATCTGTCTGTCAAATAAATAAATAAAATCTTTAAAACAATTTTTTTGAATGTGTATACTCTTTGATCCAAGAATGAACTCTATAGTTTTATTTGCATAAAAACCCAATGATACATTTACAGTAATGTTCACAGAAGTATTGTTTGTAAGAGTGAAAAGCTGGCAGCATCCTGTGTTAATGGAGAACTTGGTTAAATAAACTAGAGAAGATCCATACTGTGAAATACTTCACAAAAGTTAAAAAATAATGAACACACAAAATATTTAGTAACTACAGCATAGTCTTTGACACTTTTGAACAACACTGATAAGTTATTTTATAGACTGTCCTGCAACTGGAACAATCATCCCACAGTTGTATGATGTTTTTTATGATGACTGAGGTTCTGCATTATTGGGAAGAATACCGCAAGGTAACATGCCCCTCTCAGTGCATCACATCAAGGGTACAACATGATTTTTCTGTATCTTACCGGTGATGTTAACCTTGATCACTTGGTGTCCACCAGTGTTCTGGTGGACAAATAAACAAATGAAAAACAAAGTATTTATTTTACAAGAGGATAAAAATCTCTGGGGATGGGCCAAAAATGTCTGGAAATTTGTTATAAATGTATAGGAGAAAACCTATATGTCATGTGCATAATAAACTGTAACTTCAATGTACTATAATCCACATGTGCTATGGCTTTTCATGAGCTGTTTCTTTTAGCACCATTCACTAACATTCTAAAAATAAGGATCTTTGTACAGTTTTTAAGGACTGATTCTTTTATCATTGTGCTAGGTTGTATTTTTCTAAATTCTTGAAAAGCCTTTCAAAATTTGGACTATATGATAATCACACAATAAATAATATATATTAATAATTATTATAAATATGTATATATTTTTTAAGATTTTATTTACTTATGTGAGAGAAAGAGAGCACAAGCAGGGGGACCAGAAGAGGAAGAAGCAAGCTCCCTGCTGAGCAAGGAGCCCAATGTGAGACTCGATCCTAGGACCCTAGGATCATGACCTGAGCCAAAGGCACTAACTCTACCAACTGAGCCACCCAGGGGACCCTAATTGTATGTTATTTAGACAAACATTTAAAAAAATTTTTTATTAACATCTAATGTATTATTAGCCCCAGGGGTGCAGGTCTGTGAATCACCAGGTTTACACACTTCACAGCACTCACCATAGCACACACCCTCCCCAACGTCCATAACCCCACCACCCTCTCCCTACCCTCTTCCCCCTGGCAACCCTCAGTTTGTTTTGTGAGATTAAGAGTCTCTTATGGTTTAGACAAACATTTTTTTTCTTCTTACACAAACGCTTTTTTTTCTTTAAAGATCTTATTTATTTACTTGACAGAGGTCACAAGTAGGCAGAGGGGCAGGTAGAGAGAGAGGAGGAAGCAGACTCCCCACCAAGCAGAGAGCCCGATGCAGGGCTCGATCCCAGGACCCTGGAATCATGACCCGAGCCCAAGGCAGAGGCTTTAACCTACTGAGCCACCCAGGCACCCTAGACAAACACTTTTGATAAAGAAATTATATTTCAGAAGAAAGGCATTTGGGATAAAATACAAATAAAGACAGTAGTGCCCCCCCCCAAAAAGATTTTAAGAAAAATTTAGGCAAAACCTCAGACTTAGATTTGGAAGATTTTAGCTGATAAATTAGGCATTTGGTTGTGTGTATTCTTTAGTTTTCCTTTGGAGGAAGATTGAAATTCCTTTTTCTTTTTAAAGAGGTAGTGGTTCAATGAGGCTGTTAAGGAGGATCATGTGTATTCAAACTTAGCACCAGGATGAGACTATCTCTTACAGAAAGGGTCAGTATAGAAGTTCTTGGCCTATGTCTTTGCTTTCTGTAAGGCCTTTGATCAGTCATTTCAGTGGCCATCAGAGGAACTACTAGAGGGATACCTGGGTGGCTCAGTAGTTAAGCGACTGCCTTCAGCTCAGGTCATGATCCTGGGGTCCTGAGATTGAGTCCCACGTCAGGTTCCCTGCTCAGCAGGGTGTCCGCTTCTCTCTCTCCCTCTGCTGCTCCTCCAGCTTGTGCTCTCTCTCTCTGACAAATAAATGAATAAAGTCTTTTTTATGTGGGACTTGATCGCAGATCCCCAGGATCATGACCTGAGCCAAAGGCAGATGCTTAACCCACTGAGCCACCCAAGCATCTCAATTTATTTAAATTTTAAGGAAGGGGGCGCCTCTGTGGCTCAGTGGGTTAAAGCCTCTGCCTTTGGCTTGGGTCATGATCCCAGGGTACTGGGATCGAGCCCCACATTGGGTTCCCTGCCCAGCGGGGAGCCTGCTTTCTCCTCTCTCTGCCTATCTCTCTACCTACTTGTGATCTCTGTCTGTCAAATAAATAAATAAAATCTTTTAAAAATAGATAAGTAAATAAATAAATAAATAAATTTATTTTAAGGAAGAATTATTTGGGGAGCTAGGTAGGAGGATAAGGCCATTTAAAAAGGAAAGAAAATCAAATTGGCATAGACTTTCCAAGAGCAAAATTGAATGTCAGAAAACAGAAGAGCAATACCTGTAACATACTCAAGGAAAAAACTGAGCCAAAGATTATTTTTCATTCAGCCAAACTGTCTTTCACATATAAAGGTTACAGACAAATAGCTTTAAGCCAGCAAGAATCTGGAAAATATTGATTATGTGAACCCTTGAGAAAACTGCCAGAGATCTAACTGCAACCAGCCAATAGAACATGGGCAAACTTCAGCTAAAAGAGCTGGCAGTGAGAATCAGAATCAGATCTAGACCAAATAAGCAAACAAAAATAAAAGTAAGGATAAAGAAAAATAAAGGTGGGAATGAGAGTGACAGAACGTTACAGGCTCTGACATTGTAGGAAGACCAGAACTACCAAAAAATAGGAGAAGGGAGAGAATCTGGGAGAAGAGAAAGTTTTGAAAGCCTCCTGTGTAATAGCTTGGAATCAAAGGGTATCCTTTTAAGGGTGACAAATCAAGTAGCAGAAGGATAAGTGTATTAATGCTTATAATGGCACAAAACTAAGCTCTGAGCCAGTGATGTTACTGATTGAAACTGGATGGAGAGAGAGAAGGTGGTGAGACAGGAGGAAGAGGCTATAATAAACTCATGTTGCACAGGGCAGGGAGATAATAGATATTGTTGAAACAAAGAAGGAAAAAAGGTATTATATAAAGGTGGAATTATCATGAGAAAAATAAAACAGAGCATTTTAAAAATGTTTTAAGTGATCTCCACACCCATGACCCCAAAGTCAAGAGTCATATGCTCGGGGCACTTGGGTGGCTCAGTGGGTTAAAGCCTCTGCCTTCGGCTCAGGTCATGATCCCAGGGTCCTGGGATCAAGCCCCGCATTGGGCTCTCTGCTCAGCAGGGAGCCTGCTTCCTCCTCTCTCTCTGCTTGCCTCTCTGCCTACTTGTGATCGCTGTCTGTCCAATAAATAATAAATAAAATCTTAAAAAAAAAAAAGAGTCATATGCTCTACTGACTAAGTCAGTTAGGTGCCTCCAAAGAGAGTGTTGTAAGTAGTAGAACGGCAGTAACAATAACAACAAAATATAGAATACCAAAAAAAAAAAAAAAAAAAGAATTAAACTTATTACTGAATATAAAAGATATACATAAAAATAGCTAAAGTATGAATTACAGAGTAACCAATCATTATGAATCATATACGCATTAAACACCATCCAAGCCAGGAAATGCAACATTACTAGCATTCCTTCCTGATAACCAGTAGCCTGACTTTTACAGTAATTATATACTTCATAATATATGTATATATGAAGTATATAATTATACTTAGACATAAACTATATGTGTTTTATAATCTATCTCTCTCTATATATATATATTCCTAATTTTGCCTGATTTTAGTCTTTATATATATAGAATCATACTAATTTTTTTTTTTGTATCTTGTTTCATTTATTTAAAAATGTGTTTTGAGAGCCTGGGTGGCTCAGTTAAGTGTCTGCCTTTGGCTCAGGTCATGATCCTGGGGTCCTAGGATGGAGTCCTGCATTGGGCTCCTTGCTCAGTGGGGAGTCTGCTTCTCCCTCTCCATCTGCCCCTCCCCCCACTTGCGCTCTCTCTTGGTCTCTCTCTCTCTCAAATAAATTTAAAAAAAAAAAATCTTTGGGGGTGCCTGGGTGGCTCAGTGGGTTAAAGCCTCTGCCTTCAGCTCAGATCATGATCCCGGGGTCCTGGGATCAAGCCCCGCATCGGGCTTTCTGCTCTTCGGAGAGCCTGCTTCCTCCTCTCTCTCTCTCTCTGCCTGCCTCTCTGACTACTTGTGATCTCTGTCAAATAAATAAATAAAATCTTTTTAAAAAAATAAATAAATAAAAATTAAAAATAAGATCTTTGAAAAAAAAAATGTGTTTCAAGATTCATCCACTATGTTCCATGTATCTTCAGCTTGTGCATTTTCATGGAAGGATGGTATTCTCTTGTCTGAACAGGATTTATTTACCATGCTTCTACTGATAGATATTTGCAGTGTATCAAGTGGATATGTTGTGATAGATCATTTAAAATATTCTTGCATTTCGGGGTGCCTCGGTGGCTCAGTGGGTTAAAACCTCTGCCTTCAGCTCAGGTCATGATCCCAGGGTCTTGGGATCGAGCCCCACATCAGGCTGTCTGCTCAGCAGGGAGCCTGATTCCTCCCCTCTCTTTGCCTACTTGTGATCTCTGTCTGTCAAATAAATAAAATCTTTAAAAAAATTTTTTCTTCCATTTCACTGATTACCAACAACATTAAGTAGTTCTTCATAGGTTTATTAAGAGTCTTCATTTATGAATTGCCTGCTCAGAATTTTCTGCCCATTTTTCCCAGTAGGTTGCCTTTGTTTTCTTATAGATTTTTAATATACCTTCATATAGCTAGGTTATGAGCCTTTTGTGAGTTACATATGTTGTAAATATCTGCCTTGTCTTTTTGTATGGTGTTTTGAGATGAACAAAAGCTCTTATATTTAATGTAGACCAATTTATCATTTTTCCCTTTATAATTGATGCATGAAGATATTCTTCTATATTATCTTCTAAAAGTTTTGCCGTTTTGTCTTTCATAGTAAATCCATAACCTTTCCGTAGTTGATTCATGTGAACAGCACTCTTCACTTTAAAAAAGGGCTGAAAACAAGAATTCTTCAAAGACTATATAGAGTTGTTAGACCATCCAGCCCCTTCTCTACCTGGGCATGACCATTCAGGTGATGTGGGAGGGGCTCCAGATTTAGGCACCACAGACATGCCTAAGGGGTGGGGGTTGCCTTTGGGCTAAAAATGGAGGGCATTAGTGAAAGGTCAGTCTCTTTTCCAGCTTTGGCCCCTGAACTCAACTAGCCAGGCATATACATTTGAGGAGATTGGGAAGTTCTTCTACAAAGAAATTGAATGGCTCCAGAAAAAAGACCTGCAGATAAAAACATTTGTGATTACTAAATACAGAATTTCCCCTGATAACCTTACATTGTAGCCCATTTTGTAAGAATTACTTCAAAATGTGATGTCTAAATGGGGAGGCCCCCAAATGTGGGGCAGGAATCTGGTGGAAGCCATTGGCCTCGAAGGTGAAAGAATTCACCCGATGCAGAACAAAGGAGATAGAGTTGTGTTGAATCCACCACAAGGGAGTGGCCCAGCAGGAGAGCAGAGGAGAGCTGTCTACCATGAAGTAGTCGGTGGGGGCGGTTTTTAAAGGGGGAAATTGAAGAGGCATGGTGACTAATGGGATTCTTTCTTCTTTGGTAACTGTGGTTCTTTGGTTGTAAGTAGCCCACTGGTCAGTGAGGGCCTATGGAAATCTTGAGGTGGGCCCCCTGAGGGGCCTGTCCATATCCAGCCAGGGCCTTGCTATCTGCCCTTCCTACCTTCCTTCGCTCAAGTCTCTTTGCCTAAAAGCAGCCTCTACATAAAACATGATGGTTTAAAACAACAAACACTTATTATTTCACAGTTTCTGTGTGTCAGGAATCAGGGCATGGCTTAGCTGGGTACTTCTGGCTCAAAGTCTTTCATGAGATCGCAGTCAAGCTGTCAGATTGGGCTACAGTCTCATCTGAAGATTCACCTGAGGTGAGATACACTTCCAAGCTCATTTCTGTGGTTGTTGGTCCCTTACCAAGTGGGCCTCTCCATGGGACTGTCTTCTTCCTGGGCAAGCAATGTAAGAGAGAGCACCCAAGATGGAAGCCTCAGCCTATTTCTAAACTAATCTCAGAAGGGATATCCCATCACTTCAGTCAGATTTTGCTTGTTAACAAACCAGTCAATAAACCCAGCTCATGCTCAGTGGATAAGGATTACACAAAGAAATACAAATTTTGGGAATCATTCTAGCACCAGCTGCAAACTTGGGGGTTCCCAAGACTATGCTCAGTTTTGATAATTGGCTAGAAGGACTCACAAAACTCACTGAAATCTGTTCTTTTCATAATTACAATTTATGGTAGTGAAAGGATACACATTAAAATCACCACAAGAGGAACATAAGGCAGCGTCCATGGGACTTTTCAGTGGGGAGTATCCAGTGTCTTCTCCAAGTGGAGGTGTGCATATGGTACTTACTTCTCACGGCACCATATGTGACAGTACACACGGAGCATTGCCAACCAGGGAAGCCCACTGAGCCTTGGTGTCCAGAATTTTTATTGTCCACATCTTTATTATCTATTATGTCTACATGACTGAGTACCTGCATGGCTGACCTTAGTCTCAGCCCCTCTGGAGGTTTAGCTGATACTTCGTGGTCCCAAACTTCCGCCATAAATCACAATGTTCAGTGGAGTATCTGGCCTGGCCCAAGGCCCCCAGGTAAAAAAAGGAGATGCTTATCATGCAGAACATTCCACAGGTTGAGGGATGACCTCCCGGGAGCTGAGGGCGAAAGCGAGACCTCTCTTTGGGAAGGGTTGATTCTTCACTGCATAGGCCTGACTACCAGGAGGTGAGGACGGCCGCCTGCCTGCCACACCCACCATCTAGAAAACTACCCCCCTCAGGCCTCCCTATCAGCTTAGATCCTCTAAGATCAGGAACAAGATAAGGATGCCTATTTTTCTGTCAGTTCTATTCAACCTTGTACGGGAAGTTCTAGCAAGAGAAATTAGGTAAGAAAAAGAAATAAAAAGCATCAAATTTAAAAAGAAGAAGTAAAACTATCCCTACTTGCAGATGACATGCACAAAAAAACTACTAGAGCTAATAAACAAATTCAGTAAGTTTGCAAGATACAAGAGCAATACACAAAAATCAGGGGCACTTGAATGGCCCAGTCAGCTAAGCATCCATACTCGATTTTGATCCCAGGGTCCTGGAATTGAGCTCCACGTGGGGCTTCCTACTCAGCAGGGAATCCGCTTCTCCCTCTCCTTCTATCCCTCTCCCCTGCTCATGCTGTCATGCACTCTGTTTCTCAAATAAGTAAATAAATGTCTTTTTTAAAAGATTTTATCTATTTATTTGCCAGAGAGAGCACGAGCACACACAAGCAGGGGAAGCAGCAGGCAGAGGGAGAAGACTCCCAACGGAGCAAGAGGTCCAATGCAGGACTTGATCCCAGGACCCTGGGATCATGACCTGAGCTGAAGGCAGACACTTAACTGACTGAGTCACCCTGGCACTCCTAAATAAATAAATATCTTTAAAAAGAAAGAAAGAAAGGAAAGAAGGAAGGAAGGAAGCTCAGTTACCAAAATACCATCCTTCCCAAGCCCTCTAATAAATTAAGTTTCTGCTGAACTCTTTATTATTATTATAATTATTATCATATTATGTTCAATTAGCCAACATCTAGTACATCATTAGTTTCTGATGTAGTGTTCAGCAATTCATAGTTGCTATAACACCCAGTGCTCATCACCACATGTATTCTATTTAAGAATGCAAGTGTAGCTATATGTTAAAAAATCATTTCCTTAATTTTTATTTCATTATGTTCAGATTTGAGGGTCCTAGGTTCTGATGTTCTTATTTCTCTCTTCTTCTCCCCAAAATTTCCCATGGCAAAGAAAATTAAATGTATTTACTAAGCTGGTTCATTTTCCTCTTAAGAACACAGAAAGAGGACGCCTGGGTGGCTCAGTGGGTTAAGCTGCTGCCTTCGGCTCAGGTCATGATCTCAGGGTCCTGGGATCGAGTCCCGCATTGGGCTCTCTGCTCAGCGGGGAGCCTGCTTCCTCCTCTCTCTCTGCCTGCCTCTCTATCTACTGTGATCTCTCTCTGACAAATAAATAAATAAAATCTTAAAAAAAAAAAAAAAAAAAAGAACACAGAAAGACTCCATGTCCCAGTACATCTTTCAGTTAAGTGGGGCCATGTGACCAGTTCTGCACCATGGAAATCAGGCAGGGGTGATATGTGATTCTCCATGCACAAGCCCACTCATCTGCCTCTCCCTTGTCAGTGGTCTTAAAGGTCATGTGTTTGGGTTTTTGTTTTTTTTATTTTTTACTTATCTATTTGAGAAAGAGAGAGAGCCCAAGCAAGGGGAGTGGGAGAGGGAGAAGCAGGTTCCCTGCTGAGCAGGGAGCCCAATGCAGGGCTCGATCCCAGGACCCCAGGATCATGACCTGAGCCAAAGGCATATGCTCAACTGACTGAGCCAGCCATGCTCCCCTTAAAAGCCATCTATTGATCACTCCCATATGAAATCAGCCTGAATATACCCCCACCTACTTCGCTATCCCTACATTGTACTGTGATGTGAAAGAGGAGAAATCTTTTTTTTTTAAGATTTTTTAATTTATTCGACAGAGAAAGAGAGATACCCAGAGAGGGAACACAAGCAGGGGGAGTGGATGAGAGAGAAGCAGGCTTCCCGCTGAGCAGGGAGCCCAATTCGGGGGTTGATCCGTGGACCCTGGGATCATGACCTGAGCCAAAGGCAGACACTTGATGACTGAGCCACCCAGGCGCCCCGAGGAAAAAAAAAATAAGATTTTATTTATTTATTTGAGGGAGCAAGCACAAGTGGAGGAGAGGGACAGAGGGAGAGTGAGAAGCAGACTCCTGGCTGAGAAAGGAGCCCAACATAGGGCTTGATCTTAGAACCCTGGGATCCAGACCTGAGCCACAGGCATACCCTTAACTAACTGAGCCACCCAGGCTCCCTGAGAAGACATTTTTATTGAGCTGAGCTACTGGAATTTGGGGGATTATTATAGCTGTTAGCCCACCCTAGTGTATATTCCTTAATTTTGTTAAATTCTTTTAACGTATATTGCATGTATATACATATATGTACTTATATGTGTATGTAATTTTGACATATGATTTCTAGATTAGTTAAAACTATAGTTAGCTATGGGGATTAAGAAGGGTACTTGTGATGAGCACCAGGTGTTCTATGTACGTGTTGAGTCACTAAATTCTTTTTCTTTTCTTTTTTTTTTTTTTTTTTAAAGATTTTATTTATATATTTGACAGAAAGAAATCACAAGTAGGCAGAGAGGCAGACAGAGGGCGGGGAAAGCAGACTCCTGCTGAGCAGGGAGCCCAATGCGGGGCTCAATCCCAGGACCCTGGGATCATGACTGGAGCCAAGGCAGATGCTTAACAACCTAGAAGCCCCTGAATCGCTAAATTCTACACTTGAAACTGATATTACACTGTATGTTAACTAACTGAAATTTAAATAAAAATTGAAAGAAAAAAGAAACTACAGGGTGCCTGGGTGGCTCAGTTGGTTGGGCAGGGGCCTTCAGCTCTGGTCATGATCCCGGAGTCCTGGGATCAAGTCTCACACCAAGCTCCCTCCATGGGGAGCCTGCTTCTCCCTCTAACCTTCCCCTCTCATGCTCTCTTCCACTTTCTCTCTCTCTCTCTCAAATAAAGAAATAAAATCTTAAAAAAAAAAAAAAGAAAAGAAAAAGAAACTACAGTTAGTTGAGCATTATCAGAAATATGCTTTTTTTTTTTTAAAGATTGTTATTTGAGAGAGCGAGTGGGCACGTGAATGTTGGGGGTAGGGGCTAAAGGAGATAAACTTCAAGGAGACTCCCTGCTGAGTGTGGAGCCCCATGTGGGGCTCAATCTCAAGACCCAGGAGATTGCCCCCCCATCCAAAACCAAGAGTCAGAGGCTCAACCACTGAGCTGCCGAAGCCCCCCCAAAATAAAATCAAATGGATAGCTATTAAAATTATTGTGCCATGTGTGTTTACATCAATACCTATATTTCTAGCTAGGTAGCTATCTAATTTGTGTTTTAATTTATAGATACTAATAATTGGTTATAGAGATTACTAAGAAAAGAAACTTTAAAAACACAATAGTTACTATGCTCTAAATTATATCCCTGTACTTTATTTATTTTTTTTTAATGATTTTATTTATTTATTTGACACAGAGAGAGAGAGAGCAGAAGCAGGGGTAGTGGGCAGGCAGAAAGAGAAGCAGGCTCCCTGATGAGCAAAGACCCTGTGGGACTCGATCCCCGGACCCTGGGATCATGACCTGAGCCAAAGGCAGATGCTTAACCAACTAAGTCACCCAGGTGTCCCACCTTATTTATTTTATAACTGGATGTTATATATGACTAATACCTGAAGTCAATTAGACCTATTCTTCTCAAGCGTGGCAAATCAGGGTATACAGAGTGACTGTATGCCCTGGTTTTCCCAGGACAATCAGAGAATAATTATTTTTTTAAAATATTTTATTTATTTATTTGACAGAAATCACAAGTAGGCAGAGAGGCAGGCGGTGGGGGGCGGACGGGAAGCAGGCTCCCCGCTGAATAGAGAGCCCGATGCGGGGCTCGTTCCCAGGACCCTGAGATCATGACCTGAGCCGAAGGCAGAGGCTTAACCCACTGAGCCACCCAGGTGCCCCCAGAATAATTATTAATAGCATCCCCTTTCATTCTCAGGTGTTTAGGTTTAGATGATAAATTATATGGTTTTCCTTTATATCTAAAGAACAAAAAAGTGCAGGGATGCCTGTGTGGTTCAGTTGGTTAAGTGTCTGCCTTCCACTCTGGTCATGATCCCAAGGTGCTGGCATTGAGCCCTTGCATCCGCCTGGGGTCTCTGCTCAGCACGAAGCCTGCTTCTTCCTCTCCTTTGGGGGCCACTCACCCTGCTTGTGCTCTTTCTCTCTCTGTCCAAATAAATAAATAAGAACTTAAAAAAAAAAAACAAAAAAACAACTGTAAATGAACTGTTGGCAACGACCTAGAAGGGTCAGTAAAGAGTTTACTTTCCAGAAATGAGTAAATTATATTTACATTTCATTTGAATCCCACTAGCAGTTCTCTTGTGTTAATACAGAAGATCCAGAGGCTAAAATTTCTGTAGACTTAGAAACACCAGTTCTCCCTTTTTTCCCCTTCTTCTCATTCAACTTTGATACAGTGGTTTCCTTTGTTCTTAAGAATGGCTGACAGGGGCGGTTAAGCGGCTGCCTTAGGCTCAGGTCATGATCCCAGAGTCCTGGGATGGAGCCCCTCATGGGGCTCCTGCTCAGTGGAGCTTCTCCCTCTCCCTCTGCCTGCCACTCTGCCTACTTATGCTCTCTCTATCTCTCTGCCAAATAAATAAATAAAATCTTTTTTAAAAAATGGAATGGCTGACATGGGGACCTGGCTGGCTCAGTCGGTATTGCTTGCTATTCTTGATCTCAGGGTCTTGAGTTCAAGCCCCACATTTGGCCTAGAGCCTACCTAAAAGCATTGGCTGGGGGGCACGTGGGTGGTTCAGACATTAAGCTTCTGCCTTTAGTTCAGGTCATCCAGCCCTGCATCTGCTCCTTGCTCAGCAGAAAGCCTGCTTCTCCCTCTCCACTCCCCCTGCTTGTGTTCCCTCTCTCAAGGTGTCTCTTGCTGTCATAAAATCTTAAAAAAAAAAAAAAAAAAGGCCAAGTAATTTTACAGCAATTTAGGCATAGTTAGGGATGGGAGTTGGTGGTGCAGGGCAGTGAATGAACTTCCAATAATATAGACATTACAACAGAAGGAAAATCTTAGGACACTCATAAATGTGGAAGGCCTTGCACTGATCTCTTTTACTGGACTCACTCTTTAAAACATGACTGATCCACTACACTCATGAATTATGTATATTATTTAACAGTGCTATATAACTGGGTGGTTCATTCACTTGAGTGTCCGACTCTTGATTTCAGCTCAGGTCATGATCCCAGGGTCCTGGGATCCAGCCCAGAGTCAGGCTCCATGCTCAGCAGAGAGTCTACTTCTCTCCCTCTCCCTCTGCCACTCTTCCCAGGAATGCACACACCCCCTCTTTCTCTCAAATAAATAAATAAATAAATAAATAAATAAAGCTTAAAAAACAAAACAATTCTACAACAAATGTTTATACATCTTTGGGCACTTGACCCATTATTTCCTTAGAAATCCTACTTCTGGGTGCTTGGGTGCCTCAGTGGGTTAAGCCTCTGCCTACAACTCAGGTCATGATCTCAGGGTCCTGGGATCAAGGCCCACATCGGGTTCTCTGCTCAGCAGGAAGCTTGCTTCCCCTCTCTGTCTCTGTTTCCCTACTTGTGACCTCTCTGTGTCAAATAAATAAATAAAATCTAAAAAAAAAAAGAAAAGAAAAGAAAAGAAACTCTTCTTCTAAATAGAAGAAGGATATTTGTTTAAAAGTTAAACAAATATGCATATTAAATTTTTTCATACATAATGACAATTGCTGTACCTCTTATGGTATATGGAAGTACATCTTTTTCTCACATCTTCGATAACACCAAATAATATTTTCTTTAACCACCTGATCTATGAAAAATACCACATTTTTCTATAGTTTTTAGATTACCAGTATACTTTAAACATTTTTCATACATTTATTGGCCAGTTGTTTTTCTTATTGTTCTATAAAATTGGTCATGCCTTTTGTCTATTTTATATTAAATGCCTTTTTCTTCTTGATTTATAAAAGAATTCTTTCTATACTAGTGTAACTAGTATGATCTGTTCTATAAATTCAAGGTAAAATGTGGTCAGTTATATATGTTAATTTTCTCTATCATAGCTGAGACCATCCCCATGCCCTATTAAAGAAAGTCCCAATTTTTCCCATTGTGGTTTCCCTTGCTCTCCACTGATTGTCTAAGAATTTGGTGGGGGAAGGGAGGGCTTTACTTAGCCCAAAGAGCGGAAGAATTCTCATCTATATATGTATACCTATCTATATTTAGATTTTATTTACTTCAGAGAGAGAGACAGAGTATGAGTAGCGGGAAGGGGCCGAAGGAGAGGGAGAAGCGGGCCCCCTGCTGAGCAGAGAGCAGACAACAAGGATCCCAGGACCCAGGGATCATGACCTGAGCTGAAGATAGAAGGCAGACTCTTAACCAACAGAGCCACCCAGGCACCCCAGAAAAATTCTTTTCTAAATGCCAAATACAAAGAGAACTAAAACTGGTGTATATCCAGTCTTCCTGGCCACTCACTGGGCCTTTGCATGTGTACATATGTCTCCTTAAATTCAGAACTTGGTGAGCAGAAACTGGGGTCTTGGTCCCCTCTTTCCAAAAGGTGCCAGGCTCCTGAGACCAACTGATCCACCTCTTCCCAATGACCAGGCAAAACAAAGGGTGAGGCAGTTTTTGCCAGTTAGAAAAGTGCACACGCGTGTGCACACACTTACACACACCCACCCCAGAAACCTTTGTTAGAAACTTCCTGCAGGCCATTGGGTGCTTTTGCCACATTCAATTGACTCTTCACAGAACAAAGAATATCAACTTCATCTGATGAATATCTAAAAAATAAACAAAAAATGCTGTTAAGAGAAACCCAAACCTAACTCTTTGGTATGTGTGATATATATATTTCCATTTGTGGATTGCTTTTTAGCCTTGTTTATTTTCAAAGGAGGAGGGTAATATCTGTTTTACATTTTTTATGTAGTCAAACATAAAGCCTAAGTGGCTCAGTCCCTTAAGCGTCCAACTCTTGGCCTTAACTCAGCTCTTGATCTCAGGGTCGTGAGTTCAAGCCATATACTGGGTATGGAAGCTACTTAAAAAAATAACAAAAAAGCAAAAAAAAACCCATATAGGCTTTGTTTGTTTCTTAATTCTTCAAGTTTCAGAGATCTTTCTAACCTAAATTTATAAGAGATACTCACCCAAACTTTTTGGTACTTTAATATTCTCATTCTCTCACATTTAAAATTTTTAAATGAATGAATAAAATTTGCATCTTATCTAAGGTTTATTTGGTAAAGGAGTGAGGTAATGATCTTTTTGCTGTGTCTGACTAGCCAGTTGCACAGACATCACTTATTAAGAATCCAATACTTCCTCATGGTTTAAATTGTCCTTTTACCATATACAGGAAATTCCCACAGCAATTATTTCAAAACCTTATGACTCTTTTAGCCCCAGTCAGCCACTTTTCTATCACTCTCAGCAGACAACTTTTTGCAAATAATTAAGTCTGTCAAAAACTCCTTCAACTTTACCACAACTCCACTCTTCATGTGAACATACACCATTCCTTATTTCTGGAACAAGGCTCGACAACTGTTTTCTGTAAAGGGACAGATAGTAAATATTTTAATTTTTTGTGTTTTTTAAAAGGTCATTTATTGATTAATCTCTACACCGAACATGGGGCTCAAACTCATGAACCCAAGATCGAGAGTCACACACTCTGCTGACTGAGCCAGCCAGGTGCCAAGTTTTTAAAAAATGTTTTTAAGTTTATCAGATAGTAAATATTTTAGATTTTGAAGCCCAGGAGGTAAAATCAAGGATATTATGTAAGTATTTTTTTATACTTCAGTATATAAGTTTTTTTTTTTTTAAAGATTTTATTTATTTATTTGACAGAGATCACAAGTAGGCAGAGAGGCAGGCAGAGAGAGAGGGGGAAGCAGGCTACCCGTTGAGCAGAGAGCCCAACTCGGGGGCTCGATTCCAAGACCCTGAGATCATGACCTGAGCCGAAGGCAGAAGCTTAACCCAGAGAGCCACCCAGGTGCCCCTTAAAAGTAGCTTCATTTTTTTTTTTTTTTTTTTTAAGATGCTATGTATTTATTTGACAGACAGATCACAAGCAGGCCGAACAGCAAGGGCGGGGGAGTGGGGGGAGGAGGGAAGCAGGCTTCCTACTGAGGAGAGAACCCAATGCAGAGCTTGATCCCAGAATGCTGGGATCATGACTTGGGCCGAAGGCAGAGGCTTTTAACCCACTGAGCCACCCAGGCACCCCAAGTACATAAGTATTTTTATTCTTAAAAATACCTACATATAGGGCGCCTGGGTGGCTTAGTGGGTTAAGCCGCTGCCTTCTGCTTAGGTCATGATCTCAGGGTCCTGGGATCCAGGCCCGCTTCGGGCTCTCTGCTCAGCAGGGAGCCTGCTTCCCTTCCTCTCTCTCTGCCTGCCTCTCTGCCTGTGATCTCTGTCTGTTGGATAAATAAATAAAATCTTAAAAAAAAAAAAAAAAAAAAACCTACATATACCCTGGAAAAAAATCCCTACATATATTTCACACACACATATATATGTATATATATATATTTCTGCCCATGAGAAGGACTTTTTTTTTTTTGAAGATTTTATTTATGTATTTGACAGACAGAGATCACAAGTAGGCAGAGAAACAGGCAGAGAGAGAGGGGGTAGCTGGCTACTTGTTGAGCAGAGAGCCCAATTCGGGGCTGGATCCCAGGACCCTGAGATCATGACCTGAGCCAAAGGCAGAGGATTTAACCCACTGAGCCACCCGGGAGCCCCGAGAAAGACATTTTTTTAATTAAAAAAATTTTTTTAGTAAGAACATTATACTTAATTGCAGCTCAAATCATTTACAAATATTCATCCATTAAAATCATTTTTCCCTCCTGGTGCCATGGAAAAATGGATTTGTTCCTGACCTTCAACATCTCTCTGTCCTTAAATGGAGAACTGCTCCTGAGAGCCCCTCCTGCCCCCCAAGGTCAGTTCCAGATCTCAATTCTTCTGGGCTCATCAGTGACATTAGCCAGAAATCTAATTAGCAATTCTATTCCAATCCCAAACCAGCTTTCTAAACTTCTCTTTCAGTGTTTAATTCGCATATTTACATAATAAAAGCAGCCTTTATAAGGCCAAAGAATATATAAAAGTAATTTAAATAAGTAGGCAGCAAATCCTGTTTGACTACAGTATATTTACAACTAAAGGATGTTATAAGGCACATCCTCTAGTAAATCCATACATTTCTGTGACAAATATGATACAGAATATTTTAAAAATTTAAAAATAATTTATAATTTAGTTTCAAAATACAAACAATTTTTTTGTTAATCGGAGTTGCTTTTCTATTTCTGTTCTTTTTTCCTTATTATTAATTTTCGGTATCTCATGAGGATGGCGACTGATAACACAATAATGTGCTAGGTAGGTAGAAAAAGCCAGGCTTTCACAAGGAAAACTTTATGTATCCAAAACACATACTACCAATGGAGTGTTTATTATAGTTACATCGCACTGACTTATGGGAAAGTGCTCCAGGAGACCAGTGTTCAAATTCCTATGCTAACACTGACTCAACAAACAGCAGACGGGATGCCTCCTTGTCCTTCCCAAACACTTCCATATATTTCCCACCAGCAAGGATATTCTGTATAGCCACAGCACAGCCATTATAATGAGGAAATTCATATCCCTTCATTACTATTACCTCAGACCCCATTCAGCTTTTACCAGTTGTTCCAGAAATGTCCGTTGTGTTGAAATTTACCATTTTAACCATTTTTAAACCATTAATACATTCCCATTGTTGTCCAACCATCACCATCAACCATCTTGACTCTTTGATCTTTCCAAAATGAAACTCCATACCCATTAAACAAGAACTTACAAGGTTCTCCTTCC
This sequence comes from Mustela putorius furo, assembly GCF_011764305.1. Taxonomy (NCBI): domain Eukaryota; kingdom Metazoa; phylum Chordata; class Mammalia; order Carnivora; family Mustelidae; genus Mustela; species Mustela putorius. The sequence goes on from NW_025421424.1 coordinate 7,093,668, forward strand.
CCTGGCCCCTGGCAGCCACCATTCTACTTTCTGTCTTCAGGAATCTGAAATCTGACCAACACTAGGTACCTCACATAGGTAGGAGCATACAATATTTGTCCTTCTGTGTCTGGCTTATTTCACTTAGCATAATGTTTTCAAAGTTCATTCATGTTGTGGCTTGAATTTCCTTGCTCTCTCCTTTTTTTAAAGAGTTTATTTATTTGTTTGACAGAGAGAGATGAAATGAGAGAGAGGGAATACAAGCAGGAGGGGGAGTGGGAGAAGGAGAAGCAGGCTTCCACGGAGCAAGGAGCCTGATGCAGGGCTCTATCCCATGACCCCGGGATCATGACCTCAGCTGAAGGCAGATGCTAAACAACGGAGCCACCCAGGCACCCCAGAATTTCCTTTCTTCTTAAAGCTCAATACTATTCTCTTGTGTGTATATACTACATTTTGTTTATCCATTCACCCATTAATGGACACTGTTCTGTATTAATAATGCTCCTTTGAACAGAAATATCTGTTCAAGGTCTTGCTTTCAATTCTTTCAGGTTTATACTCATCAGTAGTATTGTTGGATCACGTTATAATTCTGTTTAATTTTTTAAGAAACTGCCATAATGTTTTTTTAATAAGATTTTATTTATTCACTTGACAGAGAGAGACAGAGATCACAAGTAGCAGAGAGGCAGAAAGAGAAAGGGAGAAGCAGGCTCCGTGCTGAGCAAAAAGCCGGACTCCCTTGGGATCAAGACCGGAGCCAAAGGCAGACACTTAACCAACTGAGCCAGCCAGGCGCCCCCGCCATAATATTTTTAAGAGCGCCTATACCATTTTACATTCCTGCCAGCAATACACAAAGGTTCCATTCTCTACATCATAACCACCACTTGTTATTTTCTGTTTGTTTGGTATTTTAAAAAAGATTTTATTTATTTATTTGAGAGAGAGAGAATATGAGTGCACGGAGCAGAGGGAGAGGAAGAACCCTAAGTGGACTCCTCACTGAGCACGGAGTCCTTCTCGTGGCTCAGTCTCAAGACCCTGAGATCATGACCTGAGCTGAAATCAAGAAGCAGATGCTTAACCCACTCAGTCACCCAGGAGCCCTTGTTGTGTTTAGTTTATTTATAATAGACATCTTAATATGAAGTGGTATCTCACTGTGGTTTTTGTTTTTGTTTTGTTTTGTTTTGTTTTGTTTTTCATTGTGGTTTTGATTTGCATTTTGTAATGCCTTTTTAATCTCTTTCAATCTGGAATAATTAATTCCTCAGTCTCTCCTTGGCATTCATGACCTTGATGTTTTGTTGTTGTGATTCTCCCAAATGACCCTGGCTCAAATAGAACTTTAATCACCACTCCCATAAATTCCAAGACCAATTCAAGATTCAAGAGCCAGGCTTCTTCCATCTTGTATCTTTGTCATCTTACAAGGTTTCCAAATGACCTTGAAACCTTTGAAGATTAGAGATATGCGGGGTTTTAAAAAATATTTTATTTATTTATTTATTTGACAGAGAGAGAGATCACAAGTAGGCAGAGAGAGGGGGAAGCAGGCTCCCTGCTCAATCCCTGGGATCATGACCTGAGCCAGAGGCAGAGGCTTTAACTCACTGAGCCACCCATGTACCCCTAGAGATATGCTATTTTACAGAATATTCTAAGTTTGGGTTTGCGTGATGTTTCCTAATGATTAGATGCAGATTATAGACTTTTAGCAGGAGTGTAAAAGAACTGATTCTGTATTCTCACACCTTCCTAACATGATTTTCATTTGTTTCATAAATTCAATTCCTTGATTTAGGCAGTGTCTGCCAGACTTCTCCACTATAAAGTTACTCTTTTTCCCTTTATAATTTTTATTTTAATTCTAATATATTTAACATACAGTTTTACCAAAAAAAAAAAAAAAACCCATACACTGTTATATTAGTTTCGGGTGTATTTATTAATAAACCTTAATAAATATTTTTTTTAAGATTGTTTTTTTTAATTTATTTGACAGACAGATCACAAGTAGGCAGAGAGGCAGGCAGAGAGAGAGGAGGAGGAGGCAGGCTCCCTGCTGAGCAGAGAGACCGATGTGAGTCTTGATCCTAGGACGCTGGGATCACGACCTGAGCCGAAGGCAGAGGCTTTAACCACTGAGCAACCCAGGCGCCCCTTAATAAATATTTTTGAGTAATACTTGGACCCTATGTAAACGTGATATGAAATTATGCAAATAGTAAACTGTGAGGCTATGTTAATAAAATTTCCTCAACAAACTTTCAATTTGTTTACTTATTTTCTTAGTTTGGATTCATGGTTTTCTGTTTTATTCAGTGAGTTATAAGTTATAATCTGTTACAGTCATTATTTATTTTGATACTCAGGTTATTCCAGATTTGGCTATAGGGAGCTCATTCAAGCTGGCTTCTTTGATCTTTTAATGTATTAGCATCATTCTATGAGGACTTCCTTACTTCCTACACTAACAAGCTATTTCAGGCTCATCTTGTATTTTCTCTGCCTGAGCCTTAGAATCAGCCATTTCACCAAGGGGCACTAGTTCTTTTTAAAAGAGAAGAGCTAGGTGCCTGGGTGGCTCAGTGGATTAAGCCTCTGCCTTCAACTCAGGTCATGATCTCAGGGTCCTGGGATCAAGCCCTGAGTCTGGCTCTCTGCTTGGCGGGGAGCCTGCTTCTCCCTCTTTCTCTCTCCCTGCCTGTCTGTCTACTTTTGATCTCTCTCTCTCTCTCTCTGTCAAATAAATAAATAAATAAAATCTTTTTAAAAATAAATAAATAAAAGAGAAGAGCATTTAGGGGGCCCTGTGTGGCTCAGTTGGTTAAGCATCTGACTTCAGCTCAGGTCATGATCTCAGGGTCCTGGGATTGGCCCCTAGCCCTGTGTTGGGCTCTCCACTCAGCAGGGAGTCAGCTTGTCCCTCTGCCCATCCCCATGCTTGTTCTCTCTCTCTCTCTCTGCCCCTAGCCAAATAGGTGAATAAAATCTTTTCATTATTATTTTATTTTTTAAAGATTTTTTTTGGTGGGGTGCCTGGATGGCTCAGTGGGTTAAAGCCTCTGCCTTCAGCTCAGGTCATGATCCCAGGGTCCTGGGTCGAGTCCCACATCGGGCTCTCTGCTCAGCAGGGAGCCTGCTTCCTCCTCTCTCTCTGCCTACCTCTCTGCCTACTTGTGATCTCTCTCTCTGTCAAATAAATAAATAAAAATTTAAAAATTAAAAAATAAAAGATTTTTTTGGTAAATAAAATCTTAAAAACATAAATAAACAAAAGAGAAGAGCATTTAAAAGCCAGGATCTGGGTGGGTGCTAGAGTGTTTGTTGCTGTTGGAGTGCTGTTGTTCGCAAGCCTCTCTGTGAGTAGGCCTAAGGAATATATATCTATTTATATCACACACATATACATATGCACAAATATATGAAGTGTGGCAGAATATGCCACCCCCAAATACACTACTTTGGTGGAAGGATTCTTTTAAGCGAAAGGCACTTAGAAAACAGCCGTTGCCGGAAGGGTACTGTGACTACCATCCTTCTTTTCTTCCTGAAAGCAGGAGATGAAGCCCCCATGTGAAACATGCTCTCCCTACACCAGGAGAAAAGGAACATTCTTATCCTCAGCGATGGGGAGCTGAGGCTAAGAGAATTCTATACACACAGACCTTGTTAAGCTCCCGTGTGCCCTGTTGTAGACTTGGCTCCTGGCCACTGGGCAGCAGTCTGCCCTTCACGTCCACACTGACCCCTTCCTGGGGCTCTGGGGTACGTGTCTGATGTTGCCTCCACCTCCTCCTCCCCCTGGGGAGGCTCCAAAGCCCTGAATACATCCTCGTTCCCGTGGTTGACTGAAACCTCAGGGCCCTAGTGTGGATGTCCCAGCCTCTGCAGAGAAATGAAGTAAGGAGTATCTTTTACAAGAGGAAAGAAAGGTGCTGATTATGGTGGACTCGATGCTTCTTTCTTCCACCAAGCCTTCTTAAGCTTTAGAAATTGTATCATGCAGTCTCATTCCCTGGATGAGGGAATTATTTTGAATAATTTGAATCACATTATTTTGAATGATATTTGATTCCATACACTCATGTGCATGGTTTATTTCCATTTCTCTTGAGACATGCGAAGCAGATATTTCTTTTTTTTTTTTTTTTTAAAGATTTTTATTTATTTATTTATTTGACAGAGATCACAAGTAGGCATAGAGGCACAGAGGCAGGCAGAGAGAGAGAGGAGGAAGCAGGCTCCCTGCCAAGCAGAGAGCCCGATGCGGGACTCGATCCCAGGACCCTGAGATCATGACCTGAGCCGAAGGCAGCGGCTTAACCCACTGAGCCACCCAGGCGCCCCGAAGCAGATATTTCTGTCAGGATGTGAGGATGATCTACTAAAATCAGTGACTTAAGAATACCACCTAACTGGTACCCAGAAGCCAGAGCTATATAGTGAAGATAATATTCCATTCGGGCCCCACGAACAGAGACATACACATTCCCAAGATATTTGTCAGCAAAATCTGGAGTTTACTGGGGCCCTTTAAAATTACTGGCAGGAAATATAATCTTTAAAATAAGGGGGGGAGGCACCTGGGTGGCTCAGTGGGTTAAGCCTTTGCCTTCGGCTTGGGTCATAATTTCAGGGTCCTGGGATCGAGCCCCACATTGGGCTCTCTGCTCAGCAGGGAGCCTGTTTCCCCCTCTCTCTCTGCCTGCCTTTCTGCCTACTTGTGATGTCACTCTCTCTCTCTCTCTCTCTCTGTCAAATAAATAAATAAAATCTTTAAAAAAATAAAAATTAAAAAATTATTGGCAGATGAGATCATTGAAGCGAGTGATACTGCTGTCAGTATATTAGCAGATATTTGCTCTTTTTCTTGTTAATTTGGGAGGGCTGAGCAGAGTGAAGGTGGGAGGCAGGGAAGGGCATATGTAGTAATTTACCATTAACAGAAGGTGCCATAGTTCACTGAAAAAACAGAGACAAAAAATACACCCTGCTAAGATAAACTAATTCTTAATTAGAGCACCTGGCTGGCTCAGTGGGAAGAGTGTGTGACTCCCGATCTCGGGGTAGTGAATTTGAGCCCCACCTTGGGTGTAGAGATGAATGAATGAATGAATGAATGAATGAATGAAATGAACAAAAAATGAACAAAAATGTTCAAATGAATAAATAAATAAATAAATAAATAAATAAACTCCTATCTTCCTTTAGGTTCCCCATATATTTTAGTTACTTTCCCATAATTGCCTCTCTTTGTTCAATGTCATATATAAGCCCTTGCATTTTTGTCAATTCCTTGGGTCTTCATTTCCTGATGAAGGCTCCCATGTTATGTAAACCTTATATCAAATAAATCTGTAAGCTTTTCTCCTGTTAATCTGTCTTAAATCCATTTAATTCTGAGGCCCAGCCAGAGATGTGAAGAGAGTAAAAAAGTGTTGCCTCCCTTTCATATACATGTGCATAAAAACACACATGTATGTTACTTCTTTCCTGCCTCCTTTCCTTCCTTCTTTCGCAATCTCTACACCCAGCATGAGGCTGGAACTCATGACCAGGAGATCAGGAGCCACACGCTCTTTGGACTGAGCTAGCCAGGCACTCCTGTCTATATTTACTTCCCTACTCTCTCTATATATTGACATCCCCAAGGACCAATAGACACCACAATTCCAACCCAGCATTGCAGAGTTCATTTTCATTTTTTCCTTCTGTATTTGTAGCTGAAGAGGGTGTCCTCACCCCACTGGGTCTCTGACATTTTATGACAGTCCCATTCCGGTACTGATGCCCCCCTTCACCCTGTTGGGCTATGCTGTGCTGGACTAACCCGTGTACTCAAGGCCGTACTCAAGGCTGTCCTCCCATTGGATTTCTTCCTTAACCTGCTCAGGATCTATCACTGGGCCTTCCTCTCATATGGATGCCTTCTCCATCCATCTTGGGCTCTTACACCAGGACTGGGCCATCCCCTTGTGCGCAGCCACCCTTCTCAGCCTGTTCTTCCTCTGATGTCCCATGCAGCGTACCCCTACCACCACCCAAGGGGGACAACTTCCTCACCCTGCTCTGGATTTTACTAGCTGTGCCGGGTGGCAACCCCTATGTAGACTTTTTTTTTTCTTAAGATTTTATTTATTTGAGACAGAGAATGAGAGAGAGCATGAGAGGGGGAAGGGCGGAGGGAGAAGCAGACCCTCTGCTGAGCAGAGAGCCCCATGTGGGGCTCAATCCTGGAACTCCAGGATCATGACCTGAGCTGAATGCAGTCGCTCAACCAACTGAGCCACCCAGGCGCCCCCTTTTTTCAAACTTCTTGATGGCCCATTCTCCTGGGCAGAAGCCTTTCTCCTCACCCTGAGCCAACTTTGGCACCCTGCACAAGGCTGACCCCTCAACCCCTGGGACACCCCTGCCCAGTGTTCAACTCTCTGCTCTGGACCACAGCCCCTCAGGTATGGATACTTACATTGTTGAGCCCACTTAATGGCTTCTGGGCTGAATTGTTGGGGAAGGGTAGAGGAAAGGGAAAGAAGAGGAGCTCAGTGACTTTTTATTTATCAGTTGTGACAGACCATGCTGACTGCCTTCTCAGTACCCACTCTTCCCTCATCTTGTGTTTCTTGCAGCCGAAAGAATTCTAACTGCCCCACTCCCTTTACTGATGCCCCTTCTTTTAGCACAAGGTCTTGCTTCTTTCCAGAGGCTATGCAGGCTTTTCCTATTTTTCTTTATCCCCAAACCTGAAGCCAAAAAATTAGCTACATCTTCACAGTACTCAATTTCCTTTCCCATCATTTTGAGGCAATGGTATCCTTTCTCTTATCCTAGACTGATCTACTCATCTGTGTTCCACATCCTATTTTTCCCGCTAAAAATTTTCCTGTCTTTTCTTAATTTTCAAACTCTGGAATATCATTAGTTCTTTCTTTTAAGCATAAACATGGTCAGGTCTTTCCCTTCTTCTTCTTTTTTAAAAGATTTTGTTTATTTATTTGACAGATAGAGAGATAGCAAGAGAGGGAACACAAGCAGGGGGAGCGGGAAAGGGAGAGCAGACTCCCCGCTGAGCAAGGAGGCCAATTCCAGGCTCCATCTCAGGACCCTGGGATCATGACCTGAGCTGAAGGCGGACACTTTTTAAAAAAAATTTTTTTTTAAATATTTTAAAGATTTTTTTTTAAAATATTTTATTTATTTATTTGACAGAGAGAGATCACAAGTAAGCAGAGAGGCAGGCAGAGAGAGAGAGAGAGGAGGAAGCAGACTCCCTGCTGAGCAGAGAGCCCGACACGGGACTCGATCCGAGGACCCTGAGATCATGACCTGAGCCGAAGGCAGTGGCTTAACCCACTGAGCCACCCAGGCGCCCTATTTTAAAGATTTTTTAAAAAATTTATTTATTTGACAGACAGAGATCAAAAGTGGACAGAGAAGCAGGCAGAGAGAGAGGAGGAAACAGGCTCCCTGCTAAGCAGAGAGCCTGATGTGGGGCTCTATCCCAGGACCCTGGGATCAGGACCTGAGCGGAAGGCAGAGGCTTTAACCCACGAGCCACTCAGGCACTCCAGACACTTTTTTTTTAAAAGATTTTATTTATTTATTGACACAGAGAGACACAGCGAGAGATGGAACACAAGCAGGGGGAGTGGGAGAGGGAGAAGCAGACTTCCCGCTGAACAAGGAGCCTGATGCAAGGCTCAGTCTCAGGACCCTGGGTTCATGACCTGAACCAAAGGCCAGCGCTTAATGCCTTAGCTACCCAGTCGTCCCTGAAGGCAGACACTTAACCGACTAAACCACCTACATATTCCAAGTCTCTCTCTTCTTATAAACAAAATTAACCGTCCTCTGAGCATTTGGATTATGGGTATCAGAAAATACTTAACCTGTGCAAATTTTTGATCTAATAATTTTAAGAATCATTTTTTAATTTATCAAATATTTATGAGCACCTATGCGCCAGGCAATGTTAATAAGATGGTAATCAGAAATAGATATAATCTATTCATGAAGCCTATTCCGAGAGGCAAATATCAAGGTACTTGGGTTCAGTCACTAGAGCATGCAACTCTAACTCTTGATCTCAGGGTTGTGAGTTTGAGTCTCATGTTGGTCAGGGAGCACTTCAAAAAAAAAGATCTTTACAAAAAGGAGACAAGTTAAAAAAAAAAGAGAAAGGACACACCAATCAGATAATCATGCTAATGAATGCATTATTGCAAATTGAGAACTTAATGATAAAAGGAAACATTGTGTACTGTACATTTGCTAGTTTATATTCCAAACTTTCTATGTATTAATTTTTTTTTTTTTTTTTTTTTTTTTTAAAGATTTTATTTATTTATTTGACAGAGAGAAATCACAAGTAGACGGAGAGGCAGGCAGAGAGAGAGAGAGGGAAGCAGGCTCCCTGCTGAGCAGAGAGCCCGATGTGGGGCTCGATCCCAGGACCCCGAGATCATGACCTGAGCCGAAGGCAGCGGCTTAACCCACTGAGCCACCCAGGCGCCCCTCTATGTATTAATTTAATCACATAAAATTACGTATTATATGCAATATAATATGTATGTACTTTTATCACTATCTTACCCATTTGCAGATCATGAAACTTGGGCAGAGAGAGGTGAAGTAACCTGTCCAAGGTCACACAGCTAATAAGTAAGTGGTTGAGCTGGAATTCAAACCCAGATAGTCTGGTCCCTGCTTCTAACCGTTATACTACACTGCTTCTGAAGGAAAGAAACAGGCATCTGTGAGAATATTTAAGAAGGAAAACTGACTTAAAGTTTATTTTTAAGTAATCTCTACACCCAACATGGGGCTCGAACGCACGAGCCATGATTAAGTATTACACACTCTTCCAGCTGAGCCAGCCAGGCATCCCAGAAAGAAAACTGATTTAGACAGAAGCTTTCTGTGAAAATACTGCTTGAGCAGAGACCCCAAATTTGAGTAGGAATTAACTCTGCAAAGTGGATGGTGGTGGTAGGAGAAATGATCATTCAAGCTCGATGACATATTGTGCAAAGTCCCTGAGGCAGTATAGAGCGTGGGACAGTGAAGAAACTAAAAGGCCAGTGTAGCTACATTGCAAACAGCAAGGGGGAAAACAGGATGTCATCAGGCCAAATGAAACAGGGTCTTATAGGCCCTCAGGATTTTGTTTTTCATCCTTAAAGCAAGGGAAAGTCATGGAGATGAGGGTTCAGAAAGCAGGGATCAGTTTCTGTTTGAAAAGATGACTCTTACTGCAGTTTAGACAATGTGTTGCAAAGGAGTCACAAGTGCATGTGGAGGTGAGGGTAGTGGTATTTTGAGGGTGGTAAGTTGATTTAGGGTGGTAACAATGGAAATAGAGAGAAATGGTGGGATTTGGAGAAATATGTAGAAAGTCAAAATGACGGAACAGGGTAATAGGTTGGATGCGTGGCAAAAAGTTGTAGGTTTCAAGGATGACTCCCTCTTATATACGATCTGTTAGTAAAAATCAATTAATTTTTCTTCTAAATGTCTTTCTTTCCAGCACAACTAAGTGAATGGTAACAGGTTTTTTTTTTTTTAATAGCTAGACATCTTTTTTTTTTTTTTTTAAAGATTTTATTTATTTATTTGACAGAGAGAAAGTGAGAGATCACAAGCAGGCAGGCAGAGAGAGAGGGAGAAGCAGTCTCCCTGTAGAGCAGAGAGCCCAGTGTGGGGCTTGATCCCAGGACCCTGAGATCATGACCTGAGCCGAAGGCAGAGGCTTTAACCCACTGAATCACCCAGGCGCCCCAACAGCATTTTTTTTTTCTTAAAGATTTTATGTATTTATTTGAGAGAGAGTATGAGCAGGAGTGAGAGGGAGAAGGAATCTGAAGCAGACTCTGGGCTGAGCAGATCTTGACACAGGGCTGGATCTCACCACCGTGAGATCATGACGTGAGCTGGAACCAAGAGTTGGCCTCTCAACTGACTGAGCCATCCAAGCGCCCCAGTAACAGCATTCACTGAGGTAGGGACTGGAAGAAGATGAAGAGGTTTAGGGAGAAGATTACTGAGTCTTTGACATGATGAATTTGAGGTGCCTTTAAGACATTCATGTGGAGATATTAAATAGGGAGTTGTCAAGGTGGATCTAGATTTCAAAGATTAGACCTGGGCTGAAATTACACACTTAGGAACTATCATTGCATGCATGGCAAATAAAACTGTAGCATGGATGGGTTTGCCTAGGGGAGAAGAAAATGGATCGAGAAGATAAGTATTGAGAAAGTCTAACATTAAGTAAGAGTGAGAAGTGCAGGAAAGGGCGAACTTAGGCCTGGATGGTTTAACCCCCACACATTCCAAAGAACGGCCTGTCTTTAGTCAAACTTGTGCTTGACTGACCCCCAGAAGATAGTATCTGAGTCCTTGAAATACTCTAATGAGAGTGTTTTGTATGCCTGAGGTGTGGGCCATGTTGTATCAATGACTTCTGCGGGCTGGAGACAACTAGCTGGGGTCAGTTAGGTGGGGACTCTATGCTTACATGACAGATCCCCAATAAAAAAACCCTGTCCACCAAGGCTTGGGTGAGTTTCCCGGCTTGGCAACCTGCGTGTTGTCACACATCACTGCTGGGAGAATTAATGCCTGTGCAATTCCACTGGAAGGGGACCCCTGGAACCTTATGTGTGCTTCTTCTTGGATTTTACTCCAAGTAGTATTTATCCCTCTAGTGATTTTAATTTGTATTATTTCACTGTAATAAACCATAACTATAAGTATAATAGCTCTTCTCAGTCCTGTGAATTCTTCTTTTCTGGTCATGGGGACCCTTGTCAAGATCTGTAAAAGAGAAACAGCCATCTAAGAAGCAGTGGGAAAACCAAGAGAGTGTGGTTTCATGAAAGCCAAGGAAGTTAAGTGATTCCAGCAGGGGGATGGCCAATGGTGTGAAGATGTGTAAGGTTGGGGAATAAAATATGTCCACTGGATTTTAAAACATGGAGGTCATCGATGACCTTATCAAGAGCTGCTTTGTAAGTGATGGGAGTGGAAACAGGCCAGGGTAGGCTAAGGAATGAGAGAGATGTGAGGAGATACCTTTAGAGAAATAAACTGAAATTTGAAAAAAAGACTACATGTTAATTCCACCTGTATTTATAGTAGCAAAATATATCAAAAACAATCTAGTTATCTGATAACTTAATAGGAACCCTTCAAATTTATTTACTGAAAATTTTTACAATGGGTCTACTTGCTGAATCAGCAATTATATTTTAGAAATATTCAACAGAAATAATTATAGACATGCAAAGAATTATTCATCATGTTTATCACATTATTGTTTATAATAGAAAAAATGAAAACCTTATTATGTAACAACAGCTAATACATTACAATACACTCAAGTGATGGCAACTTATTGCCTAATTTGAGATGTATCTTTCAAAATTTTTTTGAAAAAAATAAAAAAAAAGATTTTATTTGCCAGAGGGAGAGCGCGTGTGCATACACAAGCAGGGGGAGTGGCAGGCAGAGGGAGAAGCAAGCTCCCCACTGGGCAGGACTCAGACTCGATCCTGGATCCTGGGATCATGACCTGAACCAAAGGCAGATGCTTAACCAGCTGAGCCACCCAGGCGCTTCTCTCTCTCTCTCTCTCTTTTTTAAGTTTTATTTATTTATTTGTTTGTTTGTTTGAGACAGGGAGCAAGAGAAAGAGCATGAGCGGTGGGGAGGTGTAGAGTCCCCCCTGAGCAGGGAGCCTGACATGGGGTTCATTCCCAGGACCCTGCCATCAAGACCTGAACACAAAGGCAGATGCTTAACCAATTGAGCCACCCAGGTGCCCCTCATTTGGGATGTATCTTACTGGTTGCAAGAATTAGAGATAATGTATATGAAATGACTTTGTAAATTATAAACTCCTGTTCAAATGTCTTGTTTATTACTGGGATTACTAATGTGCTCCTGGAAGGCCTTAGAAATATGGAAAAAAACAAGAGTTAGCAGTTAGGCTCAGCTCTGCCATCCATCTCTTTTTTGTTGGTACTAGTAGTTCTCACATTCATTCAGACAACATAGAACCTAGAAGTTGAAGTACACTTTGAATAGCATCATGAAATGTTGACTAATGATCTTTATTATTTTTTCTTTGATTTTCAGCATCTTAAGCCTTATGAGTACATAATTTACAAATCTGTGCTGATGGTATATATCCTCTGTTTTAATCCTTCTAATGAGTTGACAAAAACACCATTATCTATATTTATATATATATGTATATATATATACACACACACATATATATACACACATGAATATATGTGAGTTCTACAGTTTTATGTGTTTGTGAATCGCTGTTTAAAGATAAACCTTTTTTTTAAAAAAATATTTTATTTATTTATTTGACAGAGAGAGATCACAAGTAGGCAGAGAGGCAGGCAGAAAGAGAGGGGGAAGCAGGCTCCCTGCTGAGCAGAGAGCCCAATGAAGGGCTCGATCCCAAGACTCAGGGATCATGACCTGAGCCAAAGGCAGAGGCTTTAACCCACTGAGCCACCCAGGTGCCCCATTCTTTTAATTTTTAAGTAAGCTCTACACCCAGTGCGGGGTTCGAACTCACAACCCTGAGATCGAGTCACATGCTCCACTGACTGAGCTAGCCAGGCACCCCAAGACAATCCTGAATTATAACTCAGTCTTACTTAGATAGTAAAGGATTCAAAAACGAAGTTTAACTTGCTATTATATGTCATGCTGATTTTTTTAAAAGATTTTATTTATTTATTTGACAGAGAGAGATCACAAGTAGGCAGAGAGGCAGGCAGAGAAAGAGGGAGAAACAGGTTCTCCACCAAGCAGAGAGCCTGATGTGGGGCTCAATCCCAAGACCCTGGGACCATGACCTGACCTGAAGGCAGAGGCCTTAACTGAGCTACCTAGGCTCCCCTGATATTTTTTTTTTTTTAAGATTTTATTTATTTATTTATTTGACAGAGAGAGATCACAAGTAGGCAGAGAGGCAGGCAGAGAGAGAAAGGGGAAGCAGGCTCCCCGCCAAACACAGAGCCCGATGAGGGGCTCGATTCTCAAGACCCTGGAATCATGAGCAAAGGCAGAGTCTTAGCCCCCTGAGCCACCAAGGTGCCCCTGTCATGCTGATTTTTAAAAACATCTGATCTTACAGGTAATTTACAAAATGTGAGAAGTGTTAAATATTCTTTGACATTACACATAAACCACACTAAAATACCTTTCATTGAGTAAAAGGCAGCATTGTAGATACAGGGAATTTCAGTTGGCATAATTAAGACCAAAAGATAAATTGGACATTGCTACCTTATCTTCAGCACTGTAACAGCCCAATGAACACACATTGAAGGACAGGTGAGTCTTGCTCAGTTCTATGAAACAGTGAAGGCATTTCTTCAGTATTTAAATATATTAATATGACCAGTTATAGAAATCTAAATATAAAAAGCAATCTCCTTTGGTTTTGAGATGGCATTCACCATCTTTGTGAAGAGTTGAACGTTACTAATCAAGTCCAGTTATATCTTTTTTTTTTAAAGATTTTATTTATTTATTTGACAGAAAGAGATCACAAGTAGGCAGAAAAGGCGGGGGTGGGGGGAGCGGGGAGCAGGCTCCCCGCTAAGCAGAGAGCCCATGTGGGGCTCAAACCCCAGAACCCTGGGATCATGACCTGAGCCCGAAGGCAGAGGCTTTAGCCCACTGAGCCACCCAGGTGCCCCAGTTATATCTTTAGAAGGGAAAGGAGTGCTATCACTTGCTGAACTAGAGTTACTACCAAAATTTAAAAAGCTGATTGTATTAATTTAACCATAAGCCAGTTCTAGTTAAATCAGAACTGTCCAACAAAAATATTCTGTTAGCCATTCAAGATCAGAATTCTTGTGTATAAGATCAATTTTTTTTTTTTTAAAGTAAGGTCTACACCCAACATGGGGCTTAACCTCAGGACCCCAGTGTAAGGGCCTATTTAGCCAGAGCAGCTCCATCCTAACCGTGACCCCTCCTTCAGTGAACTTACTTAAAAACAAGTCCCGGAAACCAGTACCAGGTAACAAAGCCCAAATACAAGGGTGGGTCAGGCCAGGTGGGGGCGCATACTGTCTCCCTAGCTACCAAGGAGTATGCCCCCCCCTTTGGGTGCCCTTTGGGCACCAATTCTGACCAAGGTGATAGGCTAGTTCAAATATCTACTATAGTGTAAATTGTAATTCAATTGGTCACTTATGTGTGACCTAGCAGGACTGTGCAGCTTTCTCTGTGTTACAATCTCATTGGCCACCTGTGCGTGGCCAGGCCCAACCACACAGCCTTTGCCCTTAAAAGCTAGTCTGTAAGGCAGAGAGACGTTGCCTCTTTGCAAGAGACAGCCCTGGCTGGTCATTTGATTCTCAATGCTTGGTGTGAATTAAAGCTTTGCTTGACCTTCGCTTTGTATCAGTCTTGCTCCTTTGACCATGGACTCAACACCCAAAATCAAAAGTTGCATGCTGTCTTGACTGAGCCAGCCAGGTGTCCCTGCATGAGATCACTTAAAGTATGTTACACTTAAAAGAAGTCAGGCCATTTCTGTTTTGTAAGAAATAAGGCAGTGGCCAACTATTACTCCATACCTTTTTTGAGATACATTGTCAAGTCTGCCTTTTTTGCCTCTTAATGCTAGCAGATTATTTTTGTTCCAGGGATATCCTTCTTGGGATATTCTAAATATCTCTCTCCCCAGGTGAGGACTTTGTTCTTCTTGGTTGTCAGGGTATCTGGGGGCCTGATGGGTCTTCTACCCAAACAGACCATGGAGATTTCTTGTGCTTGTTTTCCTTTCCCTCAGTGTGGTGCTGCACTCACTTCTAGACAAAAATTTGCTCTTCTCAACATCACCCCTTTTTATTTCCTCTTTCAACAATTTGTATTAGGAAGGTCCCTTCTCTGAAGCTGGACATCCCACTAAGTCCAAGGATAACTTGAGTCCCAGGAGCATGCACTTATGAATCAACACTGTTGAGAAGTGAACTTATTTATTTTTAAAGATTTCATTTATTTATTTGACAGAGACAGATACAGCAAGAGAGAGAGAGCACAAGCAGAGGGAGTGGGAGAGGGAGAAGCAGGCTCCCTGCTGGGCAAGAAGCCAGATCATGACCTGAAGGCAGACGCTTAAGACTGAGCGACCCAGGCGCCTCGAGAAGTGAACTTTAAATCACAAAATTTCACCTTTAAGACCTGATGGCCTCACCCACTCATGAGTGTTAAGTATGACATTCAAGAAATGCTCCAAATCTCAATGGCAGTTCAGCATTCCTCTGCTGGCCCCCAGGCGCTCTTCTGCTCCTGCTATTGACCATGCTTGCTGGGCCCAAGAGCTGCAGAACCGGCCCTTACAAGTCTTCATGCTACTATGGGCCTGCTGCCTTATTGTCACAGACCTCCTGTGCCCAACCAATGGATTATGCTCTCACCATCACTAATTCATTTAATGTCATTTACTTCTAGTGCTTTTTCTCTTTTCCGGACAACTGGAAAGTTCCTTCCACTTCCGGTTACCAACAGTCTCAGGGGGTTTTCTCCATAGCAGAGCTGCTAGGCACCTACAGCTCTCCTTCATTTCAGAACTATTTTTCTCCTAATTCTTGTACAAGAGGGTCAAAGGTAAAAGGCAGCCTTAGCCAGGGGAATGGCTGGGGACAGCCTCTACTTATACCCACTGCTCAGTTTAGCCCTTAGCAGAATTTCTCTTTTTGAGATTTTCCTAAGGTACCTTTGTTTCTCCCTCCAGTTCAGTCCCCTTCAGGAACCTTTGGGTCTGCCTCCTTTATATTCATTTCAGATTTACTATGTGCCAGGTACTGTAAGCACTTTACAAATATTTGTCAACCTTAAGGTGGGTCATCTTAGGATGAAACACCTTTTTACAAATGAGGAAACTGAGGCAAGTTAACTAAGTTACCCCAAGTCACAGCTAGTAGGTGGTGGAATCAAACTTCAAATCAGGCATTTTTTAAAAAATTTTATTTATTTATTTTGACAGAGAGAGATCACAAGTAGGTAGAGAGGCAGGCAGAGAGAGAAGGGGAAGCAGGCTCCTTACGGAGCAGAGAGCCCAATGTGGGGCCTGATCCCAGGACCCTGAGACCATGACCTGAGCTGAAGGCAGAGGCTTTAACCCACTGAGCCACCCAGGCACTCCTAAATCAGGCATTTTGCCTCCAGGACATACATTCAGCCTCAGTGTTATGCATTCTCCATCAGACAGATTTGTGCATATGGTGTCTCAGCCTTATGAATGGTTTTAGTTTCTCCCCTAAGATTTCTGAGCTACCATTGCAAATCAAGGACATACTTGGGTGTCTGTCTGCTGGTTTATTTATTTTTAGAGTAAGTTCTATATCCAATGTGCAGCTTAAACTCACAACCCCAAGATCAAGAGTCACACGCTCTACTGACTGAGCTAGCTAAGCATCCCAAGAAGTACTTAGGTATGTGTTTGTATGTCCCCAAATATTCCATGACAGGTTACTTCCTGGTACTACCTTTTCAGAGCACACAGTAAATCTCATGAAGGGCAATTTCTTCTCTATAAAATTATATAGTTTTTGAAAACACTTTTTTTTTTTTTTTAAAGATTTTATTTATTTGTCAGAGAGAGAGGGAGCGAGAGCGAGCACAGGCAGACAGAGTGGAAGGCAGAGTCAGAGGGAGAAGCAGGCTCCCTGTGGAGCAAGGAGCCCGATGTGGGACTCGATCCCAGGATGCTGGGATCATGACCTGAGCCGAAGGCAGCTGCTCAACCAACTGAGCCACCCAGGCGTCCCTGAAAACACTTTTATACTGGATTTTAATAAAGGCAAGTAGTAGCAGGCTTCAAAAGGTTAAGAAAAATTCAACAAAGCAAAACTTGGTCGAGAGATTCAGCCCCATTAACTCAATTTTTTGAAGTGAATTTGGATTAAAGTCTTTATTTGCTCTTTATTATATATACTCCATATTTTTCGCCATCTGCACAGATACCCTGTAGGTCTAAACCAGTATTCCTCAACTATTATTCTATTAGCAGCCTAACTGGTCTTTCTTCCACTCTGAACCCCTACACATGATTTCTCTAGGAAGCAGCCCCAGTGACTCTTCACTGCTTGGAGTCTTTGCTCAAAACTCATCCAAACCTTCCCATCTCACTCAGCGTCATGAAATTAGGTTAGGAGTACTCCTTGGATAATCCAGCAGAGGGATTTTTTCCAAGGGGTACAAGCTAAGGATAGTTTCGAGGGAATTTGTTACATATAAAAATAAATGTACACACACATATATAATTTTTTCATACAGTGCTTATTACACCTATAAAAATTAAAAATGGAAGTAGATGTTATAACACATTCAGGTCTACATGAACTAATTGATAAAACTACCAGCCATCTCATTAAGACAATCCCAATAACAACTTATTTCCCATGTTTATTTAACAAAATACAACATTAAAAAAAAAAGATTTATTTATTTTAGAGAGAGAAAAGAGAACACAAGAGTGGGAGGGGCCGGGCACAGAAGGATAGGGAGAGAGAAAATCTCAAACCAATCCCTGGCTGAGCACGGAGCCAGCCCAGAGCTGGATTTCACAATCCTGAGGAGATATGACCTGAGCTGAAATCAAGTGTTGGGAGGCTTAACTAACTGAGCCACCCAGGTGCCCCCAAAATAAAACATTTTCTGATGGATGTATTTCAACTGCATGGTGGTGTTTGTTAAATAATGTTTAACTTTATTTATTTTTTTAAAGAAAATATTTTATTTATCCATTTGACAGAGATCACAAATAGGCAGAGAGACAAGCAGAGAGAGAGAAAGCAGGAAGCAGACTCCCTGCTGAACAGAGTGCCTGATGCGGGGCTTGATCCCAGGACCCCAAGACCATGACCTGAGCCAAAGGCAGAGCTTTAACCCTCTGAGCCACCCAGGCACCCCAATAATGTTTAACTTAAATGTTCACTTTTAAATTGGATAATTTGAAATAACAATTTTAAAATGTCATTATTGCAAAATGTGGTAATTGCACTCTTTGCAACTACTCAGGTGCATGGTGAAGAATTTTACTGTCAACTACTTACAGTGTTTGAGAAAATAGTTTTTCAAGGTTCTTTTCAAAGGCATGGAAGTTTAAAAAATTGAGGACTATTTCTGTGTATGACCTGGCCCCCTTAATTTCCTTATGCTCATGTTCTACTACTCTGTCCCATATTCAAACCATTCAAGCCCCCCGACTCATTGCTGTTCCTCTAACAAGTCAAGAATCCCCGTCTGCCTCAGCTCATTTATAGTTTGTTCCTCTCCCTGGAACACTCTACTTCAAGGACCACAATTATTGTTCATGTATCAACAGAGGCCTTCCTCAGTCATCTCTGATTTCTTTTACTCTTATTTTGTCTTTATAGCACTTATCACTCCCTAGCATATATTTACTGTCAATCAACTTATTGTCAATCTCTGTTATATTGCCAACTCCTAGAAGGCAGAGATCTCCTTTGCTTTCTGCTGTTAATTTCCAAAACGCTCCCTAATACATAGTCAGAGGACCATTATTTTTGACCGAATAAATGAAAAATATTTCGAGGTGGCTTATTTTAAGGACTTGTGCAAGCTCAAAGAATAACAGTTCCTTGGCAACACTGTCAGAAGACGAAAGCACTTCATGATCCTAACGTTAAAACAGCCGCTGCGCAACATAAACATCCCGAATACTTGTTTTCAAATAAAGACAAACCTTTCTGAAAGCTGCTATCACCCATATTACTAGGGCATTTGGAACCCAACTCTCGCCAGGACACTAAGCGGGACTCTCAGGACGTAACAGTGGGTAGATCCCGTGGCTCCTCAAACTGACGCCCAACTGATCCGCGGAAGCGACTTTTCAACATCCATCTGTCCTGCCAGCCCCACCACCCCCTCCACTTCCTGATGCAGGTCTGGGGTGTGGCTCTGGCATCGCTGCTTTGAAAAAGCTCCTCTGTTGGGTTTTCTGATACGTAGCAACGTCTGAGAATCAATCACCTGAAGAAGCTAAAAATAGCTGTTAAAGAGTTTCTTCCTCAGGGGAGCTTTTCAGCCTATCTCTGGCAGGCCTCCAATGAGGGTGGGGGGAAAAAGGCCCAGTCTCACGGCTCCCTTGGGGCACAACCACCCAAAGGAACGCAGCCGGTTACGGCAGCAAGCCCCAGGAGGCCCGCACCTCAGAGCCAGGTTACAGCGTCCGACCCTGCAGCAAGCGAGGTTCGCGCCAGCCTCTGGGGACGGCGCCGCTCGGGAGACGCTGGCTCGAAAGGGACCGATCTGGCCTCCCATCCTACGCTTTCCCGCTGTGTCGGAGCTCGTTAACAAATGCCGCCCAAAGGCGGCTCAGCGTCAACGGCCACTGCTCTAAATGCTCCCAGCGAGCCGAGCAGAGGCGGCGTTGGACCCCACTACACCTAGCCAGAGGTCGGGAGCGGAGGAGGGGACGATCCCGGCCGGCGCCCCAAGTTCCCGCCTCCCTCAGGAGGACGCCGTGCGTACGTGCGCGCACCGTGCCCGCCCTCTCTCAGCCGCGCGACGCGAGGGCGGGGGCGCCGCGTGCGCGCGCGCTCTCGTTCGTTCGCTCGCCTGCTCGCTCTCGGCTGCCGCTCTCGCTGCGGCTGCGGCTGGGGCTGGGGGCGGCGGCGGCGGCGGCGGCGGCGCGGGCGGCGGGCGGCGCGGGGCGGTCCGGCGGGTTCAAAGAGGAAAACATGGCGGAAAACAAAGGCGGCGGCGAGGCTGAGAGCGGCGGCGGGGGCAGCGGTAGCGCGCCGGTAACTGCCGGGGCCGCCGGGCCCGCGGCGCAGGAGGCGGAGCCGCCTCTCGCCGCGGTGCTGGTAGAGGAGGAGGAGGAGGAAAGCGGCAGGGCGGGCGCGGAGAGCGGCGCGGTCGGGCCCGACGACGGGGGGGTGTCCGCGGCCTCCTCCGGCTCGGCCCCGGCTGCCTCAGCCCCTGCGGCCTCAGTGGGCCCTGGAGTTCCCGGGGGCGCGGTATCGACGCCGGCCCCAGCTCCAGCCTCGGCTCCCGCTCCGGGTCCGTCGGCGGGGCCGCCTCCTGGACCGCCAGCCTCGCTCCTGGACACCTGCGCCGTGTGTCAGCAGAGCTTGCAGAGCCGGCGTGAGGCGGAGCCCAAGCTGCTGCCCTGCCTTCACTCCTTCTGCCTGCGCTGCCTGCCGGAGCCGGAGCGCCAGCTCAGCGTGTCCATCCCGGGGGGCAGCAACGGCGACATCCAGCAAGGTGAGCGGGAGGCCCTGCCCGAGGTCTGGGCCGAAGGAGATTTTCGGGGCCGAGGACGATCTGGGGAACGGAGGTGCTCGGGCCCAGTGCTGCTTGGAACAGCGCGATTCCGAGGGGTCTAAGAGATGAAAGACACGGCCTCGGGACAGTTTCCAGAGAAGGTGGACCGCCCGAGATAAGGGGAGGGTGAAGGGAGGGGTGCCGGCGGCGAGAGGCTGGGGGAGGGGACACCGGCTGCAAGGGAGGTTTGGGGTGTGCGGGTACTGGTCGGGAAGGCGTGGACTACGGCCGAGCGCAGGTTCGGGAGCTGGTGGACTCGTACCGAGGGAGGAGAGAGGGTCTGGGAAACCGATCTGAGGTAGTGTGGGAGAAAAGGCCTGCAGCGCGAGAGGTGTTGAGGGAATCGGTAAGCGGTAAGGGCTGTGAGGACGAATTGCTTTGGAGGGAAGGACTTGACCTGTTCGAGGCTAGGGGAGAGAAGGACTAGGAACCAAACAGAGGAGGGTAAAGGGTATTGGAGAGTTTGGGGCTGAGAGCAGCTGTCTGGTGGAAAGTAATTTTAGGGTGACATTGGGACGGAGTAACTCCGGACGCGAAAATAGGTTTGAAGGGCCTTCTTGCTTAGGGAAGTATCCCAAGGTTCAGGGGTGAAGGAGAAATGAACTTTGAAGGGAATTGGAATTCAGAGAAGCTGTGTTTCATTGTACATTAATGAGTCCCTAGTGTTCCAGACAGTGTGCTAGGATTGAGTAAAATACTGAGTGAAGAACTCATTCATAATCATATAGGTGAAACACAAACCCAGCGTGCGGCAGTGGCGGTGGGTACATGGTACAGTGGTTGTGACAAATCAAGAGAACGTCAGGGGAATTTCATTGAAAAGGAAACCCTTGAGAAAGTTGCTTGAAGGGTGAGTTGCTCACTGGATTGGGGAGTTTTCAGGGCACAGGGTACTTTACACATCCTTGGAGCTAAAGGTTAACTAGTCATTATCAAACACATTAATGTTCCAATAGTGAAACGTACAAATATCCCACTAATGGGGTAGACATAAATAACTTCCCACAATTCAG
Organism: Mustela putorius furo; assembly: GCF_011764305.1. Lineage (NCBI taxonomy): Eukaryota > Metazoa > Chordata > Mammalia > Carnivora > Mustelidae > Mustela > Mustela putorius. The sequence continues at coordinate 7,115,015 of NW_025421424.1, forward strand.
GGTGGGTTTTGTTGTAAATTTATGAAAAACTTTAAAATTTCGAAACTCTTGAAATTTGCCACTGCAGGTAAGGGGTGGCTGACCTGTGCTAAAGGGTTTGGGATTCATCCAGTAAAGTATATCTTGTACAGTGTAGGCTAAAAGGAATCCCTGAAGGGCTTTTTTTTTTTTTTTTCCAAAAATTTTATTTATTTGACAGAGACCGTGAGAGCAGGAACGCAAACAGGGGGAGTGGGAGAGGGAGAAGCAGGCTTCCTGGGAGCTGTGAGCTCGATATGGGAATGTGGGGCTCGATCCCGGGACCCCGTCATGATCTGAGCCAAAGGCAGATGCTTAACAACTGAGCCACCTAGGCGCCCCCCTGAAGGGCTTTTTTTATCAAGAGGATAAAAGAATCACATTTGTGATCCAAAGAGATCACTTGGGGGTATATTGAAGGGTCAGGGGAGGCAGGGCTGGAGGAGACAGGGCTGGAGGAATCTTTTTTTTTTTTTTTTTTAAAGATTTTATTTATTTATTTGACAGAGAGAGCACAAGTAGGCAGAGAGGCAGGCAGAGAGAGAGGAAGGGAAGCAGGCTCCCTGCTGAGCAGAGAGCCCGATGCGGGACTCGATCCCAGGACCCCGAGATCATGACCCGAGCCGAAGGCAGCGGCTTAACCCACTGAGCCACCCAGGCGCCCCAGGGCTGGAGGAATCTTGACAATAATATAAAAAAATGAGCATTTGGAATTAATAAATGACTGGTAAGAGGTTTTAAAGAAGGAAGTATTTTGGATTGGGGAAAAGGTATGGACTTTGTGAGATACATTTGAGTTTGGATGTCTGCTTTATATGTCCCACTTGTGTTTTGGACAGATTAATTTTTCTTAGCCTTAGTTTTTTCAATTGTGAAATAAGGACAGAATTACCTACCTCATGGGGTTACTGATGGAATGAAGTGTGTAAAGTGACTAGTACATGGTAGTTATTAATGAAAAGGCAGCTAATTAATTAGTAGTAGTAACTAATTCTTGGTAGCCATGGGAATGTGGATAGGGGGTGTCAAGATTGGTGTGGGGCAGACAGATGTGTCTAGGCTGAGTTCCAAGTTTCTTGTTTGATGGGTGGCAGTGCTATTAATGTAAATAAACGAATTCAGGAACAGAAGCAGGTGTGTGTGTGTGTGTGTGTGTGTGTGGTGGAAGGAGGATATAATGATTTCAGTTATGGATGTTTTGGGTTTGAAGTATTATTGAGACATACAGGTAAGAGTGTTAGGTTAAGAATAAGGATTTGATTGATGTTGAACATACTAAGTGATAATGGGTGTATAGAGGGTACATAATGGGTGTATGACTAACTGCTTATGGCCTCATGAGTATAGTAGGACGTGTGAGATTCAGTGTTCTTGTGGGACCCTGGATTAGGTGAGAGATTTAGAGAGGACACAAGATGAAAATTGTGTTTGACTGATGTGTCTGAGGGACTTGAGGTTATGAAATTGGCTCCTTGGTATTTATGCAGGAGAGAGAGAGAGTAATAGTCTGTCAATTCGCTCTTCATTCTCCATTCTTTGTTTTTGCACTAGGAGCAGTAAGTAGATGGGACTAAATATTGTCATTTTAAGGTAATGTTGCTTTCCAGTCAGTACCTAAAACAAATTAAGTCTGGAAGTCACCATAGTTTAAATAGGGAATCTAGAAAATAATTTGTTTGTCTTAACTCCTGTGTGTATATCCTTTGCTTTGCTCTTTAAAAAAAGTAAGCCTGCTGTTCTAGAAGAGCACTGTGTTTGGGGTCAAGGGACATAGTTCTACAGTTGTTTTCTGAAAAGGAAGTTTATAATGTTTCTGTGTCTTAGTTTATCTCTATAATGTAGCTAATAGTTCTTTACTATACTCCCTATATCTCATTAAGTCAAATGAAATAATAAATGGGAAAGTACTTTTTTTTTTTTTTAAATTTTATTTATTTAACAGACAGAGATCACAAGTAGGTGGAGAGGCAGACAGAGAGAGAGGAGGAAGCAGGTTCCCTGCTGAGCAGGGAGCCTGATGTGGGGCTCGATCCCAGGGCCCTGGGATCATGACCTGAGCCGAAGGCAGAGGCTTTAACCCACTGAGCCACCCAGGTGCCCTTGGGAAAGTACTTTTATAAACTGGGAAATGCTTTGCAAATATACGGTATTATGGAACACTGGTTCCTTCTCTGGTCTAGGGAGTCATAACTGGTAACTTAAGTCAACATGTTAAGTGGTTTTGAAATGACGACAAGTGCATTATCCTTCCTATTAACTGGCCTTTTTTCTGTTCCTCTAACACACCAAAGTTATTCACACTTTTTAGCTGTTCCTTCTAGATCAGTGGTTCTTCCAAGTGTGGTTTCTGGACCAGCAGCATCACCATCATCTGTGATCTTGTTAGGAATGCAAATTCTTGGGCCCCACTCCAGACCTTCTGACCAGCTGTCTGTTTTAACAAGTCCTCCAGGTGATTTTGATGCACACTAAGTTTAAGAACCACTTTTCTTTCTTTCTTTCTTTCTTTTTTTTTTTTAATTTTTTATTTATTTATTTGACAGAGAAATCACAAGTAGATGGAGAAGCAGGCAGAGAGAGAGAGGGAAGCAGGCTCTCTGCTGAGCAGAGAGCCCGATGCGGGACTCGATCCCAGGACTCTGAGATCATGACCTGAGCCGAAGGCAGCAGCTTAACCCACTGAGCCACCCAGGCGCCCTAAGTACCACTTTTCTTTAGTGAAGGGTTCCTCACTTCAGATGTTGCCTCCTTAGAAAGGCCTCTGACAGACCTTCAGGTGTTGCCTCCTTAGAAAGGCCTCTGCTTTAGACCTTAGAAAGGCTTTTTTTTTTAAATTTAAGGCTTTATTTTTAGAGTAGTTTTAGGCTTAGCAAAATTAGAGGAAGATATAGGGATTTCCCATTTATCTGCATACATGCACAACCTCCCCCAATATGAATATCTCCCACCAGAATAGTACATTTGTCACAGTTGATGGACCTGCATTGACCTATCATAATCATCCAAAGTCCATAGTTTACATTAGTGCTCATTCTTAGCATTTGTACATTTTGTGGGTTTGGAAAATGTATAATGACATGTATCTATCATTATAATATCATACAGAGTATTTTCATCACCCTGAAAATCCGGTGCCTGGCTATTTTTAAAGTAGTCCCCCAGGTCACTCTGTTACTTACTATTTTTTTTTCTTTATAGCACAGCTAAAATTTAAAATGTTTTGTTTTTATTTACTCGTTTATCTGTTTCCTACTAGAATATTGTAGAGCAAATATTCATTATCTTTTGAATGAATAAGAATCACCTGGAGAACTTTTCAAAATGCCATTTTGGGAGTTTCAGAAACTCAGTTGATTTGGGCATGATACTAGGAATCTCATTTTTTTTTTTTTTTAAAGATTTTACTTATTCATTTATTTTAGAGTGTGCTCATGAGAGCAAGGGGAGGAGCAGAGGGAGAGGAAGAGAGAGAATTTCAAGCAGACTGCTTGCAGATCTGATGCGCAGTGCAGGGCTTGATCTCAGGACCTTGAGATCATGACCTGAGCTGAAATCAAGAGTCAGATGCTTGGGGCGCCTGGGTGTCTCAGTGGGTTAAGCCGCTGCCTTCCGCTCAGGTCATGATCTCAGGGTCCTGGGATTGAGCCCTACATCAGGCTCTCTGCTTAGTGGGGAGCCTGCTTCCCTCTCTTTGTCTCTCTGCCTGCCTCTCTGCTTGTGATCTCTACCTGTCAAATAAATAAATAAAATATTAAAAAAAAAAAGAAAGAAAAAAAGAGTCAGATGCTTAACAGACTGAGCCACCTAGGCATCCCTAGGAATCTCACTTTTTAACACGTACCTCCTGTGACTCTGATTCTGGTACCAACTATACTTTGAGAAACATGGATTTAGATTTTTTTTTTTTTTAAGATTTTATTTCTTTGAGAGAGAGAATGAGAGAGAGAGAGCATGAGAAGGGGAGGGTCAGGGAGAAGCAGACTCCCTGCTGAGCCTGATGCAGGACTCGACCCCAGGACTCCAGGATCATGACCTGAGCAGAAGGTAGTCGCTTAACCAGCTGAGTCACCCAGGCATCCCTGGATTTAGCTATTTGGATAAGAAAGGCTGATCTATTTACTGCTGAAGTATTTGGAAAATCAAAATAGATAAATCAGTTAATACTTGTTGAATCTCAACAGTAAGCTTTTAAAAATGCTTTGTGACTTTTAAAAAATTCTGTTTTAGGTTGAGTTCAAATAGCTGTCAGTAGTGGGTATGTATAGATCTGTAATGTATAGTGTGTGTATAGATCTTGTAATAAAAATACAAATTTGTATTGATGCATCCGAACAAACTCTCAGATGAACTTTTGAAAGGAATGAGAACTTCATAGTAGGGCATATCAAGACAGCATGGTTTTATGCATAAGGAACTGGATTGAGAATAACTTGCATCATGTTCTGCTGTTAATTGGTCTGTGACCTTGGCTAAAGCACTTTACAGCCTCTTCAGGTTCTCTGCAGTATGAACAGTTTGAGTTCCTATCCTGTAAAATTCTATGATTGTATTGTCTTTTATGCTAACTTTTTGTATGTACATCACTTTAGTACTCTTTTTTTTTTTTTTTTTAATCACTTTAGTACTCTTATTTGTGGGAAATGATGGAAGAATCAGCATGGAAAAATTCTATTTCTGAACCTTCAGCTTGTTGTGAAAAGTCTGAGATGGCAACCTTAAATGGGATAAGTGGTAAGGGATACCTCTGAGTGTAGTGTGAAGAACACCTTCTCAGAATAGTTCTGTGTTTTATCACAGAACATGGTGAGCCACTCTGGGGAGTTGTCTATTGGAGCCCTTGAAAATTCTTGCCCCAGGAGTGTATATATACTATATGGCAATTTGCTAGTTCTGTGGCTTATCTATTTGGGATTTTTTTGGGTCCTACTTTCTCTGATGACCTATTTACATAAACAGGCTTGAGTTTTCGAATGATAATATAGTCATCAGCAAGCATCCATTAAAGATGTATTAAAATTGGAGCGCCTGGGTGGCTCAGTGGGTTAAGCTTTTGCCTTCAGCTGAGGTATGATCTCAGGGTCCTGTGATGGAGCCCCACATCAGGCTCTCTGCTCAGCAGGGAGCCTACTTTCCCCTCTCTCTTTCTGGGCCTGCTGCTCTGCCTACTTGTGATCTCTTTCTCTCTCTGTCAAATAAATAAATAAAATCTTAAAAAAAGATGTGTTAAAACTGAAATACTTTAGTGGTTGGTTAAGTGGTCTGTGGTTGGTTAAGTGCACACAATTTAAGAGAGTACCTGAATTCATTTTTGAGCTTCACCTTTTACTATTTGAATGTCTATGAATAAGTTACTTAACATCTGTAAGTTGAGAGTAATATTTACACCTACTGCATAGTGTTATTGTGAGGATTCAATGAGTTAATACATTGTAAAGTGCTTCATATAGTGCCTGGCACATGGTAAGACCCCCAAAACTATTATTTCTGTTGTTTTCCAGTTGTCTTTATGACTACCTGTATTCAGTAAGCAGAAAGAAGAGGAAGGAAGGTAAATTGTTGGCATTTTTCTAGGCTTTTCTGACATCTAGTAATATATATATAGCACACCTGACAAAGTCCTTTGCATTCCAATCTTGCCAGCTACTTAAAATTTATAATGTGAAAACTTGTGAACTAATGTTGTAAGACCTGTCTTTATGAGGTATGCTATCCATCAAAAATTTTAGAAGAATCTAACTGGTTTTTATTTCCTTATCTATATTCTTAGCAGACACTAAATGAGAATACCTTAAAGTAGTGATTCTCAAAGTTGGTCCTTATAATCTTGAGGGGATTACTCTTATATGCCTTGAGACATGGGCAAAGTTAAAACTGTTTCCATAATAATACTTATTCATTATTTGCCTTATTCACTGTTTTGATGTTTATGTTAGTGATGCAAAAGCAGTGATGTGTAAAACTGCTGGCACCTTACCAGGGATTAAGATAGTATCTCCAAACCATAGTAAAAGTCATTGTATCTTCACCACCATACACTTAGAGTAAAAACAAACAAAACAGCAAAAAAATGCGCTAGTTTCATTTGTTTTTGATGAAGCATTAGGACATTTTATAGAATCTTGATTTTTAATAATTCTGTGTGATGGAATGGGAAATGTGCATAAAATGCTTTTGCTGCAGACTGAAGTATAAAAAAGTACTTGTACAGTTGTTTGAATTCCAAGCTGAATTAGCTTCTTTATTTTCATGGAAAATAACTTTTACTCAAAACAGTGATTGACGAGCTGTGGTTTTCAGACATGTGTGTTTGGCAGCCATTTTCTCAAAAATGACTGAATTGAGCCTGTCAATTCAAGGAAAAAAACTGATATATGTTGCCAGTGATAAAAAAATTGAGCTTTTAAATAAAAATTAGAATTTTGAAAAAAACTTATATGTGCAACTATAAGTTTGATTGCTACTCAGTATTTAAAGGCTTTTCTGATGAGATTGGTAGTGTAGGAAAGTATCAGTTTTTAAAAAAGATTTTATTTATTTGACAGAGAGAAAGAGAGCACAAGCAAGGGTAGCAGGAGAGGGAGAAGCAGGCTATCTGCTGAGCAGTGACACCCCTCCCTGGCTCCCCAGGACCCTGTGATCATGACCTGAACCAAAGGCAGTGCTTGACCGACTGAGCCACCCAGGCACCCTCAGATTTTTTTTTTTTTTTTTTTGATAATGTGCAATGAAATGTCAACATTTGGAAGCTCTACACAGTGAACCAGTATTTTCCATATGACTAGTTGATCAGTGCAGTGCATTGTGTTACAAAATCATGCAAAGGAAAGAGATTCAAAGTGTATAACATAAAGCAGACCAGTAGATTTTAATGTAAGGGAGTAGTTAAAGTTAGTAATTTCTCCTGACATTTAAGAAATAAATACACTTTAGGGGAGGGTGGTAGGGGATGTTTAGTCAGTTAAGGATCCAACTCTTGATTTTGGCTCAGGTCATGATCTCAGGGTTGTGAGATTGAGCCCCATGTCTGGCTCTGAACTATGTGTAGAGCTGCTTAAGATTCTTTTTCCCTGGGGCACCTGAGTGGCTCAGTTGGATAAACAGGGTCCTGGGATCAAGGCCCGAATGGGCTCCCTGCTCCCTTCTCCCTCTCCCTTTTGCTGCTCTGCCTGCTTCTGCTCTCTTGCTTTGTCAAACAAATAAATAAAATCTTAAAAAAAAAAAAAAAAGATTTTTCCCCTCTGCTCCACCCCACCCTTCTGCTCAAACTCTGAAAAAGAAAAGAAAAAAATATATACTTTATATACACACACACACACACTTTATGTATACACACACACACATATATATATATAAACATTACATACACATATACATATATTTATATACACACACATTTTGAAAATTTTGAGTAGTCTCTATGCTCAGCATGGGCTCAAACTCATGATACTGAGATTAAGAATCGCATGCTCTGGGCACCTTTTTGGCTCAGTTAAGTGTCTCTCCTTTTGGCCTAGTTCATGGCCCTAGGATCAAGTCCTGCATCAGGCTTCCTGCTCCATGGGGGGCCTGCTTCTCTCTGTCCCTCTGCCTGCTGCTCCTACCTGTGCGCAGGTGTGCGCGCTAGCATTTGTGCACGCGCGCTCTCTCTCTCTTTCTGTCAAATAAAATCTTAAAAAAAAAAAAAAATCACATGCTCTGCCAACTGAGCCAGCCAGGTGCCCCACTCTTTAAATTTTGTATTAGAATCAAACAATATCCACGTTGTTGTTTGAAAGGCCATTAAAATAATCTTCCCTTTTTAAAAATGCATAGATTTTTTTCTTCATATTCTTCAATAAAACGGTCTGTCACAACAGTTTAAATGCAAAAGCATATATTCAGCGATCTGAATATATTAATTAAACCGGACATTAAAGAGATTAAAAAAAATGTAAAACATTGCCACCCTTAACCAAAACCTTTTTGTTTTGGAAAATATAGTTATTTCTCATAAAATTGTTGTTTAAACATGCAATGGATTTATTTTTACATGAACTAACAGACCCTTTAATTTTAATAAAATGAAATTTTATCAACTATTACAATATTAATATTCTAAAATTCTCAGGTTTTATTTCTAATATTGCACATATTGATGGATAAACCCAACTAAACAAAAACTCTGTGAGATCCTCAGTAATGTAATAGCAATAAACAGATCCTGAGACCAAAGAAGGACAATAAGAAAATCATAATGTAGTTGTTGGGAGGAATGTCAGATCATAGGCTAGTGGAAGGTGGCAAATTCTTACTTCATACTGAATAACTGAAGTTGACATTTTTTTTTTAAATATTTATTTATTTGAGAGAGAGAAAGTGAGACAGATCATGAGCAAGGAGAAGGTCAGAGAGAGAAGCAGACTCCCCGTGGAGCTGAGAGCCCGATGTGGGACTCGATCCCGGGACTCCAGGATCATGACCTGAGCCGAAGGCAGTCGTCCAACCAACTGAGCCACCCAGGCGTCCCTGAAGTTGACATTTTTTAAAGAGCTCACTATGAGTCTCTTGATTTTATATTATTTTATTTTTTCATATTTATGACGGGTTGACAGATCTATCACTTTACTTTCCTGAGGCCAGGTTCAGAGTTGGGTTCATGGTGTTCGATACGTTACCTATGACTTTGTTGTGGCCAGAAACGGAACCTCTCTGCCTAGCCAGCTTCTGGAATGGACATTAGTCCCAAAGGGAAGTGGGGGAAGAAGAAAACCATGGATGAGTGAACATTAGATGTATCATTCTTAGGAAAATGTTTGAAGCCTATGCCTTAGGCATAGGTGAATAGCAGGAATTATGTGGTACTAATGAATAATACTTTTTGAATGCTTATTATATGTAATTTATGTTGCACTTTTGTGAATTATTTGTCTTTATGCCTTCTGTTTTTCTTTAGCTTGCTCACATTTTTAAAAATTTTGATTTACAAGGATTTTGATAAGTTCTGTATACTGATCCTTTGTTGATTATGTAAATTGAAGATTTATTCTAAGCCCACTATGGCTTTGTGTGGTAGCCAGCTTCCAAGATGGCCCCAGTGTTCCTCTCTCCTGGTATCACATCCTAGAGTCTCCGCTATAGTGACTCGGAACTGCTCCGGGTGACCAAGAGAATACAGTAGAATTAAACAGTGACTTCTGAAGCTAGGTTATTAAAGGCACACAGTCTTTTCCTCACTCTTTGGTTCCCTTGTTCTAGATGAAAACAGTTGACACTGTGGCAATCCTGTAAAGAGGCCCAAGTGGATAGGAACTGAGGCCTTCTGCCAACATCCAGCACCAGTTTGCTAGCCATGTGAATGAGCCACTTTGGAAGTGGATTCTCTAGCATGGTCAGGTTTTCAGATGACTGCAGTTTTGGCTTACATTATCACTGCGGCCTTGTTAGGGGCCCTGAGCCAGAACTACTTGTCAAGTCACTCCCAAATTTTTGACTCAAAGAAACTGTGAGATAATGTGTTGTTTTAAGCCACTAAGTCTGAGGGTAATTTGTTATGCAGCAATAGATAACTAATACACTTGACTTTTTTCCCTGTTTTTTTTTCCCCTTTTACTGTAGCTTTATAATAAGCAATAAGCTTTGTTATTCATTTAGGTAATTTTACTCTCTTCCACATATACCTTGTTCATCTTCAAGATCTTCACTGAGTTGACTTTTTGCTCTCACACACTTAAAAAAAATTTTTAGAGAGACACACACACAGCAAGCTGGAAGGAACAAAGTGGGAGGGAGAGGGAGTAAGAATCTGAAGTGGACTCTGTGCTGAGGGCAGAGCCCGATGTGGGGTTGGATCTCCCACGGCTTGACCTGAACCGAAGGCAAGAGTGGGATGCTTAACCAACTGAGCCACCCAAGTGCTCTGCTCTTACACATTTTAGAATCATGTGATTCTTATTTTTGAGGTATTATTTTACTGCTGCTTGGTTCTTCTTCTTCTTCTTTTTTTTTTTTTTAAAGATTTTATTTATTTACTTGAGAGAGAGTGAGAGAAAGAGCTTGAGAGGGGAGAAGGTCAGAGGGAGAAGCAGATTCTCTGCCGAGCAGGGAGTCTGATGTGGGACTTGATCCCAGGACTCCAGCATCATGACCTGAGTGGAAGGCATTTGCTTAACCAACTGAGCTACCCAGGCGCCCTGATTCTTCTTACTCTTGATCATAGTGGGTGGTGTCTACCAGTGTTTCATAGTTTGGGACTGTGAGCATGTTTAGCAGGGCTATCCAGACCTGGCTTGTGGGAACCAGTCTCCTAAGAGTATTTTGCCTTTGCTTCTGTGAGGTGCCACCAATGCAAAATCACAAGAACTGCCAGATGTTGATTTAGGGTGTACTTTACTTTATGGGCTTACCTGTATTTGGAAATTTCTCAGGAGAAAATTTTCCTTCCTTTGAACCCAGGCAGTGACAGACAACTTAATTTCTAGGTTATTGGTCAGATTTATTTTCTTTTATTTAAAAAAAATTGTTAATTTGAGAGAGAGTGATTGAGAGAGAGCACACAGGAACAGGGGCAGAGGGAGAAGCAGACTCCCTGAGAGTCTAAGGCGGGGCTCTGGGATCATGACCTGAACTGAAGACAAACTCCCTGTCACTGAGCCACCAAGATGCTCCAATATTTATTTATTTTTTTAATTTTTACTATTATTATTTGCTTATGCATCTTTCCAACTAAGGGTATAATTATTCAAGCCTAAGGGTCTTGGTTTTAATTACCGTATACATCCCTAGCCTCTCATGTTTTCCTCCTTTGTTTGTTCCCTGTTTCTTCATCCTAAGAAAGATCGTTGAGAATAAAATTTTTGAGCCTTTGCTTTTTTTTTTTTTTTTTAAGAGATTTTATTTTTAGGGGCGCCTCAGTGGCTCAGTGGGTTAAAGCCTCTGCCTTCCGCTCAGGTCATGATCCCAGGGTCCTGGGATCGAGCCCCGCATCGGGCTCTCTGCTCAGTGGGGGGCCTGCTTCCCCTCCTTCTCTCTCTGCCTGCCTCTCTACCTGTTTGTGATCTCTGTCTGTCAAATAAATAAATAAAAATCTTTAAAAAATAAAAAAAAATAAAAAAAATTTTTAAAGATTTTTATTTATTTATTAGTCAGAGAGAGAGAGGGAGAGTTGAGCACAGGCAGACAGAGTGGCAGGCAGAGGCAGAGGGTGAAGCAGGCTCCCTGCCGAGTGAGGAGCCCGATGTAGGACTCGATCCCAGGACGCTGGGATCATGACCTGAGCTGAAGGCAGCCGCTTAACCAACTGAGCCACCCAGGCATCCCAAGAGATTTTATTTTTAAGGAATCTCTATACTTAACATGGGGCTTGAACCCACAACCTAAAGATCAGGAGTTGCACCCTCCACCAGGTTGAGCCATCCAGGTGCCTGGAGCCTTTACATTTTTTTTTTTCCCCAAAGATTTATCTGTTTGGGGCACCTGGCTGGCTCAGTGGGTTAAGCCGCTGCCTTTGGCTCAGGTCATGATCTCAGGGTCTTGGGATCGAGTACTGCATCGGGCTCTTGGCTCAGCAGGGAGCCTGCTTCCCTCTCTCTCTGCCTGCCTCTCTGCATACTTGTGATCTCTGTCAAAGAAATAAATAAATAAAACCTTAAAAAAAAGATTTATCTATTTATTTGAGATGGAAGTGGGGGAGGGGCTGAGGGAGAAAGGGAATCTCAAGCAGACTCCCTGCTGAGCATGTAGTCAGATGCAGGACTGGATCTCAAGACTCTGAGATCTTGACCTGAGCCAAAACCAAGAGTTGTAGATACTCCCTGAGGCTCTCAGGTGGCCCTGACCTTTGCATTTTTGATGTTCTCTTTTATTTTTTAAAAGGTTTTATTTATTTATTTGACAGAGAGAGAGCCGCAGGCAGAGGGAGAGGGAGAAGCTGGCCACTACTGATCAGGGAGCCTGATGTGGGGCTCTTATCCCAGGATCCTGGGATCATGACCTGAGCCGAAGGCAGGTGCTTAACTGACTGAGCCACCCAGGCACCTCAATGTTCTTTTTATTTTTATTCTTCTACTTAAATGGGAGCTTGACTAGATATGAAATTTTAGGTTAAAAAAATTTTTTTTCTCCGAACTTTGAAGATAACCTCTTTTCCAATATTTTAAGAAATCATTGTTGGTGATACTGGTCTGATTTTGCTTCTTTGTATGACCCCAGTTGGGTTTTGTTTGTTTTATTTACCTCTTCCTGGAACTTTTTAAGAATTAAACAAAAAAAAATTTTTTTAATATAATTAATTTATTTATTTGACAGAGAGAGAAATCACAAGTAGGCAGAGAGGTAGGCAGAGAGAGAGAGAAGCAGACTCCCCGCTGAGCAGAGAGCCCGATGCAGGGTTCGATCTCAGGACCCTGAGATCACTCCGAAGGCAAAGGCATTAACCCACTGAGCCATCCACGCGCCCCCTCTCAAATTTTTTTTTTTTTTTTTAAAGTAATCTCTATACCCAGTGTGGGGCTTGAATTTGTGACCCCTAGATGAAGAATTAACATGCTCCACTGACAGTGCCCCTCTGGAACCTTTTAATATCTGCTTATCCTTTTTTTTTTTTTAAGTTTTTATTTAAAAAAAATAGAGAGAGAGAGAGAGAGGAGCGCATGAGCGGGGGGGAAGGCAGAGGGAGAAGCAGACTCCCTGCCAAGGAGGGACCCCGATTTGGGGCTGGATCTGAGGACCCTGGGATCATGACCTGAGCTGAAGGCAGATGCTTAACTGATTGAGCCATCCAGGGGCCCCATCCTTGTTCTTAAATATAGGGTGTGTCTCTATTGATTATTTTCCCTCTTTTTTTAATTGTTTTTTTTTTTAAAGTTTACTGTGCTTTTTCTGTTAGTCTCATAATCTTTATTTATAATAACCAAATTTTAAACTTTTTTAAAAAAATTTTATTTATTTGACAGAAAAAGACAGTGAGAAAGAGGGAACACAAACAGTGGGAGTGGGAGAGGAGGAAGAAGGCTCCCCACTGAGCAGGAAGATGCAGGACCCTGTGATCATGACCTAAGCCAAAGGCAGATGCTTAATGACTGAGCCCCCCAGAAGCCCCCCAAATTTTAAAACTTATTATTATTTTTTTAAATAAGGATCCCTCCTTTTCTTCTCCCTCTGCTCTTTCTGGAACTGTTACTGTTTGGATGTTAGCCTTTGAGGGGTCACACTCTCTCCTATCTTTTTTCTTAGGTCTTCCTTCTCTTTGTTTTCTTCTGCAGCTGATGTTCTGAAAGACCCCCTTGACTTTATTTCTTAACTTTTCCTTGATATCTTGATCTTTTTGTCTTAGAGGCTTCTTCAGTGGATAATCTTTGGTTCTCTTCCTGCTTGAGTGAGGCACTACAATTCTGATTGAGGGTTCTGTGTTTGTTAATTGTTGGACTTCACCTTTTTTTTTTTTTTTAAAGATTTATTTATTTATTTGACAGAGAGAGAGATCACAAGTAGGCAGAGGCCAGAGGCAGGCAGAGAGAGGGGGAAACAGGCTTCCTGCTGAGCGGGGGAGTCTGATACGGGCCTCAATCCCAGGATCCTGAGGGCTGAAGGCAGACGCTTAACCACCTGAGCCACGCAGGCGCCCCTGCACTTCACTTTATTTTTTTTATTTTTTTTATTTTTTTAAAGATTTTATTTATTTATTTGACAGAGAGAAATCACAAGTAGATGGAGAGGCAGGCAGAGAGAGAGAGAGGGAAGCAGGCTCTCTGCTCAGCAGAGAGCCCGATGCGGGACTCGATCCCAGGACTCTGAGATCATGACCTGAGCTGAAGGCAGCAGCTTAACCCACTGAGCCACCCAGGCGCCCTGCACTTCACTTTAGATGAAGAGTTGGCAAACTATGGCCGAAGGGCTGAATCTAGCCTGCTGCCTGTTTTTGTATGACTGATGAGCTAAGAATGATTTTTACATTTTTAAGTGTTTGGAAAAAAAATCAAAAGAATATTTTATGACATGTCAAAGTTATATGAAGTTCGAGTTTGTGTTTATAAATAAAATTTTTGGAACAAAGCTGAGTGTTTATGTATTTTCTAACTGCTTTCACACTACAGTGGCAAATGACTAGTGACAAGGACTATGTGTACTCATTGCTTTGTGCTTCTGTGTGGTGCACTACAAATTGCAGTGATGCAGTTACAACTTGTTAGGCATATGTGTGGCTGTTGCATGACACACACAAAATTTTTTTTTAAGGTTTTTAAAATTTATTTGACAGACAGAGATCACAAGTAGGCAGAGAGGCAGGCAGAGAGACAGGGGGAAGCAGGCTCCCTGTTGAGCAGAGAGCCGGATGCGGGGCTTGATGCCAGGACCCTGAGACCATGACCTGAGTTGAAGTCAGAGGCTTATTAACCCATTGAGCCACCCAGGCGGCCTATAAAAATACCTTTTTTAGTTACATGTGCGTACCTATCATTTCGAACAAGAAAAGTAGATTTCAAATGTCACACTTTTTTTTTTTTTAAGATTTTATTTATTTTGTTTGTCAGTGAAAGAAAGCACAAAACAGGGGGAGCGGCAGGCAGAGAGAGAGAGAAGCAGACTCCCCGCCGATAAGGGAGCCCGATTTGGGACTCGATCTCAGGACCCTGGGATCATGACCTGAGCAGAAGGCAAACTGGTGCCCCAGTTTTTTACTTTTTAAAAAATCTTTTAGTTGTTTTGGGGGTGCCTGGGTGACTTAGTGGGTTAAAGCCATGGGTTAAAGCCACTGCCTTCAGCTCAGGTCTTGATCCCAGGGTCCTGGGATGGAGCCCCACATCGGGCTCTCTGCTCTGTGAGGATCTGGCTTCTTCCTCTCTCTCTCTGCCTCTCTGCCTACTTGTGATCTCTGTTTGTCAAATAAATAAATAAAATCTTAAAAAAAAAAATCTTTTCGTTACTTGAGAGAGAAAGAGCATGAATGATGAAGCAGTTGGGAGGCGGAGAGAGAAGCAGAGCAGGGAGCCTGTTGTGGGCCTTGATCCCAGTGGCTTGATCCGAGGTCCTTGGGATCAGGACCTGAGCTGAAGGCAAGACACTTAACTGACTGAGCCACCCAGGCACCCCTAATTTTTAACTATTATGAATGTGTTAATGAAGATCTACTTTACATCTCTCTTTTAAAAATTTTTTTGGTAAAGATTTTATTTATTTGAGAGAGCGAGCGAGTGTACAGGGTGGGGAGGGGTGGAGGGAGAGGGTGAAGAAAGGAATCTCAGCAGATTGCACTAAGTGCTGAGCCTGAGGCCGTGCTGGATCCCACAACCCGGAGATCTGAGATCCTGACCTGAGCTAAAACCAAGAGTCTGACACTAACTGACTGAGTTACTTTTAACATATATCTTGAATATATGCACACATTTTCTCTTGGTTATGTATATTAGAGTGGATGTGCTGTGTCATAATAAAGTTGCACATAAGTTGCACATAAGTTCAGCTTTACTAGATATTGCCAGTTTTCTGAAGTGATTGTATCAATTTACTCTTCTACCAGCAGTGTTTGAGATTTTCGTTGCTATATATCCTTACTAATAATACCTGGTATTCCCTGTCTTTCACATTTTAGCCATTCTTATGGGTGTGTAGTGGTATAACCTTATACTTTAATTTGCATTTCCGTGATGATCAGTAAAATTAAACATCTTTTTTATGTTTATTGGCCTTTAGATATCTTTTATTATGATGTGCCTGTTCAAGTTGTACCTGTGTTTTTTGTCCTATGGGTTTATCTGCTTTTTCTCCAGCGCTTTTGTAGAATTCTTTATATATTCTAAGCGTTGAGTCCTTTGTCAGATATACATCCTGTTCTGTGGCTTGCCAAATAATTGTGGTTTTTTTTTTTTAAAGATTTTTATTTATTTATTTGACAGAGAGAGATCACAGTAGACAGGCAGGTAGAGAGAGAGAGAGAGAGGGAAGCAGGCTCCTTGCTGAGCAGAGAGTCCGATGCGGGACTTGATCCCAGGACCCTGAGATCATGACCTGAGCCGAAGGCAGAGGCTTAACCCACTGAGCCACCCAGGTGCCCCAATAATTGTGTTTTTTAAAACCGGAATTTAATTTGGTTTTTGAATAAGTAGTACTTTCACATGGCTCACAAGTTAAAATATACAAAATTAAATTGTGAAGTCTCCCTCCCACTCTTTGTCCTCATTCAGCTCCTATCTCCTCCAACATATAACATGTGTTAATAGTTTATTTTTTCTTCCAATATATCTAAACAGTTTTTAAAAAATATTTTATTTATTTGACAGAGAGAAACCAAGAGAGTACAAGCAGGGGGGGTACAGCAGAGAGAGGGAGAAGCAGGTTCCCAGCTGAGCAGGGAGCCTGATGAGGGGCTCTTATCCCAGGACCTGGGCAGGGATCATGACCTGAGCTGAAGGCAGTTGCTTAACCAACTGAGCCATGCAGATGCCCTTATCCAAATGATTTTTTTTTCTTTTTTTAAAAGATTTTATTTACTTATTTGACAGAGAGATCATAAGTAGGCAGAGAGACAGGCCAAGAGAGGGGGAAACAGGCTCCCTGCTGAGTGGAGAACCCTTGGGGCTGGATCTCAGGACTCCTGGGGCTGGATCTCAGGACTCCCGAGACCATGACCTGAGCTGAAGGCAGAGGCTTAATCCACTGAGCCACCGAGGTGCCCCTGATTTTTTTTTTTTTCTTAAAAGATTTTTATTTATTTGACAGGTGAGTGAGAAAACAAGTGCACAAGCAGGGGGAGTGCCAGGCAAAGGGAGAGAAGCAGTAGCCCTATGTGGGGCTCCATCCCAGGACCCTGGGATCATGACCTGAGTCGAAGGCAGATGTTTAACTGAGCAACCCAGGCAACCCATCCAAATGATGTTTGACAAGGTTGCCAAATCCATTCAGTGGAGGAAAGTTTTTTTTCAACAAATGATGTTGGGACAGTGGGTTTCCCACATGCAAAAGAATGAATTTTGACTCCTTCCTCATACCAGATAAAAAAATTAATTCCAAATGGATTTAAAATATAAATAAAAGCTAAACCCATAAAACTCTTAAAACATAGGACTAAATCTTCATTATTTTGGATTTGGCAGATTTTCGGATAGGCTACTAAAATCATGAACAACAAAAATTGACAAATTGTACTGCATCAGAATTAAAATTTTGTACATCAGGGGTGCCTGAATGGTTCACTTGGTTAAGCAGCTGCCTTCAGCTCAGGTCATGATCCCAGGGTGCTGGGATCAAGCCCTGCATTGGGCTCCCTGTTCAGCAAAGAGCCTGCTTCTCCCTTTCCCTCTGCTGCTCCCCCTGCTGGTGCTCTCTTTTTCTCTTTCTGTCAAATAAATTAAATCTTAGAAATTTTTTTTGTACATCAAAGAATATTTTCAAGAAGTTGAAATGGGAGAAGGTATTTCTTGGTTATATATCAGAAAAGAGTCCATTACCTAGAATCCATAAAGAATACTTACAACCTAACAATAAAGACAAAGACTCCAATAGAATGATCCAAAGATTTGAGTAGACAGTTCTTCAAAGAAGCTAAACACGTGGCCAATAAACAGATAAAAATATGCTGAAGATCATTAGTTACTCGAGTTGTAGATCAAAACCACAAAATACCCGTTTACATCTACAACAACGGCTCTAATAAATCAGAAAGTGTTGGCAGGGAATTGGAGAAATTTAAACCCTTGTGCATTGCTGGTGTGAATGTTAAATGGTGCTGCCACTTTAGAGAATATTTTAGTGGTGGTGGTGATTGCACAACATTGTGGATGTAATTAATGCTACGGAACTGGATACATGAAAATGGTTAAAATGGCAAATTCTGTATATATTTTACCACAGGTGAGGTAGAACAAGGTGGTGGTGTGGCCTTTCAGCTCTCAGATTGGAAACTAATATCCTTCTTGTGGTTTATTGTGTGCTGTTTTTCTCATTTTAGTGCTTTTTGTTGGTGATTTCACTGTTTAAAATGACCCCCCAAGCATAAAGCTGAAGTGCTTTGGTATTCCTACCTTCAAGAAGTCTATGTGTGCTTTATGGAGAAAATACATCTTAGGTATAAGCCTTATATATTGTGATTGGCGTTATACTGCTATTAGCTGAATTCAGTGTTAGTGAACTAAGTATATATACTAAAGTGTGTTTAAACAGAAATATACATAAAACAAGCTTATATGTTAATTGGTTGATAAAAATCTTGGGATCAGAGGCTTGCAGGAATCTAACGCTGTATGTCTCCTAGTGATGATTCAGTATTCAGTAATTTGGTTTTTTGTAGCAACTTCATAGAATATAACTGCTGTGAGTAATAAGACCTGACCCTATATAAGAATGAATAAAAATTACTTTGTGTAAATGGCAACTTTTAATTTTTTCATTTAAAAATGTATCTTGGAGGGATGGCCTGGGTGGCTTGGTCCTTTAAGCATCTGCCTACGGCTCAGGTGATGATCCCAGGGTCTTGGGATTGAGCCCTGCATCTGGTTCCCTGCTCAGTGGGAAGTCTGCTTCTCCCTCTCCCTCTGCCTCTACCTGCTTGTGTGCTCGCTGTCTCTCTAATTAAAAAAAAAAAAAAATGTATCTTGGAGATGATCGTTTGTTTTTTTCTGAAATCTCTTCGATCTGATGCTAATGGAGCCACTTGTTAGAAATATGTAAGGACTATATTGAGATACAATTCACAAAGCATGTAATTCATACATTGGAAGTATACAGTTCAGCTGTTTTTAGTGTATTCATAGAGTTGAGCAACCACAATCAATTTTAGAGCATTTTTATTACCCCCTTAAGAAACCCTATACCCATTAGTGGCCATTCCCTATTTACTCTCACTACCATCCCCCAGACAACCACTGATTTATTTTCTGTCTTTACAGATTTGCCTATTCTGGACATTTTATATAAATGGGATCAAAGAAAGAATGTGTGGTCTTTTGTGGTTTGCTTCTTTCATTTAGCACAGTTTTCAAAGTTCAGACATGGCTGTAGTGTGTCAGTACCTTTTTTTAAAGCTTGAATAATATTCCATTTTATGTCTATACATATTTTATTTACCTATTCATCAGTTGGTGGATATTTGAATTGTTTCTCTTTTTTGACTCTTAACGAATAATGCTGCTGTGAACATTTTTTTGTACAAGGCTTTGCATGAACATATGTTTTTATCTTTTTGTGTGTGCGTATGTATGTGTGCGTGTATATATATATCTAGGAGTGGAATTTCTGGATTATACAGTAACTACATTTCATTTTTTGAGGAACTGCCAAAACTTTACAACGTGGCTCTACCATTTTATATTCCCATCAGCAGTGTGTATGGGGGTTTCAATTTTTCTGTAATCTTGCCAACAGTTATTATGTCTTATTTTTAATTTGAGTATAGTTGACATACATTACGTTAGTTTGCAGTTGTATAACCTAGTAATTCAACATGTTTTTAGGTTATGCTGTAATCACCACAAATGTGGCTGCCTACCATTTGTCACCAAATAGTGCTGTTACAGTACTGTTAACTATTACCTGTGCTGTATCTTTTATTCCAGTGATTTATTCATTCCATAATGTCATTTATACCTGTGACTTACTCATTCCATAATGGGGAAGCCTGTATTCTTTTGCTTCCCTTCACCCATTTTGCCTGACCCCCCCATCCTTCTCCCCTCTGGCAACCATCACTTTGTTCTCTGTATTTATAGGTTTGATTCTGCTTTTTTGTTTGTTTTTTAGACTACACAGTAAGTGTAATCATATGGTGTTAGTCTTTCTCTGTTTGACTTCTTTCATTTAGCATAATGCCCTCTAGGTGCATTCCTGTTGTTGTAAATGGAAAGATCTTATCCTTTTTTATGAGTGAGTAATGTTTGTCTGTGTGTGTGTGTGTCTGTGTGTGTGTGCGCGCGCGCACCCTTGCATGTGCGTGCATGTGCACATGCCAAATCTTCTTTATCCATTCGTCTATCAGACATTTGGGTTGTTTTTATGTTTTAGTTATTGTAAATAATACTGCAGTAAACCTAGGGATGCATCTATCTTTTCCCAATTAGTGTTTTTCTTTGGGTAAATACCTAGTAGTGGAATTATTGGATCATGTGGTATATATTATTTTTTAAAAGATTTTATTTATTTATTTGACAGAGCATGCACATGCACACGAACAGGGGGAGGGGCAGAGGGCAAGGGAGAAGCCCAGTGCAGGACGGGGTCCCAGGATCCTGAGATCATAATCTCAACTGAAGGGCAGATGCTTAACTGACTGAGCCACCCAGGGGCCCGTGGCTGTACCATGATTACATCTTTTTAAATTAGAGCCATTCTGGTGTGTTGAAGGTCATATTTATTGTGGTTTTGACTTGTATTTTCCTGATGGCTAAGGATGTTGAACATCTTCTCATGCTTATTGTATTTGTATGCCTTCTTTGAATAAATGTTTGAAAAAATGATTTTTGCTCATTGTTTACTTGGATTACTTGAAATTATTGTCAGTTTTTATACGTTCTGGATACTGTATTTTCATTTCTGATTTGCATGTATCCTCTTTTCAGTTTTTTGGTGGTATTGTTTGCCACACAAACTTTTGAATATGTTGCTATTGTTTAACTTTTTATTTATTTTATTTTATTTTATTTTATTTGTTTTAAAGATTTTATTTATTTGACAGAGATCACAAGTAGGCCGAGAGGCAGGCAGAGAGAGAGAAAGAAGCTGGCTCCCCGCTGAGCAGGACCCTGGGATCATGACCTGAGCCGAAGGCAGAGGCTTTAACCCACTGAGCCACCCAGGCGCCCTAACTTTTTATTTTTTTTTTTAAAGATTTAATCTACTGGCATGTTGCAATTTTTTAAACTTTTATTATTGAAAAAATATTTAACATGTTTTGCTATTTCATCCATTATTAAGTGTACAACTCATTGTCATTAATTACATTCATAGTATTGGCAGCATTGAAGTTTTGTGCTGAAGCCAAATTTTGATGAAGTCCTATATACTTTTTATTTAGTGCTCTTGTGTTTGATGCCGTATCTAAAAAAACCATTGCCTAACTCAAAGTCAGTTAATAAGTGTTATGTTAGTTTCAGGTGTACAGTATAGTGATTCAGCAGTTCCACATACTACCTGTCATTATTATGACAAGTACATTTCTTAATCCCTATTACCCATTTAACCCATTCCTCCACACCTCCTCTTTTCTAGTAACCATCAGTTAGTTGGTTCTCTATAATTATGAGTCTGTTGGGGTGCCTGACTGGTTCAGTCAGTAGCCCTCTTGCGACTCTTTATCTCTCAAGATTGTGAGTTTGAGCCTCACGTTGGATGTGGAGCAGAATAATGGCCCTCCGTAGTGCCTGGGTGGCTTAGTTAGTTAAACATCTGCCTTCTGCTCAGGTTATGATATCAAGGTCCTGGGATTTAAGCCCCACATCAGGTTCCTGGCTCACTGGGAAGTATGCTTCTCCTTCTCCCTCTGTCCCTCCCCCTGCTCGTGTTTTCACTCCCAAATAAATTTTTTTAATAAGGTTTTAAAAAAAAAAAGAATGGCCTTCCAAAGATATCTACCTCTTAATTCCCACAATCTGTTGAAGAATGAAAGATCAATGTACAAAACTCCATTGTATTTTTATGCAGTGAATGAAAAATGAATGTGAAATGATGGATAATCCCCAAAAGTGTAAGAAAGCAATTTCATTGACAATACCATTAGAAAAAACCAAAATACAAACCAAAACAAAACAAAAAAAAACCCCAAAACCCAACCCAAAATACTTAGAAATAAACTTCCTACGTGTCAAAATCTATATTCTAGAAACAGGCTTTCTTTTAATTTTTTATTTAAAGTAGACTGCACACCCAATGTGGGGCTCAAACTCACAATCAGGAGATTGAGTCACATGCTCTTCTGATATATTCAAATTTAAATTGTGTTCTTTTGTGAATGTGCATTGTTGGGTTGTCTATGTTGTCCTTTTGTTTTTGTTTTCTTTTTAAATAGAGTCTGGCAATCTTTGTCCCTTATCTGGATTTTTGAAACCATTCACATTTAACGTTACTGTTGATATAGTTGGATTTATGCCTGCCATTTTGCCTTTTCTTTTCTCTATGCTTCTTATCCTTTGTTTTTCCATTTCTGTGTTTTTTTGTTTGTTTGTTTGTTTTGTAAAACTGATAGTCCCCACTCTCGGGGATGACAGTTGTGGTATTGTCTGTGTAGTGACTTGACTAGATAATTTGTGAAATGAGGTCTATTTTCCACTGCAGTATGAAGCCTCTGATGTTTCTTGTCAGAGGGCATAACCTTGGGCATATATAGTCACCCTGGGATATCATGGTTTTAGGAGGGTGCTTTTTAACAATTTCCTTGATCTTTGGTAAATGGTTAGTATCACACAAAGCTATTAGGCTTCACTAATTGGGGTCTCGTTACCTATTGTTTTTGACAGTGGCCTAGAACATAGCCTTTTTTTTTTTTTTAAACAGTTCCTTGTAATTAAATTCAGACTCCTTTCCCAGGTAGTTTTGGAGGTTGCTCTTTGAGATTTTATTATGACCCCAGGAACACTCCTTTTTAGGTTCCTTGGGTCTCTCATAAACTAGCTGGCCTGTGGTTTAGCTTGTTGTGCTCATGGAGCTACCAGCTTCCTCTTAATTGCCATCAAAATTTCCTCTGTTTTTGAGAATGCCCCTAGGGTTAAACTTTTGTACACTCCAAATAAAGTCATTCCTGTTGGGAAGAGCTTGGGGGTCCTTGTGTTAGTGTCTGCATCTCCTGGGCAAATTCTCTTGGGCCACTGCTCTGGAACTGTAGGTGGGGCTAGTGGCTCACTTCTAAGGATGAAATCCCTGCTGTATGAACAGGGTGCTAGATGGGGTACAGTAGCCTCTGGTCTTATTGGCTTGCCTCTAAGCCATGGAACCCCTCTGTTCTACCAACAACTGATCCAGTCACCCCAGTATTTTTCTCCGGCCATGCCTAGAATAGAACTGTGTGTGCCCAGTGAATTGAGTTAGTATGGAGGAAGGAAGCTCATGACCTCCTGGCCACACTGCCTTGAATTTAGCATTTGCAATCCAGAGCTCTGGGGAGAGAGATGCTGGTGGCCACCCCTCTTAGGCAGGGTATCGTATCCCTTGACTTGGATCTAGTGGGAGAGGCTTTTTTTTTTGGCTATACCTACCTGGAGATTTGCTTCCATCTTGATGAGCTGGTAGTGGAGGAAGGGAAGGGGTGGTCGTGGTGGTGGTTGTTTACCCAAGACTAAGTCAATTTTCTTGGATTTTTATTTATTTATTTTTTAAAACTGTATGCTCTTAGGACAATTTCCAGGCCTTAAATTATTTTTTGGGAAAAAAAATATTTTTTTTTCAGCGGTGTGCCTAGCTGACTCAGTTGGTAGAGCATGCAACTCTTGGTCTCAGGGTTCTGTATTCATGCCCCTTGTTGGATGTGGGATATATATATATATTTAAACCAGTTGTAGTTCCTTCTCTGGGGAAGGATCTGCAGAGTTCCTATGACTATATATGACTATATTTTCAAAAGTTTTCCCTGTCCTGCTTTTTAAATAATTATTTTCTTGGTATGTCTGTTTCCATCCTTTTGCTTTCAACTTACTGACTTGTTTTTGTTTGAAGTGTGTTTCTTTTAGACAGTGTTTGTTGGGCCGTGTTTTTAATTTATCTGTTGTGCCAGTTTGTGCCTTAAATTCATGTATTTAGACTATTCATATATAAGATAGTTACTGATACATTAAGGCCTGAATCAGCTCCTTTTTTTTTTTCCCCCCTTTGCTTTGAGTTTTCTTTATTTTCTTGCCTTCATGGAATTACCTAAATATTTTTTTAAGATTTCATCTTTATTTAATTATGATGCTTTTTGTATAGTTTTTTTTTGTAGTTCTGTATAATGCTTGAATAGTTTCTTAGGGGTTGTTTTGGACAGTAGAACTATTTGTAACTTACATGCTATTTATATTGACAGTTTACCATTTCAAGTAAAATACAGGAATTTCTATTTAGATCCTTTTACCCTTTATATTTTAGTATTTTGTATTTTAGTACTGTTTTGTTTTGTTTTGTTTCTGAGTTGGCTTCATGTCTAGCGTGGAGCCCAATAGGGACTTGAACTCATGACCCTGAGCTCAAGACCTGAGCTAAAATCAAGAGCTGGACATTCAATTGACTGAGCCACCTAGGCACCCCCCCATCCTTTTTAGTTTTATAATGTGGTTGTCTTTTTTTTTTTTTTTTTAATTTTAAATTTTGCTTTTTTAAAGATTTTCTTTATTTGACACACACAGAGAGAAGTGCATGCACAAGAAGGGGGAGCAGCAGGCAGAGGGAGAGGGAGAAGCAGGCTCCCCTCTGAGCAGGGAGCCCAGTATGGGGCTTGATCCCAGGACCCTGGGATCATGACCTGAGCTGAAGGCAGATTATGCTTAACTGATTGAGCCACCCAGGTGCCCCAATGTGGTTGTCTTTAAATATTTCCTCTATATAGTACTATATCAGACAGTGTTACTCTTTTTTACATCAGCCATTACATAAGGTTTAATGAGAAGTAGTATTATGTTTAATGTCACTCTTAACCTTTATAATGTTCTTTCTTTTCTGAAGATTAAAGGTTTTGTCCATTAACATTTCTTTTTCTGTTTAGCAAACCTCCGTTTTATGTTAGGGGATTTGCTAGTGATAAATGTTTGTAGTTTTCCTCCATTGAGAGTTGTTTTAGTTCTGCTTTATTCCTGACCTGAAGGATATTTTTTTGATGCATATAGAGTTTGTGGTTAAGAGTCCCCTTTCTTTCAGCTTTTGAAAAATACTGTGCCACTTCCTTCAGGCCTCCATAGTTTTCTTGGTATATCCTCTGTTATTTGAAGGGATGTTCTCCTGTCATGCAGTCATTAGCTGCTTTCAGGATTTGTTTTGCTTTGTTTTTTTGTTTTTAGTTTTTGGAACTTAACCACGTGTCCTGGTGTGGATTTCTTTGGGCTTATCTTGTTTGGTATTTTTAAGGTTTTTGAATCTGTAGGTTTGTTTATGTCTTGGCAAATTTGGGACATTTTGAGCCATTATTTGTTAAAATAAGTTTTAAAAAATGTTTTAATTTAAATTTAATTTATTTAGCCTATAGTGTATTATTAGTTTCAGAGGTAGAATTTAGTGATTCATTGGTTGCATATAACACCCAGTGCTCATTACATCAAGTGCCCTCCTTAATACCCATTACCCAATTACCCCATCCCCCTACCCACCTCCCCTCTAGCAATCCTCATTTTGTTTCCTATAGTTAAAAGTGTCTTACAGGGTGCCTGGGTGGCTCAGCGGGGAGCCTGCTTCCCTCTCTCTCTCTGCCTGCCTCTCTGTCTACTTGTGATCTCTCTGTCAAATAAATAAATAAAAAATCTTAAAAAAAAAGTGTCTTACGACTTGCCTCCTTCTCTTTTTTTGTCTTATTTTATTTTTCCTTCCTTTCCCCTATGTTCATCTGTTTTGTTTCTCAATTCCACCAATGAGTGAAATCTTATGGTATTTGTCTTTCTTCGACTTAGTTAGCTTAACCTAATACCCTCTAGTTCCAGCCATGACATTGCACATAGCAAGATTTCATTCTTTTTGATGGCTGAGTAATATTCTTGTGTGTGTGTGTGTGTGCGTGTGTGGTGTATATACACACCACATTTTAACCATGTTGAAATAAGTTTTAAGTTCCACTTATCAAGATGGAAATGATATGAATGTTAACCATTCTCTTACTGCCCCACAGGTCCTTAAGACTGTGATGTTGTTTATTTTTCCCATCTATTTTGAGTAAATTCTGTTGATTTTGTCTGATGTTCAGTAATTCCATTCTCTGTCATTTGTATTGAGGCCATTTATTAAGTTCTTACTTTTTGTTAATATATGTATATATATTTTATTTATTTGAGAGAGAGAGAGAGAGAGAGAGTGAGTGCCCAGGATCATGACCTGAATGAGGAGGAGTGGGTGAGCGAGAGAATCTCAAGCAGATTCTGTCCCAAGTGTGGAACCCACTGTAGGCCCACAACCCTGAGATCATGACCCTAGCAGAAACCAAGAGTCCATTGCTCACTGACTTGTTATCATATATATATTTTTAAAAGATTTCATTTATTTATTTGTCAGAGAGAGCAGAAGCACGGAGAGCTGCAGGCAGAATAGGCAGAGCAGGCAGAGGGAGAAGCAGGCTCCCCGCAGAGTAAGGAGCCTGATATGGGACTCCATCCCAGGACCCTGGGATGGCAGGGGTCAGGCAGCGTCAGGCAGACTCTTAACTGACTGAGCCACCCAGGCGTCCCTCTTGTTATTATATTTTGTATAAAAGAATTTTTAAAAAAGATTTTACTTATTTATTTGAGAGAGAGAGTGAGAGAGAGCATGAGAAGGGAGAAGGTCAGAGCACCCCGTGGAGCTCCCTGTGGAGCTTGGAGCCCAATGTGGGACTCCATCTTAGGACTCTGGGATCAGGACCTGAGCTGAAAGCAGTTGCTTAATCAACTGAGCAACCCAGGTGCTCTATAAAATAATTTATTTTATTTTATTTTTTTAAAAGATTTTATTTATTTATTTGACAGACAGAGATCACAGGCAGAGAGGCAGGCAGAGAGAGAGGAGGAAGCAGGCTCCCTGCTAAGCAGAGAGCCCTATGTGGGGCTCGATCCCAGGACCCTGGGATCATGACCTGAGCCTAAGGCAGAGGCTTCAACCCACTAAGCCACCCAGGCGTCCCTAAAATAATTTTTAAAAAAATTTTATTATCTGACAGATCACAAGTTGGCAGAGAGTCAGGCGGGGGAGGGGCTTGATCCCAGGACCCTTAGATCATGACCTAAACCAAAGGCAGAGGCTTAACCCATTGAGTCACCCAGGTGCCCCCAAAGTAATTTTTAATATTTTTTAGTTCTATACTTCCCGTTTGGCTTTTTTAAAATTATTTTTATCTTTTATTTATTTATTTTTAAAGTATTTTATTTAGTTAGTTTTCAGAGAGAGAGAGAAAGCACAAGCAGGAGTAGAAGCAGGCAGGGAGCCCGAAAGGGGACTTGATCCCAGGACCCTGAGATCATGACCTGAGTTGAAGGTAGACACTTAACCATCTGAGCCATCCAGGTGTCCCTACTTTATTTTATTTTTTTTAAAGATTTTATTTATCTGTTAGAGAGAGGAGAGAGCACAACCAGGGGGAGCGGCGGAGGGAGAGGGAAAAGCAGGGAGCCAGATGGAGGGCTGGATCCCAGGACTCTGGGATCATGACCCAAGTTGAAGGCAGATGCTCAACCACCTGAGCCACCCAGGCACCCCACCATTTGGGTTTTTATTTTTTATTTTTTAAAAGATTTTATTTATTTATTTGACAGACAGAGATCACAAGTAGGCAGAGAAGCAGGCAGAGGGAGAGGAGGAAGCAGGCTCCCTGCTGAGCAGAGAGCCCGATGTGGGGCTCGATCCCAGGACCCTGGGATCATGATCTGAGCCGAAGGCAAAGGCTCCAACCCACTGAGCCACCCAGGCGCCCCACCATTTGGCTTTTTAAATCAAGTTCTATTTCTTTGATCTGGTTTTTTTTTTTGTTTGTTTGTTTCAGAAGAATTTGTAGTTGTTTCGTGAAGTATTTTTATGTTGCTTTCTTGAAATTCTTTTGTCAGATTATTCTAGCATTTTGTTGATAGAAGCATTTATTAGTTATCTTTGTCATTTAAATTGTGATTTTTTTTTTTCCTGGTTTTTGGCTTGACTGTGATTTTGGAGTGTATTACATATATGTTGGACATTATATTTTGATTCTCAAGACCCTGTATGTAGTATCGTTTTTAGCAAGCTGTCTTCATGTTGATGACATGATGGCTTAAGGTGTGTGTATGTTCAGCTTCTTGCTAGGCCTTGCTGACATCATCCCAGGAACAACTGGGGTGCTGACTCTCACTCCCTTGCTGCACATAGCTGAGATGGAATTTCAGTTCCGTTTTGGTTCTTCCCAGCGAAAGTGGGATACCAACTAATACAACTTTGTTGCCACGTAAGCTTAATTCCATGGAGCCCCACTGACACCAGGGAAGGAGGAAGCATAAGAATGATTTACACCATCTTTTTGCAGGGTAGGGTTGAAATATCAGTTCCCCCCTGGGACCTTAGCATAGCAGGAAGTGGAGTGATGCCTTGCCCTACCTCTCTCAAGCCTATTTCTTCTAGTTAGTGCCTTGTAGGGGTGGAAGTTAACTATCTGTGACTACCCATTGACACAGAGGGGCATAATTTTTTTTTTTCTGTAGTTTAAATAAGAAATAATGTTGGGGTGCTTGGATGACTCATTTGGTTGAGCAGTTGACTCTTGATTTGGCTCAGGTCATGATCTTGGGGTCCTGGGATCTGTACTCATTGGGGAGTCTGCCTCAGGATCCCCCCCCCCCCGCTTGCTTGTACTCTCTTCCCCCTTTCTCTCTCTCAAACAAATAAATCTGAAATAATGTCTTTTTTTTTTTTTTTTAAAGATTATTTTTAAGTAATCTCTGCACTGGGTGCAAACTCATAACGCTGAGATCAGGAGTCACATGCTCTACTGACTCAGCCTACTAGTTGCCCCAAGAAATAACGTCAATTTTAGTTAGAGCCTTCTCTATTTAAGATCAGGGCAGTGGATATATTAAGAATTATTTTTCCGGGGCGTGTGAGTGGTTCAGTGGTTAAGCCTCAGCCTTCCACTCAGGTCATGATCTCAGTCAGGGTCGTGGGATTGAGCCCCGCATTGGGCTCTCTGCTTGATGGGGAGCCTGGTTCCTCCTCTCTCTGCTTACTTCTCTGCCTACTTGTGATCTCTGTCAAATAAATAAGTAAAATCTTAAAAAAAAAATTGTTTTTCCTTTTTTTTCAGTTTTGTTGAAGTATAATTGGCAAAATTATAAGATACTTGAAATGTGCATCAGGATTATTGGATATCTGTATACATTGTGGAAGGATTCCTTCCACCTATTAAGTTAACATATTTGTCACTGAGCACATTTATATATATATATACATATATATATATGTATATATATGAACATTTAAGTTTGACTCTCCTAGCAAATTTGAAATATACAGTAGTGTTAATCAGCTATAGTCACCATGTTATGTACTATGTCATCAGACTTTATCTTAGAGCAGAAAGTTTGTACCCTTTTATCAGTCTTTCTCTGTTTCTATGAGTTTGGCTTTTTTTTTTATTTTTTATTTTTGAAACTTCTTCATATAGATGATGCCATACAGTGTTTGTCTTTGGCTTATTTCACTTAGCAATGTCCTGAAGGCCCATCCATGTTGTTGGAAATGGCAGAATTTCCTTTTTTCTCATGGCTGAATAATATTTTGTGTGTGTGTGTGTGTGTACATGGAAGTGCAGATAGATCTTTGATATCCTGTTTTCATATACCTAGAAGTGGGATTGGTGGATCATATGGCAGTTCTATTTTTTTTTTTTTTAAAGTAATCTCTACACGCAGTTTGGGGCTCAAACTCAGCAATCCCAGAATCCAGAGTTGCACACTCCAATGACTGAGCCAGCCAGGCACTCCTGGTAGTTTTTTTTTTCCCCCTTGGTATTTCTATTTTTAATTTTTTGAGAAACCTCCATACTGTCTTCCATAATCGCATCACCAATTTTCATCCCCATCAACAGTGCACAAGGGTTCTCTCTTTTGTGTTTGCACTGACGTTTGTCATCTCTTCTTTTTTTTTGATGATAGCCATTCTACCATTTTCAAGGTGATATCATCATGGTTGTAATTTGTATTTCCCTGGTGATTAGTGATGATTGAGCACCTTTTCTTATACCTGTTGGACATATGTATGTTTTCCTTGGGAAAATGTCTATTCAGTACCTCTCCCCATTTTTTTTTTAAGATTTTATTTATTTATTTGACAGATCACAAGTAGGCAGAGAGGCAGGCAGAGAGAGAGAGAGGAGGAAGCAGGCTCCTCGCTGAGCAGAGAGCCCAATGCGGGGCTCAATCCCAGGACCCTGGGATCATGAACTGAGTTGAAGGCAGAGGCTTTAACCCACTGAGCCACCCAGGTGCCCCCCTCTGCCCATTTTTTAATTGGATTGTTTGTATTTTTGCTTTTGAGTTATGTGAGTGTTTTGTATCTCAGATATTAACCCCTCATTTGATAGATGATTTTGCAGGTATTTTCTTCCATTTAGTAGGTTGCCTTTTCATTTTGTTGATGGTGTCTTGTGCTGTGCAGAAGCTGTTTAGTTTGATGTAGTCCCAGCTGTTTGTTTTACCTTGTTGCCTTTGCTTTTGCTGTCAAATTAAAAAAATCATTTCCAAGACCAATGTCATTATCCCCATGTTACTTTCAAGGAGGTTTATGTTATCATGTCCTAAATTTGAGTTTTGGTTCATTTTCAGTTGATTTTTGTGTATGATGTGAGATCTGGGTCTCATTCTGTTGCATGCAGCTGTCCAGTTTTTACCATATTTATTAAGGTAGAGATACAGAGGATTTCTTTAGGTCCTAACATTTTACAGTTTATAGGTATTAAATTACGGAATCAGGAGTCATTATGCTTTTGATTCCTGTTCTGTACAAGAAAGTGTTAAAGGATATTTGCTCTCAGGATAATGGTATTGTAGTTTGGGAGTCAAACAAAGATGAAGGGATGCGGGTATTTGGGTGTCTCAGTCAGTTAAGCCGCTGTCTTCGGCTCAGGTCATGATCCCGGGGTCCTGGGATTGAGCCCCACATCGGGTTTCCTGCTCAGGAGAGAGCCTGCTTCTCCCTCTCCCTCTGCCTGCCGCTCTGCCTACTTATGCTCTCTCTCTCTCTCAAATAAATAAATCTTTAAAAAAAGATGAAGGGATGATCAGTATAATTTATTTTTGCAAATGAAAAAAGTTATGGGTCAGAGAGTCTTGGGTCAAGGTTATTTAAGATGTTCTTGACCAGTTCAACTTTTATAATTCTTTTGAAAAAGCAGAACATGGACATGGTTAGAAGTTTAAAAGTATAAACGGTTATGTAAAGACAATTCATTTAAAATCCCAAATCTCTAAAATGTGAGATGCTACCTATATAATTTTTATCAGGAAAATTAAAACAACATATGGGCTAGGAAGCTAGACGAGTGCATGAACTTCTGTCAGGCCATTAGTTTAGAATAAAAGATTATTCTTAGGCAGGCTCACGTATCATTACATTTAACAGAACTGCCCTTTTTTTTTTTTTTTTTAAGATTTCATTTATTTATTTGATAGAGAAGTCACAAGAAGGTAGAGAGGCAGGCAGAGGGAGAGGGGGAAGCAGGTTCCCCCGCAGAGCAGAGAGCCTGATGTGGGGCTCTATCCCAAGACCCTGACATCATGGCCTGAGCCAAAGGCAGAGGCTTATTTAATCCACTGAGCCACCCAGGCGCCCTAGAACTGCCTTCTTAACATGTTTTATCAAACGATCCAGATGCGTTTCAGATTCACCATGTCTAAAATTGAATTCATCTCAACAGATTCCAAATCTCTTCTTGTAAGTGCCATCTGCTTGAGTAATTACTCCAGTTTCCTTAACCAGAAATTTGGGAATGATCCTTGTCTCCTCTTCTAATACATCTGTACTCCCCATTCCATAATTTTCTGGTGATACTTTGTCTCTTATATCTTTGTCTTTGTAACAGGTAATACTGGCTTCTTTAACTGAGTTTCAAAGTGTTCTCTCCCAGCCTGTGCTATTAAGTGTAGTAGCTAATACCCATATGTAGCTATTAATATTAAAGTTAAATAAAATTGAAGTTTTGAGTTCCTCAGTCACTGTGGTCACATTTCAGGTGTTCAGTAATCTCATGTATGTAGTGGCTACCACCTTGGACACTGAATATATAGAACATTTTATCATGGCAGAATGTTCCATTGGACTCTAAACACTGTTTTAGCTGCATCCTATGAATTTATACATATTAGTTTTAGTTTTTAATTCAGTTTAGTATTTTCTTCTTTTTTTAAAAGAGATATCTTGTTAAAGTTTATTTAAGTAATCTTTACACCCACTGTAGGGCCTGAAGCCATGACGCTGAAATCAAGAATCACATGGTTTTCTGACTGAGCCAACCAGGTTCAGTATTTTCTAATTGTTTTTGTGATTTCTCCTTTTACCCATGAGTTATTTAAATTCTGTTTTTAAATTTCCAAATATTTGGGACTTTACAGATTTCTTTCTGTTGTTACTCTCTTTTTTAAAAAATTTTAAAATTTATTTTCAGTGTAACAGTATTCATTGTTTTTGTCTGTTGTTACTTTCTAATTGACTTTACTTGTGGTAGCAAAATATGTTTAATTATATATATTACATATATATAATTATATAGAATATATATGATTTGAAGCCTTTTCAAATTATTGAGATTTGTTGGGACACCTGGATGGCTCATTTGATTAAGTGTCTGCCTTTGGCTCAAGTCACGATCCCAGGGTCCAGGGATCAAGTCGTGCATCAGGATCCTTGCTCAGCGGGGAGTCTGCTTCTCCTTCTGCCTGCTGCTCCCCATGCTTGTATATGCTCTTTCTGACAGATAAATAAAATCTTTATCTTTAGAAAATTACTGAGATTTGTCTTATGAATTAATTAGTACAGGGGTTGGTAGACTTCTTTAAAGAGTCAAATAATATATATTTTAAGCTTTGCAGGCCATGTAAAGTCTCAGCTGTGACTCTCCCCCTCTTTCCCCCATGCAATATTGAAATATACATTTAGTCTTTGTCCTTGGTTCCTGACACACAGCTTTGTAAGACGAGTGATAGGACTGATGCATCATTTGTATTTCATAACAAGACGCTTTTGACTACACTTGGGGTTATGCTAAGAGGGTGACTCTTCTTCTTCTTCTTCTTCTTTTTAAAAAATATTTTATTTATTTATTTATTTGAGAGAGGGCGCAGGTAGAGGAAGAAGCAGGCTCCTTGCCGAGCAGGGAGTCCGAACGTGGGGCTGGATCTCAGGACCATGGGATCATGACTTAACCCGAAGGCAAATGCTTAACTGACTGAGCCACCCAGGTGCCCCTGAGTTCTGTCCTTTATTACCTTTATAATAAATTGGTAATAATAAATAAAGAACTTTCCTGAGTTCTGGGAGTCATTCTCATGACTAACTGACCCTGAAAGAGGGCATTGCAGAAACCTTCTGAATTTATTTCCTTTGGTTGTAAGTGCCAGTAATAAGCTAGGACTTGTAATTGGCATCTGGGGGCAGTCTTGTGACACTGATTCATTAAGCTTTGGAGTCTAATGCCAACTCTGGGTAGTTAGTGTCAGAATTGAATTGTAGGACATCGAGTGTCGGAGTTGGAGAATTTGTACTGGAAATGATACCAGGTATTTGGTGTTAGGAGGAAAAAAACTTCTCACAACTTTTTAAAAATGCAAATAAGTTCTTAACTTGAGGGCCATATAGAAATACACTGGCCTTGATCTATCCCATGGGATACTAACCCCATCTCTAGAGTAATAAATGGTCTTTGAGAATGTTGTATTTGCAGTTGAATAGAATGTGTATTGTACTGTCTCATTATGGAGTACTCTGTATATGTCAGTTAGATCAAGTTGGTTAGTATGTTCAAGGGCCTGTATTGTTACTAACACAGTTTTACCAATTCCTGATGAGTATTGAAATCTCCCACTGAAATTGTTGAATTGTCTGATCTCCATTCATTCTATTACCTGTTGTTTTGTGTATTTGTTAGGTGCATATGCATTCATAATTGTTACATATTCCTGATGTATTGATACTTAGCCTATAAAAATTTCACTAAATTCTGCTCATCTGAGTTTTTTATCCTGATGTTAACTTAACCATTCTTTCTCTCTTATGGTTACTGTTGCCCTGGTCTTTTCCACTCCTTTAGCTTTATTTATTTAGAAAATATTTTATTTATTTATTTGAGAGAGGGAGAGAGTTTGCCCACATGCATAAGTGGGAGTGGGGGAAGGGCAGAGAGAGAGGGGGAGAGAGAATCCTAAGCAGGCTCCATGCTCAGCACAGAGCCCATTGCAGGGCTAGGTCTGATGAGGCTGAGATCATGTCGTGAGCCAAAATCAAGAGTTGGACACTCAACTGACTGAACCACCCAGGTGCCCCATCTCCTCCTTTTACTTTAAACCTGTTATGTGTTTGAATCTAAAAATGTTTGTTTTAGATAGCATATAGCTGGATTTTGTATTTTATCCAGCCTGACAATCTTTTGCTTGGAGTACTTAGCCCACTTATATTTTGCTTAGTCCACTTACATTTAATGTCAGTAAGTGATACAACTGGATTTAATTTGGCCATTTTGCTGTTTGTTTTCTATCTGTATCATACCAGTTTTTGTTACTTTATTATTCATTTTGTGTCTATTGGTCTTTTTAATGCACTTTAAATTTTTCTCTGATTTTGCTTTCACTTTATTTTTTAGTTCTTCCTCTAGCAATTATGTCTTTATTATAAGCCTCTTCAGAATAATACTGTATTAATTTTGCTAAACTATAGAAACTTTGCTTCACTACAGATCCATTCCTCTCCTTTGTATGTTACATGTAAATGCTTAAAAAACCATCAGTGCATTGTTAGATTATTGTTTTAAACAGTTTCCATTAAAGAAATTAAGTGCATAAAATGAGTATTTTGTGTCTTCCTCCATGTTTACTATTTCTAGTGTTTTTCATTTCCTTCCTGTGTATCTGAGTTATACTCATTTCTTTTCAGCCTGATGTACTTCCTTTATTATTTTTTTGTGGTGCAACCATGCAAATGACATTCTCTTAAATTTTATTTATCTCAGGATGTTCTTATTTTGCTTTCATTTTGAGGAATATTTTTCCTTGCTATCAAATTCTTGGTTTACAGCCTTTTAGTATTTTCAATATGTAATTTCATTGTTTTTTTGGCCACCCATTGTTTCTGATGAAAAGTCAGATGTTAATGGTATCATTAATGGTATTGTTCCCTTACCTCTTCCTACTTAAAAGATTTTGTTTGAAAATCTTTTTCTGCCAGCAGTTTGATTTGTGATAATCTAAGTTTGATTCACTTTCTTTTTATTATAATTGGATTTCTTCCAGTTTTTTGGATCTGCAGATTAATGTGTGTCATCAAGTTTGGAACATTTTCAGCTATTATTTCTACAGATGTTTTCCCTACTTTTTATTCTTGGTTTCCCATTACATTTATGTTGGGATTCTTGGTATTGTCTTGCTCATCTCTGAGCAGTTTTCTTTTTGTCTTTGGTCTTTTCCCCTTTTTTGGATTGGATACATGTGTTTATCCAAAGGTTCACTCAAATCTGCTATGGTGCTCACATGTGTAATGAAATTTTTATTTTGGATTTTGTACTTTTCATCTTTGTGGGTTGTTAACTATAGGCTCAGGTACTCTCTTGAGACTTCCTGCATGTTGAGGCACTGTCCTCCTATTTTACTTTATTCTTTGAAAGATTCCTTTTGTTCTTGGGAATATGTATAGTAGCTGCTTGAAAATCTTTGTCTGCTAACTCCAGTGTCTGGGTTCAGTTGATCAGTTGACTGATTTTTTCTTCTTCCCTGAGGTCAGGTCACAGGTCATGTTTTGCTATTTCTTTGAATGTTTTCTCAGTTTGATATCTCAGATAATATATATCTGTATATCTATATTGTAGTCACTCTAGATTATGCTTTATCTTTCTGGGCCTTCTTGGTATTCTTTAGTAATTTACCTAGATTTAAAATGTGTAATCTGTCTTTTGTATAGTGTATAGCCATTGCTGTCTCATTTTAGTATTTCTGTTTCTTTGTTTAGTCTGGCTTTCTAGGGCTTGCTTGTGTATTTGCATAGCTTGGTGGCCAGTCTGTGTTTTGATTCTTAATTTTGGGCATTAGTTGTGATTGAATACCTTGAGCCCATGAGGCATATACCCACTAATGATTGATCTTTGTGGTTTGGGAAACTTTTTCAAATTTGTGACCAGTTTCTAGTCTTAGAAGACTGGATTTCTAGCCAGGTATGTGTGGAGAGTTTTATTCCTGTGGCAGCTCCCTCATTTTAAGTGTAGCGTTGACCCTTGAACAATGGGGGGGATGGGATGCCGATTCTGATGCACTTGTAAATCCTCATCTAACTTTTGAGTCCCTCAGAACTTTACTACTAGTAGCCTGCTGATGACAGGAAACCTTACTGATAACATAAATATTCAGTTTGCACACGTTATACATTGTATATGTCATATACTATATTCTTACGGTAAAGTAAGCTAGAAAAAAAGAAAATGTTATTTTATTTTTAATTCTTTGTTTTTTTTTTTTAAAGATTTTATTTATTAGAGATTGAGAGCATGTGGGCATGCTGTGCACATGAGCAGGATCAGGGGGCAGAGAGAGAGGGAGAAGCAGACCTCTCTGCTGAAGGTGGAGCCCAACTCAGAGCTTGATCCCAGGATCCTGAGGTCATGACGAGCAGAAGTCAGCCACTTAACTGACTAGAGCCATCCAGGCACCACAAGAAAATATTATTAAAATCATAAGGAAGAGAAAATATATTTGCAGTAATGTAAAAAACCCACCTGTAAGTGGACCTGCACTGTTCAGACCTATGTTATTTAGGGGTCAGCTGTGTTAATTTTATGTTTGGGCTAGTCCCTGCTCCGTGACCCTAACCTTGGCATATGTAGCAAGCTGTTACTTCCAGAGATTTTTTGTTTTGTTTTGTTTTTTCTTTTCATTGTTATTGTTTAAAGATTTTATTTATTTATTTAACAGAGAGAGACATAGCAAGAGAGAGAACACAGCAGAGGGGAGTAGGAGAGGGAAAAAGCAGGCTTCCCACTGATCAGGGAGCCTGATGTGGGGCTCTATCCCAGGACCCTGGGGTCATGACCTGAGCTGAAGGCAGACTCTTAACGACTGACCCACCCAGGTGCCCTCATTTCCCGAGATTCTTATTTTACCTTCTGTTTTCACATTTGCCCTTCTCTCCTAATTGATTGTGCCTTATATTGCACCAAAGTCCTATTTTTATGGTTAGTCCCACTCAAGTAAATCTACTGATCTTGCAAGCCAGACTGTTGGGGTAGTAGTGAGGATCACAGAATCATTCTCATGCAAGAAGGGCAGCATCTCTCACCGTTTTACCTGAAGTTCTAGCAGTTTTTGTAGAATAAGCACTTTTTGCTTTGTCTTTTAATGGTTCTCAGTGCTCTGAAATAGGTGGGTTTTTGTGTATATGTGTCTGTCAGTTCAGGATTATTATTATTTTTTTTTAAAGTAGGCTCTATGCGCAGTGTACAGCTCACTGTGGAGCCCACAAGCAAGGCTTGAACTCAACAACCCTGAGATCAAGACCTGAGCTGATATTTAGAGTTGGACACTTAACCAGCTGAGCCATCCAGGCACCCCTATTACTCTCTACTTCAGAATACTACTAACTTGATTTCAGTAAAATACAGAGTTTCTATTACGGTTCCTTTATCTTTTCCCTCTTTTGCGGTTATTGTTCTTTATGTTACATATATATTTTTTTAAACCCAGCAATATGTTTATTGTTACTGTTGGTACATTTTTACATTTTGGAGAAGTTAAGAGAATAAAATAGGGGTGCCTGGGTGGTTCATTTGGTTAAGCGACTGCCTTCCACTCAGGTCATGATCCTAGGGTCCTAGGATCAAGCCCCACATCTGGCTCCTTGCTCATCAGGGAACTTGCTACTCCCTCTTTATCTGTTCCTCTGCCTGCTTGTGCTCTCTCTCTCTGTCAAATAAATAAATAAAAAGTATTTTAAAAAAAGTAAAAAAAATACAGTGTTTTTTATGAATCTGCATATATTTACTATTTCTGGTACACTTTACTTTCTTTGACTTTTCATTATGGTTTGGTGTCACGTCCTTACTTCTGGTTGACTCCCGTTTCCTCTCTCTTCCTTTGTGCTGTTTTGTGCAGGCTTTTTTTTTTTTTTTTTTGCTTATTTATTTTTTTAAAAAGATTTTATTTATTTGATGGGGATGGGAAGGGAGAGAGCACAAGCAGGGGGAGCGGCAGGGAGAGGGAGAAGCAGGTTTCCGGCTAAGCAGGGAGCCTGAGTATGTGGGGCTCTGACCAGGCCTCTGGCATCATTACCTGAGCTGAAGGCAGATTAACCAATCAGTTAAAGAGAAAAAGTAGGTTTATACTGTGTTATATATTACTTATGTAATTACCTGTTTACTTACCTGTGTTCTTTATTTCTTTATATACATTTGAGTTACTGTCTGATGTCACTTGCTTTCAGACTGAGGAACTTTCTTTAGTATTTCTTGTGAGGCAGGTGGACTTGCAGTGAGTTTCTTCAATCTATGTTTATATGTGGTATTCTTATTTCCATATTTACAGGTTAATTTTAATGAATGTGGAGTTCTTAGTTGGTAATTTTTTTTTTCCACCCCTTTGAATTATGTCATCCCATTGCTTCCAGGCCTCTACTATTTCTGCTAAGTCTACTGTTACTCTTACTGTTTCCTTGTACATCATGAGTCACTTTTCTTGTCTTTGATTTTCAGTAGTTTAACTGTAATGGTTACTACCCATTTGCTGGTATATCTTGGTTTATCCTTTTCTCTTTCAGCCTTCTCTTGTTTTAGGTATATTTCTTAATTTGATCTTCTAAACTGTCAGTTTGCTTCTTATGAGTTTCCATTCGTTTTGGGGGGGGTGTCTTCTGTTTATTTAAATTTTGAAGTCATACTTACTTAATTGTAGTGGAGCCCTTTTCCTTTTGTTATATGTATTCTAATTGCATTTCTGTGAAAGTTCTCAGTACTTTTTTTTTTTTTTTTAAACTCAAGTTCTCTCTTGTTTCTTCCATTAGTTCTGCCTCAGTAGTAGCCAGCCAGCTGGTTCTGATTGCTCACTTCAGTCTCCCTCAAGTTACTGAACCTCCTCAAATGGGGTGTACTTGTTCTTTACCTATTCATGAGTATGGCTTCATTTACAGGGTCAAGCTTGGGGGTAGTGGTGTGGTATTGGTCAGTGGTGAACCAGTAGACCATGGAAGACATAATAAACTTTGTTTCAGTTGCCCTGTACTGAATGCATTTTCAATTTAAATACCTTATCCTGAAAGGATAGATCCTTACTCTTTGCCTGCTCAGCTCATACAGCTAGCGTAGGAGCTGCTCTCTCATAATTCAGGGACTGTTTGATTGAGCTTCTCTTTACAAAATTCACATGGCTTCCTAAAGGAGGCAGTGAGTACACAGATACAGTACATCCAAGTAGCTCATCCAGTTGTGGGTCTTCGTGTCATGTCTTCAGGCCTCCCTTGTTCTTTTTGGTTTCCTACCTCCTTTCTCCATAAAAAGAGAGAAACAGAGTTGCATACAGGTTTACCACACAAGCATACACAGACTTGTATGCATAGACAGATTTGAAGCCCTCTCTCCTGTGAAGTATACCTACAAAGAAGACTCAGTTTCTGTAGATTTAGATTTGAGTACTTGCATTCAAGCACTGTGTTGAATTTTCTGTTACGTGACATTGTTTCCACCTGAGTTAGTGAATCTTCAGTCATTTAAGCTGGATGTTCTGTACTTTCTCTATAATGAACCATATAGTAAACACTTGAGACTGTTACCGCATACTATCTTTATAGCTTTTACCTTCTTCCATTCTTCTTGTTTAAAAGTATAAAAATAATAAAATCGTTCTTAATGAATTGTTGGCTCAACTGCCTTGTTTGATATTGATTTTTTTTTTTTAAACTAAGTGGCCCATATCACCAATTTAAAAATATGTTATTTGGGGGCACCTGGATGGCTCAGTTGGTTAAGTGTCTCAGTCCAGGTCTTGATCTCAGGGTTGTGAGTTAAAACCCCATGTTGGGCTCCATGCTAGATGTGGAGCCTACTTTAAAAGAAAAAAAGAAAGTTATTTTTATACGAATTTCTGTTAATATTGAAAAAACTATGAAAAGAGAAAGAAGGGGCGCCTGGGTGGCCCAGTGGGTTAAAGCCTCTGCCTTTGGCTCAGGTCATGATCCCAGGGTCCTGGGATTGAGCCCGGCATCGGGCTTCTGCTCAGCAGGGAGCCTGCTTCCACCCCTCTCTCTCTGCCTGCCTCTCTGCCTACTTGTGATCTCTGCCTGTCAAATAAATAAAATCTTAAAAAAAAAAGAAAGAAAAGAAAAAACTTTGGTATTTTATTTCAGGCGATGCTAAGTAGTATAATTAGATTGATATAATTATTAATATATATAATTATTAATGAACTCATAATTTTCTGATTATACAAGGTTTCTGAATTTTTATTATTTTTAAATTATATACATATAAAATCTATCTATATGTATATAGATTTTATATATACATATAAATTTTATATATATATATTTTTATATGTATGTATATATAAAATATATATATACATATATATGTATATATAAAAAATATATATACATATATATTTTATATATACATACATATAAAAAAATATATATACATATAAAATTTATATGTATATATAAAATCTATATACATATAGATAGATTTTATATGTTTTATATTTTTCTGACAAGGGGGGAGAGAGAGAGAGAGAGCGAGCGCACAAACAGGGGGAGCAGGAGAGGAAGAAGCAGGTTCCCCGCTGAGCAAGTAGCCCAGTACAGGACTGGATCCTAGGGTCCTGTGATCATGACCTCAGCTGAAGGGAGACGCTTAACCAACTGAGCCACTCCAGTGGCCAGTCTTTGAATTTATATATATTTATTTATTTATTCACTTCTCCTTTAAAAATTTATTTATTTATTTATTTATTTGACAGAGATCACAAGTATTCAGAGAAGCAGGCAGAGGGAGAGGAGGAAGCAGGCTCCCTGCCAAGCAGAGAGCCCGATTCGGGGCTCCATCCCAGGACCCTGGGATCATGACCTGAGCTGAAGGCAGAGGCTTTAACCCACTGAGCCACCCAGGCACCCCCAGTTTTTGAATTTGTTTAAAAAAAAAAAAGTTTATTTATTTATTTTTAAAGATTTTATTTATTTATTTGAGAGACAGAGACAGTGAGAGAGAGCATGAGCGAGGAGAAGGGCAGAGGGAGAAGCAGACTCCCCATGGAGCTGGGAGCCCGATGCAGGACTCGATCCCGGAACTCCGGGATCATGACCTGAGCCGAAGGCAGTCGTCCAACCAACTGATCATGTTGGGCATGGAGCCTAATTTTTAAGAAAAGTTTTTAAGTAGAAACCTTTTACATCCATCACGGAGCTTGAACTCACAGCCCTGAGATCAAGTGTTGCATGCTTTGCGGACTGAGTTAGCCAAGTGCTTAGTACTGGCTTTTCATGTAAATTGTACTTTTTGGGATTTGCGGTTGTAAGTGTTGAAATTGGTGTCCTGATCTGTGAAGTCCTTTTCTTCTGCTTGACCATAAATACTGGTATATCGAAGGGTATTGTACTGTCTTTGATTCTGTTTTCCCCTTGCTAATGCTAACTGTGCTTCAGATTTTAACTGGTTGTATGCTGATAGTTGTTTTTATACACTTCAGCTGCAGAACTATGCTAGTTAAACACAGTCTATCCAAAACTTATTCATTAAATTCTAGCTAAAATTACTTTTCCCTCGTTTTGAGTAATTGTGTAATTATCTATGCCAGAAACTGGCAAATCATCTAGAATTTCTAATTTTTTTTGTCTGCTGTAACTGGTACTGTTCCATCATCATGCAGTTATTCACTAATCAATTGATTCTGCCTCTTATTCATCCTCTGTATTTTTTTTTATTTTTTTAAAAGATTTTATTTATTTATTTGACAGAGAGAGATTACAAGTAGGCAGAGAGGCAGGCAGAGAGAGAGGAGGAAGCAGGCTCCCTGCTGAGCAGAGAGCCGGATGTGGGACTCGATCCCAGGAACCTAAGATCATGACCTGAGCTGAAGGCAGCGGCTTAACCCACTGAGCCACCCAGGCGCCCCCATCCT
The DNA here is from genome assembly GCF_011764305.1 of Mustela putorius furo. Taxonomy (NCBI): domain Eukaryota; kingdom Metazoa; phylum Chordata; class Mammalia; order Carnivora; family Mustelidae; genus Mustela; species Mustela putorius. Next base: position 7,156,942 of record NW_025421424.1, read on the forward strand.
CTGTATTTCTTTTATGACTGTCTTAGTTTAGTCTTTTATTTTGTTACTAATAGATCAGCCTTTTAGAGGGACTCTTTAGCATAGGTTTTAAGGGCATGGGTGTCAGTTCAGACACTGTGGTTTCAGATCTAACCCCACTCCCCCATTTACATTGTCCTGTGACCTTGAGAACATTACCTGATTTCTCTGAAGTTCACTTTCCTCACCTTTCGAGTAGGAATGGTAATTGAACCTACTTTACAGAGGTGTTATGAACACTAACTGAACTAATACATAAAAGTTTCACAATAAATCAATGAAACAAGATGGGATCGGGAGGGAGACAAACCATAAGTAACTCTTAATCTCACAAAACAAACTGAGGGTTGCTGGGGGGAGGGGGGTTGGGAGAAGGAGGGTGGGGTTATGGACATTGGGGAGGGTATATGCTTTGGTGAGTGCTGTGAAGTGTGTAAACCTGGCGATTCACAGACCTGTACCCCTGGGGATAAAAATATATGTTTATAAAAAATTTAAAAAAAAGTTTCACAATAAATACTAACCTGTCTTATAGTAAAACCTTGTATTAATGTAAATTTAGATAAAATGTGGTCATAATTGTCTCCTGTTCTCAGCACAGTCTGTTTGAGAATGACTCAAACAGGCGGTTAAAATTCTTATGGGGTGAGGGCAGAAGTATATGGTAGAGTAAGGTTGGGCTGGGAAATATAAGACAAGGGATATGTGGTGGCAGGGAGTCCCTGTGTCCCCAGTAGTCTTGTCAGCCAGGTTTTGTGAATCAAATTGAAAAAAATGGAGGCAGCCAATAGAGTAGACATTCCTAGAACTCCTGGTATTTTAGAACAGTTTTCAAAATATGGTCTTTAGAACACATTTAAGCATGGTACTAAACTACAGTCTTTGGACACTTGTTACTGCCTAGCTAAAAATGTTTGCATAGTTATTTCTCTTTCTAACAGCTTGACGATATTTTATGCAGTTGAATTTGATGCCCTCACCTATTTTTGTAAAGGCAGGATTTCACTTTATTTTTTCATTCATTCATTCTTTCATTCATTTTATTAAAGTAGGCTCCACATCCAGTGTAAAGCCTAGTGTGGAGCTTGAACTCAGAACCCTGAGATCAAGAAGGGAGAATCAGATGCTTAACTGATTGAGCTAGTCAAGGGCTGCTTACCTTATTATTATTATTTTTAAAGATTTTATTTATTTATTTGACAGAGAGAGATCACAAGTAGGCAGAGTAGGCAGAGAGGGAGAAGCAGGCTCCCTTGCTGAGAGAGAGAGCCTGATGTGGGGCTCGATCCCAAGACCCTGAGATCATGACCTGGGCCAAAGACAGAGGCTTAACCCGCTGAGCCACCCAGGCGCCCCTGCTTACCTTATTTTTAATTAACTTTTTATCTCTTAACTTTCCCTTCATACTGTATTTAGAATGATTCATTCATTCATTCATTTATTTAGGTTTTATTTATTTACTTGACAGAGTGAGAGAGCACAAGCAGGGGGAGCAGCAGAGAGAGAGAGGAAGAAGCAGGTTCCCCACTGAGTGGGGGGCCTGATGCGGGACTTGATCCCAGAACCCTGGGATAATGACCTGAGCCGAAGGCAGACCTTAATCATTTAAGCCACTCAGACACCCTTTCTTTTAAAGCTGTAGTTTAATTGTAAGAGAATGTGTTATTGTAGTTTGATATTTTAATTTCATGTTTTTTATCTTCCTAAATTAATACTTATCTCTATATATTACTTTTAACTCATGCATATTTAGATATCAACATGTTCTGTTAATGGCTTTGCTGATTATTTTTTTTGCATCTCCTCTCAAGAACATTTTTCCATTGAGGTGCTGGAACTCACAACTCCAAGATCAGGAGTTGTATGCTCTATCGACTGAGCCAGCCAGGGACCCCTAAATATTTTTCCATGTTCTTAAAGTCAGTAGTGGGTTAAGCAGTATAAAATTACCAATTTGCAAGTCATAAGTAGTCTAAAATTGGCAGTTTTATATGGCTAACTTTAATGCTTTATTAGTTCTTGTAGCAAAGAGCTGTATTGGTATGTCTGAAAATTTTATTTGCTTTTACTTTTGAATAGTGGTATTATCAGGATATGGATTGCTCAGTTGACTTATTTTCTCTAAAAACTTTTAAGATATTATCCCAGTTAACTTTTTTTTTTTTTAACGTTTTATTTATTTATTTGACACTGAGAGAGAGAGCACAAGTAGTCAGAGGGGGAGGAGGAAGTGGGCTCCCCGGTGAGCAGAGAGCCTGGGTTCTCTGAGCTACATTGATTGGAGGATCCTGAGATGATGACCTGAGGCGAAGGCAGAGGCTTAACCCTCTGAGCCACCCAAGTGCCCCAATCCCTGTTATTTTTTTTGCATTGTTATTTTACTAATGAAGTCTGCTGTCAGTGTGATTGTGTTATAGTAACTATCAGTTAAGAGTTTTTCCTCTATCTTTACTATATTTAGGTGTAATTTATTTTTACTTATTCTGCTCAGGACTTGAATTGCAGTCTGAAGGCTCATTTCTTCAGTTCTGAAATTCTTAGCTATTATCTTCTTTAAATAGCATCTGTACCTCATTTCCTTCATGAACTTGTAGAACTTTTTTTTTTTTTTTTAGATTTTATTATTTTATTTATTTATTTGACAGAAAGATCACAAATAGAGAGGCAGGCAGAGAGGCGGGGTGGAGGAATGGGGGAGGGTGGAGCAGGTTCCTTGCTGAGCAGAGAGCCCAATGTGGGGCTTGATCCCAGGACCCTGAGATCATGACCTGAGCTGAAGGCAGAGGCTTAATCTAACCCTGAGCCACCCAGGCGCCCCTAGAACTTTAATATGATGCATACTGGAGTTTCTCATTCAGTGCTTCAGCTTTCTTCTCTTTTGTAGTTCCTTTTCTCTTTATCTCTGTGCTGAATATCTGTGTTCTACTTCATTAATTTTCTTTTCAGTTATCTCTTGTTTACTGTTTAACTTGTATTTTGAGTTTATTCAATAATATATTTTATTTGTCTTTGATTCTTTTTTAGCTCTATTTTCACAGATTGTTTGTCTCTTTAACCCCCTCAACATTGTACATATAAATTTTTGAAGTCTTTTCAGATTGTTTTATTTTCTGTGGGTTAGGTTTTTCTTTTTTGCCTTAATGTGTTTGTTAACATACTCTAATAGTATTGGGTTTCTTCATGTATTGTAATTTTATTTTATGAGACTTTTTTTTTTTAAGATTTTATTTATTTATTTTACAGACAGAGATCACAAGCAGGCAGAGAGAGAGGAGGAAGCAGGCTCCCTGCTGAGCAGAGAGCCCTATGTAGGGCTCGATCCGGGATATGACCTGAGCTGAAGCTTTAACCCACTGCACCACCCAGGTGTCCCTTTATGAGCCTGTCTTAAGTTGGTGACCTACTTGTGCCCTGGGAAGTGTTCTAATGAGACAATTTTGTGTTGGCAAGGTTCCAGAGAAGCTTCTCTTTCTGTTGTTGTTGAATGAATGTGTGAATTCACCTAAAAAGGAATCCCAGGAAGAGAAGTAGATATGAAGCAAAAATATTAACTTTTGTTTTGTGGACATTTTGTTTGGAGTTCTGAGTTGATTAAAGAAGGGGCTTTATTTTCTGTTACCTTTTTTTTTTTTTAAAGATCTTACTTATTTGTCAGAGAGAGGGAGTGTGATAAGCAGCGGGAGAGGCAAGCGGAAGGAGAAGCAGGCTCCCTGCTCGCTGAACAAGGAGCCTGAATTGGGACTCTATCCCAGGACCCTGGGATCACAACTTGAGCCAAAGGCAGACACTTTGAGGACTGAGCCACCCAGGTGCCCCTCAGGTTCACCTTTTAACCTTTGTCTTTTTTTTCTTGTTCCCAGTAGTGGTACTTACAACTAACCCCATATCAGCTGATACTGGGCCACTTGAGCTTTGAGTTCCCTTTTGTTTCTGGAACTTAAGTTTTGCCTTTTAAGTTGGGGACTCAGTTATATATTTTTCAAAGTACATTTTAATTTTTTATATTTTAGTTATTTCTGTGTTTAGCTGTTTCAGGTGGTCTTTCCGTATTTGCTTAGTCATCGTTCTTGAATGGAAGTCCACATCAGTCAACTTATGGAAACTAAATTTCACTTAACACTGTGAAGATAAACTAGTTTGTAGACTTTTGGCCTTATAAAAAGAGTCCACCCCTACTTTCCCCATAATTATGCATTTTAGTAAATTGGCATTTAAAAATAATCTAATAGGCCTGAAATGAGTGTCTTAGAACTTGAAATTTGAAGTAATGAAATCCATTCTAGGGATATTATACATAAAGCTGGTCAGTTTGTTTGTCCCTTTAACCCCCTCAACATTGTACATATAAATTTTTGAAGTCTTTGGCTTTGGAGTTTGGGTTTTAGTTTTGAATAATGATCCAAACTCACCATGACAACCAGCATTCAGTGACTGAATCCGGAGCACAGTCATCTGATCTATACTAATTATAAGGGTATACTTACTCATAAACTCAAATGGAAAATGGCTCTTATTTTCAAAGCAAATATTTATATAAGTTTTAAATTTATTGACTAAATACAGAAATAGATAGCAAAAAGATCCCTGAAGAAGCTTCAGCTCTTTTTGTTTTGGTGGTGAGATACTTTGGCTGCTGGGTAATCTGTCAGGTTTAAGTCAGCCAAGGAATAGGATTTGCTGATATTTATAGACTTGAATTTATTCCCTCTCATTGGAACTTCTTTTCATGCCTCAAATTTCTGAATTCCAAGCTTGTCTGAAAGTCTTTATGGAAAGTAAGAATCTTTCTCTGAGATGTACCTTTCCACTCCTTGTCTACTCTGGGTTGGGTTTCTTCTACAGTGTTTGTGTTATTTTGCTTCTACATTTCTTAAAATTTCATGTATACTGATTTGTGTGCATTGCTTCTTCCTTTGCCTTAATATTCTTGGATGTTTTTATCTCCAGATAAATATATATCTGGAGATATATATTTAGTATGATATATTTAGTATGATAATTAGATATGGATGAATTTTTGTTGTCATAACTGTGATGTCTGCGTGAATTGAACCCGGTTTACTGGGTTCAAAAAACAAAGACTTGCATCAAATTATTATTTACACAGCTATAATGGTCACTTGATAATGTTGTTTATTGCTCAACAAAAATATTCCTTTATTGAGATGCTGCAAATTTCTGAACTTCCTCAATATTTTACGTATGTATATGTGGACATTCTTCTACCTTTTATTATAACTTTTTTTTTCATTTGTGAACTTTGCACTTGATATTCTTGGTTTGCCTACTGTTTCTTCCTTTTCTAATTGAGTTTGGAGTCACCCTCAGGCTCAGTGATTGGCAGGATTGATTCAGAAAAACTGTTACTCTCATGATTGCATTTTATTAGAAGGAGAGAAGAAATAGATTAAAATTAGCAAAGGTGCTTGGTATGAAGCTCAGGAGAAAATAGGTGCAAGCTTCCAGAGGTCTCTTTTCAATGGAGTTGCACAGGGGATGCTTAGTTTTCAAGTTACTATGTCTGACAATATGCAGGAATATTGCCAACCAGGAAAGATTACCTAAACCTCCATGTCTAGGTTTTTATTGGGAAATGTTTATAAAGAGGTGCGCTCTCTATAGAACTCACACCACATCCTGAGACTCTAGCCACCCACCCTTACCATTTGGTGTAGCCAAATACAGCATGGCCCAAGGCCACAGGCATACAAAAACTGTCTTATCAGGTCGAATATTCCAAGAGTTAGAGGTCATGTCACAGGAGCCATTCAAGGGTATTGGAGATAGGCCTTCCTTAGGAATGTACAGGATTTGAAGAACTGAGGTCAGCAAACTTTCCTGCACACTAGTAAATGAATGTTAATTTTTCAAGACCATGTTTAAGTGTGATCTGTTCAGTGAAAGCTTACTTAATTTATTGTAAGAAGTTAGTTGCTCCCATAGTTTTATTCCTATAATTATAATGATCTCCTTTGGAGTTTTATTATACTCTGTGTTTCTTGAAAGGTTAGTAACTCAATGCCATCTAAAATATGAAAATATTTATATATCTTTTCCTCCTTTCTCTTTCCCATACTGTTTCTTCCTTTGATTTGAAAATTTATTTTTATGCATTTTCGTTAAGCATCATCTTTGTATGTACTTTGTATTATAAAAACTATGTTTTGTTTTCAAACATATAACTTTGAGTTTATTTTAACAGTGTATATATAATTTGGGAGGGTTTGTGCTGTGGTGAGTACTGTGAATTGTGTAAGACTGTTGAATCACAGACCAGTACCCCCGAAACAAATAATACATTATATGTTAATTTTTTTTTTTTTTTAAGATTTTATTTATTTGTCAGAGAGAGCAAGCGAGAGCGAGCACAGGCAGACAGAGTGGAAGGCAGAGTCAGAGGGAGAAGCAGGCTCCCTGAGGAGCAAGGAGCCCGATGTGGGACTCGATCCTAGGACACTGGGATCATGACCTGAGCCGAAGGCAGCTGCTTAACCAACTGAGCCACTCAGGCGTCCCTATATGTTAATTTTTAAAAAAGCACACACACAAAAAAACAGTGTATATATCTATTGGGAGACTGATAGTCCTACTTTAATTAACTTATTTAGAGAGTGTGTGCACATGAGCAGGGGAGAGAGTGGGGGAGTGGGGCAGAGGGAGAGGGAGAGAGAATCTCAAGCAGGTTCCATGCTTGGCATGGAGCTAGTACAGGGTTTAACCTCATGACCTGAGATCATGACCTGGGTGGAAATCAAAAGTTGGATGCCCAGTGGACTGAACTACCCAGGTGCCCCCTGATATTCCTACTTTCAGAATGATATTGTATTTAAGTTTCTGTTTTCTGTTGCAGCTTCTATAATTTGTATACTTAAAACTCTTGGGGATTCTGTTTATATCTATGTATGGTGCTTCCTATAATTTTAAGTGGTATAAACTATCAAAAAATTACATACTAATCTTGAACCCTTTCTTGAAAGTAAGGATTATATCATTTATGCTATATCCTCAGTTTCATGGCTGACATACTAGTTTGCTGTGTTGACTGTTGCTGTTTTTTAGTTTTTAACTTCCATAGGTTTATTTCTTCTTATAGGTAGCTAGATCACTAGGAGGTTCAGGCACATAGGATCTTTCTTCCCACATGAAAGTGAATTCAAGTAGTTCTGAACCAAATCAGAATTTATTAGGTGATAGATTGTGTATTTTTATTGCTGCTGTAACAAAATTGCCATTAACTGGGTGGCTTAAAATAAAGCACATTTTAATCTCTTGCTATTGTCAGTTTTACTGGGTTACAATCAGGATGTCTGCTAAAGTCAAAGTATAGTCAGGTCTGGTTCCTTCTAGAGGCTGTGAGGAGAAAATCCCATTTTCTTATCTTTTTCAGGTTATAGTGGCCACTTGTATTTCTTAGTTTATTGCTTCATTCCCAAACCATATGACTCCAATCTCTGCTTCCATTCTTAACCCCTTCTCCTTTTCGGTAGCCCAGTCTTCCTCTGTCTCCCTCTTACAAGATGACATTTAGGGCCCATCAAATAATTCAGGATAGCATATTCTCATCTGAAGAGCCTTAATTTAATTGTATCTGCAAAGTCACCTTTGCTCTATAAAGTGACACTGACAAGTTCCAATGATTAAGATCTGAAAATCTTTGGGAGCCATTATTTGACTAACACATTGTAATAAAGCACTTGTAGAGTATAATAAATAAGTAAATTTTTTTTTTATATATAAACACTTGTTTGTTTTCTCTTTCTAAATAGCATATCATTTTCCTCCAATGGAGTGACTCACTGGATTATTTTACTCAGCTCTTAGTGTTCATTTCTTTGGTCTTCATATGGGCATCATGCACAATTTCCTTATTTTTTTCCAAGGAATATTTTTTAATATTTTTGTTCTGTGTTGTAGTTGGTGTAATACGGTGCCCAGTATGCCGCCAGGAATGCAGACAGATAGACCTTGTGGATAATTATTTTGTGAAAGATACATCTGAAGCTCCTAGCAGTTCTGATGAGAAGTCAGAACAGGTATGCTTCTCAATTTTTCTTTAAATTCTTATCTTGGTATTAAAATGTAAATAATAAGAAAAATATGTTTGAATAGTTACATGATAATAAGGTAGTTCAGGTATAGTTCTATTTTTCCAATTGAAAATAAAGGCTATTTATTCTGTACTCTCATAACTAATTAAATGAGATGAAAAGTACTTAAGAATTTAAATCTTCTGTAAGTTTTTGTGTTCTCAAGACTTAGATTTTTACTCTCTTGAATGTTTGATATGGAAGGAATAGGATTTTATTGAAGATAAATGGATAACAAACTAATTTTATTCTAGTCATTTAGTCATTTATTCTAGTCATTTGAGAGCAGGTCAGTTTTTATTTTGTGGATTTATATTGTGTAAATTTGATGTAGATTAGTATTTATTTTCTCTTTTAGGTATGTACTAGTTGTGAAGACAATGCAAGTGCAGTTGGCTTTTGTGTAGAATGTGGAGAGTGGCTATGTAAGACATGTATTGAAGCACATCAAAGAGTAAAATTCACTAAAGATCACTTGATCAGGAAGAAAGAAGATGTCTCAGGTAAGACAGAAGCAGTTTTGTTGATTAATATACTATTAATCTCTCTTACCTCACAGTATTTCTATTTATTCTTCATATGCTTTGGATATGAATATTAATAAGAATTTAGAAAGTTAGGTAAAAATTTTTAGTTTAAAAATATATGTTTTATTTTACTGCAGAATCTGTTGGAGCATCTGGTCAGCGCCCTGTTTTCTGCCCTGTTCACAAACAAGAACAATTGAAGCTTTTCTGTGAAACATGTGATAGATTGACATGTAGAGACTGTCAGCTATTGGAACACAAAGAACATAGGTACAGAAGTCATAATTGCTTAACAAGAAATCTTATTAAAATGTTTTGTAAAATTAATTATTATTACTTAATCCATAATTTTGTTTGTTAGCATTTTCTTAATTTTATAAATTTCTTAAAGCAAGATATATTTTCGATGAATTATTTAATGGTTTCCACATTCATATATGATTATCTTATGAATATTTGTTAAAAATATGTATCATTACATTTGGGTTTTTAAGAAAGAGGTTGTATTATTTATTTGCTGTGCTTCTGGCTTAGATAAGCTTTTTTTCAAGTATACTATGGTATTTAGGCCCTAGGCTATAATCTAAAAAGGTAATATTCCAGGGGTGCCTGGGTGGCTCAGTGGGTTAAGCCGCTGCCTTCGGTTCAGGTGATGATCTCAGGGTCTTGAGATCGAGTCCCGCATCGGGCTCTCTGCTCAGCAGGGAGCCTGCTTCCCTCTCTCTCTCTGCCTGCGTCTTTGCCTACTTGTGATCTCTCTCTGTCAAATAAATAAATAAAATCTTTTAAAAAAATAAAATAAAATAAATAAAAAGGTAATATTCCAGCAGGAATGGCTGATACACATTTTAACATCAAAGTATAACTATACTGATTTCATGTTAGATATAAACCCCTTGTTTTTCTGCAAACTGTGTGTCTAAGCAAGCATAGTTACTAATTTTTAAATACATAGCTTTCTATTTCAACCCTATTATGTCCTCAGAATTCAATACTGTTCACTTATAATGAGTCTATTACGTTTGAATTCTTCTGGAAATGTACTAAAATTTCTAGTTAGGAGTATAACAGTCCTCCAGAAAATTTTCCAGTTTCTATTAAATTGTATGTAGTTTAAAAGATCGTCTTGCTTACCCATAGTTCAGGCTTTTCTAAAGTGTTGTTACAGTACTTCTGCTGATTTGATGGAAATAGGTTTTATGAATCTCTTGCCAGAAAAGAGTAGGTTAAGTTGTATTAACCACATTTAAATGTGTTTCGTAACTGTAGGATGTCTTAGTGCTTTTAATTCCTTAAGTTCATTGGAATTTCTTAGAATCCTCTTAAAGAGGGAATACATTAGTCCTAATAGCTGACAATTATGCTTTCTTAGTTTGTGTGAGGCACTTTTCTGAATGCTGCATGTTTGTTTAATTCACACCCAACTATCCATGAAGTGTTAGTATTGGTATCATGACTGTTTAAAGGTGAGGGAGCCTACTTACAGAAAGCTTTAGTAATCTGTACAGTCTCACCATAGGTAGCAGAGCCTGGGTTTGAACACAGGCGGTTGGATCTATACTAAGCCTGCATGTTCATTGTTTTCCATATGGTATATAGATGCAGACACAGTGTATGGAGTCTCTCAGACTTGACCACATGAAAGTAATGATCTTTGTTCTTTTTTACTGTTCTATAGAACATTTATTTAGAATTGCTACTTTAAACTTTTGTAACCTTAATTTGTTCCCAAATGTTTCGTCTTACCTGCAAGTTGGCTGGTGTTTCACTTGAAGTGACTAATCTTGTAGATGTCTTCACCTTAGGGCCAAATTTTACCATTGATTGTTTTGTAAAAATCTCAGTTAAGACATTAGATTATCATTCTCACAGCTGCAGTCAGTCAGATATTTGAGCACTTGGATTACTTACACTTTTTAAATTGTTGGTAAGAAGCAAAAAGAGAAGGAAGATGGCATCCTTTTCCCCATGAAAGAATCATTTCACTTGTCCTTCCCTCACAGTTTAACTTTCCTTTGCCACTTAGTTTCAGGTCCTAATCATCTCTACAATGTTTTCTCCCTTTTCTTTAGCTCACCCTATATTTTTTCCAGGATAGACTCTTATAGAACTCATGTCATTGCACTATTTTATTCATTCATTCACTCATTCATTCATTCATTCACTCATTCATTCAGAAATGAATGAGAGGGAGAGTGGGAGAGAGAATCTCAAGCAAATTCCATGCCCAGCCCAGTACAGAGCCCCAGATGGGACTTGATCTCATGACCCTGAGATCATAACCTGAGCTGAAATCAAGAGTTGAACACTTAACTGACTAAGCCACCCAGGTTCCTATTACTACAACACACTTAGAGTTGATCTCCCTCCTCTGAGTTTTACCTTGTCAAATTCATTCTGTCCATGTTGCTGGCAGGATCATTTTGCTAAAATAGAGTCCCTCCTCACCCCTTCCCCCCCTTTTAAAACACCTTTCAGTGGTTACCCCATCGCTAAAGTTTTGGGTGTTTAATATAGCATACATTATTGAGTCATACTAATCTTTTCTCTTTATCATCTGTACAAAGTTAGGAAACAGCCCACAGACTACCTTCATTTCTGACGTCAACTGCAGAGTTTAATAAAAACCCTAATGGGAAAACAGCAAGCAGTTCAGCTCATCAGTATGATTTGTTATTACCATCTCCAATTTAGAGCTTTCTGAACAGGGTGCTATCTGTTCACCTTGGAACTGTTATCCATAAACCATTTTGTGTCCCCTCTCTCTTTTAAATTTAAATTTATTAGTTTGTTCAGTTTTGAAGTGTAGTTGACAGCCAGGCAGCTGTTTTTTGGTTCTCAGGGAGCTGATCATAGGGTACTGCCCATATGATTCTAGGATTCAGCAACTCCTTGAGTGGTTTTAAAGTTATCATTGGGGGGAAAAGAGGCTATTTGCTCATAAATACAATAAATAACTCTTAGCATCCTGCTGGTCATATGTTACTGAACAAACCCATTTCTGTTTTATACTCTTCTGGGCACTGCCTGCCTTCCTTTTTTCCTTTTATTTATTTATTTAGTTAGTTGAGAGAGAGAGAACACAAGCAGGGCAAGCAGCAGAGGGAGAGAGAGAAGCAGACTTCCTTTCTAACAGGGAGCCAGTTGTAGGGTGATCCTAGGATCCTTGATCCTAGGACCCTGAGATCATGACCTGAGCTGAAGGCAGATGCTTAACCGACAGAGCCACCCAGGAGCCCTAGTCACAGCCTTCCTTACTAGACTGTTCCTCTGTTGCCCAATATGTTGTGTGTTTCATGTTGCAGACTTATATCATGTCCTTCAGTCATAGAGTCAGCCTCAATGCCCAATAGCAAATTACTAATTTTCTCTCAAGTGGTATATATTTTAACATGGTATCCAGAAATTTTCTGGTCCAAAATCTCAATTGTTCCTGCTTAGTGGCATTCACTGGCTTTGCCATAAGCCCTAGTCCACATAAATATGTGTTGTTGACAGTCCCCAAATCATGTCCAACTGTGTATTGTAGGGGCCCAAGAGCATGGGGTGATAAATTAGTTTTTGCATTTGAAACGTGGCCTACCTTTGTTCAGGATCACATTCAAATATAGCCTTCTTTTGGATAGCTGTGTTGATTGGTGCTGTTGATATTCCCAGATGTGGAATATGTGTCCTTCAGAATTCAAATATACCACCAAACGTTGGGCTTCTTGTTTAATTTTAGGGATAGGTGGCAAAAACAATTTATTTTTCTTGACCTGTAGAATGTCAAGGTTTGCACCTGACTAGATTATTCCTAAGAATTTTACCAGTTTGGGCAGGTCCTTGGACCTGGTGGATTTATTAACAGCTTCTTTTGGTTATATATGTCCTTCTTATATTTAAGTCTTTATCTTTAGTTTGTGGTATTGTCATGGTATCATCAAGATGTGTATCACTTCTAACCGCTGTGTACCAGTAAGCTGAGGAATTTAAGTAACCCTTCGGCAGTATAGTAAACGTAAATTGGGATCTTTCCATGTGAAGGAAAATTGCTATTGGCTTTTTTGGGGGGGATTGAGGCGGAAAAGAGAAAAACATACACAGGATCATTTACTGAGTATCATTCTCTTTTAGCCTGCTATATATTTTTTTCTACTATTGAAATCATATCAGGGACTACTGATGTTACACGGGCTCTACTTTATTCTAGCTTTATAGCCTACTGTTAGGCTTGATGAGCCATCCATTTTTTTCCACAGGCTACATATACATTGTTATTGTTTAGAGAATTCATTGTTACCAGACTCTGGCTTATTATAATTTATCATTAGAGTGGTAATCTATCACCAGGTATCATATACTGTCTCAAATTAAGTTTTGTGGGCTCAGTTTCATTGGTTCCTGTTTTAGCATGTCTAATCAAGACTGGCCTTTAGATGAATTTATATGCCTTCTGTTTTACAATACCAGTCAGATATAACATCCATTCCAATAATATAGTCACGTGAAGGAGATGTAACCACTTCACAGAAAGTCTGTTCTGACATTCCAACTTTCATCCAAATTTTTGCCTTAATCCTGTTAACTATTGCTTCTCCCAGTCTATCTGTAGCTCCTCATTAGGACTTCCAACATTTTAGAATTATAGTGCAGTGGGCTCTCATGTTAAGGAGTGCCTGAAATATCTCTTATCCACTCCCTGGCTATGTCACCCACACAAATGCATATTAACTGGGTTCTCCAGTGGGTTGAACCAGAAGACCCTTGCTTCTCCTTCAGTCTTCAATTTGATTAATTTATAGGATAGTGGCGCCTGGGTGGCTCAGTGGATTAAAGCCTCTGCCTTCAGCTCGGGTCATGATCCCAGGATTCTGGGATCGAGCCCCACATCAGGCTCTCTGCTCAGCAGGGAGCCTGCTTCCTTCTCCCTCTCTGCCTGCCTCTCTGCCTCCTTGTTATTTCTGTCTGTCAAATAAATAAATAAATCTTAAAAAAATAATTTATAGGATAGTTACTCCTGGTAATTCCGGGTCTGGTTTTTTCACTGTCTTCTTTATCCTCTGGCTTTTAAAATTTCTCTAAAATGGGGGTAAATACAGCAGAGCTGTTTAGGGCCCTTTAATGTTGGGGAGCAGCAAAAACTTTCATTGGTCCACCAGACGACCTCTAGTCATGCTACATCAAGATCTTTGTTCCAGCCTCATCAATATCTGCTTTATTCATCCCATTTTTTAATAGCCATCTGAAGATTTTTATCTTGCTGTGTTAAATCCCTTGACTCTCCCATTTATTTTTTCCTTTTTTCTCAAGAAAATTTCTCTAGTTTTCTTAGCATCTTTAAGGCGCATATTGGGAACCTGAGAAAATATATCTGATAAGGGGTTTTTAGGTTGTTGCTAAATATTGTGGTAGTAAGGTTACATGGGGTGCCCATGTGAAAGAGTCCCCCTTAATCACAGTGTTTACTATAACCTCAGTAAGAATCATACTCAGTAGGTGAATATCGTATTTTTCATAATGCTAATCCAATATGCCTAGCATAAGAAATGTTTGGGGAATCTCCACATTTATAGGAGTACAGTCCTTTTCCTGTATTTCAGGGTCAGCAAATTTTATGGGATCATTTATCTAGTCTACTAGGTTAGTTATCCACTTGGGAATGACCTCCTGTGAGTCTGAATTATGGATAGCCATCTTTGGTTGTTCACTACTGAGTTGTGTGTCCTGCATCAGCTCAAACTTTGATCTCTTCTGTTTTGCATCATTCAGAATCAATGGTACTGCTTCCAGATAGTCATTCTCACAGTATTTTAGTATAGGTTTTCCTTCCAGAAACATTGATCTACAAAATGAGACATTCCTTTGGACTGTACTCTTTGATTTTACTAGTTTCTTGATTTTGTCTTTTCCTCAGTTGGACTACATTCTGTGACCAGAGGTCATTGAGGTACTCTCTGTTTTCCCAGAGTACTTTTTCCCTTTGGAGTGACCCTGAGGCTAGAAGTGGCCATAGTTCAGACTAGCTGAAGCCTAAGCTTTGCCCAATTTCAGTATCTGTCCCAACACACTGTTCATTTTAGCTGCTGCAGAATCAATAACCAAATGATTGTATAACTAACTTGTTTCTTACTGGTTCGCATTTCCTTTTTTTCCACGGAGTCAGTTTTAGGGAGTTGGGTCTACGTTTCTAAATTCCACTGATAACTTAACCTCTAGGAACTTTAGCTGTAATTTTAGACCATGAATGACTAGGTAGTCATCCAGGAATCAAAGGTTCATAAACCCCTGTTTTCTCATCCTTCCTCTTCCCAAACCTCATATTTCAGTGAGTAAGGACCATTCTAATGACTCCCATTTCTGATACCAACTATGAAGTTAGAGAATAATGCACAAGTGCCTCCTCACTTTTGACACCCAAGTGTGGAATTTGAGGAGCACCCAAAGCACTTTATTTTAGAGAGAGAGCACACGCAAGTGTGTGCATGCACAGGGGGAAGGGCAGAGTAGAGAGAGAGAGAGACAATACCAAGCAGGTTCCATGCTCAGCACGGAGCCCAACGCAACTATCTCAGCAACCCTGAGATCATGACCTTAGCTGAACTCAGCAGTTGGACATTTAAACAGCTGAGCCACTCAGGTGCCCGCCAAACCACCCTTCTGACACCTGTTGTAAATTGAGGATTTCCTGAGGCTACTGTCAGGTTCGGTAATTTGCTTGAACTCACTGGAAGTTGTTATACCGAAAGGATAGTGTAGGAATACAGATTAAAATCATTCAAGGAAAGATGTATGGTGCAAAGTCTAGGAGTGTTCCAAGTGTGGAGATTCTGGTTGTCTTCTCTCAGTGGAATCGTGGACATAATTAACTCTTCCCAACAATGATATGTTACAGTATACATGGAATATTGCCAACCAAGGGGGCTCGTCTGACCCTCTGTGTCTAGAATTATAAATATAAAATTTGTGATGTAAGTTTATAAAATTTATAAAAATTGGAGCTTTGTCATATAGAACAGATTTCACTCTCAGTGTGACTGACTTATCTTTAGCCCCTCCTGAGGTTGAGCTTGTTCTGGGTGACCTAAAGCTCCCACTATATACCCTATCTTTAGCATGTAGGCCAAAGTGCCAGATAAACAAAGTACTTTATCAGGTAGTACATTTCAGTACTCCTAATAACTGAGACAAAACCCCAACTCCTATTTGTTAAGGTTAACTCATTATTACACAGTTTGTTAACTCCTACTTGTGCTCTTAACAGTAGCAAATCCTGTTTTAAACTCTCTGCCTTTACAAATGCTTTCTCTTAACTTATAAAACGCGTTCCTTATCTGTCAGAAATAGTTATCCTTAAAAAATCTTTAAAAAAAAAAATCTTCTCAAGGGGCACCTGGGTGGCTCAGTGGGTTAAGCCTCTGCCTTCGGCTCAGGTCATGATCTCAGGGTCCTGAGGATCAAGCCCCGCATCGGGCTCTCTGCTCAGCAGGGATCCTGGTTCCCCCTCTCTGTCTGCCTACTTGTGATCTCTGTCTGTTAAATAAATAAATAAAATCTTAAAAAAAAAAAAAAGAATTATTTACCCCTAAAACTAGTCACCAACAGTTTTGCTTCATCTTTCCCACTCGTTTTCGCTACCTGGACTTTAAGGTCTTTTACGACTGATTCTTCAGGAGTCTCAATTTTCTGTATGTTTATTGATCAAGTCAGGTTTCCCATCTCCTCTTGAATCAGTTATGTGATTGTGATAATTTATAGTTTCTTAGAAAATTACCTATTCATTAGAAATTTTAAAAATATTCAGTTAGAATTAAATACCATTTTAAGATTTTACAAAAATCTCTGGTTCTATCTCTTGTTTATAATGTTGTACAGTTGAGTTTATTTTCTTTTTCCTTATTAGCCTGGCCATAGATTTGAGTATTTTATTGATTATTTGAGTGATGCAGTTCTTAAAGTCACTTATTCTGTTCTTTAAAATTTTTCTAATTCTCAGAGCTCTCTTATATCTTTATTCTTTCTTAGTTCGGTTTTGTTGTACTTAGATTCTTACATGGAATCTTTAGTTTATCAAAAAGATTTAATCTCATTCCATAATCATTATTGACTCATACAGTCTGTAATTGTAGTTTTGGGTCCTCTCTACCCTGTTTGAAAAATAATTGCTTCATATTCTAGTGATAAAGATGAACTCAGATGTGTGTATGCCTGTGTATCTTTTTTAA
Organism: Mustela putorius furo; assembly: GCF_011764305.1. Lineage (NCBI taxonomy): Eukaryota > Metazoa > Chordata > Mammalia > Carnivora > Mustelidae > Mustela > Mustela putorius. The sequence goes on from NW_025421424.1 coordinate 7,173,778, forward strand.
TAAAAAGATTTATTTTAGAGAGAGCGAATGTGCACTTGAGTGAGGGTATGGGCAAAGGGAGAGAAACCCAAACGACTCCTTGCTGAACATGGAGCCTCATGTGGGGCTCAGTCTTATAACGCTGAAATTATGACCTGAGCCAAAATGAGTGGGGTGCTTAACCAATTGGGGCACCCAGGCACGCCATTTATATATATGTATACATATATATATACACACACACATATATATACACACTTTTTTGAGTGGGAGAGAGCTCTTAAAATAAATAAAGCTCTTAACAAAAAAAATAATATATATAAAAAATATATATACATATATATATAATATATATGTGTGTATATGTATACATATATATATGTTTTAAGAGTGGGAGAGAGCATGCACCCAAGTATACATATATGTATATTGGTGTATATATATATTATATATACTATATATATATACAATATATATAATATATATTATATACATATTATATATATAATATATATATTATATACATATATACATATACATATATACATATATACAATATATGTATATTGTATATATATTATATACATATATACTATATATATATTGTATATATATTATATTTACACCAATATACATATATGTATATAGTATATATATTATATACATATATACATATACATATATACATATATACAATATATGTATATAATATATATAGTATATATAGTATATATATACCAATATACATATATGTATATTTGGGTGCATGCTCTCTCCCACTCTTAAAACATATATATATGTATACATATACACATATATATATTATATATATTTTATATATATATATTATATATATATATATTATTTTTTTAAGAGTGGGAGAGAGCATATATACATATATATATGTATACATATACACACATATATATATATTTTATATATATATATATAATTTTTTTAAGAGTGGGAGAGAGCATGCACCCAAGTATAGGGGAGAGGGCAGAAAGATAGAGAGAATCTTAAGCAGACTCTGGAGCTCGAGCTCATGATCTGAGATCATGATCTGAGTCAAAAATCAAGAGTCGGACACTTAATTACTCAACTACCAGGTGCCTCTGTGCATCTTTTAAATGCAGAAAGTGTAGTACCAACTTTAGAAGCTGGCTATAGGGATTGAATGAGAATTTTACCTGTAAAGTGCTTAGCATAGTAAGTACTCAGTATCAGTTTAGCTATTAGTACTAACATTGTGACCTGTATTTTCTTTTTTCTCTCTTTTTACAAACATTGTATTGAAGTCTTTGGTGCTAATGTCTTTAATCTTTATTGCCTTGGAAGTTCTCAAAAAGAAAACTATAGAACTTTATGAAATTTTGTACAATTTTGAACATTACATGGTTTCTAGCTCTACCATGGGGTTATCTCATTTCCCTCTATAACTCTGTTTGCAGTTAATGAATAAAATAAGTATAGACTTAAAAAAAAATGAAAACGAGAGAAGAGACACCAAGGGATATTTTAGTGAATTTTTCAAAAGCTGGGCAATGGACTGAGTATATGATGGATCTGATGATAATTGACCTAGTAGGTTGAATGAATAACAACCCAAGGGCCAGCAAAGGAGATATATAAAGGAAGCTATGTGATTTAATTCCTAGACACCTATAGATCAGGATTTAGAGATGATAGGTATCATAGAATTTGGGCTTACTCTCTTTGGTGATACTAGGTCTAGATGGAGAGTGGGGATGAGGTAAATGGCTGACGTTGGGGAGGTTAAATGAAGTCTGCATTAAACTGTGGGCTCTTTACTTTCCCTGACTTGCTTCCACATTGCCAGTGGTGACTGTTTTTTTGTTTTGTTTTGTTTTTTAATTATTCCTTGCTATCCTCCTCTCTGGAATTAGAGAGGTCTTTTCATTCTCTGGAGAAAGTGATCAGAAGAGACCTCTAAATGTTGACATTTGGGGTTCATTTCTTTTCTTTTTTTTTTTTTTAAGATTTTATCCATTTATTTGACAGAGATCACAAGTAGGCAGAGAGGCAGGCAGAGAGAGAGAGGGAAGCAGGCCTCCTGCGGAGCAGAGAGCCCGATGCGGGGCTCGATCCCAGGACCCTGAGATCATGACCCAAGCTGAAGGCAGCAGCCCAAACCACTGAGCCACCCAGGCGCCCCGGGGTTCATTTCTAATTAAGAAGATTGTCTTTCGTGAAGCCTATCAGTTCATAGTTCTGTTCTCACACATGACTCTAAGCAATTTTTTAAAAAAATGTATTTCAGTGTCAATGGATGAAAGGATCATCTGACACTTGAATAGAGCCACCCTCATGTACCATATGCCGTACATTGTGGGCTATGTTGAGAATTCTTAACTCTTCCCACTCTTGTCTGCTTCACATGTAGAGACTGGAAAAGCTAAATATTTCCTTTCTCAGCATTTCTGGCATCTGACCCCAGGTTTATGCCCATAAAATGTAAATGGAATTCTGCTTAGTTTGTGATTTTTAAAAGGGGCAAATGTTGCTGTTATCAGCTTTTTTCCATCTTTTTCCTTCCTTGAATTAGGATGTAATGCCTGGTACTGTGACACCATTATATGTTCATGAAGGTAAAGCCAAGATCATCTCAGAGACTGTCGCTTTGATGTTGTTCAGCTAGCACCATTAGCTACATCTGGTCTTACTACATGTGTCTTTATTAGTCACTGCAGCTGTACACATTTCTGATTGACACAGCCACCCACATGAAAGAGACTGAAACACTGAATAAGAGGGCCATGAAGGGCATAAGATAATATAGGAACAAAAGGAAATGTAAAATCAAACAAAATTTTGACATCCTTAAAAATATGATAAGCTATTAGTCACAAAGTAAGGATAGAATCTTTGATAAAGAAATCATTAAGAAAGAGTTCTTAGAAGCATGATAGCTGAAATAAAAAATTAATATGTTTTGTAGATAAATTAGTCTCCTAAACTCTAGTTCGAAAATAGAGCAAAAAGAGAAAGGACAGATAAGAAAATGACAAGATACCAAGAGCCAGCAATACAAATTATAGAAAAAGAAGTGATCAAATAAGTAATCCAAGAAACTCTCCTAAGAACCTAGAGTTGCCATCCGAAAAGACCTATTATTTGATTTAAAAAAATCCATAAAAAAGTATATCTCACCATAAAATGACTGTATGCTATGGATTAAAATGAAGATCAGCAAAATTTCCAAAGTAGGCAACATGTAATGAAATGGGAGACTAAATAGGATCCTTAAAAATAGCAATACCAGGAGACAGAAGATGGAACAGTGATTTAAGAAGTTGGGAGCTGAGAGGGAAAGATTTTCAATAGATATCTGTAGCTAATAGCTAGATTTCTATAGCTAAATTGTTAGTATTTTTTCAAGATTTAAAAAAATTTTTTTAAGTAATCTACCCCCAACGTGGGGCTCAAATTCATAACCCCAAGATCAGGAGTCACTCCACTGACTGAGCCAGCCTGGTGCCACTTCTGTAGCTAAATTATTAATGTGAAAGTAAGATGTAGACATTTTTCAGCATGCAAGGACTCAGAAACTGCCTCCCATGCACCTCTTTCTGGAGCACTATTAGAAAATGTGATCCACAAAAATGTCAGTCAGCCAGAGAGTAAATGATGAATTGTGAATGTCATTCTGGGCAACAACTCTACAGTAGCTAGTTTAACTGAAGCATTAAGACTGAGGATATCTCCAGGAAAAAAAATTTAAAAATGGAACCACTTCTAATAAATTTGGTATTGTTAGATCATTTGAAAAATAATATTGACAGATTTTTGACTTATCAGTTGGAACATGAGATTCATTAGGGATTGGTAAATTGAAAATTAAAAGAAAACAGAGGGCATTCATTAATTTAAAAAAAAAAGTTCTATAAAGAAAAGAAGTTGGCTTATCACTGGCCAATATTTACTTACTCATTTATTCAGCAAATAATTGCATGCCTGCTGAGTGCTATGCATGGTATATTTCATTGAGCAAATTAAACTCATTGTCCATAAGGACCTAATTTTTCATAATCATAAGAGTCAAGCAAGTAGTAAATATATCAGATGCTGATTGTTACAGAGAAAAATAAAAGCTGGGAAGTTAGGACAAGGTATGTGGATGTGAGTGTTTTTATTTTAAATAGGATAGTTTCAAAAGGTTTCCATGATGAGGTAGACCTTGAGTAGAGACTGAAGGAAGAATGGGAGCAACCCTGCTTAAACTTGGTAAGCCAGGGAGCATGTTTCAGATAGAGAAAGCAACTGGCAAGGGCCAGAGATCTTAGCATACTTGACTTCCTTAAGGAGCTACATGTCTGAATGGAATGAACAAGGGGAAGACTGGTATCGGGTGAGGTTAGAGAGGCAGAGAGGGCCAACTTACTGAGTGCTTTGTAGGCCATTTTAAGAATGCTGGCTGTTAGTCTGAGTAAGACACTCAAGCCTCGAGTAGCAGAATAATCAGTAGTGACTGATTATTGTCTTCAAATGATCTTGCTATCTGTAGTGAAGAGAGAGTAAAGGGGCACAAAGATAGAATTAGGAGATTAGTTAGGCTGTTTTCAGTAATTTAGACAAGATAGGGGTGGTGTAGGCTACAGTGCTAACATTGGAGATAATAAGATGTAATCAAGTTCTACGAATGCTTGGAATTTGGATTTAATACCTGAAATTGTGATGTATGGGTCTGCTGATGTATGAGTTGTATGAGTTGGAGGGGCAAAACTAACACCTAGAGTTTTGGCTTTCAGGTTACTAAGAGTAAGTAGAAGGATAGGATTGAATTTACTGAAGTGGAGAAGACTACTGTGTTTGTTAGGTGTTTTTAGGGAATTGGTAGTCAGGTTTTGGGGATACTAAATTTGAGATATTAAAATAATGTAAACACCAACTATTTTTTAAAGATTCTATTTATTTATTGAACAGAGAGAGAGAGATTATTTTAGGCAGGCTTAAAAAAATCAACATTTATATTACCATCTCCCCTACTTCTATCATGCCCAATCTAATTTTATCATTAAAATAGTTGGTGTTGGGGCGCCTGGGTGGCTCAGTGGGCTAAGCCTCTGCCTTCAGCTCAGGTCATGGTCTCAGGGTCCTGGGATTGAGCCCTGCATTGGACTCCACTCAGCGGGGAGCCTGCTTCTCCCTGTCTCTCTGCCTGCCTCTCTGCCTACTTGTGATCCATCTCTCTCTGTCAGATAAATAAAATCTTTAAAAATTTTTTTCTTCTCCATTAACACATTATAAGAGGAAGCCCCAGACCCACCCTTCTTCACCACCATTTGTACCTCTCCATCATTATTTGTTTTCAACTTACTAGGACTGGGCGCCTGGGTGGCTCAGAGAGCTAAGCCTCTGCCTTCGGCTCAGGTCATGATCTCAGGGTCCTGGGATCTAGTCCCTCATTGCGCTCCCTGCTTAGCAGAGAGCCTGCTTCCCCCTCTCTCTCTGCCTGCCTCTCTGCCTACTTGTGCTCTCTCTATCAAATAAGTAAATAAAATCTTAAAAAAAAAATAAACTTACTAGAAATAACATTACCATGTTCTTTATCCCTGTTAGTCTCCTAAAAAAAGCCCTGCATTCCCAGGTTTCCCCTCATCTGGCATAATTTAATTCCCATAAGGCTGTGCATATGACAGGTATATCTCTCTTGCCACTGTGTTCTCTGGGATTAATGGTTTGTCATCACCAGCATCTCTTTATTCTCAATCTCTTTTTAGATCTTTTCTGTGCTTTCTCTGCTGTAGTGGAAACAGAGCTTGAGGACATTGCTTCCCCTGCAGCCCTCTTAACTGGTGGCTATTTTTACTTTGATATTTCATGTATCACTGGACCTTGAGGTATATAGCTATAGAACATTCTTTCTTCCTTCCTCCCTAAAATCTAAATTTTAATCTTCTGTCCTCATTGCTATTCCTCATTTGGTGCTGTCATATAAAAACCCATGGGTCATTTGACTCATCCCTTAAACAGTTTCTAACTCAGAGGTCATCTATATAGATACTACTCTTGTCTTAATTCCTGGCAGTTTTAATATATGCATATTTGACTCTTCAGATATTCTAGTCTTTGTTCTTTGAACTCCTTTCTAAAATTTGTGTCCTTTACATTGTCAGTCACATCCATGATTGTACGCTAGACCTTGGCATTTCCAGTAATTATATTCAGTTTCATGTATTCTTCTCTGTGACCACATCTCATTATTCTGTCCCATTCTGCTTAGTGTCAGATTTCCAGTGACTTTTATTTTAATCCATTGATAGTACTATTTTTTTCACTTTACCTCATTCCTTTATGTTCTCACTTAATCCTTTTCCAGTTTAACTTCAGGCTAATCATTTTTACTCCCTCCCTTGACTCTTGTATCCTACTTGGTTGAGGTCTCTAGGTTAAACCACAGTCTTGATTAAACTTCCCTTCCATCATGCTTTGCTTATGCAGCTGAGCATCATGGGAGGAAAAAACCCACGACACCAACTGGTCTTATTCTCAGTTCATGACCACTTACCTCAAATAGACTCTTAATGTTACCTGGCTGTCATACTATGTATTAATTCTGTTTTCTGTTAACATTCCATCATCCATCATCACCCCCAGATATTGGCAGTGCTTCCTACTTCATTGAGAAAACTGAAACAATACAAAGAGAGCTTCTGCAGACGTACTCCATCACATCTTGTCTTTGAAGCAGTTGTACCCACATTTTTCATTTCTCTGTTATCTTAGTTGAATTTTCTTCTTCTATGAAGCCAGTTTCTCTGCTTACACACGTAGAGATTCCATCTCATCTCCTACAGCCAAGGAAATTACTTCAGCAGTTTGGCTTTCTCTGCTGATGTCAGTTTTTCACTCTAGCAATATTCCCTCTAGTATTTTACTTTATTGTTTTTTTTTTAAAAGACTTTATTTATTTATTTATTTATTTGCCGAGCAGAGAGCCTGATGTGTGGCTTGATCCCAGGACCCTGAGATCATGACCTGAGCAGAAGGCAGAGGCTTAACCCACTGAGCCACCCAGGTGCCCCCGCTCTGGGATTTTAATATTCCGCTATTTTTTCCTTACATCTTTAAAAAATAAAAGAAAATGTAAAACTTTAATTCACTTTCCCTGTGGGGAGCTCTCCCCATTCCTCTTTGCAGCAAAATATTTTGAAAGGATTGCTTATAATCATGGTCTCCTAATTTCTCCTGTCCCCTTCTCTCTATCAACGTTTTACCAACATTTTTCTTTTCAAGGTCACCAGTAACCATTGCATTACTAAATCTAGAGGTCATTGCTTGGTCATCATCTTACTACTTAACACATCTGCAACATTTGACATAGTTGATCATTCCCTTAATACATGTCATTTATTTGGCTACCAAGAGACCACATTCTTTCAGTTTTCCTCCTACTACACTGGTTACTTTTCAGTTTCATTTGCTCATTTTCCTTCATCTCTTAATGTTGGATGTGCCAGGCATTACTTCATTATCTGCAGTTACAGATTTATGGCTTTAAATACCATCCATATGCTGGTGATGTCCAGATTTCTATTTCTAGCTCAGTACTCTCTCCTGAACTTTCAGATTTGTCTATTCTATAAACTATAACATCTCTTCTTGAGTGTCAACTTTCTCAAATATAATATATCCAAAATAGAACTGATCACTTATTCCAGATCTTTTTTTTACTGGCATCCTTGCCCTATCCCAGTTTGTGGCAGTTGCATTTTTTCCATTGCATAAGCCAGAAATCTTGGCACTGTCCTTGATTCCACTGTTTTCTCATAACCAAACTCAAACTTATCCGAACATCTTTTTGGCTCCCTCTTCAATATCTATCCCTGAATCTCAAAATTTCTTACTATCTCATTGCTGTTAGCTCCGTTTCTACTAGGCTGGTCTCAGACACCATCATTTCTGGCCTGGATGACTACAGTTGTCTCCTCAGTCATCCTAGTACTTGTAATGTTGCCCTCCTTCAGTTTATTCTTAACTACTAGAACAGTCTCATGTCATAGTCACTCCCTGCTCAAAACCTTGCAGTGGCTCTCCACTTTTGTCAGAGTAAAAGATTCCTTATAGTGGCCTGTATGCTTGTATTTCATCTACTGCTCCTCTCCCCACTCAGTCTGGCTTCTGTTGTTTCTAAAACATGGCAGAGATAATGTTGCCTCCCTGTTTTCTCTACCTGGGAGAACTGGTCTACTTATTTGCATAGCGAACTTCCATTTATCCATCAAATCTGCTTAATGTAACTGTCAGTGATCTACTCGGATCACTGTATTTAAAATTGCAATTTGTCCCTTTACCCCAATCCTGTCCTGTTTTAGGTTGTTTTTTTTTTTTTATTGCACTTACCACTTTCTAAACATGTTCTGTAACTTACAACTAATTTTTTGTGTTCCTCTCATTAGAATATAAGCTTCATGAAGATCGGTGTCTGTTTTGTTCACTGTGTTCCAAGAGCCTAGAACGGTATTTGACGCACATTTAGACATTTCGTCTACTCAACAGATACTTATTAATTTAGATATAGGAAAAAAAGAGTTGACAGGCCTGCCTACGTATAGGAGTTGTCATTTATATGTGTGTGTTTTCACAGAAGTCAGTTTTTAATTTTTTAAATAGTTGAGGGCTGCTTGTTCTGCTTCTTAATTAGAGGCCCTTGTTCTTCTTTTTAATATGTAAGTAATTTCTACACCCAGTGTGGGGTTTGAACTTAAAACTCTGAGATCAAGAGTCACATACTCTTCTTCCTGAGCCAGTTAGGTGCCCCATGGAGGTCCTAGCCTTTTTTTTTTTTTTTTAAACATTTTATTTATTTGTTTGATAGAGTTCACAAGTAGGCAGAGAGGCGGGCAGAGAGAGTGGGGAAGCAGGCTCCTTCCTGAGCAGAGAGCCCGATGCAGTAGATTTCCCAATGTGGGGCTTGATCCCAGGACCCTGAGATCATGACCTGAGCTAAAGGTGTTTAACTGACTGACCTGAGATGCTTAACTGACTGAGCCATCCAGGCACCCTAATCCTATTACATTTAAGGTAATTATTGATATGGTTTAAGCTTACCATTTAGTTTTGTTTTTATTTTTCTTTTCTGTGGTTTTTTTTATCCCTGCCATGTTTCAACTTAATAAAACCGTTTTTGGTATTTGATTTTTACATTCACTTTTAGCTTTTTAAGCTCTAATTGTATTATTTTTTTTTTTAAAGATTTTATTTGAGAGAACACATGAGTGAGTATGAGTGGGAGTGTAGGGGAAGGGAGAAGCAGACTCCCCACTGAGCAGAGAACCTGACTGGGGCTCAATCCCAGGACCCTGGAGATATGACTTGAGGTGAAGGCAGATGGCCAACCATCTGAGCCATCCAGGCACCCCAGTTCTGTTATTTTTAATGATTGCTCTAGGGCTAATGATGTGCAGTTTAACTTAAGGCCTTCTTAAAAGTCTTGTACTATTTCCTGCATTATGAATATGGTAAACTTACAAAAGGATAATTCAGTTTATCAAACCCTTATTCCTTTATACTAAGCCGTATCATTTATTCATACATGCCCTTTAAATTTAACATTATAGTGCTTTCTTTTAAAAAAAAAAAAATAGCTGTCTTTGGGGCATCTGGGTATCTTGGCTTAGGTCATGATCTCAGGGCTGTGAGATCAGCCCCACACTAGGCTCTGTGCTTAGCGTGGAGCCTGCTTGGGATTCTCTCTCGGGGGCTCAATCCCAAGACCCTGAGATCATGACCTAGGCCGAAGGTAGAGGCTTAACCCACTGAGCCACCCAGGCGCCCCTACCTTAATGTTTTTTTAAAATCCCTGATTGAAGTTTTGTGTATAGTTGGGTGTTTATAGATTTTTAGGACCATTATGGTGTAAGAGAGTGTACTTAAAATATAATGTCAGACATTTTTGTTAAAGAGCAAGATAGTTTATAATGGAAGTCACTTAAATGGACCTATGTAAGTGAAATTTCTCTAAAATACTTTCCTGAGAAGTAACTTTTCTTGTATTAGACTTTTATAGTGTTAAATGGATATATGGGTGGATAGATAGATTAATAAACTTTAGAGCAGATATTTTTCTTTTCAATCCTAGATGTAGAGCTACCTAGAGAGCTTTAAAAAAAATGCTGATACCTTAGTCCTACTCCAGACTGGTTAGATAAGAATTTTACATTACAGTCAGGTATCAAAATTTGTTTACAGTATTTTACAAATACTGGTAAATCACTGGTTGTTATTCAGTGAAGGTTGATAACCTCTACTTAGGAAGAACGTTTGCCAAACTCATTTTTTTTTCTGTAAACTCTTGCAAAGTTACAGATGCCTTTCAGATAAAATCCACAAATTGCCAGTAAAAATGACATATAAATTCATATGTACCATCAGTTTTCTAGGGAACTAGATTCAGAAGTATGGTGACAAATCAAGATTTTCTAAGTGTGTTGTTTGCTTGCTTCCTCTCCTCTCCACTCCTCTCCTCTTTCTTAACTTCTTTGTAGTAGGCTCCATGCCTAGTGTGGAGCCCAGTGAGGGGCTTGAACTCACAACCCTGAGGTCAAGGCCTGAGCTCAGTTGTTGGACATTTAACCAACTGAGCTACTCAGGTGCCCCCAAGTATTTTGTTTTCATCTGGTACATTGATTGTTAGAAAAAGCAGCTTGTTTCAATACTTAGTATTCATTCAGCTCTTTTGTTTAGTAGATGTTTGAAGGCCATGCTGAATGATGACTATACAATAATAAAAACAACTGACTGTCCTTTCTGTCTTGACTCTATATGAGTCTTGAGATTGAGTGTATGGTTCAGTTGTAGTTCAGTTCAGTGAGTAACTCCAAAATAGAGTTAATTCCTTTTGATTTTGCTGAAAAGAAGTTATTGATTTTAGTATTCTAGTTTGTGTGCCTGTCAGATTATCTGAGGAACTTGTAAGTCTCAGATTCACCTACCTAGCAGAATGATTGCTTATGACTAGAAAGAGAATTGGGTGTGGCTAACAGTTAGCTTGAATGACAGGAATATCAGGAGAGAAGATTTGAGAAAGAAGCATTCAGAGTAATCAGTTATTTAGTAGAGGGACAGGTTCGTTGAGCTGTGTGTTGGTCAAAATGTAATTGCTGAATTATTATAAGAATAAAAACTCTGTTGGTTGGTCATTTTCCTTTGCAGCAATGTAGACATGCCTCTCATTTTATGATTCATCTGTGATTTCTTCATGGCTGGTTCTGTTCTTTGAGATCTCGGTGCAAACTCATCAGGAACCCTTTTCTGGGTTTCTGATCTAGAATTTTTTGCTACTTGTGTCTTCTCTATCATGTAACTCTACTTAAATTTTTTTTTTCTCCTTAATTAGAATGTAAGGAAAGGAAGAAAAAGACCCTATTTTGTTTTGTTTACTGTGATATCCCTACTCTTTGAATACTTCCTGGCAAATAGAAGAATTCATTGCCTGTCACTAATGACTGCATACTTACAAGTTTTAAAATCACAAGACAGTATCATATATATCTAAAAGTACAGTGTAAGGAATGACTAAAATATCTAGCAAATCGGGGTTTTGGTTTATTTTTTGACCTTGCCACTTGATAAATGGAAGTGTTAGATATTTCTTTTAGTTCTGTGAAAAAAATTACTGAGACACTAAATGGCATCATGATTCAAGAAAGTTTGGGAACCTCTTGGCTATATATAGTTTATCCATTGCTTTATTTTTACTTATTTTTGAAAGTTTTTATTGTTAAGTAATCTCTGTATCCACTGCAGGGCTTGAACTCATAACCCCAAGATCAGGAGTAATATGCTATACTAACTGAGCCATCCTTTATCCATTGTTTTATTGACAGTAGTGGGTTGTTTCTACTTTTGGCTACTATTAAAAAAATAAGATTTCTTTACATCTCTAGGGATACATGTACGTATGTTTCTCTAGGATATGTATTTTGGGCAGGAATTTTAAAAAAATTCTTCTTATTATTATTCATTTTTTTTATTTTAAATTGGTTCCACACCCAAGATGGGGCTTGAACACACAACCCTGAGATCAAGAGTTACATGCTCTACCACCTGACTAAGCCAGCCAGTCAAGAACCCCATTTGGCTAGGAATTCTTTGGTTATATTTATTTTTTAACTATAAACTCTGGTTTTCTATATCTTCTTGTTCAGTTTTGTAGCATTACATTTTTCTATAAGTTTGTTCATTTTACCTAGATTCTCAGATTTCTATTTTAGATTTTCAATTTCTTAATACAAGGTTTCATTAATATCTTTAAATTAATACCTTTTTAATGTCTTAAGAGCTGTATGATGGTGACCTCTTTTTAATCCCTGATATTAGTTATTTGTGCCTTCTATGTTTTTCTTAATCAGTCTTTTATAGATTTGTCAATATTAGCTTTAAAAAAAAAACAACTTTTGGGTTGTTGATTCCCACTAAATTGTATTTTTCCCACATTATTTTGTGTATTCATCTTAATTCCTTTTACCTTCTTTAGGTTTATTGTTTGTTTGTTTGTGTGAGAGGTTGAGTGTGCACGAGCAGGGAGGGGGCGGGAGTGGGGAGGATGGGGAGAGAGAGAATTTTAAGCAGGCTCCACGCTCATTCCAGCAGAACCCGACCAAGGGCTCAGTCTCATGACCTGAGCCGAAATCAAGAGGCAGACACTTAACCCACGAGCCACCCATGTGCCCTGTCTGTTCTGTCTTTATTGGTCTGTATATAATGTCTCTTTTTTTCCTTCTAGCTACTTTAAAGGTTTTATCTTTTTTTTTTTTTTTTTTGTCTTCATATGGTTTGGAAACAATATGCCTTAGAGTAATTTTCTTAATGTTTCTTGTGTTTGGAGGATGTTGAGGTTTTTAGATCTGTAGGGTTATATTTTTCATCAGATTTGGAAAAGTACTCCATTATTATAATTTCTTCCAATATTTCTTTTTCTTCTTCTACCTTCCCATTTGGGGAAGCCAGTTATACATATATTAGTGTCATTACAGTTGTCCCCAGACTCACTATTCTTCTGTCTCTCCACCACATTGCTCCCTCCGGCCCCCATTTTTTTCCCTGTTTGATTTTGGATGGGATTAACAGATTAGACATTATAGAAGAAAATATTGGTGAATTTGAATATAGCATTAGAAAGTAATAGCCTGTTGTACTACTGAAGTCATACGAAATTGAAATGTCAACTGATGTCACTGTTTGCCCTTTGAGATTTAAAGTTGGCTTTTATTCCCTATTCTGTTTATGTGAGAATCCTTATGTCTTCCCCAGGCTTTCTCGAAATTTCTACGCTTTTAGGTTCTAATTGTTTTTCAGACTTTCTACTCTCTGCAACTCTTCCTGAACTCTTAGGGCTTATTATCATTTTATTATTATTTATTATTATTATCATCATATTGTTATTATCATACAGAGCTTTAAATAAGGAACATAGCCTCATTTTAAAATTTTCTTAAAAGCATTAGGTCTTTGTGTATGGTGAGCTTTTTGTTGTTGAAGGTTTGAAGCTTTATATTGTCATAATGCAAATCATTTAAAATTACTGCAAAAAGTAGCAGTGACAATTAATTTTAGCCCCTTACTATGCTCCAGTAAGCAAAGTACTATTGCTTATTAAGTGCTTCATGTGTTTTGACCAATTTAACTCTTGGAACAGGTTCTGTAGGATAAATATTATTATTATTATTATTATTATTATATATTTCTCTGAAGAACTAACACACAGGGTTGTCCAAATTATCCAGCTGTTACTCTGCAGATAGTAATAGTACATATATCAATAAATTTTTCTAAAGATTAAATGAGAGAATCCATGTAAGATACTTAGCACAGCATCTGAAAACATGGTTCTCAAAACAGCTCTTGCTGTATATAGATTGATAAATGCTTAGATAGAATATGTTTGGGATTTTTCAAAGTAATCTTGAAAATAGAGCAAGAGGGGATACAACAAAGTTGGCTATAAATAGATACCTTTGAAAGTGGATGATAGGTTCAGTGAAACTAAAATTTTATATAATTCTTAAAATGAAGTACTGAATTAAAAAAGAAATTGAGGGGCACCTGGGTGGCTCGGTCAGTTGAGTCCTTGACTCTTGGTTTTAGCTCAGGTCATTATCTTGGGGTTGCCAGATCAAGCTCCAAGTTGGCCCTGCACGCAACAGGGTGTCTGCTTGAGATTATCTCCCTCTCCCTATCCCCCGACTCACACATGTGCACACACACTCTCTCTCTAAAAAGGAATATATCTTAAAAAAAAAAAAAAAAGATACTGAGTCAGAATTATTACATACTAGCTAAAAATATTTCCCAAGATATTCAGTTGGGTTATAAACTAAGATGATATATTTTCCTAGAAGTGCCAGAGTAAAATCTTATCAACTGTTAAATGCTGACAGTTACTAAATAATACTGTGAATACTTGGCAAAGGAGAGTAGCATCCCTATACAGCTCATGACCTAGTAAAGCTGAATGAGCTTTCAAAAGTTATAGTTTGAAGTTGTAAGATAATGGATTCTCAGGGTTTTTTTCAAAGCCCTCCTTCATTTCCCAGTCTTCTGAGAACCATGTTTTCAAAAATTTCTTAGCAAACTACATTAAATAATAATAATTTATTTCTCAGTAATAAAACACATATAATCATGATGATGACTGTTCAAACTATGTAACCAGTGGTATACATATTATATTGAGTTTCTGTGATTCTAATCAAAAGCTCAGAAAGTCTTACCTAGCCTTCCTGTCCTAAGTAAATCATAGGTATCTGTAATTTTTACCTACACATTTTGAAATACTGAATATAACTCACTGTGAGTAGAAGCACAGGTTAACAATCACTTATTGATCTACAAGATCAACAGCTAAGAAAAGGCTTTCATGTGTTTATATATTAATCAAAATTATATTTTTAAAAAGATTTGTTTATTTTGGAGAGGCATAGAGAGAGAGAGAGTGCAGGAGGGGAGGAGCTGAAGGAAAGGGAGAGAGAAATTCTCAAGCAGACTTCCCACTGAGTGCAGAACCTGACTTGGGGCTCTATTCCAGGATCCTGAGATCATGACCTGGAGCCGAAATACAGAGTTGGGGTGCTTAATTGACTGGGCCACCGAGGCACCTGCGATTGACATTATACTTAATCCACTTATTGGTTATTCTTTTTTCTCCCCGTTTCTGAAGTATTTCGACTATAATTTTGATTTGCTAAAAAAGAAAATGCAGCATTAGTTATTCTCTTAGGTAGGAGAATCGAAGTAGCTTGTAGCCAAAACTCCTTCCACATTGCTCTTCTGTTGTTCAAGATCCAGTTAGTATTTTATTCTAATAATATAATTGAAATTAGTCAAATGAACAGAGATAAATCTGATTATCACTTTTCATTCAATTCCTTAATGGCTCACTATTACTTATTATCTGAATGCAACTTAAGCAAAATGTGCAAGTTAGCATCTTGTTTTTCTCGACTTTTCTCGTTTTGCTCTCTTTTCCGTAGCCTTGAAGATGACAGCTTCAGAACTATGTACTAATACACATTCAGATTTTGTTTTCCCCCAGTGTGAGGGCTTACCTCAAGTACTCTTACTCATCCGTAAACATCCAGCTCAGATGTCAACTCCTGTGTAAGTGGTTAAGAAACCACATACTTAAATGTAGGGATATCATAGTTTGTTTGCTTAATACTTGTTCACATGAATCAACAAGACGTTTCTAGAAACAGGATTCTGAAACATTTATATTGAAGTGAGAGAGAAATAAATTAGTACCAGGTTAAATTTTATGAATTACAATTTTGTGAATTATGATACTGGTTGATCTTTCTACCAGGTGCCTTTCTATTTACTGACATAATAAAACTCTGTGTCAAAAGATCTTTCTTTATGTTAATTTAAAGCTCATTGAGTCATGGTAGCATGGTAACCTCATATTCCTACTTCATTTATACAGATTTAACAAAGTAAAATTTTATTTTGGACATACAGAAATTGTGTATGGAGTAAATCAAATGTTCTTCAATGAAAGAATGAAATGAAACAACAATCTTTGGATTATGTATCTATCTAACATTAGATAGTTTTAATTAATTAATTTTGATAGTTTTAACTTAAAATTAAAACTCCCACATCTTTTTTTGCTGTTTAATATTGTACATAAATCATAAAGTGTTATTATACTTTACATTGCAGACAGGATTTGGGTTTTGTTTTCTTGCTTCATTTTGTTTTGCTTTAAAAACAAATTATTAAAATTCTTAAAGTGGCCAGTTTTATTATGTATGCTTTATTACAATAAAATATTCTTAAAAGCAACGAACAAAATAAAAACCTCACTTGCTGAATATCCTGTTACACCATTCCTTATATTGCTGTCCATTTTGCCTTCACGCCTTGAACCCGAGCACTAAGCAAAATTTTCCTTCATCTTACCAAACTTTCCTCAGTGTTCACAACTTTTTAACCTTTTCTCCTAAATTTGCCTTAAGTGAGACCTTCACTAAAGGCACAGAAATTTAGATACTCTTAGTCTTAGTCTTAATCTCAATTCCTGCCTTTAATGATTTCAGTATCTACATAGACAATTATACCTTTGTAAGTATCTTGAACTCATTTCCAGTGACCTTTTCTTGACTGTGTCTTAGCTAGGCATTTAATTTTTAGGTCATACCATAGACCTTACTTTAACTGCAGCATGTAAACTCCCAAATCACCAAAGGTGCTGATTTCTCTGACAGAGTCCATTGTTCAGGCTTGTTTGTGCAGCTGTGCCAGCTAGTATTGTATTATGATACCTTATCTGAGCTTCTGTCATAGAGTTGTAGCTGGTCATCCTGTTCTCTCTTCTTTGGATTTATCTTTTATATTTCTGTCTGATGATTTTCCTGGAGCATAAATCTGATTATTATATCTTGGTTAGAATTTTTCAAGGGTTTCCCATTACTAAGAAGATAAAATCCAAACATTAGCATGGTACACCCAGCCCTTTACAGCCTTATTCTAGATTTTATAATTACTACCTCATATTCTGACCTTTGCCTGGCTTTCTTTGGCTAAATTGAAGTCTTTGTAGTTCCTTAAATATGTCTCTGTATTTAGCTTATGATAATACTATTCCCACTTCACTGTGAAGCTTTCCTTGGTATTAAGGCTGTGTTCTTGTTAAGACTATATCTCCATTATAGTTCCTTTTTTTGAAAATATTTTATTTATTTATCTAAGAGAAGGAGGGAGAGAAAGCATAGGGAGCAGCAGGCAGAGGAAGAAGCAGGCAGAGCAGGGAGCCTGATGTGGGGCTCAATCCCAGGACTCCTGATACTATGACCTGAGTCAAAGGCAGACACTTAACAGACTGAGCCACTCAGGCTCCCCTCCATTACAGTTCTTACCACAGTATAGTATCATTTCATATGTGTGCCTATTATAAGAATATGAACAGTAATGGATTTATTTACTCATGTATCCCTAGCATACAGAAGAATCCCAAAAATATTTGTCAACTTAATGTGTAACTCACACAAAGGGAATAAAAATAGGAAAGAAAACCATCCTACCTTCCTAGTAGCCAAAAACCTGTAGTCTTTACTATTAAGTATAAATTTTTGCACAATAATATTAAGAAATAATAACAGATACCACTCATGTTGACAAAGCTACAATAAAACTAGTGTTGGTGATTTTTAATTGGTTCAACTCTTCTGGAAAAATTTGACTACATAGTATGGAGAACTGAAAAATTATTTCAAGTGGTGATTGTAAAGATGAGATAAAAGTCAGGTGTAAAATTGCACATACATTGTATATACTTGTATTTAAAAATACATAATAAAAAGCCCAAGGAATATATATCACAGTAGTAGTAGTAGTGGTTTTATGATTTTAAAACTATGGGTAGTTCCTCCACTTTTGAAAGTATTTCTATAATGTTATATTTTATGGTTTAAAATGTATACAACGTATTCCAATATTTGGATGTTTAAAAAATGTAATTCTGAATCAAAATTCTAACATAAGAGCATTTGAGCAGTTCTTAAGTTAATTTTTTTTTTGTCTTACCAAATGGCTTCTCAGGCTTGGGTCAGAAGGGAAAGGATTTGTAGTTAAGAGTTGCTGTCGAGGTAAGGTATGTGAGGGCAGCATAGAATATTGATCGTTTCAATAAGGTCATAAGTTTGAGTCATGTAGCAATTGATTTTAAGGATTTTAATAATAAATTTTCTGTTCTAAATGTAGTTTTTTTTTTTCCTGTTTTAAGATACCAGTTTTTGGAAGAAGCTTTTCAAAACCAGAAAGGTGCAATTGAGAATCTACTGGCTAAGCTTCTTGAGAAGAAGAATTATGTTCATTTTGCAGCTACTCAGGTGCAGAATAGGTAAGTGTGTTGCCTTAAAACCATAATTTCACTTAAAGAATTATTAAAAATAGTAAGTCAGTTTACATACTAAGCATACATAGAAAACACATTTTTGGAAGGGTAAATGATAAAAGTTTGAGTTTGGATTATAATACTTGTTAAGTAAGATTTAATTCACCAGAATTTTGAGTCCTCTTAAGATACATCTTTGACCACTTTATAATCAGCAAAACTCTAAACTTTGTAAAGCCTTAAATTACTGTGGAAAAAGCAACTAATACATGGAGAGTTGAATTACAAATTTTAACTCTGTGGAAGACATAGTATAGAGGAGAGTATGAAAAGAATGGTGGATAAATTTACCTTCCCAACTGTAAAGCAAGAATTAAAAATACTACTTCTCTTAGTAGTAGTATTATAAGATGAATGTATAGAACAGTTTGTGGCACATAGTAAGCCCTCAAATTTTAACTATTGGCATTATTTTTATCAGTAATACCATCAGCATTTAAAAATTCTATTCAGGTTCATTTCTAAATGAACTAAATTTATTGATAAGTCAAGTTGGAGTAAGTTCCATAAAGGAGTACATTAACAAGGTGAGGACTCTGTAGAAAGATGAACACCTGAAGCTGGTATAATTAAAATCTGTATATTCCTGAGGGTATGAATAGGGTTATAAGTATTTGTTTTTCAGTTTCACAAATAATGGGACTTTTAGGTACTTCTAGGATATTTAAGTTAATTTTTGATGATTAAAATGATAGAAAATGACAATATTCAAAAGTATTAAATTGATGAATGAATAGTATATTATATATTAGACTATAAGGTAGTAGAACTTTCATCTTAAGAATCAGTGATACCAAAAGAAAAGGCTACTCTGAAGGTGTAGATCTAAGACAGCATGGATTTGAATTGCGAGGGTCCACTTATACAGATTTTTTCAATAAATACAACATTTTCTTTTCTCTAGCTAACTTGATTGTAAGATTATAATATGTAATACATATAACATAAATCATGCTAAGCTGATTAAGCTCTGTATGTTAGCAGTAAGGCTTCTGGTCAGCAGTAGGCTATTAGCTAAAGCCTTTGGGAAGTCAAAAGGTTTACGTGAATTTTTTACTTCATGGGGGTAGGTGTTCCTAACCCCCACTTTGCCCAAGGGTCAACTGTATATCCCTACACTAATATATTGCATACACTATTTATGGATGGTTAATTGTTAGGAAAAAGTCAGGATGTTTTAGTGATTCTGCTATGTTGTGGGTGATACTGGAGAGGGTGGGAGCTGTCTTCTCATAAATAATAGATGAACGTCCTTTTCAGAGAAAGATAGTTGATTCATAAGGCAGTCCCATATTTTTATATAGATACTTTGTACATATTTTGCATATGTGTTTCTGAATCTTTGTAGAAAAGTAGAACAAGAGATTTATGTGTTATAAAATTATAGAGGGTTGGGGAGACTAATGATTTCATCTTCAGATTTATTTTAAAGTATTGAAATCTCCAGTAATACTTCCCTTTAGACACTCTTTTATGATCTGTCTCCATTTTTTAAATGTACATTGATTTATTTCTTCACAATTGAACACATATAGACCTGCTTGAATCCAATGAGGATTTGACTGTGGCTAACAGTTCTCTGCTTTTAGCATGTTCAATGATTTTAGTCTGTGGCTGAGTCATTTTAAGTTGGAATCCTACATTATCATAGTAATTAGCTCTCTTATTTTTAAAAAGACATCTTCCACTTACTTTAGTAAGATAAGGACAGAACTGAATAAAATTTTCAAATAAGTGCCCAAACAAGTGCTGAAATATAGACAAAGGAGGGAAAATTACATTATAATTACTCAGACTGTATTAAAGTTACTCAAATTTGAATTGGGCAAATAAAAGACATTTTAGAGGTTGAAAGTATGGGAAATAGTTTGTAAAGAAGTAGAATGTATAAAAGTTGAAGGCTACTTTCTTTGGTGGTTTAACATTTTATGTATTTATATTGGTGGGATCCCTCTCCCCACTCTATGAAATAGGTTATTAGCTGTTTCAAATCTGTAACTAAACCTTTTATTACCGAAATGGGGGCTTATACCTATTCTAAAACATCTGGCACATTTTGTAAATGGATTGAAGTTGTTTTATATCCTTAATTCTGTACAGTAGGAAAACTGTTTTGGGAAGAACCTATGCGGGATGGGGTGGGAGCGTGTATCAGAACCCACATTTGAAGTGATTAAGTTATAGGAGAAAATAAGTGCTTCAAAGCTTAATTCCTATTATTCTAACTGATAATTACTGTTTGCAACATTGTTCTTTTTTGCACATTTTTCTTAAAAAGTGTTTAGTGGATGCAACATGCCATATTTGACACTAGACAGCAATTGCTGATGTCAGATGTTTATGTATCACATTCATGTCATAGAAACTAAAGGAGATTGCCATCTAGACTAATAAACTGGCCTTTATAAATTTAATTTAAAATTACTACATATTCCATTCTTTATATATAACTTGTTTGGACCAAATTGACTGCTCAGGTCTACCGAAACATAAGTTGTACATTTTGACAAAGGTTTAATTTTAATTACTCTCTTTAAGTGCCCAGTTCGATGAATTTCTGTAATAGTTGATGATTCAGAGACATAGGATAAATAACCTAATGATGCATTTCTCTTATTCAGGATAAAAGAAGTAAATGAGACTAACAAACGAGTAGAACAGGAAATTAAAGTGGCCATTTTCACCCTTATCAATGAAATTAATAAGAAAGGAAAATCTCTCTTACAGCAGCTAGAGGTACGGTTCAAAGCCAAAATAAAACAAAAACTGCTTCTGTTGCTCTTTAGCTGTTTTTAATGTTTATTGAAAGCTCTTTTAGAGTGGTTGGGGGGGGCATGGAAGTAAAGAAAGTTAAAAACATTTTTTAAAATTTCATTTTCTATTGGAAAATAGAGCTTTATTGAGTTAGTTAATTTGCAGTCCAATTTAATAATAGTGATTTTAGCTGCATAAATTAGGAGATAGAGTTGTCCTCTTAGGAATGAAAGAATTATTACTAAAATGTTCTATAAACAAAGACAAAGCCAACCTGCTACATCCTTCCCTTCCCCGAGATAGGGCCTTAATTTAATTTTTACATGTGAATGTCTAGCCTTTGTGTGTTTTACTTTTCTTTTAAAAATATTCCACAGTTTTGCTAAAAATGGTGCTCATTTTGAAATTTATAAACTTTAAACTTAATGATAATTTTGTTGTACTGTATTTGTGTTGCATATTTAGAGATTAATATGTAGATACAAATTTTTAGATAAGAATTCAGTCAATTTGTGAAATCCAAATTAAGTCTTGAACAAAGCATCCCCTCTACTGAACAGAGTTGATTGGTTTTCGAAATTTGGTGCTCTGTAGTAGGATTAGATGATACAGGTTTGTGTTTTCTGCACCATTAAATGGTAGCAATTTAAACTATGTATTTGGTTTTTTTACTTCCATTACTATTAACCTCAAATTTTCCACAGTATTTTTTTTGTCTGTTTCATTCCTTCACAGACCATTGTAGAAATATTAGACACATAGTTAAATAGAAATGAAAGAAATTATGTTGGCAGTGTTATTTCTGAATTTTGTCTTTTGAAATACATTTTTTTTTTTATTGAGACACAGTTGTGAGATTAAAAGTACTCTCACACATACTCTTAAAATTGGAGGTCTCTTTCCTATTGTACATCCAGCTGATGCATTTAACTGTTAGATTTTTGTTTTCAAAAGGACTGTGAATGGAGAGTATTGAGCAGCAACTGTTTTTGATAGCCTTTTAAGTTACTGCAAGTACATTTTAAGTATAGGTCTAAAGTAATGTTCTTAAACTGTTTCAAGAATTTTTGAGTGAAAAGATGCCTCCTAATACTAAAATATACAGAAATACCAAGTGATAAATCTGCCAAATACTCCTAATATGCTGAATTTAAACAATAGATGTTTCCTAGTGTAATAACGTTCTTAAACTTTAAAATAGAGGTTTTCCTAAGCTTTGTAAAAGGGATAATTTCCAGGGAAGTTGTGAATCAAGCTACAATCAGTTGAATACTTTTGTCACCTGTTTTACATTACAAAATGAGCAATTTGTTTTCTTAGGGAAAAAAAATTGTCCAGTAAATCAACTTGAGGCATTAAGAAAAGGCTAAGTACCAAGTAGATATGTTGTTTGGCATGCCAAATGTCAGAGTGTATATAGAACATCACCTGTTGCTTCTATGAGTTTTGTTCCCAGATAGTTTAACTTTACTTTGCAGCATTTCCCCCCGAACTCGTCCTTCAACTCTTACTCACTTTCTTGTTCTTTTATGAACTTTTGTCATTTTAAAAGTTTCGCTAACTCTGCTCTTAGAACTTTCGAATTAGTTTCTCATTTTGTCTTAAGTATTTAAAGGAAGAGATTTTAACTCCAGCTTCATGATGCACCAGTAGATGGCACTTGCAACACAAAATTTTCTTTCGTCTGAAAAGTAGAGTTGAGTGTATCATATTTCTAAAGGTCAGCTCATTATGCCATAGATTCTGTGTATTGCATCAGCCTAATAGATACTGTTTTTAATAAGGACATTTTTATCTTCTGAAGGAAAAGAGAGACATCAACTAACATTAATATCTGTATATGGAATGTCCCTTGTTAGCTTAGAGAACTTAAGTTTTAGGTCTGCTTTTTTTAGTGAATTTTTTTTTTTTTTTTTTGGATCAGAGACTCATTAAATAATGAGGTGCTTGTCAACTTATCCTAATTTTAAAAAGTAATGTAGGTATTCTGTTCCTTTGCAATAAAAATTGTGAGTTGAATTTTTCACATAGAATTTTTCATTGAATTCTTGTTTTGTTTCAGAACGTTACAAAAGAAAGACAGATGAAGTTACTGCAGCAGCAGAACGACATTACAGGCCTTTCCCGGCAGGTGAAGCACGTTATGAACTTTACAAACTGGGCAATTGCGAGTGGCAGCAGCACAGCACTACTGTACAGCAAGCGACTGGTGAGACACATAGTATAGTATATTTATGGTCTTTAAGTTGACTTATTAAGGCATTTCCTTCAGGGAACTGCACTTGTATGAAGTATAGATTTTGTATTTTTGCAAGTGTAACCACCACCATGTTAAGATACAGAAAAATTCCACCACCCACAAAAGTTCCTTATTCCCCCCTACTCCTAACCCTAGGCAACCACTAGTCTGATTTCTTTTATTTTCTAGAATTGCATATGAATGGAATCATACAGTATATTCACTGACCTGAAGATACTTTGTATCATAATGTAGTTTATCACTAGAAATATCAGAAGTTCAAGCATGTGCATTTGATTGCTTATATAGTTAGTCTTTTAAACACATACAGTCTCATCTGAGATTGACATTACGGGGCTACATGAGCTTTTTATGTCTTTATCATTTATGTTTTTGTGATACTTATAATTTTTAAGACTAATGTGAATTTTTTCCCTTTAAGATTACTTTTCAATTGCGCCATATTTTGAAAGCACGGTGTGATCCTGTGCCTGCTGCTAATGGAGCAATTCGTTTCCATTGTGATCCCACCTTCTGGGCAAAGAATGTAGTCAATTTAGGTGAGAAATAATTAGCTTTATGAATGTAACTGGGAACAGTGAATTAGGAGGAGAAAACATCTCAAGCAAATTTTAAATACTTAAAGCTTCACTCTAACCTGTAAATTTCTTGGAAAATATGTTCCTCATTGGAAACTCAACTTGAGCTATGTTCATGACATCTATAAGGATGTTGAGAATCTCCTATGTGTAGATTTTAATAATGTGTATCATTGCTAACGTTTCCTTCACATCTTTTAAAATTGATAATGACTATTTTATGTCGAAAACTTAGCAAACGGGGCTTCATTCTCTGGAGGAATTTATTAGATGTTTAGTAGTTTGCATATTAATTGTACCAAATTGTCCACTAGAGGAGGACTTCCAGGATGCTGATGTGTCAGAAAGTCATATACTGAGGAAGGTTTGAAAGATATGAGTGGCTCTTTTCCACATGAAAGAGAAATGGACTTTACTCTTGTTACTTCACAGTGTGGACCTCCTGACCGTAGGTGAGGGTTACAGGGAGACAGACAAATAGCTCAATTTACAACAAAGGCGAAAAACTTCCCAACAGTTAGAATTGTCTACAGATTGAGTAAACTCACTTTCAGCATAGGTCCTCACCATTGGAAGTTATAAAAGCAGAGGTGGATTAATTTCTGTAAAAATGTAGTCTTTATGTACATTAAAATTTGGTTATAGCCGTAGATCAGGCATTGGCAAACCGTTTTTGTGTGGCATGGTAGCCAATTTTGTTTTTTAAACAGACTTTAAACAAACATTTTAAAGGGTTGTAAAAACAAATGAGAATGAAAGAACATAGGGTAGATCTTATATGGCCTGCAAGACCTAAAATATCTGACTCATTAAAGGAAAGGTTTGCCAACTCTGCCTTATATCAGACATTCCTAAAATTTGCTTTCTGTTCTTAGAAAACAGTGGGCTTTGTGAGAGACAAGGAAAACGTTCATTTTTAGAGACGTAAGTGGTTAAAACATTCCATGTTTCCGCAGACAGTTTTGGAGCGGTGTCATACTCTGCCCTGCAGGCTGTGGCAGTTCAAAGGCAGATGGCATCAGCATTAGCAATCTTAGGTATCCTTGAATCAGTCTGGGAGACTTGATTTTGACTGACTGAATGGGCCTCTTCTGCAGATACCTCTTTCAGATTTTTAAATTTCTATGCTTGTGTGTAAATGTAAATAAAGAATACGGGCAGGTAATATAATTTATTCTGAAGAATCAAAAGTCAATTGTTTGTCTTTGGACGGTTTCTGATTTTTATTATCTTTAAACCTAGCTCCCATCTCTGCTGTACTGTCAGAAGCTTTGAGTGCTGATAGTTGTCAAAGGAGAGAGGAAAAGATAGTGACTAATCCACAAAGTAGATGATTTAATCATTTATATGCAAATTATTCTCATTTTTTAAATCCTTCAGGTAATCTAGTAATAGAGAGTAAACCAGCTCCTGGTTATACTCCTAATGTTGTAGTTGGGCAAGTTCCTCCAGGGACAAACCACATTAGTAAAACCCCTGGACAGATTAACTTAGCACAGCTTCGACTCCAGCACATGCAACAGCAAGTATATGCACAGAAACATCAGCAGTTGCAACAGATGAGAATGCAGCAGCCTCCTGCACCTGTATCAACAACCACAACCACAACACAGCAGCACCCTAGACAAGCAGCCCCACAGATGTTACAGCAACAGGTGAGTATTATCACATCATGGCATGATTGGCAAAAATTATGAAGGCCTCAAGATTACACTCTGTCCTGTAAGGATGCATTACACATTTCAATGTTACTAACATGGACAGAGCTCAGTGGTTAGAGTTTAAATATTTGCTCTGGGTTTGGCAGGGATTTGGGGAAGATGTGAGAAAAGGTGTTAAATAAAATACTTACCATGGGAAACGAAATTAATTCACTAGTACTATGGAGGAGCAAAAGATTTTATTCCTCCAGACCAGATACTTTTTGTTTTTCATATGTGGTTTTGGGCCAGAAGGCCAGATAGCTTTTGCCTAGGATCTGATAAATTCTTACTTACTTACCTACTTACTTATTTATTTAAGAAGGGGTTAGGGGAGAGGGAATCTGGAGCAGATGCCACACTGAATGTGGAGTCCCACATAGGGCTTGATCCCACGGCCCTGGGATCACAACCTGAGCTGAAATCAAGAGTCAGATGCCTAGCCGACTGAGCCACCCAGGCACCCCAATCTGATAAATTCTTTAGGTATTTGTTCAAATCATTTGCATCCCTGTATCTCTCCTGATCTTCCCTTCCCCATCCAAATCAAAACCATTAATCCAGGGTTGGATAAGTTAATGTTAATGGGCTTTAAATACACACACACACACATATACTGAGAGGAAGGGATTGGGGCTAGAGATGGGGGGCGAATGTGACTTACACTTTTTACTTTATGCCCTTCTGTCCTGACTGAATGATTTTTACCATAACATTTTATAATTGAAAAGTAAATTTATAAAAAATATTATGACATAAATGCAATTTCTGCCTTTTGTAGCCTCCAAGATTGATCAGTGTGCAAACAATGCAAAGAAGCAACATGAACTGTGGAGCTTTCCAAGCCCATCAGATGAGATTGGCTCAGAATGCTGCCCGAATACCAGGGATACCCAGGCACAGCGGCCCTCAGTATTCCATGATGCAGCCACACCTCCAAAGACAAGTATGCCTAGAGTTACATTTGTAAGAATCATACAATTTTCAAACTAAAAGACGTCATGCTTCTTAATCAGTTGGGGGTGGGGGTTGCTGTGTGGCCATTGATACCTTTGAGAATTTGATTGATGCTGTGTATCTTCTTGTCCCAGAAAAATACACATATACATGAATTCAGTTTTAAGAGTTTATTTAATGGCATTCAACTCATTATATACTGTGGGTTAAGAACCTCTAATCTAGTCTAACCAATTCATTTTACAGAAGTAAAAAACAAAGGAGCTATTTATCTATAATCACAAGGGGTAATGGTAAAGTCAAGATTAGAACCTCAGTGTCCTGAAATTGTTCTTCTAATGTTTTAATGTGGTATTTGGAACCTAATCTATAAAAGGGACTTTGAAAACAATAACGCTATGCTATATGTTATTTAATTATTTAATCCTCCCTCCTTCTCTTTGCATATTTTTCTTTTAAGGATATAGATGTGCCTACTCTTAAAAATAAATGTATTTAGAAACATGTTTTCTAATTTTTGCCTGAATAGCAGGTTATATTCGAATAGAAGTTAGGATTATAAAATCAGGCTACTTTTACATGTGATTTCTAGTTACAAAAGAATAAAGTTAATTTTATAATGTTATAGTGCTATTTCTCAAAGCATCCTTTCATGACCATCAGAATGGCAGGGGTTATTGTCAGAAATAGATTCTGAACCATAGTTACTGAAGCAGAATTTCTAAGGGCAGAATACTTAGAAATAGTATATTTTTATTTAACTCTCAGATTAATCTGTATACTAAAGTTGTATAAACAGTCTCAGTTGGATAAACAGTCTCAGAGCAGTGGTCCTTCAACTTTTAGGCCCAAGTACCTCTGGAAAGACTTGAAAAATAAGTACTCCTTCACGTTTACAGTTGGCATTTTAAAGTTCTGTTATAAGCTTAAGTTTAAATGGTTGCTGAGGACGTATTTTCTGGCATATTGTAAATATTGACTTTATAAAGTAAAACCTTTGTATCATTCTTATAAACCAATCCACTAGAATCCCAAATACTGTAGCAAGCTCTTTTTTGTTTTGTTTTGTTTTGTTTCTTTTAAAGATTTATTTATTTGACAGAGATCAGAAGAAGGCAGAGAGGCAGGCAGAGAGACAGAGGAAGGGAAGCAGGCTCCCTGCTGAGCAGAGAGCCCAACGTGGGGCTCGATCCCAGGATCTCGGGATCACGACCTGAGCTGAAGGCAGAGGCTTTAACCCACCAAGCAACCCAGGCGCCCAGCAAGCTCTTTTTTGAAATCAAAATTTTATTGTCTTTTCTCCTTGGACTTGAATTGCTCTTCTATTTTTTCTACAGAATTTTATCTTAATGTACTTGCGTTTGATAGGCTTACAAATCAGTTAGTTGCAGTTTTCTGTGGGAAAAATGTCTCTCAATTTTAAAAATTCTTAAATTTCCAGCAACAGTAAGACAATATGTTAAACTTAAAAAGATTTTTTTCAGGACCAGATTTTCATTACAATAATTCCTAAACAATTGTTTAAGAATATTAGGAATCGGGCGCCTGGGTGGCTCAGTGGGTTAAGCCGCTGCCTTCGGCTCAGGTCATGATCTCAGGGTCCTGGGATCGAGTCCCGCATTGGGCTCTCTGCTCAGCAGGGAGCCTGCTTCCCTCTCTCTCTCTCTCTCTCTGCCTGCTTCTCCATCTACTTGTGATTTCTCTCTGTCAAATAAATAAAAATAAAATCTTTAAAAAAAAAAAGAATATTAGGAATCATAAAAGTAAAATTCTTCTATGTATGCATTTCTTTATGAGATAGATGGAGTTATTTCTCCCTTCCTATTTATTTATATATACTTGCATGTCTGTCACTTTTAGAGTAAGTTAGAATTCAACATTAATTTTCATTACTGTTTTTTTCTGGTTTTGTTTTCTCATGATCCTCAGGAAATTTGTTCACAAAAGCCTATATCTGGTAATTAAAAGAATTTTCTTATTTTCCTCAGTTGTTTGAACTTTTGTGGGTTATAAACAAATTCAAAATGAGCTTTTAGTACTGTTTCATAAATCTTTTTTTATCATTTGACAGTCTCTTCATATCTTTGGTTTTTGTTGATCATCCGGTATCAGAACCCACTTACAGATCTGTTACCAGGTTTTTGAGCTGGGTGCACGTTTTCATCAGTTTGACACTCATAGCAGTTATTTTCTGCCCCAGAGCATATGCTAGATAAGATTAGGATTGGGTCGGAGGTATGCTGTTTTGAGGTTTGGGGGAGAAGGGTAATTATGAAAGAAGTAGAGGATGAGAACCTGTAGAATCTGGCACATTCCTAGGGAAATCAGGTTTTCTTTAGGGAAAAAATACTTACGAAGGTTGAAGAAATGGACATTAGTTTCCTTAAAGATGTTAACATACCCATGTACCCATTAGTATGTGGAAAACCCTCAAGTATTATCAGGAGACAGGTACACCCTTTGGAAGAGTGCAGAAGCTACGGAATCAGGCTTCAGGGCTCCTACAGAAATCACTGGATGTTAGAATTTTGTGTTTAAATTTCTAATGATTTATTGATACATGTGTAATTTGTTTCCCAAAGATTCTTTTGTCTATGTTACCTTGAAAGATGGTCCTCCTAATGGTTCTTCACAATGAGACAAGTGAGGTATTAGCCACATTTCTAAATTACTGAGATGTGATGTACCTAAAGTCACAGAGTATTACAGTCGGGAATTGGTGTCATATTTCTATTTATACATTCATTGTTTTTTCTTACCTTATCAGTTATACAGTGCACAGTAGTTTTTCACAATTATTTTTATTTTTAAAAAGACAAAAGTGTCAAAGAAGAATATAAATAGAGCAGTGGCTTTCCTGGTGTGATGTTTGAAACCTCTGGGGGCTTTCAGGTGATCTATTTATCTTTAGTTTTGTTCTGAATTAACATTATATTACCAGCATTCTATCACTAACATTCTATAACATTCTATCACCAGGTTGACAGGTGGAAAGTTATTGGCAAGTCTGCTTTTTCCTAACAACTACACAAAAATTAGTAGGAAAATGAAAAGCCCAAGTTTGAATTCTGATCTTTTTTGGGGGGAATAAGTTGGAGAAGGCTTACTCTTTTTTTCCAGTTTTATTGATTAATTATCAACATATATCACTGTATAAAGGCTTACAGCATAATGGTTTGATTTTACATATATTGTGAAATGATTGCCACAATAGCTTCTGCTAACATCCATCATGTTATATAGATAAACAGTTAAATAGATAAATAGTTAAATAAAAAGAGAAACAAATTTTTTTCCTCCTTATAATAACTCATAGGATTTATTGTTTTCTTTTCATGTTTTTCATTTAAATTCTAGTTAGATAATATACAATGCAATATTGGTTTCAGGAGTAGAATTCAGTGATTTATCACTTACATACAACACCCAGTGCTCATCACAAGTACCCTCTAATGCCTATCACCCACCTAGCCCACCTCCCACCCACCCCCCTTCTCCACCCTTAGTTTGTTCTCTGTCTTTAAAGAGTCTCTTCTGATTTGTTTCCCTCTCTCTCTTTTTTTTCTATTCTTCCCCCCCCTTCCATATGTTCATCTGTTTTGTTTCTTAAATTCTACATATGAGTGAAATCACATGGCATTTGTCTTTATCTGACTGATTTTGCTTAGGATAATATGACTCTAGCTCTACCCACATCATTGCAAATAGCAAGATTTAACTCTTTTTGATGGCTGAGTAGTGTGTGTGTGTACACACGTACCACATCTTTTTTAGGATTTACTTTTAACAGCTTTCCTGTATATCATACAACAGTGTTAAAACTATGGTTGTATTGTATATGTCACATCCATAGGACTTTTTATCTCAAATGGAAGTTTGTACTTTTCCCATTGACCACTTTCAGTTCCCCCTTCTCCCATCCTCTGCCTTTGGAAACCACAAATCTGAGTTGTTTTTCTGTGCAATTGCTTTGTTTTAAGATTCCACATATAAATGAGATCATATAGTATTTGTCTTCCTCTGTCTTATTTTACTTAGCATGATGCTTTCAGGGTCCATCTGTGCTGTGGCAAATGATTGCCTCTTTTTTTATGGCTGAATAATACTCTGTATACAAACACACTCATACACATTTTATACATGGCCAGACCCACATACATACCACGCCTTCCTTGTCCATTCATCTGTGCATGGACACAGTTTGCTTCTGTGTCTTGGCTATTGTTAAGATAGTGTTTACTTTTGTTTCTCAGTCACAGGTGTCAAACATTTGTGAATCTTCCCTAAACTAAAAAGTGTTGTGAAGGTATAGTTCATATTAGGATATCTTGGCAGATCATTTAATGATAACATCTTTTTTCTTAACAGCACTCAAACCCAGGGCATGCTGGACCCTTTCCTGTTGTGTCGGTGCACAACACCACAATCAATCCGACCAGCCCTACTACCGCTACCATGGCAAATGCAAATCGAGGTCCCACCAGCCCGTCTGTTACAGCAATAGAGCTAATCCCCTCAGTTACCAATCCTGAAAACCTTCCATCACTGCCAGATATTCCACCCATACAGGTTTGTATCTAAGTTGAATGAGGGATTTAAAACCTCATGTTAATTAAGGAGCCAAGGGTATATCTTTTCTTTCTTTTCCTTCCCTTCCCTTCCCTTCCTTTCCCTTCCCTCTTCCCTCTTCCTTCCCTCTTCCCTTTCCTCTTTCCTTTCTCCTTTCCCCTTTCATTTTTCAGGAGAAACGTGTTTTGAAATTTCCAAAGAGTAGAATATAATATTTGATTTTTAAAACTTATATATGCTAAAACCAGCATGCCTCAGTATTTTAAAGTTTTAAGATACTGGCTTTGTTAATCTTTCTGCCACTTGCCAACAGACAAACCTTGTGTTAGACAAAGTACTCGGTCTACAAATTTGGATCCAGAGAGGACATGCAGGACCAAAATGTGGTCATGTATTTGCCAGTCTTCTGTTAAGTCTAAAAGGGATGGTGTACCCCTTGTGCAAACAGGTTGGACTAAGAAAGGAAGAAGTTGGAAAGTCTAGAAATTAGGCACTTTGGTGGAGGGTGGTGCATAATGAGAGAGAAAGTGATACTGAAAAGTAGAGGATAAAAAAGCCTTCTGTCCCTTTCACCTGTAGCATTTTCCTGAAGAAAAATATCTTGTAGTACCTTCTGAAATTTCATGAATTCATTTGAATTAAAAGCATTTTTTAAATTTTTTTAAGATTTTATTTATTTATTTGACAAAGAGAGACACAGTGAGAGAGAAGAAACACAAGCAGGGGGAGTGGGAGAGGAAGCAGGTTTGCTGCTGAGCAGTGAGCCAGACGCAGGGCTCGATCCCAGAACCCTGGGATCATTACCTGAGCTGAAGGCAGCTGATTAACCGACTGAGCCACCAGGCACCCTAGAAGCATTTTATTAAAAATTTTTTTGGTGGGGGCACCTGGGTGGTCCAGTTGTTAAGCAACTGGACTTTGGCTCAGGTTGTGAACTCATGGGCCCGTGTCAGGCTCTGTGCCGAGCGTAAAGCCTGGTTGGAACTCTCCCTCTGCCCCTCCCCCCTACATGCTTACTTCCTTGCTCGCAAATAAATAATACATATATATTATTTATTTATTTTGGATGCAGCACACAAACTATTTAATACAAAAATAATAGACAAAGTCAAACAGGCACTTATTAATAAGAGAAAAACTGACTAGAAGAAATCTATCTTAAACACTTGGCTGGCTCCATCAGTGGTCTTAGGTTTGTGAGTTAAACCCTACATTGGGTATAGAAGTTACTTTAAAAAAAAATTCAAAAACAAAAACAAAAACCACCTTATTGTAACTTAATTCCAGTTGCATTTAACTGAGCTCCATTGCTGAGAGTACAACTCATGCACAGTTATGGATGAATGATTTGTACATTTTCAGATATTCACTGAATACTACCTTACAACACATATATAGTAAATTTGAAAAAGTTTAATTCATGATCCCCAGATATACTTCATTTTTGTTGATATTTTGGAAGAGGTCATTTAAGAGAACAGTCCGTGATTCTGGCTTATGGGTTGTGTAATGAACCCAACTTAGACTCTGTTGGACACCAGGTCTCTTCCACTTCCCTTCAGACATCAGATGGGTTTTGGGTACTTGTTTGGAAAGTTCTCTGGGTAACATGACATGCCAGTACTCCTTGTGCTCGTCAAAATACTTGTTCAAGTTGGTAGATTGGCTTGTGGGCAGGGCGGGTGGAAGCACTGAGGTGCTAGGAGTAGGCACACCAGACTGCTTGTTCGCATCAAGCCAAGGCAATGACTTGACAAACAGCATTTTGTTTATAAATTTAAATATAGTCTTTGAAGTTATACTGAGTCATCCTCACATGCATTGTATGAGTTATTCAGAGTCAAGGGTCACCAGGGGAGCAAGAAGCAGTGAAATTGATAAGACACTGGGGCCCTTGATTGCATTTTAATATTTTTATGTATTTAATGGATTTTATAAGAGTTTTAAAGGATGTTTCTTTAACTTTAAAATTGCTTCAAAATCACTAGTTCATTGTGAATTCTTTAAATCTCATTGTTTCCCTAATATTAGGAGACATCTTTTTTGGCTGAGTGAATGGAAGTTGTATTGGTGCTGAAAGGACTGGACAATATAGAATGGGAAATTTAAGAATATATCTATAAAAAGTGGAATTTCTATTTTTAAGATTTATTAATTTGAAAGAGAGAGTGCACGCACGAGCAGGGGGAGGGGCAGAGGGAAAGCATCTCAGACAGACTCCTTGCTGAGCATGGAAACTGAAGCAGGGCTCTATCCCACAACCCTGGGATCATGACCTGAGCCGAAATGAAGAGACAGATGCTTAACTGACTGAGCCACCCGGGCACCCCTCAAGTAAAATTTCTAAGTCATGAGCTTACAGCTTACAAAGCATTTTCATAGGCAGTATATCAGTTTTTTATGTAAAATCATCTCGTGGTAATGTGATACCCCTATTTTATGGATGAGAGTAAGAAAGGTTAGTGACTAGTCACCCACTACATGGAAAAGTTGGAATTCAAAGCTCAGACTCGACATTACAAGTTTGGTTTTCTCCCCACTATCCATCCTGATACAGTCCTGTTTGTAGGCCTGGAAAGGTTTAGTATTGAGAGGTTTGGAGCAACTAGAGAGAGGTATGTATAGTGTTAAAAGAATCATTCAAGTTTTGCTAAGTACTTAATATATGCTAAAGTCCTTGGTGATTGAGAATAAGAAGATAAATAAAACTTGGTTCCAGGTCTTAAGAAACTTTCAAAAGGAAAAGAGGTTTGCTACTGTCTTATTTAACATAATTTGCTAGGCTGTTTTGACCTTGGTTTGGTGCTTTCTGACAGAGACCAGATGGAGGAAATATAGATGCTACATATCTTTGAAAAGCTGGGCATCATAATCAGACTTTCTTTTTATCATCTACTTTTTTTTTTATTAAAGATTTTATTTTATTTGACAGAGAGAGATCGCAAGTAGGCAGAGAGGCAGTGGGGGAAGCAGGCTCCCCGCTGAGCAGAGAGCCTGATGCAGGGCTCAATCTCAGGACTCCCAAGACCATGACTTGAGCTGAAGGCAGAGGCTAAACCCACTGAGCCACCCAGGTGTCCCATCACCTACTTTTAAAAATTGAGATATAATTCAGATACCAGAAAGTCCAATTTTTAAAAATAAGCAATTCAACATTTTTAGTATATGTACAAGATTGTGAACCATTACCACTATTTCTGTAACATTTTTATTACCCCAGAAGACTGTCCATTAGCAATCACATTTCCCTCTTTCCCAGTCTCCGGAAACCATTAATTTACTTTATGTTTCTATGGTTTTGCCTCTTCTAGACATTTTGCATGTGTGGAATTATATAATATATGGCCTTTTGTGTCTGGCTTCTTTCACTTAGCAGTGTTTTATAGGTCCATCCTTGTTGTAACCTGCATCAGTACTTATTAATTCCTTTTTATGGGTGAATACTCACCCATAAAAAGGAGTATTGTATGGGTGAGTATTGTATGGATATGCCACATTTGTTCATGGGCTCATCAGTTGTGGGCATTTGGGTTTCCACTTTTGGCTGGTAAGGAATAATGCTATGAACTTATTTATACAGGTTTTTGTATGAGCACAGGTTTTTGGTTCTCTGTGGTAAATTTCTAGGAGTGAAATTACTGTGTCATATATTGTGTAAGTTTTTGAGGAACTGCCAAACTTTTCCACAGTGGATGCACCATTTTACGTTCCCACCAACAGTGTGTGAGGATTTCAGTTTCTACACATTCTTACCAACACCTGTTACTGTCATGTACTTTTAAAAGTAGAGGTGGTTACCATGAAAGCACAGCTATAGTAGGAAGTAGTTAACTAAACGAACCAAGAACAGAAAGGGAAAGAAACCTGTCCTCTCTTTAAGAATCACTTACTTTCGGGGCGCCTGGGTGGCTCAGAGGGTTAAGGCCTCTGCCTTCGGCTCAGTCATGATCCCAGGGTCCTGCTCATGTGGGGAGCCTGCTTCCCTCCCTCTCTCTCTGCCTGCCTCTCTGCCTACTTGTGATCTCTGTCAAATAAATAAATTTTAAAAATCTTTAAAAAAAAAAAAAAAAGAATCACTTACTTTCTCTCCTATCCTGTAGTTGCCATGGTATAATAGTAAGAAGCCTGGTGGAGGCTACACAGGAAGTAGACAAGGTAGCATTAACTATGTAATGCAACTCAGAAGTAAATTCAAAGGCAGTTTTGGATATTTGTTGATTTACCTTAATATAGTAGTCATGACAGCCATCCAGGATTAGAAGTTGATCTAAATAGAATTCTCTCAATGTAACTTGTATTTTATTTTGCTCTACTGTCCATTTCCAGCATAGTGATAATGAATGTTTGTAATTTATACCTTGAGGTGATAGATAATGAACCCGAATATGTTTTGAATTCATAAACGAATATTAGATTCTGTTCAGATTAGATTATAATAAATAGATCTAATGTTCTTTTTTTTTTAAAGATTGTATTGAGAGAAAGTGTGTGTGAGTGGGTTGGAGGGAGCAGAGGGAAAGGGAGAGAAAATCTTAAGCAGACTCCAAACTAAGTGCAGAGCCTGACAGAGGACTCAATTCCGAGACCCTGAGGTCATGACCCTTGCCATAATCAAGAGTTGGATGCTTAACTGACTGAGCCACCCAGGTGCCCTGATAGATATATATTCTAATGGTTTATTCTTTATAAAGAATTTTTCATATTTGGCATATGTAGTAACTATTTATCTGGATACTGTATTGGATATTATGAAGTTTTGGGGAAACTATGTATTTCTGATATTCATATGTAAACTTAAATGTTGTGGGGAACCCATTTCTGCACTGTGCTCTTAGTACTAACTAAATGAATCAGTCTTTTCTCCCCATCTTTACCAGTCTGATAGGTAAAACAATATTCTTGATTTCTTTTGATTACATTTCTTTTATTTGTTTGCACGGTTGCCTTTTCTTAGGTTCAGTGATGATTTGTATTTCTTCTCTGGCTTGTCTTTTTCCTTTTAGTTCATAGAAGTTAGTTATATAACACATGTTCAAAGAACATTGAATTAATCAATAAGTGAATTAATGTTTTTCCAGTTAGACTTTTTTTTTCTAGTTAGACTTATAACTTTATTAATGCTGACTCTTTACCCATGTCTAGTGAAACCTGGGAGTGAATGTGTCAGCTAGCATTTCCTTATTGGGGGCTATAGTGATGTCATGGGGGCCCTTTTACGTACTTCCAGTTTGCCTCTTCAGAATCTGTCCACTCTTCTTGCCTTAGGCCTATCTATCTGGCCAGAGATACAAATTGCAGGTAAAGTATAGGAACTGGTGATAGAGTTCTAGGTAACCTGGGACTTTCATGTCTTTTTTTTTTTTAAGATTTTTTTTATTCGACAGAGATCACAAGTAGGGAGAGAGGTGGGGGGAAGCAGGCAGAGAGCCCAATGCAGGCCTTAATTCCAGGACCCTGAGACCATGACCTGAGTCGAAGGCAGAGGCTCTACCCAGGTGCCCCTCATGTCTGTTTTAAATCATCCCTTTCTCTTTTGTGTTTAGGTGTGACATTGTCCAGCTTCCATCTGTGGCCCATATTAGGAGCTCCCCCTCTTTAGAAACCCTCCACTTGATTAGTTGCAGCTAGGAATTTTCCTATAATTATAGCTTACAAGTGAATTCTTGGCCAACAGCTGTGATCACCAGCCAGGCACAACTCCTGATATTCCTTAATTGCCCTCCAGTGAGCTCACTGCCTGCTATTACCTTCAGCCCTTTATGTTTCTAACATGAGGGTTTTTTTTTTTTTTTAAAGATTTTATTTATTTATTTGACAGAGAGAGATCACAAGTAGATGGAGAGGCAGGCAGAGAGAGAGATAGAGGGAAGCAGGCTCCCTGCTGAGCAGAGAGCCCTGTGTGGGACTCGATCCCAGGACCCTGAGATCATGACCTGAGCCGAAGGCAGAGGCTTAACCCACTGAGCCACCCAGGCACCCCTAACATGAGGGGTTTTAAGGGCTTTAATGAGAAAGGCTTATTTACTTTTCAGAGGAGTCCTCCCTTGCCTGTGATATATTGTGACCTACTTTATTTCAATCATTTTTCTATCAATCCACTTCTACCTTGCTATATTTCTATAATTTTCTTAATAGTTTCCACTTTGATGACATCCTTTCCTGTTTTTATAACCATGAAATCAGTGTAATTTTGAGAGGAAAGGAGAGCAAGAAGTAAATGTATGTGTTCAGTTTTCTGTCTTGAATAAGAAGTAGATTTGCATAAAAGGAAATCTGCTTTTAGTGGGAGAGAAGCTTAAAGGGGCAAGTATGGGCACAAGTTAGACCATATTCAAGATTGGCATTATTTAGGAGTAGTTTGACCGTCTCTTAAGGAGTAGTGTAAAATTTTTCCTAAGGTAATTTTCATAATTAAATAGTATTTACTGTTTCTTGCATAAATATTTCCTATTTCATCATTACAGTTCTTCAGTGTAGTGGGAGGTTTTAAAGAGGAAGCTGATGTTTAGGATGCTTGGTCCTCTGGCTTTAACCTACCACTTTGCCTGTAAGTGAGAAAACGGCTCAGTTCTTCTGTGGGCTGCCCCAGGTTATAAGGGGACATTATATCCCAGGCTGAGGGCCTTAATTTGAGTCTAAAATCTTTCTGTTTTTTATTTTTTATTTACTTTATTTTTAAAAAGATTTTATTTATTTATTTAACAGATCACAAGCAGGCAGGGAGGCAGGCAGAAGGTGGGGGGAAGCAGGCTCCCTGCTGAGCAGAGAACCCATTGTGGGGCTTGATCCCAGGACCCTGAAATCATGACCCGAGCTGAAGACAGAGTCTCAGCCCACTGTGCCACCCAGGCGCCCCACGTGTTTCTTAAAGTGTTCAGGTTAGGCACTGACGTGATTAAATTTCTGTTCAGGTGGTGATTCTGGCACCTGAAATAAAGAAATAAAGAAAGGAAGACCAGATGGAGAAGGATGCTGATAAATAGGGTTCTTCATCAGCTTTGAGAAAAAGCAAGAGTCAGTGTGTCAAAGCGATTTTATTTTCATAGAAGAGCATGAAGGATTTAGTGAATTGTTAGGTTTTGTCTTGAACTGCCCCAGGTATTTGCTGAAAAGTATTAATTATAACTTTGTTCACAAAAACTTATAAACTATGTGGGTCCTCAGGAGAGGCTAAGAAAGCAACAAGTAAGCCAGTTTGATCAAATGATCTGTTTGTTAGTAACTGTAAACATAAGCAGTTATACTAATGAAATTAATAACTTCTCCTCTGCTTTAATCAAAGCAAATTTATCATTCATTCTTTCTTTTTAGTTGGAAGATGCTGGTTCAAGTAGTTTAGATAATCTACTAAGTAGATACATCTCAGGCAGTCACCTACCCCCACAGCCTACAAGCACCATGAATCCCTCCCCAGGACCCTCTGCCCTGTCTCCAGGATCATCAGGTAAAGCCATCAAAGGCACTGGCTCGTTTCTTTTGTTACAGCTGACCCTTGAAAAACACGGGTTTGAACTGCACAGGTCCACATATACGTGGATTCTTTTCAGAGATTGCAGTATTGTAAGTGTATTTTCTCTTTCTTACGGTTTTTTTTAATAACATTTTCTTTAGCTTTACTGTAAGATTACAGAATGTAATATACATATCATGCAAAATATCTGTTAATTGACTGTTTATATTATCCTAAGGCTTCTGGTCAATAGTAGGCTTATCAGTAAAGTTTTTAGGGAGTCAAAAGTTATATGTGACTTTTGCACAATTGGGGGGTAGGTCAATGCCCCTAACTCTAACATTGTTTAAGGGTCAACTGTATATGTATTAGGTTCTCCAGAAAAACAGAACCAATAGGAGGGGTGTGTGTGTATAGAGAGATTTTAAGAAATTGGCTCACAGGATTGTTAGGACTGGCAAGCTATAGGGCAGGTTAACAGGCTGAAGACCCAGGGCAAAGTAAATGTTACAGGCTTGAGTCTGGAGGCAGAATTTCTTCTTCTGGGGACCTCAGTCCTTTCTCTTAAGGTCTTCACCTGATTGGATGAGATCCACGCACACTGTGGAGCTTAATTGGTTTAGGCAGAAACTCAAGTGATTAAAATGTTAATCACATCTAAAGATACCTTCACAGTAACATCTAGACTGGTGTTTGGACAAAAAATCAATTCTAGCCAAATTGATACACAAATTGATATACTCAAATCATACTTTTTTTTTGATGGCTCTTTCTAACTATATTTCTTCAAATACAGTTGACCGTTTTCAGCTAACTGAAGTAATATATGTATCTGTAGTATACACTGTTCAGAGCTGTTAATTACCCCTCCCTCAACCCCCAGCTGTTTTCACATTCTTTGCTAGGTATGTAGATGCATTTGCTTGTATTTTACGATACAGATGGGCAGTTGAAGAGTTCTTTAGTTTCACCCCATATTTATGACTTATAAGATATTGAAAAAATTAAAAAGTTGAGGAAAGAAAATTTTCAAATTGCAATTTTAAAACAAAAACTTAAATTTACTGGCAACTATTAAAGTTATGATTAATCAACTCTATGAGATACAAATCTCTTCCAAAACCCGGTTGTTTTGTTGACCCTTTTATGAATGAATGATTAAAGCAACTCTGAACAGATTGACAGTGCAGAAGTGCTTATGGGGTTTATTTTTTTTGGTTTCAATTAAATGTAACTTACTTCTTACTGAAACAGACGACCTCATTATTTCTTGAGTAAAAATAGTTCAAATTTAGATGTCTTTCATGAGATGCACCATTAATATGATTTTTAGTTGTAGAATTTTTAAAGTTTAATATAATTAATCCAGGACTTCTAAAAGAATGAGTAATTACTGGGACTCTAAGTAGGAGATTTACCAGATGGCTTGTGGCAAGATGGCACATAGCTTTCTCTTGACCTGGTAGTTCTCATTGATTGGATAGTGTTGCTCTGAGGAGGATTCTGAGAATCCTGTCTGGGCTCAGGTGACAGAAACTGGTTGATGCCTGCCCTGCCAAGGGTTATACATGCCATCCCTGATTTTGACACTAAGCCTAGGTCTGATTTCCAAGAATTGCTAAATTACATTATAGTCATCTTTAATTCTATAAATACTAGGTGGAATTCTGAATATTCTTATCTGCATTGATACTCATTTTGATGTATTATTTTCTAGGTTTATCCAATTCTCACACACCTGTGAGACCCCCTAGTACCTCTAGTACTGGCAGTCGAGGCAGGTGAGTATTAACATTATTAGTAGTTTTTTTTTCCCCCTTAAGAAAAATTTTGAGGGGCGCCTGGGTGGCTCAGTGGGTTAAGCCGCTGCCTTCGGCTCAGGTCATGATCTCAGGGTCCTGGGATCGAGTCCCGCATTGGGCTCTCTGCTCAGCAGGGAGCCTGCTTCCCTCTCTCTCTCTCTCTCTGCCTGCCTCTCCATCTACTTGTGATTTCTCTCTGTCAAATAAATAAATAAAATTTAAAAAAAAAAAAAAAGAAAGAAAAATTTTGAACATGTATTTTAAAAAGTAGAAAATTACCTTGAACTCTTACGCTTATCACCTGGCTTCAACAATTACCAAATTATAGCCTCCTCTGTGTACCCATACATTCCTCCCTGGTCTGGATTATTTTGAACCATTGCTATCTGCAGATATATTGACATCAAAATCTGTTTATATGTTGAAGAAATATATTGTTTCCCATACAGAGTTTTCCCCACCTTGTCATTTAAATATAGTATGTGCTATTTTTTTCCTCAGTGTTGGTAATTTTGATCAGGGGGAAGGTGAGGCAAGAAGAACACTTCATTGATGGTGGCATGTACGTCCATCAGGGGCACCTAACATTTGGCGGTTTTTGTTTGTGACAGCCACCATTAATTGATCTTTGCCTAGCTCTTTTTTTTTTTTCCCAACTAGTTGAAAAATAGTGGTATTTTAATTATTGTGTTATTCCTTTTCGTGTACCAATTTAGAATATTTCTAGAAAGAGAGACTTTTTTGTTACCGGCTATTTGGTTATAGGACAGGCGAAGAGATTCTTTCTCTTTATTTCTGTTTGTATAATCGTTGATTCCCAGCACCTTCCAACAGGGACCAGTGAGTTTTTATTATCTCCTGAACTCATATATTTAAACATTTTATATATTACTAACTATTAAGGATGCTATTTTTACTGAAGGGTTATATTGTTCAATCTTTGGCCTATCAGAGCTTTTTCAGTTTGGCTTCCTAGGCCTTTGGTATAACCCCAGTAAGTCTTAGAAAACTTCCTTATTTCTTGTTCTGAAATGATGTTTCAGATTTGTCTTAACATATTTCCTGCCTCAGGCCTAGAGCCCACCATTTTTCTTAGAAATGGTTGTATTAGTGAGGAAATAGTGCTTGGAGACAGTCTTCTGGGCACTAGGGACACTAGCTGCTGCTGAGTTGTTTGTTGTGCCTTTTTGGTGAACATAGCTAAGAGATGGGATGATATTGGAGTGTATTGACATAAGATAGAATCAGTGTGTAAATGTTGCCTGACTTTTATACTTTAGTTTGAATAACTTAGTACGATGCAGGAAAGATTTACGCTACATTTTTTTTTTTAATTTGGGTTTTTGTGCATTTTGAAGACTAGTGCTATTAAATACTTGCTTGACTTTTTAATTATACCTTAAATAAATAATCAGTACTTTGAAAAGAAAAGTACTTTGAGTACTTGAGTAATTGAGTGAAAAGGTATTCATTCTCAGTAGCACTACAGTCTTACCAGTTACTCACTTCTCTCAGCAGTGGTTTTGCTTTGTGGTCTAGATAGAACTGATTAGTCATAGACCTGTCCTCTTAACCTATCATTTTGTTGATTCAAATAAGGATATTCTGGGTTGTTGACTACTTGTTATTCTCTTCTCCCAATTTCCTGTCCTCAAAAGCTAAAATAGAGTTTACTTTCAGGAGGCTTCATGAACTACTATTATTAATGCTGTTTTCTTCATTAGTTTGGGGGCAGAGAAGAATCGAAATTACTTTTATAGAGAAAAACAATTGCTAACATTCTATATTAACTAGTCTGGGAAAATGGTTATTTACTGGATTTCTTTAATGACTTAGTATAAGTGCCTCACACCATAAAAATGTTTTTAGGGTCTTCTGAAAGTTTTATACACGTTTTAAATTTTTTAAAATTTATTTGACAGACAGAGATCACAGGTAGGCAGAGAGGCAGGCAGAGAGAGAGGAGGAAGCAGGCTCCCTGCTGAGCAGAGAGCCTGATGCGGGGCTCGATCCCAGGACCCTGGGATCATGACCTGAACTGAAGGCAGAGGCATTAACCCACTGAGCCACCCAGGTGCCCCTGATCTACGTTTTTAAAGAATTTGAAGCTATGCTTATATCACACTTCTTTTACCTGCATTATAAGGTGTCTTTATC
The DNA here is from genome assembly GCF_011764305.1 of Mustela putorius furo. Lineage (NCBI taxonomy): Eukaryota > Metazoa > Chordata > Mammalia > Carnivora > Mustelidae > Mustela > Mustela putorius. The sequence continues at coordinate 7,216,402 of NW_025421424.1, forward strand.
TTCTAGAAAGTTGGTTCTTTTCACTTTAATGAATATTACCTTTCATATAATTGATTTTATGTATATTATACAAGCACATTTGACTTTTTAAATTGTTTTTTATTAGCTGTGGGTCATCAGGACGAACTGCTGAGAAGACAGGTCTTAGTTTCAAGTCTGATCAAGTGAAGGTCAAGCAAGAACCTGGGACTGAAGATGAAGTATGTAGCTTTTCAGGAGCTGTGAAACAAGAAAAGACAGAGGACGGCAGGAGGAGTGCCTGCATGGTAAGCTCCCACTAGAGCCTGTCAGGGATTCAAGGAGGCCATTTCATGGATTCTTCCATCTCTGCATATTAGACTGAATAGTGGTTCTACGGACACTTACTTATTTTTGGATATTTATGTCTGGTATAATCCAAATCTCTCTGTAATTCAAGTTTTTCATCTAAGTGTCAGCTGTAATTTGTCATAAAATGTTTAATTGTATTAAGGATTCATTTTGAAATGATCTTTTAGTTTGTTATTGGTCAGTATTTTTGCCATGATTCTAAATTGGGTTCTATTTTGTTTTGACTTCATTAGTCATCTCAACAGTCTTAGGCCACAAAAGATCCTTTACTGTTTTCCTGGATCTGTGAGTTCAGGATTAGGACTGCTGATGTGAAAGAAGTTTAATGATCAAAGAGTGGTGTGATGGGAAGATTGCCTTTGGCTTATGAATTATTAACCATTTAAGAGTTTTTCAGGTAGAACATTTTATAAAATTTATAATACAGAATGAAGGAAGGCCTCCTATTCCTCCTCCTGTGCTGACACCCCCCACTCTCCAGCAGTAAATTTTGATCTTGTTTTTTTCTTCCTGCCCAGGCTTGGGTGTCATTTTCTACTTGGTTAGCGTATAGACATTTCAGGTTGGAGTATTAGCATATATAACACAGTATATGTACATTTGAGAGCAAAGGGATTTAGTCTTGTATTTGGATTAGTGTCCCATCATCCAATATCTGATTTAGAAAGTGCTTGCAGAAAACTGGGTGCAGAAGGGTGGTGAAAGATTTCTTTACCATTTTCACAATCTTCTTACTTTAGTAAAATGATGATAGGTAGGCAAAATAACATTTCTTAAAAGCTGTGCAACAGATTCTTGGGTGAAAAATAGGGTATCATAATCAGCTCTTTGTAGGAAAAGTATAACCCTATGCTCACTTTACAATCAGTGTGTTTAACAGTTTGATTAATTTTCTTATTATCCAAATGAACCAATATTAGAGTGCGCTATAAAATCATAAATTAACATGCCTAATAATTTTGGATTTATTTTCTTTCCTTTCTGTCACTAGTGTCATTTCCAAATTAATTTTAAGTTATGTATATGTGTATTGACATAATTCTTAAGTTACACGCACACTGCATACACTAAGGATTAAATGATTGTTTAAGAATTTGTCCTCGTTTTGTTTTAGTTGAGCAGTCCTGAGAGTAGCTTGACACCACCTCTTTCAACCAACCTGCATCTAGAGAGTGAGTTGGATGCATTAGCAAGCCTGGAAAACCATGTGAAAACTGAACCTGCAGATACAAATGAAAGCTGCAAACAGTCAGGGCTCAGCAGCCTTGTTAATGGAAAGTCCCCAATTCGAAGCCTCATACACAGGTCGTCAAGGATTGGAGGAGATGGCAGTAGCAAAGATGATGATCCAAATGAAGACTGGTGTGCTGTCTGCCAAAATGGAGGGGATCTCTTGTGCTGTGAAAAATGTCCAAAGGTCTTTCATCTAACTTGTCATGTTCCAACACTTCTTAGCTTTCCAAGGTACCAGTGAAATAGTTGATTTTTTTGTGCTTGTTTATTTTTATAGGCTAAAATACAAACAAAATTGTCCCTGCAGATGGCCTTCCTAACCATCGCATACTGTTTCTGTAAAATAGGGAGCCTGTTATTCCTTTGATAGTACCTTCTAGAGAAACTGATAGCTGAATGGTGAAATGTCCAAGATTTAAGTAGTGTATGAATGGTAAAAAGTAGACTGTTTCCTGGCCTTCAGTTTATACTTAGTATAAGCAAAGTAGATAAAACTCTAAATTATGAGAGAGGTCTGGGGTGTTGGAGAAGTTAGTCAATTTCCTATTGAAGCTGAATTTTTTACCTATTGCCGTCAATCTTAATAGGGTCTACAATAATTTCACTTAAGAATACTATTCGGGGGCGTCTGGGTGGCTCAGTTGGTTAAGCGACTGCCTTCGGCTCAGGTCACGATCCTGGAGTTCAGGGATCAAGTCCCGCATCAGGCTTCCAGCTCCATGGGGAGTCTGCTTCTCCCTCTGACCTCTTCGCCTCTCATGCTCTCTCTCACTCTCTCTCAAATAAATAAATAAAATATTTAAAAAAAAAAAAGAATACTATTCGGTGGGAGACAGCTCTGTTGTGTCTTACCTAGAACCTATTATTCTGAAGTTTGAAAGCTTTTGAAAGGCATTTTAAATGAAAAAGTACTTTGTAAAAAAGCTTTCACAGCTTGAATATTTTTAGGTATTGCTTCCTCTTGACCCCTGGAAGCAGTTCATTGGTAGTGCCAGCCTGGAGCACTGTGTGCACATTTCTCATTTAACAAGTTGTGTTCGTACTATTTTGTCTCCAGTTGATTTTGTATACCAGTTTCCCTCTTCCCAAAGGATTTGGGAAGAAATAACCCTTTTAAGTGACAATAAATAGTGTTCTTGGGAAAGCCCAACTTTTTTCTGCCTGTAGATAAAACATTCACATTTCAGTTGAGTAAATGAAGCAGTGAATTGAGTAAACTGAAGCAGTGATTTCAGTTGAGTAAATGCTACCCATTTTGAATAATTCACCCTTTTGGATTAGAAAAATACTGGCTATATAAACAGTGCCAGAATATTTTTCTGAAGAATCATAACTCTTACCTAGGTCTTAAGAGAGGTACAGTCATTTGCCAGAGATGTAACAAGGGCCTTCTTTTATTTTAATCTTTTATAGAAAAAAGCATTGACATTTTAATGTTGTAATTAAGGCTTTTCATATTTTTCTTCCCTTTGGGTAGTAACATCTGCTGGAATGTTAGAATTTTGCCACTGAATGCTACCTCTCAAAGGCTGATACTTTGGAAGGAATTGGAACTGTTGGAAAAGACTGGGATGGTCTCAAGACTTAGAGTTTCTTTATGGTGGGGGAGAGAAGGGAAGAATTACTGGAAATGAACCATTCTAGAATTTATGGTTTGATGGAAATCCCGATGTAAACAAACTAGACTGAGCAAATTTAAAGGCTAAGGGGTATATGTACATGTGTTTGTATTTATGGAGATATGTGTTCTTGGCTTTTGACTGGCCATGGAGAAGAATTGTTTTATTTTTGGCATATTTAATACATGCCATACCAATATGGGATACCTGAGGAGTTCCGTAACCCATACTCTTTATTTACTTTTTTGTGAGCGTGGGGTCATTGTGAGATAGTAATGGGGTTGACATTCCGTCTTCTGCTGTAAGTACTAACCCTCAACTTGGTGTTATGAAGAGATTGCTTTTGAAATGCAGGGCTACAGTTTTATAAAGTGTTCTAGAAAGTAATTAATTGAAGACCGGGAAAAATTTTGGGAAGCTTTTATCAGACAACTTTGAGATTTGACAAGAATGCAGCCTTTCTTCCCCTCAAAAACCGTGGAAGGAAAGAAAAACTGGAGACTTACTTCCAGAGAACTAGCTTCTCTAGCATGGGTTTTACTATAATTACAGGGACTAATTGCCTGTTTCTCTCTTTAGTGGGGACTGGATATGCACATTTTGCAGAGATATTGGGAAACCAGAAGTTGAATATGATTGTGATAATTTGCAACATAGTAAGAAGGGGAAAACTGCACAAGGGTTAAGCCCCGTGGACCAAAGGGTAAGTGTCATATAAGTTGGATTTATTATTAGGGATTCTGTAGTTGTCTGGCTATACACTGGAGACTTTACATCCAGCTTCCTCATACTTAACATGTCCCAACCAAAAGCATGATTTCAAAAAAACATAAATAATAAGCAAATAACAATGTAAAAACTGCGCTCTTCTCCGGTATTTCCCATCTTTAAATGGTACCACCATTTATTTCTGTTGCACAAGCCTTTCTAGTGAAAGATCAGGAATGACCCTAATACAATTTGCTTACTTGTCCTCACCATCACCTTCTGAGATAGCTATCATGGTGGTTCATCTGCACTGTCATAATAAACTTCACTCAGACTCCCTGAGTTTACTCTTGACTCTTTATACTGTAGTTTTCTGTACTGTATGTAGTATTTTTTTTTGTAAGATTATAGAGAGCACAATGTGGGGAGGGGCAGAAGAAGAGGGAGGAGAGAATCTGAAGCAGATTCCATGCAGAGCCCAACCCAGAGCTTGATCCCACAACCCTGAGACCACGACCTCAGCCCAAATCAAGAGTGGGATACCCATCTGACTGAGCCACCCAGGCGCTCCTACATAATATTTTTTAAAAAATATAAACATGTCTGTCACTTCCTGTAATAGCTTTCTGTCATTAAAAATAAAATCCAGGGGCGCCTGGGTGGCTCAGTGGGTTAAGCCTCTGCCTTCGGCTCAGGTCTTAATCTCAGGGTCCTGGGATTGGGTCCCGCATCGGGCTCTCTGCTCAACAGGGGGCCTACTTCCCTCTCTTTCTCTCTCTCTGCCTGCCTCTCTGCATACTTGTGATCTCTCTCTATCAAATAAATAAATAAAATCTTTAAAAAAAAATGAAATCCAGAATCCTTTCCTCATTTCACTCAGATTTCTGCTGATGTGGTCTATAGTCTCTTCTCCAAAAACAAAAGCTCTCTGGTCATTACAGTTAAGTTTGGCTCCGATCTGGTGTATGTACTTGCGGAATCCCCCTCTAATATCTGTTTAGCCTGTACTGACTTCTATTAAAAGAAGTTTAAGCAAATGAAAACTATAAATGTAAAATGCATTTCAGTTTACTTTTGACTGTATAAAAAATTCTAGAATTGTATTGAGAAGACATAGTTTGTATTTAATTTTAGACCTGCATGGCGTCATTTCAGGAAAAGAAAGAATAATATGTGTCCTTCTTGCATCAGAGAATAGCAAAGGCAGTAGTTTATAGATTACTATAGATAACGAGGTAATCTTGCGGTGCCTGGGTGGCTTACTCATTAAGCATCTGCCTTCAGCTCAGGTCATGATTTCAGATTTCAGGATCCTGGAATTGAGACCTGCATCAAGCTCTCTGCTCAGCTGGAGACTTGCTTCTCCCTCTCCTATTCCTCCTGCTTGTGTTCCCTCTCATTATTTCTATGTCAAATAGATAAATAAAATCTTAAAAAAAAAAAGTTACTAGGTAATCCTAATTACTAGGATTTAGAGGATTACCTAGTAATCTATGAATTTTTACACAGAATGCTATGTTGCTTTTGTGACTCCTTTCCATCTCTGTAAATAGTCAGTAGTAGATAAATTACCTTAGTCATCATCTAAGAACAAAAGCCGCCCTCTATTTTCAATATATTCTTTAAAAGTAGAACAGAAGGTAGTCTCAAAACTAAATGGGAGGGGTGCCTGCATGGCTCAGTGGGTTAACTCCTCTGCCTTCGGCTCAGGTCATGATCCCAGGTTCCTGGGATCAAGCCCTGCATTGGGCTCTCTGCTTAGCAGGGAGCCTGCTTCCCTTCCTCTCTCTCTGCCTCCCTCTCTGCCTACTTGTGATCTCTCTCTGTCAAATAAATAAATAAAATCTTTAAAAAAAAAACAAACAACTAAATGGGAAGCAAGGGAAACAAGATGGTTTTCTTTGGGTATGTGTATTTAGATAAGTCAGTATATAGGAGGCATATCTTGAGTTTGTTGTAATAAGGCTTTGTAGTGATAAAGTTCTCTTAAGAATATCTTATTAGGGGAATAAACATTTCATGTGTTTTCCTTTCTTTGTTTTGGTCCAGAAATGTGAACGACTTCTGCTTTACCTCTATTGCCATGAATTAAGTATTGAATTCCAGGAACCGGTTCCTGCTTCGGTGAGTTGTTTACTTTATGACCTCCCTAGTGAAGAAGCTTGGTATAAGACTTGAGAGTATTGGTTCTGGTCTTAAGGCTTCTCATCTTAGTCTTCTTGAATAATCTCAGCCTCTCCAAGGTTCAAGTTTCCTTCTCGAATGCTATTTCTTACCCCATTTTGGATATTCCAAGAACACATAGGAGACCTTTATAGAACGTTTTAGCATAGTACCTGCTAATTATCAGTACCTGATAATGTCAATACGTATTAATCCATACTTTTATTAGGGCTCTTATGGATGTGTGATTCACTTGTCAAATATTGCATTTTGTTTTTTAAAAGTTTTTGTTGCTGTCATGACAAAGTAATGAATTTAACTTCTGTGTTCTCTTTCACTTTTAAAATGGACATAAGGGATATAGATGTAATGGAAAGAATCTTGGACTAAGAGTCGGAATACTTAACTTCTCCCAGTTCTGCCATTAACTAGCCTTAAAACTTTGGGCAAATTTCTTAATTTTCTGCCTTTACCTTTTTAAACATATAGTGGGAGTACTGGACTGAAATATCTCTAAAATTCCAGTTCTATGATTCTAGGCTCTGTACCTTGGGGAGAAAACAATCTCTATGTAAGTATTAATTTGAATAAAAATGTAAAATTGAAGCTTTCACACTGGTTCTTATCTTATGAAGATAAGCCCTCTTTATGAACAGTCTAGATTAAGAAAGGACTGGAAATTTTGCAAGTCAGTGCTCTTTGATTATCTTAAAGAAGACTTTTTGTTAGGAATAAAAGCTCTAAAGTCCCATAGGAAAAGGAATATCATGGGTGCTCAGGCTTCATGAATGGAATGAGAATATGCTATATACATTTGCTCACCATCATTTGTTGAATTAAGACATTGTTGAATGCCAGGCCTGTAATAGAATATTAAATAGTCGACTTGTTTACTGGGTAGGCTCAGAAAGGAATTTTAAAGCACAAAAGCCCTAGACACAGGAACATGTTTTATACAAATAGTAACCATCTGATACTAGGAAGTTTGTCTTCAAGTATAGGGATTTTACAGTAGAAAATAACTTTAAAGTATTTCTTTTTGTGAACTGTTTAAATAGCTTCTCCAAGTTCAATTGTTTCTCGAGAATACAACTTTCTGGCTAAAAGTTGGGGCCAGAACACTCTCTGGCATGATCATTAAAGGGTTAATGAAATTTTTCTTGTGTTATTTATCCTCTTTTTCCTCTGTTGTTTTATGTCCAGAGTCCTTTGTGGTATAAAGTTATAGCCTCTAAAAGACAACATTCTAATGATAATAATAATAAGTTTTGTTTTTATATTTTCTTAAAAAACAAAACAAAACTCTTCAGGTGTCATAGTATTCTGATGAGCCAGATGTGTCCTTAACACTAATGTTGGCTAGCTTTGCTGATCGCGTTCTTTCCAAATCTCCTTACCACAGATAGAGCTTTGAGGCCTTCATAACCATTAAGACTGCCACAGATTCTGAATATGATTTGGTTTTTATGATAAATGATTGGGGCATAAGATTTAAAATACCTTCACTATTCCTAAAATTTTCAAGTAGCTGGCTCAGTAATTAATATATGCTGTACATTTTCAAATAAAACAGTTTGGTATTTTTGGAGAATCCTTAGCTATCCTTATTTATTTGTTTCTTTAGATACCAAACTACTATAAAATTATAAAGAAACCAATGGATTTATCTACCGTGAAAAAGAAGCTTCAGAAAAAACATTCCCAACACTACCAAACCCCAGATGACTTTGTGGCTGATGTCCGTTTGATCTTCAAGAACTGTGAAAGGTTTAATGAAGTATGTTAGCTTCCAAACTATAAAGTCTTGGATTATTAGTTTTTGGTTTTTGCTTGTTTATTTTTTATTATATTTTTCCTGCTAAGAGATTTTTCTAATTTGATTGAAAAATTTTTTTTCTCCTGCAGTTGTGTCAAAAGTTTATTGTGTATAATTGGAGTATATTTTTGAAGCTGAGGGTTGAGATATACAAGTATAGAGAGTAGACTGTAGTTAAGTATATGGAAAATGATTATTAAATAGTCTGTATTTGGGGTTCATTTAGGAAAGGCACTTGTACTGGTTCTTTTGATTTTATTATTAACGTAGGTTAATAATGTTAACCTATTAAATGTAGAACCCTGAAATCATAAACTAATTTCTGGTGGCTCATCTTGAATAGTAGCCCAGAGTATATGATGTTGAGTTTTCTAATCTCAGCAATACGACTTTTATTAACTTCGGTTGTGTATTTTTTTTTGAGGATAAGGATGGGCTCTCCTTGAGGAAAAATATGCTATATGACTCACTTCTTCAAGGAAATTGTTTTGTTTTCTTTGAGAAAAGGCAAGTCTCTTACTGTTAGAGAAGATTTTCATTATTCTATGAGAAGAAAATGGAATTAGATAAGAATCTACAAAACCTTTAGAAAGCTCAATAGTAAAATATCTTTATTACTGGTGAAATTTGGTGCCATATGACTATTACTAAAAGGACATCAAATCATTTAACATATACTCATAGCTAACTCTGGAAGCATCTAGATGACCTTTTTAATATTTGGGGGAAAAAATCCTTAAGGTTAAAAGTATAGTGTAGCAGTATACTGCAGAAAGTATAGTAAAACCTTACTCACTTGAACTTAAAATTGATATAGTTCCACTTTTTGTCTTACTTTCTAATCCAGTTAGATTATTTTCAAATAAATGTGCTTTTATGAATTGTAGCTAACATCTACAAGGAAGAAGACACATTTTATCTGCTTTAGCAATGATTAAATAATTTATGGTTAACAAATTGCCATACAGATAGAATTCTAAGTGGTTTGTTGATGGTTTGGCAGTTTCTAAAAAGCAACATTTCTTAATATGATTAGTTTTTTTGTCTTCATGAGATTGATGTATTCAGTCAGCCGCCATTTCCGATTGACTTACTAATATAGAATTTGAAAGCATTCTTGAGGTTTCACAGTAGGTTTAGTAACAGAACTTTGTAAAGAAAGTGGTTCCATGTTCTGTAGAATTTGAGAAAGCACTTAATCTGGTTATAGCAATTTGTTCCCCCTAGTATGGCTGACTTTCGTCGCCAATCCTATGCAGTTTCATAACTTTAGAAAGGATTATAATTTCCCTTTTTTTTTTTTGACTCTGGTATCCTTTTTAGATGATGAAAGTTGTTCAAGTTTATGCAGAAACACAAGAGATTAATTTGAAGGTAAGCTTTTCAGACCATGCAAACTTGGTGAAGGAATATGCATTACCAACAGGTGAATATTCCTATCTTTTGCTTGCAGGCTGATTCAGAAGTAGCTCAGGCAGGGAAAGCAGTTGCATTGTACTTTGAAGATAAACTCACAGAGATCTACTCAGACAGGACCTTCGCACCTTTGCCAGAGTTTGAGCAGGAAGAGGATGATGGTGAGGTAACTGAGGACTCTGATGAAGACTTTATACAGCCCCGCAGGAAACGCCTAAAGTCAGATGAGAGACCAGTACATATAAAGTAAAATGACATGAACTTAAATAATTGTTTAAAAAAAAAAGAGAGAGAGAGAGAAAAGAAAACCTTTTATTTAAGTGTTGCTGGAATATCCTGCCTACAGTGGGCACCTCCTTGAAGAAGCTGATAGCTTTTACACAGTATTAGATTGAAGTAATGGACAGAAGTCACTTCTTGTCAAGAAAGGGGGAGAGAACTCTGTTTGCAACTTTAAAAGTAAAAGCAAAAGCGAAATGATTTGAAGATTCTGTAACTAAAGAGGATGGTTCTTTAGAATGGCAGTTGTTGGTGATCATGTGGTATTGATTGGTGCAGGATGCTGGGCGTACAAGTACATACTTGAGGGTCATGTCGCTTGATAAATTGTTTCTTTGGACAGGAGTGCACAGATACTAAAAACAACTTTCACGTCTCCCCTTCCACACACATACATACTGATTTGTTTTCTAGCTAAAATCAGAGTTGCTCAGATTCCACTTTGATGTCAGTGCAGATGTGCATTGAATAATGCCATGACATTTTTTCTCACTTTGATGCTGTTGGGCCTTAGTTTTTATATTGGTTTAAAGAACTCAACAGTAGTTTTATTTTCTATTTATACCTAGAGTCTAGAAAACATCAGTGATCATCATTTAATCACTTTTAATGGTCTGCTGAAATAAATACAGTAACTTTTCAGTGGCAGATCTTATAGTAGTCATTTCCAGGAAAACACTTCCACACAATTGCACTTCCCAGTCAGACCATCTGATCATACAGTTATTCCCATCAAAGGCAGAATGTTCGTTTTAAAATTAATCTAGTTTTCTGTACATTTGAATTTGATTGAGAAGGTGACAACTGGCTCTTATCCAGTCTTCCTTCATATCAGTTTTCTGATAGACCACTATTGGCAAACAGTAATCTGTCAACTACCAAATGTGTAAAATTTTCTGTATTTCACTTTGTCTTATTTGTAAATAGTGAACTAAAACTTCTGGCAGATCAGCAACATTTGCTGAGCCTGTTTTTTAAGCTAATGTGTATTCTTACTAATGTTCCTATCAAGAATGGATTTGTAATATATGCTGTCTATTTCTAATGTTCACATTCATATTTTGAGGTTCTATCTTATTTTAATAGAGAACAGACTTCTCAGAAAATCTTCAGAAGCAGCTTATTATTAAATATCAAACTATTGAAATAAACCCGGTGGGGTTAGATTACTCATCTGTCCACCAAGTGGGACATTTGCATGGACTGGGGGCTTAACGGACTTAGAAGAGGCCTGTAAGTAAATCCTGAAAATGAGCCAATCCCCACTTGAATGGTTACTGGAGTAAACCCACCTTTACTACCCTGAGTTCAGCCCCTGAGGCAGATAAACCACCTTGGCTTGGTTTCATTTTTCTTCTCTTCATTTGTGATGCTCAGATCCAAGATGTGTGTTCTAGACTGTGTACAGGCTTCTCTTTTGTTGGATTAAAAAATTTAGTCCTACTTTTGTATGGACACCTTAGAATAAAAGTGACCAAAATAGAAGACTTGCCATTAGATATTTTTCAGACGTCAGCAGATTTGTGGCAAATCATTTGCCTTTTTAAAACTTCGGCTTCTGCAGTTCAGACAGTAGACTACTCAGTAAAAATTATTTGGCATAATTGTCTGAGGTAAATATTTTTTAGTGCATATTGAATCAAATAAAGTGCTCTAAAGAAATTATTATACAAATTCCTTTGGGTTGTTTTTATTTTCTTAACAAGCGTGGGGGGTAAACATGAATATTAGTCAGGCCTTCTGATGGTGTACGTAAGTGCTGTTGATTTCATTACTGCTGTTGACTTCATTCTGTGACTTTCTTTTAGCTTCTCTTTCAGTTTTGTTATAAGTTCAGCTTTAAAACTTACACCGAACTGTTTTATCATTTTACTCACATTTCAGATATCTAAGAAGAATTTTCTTAAAAGAGGGAGAGAATCGTTTTATAATCCTTTATTTATGTGCATTTCCCTCTTTCCCACAACATTTATGATTTGAGTTTAGCAGACATATCTAGGGCATATTTGGGAAAGTGAAGAGTAGCAGTATAACTTCCTTTTGTCAAGCCATTTATTTCTAATATTTTACACTTGTTCTTCAGTTGAGTCCTTTTCATGATTCTTAATTAAGTCTTTTATATAGGTTCTACCAGTGGGGGAGAAATTAAATTTTAATATTTATTTCTTGATATTTAGGGCCTTAAAAAATAATGTGTTCCCTTAAAGATATTTCTATGTTAGGTGAAAAATTTTTTTTTCTTTTAAGATTGGTTTTGGAAAAGCCACTTTACTGTCAACATTTAATAGACTCCATTTCTGTTAAGACAATTCTTACTACTGAGAATTTACTATTAAGTAAATAGCTATCAACAAACTACCCTTAAATGCAAGTTCAGGTTTCATGGAAGCTTTTTTCTTGTACACTGCTCCGTGTATTCCTAAGCTGATTTGTTCAGCCACTATCTGATATAACCATTAGAAAAAGTATAAAAGCTTAAATTGATATTCAGATGTCTTTATGTTTTTCTATTAATTTATATTTCAAAAAAAACAAACATTTAACGTCAATTCCTAAAGGCAGTTTAATACTCTTTCTTTATTTAAAAGACAGTATTTTAGACATGGAGATGTTAAATGTTAACTTAAAAACTTGCAAAACTTCGCAATACTTCATTTCTGATCTCCCATCAGAACACTAAAAACAAAGTGTTCCTCAGTCTGTTCCGGTGGCCTAAAATTTTTTTTTTTTTTTTTTTAAAGCTCTTGGCTCAGCTAATTCACTGAGTAAAGGAATTGTTTTGCAAGGTGAAGCATGTACATGTCCCAAAGTATGGTTAGATTGTAGGTCATGATCTGTATAGAAACATTGAATCATTACCACAGAGATAATAAGGCATTAGCTCTCTTGTTGAAATTATTCTTTTTGGAATCAACGAGGTACTTTCTGACTTCAATGTCTTATATAAAGGAATTTTAAATAATATTAAAGTCAGCTAATCTCACTTTTTGTTGTAACAATTTTTGAGGTTTTTAGTTCATCCAAAGAAATAATGTTTTTAAGTAGAAGCAAGAGGTTTATAGTGAGCAAATTGTTCGTTTACCAGTTACCTCAGCAGGTCTCCTGCCCATGTAATTATTAGTGATGAGTGTTAATAAGCCGGTAGATTTAGGTCTTCTGACTGTGCCCTCGGATTTTGGCCTACCACATGTTATTCAGTAATCTCTTATTATCCAAATTGGGAGTAGATGCTGTGGCCCCCCTCTCCCTTGGCCTTTTAAGTCCCTTAGCCATTCCTACTCACAACACAGGATGTATAAAGATCTTGTTTCTTGTTGAAGTCAACACTGCTTATTTGCATACTCAGCATTGGATTGGTGAGTAGTTTTTATAAAATGCACCCACCCTAACTCCCTTAATTAGAACAATCAGATTCTTAATTCATACCATCTGTATTAATAATCTGCTGAAGATGATCCAAGGTTTTCAAGGTGTATCAGTTTGATCTTGAATTCAACCTGGATGCTTGCTTTTATTTTTCTGACAGTTCTCTCCTCCTCGATAAAGCAATAACACTGCTTTAAGTCTGTTGCCTAATAGGCATATCATAGTCCTCTCCCAGATGGTGATTTTATAGGAAAGTTTGTATGCATATCACCCAGTCTATCTTTTAAAAAATAAGAAATTTAAATGTACGCTGGAGCTTATGACAATATATTGTGGCATTTTATTTTAAAAATTGGGGAAAGTTGCATATTTTTTTAAAAGTAGGTATTTGAGTAAAAAAAAATTGAAGGTACTTTTTTAAGAAAAAAAATTTATATGCCACAGTTTACATAGACATTTCAGATTTCAACATGTACTCTTGGATATGATGGTTTCTTTACTTGGCCAAAATGCATGTAAAACATATCTTCCATCTTAGTTCCTTGTGTTTGCCTTCGTGGTCTTTTATATATTTTTTATTGTATCTGAGAAAATTATCTTCAAAAATAGGTCAATTTGGACGTATTTGTCATAATCATACTACAAAATGTACAAAATTACGTTTAGCCCTTTTCTAGCAAGTAATCTATAAAAAATGCTCTTCTTTAAAATTCACCAAATTTGTATGTGGGAAGGCACTCAAATGATTTTGTAGGTGCCACTGCAATATTCCCTTTCAGGTGTGGCCTAAATTTCAATCTTAAGAAGGAAGTGCTTGTCTGCTCCTGGTCTGAAAAATGTAGGCATTTACTATGTTTTAAATCACAGTGAAACATGTATATAAGCCTATAAAAACGGTATGTGCAATCTGAAAGCCTGTTATTTTCTATGTAGACATACACACGAAAGGGTTAAATTCACAGCCTTACTAGTTCCTTGCTTCCAGTATTTCAACTGGTCTCCTCCCCTCATTATTATTATTATTATTATTATTATTATTATTACTACTACTACTACTACTACAACTATTATTTTTGCACATAATTAACTACCCTTCAATATGATTCTTAAAGAAAAAGTGCTGTTTCTGTGGTATTGTATTCTCTAAATAATCATATTTAATTTTTTAAAACAAGGTTGCAGTTTCTAATTGTTCCGTTCCTGTGTTTTTTGCTGGTGTGTATTAAAAGCAAGATTTTCTTTTTCATGGTTATTTAATACATTAGCTGCCTGTAAATATTTCTTGTTATAATGCTCTGGAATGTGTTGTAGAAGTTGTATTAGATTAGTTTAAAGCCTTGTTTGAAAACCACATTGTTTTGGTTATTTCTATTAAATTAGAAAATTGAAAAAGTTTGCAGATGAATTCCTTTTTTCTTCCTCTTTGAGTTGATATGTAATCATTTTAAGTTTATTTGAAAAATGTATACTGTGTGTCAGGCACTGGAGATACAGAAGTGTCCCTGCCTTCACAAGTATTGTTTAGACTCTGAGAACAATGCGTGTTACAATAGGGATCAACACAGAACATAGTAGGAAAATACAGGAAAGGCTCTAACACCAAACTCATTGGTCATGGAAGTGATCTCTTTCACTTAAAAAAATATGATAGGGCGCCTGGGTGGCTCAGTGGGTTAAAGCCTCTGCCTTCAGCTCAGGTCATGATCTTAGGGTCCTGGGATCGAGCCCCACATCAGGCTCTGCTCTGCAGGGAGCCTGCTTCCCTTTCTCTCTCTCTGCCTGCCTCTCTGCCTACTTGTCATCTCTTTCATATAAATAAATAAAATATTTCAAAAAAAATTATAATAACAGGGAACCAGGCAAAGAATGAAGAGAATAAAATATTATTCTGGGACCTGAGAACTTCAGTTTGGAGTAGAGTGTAAGCTAGAACAGTAAAATATTAAGCTGGAGAACTGAGCCAGGGTCCTTTTTAAGCAGTGCCTTGAAAGTCATGTTAAAGGGTTTGGGGTTTTACTGATGGTAACAAGGAGCCCCTGAAGAATTTTAAGAGTTCTTAAAGAATTCTCTAAGAACAGGGTTGGGAGAGCTGATCCAATCAGACTTGCCTTTTTTTTTTTTTTTTTTTAAAGATTTTATTTATTTATTTGACAGAGAGAGATTACAAGTAGGCAGAGAGAGAGAGAGGAGGAAGCAGGCTCCCTGCTGAGCTGAGAGCCCGATGCGGGACTCGATCCCAGGACCCTGAGATCATGACCTGAGCCGAAGGCAGCGGCCTAACCCACTGAGCCACCCAGGCGCCCCACAGACTTGCCTTTTTGAAAGTTTGTTTTAAACTGTGAAGAATGGATTATGGAGAGTATTAGAAGTGGAGAGAGAGTTGTAGGCTGTGAGTAATCCAGAATTGCCCTAAACTAGCTATCTGACAGTGGAGATGGAAACTGGCAGTCAAATTATAGAGAGATTTAGAAAGTAAAACAGACCAATACTGGAGGCCAGGTGGTCCTTACCTTAGGCTTTTATTATATGATACCTATTAACATCATAGTAGGAGAAAGGAATAGATTATGAGTGGAGGGGAATGAGTTCAGTTTGGGGGGTATGTTGAGTTTAAGGTATCCATGGAAAATTAAGGTGTGGATGTCCATGTTTCTGGTGCCTGTTACAAATAACTGGGCTATAGACAGAGCCTCTAAGATCCATCGAGAATCCTGTATTATTTGTCACCAAAAATGGCTAGCTCACGATAGGCATTCAGCAAACACCTGTCAGAAGTTTAGCCATTAGTATAATGTTGTTAACTAAAACAATGTAGAGTATGATATTGCCTGGGAAAGTTTTAGAATGGTTAAGAGTAGGATACTTAAGATAGTGGCAGAAACATTTAAGGAATATATATATATATATATGAAGATTCTATGAGAAGATTGAATTAGTCATGGAGGAAAGGCAGAGGAGCCATAATGGAAGATGAGAGAGGTTTCATAAGAGATTTCAAAAGGAATATTATTGAAATCAATTATTAGAGCAAGAGATGAAGTAAAGGTAAAGGGCCAATATAGAAGCCATAGATGACCTTAGGAGACCAATTCCATTTTGAGCAGCAGTAAGACTAGAGTGGGTTAAGTAATGGATTGTAGATTGTTTTTCACGAAATTTGACTGGTTTTTCTTTAGGTTATGCAGAACTATGGCCATGAATAACCAAGTGAAGTATCAGAATGAAACTGCCAAATTGTTACCTTTCTGGATGCATTTTGTGTAGTGGAAAAATCATGAGTTTTGGCCATTGGGCCACTTGAACACTTTGGTTTGAACTAGTAAGCTTTGTTCAACCAGTTATCTGTCTGAACTCTTGAGTTTCACTTTAATTATTTGTGAAATGAGGCTAATCATATCTAGCTTCGGGAATTAATATAGACGAGGTTATTTATAGCTCGAGGTTGATACATGGTAAGTTGTGATAAGGAAACATTTAGTTTCCTTTTTCCCTATTTCCTCTTCCTGCTATTGCCATGTAAAAGGGGCAAGTTAGAAGTGTAATTTCTCCCTTTTTACTAAAGAGGTGAGAAAAAGTGTAGATGTAGTACCCCAAGGTTTTAAAATCTATCTTCAATGGAGTGCCTGGGTGGCTCAGTGGGTTAAAGCCCCTGCCTTCAGCTCAGGTCATGATCCCAGGGTCCTGGGATAGAGCCTTGCATTGATTGGGCTCTCCGCTCAGCAGGGAGCCTGCTTCCACCTCTTTCTGCCCTCCTCTCTGCCTACTTGTGATCTCTGCCTGTCAGATAAATAAATGAAATCTTTAAGAAAATAAAATCTATCCTCAACTCTTGAATATTTAGCTTGTCCTTCACTAATTTGAGACCTGAGTTCTAAACTCCAGCAAACACAAAAATTAGCCTCTAGATTTTTAAGAAATAATACATGCAAAGATAAATTGGTAGTATACAACACCTAATCCAAGGCTTTGTCTCAAGCATCCCCTGTTTATGGCCTTAAGTAAATATGTCACTATTCTTTCATTTATAAAGTTGTTACTGTTGATCTGGAAAGGCAATATATATTGACAGCTGTTTCTGATCATATGATAGACTGTATGCACGGAAGAACCTTCCTCATGGTATTAAATATCTGAAATGCTGGATAAGATTCATTTTTTTAAAAAAAATCTTAAAATGTATTGCTGAGGTAGCAAGGAAGATACTCAAAGCTGCAGTTTAAGCCCTGGGTTGGTTTGATATTTTTTCCCTTTGCATTTTGGTTGTTTTTCTTTTTTTATTAAGTGTCTGGCTTAAGCTTTGATTACCAAGGTATCCATTTCAGAGAGGTATCCACTTCAAAGACAGCTCTTGTTGAACAGCCTGTTCTCTTGTTTTGAATTCACCAATAAGAAGTGAGCCCATGGAACCCTAAACCTCCCCCACCAACCTCAGTAAACAGGGACTCCTGGTATCCTGTGTGTGTGTGTGTGTGTGTGTGTGTGTGTCCCACCCCATCTCCCTCTGCAACCTTGCTATGTGGGCCCAGCTGTGCTGTGTATTTTCCAGGCCTTGTAAGTAAGAAATCTTTATTTCTTTTGTTTCCTGATGGTTGTTGCCAGCCACACCATTAGTTATTGGTGGGTTGAGACCAGTACAAAACAAAGCTCCACTTTATCACCTGTAGCATTTTTACCAAAAATATTTGACAATGTAATCCTGAAATAATTAGAAGTGCAACATAGGACATTTACAAAGATGCCTGGTGTGAATTTTTAAAGTGCTATGTAAAACAGGTGGGGAGACTGTTACAGATCAGAAAATCACATGTAATGGGAGCACCTGGTGGCTCAGTCAGTTAAGCATCAGACACGGTTTCGGCTCAGGTCATGATCTCAGGGTTGTAAGATTGAGCCCCGCATCTGCTCTGCACTCAGTATGGGGTCTACTTGGCTTTCTCTATCCATCTCTCTCCGCCTCTCCTCTCTCCCCTCTCCCCCTGCTCTCTCTAAAATCTTTTTTTTTTTAATCATGTAATTCATTAACTTAGATTTCATCTTGAATTAAATAAACCTAGCAATTAAAGCCATTTTAGAGATATCTGTGGAAATTTGTATATGAATTCTTAATGATATGAAATGTTTAATTTTCTTAGGTGACAGTGGTTTTTTCCTTATACAGGCAATGACCTTTTTCTTAGAAAATGCATGCTGAAATATCTTAAGAATGAAGTGTCATACTACTTTCAAATGGTTAGGCCAAATGGGTGTGTGTGTGTGTAAAATATATATACAAGATCATGTGAATGGCAGGATAACAACTGGTGAATCTTAGCGAAAAGTAAATGAGGTGTTCATTGTTATTTGAAGTTTTTGAAGACTTCAGAGTTTTCAAAGTAAGGTTTAGTGGGGTGAAACAAAAAGTGTGAATCCAAAGAAGTATTGAAAAAGACAGTTGCTCCAAAGATTCTGCCAATCCTTGTGTCCTAAAGACTTTGGAATGGGCTAAGTTTTAAAAGGGAAACTGATCATAGGGCCAACATGAGGGTGAGTTCAGAATGAGATAATCTCCCAAAACCTGTTACTTCAAAATATGATACACTCAGTGAAAGAAGGAACCAGAATACCCTA
Organism: Mustela putorius furo; assembly: GCF_011764305.1. Lineage (NCBI taxonomy): Eukaryota > Metazoa > Chordata > Mammalia > Carnivora > Mustelidae > Mustela > Mustela putorius. The sequence continues at coordinate 7,234,939 of NW_025421424.1, forward strand.
TCTCAAGAGAGGAGAGAGAGAGAAAACTGGGTGGAGAAAAGGGGAAGAAAAGAAGAATCTACCCTAGAATTGGTGTCTACAAGCTGACACTTAAAACGGGTTTGGAAGCAGACTTAAACTACCTATTGGAACCAGACTTAAACTACCTATGTCGTCAGAAAAACCAAGACTTAAAGTAGTATCAGGTTAGAAATGTTTCCCAGGCATTTAAGTATTAGTACAACTCTTTAAAGGAAAGCACTTCAAATCCAATCTCAAAGAATTTTCATAGTGTTATAATAATCTTGGACTCATTCAAGGTCACAAAAATGAGAAAGAAGTCATTATTTAAAAAATTAGGAGAAAGAGCAGAAGCTAGCCTATAGTGATTGAAGACATTGGAATTATTGGATGAATGTATTCAGACATTGAAAAGATTTTAATATCTCTAAAATTGGGATGGCATTGTAGTATATCAGCTATGTTACTGGTATAAAAATTGGTATATCCTTTAATACTTGATGGCTTGGATTCAGTGAAATGCAAAATGCATAAGGAATAGAAGAATGTCTAAAAGTTGAGAAAGAATGAGAGACCATTAAAAATGGCAGGGGTGGAGATAACGGGTGCATAGGAAGAAAAATGATCAAATTTGAGAACAAAACATCTAGAAAAAAACATACAGATAAAAGAAGACCAAAATGAAATTACACAGAATGCAGTACGGTGCAGAGAGAATGTGTGAAGAAGTTAAAGGTCACCAAGAGCACATGGTAAAGTCCAACAAACATCTTGCAGAGAGTACCAGAATGATGATACAGAGAATGGTTATGGATGATATTTGAGGGTATTTCAGCTGAGAACTTTACACATTTGCCTAAAGTCATACATCAGCTTTAAGGAGTTTAGAAAATATATCAACATCTAGACATACTGATCTACGTTCTGGAAGATAGACAAAATCTAGGACATACACAAGTGGGAAGTCAGAGTTGACACTTCTGTGAAGCAAACCACCTAAAATAAGTCCTTAAAAGAGCAAGAAAAGACTTAAGTTCATTGTAGTTACCACTACAGTTTAGAAAAACAATGAAAACCAGAAGACCGTGGGATAATACTTTTAGATAGTGAGAGGAAGATGTCTAGAATTTTGTAACCACAAAACTACCAAGGAAAAAAGGACAGGGTCCTTTTGGATAAAAAGAGCTTACTATTAACATATTTTCATTAAATGAATTCTTGGTTTATTCCTGGAAAAAGAAAACAAAAGTTCTAAGTCACAAGAAGGAATGGTGATCCAAGAAAATGGTTAATGAGGGTAAAGTAAACTTTATAAAACAATAATGTCAGTTTTTGAGTGAAAAAGTGAACCAGATGACTCCCAGCATGACAATGTGATTCTGCTCCCCCCGCTTCCAGGGAAAGTGGTGAAAATTTACAAAACAAAACATGGGAAGCCTCTGGAAATGGACCTATGAGCAAACAGCAGATGAAGAAACATCTTTTCAAGAAAACCTGTGACAGTTCTGTAGGGATGGTGAGAGTCTGTGATGTTTGAATCAAGGCTTCTCCCTACCTCCTTACTCCAGCTCAGCAGTGTGGACACTAGACTGCTACCGCCAAAATCACAAGGCTTTGTCTTTCTCAACTCCCAGTTGAAGGGCTGGGAAAAGCAAGACATCAGTCCTCATCCTGTCCCAGTGCCTGTTGCTGTGGTGAAGTTTTAAGAGTGTGGTTGAGAAGTGTGTGTGTCTGGGGGCTCTGATTCTATCCAGCCCCCACAGAGAATGGAGGCTCTACCTTGGGTGTGGCATGCTTGGAATTACTGGGACACTGACCACCTTTGCCCTAGCACATGAGGTGGTGGTTCCATGCCAGGAAAGACAAACCAGAAGGCCTCAGGCTGCCTCCCCACTTCCTCCATAGAGCACTTAGTGATGCCACTTTCACATTGTTGCATCTAAACCCTGGCTTTGAGATTTTAGCTTGAGAAAGAGGTACTTTATGAAACTAATAGCCCCTAATCGCTTCCAAAAGAATGGACTTAAGTTGTAATAGAATGTGGCCAAATTCAAACAGGAGGGCACAGCACTGGAGGTTGTGACAAAAGGTAAGTGAAGAGAGATTCAAGATAGTCTTAAACTGTGGGTTAACTAGTTTGCCAGAGAAAACTGGTAAATAAGCCCAAAGGAGCCATCCTGTAGTTATAAGAATATGACACACATCTCAGTAACTATGCATTTAAAGGAGCCAGAATATGATTAGATGAGTGTATAGAGCAACTTGGGCCCCACAGCATTGTTGAAAACAATATAGCAGCTGACAACTATGGGAGTTGTTAAAACTCCCATATGGCCTGGTTATAAATAAATAAATATGGGAGCCCTATCAAACCCGTTGTCATCCCAGGGAAATTTACCCACGCTGTGCATCAGGGGTTTAATGCTGGGAGAGGAGGGAGTACATTTCACTAAAATAATTCAGCCAGTCACTAAACAACAACACCTCAACAAATAACTTGAGGTGGAGGAGGGGAAGAACCAGCCGCTATGTTTAAAATCTCCATTCTCCAACAAATACTCATGCAAAGAAATACCAAAGTGTAGTGAATATGCTGGAGATAAAGAAGGCAATAGAAGCTATCTGAAGGTAACAGGATGTTGGATTTATAAGAGAAAAACTTGAAAGTAGTCACTGTAAACATGTTCCCAGAACTAAAAGAAGCCATGGTTAAAAAGTAAATGAAAGTATGATGTCAATGTCACATTAAATGGAGAATATCAATATAGAGATTAATATTAAATGCAAATTATTCAGGGGGATGCCTGGGTGGCTCGGTTGGTTAAAGGCCTGCCTTCAGGTCAGGTCATGATCCCAGGATCCTGGAATTGAGGCCCACATTGGCCTCCTTCCTTGGCGGGGAGCCTGCTTTTCCCTCTGCCTGCCACTCATCCTGCTTGTGCACTCTCTCTCTCTCTCTCTCTGATAAATAAAGTCTTAAAAAAAAATTCACTAGAGACCGGACAGTAGACTTGAACTGGCAGAAGAAAGAAGTAGAGGTAAAAAGAAATGGGGAAAAATGAACACTGCTTCAGAGAAATGTAGGATGCCTTCAAGCACGCTGACACATGCATAATGGGAGTACCAGAAGGAGATGAGAAAAATTAGTAAAAATATTCAAAGACATGAAAAAATTCCCCAAAGTATTGCAGAAGCAATAACCCAAGCACATAAATGCTTATTTCCCTTCTCTTGATACAAAATTGGGACTGTATAAAACATTTTGGTGTATCATTGGGGCCATACAGAAATGTAATATATATGTATTTGCTACTAGCATGAAGGATGTGGATAGGAGTGAATTTGTGCAAACCTAAGGAAATTACTATAACTGGTAAGTTAATAATTATAACTTTTGTTGGGTTTGTAACATCAAAGGAAGTTTATATGTAACAATATCACAAAAAAGGAGGAAACAGAGCTACATAAGAGTAATATTCCTATTTGGAAGTAGCCTAGTATAAATCAATAGGTCATTCTGATATGATGTATATGATAAACTCTAGAGCAACTTAAAAAAAACAAAGCCTAAGAAAATAAAAGTGAAAAATTAAAGAATTAAAATACTTTAGAAAAATAAACAACTTTGAAGTGGAAGAAAGCACTGAAGGAGGACTATAAGAGCAAAGAAGACATGAGAGCAAAAATTAAAATCGTAGATATCAACATAATATTAAATATGAATGGGTTAAACACTTCAAATCAGAGAGATTGTCAGACTGGATAAAAAGACCTGATTCAAGTATATACTGTCTGCAGGAAACACACTTTATTTAGATTAAGAGATACAAATAGGTTGAGAGTAGGAGGAAATAAGACATAGCCTGCAAACAGCAATCACAACAAAGCTGGAGTGGCTATAGTTTAAGAGAAAATAGGCTTTAATACAAAAATTCAAATGGGGCACATTTTATAATTAATGATGAAAGTGTCAATTGACATCAGGGAGATTTAATAATTCTAAACAAACACATAACAGCACCAAAATACCTGAAAACAAACGGTTAAAGGGAAAGTAAATACAACAATAATGGTTGGAGACTTCAATAGCCTAGTTTTCAATAATGGATAGCAAACTAGACAGAATAACAAAACAGAAGATGAACAGCATTACAAACTAACTGATCTAATTGACATTGTATAACACTCCTCTAAACAGTCAACAGATAAACATTCTTCTCAAGGGCACATGGACCATCTCTAGAATAGGTCATGTGCTAAGCCATAAAGCCTCAAATTTAAGAGAATAGAAATAGTGCAACATAGGTTCTTCAGCAACAGTGGAATGAAATTAGGAGCCAGTAACAGGAAAAAGGTTGAGAAAATCATAAATATGTGGAGTTACTGAACACAACACTCCAAATAACCAATGGGTCAATAAAGAAATCAAGGGAAATCAGAAAACATTTAGAGATGAATGAAAGTGACACAGCACAACAGAGGTTATTGGCTTCAGCTAAAGCAGTGCATAGAGGGAATTTTATAGTTGCAAATGCTTATATTAGAGATTTTGAATCAATAACCTAACCTTAGAAATTATTCTTCAGAAATAAAAGAATTATAAGAGAATACAATGAACAGTCGTATGACAACAAATAAGATAACCTAGATGAAATGGATAAATTCCTAGAAAAACTAAAGCTGACTAAGGAAAAAAAAATAGAAAATGTCAATAGATCTGTAACAAGTGAAGAGTCTGAAGTAGTAATTTAAAAAAATACCCACGAAAAAGTAAGTATCCACAGAAAAAAAAGCACAGGCACAATTGGCTTCGCAGCTTAATTCTACTAAACATTTAAAGAAGATCAATTATTCACTAACTCTTCCTAAAAAGAGAGAAGAACACTTCCCAACTCTCTTTTACAGACTGTATTACCCTAATGCCAAAACCGAATGAGACCTGACAAGAAAAGACTACAGACCAATATCTCTCCGGAATACGGATGGTAGATCTTCAACGGACCCTAGCAAACTTTATGAAGCAGCATAAAAAAGAACCATACACCATGACTAAGTAGGATTAATCCTAGGGATCCACAGTTAGTTCAACATCCGAAAATCAACATAATACGTCGTATGAATACAACAAAAAACAAAACTTATAGGATCATCTCAGATTCAAGAAAAGTATTTGATAGAATCCAATGCCCTTTTGTGATAAAAAAACAACAACAAAAAACACTCCACAAAGTAGGAATAGAAGGGAACTTCCTCAATGTGGTTAAGGGCATTGATGAAAAATCTATAGATAACAATTTAGGTAAAAGATCTAATACTTTCTCTCCATCATTAGGAAAAAGGCAAGGGTATCTGTTCTTCCTATTGTTCAACATTATGCTGGAGGTTCTAGCCATGACAATTAGGCAAGAAAAAGAAATGAAAGGCCTCCAGATCGGAAAGAAAGAAGTAAAACGATCTCTATTTACAGATGACAAGAACTTATATAGGGAAAATCCTATGACTATACAAAAAATCTATTAGAACCAATAATCATGTTCTGCAGGGTTGCAGGATGAAAGACAATATAAAAATCTGAGTTTAGGAATTAAGTTTAACAAAAAGTGCAAAATTTATATGCAAAACTACAAAAACATTGAAAGAAATTAAAGGACATCTAACTACTTGGAAAAATCACATGTTCATGGATCAGAAAACTTAAGATTGCAGTGTTCAAACTGATAATGGATTTGTTATAATCCTATCAAAATCCCAATGAATTTATTTGGTAGAAATTGACAAGTTGATTCTAAAGTTCATTCAGAATTTCAGGGGACCCAGAATAGCTAAAACAAGCTTTAAAAAGAATAAGATAAGAGGCCTCACCCTTCCCCCATTTCAAACCTATCTACAAAGCAATGCTAAGACACACTGGTACTGGCACAGGACAGAAATAGATCAGAGGAATAGAACTGAAAATCCAGAAATAACACCATACATGTATGGCCAACTGATTTATTAACAAGGGTGCCAAGACGATTCAGTGGGAAAGGAGCAGTCTTTTTAACAAATGTTAGTGGTTCAAAAAAATGCTAATGATTCACCTGGATAGCCACATGCATGTAAATAAAGCTAAACTATAAAACTTTCAGGAGAAAAAGAAAAAAAAACTTCCAGGAGACAACAGAGGGGGAAATCTTCATTACCTTGTGGTGGGCAAAGGATTCTTAGATGTGATGCCCAAAGCACAAGGAACAACAAAAAGATATATTTGACTTACCAAAATTAAAAATTTTGTTCACCAAAGAACACCATCAAGAAAATAAAAAGACAACCCACATAATGGAAGAAAATACATACAAATCCTATATCTGATAAGGGACTTGTATCCAGAATGTATAATTTTTTTTTTTAAGAGAGAGCAAGTCTCTTGCAGAGCCTGATATGGGGCTTGATCTCATGACCTTGAGACCATGACTTGAAATTAAATCAAGAGTCAGATGCTCAACCGACAAAGCCACCAAGGCACCCCTGTATAAAAATCTTTTGCAATTCAATAATACAAAGACAACCAGATTTAAAAATGGGCAAAGGGTCTGAATAGACATTTCTCCAAAGAAGATACATAAATGGCCATTAATGACATGAAAAGATGCTCAACATCATCAGGGAAATGCAAAGCAAACCATAATAAGATAGCACTTCACACCCGCTGTGATGGTTGGAAGTGAAAAGTCAGATAATAACAAGTGTAAGAGAGCACGTGGAGGAATCAGAATCCTCTTAAACTGCTAGTGGGAATGTAAGATGGTTCAGCTGCTTTGGAAAACAGTCTAGCACTGTTCAAACTATTAAGAGTAGGGTTACAATATGATCCAACAATTCTACTTTTCATATATAACCAACAGAAATGAAGACACATATCCACACAAAAAGTTGCACACAAATGTTCATAGCAGCATAACCAAAAGTTGGTAGAATTCAAATGTCTATCAATGACTAATGTATAAACAAAATGTGGTTTGTTTATTTATTTAAAGATTTATTTATTTGAGAGAGAGAGAGAGGGAAAACACAAACGCAACTGGGGGAGGAGCAAAGGGATAGAACCTTCAAATAGACTCCCCACCCAACTGGAACCTGATGGGGTGGGGCTTGATCTCATGACCCTGAGATCATGACCTAAGCTGAAACCAAGAGGTGGACACTCAACCAACTGAGCCACCCACGTGCTCCAAAATGTGGTATATTTATATAAAGGAAGATTATTTGGCCATAAAATGGAATGACGTATTGATATGGATGAATCTTGTAAATGTTAGGGTAAGTGAAAAAAATCCAGTCACAAAAAATCACATTTCAATATGATTCCATTTATATAAAATGTCCAGAACAGGGAAATCTATAGAGACAGAAAATAGATTTGTGGTTGCTTGGTAGTAGGGATTGATGACTGCTGGGTGTGGAGTTTCTTTTGGAGGTGGTGAAAATGTTCTATAAATGATGATGTTGATGATTGTACTTATTGTGAATATACTGAAAACCCTGATTTATATACTATCAAAGGGTGAATTGTGTGGTGTTTAAAATATCTTAATAAATGTATTTTAAAGAACCCACGAACAATAAAACGAAACTGCTGACCAAAAATTGCATATATGTAGGAAAGGGGTACTCAAAGCATTTTAAGGGCCTTGAGTTGTTTGACAGTGGAGTGAAGATTGGTCACTGTGGGACCTTGAGTTAAAACATGCATGCTGAAACTTCAAAGGCAACCTTTTAGAAAGAATACAGAGTGTGAAATATCCATACAAGGAAAAAGGAGAGAGGGAAAATCTAAAAGAAGGTAGGGAGGGAAGGAGGGAAATAGCACAAATCATAATACGCTAGAAATAGGGGCATCTGGGTGGCTCAGTGGGTTAAGCCTCTGCCTACGGCTCAGGTCATGATCTCGGGGTCCTGGGATCGAGTTCCGCATCGGGCTCTCTGCTCAGCGGGGGGTATGCTTCTCCCCCCCCCCGCCCTTTCTCTCTGCCTGCCTCTCTGCTGCTTGTGATCTCTCTCTCTCTCTGTGTCAAATAAATAAATAAAATCTTAAAAAAAAAAACTAACTTTAAAAAAAAAAACTTAAAAAAATATGCTAAAAATAAATCCAAATAATCAGTACATGTAAACAAACCAAAATACGTAGCAAAAAGAAACTGTCAAACTTCATGTAAAAATCCATACACCTGCTGTTTATGAGAGCTATCCCTAAAACTCAGCTCTCAAAGGGCTGAAATAAAAGTTTGCAAAAAATACACCCCATGAAAACTAACATTTGCCACATAATGGCAAATAATAAATACAAATGGTAAACTTGCAAGCACATACTAAGTTCAAAACATGAAGGATTGGCAGAACTAGAAGAAGAAATGGAAAACTCCGCATTTCAGTGAGGGTTCAGTGAGGGTTTATAGAACTCATTATCCAGGGCTAGCTAATGTATGGTAATGGAAATAGAGTAGAGGTTGCTTCTGGTGGAAAAGGTAGATTTACTGAAGAAGATGGTAAAAGCATTTTCAGGCCATGAAAATGTTTCATATCTTGATTGGGGTGGTGATTATAAAAATGTATACATTGGTCAAAATTCATCTATGTATTTATTTATTTATTTATTTTTAAAGATTTTATTTGTTTATTTGACAGAGATCACAAGTAGGCAGAGAGGCAGAGAGACGGGGAAGCAGGCTCCCTGCTGAGCAGAGAGCTCGATGCAGGACTCTATCGCAGGACCCTGAGATCATGACCCAAGCTGAAGGCAGCGGCTCAACCCACTGAGCCACCCAGGCGCCCTCATCTATGTATTTTAAATGGATGCATTTGATGTGAATTACAACTCAACTTTATTTTAAAAGAATATGTTCTTAGGGGTTTTTTTTTCCTCCCTTAACTGTTCCACTAAAGATGTCATTATAGTCAAGCTACTACCAATTTTTAGCTCATGATGTGGCCTTGAAATACTATTCCCATTAAAATTAATCCGATTTTCAGTGAAATGATTGATTCCAGGTTTGGCATGGGAAATATATAAGACACGTCTGGGCATCTTGTCATATAAATGAATAAAGGAAGCTAACCACTACTATTTTCATGTCATGAGGATTTAGAAGCCACTGTGAAGAGGTTTTCCCTTTCCAAAAATGGCACAATTTTAATTTCAAAAATAATAATTGCAATCAATTAAATCCCATAATATATACTTATATTTGTGAATTCGTAATGATATAAAAATTAAGGTGATGAGCATTTACACTTACAAGATGATGGGAACGGGGGCACCTGGGTGGCTCAGTGGGTTAAAGCCTCTGCCTTTGGCTCAGGTCATGATCCCAGAGTCTTGGGATCGAGCCCCGCATCAGGCTCTCTGCTCGGCGGGAAGCCCGCTTCCCCCTCTCTCTCTGCCTGCCTCTCTGCCTACTTGTGATCTCTGTCTGTCAAATGAATAAATAAAATCTTAAAAAAAAAAAAGATGATGGGAATGAATTCATTACCTTACAAAAGGGTAAATAGGTGGAAAGAATCAAAAACATTATTCTGTCTTTCCCTATATGAACTGTATCATGGGATAACCAAGTAGTAGATGAGGGAAGCATTCCTTTATAAAATTATAGTTGTCAATGAATGAAAATGAAATTAAAGAATCAAAGTATCATTTTGCAACCATCAGTGGATTAATGGATCTCTGCAATGCGCCATCCATGGGGGGAGGGAGGGGAAGCATGCTTCCTGATGAAAGAAAACAACCCGACCTATAGACCAAAGGGATAGAACCTGAATCTGAGGCCTCTGGATCCAGCTGCCAACCTGTAGAAATTACAGGGCCGAGAAGAACATGGTGAGCTGCACCATGATTATGCCATAAGCAAAATCCAGGTTGAAACTCCATAAGTGAATTGCCCTGTGTTCATCAGCAGATATATTGTGAGGGAAAGACAGATGAAAGTTGCAACCTGTGCAGTGAAAGGGGCTCCAAAGACTTGCAGGTTAAAAAAATATGGACAAGGCTAAATTATATTGTTTCGGGATATGTTCTTGGGTTATAAAAACTTAAAAGAGTCTTGAAGAAATGATTCTCAGAACTCGGGGTGGTGGTTGCTGTTGCAGGGAGGAAGTGGGCTGTGATAGGAACAAGGCTTTAGGTGCTGTGGGGTGGCTGCCAGGGTTCTATTTATGGCTTGATCGGTTAGTTGCAAAGGTATTAACCTTATCAAAATTCACTAAGCTATATATTTGTGTGATTTTTTTCTATATGCATGTTTTATCTTATGATTAAAAAATTAGAGGGGATTTTAAAAATAGATATTATGGACAACTTTATGCCAATAAATTAGAAAATCTAGATGAAACCAAATTTCTAGAAAAATAAAAACTGATGCAAATTCCTTTTTTTTTTTAAAGAGATTTATTTATCTATTTTAGAGAGAGCGCGTGTGCGCATGAAAGCAGGACAAGGCGGGGGGCAGAGAGAGAGGGAGAAGGAGAGTGAGAGAAACGGATTCCCCACTGAGCATGGAGCCTGATGTGGGGCTCGATTCCATGACCTTGAGGTCATGATCTGATGCAAAATCAAGAGTTGAAGCTCAACAGTCTGAGTCACCCAATCACCCCAAAACTGATGGAAATTCTTACAACTTTCATAGAAGTTGGGTTGATAATAGAAAATTTTTCATTAAAGAAAACTCCAAGGACATCATATGAGGAAGTTATGCTTAATTTACTAACTTCCTTCCAAAAAATAAGAGAGGGATTACTCATTAATTCACTTTGTATCCACTATTTTTTTTTCCCCAAGATGGGAAAACACAACTGAAGGAGTATATTACGTAACATGTTTTTTTCTTTCTTTCTTTTTTTTTTAAGTTTTTATTTTAATTCCAGTATTGTTAACATACAGTGTTACATTATTTCCAGGTATAAAATATAGTGATTCAACACTTTCATATGTCACCTGGTGCTCATCACAAGTGCCCTCCTTAACCGCCATCACCTGTTTAACCCATCTCCCCATTTTCTCCCCTCTGGTAACTATCTGATTGTTCTCTATGATTAAAAGTCTATTTCTCGGTTTGTCTTTGTTTTCCCCCTATGATTGTTTTTGTTCATTTGCTTGTGTCTTATTTCAAATATGAGTGGAATCATATGTTATTTGTCTTTCTCTGACTCAGTGTTTTACTCTATAGCTCCATCCATGTCATTGCAAATGACAAGATTTCATTTTTTTATGGCTGAATAATATTACACACACACAAAGACACACCATCTTCTTTATCCATTCATCTATTAATGGACTTGGGTTGCTTCCATACCTTGGTTATTGTTAATAATGCTGCTATAAACATAGGTGTGCATGTTTCCCTTTGAATTGGTGTTTTTGTACTCTTCGGGTAAATACCCAGTATTGCAATCACTGGATCATAAGGTAGTTCCATTTTTAACTTTTTGAGGAAACTCCACCCTGTTTTCCCACAGTGGCTGCACCCATTTGTCTTCCCACAAACAGACCACAGAGTCTCATCTTTGAAGATGATTTCCTTTTTCTCCATAATCTCATCAACACCTCTTGTTTCTTGTGTTTGTTTGTTCGTTTTTTTTTTTTTAATTTTAGCCATTCTGACAGGTGTGAGGTGATATCTCATTGTAGTTTTGATTTGCATTTCCCTGTTGATCAGTGATGATGAACATCTTTTTATGTGCCTGTTGGCCATCTGTATGTCTTCTTTGGAGAAATGCCTATTCATGGCTTCTGCCTATTTTTTAATTGGGTTGTTTGTTTTGGGGGTGTTGAGTTTTTTAAGTTCTTTATATATTTCACATAGTAGCCCTTTATCACATACGTCATTTACAAATATCCTCTCCCATTCAGTAGGCTGTTGTTCGGTTTTGTTGTTTTTTTCCTTTGCTGTGCAGCTTTTGATTTTGATGTAATCACAATCACTTATTTTTGCTTTTGTTTCCCTTGCCTTAGGAGACAGATCTAGAAAAAAAGTTGCTATAGTTGATGTCAGAGAAATTACTGCCTCTGTTCTCTAGAATTTTTATGGTTTCAGGACTCGTATTTAGATCTTTAATTCATTTTGAGTTTATTTTTGTATGGTGTAAAAAGTGGTTCATTTTCATTCTTTTGCGTGTTGCTGTCCAGTGTTCCCAACACTGGAAGAGACTTCCCAACAGAAGAGACTGTCTTTTCCACATTGGATATTCTTTCCTGCTTTGTCAAAGATTAATTAACCATATTATTGTGGATTTATTTCTGGATTTTCTATTAGCATGTTTCTTTCAAACACACATTTTCTTTTTAGTCATGACTATTCATGTGCTAATCTGTATGATAGGTCAGCTAATGATGAGCCCCAGGTCCTATATGACACACTTTGGGTTGGGCTGGAATTCCAAGGTTACCTGTCATGCCTGAAAGACTGATTCCTTTTTATTTCACCCAATAAACTGCTACCTACATTTAAATAAACCACAGAGTCTGGTCTTTTAAGATTATTTTCTGCCTCTTGGCATCCTCCTTTCTCTTGGGCATCAATGGTCGCTATCACTTTAGCAATCCTTAATCTCTTCAGCTTGTCCACTGTACTCCTCTTCAACTGGTCTCCATCAGGAGGACTTCTTGAAGGGCTTAAGCCAGACATTTCCTGGGGGAATGTTTCATCCCATCAGGAGGCCCAAAAGCTTTCAGAGAGATGTGCTTGAGGCTTAGAAAGCAAAGGATAGGGGCAAGGTATAGGAGAGGGTAAATTTGGTGGGGTGGAAGTAATAGCCAGGGCCTTGGGGGAGGCAAAAAGAGAGGGTTCTCCAAGACCAGGCTATGATATACTTTATGAAGGCTGCCTCACTCTAATAGGCGTCTGACCATGCTTGTGATGCTATTGAAGGTTACAGTAGAATTTGGTTTGTTGGTGATGGATTCACCAATGCTGAATTTCTCCTACCTGGTAGGAGAAATTTCTACCAGTACTTAGGGAACTGCTGTCATCTCTTCTTCTGGAATTACAAAGGGAACTTGAGCTGCTGAGAGATGTTAGAGGGACATAATATCCTATAGGTAGTGAGGGTGAAATTCAGTTTGTGGATGACAGATGCTGTCTTGGGTTTGAGGCTGGGACACCAACTAACCAGTCCACATGCTAAGGCATGGGTGTAGGAAGACCCTGTTACTACTTTCTTTTGAAGGTTTCTGTTCCATGTGAAGAGGCTGCTGAACCTAAAAATTGGCACCCTCCTCTTCATCCTATTCTGATTCTAGAGGCAAAAGATACCACCGTTAGGGAACTGAGGAAAGCCTTTAAGTGATCATACCTCTGGATCAAGAATGTTCATCACTGTGGTTAAACAAGCCAATGCTAATTGTGTAGTTTGTGATCCTTTGAGGGGCTTGACAATTTGGAATTTTGCTGATGTGAAACCTTGAAGGGACTGGTCCCCCTGAGGTCTGTGATCCCCATTGAGTTGGTGTAGAGAAAGGCAAAGCTTTCTATGGTAGAAAGGTAGACCCCTTCTTTGTGGTCATCCAGAGCCAGTATCTTATGCTCCCATTCTTCAGCATGACTACAGTAGCAGAAGAATTGGTTATAAGGCAGACAATGTAGACCAGGTTTTAGAGATATTTGGCCCCGATGAGGAAGAGACAGAGAAGAGGGAAGTACAGATGGGATGGTTTGTTTTTTAATGAAAGATACTTAAGCAAGTTCAGAGCTGTTATGAAAGACTCAGCAGAGGAGAAGTTCAAAACTAAAGAGAGCTGAATAACCAATAAAGGGTCCCAAGGAAAAGGAGGTGGGAGATGGAATCTAGGACATCTAGATCTACATCTAGGACATCTCCTCTTCTCACTGAATGGATCTAGGAAAGGATGGGTGGAACATGGTATTCATGGTGCAGGGAAGTTGAGGGCATTCATGTTTGCTGACTTTCTTTTTTTCTCTGCATTATTTTGGAAGTCACCCCCTGTGAGTGTGGGGTCGTTGAGAGGCTTGAGACAGCAAATCAGAGATTTGAGAAAAACGAAAGTATAGAACATCAATAGTGGAAGAGAGGAGTAGGTGAGTTTACTTTAGAAAGACAGGACTGTCAGGTGTTGTTGAGGCGCTGTTGGAGGTCAGTGACATGAATTTATATGTCGGTAGCAATCTGATTTTCTGTGAGACTTTATGTAAGAGTCAATTTTATGTAATGATTGGGGCTCAGGCTTTGTTTGAAGCCAGGGAAACCTGGACTATGTGATTTTTTTGCATATTACTGAGCCTCATCTCTCTAATGAGAAGAATAATCCATATCTAATAGGATTGTTGGAAGAAGTGAATAAGTTATTACAGGAGGAACACTTAGAAAAGTGCTTGATATATGGTAATGCATTAACAGGTATTAGTGTTAGCTATTTATTTTTTCTAGCTTTTGCTCACTGGCTGAGGGCAGGCAAAGTTATCCAGGGCTGGGATTTTGCTAGACTCATGCATACAAAAACAGGAGGCAAGGGAGTTTAGAATGCTGACTGAAAGTAATAATGTGATGAACCATAGACCAAGATGAGCCATTGATAGAGAGGAAGAGGTGATGAGGGGAAGAGGTAAATATTTCCTGGATGGACAAGATATTTTCGAGATGTTGAGGACCTGTTCTAGCCAGAGTAGTAGAATAGACAAACTGGGAAGATAATAAGAAGTATGAGTTAGTGATTTTTCAAGGGGAAGAGAATTAGGGAATAATAGTATCCCCACTATGAATACGAAGGGGCTAGATAGAAAGGGAGGGGAAGAGGTCAGGTGGCCAGAAGCCAGGGATTGGATGGCTTACCCACATGGACAGTGAAGTCTTCCAGAATTACAGTGGCAAGAATTAGAGTGAAGAAGAAAGGGCCAAGACTTCATGGCAATTACCTATGTAACACCATGTGCAGGATTCTATTCACCATTGGGGTATCTTTCCACAGTGTCATGTATTATCCTATTACTTCAGTAAAATCCCAGAAAGGTAACAATAGCCAACCTTTATTGAATGCTTTGTTCTAGGTATTGTTTTAAACACCCCCCTTTTGGTATATAGTTGACACATGTGTCACATTAGTTTCAGGTGTACAGTATAGTGATTTGAACAGTCTACACATTAAGCTGTGCACACCACAAAGGCTACCATCTGTCCATGTATAGCACTATTCCATCATTGACTCTATTCCCTATTCTGCACCTTTCACTCCCATGATTTAGTTACTCCGTAACTGAAAGCCTGTGTCTCCCACTCCCCTTCACCCATTTTGCCCATCTTCCTCACCCTCCCCTACTCTGGCAACCATCAGATTGTTCTCTATCTTTATAGGTTTGTTTCGGCTTTTTGTTTATTCTTTTTGTTGCTTTTTGAGATCACACACATTGTTTTAAGCTTTTTTTTAAAAGAGATTTTATTTATTTATTTATTTACTGAATGTGAGTAGGGGGAGAGGCAGAGGGAGAAGCAGAGAGAGAGAGAGAGAGAGAGTCTTAAGCAGATTTTGTGCTGAGCGTGGAGCCTGACCTGGCACTTGATCCCATGACCCTGAGATCATGACCTGAGCTGAAACCAAGAGCCAGACACTTAACTAACCGAACCACCCAGGCACCCTGTTTTAATCACTTATAACATAGCAAATCTCTCAGTCCTCTCTGTGACAACTGTGAAGTAGGTCTCATTGTTAGTGCTATTTTATAAATGCAGGGACTGAGGCTCAGAGTGCTTAAGAAATTTGCTCGAGGCCCCAGAGCCAGGAAGAGGCAGACTTCAGATTTAAACTCCGCTAACTTGGCTTTAGGTCCGTGCTCTTAAGTACACTACCACCCTGCCTCTCACCCCGTGAAGTCACTACTACCTCAGTCTGAATTTGTGTCTCTGGGGCCTTCCTGCATGGCAACTTGAGAGCAAGTGTTGGTGTGCAGGTGTGTGTCTACAATAATTGTGTGTGCGTGTGTGTGTGTGTGTGTGTGTGTGTGTGTGGTGAGGGGCATCCCTCTGCCCACTGCTTCCACTTCCTCTGGGCCTGGCACAAGTCAGAACCTTGTTCATCCCCTCAGGGCTGTGACATCTGCCTGATCTTGGGAGCCAGTGCCTGAGGGTCCCCAGGGCTGGCAGGGGTGGCGCTCGCTGCGGAGACCGGCATCTGAGTTGGGTGGGCTGGGGAGACGGGGTGGGTACCTGTCTTCCGCTGCTTGCTCTGGACCCTTGAAGAGAGTGCTCCCCACCCCCAGCCTGACCTGTCACTGAGCCCAGAGAGCCACCCAGATGGGCGTGCAGTGAGGGGGCGCGCTGCAAAGTTCAGCATGAAATCAGTGCTCTCTGCTCCCAGCTGGCCCCACATCTTGGCCCCGTGGGAGAGAGAAGAGAACGAGCTGTTTGGAGGAGGCTGGGAAAAGTCCTGGGGACAGTGGCCGGCCTCGGTAGGGTCCAGTGCTCCCGCAGGCCCAGCGCGATGCCTCCTTGCCCTACCTTGAACCTTCAGAGGAACGCGGGGGAAGGCAGACAACTGAAATTCACTGACGAATGACATAGGCGGGCACGGACAACGGGGTGGTGAAGGACACTGCAGGGGGAATGTGATGCAGCAATCCCTCATCATCATCACCACCAGCAAGACCCCTGCCAGGGATCTCCATTTGCCTGGGTGCAGGGAGGCTCGAGGGTTCAGATCCCTGATTCCTTTAGAAGGCCAGGACGGGACAGAGGGGAAAGGAGGCATTCGTCTGAGAGTGCAAGAGGCTCAGAAAATGAAGACCATGCCTCCCAGTGTTGGGCTCTGTGCCTCTGGGCTCCTCTTTCCCGCAGTAAGACAGGTTCACCTGAGCCTGTGGCCACCAAACCAAGGACATTTCCCAGACTCCCTTGCACAAAACCAAGTTCTGCCACCAAAATGGGAGCTGAAATGATGTATCTTGTTCCCCAGTCATGCACTTAAAGGGGCTGAGTGTGTGCTCTCGGCTTCTCCCCTTCCAGTTGGCTGGGGCCTTGGCAAGAAACACATGTGCCATTTGGATTTGCAAATGTCAACCGTGTGCTGAGGAGGGCAGAGCCGTCCCTCCGGGTCACCTGTCTGCCTCTGGACTGTTACCTGAGAAACGAGAAACTTCTCTCCTGTTGATGCACTCGTGTTTTTAGAGCTTTTTGTTTTAACGGTTTATCCTCTCTGCCCTAAGACATGGTCTTCTACTTGAAGAGGTGAAGGAAGCAGGAGCTGGGGGAGGCTGCCTGATGCTTTGAACCCTGGGCCAGGCTGACCGTATGAGGGACCTTTCTCAGCCTGGGAGCTGGAACCACCCTTTGCCTGTGTGGGTACCAGGCAGGTGCTCATGGTCCCTGTCGGGGGAGAGCCCGTGGTGCTCCCTCAGCTCAGGGCACCCAGGCTGAGGGGAGCCAACGCAAGGATGCCCAGGGCCTGAGCTGGGCCTCAGCCTGCAAAGACAGGCTGGGTCAATCTGACCCTCCTTCTTGGACCGAGTCTGTAACAGTCTGCCTGGACAAATATGCTGGAATCACAGACACGAATAAAGCAGCTGCAGAGCTAACAGGAAACCATATTTCTCCCAAGGACGTGCTGTCTGTAAAATGTCATAGCTCTCTTGTTTTAGTGTATCCTGTGTTTTCTTTATTTCATCTTCTTTTTTTTTATTTTAAGATTTTTTTTTTTAAGCAATCTCTACATCCAATGTGCAACTTGAACTCACAATCCTGAGATCAAGAGTCACACGCTCCACTGATAAATCCAGCCAGGTGCCCTTAAACTGTGTGTTCATTCACTGGAAAACTTTGTCCTCTAAAATCATAGGTGATCAGAAATTGCACTGTTTGAAGTTCTATCAGTATGAATGAAAGGGCCCCCTCTTGCCTGGAGGGTCTAAATCATTTTGATGCAAGGAGGCAGCCCTTGTTTATAGCCCCGGGGCAGAGCTGCGGATAGGGCTTTCTGGACACAGCCATGCACAGCTGTCCTGGCTGTGTCTCCGAGCACTGGTTCACTCTGCAGCCCAGACCTCATTTGAGCCCTTCACACTCAACCTAGCTTTGCCATGAGCCTCACAAAACACCCCACTAAACTCCTAGCCCAATATTCTCCTAATCACTCCATCCGCCCGCACCATGTGACCCTCTGTGTGCGGCTCCTTCACTGCTAGAGGTTCATAAACCTGGCTTTGTCAAGTCGGGACACCAGGTTTGTCCCTGGGGGCCTTAGGCAGGTTGGTCTAAGAGAGACATTTATTTGAATTCAGGAATATGGAAAAAATCAGGTAGCCCAGGGACCGAGGTTGAATGGTCAGGTGGTACAAAAGCAAGAAACAGACTTAGGGCTTTGAGGGTCCCGGGCACCCAGCTCATGGGGAAATGCGAATGAAGAAGAGGCAGAAGCTACAGGAGAGAAAATGTAAATAAAGAAGAGGAGGGGCGCCTGGGTGGCTCAGTGGGTTAAAGCCTCTGCCTTCGGCTCAGGTCATGATCCCAGGGTCTTGGGATCGAGTCCCGCATCGGGCTCTCTGCTCAGCAGGGAGCCTGCTTCCTCCTCTATCTCTGCCAGCCTCTCTGCCTACTTGGGATCTCTGTCTGTCAAATAAATAAATTAAAAAAAAAAAAAAGAGGAAAAGGAGCAGCTGTGAGTGTGGGTTTAAAGGAGAACAGAGCAGACATGTAGAGATGAGACCTTGGCCCATGAGACAGTGGGCTGCTGGGCTGGTCCGCTTCTTCCCGTTCCAGTTCGGGGCTCCAGAATGCTGTGGCTCCAGGTTCCCTGGAGAGTCTTTGTTCTTACAATCCAAACAATTAACTGAAGCCTGTTGCCTCAACTGTGCTGCCAAAAATCTCTGTGGGGAGGCTGACCATATTCTGAACAGAGCCAAGGCGTATGTGGGAAGGGCCCCATCCATCCATCCATGCATCCATTCATGAATCTATCCATCCATCCACGCATCCATCCATCCATCCATCCACGCATCCATCCATCCATCCATCCATCCATGCATCTATCAATCCATCCACCCATCCATGCATCCATGCATCCATGCATCCACACATCCACACATCCATCCATCCACCCACGCATCCAAAAATCCATGCATCCATGCATCCTTCCATCCACACATCCATCCATCCATCCATCCATCCATCCACGCTTCCATCCATCCATCCATGCATCCATGCACCCAATCATCCATCCATGCATCCACACATCCACACATCCATCCATCCATCCACACATCCATCCATCTATGCATCCATCCCAACATATATGTTAAGCAGTCTCCCAGACAGAAGTCTTCTTAGCCCTGTCTTTTCAACATACTGGCACATTGGGCAGATAACCTGCATCAGCCAAGACCGTCACTGTCAGTAATGGTTCTACTGAAGACCAGATCCAGAGTTAAACTAAGGAACTCGAGGGAAAGGGAGAAAAGGTCTGGTAAGGTGAGGTGGGCCAGGAAAATAGAACCCAGTGACACTGGGGTGGGGGTGCCCCAAAGACACCCTCAGTGCACTGGGCTCAGGAAGGGAACAAATCCTCCCACTCAGAACCCTGGCAGGCAGCTTGCAGCCACAGTTCCTGTGGGTTCCTAGGTGTGACCCAGGCTTTTCCTGGCATCTAGTTAGGAGTGGACCAAACAAGAACTCTCGCCACGAGGTTGGTGGCCCTGCAAAGAGAAAGAACCACAGCTTCTAAGGAGTAGGGTAGAAACACATGGAGGAGGGGAGCAGTGCCCACCATGGCCATGCAAATACCTGGGCTCTTCTGGGGACTGGAGCTTGAGCCAACAGCAAGAAGGCCCCTCTCGGAATTTTAGACTTCTGTCTGGATGTTCAGGGAGGCTGCCCCTGTGTGTGGACTCACCCCTGCTGGTCTCCTCCCCTCTTCCCTGCAAATAGTCCTATTTAGCAAGTTTCTCTGGGCACTATTTAATTGGTTAACTCCTATTTTGACTCCCAGATGTTTTCTTTTCTTGGTGACGTATATTCAGAAGTATAGCCTGGTAGTTAGTGTGGGCTCACAGCCAGATAGGTGGGGTTGAATGCCAACTCTGTGGCCTGGGGCACGTCATTTGTCCTTTCTCTGCCTCAGTCTTCTCATCTGTAAAATAGGAATACTAGTTATAAAAATACCTGCCCCGCAGGGTCCCTGTGAAGATTTCATAAGTAAAAGTGTTGGGATCACTCCAGTAAATGTTTAGTGCCTTTCTTCCAGAAACTTTACTCATTTTGTCTCTCTGTTGTAGAGATGTCTCTAAAAATGATTTCTTTTTATTACTGACATACAACATTATGTAAGCTCTAGGTGTATAACATAATGATTTGGTATTTGTATGTATTGTGAAGTGATCACAATAAATCTTGTTGACATCTGTCACCATACATAGTTACAGAATTTCTTTTCCTGTGATGAGGACTTTTAAGATCGACTCTCTTAGCAACTTCCAAATATACTAGACAATATTAATAACTATAGTCACCATATACATTACATCCCCATGAGGCATTTATTTTACAACTGGAACTCTGTATCTTTTGACCCCTCTTCGCCCATTTTGCCCAATTTCCAACCCCCACCTCTGGCAACCACCAATGTTTCTCTGCATCTATGAGCTCGGCCTTTCTTCCTTCTTTCCTTCTTCCTTTCCTTTCCTTCTTTCCTTTCTTATTCGTTCCTTTCTTCCTACTCCCTTTCTTTCTACTTTCTCTTTCTCAATTTCTGTCATATTCCATATATAAGTGATATCTTACAGTATTTGCCTTTTTCTGTCTCATTTGACTTAGGATACATGCCCTCAAGGTCCATCCATGTTGTCACAAGATTTCATTCTTTTTTTCTGTGGCTGAATAATATTCTACTTTATAGATACACGATCTTTTCCTTGTGTATTCATCCACTGATGGACTCTTCAGTTGTTTTCCATGTCTTGCTTATTGTAAATAATGCTATAGTGAACCCAGGCTTGCATATATCTTTCTGAATTAGTGTTTTTGTTTTCTTTGGATACATACCCTGAAGTGGGATTGCTGGATCATATGGTAATTGTGTTTTTAATTTTTTGAAGAACTTCCGTAACATCTTCCATGGTGACTGCACCAATCCCACTGACAGGGCCTGAGGGCTCCTTTCTCTCCACCTCCTCACCAACACTTGTTTGTTGCATTTTTGATTTCAGCCATTCTGACAGGTGTGAGTTGTGGTTTTGATTTGCACTTCCCTGATGGCGAGTAATGCGGAGCATCCTAGAAGTGATTTCTTTTCAAATAAAGCACATATTATAATATCTAGAGGCTAAGGGGAAGCATTGTCTGGTTTTGTGTGTGGATGGGAGTTCTGCAGTGCGTGCCCTTTAGGCTGAAACTGGCCCCGTCAGCCTCCCACAGGCGTTTCACCCAGGCCCTCTTGGATGAAGGTGTCACTCAGGGCCCTTCTTGGGGTGGGCCTGGGAGAGGAGGAGATGGGCAGCTTCTGGGAGCTTCCTGGACTTGGAGTGGGAAGCAAGTCCGAAGGTTCCTGGTTATGTAGCCTCAGACCTGGGTAACTTCACGAGTCGGAGACATCTCACATGTGAGAAACACTGGGCACAATCTCAGCGTCTTACCTAGTTCACAGGAAGCACGTGAAGACACAGAGGGAGAAAACTACATGGAAATTCTTTTTTTTTTAATTTATTTTTTATTTATTTTCAGCATAACAGTATTCATTATTTTTGCACCACACCCAGTGCTCCATGCAAGCCGTGCCCTCTATAATACCCACCACCTGGTACCCCAACCTCCCACCCCCCGCCACTTCAAAACCCTCAGATTGTTTTTCAGAGTCCATAGTCTCTCATGGCTCACCTCCCCTTCCAATTTCCCCCAACTTCCTTCTCCTCTCTATCTCCCCATGTCCTCCATGCTATTTGTTATGCTCCACAAATAAGTGAAACCATATGATAATTGACTCTCTCTGCTTGACTTATTTCACTCAGCATAATCTCTTCCAGTCTGGTCTATGTTGCAACAAAAGTTGGGTATTCGTCCTTTCTGATGGAGGCATAATACTCCATAGTGTATATGGACCACATCTTCCTTATCCATTCGTCTGTTGAAGGGCATCTTGGTTCTTTCCACAGTTTGGCGACAGTGGCCATTGCTGCTATAAACATTGGGGTACAGATGGCCCTTTTTTCCACGACATCTTATCTTTGGGGTAAATACCCAGTAGTGCAATTGCAGGGTCATAGGGAAGCTCTATTTTTAATTTCTTGAGGAATCTCCACACTGTTCTCCAAAGAGGCTGCACCAACTTGCATTCCCACCAACAGTGTAAGAGGGTTCCCCTTTCTCCACATCCCCTCCAACACTTGTTGTTTCCTGTCTTGCTAATTTTGGCCATTCTAACTGGTGTAAGGTGATATCTCAATGTGGTTTTAATTTGAATCTCCCCGAGGGCTAGTTATGATGAACATTTTTTCATGTGTCTGATAGCCATTTGTATGTCTTCATGGGAGAAGTGTCTGTTCAAATCTTCTGACCATTTCTTGATATGATTACCTGTTTTGTGTATGTTGAGTTTGAGGAGTTCTTTATAGATCCTAGATATCAACCTTTTGTCTGTACTGTCATTTGCAAATATCTTCTCCCATTCCATGGGTTGCCTCTTTGTTTTCTTGACTGTTTCCTTTGCTGTGCAGAAGCTTTGATTTTGATGAAGTCCCAAAAGTTTATTTTGACTTTTGTTTTCTTTGTCTTTGGAGACATATCTTGAAAGAAGTTGCTGTGGCTGATATCAAAGAGATTACTGCCTATGTTCTCCTCTAGGATTCTGATGGATTCTTGTCTCATGTTGAGGTCTTTTATCCATTTTGAGTTTATCTTTGTGTACGGTGTAAGAGAATGGTTGAGTTTCATTCTTCTACATATAGCTGTCCAGTTTTCCCATTTATTGAAGAGACTGTCCTTTTTCCACTGTATATTTTTTCCCATTTTGTTGAAGATTATTTGCCCATAGAGTTGAGGGTCCATATCTGGGCTCTCTACTCTGTTCCACTGGTCTATGTGTCTATTTTTATGCCAGTACCATGCTGTCTTGGTGATCACAGCTTTGTAGTAAAGCTTGAAATCAGGTAGCGTGATGCCCCCTCTTTTATTTTTGTTTTTCAACATTTCCTTAGTGATTCAGGGTCTCTTCTGATTCCATACAAATTTTTGGATTATTTGCTCCAGCTCTTTGAAAAATAACAGTAGAATTTTGATCGGAATGGCATTAAAAGTATAGATTGCTCTAGGCAGTATAGACATTTTAACAATGTTTATTTTTCCAATCCAAGAGCATGGAATGGTCTTCCATCTTTTTGTGTCTTCTTCAATTTCTTTCATGAGTGTCCTGTAGTTTCTCGAATACAGATCCTTTACCTCTTTGGTTAGGTTTATTCCCAGGTATCTTCTGGTTCTTGGTGCTATAGTAAATGGAATCGATTCTCTAATTTCCCTTTCTGTATTTTCATTGTGAGTGTATAAGAAGGCCACTGATTTCTGTACATTGACTTTGTATCCTGCCACGTTGCTGAATTGCTGTATGAGTTCTAGTAGTTTGGGGGTAGAAACCAGAGATACAGTAGAACGTATCAATGAAACTAGAAGCTGGTTTCTTGAAAGAATCAATAAGATCGATAAACCATTGGCCCCACTAATCCAAAAGAAAAGAGAGAAAGCCCAAATTCATAAAATTATGAATGAAAAGGGAGAGATCACAACTAACACCAAGGAAGTAGAAACAATCATCAGAAGTTATTATCAACAGTTATATGCCAATAAGCTAAGCAACCTAGATGAAATGGATGCATTCCTGGAAAACTATAAACTCCCAAAATTGAACCAGGAAGAAATTGACAACCTGAATAGACCGATATCTAGTAATGAGATTGAAACAGTGATCAAAAACCTCCCAAAAAACAAGAGCCCAGGACCTGACAGATTCCCTGGGGAATTCTACCAAACTCTCAAAGAAGAAATAACACCTATTCTCCTGAAGCTGTTTCAAAAAATTGAAGCAGAAGGAAAACTTCCAGACTCTTTCTATGAAGCCAGCATTACCCTGATCCCCAAACCAGGTAAAGACCCCACCAAAAAGGAGAACTTCAGACTAATATCACTGATGAATATGGATGCTAAGATTCCCAACAAGATCCTAGCAAACAGGATCCAACAGCACATTAAAAAGATTATCCACCATGACCAGGTGGGATTCATCCCTGGGCTCCAAGGATGGTTCAAGATTTGCAAATCAATCAATGTGATAGAAAAAATTAATATGAGAAGAGAGAAGAACCACATGGTCCTCTCAATTGATGCAGAAAAAGCATTCCACAAAATCCAGCATCCGTTCCTGATTAAAACACTTCAAAGTATAGGGATAGAGGGAACATTCCTGAACTTCATCAAAACTATCTATGAAAAACCCACAGCAAATATCATCCTCAATGGGAAAAAGCTTGCAGCCTTCCCGTTGAGATCAGGAACACGACAAGGATGCCCATTCTCACCACTCTTGTTCAACATAGTATTAGAAGTCCTAGCAACAGCCATAAGACAACAAAGGGAAATAAAAGGTATCTAAATTGGCAATGAAGAACTCAAACTCTCTCTCTTCGCAGATGACATGATTCTTTATATGGAAAACCCAAAAGACTCCACCCCCAAACTACATGGAAATTCTTAAGAAAACAGAAATTAAAAGTGAGGTGTGGTGTAAGCTCAGGGGTGGCCCTTCCCCCCTGCTGTCGCCCTCGGCTGCCCGGAGTCAGGCTGAGTCCAGACTCTGATGTGTGCGGAACGCCGAGGGCTCCATGAGCCCACAGACTCTGGAGAGCTGGGAGGGTTTTGGCCTTGCCTCTGACAAGCTTCCTGGAGGATGTGGAAGACACCTGGGGGCTAAGGCGTCTGCCCCACAGAGGAACACACACTTTGTCAGTGGGGGCCAGGGGTATGAAGCTAGAGGGTGCTGGAGCAAGTTAGCACTTGCCGCCTCAGGACAGTAGGGCTTCAGGACAGGGACTGACTGCCCCTTTGCTCTGTGGCAGCTCAGGAAAAATGGCAAATCCCCACTTGGCCAGACTCCCTGTCTGCAATCCTGACTCACCCTAGTGGGGACACTTGGTGCCCCTCCCACCTGATGGCCTGAGGGCACCAGAACTTTCCCCTCAGGAGCCCCTGGGAAACTTGCCTAGGACTTTAGAGCCCGAGGACTGGCTTTGGGTCTGAAATAGCCCAGCCACTGGCCCTCAGGCTCCAATCTTCTTCTTCCTCGATGTCCACCTCCCTCCTGACTCTGCAAGAGAGACGCATGCTAAGTACAGGTGCAAGGACAAGCTTGAGGACAAAAAGATCCAAAGCAGCTTGGACACGGAGCACTTAGGAAGCTGGGAGGCAAGGCACCTGAGGGGACGCCATGAATAGCACTGTGTAAGAACAGCACGTGAGAGCAATATTTGTCAGGAAAAAATAAATGAGCCAAGCTTTTGGAAAGCCACCTGATTTCAGTCTTCAAACCCCACTCACATGTTTCAGCAAACTGCAAAGAGCATTGGTTCTTGGAATATGTGAGCTTCCCTCTACCTGGAGTCCACTGGTGGGTGAGGCTTCCAATAAACACCAGAGTTTACTAAAAGTAAAAAGACAATTTTTGAAATTAATCTTCTCATCACAACAGGCTCATTTATTGTATTTCCAAGTTCTCAGGAGTGACATCTGGGGAGAAATAAGACAAAGGAAGCTGGGAGCTGCTCCACTGTAAGTGAGGCTTCGAATCCTCCTAGCCCGGAGGGTGTGTGTGAGGTTGAGGTCACCAAGTGAAGCCGCTGACATGTGGAGGAAGCTTCTGGAACACAGTTGACTGCAGCTCCTGCTGCTCAGGGACACCCTGGTATGGCCCGGACTGCCCAATATTTAGCTCTTACAAGTAGTCATCAGACAAAACCACCCAGTTTAGGGCTGGGAGATTCCGGCTCCTGAGAGGGGGTTTGCCGGCAGTGAGGGCTGAAGGAAGAGCCTGAGCTCAGGGCTGACTTTGGTGGAAAGCTTGGTGCTCAAGGTTGACTAATAGATGGGAACACTCACCCTCTGTTTACCACAACACAACACACCACACTTTCTCCTCAGTGACAGGCTTTGGCTTTCCCCACAGTCACCATTCTGGAAAGTTAGAGTTGTGTGGGCTCTCCTCAAAGACCGCACAGCCGGGGAACCCCCTCAGCATCAGCTTAAGAACTGAACGGACTGGTGTGGTGCCTGGGGCCACACAGGTGGTGACAGGATGGGAACCAGAACCTTCATCCTCAGGTGCGAGTCTGAAGAGCTTGCCAGCCCATGGCCTCTTTCCTACACCTTCTGGCCCAGCTGCTGTGGGGAGAGGGCCCAGTACTCCAGGCCAAGCCTGTCCATGTGTGACTGTAGCACGAAATGCTAAGAAAAAGGAAGTGCTAATATTGGGCTGTTAAGCATCAAAAAGGGGGTAAGCAAAGAATTTGGGGAAGTGAGGAGAGTCCATGTGTAGGAGTGGTTGCTAGCTGAGCATACCGTTCCAACAGTAGCAATGACCTCTGCAGACCTTTTGGTTCATCTTTATTTATTTATTTTTTAAAAGATGTATTTATTTATTTATTTGAGAAAGAGCATGTGAGGTTTGGGGAGGGCCTGAGGCAGAGGGAGAGGGAAACCTAAGCAGACTCCACGCTGAGCACAGAGCCTGATGCAGGGCCCAGTATCGACCTGAGCAGAAATCACGACCTGAGCAGAAACCAAGAGTCAGGTGCCTAACCTGCTGAGTCACCCAGTGCCCGGGTTTGTCTTTAAAGGGGGAAATGAAAGTTTTTTATGAAGTTCAATTGAAAGGTTTTTGAAGATCACTTCAAAAGCTTGGAAGAGTATGCAAATACAAGCAAATATTGATTAAAATTCTGCATATTTGAGAGGAGTCAAGATGGTGGAGAAGTAGCAGGCTGAGACTACTTCAGCTAGCAGGAGATCAGCTAGATGGCTTATCTAAAGATTGCAAACACCTGCAAATCCACCGGCATATCAAAGAGAAGAAGAACAGCAATTCTAGAAACAGAAAAACAACCACTTTCTGAAAGGTAGGACTGGCGGAGCAGTGAATCCAAAGCAATGGGAAGATAGACCCCGGTGAGGAGGGGCCGGCTCCTGGCAAGCGGCGGAGCACCGGAGCACAAAATCAGGACTTTCAAAAGTCTGTTCCACTGAGGGACATCTCTCCAGAGGCTAAACCGGGGTGAAGCCCATGCGGGGTCAGTGTGGCCTCAGGTCCCGCAGAGTTACAGAAGGATCGGGGGTGTCTGAGTGTCACAGAGCTTACAGGTATTAGAACGGGGAAGCCAGCTACAGAGACAGAGCTGAAAGTGAGCTCACAGCTCGGGGGTACCTTGAACTGTTCGCAGGCTCCATGAGCTCGGAGCCCGGCCGGAGGTCAGGCAGACGGGAGTTACTGGGCGCTGTTCTCTGAGGGCGCACTGAGGAGTGGGGCCCCAGGCTCTCAGCTCTTCTGGGCCGGAGACCAGGAGGCTGCCATTTGTTTTCCCGTCCTCTGGAACTCTACGGAAAGCGCTCAGGGAACAAAAGCTCCTGAAAGCAAACCCGAGAGGATTACTCAGCCTGGCCATGGTAAGGGCGGTGCAATTCCACCTGGGGCAAAGACACTTGAGAATCATTACACCAGGCCCCTCCCCCAGAAGATCAACAAGAAATCCAGCCAAGACCAAGTTCACCTATCAAGGAGTGCAGTTTCAATACGAAGGAGAGCAGCAGAATTCCAGAGGAGGAGAAAGCAAAGCACGGAACTCATGGCTTTCTCCCCACGATTCTTTAGTCTTGCAGTTAATTTAATTTTTTTTTCGTTTTCATTTTTTTCTCTTCTTCTGCTAAAACTTTTTTAACTTTTACCCTTTTCTTTTTTAACGTTTTTAAACTAGTTTATCTAATATATATATATTTTTCTTTTTATATTTTTCTTTATTCGTTTTCTTTTTTTTCTTTCTTTCTTTCTGAACCTCTTTTTATCCCCTTTCTCCCCCCTCACAATTTGGGATCTCTTCTGATTTGGTTAAAGCATATTTTCCTGGGGTTGTTGCCACCCTTTGAGTATTTTACTTGCTCCTTCATTTACTCTTATCTGGACAAAATGACAAGGCGGAAAAATTCACCACAAAAAAAAGAATTAGAGGCAGTACCGAAGGCTAGGGACCTAATCAATACAGACATTGGTAATATGTCAGATCTAGAGTTCAGAATGACAATTCTCAAGATTCTAGCCAGGCTCAAAAGAGGCATGGAAGATATTAGAGAAACCCTCTTGGGAGATATAAAAGCCCTTTCTGGAGAAATAAAAGAACTAAAATCTAACCAAGTTGAAATAAAAAAATCTATTAATGAGGTGCAATAAAAAATGGAGGCTCTCACTGCTAGGATAAATGAGGCAGAAGAAAGAATTAGTGATATAGAAGACCAAATGACAGAGAATAAAGAAGCTGGGCAAAAGAGGGACAAACAGCTACTGGACCACAAGGGGAGAATTCAAGAGATAAGTGACACCATAAGACGAAACAACATTAGAATAATTGGGATTCCAGAAGAAGAAGAAAGAAAGAGGGGAGCAGAAGGTATACTGGAGAGAATTATTGGAGAGAATTTCCCCAATATGGCAAAGGAAACAAGCATCAAAATTCAGGAGGTGCAGAGAACACCCCTCAAAATCAATAAGAATAGGCCCACACCCCGTCACCTAATAATAAAATTTACAAGTCTTAGTGACAAAGAGAAAATCCTGAAAGTAGCCCGGGAAAAGAAGTCTGTAACATACAATGATAAAAATATTAGATTGGCAGCAGACTTATCCACAGAGACCTGGCAGGCCAGAAAGAGCTGGCATGATATATTCAGAGCACTAAATGAGAAAAACATGCAGCCAAGAATACTGTATCCAGCTAGGCTATCATTGAAAATAGAAGGAGAGATTAAAAGCTTCCAGGACAAACAAAAACTGAAAGAATTTGCAAACACCAAACCAGCTCTACAGGAAATATTGAAAGGGGTCCTCTAAGCAAAGAGAGAGCCTACAAGTGGTAGATCAGAAAGGAACAGAGACAATATACAGCAATAGTCACCCTACAGGCAATACAATGGCACTAAATTCATATCTCTCAGTAGTTACCCTGAATGTTAATGGGCTAAATGCCCCAATCAAAAGACACAGGGTATCAGAATGGATAAAAAAACAAAACCCATCTATATGTTGCCTACAAGAAACTCATTTTAAGCCCGAAGACACCTCCAGATTTAAAGTGAGAGGGTGGAAAAGAATGTACCATGCTAATGGACATCAGAAGAAAGCAGGAGTGGAAATCCTTATATCAGATCAATTAGATTTTAAGTCAAAGAGTATAATAAGAGATGAGGAAGGACACTTTATCATACTCAAAGGGTCTGTCCAACAAGAAGATCTAAAAATTTTAAATATCTATGCCCCCAACATGGGAGCAGCCAACTATATAAACCAATTAAAAACAAAATCAAAGAAACACATCAACAATAATACAATAATAGTAGGGGGCTTTAATACTCCCTTCACTGAAATGGACAGATCATCCAAGCAAAACATAAACCAGGAAATAAAGGCCTTAAATGACACACTGGACCAGATGGACATCACAGATATATTCAGAACATTTCATCCCAAAGCAACAGAATACACATTCTTCTCTAGTGCACATGGAACATTCTCCAGAATAGATCACATCCTCGGTCCTAAATCAGGACTCAACCAGTATCAAAAAATTGGGATCATACCCTGCATATTTTCAGACCACAATGCTCTGAAGCTAGAACTCAACCACAAGAGGAAGTTTGCAAAGAACCCAAATACATGGAGACTAAACAGCATCCTTCTAAAGAATGAATGGGTAAACCAGGAAATTAAAGAAGAATTGAAAAAAATCATGGAAACAAATGATAATGAAAACACACGGTTCAAAAATCTGTGGGACACTACAAAGGCAGTCCTGAGAGGAAAATATATAGCAGTACAAGCCTTTCTCAAGAAACAAGAAAGGTCTCAGGTACACAACCTAACCCTACACCTAAAGGAGCTGGAGAAAGAACAAGAAAGAAAGCCTAAACCCAGCAGGAAAAGAGAAATCATAAAGATCAGAGCAGAAATCAATGAAATAGAAACCAAAAAGACAACAGAACAAATCAATGAAACTAGGAGCTGGTTCTTTGAAAGAATTAATAAAATTGATAAACCCCTGGACAGACTTATCAAAAAGAAAAGAGAAAGGACCCAAATAAATAAAATCATGAATGAAAGAGGAGAGATCACAACTAACACCAAAGAAATACAAACAATCATAAGAACATACTATGAGCAACTCTACACCAGCAAATTTGACAATCTGGAAGAAATGGATGCATTCCTAGAAACATGAACTACCACAACTGAACCAGGAAGAAATAGAAAGCCTGAACAGACCCATAACCAGTACGGAGATTGAAATAGTCATTAAAAATCTCCAAACAAACAAAAGCCCAGGTAGACGACTTCCCGGGGCAATTCTACCAAACATTTAAAGAAGAACTAATTCCAGTTCTCCTGAAACTGTTCCAAAAACTTCCAAACTCATTTTATGAGGCCAGCATCACCTTGATCCCAAAACCAGACAAGGATCCCATCAAAAAAGAGAGCTATAGACCAATATCCTTGATGAACACAGATGTGAAAATTCTCACCAAAATACTAGCCAACAGGATTCAACAGTACATTAAAAGGATTATTCACCACGACCAAGTGGGATTTATTCCAGGTCTGCAAGGTTGGTTCAACAACTGCAAATCAATCAATGTGATACAACACATTAATAAAAGAAAGAACAAGAACCATATGATACTCTCAATAGATGTTGAAAAAGCATTTGACAAAGTAAAGCATCCCTTCATGATCAAATCTCTTCAAAGTGTAGGGATAGAGGGCATATACCTCAATATTATCAAAGCGATTTATGAAAAACCCACCGCAAATATCATTCTCAATGGAGAAAAACTGAAAGCTTTTCCGCTAAGGTTAGGAACACGGCAGGGATGTCCATTATCACCACTGCTATTCAACATAGCCTCAGCAATCAGACAACAAAAGGAAATTAAAGGCATCCAAATTGGCAAAGAAGAAGTCAAACTATCACTCTTCACAGATGATATGATACTGTATGTGGAAAACCCAAAAGACTCCACTCCAAAACTGCTAGAACTTGTACAGGAATTCAGTAAAGTGTCAGGATATAAAATCAATGCACAGAAATCAGTTGCATTACTCTACACCAACAACGAGACAGAAAAAGAGAAATTAAGGAGTCAATCCCATTTATAATTGCACCCAAAACCATAAGATACCTAGGAATAAACGTAACCAAAGAGGCACAGAATCTATACTCAGAAAACTATAAAGTACTCATGAAAGAAATTGAGGAAGACACAAAGAAATGGAAAAATGTTCCATGTTCCTGGATTGGAAGAATAAATATTGTGAAAATGTCTATGCTACCTAAAGCAATCTACACATTTAATGCAATTCCTATCAAAGTACCATCCATCTTTTTCAAAGAAATGGAACAAATAATCCTAAAATTTATATGGAACCAGAAAAGACCTTGAATAGCCAAAGGGATATTGAAAAAGAAAGCCAAAGTTGGTGGCATCACAATTCCGGACTTCAAGCTCTATTACAAAGCTGTCATCATCAAGACAGCATGGTACTGGCACAAAAACAGACACATAGATCAATGGAACAGAATAGAAAGCCCAGAAATAGACCCTCAACTCTATGTTCAACTAATCTTCAACAAAGCAGGAAAGAATGTCCAATGGAAAAAAGACAGCCTCTTCAATAAATGGTGTTGGGAAAATTGGACAGCCACATGCAGAAAAATGAAATTGGACCATTTCCTTACACCACACACGAAAATAGACTCAAAATGGATGAAGGACCTCAATGTGAGAAAGGAATCCATCAAAATCCTTGAGGAGAACACAGGCAGCAACCTCTTCGTCCTCAGCCGTAGCAACATCTTCCTAGGAACATCGCCAAAGGCAAGGGAAGCAAGGGAAAAAATGAACTATTGGGATTTTATCAAGATCAAAAGCTTTTGCATAGCAAAGAAAACCGTTAACAAAACCAAAAGACAACTGACAGAATGGGAGAAGATATTTGCAAACGACATATCAGATAAAGGACTAGTGTCCAAAATCTATAAAGAACTTAGCAAACTCAACACCCAAAGAACAAATAATCCAATCAAGAAATGGGCAGAGGACATGAACAGACATTTCTGCAAAGAAGACATCCAGATGGCCAACAGACACATGAAAAAGTGCTCCATATCACTCGGCATCAGGGAAATACAAATCAAAACCACAATAGGATATCACCTCACACCAGTCAGAATGGCTAAAATTAACAAGTTAGGATGCTGGCGAGGATGCGGAGAAAGGGGAACTCTCCTACACTGTTGGTGGGAATGCAAGCTGGTGCAACCACTCTGGAATACAGCATGGAGGTTCCTCAAAATGTTGAAAATAGAACTGCCCTGTGACCCAGCAATTGCACTACTGGGTATTTACCCTAAAGATACAAACGTAGTGATCCAAAGGGGCACGTGCACCCGAATGTTTATAGCAGCAATGTCCGCAATAGCCAAACTATGGAAAGAACCTAGATGTCCATCAACAGATGAATGGATCAAGAAGATGTGGTATATATACACAATGGAATACTATGCAGCCATCAAAAGAAATGAAATCTTGCCATTTGCTACAACGTGGATAGAACTAGAGCGTATCATGCTTAGCGAAATAAGTCAAGCAGAGAAAGACAACTACCATATGATCTCCCTGATATGAGGAAGTGGTGATGCAACATGGGGGCTTAAGGGGGTAGGAGAAGAATAAATGAAACAAGATGGGATTGGGAGGGAGACAAACCATAAGTGACTCTTAATCTCACAAAACAAACTGAGGGTTGCTGGGGGGAGGGGGGTTGGGTTAAAGGGGGTGGGGTTATGCACACTGGGGACGGTATGTGCTTTGGTGAGTGCTGTGAAGTGTGTAAACCTGGCGATTCACAGACCGGTACCCCTGGGGATAAAAATAAAAATATATGTTTATAAAAAATTAAAAAAAAATTCTGCATATCTGAGAGGTAATAGTTTAGCAACCTCCCCCCCAAAGGTTATCCCTCATCAGGAGCAGTCCAGAAAAGGGGCCATTACAAATATAGCGTTATTTTATTATTTATTATTATTATTATTTTCTGGGAGGGGCTGCCACAGGTTGTGTAAAATACTTCCGGTCTAAAAAATTCCTTGGGCTGCATTTTCAGATAAACGTATGATCTTGACCTGTGACCCCTCTGCCGTGGCCTCTTGTCTGTATATACACATTACAACTCAGGGCTGCATCCTTGGAGACCGCCTAGACGGTCCTCTTCTGAGGAGCGCTAGTGCCCTCTGGTGGACACTGCTGAGCAGGACACCGCGGCGCCGCAGAGGCGCAATGGCTGGGAGAGGCCACTAGGGGCACTGCAGATGGGCCGAACTGCGGGAGCTGAGATGAGCTCCCAGGCCTCTAGACGGATGAAAGGCGTTTAGTTTTCTTTCTGCCTGTTATGTGTTTAGAATGGGAGCCAGAGGTTTTATAAATACAGGAAAATCTTATTGGTTCAGTCCTAATAATTTAAAACGTGCAATAATTCCTAATTATCCAGGGAGAAGCTTCTTTGTTCCATGAGTAGCAAAAACATTAGCTAAACGAATTAAGTCTATTGTTACTTCATATTCAGGCATCAGTTCTTAAAGTCCCTAAAAGCCTTGGAGGAATTTGGAAGCAGCAGGTGTAGTGGGAAGGAAGGTCACGAAGGGTGAGGAAGTCCCATGTTCTCATGGGGCTCATTTCTTCCATCCAATGTCCAGGGTTAGCTCTGTCAGGAGTTGGGCCCCATAGGGAGGATCTGGCTGCAAGTCCCTCCTGCAGGACTGGTGATTTCTGAGGGGCAGCCCGAAGTTGGCCGTCTCTCTGCAGACTGGACCTGCTCTGCACAGCCCAGGCTTGGGGTGGGGGGTGGGTCTCTTTGGGGGCAAGCTTAGCCCATCTCTGTCTGACTCACCTAGGCTCCTGGCACTTAGATCTTTCTCTTTATCTGTTCACTCGGCCCCAGAAAGAAAGGGGGCACCTTTCTTAAATAGCTTCTTGGGGTGTGTGTGTATGGCTCCCAATCCAGGAGTTTGATCCTGTGCAAGGGCCTCACCCAATCAGCTGCCCCGTGCCTCTAGCCCTTCCCCAGTTCCCTCCCTCATCCTTGTACCCAGACCTCCCACAGAGAACTCAGTTTTTCTGGCACAACAGGCCTAGGCCCAGAAAACTGGAGCTCAAATCCTCGGCATTCAAAAATCAGTCCCCTTTAAATTGGGCAAAGGAGTGCTGGGTCATTCCTTCCAGCTGCTAGAGTGGACTAAATCCTAAGGCATTCGGGAAAAGAAGTGAAAAGAAGGCAGTTGATTTTCAAATTAAACCAGATTGAAATTCATATTAAGCTACTATTAATCACAAAAAAGCTCTCATTTATTGTCTACTGTACACCAGGCACTTGAAAAAAAAGTTTATTTATTTGAGAGAGAGCACACAAGTAGTGAGCAGGGGCGAAGGGAGAGGAAGAAGTGGGCTCCCTGATGAGGGAGCTGGACATGGGGCTCAATCCCAGGAGCCTGGGATCATGACCCGAGCTGAAGGCAGACACTTCGCCAACTGAGCCACCCAGGCCCACCCTCACCAGGCACTTTAAATTCAGTATTTCTAATCCTTACAACAGCCCAGCAGGTTAAGTCTATTTTCATGAGAAAACCAAGAATCAGAGAGGTTAAGTGACTTCCAAGAAGCCACACAGCTCTAGGGAGCAATTGAGATAAGCAGTTTATATTGTGGTAATAAGCAACCCATATTCCAGAGGCATTTGTGAAGCTTGTAAATGTTTAATCCCTACAAACACACCAAATTCCTCAGTTTCCCTTACATAACCTTGAATCTGAGTCCTAGACTGATAGGCTGCCTGCCTTGCCTCAAGGCACTGCTGGGTGCTGGGACAGAGGTCCGAGAGCTCTACATCTCTGGGTGGTGTAAGAGCAGCTCAGGGTTCCCTGCCCCAGGAAGTGAGTCAACCCTCCAACAGCAAGGGGCTGGCAGGCGCCCCTCTTCATCTGCTCAGGGGTCAGGGGCCAGAGATGTAGGGGATCTTCACAACAGACAGGGATGTGATGTGTTGGGTACCGCACACCCCACCCCCAGTTTCTGGG
Organism: Mustela putorius furo; assembly: GCF_011764305.1. Lineage (NCBI taxonomy): Eukaryota > Metazoa > Chordata > Mammalia > Carnivora > Mustelidae > Mustela > Mustela putorius. The sequence goes on from NW_025421424.1 coordinate 7,270,323, forward strand.
TCTCATTCGCTTTCCCCTTTCTCTCCCCTCCTTCCTTCCTCAGTCTCTATGCTTCTGAGTCTTAAAACTAGCAACATGGACGGGACTGGAAGAGATTATGCTGAGTGAAATAAGTCAAGCAGAGAGAGTCAATTATCATATGGTTTCACTTATTTGTGGAGCATAACAAATAGCATGGAGGACATGGGGAGTTAGAGAGGAGAAGGGAGTTGGGGGAAATTGGAAGGGGAGGTGAACCATGAGAGACTATGGACTCTGAAAAACAATCCGAGGGGTTTGAAGTGGTGGGGCGGGGGGAGGTTGGGGTACCAGGTGGTGGGTATTATAGAGGGCACAGATTGCATGGAGCACTGGGAGTGGTGAAAAAACAATGAATACTGTTATGCTGAAAATAAATAAAAAATAAATTAAAAAAACAAACAAACAACTGTTCACAGTATCCCCATGGATGAGCCAAGAAATAAGCACCTATTCTCGTGTATTTGATTCATTCTAAATATTGCAAGTGAAACTGACCATGGTTGAAAGCCCCCCCTTCAGCCTTTGTCACTGACTGAAAGTTAACAGAAGAGTAAGTCTGCCTGATGAGTTTTCAAAATTTGATTACCAAAAAAAAAAAAAAAAAAAAAAAGGCGGCAAGAGAAAATTCACAGTTGCAGATGCTCTAATTGGAAGGATATATGCATCAGAAGCTGTTGATGAATCAACTTCATGATGTAAAATTTAAGTGGAAGGGAATTGTTGCCAACAAAAATAATTTCAGGAATATAAAAATGAAAAATGGGAAACGTTGGAAAACTGTCTTAACTGCGCAATAGGGAGCATGCATTAAGAAATTAAATTGGATCAAAGGAGTTTGCTCTGAAAAATCCTTGCTCAGCAAGAATCCATCCAAGTTTCTGTCTTCTGTGACCCCCACGTCCATGTCAGTGACCCTTACTGGCTTACGGCCCCCAGTGGCTTCTGTGGATGTTGCCGACCCACTTTGTGCCTTATTTACAGATATGACAACTCTGGTTCCAAATATCGACCTGGGAACTCCAGCTCTCCGTACACAATCTCTAAATTTTCCACTTGTTCCATTCTCTCCCACCTCGCTTTTGCAGATTGCTTTCTTTCCCTTCCTTCAGTGTTTGTGTGCCCGTGGCGTCTGTCTCCCGCTTTTTCTCTTTCCAGAAGCTCTCCCTGGGCAGCTTCCAACCATCTTTGGTATTTTGTGCTGATGGCTACAAAATTGATATCCTTAACTGTCACAGTCATGCTTCTTCGCATCAACTAACGACGACAAGAAGACTGATTACCTTAAGCAGGAAGAGGAATTTATTGGGAAGATACTACATTTCTCAAGAAGTGACCAGAAGGCTGAAGAGACTGGGCTTAGGACATGAGCAAGAGGGAGAGCAGAGAAGCCTGAACCCCTGCCAGGGTCACACCACAGAGCCTAGGCTGGTCACACAGTGGGGGTCGCTGCCAGTGCCCGCCCTGGACTTGGGTGACACCACAGAGTTGCCTGAGGGAACTTAACTGCCCAGCTTGTTGGTATCAACTTGCCCAAGACTTGGGCTCCCTTTAGGCCACCTGCACACTCTGCCTCCCAGGGTGAGGGGAGAGGAGGTATCTAGTCTTGGTGAGGGGAAGGCCCCTCTCACCACAGTTCACCTGGGGGCAGATTCTGTAAACAGGAAGTGGGTTCAGGACCATGGAGCCCACAGAGTCTAAAATATTTACCAGATGGCCATTTATGTAAAGGGAGGGCCAGCTCCTGACTGAGAGGTCACAGACTTGATGGTTGACCGGTCACAAGATATTTCAGGCCAGCCTTGTGTTATCTTGGGTGTTCTATTTGCTTCTGGAGTTCCAGGTGCACATACCAAAGGCCAGCTATGTGGTCTAGATATAGATTTTAAAGCTGAAGGCTCTGGCCATTTGCTTATTGACCTTTGTGCTGGATTCACTTTATTTAAGGGCAGTTATCTTGAGGCCATCGGAAACTACTGGCCTGTGGGGGAATCAAAGCCCTTAATCCATTCCGGGCACCTGGAGCGGTTCCCTTGTCTTGAAGAGAGATCTTAAAGCAAAATGCCTGAGAAAGATTAGGGCCGCATCCAGACTGACTTCCTGTGACAAGGCTATCTCCTAATTTATGAATGCTTCAGTTCAGTGACCAGAATCAGTTAATTTAGCTTTTCTTGACCCACAAAAGCTCCACATTCTTGGAGCCTGGTGCAGCTTGGTTGGCGTGCTGCAGCGTTCTTCAGAGAGTTCTCTCCCTTCTCCCCTCTATTGCAGATGGAGGAGTTTTCCCTGAGGTTATTCTAAAAGGGGCCAAGAGGACCCCAGATAGGCCAGTATTCTGACTTTCTCCTTAATGACTTCCTCCAGAGCCGCTGGCTGGGTTCATACCTCCCAGCGTGTTGTGGGTGATGAGGTCACCAAATGTTTTGGCATGGCAGAACACACAATGATTCAGATTTTGAGGGGTATAAGAGAGACCCCAAATAACAATAACAAGCGACCCATCTCCCATGTCATGGCAGCCCTGCTTTAAGAGGTTGTCCAGGGACCAGACCCTTTCTATCTGGTCACTCCCCCTGACGATGAATATCCCTCTGCCCATATTCTGGGCAGTGAGATGTTGGCAGTAAACATGACATTGCCCTTGCTCCCTTTAAAGGCATGCCCAGGAAATGGCCTACCTCCCTTCTTTTCATATCTCATTGGCCGAAAGCGAGTCCTATAGCCACATATAGCTAAGGGAAGGCTGGAGATGCCATCTTTACTAGAGAGAGCAAAGAAATTCCATATTGGTGGCCAACTCTTTAACTCTACCCCAGACTCCATAATGAATTAGTCCCCACCAAATCAGGTCCGACCATTTTGATTGCCACTCTGACTCCATTTTGGTTACCTTGCTTTTTGCAGTCAATTGCCTGAAATCACCTTCTTTCATTCTGACGTCTTTCCTTTTCCATGAAAATCAAGGATCCCACTTCAGTTGCCTCCCATTGGATCACTGGTTTAGGGAAATCAGTCATGAAATTGCTGTTTGGAGATGCTGGTGCTCCCCTCACCAGTGCACTTTGGTCTTCTGGGCCTGCTTGAAGATAGAACCAGCAGATGGATGGGCAGGGCACCCATGATAAATCCCCTATAGTATTTTATGTCTCTATGTGTTGGATTCTTTCCTCCATGATTTCTTGGAATTGCATTTCGCATGAGTCACTGTTGTGTCCCAGTTTCAATGCAACAACTGGCATGATAATGAGGGCCACTTGGGGTGGCCAGAGCAAGCACACTGACTCTTGATTTCTGGGGAGAGTGCTCCTGGTTAAACAGTGATGGAAAATTATGTAGTCTTGGCAAACACTATGATGCAAGCCGCACTCGCCTCCTCTGTCCCTGACGCATGCCCCCAAAGAATGGAGGAATCATTTCCTCAGCTGCTGGGGATGATTGGACACTGGAACCTCAGGTGAAGAAAACTGTATTGCCCAAGACCATGTCCCTTCCCTGGAGCAGCCACATTCAGTGGCTGGTCACAGTTGGGTTATAAAGGTCTGGACCCTTGGGCAAGTCTCTGGACCCTTGGGCAAGACTTGGGCAAGTCTCTGTAGGGTCATCTCAGCTCACAGCAGGGTTGGCCGAAGCCTTGGCTGCTGGTGCATACAGTTTACTGTGCCTAATTTCCCTTTGCCCAATTTTGCTTCTGTCCCTTCTATTCCACAGAAGTGGTCGCAAGATTCGACATGCCCATCTCCATCTCTGAGTCTGCTTCTCTGAAATTCTTTTGATGAAGATTTAACTTTGTACATAATTATGCCCCCTGCTTCCAGGTTGAGCTGGGATCTGACTCTATTTATTATAGACTATGCACTTATCATCAATGAGCAATGAAGTGGGGGAAGGAGGCATGAGTAGAACATTTCCTTCTGCAAGGAAATGAGTGAAGAGAGCTCCAGCATTTTCAGACTGGTCATCAGAGAAGGGAGGGGTAGAAGACCTAGTGAGGGTTCAATGTTCAGTGTTACTGTGAGTGCTTCAGATCTTCCCAAGGGTCTTTATTACAATTCTGGGGGGTTCCAAGTCTTTCCTGAAAATGCCTTAACCTTCACATAACGTACCCAGGAAGTTTGTCAGTTTAATAGATGTTGAAATTTGGCAATGCAACTTTCGGCTTGGTTTTCAGTTATTTTAGCCTGCAAATGATAAGAGATTGTCTTAACACATTATTAGAAAGTCTTTGGGTTGAAAGTTTAGAGATGTAGGCTTGTCATTTTCTTTTTAAAAAAGGTACAGTGCTCTTAGGAAAAACCATAGCTAACAACGGTCTTTATGACTCGTGCTTTTCATTTTGTTCTTTGCAAGTAGCAATATGGTCTTCAAAGTTTTGCTTTAATGAGTTCGTTGTTCCAGGTGACTGTCAGCGATAACTTAATTTTAGCAGTTTCCCACTGAGGGCCAGGGGCTGCCAGCTTCCCTTCCTAAACATTAACTGGAGTTTATTGCTCTCTCCCCTGACAGGCCAGAGAAACAGCTCTCCCTCACACCCCTATCCTGTTGTTGATTTCTTTACTACTTGGGTTTTTTGTTTTTTGTTTTTTAGTTGGGTGTTTTGATGTAAACAATAGAAACCAACACTACTTGACTTAATCAGAAATAGAGTTAATTTAGGGAGGATATTGGGTATCTCATGGAGTCTGCAGAAGGGCTGGAAAACCAAGTTTAGAGAATAAGCAGGAGTCTGGGTAGGGGGGAGTGGAGAGTTCCATGGCCACCAAACAGGATGCTGCATGTTGCTACTGGAACCCTCTGAATGAATTTCAACCATCTCCTGCTATTTGTTTCCTTAACAAAACAGTGTTGAGTAAAAGTAGTTGATGGGTTGCACTTGGGTCATGTGTCGCATGACCCCAGGGTCATGGAGAGTAACTATCCGGCACCTGGGGCATTACCTCCCACTAAACTCATGCAATGACAGAGTCTATTCTCTAACATAGAAAGTGGGTTCTGATGTTGGGCAGCAAAAACAAAACTAAAACCCAAAACCCAGTTCATTACATGAACCTTCCCTTGTCTCTGTTTGGACACCCCACAGGCTGCTCAGGGTCCCCATATCTAAATAAAAGTCACCATCCTCACAGCTACACACACTCCTGCTGTATCCCCCACCTCAGCTGGTAACATTCTCTCTATCTGTTCAGTTGTCTAAGCTAGAAACCCATGAAGTTTCCTTGGTTCTCTCTTATCCCTACATCCAGTCAATTACCCCGACATTTAGGTCCTGCTTCCTAGGGAAATCATGAATTCATCTCTTCCATGTCTTTACTGCCACTAGTCTATTTCAAGTCTGAATTTTCTCCTCATTGAATTATTTCAGTATATTATTTTAAAAAATGATTTTATTTGTCAGAGGGAGAGCATGAGAGAGTGAGCTAGCACAAGCAGGGGGAGAGGCAGGCAGAGGAAGAAGCAGGCTCCCTGCTGAGCAGGGAGATGACTCAGGGCTCAATGTCAGGATCCTGGGGTCAAGACCCGAGTGGAAGGCAGATGATTAACTCACTTAGCCCCCCAGGTGTCCCTTTAATAGCTTCTTAACTGGTATATCAATTAGGGATTGAGACGATAATTCTTGCAGCAAACTATCCAAAAACCCAGTGGCTTGCAACAATGAGCATTTGTTTCTCATTCATGTGCTTGTAAGTTGGCTGTGGTTCAGTGATCTTGAATGGGCTTGGCTGGACTTGTCTTAGCTGCAGGTTGGGTTTAGGTCTATTTCACTTGTCAGTCATCCTTCTGGCAACTGTTGGCTATCAGAAGAATGCAGGGCCATGTTCTTCTCAATGCAGAAGGTGGGAGCACAAGTGTGGTAGTTCAACCACACCAGCATATTTCAGATCTCTACTCATGCCATGTCTACTAACACCCCATTGGCCAAATCAAGTCCAAGGTCAAAAAGTGTATTGCACCCACTGTAAAGGGCATGGATGCATAATGCTACGCAAGTGGAATAAAAATTGGGATGAAAAATTCAATCTATTACAAATGGATTCCCTTCCTCCAGTCTTGTCCCCCACAGATTTATCTATCATATTTCTTCCAGAGGAATCTATCCAGAATGGCAATCTGATTTTGTAATTTTCCTGTTTTAAACTCTGGTTTTTATAAGAAAAGTACAAGGATGTATTCATTGGTCCTTTATAATTTGGCCACTGGCTGCCTTATCAGTTTTACCTCTTGCCACATCACCATCCATTCCCTGACTCCATCTTTAAGATTTGGAAATACCAAGCCGCCATGGTTTTATCTTCATGCCTTAGCTCATACCATTTATTGCCTCCCCGCCTCTTTTCAATGGGTTAATGGCCACGTGCCATCAGCCCTTAGGGAAAGCATTATTTCCTCCAGGTTGTTCTCTCTCTGCAACTGGATTGCCCTCTCCCCCTAGCCTTTGCTTCTGAGCCCCTCTTGTGGACCGAATATTTATCTTACCCTAAGATCTTTGTGTTGAAATCTAACCCTCAATGTGGCGGTATTTGGAGGTGTGGCATTGGTAATCAGTAATTAGGTTATGATGGTGGAGTCCTCACAGAAGGAACTAGTGCTCTCATAGGGTGGCAAGAGGACCAGAGCTCTCTTTCTACCATGTGAAGACACACCAAGAAGTTGGCAATCTATAGGTTGTTAGAGGGCCCTCACCAGGACCCAACCATGCTGGTACCCTACCCTGATCTCAGACTTCCAGGCTCCAGAACTGTGAGAAATAAATATTTATCGCTAAGTCACCCAGCCAAGGGTAATTTGTTATAGCAGCCTGAGGTAAGACAGCCCTACAATGTCACTCCAGACATATTTGTTGGTTTACTTGCCATTTTCTCCCATCATTCTATAAGCCCTTTGGTTTGGTCTTGTACTCAAGTTGGTGTCTGGCTCACAGAAGGTGCTCAGTAAATGTGGTTTTGAGCTGAACTGCCTCACATCTATTCACTTCTTATCCCCCAGACTGCCTGTGTTATTATTATTATTTTCTTGAGGCCACTGAGACCTAGATAGGAAGGAATGAAGATTTGTGACTTCTTCAGTGAGGAAGGATGAGAGGAGCCCTAGAGTGGCTTGGGAATAGGTCATTGGATAAATGAGGGCTTGTTGAATGGAAGTCTGATAATGGATTTTGATTTAGCAAGTCAGAGCCTAGTGGAAATGACCGTCTAGGAACCAGAGGTAGGAAATAGGTTGGAGCTGGAGATGTATATTTGGTATCATCTCTTTGGGGGTAATAATGGAAGAAGCCTCTAGGGTTACCTAGAGAGAGCACAAAGCTCTGAAGAGAGGTCTTTGCAGACAAGAATTCTCTGCAGTGTGATGGGGGAAAGAAGTGAACTAACAATGGATCAGATGAACAAATATGTTCTGAAGCATTAGTAAGCCTTATTTATTTATTTATTTATTTGGGTGGGGGACAGAAGGAGAAGGAGAGAGAGAATCCTCTAGCAGACTCCCCATTAAGTGGGGACCCTGACCCAGAGCTCAATCTCAGAACCTTGAGATCATGACCTGAGCCGAAACCAAGAGCTTAACTGACTGAGCCACCCAGGAGCCCCTCCATGTGTTAGTAAACTTTAATGTTACCTGTGCAGCAGTGGCATCTGAGCTGTAATAGGAACCTTCTGAAAAGACTGTCTCACTCAGAGGGGTATCTGATGGTGGACAATCTGTTCCTGTGATATGGTTTTTGCAGCCCTCTCAGATCCCATTACCTAGGTTGCTGCCAGCCATAAACATTTACGGAGGTTCCTACAAATAGTAGAATATGAAGTTTGAAGCCCATGGATGTGGAAATGAGCTAGCTTTGATTTATTTTCCATGAGCTTAGAGATCCAGTATGGGCATTGGAGGCTTCTGAGAAGACTGAAAACAATCTGAGACAAACAAGAGTTTCCTCCAGCAACTGGACCATAGCAATTTACTGAAAAAATAAAACCCTGAAACTTTTTATTAATATGAATGTTTAGGGGAAACCCTGTGAACTCTTGGTGCTAGAGCTTAAAGATCTGTATTGCCAGCTATTTCCCATAACAAGAATAGAAGATGTTCCGAAAAGTTCAAACGAAGAAAAATCACAGTTAACCTTGCACTTGATTTCCTCAGAGTGCCAGGCAATTCTCCCCTGAATCTATCCTACACTGAAACGCTTGTTAAAGTTGCATCGATTGTGTTCACAGTTAGACGCTCTAGTGAAAAAGTTTGTCTGCCAACCCTGCTTTATTAGCCATGAAATGATATTCTTTTCATGCATTATTGAAAGCCCCAGGTTTAATAAAGTCAACTGCATAAAAATGTTAGAAATGCGTAGAGCTGCTTTTCATGATTCAGGGGGAACTTTCAGAGCCAAGTGCAGAGAGCAGGGAGAGGCTGCATTGCTGCACCAGGGATGAAGGTGGGGGATGGGCTGGCCTTGGCTACCCCTCTCCTTCCTGCACTGCAGGAAATCATCTTTTTGGTTCATGCCACTTTTCTAATTTGATTCAGCTCAGCACTGAGATTGGAGAATAAGCCAGAGGTAAAAATGTGAGGGAGAAATACAAAAGAGATGGAATTTAAATGAGGCTATTTTACTTCAGTTCAGGAGAGAGGAACTTATCTGTTAAAACAGACTTCAAGACAAAAAAATATTACCAGAGATAAAGGAGGGACATTCCATAATGATAAGAAGATCAACTTACCAGGGAAACATAACAAATGTTAAGTATTCATGCATCTAAATAACAGAGCTTCAAAATACATGAAGTATAAACCTGTCTTCCTACCACTGGCAGAACCACTAGGACAAAAAATTTAGTAAAGATATAAATGATACAAATGAACAGCTATGACAACCACCTTGGGCTGATTGATATTACAGGACACTACACCTCACAAGTCTTTTCAAATGTGCATTCTACATTCACCAAGATAGACTATATGTGGGCCATAAAACAAGGATCCATAAATGTCAAAGGATTGAAATAATATGTTCCCTGACCACCATGTAATCAAATCATATTAGAAATCAGTAACAATATGGTATTTAGGAAAACTCAAGATATTTGAAATTAAGCCACACTTTTCTAAATAATCTATGGATCGTGGAAGAAATCAAGAATGAAGTTAGAAAATATTTAAACTGAAATAATGAAAACGCCAAATTTGTGAGATGCAGCTAAAGCAGAGCTTAAAGGGCAATTTATAGCTTTTCATGATTACATTAAAAAAGAAAGGTCTAAAAAAGCAATAGGTATACTTCTGTCCTCATTAATTTATTTAATTTATTTATTCTGAGCACTTAATTGTTGGGTGAACAGTACTGAGCAAACCAGACATGTTTCCTGCTCTCCTGGTGGCCACAGTTTACCAAGAGAGAAGATGATAAATAAGCAAGCACAGATAAATATAAAATTTAAATTATGATGAATGCTATGAGGAAAAAGAACAGGGTACTATGGAGAGAGGTAATCTCTTTCAGATTGGAACATAAAGAAAAGCTTCTCTGAGAAAGCAACACTTGAGCTCAGTGGGACTTGAGTTAAAAGCAGTTCCAGTTTTGAACAAGAGGGAATGTTCCAGGTAGAAGGGGCTGCGTATGGAATAGGTGGCTGGATATATGGGTCAGGGGCTCAGAGGAGGGACCATAAACCATCAGAACAGTCAGGGTTCTGAATCGCAAGTGTGGCTAAGAATTACGTGAAATAATAATCTATGTTCTGTGCATTTCCCTATTCTTCTGCCTAGAGTTCCTGGGTAGGGGGATAGTTTCTCTTCTTCTAGCCCATTCCAAGCACAAGCAAAGATTCAGAGATGCAGCAAGGCTAAGGGACAGATGGAAATGTCTGATGAGTGTTTCAGAGAGGAGTTTTTGGCCTCAGCAACCAGTTAGGACCTGGGCTGGAAGAGGTTGAACAGAGGTGAAAAGTCAGCTTGGATGGGAGAAGAGGGGGTGGAGAAACAAATTCAGAGAAAGAAAGCTCTTGTTTTACCTCACAAGGGCCGGGGAGTGAAGCCACAAAGCCATCTAAATGGTGGGCCTTCCACTCATCTGGAGGACCACCCATGATCCCTCATAGTTGATGCTTGTTAGCCCTGTGGACAGAAGGTGGGGGACTTGGACAGAATGTAAAGCAGTGGCTTTCAAATGTTTTGGTCTTCAGACCCCTTTGCACTTTAAAAAATATTATTGAGAATCCCTAAGAACTTTTGCTCACTTATGATATCTATAGTAGGGTTGCCAGACAAAATATAGGGTGCCTAGTTAAATTTGAGTTTTGAATAAATAGTTTTAGGATCACTATATATGTCCCATGCAATATTTGTATTTTTTAAAAAAAGATTTTATTTATTTATTTGAATGAGAGAGCAGAGCAAGAGAGAGAGAGTGCAAGCAGGGGTGAGGGGTGAAGGGCAGAGGGAAAGGGAGAAGCAGACTCCCAGCTGAGCATTGGAGCTCAATCCCAGGACCCTGAGATCATGACCTGAGTTGAAGGCAGATGCTTAACTGACTGAGCCACACAGGTGCCCCTGCAGCATATGTATTTTTATTTGCTAAATCTGGCAACACAGATCTATAACTACTTACTGAATTAGAAATTAAAACTGAGAAATTTATAAAAATATGTTTATTAATTAATAGTAACAATAATAAATCCATTACAGGTTAACATAAATAACATTTTTGTTAAAAAAAAACTTTTATTTTTTATAATCCTAGATGGATGGATATCCAGGATGGATTTGTTAAGTGTCTGCCTTTGGCTCAGGTTGTGACCCTGGTGTCCTGGGATTGAGCCCTGCATAGGGCTCCCTGCTTAGCGGGAAGCCTGCTTCTCCCACTCCTACTCCCCCTGCTCGTGTTCCCTCTCTCACTGTCTCTCTCTTTCTCTCTGTCTGTCAAATAGATAAAGTCTTAACACCCCCCCCCAACAAAACTTATATTTCCTGGGGATGCCTCGGTGGCTCAGTCAGTTAAGCATCTGTCTTCAGATCAAGGCATGATCCCTGGGTCCTGGGATCGAACCCCAGATCAGGCACCTTGCTCAGCCAGGAGTGTGCTTCTCCCTCTCCCTCTGCCGCTCCCCCTGCTTGTGTTCCCTTTGTCTCTGTCAAATAAATAAATAAAATCTTTGTAAAACAAAACAAAACTAAACTAAACAACCTTATATTCCTGAACAAAAAGTTATTGAGAAGGGCAGCATTATTTTACATTTTTGCAAGTCTCTTTCATGTCTAGCTTGACAGAAGACTTGGATATTGGCATTTGCATTCAATCTGTTGCGATATGTTGTTTTGGTTGAAGTAGATGAAGAAAATCTCCTTTGCTCAGGAAAAAAGAGGTAACTGTGGATACTCTTCTTTGATACAATATTAGAATTTGTTAAGCAGTAGTTTGTTAATGTTTAGTTGCAATATGAAATCTGAATCTATATTAACGAACTTCTCATACTCAGTTACATTAAAATCTATTGATCTAGCTCTTTGACTAGATCTTTTTACTCATGCGTGATTTTATAGCATCATGCATTGGTCATTTGGAAAATACTGACTTACCGAGTTATGCAGATTTTCTAAGTGTTGGCACTTTTCATTTTAACAATATCAAAAGATCATATTTGTTAATATTACCCCCAATTTCATTAGAAAAGTCTCAGCTACTGGGAAGCTATCAAACTCAAGGGGGAAGAAAAAGTTTTCCAAAATTCTCATTTTTTTTTTCTTAAAAGCTCAAATTTTGCCCTCGACTACAGATATGGTCTCACTGAAAGGACAGTCTTGCTTGTTCATTTTCAGAAGTTTGACTTCCAAATACCCAATTCTGAATAACTATGGCTTGCTAATCAATCTTTCTTTCAAGTAAAAATTAGTGTTCCACAAAAAAAGAGTGGCTAGTTCAGCTTGCAACTCAAATCATCAAACACATGCTTTGCCTACAGACAACCCTCATGCCTTGGGATGCAGAAGTGTTCTCTGGGTTCTTCCCATCTAGACATTTATTGTATTTAAGGGTCAACAACATTTTATGGAGCCTTGCAATGTTCGTGCTTACCAAGCTCTGTTAGGAATTGGATATTTCACAGAGACAGAGAAAATAATAGTAGGATATATATAAGAGATATATATATATAAGAATAATTGGATAGAATGCAGACGTAAGCTTAAAAGCACATACAAAGCAAAATAAAAAGAGGCACCAACTAGGAGAGTCCTGCCTCCTCCCTGCTCTGGCTCAGTTCTCTAGGATATGGAATCTGGAGCCCCTTGGGCCTCTCTGCGTGGAATGCTCCCTACAGCCCCATCCCCGCTCTGCTGCGGGGACTGCCTAGCGCATGCTCACCAGGATTCAGCTGGCACACCAGGTCTTCTATGAAAACGCTCCTCCTCAAAGCTCTGCCTAGGAATCTTCCTACGTCCTCCTGTGACGTCTCGGCTTCTCCTGTCTTACTTCTGTGACTGTTTACTGATCTTCCTGACAGACGGAGTCTTCCTTACTCACGTAGGTCTTTCCCAAGGTTGCATCCCCATCACCCAGAATGTATGAGATGCTCTATAAATATTTGTGGAGTGAAGAAGTGAATCGATGAGTGAATAATAAATCAGGATCCTGTAGGTACTGACAAGCCACAGCCTCGAGGGATAACGTGGACTGTGTGGAGGGATCGGAAAGGCCCATTGAAGGGTGACGTTCTGTGCAAGCCTATGAAGGTGGAAGGCCCCAGACGGGCAGGAGCTGGGGATGCCAGATTAGACGGTTGATACCTTCCAGCGGGACATGTAAGGATTTGCATTGCTGGAGGGAGGTATCTATTCTGGGTAGTAGCTGGTTTTCTGAATATCCCAGGTGCTGCTGGGCCAGCACCCTTCTTCCAAGCCTGGGCCAGCGTGTGCTATGAATGTCGGAGCAGAACCGCAGCCCTGTGCAGCTGCGCTGGGGGCTGGAGTGGAGAGCAGGTGCCCTCCAGGCAGGCCTAGCTTCCAGATCTGAAGCTCTGTGTGATGGGAGGGAGGCGGCCAATCCTTGGCCACGTGACAGGAGCACCATCTGTACCCTGGGCGCTGGGATATTGCAGCTGCCACAGCCCACTCAGGCAGATCTGACACAGCTTAGCGCATAGCTTTTCCAGGAGGTTCATCAATTTCCAATCTGCTGTGCTACGTTTCCCCTTACAAATGCCACCAACAAATGTTAATTTGGATATAGGACCTGAAGGGTAATCAGCAAACGTATGGGCTCATCCCAGAATTGGAAAGGACACTGGGGCTCAAATGGCCTCTGAATAGACTATTCCTGGAAGAAACATACACACACACACACACACACACACACACACACATGTAATTGTCAAATCTTTGCTAGTGTGTCTGTCTTTATACATAGATGTATTCCCCAGACATGGCAAGTAAATTGAACTTTTGTATTTTCAATTTAATATTAGTACAAAATCAATGCAATCTTTTATGTTACTTTAAGGAATTCTGCAATAACTATTTCTTTTGCCGAAGTAAAAATAAGACCCTCGATTTGTCTTTTATATAAATTGTATATAAAAGTGCATAAGCTTATATTTGTGTCTATGTATCTTCTGTTGAGGATCATATCTCTTTTTGAAAATGCAGAAAATGTTGGCTCCAACAAGCTTTAAGGTTTCCATGCCTTATTGAAAAGACAGGGGTAAGGTTGAGTTCTACACACAAAGTAGCTGGCACTAAGATGTCATCTTTATTTTTATCCATACGACATTATGCACGCAACAAAAGAGAGAAATGCAAAAGTATACAGCATTCAGGGATGAAGCTACATTTTAAATACAGCTTTTTGATATCTTCATACCCATGGAGCTTAAAAATGTTTATTGGGTGGCCTAGCTGGCTCAGTCAGAAGAAGGCCTGATTCTTGATCTCAGGGTTCCCAGTGAGTCTCACACTGGAAGTAGAGATTACTTAAATAAATAAAACCTAATAAATAAATAAATAAATAAATAAAACCTAAAAAAATTTATTAATAGAAGAAATAGGGGACTTTGTTGTTCTTCCTGAACAAAGTGATGTTAGTAATGTTGTAGGATATGAGATAAATATTCAAAAATCAACTCTATTTCTATAAATAGCAATGAATAACTGAGAATTGGAATTTCAAAATACCACTTAACCATAGTTAACCACTCAACCATATCAAGAGTATAAGATACCAATGGATAAATTTAACAAAATTTGTTTAAGTCTTTTTTTTTTTAAAGATTTTATTTATTTATGTGAGAGAGAGAGAGTGAGAGAGAGCACGAGAGGGGAGAAGGTCAGAGGGAGAAGCAGACTCCCCATGGAGCCGGGAGCCCAATGCACGGCTTGATCCTGGGACTCCGGGATCATGACCTGAGTCGAACGCATTTGCTTAACCAACTGAGCCACCCAGGCACCCAATTTGTGTAAGTCTTGTACACTGAAAACTATGAAACATTGCTGAAAGAAATGAAAGATCCAAATAAATCCATGTTCATGGATCAAAAGATTCAACATTATTAAGATGTTATGTCTTCCCAAGTTGATCCTAGATTCAATGCAATCCGAATATTTTTTTAAAGATTTTATTTATTTATTTGACAGAGAGAGACACAGCGAGAGGGAACACAAGCAGGGGGAGTGGGAGAGGGAGAAACAAGCTTCCTGCCGAGCAGGGAGCCCAATGCGGGGCTCAGTCCCAGGACCCTGGGATCATGACCTGGGCCGAAGGCAGAGGCTTAACGACTGAGCCACCCAGGTGACCTGCAATCTGAATTTTTGAAAAAGCAAACTTTTTTGGTAAAAATCGACATGTTGATTCTAAAGTTTATATAGAAATGCAAAAGCCCAAGACATTTTGAAGAAGAGGAACAGAGTTTTAAAAACTTCTATTCCTCAAAAGTCAAGTGCACCCTAAGAACTATGATCCTGCTGCTGGATTCTACATGCTAAAAATGAGAGGAGTATAGGGCAACACGGATGTGTCTTCAAAACACAGGGCTGAATGAAAAAAGAAAGAGAATGAGCTTCTAGCACAATACCATCTATCCAACCTAACTTCATATACATGAAACTTACTTCATATTTTACAAGCCTATTTATATTGCCAAGGACATATAGCAATTACTGTAGAATGGGGTTGTTTTAGGGAGGAGGGAGTGAGAGCGGAAGTCAGAGATTGCAGGACACATGTCTTTTTATTCTGATGTTTTGACATGGGGCCGTTGCTGACCCCAGGACTAATTAATTGCTAGAGAGAGAGAGAGCAAACAACGCACCAGGGAGTGTACCTTTCACAGACAAATCAACCAATCCAGAGCCCACACTCCAGGTCATCTCCTGGCTTCCAGAGCATTCTGACACTCAGGGCCATCCACCTGTGCTAATCACACACGGACTAGCTCCCAGACAACTAGGGACTTTCCCTACTCCCCAGAGCCTGCTGCCTTCAAACTAGTCAGTCCTATGCCTGCTGACCAAGCTTGCCTTGCTTTCCCATGAAAGCCACCATGAAGGTTCTTGCCCACATTGCCCCCCGTTCCCTTGGCCTCCTGGCCAGCTCTGGTGCCTTTCTGCGTGGCCCCGTGTGGCGTGGTGTGCCTCCTGTTTTTAAGGATCGGTGTGTACAAAACTTCTTCCTTCATGGCGTCAATTCTGCGTCTGTGTATCTTACCACATCTGGTTAAAATAAACCTCAGGTAAATTTTAAAACAGGGATGAGTAACACAAAGCGCAGAGAGGGGTCTTGCTTGGACCATTGTGAAAATGGGTTACATAGAGGAAAGCTTCTTGTGTCTCCCGTTATCACGTTATGTCAAGACTGCACTCTAAATCTGTGTTTTACCCACATCGAGCAGTTCTCAGGCTCTCCAGACACCAGGTGGGTGTCCTGTAACTTAGCTCAGCTCCGAAACTGTTGACCTGGAAATAGTGTCGGATCCCACAGGTTATGGCTCGGTCCCACAAGATAAGTCTAGGTTGTAGCTTATGCTTCTGACTGATTTGCTGTGATTGGGAAGTTCCCACAATCCCCCCCACCTCGGTTTCCATTAATTGGCTAGAACTCAGGAAAACACGTCACTTACTAGATTACCAGTTCATTATAAAAGGATATAAGTCAGGAACAGCCAGATAGAAGAGATGCCTCCGGCAAGATATGAGGGAAGGGGGTGCAGGATTCCAGGCCCTCCTTGGGCCCCACTCTCCCAACACCTGCACGCGGTCACCAACTGGGAAGCTCTCTGAGCTCTGTCCTTTTGGGTTTTTAGGGACACTACATTACAGAGGCGTGATTGGTCAAAGCATTGACACTAAGGGTTAACTCAACCTCCAATCCCGGTATCTTGCCTGGAGGTTGGGGTTGGAGGTGAAAGTAGCAAACCCCTAATCACGTGGTTGGTCTCCCTGGCCGTCAGCCCCCTTCCTTATGGACTTTCTGAAAGTCACCCTATTAACATAAACTCTGCTGTGGTTGGAAGGGGTTTATTATGAACAAAAAAGACCCCTTATCACTTGGGAAATTCCAGGGCTTTGAGGAGCTCTTGGGCCAGGGGAGGGGGACAAAGACCAAATAAATATTTCTTCTCATAAACCACAGTATCACAGGTCATGAACTGAGAGTACCATTAATTCGAACTTCTGCACCTAAGAACCAAAAAACACCACTGCCAGAGAAAACAAACCCGCACACGCAGGCCCTAACTCCATTCTCTACACTGTGCTTGTCCTCATGTATTGACGCTGATTGTCCAGAGCTCACCAGGTAAACCAGTGGTTCTAGCAATGTTCCCAGAACACCAAGGCTGGGTTAAATGCCTTTCCTGAGGGGTTCCTCAGAGTCTTCGGTACAGTGGGTATCTTCAGGAGGGCCGCATAAGATGAAGCATTTCTGAAACAATTTTTTGGAAGGCTTTATTTTTGTCTCAGTCTAGTGTTCTGTGAATCCTACTTTGAAGACCAGTGGGCTGGAGGAGGATACATTGATGCACGCAATGAACTCAAACTGTGGGGGCTTCAGGAAGTCATCTGGCCAATCTGCAACTCTCAATAAGGGAGGCTCCATAAGACATACATTGAGGCAACTCAAGATACGTACAAGAATGCAGAGACCAAACTAGGACCTTGGTCTTCCATCACAAGGGAAGGATAGCATTTGATTACATGATAGCATTCTGTCCTATTTTCTCTAAGTGCATTTTATGGTATCTTTGTGACAAAATTTCTGATTTTTTGATACAATAAATACAGACAAGTTAGCTTATAGGATCAGAAGTTAACCTGCCCTTACACAAATGTCCTAAACTATAAGCTTCGTGAGAGTAAACTATTTACTTTTTTTTTTTTTTAAGATTTTATTTATTTATTTGACAGACAGAGGTCACAAGTAGGCAGAGAGGCAGGCAGAGAGAGAGAGGAGGAAACAGTCTCCCTGCTGAGCAGAGCGCCCGATGCAGGGCTCGATCTCAGGACTCTGGGATCATGACCTAAGCCGAAGGCAGAGGCTTTAACCCACTGAGACACCCAGTGGGTCCAGGCATCCAAATATTTATCTTTATAGATGCTCTTCTGTTTGTCATTTCTCTACTGATAATGACCCCCAAGTCATATTGGGAGTTAAAAATTTTATTTATTTATTTGTCAGAGAGAGAGAGCACAAGCAGGGGGAGCGTCAGGCAGAGGGAGAAGCAGGCTTCCCGCCAAACAAGAAGCCAGATGCAGGACTTGATCCCAGGACCCTGGGATCATGAATGGAGTCGAAGGCAGAAGCTTAACCGACTGAGTCACCCAGGCATCCCCATATTTTGGAAGCTAACTTTCTATTTTTCATTTCTATCTGCTTGGGATAATCCTAAAGGCAAGAAGACTTACATTGCAATATTGGTCCTATCCACAGCAGTCACTCACTGTTTCCTTATGTTTGGGGGAAGGAAGAAAATATCAGGGAAATCCTATAAGAGTATCAGAATTATCGCATTAACACGTGTGAAGTGCTTGGAACGGTACTTAGCACAAAGTGAATGCTATATAAAAATGTTTGTTTCATGGATGAAATAAATCAAGTCTAGTTACCTAGTCTCCAGTGAATAGAAATTCCACAGACGATGCTGAGAGGATAGGCAGGTTTCTCCTTCTAGAGCAAAGAAAGAGTAAGAAGAATCATTCGATGCTGAATTTATTAATTTTTTTTTTTGACCAAGGAAAAAACTCCCAACGATCCCAAAGCTTTAAATAAAATGAGTTTCTTTGAACAAGACTGGTTATTACTTGGACTGAAAAATCAAATGGTTTTTGTTACTCACCACCAGAGAAACCACATGATTCAAGGCTATAAATATTGCCTATTAATAGTAAGTTGCTGGCCACTCTCTTATTTTGAAGACGTTCGTTCAACCAGCTTTACAAACCACATCTTCCAAAGAAGTTACTTTCTCTTTTTTTCTATTTGTCCGAATTGACATTGGGTGGGGAGCTTCTGGAATTTACCTTATAAAATCTTTTAAGATGTGTCCTACCAAACCATAAGTGACTCTTAATCTCACAAAACAAACTGAGGGTTGCTGGGGGGAGGGGGGTTGGGAGAGGGGGTGGGATTATGGACATTGGGGGGAGTGTGTGCTTTGGTGAGTGCTGTGAAGTGTGTAAACCTGGTGATTCACAGACCTGTACCCCTGGGGATAAAAATATATGTTTACAAAAAATCAAAAATCAAAAAAAAAAAAATAAAAAGATGTGTCCTACGTATCTTCCTCAGTGAATTCCAGCCCAAGACTCCTCAGTTCTTGACTGTTGTATATTTATGGCGTAACTAGAGATTGAGAGGGAAGAAAGCTCCAGGGGTCATGTTCTGTACAAACATTAAGATTTGTGAAATGTTGAAAAACTGGACTGGGAATAGAAAAATCATCATGTAAATCAGTTATTTCCGTTATTTTCACTTTCACCGGAAAACTTTGTTTGTCACCATAGGACTTCTGATGACAAGTTTTAATAAACAGATGTCGGGAGATGGGGAGGCAAGGTTTGATGAATATTTTATTCTATACCCAAAAAAGGTATTTTTGAACCACCAATTCTTTCTGTGAGAAAGAAATTCTGCTTTACCAAAGGAAACATATTTCAGAGAGAATAATTTAGGGATTCCAGGGACCTCAGAAACCATCAAAAGAGGCAAAATAGGGTTGCATAGTGACCGCAAAGCCTCTCATTGCCTTGGAGAGAAAATAGCAAATGTATTTGATAATGAAAATTAATTTTAATATGTCAAGTTTTACCCCATGCTTCTTGCTTATTTTTTTTCATATTTAATGTTTTATGAGTCCTGAAAAAAAAGAAGCCTGTCTTATGCTTTCATAAGATTTCTTTTTTTTTTTTTTAAAGATTTTATTTATTTATCAGAGAGAGAGAGAGAGAGCGAGCACAGGCAGACAGAATGGCAGGCAGAGGCAGAGGGAGAAGCAGGCTCCCTGACAAGCAAGGAGCCCGATGTGGGACTGGATCCCAGGACGCTGGGATCATGACCTGAGCCGAAGGCAGCTGCTTAACCAACTGAGCCACCCAGGAGTCCCATGAGATTTCAAAAGCCTTTAGAGAGAGAGAATTTTTCTGACCCGCAAATCTAGGTCCAACATTCCATTTCCCGTACGATTCATACAAATTCATACAAATGTGCTTTGTAATTTTAAAAAGTTTAGAATTTGGTAGCTCTTCTTAAACATAAATGAAATATAGTCTTAAAATTAGAGCTTCTCAGTCTTTTTGGAGATGGTACACCCAACTGGTTGATTTGGTATCTCTGCCTCATGTCATGCCACTTAAATCCTTCATTGAGGGGCTCCTGGGTGGCTCAATCATTAAGCGTCTGCCTTCGGCTGGGATCATGATCCCAGAGTTCTGGGATCGAGTCTGGCATCGGGCTCCCTGCTTACAGGAAGCCTGCTTCTCCTTCTCCCACTACCCTGCTTGTGTTCCCTCTCTCTCTGTCTCTCAAATAAATAAATAAATAATATCTTTTAAAAAATCCTTCATTGAAAGGCTCTCTGATATTTTTCAAGTTTGGTTGGTTTGGGTAGTCCCCCTTGGTGGTCCTTTAAAAAACTTCATTGCAATTATTGGTTATAACCTAAGTAGATCCAAGATTAAACCTGAATAGGGCTGAACTACTTAAAATCAAGACTTTTGTTTTTCCATTTAAAAAAGCTAGATTTATTAACATGTAATGTATTATTTGTTTCAGGCATACAGGTCTGTGACTTATCTGTCTTACACAATTCACAGCATTCCCCATAGCACATACCCTCCCCAGTGTCCATCACCCAGCCCCCTTAACGGCCCCCACCCCCCCAAAACCGAACAGTAACCCTCAGTTTATTTCCTGGGATCAAGAGTCTCTTAAGGTTTGTCTCCCGCTCTGGTTTCATCTTGTTTCAAAATAAAGACTTTCCCTACTTGTTCGCATTGGGGATCTGACTGGGGGTACTCTGCCTCTTCATTAACAAAACTATTTCTTTTTTTTTTTTTAAGATTTTATTTATTTATTTGACAGAGAGAGACACAGTGAGAGAGGGAACACAAGCAAGGGGAGTGGGAGAGGGAGAAGCAGGCTTCCCACTGAGCAGGGAATGTGATGCCGGGCTGGATCCCAGGACCCTGGGATCATGACCTGAGCTGAAGGCAGCCACTTAATGACTAAGCCACCCAGGAGCCCCAACAAAACTATTTCAGCTGAACTTCAAGTGAAGAGCTTTTCTGTCTGGACATTTCTGCTATCCTGGAGACTTTTCCTTTCCTTTAAAATCTTGTGGTATGTTTTTATTTTAGTGGCAACAAGACATTTGTAACATTTTTTAAAGTCCTAAAAAGTAGGATTTTTTTCCCTTGATTCTAAGATGCCCTTAATCATTTAATGGAAACTTATTTGGAGAACTGTACTTCTCAAATATGAGATAATCTCCCAATTTCAGAAAAGTTAAATTATGGGGAATAAAGTATGCCTTATAAAAAATACGGTATATGTACCAACATGGAGATGTGTTTGAGATATATTTTTAAGTGAAAGAAGCAAGTTTCAGGGCGGTATGTTATCCAGTATAACAAACAGGCCCCAAATGTACACAGAGGAAGTATATTTCTTGTGTACACAGCGAACCTGAGCAGGTGAACAGGTTCTTGGGGTGACTCCCTTCCAAACAGTCATGCAGTACTCAGAGTGAAAAAATCTCCATCATTCTCAACGTGTGGTTGCCTCCATGCCAACCAGCTAGAAGGAGAAAAGAACATGGAGCAGCAGGTATGAGAGGTCCTCCCACCCAGGCCTCAGATAAGAGCACATCCTTTCTGTTCATGTTGCAATGGCTAGCCTTAGTCAGATGACCACATCCACCCGTAATGCATGCTGGGAAATATATTCTCCATGTGCTCTCAGGAGGAGGAGGAGAACACAAGTTTGTTCCAGCAGTCTCTAATATGTGTGTGTATGCATGGATGTGTGTACGTGTGCCTATGTCTCATCTTCCTTAAATATATAGAAATGTTGGCTGTGTTAGTCAAGGCTCTCCAAGAAACGTGATATATAGGGGATTGCGCTTGCTTCGGCAGTGCTAAAATTGGAACAATACAGAGAAGATTAGCATGGCCTCTGTGTAAGGATGACTCATGAAACATTCCATTAGAAAAAAAAGGAACAAATAGGATGTGTATATATATATATATATATATATGTATATATATAGGATATATATATATATATATATATATAGGATATATATATCAAATAGGATATATATATATATACATACACACACACACATATATATATATATATATGATAATTTCTTATAAGGAACTGGCTCACGCAATTAGGAAGGGTAGGAAGTCCCACGATCTGCTGTCTGTAAGCTGGAAACCTGTGATATAATTCTGTCTGAGGCTGAAGGTCAGAGAATCAAGGGAGATCGAGATGGTGTAAAAGCTCGTCTGGGGGCAGGAGAAGATGCCATGAGACATTCCAGCTCAACCGTGGGGCAGACAGAGAAAGGAGACAAATCCCTGCTTCCTCTACCTTTTCTTCTATTCAGGCCCTCCGTGGATTGGATGGTGCCCACCCTACTAGAAGGACAATTTAATGAGTCTGTGGGTTCAAACGCTAATTTCATCTGGAAGTATCCTCACATAGAAACATGGAAAAGAAATGAATGGAAGTACCTTGACTTCCTCAAGCTGATGGAATATAGGAAACTTCTTATTGTTTAGTGATGTCTTAAAAAATATATATTGCTTCTAGAAGCAGAAAAAAATTGGTTGTTTGTTGGGTAATGTAGAAGGTTGTAAGAACCTAGGCAGTGAAATGGAAAGACCTTCAACCTGTGGTTCCTGAGGCTTGGCATGTGGTTATGACCGCAAACGTTCATTTATTTTCAAGCACTTGTTTTCTGGTCACTGTTGATTAGGAAGGGAACACCAGTGTTAGTCTTCCTTAAAACCCATTAAAATATTGGGGCTGGAGGGCTCAGTGGGTTAGGCATCTGTCTAAGGCTCAGGTCATGATCTCAGGATCCTGGGGTGGAGTCCCACATCCAACTCCCTGCTCAGTGGGAAGTCTGCTTCTCCCTTTGCTGCTCCCCTGCTTGTGTGCTCGCTTTCAAATAAATAAATAAAATCTAAAAAAAAAACAAACCCTAAACTTGGGGCGCCTGGGTGGCTCAGTTGGTTAAAGCCTCTACCTTTGGCTCAGGTCATGGTCTCAGGGTCCTGGGATGGAGCCCCATGTCGGGCTCTCTGCTCAGCAGGGAGCCTGCTTCCCACCCCCCCTCTGTCTGCCTCTCTGCCCACTTGTGATCTCTGTCTGTCAAATAAATAAATAAAATCTTAAAAAAAAAAAAACCCTAAACTTATTAAGATATATATATGTATGTATGTGTATTTATTATTTCTCAACTTGATTCTTTTTGGCCCCAGGAGAGAATGTTCCTGTCAGATACGTATGAAGAACTGATATGGGGACACCAGATGCAAGAACATGGTAGCTTATCCCCGAGTTTCCAGGTAAAGGGACAACCTGATGTTGAGAAAGAACTGGGGTTAGGAGCCACCTACTCCTAGTTCAGTGATCTTGGACAAGTTGGTTATCCTAGGATTTTTAAACCTCAGCACAATCAACATTTTGGGTCAGATAATTTTTTGTTATGGAGCCACCCAGGGCTCTGTAGGATGAGTAGAACCACCCCTGCCTGGGTGCCAGGAGCACACACGGCCCCCTCCCCGAGTTGTGACGGTCAAGATGTCTTTAGGCATTGCAACCTGTGCCCTGGGGGTCAAAATCACTGCCGGTTGAGAACCGCTGACTTAACTCCTGGGAATTGCACTTTCCTCCTCACAGCTGGGGCTGATAATATTTTTATGGTATAATAGGTAAGGTAAGCAACACCGGCTTTTACAATAATCAACCCCCACATCTCCGTGGCTTAGCACCGTAGAAGTTTATTTTTTTGCCTGTGTTCCACCACTGTGAGTATTTGTGGCCAGGTGCCTTTCTCTGCGGAAAAACTCAGGGGTTGGGCTCCTTCCATCCTGTGAGCCACACTGTGTGCCCTCCTCTATCTAGGTTCTTGGAGTCCTCTCCAGTTAGCTAAGAGATGGGAAAAGAAACATGTCACAATAGGTGGGAGATTATTATGGGCTGGGGCTGGAAGCGGCCATATTTTTCCTGTTTACATTCTATTTGCCAGGGTGGGTCCCTTGGAGACACCTGACTGCAGGGGAGTCTGGGAGATGGAGTCCAGCTGTGTTCCCAGGAGCCAGCGAGCGCCTCATACAGGTTTGGGCATTTATGTACTGATTGTGGCGTGTGTGTATCTGAACATCCGAGGTTTCACTTGGTGGATGGAACAAAAGAGGTGACACTGGCATCGACATCGGAACTTGTCTGGAAGAAGGAAGGATTTCCACCCACCAGACGTTCAGTGCGCCCAGGGTTTCTGTGAGTCTCCAGGGATAACTCATAAGTTAAGAGTCTCCTCAAGTTCTTTTGCTTGATCTTCTCATGGAAGCCCCAGGGGAGACTACCAGTCTCTATGGTTGCTGGTGGCCCTCGAGAGACTGAGTCTTCTGCCGTCATGACAGAAATTGTCACCAATCATTCTTGCAGCTTCACAGAGCCTGCCAGACCCCACTGCCATGTTGTGGTGGAAACAGGGGTCATGATCCCTCTGGCCCTCCTTGGTGGAGCTTGCGTGCTTCCACCTCAGCTGTGCCCAGAATTTTGCCAGAACTTTCATGAAAGCTGCTCCTCTGGCTTCCTGTCCTAACTTCTCTCTCCACAGGAGATCCAGTCAAGTCTGTTAGCCAACACGGGCGGGCAGGAGCCAGCCCATGTGAGGACGTTGTGGCAGGGATGGAAGCTACCTTTTCCCTTCTGTTGCTCTGCCCCTCTGTGACGACTACAAGCACTCCTCGCCCCCAAATGCCTCCCACCACCAGCCTGGGCGAAGAGACCCCACGGGGGGCCTAGCCCACCAGCTCTGTGACAGCAACCTGGATTGGCTCAGCCAGGACTCTTACATATATATATATTAGATTTATGTCTGGATTAGATGTAGCAGCATTCTTGCTGAGATTTCCAGAGCACACACCAAAAGGATGGGGGGGAGGGGAAGCATCTCAGTGAAGTGCAAGACATCACAGGGTAAGGAGGCAATGTCAATTGTGTCTGCCCAGTGACACAGTCTTATGGCTGATTTGGTTCATGGGAACTTTAAAGGCTCTCTGGGTGTAATGATACTTTGGTTACAGCATCTTAGGCACCTGTGATAAATCAGATACTCCCCAATTCACACTAATTGAAGATGCAGCTTTCTCAAATCAATCATGTCCGCAGTGGCTCTCGGGGAAATGAGAACCACCCATCCTCCAGCCCAGCATGGATGCTATGCTCAGTCACCTAATTAGGTTAACGAGTAATTTTAATGAACTTGGCTTCTACTACCTGGGATAAATATGATCGTATTTGAGCTTTACAAAACTTGACTAGAAAATCTGGGGTTTGGTTTTGTAGGATTTATGTATTTTTAGTGGACTGTAAATTTTGTCATTGGTAGGACCCAGGAGTTGGCTGTCCCTGCATTTTATTTATTTTTAAAAAGATTCTATTTATGTATTTGTTTGAGGGAGAGAGTGAGCGGACGAGCAGAGGGAAGGGGACAAGCAGACTCCCCACTGAGTGCAGAGCCAGAGGCAGAGCTTGGCTCCAACCCACGACCCTGTGATCATGACCCTGAAATCATGACCTGAGCTGAGATCCAGTCTGCCGCTTACCTGACTGAGCCGCTGGGGTGCCCTTGTCCTTGCATTTTAATTGTGTTGGCTACTTCCCAGACCACTATGATGACAGATGGGATAACATTTCAGAGTATTTCTGTGGCTGAAAACATATTGTTTCCTGATGTCTAAAGAGCAGGAGTGGTTTCTTTTTTCTTTTAATAGGGCAAAGAGTTGAACAGGAGTGTGTGTTTGAGTGAGTGAGAGTGTGCGTGCCCGTGTGTGCACCAGCGTGTCTGGAAGTGAGTGTGAACATGTATGTGTCTGTGTGTGAGAGCTTGTATGTGTGTGTACATGTGGATGTGACCGTGTGTTGATGTGTAAACGTGTGTGTGTGGTTGCATGTTTGACTGAGGGACAGAAAGAGAGAAGGTGCCTGGAGAACCTGAAAAACCAGAGCGCTGATTGGACGCAACTACCTCCTTCAGCATCTGCGTTCCTTCTAGAATCACCCCAGTCAAGGCTTTTCCTTATCTTTCACATGACTTTGACTCAATCTCCTCATTTTCAAGGCCCGAGAATGGAATGTGCTCCGTCCAGGAGGGCTCTGAGCCACGTGTGACTCTCAAGGCTCTTTAAGAGGCAGGAAACTGGGGGCTGGTTCTCTGCCCATGGATTAATCTGGATTCACATCAGTCCTTATACTCACTCCTGCATCCCTTGTCCCTAGAACAAACAGCAGATCTGGCTTTCACTACCTCTGTATCTGGCCAGTCCTGACACAGAAAATTTGGCAGAAAAGAAGGAAGTGGAAAAGGGACTAACATCTCCTGAGTCGTTGTTATTGGACAGGCATGTCAGCCACTTTGTGGGGACAGAAGTAGAGAATGAATGAGTTCAGTGCCCTGCTCTAAGTCACATAGCCAGGAGCAACAGGGCGGGGCTTCAGATCCAGTCTATAAACTTTCCACTAACCACAATGCCTTGCCAAAGCTTGTGGGAGACTCAGGGGCTTTTTATTTTGATTGTGCCCCCAGATGTTGGCCAACACTTTGGTTAGACCAAATGTAGCTCAAATGGTCATAAAGATCTTGCCAAAGAAAGAAGGAGAGAAAAAAAAGATTAAATGTAAAAACCAGTGGAAACTGTAGTACCAAAAAAAGTTCACGGACACCGCCTGAACAATGATAGGGTTACAGATTTATGCCACAAACTCCCAAATTAGATGGTCGAAGAAGGAAATGGAAGATTCTGGTGCAGCTCAGTGAGGTTCTGTCCCAATCAACCGGAATTGTAACTGGGGAAAGAGTAGGAGTCAAAACAACTCTGAAAGTTGTCTAATCAGCTCTCAGTCTGGACAGATGTGGTCAGAGGAAGTGAAGAGGAGAAGCGGGGAAGCATCCGGAAAGAGTGGGTAGAAGACAGTCCCCAGCCTAAGGGAACAAAAAAGAGAGGAGATGGAATAATCACAACCACACCAGCCTAGTCATCCCCACAACAGATAGAAACGAGCTTTCTTGAAGACAAAAGAAAGAAGACAAGATGCTGGGGCTGGGGTGGGATTCAGGAAGCCAAGTAGAAGAGCAAAGGGACATTCGAGGCAAAGTTCCTCTCCTGGTGTTGACAAGGCTGACCTCACAGATACCTTCCCTTTTCGTCACCTGGCTTCTCACTTGGTGGGTGGCAAGAGATATTGGGAAGACAGGTGACTGAAGTGGGGAATGAACAATTTGGGGCTGACATTGAAGCATAGCTTCTAGGACTCCCCATCACAGGGGAGAGGATGTGCCCGTTGGCTGGAGTACAGCCATGGAACAGATTTTTAACATTTTTTTTTAAAGAGTTAAGAGTCCTGACTCTTTAAGAGGATAAAGAAAAGTTTTCTCTAAAGGCCAAGTTTCATGTATCACAGACTTAATTGTGCCATATTCAAGTGCCATCTGTTCTATATAGTGTACTTAATATTTTCCTTAAATCACTTTTTTAACCCAAGAAATTTATTTTAAAAGGAAACTTCGTATCACCACAGTAGGTGGAAACCCAATATAACTCTTCAGAAATAGAATAAAATAGATATGGGACGCCTGGGTGGCTCAGTTGGTTGGGCCGCTGCCTTCGGCTCAGGTCATGATCCCAGCGTCCGGGGATTGAGTCCCACATCGGGCTCCTTGCTTGGCGGGGAGCCTGCTTCTCCCTCTGCCTCTGCCTGCCATTCTGTCTGCCTGTGCTCGCTCTCTCCCCTTCTCTCTCTGATAAATAAATAACATCTTTAAAAAAAAAAGAATAAAATAGATATAATTAAAGTACATTAATATGACTAAATTCTAGTTCTATATTGTTGCTTGTTAAAGGTCCTAAAACTTGACCTCACTGTTAAAAAGGAAGGTTACATACATTTGGAAATATGGTGAAGGTACACTAATGCCAAACTAAGTTTTTTAAAGATTTTTATTTTTTTAAAAGATTTATTTATTTGAGAGAGAGAGTTTGATCATGGGGGAGAGATATAGGGAGGGGAAAGAATCTCAAGCAGATTCCTTGCTGAGTGCAGAGCCCAATATGGGGCTTAATCCCACAACCCTGAGATCATGACTTGAGCTGAAATCAAGAGTCCGATGCTTAACTGAGCCACCAAGGCGCCCCTATGATTTTTACTTTTAAATAATCTCTACACCTAACATAGGGCTTAAACTTATAACCCCGAGATCAAGAGTCATATACTCTACTAACCCAGCCAGCAAGGCACCACCCAAGACTCTTTGATTTAAACAGAACTGAAGGAATGTGAAAAGAAAATAACTTTCCCGTTGTACAATTCAACATTATTTCATTCTAACTCTATGACTAATTGGGAACAGTTGGCAGAAAGGAAAGCCTTTAGATAATAATAAATACAAAGCAAAAGGACAGGGAGAGCAGAACAATTAGGGAAATGGTATTTGATCGTGTCCATGAACTTTTTTTTGGAGGTGGGCACTCGAGGTTAAAATCCAGCAACAAAGTGAATGAACCAAATCATAGAAATTAGGAATTGAGGGGATGTGATGAAAAATCACATAGTAAACATTTTATCATTTAAATATGGAACCAAGACTAACTAACCCTGGATTTTTTTTTTTAATAGCTAGAGTCAATTGAGACTTTCCAATGTGAAATACATAACTAAGAAACTCCAACTCTTAAACCTTGCATCTTTTTCTTGACTGCAGAGGGATTTTGTTTCAGCTATCTAGCATGGTATCACAAGCTATCTCAAAACGTAGTGGTTTGAAACAACAGTAATCATGTATTGATCACAATTTGGCAATTTGAGCACAACTCAGAGTGGGAGCAGTTAATCTCTCCCACGCCTGGTGGCGCCTGGGGCTGGAGGAGTCCCTTCCAAGATGGCTCACTCACAGGGCTGGCGAAAGTTCACTCTCTCTGTTTGCTGGGACCTCAGTTGTGGCTGTTGGCAAGGAGCCTCAATTTCCCTTCTTGTTGACCTTTCTGTGGAGCTGCTTGGGCTTCCTTAGAGCATGATGTCTAGATCCCAAGAGGGAGGGAGTAGAAACTGTTACTTCTCTTAAAGGTGAGGCTTGGAATCCAAACAGCATCCCTTCCATGGTATTCTATTGGTCAAAGCAGTTACAGACCCAACCCATGAGTTGACAAGAATGTTGTGACCATTTGTCACTATGTATTTTGACTGATAGAGCATTTTCGATTTCACTTTAATTTCCTTTTTATGTTAAATTACAAAATAATGTTAAATTTGGTTATTTTACCAACAGGAACATAGAAACTATAATCCCATTTTTGGAAAATAATTTCCATTTACCTATGCACGCTTCTCTCTGAAGACATGCACAAAGGGATGTCTAGAATGTTTGACAAGATCGGTGATGCCTAATATCTAGATAATTGTATTCAGGATGATTTTCTTCTGTGTACTGTTTTATTTTGCTTGAATTTATCATATGTATCTCTGTGCACTGTTTTATTTTGCTTGAATTTCTCATATGTATCTCTTCTCGTTTTTGTTTTTTGAAGATTTGATTTTTTAGAATAGTGTTAAGTGGGTTCCCAGCGATGTTGAGAAGAAGGTCAAGATTGTTATAAAATCAGTAAAGTCATCTCAATAAAATCCAGAAGGAAGCAAGTTGTTGGAAAATAAATTTGCTCCTAGTCAGACAGGCAACATGTACAATGTCAGTGAGTTCCAGGTGTCCCTGTGGATCACTTCTTGATTGTGCGGGAGAAGAAAATGAAGTCCAGAAAGTGACTTGTTCAGGTTCACACATCTATCTTTCGGGGCGGGTGTGGTAGGCTAACTTTATAGAGTTATGTGTCACATCCTTTTCCAAAATGAGAAGGAGTGAATTGGCTGGGATTTTACCTACTATGAATCTAGGCATTTGGATGGAACACGTGGAACCATAAACGTGTCTGAGACAGGACAGAGGAAGGATTCCGTTGCCAGCTGATTTCTGGGCACCTTAGCAAAAACTGGGGAAGGTTTCTCCAGATGCTTTCAATTTTAAGTTCCTCTCTGGATGAAATGTCCAGAGCAGTGGTCCACCTATGGCCTGAAGACCTTCGTGACACACAGAACTCTTTGAAAAGTCCGTTTGAAAACGGAAGGCACTGGGGTGGGAAGTCTGGCCAGGCATTGCTGTCGATCCAGACCAAGGGAAAATATATTTCAGGGGCACTGCTTAAGCAGAGTATATTTTAGACCAGGCTTCATGTTGCAAACTGCCACTGTTTCTCTTCTGTCACATGTCATCAAACAAAGTCCTGGGTTTTGCTGGTAATTTCTGCAAATTAATGGCGACCAGGAATGTCTGGACTCCCACTGTAGCTGGGTTGCTAGTTGTAGGGATGATCATGATGGATTCTCCCTCTTTCACTTGCTGGAGCTCCCGGGGAGGCTGTTCTGTACCCGATAGGACTTGGTCTTGCCTTTGCGAGGCAGCCCCAGGTTCCCCGTGTGTGGTCTTGCTAGCTGTGCTCCTTACCAAGGGCCACAGCACAGAGCTCATTTTCACTAAATCTTCCTGGACCTTTTGCTGAAGTTACTGTTCCCCCACATTCAGCAGCCCTTTGGTGACCTTAATGGGAGAGGAGCCAGCCTTCCGCAGATCTCTTTTTTGAGGAGGGAGGAACAGGACCATGGAACAGGCAATCATTGAGTTCCCGTTCAGTGAGGGCGGGGAGCCGGGCAATCCACTGCTTTGTCCAATTGTGTCGAGAAGTAAAAATGTCCAGGGATCTATCATGTCTAATTTGGTTGCCATTTCTTTTAGAGGCCATTTCCCTGGAGAGGCTTACTCTCATTTGCATTCTTGCTACTTTCCACCGCCACAAGAGGGCTGGAGAGGTCTGGCTCTGTCATCTTTCCACCTTCCCCTCCTGCAGTGAATGACAGTGAATTAGCTTCAGGAGCGAATACGCCGTCTTTTGAACCGGTGTGCCTCATTCAGAACACTTTTGAGAAGCGTGACAAGGAAACATGATTAGGAGGGGGTTTTGGATAGTTTGGGGAAAAGAAAAAAAACCCATCCTTTCAACTATCAATATCTCGGACACTTTAATTGAGTGCATTCTATGTACTAGGTATTGTATGGGGGCGCGGAACCACAGTGTGGGAGAGGCCAAGGAATTATAAGCAGTTCTGAATAGGCAGCGAAGGTTGCATATGATTTTTACATTGTTTCCAAAGAGGAGAGAGAACAAAACATTTTTTCCTCACTGAGTTCTCACACTAATGGAAAGGACAGTGAAGAAAACGATCAATGTGCTATGTTCTTGAATGAAAGCGTGTGCTTGCTGGTTCAAGAGCTGAGAAGAAGGAAGGACTGAGTTAAATCGGGGGTGTGGGGGGTACCAGGGAAGGGGTACAGTGGTGGTGGGGGGGAATGGGAGTTTGGGAGGAGGGCGGGGAAGGTCCCAGGGCACAGAGGAAGCTTCAACTGAGTGTGGAAGGTGAGGAAATTTTTTTCGTGTCAACAGTGCGTGAGGGAGAACTCCAGGCAGTGGGAACAGCACGTGGGAATGCCTAGAGGCAGGAGAAAATGTACTCCTGGGGGAAGGCGGCAGATGATTCCAAACAGCCAGCAGGTGGACTGTGGATCCTGAAGGATCTTGTGTATCACAGAGACACGGAAAGACAGGGTTCTGGGTACAGCCCAGAGGTCCCACCTGACCCAACCCCGAGTCCCTTAAGCAAGTGAATTTTTCTGAACCTTATTTTCATCCTTTAGAAACTGGGGCATTGTACAACCACGGGCATTGTAGGAAGTAAATGCACGCTGCAGTGTGCCTAATCCCAAAGTACGCCTCCCCCCGCTTCCCTTGTAGATAAGGGGGCCTGCCCTGGTGGTGTGGGGTCCTGGTTGCTCCTGCTAAGGGCCAGGCTCGTGGCAGGCATCCCCCCATGGTCAGACTGAGTCCAGGGCTGGGTCTACAGTGGGGAGTCCAGAGAAACCGAAAGGAGGCTGGCTGACACCTTCTATCCTGGGCTTCCACCAAGACACGTGACCATTCCAAGCCCTGACATCTCCGCGCTCCAAGTACCTGCTTATTCGGGTCATACTCAGGCAATGCCACATTTTGAGGGTCATTCTGAATAGCTAGGAAAGTCACATACTGCTCCCCGACACACACACACCAAAGCCTGCAGATAATTTCAGGGAGTTTGCAGACCCCTCTGAAACCCATGCCTGACCCCACCCCCACCGGTGCGTGATGAAGACCACTCCTCTGATAACTTCACACCAAAGCAAAGAACCATCCTCTAGGGAAGGCTGGTGTGTTTCTCTGACGGAGCACCACCTTTCCCAGGTGGCAGCTGCCCTTCGGATATCATATTCTCCTGGACTCCTTCTCCTGGCCACTCCCACGCTGACGTTTCTTTGCCTCCCGATTCGGTCTCCCGAGTGGCAGAAGTGCACGTTGGGTCATCTGAAGTGCTTTCATTTGTGCGTGGCAGGCGATGGGCAGGAATTCGCTGAACTGGCTGCAGGAGCCCCGCACTGATCGATCCCGGAGAGCAGGGCAGAACTGACCTCTCTTCACGGACAGATGCATTGCATTGGCGGTTTTTAATTACAACACTGAAGTGTATTTGTCGTAGAAAGCATGTCAGGGATAAAATATTAAAAGGGCAATACTCTTTTCCAAGAGAATGAGTTTTCTACCAGTGTATTTTATTGGAACGATAATCCTGATGAAATCAAAGTAACAGCCCAAGCTCCTGCCAAGGAAGTTGATGAAAACAGAGGAATCTTTGTCCTAACAACAAACACCCTTATTCAGCACCGACTATCCCCAGTTCTATTCTAGAGTCATTGGTTTATTTACCCCCCTGATGGCCCTACCAAGACCTGCCTTAACACCTGGGGAGACTGAGGCACAGAGAGATTTGTCCAAGGTCACACAGCCAGTGAGTGGCACCAGTAGAATTAAACCAGGGCCCTGTGATTATAAAGCATATCAGCCTTCTCTTTTTAACTATTTAAAAATTTATCTTCCCCAAATAAGGTAAGAATAATTCTAGTCTAAAAGATCTAAATGTCGACCAGATATATAATAGGAAAACAGCAATCTTCTGACCAGTATTTCACCTCCATTTCCACTCCAGGTGACTCCCACTGGATTACTCCAAGTTCTCCAGAAAGACAGGACAAGTAGGATGTGTCTATATAAAAATAGACTTATTTAAAGGAATCAACTCATGTGATTAGGAAGGTGGCTATGCCCAAACTCTGGAGGGTGAGCCATCAGGCTGAAGACTCACAGAAGAACAGATGATGCATTTCAAGTTTGATGTTGCCTACTGGCAGAATTCCTTGCGTGGGGGAAATCAGTCTTTGTTCTATTAGGACCTTCAACTGAAGGGATGGGGCCTACCTACATTATGGAGAGCAATCTGCATTACTCAAAATCCACTGGTTGACTGATTTAAAAACATTTTTTATTTATTTTTTTAAAAGATTTTATCTATTTGACAGAAAGAGACAGTGAGAGAGGGAACACAAGCAGGGGGAGTGGGAGGGAGAAGCAGTCTTCCTGTTGAGCCGAGAGCCTGACACCGGGCTTGATCCCAGGATTCCAGGATCATGACCTGAGCCAAAGGCAGACACTTGATGACTGAGCCACCACCCAGGTGCTGCTAAAGTCCACTGATGTAAATTGGGGGGGGGGGGCGAGGGGCAGAGGGATGGGGTGAAAGAATCTTAAGTGGACTTCACATTGAGCATGGGACCCGATGTGGGGCTTGATCTCATGGCCCTGAGGTCATGACCTGAACTGAAATCAAGGATTGGATGCTTAACTCACTGAGCCACCACCCAGGTGCCACTCGAAGTCCACTGATTTAAACATTAATCTTATCCAGAACACCCTCACAGAAATCATCTTTGGTTAGATATCTGGGCACCATTCTTTAATCAAGTTGGCATTTTTAAAGACTTTATTTATTCATTTGACAGAGAGAGACACGGCAAGAGAGGGAGCACAAGCAGGGGGAGTGGGAGAGGGAGAAGCAGGTTTCCTGCTGAGCAGGGAGTGGATGTGGTGCTCCATCCCAGGACCCTGGAATCATGACCAGAGCCAAAGACTCTTAACAACTAAGCCACCCAGGCATTCTTCAAGTTGGCATTTTAAATGAACTATCACACCCACTTTTAGTTCTATTGGGTGTTTCTTCTGGTACTTAACATCCATAAGTCTTAAAACACGCTTTTTATTATTTCTTTGTTTTTCTGCTTTAAATATTTATTACCTGTCAGCTTTTTACAATGGCACTTGTAAACTTAGCACTCTCACGCTCTTCCCCAAGAGTCCTGTCCCTGCATTATCTTCTCTATACCATTAAACTACCCTTCAAATCAATATTCAGGCTTTAACTTACTGTGACTATTAGTCGCAGCTGAATCTCATGGTGTACTCCAATTACATTTCCTTTCTCTGAAGTGAAAATTGTTCTTTTCTGGAGTTAAAAATCACCTCAGGTTTAGTTGTCTTAGTTTACTGCTCAGTCAGTACCTATCACTGATTAATCTCCACAGTCTCTGTCAGAACTGAGAAGTCTCAGGGCATCTGGGTGGCTCAGTCAGTTAAATGTTTGACTCTTGATTTAGGCTCAGGTCATGATCTCAGGATCTTGATATCGAGCCCTGAGTTGAGATTCCTCTCTCCTTCTCCCTCTGCCCCTCCTCCCCTAAAAAAAAGAAAAAAAAAAAAGAAAAAAAAAGGAACTAAGAAATCTCTCAGTAACTTAACTAACGTTGAAGATTATTCTATCCATTCTTCCCTCCCCTCCTTTTCTTCCTTCCTTCCTTCTGAGCCCTGTGTGCTGCTCATCTCTGGATTGTGGTGTTTTGCTTTTTTAAAAAACTAAGGCTGCATAGCTATGGCCCTGAAAATTCCCAGCATCCCATCCTGGGATTTCTCTTTGCCTTCTGTGTGTTCACCCTCCCACTTCCTGGATCCCATGTTTTCTTATTTCTTGAAATGTTTCTTTATTTTGGTGGAGCACATTTTCCGGTAGCTTCCTGAGAAAGGGCTCATGGAAGAACATTTTTTGAGAACTTGCATGTCTGAAAACGTCTTTCTTCCACTCTCACACTTCACTGATAACTTGGATAGGCATAGAATCTACACTGAATTTTCTTTCAAAGTTCAAATCCATGTCCCACTGTCTCCTAGTGCCCAGTGTTGCTTTTCAGGGGATTATTGCCATTCAGATTCCTGACCAGCTTCAGAAATTTGTATGTCATCTCTTCTCTAATTTCATTTCTCTGGAAGCTTTAGAATCTTTTCTTTATCCTTGGTGTACTGAAATTTCATGATCTTGAACACTGGTGTGCAGTTTGTTTTCATTCAATATTCACTTAGGGGCCCTTTCAGTCTGGAAGCTTATATTCTTCTGTTTTGTGAAATTTTCTTGTATTATTTCTTTAGTAATCTTGTCACTTTTATTGCCTTTGCTTTCTCTCTCTGGAATGGCTATTTTTCAAATTTTTTTTACTATGTTCAGTTAGCCAACATCTAGTATGTCATTGTACTAGATACATCGTACATTGTTTCTGATGTGGTGTTCAACAATTCATTAGTTGCTTAAACCCAGAGCTCATCACCACATGTGCCCTCCTTAATATAAAATTTTAAAAAAGATTTTATTTATTTTTTTTAATCTCAGAGAGAGAGAGTGAGCACAAGTTGGGGGAACAGGCCGAGGGAGAGGGGGAAGCAGACTCCCGCCAAACAGGGAGCCCGACCCAGGGCTCTATCCCAGGACCCTGAGTTCACAACCCGAGCAGAAGACAGACGCTTAACTGACTGAGCCAACCAGGAGCCCCTATTACTCAAATGTTGATACTCTGATAGATTCTTTCATTTCTCATCTTTCCTTTCCCATTTATTTTCTTTTGATTCTTCTTTCTGGGAGATTTCTTTTCAATGAGTTTAAATGTTTTTGTTTTGTTTTGTTTTGTTTTGAGTTTAAATGTTTTAAAATCATATTTTTAACTTACAAGAGCTCTTTATCATTTTTCAAATATTAATTTTTTAGACTTTCTTATTCTTCAGTTTAGGGATGCAACTATCTTGCCATACTCTGAGGATAATATTTACAGCTTTTAGAATGTTTTCTTCTGTTGTTTACTATCTCTTCTTCCTCTAAGTTTCTTTTATCTACTGGCTTGTTTTGATCTCTTTCACATTATAGGAATTCTCCATATGTTAAGTAATCCTCAATTATCCATTTTTAAGATACTAAGGCATTGTAGTATTTTAAGGCTCTAAGATGCTGATCAAAGCTCTGTGTACATACCAGGGGTTAATTGCCCAGGGAGTGTTACTATACAGTGGTGATAGATGAGGACCAGCCTGTTTTATTGGAGGTTTCCCAAAGTCAGTATTTGTAGGCATTTTCTCTTGAGCAGGTCAGTGTCGCTGGAGAAGCAGCCTTATCTGAATACTATTATATATAGATATAGATAAAGATAAAGATATAGATATAGATATAGATATAGATATATGGCATTATGGAGCAGAATAGGGGAAGAGAACAGGGGTCTACAGTATGCTGACTTCCACACAATCCCCATTTTCAGTAGACAGGTTAATAGTCATCATCTTGTATCCCCAGGTTCGCAGCCTGACTGTTCATCTTTTCAGAGAATAAATTCCCATCCTCCTGCGGGGTGCGGGTAAGGAGAAAATTAATAGTCTGGCAGGTAAGGTAGGAGACAGAATGGGTGGGTCTAATTGCTTCTCTCAGTCTTTTCATCACTTGTCCTTTTTCCAGCTCTGACACCTGCTGTCTCCAATTCCTGAGCCTTTCTAGGATTGGCAGTACAGATAAGCTTGCTTCTTCCTGACTTCCTCCCTCCTGCTGGCTTTGTTCCCAGTTACCTCTGGTTCATCTGCTTCTCCGCTTCTGAAATCTTATACACATTTATTATCCCTGAATTTCCTCCCTTATTCTTTTTTTTTTTTTTAAAGATTTTATTTATTTATTTAACAGAGAGAGAGAGAGAGAGAGAGAGATCACAAGTAGGCAGAAATACGGGGAGGGGTGTGGGAAGCAGGCTCCCTGCTAGCAGAGAACCCAATTCGGGGCTCAATCCTAGGACCCTGAGTTCATGACCTGAGCCCAAGGCAGAGGCTTAACCCACTGAGCCACCCAGGGGCCCCTCCTCCCTTATTCTTTTAGTTTTGTAGTAAAAAAAAAAAAAGATACTTTTAAGATATTATCATCCTAGTGGCTTTTTGGTGGGAAACAGAGATGAAAGCATGTGTACTAGATCCCATGTTTTAACCAGGTTTCCCAAAGCAGCCACTCTTAACCTCTGGGTTTGAAGAAACGGATGGGGAGAATGTCTCTTATTGTAGAACGTGAGCCCACCTTATCCCCAGGCTAGCCAACATGGCTTTGTTTCACAGTACACATGAAATTTGTTATATTGCGAATCTTTTGGCAATGCTCCTTGTGGCTTTCTCACTGGAGAGGTTCAAGAAGCCAAATTTGAAGCACCAGGTAGAGAGAGCCTCCATGGCGTAAGATTCACGTGGCCAAGTTGGTTGTAAAGTAAATCCCTTTCCCCATTATTCCATTGCCAGCTGGCTTGGCTTACCAAATATGCAGGTAAATGGCTGAAGTAACTGGTCTGCTATGAAAGGCCAGCAGCCAGGGATCTAGCATTTCTCGGTAGGTCTCAGAACTAGTGTGTTGCTTTAGTCACAGGGGAAATCCAGGTTTTTAGCTTGGCCAAGCACAAATCTATCTCTGACCGTGCAAATGCATCTTGAATGGCTGACTAAATACTATGCTCTCCTTTTCCCCTTGTTGTTTGGCAAGCTTCCCATTTTAAAAAAGATTTTGGGGCGCCTGGGTGGCTCAGTGGGTTAAAGCCTCTGCCTTCAGCTCAGGTCATGGTCTCAGGGTCCTGGGATCGAGCCCCTCATCGGGTTCTCTGCTCAGCCAGGAGCCTGCTTCCTCCTCTCTCTCTCTCTGCCTGCCTCTCTGCCTCCTTGTGATCTCTCTGTCAAATAAATAAATAAAATATATAAAAAAAAGATTTTATTAATATTTTTTAGGGGACGGGGGTGGGAAAAGCAGAGGGAGAGGGACAAGCAGACTCCCTGCTGAGCGTGGCGATTGATATGGGGCTCGATCCCAAGACCCTGAGATCATGATAGGAGCCGAAATCAAGAGTTAGATGCTCATATGACTGAGCCACCCAGGTGTCCCAAGCCTCCCATTTTCAAGGCTCAGATGAAATGCCAACTATTCTGTAGCACACTCTCTAGGCCTCATCTCTGTGTTCTCAGGGTACTTTCTATGGCAGTCTGGGATACCCTTGTCTACAAGATTATATTCACTTGCTTACCGGTTACTCTCTCCTGTTGGACAGTAAGCTTACCAAGGCCACTTTTTCTTCCCTCTACCCTAGAGCCTGACTCACACATGGTGGCACTGAGTGCATATTTGTTGACTGACCGAGGGAGGGGACCTTTATCAGCACAGCTTGTGTGTCCTTTTGCCGGTGTTGGTGATGGGTTTCTATCAATCAACCTTCTTGTTCCATATTGTAACCTTTATAGTCAACTTGGAAACACCCCTTTCAATCCCCTGCCAGGAGAAGGGGGTTGGGTGTGAGTCAAGAACAAAATACAATATCAAGACACAATTAGCCTCTGTATTGGAGGTACACTTCTGGAGGAAGGAAAGGAGACTGGGGTCCACATTCTTTGGTCTGTTTTTGGATCTTCCTCCTTTGGAATGTGGCCTGCTCCTTTGCTGATGGTACGATGAGATGGTCCCAGGTCCCTCAGTTCTCCTTGTTCTGGTCCTTCCTATGATCAGGAGTGATGGGCTATGTCCTGCCTACATCCTGTGACCCAATTTATCTACTCTAGCCCTATGTATCTAGTCTAGTTGGGTCATTCCTTTATTTCAAGGTGTTAGGTACTGGCAAAGAAGCGATTTCTCTCTACTTTAGCATTTGGGTTTACCTCTAGTGAGGTGTGCCCTTGCATAGGATCATAATAGACTCTTTGAGACTATGTTAGAAAGGCTGTATTTCTGCAGGGACCCTGCAGCCTGTGTTTCAAGGGGTCCCGCTCCTACTGCGCAGGAGAATTTCTGGTAAAGAGGAACAAAGACTGCCTTCAAAGAAGTAGGATCAACGTCCTTTAGTTGGAACAGGTAAAAAACCAGTCTGCATGTCCCTCAGCCGGTGGATGGATAAACAAAATGTAACATATCCATATAATGGGATGCTACTTAACAATAAGAAGGAATAAACACTCACACCCAACACCACAGATGAATCTTGGACATTATCCTGAGTGACAGGAGCCAGAAACAAAAGACTTCATAGTGGATGATTCCATTTGTATGAAGTTTCTACAAAGGGCCAGTCGACAGAGACAGCGAGCAGCTGAGCGGTTGCCTGGGGCTGGGGGAGAGTGGGCGCTGCCTGCACCTGGACATGGTGTTCCCATCCGAGGAAAGGAATCACTCTAAAACTGGGTTGCAGTGATGGTCGGACAATGATCTAAAGGACCTGGAAATCACGGACCTGCATACGGTCCTAATGGGGAGTTGTGTGGTCCCTAAATAGTACCTCAATGGAGTGGCCCAAAAAAAAAAAAAAAAAAAAGAGCCAGACCAAATAAGAATCATGGAAAAACTCTTTTTCCAACCTAGGAAATGGATGGGAAAGAATAGGGGGTTTCACAACTCTCTGTTGATCTAGATTTTAGGTGTGCATCCGGCTTAAGATCTTTCTCCTCTTCATTGAACTATTGTCTTCTTGCCCTTGGAGAGGAGGACACGGTACAGAATCCTCCTTGTGCTAAAGATGGTGGAAGCCAAACGGGGACGTGAGAGGAGCACGGTTTGGCCCTGAGCTGCCTCCACCACACGTGACCTCTTCATCTCCTCTTTTAGCTGTTCCTTTAGTCATCGGAGCACAGAGCACGGAGACCTAAATTATCAGTGTGAGCAAGTTCAACCTACACACTTCAGCTCCGGGGCCTTAACGACCCCGTGCTTCCTTGGGAGGCGGTCTCGAAAGGGCAGCTGTGAACGAGGACATGGGGTGGAGGGCCCTGCTGACCGCTCCCTGCTGTGGGTGGCTGTGCGGCAGGCCAAGGACCCAGGTCTGTGCAATCCAGACCGCCAAGAAAGAGTCAGACCCACCAGGAAGGAGAGGGGAATGTTGATAAAGGAAGAGACTAGCAAATATCCTCAGGCGATAGGAACATCCAACAGTAATCCTCATGTGTCCATACTTTTTGACCCTTTGCCGAACTCCTTCACATTATTCTACTTCACCCTCACAAGCTCCAGGCAAGATTGTCACTAATATCCCCGGGAAACTGAGGGAGAGAGGTAAGATGATCACGGACAGAGCTGGGGACTCAAGGTCAGTCTTTTTGACTTATGTTGTATGTACTCTACTATGAATGTATACATTGTATAGAGAGCGTATGTTCTATGTAAGCATATGTATGTAGCGTGTATACACATAGATATACCCACGTGTGTACAGGGATCTGATAGGGCATTAGGCTTTGTTTTAAGCTCCTCACACTGAATTCTCACCACAGCTCCCTGAAGCCAGTACTTTTTAACAGATGAGGAAACTGAGGCACAGAGAGGTTCCCTTGTTTTGGTCACACTATGCGCAACTGGCAGAACTGGGATTCGAACCTACTCCCTCTAGAGGGCTTTCCATGACCCCATGCTGCCTGCCATGTTGGTGACTTGGATTTGGCTTCAGGGCACCGGCGGCGCTCAAATGCTGGCGTCCTTGGCTCCAGCCTGTCAGGCCGGCGCTGTTGCACCCGCGCAGAGTTCACTTCGGGCTACACTGGCACCGCCGTGCCGGGTCCCTGAAGGCGGAGCTGGTCCTCTCACTCCCAGGCATGGCTTCTGTTTCTGCCGCCGCCAGCCTCCTGGTACCGTCCTGGGAGGACCTGGAAAAACATGAGGAATTTATGGGCCTATGGATTTTTGAAGAGAGACGAGTGCTGATTTATCATCTTCTCTGCATGTTGGAAATGGTCTTCTAAAAATTTTATGGGTATCCTTACGTGGAAATCTTTCAACCAAAGAATGTACTGTAACACAAAGAAATTTGCTGCCAATATTTTTTTCATTTCAAAGTGACATTGAATCAGGTCTGAGTAAATATTTATGATTTCTCTTGAAATGTGACAGACTCATGACATGGTAATTAATTTTACTGTAGGCTGAATTCAGAATGACTTTGGTAATAGATGAGTAGGTGTGTAAAATGTTTATAGGGCTTTCAAATATAAGCCCCAGGCTTAAATGAAACCTTAATCAGACAACTGAGGAAGAATGAAATTGCAATTCTAATTTTGCTGATAGAATTTCTGTGGGGAGCAAGGAGTTTCAGAGATGGATGGTCACTGCGGAGAATCGGCACACATCATATATTTTATGTATGGTTAGACTACTTGGAAACTGCAAATACATTTACTTTTCTAGAAATGCATGCCTTGAGCAATGGTTAAAAAAGAAAGGCTAAATTTAGAAAATTGGCTTTGGTTTGGGGCACAAGCTGTGGGAACACATTGTATAACTCCAGGAGAGGCTAAGGGGTAGTGCGTCGTGTGAGGCCTCCGGTTTTGGGTGCTACTTTCTCTCTCCCCCACATTTAATCTGTCAGCAAATCCTGCATTTTCTACCTTAAAAATATATCCAGAATGTGGTTACTTCTCACCAGCTCCTCCATTACCACAGGGTCTATGCCCCATCATTTCTCATCTGGGTGACTGTGACACACCCCACCTGACTGCCCACTTCCCACCTTCTCCTCCACTCCCCTCCCCCTCCAGTATGTTACCCACATGGCAACCAGCGCGATCCCGTCCGGGTGAGGACACAAGTGCATTCATGTCACTCTGCCTCCACTGGCTTCTCATCTCACTCAGACCGGAAGCCAGACAAATTCGGAGCCTACTGCCCCCTCCCCGCCCAACTCCGACAGCGGGTCTGCCCTACACCCCCTCCTGCTTCAGGTCTCTGTATATTTTATTCTCTGCCACCCACAAGCTCTTCCTGCAGGATGCTCTTAGTACCTGAAGCTCTGAATTCTCTCCTGCGGGTCTTTATGCAAAAGTCACCTTCTCGGTGCCACTTCACCTGACCACTCTTTTATTTTATTTTTAAAGTATTACTGATTTAAAAAATTTTAATTCCAGTGGAGTTAACATACGGTGTTTTGTGAGTTTCAGGTGTGCAATATAATGATTCAACCATTCTGTACATTACTCAGTGCTCATCCTGATCATTCCCATCACCTCTTCATCTGCATCACCTGTTTCACCCATCCCCCACCTCTCCACCCCTTTGGCAACCACCAGTTTGTTCTCTATGGTTAACAGCCTGTTTGTTTTTTTTTTTAATTGTCTCTTTTTTCTTTGTTTTGTTTCTTAAATTCCACATATGAGTGAAATCATTCAGTATTCGTCTTTCTCTGCCTCATTTCTTTCGCTTAGCATTATATACTCTAGGTCCCTCCAAGTCATTGGAAATGGCAAGATTTCATTCTTTTTGATGGCTGAATAATATTACACCGCATCTTCTTTATACATCCATCTACTGATGGACACTTGGGCTGCTTCCATATCTTGGCTAATATAAATAATGCTGCAATAAACACAGGGTGCATGTATCCCTCTGAATTAGTGTTCTTGTCTTTTGGGGGGTAAATACTCAGTAGTGCGGTTGCTGAATCATAATGTAGTTATATTTTTTAAAAAGATTTACTTATTTTAGAGAAAGAGAGAGAAGGAGAGTGCGGAAGGGCGGAGGTAGAGGGAGAGAGAAATTTTAGCAGGCTCCTTGCTGAGCTTGGAGCCCAACGTGGGGCTCAATCTCATTACCCCGATGTCATGACCTGAGCTGAAACCAAGAGTTGGAAGCTTATCTGACTGTACCACCCAAAGGCCCCAAGATAGTTCTATTTTTAATTTTTTAAGGAACCTCCATACTGTTTTGCAGAGTGGCTACACTAGTTTGCATTCCCACCAACAGTGCGTGAGGGTTCCTTTTTCTCTATGTCCCTGCCAACACTTGTTGATTCTTGTGTTTTTCATTTCAGCCATTCTGAGAGGTGTGAGGTGATATATCATTGTGATTTTGACTTGTGTTTCCCTGATGATGAGTGACCTTGAAGATTTTTTCATGTGTCTGTTGGCCACTGGGTAGTCTTCTTTGGGGGAATGTCTATTTGTGTCTTGCGTCCATTTTTAAATTGGATTATTTACTTTTTGGTTGTGTAAGTTCTTTATATATTTTGGATACTAACCTTTTATTGGACGTATCATTTGCAAATATGTTCTCCCGTTCGGTAGGTTGTTTTTTAGTTTTGTTCATTATGTCCTTTGCCGTCCAGAAGCTTTTTATTTTGATGTAA
Organism: Mustela putorius furo; assembly: GCF_011764305.1. NCBI lineage: Eukaryota > Metazoa > Chordata > Mammalia > Carnivora > Mustelidae > Mustela > Mustela putorius. Next base: position 7,313,540 of record NW_025421424.1, read on the forward strand.
TCCCAATAGTTTATTTTTGCTTTTGTTTCCCATGCCTCAAGAGACAGATCTAGAAAAATGTTGCTACGGTCAATGTCAGAGAAATTACTGCCTGTATTATCTTTTAGAGTTTTTGTGGTTTCAGGTCTCACATTTAGATCTTTAATCCATTTTGAGTTTATTTTTGTGAATGGTATGAGAAAATGGTCGTTTGATTATTTTGCATATTGCTGTCTAGTTTCTCCAAAACTATTTGTTGGAGAGACTGTCTTTTTCCCATTGCATATTCTTGCCTTTGTCAAAGGTTAATTGACTATAGAATCATGGGTTCTGGACTCTCTATTCTATTGATCTAGGTGTCTGTTTTTGTGACAGTACTGCTTTGTAGTGTATCTTGGAATCTGGGATCATGATACTTTCATTTTGTTCTTCTTTTTCTTTTTTTAAAAGATTGATTTTATTTATTTATTTATTTATTTATTTGACAGAGAGAGCGAGAAAGCACAAGCAGGCAGAGCAGCAGAGGGTGAGGGAGAAGCACACTCCCCATGGAGCAGGGAGCCCGATGTGGGGCTCCATCTGAGGACCCTGGGATCATGACCTGAGCTGAAAGCAGAGGCTTAACCAGTTGAGCCACCCAGGCGCCCCTTGTTCTTCTTTTTCAAGATGCTTTGGCCATCCGGGGTCTTTTGTGGTTCCACTTTGTGGTGCAAATTTTAAGATTATTTGTTCTAGTTCTGTGAAAAATGCTGTTGGTATTTTGATAGTGACTTCATTAAATCTCTGGATTACATTTTAACAATATTTGTTCTTTTGAGGTGCCTGGCTGGCTCAACTGGTGGAGTATAGGACTCTTGATCTCAGGGTGGTGGATTTGAGACCCACGTTGGTTGTAGAGATTACTTAAAAATAAATAAACTTTAAAACAACAGCAACAACAACACAAAACCTAGTATTTATTCTTTGAAGTCATGAGCACGGACTATCTTTCCATTTTCTTGTGTCGTTTTCAATTTTTTTCATCAATGTTCTATAGTTTTCAGAGTACAGCTGACCCCTTTTTTTAATATGGGTAATCTGCTCCCCCATCTGCGAACTCCCTGTTCCCCTTGTCTGCTTTACTTTTTTCCCCCCGTACTTATCACTGTCTGACACTATATCTTATTTATTTATTTTATTTAGAATGTAAGCTCCATGAGGTTAGGAGTTTGTTTTATTCACTGATGTATACCTGGCTTCTAAAATAATGTGGGGGGGCGGATAGCAGGAATAAGAAAAAACACATTATTTATTGGATGGATGCATGCATGCATGGATGGATGGATGGATGGGTGGGTGGATGGATGATGGTTGGATGGAAAGTATCTCTGCTGCTTGAGGGATAGAAATTCTGAAAGTAGAGTGCTTAGTAGATACTCCAGAAGGGACTGTTAAAGGGCTGTGGATCCTTCTAGAAGAAATATCAGTGATTAAGGGCCCCTGGTTGGATTATTTCTGCAGAATAATAACAAATGTGGCAGCACCAAATGAGCTAGGAAAGATCTTGTAAAGTTGATGCCAGATTGGGGGTGCAAAGGTTAAGGAGATAAAATTATACATCTTACACCCTTCCTGGGTGATAAGCATTCTAATTTAAAGTAGGTTTTTAAGAAGAGAGCCAAAGCTCTGGGCCCAGTGTCTTCCTCACATCACAGGGTGGCAATGGGACCCATGTAGACTCAGGACTCCTGATATTTCTCAGGAGATTCGTTTCTACAGTGGAAACTGGGAGTTTAAAGCCATACATGTTCTGTTTTGCAGTTTACAAAGTACCATTGAAAATTATCATAATAAAATTGCTCACTGGTCAAGCAATTATGTTATGCAATGGTAGATATATTTATTGAGCGATTAGCCTGTGCTAAGTGCTTTCCTTACAGTATCTTCTTTGATCTTCACAGGTGATTATTTTTATCCTCAAGAGTGTATTCATTTAGCAACATTTATTGAGCACATACTATGCCTGTTACCATGCCAGGCATCAGGTAGCTAGACTGTATGGCACCTGCCTCAGGGCGCTTATCCTGTGGTGAAGGAGACAAACACAAAGACATCAACAGTTGCTGCTCAGGGTATATGTATTGTGCAGGACAAGACCTGAGGGAAAAATAAACAGTAGCTTAAAAAAGAATCCCATTTTCCCCCTTCCTTAGTAAAATATGACTCTTTGTTAATTTCCTCCTTTGCCCAAAGACCGGACTTTTCCAGGGAAGTCATTTCGTCTAGAACCACTCTTTCTATTCACAATGACCAGGAATTGGGTTGGAGGGTGTCGTGGGGCTGGTTAAAGGGAGGGGTGATGGAGAGTTTTGTACATCACCTCCTCTTTCCCTTCTAGAGTTCTCCCAAGGAGACCCCCAAAGGAGGGTTTGTTGCTGTGATGTGAGGTCTGAGGTCTATTCGTAGATGACCTGACTCAGAGTGGGTTCCATCCATCTATCAGAGTGCTCATCTATCCACAGACATGGCCCCCAAGTGCACCTGAGTCTATGAGGTCATAGCCCCTAATACCCCAGAGTGGAGAGAGGAAAGTTCAGGGACTGCAAAATCATATATTGGGAATACAGGGAGAAAATATCAGAATGTCTGCTAATGTTGTACCTAAAAACAAGGAAAAAGTCAAGCTTCACTTAAATTTAATATATGGATGGATCCATACAGGCTCCTTTGTTCTGTATGTCTATGGGTCCCCTGGCACAATCAGAGTTCAAGGGGTGTCCTGAGGCACAGAGTGTCTCTCTCTTTCTCTCTCTCTCTCTCTCTCTCTCTCTCACACACACACACACATTTTTACACATTTTTACATAAGATTACCCATATTAAAACACAAGTTGACCATTGTACCTTCCTTGCTTTCAGAGTATTACAGCTCATTTATGCTACTTGAGAGGATGTACAGAATGTATCATTTCATTTTCCCTAAATGAATTCTTACAAAACGGAGAAGTGGCTTAAGAAGAACCCTGCAAAGAAAGAAAAATTGTGTTGAAGATAACACCAACAACACAAATGCAAGTAAACAAGAAAATGGCGCCGTCCTTAATCTGGGGCATGCTCATTGTCGGACACACTGTGAGGTCGGAAACGGTGACCATCTCCTCAGATCAGAAAGAAGTCGGCGAAAACAAATTTAGAAATTATGAAGGGGATGGTGACTTTATCTCCATGGGCATTATGATAAACCTGGTGCTATGTGTATATTAAGCCGTGAGATATTAGCTAATGATAGAAGCACATTTATCTATAATTCACAGATAAATAAATACACTTATCTCGGGTACATGTCCAAAAATTATTACTGCTAGGGCTGTGTGATTGAAAGAAATGGAAGGCCACTGTATCAGGGAACTAGACCTGATTTAATAAGTTCTGGCCCTTTGAGATAACATTCTCTACCGTTTGGGCAGAACCAGATGGCTACTCTGTGCAGACCTGAGATCAAAGACTTGTTGTTTATTAATTTACAAGCTGCATTTCTTAAATAATACTATCTGCATGCTGGAGTTCCCTGAAGAAACTTCCTGTGTGCTGTGGGCCTTTGGGGGGAAAAAAATTCCATGTTTTATAGGAGATAACCATTTTACACCACACAGTAATAAGAAATATATAATTTTTTTCATCTCATGAAATTTAATTTATACTTTTAAAGTCTCCTGTCTCTTCTATGCATTATTTTTGTTTGTGTCTTTTCTTAGTCTGACAATGATTTTTCTTTTTGGGGAAGGCAATTTGCATAACTGCTTCACATGTAAAACAGTGTTGCTTGGTGACTCATGGTCACAGAAAGTTCCTCTAGAGCATGTGAATAAATCTCTGCCTCAGCCAATTTTTATATGAGGGGGGTGGCGCTGCGACCTTCTTTGACACCCTAAACTCAGGGGTTCCCACTAGCCTGGTCCTGTTCTCGCTCTAATGCCAAGCCAGGAGGCCAGGCTCCTCCTCACAGGACTGGGGCTTTCCCAGAGGCTTCCAGGCTCTACAGGGTGAGTGAGAACCCAGAACAGAAACCTGGGGATGTGGCCAAAAGTCACCCCTTGAGCCATTCTTGGATCCCATAAAGCAGGTGCGCTCAGTTCTCGGTGCTGAGGAGGGAGCCCTGCTCTGTGGACTGGGCTGTGTCTGTGCTCCTGGCTGTGGGATTGTGGCCTATGGGCTCTTGACCTGGGCTTGGCACTTTGCTACCGTCTGCTCAGGATGTTTCTTTCCATGGGAGGTGGGGAGTTCAGTGGCGAGTCCCTCAGTTCAAGCTCTGCTGTTTGGGTGTGTTGCTTGGCCTCATTGTGGGTCAGTTTTCTTAGCTGTTAAACGCCTACTTCACGGATGTGTGAAAAGGAAATGAGAATCTATACAACTGTTGTCAAAACCCATGGGCCACTGTTACTATTATCGTGTATTGTATATTTGGGCTCAGTTCCTAGCTGAATAGTTGGGCAACTTCGTTTCTGAAGTAAAACTGGACCTTAGTCATACTTATTAGAGGGATGATTGTCCGCTACCCACTAAAATAACAGGACCTCATATTATTTCTCCCACCTAAAACAACCTAAAAGTAGTTTGCAGAAACAAACTTGGGCAGAAGGTAGACTTGGATGCAAACCACAGCTCTGCCAAGTTGTGGACGATCTGCCAAGATCGTGGACGATCTTGGGCAAGTCACTTGGCCTCTGTGGGCCTCATCTGTACAATGGGCTTTTCACACAGTGATTGAGTTGTGAGAATATGATGTAAGCATGGCTTTCAGATGCATGTCTGACACTTAGTGGGATTGCAATATATGGTCCCCTCCTTTCTAAATAACCACTGAATACATCAAGTAATGAATATTTAGACCATGAGAAACTATGATAACTTTACTTTTCAGGGCCTTGTGGCACATCATGATATTGGGATATAATAAAAAATATATATTTGATTTTTGTCTCCAGTGAATAAAGTGTTTCCCTGAGTTCTACAAGTCACTGTAGCAAATTATTGGACCTGAGGAGGGAGCCATGGGGACTTTGATTTGTAGTCAAGTTGGACAGAAGTGTGGGTGACCTAGGGACCCACTGCTTAGGACTGACTGGTGTCTGGCATGGGGGGGCAGCCTTGGGGGACTGCATCTTTAACCTGTGGGTTTGCACCAGCTCTGGGTGGTTAGTGCAGGAATCATATTAAATTAAGGGACGTCCAGTTAATGTTTGTAGAGAACTGGAGAATTGCTTGGTGTGGAAAACCTTCAGTAATGTGGTGAGTAGAGAAACAGTTTGCATTTACCTTTGTGGGAAGGCCCGGGCAGATGGAGACATCCACAGGCATCAAAAGAAGAATCAACATTTTTAGCGTCCCTACTCTGTGCCGTGCACTGGTCAGGCATTTTATAATCTCAAGATTTTTAAAAACTGTGTGAACTCTTTATCGATAGCACAACTTTATGAATGAGAGAACTGAAGTTTAGAGAGTTGAAGACCTTGTCCCAAGTAAACCTGATTGTGAAGTCCACGCTCTTTTTGCTGCTGGGTATGCTGCACTGTCCCAGATAGTGTATATCTAAAGGAAAACAGCTGGTTTCCCCTCTAGTTACAGGCATTGGTAATTAAACCAGAGCCAATAAGACAAGGTGGTTGTCTGGAACCTTACACCAAGCCTGGAGAATGCCAGTGTCACCAGCACAGCTCTGGGCACCTTGGGTCAGGAGAATATGCCTCGGTTTCCCCAAACCTCAATTCCTGTGACTTCCATAACCTATTCACTCAGTTAAAGCTTCTATATAGCTCTATTATGACACACCAGGGACAGCTCTGACTATTTGATCCTTTAGGGGTGGAGTTCGGGGCCAGTTCTCTAGTAGGGCACAGAATCTTGCTGTCAGGACCCAAGAGAGCCAATTCTTTGGGATTTCATTGATGAACATTCAAATGGCAATTCAAGGCAGACTTTGTCAAGAAGAAAGATGGAGAGAGAAACCTCTGTAATGATCACTGGCTATTAAATTTGACCACCATCTGAAATCAATACCCCCTCAAGTTAATCCCAGACTGGCTGGATCAGTTATAGTCAACTATAATTTATGTCACACGAGAGCCACTGGGAGGTACAGAGAAGCAGGGAGCGGGAAAGTGATGAGCACAGAAATATGTCAGGATTATCTCCACCCTCCCAGGGCCATTGCAGGAAGGAATCCCCATAGGGCTTCCTTCAAAGAAGGAAAATGCTTTTTCCCCCTCTTTTGATTGAAAAATAATACGCACATGTTATTATTATTGTTTTAAAATTAGATACTATAAAAAGATTGAAAGAAAAAAATTAAAACTCCACCCTTAATCCTGCTGCCTGGTAATAATGTTTTATGAATCCTTCCAGATGTTTTTCTGTTCATGTACCTCTAGTCACCCCCTTCAACTGTTTTAAGAATGGGACTATATTTTATGATTTTATTTTTTCACTTCCAATATGCCATATCCTTCCAAAAGATATAGAGCTCTGTTGCTCTCTTAATGGGTTTACAATGTTGCATTATAGAGACTTCTCATAATTTGTTCAGTTATTCCCCTCTTTTAAATGGCTTCCAATTTGCCATGATTATAAACAAAACTGCAACAAACACCCAGGTAATTTTTGGGAAGCGTTTTATCCTGTGGTCCGTAATCTTGAGCTTGAAATTCCTCAAGACTCCAGGAGGCCCAGTCTTCCCTGTATGTACCCCCTTGACAAATTACGGCTAAATATTCATTCATTCATTCATTCATTCATCCAACATACATCCATCAAGTGACCACGGTGTTCCAGACACAGCCCATGCTCTGTGGGTATGCAGAGAAAGAAACGAAATCTCTGGTCTCAGAAAACTCCCATTTAAAGGGGGAGGATAAGTAATAGATAAAATGAACGATAACATGGTAAAGGTGGCAAGTGTTATAAAGTGAAAAATAAGGCAGGAAAGGGGGGTTTCGTTTATACTCATTCAGCATTTATTCTTTCCATCATCGTGCTACTCAGTTTAATTCACTACACATCTGTTGGGCTCCAACATCATGCAATAAACTGCACTTGCTAGGGATTGGGAATGGGGCTGTGATTCGAATGCAGTATAAGCCCTGTGTAGATAAGCTCACACTTATTTTCTTGCTTTGACTTAACCATTTCATGTACGGAGTTGTCTTCACAACTAGAGCAGAAAATCTGCAAGGACAGGTTTTTTTTTTTTTTTTTTTGGCATCATGTTTTAATCCAGAGCTGACGGTCAATAAGGGCTGGAGTGAACTTGTGACAAAAGGGTGGTTGGGTTGTGATAAATGGCAAGTTGAGTTCCGATAAGCCAAGAAAGATTCGGGGGCAGTTGGTTCTGTTTAAGCTTTGGGTGAAAAAAAAAACATTGATTAATATCCCAGTTTAATGAGAACGCTACCTATAAGGGTATTGGCATTTTAAAAAATGCTCTAAATCATGTATCCTCTAATTAAATATAGTCATACATGTTAATATTAAATATAGTTATGGTAGCAAATGTTGTGCAAAGCTGGTTGAATAAGTAATACTATTTTTTTAATAGAAAAGCATAAACCGGACTCCTGGGTGTCTCAGTAGTTAAGTAACTGCCTTCAGCTCAGGTCATGATCCCAGAGTTCTGGAATAGAGTCCCACGTGGGGCTTCCTGCTCAGCAGGAAGTTTGCGTCTCCCTCTGCCTGCTGCTCTGTCTCTCTGACAAATAAATAAAAAAGAAAAGAAAAGAAAAGAAAGAAAGACAAATAGAAACCAATGGAGAAGCACGCAGGGTTTTCGTTGGGTCTGTGGGGCTCTGTTCCGCGGCTCCACTGGCACGCACCGAACTCGGCCTGCAGGGGGAGCGCGAGCACTCATTTGAAGCACAAGGCCAACGTTCGCTGCACTCCGCAGCCCCTCCCAACAGACCCTGGTTTTGCCCTCCTTCCCACCTTCCTGGCTACCAGCTGGGGGGTTTGTTGCCCATTTAAAAAAAGTCTTTGCTCTAGAAGCACGGGTAACTCTAAAAGTAGAAAGCGGTGCAGGATAAGCCTACCTTTACATCTAGCACCATCGAATGTTCCCTATTTGTCAGGGGATTCGGTCCTGCCTGCTACACATATTGGTTCTGATTTTAAAAGCAACCTTGCTGGAAAGCTAGTATTATCCCCACTTTGACACAAGGTTTCTGAGGCTGCGAGAGGTCACGGTGGACGTGGTCAGGCAGGTCTGCCCGTGGCTCTCTGTAGCTGCCTTTGTTGGCCCGTTTACTTCTTAGTGCCATCTATGGTTGTCATAGTCGACGTCATTCGGGCAGAAGTTGTACAATTTAAAAAATATTTTCCTTCAGGGGCACCTGGGTGGTTCAGTGGGTTAACCCTCTGCCTTCGGCTCAGATCATGATCCCAGGGTCCTGGGATCGAGCCCCACATGGGGTTCTCTGCTCAGCAGGGAGACTGCTTCCCCCCACCTGCTCTCTGCCTACCTGTGATCTCTGTCTGTCGAATGAATAAATAAATAAAATCTTTAAAAAAAAAATAAAAACATTTTCGTTCAAATTCAACACTCCGTGCTTTCCCTCTTCCTTTTCATGGCTCCTCTCTACAAATAATTTGCCAATCAGGCTTGGAAGGTTTTGGTGAGGACCTGTGGACTCTCTCCCTTTGAGCTGAGTGGGCTCCGGCACAGGGAGAGATCTCTCCAGGCCGATCCCAAATGCCCACAGGGCCAGACAGCGCTTTTCATCCAATTAATTCTTTTCTTTTCTTTTTTTTAACCCGTCTGTCTCGCGCATGGCTGGATCCCCAGAGTCTAGCACGGGGCCTCACATGCAGTAGGTGCCCAATAATTTCCCTCTGTCAATCTTTTTTGGAGCAAATCACATTTGTGCTGAGATGAAGAAGGCTTATGTAAGTGCAGTGCCTGGAATATAGTGGGTCTTTAATAACAGCGATTGCCCTTCACCTTCCTACCCCCTGAAAGACGTAAGGGTGGCTGATAGGAAGGGAACGTGGAAGGATCAAACTGTCTTCTGCTGTCCCCACGCCCCACTGAATTCCAGGGTACAAACACAAGATTATTTGGGAGGGTAAAGTTCTTATGACTTTTTTTCTTTTCTGTTAGCACAAAACCCATCAATTTTCTCAGAAGGAAGCTTGCTTTCGGTGCCTGTTGTATTTCAGCATGGGACTGCTGCAAATCCCGTTGTACAGTCCCACGTCCTTGCGCAAGTTCATGTAACAGCTCAGCGGCTTAGTTTGCAAAAGTTCTATGTGGTCCGGGTGACCCATAACTTCTTGAAGATTTTGTCCTCAGAGACTGAAACTTTAAAAATCATTTTCTGGCCTTCATGAGGCAAACCAAAGACCTATGTTTAGGGAGGCTGGGGAGGACCCAGAGCTGGTTTGTAGGTTAAGGAATAATGCTATCTTCCCCTTCTTACCTCCTGTGCTATCCTTAGTATCTTTTTGTAGGTGTACTTTTCTCTCTCTCCGGGGCATTTAAAATGATAATTTTTTTAAAAAGCCCTTTTTAGAAGCCCATTATCATGACATGTTTCCAAAGTAAATGTAACCTAACATGAAGAAATCATTGCCAAGTTTCTTTTATCCCCATTAAAGAGTATTTGAAATGCTCCTCTTGACCAGCCTTGATAGATCATGGTCATCTGCTAAGTCTCCAAGGGCGGATTTACTACTAGTCAAATACATGATAAACTCTGCTCTTTAAGAGAGCAAGGTTGGACACACACATAGCTGTAACAGAAAATGAAGAAGAGGGATTTATAGGCCTAATTAAAAGTTACAAACTCAAATGCAGACCCATAAATTGACTTTTAGAGTTTTGATTGCTGAAAGAGTGGCAAATAAAACCAATTTGGGATGAGAGTTCATTTTTCCTGAATCAGGTGAGCCCAGTGCTTTAAAAATTGAAAGCTTTCACTCAATATTAATTTTACCTACAATGGGAGTATAAATGTAATCGGAATTATATGACTATATATAACTCTGATTTATGAAAATCTGTCAAAGAAATCATAGACTCTAAGAATCAGTGGCAGATATAACTTGAGATGGAAAAATCACAGGATTATTAAGCTAATAAGTCTCGGAGTATAGAAACCATATAATTTTACATTTGTTTCCTTTGGATAAAGTTGTATATAAATTAAAAAAGTCATCTGGAAAAATTCAAGCAAGGGTAAGGAGCTGAATTCACTAGTGTCCACACAAGGCTGTAATAAATTTTTCTCTATAATTTTGCTCTTTTGAGTCTATTTTTCTGAATTGATGGCTGGTTACCGTGTCCTTGTGTTGCTGCATTTTATTATCACTCTGAACCTTTCAAAGGGCATAAAATTGCTTTTTAATCACATCAGTAACATAAACCATAAAGACATATTGCCCCCCCTTCACAAATGCCCTAAGGGTGAGAATACCTTAGTAACCCATGAGCTCCCTGGAGACAGGACCATGCCTTTCCACCTTGTGCACCCAGCTGCTGGCTCTGTGCTGAGCTGAGGAGAGGCTCTGTCAACCTGAGTTCACAAGAATTAGGGGACCCAACATGTTCAGCATTCAGCCGTTGCTCCTCTCTGAGCCCAAGGGAAGCAATTGATCCGGCGGTCCCATTAAGCAAGGGAATAGCAGAGACTGTCTGAGGGAGAGTGGTAGAATTTGCCAGTTTGAGATCTTTATTACCACCAGAGACTCCTTTTCTTTTCTAAGATTTTATTTATTTATTTGACAGAGAGAGACACAGCAAGAAAGGGAACACAAGACGGGGAGAGGCAGAGGGAGAAGCAGTCTTCCCGCTGAGCAGGGAGCCCGACGGGGGACTGGATCCCAAGACCCTGGGATCATGACCTGAGCCAAAGGCAGACACTTAACGACAGATACCCAGGTGCCCCCGGGGCCTCCTTTTCATGGGACTTAAAGTGAAGCAGAGATTTGGGAGCAGAGAACCTCAACTGACAAAACTGTTGAACCCAGGAAAGATTCCCAGAGAATTCCTCGGCTGTGAGAGAGAAAGGTCCACACAGGAGGGAGAAGTCTTCAGCCCTCTCCTTCAAGGTTGAGCAATCCTCTGCCCGCCGGAGGGAAGAAGGACTGCTAGGGGGAGCTAACGGGCTCCCTGTTATCAGCTGTAGAGGGCTCTATTCGCTTCTATAAATATTTGGCGCGTGAGTAGCAAGCTGGGAATAATGATCAGGACCAAATTACTCATTTGTTACTCTGTAAGTGGCAAACGGAGGGTCGGCGGATGCAGTCAGCTGGAATCAGGTCTGATACCATCAGCGGGGGACAAACCCTCTCTGACAGCCAAAACAGGTTCAAGGCGGCCTGTCTGGCATGAGAAGAATCCAGCTGAGGCTGTCCTCTTGCCCTTCAGCACCGTCCTTCCCTGCAGCTGCCCCTCAAACCAGCTCCCAGCCCGCGGAGGACTTGACAGCTCTTTTCTGGCAATTGTTCCAGCCGCCACTTACTGGGGGATATGTCAGAGCCTTTACCAGGATGCCTTGAACAACCCCACTTCCCTTTTCTCCAGTGCTCCAGCCGTCCCTCTTAATACACGAGTTCCATACCCTAGACAGACCTGAATTCGAATTTGTAAGACAAGTTGGTGAAGGTAACCGATCTCTCTGAGACCCGGCAGTCTCATCCCTAAAGTACAGGGTGACCGCCCCTCCGGGTGTGCCCGGGATACAGGACTTCTGGTGTTAAAGTCAAGAATGTCCCCAGCAGGGGCGCCTGGGTGGCTCAGTGGGTTAAAGCCTCTGCCTTCGGCTCAGGTCATGATCCCAGAGTCCTGGGATCGAGCCCCGCATCGGGCTGTCTGCTCCGCGGAGAGCCTGCTTCCTCCTCTCTCTCTCTCTCTGCCTGCCTCTCTGCCTACTTGTGATCTCTGTCTGTCAAATAAATAAATAAAATCTTTAAAAAAAAAAAAAAAGAACGTCCCCAGCAAACCAGGAGGAGCTGGTCACGGTACTAACACAGGAACAACGCGACCTCATTTCTGCAGTGGATGAAATGTAATGTTTGTACAGCATCTGACAGGGAGTGCACATTCAAAAAATGCTAACTCTGACCTTCCTTAATCAAGTAAAAGTATTTGTGAAATGAAGGGTTGTGGAACATCTCCCAGGTACCTTTCTAGGTGTTGGGGGCTGTGATGGGGGGAAGTCTAAAACACGAATCCTGTCTTCAAGGTGCTCACAGTCTGGTTGCTGATGTCACATCAATACACGCAAAACTGATATTTTATTTACTTATAGTTTATACTTCATTTCTCTCCCAAAAATGCTTGGAAGAAGCTCAGAATAGATGATACTGATTCATGAAAATAAAAGTTGAAGGAAAACAGCTACATAATTAAGGAGACGGTAGTGGAATAATTATACTAGAAACCCAAGGCGAAGGAAAGCTACTCCAACTGAATACAAAAGTCAAGAACAAAACAAGAATAACACAAGGCAGACCCAAGTGAAAGAGTAAATTACACAGTGTCAGTTTCAGAAGTTCAGGGCAGTTCTCTAGAAGTTCAAGGTGGGATGCAGTGATGATTTCCCTCAAACCAGTTGTGTGATCGTGGGCAGGTTATCCATGGTCGGCCTCAGTTTCTTCCAGAAAGCAGGGGGAATAGTTCTTGTGACAAGACATCAACTATTAATGCGAGCATATGTTCAAACGCTCCTCTTCCTCTGCCCATTAAGGAGGTGGTGTTGCCCAAATTTCTCCTTCCATAGGAAGGAGAGCCGGGGCCTGACCTAGGGGAGGAGTTGAGGAGACCATGTTTCTCAAGAATTTGGGAGGACAGAGAGGGTGAGGGAAACAGATGAGAGAGGAAAGAAGGATTTTTAGGAAGTGTTGTCCAGAGCCATAGATACACTTTGTGATGCTTCGGAAATGCAAGTCAAGGGCTTGAGGAGTTTCCGGAATTTCTTCTCAGCTGCCAGACCATTTCTTTGATTCCAAGCTCCTCTGAGACATGGGCCTGTGACTTAATGTAGGACAAAGCACTTCACAAAGGCCATGTCTGGATCTGGATCTGGATCTTTCTGAGCAACTCAGACCCACTGCTTCTACTCTTTGTCAAAATGGAAAAATGCAAAAGATTTGGACACCACAATTTTGATGCACTGGTTTCAGCATTGTATGATGTTCTTAGGGAAGTTCTTAACCTGCCAGTTAGTCAAGTTCCTCATCTATAAGTTGAATCATTTGAAGAGAAATGAGGAAATGCATTTGTATATAGAACACTTGCACAGTGCAGGGCACTTATCAGGCCCTCAGGAAATGTGGGTTCCTTCTTTCACCTTTTGTAATCCTACCTTTTTCATGATGAGTAAGTGCCAGTGGGCAGAAAATTCATTCCTCCTGGACCAATCCTATGCAAAGGGGAAAGTTTCATGACTGTCCTTGGCTTGACTCTCCAGCCAGCTACACTCCATACCCCTTACATGTACCTGCCTAAGAGCTTACTTACCAGGGAACCACCTTTCCTTTGTCTTCCCCTTGGGTTTGTGGTTGTTCCTTTAGGACAGTGACCACAGCTTTCTAGCCCAATGTGTAGTGTAGAGCACAAAAGGCAGACATATGTTGCAATAGAATAAAACCCTCCCATGTTCCCCTATTATTTTATGATTCTCACTTTGGCTCTACTTCATCTCCATGGCCTGGATCTAACATCTACAAATGTTCCAGTTCTGAAGCACAACATTCAGATTTCTTTCTGATAATAACATCCCATTCAGAACTGCTCATTCAGCCCCTAACTTTTTGTTCTCTTTGGCTTGACATCTTTGCCTACCATGGTCTATCCCTTCTGTTGCTCTCTTGTCATTTCCCTTTGCCTTCTTACCCATTGTCTCTCTGTCCAGCCACTCCAAAAACGCTCCACCCCTGGGTCAGTCCAGCCGCTTGCACTCAGGCGGTTGAGTGTCTCTAAACAAAATCTCATCACCATGCAAATTCATGCTTTCCAACCATGCAGTGTTGGTGCTGCCAGAAATCCTTCCCCATGTCCTAGACTTTTTTCCTATCCTCTCAGCAACTAGTTCATATTTCCACCTCTCTTCTTAAATCTACCCTTCCACCCTTCTCTGTCCCCTCAATGACCTTGCCTCCTTGGCTCTATAGGGGGAACTGAGGACTTCGCTCAATGGCTTCCTTGGACCTCTTCTCTGCCAAGAGATTTCAGCCTCTACCATACTTTTTCCTCTTCCTTACCCTCCCAGGGGAAGGTAGAGCTTTTTGTCCTTCTTAAATTTCCCCTACCTATGAGATGGACCCACCGTATACCTCTGCCTTAGACGTCACCCTCTCCTACCATCCATTTCAATGACCTCATTCCATCAGTCATCACAGATTTCTTTATTACATCTCGCATTGTTCTACTCCATTGGCCCTGCTCCTTCAGTATGTAAATGCGCTCAAAATTCCCACCCCCTCCAAATTCCCATCACCACATTATCCATCCCTATTACTGTACTATGGATGGAGCAGAAATTCTAACAAGTGAATACCCACAGACTCTTCCCTTAATTCACCCTCTAATGAGAATTCCATCATTGTCATCTTAGCCGTTCTTCTCCCCTTTTACAGGGGAAGGATTTTTCTTTTCTTCCATGCTGTGCAGAATATGGGCAATGGATCAAGAGGAGAATAGAGAGAAGTCAGAACCGCTGTGTGGAACTACATGATAAAGAGCTATGAAAGATGAGAAAGAAGAGAGCTCGTCTGAGTGGGATTTCTGTAAGGCACATCAGGGTTGCTTGTTGGGGGGAAAATGGAGGTTTTAAAAATTTACACTGTCAGGTATGACAGTAGAGTTACTAAACCAGAATATGCATTTTTAAAATATGGATTTAACAAGATCTCTAGGTGATTTGCACATTAAGATTTGAGAAGCACATACAAATTAACTAAAATGGATTATAGATATAACTGTGAAAACCGAAGTTTATAATACTTCTAAGAAGAGCATATAGGAGAAAATCTTAAGACCTTGGGATGGGCTAAGGGTTCTTATATGTGACAGACAGAAAAACAGACAAACATCATGATCCATAGAAGATAAACTAGATAAACTGGAATTCATCAATATTAAAAACTTTTACACTTCAAAAACATGATTAAAGAAAATAAAAAGAGAAGCCACAGCTTAAGAGAAAATATTTACTCATAATATATCTGATAAAGGACATATATGCAGAACATGTAAGCTTCAAAACTCAATAAGAAAAGGATAAATCCAATTTTAAGATAAGCAAAAGCTTTGACCATGAATTCCATTAAAGGAGATATATGAATGGCTAATAAGTGCATAAAAACATGCTCAACATCATTAGTCATCAGGAAAATGCAAATTAAGCTACAATAAGACACCACTAACTACCCTCTAGTATAGCCATAATCAAAACAATTGACAATACCAAGTTTGGTGCTGATGGGAATATAAAAATGGTATAGCCACCTGGGATATAATTTATAGTTCAGCAGTTTCTTAAAAGCTAAACACAGGGGCACCTGGGTGGCTCAGTGGGTTAAAGCCTCTGACTTCAGCTCAGGTCATGATCCCAGGGTCCTGGGATCGAGCCCCGCATCGGGCTCTCTGCTCCTTGGAGAGCCTGCTTCCTCCTCTCTCTCTGCCTGCCTCTCTGCCTACTTGTGATCTCTGTCTATCAAATAAATAAATAAAATCTTCAATTAAAAAAAAAAAGCTAAACACAAACTCACCATAAAATCCAGAAATTATGCTTTTGGGATTCTGCCCAAGAAAAACAAAAACATGTATTCAGCCTAAGATACATACACAATTGTTCATAACAGCGCTATTCATAATAGCTAAAAACTCTAAACAATTCAGCTGTTTATCAAGGTAAAAAGGCACAAGCGGCTCTTACTGCAGAGATCACTGTAGTCTGGAAGAGTCAGTACAGGTGCATAGGAGCCCAGTGGTTTCCTGCTTGCCCTTGCGCTCCTCCTCTCGAGGTCCAGCTCTTCTCCCCATCCTGCCAACGCTACTGACCAATGATGGCTCTAGCCCCACCATCCGACTTTTGACTAGACCTAGAAGAACTAGCTACACCAAGGCCAAAGCTTCCTATAGACCTATCCACTAGTCTCTCCCTTCATAGGTGGATGGATGTGTCTGGCTTCACAGACTGGTTGAGGGACTGCTCCTTTGATCGTCCAATACCACTTCTAGACCTTTACTTCCCCAGCTCCTCCCACAGTTGTGAAAGGTCTTATTTCTATTGTAAGTCCCTCATCCCATAACATCTACAGTAAGTACTCGCATGGTGAAACTCTGACTGATAAGTTTTTTTTAAAAGATTTTATTTATTTATTTGACAGACAGAGATCACAAGTAGGCAGAGAGGCAGGCGGGGGGCGGGTGCGGAAGCAGGCTCCCTACTGAGCAGACAGCCCAATGTGGGGCTCGATCCCAGGATCCTGGGATCATGACCTGAGCTGAAGGCAGAGGCTTAACCCACTGGGCCACCCAGGTGTCCCATGACTGATACAGTTTTGTTAACAAAAGTGGTTCCATGGGGAACAGAACCTTAACGATGGGAATATGGAATTGGCTCATTTTTTGGACTAGATTTTAAAGTATTAAAGACTGTTGCTAATGGTAGTCTATGGTATATAAGTATAGTGGCAAACTTACTTAAGTGACCATCTAGAGTAAGTCATCTGCAATCATACTTTTAGAGAAAGTAAGGCATAGAGTACCAAGTGGCTACTGCCATGTAAGATTTCAGTACACATAAAAATCACATAGGACTTGACCGCTTCTGAGTATTCTGGAGAGCTTCAATTAAAAAAAAAAGTGGTGAGCCCAATGTTCTACATGGCCAGATCAAGGTCCAAGTGATAAACTAGAAAGCTTCTATGACCTCCCTGAAAGAAACCCTTATCTTCTGTAGGTGTAGAGCCAAGATTTCTGGAATCCAAACCCAAAGTCTAATCTTGCAGATGGCTTAATTACAATGCAAACAGAATTTACATCTGTAAATGTACTAAAACCCATTGAATCATATATTTTAAATGGATGGGTTTTACAGTATGTGGGTTACCAAAAAAAAAAAAAAATCACAACTTTTACAGAGTTTTATGCTAAAGTTAGGGCATGACTGGGAAGAACAAGGATCCTCAACACTGGAATGAGGACATATGGGCAATTTCTGGTGAAGAGTTCCAACTCCAAATTCTCCCAAGCCTCTTCCATCAGCAGAAGCACTCCTTTCTCCCCACTCAGAGGAGGTTAGCCTCCCCTTGTCTCTCCCAATGTGAGGACTTGCAAGGGACTGTTGACTTCTCTTAGGACCCACTTCTACCATAGATCCTTTCTCTGTCCTATCTACAGTTAATGATGAGCTCACCCAAGCTCACGGCTTTAAGTGTCATCTCCATGATGATGACGCAAATTTATAGCTTCAGTTCAGGCCTCCCTCCTGAACGCCAGACTCATATATTCATTGCTTCTTTTAAGCTTTGGCTTGGGTGCCTAACAGGCGTCTCAACATTAACTTGGCGCAAATGAGCCCTTCCAGTTTCCCTCCTCCAACCTGCTCCTCTATGGCGAAAATTCCTGGTATCATCCTTATCTCTTCTCTTCCTCTGACACCCACATTTAAAACATGAGCCAACCCTTCAAAAATACATCCAGAATTGACAACCTCTTGCAGTGTCCACTGCCATCATCCTGGTCTAAGACTGCCTCGTCTGTCACCTGTGTTGTTGGAATCACCTCCTGTCTGGTTTTGTGCTTCCAGCTCTGCTCCCCTTCAGTCTATCTTCAATATGGCGCCACAGGGATCCCATTAAAATGCAAAGTCAGGTCCCATTATTACTTTGCTTAAAGGCTGGCAGTGGTTTCCCATTTCCTTTAGGGTAAAAGCTAGGGTCAGTATGAGGGCCTACATGACCCCAGATGATCTTCACCCCCCTCCACCTCTCTGACATATCTTTTTCTACACGCTCCCCAACACTGCACTCAGCCACGCTGCACTCAGCTGCGTTGTTTCAGGGGTGATGAACATGCTGTGTTTCCTCCACCTCAGGGCCTCTGCTCAGAATGCTTGTCCTCCAGGTGGCCACATGCCTCGCTTCTCAGTCACTTTCCCAGTGAGGCATTCCCTCGTCACATTGAAAGCTCCAAACTCTCCACTCCTGATGTTCCCTTCACCTTTCCCAGCTTCACGTTTCTTTCCTGTTACTTGCCGTCCTCCTACATACTGCGGATGGGCAGAAATTTTTGTCCTTTTCCCCCATCCACTGCTGGAACCCCAGTTACAATTCAAAAACCTGGCTAGCCCATTGTAGGCTTTTGATAAAAAGTGTAGAATGAAAGAATGCGAGAATGCAAAATATTTAAAATGGTGTAGTAGGTACTCGGTGAAGTTGATTGTTATTATTTAGCCGATCATTTCAGCCACAGAGCTAGGAGGTGTTCTAAACCCTTCCTTCTTTCCCCTCCCACTCCCATATTTAAATAGTCACAGATCTCTACAGTATCCATCTTAGCTTACCCCTCATTCCTCACCTGGATTATTGTTACAGGCTCTACACTGAATCCTGTCCTTCCCACGCCCCCCCCCCCGTTTTTTCGGAACACAACTACTAGAATTTTGAAATCACAAATCTGACCATGTCAATCTCCTCCTTAAAATTCTACAGTGGCTCCCTGGACCTGACAGGATTAAGGTTTACCCTCTTTCACTTAGTACACAAATCCTTTCCAGATCCCACTCTGACCCCCATTTCCAGCCTCTTTTCCTGAGATTCTTCCTTATGCCCTTTGCTCCAACCAAGCACAGGCACTTGGCTCCCTGGAGAGTAATGCTCTTGGACACCCCCTTGCTTTTGTATCTGCCGTCCTTGTTGCTGTCACGACTTTCTTCCTCTCTCTTTGTAAAATCCAACGAATCTTACTCATCTTTCCCATCTTGTCTCAAGACCAAGGGACTCCAGAAATTCTTCCTGGACCTCTGAGTCTGACGTAGATGACACTTCTCAGGGCTACATGACTACAGTCCTGCAGTGGGAAAGGTGGTGCGCTGGTGTGCCTCCCCCACCGGCGAACCTGGAGGGTAGCAGTGGTGTCACGCCGCTCTTACACCTCTGTGCCAGCGCAGCAATGAGGGGGCAGAAGTATGTGCTGAAGGAGTGATGCTTGTGAGCCAGCAGGTTAAGACGCTGCTACCTTCCTGAGGCTGCCTTGTCTAGAAGAGGTGAGGCAGTGTGGAAGGTGGGAAGCAAGACATTCGCACAAAGGGCTTTTAGACTTGGTCCTCTCTGGGGGTTGGAGAGTAACAGCTTCAGCGACAAACGGGAATGGGCTGAGCTCTTTAGAACAGCAACAATAGGATAACCATGGCTTTTTTTTTTCCCCCACTCTCGATTTTGAAAAAAAATTTCTGATATTTTCTTTGTGGATTTCCTTTCTATTATCCCTTAGTATTTAACACAGTCTAATGGAAAATTCCGGCCTGCCTTAGCTGTTCTAAAGGAATCCATGAGAAACAGTTTGGGTCTGTGACTGAGCTGGAGTATTAAATGGGTAGCCATGTTCTTCCTGGTGAGGACAGCAATAATCTTTTCCACAGAGATGAATTTTAAGTGCTCTATCACCTTGGAGGGCTTAAGCTTTCTCTCTCTACTTTCACAAAGAAGAAGATAAAATTGACAGTATGCAGGTCTTCCCCACGCACCGATTCCCTTTCCTGAGCTGAGGTCTTGAGTGTTCTCTCTTATGAGAGGGCTTTCCTGACCACCCCACCCCCCTCACACGCCAATCCCCACCAGAAGCTTAGCCAATGCTTGAAATGCGAGCGTCTTCTGATTGGTTGTCCAGACATAAAAAGGCATTCAGATTGGTCAATGCCGAGGTGGATGGGGTGGGTAAGGAGTGGGAGGGTAGAGATGCAGAGGTGAGAAAGACTCCCTCTTCTCTGAGCCCCACACAAAGGCAGGTACGGCCCTGAACACATTACTCAGCTGGGAGAACCTCATTCTTTTGAAATAAGTTGTTGTAAGAAATGGGCAAATACTTAAGCAACAGTTGGAGTGTTTGTAATTACAACTTCCACTGATGAATTTAAGATGGTATGAGGGTGACAGAGGACATTGACTCAGAACAGAGTGTGAAGACTCTGGTGATAGAAAGCAATCTGTTCAAGGCCAGGTCTTGGAGGGCATGGAACACAGAAATAAAACCAAGCAAGCGAAATGGATAAATAATGGAGAGAGGCAATAAAACCACCTTACAATCACTGGGAAAATACCATATTAATAAATCATGAAAGACAGCTAGGGGAGGCTGAAGATGATGGAAGGGACTCTCTCAGAATAGCCAGTGATGATGGGGAAAATGAAGATCTCAGAGGCGAGGTACAAGTAGCAAAAATAAAGTATGATAGACCCGAACCTGCCCTTTGTTTTACGTCCATGTAGAGCACATCTATATAGTTTCCTTCCTTTAAAAGTATCAGCCGTTCCTATAAATATTCATCTTCACGTAGCTAGAGAAGAATGATTTTAAACTCATAAAATTTTAGTGCTGGGGCTTAGAGCTGTCTCTTCCAAACCCCCGCTGGATTACAGAGGAGGATGCTGGGGTCCAGGGAGGGAAGGTGATTTGTGCAGCAAGATCACACTCTCCCACCGTGCCTGATTCCTCTTTCCATGACACTAGGAGTTCCCAGGTTTCTAAAGTAAAAAGACTCCATTTTTAATGTCAAATATGTTGAACGTTCTTACCTGATCAAAGTTATGCTGTTAGTATCTACTGATTACGGAATGCATATGCAGTAATGATCAAAGTCTACGAGGAATTCAATAACACTTAATGAAGTACACTGCATTGTATTAGTCACAACAGCATGCACATACATTTGAAAATGCACAGTGTATCCATAGCTTCAGCTTCTAGGCATCTTGGTGCTCAAATGGTTCATAATCCCGAGGCCTCCCAGGGCTGGCAGCATCCAGGTTGGAACAGGGCCCTGCCCAGGATGAGCTAGCTCTTTCCAAACCAAGAACGGACAGAAATAATTCCATTCCGTTAAGAATAAAGGAGGTAGCCAATGAAATCAAGTATTTTATTTTGAAAGGAATTTCATAAGGACTTTGTGTAATTTCAGACCACAGAAGAAGAGGGTCATATTCTGGGAGTTTGGCCAAGGGCTTTGGTCTTGGCCGGATTATCATATCGGCAAGGGAATTGAAAGGGAAGCAGAACAGAGGGGCAAGGGTTGTTTTTCTATCTTTATAGGTAGGGAAGACACTTGTTCTGAAGTTGGAGGAACTCAAAGTATTACAACTCAGGCCTGGGAATTAGAGGACAGTTGGTGGGAGGTCAGGGGAGAAGACTGAGGGCCACAGTGGTCCCCAGACCAAGAGACTGCTGATTCTGGTGGGTCTGTGGGTCACACAGGTAGGGATACCCCTGGGGGAGATCTGGGTCAGTTACCATTTATTGAACACCTACTGTGTACTAGGGCGCTCTGCTAGGGGAATCACACCCACCATTTCATTTAATGGCAGTCCTTCAAAGTAGAGGCTATTATCCCTGATTTATGGTCTAGGAAAGAAAGGCTAAGAGAGGCTTTGTAAGAGGCTTTGTAACTCCTCTAAGGTCTTAGGGCTGGAATTGGAAACACATAGCTTGATTCCGAAGTGCCTTCTCCTAGCCACAACTTTAACAAGCAAGAATGTAGCAAGCCATCTTAAGGTCCAAAAGAGATAATCCATGTAAAGTACTTAACACTGTGTCTGGGCTTCTTAAAATGGTTTATTACATGGTGATGATGATTATCATTATTTCCAACATTATTACTTTGGAAGTGCAGATCATACAAAAAGGTTGAAAACAGTGGGGTGTTGGAAGAATATTAGAGTGTGAAATCTCCTAAAATGGGGTCAAAAAATTAGAATTGTGGCCATGGTTTAGAGGGTTCAGAAAGCTCTTCCCATCTCGGTGTAATGACAATGAGCCTGGAGATGTGGCCAGGGTACACAGGATGGGTGTGGACTTTTCTTTTCTTTTCTTTCTTTCTTTCTTTCTTTCTTTCTTTCTTTGATAGAGAGAGAGTGAGAGAGAGCACATGTGCATGCATGAATGGGAGGTGGGAGGGGCAGAGACAGAGGGAGAGAGAACCTCAAGCAGGCTCCACACTCAGCTCGGAGCCTGATGTGGGGCTTGATTCTGTGATCCTTAGATCATGACCTGAGAAGAAACCAAGAGTTGGATGCTTAACTGACTGAGCGATGACCCTGGATGTGGACTTTGATGATGGCCAGGGATGATCAGGCTGCCCCCATTAGGAACGACAAGTACTGCCACCAATGTAGGGAGCAAACCCCGAGACAGGCAAAAGATGGCATGGAAAGGAGGAGGGGGAGGGAGAGCTCCTGGGATTTGGGGAGCCAGCAGATTATTTCATCACCATTTACTTTCATTTATTGTTACCCATTTCCTGGTATTCAGGTGCCTGTGAGGGGGACATATGCCTGCAAATGATATCATAATAGAAAAGTATAGGTATGGCTGTGATCCAAAAGAGCTGATCTTCACTGGTGGGAAGAGTTTGAGTAACCATTAGACCTTGTCCGTCTACTCACTGAATCAGGAGCAGCCCTTTGGAGCAGTTATTCAAAAATCTCTGTTTTGAAAACCACGGTTCACTTCAACCAGGGTTCTGCCATGGTATCGAAGAAAGAAGGCATGGTTTGGTGGTTGGAATTTTCAAAAATTGTACGTTTCATTTTAGAGAATTAAAACTGCATAGACGTAACAAAAATAACTCTCTTTAAAATTTCAAGGAGAGCTTTAAAAACCTCCCACCCAATTGAGTTTATTCATTCTGCAGGGAGAAAACGTCTTTTGCCGAGAACAGTTTAATCCATGAACCTGGCTGTTACAGCCCCAGTTTGAGGATAAGATTTTTCTACTTAATTTGACCGAATGATTGAACAGACTTCATGGAATTTGGCAAAGTTTCTCCTAGAAGTTGTCATTTTTAATTTTTGTTAACTGAAAACAGGGAAGTATATACGACAATATCCACCAGAGGGAATTCATTGTTTGCAGTAATTGGCTAATTTGAGAAGGTTCAGGTGGTATGTTCTTCCAGAAATTGCTCAAAATTGAGGCTGGTCTATCCTTAAAAAGCTTGATGGGATGGGAAATATAGCATTTTGAAGACCTTTTTGGTACACTGTATCCAAGGTTTATTGTGAGAGGGAGGAGGTATGTTAACACATTGGTATTTTCAGGCGACATCAACACCAATTGTCTGGAGAATGACAAGGCTCAGCATATCAAGAGATTGGTCTTCCGATGGCAGAACTCCCAAGCAGAAATGCATCCTAATGGAAACAAATGAGTGTTAATAACATAAATAGTCTGGGACAGGCACTCCACAATAAATGGGGCTATTACAAAGCCTGATCAGGATGTCAGACTGGTGAGAGCAGAAAATGTTTCTAATGCTTCCACATCATACTGAGGAAGGGAAATGGACCCAAGGAGGAGTTTGCTGTGGGGAAGAATTTGTGCGTTTTTCTCACAAGCCAAAATCCTTAAGACTTTGTCAGTCTGGGGTCTTCTGTGTAGACCAAAGCTTCTCCCATGACTCAGCTTCCTCTCAGCCATAAGATCATTGCAGACATCAAGTACTCTGGGCTCGTGGTGCCTGGAACGCCTGGTTGGTGTCCCCCATAAGGAGCCCCAGACCTGCCAGTAGCTCTGATGAGACACTTCCCTCTTCTGGAAGAATCTTAACAGACATTGGGATTACTGTCTGTGATGATTAATTTTGCATATGAACTTGACTGAGTCACAGATGTTTGGTCAGACATTATTCTAGGTGTGTCTGTCGGGGTGGTTCTGGATAAGGTTAACATTTGAATCGAGAGAATGCATAAAGCAGATTGTCCTCCCTAAAGTTGGTGGACTTTACCCACTCAACCAAAGAACTGCATAGCCCTAAAGACTGACCTTCTGTTGAGCAAGAAAGAATTCTTCTTGCTTGACGGTCTTCAAACTGGAATATTGACTTTTCCATGCCTTTGGACTCGAATAGAAACATCAACACTGCCTGGGTCTTGAGCCTGTGGCCTTCAGATTGGAATTTCCACTAGTGGCTCTCCTAGATTTCTGACTTGCTGACTCATTCCATAGGTCTTGGAACTTCCCAGCCTCCATAATGGCATAAGCCATTTCCTTATATGAATCTCTTTCTCTGCGTATGTATACCTCACATGCTGTTTGTTCTGCTTCTTTGAAGAACTTCAACAAATTGATCATGTTGGGCTGGCAGGAAGGGGGCTACCAAAGATGGCGAAAGTTCCCGCCACAAGACCTGAGCTCGGACAGGAGAACAAAGGCCCAAGCAGGAATCTGAGACCCCTGCCCCGGGCTCCTGTGGACCAATGGGATCCCGATGAGCAGGCGGGATATCCAAATAAGGGAAACTTCCAAAAGACCCCTGAGCTTCCTCCGAGACCCCTTAAAAGCCCCCTCCTCCCTGCCTTGGGTGCGACTTCCGCCACTCTGCTTTCCAGAGTGGCGGAACCTCGCCCGAGGGTGCCCACCTCCTCCCGGCGCAACTTTCCTGGCTCCCCTTCTCCTGAGCCCTGAAACTTCGCCGGAGAGCGTTTTTAATAAATCTTGCCTTGCACCCACTTTGCCTGGTGTTGTGTTTATCTCGCCGGAAAAAACTTTACATTTGGTGCCGAAACCCGGGAAGGAGATTGAGCCCCCACACAGTGGGGAGGCTCTCTCCTTTCCCTGGCTGAACCGGATCTGCCTTTCTGAACGCCACTTCCGAAGCTGTGGTGAGTTTCCCCGATTCCGCGCCTCCTTCCGGAAAGCCCTGCCCTAATCGCGGCCGCGTCAGGGTCAGGGTGGACCCCGCCGGTCACCAGGTGACCTCCGTGACTCCGAGAGGCTGGGAGACGTCCTAACCTCTACGGCAGTCGACACAGTTTTTCCGCAACCCAGTGGTGGACGAGGGGACGCCTTCCTCCAGCCCTCGGGTTGCCCGGCAACGAATCGTGGGGACCTCCCAATCCAAATTCGACCCTAAAACATCCCGGGGGTGTTTTAGGCCTGATGGCCAATCTTAAAACCCTGGAACTGGACCAGGACCTGCGAAAACGACGTTACTGTACTGTCGCTTGGCCACAATACCGATTAGACAATCAGTCCCAATGGCCTCCGGAAGGCACGTTTAACTATCAGACTTTCATGGACCTAAATAACCTCGGCAGGCACCAAGGCAGATGGGCCAAGGTCCCTTATGTCCAGCTTTCTGGACTCTGCACTCTCGCCCCTTCCTCTGCTCTCACTGCTCCACCTCACAGGTCCTCTTGGCCCGCTCCCCTCCCCCTACCCTGCCACCCACTGCTCCCAAAGACTCGGACCTCTCCTCCCCGTCTCCTCTCTCTGAACCCCCGGAGAGCTTCACCCATCCACTGACAAGAGGGCCTCTGGTTCCTCCTCCCTCCTCCTCTTTACCGCGATCCTTCACCCCAAGGTCCCTTAAATTCAGGATTTCTGAACCCCAGCGCTCTCGTCTACCCCTCCTTCTCCCCCTCCCACTCCTATCTGAACTCCTGACAAAATTTTTATCCGCAGTAAACGGGAAACTCCAATCAAAGCTTACTGAAGGTCAAATAGGCTCTTGTTATTTGTTAAAATCTGCTAGCAAAGAGATGACTAGAACTGCTGGTTACTTGTGTCTCAGAGTTTTAATGGGTCATTCTTAAGGTAGCATTCAAAGTCTTTGGTAACCTTTAACAGAATGGGATAAAGAACTAGGTTTATGCTTTTGAAATCTGTTGGTAAACACCTTTTGTGCTTAATTGAATTCTGTTGTAACAGCCGCAGGGCTACTGTTTGAGCTAGATGCTTTCGTAAAGAATGGAAGGGGAGACTGATCACCTCCCATTAGCCAGGGATACCCAAAGGGGAGGGTGTCCAATCTGTTTGAATCTGAAGAGTGCCTGACTGCGTGAATGTGTCTGTGTGGCTCCAGCCGCACTAGGGCTCGAAAGCCCCCCGCTGAGTTAGTCTGACCCCCAAGGGAGGTTGCTGGAGCTGAGGAAGTTTGAGTTCATGCGCCCTTCTCTCTACAGGACCTTTCCCAAATTGAGAAACGTTTGGTCTCCTTTTCGGCCAGTTCTGATAACTACATTAAAGAATTCCAGTATCTGGCCCAAGCCTATGACCTCACCTGGCATGATTTACATGTGGTCCAGACCACCACCCTCACCATAGAGGAGAGGGAACGCATCCAGGCTGCTGCCCAGGAGCACGCGGATCAGGTCCAGCTCACTGATGCTGGAGCCCGGGCGGTCCCCAGCTGTAGAACCAGGTTGGGATTATCAGGATGGCCAAGATGGCCACTGGCACCGCGACCACATGGTCCAGTGTCTCATAGCCGGCATGAGGGCAGCCTCTAATAAGGCCGTTAATTACGACAAGATTAGGGATATTGTCCAGGCCCCTACGACAACCCCACCATGTTTCTTAACCAGTTGACCTAACTTTTAACCCAGTACACTCGCTTGGACCCTGCCTCTCCTGCGGGGGCCACGGTACTGGCTACTCATTTTATCTCTCAATCGGCACTGGATATACAGAGAAAGTTAAAGAAGGCTGAGGAGGACCCTCAGACCCCCATTTCTGACTTTGGTGAAAATGGCATTTAAGGTCTTTAATTCCCGTGAGGAGGCGGCTGAGCTTAAACGACAAGCCAGACTCCAGCAAAAGGTTCAGTTGCAGACCCAAGCCTTGGTAGCAGCCCTGCGGCCGGCCGGCTCTGGGAGCCAGCAGAGAGGGGAAACCAATCGCACCCCGTCGGGGGGCCTGTTTCAAATGCAGGGCCGAGGGACATTGGGCTCGCCAGTGCCCCAATCCAAAGCCGCCAACTCGGCCTTGCCCTCAATGCCATTTGATGGGCCACTGGAAATCCGACTGCCCTAACCTCGGGGTATCTTCGACGCCTCAACGTGGGGGACCCCCCGAGATAGTAAGTCTGGCCTTTCAACTGCTTGGATTGGAGGACGACTGACGAAGCCCAGACTCAGCCACCCCTCTCACCCAGGCCAAGCCCAGGGTTATGCTCCAGGTAGTGGGTAAGTCCATCTCTTTTTTTTGCTGGACACGGGGGGCTACCTACTCTGTTCTGCCTTCCTACTCGGGACTTACTCGAACCTCACCAATTACTGTTATGGGGATCGATGGGACCTCCTCCAATCCTAGGGTGACCCTTCCCCTTACCTGTAGCCTGGATGGGTTTCCTTTCCCCACTCGTTCCTATGATTCCTTCCTGCCTGGTCCCTCTACTGGGTAGGGACATTCTCCAGAAACTAAGGGCAACTATCTGCCTCTCCCTTTCCTCCCCTCTATCCACCTCAACCCGTCTCATCCTACACCTCTCCACTCCCTCGACCCCCGCTCCAGATGACCTACCTACTGTAGACCCTCAGGTGTGGGACACCTCAAAACCCATCATTGCTTCCCACCTTACCCCGGTTCAAGTACAGCTTAAGGATAACTCTAAGTTTCCCTCAAGCTCAGTTGCCTATTTCCTTAGCCCACCGCCAGGGCCTGAAACTATCATAGAACGGCTTTAACATCAGGGACTCCTGATCCCCATCATTTCCCTCTGTAACACCCCATCCTCCCAGTACGCAAGCCCTCAGGGGCTTATCGACTGGTACAAGACCTTAGGCTTATCAACGAGGTCGTGGTCCCCCTCCACCCAGTCGTTCCTAACCCTACTGTCTCGCGTTCCCCCAAACACCTATGACTTTACTGTACTGGAACTAAAGGACGCTTTTTTCACTGTCCCCTTGCACCCTGATTCCTATTTTCTTTTTGCCTTCACCTGGGAGGATCCTGACATGCATGCTTCTGGACAATTAACTTGGACTGTTCTACCCCAGGGGTTCAGGGACAGCCCTCACATTTTCGGCCAGGCCTACAGACTTAACAGCAGTGCGTCCTTAAGGCCAGGACTCTACTACATATGTGGATGACCTCCTCCTCTGTAGCCCCTCCCTCTCGGTCTCCCAAGACGACACCTCCACCCTACTTAGCTTTCTGGGGGCCAAGGGATATCAAGTACCCCCCTCTAAGGCCCTCAACATGACCTTAGGGCAGCCCATCATAGTCTACTCTCCTGCTGACTCACAGAGCTCCTTAGCCACCGATCCCTGGCCCATCTGACTCCCGTCTCCAGCTATTCCATCTGCTATTCCTAGAGAACCCGCATCTCTCTCTCTCTACCTCCCCCCGCTTAAACCCTGCAACTTTACTGCCTAAACCCTTGCCAGATAAGGGGTGGATCCAGGACAGGATTGCCCTGCCAGGCAATCTGGTGCACACCTTGATTACTGACATCCACCAATCCCTCCATCGTGGCCCATAGGCTCTCCACTAATTTCTTCAGCCATTGTTCTATCATCCTTCCTTATCTAAGGTAATCAAAGTTGTCCACAGGGCTTGCAAAACCTGTTCTGCCGTGAATTCACAAGGAGGAATCTGCAGACCAGGGCCTAACCAACAGCTCCGAGGTCATCAGCCGGGGGAAGACTGACACCTGGACTTCACTCCCATGCCTTGCCATAAAATTCATTCACAGGCTGGATCGAAGCATACCTCATCGCCCAGGAAACAGCAGACGTAGTGGCTACAATACTCATCGAGCGCATCATCCCGAGGTTCGGATTGCCCCAGACCCTCCAGTCGGACAACGGACCTGCCTTCATCTCCAGTGTAACCCAACAGGTAGCTGAGAGCCTCAACATAACCTGGAAACTTCACATCCCATACCACCCACAGTCATTGGTAAGGTAGAAAAGGCCAATGGGCTGCTCAAAGCCCAACTCACCAAACCTACTCTAGAAACCCGTCTTTCCTGGCCTACACTTCTGCCTATGGCTCTCACCAGACTCCTGGCTACGCCCCGCGGGTCTTCAGGCTTAAGCCCATTTGAATTACTATACGTCCGGCCCTTTCTTAGAAATCACAGCCCTCCAGCCATTTCCCCACCTCTTTTATCCTATCTACCTTACCTCACTCCTTGTCGTAGGGATACCCCACCCTATTGACTGGCCACTCCCCAACTTCAGGGCCACAAATAATACGGTCCATATGGGCCCCATCGGGGGAAACATACCTATTATTAATGTGTCCTCCCTTACCACCGCAGCTGCCATATCACTAATTCCTCCCCCTCCTGTACTGTACTCCCTTGGGAATATTTCTCTTGTGCCCTCAGGGAATCTATCGCTGCCTGACCACTAATGACTCCCTGGGCTGTATATTCATTCTACTATCTCCTACCACCATCTACTCTGAATCCCAGCTGCTGTCCATCCTATTTCCCCAACACCATGGAGGAAGGGCTGCCCACCTCCCATTCATAATAGGGGCAGGAATAGCCACAGGGGTGGCAACTGGAACAGCGGGGATAGGAACCTCCATAGACTTTTTCTTACAAACTCTCCCAAGCCCTGAATGATGACACGGAACGGGTTGCTGACTCCCTCACAGCCCTACAGATGCAAGTCACCAGCCTGGCAGCCTTAGCTCTACAGAACCGACGGGCCTTAGACCTTCTGACCACGAAAAAAAAGGGGGGACCTGCCTATTATTAAATGAAGAATGTTGTTACTTTGTTAACCAATCATATAGTTACCTCCAGGATCAAAGAACTCAGGGATCGGATCCAAGCACAGTGGTGAGACACATCCTCCTGGGGCCTGGACCCCTACAACTGGGTAACCTGGCTGCTCCCTCTGGCGGGACCTGTAAGCATAATCCTCCTCCTAATCTCAGTTGCTCCCTGTCTTTTCCGGTACTTGCAGGGTCGCCTACAAGAACTTGCCTGAGTATCTGTCAATCAACTCCTCCTCCAGCCCTACTCTCGCCTGCCCACTTCCAACTACCCCTACAACGACGCCCCCTGTCAGCAGGAAGTAGCCAGAACCGAGTCGACGCCCCTGACACCATTATATTAAGCAAAAGGTCGGAATGTTGGGCTGGCAGGAAGGGGGCTACCAAAGATGGCGAAAGTTCCCGCCACAAGACCTGAGCTCGGACAGGAGAACAAAGGCCCAAGCAGGAATCTGAGACCCCTGCCCCGGGCTCCTGTGGACCAATGGGATCCCGATGAGCAGGCGGGATATCCAAATAAGGGAAACTTCCAAAAGACCCCTGAGCTTCCTCCGAGACCCCTTAAAAGCCCCCTCCTCCCTGCCTTGGGTGCGACTTCCGCCACTCTGCTTTCCAGAGTGGCGGAACCTCGCCCGAGGGTGCCCACCTCCTCCCGGCGCAACTTTCCTGGCTCCCCTTCTCCTGAGCCCTGAAACTTCGCCGGAGAGCGTTTTTAATAAATCTTGCCTTGCACCCACTTTGCCTGGTGTTGTGTTTATCTCGCCGGAAAAAACTTTACAGATCATCCAGGTCTCCTTTCTTGTTTTGGGAGTTTCCCAGTGTACCCGTCATGAGATCATGAGATCATGACCCGAGCTGAAGGCAGAGGCTTAATCCACTGAGCCACTGAGCCACCCAGGCGCTCCAGTTCTTAAAATTTTAATTGCCGAATCAGAGTCCAGTTGACTCTTGAGCCACATGAGGATTAGGGGCACTGACCCTGGTGCAACCAAAAAATCCATGTGTAACTTTTGGCTCCCCAAGAACTTCACTATTAATAGCCTACTGTTGACCAGAAGCCTTACCGATAACATCAATGGTAGATGAGCACATACTTTGGATGTTATATGTGTTCTACACTGTATTCTTGCAATAAAAGAAGATGTTATTAAGAAAATGGCAAGGAAGAGAAACGCTGTTTATAGTGCTGTGCTGTATTTATCGAAAAAAATCCTCGTAGAAGCAGACAAATGCAGTTCAAAGCTAGATTGTTCAAGGGTCAACCGTATAGGCACATTTTAAATGACAAAGGATAGTAAGACCTCGCCCTCCAAAGAAGCTCCTCAGTTTGTTTCCCCTGACAGTGTATGGAATCACTGTTTCTCCTCACCGCACCCAGACCCAGTACCGTTCTACTGACCGCATATCAGTGTATCGTGCAACACATCATGATTGATTTAACCGGACTCCATTGTTGAACTGTTAGGTTGTTTCCTTCTTCCCCCTGTTATAAACAAGACTGTGGTGAACATTCTGGTAGATAAATCTTTTCACACATTTGTGATTACTTCCTAAGGATAAATTCCTAGAAGTAGATTTCTGAGTCACCGGATTTACACATTTTAAAGGGTTTTGAATATATAATACCAAATTATTCCTCAGAAAAATTATACCAGATTACTCAAATGCAAGGTTTACAAAAAACTTCATTACAGAAAATTTCTAAAATATAAAAAGAATAGAGACTATGATGGCGTTTCCCTGAATATAGCTATCACTCAGATTCAATAATGACCAATTTATGGCCCATCCGTTTTGTTTCCAGTTTCCCAGTTCGGTTTGATTTTTTTGAATTAGATCCCAGGGGAACATTTCCTGTGTACCTTCCTTAGAGCAGTTGAAGATTCAGAAGACAAATAGAAGTTCCCTCCTTTTCAGAGGGGGCCCTGGTATGAATCTTGTGTGATCACAACCCAGAGACCGTGGTCAGAGTAGGGACCTATGGGAAGTTCAGATGTCTTGAGTTTTCCCCCCGTCCCAGTGGAGACAATGGTCCTGCAGGGAAAGACCAGTCCAGCCCACTCCTGAGTGTTCCTAGGGTTTCCAGAGACTCGAGTCCCCAGCCGTGTCACTCTTCATTTGAGTAAAATCGAGGTAGATAACATAATCCATCAGTGGCTCTTATAAGAGCAAATACTGTGATTTGTGTTTACAGTGATTGCAGCTGAGTAAGAAGCCCTTCTTTGGCCTCTGCTGAAAATTTCCAGGCTGATTGAATTTTATAATACTAGTTGGTCGCATTGCATCAACAACAAGTCAGCACAATCTTGGGACAGAAATACCAGTGATTTCCTTTAATCAGAAAGTACAGCAACAGCCCAGTTTCTTCCCAGCTCTGGGCCCACATTACGCAGGAGGGCACCAGGAAACAAACAGCTCTATGGCTGAGGCGTTCTCTGCGGGGGGAGGAGAGAGGGAACTCGAAGAGTCAGCCAGTCGGCAGATAAAGAGCAGGAGGAGACCTGTCTTCTGGACCAGAGTCATAAGTGGAAGGAAGAGGAATACTCAAAGCTCATTTCAAAATGTCAGACTCCGAGCACCCTCGAGTTTGCGGCAGGTGTTCCTAAGATAATGTATGAGTTCCAGAGGTCATCTAGCCTTGATTTAAATAGTCCACATGGTGACTTTGGGTTATCAGTGTGCAAAGGAAAGGCCACAGGCTTTGAGGCAAACAGGACTGGGTTTGAATCAAATGCCGGCATTTAACTGCTGAGCAACTTTGGGCAAGTCACTCGTTCATTTGTTCATTTACTCACTCAGCAAAAGTGTTTCGAGCCCCTGCTGGGTCCCAGATGCTGTGCCTGGCACTAACAACCTCATGGTGAAAGGCATTGTTTGTTTGTTTGTTTGTTTGTTGTCTATCAGGAGTTTATGGTCCAGTGGGGGGCAACGCTATGCTGTGCTAAGGGTGAAAACAGAGTGACAGGGAGCATGGAGGAAAGAGGTCAGGGGTGTGTCTCCCTGAAGAAAGCGACACCTCAGCTGGAATCAGAGAACCAGGGGGAGTATGCCATGATGGGGGGAGGTAATTAGGGGATCCACATTTGTGCCTAAGAGGATTCCAGATAGAAGGAATGGCTTCCAAAGATTTGGAGCTGGAAATATACAGCACACTCATGGAATTAAAGCTGTCAGTAGTAGCTGGAGTAGACAGGAGTGGCAGGGTGACACCAACGAGGCGGCAAGGGCCAGATCTTGAAGGGACATCCAAGGGGTTGAAGACGAGTCAGGAGAGT
The DNA here is from genome assembly GCF_011764305.1 of Mustela putorius furo. Taxonomy (NCBI): domain Eukaryota; kingdom Metazoa; phylum Chordata; class Mammalia; order Carnivora; family Mustelidae; genus Mustela; species Mustela putorius. The sequence goes on from NW_025421424.1 coordinate 7,346,495, forward strand.
ATAGAGCGACTAGCCAGGCTAAGTGGCTGAGAAAGATCCCTGGCTTCGGTGCAGGATGGATTGGAGAGGATCACTGTCAGGAGGTGGTTGTTGGGTGCTCGGACCAGTGCAGTGGCACAGGCTCGTGAGCCAAGGGTGGTGCCGTGAGCCATCCCACGGGCAAATGACTGGATTTGGTGGTTGTGGGACATGGTAGGGAAAGGGAAGAGGGAGCCGGGGGTGCTTGCCTGGCTTCTGCCTTGGCCTCCGGTGGGTGATGGTGCCATTCACAGAGACAGGGACTGTCACTGGAGGTGGTATGGGGCAAGATGGGGATTTGTGCTGGGTTTGAGGCGGAAGTGTTTCCATTGGCACTCATGCAATTGGAAGGATGACAGAACAGATTCAGAGTTGTCAGCACACGGAGGATTGTTGAAACCTCACGAGCAGAGCTGATCTCCAGGAAGAGTAGTTTGTCAGGAAAGAGAAAAAATGTCCTCATTGGTGAGATGGCTAAGGTCCGAGATGCAAAACAAGTGCTCACAGATCACGTGCCTAGGAGAGTGACTGGCACAAGGTAGGGTGGCTGTGGATGGAAAGGCCCCTCTCTCCATCTCCCTGGGGTGCGATGGAGCCAACGTGTCCCACCTCAGGGCCATTTTTCACAATCTTGCCTGCTCTCATTCTTCTTAACCGCCTCTCCTTTTGATTTAATAACAGCTCTGAAAACCCGAGCCTGCCCTCCTTCCCTACCTATATCCCAGAAAACGAAAACGGGCCACTTAAGACACATGCCCTGACCTCAATCCCACAGCATTCAGCCTTGTCCCAGACAAGCAGGATTTGAGTCAGAGACCAAGGCTGTGTGCCCCTGGGGAATCTTAAAGCCATGGTTTGCTTCATGATACAGAGGAGAGAAATCTGGTCAGGAAACTCCAGAAAACCATTTCTTGGCCATCTGTCTCCCCCTGACTGGCAGCCAGAGATGGCTTACCAAGTCGTGTTCGGCAGCTCGGCAGCTCAGCTGGAAAGGAAGCTGAGCCAAGGTGCCAGGGTGCCTGCTGTGGCTTTGGTGACGGCAACCCGCTGGCGGGCTGCTCCCGGGGTCGGTGGGAACAGACTCCCAGAACAGGAGACCCAGCTCCCAGAGCTGTCCCAGCTAGTTCATGATTGGAATGAACCTTCCATCCGTCGGGATGTGGTTGGGCGGTCCTGACAGCCAGACCGAGTCCGGTGAAAGGTGGACTGAGCTGGTTCTGCCTTGTTGACTCAACCCTGGTTGGAAAGGAAAGGTGAGCAGAACAGACTCTTCTCCGCTGCTGGAGGAGCCACAGAGAGACTCCTCTGTGCCCAGCTGCCCCCGCCCTCCACACAGGAGTTAACTACTTCTCCTTGGAGTCTATTGAAAGGCAGCAGACTCAAAGGATGCCTGAATCAGTGAACTGTGCTTTTAAGTGCAGGGAAAGGAAAGAAGAGAACAGACAGGTGGTACTCTCCAGGAGAGGCAAAATGTTTGTATTTAGAAGAAAAAAGCCTTTCTGACTTCTTCCTTGCCACTTTGGCCTTTTCAGCACCCAGGCTATGGCACTGCAGATTCCCTTCTCTGCAGAGCCCTTGCCTTTGATTTAGAACGATGTGGAGAAGGCAGGCACCCCGCCACGTATCTAGCCAGACCATTTTTCATTACGTACAGTAAGGGGTGATTTTGGCCGAGTCAGAACTCAGCTATGGCAAGTGTTCTTATCCCTCTCTATCTCCTTGTATCCATTCATGTGCCTGGGGCTTGTATTTCTGTAGATGGAGGAGGAAGAAATCAGGGGGTTCACGCATCTGTCTTTCACCTGTATCCCCTGGCCTGGGTTTGGTTGCTACAGGGATAAGGATCTGGAACTGATGGAGTTATTTTCATGGAAGGCTCTGCAGGATTCTTGGCATAAGCTGGGATGTGTTAGGACCCAAGTGACAAAGTGTGATCTTGGGAATGGGAAGAGGCCATTCTCCTCCCTCTGCATAGATCTCAGTGCTCGAGCTGAGGGCTGGTGGCCTTGGAAGCCTTCTTCAAGTGGTTTACGGGGAGAGTGAAAGCTAGAAGAAATAGGACCCTGTGTTATACTTGTAGACTGAGAGGCTGTGGGTTCCTTAGGAGAATTTGTGTAGGTAGAGTGTCAGCGTTACTCTTTCTTGCCACTTCTCTGGCTCCAAATGAACTTAGCAATGACTGACCAGGACACACTCTGCGAGATGTAGGGATTCTTAACCAAGGAGAGGACCCAGACCCCTGCTGCCTCTAGGGGAGGTCTCAGGATGTAGGGCGAGGGTAGGAGAGGAGAGGCTTGAAACTGGGAGTGGGATCAGTCTGGAGCAGATGGAAAAGAGGACGGAAGAAGACATGGTCCCAGGTGGTTACTTTTTTTTTTTTTTAAGGATTTTATTTATTTACTTATTTGACAGACAGAGATCACAAGTAGGCAGAGAGGCAGGCAGAGAGAGAGGGGGAAGCAGGCTCCCCACTGAGCAGAGAGCCCGATGTGGGGCTCAATCCCAGGACCCTAAGATCAGGGACCGAGCCGAAGGCTTAACCCACTGAGCCACTCAGGTGACCCCAGCTGGTTCCTTTGAGCAGCAAGTGTTGGCCTTAATAGAATCTATTTTCTTTCCAGCAGAGCTAATTGACATGGACGAATGCATTAGCTTCCAAGGAGAAATCAGCAAAGCTAAAAATTCTATCTCCAGAAAGTGCTTCTTTTATTCCAGAATTTCAATTCTGTGAGAGTTGATACAGATTCTAGCTTAGGGACCCAAATATTCTAAGAAGAAAAAAAAACCCAAAACAACAAGGCCTAAAGATCAACAATTCCAAGGTATGCTGAAGCCCCTTTAATAGTAACTCCCTATGCATGGTCCAGATGCCACCTGGGTGAGAAGCTCTTGGCGTGCTGGTTACAAATGAAATTCCTTGGTCCCACCCAAGCCCACTGAATTGTATTCCCTTGGGAGGGGACTGGTCATCTATTTTTATGACAAGAACCCGAAAAATTGCTGTGCACACTAGAAATTAAGAATACTTCGTCTTGGGGCCCGTGGCTGGTTCAGTCAGTAGAACATGTGGCTCTTGATCTCAGGGTCGTGGTTTGGAGCTCACACGCACACACACAACTTTTTCTATACCTGCTCTGTTTAATACAGCAGCCACTAACCACTGGTGACTATTTAAATTAATTAAAATGAAATAAAATGTAAAAATTCACTTTCTCATTCATGTTAGCCATATTTCAAGTGCCCAGCAGTCCCAAGTGGCTAGAGGCGATTGTACTGGACGGTGCAGAACATTTCCATCATCACAGAGTTCTACTGGATGGAGTTCGCTGGAAGGAACATTGTAAATATGATTTAGGAGATTACAAATATCGTTATGCGAATACATGAAATTTAATAATTTATTCTACAAAAATGCTGTTTGCTCCCGAAGAGTGAGATTTGCATTGGCTGGCATCTGTGAGAATACAGCTGTCCCTGCAGGTCACCTCTTTCCTGCCTTTTGGCTGGGCCATACAGAGCCTCTGTAGGAATTAGGTGAGCATAGCCAAATACACTGGCTTAATACACCTCTAGGTATATATGGTGTCATAATCACCCTTCAGTGGAACAATGGAGTCTTTGTGCAAAGTAGAAGCCTCCCACTGCTCTGGGCTGATGCAAACCTGGGCCAGTGTATTCAGACCCCACTTGCCTCCTCTGCCAGACACTTTTACACAGTGCACAACATATACAACCTTATGCAGCAGCCCTGAGTGGGGAGCAGCTTTAATTGGGATTGCAGATTTCTCTGTCCAAAAACTGCAAAACTTTAGTGTCCTATTTTAAAGCACCTGTTAAGGCTGTGTCCTGTGCTGGGCACCAGGGACCCAAGAGGTTGCTGCCCTCAAGTTGTTCACAGTTGAGCTGGGAAGGGGCACTCAAGACAACATCCAATGCAGCATGGGAGGGGCAGTGATGGAGGGATGGCTTTCTTCAGGGAAGTTAACCATTTTGGAGAAGGCAGGGACATCTTCCTGGATGTCTGAAATGATACAGAAAGAAGACCAGGAGCCAAGTGAACTGGGCGGGGAAAGGCAGTGTGGCAGAGCGACAATGGAACTGAAGGTAAGGAGAGAAGTGGCATGGTGTTTGGGGGCCACATGTCCAAGCTGGAGTTGCAGAAGCCGAGGGTCCAAATCAAAGAACTGGAGGTGAATGAGAGAGTCAGGCAGAGGCTGGAGTGGGAGCTGCACAGCTGGGACTTTGTCCTGCTTCAAACGGGGAATTGTGGGAAGGCTTTCAGCTGCTCCAATTGTCACTTTAAATAGATTGTTTTGAAAAATGTATCAGAAGTAATAATATATTTGTAGGTTGTATTTTCTCTAATTACATTTGATCCTCACAAAACTCCCTAGAGGAGCAAATTAGGCAGTATTTACCATTTCACAGCGGTGGAACACTTTACAGAGAGAAGACGCCGTTTGCCCGTGGGTCACATGACCCCTGTCAAGCATTGGAAAAAATTTTTTAATTATTGTATCATTAATATTTCCTAATTATAAAAGCAGTATGTGTTCATGAGAAAAACTGGGAAACTATATAAAGCTATAAAGAAAATAAAATTCACCCATAGATCCACATTCACTATTACCATTTTATCGTGTTAAATTTCTGTCACAAATGCACACAGAATACCATTAATACCACAAATATAAATTTCATATGTTACCACAAATAACATATGTAACATCTATAGGATGTGTAATATCTACACATCCTATAGATGTTACATATGTTATTTGTATGTATTAGGATTTTGTATCCTGCTTCTTTCACTGTACAGTTTATCAAAAGCAATTTTACATGTTTTTAGATAGTTTTAGAAGATTTTCAATGGCCACATATATTGATAGTTCTTTAATACCTCGCTCTCGGGGGCGTCTGAGTGGCTCAGTGGGTTAAGCCTCTGCCTTCAGCTCAGGTCATTGATGTCGGGGTCCTGGGATCGAGCCATGCATGGGGCTCTCTGGGAGCCTGCTTCCCTCTCTCTCTCTGCCTGACTCTCTGCCTACTTGTGATCTGTCAAATAAATTTTTAAAAATATTTTTAAAAAATACCTTGCTCTTGGAGGTTTTTAGATTGCTTTTGATTTTTTTTCCCACCTATAAATATTCTTTAAGGAACATTACTATTACCTTATCCAAGGGATAAGATAAAAATTACTATATTGGGCCGCCTGGGTGGCTCAGTCAGTTAAGCGTCTGCCTTCAGCTCAGGTCATGATCTTGGGGTCCTAGAATAGAGTCCCGCATGGGGCTCCTTGCTCTGCGGGGAGCCTGCTTCTCCCTCTGCCTGCTGCTCCCTCTGCCTGCTGCTCCCCCTGCTTGTGCTCTCTCTCTTTCAAATAAACAAATAAAATCTTTAAAACAAATTGTGGCTCCAGAGTATGACCCCTTTTAAAGCGTTTGGTACCTGTTGCAAACCGACCTTCAGAAAGGCTGTGGCAGTTTGCAGTCCTGTCGCTGGGCTTGACAGTGTCCCCCTTACCCGAGAGTCATCGCGGGGCAGTCTCTCCGACTTAACTCAGCTTGTGCAGGCGCTTGCAATGTCGTGGCCGAGATGCTCCAGAAGAAGAGCACGAGGGACACAAGCGTAGGTGCACAAGTGTACCTGAGGATCTGCTGTCTGGGGGCAAGGCCGCCAAGCGCCTCGTAGGCTGGAAGCAGGGATGGAAAGGAGATCATTAGAGCGCCCCCACCTGGTCAGGACTTTAATGGGGCACGCGTGGTACAAGACAAGAGGATACAGGACGAGTTGCCTTTCCTTTCACAGGCATTCAGTGACAAGTTAGACTTCTGCTCACCATCTTCCCAAAGCCAGGCTCCCTTAGCTCTTGGCGCTTCGTGAGGGGAGTTTTAAAGCTTTGGATCAACATAGGAAACAGAGATTTGTGTTCAGAGATGGAGAAAAGCTCTTTTTACCAACAAATCCTGTGATACGAAATCCATCCATCTGATCACAAATCCCGTTTAAAGTGATTTTAACAGACTTGAGGATGTGTTCGATCACAGCATCTTACTTTGAATGAAGGAGAAAGTGTTGTTTCCAAGGAAAGGAAAAAAATTTGTCCTCAGCTGTGGCAAAGACACTCCCGGGCCTCTCCAGGTGTGCTGCGGCTGGGGTCTGATTCCGAGTGCCCCAAAGCAAATGGATCGTGGGCCAGCAACATGCTGGCTGGGCGGCTCCCTTTCACAGCTCGAGTTCACAGGTGGAAATGCAAGCCCGAGAGAGAATAAGTGTCCCTCCAGAGCTGCCAGGAGCACTAGCAGAGACAGCGAGTCTTCGAGAGGTTCTTAGACCCTTACAGTTGCAAGGAGCTGAGAGGTGGCCTCATGAGAAGGTGGCAGGGTGACCATAGGCCAGCACGGGCCACCTCAGGGACGTTGGCAAGCAGAAAGGAAGTAGCTGGATCTCAATGAGTGTGCAGTCAGGGGCCCAGGCCTCTTCTCTGTCTCCCACTGGCCACTTCATTTTGTTTCCTCTCCCTTTCTGTTTCTTTCTACCGGTCTCTGTTTAATCATCCATCATGGGGCCGCAAAACCACCATCTTGTTCCCTAAGTCAGTGTAAGCGTTCAGTTCCAGGACTCTCCATCAAACTGACAACATTCTCTGCATCTCTCAAATCAAATTCCTGAAGAGGGATGTCCCAGATCTGTCTCTGGATCTCAGCCTGCAGGTCCAGTGACCACAGCTGGTCCCTGAGTCACAGGGGGTCATTCAGGGAACAGATGGGTCGCAAGGCATAGAGGGCTGTGTGTAGAATGTCTGAGGCATAAAAAAAAGTTCAGGTTTCCTCTTTTAAGGCAGACTCACAATGCCTTGAGACAAACCTGGGGTAAGATCAGAAAGGAAGAGACAGGGGGCAGGGCTCATCTGGGCTTGGGGTCAGAGCACCTGGGTTCAAATCCTCACTGGTCCTGCCTGGGAGTGGGGTCGGGGACCAGGGATTTCACATTTTGCTTTCCCAGCTCCTCATTTGGGAAAGGCCAATTTTGCTGCCCTGTCACAGAATAAAATTATACCATGCACATGAAAGTGAATTTTAAATTGCAAATCATAACCTTTTTAGAGTAGAAGTCAGGGGCTCTTAGTGGCTGTGATCTTTCTGGGCTCTCCAGAGAAGCAGAGTAAGACAGGTACGACTTGTTTGAGATCAAAGGAGTTTTCAAAATTCACAGCCACATGACCCTTTCACTCTCTTAAAAATTATGGAAGACCCCAAAGAGTTGTTTGTGTGTGGGGGTCACGGTTATTGACCATGTTCAAAGTTAAAACTAAGGCTTAAAAAGAAGTATTTGGTAATTCTTTGTAAGGAAATGACAACCCACTAAATGTTAACATAAGTCCATATTATTATTTTAAGGTAGTGACATTTTCCAAAACAAAAACATATCAAGTGAGAAGACTGGCATTGTTGCTACATTTTTGCAACAACTCTCTTTCATATCTGGCTTATCACATTCAGTCTGTTGGAATATGTGGTTTTGAAGTATATGAGGAAATCTGGCTTCCATACATGTGTAGTTGGAAATGAGAGAAATCTTTGAATAGCCTTTTCAGGTAATTATGGATTCTCTTTGATATCATACTCACTCGACAAGCAGTAGTTACTTAAAGCAAAGTTGCAATGTGGAATCTGAAATCGCATCAATGAATTTTCCATTCCTTGTTCCATTACAATCCAGTGGTCTCTCTTGCAATCTAGAAGAATCTTTTACCAGTGCCTGATTTTGTGACATCATACATCAGTCACTCACAAAATTTTGGTTCGATGAGTTATTCAGATCTTCTAAACATTGACATATTTCCTTACAGGATATCAAAAAATTCCATTCATGAATTTTACCACCTGTGTCATCAGACAAGTCTTAGGAGATTGGGAAGCTGTCAAGCTTACAGTGGTGGATACAAAGTTTTCCAAAAATCTTAAATTATTTTGCTTCATAGCTTAAATTCTGTCTCTGGCAACAAATACTGTCAGTCGATTTCTCTGACGTGACAGGCTCACTTTGTTCATTTTAGAAAACTTCTGCCAGATCCCCAAGTCTGAATTACCACATTTTGTCTGTCGGTGAGTCTTTGAAGCAAAATTGGTATTCCATCTTCTAAGAAAGGCTAGTTCAGCTCGAAGCTCAGACCCATCCCACAGTGCTTTCCGTCAACCATCGTGCTTTAGCGCCCTGCAGAACTGCTTTATGCGTCCTTCCCCATTTGTCACACCGAATATTAAAGTACATGTACTCAAGGGTCAGAAGCAATAAAATTAATCATTTTTACCGCTTCATTGAGAACATTCTTAAGTGAGAGGGACCACTGTGTGTGTATGCTGATCTCATCAACCCAGTGATGAGGTAAATGACTTTTATCTCAGTATTTCCTTTAAAGATTTTATTTATTTATTTGAACGAGAGAAAGACAGAGACAGAGCATGAGCGGAGAGAGGGGCAGAGGGAGAGGGAGAAGCACAGTCCCTGCTGAGCAGGGAGCCCAACACAGGGCTCCATTCCAGGACCCTGAGATCATGACCTGAGCGGAAGGCAGATGCCTAACCGACTGAGCCACCCAGGGGCCCCTTTATCCCAGCATTGTTATGGAAATAGTTTTGACTTTTAAGACCTACTGAAAGAATCGCAGGACCCTCAGGTGTTCGTCACTTTTAGAACCACTGTTCCAAGATTTTTGGGTTGAAAGAAAGGACACATTTCCTTATTTTCTGTATGATATTAACTCTGGGTTGAGGAAGTCCGCTGTGCTTTCTTCTGGGATTCTTTCCTCTGCTCTTGGGTCAGGCACAGAAAACAGGCCAGGCCCTTGGTTCTTCTTGGTTGCTGCTGACCTACTCCACCACCAGACTTTCTGGGTCCATGCAGAGGCAGGTGGCTCTGTTGGCCCCTCCCCAACCGAGAGCCCACCTCAGCTGTGAGATCTTCCCCAGACTCTCCTGGCTCTGTCCTCACAGACCCTCGTGCCAAGTTTCTGCCTCCTCAAGGTGCCTGCCCTTATCACTCTACAAGTAGCAACTCTCCTTCTCTTTAGCAAGATCCTGTCTCCAACCATTTCCTGGATCAGGCCTCTCCCTTTTCAATCCTCTTAAAGTCTGAAACTTTCAAACATCCTCCTCGTCTCCAGCATTCTGGTATAATTCACTCAGGGGACTAAAACCACAAGGCTACAACCCCTAGACTGTGCATGAGTTTGACTACAAATGTTTCTGTTTTTTTAAAAAATTTGGATTAATTGCCTGTGTTTAAAAAGTCAAGATATTCACAGACACCTGGGATGTCTGTCTTCTCCTGAGGCACTAGAGGGTCTGGCGATCTTAGGCCTGCATTGTCACATGGTGGCAGTTGGCTGAAGGGGAGAAAAATGGATCCGCCATGTTCTCAAAGAGCTACCATTTCCTGTTAACCCCACAGCAGCCTCCTTGACTCATTCTCACTCACTGGCCCGGCTTCAGAAAGATCTGAGTTTGTCCTCTCCGCCCAGCCCTTTGAGCGACAAAGGCGTTTTCAAGGTTTATCTCCTCCTACCTGGCAGACCAGGCACAAATTAGTCTCCGTGTTATGGCCAAGACAAAATTGGCTGAAAGGATTACTGTGTTGCTTTCAGCCCAGCCGAAGAGTGGAGCTTCTCCTTTCATTCAGGACTTTGCCTTATGTATCTCTTCATCTGGCTGTTGATTTGTATCCTTTAGTACCCTTCGTAATAAACGAATTGTCTAATGAGTAAAAAAATAAAAAAAAAAAAAAGAGTGGAGCTTCTCCCCAGCCATGCCGTTGCTGTTCCCATGCGGGCCCGTGTCCGTGCAGACGCTGCTGGAACCGGGTCTCACTTATTGACCCCATGCACACCAAGAAGGCACCTGGAGCTCCATGATTACCATTTTCACCTCCCCCCAATGACCTAGGCAAAACGAGGGGGACACCAACCCATGTCACAGGGGCTGCAGGGGAGAGGCCCTCAGGCGAGGAAACTGAAGTCCAACAAAGCCTAAAACGGCTTCCGCCAGCAGCTTCTTTCAGAACTTCACGCCCTTCTTACCAGCCTCTTGCAGCTGCCCTAGGAGAGAACAGACACCGAGTAAGAAGGACCCATGGAAACTGTGGTGCTGAGGTTTAAAACGGCGCATGTTTAGGTGAATCAGGGTGAGGTGCCTGTGGGAGGGGGGAAGCGGGAAGGGCGTGCAGGGTGGATTTTTCATTTCCTGATCCCTTCTTTCTTAAAACTTGAGCTGTTTATTTTGTTTTTTTTTTTTTTTTAAGAATTATTTATTCATTTATTTGACAGAGAGAGAAATCACAAGTAGGCAGACAGAGAGGAGGAAGCAGGCTCCCTGCTGAGCAGAGACACCCTCCCCAACTTGGGCCTCGATCTCAGGACCCTGAGACCATGACCTGAGCCAAAGGCAGAGGCTTAACCCACTGAGCCATCCAGGCACCCTTGAGCTATTTATTTATCTTATTTGAGAGAGAGGGAAAGTAAGCATGAGTGAGGGGAGGGGCAGAGGGAGAGGGAGAGAATCTCAAACAGACTGTGCAGTGAGCACAGCGCCTGACACCGGGCTCGATCTTGTGATCCCGAGATCACAACCTGAGTAGAAATCAAGAGTCAGATGCTTAACTGACTGAGCCACCTGGGCGCCCCCCTGGTTCCTTCTTGAGAAATAGATTGATAACCAGGGAGAGAACTCTCCCACTCCTGCATAGTGCTGGCTCTTCAGTACGGCAAACCAATGGGAATAAGCTACGGGAAACTCCAGTAACAACGAGGCAGAGCTTCTCCAGCTGGAGTTTGTAGAGGACTCAGAGTGCTGCCTCCTTGAGGGCTGTTGGATCCCCATCACACAGTCTGTGACATTCTTTGGAGCACTGTTGGATGGCCACAGATCAGCTCATGCAAAGCTCCTAAGAGGAAACCCAGAGAGTCCTTGGCTGAGTGCAGCCAAAGATAAGGATGTTAGGTAGCTGGTCTTGATGAGTGTAGAACATGGGCTGGAAATAAATGTTGACTTACCAACTGGGTGCCCCGTGTAGGTCACCCCAACCCTGGCTGAGTGTGTCATATTTTGAGCCTCCTCAACACCAATGGTCCCTCTTGGTGTAAGTGGTCTGGATGATTCAGGTGAGTTTCCGGGGGAGGGGGTGCCATTTTGGCCAGTTCTTCTCTGGGCGAAAGCAGGGCCCATTTGTGTACTATGTCCATTGTCTTGGTGAAACCACGGAGTGTTTGTGTCATGGGCTCCTTTCATGGTCTGTGACAGGGTCAGCACCAGAGCTCAGACCTGACAGGCCATGAAAAGAGGAAGCTGAGGGAAACTGGAGGGGGGTGTATGGGGAGTAGTTCAAACTCAGCATCACTGTTGCTTTTTCTCTCTTCTTTTGTATAAAAAGATCAATCTCATGTCTAATTCATTTGAAAATTCCCCACTTCTCTGTGTGTGTTTTTGGTAAAAATAGAAGTCTCTGAGGATTGCAGGCTCCTGCTGAATTTTATGAGCAACTTTCAAGGCTTGCTAACCAGGTTCCTCTAATCTTTCCTTGAGTGAATTAAGCACCAGTGGGAGGCTTGCTTTCCGGGTGACTGGTTTGAGTAAGAGACTTCCAGGGTGGGGGGTAGAAGGCTTTTAAGGTCATTTAATCAATTTGCAGAACATGGAAAACACAAGAGAGTGGACAGGTTGGCAGGAAGTTGGCCTCATCACCTCTGCTCCCATCCTGTTCCCCCTTCCCCCCCCTCCTCTCTCCTGCCTCGTCTCATCACCTCTGCTCCCATCCTGTTCCCCCTTCCCCCCCCTCCTCTCTCCTGCCTCGTCTCTTCTGCCTCCCATCCCTCCTCGACTCTCTCTCCCTCCCTCTCTCCACCCTGGAACCTTCCTACCATCCTCTCCCTCCCTCCCACCTCCTTCCTCTTCCTTTCCCAGCTCCCTCCCTCCTTCCTTCCTCACTGCTCTCTTCCTAATCCCGGCCGGCTGTCACCAAGTCAGCAGCAGACTCCCAGCTCACCTCCGTGCTGGCAGCCTTGCCCTTGTCCAAGCCAGGGAGTGCTCTCCAAAGGACAAATGTGATCGGATTTCCCGCTGGCTTAAAAAAATTTTTTTTAAAGGTTTTATTTATTTATTTGACAGAGAGAGAGAGAGACAGAGATCCCAAGCAGGCAGAGAGGCAGGCAGAGGCAGAAAGAGAAGCAGGCTCCCCGCTGAGCAAGGAGCCCGATGCGGGGCTCCCTGATCATGACCTGAGCCGAAGGCAGCGGCTTAACCCACTGAGCCACCCAGGCGCCCCCACGCTGGCTTTAAACCTTGAGTGCTTCTCTGGTTCAAAACATTAAAAAATGTTAGAAGTCAGGATACACATTACCTTTGAGGAGGAGAGTGGGGTGGGTGATGGAGAAGGCAGGCTTCTGGAGGGCTGGCAATGCTTGATTTCTTATACCGTATGGTAGTGACACGATAGTCACATTGTGATAATTTATTGAGCTGTGCCATGATGATGTGTGCCCTTTTCCATACACGAGTTGTGCTACTATAAATTTTTTTAAAAATTGAATTAGTGTTTAAGATCACTCTCCTGTGCTTTCCAAGGTGGGGGTGAATGACTTTAAACACTGGGGAAGGGGGATATAGTGATTGTTGAAGGGGGTCATTGGAACTTGTGGCAGCTTTGAAGCTGGAATATCAAAATAATGAGTAATTTCAATGAGCGCTGGTGTGACAGACTTGCAGACTATCTGGGGAATCGTGCTATGGTACTACAGTGTTTTGGGATAATGATGATTCAAAGCATCTTCTAGAATCCTTTATGAAAGGTTATGGTTTGGGGCTGAGCAGGGAGAATTAATCCTGGCCCAGGTCCCACCCAAGGAAGTATTTGTTTTGGGTACGGGTTGATTAGGCACTGGCCTGGTGTAGCTCTTTGCGGGTTGCTCCGTAGGAAAGCTTTCTGATGTTTGTGATTAGGGCTGCAAGAGAATAGAAACCATAGGACCCAGGAGAGATGCTCTGAGACCTCTGAGAGGTGCTCCTCAGAGGCAGGCTGCAAAACCATCCCTGGGGAGTGACTCTAAGGGGTGGGCCCCTGAAGGGTTCCCTGGAGGAAGCCTAGAGGGGTTGAGTCCCTCCTGATGGTCCCATGGAGGAGAAGAAGGAATGGGACAACTGCAAGTTTTAGAGTAAAGAAAAAATTGGTGTGCACTGAGTGATGGGGAATAGGCTGAGAGGCTCCCCTGTCTCTCAACCAAGTCACCAACTTCCTAAGTGTATGCAGTATTTGGACTTCTTGTTCACTGCATTAAAAAAAAAATTAATAAACCACTCTTCATAGCCTGGGCCTATCTCCACTTAGCACTTTGCCCTTGACATTGACATTTACCTGCTCATGCTTTGGCTTTCCTGTTGGCCATGATGGCAGCTCTGGCCCTTCCTAAAGTTGTACCCATCTCCAGCACAGCATCTAACATCTTGCACATGCTCAGCGAGCATCTATAGAAACACTGAGGGTGTGCAGGTCCTCAGAGGGAGAGCTTGCTTCCACTCCATAACCTCCCTGAAGAGTGGGACTTACTCTCTTGAAAAATGGAGGCTCAGAGAAGTTCATGCAAAGCATATGGTTTATTAGCAGTGGAGCTGTGATTCAAACCTTGGTTTGTCTGTGTTACCAAAGCCCTTGCCCTGAATCTCTATGCAATGCTGAGCTCCATCTACTGTAGTACCCCTTCAGCTATCCTATGATTTGCTGACTTTCTATTCAGGGTAACTTAACCCTCCCATCAATGGCTCCCAAACAGCCCAAAGATCAGGTTCCCTAGCCAAACGTGTAAGTTCTCCTGAGAACTGACCCCTGCCTCCACCTCTGGTTCCATCTCGAGCCAATGGTGTCCTACACTTGATGCATTAATCAGATTGAAATATCCATAGTTGCAGGCATCTATCATGCTTCTCCGATGGGTTTCTCTTTCTAGAATAATACTTCCCCACCTCTACGGGGCTGGGTGAGTATAAATACGCAGAGATATTAAGATGCTCTTGATCCCTGGCAGCGCATGACCCATCCCCGAACAGCATAAGCAACAGGATTTATGCTGTGAGATTCCATGTCACATAGTAAGGGATCCCGAGGCGGGGAGGCTGCTGGCACCATGTGTCTGGGTGCCAGCTCCTCTTCTCGGTCCTTCTGTCTGCTCTGCCCCTCTTCGCATTGGCTTCATCCTCAGGCTGGTGGCAAGATGGCTGGGGGTGGCCCCAGGTCTCACATCTAGACACATCAATGTCCTGCATGAGAGAAGATGGACACTTTCTCCCTACATCCACCTTCCCAAACTGTGGGCACATCCCCTGTGGGGCTGGCTGGCCTGGCCTGATCACAGACTTACCCTGAGTCAAGGGGAGCAGCGTTACTGAGATTAACTAAAACACAGCAGGATACTCCTGGGAGCTGGGGATTGATTGGATTATGCTGGGGCCAGGTGGGCACCCAAAAGAGTAGACTACTGCAAGGAAGGTCTTGGTATTGATGTGGTAAAAAGGTAAAAAAGGTGTCTAGCCTAACTTTTCTAAGGAAGGCACCTCCAGCTAGCATTTTAGCCTCCTCACAGACAATTGTCTCTTTACCAGCCCTTTCCGCACTGCCAGTGTCCTCTGCTCGGTCCCTTGCATTTTGGCACAGTGACCCTTCCTGTTGGCCTGGTCTTCTGGACCAACCTGGCCACTTTTACCTGCTGTGTTTGCCCCACATCTTGCTGACTCACTGGCCTGAGCGCACCGCCGACCCACAACCCTGTGCCTTCTTCTTGGCTAGAGCATGCGTCTCTTCCAGGAAGCCTACCTGGATTCACCCCACCCACCCATGTCACTCCCCTCCTATCACCCGCTAGCCTTGGGGATTCTCTCCATGGATTTATCTGCTGATGCTTTGCTTGAAAACCTTCCAAGTTCCAAAGCCACTTCTCATGCATTTCACGGGCATGTTTTTCTCCCGAACAAGAGTGTTTGTTCCTTGATGAGAATAATGTCTTCTAATTCTTTGGCAGCTCCATGAATAACGAGCCTCACTCATATCTCACACACACACAGACACACACACACACACACACACACAGACACACACACACATGCACATCTCTTCTGACTTCCATAGCCACACTGGGAAGCAAGGCAGCTAATCAACGCTGCTAATTAACTAGCCAGGGTGTCCCCAGCCTAGTCTCCTGCCCTCGCCTCTCTGTTGGCAGAGATGGCAGCTGCCTCTGTATGTAAGGAAGGTTGTAGAAAGGCACGGCTCCAGCAGCTGGGGTCAGGAAATCCGAGGAACAATTGCTCCTTTACGCTAGAGTGTTATATTTCTGGGGGTCATTTCAGCTCTACGGTGAGCACAGAGCCCGTGACACTCTAGGGTATAATTGTGGAAACCCAAAACCCGGGGAGTACCTACTATGTGCCTCGTGCCTGCTCCCCCACCTCAGATGCTTGCCCCATTCATCAATTTGCCAGTGTGGCTTCCTCTGCCAGCTTTTCTCTAGCTCTGGCTGGAAGGTTCCACCTACCCCGTCAAGGCTCAAATAGTACGCTGTGGTGACATCCCTAGAAAGTTTCTTCTCTTTTCTTCTGTTGTCCTTATGCTTTGTTGGCGCAGCTCAGCGTGAGAGAGTGCGTTGCTCACCTGTCTACTTCTGCAGTATGAGGTGAGCTCCTCAAGGCCAGGAAGCAGTTTTCTTTTTCTGGATCTTTGGGTCCTCTGAGGACAGATCCATGCCTGTCAGGTAATAATAAATACATGGCTGTGGAATTAAATTAAATTAAGTGTTGCTGAGGACAGCAGAAGGCAAGATTCAGGACTTAAATATAGTGACTTTTCAATAAATACGCATTTTTCTCCTTTATTATGGCTCATGGATAGAGGAAGAAGGAGACAAGGGGAAGAAATAGGAGAAATGAGGATGATAAGGCCCCTCCCTCTCTAGCGGAGCTTCTAAAGAGCAAGAACGATTTTATATCCCGTGGTCCAGCCTAGTGGCTAAATATGGGAAATGATCCACAAACACTTGTTGAGTGAATAAATAGACTGTGGGTCAGGTTGTGCTTTGGGGTTGGATTCTGAGCACTGGCTAGGGCAGGGCATGAGGACGCTGGAATCTTAGGTGGGATAAGGAAGCCCTCATGAGGGAATAATGGACTTGGCCTAGGTTGCCAAGGGCCTAACCTGGACCTGGAGCTGATCAGCTGGCCTCTCTCTCTTCAACCTGCCACCGACCTGGAGCTGATCAGCTGGCCTCTCTCTCTTCAACCTGCCACCGACCTGGAGCTGATCAGCTGGCCTCTCTCTCTTCAACCTGCCACCGACCTGGAGCTGATCAGCTGGCCTCTCTCTCTTCAACCTCATCCTTCCCCTACTCTCTACTCTCAACTCCAGTACCCGCAGGGTCACATTTAAGACCCTGAACTAAGGCCTCAGCTCAAGGGAATGAGACCAAACCTGTCCCTCATATAGACAGAAGAACCTCCTGCAGAAGAATGAGTGGGGGTACAGGGGCCTTCTGTCTAACTATTTAAAAATTATAAACCGAGTGAATAAACTGTTCAATAAAAATATATTCTAGCCTCCTGTGTTGACAGATGTAACTTCAGAACAACAGAAAAGAAAGTGTATAAAGCTACAGTTTTTATAAGGTTGAAATTTAGCCAAATATCAAAAATGACTGACTTAAATTATTATTATTAAAATGTAGGCATTCTGCTGAACAGCCAGTGATATTGGGGCGAATAATAAAAGCACCCATAATTCATAAATGACTATATATTTATTCCATAATTTTAGTTTTCGTGTTTTTTGTTTTAGCAAGATCACTCATTATGTTTTTATACACTCAAGATATTCACATCATGTGTTCTATAGACAGTAATGATCTGAATTAAAAAAAAAAACAAAACGTGACCATACCCAAAGTGTTCAAAGTCTCAGGATATTTTATCCTAAATGGTAGATCAAGCTCAATGTGAACTACCTGAACATAAAACTTGCGTGCATATTTCAGAAAATTAACATTTCTTTTACTCTATTAAAATGAAGGGTAAAATACAAATTTAATGATTATAAAAATAGTTAATCAAAGTTATGTAAATCCAGCTACATGAAACGATTCTTACAATTCTAGTGTGTGATAGCCATGCAGTTGCGAGTATAAAAAAGTATCATTCTTTATGACCATTATGCATAGACCAGTGGTTCTCATGTGGGGGTGATTTTGTCCCCCAGAAGCATTTGGTGATGTCTGGAGACATCTGTGGTTGATACAATTTGCTATTGGTATCTAGCCAGTAGAGGCGGGGATGCTGTTAACTATTCTAGAATGTATACAATGTGAGAAAGCATACATACAATGTGAGAAGCCAGGTAAGAAACACTGGTTATGCACATGACCACACACATAAACGTCAGATGAACTGTTTGCAAATTGCAAAATGTTCCTTCACTGTTATTATGCAGTTGTTGCGAATACCGCACAAATCAGGGGTAACTCCAGAGTCCCGAACTGGAACGTGAAGTGAAGCAAGAAAATGGGCAGGTGACACATTGCCTTAGGCAAAAATCTATTGTATTCTTGCTATGTGAGAGGAAGAATTTGACATTTTAATCAATTTGTCTTTTCTTATACCTAAACGTTTCTGCCTATCAGTCACCACCCCCACCCTTGCTACTGCACATTCTGAACTTGTGTCCATCTCCAACATCAGCAACAATACAGCCCATGGATCTTGACGTTCAGATGCAGTCACCTTTTGTGTCATGGACGTAAGACAGGAGATGTGGGGAAGTGCTGTCCTGGGGCTGGAATGGTGTCGTTCCAAGAACAGGTGTTTAAGGTTATGGGTCATACTGTATCAGAGTCAGGCAACAGATCCCTAGTGACACAAGTGCCCATGTTTTCCTTCAAAAATTCAGTTTCTGTGTGTTTGTGACTTGGCGGGCGGGGCCTCCAAAGCCTGAGGCACAGGTCCAGGGCAAGGTGCCGTGTCCCATTGTCAACCTCGGGTTCCGAGTGGGAACATTGAGGAGTTGAGAAGCTGCTGATACCAGACCATCAGCGGTTTCCCAACCCTTTTGCAGAACAGCATGCTGTTTAGCTGCCAACATATTAGGACTGGAAGTAGCTGGCAAAAATGTTCAGTGAGGCAGTGAACCTGCTTCAAGAAGCCAAAGGAAAATTCTCTTAGACTGTGACCAGGTTCCTTCGAACCTGGCCCTCAGGACCTCTTTTGGAAGCCTGCACTCAGTCAGCGTGGGGTTCTCTCCAAAGCCCCCAGGGGCTCCTCTGAAGACTGTGTCTGGGACTGGTGCTTATTGCCAGTCCTTTCTCGGGCAATGGGACTGAGGAGACTCTGCCACCACTCAGAGAAATTCACAGCCTGATAGTGAATGTATTCTCAGCTTATGTTTAGTGAAATCAGAAAACAAAAAGGAGAGAGAACAAGCCACCTCCACATAACTCAGCTACTATTTCCAAAGAGACGGGTTCAAGGGGAAAGAGATGACAGCTTCCCATGCAGGGGAGAGTAGAGAAGAGAGAGGGGACATGTGGTGTTACTAAGACTCTGCATGCATTCCCAAGTCCCTTCCCAAACATCGGTCACTTGGTCCTCACTGCAACCTCAGTACAGACAGCCAGGCAGGTTTGTTTTCCTCTTACAGGATATTGACCTTGAATATTGACCTTGAAGGAAGGCACAGCTGGAAGGTGGCAGAGTCAAGAATGAGAGTTGGTCTTTTGGCTCTAAAAGCAATGCTCGTTCCAGTGACATCAGTGTTTCAGTCTGTGGACCCTGGAAGATTCCATTGTTAGAAGCGGTTTGTGAACCCAAATGTACAGGGGGCGCCCCCCTGTAGCCTCAGGTGATAGAAATATAACTAGTGTTATGTGAAGAGGGCCTAGAATCTATTGACCCTGAGGCAGAGCTCTGCAGACGAGTGTCGCAACCAGCACATCATCCCCCTGCTGTATCAAAGGCCTCCTGGCAGAGATGGGGTGTTCTTTAGCACTGGTGATTCGTAGCACAAAAATTCCTACAGGTGCACAGAGGCACGGGTCTTTGGTTCATGTTGTGCGGTGTGCAAATACACTCGTACCTCAGATGAAGAACTCTACACATAGCGCATCGGAGGTGCTCAAAAATGGTATAAACTGACCTTCTATTCAGGGTAACTTAACCCTCCATCAATGGACAAAGATGGCCCAAACAGCCAAAGATGCCCAAACAGCCCAAAGATCAGGTTCTCATCTGAACTGGAGAAGTTCTGAAATGGAAGCTGAACTGGAGAAGAGGAGAAGTCGGATGTCAAAGGGAGAAGCAGCCTCCTGTTGGCGATAAAGCGGGGGAATGAGCAGAGAATCCCCTCACCCACGAGGGACAAGGAATGGAAACCAACAACAAAATCACTTAGCACATTATTAAACACTGGAAAGCTGCTGCTTTTGGAATAATAACGCAACTGTGCGGTCTCATTAGAGGTTCTAATGGGAACAGAAAATAAATACTCTGGACCATTTTCCTTTCTGCTCCTGTAATTAGTAGTGAATTTTGAAAGGACTGAGTAGGGTGTTAAGTCCTTTTCAATCACTACGAGTGATCATTCATTCATTCATTCATTCATAGCAAATGTTCACTGAGCGCCCATTATATGCCAGGCACTGAACCGGTGTTGGGGTTATAACAGTAAATAAAACAGACAAAAGCCTCTGCCCTCATGGAGCTCACACTCTAGACAACAAAGAAATGAGAAGGTAAACTACATGGTCTATCAGGTGATGAGACGCTCTCCAGAGATGGTGACAGGCAGAGGGACGTGGGGGAAATTGGTAACTTTAAATGGGATGATGAGGGAAAGCCTCATTGAGAAAGCGGATGTTTGAGCAAAAGCCCGAGGATATGCGGGAGCAAATCAAGCAGATATACAAGGGAGGAACATGCCTGTTTTTTCAAGAGCAACCAGGAAACCATTGCAGAGATGCAAAGTGAGAGAAGTGAGACAAAGCTGGAGTCCTGGTTACACAGGACTGTACAGGCTACCAAAGGGTCTGGAGCTCTTACCCTGAGTAACGTGGAGAAGGTGATATGGTCTGGCCTGCATTTTATTTAGCAGGTTGCCCTGGCTACTGTGTTGGGAATAAAAGTAGCAAGGCTGGGATTAAGGAAACCAATTAGAAGGTTCTGGAAAAAAAATCCAGGAGACCTGATCAAGGTGGTAGCAGTGGAGGTGGTGAAAAGTGATTGGATTCTGGATGTTTTATGAAGGTGGAAAAGGCAAGATTCACTAACAGATTAGTTGCAGAGCTGGTGGGAAGGTTATGCTGGGTGATGCTGAGGTTTTTGAACCTGAACAATGGTAAGAATACAGTTGCCATTAACTGACATGAGGAAGGCATTGGAGGGAGCACAGGTTTGGAGAAGAAACTCAGAAGTTTGGTTTGGGTTGTGTTAAGTCTGATATGATTTTCTTCTCCAAATTTATATATGAAAGGACAGGTTCATATTTGAAATAAGAATTTGGAAGCCATAGCACAAAGATGGTACTGAGAACCTATATCGAGAGAGTATTTAGAGAGGAAAAAAGGTCAGAGATCTGAAGCCTAGAGAACTGAGCAGGATGTCATCAACAAAAGCTTGGGAATGGGTGGCCAGTGAAGTAGGAGGAAACCAGGAGAGTGTCGACCACTGGGAGTCGAGTGAAGAAACTGTTTCAGTTAGCACCTGATGTCTCCCCTGCATCAAAGGCTGTGAGAGATTGAGCAAGACGAGTGCTGAGACTTACCCATTAAATTTAGTAACATAGAAGTCAATGGTGAGTTTGACAACAACAGTTTCAGCGGGAAGTGGGATAGGTCAAAAGACAGCTTGACTATTGAGAAAAAGAGAAAACAGAAGGAAATGTAACCAGTGAATATAGACAACTCTTTTGAAGAGTTGGATGCAAAACGGGAGGCGGGAAGGGGACCCTGTAGCTGGAGGGGTCTGTCAGTCAAGAAAGGTTTCTTTTCATTGGTTTTTTATTTTTTAATGGGAATGTTAGAGCATGTTTATATGCTGATGGGATGATCCAACACGAGGGAAAATTGATCATGCGAGGCAGACGGGAAAAAATGCTGGGGCAAAGTCCTTGAGCAGGGCAAAGAGACCCGCGTCAGAGCGCATGCGTGGAGGCTGACCTTCAGTGCACAGGTGAGTCCTCTGGCTCGCGAGGAGGAACGGAGGGCTCAGACGTAGCTAGGAGGGGAGGTGGGGGGGGAGGCGTGGACTGGTCTTCCTACTGCTTCAGTTCTTTCAGTGAAATCAGGAGCAAGGTCATGGGCTGAAGGGGAAGGGAAGGGAGTGGTGCTGGAGGAATTTGAAGAGACATCCCTCCCAAGTCTGTCGTGGGGATTACCTGAAAGGACATAGCGCCGCTCCTGGCCCATAGGAGAGGCTGATGAGTAAAAAGGAATTCCTCTACTGTCTTTGTGATTGTTGTTCAGAGCAATTTTTCTTTTGAGTATTATGTATATGGTTTTTATAATTACAGTAATATTTCACGTTTGATATAGAAAATTATGGAAAAGGCAGAAAAGTATAAAGAAAAAAAAATCACTATAATCGTTCCCCAAAGAAAACAGCTATTACCAGTTAGATGTGTATCCTTAACCCCCCCCCCACCTTTTTTTTTAGGTTTTATTTATTTATTTGACAGAGACAAAGCAAGAGAGGGAACACAAAAAGGGGGAGTGGGAGAGAGGGAAGCAGGCTTCCCACTGAGCAGAAAGCCCGAAGAGGGGCTCAATCCTAGGACCCTGGGATCATGACCTGGGTCAAAGGCAGAAGCTTAACAACTGAGCCACCCAGGAGCCTCTCCTTACATTTTTTTCTATGAATATACTATATATATATATTCTGCTTTGTACGTAGCTGTATTTCACTTCACATTTGTATTTCACTGTTTTCTCATGTCATTTGGTAGTGTCCAAAAATATGATTTTTAAATCCATGCCTTCCATGAATGACTATGAACATTCCATCATGGGGCTGTCCTACCATTTATCTTGAAATTTCCCCATTTTGGATATTGAAGGAGGAATGCCAATTTTTCATATTTGTAGCTACCTCTGTCATGGACATCCTTGCAGAGAAATATTTATCCTCTGATGAGTTCTTTAGAGTAAACTCTTAGAAATGGAATTATTAGGTCAGAAGGTAGGAACATTTTAGACTCTTGATATATATTGCCAAAGGGCCTTCCAGAAAGGTTATGCTAATTAACATTTCTTCTAGGGGTATAGGAGAATGCCCTGACATGATCATTTTTAAAACCTTTGCAGGTCAGTATTGATTTAATGTTTTAATCTGTCCTTCCTTGATGACTTGTGAAGCCCAATTTCTTTTCATATATTTACTTCGCTTGCATTTCTCTGGAATGGCTCTGTACAGGGGAGTGTGGCTTGAGGAAAAGCCTCACAGTGGAAATACTTTAGAAGCTGCTGAGAGGTGTCTCTCATGATGCTTCCCTGGATGGGGACCCTGAGCTCCAGGAAGCTAGTGTGCAGCGGTGACACAGCCCTCCAGCTAACATTCCTCTGTCCCGGTTCAGGGAAGGCTCCTCCAACCGGTTCCTGCCCCTAGAGGGCATCTCCATAACAGAGAGACTCCAGCAGCCCCTGCAGGAATCATCTCAAGTCTTAGGAGAATCAAAGTCCTTTTTAATATTCCACAAAGAGAGAATTGCTTCCATGACCTGGCAAACAGGAGCCATCCCAGGAGTGAAGATCCTTCTACAGAGGGCGGGGAGCACTTGTTTCATTTCCCTCTTGGTGCAAAGCCTGAGACTCGACTTGTTCTGAAATTCAGTATTCCTTCTCACCCAGTAGAAGGAAACTGGAACCACCACGTTGTTAGCGCAGGATTTTAAAAAGATCTTCTCCTGAAAATATCTTTAACAGTCATTTTATTTGGTGGAGACCCAGCTTGTCCTTTTCACCACGAGCATCAGGGACCCTCCCAACATAAGCTTTAGCCAAAAAGGAAGTTATTTTTGCAATTTCTCGGGAAGAGAAAAACTCCTTTTCCAAACAGTTTATTTTGTTAGTGACAGCTTCAAACTCAATCTCTCACACATGCACACGTACACACGCACACACACACACACATGCACACAAATAGATACCGCCATTGCTGCTGTCCCCCCACACTCACACCACATCCCGTGCCCTGCTCCAGCCTACATGTGGGCACACATACCCTACACTCACACTTGACCTACACAACACACGAGACACCCTAGCACACATTGCACAGCACATGAACACACCCACACCACCATAACTACCACCCCATCTGCAACCCTCCAACACACATACACACACACACACACACACACACACACACACACACATATCCCTTCTCCCTCCCAGCCCCTCCCATCTCAGTTCCCTGCCCTTGAGCTTCTAAAAACATACCTCGTTCTGGGATTTTCAGGAGGATGAAGGGGGTGTGTGCCGCCCCGCCCACACTGCCTGTCACAAGGCATTGAAGGCACCCCAGGCATCTTGCCACCTGCATGTGAGGACCGGGGCGTGGGAGAGGACCACAAGATGCCCAAGCCAGGGCTCTGGGCTGGATCCAAGGATTACTTAGAAATTAGTGAGTCGTCTGTGAGGCAGTAGCTTTAGCCCAAGGCAAACCGTGGACTGAGACTTCCCTGCTTGCTCATTAAGATGGCTCATGGAACTTGAAATCTGGACTAAATCAAGTCTAGGGCAGATGGTTAAGCCAAGACAAAAGAACCTTGAAGCATCTACCCTTCTAATTTCCTTCACATTCCTTATTTAAAGAGAAAGGTTTTTTTGTTTGTTTGTTTTTTTGAACAAAATCTCAGTGGTCTGAAGGAACTACAACCATATAGCTCTTGTAATTAGAGCAAAACTAATCAACTTTGATGATCAGCTTTGCGGATTATCTGTGATAAAACTTTCATGCCACAGCAGTTCCTCATTCCTACCCCTCCTTCAGTCATTCCTTCTTCCACTCAGAGACTTCCCAGAGGCCAAGGGCCTTTTTTTTTTTTTTTAAGATTTTATTTTTATTTGAGAGAGAGAGTGAGAGAGAGCATGAGCGAGGAGAAGGTCAGAGGGAGAAGCAGACTCCCCATGGAGCTGGGAGCCTGATGCAGGACTCGTTGCCTGGACTCTGGGATCATGACCCTTTTTAAAATACCTGCTGTGGAAAAACATCATTCAGAAGCCAATCTGCTATCAGCTAGTCCTGTTAGGTGGTCCAGAGCCAAATTTAGATAACTTCTTGCATATCCCCATGCTACCACTGTCCTTTCCATCAGTGTGGGTGATTGAACTAGATGATGACACTAGAGGTGTCAAGGCTGATTCATGCTAAGGAACTTAGCACATTTCCCAAATGACAGGAGAGGTGGGAGATCATAAAGGTTGAGCGACTGGGTTCAAGTACAAGATCTGAATCCAAATTGCTCTGAGCCTAGACCCTGAGCCTCAGGTCTCTCATGAATCCTGAGTCTCACAGATCACGGCAGGATTTACTTGATCGGGTGGGTGGAAAGGATTGAATGAGGTGTTGCCCAGGGCCTGGAACATAGCCCGGTACAGTCATTTCCCCGGGTTGTTGTTACGAATGTGTTCTGGGTTTTTGCAGCCAAAATATCAAATAGGTGGACACATTGTAATAGAGTTTTACTTGCCCTGACAATACCCTGCAACGCGGAACAAGGAAAGGAGATTTTGGCTGCACATTTTCCAAAAGAGGAGCTGTCATTTCTTAGATGTACTGAGAGCCCAGAGGGATGTAGCAGTGTTTTCCCCTACCTGTTCCCAGCATCGGTGGCATGGGGTCACCGTACGAGTGGCCAGCTTGTCATCGTGCCACTACCCTTCCAATAGCTCCCCTGATGAGACCCTCTTTCAGCTTGTGGGCCCATTTGGAAAGAGGACTCCCTTCTCCTTTCTACAAAACTGGCAAGTCATTATTAGAGCAATAATACCTGTTATTACCAGTCAATCTCTCTTTTGATACTAAATTGTTATTAGGCACTTGGCTAAAAAGGTCTGTGCTCTTGTAATTTACCAAGTCCAAATCAAACTGAACAATAAACCTCCAAGTAATAACAATGACATCTTGCATTTCCATGGTGAGTTTATTTTTCAAGTGCACAGTATGTCGGCAGGCTGCTCTCTGACCTCCCTTGGCCAAAAAATCCTTTTATTCTGTCCAGAACCCTTAAGTTTTCGGGCCACACGTCCCTTTGGTGACAGTTGCATGGCTGGGTGGGGCAGGGTGGGGGTGGGGGAGCCAGAGTTGGTGGGAGGGGTTGTTTTTCTGCAAACATGTGCCCCTGACCTCAAAGAGGCAGCATCTTTATTATGGCCATTTATTATTTACAAAGCACTGCAGGTGTACACAGCATTTTATGAGACACAAAGACAAGGTCCTGCCCTTTGCACTGAGAGGTTTTATCCAGCATTTCATCTGTCTGCGCTGAGCTGTGGGAATGCAAGGCAAGCAGGGCTGAAGAGCTGAGAGCAGTGTCTGGGGTGTCAGGGCGGAAGGAAGGATTTCTGATGAGGAATTTTAAACGAGGGAAAGTCAGGTGTATGAGTCTGACGCGTCTCTCCAGGGTTCAGGAGAGGTTTGGCGAGGTCCAGTGTTCCAACCTCGGGAGGAGAAATTCTGTTCGTGTGCCTTGGAACAGCTGCAGGAGGAATGATTGAAAGACTAAGAAGAGACCAATGCCCTGTTGGGCCCAACAGCCTCTTATCCCAACCTGTACCTCCCCCCACCCCCTGACTTTCCTGAAAGTTCTCTTGTTACCTTCTGTTTGGGGGAGCGATCATGGCAGGGAGGAGGGTTAGTCGGCCTTTAAAAAATGTATTGTTTTTAATGCACTATGTAGCTTTAAGCAGACTCACTTTCTTTCTCAAGAAGGGTAGAGTTCTGGGTATCAGGACCCCTACTCTCCAGCCATCCGTCAATTACTCTTCTGTCTGCTTCTGTCTGTCAGGCTGGCCCTAATAGCCTCTCCCAGTTTCTGTGGGTTACCATCACCTGCCTGCGTCATCCTTCTGTCCACCTAGCAGACCCTCTAGTGGGAAGAGATGAACAAGACCCCGTGCCTACACCCCCCCGCCCCCCCCCTAAAGTAACATAGACTGTCAGGCACGAGACATGAAAAAACAGCGAGGTTGGGACCACAGCTGCCTCTCCTCCGGGAGCAGACAGAGGATTTGACAACTCGAACAGAGATTCCTTCTAGGCTTCCTGTCACTCATTTGGAGATGTCCCTGGGCTCCTACCCTCCGAAACAAGGGCTCAATTCCTAAGAAGGTGAAGAAATACAGGCTTGCCCTGGGCTCGGGACAAACTGATCACGTCCTTGGCATGGAATTCTTCCTGCTCAGAGCTCAGGGCTTAGTCTAATACCAGGCAAGTTTTGCAGCCAGAAACAGATATAAATTTGGCTGAGGAGCACTAGCGAAAGCAAAATAGATTCTGTAATGTACCGAATATGCACCAGATGGCTCTGCTTCCTACCAGCCCTGGAAGGCTGGTTAACAAAGCCTATTGCCCTCCATCATCGCCATCATTGCCAGCATCAGCATCAGCATCATCATCATCATCATCATCACCATCATCATCATCATCAAACCGTATTTAAAAGCTCTGTGGTACATGGCACTCTACAGCGTCCTCTGAGTCTGGATGTTGAATTGAGACTATTTCCCACCTCCTTCCCCCAGCCCCTCCCTCCACCTCCACCTCCCAGTGTGTCTGTAGTCTGGGTTATCATTTCCTCCTCAATCCTCCCTCCCCATTTCCCATCCCTCAACCTGTTCCTCCTTCATATTCCCTTCCACTTTCCAAGCCGATGTCTGAGTGTGGACTTCACGCCTCCTGCGTAAGAATCATCCGGGGAGTGTGTTCACAGTACAGATTTCTGGGAGCCCCTCTACCCAACCCCTATGTTAATTCAGAGTGTCTGATGGTGGCCCATGGGTCTTTGCATGTTAACAAGCTTTGTACATGATTCTCCTGTGCCACAGAATTTGACAATGCTTGCCCTACACTCTCTCCTTTCAATGGGAGCCAAATACTCCGTGTATCAGTTTCCCAACTTAGAGGGGCACAGACTGGAAGCTAGCTCAGGAAGGGACACCCACAGTTGCGTGCCAGAGCTGACCCGTACCTGATGGCAGAGATATTTTTCACAAATTTGCAAGCTGGCTGTTAAACCATAGGTAGTTTGAAATCGACCATGGGGTGAGTATTTATATCACAGAAATCATCAAACACTACATATCAAGACCTTGTTTATTTGTTTGTTTGGAGAATTTGTTCACCAGCACACTACTGGACATCTGGGATCAAGCCAGCATTGTGATTTGCACAGAAGAGCACTAACGACCAGAGAGGTGAAAGGATCGATCCAAGGCCTTTGCAATGAATGAGGAAGAATCATAGCTAGAATTTAAGCCTCCTGGACCCTGTTCGGATGTGTATGAGAGCCTTTTTTTGGTAATTACTTTGCCTCTGTTGGGAGGATGGTTTGTAAGGATTCCTACACAGAGTTCCCGTGAGTGTTTGCAACTCTGGGAGTTGGTTGGGTTCTTCGATGGCAAGCCACAGATTCTAGCTGCCCTAAGCAGAAGAGAAATTCAGTTGCACAGTCTCACTGAGTTCACAGAAGTGGAAACGAGGCTTGCAGAAGGGGTGAGCAAGGGCTGAGGACTGCAGGAAGCAAGGACTATTGGACCATCTCCTGAGGGAGATGCTGATGGGTTGAACCAACTCCAGACTCTTCTTTCCAGCCTTGCTTTCTTTACTTTGTTCAAGATACAAACTCCTTGAAGTGAGTGAGGTTGCCCTTGGGCCCCATGCCCACCTCTTAGTTTGGGCTGGACAGGGCACTGAGATTGACACACCGATGCCTGCATACAATGGGTAAGAGATAATTCCCCCAAAAGAAATCAGGCACTATGGGACGCCTGGGTAGCTCAGTTGGTTAAGTATCTGCCTTTGCTCAGGTCATGATCCCAGCGTCCTGGGATTAAGTCCCTAATCAGGCTCAACAGGGAGCCTGCTTCTCACTTCGCCTGCTATTGCCTCTGCTTGTACTCTCTCTCTCTCACACAAATGAATAAATAAAATCTTAAAAAAAAAAAAAAAGAAAAAATCAGGTGCTTTTACAATGTGAAGAGAAAACTGATGCCCAGTAGCCAAAAAATCACACGCCTTCTATGTACTTTAACCAGACAATGAGCTCTAGGAAGCTTAGATCAATATATTTTTTAATTAATTTTTTTAATTTTTTAATAAACATAAAATGTATTTTTATCCCCAGGGGTACACATCTGTGAATCGCCAGGTTTATACACTTCACAGCATTCACCATAGCACATACCCTCCCCAATGTCCATAACCCCACCCCTCTCTCCCTCCCCCCCTCCCCCCAGCAACCCTCTGTTTTGTGAGATTAAGAGTCACTTATGGTTTGTCTCCCTCCCAATCGCATCTTGTTTCATTGATTCTTTTCCTACCCCCCAAACCCCCACATTGCATCTACACTTCCTCATATCAGGGAGATCATATGATAGTTGTCTTTCTCCAATTGACTTGTTTTGCTGAGCACAATACCCTCTAGTTCCATCCACGTTGTTGCAAATGGCAAGATTTCATTTCTTTTGATGGCTGCATAGTATTCCATTGTGTATATATACCACATCTTCTTTATCCATTCATCTGTTGATGGACATGTAGGTTCTTCCCATAGTTTGGCTATTGTGGACATTGCTGCTATAAACATTTGGGTGCACATGCCCCTTCGAATCACTACGTTTGTATCTTTAGTGTAAATACCCCGTAGTGCAATTGCTGGGTCATAGGGTAGCTCTATTTTCAACTTTTTGAGGAACCTCCATGCTGTTTTCCAGAGTGGTTGCAGCAGCTTGCATTCCCACCAACAGTGTAGGAGGGTTCCCCTTTCTCCACATCCTCGCCAGCAGCTTGGATCAATATTTTGCTTTTTCCATGCACCATGGATACGGTGCTTGGCATTTTAAGTCCTGGGCACATCCTACCTTAGACTTGGTGCTAGGATTGGGAACTAGACTTGGACATTAATGCTTAAATGTGTGAATTACCAGTCATTCTCTGCCTATCCCCTATGCCCTCTCTTATTGTACTGACTACTATTTAAATGCTAATGATTCTCGACTCTGTGATCCATCGTTTGGGTTTCCCATTGGACGTATTCACAATAGATGCATTTTCCAGCTCCAGCTTTCCCTTCATTCCTGCTGTCACTGCCCGGATTCAGGTTGGCATCATGCTCATGTACCATTTGCAACACTTCCGGTCTCTTTCTCTATTCTATTCTTTCCTATCCAATCTACCCTGCACATTGCACCAATTTACTTATCAAAAACAAGCAGATCTTATCACCCCCATCCTTACATGGCACACAAATGACTCCTTTTTCTTCGACGTAAACACTCCACTTCCTACCTTCCATACAAGGCTTTTGGTGATCTGCTTTCAACCTGTCCCTCTCAGCCCCTCTGCTCCTCACTGCTGACGCACAACCTTCACCTCCACCATGTGGAACCTCCCAGCAGACATGCCATGCCAGACCTTTCCACTCCCAGGACTTTTCACATGCTTTCCTCTCTGAGCAGTGCCCCTTCTCAGAATCTTTCCCGAGAAAGTTCTTTTTCATCCTTGATGACTCAGAGGACAAGATAGAAAATGTGGGCAGAATGATGGTGTTAGATGGTTGGGACAGGTGGGGATTGTCTCGGTGAAGGGGATTGTCTCGGTGAATCTTGGAGAATCTTAGTGAAGATTGGCCTTTGCTGACCTGCCCCATTAGCTTTCATTTCTCTGTCCACTCTATTTCCACAAGTCTTTGTTCATGTTGTTCATAAAACACTTACTCCATTTTAATGGATGAGTTCACATGCATTTTTTTTTTTTACCTCATCATGAATACTCGTGAATTTCTTTGGCCACCCAGGACCTTTCACATCCTCCCTATGTTTGGAAAATTCTGTGTTTTATGAACCCTACATCCTACCGTGGAAGGCATATACTCTGCCCTAGCCTCCCTTGCAGCTAGAGCCCCATATGACCACACATGTGCATTCAGAAGCTAGTACTGCAAAGCAGTGAGAACCAGGGGAATGCATTCTGGCAAAGGTGGCTTGAATCTACTGCAGTCCCAGAGGTAGTGGTGGCAAAAGACCTTGATGAGAGCCTCTGAGGCCATCAGTCCAAGCTGCCTGTCTGTGCAGATAGGGGAGCCAGTTCTGTGAAGTGTTTTGGGGTGTGATTCCTAGCTGTGTGTTTTCCCAGAAATACTGTGATTTAACTAATATTCTTCAATAAATCTATTTGCCGATTAGAGGAGGAGCTGTAGTTAGCTTCTGATTTTTGCAACTAGGAATTTTGACCTTTTCATCTGCAAAACCTTTAAGGGAAGGGGGCGCTGCTTATTTATTTCATCATTCCCTCCACAGCACCCAGCACCAAGTAGCTTCTGTGTACAGGTTTGTTGAGTGAACACCTGAGTTCTCTGGGAGGAGCTTGCTTATCCCCAGTGCACGAATTTAATAGCTACAGGCTGATCTCAGAGCTGAGTGTAATGCTTATGTTACTTGCCCCTGATACCTGGAAGGAACTCAGAACTTCTTGAAGACGAATGTTGGACAATCCACAAGATGACTTCGGTTTTCTTGTAGAACTTCCCTTTTATTTGACTCTCCCATAAGGAGAGAGACTAACTAAAGAATTGAATGAATTGGGGGGCACCTGAGTGGCTCAGTGGGTTAAGCCTCTGCCTTCGGCTCAGGTCATGATCCCAGGGTCCTGGGATCAAGCCCCGCATCGGGCTCTCTGCTCAGCGGGGAGCCTGCTTCCCTTCCTCTCTCTTTGCCTGCCTCTCTGCCTACTTGTGATCTCTGTCTGTCAAATAAATAAATAAATAAATAAATAAGCAAAGAAAAAAAAAGAATTGAATGAATTTCCCTGCCCCAGACTTGGAACCATTTTTCAGAAATAATGTGAACTGCCTGTGTGTCATCTTAAAAGTCCCTGGAAATAAATAATTTTGTGTGTGTGTGTGATAGGGTTCCTAGGCCAGTACAGGCGCAGAAGGGTAGAGGTTCTTCAATTTCATAAGGCATTTGGTAGAGTCTCATTTTATTTCCTTGAGGCCAAGATAGGAAATGTGACCTGAATGACAATGCATTAGGAGCATGGTTGAGGGGGAGACCACTAGCTGTCCACCAAATTCCCATCTTCTTCATAGGAACAGGAGTAGAGCCGGCCCCGGCCGCCCAGGTGGACTGCATTTCCCACCTTCTGTGCAATATGGTGCACCGGGTGTCTAAATTTTCTCCACTGGCCTCTGAGCAGAAGTGGTGCCTGCCACTTCCAGGCCCGGCCCATAAACCTGTCCCACTTGCTCATCTAAGCTCCTCCTCTTCCTGCTGGGTTGAATGGGGACCAGCCCAGCAACGGAAGTCACATGCTGAAGACAGAAGAGCTTCCCTCAGGCTGGGACCCTGATTAATGGTGGGAGGATGGTCTCCTGCCAGACTGGAGCCTCTCCATGCTGTTACGTGAGAAAAGAAGAAATTACCTGCTAAGCCTCTGAGGTGTTATGCGGTCTCTTAATCCTGATTTCACTTTCCTCTGGATAGCTGGTTTAACAGCCATATCCAAAGAATCGTGACCGATGCATCAACATCAGCCCTGAAGGAGAACACCAGTGACGTGCCACAGGGCTCAGTCCTGGATGCTGACACAGGTTATTTTAAGCAATAATTCAGACAAAGCTGTGGAAGCCATACTTACTAGATTAAAAGAAGACACAATAGCTGGTCAAATTAAAAAAGATCTCAAGAAGCTAAAAATAACAGGTGATATTTTCTAAGCACTTAATGTAAACCAAACTCTGGGTTTAATGCTCTCCACACATGATCTTATTTAATGCCCATGATAATCCTACAATGTAGGAACATTATCTCTCTTTCCAAGCTGGGGAAACAAACTTTGAGATATTAAGTACAGAGCCGGTAAATGATACCACTGGGATTTGAACCTGGGCTCTGGGGTCCTGAGCGCTATGCGGAGGTGGCCTTGCGTCCAAGTTTGTCTGCGACAGTCCTGGTTGTGTCTGTTGTCTCAAAGGGATTATTAATAACAACGGTAACACTCTTTTCATTTTCAAAAGTGTCCTGATTTGGATGCTAAATTATATGGTCACCTTAGTGATCCTGCCCAGTCTAAAACCGACAAGGTAGGGTTTAGAGGCAATCAGTGTACAGCTCCATACACCAGAAGTTCAAATACGAAAAATTCAATGGATTTTTAAAATTATGTTACATTGAGACAGTAGTATGATGAAGCTGTAAAAATGGCATTGGAAGCTTACATGTCATCGTTAGTAGGTGTGGTGAGTCTAGAACAAGGTACGGATGGTTCTATGGTACTTGGTGCCAGAGAGGCCATACTTAGACTGTTGAGACGTCTTCAAGGAAACATTTTAACGGAAGGACGACCACAAACTGAAGCACATCCAGAGGAAGGTGTGCTAGAGCAGTGTCAGGAGACTAAATTACATGAGGACTGCGTGAGGACCCTCCAAAGGGATACTTCGCCTGGAGTCAAGCAGATTTTAGGGACATGGTTGTTGTCCTCATATGTCCCAGTGGCTGCCATGTGGGGGAGGGATCAGGCTGATGCCAGGGACTCCAGATGGCAGATCCAGGACTAGGTGGAATGACAAGGAAACAGATTCCAGCTTAATTTCAGGAAGAACTTTCTAACAATCTGAGCTGTCTGACAATATGCCTGCTTCGCAGAGGATGGAGCAGCCGGTCCCTGGGCATGTGCAAGCCAAGGCAGGCTACACACCTTCAAGCCTGTCCCCGGTCACGGTCAAGCCTAGTCAGAGACATAGGGTAGCCTGTGCCCTGGGAGCAGGGTTGAATCTGATGACCTCAATGCTTCCTTTTCGAATTCGGTGGTTCCAAAAACAGGGATAGAAACAGATTGCTGACACAGACAGGACACAGAATTTATTCAGGGTATGAGTAGACAACCAATCACAGCCTGGATTTTTTTAAAAAGGCAAGTAGACAGTGCCTTAATCTGTACTTTGAGTGGCCCCATGGTCCCTAACAAGCCCTGGGTTACTAGACCTGCTCCTGCAGACAAAGGGCTTGAATGAAGTGAGTCAGGAATGATCCTGTTAGTGGCCCAGGAGTTGGGGATCGTGCCTTAGCCAGACAGAAGAGCTCATGCATCAGCAGGGCCCAGGCGAGCAGAGAGGAGGATGTCTGTCTGGCCCCCGAAAAAAATAGGGAAGAAAGAAGGAGAACCAGCCCCTTCACGTGCCAGATTAGAGAGAGCTGAGTGCTTCTGGTGCCTGCTCTGTGCCTACCTTCATAGTTGCCAGTCCCCAGAGTTCTTACCCAGAACAAAAGAATGTCTGCATTCATCCACAACTCAGTGAAAGGCACTGTGCTGCTGGCTGAATAAGGAGTGACCAGAGAGAATTTGAAATTAGGATGTTTCTCAGTTGCAAATAATAACAACAACAAAGCAAACCAAATCTTCAACTTGGTTTAATATAAACTGATTTTTATCGTCCATGTAACTGACGAGTCTAAAGGTAGCTCTAGTGTCAGGCAATGCTTGATCTAGGAGCTCCAATAAATGAGACCAAGTCCATTTCTTTCTCTCTATTTCGTAGCTCTGCTTGGCTCCATTGCTGTCCAGATTACCCCAATATAAACTGTATCAGACCTGGGTGACTTCCAGTATGCTACGAGGCTACTTGTCCAGTAGGAAAAAAAAAAGACCAGAGGGCATCATTTCCAGCCAGAGCCCTGAGACTCAACCAGACTGGGCCTTCCTAAGTCACTTGTCAGCCCTGAGCCTTTCCCTGTGACTGGGAGAACGGAGGG
The DNA here is from genome assembly GCF_011764305.1 of Mustela putorius furo. Lineage (NCBI taxonomy): Eukaryota > Metazoa > Chordata > Mammalia > Carnivora > Mustelidae > Mustela > Mustela putorius. Next base: position 7,380,558 of record NW_025421424.1, read on the forward strand.
AAGGCATGCCGTTCATTTAAGCTCCGCAGCTGAAGCTGGGCATTGGTGTCAATCCCACACAAATCACATGGCTAAAATAAGGAGGGAGGTTTCCCAAAGGAAATCTGACAAACTGTTGCTCAGAGGAGGGGGAATAAATGTTGAACTGCAAATAACAGGTACCGCACAGGCATGGTCCCTAATCTCAGGGGGCATCTGTAGAATAACCAGGTAAATTGTGAATGCAAGGTGGTATTCCCTTATCATAGAGGAAATTCCAGGTGCCAGGAGAGCAGAGAAATACCTAACAAATACCAGGAATGAGGTGGTTAGGGAAGTCTTCCTGGAGAGGTGGCTTGCACACTGAGACAAGAAACGTGAATAGGCTTGAACTAGGAGATAGGAAAGACTGTTGTAGCTAGAGGCACAAGCGTGACTTAAGGCAGTAGGTGAGAGAGCATCACGAATTCAGGGACCGAAAGGAACTCAGTGTGGCAGGAGGGCGCAAGGAATCTTGGGAGGCAGGGGACTCCACCTGTCGGTGCTGCTGCTGTCCATTGTACCCAAGAAAGGAACTGGGGCTAAATGAAGGGCTGGGAGCTTAGACCAACACAAGAGGTTAAGCACTCTCTGCATTGGGGTGGGATGGGGCAGGCCTGGCTTGTCCTCTCATGGTCCTGGAGACAGAGCCCCGGACCCTGAGGGAGGGGGCCACAGAGTGGATAAGTGTGGGTGAGGAGGGCAGAGGCCCAGCGCTTCCAAAGTTTAGCTCCGTCTCTGGGTAGCCCCAAGCTAAATGTCACAGTTTTGCCTAAAGCTGGTTTGGGATTAAATAAATGTCTGCTAAATTATAGACTGAGGTATTCACTGCATTAATATTTTCACTGGGCCTTGAGGTGTGAAAGGGGATTCTTCAGAGACAAGGTTTTGATGCCAGCCTGTGCATCGGGACTTCCCAGGGAGCAGTGTCAGCAATGGTCTCACCGCATCACCCTTGGTGGCAGGGCCCCAGTCCCGTGGGTGCTCCTGTGGTGGCCTATGGCTTTCTTGCTGGGGAGATGACATACCTCGGTGGTGACAGTGTGGAGTCAGACAGCTCCATGTTTAGATATCAGGTCTCCCTTTTACTGTGTGATCTCCGGGAAGTCTCCTGACTTTGCCAAGCCCCGGTGTCCTTCTCTGTAAAATGAGGATGAGAGTACCTACCTCATGGGAGCTTCATGGGAATTAAATGAAATTGTGTTCCTAAATTGCCTATGGTATCATAAACCCCCAAATGGAAAATACTATTCTTACTGTGTTAGAGATGATTTCATCTTTACCTACACTCAAATGCCATTCATTCATTCATTCATTCATTCTGGCAACATTAACTGAGACTCCCCTAAATTCCAGGCACTGGGATACATAGCTATGAACAAAATAGACAAAAAGCCTTATGGATCTTACCTTCTAGTCCGGGAGATGGACAGTAGACAAATATAAAACATACCATTTCAGACTGATATGTGGTCTGAGGTAAATGAAGTAAAATAAAAGGAGAGAGGGGAAGCTATAGGGGGATGTTTTCAATGAGGGTGGTCAGAAAAAGCCCTACTGAGGACATGATAGCTGAGCAGAGACCCAAAAGATGGGAGAGAAGAGCACCGTGTTGGAAGGGCTCACGGCAGGAGGAAGAGCTTGTGCAAAGGGCAGGAATGGGTTTATTTTCCAAGGAGAGCAAGAAGCTTTCTGTGGCTACTGCAGCATGAGTCAGATGGGTGGTGGGGTGGGGGTTGGGAGAGCTAGGCAGAGGCCAGAATTTGAAATGTGGATGTTGTTCAAAGATGTGATGGAAGGTTTACTAGCAAAGGCTAGTAAGAAAGATACTCTCACCTACATTTTATAGGGACTATTCCAGTGGTTACAGGGATTTTGACTGGGAGATGTAGTCCAAGTGATCAGCAAAGCATGTGCATGACTTTGTTCTATTCTTGGGGCTATAGGCAACCTCTGAGATGCCCCCAGTGATCCTTGCCTCCTGTAATCCACCCCCCGCCCTGAGTGTAGCTGGATCTAACGCCTCTCTTCCATCAAACATAATATGGCAAATATGTCAACTTCTAGGATTACTTCTAGGGTCAGGGTATAAGAAGACTGTGACTTCTGTCTCGTTCACACTGTGGTTGGCTTGCTGTGTTGCAAGCTCCAAGTGAAAAGGAGCCGATGTCTCCAGCTAACAGCCAGCGAGGACCTGAAACCCACCAATACCACCTGAGTGATCATGGATGTGGGTCTTCTCCCATCTGAGCTCTGGGATGACTGTGGCTCTGGCCAACATCCTCACCACCACCTTGAGGGGGACCCAGAGCCAGAGGAGCCCAGCCAAGCCACGTGTAGATTCTTGACCCACAGCAACTACGAGATAAAAATCGGAGCTTTGCATGAGTTGTTACAAGGCAAGCTCTAACTAATACGTTTGGTATGAATTAGGAACATATAAACCCAGAGTAGCCAATCAGAGGCATAAGAATTACACTGTGAATTCTTCCTCTGATATGTCATGACTCACAGACCTCCTTCCGATCTGTAGTCAGTGTCGTCTTATCATGGAGGACCTTCCGGGTCAGTCCATAGAAACGGCAGCGCCCCACCTCCACGCCCTCCCGTCTCTATCTGATACACTGTAGACTTCACGGATACTTTGTTTCCGCCTCTCTCCGCCTCTACTCTGCACCTTGACAATGTAGGTTGCACGTAAGCAAGGAGTTGGGCTCTTGTGATCACCACTGCATTCCCAGTGCCTGGAATCATGTCACGCTGGGAAAGTAATAGGTGCTCTGAAATCTCTGTTCCCCCATGTACTGCTGTGCCTGAGCAGTGAAAGCAGGAGCCAAGGAGTGACTAAGCTGGCTAGAGACTGTATTATTCCGTTCAGCAGCACTCCACTAACACGCAGAACAAAGAGCATCCATCAAAGCCAACTGCAGAGTCTGGGAGGCAGTGAGGATTCCAGAACACAGAACATGAGCAGCAAGAGAGGATGAGCAGAAGAGGAGGGAATGAAAGGAAGCAGGAGTGGAGGGGAGACATCGCCGTACTGAACAAAGACCTCTGCTGCTGTGCGTCAGCCTGGCACATCGGGGCCCTGGCCACCTTCACTGGGGCTCAGTGACATCAGTCCTAGAGTCCCTCCACTGGCTAAGTAGGCTTTATGTGGGGTGGTAAAGCATCTTTGAACCACCTACTATGTTCTGCAGTTTTCATTGTCTTACCGAAGCCTCTTCCTTCCAATTCCACATTAAAAAAAAAAAAAAAAAAAAAATCAGCTCTTCCTTTTTTGCAATAATGGAAGGGGAGAGGAAAAGGGAGAGGTTAGGCTGAGAAACTGAGGCACATCCCCGTGGAGAGTCCACCAAGGAGCAAAGCTTCACACTCTTAATTGTGGCCTTTTGATTGCCCTTTGCTGGCTTCCATTGGGGGATGGAAAAAACAGGCTGATTCTTCTCCATTCACAAGCCTGGTAAACTTTTCTGTACATTCCTTAAAAACCCAATTTCCCCCATCCCACAGCATCTGTTTCAGGGAAGGCTGCTACCAGCCTATAGCGTGTGTAAATTCTAAAAGGATACCCCTTCTGTGTGGACACACTCCGCTAGCAGATGGCTCCATGGAAAGCTGTTGTTTTTCGTGCAAAGAAAAGACATCCCTCCCTGCAGGACTGGAATTCAGCCCTACTTGCCTCCTTAGCTGGGCACCTTTGCACAGTGTATAAACTCGTGTCCATACACAGCGGCTGTGTCCAAGTCCTTTCTTCCTTGTCCTCATCTACAAACGTGAAGTACGCGTAAAGAGTTAAACACTAAACCATCTGCAGCCAAAGGGGATATTGAGTGGTGTTTAAGACGTATTCCAGAATCTACATTTCTTTCCGAAGAGGAAGATCGTATTCAGCCTGGAAGTTATTCTTTATGCATATGTGTATGTGTGTGTGTGTGTGTACACACACACACAAACATATAAAGATTTTATTTACTTATTTGACAGAGAGCTAGAGCCAGTGAGCACAAGCGGGGGATGGCAGATGGCATGATCCCAGGACTCCAGGATCACAACCTGACCTCAAGGCAGACGCTTAACCGACCAAACCACCTAGGGGCCCCAGTCTGGAAGTAATTCTTGATACCAAGAATCCCGGTTCCCAGCCCAGCCCACCATAGAGGTAGCCGAGCAGAGGCAAGCAGATGCTGACGATGGAACAGAAAGCATGTTACAAGTAGAGAAAGAGCCATTTGTGGGCTATAAATAACCAACAGTAGGCACTTTGCAGAACACAGTGGAAAAGGCAGCCTCCCTAGACATCAAGGGATATAACCTTTGTTATTTAAAATCTGAACTTTAAAAAAATGAATAGCAATGCTTTGATTAAAATTATAAATGAGGGGGAAAATCTGAACGTCGAGAGATTACAGATCTAGAGATGGAGAATTGTCAGCAATTAATAATAAGAGCTTTGATAGAAGAAGTAACCATCTGAACCTAGACCAATATGAGCCAAGAATCAGGAGGGACAGAAGCAGAGCAGCTTCTTGGAGCTGCATAACATAAAATCAAGGGATTCATCAGTTCCTCACTTTGGATGCGGTGAAAGTCAACACCGGAACCCAGGTGCAGTCTCCCCGGTTAACGGTGCAGTAAATTTTAGATAGTTCTCATTACACACTGTGAGACTCAGCCATTCTCAATTAACCCGGGTCTTATCTTTATTGAAGTCTAAATTAAAGAACACTTCTAAGTGCCTTCATAAATGGAATCCGACGGGGAGAAGAGCTCTACCTAAGTACTGTTGACGGGATCCCAGCGTCCAGAGTGGGCGGATAAATGCAGCCTCCCTCGAGGAATGCTGCCTTCCCCAGCCTTCTCCCTGTCCAGAAGGGCTGCACATTAAAATGACACCGTGTGTGGCTGCTGGCCAGGCTGCCTTTCTTGTAGCCATCTGTGTGACAGAGTTTCCACCAAGCTGCCTTTGTGTTCACCAATTCATGGCATCAATAACCCAGCACATTCCTGTGTGTGCCTTGCAGCTAGCCTTGGGCAATTCTGGAATGTTCCCTCTCTGCTGCAGAGCCAGCTTCCCATGGCCGATCTGTCTTTGTCTTGTCTCAACCCTCTACTGTCCGTACAGGGTTAGGTGGGGGAAGAAGGAACTAATTAAACTGAATTAAAAACTATTTGTTTCTAAAAGCGAGAAGGCAGAACCAACTTTCAACAACTCATTTTCCTCCCGATAAAAGTGGTCTTTGGCTGTGTTTCCACCTTCTTTTCAATGCCTTGTTGCTACCTCTCCCAGTCTGTCGATAATGTCCCCCTTCACTCCTACCCCACAAACCTCCTTTGAGGGCTCAAACCCCAGGCTTTGGCTTGTTTGTCTTCAGAGGGCTCTATGCCTTCAAATTATGCTTTATCACCATTCCATTTCCTCATGCCATGTGGGGAAAGCAATCTGATTAAATTCCAAAACCCTCACCATGGTGATTGGTGAGATTTTATTTCAATTAGTCATAAGAACTTCTGGCCAGCAGCATGAAAGACTTTTTTTTTTTTTTTTTTTTTTTTTTTTCTCCTAAGTAGGCTCCATGCCCAGCATGGAGCCCAACACAGGGCTTGAACTCACAACCCTGAGATCCAGACCCAAGCTGAGATCAAGAATCAGATGCTTAACTGACTGAGCCACCCAGGCACCCCAGCACGAAGCCCTTCTATCCTCTATACAATGGTGGGTGTGTATTACTGCATTATTCTTGTTATTTTATGTATTATTGAAAACCATTCCTTTTTGCTTGGAGTCTCACTTCTCACTGTTCCTCCCTTCCTTTCCTCTCTTCTCTCTGTTTCTGAGGGTTTCTCTCTTGAAATAAATGACTCCATATGTAGATTTCTCTTTAGGCATTTATTCTACAGAGAGGGGTCACTATCACTTTCAGCTTCCAGAGGTTCCTAGAATTAGGTTTTGGGGCCAAGTCATGCCTCCCTCTACTTTTTTGTTTCCGTTGTTTTTCTGTTTTGTTTCAAATGATTGCACAGTTCAGCCCTCTTTTTCTAGCCATATCTTTTTTTTTTCAAGATTTTATTCATTTATTTGACAGAGAGGTCATAAGTAGGCAGAGAGGCAGGCAGGGGGGGGGGGGGAATAGGCTCCCTGCTGAGCAGAGAGCCCGATGCGGGGCTTGATCCCAGGACCCTGAGATCACGACCTGAGCTGAAGGCAGAGGCTTAACCCACTGAGCCACCATGGCTCCCCTCTTTTTTTCCTTTTAACATTAAAACAACAACAACAACAACAACAAACAGTAGAAAACACATACCATAAAACTTATCATTGCAATCATCTTTAAATGTACAGCTCAGTAGTAACAACCGTATTACCAAGTTTGTGCAACAGATCCCTACAACTTTTTCTTGCAATACCGAAAATCCATACCCATGAAACCACAACTCCCCATTGCCCCCCTCCCTCCCTCCAGCCTCTGGTGACCACATTCTACTTTCTGTTTCTATGAGTTCAACTGTTTCAAATGCCCCCCCTAGAAGTGGCATCGTGCAGTATTTGTCCTTCTCTGTGCCTGGCTTATTTCACTTAGTGCGTTGCCTGTAGGTTTCATCTGTGTTGTAACATGTGTCCAGATCTCCTTCCTTTTTAAGGCTGAATGGTATTCTACTGTGGACACAAACCACATTTTCTTTATCCGCTCATCTATTGGTGGACATTCGGGCTGTCTCTACCCCTTGACGCTGGTGTATAATGCTGCAGTAAACATGGATGGACAGCGGGCTCTCTCTTATACTAGAGGTGTGTGAAAATTACCCAGAAAGCCAAAAGAACTGAAAGGATAAAGCTCCACTTTGCCACAATGGCAAAAAAAAAAAAAAAAAAAAATCTGCTGCCTACTTTGTCACTCACTCTGGAAGCTGCTCGCTAGTGTGAAAGTTATTTTGCATAAAATTATCTATTAACTCAAAGCTTTCAACTCTATTTAAAGCTCCACTTTAAAGTTTGACTTTTTTTTAGTCCTTCAGAAGTTTTTATTATCTGAAAGTATTCAGAAATGTCTCCATTCATCTGGGATCTCCAGAATACTTTACTCTTGAACAAGGGTAGCCTATATTCACACAAATACGCGAGTGACTGTTGAGCACTGTCCCTACCCAAGGCTGGTTTTTTGGCTTTTAAAACCAATACCTCTTTAGTTGGTGGCATTGAAAGTAGGTATTGAAAAGGAATTTGTAGGCGGAACTTCTTTCTTAAGTCAGTAATTGCCAGCCCCTTTTCCAGTAGGGCAGACAAGGAAGAAAATCGCCGGTGCCAATTCCAGGTAATGGCAAATGTCTGCTTGCCTTGACTTCATCTCTCTCCCCCTCAAGAAAGCATAAAATACAAGTGAATACAATGGGTATTTTTATAGGGATAACTTTGAATTTTCTGCGGTTTCTTTTTTCAGAAAGGTAAATCTTTTGCAGACTCCAGTACTTTAACTATTAATAAAACAAATCACTCACGAGCCACCTTACCAATGATTCACTGCACTAGTATGAACACACCGTGGTTGAGAAATTTTTCCTTACATGGTGATACTGCTGTTCTACGTATTGTGCGTTCATCCCTGGAAAGGGTGAAGAGAGGCGTGTTTGTGGTTCCCCAGTTCCCTCTTTCCAATTGGGGAAAGGCAATGGAGAAGAATAGCAAGTTCCTTGAGAGTCCAGGGGTCTTGACCTTGAACTTAATGCCTGCAAGTTCAGTTCTTTTGGGAACCCTGAATGACAAGCCCCAAGTATTTGGAGCAGGAATAATGGCTTTCCTGGAGATTCTGAACAGTTTAGACAGAACTTAGAGGTTAAAACATGCACCGTGGAGGCAGACAAATGTGACTTTAGGTCCAAGCTGTGCAACTTCCTAGCTTTGTGAACTTAGGCGAGTTATTTAACCAGTCTGATACTCATTTTTCTCTTCAGTAAAATGGGCTTAGAAACAATCTACTTGAGGAAATCTGATGTTTTCATCTGTCCAGAATTCCTTCTTTAGTCCCTTCTTTGCTGTGGGTCACGCATTCTGTGGTGTCCATGTGGGGCTGACCTCCACTTCGTCCTCCCCACCACTGGGGCGCCTGCTCAAAGCGTTTGATTCAGGGAGGAGCATGTGACTCACGCTGGTCAATCAGATCTTTCTAACGGGGTTAGTGAGAAAGATTTTTTTCTGCTGCAGCCGCTAACCGGGGTAGAGAGGAGTATGGGCCCAGGAGGCAGTAGCCATCAATCTCACCGTGTGGGAATAAGGTACAAAAAATGGAGCCGAAGAGAAATAGGCAGTGGTTAAGAAAGAGAGTGCCCTAGTGAAATTGTTTGATTCCTGGTTCTAGCTGTGTCTGAAAGAAGATGGGCCCTGGGTGCCCCAGTTACCTGAGCCCTTAAATTCTCTTTTTGTTTCAACTAGTCTGAGTTGGGTTGCCTGACATTCATAATCATAAGTCTTGACCAGTATGCTACCCTGCAAAAGGGACTTGGGGTTAGGTCATCATGTCACATCTTTCGCTGGGACTCTGTCATCAGCCTGAAGGCCAGTAGAAGCCAGAGGGCCCCTCCTTTCGTGTGTGTGTGTGTGTGTGTGTGTGTGTGTGTGTGTGTGCATGTTTCGGGGGTAAATAAGAGTCTACAGACTCTCCTTTCTCCTCTTTCTTTGCTCCATCAGTGGGCATGTGACTCCAGAAACTCTTGTTCCGAAGGGGAAAGTACCATCAGGTACAGCCCTTTGAATAAACTGCTGACTATTTCTTTACCCAGCTCAGTAACCACCTCGGGCATCCCATGTCTCTATGGGTTGATTCGGTTGGAGGTTTTACTTGATTTTTCTCCATCACATTCCATTTATGGAACCATAGAATATTAGAGCCGGGAGGCACCCCCTGGAGGAAGTGTCTGGAGGGACCATTGGTTTGGTGACCAGCCCTAGGCCCCACAGCCAAATGGCTGAAGCAGGTCTCTGCCTAGTGTCCGGATCCCCAGTTCTCTGGCAGGGCTCTGCCCTCAAAATTGAGCTGGGCCTCTTCGCAGCTGTGCGTCCGGACCCCTCCTCCCTCTCCCGGAGCCCCCAGCTGGTGTGCAGCCCCTAGGGTCCGCCTCACTCACAGGTAAGGTGGGGTGCTGCCCCCAGCCTGGTGTTCTGAGCAGCACGGCAGACTCCCCACCTGCTCTAGCTGTAGATTCTGCCTCCCTCCTTGTTCCCTCCTCCCTACCCTCTCCTCTCAATCTGTTCTTTCTCTGCTTCTTCCCCGCCCTGTTCTGCAGCTCCATCTCTTTCGACCTGCCTTTGACCCCCTTGCCTTCTCCCTTGCTCCTTTTTTGTCCTCCCTCTGCCATTCTGCCCTGTTTCTCTCTGCCCCTCTTGTCCTCTTGTCTGTTGGCCCACTGTCCCTGGGGCGTGGAGTCCGAGGTGTCGAGGCCAATGTTCTGAAGCCCAGAATTTCCCCAAATTCCCAGTGACCAACAATTCCAAGAGTTGTTAATACAGACTTCATGTGTTTAGAAAGATTCCTGTGGACAAGTCAAGAGTTAATCAAGTTTCATGGGTAAGAATTTAAATCCGAACTTGGATGTGCAAGAGATGACATAGTACCTTATTTTCTTTCGGTCACTTTGACTCTGAACCTGAACCTCCACCCAGAGAGGCTAATGGGAAATTCACCTTGTCATCCTGGAGAATTCCTCCCGATCCTGCCCTCCCTCCTCCATGGTTATGACAATGTCCTGAGGTATGACAGAGAGCAGGACCCTTAGTGTGGGCACCCATGACCATATGATGGCGAGTGGTTTTCTTTGTCTGTGTTAGGCTTGGGCACGGGAGATTAGCCAGGACTGGAGCCTCAGTACCTAGAGCCCCTTTCAGTCCTGACAGTTCCTACGGGGCCCTGGTGCCAGACTTCCCCAGAAGTCTCCACCTCTGTTCTCTTTTCATTTTGGAGAATTTCTACCTACTTCCTGTTTTGGCCTCCCCACACTTTCCATCAGGCAAAAACACTCCCTTTTCCCCTCCTTCTCTGAGAGGATCCAGCAGAATTTCTCCTAATGGCAGGAAAGGCTGTGTTAATAAATGGCTTTAGAGATTTATTCCACAGAATATATCTCCTCTCAGTCAAGAGGGACTAGAGGGCTGGTTACTTTCTCAGGAAGAAGGAACTGGGGATGGAACAACAGAGTAAGAACAAAATACGAAATATCTCAGTAACTGGCCCACCATCAGAGATACGGGTCCCTTCTTGAAGAATTTCACAGGGTTGCTGTGCCTTGCAGACCTGCAGGAAGCAGACAGGAAACCTCTTCTATCGTATTCGACCTGGGAAGGTCTCCGCCAGCCTCTCAAGGACGAGTTCCACAGAACACACCTTGGGAAATTCTGCGTTAGCCATTAGCGAAGGGCTCCTAACTCTGGCCTTGCTCTCAGCATGGACCAGTTCGTGGCACTATCTCGTGGACACGTAGAAGGACAGTGAGACAGGAGGTGTGGTGGCAAGGTGTGGGCTGAGGGTCCAGTCTTGCCTCTGCTACTCCCACACTCTCGCCTCAGGCAGCTTAGCTTCTCTGAAGCTCATTTTTCTCACCTGTACCGCAGGGCCAGTAATCATACCCACCTAGTAGGATGTGGGGAAGATTACCAGAGGTAACGCATGGAAGCATCTAGAACAGCTCCTGGAATGTAGCAGATAGTCCACATTGGGAGTGACACCGTCCTTGTAAACACTGCTGCAAGTCAGCCTGAATCTGAGGGGTCCGTGAGTAGCCGAGTGACCATCCAAGTGGGCTGGCAGAGCTGAGAGGCATGAAAGGGAGAAGGTCATGGTAGTCACACCCCAAGATGCCCCAGCTGGGAGCAGAATGGGCGAGCAGGGCAGTGTTGTTCCCGCCCAGGGTTGTTCCCTCTGCGTGGCTCCTTTTCCACAATGTGAAGAAGTTTGTTAGCAAGGCTTCTCCTAAAACCGAAAACAAAACAAACAAACAAAAACAGAGTTTGGAGACATTGACCCATCAACCTAGAGCATCAGAATGTGGCTTCACAGCTGAGGGGAGGCCATTGGGACAGACAGGGGAGGACTTGCAGGGATCTGAGTCAGGGCAGCGTCAGGAGAGAGGGGAGAGCAGGGAGCACTAGCTCTGGTAATATGGAATGAGAACTTCCCCATGAACTTGCCTCGCCTGCTGCCTGCATGGCTTCTCCTTATGGGGCATATGGTGATGTCCATCAGCCTTGGCTTCAGCCAGCACCCTGCAGGTCATTCCTGGTGGCAGAAATGGGGCTGGAATGTGGTTCCAAACCGGTGTTCAAAGGGATGGGATTTTATTAATTTTTGCATCCCTAGCACAGGGTTTGACTCTCCCATGACCCCTCAGGAAGTGGGAGCTCAATGATCAGAAACATGCTCTGCTTCCTCATGGCTTTTGTCCCCAAGGCTGCAGTGCTGGCAGACAGTGCTCGGACAGGATAGGAGAGGCTGGGCTGTGGGTGCCTGATGGTGACACAGCTCCCACCATCCCCTCCACCCCCTCCACAGCTGGCTAAGGAGAAGCCTGAGAAGGGGGGAGAAGGGAGACACTGAACTAAGGTGACAGGGCTGCTCCTGTCCCTTTCCCTCCCTCCCGCTCTCCCTGCACTGCCTCTGACCCCTTCATTTCTTTGCAGCCCAGATTAACAGCGGGTGAAGGGAAGCTCACTCCCAGCACGAAGCCATTTCCATGCGCACAGCTGGTGTTGTGTTTTGCCCCTCCTAATGTCTCTTCGGGAGCAAAGTGATTTCGGCTGCAGTACTAGGAACAGGCTGTCGAGTAGTAATGGCACATTAATTTTGAGCATGTGCAGAGGTATAAGTGGCAATGCCGAGCTTAGACATTTTATGTATATGGGGTGGAGGCTGTGACAGCTTTCTTTCCCTGTCAGTCTTCATTCACCTCTGGAGCAGTGCCAGGCTGTCATCAACAGCTTGGTGGCTGTGATGGGGTCTGCAAGACACAGGGTTCTGCAGGGTGCAAAGGATGCCACAGAACCATCAAATTGTAGACCTACAAGGGGCCTTGAGTATCCGTCGAGTACCAGAGCCTTGTTTTATGGTGTTGCTGGACCTGAAACTCAAACAGGTGAAGGAACTCGGGAAAGGACCCCGAGTTCTTGCTGGAGCAAGAGCAAGGAGAACCCGTGGCTTCTGACTCCCACCTAAGCACTTCCCCTGCCTCAAATCTCTCAGGACCCGGGAGCTCTAGAATCCTTTAATCAGAACTCTGCTGACAGAAGGAATGGGCCCCTGGGAGTCAGATCTTCCTTGGGTTGGGCTGCGCTGATCTTCCAGAATTCCAGGTCTGGTAAATCAGCTGCTCTGGAGCATCTCAGGGCAGCCCTGTTCATGGGGCCTTGCTCACTGGATGGCAGGTCCATGTCCACCCACTGACCCTCCTCCCCGCTCACCTGTTTCGCCAGCCTCTTCTTTCTTCGCTTCTTCTTCTTCTTCTTCTTCTTCTTTTTTTTTTTTTAAGATTTTATTTATTTATTTGACAGACAGAGATCACAAGTAGGCAGAGAGGCAGACAGAGCGGGGCGGGGAAGCAGGCTCCCCATCGAGCAGAGCCCGATGCAGAGTTCGATCCCAGGACCCTGAGATCATGACCTGAGCCGAAGGCAGAGACCTTAACTGACTGAGCCACCCAAGCACCCCTCTTCACTTCTTTTAAGAAAGCCAGAGCTCTACTTCTGCAGGGCTCGGCTGGGGCCCTGCCTCAGAGGCCTCCACTCTTAGACCTGGAAGGACCCCCAGAGATCATCTGATCCAGTGCTGTGGGAGGAAACTGAGGCCAGAAATACCAGCCTAAAGCCACACAGCTGGGGAGCAGATGGCTGAGGTTAGAACTCAGGACTTTGGACCTAGTCTTAACACCCTTCCCTCCTGACCCCACGACTTGAGCGAGAAGACCCAGCATAGTCTAGATGGGGTTCTTTTGGCATCAGAGGACAAACTGGCTTCAGAATCGCCTGGAAAACTTGCCTACCTCGCAGGTTTCAGAGAGCCACCCAGATGGGGCAGATCAGAATCAGCAGGGTGGGGGACGAGAATCTGCTTCTGACACACCACTTCCTTTGAGAACCACTGAGGCATGTGTTACAATCAGTTGTGAAGGGTGTTGCAAGTAATTTGTTACTAATAATACTCGAAGCTTTGAATAGAACAGATACAATAGCCTGGCTCTCACACACTTGCATAATGATTAGCTTCCTTGACCAGCGGAGGAAGTTCTGGAACTCCAGCTCACTCTCAGGGAAGACACGGGCCCTGCATTCTTCTGCTCCCATTAACCAGACCCTCTACCTCATGTTTGGGCCTCCCCTGAATGGATATCTGAGCACGCAGCTTTGGAGACAGGCAGAATGGGGTTTGATTTCAAGCGCCACAACTCACCAGGGGTTCATCAACTCCCTTGACTTTGCTGGGTTTCCATTTCTTCATGTGTAAATTGGGAATCATAGTTTCTACCCCTGGGAGTGGCTGTGAAGATTAAATGAAAACATCCCAATGCAGGTGAATTGGGACAAAAACGAATGTGTAGGGCTCCAGGCAGAAAGTTGTGTGGGTGTGACCCCCCCCCCAGCTTCTTCTCCTTCCCCAGTCTGTGGACCAAGCACCCCCAAAGGACCCTTCTGGGATTCCAGAAGAAATGTATTCCCCAGGGGACTGAGCCTAATGCAGTACCTACCCCTGTGAAAGGGCTCCCTAAATAGAAGGAACAGTATTAGTCCCTGTCACTGCCACCTTTCCTGCCTCCCACATTCCCTCTGTGGTCTTTGGGGGCTGGGGCTGAGCTCTTCCATCGCAAAAGCTTCTGCCCCAGCCGAGAATCCATTTCAGTGAGCATAGGGGTAGGGCCGGGCACTGGGGAGAGGTTAGCTTGGGAATAAATAAAAGACATACCCATGGCTCTTGAGACCAGGAGAGAAGGAATTTTTATTTTATATTATTTTATTTTATTTTATTTTTGCATCCTCTCTTCTAGGCAATCCTTACCCCTCTCTTGTACCTTGCCTGCTCCTTTCTGGGATGGATGGCAGGACAGAGCACAGAGCAGCTTGTCTGGGGATCCCAGTGGACTGTTTGATTCCCAGGCAATTCCCCCCCTACCTCCTTACTCCAGACTGTGGTTACCTCCAGATCTGAGCCACTTAATAGGCTGCTCTGTTGCAATTTCAATTTATCAATAGGCAAGCATTCACCAATAATGACACCTGGCAAGAAACTAATTTTCTTATTCACTGCACATTGGCCTCATTAAGGCCTGTAGGACATGTGACGTCTCAGGAGGAAACCAGCTCTAGGCTGGGAGGCCTTTTTCAGTGTGTCACCTCATAAATAACGGGTGGGCGCCCCGTGGGGGCCAGTGTACCGGTTAACCTACGTCCTGCGTTCACTGGCCGCACCACAAACAAATCCTCAACAAGCCTCACAATGGAATTAATCAGAGATCTCAACGTCAGATCGATAACCCTCAGAGCACGTGTAAACAGAAGCTACAGCCCCCTATCCCCAACCGCCACCCTGTAATTGGGTTGGGCTGGTCCTGTGGGAGCCCCGGCTTAGGTTTCTGACTGCAGATCCCCGAAAGCAGGCTTTTAGAGAGCGTTTGCGACTTTTCCTCCGCCTCCCTGCCCAGTTTGTTGAGGCTGCCTCATGGGTCCCCGTATCTGTGACCGTCTTCCCACCAAATATGCTCATTAGTGCCAGCCAGGCTCATATTAAAGGTGGCTGGAGGTCCAATTTGTAGGAATCTGGGGGTGGGGGCCTTGGGACAGGGACAATTTTTCAACCTGGACTTTATCTAGAAAGGACCCTGTGACTGTAGACAGTCTGAAATGATTAAAGATAAATTTGGTGGTGGGAAGTGGTGGGGGCTGGGGTAGCGTTAAAGAAGGGTTGGATTTCTAGTCAGTCTTCACTTCTTAATTTTTAAAGATCCCTTGGATGTAGACAGACTTACAGGCAGAGGTAACTCTGATATGCTCTGGGTATCTGTAGGCAGCTGGATTCACATTAAAACCTTGCAACCGACCTGGGCATGCACAGGGGAGATGCCCATCCCACTGACGTGGGAAACAAAGGCAAAAGAAAAATTAAACATCCTTACAACTTACAGCAGTGACGAATCCTTGAAAAGGCAGAGTTACATTCCTCTGGAAACTCAGCTGCCTTGATGTTAACATTTTGCTGAAGGCAAAAGGCAACCTTAGCCTGACCCTCAGGATCCTGTGAGTCTACTTGAACATATAAAAAATTCCTTTGGAAACTTCCTTTATCTCTACCCCTGTAAGATATATGTTGGCAATCATCCCCCAAGCATACGGCCCACTGATACACATCTGAAGGGTCTCATGACTCAGGTTTTATTAGACAGTAATAAATGGCCTTTTCCCAACAATAGCTAGCCCCCTCAAGGTCCTGGAAACCTTGTTTCCAAAATACCTTGGAGGCTTGTGCCGTCTCTAGCCCCCTCCCAACTTGAAAGTATATAATCAGTCAATTGCCATAATTCCAGTGCAGTTCTTTCTGCCCATGGGTCCTGTCCTCAAGCTTTAATAAAACCACTTTTTACACTGAAGACATTTCAAGAATTCTTTCTTGGCTGTAGGCTCCAAACCCCACTTCTTCAAACCACATCACTGCTTTCTGGAATTAAGAAGTCCTCCCACCGGGCTCAGATCCGGCGACACTTTTTCTGTGACACTTCCTCTTCCAAGGATGACTGTGGTTGAGCTGGCCTGGCCTTCCCACTGTGACTGAAAGAAGAGTGGGGGAAACATTCCAGAGGAGCCAGAGCCCCTGTCCCATCATCCCCACACCCTCCCTGATGACGTACTACACATGCCCCAGGAGAACTCTCGCCATTTGTCCTCCATAGCAGTTTCCATCAAAATTACAGCTGCATAGTCTTCCTGGCAGTCCTTTAAGTTTCTTGGTGGGTTCAGTATTTCTCTGTGTGTCCTTGGCTTCCTGAGCTCACTGTTAATAGCCTTATTTAACAAACATATAAAGAACTTATCAAACTTATTACCCAAAAAAACAAATAATACAGTCAAGAAATGAGCAGAAGACATGAACAGACATTTTCCCAGAGAAGACACACAAATGGCCAACAGACACGTGAAAAAATGCTCAACATCACTCATCACCAAGGAAATACAAATCAAAACCACAATGAGACCACCTCACTCCAGTCAGAATGGCTAAAATCAACAAGTCAGGAAATAGGTGCTAGCGAGGATGCGGAGAAAGGGAACCCTCCTACACTGTTGGTGGGAATGCAAGCTGGTGCAGCCACTCTGGAAAACAGCATGGAGGTTCCTCAAAAAGTTGAAAATAGAGCTACCCTACGACCCAGCAATTGCACTACTGGGAATTTACCCTAAAGATACAAACGTAGTGATCCGAAGGGGCATGTGTACCTGAATGTTTATAGCAGCAATGTCCACAATAGTGAAACTATGGAAAGAGCCTAGATGTCCATGAAGAGATGAATGGATAAAGAAAATGTGGCCTATATATATATATATACACACATACACATATATATTTATTTATATATGTACACACACAAAGGAATATTCTGGCATCAAAAGAATGCAATTTTGCCATTTGCAATGATGTAGATGGAACTAAAGGGTATTATGCTGAGCAAAATAAGTCAATCAAGGACAAATTCCATATGATTTCACTTGTTTGTGGAATTTAAGAAATAAAACTGATGAATGTAGGAGAAGAGAAGGAAAAATAAGATAAAAACAGAGAGCGAGGCAAACCATAAGAGACTATGGGGAACAAAATGACAGTTGCTAGAAGGGACGTGGGTGGGTGGATGGGGTAACTGGGTGATGGGCATTAAGAAGGACATATGAGGGGCGCCTGGGTGGCTCAGTGGGTTAAAGCCTCTGCCTTCGGCTCAGGTCACGGTCCCAGAGTCCTGGGATCGAGCCCCACGTCGGGCTCTCTGCTCAGCAGGGAGCCTGCTTCTCTCTCTCTCTCTCTCTCTGCCTGCCTCTCTGCCTACTTGTGATCTCTGTCTGTCAAATAAATAAATAAAATCTTTAAAAAAAAAAAAAAAAAGAAGAAGGACATATGATGTAATGAGCACTGGGTGTTATTGCAACTGATGAATCACTAAACTCCACTCTGAACCTAGTAATACACTATATATTAACTAACGTGAATTTAAATTTAAAAACAAACAAGCAAACAAACAAACCTTACATGGTGCTTGCTAGCCCTTTTAGGACTACTTATTCATTGAATCCTTGTAACAATGAATAAGGTAGTTACTATTATTATTTTTTTTTTGGTAGTTACTATTATTGTGCCTGTTTCATAGGCAAGAATACAAAGGAGCGGAGAGACTGGGTGACTTGCTCAAGGTCACACAGCATGTAAGTGGCAGGGCTAGCATTAAGGTGCAATGTGGTCACAGATTCTGGACTCCTAACTGAGGTGAAATGTTGGGGCCCAGGAGAAAGAATTCTTGAGACACCTTTGGTACAAAAAACATAGCCTTATCAAAGCACGGGGATAAGACCTGTAGACAGAAAGAGTTGCACTAGGATCATGAGGAGTGGCTGATTATATACTTTCAAGTTGGGAGAGGGTTAGGGAGAGCATGAGTGTCTAAGGAATTTGGAAGCAGGGTTTCCAGGACCTTGAGGGGCTAGCTGGTATTGGGATGAAGTCATTTACTACTGTCTAATAAACCCTTAGTCATGAGACCCTTCAGATGTGTATTAGTGGACCATATGCTTGGATGATGATTGCCAACATATATCTTGGGGGGAAGGGGTGGGTAGAGATAAATGTAGTTTCCAAAGAGATTTTTGTTTTATTTATTTTACTTTTTAAAGATTTTATTTGTTTATTTGACAGAGAGAGACACAGTGAGAGAGGAAACACAACAAGGGGGAGAGGGAGAAGCAGGCTTCATGTCAAGCAGGGAGCCTGATGCGGGGCTTGTTCCCAGGACCCTGGGATCATGACCTGAGCTGAGGGCAGATGCTTAACCACTGAACCACCCAGCCACCGCCCCCCCACCCCTTCCCCCCCCCGCCAAAGGCATTTTTTACGTTAAAGGAGACTTACAGGATCCTAGAAGTTGGGCTAATGTCAAGCTAAGCTTGCCTTTTGCCTCTAGCAAAGTTTTAATATTGAGGCAGTTGAGTTCCTGCAGGAAGGTCACTCTGCCTGTCCAAGTATCTGTCACTGAGTTGCAAAAGAAATTTATTTTTTTCTATATTTCTTTTGCCTTTGTTCTCCACATCACTAACCACTTGGCTAAACCCCATCTACACCCCTGCAAATGGCTTGTTGAATCATCCTTTCATAGGTCTTCACCCCCACAAGCCTGTGAGTTCTGAGGGGCTGGAATTCATCACCAGGCACCCAGCCGATGTTCCCAGCGCTCCTGGGGATTAGCCCTGCCTCTAGTCGAGGAGGGGCACACGACAACCAGGAATTTTCTCTTGGCACCAAGAAAGGAGCTGTTATGAATTGAATCATGTTTACCCAGCCAGTTCTTATGTTGAGATCCTAATCCCCCCAGAATGGGCCTTTAATTTGAAAATAAGGTCTATATTGAGGTAATCAAGTTAAAATGAAGTCATTAGGGTGAGCCCTAATCCAGTATGACTGATATCCTTATAAAGAGGGGAAATTTGGACACAGAAACACTGATGGGGAAAGACCATGTGGACATGGAGAAGAGAGCGGTCTGTAAGCCAGGAGGACAACCCTGGGACAGATTCGTTCCTCACGGTACATAGAGGGAACCAAACCTTCAGACACCTTGATCTTGGACTTCTGGCCTCCAGAACTCTAAGTTGCCAGGTTTCTGCTATTATTCTGCCCAGTCTGCGAAACTTCCTTATGGCAGCCGTAGCAAACTAATACAGGCATTTCAATGAGGACAAAGGGCAGTAGCCCCTAGAATCAGCAGGGTCACCTGGTGCTGAGGAGAGTCCCCATCTAATGCTGACTTGCTGGGCTCCTCTCTGCTGCCCTCTCTCCCGCCTCTGATGTAGCTCAGCCCGGAAGGAGTCCTGGCCCAGAACTAAGCGACTCCTTAGTCATCCCCGTCATTGGCCTGGCTGCAGTCCTGCCCTTTCCACACGCCTCGGGCCCAAGCACTAGACTCTTGCCAGACGACATGCTGTCCCACAGACAGAGTACCAGCTTCTGTGGGACACCACTCTGGGTTCAAACCGCAGGGCCGGTACTTCCTGTCTATGCAAACATGGGGCAAGTCTTCTGACCACCCTGAATGAACCTCAATGGACTTGTGCTGGTTTTTGATGGCTCACTCCTATCAACATGTTGATTTCCTTAGGGGAATTATTTATTTCTGGCTGGATACAATTTGGACGGGATTGTAAAGAGGGTCACCCACTTCCCCTAGCCGGCAGGGGTGGGGCGTGAACCTCAAGTTAGGCCAATAGAACTCTTTTCCTCAACTTTGAATCAGGATGTGAATCCGGGATGTGAATGGAAACACCAATGAGTAGCAGGCACGCGGCCTTGCCCATTCCCTCTTGCCTGGTCTGTGCCCTGTCTGGGTGCTCAGACTCCACGTCCGCCTATTTGGTCCATTAGGCTTGACCCATAAACACCAATGAACCTGTCCTGCTTTTTTATGTACAATGACCCCTCAGAAGTGACACTTGCTGTGGGTCACACTAGCTCCTTGCCTGCTCTTGCTTTGGACCTCTCATACCCAGCATCCTGTCTAGACCTTCCCTGTCCTCTCCTCCCGCATGTGTCCTGTGTTCTCTGAGGTCCAGCGTGCCGCCCAGGTAGAGACTGAGCCAGGGAAAGCTATTGGTGCCACTTTTCTCTGTTCTCTATACTCAAGTCCTACGTGGGACTTCTGTTAAGAGAAAAAAAGATCCTCTACTTTAAAAAAAATTAGGAAACCATCATCTTAGATCTTTACATTGCTTGAATGTAAATTCAAGTTACCCATTCAATATTTTCTCAGAGTCTCCTCTGTGCCAGACACTGTACTAGATGCTTGGGATGCCAGTGAGGAAACACAGCTTCTGTCCTCAAAATGCTCACGAGCTAGAGTAATGTCCCTCAAATTTAGTGTTCTCACAGGGCACCTGGGGATCTTCTTAAAATAGTTACTGATTCTGTAAGTCTGAGTTAGGGCTTGAGGTTCTACATATCTAACAAGTTCTCAGGACCCCAGAGCCCCCTCATGCCTTCTGGGATGCTTTTAAAAATTCTAATGTGTGAGCCATGATGAAATCAGCATGTATCATTTTTCAATAGTCTCAGCAAACCCAGCGTAGAGCTGAGTTTGAGAACCATTGATCCAGAGAGAGAGAGAGAGAGAGACTGTGTTGGTTTTTTTATGGCTGTCAAAACAAATCACCATAAACTTAGTTACATAAAACAAAGCAAATTTGGTATCTCACAGTTATGTGGGTAGGTCAGAAGTTCAAAATAAGTCACATTAAATTAATCTCACTACAGTCATGGTGTTGGCAGGGCTGCATTCCTTTCTGGAGACTCCATAGAACAGCTTGCTTTCTTGGCTTTCCCAGCTTCTAGAGGCTGCCCCATTTCAGGGCTTGTGGCCCCTCCATGGACTCCAATCAGGTCTTTCTCCTATTTCATCCCTCTGGCTCTCTGCGTCTCTCTTTGTTTTGTAAGGACCCTGTGATTATATTCGACCTGCCCAGATAATTCAGGGTAATCTTCCCATCTCCAGGCCAGCTGATTAGTAACACAGCATAACATATTTACAAATCTTGGGCATTGGGACATGGATGTCTTGGGGGGGGGGCCATTATTGTGCCCACCACACAGACGTGGAGTAAGGTTGGGTAGGCCAGTGTGGTTCTGCCCTGAAGGGGATGATATAGGCGGGGTGGTTCCTACGCAGCCTTTGAAAAGTGAGAGGAGAAACGGTCACGAAAGACTTTCTGGGCAAAAGTACTGCAGGTGATTCGTACTGGCTCTGGAGAGCAGATTGCCCACTTGCCGGGAACACCACCCCAAACAACCGTTGGTAACTTGAAATCAGCATTAGGAGGAATAGTCCATCACGGAAAATGGTGAATGCTATAAATTAGTGATTTTTTTTTCCTTTCCTTTCCCAGAGAAACAGTTGTGAAATGTTTACCAGCACACCACTGTGGGGATGCCCCAGAGTTGAGTCTAAGAGAGTAGACACAAACCAGGTAGACCAGACACTTACCCTTGAAGTATGTCTGCTCTTACAAATACAGTGTAAGTTCCTGCCGGACAAGACTCACATTTCAGTGTCTCTAGAGCAAGGCTTCGTAGACTTCATGATGCACACAGATCACCTGGGGATCTTGTTAAACTGCAGATCTGATTGAGTAGTTTCAGGTGGGGCCAGAAAAGAGTCTGCTTTTTTAACAAACTCCCAGCTGTGTGCCTGGGTAGCTCAGTTGGTTAAGCAGCTGCTTTTGGCTCAGGTCCTGATTTCTGGGATGCTCGGCAGAGAGCCTGCTCTCCCTCTTCCTCTGCCTGCCACTCTGCCTACTTGTGCTCTATCTCCCTGTCAAATATATAAATAAAGTCTTTAAAAAAACAAAACAAACAAAAAACTTCCAGGTGATCCCTGGAATGCTGGTCCAAAAAGCATACCTTAGGTAGCACGACTCTAGAGAAGTGGCCTCTGACACTGATTACAAACCCATTCACGTAAACAGAAGATGATTCTAGAATCATATTTTGATTTACATATTTTATCGTCATCACATATTTTAGCTACTCTAATATTTTATCATATCTGCTGATGCCCCTGGTTGCCATTATTTTATGTATATTAGAAAAATTTTTTGAAAGCTACCAATTAAACTACGTCCTGCTATTAATCGTTAGGTGCATCTTAATTTCAGAGATAGTACAATATGACAAATACTGTATATCTTTGAATCAATAAGAAGCAATGCTTGTATTTTGTAATTAAAAAAGTAAGAAATTACACTTGCCAATATTTACTACATGGCCTGACACCAGGGCTCTTCCTGCCTACAGGTATGGTTCTGAACGTGCATAGCCCAGAGTGACCCAGAGACAAAACTAGGGGTCCCACACCCAAAGGGATTAATGCTTGTCAATGCACTTTTGTTGTTTATCCATTATTTTTAGTTTTTTATTGAGTCAGAGATTATGTTATCTAGTTGTAACTAAAATAGCCATCATAAAATAGAAAAATGGTTTAAAAGGATTCCTGTGGTTTGAAGTTAACACCAATAATCTAAGCCTCAGTAAGCAATAAAAAAAGGCAGAACTGACATTTCTCCTCCTGATGGGAGTTCTGCATTGGCCACATTATGCAGTAAAACAACGATGATCTAATCAGATCTGACAAGACATTGGGCAGAAAAAAAGAGAAATGATCAGAAACCTTTTTTGAGATGTGGGTTTGTATCCATTTTTACTGGGGATGAATGTCACCCTTGGGACATTAGTATTAGTTATTATGGGAGCACTTGCGTGTAATTCACATGCACACGTAGGGAGAGCAGCTCTGCTCACTGCAGATGCCCAGGGACCTTGGCTGATAGAGCTTCCACCAGCTTGAGCATCCTGGGGGGGCACTCACACCATCAATGAAATGTCCTTGTCTGAAAGAGGTACATGTTTCTTTTGTTTACAATTCACTGGCCCAACTCAACCATAGGGGCCCAGACACAAGGAGACCCAGAAGGGCCACACCTGGCCAACAGGGCCAATGACTGCCACCACTCTTTAGTATTCTTTCTTCACCAGTTGTGTGTCTCCCGCCCATTTGGGGTCATGATCATGGCAAGATACAGAGAGCTCTTGCCCCTCTGTGTTAGAAGAAGCTGCCCACATGAGCCTGTCTAGCCTTGAAAAATCCTGCCTGGGCTTTGAAATGCATTTGAATGCGATGCTTAATATTTGGAGAAATTGCAAAGTCTATGAGCAGGTGATAAAGTCAAGTGATGAAGAAGTCACCTCGAAAACCTGTCTCACTCCTCCGAGTCAGCCGTATTCTGTGCTGGCAAATGACAACATCTCCTCCTAGTCTCCTGCCAAGAACTGAGGTAAGGAGATCTCTCCTCCTGACTGTGGTGGGCATAAAGAATAGATAAGTTCGGGGCGCCCCAGTGCCTCAGCGGGTGGAGCCTCTGCCTTTGACTCAGGTCACGGTCTCAGGGTCTTGGCATCAAAACCTGCATCGGGCTCTCTGCTTGGTGGGGAGCCTGCTTTCCCCCAGCCTGCCTCTCTGCCTACTTGCGATCTCTCTCTCTGTGTCAAATAAATAAATATATTTTTTTTAAAGTAGATGAAGTTGGGTATTATTGCCTTGAAGAATAGATTTAATCAGTGAGGAGGATCATGCCGAGAAGCATCTGGAAGCAAGGCTCATTGAGAAAAACATCCCAGTGCAGATCCTCTGTCGGAAGGGAATCCAGTTACAAGGGATGTTTTCCACCTGCAAAGGTTATATATACATCCTGATTTTTAGAAAGCGCTCCAAGCGGTATCATAAGCCCCAGAGGAGAGATACTTTGGGGTGACTCCATAGGAATGTGTCAGAGCTGAGTCTTACATGAAGCAAACTTCATTCACATCTACTATTGAGTAAATGGGTGGGAAGCCAAAGGGAATGCCGAACTAGGATGTAAAGACCCATCTGTAGTGGGCTCCCAGCCAGTGTCCTGTTTCCATTAGAGAAGCATCATCTCTCCACCGGCAACTGGATTCCTGTCCCAGTTTGACTTGCCCGGGAGCCGGTGGTGTTTGGAAGGAGCACTAGTTGTAGGAAGTCACCCTCTGTGTGCCCCCAGGGAGGAGACAGCATGATCCGCAAGGAGAAGTCATTCTCGGAGTGTTTCCGGTGAGGCTGGAGGGGGCAGCTCCGAGGGCAGATGAACGAGGGAGTCTGTGCTATCCTGAGAGTGTGGCCAGTTTGGCCTCTTGAATTTGTATCCAAGCGAGGATTTTTGTTTTAAGTGCCTCTATTGATGTAATTTTTAAGATTTTATTTATATATTTAAGAGAGAGGAATCGGGAGCACAGAGGGAGAGGGAGAGCAGACTCCCCCTGTGCAGGGAGCCTGATGTGGAACTCGATCCCAGGAACCCAAGCTCATGACCTGAGCTGAAGGCTTAACTGACTGAGCCACCCAAGCCCCCCTAAGCTGGGAATTTAAAGAATTATCTAAATATGAGAGTTTTAAAGGGCTTTGCAATTTCTTCTGAGAAGTCTTTCCGGAAACCCTCAGGCCAGGCCAGGTTGGGTGTCTGACTTCTGCGCACGCCCCAGCCCTGTATCTATCATAGTGCTGTCCTCACCCCAGAATAACTGTGCACATGTAATTGCTTGTTTGCTCTCTGCCTGCTGGACTGTGCTTCCAGGGAGTGGAGACCACATCTTGTTCAGTGCCATTTTCCTGGTGTGGGACACATAACATGTACTTGGCATATTTGATTGAAAGGATGTGTGGATGGGGTGACTCATTTAACTGAAAACACGTTGGAAATCCCATGGAGGACATATCACTCTACAGGCTTTGTTTATGGGAGGGCTCCGTAGCCTCGAGTCTACACTATGCATCCCGTGAGAGGGGATTCCATTCATGCATGGGATTCAGGATGGGGTGGGTACGTTTGATGAACTTGAATGCAATATTTTATGTGCATGCTTATTTTTCTGGAGAGGGTGTCCACCGCAGCTTTTTATCAGCTTTCCAAAATGACTCATGACCTCAAAAAAAGCATAAGAAATTCATATGCTTGTGTAATGCTTGGCCTTGGCCCTGGTGCAGGAGGAGGGCTGGGAATGAGTTCTGGGTTTGCAGGGCAGCACCTGCCATCTGCTGGAGATACGGAGGGACAGACAGTTGCTTCTAGGCTCTTAGCCGAGGCAGATCACGTGTCACCCTGCCCCATGTTCCCTACACCCACCGACATAAACACGTGTGTGAATTTGAATCTTGGAGTTTCACCGTTTTGGATTTTAGAAAGCAATGAACAATGGAAGGGACCTTGGAGAGTGGCAAACCCAAAGAGAAGCAATCAGAGATGTTGAAGCAAAGGAGACAGGGAGGCCGCCTCATAACACGAGAGGAATTGCTGTGTGGGTTCTGGAAGGCAGAACTGGGATCAGCAGGTGAATGCTACAGGAAGTCCATTTCCACTCTCACAGAGGAAGATCTTTCTCCCAGTTAAAACTGCTTAAAAATAGATAGGTCTTGTCTTCAAAGGTAGTGAGTTCCTTGTCACTAGAGAAATGCAAGCAAAGGCTGAATGAACAAATATCAGAATACAGTGGGGCAGGAATTCTAAGGTTCTTTTCAGCGCTTCTTTCTCACCTCATCTCATGCATTTTGAAAGGCGTTTCACTTTATTGTAATTTGGCTCCTCCAAGAAACTCTCTTTCTCCAACCTCACCCACAGTGTCTAAGCTTTTGTCTACAGGTGGAAGTCAAGGGCTGGTGCCGACAAGCTGACTCTAAATAAATGGAGGAGATTGGGAGCAAAAGCTCTCCGAATAATGTACTGAAATGTATTCTTCTAAAATGTGAAACAGATAAGCAAAATAGCTTTTATTCTGATGTACTCTGTTTTCTTGAACATCCTAGAAGCAACCGCTCTTGAAGATTGAGCTGTCGGAGCCAAAGGCTCTGAAATTAATGGAATGCAATCTTCTGCCATTTGTGATAAATTTCTGGCCTTTTTATGCACATGAAAGTCTTCCTGAGGAGCAGAAGCAAAGCTACCAACCAAGAGGTTATTTCGACAAGCTTCCTTCAGCCACCCCTCTATTGTCTTTTCCCGATCACAGCTTTTTGTTTTGCACTGAATAACAATAAAATAAAAAATGAGAACAAGTGAGAAAGAAGACCAACGATGCAATGTTCAGCCAACAATGCAAACAGAATAAAAATGTTCTTCGATTTTAGACAAAAGGAGAAGAATTTGGTTAAGGACAAAAAAAAAAAACAAAAAACCAACCATGCAACTTTAAAAAAGCAGCATTGGGAAAACCATAATTTCCTTGAGCCACACAGAGGTTCATCTAGAATGTTATTTTCAGTTCTAATACATCCTTGGGCATTACGGACAAACAATTCCTGTTTCAATCCTTGTTTCTTCAGGGCTTTGCTCCTCTAAGTTCCCCTTTCAGATTCGGAGCCCAGTCCCCTAAGTCTGGAGGAATCCTGATCTTTTCTGACCTTGCTTTAAGCCTACTGTGCTTTTGATGCTGTCTTCATGCTTCCTTTCCCTCTGCCCACTGTGACCTCGAGAACTAAAACACCTCACCCCCACCCCACAGCCCAGACACGACCAATGACATGACCCTTTCCATGGCCGTCATGACACGTCTTGTGATGTCGTATGCTTATTTATTCACTTGCATATCATCTGTCTTCCTCAACTGAGATACAATCTCCTTCCCCATAGAGTTCCTCCGCTGCCTTAAAGCAGAGGCTGTCAGACTGCATCACCCAGCCTCCTTCCTTTTGTGCAATGATCTGGTGTTCTCCTAAACACTCCTCCATTCACCGACTCCTTCACCTGCTTTACAGTTTCACTTTCTACCTGTCAGGATTCTTGGTGACTTCCACAGCCATATAAATACCTCTGGTCTTTCAGTTCCTTGACTTGCTCTTTGCCCCTAATCCCCCCCTCCCCCTCCTCAGCCACCCATGCCCATCCACTCATCTTTACCTATCATGTCATTCCGTACATAATCAGGGCTCCAAACCATTGACCCACTCACCTGCCATGCTCCTTCCCCTGCCTGTGCCTGCCCCTCTCCTTACCCAGTTCAGATTCCCACTACCTGCAGAATCGTTGCCTTGCTTCATCATATAAACCATGTCGCCCCTGTCTTGTTCTTGGTATTCGCCTGGCAAAATTCCAACCCTGATTAAATCCAACTCTTTACCTGCTCCTCACCTGCAATCATGGCTGGAAAAAACACACATCCGGATTGATTTGTCTCATTTTAAATTCATGACCACAAACCTCCAGTGAGCCCTAGTGCTGCCGGGCAGGGCTCCCACATTCACCTAGTTAATTCACTCTCTGACTCTCCAAAAGGACTATTTTGTACATTCTCCTCAACACATGAAACCCACAGAGTCCACCTCCCTGCTGTTTCAAGGAATGATGTGTCCACGCCACCCTCGAAGAGCAAACCCTCCACCGCAGCCCTGGATCTCCTCCCACTCCCTTACTCAAGGACATCGTTTCTGTTCTCCGGCATCATCATTCTCGGCTCCCCACCCGATCAACCTTATCAGCACAGACTGCTGTAAATCTCTCATCTTAAAAAGAAAGGGACCCCTTAGCCCTGTAATCTTCTCCAGCAGCTGCCTCACTTCTCTGTGACCCTTTCTAGCAAAACTTGAAAACATGACCATACCCGTCATCGTCGCACACTCGCCTGCTATTCTCTCTTGCACACTCTCCCATCATGCTTTTCCCCCAGCCCCACCCCCTCTTCCCATAGAGCCATAATCAAGGTCCCCAGTTGCCTTCGTCAGCTCAGGCTGCTGTAACAGAATGCCATGGACTGGGTGGCCAAAACTACAAACATTAGTTTCTCATAGTTCTGGAGACTGGGGAGTCCAAGATTAAGGTGCTGGCCAATTCACGGCAGAGCTCTATTCTTGCCCTGTGGCCAGCCACCCTCTGTGTCCTTGCATGGCGGACAGAGCCCTCTTGCCTTTTCTTCTTACAAGGGCACTAATCCCACTGTGGAGGCCTCAGCCCCATGACCTCAACTTAACCTAATCACCTTTCATGGGCCCCACCACAAAATACCATCATACTAGGGTTTAGCATATCAATATATGAATTTGGGGGAGACACCAACATTCCATCCATAACACCGGTGCCCAATCCCGCGGCTCACTCTCAGTTCTCATTTACTGAACCTCTTAGCTGCATATGGCATGGCGGATCCTTCTGAAAAGAATTTTTCCCCTTGGCTCCCAGAGTCCCACCTTCTCCTGTTCTCCCACTTCACTAGCTGCCCCTTCCCCGTTGTCTTTATGGAGGCTCCTCTGCACGGCAGCCCAGTGGTGCAGGTTGCCCACTGCGCTCAGTACTTGGACCTCTTCTCTCTACTTCACGCTCCCCTTCCATGACCTCACCCAGCCTCCCAGCTTTCAAGATGTCTCCCAGACTTTTATCTCCAGCCCTAACCTCTCCGCTATAATCCAGGCTTGAATATTCATGCGGGTGTCACTTTTGTCCCCGCATGGATGTCCAGTGGGTATTTCGCCCTTGACAGGTGCACACTGATGCATGGTTTCTGTTCCACCCTCAGCCCCCACCTAAACCTCTCATTCCCAGGAATCTCTAGCTCAGTCAGTGATTCCACAATCTACCCAATGTTTCAGATCAAAAACCCCTCTCTTGCACACACCCTACATCTAACCAATCAGCAAATTATTTTGATTCTATCTTTAAACTGTACCCCAAATCCATCTAAGTCTCCCCACCTCCACCACCACCATCCTGGTCCACACCACCATTAGCTGTCTCTTGGATTACCACAGCAGTCTGCTAACTGTCTCTCTACTTCTGCCTTGCCCCCCTGCACTGCATTTTCCACAGATACAGGGAGATCCTTTAAATGTAAATCAGATTGTGAACACTCAACACTCTTAGAATAAAATCCCAAATCCTCACTGATGCCTACCAGACTTCACATCCCCTATCCAATTTGCTTTCTGCCATGATGGGAATGTTCTGCACATATGTCATCCAGTACGGGCAGCCACGAGCCACATGTGGCTCTCAAGCACTTGACTTGTGGCCAGTGCAACTGAGGGACTGACTTTTGAATTTTATTCCATTTTAGTTGGTTAAGACCAGTCGCCATGTGTGGGTAGTGCCTACCATATTGGATAGCACAACCTCCCCAGCGTTTCTGGCTTTGCCTGCTCCCTTCTTCCCTTCTCGCACTTGGCTCCAGCCACACTGGCCTTCTTGAGGCTCCCTGGAACATTTTAAGCACATTCTCACCTCATGGCCTTTGCACTTGCTCTTCTCTCTGTCTGGAATTTACTTCTCCTGAGTGACCAAATGTCTTACATCCTCACTTGATTCTGGTCAAATATCATCTTCTCAGAGAAATCTTTCTGAGTACCTGATGCCAATAAAGGCATCACCTCTTACCCTCTGTCTTGTCCCTCACTTGATTTTCCTTCTTGGCACTACTTCTCACCTGACATGATATTACAGAATTGTTTATTCACTTATCATCTGTCTCCTCCATTATGTTATAATCTTCATAAGGCGGAGAGTTTGTTTTGCCCGCTATTGTGTCTCCTGTGCTTAGCTGGTGCCTTGATCCTTCGTTGAATGAACTAGTGAATGAAACAGGCTCCTGCCAAGCGAAGAGTAAGTTACCTGTGCTGAGAATTGTAAGGCCACAGGAGAAACCGGAGGCAGGGACCCTACCCAGAAGTCCACAGGAGATGACTTAGAATTGGCAGCAGGTGTTTGACTAACGTGGAAGGGCCTATGTGGGGTGCTGGGGCTCTCTGGGGTGGTATGGGGGGGTCTGCAGAGGTTGATGCAGAGAACAGAAGTGATGCAAGAGATTGTTGAAGAAGCGCGCACGAAGGCCATGCTGTGGCTGAAAGCATGGGCGGGGGGGCTCCCGGACCGGGGAGCACCTTGAACAAGGATGTGGAGGCCACAGACCAACAGGAAGCCTTCCTCTCTCTTGTGGGAGCCCCAAACCCTGGAACCGATCCACAGTTTCTGCTGGCCCGTGCTGTCTAAGGCAAGCTTCTCCACCTCCCCGCGCAGGGTCTACTCTCACAGAGCTCTGACCTGTTCACTGTAACATTCTATGAGCTGTCTGTTATTTCTTCAGTGTTGCAGTCAGTTGTCTGTGTTCTCTGTGTTTCCTCATTGCATTTAATTTAAAATCACTCAGGATGAGGAGTAGCGAGCCCCTTCAGGTCTTCAATCTAAGCTGTTTTCCCCAATTTGGCTTTATCTATAATAAAGCAGATATTTGATCTCCCTCTGATCTCTGTGTCTGTCTCTGGCTTAACATCTGGAGTTGTGATGCATTGGCCTTCTCATAAAGTCCAGCATCTCCAGAATCTGTTGAAAATGTGGCCTCTTCTGGAAGCCTTGCCCACT
Organism: Mustela putorius furo; assembly: GCF_011764305.1. Classification (NCBI taxonomy): domain Eukaryota; kingdom Metazoa; phylum Chordata; class Mammalia; order Carnivora; family Mustelidae; genus Mustela; species Mustela putorius. Next base: position 7,410,751 of record NW_025421424.1, read on the forward strand.
TCCTAGCAGACTCAGTGGCTGCTCTGAGGCCTGAAACAATTTGGACCCATGCTTGACAAGGGGCTTAAGATACTGTCTTCTGGCAAGCCCCAGTAGCCTGTAGCCTGCGTCGGCTCCTTGTGTGTTGCCTCAGCTCTGAGCTCAGAACAGAGGTCCCGTCACCTTCCCTTAAATCCAGGAATGGAAGAGACAGCCACAGCTCCTGAGACTAGGGTAGCACAAAGTCTCTGGCAAACAAAGCCCCAGGCCCAGTTTTGGAGTCTTCCTCGAAGGCCCCTCCCAGAGAATGGCAATAACACTACACCCAAGGCATACCTCTGTCCCCACGGCTCCATTCCCCCAAGAGCCCAAGCTTGAAATGACTTTCTGGTGTTTAAGCCTTGTCTTTAGAAAATGTAGGCTTTTCCCATGCCCCCCTCCCCACCTTATATTAATACTGCCCATGCCTGGCTGCTTGCATTGGGTCACTGACTTCGGATAGGGAAAGCCAGATGCAACTCTTAAAAATCAGCCAATGTGGATCCTAACTGAGATAGGCCAAATGTAAAGACATGCTATTCAGACAACCGAGTCATTTGAACATGGACTGAATAGTGATAGAGGATTTTGTGAGTTTTACTGGGTGATAAATATTTGTATAGGTATTTGAAGTTTTTATCAGAAGGGCGTGTGGAAGAACTAACAAATAAAATGGAATTTGCCTCAGAACACTTTAGGAAAAGGGAGAGATGAAACAGGGTTGGGAGAATGTTAATAATTTTTGAAACCAGGTGATGGGTACATGGCATTTCATTTTACTGTCTCTAATTTTATATATGTTTGAAAATTTCAATTAAAAAAAATAAAAGCCGGGGCGCCTGGGTGGCTCAGTGGGTTGAGCCTCTGCCTTCAGCTCAGGTCATGATCTCATGATCTCAGGGTCCTGGGATCAAGCCCTGCATTGGGCCCTCTGCTCAGCAGGGAGCCTGCTTCCCACCCACCCCGCTCTGCCTTCCTCTCTGCCTGCACAAGATCTCTCTGTCAAATAAATAAGTAAAATCTTTATATTAAAAAAAAAAAAAAGCCAACCTCTTGATTTCTCCTCTTTCAAAGCTGCAAGCTAACAGATTCCCCTTGGGGACCTTGACCGTCACCCCCTCATGGCATGCCTTATGCACTTTTTGTCTGAACATATTTCTTTCTGCTTATCAGTTTAAGAACCTGCAGATCTGTTATGACGGCTTTGTTAATAATCCTTAGGTTTAAAACTTTTTAAATGAATTGGCAAGGATATCAAGCGGAAGAGAAGGATAAGGTGATTCTGCAAAGGTCTAAGGGATTAGGAAAGCCCAAAGGGGTCCAGCCCCTGGTCTAGGGCATGACCTTCATCACACTGAGCGAACTTTCTTGCCTCAGAAATAACTACACGAACCAGGGTGGATAAAAGCAGAAGCTCCAGGCCCCGGACTTTGCTGACTGTGAGCAGAATTTGCCCCCCCGGGGCCTAGCTCCAGAGTCAGACCACCCAGCAGTGGGAGTAATTAAGCCAGGAAAGGTCACCGATTCATAATTTATGTGTAAACGTCTCAGTTTAACCAGCGGCCCCCTCCTCCACTAGAGCCCACCTCAGTGGAGAGGGAAAAGGGGCCATGGGAAGTGTTCCAGGCCTGCCTTACCTGAGGGCAGATTCCTCCTGCTAGAGTTGAGGACACTTACGGCTGTGGGGACGTGACTGCTGTCCCGTAGGGAAGGTGTTCACTTGGAGCCTGTGACAGGGGTCCTTAGCAGGGCCATCCCGTTGTATTTGAGGCCACTCAATAATCACTTACAAAGTCTAAATAATAATCATAGAGCCACCATTTTTTTTTTATTACTGTAAGCTAGGTCTTTTTCAGGTATTACCACATTTAAACTTCCTGGCTCCTCTAACAGTGGGTCGAATGAGCCTCTTTGGTAGATGAAAAAAAGGGGAAGCTGGGGAGGAGGGCGGGTGTTATAGTCATTGAATTGGTCAAACTCCCAGGATTGAGATCGATCTCTGCCATAACTCCCAGGCCCAAACCTTTAACTTCCCCTGGGTCTTGCCCATTGCCGGTCGTCTTGGGCTGAAACAGAGAGCTGTCCTCTGGGAGACAGTTTAATGGGGTCTGACTTCATGTTTTTATCACAGAGGTTGGTGTGGTTTGACCAGCTTATCTGAGAATGGGCAGAAACAAGGGGAAAAAAGGGGGAAGTTTTCTGTTCTACCCTGAGTTCTTTAATCTCACTCAAGCTGCTCAACCACGTAGCACACCAACAACCCGGAAGGGCAAGTTTGACACATTCACAAGAATAGGTGGCACTTGCCCCGGGGGTCTGGCCTGCTTTGGGTTGACCCTATCCCTCCTGGCCTCCGAAATTCTGGGTCTGCAGCCGGGACCTCAGTGCCTGGTGGCCTTTGACTTTGGCTACTTGGCGGCCAATGCCGAGATTAAGGTGAAGGTCAGGACCCTCTCATTCCTGCCATTTAATTGGTGACCTCTGGGAATCCAGCTCCAGGCCTGCCCCACTGGCCCCGCCTTCCCCGGCACCTGCCCCTTCTGGCTAGAGGCTGGCGTACAGTGTCTCTTCAACCAGAAGGTGACCTTGGGGATCTGACCCCCACGCAAACTCATTCACATGATCTAAAATTTCTTCCTCAGTAGTTCCTGAACTTTTTTCTTTTTATTTCTTTATTATTTTATTTTAAAGATTTTATTTCTTTATTTGAGAGAGAAAGAGAGAACACGAGCAGGAGCAAGAAGGAGAAGCAGGCTCCCTGCTGAGAGCAAGGAGCCTGACTTGGGACTCAATCCCAGGACCCTGGGATCATGACCTGAGTTGAAGGCAGACGCTTAACCGACTGAGCCACCCAGGTGTCCCCTGAGGTTGTTTTTAAAAATTGCTGATCTGTCATTGCACACTGAAGAGAACCAAAGAAGAAGGTTTTGTTTTCACTTGGGCAGGAGCAGTTGAGGGATGGACCAACCCTCCTGAAAGCAGAACATGGAGGTGGCAGCAGCAGCTCCCGGGGAAACTGAGGCAAAGAAATGAGGCCTCTGGTTCCAGGAAGAGGATTCCCAGTGGTATGGAGCCAATCAGGCAGCGCCGCCCTGAGCTTCTCTAGAGACACCTAGTATCAGTGCCAGGGAGATCAGAGAGGGAACACTGTGGCTTCCATGGAGAGTTGTCCCGTGGCCCCTGTCCAGGTGACCCAGCCCTCTGGGAAGATGTCAGGGCTTTCCCTGGAAGACCTTCAAAGCAGCTATTCTGACCACGTGGCCATTCTTAAAATTTCAATCTGCAGACAGGCCCATCTCCCTTCTGTGGCCCTCCAACTTTCCGTTTGCCTTTAGACACTTCATGGTTAGTCGTTCCCTCCCTGGCAAGGGGGAATTGATCAAGTTAAAAACTGCCTCCTTCCCCACCCCAACACCAAATTTTGAAACTCTCATCTCCATTAATTCATTCGATTAGAATTGATTGAGCACCTACTATGTGATGGGCACAAGAGCAGGGGCTGAGAATACCAGAGTGAACAGAACAGATATGGTTCTTACCCTCACACTGCCGATGGCTTGCCCCTATCTGGTCTGGGAGACAGACTGTCTGATAAGTAATTACCACGAGCCAGAGGGCAGTGAAGACAGCAGAATTAGAGGGCTCTAGGAGGGTCGAGGGAAGGGTCCATGTCTGCATCCTGAGCCTTGTTGGGGGAATGAGAGGGTAGACTTTGAGGCAGAATTATGCAGGTGCTTTCTTGGACAGCAAATGGCCTTAGCAGGGTTGAGGGTAGCCAGAGGGGGCCGAGGAAAACATTGCCTGAGTTCCACTTACAACCCTGAAGGCAGCACAAAGCCACAGAAGCCACCAGAATGACATCTTACTAGCTCAGATGACAATCAGAATGGCTTTCAGAGGAAGCACAATTTCCCTTTGTTGTTGTGTGGTTTGGCTCTACCAAGTTAATCCAATGAATAATGAAAGCCCCCTCCCCATCCACCACCCTCCCCACCAGCCCCCACCCCAGGTGAGCGTTTTCAGCAATTTTCATGCACAAGAATCATAAAGAATTGACTATGAGGCAAGCCAGGCTACCCAATCTACCCAATGCACCTCCTGCTAGGGCTGGAGGCACTCATTCCTCTGTGAGACTTCTTGCAAGCTGTGGAGCTGTGGCCTCGTTGCCCCCCCCCCACACCTCCCATGTCTGCTCTATCTAGAAGTTTCGTCTGCATCCTGGCCCCTTCACTTCAGCAACCTCCTGCCCCTGATTCCTCTTCCTTAAGTCACAGGCTTTACCAGCTTCCTCCTTCTTCCCTGTTCTCTTTTCCTCTTCTGCCCACCCTCTTTCCCTGGGCAGTGGGTGAAGCTGGGCTCCCCCGGCAGTGGGCTCTGGGCATCTCCCTGCCAGGATTTCCTCAGTAGTTTCAAAACTTGCTCTCTGTCCTACAGAGATTGCTGAGAGTTCCTAACATCTCAATAGCCTCCCAGAGGGAGAGCATGTCAGAGAATCTGCCAGGTGCTTTTAGGAGTATGCCTGAAAAATCCCCCTGGGGGTTTGTGTCTGAATGTGCATGTGTCTAACTGCTTGAGTGTGTGCATGTGCACACAGTGTGTGCGTGTATGTGTGTGCATAGGGGAAATAATTAACCAGAATGAAACAAAATATGTTTCCATTGAGCTTAGCTGCAGTTCCTACCAGCGGTCTAAACAAACACAATATCACCCGCCCACAGCCCCATTACCCGGTCTGGCACTGGGAGAGCGCCCCACAGCTGGGGCAAATCAAATTCCCCTATTCCCAGGGCATTAGACAGGGTCCCTGGGGGGCAGACCACTACCCCAGAGGACAAACTGCCCCAAGGGCTACCGGGTGCCTTCCTTTTTAACCTTAGTGATGTTCTCCTCTAAGGCCAAGCTCTCCTTCTTGTTCATTCTTGTGCTTTTGTTCTCTGCCCCCTCCCCAGCCCCATGGGCACCTTGCTAATTTGGGAGGCCTGGGGGTCCAAATCCAATCTCTGACAGAGCCACCCTAGGCCCTCTTCTGGGAGGGAGGGAGGGAGAGGTCAGGGAAGAACGTGCATGCAGGGGCGAGACAGAGCAGAGAGAGGCAAAAAGGGAGGGGGGGAGTGGGAAGGAAACTCTGCATTCCCCATTAGCGGTGCTAATTGCACAGTAATGACTTTGTGTTATTATCAGAAATTTATCCTGGAAAACAGTCAGCTGCCCCAGCAGACACACACTTCCTCCACAGCGATGACTTGACACTTGAGGAAAATGAACAGTTTCTTCGCGTAAAGATACTTTGCGCGACCCCAACTCCGGTGTGTTCACAGAGCAAAGGAGCTAGTTCCTCCCAGCTTCCTGTAGTGACCCCATGATCTCCTTGAGATCTGCTTCCTCTGCTTCCCTTCCTCTGCTTCCCTTCCGACGGACTGGAACTACCTGGCTCGCCTGTAGGAATCCAGCCCAGACCGAGCAATGCAGTGGTGAACACTGGGGACCTATGTGGGCTAAGGCTCCTCTCTTTCTCTTTGGTCCTCATCTGTGTTCCAGCCAAGAAAAATCTGCTCACTCTCCTTTTATATAAATTGCAGATTTTTGCACCAAAGCCTTGTCACAGGCTGTTCCTGTGTTCTCCAATTTCTTCCAGTCTCACCTGACTAAAATCTCAAAACTCTCCTCCCCCAGGAAGCCTTCCCTGATTTGACCCATTTAACTCAGCTCCAATTCTTCCAGCACTCACATACTGACTTTGCACTGTTACCTTCAGGCATTCACCCTTCTTTGAAGCCATGGCTGAATGTTCATGAGATGAATGTTCATGAGATGGCAAGCGCTGAATGTTCATGAGATGGCAAGCGCTGAGGATATAAAGGTGGATAAGACACAGATCCCAGCTAAAAGAGCTCACAGTCGAGTTACAGTCAACAATGTGGTGTTGCAAAACTCTACAACAAAGGTAAGCATTGTGCACAATGAGCTAATAAGAAAGGGGACATCTGAGACTGCTTTGAAGTCTGGGAAGGAACTGTTCTGAGTGCTTGTATAATCAACTCATTTAAACCTCTCGGGAACCTGGTGAGAGCGGTATTTCTATTCTCATCTCTCTGGACAAGAAGACTGAGGCACAGAGAGGTCTAGTAGCTTATTTAATTGACAGAGAGAGAGAGAGTAAAAGTATGGGGCGCAGCAGGCAGAGAGATGGAGAAGCAGGCTCCCTGCTGAGCAAGGATCCTGATGTCGGGCTCGATCCCAGGACTCTGGGATCATAACCCAAGCTGAAGGCAGTCGTTTAACTGGCTGAGCCACCCAGGCATCCCCAAACAATTTAGAGATAAAATCGGGAGGATTCGGTGCCAGGCTGAATGAGGTGGATAATGGAGAGCGAAGAATCAAGGAGACCTCTGAGATTTTTAGTTTCGTTTGGTTTAGTTTTGTCCTCCTTTAAGGAAGTGGAGCAGATTTGTGAGGGAAAATATAAATTCTGTGTTGGCTGTAGGGGATTCGGGAGGTCTGGGGTAAATGTGTTCGAATGGGAATTTGGAAATGCGCGCGTAGAACCACAGGACAGAATCGGGAGTGCTGAGGGTCTGGGCTCTGGACTGTCTGGATTCACATTCTGGCTCTGTCACAGGTCCCTGTAACCTGCAGGTAATTATAGGCTCACTGTGAGGATTTAATGCTATTGTCCCCATGAAGCAAGCAGGGGAGGTCCTGGAACAGAGTGTGTGCTTGGTAAAGGTGCAGCGGTACTGCTAGTAACATTAGTATTATTCAGGCTTTGAAGCCTCAGGAGTGGATGAGGTCACTCAGAGAGAATATGCAGAGGCAGAAGAAAGAAGGGACAAGAGCTGAGCCTGGGAGAAAGAAGACGGAAAGGCGGGGAGGAGACAGGGGAAGAGTGAAAGCATCAGGAAGGGAGGGAAATCCAGGGAGAATCATGTCACAGGAGAGAATTTCACAGTCAGATGTGGGCGATGGCAGCAAAGAGGTCAAAGAACTCCTTGGAAACCAATTTCAAGTGTGGCCTCTCTCCATTATGCGCCCTCCCTCAGGACAGGGTCTGTGTACTCAGGGTTCCGCTCCCCCATGTGACTGAAGGCCGGGGCGGAAGGGCCATCACACAGGGCCGCCTCTCCTGGGACTGGTGTGGCCCTGGGTCTGTCCAGGACCTCTGTAAATACTCAGAGAGTGAATGAATGATGTGGAAGGACAGGCTCGGGTTCTGGCTCTGTTGCTTGCCAGCTGTAACCCCGAGTCCGTTCTTTTTAGCCTCTCTGTGACCTCACCACCAAAGTCTGGGTAAGATAAGAAGTGTCTGTCCACTGCCCAGGGGTATCGTCTGAAGCGAGGGAACAAATGGGAGAGTGTTGTGTCAACTGTATCACACTTCACAAACGTGCGGGAGTCTTAAAACCACTTCCTGTACCTCTAACAAACAGCAGAGGTGTGGATAAGTCATGGCGGCTGGGATGGAGAAAGGTTTTGTTTGTAGACGGAATAGGGGTTAACACCGGAGGACCGGTTTATTCTTTCTAGGGCCTTCAGTCCCTGAATTCCACAGAGGGCGGCATCTTCTGCTGATTCTTCTTGCCTGCATTCCAGTGAAATCACAGATTGACACTTCCTCGTTTAGACAGAGGCCTTTTGGATTTGTCATTTTAATTAGTTTTGGCATTTTATCTGGTTTCTTTTCATTAGTGCAGCACTCAGAGCCTTGAGATGGCAAACTATCTCCAGGCTCCTTGGGGAGAATTCTGGTCTTTGGGGTCCTGGTCTTATTGGAATCTTGGTTTGGCCCTTTCCTGGAAGCTGGGCTCTGGACCATGGAATGCAACCCAGATGCTGCAGAGACTCCCTGAGCTGCCCGCTGAGGAGTCCTGTCTCTATCAAGAGACAAGCATGTCCCGAGCCATGAAGCTGCCCTGCCCCAGCTCTGGGTTTTATCAATGACACTATCTGTTCCCTAGAGCAGTGACTGGGCCCAAGATGCAACTGGGGTGGCTAAGGTCAGAGGGCCAAGAGCTTTGCGAAGAGACACAGGAGTAAATCTTTCACTGCTCTGTAACTTATTTCCAAATATTTTTTATTATAAAGTCAATTTAAAAGTATTATAAATGTTTCTATAAAAGAAGAAAAATTATTCATACCCTCATCATCCTTTCCAGTACCAGGAAGGGGTACTAACCAGGTACTAGAAGGTCTAGATCCTATCCCTCTGCTGCTGCCTCCTAGATTAGGTGGCCAGGACCACTCACTTCATTTCCCCATTTGCCAAATGGACTTTTACCATCCACCCATTCTGTCTCTCAGGGTTGTAATAAAATTAAATGAGATAAATTCCTGGGATGCCTGGGTGGCTCAGTTGGTTAGGCACCTGACTCTTGATTTTGGCTCAGATCACGATCTCAGGGTTGTGAGATGGAGCCTGCATTAGGCTTCACACTGGGAGTGGTCTGCTTGAGATTATCTCTTTCCCTCTCCCTCTCCCCCTCCCACCACCCTAAAAGGAAAAGAGAGAGATAAATTCCCTCTTGGCCATGTTCGGGGACTTGCCTAATGGAAGAATATGGATTGACCTCTGGACAGTGTTCCTCATGGATGTCCCTCTAGGATCTGAGAGACAGAGAGAGAGGACAAGAACCATCATTTGTTTTAACACCTCCTATGAATAAGTCACAATATATTAGATGCTTAACCTAACTCATATAACCTTGTACACTATAAAATAGGCCTTATATGTTCCATTTTACAGATGAGGAAGTTGAGGTTCAGATGGCTAAAGTATGCCACCTAAAGTGATAGAGCTGGTAAGTGATAGAGCCAGGATTTGAACACAGGTCTGTCTGACTCCAAAACGTGTGCGTTTTATTCTTCATGAGGTCAGTGTGAAGAGGAACACACTTGGCTTCCTTCCTAGCTCTTCTCCAATCATTCTCTATCTCAAGTAGTACAGAGAAAGCCCTCACACACCACAGGTACGCAGGTACAGCTCTAAAACTTTCAGGGATGATGTTGCCTTCTGACCTTGAACTAGTCTCTGTTTCCCCAGTCGCCGACCTGCTGGATGCAAAAAAACCGGTCCAGTCTTCCCAAGTCTGATCTGGAACACTGTGCCTGAGCAGCAAGCACAGCTCAGAGATAAGACCTCTGAAATGAGGAAGGAATAAGACAGAGGCAAATGTACCCTGGCTCAGGAAGTTTGAACTGTTAAAACCTTTCTTAGAATAAAAGCAAGACTGGACTCTCAGAAATACCTGGGCATTGATGCAGGGCTTTGCAATGTCCTTTGCATCTTTTCAAGCAAAGAGGAATTCCTAAAAACTCTTCTGATGGCTTGAATGGCATGGTTTGCAGAAGTCACCCAGCTTTGGCCAGAGTTGCTATGTTGGCAAGGGGATGGGAGTCAGGGGGTGACTGCTGGAAATGCTGATAAAGCTGTTCTGGTAGAATCCTCATAGGGATTCCATAGCAGTGTTTGTTTTAAATAATGATGTAAAATATTCCCAATCCCCAATATAGAACATCAACTTAATTCTCCACCAGCAGTGGAACAGGTTCAACTGATATCTGCTTTCCTAGAGCAAATTTAAAACCCAGCCCAAAGCGTCCACATGCCTCACTAAGCAGGAGATGGGGGAGGTGGGGACAGGAGATCGGGGCCCTCAAGGTTGGGTCAGAGTCCTCTTGGCTCCAATCCACCTGACAAAGCCATGAGCACGTTTGTATCTTTTTCTCTCTGTCTCTCCGTGTACGTCAGACAATCTGGCTGTGAACGTCAGGCTGCTCCCTTTACATCTCTGCTGGGGGCTTGGAGGGGAGGAGGGAATGGGGAAAGGGCTCCCTATTTAGAAATTGCATTGAGATGGAAAGACAATATGACACATCGACTCATGTCAAAGGAGCTCATTCTTCTCGCCTACAGCACTAGCAATTTCCTACCGAGGTTTAATTTTTTTTTTTTTTTAGAAATGATTATTTTGTTTTAATTTCTTTTATTTGTAGCATAACTCAAAAGGCCATTGCTTCTCAGAGCACAGTAGAGGACCTGTCCAAGGGCAGTCGGGCCACTGGCTAGAAGACTTGAGGTGGGGGCAGGGGATGTGCTCTTTGGCTGTTTCCGAAGAAAGGAGGGCAGAGAAGTGGGATGCTCTGGTTTCTGCTTCAAATCTACTCTCCTTCGGCATCCTACCTCACCTCCAGTTACCTTCCCTGCTTCTGGGCAGTCTGGCCTGGGGACTAGGGGCCCAGACTCAGGAAGCTCTAGCTGCAGTTGAAGATGAGAGGAGAGCAATAGGGGAGGGGAAGCCCAAAGTGAGTCTGGACACCCTCTTCTCTAAAGCCAGGAAAACTGCTCTTCTGCCCCTCTCTCCTTTCCCCACCCAGCCCCCTCCGTTCTCTTCACGTAAAACCCTAAAATGTTGTTGCTGGAAGGAGCCTTGAAGAGCTCCTCATCTGGCTTCATCATCTTACAAATAAGGACACTGACACCCTGACAAGGGATGAGACTGCCCCATGGCTGGTTTGATGCACCAGTCCTGGAACCCAGCCTCCTGGGGCCCAGCCTAGTGCCCTTGTTTGCCACTATGCAGGGCTGTTTCTGCTCCTCCTCCTCACTCCACCCCTCAATTGAACTCAGATGGTCTTTCTCTGGAAGATAGCCTTCAGGGGCAACAAGTCTACTTCTTTCTACCTCCTTCCCTCTTCAGGTCTAGGTGGGACCTTGGGAGTCTGAATTTGGTCTCTTCATATGGGAATGGGCTGTCAGGGGAAGGGGTTTTAGAGAGGAATAGTTCCCACCTTTATATGTTTTTTGTTTGTTTGGTTGGTTGGTTGGTGTGTGGCTGGTTGCATGAGCACAAGTATCAGCAGGTATCAGCATTAACCTGGAGGGCAGGGAGAGAAGGCAAAGAAGATAACTAAGGTGGTTTTTTTCCCCCCCCAAAATAAGGGAAAAAATGTTTCTCTTTGATCTCTCTGGATGAGTGCCCCTTTATGCCTGTATGGGTCGCTCTGCCCCTCTTTCCCTGTCCTCTGTTTCTCTTCTCTGTCTCCTATATTTGTCTCTATTTGTCTCAATCCTCTGCCTCTTTCTCTTGTCTGTGTCTCTGCTTAGCTCTGTCTCTTTCATTTCTGTCTCTTTCATACACACTTATTCACACACTCAAAATTCAGTAGTTATTGACTGACCTGGGAGCCCCAGCCCCTTCCCGCAGCTCTGTCAGAGCAGAAACTCCTCCCTGTTCTGTTGAGATATGCCAGGTCCAGAGCTGCTGGGGCGCCAGAGAAGCCGCAGAACCGTTCGCCTACTGTGGAGGCTGAATCCGGGAACAATGAGAAATTATCTGTTAATTCTCGGCTCCTGCCACCTGCTCTGCTCCAAACAGGCTCCTTTGCCTTCAGTTTAGATGCAAATTCCCCCACTCGTTGTAAAGCAAAATATTGATTTCCCTGCATCACAGGCCTGGGCCCTTGGAAGGTCCTGTGCTTTTTCATTCTCTGCAAAGGCAAAACAAGGCTCTTTGTTCTGCGAATTTCCTCAGGAACTCGGGAGGGGGAGGGAGAAATCGCCGCGGAGTGACAGAGTTGCCATAAACATAGGCAGAGAGCAGTTCTTCTCCATTTGTATTTTACATAAACACAAACCTGCTCCCTCGGAAACAACTAAAGAGCATGTAACAAGGGGGCCTCTCCGGTGTTGAGTTCTGTATTGGGTGGGGGAGCAGGAGGTGACAGGGCTTCTGGGCTCCTCAGGTGGGTTCGTGAAGCACTGGGGGGGGGGGTGGCGCCGAACGGGGACTCCACAGCCTCCCCTGTTCTTGGAAGAGCAACTGAGCACCTCCCTCAGGAAGGCGTCCTGGATTGCATAGTGTCCCCGGGACCACGCTTCCTCGGTCCCTCCCGCCTGAGTTTCTAGCATTCTCCCATCGCAGGCTCCGGAGGTCAGGGTGGAAGGTGTGAACCCGGCACAACTGCCCATCCCCCCACCTTCCCTAACCCTCCGCCCACGCTACGATTGTACCAACTGGGCTTTCAGCACCGTGGACAGAGCTATGGAGCCCTTCCCGAGAGCAAAAACCAGCTTAAGCCTGGGTCCTCTGAGGCCTCAGCTTGACCCTCTGTACTCCGGGCACTAGCTGCCGGGGGCTCTCCAGTCCAAGGGCCAGCTAGCGCGGCTGGCGCAGATGGCGCTTGTGGAGACCGCCAGGAGCTAGGGCTCCGAATCTCCTCCCTCTGGAACGTGAGTCACCGCCCGAGCCACTTCCAATTAGCGTGATAATTAGGAGGAAAGACCCTCCTCCCCCACCAGCTACCCGGGTACACACCAGCCCCGCGGCTTCCGGGGGCTCCTGCTAAAGTTTCCTTCCCAGCTCGGGGGAGGCAAAGGGACCTGAGCCTGGACCTTCGGGTGAGCCGCACACGGGAAGGGGCCCCCACCGGCTGACAAGCCGAGGACGCGCGACTTCCGTGACAGGGCCCCCTGCAGGGCCGCGCCGGTGGCGGCCCCTAGACCACCAGGGCTGAGTGAGGTGCCTCCGAGCCCCTCCGCCAACCTGTTCCTAGACCGTACGCCCCAGTTCTTGGAGGGGAAGTCTGCCTTAAGTCTAGCCTCAACCCTCCCGTTTAGTTTTCAGGCTTTCTGGCCCTGGCTATGCTTAATAGCAAGACGCATTATCTCCGGTGGCGTTGCACCGCTGTGGGGAGACGGGTCCGGCGGGAGCGGAACTCCCTCTTGAAATGCCCCCCATTCCTATTTGCGAGAAACTTTCCCCTCCCGTTGCCATGGAGAGAGACGGCCGCTGCCTCCCGTTGCCATAGCAACGTGCGGGTACCGTGGACCGCAGGATTGCGGGGCTCAGAAAGTCTTTCTGCAGTTCAAATAGCCCCGCAGTTTTAGGGTTTTCTGCCTCCGAAGCTGGGACTTGGGGCTAGTGTGACTAACTTCTCCCGTTAGAAACCTTGGCCAAGGTTCTCCTACTCCCAGCCGGGTCATTCTTCTTTCTATTTCGTTGCCACTTGTGTGGAATGTGGCAATTTATCCAGTGTTTTCACGAACACCATCTTTATATTCCCAGGCAGTCCGTGAAGCCCTCCTAATCATTATACCCCTTTTACAGAGTGGGGAATTGAGGCTCAGATAGGCCAAGGTCACACCAGGCAGTGGATGTGAAGTCAGATGCCAGGCCCATTCCTGGGCCTTGCACCCTCCGGGGTGCTGGACAACCGGGCTCCCCTGCCTCGAACCCCGCCGGGACTCAGACCTGTCCCTGGGTGTAGAGGGGGCGGCGGTGAGGCGCCAGACTTGCCAGCTGCCGCGGGATGCCACGTGAGGGGCGGAGACCCTGCGGGGAAGCGATTAAAAGCTGAACGGAGCCGCAGGGGGCCGCTGCGGGGAGGGTCTTCTTGGGGCAGCCTCGCCCCGCCCCAGTCCGGCGGCGGCACCGGTTCCGGCGGCTGCTTGAAGCGCCGGGGCGTCCCGGGCATGAGTGGGGTTTGGGGGACCGGGGGGCCTCGGTGCCAGGCGGCGCTCGCGCTCCTGGCCTCGCTGTGCCGGGCCCGGCCGCCCCCTCTCGGGCTGGACGTGGAGACTTGTCGGAGCTTCGAGCTACAGCCCCCAGAGAGGAGTCCGAGCGCGGCCGACTCAGGTAACGGGAAATCCGAGGACCCCTCTCCTCCTGGATTCTCACCCTGGCGGTCCTGCCTCCCAGAGTACCGGCCCCGGGAGCACCGGAACCTAGGCAGAGAACTCCAGCTCAGGATCCTGGATTCGAAACCAGCCCTAGCCAGTGCCCTGTTCCATCGCCCGCAGGGCAAGCGGAGAGATTTGAAAGGGGACCTGGGAGGCAGCGACTCCCCGAGCCCCCTCCCGTGTGACTCTTCGGGGGTGTCGCGCAAAGCAGCGCTGCCGGGGTGCGGCGCCCCACGGGGGCCTCAGTTTCCCTAGCGTCTCTCCTCGCTCACCCAGCGGGCAATCTGCCAGGGAAGAGGTCTGTGGAGCGACTAGGGGACCAGGAACACCCCGGCGGACGAAGTAACTCGTTTCTTGGGGGTGTCGAGGTCCCAAGGTCCGTCTGTCGGTCTGCGCGTCCCTTTGTTCTCTCAGCGAACGCGGTCTGAGCCCCCTGGCGTCAGGGAGAAACTTGGGTCTGCGGGCGGCACGAGGTCTTGGTGTCCGTACCTCTCTCCGGCTGCGAGTGGCTGTCTGCGTCTCCGCCGGGGGGCGGGGGGCGGCGCGGGGGAGGGTGTCTCGGCATCCTCCCCCCCGCGCCCGCCCCTATAACTCGCTCCCTCGGTCCCTCTCTGACTCACTCGGACTCGGGGCCGGTGCGCGACTGAGCCGGTGCCTCTCGCCGACTTTGCCAAGCCGGCGCCTCCTGCTCGAACCGCGCGGAGTGCGCGCGGGCAGCCCCGGCGGCCGCCGAGCCCAGGCGGGAGCCCGAGCCGAGGCGAGCTCGCCGGAGCCGGTGAGTCTGGAGCCCGAGCCCCACAGGGCCCGGGCCCCGCGCGCAGCGTCGGCGTCCCTCGGGAGTCGCGACAGCGGCAATGGCGTGTCGCGCCCTGGCGGCGGGAGCCGTGGGAGGGTAGGCGGCCCGCCGGCCCGCGTATTTACTTGCCGCACCAGCGCCGTTCGGCCACGCTCGCCCGCTGCGGCCGGGCTTCTTTGTCGGAATGCCGACGTCTGGAGGGTCCTGGGCGAGAGGGAGCGTCGGGTCGCCTTCCCTCCATGGGGAGGGGCGGGGGGGCAGAGTGAAGCCTCGAGAGGGTGAGGAGTGGGGGTGGGGAGATCCTGCAGGGACCAAGGCGCCGGGCTTCCTTCAGCTCCGCAGACACCGCCCCTCCTCGTCCCCCGACCCTGACTGACCCCGGTGGCGCTGGGCCTCGGGGTAGGCGAGGGTCGCCCCCGTGGTTCCGCACCAACGGCGCGGGAAAGGGAGGAAGGGGCAGCGAGAGGCGGGAATTTCGTCTCCACGCGCGTCTCCAGGGACCAGAAGCCAGAGACTGGAGCAGCGGTTCCGGGAGCAGGTACAGGTGGGGTAAGCTCCCCAGAAACCGCAGGTTCCAGGGCTCTGTTTTCACTTGAGGTTAAAGGTCAGAACTGTTGGCAAGCTCCTGGGTTAGAAACCCGGCCGCTGGGCGGGGTGGGGTGGGGGGTGGGGGGTGAGGGGATGGGTAGAGGAATAGAAGGGAGGTAGTGAGTGGGCCGGGGGAAGGATTGTGTGTGAGGGGATTGTGTGCAGCCTTGGAGGACTGGAGCGCACCTCAGCCCTGTGAGGCTGGTTGGGGCCCTGCTCTCTTGCGTGCACTCTCCCTGGCCCTAGACAATGTTGGATCAATGGGTTGATTACTGCAGCAGAAGGGACTGAGGTTAGACCTAAAGAAGAACTTTCAGAGGACAGTACGGTGATGGGTGCTGGAGAAGTTGATTCTCCCCATGGAAGAACCTCGGAATAGAGGAGGCCCAGCAAGTGCTGTTAGATTTTGGTTCTCAGGTGCCATCATCTGCTATCCCATCCCTCTTCCCGTGTCTCCCAGACACACAATTTTCCCTAAGTTAGAGAGTCTCATTCCTGGCTGCCTACCCAGCTCTCTTCCATCCTTTCCTCCAACAATTCACCGCCAGTGGGGGGCCTTAATGCCGGTCCTGACTCTCAAACCCTAAAGGGGGTAATTCAGGGTGAGAACACACCTGTCGAGTTCCCCCTGCGATGGAGGCTGCTGCCCTCCTCCCCTGTCTGTCCAGAGCAGAAATGCTGTGTACTGGGAAGGGTGTGTGTGTGTGTCTGTATGTGTAACTTTCAGATACAGGGAGGCCCTGGTGTTTTGACTCCAGAGGGACACCCTGCAGTCTGGAACGACAGGAACCTGGTGACCAGGCTGAGAGTAAGAGAAGGTTGAGGAGCAAGAGCAAGCAGCCTCTGATGAATCAGCTTGCCTTCCCTGTAGGCTGCTTGAGCTTGACTTGTCAACCCTAGGGGGACTTGAACTTTGGCTGCTGAGTCACAAGCCTCAGGAAGCACCCCCGCCCCCTGGGGTCAAGCGAGGGGGCTGAAAGGGAGGAGGGGGAGGCAGCAAGAGACCCTTGACCATAGCAAAAGAAAGTGGTTGAGAGTGGCTTTGCGATCTTGGGGTTTAAGTGAGCTCAAGTCTGGGGAGATATATAGTTTGGGACCTGCACCCCAGAGCCACGGCCAGATTCTCCAGTCAGAGAAATGTTGGATCTCTTCATTTGTATTTTCATGAAAAATGCAAGTAACTAAAGCATGCCCAGTTCTCTTTAGCTCTCTGTATGTTTCCCCCTGCCTTCCTCCTACTGAAAGTCTCTAGCTCATGGGTTTTGTAGTAACACCCTGAGATTCAACAACTGAGATTCAGACTCCACTATCATTTCCTGGGACCCTCCTCTATGTCATGGTCTGTGCTAGGAATTGCACAGGAAACCTTAATCAGATCTCCTTCGCTTTCCTGACTTGAAACACCTCGAACAAACTGTCCCAGATAGAATCAAGTTCTGTTTTACTTTAAACATTCTGAAGGTGAAGGGTCTACTATCCTCTTTAATATACAAACCCCCTCACCCCCCCCCCACCCACCCCTGCAAGTGGACACTGGTAAGCGGTTCTCTTTCTTCTTCATGCTGTTTGCCTTGTGGAGATTAATGAACTTGCTCCTAGGCCAAAGTGAAGACTGTTGGGTGTGGGTAGGAGGGTTCTGGATTTGAGGTAGCAAGCAAAGGTTCAGAGGTATTTCAAAAAAATTCCAGAACTGTTGGGAGACCCTGAGCTGCCCTGTCCCCACCAAGCTGAAGGCCAGGAATGTTTATTCTTGGCCTTAATTGTGGCCATGAGATGTACGTACTGTTGGTTCACTTCTCTACTGACTCTGGAGATGTTCTGTGATTCATTCAGCTGGTTTGAAGTTGGCCTTCCACAGCACAGATTAGAATTTTCCTGCCTGTGATGGCAAGTTAAACGCATAGCATTTCATCAAAAGACAAATGTCCTATTTCTATAACTAATCATTACTCCCTCATTCCTTGCTGGCAGGAAGACATTCTGCAGATGTTGCCAATTTTGAGGAAAGGTGCAGTGGAGGATCCTTTAGAACGTACATCCCTTAGACGATGTTCTGACTTTATGGCGTGTCTTCAGCTTTAAGATTCTAGAACTAGGGTAAAGTATCTAGGAGCTATAGAGCACTTAGGTTTACAGTTCTAGAAGTTTTCTTCTACTTCTGTCTGTGGGAACCTTAAGAGTGGAATGGTAAATCCATCCCCTCCATGTTCCAGTATGGAAGATGTGTTCTAACTGTTCTGTTCCTCTGTCCACAGAGTTGAGGGTATAGCACAGGGCTGCAGAAAACTAGGACTAAGACTGGGGCATCTGCACCTGGCAAGGTTTCTTTAGGGTCTGAGAGTAAGGCTGTCTGACATGGGGAAAAAGCAGGCTAAGGGAAAGTCTTGATCCAGCTCCATGGCACCCCTGCTGGTCCTGCTTAGGAAAAAAGGTCTCTGAGCACCAGAGGACTGAGTCACATTTAGGAATTTTCATGCAAGGGGATGTTGAAAGCGGAGGTGAATAGGATACCCAGCTGTGGACGCTGTAGGTACACAACACTGTCTCATCTCCCTTCTCTCTCTTGCTGATCTGTTTTTCTTGCTCCATGTGTGGGCCTGAACAGACCACAGACCGCTCCTCTCAGTGCTTGCCTGTGTAAACAGGAATGGGGGTGTAGAGGGAAGGAACATTTCTGGGTCTCTGTCTGCCCCTCCCCCCATCACCCCAGCCTTGATGTCCACAACTCAGAGAGGCCCCAAGCCCTGACTAATCAGGCAGAAAGTTACAGTTACCATCTGCCAAAATAGAAATACTAATAAATGCTAAATTAATTCCAATGCTCTGTTAGCTACAGCTCTCCACATTAGTCTCCAATTTATCTCTGAATCCCCTAATGGTGGTGGAAGCCAGTGCCCAGTCATAAAGCCCAGTCATAAAGCTGGTGCGGCCATAATTAGCCCGGCATTGTCTCTCCTCATCACAGCTTTTCAGGGACATTAATTCCTTCTCTGTTTGGACTCTGCTAATTATCCCCATCGGTAGTTCAGTTCAGCCTGGATCTCTGAAAGAAGGAATGGAAGCAAAGGCTCCCTGCAACCCCCCCCAACCCTGAATTTTAATCACACCAGCTTCTAATAAATTTACAAGCCATGGCAGAGTTTATTATTAATGGACCACGTCTGTAAGGCTGGGAACAGAATAGCCTCTGTTCCCCCAACACACGCACATGCACGCGCACGCACGCACACACACACACGCAGACGCACGCACACGCACGCACACATGCGCGCACTCTTGGGTATTTCTCAGGGACATCTATCTCTGGACAAGGTCTTTCCAGGGGCCGCTGGTTATGGGCCCAGCACCTGGTGGGTAACCTCCAGTGTCTGTACTTTTTAGGGAAGAAGAAAGAGGTGGGGGATGAGGTTGGTCAGAATCCTAGTCTCCAGATTTCTACCCGCAGGCACAGAGGATCAGGCCAAATAGTAGAGGACATGTCCCACACTCTCCTGATTTTAACAAAAAATGCCTCCCCAGCTTCCTCCAGCTTTTGCCTCAACCCACTCAGGGGGCCCGGCTCAGAAGCTCCGACTTTGGCATCAGAAGTCCCGGGTTTAAGTCCCCGCTCCTTCGTGTAACGCAATGTATCCTTGAAGAAGTTACTTAGTTAATAACACCTTTAAGCTGAGTTAATTTATCTTTGAGAGGTGCATACTAATTTCTTAGAGAGGCAGTAAAGATTAAAGGAGATAATATAAGGGGCACAGTGCTGACCATGTAAAAAGGAATAACAAATAATATTACTGGTATTCATATGAATGATTCTGCCCAGAGTCTTTTCCCTTCCTAGACCTGGTGCTGTTCCCTCCAGGCTCTCAGGTCTCTGCATTTCTTGCCGTGTGATCTCTGGGGTGTGCTTGTCTGGGTCTTGTTCTGTGTCTGAATGCGGGCTCCTGGGTCAGGTTGGCCCCTATCCCACACAGGGCAGCCGGTAACCCATTTCCCAGGGTCTACTAGAAGCCCTAAAGCCAGCTTTCTCCAGCTTTGAGGGAAGCAGACAAAATGGTCCTTTTCTTTTCACTTCCTCTCCCCAGTTTATCTTTTCAGGTACAATCTGTTAGCAAAAATGCCTGTTACTGTTATAAAATGGATTTTCCTGACATGGAAACCTATTAGAAAAATGGGAACAATAGCAGGTGATAAGAGCTGCTGATGAATCCTAACATTCTGGGTGGGGAAAAGGGGAGGGGGCACCAGGCCTCCGTCTTTAGAGAAAGGGGAGATAAGAAAGCCCCAGGTTGCTAATTAATAACCCAGCATTTTCCAGGGAAGGAAGGAGGCCATGAGCCATTACCCCTGGCAAACAGTCTCACTGAAGGTGACAAACAAATTCCTGCCCTCGTGGGCTTCAGGGAGCTCTTCACTTCCCTGAGAAGAGGGGCCTGAGGTCTCTTGGATGCCTTGCCCTGTGGTCTGGTGTCCCCCTTCTCCGTCTTAGAGGGCCCAGCTTTGGGTCTGTTCGGTGTTATTTGCCACCAGAAAAACAAACACATGAAGAAAAATAGCAGCTGACCTTTGGGGAGCCCTTCTCATGGACCAGGAACAAAGCCCAAAGTCTTAGTTCATTTAATATTCATAATGACTCTATAAAGTAGAAATCTTTAGAATCCCCATGAAATCAAAGAGGAAAACCAAAGTTGGAAGAATGTTAAGTAACTTGCTCAGGTTCACACAATTAGCAATGTGGACGGATGTGCTCTGTGGTCATTCTGGGGCTGGTGCTCGCCTCAGCTACCTGCCCAGGGTCTGAGCACTCAGCCAAGTCTACGTCCTCTGCCAGGGCTAGAAGCCACCTGCCCCTTCGCAATGCCAGGTCACCAGGGGTGTTTCCAAAGCTTAACTATGCAGCTGTTTGCTCTCCTGGAGGCTGCTGGATAATTGGCTAATATGATTTCCCAAACTGGGTGCCCATGGAATACTGGATTCTTCTGAAACCTGAATAAAGATGTTTCACACCTAATATTGAGTAATGGACTGGACTTGCTTTTTCCGAATTTCCAAGAGAACTTTGCAAAACCATAGCATGTCCTCTCAATTGTTGATTTTTCTTCCATGATTTTCTTTTTACTTCTTTGGCACTCCCTCCTGCTCACCAGATGGCTGGTGATGGTCCCAAAGAAACTGGACAAGTAGCAAGCAAATGAGTACTGACAGAAAAACTCGGAGATGTGAGATCTTTAATGTAGTACATATTGTGTCTTGGCATGTACCTATATATGAAATACTTGTATACTTTCTGCGAGTAAGGTAGTTCCTTATTTGCAATGACAAAATTAAAGCTCTGTCTGTTAGTGTTCATGGCTTGCAGGTGTTCTGCCAATGAAACTTTTCCAGACGAGGGGGTATTCAAGACTAGACTGGGCAGAGCTGAGTGATTCTAATAGGACCAGCTAGTATTTATTTTATTTTTTACTACATTCCAGGCACTGTCCTGGCACTTTGGATCTCACGGAAACCTCACAATGACCCTAGAAGGTAGATGCTCTTATTATACCCATATCACAGATGAGGAAACTGAGGCTTGAGAGATTAAGTACTTGCTAAAGTCACACAGTTTAAAGCCAGTGGAGATGAATGTTGAAGGGCCCCAGTGTGACCCTAGGGCAGTGATTCTTACTCTCCAGGCTGAAGAGGAAATAAAGAAGGAAGAAAAAAGGGAGGAAGAATGTAGAGATTTGGTGGGGGGAGGGAGGTGGGGGGGCTTTCTCCCTTTCTGGAGGGTTGCCTCTCTCTCTCGTCATGAAGCTAGTGCACGATAGCCATATGGAATATGAAGAGAACTGGATCAGGACTCAAAAGGCAGCTGAGTTGCCCATCAAAATTCTATCTGCCTTGCAGTGTTGAGGTTCAAACAAGATGAGTGGGAAAAAGGCTTTGAAGGTGACTCGTGCACCTGTGATTTGCTAGAGGGCAACATGTCCTGGTGGGTTGGTCCCAGCAGGCCTGGGGTAGGAAGGCGCACATCGGAGCTGATCTGGCCCTTGGCAGAACCCTTAGCCCAAACAGGAGCCTGTCCTTCCCAACCTCAGACTATGTGGGTTGGCTGAGTTCAAGCCGCATGTAGTGATTTTACAAGGGCAAATCCTGTACAGTCACCTTTGCCCTGGCCTAATTCTGCTCTTTACCAGCCTTGCTCACTGCCTTCCATCTCTGGCAGGGGAGAATCCATGTAGGAACAGGACCCCAATCTCCGTTGTAATGCCTGTGGGCGAGGTGTCCTGGAAAGAGATTGTCCAGGCAGAAGAAGGGCCTCTTGGTCTTATATAACCAGTATTGAATGCTGGGTGCTGATTCCCAATAATCCATACCTCTGCCTGCTTAATCACAGCTCCCAGGGAACAACAGCAGGGGAGGCGGTGGTGGTGGTGGGGCACATGCACAAGCAGCCACACGGAGGAAAACTGATTCCCTCCGCCCGCCGCCTTCCCCCACCTCTCTTTTCATTTATGAATTCAGTTTTTTGTCAGGCTGAACATTCAGATGCACTCAATGCTCTGGATTCCCCCATTTCTCCCCCTTTCTCATTAAAATTCTAATTATTACCAGAGCAAGCAAGATGTATGATCAAAGGAAAGCAAAGTCTAGAAATACCTTTTTGTTTTAAGGTGACTCACATTGTAGATAATGCCTGCAGAACAGCTGTAAGTGAGAGCAGATGTGAGGGGCCTCGAGACACCCGGATACTTAGAATAAGGACCCGTATATCTGTGGAAGCTTTCCTCGAGAGCCCCAGGGGCATAAGGGCCTACAGAAACAGTCTCCAAACCATTTAGATAATGAACTCATAACAGCACAAATTATTCGATTTAATGCCTCTGATATATATTTGTTCCCATGTTACATACCCAGGTGGGTCATATCACCAATCCACGGCTTACCAGACATAGGGCCCCGGGACAATCTCATCCTCTGTGCCTCACCTTCCTCATCTGCGAAATGGAAATAATCACGCCTCTTTCACTGGAGAGTATTAAACGAGTGAATGCATATAAAGCACTTTACCATGGACCTCATAATGTTCCAAACTTAACTAAGTCCAAAAATAAAATGCTCTCATTTCTATTGCTACCAACTGGTATATTAACAATTCTCATTTATTATTTTTAAGATAATAGATAAATACGAAAGCAATCTGATATTTTTCCTCTTGTGCCCCCAGGATGCACGGACACCATGCCAGAGACCTTTAGTTTAGAAATGAGCTTAGTGTCGGCTTTCCAGATCCCTGGCAGTCTCTGGGTCAGGTGCTAATCCCACCCAGCTCCTTTGGCCAGGGAGCGGCTCTGATGTCTCTGGGCAGGGGCCTGGGGTTGCGATGGGTGTCTGTGATAGTTCATCCAGGCCAGTACCCTACAGTCAGGGAGTCAGAAGGCAGTGCTAGCTCCCCAGAGAGGGTAGCTGACATTCTCACTGCCTTCCCAGGTTCCTCTGGATGGGGGACTGCTTTCCCTGGTGACTGTATGCTGTGAGAGTACTCTGGATTCTCCCCCGGGGTGGGGGGCTTGGCATCTTGGTACTGCAAGCCTAGCTTAGCACCTGGTACCGGCAGGTTCTCAGTAAATGCGGTTAAGAGATAATTATAGCTGTTTTATGTGCCATTCATTCATTCATTCATTCACTCATTTGTTCTCATGGGCCAGTTTCTGTGCTAGGCCCTAAGTCAGACAAATAGAAAAACACAGGGTTACAATAGACTACAGTTGAATCAGGAACAAACAGGGTTGAATAGTGGAAGGACCCCCAGCCTGGGCAGCGGACATCCGGACCCTGGTCCAGACTCTTAGTCTGACCTGTGACCCCAAGCAAGTCCCTTCTCTGGACCACTTCTCCCATCTGCAAAAGCACAGTCTGACCTCAGTACTTGTAGGGTCGTTTCTCACCTTAAATCCTAAGATTCCTGGGTGCGCTGGGCCAGGATAATCCAGACTCTGCAAACCCACAGGCCTGCAGGGGCCACGCAGGTCACAGGGAGACTGGTGAGGACACACCCCTCCAAAGGGAGCCCAGGAGCCCAGGTCCAGTGACCAAGGCATCTAGCCTCTTCCAGAATTTCCAGAAATTTGGTGTGATGGTGGTGATGGTGGTGGAATTTCTCAAATTTTCCATTGTCACCCTAGCCATGCAAGACTCCTCCTTGGGCTTGACCTTGTGCAAACCCTGGCATGTTTGCCATTGGTTTGGAGCCTTCTGACCTCTCAGAGAGAGAAGCAGCTTTGGGCTCTAAGGGTCATTCCAGAGGGGGGTGGGGGTGTTCTTTGCTTAATGACTTAACCATTAAGCAGACCTCTGCTTAATCATTTCTTCCAGAGGGAGGCATCCCCCATGGCTCTCCTGGGATCCCAGGAATCCTGCTGGGGGACAGGGGTGGGCTGGGGGCAAGGCAGTGAGCGCCCACCTCTGCACCAACCACAACATTCAAAAATATCAGCTTTACAGCAAAGCTCTCAACTGGCCATGGGAATGGGAAAAGCCGGCTACAGGAATCACTTGTATGTAGCTTGGAAATAAGCTGTGTGGCTTCAATTCCAACTTCATCCAAGTATTTACTGAGCCTACTGTGTGCAGAGCTGAGAGTCCCAAAGAAGCCTGAGACCTAACACCTGCCTCTCATTGACTTCAAGTCAGCCCATGTTCCTTGAGCTCCGCCTCTGGGCTCCATGGTGGGGTGGGGGTGGGGGTACCATTAGAGATGGAGTTGGCAGAGCCTCTGGTCCTCAAGGCCACACAGCCTGTTGAGGAAGAGAGCTGTATACAAAAAATGACTGCTCTCAGTCTGGCCTTAGTAACAGCTCTAATAGAAATTCAAACAGCATCCGCGTGTGAACGCTTCACGAATTTGGACATTTGCTTAGGCTGCTATTTAAATTACTTTCCCTTCCCGGTGCACATGCCACATGCCACGACAGGCAGTAGGGGCGGCAAGGGAGGCGGCCCAGGTGCTCCCAGGGCTGGCAGCGGGGGAGGGGGGAGAGGGGAGGGTCAAGGGAAGGGGGGGGGAGAAGAGGTTGCGGGTGGGGGGGGTCAGCGGAGGCCCGTGCCAGGCTGCAGACATCTCACAAAGTGGACGGCGGCGCACCACCCCGCAAACCACCTCTCCTCTGGCGGGCAGCTTTCTCATGAGCGTTCTTTTCTCTTCTCCCGTCTTTGTCCCTTCTGTGTGCCCCCCTCTGCCAACACCCTCTCTTGCTTCTGCCCACCTCTGTCTGTCTCTGTCCCTCCCTGCCTGGCTCACGCCGAGGGCAGGTACCTCTGTCAGCCTCCTCGCAGTGGTAGTGATTGTGTGTGGCGTGGCCCTGGTGGCAGTTTTTCTCTTTCTCTTTTGGAAGCTGTGCTGGACGCGCTGGAGGGGCAAGGAGGCCTCCAGTCCCACTTCTGCTAACCCTCCCCCGGAGGCCCTCCAGGGCCCCGGCTCCAGAGGCAACATGGCAGACAAGCTGAAGGACAGCAGCACCCTGGGCTTCCTGGAGGCGGCTGTGAAGATCAGCCACACATCCCCGGATATCCCGGCCGAGGTGCAGATGTCAGTCAAGGAGCACATCATGCGTCATGCACGGCTGCAGCGACAGACCACGGAGCCAGCATCATCTACCAGGTGAGGGCGGACCTCTCCCCTCCCTCACCCCCACACCTCCACATTCTCTGACTCAAGACGTTAATGAGATTCCAGCCCTTGAGGAGCAGAGGCCAGAAATAATAACCCATGTACTCTGATTGGAGACTGTAACAGGTGATGGAGAATGCGGTGGGTAACCAACTGGGAGGTGCGTACCAGGAAAGGCTGGAGGAGAGGGGAACCTTGGAGGTGGGGCACTGTGCTCTGGGGCATGTGTGGGGATGTGTGTGGGGGAGAGGTGGGGGAGGAGGTTGGGGGTAAGGAGAGATTGCAGGCAGAGGGCAGAGAATATGCAAAGGCCCAGGGGTATAAAAGTTCATGGTGTGTCTAGGGATATTCCAGTAAAGCCTTGTCGATGGAATATAAGACAAGAGTTTCCTAACATTTTGAGAATGAGGATTCCTTTATAACCTTTGACACAGTCCCCTGCCGGACAGCAGCTGTATCCATGGCATTCTTTAACGGAGAAAAGCAAAAACAACTCCCACCGCATAATAACAAACAACCTACTCTAAATTCAGAAACAGAAGTGGTGCGTATTTATTCAAATCTAGGGCTCTGGCTGGCTCCTGGGTCCCTGTAACGTCTCCCCAGGCTCCCGGGGGACCAGCCAAAGGGAAAGAGACCAGGTCTTCAGCTGTGAGTTCAGGAACGAGTGTTCTGGGGGTCACATTTTCAGAATTTATCATATGACCTCAGGCAAGTTGCTCACCTTTTCTAGGCCTCACTTTCCCCAAGTATAAAATAGGGCTAATGACTGGTAAGGTTACCATGTGAAGCCAAGGAAAGAATCCATCAGAGCTGGATTCTTTGACAATCTGGAGCCAACTCTGTTTCATTTACTATACACCTGTTCTAAGTGCTTTTTATGTGTATGAATCTTTCCTCCTCACAGCAATCCTGTGCAATTTCTACTTTTACTAACCTCATTTTGTAGTGCAGGGAAGTTAAAAAACTTGACCACGGTCCCGTAGCCAGACAGTGGCAGAGCCAATATCAACCTACACAGTTTGACTCCCAAGCCCAATCACTGTTAACTATGGTGTCCGTGGTAGAGCTGGTGAGGATAACGAAGGGACGGACACAGCCAGAGTAAGAAAGGATGGTCCTTCTCCTAAGGAATCTCATGGTTTCATGGGGGGAGCCAGAGCCACATCTACTAGGAAGAAACCCAGAAAGTAAGAAAAAAAAATGACAGCAAAGGCTACCATTGAATTGAACTTAATATGTACACGCCCCATTCCAGCTCCCTTCCGTGGACTTGAAATGCTTGCAACCACCTGTGCACAAAGTATGTGCAGACAGACAGAGGGTCGGCGAGCAGGAGGAAAAGGGCCCACAAAGGGTAGGATGAGCCAGGGTGGCCGGCAGGTGTTGGCCTGCACGCCCGTCCCGCAGAGCCCTGACTACCCTCTCCCTACCCTCTCCTCCCAACCCCCTGCCAGGCACACATCCTTCAAGCGCCACCTGCCACGGCAGATGCACGTCTCCAGCGTGGACTACGGCAACGAGCTGCCGCCGGCAGCAGAGCAGCCCACCAGCATTGGCCGAATCAAGCCTGAACTCTACAAGCAGAAGTCGGTGGACGGGGACGATGCCAAGTCCGAGGCCGCCAAGAGCTGTGGGAAAATCAACTTCAGCCTGCGCTACGACTATGAGAGTGAAACCTTGATCGTGCGCATCCTGAAGGCCTTCGACCTCCCTGCCAAGGACTTCTGTGGCAGCTCTGACCCCTATGTCAAGATCTACCTCCTGCCTGATCGCAAGTGCAAGCTGCAGACCCGAGTGCACCGCAAGACCCTAAACCCCACGTTCGATGAGAACTTCCACTTCCCGGTGCCCTACGAGGAGCTGGCTGACCGCAAGCTACATCTCAGTGTCTTTGACTTCGATCGCTTCTCCCGCCATGACATGATTGGAGAGGTCATCCTAGACAACCTCTTTGAGGTCTCCGACCTGTCCCGGGAAACCTCCATCTGGAAGGACATCCAGTATGCCACAAGTGTGAGTACAGCCTTGCCTCCTGGGCTTCTGGAGGGTTTCTAGGGTTGGGTTGAGTGGGCTGTGTCCCTATCCTCCTCCATCCTAGAGACAAGTGGGTCTTTGCCCTTCAGAATGTGAAGGGGAACTCTGGGAACAGACCAGTGGCTCCGCCTGCCCTGGGAAGGTCCTTGCACACTGCCCCAGATTGGGGCAACAAAGAGAATTTTTGTCCATTGCTTCTGATTACACGTTCTGGGGTGGTTCCCTCCACCTGCTCGGCCTCAGGTCTAGCTCTTTGATCATGGGAGAGGATTGGGCAGGTCTCTAGACTGAATCAGACAGCAGCATCTGCCAAGTGCACTGATGTGTACTAGAAGCTTGGAAAAGGCAATTAAGAACAGGGCATGTTAATCAGGACGAATGAGGTTATGTTGCAGCAACAAATAATCCTAGGATTTGGTAGCTTAGAGCAACAAAGATCTAGTTCTTGTTCATGCTGTCCATGCTTCGCAGCATGGCTGGGGGTTCTACGTTACCTTGTGACCCAGGGGTTTGAGCAGATAGAGGTTCCATTTGGACATGTGCTCCCATAGTTACCACATCGGGAGAAAGGGGATGTGGGGAATCACGTACTATTTCTCAAAGCTTCCACAACGAAAAGATATATGTTACTTCTACCCGCATTTTGTTAGCTACAGCAAGACACATGGCACCTCAGGAGGGCAGGGCAAAGAAATCCTACCATGTGCCCGTAAGGGGAACTGGAAGCACTCAATGGCTGACACCAGTGACTACCACACAGCCATTCCCTGCCCAGGCCAGCCCAGAGGACACCTGGCTGATGCACACGTGGGATGGAGGCGCTGGGCTACTTATGATCCACTGCAGTTCACCAGGGAAGGTCACAAGGAGCTGAGGCGCAGGCTCCCTCCTTTTTGGAGGGAGGACAGGTTTGGCAAAGAGAATTAAGAGGGCATATCTGGAGCCCTTTAGTCCAGTGTAGATCCCATAGGTGTGGGGGAGCCTCTCTCTAAGCCCATCCAGGCAGCTGAGAGCACAGCATGGGTGTTCCCATCAGACAACAATGGCCCTGTGTCTGGGGTCTTGAGTGCTAACTGGTTGAGCCCTCCCAGATACATCTTGCACTGTTTCTCTGGGGTGGGGCTCACCCCACTCAGTCTGCAGGCCCTCCTTCTGAACAGTCCATTCTCAAGGTCTCCGTGTTGAATCCGTGAGGATGGAGACCAGGAAAATCATCCCCCCTGCTCTGATAGGAAAGCTGTAAGAAACTTGATTTGTTCAAAGCTTGGTGGGCTCTGTTTCTGCCCCAGGGCGGGTCTCGGGGACACCCCATTCTCCGAGCTGGGGTTGACTTTGACCAATTCAGTCCCAGTGCCTCCCCTGCCTTTGCTTTCGGGAAACCCCTAAGAATAGGACCAGCCGCAGGGCCAGGCAGACGGGGCGGGTGGACGGGGCAGGCTGGCGCAGCAGCTGTGCCCAGGCCCAGGCCCAAGAGCTCTGCTCTATAAATCACTGTGAAGTTTACATCTGGTGCAGCTCTTCCCTTATGGTCTCCTTGGGCAGCAGCTTCGTTATGGTGGCTGCACAGGTAGAGAACAGCAGCTCAGTCCTCCCCATGTGAAGGTCGAGGCCCAGGGCTTCTGAGAGTGGGAAGGGGTGAGGCCGGGGTCTAGGGAAGCAGAGCTTGCCTCAGACTCGAGGATTCCCCTCCCTCTCCTGCGACCTTAGCTGTGGGCGTGATGGAAGACCCAGGCCTGCATTGGACAGTCTGTGCCTAAGCATGCTTAGGAGGCCAGCTACCTAAGCCCTAGAAGGCTGTGGCTGTCCCTGTCCTCGTCCCAGCCCCTTTCCCCAGCGCAGCAGGTCATCCAAAAGGTGTTGGACACTTCGTCACCACCCTCATCATCCTCAGTCAGTTCTGTCCTAGTCCTCCTCCCTGTCCTCTGAGCAGAACACTGTGCCCCGCAATGAGGAGTGAGCAGGACTGGGATAAAAGACAGCCTCTTTGATCCACAGAAAATTAGAATCGAATTCCAGAGACAAGAGACATCCGTGCAGGAGCTGGTAATGCTAAGTAGTGAACAGTGTGTACCGGGTGAGGTTGCTTTCGGAGTTAGGACAGCCCTGGAATTTTCCCCGGATAGGGAGGGGGTGGTATATAGGGCGTGACAGAGGGAAGGCTAGCATCCTAGCCCAGAGCACAGGGAGGCTGGACCCAGGAGTTTCTGAGGGGGAAGAGCAGGTGACTGTGCTCACACACTCTGTCTTGCTTGCAGTCTGTCTGAGCTGATGTTCTGCCAGTGGAGGCCCCTGGGGCCCTCCTGTCTGCAGCTCTTCCGGTGGGCTGGCTTATCCTCCTGGTGGACGAGGAATCAGGCAGAGGAGAGGAAAGGGAAGTAAGAAAGTGGGGGCTCTTACCTGTTTTTTGGTGCTGACTCTGAAATTATAGTTATTTGGGGGTCAGAGAGGCCCAAGTCATAATCCCTGAGAATGATAAGCAGTGAGTGCGTGTGAAATCCTGTGGCCAGCGTGGTGGGGGTGGTACAGATGAGCACAGGGGCTTCCATCTGTCCTCGTGCTAGATTCCACTTCTAGGGCTACATTTGGGCCTCACTGAGCTCGGAACTCAGGCAGCTCCTCTGTCCTGCAGCCTGGTCCCCTGAGCATCCCTGACATTCCTGTCCCCTGCCTGTGCTCACAGGCTTCCATCACACAGGCCTTTCCCCCACTGCCCTGCCTGACTCAAACTGGTCCCCCTTTCAAAGTTCCCTGAGCCCTCCTGCTCCTAGAGGAATTGCTCCTCTGGATTTATTCCTGGGTCCCTCAGTTATACCCCGAATCATCTTCAGATTTGCAAAGTCCTCCCAATGGCTCAGGAATGCCTTTGGTCCCACATTTGACTTTCTTTTGTATTTTTCCTCTGGGCTGAGTGTGTCATTTTAAGCAAATGTAAAAACTCAGCACGTTTTTGTAGAATGGCCCCACAGCTTCATTAACTCAATTAAAACTGTATATTGAAGGATGATTAAAGAAGCCGGGGTGTGGGGGGGGAATCGGGTGTGGTTATAACCTGGGAAGGCTTCCCGGAGGAGAAGGTCAAACCATATTTTGAAAATGGGTAGAGTCAGGCTTGGTAGGGAGAGACGGAGCCTGTGTGTTCCTTCCGAGATATGGTTCAGGTGGACGGTTTGTGTCTGGAGCGGTAAGTTGATTCACCAGTTGGATCAGACAGTCTGGACGTAAGCGGAGGGTCAGTGATGCACAGGCTAAGGAGTAGGAGAGGAATTGTGAGAAACAGGGGCTTAGCAGGCTGCTTGGAGGTCACACGAGCCCAGGAATGCTGTTCCCTTGTTGGTCCTTCTGCTTATCTTGGAGCATTACCCTCAGCCCCGGTGGGGGGGACCTGGGTTTGTGCCTCATTTTGGCTCCAGCACCATGGCTCAAGTTGGTTTCAAGTAGCAAAGCCTGGAGCATTCCTGTTGAACGAATTAGGGGCTTCCAGGCTAGTGAAGAAGAGGTGGGCATCCGGGGAGTCTAGCTCTTGGTTAATTGCAAATTTTAAGCCACAAGGGACATTGGCCTCATTCCCCACCCCCACCTCCCGGTTGTTTTGGAGGAAAGCCTGGAGGGAGCAGTGGAGGTAGTATATAGCACCCCCAAAACCAGGCTGAGGGTGAGGAGCAGGCAACTTGGACGTGTTAGAGAAATTGGAGGCCTCTTCTGATCCGCGGGGTCTAGGAGCTCCGAGTGGCAAGGGAGTCACAGCAGTTCACCACATCCACTCCGGCCCGGCCCGGGGTGCCCCTCCTGCTCTTGCTGCCCCTAAGCCGCCTGGCTTGACTGAGAACCGCGGATGGTCTCCTGGGCATTGCCAGCGGCTTGCCATTTTCCCTCCCCCTAGAACTTTGATTGGCCGAAAGCCCCCGCTCTTCCCTCCCCCGTCTTCTGCCCCCAGTCTCATTATTTCTATATAAAGCTATAGATTTATCATTATAATAGAGCCGCTGTCCCCGGGGTTTGCTAGCGTCTCTGTAATCTTGTGGTTATTGCTACAGGGGCCTCAGACCCCACTGCACACAACTATTCCTGTTGCTGTTCCTGCTTCTTGACGGCGGGGGGTTGGGGGGGTGACGGCTGTAATTGGGGCCATAAATATGTGTTGTGCTTGGGGTGTTAATGGACTTGGCCATCTTCCTGCCTTAGCAGGTCCCCACTAGGTCGGAGTGAGCAAGAACGGGTGTGTGTGTGTGTGTGTGTGTGTGTGTACGTGTGCGTTGTTTTGGGGTGCTGGTGGGCTTCGTGCACTTCCAGGGGGCCCGGATCCAGAGTCTGCAGGAAGGAAGAGAGGCCTAATAGAGGGGGAATTCCAGCCTGGGAATGAGCAGGGCCCCCAGAAAGGCCCCCAGACCTGTGTTGTATTCTAGCTTCTCCTCTTTCTAGCTCTTAGACCTTGGCGACGTCATCTACACAGGGTCTCAGTTTCCCTGTCATAGCCCGTGGGAATAGTAAATGTAGAATACTAAAGTAACACACATGAGATGCCTAAGTGGGCACTGTCACAGAGCAGCGTCCCAGGCCCCGTTCTCACAGTGACTCTCCTTCTGGCCCAGCCCGTGGGCCGCTGTGTGTGCTACTCTTGGACCTGACCCCTGCTTTGGTCCCAACCATCCATTCTGGCACACTGTTGGGTATTCTTATTAGTTTAGTTCTTGTCCTAGCCATGCCCTTTGTTCTCTGTGTGACCTTGGGAAAGTGGCTTGTCCTCTTTGAGCTGCAGTTTCCTGAGTGTTAAATCAGCTTCAGAATTCTGAGATTCTTAGACTCCTGGCTTCTCTTGGAGAGAAGTGCTTGGTTCCCTTGCTTCCAGGACAGAGCTACCCAGGCCCTGGGCGTGTGGTCCATAAGTTAGTAGGCCACTTGGCAGAATTCCCAGACGTGTCCTCCTCCCGTAAATGTCAGTAACAATCAGTCCTCTCTTTCAGCCCCTGGGAAATGTCCTCTAGAGGGGGTCCTGCCACGAGGAAGCCCCTGCTCCCCACCAACAATCTGTCTTCCTCCTTTTCCCACGAGGCCCGGCCCCATGGGAAGGAAGAGGGTGCTTAGCTCCCTCCTCACCTGCCTCCTTTCCAATCCCTGTTTACTGGGGAAACGGGGCTTATTACCGGAGCTCCCACCAGGAGCCTAGTGCACAACCAACTTGATCACACTTTATCCTCACCACAAGCCCCATTATCATTCCATTTATGTAAACAAAGAAATGAAGGATCGGGTTAAGTGATTCACCCAGTGTCACCCAGAGAGAAGGTGTTGGAGAGCCAAGACTCAAACCCAGGTCTTCAACCAAGCCTTGCATGGCAGGAGCACGGCGGGATAACATTGCTCCCTGGGGCCGAAGGCAGCTCCAAAATTGTGCCGCTAGTTCAAGGTATCCAGAAGAGTGTTCTTGTTTTCTCTTGTGGCCCGGTTGGGTTCTCTCTTTCCTCTTGTTCCAGACGGCAGCTTTTGCCCTGATACTGGGATTCCTTTCCGATCTCCCCAGGATTCTTCCTGTGGGCAGTAGGCTGATGTTCACTGCTCTTTCATTCAACAAACATTCGAGTGTCGAGGATGTGTGGTCAGTTATATCACTGAGGTAGAAGCTTGTTGAATGTAGGAGCTTGAGCTGGCTCTGGGGAGGATGGCAGAGAAAGAGCCCTCCACCTCAGAGCGCCCAGGCTGACGGGCACCTTAGAGTAGACCTGGAGGCCCTGCCTCCCTTGCACACACGGCACATGCTTGGGGGATGGGCCGGCCGGTTCAGGATGCTTGCAGCAAAACCATGCCTACAGCAAGCCAGGTGCAGAAGTGCTGGGGGAAAATGGAGAAAAGAAATCAGGGTCAGGAAAGGAAAGTTACAGGCTAGACTTTGATGGCAGCGAAGATAGAGAGTGCTAAGAGGCCGGGATGGCAGGTGTAGTGGAGTGCTTTTCTTTATTTTCTCCGGATTGGGGGAAGTGTCTAGAAAGAACTTCTGTCATGTCAGATTGGGTTTTTTCCTTTGTGCAAGACTGGCTGCGGTGTAATGAACTCTGGGCCAGACGGCTAGCATGAAGAATACGAGGGCTTAAACTCCAGTCCCGTCCTTAGAGGCTCACAGTCTGATGGGGGAGGCAGGAAGGTAGCTCTGCTGTCCTGAGGGCTATGCGAGTCCTCACTAGCCCAGCACGTTGAGGAAGGCTGCGCTCCTGGAGTCAAACTGCCTGTCCTTGCCAGAAAAGAGTTCGGTTGAATCCTCTTCTCACGCCCACATACTCAAGTCAAATGAGATCCAAGGGTAGCCACAAAAGGCCTCTTCAAATAGAGCCAAAGAATCAGCTAAATTGATCCACTGTGACTCATTAAATCACTGTGGGATGAAGCCTCCCCAAGGCTCATTGACCAGCAGCTTGAGGCAATGCGCACCTTGGATCTCAGGCTCTCAGTTCCATCCTGGCTGGGAGGCAGCAAGAGGGAAGCGTTGAGAACTCTTTATCCCCTCAACATGTCTTCAGTGATTGGTCAGAGAACTTATTTAGGTCCAAAAACAGCCAAGGGGACTAATAGAGTCCTGGGCTTTCAAGGAGTTTCTCATTGAGTGAAGGTTTCAGAGCAAGGGAATGCGATCAGAATACAATGGTTTGAGGTGATTTTGGAAGCCAGGAGAGTGGGTGAGTGGGCTGAGGGTACAGATGGTGGAAGGAGAAGTTGGGAGCAAGAATCGAGCTTTGCGGAGGACTCACAGTCACGGAAGAGGAGGCGAGGGGCCAGCAAAGGGCAGCAAGCAGGAGGAGACCCAAGAGAAAAAAGACCTGAGGAAGTGAGAGGAGGGCTGGTTTGAGAATGGCGCCTTCAGTGGTGATCTCTTTGACCAGCTGTGAGGTCCCGAGCACAGTCCCGAGCTCTGGGGTGTGATGTTAAACCAAAGCCTTGCTCCCAAGGTGCTTATCCTCGGGTTGAGGGACACAAATGAGTGGGTGAGGTAAATAGTACCATCAGAGAGAGCCTGTGGAGAAAGCAAAGCAGGAGAGTGTGGTGGGGAGAGTGGTTTGACAAGAGGATGGCGTGAAGAGAGGAGGTGCGGGAAACAGGCTGGTCAAGTGCGGCCTCCCTGAGAAGGGCCTTTTGAGTAGACCCGAAGGATGACAAGGAGAGCCATGCAGATGTCCGGAAGAAGGGAGATCTGGGTGGGAGAAAGTTGAATGCAAGGAACGTGGCGTGGGTTGGTTAGAGAACATCCAAGGGCCAGTGTGGTGGATGCAGAAGTTGGTTGGGGAGGGGACAGACAAAAGACGAGGTGAGAAGGGTGAAGGGGCAGGAAAGCTTAATGGGGTTCTACAGTCAGAAGCCCTTAAATATCGCTGTAACTGGAAGGTTATATGTAACTGGACTATACAACCAGGGCAGAGACAGAAATCAGTTGAGAGACCGTTGCCGGAAGAGACCACAGTGGTTTGGACAAGTATGGTGGGGGTGTAGGATCTGGCTTGATTCTGCATATATCTCGAAAGCCGAACTAGCGGAATTTGCTGACTTGTTGAGGGTAGGGTTGGGGGTATGGAGAAAGAGAAGAATCAGGGTTTTCAGCTTGAGCAGCTCGGGAGGGAATCGCCATTCACTGAATTGGGGAATCCTGGAGGAAGAATCCATCTGAGGAGGAAGACCAGGCACTCAGACTTGCTCACATTATATCAGAGATGACTTTGGGACATCCCCATGGAGTTGTTGGAGAAGGACTTGGATATAGAGTCCAGGGTCTCGGAGAGAGGCCTTAGCTAAAGAAAAAAGGAGTCAGCATAGAAATGGTGTGAAAAGCCATGAGACTAGTTGAGAGCCCCTGCTTGGAGACCCATGTTCAGCCTGAGCCTCAGGACTGGGACTGTCTTGTTCGGTGGTGGGGACTGGGAGGGAAAATCAGCCAAGAGGACTGACAGTTGAGAGCCAGTGAGGGAGGAGGAAACCTGGGGAAGCTCAGGGTCCTGGGAAGCAAAGTGAGCATTTCCAGGGTGAGAGGCAAAGACCACCCACACCAGGTGGACCCCGGAAGAGACAGATGAGGGATCCCCCTTTTGCTCAGCATCATGTGACAAGAGCCCACCTGGGGAAGAGATCACATGTGGAAGACTGGGACATGGATTGTATCGTTTGGGGAAAATTTTCCTGGGTGGCTGACCCTTGCAATGTGATTTAAAGGACTAAGAAGGCAGGTTTTGCAGCGAGTTAGTAGGCTGAGTCCAGGGATGGGTCCTGACTCTGGCAAGGCTGGGTTGGGCTGGGCAGGGGGCAGGTGAGTGGCTGCAGCCCAGTCAGAGCAACCCAGGCCAAGATGACATATTCCATCAGGAGTTTGCAACAAGGGCTCAGAAGCTCTAGAATTCTGCCTTCAATTCCCAGGTATCTGGACTTCTGCAGGCAGGATCACTCCAGGATAGAAGCAGAGAGGGAGAGGTTCCCAAAAGAGGCCCACAGGGCAGAGCAGGGTCCCACCGAAGCCACGGGAGAAGTGAGGAGCAAGGCCAGGCCTGGGCTGCTTGCCCAAACCACGAAGACGGCTCCCCAAGCCTTTCTACCAGCAAGGCTCTGAATAATGTATGAAGCCTACCAGCCCTGCCCGCTGTTCCGGCGGCCTGTCCCGAAGTGAGCGCTGCAGGTTGCTTGACCCTGCGCTGGAGTCAGAAGCTGCCTGGGTTCAGAGGCGCAGTCAGGTTGTTTGCACGCTGCTCAGTGGGACTGCCTCCTGGCCTGCTGCTGTTCATTTACCCCCACACTCTCTCAGGTCTGGCCTCGTGGTGCTCTTTCTTCTCTGGAATGCCAAGCCCCGAGCTCTCCTCCTGCACCCTCAGGTGGTGGGCGGCAATGTCCAGACCACGCTCCTGCGAGGGCACAGACAGCTGGAGGAGCCCCTTCCTTTGGTCTCCTTCCCGCAGAAGGGGGTAGAGGGAGGGCCTCGTTGCAGCCTGTGAGGAAGTCTTGGTCAGATGGGAACATCAAAGCCTGGAGCTGCTTTTCCTGCCCAGAACAAGAACCGCAGCCCTACCCTCAGAGCTCATGTCTTACAATGGCCGGGAGCCAACTGGAAGGATGGGCATCCAGGGGTCCCTCCAGGCTCAAAGCTCAGGTCCTTAGAATGCAGCTTACCCTGCCAGGCTCCAGGTTCTGAAGCCAATGGGGCCAAGACTGGTCTAGAAAAACATTGCTGAAAACCTGCCAAGAACCCAGCAAGAGGAGGTGGCAGGGGGTGGGCCCCAAGCTCCACCCCAGAGGCAGCATGCTGGGGAGAGGGGGCACACACTCCCTGAGTGACAGCAGGGCCCTGCGCGCCCCCATGAAGCCTCCATCCGGGTCCGTGCATTCTTTCAGCAGAGGTGATGGGCATGCACCTGCGCTTTCACCCCCTCTCCCTCAGGCCCACTGAGACCAGGAGCCATTCTTGGCTCCAGAGGGTTCAAGGTTTCCCATGCGGTGCTGGAAAACAAAGCTAACTGGTCCAGACAGGGCCCTGACCTGGCTGTGGGCAGAGTTGCTCAGTAACCGCTCTGCTGGCCTTGGGTGCTGCCCCCTTCATGAGACGTCTTTCCCCGAGGCTGCAGAGGAAACAGCCCTAAGAGGCTGCCAGCCAGAGGCTCACCCCAGGAGAGACAGTTCCAGTCTCACCCTTGATAAATTCCTAGCATCAAGACAGCGCCCCTGCCCGCTCTGGCCGACTTCTGGCAGGGCCTGGCTCCTACTGGCAATTGGCCGGAGCCCGTCCTGATTCCCTCCCCTGCTTGCCGCTCGCTGCAGCCTCGAGCAGGCTGAGCCACCCCCACCCCTCAACCCTGGCCCACGTGCCCTTCATTGGTATGCTGTGCCTCGTGATCGTATAAATATCTGATCTTTGCCTTACGCGAGAATGAATGGGAAATCGTTAGGCAGGGAGCTCATGCATCAACAAAAATCTGTAACTCAAACACTGGGGTGCTGTCTGGGCTTCCCCCACCTTGCTGCGTGCAACATATGCACTTGTCTTGTCGCTTCTATCACCTGATAACCCACAGTGACATTTTCTCCCGGAGAGAGATTAGTTGGTCACAAGGTAAGCAACCACCAAACCTTCCCTCTGGACACTGTCAAGGGCGTTCAGACTCCAGGATTCATTCAGGAGGAAGGGCTTGTAACTGGGTCTCCTAGATCAGCATAAATTCAGAGACTGGGGTCTCTGGGTGTTACTCTGTCCAGAATAGCAACCACTTTGGGAGAACTGGCATGGTCCCTGAGGGGTTTCTAATGTCCTGTGGACCACACAGTGTTAGGACTCCATGTTCTCATGGATGTGGGGGAGGTCAGAGCTGGAAAGCTTCTCAAAGATTATCTGGTCCAGTGTCCTGCTACAGAGAGCAAGTCAGGACCAGAGAGGTCACACTTGACTGGGGTGGCTCATAGAGTCCATGCA
This sequence comes from Mustela putorius furo, assembly GCF_011764305.1. Lineage (NCBI taxonomy): Eukaryota > Metazoa > Chordata > Mammalia > Carnivora > Mustelidae > Mustela > Mustela putorius. The sequence continues at coordinate 7,447,934 of NW_025421424.1, forward strand.
AATCTGGACCCCAAACTCCGGTCTCATGAGACCTAGTCCTGGGCTCTGCCCACTGCCTTGAATATCTCTAGGTTTTGGGGCGTTTTCTCCTTCCCTTCCAAAGCCACTGCCCACTTGCCGTCTTCACTCCATGCCTGTGAGTCTCTCTGTCCTGCAAGGAAGAGGCCCAAGGCAAGACTGGAAGCCCAAGGCAAGAAGGGTCAAGGGCCATAGAGCAAAGACCACTGCCAACAGATAGCCTCTCTTTAAGAGACTTCTGGTCTCCACTGAGACTGGAAATAGGGCTAACCAACAAGCAAGGTCAGCATGAAAACCAAGGAGGGAAGAGAGGCCATTTCCCAAAGTGCCTCAGACTCTAAGCCAAGTAACCTTGACTTCAGACCTCCTTACCACACATAAATATTTATACTTTGGAACAAGACAGAGACAAGGCTAGCACTAGGGTCTAGGTCAACCTTGTCCTGTGGGTAGCATATTTTTAGGGTGTTTTCATGTCAGCAACTATGTGGAAATAGTGGCCTCTCGAGCAGATAGCCTCCCCTACGCCACTCTCACATCAAGCCCATGCCCCCCATTCACGCTCATCCGTTGTCCCTAACCACATTTTCCTCTCAGGTCTGAGTTGCCACATACTCATTCTCCATGAATATCAATGTCTTCCTCTCTGGATGAAGTCTCTAGGGCTGTAGCAAAACTCAGGACGCAGCATTTTCTGTGGAGCCCACTTGGCATAGGGATGAGGAATTAGAGCAGGGAGAACGCCCCAGGATAGGAGGAGGCTGAAGGTTGAAGGCTCACCCTTCTCTGGCCACCACTGCTCTCAGACTTGATGGCCCAGTGATGGCTTCAGTAGACTCCCATGTTCTATCCCGCTGATGGGCTGGCCTTGGCACAGCCCGGCGTTCAGGGAGGCTCCAGTGTCCTCAACTATGACACTGGTTTCTCCCGGAACTAATTTATATCGTTATCGGAAACCATGTGTTGGAGTCTGCGCAAGGTGGGCAGGATCGAGGTGCAAGGGGAAGCGGCTGGAGACTGGGGCTCGGATGACTGTCTGGCCCCAATCCTATGGCAGATGGAAGCCGACATCAGCTGGGGCTTCTCCGCCTTCTCTGAGGGACGCAGCTTACTCTTCATCCTCAGCACTCCTCACCCCTGCAGGGTGGACACTGTTGTCATCCCCAGTTTCTAGATGGGGAGACTGGGAAAGCATGCTCAATGGCGCAAAGCCAAGGAGATGGGGAGCCAGGAGTCAGACAGAGAGACTTGGCTCCACTGTACGTGCTGCGGGTCCTCCTCTCGGCGGCCTCTTAAAAGCTGGCTAGGGAGAGCTCTCCCCAAGGTCCTGCCTCTCCTGGGGATGGGCCAGTGGATGTTCTTCCTCTGACTCTTAATTTTCTTCCTCTTCTGAAATGTCCTCTCTGCCTCTGGTGGCTCTTTCTTCACGGACCTTTTTTTTAGTCATGGGACACGAGCCCAGCTCCACCCCACCCCCGGGGACACAAAGTGGGTTGCTGTGCCCCAGTTGGAGGTTTCTTGGCGTGGGGACTGGGGATTTCTCCTCCCACTGCTCAGTAAAGCCCCATGGGTGCCTGCCCTGAGGGGCTCTCCCACCAAACCTCCCCGAAGGCACTGGCTCCCAACCTCCCCTGGGCTCTGCTCCGCCTTACCTGCTTCTAAGCCTCAAAGTACAAACGAACGAACGAAGGCCTTCTTTAAATTGTCCTGGGCAAGTCGTTCTCTCCAGCTCATCCCTGAACACTGAAAACCCCACAGGGTGTTTGGTTGGGGTTGGCATGAGCGGCCATCAGCAGGAGCAGTGGGATCCTGAGATCGGTTTCCGGCCTGTGCCAGGCTCCACCCTCCAGAGAAGGCAACCGTGGCTTTAAGTAACATTTGTTTTCTCTTCTTACCGAAGAATTTCTCTGGCCATCGGCGTTCTGTGAGCCCACAAAAGGGCATACAGGGCCATCCCTACAGACCCAGGAAGAAGCCCCTCCTTGGGGGGCTAGGTGGAGCCACCACCGAGATGGCAGAGGGGAAGCCACCCTCCATCTCCCCCCTCCCAGTTCTGCCTGTAGGTTGAGAAGGAAACAGCTCTTCCCACAAGGATAAGGCCTGAAAGGGAGGCCCCAGACTGACAGACTTGTTGGGCAGGGCCTCAGCCGGGAAGGGTATGGGCTGTTAGGAGACCACAGAGGAATGCTGAGAAGAGCAAGGATGCCGCTCTCCAGAAACAGGCAGAGGCTGCCAGGGACAAACCCAGGGAGGGGCCTGTGAAGCTGTCCCGGCCCTTTGGGGCTAGAGCCCCACGTCCCACCTGTGTTGCCCATGGTTATTTCCTTTTGTTAGCTCTCAGTATTTAGAGAAGAGCCAAGCCAAGCCACTTCGGGGATGCTGGGAGCCAAGATTAGAGCAGATTTGAATCTGTACTTGGGTTGGAGCTTTAAAGAGAGTGTGAGGGCAGAACCTGATGGGAGCGGCTAGGACCAGAGAGAAAGCCCAGAAGGAAAGAAGGGGACACTCAGGGGGGCAAGAAGGGAGCTACCGTTCCAGCCCCTCCTCCCCTGGCAAGTCCTCTCTGGAGCCCCTCCCTCTGAATAAGGTAGCCCCGTCTCTGAGGGGCAGGATGGGGAGAGTTGTTCCTCCCACCCCCTAGAAGAGCACTGGTGGAGGGCTCCTTGTCTAGGGACCTCTTCTTGGTGGAGTCCACGCCTTCCCGGAGTCTTTGGCTGACTCACATCTTTAGTGACACAGTTGGGACCATGTGCTAAGAACAGTTCAACTTCCAGAGACAAAAGCAACTCTGGTGGCATGTCATGATGCAAACGTGAGAGGCACTGCCCTTCTCCACGAGCTGGGGATAGGCTGGCTCTGGGACTTGAGGCACCTGCTGAAAAATACTTCGCCACATCCCAGAAACCGTCTCCATCCAAGTCAATCCCCCAAGGCCCCTGCTGGAGTGACACTCTGAGGAACCCTCCCCACCACTTCAGCTGCGAGTAGCCGAAGGTAGGCACGCAGGAGGGAAGGGCCTAGAACAGCTAAGTTTGAGAGCCTCAGGACAGCAAGGAAGAGGGCTGGACGGGGAGAATCCGGGAGCCCGCCGGCTGCCCTCCCCAGGCATTTTGAAGGTGGCGGTTAGGGCTCCGAGGTGCATTTTCAGCGGAGAAACCAGGAGACTGAATTTTCTTCTTGCTTCTGGGCCTTTCTGGTAGTTCTAGGGTAAAAAAGAGGCCAGGGGGGAAGGCAGGCAGCAAGTGCCTTTATAATTCCAATTCCTGCTGACAGAGCTTTTTTTTAAAAAATATATTAGTAAATCCTATCCAAGACTGGGCAGCCACCCAGCTCTCTTTAGGGAGTGAGTGTTCCCTAAGAGAAAATAATCCCCCAACCCTATTTGGGCACTGTTTACAGAGGAACTCTGGCTGAGAAGTTGTCCCTTCTTGCAGGAGATAAGAAGGGTGATGTGCAGCGGAGTCCGCCACCTCCCGTGTGGCCAGCTGGAGTCAGCCTGGGCCTCCCTGGGCCAGACCCCAGACCCCAGCAGCCCGTCCTACATGCGTGCGCGCGCACACAGACACACACACACACACACACACTCTGGGTCCCTGAAGCAAGCTTGCTTGATTAGCTTTGCATCCCTTCCCTGCTCCCAGGGCTCTGGCTGTCCCAGGTGGGACACTCTTGGTGGCCCTAAGAAATCACATTTGGAAAAGGATAATCTGGGGGACACCTTGTGTCCTAAAGATTATGTGGCTTATTATATACCCGGACAGGTGGTTATCAAAGCCCATGGCGGCTTCTGCTCTAGGTTGTGTCTCCCACGGGTTGATAAAAGAGGATAAAGATTATCTCTTGGTTTCACTGGTGAGGAAGCCTAGGATCAGGGAAGGCATCTGTTCAAGGCCAAGCAGTCTGTGAAGGCCCGTCGGTCAGGACCCATAGATGGGCCCACTGGGCAGACATGGAGCCAGCCCTGAGGGACTCGCAGATCAACCGGACTTGGAGGCCAGAGACCGGGGCATGAATCCTGCCTCTGCTGAGTGGCCTCAGGTGGATCACATTACCGCTCTGTTTCCTCACTGGTAAAACTGAGAAATTACCTGTATTTCACACGGTTGTGATGAGGAGGTATTAAATATCAATGAGAAAGGGCCTTCCTGGGTTCTTACTGTAGATTATAGTCCCTGATGCTAACAGCAGGAATACCTAACAGGTTTCCAAAGCATCGTCTGAGTTTATTACCTCATTTAACCTCCTGAAACAGTAAGAAATCCCTATTTTGATTTTATGGATGAGGCAAACTAAGGAAATTTTTGGAGTCATGTGGCTTTGAGATGCTAAAACAGAGAACCCAAACAGATCATTGTCTTTAAAGGCTGGATGGCTATAAGATATTTCCTCCTTCCTTGCCTCAAGGCAAATTATTACAATGTTTCAGATATTTTGGAAAATACGGAAAGCCACACAAAAAAGAAACGCTCCTCACCATAATAAGCCCATTGTCCCAAGGTAACCACCATTACTGTTTTCACCGACTGCAGAGTCTTCTTTCTTAAAAAGATCATGTGGATGCAGGGAGAGGCAGAGATGTGCTGGAGACTCAGAAAGTGCGGCTGCATTGGCTCAGTGAGGGATTTCTAGAAGTTTCTGGGATTAAGTGATTCTGGAAGAATGCTGGGGAAAAGGGCAGGATGTGTGTGGGGAACAGAAGGAAAGAGATGGTTAGGCCTGCAGGTCTGAGGCTCAGGGTAGTCATGACGGGCTCTCACCATAGACTGTGGCCCTGCCTTATCTATTATTAATGAACCCCTTCATTTCCTGAGGTATGAGCAGTAGGAGTGACTGTGCTAGTCTCCTCTTCCCTGTTGACGAGGCTGACACAAGCCTGGAGGATTCTGGGGAGCCTTACAATGTCATGGTGAACTGCTGGCCTTCCCCTGGGGGACCCCAGTCAGCTCCTCAGTGGGCAGAGCAGCAGGGACAGCTCTAACCGAGGCCTGCCTCCAGGTACGGGAGGTGCGACGTCTGGTATAGCTCTGTTCCCCCATCAGAGCAGCATCAGGCCCCTCGGCGACACCCATCACAGCTGTGGGAGCCTTCCCACTACGTGGGACTGGGTCCCAGCCAGCAAGCCCCTCTTCACCAGGGTCCAGACCGTAAATGGTGCAGGTGCCCAGGGGCAGGGACCCATCACGTTATTAATAACAATGTTACTGACAGGTCTATTTTATTACCTTTATATGGCACTATGGAATTGACCAGGCTTTTCACACATTGTCTCATTTAATCCTCAACAAGTCTTTAATTCTGTAGATAGAGAAAATAAGCTAAGAGAGACAAAGAGAACCGTCTGAAGTCTTGCACAGCAAGTACTAGAAACTGTCATTTATGTTTGTCTGTGACTTTGTGCTGCTCCAAAAAGGATTTAGCTAGCCCACGAGACCTATAATGCGATTAAAGCTAAGTTTAAAATGGCATGCAAATGTTAGGGAAAGGATCCACGCAAGACAGTCCCCTGAAGTTCATAGAGGCCACCATACGCGTGCCCTGCCGTCATGCACACAGCTCCCTTTAAGCACTCTGGCAGCGAACGCAAAGAGGGAAACCTAGTCCCGGAATTCTGTGTCCATGAAGTAAATACAGACCGGGTGCTTGGGGAAAACAAAGCTAGTCCTGGTCTTAGCACGGGAGAGAATAATGAACATCACGGGGTCTGTCTAGGGCATGGCCATTGAATTCCAAAACCTTGTTAGCATGCCCCCCCGCCCCCCACCGAGGCCTCAGTTTCTTCATCTGCAATGTGGCGGTAATCGTAAGATCTAGTTCCTAAATTTGTTGTGACAAATGAGAATCTCTTGAAAAGGTTTATGAAAATGAGGAGCTGGGGTAGTGTACGAAAGCACTGTCATACCTTCCTCAATCAGGACTCCAGAAGTATTAGGGGAAACCCAAACACTGGGTAATGAGTGTAATGAATTTGATCCCTGTGACAGCCTTGTACAAAATCAAGCTGGCTTGGCCTGGTCATTAACAGGGGGTGTGTGGGTTCGAGCCACATGACCCTCCTTTTCAGTTAAAATCTCTGGTTGCTATCTCTGCGCTTGCTTCCCTATCTGTACAATGTGGGTAAGAATATCTCCTACTCATAAACACGCAGCGTTCTCACGCAGGTGCCCAGTGAGTGTCAGCTGTGAGTAGTTTCTTGAACGTTTTTCCCTGTAATCCTCCTTAACTGTGGTAGAGGTGGGCAGTCTCTGGAATCTGGGGGGTTCTCGCCCCCTGCCACCCTTCGATCTCATTTGTTTGTATGTCCCCTGCAACCCTTAACCCTTAACCCTTGACCTTAATCTAGTAGGTGCTCAATTTATACATGTGCGGTGAAATTGGAAAGTGAGAGGAAGGGGTTCCAAAGTGGTCTAATATCAGGAAACCCCATCTAGCGTCACCTGGGCCACACGGCCCTTCAAAGCCTTGTTTCCCTGGTCTGTAAAATGAGAAAGGATCTCTATTATCTGAGGCCACTTGAGCTCTTACCCTGATTATCACAGAGAGGGGTTTACTCAGAAACTGCTAACTGCAGAAGGTTCAGGAATCCTTTAGAGACCCAGATCCCACCCTCGTCTTTAGGAAGGCACTGGGCTAGAAAAGGGTCGTCGGGCGCTCTGCAGGGCCGTGAGCCATGTGGATGGCAGTGAACACAGGCTCTGTCATTTCTCACTGCCTGGACTGGCCTGGCGGGATGGGGCCTGGGTCTGCCTGTGAACCCGGTGTTTCCACTCCCATGTGGGTCCTCCCCACCTGAGGAAGAGTGGCCTCAGCTGACAGGACAGGAGATGCTCTTTCTGGTGTAGGAGAGGCAGGTGGAGGCGGGAAGGGAGGCAAGGGTAAGAAGGAAGCACTGGCTGCCATTTGGGAGGGCAGGAAGCTCTGGGCAGCAAGGGCCTAGGGCCTGGGGAAGGAGCCCAAGACATGGGGTCATCCATGGGGCAGCTGCCTCCTTAGCGGCAGCCTCAGCAGCCATAGGAACCCGAGGATGCCCAGCCCAGAGGCTGAGGCCAGCCCTGCCAGGGGGTACGGCCTTGCCTCCGTGCCAGGCTGTGCTCTTCCAGGCTCATTCAGTGCCAAGAGGAAGTCCCTCTCAGTGAGGGAAGGAAAGACCTGGAAGAGCTTCTGCTGGGGGGCTCAGGGACCCACTAGCAGTGGTTCTGGGCTGGGGGCAGGCAGGAGCCCGGGCTCCCTGGATTCCCACACCCTCCAAGCTGCCTCCTCGTCTGACCCTCGTGTTGCTTTTGCCCCTCTCCACTTGGTGCCTGGAAGGGAGGGGAGAACCATTAGTGTCACCCGCTCACCAGTGGGAGACATTAGCTGGCTCCGGCAGAACACACGACCTATAATTTTTGGAGGAGTTACAATAATGGAGCTAATTTGGTGTTTCATCATTGCACTCTTGGGTGAGCAGAGGGGGAAGAGAGAGAGGCCTGGGGTCTGGTTTCAAACAAGCAGCCAGTGAAGAGCGCTGCGGGCATCTTCTGGGGCCGGAGAGCCGGGCCTCCACTTCCGTTGGCCGCCTCCCCCACTACTGGCTTCTTCCTCCTGTGATGTGTTGTCAGAATGCTGCTCGAAGAGGGTAGAAGTCAGCTGCCAGAAGCAGCTCTGGGGCAGGACAAAGCAGGAGGGGGGTTGGAAGTTTGCAGAAATGCTCCAAGAGTCTGCCCTGCAGGGGAAAGTGCACACATCATTCAGCCGTTAACCCCCTTTTATGACGAGAAGGTGAGGCCGCCTCTACAATGCTTTCATTTCACAGCCAAGGACACCGCAGCTCTGGGAGGCACAGTGACTTGCCCGAGATCATTCTGCGGGTTAGTGGCGGGGTTGCGATTAGAACCCAAGCCTCCTGGCTCTAAGTTTATCCTAGTGCGGAAGAACCTGGAGGCTGAGAGGACACACAAGAGGTCTTCCCTCACCCTGCTTGTTGAAGGTGATGATGGGTGGGGAAGCCCAGGCTGGGAGAGAGGGACGAGGCCTCCTACAACCTGGCATGGCTTCACGCGGGCCCCAAAGCCAGAAGCTGGCTTCTGAGAGCCAGGCTAGAAGGTGTCCTCATGGCCGCCCTCCAACCAGGGACATGCCCACGGTGGCTTCCCCGCCTTCTTCTCTTGCTGACCCAGATGTCCAGGGGAGCACACATGGCCCTTCAGCCTCCCAGGGGGGCTTTGGTTAGCCTGTCCCTAGGTTGCAGGGCCACCACCTGCCCTAGTGGGGCTGGAGAGTAAGAGGTTTATACCCTGCCTGCTTGCTGCGTATGCACCTCAGTAGTTCTCCTGGCCACTGGCAAAGTTTACCTTGTGGTCTCCTCTTCTGTCTCCAGATCAGGGTTTACAGCAGCTTCCCGGGGGGAGACCCCTGAGAATGGCTGATACTCAGGATCAGACGAAGTCAAAGAAGTTCAATGACTTTCACAGTCGTGCAGTCGGGAAACAGAAGAGCCAGGACTTGAACCCCAGGCTGTGCCCCAAACCCTGCGCATTCCCCACTTGGGTTGTTTATACTAATTCCCTTGAAGCAGACTAGTGATTTCCTCCCCCTCTGGTTAGATGACAAACCAAGACCCTAGTTTCCCACCAGACCTCCAGTCAAGATTTCTTCGTTGAATATTCTGGGTCTACACGAGGGCCACTAAAATGCCTGGAAACTGTAGAAGGCCAAAGACACTGAGTTTCTGGGCTTTGGAGAAGAGAAGACAGTGAAAACTGACACAGTCTTCCAGACCCTGAGGGCATAATGTCTGCATCATAATGGAATCGTAGGCGGAAACTGGGAGGGAAGGGTGTACCTGCCTTGGGATGCCAGGGGGTACGGCCTTGCCTCCATGCCAGGCTGGAGCACATGCCGGGCTGTGCTCTTCCAGAAGTCCCTCTCAGCGAGGGAAGGAAAGACCTGGACATCAAGGAGAATTTTCCGAGTTCAAAGATAGTGGAATGGCTGAGAAAAGTGTGAGATGTTTTTAAATGGGGGCTTCGTTGTTGAGTTTAGAAGTCCTGCTTAGAAGCTGGGACTGGATGAGTTGACCGATCACTTGTGATCTCTCGCTGTCTAGAATGTGATTGGAGTGGCCTTGCTCGGATCGGAAAAGATCCCACAATCAAGGGCATGAATCTCCAGATATGGCACCTGCACTCCTCTTGGGAAACCCACAGGGACCACAAACCAGCCCCTTACCCAAAACCTAGGGGAGCAAGAAGGTGAAAGTGAGGGAAAATAGGCCCCGTTCTGCAGGAGACAAACTTCTCCACCTGAGGGTTTCCCCCTCCCAGTCCCGGTGTCTGCACCCTAGCTCAGGGGATAGAGACGTGTAGAGAAAGCCTCGGGTCCTTGCTTGGAGACAAGAACTTCTGCCTACCGCCAGTCCAGCTTTCTGCAGGCAGGGTGGAGGGGAGTGAGTGGTGCGTGCACAGTTCCAGAGGATTCTGAGTGACGGGGTGAATAAGAGCCAAGTCTTCAGTGTCAGCAGACAGGAGTCCAAACCCAGGCTTGGCCAATTACTCCGAGAGCTTAGCAAGCTACTTAACCTCTCTAAACCTCACGATGGCAATGGTCATGGGCTCTTCCAAGGAATGTGATATGAATGTGATGAAGAACATATCTGTAAAGTATCCAAACGCTCCATATCTGTTAGTCTCCTTCTCTCTTGACTTTGGCTTTGGTCACCAAGATAAGTAGGTTAAAAGAAGTAAAAGAAAGTTCAAAATCCTGGCCAGAGCGTGCATGCTCGATTGGTTCTGCTAACTGGAAAAGGCAGTGGTTCTTATGTGGGGGGCCAGGAGGGGCGATACTTTGCTTTTCTGGCAAGTTCCAAGTGCTGCCAATGCTGCTGGTCAGGGAAACACCCTTGGAAAACTATTGCAATAGGACTATTCACAGACTAGTGTCAGACATCTTTAAAGCCCTACCCAGGTTTCTTAAACTCGAAATTTGGGGCAGGCGCCTTCTTGCTAAAACTTAGCTCTCCGGGGGATGCATGGTGCATTGAGGAAAGGTGAAGAGCAGGAGTGAACACGCTGCTCCAGGAAGATCTCGCATGGCTTTGATCCATCAGAACCCTTGTCTGCACCCAACAGAAGGGAAGGGGCCCCTCCATCCTCCTAACTTTTGCTTGGTGCCATTAATACCAAATGACTTGGTCATGTTCCATCTCACAGGGATTCTGCTAGGGTCTGATCTACGGTGGCTTCAGAATCCCCTCATTGCCCTTGTGCTGCAAACTGAGGATGTCCAAGAATGACCTGGGGGGTCTCTCAGTCATTCACAGCCCACTTTCACAGGTTCTGACTCAGTCTGTCTTGGGCACAGCTCAAGAATCAAGCCTCCTCTTCCCTGGAGGGAAGTCTGGTGTACCTTATGAGGCTCAACCCTGAAGCCATCTAGTTACCCAGGGGGCATCCCCCCTGGACAGACCAGAGACTGAGATTAACCAAGGTCCACTCCTGTCCCCCACCCCCCCTCACCACCTTCTTAACCGGGTACATCCCACAAAGCTAAGATGTTCATTCATTCAGTAGTTATTTGCTGAGCATGTGTTATGTAGCAGGCATTGTGCTAAGTCCTGGGAATACAGTGGGGAGAGAAATATGGAGCCAAGACTAGGGTCAGGGAAACAAGGTGCCTAGGAGGGACAAGACTGAAAGAGGCCCTCACTCTTGGAGGCATGCATGAACCTGAGAGGGAAGGCCTCCTTCCCTTTTTGCTTCACCCTAGTCCTGCTCCTGATGAAGCAAAACCCAGTCCCTGTCCTTCGGGAACACACCGTCCAGAGCAGGGGTGCGGCTTGGGAGGAAGGGGCCTGAAGGGTGAGTGGACACCTGCCGTGTGCAGAGCTGGGGAAAGAATGTTCAGACGGACAGAGCAGAATGTGAGGAGTCCCAGGAGTGGGGAGACCCCGGAACGCTTCAGTTGCTGCGGGAGGGCGAGGGCGGGGACTTGGACACTAATCAGGTAGGGCCCTCCCTGTGGGTCTTGATAAGTGTTTTAGATTCTATTCCAAGTGCAAGGGGAAGACACTGGAGGGTTTTAAACAGAGGAGTGACGTGTCCCATCTTACAATTTTGCAAGAACACTCAGGCTGCTGTATGGAAAGTGGGACGCGCGAACTTGGGAAGCAGAGAGGTCCATTAGGAGGCGGCTGTAAGTGGGCAGGTGAGAGATGGGTTTGCCCTCTGTGTGGTACTGGAGATGGAGAGAAGTGAGCAGGCTTGAGACTGACTTTGGAGGTGGAACTGACAGGGCTTGGTGATGGACTCCATGCCAAGGTGAGAAGAAGGCAGGCATCGACGAGACTGTCGCATTTCTGGCCCGAGCACCTGGGAGGATGCAGGGGTTTTTCCCCCGTTGGGCAAAACAAGGGGAGGATGTACACGGCAGATCGAAGTTCACCTTTGAACATCAGAGAGATCTGAGATTGCTGTGAGACGTCCACATTGAGACGTTGGGTTGGATGTATGAGTCTGGAGTCTAGAGGAGAGGTCCGAAAAGGGCCATAAATTTGGGAGTCCTGAGAATGCAAATGGGCATTGACATTATGGATGAGCAGAGAGAGAGAATGGGGGTTTAGAATCCCACTGTGTAGAGGCAGGGATGGGAGGAGAATGGAGCAGGAGCTGGGACGGAGAAGCCAGAGAGGCGGGAGGAGACCCCAGGGCGGGAGAGTCAGCCGCTGCGAGAGCCTCTTCACCCAGCAGCCACACCACGGTGAGACCGAGAGATTCTCGTGTGTCGGAGCAGGAGGGGGTAAAGACCTGAACCCTCAGGTCAGCAAAGAAACGAGGAAGCTAAAGTCCCTGTCCCCGGCCATGCGAGCTTGTGGCTGTGACCGAGACCAAAGCCCTGCCCACAGGCATCCTCGGGGCACCTGTCTGCAGAAATGCCCCTCAGCTACCCCAGGAGACAATGGCCCTGGGACCAGGGCATCTTCCCTCCTGCTGAGAGCCCCTGCCCCCACCACCCTGCTTGGGGCAGAGATTAGATCACTCACAGCCAAGATGCCCACCCTCTTGGGGTGGGGGGAGGGGAGGACTGAAGGCGGTTTGATAACCACACAGCAGGACAACTGGAGGCTAGAAAGGAAGAACCCATTCTCATTGTTAACTTCATTATTGTGCCATTTATTCCTGTCATGAATGTGATGCCAGTGGAAGACCAGAGCAGAGTCCCTGGCCTCCCATGGACAAGCCCCCATGCGGCAGACTTTCCAGCTTGACCAGACATTGCCTCCATCTCTTCTAGAACTTTCCCAAACTCTACTCTCCTCAAGTTCCTTCCACCCCCTCACAGCCCCTCTCCCTTTCCGCCCACCTTTTAAAAAGTCATTAGGAAGAGATCTGTACCTCCCAGTGTGATTCTGACTCACGGATATTTGCCCAAAAGTAATGGCGCATGTGAAACACTAAACCTCTTTTTGAGGGCAGGTTCATGGAAGAGAGGCTGAGAAACTTTCCTAAATAAAACCATCTGTTTCCCTGAAGATGCTCAGTTACGGCAACATTTGCCTCCCCCTCCCCCCGCCATGTGCTTTAATCTCTCAGGTCCCAGGGACCCAGCTCAGCCTGAGCATCTCACCGACTTCCTCCTGCACGCCCTGTCCCCCAAAAGCTGGAGGGTCTCTCTCTTTGCCGGGGGCCATCCAGGACTTTCAGAGTCCATGCCACAGGCTGCAGCTGGAGTCCACTGAGTTCATATAAGGCATCTCTCTCCTGCCGGATCATTTATTCACATTGCAGCAAAGCCCTTGGGGCAGAAAGCACTTGAGAGAACAAGCAGGCAGAGATGGAACGCAGAACAAATGGAACCTGCCTTAGCCCCCCGGAGGGAACCCGAGCATCACAGCAGCCTTGTTCGCGTTCCATCTTGGCCACCCCCAGCTTTCTCCCCAAAGCCCTAGAAGCTTGAGCCTGAGGAAGGGCAGGGAGGGAGCCAACCCAGCCTCAGTCCCTCCCCGAGCACCCCCTCACCCCCAGCTCACAGCAGGAGTCCTGGAAGCTGCTGAGGAGGAGCACGCCCACCCCCTGGGATCCAGGGGCGCTGGGCGGGCGGGGTGTCACTCTCTGCTCTCCGCCCCTGCAGCCCCATCATCCAGCGGGTCACTAGAACCTGCTGATCGTTGTTTCAGAAACGTGCTGCCTTTGCTTCAGGGCATTTGTAACACTTGATCTTTCAACTCAGAGGCATTGGGAACCCCAAGTCAGACCAGGGGGGTGAGAGTAGGCAACCCCAGAGGAGGGAACAGAGCAGCTGGCCTGGAAAGACGAGTGTCGTGCAGGGACATCAGAGGTAGGGACAGATGATTTCAGGCAGTGGCAAGAGCAAGGCAGAAGCATGGATGTGCAGAAGTCCCCACCCTGCATCTCACCTTCTGATCCAGAATCTCTCACGTCCCCGCCTCAGCCTAGAACGGCCTCACTCGTTTCCTCTGCTCGTTTTCCTTTGGCTCATCTTGCCAAAGACCCTGTTGGAAGCCTACCCTGTAACTCCAGGGCACCTTATTACTCCCTCTTTCGCCCCTTCCCCCTACATCTCGCCCAAGCCTGTCTTAAAGCATGGATCACCCCAACAGATTTCTTCTATGCTTTCTCTTCCCTGTCCCTGCCCGAGGACTGTGAGATCTTATAATATTTGCAAAGATGGAAGTAATAATTATAATAGCAGTGAACAGTCACTGAGAGCCTGCTCTGAGCCCAGCATTACACCAAGCACTCTACACAGATGACATCATTGAATCCTAACAGCAACCTTAAGAGGTGGCTGCTGTGTTATTAGCCCCATTTTACAGATTAAGAAACCAACACTGTTGGGCGCCTGGGTGGCTCAGTGGGTTAAGCCGCTGCCTTCAGCTCAGGTCATGATCTCAGGGTCCTGAGATCGAGTCCTGCATCGGGCTCTCTGCTCAGCAGGGAGCCTGCTTCCTCCTCTCTCTCTCTCTGCCTGCCTCTCTGCCTACTTGTGATGTCTCTCTGTCAAAAAAAAAAAAAAAAGAAAGAAACCAACACTGTGAAAGTCAGTCGCACTGCTCATTAACATCACAGCTGGAGCTTGGATCGCCCCCCACCCCCGTCCCCCACCTCCTGCCCTGAGCTGACTGAGCCCCATTCCATACTCTCAGCCTTTCTCTCATCAGCCAGTACTTACTGAGCATTTACTGTGGACCAGGCCCTGGACTGGGTGCGACAGAGACCCCATCTCTGCCCTCAAAGAGCCCACGATCTAAGACAAACTGAGCATTTGTCACAGAATCTGCGTGAGCGATAGGAAAGTTAGGGCAGTGGCCTGGGCTATGGAGGAGGAGCTCTGGGGTACTTTGGGGGCAGAGGAAAGGGCCCAGCCCCAAGAGCTAGCCAGCCTCCACCTCCGACTCAGCTCTACCCCGATCCCAAGCCACAGGCCTTCACAGAGGGATTGCTCCCTGGATGTTTTTCTACCCATTGGAGGCAAGTGGCTTCCACCCCGTCTCTCTTCCAGGCCGCCCTGCCCTGGGGTAGCTTAGCCGCACTTCCTACCCTGTGCTTCAGAGATCCTTTTCGGTCTCCTGTGGCCTTCCTCAAAGTGTAGCAGATACTTCTCTGCTGCTGACGAGAGATTCCGACAGGCCACTTAATGATTAAGAGACAAGCGTTCTCTAAGAGATGGGGAAGCATGGTTCTTACTTCGCTTAGCCTGGATTCCCAAGACAGACCCGGAGCATGGATGCCACTCATTGCCTATTTGGAAGGAAGAGAAGGTGGCTAGCGCCGGAGAAGACTAAAACATTTGGGGGTAGTGGGGACCGAAGGAATGAGAGCGTTTGGATTTCAAGGCGAAGTTGCTAGATTCCTTGAGGCGGGTTATAGACAGCAGTCGGGCATCCTTGGGTGGTCTCCTCTGGTGATGTTGATGGTAGGATTTCCAGGGTGTATCCTTGGTTTTTATGGCTGGCAGGGAGGGACTAGAATGTTCAGGACGATCCTTCCATGTTACAGAGATGTGAAAGGACGAGCCCAAGTTCTCGTGGCTGATTGGTGGCTGAAGGATTCGTGGCTGATTGGTGGCTCTTGACTTGTGGTTCACTGTTTTTTCCTGGGCAGCCCCCAGACAGGAATTCTCTTCTGTGCTTGGGGCTCTGTAAGAGGAGGGGACTCTGTTGCAGACAGCCTACCGGGCAACCCACAAGAGCAGCGGTGTGCCACAGAGGGGCCCTTCAGAATCTTGCGGCTCTCTGCCCTCTCCAAACTCTAGCCAGGACTGAGAGCCAGAGCTCCTGGACCCCCATCCGCCCCCATCCACCTGCAGGTTAGCAGCTGAGAGGGCCACGTTGGTTTCTGCCAAGTTCTGGACAGCAGTGACCTCTCCATCACTGGGGAGCTCATTACCAATCAGGGGCCCTAAGGCGGCCTCCCCTGACAGCCAGTGAAGATGAAAGCAATAATGTGCGGGCTATTCTGCAGCCCCTGGTCACCCTGGTTTTATTAAAGCCAAAGTCTCAGGCATCATTAATGAGCATAAAGGACTGGCAAGGAGTATAGGAGCTCCTAAGAGAGGGGGTGGGGCAGAGCAAGGATCTGGCGAGGCCACCCAAGGGGCCGAGCTGGGGCCCAGCTTCCCAGAGAGGGAGGTGACTGCCAGGAGATGCTGACTCTGTGTTTGCTTAGCTCCCCCTTCCCTCTCCTTACTCAAAAGTAACCTCTTTATTTTCCTTTATCAAACAGGCCAGTCCTCTGCTGCCTGTATGAGCAGGGGAACAACACCCCCTCCGTCCATTGAGCCAAGGGCATCCAACTTGCGGTCGGGCCCCGTGAGGCCCCGTGAGGTCCTGGGTCCAGCTGCATGCCCCTTCGCTCCTGTTATCTCTCTGCCTGCAAGTCATGGGGGCAGATTTTGGCTTGTTTTCTTTACTGTGCATGAAGAAAGGAGTTCACGGTCAGAAGCAGGGACCACAATGGGGGTAGGGAGCCCCATACCATGCCGTAGACTCAGCACCCCTGTGCTGCCCAGCTGCCACAGTCCTGTCAAGGAAAGAGGGGGCCCTGCTGGGCTGGTGCCCCCCTGGAGGGAGCCATCCTTGAGAGCAGTGCAGAGAGCTACACATGATTCCCCCACACCCCAAGCCAGTCTCCCGAGTCCAAAACAAATCAGCTCGGACTCCCCCAGATAAGACAGCCCTTGAAAGGGCCACTCTGCATTGTAGGGGGACAGTGGCAGGGAAATCAGCCCCTTCAGAGGGGGCCACTGACATTGAGAAGCACTCCTTCCAGGGCTCTCCTGGCTAAGATAGGGCCTTGTGTTTCAGTTTGCGTTCATGGAGCTCCTCTCACACGTGGCCGCTTCTGAAGCAGGGGTAGGTGTAAAGCAAAGCTAAACCCAAAGGGGTCTCCACTCACCAGAGGTTAGTAGGAGGGCACGGGGGCAGCAGAGGGGGGGACTTGGTAACACCGTGACTCAGGGGCAGAAGGTGCGGCCAGGGTAGGGGGGAGAGGTGCTCTCCGTGGGCTGGACCCTGGGTGAGGACCCCTGCAAGATGCATAGCATTGCCTGTGCCAGGACAAGAGGAGAAACATTTTGGCAAAAGGGACCCAAGCTCCACCAGTCTTGTGGAACGGAGGGTTGGCGTAGAGGAGTAGAGAGGAAGTGAGGTGAGGAAGTAAGATGGGACCCTCAATGCAAGCTAAGACGCAAGCTTCTTGATTCCAGAAGCCGAACAGGGGGAGCCTCGGTGGGTATTTGAGCAGCAGCCTGGATCTGTAAAAACTGGCACCAGAGCACTCACTAGTCACGCAAGTGGCTTAACTTGGGCAAGCTACGTAACTTCACCAAACAGTCCTTTTCTCCTGTCTGCGGTGGGGATAAGAGCACGCACCTTGGGGGGCTGTAGTAAGACTCACTGAGATGATTTGGCAAAAGACTTGGCATATGGCAGACACATGACTGAGTCTGAAAGGTTTCTCTAGCTTCGGGTAGGAATGAACCTACGAGGCTTATGAGGGAAATAAAGGGAGCTGGGGGCCCCCTCATGCCTCAGTGCCTTGGTCAGAGGTAGAACTTCCAGCCAGGTGCACCAGGGACCTGCTACATGAGGGGAAGGTTGCACTTCCTCAGCACCATGCCACAGGGCCATTTCCTTTGTCTCCCTCCTTGGACTAGGGGACTAGGGGGACAGGAGACATACCCGAGGGAGATGGGGACCCTGGCACCTTTTTCGAACTATACACCCCCCAAGACCATGTGTGTGCTGAGGGGGGACTCTATCTCCACAGAGCATGGAGCCAAGTTCTAGAGGAGCCAGAGTCCTCTTGAGGTGCTCCCTGGGTGAGCCTGACGGTGCTCCAAGATAAAGTGAGTGGGAGGAGCGCTCTCCGAAGAGTTGGGAGTCCAGCTGCGTCTCCCACCAGCGGTGTAAGCCTGGGCAGAGCTTTGAGACCTGTGTTTGAACACTGAGGTCTTCAGCCTGTGAAGTGGAAGGAATAAGGACACTTCCTGCCTCACAGAGTTGCTGTGCACAAGAGAGTTCGTGGCTGTGGGTGTCAGCTTGCTGGCTCTGCACTGCTGTGGGGTTCTGTGTGCTGGAGGGGTTCCCACCTCTAAGGAGTGTACACCTCTGTGCCCCCAGCCCCCCTTCTGGGGAGCTGGGGGGTTCCCTTTCTGCTGCTCTGGGATTCAACGGTGGAGGCAAATAAAAAGACCAAGGCTGAGTCTTGCGCTAGAGCGAGGGTGGGCACCCATCCCGCCTAGAGGAGAGCCCTGGGACCCCATGCTCTGGAAGGCGGTGAGAGGCTTGGATTCATCTCTAGCTGGGGCCAGGTGTCAGGTGTTTCTAGGAGTCCTGAACAAGGGGGGTTCTTTATGAGAAGAAGGGACAGAAACCTTGGTGTCACCCTTGACTGCTCTCTTTCTCACACGTTGGCTCCTCAGGGAGGCCTGCCCTGGCCAACCTGTCTAAAATTCAAACAACTGTGGCCTCCTCTATGAGCATGACACATCCCCCTTCCCTGCCTTACATTTTCTCCTCGATACTTTTTCACCGTCTAACTTTTACCTTTTTTCTTGTCCTTTGCCTGAATAAAATGTAAGCTCCGTGGGGCCGTTGGGGCGGGGGTAGGGGGGAGCGTTGTGTATTTTGTTTTTTTCCCGTATCTCTAGCACACAGAACACCACTTGCACAGAGCAGGCGCTCAGTGAACATTTGTCGATTGACTGAATGAATGAATTAGCAAGCGGATGGCCCATCCGAAATCAGAGCCCCTCCAAACCCTGCCCTCCTCCTTCACCCAGGGTTGGGGGCCAGGGAGGGGCGCACCAGACCTGCCTCAGAGCCTGGGGGTAGTTTTGGCAACAACAGCATCCTCCTCCATCAAGTGGGGAGCAGGGAGAAGAAGCAGTCCAGCCAAGTGCGGTTTCACTGGACAGACAGACATTCTTACCCTCTTTGAAGTTTACTGAGAAACTTCCTAGGATTGGGCGCCCCCGGGGGCAGGAGGTGCTATATTCTCTGCCGGGTCATATTCGAGGGATGATCACATTTGAGAGAAAAGGACAAGGTGGATCCAAGGCCTGGCACAGACCCAGGATGGGGAGTGTACCTCTGCTAGGCAGCATGGCCTGAGCAAGGTCACGATCCTTTGTGCTTTCATGACGAGGCCTGGAGGTTAGAGTGCTGGGTGGTTCTCCGGAGAGGTGGGGAAGCTGCTGGGCAGAGGGACTGGTGAGGGACAACTGAGCCTGGGGGCTGGTAGCAGACCTTCAAGGAGAGAGCCCCGGCTGGCCGGAGCGTGTCTTGTGTGGGACACTGTCATGCCCACAGCCGGGCAGGGCCTGGGGTGTGGAGTCAAAGGGGACCAGTGGCTGAGAAGGGCAAACTGGAGGGGAACAGGACGGGGCCACTCCGGGGCTGCTGGTCTGGAGGCTGCAGCCAAGGGCCAATGGAGGGCAGGGTAGGCCCCAGCAGGATGGCGAGGACTGGGACCAGCATCTGAGCAGAGTTGAGAAGGAACAATGCACAGGGCAGATTCTACTGAAGAGGAACATCATTCTCATAGTCTTTTAGTCCCAGTTACTCCCAGCAGGGAGGCCAGACCCTCAGGTCCAAAAGACAAGGCACTCAGCCTCAAAGAGCCTTCTCCTAGGTCCCAGAGTGGCCCTCGGCAGCGGCCCTGGGAGCCGTGTTCCCTTCATGTGCCCTCTTGTCTGCTTTTTTGCAGGAAAGCGTGGATCTGGGAGAGATCATGTTCTCCCTGTGCTACCTGCCAACAGCAGGCCGGCTCACCCTCACAGTGATCAAATGTCGGAACCTCAAGGCGATGGACATCACAGGCTACTCAGGTATCTCTTCTCCCCAAGTGGCCTGCCCATTGGCATTAGCTCCTCCTGTCATTTTCCTGCAAAGGAAAGAGAATAAGAAATAAACAGGGGAAAACAAACAAAAAGCAAACCAAAAACAAAAATAAATTAAAAAACAAAACAAAACAAGGGAATTCTTTCTAGTTACATGAGGCCCCAGGACTTTCAAGGGTTTTGTCAAGTTTGAGCGTGCAGATGTTTGTAGGTTCGCATGGCCCTGGGGCAGCCCCACAGATCTATCTAGTCAAGGGGACAAAGCCCCTGCAAAGCCAAGTGTATTTATATATGAGTTTTTTCTGCAGGGCTCGTGGCCCCAGCCCCTGCACCAGGATTGCTCTTAGGTCCAGAATAAGTCCTGTTCTAGCAACTGAGGACATGCTTGATTGGGGGCCAAGCAGAGACTGATCCTTTCTGTGATTCTGTAAGTCGTGATTCTTCCCATGATTCTAGAAGTCGTTGTCAGAGGAGGTATCGGAGTTTTGATACAACAGAGGCATTGTTTGAGTCCCAGGAGCCTCCTTCCCCCTGTCGGCTCACATTAGCCCGAGAAGTATCCCAAAGAGCAAATGTGCAGAGCAGCCTGGGCTGTGCTCAGAGTTGCAAATGTAGGGAAAAGCTTGTTTCTCTAGACCCATCACCCAAGTGGCTCTTCTGATGAAACAGATTTCCAGTGTCAAACCACTCCAGAGGTGCCGATGTTTCCTTTTATTCATTCATTATTTATTTTCCTCGAAAACCCCTTAGTATCAGCACAGTGACTATAAAGAGGGGATGGTCCAGCTGCAAACCTCCGGGCCCAGGTATGACCTGGTGTAGCTGGAAGATGAGGTATTAGACCTTGAAAAATTGGGTTTGGGGGAAAGGTAGTTGGAAAACGCTGAGGTAATGTGTGTCTGCTGCCGCTTTGACTCCCTCAGAGCTTTTGCTCCCAGCCCCCCATCTCTGAGCAGCGCTTGAGTCTTCCAGGCCGAAAGCTCCCCAAGGTAGCATCCACCCTAATGCTCCTTCCGCTGGAGCTCCCACTGCACTTCGGGGAGGACGCCGGGAAGGGCTTAAAGAGCCTCTCCCGACGTGTGCAAAGCTCTCAGGCCCCACCAAGTCGGCGTCCTCCAAAAATACAGCCAATGTAGATTTCATTTCAATATCAAAATAAGTGCATGCTGGGGACAGAAATTCGCTGAGGACTGTCAAGGCTGCTGAGGGAAATAGGATTTTGCTGCCTAAGTCCCCACACTATCTTCTCTGGTGTAATTAAATTGATGTGCTAGAGAGAGAGCTTACGGCAAAGCCACTGAGGTAATCGTAACGGCCGTTCCACATCAGAGGGTTGGGGGGAGAGATTTTTCTCACGCTAAATTCTAATCTTCCTCTTGCAATTGACCCTCTTTTCTACCTGGGTTTGGAATCTGCTGTTAAATCTCAGTTTGATTCTGAAAATTCAGGGGTCCTCTTTTTGTCAGGAATTTCTGCCTGTTTGGTTCACAGATGTAAGCAAGTGTCTGGAACAGAGCATGCAACACACTAGGCTTTGGATAAATATATTTTGAATGAATGAATGAATGAATAGTGCAAGGAGCCTTGTCAGAGGGTGAAACAATGGGGCATGTGTGCGGGGGGGGCCTCTCAAACAAGATCTCTTGTTTTTGAGGATGAGTTTGAGGTTGCCGTCGGTCCAGACTTGCTTGGATCTTGGGCTAAAGCAGGGAGTGAGTGGAGCTCACTGTCTGTTCTTGATTTCTATGACATTGACCACCAAACCTGAGGGTCTACCTAGTCTCCTTGATTTTACTAGTCCTGAGTCAATTCCCTAAGCCCATCCACTGGAATGATGACAAAATAATAATAAGGATCAGGACACCGCAAAAGAGTGATGAGCAACAGCACTCATCTTTCCCACATCTGGTCTTTACTGATTTGAGTCTAGTGGCTTAAAATGTAAACTTTGGAGTCAGACAGATCTAGGTTCAAATCCGAGGCAAGTTCCTGAATCTCTCCAGCCTCCATCTCCCTATCTCTAAAAGGGGATGATGATGATAGATATTCTATAGCATTGGTGGGAAACTTAAAAGACACAAGGTACATAAATCTCAGCACAGTGCCTGGCACATACTGAATGCTAGACTGTGATGGTTCCCACGACAATGGGGTAAAAGGTATGGCCAGGCTTTGTGCCCCCTCCCTCAGCTGCATGGAACATCATAGGCTCTTAGAGAGCAAACAACCTCCAAGGTCTTACAAAGCCAGCATTCCGCTGGAAGCCACACACTTTTTGGCCCCAGAGAATGCTAAGGAACAGTCATCCCTCTGCTTAGCCTCTTGGACAATCACGAGATTGATGGTCTCTCCAAGGGAGCTACACCCACTGAGTTTTATAAATGGATATGCCTCGTAGGAGTGAACGGGGGGGGGGGGGGGGGGAAGGAAGCTGAGTCTCTCCCAGTTGGTGATAAGCCAGCTATCTGCCTAGTGGCCTCTGGGACAGTTGGCTCTGTCACATTTTTTCCAAGCTAGGTGGCATGGGACACCGCTGGGCTGTGGGAATGCATGGGAATGGGCATGGTAAGGGCTAGGAAAGCACTCGGGCAGCCTCAAGCCTGAAAACGCTTTCCAAGGCACTGTCCACATTACGGAGTGTAGACGTTGCCGTGTTAGTGATGGGTCTTATAACAAGCTTTCTCCACCTGACTGCTCGGACCTCTACCCTGCCCTGGGCATATCCATAGAGAATAGAGCCCTCCAACATCAGAAAGCTGTCTCACAGAGGTTCTAGGAACCCCACCTTCCTTTTTACTGACAACACCTCCGAGAGCAGGGCCTTCCAAATGGGTCATTGGAAACAGCAGGTCGATTAAACACCACTGTTTAATCACAGTCTTGCCAGCTCCCTCGTAAACCTGAGTGCCCCCATGGTTAAGGCATAGCTGCCCTGTCGAGTTAGTTAGTCCGCAGCTCCTCTGGGTGTCTGCGGCAATGCCTTCAAGGCTTGGTGTCTCCACTCACATGTTGTAGTTCTCTCTAGCTTCCCCAGCGCTGGGTGCCTCAGCTGCCCTGTGATCGATGTCCAGGGAGCGTGAGGGCCTGGCAGGTGCTCAGTGGCCAGGAGATAGAACCACGTGCCTGGGCCTCAAGGTTCCAGGCAGCGGCCGCTCGGCCCACAACCTCCCCACCCCACCGCCCCCATGGCGTCCCAGGAAACCTGGCTCCTAGGCAAGAAGGTGTCTCAGTATATCAGCATCTCAGAAGCTGTTATTACCTGTGAGTCGCTCTCCCATTTCTTGAGCTGTGACGCATAAATAACCATTATGATGGTGCCTGAGACACCTGTGCTATGAGCTACAATAGGTGTCCCTTCACTCAGATGAGTGGGAAATTTCAGGGTAGAAGGGTGACCATGAAACATGTATTCAGAAAGCTAAAGAAGGGACAGGGAGGGGGGCGTGTGGAGGCTCAGTAAAAAGCTATCTCCTCTGGCGATGGAGAGGATCCAAGGTCCCACTGGGCAGTGAAATGTCACCGGGCTGCCCTGAATCTCAGGAACCCGCCTTACTCTGGGCCCCAGCACAGCTCCGTCCTCCTCCTCTGCCCCAAAGTGGGCAGGAAACGGCTTCCGGGGAAGCAGAGAGCAGGGTCCTTCTTGATGCCAGCTGGAAATGAGCTTGCTGGGACAATGAGACCCATAATCCTCTTGTCAGGTGGGAGGACACAACAGCATTGCGACTGTCACCATGCCTTTACTCTGACAGCTGCGACTCCTTGGGTGTCATCAGCTTCTGTTTTTACCCCCTCCCCTTATCCTTTGGTTAATAATGCTGACGAACCCCCAGAGGAAAGGACTCTAAGCAGGTGAAAGGAAGGGTGCCTTTGCTCAGCTTCACCACCCTTCGGAGCCAGCTGGCCATCATGGAGCTGGGAGGTGGGGCCGTGAACCGCATCCCCACAGGCAGGTGTCCTGTCTGATTTGAGGCCAACTTCACCATTGGTGAAAGTCCATTAGGCGTTCTCCCAATAATCCTGAGGTCGCTAAAGACTCTGTGTTTTATGAAGCACGAAGTGTCCTCAGAGACAGGTGCGCTGCATAAATACAAGGTGGCTTAATTATCCTAACAACCCACTGGTACCATCCGATGAGCAACAGTAGGTCCATGGCTTCCATCCCTCTGCTGCAAATGATGTTCCAGGACATCTGGTTAACATGCTCCCTTCCCTTCCCATCACTCCCACTGGTGCAGATCCATATGTCAAAGTGTCCCTGCTTTGTGACGGGCGGAGACTGAAGAAGAAGAAAACGACCATAAAGAAAAACACTCTAAATCCTGTCTACAATGAAGCCATCATCTTTGACATCCCCCCAGAGAACATGGATCAAGTCAGTCTGCTCATCTCGGTTATGGATTATGATCGGTAGGTGAGGGTCCCGGAGGGCCAAGGTTTCCTGCCTCTCACCCCCACGCCAGGGCAGTGCAGGGTTTCAGGAGCCCATTGGCCTCAAGTCTGGCTCTACTCAAGAAAGGTGCAGAAGTTTGAGGAAGAGCCTGGATTCCCCTGAGCAGAAGCTCATGCTTTGATTCCCAGCAGGCCCATTTCCACCCATCAGTTTCCCTGAATGCGCTCCTGTGGATTCCTTTTCCTCCATCTGGCACCAAGTCCGAGCACCTCTCCTCTCCATTTCTTATGCTACTACCGTTCCCACTGACGGACAGCTGTGCAGCCTCCCAGCAGACGGCCTCCACCACTCCCTGACTCAAGTCAGCCAATGCGTGGGAGGCTCGCCTTCCTTAAAAACCACTTTCTTCAGAACCCTCTGTGGTTCCTGTTAATCCAGGCCCTTCCCCTGGTTTCTCAAGACCTTCCAGAATCTGGACCCAGCATCATCATCCAACTTCATTTCCCCTTCCTTGCATGGATTTCTTCTCTTCCACTTACCCAAATCCTACCTTCCATCAAGGCTGGCTCAAAAATGTTTCCCAACAACCCCTCCCCCCCAACCTCCGCCCCGAGCCACCATGACTCCTCTCCATTTCACTCCAGCTGAAGGAGGGGAAATAAAAAAAAAAAAAAAAAAAAAAAAAAAAAAAAAAACACAAAACAAACATGCAGTAAAGCCTTCATCTAGGATTTTTAGCACAAGTTCTCGGGCATACTAGGTACTCGCTGAACATATTTGCGTGAAGACTGATATTCTTGCTGAGTGAGTAAATCACATTCTAACCACTGGCGGTATGGAGAAGTGGTGCTTAGAGCAGGGTGATTTATTTCCAAAAGCCGATGTCTCGAGCAAGGGTGTGATGTGCTAGCTGAGTCAAAGAAGAGAAAAGACTGAAATTCTCCTGTTCCCTAAAGTCAGGCCATCTGCCCACCATTTCCTGAGATCCCAAAGGCGTTTATAACCTTTTTCTCATCTGTCTGAGTCAATGTCCACCCAAGGAGGCTGAAGCTTCACTGCCACTGGTCGTCCGAGAGAGACCTTGCCAAGCATCTATTTTCAGAGCTCAGCACTCTGAGTTAGCCCTGCCAGGCAGAATCCCAGACCCCTGGACCTCCCTTTCTGGTAGCATGTCCAGACACCAGCTCCAGGCCCTTTGTTTCTCCCCCAGAGTGGGCCACAATGAGATCATAGGAGTCTGCCGTGTGGGGATCAATGCTGAGGGCCTGGGCCGGGACCACTGGAACGAGATGCTGGCATACCCGCGGAAGCCCATCGCACACTGGCACTCCTTGGTGGAGGTAAAGAAATCCTTCAAAGAGGTGGGTGAGGTCGTGCTCGGCCCTTGGCATGTTTGCTGCATGGCCACGCGGGCTGGAGAATGGCAGTCGGCGGCTGTGTGACCTCGCCTGCGTTGCTCCTTCCCGGGGTGCACGGAAGCAGCAGGAAGGAGGTGGAGAAGGATGGGGGGGGGGGGCTGCCTGACAGAAAGCCTCTGATGCTGAGTATATTGAAAGTGACACTGAGTCCTAAATGGAAAATTAAAACCGGGAGGAAGCCCTCCCAGCGGCTCCCCAGTGCCAGGCCCGGAATGCTTTCACAGAGCCCCTGGGCCAACTCGGTCCTCTGGGAGAAAGCCCCACGAGGGTGAGCTCAGAACTTGGCAAGAAATTCGACCCTTGTTGAATCACTATGCTCCCTGAGGCTCTAGCCAGGCTGTCCTCAGGCAGTCTTCATGGCCTCCATTGGGGATGGCCAGAGACGAGATCCTGCTGCCGTGAAAGCTGGTTCTCCCACGGCTGGAGAGAGCATGGCTTCAAGGCGTCACGCTATCTGACAGGATCCTAACAGGGATGGAACATGTGGAGCACTACCCAGGAGTCCTGTGCCTTGAGCTCCAAACTCGGCCCCTTCACACTTGCTGTATAATCTCCAGCCGGTCATTTCTCTCAGTGGCAAAAGAAAATGTCCCTTCCCATGATCTTTACAGCCGGCTCCCCCTTCACCAAACTGCACCAGTGTGAGATCCTGTGAATTATCATCCTGGTGGCTCCCAGGCCTGCTTTTTCCCAAAGGGTTGGGATGTGGGGGTAGCCAGGCGAGCCTGAAACCTCATTTTGAGGATCTCATACCCCAATCCATACCCTAAAAAGATAGGTGGTTGTTTGTTCATCCCAGGCTTCAAGCCTAGGAAGTCCAGAGGCTAAAATGGGGAAAATCGACTAATAAACAAAATAAATAAAGCTTTAACTCTTACACCACATGGCCCCTCAGCTTCAAAGCAGTCACCTTAAACACAGAGGACTGTGGACCTTTGAACAGCACAGTTCAAATGGTGCAGATCCACGTGTGTGTGGATTTTTTTTTTTTAAATAAATACAGAACAACACTGTAAATGTGTTTTCTCTCCCTTACAACTTTCTTAATGACATTTTCTTTTCTCTCACTTTATTGTAAGAATACAGTATAGACTTCCTATAACATCGAAAGTATGTGTTCATGGACTGCTGATGTTATCAGTAAGGCTTCTGGCCAACAGTAGGTGATGAGTAGTTAAGTTTTGGAGGAGTCAAAGTCATAGCAGATCTTTGACTCTGTGGAGGGTCAGTGCCCCTAATCCCAGTGTTGTTCAAGGGTTAACTGTAATTGTAATCCCTTCTTCTGGCTCTGGGACACGGGAAAGGCACGAGCAGCAAAGCCAGAGGACCTGGCGGCTCTGCCTTCTCTTCTCGGTGTGATCAGGCCTGTCTCTCCCTGCTTGCAGCGGTGTGGGTGGTCTTAGGAGAGACTGAGGGCTCTGAGGGAGAGAGGGCTCTGGGAGCCAGGCTAACTGATTTACCCACTGCGGTAGGCATGTCTTTGGGGTGAGCATGGAGAAGTAAGGCATCCACACAAAGCTCCTGTTCACCAGAGGGCTCCTGGTTCTGTCTTGTGGTTGCCTTCATTCACAGTCGTGAAGCTTGGATGACAGAGACCTGTCCCTCAGCTCTCTTCCCCCAAGGGAGCCTCTGCCCCCTCTTAGGCAGAAGGCTCCCTACAGGGTGTGGGTGAGGCACCCACTACCACCCTCCGACTCCACAGGAGGCAGCTCCTGGAAGGAACCGAAGATGACCTGGGGTCCACACCCTGTGCCTCACTGAACCCAGGCCTGATTCAACCAGTGAAGGGTGCCGTGCACCTCCCCCCTCTTAAATCCTTTGGAGATATTTACGAGTAGAATAAGCATACTAAAATGTTCAGAGTGGTTTAGGGGCAGGGACATGTAAGCTGATGGGCTGTAGGGCCTTAGGCAACTCATTGTTCCCCCTCTCCAGTTTCTTGGTTGGTGAATGAGGGGGTCGGCTCCTGTCATCTCTGCTTTTCTAGGAAACTCTGACCCTAAGTGATGGCGGATAGAACCAGTGAGTACTCCCATGGCACCAGCTCAGAAAGATAATCATCCCCACGTGACTGGGCCGCCCTGTCCACACAAACTGAAGCTACCGGCCCCGTGGCGGCTGGAGTTGGGGGTGTGGGCAGAGAGGCCAGAAGGTGCCAGCCCTCGGTTCCAGAATCACTCTACGGTGAATACAACCTAATTAAGCCAAATAATTGATTCCGAGTCCCATTCCTTTGAAAACTCTGACTCACCAGTCCAGACTACAAAAGAAAGAGAGATAAAGTAGAATCAAGCCCTTGAAAATGAATATTTGATGAGACAGTAAAGGGAAAGTAACAGTATATGGAAAACGGAAAGAGAATAAATTGATTTATATCCTTTGGGTTTACTTTTTTCTTGACCTCGCACACCAAGCTCCCGAGCCCGCCCCTCCCCCTCTCATTACCCTACCATTTTGTGCTCAGCGGATCATTTCTCCGTATGAAGAAACTGAAAATGACATTCATCTTGGCAACCTAGGATTTCACCTACACTTTTAGCACCCACAGTTTGAGTATCTTTATAAAACTGCATTTAAAACCCTACCAGGCAGATAGGAAGTAAACCCTCTTTGGGCTCAAGTGATGCTTTGCACTCGAACACCTCCCCCCTCAATCCCCCTTAAAGCTCTCATCTTGCCTCCTTGGTTAAGTTCTGGACATTGAACAAGAGACTTGCTTCTCCCATTCATATCCTATATACAGAAATCTCACTCTCCCGCTCCCAGGAAGATCTATAAAGTACTCACATCTATAAAGTACTCTCTATTTAGATTGTACCTTCCTTTGAGAAGTTTCGAGTGCCGTGATCATTTCTTTTTTATTAATGAGAACAGAGGGCACCCTACTTGCCCACTTGTTTGGGGTTTTAAAATAAGGTTGAGTGGAACAAACGAACTGAAAAGGCATTTTCCCCTGCTGGGATGTTTTCAGTGAGTAGAAATGGATTAAGCCCCAGCAAGCGTCCTTCCCTGGTGGCAGCGGTGGCAGGGGTCCCCTTCCCTCCAGGCACTGCTGCCTGGTGCTGCGTGTCACTGCTATCACCGCACACAGAGCCAAGGCTGACCAGCAGCCTTCTCCAAGGTGTTCTATCATGAAGGGCCAAGTGGAGATCAGCTTCCAGAGATTTCAGATCTGTCTGAGCGTGATCCCATTGCAGAACAATAAAAGGTCTTAAGGAACACAGGCGTCCTGGCACAATCACCTTCCCAGGCACCAGGGAAGGGAGGCCAGTCTTTTTGACTTCAGAGCCACCGTGCTAAGCCTGCTGGAGTCATTCACCTTCCCGTTGTCCACGAACCCCATCTCCTTCCTCTGTCTTCACAGAAACAATCAGAGGCTGGCAGGGAAGCCAGCCTGCCTTCTGCATGTGTCCTGGATGGACAGTTACGCTCCGCGTGACTTGGGCTATTATAAGAAAAAAAAAAAAGGTACCCTGTGTGGCCATTTTGCTTTTTCTCCTCCGCATTGGCCTATCAGTCAGATTGTTTAAGATTGTTTAAGTGGCATGCTTGACCAGGGGAGAAGCCAGGAATCACTGTGTAACTTTCAGTGGCCCTAAAGGCTGGCACAGAGAAAGTAGATCCCCTAAGACAGAGGTGTGCTAGATGAGAGGATTGGTGACCATCTTGTGTCGCCTCTGGTTAAGAGGCACTTGAGTCAGAAGTCACCATGGGCTCAACAACCAGGCACTTATTTATTTAAAATATTTCACCAGGGAAACCCTCGGTTGTGATTTCATTCACGTGGACGCTGCAAGCAGAGAGACTGTCACCTGGAGTTAGGAGTAAGTACCCGGTGTGGCCCCTAAGATGTTAGGTTTCCTCTTGCCCCGTGCATCTCCTTCTCCTCCGGCTGTGGCCGGATCGAAGCTGGCAGCAGGAGGGAGTGGAGGGAGCATCGAGCTGGGAGTTAGGAGACCTGGTTTCACCTGCTCGCTCCGCCCCTAACTAGCGGTGTCTTGACTTCTCTGTGTCTTGGTTTTGTTATACATGAGAACTGGACAGTTGAGTGGATGGCGCCCTGGGCCTGCCCCCCCCCCCAGGTTGGACATGCTAAGATTGCTCAGGTCTAGGGCACATAGTGGTGGTCCTCCTCCGTACCCGATGGCCCAGCGTGGGGTTAGTTGTGAAGATCTGCCAGATGGCCTGTACAGGGACATGAAGGGACCGAGCCTGGGGAAGGTGACAGAGGCTTTCTGTAGAAGTGGGAGCGTGGAGATGTCCCGCAGGTTGGGGTCTCTCCTCAGCGCCGTGGATTTCCAGTAGGAAACACTGGCTGGCAAACATTCTATTCCTTAGGTGGCTCAGCTCTGTCTAGAGACGGCTGTGCTGTGGGGAGCACGGCATCCTTCCCCCTCCCGCCCCCGTTCGTGCAGAGAGAAGCTTCTACTCAGCCCCTCATTCCATCGTGGAGACCACCAGAGCTCAGGGGCAGCAGAGGAGGCCGTACTTTGTTTCAGAAAAACCACCTTGATCACCTTTCTGACTCCCTCTGGAGCCTTGACCCACGGGCAGCTGGGAGAGGTTTGGGTCTCCTCAGCTCCCAGGAAGGATGGAGTGAACAGTGGACACTGCCTCACTTTGAAGTTACACGGCCCCAAGATGGGTCAAGAATATTCCTGGGGTCAGATCTTTGCCCAGAAAACAGTGCCCCAGCACAACTGGCTTTTCAGTTAAGGATGGGTCGAAGGGCTCAGGTGCGGGTCCATCCACTCTCAGCCCTCTTCACTCTCTTACTCCTCCTTCCATCACCCACCTTGACAGGAGGATCAAGGTGGAGCTGACAGGGCAACCTGTGAGTCAGGAGAAGGCAGGGGATGGTCCTGAGGGGGCGAGGGGCTGCCCACCTCCTACCCCCAGCTCCTCACAAGGTGGGTGTGAATGCCCACAGGAAGCATTAAGCCTGAGAAAAAGAGCTGGATGCTAGAGTGATATCAGGTTTGTAGCTGCACTAACAGCTCCCAGACAAATTGCTAATAATTCATGGACGTGGGTTCTTGGCAGTAAGGGCACATTCTGTAGACGGCCTCTTTTGCTGCTAACATAATCCGATTTTCACTGTGAAAAATGGCTGAAGCACTCAGAAACGGCCCAGTCATAGCATCTCATTAACACACACACACACACACAGTGGAGAAAGTGTTCATTACCTCTGCAGTAGGTCTTTAAAAAAAAAAAAAATCAGGTATTCCAAACTGGAAGCTCTACAGCTCTTTTCCTTCTGTGTTCGCATGGCTGACAGCAAAATTCAAGTGAGCTTATGAAAAGCTGGGAAGGGTGAATTCAGTGCATGGGCCACAGAAGTTTCTAAAGTTGAAATGCCAGTCCCCTTGGCCATCAGTAACCAGCCTTCTCCCCTCTCCACAGTGGCAGGGCCGGGCTGCCAGCTTTGACAGCGAGAGCTCGTGCCCGTCTCCAAAACCACCTCCCACACCATGAGCTGTGCGACCGGGCGACACCAACGGGACTCAGCGACGCTCTTTTTGCACTCGTTCAACTGTCCAAACACAGTGTCGCGCAGGGGCAGCAGCAGCCGTAGCACGAGTCTTAACTGCTCCTGCGTGGGTCAAGGCCACGACCCTTGTCGTGTGGCCAGACCTGTCTTACTTAGTCTTTCTTGTCTCTCAAGGTGATGTTTTCTGTGGTTTTTCACTTTTTATGGATCTGCTGCCAAGAAGAGAAGGGGGAAAGAGTAGGAGAAAAAGAAGAGTAGAGTCCAGAAGCTGGTTCATATAAAATACCATGTAAAATAGTCTTCTCTTCTGGGGAGGTGGTGTGATTTCCTTCAGTGTTGTGTCTCCACCAAGTGCCACAACCATGGAGGAGAAGGACGTGGGATGGAGCCATGGCTGTGTCTGCAGTAGCCTGCAGGAAGGAGCAAATCGGGCCAAGAGCCTTGACAAAGCTCTAGATGTGACCCTTGGAAGCTCTCTGTTCCTGTGACACAGACCGCGATGCAGACTCCTGGTCCTACGGTGAAATCACGAGCGCTCCGAGGTGTCTCCGCTGGTCGTGCAGGGCTCCTTGTGTCCCCATCTGCCTCCACTTCCTTGTTGACTTTCCTCATCATTTGAAAGTGTCTTGACTTCTCCTGAGAACTCAGCCCCTCTCTTTAGGAATGAGATTCTGCTGAATCTAAACATGCCGAATGTTTTCTGGCACACCACAGTTAATGACCATATTTGTTTGAACGCAGGGTCTTTGTTCTCAAAAGTAACCTCCGTTGTAAAGAAGAGAAGGCACACGTGTTTCAGAATGACTTCTGTGTCGTGCGTAGCTTTATGAATTCCATGAAGTATCGAGCAACTGTGTAAAAATGCCTACACAGATCAAAGAAACACCTGCATAAAATGTTCTTTGGGGAATGGGTGTTTTAATCCAAGTCACAGCTGGAATCCATCTTTCTGTGAAGAGAATCTTCTCGATTGAAACAAAGCCAGTTTAAGCCTATTTCAGCCCCCTTGACTCTGGGACAGTATTCATCTTAAACTTTAGTTCTATAGATTACTAAGTATTTCAGTGTTTGTTTTAGTGGTAGTGAACGCTTTCCCCCCATGCCCTTTAGATCTCTATCTTAGGCCAAATTCAGTTTAGGAAAAAAAAAACAAAAAGTTTCAACTATTCTGTATTGTAATGGTACGTTTCTGTTGAGTTTGTAGTGGTCTCCCCACCAACCACATATAACTTGCTTGATTTCCTCACAGTCTGTAGAGCCCTGGTAAATTTGTGGAGGTGAGTTTCTACTTTATCTGTGACTACACAATGCCAGCTTCCAGAGTTGTGTGTGTGACTTGGCAAGAGGCAAGTCTGCTGAAGAACCCCTTCTTCCACCAGGGGAAGGTCAAGAAGGGAAAAGCTATTCACGCACCTTGTGTCTTAGTCTTTATGTCACGTGCTTTAGGAGCAGAAACTCAATAAAGTAAGCCTCCCCTTAAGCCAAGTTATCAGGTTTCTCTGCTGATAGAACTGTGGGCAGTATCTTCTACCCAAAGTTCAGACTGGGCGAGAGGATGACCAAGATATTGTGGCCAGAGAAGTTTTCAGCTTAGAGAAGCAAAGGCAGATACACCAAATCCCACTCTGTACTAAGCCTTGGGCTAGGAGTTCATGTGTCATTGGTATAGAGATAGTTTTCTCCCCAAATATCTTGTGATCGAGAGGCCATCCTTGTCAGGCTGTACTGAGCTGGGTGATCTTTTGAGAGTGAGACAAAAACCCAAAATCACGACAAGACTCAGAGCAGGCCGTAATCTTCATTCTGTCTCTTGACTCGAGACTGACTTCATCAAGATGGCCGTCTCGATCACTGAGCAGAGGCTGTGGGGTCCCTGCAACTAGGAAGGGGACAGTTGAGTTTCCTGGGCCATGAGCAGCCCAGAAATGAGGGTGAGAGGGTCTTTCCGGAAGTGATCTCAAAACGCATGTCCAGCTGCCTTCTTCATAGCCCTGGACACACGAGGATGACCACTTAACTCTTGGAGGAGGAAGGGTGATCCGTGGAATAGTTACTGCTCTCAGACATCCCTTCTATGTCCAAGCAGCTAACTCACACAAGTGAACCTCCCAGTGGTTTTGGGAAATCATTTCCTGAACAGATGATAGTCAGCCCCACACTACCTACCCAGCTGCTGCTGCTCACACTGCAGCGGTCTTGGTAAATTTCTACAGGCTGGGAAGCCCACCCCAGGGAGGCTCTTGGCTCCAGGAGCCCCACCCCCAGTGTCTTCTGGGGGGACTAGTCCTCAACCCAAAGCATGAAT
The DNA here is from genome assembly GCF_011764305.1 of Mustela putorius furo. Classification (NCBI taxonomy): domain Eukaryota; kingdom Metazoa; phylum Chordata; class Mammalia; order Carnivora; family Mustelidae; genus Mustela; species Mustela putorius. Next base: position 7,480,897 of record NW_025421424.1, read on the forward strand.
GAATCTGAATGTCTGTCAACGTCATTATCGAGCCCAATACTTCTTCCTCGCGGATGAGAGTAAAATGAATTACAAGTTTCAGAATAAAATGGAATACAAAGTCGATTCATTTGTTAGCTTCTCTGCCACAAGAAGCCTTTTTCTTGGGTTGGTGTTTTGAGCTTTGCTGAAGTCATGATAACCAAGGCCTTTTGCATATTGATGTTTTTAAAAAAATGCCAAGTTCTCTTCTTTATTCAGCAGTTTTTCTGGGCTGAAAGATGCCCTCCCTTCCTTTGCATACTCAGGATATTAATTAATTGCAACATCATTTAAATAATTATGTTGTTAATTACCGCTTCATGTCTCCCGCCCCGTCACAGCCTGAAGTTTTTCTTCAATTAAATCTGTGTCTTGCCCGTTTCTCTTGTCATCGTATGTTCCTGAGGCTCAGCCGTCCGCATACACACAGGACACTGCACAGCTTTTGTCTTTAAGTGTTGTTTCCCGTAGATAACCAGTTCCCTTCCATCGGAGCTACCGTGGAAGGCTTGTTTGTTTTTTGTGCTGCCCAGAAAATACCCGCATACCCCACGAAGCTAAAATCCACCTGTGTTCTGCCAGGCTTATGGCTCGCAGAGCATTTGGAGCGCGGGGCTGTGCTGTTTCCTAGCTGTTCAGCTCAGCAAGCAGCCCCTCCAGATGCCCAGGCTTCTCTAGGGAAGCGGGTTGCACGCTCATCGCCGGAAAGTGCAACACTTCCGCCCACCGGGGGAGGAATCCCGCTAACTCTCATAAAACACCACTTGGCCGAATGAGGAGAAAAATCCTGCTGCAGACTTGAACATTTAAAAAGAACATTCTGACTTAATAGAATATCCTCTGTGCTCACCCCCAGCTTTTAATTAATTTAGGAAGCAGCCCATAGGGAGGAACGTGGAAGGTACCGTCCGCTCTTGCACATCTGCATCTAAATTACTGGCACTCGGCAGTGAGCTGCCGTGGAGAGAGCCCAGGTGGTGAGGGAAGCACTCTGCTTCCCAAACCCACAGCCTCCCAGGGCTTCCGCAGGCCGAGGGGTCGCCCATCAGCAGGCGGGGCCGCTCCTATTTGGAGCGGATCCCGGAAAGGGGCAGATGGGTCTGGCTGGCTGGGCTGGGTCAGGCAGCCAGAACAACCTTCAGACTTCCGTGGCTGGGAACAACAATGGCTTCTCATTCGTGCTCATGCCCGTCGCAGGTCGGCAAAGGGATCCCTGCTCATCTGATGTTTTCAGGGGAACTCAGAATGACAAAGGAGCCGACATCTCCAACATGGCTAGTTGCCACACCCGAGGGAAATGAGCACTCCGAAGCTTCTCTGTTGGCCTCAACACTGTGGCCCAGAGGAGACACATGTCCCTTTCCCTGCCCGTCCATGACCCACGGGGCCTCCCAGAACACAGGGGTTCAAGCGCCCAAGGGGAAGAAGAACTGGAAATCACTGTCCAGTGCTTGGGATGACCACAGTGAAGTTAGCAGCCCCATGGAGGGTGACAGCTGCCCCTGGCTGAGTCAGAGAAACAAAGAGAAGTTACAGTCCATTAGTTGTTGAGTGAACTCAAGGACTAGATGGAGCCCCCAGGACTGGGCCAGCCTCAGACTCGCATGCTGCCGGCAAAAAGCTTTTGGCTAGTGAACTGGCAGCGTAAGTGATTATAGTCCGAGATAGAAAGTGGTGAGCACAGGATGGGAGATGAAATAGAAGGCTCCAGAATTCTGAGAGAGCAGATCACAGCAGGGCAGAATGACCCGCTTCAGATTTGGAATACAGGAGGGTGTGAGGAGGGGACACATCCCGGGCTGAGGGGCCTATACACCATGCCACTAGGCTGCAGACCTGGCCCCTGCCTCGTTCCTGCTAGGTGCCTCCACGAAATGGGCCCGCTGCCCCTCCTCCCTCCACTGCTGGCTTGGCTTCTGCTCCTGGGTGGGCTAATCCCCCCGGAACTGCAAGCTTTGCCTGACTTTGAGACTCTGTCTAGCTGTCACACGTCATCCACTCACCCAGCCTCCCCTCCCCGGGAAGTTTTGCAGCCACAGCCCACTCAGGACTTCGTGATTTGTCCCTTGGCCCGCTCCTCTTTGCAGTGAGCCCCATCTAGATGTCTGATGGCCTAGGAAGGGGAACAGGACTGGCCTCCCCTCAAACCCCCCATGGCTTTCCTCTGGCTGGCTCACAGCAGCACTCCCAGCATGGCCACGGCAAGCCCACCAGCAAGATTGGAGGCCAAGAGGCTGGCAGGCAGTTAGAGCCGTTCACCCAGGAGGGGCGGAGGGGTGAGCTAGACAGAGGTCCCACACAGGGAAACGAGGGCACCTGTACAGGACACAGTGGACACAGGTGGACCACGCAGCAGGGCTGACGGCTTAGCAGATCTGGAAGGCAGGGATAAGGAAGGGAGTCGAATGTTCTCACACTTGAGGCACCAGAAAAATGATGGAGCCTTCCATAGAACCTGGAGACTCGACAGATCAGCTCTGGGCTCAGCAATGAGTCGGGTTTGGGTCAACTGAATTTGAGATGCAGAAGGGATAAGCAGCAGACGGCCGTAGTTTGAGAAGCAGTTTGGCAGAGAGGTCGGGCGTGAGATGTTAATTTCTAGAAAGCTTATGCACCAGAACGAGATGTGAAGCCAAGAGTCTGACACAGCCACATGGGTACAAGCAGACAAGGAGAGTCTCAAAGAGGGCTTCTTGGGGAACCAAGGTTTAGAGGTCAAGGAAAAAGAAAGTGATGTGAATGATCATGGAGGTGTGCCCAAGCAAAGTTGATCAATGAGGATGGGGATGAATAAAACAGATCAGTCAAGGGCCTCATAAAATGATTCTTCACAAGTTCATCCAAAGTGCTTGGACATCGCTTGAGTCGCAAGTCTGCTCCCCCCTCGTTGGCAGGGACCCTCGTCTTCCTTCCCCTTGCCTCTGCTCTTGCCTTTGGCGTGGGGGGGTAGAATATACTTGTCTTCAGTTTACCATTTTAACCATTTTTAACAGTATAATGCAGCGGCTTTCAATATATTCACATTGTTGGGGAACCGTCACCACTGGCCCTCCACAGAACTTTTCTCATCTCTGCACCCATTGAACAGCAGATCCCTAGCCCCTGGCAACCCCATTCTATTTTCTGTGTTCATGAATTTCACTATTCCAGATACCTCATGTAAGTGGAATCATATCGTATCTGTCCTTTCGTGTCAGGATTATTTCACTTAGCAGAATATCCTCAAGGTAGACCCATGTTGTATATGTGTCATAATTTCCTTCCTTTTTAAGGCCAAATAATATTCCATTGTATGAATATACTACATTTTGTTTTCCATTGATCTGTTGGTGGACCTTTGGGTCGCTTCCACCTTTTGGCTATCGTGAATAATTCCTCTGTGAATGTGGGTATACAAAGATCTCTGCTTGTCTCTGCTTCTCTGGGGTGTACACCCAGAAGTGGATGGTCATTCTATTTTTAATATTTGGGGGAACTGCCATACTGTTTTTCATAACGGTGGCGCCATGTTACATTCCCTCAGGCAGTGCCCAAAAGTTCCAATTTCTCTCCACCCTCACCAACACTTGTTATTTTATATATTTTTGATGGCAGGCATCAGAAAGGGTGTGAAATGGTATCTAACTGTGATTTGATTTGCATTCTCCTAATGATCAGTGATGTCAAGTATCTTTTTTTTTTTCAGTATGCAATACAGGTTTATTAACTATACATCCCCATGACTTACTTGTTATACAACTGAAAGTTTTGATGTCAAGTATCTTTACTGGCCATCTGTATATCTCTTTTGGAAAAATGTCTATTCGAGTCCTTTGTTCATTTTTTAAAAAACTTTATTAAGTTTTAAATTTTACTTCCAATGTAGTGAACATACAGTATTATATTAGTTTCAGGAGTACAAGATAGTGATTTTTACACTAAAGCTCATTTTTTAGTTTGTTTTGTTGTTGTTGAGTTTTTGGATTTCTCTATATATTTGATATATAAATCCCATATCGGATTTAGGATTTACAAATACAGTATTGCCTCCCATTCTGTGGGTTGCTGTTGATCATGTCCTCTGATGAACAAAAATTTTAAAGTTTGAGGTAGTTTGATCTACCTACTTTTTTTTTGTTTGTTATTACTTATGCCTTTGGGGTCGTATCCAAAAAAAAAAATCATTGCCAAATCCAGTGCCATGATGCTTTGCCCCTATGTTTGCTTCTAGGAGTTTTATAGGTTTAGCTCTTACACTTGGGTCTTTGATCCACTCCATTTTTTGTATAGGTTGTGAGGTAAGGGTCCAACTTCATTCTTTTGCGCATGGATATCCAGTTTTATCTACATCATTTGTTGCAAAGACTGTCTTTATCCCCACTGAATGATCTTGGCACCCTTGTTGAGAATCATTTGACCATACCTATATGTGAGAGTTTATTTCTGGCCTTTCTATTCTGTTTCATCGGTTTATATGTGTGCCTTTATACTAGTATCACATTAATTTGATTACTTGTAGCTTTGTAGTAATTTTGAAATCAGGAAGTATGAATCCTCCAACTTTGTTCTTTTTCAGATTTGTTTTGGCCTCTCAGGGTCCCTTAGATTCCCTATGAATTTTAGGATGCTATTTCGACAAAAAAAAAAAGGGGGGGGGACTTTGAGAGGGATTGTATTGAATCCATTGATAGCTTCAGATATATTCATAGGGTTTCAATTTTTGAGGACACTATAAAATATCCTATAGGAATCACCTATACGGTGCCATTTGCTGACATTCTGTCTGCAAACACATCCCTCATTCTGCGGGACCGAGCACAGTGATGGAGGTTTAACCAGCTAACTAGACTTTTTACCCAATTCTTGCCAATATCCTATGGAGTTCATCTCCCACAACTGCAAATGTCTTGGACCAACTCCCAACGTGCCAACCAAACACAACCCTACTTCCCAGTCTCTCTCCTGCCCTACTTGGCCCCAGAACACTCAAGAAACTTCAGGGGACTAACTCCCATGAATGCAGGTTCATCTCTTTTTCTGAATGAGCGGAGGGATTCACTCAACAAACCTGTTGAGCACCTAGTATATATCAGATAAGGCGCTAGGCTGAGGGCACAGCAATTAATAATAACTAGCCAACACTACACACTTCTATGCTGGGCACTGTTTTAAGTGCTTTATATCCATTCCCTCACTTAATTTTCTCTTTAACTCTAAGAGGTCAAGAAACCTGCCCACGGTCATACAACTAAATCCAGATACCTAAATCCCATTGTCCACCTGCTTAAGCATGATGCTTAATCATTGATCAACACAATGCTGAGCTGCCTTCTAAGAAAACACATCTTTCGAGGAGCTCATGATTCAGAGGAGACAGACACACAAAGAGGCAATTACTACAATGTGGTAAGCCTGGAGAAGGATTGCCTAAGCCACCCACCTATGTGTATACCCTTCCTAGTGCAACCCTAAGTGTACCCTCCGAGATCCCAGCCTCATTCCTTCCAGGAGACAGCCCTGCAATGGCCTGTTTGTGAACCAGGACTTACGCACATTCATTTGCCGTCCCCCGGCCATCAGTTACTCCTTCAGGAATAGCTAAAGAATTGTGGAGTCTGGGGCGCCTGGGTGGCTCGATGGGTTGAGGCCTCTGTCTTCAGCTCGGGTCGTGATCCCGGGGTCCTGGGATCGAGCCCCACATCCGGCTCTCTGCTCAGCAGGGAGCCTGCTTCCTCCTCTCTCTCTGCCTGCCTCTCTGCCTACTTGTGATCTCTTTCTGTCAAATAAATAAATAAAATCTTTAAAAAAAAAAAAAAGAATCATGGAGTCCACTCATCACCCCCAACCCGAGTCAGTCACCCCATAAACGTGTCCTGTGTTGGCCAATGCCAGGAAGAGCAAAGTCTTACTGTAACTTAGTAGCTCTACCAGAAAGCTCAGAAATGGCAGGAAGGCTCATCACTCTACAATACACAGCTCCGAACAAAGCCTATGCCATCAGACTCGATATAATGGGAAATAAGCTGCCATGGGAGGGGGCAGACAGAAGAACTCAGAGGGTTTGGAGGAGCTCTGCAAACTCAGGAATGCCCACGGGCTAGCTCAGCTATCCTGCCTTCTTGAATCTCTTTACATTCAGTGCCGGAGGGTTGAGTCTCCTCCTGCAGGAGCCTCAGCGGAGGATAGCTCCCTGACAGTAAATTGGTCCTGGGGACAGAGTGAGGAGATGTGTGACTCTTTCCCCTGAGGTGACTCTCTTTTTCGGTACAGACTGGGTAAGTTTGGTGACACATCAGGGATTATCCACAGAGACACAGAGTGCCCATGTGGGCAGGCGCCTCGGGCATCCCAAAATATGTAGCATTGCTTCTTTTCTCTCTGGCTTCACTTTGTGCGGCTTCGGTCTGTGTCGGAGCTGGGACAATGAGGAATGAAAACCCGTGGCTAGGCATTCTCAAATGTTTTTGGAAACACGAGGCCTGGAGATGACAGAGGACTTGCTAATCACAGTTGAAAGGGCTGTGGTCCTTCATCTCCCCAGATGAATTATTGACAAAGACACACTACGGTGAAAGCAGATGGTGAAATTGAAGATCCAGACAAGCGCCACACACTGTCCTCCGTCAATGACTACTGGCTTTCTTTTCCAGATGGTCCAAATATGCCTGACTTCTTACGCAGAGAGGCTCTCCCTGTGCCTCCTGATCTTGAACCGTCAGACAGCCCTGATGCTCCTGGCTTGCTCTCTCCCCAGCCAGGAAGCTGGGGCAGAATGGTATTTTCCATTCTGTTCCATCGTGGCTACCTGACCTGTAAATCTATATCTTGCCACATTTGCCACGTGAGACGGATTCAACTCTTCAACACCATCACGTTTGGTAAACTCAATAGCCAGAAGATCTGGGTTTGGCCCTGGCTCTTCAACTTCCTCAGTCTACCCTGGGCAAGTCATGTAAACTCTCTGAGCCTCTTCCTGCCCCGCAACATCCCCCCCGCCCCCCACTGTCTATAAGACAGAGGCGGAGTGGGTGAGCTCAGCTCTGGTCTGCAGCCCAAGAGCACAGCTCAGAAGCCAGTGCTGTGTGGACCACGGCCTCCCTCCATAGAAAGAAACCATGTTCACCTTTGGCAGTGAATAGCAGGAGAAAACAGGGAATAAGACTGCACTGCTTTGAAATCTAGGGAGGGTGCGAGGGAGCAGGGAGGGGGAATGTACAGAATAAATCAAGGGGTTGGGTAATTAATTTGGAATAACTTAAGCCCTGAACGCTGCAGAGAAAACAAAAGTAGTGACATTTAACGAATGTGTCCGTTGATATCTCACTCATTCCAGCTGTCTTTAGAAATGTCAGCTATCTCACCATCCTTTTGCCTTGCAGCTGGAAGGTTTGTGCTAACAACCAATTCTGGTTTCTGCCCAGTGGGTTAGCACGGGTGTAGAATTTCAGAAGCAGGAGGTCCTGGCGGCGGAAGGAACGGGGGACAATGCCTGTCACCCGCGGAGAGCCCGAGCCTGCAGCTGCTCCTTGAGGCCCCCATGGTCCTGTCTCCTTGCCTTTTGCCCATCTTGTTGCCACTAACCATAAAAAACACACAACGCATCCATGCTAAGAGAAAGACATCCATGTTTTCACGGAGATCCTGCATTTATGCCTCGTCAAACTTCTCAGAGCTTATAAGTTTTCAGGAGAAAACCTTAGCTGAACTCCAGGGAGAGAGAAAGCCAAGAGCCAGTGGCTCCAGAGAACTCCAGGCTCAGGAATTTCCATTCTGAGCTGATTGGCCCTTGGTGCAGTCCTCTATAAATACCAGATCCTGCTTCAGAGACAAACTGGGGAACAAACCAGCTGGATTTTCACTTTGGGGAAAAACACGAAGCCAAGCGGCATTGAGCAGTTTTCATCCCAAACTCTGTCCCGAACCCCCAACGTGAGCTTCCCTGCTTTCATCCACAGCTGAACGGCCAATCTCGCCTACTTTATGGGTGCTGAGAAGCAAGGTGAAGGAGCCATTAAAAGCCAAATGGAAAATGAGCTGGTGGTGGTTTAAGTGAGCTAGGCAGACTTCAGAGTTCTGCAAGCCCTGCTCATCTAGCGGAGTTCAGCTTCCGGCCTGAGGAGCAGAGAAGGGCCATGGTGTTCTAGGCTGTGGGGGAGCAGGGCGGGGCAAGCCCGCTCAGGATAAAAGACAACAGCTCAGTCTTGGCCAAGCTGGGAGGGGAGCACACAGAGCACACGGTGATATGTCAGAGGAAGCCATCCTTCCACTGTCTGGTTCAAAGCCATGTTGTGCAGGCAGTCCATGCCAGTCCCCCAGGCGAAGCCAAACACACAGGAGTCCCACCACCTATGTGTGCTCTCACTTAGAGCAGAGCCAGACCACAGGGACACCCTCCCCCGCTGCCTTCGCACCAGTTCACAAAGCCCGACTCCATGCGGCAAGCGTCCCGGTCCATCTTGCAGAGTGCCTCCTGGGTACTTGCCCTCCCTCCCGGAGCTTCTCTCCTGACTCTGGCCTCCACCATGGAGCCAGTTTTGCTGCCCCCCCAACTTTTAGGCATATACCCTTAGAAGTGAGAAGGCCCCCAGGCCCAGTCCTCGGCCTCCCCGCCAACTTTCTACACCATTTCTGCCCCTGCTTGCAAATCACTTCCAACCTCGGTGCTGCTGCTGGTCCATCCCCAGGTGCCATGACTCTCCCAGGGGCCACCTGCCCTAAGCAAGGCCCTTGGACGTCCCGTGGCAGCCCAGCGGGCCCCCTTGCCGTCTGTGAACTTCAATAGCCCTCCCCCATGGGTTTAATCCTGGAACTCTCTTCTCTCCCTGCCTGAGCCACGACACCACATTTCTTTCTTTCTCTGTGTTGGCTCGCTGCCCCCTTCCCCATACCCTCATCACTGCCCTCCTGGGTTACCCCTGTGACCTCTGCTGCTTGGGATGTCCACTTCTCACCCTCCTCTATGACGATCTGGGGGTTGGAAACTCGGAAACAGCAGCGGCTGAGCAGATAGCGTAAATATGTGAAGCTGTAAGTCAAGGTTGTGGCACTGGAGGGGGCAAGCTCTATCTAAAGACATTTAAGTTGAAATTTTTAAAAAATACACTAGCATATTAATCAGATTCAGCCCCTGGACAACTACTTCTCAGCCCCTAAAAAGCCAGTCTCCACTTTCCTGGTAATTTCATTACCCTGACACATGTTTCTTTCTTCTTCCTTTCTTTCTTTCTCTCTCTCTTTTTTTAATTTTATTTATTTATTTGACAGAGATCACAAGTAGGCAGAGAGGCAGTTAGAGAGAGGAGGAAGCCCCAATGTGGGGCTCGATCCCAGGACCCTGGGATCATGACCTGATCTGAAGGCAAAGGCTTTAACCCAACTGAGCCACCCAGGTACTCCTCTTCTTTTTTTTTTTTTTCCCAAGATTTTCTGATTTGAGAGAGAGAGCAAGGAGAGGGACAGAGGGACAGAGGGAGAGAGAGAGAGAGAGAGAGAGAGGAAGAGAGAGAGGAAGAGAAAGAGACAAGCAGACTGCCCACTGAGCCCAGAGCCCGACGTGGGGCTCGATCCCAAGACCCTGAGATCATGACCTGAGTCCAGATAGAGAGTCGGACACTTCAGCGATTGAGCCACCCAGGTACCCCAATTCCGACACCTTTAGTACATATTCCACCCTTACTCCAAAATGTACTCCCCTTTTGCCCACGGTGAGGGGAAAGGAATGATGATAGTTTGCATAAAATTTTAAGTATTATCAAGGGCTTTGCCTTATATGAAATGGTAATGACTTCATCTGGCCTGCCACCATTTCCATAGGCAACCCCACCTCTCCTCATGCTGTCCTTATGCAGACTCTGCCATCAGGATGCCCTCCCCTCCGCTGGAAAATATAAACATAATATTTACTCTTCAAGACCTAATTCCAGCCCCTCCTCTTGGAAAAGCCTCCCCAGCTTGGCACATGGGGGAGTGTCCCCCACCACGTTCCCAAGCAGTTCCTGGCACTGACTCCCTTACCACGTGTGTGGGTGTGCATTGCCTTTTCTCGTTGTTTTTTTTTTTTTTCCGCGCATGCATGTGTTCTAGTCCTCCACCTGTGGCAAGGATCAAGGATTTCCTCTTATTTGGCTCCTTCCCACCGCCCTACACACCCAGGTGCCCCATCACGAGAGCCTGTCAGAGGGGAAGCATCTCCCGCCAGGGAGGACGCACCGGCCAAAACCAGAGTGAAGTACCCAGACTCAGAATAGCAAGTGTGTGGTTGAGAAAATAGTTTCAAGAAGCCCAAGGGTAATGGTTATGATAATGGTTTCCAGCAGTGGCTCTCAGCCCTCATTGTGCCTTTGAACCACCTGGAAAGCTTGTTAAAAGTGTAAATAGCTACCACAGATATCCTGCGGCCCTAGACCTGGGTTGGGGCCTAGGAATGCATGTATCAACAAGCAGGCAGGTGATTCTGGTGCCAGGAACCCGGGCCCAGGCTCTGAGGAACAGCTGTTTCCAGAATTAGAGGTTTGGCTCTACCTGAAGTGGGACAGTTGTTCTTAATCGCGAAGACCTTGATCCAGACCCAGCTCACAGGCAATTGTGTTCTGAATTCCACACCAAAGGTAGTCACAGAGGGCTCTTCCTGGACAGTCTTGGGGTGGGATGACTCCCAACCTGGGCATCCTTCTGGCCGCCCCAGCACCATGGGCAGCATGCCGCCAGTGTGAACAGGAGTGGGGGTTAGCAGCAAAGGCACCCGGTGTGGAAGCTCTAACAGCCCCCCTCCACGTAATCAGCCCCATGATATTACAATTCAGCCCCGACAAAAGCAAGGCAGGCCAGCTGCTTTCAATCCCGCACCCTTGTCCTGTGTCGCCGCAGACCAAAAGCAGAGGCAGCCAGGCTGACCCTGACCAAGAGCATCTGCTCTAAGCTAGCTGACCACAGCCTGGGCACAAAAGGGGCCAGGAGGCAATGGCAGAGTGCGACCCTGGCCTCGCACCTCTTCCCCTCCCCCTAACCCAATCTTTCCCTTCTTAGAGTCAGCAAGCATTACCCAAGCCCCAAGGGACAGACACTAGAGAATTTTAGGGCAGCTTCTGCGATCATGGACTGACCTGCCATCAGGGAACAGAAGGTAAGAGAGAAGGTGGGAGCCTGAGAGGGTGCTAGTGCCACCCACGAGTCCTGTGCCCGGAGTCTGAGGTTGGGAAAGCAGTTGAGTCTCCGTTTTCCTGCCATGAGAAAAGGTCCGGAGATGCCTCGAAAGCGCTCAGCTTCCTGCTGGAGATCTCCAGGCGGATGACCACGGGTGAACCTTCTGCTCTCCACTGACGCTCCTCTCTCCGGCTCCCAGTCTTGGTGATGGCACCGTTAACATTCTCACCCCCCAGGCCCAGGGCCTCCGAATCATTTTCTGCTCCTCCCGCTCCTTGGCGCAGTCACTCACCAAGTCCTGTCCATTCCACCCACACAGTCCATCTCATACTTGTCCCGCCTTTCAGAAACTGCTCTTTCAGAAGGGGCTCTGTCCTTTTACCTGTGGCCCTGATGACGAAGGAGCCAGCACGTCTCTACTGCTTGACTTCTCTACCCCCTTTGGTTCCCAAAGTGACCCTTTCAGATTATCCAGGGATCCCCAGTATTTAAAAGAACTACTAGAAATGGTACATTTACTTCAATACAGCCTTGTGGAGATGATTTGTCACACAAGTGAATTCAAACTGTGAGACCTGTGGGAGTCCAGTAATGAAAGGGTCTTCAGGTCATGAGAGCCTGAGACCCAGTCTATGTTTACACAACGCTGGTTAGCAAAGTCTCTGGGACAAAGGTCCAGTGTCACTTCTCTTTGATTCCCCTGCCCAGTTCCTTCAGATTCCTCACTGTGGCGTTCAAGGCCAGTGCCAGGTGACCCTACACATTCACCTCCCCTCTCCACACAGGCAGCACTTCCCAACCACCCATGCACTTCCACTTTTCCACGACTTTGCTCACACTGTTCCCTCATCCCGAGCGTTCTTCCCCCTTTCCTTTGCCCTTCGAAACCTTTCTTGTCCTTCACATTCCTGCTCAAGGGTCTTCCCTCCATCTTCCCGGAGTTCTGCACGACCCAGGGCAGTTCCTTCTTCTCTGTCCCTGTAAGTCCCATGTTTGCTTCTTCTTTCTAGAAGACATTTCATTCTTATATACATCACAGTTAGGGTCTTCCCCAAAAGAGTAGAGGCCACTTGAGAGCTGATGTCCCTACTGTACTTTGCCTAGTGCCTGACATATAGAAGGTGCTTGGTAAACGTTTGTTGGGTAAATTGGGAACATGAATGAATGGGTAGATGATTTCTCCTATAAGCTAAAATCACTACCATCACAATGACCCAGAATTATCTTACACCATCCATGGAACACAGGGTCATTTCCAGGAGCATTAGGCTAAAGAGAATCCGTATTTGGAAGGTTCTGGAAGTACTTCCACTGCCCAGAGTGGTCTGGAGTGGTCCCTGAGGATTATAGTGGCCACTGTTTTCCAATAACACTAACATTAATAGTAGCCGCTATCATCTGGTCAATGTCTGGTCAATGGCCAAGCTCCACACTAGGTTCTTCTCCTGCATTAGCTGACTGGTTCTGACATCAATGCCATGAGGGAGGTAACATAAGTATTGTTTTATAACACACAAGGAAACAAGTAAGAGAAGTCATGTCCCTTGCCCTAGGCCAAAGGGAAGAGCCAGGATTCAGGCCAAGGGGATTCTGTCCCCAGCTGCTCTGTCCTGCCTCTGCAGGGCTTGGGTGCCCCCAGCCTGTACCCCACTGGCTGTCCCTGAGCCATCGGGGCAACAACATGTTTATCTCTTCTTGCCAGAGAGTCTGTTAGCTCCACAGGCAGATTGAGCCCAGGCCACAAAGGACAGACCACTGCGCTTTCTTGAGCAAAGTGTGGGTTCCTCCCCAGCACCCCAAACACTGCTGGGGAAACAGCTTCCTTCCTGTCCCAGCCACCTGGTCCCATGCCAGTGTATCCCCAGACAGAGCGCTGCCTCTGCACCCGCCAGCCTCCCTCTCCCTGCAAGGTGGCACCTGGGAGCAGGTGCCTCTGACGATAATGCCTTCAATATTTGGCCAGTCCCACTACAAAGGTTTGAAAACAAACTGGGCCAGCAGGAAAAGGTAATTAGGCAGCGCTTTCCTGATGAAGTGGGAGGATCAGCAGGTGTAAGGTCAGGGATCTGAGTCCTGGTGTGCATTTAATTAAGTATCACTGTTCTGTTCACACATTGGATGGCAAAGCTTGAAAAAAGCCCAACCAACCTCTTCCCTCACCCTGGGTGGGGGAGAGGAAGGAGGCCAAGGGTATCAAAACCAAAACCAAACAAAAAGCAAAACCAAAAATGGAAAAACACCAAAACAAAGCCAACCCACCAAACAGAGCAGCCAGGATCCCAAACCTTCTGATACACACTCAGCTCAGTCCAGCCCTTGATTATGAAAGGAATTAAGCCAAAGGAACAGAGAGCCCCAGGGAGACGGGTGCCCAGTGGCGCACAAAAGGGGTGGAGGAAAGGGATGGAATGCTTAAAAAAGCCGTTAAGAATAGCTGCAAGTGATCCTATTTAAATTCTAACAAGGCCACTACTCAGAGATAACAAAGGCCACTGTGTTTAATTAAGGGTAGGAATGGTAAAAATATGAGACAGGAACTCTTACTAGCTGTTAATGAGGTGGATAGGAAACCTCTAAAAATAAACCATGGCAAGTTGAAAGGGTAATTAGGGGTGCAAAAATAAACAGAGGGTGTCAATTAGAAGTTCTCTGCAAAGGCTTCTCCCAACACATCCCCAGTAGGTAGGGGACGCCCAAGAAAGAGGCTGCCCAGGGTCAAGGTCTGCAGTAGGGGTGAGTACCTTCTTAACTTGCCAGTTCTCCTTCCTAGCCTTGGAAGGAAAGATGAGAATAAGCTCCCCACTGGCCTCTGCTGCACCCCAACCAACTGGAGCCCGAGATAGGTGGGCTGTGCTTCTTTATTGAGCAAGGAGTCCCCAGAGAGACCTGAACGCGTATTAGCAGATGAGAGACCTTAAGAGCTACGTGATAAAAATCAATCTGGTTCCTGCCTCTGAGCTGAGAGCCAGGAATTACGCCTACCTGCATGGATGCAGGGACACACAAAAGCCCACACACATCAGGGGAGACGTCCCATTGTGGCCAGCCCCCAGCAGACAGGGAGCAGGTGACACTAACCTGGAGGTAGGTGTGAGATGTTTTTGTAAGCCTCTGGCCTCCTGCCTCCATTCGCTCTTTCTCCCCTTTTTTTGAACACCACCATACTTGGAAGTCAGTCTGCAGTCAGGTAAGTTTGGGAAAGTCTTCCGATGATAGGTCCCTCGGGGAGATGCATGTTAACACACTGAATGCTCTGAAAACAGCATAAAGGAGTCTTTGTGTTGCTTTAACTCAAGATTTCCCCAACGATCTGATTCTGATCCCGTAACCCTTTTTTTCCACAAAATACTACCTACCATATCTCCCCACTAGCCACCCCAACCAGTAGAATTTGAGAGCATTCAACACAGCCCTGAGGCCCTGGGAATTGACCTCGGGAGGGGTCCTCGAGAACACAGACCCACCCCTCCCTGCTCTGATGATGCGGCATCAGCTGTCTCCCCGAGAGGGGCTGTAGATAGAGAAGGTCATGGGGGCCAGGGAGGGTGAGACCCACAAAGGGAAACAAGAGGGCTCTGAAGATAAGTATCCCTCATTTCACTGATTCTCTCGCCAACTACTCTAAATATCAGGCAGTGCCAGTGGTGCCCACCTCAAGGGGAGAATGGCAGCTAAAACATGGACCAGCCGGAAGACAGGCCCATCACTGCTGTTGCTATCGGCTATGTGACCTGAGCAATGGGACTGAGCCCTTTTACCACCTTTCCTTGTCTGTAAAAATTGGATCATAATGATAGCGATCTCACAGGGTTGTTTAGAAGGGTAAGTAGAGTAATACACACAAGCACTATGTGTCTTTTCAAGCCTGAAGGGTAAAGTATTTATAATGTCAGAATAGCAACATTGTCTGTTTCCCCTCATCCCTTCCTTGGGTGATTTCATCATTTCCCATGGTCTTCATTCCGGGGCAATGTAGACGGGCCCCAAAACCACTTCCCGTCCAGATCTCTCTCCTGAACTCTAGATGTCTGCTACAGTCTGGGATTTATTTTAAGAAAGCAGAAATCCAATGAACTCCAAGGACAGAACTCCTTGCCAGAACTGAGACGGTCTACACTTAAGATTGGGGAAAACCCATTAAGAACAGAAGCAGTGACTCTGTCTCTCCCGCTTCCAGGTCTGCTCTGTTCTCTTGCACCCCGCCACCTGCCTACTTATCACCCTCCAAGTATATAAGACCCAAGTCTAGAGCCTTCTCCCAATGGTGAGAGATTCCATGTCTCCTTGTTCAAGTGTTGGGAGAAAGAGTCTTCTGGGATGAGTCTATCCATTTGATCCAGTTGGCAAAAGACACAGGATGGCCCCTTGGGTTAGAGGTCTATGGCAGGTCCAATAGCTATGGTTCTAGACATGGAGGGGATCATGTGGCATCTAGAGCTGTCCCTGGTGGCATCACTGGAAGGGACAAATAATAAAAGCCTATCAATTTTATTCTGCTTGCCTTGCCCAGCACATGTAACTTTCTCCCTATTCAGACACTTGCAAAGATAACTCTTATCTAACGGGATCCCATCTACAATTCTAAATCGGCTTCATAGTCGTTTACAGCTATAAACCATGCACCTGCCCACCAGCATGTGAAGTCACATTCTGCTCCCCATTCAGAGTCAGGGAGTGTCGTGAGACGGCTGTGCAGGTGCCCACCGGCCTCAGCATCACAATATTCAGGGGCAGTCCATCCCTCTTCTCATTCTGTGGGATCCTGTCCCAATGTACCTGCCTACTCTCTTACAATCTATGAATGAAATGGTAAATTTCACCTTTGCCATCCCCCCAACATCGACCATGAAGGAAAACCAAGATGACAGCCGTGGGGTGGAATTTACTCGGAAAAGCAGGAGAAGGAAAGAGAAAACAAGAGAAAAGGAAGAGATCTCTGAGGCAAGAACCACACAGTGGCTCCTGGTCCAAGTGTATGTCAAACCCTGTAGCCACAGGGGACCCCTGACTGTCAGAGTAAAACCGATGTCCTTGGAAGGGGTGCTATTCTTACCAGCCCAAATGAACCCTGAGAACCAGGCTCCCAAATCTTTTGTTGTTTAGAACCCAGGATTAGCTTCTTCCAGCTGACTCTCCTCTCGACAGCGGATAGCACATGGCACAGGAAGGATGTAGGTGAAGGTAGTTTATCTTTCCTAGTCTGTCTGTCCTTATCCATATTCCAGCCCTCATTGTGAGACTTGCCTCTCAGTGGGAAGGCTCCCCTTCTCTCGTGGGGAAGATAGAGTGAGAAATGCTGAAAAGGGCCTGTGGGGGTGTCATGATCCCCAACAACTTCTCCTCCCAAATAATGCCTTTCCAATGATCTCAACATCCATCTTTGTCAATCAGAGCTTTAACTTTGTCACTAGAAATTCAATGAGACAGAAAATTGGGACCAGACCACAGTTTGGCAAGGCCCATTGGTTTCTGGACTTGGCTTGAAGTAATCAGAGAGCTCCAGCTAGAGGCAAAATGGGCTTTCTGCACCAGAATTACATAATCACCCTGTTTTTCTTATTTGCTCCTAGACAGGCATTCTGGACAGAAAACTCTCTCTTTGCTGCTGGCCATTATCTAAAGTTATAAGCAATAAATAATCTGCTTCATTATCCTTACATTCAGGCATCAAGCTTCCCAAAGCTTCACCTTTGGTATGCATATGGTCTGAGTCTCAAGGGACAGCAGATGACAACTTAATTAGTTGTTTTTCCACCAGAAACCACAGACTGCAAACTTCCTAGCCTATAATGAAAACAGTTTTGTATCGTATCTCATCCCAACAATACCATAGCTAGTTTCATGTATTAGGGCTCTATCACTTTGAACCCCATTCCTGGTACCAGTTTCTATTCTAATTGTAACTTTTCTGGTTAAACACTTGAAATTACTAAAGAAAGAAATAATTAAATGTGAGTTTATTTAACACTGAAACCTTTAGTACCCTCCCAACACCTTACGTGTGGCCCCAGTGGCTGCTACCACGGCCTCTGACTTCTAAAACCTTCCAACATCAATGTCCATTAATGACTGGCAGTACTCAGTGGCTTGGTTGAAACTCTCCAGAGACAAAATCTGATTGACGTAGCTTGCATATCTGGGCCAGACCACACACAAAAATTTACCGGTCAGCCAATGCACTCACTGCCTTTGTGTCTGACCTGTCTTCCATTTCTAGTTGGCATTGGCAGTCATGTGAGAACCATGTAGTCTGTAATTCTGTCCCTTCCTGGAGCAAGCATCATGAAACAAGTAGCAGACTATCCAAAGACTATGTCTATCTCTACACGGAATCCACAGCCCCTGGAAGTGAATCGTTGCACCCATTAAAATGATCGTCTTGATATATGGCAACTCTTCTTCTTCCACAATCCTGATCTCAATGAATGGCACCACCATCCAAGCTAGAAATGGGGGTGTTACCCTTCACCGTCCCTTCTATTCCCATCTTTATGTGAGTCAAACAAAAAATGCCATGGATTTTACCCCCTGAACATCTCTTGAATCCATCCAGTTCTCTTCAACTGTCCATCGTTGTCTTAGATCATGCGGTCATTAACTTTTAAGTAGCTTATCCCGGTAGCCTTCTCACTGATCTTCCTCAGTCCTTCTTCCTCCCAAAATATTCCCCAGATGGTTTTCAGACAATTCTGATCATGTCACTCTTAGGACCTTTCCAAAATGATCCAAACCCTCCGTAATCTCGACTCCAACTACCCCACTAGTCCTGCTGCTTGACCTCACTCTAAGAGCCAGCTTCCCCTTCCCGGAAGCCACTGTTGTCAGTCTCTCTTTTTGCTCAGCTTTGCAGGTGCCCAACACCTTTTCCAGGGGTTCTTCTCCAACCTTCCTTAGTCCAGGTTAGAGGTATTTTCCGTGCACTCTCATACGGGGGTTGGCGTTACCATAGATCTCATCACTCTGGATTGTAAACACCTATTTTCTTATCTCTATACAGCCCAGTGCTTGGGTATATGCTCGATGCAGGTTTGTTGAATCAAAAAGACACATTTATCTGCTGCTGTATGTATACCTCCCAGTTCTATCGACACTTTTTGTTATTATGATTGCCAGCTTTTGTGCAGGGTCTTATATCTTGTAAAAGGTATTCACAAGTCATGTCTTATTGGATCCTCCAAGCCACCTCACCCCTCCCCCAACACACACACCCCAGCCCTGGCACAACACCAAGAATGGAGGAAGGGAGGAATGTTACTCTCATTTGCCCGAGAAGGAAATATGGCTCAAATGCATGAAATGACTCATCTGACGTCAACTTGCAAGGACTGGTTCCTACTGGGAAATCCGTAAGTGACAGCTGGGGGAGCAGGTGCCAATCTCTGGGAGCAGAGAAAGCACGGGAATGGACAGGTTCTAAAGAAAGATGCGCTCTGAGTAGTGAGATGTGAGACTCTAATTCAGCAGACACCAGAAGTTGATAAGAAAACAATGGGGGACCTATTCCAGAATCTTGCAACTGCCACTTGGTCACAAGGGAGAGGGCCACTTTGTGTTCTAACCATTAGAGTGGATATTACGATCCTTAAGTGATGATTTATGGCGTTTTCTAATGGCAGCGCACACGGGTAGGCTGAGCAAGGATTAGATAAAACACCACCAGCTCAATAAGCAGCTAAAAATTATTGGCCAAGGGAAAGTTAGGCACAGGGTGACCTGGTTTTCTAGAAAACAGCATGACAAGGAAGGGCAACCAAAGGGGGGTGATCAAGGATCCAGTAGGACGGTGGAAGACAGAATAAGGCAAGCAGCTCCTGCCTATGAGGTCGGTCCATCCCACTCAACACCACCCCAACTGTATTCCAAGCACCATTCAGAGACTCTGCTCATAGTGATCAGTAAGAATTCTCTGTATTCTCTGTGTGTATATTTTAGTGCGAGGACATTAGACCACTTTAGCAACCAAATGCTTCACACACAGGGGAAAAAGACAGGCCAAGAAAGGGCTGGCTCCATTAAACAAGATTCTATCCAGAAAACCCAAGCCGTTGATAGATCCACAGTGACAGCCACACATCTCCATTTGTCTTCCGGGTTGTACCACAAGGAAAAGAAAAGAATGACACCCCAAACAAATCACTACCAACAAATAGCTTTGCCCCTGGGCAGATCACAGGCCGGCAGGTCCCTTGCTGGGACCAGCACTTGTGGCTGAATTAAAGCTTTCTAAGTGCTGACATAGTGTTCTAGCAGCTAGACGGGGGTTTGCATAATTGATCCAACCAAGAGGCGGGTTGAGATCTGTGTTTCTGGACTCCACTGCTGAAATGCACTCTGGTATGGCCTAGTGTGGAAAAACCCATTCATTCCAGGAGCGGATAAACCAAGAGTTCTTCCTGAAGGTTGAGGACCACAACTCCGAACGGGTAGTGATTTCTTCCAGTTGCCCACCTCGTACAATTCCAGAATTTCTAGGTATTCTAAACGTTTGAGCCAGTCCTCCTGTTCCCCAGCCTCTTTGCGAGCTCCTCATGGTTGCGTTGCTGACTTGGGTTCAGCCCAGACCCAAATCCAAGAGTATAAATTTGGCATGAGACAGAAGTAACTGGGAGAGCTTTAGTTCCCCACTTCCCCCCTCCCAGTCTAGTGCAGAGATTGGAGAAAGCAAGCAGTGGTTTGGAATAATGGGCTCTCTCATTGGCCCTCCAGTCAGTTTCTTGTTATTCTTGCCCAGGCTACCACCATTGCCCTCCTGTGGGATCTGCAAGGTCCGTTGACTTTATCTCTAAAACCTCTGTCTTTATTTCCATCTACACTGGATCACTCTGCTCTAATCCACCATCCGTTCTCTCCCTTCCTTGGGTGACTGCCTCCTGCTTGGTCTCTTTGCTTCCCCTCTTGCTCCTGTTACCCGTTCTCCACACTACAGCCGAATTATTTACTTTGTAATGTTTAACATGCATTTTTAAAAGCATCCCTAAGTAGAGAGCAAAGTAAAATGGAGAGACTACTTTTAGGCAAACAGGCTTGAGCAATGGAATGTACCAAGGGCTGGATACAGACCAGCCCATCAGAGAACCCTCCTCAGCGTATCCATAGGCCCACACTGACCAATGGGCCGCTTACAACCAGGCACAGTTACCAAAAAAGGGAGGACTCCATCTGTTGCCATACTTCCTTATCTTCTCCCTTTAAAATGGCCCCCACCCACTGCCGCATTGCAGACCGCTCTCCTCCGCTGTCCTGCCCCCGGCTCCCTTGCCGTGGTGGATTCCCTACCCTTCTAGCTCCTTTGTTCTGCCTCAGGTGAATTCTTCCACTACCACCCCACCCCTGTGCCACCCGCTTCTGCCGATCATCGCCCCACATTTGGGGGCCCCCACCGGGTCAAGAGACACCCCCACTTAGGCACCGCCTAACATGAAGGCTTGTTGATTTTTGTGCATGTGGGATGTGTCAAGACAGATCTTAGATATCACGGCCTATCGCCCATAACCACCTGTGCATTATGCCTCTCAAACTAATATAGACTTTCTTCTAACCTAAGGGTCATGCTAGTATCACACTTACCAAAATTAAGAATAATTATTTAAAATCAACGGATACCAAGTTTCCTAGGTTGTCTCCAAGATCTCTTTCACAGCTAGTTTGAATAGGGATCCAGACTAGGTCTAAAACTGAACTAATATGAGTTGGCTCTTCCGTGAGACTAGACCAGGTGGATTTATCACAAAGAAGAGACTTTATTTGCAGCAAATAAAGAGACCACAGGGAATAACTTCCGAAACCCTGACTCCCAGAGCAAGTGTGAGTGGGTGCCTTTGTGTGTGTGTGTGTGTGTGTGTGTGTTTAAGATTTTATTTATTCATTTGACAGAGAGAGACCCAGCAAGGGAGGGAACACAAGCAAGGGGAGTGGGAGAGGGAGAAGGAGTCTCCCCACTGAGCAGGAAGCCCAATGCGGGGCTTGAGCCCAGGACCCTGGGATCATGACAGGAGCCAAAGGCAGACACCCAACGACTGAGCCACCCTGGTGCCCCGGGTTCCTTTTATTTGGGGTTAGGATGGATATTCAGAAAGGGGAGTGGTCTCACAGCAAGTTAAGGCAGGCAGCACACATGCCTATAATGCATCCCCGTGTCACGTTAATGACATTATAACGAGGCCGAGGTAAATGGGACAAGCCATCATCTGCGCCGCTGTGTGTGGTTGAGCTCAAACTAGCCTAGGCTCTTCCTGTGGTTTGTCTCTGAAAGATAAGGTTAGGGACACCTGGGTGACTCGGTTAAATGTCCGACTCTTGGTCTCAGCTCAGGGGTCATGACTCCCAAGGTCCCCCACCTTGGGAGCCTACTTTTAAAAAAAGAATTAATAAATAAAAGATAAGATTAGCATTTCTGTGAAGAGAAAGAGGGGTCAAGTGGGAGTCTTGCTGGTGAGTTTTAACCTCCTTAACTATAGGGCGTGGTTTCAGATCTATACATTTGTTTCACTATGTTCCTTAAGGCTCTTTTAAAAAGATTCTTATTTATTTATTTGTCAGAGAGAGCACAAGCAAGCAGAGCGGCAGGCAGAGGGAGAGAGAGAAGCAGGCTCCCCGCTGAGCAAGTAGCCCAATGCGGGACTCAAACCCAGGAATCTGGGATCATGACCTGAGCTGAAGGCAGACGCTTAACTAGCTGAGTCACCCAGGTGTCCTAAGGCTCTTCTATTTTATAATAGTTTCCCCTCATTTCTTTCCATGCCCTTGATTGATCTCTTTAAGTATCAATCAGATTAGTTGATTCCCTGCTCAAAACCCTGCAATTGCTTCCCCAGGAGTTAGAATGAAATCCCAAACCCTCGCCACACCCGAGACCCAGCAGGATCCTGGCCCAGCCGGCTTCTCCAGTGGTCTCTTCACTCGCTGATTCAGTCCTGCCCTAGGGCCTTCCTGGAACACACCAAATTATTCCCACCCGGGATTCTGCACTTGCTGTTCCCACCGCCTGAAATACTTTCTCCCCTCTCACCAAGGACATAACCAGATCTGGACAAAACAGGTTCCTTGTCCTTCGGGTCACAACTCAAATTGCCACCTTCTCAAAGCTAAGGGCCTTCCTGGATTACACATTCTAAATTGGCTCTTCTTCTCCTGGGTCACTCTCTGTCCCATCACCCCGACGTCATTTCTTTATGCAGCTGATGACTAGCTACAATTACCTTCTTGGGGCACCTGAGTGGCTCAGTGGGTTAAGCCTCTGCCTTCAATTACCTTCTCTTTGTTTACCTGTGTAACCCGACATTAAAATAGAAGTTTCCACCAAAAACACCAAGAGACGATAGACATGAATTTTAAAGCTAGATTGCTGTCTACAAAATCTACAAGGAAATCGCCAAGAACATTTCCGTGATTGTTGGTCCCCTCAGCCAGATCAAGCATATAAAAAAGAGGTAAGAAAATTAAGGAGGAGGGTGCCTGGGTGCCCCAGTCCATTAAGCGTTTACCTTCAGCTCCGATCATGATCCCTGGGTCCTAGGATCGAGCCCTGCGTTGGGCTCCCTGCTCAGCCGGGAGTCTACTTCTCTCTCCAACCCTTCTCCATGCTTGTGATCTCTCTCTCTCTCTCATGCCCTCTCTCAAATAAAATCTTTAAAATAAGAAGGATGAGGTGGAGAAGGAGAAAAAGGGAGGAAGAAAGAAGGAAAATGGAGAAGGAGGGATCTGTAGAGGATTTCTTTGGAAGGAGTTGTCCTAAGAGAGCCAGCTCTTTCCACCCAAGGGAAAGGGCAGTAAGATGGTGACAGCCACCTCCCCCACGTGTGGAGAGAGAGGGTTTTAAAGGACCACTCAGGGGCACCTGGGTAGCTCAGTCATTAAGCATCTGCCTTCAGCTCAGTCATGATCTTAGGGTCCCAGGATCAAGTCCCGCATCGGGCTCTCTGCTTAGTGGGAAGTCTGCCTTTCCCTCTCTGACTCCCCCTGCTTATGTTCCCTCTCTCTCTATCAAATAAAATCTTTTTAAAAAAAGAAAGAAAGAAAAAGGACCACTCAGAGAGCTTATTATGTGATCTCTCAGGCTGGTGAGAGGGGAGGAGGGGTGTCAGATATTGACTCACCTGAGAAACCTAAAGTGGCTAATCTAGGAAAAGAGGATAGAGGGTGCTGTCCTGGGTTCAGTCCACACATCCAGAACCCACTGGGATCAGTGATGCTTGAGGATTTCTTATGGACCAATGTGAACCACAAGAAAAAAATCTTAAAAGGGTTTTCTGGGTTTCTGCCCAATGTGGGCTTCTAGAAGGTGCAGGGATCCCAGCAACAAGAAGCTGAGCATGAAGGCTGTTCCTAGAGGTCAAGGGAGAGTAGAAAATACCCCTCACCATTAAGATAAAGCTACCTGGGCCAAAAGAACTCCCAGTTTCCAAAGAAGGAGTCACTTTTAACCATCTGCCAAGTCCAGGGGACACAAAATCTCCCAGTCTAGAAAGAACTGCTCTGCCCCCTTACCACAAACCCTCCTGCCCCTCATGCACACAACTCCCACCTGAAAAGAGCAGAACACCGGAGAACTTGAGAATGGGAAGAAGCTGCAATACGAGAAAGCAGGGGCCAGCTTCACCCCTTTCCCTGAGTCCAGAAGCCATCAACCTTTGGGTGAAATCAAAGAACTTAATTATTATCTTGCGCCAGGAATTCCAGTTATTAAACCGAGGCTGTTTTACAACTTAAAGAAGAAGAACTGTCTACGACCTAGGAGTGGACAGAACAATTGCAAGATCTGCCCACATTGGGGTGCCTGGGTGGCTCAGTGGGTTAAAGCCTCTGCCTTCGGCTCAGGTCATCGTCCCAGAGTCCTGGGATCAAGCCCCGAATCAGGCTCTTTGCTCAGTGGAGAGCTTCCCCCTCTCTCTATGCCTGCTTCTCTACCTGATTGTGATCTCTGTCAAATAAATAAATAAAATCTTTAAAAAAAAGTAGATCTGCCCACATTTCTGTTGCTCGAAAATCTCACCACCACTGAATTTACTTCGGACAGGCAGGGCAAGACAAAGTCCAGTTGTGCTTTGATCCTACAAGTCATAAACTTAGTATGTCAGCTTGTTATCTTTCTCTTCCGTGTAAGCCACACAGGACCGTGGGCTGTGTCATCCTAGCATTGCATCCCCCGAATGGAGAAAAGGGTCTGGCACGTGGTCATCTCTCCGTAAATAAATAAAATCACTATCACCCAAGACTGAAGAGTGGACTCATCCTTGGGTTTCCCCAAGTTGTGGATTACCAAATAGCTGAGCTTCCACTCTGTGGCTTCCTGGAATTTCCTAGTATAGCTGTCCTAGAAAGGATAGGCTAATTGCCATGACAATGACTGCAAAATATGATTGGATTAACACAAGGCAAATGTATTTCTTGCTTGTGACAAGTCAGATGACAATGTTCCTGGGCAGCTGTCTTCCAGGCAAGGGCTCGGGGATCCAGGCCCCCTGGCCTGCTATCGTGCTGCCATCTTGAACTTAAAGCCTCTGGAGGCTAGGGAAGCGAAGGCAGTTGGGGGAAGCACCGTTGATGATCCCCTCAGCTGAAAAATGAGATACATCATTTCTACTTAGGTTCTTTTGGCCAGCGCTAGTCCTTTGGGCCCAGCCAGAGACAAGTGGACTAAGCACTATGGTGTCTGGCTAGACAGTCACATCCTTGCCTTACTTCTGCATCGTGGAAAGAGAGCTTGAACGGAGCCAGACCATGCAGCCGGATGCCAGCGCTGTGGAGGAGAACACTCGGGAGCCTCGCCCCTGGTGAATGGTAGTGGATTGCCTTCCCTATGGATTCATTGGCAGTGGAATCTTCCAGGCCATCAAGGCCTTCCACAACGCCCCTGTCTAAATTTGCACCGACTGAGAGCTAGCGTCAACGCTGGGGGGATCCGAGCCCCCCGGACTGGAGGTAGCTTTTCGGGGTGGGGGAGGCTGTTCTCCACCATCAACTGTGGCCTGGTGTGCCACAGGGCAAAGAAGATCCCTGGAACTCCATCACAAGCTGAGAACTGACCGGGGCGGTGCTGGCAGCCCGCAGTGGCCCAATGGCCATCGTAGACTCAGCATGATGGGGGGCCTCCTCTTGGCCCTCCTAGAGGGTGTTGGTGTCCTCCTCACTCGCTACACTGCCCAGCAGTTCCACAATGCATCCTTGTTCCTGGAGGACCCCAGCCAGCTTCCGCTTAAGGAGGGTACCCCAGCCCTAGGCTATCACCTCTACCCTTAGAGACTGTCATTCCCACTCGATCCCCAGATCACCTACAGTTCTACACAAACTGAATTTTCCTTGTGCCCACGTCCCTTAAGTCGTTGCACATCTTCTGCCTTAGCTGTCTCCCCACCCCCACCCCCTCACCGACCCCCCCGCCCCACCAAGACGCACCCTCCCCAGGTGGCCTGCTCCTCCCCACATGTCTGCTCCCCGGCCCATTCTTACTCCTCAGATCCCATTTGGAAGTTCTGTCCTATGTGGAGTATGGGTCAAAAGGAGCTTTAATGACCGAGCTTACTGCCTCATGTCCCGGGTCCCCCCAATCTTCATGGATGAGGAATCGGAAGCCCTGAGGCATAAAGTGACCCTCCTGAGCTCACACCGCTGGTGGTGGCTGTCGCTCCTCTTCAGACACGGCTGGCCTCACCCTGCCTTTTCCTGCAGTCTTGGTCCTCTGCGAGCTAAGACTGTCTTCATGCTGAAGCCGACAGCTGTCAACACAGCACGGCTGGCATCCTGGGGGTGACTTCCTTGTCTGTATATGCTGGGGACTTCTCTTTGGCCAGCTGTTGGAGGGACGGACCTTTGACCAGAGAGGATGGCCGCTGATGCATGAGACCTTTCTCTTTCTCCTCCAGGTAGACAGCTCGGAGATGTCTGTCAGGTGGCTTTGTAGATAAGCCCCACACAATCAGGCCACCAGGAAGTGGCTGGCCTGCCCTGCAGGGCGTCTTTGAATGAGGTCTCTCCATCCCTCTCTGACTAGGCTGTCTGGCCCCCACTCTCTAGGAAAACCTCCTAGGGAAGACAGTCTCTAGCTTGTTGTTTAGGGGAACCAAGACTCAGAGACAGAGAAGGGGACCACTAGGAATGCCTGACTGCCCGGGGCGGCGGGGGGGGGGGCGGGTTCCCTGCAAGGCACCGCTCCCCATGTCTGGTCCTCAGCCTTGTTGATTCAGAGATTCGATTTTTTTTTAGAACCCAATAGGGGATCCCCTCCAGGGACAGCTTGTGTCACCATCTATTTGGTCACCACAGAAAATGTAACTGTCAGTCTGGCCAGAGACTCGAGAGCACCTAGCCAGGGTGTCTTCTCCCTGTAGGTGAGAAACACGAGAAGCCACGTGGCCGGAAAGTCCTCTGAGAGCAGCGAATCCCCAAGCAGCTGGATCTCACCGTCTAGAGGCAGATCTCTGAGCTGAGTAGCTTGAGGACCTCTCATGGCTTCAGAAGTGGCCCTTGTTGAGAAGATCTGAGCGTACGCCTGCTTGGCCAAGAACTCATTTCCCAAAACAGTGCTTAGATGGATACCGTCCGTATTCGCCCCATGACATTACTATTGTTATGCTTCTATGTCCTTATTGCTGTCGTTATGGTTAGCAAGAGGGCAGTATTTTGAAAAATTATTAATGTGTTTTCCTCTATTCGCCTTTCAGAGGAAAGCCGGCCTTCCCGTGGTTAGCCCTAAGCACCCATCTGCCAGGGGAAAGATTAAATTGTTACAAAAGGAGGCAAAAAGAAATAAAGAATTAATATTCTGCTATTGGCATTTAAAATGAGATTTCTCAGCAAGACATTTATCTTTAGATCCAGGCTCCTGTCTGAGAGAGTTACAATCACCAACTGGCTAAAATGACAGACTCTCAGGTACAGTATTTGGGCTCAAACCCAGGTTCTTCCATTTACCTGTTATGTGACCTTCAGCAAATTACTGTATTTCTTTATGACTTACTCTCTTTATCTGTAAAATGGGAGTAATAATAGTTACCTCAGAGGACTGTTTGGAGCATTTAATCAGCTAGTACGCAGAAAGCGTGCATTCAACAAATTGGATTCCCTCTAGCTACCAAGCACTGTAACACTTAGAGGTAGTTAGAAAGTGTCTGGGACATAACGAGCATTCAGTAAGCATCGTTCTCAAAATTCTTTTATATTCCTCTTTAGCGTATCAAGAACAGGCTCTTAGAGTATCGATGAAGCCATGAAGCTCTCTCTGTGGTGACGGGGGATATGTCAGAGAGAAAGTGATAAAAGCCTTTCCTTTCAGTCCTGAGGGATTATAAGAAGAGGAGGTGGGAAAGAAAGGAGAAAACTCCCCCTACACACACACACACACACACACACACACGCACACACACCCCTTACACCACACATCATACACACACACCATTCAAACACACGTACACCATGCATCATCACACATTCCACACACACCATGCAAACCGTACAACACACACACACACACACACACACACCCCTTACAGCACACATCATACACACACACCATTCAAACACACGTACACCATGCATCATCACACATTCCACACACACCATGCAAACCGTACAACACACACACACACACACACACACACACACACACACGACCACTAAGACTGACCTGAAACATCCAGAGAATGAAAAGTACTAATGACAGAGAGACCTCATGCATCAAAGCATAGCTAATGAGAACCAAGCTCTGCCAGGCAGAATGAGGGTCTAGAGAAGATTAGGAGGGATCCCCAGGGTTGGGGAGCCAGTAAGGGCACATGACAGAAGTTCAGAAGGATCCCCACCTAGCCAGCAACTGTAATGTGGAGCTGAGCTTGCCAAGGAGAAACATAGAGCCCTGAACAGCCTGAGGGACCAGATCACAAATCCTCCTAGTTGCCAGATTCAGCACTGCAAGCAGTGACCATAACTGGAGCAAGAGACAAAGCCCTGGAGACTCCAAAAACCAAGGTCACCACCATATGATTCCAAGGGGGGCAGTAGAAAAGGGGTGAGTGGGAAAAAGACTCCAGAAGCTGGGAGACAGCATTTTCACACTGGAGACAAAATAAAGAATCCAATTCCCTCTGGATGTCCAAGGCATGGTGTAAGCCTTCTGACCTTAATTCAGTTTTTATTGATGGTGTTATTTTAGTGGATGCTGTCCGCTGTGGAGTGCTCTTTTGTGCAAATTGCCCTCCACACCCCTGGGGCCGTGCGAACAAACCAAACTGCTTTCTATTAAGAGGTCCTGTTCCTTCCTCCCTTCTCTCCAACCCCATGGGTGGTTGGTTTCCAGGCTGGACACCTGGCTCAAGCTGGGCCAATGTGAATCTCTTTTGGGATTTGGAGATTTTGGTCTGAAGAAGAGGTGCTATTCGTAGCTGGAAATTACGGCAGATTTCCAGAGTTGTGGCTCCCAAAGGACCATGGGAACACCTGGGGACCTTCAAAATGTCCCGAAGTACAAGCCCTTGGTCCTATTCTTTCTTTCTTTCTTTTTTTTTTTTTTTTGGATTTTATTTATTCAATTGACACAGAGAGAGAGAGCACAAGTAGGAGGAGCAGCAGGCAGAGGGAGAGGGCGAAGCAGGCTCCCCACTGAGCAAGGAGCCTGATGCAGGGCTCAATTCCAGGACCCTGGATCATGACCTGAGCTGAAGGCAGACACTTAACTGACTGAGCCGCCCAGGCGCTCCCCCAACCCCGTTCATATTCTTATGTGCAAATGACTTTAGTATATACTGCCATAAATTTTTATGTATAATGAGGGACTATTTTCTAATAATCTGCCGAATGGGTCACTATGGGTTACTAAAACTTAGGATTCATAAACTAAAGTGATTGTTAGAAGGGTGTTCTGAGAACCCTAATTTGGCAATGTGCTGGGGAAGCTGTCTGCCGGGCCAACTTGGCAATGAAGTGATGCTCTCACAGCACAGGCACCCAGATAGCTGAATTCCTGCAATTTGGGGTAATGACACTCTACCATCAGTGCTTTATTGGTGTTGTTTAGAATTGACTGTGGGTTTTGATGACTCAATTACATTGATCATTAATTATAAATGGCATTAATTATAAATTACTATAAACTTGGCTTCTTGATTATTGAGCTTATAATTGTCAGTTTAGTTTATTGTGGTTGTTGTGTGTAGTGATCTTTTGGACCTATCATTTTTCAATAATAAGACTTTAAAACTATGCATTATAATTCAAATGGCATCATCATGCCTCTATGTATGCATATGCAAATGCATGCATATTGTCCCTTGGATTTTTATGAGTACGGTGATAATTCAGCCTGCACTGACTTTTGTCCTCTGGCTATTGGGAATAATTGAAAGGTTTCAAGGTTTCCACTCCTCTTCAGTGAGTCACAGTGGAAAATGTTGAGATCCCTGCTCTCGAAGAAGGACCCACAAATATCTGATGTTAAGCCTCTAGAGTTGCTTAGCATTATTCCCTTATTCCCAGGCACCTCGACTGTCAATTCCCTTTTGGATTCCATGAATCCAGTAAGTTCTCATTTTCATTTAAACTAGCTTGAGTTGGGTTGGGTTACTTGTATCTAAAGAACCTTAACTAACAAAGTCATATTTTATTTACTTTTTAAAAGATTGTATCTATTTATTTGTCAGAGAGAGAGAATGCGCAAATGGGAAGAGCAGCAGGAAGAGGGAGAGGAAGAAACAGGCTCCCGGCTGAGCAAGGAGCCCCACGCAGAACTCCATCCCAGGACCCTGGGATCATGACCTGAGCTGAAGGCAGATTCCCAACCGACTGAGCCACCCAGGCACCCCAAAGTCACATCTTAGATAGGGACAAAATGTTAATGTCTTCACAGTCTTTCCCATCCCTCTGCCTTCTAAGAAAATCCCCACCCCCTTTTTTTACTTAGGGTATGGGTGGGATAAAGAATGTAAAAGTCAATCAGATTTGTTACAAGAGGCATGGCACCAGTAAAGAAAAGAGAGGCTCAGAAGGCAAGAGGCAGAGGGTTGGGATAGAGAGAAGTGCAAAAGAAGCCAGATGGGTCGGAATGTTCTGGAAGGAGAGTGAGAAGAGCTTTGCAAAGAACAGCTGCCAGAATGAGTAGAGAGAAATACAGATTATGAGGATCTCTAGGAAGTTTTAATGGGTGCAGAGGTCACCCAAAGCGGCCAGTGATACTCTGGTTGGAACCTGAGTAATCGTCTTCAGTATGGACACATTTTCCTTAAAATGGATACAATAATAAAATGGATACAATAATGGATAAAATAATACAATAATGTAACCTAATCCTTGGGTTAGGTTACAGTCACATTTCAGGCCTACCCCCAGAGAGTCCTTCTTGAATGGACTTTTGGGTGTTCCCAAATTTTTCAGTCTCACACTGTAACTTATTTCCACAGACATACAATCATATCCATTGGAAGTTGTTTTTATTAGTTATCTCTGAGGCAACCTTAATTCCAAGTTTTTAGAGTGTTGTTGACTGCTGCTAAGCTGACACTGGACCCCTTTTCCTGACTTCTTTTTTTTTTTTCTTAATTAATTAACTTAACTTATTTGACAGAAATCACAAGTAGGCAGAGAGGCAGGAGGCAGTGGGGGGGAGGCAGGCTTCCTGCTGATCAGAGAGCCCAATCGATGCAGGGCTTGATCCCAGGATCCTGAGATCATGACCTGAGCTGAAGGCAGAGGCTTAACCCACTAAGTCACCCATGTGCCCCTTCCTGGCTTCTTGATCTGATTGCCTAGCCTCTGAGCCAGCTCTCAACCTAGAGTTCTTCCCGCAATCTCTGTGACCTACATGCCTTTTTAGTTCAGTTGTTTCTTTCATGGTGGTAAATCCAAATCAATTAGAATGCTTTCAAAAAGCATAAATTCTGGGTGGCTGAGTTGCTTAAGCAAATGCCTTTGGCTCAGATCGTGATCTCAGTGTCCTGGGATTGAGTCCCACATGGGGTTCCTTGCTCCACCTGCCACTCCCCCTGCTTGTGCTCTCTCTCTCTCAAATAAATAAATAAAATCTTAAAAAAAAAAAAAAAAAGCATACATTCCTGGGCCCCAACTCAAACCTACCAAATATGAATTTCCCTGGGAAAGGCCCAGTCATTTTGGGGAAAAAGCAAATCTTCTCACTGATACTGATAGGTACTCCTTCCTGATTTGAAAACAATGAAGTATGGAATATTCTTTAAGGACATTTCAGTATCACTGGTCTCATAGATCCTATTTACTTGAAGTCCTAGAGCGCTAGGTACAATTTGTTTATTTGACTAAACGGCCTGTTTGACTTAGTAAATATTTGTTTTCTACATTACTCAGTGGAGAAGAGACCCTTGTGAAAGTGAAGTTTTTCAGAATTAATGTATCAACAAATACTTATGTGTCATCATCCGGGATATAAGAGAGACAAAAATCAGTGTTTTAGTTGCAAACAGTGCAACTAAACTAGGTTAACTATGTTTTAACCTAGTTGACATAGTTAACAGAAAAGGAAATTATTAAAAAGTTCAGAGAATTCAAAGAATCTCTAGAAGAGCTGGAAAGTGGGCTCAGAGGCTGCACAATTAGCCTCCAACCCCCTGCGGGGTCTTCCTAGGAACACACCACTGTCCCCGCCTCCCTGATGATACAGAGAACTGAATGAGAAGCTGAGACCTCCCCCACCACTCTCACTGAAGGAGGAGGAGGAGAAAGAGGAGGGACCAAAGGAGAAGAGAAGGGGGAGGAGAAGATTCTGTTTTCTCTTGTCATTCGCTTCTGAATTAAACCTCACCTGGGTCCAGCTAGTTGGCAGAGTCAGGTATCCGTGCCTGAGCTTCAAGGGAGGCTGGAAGAGGCAATTGAATTTCTGGCTCTGTCTTGGAGAGGCAGGACTCAATTTCCCAAAGATGAAGTTGTCCAAAAGTTGATAAGAGATTCCTCTTCCTCTTTCCACTGCTTCTTCCCTTGCCTTCCGGAACAACTCGGTACAATTAGACAGGCCAAACAAACCTGATGTCTGCCTGGGGGAGGGGAGGTATCTGTGGTGTTGCAGAGTGGGATGCCAGAGCCTGATCGAAGTGAGGTTGTCTACACCAGGAAGTGGGAGTATCCAGTGCAGAGTATCAGAGCTTGAGGACAGCGACAGCAGTAGAGGGTGGGTAGCGCAGGATATAATGGAGCCTGAGCAGAGTAAGGAAGGAGTGTCCACACAGGAGAGAATGTCAGACTCCAAGAGAGTCAGGATGGTACACACACGGGGAATAGCCCAGTGCAGCATGTCCTAAGCTGAGTAGGATGAAGGGGACATTTGAATCAAAAGGTGACCTGGGGCAGGGTGTCAGAGTCTGAGAGGAATGAGAAGGATATTCACATGGGGATGGGGACATCCCAGCATGAGTATCAGAGCTTGAGAGGAATGAGGAAGGTTTTGATTTAAGGGGTGGACCAGTGTGCAGTTTTGGAGCCCAGACAGGCTGAAGAAGTCATCCACATGGGGTAGTTGTGCAAGCTCTGCACTGGGTGAGGAAGGGATCCTTCCACTGGGGTTGGGAGATTGGTTACATGTAGGGAAATTGATCAAACAATTAAATTAAGATTTAAGCCTAACGGAGCTAGTTTTCTCATTATTGGACATGGGAGTTACAAACTCGGAAAGGGAGAAAACTAGAATGAACATTGATTTGGGACTTGAAATGTGTGCGTGCTAGCACGTGCATGTGTTCTCTAGGGCTGTGTGCTGAGACCAGCGACACCTCCACTGTAATGAGCACACACGGCACCCAGACTGTAGCTTCCAAATATCATTCTCATGTAAAGGAACTAGGACTTCTTAGAGAAATGGCTGATTCCATGATGTCTTAGTTTGCCTGAATTGCTGTAATTACCCTATTCAAGCTTCTCCAGTAGCTCCAGTAGAGTTCATCAGAGCAAAAAGATTCAATTCAGGATCACATGTTGCATTATTTGTCATGTCTATTTAGTCTCTTTTAATCGGAAAGTTTCCTCAATCTTTCCTTGATTTTCATGATCTTGACACTTTTGAAGATTACAGCCCAGTTATTTTGTCGTCGAATATTCTCAACTTGGGTTTGACTATTGTTTCCTCATGATTGTATTTAGGTTATGAAACTTTTGTACAAATATCACAGAAGTGATGTTATGTTCTTCTCAGTGCATCTTATAGGTGGCACAGGATTTTTATTCACTCAGCTACCAATGATGTTAACTTTGATCACTTGATTAAAGTGGGGTCTATCAGGCTTCTCCTCCATAAAGCTACTCTTTCTCCCTTTGGAAATTAGTATTTTGGGAGAAGGTATTTAGAAACAATGTAATATCTCCTTCCTTATCAAACTTTCCATTTATGTATTTATTTATTTATTTATATCAGTGACTCATTGTTTTCCATTTCTTCCAAAGGATTTTAATATTTTACTCTATTAATTCTTTTTTTTTTTTTAAGATTTTATGTATTTATTTGACAGAGCGATCCCAAGTAGGCAGAGAGGCAGGCAGAGAGATAAAGGGAAGCAGGCTCCCCGCTGAACAGAGAGCCCAACACTGGGCTCGATCCCAGGACCCTGAGATCATGACCTGAGTCGAAGGCAGAGGCTTAACCCACTGGGCCACCCAGGCACCCCTATTTTATTAATTCTTTTCTTTTTTGTCTTTCAAGTAATTTTATTTTCTTTAAGATATAAGTATTTTTAATTTTATTATTATTATTATTTTTAATTCCAGTATAGTTAACATACAATGTTATTTTAGTTTTAGGTGCATACTATTTCGTTTCGTGCTCATTTTTTTTCCAGATTTGGTCATTATGATCCCCTTCAAACTGATTTTTGTATATTTCTGATACTTCTCTTTCTTTGAGAACTTCCTCACTTTTCACCAAGCAAGATGTTCCAGGCTCATCTTGCAGTTTTTATGCTCCAGTTATGTGCTACGGACTGAAGTGTGTCCCTCTAAAATTTATATGATGAAGTCCTAACCTCAACATGGCTGTATTTGGAGATAGGGCCTATAAGGAGGTAATTAAGGCTAACTGCGGTCATAAAAATGGGGTCTTGATCCAATAGGATCTATATCCTTGTAGGAAGAGAGAGCACTAGGCCTATGGTCCATTCCGAGTTCATTTCTTTTATGGTGTGAGATATGGATCTAAGTTCATTTTCTTTAGTATGAATTAGTAGTAATAGTTCTGGCCTGGAGTTTTCTTTGTAGAAAAAAAGGCAACTATCTATTTAGATATAAGAATACCCATTTCTTCTTGAAAGAACTTTAATAGTTTGTGTCTTTCAAGGGATTTGTCGATTTCATCTAAGTTGTTGCATTTATTGACATAAAGTTGTTCATAATATTTTCTTGTTCTCTTCCTGATATCCATAATTTATGTTTTATTTTCTAAAGATTTTATTTATTTATTTGACAGAGAGAGATGACAAGTAGGCAGAGAGGCAGGTAGAGAGAGAGAGAGGAGGGAAGCAGGCTCCCTGCTGAGCAGAGAGCCAGATGTGGGGCTCAATCCCAGGACCCTGAGATCATGACCTGAGCCGAAGGCAGAGGCTTAACCCACTGAGCCACCCAGGTGCCCCCATAATTTATGTTTTTAAAGAGATCATTCTGTCTTCTCTGTGGAGAATAATGGTAG
Source organism: Mustela putorius furo (assembly GCF_011764305.1). Classification (NCBI taxonomy): domain Eukaryota; kingdom Metazoa; phylum Chordata; class Mammalia; order Carnivora; family Mustelidae; genus Mustela; species Mustela putorius. The sequence continues at coordinate 7,515,659 of NW_025421424.1, forward strand.
GGATGTTGGGTTTGCGGGAGTAGAAACAAAGCATTCATTTATTCTCCAACTGGTTTCTAAATTATGTGAGAGACTCTAGAATCATCTATATAATAGGAAATCAAAATAGTTTCCATATTACTGATAAAAAGCTTGTTTGGAGAATGTGGCTTAGTTGTGACAATGATGAGTTTTCTAATACTTTAATCCCTGAATTATACAGTCACCAACCTCTTACTTCTGTTCTGAAAAAAGATTCACAACAACTATGTTTTTGGTTTCGAAAGGGAAAAACACTTTACTGATATTATAAAAACCTAGTAAAAACAGAAAGGAAAAAAGGGAAATGTACACATAGATGAGGGCAATAGTAAGCAGTAAATAAGAGTAAGACAGAGTTACATCAAATCAGGAACTTAAAACATCCAACCTCATTAGCTGAGGAAGCCCTGTGGAGCCAGAGGGGCTGGAGTCCAGATTCAGAGGCCTGGGCAGAGCATCCTCCCCTAAGTGACACTTCCCACTGACCACCCCCGTAAGGGCCGCATTCATAGGGCAAATACAGGGTTTGAAGTTAAAGGGTTTTTTTGCCTCTGTGCAGTTTAAGGGAGGCAGCATTTCTATGTTATCATGTTTTTACATGTTCAGGGAGCCTGGGCTATGTATGTCTGCTCTTCTCTCAGATTCCATTCTGGAGGGTCAGCAGAGCCTGGAGATAAGAGCCGACAGAAGGCAAGATTTATAGCTCTTGGCATCCAGACCAGAAGGGCCAGTTCTGAATTGGAGGCCAGATAAATATCAACTAACCAGGCTCCCAAGGTCACTCATGCTGTAGGAGTCTGACAAACAACATTCCTGAGCCTGCCTGCGTACGTGCAGGTCTGGCTGGTTGGCTATGCGGGACATGTCCCAGAAACCTCCATCCATACAGTCCAGCTCCTCAGGACCACGCAGCAATCTGTGACAGCAGCTCCCCTCTGGGGGCCATTCCTATAAACCTCTGGATAGAGAAGCAGAGCACGGCACATGCTTCCATAGAGTCAAGCCCTGAGGTGACCCTCTGTGCTTTTCTGCCTCTTGGTATCCCTGTTTTTCTGTAATTCCTTCCATGAGTGCAGGTAGGACCTGCCTTGCTTTGAACCAGTAGAATATGGCAAGGGTGATGGACTGTCACTCTCTCGATTAGGTTGCATTACAGGACAAAGTTGACGGCATGTCATTCCACCGTTACATAACTTTACAGAAGACTCTATCATAGCAGGCTTAATCAAGAGATTCTCCTTGCTGGCCTGAGGAAGGAAACAACGATGTTGAGGAAGCCCATGGGGCAACACTGCGGGCAGCCCCCATGACTGGAGGGTGGCCTCCAGCTGATAGCCAGCAAAAGCCAGGCTCCCAGGCATACAACTTCAAGTACATGAACTCTGCTAATAATGCAGATAAAATAAGCAGATTCTTCCCCAGTTGAGCCTCCAAGGGAAAATGCCCTGGCGGACACCTTGATGACAACTTTGCCAGAATGACACAGAGGTCCCAACTAAGCCATGCCCCGAGCCTTGAGCCACAGAAACTCTGGGATGACATGTGTGCGTTGCATTAAGCTGCTGCATTGGTGGTAGTTTGTTACACAGCATCAGAAAATTAACACAGCCTGCCTGGGGCAGGCAGACCATTCCAAAAGAAATTGAAGCCATGTGTGCCATCTTACTCCCCAAACTCACCACCTAGATCATGGAGAGAGGCCAACACTGTTCACCTAACAGGGAGGTGGCTCCGCAGGGAAATAGGAAATCAACCAGAGGGGAAACTCCCGCCTTCCCCTCACCTCTGTCTCAACAGGAAGGAGGGAGAACACTTAGGGGGCTACAACCCTGGCCCAGGCAAGAGGTGATGGTGGCCATCATGATGGGGAGAAGTGAACAGATCTGAAGCCTGTTCAGAAAATATATGACTTGACAGAGTTGCTAGTTGACTTGATACAGAGGGTGAGAGAGAGAGGATCTGGAATGCCTGCCAGGTTTCTGGCTTGAACACCTGGGGCTATGGCTATACCCCTGATCAAGCCCCTTGTATGTCATCTCAACTTGGAGGTCTCAGAGGGGCAGCTTGGGGGAGGAGTGGAAACCAAGAGTTTACTCTGGACATGCTAAGTTTGAGCTCCTGGGAGACATCCAAGTAAAGCTGACAGTTAGGGGGCTGGATATGCCAATCCAGAGCCCGAGCTCTGAAGAGAAGTTGGGGCTGGAGATGTAAATGTGTGAGTCACCAGCATACAGATGTTATTTAAAGCCACAGAAAGGGATAGAACCGCCTAGGGAGGGAACACAGAACCATGCCCTTCCAATCTCTCCAAGCTGCCCTCAGAACAGGGTATTCTAGAATGCAAATCTGATCTTTTTGTTCTGCTTAAAATTATGCAATGGTAATCAAAGGGGGTTTTTTTCTTCTTCTTTTAAGATTCAGTTTAACTAAAATGTTGTTTAAACTGTAAAAGGAAAGTTATGTTAACACGTTGTACATTGACCTAGTTTCACAGAAGAAATTCTATAGCACTGATTAACAGCCAGGACAATATTTGGCAAGTTGAGGAGAAACAGAAAAAGCAAAGAAAATATAATGAAAGCAAGTGAATAATTAAATTACAGCAAATGTGTCTCTTTTAACATTATTTTCTCTGAGTACCTATGATAATTTATAGACCCAGCCAAAGATTTTAATTGCTTAAAAGGCCATGTGCTAGCTGTTGTGACCTTGCAAACTGCTTTAACCTTTTTGTCTCCTTTTGCATTTTCTATAAGGTGGGAATAATGATGTTTGCACTACATTTCTGGAAAGGTTGCTGAGAGGGCCCAACGAGATCATGGAAATAAAAACACTGTGAAGGTTCTAGGAGGAGGAGGTAATAAGCTCCTGAAGTTCAAGGACTTCCGTATATTGTACTTCTATCTTCTCTGCCCAGCAAGAGTGCCTAGAGTTCATCAGAGGTTTATTTTTATTTTTAAGAGTTTATTTACTTGACATAGAGAGACCACAAGTAGGCAGAGAGGCAGGCAGAGAGAGAGGGGGAAGCAGGCTCCCCACTGAGCAGAGATCCCAATGCGGGACTCGATCCCAGGACCCTGGGATCATGACCCGAGCCAAAGGCAGAGGCTTCAACCCACTGAGCCACCCAGGTGCCCCTCATTAGAGGTTTATTATTAGAAAGAAGAAATGTGCTTCAAGGGCTCTCCTTACTGCCTTCAGAGTAAATCGCAGTTGGGTTCCCTGAAAGCAGAGTCTAAGATGGAGACGGGTGCAGGTGGTTTGTAGAACTATCCAGAAAGCAGGAGAAGGGGAGCAGGAAGAGAGAGACAAAGAGAACAAGCCCACTTGGGGTGGCTGTTGGGACACCACTGCTGAAGGCAATGGGACTCCGTTCTACAAAGACCCCTTACTGAGTCACTCCCAGAGTTGTTCGCCTATAAGACAAGAGGCTAGGACCTTTGTCCACCAGCTCCGGCCCCGCCTCGGTGTGAGGTTGTCTGGCAGGGTGATAGCCCTTCCCCAGCGGAGAGCTCCCAGGGTAGCTAGCCTTGGAGACCCTCAGAGGCAGAAGGCAGAGTGTGCTGGAGGCGGGACCACTGTCATTGAGCCATGATCTCTGATCTTGCCCAGAACCATCCACCACTACAGCAACGGAAATCGGGGTGGACCAAGGGGCTGGGGCCCAAAGCACCAGAACTGTCTGCTACGAGTTCTGAAACCTTTTGCCTCACATCTGTCTACCCTTCCATAGCTCAGAGACCCTCCAAAGGGAACTTTCTCTGGGATCACACTCTGCTGAAGAGGCAGCCCTATGCGGCTCTTTTTGTACTTCACAGCCCTGTCCACTTCCCTGTGCCACGGCTGACTGGCCCAAGGGACAGACACAGACACCTGTCCTGTCCTAGTCAACTCAGACTGCTGTAACAAAATACCACAGACTGGGCAGCTTCAACAACCGAGATTTATTTCTCATCGTTCTGGAGGCTAGGATGTCTCAGATCAAGGCTCCTGATGAGCCCCTCTTCATGGCCTGCAAATGGCCACCTTTTCACTATATCCTCACATGGTGGTGAGAGAGAAAGAGAGTGCAAGGGAGCTCTGGCCTCTTCTTAAAGGCCAGACACTAATCTCATCATGGGGTCCCCACTCTTATGATGTCACCAAAACCTAATTACCTCTCAACAGCCCTACCTCCAAATGCCACCAGACTTAGGGCATCAACAGAGGAATTTTGAAGTGACACAAATATTCAGTTCACAACATAGCCCAGTAGCAGCTAAACTTGAGGGTGGCTAGGGACCTAACTACATAAGACCGACCGATTAGTTGCTCTCTTTGAGGAATTTGAACTGGAGAAAGCCAAGAGAATAAGACCATCCATGGTGGGTATGGAAACCGGCAGGATGGAAGGTAAGGATGGGGCTATACGAATAGGTCAGTTTTACCAGGGGTCAGGTTGATCTTTTGTTAATCATAAAAGAGGTGATTCTTGAGCCTTATCTTTAAGGGTGACACACAGACAAAATGATGAGAAAGTAAGATGTAAGGTAGAGGACAGGTGAGTGTGGATGGGAATAAGCCAGTGGTGTGGCCAGACTGGCAGCACTGAATTTCCTTAATGGTCGAGGGCTACCCTGAACAGTTGTACCTGGTATCACGGCCAGGTCAGGAGGCTGCCCCGTCCCTGTCTCTTCTCACTCCTCCTGACTCCTTCAGGCAAAGGGCCTACAGAGTTCCAGATGTCAGAAGCCTGCCCCTCTCTCAGGATAGTCCACTTCAACTTCCTGGGCTACTCTGTTCATCCTTCAAAACCCAGTTCAGGCTTCAGAGCCTTTCCCAACTCCACTGTAGTCCTCTCATTCCAAGGCACAGGCCTTTCCTCTGTCCTTCATGTCCCCCATGCTCGTCTCTATTCGAGTTCCCATTATGGATATTCATGTCTGCTGCCATGACCTGAGAACTCTCTGAGGAGGGGAACAATGGATGAGCTGTATTTAACAAATATATGTTGAGTGCCAATGATGTGCCAGGCATAGCTCTAAACACTGGGGACATGAAAATAAACAAAGTAGACAGAGTCCTTGCTGGCCTGGAGCTTATAATCTAAAGGCTTGTCACGTGGGTGGGTGGGTTGATGGTTGGGTGTGTGGGTGGGAAGTTGGGTGAATGGGTGGACAGAGAGATGGACGGATGGATGGATGGATGGACATGTGAGTGAATACACAGATGACAGTCTGAGATGGGTAGGCCCACTGTAAAGGAACAAAAGATCCTCTTTTCAGTTAAACTCGGAGAGACCTCTCTTAGCCCAGGCTGATCCAACCTCATCCCCTTACTGCCTCCCACACTGGCCCATGACTGAACGGCTTACCACAGTGACAGTCACTCGTTATCTCACCGTTTTTGCATGTCATGTCTTAGACAAGACACACCAGGCATGATTCACCTCCCTTTGAGGTCTCTGGGGTCTCACCTGGGTGACTGAAAGCTGGGACCTGATGTCATCTGCAGGTGTGACTGAGGCTGAGGGTGAAGAGCTGTTTCGGAGGCTGCTGGCCCATGTGGTGGGGAAAGTTGTTTCCCCCAAACATGGGCTTCCCCTCAGGGCTGCAGGAGGACCCTGGAGACACAGCAGTTGACCTCCCCCTGAGTGACTGACTCCGAGAGGAGCAGCGACGCCTTTGATTACCAAGCCTGGGAAGTTGTACCCTGTCACTTTGGCCACATTCTACTGGGCATTAGGATCAGGTTACACAGTTTGGCCCACATTTAAGGGGACAGAAAATAGACTCCACTTTTGAAGTGCATGGTATAAAAGAATCTGTGGACATATTCTTTCCTTTTTTTAATTTAAGATTTTATCTATTCATTTGAGAGAGAGAGAGAGAGAAAGCACAGCAAGGGGAGAGGGAGAAACAGATCCCCCCTCATTGAGCTGGGACCCCAATGTGGGGCTCGATCCTAGGACCCTGACATCAGGACCTGAGCTGAAGACAGCTGCTTAACCATCTGAGCCACCCAGGCGTCCCTGGGGAGGTATTTTCAAACAACCTCAATCCCTCTTCCTCAGGACCCAAAACCAGTTTTTCTTTTTTCCAGCAGTCACTCACCATCTACCATCAAACTCCCTTCTATCACGGACTTCCCCCCACCCTCCTGCCCCTTCCCAGTTTGACCCCCGCCAGCCTTTGCTAAATAAGTAATAATCTTTTTGCATTTTAAGGGTTTTATAGCTAGTTTCCACAGAAAAGCAAAGCAAATAGAATCTTTAAATGGCAAATCTAGGGAAATTATAAGGTCCCCGAAACTGCCATGGACTCAGCGCTATGGCTCTTCGACCCTTACCTCTCGCTTAGATGATCCTTCAGGGAAATCAGTTCCCATCCTGGAAATTCACCTGTACTTCCTCTCTGGTTGGATAGCAGACTATGCTACTTGGCATTAGGCCAAAAATATCTGTTTTGACACCTCTTCTCTAACCGATGGAATTTTTGGTCTCTTCCAGAACCTTCTTGCAAATCTCCTCACTCACTGTAGGCATCTCTAGCAGCTGGCACTTACAGGTTGTGCCCTGATCCTTGGACACTGGGAGGAGAAGGCCTGTCTTTACACCCTACCAACAGATTCCTCCCCTCTTTTGAGGTATACCACACAGACCTGAGGGTCACAGCACCATCATCTTCTGCTTGGAAAACTTCAATAGCCCCCTAACAGACAGTTTCCAAACCACCCTCTGTACCTCAGCCAGAGTAACCTTGCTAAGTTTGTATCTAGATCCCCAGTGCCCTAAGAGAAAGCCCACACTCCCTGGCAAAGCCATTCACAACACTGCTTTGGCTCACCTTCCCCAACATCAGCTTTCAACCAGGAAGATCTAGGTTGTCCATGTTCTGCCTTACCTTGTTGGGTCCGTAATCAAAGGAGCAAGACTGATACAAAGCGAAGGTCAAGTAAAGCTTTATTTCGCACCAAACATCAAGAATCAAACTGACCGGCCGGGGTGTCTCTTGCAAAGAGGCGACCTCTCTCTGACTTGCAGACTAGCTTTTAAGGGCAAAGGCCATATGGTTGGGCCTGACCACGCACAGGTGGAATACACAGAGAAAGCTGCACAATCAGGCTAGGTCACACATAAGTGACCAATTGAATCAATTGAATTACAATTTAGCCTATAGTAGATATTTGAACCAGCCTATCACCTTGGTCAGAATTGGCACCCAAAAGGCACCCAACAGGCAGGGCCCATACTCCTTGGTAGCTAGGGAGACAGTATGCGCCCCCACTGATCAGATACCTCCACCCGGCCTGATCCACCCCTGCATTTGGGCTTCGTTACCTGGGACTGGTTTCCAGGACTTGTTTTTAAATAAGTTCCCTTGGTGGGGGGGGGGGGGCAGGGTCAGTTTAAGTTTTACTGCATAAACAATAAAATCACTGTTTAACTGGATGGAGCTGCTCTGGCTAAATAGGCCCTTACAACCTGCAGAAGGCATGCTATAGGTTCTACCCGGAAAGCCCACCTTTCCTGCTGCCACCCCTAACCCCAGGCCTACCTTACTCCTGTTCACTTTCAGGTGTCAGCCGGAAGCTTATCCTCGACCGTACCCCACCCCAAGCTAGCACAGTGCGCTTGCTTCCACTTTTCATACTCAGTTGAACTTGGCTTGTTCGTATATCTGTACTATTAAAACCTTGGAGACATAAATCAGGTCATGTGTTTTTACCGGGCAACACAGCACCTGGCTCATAGTACTTGCCCAGTGAACATTTCTGATGGAATAAATGAAGGAACAGAAGCCCTCCCCCGTTCTCATCTGGGTGCCCGTCGCCCTGTTCTCTGGAAGGCCTGCCCTGTCCCCGGTCTGTTTCTGTCTCATGCAGCTGCCGGAAGAACGCTGACTCTGTCCATCCGCGGGTGTCAAGGTAGGCTCAGCTCTTTTGCTGCCCTGGGTCCCCAGCAGAGCTGAGTCTCAGTAGCCACCAAGTGATGTGGGTGACTGCCACCACCATCCCCAGCTAAGTAGAGCCCCGTAACCCATATGACAGGTCCCTCCAAATTTCCAAGCCCTGCCATCCGTTCCTCCTCTCTGCCTGGGCAAACAGGGCCACAGACCGAGGTATCAAACTCTCTAAAAGGACTCTCTTTCCGTACTAGTATATGGCCTGGCCAGTGTTCACCACACTGTATAGCCACGTTTCCGATGGCAGTTGAAGCCGTCGTCACAGGTGTCCAAAGCTGGGAAGACCCCCGTGCGCTGCAGGGACAACCATTTCATTTCTGACTCCTTGTGCCAGCACGGCTCAGGGTTTGAGAACAGGGTTCTCCACTCACACTGCCAAAGGTGGACCCTGGTGCCTCCACTGGCTAGTGGAATGACCTTGGGCAAGTCACATGGGCTTTTTAATCCTTTACTTGCTCTGTAAAACAGAGACAATACCTTCTCTTAGGATTGTTGGTGAGGCTTACATGAGACCATCAAGGCACAAGAGCTTAGAACAGACCTGGTCCTTCAAAATGCTAGCTGCTTGCCCAAAAGGGGAGGCAAGGTGGAACATTCCTGGTGGAATATTCCTTGTTCTCTAACTCTCTTCCTGACCTACTTCTTCCTCCCACTACAAGCTCCCTTGGAGCCTCTCCTCTACAGGGCTCTCCTTCCGGTCCCATAGGACGATGCCAGACTCAGCCCATTCTCTTCTTGGCCGCCATTCCCTCGGCGGCGACTCTCAGTGAGTTTCCTGTCTGTGGTGCTCTGCTGCTCCGCTGGGAACTACAGGGCCCAGTGGGTTGGGGAGGGCTAGCGAGCTGAGAGGTGTTTCAACTCCAGCTTCTGTCCCTCGGCAAATGAGGCAGGCTGTTTTCCCCTGAACAACCTAAAGGCAAACACCCCTTGCTACAGCAACAATTTTCTTCCAAAGCCCACAGCCTGAGCTACACAGGGAGTGCGCATTCTTCCCACCAACACAACTCTGACCCTACTCTCTGGGAAGTAATTACCCTGGCCTTGTTATGCTAAAGAACCATTCATTCGCCCACTCCTGGCCTGTTCTGTTTGTTTGTTTTTTCCAAAACATCTCCCATTAACTGAAAAGGCATCGGCTTGCATCGAAACACTAATGGCGCCCTCTCCTCAGTATAATTTCTCTGATCTCCCAATTTCTCTTTTTAATAATAGCTGTGTTTCTTTCTGTTTACCCCAATGTCCACTTCCATTTGCCTGTGTCAAAGCGCCAGCCCTCTGTGGGAACTCCCACTCAGCTGCAGTTTCCAGCCTGAAGGGCACCTCTCGTCCCAGCTCACTGCAGAGATGACTAACACGTCCCAAACCCAGAGATGAATCACTCAGGTTACCAGCTCCCGCCAATTTCCTCACAGACCCTGCGACCTTCTTGGGCACCCACTCTCTTCCAGAACCATGGTTCTCAACTTCCTCCCTGTCTGCTCCCCCCCACCCCCACGCACCTGTCCTGTCCTGGCTTTCCCAGCACCAGGGGTATCCCTGGATTATTTCCTTCAATGCTCAGTTCTGACTATAATCCCAAATCCTCCCCCAGCTGAGCAACACTCTCCCACATCCCACTGAGATCCTTGTTCTCAGTTTATTGTAGTCCAAGGCTACCCGCTCTAAAATTACTTAAACATACAGTAACACAAACATAATTCCTTTCAGGGGAAGAGAATGCCCCCTCCTATCCCCCAAGTCTCCAAGAGATCAAGGAGAGTTCATTCTGCCTCCATCCCAAGCCGCACACTCGCGGAGGCTGCCAATAACCAGACGCCCATAATGGGCGCTCCAGCTCGTGCCACCCCACCCTCCGCCCCAATTTTTAAGGTCTGCTCAGCAACCCGAGCCATTAAACCCAGGAACTCATTTGTAAGGAAAACAGTGAGAAGACTAATAGTCTCTCAGGAGGGTGCCAATGGAAGGTCCCTCCTGGACCCGTGCTCTGTAAAGAACAGAACTGGGCACGGGGAGAGAAATGCCTATTAACATTCAAAACCCCCTAGTGGAATGGATGCTGACCCCGCTGCAAAATGGAAATCCACCCCAGCCCTCAGGAGCCAGCGCTCAGGTTCCCATTATTTATCCTGCATGTGGAGGGAGCCATGGTGAGCCTGCCCCTGTGGCTCAGGGCCAGCCGGCAGAGCCATCCCCAGGACACGTGCCTGGGTTGTTTTGGAGCAGTGCTATCTGGAAAAGGAGAAAAAGAAAAAGAAAGTGGGGGAGGTGGGGGGGAGAGCCCAGAAGGCTGAAGAGAGAGTCAGCGGGCAGGTGGGCAGATGAGACAGGCCAGTCATCTTAGCACAGCCCCTGCTCAGAGAGCCAACCTTGCCAGAGGTAAATGCCGATGTGGTGATCCGTTCTCCACAGACCGAGGCCAGAGACTCAGAGACCCGTAGAGATTCACCTCGAGTCATCCCCTGAGTCATAGGCAGCAGGCAGAAATAGATCTTATGACCCACGGTTCCTCGTCACAGACATCTTGTAGCATCTTTGACTCAGGACTCCTGAGTGGGGATGGATCCTGGGGCTCTTTGCAGCCAGGTTAAGGAAGGAAGGAAGGAAGGGAGGGAGGGAGGAAGGAAGGAAGAAATGCCAGCATCTTCCAGCAACATCCCTGGCCAAGGCTTGTGCTCTCTGCACATCCAAGTGTGTGTGTCTACCGTCATCAGCAAGGGGCTGCTCATGTGTTTTCTGTGTTTCCTTTGCCTCCACTGACTTCTCACTTCTATGCACCACACATACCAAGTCCATCCTGGACTTCTAGATATCACTGGAAGCCCACGCCCTCCAGAAAGTCTTCCTCATCAGGACCCAGTCTTCATCTTTCTCTTCCTTGTGTTCCCTGGGGTCTGTGACACAGTGGGTTGCCTGCCCAACAGCCAGGATCCCTCCTGCGCCTTTGCCACCAGAACTCTGCTTTAGTTCCAGTCTTCCCCCTCCTCCTGTGCTCTAGGCAGGTGCTCCTTCCCCAGCTCATTTATGCTTTCGGACTTGTCATGTGAGGATATTACTGTTTTTAAAACATAGGTTTATTATTTTTCAGGCGTGGTGAGGCCAACAGATCAGGAGACAATTGCCATTGGAAAGGGACTTTGTTTCTCATGGCTCTCAGAGAACCGAGCATGCCGTGCCATGTGGGGAAGCACCAGGGTCAGTCTGGAGGGGGAGGGAATGGAGGAAAATGCGGACAAGGGGCTCTATTGCAATTTTCTGTGGGGCAAAACAGGTGAGGTAGGATAAGCAGGCTTGGGACTGGCTAGTTAGAATAAACTCAGCCTGTTGAACGTCTGCCTTCAGCTCAGATCTTGATCCCAGGTTCCTGGGATCAAGCTCTGGGTCAGACTCCCTGCCCAGCAGGGAGCCTGTTTCTCCCTCTCCCTTGCCCCCCCCCCAGCCCAGCTCACACTCACTCTTTCTCGCTTCATCTTAAATAAATAAAATATTTAAAAAAAAAAAAAAAAAGAACAATTTCGGTGGGCTCCTAGGCCTAGGGGAAGTCCCTAATTGCCTGGAACCTGGCTGTAGGTGGCAAGGGCAGGTGGGTGGTCTGCCAGACCGTGAGAGTCTGATAAGGGTGGTGGTAGGGGTGTGAAAGGTAGGCTCACAGGCCAGTGGTTTACTACCCCAGGGGTTGTGGGGGGAGGTGGAGTGGGGGGAGGTGGGAGAAGGGGGTGGGGGGGTGGGGGGGACAGGTATCTTCCGCAGGGCCAGCAAAGGTCTGAGAGCTCAAAGCATCAGAAATACAGAAAATAGAATGGCACGATGAACACACGTGCCCTTGGAGCTGCTGCAGCCATCTTGCGACCCCAGGAAAAAGCCTCCAGGATTCCTGAGAAGCCGCTTCAGGCCTCCTGAACTGGTGGAATGACCAAGTGAAGCAATCCTTTCTCATTATACGAGACAAACCCCAGTTTTATTCAGCTGTTGATGTTACTTGCAGCCGAAAGCCCCCTCGCCAGCAGACATTTAAGCCTTTGCTTTACTCTGAAGGTAAAACTCCTAACGTTGGCTTTGTTCGTCACACTAGAACTGCTTTTTGAAGAATGAGTCGCTTGAAATAACACCATCCCCTGGCTGCAGAAACTAGGGCTGAAGTCGTAATAACCCACCACATCTGTTTAGAATTTTATACTTTACAACCTTCAGTTGCTGCCTAACCTTCTCGGAGTCAAACAGGAAGTGAAAAACCAGGGCCCTGAACCCAGCCAGAGAGGGCCATGCGGTTTGATTGCAGGGGGGTGTGGTGCTAGGAGAGGGAGAGGGCTAGGAGAGGGAGAGGTTCCAGGGGTGAAGGTAGTGAAGTTCAAGTGCACTTGGCTGCAGGGCCGAATGAGCACAGCGGAGGCGAGCGTGAACTTGGAGGAGAGAAGCCAAGCTTCCTAGTCGGGGCAAGGCTGCTTGTGGACATGTGCCCTTCATCACAGCACATCACCTTCCAGGCCTCGGCTGGCTCTCTCACAAAGTGAAGGAGTTGGACCAAATTTTCCCATAATTCTAAGTATGACTAGATTGTCGCAACTCAACTTTCTGTCAAAATGCCAACCACATACAGTTCTTTATTAGAGACAAATGCCTTTTCATGAATTGGAAGAACTGGTTGTAACTGGTTCCGTTTGGCAGGGCCCTCGACCAAGGTGTGGAAATAACTTCTCAGTGATATTATTGGTACTACTGTCGTGGACTGTATCTTGTCCCTCTCCCCTATGCCTCAAAATGTGGCCTTCGTTGGAAATAAGGTCCTTGAAGATATAATTAGTTAAGGGGGGATCATGCTGGAGAAGGGTGAGCCCTTAAGTTCAATGACTGGTCTTCTTACCTTTTTTTTTTTTTTTTTTTTTAAGATTTATGTATTTATCTATTTGAGAAAGAGAGTGAGGGGAGGGGCAGAGGGAGAGCCCCCAAGTGACTGGTGTTCTTATAAGAAGAGGAGACAGAGACACACACAGAGGGAACACCATGTGAAGACACAGAGACACATAAAAAGAAGACAGTCATGAGACAACAAAGGCAGATGCAGCTACAAACCAAGGAATGCAAAGGATTGTCCCCGGACATCAGAAGCTGGAGAAGCCAAAGAAGGATTCTTCCCTGTGGGTTTCAAAAGGGAACATAACTTGCTGAAAGCTTGATTTCAGACTTCTTTGACCTCTAGAACCATGAGACAATAAAATTCTGTTGTTTGAAGCCATCCAGTTGGTGGGATCTTGTTACAGGAGCCCCGAGTTACTAATGGCTAATATTTATTGAACACTTACCATGTGCTGATAGCTGTACTAAGTCCTCTCCTGCAGAATTTTTTTTTTTTTTTGTCATCTCAACTTTATGGAGTTGATGCTATTTTTATCTGTGTTTTGTAGGTGGAGAATGGAAGGTTTTAGGAGTTAAGCATGTGCCCACAATCACCTGGTAAGTAGTGGAGTTGGAGCTTTGAGGTACAGGACCCTTTGTCATAGGGTGTGAAGTCTGGTGGGGATTTTATATATTCAAGGCCTCTTGTGAATATCCTGTTTCCTATACTATTTGAGCTGTTCCTTGCCTGTTCCATGTGTTTGTCCAACCAAGCTGTATCATAAAGCATCTCAAATATAATATGTCCAAAATGGTGCCCATCATTTTCCCACCAATCTTCTTCAATTTCCTACTATAACATCTCCTACCCCCTTCTCCCCAGCCTCAGCTGGTGGCTCTGTGCATTTGCTCAGGTCCAAATCCCAAGAGCTGTCCTCAATTCCTGCACCCATCCCCACCCCTGGAACCTCAGGCAAGTCCTGTTTCCTTAGGCTGCCTGTTAATTCTGCTCATGTCTCCTGTCTCCACTGCCACCACTCCTGTCCTAGCCACCAACACCCCTCCTCTGAGCTTCCTGCTGTAGTAACTACTAGCAACTCTCCCTCCTGCTCTCCTGGAGCTCACTCTCCACAAGGGGTCCAGAGTGGCCTTCCACCTCTCAAAACAAAGCAGATCATATTACTCTCCTGCTTAACACCCTTCAAGGTTTTCTCATCACACTCAGCCTAACACCTGTCCCTTTCTGGGGTCTGCGAGGCTCATGTGAGCTGGCCTCTGCCCTCTGTCGCCTCCCCACCTGTCACTCTCTAGCACTCTGTTTCCTGTTCCTGTGGCCCTCAAATATCCCTCAGCTTTACACTGTTTTCTTCACCTAAAACTTTCCCCACCCCTGCCCCCAGCTTTAGTTGGTTTTCTCCTCTTCATTATCCAGGCTTCAGGGGCCACCATATTTAAAACAGTCCCTTTCTCCACTTCATCCCATTACTCTGTTTGATATTCTCTATTCTCTGAAAATTCGCATATATATTTATCTTCTATTAAGTAATTCCTTGCTTGTTTTTTTGTCTCTTTCCACTAGAATTAAACTCCATGGCAGTGGGATCTCAACTACTCAAGTTCATGGCTTTGTTCCAATGCCACGACAAGCACTTCATAAATGCTGTCTAGATACGTAAGTGACACGTTAAGTCTTCAAAGTGGGATCTGTGCTTTTGGTGACCTTCTCCTTTCTTTTGCTGCCCCCAGTTCAGTGCTCTGGCCCAAGTAGATGTTCACCAAATGTGTGCTGGGTGGATAACCAAAGAAACTTCTCTTCTAGAATTTCTGATCTCCTCAAATATAGCTTTCTGGCTGGTCCCAGAATTTCGGGGAATTCAGAAATCTACCACAAGTGTGCATAGATGGGACTCAGAGAATTTGTCCTTGATTTTTTTCTCTAGAGGAAGTATCTGTTCAATGAGACAGATTCATCCGCCACACACATGCAGGCTTGACCTCCTTCAAATCTGAGGCCCTGCTGTCCTAACCAAGCTCCCGTATGTAAATATTTTCGGGATTTTTAATTACTTCCAACACAGAGAGCACATTTGGATCCCTTACCAGTCATTCTGCAACTCTTACCACACCAAACTGCTTGGGAAAATAGTTTTTGTGCAACAGGGGACAGAGAAGAAAACTAAGGGCTTTTTTTTTTTTAATTAAGTCGGTATTTGGTGCTCTTGTAAGAACTATTGCATCTACTTGTAAGAAACAAAAGTAGACTTGTATTTTGTAGCAATTGATTTCTCCATTTCCCTTAATACTTTGTTTTTTCTGACCTGTTGACTTTTAAGCCCCAAAGCTGTTCTTAATTCCAGATCTACTGGTGACATGCAGGGGTGGTAGACAATGGTTGCCCCCAGTTCAGTGGCAAGAACTGTAGCAGTAGGTTCCTGGAGACCCTTGAAAAGTCTGCAGGAAGCAGGGTCAGATGAAAGGAAACTCCTCTAGATGATGAGTCCTGGGAAGTTACTGATCAGAGGATCTAGATCTGATTCCCAGTTGTCCTACTTTTCTGCTGTATGACCCTGGGGAAGTTATCTACCCCCTCTGAGCCTCAATATTCTCATCTCAAGACAGTGGATAGTGGTAACAACATGTGTTGGAGATGTGAATATACAGCATTGCCCCGGACAGAAAATCTCCAGTACAGCTGCTTGTATCTTGTCCCTGCCCTGCTCTCAGCATATTCACCCATTCCCATTCTGACCTAATTACTCAGGCCAGGAAAGAGAAGGAGGAAAGTGATTTAAAGAAAGTTAAGGGGACGCCTGGGTGGCTCAGTTGGTTAAGCGGCTGCCTTCGGCTCAGGTCATGATCCCAGCGTCCTGGGATCGGGTCCCGCGTCGGGCTCCTTGCTCGGCGGGGAGCCTGCTTCTCCCTCTGCCTCTGCCTTCCACTCTGTCTGCCTGTGCTCGCTCTCTCCCCTCTCTCTCTCTGATAAATGGATAAAATCTTTAAAAAAAAAAATTCTAAAGAAAGTTAAGTAAGCTTGGTGCTAGCCTCTAAGAAGGAAGCGGCAGGGTCCATTTTATCATCTGCCAACTAAACTGTCCAAATCCCTCTTCTTCCAGTAAAAGGTATCAGGGAAGCCATCTGACTAAGCAACGTGTTTTGGTTAAGGTGTTTTGTTTGCAGATAACAGAAACGCATTTGAATTAGCATAAATAAAAGAGGAAAATGGATTGCATCTCACAGAACCCAAGAGCAAGCAGAAGCTATGGGTCTCAGGAGAGTCCAAACCAGAAACCGGAAAGCCCACAGAGACCAGATCAGCCGTTTTCTGGTTTTCTTTTACTTTGGTATCACAGAGCCCATCATCCCTGCATCTCTCTCTGCACCTCTATTCCACTCTTGTCTCTCTCTACCTGACAGTCATCATTTGACTCTCGAGTTTATATGTTATCAATTCAAGCCACACAGGAGCTCACTGTCTGGGGATGACAGCTCCAGGCTCTCAGGGGAAGGCGTCTGATTGGCTTAGCCTGAGTCAAGCACCGGCCTCATCCCTTCCCATTCGACCAAGGGAACAGATACCAACACATCCCAATGAGTAGACGGGGCGAGGCTGGGAAGATTCTCAAAGGGCTAGCGAGGGACAGGAAGCCACCCCCCTATTATCACCCTGCATGGACAGAGTTGCTTTTCCATGTCACAACTGTTGATGTTCTAGTCCAGTAACTCCAACCACTGAGTTTTTAAAAACTACTATAATCTCATGCTTTATTTATTGCTTTTCTTATCTGAGAAGGTATCATTTGTTATTAGCACTTTCTAATGAATCCTAAAACCATTTTTTTCCAGGGTAGATTTCTCCTCTTTGCAAATGTCTGAACAGGGGGCTCTACGCCCCTAGCGCACAGTTACTTATTCTCAGACCCTGGGAACTAAGGTAGAGGTCCTGGGACCATGTTAGTTAAGGCTAAGGAATAATAATAGCAATAATAACAATGGGAAGAGGGTAGGCAAAGAAGAAGAAATAGATGTGGAAGAGGAGGAGCGAACATATATTACATTTTTACAACTGGCAGTCATTGGAGTATGCATCTTAGATTCAGCGGCCAAACCTTTCCTCAAGCAAGTTAGAGACACTGGGAGCTAGCACCGTATTACCCACCCACATTCAGGACTGCTGCTCACTCCTAAAAGCCCCTACAAGTACTTGGTTCGATTGCACAAAATATTGTCGGCTATTTTCACTTACACAAATAGCTTTCATTTATACCTAATCACCATGTAGCACAAAGATGATTGTGTGTTGATTAACTTTGCTTTAAGATTAATTTCAACATTAAACTTCCCATTATTTTCAGACTTCCTGGTTTATTGTTTCTATGGAATTGATTGTCTACTTAAACTGAAAAATAATTAGAGGGAATGTCATATCCTGGGATACTAGGCTGTAATAGAGATGGCACACGTGTCCTTCCCCCAAGCAGCAGAGGATAATTGGATATTCCAAAGAACTGAGCTTAAGATAACTGGATATCTTTTTGAAAAGGAAAGAATATTAATGTCATGGACAGATCAAGTATGGTCTGGTTGCATTTTTAAGGTGCTAAACAGAGAGGTGGGCAGAAAAGGTACTGCAGAAGAATGCTGGTACTAAAGTCAAAAGCCATGGCCAGCCTGTCCCCAGCAATCACTAGCTATGATACCACAGGGAAGTGGGGGTGTGGGGTTGTATAGGGGGAAACTAACCTTTGCTGAATGTTGCTATTCTAAGTAATAGTACAACCAGATACTTTAGTAAGAGTAATGACAATAATACAGAAACAATGGAAACAAGATAGCTAGCCTCTATCTAGCTCTTTCTACATGCCACACAATATATTTAATCCTCAGAATAACCCTAAGGGATTGGTGCTGGTATCACCCTCATTTTTTCAGAAGAGGAAACCAAAGCTCAGAGATGCCAAGAGTAACTTGGCAAAGACCAGGTTGATCATTCGTAGGTCTGTTGGGCATCAAAATCCAAGGTCTTTCCAGTTCTAGGCTATCTTCAAGGTTATGTGATCCCCAGTCTCCAAACATCTCAGTTTCCTCATTTGTAAAATTGAATAATAAATTTTACTTAAAACATGAGGTCTCGTAGGAGGTCCGATACGATCTCATACCTGAGAGCTCTTTGAAAAATGCTAGCAAGAGGGAGCCTGGGGGCTCAGTCAGTTAACTGCCTGACTTCGCTCAGGTCATACCTAATCTCAGGATCCTGGGATCGAGCCCTGCGTCCTCCGGCTCCTGGTTTAGCAGGGAGTCTGCTTCTCCCTCTGCCCTCCCCCTGCTTATGCTCTCTCTCTCTCAATTAATAAATAACATCTTTTAAAAATTTAAAAATGCTAGCAAGTGTCAGTTTGTTAAAGACTTAGAAAGTTTACCTGTTTACATTGAAAAAAAAATAAGTTAACTTTCCTTCCTTCCTTTTTTCTTCCCTCTCTTCCTTCTCACTTTTTCTGCCTGTGTCTCCTTCCATTATTTTTGTCTGGCTCTTGTTCTTTCTCTGCTTCCTTCCATCCTCCGCCCTCACCCCCACCCCCTGTCTGTTTTGGGGAAGAACGAACCAGGGAGCTCAGGACAGCATGCATTTTAATCAGTCATCAATGATTCACTGGGAGATGGCTCTGTTGCTCTGAAGACAGAAGGAGACCTGAAAGTCTCTCACTTACACAGAGACAGTTGCACAGCCAGTGGGGGCTCAGGGCACAGTTGCTAAACGAAGGATGATACGTTGCTCCATTCAGGGTACTCACTGGATATGAGCCATTTCCATTTTAGAAGATCCTTGTCATGCTGAGTCTCAGGTGCCCACCCAGAACTCTCCTGGAGAAAAACTGGATTATCTGCCCTTGACAGGGTGTCGTGGATAAGGCATAACATCTGTGATCAGACGATCTAGATCTGAGTCCCAATTGTCCTATATTTTTGCTGTGTAACCTTGGGAAAGTTATTTACCCTCTCTGAACCTTGGTTTTCTCATCCCTAAAAAGCGGTAATAACATATGTTAAAGATGTATGAGATGAAGGAATAATACTTTGTAAATGGTGCTTATTAGCTATAATTATAATTATCTATTATTTCCTTCATGGGGAGAGGCGGTGGCCTGAATTCCTGGAAACTCTTCTTCGTGGGCAGGATCTAGAGAGGGCTCACCCGGCCTCTTCTAGGAGCTTTACTTTCAGTCCTTCATCATTTTCATTAATTAGAGAAACAAGCACAGATGTCACTTATCAGAACTTGCAGAACAGACACCAGCACCTGAGACAGACAGTGAGGCTAGTGGGCGGAAGGGGTAAATTCCAGAGACTGGGCTTTGGAGATGGGGGCCATTGCCTTGCAGGCAGCACAACAATTACTGGGAGAGGCAACGAAAGGAGGAAGAGGCGAGTGTCCATTATACACAAGCAGCGATCACACCACAATCCAGGCCCACATGAATTCTATCAGCCCCAGAGGGGTTGCCTTTGTAGAGTGTCCTCCTCCTCACTTCCAGCCCCAGCTGCCCCGACACTCCTTTTAATCTGACTCTGAGGAAGCAGGAATCCTGAGACAGCCAGTGAGCCTTGGCCCAGGGACCCTCTTGCCATTGACCATCAGGACAAACTCTGATCTCTCACAGCCTTAGGTTCCGAAATGGCCACTTCCACCTGAGAAAGGAGTGCAGACCTCGAGCAAACGCAGAACTTGGTGCTAGAAGACAGGGAACTCCATTCAGGTCCTGCCACAAAAATGCTGTGGGACTCTGGCAGGTTGCTTAATCTCTCTGAGCCTCAAGTTCCTGCTCAGTAAATGGAAGATATGAATACTTGTCCTGACGTCCTCACTTTGCTGATACGAGGATCGAATTAAAAAACAAAACCGAGGGACGCCTGGGTGGCTCAGTTGGTTGGACGACTGCCTTCGGCTCAGGTCATGATCCTGGAGTCCCGGGATCGAGTCCCACATCAGGCTCTCAGCTCCACGGGGAGTCTGCTTCTCTCTCTGACCTTCTCCTCGCTCATCATGATCTCTCTCACTGTCTCTCTCTCAAATAAATAAATAAATAATCTTTAAAAAAAAAAAAAAAGAAACAAAAAATTCATGGGAACGAAAAAAATCTGTTTTAATGTTTTTTGTTTTTGTTTTTGTTTTTGTTTAGAACAATGAAGCTGTTCAAAGCAATGGGCTAGCTGTACACCTAGCAACATGGCCGGATCTTAAGAACAGGACCCTGAATAGAAAATGCAAGAAAAACAACGAGCTCTGTACCACAATACTCTTCACCAAGATTAAAAATACACCTGCTCACAAAACAACCAAACGTGTTTTTCAACGATCCAACATTAAACACATTAGAATAGTAATTGCACCGAGGAATGGGGACAAAAGGAACAGAGGCGGGAATGGATGCCGAGGGTTCTGCAAGGACCAGCGGGGACCCTGCGCCACAGGAGCTGAGGTGAGGGTCAATCCAACCCTGTGCACTGGGAGATCAGGGGGAGAAAATGTGTGTTATTATGAAGCATCAGCTTTGCGAGAGTCTGGACGACACTCTCCCCCACAACACGGTCTTTCATCTAACTCCCTGGGTTAGCACTTGGAAGGCACCCACAGCTGTCCAAACAGTGCCGATAAAGAGCTTTAAAAAAAAAATAGGTCCTATGGAGGACAGAGCCTGATCAAGGTGAAGACAAGGGAGCCAAGAGCAGGGGACACCCCCCGACCTCCGCCCCACCAGCCTGGACCTGGGGGCTCAGGGAGGTGGTAGGAGAGGGAAGACTGGAGGAGGGGCACTTTAGCCCTTCTGGAAGGATGGGTCTGCGTTGATCTGGGGAAGAAGATGAAGAGGAGACTGCAGGTGCAGGGAAGCAGAAAGTTTGGTGGCAGGCGTGCAGGGTTTGTGGAGCGACTGGCTCAGGTCAGGCCAGGGCAGGTGGCACAAGACAGAGCCCCAGCGCGGCAGGCCCTGCTCCCCAGGGCCTCCGAGACCGAGCCAGGGAGTTCAGATCCTGCCTATGGGCACGGGGGCTAGTGTGGTTTCACCCAAGAGAACATGACAGCCCCGCGTACATTTTCCATAACCACCCTGGACGCGGGTGCAGGTTGGGCTCCTGGAGGGAAGCCTGGAGGTGGGGAGCCCATTCAGGAGGCTGGAGGAGCAGCTGGGGGCCTGCACCACGGCAGCCTCCATGGCGATGGAAAGAAGAGAGCAAGGTTGTGAGACAGTAAGAGGAAGGACCAAGGAGTAGGCTGAGTGGCGTCTGACTGGCCTTGGGGCCGGAGGAGGGCTGAGGGAGAGTCAGGGATGACATCACAGCCTCTGGTTGGGAAGCAAAGGTAGCCTTCCTGCCATTTTCCAGAACAGGATATCCAGGGGGATGGCCGGATGGACAGGCTTGGGCAAGACCACAGAGTCCACATGGGGAGGGCTGAGTTTAGGGTGTCACGGGTGGGTGCGCACATGTATTCAGGGAGGGAGAGGGCCCTGTGTTGGAAACAGGTGCATTTGGGAGCACCGCAATGCAAAGCCACGGGAGGAAAAAGAGAAGGCAGCCAACAACAGACCCTTTCATTTCAGGGGTGGGAGGTATTAGAAGCTGTGGAGGACAGAGAAGAGATGAGGAATAAGCAAGTCCTAGATATCAAGGAGCAGGGGGGTTCCGAGCAGGAGAAGGCAGGGGCGGCAGGTAATGCAAACGGGCCAGATCATATCGAGACCGAAACACGCACAACCACGGAAAGGCCACTGGGAACAACAGGGAGTGGATCCATGTCACGGCAGACAGAGAAACGCACCGCATGTGGGCATGGCAGTTGCAGAAAAGTCAAGAAGTCTGGCTGGGAAGGTAAGGAAGGGGACAAAAGGGGGACTAGAGGGAACCAAGGAAGGGAAATTTTAAGGATGAGAAGAACTTGCATTATCTATAGGGAAAAAGGATGTGGGAGAGAGGAAGAGACTGCACATCTGGGAGAGAAGAGGACAGGGACGGGAGGGGACCACAGAGAAGGGAGACCAGGCTTCACACAGATAGGAGCAGGCTTACCTGCTCCCCGAGAGGCAGTGGCTTTCCCAGCTCTCATGAAGTGATACTACACGCACAGCTCCCTGCAACCTGTAAACTGAGACGGGCATCTGTTACTGAGATTACTGTGAAGTCTGTCCTGTCTCATCCTTTCCTCAACTCCTTCCAGTAAGGGCAAGAACTTAGAGGTGCCTGAGAAGCAAGAGGGAGGCCTGGGGTCCAGAGCCAGGAGAAGTGGGGACCAGAAAAAGGACTCCATCCTATAATGGACATAGACGTCTGCATCCCATAGCCTTTAACGTGATGCCTGGACTGACCACGGGCAAGCTGGGAATCCTCCCTAAGTTATGGGGACACTGGCCTGCCTTCTTTAAGGTCTAAACCTATCCCCACTTACCCTGCCTCTCAACTCTGGAACCACCTCTCAATTTTTTGCTTACCCCTGCTCTTTCGGCTTTGGTGTTCTTTCCTTTCTGTCCCTGATTCTCGGCTCCTTCTCCAGAGTTTTGTCTTGTATTCAGCACTTTGACACCCTAGCTTTTGTCTCTCGTGGGTAGAGGGATTTGACATGGTTAATAGAGATACACTGACTATAACAAGATTCTTTTAAATAGATCATAAATGAGAAGAAAATGCAAAATTAGAAGAAGGAGGGTAAATCCAAGAGTAAGGTGAAAATGCCAAAAATACATTCCATCACCATTAGTTTCTGTACCCTTTGTTTTAAACGGTCATAGACTGAGTTCTGAGTTTCCTGGCAATTAACATAAAGAGGAAACATGAGGTATGCGATTTGCTGTGCTTTTAAATAAAAACAAATGTATTAAAAAACAAAAGAATTCAGAATAAAAAAGAGGCAAAGGGAACTTCCAACATGAAAATACAGGCAAATCCCAGGGTATTAGCCAGGCAGCAGGCCTGGAGAGCACCAGAACATTCCAGGAGCTGTCTCCAAACGGCTGTCTCCATGGGAGGAAACCAACAGAATACCTGATATGTTTGAGAGTATTAAAGAGTTTAGACAAGTAGGGGGAAGTTCAGCATGAAATAATGATAGATTCATAGAAATTAAGCATAATGACAGGGCAATAATTATATCCAGTATTTTTTAAAAGTACAATAAAACTAATAACTCTGCTATGAATAGGGTTTATGTGCTCTTCATGTAATCATCAAATATCAATATAAATGTTGATCAAATTGATGCTATAATATATTAAGAAAAGAAAGGGACTTGTGAGAGACGACTTTTTTGGGTTTAAGCTGCTAAATTTGGAGGTAATTTGTAGTTCTTGCTATAAAAATGAAAAGGTGGGAAATCACTAGATAATGCCTAAAACAGAAAAATCAGGAAGCAGCTGTATAAGCTTGTTATTTAGAGATGTGAGAGTGAGTACCAAAAAAAAAAAAAAAGGAGCTTACGAAAGTTGGGGCCAGAGGATCCTTTCCAAGAAGGCTCACTCACAAAGCTGACCCAGTGTCGTGGACTGGAGGCAGGAGGCATCCCTTCCTCACCACAGGACCTCTCCACAGGACTGTTTGTGCTTCCTTACAACATGGTAGCCAACGTTCCCCAGAGTGGGCAGTATAGGAAAGAACACGGCAGAAGCCACAGTATCTTTTATGACCTAGCTGCGAAAGTCACGCTCCATCCTTCCACATATATCCTCTTGGCTACACAGTCAGCCCTATTCACTGAGGAAGGTGACCACATAAAGACATGACTCCCCGGGAGGCAAGGATCACTGGATGCTGCCACACAAGTATTCAAAAAGTAGAAACTTGCTGATAAAGTGAACCTCAACCTTCCCGTGCTTCTAAGCACATCGTTGTTAGGCCAGGTGCATAGCAGAGAAAGCCGGTTCCAACAAGCTAGCCAACCAGAGACCAAGATCATGTGTCTAGTCATCCAGCTCTCTGAAGATCTCTGAAGGTCTGATTTACCCAAGGATAAGACTAGGAAATCTAGCAGAATAATGGGAATGCCTGTCTTTTGCGTCTATGAATGCTACTTTTTTGCCTGTGAGCATTTGGTAAATGTTGAGCTGCAGGGAGCTCAATGTTATGCTAACTGACAAATATGTGTAGTTTAGCTCCACCTTCTTACCAACTGACGGCAGGTCCACATTCTCTCTTTAATAGGCTGAGTTGGAGATGGGCTGTCATTCACGTGTGAAAGTTCAGGAGACTGGCTAGGACACAGGCATGGCTGAAGGAGAGCATCTGTCATGGGATACCTATCCTAGCTGCAGAGAACCTTGGCACGTAGAGCATTCCCACTTGAGATCCACACCCCCTCCTTCTTGCCCAAGAGCAGAAAACTATCCATTCTGTCTTTTAAAGTTCTATCAACCCTCCAAAGTCCAGCTCAAAAGCTCCCTGTGCATCAAGCCTTCCTCACTCCCTCCATACCTGCTCAAGTTTGCCTCAGTTGCATCCAGACCAGTGTCCCAGCCTCCCAGCCCCTTTCCTGCTCCTCGGGTCAACCTTCCTGACCCATGCCTCCTGACATGGAGGAAATTAACCAAGACTGAGGAGGAAAGGTGGGTACAGAGCATGGGAGCAGGGTGTATGGAGGTGTAAGTGCTGACCCCAGCAAACTCCACCATCTTATTCAGATGAAAGATTCACCCCATCCAAGTACCACTGGGTCAGCTTGTTTTAAGATTTTATTTATTTATTTGAGAGAGACAGAGATAATGACAGAGAGCACAAGAGGGCAGGAGGAGGAAAAGCAGGCTCTCCAACTGAGCAGGGAACTCAATGCCAAGCTTGATCCCCAGACCCTGGGATCATGACTTGAGCCTAAGGCAGACGCTTAACCAACTGAACCACCTAGGTGCCGCGACTGGGTCAGCTTGTACCTTCCCGAGCCTCAGGTCCCTTCAGGAGAAGCTCTTGTCATTTCTGCCTCTACAACGTTTACCTTTAGAAAAGAATGATTCTGAGGGCACAAAGATGCCCACAAAGGATATCCACAATTTTTGGTTGTTGAGGCATATTTTTTCCCCTGAAGAAAAGACTATAGTTTTCATCACATCCTCAAGACTCAGAGAAGTTAAAAATCCTTGTCAGAGGACACAAATCAGGGCCTGCAGGCCAGATGTGGCCTTCTGAGGTTATTGGTTTGGATGGCACAATATTTTGGGGGCTTTTGGCAACGTTTAAAGGTCAGAGGATTTTACACAAAAATACTGATTTCTAGTTGCTGTTGTGTGTGTGTGTGTGTGTGTGTGTGTGTGTTTAAATTATTATTAGAAAATGAGGCAACCTTGAGCCCATACTCCCTGGTGGCAAGGCAGCAAGACCAGGTCAGCAGCTGCCCTTCAGATGGGCCCAGATGGTCCCCAACGGACCAATTTCTTTTTGAGGAGTCTGACTTCTTGACTGATTTAGGTCCTTTTGTGTAAGATTTTCAAAAACATGTACTGTAACTCCCCCAGCTGCTCACCCTCCCACTGGGAACAGTTTCTGTACCGTGGAAGGAACCAACCTGGGCGTGGTCGCACGCCCCACCTGGCTCCGCCCCCATTCTTGATTGGCGGGCGGGCTGCCGGAAACAGGGCAGGCACCGCCCCTCCAGCTCGGAGCCACCTGCCCACAGCAGCTGTGCGACCGGAGGCAAGTCGGTTCACCTCTCTTCTGCCTCAGTTTCCTGTCTGTAGAAAGAGGATGATAGATTAGTGTCAGCCTTATCAAGATGTCATGAAGAAGAAATGTAATAAACCAGGTTTTTAAAAGATTTCTTTATTTATTTGACACAGAGAGAGAGTGAGAGAGCACAAGCAGGGCGAGAAGCAGGCAGGCAGAGGAAGAGGGAGAAGCATGCTCCCCGCTGAGCAAGGAGCCCCATGTGGGACTCATGACCTGAGCTGAAGGCAGCCGCTTAACCAGCTGAGCCACCCAGGTGCCTCGATCAACCAGTTTTTAATGCTTACCTAGCCTGATATCCAGAACGTGGTAGGAACTCAGTAACTGTAACCTATTATAATTTCTGATCTCAGTGTATTACAAGTTAAACCAAACTGGGTTGAAAGAAACCTCCCAGTCTTCCATGTTATGTACCTCTTTATTCTCACAAGACCACCACGCTCAGAACACTTCTGACAACAGATGGTGGGGAGGGGGGCATTTCCCCACCAAGCAATTGTCTGCGATACCAGCTGGCTGGCCTCCAATTTAACTCAGTTCTGACACCATCTACCTGGAGATGGCATCAGACCCCACAGGTTAAGGGCTCAGTCCCACAGGATGACCCTCACCTCGCTTCAGATGCCAGGTTGTCCCCAGTGCTTCTGACAAAGCAGCTACAAATCAGAAGCTTCCATGCCTGCCTCCTCCGGTTTAATTTGCTAGAGTGCTTACAGAACTCAAGGAAGCTGTTACGGTTTACAGGTGTAATATAAAAGGATATGATAAGGATACCGATTAACATCCAAATGGAGGAGTTGTAAGGTGAGGTCTGAGAGGATAGCACAGGAGCTTCGGTCCCCCATGGACGTGGGGTGCTTCACCCTCTTGGTAATGTGAATGTGTTCACCAATCTGGAAGCTCTCTGACAGAAAACCACACACTACTGGCATTTTGTGAAGGCTTCATTACATAGACATGATCAATTATTAACTCCATTTCTTGCCCCCTCCCCTTTCTGGAAAATGGGCAGTGGGGCTGAAAACTCCAACCTTCTACTCAACTTAGTCTTTCTGGGGAACAGCCCCCATCCAGGAGCCATCCGGGAGGCTACCGAGAGTTACCTCGTTAGAACAAAAGATGCCTCTAGTGTTCTTATCACTTAGGAATTTATGAGGGTTCAGAAGCCCTGTGTCAAGAAGTGGGGGAAAGACCAATATTTGGATTTTTCTATTTTTTCACTCACACCAAAACAAGGAAACCAAAAACAAATAGAGAAACACAGATTTTCTCTGGTTGGAGCTCTTCCCTTCCTCCCTTCTCTGGCCTCTGAAGTGGCTCCAGAAAGTCCCCAAGGGTCCACCCAAAGGAGTCAACCAGACAGAGTTTAAAACCACTACCATAGCTTTCCATTAACCCAGTGTTGGAGCCAGACACCTGAGAGTCATCCTTCATTCCTCTCTGTCCCCTCATCCATACTTAGCAACCCCAAGTCCTGTGAGAAATCTCCTAGATTTCTCTCCATCTCTCCCCTTTTCTCAACCGCACTGCTATTGCCCCTACCTTCATGATTTTTTTTGTTCATCCGTAAATTCAATAATTCACTCATTTAGCCAATATTTATTGATATTTAGTATGTGCTAGGCTCTGAGAAGATACTTCAGGGACAGCGGCGAGCAATACTGCTCTCAAGGAATTTCCCTGCCCTCAAAGAACTCCATTCTACTGAAGGAGACAGAAAATAGATAAGCAAAGGATACAGTGTAGTGGATGAAAAAAATTAATCATAGTGGAGGGTGGAGGGTGGAGGGACTATTTTAAGTAAAATGACTCACAAGTCTTCATGGAAAAGAAAATTTTAAACAAAGGCTAAAGGAGATAAGTGAGGGAACCACGTGAATGACTGGAGGAAGACCATTCCAGAGAAAAGAAATAGAAGGTGCAAAGGTCCTGAGGTCAGTGCTAGCCATATTCAAGGAGCAGCTAGCAGGTCAGTGTGGCTGGACCAGTAAAGACTGAGTGGGAGAGGAGGTCTCCGAAATAAGGGATCAGCCTGCAAGGGCATGGTTGGAAGGTCACTGCAATGGCTTTGGTCTTTCCTCTGAGTGCAGTGGGTAGCCTTACCTGAGACTTCCCCGTTTTTCACCTGTGCTACTGCAGTAGCCTCCTAGCTGGACTCCCTGACTCCAGCCTTCACCCTGCCTTCCCCACCCATCAGTGCTGCCTGGGTCAGCTTTCTACAACACATCATTCCCATTCGTAACACCTTTACCAGGTCTCCTCTGTTGCCAGAAAATGTCAGTTGTCCTTGGTGAGGCTTTAAAAATTGGGTGATTTGAGCTTAGACTCACCTGTCTTATCTCGCTGCAGTCATTATGTAAGGAGCACCCCCTGCCTTCAGTAATATGGAACAGATTCTCATTCCCTCTGTGGGCCACTGCCTCTGACCCTCTGTTCCAGCTGCTCTCTCTGCATGCCGGATTTATCCCCTTTGCTATCCTCTCCTCTGACTGCTTCAGAGCTTCCCCGAGGACCTTGGAGGGGGAGGAGAACATCCGTGCTCCCCAGGAAGTACCACCTTGCGTTCAGTCTCCACTCCTGGGCTTTCCCCCACTGCCTCCTCATTGCCCACTCATTCATCCTGCTGCCCTAGAGAGTACTCTGAAGGCTGGACATGTCCTTTTCATCTCTGTACCTCTAGCAGTTGGCATAATACTTTGCACACAGTAGCAGCTCATTGAAATTTTAGCTTAAAAAGAAATGATTCTGTTTCCTATGTTCTTCAAACCTATTAAGCTAGAATTCCTCTTTCCTCTGCTCTTAAGCACCTCCTCGCGTTTGATTTTGCACGAGCAAAAAAATCACTGCGTGACCTTTATCAGTTACGTGTGTACATGTGTTATAACCCCTCATGCGTTCATAATCCATGTTCCAGTGTCATTGGAATTTTTTGTCTCCACATTTAGAACGATGCCTCTCATGGGGGATTCTACTCAAATTAAGAAGGAGTGGGCTTTGGGATGAGACTTTTGCATCTTAGCTTCCTGGCTTGTGCGTTAGGGTTTTTTCCTCCTTTTTTGGACAGTGGGAGGGGGTGGTGGAGATGGTGATGCCTTGCCTGTGTCGCAGTAGTGTTGAAGGACATGAATGAGCTGCTGCATGGGGGGTTGTCATTGATGAAGGTCTTCGCAAAGACAGTTGTTCTCATTAGAGGCACGAGATAGTATTTCTCAAACCGTTAGTCCAGTCCTCTTTAAAGGAAATAATTTCTCATAGGATTCCCGAAAACACGTATGCAAAAACAGTGACTCAAAATAAATTTTTATTTTTATAAATGGAGTAAAAACTTTGGTAAAGCTTATCAAGTCGAGAAGTCAAAAGTGAAGCAATTCTTGGAGAACGTGCAGAAGCTAAGACTGTCTTGTTTACTAAGTTGACTTGGGGCTGAGCCAAAGGCAAAGGCCACTTCCACCGCCAGCCGGCCAGCAGCGTGGTTTCCTTCCAGGGGACATTCTTTGTGGTGGTCTGCAGAGACAGAGCCTTTTGTTCTTCCCATGGGGTTGGACAAAGGAGAGGGAGCCAAAAGTCCAGCGGTTTGCCCCCGCCTCTCCAGCCCAGCGTGGGTCAGTCCGTGGGTGTAAGCAACCTCCCACCAGACCCTGCGGCCAGCAGGGCCTTGCACAAGCCTGAGGGTGAAATGCACTGTGGGCAGAGGCAGAAAGAAGTTCAGGGAAAACGATGTAACTGAGGAATTTTGCGTCTCCAGCATATGGAAACATCGCCAAGGCAAGAGGAGGTCTTCCAAGCAGAGAAGAACCACAGCCATTAAACATCAAGAACGACCCCTGTGGCCTCTCCTTTCCGCCACGGACTCTGCAGGGGCTGAGGATCCCTTGGGTGCCCTGAACAGCTGCTGTCTAAATGCCATTTCAACCCCACACTGTCCAGAACACCCTCTTCACTTCCCGTCTCCCTTAGCAGGAGCCTGTTTCCGGCAGTCACCTGGCCACAGACCCAGAGTGGAAACATCTGGATATTTCCCAATTTGCATTTCAAAGAGATCTCCAGAGCTCCCTCCCCACCAACAGCATATGGTAGCCCTCCCCCACCCCCCCCCCACATAGACAGGCGGGGGGCCTCCATAGTAAACACACCCACCATCACCATCCCCCCTCCCCCACACCGAAACAAGTCTAAATGATCAGGACAGCTATGGGCAGACTTGTACTGTGAATGCACATGAATATCCTTTACAGTGGAGGTGAACCTGCAGAGGGCAGGGGGCAGCAGACTTTGGAGGCTCCGTTTTCTCACCAGAGACCCTTCGTAGAGGATGTCAAGCTTGGAATGCCATTCTCCTCTTCCGGAGAGACTTTGGAAGGAATACAGACAGACCGTCGACGAAGCCTGACACTCTAAAATGTTCATGCACACAGTGCCCTTGTCCCACAGCAAGGAGCGGGAAGCAACTCCTGGCAGCTCCCCTCATCGGGGCTGTCAGATCCCCTGAGGCAGTGCCAGTGGGGGCCGGAAGGAGGGGCCAGCCTCTTCCAGGGAGGAGTTTTGGTCTTGAGGCGAAAGCAGCTCACTTCTAATTGAGGGCAGTGGAGCGCAATCAGAACGGGAAAAGAAACTCATCAAGTAACTGGAACTGAAATAAAAATTGGGGGGAAGGAAAAGAAGAGGAAAGAAATGAAAAAAAAAAAAAAAGAAACCCACAGAGCACAAGGACCACGCTGGGCTCCCTTGTCCTGTTATTTCTTCTGCGCCCTCCGCCAGCCTCCTGCCTCCCTTCCCCACTGTACGCTGGAACCTTTTCCCAGAGAGAATTTCGTGATGTGTGCCAAAGGTCTTACTAAGCCTGACTTCTAAGAATCTACCCCAGGAAAAACAGTCTGTTTCATTTTGTCTTAAATCTGTTGAGTGTTCTCTTTGAAGTGTTATTCATAATAAATACAAATGACTCAACATAAGGGACTGAACAAATGATGGTATTTGGGGGCCACTGGAATACCATGAAATCTCGGGGGGGAAAAAAGTAGGGAGAAAAGTTCATGCTATGTTGAGAATTTTTTTTTTAATCTTTTTTTTTTTTAAAGATTTTATTTATTTATTTGACAGAGAGAAATCACAAGTAGATGGAGAGGCAGGCAGAGAGAGAGAGGGAGGGAAGCAGGCTCCCTGCCGAGCAGAGAGCCCGATGCGGGACTTGATCCCAGGACCCTGAGATCATGACCTGAGCCGAAGGCAGCGGCTTAACCCACTGAGCCACCCAGGCGCCCTATGTTGAGAATTTTTTAAAAGCGATTTCCAAAACATTATTTCAGTATATCTCCAATTACTTCTAAAGGCGGGGGCGGGAGTGGGAGACGGGTATCCGGATGATTTTTTTTTCTTTGTACTTTTTAAATTTTCCACAATTAGCATGCAATGTTTTTCAGTCAGCAGACAAAAACAGTAAATTGTCCACCTTCCTAAAGGACAGCCATATACTTTATCCAATACTCATTGAATGAACTTCTTATCACTTTGCTTCTGGAGAAAACCAGAGGTGGAAGAGATAGATGAACGTAGGACAGGTCATTGATGGATAAAGAATCATTGGCAGGGCCAGCTAAATAACTTGCAGGATCTGGTGCAAAATGAAAGCAAGAACCTCCTTCTTCAAAAAGTAAGGTTTTCCTGGCAGCGCCTGGGTGGCTTGTCTGCCTTCAGCTCAGGTCCTGATCCTGGGGTCCCGGAATCGAGCCCCTACCTTGGACTCCCTGCTCAATGGGGAATCTGTTTCTCCCTCTCCCTCGGCCTGCCACTCTTCCTGCTTGTGCTCAATCTCTCTCTCTCTCCCTCAAATAAATAAATTCTATAAAGAAAATTAAGATTTTTGAGACCGCAATAGCAGAGCATTATTATACCAAGGGTGGGGCCCTCTAAGGGGCAGCCCTGTGTGGCTGTTGGGATCACGTGTCCAGGATGCCTGCCCCGGTCTTTGGTCTGGAGCAGGGCAGCCTGACGCAGCAGGTGAGGGCTTGCAGACCTGCACCGTTCCGGGAGGAGCTGGCAGGAGGTCACACTGCTTCCTCACCTGTTGCTGAACAGATTTTCATTTTCCTGAGTCCACTTTCCCAGCAATCAACCTCTGGAACAGTGGCATACTTTATCATATATATGCAAATCAGAAGCCAGCCAAGATTATTTAAACCCTGGATCATAACCTCCTTTTTTTCCCTTAAGGTGACTGCTTATTTATTCTATTTTAAGGATACCGGAAGGATGCCAACCCATTTTCTACCCTGAAATTAATGACAGTGCCTCCTGAGAACAGAAGTGGTGGAGTTTGTTTTTTTTTTTTGAAAAGCAATTTCTGCTTACTTTCTCTCCAGACTCATCAAGAACTCTGATTTGCAGAATATTATGGTCCTTCCCTGGTCTAAGAGCCCCTCCTTTCTTTTTGCCAGTCCCTACTTTTGGGGAGCAGAGAGGAAATTCATTAACAAATTCACTACAAAGCATTATTCATTCTGCATGTCTCACTCAGAGGTTTTTAATATCAGGAGTTAGAGCAAATCACCCGTGAATTATGATCACATGAAACTAACAAGGCTCACAGAGCAGCAACCCAGCTAATGACCAAGCGAGGGCAAGGTTGGCAGAAGCATGTTGATTCCCCTTGTCTGAGGGGGAGCAAACTCATTAACTAAACCTTGTATTAAATTATGTGCAAAGCAAATCTCTCCCTTTGCAGCCAGTCACAGAGGCCGCCTGCTGCAGAAATGCAAACAAATCAGATTCAAACCACAGCCAGACACTTGCCTGAGCCAGAGCTTTTGAAAAATGGATGCAGAGTTGCTTAGGCAGAAATTCACACATTATATTTCTTCTTCCTCTAAGGTCTCCAGGAGACTTCATCTGAGGTCAAGTCAGGGGCGGGGTCGGATCCCAGTTCCACCCCTCACCCAAAGGCCAGAAGAACCCGTCTCATTGTTAAAATGCACCGTGAGGAGGTTTGCCCCGGGGCCAGCCATCCCAAGTTCTTTGAACCTCTTCACTCTTGACTTTCCCTCTTTTTTATCTTGCTGGAAAATGGAACAAAGTTTGAATGTTGGAAAATACCGTAAGGAACATCTAGTTCCACCCCCCTAACACTTGCATACTCTGTAAAGCCCCACCCAAAATTCATCCAGCCTTTGCTTGCATACCTCCAGGAACAAAGACCTCACTACCGCCAAACATAGCACAGAACATTCTGACACAGGACTGACTATTCTTCCTTTTGTTAAGTCAAACTCTCTTTTTGTGCAACTAACATGTACTGAGAGCCTCTTTCTACACTTTGGAGCCGGATAAAACAAGCATTATCCCTTTTCCTTTAGGTGACCTTTCAGACGTTTAAAGGCCGTGCTCTTATTTCCCACAGGTCTTCTCAGTAGGTGTCAGCCACTCCATTGCCCAGGGAACTTGGCCTGTGACAACCTGTTGGAGGCTCAGTTTTCTTACATGTAAAATGGAGATAATATCTAGTTTGGGGCACCTGGGTGGCTCAGTTGGTTAAACATCTGCCTTCAGCTCAGGTTGTGATCCCAGGGTCCTGGAATGGAGTCCCACATCAGGCTCCCTCCTCTGCAGGGAGCCTCCTTCTCCCTCTGCCCCTGCCTCTCTCTCTCTTTCTTTCTCACTGTCTCTCATGACTAAACAAATAAAATCTTAAGAAAAAAGATCTAGTTTTCAGGATTGCTGTTGGGATTAAAAAGAATGCATGCTGGGGCACCTGGGTGGCTCAGTGGGTTAAAACCTCTGCCTTCGGCTCAGGTCATGATCTCAGGGTTATGACACTGAGCCCCTCTTCAGGTTCCACACTTAGGGTGGAGTCTGCTTGGGATTCTCTCTGCCTCTCTGTTCCTCCCGCTCCCTCGCGCGCACTCTCTCTGAAATAAACAAATAAATTTTAACAAATAATCAGAATCAAAATCAAAAGAATGCATGCTAATGTCTCAAAGGAGCCTCGCCCATGGCAGACCTCCAGTAAGTAGGAGCAACTGTAATTATCCTCTGCCCTGGGACAGAAGGCAACACAACTTCTCCAGCCTAACCACAGCAGAGCGACACCAGACTGACTGTTCCCCCTCCTTCACACTAATGCTGGGCTTCTACCTACGTGGCCTAAGAAGACTCATCTTTTGCAGCAGACGCACTTCGTTGTACCTACTTACATAAACCTGAGATCAACCCAAATCCTTCTAGTCCTTTTGGCTTTAAACCTATTGGGCAGTTAGAGGCAATTTATATTCTCAAAGAACTAGCCTAGTGGCTATTTCCCGACCAGGCCTGAGCCGACGCATCCCCCCCCACACACACCCTTGCTCACACTAGTCCCTTCTTCCAGAACCTGTTCTAGGCCCTGTCTTCCCTCCAAGACCAACCTCAGATCTCACCCCCTTACGGAGCCTCTTCAAATCTCCCTCGTTGGAGAAAAACCGCTTCCTCCTTGGAGATCTTACCAAGGACCCTGTCTTAAGGCACAGCTCTTTAACCCCTCGGGAAGCCTGGGTAGCAGAGGGAAGCATGCCTGTTTATCATCCTGCCTGCAACACCTCCCTGCTCCCCTGCTTCACCTGAACCGTCTGCTCATCACGGAGTCCTCCTTGACCCACAGCACGAAGCCTGGCTCTTGTGAAGTATCTGTTGGTGGGATCCATTGTTCTGAGCGTGGAGACTGCCGCACTCAGGCCATGGCCGGTGTGTGCACAGGGTAGGTAGACGGTGCTGCTGCTCATTATTTCTGTGTAATTATTGAATAACTATAAGGGCTGGTGGCCCAGCCCAGGGGTGAGGGCCCAACAGAAGCTGCAGCCTGAGGCAAATGTGAATTAGAGGCCGCCCCCCAGTGAATCTAGGCTGACAAGGGTTGGGGGTGGGCGATGGATGGAAGCCTGGCAACAAGGCCCCTGTTACTAGAAGATTCGCAGAGAAAACAGTGTGTGAAACAAAGATGGTCGCTGGGTTCCGGCCCTCTGGCTACTGGCCTTTGGCACATTTTCCATTCAGAAGAGGAGCTGCTGCTTCTGGAGCGTGGACACCTGTGAAAAAGCCTCGTTGCGGGGAGGAGGGGGCACACTGGCCTCTCAAGCTCATGGAGAATATCCCTGGGAGGAGGGGACAGCCCCGGGATGGTTAAGACCCTGCTTTCTACCTCTGCACCTTCGGCCTGTGCATCTTTCTGTTTCTGGCAGACACCCCTCACGCTGGAGCACGTGGTAAAGAGGCAGTTTCTGTCCCGGCTGTCTGGGGGCTGCTTCCCCGCAGACAGGGGCTGTTCCACAGCTCACGTGGGGAGATGGGTCCAGTCACAAATAATGACAGTGAGACATGTGACCCGTGTGCAGGCACTGGGAGAGACTCATAGTCAAAGAGGTCAACTGGGAGCCTCTTGCAATGGGCCGGCCGAGTGGTCATGACAGCCGTGCCAATGGTGTGCGGAGGAGCCTGCAGGGGTGGGGGTGGGGTGTCCCTCTGGCTCAGACAGAGAAGCTTCCAGAAGCTCCCCCCCTCCCAAGGCAAGGCTAGGGTGGAAGGTCCTCCTCTCCCATAATCCCACCATAAGGTGACATGGTTGCCTGTTGAATCATCCCGTCAAACCCCCGTCCATAGTCCGTGAAGACGTCCATGTCTGTCTTACCCAATATTGGGAATATGCATGCAGCACATAGTAAATACTTCGTCAATATTCATTATGTTCTTAATTAATCCACTGTCCAGTTGGCTCTGACACTGAAGTGTTCCCACAGATGCTACCTCTCACGTGGGCTCCCTTCGGGCCACAGCGCGTCTCAGGGCCTTCCTATCTTGGACCTGTGTCTCACCCCAATTTTCTTCCTGCTCTGGGAACTAGACTTTGGGTCCCGCTCCACTCTCTCATGTGTTCTGAACTGTGCTGTCGGAACACCATCTTTGGCTTTGTCTTCCCTGCCTACTGATGACCACTCGCAGCCGTGCGATCCCACACAGGGTCCAGGCAAGAGAGCGTTTCAGAGTCTGGGATATCTGTAAGTTCCCTTTGTTGCTAATAATCGACTCCCCTAATTACGACTTCTCGTCTGTATAACACCCTTTTGCTCCTTCTTGCTGGCTCTTGACTGCCTGAAACCCAGCACAGCCGTGAGACATCTATGCTAATTTAGAAATGGTTCTTGTGAGCAGCTGGCATTTGTATACACTTGCGTGCTTTATGATTTACAAAGCCCTTTCACATACGTTATCTCATTTAGTCATCACCCTGTCCCCGGGAGGGAGGTGTTGATACCGCCAATGCAGTGGACCCCGACGTCTGCTCTGAGCGCTTCCACCGCGCTGCCCTCGGCGAGGATGAGCCAGCTGGGGCTTTCCAGACGTGAATCAGTACAAGTGTCGAGCTGCCTGATTTGCCCTCATTAAAAAAACCCACAGAACATAAATCCCAATTTACGGCTGATAACCTATCTGCAATTTACAGGCTTTCAATTGAATACTGAAGTTTGATAGAAATGAGATTACTCCTATCTCAATTTAAAATCCAGTGATATGACTAACATTTCCCCTATGTCTCTCCTCACCTCCTGAATTATTATTAAGCAAGAGCTCCTAGTTTATCCCTTTACTAGTTTGCGACAGCAAGAAATAATTCACCCCGGTCAGGACTAAGGAGGGCAGGACTAAGGACAGAAGGAGGAAGAGAAGGGAGTTTATTAGGGCATAGGCAGAAATGAGAGGAGAAATCCACATCTCTGTGTGTTTCCCTCCCCTGGGCGGGGAGAGAAAAGGAGTTGAGAATCCAGGTCACTGGGTAGAGACTGCAGGGGGCAGAAACAAGCGCACTGCCCAGCCAGTACCAGCCACTGACGGTAAACTAATCACTCCAGGTGTAGAAAGGGCACAGTGAGAAAGGGCACAAAGATATTTGTATGTCTTGAGGGGATGAGACCAGATGACTTCACGCCACGTCCAGCCTAGAAGAGGCTGTGTTTCTGATCTCTGGAATATTCTGCCACACTCCTTGGGACTCCCATCATGGTACCTGGTGCGGGTGCCCCTTTAAATCTTTCAAAGCCCTCCACTCTAGTTCCATCCCAGCCTAGAGGGGACAGCAATTAGAAGGTGATGCAGATTCCTCCGAGTGGATCCAGTGGCTACAGGAAGAACTGACAGGTGACAGTGAGAGAGGTTAAGAGAAGAAACATACGTGGAAAAGCACAGTAGCCACATTCTATTCAGCATAGTGGTTCCAAAGGCATCAAGGCAGGGCAGCCCAGTATAGGAATTAATGTTGATGACAACTCCAAGACATCAAGAGAGGTCAACCATTAGATAGGTCACTGAGAGCTAACTGGTCACTTGACTCATTTGCAAAATATTTATTGGCCGTCCAGAATGCACCTGACTCTGGACCCAGGGATAGCAAGATGGATAAAGTATGGTCCTCACCTTCAAAAGGTTCTGGACTTCAGTTTCTTGAGCTGTAACATGAGGGAGCCAAACTCTGCGGTTCCTAAGTTTCCTTCCTGGGGGCGCTAAAAGCTTTATGCCTTATGGCTTGATCCTCAATGGTTTCGTGAGGTGGTAACCCGGGCCCTAGAATCCTTTTTTTTTTTTTTTATTCAATTATCTTTATTAACCTATTAACGTTAATACTTAGTTATCCAGAACCTGTTTTGCAAATGAACAAACTGAGGCTCAGAGGGGTTCATGTCTGGCTCAAGGTCACACAAGCAGGGCCAAGACGCTCAGCCACCTGGACCAGTCACACCGACAAGATGGATCTTCCTCTCTCCCTTGCACTCTCTCTGCACTATCTTCCTTCCTCCAAAAGGGCAAGCAGAATAGACAGGGAACAGCCCACACACCTGACAATGGCACGGATTTCCCGGTCTGGAATACAACATTCAGCAGCTAACAAAACAAAAATCGTGTGTAACTGAACAATCATAAATATCCGTACGACCACGTGCACCCGCAATGGCATGAAAGGATCTGTCAAAGTCAACAACAGGGTAAGTCATAAAAGTCAGTAGTGATGTCTACCAGGCACCCATGCTGAACAGCTAAAGTTCCTTTGAGACAAAATATGGTAGAAGGAAAAAGGCAGCTTGGGAGTTCTACATTAAAAAAAGAGGGGGGGGGAAGATGAGCAAAACCCCAAAAACCAGACACACGCATTACTGCTGGTAGCTTTTGTTTAGGCACAGAGTAAAGGGGGCAGGTGCAGGATCCCTGTCAACCAGAGATGGCCACCAGCATACTCCTCGCAAGAAGGCAGTGAAAAATCAGCCCTGGGAATGAGCATTCCTGGCTCTGCTGGCTGCATTCCTCGCCAGCTCTGGGGTAGGTAACATTCCCTGAAGCTCAGAGAATTGGTGTGCTCAGGCTGAGGCTAGGGAGTTGCCGGGCCAGGATCTGAACTCAGCCTGAGTGGAGAGTTCCAGCTCTTTCCACTCCTCAAGCAACCTCCAAGACATGGTTCTGCTTCAGTACTTATTAGCCATGTGGTCTTAGACCCCTCAGGCTCCCGAGACCTGCTTCTCTTGTGGAATTGTTACAAAGATCAGAGATTAAATGCACGAGCTCTTTGCTCTCTGAAAAGACTTCTACAATCATGGTGACATTACTAACAATGACAAGAATGACACTTATTGAACATGTACTATGTGTCAGGCACTGGGCTCACTGCTTTATAGAAATTGCTCCATTCTGTCCTCACAGTAATCTGTGAAATGGGTACAACTACCCACAATCTATGAAAAAAACGGAGGCCTGCAGAGGTGAAGTACGGGGCAAGCCGTGGGGGGCAGGGCTAGGGTAGGAGCAGCTTTCCTTGCCCCAGAACCCTTGCCAGGACCCAGCTGCTGAACCAGAAGCTTCCACTACCTTCTGTAGTTTTATTGCCTTCCTCCCCTGTGGTCACAACTTGCCTAGTGTGAGACTTTGCCTTTTGATGCTGGAGCTAGAAATTGTCATGTGGGAAGGCCAGCATGTTCTGCCATTGAAGGAGACTGCTTTCCGTGTTTCTCTGTAGCCGGTCTTTGTCCAGCTGAAATGAAGAATGCCGCTGAGAACATTTACGATGTCCCAAGCTAGGAGACAGGTACACCCCAGGTTCCGAGGGTGTGCAGTCTAACGGGGGCAACCTGAAAACAAGTATTTACAGGGCCCCATCTATGAGCCAGGCTCTTGATGAGGCCTTAGTGACACAAAGATGAGCAAGATAGAGGGTGTGTTGGGGCGCCTGGGTGGCTCAGTGGGTTAAGGCTTCTGCCTTCGGCTCAGGTCATGATCTCAGGGTCCTGGGATCGAGCCCCACATTGGGCTCTCTGCTCAGTGGGGAGACGGCTTCCTCCTCTCTCTCTGCCTGCCTCTCTGCCTACTTGTGATCTCTATTAAATAAATAAATAAAATCTTAAAAAAAAAAAAAAAAGATACAGGGTATGGTGATACAGGCCAGAGCTGGGATGTTCCCCGGGGTAAATTGGGGCCCAGAGAAAAGGCCCCTGACTCTGCGGGGTGGGAATGGAAACTCCAAGGAAGTGAGATTTTAGAGCCCAACCCCGAAATTGTCCGCACTGCTCGAGAGTTTCCATTATAATCGGCTCTAATCCTCTCAGCAACAGCCCTGTTGGGCAGATCCTATTAGTTTATAGATAAAAGTTGTGAGGAACTTGCTCAAGGCACCACAGCAGGAAGTGGCAGACTAGAGTCTCTGACTCCAAGCCTGCCAGACTCTGCAGTCTGTGCACTTTCTAATATGGACGGCAGCCGCAGAGGTTCAACAGTAGGTTGAAGAAAGACACAGCTCACCACGAATGAACACAGCAGGAAAGCGGAACCGCGCCACCATCCAGAAGGTGATGGGGATGGGGCATGACAGGTTACACAAGTTCTTTCATTATCCTGGTGTGTCCTCTGGGTCAAGGGGGGGGTTGGTGTCCTAGAGGGGCAGGGCCCCTTGCCCAGCAGTCCATGGGACAGGGTGAATGTTTTCGGTGGGGAGGTTGGTCGAGGATGAGGGGTTGTCCGTCTTCATGTTGTAAGAAATAGAAACTTGAGAAATACCTTGAGAAGAAACATACTAACGAGAAAAAAAGCAAAAGGTAAAGAAAGAAAAGAAAAGCAAACAAGAAAGGGAGTACAGGGGAGATGGGTAGGGAGAGGACAGGCCCTCAGCGGCCTCTTCTCAAGGGGCCTTGGCCTTGCCCCCCCGCCACCTCTTCCTTTCCCCTCTGCATCTGGCTCTTGCCGCCTCTCCGTAGCAGGCCAAAAGATGCTTCCAAACACTTTCTCAGATCTAACATCTCTGATCTGCAATTCTAAATCCCCAGGAGAGAGAATGTGATTTGTTCCCCCTTGGGCCACCCAGGGTGTGTGGGCGTCCAGCCTCAGAGAAGGTGGGGTTTGGACGGCGGGGCAGACCCCTGGGGGTCATTCTGGAGGGCTCTGGAGAGGTATCCAACTCTAGACATCGTTAGATCCCATGTTCTGGAAAGACAGTGCTGAGAGGTCTGCCCTTTAAAGTAATACATTGGCTTCCACATTTATAATTCTTCTGCGGTGTTATTAAATCCATAAATAAAGATTTAATCTTTTAAGCTCTGCATTGTGAGAGCAGAAGTTAAAGAGCAGGCAGAGGAGAGCTTGTCGGCTTCGGGGTTGGCTGGTGGCGGGGGTAGAAAAGGAGGAGACAGTGAGGAGACAGTGATAGATGCAGAGGGTGCAGGACCCCCCCCCACACACACACACACCACATACGCAGCAGAGCTCTTGGACCACACTGCCCTGCCCAGGCAGCCACAGAGAGGCTGGACAGCAGGTCCAGAGGCTGGGACAGACATCTCAACAAATCTCAAAAGGAGCACGTTTTGACCTGAACAGTTAGTGGAGGATCCCAGGAGCCTCAGGGAGGGATGGGGCTCCTGCACTAGGAGATGGACTGAGCCTGGGGGAGGAGGAAATGGAGGAGGGAAAGGGCTTTGCTTCCTGCGTCGTCCGGAGTCCTGTCCCAGAGGAAGCACTGACAGCTGAATCAACAACTTCATCCGTCCATCTCTGCCCTTCCCTCCTTACCACCCAGAGCTCGGACAACATGGGCTCAGGCTCCTTGATAAAAACGGCAAGACGAATACTTAGGGCTCTCTGGCGGCCAGACCCAGACACAAAGACCAGCACCGGGGAGGGGAAGATAATGAGAACAAAAAGGAGAGCCTGGGAGTTAGGGCAGGAGGCTCAGCGCTGCAGTGGGGGGAAGGGAGCTCTCTCCATCAGGCCTTGTGATGGGAAGGCACCATCTGGACCGCTGATGTGGCCAAGGGCTGTGGCCCAGCAGCTCAGCCTTGTCGGGCCAGGGGTTGGGGGCAGATGTGGGGCTTCTCTTTGGGAATTTAGTCCTCTCTCCCCCATGCAGGGCTCTGCCTCCCACTGCCTTTTGTTCAACCCAAAGCAGTGGTCACAGCCTGTCTCTGCCAAGTGATGGGTTACAGAGGGTCTGAGAAGGGGCAGTAAGGCTGGTTTGGGATGATAGGATTCAGCTACCGAAGCACTCCCTTGAGCAGCAGAGAATTCAGTTTGATGAATTTGGACAGTTCACTGGATCTGCCCACACAGTTCCACTCACCTTCCAAAATGCTTCCAGAATAGCACTAGGTATGGTATGGGAGCCAAAAAGAAAAAAAAGCAAAAAGGAATAAATGACAAGGCTCCAGAGATTTCTGTCCTTTCAGAAAAGTCTCAGTGAACTTTTCCAAAGAAAATTGAAGAAAAAAAAAAAGGATAATACATTATATGTTTATTAAAAAAATTAAAATAAAACCCTGCAAAAAAAAAAGGGGGGGGTGTTTTTGCCTTTCTCATTGACGATGGAGGCAAAGAAAGACGCTACGAAGACGGGCCCCCACATGGGAGGCAGAAGGTCCTGGTTTTTACATCCTGCTCCTCATACTGATGTCATGTCCACACAGTCTCAGAGCTGTTCCCTGCTGAGGGTCGTCCAAAACCTATTCCTGATGTTTGCAGCCCTATCAAGATAACTCACAGACCCGGCCCCAGCCTCTCGACTGTGAGGCTGTGACTCTCATACTGTGAGGGTGTCACGCTTATGCGGAGGGAGGAGACCATGCTCCCCACGTGCACACACATACAGTGACCCCCGCTGGGCTGGGACCCCTCTCTCTACAGGCCTCCAGGGAGAGCTCCCTCCTCCACACCCCTCCCCTGCACCGCCTGCCGGAGCCAGATGTTCCGTGGGCAGCCCCCTCTGTGGGTGACAGGCGGTGATTACTGTTGCCAGCCCCACATTAGGAGAGAATTGAATGGGAGAGAGCCCCCACCCGCCCCGGGCTCCTTACAATAGCGCCTTTGTGAGGTGCTTCGCTGTCTCTCCTTTCCCTTCTTCACCAACCTACGTCAGGGGCAGCTCTGCCTGGGGAGAGAAGAAAAGAAGACAAAAGGAGGATCACAGGGCCTGGCTGATCCACCCTATCCTGGAGGGGGGGTGTCCTTTAGGGAAAAGACATGTTCCTTTCTCCTCCCTCCCCACACAGAGGTCAGTGACTACCAGGACCCTCGGGCTGTCTGAGGTCTACTCCAGAAAGGCAGGGCATGTTGTCCATCACACTGCCTTGCTCCGGGGTGCAGAAAGGGGGCATGAACCTGGGCTGGCCACCCGCACCCCCACCCCTACCCCTACCACTCCCCCACCCCCAGGG
Source organism: Mustela putorius furo (assembly GCF_011764305.1). NCBI lineage: Eukaryota > Metazoa > Chordata > Mammalia > Carnivora > Mustelidae > Mustela > Mustela putorius. The sequence goes on from NW_025421424.1 coordinate 7,557,843, forward strand.
AGGGACCAGACTCCCAAAGCCATGGTTTTCCTCTCGGGATCCCTCCCCTTCCCTCATGGCCTCCTATAATCCTGAGGGCAGGAAAGGGTTAAGTTTCCAGGCCTCCTGGCCAGGCTTCCGCCAGGTTCCAGGACTGTGGTGGGGGTGACCAGAGGGATGTGTTGGGAAACTGGTAAAGCTACCATCTGGGGCATGGTCGCTGGCCCTCCTCCTGGCCCAAACCGCAGACGCCGTGGCAGCAGGAAAATCAGCGCGGTTCAGAGCAAGCTCCATTGTGTAACCGGCCCTGGGGGACTGCCCCAAGCTGGAGAGGGAGTGGGGCTGGGGCTGGGGGAGAATTCACCTCAGAAGTGAGACCGGAGGTTCTTTCCCAAAACACATTTGGGGCTCTGGTCTTCATTAGAGTCCAGGGGGACTCAAGTCCACTTTATGATTTAAACCCTCTGAGATCTGCAATGGGAAGCTCTGCCCCTGGGCCCCAGTCTGGCAGCCAAGGGCAGCGCTGGGAGGGCCCCTGTGGAGGAGAGGTGGGTGTGGAGGGAGGCCTTCCCTCGGTCAGCCTCCTCAAGTGGCGGGATTCTGTGCTTCCCCAGGCGCCTCAGGCGCCTCACGGTAAAATCTGTAACTCGAGAAGTCCCCTCTCCCTCGGCAAGAGAGCCCAGCCAAATCCCTCATGTGGCTTACGGAGTGGCAGTGGGGTGGAGAAGGAAAATGCGGGGTCACAGAGAGAAATCTGAGCTGAGGGCCACCCCCAAACACACACAGGCGAGGAGCAGTGGATTTTCCTTTTAATGCAAAACCTTGCAATACAAAATGATGTGGAGAAAGCCCCCATTCTCCGGGGCACTAAAAGGAAAGGGCAGAGAGCCAAAGTCTCCTCCTCCTAGAACTCTCTCTCTCCCTCCACCGGACTTACACTGAGGCGAGAAATATTCTGTTGCCCGTTTGCTGGGGCTGCCCCCAAAGGAGGGTCAGAGCTCTGGGTCTGCGTGGCCTTTGGCCTGAAATTCATTGCCAGGGGGCAGGAGGGGAGCAACACTTAGGGTTTTCTCTCTTTCAGCTCTGAAAAGATCTCTGGAGATCTAAGGTCCCACAGGAAACGGAGGGGCTATGAGAATCTGGCTTCCATTGGCTGCGTTTAGGGGCCCCAAACTGCAAGTTGCCCACATCTGGACGAGGAGCAGGAAATGTCGCAGGGACAGAAATGTGTAGAGGTGAGGGAGATTCAACCACCAGAGCTGGGTGCTCAGACTTCTTCCTCTTTCCTTCTCATCTCCAGCTTATAGACAATCTGGTAGCCATCATCCCAGGCGTAGAGCTGGCGCTCCCGGGGGTTGTAACGGAGGCTGGCATGGGCCCCATATCGGCGGGGGAAATACGGGAGTGCCGCCCTTTCGGGAGTCAGGGTGCCGCTGGCATCAAAGGAGCACTGGATGCGGGCGCGGCTGGCAGGGCGGGTGTTATAGACAACGTACAGTGTCCCACAGATGACAAAGGCAGCCTCAGCATTCTCTCTGGGACATGGGGTGTCCCACTGCTGCTCGGTGTCCAGGGTCTGAGGGTCTAACTTGGCCAGGCACAAGTGCCTGTCATCTTCCCGAGTGGCATAGACAGCCCAAAGGCCCTCCTCGTCAGCAGCCAGGTCAATGTACGTGTCTGCCGTCAGCCCGTACGGGGGGATCAAACCCTCTGCCGGGAACACCGAGCTGTCTACCACGGTCCGGTTTGCCAAATGGAATTTGATGAGCTGCAAAGTGTTCTCCAGCTCACCTCCCCCTCCAGGTCCTCCAGGCGGCCTCCGGGCATAATAAAGAAAGCCACCATACACCAGCTGCCCCGTGCCTACCCAGGGGAAGGGCACCCGGACCCGGGAAGCTTTCCGGGCAGCCATGGCGAGGGTGAAGTCCCGCAGCCTTGGGAAGACAAAGGCTGTGTCATTCTGTGTCCCATCTAATACATAGATCTTCTCTGTCGGCCCCATTGGATCCTTGGTCCATAGACCAGCCGGGCCACCGAACCGCTTCAGGATCTTCATTGATCTCACCTGAGAGATGGTGTAGCCACAGTCTGTCGGGGACGGAGAAGAAGAGCACAGGACAAGACAATACACACAGGAGTTAGATGCCCGCTACCGGAACCCCCCAGGGTGGGCCGCGTTGAGGACGGCTGCCGGTGGACGCCTCCACTCATACAGAGGATAGGGAAAAGGGTGCCCCAGAGGACTAGGTCCCCAGAAATGTGCCCAATGGACCTGTCATTATAGAGTCTCCTAAAGCAGATTCCAGAAGATCACACCAAAGTGGCCTCTGGGACAAGGAGAAAAACAGGGAAGAGCCAAGGCAGAATACATGCCCTGAGAGTGGCAGGCCTCTGCTTACCTGTCAGCATATCGTACTTCTCGTTTCTTCTGCCCTTGCCTTTGATCCCAGGGCCTCCGGTCACCTTCTCATCAACTTCCACACAGGGGAGAGCTGGGTTCTGGGTCTCCAGATAGTCAACCTCCCGCTCCAGACGGTCCACTCTCCCCGAAATGCTGTCAGCCTCAGTCCTGAGGGCCTCACGCTCCTTCTCGGCCACCTCCAGCAGCGGCAACATCTTGTTCTTGAAGTCTCTCAGCTCAGCGGCATGCCGGCTACTTTGGTCCTGGCACTGGGCCAGCCGTTCCTGCAGGGATAGGGGCCAGGAGAGGGGCTGAAGGGTTACCACTCCCAGGCAGGGAGAGGCCCAACCAGGGAGTGAGGAACAGGAAAAAGCACAAACTCGGCCAGAGATTAACTCCCCTCCAACCCCCACTGAAGGGAAACCAGATGTTCAGAGATGCCAAATGTGCAAAAAACCCAGCTGGGATCACCTAGGCCTCGACCCCCCACTTCATGTCCTCCAAGCCGCTGTGGGTGGCCTAAGTCCAGGAGGGTAGTAAGGGGTCTCGGCTCCCCTGTACTGGTCTCCTCTTGGGAATGAACAGATTTCAACTTGGGAATGCCACAGACTTCAAACTGTTAAAAAGACACAAAGCTGCAGATTCTCTGGGAACTTCCAACTCTCACAGAATCATCAGCTGCCCCTGAGATGCTGTCCTGCCATGCTAGCTCTCATGTCCGTGTCCTCAGTCCCCTTTATCCCACGCAATCTCAGGGTAAAACACAAAGGCCTGTTTGCTTTGGAATCGCTCTGTCGTTGCGGGGGAAGGAGGAGGGCTTGCACTTATAAGGATACTCTTAATAAGAGTTTTCTGTATGTCCTCACAGAGCCCTGTCTTGCCATGTCCCCAGATCCCTGACACCCTGGGTGAATCAGCAAGAGATGGGAAGTCCTTCCCGCCTGGCCCAGGAGAGAAAGGAGTCACTCACCTCCAAGGCAGCTAGTCGGCGTTCCATGTACTCCACAAGGTGGTGCTGCTGTCCTTGAAGGGGTTGAAGCCATGATAAAAGGAACAAGGTGACAAGAGGCGTGCAGGGCCCCATGGCAGCAGAACGGGGCCGGAGTAGGAGTGTGAGGTCCCGTGCCTTTTCCACTCAAGCCCGCGGCTTAGCTTTGGAGGCGGGGTGGGGGCGGTGCCTTCTCTCTTTCTGGATCTCGGGTCTCTCTCACTACTCTGGAATGCTTTCACAGTCTCCTTAGAGCCCCCACCCGCTCCTTTCTGCCTGGACTGATCAAACACAGATGGCCCTATGGCAGAGCAGCCAGAAGCCTTAACCGCCTCCCGTCTAGGATGCAGGCTCCCCAGGAGAGGGGAAGAAGATGAAACCCCAGGGCAGAGGCCTTCCGGGCAGTCACCCAGAAGAAGGAGCTAGCAGCAGGAGGGAGGGGCCCCAGAGTACACTCAGCAAACTCTATTCCTGTTTTAGGAGAATGCATGCGTCCTTCCAGTCAGTGCTGGCTTCTTAAGAAACATCCATCATTAATCTTTTCCTTTCCCAGCAATAATAGCATGAATTGTTTTCTGCCTTGTTGAGTGGAAGCTGGAAGCAGGAGAGATGAGGTTTGAGGGGAAGAGGTGGGAGAAAAGATCGGAGGTCCCAGCTACACTACCTTCTTCTATAGCTCATTGGCGCCATCTTGTGATAGGCACCTGGTGTCATCTCAGGATTCACAGGGAAACCAAGGCTTAGACCTCAAGTTCCGTGGAAAATTTTCCACAAAGTGAGCCAAGCAGATTGAGTTTACAGGGCTTTTCATCATTAAAACACAGATTTCCCCACAGACTTACCCAACTACTTAAGGGGCTATCCCAATCTCTCTCTGATTTAGCCTAAGGAAGAGAATATAACTGAGATTTAAAAACAAAAAAAAACAAACCCAGATCACTGACAAGTTAAATTAATTCTTGATTACCTGGTAGTGAGATTGATGGCAGAGCCTTTCTACTTGGCTTTCTCTTACCTGAACGCTTCTAGGTACATTCTCTTACCAAAACTGGGGAACGTTCAGTGAGTCCACCCTGGTTTCATGCTCATTTATTTAGGAAAAAAAAAATTGGAAAAATAGAATGTGTTGCAGTCTAAATCAAAATACATGTGTTCTGACCAATGGGAGAGAAGAGCTTATTGATCATTTCTCTTGGTTATGGTCCAAAAGTGTTTCTAAATGTGTCTCATCTCTATATCCCAACCATGACTGCAGAACCCCACAATGAATTAATGGCCATTGTAGGGTAGATGTGGCCTGAAACACATGTCAAAAAAACCCCAAGTGTATATAGCGTTTATTCAGAGACCTGCAGTGATTGATCTAGATAAATCTCTAGTTCTTTATCAGGAGAAATTTTCTTCACTTTAGGATCAAGAGAAATCTAATCAGAGGGGCTCCTTCTCCAAAAGGACTTCTAACAATGCAGCTTGAAAGGTGGAAAAAATAGCGTCTTCTGTGGTGGTTCTGATTTTCATTACGATATTTCAGATGGTTGGTGGAATGTGCTAGGAAACAAAGTTTAGTTATCCTGGGTCTGAAGTTCTGTCTCTTTCAGAGGGACAGGACCAGATGATCTTCAGTTAGGGCCCAGACACTCCATTCTTGGGCAGTGTTTTCTATCAACTCCGATTCATTTCCATTGTGGATATTTGTATGAAAGATGGATTTGCCCCTAAGCCACCACTGATGTTCAGCTGCGATGTACTTACCCACTCCAAAGATGCCATTTTTTGGTCCCCTTTGCACCTCCCCTCTAAAAGAAGTCAAGAACAGCCAAATGAATCAGAAAATTTACCCATTTTATTGATGCATTGCAATTGCTCTACATTTTACCATATTATGTAGAAAATACTGAAAATACAAGCTACTTTGTAAAACCAAAGACAAACATTGAATCCAAAGATAAACTATGTTTTACACAATGGACCCTTTTCCCGTAGTTAGTATTAAATTTTAAATATCTATTTCTTTTGTTAAAATGATTATTTTACATACTCCCTAAGTACATCTGCATTACAAACATAGCTCAATAATTCTCAGAAACTGTTTCTAGAGGCTTGTTGTAAAAGGAAGCGCACAACCAGAAAAGGGAGAAAGCAAAAAAAGTTTAAATCGCACACAATAACTAGCATATCAAATACATTTAATAAAGTTGAAATTCCATTGCAATATCAAGGATTCAAAGCAGAAATACTAACATTACATATAATGTACATATAATGTACTGCTACATGTAGTGAGATTATTTTTCAAGCTGAATCAAAACCACACATTATATAAAGTTTAGCGACAAACAACCATGTGGACATGCTGCACAAACCATCAGTTAAAAAAAAAAAAAAAAAAAAAAAAACCCAAAATAGGAAGCAGGCTTGGGCCATTCCTGTCACTGAGAGGCATTTCATCTCCTATCCTAAAACAAACCAACCTAACCAGTGGGTTTTTGCAGAATAATGCTGAATAAAACACGCATTACTGTGCTTGCCTGGCTCAGGGCAGTCAAGCTGAGCCCCTCTAGTGGAGGAGGATGGATGGCTAGAACTGTGTGAAATGGAGTTCTGATTTCTGGGGCTGGTATCTGAGCTGAGCACTGACGCCAGTGTCCCCTCCCGGGAGCTATTAAAACTCTGGAGTGATCAAGTGTCCTGATGAGCCCAGAGTGGCTGTACTTAAGCCTTCCCCACTTTCTCTCTCACCCTGAAGGGGAGAAGCTGGAAGCACAAGTTCTGAAAGGATGTAAAGTCTGAAGCTGGCCTGAGGTTAGGCCACTATGACCAGGTGCCAGCTGCTCACTGAATTCACAGGGCTTCCCCCATCCTGTCAGGGCTGGCAATGTGAAGCCCCACGGACAGATTCTAAAGCCACATTGAGCACTATATTCATTCAGCAGACACAGATGGATTTTTATCTTGGTAAATTTGAAATGCCAATTTGCAGGTTAAGGCTGAAAGTTTCTAAAATTCTTAAAGCCACGACTGCTAGTACAGATGTTTCAGATAACAATACACACTCTGGGTATTGTCTTTTCCCCATGGAGTTAGTTAATACTTGCACCTTAAGTGGTATCTACTTACTGGACGGGGGGCAGGAGTGGAATGTTTTGTAACCCCCCCCCCCCGGCCCCATATCTTATTTGTCACAAAAACAACAAATCTTTTATCCCTTGTAGAGGAAAGATAAGGAATAAAAAATGTTTCTACTAGAAACTAGGTCTGCCTTTGAACAAGAACGTTTGGCAAAAAAGAAAACACAAAGATCACACACATTGACCAGAAAAATGTGTAACATTAGTGATGGAAACTATACGAGCTGCTTCGGTATCTTCACCAATACAGCGGTGCAAACACAACTCAGGAGAATGACCACAAGAAGAAATAAGAAAGAAAGAGAGAGAGAGAGAGAAAGGAAGGAAGGAGAGAAGAAAGGAAAAGAAAAGGAAAAAAAAAAAGAAAAACGAAGTAAGAAAAGAAAAGAGAAAAAGCAGAAAACACCAACATGTTCCTGGTAGGCTGTACTGACTATCTGCCCCATCGTGGAAGCCCTTACTCTTTACAATGAAGAAACTCCAAATACCTTGACAGCTCCTCGGTGTTCAACCCGGTACAGAGCTTGCTGACCAGGCTCCATGAAATCTCCCATCTCCATCCTGCACCTCCTTGACGCCATCTCTACAAAGAACCAGTCCTAGACTTAGCCCTCAAGTACATAATTTTCAAATCAGATGGAACACTTCTCTATCTTAGAGTTAACCTTCTTCCCCCAAATCTTTTATGGGCAGGAACATCCCCATCCCCAGTACCCTCCACTTGACCCAGATCCATGCAGGAGCTGAGAGTACAAGGACAATTTCACAGCCCCAAGAATATTCAAGTTGTTAAAAAGAAACGTCAAAAGCCCGATGACTCAACAGGCTTTGGTTCCTTTTTAATATTCTTCACCGGCTCAGAAACCTTCCTGTGAGTTCCCTGTCACCAGCGGCATCACAAAACTCCTCCTCATAGTATGGGGACATGGTAAGCAATACAACAGGCTCTTTGGTATAAACAGATCTGTTATGTTTTTTTTCCAACAAGCAAATATTTTACTAGGAATGGCAACTATTTGCAGGAAGGACTGCCACATGGGAAAAGGAAAAGAAAAATCTCATTCTAAAAGTGATTGCACATACTTTAAAGAAAAAGAAAACCACCATATATTTCATATTGGCTTGACTCCTCTCACCTGCTTCCCAAATTCTCACAGAAGCAAGGTAGCAATGCACCGTGAGAGAGCCACGTGGGGAAAATGCTTCTGTGAGAACTCAGCTGAGATTCCAGACTGGAAAGGGGTAGACATGGTTCTAAAGGAGAAAAGCTGCTGTTTTTATTTTTCAACGTCGGCAGGGAAACTGACAACAATGCATTTACACGACACAGCTACTAATCCTGTTCTGATAAATCCCAGTGAACAGCTTAGGGTCCACAAGGGCTTGCTGGTCCATCCTAAGGCAAGCTCACTGTAAACTCTATGAACCACTACATTATCATATAAGGCACTACAATAAGGGAAGGAGGAGAAAGGGAAGAAGAGACACACACTGAACAACTCCTCACCAGACACACCTGTGCAAAACAATTCCAAGGGTCTCCTCTCCTTGCAGGCAATGCCCCTGCTCATTCAACACTACAGTAATATGCTCTAATATAATTGCAATTAGTTCACATACATTCCAACAAATATCAGTTCATTTTGGTTTAAATACAATGGAGACATCCATTCCATCTCCGGGGTAACACTGGAGGATCAGATACACACTAAATACACAATTCAAGTGTAATCACTACACATTTGATTACAAATAACATTTTGGGTTAGCAGGAAAAATTGCTTGTTATATTTTTCTAATCAATATGTACATATTTAATTATGCAAAATATTAAAACACCACCATTACAAAACTTCTAAAATATTTTTAAATTCAGTAATAAATTTTTAAAATATTTTTTGCAATTCCTACATGCACTTATTGTATAAGTCTTAATAAGAGAGCATTCAATTTGCTGCTGGCATACAAAGGAAGCTACTTTAAAGTATAAAAGCTATACACAACGTTCTTATCTGGTTTCAGATTCTTTAGCTTTCTCCCCAAATAAATCATAGAACAGAAGGGAGAGATGAGGCAAAGAGAGAGAGGTGTATTATTGAAAATTCATATTAATCTTTAGGCAAAGCTCACCAATGCCAACAACCTTTAGGCAAAGCTCATCGATACCAGTATCGCATAATACAAAGAGATTTTGCATATAATAAGACAACCACCACCATACAATAATAACGACCTTAATGGCTTTTCCAATAATAAAATTTAAGCTGAATCAGAGAGAGAAATACTTTTAAAAAATAACTTAAGAAGACTGCATGGTACTTCATTTAAAAAGAGTAATAATACCTAGTGCTTTCACGGTAGGTATGGATTCTCTCACACTAAGTTACCAGCAAATGGTGAGCTGCCTTTTTAACACTACTTTACAATAAACACAGGAGCAACTGAGAGAATCCCAAGAGTAAGTATATAACCAGTTTTGCAAAAATAACAATTGCCCAGTAAGTATAACATGACATGAAAACAAACTAAACACTGTAGTCTAATGTCCCATAAGGAAAGGTAAAATTTTGAGAGGAGAAATGCCTGATAGTCAAATACAGACTTGTGTAAGCTGCTCTTAAAAGAGGCAATTAAGTCTTGGTTTTTAAATAAGCAAAAAGTGATGATTTTTCTTTTCCCACTTGTTACCAGATTTCAAGTCTTTCTATCAGCATTTTTCCTCTGACCAGCAATTATAATAAAATAAAGTTAAATAAAGAGGGGCTTCACTTGGTCTTAAAAACATTTATAGAAATCAAGTCAGAGAGAAAATATTTTTCAAAGGGTAACTTCAGAACGATCTCTCTTCCTTGGTAACTGCAGAAGATGGGCATCTGAACTCTTCCAAATACCAAAAATGCTGTCACAAAAATAAAGAATTAAAAAATAGGGCAGACTTTGGGAGACTACAACAATGCAGTCAACACTAAGACAGGTTCCCCAGAGAAAAACCTTCTGCTTCAGTGGGCCCCTGCAGAACAAGTTGCTGGCTAAGGAGTTTCAAGAGGGGCCTAAGGGAGGAGTTCATCATAGCCTGTTATTAAGAACTCAGGGCCAGGAACAGGCAGCCATGACCCCTCCTCCCTCTGCTCACCACCTACAAATAGGAATACTGGCTGATCTTGGTCGGACTCAGTGGGTATCCAGTGTAAATTGTTGAGCCTCGGGAAGACCCAATGTAGGACTGGGTGGCAAACTGGTGTTGGTACTGAGCAGGGGCCACACTGGCAGAAGTGAGAAGGCTGGGCCCAACGCTGACAGGGACCTGGTGCACCAGAGTGCTAGGGTGGGTGCTATAGGCTGCAGCATGCCTTGAGGAGCCCTGGGGAGAGAAGAGATGAGCAATGGAGCTGGTGGAGCCCAATGCAGCAGCAGAGGTGGGGGCAGCATACGTATACAGGTGAGGCTGGCTCGGCAGGTGAGCAGGGGCTGGGGCCAGGTGTGGGTGCCCCGTCGAGTGTAGTGGGCTGCCATGCTGGAAGGCGTAGGGGGCCTGGGAGAGCGGGGCCACAAACGCCTGCTGCCTGCGGGGGGCAGGGTTGCTGCTTCTCTCCTGCGAGGTTGGAGCTGACGATGACTGCTGGTTCTGGAAGGAGGAAGAAGGGGGTGAGGACCCTTGAGGTCATTCCGGTTCGGGGATCAAAGGCCAAGTGGAGAGTTGAGGTTCTAACCTGTACTGTTCCTGGGCTGCCACAGCACAGAATCTCCCAGACTGGCAATGCTGTCAGAAGTCAGACCCCATCCCTCCACCTCTTGGTAGAACAGATCCTAACCCAGCCCAGATATCAGCAGTTTGCTCTTAAGTACAACAGAGGCCACGGGGGAATCAAGAGTTCACGGTGGTGGGGGATGTGTGTGTCTGGGTGGCTCAGTGGGTTAAGCCTCTGCCTTCAGCTCAGGTCATGATCTCGGGGTCCTGTGACGGACCCTGCATCGGGCTCTCTGCTCAGCAGGGAGCATGCTTCCCCCCTCCCTTTGCCTGTCTCTCTGCCTACTTGTGATCTCTCTCTCTGTCAAATAAATAAAATAAAATCTTAAAAAAAAAAAAAAGAGTTCACAGGGTTACCCACTCCTGCAAGTTAGTAAATGTTGACTCAACTCACCCTATTTTGGTGCCAGGGAATTTGAATTTTTCCTAACCTTTCTTTCTTGCCATTGTTTTCTTTTGTTCTCCTCTAAGTTCTTCATATCCCTCTTGACTTGTGGAGCCTAAAACACATGCACTAACTCGAACTGACATTTGCACTTGCGTGTGCTATCTCTCTCTCTCTCTCTCTCTCTCTCACACACACACACACACACACACACATACACACACACAGTTACATCCTCATGTTTACACTTTACTACTGGTAGACATCATACAAGCACCAGAATTTTAGCTTAAGAAAGAATAAATAGTACCTCTTTTACAAACAGAATAGTGTCCCTCCCCACCCTATCAGATCACATACTGGTTGGGGGGGGGATATCTCAGACTCAAGGCAACACACAGCACTAGAACCAGTTGATGAAGTAGCCACAAAGCTTTGCACTGTCTCTTGCCTCAAGTAATCGGTGTGAGGCTCAAGGTTATTTATGATCTGGGCGATAAAGGAAGAGAACCTGGGAGCAAAGCATGTGGTGGTACAGAAGCATGCATGGACTAAAGCACCTGAGGCTCTTCTTAAATTCCAGACATTTCTCTAATCTTCCAGGACAGTTTAGGGAGGTCTGATGGAAAACCTGGAATGTGCATTCTCAACACACTTACAGAGGGAATAAAGGGTCATAGCACATGCAGACATGACGCAGGCCACAGAACACTAAATGGTCTGACACAAAAGGGGCTTCATTTGGCTTTATTCAGCAGTCCAGCCAGAAGCAGGGTTCTCCAGAGAGTGACAGTAGGGAGGGCCCCAAACAGAAGGCAGCAGCCCCTAGCGCTTACCTGGCTAAGGTTGAGTGGCTGTGCTGCGCTGGTCCCCCCGCGTGGAGCTCGATACCCTGTGGGGGTGATACAGCATCCAGATGACTGCCCACTCACTGAGGCCACTGGCTTGGTCTTACTGCTCACAAGACCTACAAAAAGGGTCAGACCATAATGAGTTATGAGTAGCCTTAGCTAAACCTCAGATGGCATCATATTAATCAGTCCACATCTGAAAGAGGTTTGCAAAAGTTAAGGTTTCATGTGTATCTTATTTCCTCAATTACGTTTATACCAGAGGAACAAAAACTGTACAACCCATTTCTTTTCTGGCTTGCAACAAAGCTCCATAAAGGATCTTCCAAAGATTCACTTTAGTAAATCTTATCCAGTCTCTTATAATGTGCAAGGCACTACTGGAAATACAAACACCAGTGGGACACAGTCACTATGCCCCCAAGGGGCCTAGAGTTTTATGTAGGAAGGGGTTAAACAAGTATAGAAATGGCAATGGGAAACTGAATAAGATGTTGGTAATACTTAGAACATTTAGGTGTCAAAGGGGCTTCAAAAGAAGGTACAATTAGATCTTGTTGGGCACTCACTAGCTTCAAATTCTAAGAAACTGCAGGCCAGGTGGATATAAGCAAGATCAATTTCAAAATTTTGTTTCCTCTGTAGTCCTACTAGGAAAACGGAATCATTTATTCAATGATTTGTGGAGTAGCCTCTATTCTTTGGACCCAACAGTGGACAGAGCTTCTAACAACACTGTTCAGTAGCCTGGTATCAGAAAGTTCTGCCTTGTCTTCAATGGGACAGCTACCCACTTCTGGGGCGGGTGGGGGGGGGGCGGCCATACTGAAGCTTAACACAATATCCTAAAATCAGAATCCTGTTCATGTCTCTGGCAGTAAAACAATTCAAAGTAAAACACTAATTTACGTTAAGTACAGTACAGACAGCTATACTGACACCAAAAATTCATGCTTCCCTCCTTTGGTGTACAGAGTTGCCACTGGAAAACGCTGCCTAGACAAGGACTCCGTTTCCTGGGCCCCCCAACCTCCAGGTGGGGCCATGGGGTTAGTATACACTGTTTCCAGGGCTTAAGAGCTAAAGCAATGTGTGTCCCTCCTCCAAACTCTTCCCTCTTCTCATCAGAGGCTGAGGATTCCTGGGCTCTGATCTTTGACTCCCTGCAGGCCTACCAACCAGGAGCACTAGCACTGGGAAGTCATGTGACTGAGAAGCAAACTTCTATTATGTCAAGCCCTGGAGATCTGCTGCTTGTTACTACAGCTAGCATCACCCGGTAACTGAACCAGCGAGCCTAAGCCCAGCATCTAACAGGAAAAAGATGGAGGAAGCTAGGCTGATAAATAAAACCACAAAGTATCACTGCTATGACACCGGGTAAGAAAAGATCTGAGTACACACTGTTTAAAAAAAAAAAAAAAAAATCAGTTCCTTTTTACTCTGGATTATCAAATTTGAATCACCTGTGACCAAAAATTTGCCTGCTGATTCTCCCGGCTATACAACAGCTCTTGTCTGTGTTCTCCCATCAAAAGTGAGTACATTTCTGTGACTACAAATTCATCACTATGTTTACCTGAACAAAATAAACAAAGTAAGATAAACGGATCGCCAAAAATATTTTCACACCCCAAGGAACTGATTTCTGAATTAAAGAACTGGTCGCTACCATTGGCATAAGTAGATTAAAGCAACACATTTCAGGACACAAACAGCGACAGAGAATTCCCATGCGGCTGTGAGGATGCTCACCTGAGGCTGGGGCTGCCCCAGTGCAGTCACCGAGCTGAGTTTTCAGTGGAGGTACAATGATGGTGCGGGTGCCGGTGCCATCCCCCGCGACTCTGCCAGGCCCCTCCACCAGGGGTCCACTGTTGCCCCGGAGAGCACTCAGGGTATCAGTGGAATATGGGCTGCTCAAGGAAGAGTCAGAGTCTGGAGAATCATTGACAGTGACATAACTGATGACGTTAGACCTTGCCTTCAGGCCAGAGCTGAGGAGAAGAAAATATGTGAAAATTCAGCCCACTTTTAGCAATGTTTCTTTGATGATCATTGTTTCTCCCAGGACGATAATGGCAACAGAGTAACACGAGCAGCAGCAGACTTCTGAGCTCTTATTCTGCATCAGGCACTATTCTCACCCTCCACATAGGTCTCACTAAATCCTCACAACACTTCTTTGAAGTAGTTACTATAATCCCCTTTTTGCAGATGAGGAAGCTGAAGCACAGAGAGATTAAGACACTCAGCCAAGGTCACATAAGTGGTAAGTGGTGAAGACAGGATTCAAGCTGGCACAGAATGCTGCCAGATACACAGCTCTAACAACTCTTCCACGTTGCTGCTCAGCCATTTCCACTCACGGTTATTTCTATAGTATTCTCTGTATCATCCTGCTAAACTATATTAATGATTCCTTAGATGTCTAAACAAACTTTCGCCATATTTTTTTTTTAATGTTCCTTCATAAACTGAACGCCACCTTCCTAACTTTAATTTTTCCTCATTTTTTAAAGAAACTTGGCTCTAGTCAAAGAAATCCTGCTGGTTACACATTTTTTGCCACTCCATAGTCATTTTTCCTCACTGGAAAGTTTACCTTTTCTCTTCCCCAAATCAGTTCAGAAACCACTTTCAATGCTTAGTTTCAAGTCTACATCCCATTTGTAAATACCATTTTGTAACTGTAAATATCATTTGTAAATACCTCTTTTGAGGTACTTCATTCTAAATCTGCTCTTTCAGGTCATTAAACTTCATTCATATGTAACTCTGCAAAGTCTTCTCAGTTACTGTCATATGTGAACCCTACCTCCCCAGGTAAACGTGGTGTTATTCCCTCTTGTTTATGCCTAGCACTGAAGGTCCAATAAAGCATACAATCAAAGCAACTGACTATGTTCCCACTAAGAGAGAGGTGTATGTATACACTCTCTCTTGGTTAACTGCCCAGTTAAGAACTTGGATTAAGGTGCTGAAATAAGAGGAAATTATCTGGTACTGACATTCCTCAACTTTCAGACCACAAAGCAGAAGGAGAAAGAAAGTAGCCCTATTTCAAGTTGCACCTCTTCCAAAGTGGCCTTTGCAGATTAAGAATTTACAAATAGGGGCGCCTGGGTGGCTCAGTGGGTTAAAGCCTCTGCCTTCAGCTCAGGTCATGATCCCAGGGTCCTGGGATCGAGCCCCGCATCGGGCTCTCTGCTCAACAGGGAGCCTGCTTCCTCTCTCTCTCTTTCTCTGCCTGCCTCTCTGCCTACTTGTGATCTTATCTGTCAAATAAATAAATAAAATATTTAAAAAAAAAAAAAAGAATTTACAAATAACCTCCTATCTACTGACTTTTCTAATTAACTGTTGTTTATGTGCTCTGCTATGGCATCTGTTTTCAGACCCTAAAGGTCCTTAAAGGCAGGGAATCATGTCCATGGTATAATGTGCATTCCAAACCAAAGCAGCTAAATATTAAGCGACTTAATATTCCCCTTCCAGCTAACGTATCTGAATAGAAGGATTTACCATGATGATCAGTCATGGAAACTGGAGTGTTCGGACTCACACATCCAAGACCACACTTCCAAAATACCAATTTTTAGTCCTTCCTCTCATAGCCCAAATTGGACCACTTGTCTGAAACCAAGGGTCTAAGGCTAAGGGTCTTAGTCACTCCTGCCTTCAACTGGATCAGGGAGCCATTCACCTATCTTACCTATTGGGCTTGTACTTATTGTCTTCTTCCTCATCGGTGTCACTGCGGATGGTGATGACACTCACAGGAGGGCTGGGAGTATCTGGAATGATGATTGGCTGATGCTGATCTGGGACAGGGACTAGGGAATTATAAGAAGATGTGGTACGGAGAGGACTGCTCCCAACTAGAGAATAGACTTGAGAAGGCAGAACATCCAGCGAAGACCTGTAGAAAAAGGCCAGAAGAAACACTGTTAAGTCCCTGGCGCCCCCAAATTATCTACCTTTTCCCCAGAACTCTTTCAAACTTGTTCTTTGACTCCTTTTCACCTAATCATTAATTCAATACACTTGACTATAGAAGTTCCAATAAAAATTAAACAAAACCACTTTAAAAGAGGATTTCCATCAGAGCCAAGAACCCTAAAATACAATGTAAATTTTATTTTTGTATGCCCTTTATTCCATAGTTAAATTTCCCAATGTAACGTGGGCAGAAAAATAAAAACATTGGCATAAAAAGAGGGCCTCCGAAGGGGCACGTGCACCCGAATGTTTATAGCATGTCCACAATAACCAAACTATAGAAAGAACCTAGATGTCCATCAACTGATGAATGGATAAAGATGATGTGGGGTGTGTGTGTGTGTGTGTGTGTGTGTGTGTGTGTAATGGAATACTATGCAGCCATCAAAAGAAATGAAATCTTGCCATTCGCAACGATGTGGATGGAACTAGAGGGTATTATGCTTAGTGAAATAAGTCAATCAGAGAAAGGCAACTATTATATGAAGAAGTTGCCATTTGCAACGATGTGGATGGAACTAGAGGGTATTATGCTTAGTGAAATAAGTCAGTCAGAGAAAGGCAACTATTATATGAAGAAGTGGAGATGCAACACGGGAGATTTGGGGGGTAGGAAAAGAATAAATGAAACAAGATGGGATCGGGAGGGAGATAAACCATATGAGACTCTTAATGTCACAAAACAAACTGACAGGAGTTGGGGGGCTGGGGGTAGGGAGAGGGTGGTGGGGTGATGGACATTAGGGAGGGTATGTGCTATGGTGAGTGCTGTGAAGTGTGTAAACCTGGTGATTCACAGACCTGTGCCCCTGGGGCTAAAAATACATCATATGTTTATAAAAAAAAAAAAATCATATAAAAAGAAAAAAAAAGAGGGCCTGGATTCAAAGTGGCAGCAGAGAGAAAGGATTTGCATAAGGAGGACACACCTGGTATGCATGCCCAAGTGAAAAGGTTATCTCTTCCTCAATTTGGCAGCTATTCGCTGCTTCTCACCAAAAAGGTCTATACCACAGCCCTTTAAATGCTGGCGACGTCTATCTCAAAATTGGCACTTTTAACTACCAACTCTAACAAAGACTTACTTAGAAGAGACTGGAGCAGATTGCTTATTCTTCTTAGAAGGGAGAGAACTGGATTGTGGTTGTCTGACAACATGGGCAACACCAACATTCAGGGGCTGAGCAGTGGCCAGCGTCACGTGGTTAGTCAGCAAGGAGGGCTGCTGCATGATAGTGCTGTACTGGTTGCCATGAGAGTGGGCATTCCTGCACCAACAGAAAGACACAGAGAAAACTGAATGCCTAAACCACTGGGAAATTAGGACCAGATAGGTATTAAAAGCAATTAAGACAATCAAATAGAGCTGCATTTTATTTTTTAAATTGGGCACCTGGATGACAAAGCCTTGGTTTTCATTGCATGGTTTCTAAATGCATAAGACTTTCAATCTGAAGTAAATGATTCCTGATCTCAGAACCTATGTTTTCCTATATTCTAAGTTTCTCATTACTCCATCTCCTAGCCCGAAAAGGGTTCTTTTCTTAAAGAATCTGAAACAGAGATACATCTCTCCTTTCCTTTATTTTCTTCCTAGGAATCTGACCAAATCATTAAGCACTCCTACCCTAAGGGAGCTGCCCTTGCAGATCTCCCAGAGAGGAACACAGGGTACTTGCCTCCAGTCTGTGAGCTGCTGGCCACTGCCCATGGCCTCTGGAATGACTGCTGTGGGTTGGACAGAGTTGTGCAGAGCTACCCCAGGCAACTGTTGCCAAGTTGAAGGCAGGAGAATTTGTTGGGTTCCTCCAGGCCAAGCCTGCTGTAAGGAAACACACACAAAAAAGATCCCGACTTGACTCATTCTTGGCTTTTTCTTTTGTTTTTTAGATGAAAGAAAAATTCATATTGTAAAAGAAGTTGCTTGTAGATTGTTAACTTGCAGAGATCAAAAAAGAAAAGTCAGAGGGGCTCAAGGTTACAAGTCTTATGAATAGGGAAAGAGAACATACTGCTTTCTCTGGGCCACCTCTGTAACATGACCACCAGGGTATTAAAGAAAAGAAGATCCCTGTGGTTAAGAGTTTCTCTATTATAATGTGGAGTCAAAGAGTCTGAAAAGTTCAGAGGTAAGCTCTGGTTAAATGATGGAATATAATTTTTGCAAGAATTCTAAAAATACACCTAGAAAGAGTTAAGACAGCTCCCTTGAGATTAAAAATAGGAATTTTAAAATTTAAGTGCCAATCAGTTAAGACATCAGGTCAATTCAACCCATAAAACAAAGGGGAGAATTATGCCTTTTTAAAAGGGTAGAACTTCAAACATGAAGCCAGATGTGAATGACCAAAGGCCAAAATCCTTTGGCAAACAAGCATATGCCAGAAACAGAAAGCCAACTTCATCATATATAGCCATATGAGAGCATTAAATAAGGCAGTAAGTAAAATATTTCCAAAACAGATGCAGGGAGCACCATATTTTGTTTTTAATAGTTACCTAAAATATACTGTTTAACATATCATTTATAAAAATATACTTCAACATAAAAACTAATCACTACAAGAAAATACATCATTTCTGGTTTTTAACAAGCATTTGCAATAGACAGCAACAAATATGTTTTCTAAACTTCTTACAGAAATTCTGGCATTTTCTTAAAAAATGGGAACAGATTTGAAAGTTTCCTTTTTAAACTTTAAAATTCTACAGTACAATCACCTACAATGCTAGGGTACATATGGTTCTTTCTTAAATTTCAAACTGCAAGGCCATCAACACACTGTTTTAAAAATATTTCTGCAAGTAACAGATCCACTTGTTACAAATACCGGTTCCAAACAAGAAGCCTTCAAAGCAGAGAAACTGCAAACACGTCTGCTACCATAAGCAGAATTTAAAACAAAATAAAACAAAACAAAAAATAAGAGAAGTATGTTAAGTCACACCATGCGTCTTTCCATAAGCCAACACCTGCACAAGACAAAGCATGTAGTTTAATACAGAGCAAGAAATAACATTCCAACGTGAGGCAGAAATCTGGCGTTCCAAGCGACGAACTGTTTTGACAGAGGAAGAACAAAAATATGCAAAGCTTAGCAAATGACTAGAGCAAACTTAAGAGAAGCAGCAAAGGAGAGTATCAACTAACATTCTCAAAACTATAGGTGAGCAAGTTAGAACCAGGGCCTGGATCAATCAAATTGGAAATATATCTGACTCCCTTGCACTCAGGTTTTATGCTCATGATATAATTAATATGGAGGTGACAAAGGCTTTTAAACTAAAAACCAAGCAAATTCCGACAACCAAAGTATGTTTCTGGAAGTGTTTACACTCACACAGAGTCCTTGAGAAACAACAAAGGAAATTTAAAAGCCCCTTCACAAAAGATGCAGATAATCAGTATTCAGTAGTATCAATAGGTTTTCAAATGCTTACCTAGCTTTAAATTTCAAATAATGAAATGCTGGATGTCCAATAAACAATTCTAACTCCCCCGAATAAACCAAAACACATCCAAAGACCACTCTGAAGGATACAAATCCTGAAATACACCTTGAAGTCCTACTTATTTTTCCTATCTCTAAGCCCCATACTACTGCATTTGCTGCTGCATTTAGTGACTGTTCCCCAGGACTTTTAGTCACAAAGGTATTGTATTAGCATAAGAGTTTTCAGCCATATTTTCATCTTTGTATAAAGACCTATTTGTTAAGTCATTAATTTCTCCATAAACCCCTAAAAATGAGTTTATATTTAATCACAACCAACAAATGAAATATGATCTAAAAAAATTCTACAGGGAACATCTTTAAATGGAAGATACCAGCTGCCACTGATCATGAGTGGCAAAGAGAGTTATCTTCATACGTTCATAGAAGAAACGTTAACATCAACTGATAAAGCAATAAATTAGGAGCATCTTAAACATTTCTACACGCACAAAATTTTTAGAAGCTTAAAACAGCAAATAAAGAAGGAAGCTAACTTGCCAAGGAGTTCAAATTTTGGCCATCCGGATACCTGCAGCAAAGCCAAACTAAAGGCCATTTCCTTTATTCTCAAGGATCAGAGGGTAAAAGAGCAAAAAACAGATACAGTGTTGAAGCTCTTCTGAGGCTACACCAAGTGCTTTTATCACACTAGGCTGGCAAAGAAGAATAAAGGGATCTGGTTCCTTACAGAGCCACTCTGAGTATCAGAATCAAACAGTGCTTCAGCAAATGTTGGGGAGGAAAACAATGAGACATTAAAGATGTAGCAAGAACACAGCCACAAGATGGCACATGCTTCCATGCCCTCTGCAAAGACTAAGTTAAATTTTTTTTTTTTTTTTAAATGAGAAAACCAGAAGAAAACAGAACAAAAACAAGCAGGAAAAAATAAAAAAGAAAGAAACCAAAGAAACTCCGTTAGTAACACAATCAAGTGAGGGGAATTACCAGTACAGCGGCAGTCTGTTCAACCAGCGCCGGCCGGCCGGCTGCGCAGCTCAGAGTAAAGGGCACCGCATACTGCGGTGCGATGGTGGCTACTTGAGGGTGGAGAGTTGCTACCATTAGTGGTGTACAGCTTCCCTGCAACGTAGATCAGGCAGATGAGTGAAACAGACACGGAGGCAGGTTATCTGGATTCAGAAGGGTTCTCATTCCCCCCAAGATATTACCAACAAGCAGTCATTTCGTATCACCTAAATGCACGTACAAACACAACTTGCCCCTTCAACTCTGCACAGCATCAGCCTACTAGGTCAAATGTCAAGGGCCTAAAGCAATCAAGTACAGGAATCCTTCTTGGGCCAGATTCAGAGGATCGGTTTTACAAAACTCAGGTAACAAAGGCATGTATTAATAATTTCTCTTCTTCCTACTCCCAAGAGAAGAGTTTTTGGACTTCCAAATTTCTTCTGTGTATTGGGACACAAATATTTACACATAGAATTGAAAATACAGTATCTGTTGCTTATGTAAGTCTTTCATGATGTTCTTGCCCATCTTAGTTGCATGTCCCATGGCAGGTAGAAAATTTTAAGGCTTCCTATAGCTCAAACACACAGAGTGAAGGAATGTAACACTTGAAGAGGCATCCTGATCTGATGCAGCCTCTCTGCCATGATGTCATTCTGAAAGAGCGAGCAAAGGGGCCACTGAGGGGAACAAAAGGGCAACACTTTATCTTTAGAATCAAAATGTTACTCCAGGTGTATAAAAAATTAACTACATCCCACAAAGTCGGAGTGAATTTACTCAAAACACAGTTTCTCAGGGTCAGGGTATTTATCCCTGTAAGTCTAAGGAAGACACTGTCAGAGTTGCAACAGTGTTAGGAATCATTCCTCTAGAGCTGTCTCCATTTACGTCCACTGAATCATAACCAAGAAAGATCTGACAGTCAAAGCAAATACCATCCTCACGGACAAACACGGAGTGTCCGAGCTGCCGTGGCTGTTACCTGCGTCAGCACTCCTGACTGGATCTGCAGTGGCTGCGCGGCTGGCGCCTGGGGTACAATCGGCACAGCGTTATCCATCCTCACAGGGAATCCAGAGTGTTTTGTTGTTGCTTGTAGTCCAGCTGCAGAAAACACCACCACAGTTAAAGTGCTGTGCGAGGTCTGCGCCTTGTTTGGGGCTTTCTTGTTTTTAGCTTTTCTGTTCAAATAATCCACCACCCAGGTTAGTACTAGACACGTAAGACAAAGGAGTTTCATAGAAGTCTAGAGGGCTAAGAAAAGGGACACTGGTTTGGCTCTTTCAGGTTAAATTCATGGGCAGATGTTTGATACAAAAAGGGATGGTTTAAGGGAATTAAAGAAATTTTTTTTTTGTCCTACAACACTTAAAACTAACACCCATCCCATTCCCATTAACAGCACACGCAAAAGCAAACAAACAAAAAATCTACACTTATTAGGCTACATTCACCTTTTAATCCATTCGGGGGAAAAATCTGGATTTTTTACATGTAATCTATTAAAAGTGAGGACTTAAAATAATTGTAACTTTTGGTTAGTTATGACTCTAAGTTAAGAAAAAAATTATCATTATTTATCATCTAAGTTACCCTTTGAGAATATTTTAAGATGTTTTACCCTACTCCTCAAAAAATTCACAAATTAGTTATACATTCGATCTTTAACTAGTATATGAACTGAAGAAATTATAACTCGGGATAAAAATATTTGAAAAGTAGATATTTGCGTTTACAGAAACACTTTTTTTCTACTTATTTTAGGAATCTGCCTTTGCCTTTGACAGCTTTCTAATAAGGCTCTTTTACAACTAATGCATAGCTAAGAAAATCAATAATTTTTGTTGCCTTGCTTTGGGCACAAATGCTGAATGAATGTTTCCTCCAAATGGGAATTTCTTATTCTGGGGAAAAAAGGGGCTCAGGACAGTTCTCCCTTTAGCCAAGAGTTGAAAAGAGAGACTTCAAAGCTTTCTTTTAAACCTGCCCTATCAAAACTGTCAATGTGGAGAATTTAAGTTTCTATTATCTACTAACAGAAGTTTCTCTAATTCACTAATGCCTGCGTTTGGTGAAGTGGGAACACAAATATATTATTTAATTAAATAAATAATATAATATTAATATAATATAATATATTATATATAATATTAATATAATAATATAATATTAAATATTATTTAATTAATTAAAACATATTATTTTAATTAGAATACTTCTTCAGTGACACCTTCTAAGCTACCAACGACTAACTTCTCTTAATATTACTATAGAGACACCAAATAAGCATAACTCCTAAACTCTAATACTGTGGTTTTCAGCAAGTCTTACAATTTTCCATTTCAGTGATTTACAAATATTTTAGCAGTAAGATGTCACACTGGAAAACACAATCCACAAATACACAAAGTAAGAGAGACTAGTAAGATCAGAAATAAAACACCAGAATAATACCTTTTTTAAAAAGTGCTACTTATATAAAAATAAAAGGTAACAAATCCAGATATCCAGATTAGAAAAAAAATCTGCCAGCTGTTCTTCATAAGGCAATGCTATCTAGTAAGACAGCTAAGCAACATCAAAATTCTTGTCTAAATTCCCAGGACATATGGCCAACATTACTGTGATAGCCTCCTAGAAATGGGCAGGAACAAAGGGCAAAGGGAGGCAAAATTTAGGAAGAATTGTTCATGACGTTCACCTTTAAGTTTCAGGATAATGAAGTAAAAGGGACAAAATTACAAAATAATAGTCATCATTGAACAAAATGTGTACCTAATTTTGGTCAACTGGAATAGTACAGAAAGTAATATTTGGAGTACTAACCTAAAAATGCAACTAAATAACCATCAGATTGCTTTCATAATTTAGGTTAAACCACAGCAGTTAAGCTAGTTTCAAACTTGCTTCTTCAGAAAACTACAAGTGAAAACCAAGAATTAATAAAAGGCAACGCTTTTGGAAGGTTCTCCCTGAACTCTGAACTAAGAAATTACTCAAGTTTTGGTTTTTGTTTTGTTTTGTTTTTGTTGAATACAACCCATTAAATAAAAAACCATGGAAGTATGGAAAAAACTATTTAATTGATGAGGGTCAATTTTCCTCTAAGTATAGTATTTTGCAAAAAAGCAGACAGTGAAAGAAAAAAAGACAACCTGGAATACAGGACTGCTAGGAAAAAACCAACATATGGCTGGGCCGGCAAACCACCTGACAACCTTTACAGCTGAGTTTAAATGCTAAGAGGAGGTACAGCATATTTCAAAACCCCACTGCCTAGGTTCAAGTCCCAATTTTACCACTAGCTAGTTATTAAGACTTTGGGCAGATGAAAGAATCAGGTTCAATTTTCTCATCTTTAACGGGACATATTGACATTAGGCATAATGACATTACCTACTTTCTAGGATTGTTTGCTGAGGATGAATTAATACAAGTACAAATAGAACATTATCTGGCATGTAGTAATACTTATCAGCTATTTTCATCCTTATTACCTTAAGTTAAAAACTCCCTTTTGTTTGGAAATTTTGTAATTTGCTCTAGCTCCTCAGGTTATTCGGACTTCCTAAATAGAAAAAAATTTCCAAAACTTATACTTACCTAGTTATAGCAAAAGGAGTTACACCACTTTCCCCCTCTATATCGAGTCTACATTTTTTTTTTATTCAGGGAATCAAAAAGTTCTGCCTCGTCTCATAAATACCATCTGAGAAGCAGCAGAAGACTTCAGAGGCTCACATCTGAAAACTGTTCCTGTGAGACTCACTTTGGAAAAGGTGAAGGGGAGGAGGGTGGCTAGTTTGCTAATTTCAGTAGAAGAATCACTCAACATATGACAACCCAAAGTATAGAATTTACTATCATGTAGTATACCAGAAAATTATTTGGAAGTTAGGCTAAATTTGCATTTACGGGTTTGGAATCTGCTCCTCCGCTCTCCCTGGTTTACATCGCTATCGCTCTCCTGTCCTCCCGGTAATCTCTCAGTCTCCCCTAGCCCCTCTTTTCCTTCTGCTTGCTCCGACTCTGTCAGAAACCAAACAAACAAGAGAGTCACAGTCAATAAGTAACTAAAGTTAAAAGATAAAAATGCTACCTGCTTCTACTATGACAAGACTGAATCCTGGTTTATTACCACAGAGTACAGTCAATGACTTTCTGTTGGGAAAGTCAAGTGTGCTATCAGAAAATATCCTTAAATAATTTAACCTTTTAACTGGCTCACCATATCAATAAACACATTTCCCATATTTCAGAAAAAAAGGAACTGGATGGAATGAATTACAGAACAACAATGAAAAAAATGAGGAAGGATGGGAATGTGAAATTTTAAATCTTATTGCAATGCATGGGGTCAGAGCCTCTTTCTTCAGCTATTCTGTTCCTCTGTTTATAGGAGGAAGAGTATGATTCATAAGCTGAAGCAGATAATCTAAATGTACTCCCCACAAGTATCTCAGCTTGTAGAATTTTTCAGTTCAATAAATAATAATCTTTATTTCTGAATGTAATTCATGAGGTTATATATTCTTAGGCATAATTTTTACATTTTAGGATAAAATTACCTTTTATTTGAAATATTAATTTTATTTAATAATGGAATGATAAAGGAAGTAAGATTCGATATAGAATTTCTGTTTACAACAAATTTCTTCAAGCTTAGTATTTCTGCATATTGAGAGAAACATACTTAAACAAGATATAGGACAGTGGCACAAGGTCTCAGTGGGCAAGAAATTGTTATCACAGCAGTTCAAATACGAAAAGTTAATTGAACTCCCATAATGTGTCAGACAGTATCAAAATTAAATAAATAACCAATGTAAAAAGGGTAAATCTTCATATTCAGAAACAGAGTTTAAACTTGTCAGAGATCAAAACTGAACAACTAGATACCTACTAAGGAACTGCGTCAAGCAAGATCTGGGGGTCTGATATGATACTATTCGATACAGGAGTTTCCCCCACTTACTCTGAAAAGCAGGTGGACATACTATAAATGTTTGTTGGAACGGATCTGTCTGAGTGCAAATTTGGGTGGTTCCAGGCTGCAAGGACACGCCCTGCTGGGCAACTCCAGGAACTGGTGCTGCAGACGATGGATACAAAGCCGACTGGTAGTTTAGCAATGAGACATCTGAATTAGCCAGGGAAAGAGTAGCAGCTGCTGCAGTAGAACTGGAAGCTAGAACACTGGCCTAAAAACAAAAGGATAATAGTTGTATATGGACATAAAGCAGAAATAACAGTATTTTTACACATGTAGAATCTAGCCAGAAAAACTTAAAGTTTTAAAATGTAGTAGTAACTGTCCCTGAAATAACTCTCTGCTTAGGAAATTTTCCCAGTCTCTAAATTTAAGGCATACTATAAGGTTGAATAAGAAAACACAGACTCAAACACAGTCCTGTACTAAGGACAGCCTCAGATAAACCCTTATCTCTTCTCTCTGTACAAAAAGTTGCTGGATGTGAGATACCACCAAATCGCACTTTAAAAGAAATTAGGAAGCTCACATCTTCAGTAACAAATATAAATATCACTGTTTGGCAAACAAATGCAAAATTACTCTTAAAGTTAACTATTGGAAACCCCAAACTGAACTCATAGAAACTCTGAGCAAACTGGCGGTTGCCAGGGACAGGGCAGCAGGTGGGAGAGAAAGTGAGTGGAGGAAATCAAAGGCAAACTGTAAACTTGCAGTTACAAGATGAAGGAGTTCTGAGGATCTAATGTACAGTAGAGAAAAAAATTATTGGAAATACCCTTCAACACACTGTAATGAGAAATATAAAATCTTTCTAACAGAGAAAGTCAGTGGCTAAAATCAGTACAACTAACAGCAGTAAGTAGTACAACAGCTATGGTCCACTTATGAAACTAGGAGAAAACTATAAGAACGTGAATTAGGCCTTTGTATTTAGTTTTTGGCGACACATTACTGGTAAGTGTCATGTCCACCTGGTTTTCCATCACTTTTGCCATGCAGGAAATTCATTCAGAAATAACAAGATCACCAAAGCAAAGACTGGTTTCTTTATCTCAACCTGTACTCTTAACTAGTTCCTATCCCTATTAGGTTCGAATTTCCAAAATCATTTACTGAATACCTGATTGTGCACTGTATTAAGCTGGTTGCTGAAGCTCATGGTTAGATTTGTGCTTGTATTTGGGGCAACGTGAGTAGTGAAGGGACTCTTGATCTGACTCACTGTATCATACATGTGAACCCTCCGCTTGCAGATCTCCATGTTCTGAAAACAGGACTTAACACTGAAAAGAAAGATTAAAGATTCAGTAAAATGTATGCTAAGATTTAAAAAGATAACAAAAACTCAAGATGAATACGGATCAAAATTTTAACCCAACTTATATTTAGATAAAATGAATCAAGAGTTTTTATAACTGTAAAGAGAAAAAACAGACATCTTATTTTTAATCTCATGATTTTTCAATGAGAAAGGAAAGCATCAGTGAGCCACATATGCAAGTACTAAGGTCGCTGCTCATGATCGCTCTGTTTAACTGTAAGATGGTAACAACACAGGACCACATCATGGTAAGTGCCCCAGACCATACTCACTGATTGCTATGTGGAAAATCCAGAAGGTGGGTCATTGTCACAAATTGATGGTTAAGAGTTTTCAGAGGAGTAATTCTCTTATCTGCATCAATTGTTAGCATTTTTTTTAACAGATCAATATATTCTCTTCGATCCGCCTTCTCTGCCAACATATCTGTTCCCTCCAAGTCTGTGGACATATTTACCTTACGGGAAAAATTTAGAAATATCACACTTCATCATTTAACCTTTAATGTTGATACTAAGCATATGCATAATACATAGATAGATAGATCGATAAATAGATATAGATCTCAAGAGAAAAACCCGAGGAAATTCATTTTATTACAGAAAAATATTTTAACAAGTGAAAACTCTTCTTACACTAAATAAAATCTTCAGTTTGATAGAGTGTGTTGGTAGAATAAAGCTGAATGAATCTTTTCATTCAAAATTTGGACAAACAAATGAAAGCAATTATTATTACTTAAAAATTCCTATTGTTGAAAAGATTAAATGACATAATAAATATGAAGTGTTTAAACAGAATTTGGAACACAATATGCACTCAACTAATGTTAGCTCTTATGTATTTTTTTAGCAGAGAAAATGGACAGTAAAGAAATCTTCAAAAACAGTATTTCAAAATACTGACAGGCAAAGAGATCAGTTAAGCAAAAGCAAGGGAGAACATGTAATTCCAAAAGTATCTTGGTTAGGACTCAAATGTTCTTTTAATACATGGCAGAATATTAATGAACTTCTATCTCTAAAAAATGAAAATGTACTAGAAGATAACAGATCGAATCTATCTTTAATATAATTAATCAATGGAAGTGTGTCTCTGAGATACGGAAATATCTGGCTTCCTGAAACTTTCTATACTCACCTGAGCCATGTCATCTAAACAATTAAAAATGTACTTTCGAGCTTCTTTTGATTTGATTCCAGTCTCCAATTCATGTTCTTCTGGTGTCTATAAAATACAGATTAAAAAAAAAATTCCATCTGTACGTTATTTTCACATTTTGTTCAAATTAAAGTCAAAATACAAAGAAACAGGTGTCATCACCTTGCCAATCAGAGATGGCAAACATGAAAGTAATTTACAGCCAGAAAATCTTCTAGCATATGAATGGGACCTGGATATCTGACTACTCTTTTAATACTGCTAAATTAAATGTGGAAACAATGATGTAGCACAGTTCCTGAAGGATGTCATGTAAGAGGGTCATTACCATATTTCTCTTAAAGCTACTTTCAAAGGAAATGATATTTCAAATCCTAACTATTAAACAGGTTCAGGGACAGAGATTTACAAAGTTACTCAAATTAGTTTGAGATCTCAAGTTAAAGGAGTAGATTCACAAG
Organism: Mustela putorius furo; assembly: GCF_011764305.1. NCBI lineage: Eukaryota > Metazoa > Chordata > Mammalia > Carnivora > Mustelidae > Mustela > Mustela putorius. The sequence goes on from NW_025421424.1 coordinate 7,585,733, forward strand.
TAAAAAGCAGGCATTTATTTCATGAAAATATATAAGGCCTTAACATGGTGAGTTAGAAAATTATGCTGTTTTCTCATATTTACTCAGAATTCTCTAAAAAACAGTCAAAGCTAAGTTATTCTCGTTCTTCCTGTGATTTAATGGTGAACACTGCTTTTCCATACCCTCTTCTCAGCTGCTGGTTCAAATATACAAAACAACCTTAGACAACTGAACGGTGTTTAGTTTATTTATTTATTTATTTTTTAAGCTAAGGATCAGGTCAAATGGGTACAATGAGATAATTTTTTTAAGTACTTCCTGCAAACATACATTGCCACGACCACCATCCCCTTTCCCACCTCCACCTCAAGAACTTAGTAACTAAAAAGCTGGGAGTAAGGAGTGCAGGAATGGGTAGCATAGTAGGGGAGACAGACCTTAAGCCTCCACAGCGGATACCCCAAATTAGGATCTCTGTTGAAAAACCTCGTTGTTTTTGTCCCAGCACTGAGAAGATATTCAGCGGGCAGGCCTTGTGTTTGTGAAATGTAACGAATCTGAAACATCAGAACCATTAAGACATTGATTTGGAGTGGAAAGAGAAAATATTAAAAACTTCCACACTAAGACATTATTAGCTCTAGTCAAATCAATACAAATAAAACGTATCTGTAAATACATATATATGCAAACCCACTCACAGGTGATTCCCAAATATTTATTCAGTTATTTCTGAGAAAAACTCAGTTTTGAAAATTTTGTGTATAAACACTTTCACTTTTCTGTAGACCTCTGATACAAAGTTCAGAAAACTTTAGGTGATTTTTAGGACAGAACAGAATAATTTCCGACAAACTATCTCATGGATCACAAGGGTTTTTCCATTTCATTTGTTGATGTATTATCAAATTAAAAAGATCAGGAAAACATTTGTATAAGCTTCTTTCTTCCTTGGTTACTCTAGTTCCCTACTCTAAATTGCCATAGAGCTTCTCTCTCATACCATAAAATTAAATACTAATTTAGTTTCTCTATCCCTACATCACTAGGGGGCAGGCAGTGTGTTCATTCAATCAACATTTACTAAGTACCCACTATGAACTAACCTACCAGCTCTCAAAGTCTGGTCTGGGGAGCCTTGGGGGTCCCCAAGATCCTTTCAGGGAGTCCACAAACCAAAACTATTTAAAAAGTAATACTCAGAAATTATCTGCCTTTTTCATTTCCTTGTGGGGATACAATAGAGATTTCCAGAGAGGATGTGTGATGAGGTCATTGCTCTGATGGCTAATAAAATATGTGCTTGCATATAGTTGTGTTTAAAAAATTTTCCAGTTTTATTGTTCAACAATTTGTTTGCTTCCACAATTCCAAAGACCCAAGAAAGCAACAGAAGAGGTGATTTGCTTTTCTCTCCACTACTGAGAGTGATACAAGAGGTAATTTTTTTGTAACCACCTTTTCCATATTTGAATGGCTGTATTTAAGATAAAATTAGAGAAACTTATAAGCCAGGAAATAAATCTTACTTCCCATCTCTCCCCCTAAAAACTTTCTTTTGAGTTATTTTTTATTTTATTATTTTTAAAAAGATTTTATCTATTTATTTATTTTTTTTTTTTGAGAGGGAGAGTATGTGTTTAAGCCAGAGTAGGGGTAGAGACAGAATCTCAAGCAGATGCCATGCTAAATGTGGATCCTGAAGTAGGGCTCTATCTCATGACCCCTAGATGACGACCTGAGCCAAAAATCAGGAGTCCCATGCTTAACCAACAGCTACCCAGGTACACCCAGTTTAACTTCTAATGCAGTATATACTAACAGATATAATGTATACAGACAGACTTCTTTGGGATCCTCACCAATTTTTTAACAGTGTAAAGCAGAGGTTAGCAAACTATGGCCTGTAGGCCACATCTAGCCTGCTTTCATGAGACAATTTCAGGTAACACCAGAATATCACTCTTGAATCTGTGAGAGCTACATAATGGAAGCCAATATAGTATTAACAAAATAGAAAAAAAAAATTTTTTTAATGCAGATAAGAACATTTTTTTAAAAAGATTTTATTTTTATTTATTTATTTGACAGACAGAGATCATAAGTAGGCAGAGAGGCAGGCAGAGAGAGAGAGAGGGAAAAAGGCTCCCTGCTGAGCCTGATACAGGGCTTGATCCCAGGATCCTGGGATCATGACCTGAGCTAAAGGCAGAGGCTTAGCCCACTGAGCCACCCAGGTCCCCCTATATAAGAATATTTTAAATATGAACTTCTTTTACATATAAAAATGGTGAAATATTTTTTAAAATCCAAAATAAAATTTGTGCAATAAAATACCACTCAGACATTTAAAACAATAGAAGAAGGGCAACTGGGTGGCTCAGACAGTTAGGCATCAGACTCTTGATTTTGGCTAAGGTCATGATCTCAGGGTCTTGAGATCGAGTCCTAGGTCAGGACTAGATGCACTAGGCATAGATCCTGCTGAAGATTCTCTCTTCCTGTCCCTCTGCCCCTCCCCACCCTGCTTACTCACATGTGCATGCTCACACTCTCAAAATAAGTAAAATAAATAAATGACAGAAGTTTAATTCTTGACACATAAAGATATTTCACAGTATACCAAGTAGAAAAACAAGATTACAAATTAAATAATCTCACTTAAAAAAAAATTACATTTCACTGATTCTAAGAGGCATATTTTTTCACACTAACATCTTTGAAATCAAGATATGTCTCACAACTGATAACTGTCATGGTTTAACTGGCAGCATTCTTTCTTACAGGTACAAAAAAATGGTGTATCTTTCAGTCAGTAGTGTCTTAAATATGACCAAATACAGTATATATGCTCCTCTATATCCCTAAGTTTATCATGTGGAATAGAACTATATATAGCACATATATTCATTCATTCTTTTAGGAAGTACTTATTGAGCGAGGCACTGGTGATTTTAAAAATAGATATGGTTCCTGCTCTCATAAACCCTGCAGTCAAGTGAGGGAGACAGAAACTGAATATTCAAACTGAATTCGCATTCTGAAAAAAAGAAACAAGCTTCTATAAAAATGCATAGCAAAGGAACCCAAGCTAGACTGGGGACTGGTAAGGAAAAGCTCCTTGAGAAAGTAATGCTTGAGCTAATAAATGAGTAGGCACTGACTAGATGAAATGAATGGGTGGTACAGAAGCATTCCAGACTATGAGAAAAGTATGTACAAGGGGCCTTTGCTGGAAGGATGCATATTCTTAACCAGTGCTGAAATGATGCCAATAGTGTTAGAGCACTTTTCGAAAAGCAAGAAGAAATGGTATAAGATCAAAGAGAGGGAGAGAGAAAGGGGAAGGACAACCTATGTAGGGGCTCAGAGGCCATATTAAGAATTTAGCCTTCATTCCAAAAGTATTTTAAAAACCACTGAAGAATAAGGAAGTAGCATGATCAATTTGTGTTTTGTAGAAATCCTGTAAAAAAAACTGGAGATCTATGTATATAATTGGAGATTATGTATATAATTTATATATTATATAGAAAAGTATTACTTAATTATTTACTTAGTGCCTGTTTCCCATCACCAAACTACAGCCTCCATGAGGGCAAGTATGCACTATATCCCCACTGTCTAAGGTAAGTACTCAATAAGTACATGATGAAAATTAACAAATTATATACATAAATAAATACAAAATATGCCAAATCATAAAGGGTCACCTCTGAAGGTTGAAACTACTAAAGGTTAAAAGTTTTATCTCTTGGTTTACTGCATCTTTTCTAATTTTTCTATAATGATGCACTTTAAGAATTAAAACATTTAAAAATTTTAATATTACAGAATGGGTTTCACTGTGAAAGTAGAATGGGAAGCTATCATCCAGATACTGCTTTTCACATAGCTTACAACAGCAAAAACAAAAGTCCTGCATTTATGCAAACAAAGCATTATTGTCATTTGTTATATTAAACAAAATGTTTTCAACAAATCTGAAGCTATTAACTAATATTTCAAGAATCACAAATATCTGCTATAAAATCTGCTGTAGTATTCATGAAAAACCTTTAGCTGATATACTGAATTATTTTCCCCCTAAAATCTGGAACAAGACAAGGATTTCTGCTCTTATACTTCTATTCAACACTGTTACTACTGCTTTAATACAAAGCAATTAGGCAAGAAAAAAAAGGAATTCAAACTGGAAAGGAAGATGTAAAACCATTTTTATTTGTAGATGACTTGATTTTATAGTTAGAATATTATAAGGATTCCATTAAAACAATGAGAACTAGAGCTCTATCAGAAAGCTACTTGAGGGGGGCGCCTGGGTGGCTCAGTTGGTTAAGCAACTGCCTTTGGCTCAAGTCATGATCCCAGAGTCCCAGCATCGAGGGTCACATTGGGCTCCCTACTCAGCGAAGTGTCTGCTTCTCCCTCTGACCCTCTCCCTTCTCATTCTCTCTCTCTGCTCTCAAATTTAAAAAGAAGAAGAAGAAGGAGGAGGAGGAGGAGGAGGAGAAGAAGGGGAGGAGGGGAAAAAAAACTACTAGAGGGGCACCAGGATGGCTAGTCAGTAGAGTATGCAACTCTTTATCATGAGTTCAAGTCCAATGAATTCAACCCCCACACTGGGAATACAGATCACTTAATGAAAATAATAAAGTAAAAGAACCTTAAAAAAAAAAGGAAGAAAACTACTAGAAAAAGAGTTCAACAAGTTTGAAGAATAAAAGATCAATTACAAAACTCACTGTATTTCTATACATTAGCAATGAATAACCTGAAAATAAAATAAAGAAAACAATTCCATTTACCACCACATAAAAAAAAATAGAATACTTAGAAATAAATTTAATAAGAGAGATGTAAAACTTGTACTCTGAATATTACAAAATGTTGCTAAAGAAAACCTAAAAAATCTGGTCACATTTATGGGATCAGAAGACAATATTGTGGGGCACCTGGGTGGCTCAGTGGGTTAAGCCGCTGCCTTCAGCTCAGGTCATGATCTCAGGGTCCTGGGATCGAGTCCCACATCGGGTTCTCTGCTCAGCAGGGAGCCTGCTTCCCTCTCTCTCTCTCTCTGCCTGCCTCTCTGTCTACTGTGATCTCTCTCTCTGTCAAATAAATAAATAAAATCTTTAAAAAAAAAAAAAAAAGAAGACAATATTGTTAAGATGGTGATACCTCCCAGAGATTTAATGGACTCTACTTTTTAAACAAAACAACCAATAATTATTTTGTAGAAATTTAAAAAAAAAAAAAACCTAAAATCCACATGGAATCTCAAGGTCCCTTGAATAGCCAAAACAATATTGAAAAAGAAAAAAGTTAGGGGTGCCTGGGTGGCTCAGTGGGTTAAACCTCTGCCTTCTGCTCAGGCCATGATCTCAGGGTCCTGGGATTGAGCCCCTCATCGGGCTCTCTGCTCAGCAGGGAGCCTGCTTTCCCCCTCTCTCTCTGCCTGCCTATCTACCTACTTGGGATCTCTCTCTCTCTCTCTCTGTCAAATAAATTAAAAAAATAGAAAAGAAAAAGTTAGAAAACTCACACTTCCTAGTTTCAAAACTGACCACATAACTACAGTAATCCTAACAGTGTAATACTGGATAAACACAGATGTATAGATCAATGGAACAGAACTTAGGAGTCCACAAATAAATCACTGTATTTACGGTCAATTGATCTTTGATAGGGATGCAAAGAGGTAGGGAAAGAACAGTCTTACAGAAAATGGTGTTGGAAAAACTGAATATCCACATACAAAACAATGAAATTGAACCCTTGCTTTATTCTATATAGAAAAATCTACTTAAAATGGCTCAAAGATCTAAAGGTAAGAGATAAAACTATAAAATCTTAGAAGAAAACATAGGAGAAAAGCTTCATGACTTTGGATTTGTTAATAATTTCTCAGATATGATACCAAAAGTACAAGCAACAAAAGGAAAAGCAAACAAATGGGACTCCATCAAAATTAAAAACTTTTGTGCAAACAATGCTATCAACACAGTGAAAAGGCAACCCTAAGGAATGGGAGAGTTTTTGAAAATTATGTATCTGATAAGGGATTAATACCCAGAATATATACAAACTCCTACAGCTCAATAATAAACAACCCAATTAAAAAATGGGCAATGGACTTGAGTAGATTTTCTAAAGATTGATTGATTGATTGATTTTTAGGGTGCTGTTGGGGAGAGATTCCTGAGTGCAGTGGGGGGAAGAGGAGAGGGAGAGGAAGAATCTCAAGTAGATTCCTCACTGAGCACAGACCCTGACTTGGGCTTTATCTAATGACCTCAAAATCATGACCTGAGCCAAAATCAAAAGTTGGACGCTCAACTGACTGAGCCACTCATGCACACCTGAATAGATTTCTCTAAAGAAGATAAATAGATATCTAGTAAGCACATAAAATGATGCTCAACATCACTAATTGTTAGAGAAATGGAAATCAAAATCACAATGAGATTATCACTTCACATGCATAAGGATGGCTGCTATTTTTTTTTAAAAGAAAGAAAAGAACTAGTGTTGGCAAGGATATAGAGAAATTGAACTCTTGTGTACTGTTGGTAGGAATGTAAAATGGTGTGACCACTGTGAAAAAGTTTGTTTAAACATAAAATTACCATATGACCCAACAATTCTATTTCTAGTTATATAGCCCCAAAAATTGAAAACAGGAACTTAAACACTTATATGTCAATGTTCATAGCACCATTTTTCACAACAGCCAAAAGATGGTAACTCAATGTCCATCAACACATGAATGGACAAACAAAATGTGGTATGCATATATACAATGCAACATTATTCAGCCATAAAAAGTAATGACGTTCTGATAAGAGGCTACAGCATGGATGAAAAACATGTTAAGTAAAAGAAGTCCATCTCAGAAAACCACCCATGGTATGTGATAAATATGATCAACTACATTAGGCAACTCTATAGAAACAGAAAGTAGATTAGTGGTTGCCACGGGGTGGGGGATGCAGAGGTTCAGGGGAAAGGGCATTGACAACTAATTAGGTATAGGGTTTCATTACAGAGGGATGAAAATGTTCTAAAACTGACCATAGTTATGGTTTACAGCCCTGTGAATGTGCTAAAAATCAGGGAGTTGTACACTTTAAATGGCTGAACTACATGGTATATGAATTGTATCTCAATATAAGTTGTTTTAAACAAACTTAACTATAAGAATAGAAATCCTGCAACAGAAATCTTTTTGTATAACCAGAGATGCACCAAGATAACCCATCCCCATCCTGCTCTACAACAGCAGTACCCTATTTATTCAGCATGGGAAAAACGACTTCCTCCTACCACCCACAGTTTCACATCTATGCACTAGGCAAAAATTCTCTCAAAACTACCAGATCATTTCTTTATTTAAAAAAAAAAAAAAACAGTTGTATCTTAACTTCTAAACCTAATTTCATTTGGCTCTATTTCCTAGGAAAATTAACAGTACCAATCTGTTTACAAAGGTTGAAGGTTGGCCTAGGAATGGCACTTGGGGGGCTGTAACTGCTCAGAACAAGGTTTCTTAATTGGGAATCATGAATCCCCTAAATTTGAACTCAAAATACTGTATATAAATTTTTCTAAGAATATCCATACACCTTATCTTTCATCAGATTCTCATAAGGGTCTAAGACCCAAAAAGGAGAATCAATGGCTTAGTTCAACCAACTGTGTTTTTGCATCATTTATCTCCCTCACACTTTGTCATTGTAAAACAAGAAAGCTGGCTTCTCTCTCATACAGCAGAATTATTACAAAGCTCAAAGTAACCAGTTACTTATCACATGAGCAACTCATTTTTTGTTTCAATCAAAGACATGCCCAAAGAGTCAAATTTTTAGAAGGTGGCTCTGAAATGAATCAAGGAATCAAAAATTCTAAGTTGAATAGGAAAAAATACTGTTTTACTCTTTTTTCCTATTAATAATTCCAGAGAACCATTTACTTCTTTAAAAACAAAAATAATCCTCATGTACCTACTATGTGTCAGACATAATGTCAGGAGCTGAGGACACACGAGTGGAATCAGTCTAAGCCCTTAAAGAGCTTACAGCATAGTAATTAAAACCTTTTTTTTTTTTTAAAGAACAAGAAATAAGAATTCATGGCATAATACATATGATACATCCACGGCAAATAATACAATTATACATAGTACAGTAATACATCCATGGCAAAACCTTTTCCCTTAGGACGAGCTCCTTGGGAAACTCGGACATCTTGTAAAGCTTCTCTGTTTTGAGACACAGATCATCTTCTAAACAATACTTTTCAATTCATATGATTTCCCTCCTAAATCCTATTTTACAGAAACCCAGTATACATTACAGCTTTCGGGGCCAAATGTGTTTCAGTATGTAGAGAGTACTTATTTCAGCATATGTCATGTATAAAAGGAAGTAACAGCTCTGAATGAGACAAAGTTCACTCTTAAAATTCCAATTCCTCATCCTTCTTTATTTTCCTATCTTAAAAACTCACAAGACACACTTGTTAACCACAACCAGTCTTAATAAATCATGACAGATCCGGAAAAGTACCAATCTAAGGTAATATGAAATAAAAAACTTAAAATTCTGAATTGCAAACATAATACCAGACTGAGAAACAGGTAGAGAAAATTCTAGTCTTCAAAAAAATCCTTTCTAATTGGACTACTCTTTCCCTAATATCTAAATACTTCACTAGTAAGTACTTCCTCTAGAATCTATTTCACTAGTAAATACTTGCATTCTATTTCCATCCAAATATATACTCTTACCTGATCATATTCTGAAGCACCAGGATAAAGAGGCCATCCCAGGAACAGCTCAGCTATCACACAGCCCAATGACCACATATCAATAGCTTCACAAAACGGTAATCCAAGAATAATTTCAGGGGCTCTAGCAAAAACAAAAGCAGCAAATTAAAAAACAAACATTATTTGGGGAAATTAACTATGTCGACTAAGCTCTGTTTTAGTACCAGCTTAAGGTACATATTGATTTAAAGAAACTGAAAACTATCTTTGATATAAAAATCCATCATTTGAAACTTCTGGGGCCAGATGTGTTATGGAATTGAATGTTTTTTTGAATTTCAGAAAGGTATCACCATACATAAAACTACATATTGCATAGTAATCCCAATGGAGTTTAGGAAAGCACCCCAAAATCAAACACATTAGTATTTCCACAATGAAACAATTGAACAGTCATACTAAGTTGGCTAAATAAAGACTTAAATCGCCTTACATTAGTTCAAGACAGTTTGCCAATAAATGAGCTTATGCCAAACTTAAAGTTTTTTAATTTTGAAATCACAGATAAGGGATCACAAATTTATTCTTTTTATTCTTAGCACCTTTTTAATTATAGAAAAAAAATTAAGTGACCTGATCAATAAATATCCCTTGGTAACAGAAATGCCTTCTGTAGAGATATCATGGTTGAAAGCACTACAGAAATATTCACTTCCATTAATGCTCAAAGTGAGAAACCAAACCCTATGGAGCCTTGAAGAGAAGACTAAGATAAACTAAAAGCTTTATATATATATGAACATATCTAAGATAAAATCATTACCCACTTGGGTGCCTGGGTGGCTCAGTGGTTTAAGCCTCTGCCTTTGGCTCTGGTTATGATCCCAGGGTCCTGGGATCGAGTCCCACATTGGGCTCTCTGCTCAGCAGGGAGCCTGCTTCTTCCCCTCTCTCTCTGTCTCTCTGCCTACTTGTGATCTCCCTCTCTGTCAAATAAATAAATAAAATCTTTAAAAAAATCATTACCCATTTATAGAGGAAACTGAGGCAAACAGAGTAAGTAATCTGCCCAAAATTACAGTTAATAAGTGGAAGGGCTAGGATTTGAACCCTGGCAATCTGGGTCCAGAGTTGTATTGTACTGTCTCCAAAAAAGTAAAAGTTGTATATATCCACCTATATAAATCTATTTGGCATGGTAGTATACATGGCATTTTTTTTTTAAGATTTTATTTATTTATTTGAGAGAAGACAGTGAGAGAGAACATGAGAGGCGAGAAGGTCAGAGGGAGAAGCAGACTCCCCATGGAGCTGGGAGCCCGATGTGGGACTCAATCCCGGGACTCCGGGACCGTGATCTGAGCCGAAGGCAGTTGCTTAACCCACTGAGCCACCCAGGCGCCCTACATGGCATTTTTTAAACCATGACTAAAATTATGAGATAAATGGGTTTAAAGGGGGGATGCTAATAACAGGTTATTACTAATATCAATAATAATAAAAGATGACACTCATATAGCACTTACTCTGTGCCACTCACTGTTCTAAGTTCTTTACAAATGTGGTCACTTACTCCTTACAACAATCCGATGAAAATAGATACTATTACTGTTAAGTCATCAATTCTTTTTTTTTTTTTTTTTTTTTTAAGTAGATTCCATGCCCTGCATGGAGCCCAGCATGGGGCTTGAACTCACAACCCTGAGATCAAGAGTCAGATGCTTAACCAAATGAGCCACCCAGGTGCTCCAAGTCATCAATTCTAAGGTGCATTTTTTTTTCATATTTTAACATCTCTAAAACCAAGAAAATACTTGCAAATGATGAGTATTTTAGCTTAATGGCAGTGCATTTACCTTATTGGTATATAAATGTTTCAACCTCTAATCAATGGTATCTTAGATGCTACGTAATAAAGGATCCTCCATTTTACAGATGAAGAAACTGGGCACTGAGAAGTAACTCACCCAAGGCCACACAATTACTAACTGATGGAGCACAGGCAATCTGAATCTAAGAGCTGAGCTCGTAAACATTTTATCATCATCTCCAGACAACTTCCTTCCTTCTTACAAGTCACAGAATTAGAATCTGTAAGGAAGGGCACACCAAATCCAGACCCCTTGGCAGATCTGTCTCCACAAGGAGCCCTTTAACAGACTGTGTCCCCTCATGGAGTGCCTAGATTTCTCCAACTTTTAAATATTATGTGCACGCTGCTGCTCTGGGGCAGGGAGAACTGAGCAGGGGCTGTATAAAGGGTATTTCCTTAAATAAGAATATCCTCCCCGAAGTAATTTTCTAAGTAAGTAGCCCTTAGAAAATAAGGTAAATAAGAGGACTTCACAGGATCCAAAGGCTTTCCTGATCCTAGAACAGGAACAGCATAAGACTGATCCAGGCCTGCTAAGACTTCACTATTTGACAGCTATCTGTGGAAAGACTAGTATCACCAGTTTTTATACTAATTGATGTGAACTGTGGTTTTGTTAGCCAAAGAAACAAACTTCGAAAGGGATATTCCTGTTGCAGGTGGCTAGAGCGACATATTACTGATGAAATTTCAGAGTTTAATTAAATCCCAATCATGGTAGCATGTTTTTAAGATGGCACAAGTTTAACAGCATTAATAAACTAGAGCATAAGAGTATCCAGAAACATAAAAGCTTTTCTAAAATTGAAAAGGGGACAAAATTTTTACTTTCAGTGAGCAGAATCATTAATTTCCAAGTTCATGACAGTGCCAAAAATAGCTGGCAGGGAGCATGCAAATGGCTTTGTGCCAAAATAAAAACTGGGCTTAGAACATTCCTAAGCATCAGTTGAAGAGCAGCAGATTGATTTTTGCCATTCCCACTATTCCAGGAAGACATTTTAAAATCCAAAGGTAGGTCATAGGGAGGGGCAGGCCACCCAATAACTTATTTCTTTAGAAAGGTAGCAAAAATATGTGATAACTATTAGGCTTCCAAAGCTTAAAGTTTCAGGGAAATTAAGAAAAACATTAATTCCAGCCCCCAAGCCTCATTAGACAAAAAAATCCCCTAAAGACTGACTGGAATCAGTTTTTCCATTTGGTCTCACTCTGCTTCCGGAGTAACAAAAGCAGCTAAGGATTTCCAGCAAAAACTCACTTAAAACAGTAACTCTACCACATCTACCATACAAAAAGTTAAGTATCAAAGAAAAAAAAAAGAAAGTAAAAATAAAATAAGGTTGCTCAGTCTAGTGAGGGATTTTCACTATCATTAGAAACTAGAAATACTGTCTGACCTAAACTCTAGGAAGCAAAAAGACTGAGGTTCTTTTCTTTTACTGAACAGAACATTTAAAGCAGGCTCACCTCTAAAGACTGAATGTTTTAAACTCTGAATTCAGATTATAATTCTTGGTGCTATCTTCATTACTGTATCATCTTTCCCCTTGCCTTCCATTATCTCTCAGTCCTTCAACATAAACTCTCAACACTAAAATTCTGCTTATACTTCATCTGTTAGGGAGGCTGAGTGAGGTTAATTACTCTTCTAGGTCCCACTCCAGCTCTGACATTCTAACAACTGAACATTTAAAAAGATGACCTATAGAAACACATGGAAGAGAGGGAAAAAACCCAAACTGGCAGTATTCACTTTTGTAGGAAAATGGCATTAACTGTACTTTGGACTTAGTGGGTCTCCTCTTTGAAAATACATCCCATCCTTTAAGAACAAATACTAAGCAGGCTGTAATGACTAAAACCAGGTGGCAGAAATAGCAATTCTTGCCTTTTGATTTTCCAACTTCAAATTTCTTTAAACTAAAAAATCCCTCCAAAGCCATAAAGCATTATTTCACTAGAACATGGAGCAAGTTGTGGTTAGGATCACTTAACAGAACAAATTAAACCCTGCTCATTGTCATGAGCACTCTTGTTTCTTCCTGCCCATCTCAGAGGCATCAAACTTACTTACCAGATCAGAGATATTACATAAAGCCTAACTTCCTGCATCTGTGGCTTAGGTGAAACTGTTTATTTGTCTATGTTAAACTGAAAATATGCTTTCCTTCTCTAGCCCTTGTCCTTCCATATATAACAAATACAGTGATCTCAACTTTAATAAAGCCAGTTAATTTGTTCAGAATGGAAAAGTACTAAGCTTGTAAACATGGCAAACCCTTGTGCCTAAACTCAAGCCCCAAAGACAGCAACTTCTTTGGAAGTAGTCGGCAAACACAATTATAGCGTCCAGGAAATAAAATATATTATTTCCATTGGCTAAGACATAAATGCCAAGCCGATGGCCAAAAGAGAAGTATGGTGGCAAAAATTTATGTCAACTGATAATATTTTGGCATGTAATCAGAAGATGAAGCAATGTAAACTAAAAAGGAAGGTAAGAGGAAGTCTGGCTTTGGAGCCAGGATGCTTCCCTGGCCAAAGAGATTTCACAGAGGTTTTCTAAAAGACACCAGGGTGAGGACTTAACAGACTCTAAGTGCAATGCAAAGAGGACCACTGTGGATAAAATTAATGGTAAAGAAAGAATGCCTGAGCTGCTATTCCATTGGCCTGAGGTTCATTATCAAGTATTACTGTGACATAAGAGCATATTCATGTTAAATTTCAAATGGAAAAAAAAAACCCTAAATGCAGTTAAGCCCTGGATACTGAACTTCAGTATGCACAGTAATTACTCAGTAATATGCAGAAAGAACTCCTGTTTTTAAGGGGTAAACTGAGCTCCAGTCACAATTACTCCTCTAGTTGAGAACTAAATGCAATGAATCGCCAGGATGACTTGTTGAAGAGTAATTACCAGTGGACTTAAAAATCTGAAAATCGTATTTCTTATAAAAACAAAACATAATCGAATTACTCAAATGACAGCTGAAATTAAATCAAAAGGATAGGGTGCTTGGGTGGCTCAGTCAGTTAAGCATCTGCCTTTGGCTTATGTCATGATCTTAATGTCCTAGGTCAAGCCCCATGAGCCCCATGTTGGGCTCTCTGCTTGGCAGGGAGTCTGCTTCTCCTTCTCACTCTTCCTATGTGTTCTCCCCCTCTCTCAAATAAATAAAACCTTTAAAAAAAATTAATCAAGGGACACCTGGGTGACTCAGTCAGTTAAGCATTTGCCTTCATCCTGGGATCCAGCCCCACATCTGGCTTCCTGCCTAGCAGGGAGTCTGCTTCTCTCTCCCTCTCCCTGTAGCTCATGCTCTCTCTCTCTCAAATAAAATAAAAAAAAAAAAAAAAAAAGTACATCAAAAGGATAGGAAAAGGGGCAAAGACCAGCAACCTAACACTGAAAATTATTCAAATGAGTTAGTTATTAGAGAAAGCTAAGCAGCCAGAACTATTTACCCTTCAAATCTCCTTTACCCTTTAAGAGAAAATTCCATTAAAATTATTTCACAAAATAATTCTTACTTCTAATTGCTTTTCAATCTTAACATTGGCTTCCGTTACCACAGATAAGGCTATGAGTTAAAGAACACCTGCAGGCACTGACTGGAGAAGAGATGGAGAAGCAAGAGCTGATCAACCTCCACACCCTTCAGCAGTGCCCTTCCTCCTACCTCCCCAGTGCTCCAAAGTCAAGATGCAGAACTGAGCTCTTAAGTGCACCTGTAGAGTGTTTCTGTATATATACCTGAGTGGGTGGTGGTGGGATTGCTCAAAGGAGAATACTAAAAGAAAAAGCAATCAGAACCTAAATCTTCTAAGTCGTGAATAACTAACTAAATGGAGGTGAGAGTTGCAAAAATAGCCAAACTGCCTAGAGCATAATGAAATGAGAAACCAAGGCCGTAGGAATCTCTTTACTCCATCTCACTCAAGAAATAATCAGAGTTTTACAAAACTATAAAAGGAAAAGATAAAAATAGAGAAGAATGGATTGGAAGACATAATGCTGTGATGATGTCATTACTACCCAAAGTGATTTACAGATTCAGTGCAATCCCTTCAAAAACCAATGATGTTTTTTGTAAAAATAGAAGAATCCATCCTAAAATTCATATGGAATTTCAAGAGACTCCAAATAGCCAAAACTTGATTTTAAATTTTTAAAACTTACTACCAAGCTACTGGTAATCAAGACAGTGTGGTACTGGCATAAAGACAGACATACAGACCAATAGAAGAGAGGAGAGAGCCAAGAAATAAACCCCTGTATTTGTGGTCAATGAATTATGACAAATGTCAAGACCTTTCAATAGAGAAAAGATAGTCTTTTAAGCAAATGGTGCTAGGAAAACTGAATATTCATAGGCAAAAGAATGAAACCGAATCCCTAACTTACACCATATACAAAAGTTAACCTAAAAATAGACCAAAGACCCAACTATAAGAGCTATCTATGTCTGTATTCTTACATTCTTTTAAGTAAGAGCTAAAAACTATAGAACTCTTACAGGAAAACAAATGGGAAAAAGTTTCATGACATCAGTTTGACAATGATTTCTTAGAAAGAATACCAAAAGTATAAGCAACAAAAAACACCAACTGAACTTCAATAAAATTTAAAACTTCTGTGCAAATACCACTGACAAAGTAAATAGGTAACACAATGGAATGAGAGAATACATTTGCAAATCAACTATCTGCAGAGGGATTAATACTTAGAATATATAAAGAACTCTTAAAACTCAACCAAAAAAAAAAATCTAATTCAAAAATGGACAAAGGACTTGAACAGACATTTCCCCGAAGATACACAGATGTGCAATAAATGAAAAGATGGTCGGGGCACCTGGGTGGCTCAGTCATTAAGCGTCTCCCTTCAGCTCAGGTCATGATCCCAGGGTCCTGGGATCAAGCCCTGCATCAGGCTCCCAGCAACACAGGAAGCTTGCTTCTCCCTCTCCCACTCCCCCTACTTATGTTCCCATTCTCTCTGTCAAATAAATAAATAAAACCTTAAAAAATAAAATAAAATAAAATAAAAAAATAAGTGAAAAGATTCTCAGCATCATTACTCATTAGGGAAATGTAAATCAAAACCACATGAATACCATTTCATACACATAAGAATGGCTATTATCCCCCCGACTTCAAAAAAGAAAAAAAGGGGAAAAAAGCTGTTGATGAGGAGGTGGAGAAACTGGAATCTTTATTCATTACTAGTGGAAAATAGTTTGGTGGTTCCTCAAAAAGTTAAACATAGAATTACCATATGATCCAGCAATTCTACTTTTGGCTATATACCCACCAAAAGAATGGAAAACAGGGACTTAAGCTCTTGAACGCTAATGTTCTTTGTAGCATTATTCATAATAGCCAAAAATCTGGAAACCCAAGAGAATGGGTAAACAAAATCTAATACATACATGCACCAGAATATTATTTAGTCATGAAAAGGAATGAAATTCTGATATATTTGATAGTATGACTTAACCTTGGAAACATTATGCTAAGTGAAATAAACCAGACACAAAGGGACAAATATCAAATATTGTATAATTCCACTTACATGCAGTATCTAGATAGGCAAATGCATAGAGACACAAAGTCAAATAGAGGATACCAAGGGTAGGAGAAAGGTGGGAGTTAATACTCAATGGTCACAGAGCTTCTGTTTTGGGTGATAAATAAAATTTAGTAGTGGTGATAGTTACACAACACGGTGAATATCCTTAATGACACTGAATGGTTCATTTAAAAATCGTTAAAATGGTAAACTTCATGTTAGGCAGATTTTACACAATTAGATGTGTAAAGAGATGTAAAGAGATGTGTAAAGAGATGGCATCTCTTCTGAACCTTGTACAGATTAAAATATCCTATTATTTTCACACTACATAAAATTCTAAGCTCAGACTTTCTATTTACTCAAAAGTTAATATAGGCATTTGACAGATTATCTCTTGATATATCTCCTGATAAACACATTGGATTACCTATTTTTTTTGTTTATTGTTTCACTTCTTGATTGGGTGAGTGGGCAATTGTATTTAATTGATCATTAAAATTAAGTATCAAATTCCTTAAAATTTGTAACTAGACAAATAGATAAATAAATGAGGTACTGAGGAAATAAAAGCTCATTTAAGAAGACTTACCCCTTTTCTTTCAGTAAATCTTCTTGGTTATAGCACAGACAACATTATATATACCGACATTTAAGAGCTGTCCTAATAATCATTATATACTAAAAAGGCAGCTTTGTTAGACACACCAATCTGGAAATATAAATCACTAAAGTATAAGGCACTTGGGTCAAGGACATTCTAGGATAACCAAATAAGGTCATAACTGATTAAGTTCGAACTATTATGGAGATGTTAAAACAGGAAGTACCCTTAGCAATCATCAGATCCAATTCTATTACAAAAGAAAGAAAATGTCAAAGAATGAAATGTTGCTAGAGTTAAACCTGGAATTATGCCCAAGGCATCTTACCTGCCAAGAAAGGAACTTGAAAAAAGTAGCAGCATATGCCCAAATTCATTACAAGTAAGTAAACATCTTTATATTTTTAAAGACTCTTTAAAATGGGAAAACTAGGTATAATGGTACTAAAGAAGGAACCAGATGCTAGTATAATTCAACAAGGAACAACCTTCACAATCGGACTGAATTAGATTTTCTAGTGTTAAATAATAACTTCAGAAATAAGAAAATATTACATATAGGAATGCCAGACAAGGAATGAAGTAAAACATATTATCCTATTCTACTTTAGAATCTGTAAATAAACTCATTGTTTGTTATATGTAACTCTATGTAATATATGTTAAATACAGAGACAGATCTCTAGTCTAAGATATGCTTTTTTAGCATTTGCCACTTGCCTGTAGTAACGTGACTGTAAGTAGGTTGAGCACACAGCTTTGGAAACGTGACTAGCAGAACCAAAGTCAATGACCTTCACTCGGTAGGGTTGGCGCACTGGATCGACCAGCATTATGTTTTCAGGCTTAAGGTCAGCGTGAATCAGACCAAGGCTCTTGAGCTTCATCAGGGCTGTGGCCACCTGCTGCAAGATTGGTCTGATGTACTTGAGTGGCAGTGGGCTAAACTTGTTCTGCTTTAGAAAATCATACAAGTTCTGCTCCAGCATCTCAAACACAAGGCAGGTGTGATTCTTATGCTGAAAGCACTCATAAGAACGAACAAAATTATACTCATCAGCATTTTCACTGCTTAGGCGAGAAAGGATGCTCACTTCAATCTGTCCTTGTCTGGCATAGGAGGGGTGGTTCTTCAAGATTTTAATAGCCACAATTTCCTTCGTGCTCCGCTTCCAGCACTTAGCCACCTGTCCAAATGTTCCCCGGCCTAGGAACTCCAACACTTCATAGCTATTGGTCATAGAGCAAAGGATCTCATGCTGGACCAGCTGGTAGTCCCCTTCTCCACTGGAACTGCTACTCTTTGTGGTCACAGTGGTGGTCGTGGCAGCAGCACCCACCACAGTCCTGTTTTGCAGCATGAGAGGGGGATGTTCTTCTATGATTTGCACGCTACCGTTGCTGTCAACTTCCTCACTTTTTCTTTTCAATCCACATTTTTGATATGGCTCAAGCAAAGAAACGTTGTTTCTGTGAGTCAGGGTCTGGCTGCTTTGGAAGGTTGATGGAGCAGCACTGGCCGAGCTATCAGCAGCTGTTACAACAATATGCTCCACTGCAGGAGCTGGAAGGAGGAGGCCCTGGTCGTAGGCAGGGATGTTGAAATTTGCTACCTGGTGAGAGGAGTTGGCTTGCCCTTGTGTGGCTGGGAGGGTTTTGCTGTGGGTATAATATTTGTCGTTGCTGCTCTGTCCAGAAACATCCCAGCCAGAGGGCTCTATTTTCAGTTTCTTCGCACTGCAGA
Organism: Mustela putorius furo; assembly: GCF_011764305.1. Classification (NCBI taxonomy): domain Eukaryota; kingdom Metazoa; phylum Chordata; class Mammalia; order Carnivora; family Mustelidae; genus Mustela; species Mustela putorius. The sequence continues at coordinate 7,604,284 of NW_025421424.1, forward strand.
AGGCACTCGACGACACTGATGGGGGGGAAAACACCTGCAGCTGTGATGCCATACCTACGTTGAGAGAGAGCAAGAATTAGACCCTCAATTTTACACAACCCCTCAATTAACAGAGCAGAAGACTTTTAGTTTAGAAAAACCACAAATAAAGTATAACTACCTGCCTGGGGTTTTATTTTATACATTTTCCAAAACACATTTCCTATTACAGAAGGATCAATTTTTTGGTCAATCTCACACTCTTAATCACTCTTCAAGACTCAGCAACAGTTGGTCATATTGTTAAAAGAGCATAACATCTATAACAGTTTATAAAATAATAACCATAATAATAATAATGGCTTAGAACACTGATCACTTACTATGTGTCAAGTAGTCGTCTAAGCACTTCACATACATTACTCTTTTAATTGTCACCACAACTCTTTGGAAGAGATACTATTATTTACACTTTACAGATGAGGAAATTAAGATATAGAGTGGATAAAGTAATTTGCCCAAAACAGCACAGCTACTAAGTAGCAGCACCAAGCTCTTTGGCCCGAGAGCTCATTCCATAGCTCTGTGTTCACTCCTGCCCTGATGAGCTTTTTGATCAACTCTTTAAATTGAGACATAGAAGGCACACTTACAAAATTTAGACAGGACTCAAATTTGGGCAGATACTCAGTATTTGCTAAGTATCAGATTCAAAAAGACCACAATAGGGTAGAAACTACAAGACAAAAATAGCAGATGAAATTTAACATGAATAGAGAATCCTACATAGTCCAAAATATGACTAGCACAAAGCAGAAGGATAAGAAATACAAGGTTTAGTGGGAGCACATGTATGTGAAAGACACTTTCATTTGGTAAGAGAAACATATAATAATGTTTCCCCCCCCCCCACACACACCCCAAAAGCTAATTCAATCTTAAACTACATTCATAGAAATAGTGTCCAGAATGTACTGGACAAAGTGGATGCTTATCTACTCTGTTCAGTTAACTATTTTAATAGTGTCTAGCTCTGTCCACTACAATGTAAGGAGACACAGATAAAATGATCACAAAACAAGATGGTGTGAAGCCTATCGAGAGGATCTTCTGAAGAACCACAGGAAGTTATTCTTAGAAAAACATGTAGAAAGGGAGTAAAACAGCCAAATTTTCTGTCCTGGACTATCCCATAAACACCTCAAACTCAATAAACCCCAAGACTTCCAAAGCTAATACTTTCAGAAAAAAGTTGAAACAACTGACAGAGCATAACAAGCCATTTCCTACTTATCTTCCCCTTCTCAATCATATAACCCTCAGATGCTGTGGGGCTCTATATTAATTCTTCTCTTGTCCATACTTTCCCTCTTCCCAATAACTACTTCCCAGGATTAGTCATCTACAAAAGAGTCTCAAATCTTTATTTCTAACCGAGACTTCTCTCTCCTCAACTCCAAATTCTTATTTCCAAATAACATTCCACACTGCAATTTGGGTATCCTGCAGACATCCCAAATTTAACAAGTCCAAAATTAATCTTATGAGCCCCCACCCAACCCCTAGTCTTCTAACTCAATTATGATACTACATCTTAAGCCAAAAATCAGAGAGGCAATGAGTCTCGGTTTCCTCATCTATAAATTGGTGATAATACTTAATTCATGGGATTATTCTGAAAATTAAACTGTTTAACACATGTACAGTCTCAGTGCCTGGAGTTCATTTAGTATTATTATCCTGAATCTTCCTCCTCCCTTATTACTCCACCTCTAATCTATAACCAAATCTTACCAATTCTACCTCCTAAGTATATTTCAAAATCGGCCATTTTTTTCCTACCCCTTTTGGGACCATTCTAGTTCAAACAGCCAATAGCCTCCAAACTAATCCTGAATGCACTCTGGGGATCTTTGTTTTTAAACTGTGCAAATCAGATGACTGCTCTTTCTTTCTTAACCACCTTCCTCCCCCTGCCTTCAGGGTTTTCCACTGCTTTGTGGATCAAGTCCAAAATCCTCAACCTGCCTTAAAACACTCTCCAAAAATCTGGTTGTTGTCTTCCAGAACCTCCTCACCTTGATTCCTCCATGCCAGCCATCCTGCCCATACTGCCCTTTTCAGTTCTTGGAAGGCCCTCTAATATTGTGATAATCTAATAAGATTTTCTTCTGAGAAAACCATTCATTCACACACACACACACACACACACACACCACTCACACACATACACCCCACAACTACCACCCCCCACCCACCCACCATGCACTCCCACAGCATCCTGTTCCTCCCTTACAACTCAAAATTATTTACTCAATGTTACTCCCATCTCCAGCTACAGTGTTAATTCCATGATAGGTGCCATACAGGTCTTGTTCTTTGCTTATAGCATCAGAAACTACCATAGAGACTCTGGCAATATTCAGACATGCAGTATTTATTGGATGATTTCGACCCCTGCCGACCAACCTCTTATCTACTCCCTACCACTCATATTAAACTTCAGGATTTTCAAATGCCTGGTTTTATTTTTCAAATATCCCTCCCTTTTCTGTGTGCATCTTTGAGATATAGAGGGAGTCTCCACTCCACTACACATAGTTTAATTTTACTAGTCATAAGAGAATAAACACACACAAGAAAGGAAGGAAGCATGACAAAGGATGTTACAGAACATAAAAAAGCAATGTGTACATTTCTTTGTGCCTGAATGCAACTAAAAACCATCTGCACTGGACTAGACAGCTGGAATGAAGAACAAATCCTCAGCCTTTGATTTCTAAAACGTGGCCTGGATTTACTTTAAACGAGAGTTTTCATAATTTATATGAATCCTGAGGAGAAAAAAAGTGTAAATTAAAAGCTAAAGCCAGTGCAATTTAATTCCAAGGCTACGAATTTACAAGTCCTCTTGTTCTGCCTATTATCACTGACATAATACCAAATTAAAATAAAAGAAAGGGGAGCCTGGGTGGCTCAGTCATTAAGCGTCTGCCTTCGGCTCAGGTCATGATCCCGGGCTCCTGGTTCGGAGTCCTGGGATCCAGCTCGCATGGAGCTCCCTGCTCCCTGGGAAGGCTGTTTTCCCTCTCCCACTCCCCCTGCTTGTGTTACCTCTCTCGCTGTGTCTCTCTCTATCAAAAAATAAATAAATAAATAAAATCTTTTTTAAAAAAGAAATGAAAAGAAAAATCTGAGACCAAGTGTACCTTTACAAAATTTACCTATTAAAATATATGCAAAAATACTTCTCACCTATTATAAAACTGAGCCAATTTTTAAACAATGAAAGGAAGCAAATTTTTGAAATTTGTTTTCCATTGCATATCTGTTGAGCTACTAATTTTAACAACCTATCAAGAAACAGGAGCACAACCTTTATGTGCCTAAAAGTATTTGATAAAAGAATTGAATACAAAATTTGCACTTTGTAGCTATATCAAGGAATATGAAAGCTTATAAAGTTAATAAATCTAAAAAGAATTCATGAAGTATAATACCAAATTTTTAAAAATATGTTCATAACTAGACACTTTAAAATACTGCATTTACCAGAGTAATGTTATGGACAACTTTTCACCCAATAAATAAAATAACAGATACGGATGGTTTCAAGTCCTCAGTGAGCCCTGCAAAATGCACAAGTTCTAGGAATTTTTCTAAAAGCTTAAGGATATAAATGGACGTGATTCTTATTCAGTATGACAAACTTTTAAGTCTATCCATAGGGAAAGAACAACCCAGAATTTGACTGGCTTTCCCCACAGTAAGGGTGTGTGGTACCTAAGTCAGTACTATGCCAGTGTGGCTGGGACTCATCCTGACCTCAACAAGCACAAGGTGAGAAGAAAATACAAAATCAAACCTGCCTGGAAAAATCAACACTCTTGGGACACCTGGGTGGCTCACTTGGTTAAGGATCTGCCTCCAGGTCATGATCTCAGGGTCCTGGGATTGAGTTCCATGTCAGGATCCCTACTCAGTGGGCAGTTGGCTTTTCCCTCTCCTTTTGCCCCTCCCCACTATTCATGTTCTCTCTAATAATAAATAAAATCTTTAAAAAAAGAAAAAGAAAAAGAAAAATCAACACTCTTATCTATATAACATCCTGAAATTCAGCTAAAAGCAGCCATTCTTAGACATAAGATAAAGATACTATGTTCCAGAAAACCGCCTCTGCAAAATGCGGAAGAAATTTTCTTCCTAGGGTATGGCCTTCCCAACAAAAATATGGAACAGAATTAACATCTGCAGAAAACTTACTATGTATCAGACTCTATTAAGTTACGAATATTACCAATTCGCAGGAGAGCAGTGCCCAATAAATTACTTGGGATTTCCTAAAAATGTTGCACCTCTCTTCACCTCTTGAATTTACTTTCACCTCTCTTGTTTGACTCCAGTAATAAACGTCTTTTCATTTCAAATCTGATTTCCAAGGATTTAACTATCCAAGTATATTGACAAATTTGACCACAGTATTCATGGGGAACTAGAACTAACAGGCAAAGGGTTACTAGCATTTGTACTTATTGCTAAAGAGAACTGAGTCTTGCTAGAACATACAGCTTTCAAATTAAAGGCTTCCCTACTCCCTGCCGTGGTCACATCTACTGAACATTTACATGGTGCCCCACATTATGGGCACTACAGGTAGCTAATATTACTACAAAGGATTCAAATATTATAACTATGAAAGGAGAAGTGAGTTATGACAACCAAGGTAATCATTTGTCAGTGTTCTGCCCTTCCTTTCCAGGTAACTTACATCTTCCAGTAGGAATAATTTATTATTCTAGTAGGAATAATAAATTCCTACTGCTTTTGCTTAGCATCATCTTTGCCTCTTTGATACAATTTAACAATTGGTGACCTAAATAACCTAAAATCAGTACTGTAAATTGATTGCTTCCTCTGGCACTTGTCCTCAGCTGACATGTACACAGATACAAATCTTCCCCAGCATGATGATATATAAAGAATATTCAGGGGCACCTGGGTGGCTCAGTGGGTTGAGCCTCTGCCTTCGGCTCAGGTCATGATCCCAGGGTCCTGGGATCGAGCCCCGCATCGGGCTCTCTGCTCATCAGGGAGCCTGCTTCCCTTCCTCTTTCTCTGCCTGCCTCTTTGCCTACTTGTGGTCTCTGTCTGTCAAATAAATAAATAAAATCTTTAAAAGAAAAAGAGAAGAATATTCATATCATTAAGGTAGGTAAATAAGAAAACACATTCTGTAAAAATAAAGCAAGGAGTAGTGTTGGGAAGAAAACTCCTTCACCGTAACACCATCTATCTCTCCACTCCACTCATTTTTCTCCACCCCTGCTGAAAATCCTGGGCTATTTCAACAGCCTAACTTGCTTTCCCCAAATGGGACTCTCAAGCCCCCTTTTAAAACTCCTTTCTCCCAACTCATTCTTCACCTTACAAATGAAACTTTAAAAAAATGCTTATCTGTCTCCTGCTTAAAACCTTGAGATAAAGTACAAAATGTCCAAATTTCCAGTAGCACTAAATTTCTGAGTTCCTAGAGCAGGCCTGATTTCTCCCATCCTAGTTCCTTTACACATAATATTTCCTCTCTGAACTTCACTGTCCCCTCCTAGTCTTCTCTTTTTCTACTTATCCTGTTAGTCTCCATTTTTTCAGTGTGGTTATATAGGCTGTTGGTTTGGATCAAAATCTACTCTCTCCTTCACACCCCAGGCTCATGGCTATGTTCATCAGCCCCTCTCACAGACAGACAGTAATGTACAGCTTTTTGTGTTCCTTTCCATTTCTACCAGCAAAAACTCATGGAGACCCAGCTTCTACCATGAAACAATGCTCAAGGATGACAGAGCAATAAGATGGAAAGAACTGTTTCTGAATGATCCTGTAAGAGCAGAACCACCTGCCCACCAAGAATGCTCACTTGAACCTGGAACATTTACTTCAGGATGTCACATGAAAGAAAAACTATGTTCCTAGATTATGTATGTGTTAGTCAGCCTTATGCTGACAAATACACCCAGGTCACTTCATACTAGCTTAGGTTTCCTGGTAAAGGCTCCCACAGCATCCTCTACCACTTCTCGGTACTTATGACACCTGTACTTATTTATGTCATTTACTCATTTAACAAACATATACTGAGTACCTAGTTTGTCTGCCTGGCACTGTTCTAGAAACTAGGGATAACAGTGGTGTTCCAGATGGACAAGATCCCTTGTCTCCTGGAATTTACTTTCTTCTGGGAAGACAACAACACACACATATCCCCCAAGAAAACAGAAGCTAGAGATAATGCTATGGATGAAAACAAAACACAATGATATGACAGAGATGGTGGGAGGGGCAGAGATACTCTAGATTTGGTGGTCAAGGAAAGCCTTGTAAGGTGGTGGCACTTAAGCTAAGATCTGACAAGAAGAAGCCATTCCAGTGGAAGAGAACAGTTAGTGACAAGGCACATTCTTGGCTTATTTGAAGAAGAGAGCAGTGTAGATGGAACAGAATAAGGAAGAAAATAATAGAAGCAGGCAGACAAGAGCCAGATCACGTATTAACTCATGAGACCACCCTAAATGTTATTCTAAGTATGACTATTTAAAAGCTGACTTCTTGGGATGCCTGGGTGGCTCAGTTGGTCAAGCGTCTGACTCTTGATTTTGGCCCAGGTTGTGATCTCAGGGTTGTGAGACTGAGTCCTGGAACGGGCTCCACACCGGGTGTGAAGCCTGCCCAAGATGCTCTCTCTCTCTTTCTGCCCCTCCCCCTCCTCCCTCCCAATCTCAAAAAGAAAAGTTGACTTCTCTTCTAAACTGCAAATTCTGTAAGGGTAATTCTAAATACCAGAGTAGGTGTCTTTGGGGGGTGGGTATCACCAGCATCTATCACATACGGTATATGTCAAATGTTTGTTAGAATGAATGACTAGAAAGAGATCTTTCTTCTCCATATATATAAACAAAAGAGGATCTCAGGTGTCATACTGACTGAATTAGAGAAATAATCAACTGAAATAGAAATTATAGTCTCTTGCCTACAAGAGAATACCTAAAATAGTTTTCTAAGTGTAGTGATACAGAAGGAAAAAATAGGCGTGAAACCCTAAGGACACTATTTGAATGAAAGCCCACCACCCCTTTCCTGTAACACTTTCCTTCATAAGGCACCAGCAAGCCAATTACCCAACTAGTATGCAAAGAGAGGGTGTGGAATAAGTGGTGTTAGCTGATGAAAGAGGAATTCTATAATTCTATGTAACTCACAGCCATATAATCAATATTTTGTAATATTTTGTAAACTATCCTTCTAGACAGGATATCTTTTCCTAAATTTCAAGCTCTTCATTATTTGGAATGATGAATCTATAGCAATAGAACAAAAAAAAAGTATGTATTTTTTGTGTTTGGTAAAAAGGTATGATCTTGGTATATGCACCCAACAGTTTACAAGGCCTATAAAATTTAGAATGAAGAAAGCTATACCTCAAGGAGTTTCAAGCATAAGGAAAATGTCAAATTAACAAAGCAAACATCAATATGGAACATGAATCTTGAGATGACCCTGTTTAGATCAGTCAGCAAAGACCTAAGGAAAAGAGGACTTAAATAAGGTAACAATACTTTGGCAGATAGAAGGTGGAATAACTTCTTTCAGATTAATGAGATAACTTTTGCCAGTATGCTAGGGAATGTGGAAAAATGAAAAACTGTTCCAAGTAAGGAGATGTACTCGACTGAAGCAAAAAACACTGGCAAAAAAGTACAGGGATTCTTACAGCTAAAATGGACTTGATGAGACTCTTTCCAAAACCCCCTAATTCCAAGGTGAGAAAAAGGAGACCCAAGAGAGGCAAAAAAGCTTTACATAGAGCTAATGAGTTGTAATGCTGGCAAAGAATTCAGGTCTTCTGATTCTTTTCCATTAAGCACTCTGGGAAAGCACCGTACCAGGTGTCCTTAAAGAATCCAAAAGAAATATACATAAGCTTCCCTATCTTCTAGGAGTTTAGAATGTTGCTTAGGTGATGTAACACACATACACACACACACACACACACACACGAAAAAGAAAGAGAAAAATATAAAAACAGGATATAAAAGGTTTTTTTACAGAGCCAATTTATGCTGTACAAAAATACATAAGTCATTTAGGGAGCTGTGAAGTTAGGAACAAAAAAGGAACCAAAAAGCAAATCACTGATTGTTGAAGTGGTACTTGAAGGAAAAATGATTTTGATGGGTTGTGTTCAGAATGGCACAATGTAAGGGAAATGTAAGGGAAGAGACTAGGGAGAAATAACTGAAACTTGAAAAAAAAAAAAAAAGCTAAAAACATATGGATTGCTTTATGCAGTCGTGAAAATGAAAAAGGGCAGATCAGGAAGTTCATGTTTGCAAAATTACTTCAAATTACAAAAAGACCAGTTACAATATATAACTAACAACAAGTTGTGCAAGTTCCAAGTGTAAGAAGTTTACAAGGCAGGTTTGGCTCACTGATTTCTCCCAACACAACTACTGACTGAACTGTGCTTGTGAAAACAAAACCACAGAATGAAGAAATTCTATTTTCCAGAGAATTGTGAATTTTGAGATTATCTTTTTTTCTTTTAGGAGGGAGTTTTGGTTTGGTTTTAAATCTCAAGTTACCAATCAACTTACTCTACAATCCATAAAACTACAATATCCAAAAATGGTATAAACTATTTATGAGTATCACCAGCAGAAGTCCTACTTACCAACTAGAGCCAGTATACATATTTACAAGATCTCACTCACCATTTTATTCATCAGATGCTTTACTGGCTTGGCTGCCTACAGTTCCAACCACAAGTTACTTTACTAAAATATCCTCCCAGCAAGGAACAGTATCTTAAAGTCACAGATATATTTCCATCATACCAGTATTGTAACACAGATCTCTGGGGTAATTACATGTAAAGATCCCAAATCATAGGTAACAGGACTTGTTAGATTTTTGAAATGTTTTCAGAAAGCTTTAGACCTATATAAGTAAAAGCCTGTAATGACTTGAAATCTCTACAATCTTCAAAACACACACACTACAGACCAGGAATCAAAAATAGCTTTACACAAACAAGAGCAAAATTGTAGGTTTTGCTGAGGGCATCAGCCACTTAATTTAACCCCATTTCATCAAGAGCAGGAAGCCAGGCTGCTGTTTTCATCAGTTACTAGGGAACAAATAAGATAAAGGACAGACTGGGCAGAAGAGTCTACAGTTGAAATGAATATTTTGATGCAATTTCTGAAAATTCCCGAAGTGTCACTAAGAAAAAGCACCTAGGGCTTCCTCAAAACGAGTCTTTCTACAGCTGAGGGACGGTTTTACGTGCAGGAAAGACATACGGAGGCTGAGGATTGTTTTTTCCCCTTCTCGAGCCCCTCCTCCCTTCCCCCACTTAAACAGGAAAGAAAACGCGCCCAGCATAAACACAAGGCCAGTGCTCACGGTTGGTCACCACAACAAACTGGAGGTTAGACCAGCGCTCTTGGAGACCGAGCCCCAAGTCCCGGTTGCTAAACACAAAAAGGGCCTCTTTCCCAAAGACCTGCGAACAGTACGGGCCTTACCCAAGAGTTTTTGGTTGTTTCCTCACCTTTTCTCTCTCTCTCTTTTCTTTAAACGAAAGCTTTGGGAAAGTGGCGACAGACAGCAAAAGTTTCCCTCCGAGCCAGACCTCTAAATCCGCCTTGCACAGACACACATTAGGTGGGCTGGTCCCACGTAGTCTCCACCATCATTACAAATTACAAACCTAACGATTAAAGAACAGAAGCGGAGAGGATAGAAAAGCTTCCACACCCACCCCACCACCACCGCCGTCCTTTCCAGACACCGCTTCCTGGTCGCAAAGAGCACAAATAACCCAAAACCATGGTGATAAGCAGAGCTGTGAAATACACACGCACAAGCCACACGCTGGGAACCTGCCACGACGGCCGGGAAAAAACCGGCCGGGTGAGGAGGCGCAAGGCGGCCCCCTGTCATCTGAAGACAACAACACGCCCCAAAGAGAAGTGGCAGGAGGCAGGGGGAGTTGCCCCGAAAACAAGCCCGGAGCCTCCTCGCTTTCCCGGGAACGCAAGCTCCTCCGCGGCCGCTAGCGGCCGGGCCGCCGGACGGGGCACCGCGTCCCGGGTGGGGGCGCGCCCAGGGAGGCGCCCCCCGCAGGCCGGGCGCCCCTGAGAGCCCGCGGCCCTCCCGACCCCGCCTCGGGAAGCGGATGGGAGCTTGCTCCCTGCCGAGGCCCCTTCCCGCCCGGTCCGACTCACCGCCGGTGGGTCTGGTTCTCAGCCGCGAGCTGGGGCTGCCGCGAGGAGGCGGCGGAGGAGACGAGATCCGGGGCCCCGTCGCCGGGTCATCATACCCCCCGCGCGAGCCGGCCCGGGCCCCGGCCCCCGCCCCCCGGAGCCGTCCCCGCGCCCGTCCCGCGGGGGGAGCCCCCTCAGCCTCCCGCCCGCTCCGCCGCCCGGCCCCTGGCCGCCGCCGCCGCCGCCTCAGCCCCGCGCGCTCCCGCCTCGGCCTCCCGCTGCCGTCCGGGGCCACCGCCGGGCCCCTCGCTCCGCAGCCGCCGTTGTCGCCAGACCCGACGAGCCGAGCGCCGAGCGGCCGCCCCCATCCGGCGGCCCCGCCCCGCGGGAACCATTCACAGTCCAGCGCCATGACACCTACTGAGGCGGAAGTGTCGAGGAGCGGGCGGATTAGGAGGACAGCATAGTACAGATGGGGGTGGGAGTGGGGGGGCCTCCGTGGGGAGCCAGCGTGGATCGAGTGCGGGGGCCGGATTCCCCGCCGCCTCCGCGCTACAGACTCCGCGATGATTTAAAGGTGCTTGGTGGCGGTTGGGGGGGAGGGGGTCCAGCTGTGAAATGTCATCCCAGCCAGTGTGACATCACCACAGTCTAGTGTGACTCCCCCAGAGATTGGGCTGCGCGCGGCGAAGCAGTGCCTACCCGGGAAGCCCCCCTGCTGGTGAGGAATTACCTCAGTTTAGGCTTAAACGTTTCGTTGCCATCTAGAGACGTTCTGGCAGAGTGGCATCCGTGCACGGGATCTGGAAGCCTCGTACATCAGGACTACCGCTGCCCGCCATAGGAAAACTGTGTGCATTGCGAGGTGAGAAGGAGCAGCTGTGCTCTGGACCCAGCCCCTCAAAACGTGCAGTGAGCGAATGCTACCATAACGTTCTTGCCTCGAGCAGAAGACAGTAAGACTGCGTATTCAGGAACGGGAGTGCATTGGACACACAGCATTCAGAAAAAAAAAATGGACACTGTAAAAACTAGGTTATCCTAAAAGAAAGACTGTTGCCATCTCCCCAAGTCAAGAGATTCTCTCCCTAGGACTTCAGAAGCACCTCCCGCTGTGTAAAATGTTCTTGTTCCTAAAGTGGGGACCATTTTTAGAGACAGTAGTATAACCTGTTTATTTTTTCTATCCTGCAAAGTGCTGGAGGCAGCAATGATCTGAGCCCTACAAAGTGACCGTCCAGCATCATGGTTGTTTGCATATACTCTTTGAGGAGGGGGACAGAAGTGGCAAAGTCAAGATTCTGCTATTACCCTGTATTTCTCAGATCTCACTTGTATACATTCTTGACCTATTTGGATCTCCATCTCCTCACAAAAAGAAAAAAAAAAAGTGAAGATGTGCTAATACTCTTGTGAAGAAGTGGTAATACTACGTTAGTATGTTCGTTAAGGTTTCTTTTCTGGCTTAACATCACTAAGAGCAGTTCTGTTTTATTGGGAAAAGGGAAGTTTATTTCCCTAGAGGACCAAGGTTAGCAAGTGTTCAATCCCACGGGGCAGTTTTGTTTGCTTATTTTCACAGGAACTGAGAACATAAAGTCCTACATTGGGCTGACCTGGGAAACATCAAAATACAGAGAGTGGGTGAGCATGCCCACTTGGGGAGGAGCCAGGAAAAAGGCAGTACTTGAGCTCTGGAGTAGAACAGATCCTGCTCTAAAAGCAGGCTTCAAACACACTAATTACTTACCATGACTTGGCTCAACCAAACTCAGTGACATGCTTCTAGCCTCCTATTATCTCAAATTATGTCCCTTTACTCATTTCAAACACATCTCAAAGTCCATCTTGAGGGAACCTTTCCTGATTGACTCCCATTTTATTCTAATTATTTAATTCTGCATCATCATCTGTGTATTTACTTCCCTGTACCTTATTTGTACTTGCTGATCTATGTTCATGGTTCTTGGGTCATTCCTTCAGTCGGCCTCACTACATGGAGACCTTCTCAAAATCTATTATTTCCCCCTCTCTAATATACATTCATCCATCCAACAAACTGTATGCCTCCTCTATTCCAGGCATTCTCCTAGATACTGGGTCAGATGCAAAATGAATAAGACATTCCCTTGGCTCACAGTCAACAAGGAAAAAAAATGCATAGTGACATATATAAGACTTGAATGACAGAGCTGAGCTGAAGAAGACTCCAGAAAAGGAGATATTTAATTTAAACAGGGCATGGTCAAAGAAGTTGCAAGTTTAATGTAGCTGGGTTCATTTGTCCCTTCAGCAAATGTCTATTGAGTATATTTGTGTGCCAGGCACTATATTGGAAATTAAAGATACAAAAAAGAAAATACATGGTCCATGGTCTGAAAGAGCCGACCCTTCAGCAGAGAAGTGGCAAGATACGGACTTAGTAAATTGAGTTGAGTCAGATTTTAAAGGCCATGAAGAACTCTTAGAGGTTTAGCCAAACAGGTAATATGAAGGAATCTGCTTTAAAGAGAGAGGCAGTGGCAGTGAAGAAGGATGGCTGGCTGGGACATGTAAAGACTAGAGAAACAGACTAATTAGAAGGCTATGATGAAGGTTTGGTCAAGCAGAGACCCTAGAGAGAAGGGGTCAGAGAGGAGAACTCTTTCCTCCTAGACAAAATGAGTGCCGCTAGAGAGGGAGCTGTTGCTAGTTGGAAGCATTGAATCTGACCTAGGGTATGATATTTCTCTGTGGCCTAGAGCCTAGGTTCAGTGTTGCAGACAGGAAGTACTCGCTCGGGAGCTGCATTACTGAAGACCAAGTAGGAGAAGCTGACCCAAAGGCTGAGTCACAGGAGAAGTTGAATCAAAAAACTTGTCCAATTATCCGAACAAATAGTGAATCCAAGGGTCCAGGAAAAAAAAGAGAGAGAGAGAGAGAATTCAAGTAGAAGCTGACAGTTGTAAAACTGGGGGAAACCAGGTGAGACAAAAGGTCTGAAGGAAAGGATAAGAGGCAGAACATGAAAAAAGCCTTTGAAACAAGAGGGCATCCTCAGTGGTTTTTTAAAATCTAGATCCCAGAAAACTTTTTTACTTGGAAATAATTCCAAACACACAGAGAAGTTGATAATAAAAAGAGCACCCATATATCCTTTACTTGGATTTGTTGATTAATTTGGATTTGTTGATTGCCCCTTTTGCTCTAACACTTGCAGTCTCAAATAGATAGCACACATACACCCATTTTTTTCTGACCATTTGAAAGTAAATGGCATCTACCATGCCCCTTTATCCCTTAATACTTCAATGTCCTAAGAATATGTACATTCTTTTACATACACAACATGTACAGTTATCTATTCCAGGAGACTTAACATTGATACCATACTTCAATCTACATCCATATTCCAAATTTCATCAATTAATCCAATAATGTCATTCTTACCCATTTTCCCCTTCGAATAAGAGGATCCATATATTGCATGTCTCTTTAGTCTCCTTTAATCTGTATCAGTTCCTTAGCTTTTCTTTGTCTTTGATATTTTTGAAGGGTACAGCCCACCCCCTTTGGACAAGAGAATGTCCCTCATTTCCAATTTGTTGTTTATGTTTGTCTCACCTTTATTCATTATTAGATCCCAGTTATCCATTTCTGGCCAGAATACTATTGTGATATTGTGATATTGTGTCCTTCTCAGGATATCAAACCCAAGGTCAGATGATGACTCTCTCCCTCAATGGGTGATGATAATTTTAGTCACCTTGTTGAGGTGTCTGATTCCTCCACAGTATATTTACTATTTTTTTCCCTGTAATAAGCAATCCATGGGGAGACATCTTAGACCCTGCAAATATCCTGCTCCTCATCAAATGTGTTCCCATAGATTTAGCATCTATTGATGGTTCTTACTTGTACCAATCCTCCCTTATCTCTTATTAATTAATTAGTTATCTATTAATGATATAGACTCATGGATTACTGTGTTTTTCAATGGTTTATTCCTTACAGTCCTTAATTATTTGCATGATAAAATTTTCCAGATTTAGTCAATGAGGGCCTTTTCAAGCTCCTTTGTCTTTTTTTTTTTTTTAAGATTTTATTTATTTATTTATTTTGACAGAGAGAGACACAACAAGAGAGGAAACAGAAGCAGGGGGAATGGGAGAGGGAGATGCATGCTTCCCACTGAGAGGGAGCCTAGTGCGGGGCTCGATCCCAGGACCCTGGGATCATGACCTGAGCCAAAGGCAGATGCCCAACGACTGAGTCACCCAGGTACCCCGCTCCTGTGTCTTTTTTAGCATGCCCAATTTTCACATATTCCACATTCATCTTGATTCTTGCAGGTTCACCATTCCTTGGAGCATTGGATTTCTCCACTGAGTGCTTTGTATGTGGCCAGAAAAAAACAAAGGGAAGAGAAAATATGGATTATTTGTGTGGGAAGTATTTTTTTAAAGATTTTTATTTATTTACTTGGGAGAAAGAGCGTAGAGAGAGAGGGAGGGAGAAGCCGACTCCGTGCTGGGCAGAGAGTCCAATGCGGGGCTTAATCCCAGGACCCTGAGATGATAACCTGAGCCAAAGGCAGCTGCTTAACCAACTGAGCCATCCCATGTAGGAATTTTTTATAGGCCAGGCCTGCAGGTAGCAAACACATAGATCTACTTTGCACACATCACACTGGTGGTAACTCAGGAACATGGATACTGCTGCAATGCTTAGGAGATGACACAATCTATCTGTGTGCCCAAGAGACTTGACATAGTAAAAATTAGGCCAGTCTCCACCATGCTTGTCCAAAAGCTATTTTCTATGTTACTTCTTCCATATTAGTAGGATCCCAGTTTTGTTCAGACAGAAGGAAGATCCTTTGATTTCAAAGAAGGTAACTTCATCTCACCAAATCAGGAAATGAATTACAGTGATCCAAACCAATCCTGGTAATTCCAGTTCTTGTCACCAGTGACTAGTCTAAGAGTGGGTATAGACTCAGTTCTGAAATAGGAAAGGAAGTCTAGTAGGAAGCTCGCAGGAAAATTTTTCTTTTTGTATAAAAAAGACAGGACCTTCACAGAAGAAATTCTTTTGTCCCCGCCTCTCTTTTTGCTGAGACAAAGGAGTGAAAACACCAGGCGTGGAGCTGTCATACCCATCTTGTGACCATAAATGTGACAGCAAACAAAGATGAAGACAGTCAGGATGGAGGACAGCAAAGGAGACAGAAAGGAGTCTTTGATGACAGAAATAAGCTTCTGAATGGAACTGGGACTGCCCGCTGCTTCTGGACTTTTTAAGTAAACAAACATTCATATGTTTCAAGAACACTGCTAGACGAGTTTTCTGTTCTTTGCTGCCAAAAATCATTCTTAAGTGACACGAGAGAGAAGTAGGAGAGCTTTTCTGGGAAAAGGAGCTAATTGGTGGTATCTGAATGTTCTGAGAAGTAAAGGAGAATACAGATGGAAAAGTGGCCAGAGGATTTGCAGTGAGATGGTCCCTGTGGATCTTGGTAAGATCAAGTGGCATGGTGAGGAGGAAGAAGCAATGTGATTCCTACAAAAGATCTTTCCTGGTATGAGTGGTGACCGACAAACTGGGAAGGATGGTTTGAACCAAATGGGTGACAGAATCTACTCTGGTCAATTCCTATATTCAGTTCCTAATACCCAAGGAAGCTGTTTGGGTTCCTGCTGTCTGCTTCAGCTACACCTGGGAAATCATGAACTGAATCACTTTGCTCTCTTGAGCACTTCTCACAGCAATAAGCCAGGAAAAGTTGTTCTGGCCCCTGAACTGGTTTCCTAGAGGGCAGACCCAGCATATATGATGGGGACTAAATAGAACCTTTTTAAAAACATTTTCTTCCAGGATTTATTGACTGTATAATAAGTACCAGGCATTCAGTTAGACAGAATAAAGAGATGAATAAAGCATATTCTGTGTCCTCTGGGACCTCACAATCTAATTTAGGAAATAAATTAGGAACAATTATAACAAATCTGAGATTGGTCCTCAAAGTGGCATTACTAATGGTCAGAAACATAGCAGTTACTGTCTGGAGATCACTACAGATGCATCTAGAAGTATCTCTATTGACCGAACAGGGACTTAAAGAAGACAGCACTGTTTCAGCCAGGCCATCAGTGAGATGTTATTTGGTTTTAGTAACTATCTTTAAGTACCTTTTCCATGCAAAATGTGAACAGACTAAAAACACCATTACATTATCACATGCAATGGACAAGAGCTCTTCAGCATGACAAGTACTCCTTGGGAAGGAGTTATTGGTCTGCGCTAGACCACCAGGGAGCCACGGGGTTAGAAACTAAAACCAGGCAGAGATGAGTGTGGTATACAGAACAGTGAAATGAAGTGCCCACCTGTGTTATGATAACAGGTGAGTGAGTCCCTCCTCTGTATGGTAAAAAGGCTTGGTCCCCTCTTGGCTCCCATACTTCTCATGTTCCCTAGCATCTCCCCACTAAAGCTGGGTGGTTGCTGGGCTGAAGAGTGGGATTGCAAGTAGGAACTGGCTTCCCTGCTTTCAGGTGTAAGTCTTGCTGGTCTTGTTCTCTTTTTGTATCAAAATAAGACATTTGGGGGACTGGGTCCTAGCAGAAATGACTTGGATGGAAGGAGAGTTTGGAAAGAGGCCACGACCATGGGATTAAAGAGAAAGAGTCAAATACAGCTAGTTAACATTATGAATGCATGAAATGCCACTGAATTGTACACTTTAAAATGGTTAATTGTAGGGCACTTGGGTGGCTCAGTCATTAAGTATCTGCCTTTGGCTCAGCTCATGATCCCCAGGGTCCTGGAATCAGAGTTCCACATCCAGCTCCCTGCTCCTTGAGAAGCCTCCTCCTCCCACTCCTGCTCCCCCTGCTTGTGTTCCCTCCCTCTCTGTCAAATTAATAAATAAAATCTTTTAAAAATGGTTAATTGTGTGTCATGTGAATTTCACTTCAAAAAAAGGGGAGGGGAGAGAGTTTTGCAGGATTTAGACATAATGGGCAAGAGACCTGACTCCTAATTTTCAAGAGTCCATCCAGAGCCTTATGGGAGAAGAAACAATGCCTTAAATACCCCTACAACCATATTTATTCCTCCTCAGACCCTCCTTCCCCCTAACCATTTCTGTTTCCTCCCTTATCTACACATCACCACCTTACTCCCTCACTTTCTCCATATACCAACTCTCTATTCAGCAAAATTCAGCTTTTCTCTCCCCTTCCCTGGGTCATCGTCGTGTCTCATTATGTCTCCACCATTCTGTAGCTTCTTACCTTCGACCAACTGTTACACAAGCTTTTAGCACCTGCCTTCCATATGTCTTTTCCTATTTTCAATTCTAAGCCAAAGCCAAAGCCAAAACAAATGATCTGGGAAGGGAAACAGAGACCCACGAGAGAGAGGTCTATGCATCGGGACAGGAACTCGAAATTCAATCACTGACTATTATTTGTGCTAAGTCATTTTGCACTTCCTGCAGGCTCGGAAATCAAAAAGGCCCTAACAAAGTATCCCTTGCCTAACACAATTCCTGATATGTGGTCAGTACCAGTAACTATTTGGCTGACTAAATTACTGTGTGTTTATTCATGGTGCTCAAAGCATCAGAATTCAATTAACTATAGAATAGAGTTTTGGAAAACCCAGCAATCTTCATCTTTGGCTGTGAAATTTAACTTAATTTTTTCATTATTACTTCTGGAAACTCACTTTTATCAAATATTCAAGCTATTAAGAGGTTAGCAGGTGACTCCTTTGGAGGTGGGGAGGAGGAGGGGTCCGATCAAATCCTGGAGGGTAAATTCTCTGATGCAAAATGGGCTTCTGCCCGACCAACCTCAGTGCTCCCAGAATGTCCAATACAGAAGTAAAACATGAGCTTTGGAGTCTTGACATCAGGAGGAATCCTGAGTCTTCTAGTAACTAGGGTGATAGTGGGTATACTGATGAATTTCACTTTCCTTATTCTTAAAGAGAGAGAGAGAGAGAGAGAGAGAGATTCTATTTATTTATTTATTTATTTGAAGGAGCAGGGAGGAACAGAAGGCCAGAGGGTGAGGGACAGCAGACTCCTTGCTGAGCACGGAGCTTGATCTCAAGACCCTGAGATCATGACCTGAGCAGAAATCTAGAGTGGGACCCTTAACTGACTATGCCCCCCAGGTACCCCGCACCTTCCTCCTTCTTAAAATAGAGATGCTAATACCTTCTCCTTACCATCCTCATTCCAGCCATCAGAAAAACTTTTCGATATTACTTCCAAAATATATCCTGAATCTACTACTATTCATCTCCACTCCTACAGACGTTCTATTTCACAAAAGTAAGAAGTGAGATAGAGACGAATAATAAATACAGAATTTTCAGTCCTATCTTGATTAAAAGGAGTGCTGATTTTAGTTGTGTGTATATTTACTAAGAGTCTTACAGAGAGAGGATGCACGCTCATGAATGAAAAGTTACCTGTTCATTCTGGTGCTCCTCCATAAGGATATGGAATATTATAATTTGGTGAATTAAACAAAAAGGTTCGAGTCCGACTGAATTTGATTATACTCTGTTCTCTACTATATCTTATAGATCTCTCCTCATAGATTCAGATATTCAAAGATCAGGACTAATGTTATTTCCAGTAAAATTTTATGATTAAATAATTTTATAATAATTATTTAATAATTATAATAATTTTATAATTTAAATAATTTTAAAATTAAGTATTCTCTTATGTTTTTTTTACTGAAGAGCCTTACTCGCTTAGAAAACATAACCTTTAACCCCAAATCTTGTATTGACTCCAAAGCAAGTAAAACATTTTTCTTTCTCTTAAGTACATAGTTGTAAAGTATGTCTATTATAGGAAATAGGGTAAATTCATACAATATTCTAGTTACTTGTAAAACTCATTCTTTTCTTATTACCCCCAAATATCAGAATGTACACATATATACATGCACACGCTTCTCCTTTGTGAAAGCTTTGGTGGAGGAAAAGACATGTCTTTTATTTCTGTAGCTATGTGTAATAAAGAGGTTTCTCTAATAGATTTATACCCAGACACAGTGCAAATCCCTTCTTCCAGAAACCCCGGGTTCAGCTCACCAGGATCTCTCACAGTTGCAAGACCTTCCTAACTTGTGTATGCCTGCTTTTACTCTCCCCCTATTCTCCATCTGATGCTTTCAAAATATAAATCAAATCATATCTCACTCCCCCCGACACACACACTTTAAGGCACTCCAGTAGCTTCCTACTATACCTAGACTAAAGCCCAAACTGCTTGCTTTAAGTGCCTCCCTCTCTGAGCTCATCTTCTCCCTCTCTAACACATGTTCTTCTCAATGTTCCTTGGACACAAAACTCGTTCCCAACACATTGACTTTGCACTCAGGCTATCAGGTCTTCCCCTGACTAGTTCCTTCTCATGACTCGAGTCTCATCTTAAGTGTCAATCCAATCCCCAATCCCCTGACACACCTTTCTTGACCTGTTTCTGAACTGCTGCCCACACCCATAAGCCAGTTTTATTCTCTTCTTAGCATTTATCACTATCTGATCTTTATGTATACTGCCTGTCTCTTGAAAGTATAAGTGCCATGTGGGCAGGACATTTTCTTGTTCACTATTTTGTATCCCCAATGTCTGGAACACATAGTAGGTATTCAGTAAATTTCACTGAATAAGCAAATGAATGATTGAATTTGTGAATTTGTGGACACTAGTTTTCTCATAAGAGAGCTACAAGATTTAAAGGTAACATACAAAAAATGTCTACCAAGGTAAGCCTTCAATAGGTGTTAGCTTGAGGGCTGACAACTTGCTTTACTTCCTGTTTGGGAGAAACAGGATTTATTGAGGGAGGCTTGCCTAAAGGATGAACAATCCATCCATTTCTCTAGATTCATTCATGTATTCATTCCACCAGTGTTTATTATTAAGAACTGCCATGCGTTTGAGACATTATGGATGCAATGGTGAACAAAAGAAACCAAGGGAGAAAAACAAAAACAAAAACAAAAAAAGAAGAGTTCTGGAGTTTACACTATAGTGCAGTGACCTCAGTAGGTAAAAGAGTATGTTAGCAAGGGGTAAGGGCTCTATGGAGAAAAAGGAAGGAAGGGAGAGAGGAAGTGGCTAGCCACATGGTTGCAATTTTAAGTAAGATGACCAAGAATCATTTTGCTGAGCAAAACCTTGAAGGAGGTAAGGAAGCCATGTGGGTATAGGAATGGAAGTCCTGGTAAGGAGAGGAAGCAAAATGAGGTGAGTGCCCCCAGGGCCTGGTGCTGGGGTAACCCCAAGGAGGTCGGCAGGCTTGGAAAGTGTAAGCAAAGGGTGGGGAGTAATCGGAGAGAACAGGGCAGAGCATGTGGGCCAGGAAGACCACAGTGAGAACTCTGGGTCTTATTCCGGGTGAGCTGGAAAGACCTTGGAGGATTTGAACAGAGAAGCAATATGGTATGATTTATATCAGGCCTGCTGGGGGTACCAGACTGTGGGTCTGCAGGGGAGAGGGCAATGTTGGAAGCAGGGAGAACATTTAAGAGGCTCTTGCAATAACTCAAGACATGACACAAAGGCTGCTCTGAAAAAGGCGGTAGAGGTGAAGATGGGAAAAGAAAACATTCAGGATACGTTTCAAGGTAGAGTCAACAGGATTTACTGATAGATGGTAGTGTGATGGGCAGGGAAAGCCAAGAGAAGGGGAAAATTGGAAACCAAGCCCACTGAATAAACGTAATAGGATTGCTTAGCAGAATGGAAGGCCATTTTGATGTATGAGGTCATGATTTAAAACAAAACCAGTCTGGTTAGGGGTTTCTCCAATAGCATCTAGCTGTTCCAGTGCAGGCAAAGAGCAGAGAGATAGTAGAATTTGTTCAGAATTGGAGTTTGTCAAGGCGAGTGTGTCTGAGTGAGTGCAAGCCAAGGAGTTGTATTATACCGATAGATCATGGGATGTGGTCGGGTCAAGGTGGGAAGTGAAGCTCAGAGAGGGTCACATTGGCCATGGAGGTCCTTGAGTGAATAAGCTGGGAGAAGAGAAGATTTAAAATTGAGATTTCAGATGTAGTAAAATTTCTGGTAAAGACAGGGCGGTGAGGAAGACAGAAATAAGGTCTTTGAGGTGAGGTCAAAGAACCTGAGACTGGAATGTTGAAGTCATCCAGGGTGAAGACAGAGTTCTGGAGTGAACACATGGAAATTTGGGGAGAATAGCATGCTCAGAGATCATGAAAGTTCCTGGCCCTTTCCCCATACCTTGCCTTCCATCTGAGTTATATCCTTTTGTAACAAACCAGTGATTCAGTAAGTAAAATGTTTCTCTGAGTTCTGTGGGCTGCTCTGGCAAATGAATCAAACCCAAGAAGACAAGAAAAGCTCCAATCTGTAGCCCATGGTCAGAAGCACAGGGGATAACCTGGACTTGTGACTGGTGTCTGAGGGAGAAGAGAGCAGTCTTGTAGGATTGAGTCCTTTACCTGTGGGAGTGGAGGCTATCTCCAGTTAAAGAGTGTCAGAATCCAGTTGAATTATAGGACACCCAACTGGCACCGGAGACTTGTTGGCTGGTAGGGGACTCCCCATCCCCCCTCCCCAGTTTAGGAATTGGGTGCTCAGAACCTTTTAGCGGGTTTTCTCCAAACCTTATATCCCTGACTCCCTCTATACAGGAGTCTGGCTCCACCTTGATGCTTTGTTTCCATAGAGCCCAGTTAGTAGGGAGAGTGAGCTGGACCCAAGGTTCTTGGTTCCAAGAAGCACACTTTACAGTGAACATATTAAGAATGGGATTATAGCACTGAGAACATTTTCATTCTCCACTCCCCAAAATTACTGAAAATTGATGGGAAGATTCAGAATTGGTAAAATAGCCATAATTCTGTTTTTTAATATGTGAATATTTTAAGGGAAAGACTAACCCCAAGGCTAGTCAGGAGTTTTGTGTGATTGAGAGATGATTCAGTGAGCCATCTGTCCAGGAAAGGAACCAAGCCTGAGATTCTGGGAGCATTCTGTGATCTGATGGGTTAAGGAGGTGTTCAAAGAAGAGGAAGTTACCTAGGAATGAAATAGTCAAAATAGAAGGGTACAGCTAAATGAAATCACCGTGGTCAAAACAAAGACAAGCCTAACCATTCTGAGAATCCCCGCAGAAGCTGTAGATTTAGAAGATTATAATAGCAAGCAGAATTCTGTATTGATGTGCTGAGGTGTTCCGTGGAGGATTGGGAAGCACCACGAACCCAAGACAGAACCCAAGACAAAACAGCTTGTTGTGGTAGTGATTAGGGAGGGTGAAGAGTGGGAGGCACGTAACAAATTCATAGCCATTCTGTAGTGATAGCTTCAATAATATGTGAACATGGCCTACCAGGTGGGATTTCTCTTGCTTATGAACCACTCCAAGAATGCAGAGAGAACAGTCTCCCTGGGAGTGGACTTGACATGGAGAACCCAAGTCCAAATCTCTTTTCTTAAATAAGCAGACTCACTTATCTCCTATTTCCTACCACAAAGGGCAGTCTGGGTCAGGAGTGAGAGATGGCCCCTCAAAGCCAGCCAGGCAGATTTTTTTTCTCTAAAGGGACTTAAGTCACTTTCCGTCTTGTTTCGGAAAGGTACATGTTTTCCCACAGATCATGAAACGAACGACTAATTGATCTCTAGAGAATTTCCTTTCTCTGGGTATCCTTAAACCTAATTGTAAGATCTTAGATTCACGTGGTCATCCTTAGATTCTAAAAATAAATTAAGGGGCTCCTGGGTGGCTCAGTTGGTTAAGCCTCTGACTCTTGGTTTTGGCCCAGGTCACGATCTCAGAGTTGTGGGATCGAGTCCTGTGTCAGGCTCCACACTTGGCGAGGAGTCTGCTTGGGATTCTCTCTCCCTCCTACTCTCCCACTCTGCCTCTTCCCGCACGTGGACACACACACACACACACACACACTCTCTCTCTCTCTCTCTCAAGTAAGAAATAATAAAATCCTAAAAAGAAATAAACTAGCTACTTACAGATATATGCAGTGCAGGACTTTTACGTGAGACTGTTGAGATAGCAAATAAGGCAACTGCGAACCTCTATTATAAGCCAAATTTACTTTAAAAAATTTCCCATTATTTTTGAAACACAACATGCCATCAACAACTAAATTCTTCAAAGAATTATTTGAGGAATAATTTGCTTCCACTCCCTCATCTGAATTCACCTAGATCCCATTTCAAGGAATGCGCGTGACACAGCACAGGCCAAGAGTAGACAGGTTCCCTTGTCCCTAGAAGATAACGCCAATCTGGGGGCCCTCATATGAGGACTACCTTATCTCTCCCAGCCACCTTTGGGTAGCAGGGAAGTGAGACAGCTAGAGGCTCCTAGAGGAGCTCAGGCTAAGCCTTTGCCCACAGAGCCTTAGTAAATATTTATTAACACACAAGATGATTTGCCATATGTTCCTAAGTTCCAGTCTAACAACATCATTTGAACTTGAATCTTCAGGGTATTCTAATCCTATCCTCTTCTGCAAAAAGGATGGTGGGGAAACCTTTCTAGAGGGCAATGAGGCACAATTTGCATTAGGAACTTAAAATTGTAGGGGCGTCTGGGTGGCTCAGTCAGTTAAGTGTCTGACTTGATTTTGGCTCAGGTCATGATCTCAGGGTTGTGAGACTGGACTCTACACGGGGCATAGGTTCTCTCTCAGCCCCTGCCCGCCCCCCAAAAGATAATCTAAGATGGTAATCCAACTTCTAGTAATTTACTCTAAAGAAATAAACAAAAATGCCATGATAGATGCATAAAGTTGTTCACTATAATACATATTTGTGAAAAAAGGGCACAAAATGTTGACTATGGAAATGGTATTACCTCTGTAAGGTATCACACAACTATTCATAAATACATTTCAAATATTTAATGGTACAAAGAAATGTTTAAGATATTAAGTAAAATGGGCGCCTGGGTGGCTCAGTGGATTAAAGCCTCTGCCTTCGGCTCAGGTCATGATCCCAGGGTCCTGAGATCGAGCCCCATATCAGGCTCTGTGCTCAGCAGGGAGCCTGCTTCCTCCTCTCTCTCTGCCTGCTTCTCTGCCTACTTGTGACCACTATCTGTCAAAAAAATAAATAAAATCTTAAAAAAAAGAAAATAAAAAAAGATATTAAGTAAAATGGAAGATTGAAATTATATACAGTATTGCCCCAATTTTGAAAATTATAATACATTTATACATACAGAAAAAGACTAGAAACAATTGATGTAAATGGAGAAATTAAAATTGATTTTTCTTCTATTTTTATATGACTTGTAAAATTTCATGTTTTATATATTGAATAATCTCTTTAGAGAGCCAGAGGCTAAGAGAACCAATATTTGAAATATCCATCATGGAGTAGCCACCGAGCTAAGAATTTTACCAATTATCTAACTTCCACAGCAACCAGGGAAAGTAGGTCTCACAGTCTATTTTACAGGTGAGGAATGGAGGAGCCACTAACTAGGCGTGAGAGCTCTTTGCCCAGCGTGTCCTGGACTCAAGCCCGGGACGAGCCCATGTTTTCTGCTGCCCCACAAGCCTCACCTGCTGCGGCTCTGATTGGGCCCATGGGAGGCTTTCAGTGAAGGTCACTGACAAAACAAAACTGCACAGCTTGCCCAAGAGCAAGGCCTCACTTTCTAAATTCTTCCTATCTTCTTCTGAAAGTAGAAACCACCTTCTTTATTGCAAGGCTCCATTCTGAAGCCATTTTTACCCCTGTACCCAGCTCCACTCGCCTGTGCCCTCTCAGAGCCTGTGGTATCTGCTGTCTTGCTGATTGGTTTGGCATGTTGTCAGGCTGTGAGCAGAAGGACAGGGCAGAGCTGTGCACCCCCACCCCTTCCACCAGCTGGCTCCTTGGTCTCTGCCCTGGATACTAAAACAAACAGGCTGTGTGCTCTGGTTCCCTACTCAACCCAAGGGGGTTGGGGGGTGGGGAGAGTAGCAAATATCCCAGCCATGTGAACAATCAGGCGTATCTGGCAGCACATTTGATCTTTTATTAAAACTTTATTTCAGCCAAAGAGTCACAGCTTCCAGGCGGCCAGGAGGCCGTTGTACCCCTAAGTCTAATGCTCAGCTGGTTCCAGGTATGGCCTTGGTAAGGGGTGTCCAATTCCCCAGCTGGCTCTGTTCCAGAGAAGTCTCCTGTGACACTAATTGTAAACTCTCATGGAAGCAGGGGGAGTTTCTCTCCCCTGTTCCAGGGTTCTTCATTGCTTCCTGTTCGCTCCCAGAGGCAAAGAGAGGAAGTCTCTTTGATGGGGTCATGGCAAGTCAGTGACATTCAGGATTGGAACGTGCTGCCTGGATCACCACTTTATCCTCCAGCAGTGCAGTTCCTGACTAAAACAATAACAACAACAACAAAAGTACTTATGTTCTTTGATCTGGGAAGAGGGAGAAGGGGACATGGGGAATGGCACATGGCCCACCAAGAAACAATGGGAATAGCCTGGTCCTTTCAGATTAAGACCACATCTCTCTCTGCACCCACATAAGAGGACTGCATGTTCCAGAGAGGTGGAGAAATACTGGATTAAAGCTAAGCAGATTAAATTACCGCAGGACTTCTCAGAACCTTTAGTGTGCTCATGTATACTATGCAGAGGGTGTAATGGGAAGTGTTTCTTAAACACAGTCAACCATAAAACTCATGAGTCTGTAGGCACTGGGATTTCAATGAACACGCTTTGAGAAATATTTCTCCAGGGTGAGCCCATAAGGATCCTGTGAAGATAGGAAAGTAAGGCCCATCACAAACCTCCTCACCAGCCAACAGTCAGTCTTTAAAACTGCAGGCTGGACCAACCACAGGTATCATTCTGCATTCTCCTCTCTGCACCTGAGCAAGAGTTTACAGTATTTTTCCACTTGCTGGTCGAAGTCCCTAGAAGAGAACTGTGCTTGGAAAAAGTTCACTGGAGTCAGAAGGTATTTTAGTGCCAGGCCCCTGAACTCAGGAGCCAGGAGAGGGGCAGCCTTGCTGCTGTGAGACAGGAGAGACTCCCCACCCAGCCAGGTGTTCTGGTTCCCTGTGGCTGCTAAGCCATCCTGGTTTCCCCTGGGTACCAAGTGGGGCGCTACAACACTTTCTTCCCCAGTTTCTAGAGGAACAAAGTCCTCATCTGTGGACTCTAAGTGCACTGAAAGACTCGCAGTCCGTACAGTCACCATCTTCGGGGACTCAGAGATAGGGACTGCCCCATCCCATTCTTTGCTGCAGAGGTCCGGGAACAACTGTTTCTTGATCTGCAAAGGAGGGTGGGAAGCCTGCTTCTCAAGGTCCCCAGGAAGGTTCTCATTCTTGGCCTTCTTTGAGTCCCTGTCAGCTTGAGATTGATCAGCAGCTTCCTGAGAAGAGTTAAACACGACACCCTGCGTTCGTGGCCTCCTTAGCCTCCTTTCTAACAGCCAGAGGAAGCTTGGTTTCCTTGAGGAGGAATTCATATATTGCTGCACAGAGTCTGGGATCAGAGGCACAGAGAGCCTGGGGCTCAGGCTGTCCTGAAAGTAGTCCCTACAGGGCTGCTGACTGACAATGGGCACCACGCGGCCAGGTTTCAGCGCTGCAACAAAGGTCCGAAGCTCCGAGTAAGAGGAATGGTCAGAGTAAGGGATGACGTGGATGTCGGGGTGGGAGTGGCGGATCTTCCGGCTCGTGGGAAGGATAGCGATGGTAGGGTGGGTCTGATTCCAGTGCAGCATGGCAGAATGGCAGACCTCCATGTGGTCCACCGCATGGATGCGGCCGGCCTTCTCCTCCACTGTGAACACGTCTGCCAGGCCCAGCAGCTGCACCAACTCCAGGCGCCGAGGACTCAATACCACCCAGGTCTGAAACTCCAAGGCCAGCTGCTCCAGCAGTGACTCTTTTCCCAGGCTATAGAGTCCTGAAGCATGTTAAAAGGAATGAGAAAAGCAAGAAATGAAAGAGAGGAGATCCCAGGGAATCCTAATACGTCACCCAAATGTTTCACGAAAATACACAAATGGGGCAGTCGGGGAGTGTATCAGGGAGGAGGTGGGATTTGAGCTCAAATACATGGAAAATGGGGAAGGGCCTACCACTGATTCCACCCACTGGTTTGATTCAACAGAGGAAAGCATTTACCAGATGCTAGGCACTGTGAAAATAAGCACAAGCCTCAGTCCTCAAGGAGTATGATCTACATGGAGACTCAGAGGCCACGTCAGAGACATGCACACAGTATTATGAGAGCACAGAAAAGTTATCTACCAGCTGACAGAGTTAGGGAAACTTCCCGGAAAATGGCAACTGAGTTGTCATAAAGGATGGGTCTGCGTTTACCTGGCAAGGGAAGGGGATGGTTTGGTGTTACGAAAGTGCCAAGAAGGAACTGGTAAGAAATGACACAGGAGAGGGAAGGGTCGAATCATACAGGGCCCACATATATTGCTCAGGAGTTTGAACTTAATTCTGTTACGTGAAGGGGAGCCATTAAAGAGCGTGCAGCAGGAAAATGGCTTATTTTCTTTATTTTATTTTTTAAAAATGATCATTTATTTATTTGTTTATTTGACAAAAACACAACAAGAGAGGGAACACAAGCAGGGGAAGTGAGAGAAGGAAAAGCAGGCTTCCTGCCAAGCAGGGAGCCTGATGCGGGGCTCGATTCCAGGACCCGGGCATTGTGACCTGAGCTAAAAGCAGACACTTAATGACTGAGCTGCCAAGAGCCCCGAAAATGGCTGATTTTAATCACAGGAATAATATGATCAGAGGAGAGCTTTAGAAGACAAAAATGGCAGGAGTGTTACTGGATCGCCTAGATGAGTAGATGCTGAAATCAGCTGTTAGAAGGCCCCAGAATGAGGGTGCCTGGGTGGCTAGGTTAAGCACCTGACTTTTGATCAGCTCAGATCATGACCTCAGGGTTCTGAGATCAAGCCCCTAGTGGGCTCCAAGCTCAGCACGGAGTCGGCTTGAGATTCTCTCTCTCCCTCTGCTCCTTCCCCTCCTCATGTGTGCACACTGTCTCTCAATAAATAAAATTTTAAAAAAAGAAAAAAAGGCCCCGAAATGTTTTATACTATTGAGGAATTGCTAAAACAATGTTTCTAATTTCTCAGTGTGTCTGATTTTAAGCACAGCATTCACCTGAATGTCTATATTCTGATAAATTTCCTGGGTGGCTCAGTCAGTGAAGTGTCTACCTTTGGCTCAGGTCATGATCCCAGAGTCCTGGGATTGAGTCCTTCATCAGGCTCCTTGTTCACCAGGGAGCCTGCTTCTCCCTCTGCCTGCCACTCCCCCTGCCTGTGCTCACTCTCTCTTTGACAAATAAATAAATAAATCTTTTTTTTTTTTTAAAGATTTTATTTATTTATTTGACACAGAAAGACACAGTGAGAGAGGGAACACAAGCAGGGGGAGTGGGAGAGGGAGAAGCAGGCTTCCCGATGAGCAGGGAGCCCAATGTGGGGCTCCATCCCAGGACCTATGACCTGAGCCAAAGGCAGATGCTTAATGACTGAGCCACCCAAGCGCCCCAAATAAATAAATTCTTAAAAAAAAATTTCACTCACTCAGATAACAAATATTGAGTGCCTTCTTAGGCATTAATCTAAGTGTTTGAGATACAGCCACAAGTAAAACAAAGAGCCCTGCCATTGTGGAACTTATATTCCAGCAGGGGTAGACAGACAATAAAAACGAAATACAGCAATATGCAAATTGTGGAATACATTATAAAACAGTAAGTGCAATATTGGCCCTCCTATTTAAAACCTTCAATAGCTTTTTGCCCAAATATAATCATTTGGATCAAGTTACATTCAAGGATTACATTTAGGATCAAGTTCAAGCTTACAAGCGAGCACTTCAGCCCCTCCTACCTTTATTCCTCCTCACCCACTGTGTGCCTGTCATGCCGGCTGCTACTTCTCTGTTCCACAAGACTCCTTCCTACCTCCATCCATGTTCTCGAGGAGTTGGTGTGTGTGTGTGTGTGTGTGTGTGTGTGTGTATGGCAGGAGACGTGGAGAACAGACAAATAATAAGCAACAGCATATTAAAACATGGATAGAGTATACTGGAAGGTGATGAGTGCTATTAAAGAATGAAAAACTTGAGTTGGTATAGGGGATCAGGAGTTGGGAATGTCGCAATAGAGATGGTGGGAAGATTGCATTTTTTTTTCAAAGATTTATTTAGAGAGAGAGCGCACACATGGGGGTGTGGGGATGCTGGGCGGTTGGGAGGAGCAGAGGGAGAGACAGAATCTTAAGCAGATTGGGAGCTTAGCTCAGAGCCCTAGTCAGGGCTTGATCTCACGATACTGAGATCAGGACTTGAGCCAAAACCAAGAGTCAGAGGCTTAACAGACTGAGCCAACCAGGTGCCCTGGGAAGATAACAATTTTAAATAAGGTTTCAGGGGTAAGGAGGAGATCTACAAAGACCTAGAAGATATGAGAAACCCCCCAAACCCAAGATTCACTATGGGTAAAAGAAAAAGGAAAGGAAACCACTTACCAATCTTTATGTTGTGCTGGGGGTGCTTTCGAATGAGCTCAACAATCTGGCGGGCAGCTTCTTGTCGGGAAGGAAGAATCCAGGCTGGGTTACAATTGGTGTTGTCTAGGTATAAGGTATGGATCTGTTTCCCCAGTTTCAGGGCTGGCTCCTTTAACATGGAAGGTGTATACCGAAAGTCACCTAGAAGAAGAATATATGGGGAGCAGAGAGTCAGAGACAAGAATATAAAACACAAGCCTCTCCCGGCTTCCAACAGCTGAAGGACATTTGCTTACCAGCCTGTGGAAAAACTCATAGGAAGTCTGGCACTAACATAGTATAGCTTCTTTTTGGAAAGGTCTGAATTCTGCTTCTGTTTTTATTATTCTTTATAAGGTTTGAAGCCTTAAAGAGTGGGAAATCAGTTGAGAAAGGGTCACTATGCTCATATGGGGTGAAGCTAGGAGGTCTCCAGACTTCTGAGTTAAGGCTGCTTAAGAAAAAGTAGTGTCTAGGCTGGGAAGGTGGGAGGGACCCCTTGGAAGGCCCACCTGTGTAGAGGATGGTTCCAAAGTATCCTTCAAAAAGAAACATGACAGAGCCAGGGCAGTGATTGGCATCAATGAGGGTTACAGTCATGGTCTCTCGCCCAATTTCATCTAGAGGCAGGACATGGCTCTCGCCAACCTCCAAGGCCCGGATCCACTCCTTAGGTACCTGAGGAAAAAGTTGGTCATTCTAGTGAACACAAAATCTCCTGCTTGATACTGCCCTGGATCAGGAACTAACCCTTTACCAGAAAGAATCAGGGAACGCAAATGACATCCTAAGCCACCCAGGAGCAGAAGGTCTAACCGACAGTCCCCTCAAATGCTCCCTTCTTCCTCTCACTCTCCCTTCCCACCCTTGGTACAATTTAAATTAAGAGTCAAAAAAACAGTCTAGCCAAGCGATTCTCAAACATTTCTGATCATAATGGTCCCTTGACGGGCACCCGTTAAAAAAATTCCAACCAGCTTTCCTGTACCTGCACCAGCTAGATCTACTGGAAGGGGGGTGGGGGAGAATTGAAGAATGTGTCACCCAGCACTTTAGGTGGATTCTTGAGACGAGAGATACACTGGCCTAGTTTATCTGAAAACGTAGGTACAGTCTCCTTGGCTGGACAGAAAGATCTCCCCAACTTATAGCTGAAACATTCACGTTTCTGGGTTCAAACAACTCCCACATTTGTAAAAATCAGTCCTCCAGGCCCCTACTCTACGAGTCAGAGGCTGTGACAGATCGGGATTCCCACCCGAATGCTCGACCCAGCTCTCGGAGGACTCCCGCCCCCGGCCCCGTACCTGCAGGTGACGATGCACGAGGTAAGCAGTGATTGGGGAGCAGTAGAGGGGCCGGGCCCAGGTGCTAGACAAACCGACGGTGTGGTCCGAGTGCATGTGGGACAGAAAGAAGAGCCGTGCGGACCCGGCCCGGCGCAAGCTCCAAAAGTCCACAGCGATGGGCGTATGGGGGATCAGGGCCCCATTCATGGTGGCGGGATTGGGGAGTCACCAGCGAGATCTTCATGGGCACAGAGCTCCCGCGCGAGGTTCCCGCGACCGCGCCCTGAAGGTAAGTCACGCTGGGGCAGCCACGCGGCCAGAGACCCTAACGGGAAGCCAGGCCAGCAGAGGACTAGGTCCCTAGCGTGGGCAAAAAGAAGGAAGGGGCCGCGCTCTGGAGAGTCCTGGGGGGAATCGCAAACCGCGGACGACGCTCCACTGAGCGCCACTCCTACCCGCGCGCGGGAGCCGGCGCTGAGGCCCGGCGCTCAAAGCGCGCGCTGCTGGGCGGAGACAGGCCGAAGCAGCGGATTTCCGAGGGCCCGCCGCGCCTCCACCAGAGGGAGCCGCGCGGCTGCGCCGGGAGGTGAGAGGCGGGGGAAGGGCGCCCTAAGGTCGGCGTCCGGGCGGCGCTCGGCGCTCGCTGCGAGAAGGTGAGTGGCAGCCGCCGCGCGCGGGCGGCCCCGAGGAGGCGGGACTTCCGCAGAAAGCTAGATTGGGCCTATCCGGGTGGGCAGCCGCGCGGAGGCGCACCGAGGGCTGGAACTGGCGAGGGAGGGGTCCGCGGACCTCCGGCGGCGGGGCTGGAAATGGGGCGGAGGGCCTCGAGGTAGCTGGAGCGGTCTCGGGCGGAGCGAGCCGGCCTGCAGGTCCCGGGAAAGAACTGCAGAGCCTCGTTCGGGGCTCGCCGGGGCGCGGAGAGGGTTGGTGTGAGAGTGCTGGGGCCTGGGCTGCGGCCCCCGGGGAAGCCGAGGCTGGGGTGAGGTCACGCCTTTGGTCTCCTTGCTGACTGACATTTGCTTTGCCCAGGTTCCCACGTCAGGGCTAGGAGGAGCCCGCGAGTTACCTAGGGGTTCTGGGGGGCTGCCCGGTGACTGTCGAAGATGCCGTACCTTGGCTCCGAGGACGTGGTGAAGGAGCTCAAGAAGGCTCTGTGTAACCCTCACGTCCAGGCCGATAGGCTGCGCTACCGGAATGTCATCCAGCGAGTGATTAGGTATCAGCTACCGCCCGCACTCCCCGTGGCGGCCCCCATCCGGGCCCCCACCCCTGGCCGCTCGGAAAGTGTGAATGAACCCAGGGCAGGGTGTGATTTGGTCTTTCCGCTTTTCTGGATGGCCACGGCAGCCTCCCCTGTGGCACTTGCTTTACTTCGTTTACTCAGCAGGGTGGTTACACCCATGTCTTGAACCTAGACTGCTGACTCCCAGATCTATAGAGTCTAGTACAGAAAACCTTTTGTATCTTCAAACCCACGTACCCTACTGCCTGCTGGGCATTCCCATCTGGATGTTTCTTCAAAGACATGCAAAGTAGCACCTGCATCCTTCCCCTCTCCCCAAACCTGCTCTTCCGCTTATATTTGGGTTGAGGAATGCCACCGTCCTGCTGACCAAGGGAGGGAGTCAGTCTTGATGACGCCCGGTTTTCACTTCTGGAGTCAGATGGTATGGATATATAGTTCTAAATATCCATCCTCTTTTTTTTCCCCCCAAGAAAATGTCTATGCATTTCTTTTTTGTTGGCACCGCTGTTCTGGTTTTATCACCAAAGCAATTGAAGTGGCTTCCTAGGTCACCTTGCCCCCTCATTTTTCTCCGAAGTTTCCTAACCTGAGTTTGAACATATAATTCTTGGCTGTAGTTGTGGATCACAAACGTCAGTATGCACAAAAGTCCCTTGGGGTGCCTTTTTAAAAAAAAAAAAAAAAAAGTGTTACAATTTTCATCCAATCTAATAATGCTGCTTTCAGTCAGGTGGGATGGAGCCCAGGAATGTGCATTTTAGACAGACATCCCATCTGATTGAGAAACGGATCTACAGAAGGAAATCCAAACTTCCTATCCTAGCACCCAAAGAACACCCTAACACAACTACTTGCAGACTCTTAAAGAATGTAGCATTCTTGCTGATGTCTACACATCTAATAGCATGTGTTACGTATTTTATGTATGTGTAACGTATTTTACAACTACACCTGCCTGGAAAATTCCAGCTCATTCAACTAACGTGATACTTCCTCTTGGAAGTGTTTTATGATTTCTTGTCAGTATTAGACTTCTGGATCCCCACTGCACTTTGTCTGTGACTTCTTTTTTTTTTAAGATTTATTTATTATTGGGGGGGGGGAGAGGTAGAGAGAGAATCTCAAGCAGGCCCCCTGCTGAGCTCAGAACTGATGTGGAGTTTGAATTCACAACCCTGAGATCATGACCTGAGCTGGAACCAAGAGCCCGATGCTTAACCAACTGAGCTACCCAGGTGCCCCAACCTTGTCTATAACTTCAGTTTTAATACTTACCTATTTTAATATTTACCTATTGTACTGTATTTAGTGGTGTTTTTGTCTTGCTCCTTAGTTATACTTTGAGTTCCTAAAGATCGAGACGAGGCCTTCTTCAGGTTTATGCCCCAGAACAAATCCCTGGAATGTAGAAGCTGAATTAGACTGGAATGTACCAGGAATTCAATAAATGTTTGTTAAATGCATAGAAGAATGTTTATTATAGGTCCATGGCGTGAAGTATTTTGCAATGTAATAGACAAGATAGACTTGGTTGCTTCCTTCACAATCTAGTTGGATAACCAGGATGTGTATTCATTGTAGGCTGTAGATTATGTATTTTACTTCTGCTGTGTGTGTTGGTTTCAGGCACATGACTCAGGGCTTGGACATGTCTGGTGTCTTCATGGAAATGGTGAAGGCCAGTGCCACCGTAGATATTGTTCAGAAGAAGCTGGTTTATCTTTACATGTGTACATATGCTCCCCTGAAACCAGATCTGGCTCTCTTGGCCATTAATACACTGTGCAAAGATTGTTTGGACCCCAATCCAATGGTGCGAGGGCTGGCACTACGAAGCATGTGTAGTCTCAGGTGAGTACCCTCTTCCCTGACTGTTTATCAGTGGCTGATGGATTCAGGAGACCATGGGAAAGGTTTTCAACAGTGATAGTCTATTTGAACTTCTTAATACTAGAGAAAATGTGCTTGTAACTTGAACCCAAGTTTTCAGCCATTGCTTAGGCTTAAAAAACTATGTCACATTACATTAAATGTCACATGTTACATTAAAGGGAATTTTCCATTCTCACTCTTGCTGAAATAGTTCTTGGTTTTGGTTAAATGATTTCTAAACAATTATGTAGATAATATATTTTTGCTGCCCTTGTAGTAGTATTCCAGATGAAATGTCAACTATGACTTTTTAAGTTTAGCAGTGGCTTTCTGTAATTCTTTATTCTCTTTTAAAGATTTTATTTACTTATTTGACACAGAAAGAGAGAGATTGAGAGTAGGAACACAAGCATGGGGGCGTGGGGGAGGGAGAAGCAGGCCTTCTGCTGAGCAGGGAGCCCGATGCAGAATCCAATCCCAGGACCCAGGGATCATGACCTGACCCAAAGGCAGAAGTGTAACAACTGAGCCATCCAGGCGCCCCTCCTTAATTCTTTATGATGTGATAGTTGTACATTCAAACATCTACTAAACTTTCTGTTAAGTGAATAGGAGCTGAGTTCCATCAAAGCTAGCCTTTCAGGGTCTGGCTGACTCCAGTATGTGTTGCTTAGGATGCCTGGTGTGCAGGAATATATCCAACAGCCCATTCTCAATGGTCTGCGAGATAAAGCTTCATATGTCAGGAGGGTGGCAGTTCTTGGTTGTGCCAAGATGCATAATCTTCATGGAGACTCTGAAGTGGGTGAGTTTCAGTGTAATCTGTCATGACCAGTATTTATTTTTGCTTTAGTTACATGTATGACTTTGTAAAAGATGACGTGACTTTGGGAGAAAATAGTAATGTGGCCTTACTTCTGTACTTGTCTCTTTAAGTAGAAAGGTCGGTTTGGTATTTTTCGAGATCACAGACACCTTTTCTCTGGGGCCCAGGTGAGATCCATCACGTTAGCTACTTAGAACAGTCTGCAGATGGCAATTTTTTGCCTTGCACTTTATTACTGCCTTTGTTATTTTTGTAGCCGAGAAGTTCAGCTTTGTCTGCCTGGAGCTAGTACTCTGGCTCTGTTCCTGAGACATTGAAGCTGTTCTTTATCTGAGATCTTTGTGCTCTTTTATAGACGGTGCTCTGGTAAATGAATTATACAGTTTGCTGCGTGACCAGGATCCAATTGTGGTTGTGAACTGCCTGAGGTCTCTAGAGGAAATTCTGAAACAGGAAGGAGGCGTTGTCATCAACAAGCCCATCGCCCACCATCTCTTAAATCGGTTTGGATGCCTCGGTGCTCTCTTTGTTATAATGAGCTCTGCATCCTAGTGGGATCATGACACGTTGAATCAAGGAGACCTTTTGAACAACTTCTGTAGAGTAGTAAAGTTAACCATGACTATTAACTTCCTCATATCTCGCTGAGAGGATTTCTTTTGTCTTAGTTTCTTTTGGTGGTATAGAGAGATGGCAGAAATATCCCTTGGAAATAGGTTCTGTCCTCCCCTACAATCCTTATGTCCCCCAAACTATTTATGATTTATACTGTCGTAAACTGTAAAGACTCTGGATCTAGGTCCAGTGATCATGGTCCTTGGCCTCAGACGATGAGAATTTGTAGTATAAACTCATCTTGGAATTGAAAGCCAATTTTGTGTAAACTTTAAATAGCACATGAAAAAGAATAGTTCTGTTATGGCACAGCCTGTTTCCAAGAATTCTCTCCTTGTTGTGATGAACAGATGACTGGTGACATGACATTTGCGTGCAGATGGTCCTAATTTGGTTGCTAAAATAACACTCTTCTTTTCCTTTTTGGATAGAATGCCAAAACTGGACCAGTGGGGCCAGGCGGAAGTATTGAACTTTCTGCTACGCTATCAACCCCGCAGTGAGGAAGAGCTGTTTGACATTCTCAATCTGCTAGATAGCTTTCTGAAGAGCAGTAGCCCCAGTGTGGTGATGGGAGCCACGAAACTCTTTCTCATATTGGCAAAAAAATTCCCCCATGTACAGACGGATGTGCTTGTGCAAGTCAAGGGCCCTCTGCTGGCTGCCTGTTCTTCGGAGAGCCGCGAGCTCTGTTTTGCTGCCCTGTGTCATGTGCGTCAGATCTTGCACAGTTTGCCCGGGCATTTTAGCAGCCACTACAAAAAGTTTTTTTGCTCCTACTCGGAGCCCCACTACATCAAGCTGCAGAAGGTGGAGGTGCTGTGCGAGCTGGTGAACGATGAGAACGTACAGCAGGTGCTAGAGGAGCTCCGAGGGTACTGTACTGACGTGTCAGCCGACTTTGCCCAGGCCGCCATCTTTGCCATAGGTAGGGGTCTGCTGCTTTTCCTTTTGGAGACCTTCGACTAACCAGAAACCTGTGGAATCACAGAGACCAAAAGGGAACGAATTTTGCATCAGAGACAAATTACCATGCACCAAATTACCTTGGGGTCAGTGGCCACAGACAGAAGTGGGGAGGGAGGGGTTTTTTGGCATCACTGGTGTTGCCTTATCTTCTAGGATAGAGAATACAGGTAATTCAAACTAGAGTACTTAAAATTTATATGGCCTTTTCTTGGGTACTAGCCAGAATGCTTTCCCATATATCTTAGCATAGTCTTGGGAGGCAGTCAGGAAAAGTAGGCAAGTGTTATCACGTCATTTTAGAGATGAAGAAACTCAGAAACAAAAAGGTTTTTAAATGGCCAAAAGGTCATGTGGTTCCTGACCCAGGGTCAGAACCTGCTTTCCAGACGCAAAATCCTGTGTCAACTGGCCAGTTGTTTATTGAGCTTCTACTATGGGCTATGCATTGTGCTGAGTACAGACCAACACAATGAATCCTAACTCTTATAGGCTTTTTCATATTTGTTTGGAATTCAGAAGGCCAGACTGAGTCACAAAATGAAAGCAACCAGGGAACTATGTTGTGTTGGAGGCCTTCAAGTGGAAGAGGAGAAGGAACTCTTATGTTAGAATGAAGAATGAATATTTTCAGGGGCAGAAAGAGCAAACAAAGAGGAGAGCAGAGCTCTTGTGGTCAGGTGTTCGCTCCGTGCAGGGCCATTCCTGGGAGGTGCTCTGAAGCCTGCAATGCCTCGAGGCCTCGTATCTAGCTGCCACACATAACTTTGTTGCTGAAGGTTTTCAGCCTTGTTCAATGGGAAGATCCACTTTTACCAAACATAGGAAACTTAGGTTGTTACTTCATCAAGCAAGGGGTGGGCTTTTTTGGTGGTGGTGATTGTTTTAAGATTTTGCTGCTCTTCTTTGTCTTTGACTGGTGGCGAGTTTTTTTTAAAATGAGGTGCTAGGATTTGACTTACCACTTTTCTCTGCTTTCTGTTCTCCTATAGGTGGGATTGCCAGGACCTACACAGACCAGTGTGTGCAGATTCTAACAGAGTTGCTGGGGCTTCAGCAAGAGCACATTACCACAGGTAATAGCTGGCCACCGTTTGGGCTTTTTTTTTTTTTCCTTGACAAATGCCTGCCCTGTAGCAGTTGCTTAAAAAAAAAAATAAAATAAAATTATTGTTGTGTAACAGAGATTTAAGCTTTTCTTTACATCCTCATGTGCTGCCGTCAGAGAAGCGTAGGGTCTGTAGATCTGACAGAGAGGGTCTTCAGGTTGCCATAACTCTGCAAGGCTGTTCTGTAGATAATGAAGGCTACCAGAATGCCTGGGCTTGTTAACTCCCCACCCTCACCCCTCTTTTTGCTTTATGGCAGCAGTGGCTTCCAGGGCTGGGACTAGGGTGAGGCAAGCTAGGTACCCAGGATGCAAGGCACTCACTCTCAGGCTTGTGCAAATGCTAACCCCGCATGTCTTCAATTTTATACCCCCAGCGCCTCATTTGCCTCACCCTAGTCCCATCCGTGGTGGCTGCATTTAAACTCTCTTCCAAATATCATTCAACAATAACATGACCTCACATTTGCTTTACATTTTACCATGTGCTTTTGCATGTATGAGCTCCTTGATCCTCATGACCAATCCGGTAAGAACAAAACCGATTTAAGAAATTATTGCCCGTGTCAGACATTTCTCAGAAAATCATTGACTACCCCTCTGACACCTATTTTATAGAAATTCATGTAGCAGTTTACTCTGAATATGTGAATTCTCTTAAGATTCCTTCCTGTGTGGAGCCTCTAATCCTATGCTCTTGTGTCCTGAGCTGTGTTGTAGTGGTGGTGCAAACTTTCCGAGACCTGGTTTGGTTGTGTCCTCAGTGTACAGAAGCTGTGTGTCAGGCCCTGCCCGGCTGCGAGGAGAACATTCAAGACAGTGAGGTAGATGGCAAATTCTCTTTTATCTCCAGGCAGAGGGGAGATTGTTTCTCTAATTCTTCTTTCTATTCAGTGTCCGAATATGGAAATTCTTAGAATTGATTGCCACCTCAGATTCTTTTTGGGTATAGTTAGGGTAGAAGTGATAAAAACATGAGATTTATCTATGATTTTTGCTACAGATGCTTTGATATCATTGTTTTCTTGAACAGTGTTGAGCCAGAGATTTAGACCATGGAGTGTTCAGCTGTAATGAGAATCAGAATCATTTGTGGATATTTGGACTTCACTGCAGGTCTGCCAACTTAAATACTCAGGAGTGCTGGGCCTAGACACATAGATTTTTTTTTTAATTTTTTATTTTTTATAAACATGTATTTTTATCCCCAGGGATACAGGTCTGTGAATCTCCAGGTTTACACACTTCACAGCACTCACCAAAGCACATACCCTCCCCAATGTCCATAACCCCACCCCCCTTCACCCAACCCCCCTCCCCCCAGCAACCCTCAGTTTGTTTTGTGAGATTAAGAGTCACTTATGGTTTGTCTCCCTCCCAATCCCATCTTGTTTCATTGATTCTGCTCCTACCCACTTAAGCCCCCATGTTGCATCACCACTTCCTCATATCAGGGAGATCATATGATAGTTGTCTTTCTTTGCTTGACTTATTTTGCTAAGCATGATGCCCTCTAGTTCCATCCATGTTAGACACATAGATTTTTAAGAAACTTCCCAGAGGTCTCCGATTTTCACTCTAGGTTAATTACCATCTTCATTAAGTGGTTTAGAGCACTCTTTCAATAGCTTCCACTGACATATTAAACCCCAGACTGGGGCAGAGGCCCCCACATTGTGGAAGCTGTATTACATAACCAACGCAGGCTCTGGGAGTCTTGAGTCTCCTTTTGTGTAGTGACATTTTATTCCTATTTGTTGTAGAGAGTGCAGTCGGGGTGTGGGGGATCAATAACAATGCAAATTAAAGTCAATAAAAGATTATACCTTTTCTGCTGACGTTGCGGGGAACAAAACCTGTTACTGTGTTAGGGACAGTCAGATGGGAAGGACCTGCTTTCACTTTTTCATTCCTCAGGGGAAACAGGCGCTGATTTGGCTCCTTGGTGTCCATGGGGAGAGAATCCCCAATGCTCCATATGTATTGGAAGACTTTGTGGAGAACGTGAAGTCAGAGACTTTTCCAGCTGTGAAGATGGAGCTACTCACTGCACTGCTGCGCCTTTTCCTCTCCCGGCCTGCCGAGTGCCAGGACATGCTGGGGCGTCTGTTACATTACTGCATAGGTAGGTTCTCCAGAAGGAAACTGTACTTGCCATGTCAGATAGGAAACATTCTGACAGCTGACACTGATTGGTGAGTCATGCTGGGGACCCAAGAAACCACGTTAACATTCTCTAAGATTTCCTCCCTCCTTTCTTTTTTCCCCCATTCCAGTTGGCACAGGGTAGAAGGAGTGTTTTGGTTTTATTTGTAATTAACTCAGTCTTTGTCTTACCTCAGAGGAAGAAAAGGATATGGCAGTACGAGACCGGGGCCTCTTCTATTATCGCCTTCTCTTAGCTGGCATTGATGGAGTGAAGCAGATCCTGTGTAGTCCTAAATCTGACCCTTCTCTTGGACTTTTGGAGGATCAGGCAGAAAGACCTGTGAATAGCTGGGCCTCAGACTTCAACACGCTGGTGCCAGTCTACGGCAAAGCCCGCTGGGCAACCATCTCTAAATACCAGGGGCCAGAACGTCGGGGCCCGGAGCTTCCTAATGCTGCATCCTTTGCCACTTCAGGTAGAAATAGTCCTTACTTTACATCTTGTAAAAAATCTTTACCTTTTGCAATGACTGGTGGGAAGTAGAGTACCCTAGCTACGGCTCAGACTGTGGGCTGAATTTGAAGTCTTCATGAGCAAGAAAGAAGTTCCTCATTGGCTATTTCAACCATTTGTCCAAAGATAAAAGTCACACTGTGTACTTATGGAAATCTAGATTAAAAAAACATAATTTAGGGGCGCCTGGGTGGTTCAGTCGTTAAGCATCTGCCTTCTGCTCAGGTCATGATCCCAGGGTCCTGGGATCCAGCCCCGCTTAGGGTTCCCTGCTAGTGAAGAGCCTGTTTCTCCCTCTGCTGCCCACCCCCATACCCCCCCCGCCGCTCATGTGGTCTCTCTCTGTCTCTCAAACAAATAAAATCTTTTTCAAAAAAACACAGTTGGTATAGATTAAAAAGATCTCTTACACAAGCTTTCTAATTCTTTCAGGTCCCCTGATTCCTGAAGAGAGCAAGGAAACGGTTCAGGAACTTCCTGATTCTGGAGCCCTAATGCTAGTCCCCAATAGCCAGCTGACTGCTGAGTATTTTGAGAAAACTTGGTTTAGCCTGAAAGTTGCTCATCAGCAGGTGTTCCCTTGGCGGGGAGCCGTCCATCCCGACACCCTCCAGATGGCCCTACAAGTAGTGAACATCCAGACCATCGCAATGAGCAGGGCTGGGGCTCAGCCGTGGAAAGCCTACCTCAGTGCCCAGGATGACACTGGCTGCCTCTTCCTAACAGAACTGCTCTTGGAGCCTGAGAACTCCGAAATGCAGATCTCTGTGAAACAAAACGAGCCAAGGACTGAGACACTTAATAGTTTTATTTCTGTATTAGAAACTGTGCTTGGAACAATTGGAGACATAAAATCATAACAGATTCTTGCTGCTTGTCCTAGGTGAGATGAGTAGCTATCAGAATTCCTAGTTTTTTATTAGAATTTGCTTTTAAATCCAGATGCTATCAAATACAAAGGAGAATGGACAATCTCAGAACCAGGATTTTTATGTTTTTGTCCAAAGACTATTGACTTATTCCTCTCATACCTATAGGTGAATGACCCCATTTTCTAGGTGATGCTGAAAGGTTAATGTTGGTAAGGGGTTGGGGAGGGACTGAGGATAGGATTTGGATTCTTTTCTAATGCATTATACGGATTGTTTTACTAAAGATGCCTGATGTTTATGGAAACTGATAAAGTCATCATTTGTGGGGATCATCTTTTCTTCCCTGTATTACTGCAATAAATTCCTCACTGGTCTCCTGTTTCTAATCATGCTTTTCAAGGCCAGAGTCCAAAGTCTTTAGTGCGGCATCAGAAGTAACTCTTCAGTGTCCTGTCTCACTGCTTGCCTGAACACCCTGTTCTTGCATTGGCAAATGACTTGGCATTCCTTGAATGCACAAGGCTCCCTCTCACCTCTGTGCTTTGCTCCTGCTTTTATTGCTTGGCTAGAACGTTTCCCCACCCTCATATCTTCTTTCTTGTCCTTGTAACATCTAGTCCTTGTCTCTTAGCTTCTGCTCAGTCACGAGCTCTTGCAGGAAGTTTTCTGTGACCCTGGTTGCTTTCATTACAGGTTCTGTCAGGCTGTCATGGCCTCCAGTGCGTGTGTCTAGCAGGACAGTTGTAATTGTTTTCTGTCACTCTTCCTTGCTTTCAGTTTTATTCATACCTGCCCACATTTTCTACATTAACTGAGGCAACTTATGGTGAGAGCAGATGCCATAGGATGGTTTAAAGTATAAATAGTAAAGTATAAATAACCAGAGGATCCACAACAGGGAAGATGAAAATACCATCGCAGACCAGCTTAGTTAGGGATGGGGAAGTACACAAATGTTCAGGCTTAAGGGCCGACATAATTGGTACAGTTGAGCCTCAAATTTAGCTCTAAGTGATTTGGCTGAGTGAAGAGAAATAAGTATAAAGTCATCATTAGAGAGGAAGAAACCTTCCAATATTAATTTCCAAAAGAAATTTACATGTAGTTTCACATAGGTGACACGGGGAAAAGTACAAGATTCTTATGGGAAGTCAGTAATGGGTGTTCTTCAGTGGGGATGATGTTCTTCAGTGAAAGCAGAGAGCATGACTTTAACATGGACCTTAGCACATTTCTTCAAGGACTTAAGATAACACAATCTAAATATCTAGATTCAAGGACTTCTACCACATAGATACGTAAATGGACTGCATACCTTTAAGTTTTTCAGCCATCACTTCTCTCAATTAGGCTCTTAATAAGAGTAAGTAACTGATATTTTTGGCAAGGCCCTGGATTTTGTGCGTTGTTTTCCCACCTGGACAGTTTCTAAGGACGGTGATGTTCTTTCCTTCCATCTCCACAGTCCGCCATATAATGAGGACTCAGTAAATATTTACCAAATGAATGGCTGTCAATAATCAGATCTGATGGTGTTTTGGGAATGGTGTTTGAAGTGTGTTTTGTTATATTGTATCAACCAAACAATAGTGGAAATCCATCTAGACTAGGGTTTCTCAAAAGCAGCATTACTGACATTGGGTCCAGATGATTCTTTGTATGGAGGGTTTTCCTGTGGTCTGTAGAATGATTATTAGCAGCATCTTTGGCCTATACCCACTAGATGCCAATAGAACCCCTAGTGGTAACAAAAATGCCCAGACAATTGCCAAAGGTGCCTCAGTGGGACATAATCGCTCCCCACTGAGAAGGATCTAGATCAAGGGTTCCCACGATTACATGTAGAGAGATCAGAACAGTTTCAGAATTGCCTTTTCCATAGTTTGATTTGTTTGGTTAAACCGTGACTATTTAATTACATACTAAAAGAAATAAAATGGAAGTGTAAAGTGCTGCCAATTTACAGCGTTATAAAGGAACAGTATATAAATGGTAGAGATTAAGTAAAATTATTTACTTCTTTAAAAATTAAAGACTATAATTGAAATGTTGATCTAAAGAAAATTGGGAATGGCTCAATAATAGAACAAATGTTACTAAAGTGATCCCAGTTATTGGAGCTTTTAAAAGATTAAGTCCTACTTGGTTGTTTGTCTATAATGTATGGGGCATAGCCAAATATGAGACTGTTGCTTTTGAAAAGTGTACTTTTAAAATGATCTGAAGGAGGAAATGATTTCTTTTAACTATAGCCTGGTTTTGCTAATTTATAAGCAAAATGACTAAAGCTTACGTATACCATGAAGTTAATTATATTTCTTCTCCCTAGGAGCTCTCTCTAGCCTTGGCAGACATATGGTTTGATGATGTGATGTAAGTAGATGCATATTTTTAAAATCCTTGAGGGTAGTTGATACTGTGCTTTTAGAAAAATGACTTTCTAATGTCTGGGTTGGGAAACAGTCGGTGACACGTGTAATGAATGGGTGCCCACTGATGACCATGGTGCTTTAAAACTTTGCAGAGGCAGTCATTTGTGTAGTTCCTGAACATAATCTTACTGCCATGGACTAGCGGCTGTTAAATGCCTCCATTTCCCCCACACCTCTTTTTGAATGGGAGTCCTGTAACCATTATTCTATCCCTTTCTCATATATTGGGTGTTTGGGGGAGGAGAGACAAAGAACTTACTTTCTCAGTTACAGAAGTACACATTGAGAGGAGCAGTAC
The DNA here is from genome assembly GCF_011764305.1 of Mustela putorius furo. NCBI lineage: Eukaryota > Metazoa > Chordata > Mammalia > Carnivora > Mustelidae > Mustela > Mustela putorius. Next base: position 7,648,270 of record NW_025421424.1, read on the forward strand.
CCAAAGATCCTCATTCTTAGGCAGACCTGGGGCAGATGACGAGACCCTAGACTTTGAGCCAATGAAAAAAGGTGATGAGGCTTTTGAGAGAGGGATGTAAATTGTGGCCAGGGCAGCAAAAGAAGCAAGTGATGGTGAAAACACTGTGGCCTCGTTTTTTGGTACTACCTGGGAGATAGTACTTGAACTGCAAGAGTGAAGGGGATGTGAGCTGTGGAAGAAGGAATGGGGTGGTTCGGGAAGACGCTATAATGAAGGCTCCAGAAGAAATACACAAAGGAAGAAACTACCCCATATTGCCCAGGAGAAGATATACTCCTTTCCTTAGCCTTACCACATTGATTCTACAAGATAATGAAGGATAGATAAGATAATGCAAAGATTAGATTCAGAAGATGGCATTTGCCCGTAAGCACATCACCTGTGAAACAAATTACTGTGGGAAAAGGTTTATTATTTGAGGTAGGATGGGCTTGGTTTTCAATTTCTATGCTGCCACTTACTGATGCCACTTACCTTGGGTGTTTAACACCAGCTGGATGGTATCTTATAAACCTTTCATTTGTTTTCGAATGCACTTGGGGAATATGTCAGATTAATTTGTTAGAATCCTTCAATTTTTAGTAACCCACTCTAGTGTGAAAGGATGATGGCTCAGAATTCTCTCAGAAAGATCTTCTTATGTCAGATCTGAAGCTTACTCAGCAGAACCTGGTTTCAGCCCTAGTGATAGATGATAAATGAAGATGGCCCTTTATGTAATTTCTGTTTCTCATCCAAAAGCAGTTTATGATCATTTGTTTTTAGAACAGAATAGGAAACAAGATTGGCTCTTTTTATTTTGTAAGTAGGACTTTCCTTCTGAACAACTGACTTACTGCTTATGCTTGAATTCCTTATCGGCTCACCAGGTCAGAATACCCTGGAAGAGCTGATAAGTTTGAGTGTTGACACCCAAATCCCAGACTGATGTGGCTTCATTAAGAAGGCAGTCACTGTGGGTAAGTGTCAGTCAGGAGATCTCACAAAAACAGTGATGGAGTCTAATGCCTGTTAGAAGAATCTTACTTAATTCTGTTGGAGAACGAATCCCAGATTCCTTTCATCCTGGTCCTCAGGCCTTGGGCTAAGAGGAAAGACATTTAACACTTACTACATGTCAGAAACTGCTGGATCATCCCACAGAACATTGTCTTACTTAATCCTCATATAATTTCCTTGTGAAATACTTTGTATTACTTCCATTCTTAATTCCTCAAATGCGCAAGTTTTTTCCTCCCACCTTCTCAACTTCTATATATCCTAGTCCCACCTGGAATGGTTTTATTTCTCCTCTTTGTCTCATAATCCCTCCTTGTACTTTAGAGCTCATCTCAGTTGTTAACAACTCCAAGGAAGCCTTCCTAACCCCCTAGGTCTGATTTCCCATTGCACAATGTAATCACACAGTATCTCAATAAGCACAAGAAATTATGGATTAATCATGTAATATCGGCTGTGCATGCAAAAGCGTAAGCTCCGTGAGGACAGGAACTGTGTCTGTGTCATTTTCCTGTGTTATTTGTAGTGCCAGGCATAGTTCCTTACCCATAGACACTCAGTACATAAAACATCTGAATATGGCAAATAAATGCCATCTATTAGAAGTTGAATGCTGTTCTATTATAACTCTGAAACTTTCTTTAAGCAACACCAGACTCAGAACCTAACAGGAAGTATTTCTAAATGAAATTGCCCAAGAAACTCTTCCTCAACTCTATCTCAGTTCTAAATTGGCTAACAATAAAAGTTATTCATTAATCTTAAGTTCTGGCTAGGGTGTGGTTCTGAGAAAAGGAACTGAAAGTTTTCAAAAAGTCTCCCCAGTTTGTGTAGGTGAGCTCTTCAGAGAAGTCCCATGTTTCTGACAGCTAGTTTTGAAAAAAAGTGGTAGGACACGCTCCAGGACTACATGTCCCATTAGGGAGACTTTAGAAAGAACAGAGGTCGTTGCTTCTAGTTTACCAGCAGTTCTGACTTCCTGCTGAGCTGAAACCTGCTTGTTTTGTGGAAAAGCAAAAACTTGGCAGCAAGCATCTAAAATGAAGAGGCCCCGAACTTTTGAGGAGCAAACAGAATGCATCTTGAACACTTTACTCACAGACTTCTTAGGCACACCAACACAGGTTGCTAACCGGGACCTATGTTGTGGAGATGAACCAGATTCAGGTAAGGCTCCTGGCCTGAGGTGCTGATTGCGGGTCAATAAGAGCATCTGAGTATGCTTTCTTTTTGCCTCCTACGTTTCAAAAGGTGAACTAAGCTTTCAGCAATACCTGAAAATTAGTAGTTACCATGGAAGGGAAAGATATTCTCAGTAAAGGGGGATTTTCTGACTATGGGGTTGAAAGGATATCAAAGGTGCTCTCGGGAGAGATCGATGCCACAATTGTTTGAAAGTCTAGAGAGCGTTCTCCAATGCCCAGATTCCTGGGACTGGCCGTCCCTTCAAGTTGTATAATGCATGTGAATGTGTTCCTCCATCTTAGGAGAGCCTTGCTCTTTTGATGTGGCCATCATTGCTGGTCGCCTTCGGATGTTGGGTGACCAGTTCAATGGAGAATTGGAAGCTTCTGCCAAAAATGTCATTGAAGAAACCAGTCATGGACGGGTAAAGTTGCTGCTGTTTTTCTGTTCCAGATGCTCCTTTCTTACCACTCTTGTATGACTATACCTAGAAATGTCCTGCAAAAGACTTGGGGGCTTATGTTCATCCAAGGAGACACAGCAGGAATTCTCCAGTTGCTAGTTCTTCAGGAGTTAATCAAAGGCCTAAGTGGTATTGAGAGGAAAATCTTCTGGCAAGGGCTGGTCAACCTTCAGATTGTTCCCATTTGTTTTTCAACAGAGCTGTGCTTACGTGACATAGAGCACATATGTAGCACTTTGTTCTTGGTAAAGCACTTTATTCTTTAATGCACCTATTTAATATTTATTTGGCTGGGAGTGGGTGTCTTCCTTCCCCCAACCCAAGGTCCAGCAATGAAATTATGTACTGGAAAGGCAGGCAGTCCTCAAGTAAGTTGTAATGAGTACTGACAGCCACCACCTAGGGCATATCTGGCTTTTCATCAGAATGCTGATTACTAGCGGTGGCACTTGGATGCTGCATTAGATGTAAAGACCACAGACAACATTCTAGAAGATGTTGCTGATTGTTATCAATAATGGCAGGTAATACAAACTTAACAGGTGCCAGACAGTATTCCAAATGCTTTATACTTACTATCTCATTTAAACCTTCCAGCAGTCCCTGGGGTATTATAGGAACTGAAACTCACAGTGCAACCTCCCCTCCTGTTTGTGGAATGCCATGAGAGGCGAAATCTGACCTCTTTGTTCACTGCTATCTTCACACAACCCAGCATAGTACCTCCTATACCGGAGACCCTCCGTACGTGTTTTTGTGACTCGCTATCCATTTAAGCAGATAAGGAAACTGAGGAAGAGGGAAACAAGAATTTAGGTTACCGAGTGAGTGTTGAAGTTAGGATTTTAACCCAGACTGATTCCAGAACCACACTCTTCACCATTATGCTTTATTCTTCTTATGAACTATAGCTTGGATGGTGCGCCTATTCAGGCAGAACTGGACTTACTACTCCTAATTGCTTGCCCTGAAACTTTCCTAGGTAGCCAAGAGCTGAATTTTTGTTTTTTAATTAAAAAAAAAAAAAAAAAACCTTTTTGGAACTTCCAAATTCATAGGAAAGTTGCACATAATTAGTTGTACAAAGAATTTCCCTCTTGAATCATCTGAGAGTAGGTAGTTGATGAAATGTTCCATCATCCCCTAATACTTTCACATTTCCTTCAAACAAGGCCATTCTTTTATATAACCACATCAAAACCAGGAAATCAGCACTAACACATTATTATCTTGTCCTCAGATCCCATTCAAGTTTGGCCAGTTGTCCCAGTGATGTCACATACAACAAAAAGATCTAGGCCAGAGTCAGATCCTGCATTTAGTTGTCTTGTCTCTTTAATCCCCTTCAGTTTGGAATTGTTCCTCAGTCTCCTTTTTTCATGATCTTGGTGCTTAAAGATTATGGGTCAGTCATTTTGTAGAATGTCCCTTAAACTTGGGTTTGTTTCATGTTTCCTCTTGAGTGGATTCAGGGTATGTATTCTTGGTAGGGAGGTCACAGAAGGGTTGCTGTGTTCTTCTCATTGCACCTTTTAAGAGGCACACATTTTAATTTGTCCCATTACTGATGTTAACTTCAGTCACTTAGGATAGTGTCTGCAAGGCTTCTCCACTGTAGTTAGTATCTGGTTAATATAGTTGTGTCGTGGAGGTACTTTGAAACTGTGTAAATATTCCTTATCTCATCAACATTTCAACCTATTCATTTATTTTTTTTATATCAACATTGACTCATGAATTCCTGTGTTATTCAAGGGTTATAACCTATTACTATCATTATTATTTGGATGCTCAAATTGTCCTAGCTTTGACAGTGGGTGTCCTCGCCACTGGACTGTGTCTTTTTAGTACGTCCCTGTCATTCTGTGAGTACTTCTTTAATTTCTGACAGCTCTCTTGTATTTTCCAAGCCCCAGCCTACAATCAGCCTTTTTCCAGGGAGCTCTGGTATCTTTAAATGGAGAATGATATTTGGAAACCAAGATCTGGATACATATGTGGATGCCCTCTGCAGCTTATTTGGGTTCTGGCAACTGCTCTGACTACCAAGGGTCCCCCTACACTATACCACAGTGGATATTGCTTGGCCCCACCTAATGACTTTCGGATCAATTCTGAGGGAAAGGAAAGAGGAGGAGGAAAAACATTTTTTTTTTTAACTTTAGAATTTCACAGACTTCAGTCATTCAAGTAATACCTCTACAACTCGACCAGCTGTACTTAATATTTTTCTTTCAAATCACTTTTTACTTTTGGCCCTTTTTGTGTGTCCTAAGTAATCATATCTAAAATCATGGGTTTGATGGGCTACTTACATTTTCTCTGTACACGTTACAATAAATAACAAAATAACACTCCTTAAGATTACCCCAGATATGATCAGATACAATGTACTTGCCATTCTCTAGGAAACTCTTGCTCTACTGGACGCCTGCCCCTGTAGTCTCCTGTACCTTTATATCAACAGTTCACTGATATCCCGTGTCTCTCTCCAGGCAGGAGCTGCACTTCAGGACACAGTCAAAAGTCTTAGTCAGGCTTGGTGTGCTCAGGATTCCAGCTTAGCTTATGAGAGAGCCTTTCTGGCAGTGTCCGTGAAGCTTCTTGAATACGTGGCCCACATCGCTCCCGAAATGGCAAGACAGGTCGTTGTCTCCATGACAAGCATGATCAATGGGAACAATGCCATCCAAGAGTTTGTCCAGGGCCAGGGAGGTTGGGTAAGTATGTCGGGGCCCCTGGCTTTGATAGGCATTTGCACTGTTTTTGTACTAATACCCAGGACTCCCAATGCCTGATTCTTTCTGTAAGTTGGAAACCAAGTAGAAGAACAGGTCTCCCTACTTTGCTGAAAATGGCAGTTTGTTATTTTGTTTTGCTTTGTTTTTCCCCATGGGAAGGGGGACAGTCAGAAGCTCTAGACTCCAGAGATATTTTACCTAAAATTTTAGTTGACTCCTAACAGTGTAAAGCTAAATCCCGCTTCCTATATATATAACGGCCTGTTAAGTACTGGTGATAGAGTACTAGCCTCAGCCCCGCTTCAGAAATTCAGAATCATCCCCTGTCATCTCACAACAAACAGTGTTATCTGCTGCTGCGGTAACTATAGGAGGCATTCTAAGCCCATGTCTTAGTAATCATTAGAACATCTGCTCTCGCTGAGCATTCCTCTTCATTTCCAGCAGCAGCAGAGACCTCAGTAAGAGCTGCACACCCTGGAGGTGTCTGTAGATTATTTGTACTTTCTTTAGGACGCTCCCTTTACAAAGATGTCCTTTTGACTGTAGGCTATTCCCTGTCCTTCCTAGGAGAACCTGGAGAGCTGACTACAAAGCGATGGTGCTGTTTCCTAGCTTCAATATCACTGCCATTTTGATCGAGCGATTGATTGCTGGCCATTAAAACAGACATCCAGGGGCAGCTGGGTGACTCAGTTGTAAAACGTCTGCCTTCAGCTCAGGTCATGATCCCAGGTCCCTGGGATCAAGCCCTGCATCAGGCTCCCTGCATCCCTATTCCCACTCCCCCTGCTTGTGCTATCTTGCTGTGTCTCTCTCTGTCAAATAAAAAATTTTTTTACATCTTTAAAGAACAAAACAGACAACGAAATCCAAAGCTGTTTTCCTTTGGACACAACTGGACTTATCTGAATAGTTTCTTTTCCACCAATTGCTAAAGTTGGGAGCAGCCCTTGGAGGTCTACAGAGATTTTGTACTTTCTGTCTTTACGTGAATTTGGAGGAGGTTCCATTTAAGCCAAGACCTCCAGATACAAAGTAATGGTTTGTTAGGAGGAAATTTCATGGCAACAGAGTAGGCCTCTGTTGGGCATATTTTGGGAAAGGGAACACACAGTAAATTATTAGTTCAAATTGAGCCCTATCCTTTGGTAAGGATCTTGTCTATTTATTTTGCAGTCTAAATGACTTCAAGGGAGATTTTTGTTGAAATCTTGTTATAAGTTGAGGATTTTCTTTTAAATTCCTATCCTTAGTTTTGTGTTAATTTCACCAAAGTAGAATCATTTTATGCATTTTTAGGTTGAAAGCAAAAACAAAAACAAAAAGACAAAAACAGTTTCTTCATCTGCCCTTCTAAGAGAAAGGCCAACAGAAGATAAAACAGTGCGTTTTTACTGCCACAGGATGCAGGAAGTGCTGGCCCACATCTAGGACAGTGGGGCCATCCCAGCTTAGATGAAACTACCTGCATACCACAGTGTTTTTCAAACCAAAAAGTGCTTTACATATCACTTGTGGACCTTAAGAATTGCTGATTTCCAGGCCCCATCCCTAGAGATTCTGATTCTGTAGGGGGAGGCTGGGGCCTAGGAGCCAACCCTTTTAGCCAGTTCCACAAGGCATTCTTATGTCCATATAGGACTCGAGCACACTCACATTAGTACAGGGGCCGGCCAAATCCTGCCTGCTGCTTTTTGTGTCCACAGGTTTACCAGCAAGCAGCTGCACTCACTTGTTTCCTTGTTGCCCATGCCTGTATTAGCACTTCAGCGGCACAGCTGAGGAATTGCAGCAAATCCTTAATGGCCTATAAAACGTATTTACTATCTGGCCCTTACAGAAAGGCATGTAGACCCCTGCTTTAAAGCTAAAAGCTAAATGAACATTTCTCTTCAAAGAATTTAAATTCTGTTGCAACCCTGATCATTCGTACCAAACACAATGGTACACAGGACAAATCTTTTTTATTTTATTTTATTTTATTTATTTATTTTTTTAAGAATTTAATCTAAGAGTGTTTGTCAGTTCCTGCATAGTCCACAATTTCTTGAGCTCTTTGGCAAATCAGAAAGCTCAGGGACCCCTGGATAGTCAGTCAGTAGAGGGTCTACATTTCCCCAGCCCCTACCTCAAGTGATTGGAAGTGAAGCCTGTGGTATCTGCAAGTGTATCTTGTAATAATCCTTCATAATCTCATAGATTAGTAGGCAGTCCTCACATAGAGACTCTTACATTCATAAACCCCAAGGAGGCTAGACTACTTAGTGGATTGTCAAGAAGAAAAGCATTGCTATATCTATTTTTAGAGACACTAATGGTTTGGTTGCAGTTTGGCTCAAGTGTAACCACATCCCCTCCCTCCAGCAACCAGCTATCTGTTTCCCCTAAATGCATAGAAATAAATATGTAGCACTGCTACTATATGTTGGCTTTTTCAAGTTATGCTATTTCCTCTCTTCATGGGCAAATCACAATAGGTTAGTAATCCCAAATGAGATTTCGTGTTTCTCTTAAGTAGAAATTAGCGCTTTTTTTTTTTTTTTTTTTGCTACCAAGTTTAGCAATACTTGGTGTATCCCTTTGTCCCTTACATTACTGTAAATTCAACACGGTAGGTTTTGTGGTATTTTACTTCTTGGGTGAAATCACTATTTTCACTTTGACCAATGCTGTTTTGTTCATGAAATAAAATTGTGTCTATGTATTTGAATTAATTCTCAGTAAATGCAATCTCAGTTGAATGATAGAGAACCAACAGATTGGTGGTTGTCAGGGGCAGGGGCTGGGAAGTAGGAGAAATAGGTGAAGGAGGGCAAAGGGTATACAACCTTCCAGTTATAAGATGAAGAAGATCTGGGGATGTGATACACAGCATAGTGACTGTAATTAACAACATCGTATCATATGTTGAAAAGTTGTTAAAAAAGTAGATTTTTAAAGTTCTCATCACACACACACACACCCCATTATTTATTTTTTTATTTATATGTTTTTTGTAAGTAGTGTCTACACCCAACAGGGGGCTTAAACTCACAATCCCAAGATCAAGAGGCACAGGTTCCACTGACAAAGCCAGCCGGATGCCCCAAAACAAATTGTGTAGCTAGGCGAGGTGATAGATGTGTTAACCAACCTTATTGTCGTAATCACTTCAAAATACATACATAGAGCAAATCATTACGTTGTATGCCTTAAATTTATTATACAAGTTATATGTCTGTTATATCTCAATAATCTGACAGAGTAAATGACAAATGTCAGAGGCCAGCAGCCTCCTCTTTGTCTTTTCTTTTCCCACTTGGCTATAGCAGCTCCCTGTTTTATGCTATACTGCCAATGAAACGTCAATATGAATCTGGCTCCAAGAGTCTTGAGATTAAGGGTATTGTGCCCCTGGGGATTATACCAAGTGAATAGGAAAATCATCCTCTCCTAGGAGGGCTGAAGTGGTGGGGTGACAGAAAGAAAACACATTGCCCAAAGATTCCAGATACCTTCAGACCATCTGATTTTAATAATTTAGTTTCACCATAGACTAATCACGTGACACTGGGCCAGTAATCCAATTCCTTTGTGCCTTAGTCTCCACATTCTAAAAGAGAAATTATTTGGTTGCTCATTCGTAGGATTGTGGTGAGGGATAAATGAAACGATACACTGTGGGAAGGGCTTAGCCCAGTTTCTGGACTATTTTGAGAACTGCACCATTAACAATTTGGGGCTGCTGTGATTTGGAGCTCATAAAATTCTGCCTTTTTTCTCTCCACTGACACTGTCTCTCACAAAGGCAAGCCAGCCTTCTGGCTTTACCTCTCGCTTCAATGTGGGTGATTCCCATATCTGACTTATTTCCCTTCTTCCTAAATCCACATCCACAAGCTCTAATTCTTCATGTCTATGTACCTTTCTTATCCCCTATACTTTCCCAGACTGCCATCGAGCTAGCTCGAAAGCTTAGTCATTTTCCCCTGTTCCCTCTGTCCAGTCTTAAACACACAATCAGTCTTCCTCACTTATTCTTTCTTTTTGTTCTAATTCTCTCACAAGACTTTATTGCCAAGCCTCTTAGTCAGGCTGTTAATGGATCATTCTGTTGCAGGCTTGCCCCACACCAGTCTGTCCTATATACTGCCACCAGATTCACCAAAGCTATGGTTTCCTTGTCTTTTCTTTTGATCCATTTTTAGATATGACATAATTCATTTTGAAAATTTATATACTACTGAAGGAAGTGAGGAGACTTCCAAAAAAATGATCAGAAAGGACCGTTTCTTTAAAAAAAGATATTGAGAAACATTGCTTTGACTGCCATTTTCTTAAGATTTTCCAGTGGAAATTTTGAAGGTGATTGGATTTGTTCCTTATCCTGATTGTGATGATGGTTTCATGGCTGTGTACATATTTCAAACTTAACAAACCACACACTTTGAAATGTGCAGTTTATTATATGTCAGTAGTACCTCATAAAGTTGTTACTAAAACAAAACCTTCACCGGTTTTCCACTGCCCATCAAATAAAGCCTGACTTTTCAACCTGGTATTAAAATTTCCTCAGGGTCTGTCTCCAACTGCCCTTTCTAGCCTTGTCAGTCAGGATTCTACAGAACCAAGGCTCCCATCAGACTGAGCCACTCAATAGGCCATCCAACTCCCTCTGTTCTTTCTCTCTTTCATAATGCTTTTTCTCAGGCTCTTTGACATATTCAAGGCCTAACTCAAATGCTGCTTCCTCTATGAAGGCTATCCAGATAACCCAAACACAAGATCTTTGCCTCCTCAAAATTTTGTTAGCATAACATTTATGGCCTTACCACATATGGCCTTAAGTTATAGTTATTTGTGTATTTAGTTTCCTTCAAGTATAAAAGAGCCTTGAATGAAGACAATTTGTTGTACACATCTGTAGTGCTTCTCCTCCCCATTCTCTTGCATGTATATAGATCTCATAAGTATTCATTAAATAAACAGACTCAATAAACAATCAAACGAAAGATAAACATCAAGTTTGATTAGATTTTGAACAAGGTGCCAAGCCCAAGAGTTTAAAAAAAAAAAAAAAGGTAAATTACATCAGTTGAAAATCATCAGTGGACTTTTGCCCTCTGAGGATTGCATTTCTGAAACCGAAGGCAGAGCATGATTTCCTGTGGAATGTGGGGAGGTAACTACGAAGTTCACAGCAGCTGAACTGAAGAGCTTGATGAGGTCTCGGAATCCTGTAGTGGCCAGAAGCTATCATGACCAGAAGCTGGGGAGGGGATTTTCCTGCTGTGGATGAGGTAAAAACACAAAGCAAAGCAACAAGCGTCTTGTGTAAGCCTCACCCATGTCCTTTTACAGAAAGGGAACTGGATCTATTGTGGAGAGGAAGGAGGTCATTTCTTCTCCAGCCACTGCAGCCCTGCAGGGCTCAACTCTTGCCTCATGATGACCGGGCCGCATTCCCTTCCATAACAATGCCCCCCCCCCCCGCCCCCGTGCTGGGCAGCAGCCCTCAGGCAAGTGCTCTTTGCCAGGTTCCTGATGTCCCTGTAGGGAAGGCCCATCTGCTCCTGGCAAAGTGAAAGTGCTGGGCAGGAGACCTGGAGTCATTGTTGCAGTGAGTAAGCAAGTCGGGGTGGGTGTCTTAACAACAGCCAACCACATTACATAGTGTCCTTGATCACCATAAGATTATTTCATGTGTGCTTAAGACCAGGGTTAAGCACTGAGGGTTACACAGACGCATATAGAAGACACTAGCATTACCTTTGATAAACTTAAAACAGCAGCAGGCCACTTAAGTGGTTTTTTAAAAAAATTAACTCTCCTGAATAAACTTATGGGAGACTAGGAACACGTGAAGAAACGAAGAAAACTGCTACGGCTGAATATAAAGATGTAATTCTGGGAAGAGGCCTCCTGAGAGAAGTTTGTTGGTGAGATGGCGTCAGGGGCAGAATTGTTGAAGAGAAGAGTAACCGGGATTTACAGCTTTACTTTTGTCTTGACGAAAATTAGGGGAAAGGCGAGAAGTAGCACATGAGGTGGCAGTAGCGTGAGCAAGGCCTGTGGGGGATGTGGCTAGATAGTTTGGGTGGGGACACACAGGGAGGGGCTTGGTAGCAAGTGGAAGAATCTGGATGCGTTCCTCTAGAGCATGGGTAACTACTTCGGGTCTTTGAGCATTAAAGTGGAGTTTTAGTAACATTTATCCAGTCTTGGTTCTAGGAGATGCAAGCACGGAATATAGATGACAGTGCATTGAGATTGCCGCGATTGCTGCAGCAGTCCACGTGTGCAAAAGGGCCTGGAGGTCCACATGGGAATGAAAAAGACTGCATGAATCTACAAGAGGTTGAGGAGAAAGGACAGGCAGGCCTTGGTGACCCAGGGCATGCTCACAAAGAACCCAGTGTCTCACAGATAATACACAGAGCCCATAACAAACCAATGACCCTGTGAAGCAGAGAAAGGCAGGCATAATGAAGAGGAAGCAAAGGTTGGTAAGTGGCTTCCCCAGGGTAGGACAGGCTCCGCAGAGGTAGAGAAGATGTGCTGAGTGTATTTCCCATTAGCTAATAATCACTGTCCTAATAATCTCCCCTGATATTCTCTCCGGTTTAAGGTTTTTGGTTTTTGTTTTGTTTTGTTTTGTTTTTTGTCATCTAATTCCAACCTCCGTGACAATGATGTTTCCCCTTACACTGGCACACTTCCCTCTTGCTGGTGCAGGTGACTGTGGGACAGGCCCTCCTCCCTGCTGTCCTCTTCCTCCTGAACACTCCAGAGAGCCACAGGGGGCAGCAGTGAGGTGTTCCTTCCTCGGTCTTCTTCAGGTGCTCATGCACTTTTACTTTCCACTAGAACTCACCCCTGAGGGTTCTGACAGAGAGTTCATGTGGGTCTTTTACTGCATGGAATTGTTGCGTTCACTCAGGATTTACACCGGACTGACTTAAATATTTCATCACAAATTCGCAAATTCTTTTAGGTACTTGCCGGTCTTTGCTGTATAAGATATTCCTCCCCTCCCCCAGCTCTTGATCTTCCCGCAAGATATAAATGAGTCATCAGAATCTTTATCAAAAAGCATGATGCCCCTATTGTCTGTAGACACCTGTGAGTATCTGTAGAAGGAAGTGTGAACAATGAAGTAGCAGCTTAGATTTGTTAAAAATAAAACTTTTTTTTAAAGTTTTTTGTTTTCTCCTTCAGTTTTGTTTTTTGCTTGCTTGAGTGGTCTACTCAGGAAATGGTCTTTCAGCTAAGTGGGTTTTTGAGGTTTGGTTATTTCACCATGTTTCTGTCTCTTTTGGTTTTAGAGTGGAACAGACTCCTAAGAGTTGCTGTTCGCTTTAAAAAAAAAAATCTGCAGTTCTGCTAAGACACTATTTTTAGATTCTTATATTTGGGGTAAAAGGGCTACAGAGGGCATCTCAGTGAGTTTCTCTTCACCTCTTATCTGTCTCTATCTTAGCTCTCCCCAAGAAGAGACTGAAGTTAGAGACTGTTCTGAAATATGAGCTTGAGAAAAAGAACATTACCTCTTATTTGATTAGGTCTCTTTTTGTTTATTAATTAGTAAATTTCTGGTTTGGTTGGAAGTGGTTACATTCTAAGGGGACAGAGAGATTATGAAACTCTCTCTCTCTTGTTAAAATGCAGAAAATCATTTTCTTTTTCATATTATGCTTTGGTACTCAGCAAAGGAGCAAGTTACTTTGGAATGTTTTTATTTTGTTTAGTAATTACATCTGCATCTTAGTCCTGAGATGCTTTATTAAGTGGTTAAGGGTTCTTTTCACTATATTCTGGCTTGTTCGATACTGCCTCCCCAGTCCTACTATAGTGCTTAGCGTTTAGTGGGCACTAAATAAATTTGTTGAGCCAATTGTTGGATTTTTAAATCGTTTTTGTAGTTAAAAGTGGCATAAGAATTTTAAAAGACTTTTAAAAAGAAAAAGGGGTGCCTGGGTGGCTCAGTGGGTTAAAGCCTCTGCCTACGGCTCAGGTCCTGAGCCCTGGGATCCAGCCCCACACTGGACTCCCTGCTCGGCAGGGAGCCTGCTTCCTCCTCTCTCTCTCTGCCTGCCTCTCTGCCTACTTGTGATCTCTGTCTATCAAATAAATAAATATTTTTTTTTCTAAAGTACCCTTGATCCCAGCACTTACACAATTGAGCTTTTTCTGCATCACTTAGTCTTCATCAAACCTCATAACATAGTTTTAAAGGGTTTTAGTTATTGTGAACTTTAGATTTTGTGCTTTTGAAGTCTTCCCCCTGCCATATTTTATATGTCTTAAAATAACCAAATTAAACATCGCATTTGTTAGCACAACAAAAAATTCCCCTTTAATGCTAATTGAAGAAATACTGTCCCACTCTCAACAAGTATTGTTGGAGAACTATGTTTCATTTTAATTTCTTATGTGTCTCAGGATTGCAATTCTCTATTAGCTTCACCTGCCTACAAGTGGGATCCCTCCAACACCCGTTCCTTTCCTGTTGTGGGGCTCAATAAAGTGGAGGCGACTTCACAGTGCTTGGAGTCATGATTTCCTGAAGGGAGTCTGAATAATGCAAAACAGAAAGGATTGCTAATATCTTAAATAGAGGAAGCTCTCATGGCACATTTCCCAGTTTTCTTCAGGATTATTTCAGACTAATTTTGTTAACAATTATTTATGGAACTTCTGTCCTCAGGCAAAGACGATATGCTGATTTTGGGTTGCGCTCACTCTGTATGAGACAGTCTTAAGTAGGTTTGTACCCATTGAGGAGAGGATTTATTCAAGCTGAGATGTGGAAGCTTTTTCTAGAACAGCCCGCCTGACAAACAGGGCCCAAATGCCACATGCACAGCATGGCTTCCCGAAGCGATGGCCTTTTCCAAGGCACCAGTTGGGAGGGTAGAATGTCTTCTCTAGACTCAGCTCATGCTTTCCGCCCTGAAAGTTACACTGTTGCCAGCAAGGTGGGTGATTTTACTCTTTTTCTGTTCCTTATAGTTAACTAGCATTGCATAAGGAGACATTGTGCCAACTTCCTGGTCCTCATGGGGGGCCACTGTGCTCCTGGATCCCATATAGATCAACACTCAGTCCTGAAATCAACAATACTTCCCTTAAGCAATTCAGCACTTCCCCAGCCCTGGGAGAGATACAGGCTGTCAGAAGCAGCTGACTTTGTTTCATCCAAAAGAGAGTTTGAGGTCTATATGGCATACTTAAAATTTCTTTTTTTTTTTTTAAGATTTATTTATTTATTTATTTGACAGAGAGATCACAAGTAGACAGAGAGGCAGGCAGAGAGAGAGAGAAGCAGGCTTCCTGCCGAGCAGAGAGCCCGACATGGGACTCGATCCCAGGACCCCGAGATCATGACCCGAGCCGAAGGCAGCGGCTTAACCCACTGAGCCACCCAGGCGCCCCCATACTTAAAATTTCTGAACAAAAATGCCTTCTCTGATGAACAGAAATTTCCCACCGATCACATGGACAAGGCACTTTGGGGAGAGTAGCACAGGCAGAAGATGTCTTAACTCCAAACAGTGTCTGTCTCGCTTTCTGGCCCTAGCTGAACTTGGCTGAGTTCATTTGGGACATGAGGAAACAGAAGGTATCAACAGGGCCCTTGTGTTCACTGAAGAAATGGGGAGAAGCAGATCCGATCCGTGAGACCTGGCACACTGCCTTTTCTCTAGGAAACAAGAAAAAAGGTGAATCTCGCTTAAAAGGGATAGAGTGGAACAGTCTCAGAGCTAAGCAGACCACGTGTGATGCTCTGGTTAGCCTCTTGTTTGTTGCAACTCAAGTTGTAACCGGGTTCCTTCCTTGAGAAGGAAGGCGCTAGGGCCCTGGAGTGATGATGGCTTTGTTGTGTGACCACAGAAGCTGGTTGCGCACTAATTTCCTCTAGGGCTTGTGATGAAGTCAGTTAACCACAGCCTTCAACATGCTCTGCTCCAGCAGCAGCCCTGGCTCCTTGGTGGTATCTTGGCCATGACATACATATGACATGCCCTCCCTTCACCCACTGGCAGACCGTTTCTCTTGTCCTGCAGCATGGACCAAAGGGAAATTCTGCACAGATTCCTGGAGGAGGCCCAAAGCAAGAAAACTGACAAAGAGGAGTTTGCCGGTGAATTTCTGGTGAGTCCTACATGTGACACTCTGAGGGGAGTTACACAGACTGTTTAGCTGATGAGGATGGTTCAACTCTCCTAGACCAAATTGCTCCTCGGAGAGAACGTGTATATCAGACCGTGCAGGGCAAGAAGGGAGAAAGGCAACCGAAAACTCCAGCTTTCCGACAAGTTTTTTTTTTTTTTTCAAGATTTTAATTTATTTATTTGTCAGAGAGAGAGAGGGAGGGGGAGCAGCAGACAGAGGGAGAAGAAGGCTTCCCGCTGAGCAGGGAGCCCAATATGGGACTCAATCCCAGGACCCTGAGCCAAAGGCAGACACTTAACTCACTGAGCCACCTAGATGTCCCAAACTGCAACTTTTCTTTCTTTGTTGCTTTTGTTTTTGTTTAAAGACTCGCTTCCTTTTTTTAAAAGATTTCACCCATTTATTTATATATAGAGAGAGAGACACTGCGAGAGAGGGAACACAAGCAGGGGGAGTGGGAGAGGGAGAAGCAGGCTTCCCACTGAACAGGGAGTCCCATGCGGGGCTCGATCCCAGCACTCTGGGATCATGACCTGAGCTGAAGGCAGACGCTTAACAGACTGAGCCACCCAGGCACCCCCCAAACTTCAGCTTTTCTAAGTGGCTTGTGTGTTTTATGTATTATCTCCAAAATACTGTTTTAAATATTGTGTTTGCTAGTTCTTGGAGTTGGACTAGGATTCCTACGGAAGGCCTACATAATTCCAGGTTTATAAATACTCAACATTAATCGAACATCTGGAGTTCCTAGGTATCTGAGCTGTGCCTTATGCCTCAAATGACGACTTTTAATTAATATTAAGAGGAAAGAAACCAAGATGAACTTTTCACGGAACATTATGTGTTAGCCTCCCCATAGAATCCCGCTGGGATGACAAGGGCTCCTGCGCCCTGAAACTACTGGCTGCCATATTTCTTTATTTCTTCTTTTATTTTTCTGGTGTATTTTCTCAAAAGGAAAAATGAGAACCTGTGTTTTTTGCAATAACAGGGTTTCCTTAAGCTTCTTTTGCTTGGAGGGGTGGAACGGCTGGGATGAGGACTAGAGACAAGTGAGGGGCATGGAGACAAACACGAGTGCCAAGGAGAGTGAGGCTGACTAGATCTGGTCATCCAGGGAAGCGCTGCGTCTCTTCTGATGGGACTGTGGTAACTGACCCATCAGCGGCTGGGTAGGCTTCATTCATCCCATAACCTAGCACAGCAGAGGACATGGCATATCTGATAGTACCTATTATGTACTTTGGAATACTTCCAGCTGGTGTTTCAGAGCCCTAAAAGCTTGAGGCCTTGGCTCTTCAGATCCAGAGAAGTAGGAAAAACAAGAGAGTTGAAGCAGAAAACCTGAAATCAAATCATGAGTCTCTCATCAACCGAATTATCGACTCTTTGACATGTTCCTTCATTTCTTCAAGTCTTTGTTTCCTAACTTCCAAAATGGGAATGATAATTTACATCCTACGGACCCTCACATATTGTCGTGACGATTAAATATCAGCAATAGTTAAATGTGCTCATTCATTCAGGAATATTTATTGAGACCCTCCTGTGTACCAAGTTTAGTTCTAGGCCCTGAGGATACAGCCATGAACAAGACAACACCTCTGTGCTCATGGACCTGACATTCTGATCCCAGAGAGTAGCTGTGAAAACACTCTGTAAAGCTGAGTGATTGGATATTATGACTGAGTGATTATATGTTGTGAGAGAAGCCCTTATACCAACTCAACTTGACTAATATTATTTTGCATTCAATACCCAATTGATCTTCTAATAATACAAACCTGGTCATTTTCCCCTGCTTAAGAACATTGTATAGTTAGTTTTTTTTTCAGCTGTCTAAAATTGTGAAACATAATACATTGTTAGAAAATTACAGACAGCATGTATAAATATAATTATAAAGCCACCACCTCCAAGGTCAAGGACTAGAACATCCTCAGACTCCCAGAGACCCCTCTGTATCACTTCTCCAGCAGGTCCCTCACCCCCATTCCTCTCCCCATCCCCACTCCCACCATGTCTTGCCCTGTCCTGCCCAGGGAATAATCACTATCCTGACTTTTATATTAATCACTTCCTTGCTTTTCTAGCTCTTGGTTTTAAGGACCTTGTTTTTGGGTGGTGATTAAGTGGCACCTCACTGTTCACTGACTCATGTCCTCCAGTGGAAAAACAGAGTCTTGCCCTCAGCCCCACCTAAAGGTTCAGCTGAGATACCAGAGACATTCATTTTGGGGGAGTTGGGTGGTGGTGAACAGGGCTCGGTTGCTTGCTTGGACAGGTCAATACTGCCATTAACTTGAAGGGCTTTCCATAGGGTCTTGTCCCCCATCCCACCTTCAACTCTTTGATGTATTCTCCCAGGATTTGATGTTTTTGAGGTTGGAGCACTAATTCTGTGACATGAGGCCACTGCTAGCCTCAATGGTAGGGACTTTGCGGGAATTACAGAAAGCCATCTCTGGTTCCAGGGAGACAATCTGTGTACCCTGCCTCCCGCCAAGTCCGAGGCTTGGATTTCAGTCCCCGGCCCCACCCCCTTGGCTGTGTGTCTGTGCACAGAGCACATGGTGCTGGTATGCTGGCTGAAGCCAATACCATGCAGCTGAGGACTTTTCCTTCGCCGACACTAAATTCAATCACCTTTCTGTAGCGGAAACTGCCATGAAACGAGTGGAAGTTTAGTTCCACTAAACTTGGCTCTTACTAGAGTGGAAACTGCCACGACTATAAGCTTTTCCCGCATTCATTCACGTGTTTACTGAGAACTTACTATGTGCAAAGCATTGTGTTAGATGCTGCAAGATACAATGCCCTGCTTTGGTGGAGCTCATCTCCCAAGATATCAGAGGATGCCATAGACAGGCATCTAATTACACCGGTAAATACTGAATTGTGATAGTCTTGGTGCGGTGTCAAGGAGGCATTGTATTCATTATCTTATTTATTTATTACTCATTTAAAAAAAACAAAACCGTTCTTGTTAATGATCGCTGACCCACAGATGAGAAAACTGAGGCTTTGAGAGGTTAAGTAATTGGTCTAAGCTCACGCCGTTGTTCAGCCCCAGAAGTGAAGCTTAAGCTGGATCTGTCATTTCAGAGTCCGGGAAATGAATCCTTATGCAGTAATGTCTTGGTTCAGCCAGTAACACCGAGTTCCTCAAAGGGTTTTTAGCCTGAGCATAAGACCTCAGTTAGTATAGTTCCTTTTGTCCTTCTCTCTCTTAAAAAAGAGAGAGAGGGAGAGAGAGCCCAGGGTTGGCAGGGAAAGTGGGGGGAGAGACAGAGAGCGAGGGAGAGAATCTCAAGCAGACTCCCTTCCCCCGCACAGAGCCTGACTTGGGGCTCAATTTCAAGACCCGGAAATCATTGACCTCAGTGGAAATCAAGAGTCCTACTTTAACCGACTGAGCCACGCAGGTACCCCATATTGTTGTTATTCATATAAAACAATATTATTGCAAGTTAAAAGAAAATAAATTCACCGTAGGACCAATATCCCAACAAATACAGTCTAGTTGGTGTGGAAATTCTAGTTCTTATCCATTTATATACTGCCTTTTACATTGTTATAATGACAGCATAGATATAATTTTGTATTCTCATATTTTCACTTAATATTATACCCAAATTATCATGTTAATTAAAATCTATATTTATGGCTTTTGATGGAGCATGGTATAAGGAAAGAATAATGCTCATAATAATAGCTAATACTTCCATATTTCTTATAGAAACTGTTCTAAACACCTTTATGTATCAAGTCATTTAATCCATTGAAGAAGGTACTGTACATTTTATAAATGAAGAAACTGAGGCAGAGGTTAATTGACTCGCTCAAGGTTAGAGAGATAGGAAGTGGTAGAACAGAGATTTAAGTTCAGGTAGTCTTGCTTTACCATCTATATTTAAATTGACATCAGTGTCATATAAACCTGAGTTTGGATTTAGGTTCTGCCTATCATTAGCTCCGTGACCTTGAACAAAGTCATTAAAAAGTGGGAATAAATAAATATTCACATTGCAGAATGCTGCGAGAAAATGGAATAAATACATAAAATGCCTGATGTGTGGTAGACACCCAAGTAATTTGATTTTTTCTTTTTCTTGGACATTTAGATTATTTCTAATTTTTCACAATTATTAATAACATGCAATAAATGTGCTCGTCCGCATGGTTTTCGTCTTTTGAATTATATCCTGGGGCTAGTATCATTACCAGGTCAAAAAGTCTTAGCATCTAATGGGCTAAGTGTTGCCAAATGTGCTTTTCAAAGAGTTTTTCTAACTTGGAAAGTCTGAATGTATCATCTTTTCTACCACCGTGCTAGTCTTAATAACTATACAAGAAATTAAATCTTTTGGACTCCTTACTATATGTTAGGCATTAAGTGGTTTACCATATATAAACTTAATCACTACAACACCCCAAGAGGAAAGCATTATCTTCATTTAAGCCATGAAATGGCAAAGCCAGGACTTGAAACTGGTCTCATAAAAAGCCCTTAACCTCTATACTGCATCCTAACATCCTTCCTACTCCCCACCCCCAATTTAGTGTAAAATAGTACTTCATTGTGTTAATTTTATTTATTTGATTTTGAAACCTCAAAAATTATTTTGATTCTTTTCTTTTCTTTTTTTTAATAATCAAAGTATAGCTGATGTACAGTGTTACATTAGTTTCAGGTGCACAACATAGAGATTCCACAACTCTATACTCCATGGTTATTTTCAACCCGTATTTTCTCATTATAAGTTGTCTGTTCAATGATAACTTTCAATGATAACTGACCCATGGAACTGTGTTCCATGCTCTATGCTCAAACACATACTTCCCAAAGAATCCCTTACAATACAAAGTCCTACATGGACCAGCCCTCAAGGGCTTTTCCAACTTCCCACAGCATGTTGAGCTTGTCCTTGTCATGCTCTTCTACCACAGGGCCTTTGCACACATGCTGTTCCCTTTCCTTGAATATTCCCTCATACTCCTTTTCACCTAGTTAATACTTCATAATTCTTCAGATCTCAATTTGGTAGGCATATCCTCAGGGAAGCCTTTTTTGACCCCCCAAATCCAACAAATCTCCTATTATACATTCTTGGTCAGCCACGTCTGTCATTTCTTTTTACGTCTCTTTTTTTTTTTTTGCCCCCAGCATTATTAATGTTTCCATAGGATTTATCACAGTTCAAATTTTACATATTGTGTGATTATTTGATTAACCTCTGCTCTCCTATCAGTCTGAAGTACCACAAAGATAAGGCTCACATTTAGTTGTGCTTATCTTGGTATCTGCAGCCCCTAGCACGTGTCTGGCAAGTCCTAGACACAGAGGGACAATTTGCCTAAGTTCATGCAGTTCATTAAGTGGTAGAACTTGGATCTGAAATAGAGCTATCTAACATTAAGCATGTGCTCTTAGCCCTGACTCTATTGCCCCCAGTTTATACATTGGCTTGAACCTTTTAAACTTGAAGTAATTGTAGAATATAACATGTACACAGAAAAGTGCTTTCAACACACACATGAGGAAAACACACACACACACACATACACACACACACACAAGGGGCACCTGGGTGGCTCAGTCGGTGAAGGATCTGACTCTTGATATCAGCTTAGGTTTTGATCTTAGGGTTGTGAGTTCAAGCTCCAATTTGGGCTCCTCTCTGGATATGGAGCCTACTTAAAAATAAATAAATAAAAATAAATAACTATAGACAGGGCCCTTGGGTGGCTCAGTTGGCTAAGCATTTGCCTTCATTCGGCTCAGGTCATGATCCCAGGATCCTGAGATCAAACCCCACATTGGTGTCCCAGCTCAGTAGAGAGCCTGCTTCTCTCTTTCCCTCTACCCCTCCCCCTGCTCGTGCTCATGCTCCCTGTATCTCAAATAAATAAATAAAATCTTTAAAAAAGTAAACAAACACATGCGATTTAGCACTAGGATAAAGCAGGTACCCATATGAGCATTGCTCAGATGGAGGAACAGAACATTGCTCACACCTTGTAAATCCCTTGGGTGTCCTTCTGGATCACAGCTACCCCCAAACCCCACTATATTAGAGGTAAATGCTGTCCTGAAATGGTTATGATTTTTATCTGTGAATTGTTTTCTTTATCTTTCTGCATAGTTTTAAGACCTGTATTTATCATTGAACAGTAGAGATTAATTTTACCTATTTTGGAACTATGTAATGCAATCATGCTATGTATTTGTTGTGTGTTTTTTTTTAATGTCTTCTTTTTTTCACTCTACATCATGTTTATAAAATCCATCCATTTTGTTACATGTAGCTGGGTCTTGATGTTTTTCTAATCATTTTTATGAATCCCATCAGGGTCAAATACATGCAGTTACTGTAGTGTTGTGATCAGAATGCACTGAACAAGGTCATGTGGTATTAACTATTTTGGATCACCACAATCCAGTGTCTTGGCTTTAGTTTTGCTAGTCTAAAAATTCAATTTTGTCAGTATGCTCCGAGTTGATCAGGACTAGGCAAATACATGAGAAATTCACCAGAAACAAGAATGCCAATTTATTAATTTTTCAGGGAGAAAAATCACTGTCAGAATAGGAGTTTGCATGACTAATAGCATATTCAATAGTTTGGAGAAAAACTAACTATAGCCAGAAAGTTGCCTGATGAGCATATTGATTTTGGTGGCCTCAAGTGCAACGGTATGATCACCACCTCCCTGTTGGAACCCTCAGACTGGTGGTGCCACTACTCTTTCCTGGCCAGCACTAGGGACGTCTTGCCTTCAAGGCTAAGGAGGGCTCTCTATTTCCATTAGTGCATTCTTGATCAGACAGATTACAATTTGCAGAAGAATAGGTAATCCCTTTGGCCAATTACTGCAACTGATGGTGGTTTTTATGACATGTACATTTCAGTCGTTGTATGAAATATGGGTCAAGACTTGGTTATGTATATTACAGTCGTTGTATGAAATATGGGTCAAGACTTGGTTATGTATATTACATGCTGGTCAATTTTGTATAAAACTCCTCTGATATACTTTTCTACATTGGAGGCAGTTGAAGTGTCTTCATTTAGAAAACATGTGTACGGGAAACCTAGGTGGCTCAGTGGGTTAAACGTCTGCTTTTAGCTCAGGTCACGATCCCAGGGTCCTGGGATCAAGTCCTGCATTGGGTTCCCTGCTGAACAGGGAGCCTGATTCTCCCTCTGTGTGCCACTCTTCCTGCTTGCACCCTTTCTCTCCCTCTTTCTCTCTCTCTCTCTCTCTGTGTCAAATAAATAAGTAAAATAATTTTTTAAAAGAAGATATGTGTAAAAGTATGAATTGTGTATAAAAAGTGAAAGCTTAGCAAATGTCAAGAATTGCACTCAATGTACATATATGAGCTATATGTATTTGAACAAAGACTGGATGGGATTACAGAAATATGAACACGGTTTCATGTAGATAGGGTAATTTGATTATGGTGTATCTTCTTCCTTCTAAAGAATGTTTTGGAGTGAAGAAACTCCAAATAGAAGTATAAATAACAAAAATACCAACAACAACATTTAAGCTACCAGATGGCCTTAATACTTATAATATTATAATCCTAATGTTGGTCAGAGTTCAGAGAAACATGCAGTTTCATACATTGCTTTTGTAATGTTTCTGGAGGCAAAATCTGTATACCATTTCTGATATATAAATATATATATAAATGATAATATGGATCTAAAACCTTTATAGTGGGCAAATTCTTTGACCATTCTCAAGAATTTATCTAAAGAAAATAATGAAAGGCATTTGTATAGGTTTTGGCTACCTATAATAATATTGTTTAGAGCGGTGCCTGGGTGGCTCAGTGGGTTAAGCCTCTGCCTTTGGCTCAGGTCATAATCTCAGGATCCTGGGATCGAGCCCCACGTCGGGCTCTCTGCTCAGCAGGGAGCCTGCTTCCCCCTCTCTCTGCCTGCCTCTCTGCCTACTTGTGATCTCAGTCTGTCAAATAAATAAAATAAAATAATTTAATTAAAAGAATAATATTGTTTGGAACTATTGTTTAGGAAGATTGAAGCACCTTTAATGTGTAATAAAATGAAAGAATAGACTAAATAATTTATGTTACACCCTACAGAATGGAATACTGTCATCACTAAAAATGTAGAACGGAAATTCATAAGTAAGAAAAGCAAGTTGCAAATCCCTATATGCAGTGTGATCCTATCTTTATTACACACATAGATAAAGGATTGGCATGTAATATAAAATATTAGGAATGATTAACTCTGGGTAGTGTGGGATCCTAGGTAATTTTTATAATTTTGTTTTGCTTCTCGGTATTCTAAAATTTCTTCAATGAATATGCATTACTTTTTATTTAAGAAATCTATATTTAAAATTTTCCTTTAGTGTTGCTTGAGTCCATCTAAACAAGAAAAAGCAAAAAGAGAAATGGAGGGAGGGTGATTTTTATGTTTCTTTGGGATGAGGTATTTTTATATAAAAAGTAAACACTGCACTTATCAAATACAAAGACATATTTATTAAATATCGAGGATTCAATGAGCCCTAAAAGAATATACCCAGTCGTGAAGGCCATGGTAATGTTGGGTTATAATACACTAGAAGTCAGACCGGTAGTGTAGCAACTTCTGGAGACCTATCAAGACAGACAAGAGAAGGCATGGTATGTTTTATTAGCTCCACAGAGAAGATCTAGATGGATCCTAGCTCTATTATTTATTTACAGTAACAATACTAACAGGGCAGTCATGACCACAGTAAGTCCTACGTAGCCAGTGCACAAACATCCATGCAATTGAAATGACTCATATTTATGCGATAGAGCCTATCACTTGAATTTGAACACACTTATCAGGATTTCTTGACTTTTGTGTACATGAAGCTGAATTTTTTTTTTCTGCTACCATCACGATAAATATATTACATCCCTTTGAAAGCAAATTCCTCTCAACTCCATCCCCAGCCTCTCAACTAGGGACCATCCAGTCCCACATTTTTCAGTTATTCACAGGATTTAAAAACAAAACAAAACAAAACACATGTCTTGTCATTGCCTCACATTGTAAGTATCTAACAAGTTGAACTTCTTGGTTTAGTCACCCCATTTTGGGCTCTTGCTTACTCACCTACTCACTTACCTGACTATTGGACTGAAAGCCAATTCTCATTTGTTTGGCCGGCTAGTTGGAGCCAGACTAGAGGACTGGAATAGATCATACTGACTTGTAGTTGTAGGCATTAAAGGACTGACTACCTTAAGAAGCTCCAGAAACAGCCTGACCTGATCTCCCTCTCTCATCCAGCACGGGGGTGGGGGTGGGGGCAAATTTGATTTCTCCCACTCCTAAATGTAACTTATGCAAGGTCTTCTGTACAATGATGTAGTTCTCCAAGGCAAAGATATTATGGTCTTGGGCTTTCTTTTTCTTTCTATCCTCTTTTGGGAGTGACCTTAATCCATTTATGAGTAATTAACTTACTAGTCAATGAGAAGAACATGCTGATGACTGTCCTGATTTCTATTTTTATGGCCAGACCTGTCTTGAAAGGAAAAGGATAGTATAGACCATAAACCAAATGCAGGTACTATTATTAGCATATCAAGAATACACCGAATCTGGTTTGTCATACATTCCAACTGATCGGGGCCAGGAGGGATGCTGGCCCTTTTTCTTATTCCCTTAGCAATTTTGCCTCTGATTTCTCTCATTCGTGCCCCCTCTAGTGAATGTGCATCCTCATACCTTGTGCTTGTCTGAGAAATACCTTCCCCCTTTGACCTATCCTTATTCCCTCAACCCCCAACTCACTGCCATGGCTCTGATTTCTCTTTTAGGCACTTTTGCTGTCTAATCTCAAAGCTCCTTCTTTTCTGTGAGGTGTATCCATGATTCTGTCCTAATTCTGCTCTGTTTTGTTCTCTCTTGGGGTGTTGGAGCCTGCAGGTCTGGTAGGGACAGAAGGGGAATTAAAAAAAAAAAAGTCCTTCACAGTGATCTGAGCTCATGGTAAGATATCTAAAAACAAAACAAAACAAAACAAAACGTTTCACACTTCCCAAATGAACAATTCCATCGGCATTTCCTATGTGATGTTTTGCTAAAAGTACATCACCCTGGTCATCCAGCAGGATGACTCCAGGAGGAGGAAGGAGTAGGGGAGAAAAAGCCATCCTGTTCCACTGTGGAAGGGGGCAGTCGAGGCTGCTAAACAATCACAGGTTTACAAGCACATGCATACACACACACACACACACACACACACACACAATCTTTATCATTTTACCAAATTAATAGAGGTGTATCTTACAAAAAGGGCTTTTTGCATATAGCATTCTCAGAAAGCACTGGACAAGCAAGCAAAGCAAAGCAAACAAGTAGAAACAGTGTAACAAGGAGTATGTGCCAGGCTCCTTTCTAGAGATTTCTAAGAGGAACAGTTCTGGGACTTGACAGCTTTTCAGCAGCCCTGGAATGAATGGCAACATAAAAAGTGATCATTCCAAAGGTTCATAAGAGTGGAGACAGCTGAAAAATCAGTGTAACTTGAGTGGAACTCTTTAATAGTCTCCCATGTGCCTGTGGCATGTCCTTAGTTAAACTCTCAAACTAGCCCACTTGCATCCCTCTTGTGATGAAAATAGACTGTATTGTTACAAGTTCAGCATCTCTCCCCCTAAATCTAATCCTGAAAATCCACAGCAACTCAAACCATAGTCAGAAACTAGAATTTAAGAAATGACCGTACACCTGCTCTGTAATAGGTCGCCTGTGTCTGATCTACCTCTAGAAACAGAAAAAATGGTCATTAGAAGAATACGCTGGTCTTTGTGGTCCAGCAACTAAGAAGGTACTGGCTATCTGTCCCCTTTGTCATCCTCAGCTGGAAAATGCTTACATTCCTATACTCTGAGGTGGTATAATAATTTAGCGATTATGTATTATTTGGAAAGTGTCCATTTAATTAAATTCTAGATATTTGGAATTCTTGGTGTTAAGAACTCCCAGCTAACAAACATCTCATGACCCCAGCTTTTCATCAAGTTATCCAGAGCTGATCTTGAAATCTAATGATGGATTGGGATGATTTATTGGAGGAAATTTCTATTTTCTATGACATTTTTAAATCTCTCTGTCATCGTACCTTGGTTTTAGGCTCTCCCTCCCTCACCCATTTTTTTTTTTAAGATTTTATTTATTTATTTGACAGAGGGAGAGAGACAGCAAGAGAGGGAACACAAGCAGGGGGAGTGGATGAGGGAGAAGCAGGCCTCCTGCTGAGTGGAAGCCCAATGCGGGGCTCAATCCCAGAACCCTGGGATCATGACCCAAACTGAAGGCAGATGTTTAATGCCCCATCCATGTTTTTTAAATGATGTAATTATAAATGTCCTTAAGTAAATTCCTACAGTTAGACACACATCCTAATTATGTGAAAACACTGTATGAAGCATAGCAACTAAGCAACAATAGGTAACACGCCCCTTTTTTATTTTTTCTTGTTGCCAGTTGCTCAAAGAAAGTTCTTTCTCTATTTCCTTATTTCTCTTTATCATTTTATCCCCTGGAACAAAATAGATCATAAACTTTGCTAAGAAATGCAAAAGCAGTAGCAGATATACATTTATGAGAAAGAAAAGGAAAGTCGTTATCTTAAAGTAATGATACTACATATAACATAATCTTTTTTTTTGTTTTTCTTTTTAGAGAGAGAAAGGGTGGTTGCACATGCAGAGCAAAGAGGAACAGAACGGGAGGGAGAGAGAAAATTTTAAGAAGGCTCCCCACAGAACCCGACACGGGGCTTGATCTCATGACTCTGAGATCATAACCAGAGCCGAAATCAGGAATTGAATGCTTAACTGACTGAGTTGCCCAGGTGCCCTTCAATTTGTATAATCTTAAAAGAAACTAGAAGTCAATCTTTTTTTTTTTTTTAGGAAAATATTTCTTGTTTTGGTAGATAATCTTAAATACATTTTTTTCTAATATTCTTAAATATATTTTTCTGGTTAAGTGTTCACATAGACTGAAAGCAAGCCTGTTAAATTGGCTAAACAAGGATATGTGTAGACAGTGAGATCATTGCAGGGAAATGCATGTAATCAGAGAGCTAGGATCCCTCAGAACCACAGCCTAGGTCCGGGTTAGGAATTTTTGGTACCTGGGGCACCTGGCTGGCTCAGTCAGGGCAACATGCAACTCTTGGTCTTGGGGTTGTGAGTTTGAGCCCCACACTGGGAGTAGAGTTTACTCAAAACTTTAAACATAATCTTTAAAAATTTCATAAAATGATTTTTAGGTACCTGAAGTCATTTGCTTATTCCTATTTCCTGCATTTATCTATTCCTGCATTTATTAAACATTTATGGGGCACATATTGTGTCTCCTGGGAAGTCAGTCTTAAGACACCTTACAATGGTAGGGCGGTGGGGAATATGGGAAAATTTGCTCGGGGTCCAACTGGGGAGAATCTCAAGTACTTGGCTAAACAGTCTGGGCTCTTTCCCAGTAGCAAGGGGGATTCATTGAAGTTGTCTTAGGCATGAGAGAGATAAGGAAAGCAATTTTTTATTAAGATTAATTTGGCATGATTGTCCCTTAATGACTTTTAATGAGGAAACGGAAAAGTGTGAAGGTGAGTTAAGAAGCAACTGGGCTGGTTCAAGTTTTAAGGTAGAGGGTCTGAACGAATGGACCTGTGGTAGACACAGGAAGGAAGGTCGACACAAGATACTGCATGGGAAGAATCAGGTGACCTTGCCGACCCAGTTAGAGGTGGGGATTGTCAGGAGTGGGGAACCCCAAGTGACTCTCGGTTTCCAGTCTGTAGTTGCCCGGGATAAAAATAATGCCGGTGTCACTGACAGTGGGAACGATGCTCATTTTAGTTTGAAGTGTGTGGAGTCTGAGACTCTAATAAGAGGCCGAAGTGGAAAGGTCTAGGACATGGCCAGGAATTTAGGACTAGAACTTGGTAATCGAATCTCTGTATAGAAATTTGAGAGTTCTCCCATTGGGGTTGGAACTATAATTGATTTGAATCAGGTAAATGAATTTTAAACCCTCCCATTGGTAGGCCTTCTCTAAGAGGATGTGGTGTCCCTGAGTGAGAAGGTAGAGAAGAAGGAGGACAACCAAGATCAAGTAGACTAGTAAGGGCCAAGGGAGGAGGAGATTTCAAAAAGGAAGTTAAAAGAGATGAAGACGGAGTAGATCCTGCGGAATTGGACCTATAGGAAGTAGTCAATGCTCTTCACGTGATTGAGGCACCATTAAATAGTGGATAGATACTGAAAATTATTTTCCGTAGTTCAGTTCAACAAATATGTGTCAGCTATCACAGATGTTTCCCCCTTTTCTTTCTCAGATTGAGTAAGGCTTCACAAAGGTCAGTTCTATTAAAATCGGTTTCTTTCTTTTTTTTTTTAAAGATTTTACGTATTTATTTGACAGACAGAGATCACAAGTAGGCAGAGAGGCAGGCAGAGAGAGAGAGAGAGGAGGAAGCAGGCTCCCTGCTGAGCAGAGAGCCCGATGCCGGGCTCGATCCCAGGACCCTGGGATCATGATGTGAGCCGAAGGCAGAGGCTTAACCCACTGAGCCACCCAGGTGCCCCTAAAATAGGTTTCTTTAAATGATAAGGGAGTTCAACAACATCTAGGACCTGGTTGTTTCCTAAGGAGCTAAAGAGGGACAATGATTTTCTCTGACGTGAAATTCTGGTCTATAGTAGAATATTGGAAAATGGGAATAGTTTCATGGAGTTACTTCACCATCTTGAGAAATCTTGTTGAACCATATTATGCCAGTCCCAGCCTGGTCCAGATCACATTCTACCAACAGAATTTGATACCATTTAAACATTGCTTGGTTGAGGGGTAGGCTTGCCATTTAGGTCATATATATATATATACGAAGACTGCTTTCAGGACTGAAATCTTTGAAATTTTGCTAGATATAGAGATATTTTATTTGGCTTAAGTTCCATTTCTACTTAAAATAGTCCTGTGGTAGCTGTAAAGAAGGTAAGCTTCTAGTGGCTGATGTTTGTGTGGAACATATAGTTCGTTTTCAAAAAGACATTGGCTTTTAAAATATTTGCTAGTTTCACCTCTAGGTTTTAGTTATTTGTGGCTCAGCTGCTGTAAGTGTGATCTTTTCACTTCTCCAAATTGAAGTCTGCTGGCCTTATGCTCTGGGGCTCTGTCCTGAACTGGAGGTACTTCTAGAAGAGGTTACCAGTTGCAAAAGTGGACTGTTTGGGCAGAAGAGAAGAAAAGCTATCTAGAGATAGCTTCTTCCCTCTGTGCCCTAGGAGGATTTAACTTTTGGAATTTTATTACAGAAGCTGAAAAGACAATCCACCAAGTACAAGGCAGACAAAACCTATCCCACCACTGTGGCTGAGATGCCCACGAATATCAAGAAAAACAGATATAAAGATATCTTGCCCTGTAAGTTTTGTTTCTCCCTATAAAAATCATCTGCTGTTCACAATGCTAGATCCTGACTTACAGTAAGCCCTCTGACTAAGCCCTTTTAGTTATCCTGGCTCTGTCTTTTGTATTATAGATGATCACAGCCGAGTAGAGCTGTCCCTGATAACCTCGGATGAAGATTCCGACTACATCAATGCCAACTTCATTAAGGTACACCCTGCATTCATAGTTCTCTAGTACCTAAACAAGGGGTTGAGGTACTAGACCATATTTCTCTAGGTACCTAAAAAAAAAAAGGTGGAGAGGATACTAGACAAGAAGAAGAAGATACTATTCATAGTCATCCTATATAATTTCTGTTCCCCTTTAGGGAGTTTATGGACCCAAGGGTTATATTGCCACCCAGGGACCCTTGTCTACAACTCTCCTGGACTTCTGGAGGATGGTCTGGGAATACAGCGTCCTGGTAAGGACAGAGTTGCTTCTGTTACTCTCTTCCGTAGTTGTTAGAGATGGAGGGAGGCAGGGTGCTAGGATATGGGACTGAGGTTTCCTCTGCATTAGAATCGGTGCCTTTTGGGTCCAAGTCACTAGAATTTCAGGGTTCAGGCATATTTTTGTTAAAATCACAATGTCACCTGTATTCAAGGAAATGAAAGTTCATATCTTGACAGGTTCATTTGTTAATAAGAATTTACTGATTTGAATAGGAAAAGGGGAAGTAAGGACAGAAGGAAGGGCAAGAGTGACATTTTATCATTTACCAAGAGTTCTTTTGGGGGGTTAAAAAACAAAACAGGAAAAAAACGATAATCCTGGAACCCATGTGTTAACTGCTCTTTCTAACCACATCAATGCTCTATCAATTTCATCCCCCCAGGTCATTGTTATGGCATGCATGGAGTTTGAGATGGGGAAGGTGAGTCGCTTTCTGGTGGACCTAAAGATAAAGGAAAGAGAAGGGGGGAAGTTGGTCACAGAACTTTCCTTAATTGTGCCTACTTAAAAATTATCCTCATCTTATTAACTGTCAGTTTGAGAACACCAAGTGACTCCCTTTTCACACCTAAGAACTCCTTTTGTCCACTTTCCCAGTAGACTCTATTTTAAAATAAAGATAAGATATGCTTTTTTAAAAGATTTTATTTATTTATTTGACAGAGAGAGAGAGAGAGAGATCAGAAGTAGGCAGAGAGGTGGCCAGAGGGGTGGGGGAAACAGGCTCCCCACTGAGCAGAGAGCCTGATGCGGGGCTCAATCCCAGGACCCTGACATCATGACCTGACCTGAAGGCAGAGGCTTAACCCACTGAGCCACCCAGGCACCCCAAGATAAGATGTGCTTTTAAAGTAACCATTTTCCTACTTTTATTAATAAATCAGGCAACTTTAACTGGCAGTCAGCCCTTCTAACCCCATGTTGTCTAACATGACACCCACTGGCCACATGTGACTATCGAGCCCTTGAAACATGGCTAGTTTCAGGGAACTCAATTTTATTTCCTTTTATTTTAGTGAGTTTAAGTTTAAAAACTCGGTTTTCCAATTCAGTGTCTGGAACAACTTGGGTATATGAATCTTTTTCAACCATACACTTGATGAGCTCTATATGGAAATAAAATGTTCCCGATGGTAATTTAAGATATTGATATGTGCTGTCAATATAAAATACACACTGGGTTTGAAGACCGAGACAAAAGTCAAATATTGAATATCTATTTTCTATTGATTACATTTCTTTAATATACTGGCTAAGATGGATTATTAAAACTAATCTTTTTTTTTTCAATTTTGAATGTGGCTATTAGAAAACTTAAAACTGCCTGGGTAGCTCACATTATGTTTCTATTGAATAGCACTTCTTACCTCCTGTTGATATTCATAATTCCAGTTAAAACCAAGCTTTCGGGGGTGCCTGCGTGGCTCAGTTGGTTAACCATCTGCCGTTGGCTCAGGTCACTATCTCAGGGTTCTGGAATCAAGCCCCTGCAGAGTTCAGTTGGGCTCCCTGCTTACTGGGGAGTCTGCTTGTCCCTCTCCCTCTGCCTCTCCCCATTTCCTCCTGTACCCGCTCTCAAATAAATAAAATCTTTAACAAAAAAAAAAAAAAAAAAAAAAAGAAGAAGCTTTCCCTTGGCTTGTACAGCTTTGCTTTAGTAGACATGATCTCTGTTAATCCCTTTGAAATACAGTAGTCCCCCTTATTCATGTGGGATATACTCAAGACGCCTGGAGTGGACAACTGACATGAGGATAATTCTAAACTCTATATGCACTATGTTTTTTTCTATGCATACATGCCTATGGTAAAGTTTAATTTGTGAATAGGCACAGAAGGAGTTAACAACAACAATACTAAAATAGAACAATTATAACAATATGGTATAAGTTAGGTGAATGTGATCTCTTTCTTCCTCAAAATATGTTATTGTACTGTACGCACCCTTCTCATGATGATGATGTAAGATGATCAGATGTCTACATGATGAGATGAAGTGAGGGGAATGACCTAAGTGTTGCCACATAGGGTTAGGCTACTACTGATCTTCCAACAATACATCCTGAACTATAGGTAACTGAAAGACCATGGTTGACCATGGGTAACTAAAACCATGGAAAATAAAGCTGTGGGTAAGGTGGGACTACTGTACTGAAAAGGTCAGATTCCTATTTCTACTTCTTCAGACTTCTAGGAAGTCTGAAATTGATATATCCTTTAGTGTTTTTCCCATCCTTGAAGATTCCAGACCATGACGTTGGGGATGGTCCTAACCTAAGTTAAAGGACACAGAGCTGAATTTGTGAATTTGCTTCTGAATGAGGAAGTGGATTTTGTTACCCAGAAGAGACTAGAATATCTGGAGGGGAGTCATGACATTTTGCTTTGTGCAACAGAAAAAGTGTGAGCGCTACTGGACTGAGCCAGGAGAGCTACCGCGGCGAGTTGGCCCTTTCTCCATATCCTGTGTGAGTATGATTCCTGTTTCCATTATGGCTGAGCAGATGCTCCATACAGAGTCTACTTTATAGAGACTAGTTTTTGATCATTAGTCTTTGAAATAACTAATATTTGAATTTACTTCTTAGGAAGCTGAAAATAGAAAATCGAATTACATAATCAGGACTCTAAAAGCCAAGTTCAATAGTGTAAGTATAGACCTTGAGTGGTAACCTCAAGAGCTCACGGTGGCAAATACATATGTATGTGACTTGGGCTGGCCACAAGACAGCAGGAGTGGTGGGGCCCTTGAGGTTCTTGATAAATCTTCATTTGCAAAAGAGACCTTTGATGTAATCCCAACTCCCCAATCTATTACACACCACGGCACGCTTATAAAATGATAATATTTGTAGGACGAGTAGAGGCTATGTGGTGAATAGAGGCTGGGAACCACCTTGAGAGCTCATGTTGCCCAGTCTCTCTATGGCAAAGGGGTTTACTATATCAGCATGACTGTGACCCACTTGAACTGGTGAAGCACACCAGTTGGGAAGCTCTGGTTTGGACTATCTTAATATCTACCTCCTCTTGTGAGTGGGGCGGATAGAGACAGACCAATAGTCAGTTACCTGAAATCACTTTTAATTGTTCTCAGAAGGCACGTGGCCCTAGAGCCTGTAGAGAAGAAAGCAGCATAAATCGCCAACAGGACAGAGATGCTACTTAGGAAGTCAGAATAATCTTGTGGTAGAATGAAGTGGGGTCCTGACGCTGAACTCTCTTTTTATTCTGGCTACTTCTTTTTTATAGGAAACTCGAACTATCTACCAGTTTCATTACAAGAATTGGCCAGACCATGATGTGCCTTCATCCATAGACCCTATTCTTGAGCTCATCTGGGATGTACGTTCTTACCAAGAGGATGTCAGTGTTCCCATATGCATTCACTGCAGGTAAGATGCTGGTCTATGAATCTTCCACCCCAAACAAACCAAATGTCACAGTGTGACCAGGACTCCTGCTATACCTGAAGGAAGACAGACTCTGTTGGAATTCAAGGGGGTACAAGCATGTAGGATGTAGGCTCCTGATCCTAGTCTCATTTTTTCCAGTTGATGAGAAAGGAACAGAGCTTAGAAATGAGAGTGATTGAAAGGGCAAGGTCCATAGCAAAACCAAATCATAATAAATTCAACCAAATCACAATAAATTCAAATCAATTGAATTAATTAAATTAATATTTTCTGACAAGTTATTTGGGAACAGTGCAGATCTAGAGACTCTTGTTGAGAAGTCACCGAAGATCTGTCCTGAGGTTCATGTGGGCATATGGCAACTGACAAACATGCTCTGGGAAAAGGGGGGTGCTTTGGAACATTTCATTGCCTCTAGGTTTCTTCTTCCCCAATCTGCTGGTGACATTTCCCAGCTACTGTCAATGACCCACCCTCTGCAACTGTATGTGCTCCTGTGATCTTTCATTTCAGTGCCGGCTGTGGAAGGACTGGTGTTATCTGTGCTATTGATTACACCTGGATGTTGCTAAAAGATGGGGTGAGTTTCTCTCCACAGGCACTTCCCGTCTACTTAACTTGCTACTTTCAGACCTAGGAATTGTTTGGTTCTTCCAAACATCTATCTCCATGACTCATATTTTCTAGAATATTCACTGTGGACCCACTTTGTCAGATGCTTAAATTAGGCCCTAGGTTGGTGGTTCTCAAAGTTGGTTCCCAGGTAAGCAGCATTGGCATCACCTGAGAACTTGTTAGAAATGCAAAACCTTGGGCGGGGCCTTGGATGGATTGAAGCAGAAACTATGGGGCGGGGTACCAGCAAGCTCTCCTGGTGCTTCTAAGGCATGCTGTAGTTTGAGAATCACTGCCCTAACTTCCCTTCCTTTATCCAAACTACTTTAGTAGATGGGCTCTATCTATCACAAATTTTGTGTTCTAATCTCTAAGTCATTTTTAAAAGTCTAATAGGAAGTGGGAACTTTGAAACACAGGCTTGAAATCTATCTGCCAATTTCTTTTATTCCATAAAATTCTCATGCTTCCTCATCTGAACCTTCTCCCTCATTATATTATTAACTTCAGACATTTGATGACCCCATGCGAAATCATGCCCGAGAGTTTCTTCAATCTTTTCTGGGGAAAATACCAGGCTCTAAATCATGATGCAGGTGATGAGAAACCTCATTCATTTTAAAAACACATTCTTTTTTTTTGATATTATCTTCTGTTAGGAGAGCAGATATCATGGGAGTGACAAGACCAGTCTTGTCAATAATAGTAATGATTTATTAAATATTAAATAAATAAAATAATAATTTATTAACAAAGCAGAGGAACAAAGGAGTAAGATCTTTTTTCCCTTTTATTTGATAGATACTTCCAGAGAACTTCAGTGTTTTTAGTTTGATCCAGGAAATGCGAACACAAAGACCTTCATTTGTTCAAACTCAGGTATGCAACTACGGTGAATGGATCATAACATGTGCCTCAGTCTTGCTATATCTCTCTGTTCAATAGTAAGGCAACCCAAAACAGCTGACTGCCTAGCTATACTACCAATTTCCTCTTAGGAGCACTAGCCCATTTGCATTTCCTCAAACTCTGAATAGATCATTTTTTTCCCTGTATCCCTTGCCTTGGGTTAAATTCCTCTCATTCCTTGTGTTTTACTGTCTATGCAGAAAATATTAAGAAACTATTGTAATATTTGTTATAAAGGATGTTGAAAAATTTCACAAGCTGTTTGATTTATTAGAAAGAAGGAGTTAGGTCAGGTTAACTTGAAGTTTTGTAACAGTAATTCACTTCTGAAACTGTAGAAAAATCAGAGATTTGTTATTTCTTTTTTAAAAAAGATTTATTTATTTATTTATTTATTTATTTGACAGACAGAGATCACAAGTAGGCAGAGAGGCAGGCAAAGAGAGAGGGGGAGGCAGACTCCCTGCTAAGCAGAGAACCCGAGTGGATCCCAGAACCCGAGTGGATCCCAGAACCTGGTTGGATCCCAGGACCCTGGAATCATGACCTGAGCCGAAGGCAGAGGCTTTAACCTACTCAGCCACCCAGGCGCCCCAGAGATTTGTTATTTCTGCTTCAGGAAGTGGTAACAGAATCCTGAGAGTGCAGTCAGTCTGTATACTCATTTTTTTGACTTGAAGAAAATTAAAAATAAAAACAACCATACTCCTGTCACCTAGAGATAGCCACAATTACTATTGTTTTGTAGTCTCTCCTGATCCTCATTGTATGCATATTTTAAAAACCATGATTATAACCATACTATAATAAGGTTACATATCTATCACAACATTTTCATCTACCCCAAAGTGCCCACCCTCATTCACTGTTAGGAATGCTCTTCTCCTGCTTTGTTCTCTCCTCTCCCGCTGAAGTTCCACCTTCTAGATGAAACACTTCAGGACAGAACTCTCACTCTCTACAATATTAATTTCACCCAGATTTCTACACCAGTAATTTTACCCACATTTCTAAAAACAATGGTCTCCATCTTTAAGATGGAGTTTAGCTTTCACCCATTCACCAAGCATTTGTTGATAGAAGTAACAGACATTTTTACAGAATTTGTTGGAACTACCTTCTACTGCTTAAGTGGTAAGACCCTGAAGTGTTAAAAGCACTTACAAATGAACTTGCACATAGACTTGGAGGTAAAATAACTGACAGTGGCAGTTTAGATATTTTCATCTGACATTTGTGAATTGAAGGGAAAAAATGAAGAGCTATTGTAATATAAGCCTTCTGTTTGGCCCACGTAGGTTTTCCACTAATAGCTAGTGGAAAAAAATTTTTTTTTCATGTGTCGACTGTAGGTGTTTTCTATATTCAACCTGAAGGAAAAAGTTTCTGTGAAGTAAAAGCGTTGGCTGGATTAGTTGCACCAGACTTAAAAGCAGGTTGATCCATATAAATGTCTAAAGACCCCAGGAAGTATGCCACCTAGTTGTCTAATATTACATTGTAGTATGAATCAGTCAATAAAACCCTACTTCATTTCAGAGAAAGTCCATTTCCGGCCTCCTCTTAAAGGTCGGAAGACAGAGGAAACGATTTCTGGTTAGCTTTCATATGTTAATCAACATTATCAACAACTAGCTGAACAAATCCCTTACCAGTAGTCACTGCTTTTTCTGACACCACTCTCACCAGGAAATAGCACTGTAACCAGCTGATCACTTCCTGTCTGACTTACCTTTTCTTAAAAAAATGGGAGAATGTACCAACAGATGTGTGGGGTGATGCACACTCCTGCTAAAATTATAATTGGCAAAAGTTGTGCTTTATTTGTATTGTGTGAAGTGCCAGGGAAACCCCATTGAGGCTCTTTCAGATGAAAAGTAGCTCCAAAATCAAGTGCTAGAGGAGGTCACATGGCAGAACCCCACCCCCACCTGCACGGATACTTTAAGTGTGGCAGTGTCATTTCTCATTTGTGCCTGCTTTCACAGGCACAAATTTCCAGACTGTCTTGGGTGATCTACTTATTTTTGGTGTCTTTGCTAGGAGAGCACATCAGCAGCTTGATCTAGGTATATTAAACTAAGAGTCAGAAGACCCGGGTTCGAATCCAAGTCTGGAAATTATGGCTGAACAACCTTGTACGAAGTGTAAACAGGGATAATAGCCTACCTGCGTTAGAGATAAATTGTCAGGGTCAAGTGAAGAATATAACTGAAGCTCTGTATCTACCCATTGACCACAATCTACCTCCCTTTTCCCAGAAAAGATGAAGGTGCCTGACCAAAAATGCATCCAGAATCAAATAAAACGTTTAAAATGTGAGCCAGGAAAACGAAATTGGAGGGATGATGGTGCGGGGGAAGATAAGTGAGAAAGTGGGGTCGGAACAGAAAACATGCTGGAAGGCCCTTATATATTTAAAGGTAGAAGATCAAATATTTAGCTATTTCTAGTAGGCTGCAAGTGCTTTGCAATCCAAAATGGGCTTCGCAAACGTAAGGGCATTACAATGAAACTACGGTTGATGATCTTTTCAGGTCTGCTGTACTAGGGTTTGACTGATGTTCACACTCCTGAACTCTGGTTCTGTGGTTCACCAAGTTTCTTGTTTGTTTTCATTTATTTCGGTTTGTGATGCTCTTCAGGAACAGTATGAGCTGGTCTACAAGGCTGTATTAGAACTATTTAAGAGACAGATGGAAGTTATTAGGGATCAACACTCGGGAACAGAGGTAAACATTAAACTTGACATTTTGTCTTTTTTTTTTTTTCATGTTTTATTTTGGTCACGGGGTCACAGATCAATTATAGGACCAATGATTTATTGCCAAAACTGAATTGGAGTGTCAGGGGCACATGGGGTTATACTGCAAATCTCCTGTGGAGAAAGACTGATTAATTGAAGTACTTCAACTCAGAAAATGAATCTTTTGGTTAACCTATTGTATACTATTTTCAGCTAAATTTAGAAACAATAGGAGTGAGTGACAGGGCAAGTGTCTATTCTGTTCCCAGGTCTAATAGCTATGTGGTGAGTTAAAAGTGAGAGTGATAGTTACAAAGTGAAATCATAGTTGAAAACTGATATAATTTTTCAGGTTTCTTTAGCCTCGTTTTGATTGCATATGTCTCATCAAATTTTGGGAATATTTTAGAATATGCAGAGGGATTTTTAGCTGAGGGTCTTCAGTTTAAAAATGATTATGATTTAACCAAAGTCCAGTTAAGAAATATTGAGTATTCTTAGATATGCTATTTTGATTGCATCACAAAAATTGATAAATCAAATACTAACTGTGAAGTCACAAAGTATTGGGTTCTGAAAAAACTTTAAGAAAATAAGATTACTGACTTACCTTTGAAGGGTGTGTTTTGTAACATATTCTTATTAATTTAATTTTTAATATCACATTTTGGATTCTTAATCTGAAAATATTCACTGAGGACCTTCTACCCAGTGTTAGGATACTAGGTAGTATCTACTAATACTACTAATACTAATATTACCTAGTATTAGGAATACAAAATAATATAAGACATGATTCTGGTCATAACTCTTGTCAGTCAAATGTTGAATCATGGGGAAGGAAAGCCAGAAACACTGTTGAGGTTTGAAATGGACTAAGCAATCCTCATCAGTGTCGGCTTCAAGGGAAAACAATATGGTCGAAGGACATGGAAATAAGAGTATAGTTTTGTCAGAAATTGTTATTTATATCCTATTTATATATGTTTTATTAGCCAGTAATCCCATACCAAGGTTAAATGATAAAGGTGATCATGGACAACCAAATTTTAATGGGGAAGATTCTCATGTTTCATTACCAAGTGTGCTGCTGACTTGATTGGAGATATTTGTTTGTTTACATCTCTAAATACCCACCATCTATTTTACCTCTTCCTCCACCTACCTCCCTCTGGCAACCACCAGTTTGTTCTCTATTGTTAAGAGTCTGTTTTTTTTTTTTGCGAGGTGTCTGGGTAGTTCAGTCAGTTATGTGTCCAACTCTTGATCTTAGCTCAGGTCTTGATCTCAAGGTTGTGAGTTCAAGCCCCATGATGGGCTCCATGCCTGGAGCCTACTTAAAAAAAAAAATAAAAGAGTCTTTGTTTGTTAATTTTGCTTTTCAGATTCCCCAAATGAGTGGGAGCATTTGGTATTTACCTTCCCTTATTTGACTTATTTCACTTAACATATTACCCTCTAGGTCCATCCATGTTGTCACAAAATGGCAAGATTTCACTCGTTTTTCTGACTCAGTAATATTCCATTATATAAATATACCATCTTTATCCATCTAGGGATGGACACTTGAGCTGCTTCCGTAGTTTGGTTATTGTAAATAATGCTACAATAAACATAGGGGTGCATATGTCTCTTGAAACTAGTGTTTTTGTATTTTTTGGGAAATACACAGTAGTGTGATTACTGGATCAAATGGTAGTCTTATTTTTAATTTTTGAAGGAACCTCCATACTGTTTTCCATAGTGACTGCACCAATTTACATTCTCACCAACAGTGCACGAGGGTTCCTTTTTCTTTACTTCCTCTAACACTTGTTTCTTGTACTTTTTATTTTAGCCATTCCAACAGGTGTAGAGTGATATCTCATTGTGGTTTTGATTTGCATTTCCCTGATGACTAGTGATGTTGAGTATCTTTTCATGTGCCTGTAGGCCATCTGCCTGTCTTCTTTAGAAAAATATTTATTCATGCCCTATGCCCATTTTTTAATAAGTTTTTTTTTTTGTTTTGAGTTATACAAGTTCTTTATATATTTTGGATATTAACTCCTTATGGATATATCATTTACAAACATCTTCTTCCATTCATTAGGTTGTCTTTTTGTTTTCTTAATTATTTCCTTTGTTGTGCAGAAGTTTTTATTTTGATATAGTCTCCATAGTTTATTTTTGCTTTTGTTTCCTTTGCCTGAGGAGACATATCCATAAATATGTTGCTAAGGCCAATGTCCAAGAGATCACTATAAGAAATTACCTGTGTTTTCTTTTAGGAGTTTGACAGTTTTAGGTCTCACATTTAGGTCTTTAATCCATTTTGAGTTTATTTTTATGTACAGTATAAGAGAGTTGTCAAGTTTAATTCTTTTGCATGTAGCTGTCCAGTTTTCTCAACACCATTTACTGAAAACACTGTCATTTCCACATTGTATATACGTTTTTAAAGGTTATTTATTTATTTATTTGAGAGACAGAGTGAGAGAGAGTGAGGGAGAGGGCACAAGCAGGGGGAGAGGCAGAGAGAGAAGCAGACTCCCTGCTGAGCAGGGAGCCCAACTGCTCAGCAGTTAAATCCCAGGATGCCAAAATCATGAACTGAGCCAAGGGCAGCACTCAAAAACTAAGCCACCTAAGGGCCCCATCCCATTGTATATTCTCACCCCTTTGTCATGGATTAATTGATCATATAAATGTCGGTCTCTTTCTGGTCTCTTTATCTGTTCATTGATCTATGTGTCTATTTTTGTGTCAGTGCCATACTGTTTTGATGACTTTAGCTTTGAAATATAGCTTGAAATCTGGGATTGTGATACATCTAACTTTGTTTTCTTTCTCAAGATTGGACTTTGAGGGGCACCTGGGTGGCTCACTTGTTAGGTGTCTGCCTTCAGCTCAGGTCATGATCCCAGGGTCCTGGGATCAAGCCCCGCATCAGGCTCCCTGCTCAGTGGGAAGCCTGCTTCTTCCTCTCCCACTCCCCCTGCTTGTGTTTCCTCTCTCACTCACTGTATCTCTCTCTGTCAAATTTAAAAAAAAAAAAAAAAAAAGATTGGACTTTGACTCTTTGAGGTCTTTTGTAGTTCTATACAAATTTTAGGTTTATTTGTTCTAGCTCTGTGAAAAATGCTCTTGGTATTTTAACATGGATTGCATTGAATCTGTAAATTGCTTTGGGTTGTATGAACATTTTAAGAATATTAGTTCTCTAATTCATGAGCATGGTATATCT
The DNA here is from genome assembly GCF_011764305.1 of Mustela putorius furo. Classification (NCBI taxonomy): domain Eukaryota; kingdom Metazoa; phylum Chordata; class Mammalia; order Carnivora; family Mustelidae; genus Mustela; species Mustela putorius. Next base: position 7,689,718 of record NW_025421424.1, read on the forward strand.
TTCCATTCATTGTGTCATCTTCAATTTCTTTAATCAATGTCTTTCACCTTTTTGGTTAAATTTATTCCTAGGTATCTTATTCATTTTGGTGCAGTTATAAATTGGACTATTGTTTTTCAATTGTTTAAAGAGAGTATTCATTGATTTCTGTTTTATTAGGAAAATTTTAGAGAAAGAATGTTGAATTACGTCAATTGCATATTTTGCATTAAAGGAGTGATCACCTGGATTTCTCCTTTGATGTATTAATATAGTCACACCATTGGATTTGTTAATGTCAAACTGTCCCTGTATTTTAGAATTAACCCTTCTTGAACAAAAAATATTCTTTTGATATGTCACTGGAGTATGTGCGCTGATATTTTATTTAGGTTTCAGGAAATGCCAATACTCAAATTTAGTCCAGTAGCAGTGTCATGGCTCCTGCTGGGTTGTTTGGAGTGGGCCCTTAGTAAGTAAATGGGAACACAAGAACACAGTTCAAACTCTCACAGAAAGAATTGGTTACAGTTAAATAAAGAGGACTTCTGTTTCTGGAAAAGATCAAGTAGACACACTTTTCCGTGTGTGTGTGTATGTGTGTTTTTCTGGTTGAACTAAGTCCATCCAGAAACTATATATATAATTGGCATTATATTAAAAAAACAACTATAAGAAGGCTCTGAGAGATAGAAAGAAGACAGGCCAGTGAGGGACCTTGAGACCCAAGGAAAGACATGACGCCAAGTTCCATTTTTCTTTTGACTCATATATCCCAGACTTGAAACTGAAGAAGTCAACAACCTGGAAATGCCAGTGATACAGACAAAAATGCCCCAACAAAAGCCTGCTCTGTCTAGCCAAAGGACCAAAAAAGAGGCAGTCCAGCAAGACAGAAAACTTTTAGATAATCATCACTCTACTTTAGTCAACACCACAGAAAATAGTGGTCCCCCAACCCACGCATGTCACTAATGACTGAGTGGGGTCCTAGATTCTCACCTTTCTAACACTGTATTAGAATGTTGGAGTGATGTCAGAGAAGCTCAGGTAAAGAGGGAGGATTTTCATCCTCAATGGCCTGAAATGAGGGTTTCCTGCCATGTCATTGGAGACTGCATGGGGAACCTAAGCTTCTACTGGACACTAACATGGTACCCTAATGCCTCCCCACTGAAGTAGTGTCAGAAGAAGCCTAGTAGAGAATTAGGACTTCCACCATCATCGAGCAGTGATAAGGCCTCCACTTACCACAGTGTCAGTAGAGACCACATGGGGAGTGTCTTCCATGATGTCTCCCCTTGGCTGTCAACAAAGGCTCGGTGAGGAAACTGGTGGAGTTAGAATATACTTGGCAGTAACAAGGCAGTAACAAGGCAGCACCTTCCCTTTCCTCTGTAGAATGTAGTTAAAAATTTAAAAATCTAGCTAAAACAGAAGGTTTAACTAAGATCTAGAGCCTCATAACAATACAAAAATATCTAGGTTTCAATTGAAAATCACTCATCATACCAAGAACCAGGAAGATCTCAAACCAAATGAATAAGACCATCAATAGAGGACAAGGTAAAGATGTTAGAATTATCTGACCAAGTTTTAAAAGTAGCCACAATAAAAATGCTTCAATAAGCAATTACAAACATGCTTTAAATTTTTTTTTTTAAACGAAAAGGTTGGGGTACCTGGGTGGCTCAGGTCATGATCTCAGGATCCCAGGATCGAGCCCCAAATAGGGCTCTCTGCTCAGTAGGGAGCCTGCTTCCCCCTCTCCTCTGCCTGCTGCTCTGCCTACTTGTCATCTTTCTCTCCATGAAATAAATAAATAAAATCTTTAAAAAAAAAAAGATTAAAAAATGGAAAGGCTCAGCAATAAATATAAAAAGATTCAGCAAAAAATCTAGAAGATATAAAAAAGAACCAAATGGCAATTTTAGAATTAAAAAACATAGTAACTGAAACAAAATAGCTTAGTAGATGAGCTCAACATCAGAATTCAGGGTACACACAGAAAAAAAGAACCAATAAGATAAAAGATAGAACAATAGGAATTACCTAATCTAAACATCAAAAATAAAATAGACTGGAAAAAAAGAACAAACAGAGTCTTAGGAAACCTAATAGACTGCAAGAAAATAACTAGCATTTGTGTCAGCAAAGTCCAAGAAGGAGAGGAGAAAAAAACCATGGGGTTGTAAAAGTTCTTCAAGACTCATTATAATTAAACTTCTGAAAATTAAAGACAAAAGTTCTAGAAAACAGCCATGGAAAAATGATCTTAATAGTAGGGAGAAAACAATTAGAATGATAGCAAATTTGTCATCAGAAACCATGGGAGCCAGAGGAAAGTAAAACAATATGTCTTCATGCTGAAAAAAAATAACTGACAACCCAGAATCCCATACCCAGTGAAAATATCCTTCAGGAATGAAGAAGAAATAAAGACATTCTCAGATGAAAAACAAACAGACAAAAAACTAAGAAAATTAGTTTGGTAGACCTATCTTTTAAAAAATGACAAAGAAAATTTTCTAAGCAGAAAGGAAGTGATGAAAGGGAGAACATGATAAGGAAAACCATGAGTAAATGTAATAGGCTTTCTTTTTCTTCTTCTTCTTCTTTTTTTTTTTTAAAGATATTTATTTATTTATTTATTTGACAGAGAGAGAGAGAGAGAGAGATCACAAGTAGGCAGAGAGACAGGCAGAGAGAGACAGAGAAGCAGGCTCCCCCGCTGAGCAGAGAGCCTGATGCGGGACCTGATCCCAGGACTCTGGGATCATGACCTGAGCTGAAGGCAGAGGCTTTAATCCACTGAGCCACCCAGGCGCCCAGCTTTCTTTTTCTTTTTGAATTTTCTAAATTGTTTGATGATCAAAGCAAAAATTATGCAGTCTGATGTAGTTCTAAATGTATTAGGGGAAATATTTAAGACAATTATATTATAAACAGGGAAGGGTTAGGAAACACAAAGGGAGAAGTTTCTGTACTTGAACTAGTGAAGTGATAACACCTGTGGACTGTGATAGGTTATGTATATATAATGTAATACCTAGAGCCACAAAACAAGCTACAAAAGCTATACAAGGGCGTACCTTAAAAACCTCTATAGATAAATCAAAATGAAATTCTAAAAATGCAGGAGAAAGAAAAGAGAAGTGAAAAACAGAACAGAAAATAAAAAACAAAACAGCACAGTTAAGCCCTAACATAACAATAATTACATTAAATGTAAATGGTATAAATATACCAATTAAAAGAAAGATTGGCAGAGTATATTTAAAACTATATGCTATATGGCATATAGCATATATATATATGCTGTCTATAAGAAATATACTTTAAATATATAGGTTGGTTTAAAGTAAAGATGGGGAAAAAAGATATATTACATATTCATATAAACATGAATAAGGGAGCAAAAATACTGATTCAAAGGGGCTCATGTACTCTGATGTTTATAGTAGCATATTATATATATATATATAATATGCCACAAAACAATAAATGTAAAAAATATATATAAATATATATATAATATATATGTGGCATATATATAATATATATGTGGCATATATATATATATAATATATGTGGCATATATAAAATATGCCACAAAACAATCTCAAACATTAAAAAAAAAAGATTTGAAATCATACAGAATGTATGCACTGACCACAGTGAAGTCAAACTAGAAGTCAATAACAGAAACATAACAGGAAAAGATCCAAACACTTGGAAACTAAACTATATTCTTCTAAATAATCCATTGAATGAAAGAGGAAGTTTCATGGGAATTTTTTGAAAAACCACACATTGAACTGAATACAAGTGAAAATATAACACATTGATATATATGTGTGTGTGTATATATATGTATATATATATATTCAGTATTATGTATTTTACATATTTTATATATAGTATATATTATATATTATTATGATATATACTATAATATATATTATAGTATATATATGATATATATATATATACTAAAATACACACACACACACTGGGCATTCTTTTTGATTACTAACCATCAAAAAGAATGCCCAGGGTGGTGGGAGGTTGGGGTACCAGGTGGTAGGTATTATAGAGGGCACAGATTGCATGGAGCACTGGGTGTGGTGAAAAAATAATGAATGCTGTTATGCTGAAAATAAATAAATTAAAAAAAACGAATATCCTGTGTGTGTGTGTGTGTGTGTGTGTGTGTGTGTGTATATTTGGGGTGTGTGTGTGTGTGTGTACATATATATATATATTTTTTTTTAGTCAACCATCAAAAAGAATGAAATCTTGCCATTTGCAACAGTGTGGACTGAGCTTGAGTGTATTATGCTAAGCAAAACAAGTCAATCCGAGAAAAACAAATACCATGTGATTTCATTCATATGTAGAATTTAAGACACAAAACAGATGAATGTGGGAGAAGGGCAAAAAGAGAGGGAAATAAGCCATGAAGGACTCTTAACCATAGATAACAACTTGAGGGTTGATGGAGATGGGCTAAATGGGTGATGGGTATTTAGGAAATTTTTGGAAAAACCACACATCGAACTGTATACAAGTGAAAATTCAACACAGCGACATTTGTGGGACAAAGCTACAGCAGTTTTGAGAGGAAGGTTTATAGCTCTCTAAATGTAAACATTTGAAAACAGTAAAAGTCTCAAAATTAACAATCTGGGCTCCCACCTTAAGAGAGGGAAAGAGCAAAATAAACTCAAGGAGAAGAGAAGGAAAGAAATAATGAGCAGAAATCAATGAAACTGAAAACAGAAAAACAGTGGAAAAAAAAAAAGAGCCAAAATAATCAATAAAGTTGACAAAACTTCTATGAAGACTGCTGAGGAGAAAAGATAGAAATGACCAATATCAGGAGTGAAATGGGAGAGCCCTAGAGTCTCTGTAGGTATCAAAAGGATAATAAAGGAATATAGTATGAACTGGACACATCTACACTTGACAACTTAGACAAAATGGATTGCTTCCTCATAAAACACAAACTGTCACAGCTTACTCAACATGAAAGAGATCATTTGAATAGCCCCATAACAGTCAAGGAAATGGAACTTGTAATTTTAAAACTCCCAAAAAAGAAGTCTCCAGGCCCACATAATTTGAGTATTCTAGCCAAATGTTTAGAGAAGAATTACCATGAATTTTACACAATCTATACCAGAAAATAGGAGGAGAAAACACTTCCCCCATTCATATTTTCTGTTACAGTCAAATATATCATTGTATCTCAGTGGAAAAAATTACCACCTTACCCATGTTTAAGTGTACGATGCAGTGGCAGTGAGTACCTTCCTATGTGCATTGCTACTATTTATTTCTAGAAATTTTTCATCATCCTAAACCGAAACTCTCCATGCTTCCTACAACAGCCCCTAGCAATTTCTATTCTACTTTTTGTCTCTATAAAATGGCTTATTATAGGTACATCATAAAAGTGGAATCATGTATTTATCTTTTGCATCTGGCTTATTTCATGTGGCATGTTTTTAAGATTCATCTATTTTTTTAGTATGCATTTTTTAGTATGCATTTAGGAATTTCATTCCTTTTTGTGGTTGTATTATATTCATTGTGTGTATATCCCACATTTTGCTTATTCATTCATCCACCAATTGACACTTGAATTGTTTCCACCTTTTGGTTACTGTGAATAATGCTGCTATATAAATTAGTGTGCAGGGGCACCTGGGTGACTCAGTCGGTTAAAGTGTCCGCCTTTAGCTCAGGTCATGATCCCAAGGTCCTGGGATGGAGTCCTGCATTGGGCTCCCTGCTCAGTGGGGAGTCTGCTTCTCTCCCTGCTTGCGAGCTCTCTCTATCAAATAAATAAATAAAATCTTTTTTTAAAATAGTGTACCAATATTTGTTGAAATCCCTACTTCAGATTCTTTGGGATATATACCCAGAAGAATCCAGAAATTTCTGGATCATACAGTAATTCTAGGTTTAGTTTTTAAAGGTACTGCCATACTGTTTTTTACAGTGGCTACAAAATTTTACATCCCCACTAGCAATTCATAAGAGTTTCAATTTTTCCACATCCATGCCACCACTTGGCATTTCCTGGTTTTTGCTTTTTGCTTTGTTTTTAAGATAATAGCCATCCTAATGGGTGTGAAGTTGTATTTCATGGTTTTGATTTGCATTTCCCTAATGAATAGTTGATGTTGAGCATCATATTTTTGTGTGCTTACTGGTCATTTGCATATCTTTTTCAGACAAATATATATCCAAGTCCTTTGCCTACTTTTTTTTTTTTTTTTTTCAAAATTTCTACGTTGTAGTAAAAGCATTGACTCTCGGTTTTAGCTCAGGTCATGATCTTGGGGTTGTGGGATCAAGTCCCATAGGGCTTATGCTCAGCACAGAGTCTGCTTGGGATTCATTCTCTTTTCCTCTCCCTCCCCCTCTGCTCCTATCCCCTTTGCACATGTGAACGTGCACTCTCTCTTTCTAAAATAAAATGTTTTTAAAAAACTGTGGTAAGATACATGTAAATTTAACCACCTTAACTAATTCTATATGTATAGTTCAATGATACTATGAACATTAATAGTGTGCAATTATCACCACCATCCATTTACATAATTATTTTTACCTGGAAAAACTGAGACTTTATACCTTTTAGAGTTTCCCATTCCTTTCTCCCCTTCCCCCATCTTTGGCAACCACTGTGCTACCATCTGTATCTATGAATTTGAGTACGCTAGGTATCTCGTATCAGTGGGATCACATGATATTTGTCCTTTTGTGTCTGTCTTATTTCACTTAGCATAATGTCCTCAAGGTTCATCAATGTCATAATGTATCAGAATTTCCTTCCTTTTTAAGGCTAAATAATATTCCATCATATGCCACATTTTGTTCCTCTATTCACCCATTGGTTAATAGGTGGTTTACTTCTACCTTTTGGCTATTATGAATAATACTGCTAAGAACATGAGTGTGTAAATATCTTTTTGTGTTCCTGTTTTCAGTTCTTTGGGGGTATATATGGAAGTGGAAATGCTGGGTCATGTGATGATTCTTTTTTCTTTTTTTTTTTTTTTAAGTATTTATTAAAGTAACCTCTACACTCCACCTGGGGCTTGAACTCATGACCCTGAGATCAAGAGTCACATGCTATTCTGATCAAGCCAGCCAGGTGCTCCTCACATGATAATTCTATGTTTAATTTTTTGAGGCACTGCCATACTGTTTTTTACAGCAGCTGCCCCATTTTACATCCCTACTAGCAATGTACAAGGTTCCAATTTCTCCATATCCTCAGCAACACTTTTTATTTTCTATGTTTGTTTGTTGGTTTATGGTAACCATCTAATGGGTATAATATCTCACTGTGGTTCTGGTTTGTGTTTTCCTGATTAGTGATGTTGAGTATTTTTCATGTGCTCATTGGCTGTTGTTTATAATCTCTGGAAAGTGTTTATATAAGTCCTTAGCCCGTTTTTGCATTGGGTTTTGTTGTTGTTGTTGTTGAGTCTTAGGAGTTCTCCATATATTCTGAATTGTTGTTTTTATCATAAATTTTGTCAAATGATTTTCTTCCAAAGGGAGTCTTCCCCTTTATTTTATCAATGTGGTGCATTATATTGATTGATTTTTGTATGTTGAACAATCCTTGCATTCTGGGGGATTTATTCCCAGAATAAATCATGGTATATAATCCTTTTAATATGATGCTGAATTCAGTATGATACTGAATCTTTAATATTTCCTTCCTTCTTCCTTCTTCTTTTACTGATTCAATATGATACTGAATATGAGTATTTTGTTGAGGACTTTGCATCAATAATCATAAGTGATATGGATCTATAGTCTTCTTTTTCTTGTAGTATCTTTGTGTGGCCTTGGTATCAGGGCAATGCTGGTGTCACAGTATGACTTAGTGGATATCCTCTCCTACTTAATTTTTTGGGAGAGTTTGTGGAAGACTGGCATTATTTCTTCATTAAAGGATTGGTGGAATTCACTAGTGAAACCATCTAGTCCTGGCTTTTCTTTGTCAGAAGGTCTTTTGATTACTGATTCAGTCTACTTACTAGTTGTAGGTCTATTCAGATTTTCTATTTCTTCCTGAGTCAGTTTTTATTGGTCATGTGTTTCTAGGAATTTGTCCATTTCATCTAGGTTGTACAATTTGTTGGTGTGCAGTTGATCACATAAAAAGTCTTATAATACTTTTTATTTCTGTAAAATTGGTAGTAATGTACCCATTTTTATTTCTGTAATTTGAGATTTTGGTAATTTGAGTCTTCTCTTTATTCCTTAGTCAATCCAATTAAGGTTTGTCACTTTTATTGATCTCTTCCAGGGATCAACTTTTGGTTTTATTGATTTTCTCCATTGTTTTCTTAGTCTCTACTTCATTTATGTCTGCTCGAATCTTTAATATTTCCTTCCTTCTGCTAGCCTTTGGTTTAGTTTTTTCATTTTTTCCTAGTTTAAAGCTAAGTTATTGATTTGAGATCTTTCTTCTTTTTAAAAAAATTTAAATTCAATTAATTAATTAATTAACTCAATTAATTAACATATAGTGTATCACCCAAAATCTTTCTTTTTAAGAGTAGGCATCTATAGCTATAAATTCCCTCTGAATATCACTTTCACTATATCTCATACATTTTGGTATGCTGTGATTTTGTTCACTTTTAAATATTTTCTAATTTCTGTTGTGATTTCTTCTCTGACCCATTAGTCGTTTAACTTGCACACTTTTGTGAATTTTCTAGTTTTCCTTTTGTTATTAATTTTTAGTCTCAATTTGTTATAATTGGAAAAGATAGTTTGCATAACTCTAATCTTTTAAAATTTATTAAGGCTTGTTTTGTGGCCTACCATGTGTTCTATCCTGGACATTATTCCACACAAGTTTGAGAAGAATGTGTATGATATAATGTGGAGTGTCCTGTATGTGCTGTTAGATTTAATTGGTTTATGGTGTTGTTCATGTCTGTCATCTATTTCCTTACTGATCTTCTATCTGATCTATCCATTATTGAAAGTGGGGTATTCATGTCTCTTATCAGTTTACCAGACTTGCTGTAACAAATATCACAAACTCAGGAGGACTTAAAACAAATATATTTTTAGGGCCTCTGAATGGCCCAGTCAATTAAGCATCTGCTTTGGCTCAGGTCATGATCCAAGGGTCCTGGGATAGAGTCCCTCATCAGATTCCCTGTTCAGTGAGGAGCTTGCTCCTCTTTCTCCCAGTCCCCCTGCTTTGCACTTCCACATTCTTAAGAAGTAAATAAGAAAATAAGAAAAAAATCTTAAATTTTAAATGCAACACACTGCATACAACTGATACTTCTTTTAAAATATTTTATTTTCTCATAGTTCTGGAAGTAGGAAGTCCAAAATCAACATGTCAGCAAGGCCATGTTTTCTCTCATAGCTCTAGCGAGTCTTTCTAGCTTCTTCTTAGTTTTTGGTGTTTGCCAGCAATCAGGTTGAGAAATTACTTTTCAGAAAACATAAGATTTAAAATCATTCACAAAGGAGATGAGTTTCCAAAATATTGAGTCCAACACGAACCTTTTTGTGTACCAAGATCAAAAGATTAATAGTGTTATAGAACCTAGAAAGTGTTCACTTATAGTATCAAATGTGGCACTTTTAACATGTCTTTGGGGGTAACTTTTAAGAACAATCTACCTTCAGAAATGACATCATCTCAACTCTTAAATTACTAAGTGCTTATTAGGTCCTTATACTTATCTTGTTCTACCTCTTTCTTCCTTACAACCTACTAGCTATACTGGTTTTCTTGCCATTCCTTAAGCATACCAAGCTTGTTTTCAATTCCAGCCTTTTACAATTACTATTACCTCTGATTGAAATACTCTTACTCCAGATTTTGCATAACTGGCTCTTTCTAAGTAATTGTGCTCTACTTAAATGTCACCTGCATAAGGAAATCTTCTCTGACCACTCAACCTAAAATCATACTCCCACACACTTGTCAACCATTCTTTTTATTCATAGCAATTATTGCATTATGAAATATGTTATGTAGAATCTTAGATACCACCAATTTGTAAACTATATCCTGAATTTAGAAATGTTTATATGCATTTTTTAAATGTCATCAACCATTGTAGGATTCCCCCTGTTATGGGTTTGATTATGACTCTCAAAAAGACATGTTGAAATCTAATCCCTGGTATCTGTGAATGTGACCTTATATGGAAATGAGACTTTACAGATGTTATTGGTCAAGATGAGCTCATACTAGATTCAGGTGGGCCCTATCACAATGGCTTGGTCCTTATTTTAAAAAAAAAAAACAACAGAGACTCAGAGACACAAAGGGAGAATACCATGTGGTAATGGAGACAGAGACTGGAGAAATGGATCTGCAAGCCAATAATAATTTAAGAGCCAATAATAATTTAAGAGTTGAGATGATGTCATTTCTGAAGGTAGATTGTTCTTAAAAGTTACCCCCAAAGACATGTTAAAAGTGCCACATTTGGGGCGCCTGGGTGGCTCAGTGGATTAAGCCGCTGCCTTCGGCTCGGGTCATGATCTCGGTGTCCTGGGATCGAGCCCCGCATCGGGCTCTCTGCTCAGCAGGGAGCCTGCTTCCCCCTCTGTCTCTGCCTGCCTCTCTGCCTACTTGTGATCTCTCTCTCTGTCAAATAAAATAAATAAAATCTTTAAAAAAAAAAAGGTGCCACATTTGATACTATAAGTGAACACTTTCTAGGTTCTATAACACTATTAATCCTTTGATCTTGGTACGCGAAAAGGTTCGTGTTGGACTCAATATTTTGGAAACTCGTCTCCTTTGTGAATGATTTTAAATCTTATGTTTTCTGAAAAGTAACTTCTCAACTTTATGAAATGTTAAAATATTGCCATTTCTTTCACTAAAAACCAATGTCTTCCTTATTTCTCTTGAAGATTCAAGCACAGGATTCCGTTCTTAAGCAAAATCCCATTCTAGAAACAGAGTCTTATTCTCCCAATTTACCAAAAAGGTGAGCACAATTTTATACACCCCAGTGTTGTCTCACTGATGTGATGCTAACAGGAGACCTCTCTGGGGTGTGGTGTTATCCTTCCTTTGTTTTTGTTTCAGCAGCTTAAAAGAAGCAGAGATGATGAAACAAGAGAGCAAACCAAGGCTAAGGGTGAAAAGTGCAGAAGTTTCTTCTTTTGACTTCAGGACTTCTGACAGAAGTGAAAAGGAAAGGTTAGCCTTGCACGGTGGTGAACAGAAACGTGCTTTTGACCTTTTGGAACTAAACTGTAGTTGTAACAAAAATGCCGACATAACCACACATTGGGAGACCAAGGCATTTCCAATAGCTGGGAAGCCTCTTCAGAAGCATCAGAGTTTAGACTGGAGTGCCATTTTGTTTGGAGCGCGTCCAAATTCTAAAGCTGCCGATGTGGCAGGAAGGTATTTTAATGCAAAGGCGCCAATAATACGGACCAAATCAACGCCCTTTGAGCTGACACAACAGAGAGACACCGAGGAGTTGGACATCAAGGAAAATGTTTCTTGCTTGGAATCTCTACCCCACAGTTCTTATCTCGCACAGGCTCAAAAAGCGAGGCATGCTTCTTTGGCAGAACAGAATTATTCACTGCTGTCAGACTCTCAGCCCCAAATGTGCAGCGCCTCTGTTGCAAAGGGGCAGGACTCTCAGCCTCTTCATGTATATTCTTACATGTCTGTAGAAGATCCTTATTTCTTATCATTGTCTCCTAGTAGCGCTGGTTCTAAGATGTCTCTTGATTTATCTGAGAAGCCAGATGGAAACATTTTGCCTTGTTCCTCATTGCCAGCATCTTCTACAACCCTCTTTTCTTCTTACAATTCACGTGATTCTTTAGCACTGAGTCCTCCGACCCAATACCCCTCTCCAAACCCAGAGACAGCAGTAGTAGGTAAGTTTTTTTCGAAGTTTATATGGCATTCTAGATTTCACTCTTCTCTATAGAAGATTTGGTTTCTTTTCATGCTCCCCCTTGTCTTTCTCAGCTTCTTTCTCCTCCTTCCTTCTCCTCCTCAAAGAAATAAATCCCCAAGGGTTTTCATGATGGGATGAGTTAAAAAATAGCAACATGTAATCATTGATGAAACAGGCAGCAACGGAGACAGGCTCTATGCCAGCAAGAGTGTCCCTAAAGAAGGCAATCCCCATTCCTCGGGATGTTTATCAGAGGTCAACAATTCCCCCTTGCTAGGCAGAAGCAAAGGAACAAAAGCAAAGAAGCAGCAGAAAGGATTTGATCCACAGCACTGCATGGTCCCTCAGGACATTTTTGCTCAACCATGTGGCTGCACTGAACTGAACAGATCATTAAGCCTTCAGTTCTCTTCTGCAGGAGCTGGTAAAGGGGGACCTGATTTCTTCCCATCCTTGCATAATAACGTAGTAGATGAGAACATGCATTTATATGCTGTGTGGTACTATCATCTTATACTCCCCTTTACTTTCATTTTTTTTCACCTTTATTGTCCTGGATGTTTGCATATTATGCTTATTGTTTTTGTTTTATTGAGTGGTTTAAAAGTTAAAAAGTAAGCATCCTCCTAGAGATAGTTATAATAGCTTGATAGGGAAGAAGGTGAAGAAAAGAGCAAGCTTAACTCTCCAGATATATTATCAGAAGTTTATGAATGACATTTTACCTAAATAGGACGTAGAAAAAAATTTTTTTCTATAACGTGTTTTATTGTACAGCGTTTCTTAGTAGATAGATGTATGGATGTGTAGTTTGTGACTAAAATGTTTTACCTGGATCTAATTGCTTCTTTATTTTATATATTTTGGTCCTGTCTTATAATTTAAAGGTTTTTTTTTTTTTTTTTTTTAAGTTACCCACAATACCTTAAACTTCTCTGAGTATTATCTTCAAAAGCAAATCCAACCTTAGGGATTGTAACATCATTGACATGTGTGCCACCTGGTGGCAGTTTCTTATAACAGCATTTGAATTTTTCTATAAAAATTCTGAATTTTTCTGTAGAAAAATAGAAAACCTTGTTATACCATTGTTTAGTAAAAAGGAAAAAAATCCATATTCTTCACTGTAGAATGAAGAAGTGATACTAAAATCTTTAAACTTCAACCTACTCTGTAACTGAATCCTTGGCATATTTAAAAGTGCTTTATCATGCTTTATTGAATATTGTACATGAAACAAAGGGTTATATAGAAAATAACTCAAAACTTCCTGAATTAATATAATGTTTTATATTCTGTTAACTGGTACTGAGTGACTCGACCAAAACACTTTGGGGCCTTTAAAGGAAATAGGGAATAACTTTTGAAGAAGCAGCAAAGCCTCCTGGGTTTGCAAATTAAAATGGGAGAATTTACTTTGCTTTTTCCTTGAGTAAAAATATACCAGCTTAAGTATTGTAATGATGCTTGATGGACTTTACTTCGAGGTTAGAATATAAGAATTTCCTTTGGCAAAAAATCTTAAAAAAAAAAAAGTGAGGTGCCTGAGTGGCTCAGTGGGTTAATCCTCTGCCTTCAGCTCAGGTCATGATCTCAGGGTCCTGGGATTGAGCCCCACATCAGGCTCTCTGCTCAGCAGGGAGCCTGCTTCCTCCTCTCTTTCCGCCTGCCTCTTTGGCTACTTGTGATCTCCCTCCCTCTGTCAAAAAAAAAAAAAAAAAAAGAATTTCCTTTGGTGGGCACCTGGGTGGTACCATGGTTTAAGCATCCAGCTCTTGGTTTTGGCTCAGGTGATGATCTCAGGGTCCTGAGATGGAGCCTCATATATGATGACTCCAAGCTCACCATGGGGTCTGCTTGAGATTTTCTCTTCCTCCCACTCATGCTCACTTGCTCTTTCTCTCTCCCTCAAACAAATAAATAAATCTTAAAAAAGAAAAAATAATTTCCTTTGGATGTTTCTAATGAAAAATTATGGTTCTATTTCTGGCATTTTGGATAGCAACTTCTCCAAGGATAGATGATGAAGTCCCTCCTCCACTTCCTGAACGGACGCCTGAGTCTTTTATTGTGCTAGAGGAAGGTGGTGAGTACTGTTCAGTTAGTGTAAAATAAAGTGGATTAACTAGAATACTTCTCAGGTCCTGTCAATGTTCTGTGTGCTGCCGGTGAGTAACATTTGCATTATTCTGTAAGAATTTCAACACTCCTAAGAATTGGACCATATTTACTTTCAGGAGAATTGCTACTGAGTGTTCCCAAATCGTTATCTTCAGCTGAGGAGGCAAAAGTTGGAACATCACTACAATGGAATAGAACGTCTGAGTCAAGGACATCCGATGACACTGTGAGACTTAGGCCAACTAAGGTCCATAACACTTTTTCTTTTCTTTTCTACTCATCTGGATTCCACGGACCAAAATCATACTCAAAATCATACATTTTTAAAGCCTATCACTCAACAAATACTAAGCAGTATTTATACTGCTTTTATGTATACCCCTTATACTCATTTATACTCTTTATAAAACAATGTGCTAGAGGATATGGGGATAAGGCAATGGATAAGACACAAGTCTTGCCCTTATGAAACTTTTAAGTTGGAAGTGACTAAGGAAGGCATAGTGAAAGAGGAAATGTTTGAACTGGTTCCTGAAGTACAGTTAAGGCAAAAATAAATTTTTTATAAGTAGGTAGCCTGTTCATAGTAGTCATTTGGTAGGCTGTATCATGTTCTCTGATAATATGTTGTAGAGAACAATTTTTTGAAAGACAGATGCTAAAGTCCATGCTATTTAAGATAAACTTTTCAGGATAATGCTCCCCACTTCTGGAAGTAAAATTACACTTCAACAATCTGTTATGTTTGTATATATTCTATGAACCAACTATGTTAAAATTTCAGAGATCAGAAAAGTAATTAACTACACAAACATTTTAAAGTGACTACAACTGCAATGCTAGTAGGCAAATATTCTTTATTTCTTGATTACACTTTTAATATATTTGTAGTTATTATTGTTAATAATATGCTCAGATGTAATGGTCTTTACCTTAACAACTGCTAGAGCCAAGAACAATCACTCCTTTTCCAGTGTCATGAAGTAATTTCAATTTCAACAATTTTCCTCCAGTTAAATTTTCTGGGAAATTTTCTGTAGGAAGGAAATAAATTAAAAAAGGATCACTTTAGAACCAATTGCCATGACGTACAAAAATCACCATAAGGTTATGGCAGAGGATATTTGCAAATGATATATTTGATCAGGGGTTAATATCCAAAATATATAAAGAATTTATACAACTTATATAAAATCTCCTACATAATCTGGTTTTAAAAATGGACAGAAGATATGAATAGACGTTTTTCCAAAGAAAAAATACAGATGACCAACAGACATGAAAAGATGCCCATCACTAATCATCAGGGAAATGCAAATCAAAATCACAATGAGATTTCATCTCACACCAGTTACAATGGTTAAAAAAGAGAAAGAAACAAGTGTTGGAGAGAATGTGGGGAAAAAAGAACCCTCATGCACTGTTGGTAGGAATGCAAACTGGTGCGGCCACTATGGAAGATAATATGAAAGTTCCTCAAAAAGTTAAAAATAGGATTGCCATATAATCTAGTAATTCCACTACTGGGTATTTACCCAAAGAAAACAAAAACACTAATTTGGAAAGATATATGCACCCTTATGTTTACAGTAACATTATTTATAACAGCTAAGATATGGAAGCAGCCCAAGTGCCCATCCATAGATAATAGATAAAGAAGATATGACATATATATGTATACACACATACACACATATATTACACACATACACATCATGGAATGTTACTCGGCCATAAAAAGAATGAGATCTTGCCATTTGTGACAACATGGATGGACCTAGAGGGTATTCTGTTAAGTGAAATAAGTCAAATGGAGAAAGACAAACCATATGATTTCACTTATATGTTGAATTTAAGAAACAAAACAAAGGAGCTAAGAAAAAAGAAACAAATAAAACAGACTCATAATTATAGAGGACAAACTGATGGTTAGCAGAGGGAGGTGGGTGGGACATGGGTCAAATAGGTGAAGGGGATTAAGAGCACACTTATTGTGAACAGCACGGATTAATGTATAGAATTGCTGAATCATTACATTTGACACCCAAAACTAATATAACACTGTATGTTAATTACATTTGAAGTTTAAAAAAATAATTAAAAATTTAAAAAATTCACAAGCTTTCTTTATATAAAAGGGAAAAAAGAAATAAATTTAGAGAAAGAGAGTAAAACACTGTAGGAGTTCAGGATGCCTTTTCATAATTTAGTGTGCTTACAAATCAGGAAAAATAAGGTCAACATTTCATGATTGTCTCTACAAGAATATGAAATGCGTTTTCAAAAATGCCTTATATTGCTTAGAGTTTCTAAATTTGTGTACCGATTCTTCTTTCACTTTTTTTTTTAAATTTCTTTCTTTTAGAGTGTAAAACTCCGGAGTCCCAAATCAGGTAAAAAAAAAAAAAAAAACAACAAAACAACTCCCCCTGGTTTTAATGACATTTAGCTCTAAGAATTTATACTCTTAGAATGACTCATTAAGTTTAGAGTAATTCACCTCAGGAGATGGTATGGTTCCCATAATAGCTCCTCTATTTATTTTTTTCTTATTTTCCCAGGCTAGGAGTTTTGCCTTGTCAAGGGCAAGGAAAACACAGGATTTTAGAATTCTACTCCCTGACATATAATCCTTAAAAACAAAGACAAAGACAAAAACAATTTTAAGTAGAATTTTCTCAACATTTTGCAGCATTTCTATCTTATAGGTTTTACCATTGTTAGCAGTTTGATTCTTTAGATCTTTAATTTGCTGTTATTTCTCCAGTACTTTGTTGCTGTTTTTTTTTAAAAAGATTTTATTTATTTATTTGAGAGAGAATGGGTGAGAGAGATAGAGAGAGAGAAAGAGAAGGAGCAGAGGGAGTAGCAAAGGGCGAGGGAGAAGTAGCCTCCCCACTGAGCAGGGAGCCCAACATGGGGCTTGATTCCTGGGACTCCAGGATCATGACCTGAGCTGAAGGCAGACACTTAACTGACTGAGCCACTGAGGGGCCTTGTATTTTGCTTGTTTTATATACCAAATAACGACATCTACAGCTAACATTTATTGGGCATATACAGGCCCTTTACATACATTGTAACAGGTGGTAGTTGCCCTTAACATAGTTATTCATATGAACATATTATTCAAATTACATAGGTAATTTAACATAGCGGATAATGAGCATGGGCTTTGGAGTCAGATAGGCTTTAAATCAAAGCTTTAGCCTACCAGGAGTTATCAAAATACATAACCTTGGTTAAATTATATACTTTCTCTATTGATTTTCCTCACTTATATTAGGAGGATAATAGAACTCGTTTCTTAGAGGGTTTTTGTAAGGGTTGAGTGAGACAATGCATATAAAGCTTTTAACACAGTGATTATCGAATAATAAGCTCTCAATAAATGTTACATATTACCATGTTTATTAGATAATTATTAAATGAGCAATTCCTAAGCAAGTTCTATATGCTTTATACAGTGTTAGGATAGTCAGGATATATTCAAATTGGGTAGGCAAAATTAATACTTACTTGGAACCATTAACTGATAATCTGTGTGGACTGATTCTAATCACCAAGATCCTGGAAAAAAAGGAAGTATCACTGGAGTGGTTAGGAAAGGCTTCAATGAGTAGAAGAAAGAAATTTAAGAACATGGGTAGACAGAGAAAAAAAAGAGGGAATTCCAGGAGCTGCTGGAATCAGGGTAGCATTGACTTAAAAGGTATAAATAAGCACGATGAGTATAGAGAAATGGTGAGTAGGTTAATTTAGTTGCAATAGAGAATCTATTCTGGGAACTATGGAAAATAAATTTGGATGAAATGTGGAAAGATTCTGAAGGATTTTAAAGTTAGGCAGATAAAATATCCAGGTCAAGGAAATCTATATATAGAGAAAGCAGATTTGTGGTTGCCAATCTAATCTGGGGGGAATGGGAAATTACTGCTAAGTGGATATGGAGTTTCTTTTTAGGGTGATGAAAATGTTTTCAAAATAGTGGTGATGGTTGTACAGCACTGTAAATGTACTGTCATTAATAGCAAATTTTATTATGTGTATTCTATCTACATACATAGAGCTAGGTAGAAGAATTTAGATTTAATGCAATAATAAGCATTGTAGGTTCTTCATCACGGGGGAAATAAAGATGAAAGTGGTATTTTAGGGGGCACCTTGGTGGCTCAGTCATTAAGCGTCTGCCTTTGGCTCAGTTCATGATCCCAGGGTCCTGGGATCGAGCCCAGAATCGAACCTGGAATCGGGCTCCCTGCTCAGCGAGAAGCCTGCTTCTCCCTCTCCCACTGCCCCTGCTTGTGTTCCCTCTCTTGCTATCTCTCTGTCAAATAAATACAATCTTTTAAAAAAAGAAAAGAAAGTGGTATTTTAGGAAGATATTTGGCAGGATATCATTCACTGCAAGTTAGCTTTAGTTCTCAGTATACTTTCTAACAGCAGATTGGAAGATGATAAGCAACTTCAGAGTAGTTATCAAATATTTATTAAGTGCCTACTATATGCCAGTTATGATATTAGGTGCTAGAAATAAGGACTGTACTTTACTTTTGCATATCACCTGGTGTATAAGAAAGAAACAACAAGAGAACTTGCTTTAGAGACAAATCCTAAGGCCTAAAGAACCCAAGACCAAAGATAGGTGAAACTCGAGTTCTGAGCCGCATTTTCAGTTTCAAAAGACATTAATATGGTATGTAATTATACTCAGCACCGTATAATGAGATTATCATACACTCTTTGTATCTTTAGGACTTATATTTTGGTAAAATAGCTCTATTATTTAAAATTCTTTATATCATGGAAAATTCCAAACACATTTTAAGCCTACCATAGCAGCATTATCACGCCAATGGAATTAACAATAATCCCTTAATATGATTTTATATAATTTTCTCAAATTGCCTCAAAAATGTCTTTTTACAGTTGGTTTATATGCATCTGGGTTCAAAGTCTACACATTGCATTTGGTTTATATATTTGTTAAGTCTTTTAAAATTTGTAAGAGTTTTCCCTCCTTTTTATTCCCTCGTGCTATTATTTGTAGAAGAGCGTGGATCATTTTTCCTAAAGACTGTGAATATTCTGGATTTTTGTTGTTTATATTTTCATGATTTTATTTATTAACGTGTTATGCTATCCCCAGGATTCTATGTAAAATGATGGTTAGATCTAGAAGCTTGATTAATTTCAAGTTCAATTTCTTTGGAAAACTACTTTTCTAGGGGAGTACAAGTTTTTTTGTTTTTTTTTTAACTTTTTTTTTTTTTAAGATTTTATTTATTTGTCAGAGAGAGGGAGAGAGAGTGAGCACAGGCAGACAGAATGGCAGGCAGAGGCAGAGGGAGAAGCAGGCTCCCTGCCGAGCAAGGAGCCTGATGTGGGACTCGATCCCAGGATGCTGGGATCATGAGCTGAGCCAAAGACTGCTGCTTAACCAACTGAGCCACCCAGGCATCCCGGGAGTACAAGTTTTTGATGCATCATAGGTTCATTGGCTAAAAAGCCAGAACAAAAAAATTCTTGTGGCTCCAGCTGTTGTTCAGATTATTTATGTGTTTGTCGTAGGTTAATATTGAAAAGTTGGAAACATTATACAACACCAAAAAGGAGTTTTGACTTCTAATATTTAATTGATGGATTTTTGTTTTGTTTTCTTTTGTTGTCTACTCTTCTTATCACAGATCTACATCAAGATCGTTCTTCTCCCTCCCCACCTCCACTCCCAGAAAGAACCCTGGAGTCCTTCATTCTTGCTGATGAAGAATGTAAGTGACTAGTATATTCCTCTCAAAAAAGCTATAAATATGAGACTGCTAAAAGATTAACAATAAAGTAGGACCTAAATGGTAAAGTATAAAGAATGATTAAAGAAGATAAAAATAGTACATTAAAAAAAACCATAATGTAAAAATAATGCATAAAAAGCCAAGCTAAGAATTACTGAATATATACCTATATATATCCCAAAGGCTTAAAAAGCTATGCATCAAATCATTTTTTTAAAGGTATGCAAGCTCAGCCTGTAAAGACTTATTCTACTAGCTGTCCTAATACCGTGGAAAATTCAACATCTTCAAAACAGATATTGAAGACTCCGGGAAAAGGTTTCACAAGGACTAAGGTAAAAAAGATGGGAGTTTTAAGAAATATACGAGAGTCTTCATTTCTGAAGGTGTTCCCACCCTTCACCCCTTCCCTGTTGCTAGAATCAAGATGGAAATTAGATTATTTATAAGAACAGCTGATTGGGAACAAGACTGTTAATCACTAGGTCAACTGATTAAATAAGTCATAAATCATAGTATATGCATATAGTGAAATACTATATAGTTTTAAAAGGAATAAGGATGCTCTCAGTGTACTTATTTATAATTTATTAACTTTTCCTTAAAGTTATATTTGTATTGTACATTATAAGGGACTCTGGAAGGATACATAAGAAATGAACAATAATGGTTATCTGTGGAGGAAGGGTCAGAAACTGGATAGATGGAGAACAAAGATGGGAGCATTTTGACTGTAATATTTTGAATTATAAATTACTGATTTATTTTAAAAATTTTAAATAAAAAATTTCCCTCCAAAAAGAATTTATTAAATATCTATTATATAGAAAACTACACTCCTGTTAGGTGTTAGAAGATAGAAATGTCCTAAAGGATATCTATGTGTCCTTGAAAAGAGAACAGTTAATCCATTGGAATCCAATGCCTATATGAGAAACAACATGAAGATATCAAAAAGAACAAAATACCGCAAAACAGATTAAAAACATACATGCTGAGGTATGTGAAGAAGAGAAATATGGGTCAGTTCCTGGAAGAGATAAGTTAGGGACTTCACTGTAAAGGAGGCAGAGTGGTTTTGCTGAAAAGGAGAGGGAAGTAGTATGGTAACAGTATGGAGTGGACCTTAGTAAATTTAGTTCAGAGTATGATTTTTAGAAGTTCTTGGCTAGAATGGGAATGGCTGGGTATCATAGCTATCTTCAGAAGCCACTGTGGTTTCTAGAATGGTCCTAATAAAGAAGAAACATAGGAACTCCTCTTTCTCTGATATTCTGATAGCACTCCTTCTAAATACATAGAGTGATTCTTATGTTGATGGGAAACAAATAGCAAGATAAAATCTAGTGGAGACTTTGCACTGAGTTAAAATGGCAAGATGGAAAAATAATTTTGTGCATTTGATGGCTATTTTTAGGGAAATTAATCCTTTCAACTGAAATCTGTATTTTTACTTGATGAAAGTATTTTGGATTTCATAGGAAAATAAGAAAAAACTGACATTTTCCTTTTCATTTTTGTAGAGTTTGAAAATTTTGAGAAATGTGAAAAAGAGTAAGTTTCTTTTTACTTGTTTTTTTAGAATACATATACACTTCCACAATTATGTAATTTTTCCTTATATAACCACTCTGTGAAAACATTAACAATATTATTCCTCTACAGAGCCTTGCTAGGGCACTCTGTGTCACAAGGCTCACTCCTGGGCCTTGTAGCATGTGAGGATCCACAGTGCTAATATTGGAAGCGGGTAAAGGGAAAGGGAGTTTGTGTTTAACAGACAGGAATAATATGATGTGTGCCACTTTCCACCCATCCTGAGATGCTGTCATACAAGTGTGTTATTTAAAATTCCTAGCAGTCTAACCTTGGATGTATTTTCTTTGAAAATAGTCACAGCAAAGCATATTGTGAAACAAATGTGTTGATTTAATGAAAGAAGCAAAGTATTGACACGTTTGCATTTTTGCCAAGTATTATTAGTAATAAAAGTCTGTTGCTTATTATTTTCACTATATTGTAATGAAAACAAAACCAAAAGACTCCTGAAACTGTGGGAAATTATCTCAGAAATCCTTATTTATAACTACAAAGTATATAAAACATAGTGATATACTTTTTATGAATTTGATCCACTTGATTAATCACCAAGGACCAAACAGTGATTTGGCATTATATTGGTGTTATAGGGAGGGACAAAGAGTGCTGAGAAAACACAATTTATGGTATTATCTATATAAGAAGGTTTATAGCTGAATCTTACCTGTTTCTGCTAAGTTTTCTCTTCACTATCCCATCAATAAACTTGTTCTAGCTTGCCTTTGTTGACACTACACCTGATCTTAGAAGTGAATGGATTTCTTACCTATGATCATAAAGTATGATTGGAAAATATACTCTTTCCTCTAAAGTGAGTCAAAAGGGAATTTAAACATTTCAGAGAAAACTGTAGTATAAAACAGGGGAAATAAAACAGCCTGAAGCAAAGAAGTGACTGACTTAATAGCTAGCCAGCTTGGTTTGAACAGCTTAGCTTATGAAACACCGTTTTCTTTCTCCTAAAAAAAGAGAAAGAGACTGGCTTTTTTTTTTTTTTTTAATATAGCCCCAACCCTATCTTGGGGATATCAAAGATACAGAAATTGCAGGTAAATTTAGGTTGGCATAGATTCAAGATGTGGGATGCTCAGAAATTCTGAGTCTTATTTCTATTTTTTTTAAAAAATATTTTATTTATTTATTTGACAGAGAGAGATCACAGTAGACAGAGAGGCAGGCAGAGAGAGAGAGAGGGAAGCAGGCTCCCTGCTGAGCAGAGAGCCCGATGTGGGACTCGATCCCAGGACCCTGAGATCATGACCCGAGCCGAAGGCAGAGGCTTTAACTCACTGAGCCACCCAGGCACCCTGAGTCTTATTTCTAAATAAGACTTCCCAGATCATTCTCTAGATCTAAACTAATTTCAATTTATCAGTTGCCTTCATCCTCTGGTCTTTTGTCCTTAAGTGAAGAATAATACCTGGCCCTCAAAATATCCTGAAGCTAAAAAAAAAAAAAAAAAAAAAAAAAATCCTGAAGCTTTAGATTTATCTGCCTGTACTTGGGTATGTCTCCTCTTACCCTTCCAGATGGTTCATGACTCCTGAAGTCCAGATGTTCTCCCTTTAGTCTGGATCTCTAACTTGTCTGTAGTTAAAGCTGGTCTTACTTTTAATAAAATGAGTGTTCTTGACCTGTGGTTTTAAGCTTGCATTTAAGCATAGTGTTAATCATTCATTGAATATTCATTGAGTGCCTACTGTGCATCCAGCATTTTGTAAGGCACTGGGTATATGATGGGAAACACAACAGGTATTAGACTATGCCTTTGTGGAACTTAAGTCTAGTGAGGGATTCAGATATTAAACAATTCACAGATACGAACATACCAAAACATGGTGATAAATGCTGTGTAGGAAACCAAGAGGGTAACTATGAGAGAGAATAACAAAGGGATTTTTTAAAAAAATTTATTTTTTTCAGCATAACAGTATTCATTGTTTTTGCACCACACCCAGTGCTCCATGCAATCCGTGCCCTCTCTCATACCGACCACCTGGTTCCCCCAACCTCCCATCCCCGGCCCCTTCAAAACCTTCAGATTGTATTTCAGAGTCCATAGTCTCTCATGGTTCACCTCCCCTTCCAATTTCCCTCAACTCCCTTCTCCTC
Source organism: Mustela putorius furo (assembly GCF_011764305.1). Taxonomy (NCBI): domain Eukaryota; kingdom Metazoa; phylum Chordata; class Mammalia; order Carnivora; family Mustelidae; genus Mustela; species Mustela putorius. The sequence goes on from NW_025421424.1 coordinate 7,713,272, forward strand.
TCCATCTCCCCTTGTCCTCCATGCTATTTGTTATGCTACAAAGGGATTTATTTTATTTTTTCAATTTTTAAAAAGATTTTATTTATTTATTTGCCAGAGAGAGAGAGAGAGAGTGTGTGTGCACAAGCAGGCAGAGTGGCAGGCAGAGGCAGAGAGAGAAACAGGGTCCATGCTGAGCAAGGAGCCTGATGAGGGACTCAATCCCAGACCCTAGGATCATGACCTGAGCCAAAGGCAGCAGCCTAACCCACTGAGCCACCCAGGTATCCCCAAAGGGATTTATTTTAGAAAGAGTGGTCTAGGAGGCCCTTTCTAAGTGATCATTAAACCTGAGACCTGAAGGAATAGCCAGTCAGGAGAAAAGTGGAGAGGAGCCCTCCAGATAGAGGGAACAGCATATGCAAACCCTCTGAGGTAGGAGTTCGGTGTATTGTAGGAACAGAAAGGAAGCCATCATAGCTGCATGTTATCAAGAGGGCAGAGCAGTAAAGTGTGGCTGACAAGATGGTGGAAGTGGGGGAGAAGGTAGTTAAATCTTTACAGGCCATGCTTAGTTTAGAATTTTTTCTAAGTGTAATGGGAAGTCACTGAAGAGCTTTAGGCAGAGATTTTACATGATCTGTTTTTAAAAAAGATCCTGCTATCTGCTGTGTGGAGAGTGAATTATAGGGTGACAAGAACTAAAGATATTGACCATGTTTTCTGATGCCTACTTTTGGTGGGAAACACTACTCAGGTATCCCTCAGTTGCAAGTGATAGAAAAACCAATGTAAGCTAGCTTAAGTGGAAAAGGGGGATTCATTGGCCTGTAACCAAGAGTTCAAATGATATAATCAGGACCTAATCTCATTCCGTATCTCCAGCTTTGTTTTACTCTGGTTTGCTCATTCATGAGGAGGCGTTTATCATGTGGTTTCAGGCTTATGATGGAAAAAATTAGCTCTTTCCTGGTTGCTCAAGGAACAGTCTGATGACTAGGGCTGATTGGGCCTGATTGTCTTGGTTTGATTCATTTGCCCATCCTTGAACCAATTTATTGCCAGTATATTCTGATTAAGCAGAGCGGTGTCATACTGTCATACTGTTAACTATTATTAAAATATTTAACAATTGTTATATATGGACACTGACCAATAAGAAATGAGGTTAGACCTAAATACCTGGTATGATTATGGCAATGCACCAACTGAAAATTAGGCCTATAGGTCAGTTCCTTGATCTAAGAGTAGAATCAACTTCACCAGACATAAGGGAGCTGAAAATTGGGGAGGGATGGTTTGCTAAAGGAAAACTCAAATTCTGTTATCAGAAGGAGGAGGAATTAATGCTGGGCAGGCTGCTTAAAAATATCTGTGACATAATATAGTTCTACTGGAGCTGCCACAGGAAAAAACCCAAGATATTTCATTAAGCGAGAAAAGCGAATTGTAGGATAATCAGTCTTATTTATATAATAACTTAACAAAACTAGGTACTCGCAAGTATATTAAGTTCAACCATATGGCACTGCCATTTTGAAGAAGAAACAAAAAAAGCAAACCAAACTGTGACAAGCCAATATGCAAAATAGCTGTTCCCTCTGATATATTTGCAAATTTTGTCCCCTGTGATAAAAGAACAACAAAAACAAAAAAAAACCCCACAACATGCCCTTTGGGCACAACTGTTTTCTTTCTGTCAGCTCACATGAAGTTTAGTGATGATTTTGATATGTCTTGAATTTCTCACCTTCACTTACTTATTCATGTCTCTATCCTGAGTCCCTAGCCCAAGGCTTGGCACATAATAGGCATTCAATAAATATATATTTTAATTGAATCTGATTGAAATTCAGTATGTACTCTAGTGATTCATATTCAAGTACCTTCATGAAGAGAGTTTTTTTTTCTTGAATCCTAGCATTAGGCATGTGTTTACAAACACAGATGCAGTCCCCATACTGCACACTCAAAATGCTGAAAGCCAAAAAAGGTGACTATTTAATAATTTCTCCCTAATCATATGTTCTTTTTATATAAAGTCTTATAGAAGGTTTATAAACCTGAAATCATCTTTTTTCACTGCTAAGTAGTGCATGCACAAAATATGGATGATGTTTTCACTGGACTGTTTTAAAAATTGGGCAGTAACTTTTACATGAATATCTTAAGGTGCTGGGAAGAGAAACATTTTTAAACCAACCTGTAAGTGGCTAAAATAGCAAAACAAAGCAATATAACAATGCTTTTGGGAGATTCTGGGCCTAACTAGAATCATCTATAATGGGAAAAATATAGGCTGGAAAGTGAAGAAAGATATTTAGGAGTAATGGATACTATAAGAAAAACCATAGGCGTGCCATGGATGAGCTAATGTGCAAAACAAATTATTTAAAACATGTTAAGAGTGATCAGAGTGCAGTGGCTCCTGGGTGGCTCATTTGGTTAGGCTTCTTCTTGATTTTGACTCAGGTCATGGTCTTAGGACTGTGGGATCCATCCTAAAGCTTGCTTAGAATTTTTCTCTCTCCCTCTGCCCCTCCTCCCTCCACCACTCCCCTGCATGGGCTTGTTCTTTCTCTCCTCTCTCTCTCTCTCAAAAAAAAAAAAAAAAAAAAAAAAAAAAAAAAAAAGTGATCAGAGTGCAAAGTAAAATGAAATAAAAAACCACAATGTGAATCCCCCAAGAAGTTGACTCAAAATGTAATGGATGTTATTTCTGAATACTCCAGTGATTTCTCTTTAGTGTTGGGCTTTACTAGACAATCTGTTTCCAAGGGGCAAAAAACCCTTAAAAAAATACCCACACCAAAATGAGATTATAGTGTTAACCCATTTGTAAGCATCTATATTTTGTTACATTATATAGTAATATGTTTATTTGGGAGTATTACTTTGGAGGAAAAGTTTAATTTCAAAATTATGTGGTCTGATAAACAGTAATTGGAGTCTGCCTTCATTTTTTCCCTTACATTGTTTTCTTTTGATTCTAGGTATCTGTAATTCTTCCCCACCAAACAAGTCTGCAGACTCTGTTCAGTCAAATTTCTCCAGCTCCTTTCTGAATTTTGGTATGTGTGTTATTTTCCAATAGAGTTAAAAAAATGTTTATCTCATAGTGTGTTACAACTTTAAGTATGATTCAAGGTTGATATTTAAGTCCTTATATTTATATCCTTTCCATGCAATTTATCTTTTTCATTTTTGACCTTAGTTACCTCTTAATAACTTACCTAGGACTGAAATGCCTAGCATAGCAGAAAATGAAGCTAGGTAATGAAATAACTCTGCTGGCATGTAGTAAATAAATGTTACTAGCCAAAGCCAAATGAAATTCTGAGATGCTATGATACTCCAGTTCATATCTAATCAAAGTTAAAAAATACACAAGTATGATAATAACAGTTGCTCTCTCTTATATTGCTCATTCTACATAGGAGCTGAAGCATAATTCTGATAGTTTAAAGGAACTGTTTGCCCCACTGCCCCTAATATTAACTTAAAATAATCTTATATTATTTTAGTCATCCTATTATTCTATGTGACATAAATTCATGATACTTTTTTAAAAAAATTTTTTTAATATTTTATTTATTTATTTGACAGGCAGAGATCACAAGCAGGCAGAGAGGCAGGCAGAGAGAGAGGAGGAAGCAGGCTCCCTGCTGAGCAGAGAGCCCGATGCGGGGCTCGATCCCAAGATCCTGGGATCATGACCTGAGCCGAAGGCAGAGGCTTAACCCACTGAGCCACCCAGGCGCCCCCATGATACTCTTTAATAGTATCACATATACTACAAATTTTTATATGAAGTATAGTAATTAATGTAGGCTATTATTACTAAAAACTATTACTGAAAAAGCAGAACCCATGAAATGGTCTGGGAGCCCCCTAAGGTTCCCTAGGACAAGACCTTGAAGGCAGTTGCTCTGTGGTCTTGTCCTTGTTCCTATGGTTAGAGTTGGGTTACTGCCATATCCAGATTACACGTGGCAAGAAAATGAGAGGAACATGTGTAAACGTGTAAAGGTGTGGCCTCCTCTTCTGGTCTTAGGGTACTGGCCTGGAAGTGGCAATATCATGTCATCTCACATTTCCTTGAAGAGAATTTGGGTATGTGCTACATCTAAATTGCAAGAGTGACTGTGAAATGTGATAATGCTAGGGAGGCAGTTGCTGAGATACAATTCTGTTCCTGAAGAACCAAGGAAAGATTTTGGTGGAAAGGTAGCAATCTCTGCCTCACCTGGATTATGGTCTCTATTCATTCCACCTTGGCCAAATTATTTAACTAGAATCTCGGGATGTTTCTTGAGCTTTAAAATGTTATTTGGATTATGATTACGTTAACTCTAAGGTTTAAAATGTTAGGGAAAAAAAGTTATTCTTATGAAATCATTTAGCTAAAAAATTCATATATTTTCATATAACTTATGAAAAAAGCACCAAACTTTGCCAGGAACACAAATGTTCCCTTGCTTCTTTTCTCTTAATCCATGATACCGCTTGAGTAATTCATGACCCATATAACTTCACAGCAGTCTGTAATCTAATATGAAGATAAAATATTACAGAGCTTCCTCCATATTATTTCTTCTCAAATATGCTTAGATTTGAATATTTACTTAATTAAAAGCACAACTTTTTCATTGGGTCTTTTTTAGAAAGGAAGCAACAGAAATTGCCGTAATATTTTACTTAAAAATATATCTAAATGTGAATTTTAAAATTTTGTGATTTATAAACATTTTTTATTTTTCCTGGATTGGCCTACATGAAAAACAGATAACTCACTATTGTTCTAATCTATTCAGAAATGATCAGTGAAAATGACTGAATGTGGATATCCCTTAAATTTCAGATACTTACTTCTTGTATATTATGTTCTTACTTCTATTCTCAGTCTACTTGGGTTATAGTCAAGCTATCTAGACTGAATAGATGAGTTTGTGACTATGTATATGAAACTATTTAACCTGAAATATTTTTCCTTCTGTTTTTTTTTTTCTCACTCAAAGAAGTAAAATGTACATGAGCGTGGCTGTGTGCTTCTCCCCCCAATATTTTTCATCATCACTACTATTAGTTTTCTTGATATTTAAGTTTTTATTTAAATTTCAGTTAACATACAGTGTAATTTTAGTTTCACTCGGAGAATTCAGTGGTTCTATTATTAAATTTAATATTACTAGGGTTCTTGTTTTTATATTCTTTTCTTCTCTTCCGTACTCTCCTTTTCTTCTAGTTTTGGTATAATATTTTTCTCGTTCTGATTGGAGCAACACTTAAGTAGTTACAATGAGCCAGACATTGTGCTGGATGCTTTAACAAATATCTCATTTGATCTTTTCCTCAGTTCTGTTCAAAGCTTTCATTGTTCAATTTGAGTGCCTAAAGTTGCTGTGTCAGAGTACCTTGAAAATATACCATCATCAAAGAAAAGTCCTATGTTGAAGGATAAAGAGATAATGTTATCAACCTGCAAATCTTTTTGAAAGGACCCAGAAATAGTTTTCATTTGTTGTGCAAAGTTTTCTTGTTTTCCTCCTTTTTTGGGGGGGGGGCAGAGGTAATTACTTAGTTTTTCAGGACAATACTTAAAAAAACAAACAATTCAGTTAAAAAAATGGGCAAAGGACTTGAATAGACATTTTTCTGAAAAGGACACATGCATGGCCAACAGGTAAGTGAAAAGATGCTTGATATCACTAATCATCAGGGAAATGCAAATCAAAACCACACCTGTCAGAATGGCCATTATCAAAAAGACAACAGACAAGTATTAGCTAGGCTGTGGAGAAGGAGAACTGTAAAACGCTGTTGTGAATGTAAATTGGTATAGCCATTATGGAAAACACAAGTTCCTGAAAACACGAAAAATAGAACTATCATATGATCCAGCAATCCTACTTCTGGGTATATATCTAAAGGAAATGAAATCATTACCTCAGAAGAGATATCTGCACCCCATGTTCATTGCACTGTTACTTAAAATAGACAAGACATGGAAACAACTAAGTCTCCACCTGACAGCTGAATGAAGAAAATATGTATATATACATTATGTGTGTGTGTGAATATTATTCAGTCTTAAAAAAGAAGGAAATCCTGTTGTTTGAGACAACATGGATGAATTTTGTGGGCATTACACCAAGATAAGTCAGCTAGAGAAACACAAATACTGTATGTTTTCAGTTATATGTAGAATCTAACAAAGCCAAACTCACAGAAATATAGAGTAGAATGGTGGCTGCCAGTGGCTATGGAGGGATGTTAGTCAAAGAGTGCAAACTTCCAGCTGTAAGATGAGTAAGTTCTGGGGGTCTAATGTACAGCATGATAATTATAACAGTACTGTATTATATACTTGAAAGTTTAGAGTAAATCCCAAATGTCATCACCACAGAAGAATGGTAATCTTATGAGGGAATGGAGGTGTTACTTAGTCTTAATGTGATAATCATTTCATAATATATATGTGTATCAAATCATCATGTTGTATACCTTAAGCTTACATATTTTATAGGTCAATAACATGTCAGTAAAACTGGGAAAAAAAGGATATTACAATTGACCCTTGAACAATATGGAAGACAGGGATGCCCCCGTGCCCCCATGTAGTTGACAATCCGCAAAAACTTAGAATCTCCCAGAACTTAACTCCTAATGGTAAGCTGTTGATCAGAAGTCTTATGTACAACATAAACAGTTGATTAACACATATTTTGTTTGCTATATATATATATATGTGTTCTATATATGCTAAAGAAATATATATATGCTAAGTAGATGCTAAAGAAAGAAAATGCTAAAGAAAATGCTGTTCAAGGGTCAACTGTATCTGCTGAATTACCAAAGGTTGTTATAACCAGGGTTCTTCACCTAATTATTACCATTATAAAATTTGTAAGTGTTCTACAAAATTAAAATGTTATTAATATTCCATTACCATTTAAGCATTAACTTAAGTACTATGCCTTTACAATCTATTATTAAAATAATCAAAGGTGTTCCCTAAATTTTTGAAAAAAAGTCCATGTACTTGCATATGTTATAATACACTCTAAAATCTAAGTATTTATTTCTATACAAAATATTTTTTATATTATTTCTGTTCTTAGGTTTTGCAAATCGTTTTTCAAAACCCAAAGGACCAAGAAAACCACCACCAACTTGGAATATTTAACACAACTTTGGAATATAGGCTGCAAGTACATCTGCAAATAAGAGTACTAAAATACTATTAGCTAAAATAAGGTTTCCATATTCATTTCAACAATGAAGATAATATGTGTTAATAGCAATATTAGAAAAGAATATTCAAATAAGTGCCAGAAACTTTACATTTTCATCTCATATTGGGCTGGAAACTGGAAATAAATTTGTCACTTGAGCTTATGTAGAGAACACTGTATCACTGTATGAGACACAGTTTTTGAATGGACTTATTTTTCATTTTGGAAGTTATTTTTATTCTACTTTTCTACACAAATATAAGTCTCAGAGTATTTTTTTTATAAACTTCAAAATGTTTTTAAGAATTGGATGTCAACTGAATGTTTACATTGCCAAAATTACTACAGAAAGTGTTTCACAAAATCTGACCTGTGCTTGTGGCAATGACTCTTCCTTGGGAATTATTTTTGCCTAAATGGAGTACATGTTGCACATCTTCCCAAAGATGGAAAACTAGAGAACTAGAATAATAAGAAGTTATGCTTAAGAGAATAAAATATGTAAATAAAATCATTTCTATATTTGGATATATCTACTAACAAGATGTTCAACTACATTTCTGATAAGTTTTAACCAGTTATTCAGTTACCAAGTCTAGAATAATCAGCAAAATAGCTATCTTTTGGTAGCATTTTTCATTTCGAAGGACCTGCATAAATACATGCGACTTATATCCAACCAATCAGAGGTTTAAGAAATTTTCCCTATGAATGTGGGTCTGCCTTAGTTTTAGAAAATCTGAGTTTTCAAATCTGATTTTATGTAACAAATAAGTCAATGGGTAATTAATGTTACAGAGGATTCCCGAGTTCTCCTAATGACTTTAACTTAGAAGTTTCTTTCTTTTAGAAACATGAAATACTTAAAACAGCATTTGTTCTTCAATACCTTTCGTTAGGAAGCCTCATGATAGGGCTAATTGGATGATATGTTAACCTATTTATTATAGCACAAAGTACACAATAGGTGCTGAATAAACTTTGTTTTAAAAACCAGCTTTAGTGTTTATTTAGCTGAATACTTCTCCAGGCACTAGTGGTGTTCCTGAGTACTTCATTGTAATCAATTACTCCCAAAGATCCTCATCAAGGACCAAACACGCGAACAGAATCTTAGGTAAAAATCTAAAATCTTGACGATGGAATTGTGAATGAATTTCCGGGCAGCAACCTTGGTGAACAGTGACGATTTTTGGAATGTTCTGTGGTAGACGCACTTCTCAAATTCATGCAACCCTATACTTGCGACTTGGGGGCGGGGAGAAACTTGTTTAAAAAAGCTTAAAAACAAGGTTTTCCTTCTAGAATTTTTTTCGTCACCGTGGGGATGGATTCGACATAAATGATGGCCGCTACCTCTCCAGGCTCGAAGGTGAGGTGCGGCGGCGCTCACCAGGCGTCCGGGCTGTTCTTGCACCTGCCTTTGCCAGCCTGGAGCTGTGCCCACGAAGAGGTTAAAACATGTCTTCACTGCGGCCCCATCCGATTCTAAACCCAAATCGCCCTCATTTTACGTATGATCAAGTTCCCCTTTCCTCTTCGGTACATCGCATGTCCAAAGATAAAAGGCCGCAGATTCTTCTACCTCACAAAGGTTATGAGAGGACTACGAAATATAAAAGTACCTATGGAGACCGCCGACTCTGTATGAAATGACGAAGCAGCACACGGACACGATAATGGGAACGCGCCGGCCGACTCTGAAAACCACTAACATTGTTTCGGCCGTTAAGGCGGTTGGCGGCAATTCTCCGCCCAGCAGCGGTTGCGTCGCCTCCCGAAGCGTGACTCGGCTCACGCTCTCTTTCCGCTCCTCCACTCCCAGAGTTAGGGACGCGGCGGGGGCCCAAGGGAACTACCGCTCCCATGAGGCTCTGCGCCGCCCAGGGTGTTTTACAATAGAGCTTGCTCGGAGAGGCCTGCGGAGAAGCGCAGGGAACGGCCGCTTCCGGCATGTTCAGCTCCGGAGGAAGAACCGCCGAGAAGTGGAGGGCGGGGGAGAGACTCCAATGCCCAGAGGGCCGTGCGCGGGCGGCGCTTGCGCGAAACGCGGACGGGGGGGCGGTCGGGCCATTTAAATGTGTGTTTGTGGGTGAAATGGCTGCGCAGGTCGGAGCAGTGCGCGTAGTACGGGCGGTGGCGGCGCAGGAAGAGCCGGACAAAGAAGGGAAGGAGAAACCTCATGTTGGGGTCTCGCCGCGGGGAGTGAAGCGGCAGCGCCGAGCGAGCAGTGGGGGGTCTCAGGAGAAGCGGGGGCGGCCGAGCCAGGACCCCCCTCTCGCTCCCCCTCACCGGCGGCGTCGCAGCCGCCAACATCCCGGGCCGCTGCCGCCAACGAATGCAGCCCCAACCGTCCCAGGCCCTGTTGAGCCTCTGCTCCTGCCGCCTCCGCCGCCACCTTCGCTGGCACCCGCCGGGCCCGCTGTCGCTGCCCCGCTCCCGGCCCCAGGCACCTCGGCCCTCTTCACCTTCTCTCCCTTGACGGTGAGCGCGGCCGGGCCCAAGCATAAGGGCCACAAGGAGCGGCACAAGCACCATCACCACCGCGGCTCCGATGGTGACCCCAGCTCCTGCGTTCCTGGCGATCTCAAGCACAAGGACAAGCAGGAAAACGGCGAGAGGACTGGAGGGGTGCCTCTGACCAAGGCCCCCAAGAGAGGTGAGAGCGGGCGAACTGCCCCGAGCTTGGGCTTTAGGTCTCTCTCAGTTCTGATATCCCGCCCCTTTAGCACTGAAAGACGCCAGACCCCGACTTACCTCCTGCTGCTCTACTCCCTTAAGCCCACTGGGGTGGACTCTGGATTTCAAACCGTTGACACAGCCTGACCTACTTGAGGCTTCTCATTTCGAGGCCGAGCTGTCAGTTGCTAACCCCCTTACCAGGCTATCCCTCCCCGCCCCCGCCCTTCACCCCGAGCCTCTACCAACGTTTGTTTTCAAATTCGCCAGGATTTCCGCGCCGCGCGGTCCTTGGCGTGGGATTAGTGGCTGGGGTATTAAAAAACTGTTTTTCTAAAGTAAAGACCTGTCGCTAAAATCCTTTCTTCTTGTTATCTTTGGTGGAAATCTTAACTGTTCACTCTCCCAGGCTCCAAAATATTCACGGGTATGCTGTGGGGCTTTAATGAGTTTGAATTCTTACAGAGGTTACTCGACTCACAGGTTGTTTTAGCTTCTGCAAGGTAAAAATATCGAACGTAGTTCGTAGTGTTTTTTTTTTTTTTTAAATCTGGAGGTGAAATAGTTTAAAATTTTTATGTTAAATCTTAATTCTGGGAAGACGATTGGGGAAGGTTTTCTCTCCCTTTTGATCCTAGGAAATAGGACTAACTATGACTGTGACGAGTGGGAAATGTGCAGTAAGTGAATAGTTAGAAGCAAGAATTCCAGTTGCAATTTATTCTTTCTGGCGCGCACACACACACACAAAAGGAATTTATTTGATTCCAGTAACCCTCACTAGAGTCAAAAATATTGAACTCAGAAAATATAGGTCTACCCAATTAAATGTGGGATCTAGAGAAATTAGATTTACCAAAATTGGTGTCTTCCTGTTCACAAGTACACGTAGCATTTATTTGTATTTTCTGTGGGGTGAGGGTAGGAATTTTGATCATACCGTGGATTTTTATATGATTTTACATAATTTTTAGTTCTGTTTCCTCAGGAAGATTTTAAGATATAAATATCTTAGTATTTCTTAGTATTGGGGCAGCTGAGTTATTACATGTTAATGAACAAAGCCTTTCAATCTAAAGTTTTGTGAGTCTTGGATTCCTTCCATATACTTGGTCTTGACTTAATCAGTTTTTTTGTGGTGCCACTTCCAAATAGTGCAGTTTGTTGCAAATAATTGCTCAATAAATACTTATTGAATTGAATGAAATCTTTCTTTCTTTGGTGGTATCCAGATGTTATTTTCAGGAATAAAACTTGTGCCAGTCTGATAGGACTGCCAGTTTCCACCACTAGTATGCAGTGATCTTGCTGTCTTCTATTTCCCGTCTTTTCATTCTTCTGTGTGTGTGTGTGTTTTAACCATATAGAGGTAGAGGGAATCTTAGAGATCAACTAATTCAGATTTATATTGTGGAAGAGGAAACCCAGGCCCAAAGTAGTGAAGAGACTTGTCTAATTAAGCCACAATTAGTACCAAGTACAAACTTTAAATGAATAATTGGTATAATAAGGAGTAGAACCCAGATCCTTGAATCCCAGTTCAAGCATTGTCCCCCAGTGGCTTGTAGTTCCTTTCTTTTTTTCATAGTATTTTTTTTCATGGTATTCAGTTACTTTTTCCCCTTCTTTGCTTACCCCTTTCCCATGCCTTGGGATCAGAATGGCAGTAGTCAGCTCCATCAAAAACTTCTGACCTTGCCCCTTTTTAAGGTGGGATAGGGGCAGTTAAACGTATAATAAACAACAGTGTGCTTCTTCTCTGAGGATTGCACAGGCCCCGTGTTCTTTAAAAAACAAACAAACAAACACAAATCTTTAACTCAGTGCTGTCTGACAGAACTTTCTCCGTGATGGAAATGTTCTATATCTGTGCTGTCCAATATGGGAGCATCAGTCATATGTGGCCCTTGAAATAAGTCTTGAAGACTTAAATGGGGCCGGTGTAGCTGAGGAACTGAATTTTTAATTTTATTTAATTCTAGTTTCTTTTGACTAGTAGCTACCATATACGACAACACAGCTTGAAGCATCTGTAGTGTGCCAATACTTGAAGAAGTAGGTTAAGATCTGGTAATTTCAACATCTTACCTTTTTTCCTGTTAATTGAAATACAGTAACATAAAATGTTATATTAGTTTCAGGTATGCAGCATAACAATTTGATATTTGTATGTATTGTAGAAGGATTACAAGTCTAGTTTTAAACATTTTAAGTTTTGAGTGAGGGTCTGTTGCATTATGTATTCTGTAGGAAAAAGGCTCCCTGGCCTTATACATGGGGGAGAAACTGTATATATAGCCTTCTAAGTACATGACATAGACTGGTATTTTAAAACTTCTGAGAACCCTGTAGAAAACAAACTGGCTTAACCTTGTTTAATCCAGGCTTTTGCACCCACTTTGATGGCTATCTTTACTTTTTTCGCTGAACATCTTTATACTTGTTACAGTGGTGTGCAGGAGGTATACCTCTGGAGTCAATTTAAGTTGAACTTATGGCTTTACTGCTTACTGTTTGATCATGGGCAAACTACTTTAACCACTTTCTGCTTCAGTTTTCCTGTCTGTATAATGGGATTGGAGTATTTGTTTTACAAGTTTATTATGTGGATTAAATGGGGCAGTATGTGGAAAGTACTTAAAACAGTGGCTGGTATGAGGCACTTTCAGAACTGCCTTTTGTTATTTTATCAAGCTTTGCCCTTGAAACAACTCTAACATTAATAAGGAGAATGGCTAGATCCTTGTTATTTAGAGTTATGTCTTCCCTCCCTTATCCTAAGATTTTCAGAAAGTATTTTAACTTTTTATTTAGAGATAATTACGTACTCACAGGAAATTGCAAGAACAGTCCAGAGAAGTTTTTACCCTTCATTTGTTTTTCCCAGTGGATACTTCTTACATAACTATTGTATAATACCAACACCAGGAAATCGACATTGGTACAATGGTGTGTATTTAATTCTGTGCCTTTTATCACCTGTAGATTAATTTAACCACCACTGCAATCAAGGTCCACAACTGTTCATCACCACAAAGATGCCCTTGTGCTAAACCCTTGAAAGTCTTAGGTACCAACTATATCTCCCCACCTTCCTTAACCTCTAGCAACCACCAATCTGTTCTACAACTGTATATCATTTTGAGAATGTTATAGATGGAATAATATAGTATGTGATCTTTTGAGGCTTTTTTTTCACTCAGCATGATACCCTTGAGATCCGTTCAAGTTGTATATATCGATAGCTCACTCCTTTTTTATTGCTGAGTAGTATTCTGTGGTAGAGATGTACCACAGTTTAACCATTCACCTACTGAATGATGTTTTGGTTCTTCCCAGTTTGGTTGTTCTCTGAACGTTCATGTTCAGGTCTTTGTGTGGATGTAAATTTTCCTTTATTTCTCTGGGAATGCAATTGCTGGGTCATAGAAATGTATGTTTAGGTGTTGTTATTTATTTATTTTTTTAAGTTATTACCAAACTATTTTCTAAAATGTCTGCACAATTTTACATTCCCACCAGCAATGTATAAGATTTTCACTTTCTCCACATCCTTGCCAGTATCTGGTATTGTTAACTCTTTTTTTTATTTTATGTGTTCTGATGTGTAATAAGTATTACCACTCATGGACTTAAGTTGCATTTCCCTAGTGGCTAGTGAAATTTAACATCTTTATTTTGACCATCATTTGCTGGCCATGTATCAATAAACTGTCTCTTTTTTATGTCTAATGCCCATTTTCTAATTGAATTGTTTGTCCTTTTTTTTTTTTTTTTTTTTACTGTTGAGTTTTGAGAATTCTTTGTATATTACATATATGGGTCCTTTGTCAGATATATTGCTTGCAAATATTTCCTCTCACTTTTGTTGCTTGTCTTTCTCTCCTCTAATGTGCTCTTTCACAGAGCAAAAGTTGTAAATTTTGTTGAGGTCTAATTTCTTCTTTCTTTTTTCTTTTATGGATCATACTTTTGGTGTCAAATCTAAGGTCTTAAGGCTTGGATCCCAAAGATTTTCATGTATTTTTTTCCTTAAAGTATTATAATGGTAACTTTTTTACATTCGAATCTCTGATTCGTTTGAGTTCTTTGTGTAAGGTGTGAGGTGTTCGGGTTGAGGTTCATGTTTCCAGTATTTCCAGTGCCTTTGTTGAAAAAAGACACTTCTTCCTCCATTGGATTACTTCTATATATTTGTTAAAAAATCAGTTCCACTGCCTGTTTTTGTATGACGTGTCAGATAAGGATCTTTACATTTTAAATGGTTGAAGAAAACCTCATGACGTATGAATATCATAAGAAATTTAAATTTGGTGACCAGAAATAAATTGGAACACCACTCCACTCATTCAAATGTATTATCTGTTAGTTTTCACACTAGAACAATAGAGTAGTTGAGATAGACCATGTGGGCTGCTAAGCTTACTACTATCTGGCTCTTTATAGAAAAAGTTTGCCAATCTCTGAGATCATTCTGCTGAAAGATATGTTCCTTCCCACCAGCCCAACTGTACTCAGTCCAATTTCATGTATTAGTTAATCATAGATTTCAGATTCCAGGTGTTTGGAGTTGCTCAAAAATAGTTTAAACAATGATTTCTCATCTCTAAAATGGGAACTAAAGTGAGTTTTGAAGAGGTGAAGTGACATGCTTAAGATTTTCTAGTTAGTAAGTGATAGAACTGAATTTAGGACCCAATTTTTTTGACTTGTCTATTTTGCTCTTCATTTTTCACTTAAGCATACTTGGATTTTTAACTAAATAAGGAGATACTAAAATATTTTTTATTTCTTGTAAGTAACGGGCTTGAGTCTTAAACCTATAGTTAGCTGTGTATTTTGAAATCTTAATTTTTTTCTCTCCCATTTTTGCTCATAAAAAGCATAGAACATATTTTGCTCAAAAATTACTTTTAATTCTTATTAAGTAAATTTACGGCTTTAGTAATATTTTAAGATTTTGTAGAAAAAAGGAAAGGGAGGGTACCCAATCCCCCTAGCTCTTTTCTCTAGTGTCATTTAGTAACAGTATATACTCTTTTGTATTCACTTGTGAATCAGTCTTCCTTTCTCACATTTTTTCATCTTTGACCAACTGTCTACTTTCTGTCACAGGTAGTATCCCCAAATAAGACAACTAACTGTAATTTTCTGTGATGTCAGAAAGCTATTGGCAGGAATTTAAAATCCAAATCCTATTTGGTGGTAGGAGTGAGGAATTATTTGGGATTATACAGAGAACTCAAATAAACAAATCCTCTCATTTATCAGAGCAGCAACTTTAGGGACAGATACTTTCGTTTAACTTTAGGGTATGAAATTTTTGCATAACAAATACCATCTTTGTGATCGTGCAGAGTTACCATGTAATGGGCATTCAGTAAAATATTTGTTGAATGAAGTAATGCTCCTTTTATTGGAAATGGGTCCTCCTCCTGCTTCTCAAGTCCATTAATTGTAACCAGGTAACTTCAGTTGATTATTTCACAGGAGTGTTGCAGAGAGTTGATAGAGAAGGGCAAAATGGAAGAGTGTAGTATAATAGTGTATGTGAAGAGTTTGAGTTTGGGAATCTGACAAGGTGAACGTTTGAAAATTGGTTCTCACATACTAGTTTTGTGGCCTACGATAAGTAACCTATCTTAAGGCAAGCTGTTTTCTTCTCTGTAAAATGGACTTATGTATCTTCTTCACCGGTTTGTTTGAGGATTAAAATGAGATAGCATATATGATTCCTAGTAGACCTTTCTTGAGTAATGATTTTCTTCCCTCTTTCAGAGATTTTTTTTCCTTTTTGTGGGATTCTCTTGTAGTATACTACATTGTATTCTATGTCCAGTAATTTCTATCTCTAGTTTTGATATCTCAGAGTTATTGCCAGTATTTCAAGGAATGCATTAAATATTATTGTGAAAATGATAATGAGGATGGGGAGCACTTATTTTGTGTTCAGTACTGTGATGAGGCCCTTATATTTATTGTATTATTATTTTTTAAAATATGGTTTTTTAAAGGATTTATTTATTTATTTATTTGACAGAGAGAGAGAGAGAGATCAAAAGTAGGCAGAGAGGCAGGCAGAGAGAGAGAGAGAGGAGGAAGCAGGCTCCCTGCTGAGCAGAGAGCCCGATGCGGGACTCGATCCCAGGACCCTGAGATCATGACCCAAGCCGAAGGCAGCGGCTTAACCCACTGAGCCACCCAGGCGCCCTATTTATTGTATTATTTAATCCTTACAAGAGCTCTGTGAGGTAGATACTAGAATTAACATCTTAAGATAAGAAAATGGAAGTTTAAAGAGATTAATGAGTGTTCCGGGAGACCTTAAGCAGTATGTTCTAGGGCTGGGACATTAAGCTAGGTCTCTCTAACTGTGAAGCACCTGGTGGTGTAGCACTCTCTACTGCCTCTACAATCCATCTATTTTGGGGTAATAGTAGTTAACATATATTGAGTATTTTTTATATTCTAGGACTATGTTAAGTGCTTTATGTGCTTTGTTTACTCTGCTCACTGATTTTATGAGGTACTGTTAATTCCCCCGTTTTACCAATGAGGAACAAGGTACAAAGAAATAAAGTTGCAAAAGGTAATCTTAGGGGAGGAAATACTAGGACAGGGATTCAAATTCAGCCAGCCATGCTTAAACGTGTTATGGAGGGTTGGGAGATTAAGGCAGTGTTATAAACATACAGTGAGCTTTTTAGTCAGATTTTTATATGGAATGGGAAAGATACCCAGTAAGACTAAAAAATTTATTTTCAGAAAACAACTTTAGCCCTTTTCTTTAATATGATTACAAAAATATAAAACATTGTACTTGCTTTGATATGTATCCACCATGCTTTTTAAGAATTGAGGATATTACATTTCTTTCAGTTCTAAGTTACAATTCAACTGTGAGAATGATGGTAAGAATTTAAGTTTTGTGATAGAAGCAGCTAATTTTTTTGCATTAATGAGAACTTTCAGTAGTGATATAAATAAATGATGCTATTTGATAGTTGATTATATTTGCACATGTGAGGATTTTATTTTTATTTTGGTTTCAGGTGTAGAATTTATCTTTTTTTTTTTTTTAAGATTTTATTTATTTGACAGAGAGAGATCACAAGTAGGCAGAGAGGCAGGCAGAGAGAGAGGAAGGGAAGCAGGCCCCCTGCCGAGCAGAGAGCCCGATGCAGGACTCGATCGACTCGATCCCAGGACCCTGAGATCATGACCCGAGCCGAAGGCAGCGGCTCAACCCACTGAGCCACCCAGGCGCCCTCAGGTGTAGAATTTAGTGATTCCTCACTACCATAGGACATCCAGGGCTCATCATAACAAGTGCCCTCCTTAATACCCGTCACCCATTTAGCCCAACCCTCAACCCTCAGTTTGTTCTCTATCATTAAGTCTCATGGTTTGCTTCCCTTTTTTTTTTTTTTTTTTTTTTACTTTCCCGTGTGTTCATCTGTTTTGTTCCTAAATTCCACATGAGTGAAATCATATGGTATGTCTTTCCCTGATTGATTTACTTTACTTAGCATGGTAGACTCTAGCTGCATCCACATCACTGCAAATGGCAAGATTTCATTCTTTTTGATGGCTGAGTAATAATATTCCATTGTGTGTGTGTGTGTGTTTGTGTGTCTACACACCACATTTTCTTTATCCATTCATGACTCAATCAGTGGACACTTGGGCTCTGAGGAGGATTTAATTGATAGTGTCATGCATTAATTTAGATACAGTTAGAATGACTTTTTTTTTTTTTTTAAAGACAGTTAAATATATCTTCCTCTGTAGACTTACATACTTCTCTTTATGCTTGCTCTCACAGTTTGGTATGTGAGAGCTTTCCTTAATCACAGATGTGGTTTGGCTTTTTTTCTGTAAAAGAACTCATGTCAATAAAATTTAGCTTTTGCACTGTAGGGAAATATTCAAAATGTTACTTCCTGATTATGTTCTCTGTGGGAAAGCTAAAACAGCCAATCAGGAATGGAAAGATTGCGAAAACTTTAGACACTTTTTTTTTTGAGATATAATTGACATATAACATTGTGTAAGGTATACAATGGACTGATTTGATACATTTATATTGCAAAGACATTGACTTTTAATTAATGTTTTTATTTTTATTTTTTTAAGATTTTATTTATTTGAGAGAGAGAAAATGGTGGGGGGTAGAGGGAGAAACAGACTCCCTTCTGACCAGGGAGCCCAACATGGACCCCATCCCAGGACCCTGAGATAAAACCTGAGCCTAAGGCAGATGCTAATGACTGAGTCACCCAGGCACCCTGATTAATGTTTTTAATTCAAGGCAAGGCAACGTTGATATTCTCATAGTGCAAGAAGGGCTAACATATTGTAATGACCTGTAACAACTTTGAATATGTATGCCACTTTAAATTAGTTGTCATCATAATAACTCAAAGGTAAATTTTGTTTATTCATTGAAATTCATAAGCTGGTATGACACAAAGTACTCTAAAATTTCTCTATAAACAAAGGTGAGCTCTCTATATCAGCCTTAGATAAGAATCAAAATTAGAAAAACAGAATTAGTGAGGAGATAGATTGACATTTATTTCATATTTTAAATTTCTATTATGTTGAAATATGAGATTACAATCAATTTAAGTTCCTTTCATTTCCTTGTATCGTGGTTTTTCTGATGGGCCCGTGTTGGATTATTTGATTGGATGATTCTCATATAAATGAGTGTGGAATAAAACCCACAGAGACTTGGCCATGTTAGAAATACCATTGGTAAGCCGATAGTAATATATAAAATGTGTTACAATCAAGGCAGCTCCTTCTTGGTGTTAATTTCAGTGGCAGATCTAGGTCACAATTCATCTTCTGCATACCAAATACCTCCTCTGAAGCTTAAAATAACAGATCTATTCAGAGATAGTTTCTTTTTTTTTTCCTGTGAAAATGCTAAAACATTTAGCAGAGGGTAATTAGATGACTTTTAAAATTGGTCTAACCTTTGTTATTTAATAGCATTAACATTTAGTTGCTTGGGAGAATTGCCTAAATTACCAATTTTTAACATGGGAAATGCATTTAATTTTATTTGGTAAGAAATAAATGACTGTTATAAGTGTTTTAACAAAATCTCAATGATTTAGTTGTATATAGAATAAAAGATG
Source organism: Mustela putorius furo (assembly GCF_011764305.1). Taxonomy (NCBI): domain Eukaryota; kingdom Metazoa; phylum Chordata; class Mammalia; order Carnivora; family Mustelidae; genus Mustela; species Mustela putorius. Next base: position 7,732,314 of record NW_025421424.1, read on the forward strand.
GACTGCTTTTTTCTCTTTCCAGTTTAAGCAATCCGATTACATGTATATTTTGCTATATGGTCTCAGTTGAATCACAAGTGATGTTTGCAAATGAAGGGTTTTCTTTTTGTTTAAAAGTGGATATTAAACAGAATGGAAGTCATTTGGTATCTGTATACTTTAAAGTCTCTGACTTATACTTTTAAATATTTTCTTTAGAAATTTTTCATAACTTGCAATATTTAGTGATTTGAAATGATTTTTTATAGAGTACTGTATCTATTATGTTTGCATATTATACCACATAAATTATTTACTGTAAATTTTACTGAATTTGTTATTCCCAGGTGTAGTCATAGGATCAATTGTAGTGTCTTTCTTAACACTGAATTACTTGAATGATGTCAGAAATACTGTTATTGGGGGGAAAATTTCAGTAAATACCACACTGAACTTGAAAGGTTGTTCAGGATATACCTGATATTTATTCCTAAATATTTCTTGCTAGATATGTTTTTGAACCAGTAAATAAAAATGTTATTCTACTTTGGGTTTGTAAATACATGATAATCCCTTAAAAATTAAAAATAAATTTTTATTTATAAAAGTAATATGTATTTATTGTAGAAAATTAGAAAATACAGATAAGCAAAAAAGAAAATATCTAGTTATTTATAATCCTACCACCCTAGATAACTACCATTAACACTTTGATATGTATTTCTTCAGGTACTTTCCTGTGTAATACATATACAAAACATGTGTAGATCAGTCAGACTTTTTCCTCTCTTTAGGTCCTTTGCTTCTCCCTGGAATATTTTTCCCTAGAAAACATGCCTGGCTTGTCTTAATATTTAGGGCTCAGCCTTAAAGTTACCTCCCAAAGAGAGGTTTCCTCAGCATCTAAAGTAGCTTACTGATGCTTTGCTTTTCTTGTTAAACTAGATTATAAAATCCAAGAGAATGAGGATTATGTCTGTCTGAGCATCATATCCCTAGTGCCCAGAAATGTCCCTGGTATTTAGTGGGTACTTAATAAATGTTTGAGTGCTTAATGTTACAAACATGGGATCATATTATAAACACATTAGATGCGGAAAGAAAGGTAAGATCTATATTTCTGACCTTAGATTGCTTACAGTCTAGAGGAAAGGTAAAAAATTAGATTTGTGATAACATAGAATATTAAGTTTTGTGATAGGCCAGTACAGTGCTAAGGAAGCACGGGGTGGGAAAGCTATCTAAACTGGGTAGGAATGAATTGTTAGAGAATGCTTCCTGGAAGATTGGCAGTGTAAGCATTTTATAACCTTGTAATTCATTAGTTCTTTTCATTTGTAATATAACTTGTAATGGCTGGGTGGTATTTTGTCAGTATGTAAGTACCAGAATGTAATCAACATCCTGTTACTTAGGATAGACATTTAAGGGGGAGTTCCTGAATTTAACTGTCATGGATATTTTTGTGTATCTTCAGTTATTTTCTGAGGTAATTTTTACTTGGGAGTGGAATTTCTAGGTCTGATAATTTAAAATATTTTCAAGGCTTTTGATGTACATATCCATTTTGGTGGGTGCCAAATTGCCCTCTGTGGAATTTGTACCAATTTATAGTTCCAACAACAGTATACGAGAAGGCCAAAAAAGAAAAATCATGCTAATTTGGTAGGCAGAATCGTGTCTTACAGCTTAATTTGCTGTTGTTTGATTTAGCTGTATGCATTATAGCAAAATATGATAAGCTTCAGTTTAGATTTTACGGTGGTTACTGAACAAATATTCCATACAGGATGGCAGAAATGGACTTACTTGGATATTTCCTTTACTTTGTTATTGTATTAAATTACATGCTTACATATTCATTGTCTACTTTTTAGCATAGTTTTCAGCCCCGAATATTACTGTATTTTAAGATTTTTATCTCAGTCATTTTATAAACATGTAAGTTGTCATGGCAAATTCAGAGAAACTGAGAATAGGCCATTTAATTTGAGGTCAAGTACCGTAAGAAGTTTCTATGTTGACACTAGGCCTAGCAACTAACTTCTTTTTAATTATTGTGGCCAGAAACACCAGATGAAAATGGTAAAACCCAGAGAGCTGATGATTTTGTCTTGAAGAAAATAAAGAAGAAAAAGAAAAAGAAACACCGAGAAGATATGCGAGGAAGACGCCTTAAAATGTACAATAAGGAAGTACAAACCGTCTGTGCTGGCCTGACCCGCATCAGTAAGGAAATCCTCACCCAAGGACAAATAAATAGCACTTCAGGAGTTAATAAGGAGTCCTTCAGGTATCTGAAAGATGAACAGCTGTGCCGATTAAATTTGGGCATGCAAGAATATCGGGTACCCCAGGGAGTACAAACACCTTTTATGACTCACCAGGAACATTCTATTCGTAGAAATTTCTTAAAAACAGGTACTAAATTTAGCAACTTTATTCATGAGGAACACCAGTCCAATGGTGGTGCACTTGTCCTTCATGCTTACATGGATGAACTCTCATTTTTGTCTCCAATGGAGATGGAGAGATTTTCCGAGGAGTTTCTTGCTTTGACATTCAGTGAAAATGAGAAAAATGCTGCTTACTATGCTTTAGCAATAGTGCATGGAGCGGCTGCTTATCTCCCAGACTTCTTGGACTACTTTGCTTTTAATTTTCCCAACACTCCTGTGAAAATGGAGATTCTGGGCAAGAAAGATATTGAAACAACCACCATTTCAAATTTTCACACTCAGGTAAGATAAAATCATTGTTAAATTGTTACGTAAATATAGTTTCTTGACAGTATTAACCTCATTCTGTTTCATTTGCACATACCAGCACATTTTTTGATAAAAACTCATGGTAAACATGATTCAAATCATTAGTTTATTGCTCTAGTTGAAATATCTTAATTGCTGCAGTTCTTTGGGATGTAACTTGTTACTTTGCTTGGTCTAAGAAACGCTTTATACATGTTAGACATCATTACAAGTCTTTATGGAAAACCAGCTTGAAAACTAATCCAGTCTTTCAGAAATCAGGTACTATTAGTATAGAAGATGTGACTTAGATTTGTGGCGTCAAGGTAACTTTAAGACTGACTTTTGTCATAATAAACACATGAGGGCATTGGCCTGTTTATTTGCCAGGATTTTGCTGTTTTTGTTTCTTACAGTAACTTGTTGGCAGTCTATCCCAGAAACATACCCCATTTACGTGACTTGGAAGTGTCACTAGGAAGACCGCCATAGCCTCTGCTCCTTCTGCCTATGCACTGTTGTAGGTGAAGACCTTTTCTAAAGCCTTGCTTGGGCAGCTAGGCTTAAGTCAGCAGGGAAATCTCTCCTTCCTAAGCAGTGGTTTTTAACCAGGCATTTTTTTTAATGAGTTACTTTAGGGCACAGAAAGAAGTTAATAACATATCCTAGCCACTTCCTTGCTTCCTTTTCTTACAAAGGATAATAAACATGAATGGTCAGCTGTAACTTGGTATCACAGATATAAATTCAAAACCAGTTTAGTGGAGAATATTTTACTTTTTGGTATCACAGATATAAATTCAAAACCAGTTTAGTGGAGAATATTTTACTTTTTAGAGATACGTGATTATAATAACCTGTTTTTTCAGGTTATCTAATAATTTGCTGCCATTCTTTTCCTAAGATTTTTTTTCTTTTTTTAGGTATATAGACTGTTGCATAATAAGACTCTCAGCTGCCTGCATTATAGTGGTTTCAGGCCACGTGGATTTATTTGCAACCTCCTCTAACTTAAATCTTTTTAATGATTCTTACCATCCTTGCCTCCAGTGAGGGGAGTATCCAGTTTAGATTTATGAGCTTCAGAATTTCTCTAATTGAAGTTCTCTCTGCAGTAGAGAGAGCAGGAGCAGCCAATCTGGAGAGGTCGCAAGATGGGGCTGCCCAAGATGTTGGAACACGATGTGCAATAAAGGGCTTCGTCTTGGATTTTGGCCTTGTTACCACAATCAGGTACCGAAGTGCTGACTTTTGTAGTAGATTTTCTTTTTTCTTTTACTTTTTATTATTTTTTTTAAGGAGTTTTGCCCTTTGAAGGTTAAGAATCCTATTTTTATAAATATCACAGAGAAGGGGCTGAAAACAGTCTTCCTGATATAGGCCATAATCCCTGTAAGTCCCTATTTAACAAAGAAGGGTATTGCTGAGAGCAGAATTAACATGCTTCATCACTTTTTTAGTTGCAAAAATGCAGCAAATTTTCTCTTCTGACCCATAGACCAACAAGCATATCTGAGAAATAAGCCAGAAGTACGGGTGAAAAAAGTCTTGGTTTTGTTGTGGTGACTTTTTAACTTTTATGTCAGTTAGTCTATAATAGATCAAGCTCATTTGTCAATAGTACGCAATCTAAACAGCTAGTAAAAGAAAGTATCTTTAAATATTCCCTGCTGATTTTTGTCCTCCAAATAATTTTTTTAAATGGAGCTGAAATTTAAATGACTGTACCAACAACTTACCTTGAGATTTACTTTGAGATTTATTAAAAAACCTCTTCTTAAGACAATAGGAGATCATTATTAAATTAGATACCTTTAAGCCTTCAACCAGATAAGAATATTGAGGACTAATGACTAAGTCCTGTGCTGTGGTAATCCTGGAACTTACTATTTTATTTATGAATTTTCAGTTGTTGGAGAAATATGGGGTGGGTATGGAGGTCGAAGTAGTCCATGAAACTTTAAAGTTGCACCTGTCAAATATTTGGCAGATGTTAGTATGGAGGCTAATGCAGTAGTTGACATTGAGTTAGCAGTTCATGGTTTATAGAAATAGTTCCACATTTGTAACTGAATGTTTGAAACAACCTATGGTGTAGGTAAGCAATTTTATCTCTGTTTTCCTTGAAGAAACGCTGAAGTTTGGAGATGTTCATTGTTATCCAAGGTCATGTAGCTAGTAAGTAGAAGTCAGGGTGCTAACCTCGGCTACCTGAACAATATGCCTAACATTTTGGAAGAGACAAATGCTTTTATTTGTCTAACACTGTCATTGGTGAAATTAAAATAATCTTAAACACAATATGAGAAGGCTATTAATTTTTAGCAAATACCTTTATATTGTTGGGAATTAAGTGAATACCTTAAATATTTTGGACTTCGTTGTTTAATGAAGTCTTTTGAAGTTCTGTTAAGCCTGTAAAGAAACTGAAGAAACTTTTTCTTTTTAAAGATTTTTATTTATTTGACAGAGAGAGACAGTGGGAACAGGAACACAAGCAGGACGAGTGGGAGAGGGAGAAGCAGGCTTCCCACCAAGCAGGGAGCCTGATGGTGGGGCTTGATCCCGGTATGCTGAGCCAAAGGTTGACATTTAACAACTGAGCCCCCCAGGTGCCCCAAACTGAAGAAACTTTTGTTACCTTAGACAGTTTTTGGAAGTTATTTATAGTTTAAATATGTAGCCATAATAATCATTCGTGATTGTTATTTCAAGATCGTTTATTTAGCGAACAGTTATTTTTCATTTATTTATATATTTATTTATTTAAAGATTTTATTTATTCATTTGACAGAGATCACAAGTAGGCAGAGAGGCAGGCAGAGAGAGAGGGGGCTCCTTGCCGAACAGAGAGCTCAACGCAGGGCTTGATCCCAGGACCCTTAGACCACGACCCAAGCCGAAGGCAGAGGTCCAACCCACCGAGCCACCCACGCGCCCCTTTTATTTATTTTTTAAAGATTTATTTATTTGAGAGAAAGAGAGTGAGTGAGCATGCAGCAGGGAGGGGCAGAGGAAGAGGGAAAGAGAATCCCAAGCAGACTCTGCAGTGTCCCATGCAGGGCCTCATCCCAGGACCCTGAGATCGCGACCTGGGCTATAACCAAGAGCTGTACGCTTAATTGACTGTGCCGCCTGGTGTCCCTCAGCAAACCATGTACTGGACGTTTTGTTCTAAAACGCACTTATTGATGAGCTCAGTTTGGTGGAGGAGATGAATAGGGCATCAATTATAATACAATTTGCCCAAGTATTATGCATAGGGGAAGCCTTGTAATAGAGGGAGCACAGTTTGCGGTGTTACCTAACAGACTTGAGGTGATTAAAAAGGGCAGTTTAAAGCATGTGATGCTTGAGTAGAGTCTTAAAAGGAGATTAGTTCTTAGCTAAATAAGGGCATTTTAAGCAAAGGAAAAAACAGCCTATGCAAACACACAGAGGCCTTAGAGAATGTGGTACTTCTAGGGAGCTGCACCTAGCCTGACATGGCAAGAGTACATGGTGACTATTGAGGGAGTTAAGACGAGATGAAAAAATCAAGATTGTGAAGAGCTTCATATGACATGCCAAAAGAAAGTTAGTACTTTTTCCTAAAGGTAATGGAGAAGTCATTGATGAATTTTAATGGGAGAGTACTATCAGGTTATGTTTGCCAAGTTTACATAGGAATGTGAAGGCTGGGATTGAGGACAAAAATGAGATTGGGGGCAAGAAGACTGTTACATTACTATGGTAACCAAGTCAGAAACTATCTCTGTCAAAACTGATACACTAGAGAGGAAGGGATGAAGTTTGAGAAATAATTAGAAGATGGGATTAATTGCAGTTGGTGAGGGAGAAGGATAGAGTCTTAAAATATGGTTTGGACAATTGGGCAGATGGTGGTGCTGGTCACAGAGTTAACACAGGGTTGAAAAAGCTGGTTTCTAGGGATGAAAGGCGTTGGCGAAGAGTTCAGTTTGAGATAAGTTGTGTTGGAAAGTACCTGTGAAGACTGAAGGTTAGAAACATCTATTAGGTAGTTGAAAAATATGAATCTAAGACTGGGGGATGTGTGTAGGCTGGAAATGCAGCAGTTAGATCCATTAGCATATAGTTGATGCAGGCACAGCATTAGAGTGGTAAAGAGATGAAGCTAAGAATGGAATCCTGTGATGTTCCCCACATGTAAGTATGAGGAAAAGAGAAAGAAGGAGATCAAAAAGAAAGAGTTAGAAGGAAGATTAGGATACAAATTTTCTAGGTTTTTAGAATGATGGAGTAATTAAGAATCATGTTTCAGGAGAGATCAAGTAAGATAAGGATGGGAAAATGTGAAGTTGCTCAATTAGGAATTTAATTGGAAACCAGTGCTTATCAAGACCAGTGCTTTGCAAACCATGGCTAAATATTGTGAGTTATGGGGCTTTTTTAGAAGCATACTACTTTCCTGTGTATGAACTTGGCATTCAGACCTCTGCCCACGTCTTCTGAATCAGAATCTGCATTTTAACAAGATTTGCAGGTGATTCATATACACAGTGAGGTTTGGGAAGCACTACTTTAGAACTTAATCTGCACTAGTCAAAGGAAGTAAATTGTAGGGTTTTTTTGTGCAAGAAAATTATATCTTCTATTTTTATATTTTTAAATTGTTGTAGTTTCAAAGTAGGATGCACAAAGAAGTGTTTTTTGTTTTTTCTTTTTGCATTCTATAAAACTCAAATATTCTAACACCGAAGAAGGTGTTCATTTCATGATAAATATCAGTTGAAGCACCAAGCTCATCCTCAAATTTGATTACTTTCAGCAGTTGATTCAGGGTAACTTTGTAAAGTTGGGTTTCTTTCTTTCTTTTTTTTTTTAAGATTTTATTTACTTATTTGGCAGACAGAGATCACAAGTAGGCAGAGAGGCAGGTAGAGAGAAAGAGGGGGAAACAGGCTCCCTGCTGAGCAAGGAGCCCAATGTGGGGCTTGATTCCCAAGGCAGAGGCTTTAACCCACTGAGCTACCCAGGTGCCGCTAAAGTTGGGTTTCTAATCTAAAGAACTACATATATATTGACACATACATATGCATGGTATTTTCATAATTTTGTAGGATTATTCAGATCTAATTAAGTTTTATTTATTTATTAAAAGATTTTATTTATTTATTTGACAGAGATCACAAATAGGCAGAGAGGCAGGCAGAGAGAGGAAGGGAAGCAGGCCCCCTGCTGAGCAGAGATCCCGATGCGGGACTCATCCAAGGACCCTGAGATCATGACCTGAGCCGAAGGCAGTGGCTTAACCCACTGAGCCACCCAGTAGCCCCTCTAATTAAGTTCTAAATAACCATTGGCTAAATAACAATTTTGACCAAGAAGTTTAAGTGTTTGTGGAATCTTTGGGTTGATTAATGAAGAAAAAAATTAGTGTCCACTTAGAAATATATTTCTCCCTATATATGTTTATATATATAAGTATAATTTATTACTTTTTTGCTTAAGTGCTATGTCTAGTAATTATAATAGTCTTCCATCTTATGGACTAACAGGATTTTAGAGTAGGTGGGGGCCTTTCCAAGCCTTCATTTTATGGATAAGGAAGGTCACATTTTGGTTATGACCTTCCCAAGATTAAATAGTGGCAGATCTTCAAAGAGAAATTGTTTTTTTTTCTTCTGTCTCTGAGTGGAATTAAATCCTATAGTTGAGGTTAGCAAGTTTTAATGTGTATATAAATGCAGATTTTTATTTTACAGGTCTGGGTTGGGGTTTTATAGTCTGCATTTCTGATGAGTTTCCAGGTGGTGCTGATACTCCTGGTCATGAGCCATCAATGGCTGTAGACTGTAAATTCTGTACAGGAATTGCAAGCCAAAGCAACAAGAAGAAACACTAAAACACTAAAAACATAATGAAATTAAATTATTAGTTGTTTTAAATGTTGCCATCTTAAATTATTTTCACCTTAGAGCAACTAGGTAATTGAAGGGTGTATATGGAAAAGTAGGATGTGTGTATGTATGTGCTGGGGAGAGAGGCAGTTGATTAAAAAGCTTGCCTACCATTATAAGATTTGTTTTCTTTATCTGGCAAATGTGCATATTTTAAGTTCTGTTTAAAAAAAATTCTGTATATATACAGTGTTGAAGTCTTTCACTGAGGCTCGTAGATCTTTATTTAGGTGGTGGTAGAAATTCTCATAAATATTACTTTTATTAGTATAAAATGGTAATGTCTTCTGCTCCAGAGAAAATCAGCAAGTGTTATTTCTTCATTGTGTGTTGTGACAAGCCCTAAAATGGGTTTATTAGGTGCTCCTCATCTTTGATCAATAAAATCAACATTATGGTGATTGGGTAGTACTGATTAGGAGAGCTGAACTAGAAGAGTGCTTTGTAGCTGTTAAATAACTGAGAAACTATTTGTGAACATCAGTGTGTTATGTAAAAGGAGAAATAAATGCTTTAAGTAGCTGGCTTTATAAAATAAATCAGGATAGGAATGGTAGGTTTGGATCTTTTTTTCCTTCTCATTCTAAGTACATCTTACTGCTTTTTCAGTGTATGTTTTAAAGTGGGAATGCCTTTCTAGTCACAGATCACAAGGTTAGGAAGATTGCTGGCTAGCTTTTTTCTTTCTGTTTTTTAAACAATCAATTTGAATAAGCTTCTTCCTAAAACATGAGTTCTGTAGAATAATTACCCCTGGACTCAGTTGTGTGTGTGTGGAGGGGGGCATGTCCATATAGTGTATTTCTAGCTTGGTGTTCTTCTAAGTGTTGTTTCTGTGTGTGTGTGTTTAAGAATTTCTTTTTTAGATTAGTTTTAGGTTCATGGCAAAATTGAGGAGAAGGTACAGAGATTTCCTGCATATTGTCTGACCCCCCATCTGTGCACAGCCTTCCTCATTATCAACATCAACCCCCCTAACCCCCCACCTGTGGTACATTTATTACAAGTGATAAACCTGTGTTGATTCCTCAATCACCCAAAGTCCATACTTCACATAGTTCACTCTTCATGGTGTACTTCTGTGGGTTTGGACTAATGTATAATGACATGTACCGATTTTTATGGGAGTACACAGAATATTTTCTCATCTTAAAAATTCTCTGTGCTCTGCCTCTTCATCCTTTTCCTTCCTCTCCCAAACCATGGCAAACTCCGTGATCTTTTTACTGTCTCCATAGTTTTGCCTTTTCCAGAATGTAAAATAGTTGGAATCAAATAGTATGTAGCCTTTTCAGATTGGCTACTTTGACTTAATAATATCCCTTTAAGGCCCTTCCATGTCGTTTCATGTATTGATAGCTCTTTCTTTTCTTTCTTTTTTTTAAATAATATGCTGTTGTCTGGATATACTACTGTTACCCATTTACCTACTGAAGGACATCTTGGTTGTTTCCAAATTTGGGCAGTTATGAATAAAACTGCTGTCTTCCAAGTTTTTAACTGACTTATGACTGTCCTTTTTAAAAAGTATTGAAAAGTAAAATGTATTTGGAGCACAGTTAAACTTCCTTCACAATTGGTGCAGGATAATTGTGAAGGCAATTGATACACGATAACTGTGAAGTTGTTTCTTTTTTTTCTTTTTGAAGATTTTATTTGGGTGGGGGTACATGCATTCATACGAGTGGGGGATGGGCAGGGGGGAGAATCCCAAGTGACTCCCTGCTGAGTGTGGAGCCCCACAGGGCTCAATGCCAGGACCCAGACAGAGATCATGACCCAAGCCTAAGCCAAGAGTTGGGTGCTTAACTGACTAAGCCACCCAGGTTCCCCATGAAGTTACTTCTAATCTTAAAGGTTTATATATTTACAGAACAGTGTGTATTTTCAAATGTAATTGCTTGAACTTTTATAGCTATAAATTATAAGAATTTTTTTTTAATGCATGCAAAGCTAACTACTATTTTCTTATAGGCATTTTCTCTCTTGATTCTACAGTCCTTTTCCCCTCCCTGTTTGCCTTCTGATTTTGATAATGATGGAGTTTTCTCTGGCATTTTGTCTTTTGCTTCCATGGCAGCCTTACTTTTTTCTGTTCCTTAGTCTCTACTTACCTCCCTCCAGTCCTCTTAATACTCCTCTACTCAACTTGTTCTTTGCTTTTGAGTGTCATTTCCAGGCCAGAGATTTTCAGATTTGCCAGATCCTGAGAATGATCGGGGGTTGCTGGTTGGATCCAAATACATATTTGGAATCTCAGGTTCCTCTACTGGAAATTGTGATTAGGTCTGGAGTGAGGCCTGAGATAAATACCTCAAGTGATTCAAATCCTATGAGCAGGCAAATTTAAGAAACTTTGAAAATATATACCATCTAACATTACTGTATTTTCCTTCATTTGACCTGTAGATCATCCTTTTAGAATTTCATAGAAATCATAAACTAATGGCTCTTAGAGATAACCTTGTCTAATCTCTACGTAGCACAAATGTTTTAGAAAATCACTTGTAGGCTGATAATTATTCAAGTGCTTGTCTGTTCTTAAGGTTTCATAAGGTTCCCAGTGGGCCCTCAACATTGTGTGGGAAGCTTGCTGCTTATCTTTGGTTAAATGCTTGTTTGCTCTTCATGAAGACTATTCACACTCTATCTGTATACATCTTTTCTGTATTCCTGCCTATTAAAATAGAAAAGAAATCCCACCTCCTCCTCAAAAGCTGATTTTTCACCTGCGTTCTAGATTCCACTCCCTAGTTTTCTTAGGATTGTCACAAAATATGCTAAACAAAATTACTGTTTTACTATTTTTAGGTTATATAATTCATTGGCATTAAGTGCATTCACAGTGTTATATACAACCACCACCATTATCCTTTTCTACAACTTTTTCATCATCTGAAACAAACTGCACCCATTTGCTTAGGATCTTTATGCGTCCCCACCCCTGTAATTTTTCCCTCTCCATTCCCATTAAAAAGTACAAATTGTAGTAAGTGAATGCTTTGTTTCCTTCATTTATAATAAAATCTAAGCTTTTTTTTCTCTACAGAAGTAAATCTTTCTTCTGAATTTGTGGTTTATTATTTTTGTGCACCTTCTAATATTTTGCTCTGCATGTATGAACATACAGACTATATAAAACTATTTTGTGGGATTTAACACTTTATAAATAGGATTTTATATATATCATTCTACAGATTGCTTCACTTGAGTGAGCATTGCTTTAGAGAATTGTGTTGATACACGTAACTCTAGTTCATTCATTTTAATTATTTTTGGCATTTTGTTCTGTGATTTTATCACTATTCTCCTGTTCTTGTTTATAGTTTTGTAATATTACAGTATTATAATAGGAATATATGTAGAGCTATCCCCTATACATCCCATGTATCCTATACCTGTTTGTGCTGGAATTTCTGTTTGCCTTTTTCTCATGTCCTGGGGTTCCATGACTATTCTGTTGACTGAACTCAGTGATTCAAATGAGATTTTACGTGTTTAAAGTCTTTATCCTACATTTTTTGTATAGTTCAGACAGGTGTGGCATTCTTGGTTGGAGATCATGTTTTTGAGATTTAGGAAGGCATTTCCTTGAGATTTATGAAGGCAAAGTGTTTTTATTTAAGCTCCTTGTATTGCTCATGAGAATTCCAGTATCATAATGATTCCTGATGTTCGTAGGTTTTTTTTTTAAATCTCTTTGGAAACTCATTTTAAAACCTCTTTATTATAGAATTTCAGAATACTGAGGATAATGTATGTTGAGTTTTTTTTTTAATTGGGTTTTGTTTTTTAATTTATTATGAAATATTTCAGACATACATAGAGGTATAGAGTTCTAAACACCTATGTTTTAACCACTTCGCCCAAGAAATAAAATGTTACTGATAAAACTGAAGACCACCTCCAACCCACTTGATTTTCTCAGGTTTTATTGGTCTGAATTGTTTTGTATTTGAAACGATTGCATATCCTTTTGTTTGGGTAAGTTTTCTTGTTTTTAAAATTTTTTTAAAAAATTTATTATTTATTTATTATTTCTTTGTTAATGTCCTTACTTTAGTGTTCATTGTTCTTTTTCCCTGAAACTTATTAGGATATTAGACTTCCTGACAGAATCTCTAAATTTTTCCGGTCACTCCTTTTATTTTTCTTTGTCTTTTTATTCTGCTTTCTGGGGAGATTTAACTATCTTCTTTTCCTCCTGTTGATTTATTTCAACTGTAATGTTTTGAATTTAAGATCTTGTTCTTTTTTTTAATTTAAATAACTTATTTCATGCATGCAATCTCATCTTTCATCTCTTTGATGGTATTAATAATTGTTTTGAAATTTTCTTGTAATTTGTTTCATCACGTTCTTTTTTGTTTTAATCTTGTTTATTTATTCTCTTCAGATGTCTGGTGATCTGTTTGTATTGAGATAAATGTTAATACAAAACTGATTAGCAACTGCGGACACATAGGTGGACACATAGGTGGGATTGGCCATTTGATGACTGGGTAGGGAATCTGGCCAAATCATTGTAAGAAAAGTTCCAAATATTAACATTTAGAGATCTTTTTTCTGGGGCTCTTAATTTCTACATTTAAGACTACCACATTTTTCCAGGGAATAGAGTAAGTTATATCTCTGTTTGCTAGAATTCTTGGAGTTGAACTGTGGAAGTAGGTAGGTGTTTAATATATGGAATTTTACTTAATTGTCTGTTGTCAGTATAATGGTCTTTCATATTTGTGCCTGGTATCTTTGTTTTCCATATCTCTTTGGTTCACTTACTCTACAAGATAGGGGAAGAGTGTGGGCTGGGGTAGGGAGTGGGGAACGTAAGCAGAGGGATCTAACTAATTCTTATATACATTTTTAACCCATCTTCTTTGTTTTAGTTCCATGCTTTGTTTCCCCCCTTCTGCTTAGCTTTTCCATGATTCTGTATCACAAACTGACTTTTGGTTATCTTCTACATGGTACTCAGTATTCAAAGTTCTCAATTGGCTAATTCCCCTGTATACTTTTCCCCTCATAAAAAATGGTTTGCTAACTTGTATATGTCATTTTTTAACTTCTGTTCTTTTTGATCTTCTGGGATTCATAGCCTTTCTGTTTTACTCTCACTTGAGTGGGTTTTGATAAGGAATAGACATAAATCTTTTGTTTAGTTTACCATGTTTAAATGGCCATTCTCTTCACCTTTTCACCTTTACCAGATTCTCCCATTAACATTAAGATGTCACACAAAAGAAGACTTAGGTGGAAATACATATTTTTGGATTAAGGAGAACCAACATCCAAATGATAAAAAAGAAAAGCAGTGGTGGAGGAGTGCCCTATCAGATACCAGTACATTCTAAAGATTTAGTGATTAAATAAGTGTATATTAGTTTTTGAACATTATTCAGTGAAACAGAAAAGTAAGTCTAGAAACAGGCCCAATTACATATAGGCAGTTGATACTTAAAAATGATAGTACCTCGGTTGGGTTATGGACATTGGGAGGGTATGTGAAATGGTGAGTGCTGTGAAGTCCGTAAGCCTGACAGTTCACAAACCTCTGCCCCAGGGACAAATAATACATTATATATTAATAAAAATAATAAATAAAATGATAGTACCTTAAATCATTGATGGCAGAGAGATGATAGTGTTGGGACATCAGGGTATTTATCTATAATTCATCTTAGTATCCATATCCCTGGATACCAAGATAAATTCCGAATGAGATCAAAGATTTTTTTTTTCTTAAGATTTTATTTATTTATTTGACAGAGAGAGATCACAAGTAAGCAGAGAGGCAGGCAGAGAGAGAGGAAGGGAAGCAGGCTCCCTGCTGAGCAGAGAGCCCAATGCAGGACTCGATCCCAGGACCCCGAGATCATGACCTGAGCCGAAGGCAGCGGCTTAACCCACTGAGCCACCCAGGCGCCCCGAGATCAAAGATTTAAATGTGGAAAATGGAGACATTAATGTAATAGAAGAAAACATGGAAGAATTCTTTCATAACTTTGTAGTTCAAAAGGTCTTTTTGACTATGACCAAAACAAAATAAAAATCACTGTCAACGTAGTCAAAAGGCAAGTTGTGAAAAATTGTATACAATTCATACAGAGGATTAACCTTCCTAAATTATTAAGGGCTCTAGAAGTAGATAAAAGAAATCGATAATAGTAGCCCAATTTAAATATAAGCAGGCATCTTGAATGGATAGTTCATAGAAAAAGAAATACAAAAGGCCCTTTAATTCTCTTATTTGAAAAGATGCACAGCTTCATTCCTAAGAAAGTGAAATTAAAACTACTAAAATGGTAGTTTTTACTTACCAAATGAGTAAAAATCCAAAAGTTTGATAACAGTTGATTAGGCTGTGGGGCAACATATATTTTCTTACAGTGCTAGGGGGATTGGAAGTTTATAGAGCCCTATTGAGGGTTACTTAGTCTTTCTATTTAAGAAAATTCTCTCTTGCTCTTATTTTCTCCTCTTACTACCAACCTTTTTTATTTTCACAGCCTGATTTCTTGAAAGAATTGTTTACATTTGCTGTCCACATTTTCTCATCTCTCTTCAGACCACCGATTTTGTTTCTGCCCTCATACTTCTCTGAAAAACCTCTCTTGCCAAGGTTACCAGGAGGCATTTTTCATCTTCATCTCACTGAAATCTCTGAATACATTTTGACCAAACTTCTTGAAATACTTTAATTTTTATTATACTGTGCTGTCTTGGTTTTCTTCTTAACCTCACTGACCACTTGACAACTGCTTTACATTCTTTTTTGTCAGCTTTTCTTCTCCTTTGGTGCTTTTCAAATTGGATCTTCCTAGGCAAAGATGCGTGCTCTTTGAACTCTATATATGTTCTGTAGCCAATGACTAGCGTTTATTATTTTTTTTTTAAAGATTTTATTTATTTATTTGACAGAGAGAAATTACAAGTACACTGAGAGGCAGAGAGAGAGAGAAGGAAGCAGGCTCCCTGCTGAGCAGAGAGCCCGATGCGGGACTCGATCCCAGGACTCTGAGATCATGACCTGAGCCAAAGGCAGCGGCTTAACCCACTGAGCCACCCAGGCGCCCCCAATGACTAGCATTTATTTTTTATTTATTTATTTTTTTTTTAAAGATTTTATTTATTTGACAGACAGAGATCACAAGTAGGCAGAGAGGCAGGCAGAGAGAGAGGGGAAAGCAGGTTCCCTGCTGAACAGAGAGCCCGATGCGGGGCTCGATCCCAGGACCCTGGGATCATGACCTGAGCCGAAGGCAGAGGCTTAACCCACTGAGCCACCCAGGCGCCCCATGACTAGCATTTATATCCTCAGTCTAAACCACTTGATTTCAGACCGAGCTGCCCTTTTGACATACCCACTTGAGTGTTACAGAGTACTTTGTATTGGTTCCAATTGCTCCTGTAACAAATTACCATAAACATAGGATCTTAAAACGATACAAACTTAGCTTCTTACTGTTCTAAAGGCTCTGAGGGAGAATCTGCATTTTGTTGGGTTTTTGCCTATTTCAGCTCTGGTTGCCTTCTCTATTTCCTCGTTTGGGGCTCCTTCCTCAGTCTGCAAAGTACATCACTCCACTCTCTGCTTCCATTATTATATTGCCTTCTCTGTACTTCTTCCTGTGCTTCCTCCTTATAAGAACGCCTGTGATTACGTGGGCTTACCTGGATAGACTAGGCTACTCTCCCCATTTCAAGATTCTTAATTTATTCACAACAATTTTTTTTTATTTATTTTTTATTTTTTTTTTTGCCATGTAAGATGATGTTCATAGGTTTCAGGGATTAGGACCAAGATATCTTTGGGGGCCATTATTCAGCCCACCACACAATTGAAGCTCATCATGTTCAGACTTTAAGATATTACCTTCCCACCCAAACCTGGTAGTCCTCCCATAGAAAGAGTGGTTTCTCTGTCTCCTTGCAAAAGTCAGAATCTGGTAAACATCTTTGACATTCCTTTCTCTGCCCTATCATATCCAGTCTGTCTCCAAGTCCTGGCAATTTTATCTCCTGGATATTTTTGGTTTTTTCTTTCCCTTTTTTTTTTTTTTAAAGATTTTATTTATTGGACAGAGATCACAAGTAGGCAGAGAGTCAGGCAGAGAGAGAGGGGGAAGCAGGCTCCCTGCTGAGCAGAGAGCCCAATGCAGGGCTTGATCCCAGGACCCTGAGATCATGACCTGAGCCAAAGGCAGAGGCTTAACCCACTGAGCCACCCAGGCGCCCCTCCCCTCCTGGATATGTTCAGATCTTTTTTTTCTTTATCATTTCTGATCATCTCCACTGTTAATAACTTAGTTTATCATTTCTTATTTGGATATTACAGAAGCCCAAGTCCCTTTCAGTACCCCTGAGAAAATGAAACAAATACAAAATACCAAGCCCCCTCTGCCCTAAAAAGACAAAGGCAAGTTGATAACTTTCCTTTTACTACTTTAGATCCTTTAGTGATTTCCCGAATATTTAATGTAGTCTTAAGGGCTCTCCTAATCCAACTACAGCTCATTTGTCTGGCCTCATCCTTATTTTTTTCTTTTGCTTTCTGTGTTTAGCATCATTACATTAGCTTTCTTTTAGACCTTGGAAAGGGTGATTCTTAAGGGGTTTTGTTTCCTTTAAACTTGTTTTATAGATTTCAATTCCATGTTACTTCGAGGAAAACTTTATTCTCTAAATCAGGATCTCTTGTTCTCTTTCACAGTGTCTTACTCATTCCATACTGAGGACTTGTCACAGCTTATAATTAAATATTTGCTTAGATTAGTGTCTGCTTCTCCCTACTAGACTGTAAGCTTCCAGGGGCTAAGAGTGGGTCTGGTTTGCTCTGTCTGTGGTTAGGACAGTGTCTGACATGTAATTTATAGTAAATTTTCAGGGAATCATACTGACTTTCCCATAGTTCCTTTTTTAAAATTATATGAGCATACTTTTCTACTTCAGTCTTTTCAAGTTAAATACTTTAATTTCTTCAACTTTTTCTGATTTATCTGGTTTTCAAGTCACTAATCATCTTAACTGTTTCCTTTGCATATGCTCCAGTTACAGATTTTTTTAAAGCTCAGAGCAGGAGCTAATACTAAGATGTCATCTGTGGAATATGGAGTATTGTCTAACTTAGTATAGAAAATACAGGCATACTTTGGGGATACTACAGTTTTGATTCCAGACCACCACAATAAAGCGAGTCAGATGAATTTCTTGGTGTATATAAAAGTTATGTTTGGGGGTACCTGGGTGGCTCAGTGGGTTAAGCCTCTGCCTTAGGCTCAGGTCGTGATTTCAGGGTCCTGGGATTAAGCCCGGCATTGGGCTCTCTGCTCAGTAGGGAGCCTGCTTCCCCCTCTCTCTCTGCCTACTTGGGATCTCTCTCTCTCTCTCTGTCAAATAAATAAAATCTTAAAAAAAAAAAAAGTTACGTTTGCACTGTACTGCATAATCTGTTAAGTTGGCAATAGCGGTATGTCTAAAGAAACAATGCATATACCGTAATTAAAAAAAATACTGCTAAAAAATGCTAACTACCATCATCTGCTTTTGGCAAGTCAGTCTTTTTGCGGATGGAGGGTCTTATCTCCATGTTGATATCTGCTGACTGGTCAGGGTGGCGGTTGCTGAAGGTTGGGTGGCTTTGACAATTTCTTAAGACAGCAATGAAATTTGCCACTTTAATTGATTCTTTCACAAACAATATCTCTGTAGCATGTGGTGCTGTTTGATAGCATTTTACTAAAAATACAGAACCCAGGTTTATGAAAATATAACTTCTTTCAGAGTTGGAGTTAGTCCTCTCAAGCCCTGCTGTTGCTTTATCAGCTAAGTTCATGTAATATTCTAAATCCTTTGTTGTTATTTCAACAATCTTCGAGCATTTTCACCAGGAGTAGATTCCATCTCAAGAAACCACTTTTTTTGCTCATCCATCGGAAGCAGCTCCTCACCTACTTAAGTGTTACTGTGAGATTGTAGTAATTCAGTCCCATCTTCACTTCCCAGCTCTACTTCTACTTAAAGTTCATTTGCTGTTTCCACCACATCTGTAGCTACTTCCTCCCCTGAAGTCTAGAACCCCTCAAAGTCACCCATGAGAGTTGGGTTCAACTTCTTCCAGACTCCTGCTAACGTTGATATTTTGATCTCTTCTATGAATCACAAATGTTCTTAGTGGCATCTAGCAATGATGAAAACTTTCCAGAAGGTTTTCCGTTTACTTTGCCCAGACCCATCAGAGGAATCACTGTTTGCGGCAGCTATATATAGCCTTACAAATAAAGACTTGACAGTTGAAATGACTCCTTGATCCATAGGCTCCAGAAGAGATGTTGTGTTGGCAGGCATGAAAATAATAGTAATCTTGTACATCTGTGTCAGAGCTCTTGGGTAACTAGGTGCATTGCCAGTGGACAGTGATATTTTGAAAGGAATTTTTTTCTCTGAGCAGTAGGTCTCAGCAGTGGGCTTCAGATATTCAGTTAACGATACCGTGCAAGCGGATGTGCTGTCGTCCAGACTTTGTTGTTCATTTACAGAGCACAGGCGGAAGAGATTTAGCATAGTTCTTGTGGACCCTGGGATTTTTGGAATGGTAAGTAAGTGCTGGTTTCAGCTTAGAGTCACCAGCTACCTATCCTTTGATAAGAAAGTTTGCTTGTCCCTTAAAGCTTTGAAGCCAGGCACTGACTTCTCTAGCTATGAAAGTCCTAGATGGCATTTTCTTTCAATATAAGGCTATTTTGACTGCGTTGGAAATTTGTTGTTTAGTGTAGTTACCTTCATTCATGATCTGAGCTGGATCTTCTGGAGCACTTCCTGCAGCTTCTACATTAGCACTTGCTGCTCTACCTTGTGCTTTTCTGTTACAGATATGGCTTATTTCCTTAAATCTCATGAACCAACAACTTCTGTTGATGGTTAGCTTCAGACTTTTCCTTCTGCAGCTTTGCCACCTCTCTCAACCTTCATGGAATTGATAAGAGTTGGGCCTTGCTCTGATTAGGCTTTGGCTTAAAGGAATGTTGTGGCTGGTTTGGTCTAACTACATCACTAAAACTTTCTTCAGATCAGCCATACTGCTCTTTCTTATTTGTATCTTTCATGTGGTTGCACTTTTAATTACCTTGAAGAAATTTTCCTTTATTCACAAGTTGGCTATTTGGTGCAAGATGTCTGGTTTTGGGCCTGTCTTGGCCATTGACATGCCTTCCTCATAAGCTTAATCATTTCTGGCTTTTGATTTAAAATGAGAGACATGTGAATCTTCCTTTGACTTAAACAGAGACCATTGTAGGGTTATTAACTGGCCTAATTTAAGTTTTTTTTGTCTCAGGAAATAGGGCCTAAACCTGAGGAGGAGGGAGAGAGATGGGGGAATAGCCAGGCAATAAAGCAGTCAGTACACATGGCAATTTTTATTAAGGTCACTGTCTTATGTGGGTACAGTTTGTGGTGTCCCAAAACAATTTTAGTAGTAACATCAAAGAGCACTGATTATCATAACAAATAACAATAATAATGAAAAAGTTTGAAATACAGTGAGAATTACCAAAATATGACACAGAGACTGTGACAATGAAGAGCTAATGTTAGAAAAATGGTGCTGATAGACTTGCTCTTGTCAGGGTTGCCTCAGACCTTCAATGTGTAAAAAAATGCAGCTACCTGTGAAGCATAATATATGTGGAATGCCATAAAGTGAAATGCAATAAAATGATGAATGCCAGTATACAAGATACAAGAGACGACATAGGCTAAACCACCATAACAAAGAGATGTCACATACAGTTGCTGGAACAAAATAAAAGTTACCCTCTTGAGTAACAAGTCTGGAGGTTAAGTGGCTTGGTTCTGTCCCATGTCATCCAGGATTCTCTTTTCCTTCTGTCTTTTAAGTTTTGCCAGCCCCTTTGGTGGTAGTGTCTGTGTATTTGAACCTGGCTCTCAAGAGGCAGAAAGAAGTGGAGAGCAAGCTGCTTGCTTATAGAGGCTTGCTTCGGAAATTGCATATGTAACTTACACTAACGTCTCATTGGCCAGAACTTAGTTCCAGACCACACTTGGCTGCCAAGGATCCTAGCTTATTGGCTATATGCCCAAGAAGTTCTGCTTCTAAAAAGAAGGGTAGAATTAGTAGTTTGCTTGTTTGGCATTGGCATCACACAGTTGGTACATGTTGCATTTCTGGTCATAAATGCTGTCTATCTTCTAACTTGTGCTGTTAATTATTTAAATGCATTACAAACAGTAGCATTTATGAACGTTTTTTACACAGGTGATAGATACTGTTAGTCAGCTTTGCTATTACTACTGTTTTAATGTCTGATTGTTCCATTCTTTCTAGACACAGGATAAGTTATAAATTTATAATACATATTTTTAAATAAATAAATCAACAATTTCCTCTTTTTAGGTTAGCTTTCTCTAAGTAGGAAAGGATGGTTTATATTAATTCATGTCGCATATTAATTATCCCAGGTGCTTGCATTTTAAGTCATTTTCAAGTTAAGTGGTATTGATTAAATTATTGCTTATAGTTCAGGTAACTTCAAGCATTGTGATATAAAAATATTCTGCTTACTTTGTATGTAAAATTTAAAGTAGTGTGAATTCTTTCAAATTAATAATGCATTAAGAGTTGCATTATCTTGGGGTGCCTGGGTGGTTCAGTGGGTTGGGGCCTCTGCCTTCGGCTAGGGTCATGATTCTGGAGTCCTGGGATCGAGCCCTGCATCAGGCTCTCTGTTCAGCAGGGAGCCTGCTATCCTTCCTCTCTCTCTCTGCCTGCCTCTCTGCCTACTCGTGATCTCTGTCAAAAAAAAAAAAAAAAAAACTAAAAAAAGAGTTGCATAATCTGAAAGCTAGCAAAAGTGGCATGTGGCAGTGTACTTTTTCATTTTTCAGGATTAGTCTTGAGTTTTTTAAGCTTTAAATTGTGATGTATCTCTAGGATAGTTCTCACATAAAATTCCACTCCTGTGTTTTTGAAAGTCCATCCTGGTAAAAGGAACTTCTGATAATTGGGAATAGTTGGGAGATTTGTAGGGGGACTGATCCCTGAAAGCATGTGATTCCCAGAACTGGTATTGAAGGTTAATGAATCTGCTTTAGTTGTTTTAGGGTGCTTAGCCTAGAAAGGTTAGAATAATGCTTAGAAAAGCTTTCCTAAGTAGAAAAGCTTTCCTTACCTTTTTATCCCATGATCATTTTTTTTCCTAGTCTGTCTCCCTTGGCCTTTTCGTAGCATGATGACCATACAAATAAATGGAAAGTAACTCATACAAATATACACAAGGTATCCTGGGTGGTTGCTGCTTAACAATTATATAAGGTGATATTGAGAAATACACATAAGGAAATAAGAAATCCCTGATACTTGAGAACAGGAGTTAAGACCTTTTTTCTGTGTGTATTGTGTTTGAGTAAGGGTGCCTATTAAATTGTCTACAGGAAAAAAATAGTAGGTTCTGAAAATGCTGCTAGAGATCTAATACTTTATAAAGAACTGTGTAAGAAATACTAGATTGTCATTTATGCCTTGTATTGAGGCAAAATTGGTATATATTTAAAACAGTAATTGAATCTTCTTTTTTAAAGATTTATTTATTTATTTTAGAGATGAGAGTGCATTTGTGGAGGGGGCAGAGAGAGAGAAGGGGAAAGAACATCTCTAGCAGACTCCCCATTGAGTATGGAGCCTGACTCAGACCATGACTTGAGCTGAAATCAAGAGTTGGTCACTTAACCTACTGAGCCACCCAGGTGCCCGTTTTTAGGCTTTTCAATCTAATTTGTACCTTAACTAAGGTAGAGAATGTTTGGTTACTGATCCAAGGTAGAATCCTGGTTAAAATTAAGCATTTTAGTCTAGTCATCTGTATGCACCAGTCTGTCTTTACTCTTGAGAAACATTAATTTTAAATTGGAAGTAGGAAGGGTTCCTGGGTGGCTCAGTTGGTTAGGGTGTGCCTTTGGCCCAGATCATGATTCAGAGTCCCAGGACCAAGCCCTGCTCAGCCTGGGAGCCTGCTTCTCCCTCTGACCCCTCACCCCGCTCATGTTCTCTCACTCTCTTCTCACTCCCTCTCTTAAATAAAAATCTTTAAAAAAAAAAAATTGGATGTGGGAGTATAAGAAATGACTTAGAAGAATATCAGATTGTATCAAAAGATAGATTCCATTAAAAAAATTTTTTTAAATTTAAATTTCAGTTAGTTAGCAGACAGTGTTATATTAGTTTCAGGTCTGCTAGTAGATTCCATTTGAATGCCAGGATTTTCTGGGCAACAGATTGGTATAAAATACACCTTAAGTTCACTAGAGAGTTGTTAGAAAGAAAATGTCTGTGTGCTTGCAAGTAACTTTAGATTTCAGAAAAGGAAAAGGTCATGAAGGGTGATCAGGAAGACCTCAGAAGAAGTCTTGAACTGATCTTTTAAAGATAAGATTTGGATTGACAGAAAAGAGGACATTCCAAGTAGGGCAGATTTATGAGAAAAATCATTGCAGGTAGAAGTAAGTTTGGCATAAATTGGATAGACAAAAAGATCAGTTTGCCCGGAGTAGAGGATTTTATAAGCAAGTAATTGGAGGAGAGATTGGGTTTGTTAACAGTCAAGCCTGGTATCTGGCCTGATGTGAGTGAAGGTTTTCACTAGGGAATACAGAATGGATACGGGAAATTAATCTATTTTTTTTTCTCTGCCGTGCCAGTTTTACTGTTTATTTAGTGATTTTTTGCCTTAAAGATCACTTTGTTATTATTATAATTATTACTTATTTTTAGTGTTTACAGAGTACAAAAATCATCATCCTCAGAGAAGTTTAAGTATATCTTAATGTCTTCAGTGTTTCTTTGAGATGTTGGGATCTTAGGTTAATTTGCTCTTTGAAATTTCTGTTTGTGGCACTTACCACGTTAATGTGTTTGTCAGTGTGCTAGGGCACCTTTCTGTAACTATGGACTTTATACAAGGTACTGACCATTGAGTTCTTAATATGTAGAAGAAATAGCAACAGTAGAAATAATATTCTAATTCTTTAATTATATTATAGTGTACTTCAGTCCTTTCTCCCCTCCTTTCGTTTTATCTCAGGTCAACAGGACATACTGCTGTGGCACCTACCGAGCAGGTCCCATGCGGCAGATAAGTCTTGTTGGAGCAGTAGATGAAGAAGTTGGTGATTATTTCCCAGAGTTCCTTGATATGTTAGAAGAATCACCATTTCTGAAAGTGAGTGTTAATTCTAATTATTAAAGTTCTGATTCTTACTTTAGTGGACACTTTCTCTTAAAAAGTATTAATATTAAATTAATTGTGTCTGTTTAAATTTTATCCAGTGTTCTGAATAGAAATGTGTAGAAAATTATTGGTTCAGAATTTTACATGTAAATTATTATCTAATATAGCATTTATTTCTACATACACATACACAAAATAAACTTCCTAGAGCTTTCTTTTGGTTTGGGGGTAGTAGAGAGGTTAACTTGCAAATAGTTAAAAAAACATTTTTTTTAATGTTATTCCTTCATCTGACTTCTAGATGACTTTGCCCTGGGGTACACTTTCCAGCCTCCGACTCCAGTGTAGGTCCCAGAGTGATGATGGGCCGATCATGTGGGTGAGGCCAGGAGAGCAGATGATCCCTACAGCAGATATGCCAAAGTCACCCTTCAAAAGACGACGGTAAACATTTATTTTTCCCAAACAAGGAAAAGCATTTTTTAAAAGTTTGGTGGCTTTTAAGAATGATTGAGACCTGAGCACAGTTTGAAAACTGTCTAGATTGAAGAGCTAATTTAAGGAAATCTTCAGTGGTCAGTTCTTCATCCAGTCTACTCATTACATAGTCATCAGAGTGAGACATCCTTCTAAAACAACAAATTTAATTTTTTCCTATTTTCTTAAAACCTGGGTCCTAACTGCCTGCAAGATACAAGTCCAGACTCCTTTGTGTGGCTCCAAGGATCTTTCATAATCTGGCCCCAGCAGTCCTTTTAGCTGGATATGTTTCTAGTCTGTTCCAGCCACGTAGAGTTCAGTTTTCAAATAGCGGTCTTTCACAGCTCTATGCTTTTTGCATTGTTCTTTTTTACTTAGAATGGCATCCCCTCCCCCATCTTCCTTTCTGCCTGACAAACTCTTAATAAATTTTCAAAACTGAACTTGGCTGTTACTTCCTTTGTGAAGCTTTGCTTTGTTCCCATAGGCATTTAATTGTTCCCTTCTCTGTGTTCACACATTATTCGTTCACTAATGATCTGTTTACGTGTTTTTATTTTTACTAAATTTTGAATCCTGAGAGAGTGATCAGTAGTGTTTGCTGAATGAAACCAGTCATGTATATTTCCTATAGTAATTAATATTGGGCTAACACATTTTGTGATTTAAACACTTAAAACAAATGTAGATTAATTTTTTCTAGTACTATGAAAAAAATCTCATTTTAGTAAGAGTGAAAAATGACATATTTGCTTAGACTATGGAAATAACCCCAAATAAGTATCCAGAAGTGAGTTTTTTCATTTATTTATTTACTTTTACATGATTTTATTTGAGAGAGAGCATGAGCAGGGCAGAGGAAGAGTGAGACACAAACTCTCCACTGAGCTGGAAGCCCTATGTGGGGCACAATCCCAGGACTCTAGCTTAACCAACTGAGCTACGCAGGCGTCCCCAGAAGTGAGTTTTAATGGATTAGTTTGGACGTTACCTTAAAGCTTATAGGGGAATGATGCTAAAGCTAATTATGGAATAACCTTAAGTACTTGAGATACTGTGTGAAAATACTTTGTGTAAACTATATATGAACACCAGGTGGTGGCATAGTAGAAGCTGACAGTAAACTATTTCTGAACATTGCTTGGACCACAGCTTTTTTTATATATCATGATGATGAGTCTGGAAATCGTAAATTCTTAAATACTGCATACATTTTTTTTGTTGCATAATTTTAACAAAAAGGAATTGACCATTGTTTGTTTCCTGATTGTTAGACTTTTAGAAAAATCTGATAATAGAAAAAAGTAAAAAGAAGGCAAAAAATACCCATAGTCCCACCTATTTAGGCATATTAACCTTTAAATTTCAGTCTGTATTATACTCCTAAGCTTTGTACACAAATGAACTCATTCTTCACATGATGTTTACTTTAAAACTTGTTGTTTTTATTCACCCCTTAAGTTTATGTGTTATATTAAGATGCAACTATATGATCATTTCTTAGTGACTATGTTCTCACTAAATGGTTGTATCAAGATTTAATTCACCAGTTCTTTTTTTTTTACATTTTAATTTTTACATTTAATAATTACCTATCAGAATTTTAATATACTTACAGTTTTTTGCTCCATCACATTCTAATACTAATTGTCATAATAACTCAAGCAAGAGTAAATTTTGACACAACACTTAGAGCTTTAGGTTCACAGGAACATTAAAAAAGCATTTAAATAGAAAAATATATTTACATATTTTGCTGCAGGGAAAGATGATAGGATTATCAATAAAGTAAATTTGAGTGCAAAAATATATATTATGTGGGTAAAATTCTATTAGAATAGAAAGAAGAACTTAGGGAGAAAAGGAAAAATGTACAGCTCCCAACCATCAAGAACTCGTCTGAATTTTTAAAATGGATGATGGTGGCTCTCAAATCATTAAGGTAATTAGGTTCCACTAATAGTCATGTAAAACATGACAGTTTTGTTTGTGAATGTTAGTATTTGTCAGGATTCACATTATTTGCAGCTGACATTTTTGATGGAAAATTTTAGATGTCAACACAAAAAGATGTGTAAAGGAGCCCACCTGGTCCCAGGGGGTCAGGACAGAGCTGGAAAGGAGATAGCCAGTGTTCAAAGATCAAGAAGAGGGTGTTCTAGGAGGAGTCTGTTCCCTGAGTCCTGGGATGGCTGGCCTTGGCCCGGTACACACGGCCTGGCTCGTGGGGCCGTGCTAGCTGAGTATACCCTAGTGGACTTCTGCTTGCTTAGCACTGGACATGGCCCCGCAGCCTGACCCCTTCCTGAAGGGAGGAGGTGGTATCTCGGCCTCCTGGGGTTAGTGTCAGGAGTCGGTTGTCAAGAATTAGGAGCCCTGAAGGAGGATAGGATGTTTGGTTCCCATACAGCTAAAGTCCCCAGGAGCTGACCTGGTGCCCTGCCTTTCTAAGCCAAGTCTTGCGTCAATTCTTTGAAGCACCCCAGCATCCTTCCAATAAATGCCTGCCCTTTATGGCCTGCAACTGGAGGAACTGCAACTAGCACACCCACTGAAGGAATCCTCCTGCTCCCCACCCCACCCTGCCCCACGCTGCTGCGGCTGCTGAAAATGACTGAGGTCATGGAGCAGAGTGAGCCTGGAGAGGGTACAGTCATCCCACCTCCACAAAGTGACAGACATCAAAGATCGAAAGATCTCCGTGTGCCTAAGACTGTCTACCCTCCACCGTTGACGACTAACCATGGCAGCCTGACTGCCTTCCCAATCAAGCTCCCACAGAAGCCCACATGTCCAGCAGGTTCTGGAAGTCCTGAGACTCTGCCATCATTTACCCCAGCAAAGGGGTATTCGGCTCCAGCCCAGAGCTGGGTGTTGTATTGGGAGCTGTGAACAGCTCAGAACCAAACAAGCTGGCTCCAGGGCCAAAATCAGGGCTGGGTTCCCCAAAAGGCAGACTAAGGAAGTGTCTGGGTCACCAGCAAAGAAGAGGCACCAAAAACAAAAGAATCAAGAAAAAAAAATATCGGAAATAGTTTGACATTTGATTTTTTTTAAGTAGTCCTCATGAGAAAAGTCAAAATTTTGTTGTACTTTCTTAACGTTTTTTTTTTTTTCCTGATTGGATTTTGCTTTTGCTGTGAATCACATGGCGGGGGTGGTGCATCAGCCTGCGTGCATGTGTCTCCATTCAGTCCTGGCAAATGTCACTGCGTCTACCTCACAAAGATCTAACTGAAGACTAGCAGAAGGGGCTGACTTAGGAGAGACCCCTCCTCATTATAGTTGAGACGACTGGGGTTGAACACGGTTCTGACCACAAGGTGGCAAAAGAGTATATGACACTTACTTGAACATGTTTTGTACATTTCTCTAAAACTATTGGTTTATATCCAAATACACTCTAAAAATATTTTTCACCAATTCTTTTTAATGTAAATTGCTTCCAGTTTTTCAATGTAAATAGGACTTTGACAAACATGACAGTGATATGTTGGAGCCAGGCTCTCAGGGCCAATTCCACAGTGAACGAGATCACATTAGTTGCTTGATATTGACCATGTTGGGAGTATTTATACCACGGAAATAGGCAGCCGTAAACAGCCATATTCCCCTGAAGCCAGTTGTTAGGAATGTATAACACATCAGTGATTGTAGGTAGCTGGCTGGCTGGCTGGTAGGTAGGTGGATCTATCTTTGTGCATATGCATGTTCATTTCTTGGTGGAAATTTTAAAGGTTCAGAGTATATACACATTTCTAAATTGATCCAGAAGTGTACCAATATATACTCCCACCCAAATAATAAGACGGTACCCCTTTCCCCATGCCCCTCCATTAATATTTTTTTAAACTTTGTTGCTCTGATTGGACAGAGATGATTCATTTTAATTAATTCTTCTTTGAGGGGTTTGTAGTTCTTATTTTGTGATTCCCTTTTCATTTTCATTTAAAATTCTCTCTCTTTTTTTTAATGACTGTTAACTTATTTTGTGTGTTGCAGATTTTCCTGCTCATTTTTTTTTCTTTCAGTTTTAGGTTTTCCTTTACTCACCGTTTTGGTGTTTTTGTTTGTTTGTTTTGTTTTGTTTCCCTCTCAGTTTATTTTTCTTTGCACACAGATCTGTCTTTTCCTCTGCGGTTTCTCTCCTGGTGGCCAACTTAGAAACGTCCTTTCTCATTCAGTATTACAAAATATTCATCTACATTTTCTCCTGGTACATTCATGATTTTAGTATTTACAGGTTTTACTTCCCTGGTATTGGTTTCAGGACAGAATGAGGCATTCATTTTTTCTAAGTAGTTAGGCAGCTGTACCAACATCATTTACTTTATAATTTATTTTTTCTCTACTAATCTGAGGGGGTGGCAAATTTTATTTTTATTGGGGTTAAATATTCTTGAGTGAGGCATTCAAAAGTACTTTGAATTAGAGTGAATAAATCGGAACTTAAACATTAATGTCATCATCTTTTGTTAATGAGAACTCTTTATTGCTGAAAATGATGGAATCAATGTGAGAAGCTATCTAGTTATCAAGGGCACTGCTAATGAAGATGATCTTTGAATTTATGAACTTTAAAGTTAAGTACATGCACAGGGTTTTAAAAAATCAAATGGTACAGTAGGTTTTATAATGAAAAATTCTGGCCACCTTTCCGTCCAGAGGCAAACATGTTTTTACCAGACAATAAAGACAATTTCTGTTTTTAATTTTTGTTTTAAGACTGTGGCAGGAAACTTGTCAATTTCTTGGTATGATAAATGGGGACTTCTTCCTATTCTCCAAACAGTTAAATGACCCTTTCTCTCCACTTAAATATCCCTTTCTTTACCCTCTTCTTCCCCCTTTCAACTTTTTGCCAGATGTGGTTACACATTATTGAGGTTAATTCATATTCTGTTTTAAAACCATAATTAGGGGGCGCCTGGGTGGCTCAGTGGGTTAAGCCGCTGCCTTCGGCTCAGGTCATGATCTCAGGGTCCTGGGATCGAGTCCCGCATCGGGCTTTCTGCTCAGCAGGGAGCCTGCTTCCCTCTCTCTCTCTCTCTCTCTCTCTGCCTGCTTCTCCATCTACTTGTGATTTCTCTCTGTCAAATAAATAAAATCTTTAAAAAAAAAAAAAAAAAAAAAAAAATAAAACCATAATTAGGTTTTATATGCTTTGTCAATAGGTGTAGTCTACAGTTTGAAAGTCAGTAAACGGCATTTATATAATATTATGGGAAGGTAAGTTTATTGCAGACCTAACCAGTAGGCTAAAAATTTGTATTCTAAAGTTCAATGTTATGTTAACATTCAAAGGGATACTATACAAAAGGATCTTTCGTTCCTATATTTCATCTAGATATTGAAAGTCATGCACAGTTCAATTGATTTCATGTTTGGATTGTGCTTTTTTTAAAGACAATTGTTCTATTTTCCCTGCAGTTTCTGATTTACCCCTGTTTTGAAGGGGGACATATACTTTGCTTGACCATATCCCTAATATTTTGTGTTCTCTTTTTTGCTTCACATACATTTCTTCTAGAATCATACTTTCTACTCTATGACTATGACTTTGGCTTTTTAAATTAGTCTTTTTTGGGGCACCTGGGTGGCTCAGTGGGTTAAGCCACTGCCTTCGGCTCGGGTCATGGACACAGGGTCCTGGGATCGAGTCCCGCATCGGGCTCTCTGCTCAGCAGGGAGCCTGCTTCCCTCTCACTCTCTCTGCCTGCCTCTCTACCTACTTGTGATCTCTGTCAAATAAATAAAATCTTTAAAAAAAAAAATTAGTCTTTTTTTTTTTTTGAGAATATTGATAGTTACCTTGGATTCTCTGCTTTTATCCTATCCTCAAGAATCCAGAATTTTAATAATATTGCCTACTCTAGCACATCATTTTTTTTTTTTTTAAACCTGGAAATCTTTTAGATCTCTGTGTTCTCTTCAATGTGAAAAGCTTTACTTCACCATTATCAACCTAGGACTTCCTGCTTAATGCGTTTCTGCATTAACCTACATTTGTCTTCTTCCTAGGCTTATTTCCTTCTCTTGCTTTAGCACAGTCTTAAGTAATATTCTAACAAAAGGAAGGTATTCTGAGTCATTATATGTCTGAAAATATTTTTCTCTCATTAAATAGGATTGATAGTTTAACTGGATTCCATAGGATGTATTTTCTCTTAAAACTTCTAGCATTGCTCCCAATGTCTTCTGGTGTGTACTGTTGTTCATGAGAAGTCTTAATGCCACTGTAATTTGGGGGTTTTTTGTAGGTAATCTTTTTTCATTTCTTCTCTGAAAGTTGAATTTCACAATGACGTACTTGGGTCTTCCATTCTTATTCTTATGTTTAATCCTTTTTGTTGTTTGGTAGGTCCCTTAAATTTTAAAGATTCATGTCTCCTTTTCAGGGGATTTTTCTTTCTTGTTTTGGTTATCTTTTTATTTTTCTCTGTTACTTCTTTTGAAACCACTGTTGGTTGAGTAATAGATCTCTCATTTTGATTATCCTCATACTTATTTTTTTTTTTTGCTTTTAATTTTGGGACATTCGCTTGAGTTTTGTCTTTTAATTTTTCTTTTGAATTCTTATATTTCAGCATTGTTTATTTTGGTCTTTGTCAGGCTGCTACAGGCTATCTTCAGATAGTTGGTGATTTGTGGTTGACACATATTTAGAAATAAAACATTGGGCTTACTGAGCATTCTATTTATATTTTAGTGAGGCTTATCACAAGGTAGGTTTCATTATAGAGTTAATAGGCATAGAACTGGAAATTAAAGGATATGTCCACATGCACGAGGATTACATTAGTTCTATTAATATGGTAAGTTCAGTGTGTTTAGAGAAGAATACGAAGGGTTTTTATTGTTGTTGTTGTTTTTTCTGAAAGTTTATCAGGATGCTTTGGCTACAGACAACAAAAATTTTGATTCAAATTGGTTCATTAAAACAAAATGTTATCCTGTGTATCAGGTGGTCCAGAAGCTTAGCTCTAGGTACTATATATATATATATATATATATATATATATATATATTTGTATTTATATACGTATATGGTCAGTGACTCAGTACATTCATCAAGGAATCAGGTCTTTTCCTTTGGTCTGCTTTGTCATTCTCTTTGCCTGGGCTTTGTACTCACAGTGGTTTTCTTTATGGTTGCTGGATGACTAGTACGGTTCTAGGTATCACATACGAATCTGGTTATATGCAATAGAAGAGAAAACTATCTTTTCTTTTACTTCTCTCTTAGGGTCTAGGAAACTTCTCAGAAGTCTGCTGATTGCCTCTCTTAACTGCTGCCCAGAGTCATTTCATGCCCATTTTTCAATCAGTCACTGGCAAGGGGAATGCACTTACCACCATTTGTCAAGATTCATTAGGATCTGCCTCTGAAGCTCGTAAATGAGGTCCTTTATAGGGTAGGAACAGATACTCAGTGAGAATCAGTGTTTTGTCAGGGAAATAAATATGAGAGATGGATGTAGGGTACATCAGTCATAGTCTTTTCGTGGGGGTAGATGCCTGACCTTATTTTATCCATAGGGGTGGCAGGTGACTGGTTTATTTACAGAATTTCACTTTAGATCCCCCCTTTCTCAGCCTTACCTCATTTCTATCTATTATCATTATACCTGGTCCCTACCCCACCCATCTGATGTTACCAGATGTTACCATCTGCCACCCACCTTTGCCTCTTGGCAAAGGTCTTTTGGGCAGGCCAGCTGCCTTTTTAGTTGCCATTCCTTTCATGTGTATTCTAGACCTGTGGCTTTCTCTGCTCAGTTTTATTAGTCCAAGACACTTGTAATCATTTTCCACCTACCAGAAATTTGTTGATATTGTTCATTAACTAATTCATTTCTTTTGTTGGTTCTTATTCATTCCTTTACTGTCACCTTTAGATTACTATATTTAGAAATTTTTGAGTATGTAAAAAAAGCAGAAGAGAATATAAGGAATTCTCGTGTATTCAGTTCATAGCCAGTTCTGTTTCATCTGTACTCCCATCCATTCGTGCATTTCCTTTCTCTCACCCCTACCATATTAGTTTGAAGCCTCTTACTTTAAGATTTTAATGTAGAAGGAGATCAAGTACATTCTCAGTTTGCCATCTTGAATCAGGTCTAGTAGAATGTTTCGAGGGTTAAGATGGCTCGGGGTAGAGAAACATACAACCTTGAATTTTGAATTGTGTTTTCCGAGTTTAGTTTTAGAAAACTACATTTTATGTATTCAAATCAAAGATACAGCTTTTGTGTTACCATGACATCCTTAGGGAAGAAGGTAATCTCATTAAGCTTTGCAATATAATGTGTTAAATGCTCATGATCAGAATCATTGAATCCTTATTAGTCCTGGTCTTATTTAAAATTTGATATTTTAGCAGACTTTTTCACCTTATTGCTGTTAATACTTACCCCTGCTTTACTTCACAACCATATCAACTCCAGATCAATGAATGAAATTAAAAATCTCCAGTACCTACCTCGGACCAGTGAACCCCGTGAAGTCCTCTTTGAAGACAGGACAAGAGCTCATGCTGACCATGTAGGTCAGGGGTTTGACTGGCAGAGTACGGCTGCTGTTGGGGTTTTGAAAGCTGTACAGTTTGGTGAATGGTAAGTTAAGGGAACTAAACTACAAGGTTGGTTAATGTTTGAGAAAATGTGGACTCAATTTAAAAGGTTGGGGAGTAACTTTTTTTGAAATTGCGGTAAAATATACATAACAAAAAATGAAAAATTTTTTAAATGAAAAATCTTTGCCATTTTAAGTGTACATTTCAGAGGTGTTAAGTATATTTACATTATTGTGAAGCAGACTTAGAGAACTTTTTGTCTTGTAAAACTGTTAACTCTATACCCATTAGACAATAACTGCCTTTCTCCTCTCTCCCCAGCTCCTGGTACCCTTCATTGTACTTTCTGTTTCTGTGAATTTGACTACTTTAAATACTTCATATAAGTGGAATCATACAGTAGTTTTTTGTGACTGGCTTATTTTTGTTAGCATAATATCCTCAGGGTTCATCCATATTGTACCAAGTGCTATAATTTCCTTCCTTTTATACATATACATTATATGTATATGGCATATTTTGTTTTCTCTGCATTCATTCCTCAGTGAGCACTTGGGTTGCTCCCATCTTTTGGCTGCTGTGAACAAGTATCTCTTCCTGCCTCTGCTTTCAGTCTTTTGGGTATATACCCAGAAGTGGAATTGCTAGATCATTTCATAATTCTATTTTCAATTTTTGGAGGAACTGCTATACTATTTTCAATAGTGGCTGCACCCTTTTACATTCAATTGGAACCAAAAGCTCAGAGCACTGAATTTAGCTTATTTTAAAACTGTTTTGTTTTTCATATTTATAACTTCAGGGCCTTCAATATTCCTATAGTTTGCTCTAACCTTTTTTAGAAGTAGAGTTCAATCATAGCTCGACAGTATTTCAAGTACATTGCTTAGCCTTTTTTCCCTCTCTCCTTTGGAAACTGAAGGCATGATATTTATGTGGCTGATCGGTTTTCTCTCCACTTTGTTCCATCCTGACGATGACATTACTGGTGGCCTGGAAATGGGGCAGAGTGGTGAGAGGATGCAGATGTAGCTAGTTTAGAATGAAACTGCTTTTAGTCATTGTTATTTTGATTTTGTAACAACTGATCTAGTTTTCATTTTTTAAAAAACAGCTTTATTGTTGTTTTATTTATTTTTTAACTCTTGATTAAAAAAGCAAATGTACACTCTATTTGTAGGAGCTGTGGGTATACTTCTAGGCTAGTACTACCATTTCCAGGAATAGGAGAAATGAAATTTGACATCATCTTCCATTATGAGATGCATGTTTCTAAAATTTGATTTTGTTAATCTTAGGAGTGACCAACCTCGCATAACCAAAGATGTGATTTGTTTTCATGCTGAGGATTTTACTGATGTTGTACAGAGACTTCAGTTAGACCTTCATGAACCCCCAGTTTCCCAGGTAAAACTCTTGCTTTTTTATTACCTTTCGAGTGAGATAATAGAAATAAGTGCCTGTTACCCATTTTATTTTGCATTTGATCTTATAGTTGGATACATGGGATGGCAAATTTAATTTTATTACTATTAAAAGATACGTGTGGAGTGTGTCAGAAAGTCATTAAAACAAGCTTCCCAAGCAGAATGCTCGGCAGTCTTTAATCTTTGGAATGCCAGGTGGGCCCAGATGGCTAGAGGGTCTAAGCTGCTCAGTTCTGGCTGGAAGTAGTCTCAGCTGATAACCCCATTGTCCTGTGTGTCCTTAACCTGCAGAAGGTTGAAGAACACAGGAGCAAGTAAATATTGCCCTTCTGTGTGGCAGAGAATACATTATTGATACCTAGCTGGGTTTTGGAATAGTTGTTTAAATAATTCCTTAGGCCATCCTGAGTTTAACCTGTACTTTGTTACTAGAGAGGTAGAAAGTATGAGAAAAAGTGTTTCCCAAGCATTATAGGCAATTTCAGAAAGTTGTCTGTCACTTAGTATTGCTTGGCTTTAATTTGGCTCTACTACTGTTTCCTTGTATTCATTCTGATATTTTATTTGGCAAAATTATTACATATTTTAAAGTGTCATGCAACTTCTCTTTACTCTGCAGTGTGTACAGTGGGTGGATGAAGCGAAACTAAACCAAATGAGGCGGGAAGGCATTCGCTACGCCAGAATTCAGCTGTGTGACAATGATATTTACTTCATCCCTAGAAATGTCATTCATCAGTTCAAAACCGTGTCAGCAGTGTGCAGCTTAGCTTGGCATATAAGGCTTAAACAGTACCACCCGGTTGTGGAAGCCACTCACAACACAGAAAGCAGTTCTATGGTGGACTGTGATTTAACCGGAAAGCAAGAATTAGAAGTTGACTCACAGTGTGTGAGGGTAAAAACTGAATCTGAGGAAACATGCAGAGAGATGCAGCTTTTGACAACTGCTTCATCATCCTTCCCTTCATCGGAACTTAAACTACAGCAAGATCAGATAACTCAGCCTATTCCAGTTTTAAAGGTGGAAAGTAGACTGGACTCTGACCAGCAACACAATCTACAGGAACATTCGAGCACTCCTGTGTGATATGTACATACTCAAACACATTTTTTAACTTTTTTAAATTTTGATGTGAAGTTATAGTTTTATAACTGGCTTAAGTTAAGTTTTATTGGAGAAATCTTGCCTATAATTCTATAAAGAGAAATGACATTCCACAAATGTCAAGCATATCTTTTTTACACAGATTATGCAAAGTTAAGAGTTGTATCTTATCCCGTTAGTACAGTATGTAATAGTGGGTCTGCTGCTACTTTCTGTTTTAAGGTGTGAGGTAACAATTCAATCTCTTCTTCAAATCAAACTGAGAATTCTCGGGAATAACAGATTCTTATTTGGTAAATTATTCACTTCCCTTAATTTTATCTTGCCTTGTCTCTTGCCATATTTGCTGTTTTTACGATAGAAGATCAGACTTATGCTTTGGTACTTGTGTCTTTATGACACAGTTTCAGTTTCTACAGTAAAGATGGCATAGGTTGCAAGAAAGAGTTCCTGCATCTTGTACATGGGCAAGTAAGTTCCAACCATAAAGAACAGGTAGTTTCTAAGGAAAATTCAGTGGCTCTCTGGTTTCTTAACAAAAGAGAAAGCACAGCACTTTCTGATCCAAACTGTCTTTTTTGTATCTGTTATTTAAAGCCCAGTGGATATTTCAATTAAAAATATCTAAAGATGAATAGTCCTTGGTCATTCATTTTCCATGGTTCATTAATCTCTTCCAGAATACATGGTAACTATGGAAGATAATTGGATAAAGAGATAATGTTGACATGATACTCTATCATTCTGCTACCTAGCATTCTCACACATTGTGTGGATACTTTTGCTTCCTAAATTGATCACGAGTATCAAACTTAGAGAATGATATCAATCTTTCTGATGAGGCTGCCATATTTTGTGCATGAAACTTAGGAAAAACTGTTTTTGTCATTTGGCATCAACCTCTTCATGATAAAGATCTGTTGAGACACTTAATTCACAGTTTGAACTGGTGAATACTTGGGTTTATTTACTATTATTCTGTGTTGCTATGGCCTAATAAAGAATATGGCACTAGACTTCATCCTAGAGCTTCAGGTAACCTACTGCTTAGTAGGCACAGTTCATATAGCTAGTGTGGTCTTAACTTCCTATTATTTTAGAATGTTAACATGATACACATTTCACTTTCTCTTAGTTAATAATATAATAGGCCTTTTGTTCATTAAAGGAAGAGTATTCCCCACACCTAAGACCAGATTCTTGTATCTACCTGGTTATTGTGCAATTTGGAGATTTTTTTTCCTGGAGGGTGAGATTTGGAATATTTACATTAACATAGGCAAAAAAGATGCTGCTTTATTATGTCTGTCACCATGAAAACTTTAGCTGCATCTTTTAAAATATCAAATATGAATTTTCTCTAAAATATTCTGAAATAGGCTAAATCTTATATAAATATTACGTTGTGCAATATTGTTGTGTAGTTAAATGCATATTAGCAAAGTATAGAGGTCACTGTGTAAACCGATAGAAAAGTAACCATCAGCAAATACTGCAGTGATTAGTTAGAATCTGTATTATTCCTTATATATATGTATATGTATGTATTCTCTGTTACAAAGGATGAAGACAAATAGAGAGACATTTCAGTGTAAACCATTTATGAATTGGAAGTGATGGTGGTTTTAGTTATCTTTGTAAATAAGGTAATTAGAATGGTATGAAAAGTAATGTGATTATTGCAGGGGTGTTTTAAAATCTTGGGTATAAATTCTAGGGTAAATTCTAGTTTATCAAGACTAGTTTTTAAAGGGACCTGCCTTTGAGGGTGTTTTTTGTTATTTTGGAGGGGGGAGGGGTTAATCACAAAAGTATGTGGATTTGGGTTTTCTTGTTTTTGTTTTTCTGTCCAGAAGAATTTCATAGAGCTTTAGTAGGCTGTGCAAAGTAGAATTCTTCTCAGGCAACATTTGCTTTTTAAAATAATCATGAAGAACAAGGTTGTTAAAGCAAAAACTTTTTTTATTTTTATTTTTCTTGTCTTCCAAGATCCGATTTCCCCATTTCCCACTTGCCATCCAGCAGATGCCATCTGTCATCTAAGCTGGTCATTACTAATAAACAAGGAGACTGTCTCCTGACAGCCAGCACTGTGTATAATCACTCAGGAACCAGCGGATCTGCAAAGACCTACAATCAAAAGCAAATCCCCATTTTCCTTTTATAAACATTCTACCCTCACCTCCAATATAAACACATTAAAAGAGTATACAAATGTTTAAAATCATGTACTAATAAATTCATTGTATGTTAGAATTGCAATAGAATGGAGAGAGAAACATTTAGCTAGTAATGTATCTGGAAACTGAATGTCCTATGTGAGTATTAGATTTAATAGCATGCTTTAAAGACTGATGAATATAAAGCTCAAGTTTTGAGTTCCTTACTGCTTTCAAAGTTGTATCCTAGTTGAGTGATACAAATGATTGCAACTTTTCTAAATCTTGAAATTATTTGGTTTGGTGGAGTGAGGCATGGAGCAATCTGGCGTCTTCTGATTTGTAAAGTAGTGATGGCAGTGAAGTTGTAACTGAAATTTAAGCTGATCTTCCTTTTTGGTATATTATCTGTTGTGCCAACTCTTTGAGATTACTTGCAGAATGTGGCTGTGAGTTTGAGTATTTTGTGGAGCAGAGGGATATCTTAAAAATGTGCTTATGGAAAGGACCCAATAAATGAATATTCCTAACTTAGTAACTAGAATGATTTTATGGTATTCATAAATAAGGATAAACGTCTTTTCCCCCTGCCCCAGAAGCATTCTGTAATTACCAAGATATGCTAGGAGTAGGATTATGATTCAGAGGTATCCCAAATTCATAAAGCAATAATAAAAACCTACATATTAGTTTTCCCCTCCAAAGTTTGAACTCTTTAAAAATGAATTCCTAAGCTTAATTGTACTTTTAATTTGCTTATTCAGTGCTTAGAATTTGTCTGACTGGTACTTTATTATTTTTAATTAAAAACGAGAGGTGCCCTTTCCCCTTGGAGAGTTGGAATATCAGTTGACTAATACTACAAGCTCTTGTGGGGGGAAATGGAGCTTGTTAAAACCCTTTACCAAACCTTAGGAAAAGATGTCTTGTAACACCTTGCGTCAGTCTTAATAGGTATAAAGTTCATACTTAATGCCTGGAGAAACTTTTGCTTATTGCCTTTCCCTCTATAAATAGTGTCTAGAATGAAAACTAATTTAGAAACAAGACTCCAAGATTCAAGAAAACCCTTAGTAAATATATTCTTGATCATTAATATTAGCCCATTATATTTTCATCTGTATTTGCCATTTAAAATTTATTTGCATTTATACCTTTAGGATAATTGAGTTTGTGTCTTTCTAATCTATTTTATCATTGCTACAGGTTTAAAAAAAAGAGCCTTTCACTAGTACATGGCAGAAATTCATATTTCTGCCAAGTTTTTTTTTAAACAAGTTGTAGCTGTATTTATTGGTCATGCAGTAAGTAGAGGAAATGTACAAGACAAATGTTTTTCTTTAGCACATAAGGGACCTATCCTCATCCTGAAAGTTTGTTGCTTTAAAAGCAAGTATCTCCATAAATATTATGGCCTACCATTTTCTTCATAAATTTTTTATGATCCACTTGTGCATGTAGTTGAGACCACTGTCTCTTAATATAGCACTTTTCAATTCTCTAAAGAAATACTTATGTACTACTTCTATCACCTGTTGTAAATTTTCATGTAATAGTGTTTTCTGTGACTAAACTCCATTTTGATTGGCAGCTAAGACTTTTTTTTTCCTGTGGCTTTAATTTATCTAAGAGGTCTTTGCATATAGATGAAATGTATAATTTGCCTGGCGGACTATTTGCGTTGTGTGGCCTTAGTTTGTTTATTGACATTAACGAGTGTTTTAAAAAGGTTTTTAATGAATAGTCTTAAATCTAAATTTGTGTGAATAATAATCCTTTTAACACAGTGCTTTTTGTAGCTGTCTAAGTGTGTTAAATTGTTAAGCTATTTCTTTGTAAAATAGGACAATGGAATGCATAGAGGTTTTTTTTTTTTCCCCTGTAAAGTATTTTTTTAATAAACAGAAGTCTGATTTGTCCTTTACTTATGTTTCATGAGAAAATGAATAGTGCATGTGAATTCTGGCTACCTGGAACCTGTTTTTAAAATATTAATCCCCCACTTTCTGTGTACCCTGACATCTCCTAATCTTTTAGAAAATCTTGTGACTTTTCCCTAAAGAAAACGGGATGCATACAGAGATGCAACTAGTTTTGGGGACGAAGAAAAACTACACTTGGCATTTGTGGCACTTGTGCCTTCTGAGGCTTATATCTACTTGAGAGGACAATCTTAAATTTTTAATTTAAATTTAAATTTTTAATTTTAATTGATGTTGATATTTTTCAAAGTATGTGCAAACAGTGTTAGTTAATGAAGATGGTGATATATATTTTGGATGTATTAAGTGACACAGTGCAATGGATTTTTTTTTCCTCAGGAATTTTTGTGTGAACTTCTCTTTGAGATACTTAGTAAGTCCTGATAGACCTTGGTTGTGATTAGGAAACAAGAAGAAAGGGAATTAATGTTTTCTGAGTAACTGTCAAGGGCCAGGCACTTTCTAGGAGGGTATCTCATTTAATCTTCACAGCCTTTAGTATTTAGTACGAAGATAACAATAAATACAGGTGAGAAAATAGGCTTGTTAGGTCGAATAAGTTGCATAAGATCACAGTTCTTTAACTGAAGCAGGGATCTAAATGCAGTTCTTGGTTCAAAGCCCATGCAGTGCTCAGTGGCAGCCTCAGAAAGCATTGAGAACTTGGTAAAAAGGGTCACCCAGAAGATGATTTGCTACTTCCTACTATTCCAAAATGCAACTTACTGATTTCAATTCTTCCATGAACCCCCCCCCCAAGTGTCTGTGCACTAAGCAGTGAAGTAAAATGTAATTTGTCTTAAAGCAGATATTTAGATACACAGGGATGACCTTTTTCATTTGTCATTTATCCGTTTTTAAGTTGGCCATTTTTTCTGAAACCCAATAGAATTAAAGGGAAGAGCTGTCAGGAAGCAAAACCATAAGTGTACAATATAAAAAATAATTTAAGCCCGGGTGAAATAATTTTTAATTAATTCTGTGGGATTTACTTTTACTCCTTAGTGGCTTTTTTCTTTCAGTAAAATGGGCCCTCACCTTACCCCGATTTAATATGTTTTTAAAACCTAGAACCACATTTCTTAGGCTTTCTGAAGTGGTAACCCGTGTGATCCTTATCTGTTACTAGCTTTACCTGACTCATGCTGAGCATGCATGGACACTGCTTCAAGTGGAGTGGGAATGGCCGTTAGGCGTCAGTGTTCCATGAATGGCCAAAAAAACCAAAAACCGAAAACAAAAACCCGTGCAGTATAGAGGACGAGAGCGGCTTAAAATCTTGCTAAGGTACTCTTAAATTTTCATTTAGAGCGCAACCATTCCATTTATCCTGACCTCAATCAGCCCGGACAAGAGGAAGCAAGTCCCTAAGCCGCAGCCCACCTCGCCCCTTCGTCCCAGGACAGCGTAAATTCAGAACATCTGTTCATTTAGTCAAGAACCTATGAGCCAGGCCCCAGGCTAGGCCCCAGGCTCGCTCTGCACGGAGCCCACAGCCCTTTGGGGAAGACGGATAGTAAATACTGAAGTACAAAGAAACCTGTAAAACAAAGATAAGTCTTACAAAGGAAGGAACTGGGAGCTATTAGAGCACCAAGACCGACCCCCTTTAGATCGATGGCTGGGGAAGTCATTTCTCAGGAAGTGACCTGGAGGCTGATCCGAGGTAGCTCCAGTGGCTCCCAACCACTCCATGCCCGGCCGGGCCTGGGCGGGGGCGGAGCCACTTTAGCACCAAAACCCGGAAAGCGGAAGCCGCTGCGGGGCTGCACCGTGGTCTGCGGCGCGGCCCTCGCCCAGCTCTCCGCTGGCTGAGTCACGGCCCGCCGGCCGGCCCGGCCTAGTAGGACGCACGCTCGCCGCCCCGCAGCCGCTGCCTCCCGCGCCGGGCGGCCTTCGCCCCTCACCCGAACAGCCGGCACTGAGTCTTCCGCCATTGCCTTAGCCTACTCTGGCGGCGGGCGAAGACCTCCTTCACTTTTTATCCCCCTCCTTTCCCAGTTCATTGTTCGCTTCTGGGGGGGAGGGGCGGGGGACCGTCTGGTGACCCTGTAGGTCGGGCTTGGAGGGCGCCGGGTCTGCGGCAACAGAGTGCCCTCCTCTGGGCGCTGGGCAGCCGGCTGCCCCCGAGGCCCGGGCGGCCTCCGCGGTCTCCATGGTAACGGCCGCTCTGGCGTCTCCGCCTCTGGGGGAAGATGCAGCCTGCCGGGCCCGCCATCTCGCCCCCGGCCTCATGGCGGGGCCGGGGCCACTGAGGAGGAAGGTCCCGGCCACCGGACTGCGGGGCAGCGGGCACCAGGTGAGAGCCGGACGCCGGCGAGCGGAGGAGGGGCGTGCAGCTCAGCTGCAGCCAGCACCCCTTTCCCTGCCCTGCATCCCTCAACACACTCGCACCAAATATCGCAGAGAGGCTTCTCGGGGCGCCACTGCGCCAGAGGTTTTTGGTTTGCTTCTGTTTTTGTCTTTTTTTTTTTTTTTTTTTTTTTTTGTCCTGGCAAACAGCCGGAGAGAGACAGTCAGCAGCTCATGGAGAGGCTGAGAGAAGCGATTTTGGCGTTCTCCCCAAACTGGGAGAGCACCTTTCAGCAACTGGACTCACCGACTGGTTTTCCTTCATTTTCAGTGAAATCCCATTCCCTGCCTGGAGACACAGATGGCCTCAAATGAGAGAGATGCTATATCGTGGTACCAAAAGAAGGTAATATCTTTTTTTTTTTTTTTTTTTGGGTAAAGCATCGTTCCTTCCAAAAGCTCCCGCAAAGAATATCCCGTTAGTTTCTCTTAGGCTTGGTAGTGCCAGGAATTCCTACATGGTATCTTTCAACTTACATGGAAGGTCATTAGGTCTTATAAACTCAGTTCCACGTCCCCGAATAAGATTTTCTAGTCTCCTCCCTCCTCCAGATCGTATCACAGTGCTGTGCTACAGCAAGGCTTTGAAAGTTCGCTTCTGATCAAGCTGCTGGGTTTTTTTAGACCTGAAACTTTTATCTTCACAGCTCAGATTGATACTGTCAACAGTCTTATTGAGCTGCCTGTTACCTCTTATTCCTCTCTAGTTTTCCTACTGATGTTTTCCTTACGAAGTGGAAATGTCTTGTAAGGTAATAATTTGAAATATTTTGGACATAGCTTTTTAACTTGATACAGCCGCTTTAGAATTTTGAAGGAAACGGCCCTTGGAAACAATAATTTATTCTAACCTCGGAGAATCCTAATCATTTCCAGATAGCCTATTGATACTTAATAGTTTCATGACTTGTGTGAGATTTTACCTCAATGGAAGGATTTATCCTTTGCAACATTTAATAGCCTGCTCCCTGTTTCAGATTGGAGCATATGATCAGCAGATCTGGGAAAAGTCAATCGAACAGACTCAGATTAAGGTAAATTGATTTCTTTGATTCTAGCTTTGTTTTGCTGAATTAATGTGAAGATTGGATTGCACTTTTTATAAAATCTGCCCTTATCCACCAACTGTGGCTATTCTTTATTCTTTGGCATTTCTAAGGAAGACAACATTGCAAGCAGAATGACAAATGACAATTGACATTTGGCCTCAGTATCAGGGAAATAGAAAGAAGTGGTTGCTCTACGATGAATTAGAAAGCAAATGTCCCCTGTAAAGGGGGCTGTGGCTGCTTAATGCTGGTCAGCTTTAATCTTGGGCAATGCAGCCCCAGAACTGCCAGAGCCTCAGAGTTTTCAAGAGAAGCTGCGAAGATGCATTTTAATGTGAAATATCCAGATTTTTTTTTTTTTTTTTTTTTTTAAAGATTTTATTTATTAATTTGACAGAGAGAAATCACAAGTAGACAGAGAGGCAGCCAGAGAGAGAGAGAGAGGGAAGCAGGCTCTCTGCCGAGCAGAGAGCCCGATGCGGGACTCGATCCCAGGACTCTGAGATCATGACCTGAGCCGAAGGCAGCGGCTTAACCCACTGAGCCACCCAGGCGCCCCTCCAGATTTTTTTAGAGTGTCTTCCCTTCTCCCACATTTCCTCCTCCTCCTCTTCCACCTCATTCTTCTCTCTCTCTTTTTTTTTCTTCTTTCTCCTTTTTCTCTTCCTGTGCAAGCCAAATCAAATCCCATTTGTGACCTGAATCACTTTTTCAATTACTGGTTTAGTGTATGGTCTTAAGTTTTCAATGCTCTCAGAACTGAGCAGATTCATAGGGTAATTTTATTTTAACCAACCAAAAACTGACATGGATTCAGAATGCAAGTTTATTAATTTATAGTAGTGCAGGGAAGGATTAAACAATGTTCCAAAGTCAGGGTTGTGGGCTCAACATGTGCTGGGGAGACGGAACGATGGTGCAGATTAGTCATGGGAAGGTTGCTTGGTGGCTGTATGTAGTTGGATAGTCTTGAGAGATCCGGAAAAGCCTGAAGACCATCCCTGCCCTTAAAAGAATGTCTCTCTATATTGACTTTAATACTTAGATCTATGGATTCAGGGTCTCACTTCTTTGGAAAGTGCTGAATAATGGCTGGCAGATTCTTGTTTTTGGACCTTGCTATTTTAAAGATTTACTGCAGACCCTTTCTTAACACTTAAAAAAAATATATTACACCCACACATACATATCATTTAATAGTTCTGTTTATCTCTAAGTCACATTGATTGGACTGGGGCCTTTAAATCTTGGGTGGAATATATTTAGCCAACACTTGTAGGGTGCATTCTTTTTATGGGTCAGTCAACTCACGAGTTTTTGGAACTACATGATACATGGCTAACTTTCACAATTTTGTACAGTCCTTGATTTTTCTATATTGAAGGGACATGGGGTAGGATGAATAACACCCACATTTTATTTTGTAACTCTCTAAACCCTGTTCTGTTAGTCTTTGGGGGTTGCTGTAAAGTACTGATGGTAAGGTGTAATGGAAAGAGCACAGAACTGGGAGTTAGATCTTCCTTTTTGTTATCTCTAGCCTCGTGATCTGAGCAGCAGTGTAGTTTTCTTGAGTTTTAGTTTCCTTATCTTTAAGAAGATTCTA
The DNA here is from genome assembly GCF_011764305.1 of Mustela putorius furo. Taxonomy (NCBI): domain Eukaryota; kingdom Metazoa; phylum Chordata; class Mammalia; order Carnivora; family Mustelidae; genus Mustela; species Mustela putorius. The sequence continues at coordinate 7,776,941 of NW_025421424.1, forward strand.
TTTACTGCTATAAACTTGCCTTACCTTCTTCTGCTGCCCAACTAAAGATTTTCTTGTCTCTTAATTCCATGCCATTTTATGCTTACCTACCTTTTAGTAAACCATATCAAAGTTACTTGTTAACCTGTGCATCTTCATAGGCCTCAAGGGTAGGAATTGTGTTGGTATTACATTCTTAGACTGTCTTGCTTCATACTAGGAACTCGGTGTCTGTTGCTGTGTTTAATTAACACTACCTGTTATGTCTGTTTTTATTCATTATTCTGTCATAAGGTAATCTACCTAATAACTCCTTAATGTATACTTGTAATTTAGCAGCAGTGGAAAGAATAAAATTAAAGACAACTCTAAAGAATTTGCTGAGCTGATGTACCAATGTTCTAGGTGCTAAGAATATAGCAAACAAGAGACAACCTGCATTTCATTGTCTAATGGTGGTGAGAGAAAAACCGAGATATCTTTTTAAATATGTTTAAGTCTAAATAGTTTAAGTCTTAGACAAATATTGACCAAAGTGTAGGATACAAAGTATTTAGTGCAATTTAAAAACAGATTATACAAATATAAATTTTAAAAAAATCAAAATTAATGAGCAATATTAACTTGAGATCATCTGCAGTAAAATTAGAAATTACATAATAAAAATACAGTTCGAGTCAAGAATATACAATGGGGAAAACACAGCCTCTTCGGGGAACCCAGGCAGCTCAGTTGGCTAAGTGACTGCCTTCAGCTCAGGTTATCATCTCAGGGTCCTGGGATGGAGCCCCACGTTGGGCTTCCTGCTCAGTTGGGGAGTCTGCTTATTCCTCTGCCCCTTTCCCTCCTCCTGCTCATGAATGCTTGCACGCTCTCTCTCTCTCTCTTTCTCAAATAAGTAAATAAAGTCTTAAAAAAAAAAAGAGAGTCACTCTTCAACAAATGGTACTGGGAAAACTGGACAGCTGCATGCAAAAGAATGAAATTGGACTACTTTCTGTACCATACACAAAAATAAGATGCATTAAAGATCCAAATGTGAGACCTGAAAACTTGAAACTCCTAGAAGAAAATAGCCAGTTATTTCTTTGACATTGGTCATAGAAATTCTAGATATGTCTTCTCAAAAACAAAAACAAAATTGAGCTATTGGGACTACACCAAAATAAAAAGCTTTTGCTCAGTGGAGGAAACCATCAACAAAACAAAAAGGCAATCTACTGAATGGGAGCATGACTTCAACTGTATACAGTATAATGCATGTTAATGCCTCACTTTTAAGTGTAAATGGATTGTTGAGAATCATCAAATATTTGAAACCCATGGAAAAAGAAAGAGATAAAAGAAATGACAAAGGAGTCCTAAGAATGTTATTCTTAAAGATATAATTAATATGTGTAAAGGACTGGATACTTCATACGAAAACAAAGAAAAAGAAAAAAATGGACTATAATGAAAAAGAAAACCAGAAAACAAAAATAACCAATAAATTTAGTAGAAAAGTGGAAGGTAAAGTTGCAGCCATTTCTCACAAAAAATCATACAAAAAAAAACAAGGAAAAAGAAAATAGAAAACTGAATACAGTTCATGAAGGAAGCCTAATAACCAGTTAAGAGGTGTTTCAGAAAAAGGAAATACATGGAGGGGAAGAAATTATCAGATAAATAATACATTTATCAGAACTGAAATATACACATTTTAAAATTGGAAAGTTTTTTTTTTTTTTTTTAAAGATTTTATTTATTTGACAGAGATAGATCACAAGTAGGCAGAGAGACAGAAGCAGACTCCCTGCTGAGCAGAGAGCCTGATGCGGGGCTCAATCCCAGGACCCTGAGATCATGACCTGAGTCAAAGGCAGAGGCTTAACCCACTGAGCCACCCATGTGCCCCAAAATTGGAAAGGTTTTTAAGAAGACCTATATTAGTTACAGTTGTATAACACAATGATCTGACATTTATATATATTACAAAATGCTCAACACGCTAAGTGCAGTTATTTGTCACCACAAAAGTTTATTACAATATTCTTGACTATATTTGCCATATATATATATATATATATATATATATATGATAGTTTTTTGGGGGGAGTCTTTGGGTTTTCTATATATAGTTATATATATATATATATATAATATATATATATATATATATATATATATATATATATATATATCAATATATATCAATATATTGATATATATATGCTGTGCTTTACATCCCTATGACTTACTCCTTTTATAAATGGAAGTTTGTATCTCTCAATCCCCTTCACCTGTTTTGCCCATCCTAACCTCCCCTTTCCTCTGGCAGCCACCAGTTTGTTCTCTGTAAGTATGAGTTTGTTTATTATTTAGTTTGTCTATTTGTTTTGTTCTTTAGATTCCACATATGAGTAAAGTCATGTGATATTTGTCTTTCTCTGACTTATTTCACTTAGCTCTAGGTTTACTCATGCTGGCAAAATTTCATTTTTTTAATGACTAACATTCCATTGTATGTATTTCCCATTTCTGGAAACTGAAGTTGCTTCTATATATTGGCCACTGTCAGTAGTGCTGCCATAAACATAAGTGTGCATGAATCTTTCTGAATTAGTATTTTTGTTTTCTTTAGGTATATACCCAGAAGTAGAATTGCCGGATTCTATGTAATTAAGTTTTTGAGGAGCCTCCACACTGTTTTCTGTAGTGGCTGCACCAATGTGCATTCCCACCAACAGTGCATGAGGGTTCCCTTTTCTCCACGACTTTGCCAATACTTGTTATTTCTGGTCTTTTTGATACTAGCCATTCTGACAGGTGTGAAGTGATATCTCATTGTGATTTTGATTTGTATTTTCCTCAGGATGAGTGATGTTGAGTACCTTTTCACGTGTCTGTTGGCCATCTGTATGCTTCTTTGGAAAGATGTCTGTTCAGTTCCTCTGCCCATTTTTAAATTGGATTATTTACTTTTTTTGTGTTGAGTTCTATGAGTTATTTATATACTTTGGATATTATCCCCTTATTGAACAGATGGTTTGCAAATATTGTCTCCCATTCAGTAAGGTGCCTTTTCATTTTGTTATTGGTTTCCTTTACTGTGCAAAGGGTTTTTATTTTGATGTAGTCCCACTTATTTATTTTTGCTTTTGTTGTCAGTGCCCAAGGAGACATATCCATAAATATGTTGCTAAGACCAGTCAGTGTCTGAGACTTTACTGCTTATGTTTTCTTTTAGGATTTTTATGGTCTCAGATCTTACATTTAGGTCTTTGATCCATTTTGAGTTTGTTTTTGCATGTGCTTTAAGAAAGTGGTCCAGTTTCATTCTTTTGCATGTAGCTGTCCAGTTTTCAACTCCCTGCCGTTTAGTGAGGAGACTGACTTTTCCTCCTTATGTATTCTTGCTTTGTTTGTTGTAGATTAATTGACCATACAATCATGGGTTTATTTCTCGGTCCTCTGTTCATTGTGTTGATCTGTGTGTCTATTTTTGTGTCAGTACCATACTGCTCTGAGGACTATAGCTCTGTCGTATAATTGGAAATCTGATATTCTGATACTGTCAGCTTTGTTTTTCTTTCTCAAGATTGCTTAGTCTTTTGTGGCTTCATACAAATTTTAGGATTATTTTGTTCCAGTTCTGTGAAAAATGCTATTGGTATTTTGATAGGGATTTTCCCGAATCTGTAGATTGCTTTGGGTATTATGGACATTTTAACAATATTAATTTTTCCAATCCATGAGCCATGGTATATCTTTTATTTGTGTCATCCTCAGTTTCTTTAATCAATGTCTTAAAGTTCTTGAATATAGTCTTTCACCTCCTTGATGAAATTTATTCCTATGTGTTTTATTTTTTTTGATACAAATGTCAGTGAGATCGTTTTTAAATTTCTCTTTCTGCTAGTATTTATTGGTATAGAGAAATGATACAAATTTCTGTTAATTTTGCGTCCTATAACTTTACTGAATTCATTTATTCTGATAGTTTTTTGGGGGGAGTCTTTGGGTTTTCTATATATAGTGTCATGTAATCTATAAGTAAGAAAGTTTTACTTCTTTCTTATCAATTTAGGTGCCTTTTCTTTCTTTTTCTTGTCTGATTGCTGCAGCTAGGCGTTCCAGCACTATTTTGATAAAAGTGGTGAGAGGAGACATCCTTTCTTTTTCCTGATCTTAGAGGGAAAGCTTTTAGCTTTTCACTGCTTAGTATGATGTTAGCTGTGGGTTTGTCATGTATGGCCTTTATTACATTGATGAAATGATCTTTTGAGTCGTTAGCACCTATACTAAGGAACATTATCCTATTTCAGAACTTAAATAAACAAACAAACAAAACTTCGTTCAGTCTACCTTGTATGTTTCTCCTGTGAGTCTCTTTTACTATTCACACAGACACTTTCCTTCTGTCACCAAACATGTGGAAGTTTCCCCCAACACCATGCAGTTCTTCCTGAAACCATCTGGAGGGGTCCTACAATTCAATTCAGCTCTCTATGTAAATTTAAATTCAGCTCATAATATAATGTCAGATACCACAAGTTAAAGGCTCAGTCCCACAAGACTGCTGCCACCCCACTTTGGATACCAATAGTAAGTACTAGGTCCTCAGGTTACCCATAATTTCTTTCCAATGTGGCTGCAAATCAGGTTCCCATGCTCCCTTCCTCAGGTTTGATTAATTTGCTAGAGTGGCTTACAGAACTCAGAGAAATACTTACATTTATCAGTTTATTAAAGGATATGATAATGGATACAGATAAACTAGATGAAGAGATGCATAGGTAAGGTCTGGGAGGATCCAGAGCATAGGAGCTTATGTCCTTGTGGAGTTGGGGTATGTCATTGTCCTGGTGTGCATGTGTTCAACAAACTAGATGCTCTCTGAACCCCATACTGTTGGAGTTTTTATGCCAAGCTTATTAGCCAAGTATAAGGCACCACATGAAGACATATTCAGATCTTCAAAGTTTCAAAAAAATACATGACCCATGTCCCCTCTCAAAAAGCATGGGAAAACATACACAGTATTATAATGAATGAGTAAACCAAAAAAGAGGAAATCATAGTATAGGAAACAGGATAGCCAGCACAGAGAGAGGTAAAGGGAATTCCAGGATATTTAAGAGATGTCCAAGGATGACAGTTCGTATCGGGCCTGGAAAACAATGAGACTAGAAAGAAGCAGAAAGACAGAAAACTGATATGGATATCTTCAAGAGGGAAAAAAGAGAAACTGGTATTTGTTGTGTTTGAGTATATTGGGAACAGATTTTTAAGACTTACAAGGTATTTCAAGGTGAATTAGTAATATATATTTAGAAAATCAAGTGAATGAAAAAATGAAGCTTGCCATATATGGCCTTTATTATGTTGATGTTCATTCCCCCTGTATCTACTTTGTTGAGAGCTTTTATCATAAATCATTGTTGAATTTTGCCAAATGTTTTTTTTTGCATCTATTGAGATGATAATATGTTTTATCCTTAATTTTGTTAATGTAATATATTACATTGATTGATTTGTGAATGTTGAACTATCCTTGCATCCCTGGAATAAATCCCACTTGACTGAGGTGTGTGATCCTTTTAATGTATTGTTGAATTCAGTTTGCTAATATTTTGTTGAGAATTTTTAATCTACATTCATTGGGGATATTAGCCTGTAATTTTCTTTTCTTGTAGTGTCCTTGTCTGGTTTTAGTATCAGAGTAATGCTGGCCTCATAAAATGAGTTTGAAAACATTCTTGCCTCTTCTGTTTTGGGAAGAGTTTGAGAAGGATTGGTATTAATTCTTTGAATGTTAGGTAGACTTCACTAGTGAAGCCATCTGGTATGGGAATTTTGTTTTTGTTGGGAGGTTTTTGATTACTGATTCAATCTCCTTACTATTAATCAGTCTGTCCAAATTTTCTATTTCTTCCTGATTCAGTTTTGAGAGGTCCCCCCCTCCCCCAGGAGTTTATCCATGTCTTCTAGGTTGTCCAATTTGTTGGCATATAATTGTTCATATTAGTTTTTTTATGATCCTTTGTTTTTATGTTGTCAGTTGTAACATTTCCTCTTTCAGTTCTGATGCTGTTTGAGTCCTCTTTTTTTCCCCCCTTGGTAAGTGTAGCTAACGGTTGTCAATTTTGTTTATCTTTTAAAGAAACCAGCTCTTAGTTTGTTGATCTTCTCTATTGTCTTTTTAGTTTCTATTTCATTTCTTTCCACTCTGATCTTTGCTATTTCTTTCTATGACTTTGGACTTTGTTCCTCTTTTCTAGTTTCTTGAGATGTAGAGTTAAGATGTTGTTTACTTGTTAGAGTTCTTTCTTAATGTAGGCATTTATCACTATGAACTTCCCTCTCAGAACTGCTTTTATTTCATCCCTTAAGTTTTGGTATGTTGTATTTTCATTTTCATTTTCATTTGTTCTCAAATTCTAAATTCCTCTTTTGACTTCTTCTTTGACTCATTGAGGTTTTTTTTTTTTTTAGTAGCATGTGATTTAATCTCCACATATTTCTGAATTTTCCTTTTGGTAATTGATGTAGAGTTTCATACCATTATGTTCAGAAAAGCTTGATATAATTTCATTCTTCTTAAATTTATTAAGACTTGTTTTGTGGCTAATATAATCCATCCTGGAGAATTTAATGTGTGCACTTGAGAAAGAATATGTCTGTTGCTTGTGGATGGAATATTCTGTGTTTATCTGTTCAGCCCATCATATCTAAGTCTTTTGAGGCCAATGTTTTCTTATTATATTACTTTTAATTATTATTCAATTTATTTAAACTAATAGAAAAATCCAGTTCACCCATTTCTCCCACCTCCAGCTCTTGGCAACCACCAATCTCTTTTCTGTATCTATAAGCTTGTTAGTTTAGGGTTTTTAATTTTTTTTTTAGATTCTACATATAAGATAAATCATCAATCAAATCAAATATTTTTTTTTCTGTGTGACTTATTTCACTTACCATAATGCTCTCAAGGCCCATCCATGTTGTCGCAAAAGACGAGATCTCACAGTTGACAGCTTACATTACATTTTGTGGTGAAAAGCTGAAAGCTTTTTCTCTAAGATCAGGAACAAGACAGAATGCCCCTTTTCCACTTTTATTTAACATAGTATTGGAAGTCCTAGCCAGAATAGTTAGGCAAGAAGAAGAAATAAAAAGCATTCAGATCAAAGAGGAAGAAGTAAAACTGTTACATTTTGCTGATGACTTGATACAATATTTAGAAAAACCTAAAGACTCCACCAGAAACAATGATAATAAATGAATTCAGTAGAGTCACAGGATTCAAAATCAATATATAAAAATCTGTTACATTTCTCTATACTAAAAACGAACTATCAGGACAAAAATGAAAACAATGAGAATATACCATTTTTCAATATTTATGCACCCAATATAGGAGTACCCAAATATATAAAGCAAATATAAACAAACCTAAAGGGAAAAATAGACAATGATACAGTAATCATTGGGAGCTTCAGTATACTACTTTCAACAATGGATAGATCATCCAGACAGAAAATCCATAAGGAAACATTGGACTTGGACTATACTTTAGACCATATAGAACTAGCAGACATATAAAGAACATTCTATCCAACAGCAGCAGAATATACATTCCTTTCAAGCACCCATGGAAACATATCCAGGATAGATCAGTTGTTAGGTCATAAAACAAGTCTTAACAAATTTTAAAAAACTGAATTTATTTCAGGTAACTTTTTGGACCACAATGGAATTAAACTAGAAATCAGTAACAGGATGAAAATGGAAAAATTCACAAATATGTGGAAATTAAGCAACATACTCTTGAACAACTAATAGGTCAAAGAAGAAATAAAAAATATCATGAGACAAATGAAAATGAAAATTTTTATACATTAATAGCGAGCTATTAAAAAATGAAGAATATAATTCCATTTATAATAGCATCAAAAAGAATAAAATATTTAGGAATAAATTTAACCACAAAGGTGAAAGATCTGTACACTGGAAACTATGAAACATTGGTGAAGGAAATTGAAGAAGACATACATAAATGGAAAGATATCTTATGTTCATTGATTGGAAGAAGGAATATTGTTAAAATGTCCATACTACCCAAAGTGATCCACAGATTAAAAGCCGTTTATCGGGGCACCTGGGTGGCTCAGTGGGTTAAGCCTCTGCCTTCGGCTCAGGTCATGATCCCAGGGTCCTGGAATCGAGCCCCACATCGGGCTCTCTGCTCTGCAGGGAGCCTGCTTCCTCCTCTCTCTCTGCTTGCCTCTCTGCCTACTTGTGATCTCTGTCAGATAAATAAAAAAAAATCTTAAAAAAAAAAAAGCCGTTTATCGAAATTCCAATGGTATTTTTCACAGATGCAAAAACAAACAAACAAACAAAAAACAATCCTAAGATTCATGTGAAACTACAAGGAACTCCAAATAGCTAAAGCAGCCTTGAGCAAGAAGAGCAAAGTCGGAGGCATCACACTTTCTGATTTCATATTATATTACAAAGCTACAGTAATTAGAACAGCAAATATGGGCATAAAAGACACATAGATGAATGGGACAATATGGAGACCCCGAAATAAACCTATGCTGAAACAGTCAACTACTCTTTGGCAAAGGTGCCAAAAATACATGATGGGCAAAAGAATCTCTTCAATAAATGATTTTGGGAAAACTGGGTAGATATCCTCATGCAGAAGAATGATACTAGACCTTTATATTACACCGCACATAAAAATCAACTCAAGATGGATGAAAGACTTAAATGTAAGACCTGAAATTGTCCTAGAAGATACCAGGGGCTCCTTGGTCAAGAGTTTTTTGAATATGACAAAAAAGTACAGACAACAAAAGCAAAAATTATCAAGTGAGACCATATCAGACTAAAAAGTGTTTTGCATAGCCAAGGAAGCAATAATGACAAGGCAACCTATGGAATGGGAGAAAATGTTTGTAAACCATATATCTGATAAGGGGTTTACATTCAAAATCTATAAGGAACTCTTACAACTCAATAGCTAAGAACAAGTAATCCAATTAAACATGGACAAAGGACCTGAACAGACATTTTCCAAAAAAGATATACCAATGGGTATATTAAAAAAGCTCTTTAACATCACTAATAATCAGGGAAGTATAATTCAAAACCACAGTGAGATATCACCTCACACCTGCCATGATGACTCTTATCAGAAAGTCAAAGGATAATAAATGTTGGTGAGGATGTAGAGAAAAGAGAACTTTTATATACCGTTGGTGGGAATGTAAACTGGTATAAACATTATGGAAAACAGTATGGAGGCTTTTGCAAAAATTAAAAATAGAACTATGATTTGATCCATCTATCCCATTTCTGGGTGTTTGTCTGAAGGAAATAAAGGTCTACAAGGTCTTCATTTGTTAGAAAATAATACAGTGATATTTTTACTTTTAGAATTTTCATTTCTGATTGTGTATCTAGCCAAATTTTTATTCCCATGGATATTATGCACATTTCAAAAATTTAGTGTACATGTTTTTCAAAGGATAATTTTTTCTCTGAAATGTGTGACTTTCAAATTTTGATTCCTCCTTAGATTTAATTTTATTACATTTAGGGTTTTAAAACTTTCTTCTATAAAATCTATAATTTGTAGCTGAATTGGATAGAAACATAGGACCCACTTAAGAGAAATTGTTTGGTCAAAACTATTTAGTTAAACAACTAAAGATCAGTACTGGCTCAATGTCTAAAAGAGGGAAATAGCAAATGGCTATAACCTTTCATTTTTACTTTAATTTTAATGCTTAAATACCTAATTTCTAAAACTGGATTAGCATTTACACATGTTGAGTATAAAATTAAAATCCATTTTCTCAAAGTTTTATTTATTAATAGTAGTAAAACAAAACTGTAGTTTGAAACACAAAAGGTAATTCACAAACTTACTTTTAATTCGAGGTGGTAGAAGACAAAGTCCCCGAAAGGATTCTTTCTTCATGCCCAGAAAAAAAAATTCATCACTAGATTTTTGGTTAAACATGGTAGATTGGCCACACACATTTATAATCTCTCCTTTCTGAGTTACCACTAAATTACATGAAAGGAATCCATAAAGGGGTTGTATGAAATGAATACATCCACAAAGTCCAGGAAGAAGATTGAGGAGGAAGATCTCTGTAGATAGTAGATCAACATGTATTTGGAAGATGAAAAATGAATGCAAGAGAGTGCCAGGAGAGCAGGGGAAAATGCCAGTTGCACTGCAGAACTTCCCAGAAAGGCTTAGGACTTGAATGCATCAGGTTTCATGTGAGGCAGTTAAATGGGGTATTGAATGAACTTTGTATACAGAGAGATTAGACCTTTTGTCTCCTAGTCAATCCCTTAAAGACTGGCTAACAATGCCCTTACGAGGGAGACTGGTGATATTTCTTCTGAGAAAATTCATTGGAAGAGGGTCTGTGGACACTGAAGGGCAGGTGAGAATCATGGTACTAAAAGCAAAATTGTGAGCCCCTTGATTCAATCTTAAAACTTCCACCACAGGAATCTTTAGCCTTCCTAATCTTCAACCAAAGAGAATACTGGAAAGTTCTTCAAAGAGCCTTGAATGACCCCACAAAAAAAAGCCTCCAGATATTGACATTTGGTGATTCCCTCAAGCTGGTTGATTACCCTGCAGTGAAATCCCAAGTCTGTAAGCTATACTCATACACATAAAGCTTCCAGTAAGTTTTACAGGCTTTCTATTGAAATAAAACATGTTCAGTAAATATGGATATACTTACACACATGTATATATAACAAAATTTTAAGTGTAAAGGTTGAGGAATGTTCTTAAACTTAATGTAATCATGTAATCAGCATTAAGATCAAGAGATAGATAATTAACAGTACCATAGAAGCTTCCCTTCCATACTTTTCCAGTCACTGCTACCAACAGAGGTAGACCAGTATCCCAACTACTAGTGCTATAGATTAATTTTGCCTTTTTGAGCTTTATTTAGGAATATTATCAGGAATCAATCAGAAAGGCACTAGAGTTTGTAACAGCAACATTGGAAGCTAGAAAACAGTAGAACAGTGTCTTAATTCCTGAAGGAAAATTAACAACTTAGACTCTAGTGTAACCTTTTATTATGAAACATATATATATATATAAACATGTTTATATAAGTGAAATTATACAATACATAGACATTTGAATCTAAATTTTTTTGTTCAGTTTTATGTTTGTGAGACTCATTCATGTTGTGTAATTGTAGTTTATTTAGTACAACACCAAAATTATTTATGCATTCTCCTATTGATGGGCAATATCCCATTGTTGTCTCTGGGTAGTTTCCAATCTGGGGCTCTTAGAAATTATTCTTCTATGAACATTTTTACATATTACTTAGTGAAATACTCATTTGTCTTGGGTATATACCTTGAAGTAGAATATTGAGTCAATCACATTTCAGTGCTTCATTCTAATATATAAAGAAAGCCATTGATTACTAGGTATTTGAATAAATCCTCCAAAAGAAAAAGAGAACAGAAATGAACTCAGAGTCAAAATCAAAAATTCAATGGGAGAATTTGAGGAAATTTCCAGAAAGCAGAACAAAAAGACAAAAGAAGTAAAAAATAGGAAAGTTATGTCTGATAAGGGAACAAATATAAAAATAAATTATAAGAAAACTTCCCTAAAGCCACATAGAAAGAATTCTCAGCACAATAGATATAAAAGACTCATATCAAGGCATATCATTATGAAATTTATGAACACCAGGAATAAAGTGAAGATTCAGAGGGAAGAAACAATTCACACTCAAAGGGTCAGGAATCAGAAAGGCACTAGAATTTGCAACATCAACATTGGAAGCTAGAAAGAGTAGAACAGGGTCTTAATTCCTGAAGGAAAATTATTAATGACTTAGAATCCTACACTCTAGTGTAACTTTTTATTAGGCATAAGGGTAAAATGAATTCATTTTCAGACATGTGAGGCTTCAAAAAGTTACCTTCTGCACCGCTTTCTCAGGAAGCTTCTGAAGGATGCACTCCAGAAAGACATGAGATGTAAGAGCTAGAGATTCACCACAGAGATGAAGGGAGTTGTCAGGGTGATAGTGTGAAGTCCTGCATAGAGCTAGCTGTGCAGCAGGCCCCGAGAGCAACCAGCAGGATAGAAGTTTCTTGGGAAGGGCATTTCCAGGAATTTTTTTTTTTTTTTAAAGAAAAAAAGACTTGAGTAATTTTCTGGCATTTGAGTATTTGAAAAATGATAAATGTTTTAGCTGACTCCGTAAACTAGGAGATTATGAAGCATGGCTTCTAGGGAACAATATTTCATAGTGATCATATCGTAACTACTGATGACTGACTTATCATCATCAGTCATGTCAGGATATAGGTTTTTGGGGCGGATGTTAGGATGTGGAAATTAGTTGTGTAAGAGCTAAATTCTCACATGATGTATTAGAAGTCAGTGGATTATTTCTAAAATCAATAAATTGAAAAATGGCAGCATAAACATATTATTTGGAAGTATAGATGTAGGGGCACCTGGGTGGCTCAGTCAGTTAAGCACCTGACTCTTGATCTCAGCTCACGTCTTGGTGTCGGGGTTGTGAGTTTAAGCCCTATGTTGTGCTCTGCACTACATGTGGAGCCTACTTAAAAAAGAATAGTATGGAAGTAAATACCAAGAGAAACAGTTTAAAAAAAAAAAAGAAAGTTATTTGTTTTTAATGTCTGAAACCGGGAGGAGAAGGAGAGGGGCTGAGGGACTATTATTTTGTACTTCCTTGTCCTTTGACTTGTTGGATCATTTTAAAAAGTGATAAAATATATTCTTGCATTACTTGGTAAACTACATACTAAAACATTAATGATAAGTTATTTCAAGGAACAATAGGGTTAAAGTGTCTCCAGTAAAAGGGAGTCAGATATAGAAAGAAAGAAATAGAAGTTTACCTTTTGTACTTAAAAGGGTTTTTTACCCTTATTTCTGGTTTTGTTTTGTTTTATCCTAGGGCTTCAAAAACAAACCAAAAAAGATGGGCCACATAAAACCAGACTTGATTGACGTTGACTTAATCAGAGGTGAGTTCTAAAGTTGGTTTATGTATTATATTATTTCGTCATAGTGCTAGAGATTCTTTTTTAGATACCTTCCCTCTATGATGGCCTATTTTAATTTCCAAAGGGAATATTCTTCCCTCATCATTCAGGCCTTGAGATTTTTTTTTCCTTTGCTTTGGTTCTTTGTGGCTATGTAATCACATTAGGTGAAAGATGGATGAACTTGGAAGCTGCTGTTGTGTAAAAAATACATTGCATAACATTCAAGTCAGCCTGATTTATTTTGAGCTCCTGTCCTAGTGATTGAGGCAAGAAGTTATTATATTTAATGAACATCTAAGAGGATGCTTTTTTTTTTAAAGGATTTTATTTATTTGACACAGAGAGAGAGATCACAATTAGGTAGAGAGAGGGGAAGCAGGCTCTCTGTTGAGCTGAAAGCCCAATGCAGGACTTGATCCCAGGACTCTGGGATCAGGACCTGAGTGGAAGGCAGAGGCTTAACCCATTGAGCCACCCAGGCGCCCTAAGAGGATTCTTTTTAACCAGACAGGTTATGTGGTGATTTTTGCTCTCAGCTGTTTTTAATACAGTGTTAACAAGTAGGCATTAGTATAGTGTATGTAAATATTTGATGTTTTGTTTTATTGTATATTTAAAGGCTCAACATTTGCCAAAGCCAAACCTGAAATTCCATGGACATCTCTGACTCGGAAGGGGCTTGTAAGAGTTGTGTTTTTCCCCTTGTTCAGCAACTGGTGGATTCAGGTGACCTCTTTAAGAATCTTTGTTTGGCTGCTACTGCTTTACCTCATGCAAGGTAATTAGAGGGCTGGAATAAATTATGACAATTTCTTTTTGCTGCTTTTGCTGTTAGATAATGCAGACTTTACTGTTCTTACATTTACCCTGAATGAAGGGATATACACCATATGGAGAGCTTAGATTTATTTGCCCATAGAAGGCAAACCAATTGTCCAACTCATCTTTCTTGAATTTCTTTCCACCTGTCTTACTGGCCAGGCCTTTTCAATCTTTGTTCTGTGTGACCTCTGAATATTGGATTACCTCAAGGTTGGATCCTGGATTCTCTTCTCTCGGTACTCCCATCAAACCCCTTTGTTTAAACATAGCTGATAAACTGGTGATTCTCAAATTTATATCTTCAGGCCAGATCGCTGCTGAACTTCAAACTTGTAAATCTAACTGCCTGCTTTTAGGCATTTATGTAGAGAGATTTAATAGGTATCTTGAACCTATCATGTCCAACATGGAACTCTGGGATTTTTTTTTTCCCTGTCATAGTCCATCACACCAGCATCGCCTTTCCTAGAGCACTAGAATAACGTCTACTCTGAGCCTGCTTTCTACCAACCATTCTTTTCACAGCAATTAGATAAATCGTTTATAGTAGAATCCGTATCATGTCATTTTCCTGCTTAAAACCCTGAGAGACTTCTCACTGGTGTTGGAGTGAAATCAGTCCTCACGACACCCTGCAGGGCCCTCCATGATCTGTTCCCTGTTGGCCTCTCAGAGGTCATGTCCTACCATGCTCCTCCTTGCCCGCTGGAGGCATCATGGCCCTTTTTCCGCGCTGCACACAGAGCTCTTCCTTCTGTTTGAAACAATCTTACGGATTTTCACATGGCTATCTTTTTTCTCATCTTTAAGATCTAAACTCAGATGGAACTTTCACTGGGCAGCCATCCCGATCTATACTTTTTTTTTTTCTTTTCAGTGTTCCAGAATTCATTGTGTATGCTTTCTAAATAGTCCTACCATTCCCTGGGAGTCTATTTTAATTTCTGTATTACACAACTACCTGATGTTGGCTTTTCTCTTCTCACTACGTGCAGGAGCCCAGCACCTTCTCTTTCCCACTGTATGGCGACTGCCTACTGGGAGTACTTTGTGAAATGGGACCATGTGCACACTCTGGTTATACCCGAACAACAAGACATAAATTAGAACAGAGTAGGAGCAGGTTGAGTTAGGGTGGAAGGATTTGGGGTGATTTTTGTTTTCTTTTATCTCTGTAGGTTTTTTTGAGTTAAGTTATAGAGGGAAAGATAAGTGTCTGAATTTACAAATCTGTAAGTTTAATTTTCTAAAGTCGTGTACAGTGCTGTCCAATACAGTTTCTGTGGTGATAGAAATATTCTGTGTCTGCCTTATCCAGTCCTATGTGGCTATTGAGGGCATGGGAATAGTGTGAATAAGGAACCATATTTTTTAGTTTTATTTCGTTGTAATGAAATGGCTGTAATTTTAATGACTGGACAATATTCCGTCATATGGATACACCATCATGGATACACACCATCATTTAAAATGATCATTTTCATGTCTGTGAGTCTCTCATATGGATTTGCCATAAATACTTTTTATAGCTACTTAATATTCCATTATATAAAAGTACCACAACTTATATAACTGTTCCCATATTGTAAGCATTTAGATTGTTCCTGGGTTTTTTTTTTCCTATTAATTATGCCATTGTGAACAAAATTTTCCATATTTTATATTTCCTTAGAATTTCTTCTCTGAAATAGAATTAAGAGATCAAAGAATATAAACATCTTAAGACTTTTAGTACATAAAATCAAATTGCTAGTGGTACACTTCTTTTGGAAAGTAGTGGATGAGAGTGCCTGTTTTACTAGAGTCTACCAGCATTATTATAATTTTAAAGATTGTTACCTAATTGGATATACAAAAGAATTGTGTTTTGCTCATTTGGTCTGCATTTTTTGGGTAGCTTGTAAAGGTGAGGTTAAATATCTTTTCACATGTTCATTATTGAAGAATTTCTTTCTTACTGAGATACATTAAATTATATATGTTAAATTTTCTTTTTTTGTTTTAGGATTTTATTTTTTTGTCAGAGAGTGTGAGAGAGAGCATAAGCAGGGGGAGTGGCAGACAGAAGGAGAAACAGGCTCCCTACTGAGCAAGGAGCACAATGCAGCACTTGATCCCAGGATCATGACCTGAGCTGAAAGCAGATACTTAACCTACCAACCCACCCAGGAGCCCATATACATTAAATTTTCATATACACCATGGTCTCTTTCTAAACACATATTCTGCACAATTCATTTGTCTTGTTCTCATATCTGCACCACATTTTTAAATTAGTATAGTTGTTTAATATGTATTAGCATTGAGCAGAAATATTCCTCTAGTATTCTTTTCCAGTATTTTCTGAGGTGTTTTTACCTATTTATTTTTTTTTTCAAAATAATTTAGAATTATTTTATCCTAATCAACAAACAAATAATTTGGAATTAAACTGTAATCTCCCACTTCCCATGAAGATATAGATATATTTGGGGGGAATGGGAAGAAAATAGATCTACCTCACCTTTTAATCAAGTCTTCTGTTCTATTTCCCAGTAAAGCTTTGTGGGATTTTTATTTCTTGTGAGGCCTGCTTAGATCTTCTCAAAGTTAAACTCAAATTTTTTTTTTTTAAAGATTTTATTTATTTATTTGACAGACAGAGATCACAAGTAGACAGAGAGGCAGGCAGAGAGAGAGAGAAAGGGGGAAGCAGGCTCCCCGCTGAGCAGAGAGCCCAATTCGGGGCTTGATCCCGGGACCCTGGGATCATGACCTGAGCCAAAGGCAGAGACTTAACCCACTGAGCTACCCAGGCACCCCTCAAATTTTTTTTATTGTGGTAAGATATACACAATATATAATTTACCTTCTTCACCATTTTTAAGTTTACAGTTGGTGGCATCAAGGCCACTTACGTTGCTGTGCAACCATCACTACCATCCATCTCCGAACTTCATCTTTCCAAACTGAAACTCTACCTTTAAAACAGTAATTGCCTGGGGCGCCTGGGTGGCTCAGTGGGTTAAGCCTCTGCCTTCAGCTCAGGTCATGATCCCAGGGTCCTGGGATCGAGCCCCGCATCAGGCTCTCTGCTCAGCAGGAAGCCTGCTTCCCCTACCCCTCTCTCTCTGCCTGCCTCTCTGCCTACTTGTCATCTCTCTCTCTCAAATAAATAAATAAAATCTTTAAAAAAAAAAAACCAGTAATTGCCTGATTCTCCAGTTCCTCCTGAAGCTCAGGCCCCTGGCAACCATTCTATTTTCTTTTTCTGTGAATTGACTACTTAGATACCTCATGCAAGTGGAGGCAGGGGTATTTGTCCTTTTGAGCTTGGTCTGTGGCACTTAGCCTGTTTTTAAGGCTCAGCCATACACAGCATGTACGCTTCCTTCTTTTTAAATGATGAATAAGAATCCATTATACGTATGTCCCATATTTTGTTCATATACTCATCCATCAGTGGACGCTTCAGTGCTTCCCCATAAAAGTGGAATATTTGTTTTTATTTTTGTTGTTGCTCCCGCAGATACGACACGTTTTTTGTTTTGTAAATTTCAACTGGTTAGTGCTATTACATTTGAAAGCTGTTAGTTTATGTTTATTAAGAATACTTCTGCTTAAGGCATTCTATTAAAACCTCATTAATTTTAATAGTTTTTCAGTGCTTTTTTCACATTTTCTAACCATACAGCCATGTTCTGATAAATAATGAAAATCTGGTCTCCTCCTTTTTCATACATTTCATTTGCTATGATTGAATTAGTCAGCATTTTCAGAAAAGCATTAAGTAGTAACAGTAAGAATGCTCATCCTTTTGTTCCTGGTTCTGAGTGTCTTTCTCAGTATGATGCGTGTTCATTTCCTCTTTGGTATATTAGGGACATTTTTATATTCCTAGTATTTTAGAAGAGATTGACATTTAAGATTAATTATAAATCAGGAACAAATGTTGATTTTTATTGAATGCTTTTTCACTATAGGAGTTGGCCAAACTCATAGGTTAAAGGTATGGTCCTTCGTAAGATTCCCCCCACTTCAGACACCAGCCTCACTTTGGGAGTCCCCAGTGCTACCCTTACTTCTGACCCATGGCTACAGTTTTGAAGGTCCCCTACTGATTCCTTTGATAATTCACTAGAATGACTCCCAGAATTCGGGAAAGTGTTATACTTATAATTACAGTTCTATTAGTTTTATTATTCTAAAAGTTATATTGGATGAATTAGAAGAGATGCATAGTTTGGGAGGATTCCAAACAGGAAGTGTTCATCATTCTCAGGGATTTGGTACACTTTTTGCCATGATGGGTAGCAATACTAATAGACAATTGCCCATTGGGGATGCTCACTCAAGCTTTGGTATCCAGAATTTTTACTGAGGATTTATTATATAGACATAACCAGTTGAGTCATTGGCCAAGTAGGCAACTCAGTCTTCAACCCTCCATCCTACTTCTCCCCCAGGGGTCAGGCTGATACACTGTGGCTCAAAGCCTCAACCCTCTAATCACATGGTTGGTTTCTCTGCTATGGTTAACCCCATCTGAAGTCACCTCGTTGGCATGAACTATCAGGTTTGGTCCAAGAGGCCCTCTGTGAATAACTTCCATCACTTGAGAAATTCCAAGGATTTAGAGGTTACCTCCCAGGAATCAGGGACAAGGCCTTTTACCCAATTGTCAATTGAGATAATTTGTATATATGTGACCCAAATTACATGTTATTAAATTATCAGATTAAATCATTTCAGTCTACAAATATGTAAATGCCTACCATGTCTATACATGTATTGTTCTACCAAGGCTCTGAGATATTTTTCCTTCCAGCATAAACCCTGCATGGTTTTGGTGAATTATTCAGATTTATGGTATTTTAATTACTCATTCAACAAATATTTAGTATCCATTATGTGCTACTTACTGATCTAGCTATAGCAGCAAGCCAAATAGATGAAAATCCCTTCATTCACAGTGCCTGCCTTTTAGTAGTGAATTTCTGTCCACATTCACAAGCCAGCAAGGTTTGTAGTTTATTGTTTTGGTGCTATCATTGTTATATTTGGGTGATAGGGTGTTAGGGTATGAAACAAATTTGCTAGCTTTTTCTCCACATAGGAATAGTTGATATATCACAAGAATTATCCTTATGTTAAAGTCTCAAAGAACTAATTTGTGAAATTATATCTGGATTTTTTGGGATGTAATTTTTGATGTTTTCTGTTCCTTTCACCACTGATTCTTTGGGCAGTTCATATGCATGTACGAAGAGGCAGTATATAGCATAGTCATTTAGAGTAAGGACACTAGAGCCCAGTTGCCTTGGTTCAAATCCCAGCTTTGCTAACTGCTGCTGGTACAGGTGTGGGCCTTGGAAAAATACTGTGCCTCTGAGCAGAACAACACTTCGTAGTATGTATCATCCAGCATTTAGCTGTTTGGTGGTGGAGAGCCTTTTGAAGTATCTAGATTCTTATACTGACAGGAAGGCAGATCCTTCAAACCCATTATTCTTCTCTTGCTCTGACCTAAGGCCTCAAGTTTTCATTCAACTGATGTGCAGGTGGATTGCACTGTCGAATATTATGTGCTTTTTCCTTGTACTTTTCAGATTGATAGGGTTTTGTAACAAAGTTTATGCAATTGCTAAGATTAGATATAAAAATGAGCCTTTCTTTATATTTTACATTTTGAAACCTCTTCTTTTCAGTTCTAGCACTCGTGTTGTATTTTATGATGCCTATTGTGAATGTAAGTGAAGTGCTTGGACCCTTGTGCCTTATGTTACTCATGGGAACTGTCCACTGTCAGATCGTGTCTACTCAGATAACAAGGCCATCGGGAAACAATGGAAATCGGAGAAGAAGGTAAGATGAGAAATTACACTTGGTAGTTGTGTATTTTCTAGGAGAGGCATTGTACATGCTTACAAAATTCTCAAAGAAATTAATTACAAATCTTCTGTTTTGCATGCCTTTTGAAATTATTCTTTTGGCTTTCACTTTTCTTCCTGATGATAGGAAACGTTGTCATGACCTTGTAATTCCAGGTGAGATTTCGTTATTCAAGGAAAAATCTGATACTATATTGTACTTTATTAAAATTTACCTTAAATAGTGATGTTGAAAACACATTCATCAAAATATAGTCTTAATCAAAATTTGGTGAAAATTCACTGTATAAATATGGGTGTTAGTATATTAGGTTAGTGCTACTAAAATTTTTACCTTTTTTTCAATGGTATATAATAAAAATGGATTTCTAAGTGTTCTGAGATTTTTTTTTTTTAAAGATTTTATTTATTTATCAGAGAGAGAGAGAGAGGGAGAGCAAGCACAGGCAGACAGAATGGCAGGCAGAGGCAGACAGAATGGCAGGCAGAGTCCCCGATGTGGGACTCGATCCCAGGATGCCGGGATCATGACCTGAGCCGAAGGCAGCTGCTTAACCAACTGAGCCACCCAGGCGTCCCGTGTTCTGAGCTTTTAATAGGAATTTGACATTTCTACACATTGAGGTCATGGCATGTTTTTATTGATTATGTGCTATGTTTTGGAACTGTTAAAGTTTTTTGTTTTTTGTCTTTTTTTATATTATCATTCCTCAGAATATCTGTAGATTTTGTTTCCCTAAACAGTTACTAAAGATTATTTTAATTTGGTGTGATGAATTTCAGCATATTTATTCTTATTTTTGAATGTTATTTTCAAAACTTTTTTTCAAAAAAATGATTCCTTGATAATTCTGTTCAATTAATTGAATTGAAAAATTGAATTGAATTGAAAAAACCAATTGAATGATTTCTAAGGAAATCACATGCTATATATCCCATTGGTGATTTATAGGATATATCTTTTAACTGCTTCAGGTAGCCATACAAAGTGATCAGTTGCTATTATTTTGTGTTCTCTGATGAAGTGTGTCCAATGCATTGATTTTTAACATCCATATTTAAAGGAATTGTTCCTTCTACTAGTAGTGTTGAGTGTTCCTGAAAAGACTGTTGGTCATAGGTGCGAAAATTTTCTTTTAATAGTATTTTGAAATATCAGTTCCATTTCCTTAAATATTGAACAAAATGAGGGACACCTGGGTGGCTCAGTGGGTTAAGCCTCTGCCTTCAGCTCAGGTAATGGTCTCAGGGTCTTGGGATTGGGTATCACATCACGCTCTGCTCAGCAGGGAGCCTGCTTCCCCTTCTTTCTCTGCCTGCCTCTCTACCTACTTATGATCTTTCTCTCTCTCTCTCTGTCAAATAAATAAATAAAATCCTTGGGCGCCTGGGTGGCTCAGTGGGTTGGGCCGCTGCCTTCGGCTCAGGTCATGATCTCGGGGTCCTGGGATCGAGTCCCGCATCGGGCTCTCTGCTCAGCAGGGAGCCTGCTTCCCTCTCTCTCTCTCTGCCTGCCTCTCTGTCTACTGTGATCTCTCTCTATCAAATAAATAAATAAAATCTTAAAAATATATAAATAAATAAATAAATAAATAAATAAAATCCTTAAAAAAATAAATAAATATTGAACAGAATGATAGCCTAAGACTTTGGTTTGAAATCCAGTTTTGCTCCTCAGTCAGAAACATTCTTGCATGATTTATCCTCATTATATGAAATTCACTGTAATTCATTTCACATTGTAACCCATTGGTATCAATTTCTGTAGGGATATTTAGGGCAGAAATATAAAAGTTCTTGAATAATCTGAAGTTGTTGAATTTGTGTGTGTGTGTTTGTTTGTAGAAAATTACGGAAAACTGTCAACAGTGATGGGAGCCGAGAAAATGGAAATAACTCCTCTGATAAAGTCAGAGGAGTAGAAACTTTGGAGTCTATTCCCTTTATTGGCGGTTTTTGGGAGACTCTCTTTGGGAACAGGTGAGAAAGTATCACACTGGAATGTTTATTTGATTTTATGTTCACATCAGTGTTAACCTAGTATGTAATCTAAGTAGGAGAACACAGTGTAAGCATATTATAATTGTGCTGTGAGCATTAACGGTTCTAGAAGGATTTGCTTCCTCCATATATCTCCACTGTCTGTCAGGTTCCCCATAAGTCCAGGATTCTACCATAAAAATTTCATTCTATTTAAGCTTTAATGACATTTTAGATCACAAGTTGACAGAAATATGAATACTTAGAAGGGGTAAATATTTTAAACCATATTGGCTGACATCTTGAGGGAGAAAAGAATTTTAAAAGGATCAGGTATTTTTCAGTGTGAAAGTTGATACCTCTTTGAAATGGCATGCAGGAAGCTGGTGTTGATGGGCTGTAGGTCAGAAAGGGAAATGGATCCAAGACAAATTCTATCTCCTTCACAATTTTACAGTGTCATGACAACACTAGTATGACTTGAAGAAATACTTATTTTGTCATCTGTTAATGACTATGATTCAAAAATAAAGTGCTCTTCCTGCTCCTTTTTCGAAGATGAGGTACACGTTTCCCCCTCCTTCCCAAAAGTAGAGAGTTCCTGTGAAGCCTTTCACAGGCCGAAATGGAATAAAGCAATGAAGCAATTACCGTGAATTTATACGGAAGACGTTTTTGAGCCTTCTCAGACCCAAACAATAGCCCCTCTTAGGCTTTTCTGATACCTTAGGTTGCATCTTGCTAAGGGATGCATGAAAGAAGTGGAGACAAAGCACAGATGCTCCCAGATGTAGTTCAAAGCCATGTTGGCTGGATGCTGAGAGGCTGAGTGTAGCTCCCGGGGCAGGAGCTCCAAGGGGCCTCCCTCGCTGCTGCCGGGCATGCGGCTTCTGTCACGACTTGCTGTAAAACAAGTGCTGATTGCTAGTTGCACTTTACACCTTCTCTTGTGAAAGCGAAAATCCTCTTCAGAGTTCTTCTGGTTAGCCAACACTGGTCCTAATGTGGGTCTCTCAGAAAAGCAAATTTTTGATTTACTTTTGTGAACTTTAGAAAGGTGGGGGATGCCTGTATATATTCACATACTTTTCTTAAGATAGGTTATACTCTTTAGTTGGGGTTCTTTGTGCTGAACGTTGTGTGCCCTACTGGGCATCCCTGTTTTTTGGTGATTTTACTCTCTAATCAGGAAGATAAGAGGATGATGCAATCATAGCAATGTAAAAATATCTGAATATTACCTGCTGACTAAAGGCCATGCTGTTCAGCAGACGGAATGATTTTTCAGAGGGGAAGTAGTCAGCAGGAGTCTTGAAGTCAAGAATTGCTGGTCTTTGAGAGACAGGACAGGGAAGACATTTCTTCGAGTGACATAAACAGGTGATGTGAGGGTGAAGGGAAGACTGAACCCACTTCCTTGCAAAACAGAAAAGAAGAGGCTTACTCTCGAAATTAACTATGGTGCCTCTTTGGAGACTAGAGATACCTAGGCAAGCCAGAAGCCTGAAAAATGGGGTTTCTGAATTTTCTTGATTTCCAGAATAATACACAGTTGACCCTTGAGTGCAGGGGCTAGAGGTGCCTGTTGACTGGAAGCCTTAGTAATAGTATGTGAATAGTTGATAAACACACATTTTGTGTGTTATGTGTATGATATACTGTATTCTTACAATAAAGTGAGCTAGAGGGAAAGGAATGTGATTGAGAACATCATCAGGAAGAGGAAATACATCTGTAACGCTCTATGGTATTTTTTTAAAAGATCCACGAATAAGGAACCTGCAGTTCAAAGCCATGTTGTTCAAGGATCAACTTGAATTCTTCAAATGCAAATGATTTCGTGAAAGATACTACTTTTAGAAAACAAGCTAGTAATCTGTTTTTTCTTTTTTAAAATTAGGAGTAAAAGAGTAAAACTAATCAGTAACAAAGGGACTGAAACGGACAATGACTCAAGTTGTCTGCATCCTATCATTAAGAAGAGACAGTGTCGACCAGAGATTAAAATGTGGCAAACAAGGGAGAAAGCAAAATTTTCAGATGGAGAAAAGTGCCACAGGGTAAGAGTTAGATGATTATATATAAATATATATTTATATATAACAAAATCTTTCCTTTCCTGTGTAATATTTGGCCATTCTTAGATTCTGCTAGAGATGTCAAGTAGATTCTAATAGGGTTGTGTAATTTGTCTTAACAAATAAGTGAAATGTGAAACCACAGAACACAAAAAGGAGAATAACACACGAGGACTGTAGTTTATTCTTTTAATTTCTGGAACGAGAGCATGTTATTTCTTTGGCTGCTGACCCAGCCTCAGCAGTGGGCCGGGAGGTATCATCAACAGATCCATGGAGAGACCGCTGGCTGTATTGCAGAGATGTAGTGATGATATGAGAGGGGTTTGGGAGACTATCTTCTAGGTGTAGCCGAGATGGTCTAGCTCTGGAACTACCCTTCAATTGCGTCATCTTAAATATGTTCTCGTTTGTTAGATGGTGGCATGTAGTAATTACAAAAATAGCTAATATTCTTGAGCCATTACTGCAACTAGGCACTATCCTGAGTGCTTTATACATAGTAAGTCAGCTCATTGTTCTCATAGCTCTGTGAGATAGGGCTTTTATTACCGTCACTGTTCAGACGAGGAAATGGAGCCTCAGGTTAGTGACTTGCCTCCAGTTACACGTTAGTGAGGAGAAGGGCTGTGCCCCAGACACAAGCCTGTGCTTCTATCCTCTATGTAGTATGTCCATGAGCCCGTTTAGTTCCAAGAGAGTTCACTGTTTTTCTTTACTGAGACCGGAGTAATATATAGGCTTGTTCACTTTTGGCTTACTTGCATCATTTCTTAGTTTTTACGTGCTTTTTTTGTTTTTTGCATGTGCAGTTTACTGGAGTATTTTGGGCTGTGCCCTGGGAAGAAATTGCTGTTCTCTTTGTAGGAGGCTTTCAGGCGACTGGGGAATGGGATTTCAGATGATCTGTCCAGTGAGGAGGACGGTGAAGCCCGGACACAGATGATGATGCTACGTAGGAGTGTGGAAGGGGCCTCAAGTGACAACGGTTGTGAAGTGAAGAATAGAAAATCCATACTTACCAGGCACCTCAGCACTCAGGTAATTTTGAGTTCGTAAAAGTATCGGCATCGATCCCCAGATCACTGAATAGTCACAAGATGTTGGACATGTTTTCCTTTTGTTGGTTGGCTTCATTTTTGTCAGGTAAAGAAAAGCACTCCCAAGTGGTGTCACACGGCTCGGGATTCGGATAGTCTGGCAGAATCAGAATTTGAATCGGCAGCCTTCAGTCAGGTAAGGTAGCCTTCTGACAGGTGACTGTTCCAGGCCTGGTTCCCAGTGTCATATCTTTATCCATTGCTTTTTTTATTGGTTGTCCTAAGATAGTGCTTCTGTCAGCCTGGCCTCCCCCGCCACCGCCTGTCTGTCTACCTGTCTGGCAGCTTTCCTGTGGCCTTTCACCCCCAAAAAGCAAAGAGCTGTTTCACTTTGACTCTCATCTCAAAAGCATCCTAGATGAGATGAGGCTCAGTAAGGGCTTGCTAGTCCCCAGAGGACGAGAAGGCTCCCTTATATTGACTTGGAATGTGGGCCTTATTCTCAAGCCTCATTCCTGTCTTCCACCACTGAGAGGTGGGAGCAGCAAATCTCACTATTGTCCATTTGGAAGGTTACCATTCAGAGGTGAATGGGGTAGATGGTGGGAGTGTGAGTTTCGCATTGATTGACAAGGCTGTCCGGGATGTGGAAAAACTTGCATATTTATGTTTGTCCTGCAGGAGAGCCGCACTGTGCACCCTTTTTTCAGTCTGACTGTCCTTTCCATGTTTGGCCGGGTCCCCGGGATGTGACTAGATCTGCAGTCACACTCACATTATTTAGGGGACACTTGGGGTATGTCAGTAGGCTTGGCCACACCCATACCCAGGGTAGATCCTCGGGATATGCATGTAGAGGTCACTGTCATCCCAGGGAACGTGAGTGGAACCATCTCATGACTGGGCGAAAACTTCTCAGAGGGTGTCCTTTTAAACCCTGCTTGTTAGAGAGTCATTGGAGTTCGACGTTGACTTATTAAAATGTATTATTGTTATGTGAAGCCTTGTAGGGGTCAACTTAAGAAAGCTTGCCAGTCATCACCACAGATAACTTGTTTGACTTTTATTTCAGATAGATGGTTGCTTTTAAAAATGAATGAAAAAAATATATATAGTTTTGGTTTTCTGTTTTCCTTGAAAGGGCTCGAGGTCGGGCATGAGTGGTGGCTCCCGAAGCCTCCACATGTCGAGAAGAGACTCAGAGAGCACCCGCCATGACTCGGAGACTGAGGATATGCTATGGGATGACCTGCTGCATGGCCCAGAGTGTCGATCGTCTGTCACCAGTGATAGTGAGGGGGCCCATGTGAATACCCTTCACTCAGGGACCAAACGTGACCCCAAAGAAGATGTTTTTCAGCAGGTCTGTAAAGGTGATGGTAATAATAGCTAATACTCAACTGTATTTATAGGCCAGGTACCATATTAGCCCATCGACTTTACTATAGTCATATATGGTGGATACTATTATTATCTCTAATTTAGAGATGAGGAAATTGAGTATAGTCTGTAAGTGAAGATGTTGGTATTAGAACTTGGGGTGGGGGGAGTTCTCTGAAGTTGCCCTAACCTAAGTTTTTCTTCATAATACTTTTTCTCATTATTTTCCTTAGAATGATCCTTAATGTTCATTTTATGTGAGTGGGGTTGTTTGGTCCATCAACCTCATACTTTCGCAGACTCACAGTGTTATATATGAATTACTAAGAAATGGCATTGTTTGCTTTTCTAATAATGTATAAACCAAGTGATGCTTTTAATTTTAGGTTTTATATTAATATCACAAAATCAGATAGCCTGAAATTAGAGATTCCTTAGAAGGTATTTGAACCTTCCAATGAATGTAGGAATTCCTCAAGTGGTAATAATAGTTACCACTTCTTGGGACTATTGTGATAGATCTAACGAGGTAATAGGAAGGTGCTTAGCACAATGTCTGGCAAAGAGTGAGCACCTGAAAAAAGGTTAGCATTGTTATTAGTATCCCCATCAGATGATCAGTGGCCTCTGCTTAAATACTTCTAGAGCCGGAGTGATTGTTACTTCATGAGAGAGCTTTTTCCACTGTTAGATAGATTGAATGGTTAGAAGTGGGTCTCAAATCAGCATTCCAAATGTTTGGGGCAATGTCATCATTTCTTCTGCTTTGGTTGTTGTCATTTAGGCTATATATTTCCACAGTGATTTATAAATACTGGGTGGTGGATATTCATTTGTTGAATTAGTGAATTTTCTAGACTCTAGGTTACCATTGACTTAAGTTACACATTTTTATGAAAAAAATCTTGCTTCATTAGATGTATACAATTCTTAAAGACTAACCAGAATCCATGTACACTTTTTCATTAAAGCTTTAAGCCTTTTTTTCTTTCAATTTTGCCATCAAAGCTTGAATCTAAAGATTATTTACTTTTCGTCTGATGATTCATCTACATTATACTGGCCCTAGGAGTAACATAATTAGTAATATAGTAGTACAGTAACCATTGCATAGCATCCTGATGATCTTGACGTCCTTTGCACTTTTGGGATTTTCAGTATAATTTTAAGGCATATGTAAGGTAACATGAAACTCACCATATCAAAAGGAATTCATCATTCCCAATTCCCCTATCTACCCTGCTCTTTTATTCTCCATATTTTTGAATCTATTACTAACCACCAAAGGCAGAAACCTGGGAAACCCCTCCTTCTCCAGCATGTTTCTAATCGGTCCTCACATCGTCTTAACTCCACTGAATAATATCTCTCTGTCTACTTGTGTGTCCCCTGCTAGGGGCTATCTGGATCATTAACAGCTTCTGTGGGCTTGCTCCCTTCGTCTGCTCTTCCATACTGCAGCCGCGATCATGTCATTCCCCTTGAAATCCTTTAACTGCTCTTTCCCCCATTGGGGTTATTTGCTTCCATTTCTTTATTCACTCCAATACAGTCTCCTCTTTGATCGTTCCTCCCCCAGCTCTCACGTGCTCTACTTTACCACAGTTGAACTTCTTTCAGGGCCGCGCCATTCCCCATGTGCCTCTGGCTTATTTGCCTAGAACGCACTTTCTCTGATACTGTTCCTTCAGCTCACTCCTTTTTCTTTTTCAGGTCTTGGCTTAAATGATCCTTCCTTAGGAAGCCTTTCTCATTTGCTCCTGAAGCCCTCTTTCTTTCCCTTGTCATGCTGTGCAGTAACTTTATTTAATTATGTCTCCCATCAGTCTGTAATCTCCTTGGTGTCAAGGACAGTGTCTGTCTTGTTCTCCTTTGTATCTGGGGCGTGTGTTACGTAGTTGGCACTTCATACATTTTTTTTGGCATCACCAATGAATAAATCAGTAGATGCTCATCAGCATTGTACTGAGCATTGTAGCAAAAAGAGAAGAAATACACCATGTGATCTTTCTTTTTTTTTTTAGAAATTTATATTTTAGCTTGAGGACAAGATGATTATAGGGGAAATAAGTAGAGGACATTAGAAAAGTAGCATATAATTACATGCTAATTTGTCTGATATAGACTCTAAGGGTCTTTAATTTCAGGGAAGGGCAGAATAGTGAGACTTGTGCCAATGAGCTGACCATGGTGAAATGGGACTTGAGTTGGTACTTGAATAAGAACTTACATAGCAGAAGGAAATGGCTTTTTTTTTTTTTTTTTTTTTAAATCTTGAGCTTTCTCCTCTTGAGTTTTCTATGCTTTTCCATGTTCCTGATTAGGCCAGAGAAAGGC
Source organism: Mustela putorius furo (assembly GCF_011764305.1). Taxonomy (NCBI): domain Eukaryota; kingdom Metazoa; phylum Chordata; class Mammalia; order Carnivora; family Mustelidae; genus Mustela; species Mustela putorius. Next base: position 7,805,516 of record NW_025421424.1, read on the forward strand.
TTAACTCCTCAGTCATTCATGTAACATGTAAGACTTATTAGCAGCTCCCCTACCTAACTTCCTGCGGTAGTACAGTACAGTACAGTCACTCTGCTCTAGAAATACTTTTCTCCGTAGCATGCCATGAGTAAACCAAGCTTAGGCTCACTTCTAGACCTTTAGATGGGGAAGCCACCTTGACAGACCATGGAATTCTACTTCCCATCATCACAGAAGACATTTAGTCTCACTCCAGGTCAGATATTGGCTTATTGAAGAAAAAAGGGACCAGAGATGAGCATCACGGAGGCGGCTATGGGCATGATGAGCTCTCGGAAAGAGAGAATGGAATGATGAGGTCCAGCGCTGTGAATGTGGCCTGAGAACTGAACAGTGGGGAGAAAGATCCAACAGAGGAAAGAAAGAAGGGTGGATGGAAAGAGTTTTTTCTTTTTTTCTTTTAGAACCACTTATTCTGGCTTCAGAACTCAAGTCCTGCCTCTGATCGAGTTAGTGCAATAATCTGGGAAGGGAATGAGTGCAAAAAGATGGATATGTCTGTGTTGGAAATAAGTGGCATCATCATGAGCAGGGTAAGATTTCATGAGTTTTTCAAACCTTTCCAAAAACCTGTTTAATGATCAGCTATTTCATAGGCTCTATTCAGTGACCAAAGTACTGACTCTGCCTTTAAAGCACAAATATATATTTTTTTCATGTTGTAGTTAGAATCTTTACTTGAGTATATTTTTAGATCTGTTACAGTGTTCTCTGTGAACATAATCATTATTCAGGTATACTTCTGCAAATATTCTTTATCTCATTTAAGCCTGATTTTTAATGAAATCAAAGAGTGACAAATCATCTTTATTTATACTTCTTTTGGCTATAAAACAGGTATTTTTTTTTTAAGATTTTTTATTTATTTATTTGACAGACAGAGATCACAAGTAGGCAGAGAGGCAGGCAGAGAGGGAGGGGGAGGCAGGCTCCCTGCTGAGCAGAGAGCCTGATGCAGGGCTCGATCCCAGGACCCTGAGATCAGGACCTGAGCCAAAGGCAGAGGCTTAACCCACTGAGCCACCCAGGCGCCTCAACAGGTAGTTTTTAATAATCTAAGTAGTACTTGGTAAATACTTCTTGGTAACTCCATTTAACTGTGTAATAATGTTGGACATTTTTAATTAATTCCCAGGTGAATGCATATCAGCAAGGAGTAGGTTATCAGATGCTGGGAAATGTCGTCACCATTGGATTAGCATTTTTTCCTTTCTTACATCGACTTTTCCGTGACAAGAGCCTTGACCAGCTAAAATCCATTTCAGCTGAGGAGATCATGACTCTTTTTTGTGGGGCACCACCTGTTACGCCTATCATTATTTTGTCTATGATTAATTTTTTTGAAAGATTGTGTCTTACTTGGATTTTTTTTTTCATGATGTGTGTGGCAGAGAGAACGTATAAACAGGTCAGTAGAGAGTTAAGTAAAATTTCTTGCCTCTGCTTTTGCGTATAATATTTCATTGAGTTGATTTTCTTTTCTTGATTTGTTCTCTCTCTGAAAGTTAATGTGGGCAATGAAGGATTGATGAATGGGCTTTTGGTATTTGTGGGTTTAACAATCGTGGTATCGATTGTTATCGTGGTATCGGTTATTCACAATTGACATGTTATAATCTGGCATTTCGCTGAGCTCATGTGTAGGAGTAAATGCTTTAGGCAGGGACTCAGCCTGGCTGACCACATCGCACCTGTATCTCAGTGTGCCTCTGTGCCCGTTTACCCATGACATGTGTAGTTAGCCTCAAAGTCAAAATGTTTCTGTGAAAAATGATCAAGTGAGAAATAGATTTGTTGAATTCTTATAAGAATTTGGAATTGAGGACTTGATATATTGGTGTTATGTGCAAAAAAACAAATTTGGGACTAAACCAGAATCCTGTAAATGTTTGTGTTTGAGAAGCTGGGGATTCACAAAGGTCTGCCAAGAATATTCCTTGAAAATGTCAGGAGTGTACCATGTTATAGAGACACAGATTACAATGGAATGTGGTTTGGAAGCAACAGGGCCATGAGCTATTGATGACCTAAGTGATCAATTTCATCCTTTATTATTTTTTATATATGGGGAATATTGCTTGCAATTATATAAATATGTACACAGAGACACATTTGTACCTTTTACTTTATGATTTTTTTTTTAAACCCTTCTAGAGATTTTTATTTGCAAAACTCTTCAGCCATATTACCTCTGCCAGGAAAGCTAGGAAATACGAAATACCTCATTTCAGACTTAAAAAAGTGGAGAACATTAAGATATGGTTATCACTGCGTTCCTTTCTAAAGGTGAGTTTCACCTGACTAACATAGAAAAAACATGCAGGGAGCCCGCTCACTGAAATTGCTGGCAGCAGATCGTCAGTGGGTGGTGGAGTTAGTCGTGTGTACTGGGCGGATTGTATCAGTGGTTAACAGACATGCTGGACACCAAGCTGGAAGTGATCTGTCTGCTGTGCTGTTAGAAGTAACTAAATAAGAGCTTAGAAAGGGAAAAGGCAAAATAATTTCCTAGGGCAGAATCAAAAATTGAAAGTTGCATCTTTTTCTGACTTTTTGGAAAATATTCCAGCTGAAAATACATCAGTGAATCACTCATACTCTTAATTTGGAACAGCAATGAATTTCAGCGCTTCAAGTGAAACATGTCCAAAATGTATTAAAATCCTATGCCAGAAACTTCTTATAAACATTTATTCTCACATTCATGTAGTAAAATTCAGTATGTGAATGGCGCGAGAGCCATTGCTGTTTCTAACTGTAATCCTAACCTATGTGTCTTATTCCACAGAGACGGGGTCCGCAGCGTTCAGTTGATGTGGTTGTATCTTCAGTCTTCTTGCTGACTCTTTCAATTGCTTTCATTTGCTGTGCCCAGGTAAGAGTTTTATATTTGTTTTAATGAAGAACGGAAATTCTAATAAGATTCACTATCTATTCTAGACGTGTGTGTGTGTGTGTGTGTGTGTGTGTATGATGAAAATTTGTTTCTCAAGAGCAAGGCACCAGCATGGTTGTGTTGAAATATCTATTTTGTTTTTAATGTATCTAAATTTCTTTTGCTATTTTGAATACTTGTTAATTTTCCTTACTTTTTGAAATGAGAATAAAGTAATTCTGAGTGCTTTGAGACTCTAAGATCACTCTAATTTTAGTTGGCAATTTTTGATTGGTGATAAAACTGTTATGCCATGAGGGTAACAGAATAGTGATTTTTCTGACTCCATCTTTCCTTCCACACGTTTGTTAGTTGTCACCCTATGGTTGACCTTTCCTTTGTTTCTTCTTTGTTTCCTTCCTTCCTTCCATCATGGACTCATACATTCTGATTTTTATCGAATAGATTGTAATCTATTATGTATCTATTATTGCATTTTGATGGCTAAATTGTCCCAGATTTGGCCAGTGGGAGACCCTTGAAGCTCCCTCCTGTATCCTTTCAACAGGTCCCTGTATCTTTTTGGGGGGTGTGGGGGTGAACCTCTCTGCTTTCTTCATTACAAGAAGTTACAGGCTTAGCTTGTATTGTTCCGTTTATTGAGTTTTAACTTAATTCTACTGTGGTCAGAGAACATATTCTGAATGTTTTCACTCTGAAATTTGTAGAGGCTTGCTTTATTATCTGACATATGTTCAGTTTTATTAAATCCCCATCAGCACTTTGTAAGAACTTGTGTTCTGTTGTTTGGGTGAGCAGCATTCTCTCTATGTAAATTAGTCCACGTTTATTTGTTGTGTTACCTGCATCTCCAACATCCTTAATCATGTTTTTGGTCTTATTCTGTCAGCCATTGCCAGAGGTGTGTTCAAGTCTACTGTGATGGTGAATTTCTCTTTTATTCCTTTTATTTCTGTCAATTTTCACTTTGTATATTTTCAAGCTGGCTTTTATGACCTTCATAATTACTTTTTCTCAACCCAAGACCACATGGTGCATTTAGTTATCTTGTCTCTTTAGTCTCCTTTAACCTGGAAAAGTGTCAGGCTGTTCTTTATCTTTCATGATCTTACGTCTCTGAATCTAATGCTTCTTAACTTAAAGTCTACTCTGTTTGGTATTAATTCCACCAGCTGTCCTTTGGTTAGTTTTTGCATGTTGTCTTTGCCCACCCTTTCATTTATTTTGTCTTCATATTTGAGTCATGTTTCCTGTAATCAACATATCCTTTTTCCTTTTTTTTTGATTGCTTATGTCTTAATCCAGCTTCACAGACTTAGTGTTTTAGATTGTCTAGCTCATTATTTAATGTAATTACCATGTATAAAATACTGTTTAGTTCTTATTTAGTCTACTTATTAATTTTTCTTTTTCTTTCCTTTCTTGCCATCTTTTTATTAATCTAATATTTTATAGTCTTCCATTTAATCCTCTCGGTTAACTTGTTATATGTTCTTTTGCTACTACTGACCTCAGAGATTACAACGTACATCCTTAGTTTATTTAGCCTAATAAATTATTAATTTCTGCTCCCTTGATAATGCTAGGACCTTAGAACACTTTATCTTATTTACCCATTCACCCATTAGTAGTGTCCTTCATTTACATTTTACATATATTTTAAACCCACAAGATTATTATTTTTTGTAGTTTATTATTCATTTATATTTACCCTTTTCATTAGTTCTTGCATTTCTGTTTTTTTCTGGGATTATTTTCCTCCTGTTTGCATAATTGGCTTGATAATGAATTGTTTTTGTTTGTTTGAAAATGTTTTTTATCACTTTCATGTTTAAAGGATGTTTTTGCAGAGAATACATTTCTAGGTTGCCAGTTGCTTTCAGTACCTTTAAGATTCTCTTGTTTTCTGAGAAACATGTTTCCATGTTTTATCCTGAGAAGTTAGCTGTTAGTCTTATTGCTGCTCTTTTGAAAGTAATGTCCATTTTCTCTGGCTGTTTTTGTTTTTTTTTAAATTTTTTATTTTTCAAATTAACATATAATGTATTAGCCCCAGGGGTACAGGTCTGTGAATCGCCAAGTTTACATACTTCATAGCACATACCTTCCCCAAAGTCCATAACCCCACCGCCCTCTCCCTACCCTCCTCCCCCTGGCATCTCTGGCTGGTTTTAAGAGTTTTTCTTTGTTTGGTTTTATAGCCATTTGACTATGGTTTGTGTGTTATCTACTGCTATAAACCAACCACCCTGGTGAAGAGGTGGGTCTAGTTTGCTATAGTTGTTACTTTCATCCCCTGGTTACAGGCAGGGGTGAACACTTTACCCAGACTAAGCTAAATGTATCCCTCTTTTGAAAACTAGAATTGAAAAGCTGAGATATCAGTAGTGGACTTTGGAGAAGGAAGGTCTGTAGGGGGTCAGTGGGGCCAGTGGGGTGCTATGATAAGCCAAAACTGGAGCAAGTCAAAGTCAGGGGTGCAGTAAACGAGGTTCTTGCAAGGCAACAGAATTAGCTAAGAGGAGTGGTTGATGAGAGCCCAAAGGCCCTCCAGGAAGAGAGATGGAGAAGGGAGCTGCTCTGGGACCTCCTGGTTTTCCGAAGGCCAGCATTTGGTTTCAGTGAGGGTTCTCTGTATATTTTTCAATCAATCCCATTTTACCTTGGGCTGACTTGAGTAAATTTTGAAACAACCAAAGACTTTTACAGAAAACTTGACACGTAACAGGCATTTGCTAACTGGTAGCTTCTGCTGCTGCTCTTGTTATTCATGTCCTCGAATGGAGTAAAGAATTGATCCTCAGGATTTTCTAGTCATACTAATAGGATGGGCCACATGTTTTAGGAAGCCCTACTAGTCAGATAAATGCAAATTTAATACTTTGAAAAATGGTCACCAAATAATCATGAGTGGGCATACTACTAGTTAAAAGGCTGGAAATGTGTTTGTCTTACTTCACTTGTTGTATGTTTTCCTCCTTTGTTACTCCCAGACTTTTGCTGTCTTTCATGCAAAGGAAAAAATCAAGGAACTTAAAGAAATAGTGATTAGTTAAAAAGATAATGCTTTATATGAGTATTAAAACTCTTCTGCGTTGTGTATAAAATATTGGTGACTTCTAAATCTTTTTAAATTGCTAGAATAAAGGAGGGGAACCATAGATTTGGAGACAAATGAAAAACTTAACTTTTTTTGGTCTTTTGTATAGGTTCTCCAAGGGCATAAAACTTTCCTGAATGATGCTTATAATTGGGAATTTTTGATCTGGGAAACAGCTTTACTACTTTTCTTGCTGCGTCTTGCTTCACTGGGGTCTGAAACCAATAAGAAATACAGCAATGTTTCAATATTACTTACTGAGCAGGTATTGGTTGGTCCTTGTCAACTTGGTGCTATGGTTAGAGATGGCATAATAAAGTCTGTGTGGAAGATTGAGGGTTGAGTTTAGATTTAGCACTTTCTAGCTGTGTGAACTTACAAGTCACTCTGCTACTATATAAGTGTTTCCTCCTCGTGAAATGAGGGTAATAATCTTCTCCACCTGTTCCCAGAATTGTAAGAATTAAGATCTTATGGATTGGAAGTATTTTGTATATTATAAAGTTATCTTTATTGGTGGTAATGGAGCATGTTTTTAATGACATATTCCACATCAAATATTAAGATCTCTGTAGTACTTGTCATTTAAGCATGTTTAATAAACTTCTTGAATTTCTTCTCTATCAGCTGTAGAATACATTCAGTGTTTCGAAAATGCTTGCTCTTTAGTACGTGACTGGATTTTAAGACTGGGAAATGTTTCTTATAAATACAGAGTAGTATAAAGGGGTTTTGTTTGTTTAATTTTGATTTCATGTTTATCCATAAGTTATAAATAAAAACATTTGGTATCATTAGATTTTCTTTTTTTGCCTTAGAATTATAGTGGGGAATATTTCCTAGCAGAGAAAAGATAAGGAAATATAGCAAGTGAAAAGCAGCAGCTATCTTCCTACCTCTCATTTGTGTTTCCCAAGGATGTTAGTTTATGTGGGAGACACCAAAAAGAGTAAGACAGAGCTTTTGAACTGAAGGAATTCATATGTTAATTGTTGTGTTATAATTAGTATTACACTTTTTGTTTATATATCTATACATATATATCTATATATACATACATTCTTTGCCAGATGTGACTGACTGGGGTGGGGTGTAGGGCATGTGACATATGTATTCTGTAGAAATAACTGCAGGAATTTCAAAATGTATTTTATTTGAATATATTACTCTCAAATCTTCCAGACTTAATGCAGTATGTATATATCTTTTTTTGTGAGATTTGCCTTAATATTTCCTTTTTCTCTTAGATTAATTTATATCTTAAGATGGAGAAAAAGCCGAATAAGAAAGAACAGCTTACTCTAGTAAATAATGTATTAAAGCTGTCTACCAAGTTATTGAAAGTAAGTAATATCCCGTGATACACTTTTACTAGCACTTAAATCAATGTTTTACTTACTGGAGGAGACTGTAGGAATAGGTAGATGTCAGGCTGTGTACATTCAAAATACCAACTTGATAGTTTGGGGTTAATGACTACATAGAAAAAAATTTCTCATCTCATTACCCAGGTTCAGGTGATTGCTGACATCTGTCACATTTTTCAAATAAACATTTCTTTTTTTTTTTTTTAAGATTTTATTTTTTATTTATTTGACAGAGATCACAAGTGGGCAGAGAGGCAGGCAGAGAGAGAGAGAGGAGGAAGCAGGCTCCCGCTGAGCAGAGAGCCTGATATGGGGCTCGACCCAGGACCCTGGGATCATGACCTGAGCCAAAGGCAGAGGCTTAACCCACTGAGCCACCCAGGCGCCCCTGAACATTTCTTAAAAATCACAAATAACATACCACGCAAACCCACATTTAATCACGTAGCTAGTGGAGAAGTAGATGAGAGTCCATTAGAGGTTTTTTGAATGCAGCTATTGAACATGAAGGAAATGGCCTGACGCAGTCATCCCCACCCAAGACCTAAAACACAGCCCAGAAATCAGTGGCGGCCATCGAGAGGCCATGGATCTCATCTCCGTTCTTTCATGTTTTTATAGGAGTTGGACACACCATTTAGACTCTATGGACTGACAATGAATCCCTTAATCTACAATATCACACGAGTCGTTATCCTTTCTGCTGTCTCAGGTGTTATAAGTGATCTTCTAGGATTTAATATAAGAGTAAGTGAGACCAGTACTCTGTAGCATCTGCTTAGTCTTAAAAATGACCAAATATAATAATCCTTGCTTTTCACCCTGTGTGTGTGAGAGAGAGAGAGAGAGAGGGAGAGAAAGAGAGAGATTGGAATAAGAACTCTTGAGGTAAAATAGACATTTTGATGGTGGTACACAGGCTTCTTAGCTTAGGTTTCCTCATTTGACACGAGTGAAATAGACTGTGCTCTTGAATAGAACACAAAGTCAAGTTTGAATCTCATGTCAGTCTAATAGCATGGGCTGCGGGATGGCTGTCCTCTCATCTAGGGATGTACACAGTGGCAGAATGAATGAAAACCCAAGACCCACGAACTGCAGTGTGTCATTTTTGACTCTGGGAATTGTTCATGTTTCTCTATGGTGTTCTGTGGTTGCTATTGTTCTTCTTATGTAAAGGGTTCTTGGTTCATTATCATGTAAGTGGACTTGTAAACCCCAACTGTTGGTCTTCAAACTAACCAATTTTGGTGATTTTCTTTTCTTAGCTGTGGAAAATTAAGTCATAAGCTGAGCCATGTGCCTGGACTCTCCCCTTGCTGGCATCAGTACTGGCCCATTAAGGAAGGAGAGGACTTTCAGAAACCATGAGACACCTACCTGCTTGTTCACACACAGAGGTGCCCTCTGCTCTGCTTAATCTTACAAATGGTGTTTTCAGAGGAACAAATCCTTTACCAGCGCGGTGCACATGCCAAAAATTGTATTTTCATGGTTTTCAAACATTATGAATAGTCAGATCATGCGTTATGGTAAGGAGGACAACTTTCTAAGTTAGGAAATTGATTTTGGGCATTTCAGATTCAGAGCTGTGACACTTATATTTACTGCAAGTAGTCTTTTGGGTTACTGTGGTAGATGCCCAACGCATGCAAAAAATATCTTCTCTTGGAAATGGCAAATTCAGTACTTTTCTATTAAGTCTATACAATTGGCGATTTCTTTTCTCTAACAAAGAGATATCAAATTTAAACTATTTTAGGTTGAACCCAAATAAAGAATTTTCTTGGAGAATTTCAGTTTCTAGGCTTTTTTTTTTGTTGCTGTTGCAGAAAAAAAAAAAAAAACCTTTTAACCTGTGAGTTTCTGTTAACTGTGGAGAAAATTTTAATTCACTTACAGTTTTGAAGTTAATCCCCATAACTGCATAGTTTTTGGGGAAAGAGACATGCATATAATGTGCCGTGCAATTCAGCCAGAGATGTGTTAAGTGTATGTGTACTCATTCATGTCCGTCACACAACATGGTTTCCACATAAATCCTCTGAGCTGTTGCCTATCACAGTGCTAAGTAAGGCATGGATAGTTCATTGTATGACTCAAGATACCCAACCCTCGGTTTACTTTCAGTTCCTTAGTGTCTATACTCAGCCAAGTTATGCTTTTGATGATTTGGGTTCTCTCATCATCATTCCCTGTTACACACACATGCATATACGTATGTTAATGAAAACTCTCGTAACCTACATACAATTCTTGCTCTTTAAGCTCTCTGCTTCGAAGAATCTCTTGAAGCAAATTGAAAGTCTGAACATTTTAATGATAAGATTGTATGAATTTTTATTTTATCTTATTTTGTTGAAATAGAATTAATCTACAGTGTTATATTATTTTTAGGCCTACAAGATGATGTTTCAACAATTCTATATTCTAGTCAGTGCTCATTACATGATAAGCGTACTTTTATTCCCCTTCATTTTGTGAATTTTTAGAAGGAAATAATTTAGAAACTTAGGTATTATCCATAAAGTATGTACCCACACAAAATCAGTGTATCAATTATATGTATCCTAATGTGCAGGAAGATTTCTGAAGTTTAAAGATGAATTTTCCAAGAGTCCAGGGATTGAGGTCAGACCTATCTGGGTTCATGCCCTTGGCTCTGCAATTTACTGGCTTCATAATCTAAGGCAAATTACTTAACCTCTGTGCATCTGTTAAATGGGAATAACTACTACCTAATAGAGTTTTTAAGGTTGAATGCAATTATCATGGAAGGCACTTAGCATATAGTGCGCAGCCCTTTGTAAATCCACAACAAACATTTGTTGTTACTAATTAAGACCTTTAAAAAATCTTTCACCAGTAGATTCCTAACTGTGAACATAGAAAAGTAGGTTAGCAAAGTTGCTGAACTAGGAGGGATTACTAAAAATTTGCAGCCATTTTTAAATGCTGCATGAGAGTTATAATTTCTTTTAAATATACAGCCCCAATATAGTGATTTGCCTGTAGAAGCAACTCTTCTGTAAAGGCACTTCAGGATCTCATCAGATGACTCCAAGAAATCATGCTTTTACTATTTTCCATAAGCAACAATAGCAACTGTGTCCATACAAGACTGAGCTCAGTGCAAATTTCAGATGAACAAAGCTCATGCCTGTAGCTTTTTCTGCTACAAAAAAGTGCTGTTTGGTTTTTATCTGCAGCTTTTACCCGGTGAACTGTTTAGTTTAAATGCAGCATTTAGAATAGTTTACTCTTATAGGTTGTTTCAGTTACAGGTCTGATAGTGTATAATTGGTTTAAATTATTTTTTCAGGTGGGTAAAATTATATAGAAGTACAGTTGCTCATGTTGGAAACAGGAATCATTCTTGATTCCTTCCTCTTCCTTCAGCCTCACATCCAGGCACCAAGTCTTTGAATAACTATCTTCTAGATATTTTTCTAATCAGCCCACTGTTCTCCATACCCACTTCTACGACCCCAGTCAATGTCAGCATTCATTGTTTTGGGGAACAAGTTTATGCTGCCTTTGCTCTTACATATGTATGACCCCTTGTCCCCCTAGCCCAGTCTGTTCTTTACAGAAAGCTAATGTGTCTTCCTGAAAATGCAGGTCTCATCATTTAGAATCTATTAGTTGCTTACAATTACTTTGAAGATAAAAATCCAAAATCCTTTTAGCAAGGTGTACAGGCCCACCTTGTTGAGAAAGATTTTTTGAATCTGTACTTGAAAGATATCTTTGCTGGGTCTAAAACTAGTTTTAAAGGTGTTGCTCCACTGCCTTCTGAACTGCGTTGTTTCTGGTGAGAAGTCTGCTGTCGTTCTTATCTTTTTAAATCTCTGCTGCTTTTAAGATTTTTTAATCATCAAATTTGTACATTGGTGTAGTGTTCTTCATGATTTTTGTGCTTGGAGTTAGTTGCACTTATTGGACTTGTGGATTTATATAGTTTATTTTTGGCTGTTAGCTAACATTTTTTCCTAAAAAAGGCTAACAGCATTTTTTAAGGAAAATTTCCTAAAATAAGTTTTCTTTACCCCACTCTCTCCTACCTCCTTCTGGGACTCCAATTTACATGTATGTTAGTCTGCTCAAAGTTGTCCCACAGCATACTGATGTTTTTGTATATTTCCCGTCTTCTTTCTCTGCGTTGAATTTTGGATAATTTCTGTTGCCGTGCCTTCAAGTTCACCAACTTATTCTTTTGCACTAATTTGCTGTTAACCATAAGTAATGTATTTTTGCTTGTGGAAATATGATTTTTAAAAAATCTTTCATGTCTCTCCTTAATATACTATTTCTTTTCTCTACCTTGTTTAACACAATGAATGTATTTACCATAGGAATAGTAAATAAGGACATTAAAAGAGTTAACATCTGTGTTATTTTGGGGTTTGTTTTTAATGCTTGATTTTTCTTGTTTTGGATAATATTTTCCTGCTACTTTGCATGCCTGGTAATTTTTAAATTGAATGTGAGTTTTATGCTGTTGGATGTTGGGTTTTTGTGTACATATGTGTATTCTTTTAAATCTTCTTGAGCTTTGTTTTGGAGTACAGTCAAGTTACTCAGAAACAGTTTGATCATTTCAAGTCTTGCTTTGAAGCAGCCTGTAGTCAGGGCTCCTTTTCTCCCCTACTGAAGCAATAGCCTCCCGAGTATTCAACCCAATGTCCTGTTTATTATATGAGGTTTCTCCAGTTGGACCGTGGGAACACAAACTATTCCCAGCTCAGAATTTCTCTGCCATTTCTTTTTGGTAGTTCTTTCCCTGTTGTTTGGTATTTCCCAACAACTAGTATTGTGCTGATCAGTACTTACCTAAGGACTTGAAAGAAATCTTCTACATGTTTTTTTGGAACTGTCCTCTCTATGCAGCTGTCTTCTTTCCTGTACTCTGTTTTGCAAATTCCAGCTGTGTTGATCTTTCCAAATTCTTAACTTTGTCTCCTCAACACAGCAAGACTGCTTGGTTCAGTTTGGGTTCCCCCTTCCTGAACTGCAGCCTAGAAATGGCATCTAAGCAGTAATCTGGGGTAGTCATGGGGCTCAATTCATTTAATTCCTTTTTCCTATACTCTCTATTATCCAAGATTTAAAACCTGTTTTTTATATATGTTTTTCCTTTTTTCATTGTTGTTGTTTAAGGTGGGAGAATAAATGTCTCTCCCACCTTGGCAAATTGAACAAAGTTTACTCAGTTGCTTAGGGTTTTTTCTTGGGGCTCCTCTCTTTTGTGTCAGTGCTACATTTCCTCTGCTACTAGGTTTAAGCCTCCTTCACTTTCACCTGAATTACATGCTGAGCCTTTCCATTCTTTCCTCCTACAGTTAGTTCTCCACAGCCACATGAACGAGCTTAAAAATATGGAAACTGTATACCTAGATCATTCCTACTAAAGCCCTTGCTGGCTTTCCCTGTGGTGGTCTCCAAGGTCCTTCATTATTAGGCTTGCCTCTGTTTCCAGCTTCACTCCTCAATACCGTATAATCACCCTGGCTTCCCTCTGTTCCTCCATTACACTAAGTTCTTTCTCATATCAGATTTGTGTCCACCATACATTTTCTTCTGTTCTCCCCTGAATGGCTGCTCAGTTGTTTGTTTCTCTGATGACCTGAAAGTAGTTCCCTGTCTCTCCTTGTCAGTTATATGGCCCTATTCATTTCCTTCAGGCCACTTAACACAATCTGACCATCTTGTTTTTTTTTTTAATTTTTACTGCAGAGAAGTCCTTTATTTCCTTTTTAAAAATTACTTGCTTTTAATTGAAGTATAGTTGTTATGCAATATTACATTAGTTTCAGGTGTATAATATAGTAACTTGGCATTTACATACATTATAAAATGCTCACCATAGTAAGTATAGTTACCGTCTGTCACCATACAAAATTATTACAATATTATTGGCTGCATTCACCATGCTGTACTTACACCCCATTTTATTTACAATAAATTAAAATCTTACTTATTTTATAACTGGAATTTTGTTACTCTTAATTCCCTTTGCCTATTTCACTTATCTTCTAATTCCCCTTCCTTCTTGCAGCCACCACTTTGTTCTCTGGATTTAGGAGTCCGTTTTCTATTTTGTTTGTTTGGTCTTTTAGATTTCACGTATAGGTGAAATCATTTGGTATTTGTGTTTCTCTGTCTTATTTCACCTCGCATAACACCTTTTAGGTCTATCCATGTCACAAATGGCAGGATTTCATTCTTTTTTATGGCTAAGTAATATTCTAGAGTATGTCTGTGTGTGTGTGTTTGTGTACGCAATGTCTTCTTTATTCATTCATCTGTCCATTCTTAAGTTCCTTCCACATCTTGGCTATTGTAAATAATGCTGTAAGAAACATAGGGAAGCGGGGCGCCTGGGTGGCTCAGTGGGTTGGGCCGCTGCCTTCGGCTCAGGTCATGATCTCAGGGTCCTGGGATCGAATCCCGCATCGGGCTCTCTGCTCAGCAGGGAGCCTGCTTCCTCCTCTCTCTCTCTCTCTCTCTGCCTGCCTCTCTGCCTACTTGTGATCTCTCTCTGTCAAATAAAAAAAAAAAAAGAAAAAAAATCTTTAAAAAAAAAAAAACATAGGGAAGCATATATCTTTTCAAATTAATGTTTTTGTTTTGTTTGGGCAAGTACCCAGGAGAGAATTAACATTCACATTAACTAGATCGTATGTTATTTGTCTTTTTAATTTTTTGAGGAACCTCCATGCTGTTTTCCAAAGTGGCTGCACCAAATGTACATTCCCAACAATAGACCAGCAGTACAAGAGGGTCCCCTTTTATCTATGTCCTTGCCAACACTTGTTATTTCTTATGTTTTTGATACTAGCCATTCTGACAGATGTCAGGTGATATCTCACTATGGTTTTGATTTGCATTTTCCTGATGATTAGATGATGAGGTTCTTTTCATGTGTCAGTCATCTGTATGTCTTTTTTATTGTGGGAAAAACATCTATTCAGATTCTCCGTCCATTTTTAAATTCCATTGTTTGTTTTTTTTGACATTGAGTTGTATGGGTTTTTAAATATATTTTGGATGTTAATCCTTACTAAGTATATTATTTGCAAATATCTTCTCCCATTCTGTAGAATGTTTTTTGTTTTGTTGTTCGTTTTCTTTGTTGGAAAAAGCTTTTTATTTTGATATAGTCCCACTTGTTTATTTTTGCTTTTGTTGCCCTTGTCTGAGGAGATATATTCGAAACAATACTGTTAGGTTAATCTTTAAGAGTATTACTTGCTTATATTTTCTTTTAGGAATTTTACTCTTTCAGCTCTTGCATTTAGGGCTTTTATCAATTTTATTTTTGTGGATAGTATAGGAAAATGGTCTGGTTTCATTCTTTTGTGTGTAGCTGTCCAGTTTTCCCAGTACCATTCATTTAAGAGACTATCTTTTTCCTGTTGTGTATTCTTGCCTCCTTTGTTGTAGATTAATTGACCATGTAAGTACAGTTTATTTTGGGGCTCTCTATTCTGTTCCATCGATCTGTGTCTATTTGTGTCAGTTCCATACTGTTTTCATGACTATAGCTCTGTATTATAGTTTGAAATCTAATATTGTGATTATTGTGATACCTCCAGCTTTGTTGTTCTTTCTCTCTCTTTTTTTTTTTTTAAAGATTTTATTTATTTTTTTGACAGAGATCAGCAATCACAAGTAGGCAGAGAGGCAGGCAGAGAGAGAGGAGAAAACAGGCTCCCTGCTGAGTGGAGAGCCCGATGTGGGGCTCGATCCCAGGACCTTGGGATCATGACCTGAGCGGAAGACAGAGGCTTTAAACCCACTGAGCTACCCAGGCACCCCTGTTCTTCTTTCTCAAGATTGTTTTCACTCTTTGGGGACTTTTGGAGTTCCACACCAATTTTAGGATTATTCGTTCTAGTTCTATGAAAAATGCTTTTAATATTTTGATAGGGATTGCCCTGAACCTATAGATTGCTTTGGGTAGTATTGGACATTTTAACAATATTAATTCTTCCAATATGTGAGCATGGCATATCTTTTCATTTGTATCATCTTCAATTTCTTTAATAATGTCTTATAGTTTTCAGAGTACAGACCTTTCACCTCCTTGGTTAAATTTATTCCTAAGTGTTTCATTGTTCTTGGTACTATTATAAATGAGATTGTTTTTGTAATTTCTCTTACAATTCATTGTTAGTGTATAGAAATGCAACATATTTCTGTATATTAATTTTGTGTCTTACAAATTCACTGAATTCATTTATTCTAAATTTCTGGTGGAGTCATGAGGATTTCTATATATATAGCATTATGTCATTTGCAAATAGTGACAGCTTTATTTCTTCCTTACCAATTGGATGCCTTTTATTTCTTTTTCTTGACTGATTACTGCATCTAGGGCTTCTAGTACTATGTTAAATAGAAGTGGTGAGTGTGGATATCCTTGTCTCATTTCTGATCTTAGAGGAGAAGCTTTCAGCTTTTTACCCTTGAGTATGATATTAGCTGTGGGTTTTTCATATATAGCCTTTATTTTACTGGGGTATGTTCCCTCTATCCCCACATTGTTGAGAGTTTTTATCATGAATGGATGCTGAATTTTATCAAATGCTTTTTCTACCATCCAGATTATCATATGATTTTTTAATCATTTTTGTTGACGTGATGTATCATGTGAGCTGATTTGTGGATATCGAACTATCCCTGCATACTTGAAATAAATCTCACTTGATCATGGTGAATAATCATTTTAATGTATTGTTGAATTCAGTTTTCTACTAGTTTGTTGAGGATTTTTGCATCGTGTTCATGAAGGATATTGGTTTGTAATTTTCTTTTTTCATAGTGTTTTTCTTTTTGGTATCAGGTTAATGCTGGCCTTGTAGAATGAATTTGGAAGCATTCCTTCTTCTTCAAGTTTTTTGGAAGAGTTGGAGGGTATGTATTAACTCTATTTTATATGTTTGGTAGAATTCACTTGTGAAGCCAGCTGGTTCTAGACTTTGCTTTGTTGGGAGATTTTTGATTACTGATTCAATTTATTATGAATAATTGGTCTGTTCAAATTATCTTTTTCTTCCCTTCTCAGTTTCGGAAGATTGTGTGTTTCTAGGTATTTACCTGTTTCTTCCAGGTTGTCCAACATGTTGGCATATAATTTTTTGTAGTAGTCTTTTGTAATGTTTTGTATTTCTGTGGTGTCAGTTGTAATTTCTTTTTCATTTTTGATTTTGGGTCCTCCTTTTTTCTTTATGAGTGTCTAGTGTTTTATCAGTTTTGTTCATCTTTTTAGAGAACTAGCTCTTAGTTTCATTGATCCTTTCTATTGTTTTCTTAGTCTCCATTTTTTCAACTCTGATCTTTATTATTTCCTTCCTTCTACTGACTTTAAGATTTGTTCTTCTGTTTCTATTTGTTTAGGTGTAAGATTAGATTGAGATTTTTCTTATTCCTTAAGGTAGGCCTGTGTTGCTATAAACTTTTCTCTTAGATGGAAGTGGGGTGTCCCCTAGTATTATTGCATTACTGTTAGTTTCTCCCTTTTTATCTATTAGTATTTGCTTCATATATTTAGGTACTCCTATGTTGGGTGCATATTTACAATTGTTATTAAGCCCACAAGTTTTTTTACATTATATAATGCCTTATTTGTCTCTTGTTATAGTTTTTGTTTTAAAGTCTATTTTTTCTGATATAAGTATTACTACCCAGCTTTTTTTGGATTCATTTGCATGGAGTATCTTTTTCCTTCTCTTCACTTTCAGTCTGTTTCTTTAGGTCTGAAGTGAGTCTCTTCTAGGCAACATATAGATGGGTCCCCCCCAACCCCCATCTATTCAGTCACCCTATGTCTTTTGACTAGAACATTTAATCCACATTTAAAGTAGTTATTGATAGGTATGTACTTATTGCCATTTGTTACTTGTTTTATTTATTTATTTTTGTGGTTTGTCCTGTTCTTCTTTTTTTGCTCCCTTCTCCTGTGATTTGACGATTTTCTTCAGTGTTAGCTTAGATTTCCTTCTCTTTATTTTTTTGTGTATTTATTAGGGGTTTTTGGTTTGTGGTTGCCATGAGGTTTATGTATAGCATCCTATGTATACAGGAGTCTATTTTAAGTTGATGTTTGCTTAAGTTCAAACACATTCTAAAAGTAATAAATTTATAACCCCTTCTCCATATTTTATGTATTTGGTGTTACATTTTACATCTTTTTATTTTGCGTATCCCTGAACTAATTATTGTAGATATAATTGATTTTACTACTTTTGTCTTTTACCTTCATACAAATTTTATAAGTGATTGATCTGCTACCTTTACTATGTGTTTGCTTTTGCCAGTATGAGTTTTAGTTTTCATAAATTTTTACTAAAGTTTTGGCTTTTCCACTTAAGTCCTTTTAACATTTCTTGTAAGACCAGTTAGTGGTGATAAACTTTTTTAACTTTTGTTTGGGAAAATTTATCTCTCCTTCAATTCTGAATGATGGCCCTTCTGGGTACAATATTGTTGGTTGAAGGTTTTTTCCTTTCAGCACTTTGAATATATCATGCTACCCGCTTTGGGAATGCAAAGTTCCTGCTAAAAAAATCAGATGACGACCTTGTGGGGTTTCTCTTGTAGGTAACTGGTTGCTTTTCTCTTGCTGCCAGTTTTTTTTTTTTTTTTCCTTTAAAAGGTTTTTAATTTAGTTTTCCAGTGGTCCTCACAAGTAGAGACTAATCTCCATTGCCTATTTAACCCATCCTCTCTCCCCTGGTAATCATCAGTTTGTCCTCTATAGTTAAGAGTCTGTTTCTTTGTTTGTCTCTTTTATTCCCCTCTTTGCTCATTTGTATTCATATGAGTGAAATAATATCAAATTTATCTTTTGGCTGAGCTATTCCATTTGGCATTATACACTTCAGCTCCATCAATGCCATTGCAAATGGCAAGATTTCATTCTTTATTTTTAATTTTTATTTATTTATTTGAGAGAGTGAGAGTGAGAAAGAGAGCATGAATAGGGGCGGGAGGTGGGAGAGGGAGGAACAAACTCTCCATCAAGCAGGCATCCTGGAATCATGACCTGAGCTGAAGGCAGATGTTTAACTGATTGAACCACCCATGTGCCCCAAGATTTCATTCTTTGTTATGGCTGAATAATATTCCATTGTATGTATGTATGTGTGTGTGTCTGTGTGTGTGTATACCACATC
Source organism: Mustela putorius furo (assembly GCF_011764305.1). NCBI lineage: Eukaryota > Metazoa > Chordata > Mammalia > Carnivora > Mustelidae > Mustela > Mustela putorius. The sequence continues at coordinate 7,824,098 of NW_025421424.1, forward strand.
TTTTTTATCCATTCATAAATCTTGGCTTTTATACATAGTGCTGCTATAAACATTGGAGTGCATTTATCCCTTTGCATTAGTGTTTTGATTTTTTTTTAAGATTTTATTTATTTGAGAGAGAGAGAGAGTACAAGCTGGGGGAGGGAGAGTTGGAGAGGGACAAGTAGACTTCCAACTGAGTGGGGAGCCTGATGAAGGGCTTAATCCCAGGACCCTGAAATCATGACCTGAACTGAAGTCAGGTGTTTAACTGACTGAGCCACCCGGGCCCCCCAGTGTTTTGATATTCTTTGGGTAAATACCCAGTAGAGCAACTGCAACTGAGGTAGTTCTATTTTTAACTTTTTGAGGAATCTCCATCCTGTTTTCCAGAGTGGCTACACCAGTTTGCATTCCCAACTGTGCAACAAAGGTTCTTTTCCTCCACATCTCACCAATACCTCTTGTTTTTTGTGTTGTTGATTTTAGCCATTCTGAGGAGTTTGAGGTGATATCTCATTGTACTTTTGATTTGAATTTCCCTGATGATGAGTGATGTTGAGTGTCTTTTCATGTGTCTGTTGGCCATCTATATGTTTTCTTTGGAGAAGTGTCTGTTCATATTTTCTGCCCATTTTTAAATTGGATTATTTGTGTTCTAGGTGTTAGGTTTTATAAGTTCCTTATATATTTTGGATACTAACTCTTAATTGGCTCTATCATTTGCAAATATATTCTCCCATCTGTAGATTGCCTTTTAGGTTAATTGATTGTTTCCTTCACTGCGTAGAAGCTTTTTATTTCAATGAAGTCCCAATAGTTTATTTTTTTATCTTTTTATTTTTTTAATTTTAATTTTTTTTAATTTTTTAAATTTCTTTTCAGTGTACCAGAATTCATTGTTTATGCACAACACCCAGTGCTCCATGCAATACATGCCCTCCACAATACCCACCACCAGGCTCACCCAACTCCCCACCCCCTGCCAGCCTTCAAAACCCTCAGATTGTTTTTCAGAGTCCATAGTCTCTCATGGTTCATCTCCCCCTCCAATTTCCCTCAACTCCCTTCTCCTCTCCATCTCGCCATGTCCCCTGTGTTATTTCTTATGCTCCACAAATAAGTGAAACCATATGATAATTGACTCTCTCTGCTTGATTTATTTCACTCAGCATAATCTCTTTCAGGCCCGTCCATGTTGATGCAAAAGTTGGGTATTCATCCTTTCTGATGGGGACATAATACTCCATAGTGTTTATGGACCACATCTTCTTTACCCATTTGTCCGTTGAAGGACATCTTGGTTCTTTCCACAGTTTGGCAACCGTGGCCATTGCTGCTATGAACATTGGGGTACAAATGGCCCTTCTTTTCACTACATCTGTATCTTTGGGGTAAATACCCAGTAGTGCAATTGCAGGGTCATAGGGAAGCTCTATTTTTAATTTCTTAAGGAATCTCCACACTGTTTTCCCAAGTGGCTGCACCAACTTGCATTCCCACTAACAGTGTAATAGGGTTCCCCTTTCTCCACATCCTCTCCAACACACGTTGTTTACTGTCTTGTTAATTTTGGCCAATAGTTTATTTTTGCTTTTGTTTCCTTTACTTCAGGAGACACATCTAGAAAGATGTTGCTATAGCCAATGTTAAAGAGGTTACTGCCTGTGTTCTTCTAGGACTTTTTTGGTTTCAGATCTCACATTTAGGTCTTTAATCCATTTTGAATTTATTTTTGTATGATGTGAGTAAGCTGTCCGGTTTAATTCTTTTACATGTTGCTCTCTAGTTTTCCTAACACTGTTTGTTGAAGAGACTGTGCTTTTCCCATTGGATATTCTTTCCTGCCTTGTCACAGATTAATTGACCATATAATTGCATATAATTGTGGGTTTATTTCTGGGTTTTCTATTCTGTTCTGTTGATCTGTGTCTGTTTTTGTGCTAGTACCATATTGTTTCGATCATTACAGCTTTGTAATATATCTTGAAGTCCCGAATTATAATGCCTTCAGCTTAGCTTTTCCTTTTCAAGATTGCTTTGGCTATTTAGGGTCTTTTGTGGTTCCATATAAGTTTTAGGATTGTTTGTTCTAGTTCTGTAAAAAAAAAATGCTGTTTGTATTTTGACAGGGATTGCATTAAAAGTGTGCGTTGCTTTGGCTAGTAGATATTTTAACAATATTTGTTCTTTCAGTCCATAAACAGGGAATGTCTTTCCATTTCTTTGTGTATAAGTCTTGTACAGAGCACAAGTCTTTCACCTCTTAGATTATATTTATTCTTAAGTACATTATTATTTTGGGTGCAGTTGTAAATGCAAAAAAAAATTCTGCTGCTTTGTTATTGGCATATAGAAATTCAACAGATTTCTGTATGTGGATTTTGTATGCTGTGACTTTACTGCATTCATTATCAGTTCCAGCAGTTTTTTGGTGGAGTCTCTCAGGTTTTCTATGTTGAGTATCTTGTCATCTGCAAATAGTGGAAGTTTTACTTCCTTACTGATATGAATGCCTTTTGTTTCTTTTTGTTGTCTGAGTACAACAAGGCTATGACTTCTAGTACTGTATTGAATAAAAGTGGTGACAGTGGATATCCTTGTCTTGTTCCTGACCTTAGGGGGAAGGCTGTCAGTTTTCCCCCATTGAGTATGATATTAGCTGTGGGTTTTTCATATAAGGCCTTTCTTATGTTGAGGTATGTTCCCTCTGGACCTACTTTGTAGAGGGTTTTTTATCACGAGTAATGCTGGCCTTTGTGTTCAGATGCATGATATGATGTTGATCTTTTTGAATTTTTGCAGTTTCTTTTTTGGCCTAATATGTGTCCTGTTCTGGACAATGTTCCATGTGCACTTGAAAAGAATGTGTATTCTGCTGTTGTAGGGTGGAATGTTCTGAATATATCTGTTAAATCCACATGGTCCAGGGTATCATTCAAAGCCATTATTTCCTTGTTGATTTTCTGTTTAAATGATCTGTCCATTGATGTAAGTAGGGTGCTAACGTCCTCTACTATATTTGTAATATTATTGATTAGTTCCTTGAAGTTTTTTATTAACTATTTTATGTATTTGGGTGCTCCAGTGTGGGGTGCATAAATATCTACAGTTGTTACATCTTCTTGGTGAATTGTCCTGTTCATCATTATATAGTGCTTTTCTTTGTCTCTTGTTACAGTCTTTGTTTTAAAGTCTATTTTGTCCAATACAAGTATTGCTACTCAGGCTTTCTTTTGACATCCATTTGCATGAGAGATGTTTCTACAGACCCTGGCTTTCAATCTGCCGGTGACTAGATTTTAGTATATGTGCTGCCGAAGCGAGCACTGGTGACTTTAGATTTAAAATGAGTCTCTTAAAGGCAGAATATAGATGGGTCTTGTTTGTTTGTTTGTTTATTTGTTTGTTTGTTTTTAAAGATTTTATTTATTTATTTGACAGAGGGAGATCACAAGTAGGCAGAGAGGCAGGCAGAGAGAGAGAGGAGGAAGCAGGCTCCCCGCTGAGCAGAGAGCCCGATGCGGGACTCGATCCCAGGACCCTGAGATCATGACCTGAGCCGAAGGCAGCGGCTTAACCCACTGAGCCACCCAGGCGCCCCTGTTTGTTTGTTTTTAATCCATTCTGTCCCTCTGTGTCTTTTGATAGCAGTGTTGAATCCATTTACATTGGAAGTAATTATTGATAAATGTGTATTTATTGCCATTTTATTGCATTTTTGGGTTGTTTCTGAAGTTTTTCTCTGATCCTTTCTTGTATTTCTCCCTTTCATAGTTTGCTGGTTTTCTTTAGTGATATAGTGGGATTTCTTTCTCTTTATTTTGCATGTTTATTGATGGCTCTTTGATAAATGGTTACATTAGATTTGTATTTAACATCTGCATTTAGCAGTCTGTATTAAGTTGGTAGTTGTTTAAGTTGAAACTATCTTTATTCCCTGCCTCCCTGTAGTTTAGGTATATTGTATCAGATTTTACATCCTTTTATTTTGTGAGTTCCTTAACTGATCTTTTTATTGGAATGTTCATTTTGACTACTCTTGTGTGTTCTACCTTATACTCTCATTTCTTTCCTTTTCACTCAAACAGTCCCCTTTAATGTTTGTTGTAGAGCCGGTTTACTGGTCATGAACTCCTTTTGTTTGTCTGGGAAACTTTTTTTTTAAAAAGATTTTATTTATTTACTTGACAGATCACAACTAGGCAGAGGCAGGCAGAGAGTGGGGGAAGCAGGCTCCCTGCTGAGCAGAGCGGGGGGGGGGGCGGGGGGGCCCGGATCCCAGGAACCCAAGATCGTGACCTGAGCCGTAGGCAGAGGCTTTAACCCACTGAGCCACCCAGGCGCCCCGTCTGGAAAACTCTTTATCTCTCCTTCTATTCTGAAAGGTAGCCTTGCTGGATAGAGTATTCTTGGCTGCCAGTTTTCCCCATTCAGCACTTTGAATACATCATGCCATGTATTCCTGGCTTGGAAAGTGTCTGCTGAAAAATCCTGATAGCCTGATTTTTATTTTTTTATTTTTTTATTTATTTATTTTTTATTATTTTTTTTTTTTTAAGATTTTATTTATTTATTTGACAGAGAGAAATTACAAGTACATTGAGAGGCAGGCAGAGAGAGAGAGAAGGAAGCAGGCTCCCTGCTGAGCAGAGAGCCCGATGCGGGACTCGATCCCAGGACCCTGAGATCATGACCTGAGCCGAAGGCAGCGGCTTAACCCACTGAGCCACCCAGGCGCCCCCTGATTTTTATTTTTATGTGAGTTTTAACTGATAGCCTTATGAGGTTTCCCTTGTAAGTTATTGACTTCTTTTGTCTTGCTGCTTTTAATATTTTTTATTACTCTATTTTGTTATTTTAATTACATTATGTCTTGGTGTGGATCTGCTTTTGTTGATTTTGTTGGGGGTTCTCTGTGCCTCCTGGATCTAGATATCTGTTTCCATTCCAGATTAGGAAAGTTTTAAGCTATCCTTTAAATAAAATCTTTGATCTCTTTTTTTTCCTCTCTTCTTCTGGGATTCCTACAATACAAATGTTAGGTTTGATGGAGTCACTGAGTTCCCTAAGTTATTCTCATTTTGCATGGTTCTCTCCTTGTTCAGCTTGATTACTTTCCATTACTCTGTATTCTAGGTCATCAATTTGTTTCTCTGTTTCTTCCATCTTGCTGTTCACTCCATCAAGCGTTTTCTCACCCTGTTTATTAGGCCCTTTAACTCTGGTATATTACTCCTCCTCTCTGTTAATAGTCTCACTGATGTCCTGTACTCTTTTCTCAAGTCCAGCAAGTATCTTTCTGATCATTGGTTTAAATTCTCCATCAGTCATGTTACTTATGTGTGTTTTGCTTGTATCTCAGGTCATGGCCTTATCTGTTCTTTCATTTGGAATAAATTCCTCTGTCTTCGCATTTTATCTAAGTCTTCGGGTCTGTTTCTCTGTGTTAGGAATGACAGCTACATCACCTGTTCTTGAGGGTAATGGCTTTACGAAGAAGAGGTCCTGTCGTGCCCTCCAGTGTATTGTACCATTTCCCCAGAGCCTGGCACTTCTGGGACTGTCTTTAATGTGTGCTGTGTATGCTCTGTTATTGTGTCATGGCCACTCTGTCCTTCAGGCCAGTCACCTGCAGTGGCTCTCTTAGGCTAATTATGGGCAGTATTGGACCCTGGCCTGAATATGGTGAGTTTTAACTAGCTAAGCTCTGGTCTGCTTCTGAAATGAGAACTGTTGTCACAGCCACTAGAACTCTACAAAACTCCCAGAGTGTGAGTTTTGTGGTGGGCAGGGTTTGGGCCAGTGTTCTGAGGGAGGGGGCCTGCGGTGCTGTGACTGAGGGAAGCTGATTGGGATGAACAGTTCCACCAAAGCGTGGGGGTGGGGCAGAGCTTGGTCTAGGCAGGGGGGTAGTGAGTGTTGGCACTGTACTGGGTCCTGCAGATGGCCCTATGCTTAAGGTGAGGTGTGGGGGAGAGAAATGGTACCCAAAGTGCCTTTGTTCCCAGAGGGATCTCTCCACGAATGCTGCCTCTCTGGGACACACTCCAAAGTGAGCAACTAACCTCCCCACTGTGTGCCCCAGGTGCTCTGCAGATCACTGGGTCCACATTGCATGTCCATTGGCTGTTTGCCCTGGCTTTTCTCCAAGAGCAGCCCAATGTTCTCTGAGGTCTCCCTGAGCCAAGCACGCAACCTTGAAAACTCCAGGCTCTAAGCCCCACTGGTGGTAAGACCAGACAAAATGTGGGCCCTCTCATTCCCAAGCCAGTTGCTATGGGAATTCATTTTCCCCATGTTCTCCCCTACGTGCCAGTTTGTCTCTTGCCCTTCTGTGTGCCCGTGGCAGCCACGATCAGTTTCTCTCCCAAGCTACCTCTCTACCTTCTTCAATGTGGCCTCTTCTCTACCTTTAGTTGTGGTTTGTTCTGTCAGTCTCCAGTTTGATTTCTGGAGTTTGATTTTCTTCATTTAAGATGATATGGTAATTATCTAGTTGTAGTCATGGGTGAGCCTAGGGTCCTCCTACTCCACCACCATTTTCCCCTCCTCTCTTGCTGCTTTTAAGATTTAGCTCTCTTTAATTTTTGACATTTTAATTATTTGTCTTGCTGTGGACCTCTTTGTGTTCAGTAGTTTGGGACACTCTATGCTTCCTGGAACTGGATGTGTTTCCTTCCCCAGGTTAGGGAAGTTTGCAGGTACTATTTTTTTAAGTTCTGCTCCTTTCTCTCTCTCCTTCTGGGACTCTTATAATGGAAGGGCCCTTTAAAGAGCAAAGTTCTAGTTTCCTATAGCCCTTTGGCTTTCCCCTAGTTCAGCCCTGCTGATTTTCAAAGTCCCTAGAGTTTCAAAGAAAGAGTTATGGGGAGGGGGGTGGAGGGTGGTGTGTGTGGCCCATCTTCCCTGAACAAATCCCCAGGGCTGGGGCAGGAGTGCCCGATGTGGGGTTTGAACCCTTCCCTCCCCAAGGAAGACATCTGTACATGTACTGTTCCTCCCACCTGCCAAGCATTTGGCTCCTTACTTGCCCCTCCTGCCCTTCTCAATGTGGCTTTTTCTCGGTATCTTCAGCAGCGGAAGAGATTTTTGCTAGTCGTCAGGTCATTCTCCAAGTGAGTTGCGCTATATGTAGTTGCAGCCTTGGTGTGTACGTGGAAGGGATGATCTTCCTATTCTGCAGGTTCCCCTCTCTTATTTTTTGCCTAGTTGTTTCTAACCCCCCTCCTCTCCCCACCACTAGAATATGAACCCCTTCGGGTGGGAATTTTTGTCTCCTCTTTAGGTCCCCAGAATGCAAAACAGTACCTGACCCCACAATAGGTCCTCAATATAAATAGAATGTATGTGTAGAATGAATGGGTACACCTCGAGGAATTTAACGTTCATGCAACTTTTTTTCTGTTAGGATGGAAGGGTTGTACTACTTCATGGTTCAGGAGAACCCTCAGTGCTTTCATTTCTCTCTGTATAATTTCTAGGAACTTGGGCTTTTATTTATTTTTTTTAAGATTTTATTTATTTTAGAGATAGCATGTGCGAATAGGGGAAGGAGCAGCGGGAGAAGGACAAGCAGACTCCGTTCTGAGAGCAGAGCCTGATGCAGGGCCCAAACCCACAACCCCGAGATCACAGGTCGAAATCAAGAGTCGGATGCTCAACTGACTGAGCCACCCAGGTGCCCTGGAACTTGGGATTTTGTTTTGATCCCCAAAAAGAGTGAGCTATAATATACTTCAGTAAGATTTAGCTGTTACCGAGAAACAAAACCAAGATGTAAAAACAGGGCTAGATTAGACCATTTATACATTTAATTGGAATAGTAATAATTATTGAAGGTTAAGAGAAATACCTGTTCACTTAATAATTTGTATCAGGAAAAATTATCCCTTTTAAAATTGGTATATAGGTACAACCTGAAATTTCCTAAATATGTATAATATTATAGCTAATGTATAATATAAGTCAAATATTTTGTATAGTTGAATAACTAAACACTTGTCTAACTAGCATATGGTTTCCTGACTTTCAAAGACATGTAGAAAAATTCTAAATACCACAGAGTATTTGCATTAATTATTCACTTTTGAAATGTTTTAGATTTACACACTCATAGTGGGCTAAGTGGGTCTGACTCCCAATATGGCATAGGAGTTGGGATTATGGAGAAGTTCATCAAAGTTAATCTCATGTATACAGGTATTGACTAGTTTAATCATTTAAAGTAATCCTTTGCTTCTTGCAGTGATTGGTGTCCATCTTGAATAAGGAAGTTTGAATTTCACAAATGTGCAATAATTGCATACCTTCCCTGCAGCATGCCTGAGCATATAAACTGTAGTAAGGTATTATTCAAGGTAACAAATGATTGTTTATTAAGGACAAAATAAGCCTCTAGATTTGTGTATTTGCTAATAATAGTTCTGCTTGGCTTTACTGCAAACACTGTGAAACAGTGTTTCACTGTCTGAAATAGACAAATTCCCAAAGGATTCTCTGTCAAAATCATAGGTTTAGACTAAGTTAAAGCACTTGGCTATGTTTTCATATTTTTAGTGTAGATGAGAAAGATTCGGAGTTCTCTAGTGGCGAGAATCACGCTCTCCCCATGAGGTTGTCTTGCACAGCAACAATGAAGACTGATCCAAGTTAGTGGCTCTCTTAAACTAATTCAGTTAACTAAAGCAGAGATTACAGACTTCATGTAATAATTACGGCATGCTTTAAACAAGTCGTTGTATTGCTGATAAACCTTGAGAGCATGACCAGTGAAGAGCTGCCTGAATAAAACAGCCTGTTATGTTTAACACACGCATATAGTTCTTAGGCATTGGAGCATGACACAATGATGTAAAAAGTTGCTCTGATATAGTCTTCATTCTAGAGCGAAACGTCACATTTTGTGCAAAAGTCTGTTTTTATACCAGTTACCAGTGTTCTGCAGGAGCAACCTATGGACTGAGCTTCAGCTTAAACACATCTTTGTAGAGGTCGTTAGACTGTTACACAGTTTAAATAATTTGAAGTTTCCTTGCTTTTCTAAACCACACTCTTTGAATGTGGGACATACTATGAAATTCTTCATTTGGGCATGTGTTTAAAAGCATCTGGCTTTTCCTACGTGGGAATATCTATTTAAAGGGAAAACCCAAGATATTGTCATGTAGAAATAAAAAGCCAAATGCTTTTGCGTCTGAGACTTCTACTTGGTTTATACACAGTTTGATGTAACTAGGATCTCAGTATCTCACTGGTAGCAAGACAATGCACTAGCGTCCCAGAACTCCATGAGAAGACAGGTCCACCCAAACTATTTTGGTGCCACTTCCTACAGCCTTTGCCATGGCATGCAGCTCCACTGTGGGGCTCGGGTTTCACTTTTAGTGTGAGTTCATGCAATGGTAGGACTTTATGTTTACCTGCAAGAGTAAAATAACCATGGGCGTAAAATAGGTTTTGGGCATCAATCACACCAAAAATTAAATGAAACCCAAGTCAAAACACTTCATTCTGAAAGTAAGTGAAATGACTTACTGCTGAAATGTCACAGTCTGATGAAAAATTTTCGTGACCTTACTGGACTTACACTACTCTATCCATTAGCAAGATCTACTCGCTGAACTTCCCATAGGACAAGTCCTTTTCTCTCTTGACAGGGTAGGGAAAGATTTTGGAGGGGTAGCGAATTATTTATGCAAAGCTATTTTCTTTACAATGAACAGGCATAATGATAATTTCAAGGTTTACATACAGATAAAAGGAAAATTCATCATACTGAGTCTTCCTGATTGTAGGATTTTGAAAATTCCTCACTTGGAGGAACAAAATCTATTTGAGGACACAGACTGTGATAGGAATTAGCCCTGTAAAGGGAAAGCAACATTAAATAAGCCTGACAGACAAAGAAATGCAGGCCATAAACAGATTTTTGTATTTGTTTTTGTTTTTTTAATATCTATATAAAAAATAACGAGCAATTTACAGATCTCTTTCTCTAATCAGAACCTCAGGTGTATATATAAAGGTACTGTACAATATATAAACATTTACAACCAGTACATCCATATTTTGCTTAGCATTCCAAGGCCACATTGCTAAGTCGATATATAATCAGTACAGTAATGGGTTACTTAGAAAGAAAAGAGCCACATCAGACTGACAACATATGACATCAAAGTTATGTCACAGTTAACAATAAAAATAGGATTTTTATCACTAATTGTGGACTATAGGGAAAATAAATCATTTATGTGGTGCTAAATTCTTAGCATGGATCAAGTTTCCTAATTTTTCTCTATTCAAGTAGTTACAAGAGGTGGGTAAATACAGTCCTGGATGAAAGGGGATTTCAGAAATCTCGCTCTGGGAAGGCATGTCTCAGCTACAAGGGCAGCTTCAGTTGGTACATTAAAGACTTTCACAGTCGGACTCTGAGAGGACAGGGCCTGGACGTACCATGTTTCACAAGAACAAGATGAACCCGGGTGACGGAACAGGTGTGTTCGAATACTCCATAAAATGGTGTTCTGAGATCGCTCCTTTATTCATTGCTGCTACCGAATGGTGCTTCTGGGGCCTGAAAATCCTCGATCTCTTTTATGGAGCTAAAAATGGTCTCTACCTCCCAACAAACATCTTTACTTAGACTTTTAAAAAGAATTCTGAAAATGTACAAGCTAAGCAGATGTCTAGTCTCCCTTTCTTGTTTTTTAAATAAGTTACTGTAGCTAGAAATTAAAACGAAATCAGATCTAGCAAGGGCTGTCTACTGCCACGTCTGTCCTCTTGCTGAGCAGGTCTGAACGCAGGTTCCGCTTCGAAACACCTGAGCTTGGACAGCTGCTGCCAGAGGCCTGGTCCTGTATCTGTGAAACTGCCTGGTGCTTGAGGCCCTCACAATCTGTACCATGTTTTGACTCTTCACGTACGCACTATGTAGTAACGACTAGCGAATGAGTAGTAGGAGGTCCAACCCAAATATCCAGAAATAGAAACCTGGCAGTTTTTCTCTGAACAGCAGTAAGCAGTATTTCCACATGCTTCTTTCTGGTTTCGTAACGAAATAAGCTGAAGGAAAAGGGTGACCTGAGATGCTATGACCACATCAGGGTTGGATAATACAGCAGGAGGGGAACTCTTCATTGCCTAAAGCACTAGCTCATTTTAAACATCTGACTGTAAGTAATATCTTTCAGTTACTTGAAATACCTGATCCAGCCGAATTAAAAACATGAAGAGAGTGTCGCTTTCTGACTCCATTTTGTTTTTCTTTTCAGTAGTGATGTTCTGGAGTTTCATTTTTAAGCTGGGCCTGGGCCATCACCAGTAGCTGGTAGAAAAGGCAACTGCCATGTTTAATGATGAGTTAACAGTTCCTTCTTCTGCAAGGACTCAAATGTGTCTCTCTGTAAACATGCAGCATGCTATTGAGAATATCAACTTCCAAGCCAAACCTAGTTTTTTCATTCCTGTGGAAATAGCTGAGTGAGACAGATAAAAGAGACATGAAACAGTAGATAATTTGGCACAGGTATCAAGTGAGTTGTGACCGCACCGTGCATATCTGCACGTGTGGGAGGGGACACCCACGGAGGCGGGCCGGGCCCCCCAGGAGCAGGCATGTCAGCTGCACGTGGAAGGGCGGCTGCCCCGGGACAGTTGGCTCACAGCGGTCCTGAGGCCCTTCATGCAGCCTGGCTAAAAGGATGCTCAAATTAAAATGCGTGTGCTTCAGAATTTCTGAAAAAAATGACTTTTTGGGGTTTTGTTTTGGAAAAATGCCATTTTTCAGTAAGAAGAGATTACAACTTGTTTTTCTTTGTTTTATACCAAAGGTCACAGCCGTTTCTCAGCCACACCGGTAGTGCCTGCGGCTTTGTGTGCACTTGGAACCTTCCAGGGCCCCGGAGTTATGGGTGTTTTCTTAACGGGAGAAGCGCTCTCAGGTTGGAACCCTCCGCCCTCTCGGGTTTTGTTTAAAACCATCCTTTCTTCAGGATCCTGCTTCAGCTTCTTGTCTGATATTCTGGCATTTTCTCCTGGCTTCTCTTTGCTGGAGCTTGTCTCTCCTAAGGTTGCCTTCTTTCCTTTCTCCCGGTCAGATAGTACTCTACCAGCGGCAGTACTAGTCTTCTTGGATGGGAGAGACTTTTCCTCCATTCTCTTGCTTTTTTTCTCTGGAGACCGTGTTCTGTTTTTTCCAGACTGGCTGTGCTTTGTGTCTTTCCAGACAACACCTGATTCTTCTCTGCCCTCGGAGATCTGCTCGGCCCCGTCCCTCGCACGGCCCCCTCCTCTCTGACTCTCAGACTCTGATAATCTGGCTTCGGTGTTCACTCGGCCTTTGTTTCCTTCAGGCTTTTGCGGCTTTTTTGGGCTGGAAGACCGTCCTCTGCTTCTTCCACAGTGATCCTGTCCAGAACCTGCCCTGGTGTCCATTTGCCCCCCTTTCCTGTCCCCTTTCCTGGGGCTGAGTGATCGATCTCTGGGTCTTCTTTTGGGGTCAGCTAGTAGAGGACTGGGAAGCCTGTCCGAATGTTCTGCGTGTCGGCCGGCGGGCTTTCTGGGACTAGCAGATCTGCCTCTTTGTGTAACACCGTTTTCTACTCTGAAGAGGTTTTTCTTGTCACTCTGCCCATGACTGCTGGGTGGATCCCCTTTATTCACATTTTTCTGGAGAAAAGAGTGCTGCTTTCTATCAGACAGATTTTCATTTAAAGTGCTTTTCTTTTCAGGCACACCATCCTTTAATTCCTCTGTCTTTTCATATATCTGAACTCTCATCAAAGATTCTTCAATTCCTGGTGCAGGAAACTCCTCAAATACGGAAGCAGAATGGAAAGGTGGGGGAAATGGTGGCTGCTCGTCATAAATCACATTTGAAGACGAAGGAGTATTAACATCCCAATCACCTGCAAAGAGGGATTTGAGTGGGACATTATTATATTTTAGAATTATAAAGAGGAACTGTAAGTTTTGAACTCTGACAGCCCTTTGAATTGGACTAACTACTCAAACAGTCTGAGTATATACGCTGAGCGCACCCGATAAAGGCGGGCCGTATACACAGACAAGCATGCAGACAGCTGCGCTTGTACACGAGGTGGTTGTACTCGTAGGCTGTTTAAATACACACGGAGTAACAGTCATTCTTCCAATAATTATGTATTCATGATACGAAGAATTCATACATTGTATATGGTAAGTAATAACGCCCAATAAAAAACTTAGAAGAAATAATAAAATCAAACCAAATTACTTGGTCCAGGAAGCTTACTAATTTGGCTGTTATCAAAGGATAGAGCTATGCCAAAATCACTAGTAAAGGAGACCCAACTGTGGTAGCCAGAATAAGGTTTCTTGGGCATTTGTCAATAATTTTCTTGCATTAAGCTGTCAAATTTAATGTCAAAAGAGAACTGAAAAGTGCAGAAGATAGAAAGAGATGTATTTAATAGCATTTTTAATTAAACAGAAAAAAAAAGAAGGAAGTGATTTACAAGACATGCAAATTTACCAAGTCTTTTTAAGGAAAGACCAAGAAAAGCCCTGAAAGCCTTAATGTTGCTCAGGTTTCACGTAGGAGCACAGACCGGAAGGAGCCAAACCTGAAGAAGGAAGAGAAAAAGCCTAGGACTATGTAAAAAAAAAAAATCACAGCGCAGTTAGCAAAGATGTCACGGGGAACGTATGGTTTACAAGCAGGTGGTGGAAGATCACACAGTTAAAGAATTATAGGCTGGAGGGGACTGTAGGAGGTCATGTCTAGACTTGTCCCTCAATAGCTCTGGGGGCTGGGGGGAGGAAACTGGAAGGGACACGTCCCAGTGGTGTGGTACTCTACTCCTAGGCTAGTGCACTCGATTCAACAATGAGCTGCAAATCCTGTGATACTTCAGAACCATACAGTGAAACCCGGGAAACTGAGGCTCAGCACTGGAGTCCAGACATGGTCCCACATCTGACTCCCTGACCGCAGGTGGGCCATAGTAACGTGTTTTCGGCAAGTGACCAGAAAAGCCTAAAGTTCTTAACATTTGAAATCTCTTCAAATGCTATCACTTGCTGCCCATATCCTTGTTTTTTTACAGGCACATTTCTCTACAAAAGCAACTATATGTTTCCTGTGGAAACTGCTTCACAAATTCCATCCCAACAAAACAATCAGGCCCGAAGGCACTGATTCTGCAGTATTACAATAACTGCTGTGTAACTAGTTTCAGATGGCTCTGCTGTTTACCTCTGAACTAGCCAGTAAACCCTCTCTCCCCTTCCACCAGAGCTTCCTTTCCTGCTGTTGCCCCCTCTCTAACACCCCGGCCACCTCCGGCTCCAGGGGAGCTACGTGACTTACCGTGGTCAGGTATCAAGCCAGTTCCTGGCCTCAAAAGCAGAAGAACTTTATTTCCACCGGCCTGAATGAGCTCAATTGCTCGAGTATGTGTGATGCCTTGCGTAGGCTCTCCATTGATTTCGACAATCTGGTCACCCACCTAGAGAGTGAACATTCACAGGAACATGAAACTATGCATCCTTCCTCTCTGCTGCTCTGGAGCCACCCAAGCTTGCTAATTGTCAGACGTGTAACTTGTACACAGTGCTATAGTGCTAAGGCCAATGATGTGTGGACAGAGGATAGCCATTGGGAGAGACAGTGGTCAGCTTTCTTTACTCTAGAAATCCTGCAGGAGAAAGTTTTATATGACTAGTAAATGGGGTCCAGGCCCCTTGAATTCATGAATCAGATTCTAGGTTTTCCACCAAAGGATAAGTAAGGGCCACCAGAGGTAACTTCGCTATGATCTACAGGATACTGTGGATCACAGCGCCTGTCATAGGCCTGCCACAGGCCTGTCACTGAATGATCCACCCGTGAAGGGTACTTTCCAACTTGACCCGAATCTTGCATTTGTTTTCTAAAATCTGGGCTCCTCATCTTTGAAGGCTTTCCGGGCCTGCGGGGAGAACTGCCCGCTCCTTTGTGTTGCCCATGCACCCTGTGCATGTACGAGGCATTCGGTAACTGGGATATTCAGAGATGGAAACTCTGACGAACTATAGCCTGGAGCACATATTGATATGAATACTTACTTAAAACCAGTAACTGGTTTACACTCATGACTTAAACGTAAAATAATTTCCCGATGAAACAGAAAACTGGGGATCAGAGAAAGATGTTAGTATCACTGCTGTATACTAGAAATGATGTTTAGTTATTTAAAAAAGGGATAATATAGGTGAGTCAAGTATAACTTTTGGCAAAGGACCTGATTAATGATAACAATGGTAGTGATTTAAAAATATGTCTCAAGGTGACAAGCATGCAAAGGGTACTGGCTTCAAAAGAGGAAAAACTGAACAGTGGAAAACTACTGAAATTTCAAGAAGCTCAAATATTTATAAGAGCTTACTAAAATGATCCAGAAATAACACAACAGAAGATGACCCAATAATTATATAACAGAGGCTGGGGGAAGTCTGAATCCACAGACCGTGCAAAGCACAGGGGCCAGGAAGCTGGGCTTTGTCGTCTGTGGTTCGCTCCTGGGTCTACCTCCTATTGGTTGGGTGGGCTCGGTTTCTTCCCTGTTAAATGGGGACAAAATCAGCACCCACCTTGGGGCACAGGGGAGGATTTAATGAGATAAAACCTGATTACCTGATAAAACAGAGACAAATGTTACTTTTCAAGTTCTCTATTTCCCCATCTTGCCAAAAAAGACTTCAAGTGCATTAGGAGAAGATTCACCTGAGGCTGTACCCCACTCTCTACACTGCAAAAAATGTCAACTATGAGAAAGAAGAGAGAGTGTTTTGCTGCATGTTTATGGGAGGAGAAATGGAGAATATCAAGTAAGATAGATGGATTTAACATAGTAGAAAAAAGATCTTTAAACAAAATAATAAACAGGATGGAAAAAGTAATATATGTATAATTAATAAACAAGCTTGTATCTAGAATATATGTGAGACAAAAGTCAATACTCAGATTTCCCTAATGAGTGACTGAAGAAAAATTATTTGCATGAGGAAATACACATGATAAGTTAGTACTGGGTATAAAATACTTCTGATAATGAGAAAAATGAAAATTAAGGCAGACAGTACTGAGAACATGGTTTGGGTATGTCTTGTGAAACATACTAAGGTTGTCATTGATTGCAGTCACATTAAATTCACTGTCCTAAGCTGCCTAGTTCTTTCTCTTAGTACAACAAATGAATTGCAATAAAGCTTGTAATTGAACAGATCTGCCACCAGGTGTCATTTTTGTTTAACTTTAACAGGACACTAGAGCCCTCATGGCTTTAAAATTTCTGGTAGAAAGGCCCTCAGTGAGGGGGAAACTTCTCTACTGGACTGTACAGGCTGGAGATTTAAAAACAAACAAACAAAAAAAGGCACCTCTGAGATAGAAATGTGAACATTCTTTGAAAATTCTGTTACTTTAAAAATTTTTGAATGTGTCAAAAATAAAATGAGGAATACATGTTTTGATAAATAGAACCAATAATGAGTGATTCAGGTTCAGGTTTGTATTATTGAAAAATAAAATTATGGGGGACAGAGGAAAGAAGAGAGAAATCAAAGGGAGGGAAAAGGAGAACAGAAAAACCAAAGGAAGAAACCAAGTGGAAAAGGGACTAGAGAAAAACTGTTCCTTAAAAAAGTTACTCTATTGACAACAGTCACCCAAAATGTACATCTTGTATTAAAATTACAAAATAATATTTCTAGCACACTGCTTACATGATCTCAGAAGGCCTTGAGAACCAATATGCTTCCCCTAAACAGTCCAGTCCAGACACACGCCAGCCAGGGCCTGATGTGGGAAGCACACAGACTAGGCTTACGGAACCAAAGCCCTGGGTCCCGCTGTGGCCATCACAGGCCCAGTGACCCCAGAGAGGGCCCTAGTACTCCTGAGCCTCAGTTTTACATCGGTAAGTAGGGATAATGCCGCCTCCCTTTAGAGGGTTTTTGTGAAACTAAAACTAAGTGAAAACACGTGTTGCCTGGAAGATGCCAGACTCCACATTTTCTACATCTGATTCTGTCCTACAGTGAAGATCTAACTAAATCTGATGCTATCCCCTAATACAAGCTTTTCCCACTCAGCTGATCTCATTCTCTTCTCCCAGACCACCTTTTTCACTCCTCTCCAGATCTTAACCAGATTTATGGATGGCTTAGGACTCACTAAATGTAGAGATGCCCTTGCCTCTCAACACCTTTCCATCTGTATTACAGGTTAACCTTTCCTTATCCTACTGAACTACACTATTACACTGTCTGCCACTTGCTTTATCTATTCCAAGACCTGTCTATGCAGTAATAAGTTCTGGCAGCTAATCTTGAAAAAAGCCAATTCTCTCATTTTAAGGATTTTTCATCCATTCTACTCTTTCAACAAATATCTACAGAGCATCTACTATAACCATTCAAGGCACTGTATCGGGGCTGAAGACATTGACATGATAGGTATAGATATCAAAGACAGAATACAGAAACAAAGACAAGGCCAGGGAGTTGGTGGATAGGGGATTGGGGGGAGGTGAAAGGGAAGGGGGAGGTGGGGCGGGGCCGGAAGGGAGTTCAGGCAGCTCCATAGCGTGAGTTTGCTGGAGATAAACTCTCCTCATTTGGCAACGGCCCCCAGACTCAGTTGTCACTAGGAACAAAACTCCCATGATCCTTAGCAAGTCAGGATTTTGAAAGGTTGGTAGCCAGAAAAAGAATTCTCTGAAAAGCTAATTTCTGAGTTTTAGAATAAACCCGGGCATAATCATAATAGTTTATTTCCTTTTGTTTTCAAATATCAGAGCTTTTGAAATTAGTTGGTTTAATCATGGAAGTCCAAAGCTCCCATTCATTTGTAAAGAATGACATATTTTAGAAACAAACTTTGTCTGCTTAAGGCCTGTTTGCCTTTTGTTTAGTGAGATTAGTGCATCATCTGAGGGTTATATTTGCAATCAACGTTTTAAAATTATATCCTAGTTTTTGGCTTGTTTTTTTTTTTAATGACACTCAATACAATGGGAGGGCTTTTTTTTTTTTTTAAACCACAGGGCTTGAACTCATGACCCTGAGATCAAGACCTAAGCTGAGATCAAGAGTCAGATGCTTAACCAAGTGAGCCACCCAGGCAGGTGTACAATGGGAGATTAAAAAAAAAAAAAACCAAACCCAACAGATTTAAAGTATACCTAAATAGATTTTTTTTTTTTTTAAAGGGGAGGGGAAGGAAAAGGCCCGCTCTCTCTACTGAAATCTTACCCACTTTCCAGTGCCACCCATTCTGCAAAATCTCCACTCATCCTTACCTCCTTTGAACTTGTGCATAAGTCTGGTCATTTTGAAAAAGGGTGGTGTCTTATTTGTTTTAGGGACACCCCTTCTCCCAGCTCATTCAGTCCTCATTCATAAAAGCTTTGGGTAAAGCAAACACTCAACACATGTTTCCCAAATGAGTAATGGGAGTAGGGCAGTGATGTGGAAAATTCAAGACTGCAATCACCTGGAAGCCTTTTCCAAATATTATTAGAATATACCATCTGATTTTTAAACAAAAATTATCTTCCCTGCTGCCGACTGCTGGGAGAGGGAGAAATCCAAAGTTCTCTTGAGCAGTACAGGGAAGGCTGTCTAGAATTTAAAATTTCCACCATAATTATTTTTTTAAAATCGAGGCCAGCACATGTCCCTATATATCACTCCTCTTGAAGTAACATTCAGAGAAGGGGGGGAAATACCTTCCTGCAGAAACAGTCTGAGCTGCAGGGCCCTGTACAAAGCTACAGTGTTTCAGAGTTGAGAACACCTGGGATGAACCATTACCCAGATGAATTCCAGTCTTTCAAATACTAGTAAAGGTTGGGAGGGTCATGCTTTTTGATCTCCGGCTACCTCTGTGGGTAGCTGAGAGGAAAAAAAAAAATCTTGGGCCCATTATTTCTGGGAAGAAGTTAAAGATTCTGTTTTATCCTGGCTTTTCTAAGACTTTTAATAAGATGAAAGTATATTTTATTTACTAATTCATTTGCCTTCAAACGTTGACTGTGTAAGCCAAAAGTAAGTTTCCTATGGCCTAAAGTCAAGATGTAAAAACAGCAGCACTGCGGTAGCGCCCAGGATACCAGAGCGAGGACAGGAAATCACCAGGTATCCGAAAGTGAAACAAGGAGCAGCTGCTTTCAGGTTTAGGGACAGAAAACTTGGCTGCTTAGCTTTGGGAGGTTTCTGCATTCCCTTTGATCAACTATTTTCAGTCCTTTTCAGTCTGGAGGAAGAACCAAAGGTTGGGAGAGGAAGCCAACTCACGTGAATCCTGCCGTCTTTGATGGCGGGGCCCTCCTCAGCAAGACGCAGGATGAACAGCCCCATGTTGTACTCCTTCCCCCCGCGAAGGCTGAACCCGAAGCCCCGGGGGCCTCTCTCCAGCTCCACTGGGTAACAACCAAGGCTCTGGGAAAGAAGGAAGTAGGAGAAAAGTAAGTTTTCGTGGGCTGTTCTATTGAGAGTTTGAAGAGACTACTTTTAGAGCTGGGAGATTATGACTTATACGCTCAATATGCATTTCTGTATCGTAAGAAAGGAATGTAAGCTTTGGTTGAATAGCTACTTTACAAATGCAGCCTAAATTAAGCTGAAGATCACATGTTTTCTCCACTAGTGGGTCAACATACAAAAGAATGATCAGAGAATAGAATTTGGGGAAATGCTTCCTTTAAGGAGATCTTGACTAATTTTCCCTGGGGAGGGGTTTCGGCAAACTCCCAACACCGCTGTTTCTAAGTACCCGACCCAGGGTGCACAGTTCTCCAATTCCAGGGTAAACTTGTTCACCCTTCACATCTTCTCGTGGAAGCTAATGGAATGCCAAATACCCAGCAAGTCTTTAAGAATTATCAACCTTGGCAACAATGTGTCCGAAATGATTTGTAGTAAGAAGTCACCAGTGTCAGTAATGTAGCCAATGAAAATAACAGTCCACCTCTGGGCTGGGGGGTGCGGTGTCCGTTTACCTGATTGGGCCGGGTGCCAACAACCGAAATCATCGCCGTGTCAGTCTGTGCAAGGTGCTTGTGGTCAGACCATGAATGTCTGTAAGAAGTGGAGACATCCTTCCCAATTTCACCTTCTAGAGCACTTCTACAAGAGAGAAATCCAGTCACTCTCTGAACGGAGAAAATGAAAACAGTCTGAAAGTAAAGGCAGACTAATTTCTTTAGTCCGAAGCTGGCCATTCTCCTGACGAACCGCCGTGAAGGCAGACTGTTTCTAGTACCAGAGGTGCTGGGCAATCTGGCCGTTAACTCCAGCGTCGAGTCTGTCAGCACCTCCCATTGTTTTGGTTTGGTTTTTGCTTTAAGGGCATCTCGGTGTAGTTTATAGCAAGGAAGACTGCACTCAACTAACTGACCCAGAGGGAGATGAGCTGACCTTGTCGGTGAGAAACAGCTCTCTGGCAGTGCCAGTGCCCGTGAAGATGCCGAATTTCTGGAAATCTAGTTTTTGTTACATGCTAGTATTTTCAACAAAGGAGGAAAAAGAAATAGGTACAAATATTGCTCTGGTCTGCTCAGGTAGTCCGAGAAGAGAGCAACGCATGTGGTTCTGCGGCTTTCCTACCAAAGTTACGAGGACCAAGAGTAGCAGAGCCAGAAGCTACTGTCACTTTTTTTTCTAATCCCCATCATCAGGCATGACTGGATACTTATTGTGCCCTGGGATGCAGCTGGCAGGAGGGAGGAGGTACCGAGGAAGGGGAGGGTGTAGGAAGATAACTGACGGTGTACCTGTGTGGGGGTGCGAGTGGGGCTGGGTGCTAAGGAGTGGGGAGATGAGAGAAAAAAGACCAGCCTCACCTGTCCCCAGCCACATGGTTGGCCTGCGACTGTCCCATGGGTCTGTGCTGTAGGGCTGGGCTTTGCCTGGCTGAGTTTGTTCCTGATGGTGGACCGTGATGCTCTGTTCACGTGAGAAGACAATAAAAACATGACTTTGTACATAAAACTGCAAAGGCCAAGTGGTGTGCAAAAGTGAGACTATGCTAGCACATGGTTCCAGCCTTCCTGATCCGAGTGACTACCGCGCGGACAGCATGGCAGTCAGCTGTCTGGAATAGGAACGTTAACATTTCTTCCCCTGTGGCTTTGATGAATGCTCATGTTTGAAGAAAACAGGAATCGTATTCTTTTGAACATCTATACCACACGAAAATCAGAAGTGTCCACACTTGACAGCATTATCTAGAGGGCAGAGCGCCAGGAACTATCCTGTATCCTTCCAGAGCACACACCCCACAACAGGTAAACAACTCTAGATGACACAGACGGGTCTCAGGAGTGCAGGGACACAGAAGCCAGTCTGCAAACCACACACAGATCTGTGACCTGCATCTTTAATACTGGAGCCATTATTTTGCCTCACACGAATACCTAAGGCAAACTTCTAGAACCATCCCAAGAGTTGACAAATGTTTGCAAAGACTTTGCTGCTTCTGTTTTCTGAGAGCACAAATGTGTGGGGAAAAAGTTACTATTTCTGTATCATCGCAGCAGCCCCAGACCTTCTTGAGGGCAGGTTTCATAACTAAACATGGTAGAAACTGCTTGCATAGAGATGGCAAGTCACAGGAGGTACCAGTCAAGAGAGATTCTTAAGGCTGTCGCACTTATATTTGTAAAGCTGGAACTGTCGATTGTTTTATCCTGTCTATATATTAAACACATGATATTTAAAATATCAGAGAAAGGGAGCACAGCTTAATGAATAAGACCATGAACTCTGTCAAGACTGACAGGGGTTAAGCCTGACTCATCATTTACTAGTTGTGTGGTTTTTTTCAATTTTATTTTTTTCACTGTTCCAAAATTCATTGTTTATACACCACATCTAGTACTCCATGCAATTCGTGCTGTGTGTTCTTGAGGAAATTACTTACATTCTCTGTGCTTCTAATCATCTCATCCAGAAAAAGGGAATTATAGCCACCTTGTGGGGTTATCGTATTGAACAAACTTTAAACAGCACCTGGCATATTATATTCATTATATAAATGTTTCTATTATCATTATCATCAACAAAATGATAAAGTCTGACCTGGGACTGTATTTCTCTTAAAGTGTACATTCTGAAATATTGACCTTAACAAAAGTTTGTTCAATGCTTTAAAATCAAGTGCTTAGGAAGAGTGGAATATAAACTTTTTTTTGGGGGGGGGAGCCCTGGAAATTTGTTGCTCTTTTAAATTACTATCATGAACCTTATCTTCTTATTTAGCTTAACGAGCTACTTAGGCTGGCCCTCCTTGCTGGTCTCCTTACCAACCTCCCTCTGCTTCCTGGATGCCCGTCCTAGCATGCAAACTGAAAACCCAGCCTTCCTCTGCCTTGCTGAAAAACCCATGGTAACTTTTTATTGCTCGTAAGCTACCATCCAGACGCATCACCTGGGCACTTGTGTCTTCCCACTTCATCTCCTGTTCAAAATGTCACCTCCTCTGTGAAATCTCACCTGGCCACTTAGGCACACTGTCTTCATAGCATTTTCCGCCTTGTGTCAGCGCTAGGAGAACACCTGTTTCTCCTGCTCGACCGCGAACTCCTTGATTGCAGGAATCACACCTCATTTACATTTATATTCCTGTACCCACCAGAAATTCCCAGAAGTCCTTCCACTTTTGCTCACTGGGTACATCAATTTCAAGTTACCTGCCTCTAACCTTAAGTGCCCATCACATAGCTGAATTCTGGTCTGTCATAAATTCATGGCTACTATTAAGGGAAAGGAAACTGATGGGAGAAACTACTTCTATCAACAAGATGATGACTGGGAGATACTGGTACCTTTGTAGGAGTCCAATTTAGATAACTTTTTGGCTTCCTAGCTTCGCTGGCACAATGGGTGTTTTAACTTCAGGACAGGAAAAAGCAGCTGATCAATTTCAACCTCTCCTCTACCTTTCCCTGAGGATGGGCGTGTCACTGTGGCATCTGGGACCATGAATTGGTTTCATTCCCATGTTCCTTCCTTGTCCTTGAAAGGTTAAATAAAACTTTCTATCACTGGGTTTTTTTGTTTGTTTTGTTTTTTTCAGTTTTAGTCCTTCGACCCATGCTACATGGCTTCTCCAATTTACTTCTGTGTAAAGAGCTGTTCTAATTCTCAAAGTTAAATATCCCATGATGCCAAACAGGCCTATGCTCTCTCTGTTTTATCTGAGATTTCTTCAGATAATAAAGCAATGGGTTAAGTAGATCTCTCTCTCTCTCAATGAGAATTAAACTTTTGCTAGAGTTTCTGTGTGCAATTATTTAAGAGAAAGTAAAGTATCAGAGGAAAAACACAAAATTTCATAGTTAAACTACAGTGACAAACATAATAACATACCATGAATTATCCTTTGCAAGAACAGTGAGAATCTTATGAGGGTACTTTCTAAAACTCTACTGAAGGACACAAAAGATAATCTGAATAAGAGAGAAGACATCCCATGCTCTTAGGTGGTATGACTTAGTATTTAAAAGTATACAATCTTCCAAAGTTAATATATATTCAATATATCTAAATAAAAATTACAGTTGGATTTTTTTTGGCAGGAGCATTATAATCTCCTCTAAAATTTTATACAGGAAAGTTTTATGAATTTCTAGTCAAATTTGGAATGTGTATAGGGGGTGACTGGGTAAAAACTTGCCTCAAAAGTCAGATATTAGCATACACCACAAAGTTAAAGATTTTTTTTTTAAAGCATGTATGGATATGTATACATGCACACACACACTTTAAAAATATATCATGTATATTACCATGAAAAATGCATATGTAAATTAACCCAAGACCAGATGAGTCAATAGAAGGGAAGAGCTAGGAGACTCCTGTTGAAAGGGGAGGTACAGGAGTGGTGGTGACATGGACCAACGAGAAAAAGAAGTGATCTAACAGCCTGTGCCGCTCCATATGAGAATAAAAAAATAAAGTTGGATTCCTCCCAAAACTACATATAAAAGGGAGGCTCCAGATCCATTAAAGAACTAAATGCAAAATTACAAATCAAAAAGATGATGTAAGAGAAAATCTCTGTGACATGGGGTGGGCAAGGGTAACTTCTCTGAAATGAAACTTCAAAAGCATAAGTCATAAGGGATCACGTCTAAATTCAGAAGCTCTGTTCAGTGGAGGGCACCATGGTCAAAATTGACATACAGACGACAGGAAAAGATCTTTGTACTTTCTCAGACTGAACTGGACTTTCTCAAACTAAACTCCTGCAAAATTCCGAAGGAATCTCTAAATAACAACAAGGAAAAGACCGAAATCCCGCAAGAAAAGGAAGTGGAGGATGCGAAGACGCAATCCAGTAGAAGAAAAAACCCCGAAACAGGCATCCGATGAGACGCGCAAATTCATGCGAGTTAAACACCAATGAGGACGCCTCCCATACTTGGGCGGGTTTGAGAGCAGACTTGTGCCCCGTCCCGGTGGACACATACAGCTCTAGAAACGTCCGTGTTCTGCCGCTCAGAGTGTAGGTACGGCAATGATAGGGGACAGCTGGAAGCACCTGCTCGAGTTAAGCACATGCCTACGCTCTGATAGACCGACTTCACTCCAAGAAATTCTCACACTGTTTATAAGGGACACCTATGCGGGCATGATTATCAGGCGCGCGTGTGATGAGGTGGCTGTCTGGGGGGCGGAGTGGGCGGGTAATGTGTGTTAAACACATACTATGAAAAATTGTTAAGTTGTTAAAAGCAATTGATTATATTCCTTCAGCAAAGTGGATAAATCTTAAAATTGGTGCTATGACACCAAACAAAACAGAGATTAATCAGACTTCATCAACATTCAACTTCTGGGCATCAAATGGCAGCATTTGAAGAGCGGGAAGACGACCTGCCGAATGGGAGAAAATGCTTGCAGGCACAGCTCTGTTAAGGATCTAATATCAGAATACATAAGAGGTCTTACAGTTTGACAATAAAAAATACAATTAAAAGGGAGGAAAATACCTGAACCTACATTTCTCCACTGAAAAATCTACCGATGGCCAAAAGCACATGAAAAGGCTCAAGGTCATTAGTCCCTGGGGAAACAAAAATCAAAATCACAATGAGCTACAGCGTCACATGCAAGGGGGGGGTGGGAAGCAGATGAACGAATAAATGTCCTGTGAAACCCTGGCTCGGATCCTGGAGCAGTAACGGGACGCCAAAGAAACAAACATACGGCGGTTCTGGGAATGGGGAGAAGAAAACCAACATGAAATCTATAACACAATCCCATGTAACTCAAAGATAAATGCTAACACACACACAATTATGTATTTTAAAAATAAATCGAGGCACACACCACACACGGGAATGGTTGCCAGTGAGAGCAGTGAGAGTAATGACAGCAGAAAATAGAGTCCGATGGGGACAAACAGATAAATAAACGGAAAACAAGGCAGAGAACTTGGTGGCAATGCTACCGGAGCCATTCTATCGTGGCCCTGGGGAGCTTGGGTGACCTGTGTCACTCTTAGACCTGGGATGGCCAGAACCTGACACGCAAGGAAAAATCAACGTGGAAAAATAGTACACTGTGCAGATGTCTTTACAGTCAGCAAGAAGAGCCAGGCGCGGTCCACTGCCGTCCTATTCGGGAGCACGGGTTGGTGCGGAAGCGGTGGCTGGTGGCGTGGCAGCGGGCAAGGCTGGAACCCTGAGCTACCAGTCGGTGGAGAGTTTTATAGCAGATGTGACATGTGGCTTGGGAACTTGGTTAACCCATTTCTTTGGGCAAAAACCCTAACTATTCAATAGTATCTGGTAAAAGGGAAAAAACAGAATGGGAGGACCACTTTTTTCTCTTTCCAGCTGTCTTTTATCTATGAACAGCGAGCGGCTTCTGGACCGTAGGGAAGCAGTACCCAAGGGGAAAAGCCGCAGCTCTGAGCTATAGATCTGAAGGTGTGATTTCTGAAAACAGCTCTAGGGCGATGAATATTCATTTGATTCTTCAGTGCAGTTGAAAGATTTTATACTGAATATAATGAGAAACCTGGAAGACTTACAAACTCCATGAATGGGATTTTTATGGACAGAAGAGACATTTTTTCCTGAGAAGAAGAGATTCTGACTGTTTCCCTGGTTTAATAACACTTGAGTATACAATAAAATAAGGTGTAACACTGAAATGTGATTTTTAGGTGTCAAATGTGATTGCATTTTAACAGGCTGTGTTTACATATGAAATAGACTATTATTTTTTTAAGATTTTATTTATTTATTTGAGAGATGCAGTGAGTGAGTGAGAGAGAACACATGAGCACAAGAGCATATGAGCAGGGGCAAAGGGAGACCCAGAGAGAAAGAAACAGTTGCCCTTGCTGAGCTGGGAGCCCGACATGGGGCTCAATCCCATGACTCTAGGATCATGACCTGAGCTGAAGGCAGACACTTAACTGACTGAGCCACCCAGGCACCCCTGAAATAGACTCTAAAGCATGTACTGCTGGGGGGTTTCCTTCCACTGTTCTGTTTTGCCTAAACACGGACTGGCCCTATATAGAAAATCTTGAGTACGTCCATAAGTATTCGGACCACAGCGTCAAAGTTAATTTTTCCTTTAAGAAAAATGCCTGAGCAATCTTGGATAACCTCTCAAACACCATCAACAATAAAGGGTAATTTTGGCCCCCCCAATTTTTTTTTACTAATTCTCTTACTGAGCCCTTTATCCTGTAGCTACTGGGTGTGTGGTTCTTGGGTTGGTCAGCAGTAAGACGCCTATAGATACCAAGAGTAAGCTTTTAAAACATTTTCTCATGACTTGACAGAATGATTTTATGTCTTGATTTTTATTTTTCATTTCATTTTTATGTATGTCACAAAAATGCTGGCTGTGGTGGGCTGGAAATGTCACTGGTCCTTTTGACACATGGCTAGAGAAACACTGAGCACGAGGACTGCTGGTCCCACTACTTGAGGGAGCTTCTTTCGCAGCTACGTGCCAGGCACACTGACGTGAGTGTACTACAGACCTCATCCTCCAAACAAACCTAAAATGCGATCTCCTGTGATGCCGATGCCTACTTTTCTTTGTGGGTCACAGAACAAATTTAAGGCTAAAAAGCAAGCTCTGGAGAGCGAAGTAATCATAGTGAGCAAAGGGAGACAAAGAAACCTGCCCCAAAGTCCTTCAAGAACTTTTTTATTGAGCACTTACTATGTGCCCAACACTGTTTTAGGCCCTTGGGGTTCAGCACTGAACGTGACAAGACATCTAACTTCAGGAATCTTGTGACTCTGCATTGTGGCGGAGGGGAGACGGCAGTAAACAAACCACAGGTTCACTCATCTCAGGCAGGCATCAGTGCAAGGAAGCAAAGTCGAGCAGGGCGGAGCGTGAGAGGACTGGGGCGGGCAGGGTCATTCTGGATACTGTGGTTGGGAAAGGCATAGCAGTCAGGAGCGCGAATCCTGGGGCCAGTCTGCAGACTCCCACTCTGCTTCTGTCAGGAGCCTTGTAACTGTGGGCAAGTTCTCTAAGTGCTGGGAGGCTCAGTGTCCTCATCTACAGAATGGGAAAACAACAGTGCCTACCTAGGATTAGTTTGAGCATAAAACAACTGAACAGATGTCAAGTGTTTCTAACACCTGCCATAGTGTTAAGTGCTTACTAAATATGGCTACTCTGTCCTTAGGCGGTGAGATGTGGGCAGAAGCCCAGATGTGGGGGTCAGTCATGCAAAGATGGGGTGAAATGACCCAGCTACCATTAGATGAGCACCTCAGGCCACTTATGCAGACTAGGTATGTTTTCCACTGTAATTTTCATGGAGATCCTGAAATAGACATTATCAGCTCCCTCCACTATACAGATAAAAACCTGCAGGGCAGAAACCTTAAGTGGCTTTTTCAGGTCATCCAGCTAGCTGACAGGTGTCCGTGAACGATGTCTGTTACAGGCCTCACTTCTTCTATTGGGCATCTAACGCCTCTGAGCTAGGTACTGGCACAGAACTGAAAGTCGCCTGACTTTTACTTTGTTTTTTTGTTCATTCATTCCCTCGTCCATTCGTTCATCCATTGAACTCATTTCTTCATTCAAAAAATAATTACTGACCACCTACTAAGTATCACAGTCAACTGATAAGATTCTCTTTGTCTTCCAAAAGCAGAGCACTTCAGCAGGGAGACCATCACACAGGAGCAATGCTCAGTGAACTGCGGGGTGGCGGAGTGCGGGGGCCTCACAGGACAGAGCGGGGGGGTACCCATGGGCACAGAGATCGAAGAGGCCTTGCTCTGGAGCGGATCTGGAAGGAATCTG
This sequence comes from Mustela putorius furo, assembly GCF_011764305.1. Lineage (NCBI taxonomy): Eukaryota > Metazoa > Chordata > Mammalia > Carnivora > Mustelidae > Mustela > Mustela putorius. Next base: position 7,852,409 of record NW_025421424.1, read on the forward strand.
TAGAAGGAAGCTGGGATGAAACTCATAAAACACCTTCTGGGCAGAGAATGGGGAAACACTTGGGCTTCTGCAGTGGGGATTTTGAGGAGGAAGGAGCAGCAGAGTCTGGGACAGAGTCTTGGCAGAGCATGGACCAGACTAGAAAAGGGAAATGGGCCGGGGCAGGGATGTCACCAGGTCCGAGGGCTGGAGAGCTCACATGCAGGTGGAAATGCCCGTCCGGCGCTGGGATGGCAGCAGAGTCACATACTACTTTGGCTATGAATGAATGTGGGAGGGAAGGGCAGCGGGAAGAGTGAAGAATGGAAGAATCAAGAACAAAAAGACCCCAGAACTGATGACAATAGAAGACCACGGGGCACCGTGGGCCATGAACACCCATTACAGTACACGGGGTTTGAACAGGAGAGATGGATGGACTTGCCCTAATTCTGCGCTTTGGGGCTTCCTCGCTCTTAGTTTTGCAAACTCGGGAAAAATGAGAGGCACATTATGTAATCCTTACCTTGTAATTCATGAACAAAGAGCCCTAACGGGTGCTGTTCAAAATTCCTAATTAGAAACCCTTAATGACGAAAAGACAGCTCTAAAGCAAGGCAAGACACTAAGTGCATTTTATGCCCCATTTACGGGCTGCTTCTATGCACTGCCCAGCCCCCCATTTAGACAGCGCCTCGCAGAACAAAGCCCCGGCGGTGAGGACAGGCACACTGGGCCTGGCCCTGACACAAAAGGCTTGACAGCAACAGTGACTATCTTTGAATCTTTAGAGGATTTCCTCTCACGCCAGCAAGCAGAAACTGAACAAATTATTTTAAGAAAATAAGATCTGAGAAGTATGACCAATCTCTCTCCCTTCTGGGTGATTGCTTCTCCAGCCTGTAGAGAAACAGCCACCACTCGCGAGCTGGATTCCTTATCTCGAGCTACTGACAACTTCTTAATAAACTGTCACTTAAATTCATTCAGTGGAAGAGGCAAACGAGGAGACTCCAGAGTATCTAAACGGTTCTATCACGGCGGTCCTGCCCGCGGTGCTGGAAGGAACCGCTGGCTTCCAAGGGCTCCGTCCTGTGTCACTCACACGAGCTTGTGCAAGGCAACATGATGGGCTCCTTACCTTCCTCAGCAACGACTGTAAGTGTGACGGTGACACCAGCGTCTTTGATCAGCTGAACAATGCTATCGTGGGACAGCTCAACAATGGACTGCCCATTCACCGCAGAGATGTGATCTCCGATTTTCAGCTTTCCACAGCGATCTGCTGGGCTTCCCTCTATGACTCGGCCGATTTTGTGAGGAATAACTAGGGGAAACAAACGCCCAGGTTTTTCCATTATTTAAGATACATTAGCGCTGGATTTATCATCATTTAAAAATTCCGCATCATAACATCAAAAAACGTTCTTTAAATGTAGGCCAAGAAAGTGTCGCCTGTGGCCATCTTACCCGGCAGTGACGATCTCCGTGCGGTCCTCGGCTCTCGGCCCGCACGCGTGCACACTCCTTACACGGCGGCAGCTGCAGCACGTACACCTCTGGGCTGCCTTTCACTCACCGCGAACCTCTCCCCAGTTTTCTCACTGCCCTCCTAACACTCCTGTTTGAAGGCTACTGACCTCCCTGATATGATACTCTCTCACGAAGTGGATGGTCCTTACTGATTGCTGGCCATGCAGACTGCGTCCTGTTTTGGCTATTTCAGAAACTGCCACAATGAGACCACCTCTGGTTCTGCTGAGGGGGCATTTACTCCCACAGGGGGCCTTGTAAATAAATGCAGTTCAAATTCAAGGTTAGGACTTGGAGGTTACTGCTCAGAAATCCAGGCAGAGTGAAAGGACTGACCGTTAAAACGAATCCAAAATTCACTCCTTTTGTGTGTGCCTTTAGATTTTTTTTTTTTAAATTAGAAAAGCTGAGGGGAATCAGAACATGAGATGTTTAAGGCTGAGATTATTTGGCTCATGGATAAACTCTTGCCCTAACTGCACAAAGCAGAGTCAAAGACATTTGCAAAGACACGCCACACAGCTCTAAGGGCTCATGATGCTGAAGGCTTTCCCAGACTCTGAAGACACTTGGCTATTCCAGCTTAAAACGATTCCTCAGACCCTCTCAGGAAATCTTGTCAAAATATCTTTCACCCCTTTAAAAGGGGGCATTTGCATTGAGAAACAAATGTTCCTTCCATGTTCCTTAAGAATTTCCTTACCCGGGTCAGTAAACTTGGCGGGCATTGGTCTCCAGCGGACTACTGACTATAACAAATACGGATAATTAATATTTAAAATGGCACTTTGAGTATGTTTAATTTCCATAGTAAAATCGGCTCCTTATATTTCTAAGTCATGGCAGGTGTATGTCAGGGACATTGAAATAGGCTTTCATTTGAAATGAAAGTTATTCTTGGCTGTGATTTATAGCCCCACAGACAGGGGCACTCCCCTGCTCTTTCAGGATTCTACAGTGAGAGATTTTATCCTAAAATAGAGGACATCAACGTTGGAAGCAAGTGCCTTTTAGCTCTGAATTATATCAAGCACTTATACCATTTTCTTTAAAGCAAAATAATCAGAAAAGCATCTGGGGTAGTGGGCCATGTCCGGTGCCAGTCAGCATGAGCGATTCACGGAGAGAAGAGCAGGTCAGAGTCTGTGCGACAGTGTCCCTGGGAGGCTCAGTTGGTTAAGTGTCTGCTTTTGGCTCAGGTCATGATCCCAGGGTCCTGGGTTGGAGACCCTGGGATGGATGCCTCCTTCTCCCACCCACTGCTGCTCGTGTTCTAGCTCTCTCTCAAATAAATAAATAAAAATTTTGGAAAGAAAGAAAGAAACTATCTTATTCTAAACCAGACAGTGGCCCTGTGGTGACCTTCTACCTCAATACCTTAGCATTTCTCCTGAGAAAAGATCTACTGGTACATGGTGTTCATTCTCAATGAGAAGGAAATCATTCAGCTCCTTGGCATGCTGAAAGGGTTTGTTCAGACTTGGGAAAGCATCAAACCAAGTGAATCTCTGAAGTCTCAGTGGTTTCCTTCTCATCACGTGAGCCATGTGCTCAGAAAGAATCGGCAAATCTTGGGACAGAACTTCCCGAAGGGTTAGTTGTCCGGGCGAAGGAAGGTAAGAGTAGTCAGATTACCATATTCTCGGTGCTAACAGCTGTATTATCGAAACAGTTAAAAACAGCAAAGAGACCAGTAGAAGGATAACTTCTGAACAGACTGGGAAGTTTTCAGAGTAACCCTGTAGAGCACACAAAGCTAAGGAAAAGTCTCAAGTCCTGCCTTGCATTTGCTGGTATACCAAGTCCACAGGCATTGGCCATAAAACCAGTTTATCCGTCTTCATCTTTGGCCTAAATCTTTCTCCCAGACTGGAATGTCCAGCTGCTGAGGTCACTGTAGTGCTCTTAAAACATTTCTTTCAGGGAAAGAAAGGACAGTAATTGGAAATGTCCTCTCTCAAAGAATTCTTTGCAACCAGAGCTGAAAAGTATATGTTAAGAAAGAGAAGCACTAAAACCTCTGAAGCACCAGCAAAGCAAAAACTAGCTAAGTCCTTTTGATCCTAAACACAGAGAGGTCTTTTCTAGGTACTCTGTTCACTGAGCACTTACACAAGCTGGGGCCAGGGCAGTAAGGGTGCTGGACCCTGATCCCTGATCTTTGAAAAAGTCGACCGCAGAGAATCTCAGAATTCCTTTTCTTTTTAAGATTTTATTTATTTATTTGTCAGAGAGAGAGCACAAGCAGGGCAAGGGGGCAGAGGGAGAAGCAGACACCCTGTTGACCCAGGAGCTCGAAGTGGGGCTCGATCCCAGGACCCTGAGATCATGACCTGAGCCGAAGGCAGACACCTAACTGACTGAGCCGCCCAGGCACCCCAAGAATCTCAGAATTTCATGACTGGTGTCAGAGATGCTGCCAGGAACTCTGCTTGGGACAGATGTCACCAGAAAATACATTTAATCAGAAGGAAGAAATAATCCATCCCGAACAGAGTACCAATCTACACCAAGACAAGGTCCATAAAGAATGAGCTAGTCTAATAACTTCCCTTCCTTTTCACCTGTGCTAACTCTGGTCTGTCCACACCTTCTCTGTAATGCAGTCCACAGCTACTGCTCAGTCTCTGTGAGTGAAAGCTCCTCACCCAAACCCCTCCACCCCCGCCCCAGCACCCTCCTTCTATCTACATGAGATGCATGAGAATCCCAAGGAGAAGGCTTGCAGGGCTCAGCATTCTGTGAGATTATCAACTAGCATTTCAGTGAAATTACCAGTTCTGGGGTTGCACCAATGACTGAAAAGCTCAAGGACTTTATACAAAATTCATGGGTACCCGAAGTCTAATTTACCATTCAGGTTGATAATTAATGAGCTGCAAACACTCATTTCCTGCTACACATGAGCTGCTGCCTCGATCTTACATTTTAATTGGGCTTTCTTTCCCATCTCGTTACTCAAGTATTGATAAACTTTTTAAAGTTTCTTAAAGGAAAAAAAAAAAAAAGCAAGAGACAAACAATTTTATAAATAACACAATGGCCAGAGCAGCAGAAGCTCCAACAGTCACCAGCAGCTTTTAGTAAAGGTCCGGGCTAAGGGCTCACATGCGTTATCTCCTTTAATCCTCAGACTCCTCTGAGACAGGAAGTGTTAGCATCATCCTCATCTCGAAGAGGAAATTGGAGCTCTTGGAGGGTAAGTAATTTGCCCGAGATCAGACAGCTATTAAAAGACATAAGTGGGGCATGAAGCTGAGTTTGATTACAGAGCCCAACAGCTAATGACACTATCTTACACAGAGACCAGCATCTATGGTACACAAAACCATCAAAACAGTAAGAAACAATTAAGACGAATAAATATAAAAATATTTGAAAAATTTAAATATAGACAAACATGCACCAGTGAAACAATATACTTACTATATATTAAAATGCAACATATATTTTAAACATCAACAAAAACTACAAAAAGGTTAAGCCTATATAAATAAGGCAACTTATTCTGAATTTCTCTATATTGCTTTGTTTTGTGGCTCTCCCCTAATTTCGGCAGTTCTAGAGAAGGAGTATCTTCGGTATAGAAAGCAGTTAGCATCTCTCGCAGTGAGTAATAATCTTGCACTGTTTTTGTTAATCTGAATGCGTGGGATTATTGTATGGCATTAGAAAAGAGTATGGTTAACTAAAATGGTTATTTGGTTTGGGAAATCCTGATTTCCAACGCTTTAACACAAAACCCACCAAAAATCTGCTTTCTTTCATTTTTCCAACACAGGCCACATAATCATCCTCAGAGCCTCAGTGACAGTTCCAGTTCCAAGGGTTACCATAGCAACTGCTTTTGGAAAATGGAAACTAGTATCAGTGAGCAGTGACCTGATACTATAGTAATAACTCATCCATGTCATAGGATCTTCTTCCTTTACACACTTGCATTAATTTTAGCAAGATTTTTGCAAATTGGTGTGGCTTCCAACACTCCTGAAAAGGGTTTTCTTCTTTTTCTAAGACTTTTGTGACCATCTAGTCTAAAAGGATCTTACTACTCAGGATATAATCAAATCCACTGGCAAAGGCAAGCACATGTTTTCCTGTGGTCAAAGATGTTTACCATTTGACCTGGAAAAATAAAGTCACCAGACAAGTATGATAGATCAATCTCAATTTTCTGGTTCTCATCTTACATTCACTTGGATCTTATAATTATATTTAAAGATGATTATTTCTTAGAAACTTAAAGGCAAAACAAATATTGATTTGCCGGATCGTAACCGCCCTGAACATACTAGAGGGAATTCCTCCTTTGCTGGAGGACTTAATGTATGCAGTTGTCCTTCCCAGATGACAATATTCTGTTAAACTGGGTTCAGGATATTTGGATTAATACTTAAAGTTCTGACAAAAATTTTACCTTTCAATGATGCATCTATAAAAGATAAGAATGCCTGTTGTCATTCCATTTGAGCTGGAATGTGGCAATTATGATTAAACAACACAATAGGACTACTTAAGACATATTTGGGTTAAGATTTTTCTGTTAATCTATTTTGCTTCTTCTCAACTGCTTCTAGTATTTGATTCATTTCTGCATTCAGTTTCTTCTAATTAAAACAAAACAAATAATCTATGCCTCCTTATTTGAAGAAACTCAGCATTGTCCTTTTGCTGAATCTCAGAGGGAGCGTACCTCACATCCCTCCCCTCTGGATGCAAACAGAGCAGAGCTGCTAAGACTGATTTTATGAAACCTGAGATGAGAGACAAACCTGAGGCCTGAAAGTTCAGGTTCAGACCACCTGGTTTGGAAATAAAGAAAATATTCATCGCTCTTAAAAAGATAAGTCTCTAAGGCAATGTATACATCATTCCTAATTAGGTTTCACGAAGCCCCCTGGGAGAGTCAGAAAACTCAAACTGCAGGGACAGGAGGCTACAGCAGTCCTTACCTCCCGGAGGGGGTTTGTTTTTGGAGGTGAGGATGACAAAGCCAAATCCTTCATTTTCCTTCCGTTGCAAGACAACATCATAGGCCTCCTGCGGAGCAGGCCTGGCTGGGACCTCTGCTCGGTGCGGGCGGGGTGAGCCATTCTGTGTCAACAGGAATGCTGGAGAGCTGTCCTCCTCAGGTTGTTTCTCTGTAATAAACACAACCAATTCTGATATTTCCGGTACATCATAATTTTTGTTGACTGAAGTGTTTCTGTGCTAAGCCTCTCCCAGAACAAAGATTTGAATACCATAGAGCACGAAAAAGCAATCCCCCTACATGAGCTCTGGACATCGTGGGAGTGCAGCTGTAGGGGGCAGCACTGGGGCTGACATCTTCAGTACTCGCCAGCCTATAACCTGAAGAATGCTATGGTATCTCATTTTATTTTTTTTTTTTTATTTTTTTTTTAAATCTTTTTTTTTTTTTAATTAATTAATTTATTTATTTGACAGAGAGAAATTACAAGTACACTGAGAGGCAGGCAGAGAGAGAGAGAGAAGGAAGCAGGCTCCCTGCTGAGCAGAGAGCCCGATGCGGGACTCGATCCCAGGACCCTGAGATCATGACCTGAGCCGAAGGCAGCGGCTTAACCCACTGAGCCACCCAGGCGCCCTGGTATCTCATTTTAAAGGAAGCTTTCTTGAAGCTTCTGTGAAAGCTCGCGGTAAACCCATTCTTCCTGAAATTGTCCTAATTCCAGCAGGATTCTGATCAGTAATTTTAACAAAAGTTGGTCATGAAAACTGACCCGGTATGACTTCCTTTTAAAATTAACATTAAATATAACTCGGTGTGGGACTAACGCTGGTGACGCCAGGGAGCTCACTGCATGGGGCAGAGGTGCTGCCCCTCACTGGTTGAGAGGTTAGCCGTCAACACAGGCTTCATCCTACAGAGTGTGTTTTACAGGTGCAGCCTTCCTGACTGATGATACCAGATGTGCTAACCTCAGTGGCCCGCCGCCTACCGCACCCAGCAAATGACAAACTGTCCACGTGGGCAGCCAATTCTTCCAGGAGCAGAACAGGTCCTAGGGATCCCCAGCAAGCAGAGACGTAAACTTACATATTTTTTCCCATTCAAGTATGACATCAGAATTCAAGAAATAACACAAGTTAGTTCTAACTGATTTAGAAAAACAGGCAAATTTTGTGTCATAATTTGACATAACTGGAGCCATCATTAACAACAGCCAGAACACACCGCCCCTGAGGAATATCCGTTTAGAAGTGGTCTTTTGACTCAAAATCTACCTGATTCTGAGATTATGTCTTAGAATTTCAACAAAGTGCTGCCAACATCCAATCATTAATGAAAAATAAAGGTTGTTTTTTTGTATAATGTGTGGTCATAATAAATTAGCTAAATGCCTCCAGGAGTATCAAACTACTACAAAACATCTTCATGATGCTCTCCGGGAGAGAGCCAGTCTCTAGTTGTACAACAGCACATTTTTTACCGCATGTGGTTATGTTCTGACTCCAACACAACCGACACAGCATTAAAATCTGTGTGTGTCTTTAAATGTCTGGTTCATAGAAAAACAGGCAGGCCTTTCCTTTGGAAGATGCAATCAAAAACACAGAGCCTCATTTTAAAAAGTAATGCAAATATTCATCAAGTCCACACACCTTCACTGATGTCCGCTCTGTGCCAGGCAGACACTGTTTTATGTGTGGGGGATACAGCAGTTAGCTAAGTGCATCACTGTCCCTACCTCAATGAGGCTCACATTCTTGTGCTACAGGGTTGTCTTTTTAAGATCTTCAAGTGGCAAGAACTCACTTCTAAAATTCCGATGTAACATTCACAAAGCTATTGATGAGGAAAATGTTTTTCCACCCTCATGTAATGGTTTAGACCCTGGGCTCTATAATTAAACTCCCTGTTCTAATCCTGACCCTGCTACTCACCAGTAACGTGTCTCAACTGTTTTGTGGGTAACTGTAAAACACCAGTATTTATATCCTGGTGTCGTAAAGACTAAATAAAAGAATCTGTATGTCTGAGACAGAGTAAGCACTCGATAAACATTTTCTTCTTACTGTTAAATGACATATTAAAAGTACTCAAACAGAAACATTCGGCCCTCTTTGAATATTTAGCAATTCCTCAGGATCCAAAATCTTTTGCTATTCAGCTCAAGGGATCTCTTGATATGACTAAAAAACTGTACTTCTTTTTAAGAAAACAGACTTAACCTGATATTCCCATCTATACCACCACATTGGCAAAATCTGTCAATATGTTAATATGGTCTTAATCAAGAGGCAACAAATTTCTTTCTCTCTTCCGATAGTAGTATTATTTCTGGATCCTTCTGATGTTCCATGACCTCCCATGACGAGGCAGGCCCTGGCTCATCTCGTACACCAAGAAACAAACTAAAGAAACCGCAAAACTGTACAGACAGCACACTAAGTCTCTTTGTTTCTTGATTAGCCTATGAAGCAGGGATGGGCTCACATACCACAGAAGACCTTTCTTCTGACTGTTAGCAGCACGTGGCCATTTCGAGCAGCCGTGGTCATGAGGTCCAAGACTTGTTTGTGAGACTTCCCTTTCACGGGAATCCCATCAATGCACATCAGCTCGTCAGCTGCACGCAGCCTGCCGTCTTTCTCCGCGGCGCCCAGAGGAATGATGGCCCCAATGTAGATCTGATAAGATACCGAAGCGTAGGTTGGTCTCTACAGTGGACTAGGCTCCCCTACGACCCTTAACTATTGAGCTAAAGGCTTCCTAACTCAGTACTATGCAAACCAACACTGTTTTTGCAGTTCAACCATGAACATTTGAGAAAGGCAGTATCTTGGAAAGTGACCATTCTCCAAAAGGGCGTTTCACATAACCCCACTCCGTGATCCCTCCTGGATCTTCAGGGATGCATAAACGCAAGATGGAAAATGCAAAGCTGTTCAATGACTTAAAAAGTGCCACTATCACTTCTACCAATATGACAAAAGACATTAAATTCAGAAAACGCAATTCTGTGGAGTAGCTACTAAAAAGTACAAAAAGTGTACCGAATGCCATCAGCAAAGGTTTTCTATACACTGTTGAGAGCAACTGGGATAATTCTTAAGAAAATCCCATTACATATGGTTACTAGTGGAAATTCAGTATATAAACCCAGAAATATTTCTTGTTCCTAAATCGCAAAGCAGCAGAAATCTCAGGGGAACAGAATGGCCTGAGGTCCACTTACATCGAGGTAAACGGATCTGGCTCATCTTGTTTGCTGGCAATTAGACTACTGTAATTAGGGAATCCTGAATGTTTGGCCTAGATTCAGAGCGGCTAAAACCTGACATTTAAGAGAAGGGTTTCTCCCAAGTTGTTTGATATAAACTCTGAAAATGTTTCAGTCATCATTATACGGATCAACAAGATAGGAAGCATGAAAACAGAACCCCATTCTCCACCAAGAACAGTCAAGCTACTGGATAACCTGCCTGGGGCTTTATTTGTCTCCGATCATTGTTTTAACTATAGCCAATATGGCTAATTAGAACATATGTACAATATATAAATCAACTCTTCTATCCAGAAATAGAAAGAAGCCTATCATTTTTTTTTAAAAGATTTTATTTATTTATTTGACAGAGAGCGATCACAAGTAGGCAAAGACGCAGGCAGAGAGAGAGAGAGGAGGAAGCAGGATCCCCGCTGAGCAGAGAGCCCGATGCGGGACTCGATCCCAGGACCCTGAGATCATGACCTGAGCCGAAGGCAGCGGCTTAACCCACTGAGCCACCCAGGCGCCCCAGAAGCCTATCATTTTAAAAGGTTACTGTTACTCACTTCCAAGCACGATAATAATGTCTTTCTTATATTACACAGAAAAAACTTAAATATGTTCTCCAACTCTACAAAGCACATTACTTCTCTGTCATTCAAACTGAGGGCAAGACTTAAAAATAGAACCTATTACATTTGTCCTCTAAACTTTATGTGAGAATCGTGTATAAAGTTCTAGATTTTTAAATGCTTTACAAACATAACCCTTATGCTTTCTGGACAGAAACATCAATTATTTTATATTTTTCTAGTTTCACAGGTATGGCAGATGAAATGGCAGGTGAAGTACTGAGCATGAAACTGTCAACCCATTAATAAGAGTAAGTGACCAAATAAGCGCGGGCTCACGCCACCTGTTTACGGCGCATTCAGTCAAAGGACAGACTGATGGTGGCAAACAGGATGCTTCTTTCTTAGAGAAGGCAAGGGTCTTAAAATTTAACAAAGGCAAAGGGAAACAGAAATTGAAAATAAGCTGTAGGTACATAGAGAAGGACAGAAATTGATTACTGCCCCACTGACAGCGGACATATTCAATTCCTGCCTTCAGTTCTAGCCTCCGCCACACCAAGATAACTGAGAGACCCCCCCACCCCCGCCACACTAACAGATATGCAGTTCTTCCTCTCATTCTGGAGATGCTTACAGGAAACAAAATCATAAAAAAAAAAAAAAAGAAAAAGAGAGAGAACAAAAGCACCATATTCTACTGAACAGCCACCCACAATTTCATAGGAATGGCCAAATTCTGACGTATGTGAACTTACAGACTGGTCGGGTCCCTCTCCTCCCAGGACCCGGAAGCCAAATCCTGACTCCTGTTTCCGAAGAAAAACGTCCAAGTCCTTGGTATTTGGTGCTAAGAAAAATCAGAAAAATAGAAAAATAAATACAAAAATCAAAATGCTTTGATTTACTTAAAAAGGATTATAATAAAACAGTGCAATTATTTAGTAGGATCATAGTATCGAGTTCAACGAACTATAACTTCAGAACTCTCTGGTAGGTGAAAACTTACACAAGAACATACCACTACATACTAGTACCAAAAAAAAAAAAAAAATCAATTCTAAGTCTTTATTTTCAGCTCTAAACAAAACTTTGTATGGCAAGTGCTCAGGAACATTTCCACTTCCATTATGCTGCCATTAAATCCTAATGGTTTCAAATCCGTGTTGTGATATTAAGTGCAGAATCATCCAATTTAAGTTTGATGTTTGATAGGTACAAATTACCTAAATTAACATTTGGACAAATACTAGGAAAAGAGAGTCCGTACAATGCCTTAATTCTACTACTAAACTAATATCTTTGCTTCTGAAAAGCATTCCATATTTGCTTAGCCTAATTTTGCAAATGGTTATAATTTTAAAAGGAAATAATGATCGCTAACACCTATCATTAGCCCCATTTTCTAGCTGTGGAAGCTGAGGCCTAGCTAAGTGGTCCAGTGTCGGCAGCAAGTAAACGCAAGAGCTAAGATTTCAAGTCCAGGCTCTTCACCCACCCTATCCCGCGCCCCAACGGCAGGTTGCATTCATCAGAATATTATGTCTGGAAAAACCTACTTCATAAATAAAATAATTTGATCTTCAAGAAAATATTAATGTTATTCATAAGCAAGAAGTGTTTGCTAGAAACCTGGGGAGAGATATAAAAATTAAGGTATCGGACAGGGTAAATCTTGATAATGTTTCTTAGAAGCAGTCTCTTTTAAGAAATGAATCCTATTAGAATTACCGAACTTTAGGGATAAAAGACTCTGGAGCCCAACTCAGTTACTTTACAGATGTGGCCCAAAGATGAAGGCCCAAAGTATAGTGTCCACCAATACTAAGAATATACCAGCCTATCAATGGCAAGTCAGAAGAAAGGGATTCTCCATAGTTCTATTAATTCAAATTATTGCTTTGCTGTATTTGCCTCTGGTTTCCATCTTTCTGAATATGGCCTGGGCCTATCAAGATACAGATCGGGGGGGGCACCTGGGTGGCTCAGTGGGTTAAAGCCTCTGCCTTCGGCTCAGGTCATGACCCCAGGGTCATGGGATCGAGCTCCGCGTGGGGCTCTCTGCTCGGCGGTGAGCCTGCTCCCCCCACCCCAAAACACACACTCTGCCTGCCTCTCCGCCTACTTGTGATCTCTCTCTGTCAAATAAATAAATAAAATCTTAAAAAAAAAAAAAAGATACAGATCGGGAATTGGTTAAATATGAAGCCGATTATACATAATATTTCTACCTGTGTACACAGTTTCCAAGGCAGATTTAGATTTCTCAGAAACAAATTAATTTGGAAAAAATTAAGCCTACATAATCTGCAATTTTACTCTGGAAAACATTCTTCATTTTAAACAAATGAGCACCAAACTGAATTTCTGCCTTCTGCATGCTCCCCGCTCATCACCTCTCAGCTGAGCTCCTCTGAGCTAAGTCTACGCTGGTCTCCTCCTCAGGCTGCACACTTTCTGACTCACCACCCCTCACACCCCTGCCAGGAAAATCTCCGAAATACAAGTCCAAGACGATCACCCCTACCTACAGTGAAACCACTGCTCGGCTCTCTATCCTTTCTATGATGGACTCCAGCTTCCTCAGAGCGGCCTCCCCTGCCCTCCCCAACCCTCCCTCCCCAGCCTGCTGGCTCCTGCTCCCCCGCCCTTTGGTTTCTGGTGCCAACTGGACCCAGCCGAACTCGGCTACTTGCAGAACCCAGGCTGTGCAAGGTCAACATGCAAAGGTTATTCCTGCTTTCTTTCCCTTTCTCTCTGCCTCATAAATACCTCTTCGTCTTTGAAGACGTGGTTCTGGCTTAACTTGCCACGTGAAGCAGTATCTGATGCTTCCTGCCACCCCCACTGGTAAACTGATCATCTCCTCCTTTGGGTCCCAGTGAGACTCATCTGGACTCATTTAGACAGACTTCTCTGATTACATATTTGTCTTTTCCAATCAGGGCTAATCATCTGTTTGGGCGCAGGGCCTGCAGAACCTATTTATCTCCCTACTCCCATCACCTACAACCATGTTAGGTAGACAGTAGGCACTTTATCCCTGGTTTTGAAAAAAAAAAAATGGATGAATGAATGTTGAATATAAATGGAAGAAGCCCAGAGTCAAATGAAAACTGGGAGGAAGGAACAAACAGCTTTACAATACGGTTTTGAAAGCTTTATAATCCCAGTTTTTTAGAAAACTCAAATTGATTTTGTCGCATGCTTTCCTGAAATAGTCCACAACTACTTACGTTTATCTTCGTATAAAGTCTTAGATTTCAGGTAGACCTCAGAAGGATCCAATTTCGGGGATCCTGACCTGATAATGCTGGGTGGAAAAGGCATAGGCTGGGGAATGGGCTCATTTATGGCCTCCAAACTTCCTGAATTTTCCTTTTTATCTGTTTTCTGAAATGGAAAAGGGCCTTACTTAGTATTTTAGAAAACCAGATGGCTGATTAGTTCATAAAACTATTGTGCGAACCGGGTGTGTCAAGGGATGACAGGTGGGCGGGGGTGGGGCAGGTGCAGGGTCAAAGCCACGGCGTCTTTGCAGCCTTGCAGGAATCTACCTTCATAGCGGTGTGCACTTTGTCAAAACATATTTAACTTAAACTAGAAAAGATTTATACTGCCGTCAACTGAAGGGTCTGAATTAGTCCTAAGTTTACACGATCTTGCCCTTTTCTCCAGCCCCAAGACACGAACGGAGTTTGGGAAGAAGGTGGGCAGGGACATAAGCCAGGGCAGCAGCATGCGGCGGGGGGGGGGGGCTCCCGAGCGAAGAGCCCCATGAAGCTCTAGATCCGCCCCACCTCCCCACTCACTCTATTTAATTCCCGGGGCAGATGTTTGAGATGCCGCTCTCTCTCAGAAAATGGGGTCAGAGGAGTTACCTCTAATGTGGGCTATAAAGGGGACACTATGCAAACCCCGCATGGCCAGTTCAAACACAGGAAGGAAAAACGCACCGTGCGGGGCAGTCCAGTGAGGGCAAAGGGGACCTAATTATGTTTGTACGTTTCCCATTCTTTCCCAAAATAATAGCCAGGCAATGTGACTTAATAAAATTTGGGTTGGGGGGGATATCCAATAGACAGCCCGAGAAAATAAATACGGTTTTGAGAACAGCCCGTTCTGCATTCTTGTGGAGGGAGGCAGATTATGGATGTCTGAGGTAAAATTACAAACGCGGACTAGGATGCAGGAGCAGCGGCAGCTTATTGGGGAGTGGGGTGAGGACGGCCACTACAAAGTGCTCTCCCAGTGTCACTGACCCAGCCCCCCTGTCGGGAGGCAGGACAACGACAGCAGCCGCCTCCCCTCTCCCTGGCATGTCCTGGGGATCTGTCAGAGCAGCACCAGGCCAGCAGTCATAAAGCATTAGGGTCACCTAGTGGCGCTGGCAGCCACTATGAAATAGAATGGTAGCACAGGAATTCAAAACAATGACCAGAGAAACACAGGGAAACACAGTGCCATTTTAACTACACAGGCTGAAAAAGCACTTCTGTTCACACTGGTTGTTAAGTGGTGCCATCTACAGAAGTACGGAATGTGGCTTTCCTTTTGAGCCATAAGACAGCAAATTTGTAGAGGATCTTAATGGGTGAACTAGAAAGAATTCACCCATTTTCTATCAGACAGTGTTTCCTTTAATAGCCTACGGTGGATGGTTAAGGAAGCCCATCTTTCCATTGCGAGATGACAGGCGCCCAATCGAGCAAACTAGATCTAAATTAGGACTTTATACATGATCGTCTTCATAGCCACACCCACGTAATGTGGGTATTTCGGCAGCTACACATCTGCCCCCAGCACACTTTCTTTCCTGGCACTGTTTGCTGTACCCTTTTTTAGGTCTTCTTTGCTATACGGCTCCCTAAATAGGCTACTCAGTTCTTCAGAAGAATGATAAAGAAAACACTGTTTCAAGTCTCACAGCCTATCAATTTGATGACAAGCAAGTTGAGCAGAGGCCACAGTTACTCTGGAAAGTCTTGCTCAGTCCACTGTGAGAACGTAATCTCACGATGGGTGTTTACTGTCCCCAGGAAATGACGTGAAGCTCTCACTGCTCTTTGGGCGTCAGGAGAAGATGTCCCAGGTTTCATTCTCTGCCCTCACCTGTAGCCACTTCCTCCCCCTTGCTCCTCTGAAACACCAAGAGAGCAGAAGGACTCTAAGTGGGCACATTGATGTCTTCCGGCTGCACCATTGAGAGGGCAGGGCTACTGGCAGTACAGGCCATTAGCATTCGGGAGACACACTTAACCAGGAAAGCCCACCTCCTCTCTAACTCACAGGCTTCCCCAGAGTCTCTGACACAAGCCCAGGGCAGGATGCCTCCTCACTTCTCCCAGGGGTAATCACCAGCACCAAGTGCTGTTCTTATGGAGGGGGCCCCCCGCATCTCTCTCGCCGTGTTGGGAAGAAGCATGTGAGGACCACTGTATACTCACCATTTTGGCAGTTTTGGTTGGTGAAGGAGGACCTTAAAAAAAAATGAGCCAAATTTTAAAAACAGAGGAAGCATTTCCAGATCACACTTATGATAAAACTAGCTTCGACTTTAGTAGGCTAGTAACTCTATGGCTGACACCTGCTGTATGCCAGGTGTTGTACGGATATTATCTCACTTCATTTTCGTGCCAATCCCAAGGTGTAAGTGTTACTACCACTGTATATATCAGGTCAACAAAGATTACATTACTTCCTCATACCACAGAACACGTAGCAAGGCAGGAAACTGACATTAGGCCTGACACCAAACCCTGGTCTTTTTGTTATATGTGCTGAAAATGTGGCTAATTCTCCAGCCCTCCCACAGAGATCCTCCCCTTACTCTGAGCACATTCTACTGCCTCACCCAGAGAAGAAACAAAAATAGTTCCAAGTAATGAGGAAATTCAAAAACATCCCAGTGAAGTTAAACTACCCATTTGGCTCAAAAATGAAAACTAAAAGCCAGAGAGAGAAGTGGGAAGGGCTAAATTTTATTCTTAAAAATACTAATCATTCATAGGTAGGGATTTAAGAAGGCCCATCAAAATGCAACTTGATGGTTAGTCCTTGGACCTGGATTTACGCCTGCAAGCAGTGCAAGTCAGCTGATGACCTTGGAAAACAAAAATTGTATTTCTCTCACACGAGGACTGCGGGGTTTGAATAACATTTACAGACCGATACTAAAGCTTCCGAGAAAAGCTTCGTGAGCACGCGTGCTCATGATTGCTTCACAAAACAGATTTTTTTGTTCTGTACAATATTTTGTTGTCCATTTTTGCTTATTCACAGAGACACTAGCTCTTTCCAAACATCCCTGGTACATCACAGAGGCCCAGATGAAGAACCACCAGTGGAAAGCGTCAATTTCTACTACTGCCATCGACAGAGAAAATGAAATTAAGAGGATATATTTCATCTGAAGTAGCACAATGCTGTGACTCTTTCTAATCACTAAAACCATAAATTCAGATTTTAAAAAGAATATACAGGGAAGAAAATCCATAACAGACAGGAATGAAACCACTAATAACTAAAAAAAAAAAAAAAAAAAAAAAAAAAAAAAACCTGCTGCCAAAAATACTGCTTATGGAAGCAGTCAGACAGAACCTTAAGGAAAAGGCACACTAATTACCAGTTAAGTCTGCTGGGAGAAAAGAGATTCTGCCATGGAAGGAAGGATGATTAACAGAGATAAATGCACAAACAGTGAAGATTTTTCCTTGTGCTTTTACTCACCTCCTCTTAGGATAAGCAACGGTACATCTGCACCTACTGGAAACTGCTTTAGCACCTCTACCACTTGGAGATGTGTTAAATTCTGCACATTTTGATGGTAAATTTCCTTAATTATATCCCCTTTCTGGAGGCCTTGACACCACTGACTATCCAGTATCATTTTGACCTTCTGTCCTGTTGGGCTGTCAGCAATTGCAAACCCAAAGCCTTTGGGGCCCTTAATCAGAGGGATAGTCACTAGTTCAGGCTGGGAGCCGCCTGATGATGCCAGGGATGCTCGCTGCTCGCTCAGATCCGATGGTCCATTGAGACGGTCACTGATCAAGGTGGGTCCTGGTTTTCCATTCTGGTCCAGGACCACGGCTCCTGACTTAAAATCCTGAGTATTCATGCAAGTCTCTCCCTTGGTTAATGACTGTCCATTGATGACAGGAGTAGCAGCAACAATGTCCACAACAGGATCTTCATTGTCATCAGGAAGTGGATAACCACGGCATAGAGTGAGGTTGACATACTGATTGACAGGTACCAACTGAAACATCTGGACAACATCGGCATGGGTGTGACCAAGGACACAGTTGCCATTGATGTCTACAATAACATCACCTGTTAAGACACGTGTTAAAAATATTAAAACCACCAGGTAAGTTAATGTTTTGTTGGGGTAGGGTGGAACAAAAATAAACTCATCATCTAAATTTGAATTCTGAAAACCTCTTACTATTCATTAACTGCTGAAAAGATAGATTTTGAACACAGACACATCATTCTCCCTTCTGTGGTTCTTATCTAAAAAAAAATATGAATGTATGAAACCTTAATTATCTTTGCGGCAAAGAGTTATGACCTCAAGCTCAAGGGAATCATTTGAAAAATAACTGTGAATTCATACAGTCATTGTTAGTATATCCTCTGTGTCATACCTAAGCGGCCACACAAAGCAAGGCTCATGGCAGTAGGTATTCAGTCCACAGACAAGGAGCAAATAACTCCATCAGCTACTCGTACAAACAGGTGATCTTTCTTTTATTTTTTTTTAATTAAATTATTTATTTTCAGAAAAACAGTATTCATTATTTTTTCACCACACCCAGTGCTCCATGCAATCCGTGCACTCTATAATACCCACAACCTGGTACCCCAACCTCCCACTGCCCCCCCGCCACCTCAAACCCCTCAGATTGTTTTTCAGAGTCCATAGTCTCTCATGATTCACCTCCCCTTCCAATTTACCCCAACTCCCTTCTCCTCTCTAACACCCCTTGTCCTCCATGCTATTTGTTATGCTCCACTAATAAGTAAAACCATATGATAGTTGACTCTCTCTGCTGGACTTATTTCACTCAGCATAATCTCTTCCAGTCCCGTCCATGTTGCTACAAAAGTTGGGTATTCATCCTTTCTGATGGAGGCATAATACTCCATAGTGTATATGGACCACATCTTCCTTATCCATTCGTGTGTTGAAGGGCATCTTGGTTCTTTCCATAGTTTGGCGACCGTGGTCATTGCTGCTATAAACATTGGCGTACAGATGGCCCTTCTTTTCACGACATCTGTATCTTTGGGGTAAATACCCAGGAGTGCAATTGCAGGGTCATAGGGAAGTTCTATTTTTAATTTCTTGAGGAATCTCCACACTGTTCTCCAAAGAGGCTGCACCAACTTGCATTCCCACCAACAGTGTAAGAGGGTTCCCCTTTCTCCACATCCTCTCCAACACATGTTGTTTCCTGTCTTGCTAATTTTGGCCATTCTAACTGGTGTAAGGTGATATCTCAATGTGGTTTTAATTTTAATCTCCCTGAGGGCTAGTGATGATGAACACAAACAGGTGATCTTTCAATACCACCTTCTGGTTCTTGATTTTAAGAGGCTAGTAATTACAGAGGCCAATTAATTACTTAAAATTAAAAATTCATTCTAGTTTGAAAAATGTAGGGCTGAAGATTACAATCATGTACATTATGAATGTATGTCCCTTTGGCATCTTTCTCAGTCTTAATTGTACAGATTTTCAATTTATCCTAATTTCAGATTTTGAAAGGAGAAACAAGTGTCAAGTGAATCCAACACAAGTAAAGAACGTATTATTTAAGACGCAGAAAAGTCAGCTAAACACGTTCTTGTAGAAATTGTTTTTGCTTTTCTGATTTTACATTATTATGACCACTTTGTGGCACAGTCATTACTCTATGACATTCATCAGTGGTGAATTTTTTTTTTAATGCAGTCTTAACTTTAAAAACCTGCCCTCTAATGTCTCATCCATTTGCTGCTTTTATTTGAATATGATTATTTAAAAGGTTATTGCCAAATACAGGTGCTTTAATTTGTTCTGATTGCATGTAGGCTCAAAAAAAATCAACATAAATGGTATTTAAAACAAACGTTAAAGTGTGCAGAAATGTGTTTCATAATGTAAGACGACACAGAGATCAGACTAATAAGAAACAAAGTTTGGACTTTCCCTTCCCTGGTAAGTTTCCAGAATTTCCATGGAAGTACTGTATTGCTATACAAATTAGACATCAGTTTTAGACAAATCTGCATCTCTATTATGAAACCCTGACAACACATCCAAATGCTACCAAATGTGTTTTGTGGACAAAATGTTAAAAGAAAAAAAAAGGGCAAAACTGAGAGCTTAAAAATTTTGACTAGTGATTTTACTCTCTAGTTTTTTAATCTCATGAAGTCAGAAGAGCACAAATCATTTTTCTTGTAACTTCTGATTATTTTAACTTTTCTTGTTTTAAGTCTTAAGTCTCTTGCTTTTAGCTTCCAGTTTTAAGTCTTAAATGGGAAAGCAAAATATGAGAGATGCCTATCCTAAATGAAAATAAGTTGGTATGTGCCATCAAAAATACTATGGCAACTGAATTGTTCAAAAGCAGGGACACATTTGCTTTAGCAAACAGTCTAAGAAGGGACCTTAGCGGCAGAGTAACATCCTTCTGGGAAAGAGTGCTTAAGCCTCCCTCGTAACTGTAACCATTCTTGAACTTCCTCTTACCCCCTCAGCCATAAAAACTGTCAGCCATATAAAAATATCTAATAATTAGCAAGTAAAGACTTTGGGAAAACTATATAAAAGACAAATTTATATGGCTCTGTGCAAACAGTAATTTCATGTTGACAACTCTTAACATCAGAGTTTAATTTTACTAACAACCAGTAAGACTAAGGAAGCAAAACCCAAACCAAATCAAACAAAACAAAACTGGGGAAAAAATCATGGGACATCATTTGTTCCCCATCACTATAAACATCACAGTGGGTCATTTTTCAGGAAAGATTATAGGTACATGTTAGATAGCTCCCAAAGTACCCTACATCATCGAAGAAAAACAGCCAAACAGTTCTCTGAGATGCTTAATCAGACTTTATCTTAGCACACTGGAGAAGTTATCTCGAGATGATACAAATTACTCAAAAAAATCAATACCCTTAATATGCTTTCTCAAGATGTACACTTGCTTTACAAAAAATGTCCCTCCCTCAAAACGAGTATGCACTGAATTTAGAGGATAAACTATTTTATCCTCTAAAATAGGGAGGACTCTCCCTCCCCAGCTGTATAATCTAGTTCTCCATGTATATAAATGGTATGTACAATATATGCATATATAGTTATTAAATATGTAAATACATATTTATCGTATGTCAGTTTTGTAAGAATATCTGTAAATGAAACCTCCGTAGTTCTTACTATACTACCACTGCTCTTCAAACCATCCTGAGAAATTCCTTACCTGGTGCAATTTTCCCATCCTGAGCTGCAGGACCATCTTTCAGCACATTTTTTACTTGCAGGAATTCATCCGGCCTGTCTCCACCAATAATGGTAAAGCCAAATCCCATCGTGCTTTTCTTCAGCGATGCTCGGATAAGGATGCCTTTCAGCTGGGATGGATCTCGAGTAAAGTGGGATTTTTCCATGTCTGCACCAAAACGAGAAATGGGTTTGAGAACAAAAATAAAAACAATGAACATGGCCCTCAGAGTCAACTTTAAGAGAGTCTATGTAACTTAAATATAATAAACCATAAAGGGATGCACATTAGAAAGAATCTAATGTTATGAAACCGAATTTAACTTCATAAACTACGAAAAAAAAACCCAAAAAACCAAAAACAAAAAACCTTAGCCAGTGACTCCAGGCATCTCTTACAGGACTTCTCTATGTTATCTGAAAGGTAAAAGCATGTACTTTATCAACCCCTCATTGCTTTGTTTATTCATACTTTTTCTCAACCCAAAGAGTCCTTCATATGAAGTCAAAATATGCACCTGCGGGATAACCTTTATTATTAAATTCCTGAGAGTCTTAGACACCATTCAGCGGTACATTTCATTTAAATAAACATCTACTGAGCTCTACTGAGAAAACACTATTCTGGGAGGATGAAGGCAATGGCTACACACTTATGAAAAAGAATATACTGAGATACACTGAGAACTTTTTATAATTCACAACTCGGGCTTCCTGCAGCCTTCACTTTGTATCTGATGAAGGCATGAATTCCTAAACTATCAGTAAATAGCTTCACCTTTCTTTCCCTTTTACTCATGTTTAGTGAATACTCTGGGAAGGAAACAAACAGCTCCATTGAAAAGCCCATTTTTGGAGGTTTCCTCAGATGATCCTAAAACTGAAATTGATCCGTATTGGCAAATAATGAATTTATACAGCTCCTTCTCCTTCCCCTCCTCTCCTCTCTGGCTGCATTTGGGCACTTTTGAGAACCGTGAAAAGATCTAATTGTGCAATTAATAACTTACAAAGCATTGTTTAAATTAACTTCTAAAAAGATGGCCTAACATTTGTTGCCAAATATTTAATAGTTTTATTGAGATATAATCACATATGATAATTGAGCCACTTAAAGTGTGCCAGTCAACGCTGTGCAATCATCACCTAATTTTAGGAACCCATGCGGGTTAGTAGCCACTCCCCAGGTCTCTCTCACCTGCATTCACATACCCTAGTGTTAGGCAATCACTGAATTGATTATTGTCTTCACCTCTGCCCAATTTGGACATTTCATATAAATGGAGTCATGGACTATATGATCTTTTGAATGATTTCTTTCACTGAGTATCATGTTTTTGAGGTTCATCTGGGTTTTAGCATGTATGAGGACTTTATTCCTTTATACTTCCAAGTAATATTTCACTGTAGGGATATATCCCGTTTTACTTATCTGTTTCTCAGTAGATTGACAGCTGGGTTGTTTCCACTTTCTGACCATTAGGAGTGATGCTGTTATGACCATTCACGTACAAGGCTTTGTGTGCACATACACTGTCATGCCTCTTCTGTATATACTAGGACTGGAAGGGCAGCAGTTGCCATAAACTTAAGAGTAACTATGTATAACGTTTTGAAAAACTGCCACACTTTTCCAAAGAGGCTGCACCATTTTCTATTTCTACTGGCATCTATGAGGGTTCTGACACTGGTTACTGTGTGCTTTCTGGTTCCAGCTACTCTAGTGAGCATGAGTGGTATCCTGCTGTGGTTTGGGTGCTCATTTCCCTAAGGACTTCAATCAACACAGATGACCTGTTTCATACAGAGCTCACACTCAGCACTGTATTGAGCCCAGAGTTATTTGTGGATAGCTGCTGCTGCCCCTCTTAGCAAAGGTTTTTTTTGTTTTGTTTTGTTTTAAAGATTTTATCTATTTGTCAGAGAGAGAGAGAGCTCAAGCAGGAGGAGCAGCAGAGGCAAGCCTCCTTCCTGCTCAGTAGGGAGCCCAATGTAGGATTCGATCCCAGGACCCTGGGATCATGACCTGAGCCAAAGGCAGATGCTTAATGACTGAACCACCCAGGTGCCCTTAGCAAAGGGTTTTAAGAGGTACACCTTAAAGCCTGTTACCAATCAGAAAAGAGTCATCTTTGGAGCTGCCCCATATGGCAACAGGGACTGGCAGTGTAAACGGTTCCCTCCAGAGGTAGGGTGTCCTGAAGATACTGACTAAAGTAGGCTTGTGGTGGGAGTAGGTCTACTGACATGGTCCCCACCCCATCTGTGTGTGTGTGTGTGTGTCTGTGGAAGGTTTCCTGTTCTTCTCTCTCGACCTCTCGTTTTTAAACTAGACTGCTTTAAAAAGAAGACTAAATAAAGGTGGCCTTTGGTACAAGAAAAAGAAAACTTCTCCCAGTTCTACTGATCTCTTCTAAATAAAAGTACTTGACACAAAACAAATAAATAAAATAAAGAAAGGCAAGAAGAAAGAAAGAAAGAGGGAAAATCCACTATTTTGGGCTTCTCAAAGTGGGGAACTAGACTCCAGAGGGCAGTAGACACTATTTTGGGAGGCCTCTCCGAGCTTGGCCAGCAAGCCTGTTCCTGGTCATCTCTCTGTGCACTGCTGAGCTGAGCTCTTGTTCAGCCTCTGACATTCCAAGTAGCCATCTGTCTCTGAACGAAATAGTGCTTTAAAAAAAATTATTCAACACATTCAAAGCCTATTCAGTCGTGTAAGCTGATTACGACTGCCCACTGGGGGTTGCCTCCCAGGTTGTGGACCAGATCATCTGCTTAATGACTGTGTACACAAGCAATTGAGGACAAGATCTAATGAAATGTACCTTTCTCACTTTTAACTATGATACTTCAAATATTGTGATACTTCTGGTGAGCTATGTCATGCTCTAGTCCTCGTGAACACTGGAATAAGAATAACATTTGCCTCCTATGGGCAAAACTAGAAAATCAGCATAGGACACATGAGATTCAGATGTGCAAACATTAGAAGGGGGAGAAGGCAGCTCTAGCTAATACCTAATTTTGAAACTATGAATAAAACAGCCAAAGCTAATGACAAGTTGGTCAGAATTAGGTCTTGTCAGAATTAAACACAGAGAATAAGAAAAGCACAAAGGAACGGTGTTTGATTCTAAAATACCTGATTTTAAGTCCAAACCGTGGGGTTTAGTTGAGTGATCTTGGAATGTTATTTGACCTCTTATTTTTATTTATTTTTATTTTTATTATTTGACATTGTAAAGTCTCAGTTGCTTCATCTATAAAATAGGAGTAGTAGTACACCTCATTCATGGGATTGTTATAGGGATTAAACTAGGCCAAGCTTCAATAGCACAGGCAACAGGGCCTGACAAATAGTAAGTGCTCAATAAACGTACAGGAGCACAAACACATGCATCCTGGCTCAGAAACTGGGTACTTCTGTCCTTGTGGCAAGCGTATCATTGGAATGGATGCATCCAACAACAGTAACCTGATGCTATCAAGGCATCTGAATGGGGACCATAATATTAACCTCGCAGAGATATTTTGAGTCTTAGCTGAGATGATGTATACAGAGCATCCAACTGCATACCTGACCCAGTAGCTCAATAAATGGTAGCCATCATTCTTCAAGAACTAGCATAACTTCTACCATTTCTAGGAAGTTTTTCTTGCCCTCTCCACAGTCAGATTTAATTTCTCTCTCCTCTGTTCCAAGTCTCTCCTTTGTTATGTCTGCTATCATACTATCTCTTCCCCTACCTATATCCACGAGCTCCTGAAAGACAAAGCCTAAGTTATTATTCTCCTTTTGATGCCCAGCTCATGAGAGTGCCTGGTTACCCAGATTATTAACACATCCACACTCACACCCGTGCTCCCTGCCCTTGAGGAGCTTAGAGTTCAGTGAGGGAGAGAAGATCGCCCTTGATACATGGCCATGAAGACATGGGCATTCAGGAACTGTATGTTTTAATGCAAAGAACTCTGAATTTAAAACGCAATAAAACTAAGTGCAAATTCTGGCTTGATACTCACTATGATTCTAAGCAAAAGGCTTCTCTTCACTGAAGTCTCAGTTTCCATATGTGCAGTGGGGATTCACTTCTCTCTCAACTTAGTGTCCTCTGTCTAGCCTCTCTGAATCAAGGCTATCAAAACAAGTAACTGCACCCCATCTCTGCTTTGTCACTCACCATTCCTTCTTCATTCTACTGCATTTTTACTTCCTGTCCACTTGCTTTTGCTAGAGTGACAAATCACCTCCACGTTGTTGACCTCAGTGTATGCGTTTCAATTTTTGCCTTTCTGGACTATTCAGCAACATGGGACACAAACACTCAACTTCTTTTTGAGACTCATTCCTTCTCGTGGTTGCCTCTCCCTACAACCTCATCTTTTTTTACTTTTTCTAACCATTTCTCTCTGTCCTCTGGCCCCTGGACCACCATTTCATGCGTCTGTGGCTTTATATATTCTGTTCCTTCTACCTGGCAGGCCTTCTTGTTCCTTTAAAATTATCAACGGTCTGATTTAACTTTTCTGGACACTTCAAGATCCATTCTTAATGTGTCCTCTGCTTTGAAAGTTCCTGTGTCCTTGACTTTCTCCACCAAAGGAGAAGTGAGCACTCCCTCCTTCACGCCACCTATTAATAAATTTCTATTAATACAACATGTACATCTCTATTAATAACAATGAGACCTAGTATTTATTGCCCACCATTTTGCCAGATAGCATTGTAAGCACTTTCTATATATTAATTTGCATGCTCAGAACCGCCTTACATGGTAAATACTCTTTTCATTCCTATTTCATTGATGAAGAAAAAGAAGCACAAAGAGTTTAGGGAATTCATCCAAGGTTACATATTTGGGATTCACATCTGCTCCACTCTCCACACACTTAACTACTCTCCGAGGATGGCACCGAACACCATCTATAACCATTAATTTCTTGCATCAGCCTGTGAACTCTTGAGGGCAAGACCTGTCTTACTCCTAATTGTTTTTGAATACTGTGTGATTGGCAGAGCACTAGGCACATAGTAGGTGCTCAGAAATATTTGTTAAATAAAAATGCTTGCTAAATCAAATGCAAAACCTAAGGGACAGGACTATGTTTCTAAAGAGTAGTTGTAAGAAACAAGTGCCTCTTTTGTGGACAACAGAAGAGAAGTCTACTTGATTTGTACAGTATGACCGCACAGACAGAACGTCGGTTATTAGGACAGATAGAGGAGGGGGGAGAAATGAGGGGGGATGAGTGGAACGTAAGAAATTCTCAGGCAGCTTTTTCAAAATACACGTGGCTAGGCTCATAAAAATGTTAGGATCTATGTATTTTAAAAATATTCCCCAAATGATACTGAATGACTGATGCCCTGCCATCCCACGCTGGGAATCAATGATACAGGCAAATACTATGATGGATTTATTCCTATAAGTTAATAAAGAATCCTGGATGGTCCCACATATTAGACCTAAGCATTAACTTGGGAGAAACACATAATGGATTAGAGATCTCAGACTGTCCTGGCCTGAAACACTGGGAAACAATGCAGTCTTTGTACCACAACCTCAAGCCCATAACAAAACTATTCAATACCTTTTGCCAACTATTTCACACTTCCCATCTAAGCAACCTGGGAAAATCCCAGTGTTCTCAAAAAGTTTAGATGTTTTATTAAGATTATTCCTATCTTCAGAGTGACAAAAATCAGATATTCTCTGTTGCACCTCAACACTTCAACAATAAAAAGTTCCAGATTATTTTCATTAATTCAGCACATAAATTTCAAAGGCATTCTTAGAAGAAAAGACAGGAAAACATTCTACCTGGTTTTGAAGATCCAGTATCGGCCTGTCCTAACTGCTTTTTCCTCTTGGCTTCTTCCACTGGATTTTCAAACTGGGTTTTCTGGTTAAGGTGACTGTAAAAGTAGACAAACAAGAATTTCAGTTTAAAATGAAAGAGTTATGTTATTTTTAAGTAGGCTGTTAGACCATTTCATCCCCATAGGTGAAGGGGCAAACATGTATCTCTAGACTGTGGAACTCAGAGAAGCTGAAAGATGGTAGCGGAAGGGCTTTTGGCAACGAAAGAAAGACCCATGGAAAATGCCTAAAAGTGAAAGCTGCTGAAACATTCACTATAGCTTCTGCATCGAGGTGCCCAACAGAGCCAATAATAGTTTTCAAAGCTGTAGGAGACGCCCTCACATTTAATGCAATCAGAACAGTTGGTAATGGATCAGTTCACTTTCTAAAAGGCAGTTAAAGGTAGGAGGATTTTAATTCAAGTTTCTTTCAAATGAAGTAGCTGTGAAGATGCTTTTGGAAAAATTTGAGTACAGAAGCTTTCTTGAATTTTACTATTATTTTTCCAACTGACTGACCCACATCAATTTAGCGCTATAACTAAGAAAGAGATTTGCTTTTATCAATTTCTATCACAGAACAACTCTTCTACACTTAACTTTTTTCATAATTATATAATAATTAAAATAATGATGTAATCACGATAGAAATTTAGCTGGTATTTCTGGTTTGGGAATGTTCACAACTGCTTTGGAAAGCACACAAGTCTGTGAGGGAAAGCAGAACGGCCTGGGGACACCAAGGGTGAGCAAATGGCTAACAATGGTCAATGCGTGACGGGTAGTAACAGTACGTTTCGGGGGGAAGGTGGGCAGAGCACTGGTCAGTCTGGCAAACCAGTCAGTGGGATATTGGTTAAGAATGCAATTACTGCACACAAGTTATTTAAACAAGTTCCGATACAGAAGCAATGGGAATCACAGTCTAGTACTTCCATGGTACAAATGTATTTCAGCCAAATGACAGCATTTTCCTGTAGAATCCACTTTAATGAGAAGTAACATTAGCAAATACCAACAATTAAATATCAAATCATGAGAATCTCAGATTATGACTGCCTTTAGATAGGGTGAATATTACAAAATTTGCCTACAAATGGTCCGACAAGTTGGATAATTACTTTGCCATCTGTGAACATTAATGGCGGTGATGGAGGAGGGTAGCAAGGACCCACCAGGGCAAGGTGTGCTGGTTTTCTCTATGTCATTTAGGCTTCTGGTGCATTATTAACTCTGCAACAGATGTAGTTGTTTCAGAGTTCTAAACATGGCAAGTTCCATTCGAAATTCTTTGGGTGTGATTTCGCGAACTCTCAAGTATGCTTCTGCTTCCTACCAAGGTGAGGCCCTTATCATTGAGTTAACTGATAAGCCCTGGGGGAGGGGGGATGGAGATCTTTGGTATTAAGTTAGGAACCAATTATTTATTAGGTACCGATATTTTACATGTTCTTGAAAGAAAAAAATAAAAACACCAGAAACTGACACTCAGCAAAGAATAAACCTGTTTAGCATAAATCCTGGCTCTCTTTAACGTCATCAGTTGGAATGACTCATTTTGCCACCTAGGCATTAAAACATAAAAAGTAGTAATTTGTATTTATACTCTATTGTACTGTGTGGGAGAGGAGAGTAGAAGTATGCAAGTGAGTAATCCCTTCCCTGAAAACTCTTTGACAAAAGACTGTAAGATTTTAGTGCAGGGAGTAATTGCATCTGTCACCTTAAACTACTTGGATTAAAATGCTACCCAAATAACAAAACAAAACATAAAAGTTAAAACACTCTCCTTTTCATTTAGTTACTTATACTCACAATATTGTTTAGATGTAAGAGATTTTGTTTTCCATATAACTAGCTATGGGAAGGAAGTAAGACAGGCGTACCTCACAGATTACAGAGAAAACTTGTTTAAACAAGGGTAGCAAAGAAGCATGACTAAATCAAGGGCATATAACTTGGAATGTCATCTGCATTAATATTTTGTGTATCATAGGTGGATTTCAAAAATTCATCTCCACAAACAAGACCCTTATTCTATCATGATGATTTTGAGATATGTGAGCAGAGGTATATTTTGACTTTGAAACCCAAGTGCGTCAAGACATTCAATGCAATACAGGAAGACCACATTTCTAAATACGTATGCATTCTTATAGAAGGCCTGCCATTAAATTTTTGGAACAATTCTTTTTTCAAAAATAAATTAATCCATTTCAGAATCTCATCCCCGAAAATAAATACTTGCAAAGAAAAAGTGCCATTGCAGTTGGTGTTACTACTACAAGGCTCTGCCAAAAGCAATCACTGTGCCATCTGGTTTGACAAAGTGAGAGCGCCAAAGAGTAGCCATTCAAGTAACAGCTTTTTATCTCCATCAGTAAACTCACTGCAGATTACTATGGTCGGGATTCAAAACCTGACTAATCTGGGAATCAAGCCACACTCCGTAGCTCAGCTGACTCCCTGCTAATGTGCATCTTGAGTACAGCCTGCTCTTTCTTAATCTAATAAATTACCCTCCTGCAAAATGAGCCTGTTCTGGGAACAATCAGACAAAATCATGTCGCCACTGCTGTTGCCTCTCATTCAGGCGATCTTACACACGCTCTGTGACAACTGGGAGTGGGTCACTTCAGGATTCACCCGAAAGTTGCTTCAATATGGTATCTTTGCTTAATGAGAATCAGATCGTTTAGCCCAAGATTTTGTAAGAGGCAAATGACTTTCACCTCTTGACCATGTATTCAAATTTACTTGGCACAGACAATAAGAGAGTGAGAATCATTATTGCAGAAATGTGCAGCAGTGTCAATGGTAATTAATAGTTTATTGAAGCCAAATTTAAATAGGCTAAACAGCTGGGGGGGGGACCCACAAAACCTTTCCAGTAGGCCTTCCAATAGTCCTTTGACTAAGAAACAGTTGTTTTATTTTAACTAAATATGCTTTAGAAAAAACCACCACAGTAAAAGAGCTGCTGTCTACTTTTCACATGACAATATCAACAAGATACTAAACAACACCATGAAACTAAGAAGGCACAGCCTTCCAAAGGAACCAAAGTGTTGACCCTGTGGATTTATATACTGAAGAGCCAAGCTGAACTGTTCTTAGGGTACACGTTCGATTTTAAGAAATCATTCCAAAAATCTAGTCTCAGGGACTCCAAGAACAATCTACACATTCTCATAAAGACAAGATGTGCCCTTGAAATAAAGGTGACATTGTGTGCCAACTATACTTTGTTAAAGTAAAAAGACTAGGGTCAGGACAGGAATCAGAGATACTACAGGGATAAATACTAGGAAATGACATTTGTTTACACCAAGAAGTGATGAAAAATTAATAAGCAATCCTAGATCTAGAAGATTCCCATTTGGTTACTTTCTCAGGTAATGATATTTGGCCTTCACTACCTTGGCAGTAGGTTCAGACTCCTAGTTTCTGGGTACGTGGCAGCAACATTTCTGAGGCAGTTATCTGCCTGAGGTCAAAATTTTACTCATAGCATTTGGAAAGGAAGCAATCGCTCATCATAACAATGTCGCAATTGCATACATGAAAAGAGGGAAAGAAGAATCTGAGGACGTTGAGAACACCCTGACTTCTCTAACATAGGCAGGTGTTCTGTGCTCCGCTCTGACACACACTTAAGTTTAAATTTAACCGTAGCAGCTGTGTAAGAAACAACCTCTTCCCCCTGAAGTGTTTCTTGATTAACTCCCTGGAAGACAGAGCATTTCTAATCCAGTACTCCAAAACTTTGGATCATTACGGCTCACTGCCCTTACAGTGCTTTTGCCGCCTTCACGACCAAATAGCTGTGGGGCTGGAAGTGACCGTAACAGTTCATCTAGTCCATGCCTCCATTTCACAGTCTTCTATACGCTACTTTCCTCTTCAGATGCCGTGGTCGTAATGGTAACACTCCCAGCTACTCATCAGCGTGGCCACGTCCCTCTCGCTCTGTTTACTTCAAAGCCAAGTTCTGGGGAGCCCAGAACCACTGAAGTAAATGCTCCTGTCCCTACTTCTAACTCCCCTCATGGAACGCCTCAGAAGCTGGGTTGCCGAGACATAAAGTGTTGTATTCGGGTGATCCCCTAAAGCTGTACAGCGAAGGGAAGACGTTTGGGAGAGTTTGAACTGAGGTAACAAACTTACTCGACGTAGTATGTCCCGTACTGTGGGTCTTCTATCTTCTCCCAGCCATAAGGAAGTTCTGGGGGGAAAAAAAAGGGAATAAAAAGCCAGATTCGAAACCAACAGAGAAGAATTCACTATGAGTGAATTTAAGTGTCTTTTAGTTCATGCCACTCATATTTGGGAGACCGGCCAAAAGCTGAGGATTTGCTTTCAAAAAACAAACAGGGCTTGGGTCTGACTGGCTTCTTCAGGAGCTAGCGAGTGTCTCAGCAGGTAATTAGGAGCCCAGAACAAAAGATGACCTTCAACTCAAACGTGTTTACCTGAATCAGAAGCCATAAAACGTTAATTATTTAAAAAATCGGCTGGTGTAGATCCTTCATTTAAACAGCTTGATAATGTCAGTGCAAGACACACTGGCCCTCTGGTTTAGTACAAGCAGCGGCTGCTTGTTCCGTTCTTTGCCATTATACGTAAGACTTGTCAATTTTGTCTGTTATTCTGCCCCACTCTCCCCCTAAAAAAAAGTCCAGCCTTGGATTTTTTTCCTTTCAGATGAGCAATTGAGATTTCCTTTACATCTAAGAAAATACCCACTTTCCCTTGCATTAACTTGAACTTTGGAAGGAAAATGTGAAATAATGACCACAGTCCCTTTGTAGAATCTATATTTGGGTCTGGTAACAAAGAACTATCTTACATAGGATTTTTTTTTTTTTTAAGAATTTTATTTATTTACTTGACAGAGAGAGATCACAAGTAGGCAGAGAGGCAGGCAGAGAGAGAGGAAGGGAAGCAGGCCCCTGCTGAGCAGAGAGCCCGATGTGGGACTCGATCCCAGGACCCTGAGATTATGACCTGAGCCGAAGGCAGCGGCTTAACCCACTGAGCCACCCAGGCGCCCACATGGGATTGTTATATATTATTCATTCCAGGTAACTGACCAATGAAATAGACCTAGAAAAACTGACAGTAGGTGAATATCTGATAGCTTAAAAAAGAAAAAAAAAATCTGGTCTCTACAAAAGAAACTGACCCTGTCAAGAAAGAACCCTCTTTTCTTTCCATTGTTTTCCAAGTTAAGGCTTCTGAAGAATCATTTTATTAGTAAGACATGGATTCACTTGGCAGGAATGTTCCTAGCAGGTGGTTTTAGTGCTAACAATTTATACATAAGAGCCAAGCAAAAAGGAGTTGTTTTCTTTTTTTTTTAAAAAAACCCACAGTTACACGCTATGATGATCCATACTTTTATTTTCAATTTCAAGTGTTTTCCTGCTAGGATCTCACACACACACATGCAATGTATACTAGACAACAAGTAGGCTTAGAATATATTCAAAGCTTTATTAATTTTCTCCCACTTAGCGTAGTTTTGATGCACTGACTTTCTAGGTAAAAATTTCACTGTAATGTAGCTGACAAGATATACGAACTGTTACGTGCTAATAAAGTTATTTCACATTCAGAATAAAGGCAGAGAATAAAAGACTAGCCCCTTGATGAAAGCTCTGAATCACCTTCACCCCTTTTTTTCCATCATATTTCTCTGCCTCTTTCTCTCTCTCTCTGTGTGTGTGTGTATGATTGGTGGTTTTGAAGCTTGGTGAGTTTTTGTGGTTTTCCTTTGAAGGACCGGGCTGAAATGTCTGAGGTAGAAAAGAAGGGAATAGTTGAAAATGGCTATGTGAAAACAGAATAAAACAGCTGAGAAGAACTGAGGCATTTTTTCAGCTCACTTTGATCCTCCACAGCTGTGAAGCAAAGAATTGCCAATTAAGTAAGGATAATAATTTGTGACCAGGTAACTGTTATGGGGAGAAAAGTATTTGTTGGATTGCATGTGTAAAATATGTTCTTTAATAATACTACCAAAGCATTACCATTAAGCATCCTCCATGAAAGAGATTTTTTTCTTTAATAGGGAGTTTCTTGAAATACCTCGGGAACTGAGTGGTGCTGAGTGAGGCTGGGCCCTATTACGGCACCACAACTAGATTTATGCTTTGTTTTTAGAAAAGTCTAGAGAGCTGCAAGAACTGTAGAAACCATGTGATATCTAAAAAACTCACTAAAAAGAATGTATTAATACTTAAAAAGGATAAAAGATCAACATAAATATATTTCAGCATTAATCTAGAAGTTGATTCAGCATTTTAATTAGCAACTAACAGAAAAAGCACATCCTTTTTTAGGACAGTAAATAAAATGGTAATTTATTCTCTGGGTTACTTTTAGTTATGGCTTTAATTCCTCACCACTGAGAGCCTTAGCCAGTTTTCTGTAGGGCAGATTAATGCAGATAAAGAAGCGGTTATTATTTACCCATTCAAAATAAAGTTAATAAAAGTAACACTAAAACACTCAGCAGTTTTATACATTATCCAGTGGGTCAATTAATTCACTGGCTTCCTTCCCTTTTTTCCTCTCCCTCTCTTCCTCCTCTTTTCTTCTTCCTTAGGCAAAAATAATTAGAAACACAACACAGTTCTTGACCTCAAAAAGTTCACAGTCTAAGCAGAAAGGCAGAAAAGATAAATTACATAATAAAGATAAACACCAGCTTTTGAGGGTGTGTGTGTGCTGAGGAATGACATCAATTGCCTGGTAAGCTATCAAGAAAGCCTTCTAGAAGAGGGTGATGTTTGAGCAGTCTTGGAGGAGGATTTGGAAATGGGGAGAAGGGGGCCATTCCGACAGGTCAAAGAGCGCTGAAGGGTTAAGAATGGGTGGGATTTTCAGTAATTACAAATAATTTGATAGGACTGGAGTGAAGGTTGTATGCAAGGTGCTTATCTCATAGGCAAGCACCAAATCACATTTCTTGAGTGCCACGTTAATGACTGTGATCTTTATCTAGGTGACAATGGAACTGATCATGCTGGACAAAGACAAAATTAAATTTATATTTGAGAAGGATTATGGGCAGCAGTAACAGAGGATGGACTAGATGGCATGGAGAATAAAGATAGACAAATAAGAAAATGGGCAATAGTCTGGACAAGGAGTCTCAAAGGCTGGTACTAAGACAGTGGTAGACGGAAAGGCGCGGGAGAATGTTCACAGAAGTCAGAGTAACAGGACTCAGTGATGCCCATGAAGACTGAAGGAAGAAAAGAGAAGAGGAAGCCAAGACGATTCCCAGGTTACTGGCTCTTCTGGTGTGAAGCGGATACCTTATCAAATACTGATTGATTGAATACCTACCATGAGAATAGTTGTGGGAATAGGAAAGTGGTATTCACTTGGATTTAGAGGCATTTAGGGGACAGATAAAATGTAAAAGGTCCTTGGTACTGTCCTTTGCACCACTGGACACTCAAGAGATGGCAAGCATTTAAGAGTCAGAACTGAGAGAACAAAATAAAGAGGATCCAGTGAGGAGACAGTTGAGGCTGGGACTGGCTGGGACTCAATGAGCTGGGGGGATGTGACGTCACTATTGAAGGCAGACAGGGCGGGCATACAGGAGACTGAGCTCAGTCGGAAAGGTAACATGTTCGAGGGGCCTCTGGAACATCCTGGCAGAGATATCTCATAATCTCATGGAGACTGAAACGTGGTCCTCAAAAGAGAAATGTGGGAAGATAAGGATTTGAGAGACATTGTGTCTAAAAGCCACAGCATGGGGCGCCTGGATGGCTCAGTTGGTTAAGCAACTGCCTTTGGCTCGGGTCGTGATTCCAGGATCCTGGGATCGAGCCCCACATCGGGCTCCCTGCTTGGTGGAGAGCCTGCTTCTCTCTCTGCCTCTGCCTGCTGCTCTGCTTATTTGTGCTATTTCTCTGTCAAATAAATAAATAAAATCTTAAAAAAAAAAAAAAAAGCCCAAACAGGGGTGCCTGGGTGGCTCAATCAGTTAAGCACCTGCCTTCAGCTCAGGTCATGATATCCAGGTCCTGGGATTGGGCCCAGCACCTGGCTCCCTGAGTCTGTTTCTCCCTCTCCCTCTGCCCCTCCCTCACCCCTGCTCATGTGCTCGCTCTCTCAAATAAATAAAATCTTAAAAAAAAAAAAAAGTCACAGCAGTGGACAAAATTACCTGGATAAATTGTGAGCAGAACAGGTAGAGAATAGAACCGCAGGAATATTCACAATTTAAGGAGCAGATGGAGAAAGTTAAGAATAGTCAGGGGGAAGGGTGTCAAAGACAGGGAAGGGGAGCATGATCAACACTAATAAACACTCTGCAAAGCTGTCAGAACCAAAGGGCTGAAAAGAGACCACCAAATCTGGGAATCAGGAGGCTACTGGTGACCTTAAGACAAGCACTTTCACTGAAAAGGTAGGCGGCGGAAGTCAGCATATTGTAGTAGTGGGAAGGAAAGCAGGAGGTGGAGTCCTTAAGAAGAGATGACCTACCTTTTTTTTTTTTTTTTTTCCGAAGCTTGGTTGTGGAAAAGACAGTTGAGAACTGTGAGGAGTAGGGTCAAGAGAACGTATTTATCTACTATTGAGATAAGAAAGACCTAACACCATATCTTTCTGGGCTGGAAGCCAAAGCATTCTCCCCAAAACCATTTCTGGCAGTATTAAGCAGCTGGCTGGTTCTACAGCCCATGAATTTATCTTTGTTTCCTCTTGCCCAGATAATATTTTTCTTATTTAAATATATGAATTGCAATTATTTTCTCATTGTGCAGTAGTCAGTTGATAAATCTTTTTTATCATTCCCTAAGCTCCACAATACCATCAACATTTAGTATTTTTTAGCCTTTAGTAAAAATGGAATCTTTCATCATAAAAGAGGTGGTCTGGTATAAAATGGGTTCCTGATATTTTATTTTTAGGATAACTATTTAACCAAAGCACTACCTATTTTAGTTGAATGAAGATAGATATGTACATCAATTAAACCATGGATACACCATCAAGATACAGTTGGGTTCTCGATATCAGAAGACTAGGAAGGAAAAGGGCAAGTTTTAGAAACTAAGGTTTTTCTAGAAGATCTTCAATGTTTAGCAGAATACAAGCAATAAACATCTTAAACTACAAAAACTTACATTTAAAATATCTTCATTATTATTATCCCTTATCGAGCATCTACTCTGAAAGCACTTTGGGGAACACCAGTGTAAGTCAGATTTAGTGTAGAGGGAAATAGTGAATTATGGGGCCATTTCCACCAAGGAGGAGACCAAGTGCACAGTAGAAGTGGTAACGTTGGCTGAGCGTCAAATAGGCTCAGGGGTCGCAACTGCGGGGTTCCCACAGTAAGTACAGGTGACCTGAGGAAGGTCTACCCAGCTGTGGGGATGGAAAGTAGCCCTTCTATCAAAAAGTTTTGAACATTCTTAGAATACTAAATGCACCTGTGGTTGCTCTATCTTAAGAAAGATATAATGAGGATGACCATATAATGACTGCTCACTTTTGAGAGTAAAAGGAGACACTATTATTAATGATGCTGGGACAAAAGGTATAAGCTGGGTTAGTTCTGGGCCAACCAAGACATATTGTCACCTTCAATGTAAAGAGCATTAGGGGGACACATTCATCCAACTTTTCAAATTTCCGCAGAGGGGAGAGAATGGGAGACACAGTGCCCTTTCTCTGAGCCCCTTTCCTTTTTTCTCCAAGGAAGAAAGTCTATCCGATCTGACTGGAGACTTTTAGACATGAATTCAGCTTGGCTCAGGGCTTGGCTCTTGAGTTCCCTCACTGTTGCCCGCATACAGTGCAGTCTGGTCTGATGTGCCAGGCCTGCCTTAGGGGAGGGGGCCTTAGCTGATCAGAGAGGCCAGAGAGCCAGACTTCAGCACTCAGCTGAAGGCTGCTTTCTATGGGGGTAAAACACCAGTAAGCCTATGTCGGTGCAGAGCTAAAGCCATGTCTGCTCACCCGCTCCCATTCTAACCCATCCCTCTGCTTCCTGGGTCTTATTTCTCTATTGACTCCCAAAGATAGACTCACTATTCATGGCCTCTGCCCAGAGCTTCATAGAGATTAAAACATATTTTCAAGGAGGCTGAAATAATCTGGGGGACAGAGTGGCTTCTTCCCTTCCCCCTTTTCCTTCTCCCCTCCTTCCAAACATTTAAGCCTCTACTGAAGGGAGAGGTAGATAAGGAAGACAAAATCACTCTTACAGAGTATATGCGTCTAGTTACTCTGCAATGTGACACATGCTCCAGTAGAAATATATCCTGTGCTACTGTTGAGCACAGAGAAGAGAACACCTAATTCTGATCCGCAGAGAACGACAGAGGAGGAGACAAAGAAATTAGACTCTAGCTAGAACTGAGCTTAGGAAGAGAAGTAGGTCTGAGTCAGGTGGACACAGGGAGTGAGGCTTGTTCCTGGCTAAAAAGATGGGTACGTGGCAGAGGCAAAGACAAAAATGTGTCCTATTTGTGACATGAAAATACTTGGGAGAAAAGAAAGAAAATACTTCAAAAAAGAAATATAGAATATAATTCAACTGTAAACTGTGACTGTAGGGAGCCATTATAGGTATTTGAACAAGGTGAGAAGTGTAAGACAGTTATATTCCAGAGAGTCACAGCCAATGTGGCCAAAGGTTTTTGATCATGTAGCCTTATCAGCAAAACACTTAACATGTGCTTCAAGATGTATATGGTTATCCATAAATATGTGTCCCACACTACTACTATGTACATAATAAAGCATACACCAAACAAACAAAAAAAGAGATAAAGATGAAATGAATGATTATCATGGTTTTACCTCAATGTGCTTTTAAAAAGCTAACATGAGGTATAGGAAGTACCAGCTCTGCTGTTTACTTACTGTTCGTTTGGGCTTGCATATTTGTATTATCTTCAACAGGCAGTATCTTTGCAGAAATCCTTTTAAGCCACATTTCAGTTGTGTGGGAATTAAAAACTAAATAACAAGGTCTATATATCCTCTTAACTGGGCACAAGTAAACTGTAAAACCTTACTGACTGCCCTTGACAAACGTAATAGTGCTATGTCCATTTTCCCCCCAAGACACTCAGGGTACTGTGCACGATCATCTGACATACAGAATGAGAAAGAGCGCGTTGTCAATCTGTTTGTAAAATAGGAGAGAAAATTAGTTTTTTGCCCCAGTAGAATCATTATGAAATTATGAAAAATAAGTTCTAACTGTATAGGGAATAGAGCAAGAGGAGAGGAAGAAGCAGATGTGCCTCTGATCATCTGGCCCAGGGGACTGTGAGCATGACAGAAAGAGAGATGGGGTGACTCTGGGAGAAAGATGTCACTTAGTTTTAAATATGTGTATTAGAAGTGCTACTAGGGCACTTTTTTTTTTTTAAAGTCTCTACATGTTTTTGGTTACGGAGATAAAGTTGATACAAATTATGTTTTAAAATTAAAACAAAGATAAATTAAAAAATTTAAAAGTCTCAAATGCAGTAGGAAATACAAAAATAGAATTCAAAAGAGGACCATACTAGAGATTCAAAAAGGAGGCCAGCTAGAGTAGATTAATAGTTAGAGCTCGGACAATAAACACATCCTACCACGGAAACAGGAAAAGGCAAGAGAGGCGAACGGAACAATCAGAGCGCAGGAAAGGGCATGAAGAGCGGCAACAGAGATGTACCTGAGAAGACGAACACCACACTCACCCACTTCAGAAAATCAAATTCTCTGGTATTATCTATTCAAGTTGACCCTTATAGTGGCCGATTTCACCATATGGAACTTTCTGATGAAAGCCGTATAGAAAAGGTGGTATGTTATAAACATCCAGCAAAATACAGAGATCTTATGAGCTCGCTCAGTTTAAAAAAAAAATGAGTTTTGACAATTGCATGTGCCTTCCTAACCACCATTCTAAACAAGGTGGAGGACATAGTCATCATTCCAGAGAATTATTTCAATTCACCAACCTCCCCATTCCCTGCCTCATTTTCCAACTTCTATCGGCATAGATGGAGTCTGCCTGTTCTCAGACTTTAATGCGTAAGTGAATATCCATTCTTTTCTGTCTGGCTTCTTCTATTCAGCAAGTTTCTGAGATGGTTATCAACATCTGTTATCTGTTATCAACAGTTTTTTCTTCTTACTGAGTAGTATTCCATTGTATGAATATACCAAAAATTGTTTATCCATTCTTCCGCTGATGGGTATTTGGAATGTCTCCAGGTTTGAGTGATGGATATGGCTGCCGTGATCAGGTAGAATCTTTTAGGGAACATGGGCTTTCATTTTTTTTGAGACAATGCCTCATGGGCACTGTCCAAAGTACTTCAAAATGTTCACATGATTTTACCTCCCCACCTACGAGTAAAAGTTCCCAGATGCTCTATGATTTCCCTATGATCCTTGAATCTAGCCTTTCCAGGGAGCGTGAATGGCCTCTCACTGTAGTGATGGCTAATGATGATGAGAACCTTTTCAGGTCCTTCCTGTCTATTCTGCTGTTTTCTTTGGTGAAGTGTCCAAGTTCTTTGGCCATTTTGAAAAACCACCTTATTGAGGTATATTTTGCATATTATAAAATTAATCTGTTTTAAAAAAACGTGTTCAATTCAAGGAGTTTTTATAATTTACCGAGTTGTGCAACCATCACCACAATCCAGTTTTGGAACATTTCTATCACCCCAGTAAGCTCCCTCACGCCATTTAATCTCTGTTCCCATCCTCACCACTGGGCAACCACTACTGCTCTTTCTGTCTCTATAGATCTGCCTATTCCAGACACTTCACATAGATGGAATCCTCTAGTAGTTGTTCTTTTGGGTCTAGTGTCTGTCATTTGGCACAACACACTGAGATTTGCTTATTTTGTTATATGTAAACTATTTCATTCCTTTTTATTGCTGAATACTATTCCACGGGATGATTTTATTTATCCATTTATTATTTGGTGGCCATGTGAACTGTTTCCACTTTGGGGCTGTTATGAATAGTGATACTATGAATATTTACAGACAAGTCTTTGTGTGGAGATGTTTTCATTCCTCCTGAGTAGATGACTAAGACTGGAATTGTTAGGTGATGCGGTAAATTTGTATTTAACCCTTAAGAAACTGTCAAACTGCTTTTCAAAGCAGCTGTACCATCTTATATTCTGCCCAGCACTGCACCAGGGGTACCATATCTTCCTGTCCTCACCAACATTTGTTATTATCTGTCTTTTCTGATTATAGTTACTCTAGTGGATACAAAGTGGCATCTCTCTGTGGTTTTAATTTGCATTTCCTCAATGACTAATGATGTGAAGTATCTA
Source organism: Mustela putorius furo (assembly GCF_011764305.1). Lineage (NCBI taxonomy): Eukaryota > Metazoa > Chordata > Mammalia > Carnivora > Mustelidae > Mustela > Mustela putorius. The sequence continues at coordinate 7,892,436 of NW_025421424.1, forward strand.
TACTAGTGGTTTTTGGGCACGGGTAGATTTTCCTTAGTGAAATGTCTATTTAAAAATTTTGCCCATTTAAAAATTTGGTTGTTTGTCTTATTAATGAGTTATAACCATTCTTTACAGATTCAGGATATAATTCGTTTGTCAGATACATATCGCAGAGCCTACAACTTTGTCCATCCATTTTCTTAATGGTGTCTTTTGATGAATAAAAATTTTAAATTTTTATTAAGTCCAATTTATCAAGTTTTTCTTTCATGGTTCATACTTTTTGTGGCCGAAGACATCTTTGCTAATCCTGCAATTAGGAAGTTATTCTCCTAAATTTTCCTCTAAAAGATTTAGGGTTCTCGCTTTTATGGTTAGGTCTTTGAGCCATCTGAAATTAATTTCTGTGTATGGAGTGAGGTATAGTTGAAGTTCATTTTTCCTTATGAATATCCACAACGTTCTGCCAGCACCATTTGTTAAAGATCCTCCTCTTCTCACTGAATTGGTTTGGCACCTGGGCTATAGATTAAGTGACCACATAGGTGTGCATCTATTTCTGGATTCTCTGTTCTGTTCCAGTGATCTACTTGTCTACCCTTATGTCAATGCCACACTGTCTTGGTTATTGAGCTTTATAGTAACTCTTCAAATCTGGCTGCCTCTGTCCTTTACCTCTGTCCTTTTAAGGACAGTTATCTGGCAAATTGGAGCTATATATATATTTTAGAATTGGCTTGTCAATTTCTGCAAGACAGACTCAGAGGATTTAGATTGGGATTGCACTGAATCTAGATAACAGTTTGTATCTCCTCAATTATTTCATTAATTTCTTTCAGGGATATTTTGTAGTTTTCAGTGTGTCTTTTGCATCTTTCAGTAGATTTCCGCCAAGGTATCTCATTTTTTAAAATATCATGGCAAACAATTTTAAAATAATTCCATTTTCCAACTGGCTATTCCTAGAAAAAATCTTAATATTGCAATCAGGTAGAACACAATGTATAAATTGTTTAATTTTTTTTAATAGATTGGAGTTCAGTCTATAGGAGGCCTATCTGAAACTCATTCTCAGGCATTCATTTTTTAACCAAGGTAAATAATTTCTGATCAGTGATACAAAATGAATTCAAATTTTATTCACCTTCACTCTATATTCAAGAAGATGTAGCAAACAACTTTGGTTGGGGTAAAGTCTGTATTTATGTGTAAGACTATACTATTAAAAATGGTATAATTAAAAATGGTATAATACATAAGACAGACAAGCATTACTACCTAAGAATCCTTAGAGAAATTTTTCTACTAAACAGTAAAAACTGCGTGTAGGTAGGGATAGGAGGGTGGGGTATATTGGAGGCTTTCACTGAATTTCTACTGATGCTCTAAATGAAAGCTTAGCCATAAATACTAACACACCTATCCTAGTGATACTAAATTAAATATATTTTTGAAGATTCAATAGCCATGATGAGGCTACCCTGTGGGTAAGAATGTATCTAATTTATTAAAATATTGATTTAGAAACTGAAAACTTTGTCTTTAAAACAAATGTGCAAAAGGGCAATTTACTTTTATTAAGACTCTTAACAAGAATTCTCAGAGAGAAATAAAGTCTTTCATAAAATTAGATGCAATGGGGGCGCCTGAGTGGCTCAGTGGGCGGAGCCTCTCTGCCTTTGGCTCAGTCATGATCTCAGGGTCCTGGGATCCAGCCCTGCATGGGCCTCTCTGCTCAGCAGGGAGCCTGCTTCCCTCCCCACCCCCTGCCTCTCTGCCTACTTGTGATCTCTCTCTCTATGTCAAATAAATAAAAAAATAAAATCTTTAAAAAAAATTAGATGCAATGACATAATTATCAGAGTCAGGTGAGTATGATATCCACCTGCTGCTTATGGGCTTAGGCACATTATGGTTTGTTTAGGTTTTATGAAAACTCACTGTCTAAGCAAGAAGAATAAGAAGGGATTAAGTGAGTAAGTACAGTATAAAAGATTTCTGAAGTTCTACCTCCGTCTTCACAGTCTTCAGGGGCTTTGGCTTTCTTACAAAGACGAGGATCCAACCAGGTGGTTGTCTTGGTATTGTGGCTGCAGAATAAAGATTTCAGTTAGAAACAGTCAAATAAAGAGGGAGGAAAGTATTTCAAAAGCAAAGATTAAGAGTGACTGAAAGGTATATGATGTTTGCACATTTCTCTCCTACAGGCTGTTTGTACACCTCTGATTCAATAACTCTATTGTTCTCAATCTGCTCCTTCAAAACTGCCAGAGAGGGAATGCAATGCTAGAGACACTAATCTGAGGGAGAAGACTCTAAAGAAGAGGTAAAATGCCAACAACAGAATAACAGACACTGATTTAAGCAGTCAAAAATATTTCAAAGGGTGGGCATATAGCCCCATACTGTGCATTATCCGGTTGAAAAAGCTACCTTGAAGACCTTGTTTGGTTGCTGGCTGAATTCCTTCCTCCCTCCCTTCAAAAAACCTTCTATTTCTTGAGTACCTGTGCTGCCTGGAACTGTGCTGACGGCTGGCGATACAGTGCAAGACGGACTGATTCCCCTGCCTTCTAAAGGGTTCTTTAAAAAGCATAAAATAAAAAGTCTTCAAGTATCTCTTTCGGCAACATGGAAGTAAAAGTCATGGGTACAGTTAAAGTCTACTCTACAAACTATGAATCACATGCTGGACAGAAAAAAGGCAGCAGCTCCAAAAGACCCCCCGCCCTGCCCCTCACACACACTCCTTCTTATGAAACAGGCTGCACGTGCTTTCAAGGAGCACTGCACCAGGCAGCAGATACCAAGGCTAAAACAAAGCCATCACACTGCTGAGCAGACAGCGGTACGGTACGAACATCTGAAACACGAAGATATTAAAGAAAGAAAAACACCATGAAGGAAAATACACTGAAGAAATGATATGTAAATTAAAGTTATTATCATAGTAGTGTGAGAATAACAGTGTGAACAAACTATCATTCATCGGTGTTTTTACCATGAGATAAACTCCTTAATCTTTATATTAATTACTCTTAGGAAATTAAGCCAATGGCTTCAGGGAATTAATCGTACCTTCTCTGACTTTTCTAACTCCTGAGCTACTCTGGGCCATGCAACCCCTTTCTTACACATTGCCGGGTATGATACTAGCTGGTAGATTGTGGTAGAAACACTTTTGTATGCTGAATAATGGATAATCCAAATAGGAGAAACTGGGATTGTTTCTAGAAAGTATGTGTTATCCATTCTGTCAAAGAGATAATTTCTCCACACTCAAGCCAGTTAAATCGATTTTAGCAACATGAAAAGGATCAGAGCTCCAGAGAGGCTTAGCAGCATGTAGACTGTTAGAAAAAAAAAAAAAAATTTTGTATGTATCTTGCTGAACCAAATTCAAAATTGCTACTTGAGAAAAGCTTAACTTTGGTTCCAATGCTCCAAAATTTTTATTGCTAAATTAGCAGATGTAGGCAATCTACTAGGATTTTACCCAATATTTCCCAAGGTAAAGAAATGTCCATCAGGGCTAGACCCAAACCATGATAGCTAAAGGCTACAGACCGATTTGCTTACAGAGGCGTGATTTAACAGCAGTAGTAACGCAGATCAAATACTCCAGCTACAGCAGCAAATACTAGTCAGCTATATTGTGGTTACAAACCCCTTATCAGCTACAGGTTTGCAAATATTTGCTCCTATTCGCCGGTTGTTTCCCCACTCACTGACTGCTTCCCTTTGCCGCACAGTTTTTAAGTTTGATCAAGTCCCATTTGTCTATTTTTGTTTTTGTTGCCTCTAGTTTGTGTGTCATATCCAAGAAGTCCTTGCCAAATTCAATGCCATGAAATTTTGTCCCTGTGTCTTCCTTTAGGAGTTTTAGGATTTCAGGTCTCTTATCTAGGTCTTTCGTGCATTTTAACAATGTTCAACTATAAATGCATTTCTTTTGTAAATTCTATCCCCTCTCTATAATTTACTAACTTATCCCCATTTACAGTATGAAGTACTGTCAGGTTCAATGTCTCATACTTTGTTTCTAAAGATACTCTAGGCACTTCTAATAACTCCACATCTTACTTGGGGATTTGGTGCTAAAATCAGAACGAAGGTCAAAAGTCTAAGTTCTCCTTGAACAACCCCTTAAACTGTACATAGAGAAAAGTATACCTGATTTTGTCTGCTTTGCATAGTCCTTGTCACTAATGTTTATGCACGTGTATAATATAATCAATTATGTAGCATGTATGGTAAAAAGAATACAATGCACACAAAATCTACGTCTTTTAAATACTGTAATTCCACTTGGTAAAAGCAAGAGGCTCAGTCTATGGGAAGGATGTGGAACTTGGGACCAAATGAGGAAACAGATTCAAGTCTCCCACCCCTAATTCATGTTTAAGTATATGTTCCTTGACTGTAGAGTCCGGCCCTTAATATTGTAATTGTTATTTACCTTATATTCTATAACTTCACTACATTCACATTCTGCCTCTGTACAAATTATTTTAAAGATGAGAATTATAGTTGCATAAAAATATAAAAATGCTTCATAATGAAACTTCCAAAAAAATTACTGGCATATTATTCTTCTCTGGTGCAAACCGTATATAATTTTAGGTTGATCAAATACATGTGGTATTCTATAGCTTCATAATATATTTATATTTACATTACTACTGCTTTCTCTTAAATTAGGGTTTGTCAGTTTATATGGTACCAATGAGTCTGAGGATCAGTGATATTTCCTTCCCATATTATTCAACTATATTGTCTGAATATATCTAGAACAGAAAATATTCAGCTCAGATAATAAATATGCTCTCCCTCCACAGGGTGGTAATTCTTGAAATGCTCAGCAAATTGGACCACCTATCAAAAGTTTAAAAAAACAGCAAGCCAAAATACCCTCCATGCCTACAGGTTTCTTTATTAGCGATAAACCTGCTATTAATCCTCCTGCTTTTATAAAACCATAAATCAAATACAGGATTCCTTTATCCAAGTCAAATAAAAATGAAATATCATCCAGGGAAGTTATCAGATTAAAGAATCAACAGTTACTTGCATGAAAAATCTTTTTAAAGAAAGACAAAAGAAACGGAAGCCGTGTGAATGAGGATAAAGCAATGGGAAGACCGGCCCCACAGCGACAGGGCATGTTGAAGGAGATACAGACATCTGCTTACTCAATAAAGTAGACCATCCCTGTGTCGGTGTAGGCCATCTCCCAGTTTTTGGGCAGTGGTTCCAGATTCTCATCTCTCATCATATAGTTTCTGAAGTCCATGGAGCTGTTTGTTTGGTTATAACTCGGGACAGTCTTCATCCAATCAGATGACTCAGAATGCCTCTCTCTGCTTTCTGCCATTGAACACAGAGCAGTGAACAAAGTAGGTAAAGTTACACTCGCTTCCAACAGCTCTCTTCATTTCCAACAAAATGCCAAACTTTTAATGCAAATTTCCTTGTGTATTATGTTCACATTCTGCTATCATTTTTTGAGGTAACAAATAGACGTATCGAATTTTTTTCATCTGCTAAGTGATACCAACCCAGTAGAGCACCTCTGACGCCAGCCTGGGAAAGCAGCGAATGCCGCACTAGAATCAATTGGGAATATTGGGAATACATGTGAGTTAGTGTGCGACTCACAGAAATGTCTGCAGGGGGGCTTGGGGGGCCCTTTCATGGACCAGGCTATACTTGAAGCACTTTATGTATATGAACTCATGGTCCTCACAGCAGCCCTATGATGATTTACTATACACGTGTGTTTTAGATTGTAGATGAAGAAACTAAGGTACAGTGGGGTTAACTTAGTCAGGGTCACACAGCTGCTAATAACAAAGTCAGGATTCAAATATAGGTGGTCTACGCTCTGAACGGCTATACAAACCTCTCTCACACACATTTAGCACAGGCCTTTAGAATAATACTAGTTTTTTTAAAAAATTACACTCACTAGACTTTCTGTTGTTAAGTATAATTCTCTGTTGGTGATAGCACAATCCTTTGAGAGTCCCAGCGCCCTTAAGGTAGGTGAGAATACTAAAATATGGTTACTGTCTATGGAATTCACAATTCATGAGCTTCAAACTTACAACTCCAAGCTGTGGGTAATCAGAATCTTCGGAGAGGACTTAGATGTCATTACATATAGTACTTCTACTCCCACTGTCCTTCATTCAAACAAGTCCTATAATCCACTATTACTGCTACTTATTACCCTTCACCATTCCTCACCCCTCATCTGCGCCCTTGCCATGTCCTCATCGCCCTACTTAGGCAATTTAAGTTCCATGATCAGCCATGATCGTCGCTCCCTTGCAAACGCTACAAATTTCTCTGCCTCAAACTTACTTCAGCATATGTGCCCAGCTGAAGCCTAACTCTGCTTAACTCTTTCCACCTGCTCTATGTTGGCACGTGCAGCTGGACGCAGGTTACAATAACTCGTCCACTTTTAATTCGTGATCATTAACCTCAAGAGAGCATATAATGGTGTACGATAATCACAGGAAATTCCTCTAGTCCGTTCACTCTGACACTCTCCTGGATAACTGTTTCATACTCTTCTTCTTAAATCTACCATCACTTCCCCCTCATCCCTAATCTCATCGGATGACCCTGTTTCATCCACAAAGTGAAATCCAAACATCAGTTCTCAGTAGCCATCTTATCTGACCTATAGATGGCATCTGACATAGTTGATCATTCTCTTCCCCTGGCTTCTAGGCCCCTCTACCCTCCTGGTGCCTTCTCAGTCTGCCTGAGCTCCACACCGTAGAGGTTCAGGGTTCAGTCTTTGGACCTTTCCTCTTCTCTTCCTAGAGTTACTCTTTTGGTGATCTCAGTCAGTTTCACTGCTCTACATGCTCTATTGCTGATGATGTCTCAACAGGCATCTTCAGACCAGACTAAGACTTTAGATCCAACTTCAAATAGGACATTTGCATTTGGATGTTTAACAAGCACCTCAAGTTTAAAATATCCCAACTGAAGCTCCTACTACACTTTTCCAACCCAAACGGACTCCTCTTACTATCTACCTCATCTCGGGGTGCCTGGGTGGCTCAATGGGTTGAGCCTCTGCCTTCGGCTCAGGTCATGACCTCAGGGTCCTGGGATAGAGCCCCACATCAGACTCTCCATTCAGCAGGGAGCCTGCTTCCCCCTCCCTCTCTGACTGCCTCTTGGCCTACTTGTGATCTCTGTCTGTCAAATAAATAAATAAAATCTTTAAAAAGACAACGACGACGATGACGACAACAATCTACCTCACCTCTAAGTCCAGAGTGCTAACCATTACACAATGGGGCCTCTACCTCATCTCAATAAAGGCAACTCCATTCTTCTGGATACTCAAGTTAAAAACCTTGAAGTGATCTTTGACCCTGTGCTCTCAGACCTCAAATCCAGTCTCAGCAAATGTTACTGGCTCAGGCCACTTCCCTGTCACGCTTTCATCTGGTCCAAACCACTATCTCTCGTGTAAATTACTGCAATAACCTCTTACCTCGTATCGCTGTTTATGCCTGCCCTCCTACTGCCTGTTTTCAATTCAGTAACCAGAACGAGCCTCTTAAAATCTGTTTTATCGTGGTACTCTTCTACTCAAAACCCCGTCAAGCTTTCTCATCTCAGAATAAAAAGCAGAATTCTTTTTTTAAAAAGCAAAATTCTTCCGACGACGTATAAGATCCTACATAATATGCATTTCCACACGCCCCCAATCACCATCCGACTGATCTCATTGCTCGTTGTTCTATTTCATTCCACCCCTCTGCTCCAACCACATATAATGCATTGTCCACACTGAATCCAACTACATTGGTTTCCTTGCCTTTGTCTGAATATTCCAGGCATGCTCCCACCTCAAAGCAGTTGTACTTAAAATTCCCTCTGGCTGGAATGTTCTCCTGCCAGATATTTTGAGTTTATACCATCACTTCTTTCAAAATCCTCTTCTCAGTGAGATCTTTCCTGCTATTCTACCTAAAATCACAAACTTTGGCCGCCACCACTTTTTATCCTTCTCCTCCTCTGCTTTTTCTCGTTAGCACTCTCTAATATGCCATATGTCATTGATTCATGTTGGATAATTCTTTCTCTCCCACTAGAAGGCAAAGTTCATGAAGACAGGAGTTTTTGTCTATTTTGTTCAGTGCTTTATTCCTAGCTGTTAGAAAAATGCCTACCACTTAGTGGCCTGGCAGGTGCTCAATAACTATTTGTTGAATGCGCAGCTAGAATAAAACACACGATTCATTCTCCAGGCGGAAAAAAGTGACAGAAATTAAAAGGCACCCAATCTGTAAATCAGTCTGGAAGGGAGTCACAATCTTGGGACAGAAGTATGTTGGAGGAAAACAAATGCAACTATATGATCTCTCATACTTGTCTGAACACAGTTGAGGTGACTGTGTGAGAGAGTTTGCTTAATAGCCAATGACTTGAAAATACTGTTTATGTAACAGTCAACACTTGGAAAAAAGTTTTAGCATTATTGTATAACATATGTCTTCCTATGTGGGCATATTAGCATTCTCACATGAATTCTTCAGCAAGATATAAAATAATACACATACTGGTGCATACAGATTATTCTTCAACTATCCCCTCACCCCTGCCATCACTAACAATTTTCTGATTTTTCAAGGCAGGAATTCTAGTCCTCAAAAGCAACACACAAAGCACATTTCCACAGCTTTCAGTAAGTTAACAACCAGAGTTCGTACTTATTCAGAAAAGACCAAGGGCTTTTAGTCCTGAGTTTTTGTTTTTGTTTTTTTTTCGTTAAATAGTGTGGATATTTTCTCTTACAAAGAAATATATAATCCAGCGGAAGTGCCCACACACAATACAAACTGCCTCCCACTCTTGGATACTTGCCCTTTAAATATCACCAGCAAAACTTAGTAACCTCTGGTTTAACCACAGGTTTACAAGACAAACACAAAGCTATGCAGATCACAGAGAGGATTCCTTCCCAAGAAACTGCAGTGGTCACTGAGAAGCTCTGCATTAGGAAGTAAAAAGAGAACACCCGCCCCCGCCCTGCCCCAAATGAGAATACGTAAATTCCCACCTTGGGACAGATTTATGGTCTCTAATCCCAGTCTTAAACATTTAAAAATGTTAACAGATTTCATTCACTTGGTGGGAGAACAAAGCTGATATCAACCTCAAATGGCTGTACTGTGTGATGATTTCCCTTAACTAAACGTCGGTAAAGAATTAGACTGAATTCACCTAAACCTTTTCAGGCCTCTTTTCAGTCTCTACACCCAAGTATACTGGGGTAATTAATTTAACATCAAACATATTATGTGGCGTAGCTATGTGAGATGTTAGGACTATAAGACAGGACTCACACTCCACAGCACGACACAAATGGACATATTAAGACGGTAAATTTTAGTAGCTGATGAAAGAAAACACCGATGCTTTGGGAAAATAATATGGTAATGGGTTCTGCAAATTTGGGGATGTTATCAAATTCATCCATTTATTGGGTATCAAGGAAATATTTTTCTTTGTTCCTACTTTGTGCCAGGCACTGTTTACGGTGTGAGGATTAGAGCAATGAACAAAACAAGCAAAACTTCCAGCCCTTGTGAAGCTCATCTTGTAGCGTTTTGAATAAACATATTATAATAAACAGCCCAGAATTAGTTCTGCTGAGTTTCTGTAGCTTCCTACTTATAAGCTCAATTAGAAGGGTAAGAGTCTTCCAAGCAACCACTGCATTTTTTAAGGGGTACTTGAAGGAAGATTCTTCACCACTAAATTTCTGTTGGTTTTGCATTTAGTGAAAAATAAGAGAGGTCTGGAAAAAGATTTTTTTTTTTTTTTTTAAGTGGTTCAGAATTTAAACTCAATATAGCGCTAACACATCTTCCAGATAATTTTTACTGGCATGTTTTTAGTTGAAGCCTGTATCTTAAAACTGTATTTTGTTCATACCCTGTAAAGTACGATGTAGACCAACCAGATTCTCATCTCCCAGAACCTCAAATCTTTCAAGCAGTGGGATCATGGCAGGTTACGTTATTTCTAATGATAGCTTATCACGGACTGATCACAACTGCCACTTGGTGAAACCTCACTTCAGCTTGTAAGATGGTTGACAGAGACCCACTTCATTCCACACACAACCTTTTACAAATAATTAGAATTGCATCACTTGCTCTACGCATGTTTTGGGAGAGATTCTACTGCTTCCAGGTCCGTGTCGTGTTCAAGCCAACCCGGAAGATCAATGAGAAGTTGTTCTACTATTTACAAACCTGCAGTTCCACTGCCATTGACAGCATCCTTGTCCTCGTCCTCTTCCTCTTCAGGTAGAGAGCTGTCCATTCTTTCCATCTTGCTGACAGATGTAGTTCGTTTTCTTTGGGATTCTGTGTCAAACTCATTATCGAAGAGGACCTGATCAACGGGATCTGGCTGGAAAGGGCTGGGTTCTGCTGGAGGCTTGGGAGTTCCATAGAAGTTTCCTGAAATGGACAAAATAGGCAGCTGAAAGGACTGATGTTGAACTGAGAGGCAGAACAAAACGATCCCATGTCTCTGCCCTGCTGTTTCATACCAAGGTTTCTGAATGGCCAAAAGGAAACCCAAACACTTCTTCCTGGGAGTGGAGGAGGGAGAAAACAGAAGAACTAATTTCTCAAATGTCCTTCACCATGTACATTCTAACGCTAACTTCTTAATACTATTTGTACTAAGGATAGGAACTTGACTTTATATACACAGATTATTTATTCCTACAGGGCTTGATTTGCATGGGCTCTAAATTAGGGCCTAATTTGTGAATTTAAATGCATCAATGCTCTCATGTAAGACTAACTGGCATAAGAAGTGGGAGTAAAAGAAGAGAAAACGAACTCAAGTAATTTCATTCTGATGTGTAACATAATGAACTATTTTGGTAAAATGAGGAAATATGTGGGTAAAGGATAAAGCTAAGAACCAGTGTGTGCTGAAATGTAGGCTGTTTATATAAAAGTAATTTTTAGGTTCTTTGAGCATTCTAATTATTTTATTTGACAATTTATTGAACAAATAGAGACATTATTAGCATAATTCAATATTGGCTTACTCTCAGGAAAGCAAGAAATACTTTAATATTCTAAGTCTTGAAGATCAGGAATTTTCGCAGTAAAAATAAATGTTCCAGAGTAGGATGAAAACAACTGAGTATCTTAATTCGTCATGCAGTTCCCAGTAGGGAGCCAAATACAATGGAAAACCACTTGAAAGTTCCAGCTACATTAACAATCTGTGGCTCCTGCTAGTTTCTACCTTTTATCAGCCACTATGCTAATGCTATCGAAAGATATAGTTAGGGAATAAAATATTCACACTCTTCTTTCATTTATTTATTTTTAAAATCACACCTTCTAATCAAATTCTTGGACTCCTAAAGAGGCAGTTAAGATGCTCATCACATAAAATAAATTAATGGGGTATATAATGAATTATTTGTCTCTGATGAAAAAAAGCATAGGTTGTTCAACACCATACAGAGGCAAATCTACAAATCAATTTACCTTGAGCCATGTGTGCCTTGTGGGAAAAGCATTAAGATAAATTCTTTGGACATCTGACTTTGTTTGTGTGGTGATTGTCATTAAAATATTCAAGACAAAACAATGAAATCAAACCAAAAAATTTTTCGGCTACATCTTGTCTCTCTCCCCACTCAAGTAATCCACTGCTCCCAAGTCCACATTTGAAATGGAGTTACCCGTCAGGCAGATGGATGCAAAGATTTGTATTAAAACAGACTCAGAGGGTCTCTGCAAACTTTCTAGCCCAGAGTAAAACAAGGACCCAGTAAAGAGGCCAGCTCATACTTCTCTGGGATGGAGGATCCAGAAATATTCCAAAGAGAGGTCTGGTTGGGGAACAGGATGCTCCAGGATCTCAATTTTTCCTGCATTGTGTCCAACGATCATGCTACCCAGGAATCTGGACATTCCATGATAAAAATCAAAAATCCTCCTTCCCTAAGGATGGTAGTTTTAGTAGCAACATTAGACACATGTTTTATTGTGTAGTCTTAGTAATTATTATCTCACTCTAGGAAGTTTACCTGTCTTCTAGGGTGAAATCAGACAAATTAAGGATATTTTGATTGCCGCCATGATCAGTAAGATTTTAGGACTTCATAATAAATTCTGGCACTTCCTTATTTAAACATAATTATTGGACTTAAAGAGTACTAGCATTGCTTATAAGGAAATTGAGTATTTTTCTTGAGTTGTTGGTAAATATCAAGATTTGAGACACAGCAAGGCATAAAAATGACATGGTCTGTGAATCTTGACTATAGTTAATGACAGAAAAAGGTTTTCATCTTTTTGAAACTGTTTTGGAGAGGTTTTTTTCCTGCCTCTTTTTTCTTTTCTGAAGGTTTTATTTTTCAAATAGAACTACCAACTATCAAATATTTTAAATACATATAAAACCACAGATACTTATATTAGAAACTTATTTATTTATTTAACTTTTGCTAGATTCCTCTCAGGTCTCCATTTTCTCCCTGTTTAAGGACATACTTACATGTCCAGTTAAGGTCCTAACTTCCTGTCAGTGCTTCCCATGCTCTCCCTGAGTTTTCCTGAAGTTGGTATGTGTCATTTCCCTGCACACTGTGTACAATTAGGATGAATGTATATGCATACATAATATGTAAATACCATTGTTTTCATTAAAGGTTCATAAAGGTTTTTCTAACGTTTCATATATTTTTATAAACAGTATGCTGTACTGTATTCTTTGATAACTTTCCTTTTATACAATTATATTTCTAAGACTTGTTCCTGTTCATATATGTAGATTCAAGTTTATTTAATTGCTGTATAATAGTCCATTTTCATGAACAAGTTAAAGTAAATATTATGAATTCCCCTACTAAAACAGAGCTGTTTCCGTTCTCTCCCTATTTCAAATAATGCTGTAATAACTGTGCTGGTATGTGACTATGAAGGCACATAGATAAAGATTTCTCTAGAGCAGGCTTCCAGAAAGGGAACTTCTGGGTAAGAGTTAAGTGCATCTTCAAATTTACTAGCTATTGCCAAGATGCACCCCAAAGGGATTGTATCATTTTATACTCTTGCCACCAATATACAGGAGTTTCCTCTTCCCACAATTATCAGACTTTAAAATTTCTGTCAATCTTATGGGTGTGAAATGGTCTACCTCAATTTGCATTTCCTTTAAATTTAGCACATAGCAATTAATAATATGTAATATGCCACTTTGTCATCTCCCATGATCTTATACTTAACAGAGAAAAATGAAGGAAAATGCCTTTGTGATCTAGGGACAGAGCAGGACTTCTTCAACAAAACTTCAAAAGCACAAACCCTAAGAAAAACAGTGATAAATCTGACATACAAAAATTAAGGATTTCTGCTTAACAAAGAGACAAACGGACAAGCATATGAAGTGATAAAATGGGAGAAAATATCTGTGTCCAATAAGGAATTAACATCTAAATAAATACCTAACTATCTGAGGAAAGTCCATAAATTGGAATGTGGATTGAGATCACACTTAAAAAAAAAATATACGACACAAATGGAAAAACAACTTGCAGAAGTCCAAAACACCAACAAGCATATAAAAAGGTACTCCAACTCTCTGACTACCAGAGAAGCTAGAATTAAAAGGAGCTCCCACTCCACAAGCTTCATATTGGCCAAATGAAAGAGCAGACCAGTGAGGACATGGAATCCTTCCTCTAGTGCTACAGGAACCCAGCCCCCAAGCAAGGCTCGCGGGAATGCAGCGGCGGAGCGGCCGCGACTCCTTCATCAGACTTAGTACTCGCAGACCTTATAACCTGACAATTCTGCCCCTGGGTAGGGGACATCCTCACACAGGTCTAGAGGAGGAGAATGCTGCGGCTCTATCTGTGGTGGTGCAGGGGGACTTGAAGCAATCTGGAAGTCAGTTACTAGAAGAGGGGTTCAGTAGAAGGCAGCAGAGCACTGTGCAGTGGTTAAAAGGCAATGATTACATGTAAATATAGGACAGTGACATGAATGAATCTAAGAAACACTGAAATAATGGAGAACAGTTAAAAACTGGATGAGATCGAGAGCACAGTCCTGATGTGAATAATACATGCATGCACACAAGACACATTTTGTGAGAATGCAGACAAAGCACAGCATACATAAGCAGGCAAAAGGAGATCTCGGGAGACTCTGAAGAGGACAGGCACGAGCCGGGCAGCACTCGGGGGAGACAAGCATGACAGCAATGGGCAGGTGGGTTGGACAGAGGGAAGGTAGGGCTGCAGTAGCCCAGACCTGAGCTTGTCCGGAGCCGGTAAGGAGGTGTGAGTGAAAAGAAAGGCATCATGAAAGCTGTTACAGAGAAAGAAATGGCCAGATTTGGTGACAGACAGATGGGAACTGCAAAGAGAGGGAAGGAGTAAATGATGACTCCACCATTTTGAGCCCAGGGTCCAGCTAAAGAGAAATTACAAAGAATTATTCTTTTGGCTAGAACACCAATACAGACTTGGATATGTGGAATACAAGGTTAGTGTTTACTGAACACTACTGAACCATCTCTAGGCATTAAGATACTACTAAGAAAGACGTGATATGGTTTTCCCACAAGGTTTGTGAAAAAGGCCACTACCACTGCACAAGAAAGCAATGACGGAGAAGTACAGCGTGCTATGGGAGTGGACAAGCGTGCCAGGGAAGGGAGAACAGAGGATGGAACACAGCATCATTTAAAAATTGAAACTGAGTAAGTCTCTACTTCCCAGAAATGAGTAGAGAAGAGATATGAAAAGAAAACCAATTATTCCATTTTTGTTGTTTTCCCCCCAATCTATATTCTCTTTTCTCCAAGAGAGCCACACTATAGATTATTTAAAGTGCACAGCATTTGGAATCCTAACCACAAATAGAAAGCAAACAACAAACACTTGTTGAGTTCATATGATGAATATGAATTACTACAAAATATGCAAACTGTCTGGTTTGAAGGCTTTCAGTATATTCTTCACAATCAGCTTTATAATATGATGGAATGCTTCTGCTTACTATTTAATCCCATTTTAGGTTGTAAATTACATATGGCTCACAGAAAGAAAACGTTCCCAAAGACGAAGAGAAAACAACTTAAAAAAAAAAAAAATGGTACTTTACTAATCAAATTCCCTTTGAAGCAATTCCAGCCATTTAGATAGTTTCCTGGGTTGCTGCTGTTGTTAGTATTTGGGGACATACCATCATACGTTCCACTTTCTAATAGTGCTCCACTCTCTTCCAGTGCTTTGAACTGTTCAACAGAAATGAAATTATAGTCCACCCCTGGTACTTCCCCATCCCTGGGGGCCCTTGTAGTGCCTAAGGGGGAAAAAAAAAGAAAAAAAAAACAGGTTGCTTTAAACTTACAAAATAGTGAGAATAGAAAATACAGTCCATTGAGAACACATAGGAGAAAACACACTACTGAATATATGGTATCTTCTAGAATGAGGATCAGAAAATTTTAAGCAATGTTTTTAGGTGAAAGTAGGACAATAATGTAGGATGACTAAATATACTTTAATATAATCTACAGATAGCTATGAAATTCAAACTACAAAGACTAACAGATTTCTACTGTCAAAGGAAGCTAACTTTCTATCACCTCAATTATCACCACTTAATATCTGAAGGAAAGAGAAATTCACAAATGATAAGACTTCATATTTTGTGGGACATGGTTATTCTTTTTTTTTAAATTTAAGTATAGTTGACATATAATATTAGTTTCGGTGTATACAGATTTCATTTTTATCAAGCTACCTTATGTATTTTTTTCTGGTATAAATAAAAACAAACAATTTTTAGAAGTTGTTTTAACATACTTAAGTTTTAAAATTTGGACAAATATTAATTATGAGATTATTTTAGTTTAATGAATAAAAGGCTTAAGGCTTAAGATAGGTACTCACATATTGCTTCTTAGCCATTATTCTCTTTAAGTAATTTCAAAAATTTAAGAAGTACATTATTTAATGAAATACACTATGGCAACAGAATAGCAAATTCCTATCAAGGAATTCACACTAAAGTAAAATCTTTCAGATCAGAAGTATAAAGTCAGGTTATGGCAGCATTGCTACATGTGACTGAGTTTTCCTGAATATGAACCAACATTTTTGTGAACTGATACTGAAAACATTATTTCAAATAGTAGAGAATACAAAGAAGAGACCCAAGGGTTTAGCCTCAAAACAGATTTGGGATATTGTAGCAAATCCTGCACAACAATGCCTTCTCAAAACTGTTCCTCCCCGTATGCTCCCTAGTCGTTAATGGCATTCCATGCCGGAGGGCAGAGAGTCTGCCATCCTGGGTTCCTCTCTCCATTCCACATCTGGTCAGTAAATCGGGTTGATTCAATCTCTTCAATATGTCTAGGATTTATACACTTTTCTTCATTCTCACACTCACCTAATTCATAGCACTAGGTATGGTCTGTAACGTTGGTATCATAGGGTCAACACTTACTCTTCTCCGGCTATGTCCCTTACCCGAACTGCAGCCAGTGACTTCTCCAAAATAATGATCTGAACAAAAAAATCTCTATCAAAGCTTTCCTATGATCTTCAGTATGAAAATCCTTTTCAGGTTCTTTCTTGCCTCACCCTTTCGCATTCTAGGCTTTAGCCATAATTGATTTTTTCATTTGTTTGGGGGACTTTTTTTAAGTTCTTTTAATGTTTCTTGAATTTGCTTACCTCCACAAGGACTTTGTCCAAGTCGTCCCTTTTCCTGGAAGACTTCCTCTTCCCTTTCCCACTCTTACCTCAGCTAACATCTATCTACTCATCCTTTACATCCTGGCTTAAGAAGTTTCTTTAGAGAACCTTCCCTGATTCCTTCCTGGGATGGAACATGAAAGGATGTCTACATGGTTCAGTATAACAGTCCCAAGTCTTAACACTGTGAAATCATAGTAGGTACGCAATACAGACAGTTGTCAAGTAAATTACATGAAACTTTACACAAATATAATTGGCACAGTATCTGGAAATAATGTTACATATTATATATATGTGTATTAATACACTGTTATAATTAATGGAAAATTATTAATTGCTCTTTTTAGTTGTATTACATTCTATTATATTCTGTAACATGAAATAAATCCACAAAGACAATAAAACATTAACAGTAGCAATCTTAGAAAATGATTTAGCCAATACTATAAGCAACAGAGATTATATTCAGTAAGTTTTTCCCCTTGTTCTTACCCAACTTTTTATTTAAAAATGAGCATTTCTTTTATCTGTTTTATATCACAAAGGATAAAAAAGCTTGAAACAGAACTTTCTTTTGTTAAGATATTTTTGTCATTGTCAAATTTGTTTTCTCATGCATTGGCTAAACTACATTGTTAGATTCCCCAAATCCATTGCTTTTAGCTTCATATTAACTAAAAATTAACATTGGAAAATAAATTTAATGACTAAAATTTATAATTATCTATGATAGATAGGAAAACATGGCCACAATATTTTGTGCCTCCTCTTATCAAGAGATGGGGCTGCTTGCTGCTTCATCTGAAATCTGGACTGGATTTATGATTTGCTTTGAAAAATTTAATGCAGAGGATGTGATGATGTACGGGTTCAGGAGTCTAGACTTCCATCTTTGCTTTCTTGGAATGATTCCACCACCAAGTACTTCCAGGTTACACTATGATGAGAGAGCCCCAGCCAACAAATAGCACCAAGGTTCTAGCCATGTAAGTGAGGCCATCTTAGCCCCTCTAACTCTGGTGAAGGTGCCAATGACTGCAGCCACATGAGTGATCCCAGTTGAGCTCATCTAACTCATAGACTCATGAGAAATAATATATGATGCTTATTTTAAGCCATTAAGTTCTGGGGTGATTTGTTTTGCAACAAAGGCTAATAGAAATATTATCCAAATAAATTCCACTATGAAATATCCTGATTATATAAAACCTGAAAAACCCGATTTAAGAGCAAACTGTATTATAGATAATACTATAAAAAGAGCACTGATCCGAGGGGCAAGCTACTCTGTTTTAGTCGGGGATTGTTAGTAATGGTACAATTTTAAGCAAGCACTTAATCTCTCTGAGCCTCATTCTCTTCCTGCAAAGTGGTGTTAAGCAAGATGATGTTCATGATTCTTTCCATTAGCAGATATGAAATGTTCTGTGTGACACACATACATATATTACCAAGACTTAAAAAGGGCTTAAATGTTAATTCTCTACCAATGTAGGTTTTACAAATTTTCACATCCTCTCTCTAAAGATGGGCAATCCCATACATATAAAAAGTTCACGCCTTACATCTACCCTACCCTATTGCCTTCAGCGTTCCAGAAAATTTATCTTGATATTCTCCTGATACTCTATATATTTAGTGTAAAGCTTTCTATATCACCTCCAGTCCCTACTGTATTTCTTTTTACATAAAAATTCCTCCAAGTTCTGTTTACTCATGGTCTCCAACTCCTCTTTCCTCCCTGTTTCTCGAGCCCAATCCAATCAGATCACTGTCCCACCACTCCACTGAGACAATGTGCTGTGTTCATCTGAGGTTTCCACTTTGCTTAGCCCAATACTCATCTCAGTCCTCATAATACCTAGCCTAGCAGCAACATTTGATGTAACTGATCATTCCCCTTTTCGTGTTTTATCCTGAAATATACAGACAGGTACATAAGACATATATGTAAAATTTAACAAGTAATAATAAAGCAAACCCACCCAAGTGAAGAAGCAGAGTATCACCAGGAGACCAAAAGCCCCCTTGTACACCTGCAATCATCTCTCCTTCCTCCACCACCAAAAGTACCCACAATCTTGATATTTGTGATGTCGATTTCCATTCTTCTTTAAAATGTTTTTTGTTTTACCAATTACATAATGCATTCCCACAGCTTAGTTTTGCCTCTTTTGTAACTTCATATGAATGGAATCATGCCATATGCATCTTTTTATGTCACATTAACTACTTGTAGTCAGGTTTTTAAACTTCCACCACCATGTGAAGGCATCTCACTGTGTATTTAACATGCAACTGATTTATGGCATCACTCGTTCTTTTTCAAGTATTTATTAGCCATAGAGATTTCTTCTGTTGTGAAGTGACTGTTCAAGGCTTTTGCCACTTCTCTGTTGGGGTGCCTGTCTTCTACAACTTGATTTGTAGTTCTTTACTATAGTACTTTATCAAATCTAAGTAATTAACAGCTTCCAAAATGCACTGCTATTTTATCACTAAAAAAAGAAAAAAAAAAAACAACCCTGGCTATTAAAATCAAAAGATTCAGGCACCTGGGTGGCTCAGTGGGTTAAGCCTCTGCCTTTGGCTCAGCTCGTGATCACAGGGTCCTGGGATCGAGTCCTGCATTGGGCTCTCTGCTTGGCAGGGAGCCTGCTTTCTCCCCCCCCTCTCTCTCTGCCTGTCTCTCTGCCTACTTGTGATCTCTGTCAAATAAGTAAATAAAATCTTTAAAAAGAAATAAAATAAAATCAAAAGATTCCATCTACTGTAAGATACAATACAATTGCAGGCAGTAAGTTAAAGTGTGAAATAACTGTGGCTTAGTATTGATAAAGCACTTCAGTCCTTTGCCAGATATATGTTGCAAAGGGAGAGTTTCTACAAAAATGTGAAATAAGGGGGAGCCTGGGTAGCACAGTCAGTTGGGCAACCATCTCTTGGTTTCGGCCTAGGTCATGGTCTCCAGACCTAAGGCAGGTTCTGTGCTCAGTGTTTAAGTATAATCAGTGCTCACTGATTAAGATTCTCTCTTTCTGGGGCGCCTGTGTGGCTCAGTGGGTTAAAGCCTCTGCCTTCGGCTCAGGTCCTGGGACCTGAGGGTCCTGGGATCGAGCCCCACATTGGGCTCTCTGCTCAGCGGGGAGCCTGCTTCCTCCTCTCTCTCTGCCTGCCTCTCTGCCTACTTATAATCTCTGTCTGTCAAATAAATAAAATCTTCAAAAAAAAAAAATTCTCTCTTCCTTTCCCTCTGCCCCTCCCACTTGTGCTCGCTCTCTAAAACAAATAAATAAATCGTTTTTAAAAAATACTTTCTATAGGGAGAAGGTGGTTGGGTTATGGACACTGAGTTAGGTATGTGATATGATGAGCACTGTGAAGTGTAAACATGGCGATAAACAGGCCTATACCCATGGGGCTAATAATACATTATATGTTAATAAAAAAGTATAAAAAAATTTAAAAAGTACTTTCTAGAAACAGTACTTTCTGTAAAACTATGTTCCCCAAAAAGTAGAGCTTACAGAGAAAATACATTAGGTTTGACTTCTCAAAACCTGTTGCAACTTTGTAACCAGAGCCTAGCAAAATCACTAATGACCCCAGTTAAAAATACTAGGGCAGTTTTAAAAAGATATTTTAAATTCCTAATAAAAATACCAGAGTAAATAAAATACTTTGTCTTTAAATAACAATTTTTTAAAAAGATTTTATTTATTTATTTGACAGAGATCACAGTAGGCAGAGAGGCAGGCAGAGAGAGAGGGGGAAGCAGGCTTCCTGCTGAGCAGAGAGCCTGATGCGGGGATTGATCCCAGAACCCTGAGATCATGACCTGAGCCAAAGGCAGAGGCTTTCACCCACTGAGCCACCCAGGCGCCCCTTTAAATAACAATTTAAAAAAAATAAAAGATAGCTTGAAAGAAAGTGTTATAAGGGGAGTTGGAGCTACTGAATAATGAAGAAAAGGTAAAAAGTGCAATAAATGATTTTTAAGATAAAGCACATGTCTAAATTGAGAACAGAGGCCAAACCGAGGTGAATGGGCACCATGCACGGTACATGAGGCATTCAACTCTGTATATTCTGTTTACTCACTGCTACTTAATAACACAAAACATTAGCTTGCTGGGGAAAATGGAGTAAGAACCAATATTACCTTCATTAAATTGACATCATTACCCCACCTACTTACCAATCATATATAAACTTACTGGTGTTACAGAAACAAATGTTGTAGCACAACAGACAGTATCTTCTCCCACTCTGATTTTTTCTCATCTTTTTTAATGGTCCTTTAATGATAGTAGTTTTTCATTTTATTGTACTCAACTTTATGAATCCTTCCCTTTATAGCTAATGATTCTGTGTCTTATTGAAGAAATCCTTCCTAAGGATGGAGATATTCTATATTCTTTGTTAAAAGCATCACAAATTTGCCTTTCACACCTGGTACTTTAGTGCACTAAAACAGATCTTTTTCAGCCTGATGGGGGATAGTAGCACAACTTTTTTTTTTTTTCCAGGCGGCTACTCAACACACTTACTGAAAAATCAATGGTCTCCCCTTCTCATCAGGCATGTCACTTCTATCATAGAAATCTCATATAGAAATGTCTACATAAAACTGGGTGTTACTGGGCTTTCTCCTCCATCCCGTTTATCCACTGACCATTCCTGCACCATTACCAATGGTGCTATAATTATTATATTGTCATGATAAATCTTGGTATGGAACAGAACAAGTCCACCTATTTTGTTTTTTTCTATTTTTAGCCCTTCCATATAAAACCTGGAATCAGAGAAAGAGGCAAAACATGCTGGAATTTTTATGGGATTAGAAAGAATCTATTAATCAATTTGAGGAGAACTCCTGTCTTCACCATATTGAATCTTTAATCCAGGAACAAAAAAAATCGGTCGGTATACTCAGATCTTCTTTATGACCTCTTAATTTTATCTCGCAGAAGTCTTTACACTTTTTTTTTTTTTTAGAATGATTTTTTTTAAAAGATTTTATTTATTTATTTGACAGAGAGAGATCACAAGCAGGCAGAGAGGCAGGCAGAGAGAGAGGAGGAAGCAGGCTCCCTGCTGAGCAGAGAGCCCGATGCGGGCCTCGATCCCAGGACTCTGAGATCATGACCTGAGCCGAAGGCAGCGGCTTAACCCACTGAGCCACCCAGGCGCCCAGAAGTCTTTACACTTCTTTAGAGATTATTTTCTAGGTATTTCAAATGCCTGTTTGCTATTGTAAATATTTTTCTGTAAACTTTCATTTTCTAATTATTAATGATATAAAAGAAAACAATTGTGGTAATCTAGTTGGTCGCTCTATTTGGATATAACTGACCTACAATCAAATTCACTAATTCCAGCAGTACAATTCTTTGAGTCTTGGGATTCATCACTCTTAAAGGTTTTCTTATGTCCCTGTGGCAATGGCTAATCAGCTGTCACTGTAGTTTTGTGTTTAACAGAATCTCATATACGTAGAATCATACACTGATTCCAGTAGCTCTCACTGATTCCAGTAGTGGTTTGTACCTGGCCTCTTTCACTTAGCATGATGCTTCTGAGATCTATCATGCTGTGGTTCAACATCCTTTTACTGCTAAGTGGTATTCTGTTGTACAGATATACCAAAATTTGATTACGCATTCACCATCGATGGACATTTGAGATGGTTCCAGATTTGGGACACTATAAATAAGGCAGCTATAAACTTACAAGTCCTTGGGCAGACACATATTTATGTTAATACCTAGGCGTGGAAACGCTGGGTCATATGGTAAGTGTATGTTTAAAAAAAAATGTCCCGAAGTAAATATACTTCACATTCTCACCAACTCCTAGATGAGAGCTATAGTCGATTTACATTACTGTTTCCGTGTAGGCATTCCTCCTTGAAGTCTCTCAGCCAATTTCCTTTTTCTAAATCTTCAGAAAAATCAGTTGATAGAGAAAATGAGGGGAAAAAGTATTATAATTCTCCTATGAGAATTAAAGCTTGATTATCTGACATAGAGATGTTACTGATTTGAAGGAATCTAAAGATACCAACTGAAAGCAAAGAGCAGAAAATACTGACAAATGAAACTGAATGGTCAAGGCGACATTTCCAGGCATCAGGACAGAAGCACGTGGGAGAGCAGCAGTCACAATCCACTTGCAGCTGTCCCTGAGCTACAAGTGTGAGGTCAAGGCCCTGTCTGCTAACAGTGAGTCTTTCTCGCAAATACACTATTAGCGCAGTTAGATGCATTTATACTTCATATAAATCCTACGAGTGGTATTCTCCAAAAATCACTGGTTTTGAAAACTAAATAAGTCTTTAAATTGGCAGTTCTGATGTGTGATTCTATGTAATGTTAACCTTGAAGGCAGATCTGAATGTTATTTGAATACTACCCAACGATGAGCTTTGGCATTTTCCGCTGTTTGAATATGTGCTATGAGTTTCAGTGCTTTGTAAATCCTTTAATAGAAGAAATGTAGAGAAGCGAATGTTGTTGTGGAACACTGCAATCTGAAATCAGCAACTGGTGTAAAATCTGAAGTAAAAGCAATATAGATATCAATGGCAAAACCAAAATTGGGGCAAGGAGACAACATATTTTCACCATTAAAAAAGAAAGTGAGCTTATTCAAATGACCAATGACCAATCTGAAGATGCTTTTGGACACACAATAATTTCAGGAGCATGAATGTAATATGAAAAATTTTTAAAATGTCTGGAAGATTTGTTACCAAAGTCAAAATTATCAAATAATACAAGGGATACTTCTTGTATTTTACAAGTTCATTTTAGGAGTGAAAATTTCAAATAGGATATATGTGTGGATTTATCTTTCAAACTTTTAATTTTATTTTTGTATTTATGTTTCCTTTTAATGTTTTCTATCAGCAAATGTCTGTAACAGATGTAAGTGTTGAGACTTATAGCTTTGTTTTATTGATTTATAATAATAATAATAATAAACCAGGAGATTTTTAAAGTGCTTTGTACACTGAGGAAAAGCCATTTTGCACCATGGGGTTTGTAGCCATCATTCTTCTGCCATAAAGGTCGAGGGCTGCCGTTTGGGTTCCCAAGGTACTTGATTCAGCTAGCACTTCACCTCAATCAACCAGTTTACACTGTCATTCAATTGTGATGCTACTTCTTGTCATGAATTACGAGCACCCTATTTTCAGTGGAAGGAACACGGCACTGGGCTCAAGCTGAAGAACAAGACCAAATCTAAAATTCCTTTTTAGAGGGTTTGTCTCCCAGGACTACTACCAGTACCAATTCTGTATTGACCAGCACCCAAACAGGTGAGAGAAACATGGTAACTTGAAAAAGGAGAGCTTAACACAAAAAATGATTAACTATTTACGAGGAATTAACTAAGAGGAAATAAAAGAGAACTTTAAAGAATAGCACCCTGAGGGAGAACACTCAAATAAGGAACAAACGTGGAAGAGAGGAATGTTCCCCAACTCTGGGATTCAGACTTCTCTGAGAAGGTGCCGTCGTAGCCTGGGGACGGATCTGGTTCATAGTTGATGGGTCAAGGTTGGCAGACAAGGAACAGTCTGCTGGAGTACTGATGAAATTCACCAGTAAGCTGGCTGTGGTGGGAGCTGTTTCGAACTTCTTAGAAAACCATCTGGGACACTGGCTGGACTTGCCAGAAACCCAGTAGGAAAGCACTTGTAGGGAATATTGTTGAAATCTGGGGAGCCAAGTGGGGTGCCCATCAAACTCATTAAGAAACTGCAAGGAAGTCAGCAGGTGCACTGGAGGAATTCAGGCCGCCTGTGAGGTGGGAAACTGACTGCTGGAGCACTGCTGAAACTGACTGTTCTTTTGCAGGCAGGAGCAAAAAGAAAAAGACACATTGGAAGTAGGAAAAGATGACTCTTCTTTCTCCAGTATACTTCCTGCCAGCTCCAAGATAATTTGATGTTGTACCTACCAGGTGGCAAAGGAGGAAAGTTGCAATATCATACCCAGGCAAAAAAGAGTAACTTGAAGTCAAGAGGCACTAAATAATAAATGGCAGACTAGTTTTCTGAGTGATTCTACCATGAATGGGAGTTGAATTTTCTCAGGTGTTTTTTTTTTCTGCATCTATTTGAGGAGATCATGTGTTTTGTTTTTCTTTTCCAGTCCATTACAATATAAATTTCAAATGTTATCCCAACCTTGCTTTCCTGTCACAACCCCTTGGTCATAATCTATTATCCTGCTTACATATTGCTATATATATATATATATATATATATATATATATATATATATATTTGCTAAAATATTTTGAGGAGTTTTAAGTTCTAGGTCCATGAAAAATTGTGGTCTAATATTATTTTCTTTTAATGTCCTTGTCTGGTTTTAGAATCAGGATAATGATCAGATCACAGATCTGAGTTGCGAAGTTCCCTCCTCCTCTATTTTCTTAAAAAGTCTGTGTAGAATTGATATTATTTCTTCAACTATTCAGAACAATTCACCTGTACCATCTTGGGCCTGATGCTTTCTTAATGGGAAAATTACAAACTACAAATTCAATTCCTTTAACAGATTGAGAACTACTATTAAGCTCATCTATTTCTTCTTTATTTTTAAGGATTTTATTTATTTAAGAAGGAGTGACAGACAGAGAACAAATGAGGAGGGACAGAGGGGGAGAGATATGCAGACTCCCCACCAAGCAGGGCGTCTGACTCAGGGCTCAATCCCAGGACCGTGGGATCATGGCCTGAGCCGAAAGCAGATGCTTAACTGACTGAGCCAGGCATCTCTCATCTATTTCTTCTTGAGTGAATATTGGTAGTTTTTTTCCTCCAAGGAATGTTTCCATTTTATCTGAGTTCAGTTTACTGTTGTCAGGTTGTTTAGAATATTTCTGACTGTCCACTTAACATCTGTAGAATTTTTAATGATGCCATCTCTCTCATTCCTAATAGTGTTAAACAATGTTTTCTCTCTTTACCTTCTATGGCTAGAAGTTTACCAGTTTTAGTGATCAGAAAAAAATCAACTTTGGGTTTCATTGATTACTCTAGTCTCTGTTTTCTAGTTTATTGACTTATGTTTATTTTCTTTCTTCTACTTAATTTGGGTTTATTTTGCTCTTTTGCTAGATTCTTTACTTTGCTCTTCTTTTGCTAGAAGTTCAGATCACTGATTGAGATCTTTATTATTTTCTAAGTATTTAACACTATAAATTTCCCTCTAAACACCATTGTAGCAACATTCCACAAATTGGTATGTTGGGTTTGTTATGTTCTGACATGCTAATTGATATGTGTAATATTTTGTATTTTTCCCTGTGGCTTTAACTCACAGGTTATTTAGAAGTGTGCTATTTAATTTCCAAATAATCAGAGATTTTCAAAATAATTTTCTGTTAAGTGATTTCTTGCAATTCCATTATGATCACAGAATACAATTTTATATGATTTAAACTCTTTTAAATTTATTCAATCTTGTTTTATGCCCTAGAATATGGTCTTCATTTGTAAATGTTCCTGTACCCTAGAAAAGAATGAATATTTTGTTGTTGGGAGGCATGTTCTAATACATAGCCATTAGGTCAAGTTGGTTCAAAGTGTTATCCCTGTTATAACCTTATTGATCTTTTGTTTACCTACCCTAAAGGAGGTGTTGAAATCTTAAACTCCAGTTACGAGGTTGTCTATTTTCTTTCAGTTCTTCACTCAGGTATCATTTCCATTCCACCTGAAAATTTCCTTTAGTATTTCTTCTAGTGCAAGTCTGTTGGTGAAAAATTCCTTCACCATTTTTTTTTTTTGGCCTGAAAAATTATTTAAGGATATTTTTGTTGCATGTAGAAATCTAGATTGGCAGTTTTTCCTTTCAGCATGTTGAAGATGACATTTCGTTGATTTTTGGCTTGTACTGGTTTCTGCTGACACGTCTATGGTCATTCTTTCTTCCCTTGTATTTAATGTATCTTTTTTCTGTCTGCCTTTCACATCTTCTCTATCAATGGCTTTCAGCAAGTAGATTATAATATATTGATTTTTTTTTAATGTTTCTTCTTGGGGTTTGTTGAGATCTACAGCTCTGTGGATTTATAGTTTTCCTCAAATTTGGAAAAATTTCAGCCTATAGTTCCTCATTTGTTTTTTTCCATATCTCCCCTCTTTGGTTTGACAGTGTGCATAGCTCAGTATGAACCAATCACAGTCCTGCTCTGCATATGACCCAATTTCTGAAAACAGCCCAATTTCTAGCTGTTTACAGTAAGAAGGTAAATCCAGTACCAGTTAGTCTTTCATGGCAGAAACAGAAATGTCTCTTTCTTTCTTTCTTTCTTTCTCTGGTAACTTTAAAAAACAAAAAGCTGGGGCACCTGAGTGGCTCAGTGGGTTAAGCCGCTGCCTTCGGCTCAGGTCATGATCTCAGAGTCCTGGGATAGAGCCCCGCATCGGGCTCTCTGCTCAGCAGGGAGCCTGCTTCCTCCTCTCTCTCTGCCTAACTCTCTGCCTGCTTGTGATCTCTCTCTGTCAAATAAATGAATAAAATCTTAAAAAAAAAAAAAAAGCTATGTTTTCAGTCTATTTCCTCTCTGTTTAAGTCTGATTCGTTTATATTGGTATGTCTTCAAGTTCACCAATCTTTTCTTCTGCAGTTTCTAATCTGCTGTTAAGCCCATCCATGAATTTTTGAAGTTCCATTTAATTCTTTAAAAAAAAAATTCCATTTTCTCTTTTATTTTATTCATATTTTTCTTTAAATCCTTGAGCATATTTATAATAACTCTAAAATGCTTACTTTGGTCATACCTGTTTATATGTCATCTATTTCTTTTTTTTTTAATCAGCTGACTTTTCTTTTGATTATGGGCCATATTTTCTTCTTTTTTTGTATATCTAATAATTTTTATTAGACACTGTAAATTAGGCATTGTAAATACTATGTTATTCCGTGTCGAAATTTTGTCTTCTTCCTTTAAAGGCTGTTGGTTTTCCCCTTTTCTCCCTTCCCTTCTTCCTTTCCTTTTGCTACCAATCAAGTTATATGCATATTTACTTGATCCTTTGGGGGCTTGCTTAATTAAGCTTTGTTAAAATGGGCCCCAAGGAGCTTACAACTATTTTAGCCCTACTAGTAAGCCATGACCCTTGAGTTCTCTCCACTCAGGTGGACTAGAACCCAGATTCTCCCAGCACTGCATAAACTCTGAAAACTGCTAACTTATGGCTCCCAGACAATCTGTGCATGCCATGTGGGGGTCTCATCCCATACATTCTCAGCTTAGTATTCAGCAACAGAGTCAAGGGGGTACTTATGCTTATTATTAGAGCTCCTTTTCTTCATAGCTCTCTTCTCTCCTTTCTTCATAGCTCTGTCCTGCAAATCTCAGGCACCTCAGACTTCTTGAACTCAGACTTCTGCCTTCTCAACTCAGAATCCTCTGTATTCTCCCTGGGCTTCCCCTCCTTATAACATGGCCCAGAATATGGCTCCAGGCAGAAGGCTGATGAAACCATAGGACTCCTTTGTGTGCAGTCTCCTTTCTACTTCTATTAGAGATCATAGTCTTGTCCCTTCAATAGAGTAGTAACAGTAGAAGTCTTTCTTTCTCTTATTAATTTTGTTGCTCAAATTGTTTCAGATCTTGTCAGTGGGCACCCCTTCTAGATGGCTTGAAAAAAAAAATGTGCTTCTGATATGTCCCCATAGTCTTTTGGGCATTTACATACTTTCTGGGATAATTACATGTTCCAAGCTCATCTTGTTCTTTCCTTGCGCCAGACCTGGAATCAGAATTTTCTCCAAGAAGATTTGATATCTTTTAGTAAAGAATGGTAATTACAGACCATTTGGTATGCTGTTACTGACATACCACTGCATTCTTGGAGGAGTTGTGGAAACTTCAGTGTCTCGGTGAATAGGTCCTCTTAGGATCTGAAAAGGCTGCAGCTGTTTGGACCTTATGAATGACAACCAAATAAACTGTAACTCCTTTCAAAACCTCACACTGAGGAGAAACTGCAAAACTAGGACATCACAAGTAAATTTATAAGAAGACCCAAGTAAAAGTACAGAGTACAGCCAAAAGTCCATGTTTTTATTAAGCTGTTTTAACAAGGGAAGAGGGAGCTCTAGAGCTATGAAACTAAAAATGCTACCCTGAGACACCTCACGCAGGCAAAATACCAAGTTACTTACAAGGTAATGAAAATCAGATTGTTTTTAGACCATTAAAGAGCAACGCTTTATGCCAGAAGACAATCAGATAATCAACTAATAGAATTAAGATAGTCAAGGAAGAAAATATAAGGCAAGGATTTCATATACATCCAAACAAACTTGTAAGCATAAAGGCCTTAGACCAACTGTGATGATCCTCTGACTCTTTCCTGGGAAATCTAGAAGAGAAGAAGCTTTAGAAAACCACAGTTATTGAAGAAACAACAACATAAGGATTGGTAGTTCTATTCGATGTGTATTTACCCACAGAATAAAGAATAAATGATGATAATAAAGGGGAGAGTGCGATACATAATGGCTGTTTGTTCTGTTAATATAGACACAGGTCAAGTATCAAAAAAAAAGTGAAAATGAGGAAAGCGTATGTGAAATGGAATAAGCTTGCTGATTATCTTTGGGGTAAAAAAATTATTTCAAGTCAGATGATGGGAGAGAGAAGGAAGGAGTAAGAAGCAATAACTAGATAATTTTAATATTGTTCACTGTTGGGACAAAAACAAAAAAAGGAAGGGAGGAAGAACAGAGTATTAATAGAATTATAAAGGTACCCATTAAAATAAAGATATAAACCTTTCTAACAGGGTAGAGAGGAAATAAAATGGACTATGCACGTGGTGAAGGCTTTTTTTTTTTTTTTTGACAGATCACAAGTAGGCAGAGAGGCAGGCAGAGAGAGAGGAGGAAGCAGGCTCCCTGCTGAGCAGAGAGCCCGATGTGGGGCTCGATCCCAGGACCCTGGGATCATGACCCGAGCCGAAGACAGAGGCTTTAACCCACTGAGCCACCCAGGCGCCCCCGTGGTGAAGGCTTTTTATACAAAAGATGTGTATATAGGTAAAATAGAAAACCATGACAAAATAGGAGACTCAAGACATAGATCACATCAATAAATATAAAGAAAGTTCCAGATTGTCTAAAACGTCCAACACTATTTGCAAACAAAGACCTTCAGAACGATGAAAGATTAAAACAACAGACAAAGATACACCAGGCAAATGCAAAGAAAATAAGGCAGGAGTTGCAATTCTGAAATCCGACCAGGTAGATTTACAGGAGGAAATCATACATAAGAAGTCAGATTTAAAGACAAAAACCAAAAAAATTTATAGTATGTAAAAGAGTCTGGACTTACACTCAGTGAGAGACTCTGAAAGATAATCTGGAGATGGACAAGAGTCACACATGCACTAAGAGACCAGAGCGAGGGGACATGGGAGGTGGGGAAGCAGCTAGAATGGGGAAGAGACGACACTGAGGGCCTACTCCAGGACATGTGGTTTGCACTCGTGTTCTCATTTCAATTCTTAGAACTACATAAGAGGTGTCTCTTGTTATTCGCATTTTATATATGGGGAGTCTGGGGTTCAGGAAGATCAAGTAACTTGTCCCAGGATCAAGATTTTTCACCTCATTCTTTGCCCCTACATATTGTTATCTGTTTAAAAAAAAAAAAAAAAAAGTTCAAGCAAGAAAGGGTGAGGGTCTAAGGCAGTACAGAAGGATTGGTATTTAAGGAACGTAATTGGGCAGGCTTAGTGTAAGAACAAGAAATTAAATAACAAGAAATTAAGAATTTCAGAGCCATTATAAAAACTACTATCTATACAAAGTTCAAAATATATAGAAAAGGAAAACCAGAACATCCTTTTAAAACCTTTTATTTTTTACTGCTTTTTATTCTTCCCCAGACTTCTGCTAACTAAAGCCAAAATGTAAGCATACATGGTTTCTTGTTACGTGTTAACACACACACGTATGCGCATGCATGCACAGCATCCTTACAACCACAACAACAACCAGGTCCTATGAAAACTACTGAGACAGGAAAAGATATACAAACATCTAGATAAGAATTCAACATGGATTACTACAGAGAAGGTACTGTGTTTCCTCCTTTTATTCCTTTGGGGAAGAGGCAGATCTTAAAATTAGCAATGTCCTAATAATGAATACAAAAATGTTTGTTCTCTGTGTATGAGGCACTGAGAGTGAAAAAGTTTATTATTTTTTCTTATTGAATAAACATTTGGAACTGAATTACAGAAGAAAATTTAGTTAGCAGAATATACATAGATAGTCTTAAATTCTTAAAGTCTAATGACTGTTTTTAAAGTTACAACATAGAATCTTCCAGTTTTTCTACTTTAAAAACAAAAGCCCTGCATGTTCTTGGAAAACTTTTTCCTTACCCAATTTTTGTTTCCTTCCAGTGCCCCAACTCAGTCTTCCCAATTTGGCATGAGATACTCTATTGAATTACTTCTACATGTTCGATTAGTTAAATAAGGATACGTTGCCCTACCTTCTTTTATTCAGTCTCATACTTACATGGAATTGTTCTCAGGTAGAGATTATCTCTGATCACTTGCTGCAATTTGTGGTCAATTGATCCTTTCTGAAACTGAAGACTCAGGTAATGTCGCAAATCTTTATTAATGACTTTGCCTACGAGAAAAACCACAGAAGACATCACATAACTGTTAGATCTCCAGTTAAATATTGACATTAGTGATTGAATACCCTTAAACCATTTAGCTATAGACAAGAAGAAATCAGAGTATTTTGCTAAAAACAACATTGTTTTCTAAAAACAAATGATTAGAGTACTATAATTAATAATATGTACCTATACTACCTAATGTGGGCATAATTTAACAACAGTAGGGGAGGGACAAGGTATAGATCAGAGAATATGACAAATACCCAAGATAATTTCCATTTATGGCTTTAAATGCCATCTATATACTGACAACTTCTACGTTCTTATCATGTCTCCATCCCTGACCTATGTCCACCAGGCTCCAAAGCCATCGAACTCATTCATATACACTGCAGATATATTTGAAAGTCAAACAAGCTAGCCAAAACAGAACTCTTAATTCCATTCTCCAGCAATTTTTCCTCTGCTCTACTTTTCCTTGTCTTAGCAAATAATAGCACCATCAATCCAGCAGAACAGACCCAAGGGCTGTAAGTCATCAGAAGTTTCTGATTTCTCCTTTCACTTCTATCCCTCAGATCCAATCAGTAGCAACTTTTGTCAGTTCTACCTCCAAAACATGCCTCATGTCCACTTCTCTCCATTTCCAGAGCCTCCATCATTTCCCATCTCGAATTCTGCAACAGACTTCTAATCTGTCTCCCTGTATTCATTCTTGCCTCCTTCTGCTCCCACCACTTACACAGAAGCCAGGTGAGATTTTGAACATAAACCAGATAATCACCACTCTGTTTAGTGCCCCCTCGCCAATGACTTCTTTTTGCACTCGGGATAAAATCCAAACTTCCACATGGTCTAGCTCTGTCATTCTCTGACTCAAACCCATTCACTAGCCACCCACTAGCCATGCTTCCTCCCACAATGGCCATCTTCCAAAAGGCCAAATGGACCCTACTTTGGATCCTTCTGCCTATCTCTGACTGCACAGGCATTTGCTGTCCACTCACTTGACTCCTAAACACAAGGTGATTTAATAAGAGGATGAAAGAGGGTTTTTTTGGGGGGGAGGGGTGGGAAATAAAAAGAGGACTATCAGAGGTCTCAAAAACATGTTAAGCAGAAAAATAGAGGATTACAGAAATCTGATAGCCGTGAATTTATAGTAAGGGTTGAACTTAAGTGAAGACCAAAGCCATCCAAACACTGTTCACTAGATAAGACTTCACATGGTTACAAAAGGACAATGCTACAACATAATGGATTACTATACTGGGTAAGAAACGACTAGGCAATTAAAATACACTCTTTGATTTATCTGGAACAGCTTAATTATGACAAGGATAGATAAGCCAAAAGGTTACTACAGATCAATTCATTCTTTTAACTATCATTCCATGATGTAGCATTTCTAGTCCCCCCCACTTTTTGGTCTTCTCTCACAGGTATAAACAAGCATAACCAAATGAGAGGATGTTAATTCAAGCAGGAAACCAGGGTGCTGCTAAAGTTTAGAGATAACATTCGGATCCTAAACTAATAAACACAAAGCAAAAAGTCCCCGTTTTGCCTTGCCAAAAATAGATCCTGAGGAAGGGTGACCCCTCTGTGATCAAAGAAGAAAGCCTGAAAGATATTTACAGGGATAACACAGAAGAAGCCCTGGTTACAGAACTGGTTTCTGCCAGGCATTCAGGGGTTCTACCAACCCAAGTTCCATTTAGATGGAATCATATTATGCCGTTTCTTATTTTTATCACAGTATTTGTTCACTGCTGGGTGGAAAAAAAACATAATTCATAATCAATACTGTATAGTCCAAGAACAAAGAAATAGACCCTCAACTCTATGGTCAACTAATCTCCAACAATGTCCAATGGAAAAAAGTCTCTTCAACAAACGGTGTTGGGAAAATTGTGGACAGCCACATGCAAAAGAATGAAACTACCACATTCTTATACCACACACAAAAATAAACTCAAAATGGATGAAAGACCTAAACGTGAGACAGGAAATCCATCAAAATCCTGTGGGAGACACAGCCACAACATGTTGGACCTCAGTCACAACAATTTCTTGTTAGACACGTCTCCAAAGGCAATGGAAACAAAAGCAAAAATGAACTCTTGGGACTTCATCAGGATAAAAAGCTTTTGCACAGCAAAGGAAACATTCAACAAAGTCAAAAGCAAACTATGGAATGGGAGAAGATATTCACAAATGACTTATCGGATAAAGGGCTAGTATCTAAAATCTATAAAGAATTTATCAAACTTGGGGCACCTGGGTGGCTCAGTGGGTTAAAGCCTCTGCCTTTGGCTCAGGTCATGATCTCAGGGTCCTAGGATCGAGCCCCACATCGAGCTCTCTGCCCAGCGGGAAGCCTGCTTCCTCTTCTTTCTCTGCCTGCCTCTCTGCCTACTTGTGACCTCTGTCTGTCAAATAAATAAATATTTAAAAAAGATTTAACAAACTTAACAAGAAAGAAAAATCAAGTCAAAAAATGGGCAGAAGACATGAACAGACATTTCTTCAAGAAGACATACAAATGGCCAATAGACGAATGAAAAATGCTCAACATCACTAGACATCTGGGAAATACAAATCAAAACCACAATGAGAGACCACCTCACACCAGTCAGAATGGCTGAAATTAACAACTCAAGAAACAACAGATGTTGGCGAGGATGTGGAGAGAGGGGAATCCTTACTCTGTTGTTGGGAATGCAAGCTGGTACAGGCTTTCCGGAAAACAGTATGGAGGCTCATCAAAAAATTAAAAATAGAACTATCCTATAACCTAGCAACTGAATACTAGGTATTTTTATCCAAAGGATGCAAACATAGTAACTCGAAGGGGCACCTGTACCCCAATGTTTATAGCAGCAATGTCCGAAACCATGGAAAGAGCCCAGATATCCATCAACAGAGGAATGGATAAGAAGATGTAGTGTGTAGACACACACACACACACACACACACACACACACACACAGACACACACACAGAGGAATATGACTCAGCCATCAAAAAGAATGGAATCTTGCCATTTGCAATGACATGGATGGACCTAGAGGGTATTATGCTAAGTGAATTAAATCAGTCAGAGAAAGACAAATGCCACATAATTTCACTTATATGTGGAGTTTAAGAAAAAACAGATGAACACAGGGAAAGGGAGGGAAAAATAAAATAAGATGAAAACAGAGAAAGAGACAAATTATAAGAGACTCTTAACTGTAGGAAACAAACTGAGGGTTGCTGGAGGGGAGGTTGGTGGAGGGATGGGGTAACTGGGTGATGGGTGTTAATGAGAGCACGTAATGGAATGAGAACTAGATGTTACATGCAACTGATGAATCCCTAAATTCTACCCCTGAAACTAATAATGCAGTATATGTTAACTAAACTGAATTTAAATTAAAAGAATACCATATAGTCTCATTTCTTATTGAACAAAAACATACCCAATAATGAGTTTATTTAGTCCAAATGCTTTGTAATAAATATTATACAAAAGCTTTGATGGGTTGTTACATAGGTACTTAAAAGTTTTAGTGATATTTGTGGATGTTTAGAGCTCTTGAATAAATAGAGAATGCATCACTGTTTTTTCCCATTTAAAATAATATGGTACTGGCTCCAATATCTAAAAATCCTCTATCCAACATATTTTCATGAATATTACTTCATCTGTGTATTCTATATAATGCCTCTAATTCAAGGATAATGCCTTGATAATGCCTCTAATTCAAGAAGATGGCACAAGTCAACACTTTTTTTTTTCTAACCCAGCTTTTGTGTTTTAATTTGAAACTTTCCTGTAAAATATGGTATAGCTCACAGAGGTAACCATATAATGCTAAGAATTCAGACTGGATTTTAATCCAATTAAAATAACAGCCATTAAATCAGATATAATTAAAGACAAAGCCCTAATAAAAGACATAGATCACGAGTTACAGCTTAAAGGGGCTTCTTACAGTGGAAATGAAGTTAAAACACCTCGTTTCCTGTTTCAAAGGCCTACAAGATCTTAAGACTGGGAGGCTAGTTAAAGCAAAAAACTAGATTTAAAGAATGGTACCTAGGATTACCTGGGCTGGAACTGCGCTCACTCTCAATTACCACCCCTTGCTGGGGTTCTGGATGCAGTGATGAAATGCATAGTTGCCAAGAACGGGGTAAGGGACAACTTCATGAATGTGATATTTTACTTCAAATGTGCAAGTCATTCAAAGAAGTCATCACACATCTTCAAGGATGAGGACAAAATATTACAAACAGCAGTGAAATGTCAATTATAAAAGATTAACAACTTATACAGGGTTGGCCTTCTTTCAGATTAATAATTAACAGTAAAATACAATGGATATTGTAGTCATCATGGACTTCCTTGCCTCAAGAAACCAAAGACCTTCTGTAAGGGGACATAGTACTATGGTTCCCTCTTTGATAGGATTTCAAGGAATTTGTTTAAAAAAACAAAAACTACAAATATCCTGAGTAGGCAGATGACTGTGGAATTACTAGAAAGCCAACAGAAACGTTAACTCACAAAAACACTGCTGAGTAAATCTATATTATCAAGTTGTATATAAAAGTCAGCCTTTTATTTAGGCAGAGTTTCACAGAAACTTGACATTTCAAGGGTATGAAAAACATTTACTTGGGGTTAATGCAGTTGTTGCTAAACAAGGAAGGGAAAAAGATTCTTCATAATTTAGCATTCTTACCCAGCCAGCCTTTGCTTTAAGTGTTAAATTATTCCCTGACTTCTAAGTGATTTATTAAGTTTATTCATGAAACACAAAAATGGATCGATATATCTTACACAAACAGCTCAGGTGGGGAAAAGTCTGTAATTGAAATCTCAATCATATGAATAAATCCAGATACTCAAGTTTCAACATACAAATCCTTAGTCAAAAGAACCCATCATTACAAATCCATACTTTCTGAGTATATGCAAATTAATATTCACTAGCAGGTCTCTCTGGGGAATCTGTGTGTAGAGATACCAGTTACAAGTTAGATAAACCCTATGGGGTACCAGTATGGGAGTAGCCGTTCAACCAGTTGTAAACTGGTCTCATTGTCAACATTTCACTGCCTTTTCCATAAGGATAGTCTAAGAGACTTTGCCAACCACTTCATAAAGACAAGATGGCGCATGGCTTTACTATTCTCTAATCCAGTAGTTAATTAGAAAATTGAGCACAGGGGATGAGATGAGTTTGACATATCTTGTTCTTATGAATTCACATGGATTCATGGTGATCATTCCATTCTTTTTTAAATACTTAAAATATTTTATATTTGTTCAATCTCTTCAAATTTTGCCATAGTTTCAAGTTAAGGCAATAGACTTGAGTTTTTATGATCAACTTCACACCTTTTGGAAACTGGAACATTGGTTTCCCTTCAGTTTCCTGGTACTTTCCATATTCTCCATAATTTCATAAAGAATATTGACAATAGCTCTGAGATCAAATCTTCAGTGCCTTTAACTCCTGAGAGGCAGTTTAGTTGAGTTTTGAAAATGTAAATTCATTTAAACTGAATGAAACTTTTATGACCTTCTCATTTTTAAAAAATTTAATTTCTCCCATTTCAGGCTGTTTGTTTTCCTTTTACTATTTGAAAAGTAATTCTGCTAGTTCAAGATTATGGAAGCAAGCAAAAATGGTACATGTCTGATTTCTGCCTACAAACAGCTAATATTAACAACATCTTCCCGACAGCAAGCCTACCTCTTCCTTCCTGTTGCTCTTGCTCCAGACACAAACTTAAAAGCATTTTGTGCTCTCTGAAGTATCTTAGCTCCTTTTGAG
This sequence comes from Mustela putorius furo, assembly GCF_011764305.1. NCBI lineage: Eukaryota > Metazoa > Chordata > Mammalia > Carnivora > Mustelidae > Mustela > Mustela putorius. The sequence continues at coordinate 7,929,723 of NW_025421424.1, forward strand.
CTTTGGTCTGTAAAGAAGAAAATTCTTAAATGCTCATTTCTTTTTTTTTTAATTACTTCTATTAACATATAATGAATGTATCATTTGCCCCAGGGGTACGGGTCTGTGAATTGTCAGGCTTACACACTTCACAGCACTCACCATAGCATATACCACCCCCCCACCCCCGCCAAATGTCTATAACCTAACCACTCTCTCCCTACCCCCCTATCCCCAACAACCCAAAGTTTGTTTTGCTAGATTAAGAGTCTCTTACGGGGGGCGCCTGGGTGGCTCAGTGGATTAAGCCGCTGCCTTCGGCTCAGGTCATGATCTCAGTGTCCTGGGATTGAGCCCCGAATCGGGCTCTCTGCTCAGCAGGGAGCCTGCTTCCCCCTCTGTCTCTGCCTACTTGTGCTCTCTCTCTCTGTCAAATAAAATAAATAAAATCTTAAAAAAAAAAAAAAAAGAGTCTCTTACGGTTTGTCTCTCTCCCGATCCCACCTTGTTTCATTAAATGCTCACTTCCTACAGTCTACTTAGCTCTGTATAAATGTGATTATGTGCTCCTTCCATTTGCCAATCATAAACATCTTTTTAAAAAAAATGTGAGCTGCTTAGAGCTTTCTGTGTTCCCATAAAGCATTTCCTTATATAACTTTTCTTTAAGACATCTCTAGTCTTGGGGAGCATGGGTGGCTCAGTCAGTGAAGTGTCTGCCTTCAGCTCAGAGTCAGGATCCCTAGATCCTGGGATAAAGCCTGGCGTCAGGTTTCCTGCCCAGCACGAAGCCTGCTTCTCCCTCTCCCTCTCCCCTCCTCTATGCGTTCTCTCTCTCTCTCAAATAAATAATTAAAATCTTAAAAAAAAAATCTCTAGTCTCGGAACCACACCTAGAGATGTGATAAACTTTTAAAAATCAGTTGTCCTCAACAGCAAAAAAGTACGGGTATAACCATGTCCTAGTTCTCTTCCTTACTATAGGACAGCCTAGTGACCTTCCCCAATAAACTGTTCAATCTAACTAGCTCAACACAATGAATGTTACTCATTAGTCCTTTCCCATTAGCCCTAGAGGTGTATATTAGTGCTTCTTCCACCTCTTGAGCTCTACAGTAGTAAGAGAAAGCTGCATGAAAGTGGTAAGAGGATATACAGAAGTTTAACTCCTTGGTTAAGGTGGGATGCCCCTAAAACAAAATAAATCAAATGGTAGTCTACTTGTTTGTGAAACTGTTAATGGTATTTGAACAAGTCTTCTCGGGACACCTGGGTGGCTCAGTCGGTTAAGCATCTGCCTTCAGCTCAGGTCATGGTCCCAGCATCTTGGAACTGAGACCTGGATAGGGTTCCCTGCTCAGCAGAGAACCTGCTTCTCCCTCTCCCTCTCCCTCTGCCTGACGCTCTGCCTACTTGTGTTCTCTCTCTGTCAAACAAATAAATAAAATCTTTTAAAAAAAGGACTTCTCTAGAAAGTCAACCTACACATTTCACAGTAAAATATAATCTATGACACAGAAGTTATTCAAAGTTATTTTTAAAAAAGATTTCTTATTTATGTATTCTGAGAGAGAAAGCGCGCACATAGGTGTGCTGGAAGGGCAGAGGAAGGGGGAGAAGCAGGCTCCCCACAGAGCAAGGAGCCTGATGGAGGGACTGATCCCAGGACCCTGGAATCATGACTCAAGAGAAAGGCAGATGCTTAACTGACTAAGCCACCCAGGTGCCCCCAAAATTACCTTATACAGTTGTTGGACATACATGTTTGTCAGCTGAGCACCAAGCCATGATTTGTTTTTATAGAGTTAGTTCTAGTATCTAGCACACAAAGTGAGTGAATCAGTTGAATTTTGTATTTATGATTTTCATTTGACCCTCTCCATCCTTGAATACACAAAATTTTACAAGAGAATACTTACATGATAAAGCACTTTATAGTAGTCCATATACAACTTTATCCTAAACTGTTTCTTAAGCAATGAAACTGATTTTGACTATCAAAACACTAAAATAAATTTTCATTGAGGCAGCATGCTCTGTAAGTCTTTAAAAGTAGGTTTAATTATAGTTTATATGCTAATTCCTTAAATTCTGTTCTTTATTTATTAATACTTTTAAATATATTCACAAAATGGTATCTGGCTGTCCTGAAATATAAAATAAGGCTAAATTAACCATTCATACCTACTGTGTTCTAGCACCACTGGAGATAACTAGTCCAAGCAGGAAAAAAAAAAAAAAAACCACCCAAACCCTTCTGCTTTTCTTAGGGGGAAGATATAGGAATGAGAAGAGTATAGGAAATAGAGATCCCTAGGACTTATTTTAGAAATGTTATTATATATACTACATGCTATGTGCTTTCACTCCATGAAAACCTTTGAGGTTGGTGTTATTATTGTTCCCACTTTAGAGAGAAGGGGCTGAGGTATAAAGAGGTTAAGTAACTTGGCCAAGGTGACATCATTAAAGGTAGAAGACCTGGGTTCTGAACCCAGTCAGCCTAGCTCCAGAACCTGTCCTGGAGTACTGTGCTAAAAGCCCGGCCCCCACCTATCCATCTGTCTATCTATATCTTTTGATGAACTTCTTCTCTTGCATAAGCTTATTATGAGAACGGGAGCTTACATGAACTCTCTCAGTAAGCCCCTGCCCTACCTTGAAACAGCTGCAACTACCATATAAACAAGGCTGCACCGAGTCCTGGGTAGTAGGCACCTGGGGCTAAAGCAGGGAATGAGAGCTCACCCAAATGAAACCTGAAGCCTCGCAGGTTAAATGAACATTGAAGAAGACATTTCAAACACAAGAGCATTAGGAAAGATTAGCATAGAGCACTGTGGGAATCCACAATTTAGATTCTAAGTCAGGGCAGCCCGGGAAGACAATGTCACTAAGTAAGTTACAGTGGAGCTGAATCCTGAAGGATAAACAGGAGCTAGCTGGGCAAAAAAAAAGGGGAGGAGGGGAGTCGAGGGAATGGGACATACAAAGACACTTACTCGTGGTGGGAAAGAACACAGTGCTTACAGGAAGGGAGAGAAATCCAGTATAGCTGGTTCTTAGAAAGTGAGGAAGAATTCCCACAAGCTGAGACAAGAGTTCTGGGGACCAGTGGGTTGACTAGCACTTTACAACAATAAGAACAACCACAACTTAAGCCTGACACCAAGGCCCTTCATAATTGCTTTACGCTAACAACTACGGATATGTTCTTACTGGCCTGGCCACCTCAACATTTTGTACTTCCAATGTTATCTCATTATTTCTGTTCTGTCTTCTATCTCTACATCCATGGTTCAAAAGTTGGAGAACACGTACCTACAGAAACCTTTATGCCTCTGTCATCAGAGGCAAGTAGGAACGTAATGAATTTTTTTTTCTCCCCCCCCAACAGGTAAATTTTACCATTTAATTTTTAAAAATTTTTTTTAATTTTTTATAAACATATATTTTTATCCCCAGGGGTACAGGTCTTTGAATCGCCAGGTTTACACACTTCACAGCACTCACCATAGCACATACCCTCCCCAATGTCCATAATCCCACCCCCCTTCTACCAACCCCCCTCCCCCCAGCAACCCTCAGTTTGTTTTGTGAGATTAAGAGTCACTTATGGTTTGTCTCCCTCCCAATCCCATCTTGTTTCATTGATTCTTCTCCTACTCCCTTAACCTCCCATGTTGCAAAACCACTTCCTCATATCAGGGAGATCATATGATAGTTGTCTTTCTCTGCTTGACTTATTTCACTAAGCATAATATCCTCTAGTTCCATCCATGCCGTTGCAAATGGCAAGATTTTATTTCTTTTGATGGCTGCATAGTATTCCATTGTGTATATATACCACATCTTCTTTATCCATTCATCTATTGATGGACATCTAGGTTCTTTCCATAATTTGGCTATTGTGGACATTGCTGCTATAAACATTCGGGTGCACGTGCCCCTTTGGATCACTACGTTTGTATCTTTAGGGTAAATACCCAGTAGTGCAATTGCTGGGTCATAGGGTAGTTCTATTTTCAACATTTTGAGGAACCTCCATGCTGTTTTCCAGAGTGGCTGCACCAGCTTGCATTCCCACCAACAGTGTAGGAGGGTTCCCTTTTCTCCACATTTTCGCCAGCATCTGTCATTTTCTGACTTGTTAATTTTACACGTAATGAATTTTTAAAATAATGTATATAATTAAATTCTGACTCGGTCCCAAATCTGAAAAGCATGAAATGCTCTGGAGTCGCTTGAGCCACTGGTTGGTGTCCAGTACTGTCCCGAGTTACAGTCTGAAGAAACCCAGAGCAAAGCAATCACGCGACGCTGCCATCTGCCACAGAACCCTGCTGCCCTCCCCCAACCCGCCTCAGTCAGGAGAAAGTCTCCTGCTCATGGAGGTCACAGTCAGCGTCGATTTTATCCCCAGCTTTATAGAGATAATACTGACATACAACACAGGGAAGTTTAGGGTGTACAATGCCATGATTTGATACACACATATGCTGTGAAATCGTTACTGCAATCAGGTTACCTGGCACCTCCAACTCCCCACATAATTATCATTTTTTTGTGTGTAGATGGTGATAAGAAGTAAGATCTATTCTCTTAACTTTCAAGTATCTAACCCAATATTGTTAAGTTACAGCTACCATGTTAGGTACAGTCATGTTAGTTAGTCACCCAGAACCTACTCGTCTTACAGATGGAAATTTGTACCCATGGACCAACATCTCTCCATTTTCCCCACCTTCAGTCCCTGGCAACCACCCTTTTGCTCTCTATTTCCATGAGTTTGGCTTTCCTAGAATTAGTAAGAGAACACACAAGTAAAAAAACACACAGTAGTTGTCTTTCTCTGTCAGAGGTCATATTTTTTGGCTACATTACATATTTATGGCAATTGTTAAAATGGGAGGGTCCATTCTCCAATGGTTTCTGAGAGCAGCCACCACAAATACACAGGTCACATTTCATCTTACTGCCTGGGGTCCTATGTCACAGGCAGTCTGAGGTCAAGTCTGCTGTTCCATACCTGGTTCTTGCCCTGTGCACCCAAGAAAGGTTTTCTTTTTTCCCTCCCTTCCTTTCTTTCCTTCCTTTCCTCCTTCCCTTCTTCTCTGCCTCTGGAACTGAGAGCGTAGCTAAACAAAGAATTCTTTGGTTTAGGTAGACTATACATCTGAAAAACCTCTGAACTGTACCGAACTAAATATATTCATTTCCTGAATGCCTAATACTGCGTAGTACATGTAGAATTCAATGTTAATGTAGCACTGAACTCGTTTCATTATATTCAAATTATGTGTAAGTAAAACACATTATCATGCTTTTTAAAGAAGTTTTTATGGTTTTTATTAGTTTAAACAAAGCAAGTATTTCAGGGTAGGATATATTTGCAAATAACTATCATCTCTCTGAAAAAAACTCGGATGCATGGCCAGGATCAGAATTATAAAGAAAAAGAGTGGGTGTCCCAGAGGAAAATGTCATTGTACCTCTGTATGCTCTTCCTTCTGAGGCAACTACACTGCTCCAGTTAACACCCTGCCCTACCCTTTGAACCTTCACCTCCAACTATTACCACCGGTTTCAGTTTTCTGTCTACTCTACCGGGCACCTCCCAGTGTTGTGTACATATAAATACTGTCAGAGCAAAAGGTCTACACACTGGCCACTTGTCCCCCTGCTCTTTGAAGCCAAGACCCAAGCAGAGCTCTGAAGTCCGCAGCAAGAAGCTCCTGTTTTCATCTCTCCTCCCCGCTGGTTCTTGCTACAGAACAGTGGGGCACACTTCGGCCTCCCTCGCTGGGTCTTAGGCTTGTATGAAGTCAGGAACTCTTATTTAACTCTCTTCTCCACAATGCCTAACGTAGTGCTGCGTAAACACTTCTCTTAAACACACCAAACTAACATTTTAAATAATATTGTTGCTATACTGATAGACTTTCAAAAATCCATCTCAGAAAAAATACTTCTACTGTAATTCTTAAAGACAAGGAAATCCTTTCATAAAGCAGCAGCATTAAAAATAATGTTTTCAGTGTAACAATGTGGTCAAATGCTTAGGATATATTTTAAGTGAGAAAAGCAGGTTGCAACACAGAATATTCATTTTGACCTCAAACTGAAACAATCTCAGGACATGCAAATAAACATACATAAGACAAACTCCTATTTAAATACTTAAAAATACTAAGAGTATTACTGCAGGGTATAATTATTGGGTAATTTTCTTTAAAATAATTTAAAATAAATTTCTTTAAAATAATTATTGTATAGTTTTCTTTAAAAACTATTTTCCTCATGGTTTTTATATTTGCAAATTTTTTACAGTGAGAACCTATTGCTATAATATGAAAAAACTTTTAGAAAGCAGATTGTATTTTCAAAAACTGTGCCCCTCAAAGGTCATTAGTGGAAAAGGAAGCTTGACCCATGGCCCTAACATGACCAAGAAATGTGCTAGAAATCTACGTGAATGCTGAGACTATTTGTGTGGTTTTCTTTTAATCATTTTTTTTTAAAGATTTTATTTATTTATCAGAAAGAGAGAGGGGGAGAGAGCGAGCACAGGCAGACAGAATGGCAGGCAGAGTCAGAGGAAGAAGCAGGCTCCCCGCTGAGCAAGGAGCCCGATGTAGGACTCCATCCCAGGACGCTGGGATCACGACCTGAGCCAAAGGCAGCCGTTCAACCAACTGAGCCATCCAGGCGTCCCTAATCATTTGTTTTTAATAAGTGTTGTTTTTGGGGTGCCGGGGTAGCTCAGTCAGTTAATTATAATTTTTGAAGTTTTTAAGCTAAAGGCTGCTTTTATCTAAATGCTTTTCCTTTAAGATACTAAGCCCTTGGGATGCCAGGGTGGCTCAGTTGGTTAAGCATCTCACTCTTGATTTTGGCTCAGGTCACGATCTCAGGATCATGAGATCAAGCCTCACGTCAGGCTCTGTGCTGGGTGTGGAGTCTGCTTAGGATTCTCTGTCTCCCTCTCTCTACCCCTCCCCTCCACTCATGTTTGTGTTTACCCATCTCTCTCTCACTCAAAAATAAACAAAAATAAAAGATAAATTGAGATATATTATTAAAAAAATTAGTATTATTTTTACCCTACTAGGTTAAATTGCAACCATTTTGCTTTTAACTGAAACTCTCAAAATCGATAAGCTACAGAACTAAAATCTACATTTGAAAAATAAGACAGAAATCTTCAGTCTAGAAAAGACATGACAAAAATCACAATTTTCCCTTAAGAACTCATTTATCAGGAAGAACAAAGTGAAATGAACCTTCCTAGCAGAAGACAGTGGAAAAAATAAAGAATAAATCATCAAAAGTGGGTCCTTTTCTTTTTGAGGTTCTTATTTGATGGGATCATGTGGATTTAGTACTTAAAGAAAAACAGTATTTGTAAAATACTATCCTGTGGCTATTTACAATTTTTTCTTTGTGACACTCATGTCAGGAATCATTAGCAAACCTGTCATAATGCCAGATAACCAGTGTCTGCTTGGCACACCAATATCTGAATCACAGTATTAATGCTTCATCCTTTTGACAAGAGGGTACAAAGCCATCTATTGCGCACTGTCATTTTACCAAAAACAGAATAACTGGGTTATATGTCCAAGACTTGAGGTGGAAGATCGGTTACTAAGGTTTCATTATAACAGCTGATACAGACAGCTGCAAGGGAATACAGAGGTATTTGATTAGAGCTCTGACCAGAACAATGGATACTAGAGAGTTCCTATTTTTAAGATACATCATTATGTAAACAATCTCAACCTCTGGGTTTGAGTAGTAGAATAAATATAGTTAATCACTATTAAATAAGCAATTCCACAGCCTCTTCTTCTCTGATTGATTTTAAATAAGGGACTTTATATGAATCCTTAGAAATTTTCTAAAGTAGGTGGTTAAAGGTCCTATAAATTATAGTATATACCAAAAGTGATTTGACTCTAGTGGGAATCAACACTCATTAAAATTATTTAAGCATTTCCCATTTTCATTTCTAATCTCTATGTTTAATCAGGAACATATTTTGAAAGATTTTAAAGTTATCCTTAAAAATACGGTTATAAAAAAGTCAAAATTCCAAAGAAACATTTTGGAGGATAAATGGCCACTTCTATGCACATCCCCCATTTAGATTTCTCCACCAAGACTACTTTCCCCCACTCACCCTACCTGTAAGGCTGAGTGAATCAGGGCCTTCCAGAAAATGTCAGCAGATCCATAGACTTCCATTTCTCATTAAAGGATAGGAAGGAAAGAAGGAAGAAATCAATACCCCTAAAAAATAAACCAATGGCAAGAAACAAATCTATTCCAGAAGACGATGGAATTGCTATAAATTCCAGCATCAGTTAGTCAGAACTAAGAAACTGCACACTCTAAGAACCATAATCAAGAGTACTAAGTGGCGTTAACTAGCTTGATAATCTTGAATTTAGGTTCAAGTACTAAAAGAAAATCTTTTGGGTTATTGGCAGTTATCAGTCACTTTTACCAAAATGAAACAAAACAAAACACCCACAAAACCCAAAAACAAACAAACAAAACAAAAAACCCCCAAACTCTGTTTCCAGTACAGAAGAAATGAGGAATAATCAAAAACTGAAGGAAAAAATATTATAATGTAAACCTGAAACTAATATATAACACTGTATGTTAATTGCACTGCAATTAAATTTTTAAAAAATTGAATTAGCTATGGATATCTATCAAAGTGGAAAGCTATGTAGCTATAAAAGAAGAAATTAGACTATAAAAAATTAATCAAAAAAGGGGGAAGAAAGTTAATCTCTGTCCATCCAACATTAACTTTAAGGGAGACAAAATACTGAGAAAATACCAGAAGCTGAGAGGCAATGCTCTAGCTCATAAGCCCAGCACATTCGGCAGACACTGAATAGGAAACATTCAGAAGGGCCCCAAAGACTTCTCCAGCTCACATGGGTTCTGGGAGGGCATAACAGGGTTGAAGGAAGAATTTGTTAGCCAAGCACTGCGATTTTTCTTGTCCTAGGGTCTTAAGTGGGAGGTATGATGGCAACAGGCAAACCTACTTCAAAGCTGCAGACCAGAGTGACTTTGAGAGTGGAATGATACATGCTGATCTCCAAAACAAAATGTGTGAGCTGCTGCTCCCCATTCCTAACAGCAGAGGACAGAAAGTTCAGAGAGAAACGGTGACAAAGTCCCCAAAATGTAGCTGCCCTTTGCACTGGCTTGCTCCCTAAGGCCCTGTACCTCACCAGACATCTGAAGCTATAAAGAGAGGCTAGATACTTCTACATCAAGCTGGAGAGTTCATGTGCTAATGATAAAAGCCAAGGGGAACCCAGGGACATAGGAAAGGTACTAAAGAAATAGCACAGATGGGCTCTAAGCAGAGAAATAACAAGAGCAGACAGGGGTGTATTAAAAACTAACTGGGGAATACACAGGGGAAGGAGCCAAAAACAGCCGAGGGTCACTGTCCAGGTGAGAGATGATTTAGATCAGCAGTCATACTGGAGAAGAAAAACAGATTTGAGATTCACCGCATATACCGCATATATGAAAAGATTTTCAACACGAAACACTATCCTTAGAAGAAGTGGTTGTGGTGCCTGGGTGTCTCAGTCCATTAAGCGTCTGCCTTGGGCTTAGGTCATGATCCCAGGGTCCTGGGGATGGAGCCCCGCATCAGGCTCCCTGCTGAGCTGCCCCCCCCGCTAGTGCACACATGCTCTCTCTCTCTTTCTCTCTCTCTCCCCTAAAAATAAATTTTAAAATCCACTAAAAAAAAAAAAAAAAGTTGTCATATTTGAACCTTACAAAGTCTCAGATTACAGAATGATCTACAAAGTATTTTATTAAAAAAAATACAAAGTATTGTTTGGAGAAGACATGTTAGCCTAAACCAACTGCTTTCAGAGATAAGCTAACACAACTGCATAGCTGGGGGGGGGGGCAGTGGGGAGGATGCAAATAAAGTAAGAAGATGTAGGGATTATTTTTTGCGGTAGGACTTCACAGTTGCATGTGGAAGCTGATGCTGGCAAGCAATCTTTCAATAATCACTCGAACAAAATGACTCAGTCCATGCTTAGGTTATGAGATCATGAATACATGCCAACAGAAGAAGTGTACTAATTGTACTTGTGGCTGGGACAGCATTATACACGGATTTTAAAAATGCAGTATCTCAAGTGACTTGGATGGAAAGGAGACGGTGATCTGGAAAGCCATGTTACAGGGCTCATCTCAGTGCTAACAAAATACTCAAGGTGTATGCTGAAGAGCTGGAACAAAATTTTTACATAAAATAGTGGGGCAAAGTATTTCTAAATTTTACATATATGTAACTAAATTAGGTATTAAACATAGAAATTGATTCTATCCCTCAAAGTTTAGATTCTTGCTACCTAGTCAAAGAATATTTTTCAAAGTGTCTTTTTTTAAAAACTGTGGGATAGCTTAACTCCAGGGTCTGCTAATATTTGGACTTAACGTGATATTGTGAATAGAACTCGTAAGCCTTGGCAATCTGAAGAGTGAGGGAAAAAGAGACAATAAAAAAAGATCACTTCAGTTTTCTAACTTGAATCATCAGGTGAATCTAAATTCCATTAAAAAAAAAAAAGTAGACAAGGGAAAGAACAGTTTTGGGAATTGAAGCAAGAAATTAGGCTATGATTTGGGGGCATGTTATTTGAGATGCTAGTGAGGCAGACTCCATGTGAAAATTTCAAGACATCTGAATTTAGAGCTATAAATTGGGAGTCTTCAGCTCACAGGGATTAACTGACAAAAGTGGCCTTGGTTGGGATGTGGGGCAATAAGGATCTGATGTACTCCTGATAGGAGTTGCCACCACCTTCCTCAAAGGCATTATGGAAATATCTGTAACATGTATTTGCCTATTCTGACCGAAGAGCTCCACTAAAGGTCTCTTCACACATAAACGTAAACAAATGTATAAGGTGAGTGTTCATCGCAGCATTATTCACAAGGAACTTAAATCTCCAACTACAGGTAACTGGTGAGTGACGGTAAATGATGAAACACACCTTCGAATACTGATGCATCATGGACTCTGACCACACTGTTGAGTAAAACAGAGGAAGCCAGAGAACAATGTTCAGTGCAAAGTGTCGTTTATGAAACAGGTGCACACTTTTTATGTGTCTCTATGCAAAACTGTATTCTAAAATGGGCTCATCTCTGAATGGTGAGAGGTTAAATGATTTTTACCCTCATCTTTGTAATTCTCTATTTGTTTGAGAGGTTTATTGAAAAAATCCAAAGTATACCATTTTTAAAGAAAGCTATAAAGTTTTTTTTTCCCTTTTTTCTTAAGTGTTTTAAGAATTAGAGCACAATATAATCTTGGAGGTAAACAATAAAAACAGGAGAGGAAGACCACCCTGGCTGAGTACAGCTGGCTTTCCAATTTCAGGGCTGTATAACCAGAAACACATTGTCAAAGTTGGAGCACCATCCCAGGCTTGAGACCAAACAATCAGGCTGGAGAAGTTAGTCCTGAATGACCTAGGCCTGTAATTTGATTAGTGAAGTGACAGTGTGACTGGCTATTTCCAGAGATCACTCACAGAACTGGTTTCTGAACCCTGACTCCAGGACTGGGTGCAATATTGTGATTTAGGACAAGTTGGGGTGTGACCACATCCTAAGGATTAGTAAATCACAAACAAGAAAATAGACCAGAGAAAAATAATTAAATAGTCTGACTATAATAAATGTATTTCCCATAAAAAAGAAAAAAAAAGATATGATAGAGATCAGCCTCTCCCTTAAAGTAAATAAAACCAAAAGATACAAGGGTCATAAAACAAAACACGGAGCACTGTGCTGGTGTTGAGGCCATAAAAATCACAATGTAGAACCTGCCTTGGTGTTAATGGTATTATAGACAAGGATAAACAAATAACCAGAAAACTCAGCTAAGAAGCATGTATAAGGTGCAAATTAGTATTTTTACCAGGAGAAAATAAGTAATTGTGTTTGATGGGCAAAGACGGTAAATCTAAGCTTGGGGGTGTGGATGGGGAGGATGGAAAAGGAAGCACAGCAGGCGGCAGAGGAGGAGCGTGCGCAATGGCATGGGGGTAAGGAGAGGGGTGGTTTATTATAAAACCAGTGAACTATCTGGGAAGCTCAGATAACAGCTTTGCTTGGGGAAATGGAGAGTTGGAATATTACTCTGTAGTGAAGAAGTCACTAAAAATTTTACCAGGGGAACAATATAGCCAAACGTGTTTCAGATGGATCATTCTGGCAACACTGTGGACTACAGAGATAAGAAGAGTTGGAGAGCTGGATTCCAGTGCAGAAAGAACTTAGCCACAATCCAATTAATACCGGCACTAGAAGCAGTAATAGAAGAATCAACACAGCAGAAAATTGGATTGGGTGAACCAGGAGGCAGGCTCAAGAAACATACACTGAATGTAAGAAATTAACCAAGACATGAAGTGAATGCTTGTAGATTTGCAGAGTGCGCTAATTCAAATTATAGGAGTCCCTGAAGGAAAAAGAAATCGAACAATTAATAAACAAGGACTGTAGTTGAAAATTTTTTTTAAAATATGATTGGAAACAGAAAGATTCCCATTGTCTCAAGAAAAAGAAAAACAACAGCATCAAAAAGACACAGATTTAAATTCTTTTAGTTTTTTTGAGGGGGGAGGGGGAAGCTCTATGCTTCCCAAAAGAAAGAATAAATATTTAAAGAGTCAAAATCAAGAGAGATTAAGATGAGAGCTCCATGGTGAAAGACATGATATGACTTGCTTGAAGACAAAGAATCTTTCAGGTTGAGGGGTGGTGGTTAAAAAAAAATTTTTTTTCATCTAACTATCTTTTCTTCAGAGAACAAAGAAAGGAAAACTGAGAACTCTAGGACTGAAGGTAAAAGAAAACCTTGTAATTTATAGCTGCTGCAGGTAAATGCTACATTATATTGCTATCGTGATGAAAAAATAAGGTGACACATGAAGAAGAAACAAGAGACCTGAGCAAGGTAACAAGACCAATAAATACCAGGAACAGGCACAAGCCACAGACTACCTTGTTTTTCACAGTGGAAAGTCAAAAATTACTGCTTTACAGAAAAAACATAAATTGATCACAATTAGATTGGAAAAAGTCCATGGTAAGTTCAAGACTAACATCAATTCTTCTTTGTGGCTCCTCAAAAACATATATGATTGTTATCACCTTGTTACTAACATTTTGAGGCACTTTTGTAATATACACGGTTGGAATTAATGTTTCTAAACTCTCCAAGAAACAATATGATTCACTTATTCCTTAACCTCAGTAAATTTCACAAATAGTACTTTGTTAAACTTTAAATCTAAAACTAAAACCAAGCCCACTTCTGCTGCTCTTGAAAATATTATCTATCCTAGTCAAATGAAGGCCAAGTGGATGACAAAAACCACCACAGAAAATAAAATTATTCTAAATTATCAAGGGTTTTAAAAGATTTTATTTATTTGACAGGCAGAGATCACAAGGAGGCAGAGAGGCAGGCAAAGAAAGAGAGAAACAGACTCCCCACTGAGCAGACAGCCTGATGTGGGGCTCGATCCCAGGAGCCTGGTATCATGACCTGAGCCAAAGGCAGAGGCTTTAACCCACTGTGCCACCAGGTGCCCCTATCAAGGGCTTTTAAAGAGTCAGATATGATTATTTTAGATGATATCTTGTAAGACAAATTGGCAAAAAATTGAATAGCCGTGGGGCGCCTGGGTGGCTCAGTGGGTTAAAACCTTTGCCATCGGCTCAGGTCATGGTCCCAGGGTCCTGGGATCGAGCCCGAATCGGGCTCTCTGCTCAGCAGGGAGCCTGCTTCCTCCTCTCTCTCTTCCTGCCTCTCTGTCTACTTGTGATCTCTGTCAAATAAATAAATTTCTTTAAAAAATTAAAAAAAATTAAAAAGCCGTTAGTGATAAGACTGAATGAAGGTGCCTTGAGTTTTTGTCTTAAACTCTGTTTACTATTTTTTATAATTAAAAACAAACTAGAAAAAGCCCAAACAAAAATATGTGGCTATACTTTGTTCGTAACTATGAAGACAAAAATATATCCATTAATAATGACTGAAAGCGAATTTGCAGACATGAAAACATGTTCAGTTCTATTTCTAGGAAGCTGTGTATATTTTTAATATAAAATTTTATGAAAAACAGATACAAAAAGATTCACAGTTGGCTCTATAAAAACGAAATGCACCATTTTTCTTCTCAAAGATTGAATAATATTTAAGCAGTACGGCTATATTTAGTGATAACTATTTTAACTAAATTGTCTAGTCAATTCAATTAATAATTGGTGAAGAAACCAATTTAACTGATTTAGTTAAATTAGTGATTTCTAATTATTTTAGCCATAATGGTGTATCTGTCATTGAGCAATGGTACATGTATTATAAAATTTAAAATAACACCTCTATAGCAATGGTTTAAATATTTTTGTAAAAACAGAATTCTATCTTCATAAACATGTTATGGGGAATTCCATGTACAAAAATGGCTTAAGAGGGCGCCTGAGTGGCTCAGTGGGTTAAGCCGCTGCCTTCAGCTCAGGTCATGATCTCAGGGTCCTGGGATCGAGTCCCGCATCCGGCTCTCTGCTCAGCAGGGAGCCTGCTTCCTCCTCTCTCTCTGCCTGTCTCTCTGCCTACTTGTGATCTCTCTCTGTCAAATAAATAAATAAAATCTTTAAAAAAAATGGCTTAAGACTACAGAGTCCAATTTGAAAAGCATTGCTTTACCAGTATGGCTCTATGGATCTATCAGACTAAAACACACAAGATGATTTTAGTTCCTCAAGAGGGCTTCAATATGCCTCAGCCATTTTAAAGGGGGAAATAGAGATTTCTATAAACACCATGTTCTGTACCAAGACTTCCCATAAACATGATCAATTTAGTCAAAGATGGTACCCTGCTTTTCCCTCCGTATAACTTGTTTAAATCTAGTCTTTTTTTTTTTAATATTTTATTTATTTATTTGACAGAGAGATTACAAGTAGGCAGAGAGGTAGGCAGAGAGAGAGAGAGGAGGAAGCAGGCTCCCTGCTGAGCAGAGAGCCCGATGCAGGACTCGATCCCAGGACCCTGAGATCATGACCTGAGCCGAAGGCAGCGGCTTAACCCACTGAGCCACCCAGGCGCCCCTAGTCTTTTTTTTATAAACTGAAAAGAGAAGGGGAAAGCTACAAGGGAAAAAAATGGCCAAATAAATGACTAGACCACAGAAAAAGAAATGCAATGACCTTTAAACTTCTAAAAAGATATTCAACTTCACTCATAACAAGATAAATGCTAATTAAAACACTGAGATACCATTTCCTACCCGTCAGAATGATGAAACACTCAACACCACTGCTGAGGTTGTGAAAAAACAGGCATTTTTATACATTGTTGGCGGGTGCAGTGGATACCGAGAGTGGGATGGTGGAAAGAGACCATGCCAGGTGCCCACAATAAGAAAGAACATTGTCTATAGAGATTTTACAAACCAAAGCTTAAAGTTGACTTGCTTATCATCATATGCCAGTAATTTTTTTAAAAATATAAGCAATGAAATATCCCGTAAAAAAAAAATCTTTTGTTGTTCCTAATTCTAAATAATCATTGTGGTTGCTGTTGTGTTTTAGTAACATTATGCAAACTCAAATTGGATGTTTTTATTGCTTATTTCTTAAACATTGAACTCTATATGGAAGTTAACTTGGAGACTCCTAGTTTAGCCTCTGACATACATGGACTCAATTCTATATATTCATGTCAGAAATTAAGTTGTAATGTTTTGAAATGTTCAAGCTCCATTTGAGCACAGTGAGTCTCAAGCCCCCATGATATACTACATGGTCTTGCATGAAACAATAGATTGCAAATAAACAAGGACAGCTGTATGCGATTTCTCTTTTCTAGGTTATCTGTTTTTTTCCTGGTAGGAAGTTTTAGATGAGTTAATCAGACCTCAAAATATTTCCAGACAGCTGGAATCAGCCTCAAACAATGAATAGTAAAACACAAAACTTTAAACACAGTTATTTAAAGAACAGTGCACGGAAACTGTGGCTAAGGTCATTAATATACGACAACAAAATGTAAGGAAATGGACATTTACAAACCAAATTTGGAAGAATAGTAGGAGAGACAACAAAAGATCTTGCTCTTACTGGAAGAAACCAAAAAGGCAATGTTTATTTGAATGCCTGGTTACAAATTAGTGCATCAAATAATGTCAATATTCACGACCATTCAGTCATTTTCTCTCATTATTGCAAAAGAAGAAAATCTTCAGGAGTTTTAAAATCAAATATAATGGAAATTTAAGATGATTTTCTGGCAGAAATATTTTAGGAAATATTTTCTTTCTTTTTTTTTTTTTTCATCATTTATTTGACAGACAGATCACAAGTAGGCAGAGAGGCAGGCAGAGAGAGAGGAAGAAGCAGGCTCCCCGCTAATCAGAGAGCCTGATTCGGGGCTCGATCCCAGGACCCTGAGATCATGACCTGAGCCAAAGGCAGAGACTTTAACCCACTGAGCCACCCAGGCGCCCCGAGGAAATATTTTCTATAATATACCATTTATTTTTAATTTACTTTTACTAGCCACGATTATATATTCAAATGCTCAATAAAAGAAAATAATGTTTCCATTTTGTTTCTATCATTATTATGGTTCATTTTATCTCATAGTTATTACTGAAAATAATTTTATCAGATAGAAGAGTAATGTACTAAAAATTACCTGCTCGAGGCATCAAACACACTAGGTTTGCCGCTGTGGAGTATAAAATGATTCAACCAATGTGTGTGGAAGAAAAAAAACAGGGACAGTTACAGTTTGTTACTAATAACAAAGAAAAACACAGGGGGGGGGTCCTAAGCCAGAAATTAATAAAAATGGTTACCTACCACAGAAGTGGTGAAAGAACTAAGGTAGGGGGTAGGGACAGAAAAACGAAGAAAAAGTCTAACTATACTTTTTAATATAGTTTGACTTCTGAACCATACAAATGTTTTAAACATTTAAAAGAATAAAACCAAGCAAAAAATCGAAATCAGCAAATCTTAACACTGAAAACAAGTGGAAATAAATGAACTGAATATCAAGTTGATAACATAACCACATGAAGACAAAAAATATTTCAGGTCACTTTTGAATAGAGCACTCTGGCATATATACTGGGATATAACCTAAGGATAATAAAATGGCAAAGAAATCTTAATTTTTACTTGACAGTTGTAGTATTAATATTAGTTTATGTAATTTTGAACCTATTAACCTATTTTATTTGCACTATACAGTAAAACAGGTGGTTATGTAAATACTATTAGGAACCAAGATGTTCAGTAGAAGACAGAAAACACCGTATTGGATTGCAGTATTAAATCTTCACAGTTACCAACACGAAGCCATGACTTAAAAAACACACATACAAACATAACTAGGAAAGTAGTATGTATGTGTATGTATGTACACACACACACACCTTAATTATATCCACTAGAGTTAACAGCATCCCAGTAGCAATGAACATCCCTAATGCTCAGATCTTGTTTTCTAAATACCCTTCTCCATTAAAAGGAACCAGGGCTTCTTGAAGAAATGACTGGTTCCAGAACTAGGGCAGGGAAAGTATAAGCAAGCATAGCTCATTATGTTTTTCTGAAAAGTAAGGAAAAAACTAATGAAGGCCTGTCCAAAAGGCACATAAGGCAGCTTTGAGAGGCTCTCACCACTTGAGAGAATTTGAACATCAAAAAGAACAGCTATAATTGTTTATAATAAAT
This sequence comes from Mustela putorius furo, assembly GCF_011764305.1. NCBI lineage: Eukaryota > Metazoa > Chordata > Mammalia > Carnivora > Mustelidae > Mustela > Mustela putorius. Next base: position 7,947,528 of record NW_025421424.1, read on the forward strand.
TGAACAAATAAAAATCCACGAGTCTATAATGATACTCTAACAAGAGAGAATGGGGGGGGGGCAAGGGGGTGGGGGAGTTCATGTGTAACCAGTGGTGGAGATTATAACACCAAATTCCCTGTCCTCAAAACTTCACATTAAAAGTAAAGAATTACACATTTATTCTGCCTTTGAGGGAAAGAACTGCTGTTTGACTCCAGCAGAAGAGGAAAAGTGCTTTATATCAGCTAACAGTTGCAGAAAAACTGACAGAATTAATTACCACCAAAGATATAATTTGTTCAGGTCAGAATCATCAATAGACACACTAAGACATGTGGTATGAAATTATTACCTCACAGATTACTTGCTAATTTCAGAGGGGAAATGTAGATTATGACACAGAAAAGATCAAGTTTAGTACCGCTAACAGTCTGACACTCTGACTTCCTCCTGATGAGGCACAACATGAAGTTCACAGCACCTCCTATGATGTATCCATTTTCTTGCCCAAAACTTTAATCTAAATAGAGTCAAGCCATTAGACTTACATTCCAGTTTACAGGAATTCTAAAGGATAGAGGAACAAAATAAATGATACTACGAAGAAACACTCAGCCAAATAGAGGATTTAGAACATTCTGGTTTCTTAAAAAGCCAATGCTCCCTTGTAAAACAAAACAATAACAGAAAAAGTATGAAGATGTTCTAGAATGAAAGAGACTACAGAGGTGTAACACCTAAAGGCAACATGTGACCCTTAAATGAATTCTGTTTAGTAAGGAAAAAAAATCTTTACAAAACATTGAGATAATCCAGAAATCTGAATATGGCCTGAATAATAAAGGATATGAAGAAATTATTGTTAATTTTCCCAAGTGTGGTAGTGGTATTACAACAAGAAATTCAAGCTAAATAGTTAGGAATATTTTAGGAATGAAGTATCACCAAATCAGCGGCTTCGTTTGAAATGGCTAAAGAGTACAGAATCTGGGAGGGTTATATGGGTGTTCATTGTCCTATTCCCTTCAAGTTCTTCATAGTTTTGAAAATTCTTATAACAAGAAGTTGAAAAAATAGAGAATTCTTCAGCAAACATGAATCTAGCAATATGTATTTCAATAGAACACATAATTCACAAAAAGGAATTTAGAACCACTCTATGCTCTGACAGTTTGAACTGGTCTTCCATCTTTTATTTCCCGCAGCCAGAGGCCAAACAGCAGTCTGCTCGCTGCACCTTCCCCATGTTAGCAAACTGACTTCTTTAGACTTGCAACTCTTCTCAGTGGAGGAAGAGTTTTCTTCTATGTGACTACCACTTGACCTCAGCTCAAGGTCCCCTGAAGCACAAGTTAACGTAAACGAAGTTGCACTGAAGGCTGAGAGCCTTTTAATAAACCCTCCACTTGGCACCGTGTCTTAAACTTTGGCTTCTGACCTAAATAATACATTCTTCGAGATAACAAAGCCTTTAATATGCCTTCCTCCCTATTTTCCATGCTCTTCTTTGGGGCAGTGGGCAGTGTCTCATTTACCCCTACAACTTCTCTATCACCTATATTCTAATAATTCCCCAAATGATATCTACTTCCAAACACTTCAACCTACTGAATGTTTTTACCTGGGAGTCCCAAAAGTTCCTCAAAACCAGCAAGTCTAAATGTGAATTCATCATCCTTCCTCTGCTACCAAAAAAGCACCATCATTTGCCTCAGAGGCCAAACTAGAAAGTCAGGCATCAATCTTGGCTCTTCTCCCTCAATGACATATCAAATCCATAATGATTAACAAAGTGCAACAATAATTATTATAATAATTAACACATGGTACTTATGAGGTACCTGGTGCCCATCTAAGCTCTGTGCATATATTAACTCATTTAATCCTGATGACATTCTTCTGAATGTTTCTCTTCCTTTCACAGATTAGGAAATGAGACGCTGAGCAGTTTAGTTATCTGCCAAAGTTTACAAAGCTATTCAGTGGCAGAGAGGATTTGAACTCCAACATTTTGGCTTTAGAGTCTGTTTTCTTTAATGCTGTACTTCCTCTTCCATCACCAAAGACTACTGATTTCTTCTAAATAGTGCTCAAACTCAGTTCTCTCCATTTTAACAACTAGCTTGATCAGGGTCACCATCTTCTCTTGCCTAGTCAAACCAACAGCTTCCTAACTGGACTCCCTGCCACCAGCATTGCTCTCCAGTGGAGCTAGGATGGTTTTCCTAAAATACAAATCTGATTACATCACACTTCTACTTTCATACATAACCTTCCAATGGCTCCCTACTGAACTAAGAACAGCAACCAAAGCCTTTAATATGGTTGATAAGGCCTCCAGCTCTCATCTTCAGCCTCAGCTCCTCTGTAGTTCCCTCTCCACATTCCACATCCACTGTAATTTTACATCCCTCAAATGCTCGTTTTTTTTCTCCTAGGGTTTTGTATGTGATGTTCTCTCTCTGTCTGGAATGCTTTTTCTCCAACCCCTGGTCTGGCTATTTCTTGCATACCTTTTAGATCTACATTCATGTGTGCCATTTCTTTAAAGAAGCCTCTTGATCTCCCAATTCTAAGTTTGCTGCCTCTCCTATTTGATGGTCCAGTACCAAACTTACACACATGTGTGCCTTATAACACTGTACTATAACTGCATGTCTAATTGCATGTCTCACTCCCATGACTACAACCATTAGGAGAACAGGGATGATGTAGCAAGAGCTCAATAAATACTGAAAAACAAAATGCAACTAAATGACATATCAGGTAAAGGGCTACTATCCAAGATCTATAAAGAACTTGTCAAACTCAACACCCCTAAAAACAAATAATCCAGTCCAGAAATGGGAAGAAGATATGAATAGACATTTCTGCAAAGAAGACATCCAAATGGCCAACAGATATATGAAAAAATGCTCAACATCACTAGGCATCTGGGAAATCCAAATTAAAACCACAGTGAGATACCTCACACCAGTCAGAATGGTTAAAATTAACAAGTCAGGAAATAACAGATGCTGGCAAGGACGTGGGGAAAGGGGAACCCTCTGACACTGTTGGTGGCAGTGCAAGCTGGTGCAGCCACTCTGGAAAACAGTATGGAGGTTCCTCTAAAAATTAAAAACAGAGCTCCCCTAAGACCCAGCAATCGCACTACTGGGTGTTTACCCTAAAGATACAATGTAGTGATCCAAAGGGGCACGCACATCCCAATGTTTACAGCAGCGATGTCCACAATAGCCAAAGTATGGAAAGAGCCTAGATGTCCATCAAAAATGAATGGATACAGAAGATACACACACACACAATGGAATATTACTCATCCATCAGAAAGAATGAAATCTTACTATTTGCATCAGCATGGATGGAACTGGAAAGAAAGATATTACTCTGAGTGAAACACATCAATCAGAGAAAGACAATTATCACATGGTCTCACTCCTATGTGGAATATAAGAAACACTGCAGAGGATCATAGAGGGAGGGAGGGAAAACTGAATGGGAAGAAATCAGAGAGGGAGACAAACCATGAGAGACTCTTAACTATAGGAAACAAACTGAGGGTGGCTGGAGGGGTGATGGATAGGGTCATGGGGTAACTGAGTGATGGGCATTAAGGAAAGAACATGATGTGATGAGCACTGGGTATTATATGTTATTGATGAATTACTGAACTCTCCATCTGAAACTAAAGCTGTACTATATGTTGACTAATTGAATTTAAAGTTAAAAAAAAAAAAAAAGAGTAGGGGTGTCTGGGTGGCTCAGTCCTTAAACGTCTGCATTTGGCTCAGGTCATGATCCCAGGGTCCTAGGATTGACCCCCGCATCAGGCTCCCTGCTCAGTGGAGAGCCTGCTTTTCCCTCTACTTTTGCTGATCCCTCTACTTGTGCGCTCTCTAAATAAATAAATTTTTTTTAAATTAATTAAAATTAAAGAGTAAAATGCAACAAAACTTAAGGCCTTTGTCAAATAAAACAACCTTTTTGCTCTAACCATTTTTTTCTTCATAAATCTAATAAATCTTATCTTCAGGAATATTTTAATCAAAACATTTATTTTATTTATAATGATTTTTCACATCATTCAAATTATTTCCATTGGTCATTATCTTCTCAAAGCTTTAACTGTAGCAGTTAAGTGTACTATAGAGAAAAAACATTGTTTAACAAAGTCTACTATCTTTTAATCTCTATATGCAGTTTTCAAAAGAACATTTTACAAAGCAATTGCCCCAGACTCTTCAAAAATGTCAATGTCATGAAAGGACAAACAAAAAAAGAAAAAAAGGAAGATTAGTCTAAATTAATAGACTGAAGAGTCAAGAGAAGTAAAGCAAATGTGATCCTTCTTTGGAGCCTAGGTTTTAAAAAAGAGAGAAAGAAAAAAGCTATAGAGGACATTTTTGGAGCAAGTGGGGAACTCCTGGACACAGCCTGCATGTTAAATACTTTCATTGTCTCATTCTCACATTTCTTGAGGGTGCAAATGGTATTCGTGGTTATGTAGGAAAACGTTGTTATTCTTAGGAGATACGTGGAAGGATCACAATACCACGATGTGTGTATCTCACTTTCAGGTAGTTTACTTTAAAAAATTACACACACGTGCATGTGCAAGCACATGAAAAGGACAAAGCAAATCTGGCATAGGTTACAAGTTAGTCTAAGCAAAGAGTATGTGAACATTCAGTGACTCTTTCCATTTTTGAAGGTCTGAACAACAACAACAAAAAAGTTGGGGGAAAAAGCAACCATTTACTGAGTGATGAATATGGGCTGGACTCCATCCTAGCATATCTGCATGAATTAACTCAATCCTCACAAGATCCCCTGCAAGAGTCTTCACGTTGAACTTACTATTAATACTCACATTTGATAGATGAGTAGCCTGAGGCACTGAAAGGTTAAGTAGCTTAAAGTCACACAGCTAGTTATACCTTGAGGTAAAGCAGCAGCAGCAGGAGGAGGAGGAGAAAAGCACAGCCTCTCAGAGAGCAGAAGGTGAAGTCAAACACCCAAGTAACTCTAACGACAATAACCAGAGGTTGCACAGATGGCACTGTTGGAACTTAAAGTAAAGGGGAAGAAGAGTTAACAAAAGTCTCTCTGATCCAGAGCCCCTGCGCCCTAATTTCCCATCTTGTGTTCTTTCAAGGAGCTCTGGACATGACAGAAGAATCTAGTTATTGGGTGAAAACACAGACTGAACCAATCACCCTAGAGAAATACAGACTAGAAGGAAATTCCAACTCTATCCTGTTAAGATGGCCAAATCAAAAAGGGGAATAAAAGAAAGCAAAACTGATTCATAATTTGGTAATTCAGGAATAGAGGCAGGAGTAAAAAGACACACTGAATGGCTGTGACAGGAAACAATGATGACTGACTTCTTTTCATCTAAAATTGTATATAAAATCAAAACGTGATTATTATCAGTATTGAAGATTAGCACTAAATGCAAAACGTTTCTGAAATCTAGTTAGTAAGATGTTTGAGGTACAACGAGTGGAGGGTAAATGGGCTCCAACACAGTGATTTATCACAGCCAAGAATTACACAATCAAACACACCCCCTAACCTTCTTGTCTGACACAAAAGTCCAGAAATCTGAAAAGGATACTGAAGAAATTAAAAAAAAAAAAAAAAAAAGCCTGAAGATTGCATAGTAGTGTCCACAGACTATACACAGACAGTTACAAAGAGCAGCATAAGAAAATGTATTTTAAAATATCTTCTAAAATAGTTTGATAAACAGGGGCGCCTGGGTGGCTCAGTTGGTTAAGCATCTGCCTTCGGCTCAGGTCATGATCCTGGGCTCCTGGGATGGAGCCCTGGCACTGGGGAGCCCGTTTTTCCCTTCCCTCTTCTGCTCCCCTTCCTTGTGCTCTCTCACTCTGTCAAATACATAAACAAAATCTTTCAAAAAAATAAAAGATAAAATAGTTTGATAAACAAAACAACATCCCTTATGTTAATTTATAAACACTTAATGGTTTACATTTCTAACACCTTTGCTGTAATATGAAGATCTCCAAAGCAGGAACCATGCCTGCTCATCTCTACATCCTGGTATCTAAAGCAGGGATAGGTATATGGCACACACTCGAATGTTATTGAATTTATCATAAGTGTTTATAGAACTTACACAATGAAGAACTGAGTAAAATAAAGCCTCGGTATATTCACTCATACTGCGATCATTTTATAACATGCAATTTTTTGTCTATTAAAAAAATAACCCAGGGCACCTGGGTGGCTCAGTGGGTTAAAGCCTCTGCCTTCAGCTCAGGTCATGATCCCAGGGTCCTGGGATCAAGCCCTGCATCAGGCTCTCTCTGCTCAGCAGGGAGCGGCTTCCTTTCCTCTCTCTCTGCCTGACTCTCTGCCTACTTGTGATCTCTATCGAGTAAATAAGTAAAATCTTAAAAAAATAATAATAATGACCTATCAGATCCCAAAGTTAATATGCTTGAAGTATTAAAGTCTGAACTGACCATTTTATATTTACTTCAAACCACTGATATTAGCTATCATAAAACATACTAAATTTATTGTCATCTTCCAAAGCTATAATAATTAGGATAGACCAACTTCACCCATAATTATTCAAGTTATATAGCATGTGGGCGGAAGCCACTTAACACAGCAGACCTGACACTGATACCCTTACAAAGGCCTACTGGCAAGACTGGTCCTTGGCTGGCCTCTGGGAATGTGGATTTTGGGAAGGTTCCCACCATTCGCAGATAAGAATGTCTCACTGTGCCTGTTTGTGAAAACAATGTGGCTCAAGCTGAACACGTGCTTTCCCTCTGGGAGTCTAGAACTCCGGTACGTGCTAGGCAGAGGATACCAGTGTGACCAGCCCCCATAAAAACTGGGCACTGACTCTAATGAGCTTCCCTGGTAGACAGTATTTCACACGTGTTGTCATAACTCAATGCTGGATGACGTACGGGCATCCTGTGGGACTCCACTGGGAGCATGAACCTGGTTTCCTCCGACTTTGTGCCGAGAGCCTTTCCTACTGCCACAATAAGTCACAGCTATGAGGAGGACTATACGCAGGTTTTGTGAGTCCTCCTAGCAAATCATCAAACCTGTGAGGGGGTTTGGAGACCCCTGACACAGGCATGCTAGATCAGACAGTAGTCCCATTATTTGGAGATAATGAACATTATGAAATATTGAACACATTTCCATAAAAAGTCATAATAAAAAGAAATTTAATAGAAGCCATTAAGATTTTGACTTTGGCTGTTTTTATAATAATTACTTCTATCCAGTGGTTAATATGGGCTTCCCTCATGGGATAAGAAAGCAAAAAGATAATTAATTATGAGAAATTCAATCAAACTTTAAGCTATGAATCAGGTCTCAAGCCTCCAAAGTAACGGAATTTTTCTTAAGAAATCTCATTTTCATCCCAACCCACCCTCAAAAACTTCATATAAACCCCAAAAGGCATATGTCTAGAACAGGTTTCTGGAGCACAAATATTACATTTTAAAAAAGAAGTTTCTGAGGGTCTTGTTTCTGTTTGCATAGACAGGATTAGGGTGATGTCAGAAAGCACCAGTGCCCTCCCCCATGCTTTTCTTTCTCCTAAAAGGATGTGTAGCTTATAGTAATGGGGGGAACAAACTGTTGCTCAGTTCTCGGAAGAAATAAAATTTGGAAACAGAATATATTCAACAATTATCTGGCTTTCTCCTGCATTATATATTTTGATTTATAAGTAAGAACTGACATTCTCTGAATAGGATGGATAAGCATACTTTCTTAAAAGATGTATTTATTTGAGGGAGAGAGACACACTGTGTGTGTGGGGAGGGTGCAAGCAGACGGACAGAGAGAGTCTCAAACAGACTCCACACTGAATGTGGAGCCCTATGTGAGTCTCAGTCTCATGACCTGGAGATCATGACCTGAGCCAAAATCAAGAGTCGGACACCTAACTGACTGAGGCCCCCTTAGATCCCCCTAGATTAATAAGCATATTTTACACCAAATATTAAACAACATTCTAAACAAATGTAATTACTTTTTAATTAAAATGGCTATATTTAAGATCCTTTTAGAGACAATACACAATACTCTTTTTTATCAATCATAGGGAAAAGTATTTGACCTAATGAGCTTCACAGCAATTTTACTTTGAAATAATTCTGTTAGCTAAGAGAAAGAGGAGGTGCTTTGTCAAGAGGTGCTTTGTCAAAATGTTAAATCACGGTATGAATGGGGGTAACTAATAAAGAGAAGTGGGGATTTGCAATTCGGATTGCGGGTGAAATGCTTCAATATCTAATCAAACAGCTAAGTTTAAGATATAAATAATTATGCCTTTTTTCTTTTTAAAGATTTTATTTATTTATTTGACAGAGATCACAAGTAGAGAAGCAGGCAAAGACAGAGGAAGAAGCAGGCTCCCTGCCAAGCAGAGAGCCTGATGCGGGGCTCGATCCCAGGACCCTGGGATCATGACCTGAGCCGAAGGTGGAGGGTTAACCCACTGAGCCACCCAGGCGCCCCTAAATAATTGTGCTTTTATTGTACAATATATAGATGTGTGAGGAAAAAAACAAGCATGGTGACTTTTTGATAGGATTTTAACTACTCTGCTTTTCCTGACCACTAACCTGAAATTAAGTATGAGGTAATCATAATGTTCACTGGAAAGCCATTCCTTTTATAACTAAAAATATCTGGTTACTACTACTGAATGTATAAAGCATTACTCTAAGAAATATCAATGCACAGGAAACCAGTCTCCTGAACGCACTGAATGGAAACTAGAACCAAAAATCTAACTTCATTCATTCAGTTATTCGGCCAACATGAACGAACCATCCCTGGGATGGTCTTTGCACTCCAGGAACAATGTCAGCACTACACTGCTGGTGTCAATTCAGGAGCAGGTAAGATACATACAGAGGCACACAAGAGGTAGGGGTCGATTTTAAAGATACCAAAGAGTATGAGAGAACTGGAAAATCTTCCTTGTAGCAATGAGGAATCATTAAAGGGTTAAGAGAAAGGGAATTAGAAGGATCAAATTTTTGCTTTGGCTCCAGCAGGGACCTAAGACACCCTGGAAGGAATCATTGAAACCTGATGGTGAGTCCTGCCACTGTCATTTATTTACTAGCTGGGTAAGTGGGCTTGAGCAATTTACTTACCTCTACTCCCTCACTTTCCTTACCTGTAAATGAAGATCATATCTATTCTGTTCTACAGGGTTGTTTAAGGATTAAATGAGATGCTGAGATAATCATGTAAATGGTCTGAAACCCTGGCACAGAGTATGCATTCAAAAAAGGTCAGATCACTTCGGGAAGTCACATATAAATAAAAAAAAAAAACAACTTAATTCGTGAAATGTAACTGTTTTTTAATGTAATGAACTTCTTGACTAATTTGAACTAGTTGAGAAGAGACAGAAAAATTTATGCCCTAGTCTTTTTTTTTTTTTTTAGACTCTATTTATTTTATTTGAGAGAGGCAGAGAGGAAGAGAGGGAGAGGGAGAAAGAATCTGAAGCAGACTGCACTACTGAACACAGAGCCCAATGTGGGCCTGGACCTCAAAACTCTGAGATTACGAGTAAGCCAAAACCAAGAGTCAGATGCTTAAATGACCAGGCCACCCAGGCACCCCATTAATGCCCTAGTCTTCATTCATTCATTCTTTTGATTCAAAACTCTACATCAAGCCTTGCTGCTACCACTTTACAAGATAGATTCCATTACAACAAAAGTCATGTTACAATAACCAAACATTCCCAAACATTACTTACATCACTCAAATGCCACAACAAAATGATAAAAATCAGCAGCCTTTGGAAGTTTGTTGAAATCAGATCACACTTTTTTTTTCCATTTTTACTGAAGAACTGGTTTTCTCCTTCCCACACTTCCATTTTGGCAGTGTGAAGGTCTGCAGAAGAAAATCTTTTGTTCAGAGACCAAAATCAACATCTACCTGGAAAACTCTATTGTATTTACATCAGATCTGCTTATAACAACACATAATATATGCTCACAAATATCAGGCAAAGGTTGGAATTAGGGCACTGAGCCAGAACTACTAGATGTAGAATTCATTACGGAATGAAAATTCCTTTCTTCCTTGTTCCCCAAACTTGACATTTTAGCATTATGCTTTGCCATCGTCCATATCCTGGAGGGAATTCCATGTTTGGCACTTGGATCTGTGGTTTAAGAAAGCTACAGAAGCACAAGTGTTTTGTGCATCATCATTAGATCATCTGGAAGAGGACAGAACGAAGACAACAAGCTTCGAAAGTTTTAAACACTATGTGGCATCTGGGTGGCTCAAGTTAGGTGTCCAACTCTTGATTTCAGCTCTGGTCATGATCTCTGGGTTATGAGATTGAGCCTCGCACTGGGCTCTATCCTGGGCACTGAACATGCTTAAGATTCTTCCTCTCTCTCTGCCTCTCTCTCAACATAATAATAATAATAATAATAATAATAAACAACTAAATAAATAAATAAGAGTTCTAAACATTATGCCCCCAAAGCTTATTTTCATTCCTCTTCCTTATAGATGTAACAAATATAATTTTCTAAGGAAACACAATAAAAGGAACACAGAGAGCTGTTGATGGCTTTTAGAGAGCAATTCTCTCCCTCATTTTCAAAGAGAACACTCAAAATTATTTACATCTTTAAATGTTTGCAGCAGTAATAGTTAATTATGCTCTTTTCAAGGCCTGCAATTTATAATTAAAGCCAACTAAGGAGAGATCTTAACATTTCATTTTTAAGTCTTTAAGTTTTCAGAATAGAAGATTAATGTTCTTAAACATCTGCAAAGTAGGACTTTGATTTAAAAATCTAACACTTGACATATAGGAAGACTTTTTTTTATGATGAATCCCTTAATCCCACAAGGATACACAAATCATTTTTCCCACTCCGTCTTACTCTAAGAATAATTATTTTATTGATCTTAAATGTGGGGATTTTTTTGGCCATTTAAGTATTTTCAAATTTAAGTTTATAATATAAAACTTAAGGTTTTAAATGTACTTAAAGTACAAAATGACTTCCAACTTTAAAAAGAAGTAAATAAGACTAACGGGGAAACTTTTTTATTTTTTTAAAATTTATCATGTGTATAGATGGAACAAGGGCAGAAAATTGAAGCCAGAACTTCAGCCTCTCCTGTGTTTGCATGAGGGTGCAAACATTGTTGGAGGGCGTAATGGAGGTAATGATTTCCAATGATGCTACTGTAACTTTGAAAATCATGCTTTCCCCATTCACCTCAACTTCCTCCATACATTTCAAATAGTTAAACCTTCCATACTTGTAACATTGTACTGTTTTTATGGTTCCAATTTGTTGTCCCCTGAGAACAATGTTCCTCAAAGGTGACTTCTTCCTCAATGAATTCAAATTCCATTGGGTCAAAACCATTTAAGTTACAGTCGAATATCAGCTTCATGAAATATCCTTATTAATTTTCACAAAATTAGCCACTTATAACTCTCCAGTAAGAATTCTCTCACATTCCTGATTCAATCCTTTCATTGTACTGTACAAAGAAACTGAGGCACAGGAAAGATGAAGGACTTGTGCAAGGTTGCCTAGACAGTGAATACCTTTTTTATAAAATTATTTTCACTCCACTTCCTATTAATTACTACCTAATACAATTATAAATTCTAACACTGGGCTTTAGGGGCCCAAAACCACAAGAAAATACTTAGAACAAAAAAATAACAACAATGAAAACAAAACAAAACAAAAAAAATAAAACTACCTTAACTTGACTTCAGATAGGAGAACATCCCTACAGTTTAGAAAAAACTAGGGAGAGAGTGAGTGGGGATGGTACTATGGATTTTGCTATTAAAATAATCTCAACTGCCAGCCATCCATTTATTGAAACATATTCTGAGTGCTCCACGTGTGTCAGGCCTTGTGACAGGTCACAAAGACAACTGGTTGTCTGTGGTAACAGGGTAAAGCTATCCCTCCCAGCTCTTCAGCAGTTGACCTTCAGCTCTTTACAATTGACCTTCAGTGTGCTAGGAAGCAGCTTCCTTTTTTCCTTCAGTACTATCTGTGACATTCAACTTGATTGTACTTAAGTAAAGACGTTTAGGTCCTTTTTGTGGATGGGAGGTGAATACTACTATAAATATTTGCCTGATGAACGCTATTATTTAACGTGGTCCTATGCCGAATTTTTATGCAGTGATAAGCAAATTTTTATGCAGACAGAACATAAAAATGTAATCAACCTGTAATTACCTCATGGAGGCAGGGAAGACATCTGCCATTTCATGAAGCAGAATCTTCTAAACTAATCACCTAGAGACATAAAAATGTAAAGTACACACCTAGACACATTTGCACAGCAAATACTTAAGTTCAGTCATACTTATGTTTAAATTTGAAACTAATTTGTTGCTCCCTAAAAGAAAGGAGACAACAAATCAGATGATATAAGGCAAAACTGAGGGGTGCCTGGGTGGCTCAGTGGGTTAAAGCCTCTGCCTTCAGCTCAGGTCATGATCCTGGGGTCCTAGGATCGAGTCCCACATTGGGCTCTCTGCTCAGCAGGGAGCCTGCTTCCCTTCCTCTCCCTCTGCCTGCCTCTCTGCCTACTTGTGACCTCTGTCTTTCAAATAAATAAATAAATAAATCTTTAAAAAAAAAAAAAAAAGGCAAAACTGGTTTTTTTTTTTTTTTTTGGCTCCTTGAGGCAATGGACACACCAAATCCATTCACCTGCTTCAACTGACTAGCTTCCAAGCAATCAACAGTTGGTACTCCAAACTTGACTATTTTCTAGTTAAGCAAAAACAAAACATACAAATAACTCAGGGAAGGACAACTTTATAATTTGGGAGTCTGTCTGATTAAAAATGACAATCCCTTCATTCTTTCCCAGGTTGTACACATGTATGATCACTCTCCTGTAAAATTACCGGGTAAATTTTAACAAGATTTCACAGATTATACTTTAAGGATGCCTCCCCTCACCCACAACTTAACTACCAGAATATTCTCAACAGGTGCTACTTTGGAAGAATGTGATAGAAAGAGGACATTATGTTCCTTAGGCATTTTTACAGCTGAAACAAATTCTTTGGGGAGTGAAAAATGGTTTAAAACATATATCTGCACTCAATTCAACAACATTCAAAGGCATATGGAACACCACTATAAGTCAGGCACCAAAATGGACACAGGAGGGAGAATTTACAAAAATAATGATCAGTCCACATCTTTGAAGAGTCCCCAATCTAGTGAGAAAGATATAAACAAGCATAAGGTAATATAATAATGTTATAAAGGATTTGGATACATGTTCTAAGGATGCAGAGTCCTAGAGAAATCAAAGGTCATTTGAATAGCAAAAATAAAAGAATGACACTCTGGGAAAACAGTGCCTGTGAAGGTGGAGTGACAGAGGCAGGTTTAGAGAAGAGCAAGCTGTTTGATACAGCTTTAATATGATGTGACGGGGGAGGGGATGATCACAGGGCAGATGATGAAACTAGAAAATCAGGCTGAGGCCAGAAAGTTGAGGGACTTCCACGTCAGTCTTGAGCTTAGAATTTCTCCTCTACACAATTTGAGAGGCTGGAGGTCTTCAGCACGAGTGTGGCATGACCAAGACTCCGAGTTTGGCAAAATAATCTGGCAACAGCGTGAAAGAGAAACAGGGGAAGTATTGAAAAAACTTTACGGAGAGATCCCAATTAGAATTTATTTTTTGTCTTGGTGAAAGATGAAGTTATCAGCAGAAGGGTTGAATTCAAGAGTCATACCGAAAAGACCAAAAGATATTTGGTGATCTGAGTCATGTGCACATTTATACACTTGAAATGTCATGGGGGTGGATAACAGTCTCCCGAATGAAAAAGAAAACAAGTTCAGTCAGGACCTAGGATTAACTTTGTATGACACCTCTGTTTATCTTCGAAGCTTGTTGCTCTTCTGTGGCATGTTCAGAAGCCTCTTACCAAACACTCAGTTACTTAAGTAGCACTTACGATATCAACAATATCCAAGAGATACTGGAAATAACTGGCTAAAGAGAACTTAATAATTGCAGGAAAAATGGGGCTATAACTGATGAACAATACAAAAGATACTAGTCACAGACAACCTTTGAGACTTACTTGTATGAATTACTGAATAATCATTCTCACGCACAGAGACTGCCCGGGAGCCACACGGACATCACTTATATGAAAAGAAAACTGAGGAGCACTCATTAGTGAGGACTTAAATTGAAACTTTCTCCTCATTTCAGCTGACAGATTCCATAACAAGGCAGAAGTAAGCACAGAGTCTCTTGCTCTATGATTGAGAAATAGGTTTTTTTTAATAATAGGGATTTTCTCTTTTTTTTTTCTTTTTTTCTTTTTTCTTTTTGTAGGGGGCTGGCTTTATTGTTTTGTGTTGGGGGAAAAAATTGTCTAGATCTCAAAATGGTAATTTAAGAACAAACAAACCACTCTATCAGAGTTTTGGTAAATATGCAAACATAACAGCAGAGTCTTCACAAAGACCCTCTTGCTTAACATTAGGGTTGCCTGAGTGAAAACCGAATGGTTTATAAATGATACCATAATTTACTCAGTTTGTGTAATTTCCTCCCACTCATTGTTAGGAGGAGAAAGAAAAAAAATCAATAAAAATATCTTCTCCCCATCATTTATGCATAATTGTTTTCCTGTTTCGAAACAGCAATGGCAACATCCAACAAAGGCTCCTGAAGGTTTTTTAAAACATCAATCATTTTCACAGTGGGGAGGACTGATGTAGGATAAGCACCAATCAATAAAGCTTAGATGCTTCCTCCTGCTCTGACTTCACTCTCCCATTAGGGAACACTTCCTGCACATGACAGAATGTGACACAAGTCCCTTTAGAGCAAGAAGGAGAAGCACGCTTTTTGTCAGTGAGGCAGAGAGGGAAGAGCACACCTGGGCACACTCTCCCATCTCCCAAACGGTTCCCTATCTGGTTCTCTCCTGTCTTAGCACAAACAAGCTTGGCTGACTGGGAACTGGGGTAATTGCCCCTAAGCCAAGTTCAGCTAAACAAGGTGTGCTATGATAGCTTCTTCAAAGTGCATTTATTTGCCACTTCAAGGGACCTTTGAGCCTGTGAGGAAAACTGTGGAAAAATGAGCCATGCCTGCAAACCCAGCCTGGACTTCAGACCTCCACCCACAGAAGTTAAGACCCACATAAGGAAACCTGAAGAGAGAGGTTTTCACCCTTAAGATTCCCATCTTTCAATCATTTTACAGGGTCTGTCTCCTGTCTTCTTCCCTTTAATAAAAATACCTCACTGTACACTTCCCATGTTTACATAACTATGTCTCTTCCTTTTTAAAATCTTTTTTGAATTTATACTTCTTCATAAAATTGCAGGGGTTAAGAAAGAGGCTTGCGTGGAAAAAAAAAAAGAAATCTCTCTTCTTTTGGCCATACTGACGGCCTGAAGGGCCCAGGATCCTCAATAAGGCTGACAGGTAGAGACCTCTCTCTGTACACCAGGGTAGCTAAGTGGGAACAGTCAGTAGTTGTATTTTCCAGTTTCCTAACAAACCTGTCTCTCTTTAGAGGATAAAGATGGTACCACGTTACAGAGAGAAATTGGTCTCTTCATTTAGTCATTCAGTTAACATTTGCTGTACATCTGCTCCGTGCTAAGTGTTGTGCTGGGCAGCGTGGACATGAAAGCAAAGCAGTATAATGACTATTTTGTGAATCAAAAATCAAGACCTCATCAGTTGAAAGATTTTTGTGTAACTCCCGGATGTAAGAGGTCATCTGAAGGACACTGCTTTTATAGAAGTTGACTGGAGTGGAAAATATTATAAAAACTGTTGCTGAGCTCTTGCAAAGGCAAAGCAGATAGTGGTAAAATATATGGCAGCAAATAGAGATAAATGCTAAGAGGGCGGCAGCCATGGTTTTTGTCGGCATCTAATCTTACTGCTGTAATGGGCTCTCAAACTTAGATCTGGAGTCTTGACTTGTCCCTTGAGTTCCATTCTCACATCTAATTGCCTGGTAATCTGCGCTTCTCTCTCCTCTTCCTACTCATGCCGCCTTATTATCAGTCCCCAAAACATGTTATCCCTCTAGTAATGCATTGTTCAACGTTGTCACACGTTACTACATTCATATGAATGTAGACATACACACATAAACCCACACACAGTTATTTTTTGTGTTCTACAAAAGAATAGGGTGTATTAATACATATTTCTGTGCATATTTCTTTCCTCATTCAATAATGCCTCACAGAAAGTCCAAGTTAGCTCAGATAATGCTGTTTTTTACAGCAATATAATATTTCACATTGTGATTTACTATATAATTTATTTATCCATTCCACTACTAACAGGAATTGTTTGTAACTTTCCAAAATATAATAGGGCTGAAATAAACGTTCTTGTACATACCAGTGCTTTTTTCCTTAGAGGCAGATTTCCTGAAGTGGAATTAGTAGGGCACAGAATATGTGTATTTTCAATTTAATAGAGATCGCCAGATTGTCTTCCTAGAAAGGCAGTAACGACTCATTTCTATCAGCAATGTATACAAATAACTTTCAATAGCCCCATCCCAAGTAACAGGTGTTTTGGATCATTTTAATTTTTGCCAATCTTACTACGGATATAATATAATAGTTGGGCATTATTTTAAGCTGCATTTCACTGACTGCTCATAAGTCTGCTCAACTTTTGAAATGCTATTGACCATCTGAATTTGCTTTTCTAAAATTCATATCCTTTCCCTATTTTCCAACTTGATTATCTTATCAAATTGTAAGAGCTCTTTGCTTATTATACATACAAACCCTTTTATCTGACATCCCTATTGCAAATATCTTCCAAATTTGCAAGTATTAATTTTATGTTCTATTTGCAGTATGTTTCAACTTTTATATTGCCGTTATTTTTTCTTCTTGTCCAACATCTAGATTTCCTGTTCTATTAAGGAGGTTCTCTGAAGGATGAATTCTACTTAAATATCAAAATTTCTTCCTTCCCATGTAAAATATGAGAAATCGTCCTTAAACTGTACTTTAAGAACCATACCCTTTGCTTTTTTTTTCACATCTAGTTCTTTTGACTCTCTAGTTCCCATGCTGTAAAATCTGACTTTCTAATTACTAAATAGACTTTTCACAGAAATGTGAAGATAAAAAAGATACTAGATGTCACTTTAAACTTTCTGACCATTATAGGGACTCTCTTCAACATCACTGTCAAAGAATAACCTAAGTAAGCTCTGCTTGCTCATTTCCAGTGATGAGACACTTATCACTTCTATAGACCTTACCATTCCATTTTCCAGAAGTTTCTATTCATTTTCTTCTGAGTAATATCTGTACTTTTTATATTCCCAGTGAAATAACCAAACTAAGTAAAAATATAAAAGAGAATGGAAATTGGACTCAGTAATGTAATGATGATGTTCTTATTCCTGAACATTATTAAATTTCTTCTTCCCTTCCTTGCAATGAATAGCTACTTTATATCAAATATTAGAAATACGAATATAAAGGGGAGCCTCCTGGCTCAGCTGGTTAAGTGTCCGAGCCTTGATTTCAGCCCAGTTCTCAATGTCAGGGTCATGAGTTCAAGACCCACACTGGGCTCCATGCTGGGTGTGGAATCTATTTAAAAAAAAAAAAAAAAAAGGAAAGAAAATAAAAGAAAGATAAAGATAAGAAAAACACAAATTCTGACCCTAAAATCATGATGTAGTTTAATATATATATGCATATATGTGAATATATAAACACATTGTATACAGAAGGAAAATACTGTACTGTGAAAATGCCTCTCAAGATCTATTTTAAGGAATTCTAGTGCAATAACTGGAATACTTGCAAATTATAGAAGTTAACCAAGCTGAAGATAGAAAAAGACATTAACAGTACTGAGAAAATTAAAATTTAGCATTGTTTTCTTGAATCTGGTTCAATCAATTAAGCTCTAATTTAACTGTATTACCTAGATAATATTATATTTGGGCCAGGCAATATAATGCATTTTTATAAGAGATCTAAGAAGCCTCGGGCAATAAATCACTTATCTTGAAGAGTAGTCTGGCCTAGATAAAAATTAATTAAAAAAAAAAATGTTTCCAGCCTGCAAATTTACTTGCTCATTAAGGGCCAAGTTTTCTTTGGTAAGCAATACTACCCCCCCAAGACCGAGAAAAAAACTGGAAAACTATAAATACAAACAATTACACATCTTAAAAATCTAAACAACTGAAGATTGGTTCAATGTCATTAAAAAAAAAATCAGGAAAAAAATTTCCCAATAAAAGGCAATCTGGATAAATACTACGAAATTAATAAATCAATAAGCAAATAAAATGCTAGGAAAATACACAAGAAATTGAGTATCAGTGCTTATTCTGTCAAGGCAGCAGTTTGCTCCTTATGTGAAATGCCAAGAAACTTTGCAGATCCTTATTTGGGTTTGGAGAGCAATATGCTTACTGATTTACTCAATGCTGACAGCCACATTAAACAAACATATGTACGATTTCAGAGGCAGTGAGCTATTGCACGCATTTGTCCATCCACCCATCCATCAACTGGAACACCCAATTCCTAATTCTAACATCAACTTAGAAACATGCAATCTCTTCTAGAACAAAAACACAAGAGAATCTGTACTGACCAGAAATGTTATTCTTGGCAAAGACAAATTTCAACAAATTTTAAATTGAAGTAGTAATCAATTAATATAGTATCTACCTAAAAACATGTCTAAAGTCAAAATATTTGAAAATCATAAATAGCATTAATAACAGGCAAAAAGTAGCAAATTAAAATGCAATTCCTTTATCAGACTATGAGTCTAAAATAATATCACGTAAAGGTAAACAAAAAGCTGAAAAAAAGATTTTAAAAGACTTTTAAGGGATTTTTGTTTGTTTGTTTGTTTTATTTGACAGAGAGAAACACAGCGAGAGAGGGAACAGAAGCAAGGAGAATGGGAGAGGGTGAAGCAGGCTTCCTGCTGAGCAGGGAGCCCCATGTGGGGCTCGATCCCAGGACCCTGGGATCATGACCTGAGCCAGACAGACAGTTAGCAACTGAGCACCCAGGTGTCCCGAGATTTAAAAGAGATTTAAATTTAAATTTTAAAAGATTTAAAAGCTTCAAAGTCATTAATCAATTCTATCCGGTATATTAAAGAAGACCCAGGAATATCTTAGAGGACAGCACTATTTGCCAAGGCAAAGACCTCTATGAATCACTGTAGGTCTGATGATATCAGCTGTTTTTATTTATATAAGTCATATCACAGCTCTGTTTTAATACAGCAGTTAGCTGAGCTCTCTGCTGTGTTTCCGTATCTTCTGATGATGATTATATATACCTTATTGTAAGTATTTGTTTATAACTCTGTCTCTGTTCGTCTATAAGCTCCCAGGGATAAGACTTTATATCCCTAATAACAAACACAAACTTTAGCCCTAAATGATAATTCAGTTTGTTTTATTAATGATATTGTATAAACAGGATCTTAATCAGTTTAGTTCCTACCATGTTTATCTTACGTTCATAGAATTATAAAGTTACAAATTCAAATATGCATTATAAACCAGCATGAAAAGAAAGCTGCTCGAAAACTAAACCAAAGCACAAGGTCACAGTCTTTGGAAATCTACAAGCTAAGTATCTTCTTGAATTCTAAAAAAGCAAGTGGAGCTTTCTCTATCAAGTACTACATTTATAGAAGAGCTTGGCAAACGGGTTTTAAAACTCTTAAGCTACTTTATGATTTCCTGAAGTCCACATATTTAGTATTGTTTCTCATCAATTAGCAGTTACACTGGTTCCAACTGTTTTTGGATCTCTTGAGTAAATGGAGCATCTGCCTGCAGACAATATAGTCTAAGAAACATTTTATAAAAATTAAACCCTATGGAAACCTAGGAAAAAAATCAAGTACAACAAAAGACTATAAAGAGTCTTTCCAACATACATGGGATTTTTTATTTGTTTTTGTTTTATTTTGAGAATCTATTTAAGCCAGCATAATAGATCTAGAATCAGGATTTCTTACAAATCACAAAACAAGTAAACACAACCTTGCTCCTTCAAACCATTATTAACAAAACTCAGTAATTTGTATTAAGTATATAAAAGTACTCACATCAGCTTTCACTAATGAGCTTTCAGTGTATAATCAAAATTCAAAAGGGAAAAGACCCGAGTTCTGTGGACATGTTAACTGAGTTGCCAGTAAGTCAGGCATAAAATGTGAACTGTACTTATGACTCCTTCCACTTGAAATACTCTAGTACTGGAAATTATCTAAGTTTCTGCCAAGTTTCCTACTCTAGGGAAAGAGATACTTTGATACATCATTTAACATGTATGCACCATTACTAATTTAGAGACAGATTTTTTATAAGCATCTTTACCTTAGTCATAAATGATCAAACTTAGCAACACCAATAATGAGACAAACTGACCATGATTTTCTGATGTATTCTTGCCAAAAACGTTTAATCCAAGACTAATCATAAAGAAACAATTGGATGAATCCAAACTGGAGATACTTCTGCAAAACAATGAAACTAGAACCTAAAGATGTGGATGCCAAGGAAGACCCAAAAGAGGCTGGGAAATGATTCTAATTTAAAGGAGACCAAACAGGATGACTAAATGCCGTATGTGACCCTTGATCGGGGGTGGGTCAGCTATAAAGGATTTTACTGGGACATTAGGGAAAAGTTAAATATAGACTCTACATTACATATATTTACATGTATTAAATTCTCTAGTGTGATAATTATATTTATATAGTGGAAGTCCTTGTTCTTGGGAAATAACATATCAAAGTATTTGGCGGGAAAACATTATGAAAATATTTAGGGAAGAAGAGTCATGATGTCTGAATCTGTTCTCAAATGGTTGGGGTAGAAACAAAAGGATTTATATACAGGGATAAAGCAAATGCAGCAAAATGTATTCAACTGATAAATTCAAACAGAGTGTATGAGTATTGATTGTTCTCTTCTTCAAAATTTGAAATTTTCAAATTATGAAAACGTTCCACAACAAAAAGTCAGAGGGACATCAATCAAATGAAAACTCTAGAACTGAAAAAGACAATAACTGAAATTAAGAACTTCATAGATGGGGTTCACAAGCATATTTGACAGAACAGGGGAACAAATTACTGAACGGCAGGGTAAATCAGCAAAAATTATCCAGACTAAAATACAGAAAAAATGTAAGAAAATACAGCAATGAGCATACGAACAAGAGACATGGTGAAAAGGTCTCACAGATTTAACTATAGTCCCAGAGAACAGGAGAAAGAGGCTATAGCAGAAGCCATATATGAAGATACAGCAGCCAAGAACTTCCCCAAACTGACCTTACACACCAAACCATGGATTCAAGAAGCAATACGGACACTTAGAAGGATAATCACTCAGCAGAATGGTTGCACAGTATTCTATTACACACACACACACACACACCACTTCTTCTTTATCCAGCCATCTGTTGATGGACATCTAGGTTCTTTCCATAGTTTGGCTATTGTGGACACTGATGCTATAAACATTCGGGTGCACGTGCCCCCTCAGCGAAATAAGTCAATCAGAGAAAGATAATTATCATATGATCTCTCTAATAAAAGGAATTTGAGAGGCAGGGTGGGGGGTCGTAGTGGGTAGGAAAGGAAAAAATAAAACAAATAAGATCAGAAGGGAGACAAACCATAAAAGAGTCTCAATTTCAGGAAGCCAACTGAGGGTTGCTGGGAAGGACAGGGTGGCTGGTTAATGGACACTGGGGAGGGTATGTGCTACGGTGAGTGCTGTGCAATGTGTAAGACTGATGATTCACAGACCTGTACCCCTGAAGCAAATAATACATCATACGTTAATAATAAAAAAAAAACATGTGCATATATACTTAACTATGTACCAGTCAATCAATATAGTATAAAATTAAACTGTTCATTTGCTACCCGAGGGGGAAAAAAAGAAGGACAATCAACACAACAGAAACCATATTTAGCACATCAGAGTACAAACTGCTAAAATGAGGAGGAGAAACTCTGAAATGCAGCAGAGTGGTACCTTCAAAAGAGCAACTCCCACTTCTCAGTGGAAAATATAAGTCAGAAGAAAATTGGATAAAATATTTTAAGAGCTAGGAAAAAATAACACCCTACCTAAATTCTATAAAATACTCTTAAAAAATGGAGGTGGAATAAAGACATTTCTAAACAAATACAAATCAAGGGAATTTACCATCAGCAGAATTGCAGTACAGGGAGTAATAATGAAAGGAGTTCTTCTAGCAAACAAAGAATAATCCCAGACAGAAGCGATAACACATAACAGTGCATTATCATTGAAAGGTGTGAAAATGTCAGTAAATCTCAATGATTATATAAAACAACAAAAATCATGTCCTGAGTTTAAAATATACAGAGAATCGAAATTCACTGTAAGAGCAGCCCAAAGGCAGAAGGGTAATAAATGGGAGTTGAAGTGTTCCAAAGTCCTCACTTTGTCAGGAAGTGATGATCAGACCAAGTTTTTAAAAAAAAATAAGCAAGTTTTAACCTCTAGGAAATCACTAAAAGAATAGTAAAAAAAAGATACAACTAACAAGTTAATAGGATAAAATGAAAGGTTAAAAAAAAAAATTCAAAAGCAGGAAGGAAAGGAGACTAAACAGCGTAGGCCAGGTAGAACAAGTAAAAAGTAACAGAAAGATTCAAACCAAAATGTTATTATAGTAAATGCAAGTTGATTAAATATTAATTAAAAGAAAGATTATTTTACTGGATCAAAACCAGAAGTATATGCAACTAACAAAAGAGCACCTTAAATATTAAATGCAGAGAAGCTGAAAACTACAGGATGAGCAACATACCACACAACAACATCAGCAAAATGAATTGGATCTTTATGCTTCTGTGCAAATATTTTATCTACTATAATAATAGTAAAACTTATATATCACTTATTAAGGCCACCACACTCCAAAATGGCCTCCAGTGATTACTGCCTCCTTGTATTCACCTTGTGAAGTGCCCCAACCCTACTTCAGTTGGGTTGGTCTGTGTGACCACTGGAATATTCTACGGTCTGTAGTTTCTAAAGCTAACTCACCACAGACATTGTGACTTAGTCTACCTTGCTCTCTCTGGCATCACTTGCTCTGGGGAAAGCCAGAGGAATATTCAACAGCCCTATGAAGAGAGCCCCGTGGTGAAGAGCTGAAGCCTCCTGCCAACCATAAACTGGCATCAGTTTGCTGGCCATGAGCGTAACTGAGCCATCGTGAATGCATGACCCCAACCCCAATAAAGCCTTCACATGACTGCAGGCCTGCACTCCATCTTGAGTGTTACTTTGTGAGAGATGAGCAGCAAGCCACTCCTGAATTCTTCAGCTTCAGAAACATTATGAGATAAAAATGCTTATTGTTGTCTTAGCCACTTTATTGTGGGGTAATATATCATGCTGCAACAGATAACTTATACATTCACTATGTGATAGGAACTAGCACTTCAACTTCGATTAATTCTTTTTATGTAGAACAGTCCTAGAGACAGAGACTGTTATCACCAGTTCACAGACGAGAACACTGAGGCACCCAAAAGTTCAGCAACCTGCTCAAGATCACAGTAGTGGAAATGGCGTTTGAACCCAAGCAATCTACCAGAGCTGCGGTTTGTTGTCATCGTTGTTGTCATTTTTAATATTACACTCCACTTTTCACAAGCCAGGCACTATTGTTCACAAGCCATTCACTGCTCCAGGTAGTGAACAGACACAAAGCCTACTAGGGGAAATGGACTAAAACAAACTAATATAAATCATGATGTCAGGGAGATGAACGCTATGAATTAAAACAGAGCAAGTTAAGGAAATATGCATGACGGGATAGAACATACTAACTGGGTAGATAAGGTAGCCAAGTAAGATCTGAAAAGATGACATCTGAGTTGGTATCCGGATGAATGGAGGGAAGCATTTTATGGATAGTTGTGTGGATATCTAGGGGTGTTTCAGGGGAGGGTAATCAAGGGGGGGGGGGCCTAAGGCTAGACTGTTCTTGGTAATGTCCAGGGAAACTAATGCTGGAACTGAGAAAACATGGGAGACAGTGGCAGAAGCTATGGTCAGCAAGGTAGCCAAGCCAGACCCGGTAGGGATTGGTAAGCCATGGTGGGAACTGTGTTACTTTATCCAAAGTGCTGTGAGTGTTCATAGAAGAATTCTGAACAGGGAAGTGCAACAATTGGTTAATGTTTTTAAAAGAAAGAGTTTTAAAATCTAAAAAAAAATAAAATAAAATCTCTGTGGGAAGGACCTTTAAAGAGGCAAGAGTGGACACAGAGAAAATCATCAGGAGGCCAGCAGAAGTACAACTCCAGCAGAAAGGAAAGTCAGTTTGACTAGGGTAGGTGGAGGTGGTGGAAGCTGCCAGATGTGAGATATTCTGAAGTTAGAACCTGCAGAATTTGCTAGTGTTAGATATGAAATGTGCAAAAAAGACAGAAGCTGAAGACAACTCCAAGAGCTTGGGCCTGAATAACTCAACAAATGGAGCTGCCATTTACTGTAGAGGAAAATACATGGCAAGGAACAGGTTGGGTAGAAAAATAGTAACCACGAGTCCCGTTTTAGACATGTGATGGTGAGATGCCTATGAAACAACCAGGCAGAGATGGCAAGCAGGGGGTTCAAGAAAGTTGAACCTGGAGACAGATATTTGAGAATCATGAAAGGAACTCCAAGGGTGTTATATATTTAAAAAAAAAAAAAAAGGTGTAAAAAATTTAAGATTTTATTTGTTTGAGAGAGAGAGGGAGAGGGAGCATGCATGCACAAGGGGAGGGGCAGAGAAAGAGAAGGAGCGTAAGAATCCCAAACAGACTCCTAGCGCAGAGCCAGACTCAGGGCTCAGATATCACAACCCGGAGATCATGACCAGAGCAGAAACCAAGAATCGGATGCTTAACTGAATGAGCCACCCAGGTGTCCCTGGATGTTGTATTTCTATGTTTAATTTTTTATGGAACTACCTGCCATCACTGATTTCAATAGCTGCTGCACTATTTCACATTTCCATGAACAGTGCACTAAGGTTCCAATTTCTCCACATCCTCACCAACACTGGTTCTTTCCTTTCTTCCTTTTTTTAAATAGTAGCCATCCGAATGGGTATGAGATAGCTACTGTATTAAGTTGAATAATATGTTCATATGTGAATGTGTGAACATGTGCTTATATACACACCAAACAGCCTGTAAAGAGACACTAGAACAGAATAACAGTAACTGCCCCCTGGAAGGGGATCTAGGGGAATTATGGGGTGCCAGAGAAAGACCATTTTCTGTTCAGTAGTCTATGTCTGAATTACTAATTAAATACTACACAAAATTTTAATTTTTCTAGATTTTTACTAGTTGTCATAAAAGTCTTTTAATTTTCCCAGTGTGCCAATCACATTTCTTTTTCACTTGCTTCTTATGCCTTTCCCCCGTTTTAAACTTTTTTTTTAAGATTTTATTTATTTAACAGAGAGCACAAGCAAGGGGAGCAGCAGGGAGCCCAGTGTGGGGCTCAATCCCAGGACCCCAGGATCATGACCTGAGCTGAAGGCAGCCACTTAACCGACTGAGCCACCCAGACACCCCACCTTTCCCCCCTTTTAATAAGGTATTTTATAAAAGCAAAACTATATACAGAACACTCCTTCCCAATAGTCAACAAAGCATTGAATTTTCTAGACTCAATCCCATGGAAGGTTTAAATAATTCAGCAATGGTCTGTTAAAAATGTTAGCCACAAATTAGCAAAAGAAATGACAATGAAACATTTGGTGTGTTGAACTGTCAGGGTGAAAAATGAAGGTGGATCCTTTCGAGGAGATGGGTCTGTTCTCTCATCAGCAATTTACCACTTCTGCAATTGTTTCCTCTTTACAAAGACTGAATTCTTCGTTTGACAAAGGGGATGGTTTTTAAAAATCAGGAGAGATGCACTCAATGTTATATTCCTTTTTTTTTTTAAAGATTTTTATTATTTATTCAACAGAGAGATAAAGATCACAAGTAGCAGAGCGGTGGGCAGAGGGACAGGCGGATGCAGGCTCCCTGCTCAGTGGAGAGCCTGAGCCTGATGCAGGGCTTGATCCCAGGACTCTGGGATCATGACCTGAGCTGAAAGCAGCCGCTTAATCCACTAAGCCACCCAGGCGCCCCTGTTATATTCCTTTTTTAAAATGGTGTTTACCAAAATGTGATTCTAAAATGAAAAAAAACTGGGCGCTTGGGTGGCTCAATTGGTTAAGAGTCTGACTCTTCATTTCAGCTCAGGTCATGATCTCAGAGTCCTGGGATCAAGTCCTAAGCCCGTGCTCAGCAGGGAATCTGCTTGAGATTCTTTCCCTCTGCCCCGCACCTCCCTCTCTCTTGCTCTCATATAAATAAATAAATCTTTAA
The DNA here is from genome assembly GCF_011764305.1 of Mustela putorius furo. NCBI lineage: Eukaryota > Metazoa > Chordata > Mammalia > Carnivora > Mustelidae > Mustela > Mustela putorius. The sequence continues at coordinate 7,974,039 of NW_025421424.1, forward strand.
AAAATAAATAAAATGAAAACTGATTATTTTATAATTTAAAACTATAATTTACATTTGGCAAGATCAATGTAAATAAATATACAGACAAGACAGAAGAGATAATGGAAAGATAATCAAGTGACATATCGGCAGGTATTAGATTTCAATGGGATGGCTACAGATATTTTTCTTTTTAATTTCCACTTCTCTACACTTAAATTTAGTTTAATATATTCTTTTCATTAAAAATTGTAATGCTTATTCGTATTTGCACTGTATCACTTACAGGAGCTTCTATTTTTGTTCAGTTAACCTACGTGAGTTATACTTGCCTGATGCTTCATGCAGTTAATTCCAGTTAAAATTTTTACATAAACAGGAAAACTACAATAGAAACCAGGATTTCTGTTAACAAATATTTACAACCCAGTAAAGCCTACCTATTCTCTCTCACCCAGCCCACTTTCTTCTATTTCTGAATTTTCATTGTATTTTGTTAATATATATATCTTACTGTTCTTCACATACACTTTACTTTCATTCATTGCTTTGTTACAATTTCTTTCTCCCTTTGAATTCTTAGAGATCAAAGATTATCTCCATATTTCCTAGAGCACCCAGCAAATGTTCCATATTTAATAGATAGTTAATATCTGTTAAATTATTGAAACCATAGAATTTTAGAGTTCAAAGAGAACTTGACAAGAAACCTTCTACTCCATTCCCATCTCAAGACTTTGGAGTCTCCATGTTCTTATGTCCACAAAAAAAAGTATGTAAATTATAAAAAAAACGAAGAGTACACAAAGCTTAGGACTTCACATCATTTGCTGATAGTTTTGATGCCTAAAACTGTATTTGAAAATTCACAGCTTGAATTCTCTGTGGCTTTGAACCGTACTCCAGGGCATTCATTTAGAATTTGCCATGGTGTTCACATGATAAATATTTAAAATTCTTTTCAAAGTGATTTTCCTATTTTCAAAGTAATAAATGCCCTTTCAAAATCATTTGCTATTTCAGAATCTGAAAAGTGTGGAAATCTGAATATGAACTACATAATACATAATAGTATTGTATCACTGTTAAATTTCCCGAGTGGGATACTTGCTAAAATATTTCTAAGTGAAATGTCTGCAATCAACTGTCAAATAATTCAGGGAGAAAAGAATCTGTACTTATACCTATACAGATACACACAATATACACACACACTTACGCATGTTAGTTAATATTTTGCTACATTTACGCACATGCTATCAGTGAATATGGGTGAAGGGTTACACAAGTGTTTGTTGTACTCTTCTTGCAACTATGCTGAGGCTTGTTATTTTTCAAAATAAAAAGGTAGAGAAAAACATATATGTTCGAGTCCCACCCCACCCCCAACAGTATTCATTCCAGGCCTTTAGATCGCTTAGATATCCTTCAAATAACAGAGATTTGAGGCACTGGCACTGCTATTTAGTACCAGAACTGAATTTATCAAACATCGCTAAGAAGAAATAGCATCAGAAGTCAGTTACCTAAGGACAGATCTCATATGTAAATATCAGTACCTGCTTGCTTTTGTACTAAAATGGCATTCACATGTTAAAATATGAGGCACCTTTAAGTTTTCTAATAATCTTTTAAAAGGCAGAAAAAGTATAAGTGTACTAGACATTCTTATTTCTGATATTGACAAAGCAACTGAAAAAAGAAATATATAACCATGCTGTCACTTCATAAACACATTTCCTTTTCCATATAAATCACAAGATTCAAGTCAGAGTAAGATCCCCAGGTACAGTTAAAAAATGGGTTGAACAATCTGAATTAAACACGAAACTCTCAGACATCAACAATTAGAAGAGAATTTTCAAAAGACAAGAGAACTTTCATGTTTATGAAAAGGAAACTGAACCCCTCAAAGGTTCAACATCGTAATTGTAATCACCATCACTGTCACCATCAATATTAAAGCTTTTCTCTCTTGTCTCCTGAGCATCACAATTAAATAGAGTTGGAATATTGTGACTTAGATAAAACTAGTTATACTAAAGTTTTAGTCATAGAGATTAATTTTATCTCTTCTCAAATTCTAAACTAAATTCCCTGGGATTACAATCATATTAAAAGGGATGAGGGAAGACAAAGGAATGAGAGTTTGCCAAAATTATTTTTTATTGCTAAAGCCAAACAAGGGACTCTGCTTGAGAGCCCCTTTATATACTGGTTATACTTTATATACGTTATATTCTACTTACAGAATATAGAAATTTTATGCACTTTATATTCTATTTAGACATATATAAACATGAGAAATGCTATAAGAGGCAGAATGCACTCCTAAAGATGTCCCCACCCTAGGCTATCCACCTCTATTAACTTGGGAATATGCTACTTTACACATGACAAAAGGGATTTTGCAAATGTGATTAGAGTATGAACCTTGAGATGTTGAGATTACCCTTGAAAATCCCCATGGGCCCATACTAATCACCAGTCTGTAAAAGGAATTTAACTTGCTAGTCTGAAAGAAATGAGACTGAAGGAGGAGGAGAATTTCAGAGCCTGAGGATGACTCAACCTGCTATCCCTGCCTTTGAACATGAAAGAAGGGGCCATAAGCCAAGAGACATGGAGGGATGAGGTGGGGGGGGCACTTAGGACTCTGGAAGCTAAGAACAGTTCTCAGTTGACACCCACCAAGAAAACGGGGTCTCAGTCCCAAAAGCAACTGAATTCTGCCAACACCTGAGTAATAAGCAAGGAAGTAGGTTTCCTGCTAGAGTCTCCAAAGGGAAGGCAGCCCTGCGACACCTTGATTTTGGTCTAGTGGGACCCGTGCTGGACTTCTGAATACTCAAACTGAAAGATAATAAATGTTTGTAGCTTAAGCCACTAAACTGGTGGTGCTTTGCTACAGGAACAGCTCAAAACTAAATATAAATAAAGAATTAAATTTATTGTACGGTGATTGATGGGATTCTACAAAAAATGCCAGACTTGATCTGGGAAAGAAATTAGGAATGAGAGATTTGGGTTATATGTAAGACTGAGGAATTTGCCAATCACAGCAACAAAATGCATGCTACCAGCTCTAGCTGTCTGAAGTTAAAGAATTAGAGATCAAGATAGAAGCTTACTTCTCCTTTTCAAAAATCTAAAACTGAACTTAACTGTTATGAAACTGTTATGAATCTCAGCCATTTGTTTCTTTCAATGTGTGGTGTTCACTATTCTAGAAAAATACTTCTACCTGAACAATTCAGATATATGGGAACAGATTCATATTGTGAACTACAAAGGCAGACCTAACAACTCACAAGGCTTATACGCTTTGGGGGATAAAGTAAGTAGAACTCTTCTAAAAAGTATCTCTAAATCTTTATGTATTCTTTGCTGAGATGCACATTCTAGAAAGTAATACTCATTACTAACTAGAAAGTTGCTTCAGGAGACTTGGAAAATTAAAACAAAAACAAAAACAAGCAAGAAATTAGAAAGACTACTTGCCAGAAAAGAAAAGAGATGTGTAGTATTACCGAAGTAATACAGGAGTAGTGAAAACACCAAACCAGGTATCAACAGATTAAGAGTTTGCCTTCAGGGGCGCCTGGGTGGCTCAGTGGATTACGCCGCTGCCTTCGGCTCAGGTCATGATCTCAGGGTCCTGGGATCGAGCCCCGCATCGGGCTCTCTGCTCAGCAGGGAGCCTGCTTCCCTGTCACTCTCTCTGCCTGCCTCTCTGCCTACTTGTGATCTCTGTCAAATAAATAAAAAAAATTAAAAAAAAAAAAAAGAGTTTGCCTTCAGATTCCCATTTGGTTAAAAAGTAGCATACTGGGAATCGAGTCTCTCGTTCCTTGGCTTTGTTGGCCCAGATACTTGGGGCTATACTTCCCACTTCAAAGACACCATCTATGATTCTTAGGATGATAAAAGAATCACCAATTTGCTATTGGTGGATTCAAAAGCAGCACAGAGTAGGACATTCTCCTTCTGTGTGTGAGAGACAGAAACACACTGAGAAAATTGAGGACAGGAATAAAAGCTCATCCATGAAAGCAGTCTTTTCTAATTCTTCTTCATCTCCCAGATCTTTTAATGATGGACTACTCCAGTCTTTGACCTATTCTCTTTATCTACACTTATTCTCTTATTTTAAATGCCATTTATAAACTAGAAGCTACCAAATTAATGTCTTTAGCCAAACCATTTATCCTAAACTCAAAATTCACAAATACAACTACCTATACCACATTTTCACTTGGATTAAACAAGTATCTTAAGTTTAAAATACCTTGATGCAAATCCTTGATCATCTCACTCAACATTGTCCAACTTTTTTGTTTTTGTTAATGACAGTGCTATCTTTCCAGTTGCTTGAGTCAAAAATCTTGACCCCTTCTTCTAATTAATTAAACTCTCAGGCATGTGGTGGGAACAGCACAATCTCTGGGAGTCCAACAGACCCTGAGTTCAAATTCTAGCTCTTCTACCTCTGGATGACCTAAACTGAGCCGTTAAAAAAAAACTCTCTGCATCCCAGCCAGAGGACCCAATGAGAAAACAGATAAAGCACTTAAGCATAATGTTAAAATACAATAGATGCAGAATAAATGAGAATTATTCACAGGGGAGAGACTAATAATCTTCCAAGCTCATCTTTCTCTTTAAATATAACACCTAGGGCGCCTGGTGGCTCAGGTCATGATCCTAGAGTCCTGGGGCTGAGCCTCAAGTCAGTCTCCCTGTTCGGCAAGGGGGTCTGTTTCTCCCTCTGCCTCTGCCACTCCCCCAGCCGGTGAGCACTCCCTCCTGCTCTCTCTCAAAGAAATAAAATTTAAAAACAAAACAAAACAAAAAACAAACTTACATTTCTGGGCCTCCTGAGCAGCTAGATGTATCCATGTGACTAGGTTCTAGCCAATGGGATAGGAGGAGGAAATGTGGTATGTAACTCCCAGGTTGTGTATTTTTTAAAAGCTGCTTGCTCTCTACCTGGTTTTGCCCTCGTCACACAGACCAGAATGCGACTGTGGTGGCGGTGATCCAGATTCATCTCTGCTGGCAAGAGCAACACCTTCCTTAGAGGACAATGGGACAAGACAAAAGATCTCAAGGTCCCTTGGTGGCAGCATGAAGCAGAACTGCCAACCCAAGTGCCCACCCACCAACAGAGACACATACAAGCAAAAGAAAAAACCAATTTGACTGCAAAATGATGATGCCTGCAAGTAAATTCATTTTCACTACGTAGAATCTATATGACTCCTTCAACATATTTTTCAAGCTAAATTTTCCAGAATGCCCTTACGAATGTATGAATCCTCAAAAGATATGTCACTACTGAAAAGAATAATGTGAACAGGGGGAAAAACAGCATATATGGGAATTTGTGGCAGCACGTTAAAAATGAAAAGGAATGTATCTTTTCCCTTGAATATTATACGCTGCTTCATGACTATTCATTTGATAAGATTTATTCAGTATAATAGCATACTGGATTTTCAATTAGATATGAAATAAAACCTTCAGTGGGAAATGTTAATAGAAAGCTGAGGAGAAATAAACTTACATCCTTGCCTTTTCACTTTCCCCCAAAAGTAAAGTATTACAGGTCTCGTCACTGAGAAGATATTTTCCTTATTCATACAAGAAGGAAGTTGATTCCTGGGACCAGTATATAAGCAACCATTCATTTTCCTGTTTTCCCAGAAGCCGAATGACAATTTTTACTTATACCCTATATAAAGAAAGTAAGCCCCCCCAAAAAAACCTGTCACTAAAAACTCAAATGTAGAGCTCACTAAATAGACAGAATCAGATTTTAACTGCTGAACTTTAATAAATCTTAAAGTAATTAAAAGCAGACTGCAAGTTCTAAGTAAATTTCTTTCATTCCAGGAGAGCAAAGGAATCCAAACACTAAAGGTCCTCCAAGTCTAAATGTCTCCAAGATTCACTCAAACAAATCCTTTCATACCTTTAAAGTAATTAATCATGGGTGACCAAAATTACCTACTTCAGACATCTTAGCATACTGGTTAAAAATACAAACTATGAAGCCAGACTGCCTGAATTCAAGTCATGGGCTTGCCAGTTAATATTTTTGTGTTTTAGGGCAGGTTATTTAATTTCTCTGCCTCAGTTTCTTGTAAATGGAGATTATTAGTAAAACCTGCCTCCCTGATGAGCCATAGACGCTGTTTTGATGATTATAATGAAATCATTATAGAAAGTGCTCTGGAAAAGTGCTAAGACTATTGTCTTTCTAGATCGTGCTTCTTCCTTCAATGTGCAGATGTGTGAGTTTATTTATGTATCATGTATCAAAATATACTATGAAATAGACACACACCTAAAGACTGGCAAAGTCCTTTAATTTAATCTGAAGTTTCAATTCTTCAAAAGGCTTCTGATTACAATTTCTAGAAACAATTTATTTCATTCATTCAACAGCTGGTTATTGGGCACCTACTATATAGCAGGTGCCATAATAGTTGTGATAAAATGAAAAGACAAGGTCTTTGCCTAAAAAGGAGATCATTGTCAGAGCACCACTGTCCAAGAGAAATATGTGAGCCCCAAATGTGCATCAAATGTAGAATTCTAAATTTTCTGGTGGCTATTTTAAGAAAAAGAAAAGTGAAACAGGTGAAATTATTTTAAATAATGTATTTTATTTAATCTATTAAAATTGTACCATTTCAATATATTTAAAATTATTAATGGCATTCCTTTTTTTTTTTTTTTTGTATTGTCTTCAAAATTCAGAGTGTATTTTACACTTAAGGACACATTTCTTTACCCACATCTTTCCATATTCATTCTATAAGCACACTACTACAAAGGCTATGAACTATGCTGTCTAACCAAGGAGCTACTAGCCTCAGGTGGCTATTCACATTTAATTTATAGTAAGTAAAGTTAAAAAATTCAGTTCTTCAGTTGAAGTAGCCCCATTTTAAGTGCTCACTAGCCACTTATGGCTAGGAACTACTCTAGTGGACACTGCAGGTCTAGGGAGAAGACAAATCTGCAACAACTATATTTAAATAATTTCTACAGCAAAAGTATCTGCAAAGTGTAGCAGGAATATTTAAAAAGTAGCACCAGAAAAAACCCATTGAGAGAGGTGAACTGTCAGCAGAAATGTAGGGAATAAGCAGGAATTTGCTAGAGAGGCAGGTTAGGAGACAATACTACAGGTAAAAGGTACCAAAAAAAAAAAAAAAAAAAAAGGAGAAAAGCCCCACAAGCTTCAAAGGGTTTATTAGCAAAACTTCAAATACATCAAGATTACTGAAGACATGCAACTGGCCAGGTCTTGGGCAGGGACCAAAAATAAAGTGTTTTACAGCCCATGATATAATGCTACAGGATGCTCAAAATTTGTTTGAGGAAACCTCTCAAAATTTGCAGTGAAATTGAAGAAAGAACTCTTGTGTTGAAATGAGAGGAAAAGGGAGAGAACCAAAGAAGCTAAACAAACATTAAAATACAAAATTTATGAGCAGGAACATGTAAAATAATACTTTGGCAAACATTACACCCCAAATAAGTTTAACTAACCATCTTATCATTAACACCAAAGAATTTTTTAAATGGTCAACTTTATAAAATTTTGAGATCTTGCTTTTTTGGAGAATTTTAGAAACTAGGTTTGGAAGTTAGTCTGAAGGGATTTTTGAAAATGATGCTAAATAATTTCTACATCCAACAATCTCATTTAGTGAAAGCCAACCATGAAAATTTAAAAAGCCAAGACATCTGTATTATTTAACTGCCACTAAGTTCCCGGAATCTCACTTAGAATTGTTCCAGAAAGTCTTATTGTCTAAGTAGGCTTACAATATTGAGCTATCACATCAAACACAAAGGCTTAAGATTTTAACACAAAATAAGTAAAATAAAGAATAAAGATGAAAAGTTGTAAAGAAGATGTTTTGATTCCTGTAAATCATAAAATAATGAAGTTGGCACAACTACGTATCAAAACTGAACATTTTCTGAAAATCATATGCCAAATCTAAGGCAGATAAGAAAACTTGGGACAAGATCAGAGCCAACTTCACTGGATATAACCCTTACACACTCTGGAGAAATACTATTTTTTAAGGAAACAAAACAGTATCCAAAATAGTATTTTAAATTCTGACTGCTTCAAACTGGCCCATTCACTAGATATTTAATAAACTAGTTTCTACAGTAAAGGTTTTCAAGACTTTTCCCCAATTTTAATTAATTAATTAATTTTATTTTTTTAAAGATTTTATTTATTTATTTGACAGTAGATGGAGAGGCAGGCAGAGAGAGAGAGAGAGAGAGAGAAGCAGGCTCCCTGCTAAGCAGAGAGCCCGATGCGGGACTCAATCCCAGGACCCTGAGATCATGACCTGAGCTGAAGGCAGCGGCTTAACCCACTGAGCCACCCAGGCGCCCCTCCAATTTTAATTATTTATAACTCAAAACATAAAATACATTTTCAGAATCTTTGTTCTTCATAATCCTATGCAATGTTCATATAAGAAAACAATAGATAAAATCAAATTTTAGAGTAGTCTAAATTAAATGCTATTTCATTTCATCTTATCATTTAGACAGTAATTAATTATTATAGTTCATACAAGCCCCAAATGATAAGAAAATCTTGCTACCAGTATATTTCACTTAAAGTATTAAATATATACCAGAAAACTGGGATTTGCTTAAGATTTAATTTTTTTCCCTCTTGAAAATCAGACAAGGCAAACCAGTGCTCAGTGTTTTGTCTCTAACACACAAAAAAAGCAAGTAAAAACCCTGAAGAGTTTTTTAACATCAAAAAAGGAAAAGAGAGAAGGGAGGGAGGGAGAAACTGAGCAGTCCGGACTATTCTATTCCTTCCTAGAGAATATTAATATAAAACCTTATGAGAAGGTACCAACATCTTCCGGGCTCACACTCCCAATTCTAGATACTCTACCCACTCCTCTCAATTCCCTAATGTGGATTAAAAGAAACTTCCACCAATTACCTACCATTTCTCTGCTTTCTCTTCACAACAAAATCTACTGACAAAGCTGTCTTTACTTTTTATCTCTATTTTCTCACTTCAATCCACTATGAATGTGCTTTTGGCCCAACCATGTCAATGAAATAGCTCTTCTCAAGGTCGTCAATGATGTCTTGTCTTTTTTTTTTCTTTTTGCAGTCAATGGTTAAACTTCTCTGAGCTCATTTTTTAAAAATTATTTCTTAGCATTCTTTGGCCCAACTGATTACTTTGTCCTTAAAACACTCTTCTCTAAATATCACAGGGTCCTATCTCACTGACTACACCTTCTCAGAAACTTCTTTTCCTTCATTAAACTTTTGAAAAGTCTAGTATGCCATGGGTCTATTCCTGGCTCTTTCCTCTTTTCAATTTATACTCCCTTCCCAGGTGACCCCATCTAGACTCAAGCCTTTAAATACCAAAAATGTGTTGCTGACTCTCAGATGAAATCTCTAGTCTGGCTCTCCCCAGAGCTCCAGCCTCACAGAGACAATCATTAATCCACATCACCACCAGGACATCTAATACACATTTCACACTTAACCCTTGGTAATACCATCAGGCTCTACTGGATCCAAATTTTATTTCTTAATTTCTTTTTTGAGCAGTTCTGTTTATAAGGATTGAAATTTCATGACTATTTTTTCCTAGAGGTCCTCCAAAGAACAAAAAGAAAATTTATTTTAAAAAATAATAAAGTCATTTTTTCCTTGCAATTACCATATAACTACATTGGACCCTTTTATAAATCCAAGATATATTATGGGACCTCAGTGTTTTTCCTATAATCTTGAAATCTTTTCTAGTTCATCATCCTGGCAATTATTTCATCATTACTCACCAGTTATTTCCAACTATACTTTAAAAATTAAATAATAAGATAATGGAAGAATAATGGAACTGCCTAGAAGGAGGATGCACTACTGTACCATCCTTCAGCTTTCTTATTGCGTTACCCAAAAAGTATTGCCTCATCTTTCAATTTTTTGTCAGAGACAGAAAAAGACAGAGAGCACAACAAGCAGGGGGAGCATCAGGAAGAGAAAGAAGCAGTCTCCCTGCTGAGCAAGGAGACTGACGTGGGACTCCATCCCAGGACCCTGGGATCATGACCTGAGCTGAAGTCAGCCACTTACCCACTGAGCCACCCAGATGCCCCCTGCCTCGTCTTTCAAAATGAAGTCTGGACAAACCATCCTTGTATTCATTTTGGACATAGCTGGGAATTTGACATAGCTGAGTGGACACAGTGGACACAGCTGAGAATTCAGAATATTTCATTATCCACCCATAATGGCAAAGAGATCAATGGAGAAAAATGTTTCACAATTATTAGATGCTGAGTGTGAACAGGCAGGTCATGGTAAAATTTCAGATAATGAATTTGTAAGTGGCAATAATTCTAGATGAATCTTCTCAAATCTAAGAAGGAGTGAGTTTACAATATATTTTTAAGGACAAAAAGGAAATACAGGATTCATAGCTAATTCCATAAGGACTTTATCATGTACTATGTTACAAGAATCTGGACTATCTCACTTACCTAAAAGAATAAGTGGCAATATTCTTTCATCTTTTATAATGTTTATACAGCAAACTTTACATTATAAAGCTCACAGATGTATAAATGCTGTAGGCAGATATTTATACAAAGGTGTATGGAAAAGAAGGAAACTGGTGACATAGAAATGAAAACCTCATTGAATAGATCATTCTAATTGTAAATTTATTAATTTAAAAAACAAAAATGCTTTTCAACTGATAATGGTCATCCTTTTTTTTCCCAAACAAAATCATCAGCCAGTGGATGCCTGGGTGTCTCAGTGGGTTAAAGCCTCTGCCTTCGGCTCAGGTCATGGTTCCAGGGTCCTGTGATGGAGCCCTGCATTGGGATCCCTTCTCAGCAGGCAGCCTGCTTTCCTTCCTCTCTCTCTCTGCCTACTTGTGATCTCTGTAAAATAAATTTTAAAAATCTTTAAAAAAATCAGCCATCAAAATTTTCCAAAGTATTGCTTTGACAATGAAAACACAAGAACGATAAGTAATGATAAGCCAAAGCCTATTAGAAATGTATTTGAAATCTGAAATTAGTATGTATTCAATGTATATGTTCCAGGTTTATCAATGGCAACTGATGAGTTAATTATATGTAAGGACTTTTCTCATTTTTGTCTCTTTTTTTTTATAATTTTTTATTTATTTGACAGACAGAGATCACAAGCAGGCAGAAAGAGGAGGACGCAGGCTTCCCACTGAGCAGAGAGCCTGATCCGGGGCTGGATCCCAGGACCCTGGGACCATGACCTGAGCCAAAAGCAGAGGCTCTAATCCACTGAGCCACCCAGGCGCCCCATCATTTTGAATATCTATATGACTTCACAACCAGGAAACAAAATATAAATGACTTTGACTCCCAGCAAGCTATTTTGTGGCTATCAGCAAACTGATGCTAAAAATTTATATGGACTCTCTGGTCTTGTTATTGGAAACAAGATAATGAAGGGGTCATCATCATATGGACAGTGTCGCAGTAAGATTCACAGGTGCTGCTGCTGTGGCTCTATGGTCTACCACCTTTGGAAGTCAGCCTGTGGTAAATGTGGCTATCCTGCCAAGTGCAAGAGAAAGTATAACTGGAGTGCCAAGGCTAAAAAACGAAATTCCACTGGAACCTGTCAGATGAGGCACCTAAGAATTGTATTGTGCAGATTCAGGCATGGAGTCCGTGAAAGAACACCACCTCAGCCCAAGAGGGCAATTAATGCAGCAGGCAGTTCATTTTAAGGATTTCAATGATTGGTCACACAACAAGCATTCTGATTTTAAATAAATAAATATATAAATAAAGTTTATATGAAGAGACAAAAAACTCAGAATAGCTGACATAATATTGAAAGACGAGAACAAACTAATCAATTTTAAGACTTTCAAAGCTCCAGTAATTAAATCCGCGTGGTACTGGTGAAAGAAAAGACAAACTTATCAGTGAAACAGAATAGAGGGCCAGGAAATAGTCCTACATAAATATAATCAACTGATCCCTGACAAAAGGGCAAAGTCAACACAATGAAGAAAAGACAGTCTTCTTTAACAAACAAGTTTAACAAATTTCTTTAACTTCTTTGACAGTGCTGGAATAAATGGACATCAACATGAAAAAAATTAATCTAGACACAGATCTTAGACTCTTTAAAAAAAATGAATCACAGACCTAAATAAAAGTGTCAGACTATAAAACTTCTAGAAGATAACACAGGGAAAAATATCTAGATGGATCTTAGGTTTGGTGATGACTTTTTAGCTAAGACTTCAAAAGCCCAATCCACAAAAGGATTGATTAAACTGAAGACCTGACTTCATTAAAATTAAAAAGTTCTGTTCTGTGAAAGACACTGTCAAAATGATGAGCAGACAAGCCACAGACTGGGAGAAAATAGTTACAAAAGACTTATGTGATAAAAGCCCCTTAACCAAACTACACAAAAAACTTTTAAAGCTCAACAACAACAAACAACAACTCCATTACAAAATAAGCCACAGACCTTAACAGCTATCTCACCAAGGAAGATACAGAGATGGGCAAATAAGCATAAAGACACTCTACATCACAAGTCACCAGAGAGGCCCAAATGAAAACAATGAGATACCACTACACACCTATAGAATGGCTCAAATCCAGAACACTGCCACCGAGAAATGCTGGTGAGGGTGTGGATCAAAAGGAATTCTTATTCACTCATGGTGGGAATGCAGCATGGCACAGTGACTTTGGAAGAGAGTCTGGAGATTTCTTAACAAAATTAAATATATTCTTACCATACCATCCAGCAACCTTGCTTCTTGATATTTACCTAAAGAAGTTAAAAACTTATACCCACACAAACTGGTCTAAGCAGGCAGGTTACCCATGTAAGTGTTCAGAGCCACTTTATTCATAATTGCCCAAACTTGGAAGCAACCAAGATGTCCTTCAGTAGGTGAATCGATCAACCATGGCACATCCAGATAATGGAATATTATTCAACACTAAAAATAAATGAGCTTTCAAGCCATAAAAAGATACGTAAGAACCTCCAATGCATATTTCTAAATGAAAGAAGCTAATCTGAAAAGGCTATATAGTGTATGATCGCAACTATATGACGTTCTGGTTAATGGGCTTTTATGATGCAAATTATTTCTCCCACTTTGTGGCTTGTCTTTTCATCATTCTGGAAAAGGCAAAAGTATAGAGATGGTAAAAAGATTAGTGGTTTCCAGGGGTTATGGGGGAGAGAAGAATGAACAGGAACAGCACTGAGTATTTTTAGGGCAGTGAAAATTCTCTGTATGATACTATAATGGTGGATGCATGTCTTTGTACCTTTGTCCAAACCCACAGTATATACAACACCAAAAGTGAACCCTAAGGGGAAGTATGAACTTCAAGTGATAATATGCCAATGTGCATTCATTAGTTGTAACAAATGTGCCAATCTGGTGGCAAATGTTGATAATGGAGGAGGCTGTGCATGAGTGGGGGGTGGGGGCAGGGGCCATATTGCATTAGCTCTGTACTTTCTGCTCAGTTTTACTATGAACCTAAAACTGATGGGGTGGGGTGGGGGGGCGCCTGGGTATCTCAGTTGGTTGAGCAACTGCCTTCGGCTCAGGTCATGATCTCAGATTTCCAGGATCAAGTCCCGCATCGGGCTCCCAGCTCCTTGGGGAGTCTGCTTCTCCCTCTGACCTTCTCCTCTCTCATGCTCTCTCTCTCTCATTCTCCCTCAAATAAATAAATAAAATCTTTAAAAATAAATAAATAAATGAATGAATGAATAAATAAATAAATAAATAAATAAAGCTGATGAGGGGAAAAAAGTATTTTTTTAAAGTTGAGTTTGCAGGGTGCCTGGGTGGCTCAGTGGGTTAAGCCTCTGCCTTTGACTTAGGTCATGATCTCAGGGTCCTGGGATCGAGCCCTACATCAGGCTGTCTGCTCAGCAGGGAGCCTACTGAACCCTCTCGCTCTCTGCCTGCCTCTCTGCCTACTTGTGATCTCTGTCAAATAAAAAAATAAATAAAATAAAATCTTTTAAAGTTGAGTTTGCTATGTTTAAATTCTTATTAACATTTCTAATAAAGCTGTTTTCATTATTCCTGTATATGTAATTCTGTACATTATCTGTAAAATAACTTAAAAATATAAAATTGAAAGTAAGAAGGGTACAATGGATTCAGATGGTAAATGATGATGACTGTTTTCCTTGGTATACTGAAGGCTAATGTGGCCCAAATGGAGAGGATGTTCTCAACCTACATCTCCATATCCAACCTCAAGACTTGCCCAGTTCGGCAAATAGCAACATTATGCCCTTAATTACTGACAGCAAAAAATTAGGGTCATTCCTGACTCCTTCCTTCATACTATTCGTCTCTCTGCCAATTTCTACTGGCTTCAGTGCTTGATTCTCCACTGCAACCGTGGTGATCTAAGCCACCACCATCTTCCCCCCCCATCAGCAACAGTGTCCTACCTGATTTTCCTCCTTCCATTTCTGCTGTCCTCTTGTCCGTCTTCCACATGGAATTATATACCTCACTTTGAAAAACCCTACAAATGTCTTCTGTCACGTGTTTAAAAATCCAAACTCCTTCCTATGGCTTACTAATCTCCATGGGACCTGGTCCCTGGCTATTTCTCCAAGCTTATTATCTCTTATTCCTCTTCCCCCTTGGCTCACTGTCCTTGAACATACCAGGTTTATTATCACCTTGTAGTTTTTTCTGCTGGGAATGTTCTTATACATGGCCTCTCATGGTTTTTCCTCATCTTCACCCTTCAGGTCCCAATCCAAAAGTCACTTCTTCAATGCAGCTTTCTTTGACTTCAGCTAAACAGCTCTCACCATACCCCATGACCTTTGCAATCTACCAAAACCTGTTTTATCTTCCCCATATTTATCAACATTATTGTACTGGTAATTAAGATTATCTTATTTATGTACATGTTTATTATCTATCTACCCCACCACACATACACACAATCTTTTTTTTTTTTTCTTTTTGTCTACACAATCCATTCTTAAGAGTAGAAACCATCTGGGGCGCCTGGGTGGCTCAGTTAGTACAGCATCCGATTCTTGGTTTTGGCTCAGGTCATGATCTCAGGGTTGTGAGATACAGCCCCTCATCAGGCTCCACACTCAGTGAGAAGACTGCTGGAGATTCTCTCTCCCGCTCTCCCTGTCTGCCCTCCCTGACTCAAACATGCTCTTTCTAAAATACATACATAAATACATAAACAAATAAATAAAATCTTCCTTTAAAAAAGAGTAGAAAATATCTTGTTCACCATTCCATTCCCCCACCAAGAACAGGGGCTAGCACTTAATAGGTACTCAGTAAATATTGGCCATTTAAACAACAAAAGGGAATCCATGAAAGTTACCATAAACTCCTTGCTGAGGACAAGATGTGAAGTGTAGAGGTCAGCACATTCTCTCCACACCCATACTTACTCCATTTTCTTCACTGTATAAGGTATGGAAATGTTTGTATATTGATCCATTATTGTCCTATAGTCTCAGATCTCAAATGGACTGCCCATCAGCATTAGAATGTTAAATCTGTGTGGGTCAAATAGGAAATTGCAGATACATAAGAGAATAACATTTCTGCCCTCCTCCAAATTCCTTTCCCTGAAGAAAAGCCTGTTTATAAATATCAAGCAAATGAAACGCTGCCAAATTTTCATCTCTCTCAACATTCATACTGGTTTAGTTCCATTGAAAAGAAAAAATATGCCTCAGAACATTTTAGAGGTTGGTTGGGCTCTTTCTCCTCCCCAACTCATGAATGCACATGACCAATCCAACCTGTAGCAAACACAACTTAAGAAGCACACCGGGGCTTTGGATGAATCAGCTCACAAACATCTGCCCTATCAGAAAAACCACCTACAGCATGTGCTCTACTGACCGTGACTCAGTGACACTGTCATTGTTTTCATGCTCAGCATCTTAGCGGTTACAAATATCTAGGTATTTCAAGAAAACAATACTATGGTACTAAAAATATTCAAGACATCTCTTCTTTTGAAGTTTTGATGGAAAAGCAATGTAAAACAATACCCTAGGGAGCATATTCCTAAAAAGTGATGGATGCATGAACCAAAATCCATCACTGATGGCAGCGTTTTATGCTTCCCCAAGTCAGTGAAACAAGAACTGACAGGAGCATATAAAACTAGTTCATCCTAAAAGCAAGGGTAGGTGAAACTTAAAACATCTGTAACCCAATGATCAATACTACTTTGAAATTAAAGACTATAAAAAGAACTGCATTTTTAGCCATGGTGGCTAAAAACTCACAAGTATAGGTAATGTGCAAGTCTTGGGAGGGGCAAGTCTTGGGCTTACACAAGGACCTCTGGCCTAGTGAGTAGAGTTTGATAGTAATTCTTGCTACAAGCAAGGGGGAAAAAAAAGAACTGCATTCTAGATCATGAAAATAAATTTACTCTATCTTTTGTATTACTCCTCACTTTTCTGTAAGAGCATTATTTCAAGTAAACCTTTTTTTTTTTTTTTTTTTTTAATAGGGCCCAAAGGAATAAGAGCTGTGATCTTCTGGTGATCTTTCCTTTTTTATGCCTTTAAAAAAATTTTTAAATCCAAAAAAAAAATTTTTTTTTAATCCACCTATATACAGGACAAAGCCCTTGCTCTCTATAAAATGTATCAAATTCTACTTTCTCTCCTGACTTACATTCATAATTTGAAACTAAATTCTGGGGCATAACCTCCATTAAATTCCTCAATCGGTAGACAAAAGAAAATATGTCCAGATTCCTATTCTGATTACATCTTGGCCATTCTTAGTCATTTGAAATGTTTTTTTTCCCCCTCCCAGCCCAGCTGCTGAGATAAGCTCTGGTCCCCTGAATTGCCACACTTCTCCTAGTATTCACCTCTTCCTCGCCAAACAGAGCTACAGGCATTTTTTTAAAAAGGAATAAAGACTGAAGGAAATAAAGGCACTACTCTCAATTTATAGAGAGACTAAAAGGTAGTTTCTCAGCAGCCCCAAACCACAAGGATTCAGGTTAAAAGGGTCACTGACTTTGAAAACAAAAAGGGATTTTAGGGATCAGTCTACCTACCTCCTTTTACAAACAAGGAAACAGAAAATACTATATATCAAATTAATTCCCTAATTGAACAACTCCTTAAAATTCCATATTTAAGATGAAGAATACCTACTGGAAAATGCAAAGAACAGAAACTTTACAGTAACTTGCTTCAGAAGCACATCATCCACTTTTCATCTACTCAATGAGATTCACTATGAACTTGATTTGTATGTAGTATAAGTGAAAGCATTTTATTCATTCCACAAACATATGTGGAGTGCCTACTATGTGAAAACAGCTGGGGTGGGAGGAGGTACAATATTCCCAGCCCTCAACAAGACTACACCCTAGGCAGGGAAAAGAGACCAAAAAAAAAAAAAAAATCAGCGGTAAGTGAAGCATAGTATGTAAGGTGGTAATAAGTGCTGTGGAGAAAAATAAAGCAGAGACTAGAAATAGGGAGTGGGATTGGCAGCTGGTAGTGACTTACATATAGTAGTCAGGGAATACCCACATATATGCCTGGAGAAAAACATTACAGTGAAGGCAAGGTCAAAGTCCCTAAAGTAAAGGTTGTCTGGAATGCTCAAGGCAAGGCAAGGAAGGTAATACAGGTGGAATGCAGGAAGTGGAGAAAAGCAGGAGATGAGGTCAGAGAGGTATCAGGAAGCCAGATCTTGTAAGTTCCTATAAGGCCACTGTAAGAACTCCAGTTAGATGGACTTACTCTAAATAAAATGATATCATATAAGGTACTGAGCAAGAGAGTGATGTGACCAGACCTAGGTTTCAACATGATGACTCACTCTAGTTACTGCTGTACAGAAGGCAGGCATAGCATCTCAAGACCACTCGAATGTCTAGAACAATCATCTAATAGCTTGGACTAGAGGAGTAGCACTGGAATAGCAAAAGGTCATTGAATGCTGGACGCTTTCTGAAAGTATAGCCAACAGGATATACTGACCAACTGGAATGTGGCAGATGAGAGAAAGCTAGACATACAATATGTCATGATACACACAATACAGTCATACATACATTATAAATTGCATCTATTTCAAGTGTATGATTCAGAGAGTTTTGAAAGATGTATGTAACTATGAAACTACTGCCACAATCAAGAAACCGAGCATTTCTTTCACCCCCAAAAGTTTTCTCACACTGCTTTTCAGTCCCTAGGCAAGCAATGATCTGCTGTTCTCAGTCACTGTAAATTAGTTAGAAGTATTTAGAATTTTATATAAATGGAGTCCTAACAGTATAAAAGTCTTCAGAGTCCAGCATCTTTCATTCAATATAATAATTATGAGATTTATTTACACTGTTGCATGTCTCACTGGATCATTCCCTTGTTTTCCTGAATAGTGGTCTATCCCATACATAGCTACACTACTTTTTACAATCCATTCATCCACCGACGGGACAAGTAGGTTGTTTCTAGTTTGGGTCTGTGATACTGTGATATAAGAAATACATATTTTTAGGGTGCCTGGGGTGCTCAGTGGGTTAAGTACCTGACTCTTGATTTCAGCTGAGGTCATGATCTCAGTGTCGTGAGATCAAGCCCCACATCAGCACAGAGTCTGCTTGTGCTCCCCCCACCTCATGATCTCTCTCTCTAAAATAAGTAAAATCTTTTAAAAAAGAAAGAAAGAAATACATATTTTCAAGACATGAAAGCAACATTAAGTGTCCACCAGTAGATGAATGGATGAAGGGAATGTGGTATATATACACAAAAGAACATTATGCAGCCACTTAAAAAAAAAAAAAAAAGGAAATCTTGCCATTTGTTACAACATGGATGGACCTTGAGGGCATTGTGCTAAGAAAAATAAATCAGAAAAAGATGAAAATCATTTAATCTCACTTATATGTCAAATTTAAACAGTGAAACAAATTGAATTCATAGACACAGAACAGATTGGTGGTTGCCAGAGGCAAAGGAGAAAAGAGGTGGGCAAAATGGATGAAGAGGGTCAAAAGGTACAAAATTCCAGTCATAAAAGCAGTCACGTGAATGTAAGGTACAGCACGGTGACTATAGTTAATAATAATGTATCGTGTATTTGAAAGTTGCTAAAAGAGTAAATCTTAAAGTTCTCATCACACATATAAAAATTCTATAATTATGTGTAGTGATAGATATTAACTAGACCTATTGTGGTGATAATTTCACAATGTATACAAATTTCAAATCAATATGTTGTGCACCTGAGACTAACATTATATGTCAATGACATCTCAATTAAAATATACATATTTTGTTGGTCTTCCTCCAGTTCTTGGCACAAAGCTCCTAATCCTTGGAATTTTTTAAGTGATAGGGGATACAGGAACATCTTCTGTTATTCCTAATAAGCCCCCTCTCAACCGTATCTGAGTTCATGCTAATTAAATGACTGTCACAGGCTCCCTGATAGCTACACAACGGGGTGTTGGTTAACAGAAGAACCAACTGTATGACTAGAGGGTTGAAACTACCAGCCCTAACCCTGATGTTCAGAGGCTGGAGACTGAGTTCGACCACCAACAGCCAATGATGTCATCAATCAAAGCCTACATAATGGAAGTGTCATGAAAACCCTAAGTGATGGGGTTTGGAGGATGTCGAGGTTGGTGAACATATCTATGTGTCAGCAGGAGAATATATCCCCAACTCCACGGGGAAGGAAGCTCCTGCACTTGGGACTCCCAGATCTCTCATACCTCTTCATCTGGATGTTCATTTGTATTCTTTATAGTATCCTTTATAATAAACCAGTAGTAATATGTAAAGGCTTCCACTGAATTCTATAAGCCATGATATAGCAAAAAATGGAAACCGAGAAGGGGGTTAAGAAACCCCGATCAGTAGCCAGGTCAGGCTGAAGTGTGGGAAACCTGAGGACCCACTATATGTGATTGGTGCCTGAAGTAGGAGGCCGTCTTGGGGCCTGAACCCTTAATGAGGAGGTCTCTGTTGACTTGTAGATAGTGTAAGAATTGAATTAAATTGCAGAATTCCCATCTGGTATCTGCAGAGAATTAGAGAATTAATTGATGTGGAAAAACCACATTTGGTGTCAGAAGTGTTGTGAGAAATTAACAGATCTTAGTAGTAAGGGTTAATGTAGATAAAGCTGATAGGAACATTTGTGGACCAGTGTTTGAGTGAACATATGTTTTCATTTCTCTTGGGTAAACTGGATTTCCATTATGTAGGCGTGATTGATTAAATTGGATTGTATGATTAGGTGTATGTTTAACTTTTTAAACGAAGTTGCTGAACAGTTTCCTAAAGTGGTTGTAACATTTTACATTTCTACCAGCCATTAATGAGAATTCTACATATTTGTCAACAGTTGGTATTGTCAGGTTTAACTTGGCCATTCTAATGGGTATATATGGGAGTATCTCAAGAGGGTCTTAATTTGCATTTGCCTATAATTAATATACTGATCTTTTCATGTGCTTATTGGCTGTTCATGTATCTTTTGTTTTATGAAGCTAATTGCTTGATTTTTAAGTTTCTTTTTACTTATTTATTTAAAAAAAATTTTTTTGCCACTCCACCAGATTTTCTTTTTAAAACCAAGTATTAACTTCTTACATATCGGGAAAGGTCTTTCTGGGCTTATTCGAAAGGTTTGATTAGTCTTCAGCATTATATTGTTTAAATTTTTTTTTTATTTTTTTTTATTTTATTTTTTTTTTTAAGATTTTATTTATTTATTTGTCATAGAGAGAGAAGCGAGAGCAAGCACAGGCAGACAGAGTGGCAGGCAGAGGCAGAGGGAGAAGCAGGCTCCCCGCCAAGCAAGGAGCCCGATGTGGGACTCGATCCCAGGACGCTGGGATCATGACCTGAGCCGAAGGCAGCCGCTTAACCAACTGAGCCACCCAGGCGTCCCGAAATTTTTTTTTTTTTATTAAAAAAAATTGGTATTTGGGACACCTGAGTGGCTCAGTTGGTTGAGCTGCTACCTTCCGCTCAGGTCATGATCCTGGGGTCCTGGGATCAAGTCCCGCATCGGGCTCCTTGCTTAGCTGGGAGCCTGCTTCCTCCTTTTTCTCCGCCTGCCTCTCTCCCTGCTTGTGTGTACTCTCTCTCTCTCTCTCTCTGACAAATAAATAAAAATCTTAAAAAAAAAAAAATCTTTAAAAAAATGGTATTTGGTAATACTATTTCTTTCTAATAACTATTCATTGAAAATTGTCTGTTTTTATCCTTTACTTATTCTTCCAAATGAACTTAAAATTTTCTGGTTAAATTTCAAAAGAAACATTTTGGGATTCTGACACAGTAATTATTAACCAATTTTGGAAGCATGCACATTTTTATTCTGTCATCCCATTCAGGATCATAGTATGACTTTCCATTAAAATTTTCTTTTTTATATCTTTCAGTAAAATTTCATAATTTTCTTTATGGATTAGCCTCATCTTTTTTCAGGTATTCTTTGATGCTATAATAAACGGAGCATTCTCCCACTACATTACCTTTTTATATTGTAGAAAAGTCACTAACCTTATCTTTTATTCAATGTCAACTTTCATATGAATTCATATCAATTCTAAGTGTCTTTCATTTTCTCTTTCATTTCTACGTATAACCATTCCCACCTACAAATCACAGGAACTGCACCTATTTTTACCATAAATCCTACTTCTAATTTCTGTTATATTTCATTATGTTGTCTTGAACTTGGCAGAAACAAAAACAAAACAAAAAGTGAACTAATGGTGGTATTACTGAGGCTTTGTTTTATTCTATTTTCACAGAAATTTCTCTGGCATTTCATTACATAGCATAATGTTGGTTCTTGGTTTGGAAGAAATTCTTTTTTAAAAATTAACTACAGTAATCTTCATCTTATTAAAGAATAAATACTGAGTTTTATCAAACTCTTCTGGCATTGGCTGAAATAATCATGTAGTTTTTCATATTTGGGCCTCTATCCCCACACATTTTTTTATTCAATGGAGAAATTCTATCTGATTATGACATTGTTCTTTTAATATCCTGTTGAATCTGATTTGCTAGAATTTTATACTGGCTTCCCATAACTGAATTAGGTCTATAATAACTACTTTTTGGTCTTTGTCAAATTTGATATTGGCACAGAATGACTGAATGGCTTTCCATATGTATATAGGTATACTATGAAACTGTTTAATATAGAAAATGATTTCCTGGAAAGCTTGGAAGAATGTGTCCATACATCCACTTAGTTCTGTTTTGTTGGTCTTGTTTGGAGAAAATGGGTTTGTAATTCTTGTAATTAAAGAAATGGAAAAGTTATCTGACTATACAGGTATTTATTCATCCAGCAAGTATTCATTAGTACGCATCTGTGCACGGGCACTAGAGTTCCAAAAGTGTGCCAAACAGCCATTAATGCTACCCTCAAAGACACTATGGTCTCGTCCAGGGAAAAGAGACACAGATAATCAGAATCACTGTTAACAGTAGTAAGCAAATGAAGAGAAGGTATAGGGAACTATGAAAACATATGACATAAATACCCAAATCAAGTCTGAAAATTAAGGGATTGTTTCACCAGGGACATAAAATTTTGAATTGAAACCTAAAGGTATATAGAAATCAACTGCTCAAAACAAGGGTAACAGCATTTCAGGCAAAACAAACAGGACATACAAAAGGCCTGGAGTGAGAGGACAGCTGTGTACAAGATGAACAGAAAAATCGGTCTGGCCAGAGTGCAGGAACCAAAGGAGTAAGGCCACAGGGCTGGAGAGGCAGGCAGAAGTCACATGTGATTTGAAGGCAAGTAGGAGGTTTCTTTACCTCACAAACAATGGAACCCAGCTAAGGGAATTTCATAGAGGAATCACAATCACATCTTCTACTTCTCTAATTGATTTTAATGGTTTACATTTGCTAGAAAATTTTAGATTTCAACAAGATTTCCAAGAATGGTACCACAAAACTCTGCATAGCAGTCTCATAATTTTTTAGATCTCTTCCCAATTTACAGTATTCCTTTTTACTTTATTTTTTTAGATGGGGAGGTGGACGGGCAGAGAGAAAGAATCTATTTTATTTTCTTTAAATTCAATTAATTAACGTACAGTATATAATTAGTTTCAGATGTAGAGTTCTGTGATTTCATCAGTTGCACAGAACACCTAGTGCTCATTAACATCACGTGCCCTCCTTAATGTCCATCACCCCGTAACCCCATCCCTCCACCCCCCACCCCTCCAGCAACCTTCAGCTTGTTTCCTATAGTTAAGAGTCTCTTACGGTTTGTCTCCCTAATTTCGTCTTATTTTATTTTTCCCTCCCATCTCCTATGATCCTCTGCTTGTTTCTTACATATGAGTGAAATCATATGATAATTGGGCTCTTTCCACAGTTTGGCTATTGTGGACATTGCTGCTAAGAAAACTGGGGTGCAGGTGCCCCTTCAGATCACTATGTTTGTATCCTTTGGGTAAATACTTAGTAGTCTGATTGCTGGGTTATAGGGTAGCTCTATTCTTAACTTTTTGAGGAACCTCCGTACTGTTTTCCAGGGTGGAAGAAGAGAGAGAATCTTAAGCAGGCTCCACACCCAGCACAGAACCCGACACCGGACTCAATCTCACATCCCTGAGATCATGGCCTGAGCTGAAATCAAGGGTCAGACATTTAACTGAGCTACCCAGGCACCTCCCCTAATGTTTCTTTTTTTTGTACAGTCATTTTGTTCCTTTTTTGTACAGTCATTTCCTTCTCTTTTCCTCTATTAGATTTGCTATGGGTTCCTATATTTTATTGGGATTTTTTTTAAAGGTCCACTCTGGCCACTTTCATTTGCTTAATAATGAATAATCAAAGTGAAAATCCTTGCTATATTCTTTGCCAATAGTGAGGAAAAAAAAAAAAAGAAAAAAAATACCTTTTCCTGTCCTTGAGTAAAACTACGTCAATGAATCTTTCTCATCTTGGGTTTTCTTTTGTCCTATTCTTGTTTGTTTGTTTGTTTCCCCTTCATCTTCCATTAACCTCCTTACTTTTTGGTCTGTGCCATTTTGCCGAATTGGCACATCACCCTAGAGGTTGTATAATCCTATTTGAAGCAACAGAGAAAAAAAATACACATCTACGGTGTTTGTGACTCTCTTTTTGTCACTATAAAATACTAAAGCCATACTTCTAAGAGATTGTCCTGTATCAGAAGTCACTGCAAAGGCTTTAGTATACTCTTAGAGATTAAAGAAAAAAGAGAATACCTTTATTGTCAAGGTAAAACTCAAAAGTACCACATCTGCACCCTCATGTCTCTTAACAGCATATAAAAAGAGGTCAAACAGTTAAAACAACATGTTCAGAGGACAATGAGATTTCAGTGTGTGTGTACGCATAAGCACAGAAACTAATCCAGTAGAATTAACACATGAACACTTGGCTAAATCTGATGTCCTAAAGGAATAGTTACAGGGAGAGCTTTCTGAGAGGTCATCAATCCTCAAAACAGATTTCAAATTAAAGTTCTTCAGTGAGATAGTTAATTGTCTCAAAACTCCAAAATGAATTGATGCCAAATGACTTCACTGCACTTTAATTCCCAAATAGAATCCCTTATGGCTACAAACTTTGACTACCTAAAAACTGCACACTAGATCTCCAGGACAGGAACCTTACTGCAATTAGTGCTAACTGTATACTCAGTTTACCTCCTGTCTCTCTTACTCCTCCCTCTTCCCGAAAGGGGAAGTTGGGAGAAGTAAGCAAGGTCCTCTCTTGGCAGGAAAAAGAGAAATCAACAGTTTACACTTCTTTTCAGGAAAAGAGAGACACTGGGATCTCTCTCTCTCCTCTCTGTAAGCAAAGACCATCCCTCCAGAGCAAAAAGATGATCATTTTAGTATGTCTGTAATTGGCTACTTTATTAAATGGAATACTTCAGAATCCCTGTTGGGAGCTAAGAAAGCAATCATGAAGAAACATTCATTATCCATCCATCCTCATTTCTGCTTAACCAGTCAGGGGACTGACAACGGGATGTGGGCAGAGAGGGAAAAACTAGTGTGTATAGACACACTGCTCTGGCAATTAAGATCACCTTTATTTCTGCTATGTGATTATTTTCTCTGTAGAAAATGTATCAAAATAGAGAAGAAAATGCTAGAGAATAAAAACCACCCACAATCCCACTATACAGAGAAAAAATTATTTGGGAGGATTTTCTCCTGTTAATGCTATATCCCCAGGAGGATTCTAACTCCTTGGCTGTACTGCCCACCTCTGCCTCAAAAAAGCCTCCTTAAATGATGTCGATCTCTTTATGAGGGACAAAAACCTGAAGTAAAACATTGTTCTTGTAGTGACCTTCATTGTGACACTTTCAGGAAGACTGGTATCAAAAAGTGAGCCTTATGGAACATCAGAAATGAAAGAGTGATATAACCGCATATACGGGAAATTTTTTGAAAGTCTGTAATACTGGGGGGCCTGTACGGCTCAGTAGCTTAAGTGTCTGCCTTTAGCTCAGGCCATGATGATCCTGGGGCCCTGGGACTGAGCCCTGCCTCTGGCTCCCTGCTTAGTGGGGAGTCTGCTTTTTCCCTCTCCCTCTGCCTGTCACTCCCCCTGCTCTCCCCAGTGAGCAAACTGGCTCTCTATGACAAATAAATAAATAAAATCTTTTTTAAAAAGTCTGTAATACTGTACACAAACTTATTTTAAAGATTTAAAAATTTACAGAGCTTTGGCTCTAGGAAAACTACACATTACAGAAAGTATTTTAAGAAGACAAAGACGATCTGAAAAGACTCAAAGCCGGAGGGTGGAAAACCAGTCACTTATCTATACACCCTCAAAGTCCTTTAGGATGAGTTCATTTTTAGAAGTTAAAGCCTAACAGAATACATAATCCCTATATAAAGTTAATCAGCTCATTCTATAGACTGACCTAATCCTGATAACAAAACTTAAGAAAAGCCTCCCTAAATACAAAGGCCAAACCAATTTCACTTAGGCAGACCCAATTTTCTCCTAAAAAACAATCAGCAAATTGAATATAGATATTAACTGAATGGACTGAAAGAAAGAATATATTTGCAGAGAATCTCCCCAGAATTTCCAAGTCATTCTGGATGGATGTCCTTCCAATTGTTTAGAATTATAACCCCAAGATGTTACAATGATGAAAAATGCAGCTCCAACCCCCAAATCTTCTAGATAGGTTATCTTGTCTTTCTTAACATTATATGACTTAAAGATGGGAGCCTACACACACACACACACACACACACACACACACACACACGTGCGTGTCCCAAACGTAATACAACCCTTACAAAGAATTCATTTCCTGCCCTAACATGAGACTGAATGAGGGAACTCAGGACTCATGCCTCATCTGCCAGGCCACTGTGACGTCACTCTTAACACCAATCATGATCAGCTCCTGCTTAACCATTTTATTCCACCTGGGCACCTATGTTAGCACTGATCCTTTACCAACCAGTATGTCACATTATGGCCACCTGCCACTGCAAAATGTTTTCTTCTAAGCAACTAATGTAACTTTAAAAGAAGGCATTTGGATTGGGGCACTGGCTAGCTCAGTCAGTAGAGCATGAGACCCTTGATCTTGGGGCTGTGAGTTTGAGCCCTGTGTTGAGCACAGAGATTACTTAGTGAAAAAATAAAACTTTTTAATGTATTTGGTTAGTAACATAAACTATTACTTTATTTTTTTTTTAAGATTTTACTCATTTATTTGAGAGACAGAGAGAACACGTGCAGGCGTAGGAGGGAAGGGCAGAGGGAGAGACAGAAGCAGACTCCCAGCTAAGCAGGGAACCCAACGTGGGGCTTGAACCCAGGACCCCAGGATCATGACCTGAGCCGAAGGCAGTCCCTCAACCAACTGAGCCCAGGTGCCCCGTAAATCGTTACTTTAAAAGAAATGAGGGTCATCTATATGAAGAAATACCACTATTATTCCGAGCAGACATGTCTTAGCAACCTAAGGGCTATGATACCTACTAACAGATGAGGGAAAGAATATAGATGTACTACCACACACAGATTAGTTGTCAATTAAAAACTTTTCCTACCCATTATATACAAGAATACAGACCATTCTGCTTGCACAACCTTAGGAACACTGGTGACTGGTACTATTAAAGGAGAGGCAGGCAGAGAGAGAGAGGAAGAAGCAGGCTCCCTGCCAAGCAGAGAGCCCAATGTGGGACTAGATCCCAGGACCCCAGGACCACAACCTGAGCCGAAAGGCAGAGGCTTTAAGCCACTGAGCCACCCAGGCGCCTCATGTTACCCCTATTTTAATATTAAAACTTAATCCTTATTCTTATATATGCCCTCAAGAAATACTTGAGAAAATTAGTCAAATTAGCTGTATATGCTCTCTCTCTCTCTCTCTCTCTCACACACACACACACACACACACACACACACAAAATCAACAAAAAGCCCAAGCATGACTTTCAGCACAGAGAAGGATTCAAAGTTCTAACTGCTTTATTTCTACACTGTCTTTAAAGATGCTTCTTGCATCTGTCTCAGTTCAATTGAAGAAAATGATTACAAGCATAATTAGCTCATTCTTTACTAGTATTTGCCTACTTAAAATACAGTGAGTACTACCAAAACTAGCACAAGACGTTTCTTATTATAGCTTATTTTCATTTCATTAAAGTTGTACTACCCATTTCTGTGAAACTACTAAAATGCAACATTTGTGTATTTTTAAAAGACTTAAAATGCTATTTTCAATTACACTTCTAATCCTATTTGAATCAGTGTGAATATATTGACAAGAGAATTGTCCTTGCACAATCAACATGAACAATGAAAGAAAAACTAAGTATTCTGTGGGCTTAAGCACTTACGCCTTAAGTGTATAAAAATAGCAGTTCTCACATGTATTTAGAAGATGGGAGTACCAAATACATTTATGAAAATTTACATGTACGATTTTTTTAAAGGACATTTAATTTTATGTATCTGGAGCTGGTGTAATTAATAGGTTTCAATTATTTAATAATAGTTATATTAGAAAATGTAAATTGAGTTAGTTTTCTGCAAACTGGAAAATAATTATTCCTTCATTAATTTAATACTATGTTATAAGAAAACTCACTTATCTTAGAGATCATGACTCCCCCACTAGAATGGCTCTCATCAAAAAGACATACAATAACAAGTGTTGGCGAGGATATGGAAGAATTGGACTCCTTAGACATAGCTCTGCTAGCAGGAATGCAAGATGTTGCAGTCACTTTTAGAAAACAGTCTAGCATGTTCTCAAATGGCTAAACACAGACTTACCATATGACTCAGCAATTCTGCTGCTAGGATTATATCCCAGAGAAAGAAAACATATATTCACGTAAAAACTTGTGTACAAATGTTCAGAATGACATTATTTATAATAGTCAAAAAGCGGAAACTCTGATGCCCATCAACTGATGAACAGATGACCACAATGTGTCAAAGCCATAGAGAGGAACAGGATTCCACTAGAAAAAGTAATGAAGAACTACTACATGCTGTGACATGGATAAACCTTGGAAACATGCTAAGTGAAAGAAGCCCAGACACAAAAGGCCACGTACTGTGTAAATCCATATGAAATGTCCAGAACAGGCAAATCGATAGGAACAGAGAGTAGATCACTTGCTGCCAGTGGCTGGCTAGAGACAAGAAAGGGAAGTGCCTGCTAAAGGGCACTGGTTTCTTTGTGGGGTAGTAAAAAAAAAAATCTCCTGGAATTATAGATTGGTGATGGCTATACATCTCTGTGGATAGACTAACAGCCACTGAAGTACAATCTATAAAATGGTAAATTTTACTATATGTGTATTATATCTCAATGTTTTAAAGTCATGAGTAAACACACACAAAAAATACAGTTATTAACACAGAGATACTAAATGAAGACTATTTTTAATATTTTATCATGGAAACTTACCCACCTATATATTTAAGAAACTTTTTATGATGTAAACATTTCTATTAAAAATAATGTCACAACTGGCAGCCAATAACTTTTACCATGTTTCAATGCAGCCGCCAAACGTTCTGATTAAAAAAGACTTAAAAAGACGTGATGGAAATTAAAACAAAACCAAGTATAGGATTATGCCAGTTACCCATCCACATTATCCCTTAGAGTGGTTCATGAATCACTGGTACATTTTGAACACAGTAAAAGATCCTGATTACAGACTTATTTACACAAAGTAAATACCATAAATTTTTTACTCAAATTCCTACCAAGAAGCCGATAACTATTAATTTTTATTCTGTACCATAATGAATGTCCCAGACCTGATGTGTACACTTTTGCTATGTCTCAATTCTATTAATTCCCTTCTGGAAAAAAGAATTCTACAGGAACTCAAGACAGCTGCAGGTAATAACTTAAAATCTTATTAATTCAAATTAATATTACTGGAGGACTACATGAATTATTACTACATTAAAATAATAATGTGTGAATTATTAATATACTAAAATAACCTTACTATAGCTACTACACAGAGTAATTCATTTTAATTCTAGCAAAGTATTTTCTGAATTGCCAAGCCAAGAACCTGCCAAGGTCTACCTCATTAAGTCAACAACAGTTCTCTAAGCAATTACGTCCACAATATTGCAAGGAATACAAAGATATCCCCAGTCTCAAGAAGTCTACGGTATAATGCAAGAGGAAAAGTGAGCAGCTAAAATAACCTGGGGACAGACTATAAATGCTGAGAATCTTACAGTTTAACCTATAGGTAGTAAGGAAAGCATTAAATGATCTGAACCATCTACTCCTATGTTAGACAAGGAGAGAAGAGTTACAGGAACCCTGAAGAGGAGACTCACAATAGTCTGGATGATGAGGATGAAGAATCTAAATTAAAGTAATAGCAAGGGAAGGGCAAGTGAGGAAAAGCTCTTGAG
This sequence comes from Mustela putorius furo, assembly GCF_011764305.1. NCBI lineage: Eukaryota > Metazoa > Chordata > Mammalia > Carnivora > Mustelidae > Mustela > Mustela putorius. The sequence goes on from NW_025421424.1 coordinate 8,004,075, forward strand.
ACTTATTTACGAGGTAGAACCAAAAGGACTTGGGAGGCTACGCAGAGAGAAGGCAGTATCACCTAGAAGTTAAGGCTTGCCTATGCTCTGAGAACACTCCTGGGTGAGAGGTTTGGCTCGGACTCATTTCAGCTGGGCAATGACTTCATCTCTATGGGTTTCTGTTTCCTCTGTAAAATGCAGGTAATAATATTGTCGACATACCAGGGTTGTCGTGAGGATGAATTGGAAAAGGAGACATGTAAAGCACTCAGCATTGTGCATGCCACAGAGGATGACAAGGTTAACAATAATCCCACTGACCAGGACAGGAAACACAGGAAGAACTGTAAATGGGGATAAGCGTGGAGATTAGCTAAGTATACTACATTTCTGCTTGTGCCCCACAGACAGAATGTGTAAGTCTAGAGAATAGGGAATACAACAAAATTTGTTAAAGTAAATTAAATTAAAATATAGCTAAAGATGTCTAGCTATGAAAGGTCTTGAACACCTTGCTATAGGATTTGGACTGAATAAAAAATCTACTGTCTCCTAAATATGATGTTTAGAGTTCATATAATACATGTCATTTATTTTCTTTTTTCATTTATTTTCCAGGTGAGAAAACAAAGACCCACAGAATGAAGAAACATCCCAAAAGTCACACCAGTCATTGATATGCATAGCATGAGCATGTTAATAAATTAAATACTGGCTCTCTACTCCTCCCCATTCGACACACAGCCACACCTTCCGGTGCAGTGCCAGCTGAGTCCCCAGGACATGATGGTGGAGTTCGGAGTAAATGGATTTGGCTATTTTGGGCACCTGATTACCAGGGCTGCTTTTAACTCTGGCAAAGTGGATACTGCCACAATCAATGACCCCTCATTGACCTCCACTACATGGTCTACATGTTCCAGGATGATTCCACCCTTGGCAAATTCAATAGCACAGTCAAGGCTGAGAACGGGAAATTTGTTTTTTTCCGATGGAAAACCCATCTCCATGTTTTAGAAGTGATATCCTGCCACATTCAAATGAGATGATGCTGATGCTGAGTATGCTGTGCAGTCCACTGGGGTCTTCACCACCATGGAGAAGGCTGGGGCTCATTTGAAGGGTGGGGCCAAGAGGGTCATCATCTCTCCCCCTCCTGCTGATGCCTCCATGTTTGTGATGGGCGTGAACCATGAGAAGTATGACAACTCCCTCAAGATTGTCAGCAATGCCTCCTGCACTACCAACTGCTTGACCCCTTTGGCCAAGGTCATCCCTGACAACTCTGGAATCATGGAGGAACTCAGGACTTATGACTCCACGCTATCACTGCCACCCAGAAGACGGGGAGTGGCCCCTTAAGGAAGCTGTGGCATGACGGGTAAAAGGGGCTGTCCAGAACACCATCCCTGCTTCTACTGGTGCCACCAAGGCTGTAGGAAAGGCTATCCTGAGCTGAACAGAAAGCTCACTGGCATGGCCTTCTGAGTCCTCACCCTCAACGTGTTAGTCATGGATCTGACCTGCCCTCAGCTGCTGGGAAGCCCTTGTCCCAACTCATACCTGAGAATCCCCTGACCTCCACAGTTTTCAATTTCTATCCCAGACCCACTGAAGAAGAGGAGGAGCTTGGGGAGTCCTACCTTGTCATGTATCATCAATAAAGCAAAAAAATAAGTATACAAATGCTATTCATACTCTTCATTTGCTTAACAAAACTGAGTCCTTATATAAAACTTCCTTCTTCCCTATCCTTATGTTTTGGAAAATTTGAAATTACTGGGATAAAAATTAAAAGGATGTAATGCAATGTAGTGGGGATGGTTATAACACAGGTTTTCAACAAGTATCATTAAAACTCTTCTTTAGGGGCACCTGGGTAGCAACAGTCAGTTAAGTGTCTGACTCTTGGTTTGGGTCAGCTCATGATCTCAGGGTTGTGAGATCAAGCCCCATGTCAGGCTCGACGCCCAATGGGGAGTCTGCTTGAGATTTTCTCTCCCTCTCCTTTTGCCCCTCCCACTCCTGCTCAGTCACTCTCTCTTTCTAAAATAAATAAATAAATCTTTGACAAATAAATAAAACTCTTGTTTAAAAAATAAGTACAGAATTTTAGGAAAACTCAAATTATTTTCCTGATGATATGATAAATTTTTATTTGTCTTTTCTGAAATTAAAAAAAATTTTGAGTACAATTGACATGACAAATTTTAAATATGAAAATTTGTCCTTAATGATAATTTTTTAAAAAACTTTTCAAGATTTTATTTATTTATTTGACAGAGAGAGAGATCACAAGCAGGCAGAAAGGCAGGCGGGGGGGGGGGGACCCCCTGCTGAGCAGAGAGCCTGATATGGGGCTCGATCCCAGGACCCTGAGACCATGACCCAAGTGGAAGACAGAGGCTCAACCCACTGAGCCACCCAGGCGCCCCTTAAAATTGTTTTTAATCAAGTAAATATATTCCTAAAATATTTTATTACTGAAATTTAATTAACACTTTTCTTCATTTTGAGAAATAAATATAATTTATTTAAGAAGCTTTATATTTATATATGTATGTATATATATATATATATTTTTTTTTTTTTAAGATTTTGCTTATTTATTGAGAAAGTGAGCATAGCAAGAGGAGGGGCATAGGGAAAAGCAGACTCCCCACTGAGCAGGGAGCCTGACAAAGGCTCTATCCCAGGACATGGGGGGATCATGGCCTGAGGATCATGGGATCATGACCTGAGCCAAAGGCAGATGCTTAACTGACCGAGCCACCCAGACACTGCAGAAGACTTATTTCTTTCTCGGTAAGACACCAGTTCACAAAAATACTATATGAATTAATAGAGTATCTAGAAGACCCTGCGGAAATCTCTAAATGCCAATAATGACCACTACTTTCCCTCTCTTTCTTTTTATAATTCACTCCTTTGAAGGCACACATCCTTCCCTCTGTCCACTTCTAATCTAAGCTCCCTATGGTACTGCCAGAATGGTATTTAACCAAAACAAAGTTTTTCTCTCTGTACTCAAAAAGGCAAACACTACCACATTCTGTGCATAAAATATTTCAACTCCAATCAAAAACAAAGCTATATAGGCAAAAATAAGACCAATAAGCAAAAGTTTTTGTAGCTATCATTACCAGAACAATATTATAAATTATGTGGGATGCCAAGGCTCTCAGAATCCTAGCTTTTAGTTTAAAAATAAGTTCTATATTGGGGTACCTAGGTGGCTCAGTCGGGTAAGTGTTCAAATTTTGGTTTTGGCTCAGGTCATGATCTCAGGGTCATGAGATCAAGCCCTGCATTGAGCTCCATGCTCAATGCAAAGTCTGCTTAAGACTCTCTCTCCCTCTCTCCCTATCCCCCACACTTTCTCATGTGCACTCTCACTCTCTCTAAAATAAATAAATAAATATTTAAAAAATAAGTTATAGATAAAGAAACTTTAATACTTTAATGAAAGGATCTCCTTCTGGATCCACAGTATTATAAAAACTATCTTCATTTAGTTTTTGAATCAAAGCAAAAGTATGTTTTCCAGTTACAGCACACCATTAATATAGGAATATGAATACCAAAGCTTATTAATTTGTGCAAATTTCATCACACCCACATATTAATAAACGTTTGATTATACTTTTTGTTTTCACTTCAGACAAATTATATCAGCCTTGATTTCTATAAAGTTTTAAGATATTTCATTTTACTTCTAAGAAAATCCCATGTTGTGGTTTACAACATCTCTAATTAGTGAGGAAGAAAATTGCTGAGCCAAAAGAAACTAATTACAAAGAGCTGATGTAGTATATAGAAATAATCTATGGATATAAGTTTTCAATTTTTGGTCCTGTAAGGGAAAATGGAACAAGATTATTTTAAGTACTAAAGAGTGAACTTTTAGCCTAAGTAGGCCATCCTACAGACTACCATCTATTCAATCAAAGGAAGAGGACTTCTAGGATAAGAAAGCCCTACCCTTCTTACCAGAAGACCATGACAAGAAGGGTCACTGGTGCTTCCGTTTGTATTTAAATAGCCATACATCTAAATTAGGCCAAGAAGCATTTGACAGAAAATTTTAAAATAACTGATAGATTTGACCTGAAAAAATTCAAGCAAGAACTGAACAAAAACAAAACAAATAAACCAAAAAAACCTGATTCATAACAGACATACAGAAGTACCAATATAAAATTATTACATTTATATGGACCCAAAGTTATAACATTTTTCACTAGTTCAAAATGCCAAGACATGTGATGCTAATTTGAGATGAAGACTCTATGGGTTAACAATTTTGTTTGTTTTGGAAGTGACCTTGGTATGACTTACCCACAACAAAATCAACTTTTCGGTAACACAGATGGTAGACTAGACACTGCCAATGTTTTAAGCTTAGAAAATGCTTTTAATTTTTTTTTATTTCCCCATGCCGTGCTTACTGCTTTACATATGTCTCTGACTGCCAAAGAATTGTTAACTAATCAGCATGAGATACATTTTGTTAGTACACAGCTGGGTACTTCAGTCATACAACATCTGCTTCTCAACATATCTTCTGCCTTTTCTTCATCTACCTCAAAACAGCTTCTACGGGTTGTCACAGTAAAGCATATATGCCTCTTAATATTTGGAAGCTAAACTTGATCACCATCATTATGTTTATTATTATTTTACAGAATTATCAGTGGATTCTGAGTAACTAAAAACCATTCAGTGAATCTAAGTTGTAGAAAATCTGACATTAACATAAATTTGTAAAACACAATTGAGCCAAAGCATGAAACTCAATATGAGTCATGTGATAATTGGACATTATTCTTTACATATATATCTTTAAGCTCTCTGAGTGATGCTTTAATGGAAAAATAACTGAAACTCAAAATATGAATATTAAAAAGAAATCGCTCTCTCTCCTAGCTGGGGCAATGGCAGGACTGTGGTGAGGAGAACAGTTAAGTCATTACTGTAGTCCCCGCCTCCTCACTTTCTCTGGCTTTTGATATGATGCCGGAGAGTTCACACATGCCCTGCGACTAGGAGAAAAAGAAACTTCAGTCATTGAAGACGAACTATCTCCAGACTTCTTATTATAGGAAGCGGTTTAAAATCTGTCTTTGCTTGAACCTTTGTTAGTCTTTCTTTTGCTTATAGCTATATATAGCGCTATCCGATTCAAAACCCTCTTCCTATAAGATTTTATTTAATGCTCCCAGCGATTTCCTGAAGTAGGTAACGTCATTAACCCCACTCTTAAAAACAGAAAGCGGAGATTTCTGAGATGGTGAAACTTGCCGACAGTTGGTTAAAGGGCAGATTAGATTTCAAACCCAGATCCGTGTGCTGTCCAGGCTCATGTTCCTCCCACTGCCTTGTACCACTGCTCATTGTCAATCACTCATGCCATCTGCGTGGTAAAAAGAAATCACCAGAGACTGGAATCAAACCACGCCCGGGTTCGAATCCGGACTCTCCCACTTCCCGAACATCACTGGGCAAATCAGCTTCAGGTTGCTGAACTCTAAAATGGAGATAATGACATGGCCTTGCGAACTGTTGTGGCAACAGAACTCATTGAACTGTTTCCCAAAGAACTACGCATGTTTCCGGACATATGAGACATTCAAACTTCAGTGTTCTCTCCCTTCTCCTTCTGTCATTTAAGTGCTCTGTGCAAAGCATGGAGAGAAGAGTCCATTTGTGTTCTCACAAAGCTCTTAGCCCAGCGAGCCGCAAACAATACTGTAGAGCCATCTTAGAGGTTCAGAGATGATGCTGGGGAAGCCCAGAAGAGGAAGAGGTGTCATGAAGTAATTGAACGAAATGACCTCTGAACATGGTTCAAGGAGCTTGCTGGGTGATGAGAAAGGGCAGGGCAACAGCACAAGGATGCTCCAGGTGGAAGAACAGTATATGCAAAGGCACAGATATAAGAGAAAACAAGATATACTTCAGGAACTACACGTAGTTCAGTACAGTTGGGCCTAATAATGAAGAGCGACCAGAGAAGCGGCTGGAGGGTTGGGCAAGAAACAGATTATAAAAGTCCTTATATTAAAAAAAAGGATGATTTTTCTTCTACCCACTTAAGCCCCCATGTTGCATCACCACTTCCTCAGGGTTGCTGGGGGGGAAGGGGGTTGAGAGAAGGGGTAGGATTATGGACATTGGGGGGGGGTATGTGCTTTGGTGAGTGCTGTGAAGTGTGTAAACCTGGTGATTCACAGACCTGTATCCCTGGGGATAAAAATATATGTTTATAAAAATAAAAAATTAAAAAATAAATAAATAAAAAGAACCACAGGGGGGACAAAAAAAACTCAGAAAAACCTGAAAAAAAAAAAAAAAAGGATGATTGCAGGATGCCTGGGTGGCTCCGTCAGTGAAGCAGCTGCCTTCAACTGGGGTCATCATCCCAGGGACCTGAGATTGAGTCCTGCATCAGGCTCCCTGCCCGGTAGGGTGTTGCCGCTGTTCCCTCTGCCTGTGCGTGTTCTCTCTCTCTCTCTCTCTCTCAATCTCATTCTGACAAATAAATAAATAAATAATCTCAAAAAAAGAAAGAAAGAAAGAAAGAAAGATTGTTTTAAAAAAGGATGGTTGCCAGTGAGGGTCGAGGGGGTATACTGAAGAAAGACTTGACAACAACAAAAAAGGCGGCATACAACTAGAACAAGTGTGACAAGCCTCTGAACTTCAGAACTATTAACTATACTGCTCCAAATACAAGTAGGAGAAAGAAATTAATTCTATATGGCTTTGGACTGAAAGAGTAACTGAATATATATAGTTTTATGTATCATTCAATATACACAAAGGTAGTACACAGATATTCCTGCCAGTGGCAGACATAGTTTAATAAATCAGTGAATGAAAATCAAGTAATCCCTAAGTCCCACCTTCTTTCCACTTCTACTATCTGGAGAGGAGGGGGGAATCTAAAAAACACAAAGTAATTATAAGACAATGAGACAGGCAAGTAAAAGAAAGAAGGGAAGAAAGCAAGGGACTAGAAAAATCAGGCTGTTTAATGAGTAACGAATGAAGGCAGTAGTAATCCACTTAAAAGGGAACGTGTGCTTGCTCTAATTCCAACTCTACTCTTCTTATTAAACATTAATAGAGAAGGACAAGTTGAATTCCAAGCTTGTAAGGATTAAAAAAGGAATTTTAAAATTTAAACAATACTTATATTAAGCAATAGTTACATAAAGTTAAGTAAAAAAAAAAAAAATAGTTATGTAAAAAGTAGGCCAAGAATGAGGGTAGGGAGAAAAAGGAAAAAATCAAAGGAATTAGATTGCTAAGATTGTTACTTTTAATCACCTTATTTTAGAACAGCCTTAAGATATGTGGTACAATATTGGTTTTATTCTTATTTGAATTCTTTATTAATATCAAGTTCAAATCACTCTATAGATGCACATATATATCTTCATAAAACATGAAATGTCTTAGGGAAGAAAGGATGATCTATGTACTTTTTGTATATTACACAGACATCCACACAGGACACTCCACCTTGGGAGTAGAGACTGAGTAAGATACAGTATCTAATTCATCTATTCAAAGCAAATATCAGACTAAAATAATTAGTGCCTTTCCAAGGAGCAGTTTGGAGTGTAGAACTCTTCTGTACAAAATGGAAATGGGCTTCAAAGAGACCTTCATTCAGACTGCTTTTTAAACAAAACTTTTCAAAAGCTATAATTCAGAATTTTAAGAGTGATCTTGCTTTACTATAACAATATAACTTATACAGCTACAATTCCATCCCCAAAGTGTTCCAACAATACAGAAAAAAAAAAAAAAAAAAGAAAAGAAATAAAGAAAAGAAAAAAAAGAAAGGATGTTAATTAAAGGATTACCGGGAAGGGGAAAGCACCATTTCACATTCCAATAAAGTAGTAACATTACCCAGATCAATACTTAAATAACGTCCTTTCCATTTTAAGTAAACGAAAAAGTTAAACCCCCTCCCAAATAGCCTAGCTTCTAATTTTGAATACTTTAAACCTCCTTGCTGACCTATGGATTAATTCATTAATCATGTGTAAATAAAAACACAGAATAAAAATCACTTAGGCTTTAAATATATGAGCTGCTCCACTCTGGAAAATAGCATGGAGGTTCCTCAAAAAGTTGAAAATAGAGCTACTCTATGACCCAGCAATTGCACTACTGGGTATTTACCGTAAAGACAGAAATGCAGTAATCCAAGGGGGCACGTGCACCTGAATGTTGGACATTAATGTCCACAATAGCCAAACTATGGAAAGAACCTATATGTCCATCAACAGATGAATGGATAAAGAAGATGTGGGATGGAGATATAGATATATATATATATCTTGTAAGATATATAGATATATATATATCTGGAATACTATGCAGCCATCAAAAGAAATGAAATCTTGACATTTGCAACAATGTGGATGGAACTAGAGGGTATTATGCTGAGTGAAATAAGTCAATCAGAGAAAGACAATTATCATATGAGCTCCTTGATATGAGGAATTTGAGAGGCAGGGTGGGGGTTTGTGGGGGGAAGGGAAGGAAAAAATGAAACAAGATGGGATCGGGAGGGAGACAAACCGTAAGAGACTCTTAATCTCACAAAACAAACTGAGGGTTGCTGGGGGTAGGGAGGGAAAGGGAGGGTTACTGGGTTATGGACATTGGGGACGGTATGTGCTATGGTGAGTGCTGTGAAATGTGTAAGCTTAACGATTCACAGCCCTATATCCCTGGAGCAAATAATACATTATAGGTCAATAAAAATAATTTTTAAAAAGCAATAAATAAATAAATAAATATATGAGCTGCTATGTAGCCTCTTTACCCTTCTTATAAACCAACTGGCCATAGAGAAATTTTCTGCTTTTATCTTATTAATGTTTTCATGTCTTAAGTTGTCCCTACACATAACAAAATATGGAAGGTCAATTATATGATTTCACTTAGATAAAAGTATATGTCTTATATAACATACTGAATTATAAAAAGGTTAGTGAGGAAAATTATTGTCTTTCAAATTTTTCTGATCAAACTATAATTTCTCTATATCTGCAATTAAAATAGTTTATATTGTTCTACAAGAATTCTAATTATTCATCATTTTGAACTGCCCAGATAATAATTCATCTGACACCAGTTGTCATAAAATGCATGTTTCAACAATTATTTCCAACATTTAATTCAACTTCTATATTCACTGCAACAAATATGAGACACTTAAAGATTGATAACCAGAAGCTATTAGCATTTCTAAAAATTCATCACTTATGAATGATCTATAGCCTTCAACTTTCAATGCAAAATATGAGAATATCATTTACTTAGCATAATACCCTCTAGTTCCACCCACATCATTGGAAATGGCAAGATTTCGGGTTTTTTTTTTTTTTTTAAATCATGGGGAAGGGAGGGAAAATGAAACAAGATGAAACCAGAGAGGGAGACTCTTAAATCTCAGGAAACAAACTGAGAGGTGCTGAGGGGAAGGAGTGGGAGAGATGGGGTGGCTGGGTGATGGACACTGGGGAGGGTATGCGCTATGGTGAATGTGGTAAACTTTGTAAGACTGATGATTCACAGACCTGTACCCCTGAAACAAATAATACATTATATGTTAATTTAAAAATTTTTTTAAAAGTTTTAAAAAAGAGTATCATTTGCTACATTTCACAGAATAGTTACGTGGGATGCCAGAAAAAGTTAAAATCCTATAGAGTCCTTCTTTGCTCTCCCTTTTCTGTCTGGTGAATATTTATATTGTAGCCTTCTGTAATATTTCAAACCTTAAAGATTTAAATATAAAATAAAGATCTCCCTCCACTCATTGACTATGTTTAATTCCTCTCTATAACACCAGCACCTTGCAGAGTGACTGATGTATTGTAAGCACTCAAAAAACACTTATTCAATAGACGAATGACTAAACCAAGAATGAAAGAATAAATAACTAAATGATATGACTAATGTTACAGAGAATCATACCATTAATTCTTTTCAGGTAATAAATCACTTCTCTAAATTGTCCTTAATTTCAACAGGCATCAAGTTATAAAATTCAAATGTACATTTTCAAAATGCTTCAAATAGGTTGGCAACTGAGAAAATACAGACCCTTCAAAATTTATACATTAGTATTTTTGAGGGTCAAATGGGGGGAAAGAGAGAAAGTAAGTAACTCAGAATGAAAAGAAGTTATTATAATTATTATACTGAAGGTCAAGAATTTATTTAGCTATTTAAAAGCCAGGCAAGAATAACCATTTTGGGTGAAACTCAATTAAACAGAAAACCAAAGTGGCTATTACCAGGAACAAATGCTTATTAAGTGCCCATTATGTATAGGGCACTATAATAAACACTAAAATCTAATTTTCCTTGAGGAAAAAGAATATGGAACCTCAAACCTGTGTTCTAAAATGTTTAAGACATACTCTCCCTAGAGAAAGACTACCAAGAATTAAAAGTGAATGACCGAGAGGAGAGTGAACTACTAATCAAAAGAGTATATGAATTTCAACATAACGATTTACTGTGCTTGGTTTTCAAAACACACATATTGCATAACATTAAAGATGTCGCTCTAAAAGTCAAAAGTGACACAGTAAATGCCTTAAAGATAAAACTTCACATGACTAAAACACAGAAGACTTATGAGCAAAATATGGTTTGAAGCCATATTGAGTAAACAAAATCTAAAATACTCATCTTGTTAAAACAAACAAACAACAGTATTATTAAGAATACTACTTCTGCAGTTCCATGAATGCAAGAACTTTCCTTCCTTGTCTGTTTTGTTTACTTCTACCACTTACCACAGTGCCTGACAAAGAGTAGGCAGACAACAAATATTTGTTGACCAGAAACGGAAATACGTCAATGAGGCAGGACCCTTGCCTTCAAACACCTTACTAAGGTGATACTGAACTACTAATCACAATTCAGCATTAACCAGTGCTAAAACAGAATATGTCAGAAAATGTAGAGAAACAGAGTACAGGGCATACTGTCCAGGGAATGCCTCCAAGAGGTGAGCCAACTTGAAGAAAAATGGAATTAACTAAGAATATGAGGGAAGAAACTCATACTATTTTTTTATTCCAAATACATGACTAAAGTACAGGAAAGTGAAAAATCAGAGGACTAGTCAGTGACATGCAACGCGGACAGAATGGCTACATTAGAGGCATATTTGGAACGTATAACGAAACATGAGAATTTATTGCCATCAATAGAATATATACTCTACAAAGGCAAAGAGCTTTTTTGTCTGTTTTTCTATTCTTTGTAGGAAGCAGTAGAAATGGCTATAACTTGTCTCCTCCTTTTATTCACACCTCTTGAAACGTAATTTTATAGCTCCTCCCATTAAAAAAAATGAAGTACTTCATTCAATCTGTTGAATTTCAGCCAACCTGTGACCTGCTTTTGCCAACAGAATATAGCAGAAACAACACTGTACCAGTTCCATATGTAAGCTACAAAAATCTGTTATGCTTCCACTCTCTCTTGGAACCCTACTGCTGCCATGAAAAGCCTAGCCTACCCTACTGGATGATGAGAGACATGTAGCCCAGTCAATTCCTTTTGCCTTGAACCAGGGATCAGCAAACATTCTGTAAAGGCACAGATAATAAAAACTTTAGGCTTTAAGGGCCATATATGATCTCTGTCACATATTCTTCTGTTGTCTTTTGTTTTACAACTCTTCAAACATTCTTAGCTTAGGGACTCTACAAGGATTTCCAATCCCTGCCTCAGATGATAGCCAACCAACTTGCAGAAGTAGAACTATCTAGTTGACTGTATATGACAGCCCAGCCAAGACCAAGAGAACCTCATTCATGAGCCCAGTATAAATCATCAACCTAAGACTCATGAACTAAGTAACTGGTTGATTTTTTTTGCCACTACATTTTTAGTGGTGAGTTAATCATTACAAGCTTATAGGCACACTACTCTAGCTTTCAACCCTAGAACAATATGCCTGTCACTTAATAGATGCTCATTAAATACCCAGTAAATAAAATAATGAATAGGAAGAATTACAGGAATCCCAACATGACATTTTATGTCAGGATTTGCAAACTCAAAGGTCCACAGGAACCAGAGAAGTAAGTAAAGTAATCAGTATAGAGAACAGATTTAAAAAGAGTGGCAGAGAATCTATACCAGGAGGCCAGGAAAACATCTGGGAGGCAGAGTAGGTAGAAAAAAAGGCAGTGAGAGTGGGAAGAGAAAACAAGGAACAAAGATCTGAGGCAAAAACAAAAGATTTTAGGCAGAGACTATCCAACTGGATAAGAATTCAAGATCTAACTCTATGTTGTCCGCAAGTAACATACTTCAGATTCAAAGAAATATTCTTTTGCAGAAATGGTGCTGGGGCAATTGGATACCCACCTGCAAAAAAATGACTTTGAATCTCTTTCTCACACTATACATAAAAAGTAACTCAAAACAGACCACAGACCTTATGAAACTTTTTATAGTAAAGAAAATACAGGAGAAAATCTTTGAGATCTTGAATTAGGCAATGCTTTCTGAAATACAACACCAAAAGCACAAGAAAAAGACAAAACTAATCAACCGACCTTAACCAAAATTAAAATATTTTGTGTCTCAGAAGACACCATTCAAGAGAGTAAAAAAAGGCAAACCAGGAAAATCCCTAGATAGAAAAAAGATAAGTGGCTGCCAGGGGATTAGGGGAGTGAGGAAGGGGTAGTTGCTGCTAATGGAAACTGGTTTTCTTCAGGAGGTAATGAAAATATTCTGAAATTACCTACTGGTGATGATGGCACAACCTTGTGAATGCATTAAAAACTACTGAATTGTGCACTTTAAAGGAGTCAAAATTATGGTATGTGAATTATAGCTCACATTAAAAAAAAATTTAGTTAAAAAATAACCCATACACGAGGAGAAAATATTTGTAACTCTAATAAGAGACTTGTGTCTAGACTATATAAAGAACTCATACAGCTTAACAATAAAAAGATAACTAATTCAATTTTAAAATGGGTAAAGGCAGAGTGCCTGGGTGGCTCAGTTGGTTGAGCGTCTCCAGCTCTTGATTTCTGCTCAGGTAATGATCTCAGGGTCCTGAGATTGAGCTCCCCACCCCCCCAGGCTCTGTGCTCAGTGGGAAGTCTTCTTGAGATTCTCTGCTGTCCTCTACTCCTCCCTCCCCCACTCCTCCTTGCTTACACATGTACTCTCTCCCCCTCTAAAAGTAAATAAAATCTTAAAAATAAATAATAAAATGAGCAGAGACACATAAATAGCTAATAAGCACATGAAAAGATGCTCAAAGTTGTTAATCATTAGGGAAACACAAATTTAAAACCAAATGAAATACCACTTCTCACCCACTAGGATGGCTATAATCAAAAAGACAATATCAAATATCAGTGAGACCATAGAGACCTCAGAATCTTTGTAGGTTGCTGGTGGAAATACAAAATGGTGTAGCCACTTTGGAAATCAGTTTGGCACTTTCTTTAAAAAATTAAACACAGATTTGCTATAGGACCCAGCAAATCCGCTCTTAGGTATCTACCCAGAGAAATGAAAAACCATATTCACACAAAGACCCATACACAAATACTCACATAAGTATTACTCACAACAGCCCAAACCTAGAAACATCCCAAATGCCCATCAACTATTGACTGAATTGAAAAAATCTAACATATCCATACAATGAAATGCTACGCAGCAATAAAAAAGGAAAAAAGTAACAGATACAAAATATACCATGAATGAACCTTAAAAACAATATGTTCAGTTAAAGAAGTCAGACAGAAAAAAACATTTATTGTATGATTCTATTTACGTGAATGTTCAAAACAAGGGGGCAAATAAAAAGTAGATTAATGGTGGCCTAGGATTGGGAATGAAAATGAGCAACTCTAAGTGGTTACGAGACTTCTTTTCAAGGTGATGGAAAGGTTATAAAATGAGATGTGGTGATAGTTATACCATTCTATAAATATACTAAAGTTTGCTGGATTGTACCCTTAAAATAGGGCAATTTTATGATATGTAAATCGTACCTCCATAAATCTGTTTTAAAAAAAAAGAATCAGTAGAATTTGATAACTGACTAGTAGTGGTGAAAAAGAGAAATAAAGAGAGAGAGAAAGAAAGAAAGGAAGAAAGAAAGAAAAATCTAGATGTTTGGCTTTAACAACTGGTGTTGATGGGAGTACCCTTTATAGAAAAGGCAGAGTGAAAAGGAGAGGGAACAGGTTTATGGGGGGGTGGGTGAATGGTGAATCTGGTTTTGGGCTTACTAAATATTATGGACTAACATAAAGACATCCAACTGAAGATGACCAAAAAGCAGTATGAAAAACAGATTCAAGATTCATTTACTCAACAAATGTGTAGTGAATGACGACAATATATAAGGAACCACATCTGGCCCTGTAAATACAGTAGTTAACCAGCAAGATCCACTCCCTGCTTTCATGGGGCTCATATTTAGTGGGGATAAAAATTAAAAAGGAGAAGATTTCTCTGATATATTTCTGTGCAATTGAGAAGAATCAATGAAGAAGTGATAGTTTAGACACTGGACTTAAATCATAGAAGGATGAAGAATACAGAAAGGAGAAAGAGGGCCAAGCATGTGAACAGAGATTTAATGACTAATGACTGTATATATAGGAAGTTTAGCCATGAAGATGACAACCAACCAGAGACAGAAGAGGGAATACCTATGACTGAAAGAGAAGAGAGTTCAAGAAAGAAGGAGTAGTTCAAGATGCAGAAGGTGAAAAAAACGTTTAAATGATCTGATTAAGCTCTTCATTCATGCAACAAGTATTTTTTGAGGAGCTATTACATGCCAGGGACTTTGGCTTTTATTCTGAGTGAAAGGCAGGAGCCATTACAGAGCTCTGAGGAGAGGAAAGACATGATTTGATTGAACATTTTTAAAGGTCACTCAGAGAAGATTAAGAGCACAAGGGCAGAGCTGGGGACCAGTTAGGTGGCTCCTGAACTAAACCAAGCAAGAGATGATGGTGACAGCAGTGGAGAAAGGGAGCAAAGGTCAGACTCTGAATAAATTGTAAAGTTAGAGCCAACAGGATTTCCTGATGTATTTCATGTAAGGTTTGAGAGTAACCAGTCAGTCAGACAAGACTATAACGTTGTAGCCTAGACAACAGGAATTGCATTAAATGATAAAAGGATGGCCGCACATGGAGACATTTGGAGGAGGCAGAGGTTAGGAGTTTGTTTACAAGACACATTCCATTTGCAATGCCTCTGAGAGAGAGGAGTGAAGATGGCCGATGATCACCTGGATAGATGAGTGGAGAGCTCTGGAGAGAGGTGTGGACATTGAGAAGGCAGGGAGAGAGGAACCAGCAAAACAGAGTGAAAAGAAGCAATACCATAAAGGAAGAAAACCAAGAGAAGCAATATCTCCCACACTAAGAGAAGAAAACATGATCATGGAAGGGTGTTCTACTCTATGTACCTGAGGTTCTCTACCAAGGGGGTGAATCTGTCCCCTCAAGGGACATGTGGCAGTACTTGGAAGCATTTTTGATAGTCTGACTGGAGAAAACAGAGTATGTTACAGCATCTAGTAGGGAGAGGCCAGGCATAATTCTCCATAGTCTATAATGCATGGAACAATCCTCTTCCCACCCCCTACTGAAATTCAAACCTCTTTGGAGATGGTGAGTCGACTTTTATGTGATTAAATTTCTAAGTAATTATAATTACTTTTTTCTTGGCATAATAAGAAGTGAAAGGTCTTCTGTTAAAGTGGGATAGTCACCCTCAACCATGTACATAAAGATATAAGCACAAGAGACCACAAAGGAATATATTATAAATCACAGTTCTCTAAATAGTTTATTATCGCCTACATGTTTGTATTTTCCAAATTTTCTTATGAGTATGTGTTACTTTGAGAATTAGAGAAATTTCATACTTTTTTTTTTTTAAGTATTACGGTCACCAAATATGAATGTGTGGGAATTAAAGCTGTATGGCCTCTTATGTAACAGGATTCTGAATTCTGCTGAAAGAGAATACATTAGAAGGAAATCACTTCTGCAAAGTAAATCCTGAAGTTTTAGATTATTTTCTAATAGCTGTGGATTTAGAGAGCATAAATCAAATGTTAATCCTTTCAAATGTTGTGACCTGCACCAGCAAATTCAGTGTTCTACTAAATGATTTTGGAGTACAGCTCTAAATGAAGACAAACAAAAAATACCCTCAAAATAAAAAACCAGTCTGAGAAGCAGATCTAATCACAGGTGGTTCTCTTACAAAATTTACAGATCCATGAACACCTGCAGGTTGACCCGCAATCCTCAAAATGCCAATGTCAGCCCTAGTCCTATCATCTGCAGACTCTTTGTTAAAGGAAAAATACCAATAGCCATTAATGATAGGCAGCGATGCTTATCCTCACTAAAAATTAAGGATTGCAAATTAAAACCATAAATATACCATTTTATGGCCACCGGGATCAGAAGAAATTCCAATCGTGGAGGAAAACGTGAATCAACAAAACTCTTATACATTATTAGTGCGGTAAGAATTTGTTATATTTATGATTGTAATCCTTTCCTGTTCTAAGTATTACAAATATCTTTTACCAATCTCTGACTTGCCTTTTCACTTATTTTATGGTACCTCCTGACAAACAGAAGTTCCTAATTTTAAGGTAGCCAAATTTACTGATTTTTTTTTTGTTCCCTTATGATAAATGTAAAATACTTCTTTAAAAAAAAAAAATCCTTCCCTATCTTGAGGTCACAAAAACATGCCTCTATATTGAAAACTTGGGATTTTGTTTGCTCATTTAAGTAAAAGCAACATAGCATAGAAGTTACAGTCACAGACAAAGATGGTTCTGCTGTGAACCTGGGCAAATTACTTCGTTTCTCTTTGCCTGCCTCAGTTTCTTCACGTTAAAAAAAAAATGGTGGTAATAACAGCACCTACAATTAAAGATAAATGTAATGATCAAAGGGCCAAATGTGTGTAAGGTGCTGAGCAAGGTCAAGTATATAATCAGCACAACAGAAGTGTTAGCGGTTTTTGTTAAGGCTTCAATCTGACTGAATTTGATTTTGCATAGGGTATGAAGTAGAGATTCCATTCCATTTTTCCCCATATAAACAGTAATTATTCCAGCAGTATAGGGTGAATAGTCTATCCTCTTCCCACTCATGTGGAGCATCACTCTGACACACTACACTTCTGTAAAGGTCTACTTCTGTGCCTCCCTTCTGCTGCTCTGATCTGTCAATCTCTGTGTTGCTGCCATACTGCCAAACCACGAGCTCCTGACAGAAATTACTACACTGGACAGGACAGACCTCCTGACAGAAATTACTACACTGGACAGGACAGACCTCCTGACAGAAATTACTACACTGGACAGGACAGACCTAGCCCTAACCCTAATTCATTCTTCAAGTTTCCAGGATAACTTGTCCTTTGCAAATTTTAAAATAAGATCTCACATTGCAATTTTTTAAATTATTTATTTATTTATTTGAGAGCGAGAGAGAGAGCAAGAGAGAGACAGCACAAGCAGGGTGAAGGGCAGAGGGAGAAGCAGACCCCCTGCCAAGCGAGGAGCCAGAGCCCAAGGCAGACACTTAACTGAGCTAACCAGGTGCCCCTGCATTGCATTTTTAAAAGCTATTGGAACTTTGAATGAAACTGCATAAACTTACAAGGCAATTTGTTAGAAACTGACTGAATTCCGTTATCCAGGTTCCCTATCCATAGACAGGATCTTTCTCTCCATTTACTTACGACTTTTTGTTTTCATTCAATAAAATCTTACTCTAGTCCCTATAAAGGTCTTGTACAGATCCTATTTTCTTTTGAACATTAAGCTTTAACTTTCAACTTCCATATTTATAATACAAAATTTAGCTTCTTCCCAAATAAACACAAGGGCCTGAAGATGTTCTAGATCTAGTTATCTCCATCCCACTTACACCACTATAGTACAGTACTTTAAAGACTGCTCTGATATTACTGAGGCTTTCGAACTCCATACATTAGATGTTCCTGTTTCACATCATTAATGTGTTTATATTTATCCCCGTATCTACCATCTTATTTTGTTATACTCCTTCTTATGTCTCACACCTCCTTCCTAAGATCAGAAATACATCATTCAAAGTTACTTGGAGGAATGGGGATTTTAGCTAAACAGGTAAACTCCTTATTTTTGCATATATAAAAATATATTTTGCCTTCATGTTTTAAAGAACTGTTTCATCCTTAGAAAACAAGCAAATCTATTTCTTGGGACTTCCAAAATGTGAAGTTTACAATATTTTTTCTAAAATCTTTTTCACTTCAAATATTCAATTTTTCAATTTATTTTTTATTTGTCATTTCTACAATTTCTAATTGGTTCATTTTCAAAACTGCCTGGTCAGTAATAGTCACTTCCTCCTTACTCATGCTATCAGTTTCTTTTATTCCTTTAACAACATCAAAATGCCTCAAGCATAAACTGCATTTATATTCCAAGAACTGGAGTCTATGGAGTTTGGTTCTTTGGTATGCTGTTACTACTGACTTTCACGCATGGTGGCTTATTATAACAGTAATTTCAGATTACGTGTTCCTATCATATGTAAGTCTGTGGCAATTCTTTGCAACTTGACTGAAGATGTTTACTTCCAAACAGAGTTACAGTATGGTTCTGCCAAGCGCCTACAGCATTTATTAAAGGCCAGGTCCCCTCTTAAATTATAATTCTAGATTTAGGCTTTTTCAGATTGTGCAAACAGTATTAATTCAAACAACAAATGCACACATGAGGACAAGTGAGTGCCCACCAATTTTCAGGGAAGAGGTTCTGCTTTTAATCTCTATTCAGAGATGAGACCACAGAGAACCTTTCCTTTGCCTACTTCTGGAGGATAAGAACATTTCCCCTTTACACTTGCTTGCTCTTTCCCTAAAGGAGTCTCCAGTCTGACTTCCCAAATTGTGGAAGCCCCCATCTTAGTCCCCAGCGCCTCTGTGCTCTAAAGTAACAGGTCACCTCAGTCCATATATTTTCCCAGGGTATCCAGTGACTTCAGAGCCATCTCACTTCCCTGATACCATGCTTGTTCCTTTTTGCAGACTCATCCATTCTTTCAAAATGACTTTCTGGGGGCGCCTGGGTGGCTCAGTGGGTTAAAGCCTCTGCCTTCAGCTCCGGTCATGATCTCAAGGTCCTGGGATGGAGCCCCACATCGGGCTCTCTGCTCAGTGGGGAGCCTGCTCCCCCCCACCCGCCTGCCTCTCTGCCTACTTGTGATCTCTCCCTGTCAAATAAATAAATAAAATCTTTTTTTTAAAAATGACTTTCTGTTGTTGTGGGTTTTTTTCTTTTCTGAATCAAGCATGTTTTAAACGTTTTCAAACTGAAAGGTTCAAGCAGTTACACCGTCATAAAAAGAAATCCAATGAATACTTTCTTAACTGCTCCACCTGAAATCTAATGAATGTTTTCTTGACTGCTCCACCTAATGCTGTAGCCATATCAAGTTCTTCAACATTTTCCAGCTTAAAAGAACTGTGTAGAAGTTACTTTAGAATAATCTATCCCAATAGGAAAATTCCTTGGGAATAAGAATTTGATAAGTCTGTTCACTCAGGTGATGATGAAATTAAAGATTCAAATATGGCAATATTTGTATTAGAACAATTAACCAGGTAACTGTTCTTGTGTGAATACAATTTGGAAAATATTTAAAAGATATGAGATGATTTACTATAACAGTGTTCTATTCATTCTTTCCAGTCATGTATCATGCAACATGAGTTATACCAAATTCTATAGTACTTCTATTATGTCTCAACACATCTTTTTTCAGAATTTTTAAGAAACATCATTACAAAGCCAAATGCCATATATTACTCTGTATAATACCCATTTTAACCAAAAAGTCTCAGGTTAGAAAGGATCCTGTTTCTTAGGGAGCAGTTACACAGATGGTTATTATTATTCTTTAAACTGTATGTTTATATACAATTATATAAAAGAAAAAGAAGGAGAGGGAGAGAGCAAGAGATATGGAAGAAGGAGAGGGCAGAGAGACTTCTCGAATGCTCAGGTGCATTCCTGTGATGTGACATCCTGCTATCTTTATAATCAAATTTTCTTCTTCCTTTCTATATATATGTTAATTGTTTATATGCTTAATTTTATTTCTTTTTATATGCTTAATTGTGGTACCCAAAACTTCATATGTTGAAGTCTACTCCACTACTTTTACTATCTCAGAATGTGACTACACTGGGAGGCAGGGTCTTTAAAGAGGTGATTAAATTAAAATGAAGTCATTAGAGTGGGTCCTAGTCCAGTATGACTGGTGTCATAAGAGGAGACTGGGCCAGAGAAGGTTACAAACAAAACAGAACAAAAAGAAACAAAACCATGTAAAGATATAGAAAGAAGATGGCTACCTACAAGCCAAGGAGAGAAGCCTAAGAGGCCATCAACCATGCCCAAATCTTGACCTCAGACTTCCAGCCATCCAGATTTGTGAGATAATAAATATCTGTTGTTTAATGTAAAATTTAAAAAAATTTTTTTAAATCTGCTTACATATCACAGGGCCCAGCTCATAAGTTTTAAGTACAATGGTCCGCACGTGAGCAAAGAGTTCTGCTAAGCATATTACCTCTACTTCTTTATTCAAATATTTGAATACCTACTATGTGTCAGGCCCTATGCTACATAATAGAAATAGTATACAAAAGTATGTAATTTCCAAAATCAACTTTTTTTTCTGGTCCTAACACATTCTTGGGCTCCACTCTTTGATAAAATCAGAGGAAATAAGGAAATGTCTTTATTCTTTTTTTTCTCATACTGTATTACATTTTTAAAATCACGTGTTCTACAGCTTATATTTGTGGCTTGAACAATTGATAGTCACGGCTGTCCTGAAAAGCCTATGCCACCTCATATAATGTTTTATATATCTGCAGAGTTGCACAAAAAATGAATGGTAAAACAGTGAGGCTGATGTTTCAGAACCAGCTGTTTAGCTAGGAAAAGAACCAAGGCAACTAAGTACCCAAACTCCATATGTTAATATGGTTTTGTTTTTCTTGCTATCATTTATGTAGCTAACATAGTGAATAGTAATAAGTATGAAAAAAAATGATAGTGAAAGTTGACAAAAGGAGTCTAAAATTTATATGCAAATTTAAAGGATTCATAATAGACAAGAATAAAGTTGGAGTGCTTAGGGGCGCCTGGGTGGCTCAGTGGGTTGAGCCTCTGCCTTCGGCTCAAGCCATGATCCCAGGGTCCTGGGATCGAGTCCCGCATCGGGCTCTCTGCTCAGCGGGGAGCCTGCTTCCCTTCCTCTCTCTCTGCCTGCCTCTCTGCCTACTTGTGATCTCTTCTGTCAAATAAATAAAAAATAAAAAAATAAAAAGCTTTTAAAAAGTTGGAGTGCTTACATACCAGATATTAAGACTTATTATAAAACTATAGTAAAATTAAGACATTATGTTATTAGGGGCGCCTGGGTGGCTCAGTGGGTTAAAGCCTCTGCCTTCGGCTCAGGTCATGATCCCAGAGAGCATTGGGCTCTCTGCTCAGCAGGGAGCCTGCTTCCTCCCTTCTCTCTCTCTCTGCCTGCCTCTCTGACTGCTTGTGATCTGTCTGTCAAATAAATAAATAAAATCTTTAAAAAACAAAAAAGACATTATGTTATTAGAGCAAGGGCAGACAATAGAAAAATGAACAGACTGCAATGTCCAGTACAGTAGTCATCACACACGTGACCACTGAGCACCTGAAATGTGGCTAGTGCAATTCAGGAAGCAAATTAATTTTTTTACTTTAATGAATTTAAATTCAAACTTAAGAAACTTAAGTACAGGAATGCCTGGGTGGCTCAGTCGGTTAAGTGTCTGCCTTCATCCCAGGTCATGATCCCAGGGTTCTGGATCAAGCCCAGCATCAGGCTCTCTGCTTGGTGGGGAGACTGCTTCTCCCTCTGCCTGCCTCTCTCCCTACTTGTGCTCTCTCTCTGATAAATTAATAAACGTACGAACGAACAAAAAGAAAAGAAGAAGGAAAGGAAGGGGAAAGAGAAAGGAAAGGAAGGAGAGAAGAAAAAAGAAAGACAAAGAAACTTTAGACTAACTTTCGGACTAGACTTAATTAGATTTAAGCTTTAGGACTAACTTAGGTATGTGAATCTATTGTTTCAACTTTAAATTTTATGAAACCTAAATTCAGATCAAGTATTAATGATGATAATTTTATGTGTGAGTTGAGCTGTGCAGTAAATGTAAATAAATGCCAGATATCAAAGACAGTACAAAAAATATATAATATCTCAGCAATTCCATATTGACTAAATATTAAGATATTATTTTATTGTACTGGGCTTAATAAGATAGATTATTTTTTTAAATGTCATCAGTTTCTTTTTACTTTTTTTACTGGGGCTACTAGAAAATTTGTAGTCACATGTATGGCTCTCATTTTTCACTTGCATTATACTTCTACTGAACAGCCCAGGGTGTAGTGTGTCCAAAAAAAGACTCACTCATATATAGCTGATTTATAAGAAAGATTATGTTCCAAGTGAAGTGGGGGAAAGGATGATCTTTCAATAAATGGAGCGAGTTAACTGAAGGGGGAAAAAAAAAAGGAATCTTGAGCCTTCACATAATAGAAATCAATTCTAGTTGGATTGTATACCTAAATGAGAAAGTCAAAATTATAAAGTCGTTGGAAGAAAACGAAGAGAGTATCTTCATTACACTGGGTTAGGCAAAGATTTCTAAACAGATTATAAAGTATTAATCATTTTTTAAAATTGCTAAATTAGACTATACTAAAATTAAGAACCTCTGCTCATCAAGACACCTCTAAGGGAACGAAAGGGCAAACCAGAGTGGGGAAAAAAAGCATCTGAAGGGGGAAGTACATGAAAGAGATGGAGTATGTGAGACACGTGTGCACATGCACACACACAGAGAACATATCCATTGTATATACACTAATACCTTCATATTTTTAAAGACTTTTATTTTTAAGGAATCTCTACACCCAAAGTAGAGCTTGTACTCACAACCCTGGGACCAAGAATCACATGCTCTACTGAATGAGTCAGCCAGGCACCCTAATACCTTAATACTGGACCATATTTTCCTGTTACTGTTTTACTTAAGCAAAATTTCAAGCAACTGAATGTTACCCATTCAAGAAACAAAAATTCTTAACCAATTTTTATTCATTTTATAAGTACTTATATATATTTTTGGTTGTGAAAGTAAAGATAACGCATACAAAATCAACCTTTACATAGACTACATAAGGTCACTGTTGGCATATATAAAAAGATATCCTCAAATGAAAAGTATCCTCTGAAAAAGTTACCTTCAAATTAAAAGTAATATTTAAAACCATAACATTAGGACTTATAATCCAAATAAGATGGCTTAAACCTGTTTCTCCCTACTCCTCCCTCAAAGTATAAGTATAAGCCCTAAAAATAATGCAAGAGACATCCAAAAGAGAATTTTGGAAAGTGTCAAAAGGAAGACACACTGGTTTGGAATCCTAGGACTAGAGGAACAATACAGAAGCAAGGCTTTTATGCCCTCTCTTCCAACCAAAAGAAAATGACCTAACCCAGAAGAAGGTGACGTAACCTGGGCATGTCCCAATCCCCAAATCAGTACAGAAGACAGTCCAGGCAGGCCTTCATCTCTGAGATTCAACAAGAATCTCTCCAATGACACCACCAAAGGCAAGAAGGTATGACTGGAAGTCCCACTAACAAGCAGCAGTTAGGGGTAAACAATCTCCTTCCCTTCAAGAACTGAGATTTCCCTGTCCTACAGAGAAATAATAGGATGGCCAGATAACACTGACAAGAAGGATTCTGCCACAAGTTACCAGCCTGGGAAGCACTGTTGGTCTCAGAGGCCCAAAACTCCTCTCTTCTATACAGAGACATGAGGTGGCTCAGCCTGCGGAAGCCCTTTCACTTCCTCTGGCAGCAGGAACAGGGACCAGGGAGAGCCCCAGAGGCACCAGACAAACTAAGCAGATCAAAATAATATCACAAAGTTTCAGAAATTAAGCCATCATTGGAATCATATCCCCAAGAGGAGGCAAGATGTCTTACTAAACCTTAACAGAATACGTGTTAAAAGATTTAAATAGGATCCAGAGTCTGCAATAGATAAAATGCCCAGAAAACAATAAAAAATTACCAGTCACACCAAGAAATAAGAATATCACAACTGGAATAAGAAAAGACAATCAACTGCCATCAACACAAAGATGAACCAAATGTTAGAATTATCTGACAGGGATTGTAAAGCAGTGGGCATAAATAGGCCTTAACAGTCAACTTCATATTCTCTTGAAGCAGAAGAAAATATTAAAACCTTGGGGGGAAAAAAGAAGTTATAAAAAGGAGTCAAATGGAAATTACGGAACAGAAAAATATATTAACAGAAATAAAAAATACGGGGCGCCTGGGTGGCTCAGTGGGTTAAAGCCTCTGCCTTCGGCTCAGGTCATGATTCCAGGGTCCTGGGATCGAGCCCCACATCGGGCTCTCTGCTTAGCAGGGAGCCTGCTTCCTCCTCTCTCTCTCTCTGCCTGCATCTTTGCCTACTTGTGATCTCTGGCTGTCAAATAAATAAATAAAATCTTAAAAAAAAAAAAAGAAAAAAAATACAAAGGAGCTCAATAGTAGAGATGATAGAGGACAGAATCACTAAAGCTGAGAAAAGTATGATAGGATTTAACCAATCTGAGCAACCAAGAAAACAGACTGAACACAAATGAACAAAGCTTCAGGAACCTGCTGGATTCTAATAAAAGAACCATCAACATTTGTATCATCAGAGTCCCAAAAAGAGGCAAGAAAGGAGAATAGGATTGAAAGAGTACTCAAAGAACTCAAAGAACTAATGGCTAGGAATGCCCCAAAACTGGTAAAACACAAAGAGAGATGCTAGAAGCTAAGCAGACACCAAACAGGATAAACCCAAGAAAATCTACAGCAAGACATATCAAAATTAAACTTCTGCAACCTAAAGAAAGAAAAAAATCTGGAAAGCAGCCAGAGAAAAACAGTGGATTATCTACAAAAGAATACCTCATCAAACTATGGAGGCCAGAAGTAACACTCATCATTTCTCAAGCACTGAAAGAAAAGAACTGTTACCCACAAATTCTATATCTAGAGAAACTACTCTTCAGGAATGAAGAAGGAAAAAAAAAATTGCAAATAATAAGAATGCCTAGAAGAATTTGCCACTAGCCGACATACCCTTAAAGAATGGCTTAAGAAATTTCTTAAAACAGAGAGAAAATAAGAAAAAAGAAATAAAAGAATCCTGGAGCACCAAGAAGAAGGAACAGAATGAACAGAAATATGGGTATATGCAATAAACTATCCTTCTCATGAGTTTTATAGATCATATCTGAAGATGGAAACAAGTATAATACCATCTGGTATTTAATACTTAAAAATGGGGAAAATAAAGGAACCTAAGTAGAAATAAGGTTTTCATATTTTACTTAAAGTGTTAGACTATCAATCCAGGAAACTGAGAAAATCCAGTAGTCCACTTTTATTCATGGGCGGGGAGGGGAATGTTCCAAGTGGATACCTGAAACTACAGATAATGTCGAAACCTATATATATACTATGTCTATTCTATAAATACATACCTAGCATAAAATTTAATTTATAAATTAAGTACAGTAAGAGATTAAGAATAACTAAGAATAAAATAAAACAATTATAAAATATATTGTAATAAAAGTTATGTGAATGTGGTCTATTTCTCTCAAATATCTTACTGTCCTGTACTCACCCTTCTTGTGATGATGTGAGGTAGTAAGACACCTGCATGACGGCAGGAAGTAAGATGAATGATGGGCACTGTGATGAAGCTTTAGTCAGCTACTGACCCCTTGACTTTCAGCAGGAGGAGGATCATCTGTTTCTGGACTACAGGTGACTGCATGTAGATCAAACTCAGGAAATAAGGGGATCTACTGTGTGTGTGTGTGTGTGTGTGTGCGCGCGCGCGCATGAGAAAGAGAGAGAGAAACCCCAAGCAAAAATCATACAGAATACAAATAACAAAATGGCAGACTTAAACACTAACATATTAATAATCACTACTATTGGGATGCCTGGGTGGCTCAGTGGGTTAAAGCCTCTGCCTTTGGCTCAGGTCATGATCCCAGGGTCCTGGGATTGAGCCCTCCATCGGGCTCTCTGCTCGGTGGGGAGCCTGTTTCCCTTCCTCTCTCTCTGCCTGCTTGCAATCTTTGTCAAATAAATAAAAAATTGAAAAAAATTTTTTAAATAATAATTACTACTATTGCAAATAGTAACAATAATAATTACTACTATTCATATAGGTGAAACCCTAACCTCTAGTGTGACTATATTTGTAATGTAAAGGATATAATTAAAGTCACACAAAGGATGTAATTAAAGTCACACAAAGTCAAAGGATGGGGCCTTGATCCAAAAGAATTAGTGTCCTTATAAGAAGAGATACTAGAGAGCTCCATTCTCTCTCCCACACAAAAAGAACAGGTCATGTGGACACACAGAATGACAGTGGCTACCTACAAGCCAAGAGAAGAGGTTTCAGAATGCAACTTACCTTGCCAACACCTTGATCTTGGACTTCTCAGGCTCTAGAATTGCGAGAAAATGTTTACTACTTAAGTCAACTAGCTTAAAGCATTTTGTTACATCAGTCTGAGAAGACTTAAGACAATTACCTTAAAAGTAAATGATCTAAATATTAATCAAGACAGGGACTGACAGGATGCAGAAAAAAATAAAGAAAGAAAGACGACCCAAATACAAGCTGTCTACAAGAAACTTGGTCCAAATTCAACAACAGAAGTTGGCTGCAAGTAAAAGGACTGAAAAAGGTAAGCTATGCAAATGTTAATTTAAGAAAGTAGGAGTGATATCAATATCTGACAAAGTAGATTTGAAAACAAAGAAAATTATGAAAGACAAATAGGGATATTACAGAATAAAAGGATCAATCTACCAGGAAAACATAATAAACCTATGTGCATGCACCAAAAAATAGACTCACAAAAAATAGGAAGCAAAATCTGACAAACCTGAAAAGAGAAATAGACAAATCCACAATTAATAGTTGGAAATTTCAATATCTCCCTCACCAATTAACAGAACTATTAGAAAGGAAATCAGCAAGGATATAGAAGATCTAAATAAAATTAATCAACAAGATCTAATTGATGTAGATAGCACACCACGCATAATAAGAGCAGGAAACACAATTTTTTTTCACATACCTGTGGAAAATTCACTGAAAGAGATATCATGGGCTTTAAAATAAACCTTCACAAATCTTTAGAAACCGAAGTCTTTATACTGTGTTCTTTGATTATAATGGGCTCAACTAGAAATCAATAAAAGATAACAGGATAATCTGTAAACATGTGAAAATGAAGCAACCCACTTCTAAATAACCAAACGTGTCAAACATCAAGTCCCAAAGGAACTTACAGAAATACACAAAACTGAATGAAAATGAAATTACAACATACAAAATATGTGGGATATAGCTAAAGCAGTACTGACAGGGAAATGCGTAGCCCTAAATATTTACGTTAAAAATAAGGGAAGGTCTCAAATAGTCTAAGTTATGGCCTCAAGAAATTAGAAAACCCAAAGAAAGAGGAAGAAGGAAATAAAGATAAAAGCAAAATAAGCAATAGGGGGAGAGGCCAATAGAGAAAATTAATTAAACAAAAAGCTGGTTCTTTGAAAACATATCATTAGAACTGATTACCCTCTGTCTACAAAGACTAATAAAAAGAAAGCAGACACAAGTCACCAATAACAGGAATGAAATAGTAGATATCACTACATTCCCAAAGCCACTAAAAGGATAGTAAGTAGGGGTCCCTGGGTGGCTTAGTTGGTTAAGCACCTGACCCTTGGTTTTGGTTCAGGTCACAATATCATGGGTCAGGGGATCAAGCCCAGTGCTGGGCTCTAAGCTAAGGGGGAGCATCTGCTTGGAAATTTTTCTCCCTCTGCCCCTCCACCCACTCATACACTCTCTCACCTTCTCTAAAACAAAGACATCTTTTTAAAAAAAATTTTGGAAAAAAAGGACATTAAGTAGATATAAGCAAATTGACAACTTTATACTCATAGATTCAGTTATTTAGAAGAAAATGGTAACTCCTCAAAAACCACTCAACTAAGATGAAATAGATAATGTGAATAATCCTACAAACATTAAGGAAATTAAATTTATAGCTTCAAAACTACAAAAGAAATCTCCAGGCTTAGAAGATTCCAGTGGAGAATTTTATCAAACATATAAATTAAAATTAAAACCAATTTTATACAACCTGTCAAACTCTTCTAGAAAAGAGAAGAAGACGGAACATGTCCCAATTCATTTTATGAGGCCAATGCTACCTTTTTCTTTTATGACTACACTAAAGCCTATGCATGAATGTTCATACTATCACTACATGAAACAACTTGAAGAAACATCCAGGAAATTATACTGAATGAGAAAAGTCAATCCCCCAAAATTACATATCGCACAACTCCATTTATACAACATTTACAAAATGACAAAACTGTACAAATGTAAAACAAATTAGTAGTTGTGGGAGGGTGGGACGGAGGTGAGTGTGATTACAAGGGACAGCTGGAAGGATCATTGTGAAGGAGTGGTCTTGTCACTTGTCTGTGATGGTGGACACACAAACCTACACAAATGATAAACCTGTACAGAACCAAATAAAACACACACACACACACACACAGAAGTACTAGTAAAACTGGGTAAGACTGATGTATTCTATTAGCATTAATATCCCAGTTGTGATACTGTACTATAATCTGTACAAGATGCTACCATGCGGACAAGGTGGGGAAAAGGTACATGGGATCTCTATTATTTCTTACAACTATATGTGGACTTACAGTTACAGCAACAAAAATTTCAAGTAAACAAACAGTGATTGCTATCTAAGTTCACTCCCTTACAGACAGTCTAAAGGGTAAAGACAGAGCTATAAAGTCAGTTCACGGTAAAAGTAGGACGGAAAACTCCAAAACAACATGACTTCTACGAAAGCACGCAGTCCAGCACCCAGATCACCAAATCCTGTATCAGAAAAACAGTAGGCAAAGCCAAATCCAAACACACAGAGATTAAAAAAAAAAAAAAAAAAAAAGCCAACATAGTTATAGACCATAGAGCATAATGAGAACAAAACAAGAGTAGACAGAAATAACACCAGAAAGCTAAGAACCATAAGTAATCACAGAGTCATAGTCCCTTATAAGTGGTGTGTTTCACAGAGATGTCCACTTCTCATTTCCTTCCTAAAATAATCAGAACTCTGCGAGGTCCACTTCTGATTTCCTTCCTAAAATAATCAGAACTCTGCGAGATCCACTTAGCCACAATTATTGGCACCAATTATTATAATAATAATATAGTTCCCTAGCTCTTTTAAGTTTGGGTTACCTCCTACAGGCCACGGAAAAATAAAAAAACCAAGTATGTTCAGAATTATATGTTATATTAAGAGAGAAGCCCAAGTACCTGGTACAAGTTTGACATATAACATTTATTTAAGAACAGAAATGAGAGAGAGAGTAATTTATCAACAAATTAATAAGAGTCAGTGGACCCTTGTCCCATAAAAAGACACATTCACCCTCACCCTGCTGAGGGTCCTTGAAGGCCCTAAAGCCAAGATTTTATGAAACCTCGGGTTTAGATTTGCCATCTCGAGGAATGTACTCCAGCAATTTATCTCCTCAAGGAACAGGGTCACATAAGACAATTTCTCAAAGCCCTCTCCCTCCAATGTCATTATTTAACGATTCATACCCTGGTCGAACCCCTGATGGGGATTACCTCTCTTTCACTGTCAAGTAAGTGGCACGGATTTTTAACTGAACATTTGATTTACTTAACAGGATCCTTAAACGTATTTACCATCAGGTTTGAAATAGAAGTTGGAAGCTAAAGAAAACCACGGAAATCTTTTGTGGATTGTTAGTAAAGTCAAAAGATCATTAAGTAGAAAACATGAAGCACAATAGCCTCAGGGGAAAAGAGGTCAATACCATGATGCTGCACTATGCCAGGCTGGTTGGAAAATACGCTCAGTTTAGCTCTGTTTCAGCAAAAATACATCTCAAAGCAAATGCTGTAGCCCTCTCAAACAAAAAAAAAAAGAGAGAGAGAGAGAGAGAGAAAGTTTTAATCTAGAAAACTCATTAAAAATGTATGGAGGAAATGAATTTGGTACATAATACATCATGAGACGTCTAAAAGTACACAAACCTTTTCAGGTCTCCCAAAGCAATCTTTATTGACTATCAGCATAAAAGCCACTCCCCAGTGTACAGACCTTTGACGTGGATTCCCTAAGCTGCAGCACAGCTTTGCGAGTATGCCTGAAAGTGAATTACTAATAGAGACTAGATCTTCCCGGAGAAACCATCAAATATTCAATACAGATAAACTGACTTTAGGCTTACTGCTTTCCTCACCTGAAGCCTTCCCATTGACCTACTGAATTCCAAAAACTTATCTTCAATTTGGAAAACTGCACAATTTTTCAAATCCTTTACATATATAAATTTTGCAGGATTGTCATCTATTCTGTTTTTTTAAAAAGTCTCATTTTTTTTTTCACCTGAATGAAAGAATTGTAGTTTTTAAAATAAATGAAAATAGGGGCACCTGGGTGGCTCAGTTGGTTAAGCCTCCAACTCTTGATCTCAGCTCAGGTCTTGATCTCCGTCAGGGTCATGAGCTCAAGCCCCAACCCAATCCCCCCCAATCCCATTGGGCTCCACCCTGGGTGCACAGTTTACTTTAAAAACAAACAAGAAAAGAAAAGAAGTAAAGCTACATTTAATCCAGAAGATAGTTTACCAGATTGAATTGGGTCACTGTCTTAGCAGTGAGTTCCTAAATCTATAGCCTTTGTTTTCAAACTCTTTTTTCAGACTTTCATTTGCTGCAATGTTGAAAGGGTGAAAATAAAGCAGTAAAGCAACTAATGGAGCCAAAATGGAATTCCTTAAGGCAGGGGCCATGTTCCATCTCCAGATGCTAATGGACCGGGCTGTGCATAGGGAATCACTCAGTCTCGGGGCTAACAAGGGTCTAAGGCTTGCCCAGTCCAGCCAAAGCTGTGCACCTTCTGCAGCAATTCCAGTAAGAGGTCCTTCCTCCTCTGCTCAACACTGCCAGCGTCTGGGACATGCTGCTGCTTTCTGAGACTGCCCACTCCATTCTCACAGCTCTGGCTGTTAGAAAGTTCTCTTATAGTGGGTACAAATCTGTCTCTGCAATTTCCACCCACCAGTTCTAATTCTATCCCTTGGGACCACACAGAAAAAGCCTAATCCTTCTTCCATTTTCCACATGTCAGCCCTTCAAATATTTGAGGAGACTTATCAAGTTTCCCATGATCATTGCAGTAGGCTGAATACATCCTAATGCCCAGAATCTGAGAATATTATCTTATATGGCAAAAGGGACTTTACAGATGTGATATATTAGGAGATAGTGATTTATTAGGGAGATGATGAGATTAGCCTGGATTATCCTGGTGGGTTCAATGTAATCACAAGGGTCCTTATAAAAGGGAAGTAGGAGGGTCACAGTGAGAGAAGATCTGGAGGAGGAAGCAGGGGCTGGAGTGATGTACTCAGAAAATGAAGGAAGGGGCTAGAAGCCCAGGAATGCAGGCAGCCTCTGGAAGCTAAAAAAGGCAAGAAGATAGATTTTTTTCCTAAAGCATATGGGAGGAATGTAGCTTTGCACACCCATGTAGACTTCTGACCTCTGGAACTGTACCACAATACACCTGTGCTCATTTAGGCCATGAAATTTATGGTATTCTGTTGTAGCAGCAACAGGAAACTAATAGATTCATTCTCTTTCCAAACTGAAATATTTCTTCAATCACTCTTTAAATGGCACACAATTTCAAGTCTCACCCTTTGAGATACTCGCAATCTTTCTTTTGTCTAAAACACGACGAGTTTCCATCATCCTATCCTTGCAACCTCCTCTCCTGGCCCAAAATAATTTCAAACTTTCCCTCCAGCAATGATATCTAAAGCCCTATCCATTTGATTCACTGGCCCTTACAAAGTACATTCACAGAGTAACTGCTCAATAAACAAGTGCTAAGTTGAAATGAAACAACTGTTTAGAAATCCCAACAATTATTGAAACTAAAGATGTACTGTATGTTGGCTAATTGAATTTAAGTTTAAAAAAAAATCCCAATAGTTCTAATCTAAAAGATTAAAAGGGCGCATTCCTCTTCTTTCCTCCCAAACTGAGTAATAATAATATAATTTAACCTTTAGAAACCTCAATTTCTTCCCCATCTATAAGGATTTAAGGCATCACATAGAGGATTTCTCAAATGAGATTTTCAGTCATATGACTCCCTGAATAATAAAACCACTGTGGAATCTGAAGATAAAAGTAAAAGTTCCCTGTACTATGCATATGACTGATGTTTCCTAATACTGAATCTCCTAAACTCGACATTTATTTTTAGTTATCACACAAAATGTAGAATTTATCACAAAAATCAATTAAATAAAAGGATAGTGTTAGTTAAGCCAAATGTTTTTACAAAATATTTAAATGGTTATATAACAGTTTTATCTGCCAACATTAATTTCTTCCAGCAGAATAATGATACAGCAAAAAAATAATAATAAGTGAAATGTTTGACAAATGCACTGTAATAAGCATTGCACCAACAGTAGAATTCATTTTATAATCTTAAAGGTTGTCTTACCACAGTTCTATTCATAGATGCTAAAGTTTAGTGCACTCTGATCATTATATTTCAGAATTATATTGGATATCAAATGATTCACTATAATACTTTCTCACTGAGCTTCTATGCATGAGGGCTAACAGGTCTCTACTCAACTCTGATCAAATATATGTTTACTGAAGATCACTGAGCCCAGGTCCTATATTAAGGAGAGTGGGAAATTCAAGTGTGTAAAAGACATGGTCACCAGGTTCAACGTGCTTTCAACCCTATAGGAGAAGATGGCATATTTATCAATAAAAGGAGGAAAAGAATAAATACAAGTCAATGTAACAAATGGGCAGCATGGACAGTGAGTGCCTTAGAAGAGTTTGAAGAGAGTGCTCTATGGACTAGAAGGATCACAGAAGTTAAAAGCAGGATGTGACCTGGGGAGAACTCAGAGACAAAAGGAAAAGAACACCACACTAGGCTAGTGAAACACACACCTAAAGGCAAGATGGCAGAAGACTTATCCAAAAAACTGCAAGCAACCAAATCAGACATTGGGGAGAATTTTATGTCGGGAATTAGGAAGAGATGGCACCAAAAGTGAGCTGGGAACAAATCAGAGCCAAGGAAGTCACCCATCTCAGTGCATTACAGGGATCCAACACTCAACCTTTCTAAATAAAGGTCTTCGATGCTAGGCAAATAACTTTACATCTTCTCTGGCAAACAACAAGGAGCCACTGAGTTTCTGGGTAAGAGAATGACTTACAGAAAACAGATTTAGCAGTACTTTACAAGAGAAAGGGAAAAGCAAAAAACTGAAATCAAAGAGCCCTAGATTTGAGGTGAGAAAAGCCCAGACAAGAAAGGAGATATGAAAATAAATGGGTGAGAACATAAAGAAGGATTACAAAGAAGGAACTGACAAAAGCTGGCACTGACTTTTCCTTTTTTTCAGAAGCGGGGTTTTAAAGAGCATAATGTTACTCTAAGTATTTAAATCCAGATGAGAAGGAAAAAGCATTCGGAAATTGTTTCTCGAGTACCTACTCTGCCAGTTACTGAGCTAGGTGGTAGGGATAAACTAATGATTATTGACAGTAAACTCCATCAGTGAGGCTAAAGGACTAACAGGGCACAGAGGAGTAACTATCATTAACAGTGTAACAAACACTATGGATGGGTAAAGTAACGCATTTTTAAAAAAGTACAGAACCCCAAAACTGAGAGCAGGAGAGGAAATCAGTTTTAGGAAGGACATCAAATAGGGAAGGACATGGAGTAAGAAGCAGAAACATGAAAGGACACATATACTTTAGTGTCTTAAATAACTCAAGTTAAATATAAGCTATCAGAAATCAACAAATGTCCCCAATTTAAGACTCTAAATATTTGCTCTGATAATATTTCGGCTGAAACCACTAATTTTAACTTGAAGTATATTACAAGGTAAAACTAGGTGCCAAAAAGATCACCAACCTATAAAGGGGCACTGGAGAATTTTATGGGTGATGGAAATACTCTGTATTTTGATTGTGATGGTGATTATATGACCATCCAGCCATCAAAACCAACTTAAGTATATATCTAAAAAAAAGGGTGAATTTTATTGTCGGTAAGTTATATCTCAATAAATCTGACCCAAAAAACCACCAATGATTTAACTCTTGACTTCAATGGCAGTTATTCAAAGGACATTCAAAAGTTACTTAATGTTTTATTAGAAACAAAGTATATGCCAATATCACCTTTACTATTTATAATACTATATGCATAGGCTATAAACACACCTAGTTTCTTAATACATAATTTTATAATTTTTATTTGAGTGGTACTCTACATATTTCATCCTGACTTCGAGAAACGAGTTTTTTTTTTAAAGATTTTACTTTATTTGTCAGAGACAGTGCACAAGCAGGGGGAACAGCAGGCAGAGGGAGAAGCAGGTTCCCTGCTGAGCAAGAAGCCTGATGCAGGACTTGATCCCAGAGCCCTGGGATCAAGCTAAGGCAGATGCTTAACTGACTGAGCCCCCCCAAGCATCCCCCAGAAACAAGTCTTAACACTCGCGATCAGCATCTGACCTGAGGTCCCCACTCATCTTCTATCATCATTCTAACAAATTTAAAATCTCAATCATATTCCCCCTTAAACCAGCTGTCCTTCCCACTCTCCTTTCTTCTGTATTTCAGTATCTGTCACCTTGGATACCTGGTATCTCTTCCTTACCACAGTATCAGTTCTATCCTGGGAAAGAGGACTCTTCCTTTAAAGGCTTCCACAATAATCTCTACCCCCACTACTCTGTCCTACACACCAGTGCCAGATTAAGCATATATCCCTTTATTATTATAGAAACCCCAGTTCAAAAATATTTGGCTATGCTCACTGACTTCAGGATAAAATGCAAAGTCTCTCACTAGCTTTCAAATCCTCTATAACCTGACTTAATCCTATATATTCAACTCTACCCAGAAAGTACAAAATAAACTGATTTAAAATTTTTTTTTAATTTAAAATTTATTAGAAAGACAAGATACTGGGAAAGGGTGTAAAGAGATAACATACTAAAAGTTTTAAAACTTCAAAGAAATACAAGGTATATTCTGGAGTAAGGAACACACCAATCTCATTGGTATAGGAAGAAAGAATTGGATGTGAGGCTGAAAAAGCAGGCTAGGTCCACACTTTTAAGACTTACAGGCTAACTTGAAGGTTTTAATACAAAAAAGAAATCACAGATTTTTCTGAAGATCTTATTTATTTATTCCAGAGAGGGGCCGGGGAGAGCAGAAGGAGAGGAACAAGCAGACTCCTCACTGAGCGTGGAGTCCAATGTGGGGGCTCGATCTCGGGATTGTGTGATCATGACCTGAGCTAAAACCAAGAGTCAGACGCTGTCTGACTGAGCCACCCAGGCACCCCCACCATGGATGTTTTAGGACACAGGAATGACATAATAGAAATGATGCTCAAGGAAATTATTCCGGGGCTGGAGTACAGGATGTAATGGTGAAGATGAAATGAAAAGCAGAGGCTAAGTAAGGAAGATCATAGCCAATGGGAACAGTCTAAACAAGAAGTGAAAAGAACTTGAATGTGGCAGGAATTTAGGAAGCAAGGAAAATGATCACTTTCAGCAATTGTAGTAGACGCAAACCTCCCCCAAATAACCAGACAGTGGTGGGAGTCCCATCAGGCACTCGTGTAGGGGTGAATGGGTAGGGATGGTTATAAGATTCATCCATATAGTATTCAATTAAAATTAACAGAAATTATTCAATCTGGAAACCAAAGGGCCTGGGTAATTCAAAAAACACCCCAAATTCCTTTATATTTAAATGAACTTCTGGCAAAAACACTACAGGAATTATAATTACTTACTTTGGTTATTAGTATTACTCTGTTCCTGAAAAGGCTACTAGCTAAGTAAGCATTTATAAGAAAGCTACCCAAAAACACGGTAAGGAAGAGGATCTGGGATTAAAAATTGCTTATTTCTGAAAATACAAAGATTTGCTTCAGATTTTCATTATTTGGTCTAGTAACATATTTCACACAAATACTACAAAACCTTCAATAATAAGGTCATCTTATTAAGAAAATAATATACCAAATTTCACATCACAGTGGTTTCAATTGAATTAGTGTTGCAAATATGAAAGAAACTCTTACTTCCTAATTATAGCATCGAGCCATATTTTACACATAAACATTCTTTATTTAAATCTGCTTTTGTAATTTACATTAACTTGGATTGAAGTTAATTCACAGAACTATTCCATTACTATTATTAAATGTAAAGATCTATTTTTATTTTTATATAGACACTAAACAGAATAGAAAATTCAACTTCATTCTTCAAAAAATAATTTTTCCTCAAGATTCAGGGAGGAGGGGCGCCTGGGTGGCTCAGTGGGTTAAGCCTCTGCCTTCGGCTCAGGTTATGATCTCAGGGTCCTGGGATCGAGCCCCATATGGGCTCTCTGCTCAGTGGGGAGCCTGCTTCCTCCTCTCTCTCTGCCTGCCTCTCTACCTACTTGTGATCTCTGTCTGTCAAATAAATAAATAAAATCTTAAAAAAAAAAAAAAAAAGATTCAGGGAGGAGACCAAGGAACAAATCAATTCAATTCCCTTCAAAGCAGTTAGAAATTAATTTCTAACAAAATTTATAGCTCATTTACTTCCTCAGTTTTTCAAGAAGCATTTTGAATTAAAAAGACACTTTCAAATACTAGTTGAGGTTAGATACGAGAAGTAATCTGAGGCAATAATTCAAAAAAGTACCAGGACACACATGAAAATCAGCCTTTATTTACAAATTAGCCTTCTGACAAAAGATACAACAGAGATATCTAATTACACTATCAGAAGTCGTTAATGAAAATATAAGGTTTAGAAACAATCATTTAAAAAGAAGGCCTTCTGTAGTTGCTAAGATGGAGACTGTGTATGTGTCGATTTAAAAGCCTACTGCTTTCCACTAGATTAAGGTCAATGTGTCCAAACAGCTCAGCTTTAATACTAAATACTGCCACTCAACAAAGAGAAGATTAAGTTTCTGAGAACAGGTTGTATATTAGGGTTTTTATATTTGTCAAGGTCATGTTTTTAAACATTTTGGCAATTTATTGGTAGCTTACCCGAAGTTTGGTTTTAGTTTTTAACTGACTTATGGACTCAAAATTTAAGACTGATTCAGTTGTTTAAAATGGAAAGATCAGCAACTTTGGTTGTGTAGCCAAGATTACTTTGCTTTATATGAAGTCCATCTGGCTATCTCAAGGAGGTCAGCAACTGGGAAGTCAGGGGTTAAGTGCCAGAGATCCAAATGAGAGAAGATGTTTATATATAGAACACCAAGACTCTAGCTTGTGCTGATCAGAGATATTACCCATGGCAAACTTTTGGGTAGAAGACAGAAATGAACAAATATCCAATAGGTACTTGCCATCCTCACTGGGCCATTTAGCTACCAAGGTGGGGCAAACCACCTGGAAGAACATCATTCATCAACATGCCAGTCAGTGACTGCTGTGAGTGAAGGGCTGGAGTTCTCCTGCACTGTTAATAATTTAGCAAATAATCCAAAATCAGGGAAGACTTTTAGAACTGAAAGAAGAAAGAATCTCTTTTTGGCTAAAAGATCCCTGATGTGGGGCACCTGGGTGGCTCAGTGGTTTAAGCCGCTGCCTTCGGCTCAGGTCATGATCTCAGGGTCCTGGGATCGGGTCCCGCATCGGGCTCTCTGCTCGGCAGAGAGCCTGCTTCCCTCTCTCTCTCTCTCTGCCTGTCTCTCCATCTACTTGTGATTTCTCTCTGTCAAATAAATAAATAAAATCTTTAAAAAAAAAAAAAAAAAAAAAAAATCCCTGATGTTTGTCAAAAAAAGAAAATAAAACTCCAGAGATAGGAAGACAATAGGGTATGATGAAAACATATTGGGTAACAGTTATCAAGACCCCCCCAAAATGTTCCTCTTTTCTTACCAAGTCATTGCAGGTCTAGAAATGTCACAGCCAACATAAAATAGTACAAGAAAAAGTAATGTATATGATTGCTTCTGGGTGGTACATCACTAGCGGCCACTGTTTTGTCCGGATTCTTTATGAAACTTTTTAACACAGAATTGTGGCAGGGCTGGAGCTCAAATGTAGGAGGAACAACCAAAATCCACACTCTAGACTTCTTTGTAATCTAAAGAGAAGTTTGTCAACCCCACACAAAGGACTGTCACTTAGAGAAGATGAAGCTGACTTATACTTCAGTCCATACAAAATCATCTCAAAATACAGAGCACTCCCTCAATTTGTTTTGAACAGGAAAACACTGTCCCAGAAAGCAATCTGGTGAGACAACAGATGGGGAGAGGTGACCTTCAGGCAACGGAAGTGCAAGTACCTGAAGAAAATGGGATGCTGAGAAAGGGTCTAGAAGCCACAGGGACCTTACTTATTATACTTTCCAGAGTCCGTTAAATTAAGCAGGGGCAATCTGAGGAGAAGTTCTTACAGCACTGCTTGAAATTTCAAGTCACATGGGACATGAAGGGAAAAATGTGCCCAAGTAGGTTCAGCAGTGATAATTTCTAACAGTTTTGTGTAACTTAGGACAGGTTAACTAAAGAACTCTCCTGAAACCTATCTATTATATAATGGGAAAATGCCAAGTCATGGCGAGTGCCAACCAGGGAGAGGGTACTGAGACTAGACAGTCAGGAGACAGTGTTCAGACACAGGAAAAAAACACCAGGAAGTAAAAATGAGGGTGAGATAGGAGAAAATAGTGTGTGCAGTGGGGGTGGTATCAGATACTAATCCTACTTTATAATCTTACCTATGTCTAGCCCTAAGCCTGGTCTGTCCCCAGTGGAATGACACTGACGCTTAAGTCTTATCCCATACATCCTATTTGATTCTGACCAAACTGCTACCAATTCTGACCAAACTTTCCTGTGTTAAGTGTAAAATTTCAGGGTTAGTTCATGGGGAAAAATCAGATGTCAAAGATAAAATTCATAATATGATTAATTTTATTCTTTATAAAACCAGAAACATATTCAGTTTACGGGAACTATATAAGTAATATCACATCTCCCTCCCTGACTGGACTTGGTTTCCAAAACTTAAATTAAGGAAAAAAAGATATCAAACTTGTTTAATTCAACTGGGTCAAGTCATTTGGTGTTTGTGTTATGTTTTTAAGAACAGGTTTTAAAAAAGTCAACTCTTGTTGAAACACATATCTCCAAATTGGGTGTCAATTTTGGCTACCTCTCTCCTCTATACTTTATTTCCTTCTTTTTTTTTTTTTTTTTTTAATTTATTTGAGAGAGAGAGAGCACGAGCAGGGTGAAAGCTAGAAGGAGAAGCAGACTCCCCTTGGAGCGGGGAGCCCAATGAGGGGCTTGATCCCTGGACTCTGGAATTATGACCAGACAAAGGCAGGTGTCTAACCAACTGAGCCACCCAGGTGGCCCTCCCCTCTATACTTTTCTAATTCTTACCCACAAGGAATTGAATTCCACTTGTCAAACCTGGGAGAGTACACTATATGTTCTTCTTGAACCTTTCCACCAAGGCAAATTTCTTCTTAGTCAAAGGTACAGAGTTGCCTTGCAGCCTGGAAAGTGTATTATTGTAAATGAAAACACTAGTAAGTGTTTTAATGTAAATTTGAATATTTTTCTCAGTACTGGTAATAGACCAATTTTATCATCATTGTCTGCTGGGTGGAGTCTAAGTTACTGAACTAAAGAGCTATAACGTTAATAGCATATTACGGCAAAGTACAGAACTATTTAAGTATCCTGGAGTTGCAAAGTATATAAATAAAATTTGTAATAGATTAATCCTAGAAAAATCTCTGAAGGAAATAAATTTAAGACGAGATTTTGAAGAATTATGGCAAACACTTTAGTTTGGCTCTAACAGAGTATCCACACTGGGAAATAATGAGAAATGAGTTTGGAACGATAAGACTAGAGAGAGTTGCTGAAGAATATTGAGTGTTAGAATAGAGAGCAAACACAGCAAGGAA
The DNA here is from genome assembly GCF_011764305.1 of Mustela putorius furo. Taxonomy (NCBI): domain Eukaryota; kingdom Metazoa; phylum Chordata; class Mammalia; order Carnivora; family Mustelidae; genus Mustela; species Mustela putorius. Next base: position 8,044,469 of record NW_025421424.1, read on the forward strand.
AGAGCACAATGCTCTTTTGGGTTAATTTCCTTAAAATCCAAACTATCAGAAGTCAATAAAGAGTGAAAATGTTTCTTCTACAAGAAAGCATAAAAATAACATCAATCTAAGATACTTAAGTCTGACTTTGTTTGTTTGTTTGTTTACGAGAGAGAGAGATCACAACAAGTAGGCAGAGAGGCAGGCAGAGAGAGAGAGGGGCAATGATCCCAGGGCCCTGAGATCATTACCTGAGCCGAAGGCAGAGGCTTAACCCACTGAGCCACCCAGTCTGACTTTTAAAGATAAACATGTCTCATATTCCTATACCAACTCAAATCATTTGTAACTTCCAAGCCTGATACTGACTTCAGGGACAGCTTAGCTAGTTAATTCCATCAGATAGAAACATCTTTTTTTTTTTTTTTAAAGATTTTATTAATTTTATTTGACAGACAGAGATTACAAGTAGGCAGAGAGGCAGGCAGAGAGAGAGAGGAGGAAGCAGGCTCCCTGCTGAGCAGAGAGCCCGATTCGGGACTCGATCCCAGGACCCTGAGATCATGACCTGAGCCGAAGGCAGCGGCTTAACCCACTGAGCCACCCAGGCGCCCAGATAGAAACATCTTTTAAATGGCCTATTTTTCACTCCTTAGAAAATAAGGTGCTCACACAACACAAATGAAAAATCTGCAGTCTTTTTCTATATACATATAGGGCTTCGCCACAGAGGCTGAAATTTTACCTAGATTAAATAAACTTCCTTACCTTTTCGAACTACAGCTTCTATTACATCTTTAAACATATAGCAAAAGATGGAAAGCGATTTCAGGAAATTGAAACAAAGCACAAAGGCTAAATTCCTTGAAAGGAAATGAATCATTCCCTGTTGTATCTTGGCCTGGCGTGAGGCTAAGTGCATAGTAGGCATGCAAGGAACATTTGCTAATTAAATGCAAAGGCTTTGCCAACAAAAGGATTAATCCTTGGAAGAATCCCAAGCTACATTCCTGGACCAAATATCTGAAAATGTTCTCAAGTTACATTATACTGTACTTTCCAACAAGTCCTAAGTGATAAGCTAACTTTGTAATCCAATCAAATGCAACAGTAGTACCACATCCTTTGCATTCTGTCTTTGAAATTTGGGTCCAAGAGATTTTTAGCACATACAACAGTTGGCAGCCAAACTTGTCCAATGTCCAAAATTGACTTTTATTCTTATTTATATGTTAAAATGTAATCAAATTAGAATCTTAGGCTAATGATAACCTGCATACTAATCCTGGATCCAAAAAATAATTAGCTACATGACCTTGAGCCTGTCACCTTGGTGACAAACTAGAAACTGAGAAAACTAGACGTTTGAAAAACCTTCCTTGGGAAAATGTACTGATAACTGCAAGTTATAAAAAATACTGACATGCACAAAAAAACCTGATGGATGGCTACAAGGATAACATAATATAGAATAAAGCAAAGAGGGTAAAAAGTTAGGAAAATAATCTAGATGGTAGATATACCTCTTCACAGAAAAACTTCTTCACTAGCCCTAATCCCCCATCTTTCCATTCCTGGAAATGGCACCATCACACGCCCACTTGCTCAAAGCAAAAAACTAGAAGTCCGAAGTCCTCCCCTCCCTCCACTTTGAAACCCATGGGCCAAGTCCTGTTAGCTCGTCCTTCAAGACCTCTCTCAAGTCCATCCACTTCGTTCAGCGCCCTCCTCTCATGCTAGTCCAAGCTGACCTCCCTCCTCTTCCCTCCCTCCTCTCCTGTCCCTCCTGAACCATAAGAATCATAAACAATGATTATTCGAAACACATACTGGACATTCACTTTTCAACTCTAGCTTACTGGTGACATTAAGAATATAAATAATATTCAACCCCTTCCCAGACCCCTGCTGGCTTCTGTTGACTTCTTCGACCTCCTTTCTAGGCCTTCTATCCCTCATTTACCAGGGATCAGCCATACCGTTCTCTACTGTCCTATGACCCGCCCAGCTCTTACATTAAGGCCTCTGGACTTAATAATTCCCTCTGCGATGCTTCCTCTCAAAATTTCACTTGACCAACTCCTTCCTTCTAGTCATACAATGTGCAACTTCCATGTCCCCTCCTCAGGGAGGCCTTCTTGGACCACCCAATCTAAATAACACATTCTCTATCTCCTCATCCCGATCTATGCTTTTTAGAGGGTGAGAGTATATCACTTCTGAACACAGTCACATTGCCTAGATTCAGGGTCCAGCTCCGTACATCCTTAGCTGTGTGACCTGGGGAAAGTTACTTGGCTTCTCTGTGCCTAAGTCTTCTCATATGTAAGAGACAAACCAACTTCATAGGGTAATTGTGAGACTAAATAAATATGAAGGAGAACACTTAAAAGTAACACCTGGCACATAATAAGAGCTACCAATGTCTTCTTTGATACTGTTATTATTATAATGGCATTGTTTATATTTTCTTCTTTATTATCTACCTCCCCAACTGGAATCCTAACTCCATAAGAGATCTTGCATACTTTGTTTATGGGCATATACCCAATGCCTAGAATACTGGCAGGGACTTAGCAAATGCTCAGTAAATTTCCACTGAATGAAAGCATTAATATGCTCTTACATTTGACTGTGGTACTATTTCATTTGTCCTCAGTAAACATTTACCTACAACATAGCATTTTTTTCTTTGGTTTAAGAAGTTTCCCAAATTATCTGGAAAACATAAAGGAAGATCATGCAGCCCTCTGCGTCTTAATAGTACATATAAAGACACAAATAGGGAACACGAGGAAGGAAAGCAGTGTTAAGAAAGAGACTTACCACCTACTCCACAATGTTGCAGTACTTTAGCCTTAGGGAATTTAGACAGTAATTAGCTTCTGTCATCTAGCATATTAATTGCTGAAAGAAAAAATATTTGACTACCCATAGCATATTAATCCTCAATTTAATATGTTATACAAAAGGTGGTCTTTTTAATATGCTGAGATGTTTCTTAAATACTGTGAATCTATTTATCATTATAAAAAAAAGACTCGTTTCTAAAGCTATTGTAACAAACTATATACAAATCAGGCGGCTCAACACAGTAAAAATCTATTCTCTCACAGTCCTGGACGCTAGAAGTCCACAACCAAGGTGTCACCAGGGCCACACTCTCCCAGAGACCCTAGGCTGAGTCTGTGCCCCTTCTAGCTGCTGCAGATAGCCACTGGTCCTTAGTGCCCCCAGCTAGCAGGTGCAGCCCTTCAGCCTCTGCCTCCAGAGTCACCTGGTCACATAGCATCCTCCTCTCATGACGCTGTGTCTCTTAAGAGCCCATCCTACTCAGGAGGACTTTGTATTAACTGCTTATGTCTGCAATGACCCTGTTTCCAAACTGCAGTACTGGAGGGAGGACTTCGAGATACCTTTTGGGGGCACACAATTCAACCCATAAAGCATACCTAGGTATATACTGCATGATCACTGAAAGTTGCAAACTTTTCAGCTCACCAAGATATTTTTCAAGGCATATTTCTGAATTTGGTACTTAATAAGAACCATATTCATGTCTGGTCCCAATTCTCTAGGATAACTCACAGTTATCTCTATGGTTGAATTCACAGCTTCATGATGATGAGAAATGTAATTAGATCAGTGGTCTAAAATGGTAAATACCCTAAACCTGCTACAAACAAGTGTCATGAATAAAATAATGACTGAGGGGCCCACTTTAAAACAGTTGGGGGAAATGTCCTACCCAACTGCAGCTAACACAATTTATTTTTCAGCCCCATGAGACAGGCAGTATTATCCTCACTATAGAGGAAGAATCTGAGGCGTCTTATCTGTCCAAGGTAACAGATGAGAAGTATAGAACTAAGATTCCACCACCGATCAACTCCAAGCCTACATTTTAAAGTCACACAACTTGATGGTGCTTTGCCACAGCTTTGTGTAAAATCCCACCAGGCTTTACCAAAAAGCTGTTTAGATTTGGCCCAAAGATGGGTTAGAGGTTGTGATTTCACCTCTGTGAACATAATAAAGACAACGGGTCCTACAACATGATGTGCCAAGTGAAATTACACACACCGAGAGCTATGTTTCTATTCAGCTATATTGTTTTTTAAAATGAATGAACAAGACAACAAAAATGGAGGAACTCTTGTCCACCCCATTGCAAAGATTATGACAGCAACTTGAGGGGAAAACTGACCAGAAACAGACCTGGCCAAGTGGGACATGAGGACCATACTCTTGCACAACTGTTCTTTCACTTAGGGTAGGAGCAGTAAACTAAGGAACAGCTCAGTGAGGCTGCACCGTGGCTTAAAGAGAGGGGCAACATGTAAGCACAAGGAAGAAACTCTGACCATGTCCTCTCTTCTAATCAGGCCCCCCAAGCCAGAAAATGGCCACAGAAGGGCTAGAAGATTTTAATATCGTTTGCATAGATGCTTCTTTAATACCACTGGTGCCAGGGATAGAGAAAAAGTAGTATCCCAGGAGGTGAAGAATTTGCCAGCTGTACGTAGTAAGGCAAATTATACGGATTCCCATTGAGTATTTGGGGGGAATGAGAAAATATTTATTTTTAAGATCTTATTTATTGATTTACGGGGGTGGGGGGAGAGAGATGGAGCATGTGAGAGCAGAGGAAGAATAGAAGCAGACTCCACACTCCCCCGAGGTTGATGTGGGGCTCGATATGGCGACCCTCAGATCATGACCAAAACCAAGAGTCGGATGCTCAACTGACTGAGCCACCCAGGTGCCCCAGGGAATGACACAGTATTTCTATACTGTTTACTTATAGTAAGTTCCTTAATGCTGATGAAATTCTCATCTGCATTATATCACTTTAACAGCAGACTAATATGCCATAATTAGACAATTTTTCATTCTTTCAATTAGTAAGAAATTATCCTAAGAGACTATCTATTGGCCTTTCAAAGATCCATTTCTAATTCCTATTTTTTTAAGATTATTTTTTCAAAGACTCGGTTTGTTTAGTATGTGCGATCCAGTTTGAACCTCTAAAACAAGGATATGAAATAAAATATTACCTAGAGACAGGCATCTGGCATATTTTCAAATCCAGAAATAGAAAAACACATACACGCATGTTCTGGGGGTACAGAGCAGCTCCCGAATATCTAAGCAAGGACAAATGTCAAAGAAAATAGAAGGATGCCCCCCCCCACCAGTTTCCACCTGAGCCCCTGAGAAATTGGACAATCCACGAGGAGAAGTGAAGGAACATTGCGATTGGCTGACAGGATCTCTCCAAGGTCAGTCTTTTCTTTGGAAAGCAGAGACCCATGGGAGAAGCAATCAGAGTCAAGAGAAAACAAAACTGGAGAGATGAGCAGAGAGCGAGCAGCTGATCAAAGGCAGCTGAGGAGGCTGAGGCAGGGAGCTCCAGACACTAGTGTGAACCTTATCTGCTCCTGAAGGCACAGGCAGGAGCTACAGAAGAAGAGAGATGCTACCTGTGCCCCAGGACTCGAGCCTCTGAGGTGTAGGGCATTTATACAGTAACAAGCTAATCTATGCCCAAGCAAATGTAACACATGAAAAATGCCACAGAATAAAATGTATGTATTCAGACATCCCGTAGTGGAGATTTCAATCTTATTCTAATACAGAATCTACTCGGGGGAAGGATGTGGACCATAAGCTACAAGGTACAAATGCCTCTCTCTGGAAATACCACATATCATACTGCTCCTGGCCCTCTTGACCTTCTTTTCTTGTCTCCATCCCAGAAAATCTGAACCCAAACTTTCAACAGATTGTCTCCTCATCATGACTAAAGGCACTGGAACAGAAACAAATAAACCACCATAAAATTCCAGAGTGTTCTGTTAAGGTCAATGACACAGAGGAATCCACAATTTCACGTAATTCTAAGTACAGGGAATAAAATAAGGCTGCCCCTCCTGGAGGCTGGAGCTGTAGGATGATTCCAGAATGATTCTGTACCTTGGGAAGAGTTTGTGGCCCTTCCCTCCAGTGGTCTTCTGGAAATACCCCTCAGCCCTACTGCATGTGTCAATTTCTTCTGCTCATTCATGGTTTCTTCTCCCAAAATTTTAGTTTTTACATGGTTAAAAATGGCTTTCCGGGGCGCCTGGGTGGCTCAGTGGGTTAAAGCCTCTGCCTTCAGCTCAGGTTGTGATCTCGGGGTCCTGGGATCGAGCCCCGCATCGGGCTCTCTGCTCAGCGGGGAGCCTGCTTCCCCCCCGCCCTCTACCTGCCTCTCTGCCTACCTGTGATCTCTATCAAATAAATAAATAAAATCTTTTTAAAAAATAAATAAATAAATAAAATGGCCTTTCCAACCTTGACTCTACCTCCCCACCTCACAATCAGTGGTGTGTTCTGTAGACGCTAACAACTCCCACCACAGCCATGACAACAGTGAAAACACAGCTGGGAAGATAACCTATTATACAGTATTTCCACCACTCAGTTACAACAGATGTAAAGAAACCCAAGAGAATAGAGAGTAGTAAAATAATTAGGAAAGGGCATGGAATATTAAAAAAAAAGAAGAAGAAGAAGAAAGAAAGAAAAAGAAAAAAGAAAAGGTCAAACTCACAGAAACAGTGGAGGCAAGGGGAGAGGTTGGTAAAAGGGGAAAGGAGAGAGTTCTGAGGATCTAATGTAGAATATGATGACTACAGTTGGTAATACTATATTGCATGACTGAAATATGCTAACTTGAAGTATTCTCATCAAAATAAAAAATACCATAAAACTCCAGAGTGTTCTAGGGGCACCTGGGTGGCTCAGTCAGTTAACCATCTGCCTTCAGCTCAGGTCATGATCCCAGGGTCCTGGGATCAAGCCCCGCATCGGGCTCTCTGCTCAGCAGGGAGCCTGCTTCTGAACCCTTTCCTCCCAGCTCCTTCTCTCTCTCACTGTCTCTCTCACACACAAATAAATAAACAAAGTCTTAAAAAAAAAAAAAAAAGTAAATTCCTAATATTTAAAAAAAGAATTCAAGTGTTCTATTAAGACTGGTAACACAGGAGTGTGTTATGTAAACCAAATCATCATGCTACATACTTTTACATTTACATCATCATGCTATATACTATTACAATTTTGTCAGTTGTACCTCAGTAGAGCTGAAAATAAGGAAATCACTAACTTTGAGCATTAAGTAACTTTGTTGTTAATATAATTTGCTTAATTGTAATTTTATGCAACTTAATGTTTTCAAATGACTCTTTGGACAACTAGCTCGCTCAGTTCCTGAACATTCAACCATCAGGCTCAAGAAAGAGTACAGCCAACTCAGGGCATAATTGGCAAACCTCTCAGCTGAAGCGCCTACTCCTAACTGGAAATGCTTTCCTTTTTGTCTTAGTTCAAATCCCCAGGAAAAAGTCTTACTGGCCCCATTCATCTTTCAAAGGCACAGAAATCACAGGTTGTTGACCAGCTTATGAGCTGGTTATTTCGGCTGAGGTGCCCTCCCTGGCCTGGATGCCTGCGGGTTATAGGGAAGATGGAGATTAAGTGATAGAAAACACAGATGTCTCAGCAGCAGGGACAGGAGGTAGGACAGACGTAAGCTAGTAGCAAGATAGAGATGTTAAAAATCTATCAGCTTTGTGACCACTCCAACTACAGGCCATTTCGAAAAGACAAGCTCACAGAAATGACAGCTATCAGGAAAGGATTAAATACTATCTTTAATTAGATGGGCCTGTGGGGGTTGGCAGGAGGGACGCCTGGGTGGCTCAGTTGATTAAGTGTCTGCCTTCGGCTCAGGTCATGATCCCAGGATCCTGGGGATCCAGCCCGATGTCAGGCTCCCTGCTCAGTGGGGAGCCTGCTTCTCCTTCTCCCTCTGTCTCTCCCCCTGCTTGTGCCTCACTCTCTCATGCTGTGTCAAATAAATAACATCTTAAGAAAAAAAAAGACGACAACAAAGATGAGCATGTGTGAGAAAGGGTCAGCAGGCACTCAGCACCCACCTGCTTACAGTAAGCCATCCTAAAATGCAGAGGTTGGTAAACTAAAACCTCTATTTCCCAGGTTCCTTTACAGCTAGTATGCGGGATAAAAATTCAGTTCCACCATGTAAGATATAGGACACAAAATATGGAAGGCAGAAGCGAAGCAGAGCTCCATCAGCCTGTGGCTTTTAGTGGCCTTCAGCCAGCAAAGAAGGTCACAGGCATGTCAGAGCCCAGTCTCCGGCCTCAGGGCTGTTGAGGGACAATGGCAGAAGTAGCAGGGCTAGCTCGGAGTCAGTCAGTAGCTCAGGGGCATCTAGAAGTTGTCACAGCACTGGCCAGACACTTACCTTCCAGAATTCAAGCAGCTCTGACGGCAACAGCAGTGGCTGCTATGGTCCCCTCCACCACAAGGGCCGTGGTATTTTCCTGCCTTCATTGCAGTAACAACCTCCTGAATGCCACTTTCCTGACAGTGGCAGAGGGAGGAGCTCCCATGCCATGTTGCTTCAAGGAGTCCTGGAAGTCATTCTCAGAGTCCTGGCCTAGAGCCCAGCTCTCCAGCCCTTTCAAAGATTCTCTAAGCAACTAATTCCCTGTATTACATCCCTCTCGGTTTCCTGCACTTAACCCCAACTGATACTACAAGAGTCTACGGTAGACTGACTACAGAGAGATCTTTCCAGGTCTCCGCTCACGCTGTTCTTTCACAGACATACAAGAGGCCCAAGTGAGACATTACTATTCCCATCAGTCATACCTCCTGAGAAGAGTCTCCCCAAAACTGTGGCCAGTTCTGTGTGGCCTGAGATGTCTACTTGTCCCATACCCCGCAGGAACACAGCCCCCCATTATCAGTCATGTTCACCATCATTACAGCCACACAAGCTCAAGGACCCTGAGCCAAAAGCACCCTTGACAGTTCATCTATCACATCCCTGAGCAGTTCCTAGCTCTAAAACTCCTCTTCCCCCGCTGCATCCCCTAGTCAGGCTGAGAGGAAGAAATAAAAGTAGAGCAGGCTCTAATTCAGACTTGTACTATTGCCCCACCAAGAAGGGAGAGAAGAGCGACAGCAGTCCACCATACAAAGCACCCAGTCAGAAGGATTCTACTGAAAGCACTGCGAAGAACCTTTCCGATGGGAGAAATAATTTTTCAGAGCTAAAACACCTAACAAGAACCAATACTTAGATATACAGCTATTACACCAGCTAACAGTTTTCTGACTATTTAGATCTTAACCATAAGCCACTGCATTACACGAGGCCACAAATGTCATAGAAACCTGTGGCACAGAATGATCAAAATTTTCTGTCCTCCAGCCCCTGGGTTACCACTGTTGTCTCTAGCAACACTTAGGCATGCTGATGGCCTAAAAGACCTGGTCTAGGCTGTGATACTTAATTGCAAAGCAACACAAATTTCATAAAGGGACAGAATATGTTCAACAGGTTACTTGTTTTTTTCATCAATTTCACTATAATTTCCTACTGAGAGCCTTATGCCAGAAACCAAAACAACAAAAGCAACCAGAGTTCCAGGCCACACTCTGCCAGCTTTGTGCTGGGCCTCTGAGCAGAGCTACCTGCCTTTGCTAAGCCTCAATTCATTTCTCTGTAGACTAAGGGTATTAGTTGGATTGCTTTGGTTCCTTCCAGTTGAATGGCTGACTTGAAGCCCACACAGAAGACGTAACAGCATAAACACTTAAAGAATAAGAGGTGCCTGTGCTCTACAACCTGCTTTAACCACCTCTTCAATGGCCACCTTACCGTAGAGTACTTGACGTCCGGAAAAAGAGAGATCTCCTTGAATACAATGAGTTATTCTTCCATCTAGCTTGGCTACATTTTATTTAAAAGTAATGTATACCTTGAACAGATTCTGCAGACTTTAAAAAAAAATTCCTAGTCCCAAAATGTATTCATTCTTACATTCAACAGAACATTCTTTTAGGCCACCTGTCTCAAGATATGTGTGTTAAGAAATACCTTCCTGATGAGTGGATTATCCAATGAGTGGACAGGAAACGTGAGAACAAGATATTATTTGCAGTATCAAGTAGACAATCTTCCCAAGTATATTTACCCTCAGAGTATCCAGGCTTTTACAGAGAATAGCTGGAAAATTATCTTACCAAAGGTGGCAAGAATTAATGCTAACTTTCTGTCTGATGTGTAATTCTGGGGGCTAACTACTTCATCGGGCACCGTTTAGCTATAAAGATTAAGCTGCACTGCCACAAACTTTGTTTAGAAACAGAACCAAGAAATGAAGCTTTTATTTTAAGTACTTGCCCAATGTTTTACTGCATTTAACACCCACTCAAACAGTTCAGAATTGTGGGGTTTTTTTTTTTCCTTTTAATAGAGAAAAGGGAAGTAAGGCAGATTTTTTCAGACAAAATGAAATAATACTCTATCTGGAAAGTGAAGAAGGAAGACTCAAAGCTGCTTCAGTTCCTAGTCCTCGAGGTGAGTCTGCGACCTTTGGTGTGCTCATCTTTCTGGACCTTAGCTTTCTCATGTGTAAAAGGGAAAGGACAGCGCCTGACTCACAGAGAATGACAACATGTAAATTTCTTTACAGAAAAACACGTATGCCAATATACATATCCTTATAAACCAAACAGAGGGGGTGTATGATGTATGGACATATGATTGTTACTCAGTAAATGGCAGCTAGTAGTATCACAAGTCCCCAAGTCAGAATATTTCCCATTACACTCAGAGCAAGGTTGCCAACTTAGAGTCACTGCCAAAGGAAGGCTGATGTGTCACCTCATTCACCAGCATCTCACTACGAGATAGCTCTAGTTAGCAATTCTAACTCTATTTAAAGGAAATTAAATTTTTAAGTAGTATGGACTTTCTAACAGAAAACACTGAAACTCATGAAAAGCATCCTTAGCTAAAATAAGTTTTTTTTTTAATTTATTTGACAGAGACAGCAAGAGAGGGAACACAAGCAGGGGGAGCAGGAGAGGGAGAAGCAGGCTTCCCCCTGGGATCATGACCTGAGCGGAAGGCAGCCGCCTAACAACTGAGCCACCCAGATGCCCCAGCTAAAATAAGTATTTTAACAAAATGTTCTCCTGCCCAAAGCTATAGATGTGGGTTAAGATATAGTTCTGTGAGCAGAGGTCAGGAAATGGTATTATTTTAACAGCTCTCATGACTTAATCAATATGTGGAATTAATACTGGAGAACTCTAATAATGTAGGATTCCGCAATAGAAGCAGTGATTTTCAAACATGGTTTAAGGACATCCCAAGACAGACATACATTAATCTAAAAATACAAAGTCATGATATGATTTTTTATGAATCACACCCAATTCTGTGAATTTTGGCTTTGGTGTAGAAGAGCATATTTATAAATAATTTAACGATATTTAACACTCAACAAAGAGGGGCACCTGGGTGGCTCAGCGGGTTAAGCCTCTGCCTTCAGCTCAGGTCATAATCTCAGTGTCCTGGGATCCAGCCCCGCATCGGGCTCTCTGCTCAGTGGTGAGCCTGCTTCCCCCTCTCTCTCTCTGCCTGCCTCTCTACCTACTTGTGATCTCTCTAATAAATAAATAAAATCTTAAAGAAAAAAAAAGCTCACTAAAGATACAACCAGACAACACTAAGCCAAACTTCAGAACTCCTACCGTGCATGTTATACATAAGCTGAAGGTTGATTTTAAATTGTTTTCATGGTATTGGAGTTAAAGATATTCATCTGGTAATCAAGTATATAAAAAAGTGGGAAAAGATATTCAGTGTACCCACCCCTCTCTTTCAACCTGCCAACTCTACTCTAAGTACCTTCCTCCAGTGGAGGCAGGAAAAAACAAAGGTGGTCAGATTTTATCCTACAGTGTCTGCCAAATAACTTTTTAGATGATTAAGCAGCTACTACATTACACACTTAAGCAGTGTTTCAAAGAGTCAGTGAAGTAGTTTATGTTTGACTTCTATGAGATCATGGTTTAAAGGTATTATTAGAGAATGCTTAGAAATAATGCAATAAAAATGCAGCTTCAGTTTATATTTAAAAAGACCATTGTCTTAAAAGCAAAACATCCTGGAGGCCCCTGGGTGGCTGAGTTAAGCCTCAGACTCGATCTTATCTCAGGTCTGGATCTCAGGATCATGAGTTCAAGCCCTGCATCAGGCTCCACAATGGGCATAGAGCCTATTTAAAATGAATGAATGAATGAATAGCAAAACATCCTGGAAAGCAATTATTTTAGAATTTCATCTTCAAAATGATATAATATTAAGTTAAAAAAATCACATCAAACAGATTAACAATCATTTTCTCAATGGCAAATATAATTAAATGATCCTCCAAAGCATCCTATCCACCTAAGAATAAGCAGCACTGACTTAGAGAATCCTGACATTTTAAAAAATTGAAAAAGTACAAGCAGTACCTACCTTTTAATTGCACACATTAAAAAACTGAGATGTTGATTTCTTTGAAGAATGATTTATTTGAGAGAGAGAGCATGTACACACACATGTGCAGGGGACGAGGGGAGGGGTAGAAGGAACGGGAAACAATCTCAAGCAGACTCCCCACTGGGTAAAGAGCCCGACATAGGGCTCAACCCCAGGACCCTGAGATCATGACCTGAGCAGAAATCAAGAGTCAGATGCTCAACCAACTGAGCCACCCAGGCACCCCGAGATGTTGATATCTTAAAAGAGAAAGCATTTAAATAAAAGCAGCTTTTAGATTAAAAACTTCAAAATTATAATATTTAAGCAAACTATTTGAATAAAATCAGTGTCTCAGTTTTGGTCTACAGTCAATATCTGGTTTTTAAAAAATGATAAGCTTTATGACAACTGTATACTGTTGGTGGTTTCAAAGTAGGAGAGAGTAAATGTTTCAAAAGAGGCCGTTTCCTGTAGTATTGCCTCCCCACCGTCCCATCTTCTGAGGAAATACCCATCCCTTATCTCCTGGAGTTCTAGGACAGTTATTAATCACACTGTGCTTTCTATACTCAACTGCAAGAGTAGACGTTTCATGCAGGCCTGCCCAATCACAGTACCCGGCTGCCTTTTCTCTACAACTGGTCCAAGAGATGGGCACAGAGTCCCTGCATGAAATTCATTATTGGACTCCAGAACAAAGATGAGAAGCTTTAAGGACTCCATATGACTTGGGGGGTGGGTGGTTCAGAGCCACGTTTCTTGCTGAAGCTCACTGAGAGGTGAGCTGAAAAAGAAGCCAAGTCTGAGGAAAAGGGCCAAGAGATAGTCCCAAAAACCGTCACTTAAGAGCATGAATTTAGCTGCTACAGCCCTAGGCGTGGGTTTTCATGTGTGTAAGCCAATAAACTTTCTAGCCTAAATTAACCTCAGTAGTTTCTGTCACTTGCTATGGAATCCTAACAAACACAGAAACAGACATATGAATTGGGATTTTTTTACCCCTTCCTGATGAGATCTGACCTACATATCACCAAATACCTGTTGCAAACTGGATAACCACTTCCAAAGAGTAATAGATCTCTGGGGCTACTCCATTAAAAGGGATTTTTTTTTTTAAGTTATTTTATTAGAGGGGAAAAAAAAGCCAAGTTTGCATAATTCTATTTGATGAAAGTCAGAAATAAAGCATTTATTAATAAATACTTCCTTTTCCCCCCTCCCTTTCAGAGTATTTTCATTCCATAAAACTATTTCTGCTTAATGTCATCATGGGTATGTAAATAACCCCATTTTTGCTGGGACACCTGGGTGGCTCCATTGGTGAAGGGTCCAACTCGATTTTGGCTCAGGTCCCAGTCTCAGGATTGTGAGACTGAGCTCCATGTCAGGCTTAGAGTTCAGTGAGGAGTCTGCTTGAGATATTCTCTCTCCCTTTCCATCTGCTTCTGCATCGCCCCAGCCCCCGCCTCCACTCACTCTGTCTCTCTAAAATAAATTCTTTAAAAGGAAAACAAAAATATTTTTCATAGTCACATATAATTCCCAATTAGAACAACAATGAGAAATGGGGTACCCACTCACAAACTCCCTGGAAGCAAGAAAAATAATTATGTATTTATAATTATCTAAAAAAAAAAATAGCAAAGAACCTAAGACGCTAAAAAGTTTTAATTAGGTAGATCAGGTACTATTCATAATGTATACCTGAGACCAGGACTGCCTCCAAATAGAATAGATGCTAATTTTAACAAATTTGAAGCAAAATTTTTTTCCAATTTGCATTTCATAGTATTTTTTAAAAACCCTACACTCCAGGGCACCTGGGGGGCTCAACTGGTTAAGCATCCGCCTTTGGTTCAGGTCATGATCCCAGAGTCCAGGGATCGAGTCCCGCATCAGGCTCCCAGCTCCGTGGGGAGTCTGCTTCTCCCTCTGACCTTCTCCCCTCTCATGCTCTCTCTCAAATAAATAAATAAAATCTTAAAAACAAAACAAAAAAAAAACCCTAAACTCCAAACACATTATAGCAAAAAGTTTAACCCTCTATATTCCTGAGTCTCTGAAACTATCTCCAGCGTGTTACTAAAACAAGGTACCTTCCAATTTATGAGCACCATCTGTCTTTTCTCAGCTATTTAGTTATGTCACAAGTCAAATTATGGTGCTCAAAATGTAATCCATGTTCCCCTGGCCATGAGGCAATGACTGAAATTTGGGGGGTTGGGGGGAAGCAGTACTGCTCCTAGGAACACTGCGGAGCAATTGTGTTAGGACACACTGCTAAGGTTGGGGGGTGGGGGGGTGGGGATAGAAATATAATGGTGCTACCCTTTTCTCTGGAAGCCAGTCAACTGTGACTCTAACAAAAGAGAAGGGGGAGTTAAGGTGGAAATCTATTTCCAGTTCTCTTTTTACTGGATTAGCAAATTGCATTTTCCTATAAAATTGGCTAGGCTTCGAAGGCAACACAAGAAAGCCTATTACCATAAAGCAAAGTACTACCAGTAATATTTCAGCTACAGTATGGGTTAAATAAAAATACTCAATACATTATGAGTTGAATAAGGCTGAAGGTAGAAATGGCCATAAGCACTTTACCAGCATTATTTCTAGATGATTCATATTAGAACTACCTATATATTTAAACAATGTGATTCTCCATTTTCCAATTATCCTATAATGCAGATTTTGTGCATTTACACAAAATAAGGTTTTACCCACATACACATACATGACTGAGATGGATTATACTGAAGACCTGTCTGTATTGAACATTCTTGTCCCATGTCTGTCTCTTCCTCTGCTTCCTACATACTACTGAGAGGATACAAATTTCACTCAACCAGCACTTATCCATCTCTCAAAACCAGGCTAAATTCAAAATTCTTCATAGTTCTCTCCTCGGCTAGCCAAAGCAGAAAATGAGGGCACAAGGCAAGTACCCTACCAAGACACAAAAGCAATGAAAGCTTTCTTTCACCTCATGGGCACATTTAACTTCTAAAAATTAACTACGCACACCCAGATAAGGGTAATTTTTTTAAAATTAAAAGATGGGTTTTATTAAAGGAAAAAAACTAAAACAAAAACAAAAAACCTAACTCTTTAATGCAAGCAAAACTATTTCACTTAGTGTTCAGCCAAAACACAGCAATTGGTTCCAACATGGCAGGGGCGGGAGGGGGGCAGGGCGAGAAGAGGCAAGAAGTTCTGGTCCTACAAATGGTATACTACAAACACAATTTTTAAAATACACTGTGACTAAAACACAGATTGTATTTTGAGGGCAATTTAACTAAGGGCTTTTCAAAAGATAATTGTGTTTATAGTTGATTTCCCTCTTTTTGTAATGACCTGAGAACCCAAATCCTATGATGTAGCCCCACACCACTTTCTAGAACAATGTGCTTGGCAACCAATTAATTAGTCTAGCTTCCACCAAAATTCATACTCAAACTTATCTAAAGAGTTTTATTTAAGTACTAGGAGAAGAGTGATAAAGGTAAAACCCGTACTACAGGTCTTCTTGACCAATGAAACCTTAAGCTCCCATTAAAGTGTGAGCTTCTTGAAGATTGAGATCATTACTGATTCATTTTTATATCTGTTTTTATATCACCAGAGCTAGCTCACATGGGTACACCCCCAAACGGCTGCTAAGGGAATGAATATGTGCCAGGAACCAAACTTTTTCTCTTTATAAAGTAAAATCAGCACCTTTTGGGGGAAACATTCTAAATAACATACTTTCAAGGAGAACAACTCTTCCTGCACAAACACGTCTCTCATAACACTAGCCTCTGAGCCACCAAAAATCTTAACCTTAGGAGCAGTTTTAAATAAAGGACATTCATTCTCTCTGCCAAAATGTAGTACTGCAAGGAAATTATTTCTCAAAAATTCAGAGGAGAGACAGAACTGCTTATTTAATTAAAAGGGTCACAGTTCTGGTCTTCATTACCAAAATACTTACACTTCATCATATCACAAACAACCAAAAACTGACTTAAGAATTGGTAGAATTTGGAATTGGTATTAAATATGGAAGTGGTTCATAAAAATGAAATTCTCTGACAACACACTCCCCAAAATCCTAAGTGCTCACAAAATTTATAAAGCACCTAGAGGTTATATGGTAAAGATATTTTATGAAACTATTCACCTGAGAAGATTATGCACTGACTTCACAAGTCGGATCCTGGAGCAAATGTAGATTTGTTTTACCATCAATTTAGATAAATTAGAGACCAAGAAACACACACACACAGAGAAATTTGTCTCTTAGAGGTTTTATAAAGTACTTCCCAGAACCTCCAGAGGAAAACAATTTATATTCCCCAGGAACACAGTTATGTCCCATGAAAATCAGTTTTAACATTCAATTGAATAAAACAGAAATGATCTGAAAACTAAAAAGGGCCAATTATTAAGTGTTTCTTCAGCTTCTATGACATAAGCCCATTATTCACATGAACTGAAGATGTCAATGAATAAAGTCCAAAACCTGAAGTTACTTGAGTTGAGACCAACTGTAGACCCAAAAAATTGCTACCAAATTTTGAGAGGACAGTAAAGTTTCCAATTTAAGGTTTATCAAAATTTACCACTATTTTCCCTAACAAAGAGGCTGCCTCACCCAATCTCTAGCTTCTATGTTAAAAAAGTTTTTGTATTAGAAACCTAGGAAGCTAGCAATTAAATTTTAACTTCTTTCACCCTTCCCTTCATCAAATATGACAACCACCTAAACAAAATTTACAAGTCCCAAATTACCCATTAAACCAAAAAGACAAAAAGACCCAAAAGTTAAAAGAAAGGGATAAAGTTATTCATGATTGGCCTAACGTAACACCCTTACTCAAAAGCTTCTAGTAATGCTTCTTCACCAATGGGGAATGGATTTCTAGGAATGTGCTCATTTTAACAAAATTCCCCTATAAATCAAATGTCTCCAAGAGTCCGTGGCAAACTTTGACCTACAATTAATTGGCGTTAAACAAGATCTATTTCAAACTAGTTTTTGTTTAAACAGTAACATTGTTCCTCATGATTTTCCTCTCTAGATACAGTAGCAGACCTAAGGTAGTTGAAAGCACTGTGTGCATAATAAAGCAGTAAACAATGATTTCATGTACTTAATGTATCAATATTTAACCTGCGGAATAAAATCCACATAATTTGCAACCACTGAAATAGGTGTTTAAAAAAGTATATGAATTGAATATTAAAGTCGAACATTCATCATCCAGAGAATTGTAGAACAAAACTGACTATTTCTATCATTAGCCAGAAAAGAAACTGCTTAAATATACGCTCTGAAATAAAATCAAAGAAACTAAGACTGGTCACAGGACTAGATCATGTAACAATTTCATCAGAGGTCCAAAGTTCAACTTCCTTTACTACTGTGAAACTACAAAGATCAAATTCAATTAAGAAGTTTTCTCCTTGCAGACAAGAATTAAAAAGAGAGAGAGAGAAGAGAAAAAAGAGAGAAGAAAAAAAAAGAAAGAAAGAGAAGGTCTGTAATTAAGATATAGGTGACCAGCTGGGCCAAGGAACAGGTGAAACTAAAGATGGTCCTCGAAGCAGGAATGCACTGACTGCTGCATATTATGTGAATACTAAGTAAGAATAAGATTCCAATAAGAAATTCCCTAATTCTCTCAAGAAAGCCTAGGATTAAGAACCATATTTTAAAGTAGGGGTTTTTTCCCCATTATAATCTTTAATGGAATTTGCAAGTGAGAAAAAAAGAATACTAAAGCCCCAAATCAAAGCTGAAGATGGTCACTGCCAGAAAGAATTCTTCCTTAAGTCATGTTGACGCTGGTTTTGGCTGAGCTCCCCTTAGCATGTACTAGACAAAAAGGAGTAAACTAGGAAGGATCTATATTCATCCTTTTGCCATGGACTTTGTCAGAAGACGATGAATGTGGGATCATTCCACACTATTATTACATCTCACAAAAATGTTAAATTTACTCTTGAACTGTACTAGTTTCCAGATGATGTTATGAATATAGTTTTACAAAGAGTTGCTAATCAAGACAAGAGACAGTGCAAAGTACACTTTACAATTCCATATTAAAATGGAAAATCCATTTCTCTCACAAAGTTTAGATAAAATGGAAAAAAAAAACAACAATGTGCAGCGCAAATTCCTTTTTAAACTTCTTTACTTTGTATTTTCATACTTTTCAAATTTAAGCCTAACAGTATGGAACCCCTGTCTCCTCCAGAGATAATATTTATACGATTTGTAATCACACCCAAAGTTCTAGGAATAAACTCTTCTAGTTCCTTAATTTCTAATATTTGAAGTCTTCCACTTAGCCTGCAAAAACCTTGCTATTTTACAACAAATGTTGTTTAAACAAAGCCATTTAAGAAAGCCATTTCATGTAATGCTTAACATGAGGATACTAAAAACTAAGAATACTATCCTTTGAGAAATTAAGATTTTTAAATTACAACTTACTTAGAAACAAAGAATAAGAATCTCAGATGACACATAGTGGTACCCTTTAGAAATTACTGAAGGAGAGCATATCTTTAAAAAAATAAGTGTAGTATTCAGAACTTTTATTATTAATGATCAGAAAATATGCTAAACCCATTAATATAAATTATTCCCCTCAATATTTTTTGGTTTAACATTTAAAGTAGAAAAATAACTATGGTTGTCAAGAGGGCAAAATTTTATTACTATAAAAATGTCAACTACATCCCGGGGCATATGATTTTTATTCAACACAGCTAATCTATATTACCGAATACACTCTAAACTTTGAATTATTTTCTTAAATCTGATATAAACATTGAGAAAATATATAACATGCACATCAGACTAATATTAAAGATCTCCCCAGTCTTCTAAAAGAATCACAATACTTTGAGTATATATTGACTTCCTCAATCTATTAAATCTTAAACTATTTTTGAAAATAAGAGTTACATTCTCATTTATGGCCCCAACTAATCAAAACAAAACAAAACACTATGATGCAGATGTTCTCATTATTTCCTGACTCATGGGATTTGAACTAAATGGCACCTACACTAGTAAACCACGTATTATATAGTATTTTGCATATTACAGACAGTGCCTGACTCACTAAATTACAGCCCCCAAAACCTTTCCTCCACCTTTCACATATGGCTCTGAAAGTTTGAGTTAAGAATTTCTTAATTTGCGAAACTATACAGAAAATGAAGTTTAAAGTCTGCCAAAGTTTTTTAAATTAGCAATAAAAAAGAAGCCCTTACATAAACTGTAAGCTTAAAATGAATATGATGAAACAGACCACATGAAGAAAATCTTAATTTAAGATTGCAGGGACATGTGAGTGTGTGCGTATACACCCACAATACTCACACATATGTATATTGCACCACAAACCATCAGTTCCCAATAAGCCCATGGACTATGAAAGAGAGATTTCCAAAGTGAGCTGCTGAGAAAGAAAAAACAATATGAGGGAGAGAACATGTTAAATTTTTCTCCCGATTTTTCTAGCATTTTGCAGTGAAGGGATGGACTGATCGCTCCAGCCCAAGTCACAATTAAAAAGCCCATTATATTCTGATGCACTATAGATTCAGTAGAGCACACATAACGAAACTAGTTTGATTTCTAATAACGTTGTGATCATAATTCTCTCTCCTACAAGCCTCTCAGAAAACAGAGCCACATTCTAACCAATGCTGAACAATGCTGTAGATAACAAATACATCAGGACCATTGCATACTATCAGATTTCACTGTACGCAGTCTGATCAATGCTTTCAAACATAAACGGAACGTGCTTTGCAGTAGATCTGACTGGCATAAAAGACACCAGGGCAACGGGGGTCCGTTTTACCCACCACTTCTACAAAATGTGTGTGAAATCAAAGATTTAGTAAAGATTTTACTACGAAGAGGCACCTAGTTCTTTCGAAGCCCAGACTATTCAACAGCTCCCCGCAAGAACATTCTAATCGGTCACATATTACCTACTGTACGGCCATACCCAGACACCTGAAACCACCTGAACTGAGTGAGTTAGGCTGTCAGCTCCCAGGTGTTGCTGGTGTGCAAGAAACACTGAAGCCGCTAAGCCCTCTTAGGCACACTAGGTGGTAACCTTGGCACCAAGTGCCTCAATAGTACAAGACCTCATTCCCGATTAGAAAATGCAGAAGACTGTTCCAAAGAATACGCTACTATCATGAGGACCTTCTCCATAAAGGGGAGCAACAGCAAAGGCTGCCCCCCCCCTTTTTTCATCTCAGGTCAGAAACTCCCGGTAGGAGTCGGGGCTACAGATTTAGGAAACCCAGCTTCTGGCTGCAATACTTGACAGCCTGCAAAGCAGCCTCAGCCAGCCAGAGCTCAGTTTTCCTACCAGCAAATTGGGAATCACCACCACCCCCCACCCCCTCGCCAGGGAGTCCCGCGCACCCTGGAAATAAACGATTACCCAGGGCGATAAGCAATAAGGAGTGGCCGCCTCTCCCAGGACGCCCACCCCGACTTGCCCCCAGACCCCGAGACAAAAGGCAGAGCCGGGGTACCTGGCTTCACAGTCTTGAGACGGATGGGCTCTCGGAAGTGGCGGATGACAGCCAGGGTGTCCCGGTTGGTGAGCCCGCTGACAGGCGTCCCGTTCACCTCCAGCAGAACATCCCCAGGGCTGGGCGCCTTGCCCGAGACGACGCAGCAGGTGCCCCCGCCGGGCTCCTCCCGGAGCCGCCCCAGGTAAGGGAACTCGCCGCGCTCCGCGCCGCCCCGGATCTCGGCGCCCAAGTCGCCCGGGGGCCCGGCCCAGGACACCGCGCACTCCTGCACCTTGCTGAGCCAGTGCTTCTTCTTCTTCAGCGTCTTCGACATCCCGAACCCCGCTGCACCATGGGGGAGACCCCGCGCGGGCGGCGGGGGCGCCGCTCCGGCCCCCTCTCAGCCTGGGGGCCCGGCGGCCCGTGCAGCCCGGCGAGGGGGGCCTCGCCGCTCTGGCGCCCCCGCCCCGACCGCAGCCCGCCGGGGCCGGGCTGCTCCAAGCCCCGAGACGCCCCTCGGACGCCCCTCCCGGCTGCGCTCCCCGGGGCTGCCGGGCTCGGCGAGGACCACCCCGGGCTAGGCTGAAGAAAGGAGAGGGGAACTGTCCCCGGGCGGCTCCAGAGGGGTTTCGGGCGGGGTCACGGCCGCCGGCTGGCCCCCGGGCTCCGCGCCGAAGCGGCGGGAAAGGCAGAAGCGGGGGGGGCGGGGAGGTGAACGGGCAAAAGCCGGAACGGGAAAAATCCGTCGGGGGGTGCGCAGAAGCGCGCGTAGACCCGTCGCAGGATCGACTGTGGCCGCTGCGGAGCTGGAGCGCGGAGACCAACGCCTGCCCAAGCTGCCAGGAAACTGCCGCTTTCAAACCCGCCGCAACCTCCTCCGCCTCCCTCTTCCCTTCCCCCCCGCCCTCGCCCATCCCTCACCCAGAGCCCCGCCCCCTCCTGCCGCGCGGCGCCCGGCGCGCTGCCGTCACAGGCCAGGCGCTAGGGAACGGGCCCCAGCGCTCGACTCCCTCGTCGTGGATTGGCCCCCAGCGGGTAGGGGGGCGGAGCCTCGGCGAGAGTGCGGACCACCGATTGGTCGGTGGGAGTGGAGGAGGCGGGCAGTAGGATGAGTGAAGTTTAAAGAGGGTGGAAAAAAGAAGTTTGAAGAGTGAGGGAGGGCGAAGGGAGGGGCAGGGGAATGGAACCGGCCACACATCGCAGGGCCGAGAGAGGCCCTCCTGGCGGCGTCTGGAGCCAAGCGAAAACTCGGACGGGAAGCTCGGAGAGAACCCCGAGGTGGAGGCGTGGCTGGAGAGCTGGGCGGAGTAGGGGGTGGAGCCCCAGAGCCCGCACGGGGCGCTTCCGAGAGAGGGTGTACACATTTTGGAGAGCAGAGTCCATCGCCCGAGGTGGCGGGGTCTCCAGGGTGGCCTAGCACAACCGATCACCTGCACTCTGGGTGCTTCTTGTTTGTTCATTCACTCATTCAACAAATGTTATCGAACGCCCATGATGGAAGGTAAAAGAGAGCCCTGCATACTGCTGTGTGACCTGGAGCAAAGACAACCTCTCTGAGCCGCTGCATCTTTGGCTGGAAAGTGGAGATAATTATACCCCTCGAAGCTGTTGTGAAGGTTTCATGAGGTACATATAAAATATCCGCACAGTGCCTTACAGAAGGTGGGGGCTTACCTTTTGTTAGCTGGTGATGTTAACGATGACTTTATCTCGGAAATTGGGCTAGGTACTGGAGTTCAACGATGATGAAAACGGCTGTCAAGAAGTCATAGTCTAGTGGGAGAGTCTGACAAGTTCACAGACTGCCTGAGATGAGGTAGGGTGATGTGGAGAATCAGCACCAGCCCGGGAACTAGCAGATCTGCATGCTACCTATTTACTGTTTGACCTTGGCCAAATCTCGGGCTTCAAGTTTATTCATCTGTGAAGGAGATGGAGGGAGGAGTAACCCTGAATAAAGAACATATTAGGTCCCTTTCCAGCAGTGATTTTTTTTGAAAACTCTTGAGCATTCTCTCTTCCCTCACTTGACTCACACTCTCATCAGTCTTTTTGTCTTTTAAAAATCTTATCCATCCTTAGCCTAAATGCCATCTCTTCCAGGTAGTCTTCTTTGATTTCTTGTCCTCAAAGCAGAAACTTGTCTCTGAGCTATGATACTTTATTTTACTTTTGCAGAGTGATTCCTAATTATATAGTCGTCTGTCTCCCTTTTAATGGTTGAGGAAAGCCCTCATTTACATTATGAATAACTCCACAGGATCTCATCATGTATCAGATAGAGTGGACCAAGTTTCAACCACTACAGTGATTTAGTTCACATCATTGCATCAGCAGAGCCTAGCAGGAAACAAATGGTACTTTACAAAAATGAGGGCAGCCTGTAGGAAACCATAAGGGTAGTCTGGAACCCTAGGACTATAAGCTCCTAGGTCTGCAGAATGGGAAGGAACCAAAATTCAGCCCCAGAAAGGCAGCAAGACAGGAGCCTATGAACTTCAGTCAAGGGATGCAGTGAGCCTAAGTAATTGCCCAAGGAGGAAGCTGGGGATTTATATCTCACTCACCTCCCTCTTCCACTCTCCTCCTGGTACATCCCAGTGGCCAAATCCAACCAGAAACCAAAGGGCAAGAGAATCCTTTGCTGCAATCCATCTCAGTCAGTCACACAGGGAAGAGGAAACCCTGCCTCTGGAGAGAAAAGGGGAAATATCCAACACAGACATGTGGATTGCCCAGATATACCCATATCTGAGACAAAGATGGAGTGGTTTGTTTTCTGAAGTACTACCTAGACTAACAGATTCCTGGGTGAAATCTTGATAACCTCCACATTATCTACTTTCATAGCCCCTCTGAGAAAATGTCTTTTCCTACCCAGATTGTATCCATTAGGATACATTTGGCTAGCAGGAACAAAATAATTAACAGCTTAAAGCATAAGATCATTTATTCTATCTTTAACACAAGGTTTAAATGTTAAGTAGCCTTGGTTCGTTTAGAAGCAGAATCATGTCACTAAGGACCCAAGTTCTTTTTGTGCCTGTTTCTGCCATGCTATGCTTGTTAGCTTCTGTCTCCAAGCTTATCACCTCTTGATTGCAATATGGCTGCCACAGCTCCAGATAGGACATCCTCAGAGGTCACTGTACAAGCAGGAAGGGAAGCAAAGGCAGTGCTCCTCCCATTTTTACGAAGGAGAAAACCTTACCCAGACTCCACCTTCCACCCCAACCAGTAGAATCTCCCTTATTAGCCAAACAATGGTCACATGCCCACTGCAGCCCGGTGGCAAAAAGCAAATGAGATTGCCACCATTCATTAAATTGATCCTGAGTCACCCCAAACAAAATAGAGGTTCTGTTTGAGAGGAGAAAGAACAGGTATCAAGTAGGAACGCAACAGTATGTACCACATGCCTCAAACAAGGAGGAGTTATCTTGACCCTTGGGCAGAAATCTGCAGTGATTAGGATCTTGAGCTCTGGAGTCAGAATGCAAATCCCAGTTTTTCTCCTATTAGCCCTGTAATCTTGAGTGAACGGTTCAACCATCCTAAACTCCATTTCCTCATCCATGAAAGGGATAGAATAGCAATCTCACCTGAGTTGTTGTGAGAACTGAATGGAGCTATTTGAGTCAAGGAAGTGCTTAACAGGAACACCTGGGTGGCTCAGTTGGTTGAGCGGCTGCCTTCGGTTTGGGTCATGATCCCAGTGTCCTGGGATCGAGTCCCACATCCCGCTCCTTGCTTGGCGGGGAGCCTGCTTCTCCCTCTGCCTCTGTCTGCCTGTGCTTGCTCTTGCTTCCCTCTCTATGACAAATAAATAAAATCTTTAAAAAAAAAAAAAAAAAGAAAGTGCTTAACATATGGTCTAGCATAAAAGCAAACATTCAATAAATTAGTGTGTGCTATTTTGTGACAAGGCAAGAAAGCATTGTTCATCAATTTGTAACACTCTAAGTATTAAATTCACCCATCTTAGTCAGCCAAGGTCCCATTTTGAAAATATTCTAGAAATAAGCTGCAGATGCCAGTGATTTAATTCTGGTAGGACACTATTCTGGAAATTACTGCATAATTAAAAGAGTCACATTATGAGTGTTTACCTGTAAAATGGCACCTAACCAAATTATATCTATGTTGATCACTGCTTCCTAAACTTAATAGTTGGGCTAATAGTTATGATTTGCACTGCAGAGTATTAGTAAGCCAAACAATATGGAAACTGGTTTAACAAAAATAAATGATGGAGTTGAATTTGATGTTCTCCAAGGTTTCATTGAGCTACTCCTAACCATCCAGAAGATAAACCTAGATATGTTTCAGGATGCTGCATACCACACAAGTTAGGTTCCAAGATGGCTGTAAAGACGCCAATACAAGTATCACAATGTCTAAAGACGGAAAGGAGGGAAGTGGTTGTCTCCTTTCCCCATTTGGAGAGGGGGTGGGGAATCAAGGAAACCTCTCCCCAAAGGCTCTGAGCTAGTCTTTCCCTCCAGCTGATTGGGTAAAATTGCTCAAATGCCCTTTCCTACACAGAAGATGCAAAGAGTAATGAAATACCCTTACCCAGTTTTACCCTCTCATGCTCAAAAGGATATCCAGTGTCTTACAAACTGTACAGCTGCACAGTATCTGAACTTGGGGGTGGGGGATGTCTCTTAGCAAATACGAAGGGAAGACTGGCTTTTAGGTAAGCAATCCACAGCGTCCTTCACAAAGAGACTGCATTGATGTGCTCCTAGTATATATTCCTTCTGACAAGGTGGGGAATTGGTTTTGTTTTATGATACCGTGCAGAGTGCTCCTAACCAGAGTTAAATAAACCTTTCTACTTTGAAAACTTCAGAATGGCAGGTATAAATAAAATGGCAGGTATAAATTTTTCTGAAATGACCCATGCTTGCTTACTCCTCTGTACAATCCAATGTGCCTTGTATGGTGGTAGAGTTTGTGGGCTGACAGCCCTGGGACCATCACTCACATCTGCGTCCACATGGATCTGCGTCCACGTGGATCGTGCCCCTGGAGCTGTCCATGGCTTGGTGCCAAAGCAAGGCATGCATAGGGAGAAGTATTTAATTTCATCTATTTCTATATTCTCCCTAGTTTCTTTCATGGAAGCTTGAATCTCTAGTATTAGTAAATCAAATCATTATTGAGATGAGGTAGTTCTCAAGTATTAATGGTGGCAGAAGGGTTGGAAAGAAGTAGAGTATGCCGACAGAAGAAATATTTTGCCTTCCCTGCAGAAGAGAAGAACATTCATCTTGTTTTTCTTCCCACAGGTTATATAATAAAATTATCTTGAATTTCAAAAATTCTGATCAACAAAATCTTTCATGTTGGGACAAAAATGTCCATATTTATCTATATTATGGAAATGTAGTCTAGCATTAATAACCCAATCGAATTCAGTATTAATTTCTATTGTATCTTTACATTTTACTAGCATTTTTATTTGCCTATGTCTACAGGCTAATTTGTATGCTAATGCTAAGATATGCTCAATTATGAAAGCAGTTACAAGGAAGATTTTGTTTCAGTTAAACAAACTAATTTATTGCCTGAAATCTGTATTACTTTCTATGTTTCATACATAAACATGCATTTTTGCACATGGGCGCCTTTACCTGCAAATGACCAAATGAATTCAGCCCAAATTCACAGAACAATAGAAACATTCAAAACCAAGTGCAGTGCCAACATGCTTTGAAAGGGGGGTTAGTTAAACAGTCAGATGTCAAGCTCATCTAACAAAGCAGGACAAAGAGAACATTGAGTGAAATAGAAAATACCAAAATACCTATCTTTCAGCTTTCAGCTTAAATACAATCTCCTACTCAAGGCCAGCCTTGATTTCCTACAGCTAGATGTCAGCTCTTCCCTCTCCAGAACTAATAGCAGGTTATCTCTATGTGTTTTCTTTTCCAGTAGACCTCAAGATCCTTGAGAGCAGGCTTGATCCCTGATTCACTCGTGTATCCCTCATTGGTCTGGGTATTTGGTCTTTAGTGGGATTAACACAAATTCATTCCAAAAAAAAGAAAAACAGCAAGTACCCATCGTAAACAGGCATTGTTTTAGGTGTTGGTTTACAGCAATGAACAGACTTACAAGGTCCTTTGTTTCATGGGGAAGAGGACAGTGAAGGGGAGGAAGAGATTTTCCTCCACCCTGTTAGGGTTCCTGGCTGGGTCTGAAAATTCAACTGACATTACCAGGAGAAAAGCATACACCTTTATTTAATGTAAGTCTTATGTGACACAGTAGCCTTCATAAGGAAATAAAGACTAGAAGAAATTATTAAACCTGAGTGGTTTTTGATGAAGAGTTGAAGTCATGGGAAGATGTGAGAAGGCAAAGAACATGGGCTGAGGTAGTAAACCCAGGAAACTCAGCCAAGCCTGCTCGCTCAGATTCTTGATATCCCTCCATCCTGGAGATCCAGATGCTCCTTTTTTTACTCCAGGTATGGAGAAGGCACCTGTCCTCTGAGGGTCTTCTAACCGGCTTCAGAGAAGAAGGGCCGGGAAAAGGTCAGAGAGACCTGCCTGCTTCTCCTATTTTCTCAAACTGTTTCAGTTTAATATATTCAATATGCCAAGCTGCCGTATTTTAGGGTATCCCATTCTGAACACCATCAATAGCAAACCCAAAGCAAAGAAATGATCAAGATATTTTCCATTAGTAACAATACTGTAATTAAAACAGAAGATGAAACGATGAAATGGTGGGTATTTAGTAGAAAATACAAGTTACATCAGATGGAAATCATGAAGGAGGTCTGCCTGAGAAACCGACAGTTTTGCTGAGACATGAATGCCAAGGACGAGGGAGCCAGGTGAAGACTGGAGACCTGAATATTCCAGGCTGACAGAGACCTCAGTCACTGTGAAGTTTTCAGGAGAGGAGTGGTAGATCTGATTAACATTTTGGACTGATGGTTCCGATGGCTCCATGGAGAAGGAAGAGGGTGACAGTAGAATCAGGGAAGCCAGATAAAAACCTGGAACAGGAACCCACTGAGAAAGCTCGGTGCCATGGACCAGGGTAGAAACAATGAAAATGAAAATTTATCAAGTGCACTGTGGAAATCAGAAATTATAGTTTTAATTTCTGAGACTGATCACAGTTAAGGAAATGTTACAATTGTATTTAATGAGAAGCTTTGTGAAATGTAATTGCTTTGTTGAAATGTCCCTTCCCAGTGAGAAGGAGGAACTTAGAAAATAAAAAGTGTGGAAAATACTTAATTAAGTTTAAATTTATACAGGTTCTTTCTTTTGCTGTTTATTGAGTAGCATGCCTGGAGAGGTGGAATGCTAAGTTCAAGGTTCTTCTTTAATCTCTTAAGAAAGTAACATCTACTCGAAGTATACGATGACCTTAAAGTTTCTGAAACAACATACTGTTCTTTTAATCTACAGGATGTGTTGTTGTAAGAAGTAGAATTTGTTTCCTGTCTTACAAAGAAACTCAAACTTTGTTTTAAAAGAGCTTCACTCTATACAAAATCTTTAGTTTTGTTGACTAGTTGGAAAACTTCAGGCCCTTGAGTCTTCTCAGCGCAGATAAGATGCAAATAAACAGTGCCTTTCACGGATTCTAATACAAAGCACAATGGGAAACTCCTTTCGTCAACAGAAGGAAAATTCTCATTTACTTGGCTAAACTTAGGTGAAGTGTTTCCAAATGCACACTCCCAAATTTCACAGTAAAAATGATTGGAAACACACTACATGAGCTTAAAATAAAACACACCCCATTCAAAGTCTGCGTACTGTGGCCTCTCTTACACTTAACAAGAGTATCTAAATGAAATCTATATTTTGCATTCAAAAATGGAGTGTGACCTTGTTGGATCTGGAGTGAAGAAGAGAAGGAGCTTAGTTTTGTTCCAGAAGCTGGGCAACATTCTAGATAAAATGGGTTCCAAGGAGGTGCTTCTGGGCTTTAGAACCTCACGTTAATCTTGGCACACTTAAATATGTAAGAGCCATTTGCTAAGAGTAGAATCTAAAAGTTTTCATCACAAGAAAAAGAAAATTATAACCATGTGTGGTGCTGGATGTTAGCTAGACTTATTGTGGCGATCATTTTGCAAAACATACAAAGATCCAATTATTATGTTGTACACCTGGAACTGTCATATGACAATTATATCTCAAGTAAATCGATATAAGCAAATATTGTCCATTCAGAGTTTGATAGATACAAATAGGAAAAACAGAGGAAGTGATTACATCAATAGCAAACCTTTGGAACCATTAATATGATCATTGCATGGCTAATTTTGAAGGCAATCTTTTCAACTTTGGTGTGTTTGAGAATGTTGAAATTAAATATTTTGAGTTACAAGCTACTACAGACTGAATTGTATCTCACCCACCCTAATTTGTATGTTGAAGCCCTAACCCCCCAGTATGACTGTATTTGGAGACAGGACCTATAAGGAAGGAATTAAGGTTAAATAAAGTCACAAGCATGAGACCCTGCTTCAATAAGATTAATGGCCTCATGAGAAGAGCCATCTCTCTTCTGCTTCCCCACAGCAAGGAGGAGGCAGCCTGCAAGCCAGGAAGAGAAAAAAACGCTCTCACCAGAATCCAACCATGCTAACACCCTGATCTCCAACTTCCAGTCCCTAGAACTATGGAAAACTAATTTCTGTTGTTTAAGTCACCACTCTATGGCATTTTGTTGTAGCAGCAGAGCTGGTTTAGACACATGCAATCACAGATCCTCTAAAAAAATAAATGAGATCATGTTATTCCTTGCTCAATACCAACTGTATCCCCATTTTACTCAGAATTTAAAAAAAAAAAAAAAAAACATTGTTCTACAATGTTCTGCAATGACCAACAGGACCACTATGCTGGCCTTCTTGGAATTCTTTCAACATGTCAGACATGCTCTTGCCTCAATGCACTCCCACAACCTCACCACCCCCCAGTGCACCCTTCCACTAGGTAACTGGGGGGCTCATTCTCTCACCTCCTCTTGGCATTGGCTCAAATGTGCCTTCTCAAAGAGTTCTACTTTACCATCCTTTCTAAAAATGCAACATGCTCTTATCTCCTGGACCTCTTCACTCTCTGCTCTATCTTTTCTTTGTCCATAGCATTTATCACTTTCTTATAGATATAATAATTATTCTATATTATTTTTTGCCTGTCTTGACCTTTGAATGTAAGTTCCAGGAAGACAGAAATCTTTGTTTAGTTCAGTAATTTATCCCAGGTGCCTATAATAGTAGCTAGCTTATAGTAGTATCTCAATAAATACTTTGCTTGAGTGCTTTCCTTTCAAAATTCTTTCAGATCTATTAACTAAACTCAATCACTTAATCTTCATAATAATTTTAAAACGGCAATTCAATTTTTGCAATAATCCTATGAAGCAGATATCATCATATTCCCATATACTAATGAGTCAGGTTACTCTGGATACCCTCACGTTTCTCCACATCAAGTGTGAGTCAAAACTTCAAACTGGATATTTTTACTGCATATCTCACCTCCTTTCCTCTGCCATGGTGGTCATTCTAAGACATTTTCACAGTGGAACAAAATGTCAAAATACTCAGATTAAGAAATAGTGATCTCGGGGCGCCTGGGTGGCTCAGTAGGTTAAAGCCTCTGCCTTTGGCTCAGGTCATGATCTCAGGGTCCTGGGTTTGAGCCCCACATCGGGCTCTTGGCTCGGCGGGGAGCCTGCTTCCTCCTCTCTCTCTTTCTCTCTCTCTCTCTGCCTACTTGTGATCTCTGTCTGTCGAATGAATAAGTAAAATCTTTAAAAAAAAAAAAAAGGAAGAAGAAGAAGAAATAGTGATCTCTATCACAACTGCATCAGAATGATTAAAATGAAAAAGACTGACCCTATTAAGTGTTGGCAAAAAAAAAGCCAGACATGCGGACATTCTCATACGCTGCCAATGAGAATGTAAACTGGTTTGACCACTTTAGTAAGCTGGCTGTTTCTACTAAAGTTAGCAAATGTCTACACTAGGATCCAACAATTCTACTCCCAGGTAGATACCCAACAGATATGAGTATGTATGTCTTCCAGAAGATCTATTCAAGAATTATTCATAATGGCCCCAAACTGGAAACAACCCAAATGTTCATTAAGATTAGAATAGCTACGTAGATCTTGGTACACTCTTAGAATACTACACAACAATGTAAGAATAAAATTCATCTGTACACAGCAAAATGGATGAATGTCATAGCCATAATTTCAAGCAAAAGAAGCCAGACACAAAATGACATACTATCAGATTCTACTGATACGAATTTCAAGAATAGGTCAAACTAATATATCACGATTAAAGTTAGAATTATGATTACCTTTGAGAGAATATTGACTGAAGGGAGCACAGAGGATATTCTGAGGCCGTGGCAATGTTCTAGATCCTAATACGGGTCGTGCTTTAAAGGGTTATCAACATCTGTAAAAACAATCTAGCTATATACTTTAGATGATACACCTTACCAGATAAGTTACATATCAATAAACAAGTTTTTTTAAATGAACACTTTCTATCAATGAGAAAATGATGGATTATTCAATAGTTACAAAACAAATGACCTGCCATCTGAAATAAATAAATGTTGATCCTTGATCCCTGCCATATTCCTTACCTGAATTTAAATTTCTGGTGATCAGATATTTAATAATACAAATGTTCAACTAGTATTAGAGTAAAAGATGGTAAACTTGTTTTATAATATTGGAGAAAGAAGGCCTTTCTTATAAAAACACAAACAGTAATGTGGAAGATTCTTAAATTTGACTACAAAAGACTTTGAATGACAGAACATAACAAAACAATTACCATAGACAAAGTTTAAAAGCAAAGTTTAAAACAAATACAGTATTTGTTGACAAAAATCAAATTTCCTTCTTATACCGAAAGTTCTTATAAATTAATAAGCAAGCAAAACAAAACAAAATAGTCCAGTGGAAAGACAGTCTAAGTTATAGGAGAAAAAGCCAGTCTTTAAACATACAAAAAAAAAAAGTTTAATTTTTAAATAACAATAAAATTCCATTTTTCATGCAACAGATTGTGAAGAATCAAAAAGTTTGAGTTGCGTTGTTGAGACAAGACTATAAATTGGTACACTTCTTTGGTGAGTAATATGCCAGGATCAAAACTTTAAAATTTTCAGTTCAGCTCTACTAGGAATTTCCAAAGACTTATGTACTAGCTAGTATTTTGCAGATCGTATGTGGTAGAAAATGTCTAGAATAGAGGCCAGTTAAATGAACAATGATATAAACATTCAACAGAATACTGTGCAGAATGAGGTAGAGCTTCATAGGCTGATGTGGGAAGATCCTTAAGACAGATTTTTTTTTACGTACTGATGTGTTTGCTCCTGTTTGAATTTAAAAAGGGGTATGGTGGATATTTGCATGCACATGTATGTGCCTGTGTCCTCTGGAAGATCTGTGAGAAATTAATGGCTATGGTTGTCTCTGGGCAGTGGGACTAGGAGACTGAAAGGGGAAATGTTTTTCCACTAAATAACCTTTTGCACCATGAAGTATTTATACCAAGGATGGTTGACCCTCAAACAACACAGGGTTGAACTGTGCAGATCCACTTACATGCAGATTTTTTTTTATAAAGACAATATACTGCTATAAATGTATTTTCTCTGATTTTCTTTAAGCTTTTAATTCCAGTTAACACAGTGTAATATTAGTTTCAGGTGTGCAATATAGTGATTCAACACTTCCGTACAATCCCCTGTGCTCAGCACAGCAAGTGCCCTCCTTAATCTCCATCACCCATTTCACCCATCGTCTACCCGCCCCCTCTGGTAACCATCAGTTTGTTCTCTACAGTTAAAAGTTTGTTTCTCAGTATGCTTCTCTTCCCTGCCCCCCGCCACCCCATTATCATTTGTCCGGTTTCTTAAATTCCACATGAGTGAAATCATATATTTGTCTTTCTCTGATTTGTTTCATTTAGCATAACACATTCTAGCTCCATCCAAGTCATTGCAAATGGCAAGATTTCATTCCTTTTTATGGCTGAGTAATATTCCATTTTGTGTGTGTGTGTGTGTGTGTGTGTAATAGTATATATATATACTGTGTGTATGTGTGTGGGTATAATGGTATATATATATGTATACCATTATACCATATATATATACACACACACACACACACACACACACACCATTATACCATATATATATGTACCATTATTTAATGGTGTGTGTATATACATACATATATATATGTATATGTATGTATATACACACACACCATTATACTCACCTCACATCTTCTTTATCCACTCATCAGTCAACGGACACATGGTATATGTGTCTATTTGGCTATTGTAGATGATGTTGTTATAAACATCAGGGTGCATGTATCCCTTCAAATTAGTATTTTTGTATTCTTTGGTGATTTTCTTCACATTTTTCTCCAGCTTACTTTATTGTAAGAATACAATACATCATGCATACAATATACAGAATGTGTTAAACAACGGTTTTGGGGGCAAGGCTTCCAGTCAAGAGTAGGCTATTAGTAGTTAAGTTTTGGGGGAGTCAAAGGTTACACACAGATTTTCGACTACACAGGGGTTTGGGTTGTTCAAGGATGGACTGTACATGTATTACTTGAAAAAAAAAGACAAAAATAAAAATACTATGTTCAAAGAAAAGTAGGAAGAGGAGAAAAAAGAAGGACTATGGGGAGGGGAAGGAAGAGAAGGAGGAAGAAAAGTAATCAAGACCTGCCCTTCTGCATGGCCCACATGGCCTCCATGTCTCAAACAGACAAATCCAGTTTACTAGTCAGGAATCTCATTTGAGCACCAGTTTGGTATTTTCAGCTCAGGTTAGTTTTTTAAAACCAAACTATTTAGATACTTGGCCTAAGATACTTGAGATGAGATACTTGAGATATTTGGCCTAGAGAATTTCCTGGTTCTTGGAGCTAGTCTATGCTGACCAGAAATTAAACCTTAATGCTTACTGTCTTTAGAGGAGATGATGGGTGAATCAACATTTTGTGAAAACACACACATGTGTGTATATATACCCTTTATATGTATATAAAACACTAACATGTTACTTATCCAAAGCTAAAGATGGATTAGAAGTCACTTGGACAATTCAACAATTCTCTATAGGAGCCAGTATTGTGCTTCTAATGATTTTCGATAAAAAAAATAGTTTTGCTGGGGCACCTGGGTGGCTCAGTGGGTTAAGCCGCTGCCTTCAGCTCAGGTCATGATCTCAGGGTCCTGGGATCGAGTCCCGCATCGGGCTCTCTGCTCAGCAGGGAGCCTGCTTCCCTCTCTCTCTCTCTGCCTGCCTCTCCATCTACTTGTGATTTCTCTCTGTCAAATAAATAAATAAAATCTTAAAAAATAATAGTTTTGCTTTCTGTTGAATTGTATTTTAAATAAAAGCAGACTTTAAAAAATAAAAAGAAACTACTAGAACAAAACCTATTGGCAGAAATTTCATCAACAGTTTTTGGAGAGACTTGGGGTTCAGCTAATTTCTAGACTTGGGGTCTTTGTTCTACAGGAAGTGTTCTAGCCATGTTTATCTTTCCAGGAGGTTAATGTATACCAAAAGGAAGTTACTTTAAAGGGAATTTAAACACAGTTTTAGAGAATATTGATAAAGCAATAATCAAGGTAAACAGGTGGTAAAACCTGAGACATTCTCAGAATTCAGTTTTGGGATGCCTGGGTGGCTCAGTGGGTTAAGCCTCTGCCTTCGGCTCAGGTCATGATCTCAGGGTCCTGGGATTGAACCCCGCATGGGGGGGGGTCTCTGCTCAACAGGGAGCCTGCTTCCCCTTCTCTCTCTGCCTGCCTCTGTTCCTACTTGTGATCTCTCTCGCTGTCAAATAGATAAATAAAATCTTAAAAAAAAAAAATTCCGTTTTGAACGTACTAGTGTCAAATTGGTTGATTTTAGTAGGTCAGTCAGATAGAAAGACAAATACTATATGATCTCACTTATATATGGTATCCAAGAAAACCCAGCTCATAGAAACAAAAAACATTGGTGTTTGCCAGAATTCGGAGTGGGAGAGGAGGAAATGAGTGAACATGGTCAAAGGCTCAAACTTCCAGTTATAACTAAGTTCTGGGGGTCTAACATAGAGCATGGTGACGATAGTTAACAATGCTGTACTGTGAATTTGAAAGTCGCTAAGAGAGTAGGTCACGCGCACGCATGCACAAGGAGTGGGGGAGAAGCAGAGGGAGAAGCCAACTCCTAAGGAGCAGAGAGCCTGGTGTGGGGCTCCATCCCAGAATCAAGACCTGAGCCAAAGGCAAACGCTTAACCAACAGATCTGCCCAGGTATGTGAAAACATAATCTACTGGCCTTGTTATCTAGTTCTGTAGGTTTGCCACAATTAAGAGAGAGAATAAAGCCCAAGACAATAGGTTCTAGGTATTCTTAAAAAAAAAAAAAAAAATCCAACCAACTGCTTGGGATATTGCAAGCCTAAGAGATTTTATTCATTCCATTAACAACCACTACAGCAATGATGCATTACATTGAGAACAGTTCTGAGTAGTGACCATGAGACATCAAAAAGCCATAGTTATCAGAGAGAAAGATTCATAAGCTCATAACATTTTAAATGTGGAGGAGCTAAAAATCACCTACTGCCTAGTAATGCAGGGAAATGAATTTGAGCCATTTTCAACAATATAAATTGAAATACAACTTTTGCATCAATCCTTAAGTGACTGAACAATTAAATATAAGAAAACAATAATTTTCCATTCCCTTCTACTAACTAAGGCTCTATAATACAGGGGAATTTTACCATGATGGGATTTCTTAGGCTTGGGGAACACAAGTTTAACTAGCCCTCTTTTTCTCCATCCTACAACTCATATATAGGGACAAGTATTCTATTTTTGAAGTCATCTTTGCTGAGGATCATATATTTTGATACAAAGTACTAGGAAGACCTGGGATAGAATATGGAAGAAACTTGGGAATAGTTTTTCATTTGGATCCTAGTGTTGACCACCCATAATGGTATGAGCCAGGGAGAGGGAAGGCTACTTTTTAGAAGATTAAGAAGATCAAAATAAATGAGAGGATAATAGTCATCTATCATGAATAAGAATCTTTCAGTTATTAAAAAAAAACTACCCAAAATAATTGCTGTACAGAATTGATGTTTAGAAACATCAGAGTTATACTTTTGACTACCAAAATTATTATCCTTCACAGAAGCAGAGGTAGAGCATTGTGAATGCACTGTAGTTGAACAAAGCACAGGCTTATTCAAGGGACCAAAATT
The DNA here is from genome assembly GCF_011764305.1 of Mustela putorius furo. Lineage (NCBI taxonomy): Eukaryota > Metazoa > Chordata > Mammalia > Carnivora > Mustelidae > Mustela > Mustela putorius. Next base: position 8,080,714 of record NW_025421424.1, read on the forward strand.
TCTAATTCTAGAAGAATGTGATGCTAGGACCTTTGGGGAACTTCATGCTCCCTGCCTTCAGCTAGATGAGCGGCCTGCTATCACTCCTTCCCTCATCACAGAGCAGAAACAAATATCACAGAGGTGTTAAGACCTGTGGAGGCAGATTCTCCCACTTTTTTTTTTTTAAGTATTCAATCATCCCTTCCAGGCTGGACCGCATGCTCTTGATTTCTTTTCCTGGATCTCGGCAAAATGCTTATGTAACAGCTTGGCCTTTTCACAAAAATTAGGTTCTGTGCTGGGACAAGTTGCTAGTTGTATCAAGAGTCCTAAACCATGAAATCCCAAAATATATTATTGTAAAGGTCTTGAGTGTTCAGATTATAAGTGAGAACATCTATACAGAATCCCATCTGGGCTGAAATGTAGGCTATCTAGTACAGCTGGGGCACAGGGTCTATGGAGACAAGGGGATAGACAGAATTCTGGAAAGAATGTCGGAAGACCTTGATATCAAGGAGACTGCGCTCTATTCCATAAGCATGGAAAGCCCTCGCGGATTAGAAAACAGGGTAATGGATTATGTAATCCAAGTGGTGCTTTCGGGCCATGGAAAGTAGAAGTTAAAGGAGAAGTTCATTTTTAAACATTTGCATACGCCACAAAGAATGTCAAGAAAGCATTACAAGAAGTTATTAATAGTAGTTCAGTAATTATCTCCGAGTGATAGACTTATCAGTGCTTTTTATTCATTTGTGTTGTCTGGTTTTACGGAAAATGCATAGGGGTTGCTTTGCATTAAAGAAGGTCTAAATGATGTGTTTGTTTTATAATGAAAAATACAAATGAAAACAAGAAATAATAAGATGAACCCCACACGTGTGTCACCCAGATTAAACAACCTCTCGATTCTTTTTTTTTTCTTTTTCATTCCTCCACCAGTATCTTGCCCTGGGCGGTTCCTGTGTCTTTCTGACCTGACCCATTAGTTCCTGATAGCTTCCTTGCTTTCCAGCAGAGCAAGATGTCCCAGACTCCTCTTAATTTCCTGCCACATGCCTGGAATCAGCCTATCTTTCAAGGTGATTGGTTTCCTTTCAGTGGGTACAAAAAAAAAAAAAAAGTATATGTGGTTTTAAGAAATAAAGGTATAAACAAAAAGCCAATTTTATACAGAAGTGATTTCTGGACGATTATGGGTGCTACCATCCTGGGACTTGTAGAGAAAATGTTAGAAGTAGCATTAAATAAGTGAAAATATGTAAACATTCTGAAATGAATCTGCTTCTAAAACAAAGCAGACTTGCCAGCATTAAAAACTCTCCCCAGTAGGTAATCCTTCTTCAATTTAAGAAATATTCTGCTTCTTTGTGATCCTTGCAGTAAAGATTTCAAACCAGCTCTCACTGGATAGAATTTAGCATCTGTGACACTAGATCCCTCATTTTCTAAATCTGAGGAAAATGCTGAGTACTACCTAATACCTTCTCCTTTCTGTGTCGGGGGAATCTTCATCTCATAGTCTAGCCTGAGCAGATAACGTGCCATTGCTCTGTTCACAACACAGGAGGAAAGTTTTCATCTTTAAAGCAGTGATTCTTAACTTTTTCCTCCCCACTGCAAGTGAAGGATCCTGAGCTGGCGTGGGGATGGGGGTGTGTTTAAATAACATCTAAGCTCTCTTCCTCCCTGGCTGCTTGAAGCTCAGCTGCCATCATGAAGCACAGTAAGTATCTGCACGAGGAAGTTCATGACCAACTGACTACTTCAGCAGAAACAGATTGATGTTCTTTACCCTGGAGAGGCAATAGTACTTAAGACAGAAATTCTGGAAAAACTCGCCAAAAATGGACAAGACCACACTGGATGTCTTCTTTGCATTCAGAGGCAGAACCCATTTTGGCGGTGGCAAGATGACTGGCTTTGGCATGATTTAGGATACCTTGGATTATGCAAAGAAAAACTAACCCAAACATAGACTTGCAAGACACAGCCTACATGAGAAGAAAAAGGTCAAGGAAACAGCAAAAGGAATGCAAGAACAGAATGAAGAAAGTCAGCGGGACTGTAAAAGCCAGTGTTGTTGCTGGCAAAAATTAAATAAATAAACAAACAAACAAAGTGAGCTGGTGATCGGACAATGGAAGGACTAACGATTCTGCAGTGACTATCTGTGGTGATGGTGCAGATTTTTTATGAGAACATTAATAAACTAAGAACTTAAAAAATAATATAAGGGCGCCTGGGCGGCACAGTGGGTTAAGCCTCTGCCTTCGGCTCAGGTCATGATCTCAGGGTCCTGGGATTGAGTCCCGCATCGGGCTCTCTGCTCAGCAGGGAGCCTGTTTCCTCCTCTCTCTCTCTCTCTGCCTGCCTCTCTGCCTACTTGTGATCTCTCTGTCAAATAAATAAATAAAATCTTAAAAAAAATAATATAAATAATAGCTAAAGCATAAGGGATGTTCATGACATATATCAACACTATTCTCAGTCCTTACGTGCATTAGCGCTTTTAATCTTGACAACGCTATGAAGTAGGCACTAATTATCCTATTTTTATTAGACAGACACTAAGGAATAAAAGGGAAGAAATAAGGAGCCCAAGCCCACTCAGCCATAACTTCTATGGAGCCAGAATTTGAATCCAGGCACTGGGACAACAAATCACTCAGGGTGTTTCCCCGTCTCCCTGAGCAAATGGAAAAATCCCAAATCTCAAAACTCCTGCTGGAGAGAAACTACTCTATGGAAGAAGGAAATACCAGAACCATTCACTGTGAAAGCAAGAAAACAGGGGCTCCTGTGTGGCTCAATCGGTTAAGCGTCTGACTCTTGATTTTGGCTCAGGTCATGAGCTCACGGTCAGATTACCCCGAGGTGATGGGCCCTGCACTTAGTGGGGAGTCTGCTTGAGATTTTTCTCCCTCTGCCCCTCCCTCCCAATAACATCTTCTAAAAACATTAAAAATTAAAAAAAAAAAAAAGAAAAAAGAAAACAAGAGAACAAAGTGCCCATGGTCACCATAATATAGTTCTGGCTAATCCAACAGGAACATGTTTGGTTGACAAATCTATCATTCTTACTCAGGAAAGAGCTAAACAATGTGCTTATGGTTCGCTGTTGTTATAGGGCACTTTTCACATTGTATGATGTAAGCTGCAGGTGGCCATCCGTATATAAGGACAGTATTTTCATTTCTCTCTCAGTCCTGGCACAAAGGAGGTAAACAGTATATAAAGCAAATACTTTAGGAACACATGACATTTGATAACGAGCTCTGGATCTCACACATGGCATCATGACACTTACGTTCAGGTGACTGTCTTGCCCAAATGCACATGCTTTTGAGAGTGAAAGAGGATGCAAGTGCATCACACCAGGACAATGAGCCCTTCCTATCGGAGCAGTGTTGCTGCATTAAAGCAGAACCAACCGCATCAGCTGATACGGAGTCTCAAGGAAGGTAATTTACAAAGGTGGTAGAGCACCGTAATTTAGAAGAAGAAAGGCCAATTGCTAGGACAGATTTGTTAGATCTGCAGCTCCTTCCTCTTTAACTGTTTTTATGAGCCATTGGTGAAAAGTTTTCCTGCCATTTTTACAGTCCTACATTTATGCTCCTGTTCCGTTCTAAACTACCTGAGTGCCTGCAGATGTTTGCCTGTCCTCTTAGTCTCCGTCCTTAGAATCCATTTTAAAATAAGCTACAAATACTTTGCAGTGTTTTCAAGGTCAAACTCTAGGAACACTTTTTTTTTTTTAATTATTTATTTATTTATTTATTTATTTTATTTGACAGAGAGAGAGAGATCACAAGTAGGCAGAGAGGCAGACAGAGAGAAGAGGAAGCAGGCTCCCCGCTGAGCAGAGAGCCCAACGCGGGGCTCGATCCCAGGACCCTGAGATCATGACCTGAGCCGAAGGCAGAGGCTTCAACCCACTGAGCCACCCAGGCGCCCATCTAGGAACACTTTTATTCATAATTCTAATTTTAAAGATTAAACTTTGGGTTCATTTACATAACTTTAGGGGTGGCAAAACTTTATAGGCAATTCAGAGAAGTATCTGTTCTTTCTAGTAAAAGGAAAAAACCCAACGGTGTAATTTTTCAATCTTGTCTATGTGGCCAAGAAAAAAAACAATCAGTATTTCTGGTTTCTATGAATTCCTTCCATATTCTGGCATTTGGGGACTAGGGATAGTGGAGGAAATTTGGTTGTTTACATCCTTATAAATGATTAAGCTTTCCTGTTTTGCCAACTCAGCCTTTTAGGTCTCCTAGGAGCTAGAGCAAGGATATAATATCATCTGTGGTGTTATTTGCAAACATAAAAGGAAATGACTGTGTGGCTCATAGATACCACTTACGTTCCATTGTAGAAACAAGGAAGCAGGAAACATAAGCATAGTAGTTATAGATTTAAATGGTTTGCCTGTTGCTCCATAAAACACTTGTTTCATTTACTCCTCTAAGTCTGTGCAATTCAGCTCAGCTACTGTGAAGTAGAAAATATTATCAATTAGAGCCGCAGTGTGCTGATCCTGAATCACAGGGCTTCGGTACCCTGGTGTGTTATGATACCCGAAGCTATACCCTGCTTCCCGCCCCAGCACACACATCGCAGCAGGCCTGGTTGTGTTCAGGGGCTAGATGTGTACAAAAAATTAATAGAGATTAAAACCAAAATGGCACAAAATTAAGAAACAAAAGTTTTTGGTTTTGTTTTTAGAAGCCAGAGACCTGGAACATCATAACAATAGAAATGAAAGAGTGATATCTGTCCCATAGCTCGGGCCCCTTTTAGTTCGCAGAGGTTAGATCTCTAAATTGGCAAAATTGGGAGAGATGGGCAGGTCAGTTAGGCCCTCACATCAAATTCAAGAGGTCTAACATTGAGCTTATTTTCTCCCTTCTCTGCCATCCTACACCAGCTGCTCGGTCAATGGCAAGACCAGTGGCAAAGGCCAGAAACTGAAGTCATTTTAACTGAAGGTCAAGCCCCTTCCATCTGCACAGCAATCAGTGGGCAAGTGCTGTGGACCATTTGTTTTGACATATTTCTTGTATCCTCTGTTCATTCCTCATTTCCATCGCCCTGCTCTGGTCCATGGATCCATTGGCAGACCATTAGAACCGCTCTCCAGCCGATTCCTCCAGCAGCCCATCATCCTCTGCTTCTAGTCTGTCCTGCGCATTCTGAGAGACAGGCTCATCTTCCTGAAACGCCACTTTCCCTATCTTCCACAGGGAGGTTCAGCAGGTCCATGGACTCCAAAGCCTTTTGTAATCTAGGTTTTCTCCATCCTCCTCAATCTTCTCCTACTGGTTCCAAATATTTACTCTCTAATCTGGTCAAGGTCTTCTCTGCCCAAGCCCACAAACAAACTGCAACCCCTCGCAGATGTTCACTGGCCTCCTCACCTGGCCTATCCTCCTCTCCCCACTTCTGTCCTCTATAATTCAGCAGCAAGTTCAAGCCCAACATCAAACCTTGCTTTCTCTGAATTGTGTTGTTTGACCAACATTTGGATTTTCATTTTTTTTAATCAACAGTGGAGCTTTGGGCTATCGCTATGGGTGATCCATTCAACCTTGAACAGGGATGGCAGAGGGAGGGTCATAGTGCTTGTGGGCAGGATTCCATGCCAGATGTTCTCTTTTAAGAATGTGATCTTGGTATGGAACCTTTGCCAACGGATGAATGGATAAAGTAGTAGTATATATGCAATGGAATATTACTCAGCTATAAAAAAGAATGAGCTCTTACCATTTGTAATGACCTGGATGGAACTAGAAGGTACTGTGCTACATTAAATAAGTCAGACAGAAAAGCAAAGGCCACATGATCTCACTTATATGTGGGATCTTAAACAAGACAAACAGACTCTTCCATACAGAGAACTGGGGGGCGGGGGGGGGTGCCAGAAAGGAGGTAGGTGGGACAGTGACTGAAATAGGGGATTACAAAACACTAACTTCCAGTTACAAAGTAAGTCATGGGGATAAAATTGTACCACAGAGAATATAGTCAATAACATTGTAATAACATTGTATGGGGACAGACAGGGGCTACAATTATTGTGGTGAGCATAGCCTAATGTATAGAATTGGACCAATGCTGTACTGTGAAATTAACAAAACACTGTATGTTCATTACACTTCAGTTAAAAAAAAAAAGCATATGATCTTGGGTGACCTCTCAGCCTCAGTTTATTAATCTGTAAAATGGGGAGAATATCAGGACCTGCTTCAGGGGAGTGTTGAGAGATTCAAAGACACAATCCAAATGAAGTGGTCAGTGCTATGCCTTATATGGCAAGTGCCCCCCAAAAGTTAGCTATTATTTACTCATGAGACATTTGCTGAGCCCAGGCTCAAGGACCCTGCCTCTAGCAGTTTGCTACCCAGTGGAAGAGAAAGACTTGGATATGTGCAAGTGTGCCCATGAACGACAAGGGGGGGGGGGGAGTCAGAAAGGACAGTGAAGCATAGAGTCACCACAAACTAGAGTAACTAATGAATCCAGGAGAAAGGTCAGGCTCATGAAGGAAAGACCATGTGGTTGGTTTGGGAAATGCTAAGAATGAAGAGCCAGCCTGATATCCCTCAAGGGAGCCATGCTTGTCACAAATATTTGGTTTGTCCCTTCAGACCTGCTGTTCATCCTCCCCCACTCTGCCCTAGGCTCTGGGTTCTCAGGGTAGTCATCTGAGAGACTACATCTATAGCCTCCCATGCCCTCTGGCTTCTGTTTGAGTTTGGCCAAGGGGCAGCCAGACAGAAGGAGGGTCGAGTCAGACAGAAGGAGGGACAATTGGCAATACATTTGCATGACTCAAAATCAATAAGTACAAATAAAAATAAAAGGAACACATTGAGAGTCCCTCTCCCATCTCTGCCCCCACTCACCCTGTTTGCCTCCTGCTTTCTTTAGTACTTTTTATTGGTTGCTTTTACGTTCTTTCCAAGTTTCTTTACATAAACACAAGCTAATATAACTACATATTCTTACTCCCACTCTGATTTCCCCTCTTCGTTTTTCCCTTCCTTCTCCTAATGTCCTCCCTGCTATTCTTTATGTTTCACAAATACGTGAAACCATAGGATAACTATTTTCTCTGCTTGACTTATTTCACTCAGCATAATCTCCTCCCGTTCTATCCAAGTTGATGCAAAAGCTGGGTATTCATCCTTTCAGATGATCAGGTCAAAAAATGGGCAGAAGATATGAACAGACATTTCCTCAGAGAAGACATACAAATGGCTAACAGAAACATGAAAAAGTGTTCATCACCATCAGCCATCACAGAACTTCCAACCAAACCACACAGAGATACCACCTTATACCAGTTAGAAGGGCAAAAATCGACTAGGCAAGAAACAACAAATGTTGGCGAGGGAGGATACGGGGAGAGGGGAATCCTCTTACACTGTTGATGGGAATACAAGCTGGGGCAGACATTCTGGAAAACAGTGCAGAGGTTTCTTAAAAAATTAAAAACAGAGCTTACCCTATGACCCAGCAATTGATTACTGGGTATTTTCCCCAAAGATACATATATAGTGAAAAGGAGGGCCATATGCACCCCAGTGTTCTAGGGATCTTACATTACCAATGACCCTGGTTTCCCTCTTGTACCTTAAACTCTCTCAAAACTGGATCATATCCAAATACAACCACTGCCTTGACCCTTAACTCTATTCTCTCTCTGGCTACTGTGCCCTCCTTCTCCTTCAGAGTCACAGTTCTTGGGGGAGTTGCCTATAGTCAAAGTTTCAGTCTCCCTCATGCTATTCACTCTTCCATTCATTTCAGCCCATTCCACCTTAATCCACCAAGGCTGTTTACACTAAGTGATCCAGGACCCTGAAGTCATTCAACAAAGGTACATTTTAGTCTTAGCCTCATTTGACTTAGCAACATTTGACATTCTGATTCTCTCCCCTTTGGAAATTCTTTTTTTTTTTTTTTTTTTTTAAAGATTTTATTTGACAGAGAGAGAGATCCCAAGTAGGCAGAGAGACAGACAGAGAGCTGGGGTAGGGGGAGAGAGCCGATGCGGGACTGGATCCCAGGACCCTGGGATCATGACCTGAGCTGAAGGCAGAGGCTTAACCCACTGAGCCACCCAGGCACCCTGGAAATTCTTCCTTTGAGGACACTACCTGCTCTTGGATTTCCTCTTTCAAGTCTGGCTTCTTCAACATAAATTGGAAATGGTTTTTAACCCACAGTTAGATGTTCAAGAAATAGCGCCTGAAGTAGGCGGAAGCGAATGAGACATTTGGACTCTATTCACTTTAAAATTTAACGGAGGGGGGAGTGGGGAGGGGTGCTAAATAACTCTGTAAAAAGGATACTATTTTAATGAGTATGTCTGAAAATTCAATCAAAGAAAAAAAATCCACACTGAACAAAACACCAGAATTTTAAATGAAGCCCAGTGTTGTGTTGGTTCAGATTGGAGCCCAAGATGAAAGAAAAATACTGTATGTCCCTATATACATGTTTTGATGTATTTCCTAATAGCTAATTTGTTCCCTGAACACTGGATTAGTTGGAAAAATACTGAAAAATTGAGAAGTACATGTATCAATATGTTGTTTAAATATACTTATACCAAAAAGGAAGTGATGATTTTACTTCAATTTAAAAATTATTAAAGATGATCACTTGTCAAGAGAAATTTTAAAACATGGCAATTTTGTTATGTTAAGTGAAAATGAGGAAATAAAGAAGTTGCTTTTGAAAATATTATTGAATTCACTTCCATTAAAGCTGAAGTCCCATTTTTTTCTTCCATCTCAAAACGCAGTATACTGTGTTATGGAACTGCCCAGAAACATCACATTGTGCTCTATTTTTTGAACCGAATTTCAGACATCTACCTACTGTCCCACCAGCCTGGTGAGCATTTTAACCACAGTCATTTTTGGAACTTCCCATTCTAGAGCTGGGAGAAAGTTCTGGAAGCCACCAGGCAGATGGTGCCATGGCACTGAGGGGCATTCTCTGCTCGTTGGCCACTGACTCACCTATCTCCAAAATAGGCTTGTCCACATCCCCCAGGGGCCTTCAGGCTCAGTGGTTCTGTGAGGTCTGAGGGCTCTGAAAGGCTGTGGGATCTTTGTTAAGGTTGGGAGCTTGAGCTGTGTGTGGCGGTCTTTACAATTTGAGACCCTCAGGCCTGTCTTTGCTGCTTAGCTTCCCTTTGCCTTCTGGACATCTACGAAAAACTGCTAGAGGCTTTAACTTCAAAACCCTTTTAATTTAGGCCCTGCCAAGATCCCTGAGGCCAGGAATCAAAACCAGGCAATCAGCTTAAAAAGGGAAAACAAGAGAAAAACAAACACATTAGTATTTCTACGGACTATCTTGCCACACAAGCCTCTTTCATAGGTTCATCTTTCTCCCCAAGTCATTGGGAAGCTGGGCTCTACATGCTCTCCCACACAATCCCCTTCACTCCTTGAACCATAGCTTCTATCCATGAGCCTAGAGCTTCCTGATTGGTTTCTCTGGCCCAGTGCTCTACACTGAGCCCAGAGCAATATGTTCCGTACCTCCATCTGGACATCTCTCAGCAACAAGCTAACCATGCCCAGTGCCACACTCTGCCTTCTCCCTGCAATCCAGTCTTTTCCCAATCCTTCCCAGTTCATCCCCGAATCCCAGCCACTTCCCCTCCAACATACCTGTTGAGTTCCAGGTAGCTCCATTTCCACCACCTCCCGTCTGTTGCTGCTGCTGTCTCTTGAGTATTGTGAAAAGCTTCTCGTTGACCAAAGAGGAGCACCCACTTCCCTGCACCCCCACACAGGCCTCTTCCAATCTTATCTCCATGATGCCACCAGACACACCTTTCTGGAACTATACATCTGACCATCTCACCCTCTCGCTTAAACTCTTCAAAGCCTTTCATTGCTCCTAGAAATACACTCAAATGTGTGACAGCTCAGAGGCCTCCTCCTCTTTCCCACCCGACAGCGTACCTGGCTCCATGTCCCTCCCCCGGCTCTCAGAGCTCCAGCCCCTCAAGCTGTTCTTTCCCGCACACCTGTTTCTCATTCTGGTCATTACATACTCATTTGCCTGATTATGTGTTTACTGTCTGCCTCTCCATGAGAACAGGAGCTGTGTGTCCCCGAGACTTCACTCAGAGCTTGTCACTTTATATCCAAATGTTTGTGGAAACATTAATAAACACATTCCATTATTTCTTTGAAAGTCAAATCCTTCTGAAGCTTAGAACTGTATATCTGAGTTTTTCTTTCAAGAACATTTGAGAATTATTGTGTTCCAGACACTGTTCTTGAATGCTCTACATGGGGGTCTCTAGGGGGCTCAGTTGGTTAAGTGTCTGCCCTTAGCTCAGGTCATGTTCCCAGCCCCTCACTGAGCTCCCTGCTCAGTGGGGAGTCTTCTGTTCCCTCTGACTTACCCCATGCTCATGCTCTCACTGTCTCTCTCAAATAAATAAGTAAAAAATCTTAAAAAAAAAAAAAAAAGCTTTATATATAGTATCTCAGCTAATCCTCACTATAAGCCTAGGAGTAACTGTTCTTTTTTTTTTTTTTTTCTTTTTATTCCCATTTTAAAGATACTGAAACTGAAGCACATGAGGTCAAAAAACTCGCCCATGGTCTCACAGCTAAAAAGCAGTGGAGCTAGGGCTCAAATCCAAAATGTTTGCATTGGTCCTCTCTGTATTTGGCAAATATTACTGAGCAAAGTGCTGCGCGCCATGGCAGAAATGAGCCAGAACATCTTTAAAAGACAAAAATACAGAGATTAATGTCTATTAAAATGTAGGAGACACTATACAGAACATATACCCCATCCTCTCTGATTCTCTCAAAGTGGAGTAAGCTAGGTATTTTTGTGCCCATTTCGTAGATAAGGAAACTGAGGCTGAGAAAGTCTACATAACGGCTTGTATATCACATAAGCAAAATGACAAACCTGAAATTCCAGTCCAAGTCAGTACGACTCCAACACCCATACTCTTCTCACCAGAGAACGCTGAGACTACCTGCTTTCCATCACAAGCCCGTCGACTGACTTATCTGCTGGGTCAATGATCCACAGATGTTAGTGTGCATAAGAATCACCTGGAAAACGTCTTAAAATCCTTCATTCTGGGTTTTACCATTAGAGATTTGGGTGTGGGTAGGGCCCTTTAGTCTGCGATTTTAAACAAGCCTCCCAGGTGTGCCTGGTCTAGGTGATTCTGGGCTGGCGGTTCCAGAACTTAAGCAATAATCAGAGTCACCTGAACAGGCTGATAAAGGGAAATTTGTTGGCTCTACTCCTAGATTTACGAATGCGGAAGATCTGGGGCAGACTGAGAATCTTAATTTTTAACATGTTCTTAGTGATGTAGGGACCAGTTTTTGAGATCCATTAAATGTCCTAAGGCAAAGTTCTGAGAGGGCCTTCATTGGTTATTTAGTTCAATTCTCTTGGATTCCACACTTTTTTTTTGGATTCCACACTTTTGAAGCCATTTCCAAAATCTATGTGCCTCCATCCTGCCAGCCCTCCATTCCTTCCCGCACCTTGAGAATTCAGAAAATAGCAGGTTTGAAGACCTGGAGAAAATTTATCTTGGGGTAAAATCCTTTAGCAGCTTTAGATGGAGAATCTCCTACCTTTCAGAATAATGAGACCTTTGCACACAACTCCAAAATATTAGATGTTTGTAGGTAGGACTGATCCTAGATAAGAAATAGCAAAAGTAGTACTTTGAATTTTTTTTTTAATCTATCCTGTTTAAGATTTAAAAGGCAGGGAGATTCATTTCTGTTCAACTATGTGGTGTTTCTGTGTGTGTGTGTGTGTGTGTGTGATTGTTTTCAATAAAATATAATTTACATTTAAGTTGTTTAGCTTTTAGCTTCTAGGAACATAGGAGGCTAAGCTATCAGACATATCCCACTGAATAAGGAAGGCTATTTGGGTCATCTGGGTGGCTCAGACGTCTCAGTGTCTGCTTTTGGCTCAGGTCATGATCCCAGGGTCCTAGGGATGGAGCCCCGCATCAAGCTCAGCAGGGAGCCTGCTTCTCCCTGTCCTTCGGCCATTCTCTCTCTCTCAAATAAATAAATAAAATCTTTTTTAAAAATAAGGAAGGACATTTTAAGTCAAAGTTAAAAACAGGATTAAAAATTTTTATTTCATAGCATTCTCTGGGAAAATCACCTTGTCTTAGGTTATGTAATTGTGCCTAAGAGGCAGAAAATAGTGTGTGTGTGTGTTTTAACCTTCTCTGATTTCATGGTCCAAACTTAGCAAAGTGCACAAAGGAAACAAAAAGCATAAAGGCTGAAGATCTCGTGGTTCAGGGCCCATTTACCTGATGAATTTTTGAGATATATTAGGTAATCTCTTCAGCATATGTGATCTATGAAGATATTTTCCATGAAGGCATTTGGTGAATGAGTTCCTGACAAAACATACTTCCAGACTCTAGTATCTTCAGAAATAACTCAGTCCTTTCATACTTCTGAATTAAAAAAAAAAAAGGGCGCCTGGGTGGCTCAGTGGGTTAAGCCGCTGCCTTCGGCTCAGGTCATGATCTCAGGATCCTGGGATCGAGTCCCGCATCGGGCTCTCTGCTCATCAGGAAGCCTGCTTCCCTCTCTCTCTCTCTGCCTGCCTATCTGTCTACTGTGAACTCTCTCTGTCAAATAAATAAATAATATCTTTAAAAAAAAAAAGATTTATCTTCTAGGCATCCATGAGGAGAGCTGTCAACATTTCATCTTTTTTTTTTTTTTTAAAGATTTTATTTATTTATCTGACAGAGAGAGATCACAAGTAGGCAGAGAGAGAGAGGAAGAAGCAGGCTCCCTGCTGAGCAGAGAGCCCGATTCGGGGCTCCATCCCAGGACCCTGGGATCATGACCTGAGCCGAAGGTAAAGGCTTAACCCACTGAGCCACCCAGGCGCCCCTCAACATTTCATCTTGAAAAATCTTTACTAAGGGGGCGTCTGGGTGGCTTAGTCGTTAAGTGTCTGCCTTCAGCTCAGGTCATGATCCCAGGGTCCTGGGATGGAGCCCCACATTGGGCTCCCTGCTCGGCTGGAAGCCTGCTTCTCCCTCTCCCACTCCCCTGCTTGTGTTCCCTCTCTTGCTTTGTCTCTCTCTGTCAAATAAATAAAACCTTAAAAAAAAAAGAAAAATCTTTGCTAGGACGGATGTGTCCACAGTGCCTCCTGGTCCTCCAGGTCCTTCCTCATCCCAACACCAGAGCCCCCCATCCCTGGGAAGCCGACTTCACTGGAATCATGAGACTCACACATCAACTTACCTTTTCTAAGTCTTCACGTGCTTCGTTGACTGAAAAATCAACTCAACTTCACTTATTTCCCCTTTCTCTTTTTACTACTTTCAGCTTAAATACAAATAGAGAACACTTCTTTCCCACAGCTATCCACAGGAAGTGAATATTTTAAAATTACCAAATCAAATGTCTTGGTGTGTAGGGAATTATGTCTTTGTAGACTCTCGATGATTAAGCCTTCTGAGAATGCCAATGGGTGTCACAGACTTTTTTCTTTTCTCTGTTAAAATAGACCCAATTTCAGAAAAATGCAAGATCTATGGCAGAGAGATATACCCCACTAAGAGTAATGCCTGGACTAATTTGACTCTTAACACTCAGAGGAAGTGGGGGAGGGGAGAGCTGCCAAGCACGTGGGCTCTGGTACCAGACTTGGTGAGTTCAAATTCTGGTTCCCATACTTACTCATTGTATAAACTTGTACAAGTTACTTCATTTCTCTGTGGCTCCTCTGTAAAACGGGATTCTAGCAGTCCCTACTCCAAAGGATTATTGTCAGGATTATATATAAAAGAGACTGAGAACAATGCCTTGAACATACTAAATGCTTAGTAAGTATTAGCGGTGCTTGTGTGGCTATGATCATTATTGAAAAGTTCATATGGTGTTAACACAGAAATGAGAAGCATTCGATTATAAAGGAATAAGTTTTAAGGAAAAATAGGAGACTTATTACTTTACTTGATTCCAAATTAAAATGAGAAAGTTTCTTTCTGTAGAAGCCTACTACTTAATGCTAAGAAAGTTAGATGTCATAAAATAGATAACAAACACAATATAGCACAAAAACATCCCTTTAAAAAAAGCCCTAGATTTTAGTGATATAATAGAAGCCATCATATTACTACCTTGAGACATTTGCTGAGAGGGAAGCACAATTATATAATCAAACATAATGAATGCATATTCATTTATTTACTTTGCACCTTATTCCAGAAAGGAATAGAGGTTCCTATAATGAGTGAGTCATAAGAGAAACATAATGATAAGGAAATCTTCTCATGTAGTACGTTAGTTCTCCCTGCACGCCGAATTCATTGTGAAGTGTTGCAAAGAAATACAAACAAACACAAATAGAAAATGCTCCTTCTACATTTGTACTAGAACCACACTTCCTTTTTTGAAGGATCAAAGTTGTATTTGAATCTTTCCCATCCCTGATTCTCTAAGTTCAATCCATAGCCATGACCTATTAGTTTCGCTTCTGCAGTATTTTTTGGATTCCAGTCTTTTCTTTATTTCTACAGCCAATAGTTTAGTTCACGTTACCTCCTTAATATGAGCGGTTTCCTATTCATCTCTTTGCCCCAGTCTCTTCCGTCTCTATCCTCCTGCTCGTCTCTTCTACTGCTGTAATTCGTCCAATACAATGCTACTGAGTTAATTTTCTAAATGACGTCTCTGGTCTTGTCACTTGCCTGTTAAAAAACCTTCTGTGGCTCCTCATCACTGTCTATTTTTGATATGTTTTATTTGTACCTCTCCTATGTCTCTTAAGAGTTTCTACCTTATAATAAACTTCATAGAGGCTTGAGCTTCTCTACTAGAAAGTAAGCTCCTTTCATTATTTTTCCCATGGTATCTAGCATATTGTTTTAAGGTTATCAATATTGAAGAAACAAATAAAGCCCTGGAAGAAAATGTTATCTTGTGGTATGCATTTCTAACTACAGCAACTCTATCTTTATGATGACATAGTTTAATCAGGACAAGATAGATATAAATCATCAAATTAGGAAAATGTAACTAATTCAAGACCTTAATTACAGATTTGCAAGATGGTCACATAATTTCTCTAAATTGAAAGAACACATTTTCATCTTGTTGCCCGCTATGTAAATTATGCCAACTAAAATATTGCTCAAATGTTAAGGAAAGCCGGTAGAATTTTAAAAAATAAAGTAATTTGTAAATAAAAACATTTTAAAATGTAGCATGACAGCAGAGCTTCTAATGAAAATGATAAACCAGGATGCCTTTACATGTAAAGAAGCAAGCTGTTTTGTAAGTTAGGTGCTTTTGAGAAGATTTATAAATACATGACCATTGAAAGAGATAATTCATCGGTACATTTATGATTCTGGAGACAAACAGCATTCTTGGCAATGTGCATTTAAATGTTGTGTGACCCCAGAGTACAATTATATGAAGATGAATTTTTAGCTTGTGTACAATTTGCATTGTAGCATGTTCAGTCTCAGAAGAAAATTCATCCAGGGATTTCAGCAGACATTAAAAAGAGCTTAGAAAAATAAGCAGTCATTTTCACTACAACTCAGGTAAGGTAAAGAAAACCATTCTCAGTTATCTGTAATCATTACAAGGATTAAGGTGTGTGTCTTTCCATACAATGGTAATATCCATAGCTACTTCTAGGGATTACAATGGTTGCTGTATAAATCTCCAAAATATTTCTCTTCGTGGTATCCTAAAAGTTTATTGAATTGAATTTGAGTGAAAGCAGGATCCTCTATTATACATTCATATTTTTGTATATAAGGAATTTTAAAAGCAAACCACCACCACGCCGTCACCACCCTTGGGCGTGGGCTAAATTTTAATGATTTACTTACAAAAACTAGAGTATCAAGAGGGAAAAATAGGAACTTAATGGTGGAGAAACCCAGCAAATGCCACCTGAGCCAAGTGTTGAAGGTTAACACCTCAAGTGTTGTGTGGATTTAAGGTTCATTCTGATATCTTGAAGGATATTTCACCTCTGTTGGATCCTTTCCAAAAACCCATAACCTAGTTTAATCCCAAGAGAAGCATCAGACAAACCCGAACTGAAGGACTCTCTACAAAATACCTAGCCAATATTCCCCCAAACTGTCCGGGTTATGAAAACCAATGAAAGACAGAGAAACTGTGACAACCAGGGGACACTAAGGATACCTAACAACTAAGTGCAATGTGGTAACCTGGACTGGATCCTGAATCTGAAAGAGGACACTAATGGAAACACCGGGGAAAGCCACCTATAGTCTGGAGTTTAGTTCATTGTCCTAGGTCAACACTGGTTTCTTAAATTCAACAAGTGTACCATGGTCATGGAAAACGTTAGCCGGAGTAGAAACTGCATGAAGAGTGTGGGAACTCTGTGTAGTATCTTTGTAAATGTAAAATGTTTGCAGAATGAAAACTTCATTTGAAAAAAATCTTTGTTCTGCCTCTGACACCCAGCAGACATACAGCCACTATGTGCTTATTGCTGTCCGGGTTAACCTCTATTATGGCTTTGGGAGCGCTTGGTTAACAATGCTGTTCAGTGAAATGGACAAGAAAATGTATGGAAAGAAAGCACTTTAAAGACAGGGCATGGGAAATCTTGAAGAAAATCAAAAGCTTTGGAAACAATATATAATTTAAAAAATTTTTTGAAGAATGTATTGTACTGCTTACAGACAGCCCAGGTAATAGAAATTCACTTCCATTGTATTGTGATTCCATTCAAGTACAAGTAATCTCTATGTTTATGCTTTTCTCAGGAAAGCTTCTGTCCTGTTATCTTGTAGAGTTCTAAGCTACCATTACCCTCTGGGGAGAGCTATGTTTTGTCCGATTGTGTGTAACAAGGTTGTAGCCCATATGCACCCTCCGGGAGAATATCTAATAGCATTCCAAGTTCTTCTTTCTTTCTTTCTTTTTCTTTTTTTTTTTAAGTAGAATTGGGCTGTCAAATTCTTTTAAATGTGAGCAAAAGGAGATGCCATTTTAAAAACTGATATAATCCTAAAACTGATAAGACCAGCAAACTAGGTCATAGGGTTTTCCACCCCATCTTGGTTTCTTTGGTGCCAGGTTGTTCTTGCTAAATATTCATGATGACCCTGACAAGCTATTCTTAAATATTTACAAGAATATAATTGTATTAGCGCCTTGGGGAGGCTAGTTCATATTCTCACTGTAAAATTCCTTTACAATAAATGTTAATAATCCAATAAGCAAGTTTTACTCATGGTTACCGGTTTACCTCTGACCACTACTCTTAATAGATTTTAATCCTTGTCGTAGCGTACATTTGCAAACACTTATATTTCACTGGTTAACCTGTATTATTCTTCCATGGGCAACATTTTAGGAATTACCGCATTTTCTACATTTGTATCTAGAGGAATGCCTTTGTATCAGATCCGTTATTGAAAGATTCATTCATCACTGTCCTGGGAAGATTACAGATATCTCCTGAAATTTGTTCTCATAGAGTTTGCCTTTAGGTAGAATGCCGCATATCCAGCCTTATTTTCCTGTGGATGCCAGTAACAAAAGTTACATGATTTTCAGTGTAGAGATAGAAAGAAGTAACAAAGTCTCTTTAGAATAGGAAGAGCAGTGACAATGAGAAAAAAGTACAGAATATCAGATGGTCAGGATTCCATGGAGCCTGACCCCCAACCCCACCCCCGTAAGGAGATGGTACAGAAAGCCTGGCTATTTGTTTCCCCAAGGCTTTCTTCCTGTCTGATGCTTCTGGAGTCCTCAAGCATAATGGGACTTTGGTGGGAGGGAGAGACCACTTCTGATGGACAAGACTGAAGAGAAAATGGCTTATCAGCCTTCCTTCATTTTCTTCCCTCCCTCGCCTGTCACCCAGATATCAGAGCTAGGCTGCGTTCAAACACTGACCTAAGAGACTTGAACTCCTAGGCAGTGCTGGCTCTGCTCTTTGGGACCGGCTTTAGAACACCTGCTGTGCTTAGTACAAGAAATAGCAACATTTACATTGTTGCAACATGTAAAGAAAGAACTCCATGTATTTTCCGCTTGAGCTACTGAGAGGCCAAATAGCTCCTGTCTTCAACAAGAATAAGCATGATTTTCCCCACATTAGGAGACATTTGTGTCACTTAAAAAAGTTTTCTGTGTAGATCATTTTCCTTACATTTAGAACATTTCTGCTTCTAAGAGAGCAGTTTGCCTCACTATGAATCTAGTATGCCTTGGTCTTCATGGGTTCCATGTGTTTCCAGAGACTGGTCCTCTTTAGCATGATGTTACAGGTAACTTTGCATATATTTGTGCTGATTATTTTTTTCTGTCCTGGCTATGCATTTGTTAAGGAAGCTACTAAGAATGGGGACAATTTCTTATTTACAGATATTTGTATCTCCAGAGTCTAAGTGCTTCACACATAAAAATATGTTTCATTGCCGTCAATCAAAATATGCAGAAAATCATTTTCTTATCTTTCGTTCTAATGATGTGTGTCACTACAGTATGCGCAAGAATCCAGGGTTCACAATCTTTGGATGATTCTGTGATGTCAAGGTCCTGCATCATTAATAGGTTCTGGGAGTTGTGAGTGGACTTACCAAATTTCTTTCCTGTTGGCCTGACATGGGTTCTCACAAATGACCTGATTCTACAGCAAATATCTATTACCTTTCGGTGTCTGTTATCCACTGACCTATTTTTCTGGGGCCACTTCTTTTCTAACTTCTCAAGTTGTTGAGGTGTTTAGTTGCCTCTATTTCTGACTTTATTTGTGGAGAAATAGAACAAGTTAGAACACCTATAGCAGCTTTTAGTGAGTTGAAAGAGTAGACTAGCAGATAAAAAATGATAACTCTGATGAAGGGCTTCAACAAAGGGTAGGACCCAGGGCAGTCGAACCTGTGAGTCAACCATCAGCTCATCCTCCTCCAGAGGAAGAAATTTTGTAGACACAAAGAAGCCATTTGGAACCTTAAGATCAGCTTGGTTTCAGACTTCTCTGTTAACTCCGTTCTAGTACGTTAACTGTACCCCTTCCCCAGTTCCAACATATCCTTTTAATAATCTCAGCTTTGAGGTTTATATTTCCTTAGTGTGGACGCACCCCTCCCCATTTCTGCCTCCTCCTCCAAAGCCTCATTTCGCATTCAGCTCTGTCTCCACCCAGATTCCCTTGGCTTGCGCCCTTTCCCTCACCCCCAACACCTTTTACTGTATTTTTGTTTTGCCTGTGTTTGCAACTGACATTACTTTGCAGAAAAATCTACTTGGTCTTATATGAACACTGCTCCTTTTTCTAACTCCTATTGACTCACTGAGCTGGGTGAAGGGGATCAGCCCACTCTGCTCGCCATTTCCTTTCCAATATTGTTCCTTCGGTGTGTGCTTCCAAATTTCCATTACTGACCCCATCATGCTCGGCATTTCAAAGACTCAAAAGCAATTTCTTTTCTATATCAGTCTATGGATTATATTTCCATATGTTAGAGTCTTTGCCACTGCCACCACAAACACTCAGAAACTCTTTTCTGTGCCGCAGCTATTTTTATGAAATTCCAATGAGTGACATTGGTATGTCACTCCATCTGCCACTTTTAACCATTGTCCACTCCACATACCGTTTATTTAATCTAAAAAGTCAATTCTGGGGCGCACCTGGATGACTCAGTTAGTTGGGTGTCTACCTTTAGCTCAGGTCATGATCTCAGGGTCCTGGGATCGAGTCCCACCTCAGGCTCGCTGCTCGGTGGAGAGTCTGCTTCTCCCTCTCCCTCTGCTGCTCTCCCACCCACTCATACTCTCTCTCTCTCTCTCAAATAAATGAATAAAATATTTTAAAAATAAATACATAAAAATAAAAAGTTAATTCTGATGTAGTCAAAGAAGGAGGGTGAGGAGGAAGAAGAGAAGGAGGACCAAGAAGAAGAGGAGGACCAAGGGGGGAGGAGAAACAACCCAGGATTTCTTTGCTCTTTGGAGTGAGTTCCAGCTCCTCAGTCTGGTGTCCATGGCTCCCGATAATATGGTCTCAACATTTAACTGCGGTCTTCTCTTTCAGCGTTCTCCCCTTTAACCAATACAGATTATCTGCTTTTCCCATCTTGTGGGATTTTCTGATTTTAATAGCGGGGGTCATAGTGTCAATTCACAGCCCTACACTGTAGGCATCACAGTAAACACTCTCCATTTCATCAACTCAGCAACAACGTTAAGGGTAGGAGCTCCTCACCCATTTTAACAGATGAAAACATTGTTAGAGGGAGCTACAGAAATTTCCAGAATCACATAGCTAGGAAGTGGCAGATACAGATTTGAACCCTGTCTATCTGTCTCTATAGCCCATGCTCTTTCCTTTGTTTGAAATGTACTACACTTGACTTATGACAGTTCTCTCATTCTCCAAAGACCATCTCAAGTGCATCGTCCTTCACGATCCCATTTTTTGTCGCTCTACCATAGGGACCTACGCTTCCTCTGCACCCTCACCATTCTTTTTTTTTTTTTTTTAAGATTTTATTTATTTATTTGACAGACAGATCACAAGTAGGCAGAGAGAGAGGAGGAAGCAGGCTCTCTGCTCCGTGGGGCTCGATCCCAGGACCGTGAGACCATGACCTGAGCTGAAGGCAGAGGCCTTAACCCACTGAGCCACCCAGGTGCCCCCACCCTCACCATCCTTGAGTTGCACCTCTCTTGTGCCACAAAATATTTTGCCTTATTAGAAAATTGTATAGATACTTGGCTGAGCTTTTTCAAAAGCCAAATTGATGATATGATATGGTTGCTGCCCTACTAGACATTACATAGCCTTTGTTTCTCATCACCTTCTGCATTCCTTGTGAACATAATAGGCATTTATTACAAGGCCATTGCCCTGAGTCAGTATGTATGTGTGTACGTATCCATCTCTACACCAGGGTATTTTGGGGGAAGAATGTGATAGAATGTTTTTCTAGACCATTCTTCTCAAACATAGCGGCCACAATGGTATTCTGGGGCCTCATTTTTATGGTTGTCATTTGTGTAAAAAAGAGCATGCTCTATGCTCAAGAAATATTTTATTCAAGTAAAATAATAAAACTGTTTCTCTTTCTAAGTACAATGAAAGGATAAACGTCATCAGTCTTTTTTTTTTTTTTTTTTTTTTTTTTAACGCCTATTCCTTCTGGAATCCGATGTGAGGGTAGCTTGTTTTACACTAAACAGCCCTGGGGAGAAGCCAGGAGTGAGGAATGAGAAAAAAAGTGACAGTAAGGGGCAGAATCAGGATTTCAATCAAGATGCACTTGACACAAGTGTCATAGTTCTTAATACGCTATACTCTCACAAAACTATTGCCTCACCATTATGTTACCTATAAGTACAGTCATTTTTTTTTTTCACAATACATTCCAGCCATTGGGATTAGAATTTGTATTTTTGCAAAATAACTTAGCAGCAAATGCATAATTAAGGACAAAGATTCTTTGTTCTTGTTTGATTTTTGATGTAGAGGAAATGTCCTACTACTTGTCCAAGGGGAATCCCTTTTAACTCTGCTTTAGATTCTACCCCAATGGATGATCTTATTACTTGTCATTTTTTCCTATTACATTTCAGAAGGCAACATCAAGTTTGGGGGTAACACTCTCCTGTCTTCTATCCATATAAACTGAGATCAAGGGTAACCTAGAGAACCAAAAATACTATTAACTGCCCAGCAATTCTCCAAAGCAGAGATGGACCCAGTCTGCAATCCAGAATAGGGCACATGGGAGGGAAAAGTCAAATTTAACCTGCACATATGATAAAGTAATCTATTAAAATGGACCTTACACTGGGTCTTCCTTGCTTTCAAAGAGCACCCACATTCCTTCCAAAGGTGCATACTGTTCTTCATAAAATGGTCCTTCCTTACCCTTCTAGCCTCTTCTCTCACCATCGTGTCCAAACCTGCTGAACTTCTTATGGGTTTTCCCCAAACACATGCTTTTGCTACCTCTGGAAGCCGGCTCATGCTGAAATTTGCTTCCTTTCCCTCCCCTACTTAACTCTTAACTGATCCTCCAGGACTGAACCCAGGCTTCACTTCCTTCTGGGCTCCTGAACTCCCCTGAACAATGCCATCATGGGGAGTCTTACTCCCCTTTTTCCCCCACTGGTAGCGCATGTCCCACTGATCTGCAATTGCCTTTTAGCTCGCCTGACTTCCCAATCAGCCTGTAAACCTCCGGGAGGACATGACCGTGTCTTGCTCACTGTTGTAGTCCAAGGACCTTGGATGATTTACGGAGCATAGTGGGCGCTTGTTACATTTTAACCGGATGGATGAACAAGTGGATGAAAGAATGAACTCCTTTCCAAAATGAGACAATCTGCTCTGCATCTTGTAAGTCTAGATATTATTCCCCATGACCTTACGACTCCCAGAAGGATTTGAATGACTGAATTATAATAGTTCAGTAGCATCCAGATTATTAAAATATTTGGGAAACTGCCAGGTTTTTCTTTATCATACACATACTTTCCATCTGGATATTTTATTTGCGCAGGGATTATTCTTCTGGGAAATAATATAGGCATTCCCAGTGAATAAACCATCAAAAGAGATGGATCAGCCTAAATTAACCAGAGAAACTAAATATAACTGAGTGGAAAGAAATAATGCTTACTGTTATTAAGAGGGAAAGCACACACTATATTTTTTCTGTAATCAATTGCAAATTTACATTTCATAACTCTGGTTGTTGTTTAATCAAAAATGATTATCTTCCTTGATTAGGAGTATTTTTTAAGGAAAAGGAATCGCTAATTAGTTTGCTAGCACTCTGTTGAAGGTGTTTGCAATTAAATTGAGGAGGTAAAGAAAGCTGCAAAGGATTCCAATGCTGAAATTAATCACCAAATATTGAAGGAGTTCCTCTTTCAAAGTATGGGAAAATTTAAACTTCTTTAAAAAGAGGTGGGGGGGAGAGGCACCTGGATGGCTCAGTTGCTCAAGTGTCCGACTCTTGATTTAGGCTCAGGTCATGATCTCAAGGTCTTGGAGGCGGAGCCCCGCCTCCAGCTCCATGCTGGCGGGGAGTCTGTTTGAGTTTCCTTCCCTCTGCTCCCCGCCCCCTCATGCACACTCAGGCACCCTTGGGCTCGCGTGCGCTATCTCTCTCTCTCTCAAATAAATAAATAAATAAATAAATAAATCTTCAAAAACAAAACAGCCCTACTACCCAAAAATCTGTTCTTATGGTAGAAATATCTGTGGATTCTTGGTCGAGGCTAAAGAGACTGAGTAATCAACATTTTATTTATACCTGTACTTAAGCAGGAAAGCAAATTGCTAGTGTGTATTTAGATACATTTAGTTAAAATCATGATATCTCACCATTTTGAGGTTGTTTATTCTCTTCATCTGTATGGCACCAACTATGCATAAGAGCGACCTCTGATTAGGTCACTTAAGACTGAGTCCATGAGTCTCCCCAAAGCTGTAAGTTGCACACATCACACAACTTTAATTTCTGTTCCTCTTTTCACCTGGAGACAAGGCCAAGGGAGCAATCTAAAATGATGCATTGGTTCCTTTGATAATAATATTTGAAGACATTTTCTTCTTGAAAAATCAAGTTGACTAAAATTAATTTTTTCCATCTTAACCATCGTTAAGTGTACAGTTCTGTCACATTAAGCATATTCATGTTGTTGTGCGACGGATCTCCAGAACTTTCTCTTCTTGCCAAACTGAAACTCCGTATCCAGGGAACAACAGCTCCTCACTTCCACACTTCCCTCCCTCAGTCCTGGCAACCACCATTTTACTTTCTGGGGTTTTCCCTCAATTTAAAAAAAGAAATTGTAATAACATACACACAAAAAATTTACCATCTTAGCCATTTTTTAAAAAAGATTTTATTTATTTGAAAGAAAGAGAATGAGAGAGAGGGAGGACGAGAGGGGCGAGGGTCAGAGGGAGAAGGAGACTCTCTTGTGAGCAGGGAGCGTGATGCAGGACTCCATCCTGGGACTCCAAGATCATGACCTGAGCTGAAGGCTGTCGCTTAACCACCTGAGCCACCCAGGTGCCCCATCTTTAAGTGTGCAGTTCAGTGGTATTAAATGCATTTATAAGGCTGCATTGCCAACAGCACCATCCATCTCCAGTACACTTTTCATCTTGGAAAACTGAAACTCTACCTATCGAACAATAACTCTCCATTCTCCCCTCCCTTCAGTCCACAACAACCATTTTGATTCTTTAAGTACCTCGTATAAGTGGAGTCGTACAGTATTTGTCTTTTTGTGACTGGCTTACTTCACTTTATATGTCCTCAACAGCTGCATGCAAAAGAATGAAACTGGACCACGTTCCTACACCATACACAAACATAAACTCAAAACGGAATAATAATGAAAATAAATGTGAGGGCTGAAACCATAAAATTCTTAAAAGAAAACATATCCAGTAATCTCCTGGACATTGGCCTTAGCAACGTATTTATGGATATGTCCCCTCAGGCAAGGGAAACAAAAGCAAAAATAAGCTATTGGGGGCTACATCAAAATAGAAAGTTTTTGCCCAGTGCAGGAAACCACAAAAAAGGCAACCTACTCAATGGGAGAAGATATTTGCAAATGAAATACTTGATAAAGGGTTAATACCCAAAACATATAAAGAACTCATATAACCAATCGCCAAAAAAACAATCCAATTAAAATATGGGCAGAGGACCTGAATAGATATCTTTCCAAAGAAGACATGCAGATGGCCAAGAGGCACATGAAAAGATATTCAACATTACTCATCATCAGGGAAATGCAAATCAAAACCACAACAAGATACCACCTCACACCTGTCAGAATGGCTAAAATCGAAAACACAAGAAAAAACAAATATGGGTGAGGATACAGAGTAAAGGAACCCTCATGCACTGTTGGTGGAATGCAAATTGGTGTGAACAGTGTGCAAATAATACTATATGATTCAAGGGCACCTGGGTGGCTCAGCCGGTTGAGTGTCTGACTCCTGATTCGGCTCAGGTCATGAGATCAAGCCACACATCGTGCTCTGCGCTGGGAGTCTGCTGAAGATTCATTCTCTCTCTCTCTCTCTCCCCCTTTCTTCCCTTCTGTCCCTCCCCTGACTGTGCTCTGCCTCTCTCTCTCTCAAATAAATCAAGTAAAGAAAGAAAGAAAGACCATATGATCCAGTTATTCTATTATTGGGTATTTACCCAAAGAAAATAAAAGCATTAATTCAAGAAGATACATGCACCTTTACATTTATTACAGCATTATTTGCAATAGCCAAGAAACAGAAACAACCCAAGTGTCCATCCGTAGACGAATGGAAAAAGTAGATGTGGTCTATATAAACAATGGAATATTACTCTGCCATCAAAGAGAATGAAATCTTGCCATTTGTCACAACACGGACCTAGAAGGCATTATGCTAAGTGAAATGTCAGACAAAGAAAGACAAATACCACATAATTTCACATATGTGTGGAATAAAATAAAGACGTGAACAAATGAAAAAACAGACCCTTAAACACAGAGAACAAACTGATGGTTCCAGGAGGAGGGGTGGAATGGGCAAAATAGATGAAGGAGATTAAGAGCTACAAATTTCCAGTTATAAAATAGATAAGTCACGGAGATGACAAATACAGCATAGGGAATATGGTCAATATCGTAGTAACACAGTAGGGTTATATGGTAACTATACTTATTATGGTGGGCATTGAGTAATGCCTAGAATTGTCAAATCAACAGATTATTCCCCTGAAAAATAATACAAAGAGCTTGCACAACTCATCTACAAAAAAAAAAAATCCAATTAAAATACAAATAGATCTGAACAGATATCATGTATATATAATAGGTTATATTATTATATATATTATATAACATATATATAAGATGTCAAGATTCATTCATGTTGCAGCATATTGCATAATTTCCTTCCTTTACAAGGTTCAATACTATTCCTTCCTATTTATGTACTACATTTTGTTTATCTATTCATACACTGAGGGACACTTGAGTTACTTCCAGCTCTTGGCTTTATGAATAATGCCTCAATGAACATGGGTGTGCAAATCTCCCTTCGAGGTTTGGTTTTCAGTTCTTTTGGATATATACCCAGTAGCGGAATTGCTGGATCATATGGTAGTTCTGTTTTTAATCTTTTGAGGATTGTTTTCCACAACATCTGTGCCATTTTACATTCCCACCAACAGTGCACATGACTTCCAATTTCTCCACATCCTCACCAACATTTGTTTTCTCATTTTGATAGAGCCATCCTAGCAAGTATGAGGTACCACCTCATTATAGTCATGATTTGCATTTCCCTCATTTGTGTGAGGCTGAGCAGCTTTCCTTTTGCTTATTGGCCACTTGTGTATCTTCCTCAGAGAATTGTCTGTTCAAATCTTTGGCCCATTTTTAAATTGGGTTGTTTTCTAGTTGTGTCTCTACATTCTGGATATTAGCCCCTTCTCAGATATATGGTTTGCAAATAATTTCTCCCATTCTGTGAGTTGCTTTTTTATTCTGTTGATAATGTCTTTTGATGCAAATATTTAATTTTTTTGAAGTCCAATTAATTTCTTTTCTTTGTTGCCTGTGTCTTTGGTGTCATATCCAAGAAACCATTTAAAGTCCAGTCTGAATGCTTATGAATTTATCTTATTACCCTGCAATGAAAACATCCACATTAGCGCTTTTGTCTTGGCTTAGCCTAAAAGTTAAGTAATGTATTGATCTATAGATTCAACACAATCCATATCAAAATCCCTGCTGGGCTTCAAAAGATACCATTAGGACAGTAAAAAGACAAGAAATAGACTTGGACAAAATGTTTGCAAAACTCACATCTGATGAAGGACTTGTATCTAGGATATACAAAGAATGTGTAAGACTCAATAATAAGGCAAACAACCTATCAAAAATTGGTCAAGAGCAACTTGAATAGACATTTTACCACAGAAGTTACATGAATAGTTAATAAACACTTGGAAAGATGTTTAACATCATTTGTCATTAGGGAAAAGGAAATGAAAATCACAATAAGATATTATTTTACACCAACTGTAAAGGCTATAATAAAAAAGACAAGACAGAGAGAGAAGAATATATATTTTTAATAAATAAATAAATCTCTCTATATATATAACGTAAAAAAGACAACAATGTTGGGAAGACAAGAGCTTTCACACACTGCTGATAGGAATATAAAATGGTACATGACAAAGTAGTGTGGCAATATCTTAAAAAGCCGAACGTAAGTTTACCATATGGCCTCACCATGCTACTCTTAGACTACCCAAGAGAAGTGAAACCATGTATCCACACTCGGACTGATACACGATTGTTCTTAGTAGTATTATTCAAAAGGGCCAAAAGTTGGGAAAAAACGTAAATGTCCATCGATTGGTGAATGGACACACAGAATGTGGTATATCAACACAATAAAAGGAACAAGCGACAGACATAAGCTTCCACATGGAGGAACCTCAAAAGTGTTATTCTCACCACCACTCCCCCCCAAAAGGCAATCACAAGAGGCTACATACTGTATTATTCCACTTACATGAACTCTTCAGAAGGGACAAAGCTATAGAGACAGAGAGTAGTTTGGCAGTTGCCTGGAGCTGGAGGGAGGAGGAACAGGATCAACAGTAGATTTGCAGGGGCGCCTGGGTGGCTCAGTGGGTTAAAGCCTCTGCCTTCGGCTCGGGTCATGATCCCAGAGTCCTGGGATCGAGCCCTGCATTGGGCTCTCTTCTCAGCAGGGAGCCTGCTTCCTCTTCTCTCTCTGCCTGCCTCTCTGCCTACTTGAGATCTCTGTCTGTCAAATAAAAAAAAACAACAACAACAAACAAAAACCCAGTAGGTTTTCATATGAGATATTATTGGGGTGATGAAAGTATTCTTAAAATGACTCATGGTGATAGTTGTATGACTTTAATAATCATCAAATGGAATATCTGAGAAGGGTGAATTTTATGATACATAAAGACATGCCTAAATAATGTTAAAAATATATTCAGATTTTAAAAATCCTTGGCTTTTTTTTTTTTGGCAGGAATTGACAAACTGACCCCCAAATTTATGCAAAGACCCAGAATAGCCAAGATAATCTTGACAACGAAGAACTAAGAGAATTTACACATCCCAACTTGATTTATTTAGAGAGAGAAAGAAAGAGTGTGTGAGCCAGGGGAGGGGCAAAGAAAGAGAAGGAGAGAGAACCTCAAGCAGACTCCTTGCTGAGTATGCAGCCCCACATGGGGCAGGATCCTATGACCCCAAGATCATGACCTGAGCTGAAACCAAGAGTCCACCACCTAACTGACTGAACCACTCGGCATCCCATAAACGTTCCAACTTTAAAACTTACAACAAAGCTACAGTAGTCAAGACAGAGTGAAGTTTGCATAAAAACAAAGATAAACATCAATGGGATAAAACTGAGAGCCCATAAATAAGCCCTTACATTTACGGTCGATTGAGTTTTGACAATGTGCCAAAAAATAGGAAAAGAATGGCCTCTTCAACAAATTGTGTTGGGATAATTGGGTATGTCCAGCAAAAAAATGAATAAATTTGGACCTCTTCCTCATACCATACATGAAAAATGAGCTCAAAATGGATGAAAAATCTAAATGTAAGAGATAAAACTGTAAAAATTTTAGAAGAGGCGTGCCGGTGCGGCTCAGTAGGTTAAGCATCTGACTCCTGATTTGGACTCAGGTCCTGATCTCAGGGTCCTAGAATCAAGCCCCACTGCCTCCTGCTCAGTGGGGAGTCTGCCTGTCTTCCTCTCCCTCTGCCCCTCCCCCTGGTCGCACTGTCTCTCTAAAATAAATAAATAAATCTTTTAAAAACTTTTAGGAAAAAAACAGGAGAAAATCTTTGTGAGCTTGGATTAGGAAAGCAATAAAAGAAAGAATTAATAAATCAGATCTAATTGAAACAAAACCTTTAAAACACGCTATTAAGAAAAGTGAAAAGATAATCTATGGAATTGGGTAAACTATTTGCAAATTATATATCCAATAAAGATCATATATCTAGAATATATAAAGTAATCTTACAACTCAGTAATAAAAGAAACACCTAAATTTAAAAATGAGCAAAGGATTTGAATGGGCACTTTTCTAATGAAAATATACAAATGACTCCTAAGCACATAAAAGATGATCAATATCATTATTCATTGAAGAAATGCAAATCAAAACCACAATGAGACACTTCACATTCAACAGAAATACTATAGTCAATAAGACAGACAATGACAAGTGTTGGCAGGGACTGGAGAAGTTATGCCCCATACATCATGGTGGGAAAATGGCACAGGCACTTTGGAAAACAATTTGGCAGTTTCTCAAAACGTTAAACATAGAGTTATCATACAGCCCAGCAATTCCATTCCATTCTACTGAGGAAAAATTAAAGGCCCCCACAAAGCCTTGAGTGCAAATGTTCATAGCAGCATCATTCACAATAGTCAAAAGGTGGAAATAACACATATGTCCATCACTGGTGAATGAATTAAAAAATGGAATTACACAATGGAATTCACCAATAAAAAGGAACAAAGTACTGATACATGCTTTACCATGAATGATCTTTAAAACAGGAATGAATCTCAAAAACCTCTTGTTCAGTAAAAGAAGACAGACACAAAGGTACACACATCATAAAATTCCATTTATATGAAATATCCCAGAAGGCAAATCAGTAGAGACAGAAAGTATGTTAATGATTGTCCACAGCTGGGGGTAGAAATGGGAAATGACTTAAATGGGCATGAGATTCTTGTTCGTAGTGATGGAAACGTTCCAAATTCTGATTGTGGTGATGGTTACACAACTTTATAAATATACTAAAAGTCATTTAATCATACACTTAAAATGGATGGATTTTATGGAATGTAAAGTATACTTCAAAAAAGCTGCTACCAAAAATAATCATTTTAAAAAGCTGTTTGAGGGACGCCTGGGTGGCTCAGTTGGTAGGCGACTGCCTTTGGCTTAGGTCATGATCCCAGAATCCTGGGATTGAGTCCTGCATCGGGCTCCCAGCTCCACGGGGAGTCTGCTTCCCTCTCTGACCTTCTCCTTGCTCATGCTCTCTCTCACTGTTTCTCTCTCAAATAAATAAAATCTTTAAAAAAATAAATAAATAAAATAAAATAAAATAAAAAGCTGTCTGAAATAAAAAGGATCTAGAGATCACCTAGTCTAACCTTCTCATTTTATAGATGACCTAAATGAGGTCGAGAGGTTCAGTGATATACCTAAGGTCATAAAGGCAGCTATTATCCTCATCAAATCTAGAACCCAGCCATTTGGAGGTTAGCATACTGATCGAGTTTCTTTCTCGGGTATGCATTTCTTGACTACCCAAACTAGGAGGGATCACCTTCTAAGATGGTCTCACAGCACTGGGTATATTTCCTTTACGGCCTCTACTACAGATCACCGTTGTCCTTTGATGGGAAGGACAAATCCAAGAAAGGACAACTCTCTTCCACTTCTGCTCACCATTTCATCCCTTGTGCCTAACACAGTGTGCAGAAGTGATGGGGGCTCTCAAAAAATATTTGTTGAACTAATGAATAAATGAATCAAAATATGGCCCAAACATTCTCAATAATCACTGTGAAGTAGTGCCCCATGGGGCACCTGTCCCGGCAAAGACCCTTCACAGAGGTCTCTAGAGAAGTGCATTACCCACTTACAACAAGGTGAAACTGAATATTTTATTGGATTTCAAAATAAGAATTATAGATTCTTTAGAATGGAAAGAGAAGACCCAGGGAGTTTTGGACAACTTTAGAGAAAGAAGAGAATTTCTGGTGAAGCTTTCCTTTAAGACAATAAAAGCCTGGGGCACCTGGGTGGCTCAGTGGGTTGAGCCGCTGCCTTTGGCTCAGGTCGTGATCTCGGGGTCCTGGGATCGAGTCCCGCATCGGGGTCTCTGCTCAGCAGGGAGCCTGCTTCCTCCTCTCTCTCTGCCTGCTTGTGATCTCTCTCTGTCAAATAAATAAATAAAATCTTTAAAAAAAAAAAAGACAATAAAAGCCTGTAAAAAGCTGTAGATCAGAGACAGCTAATGTAAGAACTTGACAGGTTTTGCAACTGTTCAGTGGGTTCCTTTTGTTATGTTTCTGAATATGTGCTTGGGGGTGGGGCATGAAAGCAGGGGAGGGTAGAGTCCACAGCTGGGCTAAAGTCACATACTTTTAAATCCTTTTCAATTATCCCAACAATTTTAAGTATCATGAAGATGACCTGAAACCAGCTGAACGCAGAACTTCCTATTGCAAATATAAGATTATGCTTGACTTCTGCTCCTAACAAAACAATGTGTTGGTCCCCACACTGGCCATGCCATATATCAGCGGTCACAGTTTCTAGTCCCAAGGAGCATCCCCAAAAAACTAGAGGGGGGTGGATAAGCAAACTGTCGATTATGGCTCAGAGTGACAAATGCTGAGTCTATCCAGATCTTCAGGGCGCAAGCAACACATGCTAATCGGCTGTCTCAGACAAAAACACCACCACCAACAACAACACCCCAAAAAACTTATGGAAGGCTATGAGACAGCTCAGAAAACTTAAGGAAAAAAAAAAAGAAAGAAAAGAACCAGTTCCTCAAAACAACAGAAGCTTTTATAGCACCAAGAATCTGGAGGCTAGGAAAGGACTGAGAGCCTATACAAATATGGCTCCACCATTGGCTTCAATCAGCTCCATCATTTCCCAACACGCTCGTGTCGCGCAAATTCCAGAAGAGTCTGATTGGTCCAGGTGGATCACATGCCCATCCCTTGGCCAGGGAATGTCCTGCTGCTTCACCAACGGTCCCACCAAGACTGCATGCTGCAGGGAGGGACAGTTCCCCAGAACAAAAATGCATTTTTGCTTCCAGAATAAGCACGGACCCAAACTACAGACAGTCCCATGACAGCCTTAGAGGGTCCACCGAGCCAGGATTGTGACAGCATAGCCCTAACCAACTTATGGAGACTCTCAGTTAAGTTTCCAGAGCAAGCAACATCTCAACAGAGTCTTTCTGCAAGAGATTTCTGTAAAATCCTTTCTATCACATCTGGACAAAAGCAGAATGAGACCTATGAGCTTCTCAAAGTCTGTTGTTTCCTTAAATTCTAAATCTTAGGGTCATCAGAAAGAACAGGAATTCTTCAATAAATCAGTATTTGATGATAACAGTAGCAGCTGGGCTAGTGTTTCTGAATGGCTTATTGTGCTCCCAAATGATGAATTACACGATTACATTGAAACCTGTAAAGAATCAGGGAGGCTGCAGCACATTCCTACAAGGGAGAAACTCCAGCGTTTCCTACAATAGGGAAATGCAGGTTTGGCCTGGTCAAGGGACTTGGGACACCCACTGGAAGCAGTGCCATAGGATTCAAACCCAGGGGGTCTGACTCCAAAGTCCACGTTTGTAACAAATATGCACTAAACTCCCAACATATTTTCTTTAAAAACAGAGAGAGAGAGAGAGAGAGAAGAAAAAAATCAATTATAAGTTCTTTTGTTAGTTTGGGTGTTGTTTAAAGTTCAAGTTAGTTTAAGCCAGCTTATTTCTATTTTAATGGTAATATTGTTAAGGCTATTAAAGAAATCTAAAGGAGTCCATATTTCTATACTTTACTAACAAATATGCCCTAAAAGACTAAAATGCTTCTCTTAAATTCAGAAACAATATCCATAATATTAAACACTTATAATGGCCATTATATACCCAAGGGGAAGTCTGTCTTCTCCTCAAATCTAGGTTGCTCAACTCTTTTCAATGATGGCTTTTACAAATGCCTATGAGTACATTTACGTTTGCTTCACATTTCTATGGCTTGGCTTGCCCTAACCTACTTTTTAAAATTCTAACCAATCGTTAAACAATTTTTATGCTGAACTTAAATATGCAGTAAAGAATTAAGAATTCTGTTTGGTTTGAATGTGTGTGGTTCATTAAACCCATGGTTTTCATTACAGTAATATTTAGAGGACTAATTATCTTTGAGTAATCAGAGAATGAAGCAATTAAATGTCATGCCCGGCATAGGTTAGAAGCAAATCTACTTATTAAATTATGAATGTTTTACTTTATACTGGCCACTGAATAATTTAAAAATGAACATGACACTTAACTGCAGAGATGAAAAAAAAAAAGATATAATGGCAATAGCTTTGTATCAACTCAGGACAGCTTAGTTTGTTTTCTTAAAAATCGAAAAAGTCTGTATTTTAGAGTTGCCATTTCAGATGTGATTTTCAAGTAATTTACTAAAAATTTTCAAAAAGTTTGGGGGTGCCTGGGTGGCTCAGAGGGTTAAGCCTCTGCTTTCGGCACAGGTCATGATCTCAGGGTCCTGGGATCGAGCCTTGCATCGGGCTCTCTGCTCAGTGAGAGCTTGCTTCCTCCTCTCTCTCTCTCTCTGCCTGCCTCTCTGCCTACTTGTGATCTCTGTCTATCAAATAAATAAATAAAATCTTAAAAAAAAAAAGCCTCTGTTTTGAAGCTTAAGGAACAGTTTAAAATAGCCATGACAAATCATATTCGAGAAAAGGATTTATTTAGGGGCACCTAGGTGGCTCAGTCCATTTAGCGTCTGCCTTTGGCTCAGGTCCTGATCTCAGGGTCCTGGAATCCAGCTCTGCATTGTGCTCCCTGCTCAGGAGGGAGTCTGCTTCTCCCTCCGCCCCTCCCCCACTCATGAGCAAGCATGCGTGTGTGCTCTCTCTCTCTTTCTCTCTCTCAAATAAATAAAATCCTTAAAAAAAAGGATTCATTTTGTTAGTTGGACATGATAACACAGTGTTAGGCTGAACTCTGTTGCTATATTTTTGTAAGTAAAAAAATGATCAGAAATTGGAAATTCCATACAGTGTGATCTAATGAATATACTGCAGCAGATGACAGGTCTTTGAAAATAGAAACTAATTTTAAAAAATCATAAATAGAATTGAAAATATTATACAAGACTTGAAAAAATAAAGAAAAATCCGTAATCTCACCACCCAAATATAAATTCTATAGTCATTCCTGTACATTCCCTTCCATTATTTTCTCTGATGTATATGTCTGTATGTTTGTAGTCATAACATAAATTAATGTTTGTATATATAGAATTAAAAACCTTACATCACTGTCTTTTTAAATTTGTGGTACTATCTTTATATATGTATAATTTTTAATAATTGTGTAGTCCTCTACTCGAATGTGCCATAGTTTACTTACTCATTCTCATATTGCTCAACACTAAGGTCACTTCCAGCTTTTTGATATTACAAATATAAAAAATGTTATGATGAGCATCTTTTGGATTGCTAAGAAAAAGCTGCCTTATATTTATATAATCCATTAAAAAAATCGATGTCTCTGTATTTTTCCACTGTTTGGGTATTTTTAATCAAGTAAATTATGATGAATATGCATGGTCCATCAGGAAATAAAAAGGAGTTCCATAAGTTTTTCTTTGTAATTTATCGTTACCACTCAAAACTGACATTTTATAGGCATTAATTCCTAAAGACAACGTAATAATAATTTTCAGAGCTCACATTCTACTATCAAACTTTCCACTGAGCTTATAATTAAAATGTCAGAACTCATTCCTGTCTTTGAAAACAATGTTTTGCTTCTGATGATTAATT
Source organism: Mustela putorius furo (assembly GCF_011764305.1). NCBI lineage: Eukaryota > Metazoa > Chordata > Mammalia > Carnivora > Mustelidae > Mustela > Mustela putorius. The sequence goes on from NW_025421424.1 coordinate 8,115,431, forward strand.
CAAAACTTTGTTTGGTAGATCTTAATTCTCACATCTTCTATTTGAGCTGGAAAATGAGTCCTCAAGGTAAGGAACAAAAATAGGAGTTTGAAATTTAAAATCTATTCTGATTAGGTTGACAGAGACAATGAGTTTATCTTTTTGGCATCCCTCCACCCCCACTTTTAAAAACAAAAATTTGAATTGCTGCACAACCTGAAGTTTCAACTTTTCTATTGAACTATTTGATAAGTTACAGTTCCTAAATTATCAAGGTTTTTTTTTTTTTTTTTTTTTTTTTTTTTTTTTCGTAAAGAGAACATGTCAATTCGTTCTTAACTTAGACTCACACAACGTCATGGTCTGGGCAGGGCTTACACTGTCATATTTGGGAGGAGGAAAGACTGCTGACACACAGTTGTAAATTTGAGATATTCACCAATGTAACCTACTATCCACCTTAGGCTCTTACTTCCGCAGTCACTGAATTACCTGGAACCCTGTGCTCAGGATTCATTTGGAAGATTGTTCACTATTATTCTATCTTCAAAGGGCCGTAACAAGTGTTAGGAAGGGGCTTATTTACCGGTCTCTTTGTGTTGATTATTTAATCCAGAATAATGGTAATAGAAATACATGCCATCTCTCACTCCTCCCCTTTAATCATCCTCGGGGCTAATACTCAATAGTTGGAAACATCTATATAATTAACAAGGGTGCAACATCCAGACTGGAAGGAATGAATCATTTTTATTGAGAATCCTTCAATCTACTTTCTGCCTACCACTGAACATTCTATGAGGAGAAATCACTCAATCTGACAAATACTTGAGTGCCTTCTCTACCTAGGGTAAGATGTATATCAAGGAAATCTGTGTCTCTGGATTTTTTTTTTTTTTTTTACGTTTTTCCTAGCCTAATAAAGAGCTAAATTCTTCCAAAACACATCCTGTGGCTGAAAATGTTTTTGTTCGCAGTTATGCAACCTTATGAAAAAGCATGGTCTTCTCCAAATTGGACAAACTCTAAATTGAAGACATTAGTCATAGCTGGTGCATTTTTCTTCCATTTAAAACACACACTTTAATACTTTTTTTTTCAGGTCAGATTTTAAGTGGTATATTGAAATATTGGAGAAGAAATACCATATGTTAAAAAAAAAAGTTAGATAATATTTTAAAAAGCAATCTACATCAGGAGGAGGAGGAATAGCCGTGTCATTTTCTCACATTTCAAGCCCTAGGCGTATACGTATAATTTAACAAAACGCGATATGACACAGCGCTCATTCATACGCTCAGCGTATAATTATTGAGCGCTTGTCATGGGTGTCACACGGGAATCATCTCTGGGAGATACAAAGGAAACTAAGGGCCTATCCTTGCCCTCAAGCAGCTTGTAGCACCTTTGGGAAGCTAGGACAGCACAGGCAAGCTTTGGAGCAGTGTGGACCATTGATTCCCCGCACCCCCCCACCACCACAGTGCTTTGAAATTCATGCATGACCTTTTGGGAAGGCTGCCGAGAAGCAGTGAGGCTTGGGCCGAGTCTTCCAGGATGAGTAGGATTTAGCTGGATGAGGACTGCCAGGGAAGGCTCTAGATGGAGGAGAACACCTAAGAAAAAGCAGGATTGTGTAACAGTGTTGAGGGGGCGGTGAGTAATAGCCTGGTGGAAGTGGAAGGCTGTGTCACCGAAAATTAGACTGGAACATATTTGGGGGTGGGGAGGCGCAGGGAGGGCAACTGAGTCTCAATGCCACCCCCTTTATGTGCCAGGCCCTGCATGTATCTTACTGGGTCCTTCCAACAAGTCTATTACTTCCCAGGTTTACAGAGGAGAAAACAGGTTCAGACAGATGATGAGATTTTTTTCACAGTCATCAGACTACTTGGTGACAGCACCAGGATTCAAACCAGAATCTGTGCACTTTTCCCCCATACTAGTTCCTTTACGTGTCTTACAGAGGGATTTGAACTTGATTCTACGGGAACATGTGCACACGTGACAAGACATAGCCGGACTTGGTGAGTGGCCTTAGCCTCTAGTGGCCTGACATCCTAAACAAGGGTAAAAGAAGTACAAACAGGCCCTCACTCCCTTAGCTCACAAAAACCAGGAACCCCCAGTTTCTGAAGACAGAAAAGTCAGGTTGGAGTTCAAGGGTGCTTGGGTTTTACAAGTGACATTTAACCAAACCTTTTAGTTTCGTTTTATAGAATGTAGTCCCAGTTAAATCTTGTTCTGAAAAACTTTCAAGCCTCCCACGGAATTATCTGCCCTAAACTTTATGACAATAAGTTTTCCAGAAGAGGGTGAATAATGGATGATGGTGATGATGATGATGATTTTGGTCTGATAATGTTTACAGACATCACCTGATCTCCGTTGCTGATGACGGGTATGCTGAAACATGGGACATCACAGGTTCATTGTTTCTAATTAAAAAACAAAAACAAAACAAACAAACAAAAAAAAAAAACCCCTGACTCTACAGTAAAAAGAGAACAAGAATCACTTTCCTGTCTGCACTGTTTTCCCACCATCCCTTCTTTGTTGTGCATTAGAACATCTGCAACACACTGCACATAAAGAAGGAATGTGGCCACTTGCTACTCAATGTGTGTTTTTATTACTTCCAGCAAAGAGCACACTATCTAATGATTAATTTAACCCAGTTTACAAACTTCAAGTATCTCATTTTTATCTATCATGAATAGATTTCTGCTTTTTCTGGAAAATGAACACATTGCTAGGCGTTGCTCAGACCTTCTGGCTGCCGGCAAAAAAACCCCTGCTGGCCCCAAGTGCTCAGGCTTTAGGATCTCAGGTCTTAGAGTTGGCAAAGTGCAGTAAATGCAGACCAGAGAGAACGTAGAGACAATCTTCCCTCCCCGGGGTCCTACATTCTGAAGGGACTCACATTTGGCTTAATGCTTTGCTGTCATTATTTAGAAATTGTTTTTAAAAATTCTTTAAATTTAGGGGCGCCTGGGTGGCTCAGTGGGTTAAGCCTCTACCTTTGGCTCAGGTCATAATCCCAGGGTCCTGGGATTGAGCCCCATATCGGGCTGTCTGCTCAGCAGGGAGCCTGCTTCCCCCTCTCTCTGTCTCTGCCTGCCTCTCTGCCTACTTGTGATCTCTGTCAAATAAATAAATAAATAAAACCTTTAAAAAACTAAAAATTCTTCAAATTTATTATTATTTATTTATGAGGTTGAGAGAGAGAGAGAAAGAGAGAATGAGAACAGGAGCAGAGGGACAGACTGTGTGTTGAACGTGGAGCCTGATGTAGGGCTCCATCTCAGGACCTTGAGATCATGATCTAAGGCAAAACAAAGAGTGGTCTCTTAACCAACTGAGCCACCTAGGCACCCCCATGGTTTAGAAATTCATTTTAATTTTTTGAACTAGGGGCCTGGCCTCACATTTACACTGTGCTCCAGGCCCTGCAAGTTACATAGCTGGTCCTGCAGACTAGTCAAGTATATGGTGGAAAAGATGCACGTTTTGCTCAAAGCAAAAGGCTTATATCAAGCTGGCTAAAATGAAGGCAGCACCAGGAAACAGCAGAAATTGATGGAGGACTGAACAAAGGAAACAGAAGTACTGGGCCTGTTTGTGACCAACAATGTTGCCTATGCAGCTTGTTCTGAAGGGAAAGGAAAAGTGTCTGGAAAGAAAAAATGTCTATCTTTTTTTCTTAAGATTTTATTTACTTATTTGTCAGAGAGATTGTGAGAGAGAGTACAAGCAGGCAGAGTGGCAGGCAGAGGCGGAGAGAGAAGCAGGCTCCCTGTTAAGCAAGGATCCCAATGAGGGACTCCATCCCAGGACCCTGGGATCATGACCCGAGCCAAAGGCAGTGGCTTAACCACCTGAGCCACCCAGGTATATCTGATGCCTCTTTCTGTGTGGCTACCTTTAAAGAAAAAAAATTATTTATTTATTTATTTGAAAGAGAGGAGGGAGAGAGAGTGTGTGCACAAGTGGGGGGAGGGGCAGGAGGAGAGGGAGAGGGACAAGCAAACCTGAGCCAAAGGCAGAAACGTGAGACTGAGCCACCCAGGTGCCCCAGTGTGGCTACTTTTTATCCAAATTCTACATTCCTTGTTTATATCCTCCTCATACCTACCTTGCTCTGTGATAATAGTCTACATAACTTTATAATTCATAATTGCTGCTGATGTCAAAAGCAAAGTATCTTATGTTGAGATTACTGTTAAAAAAAAAAAAACAAAAAACAAAAAAACTGGCCCCAAATAGACTCCCTTGCACTAAGGCCATGTCACCAAAACAAGTTGTAGTATGTAACCTAAATGCAGTTTCAGCCTCGCCCAGAAATGTAATCTTAACCAGTCAATCTGGAGTAAGCCGGCCAGCCCCGGTGGGGTAATCCACCTGATAGACCCCTGCTATCCCCCAAAGCGACCTTGCCTGAAACAATTAGCTTTCTGCTAGAGTAACTCCCTTGTCCCACCTCCTCCTGCCTACAGGAGTCTTCCATTTTGCACAGGGCTTTGGACCTCCTTTCTATCAGCTAGATGGAATGCTGCTCAATTCACGAACTGTTGAATAAAGCCAAGAAGATCTTTGAAATTTTGTTTTTTAGCACCATTAAAACCAAGAGTTTTATCATTATTTCTATGTTCTCAAGTATAAAAATAAACGAAGATGAGCCAAATTAAAAAAAAAAAAAAAGCAAAAGCTGTTTATTCTGAGCTTGCTATATAGCAAGGGAGTCAGCCACTGTCACTTGCATTTTGGCAGAGACACAAAGGCAGGCAGTGGGGTGGGAGAGTTTTACAGTGGAAAAAAGGTGGCTTCAGGTGTGCCCTACTGGAGGTGGTTGGCTTAGGGAAGCTGTAGACAGGCTAACTAGAAAGGGTACCTATTGGTCTGGGGGATTTTTTTTTTGCTTTTTCTTGATAGAGTCCTAAGAAGCAGAAACAAAATTTAGGGAGGCTGACAGTCATTAATCACGTCCTGGCCGTTTGGGGCCGGTTGTTATACTAGTTATTATTTAGCTTCCAGGATTGTTCCTAGAGATAGCAATCTGGTGTTCTGCAGGTCTGACTTACAGCGGGCTGGATTCCTGGGTGGTTTCTGTAGATAAGGAGCTGGTCTTCTGGGTAGGATGCTGCAGGCTGTGGGTCAGAGCTCTATTTTTATATATGGTCTGGCCATTGTCCTTTTGTATGTTCAGTCTTTCACATGATACCCCTTAATAGCAGAGTATTGTTAGTCTGGTTACAACAAATCTATGCCAATCCCTATACAACATGTTTTCTTCCCTGCTAGTCTAGGTAACAATCACTTTTCATAATAAATGTGCCAGATAATGTATTGCTTATTAGTCTTACTGAACAGACCTTATGAGCTGATTCATTTTGAGAGTTTACATGTTAGGGGAAGAAACCAGCCTGATTTAACAATCCTTTGGTTCTGCTTCAGTGAAAATAACATGCATCCCTTAATTCTTTTTTTTTTTTTCCAAAATTGCAATCTTATCTCAGCTTCCATGAAGTGATTCCTACCTTCAAGGAAGAAAAGGGGTGAGTCCAGCCTATGTTCGAGACATAATGCTGTTAGCCATCAATTCTTAACATTCACCGGGCATTATATTCCCCTGCTTGGACCCTGTAGGCTAAGAATACATCTGGCTGAGTTTTTGTTACACTATGATTCCATTTGACAGACAGGGATTTCTGGGTGAAGGTTATTATAATGGTATTTGATAGGTTTTTAAATCTCAACTGAATTAGCAGAGATCTCCCCTTCTTCAATCAGGTTTAAAGAATACCCATAATTGGGGCACCTGGGTAGCTCAGTCAGTAGCATATTTGACTCTTGACCTCAGGTCTTGATCTCAGGGCTGTGAGTTCAAGCCCCACAGTGGGTGTGGAGCCTGCTTTAAAAAAATATCCATAATTCATATTAATTTCATCAGTAACATAGATTAAAAGTTCAAGACCTGGATCATGAACTAAAGTCAGTAGAAATCATTGTTGTTACTGAGATTTATCGATAGCATTTAAAAAATACAATGCTAAAAGCTTTGATGGAACATATATCTCTCTAAAAACACATACCATTTATAGAATCAGGAAGGGTAAAATAGAATATAAGATGTAGGACCCTAAAGCTTCTAGCAGCCACACTCACCATTCCCACTCTTGCACCTGGGAGCTCAATGTTTTCTTTCCCTCCCTACACTCCCGCCAAAGCCGGCATTCTCCATCAAGTTCTTGTGACTTCACATGCAGGTTGTTGCAATAGCCCCTTGCCTCCTTTACTCCAGTCCTTTTACACAGCTGCCAAGAAGAGTTTCCACAGACATCCTTCCATTATGTCCCTTGGCGATGCAGCGCATAAGAAAAAGAAGGAACATATGTGGTCGCTTCACACATGCTGGGTACCGTGCTGCCCCCACTAGAACAGGGTTAGCAGGTGGATTCTACCACTTTGAGCTACAGGAACTGCTACTGAGAAGGTTAAGCAACTTGCTCAAGATCTCATCCCCAGAAATTGTAGACTAATGACTTTATAACTGTTAGGGTCCCCCAATAATGGGTCCGCGATCAAAGGAACAAGAATGATAAAAAGCGAATGTCAAGCAAAGCTTTATTTCGCACCAAACATCCAGAATCAAACTGGCGGGTCAGGGCTGTCTCTTTTCCAAGAGACGATGACCCTTCCCAGCCTCACAGCCTAACTTTTATAGAGGTGGTTGAGCCTGGCTTATACACAAGTGGCCAATGAGATTGTAATACACAGGGAAAACTGCACAGTCATGCTAGGTCGGCAATATGGGTGGCCAATTGAATTTCAATTTACCATAGTAAATATATGCCCGCCCTACTGATTGGATGTCTCCACCTGGCCTGGCCCGCCCTTCTATCTGGGCTTTGCAAGTAAGTTCTTCTGGGAAGGGCAAGGTCAATCTAAATGCACAACCAAATGGCTCCCTCTGGCTAGCTGGGCTCTTACAATGACCCCAAAGCCCAAGCTCTTCTCTTAGCCACTTGGGTCTTCTATGTAGTAGAAAGAGGATCAGAAAGGCTTGGACTTGAACTCTCTCTACCATTTACTAGCTATGTGGCCTTGGGCAACTTAACCCATATGGACCTCAGTTTTTTCATATATAAAATGTGAATGTTTGGAGAATTGGATGGTGTAACAGGGCCGGGATTCAAACCAGGCATTGAGCACTGGAGTCTAGCTCTTAACCACAATGCAAGGTAATTTGCATGAAATGCCTAGCGCCAAATCTGGAATGGAGTGGATTCTCAGTAAAGGTGGTTAACTATCCAAAATTTCTCCCTAGACTAGTTCTCAAGATTCTCCATCAGCTAGATCCTCCTTCTCCCTGCTAACTCCTAAGCCTCTCCATGCACATCTCTTTAATCTTAGCAGCTCTGGAAGCAAAGTTGAAAGAAAACAACACTGTTAGGGGTATGAACACCTAAACACCTAAGTACCATCCTTTTTTTTTTTTTTTTTAAGATTTTATTTATTTATTTGACAGAGAGAGATCACAAGGAGGCAGAGAGGCAGGCAGAGAGAGAGGGGGACGCAGGCTCCCCCCGGAGCAGAGAGCCTGATGCAGGGCTCGATCCCAGGACGGTGACACCATGACCTGAGCTGAAGGCAGAGGCTTATTGCACTGAGTCATCCAGGTGTCCCCTAGGTACCAGTCTTGCTTGACTCCACCCTATGCACTGTGTCAGCAAGGTCAAGTATATTTTCTTTGACTCTTGCACTTCTTGTCCATACAGGGGGGGATTATGTATTTCTTGCCTGTTTCAGAGGGTGATAATGAGGGTTACAGGAGTTATTACATCTGAAAGCCTTTTAGAAACATACAAGTGATATTGATCTGTTTACATGAAACATACAAATGATACTGATCTGTGTTCTTTGGGGAAGTAATTTTGTGTGTGTGTGCGTGCACGTGCTTGTCCCAGGAAGGGGGCTACTCAGCCTGCTGGGTCAAAGAAGTCTCTCTGGAGAAGCTGATGTCAGAAAACTGACACTTGAGGAAAGTGGAGCATTAGCACGGGAAGAGGGCTCCAGGCAGAAGCAATGGTGTGAACAAAGTCAAGGAGGTATGAAAGAGCAGTGTGACCTCTGAGAACTATGACAACTTATGCAGTCTTAGAGCTGGAAGTGAGACGGGCACATGCAGACAGGGGTCAGGTTAGGAGGACCTTGCAAGCTTACCAAGGAACAGGAACTCTTATGGCTCTTGAGACATAAAAGCCATGGAGAGGCTTAAGCAAATGAATCATGTGGTAGGTTAGTGTTGTAAGAAGATGACTCTCAAGGCAGAGTGCAGGATAAAATGGGAGGAATCAGGAATGAAGCTGAGGGAGTGGTTGGGATAAAAGCTTTAGCCAGGGCCAACAGTGGGGGCAGGCAGTAAGAATAGGAGGGGTGATGTCAATAAATATTTAGAAGACAAAATTCACAGCACTTGGTAATAAGCAATTAGTATCTTTGGATAATAAAAATCAACAAGTTTGATGATTGGTCCTTGACAAAATGCTATAATCAATATTTAGAAATGGTCGAGGAGCATTTAATTTAGAAATTAGACTGGTAGATCAATATAACATCAGCATAGGTTGACTATGAACAAATCGTAACAAAGGTACATCATTTCCTTTTTAATAGAACAGTTATTTTTTTCTCTTATATCATAAGAAGTATTTGTTACAGAAAACCTGGAAAAAAAACAAAAAACCAGAAGAAGAAAAAGTCCTCCCCCAGCTAGTAATATTTTGTTGTTAGTATTTTTTTCTAGGAATATTTTTTAATGTGATTGTAATCATTCTGTACATTATATCTAACAGACTATATACATTTTTTCTCTTTTTAAGGTGTTTTTGCTCTTAATGTGACACCTGAACATATTTATCTTGTAACAAAATCTGTAAATATCTGTAAATATCACTTTAAATAATTAGATATTAACTTTCTATGGATGTTGTTTAATTAATATATTATTGGATATTTAAGTTATTTCTAATTTGGATCATTTAAAATAGTAGTCTGATTGATACTTTTACATATAAAGCACTATTTACATGTGGGACAGATTCCCTTCAGTTAGATTTCTATGAAATTGCACAGTTCTAAAAGATACAACTTAAGGTTTTTGCTATATATTATCAAACACTTTCAAAAAGGGAAGTAGCAATTTATAATGCCACTAATGATTTAGGGCAATCCATTTTCCATCTTTCCTGCATAGAGTATTGTCATTACAAAAACAAAACAAACGAAAACAAAACACTTTACTAACTTGATTAGTAAAAATGGCATCTCACTTAATTTTCTTTGTTCTTAAAAATATGAATACAAATATGCATACAAAGAAAAAGCCAAATGGTTTAGAAAGGTGTAAAATAAGAAAGCAAAAATCTCCCTCTTTCTGCTAATCCCAAACCTCCCTACTTCTCTAGAGCAGCCACTATAAAAGCTTTCTTGTCTATATACCCTTCTGGATTGTTTTTTTTTTTGGAAATTAAAGTTTTGTAAACTTCTAGTAGGTACTATTTATATCAGACTATTCCGGATCTTGAAAACCTTTCCATGTCAATGCACATAGCTCTACTCCAGGAATATATGATAATTTCTTTAACCAGTACCCTATTAATTGACATTTAGGTTCTTTTCAATATTCTGCTATTGCAAATAATGCTGCAATGAACATCTTTGAATTAAGATCTTAATAAGCTTTTGTAGAATAAATTCCTAGATGTGGAACTGTTAAAAATTTTAGAGCAAAAGGTGTTGGAGGCAATTTACAACCTCACCAACAATATGCAAATGTTTATTTCCCATATTTCACTGATAAACCTTGAGTTATCAGGCTTGGTTTCTGTCAGTCTGACAGATTAAAGAGTGTCATTTCAGTGTGCATTCACTCATGAATATTTAATGAGTTCCTGCTATATGCCTGGCCCTGTTCTAGATGCTTGGGACACATAAATGAACACCACAAATTTCTCCTGTGGAGCGCAAAAAATAATAAACATAACACACAAGCGAGTGATCCCATGAGTTAGGAGGAAGTGCTGAGGGCACTAGAACTCTGCTTTTGAGACTGGTGTCATGGCTGTCTTGTCCCAGTGTCACCGGAATGATCTTGGGCAGCTGCTGCTTCTCAGTCTCACTGCTTTTGGCTGTAAGTTTGGCATGAGAGTATCTGATTGGCGAAGCCTAGATCACGTGGCAGCATCTTGCCCGTAAGGTAAGGATGCCTGGGAAACTGAGCCTATGGAAATTGCAGTTTCTGTGACAAATAGAGAGCTCTGTCTCAGAAGGTGGGGGGATTCCCGAAACACAGATACTGAGTCGCCAAAAGGAATGACAGATGTCCACACACTAGGTGACTGATGCCCTTTCACAAGTGCCTGGGCAAACCTCAGGGAATTACGTTCCCCTGAATCAAACTGGACCTGGGAAATTAGGTACCCAGAGTGGCCAGGGGCAGATTTATGTAATCTGATGGACACGTACAGGCAAGAGCCAAGGTCAAACCTTAAGGAGCACGGTCAGTCGCTGGGCCTGAGGGGATAATGCAAGATGCCACGGTGGGAGAGCTACACAGCCCTGGCCATAAAGAGATTTCAGGGGAATGGAGAACTGGCCTTCATGCGTAGAAGGGTTGTCATAGGGAAAAGTAACTATATGTGGGTCACGTGTATTTTTGGAAACTTCAGAGGGCCAAGCTACATTCATCATGTATTCAACCAATGTTTAGGGAGAACCTGATATATACCAGTCACTGGTCTAAGCACTGGAGAGAGACCTGTGAACAAGGCTCATAAATTCCGACTAATGTGAAACTGACATGCGGTAGGGAAGCAAATGATAGAGAGAGTTCCACCCACGTATTTATAATATCCTGTTAGATAGTGCACGGTGCTCTGAAATAAAATAGCACAGCGTAGAAAAGAAAAGAAAGCATGGAGCGTGATGGATAAAGCAGTGGGAGAAGGCCTCTCTGACGCGGTGACATTTGAGCAGAGACCTGAATGAAGGGAAGAAGCAAGACCTGCAGATGCCCGAGAGAAATCCAAGGCAGAAGTGAAAACAAGTGCAACGGCCCTGTGCTGGGAACACGGATAGCATATTTGAAAATTGTTGAGAGGCTCGTGTAGGCAGAGATCAGTGAGTAGTAGGAAATGAGGTTGGAGACACAATCACGAACCAGTGCTTAGAGTGTTGGAGGCCAAGGCCATCATGTCTTGTTCTAAATGTTACAGGAAACCATCAGGGCTCCTTGAGCTAGAGGATGACTGATCTGACTCACATTTTATAAGGATTATTCCAGCGGCTGCTGGGCGGAGACTAGGTTGTAGTAGGGGGAAGTATAGAACCCCAGAGACCAAGCAGGAGGCTACTGCGTGGTCCATGTCAGAGACAGTGGTGGTCACAATGCGTGGGAGTTTCAGGGGGATATGGTGTAGCTTTGTATAAGGAAAACCTCCAGTTATTGTAACTATGAAATATAAAAGCTCTGGGTGTTGCTCCACGTGGCTTCTGCATTACAAGGAGTTAAGTCTAAAGCAGGGGTCAGCAAATCTGGCCAAATCTGGCCTAGTGCCTGTTTTTATAAATAAAGTTTTATTGGAACACAATCACATTCATTATGGTCAATGGCTGCTTTTGTACTAAAACAGCGGAGCTGAATAGCTCCCACAAAAGCCATGTGGCCTGTAAAACTTAAAATATTTACTGTCTAACTCTTAGAAAGAGTTTGCTGACCGTTGATCTAGAGGACTCCACATGCGTTTCCTCCCTTCCAGAGTTTCTATCATTTCATATGTAATTGTGCACTTAACACTTTTATGTTGTCTTTGTCCTATCTAGCTAATAAACTCCTCAGGAGTACATAGGGAGGAAGCTTGCTTTCTACTTCTCAAATCCTTCCTGCTATTACTTGAGTATAAGCATTCAGCAGTTTCCTTAAAATATACTTTGATTTGGGAGATCAAGTATGAAACCATCCTAACTTTGGGACAGCTGGGTGGCTCAGTCAGTTAAGCATCTGACTCTTGATCTCAGCTCGGGTCTTGCTCTCAAGCCCTGAGTGGAGCCTACTTAAAAACAAACAAACAAACAAACAAACAAGGAAACAAACACACACCAAGAAAACCCACCCTAACTTTGTGAAAGCAAAAAAAAAAAAATTGTTCCAAACTCCCAAAGGTAAAACTAATTTTTCCTTCTAGAGAAAAAAATCTATGCCATTGGCAATATCCATGAGGTGGCTCAGTAGTTGCTTAATAAAGTCATCTTGATCATTTTAAGAAATGATATGTGGGATTAAGGACCAAATGTTTGAAGCCGGAACCTTGCTCCTGGTAGCACACCTAGGCCAAGAGTGAAGGCAACAAGTAACTCACTGGCCATGAGAGGCTGATCCAGCTCTCCAGTTTCTGAGGTTGCAAATAGGTCTTGCCTTTGGAGAACTGAAGGAATTCCCGGCCTGAATAGTCGATTACATTTCTTTTAATGAATGAGAAGGATGTTTGTACAAGATACAAACCAATCTTAATTATCCAAAAAGCAAAACAAACAAAGAAAAACACCCCAGCCAGAGTTTCATCTCTACCATGCAAACCTCTGGAATTTGAAATGCAAACAATCTTCATTTTCTCACACAAGGCCTAGGGCACAGAAGAACAACAGTGCTGAACAAAAACAGAAATTCTTCAAAGCAACCTTTTGAAGAAAAGGGAAGGTTTCTTCCTTAACAATAGGTTCGAGATCCTGAAAAGGATGGGAGAACAGGGGCAAGGGTTGAAACTTACTAGGGCAGATGGAGAGTCAAAGCCAAGCTGCTGGCTCTCCAGAGAGCAGGCTTTCCTCTGCCCTCGCCTCCATCAACAAAAGCACCAGAGGGACTTCTCTTAAGAGGGATGGGGGATGGGCAAAACAGGTGAAAAGGAGTGGGAGATGGAGGCCTCCAGGTATGGAACGAATAAATCATGGGGTTAAAAGACACAGCATAAAGAATATATTCGGTGATATTGCAATAGCGTTGTATGGGGACAGATGGTAACTGTACTCGGGGTGAGCAGAGCCTAACACTTAGAGAAGTTGAATCACCATGTTCTACACCTGAAACTAATACAATGTTGTGTGTCCGCCGTACTTAAAAAATATTGTAATGCTATCATTAGGACCAATTTGAGGAATAGATTTTTTTTTTAATTAAGATTTTATTTATTTATTTGAGAGAGAGAGAGAGAGAGCATGAGCAGGGGAGGGGCCAAGGGAGAGGAAGACAGGCTCCCTGCTGAGAGGAGAGCCCGATGCGGGGCTCCATCCCAGGACTCCGAGATCATGACCTGAGCCAAAGGCAGAGGCTTACCCATTTGAGCCACCCAGGCATCTCTGAGGAATAGATTTTTTTTTAAATTAAAATTTCTTAAATCATTTTCAGTTCTCCGTCTAATATACATACAAAGCAACTGACTTAGAGGTAATTATTCGGATAACTCAAATGCCAACAATTTCAAAGCCTGCTATTTCATGTTCTCTGTGTAGCTATATTAATGATCATATGAAAATCCTAAAGCAATGTTCACTTGGCCTCAGCAATTGCCTGGGCCCTTCACTTGGGCAGTAGTAATCGCTGCAAAATTATTAGTTTCCTCTGTATATTTAGTGATACGCTAGAGGGACCACATCGATTTCACACAGTTCCATAGAATGTTAATAGGATCATTGCATAAAAGGCTTTCCTTCTGGAACTTCGTTTTACAAATTCTTCCTAGAGCACTCGTCTTCAAACATACCTAGGCTAATAGCTATTTGGTATGAGACTGCTCATTTATGTATACACACCCATGCTTACTCAGTACCCATGTATGGCTCGAAGCAGATTAATCTGGCTAAACTTTACAGGCTGTGTAGAGAATGGTAATACCATTCACCTTATACCTCTGTACACGGGAGAGGCTGAGCACTGGGGAAGGAGTTGTCAAACTGTACCAGGCAGCCTGGGACAAGCCACTGGTCATCTCAAAGCTTCTGTTTGTTCCATCTATAAAATGGAAATAGGAATATATACAGGTATATTACTAGAACAAATTATTTTAACATCATAATTGTGAATAGGCTAATTATGAATGGATGGCTCCGGGAGGATTATTATCATAAAACACCGTGTCTTATATGGGATCCCAGTCTTCTTGGAAAGATTCTATGTCTGGGGAAGTACATGGTCATTATCAGTAATGGTCTTAGTAAGAAAATATTGTGAATGCCAAGATTTCATTACTAACGTAGGAGACTGCAACAGGTCAGAGCCATTCTCTTACAGCCGATTGCAATAACAAATTCCTCTTATTACACCCCTTTTAAAATGTGGGGTTCTGGTGGCCACCTTCTCTCAGCACCCAATCAGGATATATAATTTGACCTGGGATTTTTGTCCTGTGACCAGGTATAAGAGACATTTTGTGAGATACATTGTGAACAGCAAATATACTGGAATTTCTGGGACCTTTTTTCTTGGGAAAGAATCAGAATATTTGAAATTTAGAAAGTCCCTGATAATCAAGGATTTATGGACATGATACTTACGACAGCCCACAAACGCCCAATTTTGAGAAGCAGAGTTCAACTTCAAATGCAGAAAAACCAGCTGTAACTTGGTTAGTATGAGTTTTAATGAGGCAAATGTGCTCTCTAGCCAGGAAATCCAATCCAGAAAAGAAGGCAGAAAAGCAAACACCCCTTTATCACCCAATGGTTCTCTCAGAGTTTCCTTCAAAGAACTCTTCTCAATCCTGTGACCCAAAGAAGGTATCACTTTCCTTTCTGATTTGTTCCAGTTTTTTAAAAAAGGGGTCTAGAGTAGGAGGCAGAGAGGGCACAGGATAGGAATCTGAAAAGGTAAGAAGTCTCTACCACAAACCACATAGATCAAATATTCTAGAACATTTCATGTGAGTGGTTACTGTTATTCTCAGTTTATATTCTGTAAACTCTGCCAAGTTTGGTTTTAAACAGCATTCGGGTCTATCAGATTTAGGAGGAGTAAAGGTGGGGAGGGAAAAGAGAGGTGAAAATTATATTTTAGCGAAAACATGGAAGAAGAAAGCTACAGTGTTTGCATCCAAAATTTAGTTTCCTAGTAACCAAGGCAAAGAGGAAAATATGATGAGTTATATAACCTCTTTTTTCTAGTAGAAGCAAACAGGCCAATTATTCAGGAGAGACAAACCTTTTCTGACACTGAGCTCTGAAAATAATTTGTCGCAGAGGTTTTTGAATAAAGGACCTTGAACAATTTAATGGATGATATTTTCCAGTTAGGAGATTTTACATATGTATGAGTGCTGAACTGTTCGAGAAATGCTCTTTCGTGCAGGATAGGCGAGACAGAACCTTTATTTCTCCCTCACACCAACCCCCCCAGAAGCAAACACCTGCAGCCTCATCTGTGCACACATACTTTCAAAGAGCATGTGGTCCAGATGGGCATGGCCATAGAGAAACCAAACCTGTGCCATCACTCATGGCTCTTTCTTTGAAGCTGGCCTAATTATTCACGCCATCCCAACAGCCTGCATACAGAAAGTGGGGTCTGTAGCGGCTGTTTGGTTTTGCTGCCTCTCCTGCCATTCCTCCTTCTATCAAGAAGTTAAAGAAATGATAATAGTAAAAACTAGAGAAGGAAGGTGATCCCATCATCGCTCTCACCCCGCGTGGTTTGCGGCTGGAGTCCTTGTCCTGAAGGAAAGTTCTGGATCTCCATGTTGCTATCCTAAGGGAGGAGGAAAGCGAACTGAACATGAGACACATTGGCAGATGTAGAGGGAAGCAGGGGTTCACTGGACTCTGGGTGTTCCAAAGCAGGACACCTTCGTGGAGAGAAAGGTTAGGGGATAGCAGAGAGGAAAGTTCTTCTCAGAAGCCTGCCTTCTGTGCTTGGCTGCTGATTCAAAACCTATCAAAACACAGCCCGAACAGGCCACTAAATGTTGCTTTGGTAGATTGACATTGGGCTGGATCTTACATTCTGAGATTTCAAAGTTCCTTTGAAGTTAGCGTATTAGGAAATCACCTTCCAAATTGCACCAGTGTAATCTATCAATGTTCCCTAACGGCTCTGTCATGGAAATAGAGTTGACTAATTCTGTAGTATTTCACAAGGGGGAAGGAAAAGGGAAAAAAATCTTTTTATTTTTTTTTCATGACAAGCACGCAAATAGTAACATTCCCTGAATGTCCCTGAATGAAAAAAAAAAACAACATGGACGTTGCATAGATTGGCCTAAGGCTATTTTTTTCCTTCTAAAGATTCATTCCTTTCAGACGTTCAGTTCTGTTCCCTTAATGTGGCTTTACATCTTCATAGTCTTACCATTAGTGTAATTCTTTAAAATATTAAAATTTGACTTGTCATTAAAGGAGCCATTATCACCCCCAATTTTATTAATATCACTTTTGCGACCTATCTGTCTGAGGGACGCGAAGTGCCCGGTAAGAGGATTTGGTCTTCTGCTTCCTCTTAAGATCACTCGGGTTGACTTGAGTAGTAGGCAGTGTGAACCCTGGAGGACACAAAGGGGAGGGGACAGGACACTGTCCCTGAGTCCCTCAGGGCTCACATCCTGACTCCCACCACCAAATGGAAACCACCAGCTTTCTAGGCGTGAATGTGGAAAACATACTGAGTTCCCCGAGAAGCCCTCTTTACAACCTCAGTGCTTCTTGGAAAAGTGGAAAACAAATCATGCAAAAATATATAAATAAAGGAAAAACACAACAGACTCATTAAGGAGTATGTAATAGAAAAGCACTGCTATTTTAAGGTGGCTCTAACATTTGGGTATGACTCTAATGACTTTCCTGTTAGCACATCTGTGTGTATTTATAATCCTATCTCAGCATAGAAACATGCGTCACTACTGATCCCTTGAAAGGAGTCGAGGTTATGGTGTGGGGGATGAACGTGAGATTTAACTACAAGATGAAGCTTCTTAAAAGGTCAGTGGGGTGGAGAATAGTAATTGTTCCAGCTGAGCAACTCTCCACAATATATTTTTGATGCAATGACTAATTATTGTGATTATTTTCATCAGCAAAGGCTCCTTTCGAGTTAACATATTCCTTTTCTCTTTTCCTCCCTAAAAAAAATATCTCCAGCCTTGGAGGAATTCCATATGTCTTCTACCTATACTTAGGAAGCATGGTCTTGGATGCCTACAGGCATGGTGAAGCCACAGTCCCCCACCCCACCCCGCCCCACTCTTCTGTCTGTGACACAGTATTTCTCTCTTCTTTTTACCTGCTCTAGAAAGCCAGCCAGAGCTTAACAAAAACAGTTGGTGCCTGAGTTGATAATCGCCTCATCCACCCTTCAAGGACCCTGTCAGCTAACCATGCACACAGCCTTTAAACAATCAGCTACGGTTTTATATCATGAGCTGACATCATTTGAATAGAAAGAAGTGGTGAGTGTAGAAATCGTGGTTTTTTTTTTTTTTATTATTTTTAGTCCCTGAAAAATGATTGTCCACAGCTTCACAGTTTTATGTCAAATGTGGCCTTTTTACTGAACATTTATCCAAAGAACTTGCAGAAGAGTGGTTTGGGAGCTGATACACCCACAGGGCTAGAAAGAATGAGAGATGAACAGAACAATTAGATATAAAATATCACTTGTAACACCATCGCCATAATAACTCCTTCAATTCCTGTAATCTCTGAGACTTTTTGGTGGGGTTTCTGCTCTTTGTGCAGCTATGGAATTTGAAACCAAATGAGCACAGCTGAAAAACAGATTACTCAACACACAACCCGTGAAGAACAGTACAATTTTCCAAATTGCGCGCCATCTACACTTCCAGAAAGATGAACACTACGACGGGGTCCTCAGGAGCAAAAGAAAGAAGAAATTTAGGGGATATTAACCAGATTGTCATATTCTGTCCTTTCTATCTCTTCCCCAAAGTTTAATTAAAAAAAAAAATTGTCTTGGCCTGTCTGTGTTGTTTGAATCCATGTTGTTCAACTCATCTGCATTGTTTGAATTCATGGTATAATTGTCTGTTACTCACTCAAGCAAACATGTGATTAATTTGATTTTTCAGTCTTTGAACAAAATCTTTGGTAGTTTAAAATGCCTGATGAGTGAAAGATTTGGGGACCACCTTTCTTCCGTGTGAATTATTTCTGAGAATAATCAGGCACAAGAATCAAACTTTGTTTGCCAGAGCCAATATAAGTAAACCCAAACACAATGCGTTCATTTAGTCAGCAATTCTAAAATTCAGAACTCCAGAATTTTATAACACTGGGACAGGGCGGAAAATCAGTCACAGAGGGCTGTTAAGATACTGTCCATTCAATAACAGTGTGTGAAACTCTACAGAGAATTTATGAGCAGAGATTTCAGAAAGTTTGGTTTAAAATGGCACTGGAACTTGCTAATATCTCAGAGAGGACTCTAAATGTCAACATTATTTTTTAGTGTCTTCACTCATAATAGCTCCCCTTAACCTCAGATTATGACTATTTATTGCGTAACAAGTTGTAGTTTTAAAATGTCTTCAGTCTCATCTAACGATATAACAAGGACCCGCCATTACAAGTTTTTTTTTGCAGGTACTTTGGAAACAATCCAAAACTACACTCTTCATCTTTGACTGCATAGCATGTCTTCATAGAACAGTTATAATGGTAATTACTTATATTTATTGTATTTTCCTAAAAATGCTTTAAATACATACTTCACATTTCATTACTCTGTGTCACAGTGTAGCATCATAAACTGAAACACATGTTACAGTACAAGTACTAAACATCTCTATAAAATGGGAAATCCTCTTTAAATCACACCTTGCGAAGAACTATTTTCTACATCTCTCTACATACCACCTTTCATAACTCAATTCCTTTCTGTTTTAACAGTAATTGGCTTTTCATAAAATCTTAAAGTTGGGAGGTCTATTACTCGGAAGGGTTGGATTCAGCTACCGGCAGCATCAAACTTGACAAACAGTAGCTTAAGCAAGAAGGGCATTTACCGGGCCCTGACCCCTTCTGTCCAACCTCTTTAGCAGATGGTTTTCATCTTCATTATCACAATGTGGCTGCCATGTGTCCGGCCTACCATTTTCATTCCAGGATGGAAGAGAAGGATTGGGAGAAAGAACAACAAGGCAAGAGGCCTTACTGGTAGGCTAGCTGAGTCTATCTTTTTTCTTTCTTTTTCTTTCTTTTTTTTTTTTTTAAGAAAGAGAGAGCACGCGCATGACCAGGTGGGAGGAGCAGAGGGAGAAGGAGAGAATCTCAAGCAGACTCCCCGCTGAGCAAGGAACTCAATGTGAGGCTAAACCTCATGACCCTGGGCTGAAATCAAGAGTCAGACACTTAACCACCTGAACCACCCAGGTGATGCTCTTTTTTTTCGTTTTTGAAAGAGACTTAATTAACATACCACAAAATTCACCCCTTTAAAGTATATAAAGTAGTGGTTTTTAGTACATTCAGAAGGTTGTGCAATCATCACCACTAAGTCCAGAACCTTTCCATCATTTCCAAAGGAAACCTGTACCCATTAGAAGTCGATCCACATCTCCTGCCCCTTCCCTCTAGCACCTGGCAACCACTATCCCCTTTCTTTCCGTGTGCCTCTTCTGGGCATTTCATATAAATGGAACCATATGAGGCCTTTTGTGTCTGGTTTCTTGCACTTAGCATAGTATTTTCAAGGTTCATCCACTAAAGGGAAGAATCAGTGCTCTATTCTTTTTTATCACTGAATAATATTTCAACCCTGATATTACAAAAGGTTATATGGACATTTGGGTTGTTTCCACTTTGAGTTATTCTGAATAATGCTGCCATGAATATGTGTACAAGTTTTTATGTGAGTACATGGCAACTGTATTTTAGCTTTTTTTTAAAAGATTTTATTTATTAGTAAGAGCAAGCACGAGCATGAGGGAAGGGCAGAGAAAGAGGGAGAAGCAGACTCCCTGCTGAGCAGGGAACCTGATGTAGAGCTGGATCTCAGGATGCAAGGATCATGACCCAAACCACAGGCAGATCTTTAACTGACTGAGCCATCCAGGTACCCCGTGTTTTAGCTTTTTGAGGAACTGCCACAGTTTTCCAAAGTGGCTCCGCCACTTTACATTCCCACCAGCAGGGAAAGAGGGTTCCTATAACTCTTTCTTTTTTAAAACCTTATCTCGGGGCGCCTGGGAGGCTTGGTGGGTTAAGCCTCTGCCTTCGGCTCAGGTCATGATCTCAGGGCCCTGGAATCCAGCCCCGCATCAGGCTTTCTGCTCAGCAGGGAGCCTGCTTCCCCCTCTCTCTCTGCCTGCTTCTCTGCCTACTTGTGATCTCTCTCTGTGTCAAATAAATAAATAAAATCTTAAAATAAAATAAAACCTTATCTCAAAAGCCTCTCCTACCCCTCTTCTCCTGCAAACATCTCACTGGCCAGAACTGGGTCACGTTGTCCCTGCTCTCTCCAACTGACTGTGGGAAAGCTGCGGTCCAGCCTCTCCTGCAGAGGAGGAAAAGGAGGTTTGCATCTTTGTCTGCCATAGAAGTGATCCTGGTCCTCTTTTCTGATAGGAAAACCCCTCTTTAAAACCCACGACAGAAGGGCATCCCGCCTCTGCTTGCACACTGCCAGTGATAAGACTCTCATCTCCAAAGGGGGCCCCCACTCCACATTTGAATGGATCTTCTTATTAGTTCTTCTTGTATACCGAGTCATATATCTGGTATTGTCTTTTCAGGAATAATAAAACAAAGGGAACATGGGAATCGAAGTGAAATAGAGTCGTTAATAATGTAAACGTGACGTTCCAACTATTATTGCCTGGCTCCCAGGAGGGCTCGGTAATTGTCTTTCCCCCTTCACCCTTACCCCACTCAGCCATTCCCTTCTTCCCTCTGTAATGGCATTGCAGGGAGGATACGTTTGGTTGTTCAGCTAAATTATACATTCCTGGGACATGGGGGACGGTGTTGTCTAATTGACTTCAGTCCACACCTGCTACAACGTAAGCGTCCATGAGCATTTGTGACTTTTTTTCTACAGAAGAGAAGGAAGAGAGCCGGGGGTAGAAGACCCCATTCATAGACCTCGCCATTGGATTAGAAACATGCTGGGTGCTTAATGAGCTGCTGAATAATATAACATTTCTTTTCGTTCTTTGGCTGCCTCATGATTAAATGCTATAAATATTTATGATTTATTATTGATGCTTTGGCTAGATTAGGCTTTGGAAGGCTTGTGGATCATAGTGATTCTAAAGGAAAATAAGAAAATACAAACTATTTTATAGCTGCTTATTGACAATGCTGCTCACGGCGTTATGTAATTTTTCAGAAGCTGGTGGAACTACAGTTATTTAACAGCTCTGCCATTTAAGTGGTTTCTTTTATAGTAGCTAATATCGTTCTCATAAGAATATATTTATATAATCAGGAAAAAATATCCAATAGAAAAAAAAGACAGTCTCTTCAATAAATGGTGCTGGGAAAATTAGACAGCTACATATGGAAGAATGAAACTGGACCATTCACTTACACCATACACAAAGATAAACTCAAAATGGATGAAAGAACTCAATGTGAGGCAGCAATCCATCAAAATCCTAGAGGAGAACATAGGCAGTAATCTCTTCGACATCGGCCACAGTAACTTCTTTCAAGACACGTCTTGAAAGGCAAGGGAAACAAAAGCAAAAACGAACTGTTGGGACTTCAACAACATAAAAAGCTTCTGCACAGCAAAGGAAACAAAACTAAGAGGCAGCCCACATAATGGGAGAAGATATTTGCAAAAGAAACTACAGATAAAATGCTGATATCTAACATCTATAAAGAACTTTTCAAACTCACCACTCAGAAAACGAACAGCCCAGTCAAAAAATGGGCAGTAGACATAAACAGACACTTCTCCAAAAAAGACATACAAATGGCTAACAGGCACATGAAAAAATGCTCATCATCACTAGCCATCAGGGAAATACAAATCAAAACCACAATGAGATACCACCTTACACCTGTCAGAATGGCAAAAGTTAACAAAATGGGAAACAACAAATGTTGGCAAGGACATGGAGAGAGGGGAACCCTCTTACACTGTTGGTGGGAATGCAAGTTGGTGCAGCCACTCTGGAAAAGAGCAAGGAGACTCCTCAAGATGTTAAGAATAGAGTTACGCAATGACTCAGCAATTGCACTACTACGTATTTACCCCTAAGATACAGATGCAAGAAAAAGAAGGGGCACGTGCACCCCAATGTTCATAGCAACAATGTCCACAATAGCCAAACTGTGGAAGGAGCCAAGATGCCCTTCGACAGACGAATGGATAAAGAAAATGTGGTCCATATATACAATGGAATATTCCTCAGCCATCAGAAAGGATGAATCCCCATCGTTTGCATTGACATGGATGGAACTGGAGGGGATTATGTTAAGTGAAGTAAGTCAAGCAGAGAAAGACAATTAACATAAGGTTTCACTCATATGTGGAACATAAGGAATAGAAGGGAGGGCCATAGGGGAAGGGAGGGAAATCCAAAGTGCAGAAATCAGAGAGGGAGATGAACCATGAGAGACTGTGGACACTGAGAAACAATCTGGGGGAATCAGAGGGCAGAAGGGTGCAGGGAGGGGGTAACGGGGTGATGGGTATTGACGAGGGCACGTGCTGTGATGAGCACTGGGCGTTAGACTTAACTAATGGATCATTAAACACTACATCAAGAACTAATTATGTACTATACAGCGGCTAACTGAACATAATAATAATAGTAGTAGTAATAATAAAGAACATATTTATAATAAATGGAAGTTAAAGTGATCGCTTTCCACTAAGAACACACTCACCTTCAAAGGTGCCAGTTAGAGGGCAAGAGCAGAGAGCTCAGCATTACGTTTACTGCAAGTATGTGCCCCCCGGGGGAGGGACCAACACCCGGGGCTGTTTCCCCCAACGTCAGCACACACACATCTGGGAAGCAAGGCGTGAGTTAGTCCACTCCAACAACAGCAGTTCCATCTAATGACCCACTTGCAAAACTTTTTGCTCTCCGATTCCTTGGCTCCACTGCTTTAGGAGAGGAGTACCCGAGAGACCAGCATTTTGCGGAAGATACACAGGGGTGCTTCATGGGCAGCTGTAGTGTGGACTCTGAATTCAGAGAACTGTGCTTGATTCCTAACTCCATCGAGCTGCATGGCCCTTAGCAAGTCATAGAACCTCTCCAGGCTTCCATTTCTCCGTAGAGTTACCATGAGGATTGAATGAGTAAATATATGCCAAACACTGCCCCTAGCAAGTGCGTGATGAAATGTTAGGTTTCTTGGCTCATTCATAAGGCGTCATAAGCAAATCTTTTGAATTACAATATACTTCAGAACAGAGGGGACAACTCTGAGCATTATACCAGATAGCTTATTGCTCAGACAGGTGGGAAATGTAATGTATAGAGAAAAAGAGAAGCATTAAAATGTTTGTCCTGAAATTGATTCCATCCCCTAGACAAGGATTGAGGTTCGCCTCCTCACGTATCTTACCTCATGACATCTTTGCACCCATCCTTCGAGATTCTAATTACTCTCTCCATTTTAGTATAAATACAAGGAAACCAAGTCCTTGCCCCGAGAAGTAATTTGCCCCAAGAACACAAAACTAAGCAACAGAGCCAAGATTTGAACCCATCTTTCACCCAACCAAATTATACACAGCGTGATAGCAGAGATACATCTTTGTTTTGTTTTGTTGTTATAAGAAAAGGAGAGACGAGTCGGTAAGGGAGGGAGAGTATGGAAAAGAACATCTTCCTGTAATTCTCCGTGAGGGTAAATGTTGGGTTCTCCTTGAAAAAGGATCAACGCAACCCTCCTGGAGATATCCCTCCATATCTCCCTCCATGGGAGATATCTATCCCATGGTTACAAAACAGATCTCTTTTTTCCTGGATTTCCCAAATGGACTACTTTTAAGTATAAAGTTCCACTGATCGTGAGTCACCAAGGCAGGGCACTCAACAAAATTATAGCTTCTTTTTGCCGGATAGGTGTAGTCCGAGCAGAGTCTAAGAAACCTTTGCATTGCAGACCAAGGTGTTTTACTATTGCATTTACTCACACCATTTAAGCGGAGGATAAAAATTTCACAGTTCCTAATATGTTACTGCTGACCAAGAAGGCAAAAGGCTGCTAGGAATTTGTGACTGACAGTTGGGTGCTTTAAGCCTGCTAATGAAGCTTCGCCTCCACGCAGAGTTGCCTCATGTAACAGGGCTGAGGTCAGATACTTATGTCACTGAGGGAATGTCATCTGTTCCCTTATTTGAAAAAGGAGTCTTAATACCCCATAATTCCCATATCTCCCTAGTTTTGCTTCAGACAAAAAGGAATTAGATAATCATGTCACATTCGGAGAAGAGAACATTTATAATACCCATGAGAATAAAACCTTTTCAGGACTGAATAGAAGGCCACTCAGCCTCTCTGAAACAGAACTTTCTGTTTCTGGAGGGAGCAAAAAAGCTAGCAAAATCAACCTGGCAGGGCGCCTGGGTGGCTCAGTCATTAAGTATCTACCTTCGGCTCAGGTCATGATCCGGGGTCCTGGGATGGAGCCTGCATCCAGCTCCATGCTCAGCGGGGAGCCTGCTTCTCTCTCTCCCACTCCCCCACTTGTGTTCCCTCTCACTGTGTCTCTGTCAAATAGATAAATAAAAATATATTTAAAAAACCACCATCCTGGCTATAGCTATGTCATACCATAATCGTTCCAATAAGGGAAGTCTACAGTGATAGGTAGCATTTATTAAACATTCCATCTGCCAGATACATTATATATCTGGTTTATTATATCTCCTAAATACTCTATCTGGTTTACTCCTGCAAACAGCAGGATGAGGCATAAAATATTATCTTCAGATTACAGATATGGAAACTGAAGTCTGAAGAAGACATGGGACTAATTCTAGGTCACACAGACACTAAATGGCATGGCAGGGACTAAACCCCGGGGCCTTCTGATATCTGTGCCCAGACCCCTTTCAATTTTCTACATATTCTCCTTCTTTCTTCAGAATGTGAATCACCCCCCCCGCCAGCCCTTTTATCATTGAGGTGTGCAATAGTTCTCTATCACTACAGGACAAATTACTACAGACTTAGAGGCTGAAAACAATGCACACATTATCTGTGAGTCAGGAATCTGGCATGATTTAGCTGGATTGTCCACTTCAAAGTTTCCAACAGGATTGCAATCAGGGGATCAGCCGGGGTTGGAGTCTCAGCTGGGGCTTGACCTGGGAAGGGTCCATGTCTAAGCTCACATAGATGTTGGCAGAATTCAGTTATTCGCAGGTTGTTGGACTGAGAGTCTCAACTCTGAGGGCCTATATCAGCCAGAGGCTGCCCTTAGTTTCCTGCTAATGGACTTCTCCTGTGGCAGTGTATTTGATCAAAGCCACCAATTGAGTGTGCACGGATGAGACGGAAATTGCAATCTTATATAATGTAATCACAATAGTGACATTCCACCACCTTTGCCATATTCTGTGGCTTAGGAGCAAGCCACAGCTCCTGCCCACACTCAAGGGGAGGGGGTCATACGAGGATGTGGAGAGTAGGTGTGGGTGTGGGGGGATACATCTTAGAGTCTATCAGCCACAGAAAGAGGTCAAATGTTCCACTTTTTCCTTTCTTTCTCCACCAACTCCAAAATTTGTCAGAAAGCTCCTTCTCCAGGGCTAGAGAGAGATTTATAATTTTTTGAAAATGTTTTAAAATCCCAACTGGGCTGTTTATCTTATGCTGGTTGTTAAAAATGTTATTTATTTCTTAAGACATGGAATTTAATTCTTATTAGTTGTATTATCAACTTGCTTCTGGAAAGGAGCTATTGCTTACAGGACCTCAGGGAAGTGTGCGCTTAGTGGGGTTAGCAGGGTCATGAAATAAACTTAAAGCCTCAGTTCTAAACCCTCTGTGTGAGCTCTAGTGGCCTTTCAGCCCAGACCCTCTTAGGTCACGCAAAGCTTACCATGGTGGGGAACACAAAGAGAACAGTCCTACAGAAATGCACTAGCATAAGACTTCTGGAGGACTAAAGGGACAGGCTTACAGTAAATAGAGAACAGAATACACACAATGAGAAATTGGTTACAGCGATTATAATTATCATTGCTTTTTAGTGTCTCAAACCCAGTTGTACCTTTGGAATGCAGCCTTCCTGAATTATAGCAGCTTAAAAAAATCTTTCCATCACTATCACCACATACATATGTCTGTGTGTATATATATGTATGCATGACACCCAAAATTTAGCACCATGAATTCTCACTGCGGCTGCAAAACTGTGTTTCTTCTCAACCCTCTTGACGTACACTGCATCCAAAAGAGGCTTTGGAAATCTTCCAGAGCCCAGTTACACTGGGCGGGGGGGATGCCAACCCACCCATCTTCCGTCTCCCTATAATTTCTTCAATAACTTCAGCATAGAGTGACATTGGTTTACCAAGGGAAAGCTAACAGATTTTTTTCTATAAATAACTGGTTGGCTGTGCTGTGGTGACAATTTATATAATAGAACTCATGCTTAAATAATAAGGTAACAGCTTTGGACTGTGAATTTTAAAATGCTTTATTGAAATGTAGACTGATTAACAGGCAAGATTCTTCTTCTAATTATTTTAATTATAGGCTCTTAATGACAAGAAGCTGTAGAAATAAAAACACGTTGAAATTACATTTTTAATGAAGTGGCACCTGGAAGCCTCAACTTCTCCAGAGCAGGTAGTGGTAATCTATTGTTACCTGGAAACAACACGTGTGTTTGTAGAGGTTAAGAAGGTGTTGGGGGAATAGGATTATTTATGTCCCAATTTCTCAGATTGCAAGGGCGATAAAGAAGACACACAGTGTGGTAGAAAGGGCTCAAGAGGCTGACTTCTAGTTTGGGTTCTGTTAAACTGTTTGGCCATCAGTCCATTTTACCTCTCTTGGCCGCAATTTTTTCACATGTAAAACACAGAAGTTTTAGCCGATGAGCTTTAAAGCCACTTTAAGCTTTATAATTCCATAATTTAATTGTCCTATTATAAAAGTGAAACTTTTAGGGGAAATAGAACGTATCTATCTATCACAAAATATAAATACATGTGCACACGCAGTGATGTCAATTTTGAGGACGTAAACAGGACTTTACATGGACTTTTTCATCAAAACTAAGCTGGAGGGCGCCTGGGTGGCTCAGTGGGTTGAGCCTCTGCCTTCGGCTCAGGTCATGACCTCAGGGTCCTGGGATCGAGTTCCGCATCAGTCTCTCTGCTTGGCCTGATGCGGGGAGCCTGCTTCCTCCTCTCTCTCTGCCTGCCTCTCTACCTACTTGCGATCTCTCTCTGTCAAATAAATGAATAAAATCTTAAAAAAGCAACAAGAAACAAAAAACCTAAGCTGGACATTTATTCATGCACCCAGCACTGTGCTAAGTACCACGGACACGTGTGTAGGTAAGGTGGTGATAGAAAGGCTAGTATTTATCCACCTACCCATTCAGTCATTCATTTCCTAAGCAAATACTTACTTGCTTCAATCGGGCAAGGTCTCTGTGATATGGTAACATTTTAAGGGAAATTTAAAGAGAAGAAGAGAATGTGACATAGAGATAATCTTGGAGCAAAGCATTTCAAACAGAGAAAGAGCATGTGCAGAGGCTCTAAGGTAGGAGCGGGCTTGTTTAGTTCAAGGACTAGTGACGCCAGTATGGCTAAAGCAGAGTGAGCAAGGAAGAACGCAGTTTAAGAGATGAAGTCATGGAGTTAGTAAGGAGCTAGGTCATGTAAGGCATTCCAAAGAAATCTATCCTATTCAGCATGAGTTGTACATTTTTATTGGTCTTCAAGTCCCCAAGATTACCAGCCAGAGTCTCCACAAATACATCTTATCTGCCACTCCCTATTCTCCTTTCCGGGAATTCCTGTGAGGACCACGTTGGAGTCTTTCCATCTACTTTGTGTGTTTCCTAACTGGCATTTCATATTTTTTAAAAAGTTCTTATTTAAATTCCAGGTAGCTAACATCCAGTGTAACATTAGTTCCAGGTGTACAGTATAATCAATATAGTGTTTCCACCCTTCTAGAGAACACCTGGTGCTCATCACAATGCCCTCCTCAGTCCCCATCACCAGTTTCACCCATCCTCCCGCCCCACCCCCTCTGGTCACCATCAGCTTGTTCTCTATTGCTAACAGTCTATTTCTTGGTTTGCCTCGGCAGCTCATAGTTTCAATCTCTTTAGCATTCCATGCTGTGTTCTGGGTGAGTTTCTCAATAGTATTTTCCAGTTCTTTAATGAACTATTCAAATATGTCCAGTCTAGGGTTGACCGCACTCGTTCTGATTTTTATTTCAACAAATGCATTTGTTGTTCTCAGGATTTCCAGTTAGTCATGTTTTTATAACCACCTGTTTTTCCTCTGTTTTGCTTCAGCATTTCTTATTCTTGTTTTTTATGAATGCTCTTCTCCCCTTTATCTCTTTAAGGATCTTAAACATACCTTTTAAAAGACATTTTCATATTAATCTTTTCCATTCCCATTTCATTTGGAGTCAATTTATCTCCTCGTTATTTATATCTTTAATCTCAGTTTTCTCCATGTGTTTTGGAATTTTGGTTTGAAGACTCATCGTGGTTAGGTTTTATTGTTTCTCTCTCTTTAGTCTCCAGGCTCTGAGAATGTTGTGGTCACTTTATCCTAGCCCCACAGGTCCCAATGTAGATTTCTTTTTCCTTCATTCCTTCTTTCCTTCTCTCCTTTCCTTCCTTCTCTTCCTGCCTTTCCTTTCCTTTCTCCTCTCCTCTCCCTTCCTCCTCCCCAGCATTTCAGAAGAACCTGTCCCAATGACATTGGAAAAGATTCTGTCACCAACTCAGGGGTACTATTTGACTCATTTTCTTGCTTCAGAATAAGATCCATTATTTCTAACCTTTCAAGGCACTCAGCTTCATAGCCTCCACTGCTCCAGGCAGGGTCCAATGAATCTTTTCTTCATCTTCCTTTCACACGTGGCAAAGTCCACAGAAGCATTGGATTCACTCAGTAAAACTGGCTCTGTTCCCTGCCTCTCATAGGATACACTTGGCCCCCATTTTCGCACCAGATATTAACATTTTGCAGCCTGTGTTTATGTTCACATCTAGCAGCCAATGGTTTCAGCCTTGCTCATACTTTGGTCAATAAAGATTTTTATTGAGGGGCGCCTGGGTGGCTCAGTGGGTTAAAGCCTCTGCCTTTGCCTCAAGTCATGATCACAGGGTCCTGGGATCGAGCCCCACATGGGGCTCTCTGCTCAGCAGGGAGCCTACTTCCCTTCCTCTCTCTCTGCCTGTCTCTCTGCCTACTTGTGATCTCTGTCTGTCAAATAAATAAATAAAATATTTTTAGAAAAAAGATTTTTATTTAGTTTTTGAGCATGGCCATTTGTATTTGGATTTCTTTAACATATTTTTGTCTCCCACTGTTAATGGGTTTGGAGACCTGGGACAGGGTATGGACCAAAAAGTGTTAACTTCTATGCCATCTTCACTAGAAATCTCTTCAGGAAGAATCCGAGACACAAGATAGACCTTAAAGAATCAATAGGCACCCTAAATAGGCTCAGTGAAAATATAATCCCAGACCTGAAGTCAGGAGTATGTGGGAACACATGGAGAGAAATGGGAGGAAACCAATCTGGCTAGAGACACTGATGACAATTGAGACCTGTAACAAGCTATATGTCACACTCATCATTCCTTTGTAATTGCTAAAAGCAGAACCATGAATGTCTGATTTACCACTGGGTCCTCTCTAACTTGTATGGAGCCTGGCACATAGTAGGTACTCAACAAATATGTGTAGAATAAGTGAGTCAAAATCAGGTAGACAAATTAGGGTATGAAAGAAAAATATTGATCACATGTCACTCCCTCAAACACAAAGCGTTCATTCTTTCCTCTTCAGCTAATCAAAACCCTGCTCTTGCTCTCTTCTTTCTAGCAGTATCTTGTAATCTGTCATCCACTCTCAAAACTACTATAAAAATGCTTCACTTTAAAGTTTCCAACAGCCTTCCAGGCACAAAGTAAAACTATCTATTTTCAATTTTCACCTCATAAACCTCTCTGCAGTACCCCCGACCTTGGTTTCGGCAGTACCATGCTGCCCTGTTCTGGAGGCTTTGCGACAGCTGCTGCGTTGGACAGCTGAAGATACAAATGCCTTGTTATAACCAAGCATTTGACCAAGAGCCTGAACAGAGAGTGGCCGGACAAAAGCCGTGTTTTAGAAAATCAGGTCTGAATGTGAGAGACAAGGCCAACTGGAGAAAGGCAAGATTCAGGGCCAGGAGAGTCTAGGAGACAACTGTCCCTGATTATCCTTACAAGTCTTTCTGGGATCTTTCTTTTCCATGAAACATTTTTTTTTTAAGATTTTATTTATTTGACAGAGAAAGAGAGAGCACAAGTAGGTAGAATGTCAGAGGAAGAGAGAGAAGCAGACTCTCCATTGAGCAGAGAGCCCAACACGGGACTCCATCCCAGGACCCATGAGATCATGACCTAAGCTGAAGGAGATGCTTAACCAACTGAGTCATCCAGGTGTCCCTCCATAAGACATTTCCTGATCTTCAGGTCTTGGTGTTCATGTGCATGGCTTAGGATTTTAGCTTTTCTTCCTAGGACGAGAACCCCAGTGATGGGTACTTTGTATACCTCTTCTACCTGTTTTACCCCTTCTCTAGAACTAGGTCTTGTCTTGGTGATGCCAGCCAGTTCTCTGGGTCACTGGTTGCATGTAGGTAAAGAATGGCCACCTCCCTATCCACCTCCTCTATAGGGCTCTTCCCACTGCCTTTCCTATGAGTTTTGAAAGGAGGCTAAGACACTAATTGGGCCAGCAGCTCTTTCCTACACACTCACCCCCTGCTTCCTCTGTCCAGGCCCTTCTCACCCTGGTGACTGTGTCTCTGGTAGCTATTGCTTGGTTCCCCCTCCCTACAGGTCCCATTTCTGGTTGCTGAGGACCGTGGCTGCTGGCACTCCCCACCTGTTTGTGGTCAGGACAGAATACAGTGAGTGGGGCTGTTAGACTCAGTCCTAGAAAACCTAAAGTAGCAGGCAGGTGCTCTAAACAATGTCTTGGGCAGAGAGTTCTTGAGGTAGAAACCCACCAGCAATTCAAGGAGATGCTAGTTATCCAAGTGGGAGCACAGGTCAAAGCTGGACTTAGAGTCAGATGACCTGATGGTTTGCTCCATAAAGCTAGATTGTAGCTCCAGAATTACCTACTGTCTGAGGTTAACACTGGTCATACGAACAGAAGTAGGGGCTTAGCTTGTAGGTAGGGATCTAAATGGCTGACTGTCTGGATAGGGACCAACAGGTTGAGGAACCAAGGACAACCTGCAGAATGCTGGGACCTGTATCTAAATGCTTCATCCAGCAACACAACTCATACGTGTACCAATATAACTCATGCTGGGTTTTACATACCAAACTGCATTCGAAGTGCAAACACGATGACTCAGAATCGCAAGCTCTCTTCCCTCTGTAGGTGCTGTCTAATTCTGAAATTATTGTCCTGTTCTTTTTTTAGCTCCCTGAATTACTTGAGAGCTTTTCCCCCAGGGGCTGGCTGGGGATGTTATGGACCACCTTTAAAGGCTGCAGTCAACAAATGAGTCACCCAAGATGAGGAAGTTGCTTTCAGCAGCTCTGCACTCCAGTGTGTTCTTATTTTCTGTCCCTGTTCCTCCCTATATGTCCCAGGTCACCCTGTCTAGCCCTTGGTTACCTGAGTGACCCCTACCCCTCTTGAAATTTCTCACCGTGATCTCTTTTTGTATTTTTATTAATGAGCAACAGCCTTTGGGGGCACACTCCTGGGAGTTGGGAGTGGGAGGGATCGGCTTGCCACTGGGCCCTGCTGAGGAGACTCCTATCGGCAGATTTGCTCAGCCTACTTTTCAGAAGACACCCAACGGCGTCTTTTCCTTGTTGGTGTTTCCTGATGCGTTCTCGGAGTTTAGGTGTTTCATCTCATGGAGGTAATTGATTCATCATTTGGTTCAAATGCTCGCATTTCCCGAGTTGATGATCCAAGCCATTAAAAAAGCAGGAAGTTGGCTCTGCTACAAGAAACTGACAGTTATCTCCTGTGCTTTCAGACTTACCTCATTGTGAATTCCGAGGCCAAAAAAAACCACTCCCTCCCTTCCTTGGCTCTGGGTCTCACCTGCCTCCTCTGTTTTCTTGAGAATGTGACTGAGTGGACCGGTTGTGGGATACCTTCATACACAGATTTTTCTCCTTGAAATGGGCTTGAATGTGGCCGGGAAGAGGGAAGAATTTTTCCTCCCTCTCTCCCTTCTTCCCTGGGCCCCCTTGTCAATTTCCACTCTCCGCCTCCCAGCGCCAGGTCAGTATGGTCTTCCAAAGACATCCAGGCTATTTCAGGAAGTGCTATTCTTACAAACCAAAATGATTTGGTTGCTTTAGGAAGGGAGAGAGAGCCATGCAATGATTCACCGACTCCTCTGAAAGTGCCAGGTCCTGTGCTAGCTGCTGGTCTTGTTTATAAACTCCCCCCGAGTAAAGGAATTCCCCCTGGAAGGACTTGTATAACTTAGGGTGAACTTTCCAAAGCCTCCTGGGCTCTCTCTCCACCTGCTACTCAGCAGCCGTCCACTGTGCCCGTGGTTAAGTAATGATGGTGGCAACCGAGCCCTTTATTGGAAACCTGGTATCTGGGACAGGAGGTCCCCCGATAGTACCTGCGCCAATGTAGCATGGAGTGACGAATGCATTTGAGTTTCCTACAGAGTGTGCTTTCTGTGGCACCAAAAGACTCCCCCTGGACTCTCTGAAGCTTTGTGCACCACCCCCCCCTTCACTTCTGTTCCTTCAGAGTGTCCACTGAACAAGGAATGTGCCTCTGTTCTTCCGGGCCCCTGGGCCACCCACTGCCTCTGTGCAAGTGCCAGTTCTTATCTCCCTTCTCCCTCTTCGAAGTCTGGGAAGGGCCCCTCCTCCCCCAGCCCTGAGGGTTTTATGCCTATTCATGGGGTTTTTCCTTATCTGATTGCTTCTGAGCTCCTTTTATTTATCTTCTGTGCTGTGGCATACAAAACTCTCCAGAAGAGACCATGGGGATATTTTCTTGCTTCCTCACATCATGTAGGTTTGGGCTTTGGGGTTTCCGTTTGGTTTTCAAGGGCTGGGGAACATGGCCGCTTGAATTCCTGAGTGGCCTTGGTTGGCGGTTCCCCCATCTCCTCTGCGGGAGCCCCAGTGCCATGGGCATTTGCCCACACCAACCTGTTTCCTTGAGGGTTGGAGACCTTCCTTCAGAGACCAGGTGACCCTCTATCTCATTCCCACAGGACACCTGTGCGCTCCAAACTATACAAGGTGACAATTCCAACTTGAACTGAGCATCAAGTTGCACTGATGCCAGACCCCGTGCTAGGTGCTGGTGATATAAAGATCAACAGCACTCGGGCCTTAACCTTAAGGAGCTCCCACCTTGTGTGGAAAATACACATGTGGATTCATCAGGTATAATTTGGTGATGGCTAAATGCTGTGACAGCTGCATCACCAGGGCTCTGGGAGCACAGACGATTCTCCAGTGAAAACATGGAAAACAGAAGTTAGACTTTAGAAAGAATGTTCGTAAGCTCTGATGTATCATCAAGTCTGGTATGTGACTGGGAACAGAATTGGGGGTGGAAGAGGGGAAAGAGAAGCCTTCCGCAGAATGTGCCACTTGAACACCTGGAACCACGAGCACAATGAACATCAAATAATGGATTATGCACTTACAGCAGCCCCTACAAAATAGGAACTTTCCAGAAAACTAAGGAAGGAAAGATTGTTACTGGTTGGGGGAAATACCAAATTGCAAAGGCATAGCTGGTGATTCAGGGTGGTGGGGCATACTGGAGAGTGGAGGGCAAGGGACGTGGAGAGGTGGGTGAGGTCAAGGGAGAATGAGCAAGTTCTTGGGAAAGATGCAAGACCTGGAACAGCATGACGACAGGGGGATTTGGGGGCAGTTATTTACTCAGAGCAGCCAGAAGATAGGTTTTAGAGCAGCGTGTTTTCAAGCTTGTTTTGCCTATGTTTCACAGAAAAAAAAATTTTACATAACAAACCAATACATATACACTGAAAATGTACTCTTATTAGGCACCATTTATTCTGTCCTAATTTCTTTCATACTCTACCTTTAAACATGCTAGTCATGACTCTCTCAACTTCTGACCCAGTGGGTCATGACTCAAAGTTTAGAGAACACTAAAGGGTGAGTATGAGTGACAAAGAGGGAAGCCAGGTTCAGCTCAGTTTGGGAGACAACCAGAACAGAGCAAACCAGGAACTTCTCAGGAAAGAGAGAGCATGGCTGGGAGTCCCGGATGCAGGTGGTGAAGCCAGCAAGGGTGTTGGGAAACAGTTTTTACAGTGATGGTTGAATAGCCTGGGAATGGTCTGTTTAGCCTAAATGGAACTCGGGAAGATGGTCATTGAGTTAAGGAATTCTGGCTTTTTTTATGGAGATGATTAGAGGCATTGAAGAGTTTTAAATAGGTATATCAGTTAGCTATGCTGAATAACAAATACCCCCCCCCCAACTTAGAGACTTAAAACAACTTCCATTATTTTTCACGAGTCTATTTGCTGGTGAGGTAGTTCTGCTGCTCTGGGCTGAGCTCACTACGCATTCATAGGCAGTCAGCAGGTTGGCTGGGGCCTGTCTCATCCAAGGATGGCCCTGTCTGGGACAGTGAGGCTTTTGTACACGTGTCTCCCATGTCCCTCAGCAGGCCAGTGTGGGCATGCTCTTGTGGCACTAGCAGAGGTCCAAGAGAGGAGGAAACACATGCAAGTGCTTTTTCAGGTCTCTGCTTGTATCAAGTTTGTGATTATCCCCTTGGCCCAAAGCAAGTCACAGGCCTAGAGTCAGTGTGGGAAGGCACTATCTGGGGGCATGGAAGGAGAGAAGCATGAAATCAGTCTTCACAAGTAGAGAAGGTATAGGGTCAGATTTGTGTTTTAGAAAGATTACATTGGCTGTCTGGGTTGGAGGAAGGTGACACCAGAGACAAAAAAGTCAGATAGAAGGAAATTTTAGTGATCCTGATGAGGGATGATGTGTGTTCAAACTGAGGGGTTAAGGTTGGGGAGAAAGGGATTGCTGGAATTCTAAGGAGGGAAGAAACCATACTCTCTTCCCTCCTGAGCTCAGAACCAACTGAGAGATGGATACGTGGGTCAAACAAAAGAGAGCCCATCAGAGAACGTGGTTTTAAATCTGTTACCAGACTTAACTCTGCTGTTCTGCCTCCAGACTCTGCTATTCTCCTTCTCCTAGCCTGGGCCCTGGGCCTTGGGCTAGAGAAGAAAGAAAAGGGAATGACATCTGGGATTGGCTCTACCTAACCAAGAGATTCGGCTGTCAACCAGGAGTTGGAGGGAAAGGACAGGAACAATATCTAGGGCTGGGGTCATACATTCTCCCTTGTAAGGGCCACAGAGTCAATGTTTTATACCTTGCAGGGTGCCTGGTCTCTGCTGCAGTTATTTGATTCTGCCAGGAGAGTACGAAAGCAGCCATGGGCAAATACATAACCAAATGAATATGGCTGTGTTCCAATAAAACTTTTTTATGGACTCGGAATTTTCATATGTCACAAAATATTCTTTTTTATTTTCAACCATTTTTAAGAATGTTAAAACTATTCTTAGCTCAAGAGCTGGATGTGGCTTTGCCCACCCCCCCCAACCCCCACCCTAGAGGAGGTCCTTTGGCAAGAAAATATGATGCCAGGAGAAAGGGGTTCGTTCCGAACCCTTCTATCAGTAAGGGTCTGTGCAAGGGACAGATTTAAACTGAGTACTTGAGGAAAACTTAAAAATGGAGTTATTTACAAAAGCGTGAGTAGGGTTTAGGGAAATTAAGAAGGTACATCCAGGAGTGGCAACTTCAGGAACTGCTACTACTTTCCAACACAAGTCATGGATTGGCAAACGAGGGAGTACAGAGCAGACCCGGAAGAGCTGTGGTAGAGTGGGCTGCTGGGTAGAAGCCATGACCGTTTGGTGGAGAGTCACGTACGACCTGCGGTTACCTGGTAGGATGAGATCTCAGGTTACCAATATTCTGACTTCAGAATATTCCTGCACTTTGATCTACTTCTGGGGCTTTCCATTAGCCAAATGTAACTGGACACCAGAGGGCAAGTGAGCCCATTGATGTAATAATCCATATGCCTAAGATGAGCCCCCAGGCCAGGGAAGAGGTTGCAGAAGGATGGCAAGTGGATCTGAATGGACAAATGGAGAACCCATCCAGCATGTTCCCTAACATGAACCAGTGAGAGGGCTGGTCAGGAAGTAAGGTCCATAGGACTATCCCTTCCTTTCAAGGGCCTCAGCCTCTCCTCTCTAAAATGAGAAGGTAAAATTAAATGATCTTCGAGAGCCAATTCTAACATTTTTCTACTTCTATGGTAATGCTCTTGACAGTCCTCATTGTGCTATGGAAGGGGGCCTAGAAAAGGAGGGCCTTTCTTGACTTCTGGCCCCAGACCTCATTCCTTCTAGGGCCCTCACTCCATGGTTATAGACCAGTTTAACTGTGACCTAATGAAGCCAGCATTGTTGCAACATTGTAGGAAATGACTTTCATGATGAGATGTTCTAGCCAAGTCAGAGGGGCAAGGTGAGGGGGCTGGGAGATGGGCCAGGACAGAAGGCTATTATAATTTATTAGTGTCTCCTCTCTGCCAGACGCTTTGCAATCAGTAGTAAACTTTTCTAAAACCATGTGAGGTAGTTTTTATGATCCTCAATTTGCCAGTGAGGAAACAGAATTTCAGAGAGGTTAACTAACTTGCCTAAGGCCACACAGTTAGTTGGAGCAATCAGCTTAAATCTATTGTCCATTCCCCCTACACACTGGTATTTTGTTTCCCAGCTCCTAGCCGGTAGGCAAACACCTTGCCAGTCTTCACAGACTTGTGTCCTAACCCAGAATGGCCGGAGAATGGTAGAGCCTCCAAAACACCAGAGGGGCACGGGTCAAACACAAGACGGCTGAGATATTCGCACAGATATTTTGGGACCCCAAATACCACTTCCTTTCTAAGCATTAGCCTTCTTGTCTCCAAAGATGACAGGCAAAGTTTCCCAAGGATGTGGGTCTCCTCCGTTCTCCTTGCGTGTCTCTTCCCAGCACATTTTTTTAAAAATCGAGGCAAAATTCACATCATGTAAAAGTGACCCTCTTAAAGTATACAAGTCAGTGGCATCGCGTACATTCACAAGGCTGCACAACCTACCAAGGGCCAAGGTTACGGCCCGTCTTGTCTCATATTTGTGAGCTATTTATCCACGACACCGGACGCTTCAATTCTTGAGGCTGCGGTCTGTGCCCTGCGTTTCTTACTTGAACAGCCTCCCAGATACCTTCTTCCCCATTTCTGCTTCTGAGCAACAACTTTCAAGGCTGGATTTGGCATCAGAATCTAGGCCTCCTTCCTGCCATGTACCTTCATTATGCCACTGAATCAAAACAACAAGCTTCGTGGTAAAAAAGACTCTCTGTCCCATCTTCTTTGAAGACGTTCTTTTCATCCTTTTTTATCTGGCTGCACATTGCCCATGTGGCTATTAATTTGCATCAAGCCATGGTTACATTCTCAACATGCCTCCAAATTTATATGCTGTTTCTCAGCGAACGACCACAAATCTGAATATTGAAACTCATTAAATAATTAATTTTTCCAGGATGTCTTCTACTTGGGAGAACAGCAAATCTTATAAATACAGAAATATGAACAGAGATCTTGCAAATGGAGCTGGATGACACGTGTACATCTTCAGGGTAGAATTGGAA
The DNA here is from genome assembly GCF_011764305.1 of Mustela putorius furo. Lineage (NCBI taxonomy): Eukaryota > Metazoa > Chordata > Mammalia > Carnivora > Mustelidae > Mustela > Mustela putorius. Next base: position 8,153,382 of record NW_025421424.1, read on the forward strand.
AAAAAAATTAACACATTATGTTTTTTAGATTTTGTTTATTTGACAGACAGAGATCACAAGTAGGCAGAGAGGCAGGCAGAGAGAGAGAGGGGGAAGAAGGCTCCCTGCTGAGCAGAGAGCCTGATGCGGGGCTCGATCCCAGGACCCTGGGATCATGACCTGAGCCGAAGGCAGAGGCTTTAACCCACTGAGCCACCCAGGCGCCCCAACACATTATGTTTTTGAAATCGATTTATGAGCCAGGAGGTTTCCTTTTAAAAAAAAAAAAAGAAAAGAAAAAAGACCCTAGTCTATTTGTGTCTTCTATAAATTATCAAATGGAAAGAAAACCTTCCAGTTGCTGTTACGGAATGTTTTCTTCTCTAGAAATGCTATAAATTAGACCCATTCACCATAGGGTTTTCCGCGTTATAATTCTATGCAATTTACATGCTATGCAGATCTTGCTTCACTGAATACCATCTAACATATTTATTTTTCTTCAAAATTAGCCAAACACTGCCTTCTCTTCCATTCAATCAGTCCCTCTGCAAAGACAAATGTAAGAACACTTGTCTGACACGTGCTGTTGCTTCTTTGCTCCTCTTTGCCAAACATGTATGACTGGACAAGGGCAAAAAGATCTGTGGGGCCTCATTCATAAAAACCCAAATTAACATCCGGATGATACTCAAGGTACATGGGAAGACAGAGGAGAATTTTCTGGATGTGGAGGCAGCGGGGCTTGGGACTAGAACCAACCTGCAGGGACTATATTCACTTATTGCTATGACTTTTTTTTTTTTAATGTCAGTGAGAGAAATGGACTTAATTCCAGAACAGCATTCCTCACCCCTCATCTCACTGTAATCCTCACCACTACCTATTGGTATTATTTGAAGAACTCCACTATGAAGACGTGTTGGAGGCAGTTGTTCCCAATCTCTGAGCTTCAGTTACACGGCTTGGTGGGAAGGTGCTGGTATAAACAGCTTATATCCTGAAGACCAGATATGCTGCGCTCAGCCACCATTTTGCTGAGAAACATAAGGCATCTCACCTTAGAGCTGGATAAAGTGAAAAATAGGTTTCACTTTTCTCGAGCAATAGCCACGGCCATCGGAAAGTGCTCTCTGCAAGACTAATTGAACTGGGAAAGGGTCCCAGAGCTCAATTAGGAAGCAATCAACCCCATCATCAACAATTCTTATGTTGTAAGAGCTAGGGAAATCATCGCCATGCCACAGGCCCTCCTGGATTCCCCCTTTATGGCTGTGAAATCCAGGGGAAAGAACCTGACCCAAGCAGGAAGAGTCCGCAACAGGGACTGCACTTTTAGGTGGTGGGGCCTGGAGAGGCATCATTTCATGGAGCCCATCCATTTGTCCCGTGCAAAGGAGTAAGTAGCAGGACTTTACATAAGTAACAAAGGCTCTAAAGATGGACAGTGTTCAAGACCCAACCCTTTTACTTGAGTCTCATGTGTCTCTTTAGATGAGTGGAAATAAGACTGCTACCTACCCCCACAGAGCTGTTCAAGGTTTAAAGGAAATCAGCACTGAGAATCAGTGCTCAGAAAGTGCTAGTTACCCTTAACCGTCAGTCACCTTATTGTCTCCCTACTTATCGGAACTAGGATGACCAACCTGACTTATCTAACCGGTAAATGCCTCCCCTTCTGCTCTACTACACGTTCTGGGGAAAGGCCTTAACTGCCGCTGCATGCCGGATAACTGGGCAGACCCCATGCAGAGGCCTAGACTCATTTTTGAAGTGTGCTTGGTTTTACCATCACGGTTAAGGCTTCAGTACACACGCATGTTCCTCTGGTGCTAACGGATCTATAAGAGGTTTATATCTTTGCTCCATATCTATAAATCTCTGACACATTTTCTTCCCAGTAAAGGTTTGCCCTGACACCTTCCCAGGAAAATCTCATTTTTCAGTGAAAGGCAGGATATGGATGTTTAACTTATGTGATTCGTTTTTACAGTAAGGGCCCTCCATGGGTCCTGCCTCCCTGCACTGATGCCTTTGAGTGGCGCCCTCTCACATGGACTCTGGATTTGGTCACATGACTTGTCTGGCCAATGGAATCTTAGCAAGTTTGATAGGAGCAGATGATTAAAGAAGCCTCGGCTTGACTCTCATGTTGCTGGGCGCTCTTCAGGCACCATGGGAAGAAACCCAAGCTGGCCTGCTAGAGACAGTGACTTAGCCAGCTGCCAGCAACAATCCCCCTACATGGAGTGAGGTTTCCTAGACTATTGGATGGCACCTGACGTGCCAAAAGTTTGCAGCCACATGAACCCCAGGCAAAAGAAGCTCCAGAAGAAACCAGTGGAGGCCAGCTGAGTCCAGCCGTAATTGCTGACCTACAGAAAAACAAACAAATAAAATGGTTGTTGTTGTAAGCTAGTAAGTGCTGGGGTGGTTTGTTAACACAACAGATGACCAGTACAACAAACGAAAATTTATAAATACAGTGGCAGACATTATTTCTGTCCTCTTTTCTGTGTTTCTAGTTAAGGCAAGAGAGAATAAAGCATCTTACGAGGTGATAAAAGAATGTGACTCATGTATGGCAAATCCAGACAGCCCACTTATTCATTCTAGTTGATTCTGGACAAATAAGAATAGAAGTGGGGTCCATGTAATTTTCAAAAAATATGGTGACAGAACTTTCACCTGAACAAAGTGAGAATTTCCGAATGGCAGGAGGGAGATTTGCTGGCTGTGAGGACATGGCCATGCTCCTGGGAATAACCCCCTGACATCACGTGTGTGTCACAGCACTGATTCTTACCCCCGACCATTAATATGTATGATCATACAGACATTTCCAAGAATTTCTGCAGAACCTTGATTTCCAGCTGACAAATGGATGTCACCGAGTGGTCCAGCGAAATCTGGGGACGTCAGGGACGGGTATGGCTGCATGATCCCTATGGCCAGGAAGTGAATAGGGAATTAACACCAAGAGTCTGAAGGACTCGAAATAATGACGAGAAGCAAAAGAAAGGAATGCATGCCTCTGGCTTGCATGTAGTTCTGACCCAACCTCCAGACCAAAAATAAACAACTGTCAATACTTGGCAGGTTTCCCAAACAAAAACCACAAGCAACGTGGGAAAGGAGCTGTGTTCTCCGATAAAGGTAGCCCCCAAATCATCAGGATTGTGAGTGAGGGAGGTGGGGAATTAAGTGAGAATTTTTGGGATTCGGTGGGGAAGCCAAGATTCCATGAACATCCTCACAGGAACCAGAAAGAAATATCTGTGAAACACTTCGTTCTGAAGAAGACATTGTGGGGATCTGAGTTTGCAGACAGTGGTCAGGGAGGAAGGGACACGAGTAGGGAAGCCCGTGACTTCCTTCAGTTTTCCTCAAACAATCGCAGATTCTAATTACAGTTTTTCCACTGGGGAAGACTCCTCCAAGTGGGGGAAGATTTTACTTCGGGGGTCCAAAGGTTTTTTAAAATTTTAATTTAAATACCACAAATGGTAGGAAGGCCACCTACTCGTCCTGCCCTCTCCCCACCCCTTACCCAGGGTTCAGTCTCCCTTCTTAGCACCTAGCAACTCGGCTACACACTGAGGCAGCTCTCTCCTCTCCAAATGGCCCTTGTTCTTGGAGTGGCACGCTGGCTCCCACACTGCCTTCCTGGTTCAGCCACAGGACGTAGGTTCAGCCACAGGTGCACGCTTCCTGCAAGGATGGTCACGTGACCCCAGTAGAGCCAGTGAAATGCCATAAGACTTCTGGGATTGGGTGTGGACTGCCATTTTCTACAATGTGCACTGGTGGTCAACAGCCATGTAAGCTGACCATTGCTTGAGACCTAAATCTAGACGCTTCGGAAACTATGCTTTCCCTGTGGAGGTTTCATTTCTAGAAGCCAATAAATCTCATTTTTGCTTACGTCAGTTTCTATTAGATTTCATGTCATTCGCAACCAAGAAAGTACTAACTTTTCATCCCTTACCAGATTTTTCATGTATAAAGTAAAGGAATTCTGTTAGAAGATAATGTCTATCTGCAACCTAGATATAATTCTGGTTATAAGAGAAAAAATGGGAGAGGAGAAGTCTTATAGTATTGTGAAGCAAAACAGGTATTTCCAGATAAACTACATTCCATGCTTGTAATCAATTCAATAAAATTTACAGAGTGCCCCCTATATTTTAAGTATGTGTTATTTCTTCCTTTCTGCATCACCATGGAAAGGAAATGCATAAATCACATGGAATGTCCTTTACGTCATGGGTGGAAACGCGGCCTTGAGTGTGGTAGTGCCACAGTGATTAGAATCTAGTTGTAGAAAAAGCAATTAAAGTGAGCAAACTGCATTCTCGTCTTTCAAATAGCGTTTGCTGGACCTGTGTAAATGTAGTCTCTACCTTTATAAATACTGCCCAATACTATGCCTTTAACTAGAGTTATGCAGGCATAAAATATTCTTATCCTGCCAATTTCCTATTAACGTGAACATACTGGGAATGCTTAGCAGCAACGGAGTACGGAAAATGCCAAAGAAATTAATGGCTTTGTGCTGTTCCTACTGAAACATGTCCACTAATATTTAAAATTCCATGTCACAGGACATCACTCATATCTGCTGACCTAAGCTGCAAGCTCCAGATCTGCGGGGTGGATCAGACCATTCCTCAAGTCTCTCCCTATATAGTCTCCTTTCTCCCTTCTGCTTTTCTCCCTCCCTCTACCCTCTCCCCTCCCTCACCCCCAGTTTCTGGGGATTAATTGAGAATGTGGCTCATAAGACATCAGAAAAGGGGGATACATATGGAGCAGGTTATGGTTTGTCAGGATATAGTTCATATTTCTTAGGTTAAAAAAAAAAAAACAAAGGTACTACATATCCATGTCTCGCTTAAAATAGTCATGTGAGGTCTACATTTATCGGCCTGGAAATCCATAGTTTTCATTGTCTTTGAGGAAACCTTCCAGGTCTCATGCAGCATCCTCATGGCCATTCATCAATGTCACATCCGAGAACTGCGGTCTGAGCCCAGCCCCCACCCCAGTCATCTGGTCATGCTGCCTGTCAGATGACGGTCTGTCAGAGAAGACGGAAAGTGGATGTCCACCAGGCCACAGGCTGACCTACTCGAGGACCTCTGTACAATCTCACATCACTAGAGCCACCCGTACCTATTCTATTCTTTGTCACTGAAAGTAAAGGCATGGCCTTCCATAGGCATTTAGTCATTCATGTAACGCTTCATGCCTCCTCTGTATGGTCATTTCATGTCTCCACAGACACTGGTTAAGCACTCACTAGGTTCCAGGCACCGAGAGAGGCACTAGAAATATTTAACCACCCCTCAAGCTCTCCTTATAGATGCCTGCCAAGCACCTTTCACACAAAACATCTGGCAGTCATCTTACCTCCTGCACCCCTAAAGCCAGGAAGGACAACAGCAGCAGCAAGAGCCATGGTGACCAACTTTTCCACCTCGGTACCCCCACCCCTTTACTCTAGGCTCTTGAGATAGAAGCCTTAGTCATCATTCTCAGGTCCTTGTTCACCAGATCCAATGGTCTATCTACCCGTCCTCCTTAAGATGCCTGGTGTCAACCGACCACCCTAACCCCCTTATCCTGGCCTTTGCTCAGGCCCTCAAAATTTCTTGGCATCTCTCCCTCAGGTATCTCCAGCTAGAATATTCATTTGCTGCTGCCAGAATTAATTTTCTAAGATACAGATCTGATCACATCACTTCAAGCCTACAAACCTCCCCTGGCTTCCTACCAACCTTGTGGGATCAATTCCCAAGTTCTTCTCATGACCAGGTCTTCTCATTTCGATGTGACCTATTTTCCAGCCTCCTCCCCAGGTGGCTTTTTTTTTTTTAAGACTTCATTTATTTGTTTGAGAAAGAGAGAGAGCACGAGCAGAGGGAGGGGCAGAGGCAAAGACAAAGGCCCCCCCTCTGAGCAGAGAACCCGATGTGGGGCTCTATCCCAGGACCTTGGAATCATGACCTGAGCTGAAGGCAGACCCTTAGCCAACTGAGCTACCCAGGTGGCCCCTCCTCTGGTGTTCTTTTTTTTTTTTTTTTTTTTTTTTTTTTTTTTTTAAGATTTTATTTATTTATTTGAGAGAGAGAGAGGATGAGAAAGAGAAAGAGCATGAGAGGAGTGAAGTCAGAGGGAGAAGCAGACTCTTTGCCAAGCAGGGAGCCTGATGTGGGACTTGATCCTGGGACTCCAGGATCATGACCTGAGTCAAAGGCAGTTGCTTAACCAACTGAGTCACCCAGGTGCCCCAGGTGTTCTTGCCCATAAGTTTGCTCTCTTACCTCACCCGGCGTGACATGTACAGGTCATGCCTCTGGGCCTTTGAACCTACTGTTCTCTGTTCCTCAAAAGGCCTTCTCTGTCTTGCCTGCTTGAGGGCTTTCGCTCTATTCTACTCACCCATCAAGAGTCAGCTCAAGGGTCACTTTGTAATGCCTGACCTCGTTTCTCCATGGAGTCAGTTTTCCTCTCTGTGCTCCCAGAATCCTTGAGGCACAGATTTATCCCAGGCCATTTTCATACCCAGTGGTTATATGTGTTTATGTGTTGATCTATGCCGTCAGCCTGTGAGCTCCCCAATGTACCTGGTTCTTCTCCAGATTCCCAGCATTCAGCACGGTGCTCAGCTCATCCCGGTGCTCATGTGGTGCTCAGGGGGGGAGGTAGAGAAGTATAAGGCCTGTCCTCTATCCATCCGCCTCCCCTCAGAAAGGTGCAATAAGGTATATACATTATTTGTGAGAATTAACTAGAAGTGTGTGATCATAAACAGAGGCTGGTGAATGGCGTACTCTTAACTGATTAGGGAGAAAGGAACTATGGCTTGGGAATGGAAGTCAAGGAAGGACTTGATTTGGGTCCTGGACAGTTCCCATTCAGTAGGTAGGGAGAGAGAAGAGGAAGGACGTCAGAGAAAAGAGAAACGTGAGCTGAAATACAAAAGCAAGAAAGCACCTGCAAGCTCAGGGCAGGAAGGGGGTGTGGCTAGGAGGGGTGGGACCAGGCTCCGAAGGTCCAGGAACACCGAGCTCAAGGGCATGGACTTAGTCCAGAAAGCAAATGAAAGTTTTTGGCCAAGGGAGTAAGAGTTGAAAATGGTATGTTAGGATCAATGAGTGGGTGGTACACCCGACCGACTTGCATTAGGAAAACAAGTTCAGAGGCTATTGCACAATGAAGGAGGCCGTGCCCGCGGCGGTGACAAAAGGAATTGGGAGGCCGGAGGAGAGACCTTGAAGAGAGAACTGAATGGCCAGGGTGACACCTCACTGGAAAGGAAGAGACAGAGATGACCCAGAGATTTCTAGCGCCCAAAGAATAACTTTGACAAATGGGACTGTTGGTGCAAAGGCTATAATTTGAAAGGAGATAGTGAATTTCGTTTGAAACTGATTACATGTGAGAGAACTGTGAGATATCTGAAAACAAATGTCCAGCAGGGAGTTGGAGATTAAAGACCACATTGTGCGGTGGCCTGGACTGGGTTTGAATCCCAGTCACACTACTTATTAGATGGGTGATCTGAGGTCTCAGTTTCCTCATCTGTAAGGGGGATACAATTATAGTACTTGCCTTATTGGGTTCTTAGGAAGATAATTGAGGTAATGATATGTAAAAGTCCCCTAAACATCATGTCTAGCACATGGTAAGGGCTCAATAAATCTTAGTCATTATCATGAATAACAAAAATGGAGAAAAATTCTTCAGGGTGCAGAAAATATATTCATTTTATTTATTCATTATGCTAGGTAAGTATTATAATTATTATCCCAGTTTAGAGTGAAAAAAACCATAGGTCAGCAAGGTTAACTGATCACATAACTAGTAGGTGGCAGAGCCAAAGCTCAAATCCGGATTTTTCTGTGCCCAGTCCTGTGCTATTCTACTGAATCTGCTAACTCTGATTTAGATGGGCAGGGGTAAGGGGGAGCTGCAAGCGGCCAGTGGCACAACCTCCAAGCACCACTGAATATCAGAACTGGGTTTTGATGTAAGGTCCTTATTGTCTCCATGACAATCCCATGTGAACTACACCAAAGCTATCAATCCAGCAAAGAATAATAAATTCTTAAAGAAGGGGGTCCTTAAGGGTGCTTTAGTCTCTGCCAAGTGGTTTGGTTGCTTAGGTAGTCTAATGCCCACCTCCCCCTACCAAGCCGGCAAGGCTCTGGTACACATTCAGAGACAGGTTTTCTCCTTTAATTTATAACAGAGAATGCTAATAACAGTCTGATACCTGTCAGCAAGAATCTCACCCGGCTGGAACAGCTGCCCATAAATTTCACATTTCAAGTGATTCCTCCAACATTAAAAAGATTGGGAAGTTGTGTTGAAGATGAAGTTGACAATGAGCTTCTGCCTGGTAGCTATGAAAATGGTTATTGCTGACCCCTTTCTGTCTTTGAATTACTGCTTAGCTTTCTGTCTGGACATATGGAAAGAAAAAGTCTTTGGGGAACACTGCCAGATAAAGCTGGCTTACCTTGAATTCCTGAACGGATGGTATGTCTAAGAATAGACTCCAAGGGGAGATGCAAGAAAGCTGAGTGGAACCATAAGAACTGGGCATTTTGTTCACTTTTAACGATAACTCCCCTGATTTGAGAAGTGAATAAAGTCATGGTATGATGCCATAAAGAATGAAGAGGAAAGAGCACTGGAGAAAGGGCAGGGTCTCTTCAGGAATGCAAGAAATGAGATGGCTAGATCACATCCTCCTACCCAGGCATCAAGGTAGGAGATGGGGCTGGTGGTTTTAGGAGAGGTGGAGACAGGACCTTTCAAATTTGAATCCTACCTCGGAATGCCGATTCCAGCATGACCAAGGGCATTTTTTATTATTTCCATGCCTCTTTTCCCACATCTATAAAAAGGAGTTAATCAAGGGTGTTGCTGAGGCTTATTTAGTTAATACTGTAGAGTGCTTTGAAGATGAAAAGAAGATTATAAATACCCACGGTTAAGTTCTCTTTTAAGAAATACAGGTTGAAGTTAAGATGTAACAAATCATATGTCCCAAAATAGCTGGGGGCAAATGAAGGTGGTTTGGCTTTGATAGGTAACTTTCCCTGACATTACTCAGACATGGCGGCTGGGCAAAGACAACTGATGGCACCCTGTCCCCGAGCTTTTCAGAATTCTGTTGAGAGAAACTGAGAGGAAATTGTCGGTCTCCATCGGAATGAGAAAGTGAAGAAATCCAAAGAAAAATAAAAATGGATGCAAGTATTCATAGTGAATCCACTTCCCCAACCCTGCACCCTACAGGATAATCTGGCCCAGAACTCTGAGTGATCGCAGGCAGGGAGCCTGGCCTTCCCAGCAGGATGCATGTATAGCAGCCTTCCTCAGATGGGAGTTCTGGGAGTGGTGTCACTGAAAAAAGACAACGGAGAGGAGTGGAAAGAGGCTGTGGCATTGGGCAAGCCGAGTGTCAGGTTGGCCTCAGCTCTCTAGCTGTGTGATGCTAAGCAAGTTACTTTACTTCTGGAAACTTGGTTTCTTCCTTTGTGAAAGGGAGATCACTCTTTCCTCCTAGGACGCTGTGAGGAGAAACTGAAGGACCTGGTATGAAGTATTGATACCATTGCTACAGCATATAGTTCCTCTCTGCCTTTTTACAACTATTTCACCCAACTTCTCTTTTTCCTTCTGCCAAGTCTAGATTTCTTAGAAGCTTCTGAAATGCCAATGTGCTGGATTATTGTTTTCAGTTCAGAACTGTCAGCGCTGCTCTATTCGAACTTTCCATGTTTTCACTGGAGAATCTAAGAGCTCATTCCTACTCTGAAATAGCATTCCAGGAAGGAGACTGTTGCAGCCAAGGTTGTTTCATGGGGAAAGTTAAGTAAAACACACATACACGTACACAACACACACACAAGTGTGCTCACGCACGTGCGCATGCCCTAGATTATTTTTTAAATCCCAGATCTCAAAGCAGCTGTCTTTCTATTCCACTCTCTTGCAACTGACATCCTGATATTAAATTCCTGAGAATGAAGGCTCTCTGAAAATATAACCCACAGTAAAGGGGAAAGGCCTGGACTGCCAGGTATGTGCTCTTTAGACTGTCTCGTAAATGATGGAAGCCCTCTTTACTTCACTTCACTTTGAAGTGGCAGAGTCCAAGTAGTCATTCCTGCAGGGCTTTTGGGAGATAGCTTGTGTTCCCAAAAAATCCCAATCACAAGTCCTCACTGAAATCCACAGGTACCTAGAATGGTTAGAACTGGGGATGCAGGGTGGTGGGGGAGGTTCAGAGATGCCCCTATTGCACTGATAGGGACACTGAGTTCCAGGCTCCCAAGAGGTGCTCGTACAAAATATGTCAGAATCATTCACCAGGCAGGTAAATACCATTCAGCTCTCTACCCATTCGTGGGTCCATCTATCAATGTCTGACCACTGCTGCAGGAAAAAGTCACCAGGATTTACAGTTATAGTTACCTGGATGTCAAAAAGCACAAAAGAACACCTTTTAAAAAAATCAAACTTTAAAAAAAATGAACTTCAAATTAGGAACAGTAAATAGGTTCGTGGAGGTGGCAAAGGACAGTGGGATGCTGGGGTTGGGATGGACTGTGGATTGTAGTGCCTGGATTGTGGGAGGTACTCAAGGGAAAGCAGAAAGCAGTGTGGAATCACTGGTCTTTCCTCTCATCTCTCTACTCTCTTCAACAATGTCATGGACACCGTTGGCATTGGCATCTTTCGGTATAGAAGACAAAGAGATGAAATGATGAGCAAAGAGGGGCACCTGGGTGGCTCAGTTGGTTAAGCAACTGTCTTCAGCTCAGGTCATGATCCTGGTGTCTGAGGATAGAGTCCCACATCAGGCTCCCTGCTCAGTGGGGAGTCTGCTTCTCCCTCTGCTGTTCTCCCATCTCATGCTCTCTCTCTCTTTCTCTTTCTTTCAAATAAAATAAAATAAAATAAAATAAATGATGAGCAAAGATAAGTATACATTTTATACTTTGACCATACCCTTGGTGTTTGGCCATATACTGGTTCTGCCAAATGTGAACCTGCTGCAACTTGATTGATAAAATAATTAATTTTGGAAGGAGGATGAAGTATTGACTTCTCTGGTGTCACACCTGTTTGAGTTACAGTGTATAAGCAGGAAGGGGAGAAAAGACAAGGAAGGGAGACTATACAATGCAATGTCACACCCCTCAGATGTCTTAACTGTCTCCAGGATTCTTTGCCATGGAATGAAGATTGAGACAGCTCAGCTCCTAAAGTCCTTGCCTATCACCATAGAGAGGGCATGTCTGCCATTCACTGCATTTATGAAGATCAGCCACATCTTGGGTTCTGCAGCCTGAACTGAATGAGGTACAAGGTCAAGAGGAAGGACAAGGGGAGAGAACTCACAACCAGATCATCTCATCTTCTCATTCTCCTACTTCCAGGGTGTCCCAGATCCTTAACCATGTAAGAGAAACAGAAGGTCCTGCAGCAGATTCTGTTGCTGTGATTTTAGCATAATCTCTTGGGAGTTCTGCAGCCTTGGTCCTTCTTGGCCAAGGTGGGGCATGGGAGTGAATGCAAGAGTGAGACTGGTCTTGGGTAGTAATCTTCCTTGCAGTTTTTATACCACAGATGAAAAACACAGACACTGACTATGTCATTGATGTAGAATCATTCACTGTGTTGCCACCATTTCTTTAGTTTCTGTGTTTTCAGAAATGAGAAGAGTTTTCATCACCTCACTTCCATCTGTGCTTCAGGGACACTGTCCTACCGTGCCATTCTGCAAACACCATGTACCTTCATGACTCTGTGTGCCTGTATGTCTACACTTATTCTGCCTGGCATCACCTGTCCCATCTCTGCACCTAGACAGCTCTTACTCATCCTTGAAGGTCCAACTCAAACACTGCCTCCTCTAAGAAGCCAGAGTTCCATGGATTTTCCTTAACTCCATCCTTATCAAATTGGCATAGTGCATTCATTCATTTACATGTCTATGTTTTTCACTAAACTCTCAGTTCCTTGAGGACATAGAATCTGATATTCAATTTTTTTAAAAAAATTCCATTGCTAACATACTCTTTGGCATATGAAATATATCCAATATAGGTTTACAGAATGAAGGAATGACTTTAAAAAAGCCACAGCCAAAAATAAAAGTGGACTTATAGGGAAAAAAATATTTTCAATGAGTACTAGAAAGAAATAATTACTATCCATATATATAAAGATATTTTTTCAAATAATAAGATAAATACAAAGACAAGAGTAAAAGAGGCAAAGGACAATGACAGTTAAGGAGGAAATACAGATAGCAAATAGAACTTATGATCATATTCCAATTTCATTATTACCAAGGAGCTGCAAATTAAAACAATGAGATAATTTTTTCCTCTATCAACTTGGCAAAAATAAAAAAATAAATTTTCGGGGCACCTGGTGGCTCAGTCATTAAGTGTCTGCCTTCAGTTCAGGTCATAATCCCAGGGTTCTGAGATGGAGCCTCCCATCTGACTCCCTGCTCGGTGGGAAGCCTGCTTCTCCCTCTTCTCCTCCCCCCTGCTTGTGTTTCTGCTCTTCTTATCTCTCTCTCTGTCAAATAAATAAACAAAATCTTTTAAATAAATAAATAAATAAATAAATAAATTTTCATGTTAGTTGGGGGTCTAGTGAGATAGGCACTTTGGTGAGTATGAAATATAATCTTTCTGGAAAGCATTTTGGGTATGCATATGTATGGACCAAAAGTCTTAAAAATGTTTTATACAATTTGTCCTCATAATCCCACTTCTAAGCATCTATTATAAAGAAATAACCAGAAATGCAATAAAAATCTCTTATAAGGATGACATTCAAAGAAAATGTATAATATAAAAAAATTGAAAATAACATAAATGTCAAAAAATAAATGAAGAGTTTAAAAATTATCTCCATAAAAAATAACCTTACACTCAAGGGAGCTAAAAAAAAGAAAGAAAAAGAAAAAAAGAACAGGTAAAGCCCCAAATTAGTAGAAGGCAGGAAATTCAGAAATAATTAGATTAGAGCAGAAATAGGGTGACGTGGCTCAGTTGTTAAGCATCTGCATTTGGCTCAGGACGTGATCCCCGTGTCCTGGGATTGAGCCCCACATTGGGTTCCCTGCTCGGCAAGAAGCCTGCTTCTCCCTCTCCCACTCCTTCTGTTTGTGTTCCCTCTCTTGCTGTGTCTCTGTCAAACAAATTTTAAAAAGAAAGAAAAATTAGACCAGAAATTAACAAAATAGAACCTAAAAGAAAAAAAAGATCAATGAAAGCTTGTTCTTTGAAAAGATCAACAAAACTGATAAACCTTTAGCTAGACTCAAAGAGAAAAGAAAAAAACTTAAATGAAATAAACAAAATCAGAAATGAAAGAGGAGAAATAATTGACACCACAGAAATACAAAGGCCTATAAAAGAATTTATGGAAATATGCCAACAAACTGGACAACCTAGAAGAAATAGATAAATTCCTAAAAGCATGTAACCTACCAAAGCTGAAGCAACCAGAAAACAAAATTTTAACAGACCATTTGCCAGCAATGAAATTAAATTAGTTATAAAAAAAAAAAAAAAACACCACAAAGCCCAGGACTGGATGGCTTCACATGTGAATTCTATCAAACATTTAAAGAAAGAAATTAAGGAGTGCCTGGCTGGCTCAGTTGGTTCAGTGTCTGATTCTTGGTTTCGACTCAGGTCATGACCTCAGGGTCATAGGATCGAGCCCTGTGTCAGGCTCCACGGTCACTGAGGAGTCTGCTTGGGATGCTCTCTCTCTCATTCACTCTCTCTCCCTCTCCCCCCCCACTTGTTCACTCTTTCTCTCAAATAAATAAATAAATCTTCTAAAAAAGAAAGAAATTAATGACCATTCTTCTCAACTATTCCAAAAAATACAAAAAGAAAGAAAACTTCAAAATTCATTCTATGAGACCAGCATAACTCTAGTACCAAAACCAAATAAAAACATTATTTAAAAAAAAAAAAGGAAGGCCAATAACTGTAATGAACATAGATGCACAATTCCTCAATAAAATATTAGTAAACTGAATTCAACAATATATTAAGAAAATAATTCACCATTATCAAGTAGGATTTATTCCCAGTATGTAAGTGTGGTTCAAGATTTGCAAATCAGTTATGTGACACATCACATCAATAAGAGAAAAGATAACAACCATATAATCATTTCAATAGATGCAGAAAAAACATTTGACAAAGTGCAACAATGATTCATGGTAAAAACTCTCAACAAAGTAGGTTTAGAGGGAACATACTTCAACATAATAAAGGCCATCTATGAAAAACCCACAGCTAACATCATACTCAATGGTGAAAAACTTGAGAGCCTTTCCCCTAAGGTCAGGAACAAGCCAATGATGTCCACTCTTAGCACTTTTATTCAACATAGTACTGGAAGTCTTAGCTTTAGCAATCAGACAAGAAAAAGAAATAGAAGGCATCCAGATGGATAAGGAAAAAGCAAAACTTTCACTATTTATAGATGACATGATACAATATATTGAAAACCCTAAAGACTCCACCAAAAAACTACTAGAAATGATGAATGAATTCAGTAAAGTGGCAGAATACAAAATCAGTATACAGAAATCTATTGTATTTCCATACACTAATAATGAAGCTACAGAAAAAGAAATTAAGAAAAGAGTTCTATTTACAGTTACACCGCAAATAATAAAATACCTTGGAAGAAACATAACCAAGGAGGTGAAAGACCTGTATTCTGAGAACCATAAACATTGATGAAAGAAATTGCAGATCACACAAACAATGAGAAGATATTCTGGGATCATGGACTGGGAGAACAAATATTGTTAAAGTGTCCATACTACCCAAAGTAATCTACAGATTTAATGCAATTGCTATCAAAATACCAATAGCATTTCTCATAGAGCTAGAACAGATAATCCTAAAATTTGTACTGAACCACAAAAGAACCCAAATAGCCAAACCAATCTTGAGAAATAACAAGGCTGACAATATCACACTCCCAGATTTCAAGATATACCACAAAGATGTATTCATTAAAACAGTATGGCACAAAAAATAGACACATAGATGAATGGAACAGAATAGAGAGCCCAGAAATAAATCCATGCTTATGTGATAAATCTTTGACATAGGAGGCAAGAACATACAATAGGAAAAAGTCTCTTCAACAAATGTTGTTGGGAAAACTGGAGAGCTACATACAAAAGAATGAATCTGGACCACTTTCTTATACCATACACAAAAATAAACTCAATGGATTAAGACCTAAATGTGAGACCTGAAATCATAAAAATGCTGGAAAAGAACATAGGCAATAATTTCTTTGACATCAGGTATAGCAACATTTTTCTACATCTGTCTCCTGAGGCAAGAGAAACAAAAGGAAAAATAAATGACCAGGACTACAAGAAAAATCAAAAGCTTCTGCCTGCAAAGAAAACCATCAACAAAACAAAAAACCTACTAAATGGGTGATGGTATCTGCAAATGACATATCCGATAAGGAGTTAGTATCCAAAATCTATAAAGAACTTACACAACTCAACACCAAAAAACCAAATAATCCAATTTAAAAATGGGCAGAAGATACAGACATTTCTCCAAAGAAGACATACAGATGACCAAGAGGCACATGAAAAAATGCTCCACATCACTCATCATTAGGGAAATGCAAATCAACCACAATGAGGTATCACCTCACAACTGTCAGAATGGCTAAAATAAAAAACACAAGAAACAACAAGTGTTGGTGAGATGCAGAGGAATAGAACCCTTGTGCACTGTTGGGAATACAAGCTGGTGCAGACACTGTGGAAAATTGTGGAGGTTCCTCAAAAAATTAAAAATGAAATACCATATGACCCCATAATTCCACTAGGTATTTATCCAAAGAATATGAAAACACTAATTCGAAAAGATATATATATACCCCTATCCAATGTTTAGAGCGGCATCACTTATGATAGCTAAATTATGGAAGCAATCCAAGTGTCCATCAATATGTGAATAAAGAATATATATGAATATTATTCAGCCATAAAAATAGAATAAAATCTTGCCATTTGCAACAACATAGATGGAGCTAGAGAGCAGTATGCTATGCAAAATAAGGTAGAGAAAGACAAATACCATATGATTTCACCTTTATGTGGAATTTAAGGAAAAAAAGAGCAAAGGAAAAAAGGAGAAAGAGAACAAACTAATGGTTACCAAAAGGGAGGGGGTGGGGAGACGAGTGAACCAGGTGATGGGGATTAAGGAATGTACCTGTGACAAGCACTGGGTGACGTACAGAAGTGCTGAATCACTATATTGTACTCCTGAAACTGACATAACAGTGTAAGTTAATTACACTGGAATTTTAAAAATAAATAAAAATAAAAATTATCTCCATATGATGGAATATCATATAGCCATTAAAATAATGTTTTTCCAAAACCTCAAGAAAAACAAAAAACATGTTTTCAAAGAGTAATTAATGGGCTACGTTGGAAAATATTTCTCATATAATGTCATCAAAAAGAGAAAGATGCAAAATTGTCATATGTTTCTAGTTTTGCAAAATATAAGATAGCTAGACAAATATTTATGAAGAAAACACCATAAGGACACATACCAATGTTGACTATAGTTCTAATCTGAATAGAAAGATTATGGGTGATTTTTTACTTCCTCTTTCTAATTTCCTAATTATCTTGTTTCTTACATTTTTCATAATAAGCCTTTATACTAGGACAAAATGAGCTTTTTTACTGAGATTAAAAATTTAAGAAGAACTATAAAACATCACTACATAACTATCAAATGGCTCTTAAATAATAATGACAACACCAAATGCTGGAGAGAATGCAGAGACTGGATCGCTCATACATTAATGGTGGAAATGTAAAATGGTACATTCGCTTGAAAAAGAGTATGGCAGTTTCTTATAAAATGTATGTTTACCAAAAAACCCAGCACCTGCATTTATCCTAGCAAAGTAATAATAACTTCACACAAAAACCTACAGACAAGTATTCCTTTATTTTTAATCAACAAAAACTGGAAATAACCCAGATGCCCTTCAGAGAGCAGATGGTTAAGTGAACAGTGGTACGTCCATTCCATGGACAGCTACTCAGCAATAAATAGAGCAAACTATGGATACACACAACAACTTGGCTGTGTTTCAAGGGACTTATGCTGAGCAGAATGACAGCCAACCTCCAAAGGTTACCTACTGTATGATTCCATTTATATGGCATTCTGGCAGTGACAAAATTATGAAGATGAGGAAGAGAAGGATGGTTGCCCTAGGTTAGGGAGAAGAAGGAGGTATTTGGTTGTGCCTATGAAAGGGTTACACAAGCAGTCTTTGTGACAGAATGTTCTGTATCTTTTTTTTTTTAAGATTTTATTTATTTATTTGACAGAGAGAAATCACAAGTAGATGGAGAGGCAGGCAGAGAGAGAGAGAGAGAGGGAAGCAGGCTCCCTGCCGAGCAGAGAGCCCGATGCGGGACTCGATCCCAGGACCCTGAGATCATGACCGAAGGCAGCGGCCCAACCCACTGAGCCACTCAGGCGCCCAACCGTTCTGTATCTTGACAGTAGTGTTGGACACACAAATCTACACACATGATAAAAATGCCCCAAACCAAACACAAACACCATCTCACGCACATGAACGAATGGTGAGATCGGAGTAAGGCTGCTTGAGTGTGTCAACAACTTCCAGGTTATGATCTTGTACTATATAGTTATGTAAGACATTGACACTGAGGGGCGCCTGGGTGATTCAGTTGTTAAGTGTCTGCCTTCAGCTCAGGTCATGATCCCAGGGTCCTGGGATCGAGCCCCACATTGGGCTCCCTGCTCCATGGGAAGCCTGCTTCTTCCTCTCCCACTCCCCCTGCTTGTGCTCCCTCTCACTGTCTCTGTCAAATAAATAAATAAAATCTTAAAAAGAGAGAGAGATTGACATTGAGAGAAAGTGGGTGAGGGAAATAGGGATCTCCTGCATTCCTTTTTAAGACTGCGTGTGACTCTCCAATTATCTCAAAATTAAGAGTTAAAAATTTAAAGAAAAGGACAGGAACCTAGATATTAAATGAGATTTAAGAGACGTATCATCTAGGACACCTGGTTGTTTCCATCAGTGAAACATATGACTCTTGATCTCCGGGTCATGAGTTCGAGCCCCATGTTGGGTATAGAGATGACTTAAAAATAAAATCTTAAAAAAGAGAGAGAGAGAAAGACATATCCAATTGCAATATGTGTTTCATATTTGGATCTTGATTCAAACTATAAAAACAAGTGACCTTTGTGAGATACCACAAAAGTGAACATGGGCCCGATAGCTGATGCCCTTAGGAATTACAGGGTTTTTGCAGGGATGTTATTTATAGCTATGTGTCAAGAAAAAAAAAAAAAAAAAAGGCCTTACCTTTTAGAGAGTCAAACAAAATATTTAGAGGTGAAGTTATATGATACCTGTTTGTTCTTCAAAACAATGTGAGTGGGGAGAGGAAAGGGGTGCAATTGGTTAGATTCGGTGACAGGTGAATTGCTGTAATTATCCTAGTCTATTTATGTGTATTTTCAAAAGTCTCCATAATAAAACTTTTTTTTTTTTTAACAAGGAAAAAATAAAAAGAAGACCAAATCTCCAAGGAAACACTTCCAAGGTACTTATCTGCTCATCAGAAAAGCATGTGGCTTTATTTGAGTACCTCATGTACCAGCCACTGCATTAGGCGTTAAAGATCCGGCCTTAAAGAGGTTGCTCCTTCTCGAAGCGCAAAGGCTAACAGAAGCGGAGAGAGACTGTAAAAACAAATAAGTACATTTCTAGATGGTAAGTGCTAATAAGGACCGTACAATCGTGGAAGTACTGAACGTTCTTCGCACCAGGGAAGGGGTGTCTGGGCCGAGTCTTCAAGGACATGCGGCGGGCTGGGTCCGTTGTAGTCAGGAGGAGAGTTCTTTCAGCGAGTTCCTGATTCCTAAGTAGGACCTAACACCGCCTGTTTGCACGTCAGTGGTTTTCACTTCAGATCCTGTTCCAACCCAAACTGTGGTACATTCTTATTGTCAGCAGACTCTGCTGTCACCTTCGGGGAGTAGCCGAAATAGGGCTCATGATGTTTACCGAAGTCTTTCGGTGCTCAGAAGAGGATTTGAGCTCAGAGTCAATCTCTCTCACCACCAGCCCCCACCTCCAAGGTCCTTGAACCTTTCAGCAGTGGTTCCATTATCCGGAAATTGAATCAGAGGAAACTCGTTAAATGAGCCTTTTAGAGGGAAGGAAACTTGGTCATACGTCTTAAGGGGGGGGGAATAGGACAATAATTGCATTTGACGAGGAGAGTGATTTATTTCACCTTGATAAAAATGGGAACTTGAGGATAAGTTGTTTTATTCGTGCTCTCGCTCTCTCTCTCACACACACACCCGCACACACACAATATCACGCAATATAAATCCATATATATAATCCCACGACGGTTGCTGCCTAATCAGTTGCCATAACGTAAAGGAGGCCGTGTGGTTACTGGTATTAAGGCCATAAATTATGTTTCGTAGAGTGTGGTTTCTCCACAAAGCCACTGGGGAAGGCACGCTGTGATTCATGTCACGCTAGGGAAGGCGTAATGAAGGTGACGACGATGGAAGAAAGAATAACAACACGCTTGGCCGGAGAGGCCAGTGGCCTCTGATCGTGACGGGTGCTTGACACCTGCTTAGCTTATAAAAACAAAACACAAACAAACAAAACTCCCCAGCACGTCAGAAAAGCGTTAACCCCTATCCTAGCTCTTGCTGCTGACTGTCGTTATGCATCAGCGCTGGGGGCCATTATTACTGAACAGAGAATCAATACATTCAAACGCAAAAGAGCTACAGGAAGAACAATCGCCACATAAAGGTAAATCTTCTCCTGGGACTTACCCCGCAGCCGGGCCACTGGAGCAAAGCATCTGTTTCCAACGTCACCATTTGTCACTATTGATTCCGCCTGTGAGAGAGGGGACTGCACGCCACTGCCCTGACAAGGAATGATTTATCCTCCGTCACAAAACACAATTTGCAGCCTTCAGTCTCATTTGAATCCTTATTTCTAGAGTCTTTATTCCTGATAGGAGAAACCAGGGAGGAATTAGGTTTTTGTCCCAGAAGTCTACCTATAATTACTTTTAGTATTAATGGTTCCCAAAGCTGGAACGTAATGATTCTGAGGGACACAAAGCTGGGCCTTAGATAAGAGGTTTAAACAGAGTACCCACGCGGCTGTGCCGGGAAGCAGACAAGGGAGAGCTGGTGATAGGGAGGATAAGAGAAGGAAACGCCCTCACCTGAGTCAGCCCTGGACACTGCATTTTCAAGGAGTTGCCCATTTATGCCCTCCACATGGTTTAACAGCCTGGGTCTTCTGGTTAGGAAAGGCCATTCTCTGGGAAATGGCTCAATGATCCACCCTGTCTTTTTTTTTAATAAGAGAAAATGGCTTGATCTAAGCAGGTCATAATCAGTGAGACAATATATTTCTCCAGCAGAATTCGACAAACACCTGTAGAGTTTCTGTCAAAGGTCATTGCTAGGCACTGGGGATCTGTGTTCCCTTATTGAAAGTTTGCTGAGTGCCTGCTCTTTGCCAGGGGCTGGGGTCACAGCGATGAGTAAGACAATCCCTTCTGTCTTGGTCCCCTCAGTCCTAGTCCATTCAGGTTGCTAGAACAAAACCAGCACAGATTGGGAAGCTTAGAGTCAACGGAAATTTGTTTCTCCTCATTCTGGAGGTTGAAGATTCGGTGCCTGGTGAGAGCAAGCTTCCTGGTTCATAGGTATCTATATTCTCTCTGTACCCACCCATGACTGAAGGGATGAGGGAGCTCCCTGGGGTGTCTACTGTAAGGGCACCAGTCCTCTTCATGAGCCCTCCACCCTCCTGACCTCACCACTTCTCAATGGCCTCACCCCCTTCACCATCTCACTGGGGGTTAGAATGTTGACAAACAAATGTTGAGGGGGACACTGTGTTCTATCTATAGCACTTTCTCGCATAAAGCTTATTAAACAAATCATCACACAATGAAGGGATTCACGAAACTGTGGAAATCCATGGAGCTGGTCAGGGGCTAGGAGGACCTACGAGGAGGATCCGGTCTGACTGCTTGAGGAAGGCTTCCCCCAGGAAGTGACGTTGACGCTGAGAACCAAGGTTAGTTCGCTAAGTGAGGAAGGGGGCATGTTGGGAATGGGGAGGTAGGCTGGTCCTCCTCTCCAAAATCTCCTGAGAGCACGGACCCTGAAACATGGGTGAGTGTTCGGATCCGGGACAGACTGTAGATGTCATGTGCTGCGAGACCGTGTGTGGATTCTTGCCATGAGTCCCTGAGCCTGACCCTGAACCCCTGGCTCGGTGTGGGAGACAGCAAAATGAACAGCGGCAGCCATGGAAAAAAAGAGCGACAGAGAGAAAACTGTTCTTCCCGGCAGGTCCTGCTGAACTACCGCTGATGTTTAATGAACAGAAAATAATGTGACCATCCTTGGCCTGCTTTCCTCACCCAGAGAAGTACTTCAGTTTCTAATCTTTCCTTTGAAAGATGAAAATGAGGACTTGGTAAAGACGTAACACACCGGAGATGTGAAAAATTAAAAATCATCCTCCTCTAGCTCAAGTACAGTGAAAGGTGCTGTCGTGAACGTTGTGAAAAAGGCATTCCGGTTTTATGAGGTGATGCCGCATGTGGGCTGAAAGTAGGCCACACGTGAGAGTTGATTCTGGGAACTTCTCCTTCATTCCTCCCATAACTATTTAATGAGCATCTACTACATGTCAGGCAGACAGGGTCCTTGAGTCCCCGGAGCTTTGCATTGAAGTGGGAAAGACGGAGGATAAAGAATTCGAACTCCAGGTAGTTAAAAGTGGATTCAGGTAATAGAGAAAGCCAGGAGAGAGAACAAAGAACCCGGCAGGATATAGTGGTGGAGGAAATTCCCCTCGGCAGGGCCGGCTTCATGAGTGCAGGCCTGGGGCAGCGCACAATCCAGCACTCAGAGCGGCGGGGAATGGAGAAATCTGGCCTGGACTCTAATCCCCCGCAGCTGCCAACTTAAATTGTTTAATAACATTCGATCTGCATTTGTAACTTATAGGTACAATCTGATGCAACAATAGAGCATGGGTCTGGGGCTCGAAGCCTCAGCTCCCGTCTCCTGCCACCTCCGCTGAGTTCTTGGCTGCCTGCTCCCCAGGCCCCAGGCAGCAGTGGGAGCCTGGGCTAGGGCACAGGGGGAATCAGGGCCGGCACAGAGAAGAGGCCCCTATGAAGATCTGTAAATGCCCCACACCTTTGCCCACACTGTCGCCACTCATTCCCTAGTCCCCCGCTAGAGGATCTGATGCCATCATGTTACAAAATTGCCCTTAAAGACAATTGTTCTCGTCATCTTGTTCTCGTCATAGATTATGTGTCAACATGTTTCTGTCTTCTGCCTCTGCCTCTCATTTAGCCCGTGAGCCCATAAGGGTCCTTACACCTAAAAGAGCATGACATCATATGGCAAGTAAAACACACTGTGACAGACTGAGACCACAGAAGAAAAGAAAAACCTTTTCTTCCTGGAACAAGGGGCCTTGCCCTGCATTTTCACGGTGTCCTGGGCCCTGTAAAGTATGTGCCTGGTCCCGCCCTTCTCAGGAGGGGACATATGAGCAGAGATATGAAAGGAGAGATGTGGGCATCAGCACCCCAAACTGAGGAAATTTTAAGAGCTATGGGCTCGGGCTGGGACAAGCTTGATGAGTTGGAGAAGCAGCAGGAAGGCTGGTGTGGCTAGAGCCTTCCCAGCAAAGGGGGGGTGGGGGATGCCCGGAGATGCGGGCCTATGGGGCTCTCTAGGTGTGACAAGGAGCCTACCCCCTCCCAGTCTAGATGGAAGCTGTGGGGGTGTTCCAGGCAGGAGAATTATATGGTCGGATTTAAGTTTTTAAAGACTGGGTTTTGGGGGGAGATGGTGAGATTTAGCTTCTTTTTAGTTTGTTAATGTATTAACTGATTCCTATTCCATCTTGTCATGGAGGGGGTTGGTGGCCTTGAATGAAGACAGTGACAGAGACAGAAACAGCAATGCAGTGACAAGGGAGGGAGACAGGTGACGGGGCCCCCCCGTCCATGGAGGCCGTGGGTGGAGCTGGTTGCGTGGCAGCTGAGAGATTGAGTCGAGGGGAAGGGTATGAGGCTTTCATTCTCCTCGGCATAGCGAGAAGCACAGTCATGTGCCAAGACTGAAGGGCAAGGGATCCGAGGAGCAAAGAGAAGTTTAGAACATGTGAGAAGAACAGGAGAGCCCCACCTTCCGACGGGAACCAGGATCTTGGCAGCACAAGAGGCCCTGTTCTGGTGGGAAACCCTTCTCCTTTGGGAAAATAAGCTCAGCCCCCTAAATTCTGCACCCCATTCTTTATCATTCCTAGAGCTCTCCTGCCGAACCCTATTCTCCTTCCTTGCTCTCCTTAAAATGCACTGATTTCTGATTTTTGCACCACAAGGTGCCTTGTGACACAGCTGTTGGAGCCGTGTGACTGTCTCTGCTCCTAGCCCCATCTGTAAATGCCCCACACCCTTGCCCACACTGTCGCCACTCATTCCCTAGTCCCCCCTAGAGGATCTGATGCCATCATGTTACAAAATTGCCCTTAAAGACCCCCTGGGATTCTCATCTTGTTCTCGTCATAGATTATGTGTGAACATGTTTCCGTCTTCTGCCTCCGCCTCTCATTTAAAATCCATGTTCTTGTGCACCTGGGTGGCTCAGTCAATTGAGTGTTGGCCTTCGACTCAGGTCATGATCCCAGGGTCCTAGAATCAAGTCCCACGTCAGGCTTGGGCTCCCTGCTCAGCAGGGAGTGTGCTTCTCCCTCTCCCTCTGCTGCCCACCCCTGCTTGTACACTCTCTCTCTCTGAAAAATAAATAAATAAAAACAAAAACCCGTATTTTTAATTTGCTGGACACTGATCTCCCATGACACTCCTCCTACCTCCCTGATCGCCATCATCTTTACCATTCTGTGGTTTTTCCCCATCTCTCGGTCCCTCATAATGGGCACTGCCTGACACTCAACTCTGGCTCACTGCATGGCTTCCTCACCCCCTCAGGAAGTTTACCTGTTTTTCTGACATCAGCTATCCCAATAAACCTGGCCTCCCACCTTAATGATCAAGTGTTGGTATCTGATTCCCAAACATACCTTTCACCTAGACTTTTCTCCCCCAGGCACTTTTGTCATATTTCCAACTAAAAATCAGCACGTCCAAAACAAGCTCAAAACTTTTCCTGCAAAAATTCCTTTGCAGACAAACCATAAGTGACTCTTAATCTCACAAAACAAACTGAGGGTTGCTGGGGGGAGGGGGGTTGTGTGAAGGGGGGTAGGATTATGGACATTGGGGAGGGTATGTGCTTTGGTGAGTGCTGTGAAGTGTGTAAACCTGGCGATTCACAGACCTGTACCCCTGGGGATAAAAATATATGTTTATAAAAAATAAAAAAGTAAAAAGTAAAAAAAAAAATTCCTTTGCATGTTCCTCAAAAAATTAAAAATAGAACTACTATACGACCCAGCAATCCTACTTCTGGGGTATATACCTCAAAGAATTGAAAGCAGAGACTCAAAGAAATATATCCGTATGCTCATGTTCACAGCAACATGTTCCCAACAGCCAAAGGGTGGAAGCAACTTGATGAATGAATAGATAAATAAAATGTAGTCTACATGTACAATGGAATATTCTGGCCTTAAGAAGGGAGAAAATGATGACACCTGCTCCAACAATAGGAGAATCTTGATGACATTATGCTATGTGATGTCAGGCACTAATGTAGCAGAAAGTGATGGTGGAGGAGATAGGACAGAATTCTTCCTTAAACTGCGTGATCAGGAAATCTCTTCTGAAAGAGTTACATTTTGGTTCAGACCCAGATGAACAGAAGGAGACAATTATGGCTCCAGGGGTATCAGGCAGGGTACATTGGGTATGAAGGTCCTTAGGAATAAACCTGGATTATTTAGGAAACCACAAAAAGACTGATGGTCTTAGTGCAGGGACCTAAGAAGAGAACCATGTAAAATGCATCTGGAAAGGTGGCCATGGTCGTGGCACTTTGGGCCAAGCTGAGGAGTTGGAGCTTCATACTAAGTTTGAGGTGAAGCCATAGCGGGTTTTAAGCAAGGCAGGGATGGCCTGCTTTGCTTTTTTAGAGGATCCCTCTGGCTACTTGACTTACCATATGGCGAATGGTTTGTAAGGCTCCTGAGAGGAAGGGCACAGGAGTCCCGCTGACAGATGATGGCCTGGGCTGGGTGAGAGAAGAGCATGTGTGGACAAAGATGTGTTAAAAATACGTTGGAGAGAGAAATGGTAGGATTTGTGGGTGGATTGGATGTGGGGATAAAGGGAAGGGAAAATCAAGGGAAGGGAAGAATTAAGGCTGACTCTCAAGTTTGGGTTCAAGCAATGGGTGGACAGCAATGTCATTTCCTGAGGTGGAGAAGTGTGGGCGCACAGAATCACATGTCTGCTTGCACATTCCTCATACTGGACACTTACTACAGGGACAGGCTATCACGCCACTGATATTTGAAAAGTCTTGTACAGACTCCAAATCTGTTTCCCTATAAATTTATTCTTTTATCCAAGTCTTCTCCTTCAACAAAATGAATCGAGTCTTCCCTCTTTCTTGTATTGATAGTCCTCTTCTTTACCTTATGTTGAGAAGAATTGCTATGCCCTTCTATGTTTCCTCTTCCCTGAGCTAACTCTCCCCAACTTATTCACATTTATTTCCTTATTCCTGGATCACTGCAGATTCAAACTAGTCTTTCTCATACCAGCCTGTCATGCAAACTTCAGCTACAGCCGTCTCCCTAACACACAGTTATCAACCAAGACGTAGGCACTGCTGTGGGAAAATATATGTAACAGGTGCTAAAAATTAGATTCTTCTATCTCATTTTGCCAAGGCAAGAAGATAATAGGTGCTATCTCTTAAAAACACCACCATGCAAAAATTTCAGAGTTTAGCAGCCCAGAGGATCCTTAAATCCTTTTGTCCACATCTCTAATATGAGGAGAGGATGGAGATTAAGAGATTTTTGCAGGGGCACCTGGGTGGCTCAGTGGGTTAAAGCCTCTGCCTTCCACTCAGGTCATGATCTCAGGGTCCTGGGATGGAGCGCGGCATCGGGCTCTCTGCTCAGCAGGGAACCTTCTTTCCCCCATCCCCCACCTGCTTCTTTGCCTACTTGTGACCTCTGTCAAATAAATAAATAAATAAAATCTTTAAAAATGAAAAAAAAAAAAAGAGAGAGAGAGAGAGAGATTTTTGCAAAGGATGATGTGGCACCTGGTTGTGAATCCCATTCCTCCCAAGGGTTGGGGGAGGACTGCTCCCCTTTTACTACAGGGCAGGGGCAAAGGGCTTCAGGGGACCGTTTGGTGAGCTTGATGTGTGACACCAGAGTTAGGGGGCAGCAGAGACAGGTGTCTGACCCCTGCCTGGAAAATCTACAAGGTAAAGGTGGGCTGGCTAGTTGTGATGGCCAACGTGGAGGAGCAGTGGCGGCACTGGCAACCTGCCATGCAGGGTGTGTGGGGGCAATGAAGGTGAGGCTATTTCTCATGGAACTCACGTGGCTCATGTGGGGATGGCGGCTGGCAGGCAGCCATTTTGAGTTCTGCCCAAGAGGACCACCTGGAGGTCTGTGGAGACAGGGTTGCCAGGAAACTGGGCCTGAGGAGGGTGTCATTTGGAGGAAAACGCATCACCTTTGTCACCGGAAATGCTGTTGAAATTTCCCAGGGAAGCCTTCTAAGAATTCACAAAAAGGCCCAGGAAGGAGCTTTAACATGGGTCCCCAAATAGCGAAGCCTTATTAGGCTAGTCCCAGTTGCTAATACTAGTTCCTGTTTTCTCTCGCTGTCGTCTCCTATTCTCCTTCCACCACAGAGAGTCCAGAAATCACACTTGGTGAAAAGGGGGAGAGAGGCAGAAGCAGTGGAGAGGCGGAAGCAGTGGTGAGGCGGAAGCAGTGGAGAGGCGGAAGCAGTGGAGAGGCGGAAGGAGTGGTGAGGCGGAAGCAGTGGTGAGGCGGAAGCAGTGGTGAGGCGGAAGCAGTGGAGAGGCGGAAGCAGTGGTGAGGCGGAAGCAGTGGAGAGGCGGAAGCAGTGGAGAGGCGGAAGCAGTGGAGAGGAGGAAGCAGTAGGTGAGCAAGCGAGGAACCACACCCCACCTTCTCCTTCGCGCAGAAGGACCTAGCTGGGAAATAGGAGGAGGATTGACTTTGAAATTTTGATTCGTACATGGTCCTGCAGACTATTAATTATTGAATTAAAACTGTCATTATTATTTAAAGAGGCTCTAAGGGTGAACAAGGGAAGAACTTGCCCCATTTTTAAGACACGGCCGAAGTTCAAAATAGTCTCTTTCTGGTAACACTTCAAGAATCTTCCCTGTTCCACACCGTGGTTATACGCAGATGAAAGAAGCTTTTGCTTTGTCATTCTCTTGCTTTAAGAGGTCCCTTCAATACCTCTCTCTTGCCTTTTAGATTAAAGCCAACCTCCTGAGCATAGGGTTTGATGTCCTCTATTACCTATCTCATGTAGACTTTTCAACTAAATCTCCCGCAATTCCAAATAGAACATTAGACTAGTCAGGAGCTCCTCTGTTTTGTAATAACAACTAGTATTTATGGCACATCAGTTATGTTGAGCATTTTATTATTTAAGCCTCATAATAACCTCTTGACGTTGGCGTTATTATTACCCGATTTTACAGATGAAAAATCTGAAACCACTAATAAACGCGGTGAGGCTGTGATTAGAACCCAAGCAGTGGACTCCAGGGCCCACAATCCAAACAGCCAAGCATACTGTGTGTCCCGCACCACATACATATATTCTTTGCTCTCAAGCTATTTGGGGCATGTCCCCCCACCCTCCTTCCTCTTCTTTGCTTATGCTATCCCAGATATCTTTCAAACACCAGCTCAAACTCCTCCTCTTCTGTGAAGCCTTCCCAGGTTATTTCTATTCGTTGAGCTCCCAAAACATTGAGTTCATGTCAAGGACTTTAAAATTTGAACTGTGGTATCTGTTTTCCTGTTGTCATTTTGGCCTGTCATCTGGGCAAGTCCCTAGAAGTTCCTCCAAGGAGAAGGCCTGTCTGTGTTTCTGGCTGTACTTGTACTTACCAGGGCAGTGGTTTGCCAACTTCAGTACAGAAAGATATCAACAGACAGTTCACAGAATAAGAAATGTAAATGACACTAAAATATATAGAAAGATGCTGGACCTCATTATAACAAGAGACATGCAAAGTCTCACTGAGTTATTATTTATCACCTCTCAGATATGCAAAAATCCAAAAATGGAATGACATATTTTGATGTCAAGGCTGTAGGGAAATAGGATCTCTCATACATGACTAGGGACAATGCGAAATGATATAACTCTCATAGACGGGAATTTGGCAGGTCTAGCAAGATCACATGCACATTCCTTTTGACCCAATAATCCCACTTTTGGGAATCTATCCTAAAGATACACTGGCAAAAATCCGAAACGCAGTCTGTTCAAAGCTATTCTTTGTAGTAGTCTTTGTAAAAGCCATACACTGCAGGAAAAGCCCAGTGTCAATCAATAGAGGCCTGGTTGAATAACTATGGTACCTCCACATAAAAGAGTACAGGGCAGGAAGAAGGAGGGTTGCTACAGACTGCTTTGGATGATCTCCAGGGTCTATTGTTAGGTGAACAAAGCGAAGACAAGAAAAATGTGTACAGTATGCTACGGTTTGCTTAAGAAATATAGGAATATGACAATTTCTATATGTGCTTATTTTTTCAAAAGAAAACAATGGAAGAATAAACTGGAAATGAATTAAAATTATCTGTGAAGGGGAGAAACCGTTGAGGAAGAAACTGGGATGAAGACGGATATCCCTGAATGTACTTTGCTCTATAGTTTTGACTTTGGAAACAATATTCCATATAATTAAAAAACAAAATTGAACCAAAAGAAAATATTAGAAACAAACTGAAATAGTAATGTGCTGGAATTGGACAATTAAGTGAATGGACGAGAGCCAGTTTTCTCTCTGTTGGAGTCAGATATTATAGACAAATATGAGGAGGAAATGAGAATAATCCATGCTGTAATGAATTAGAGTTGGACACATTAGCATGAACTCATGTTTAGCTCTATAGTAACTATGTTATATTGAACAATATAGATCTACATCGTTACACATAGAAATATGTATAAATCAGTGTACATACACAGGTTAGTTACATGCATATATTTCCTGGTCTGCCAGTTGACAGGGCAGAAACATTCATAGCCCAATATCAACAAGAACACAAACACCAAGATACTGGTTTCTAATACCATTTCTTTTTTTTTTTTTAAGATTTTTTATTTTATTTGACAGAGAGAGAGAGATCACAAGTAGGCAGAGAGGTAGGCAGAGAAAGGGGGGAAGCAGGCTCCCTGCCAAGCAGAGAACTTGATGCAGGGCTCGATCCCAGGACCCTGAGATCATGACCTGAGCCAAAGGCAAAGGCTTAACCCACTGAGCCACCCAAACGCCCCTCTTATACCATTTTTTTTTTTTTTAGATTTTATTTATTTGACAGAGAGATCACAAGTAGGCAGAGAGGCAGGCAGAGAGAGAGAGGAGGAAGCAGGCTCCCCGCTGAGCAGACCCTGGGATCCCAAGACCCTGGGATCATGACCGGAGCTGAAGGCAGAGGCTTTAATCCACTGAGCCACCCAGGCGCCCCCCTCTTATACTATTTCTTAAAAGGAACAGGGCTTCTGGGAGAAATGTCCAATACTAGAACTGGGGCAAGAAAACTCAAGATAAGCCTGGAGCACTTTGTAGTGCCAGAAAGTAAGGAAGTGCTTTAAAAAATTTGTGGGGTCATGTCAAAAAGACACAAAAGCCAACTAGAGAGCTCCCAATGACAAAAAGGAAAAATTTGAGCAAGGAAAATAATAAGGTAGAACTGAATTATTACTCTAAGTATAAAATAAACCTCTATGCACCCACATTAATATGAAGAAGTAATTGATTCAATCAACAACCAGAGGAGAAGACATAAATCACCCATGCAGAAGAATTCTAAATAATTTATGCAAATATCCACCCTCAAGGAGATAAAGGATAACTCCCACTCCTTACATGTAGGCTTTACATACTGACTTTCTTCCAAGGAGTATAGCATAGAAAGGGGGTAAAAAGAATTTTACAGTGGAGAAACTTGACACACACTATCTCAGCGAGACGATCAAGGTTAACATCAATAGAGATTAAGTCATTGAGAGTAGGTACCCTTGATATGAATAGAATTTTATGAGATGCTTCAGTGGCTCAGTCCTTAAGTGTCTGCCTTCAGCTCAAGTTATGATCCCAGGGTCCTGGGATAGAGCCCCGCATTAGGCTCCCTCCTCAGTAGGAACCCTACTTCTCCCTCTCCCACTCCCCCTGCTTGTGTTCCCTCTCTCGCTCTCTCTCTCTCTGTCAAATAAATAATAAAATCTTCCAAAAAAAAAAAAAAAAAGAAAAGAAAAGAAAAAGAGAGAGAGAGAATAGTATTTTATGTCTGAGGTCTTCCTCCCACAAAAACATAACCCCAATCTCATCATAAGAAAAATATCAGGCAAATTCCAGCTGGGAGGCATTCTACAAAACACCTGGCCAGTACTCCTCAAAATTATCAAAGATTATCAAAAATAAGGAAAGTCTGGGAAGATGGCAGAGTAGAAGGACTATAAATGTATTCATCTCATGAATACAACTATGTAACACTCACATCAGTATAAATAACACAGCAAATGACCCAAAGACTGGCAGAACAAACTCCACAACTAAATGTAGAGAAGAGGCCACATCAAAGAGTGTAGAAAGGGCAAAGATACAGTGGGGAGCTAAATCCTATTGCAGGGGGTGGTGTCTGGGTGCTGAAGGGAGGGAGCTACAGGTGCAGAGGAGAGCAAGAAACAGACTATCACACCAGGGAGACTGTCCACGGAAGAAGAATCTCCATAGCATTTGGCTTTGAAAATTAGAGGGGCTGAATTTCATGATTTCTTACAACCAGCAGGACATAAAGCCTGAAACTTTAAAAAAAAAAATCAGTAGGCTTGGCTCTAAGAGAGCCTGGGGGGTGATAAGAAGCTGAGTTCCCACCCTTAAAGAGGCAACACACAAACAACCCACAGAGATAGAGTGTTGAAGCAGTAATCTGAAAAAAAAAAAAATGCCCAAGGCATACAAGAGGTAGAATTATTTACCATTCTCAGTTCACTCCAGAACAAAGGAGCTGGCGGAAGCCATTTCCTTTTGCTGCTTCCCAGCATAAACACACAACCACCAGTGGGAATCAGCACAACTGACACTTGCTACCTAACTTGCTTACACCAAGCACCCCCCTCCACACCCCTACCACCTGTGCTTTAGTAGATCCACTCTTTCCAGTCACACTTGCCTCAGTTCTGGGGCTGCAGGTCCCCTTCCCTGGAAGACTATGATAAACCTTGCCAACACCATGATTCCTGTTTTGTGGGACCTTGGTCCCAGTGGCAGTGGTTGGTCACCTCCCAGGGAAGGCATGGATACCTTGCTAAAACTGCACCCCCTGCTCACATGCTTTTTGCAGAATAGCCAGGCCAGTCCTGATCCTGGCAGTGGCTATACATCACTTGTGGGAAAGGACCAGAGCTACCTTGTTAAGTACAGGTCTCTCCCTACTACTTTCAAGGACAAGAGAGGTAGGGGCACCTGGGTGGCTCAGTCACTAAGCATCTGCCTTTGGCTCAGGTCATGATTCCTGGGTCCTGGGATTGAACCCCACATCAGGCTCCTGCTCAGCAGGAAGGCTGTTAAATAAAATATTTATTAAACAAAAAGAGAACAAGAGAGGTAGCAGATATTTCTAACACAGAGAAACAGACACAGAGAATTAAGCAAAATGAAGAGACAGAGGAATATGCCCCAACTGAAGGAACAGAACCAAACCACAGCAAGGGACCTAAGCAAAATGGAGATAAGTAATATGCCCAGTAGAAAATTTAAAGTAATGATCATAAAGGCACTCACTGGACTTGAGAAGAGACTGAGGAACATCATTGAGACCTTTAACACAAACAAAAAAGAACAATCAGAGGTGAAGAACACAATAATTAAAATTAAAAATACACTAGATGGAATTAATAGCTGGCTAGAAGAAGCAAAAGAATGACTCCACAACCTGGAAGACAGAGTAATGGAAAGCAATCAACTGAAGCAGGTGAGAGGGAAAAAATACTATGCAAAATGAGAATAGACTTAGGGAACTCAGTGACTCCATCAACCATAATATTATTTATATTATAGAGATTCCAGAAGAATAAGAAGAGAGGAACGGGAGCAGGAACATTATTTGAAGTAATAATAGCTGAAAACTTCCCAAATTAAATACATTATATGTTAATTAAAACAAAAAACAACAAGTTCCCAAACTGGGGGAAGGAAACAGATTCACATACAGGAGACAGAGAGAGGTCACCCAACAAAATCAACCCAAGGAGGTACACATCAAGACATATAATAATTAAAATGGCAAAAAAGCAGTGATAGAGAATTTTAAAAGCAGCAAAAAAAAAAAAAAACAATTACACACAAGGGAAACCCAATAAGGCTATCAGTGTATTTTTCAGCAGAAATTTTGCAGGCAGAACGGAGTGGCATATAATATTCAAAGTGCTAAAAGGAAAAAATCTGTAGGCAAGAATACTCTATGGCAAGGCTATCATTCAGAATAGAAAGAGAGATAGTTTCCCAGAAAAAAAATTTAAAGGATTTCATAACCTCTAAACCAGCCCTATAAGAAATCTGAGTAGAAAGGAAAGACCATAAGTAAGGTAAGAAAAGTAGGAAGCACAAAAGCAGTAAAAAGAAGTACATTTAAAAATCATTCAAGAGGTTCACAAAATAAAAGGAAGTAAAGTATGACACATATACCTAAGATATGAAGTGAATATTAAAGAATGGGTTCAAACTTAAGCAACTTAAGATAGACTGCTGTATGAAAAAGATGTTAGATAGAAACCTAATGGTAATCACAAATCAAAACTATTAATAGATATGCAAAAAATAAAGAGAAAGGAGTCTATCATTAAAGAAAGTCAACTTATCATGAGAATAGAGAGCAAGGGAAGAAAGGAGCAGATAAGATCCACAAAAACAAATACAAAACAAATAATAAAGTGGCAGTAAATGCACACCTATTAGTAATCACTCTGAATTTAAATGGACTAAATGCTCCAATCAAAATATACAGGGTGATGGAATGGATTAAAAACAAAAGACCCAGAGTGCCTGGGTGGCTCAGTGGGTTAAAGCCTCTGTCTTCAGCTCAGGTTATGATCCCAGGGTCCTGGGATCAAGCCCCACATCAGGCTCTCAGCTCAGCAGGGAGCCTGCTTCCCTTCCTCTCTCTCTGCCTGTCTCTCTGCCTACTTGTGATCTCTGTCAAATAGATAAATAAAATCTTAAAACAAAACACAAGACCTATCTAGATGCTCCCTAC
The DNA here is from genome assembly GCF_011764305.1 of Mustela putorius furo. NCBI lineage: Eukaryota > Metazoa > Chordata > Mammalia > Carnivora > Mustelidae > Mustela > Mustela putorius. The sequence goes on from NW_025421424.1 coordinate 8,187,042, forward strand.
AAGAGACTCACTTCAGACCTAAAAACACATATAGACTGAGAGTGAGGGAATGGGGAAACATTTATGCAATGGATATCAAAAGGAAAATGGGGTAACAATACTTAACAGCAGATAAATTGACTTTAAAACAAAGACTTAGGGGCGCCTGGGTGGCTCAGTGGGTTAAAGCCTCTGCCTTCGGCTCAGGTCACGATCCCAGGGTCCTGGGATCAAGTCCCACCTTGGGCTCTCCGCTCCTTGGGGAGCCTGCTTTCTCCTCTCTCTCTCTGCCTGCCTTTCTGCCTACTTGTGATCTCTGTCTGTCAAATAAATAAGTAAAATCTTTAGAAAAATAAAATAAAATAATAAAATAAAACAAAACAAAGACTTAACAACACTATATAACCATTAAGGGGACAATCTAACATATGACAATTGTAAACATAATATAACAATTGTAAATATTTATGTACCCAATATGAGAGCACCCAAATACATAAAACTGTTAATAACAATATAAAGGAACTAATTGATAATAATACAATAATAGGAAGGGACTTTAACACTCCACTTACATCAATGGACAGATCACCAAAGCAGAAAATCAAAAAGGAAACAGTGCCTTTAAATGACACACAGGACCAGATGGATTTAGTAGATATATTCAGAACATTTCATCCTAAAACAGAGTAATACAAATTTTTTTCAAGTGCACACAGAACATTCTCCAGAAGAGATCACATATTAGGTACAAAACAAGTCTCAACAATTTCGAAAAGATGAGAATTATGCATCTTTTCTGACTACAACGCAAGGAAACTAGAAATCACACACACACACACAAAAATCTGGAATAAGCACAATTATATGGATGGTAAGTAACATGCACTAAACAATGAATGGGTCAACCAGGAAATCAAAAAGGAAATTAAAAAATACATGCAGACAAATGAAAATGAAAACACAATGATCCAAAATCTTTGGGCTTTAGCAAAAGCTCTTCTAAGAGGGAAGCTTATAACAATACAGGCCTACCTCAAGAAGGAAGAAAAATCTTAGATAAGCCCAACCTTACACCTGAAGAAGTTAGAAAAAGAAGAACAAAGAAAACCCAAGTCCAGCAGAAGGAAGGATATAATAAAGATTAGAGCAGGAATAAATGATATAGAAACTAAAGAAAAAATAGAAAAAATCAATGAGACCAGGAGGTTCTTCTTTGAAAAAATAAAAAAATGTGATAAACTTTTAACCAGATTCATCAAGAGGTGGAGAAATGAAAGAGGAGAAATAACAACCAACACCACAGAAATACAAATATTATAAGAATATTATGAAAAACTACATGCCAACAGATTGGACAACTATAAGAAATGGATAAATTCTTAAAAACATGAGACCTACCAAAACTGAACAGGAAGAAATTTGAACAGAAAAATTACCAGCAATGAAATTGAATCAGTACTCAAAAAACTTCCCCCAGGAATCCCAGGACCAGATGCTTCACAGGTGAATTTCACCAAACATTTAAAGAAGAGTTATACCTATTCTTCTCAAAGTTTTCCAGAAAATAGAAGAGGAAAGAAAATTTCCAAATTCATTCTATGAGAGCATTACCCACACATCAAAACCAGATAAAGACACAACAAGAAAAGACAACTACAGGCCAATATCCCTGATGACATAGGTGCAAAAATCCTCAACAATATATTAGCAACCTGAATCCAACAATACATTAAGAAAATCATTCAGCACAATCAAGTGGGATTTATTCCCACAAGTGTGTCAAGTGGGATTTATTCCCACTAGTACGTTTCAATATTTGCAAATCAATCAACATGATACATCACATCAATAAGAGGAAGAATAAAAATCATATGATCATTTCAATAGAAGCAGAAAAAGTGTTGACAAAACACAACATCCATTCATGATAAAAACCCACAACAAAGTAAGTTTGGAGGGAACATACCTCAACATAATAAAGGCCATCTATTAAAAACCATCATAGTCAATGGCAACATCATACTCAATGGTAAAAATCTGTGAGTTTTTCCTCTAAGGTCAGGAACAAGCCAAGGATGTCCACTCTCACCACTTTTATTCAACATAGTACTGGAAGTCCAAGCCACAGCAATCAGACAAGAGAAAGGAATAAAAGGCAGCTAAATTGGTAAGGGTGAAGTAAAACTTCCACTATTTGCAAAGGACATGATATTTTATATAGAAAACCCTAAAGAGCTCACCAAAAAACTACTAGAAATGATAAATGAATTCAGTAAGGTTGCAATGTACAGAATCCATTGCATTTCGATATATTAAAAATGAAGCAGCAGAAAGAGAAATTAAGAGTCCTGTTTATAATTACACCCCAAATAATAAAATACCTGGGAATAAACTTAACCAAAGAGGTAAAAGACCTGTACTCTGAAAACTATAAAACACTGATGAAAGAAACTGAAGATGACATTCCATGTTCATGGATTGGGAGAACAAATATTGTTAAAACTACCCAAAGCGATATACACATTTAATACAATCTCTATCAAAATACCAGCAGCATTTTTCACATAGCTAGAACAGACAATCCTAAAATTTGTATAGAACCACAAAGCCCCAAATAGCCAAAACAATCTTAAAAAAGAAAAATGGAGACCCCTGGCTGAAGTCAGTAGAGCATCCGACTCCTGACTTTGGCTCAAGTCATGATTTCAGAGTCGAGACCTGATGTCAGTCTCCACACTCAGCACAGCATCTGCTTGAGATTTTTCTCTCCCTCTCTCCTCGCCCCTCCCCCCGCTGACACACCTGCTCTCTAAAATAAATAAATAAAATCCTTAAAAAAAAAAAAAAAAGAGTGGTGCCTGAGTGGCTGAGTCATTAAACATCTGCCTTCGGCTCAGGTCATGATCCCAAAGTCCTGGGATCAAGCCCCGCATCAGGCTCTCTGCTCAACAGGAAGCCTGCTTTCCCCTCTCCCACTCCCCTTGCTTGTTTTCTCTCTCTTACTTTCTCTCTCACTGTGTCTCTGTCAAATAAATAAATAAATCATTAAAATTTTAAAGGAAGGAAGGGAGGAAGGAAGGAAGAGAGAGAGAAAGAAAATGAAAATTAGAGGTATCAGAATTCCAGATTTCAAGTTATATTACAAAGCTGTAGTAATCAAAACAGTATGGTACTGGTACAAAAACAGACACATAGATCAATAGAACAGAATAAAAAGGCCAGAAATAAATCCACAATTATATGGTTAATTAATCTCCAGCAAAGGAGGCAAAAATATACAATGGAAAAAAAGACAGTCTCTCCAACAAATGGTGTAGGGAAAACTGGAAAGATATATGCAAAAGAATGACACCGGACCACTTTCTTACACAATACATAAGAATAACTCGAATTGGATTACGGATCTAAATATGAGAACTAAAACCATAAAAACTCTGGAAAAGAGCACAGACAGTAATTTCTCTGACATTGGCCATAACAACATCTTTCTAGATATGTCTCCTGAGGCAAGAAAAACAAAAGCAAAAATAAACCATTGGGACAATATCAAAATAAAAAGCTTTTGCACAGCAAAGGAAACTATCAACAAAACAAAAAGATAATCTACTAAATGGGAGAAGATATTTGCAAATGAAATATCTGATGAAGGGTTGATACCTAAAATATATAAAGAAGTTATATCACCAGAATCTGGCTGACTCAGTTGGTAAAGCTGTGACTCTTGATCTCTGGGTTATGAGTTTGAGCCCCACCTTAAGTGCAGAGATTACATACATACATACATACATACATACATAAGAACTTATACAACTCAACACCAAAGAAAAAACAAATAATCCAATTTAAAAATGGGCAGAAGGCATGAACAGTCATGTTTCCAAAGAAGACAGATAGATAGCCAACAGACACAAGAAAAGTTGCTGAACATCACTCATCATCAGAGAAATGCAAATCAAAACCACAATGAAATATCACCTCACACCTGTCAGAATGGTTAAAATAAAAAATACAAGAAACAACAAGTGCTGGTGAGGATGTAGAGAAAGGAAACCCTCATGTTCTGTTGGTAGGAATGCAAACTGGTACAGCCACTGTGGAAAACAGTATGGAAGTCCCCCCAAAAATTAAAAATAGAACTACCCTGTGATCCAGCAATCACACTATAGGGTATTTACCCAAAGGATACCAAAGCACTAATTCAAAGGGTTACATACACCTCGATGTTTATAGCAACATTATTTACAATAGCCAAATGATGGAAGCAGCCCAAGTGTCAATCAATAGGTGAATGGACAAAGAATATGTGATGTGATACACACACACACACGCACACACACGCACTGGAATATTATTCAGCCATTAAAAGGAATGAAAGCTTGTCATTTGTAATGGCATGAATGAAGCTAGAGAGTATTATGCTAAGCAAAATAAGCCAGTCAGAGAAAGACAAATACCTTATGATTTTACCCTTATGTGGAATTTAAGAAATAAAACAAACGAACAAAAGAAAAAAAAAGTATACCAAAACAAAAAACAAACAAAAAAAAAAAAAAAAACAAGACTCTTAACTGTAGAGAGCAAGCAGACGGTTACCAGAGGGGAGACAGGTGGGAAGAATGGGTGAAGAAGGTGAAGGGGGTGAAGAGTGCACCTGTCTTGACAAGTACCAAGTAATATACGGCAGAGCTGAATCACTATATTGTACACCTGAAATGAATATTGTGCTGTATGGTAACTGCGCTGCACTTAAAATTTTTTTAATTTTAAAAAATCATGCCACATATTTAATAGAGGAAAAAACAAATTACTATCTATTTATAAAAGGGGAGGGGGAAAAAAGGAAAGTACTTATGTAAGGAAAGAAAAAAAATGAAAGGCTAAGAAACTATCACAGCCAAGAGAAACCTAAGGAGACATTATGTCCAAAAGTCATGTTGTATCCTGGATGGGATCCTGCAAAAGAAAAAGGACATTAGGGAAAAACTAAAGGAGTCGGAATGAACTGTGGACTTTAGAAATGTTTCAGTACAGGTTCATTAATTGTGACAAATGCACCACATTCATATAAGATGTTAATAATAGAGGAAATTGGGGTGGGATATATGAGAACTCCGTACTACCTTCTTTTAAGACTGTTTTGAAATTAGAAGTTTATTTTAAAAAAAAGCGAAGAAATCTAGCTATATATCAGGTTGATTCTATAAACACAAAGAGAAGAATTTTAAGTGACTTTGAAACACAGTATCCTGGGCACCTGGGTGGCTCAGTGGGTTAAGCCGCTGCCTTCGGCTCAGGTCATGATCTCAGGGTCCTGGGATCGAGTCCCGCATCGGGCTCTCTGCTCAGCAGGGAGCCTGCTTCCTCCTCTCTCTCTCTCTCTCTCTGCCTGCCTCTCTGCCTACTTGTGATCTCTCTCTGTCAAATAAATAAATAAATAATCTTTAAAAAAAAAAAAAGAAAAAGAAAAACCCAGTATCCTGAGGACAAATTTAATACACAAAGACATCTCAGCTTGCCTTCAGTATTGCTAGCGTTGGTTACTATGTTGGTGTTTGATATGTGATATATTGAAATATATATTAATATGTCACAATAAAATGCCAATATATTATATGTATAATATATATTAGAGCTAATATATATATAAATATAAAGAGAGAACAAATACATGATTATTCTAGTATCATTAAAAGCCATATTTTTAGCATAAGAGAACAGAGAAAATATAAAACCAAAGGAAGGGGCACCTAGGTGGCTCCATCCGTTATGCATCTGCCTTTTGCTTAGGTCGTGATCCCAGAGTCCAGGGATCAGGGGCCCACATCAGGCTCTCTGCTCAGCTGGGAGTCTGCTTGTCCTTCTCCCTCTGCCATGCTTGTGTGCTCTCGCTCTCAAATAAATAAATAAAATCTTGAAAAACAAAACAAAACAAAACAAAGGAAGTATGTAAAAACGTATCTTTATTTGAATTAGAATCTAAGTATTAATTCATAATTGAATTTTTCTAAAGAATGCATATTTCCTCGTTCTGCCCACTAAAAATGCCAGGGTTGAGAAGCAGTGCGCACCCTGAGAGTCCAGACTGGAATCTCTAAATACCCTTTCCCACTAAAGGAATCAGGACTCCTTGGAGAAATGGCTAATTACTGGTCTCAGGTAGATGAGCCTGGAGCATCTCATTAGGCTCAAAAGTAAGGAAGTTATGGGGACTACAGGGTCATATGAAAACAGACAAGCAAACAAAAAAACACAGGAGCCAACTTGAAATGGTTCCCATTGGCCAAAGATGGAAGAATTGGAACATAAAAAAGAGTAATATCTACAAACAAATAAAGAAAGAAAAAAAAAGAGTAACAACTACATTGAATTAAAACCCATCAAATACACAGAAATTTATGAGCTCATAGAATGTATCCATTTCTTCCCCACCCCAAGAAAGAAAATTCCACTGTCACCTTTTGGGAATACTAGGCTATCAATCATTCTGACACATCTAAATGTGATGAATAAAGGGAAGGAGGAAAGCTTTCATCTTGCCTTTTCTCCACAGACTGTATCTCTTAGTAACCAAATAGTTCATGAAGGAAATTTCTTCTGTATAGAAGAATCACAGCTAATAAATGCAGGAAGAAAATACATCTGAAAAACAAATCACCATTTTGTAAGCCCTAGTGAAATAGTAGAACGAGGCAATGATCAAAGAGGCTGTTGAAGCCCTTAAATGAAATGCTGATGGAGAACTTTATAACAGATGGATTGGGACAACACCACTTGAACCCACTGATCAATCTTAACTAGAAGTGGACTTGCTGGATATAAAGTTCTTCCACCTGAAATACTGGATCTAATCAAGCCTCTACCCTTCCGCTTACAGAAAATAAGAAAGAGGTGTCAAAAGCAGCACCATGAGAATACACTCAGCCAATTCTAGAAAGTGGGAAAATCTACAGAACAAATGATACAGTCTCCTTAGTAAATAAATGATGTTGCCAAAATGGAAAGGGGCTGTCGGAAGTTGAAAGAGACATACGAACCAAACACAGCATGTGAATCTTTTTGGACCCCAGTTTGAACACATCAAATGCAAAACAGATATTTTTGAGGCTACTATGGAAAACTGAACATGGACTAGGAATTCGATGCCAAGAAGTTAATGTTGTTGGCTGTGATGATGGTATCGTCATTACATTAAAAAACACAACAAAACAAAACAGTCCTTATCTGCTACAGAAACATACTGAAGAACTGATGGTCAAAAGGATAAGATGTCTGGTTTTCATTTTTTAATATTTCAGCCTCACCTCCTCCAAAAAAGTTGGTATAGATGTGTAGAATTGAAACAGGAATAACAGGATGTTGATAAATTCTTGAAGCTGAGTGATGGGTGCATGGAGTCCATCAAACCATTCTCTCTAACGTTGTGTGTGTTTGAACATGGTCACAATTAATAGAAAACAACTTTTAATTTTAAGATTTTATTTATTTACTTGAGAGAGCAAGAACGCAAGCAAGAGAGAGCATGAGCAGGGGTCGGGGGCAGAGAGAGAGGGAGAAGCAGACGCCCCACTGAACAGGGAAACTGAGTCCAGACTCAATCCCAGGACCCTGGGATCATGACCTGAGCCAAAGGCAGAAGCTTAAGTGACTGAGCCACCCAGGCATCCCAACAACTTTTAATTTTTAAAAATGGTGCAGGTTTTGGGGTACCAAGGAGATTTTGATTCTAGATTGAGGATCTTTTCAACAAGCAGCTCAGGGGATTCTGAACCATATAGTCCTGGACCAGACTGAGAGAGTCTGCTTAATATGGCTCTGCTCTGGGAAATGAACAAGTCCTCAATACGAATTTACTGATTTGAAGTGAAGACTAGGAACATCTAGGTCTCGCAGTTGGCCGAGTGTCCAACTCTTGGTTTCAGCTTAGGTCATGATCACAGGATCATGAGATCAAGCCCTGCATTGGGCTCTACCCTGAGTGTTGAGTGTGGAGTCTGCTTGGGTTTCTCTCTCCCCTTCCTTCTGCTCACCCCCGCAACACACTCTCAAATAAATAAATACTTCTTTACAAATACATATTTAAGGAGGAGTCAAGATGGCGGAGAAGTAGCAGGCTGAGACTACTTCAGCTAGCCGGAGATCAGCTAGATAGCTTATCTAAAGATTACAAACACCTGAAAATCCATCGGCAGATCGAAGAGAAGAAGAACAGCAATTCTGGAAACAGAAAAACAACCACTTTCTGAAAGGTAGGACCGACGGAGAAGTGAATCCAAAGCGACGGGAAGATAGGCCCCAGGGGGAGGGGCTGGCTCCCGGCAAGCGGCGGCGGAGCAACCGCGCACAAAATCAGGACTTTTAAAAGTCTGTTCTGCTGAGGGACATCGCTCCAGAGGCTACCCGGGGCAAAGCCCACACGGGGTCAGCGTGGCCTCAGGTCCCACAGGGACACAGAAGGATCGGGGGTGTCTGAGTGTCGCAGAGCTTGCAGGTATTGGAACAGGAAAGCCGGCTACAGAGACAGAGCCGACAGTAAGCTCACAGCTCGGGGTGACCTTGAACCGGTCGCAGGCTAAGTGAGCTCGGAGGGCGGCCGGAGGTCCGGCAGACGGGAGTAACTGGGCGCTGTTCTCTGAGGGCGCACTGAGGAGTGTGGCCCTGGGCTCTCGGCTCCTCCGACCGGAGACCAGGAGGCCACCATTTGTATTCCCGTCCTCCGGAACTCTACGGAAAGCGCTCAGGGAACAAAAGCTCCTGAAAGCAAACCCGCGGATTACTCACCCCAGCCCTGGGTAAGGGCCGTGTAATTCCGCCTGGGGCAGACACTTGAGAATCACTACAACAGGCCCCTCCCCCAGAAGATCAACAAGAAATCCAGCCGAGACCAAGTTCAGGTACCTACCAAGGAGTGCGGTTTCAATACCAAGGAGAGCAGCAGAATTCCAGAGGAGGAGAAAGCCAAGCACGGAACTCATGGCTTTTTCCCTGTGATTTTTTTTAGTCTTGCAGTTAATTTAATTTTTTTCTTTTTCATTTTTTTTTTCTCGCCTTCGGGTAAAATTTTTTTTAACTATTACCTTTTTCTTTTTTAACGATTTTTTACTAGTTTATCTAATATATATATTTTTTCTTTTTTATATTATTCTTAGGTGTTTTCTTTTTTTAAATTCTTTTCTTTTCTTTTTTTTTCTTTTTTCTTTCTTTTTTTTTTTTTTTCCTTTCTTCCTTTTTGAACCTCTTTTTATCCCCTTTCTCCCCACTCACGATTTTGGATCTCTTCTAATTTGGTTAAAGCATATTTTCCTGGGGTTGTTGCCACCCTTTTAGTATTTTACTTGCCCCTTCATATACTCTTATCTGGACAAAATGACAAGACGGAAAAATTCAACACAAAAAAAAGAACAAGAGGCAGTACCGAAGGCTAGGGATCTAATCAATACAGACATTGGTAATATGTCAGATCTAGAGTTCAGAATGACAATTCTCAAGGTTCTAGCCGGGCTCGACAAAGGCATGGAAGATATTAGAGAAACCCTCTCGAGAGATATAAAAGCCCTTTCTGGAGAAATAAAAGAACTAAAATCTAACCAAGTTGAAATCAAAAAAGCTATTAATGAGGTGCAATCAAAAATGGAGGCTCTCACTGCTAGGATAAATGAGGCAGAAGAAAGAATTAGTGATATAGAAGACCAAATGACAGAGAATAAAGAAGCTGAGCAAAAGAGGGACAAACAGCTACTGGACCACGAGGGGAGAATTCGAGAGATAAGTGACACCATAAGACGAAACAACATTAGAATAATTGGGATTCCAGAAGAAGAAGAAAGAGAGAGGGGAGCAGAAGGTATACTGGAGAGAATTATTGGGGAAAATTTCCCCAATATGGCAAAGGGAACGAGCATCAAAATTCAGGAGGTTCAGAGAACACCCCTCAAAATCAATAAGAATAGGCCCACACCCCATCGCATAATAGTAAAATTTACAAGTCTCAGTTACAAAGAGAAAATCCTGAAAGCAGCCCGGGAAAAGAAGTCTGTAACATACAATGGTAAAAATATTAGATTGGCAGCTGACTTATCCACAGAGACCTGGCAGGCTAGAAAGAGCTGGCATGATATTTTCAGAGCACTAAACGAGAAAAACATGCAGCCAAGAATACTATATCCAGCTAGGCTATCATTGAAAATAGAAGGAGAGATTAAAAGCTTCCAGGACAAACAAAAACTGAAAGAGTTTGCAAACACCAAACCAGCTCTACAGGAAATATTGAAAGGGGTCCTCTAAGCAAAGAGAGAGCCTACAAGTGGTAGATCAGAAAGGAACAGAGACCATATACAGTAACCTTACAGGCAATACAATGGCACTAAATTCATATCTCTCAATAGTTACCCTGAATGTTAATGGGCTAAATGCCCCTGTCAAAAGACACAGGGTATCAGAATGGATAAAAAAGCAAAACCCATCTATATGTTGCCTCCAAGAAACTCATTTTAAGCCCAAAGACACCTCCAGATTTAAAGTGAGAGGGTGGAAAAGAATATACCATGCTAATGGACATCAGAAGAAAGCAGGAGTGGCAATCCTTATATCAGATCAATTAGATTTTAAGCCAAAGACTATAATAAGAGATGAGGAAGGACACTATATCATACTCAAAGGGTCTGTCCAACAAGAAGATTTAACAATTTTAAATATCTATGCCCCCAACGGAGCAGCCAACTATATAAACCAATTAATAACAAAATCAAAGAAACACATCAACAATAATACAATAATAGTAGGGGACTTTGACACTCCCCTCACTGAAATGGACAGATCATCCAAGCAAAAGATCAGCAAGGAAATAAAGGCCTTAAACGACACACTGGACCAGATGGACATCACAGATATATTCAGAACATTTCATCCCAAAGCAACAGAATACACATTCTTCTCTAGTGCACATGGAACATTCCCCAGAATAGATCACATCCTCCGTCCTAAATCAGGACTCAACCGGTATCAAAAGATTGGGATCATTCCCTGCAAATTTTCAGACCACAATGCTCTAAAGCTAGAACTCAACCATAAAAGGAAGTTTGGAAAGAACCCAAATACATGGAGACTGAACAGCATCCTTCTAAAGAATGAATGGGTCAACCGGGAAATTAAAGAAGAATTGAAAAAAATCATGGAAACAAATGATAATGAAAATACAACGGTTCAAAACCTGTGGGACACAACAAAGGCAGTCCTGAGAGGAAAATATATAGCGGTACAAGCCTTTCTCAAGAAACAAGAAAGGTCTCAGGTACACAACCTAACCCTACACCTAAAGGAGCTGGAGAAAGAACAAGAAAGAAACCCTAAGCCCAGCAGGAGAAGAGAAATCATAAAGATCAGAGCAGAAATCAATGAAATGGAAACCAAAAAAACAATAGAACAAATCAACGAAACTAGGAGCTGGTTCTTTGAAAGAATTAATAAAATTGATAAACCCCTGGCCCGACTTATCAAAAAGAAAAGAGAAAGGACCCAAATAAATAAAATCATGAATGAAAGAGGAGAGATCACAACTAACACCAAAGAAATACAAACTATTATAAGAACATACTATGAGCAACTCTACGGCAATAAATTTGACAATCTGGAAGAAATGGATGCATTCCTAGAAACATATAAACTACCACAACTGAACCAGGAAGAAATAGAAAGCCTGAACAGACCCATAACCAGTAAGGAGATTGAAACAGTCATTAAAAATCTCCAAACAAACAAAAGCCCAGGGCCAGACGGCTTCCCAGGGGAATTCTACCAAACATTTAAAGAAGAACTAATTCCTATTCTCCTGAAACTGTTCCAAAAAATAGAAATGGAAGGAAAACTTCCAAACTCATTTTATGAGGCCAGCATCACCTTGATCCCAAAACCAGACAAGGATCCCACCAAAAAAGAGAGCTATAGACCAATATCCTTGATGAACACAGATGCGAAAATACTCAACAAAATACTAGCCAATAGGATTCAACAGTACATTAAAAAGATTATTCACCACGACCAAGTGGGATTTATTCCAGGGCTGCAAGGTTGGTTCAACATCCACAAATCAGTCAATGTGATACAACACATCAATAAAAGAAAGAACAAGAACCATATGATACTCTCAATAGATGCTGAAAAAGCATTTGACAAAGTACAGCATCCCTTCCTGATCAAAACTCTTCAAAGTGTAGGGATAGAGGGCACATACCTCAATATCATCAAAGCCATCTATGAAAAACCCACCGCAAATATCATTCTCAATGGAGAAAAACTGAAAGCTTTTCCGCTAAGGTCAGGAACACGGCAGGGATGTCCATTATCACCACTGCTATTCAACATAGTACTAGAGGTCCTAGCCTCAGCAATCAGACAACAAGGCATCCAAATCGGCAAAGAAGAAGTCAAATTATCACTCTTCGCAGATGATATGATACTATATGTGGAAAACCCAAAAGACTCCACTCCAAAACTGCTAGAACTTATACAGGAATTCAGTAAATTGTCAGGATATAAAATCAATGCACAGAAATCAGTTGCATTTCTCTACACCAACAGCAAGACAGAAGAAAGAGAAATTAAGGAGTCAATCCCATTTACAATTGCACCCAAAACCATAAGATACCTAGGAATAAACCTAACCAAAGAGACACAGAATCTATACTCAGAAAACTATAAAGTACTCATGAAAGAAATTGAGGAAGACACAAAGAAATGGAAAAATGTTCCATGCTCCTGGATTGGAAGAATAAATAGTGTGAAAATGTCTATGCTACCTAAAGCAATCTACACATTTAATGCAATTCCTATCAAAGTACCATCCATCTTTTTCAAAGAAATGGAACAAATAATTCTAAAATTTATATGGAACCAGAAAAGACCTCGAATAGCAAAAGGAATATTGAAAAAGAAAGCCAACGTTGGTGGCATCACAATTCCGGACTTCAAGCTCTATTACAAAGCTGTAATCATCAAGACAGCATGGTACTGGCACAAAAACAGACACATAGATCAATGGAACAGAATAGAGAGCCCAGAAATAGACCCTCAACTCTATGGTCAACTAATCTTCGACAAAGCAGGAAAGAATGTCCAATGGAAAAAAGACAGCCTCTTTAATAAATGGTGCTGGTAAAATTGGACAGCCACATGCAGAAAAATGAAATTGGACCATTTCCTTACACCACACACAAAAATAGACTCAAAATGGATGAAGGACCTCAATGTGCGAAAGGAATCCATCAAAATCCTTGAGGAGAACACAGGCAGCAACCTCTTCGACCTCTGCCGCAGCAACATCTTCCTAGGAACAACGCAAAAGGCAAGGGAAGCAAGGGAAAAAATGAACTATTGGGATTTCATCAAGATCAAAAGCTTTTGCACAGCAAAGGAAACAGTTAACAAAATCAAAAGACAACTGACAGAATGGGAGAAGATATTTGCAAACGACATATCAGATAAAGGACTAGTGTCCAGAATCTATAAAGAACTTAGCAAACTCAACACCCAAAGAACAAATAATCCAATCAAGAAATGGGCAGAGGACATGAACAGACATTTCTGCAAAGAAGACATCCAGATGGCCAACAGACACATGAAAAAGTGCTCCATATCACTCAGCATCAGGGAAATACAAATCAAAACCACAATGAGATATCACCTCACACCAGTCAGAATGGCTAAAATCAACAAGTCAGGAAATGACAGATGCTGGCGAGGATGCGGAGAAAGGGGAACCCTCCTACACTGTTGGTGGGAATGCAAGCTGGTGCAGCCACTCTGGAAAACAGCATGGAGGTTCCTCAAAATGTTGAAAATAGAACTGCCCTATGACCCAGCAATTGCACTATTGGGTATTTACCCTAAAGATACAAACGTAGTGATCCAAAGGGGCACGTGCACCTGAATGTTTATAGCACCAATGTCCACAGTAGCCAAACTATGGAAAGAACCTAGATGTCCATCAACAGATGAATGGATCAAGAAGATGTGGTATATATACACAATGGAATACTATGCAGCCATCAAAAGAAATGAAATCTTGCCATTTGCGACAACATGGATGGAACTAGAGTGTGTCATGCTTAGCGAAATAAGTCAAGCAGAGAAAGACAACTATCATATGATCTCCCTGATATGAGGAAGTGGTGATGCAACATGGGGGCTGAAGTGGGTAGGAGAAGAATAAATGAAACAAGATGGGATTGGGAGGGAGACAAACCATAAGTGACTCTTAATCTCACAAAACAAACTGAGGGTTGCTGGGGGGAGGCGTTTTGGGAGAAGGGGGTGGGATTATGGACATTGGGGAGGGTATGTGCTTTGGTGAGTGCTGTGAAGTGTGTAAACCTGGTGATTCACAGACCTGTACCCCTGGGGATAAAAATATATGTTTATAAAAAATAAAAAATTTTTTAAAATGCATATTTAAAAAATGAAGACTATATTTTGATCAGAAATTGAAGTTGGAAAATTCTTTCCATATGGAAAAGGTCAAATTTGGTAAGAACTGACACAGAAATAGTTCATGGGCTTCAATCATTCTGATACACGTAATAACCAGAATGCCCAACTATTCGGGTTATATACTATATTATTTCAGGGGCATCTGGGTGGCTCAGTTGGTTAAGCGTCAGCCTTCAGCCGAGGTCATGACCCTTGAATCCTGGGATCAAGCCCCGCATCAGGCTCTCTGCTCAACAGGAAGCCTGCTTCCCCCTCTCCCACTCCCCCTGCTTGCGCTATCTCTGTCAAGTAAATAAATATCTTTAAAAAATATATCATTATTTCAGGGTCCATTTTGTAACAGGGTATTCTGGGTTCTCCAAATTCATTAACTGAAGGATCAGCTGGATTCCTGAAGACTCTTAAATGGGTGCTGATTCCATACTTGTCTTCCCTCCAGCTGCTGGGCTGTGCCTACTGACCTTGTTTTATGTCTGACTTAGCGATCTAGAAGTCTCCGTTTGTCTTCTGCCCAGAGGCCAAGAAAAGTATGTTTTCTGAGCCTTGTGACCCATCCATCCTCTCAATTTGCTTCTATGTATATTTTAGCTCAGTTACCAACAGCAATAAAGAGGGAAACAGCAGAGCCCATGCTTCTGTAGAGCAGTCCCATAAGATCTCTAAGAAAAGCAGATCTGTTTAGGTAAACCAGAAGTGAGAATCCTCCCGGGCACCTGAGCTACTGAGTTTAATTGGGATGCAGCTGCGTTTCCTCCTTCCGCACTCATTCCTCGTTCAGCCTGCAGACAATAGGGAGCTACCAGTTAATTGACTGTTTCTATGATTGTCATTCACTTTGGCACTCTTCCCTTTTCTGTGTTGCTACAAAACGCTCCTTTTAAAAGTGTTTGCTTTCTTCTGAACCCTGACGAAAATGTGCCATGCTAAAATCTTCAGGATCTGTTAAAGAGGGGCCGATCTACCAGGGAAGATGGCGTGTGTTATAGGATTGGGGGCGTTGGTGTGAACAAAGAGCTGAGTAGAGCCGGGACTAGCATCCAGGTTATACATTACATAAAGGAGCTGGACAAGTTTCCAGTCTCAGAACCAGTCAGGCAGGTTGGGGGAGTTTCTTTTTATTTCTCCCCACGCAATTGAACAGAGGCAACTTGCGACTTCATTCGGTGAATGGTTCACTTGGAATCGTTGCGAAAGGGTTGCGAGTTGGGGCTTCGGTTTCATGGCTCCATCATCCTGGGAGGTGCTGGACCCCCCAGGACAGGTGCAAGGCAACGGAATTAAGCAAGATGCGGGACCCATCAGCTCTCAGTCCAGCTCTAGTTCTGGGTTGCTAATGGTTTTTCAATTTGGCTCACTTCTGAAATAAAAAGGAATGGGGAACCATTGCCAGAATCAATATAGCATGTTTGTGTATGTGTGTGCCCGCCGCGGGTTACATCATGGTATTGGATTTTGGTGGTCACCCTATCTCCTCTCCTCATTCTTAGTGTCAAACTGCTACCCGACCCAGAGCCTCCCTCCCTTGTCTCTTCAGTGGGAAGTTCCAGAATAATTCTGAGTGTACCTCTTTGGAGTGCTTTGTGATTTTTATTTAAAAACAAAACAAAACAAAAAAACAAACAAACAGGAGTTTTGCCATTCAGGAACCCTAATTGGTTCCCAGGAGATGAGATGATTCTTTTGGCTCCCATAACCTCCAGAATTCTACAGTCCATTCTCTGTTTACCAAATGAATACACCAGTCCAGGAGCCAAGTGGAAATCTGTTCCAGGCCCTCTCTACTTTAAAGAAGAAAAGAATGCTATATGTTGTAAATTGAAAAGGAAGGGAGGTTGAATTTCAAGAAGAGTCTCTTTGAACTTCAGAATTCACCCCAGTAAAAGTGAGGTCCAATGAATGAGTGTAAATATCTTGCAGATTTGATGGACTTTGGTAAATATCTTGCAAATATGTGTGTATTTGAAGGTACCTTGCCACTCAGTTGACTTTTTCCTTCCCTCCACTACTCAGAATGGGGAAAAGGAGTGTTTAAAACTTCCAGTGCCGAGGTGCCTGGGTGGCTGAGTGGGTTAAAGCCTCTGCCTTTCGCTCAGGTCATGATCTTAGGGTCCTGGGATGGAGCCCTGCATTGGGCTCATTGCTGAGCGGGGAGTCTGCTTCCTTTCCTCTCTCTACCTGCTTGTGATCTCTGTCAAATAAATAAATAAAATCTTAAAAAAAAAAAAAAAAAAGAAAGAAAGAAAGAAAAAAGAAAAACTTCCAGTGCCTAGAGGGCTCTCCAGACCAATTAAGTCTCTATCTCTGGGGAAGGTTTTGTTTTTGTGGGTTTTTAGATTTTGTTTGGTTCGGTTTCAGGGTTTTTTTGTTTCATTTTGTTTTTTTTTAATTTAACTCCTTGGTGACCTTACCTGCTGTAAGGCGAAGAACCAAGGCTCCAGCGGAAAGACCAGTGAGCTGGAAATAAAATGGGCGACTTTTCAAATTCTGCCTTTCCCACTGAGTTTGTCAACCTATAAAATTACAGATGACTTGATTCTAAGATTATGTGAGCTCTAAAATTCTCCAGTTCTCTTTCAACTGGTGTCTGTCCTGGAAACTAAGAACATACCAGAGCCAGCTGTTTCCCCATAACACCTGGAATGTTTCTAAAGCTGTCCTCAGTGTAAAAAGATCCGTCTAATCGGGTCACTGTGTTGGTGAGTCCAGATCACCTTACCAGACCGGAATAAACAAGCAGTGTAGTTTTACAAAGGAAAAATACAAGCGACATGGTGTTTCTGATACTTACGGGCCTACCTACTAGTTTCAAATGAGCAGTGGAATTTTTCTTAATGCATATTTAAGTCCTGTGGCTGCTCTAGTTTCCAATTCCTCCGATATTCAGTTAATTGGAAATACACCCTTCTCAGGAATACCTTAAAATAAAAATGGATGCCCCTTCCCCACCCCTCCACTGGGGAAATTTAAATACTTACGAAGCTAAGGAAACTATGTAATCCAAAATGTGCATTTTTGTCTGGCCTGGACTTTAATTAGATATTACTGTAGTAGCCTAAACGGATAGAGAGAAGCTTTAACTCTTGAACTAAGACACAATTAGTCAGGCATAAAAGAACTCTAAAGGGATACTAATTGCTTTTAAAAAGATAAATTGAATTGAACCAGAGAAGCAGAAAATTACCTTCGTTGGGAATCATCTTGGTTGTTTAAGGAAAGGGAGGGCTGGTGGAAATTGGAACAATTAAGTGAGCGGGGCTGAGAGAAGGCCCTCACTCGGTTCTCCCTTTTCGGCCAAACAAGGCTCAAAGGCAGAGGCTCTCCCCAAGGCAGAGGCTCTGGAAGCTTCCGCACCGCCCACCCCACCTCAGGCCAGGCCTTCTTTCAGTCTCTGGTAACCTGTGTGTGTACTTTAAACTCGTGCCAGCGAACCTTTTCACAGCAAGGATTCCCCACGTTCTTTGTAAATGTTATCTCAAAGGGTGTGTCCCAAAACTGTCTCAATGAAAGTCATTGAAATTCAGTTTCATTTTTCAAAACGAGCCTTCAGGGCAAAGGTGAAGCGGTTTCTCCTCCCTGTGAACTCCGTAGCCCTTTGGGGTGCCTGACCCCGAGGATGAGTTCCCTGCATGTGGAAACTGTTGCACTGACAGCTCTGGGAGTCAAGCAAACTCAAAACACCACGCAGCATGTCACGGAGACACAAACCCTGGGAACCCCTGACCTCAAGGCCAATCCAGAGATGCTCTGTCGTGGAGGAGGCATTCAGAAAAATGGCCCTGTCTGCCCCCAGAAAACCTTACAGGGGGCCAAGGACATATTTTGGTTATTCAGCACCACTGGCAACGGTCCTCGGTTCTCCCCTCACATAATTAAGCACTAAATTTGGAAATATTTATGTAATAAAATCCATCGATGACCCCTGAATACTGGGGTCTTCGTGTTCCCCCAGATCTCAAAGGCATTTGTGATCCGCCAGCCCTGCCCTACCCATCTCCTCTCTGGGCGGCTTGTCCGCCTCGCTGCCTGCCTTTTCCCCAGATCCCTTTGCCGGCCCCTGGCTGGACCGCGCGGCTCATGCTTGTGAGCCTTGGCTTGACCTCACCTTTCCTCTCCGTAACCACATCCAAGGCCATGGCTTTCTTTACATCATACCTTGTCTGCTGGTGTCCCCCTCACCTGGATGCTCAGCTCAGACTTGCACCTGGGCTCAGAAGCACCCACAACCCCTGCTCCGAATCTTCACCGGGGAGCCCAACCGGCATCTGAATCCTTGAGCCCTGCCCATTAAGTGAAGCGGGAACACGGAGGGATTCCCAGCAAAACCTTCGCGGTTCCCCACCATTCTCCCCCGCCAACCCCATATCTAAATCCGCCTACGAGTTCTGCTGGTTTTATCTCCAAAATATATTCCTAATCCTCCCACCGATCTGCATTTCCACTTTTGCCACCATCTCTCACCCGGATTACTGAGATCGCTACAACCTGCCGGCTGATTTTCCCGCTTTCCCTCTTGCTCCCAGACACGGCACTCTCCACTCCGCAGCCAGAGGGAACTTTTGTAAGTAAACCAGATCACGTTAATCACCTGGTTAAAACCCTGCGGTGTTATCGCAGGAATGCAAGCATATCTGGTTGCGTAAAACACCATATTAACAGCTTAAGGGAGGGCAACTGTGCGATCCACTCCCCTGACATGGAGAAAGCACTCAATAAAATAAGTCACAATTTTTTCATAACAGAAAGTCTTGGCAGACCGGAAATAGAAGAGAACTTCCTTAGTCTGATAAAAATCATCTAAAGAAATACTGGAGCAAACATAATCATGTTTAATGGTCAAACTCTAAGACCATTTCCAGTGGAGTCAGAAAGAAAATTATGTCTGTCAATTGCCTCAAGAACATATTGTCTCGGACGTCCCAGACCAGGTGAAAACCCAATCCGACAAATATTTGTCAGGTGCCTACTAGATGCCGTTCTAGGCTCTTCAGCTGCACCAGTGACTAAAACAGACAAAAACAGCATGTGGTGGGTGGCGCGCCTGGGTGGCTCAGTGGGCTAAGCCCCTGCCTTCCGCTCAGGTCATGATCCCAGGGTCCTGGGATCGAGACCCGCATGGGGCTCTTCACTTGGCAGGGAGCCTGCTTCCTCCTGCCTCTCTGCCCACTTGTGATCTCTCTGTCAAATAAATAAATAAAATTAAAAAAAAAAAAAAACAGCATTGGGCATACACCATAATGAAAGTAGGCAGAAGCACACAACAGATATATTGTTATGGGCTGAACCATGTAATCCCAAACCCTGGGACTCTAAGAGGGGACTGTGTATTTGGCAATAAGGTCTTTAGGGAATTGATCATGTTAAAATGAGGGGTAGGGTAGGCTGTCATCCAACCTGACCAGTGTCCCTATCAGAAGAGGAAATTTGGACACACAAGACACCAGGGAAGGGTGGGCACAGAGGAACAATCAGGTCATGACACAGAGAGGGACACCATTTGCAAGCCAAGGACGGAGGCCTCAGGAGAAACTAAACCAGCTGACACCTTGATCTTGAAACTCTAGCCTCCAGAACTGTGAGAGAATAAACATCTGCTGTTCCAGCCACGAGTCTGTGGCATTATGTTATGACTGCCCACGCAGACCAATACAGATACTAGTTTCTATAAATAACTATACAGTACATTAGAAAAGGACAAAACAGCATTTTTAAAAGGCATCTAGGAGGGGCACCTGGGTGGCTCAGTTGTTAAGCATCTGCCTTTGGCTCAGGTCATGATCTCAGGGTCCTGGGATAGAGACCCTCATCAGGCTCCCTGCTCAGGGGGAAGCCTGCTTCTCCCTCTCCCACTCCTCTTGCTTGTGTTCCTGCTCTTGCTCTTTCTTTCTCTGTCAATAAATAAATAAAATCTTAAAAAAAAAAAAAAGCATATAGGAGGACTCACTGACCCGGTCCCCCCCACACTACACAAGAGAGTGGAGAAAGGAATACCCTTCCCAGGACACAGGAGCAGGTGCAGGGGCTAAGGGGTGGGACCCTAAGCTCAGGGGTGACAAGTTGTTTTTGAGGTACCGGTTTGTGTTCAGCGGCAGGAAAAGAGGAAGGAGATGAAAGTGTGTGTCACATCTATGATTCTAGAGTGTTCAGATTTGATTCTTGAGGGTGGCCTCTTTTCTGCTTAGACACAAGGGCAGGACCCAAGATCAAGTTGAAATCACGTTCTCGGGCAGTTCCTGGGCATCCTGGACACTCGGGCACTGCTCACACAGCTGGACTCCCTGCTCAGAAACTCTGGAAACTGCCCCTCTCACTCGGCCCCCCGGCCAGGCCAGTTGCACACCCTGCTCAGGGAATGCCAGCCTTGGTCGGAAAGGGATTTAGAGACAGCTCAGCAACATTGCCCTCTCTCTTTTTCATAAAGGCTCAAAATTTACAGTAGATTTAGGTTTACAGAAAAGTAGCGAAGAAGGTACAGAGTTCCTATTTTGCCCCACACCCAGCTTCCCTATTATTAACATCTACGGTAGTGCCTTTGTCATATGAATGAACCAGTGCTGGTATATTGTTATTAACAAATGTTCACCATTTATTCCTTATGTCCTTTGTGTCCTTTTTCTGTTCCAGGATCTCATCAGGGGATATCCCATTACATTTAGTCATCCTGTCTCCTAGGCGTCCACCTGATGGACAGTTTCTCAGATTTACCTTGTTTTAGATGATGACCTGAAAGAGTTTCAGGAGTGCTGGTCAGGTCTTTCGTAGAAAGTACCTCATTTGGGATGGCCTCATGTCCTTCCCCATCCCCCTACTTTCCTGAAGCAGGAAAGACTATTGCTTCCTCCCAAACAAAAGCAGGGAACAGGTGCTGGCTTGAAGCCCTAGGCCTGGAAGAAGAGCCTCAGGCATCTCCGTGGAGCTCAGCAGGGCTCTGAAAAACCCGGTCTGGAACAATCCCTCACTTGTAGACCAGGAAGCCACCCTCAGTCTCCATCCCTTCCTGAACGGGATCTGCCCCCAATACCCACTCACTGTATCATCTCTTTCCCATGTGCATTTCCTGTCCCATGGGAATTAACAGACAGTCTCTCTGATGGTTCAGAACCCACCCCTGTACCCCCATTTCTCACACACACACACACACACACACACACACACGAATTTCTCATTGCCGAGCAAATGTATTTACATTCAGATCCTTTAGCTAACCCAGAAGGCTCAGTGGGTCAAGAATCACTTCGAAAAGTTAGCCAGAGGGGCCCCTGGCTGGCTCAGTTGGTTAAACATCTGCCTTGGGCTCAGGTCATGATCCTGGAGTCCTGGGGTTGCGTCCCTCATCAGGCTCCCTACTTAGCCTCTCCCCTCTGCCTCTCCCCCAGCTTGTGTTCTCTCGCTCACTCTCTCTCTCAAATAAATAAAATCTTTAAAAAAAAAAAAAAGTTAGCCAGAAGAACGTACCTTTAAAATTTGATTCCACCATTTATTTCAAGGGCCCATGAACCCTCTGAGAATTGGAACATGGGCCCCAGCAAGGAATCCCTGAGACAAGGCAGCTTGTGGAATATACACACACCAGGAACTGCGTATTGTGTCCCCCCCCCCGGCCCCAAATTCATCTGTAGAAACCCTAACCCTGCCTGTGATGGTATCATGAGGTGAGGCCTTGGGGAGGGGACTAGGTCGTAAGGGTGAAACCCTCAGCAATGGGATTAGTGTCCTGCACTAAGATGAGAGACCCCAGAGAGCTCCGGAACCTTCTTTCTACCATGTGAAGATACAACAAGTTGACAGTCTCCAACCCGGAAGAAAGTCCAGGGACCTCACTGGAACCCAGCCATGATGGGGCCCTGATCTTGGGCTCCCAGCCTCCAAAACTGAGAGAAAGAAATTTCTGCTGTTTATAAACCCCCCACCCCCAGTCTGTGGTACTTCGTTATAGCAGCCCTAGTGGACCAAGATAACGCTCTTCACAAAATTAGGAGGGACAGGTCTCCCAAGTACCTTTACAGGAGTAAACCCCCAACACTTGGGTTTGCCAAGCCCCTCTGGTGTCCAGAGGACCTGGGCTAATACGGGCTTGGCCCCTTCATAGTGTTGTCCCCTTGTCTGTGCTCCCTTTCACACTTTGCAAAATGGGATAACAGCCAACTCAGAGGCTGTGGTGAGGACTGAGTGAGGATACAGACAGGCACAGTCAGTATCTGGTCAAGCTCAATAAAAGTTGGTATTATTATTGTTGTTGTTGTTGTTGTTCTCAGAGATGAACAGTACAGCCCACCCCTTGTTTCCTGTGCCCAACTCTCACCAGCACACCATGGCCAGAACAACACTCAGATCTAACACTTTTCTAGAATCTGTACTACTTGTGGCAAGACCAAAGGGGAACATTTCTAAGCTGGCTGAGAAAGGCCCAGGAAGCAGCTCAAAACTCAAAATAACCCTTGAAGCCGGGGAAGACTTTGGGCTTCACCCGGATCATCTCAGCTGGAAGACGAGCTCTCAGGGACAGTCTCAGCACACCCTTCCGATAAGTGACCTTCTCCAGACTGCAGGTTGCAGTTCCATGGGTTGTGACCAACCCTCCCCTGGCACCCCCCAAAGAAAGGAAAAAAGGAAAGAAATAGACCACAGTATAAAATGTATAGAAAGGGCATCATTTGTGGAAAATATCCTTTTTTTCCCCCAGGAAATTGATTTTGTTTGCATGCACGTGGTGGTGTAGGTGTTGGTGCATGTCTGCTGGGTTGTGCTGGATCGTGCTGGGTCGTGCTGGAAGATGTCAGTAGTCAAAAATCCTTGTGAGCCACTCCTCTCAAATATGCGGAGGAATGAGGTCTGGGCTGTTCCCAGCCCCCCTGAGGAACGAAAGAGAAGGGAGAGCTTTTAGGACCAAGAATCAGGACTAGGGGACATTGTGGAAGGTTCTGGAAGCTTCTCCCTCCTCCACAGGCCCCACCCACACCTCAGGTTATTGTATTATCCTTTCCTGGCTCCTCTTAAGGATTAGCAGCTAAAAATAATAACAATAATAACAACCAGCCCTGGAAACAATAAGGACTTCTGTCCCCTGTCTGCAGGGGCTGGGAGGGGCAGGAGAACGAGGTCCTAGAGAGGGAAAGCGCAGTGGGGCTGAAGCCCCAGGGAATGGAGTGGGAGACGGCAGCATGCCCCAGCGCTAGAAAGGACAGCAGGCCAGCGGGGGCCTGAGAGGGGGGCTTCAGCCCTTCTCCTGTCCTCAGGGGAGAACCTGAACTCAGGTACCCTCAGTCTCTCGCCAGTTCTGGGCCCTCCCTCCAAGCACACATCCCAAGTTATATGCATTTCCCAGACCTGCCTGCTGCCCTCTCTTTCTTCCCGTCTCACATGTCTTACCCTCACCTTCTCCTTGGAACACTCTTGGGCCTCCCCTGAGAAGATGCCTCATTCCTGCAAATACCAGGCCCTGTGGTCTTTCTGTGGCCTGGCTCCCCAGGTGTGCATTTCAGTGTGGCTCCCTGTTATCCCTCTGCGACTGAGCTTCGCAGGGCAGACCTGGGTCTGGTGCCCAGCATTCCCACTGCCTACCTAAGCACAGTGGACACCGAGGGCTGCCTGGTTCGGTTTTTTGTTTGTTTGTTTGTTTGTTTTTTGTTTTTGTTTTTGTTTTTTAAGTAAATGAATTGGTAGGGAAGAAAAGGGTGAGACCTCTCCTGAGGTCAAATCCCATTTGCTTGATGGAGCTCTGGGTCCAGAATTTCCAGGAATCTGAGCCATGCAGAGGTCTAGGAGCAGCAGGAAATGCAAGTCGGTGGACAGATGTGAGTCAGAGAGGCCAAGAAACAACACCAAGGGGGAAGCTGGCACCGCCCAGACCGATGGGTGGGAACCGGCCTGTGTTCCAGAATGGGCTGTGGCTGTTCCTGGCTTTGCATGGGCTGGCAGGGGCCCCACTCCTGTCCCTGGGGCACCTGAAAGGAACTTCAGGACCTCTGGGAAAGTAGGAGATCCTTGTGGGGTGTGGCAAAGAAAGCAAAAGGGCTGGGACCCATGTGGGGAATGGCCTGGAGGGCCAGCTGTGAGTGGGTTGGGGGGGGATACAGAGCTGTAGCCAATGTACTGGGAGACCACCACTAGGGGAGGGGCTGAAACCACCTTCCCCTAGCATTCCGTGCAAACTTGGGTATATTTTTCTAGGAAGAAGACCAGAGCTTTCATCACATTCTCAGAAATGCTGCGACCACATAGAGTAAACCAACCCTGCGTTCGCGGCTTCCCAGCAGGTTTCAGGAATCTCGCTCTGGCAACAGTGGGTGTAGTAGAGCTGAGTTTCACTAGTTTCCCTGGTGGAAAAACATGTGCCATGGCAAGATAGTGTGTAAATATTTGATATCCGACATTTGGTTGTTTAATAAGATTGCCTGCCTCTCCATAGAAGAGTTAGAATTTTCTAATTTTCTAATTTCTCTATTTTTCTCTATTTCTCTATAATAATTTCTCTATTTTCTAATCGAGCTGGCCTCCGACATGATACCTGCACCCGTTCACCTCACTCTCCAGCTGTGCACTCTCAGCCGGGACATTCTTTCCTTTGTTCCTTGCCCCACAGCTGGTTCTCCCTGTCTGACTCAGAGGTCCCCTGATAGGACACAACTCCCTCCCTGGGGCAGTCCCAGGGGGTGATGGCAAGATAGGCTGCCCTTCCCTTTTCTGGTCCTGTCCCACCATGATGGCAACAAGGGTACCCAATGTGTCCAACTTCTTTGAATGCTGGGGATGAAATGGGGGAACTGGGACATCAGAGGGGGAAAATTTTAACTGTCCATTTCATAGGATTCTCCTCCTGCCCCAAGAGTGAGGCATGAGGGAAGTCTGACTCTACCTAAGGAAGCCCTTTGTGGATTCTTGAATTTTTCATCTTGCCCTCTTAACCTCCATTCCTCCTTCTTCTAGGCTTATGGTACAAATATCCACCCTCTAGGGAGTCCCCTCCCCTATCCACAGGGCTAGTTTCATCCCAGAATACGACCTCCTCTTCTCCCTAGAAGAACGTGGTAATTCCTGGTGACACTTTCCCCAAAGTCTGATGTACTTGGCCCCTTGACACTAATCCCAGAACTTAGGGTGGGGGCGGAGAGACTATGGGGGTGGGGGGGTGGACCTTACCCAACCACTGGATCTGAGAACAGCTGTCCAATGGCCATGATAGAAAAAGGATTCTTGTTGTTCAACCATTGGGTCATCATCATTCAGACACAAATGCCTCTCCTAAAGACACACTTAAATTCTCAGAAATCATATAGTCTAGATCTACATTAAGGAAGGCACTCCTTGCTCCAGGCACAACATCATTTGCACAGGTCCCTGCCCACAATGGATACAGCAATTCTGTGCAGAGCAGTATCGTCCCGTTGCACAGCTCCCTGGCCCACACCCCAGCTTCTAAGCAGTACCTTTGGCCCCCACAGAAATCAAAATATGCTTTGCTGTGTTATGCAATAATATTCAGTTCTGCTACAGAAGATAAGGAAAACAAATAGGATGGATGCTGCTCATAAGAAGTCTTAAGTAGAGATGGAAAGCAAATAGCTTGTGAACTATGAGCAAAGCTCATGTGTTAAAGCAGATAGTAAGTAACCTATAAACATGGAATGAAGAAGAGCATTCCCTGTAGATAAAAAGTGATGGCAAGACCAAGTCATAAGGGACAAAGCATGTCAGACTAATAGCTAAATCATCCCTACATGGGCCAATTTGAAGACCTGCCCCCAACACCATACTGGTGCCACATAAGCCTCATGGGCCTTCTGCGTTAGAAATGGAGATCAAGGGGCGCCTGGGTGGCTCAGTGGGTTGAAGCCTCTGCCTTCGGCTCAAGTCATGATCTCAGGGTCCTGGGATGGAGCCTGCTTCCCCCTCTCTGCCTGCCTCTCTGCCTACTTGTGATCTCTGTCTGTCAAATAAATAAATAAAATCTTAAAAAAAAAAAAAAACCCACCACTAGAAATGGAGATCAAGCCCATGGCCATGGAGCTCACCTATGAGCAAGCTGCACCTAACATCCTTGCTACTGTGTCTGGTAGAGCATGTGTGTGTTGGCTTCTGGGTGAGGCTCCACATTCAGTCTTGTACTAGGCAGATTCTCCAAAGAAACAGAACCAAATAGAGTGTGTGTGTGTGTGTGTGTGTGTGTGTGTGCGCGCGCACGCACGTGTGTCTGGAATAAAGAAATACCGCATGTGTTTATGGAGGCCCAGCCCAAAATCTGCAGAGTAGGCCAATAGGCTGAAGACCCAGGGAAAAGTTGCAGTTTGAGCCCAAAGGAGTCTGCTGGCAGAATTTCTTCTTTGTCCCTGGGAGGTCAGTCTTTTTCTTAAGAACTTCAACTGAGAAAACCATAGCTGGCAGCATCACAATTCCAGACATCAAGCTCTATTACGAAACTATAATCATTAAGACAGTATGATACTGGCACAAAAACAGACACATAGATCAATGGGACAGAAAAGAGAGCCCAGAAATGGACCCTCAACTCTATGGTCAACTAAACTTTGACAAATCAGGAAAGAATATCCGATGGAAAAAAGACAGTCTCTGCAACAAATGGTGTTGGGAAAATTGGACAGCCACATGCAGAAGAATGAAACTGGACCATTTCCTTTCACCACACACAAAAATAGACTCAAAATGGATAAAAGACCTCAATATGAGAAAGGAATCCATCAAAATCCTTGAGGAGAACACAGGCAGCAACCTCTTTGACCTCAGCTGCAGCAACTTCTTCCTAGAAACATCACCAAAAGCCAGGGAAGCAAGGGCAAAAATGAACTATTGAATCTTCATCAAGATCAAAAGCTTTTGCACAGCAAAGAAAACAGTCAACAAAACTAAAAGACAACCGACAGAATGGGAGAGGATATTTGCAAGTGACATATCAGATAAAGGGCTAGTATCCAAAATCTATAAAGAACTTCTCAAACTCAACACCCAAAGAACAAATGATCTAATCAAGAAATCGGCAGAAGACATGAACAGACATTTCCTCAAAAAAGCCATCCAAATAGCCAACAGACACATGAAAAACTGCTCAACATCACTCGGCATCAGGAAGATTTAAATCAAAACCACAGTAAGATACCACCTCACACGAGTCAGAATGGCTAAAATTAACAAATCAGGAAATGACAGGAGGATGCAGAGAAAGGGGAACACACCTACACTGTTGGTGGGAATGCAAGCTGGTGCAGCCACTCTGGAAAACAGCATGGAGGCTCCTCCAAAGGCTAAAAATAGAACTACCCTATGACCCAGCAATTGCACTACTCAGTATTTACCTAAAGATACAAACATAGTGATCTGAAGGGGCATGTGCACCCGAATGTTTATAGCAGCAATGTCCACAATAGCCAAACTGTGGAAAGAGCCTAGATGTCCATCAACAGATGAATGGATAAAGAAGATGTGGTATATATATTTTTATATATGCAATGGAATATTATGCAGCCATCAAAAACAAAACAAAAAACTTGCCATTTGCAACGCCATGGATGTAACTAGAGGCTATTATGCTAAGCAAAATAAGTTAGAGAAAGACAATTATCATATGATTTCAACTGATATGAGAAATTTGAGAAACAATACAGAGGATCATAAGGGAAGGGAGGAGAAAATGAAAGAAGACAAACCATAAGAGACACTTAATCTCAGGAAACAAACTCAGGAAACAAACCTCCCTTGCTGGATGGGAGGAAGGTGGGAGGGATGGGGTGGCTTGGTGATGGACATTGGGGAGGGTATGTGCCATAGTGACTGCTGTGAATTGTGTAATACTGATGAATCACAGACCTGTACCCATGAAACAAATAATTCATTATATGTTAATTTTTTAAAGACCTTCAACTTATTGGATGAGGCCCACCCACCTCATCTGCTTTATAGAGTTCAATCTGCTTTACTTACTCTATTGATTTAAATGTTAGCCCCATCCAAAAT
Source organism: Mustela putorius furo (assembly GCF_011764305.1). Taxonomy (NCBI): domain Eukaryota; kingdom Metazoa; phylum Chordata; class Mammalia; order Carnivora; family Mustelidae; genus Mustela; species Mustela putorius. Next base: position 8,215,467 of record NW_025421424.1, read on the forward strand.
ATACCAGGACAGAAATATCTCAAATAGAGTTTGACCAATTATCTGGGTACCATAGCCTAGCTGAGTTGACACATACAATTGACTATCACAAACCTTAGCTCCGGTTCTCGTAACCTCCCCTTCATTGGGCAATGCTAATGTAGCTGAGAAAGGCAGAAATAGGAGCTCACACAACCCAGGAATCAGATCGTGAGGTCCTTCCACATCACTTGCATGCTCCCTTAAGTGAATTACCCTGCCTCATTTCTTTCCCCTTGCTTCTTATTTTACATTATAAATGAATTTGATAAACCGTGCTATTGGGGCATCTTAATTTGATCTGTGAACTTTTTCTCTTCCATGATCTCTGGAATAGCTTACCTGGTAGTGGACTTGGAGGGTACTATTGCATGAGGTAATTTCTTACAATACAATGCCCAAAGACCTGGCATCAGCTTTGCAATGACACCTTTCTGTGGGCAGTGGGGGTGGGAATGGGGGTGGTAAGGATCAGAACACTCCACCCTATCACTGACTGAATGGTTTCCATTCTTTTTCTTTTTTTTTCCTTTTCTTTTTAGAAAGAGGGGTGGGGAGGGGCAGAGGAAGAGGGAGAGAGAACCTTTTTTTTTTAAAAGATTTTATTTATTTATTTATTTATTTATTTATTTATTTAACACAGAGAGAGTGAGAGAGCACAAGCAGGTGGAGTGGCAGGCAGAGGGAGAGGAAGAAGCAGGCTTGCAGCAGAACAGGGAACCCCATGTGGGACTCGATCCCAGGATCCTGGGATCATAACCTGAGCTGAAGACAGACACTTAACTGCCTGAGACATCCGGGCACCCCAGAGGGAGAGAAAATCAGCACAGAGCCCAATGCAGAGCCTGATCCCATGACCCCAAGACTATGACCCAAACCAAAATCAAGAGTCGGACGCTTAACTGACTGAGTCACCCATGGGCCCCAGATTTCCATGCATTCTTCTACGTACAAACTTCCCATAACTATTCAACTATGTTTTTTAGGGACAGAGGGCCAGGGAGAAACTGAAAGTCCCTTCTGTCTGCAGTAGTTGCTTATAAGGCAGGACAGGAGCACTAGTCAGAGATTCTGGTGAAAACCAAAAAAGACAGGCAGAAGTCTCCAGGTGCCTCCCCCCCCCCACTTCCTCCTTCAGGAACCCCAGTGTTGGCCGCTATAGAGATCACCACCTCCAGCTGGGAAAGGGAGTCTTTTCTCCTCCTGCTGTGCACGGGTGCTTACCGGAGCTGGGAGTGGCTCCGGGTGGCAGGTAAGCCCCTTAAAAACAGGGACTCCTTTTTCTTTGAGACCCCAGCACCTATATCCTGCCTGGCTCCCTAGAGGTGCTCAGAGAAAGTTAGCTGAATGGAGGCGGAGCTGGAGGGAGATGTGCTGCTGACATCCCATGTTGGAAATCTGAACACAGCATTGCCCAGAAGCGATGATGGCATGCTTTAGCTCCATAGCACGCACTGATCCACCAATGTGGGCTTTTGGCAATGGATCTGGAGGCATCACTAGAATACCTAACTCTGTGTTTTATGGGCTAGGAGTTATAAATTCAAATGAATTTACTTTCAGAATCAACTTACGTGTGAGTTGAGAACTGTCTGTCCATATCACCCCCATTGCAAGCCTTTGCCAACCAACCCCTAAATTCAAACGTGTCTATATACTGGTAAGTCTCTGGGAAAGCTTTCAGCTTCCCTTAATCCGCTGTCTCCCTCCCCCCAAAGGACACGCAGTGATTTTGCGATCGGTCCTGTGCCTCCTAGCTCAGGTGCCGTGTAACACCCCAGGGCAGAAACTGTTCCTTGTTTTCACTTCTTCTCACTGCACGCTCTCAGCTGCCATCCGGTAAATTGTGAATGCAAGAAGTAGAGTCATCACACTACTTCTTAGGAGAGATTCATTTTCCACTCACACCTTCTCCCTGGAAAGCAGGAGGGGTAGGTTGTGAAGGGTGAGTGATGAGAAGGGGTGTGCACAGCTGTGCTCACAGCGTCCGCCCTCCCCCCGCACACCCACTCTTTCCCAAGAAGGGTGAGCCACCACGTTAAGACCTTCCTGCTTCCTTTCACTGAAATTATTCTGCCTGACTTAATCCTCTAGTGTTAGCGGTAGGAGAGGGGTTTCTGCTCTTCAGAATGAATGTTTTTAATGGGGAAAAGATTCAGTTTATGAGAGAGTCAATGTCTCGAATGAATGGAACATGCTAAATGATTGTGAACAGCAATAGTACCTGCACTGTGAGCCTATGCAAACGTTCTAGAGTAGCCCAGGAAATGGGGTGTGGAGAATATTTTTGTAGCCCCACATATTTGAGTTAGATCAGTGGTTCCCAGCTGGGCACACACACCTCCTGGAGACATGTAGCTATGTTTCGAGACATTTTGGTGTTTGAGATTGGTGGGAGTGGCAAAAGCCAGAGGTGTTGCTAAGCATCCAACAGCTTTCCCCCATGAACAAAGAATTCTCTGACCAAAAATGGTGCCGAGATTAAGAAACCCTTTAAGTCCCTGTTTAAAACCCTATTGGACAGCTATATGTGGTCTGCCAACATTATCATATTACCTAGGAAAACATCCAGAGACCATTAGCAAACTCCATGTTTGCAAAGGTTAAAATGTATACAAAGGCAAATCACGCTCTTCTAAATTCCATTTCCTTAGCATTGGTTTACATATTTTAAACCACAATTCAAGAATTTTTAAGTTTTCCTTAAAGTTTTGTCTCTCCCTGTTAGCCGTCTTTAACAAATCAATCAGGTTGTCATTATTGAGCGAACAGAAGAAAAACTGCAAAATGTCCTGAGATATGGAAGCTATGGCGCCCCTCAGCTAAGTCACTGGGAAAGATCTCATTGTCTGAAGACACGACATCGGTGTCTCCCACCCTGTGTGCTCTTCTTGGTATGTGATTTGGGGTGCCTCCCATGGCCAGCCTGGACCCAGGTTCCATCCAGCTGAATCTGGGAAGGTTTATAACTATGGTACTAGTGACGTGGTGTGACTTCTGAGGCCAGATCATTAAATAGCTTCCTTGTAATCCTTTTGGAACCTAGCCGCCATGCTGTGAGGAAACCCAAGAGGCCCCATATGTATGTTCTGGCCAAAAGCACCAGGTGAGGAATTGAGGTCTCCACTGACAGCCAGCATTCATCACCAACATGCCAGTGAGCAAGGCTTTCGATGGTTTTTAACCCTTGGCCCCTGAGTCACCCTCAGTCTTTGTGTGTTCCCAGGTAAGGCCTCTGACTTTGTGGAACAGAGACAAGCTGTCCCTGTTGTGTCCTGTCCAAGTTTCTAACCCACAGAATCCATAAGTATAATAAAAACATTGATTGAAACCACAGTTTTGGAGTAATTGTAATGTAGTAAGATACAAAGGAACAATCATTCAATCATTCTTCCCCCCCATTGTATATAAAGTATTTCCTGCAATAAAATTGCCCAATTGCCGTACAAAGACCTTCTGTCAACATGGTAAGTATGTGGAAAACGTACTCTCATGGTCCTATCCTGTGCCTGAAGCAGACATCACAAATTAATTGCAGAACTCCTTCTTGATGAGCAGGGATCTAGTCTTAAGACCCTCTCAACAAAACATGTCAGCAACGAAGTGATTAGGGCTGACGCACAGTTTGAAACCTCTTTGCTATTCTCAATGTGCTTTGTAAGAGTTGAGGCTGGTTCCCACTGAATTATTCCCAGACAGAAGGATTTATCTCTTGTTTAATCAGGTGCACACAAAAGGATGTATGACTTTTCGGCACCTGTTCACAACCATTCTGTTATATTAACTTGGTAGATGACTATGGGGAGATCTTTTTATCATAATTTTTGAGAATTTGGCAAAAAAACAAGAATAACAATTGACTGATGCCAAGAGCTTCTTTTATTAAAAACAAACAAATTCTATTTTCAACATTTTGAGGAACCTCCATGCTGTTTTCCAGAGTGGTTGCACCAGCTTGCATTCCCACCAACAGTGTAGGAGGGTTCCCCTTTCTCCACATCCTCACCAGCATCTGTCATTTCCTGACTTGTTAATTTTAGCCATTCTGACTGGTGTGAGGTGATATCTCATTGTGGTTTTGATTTGTATTTCCCTGATGCTGAGTGATATGGAGCACTTTTTCATGTGAATTTTTATAGCAGCAATGTCTACAATAGCCAAACTATGGAAAGAACCTAGATGTCCATCAACAGATGAATGGATAAAGAAGATGTGGTATATACACACAATGGAATACTATGCAGCCATCAAAAGAAATGAAATCTTGCCATTTGCGACGTCATGGATGGAACTAGAGGGTATTATGCTTAGTGAAATAAGTCAATTGGAGAAAGACAACTATCATAATGGAGATTGCAACATGGGGGGGTTAAGGGGGTAGGAGAAGAATAAATGAAACAAGATGGGATTGGGAGGGAGACAAACCATAAGTGACTCTTAATCTCACAAAACAAACTGAGGGTTGCTGGGGGGAGGGGGGTTGGGAGAAGGGGGGTGGGGTTATGGACATTGGGGAGGGTATGTGCTATGGTGAGTGCTGTGAAGTGTGTAAACCTGACAATTCACAGACCTGTACCCCTGGGGATAAAAATATATTATATGTTTATAAAAAATAAAATAAAACAAACAAACAAAAAGACAAACTCAAACCCCTACCACACCGGAGAATGTTTAAACCGCTTTTTAAAAACTGGAAGAATCTCCATAAAAAGAAAAAAAAGACTAACATAATGAGGTGGGCCTATATGTCTAGTCTGTGATTGAAGATTGTCAACTTTATGCAACAGTTCAGACACAGAACCTTCCATTTCCATGCGATGAGCCAAGCACATGGTGAAGGGGGACCTTGGTACATGTGTCGTTTGGAGGTTTGTTCAGTGCACATTATTGCACCAGGTCTGGGGAAGAGCACGAAGCAACTGTGCCCTCTCTTTTTCAATTTTCTGCTTGTGAATTTGATGCCTGCACCTTATGACTGACAACTCAATTTTTTTCTCTCATCTATCAGGGATTCTGGGAAGCCAAAGTTGGTTTTTTTAAGGAATGTAATAACGGTTATTTGAGGAAAATGACTCCCGTGATTGAATTTCTGGACAGGCAAGAAAACCACATGTCAGGAGGACTTTTTAACCCAAGATTTCAAGGATTCTGGAGATGTCACAGTCCTCTTATTCTCTCATGGTGGCTTTTTGGACTTTGAATAAATTCACCTGTCATGGGGGTATGAGTGGGGACAGAAAGGAAAAGTCATAACAGCCAAAATTCTCTAATTATCCTTTGGATTAAATTAGAATTTTTTTTAAAAATCTCAATTTAATCAAGGAAATAATCATTGGAATATTTTTGAGATAATTAAGCATTGCCTCTTGCGACTCTTTGTCTGCTTCCCGGGTCCCTTTCTCACCTTCAAACACATCCATTCTCCCCCCAAACGCTTTTTCAAACCTACTAACCAAACCTGTGTCTTCACTTGGTTTCCTCTTTTCCTCCCCCATCCCCTTTAGGGCTTCCCAGTTCTGTCCCAGTCCTCTAGAAAAATGGCGTGACCCCTTGGCTAATCTGATGATTTGATTCAAGCTGAGGTGTTACTGTTGTCTTTTTTCTATTAAGAGTCACTGCCCTATAGGAAAAATCGAGCGAGCCATCAACATTTTACAAATGAATTTCATTGTTTTTATCATGTAGAAGACTACATAAAAATGGAAAATGCCTGGGACAACTAGGTGGCTCAGTCGGTTAAGCAGCTGCCTTCGGCTCAGGTCATGATCCTGGAGTCCTGGGGTCAAGTCCCACATCAGGCTCCCTGCTCAGTGGGGAGCCTGCTTCTCCCTCTGCCTGCCACTCCCCCCGCTTGTGCTCTCTAAGACAAACAAATAAATAAAATCCTTAAAAAAAAAAAAAGGAAAATGCCAAACGAGGTTAAAAAATGTCCAAGGACCTTTGACACTCACAATTCTTTGCAATAGAGATTGCATATGGTGTCCATTTTCGTGATGTGGGAATGGAGGCTCAGGCATGTTAAGAGATTGTTGGGGGCGCCTGCGTGGCTCAGTGGGTTAAGCCTCTGCCTTCGGCTCAGTTCATGATCTCAGGGTCTAGGGATCAAGCCCCACATCAGGTTCTCTGCTTGGCAGAGAGCCTGCTTCTCTCTCTCTCTCTCTCTGCCTGCCTCTCTGCCTACTTGTGGTACCTCTTTCTCTCTCTCTGTCAGATAAATAAATAAAATCTTAAAAAAAAAAAAAAAAAAAAAAAGAGAGAGAGAGATTGTTGAAGGCCCCAGGATTCAAACCCAGGTGGACAGAACCGTGAAGCACATGCTTTTCATGGCCAAGCCTCCCCACCTCCCATGACATACCTCTGAGAGACTGAGTAGGGCCGTCTTTTCTGGGCAGCCGGGGCATTTCAACACCCTGGTTCCTCATGGCAGACATTGAAAACAGCCCACGTTTGTGGCAGCAGCCATGTTGGAACAGTTAACAAATGACTGGCTACAGCTAGCCAGGAGCTTACTCATTTAAACACCAATTTTTAAATGTGTGTGGAAATTTTTCTTAAGTTTATTATGTAATTCCCTGCCTTCTTAAGTTGGCTATTCTAAACATAATTTAGCCTTTAGCCTTTCCTGATATACTCAGGGTTCCGCAATGTGAACGTTAGCTACAGTTAACGAGGCTTTACGACATTGGTACCCTCGGGACTGGTGAAGTCCATAGGGCTGTTTTTAACCTACATTTTAAGTGATCCCAGACTACTGTGCTCTGTGAGTTCTTGTGTCTGCTTTTCATAGATTTTCTATCATGCTGTCATCCCCTCGGGTATTGAGGGTATTGACTCTCGATGCTATTCGTATCTGCCCACATTAGTCCTTCTCTGCCCTCTTAGATTTGCTACTTAGATTCTCTGGTGGATGTGAAGCCAAGATATTTATGGATATTTTGTCTAAAAAAAAAAAAAAAAAAAACTGAGTAACTACTCATTCAATGGCCAAGGAGATTTTTCATGAGGAGAGAACATGAATTTTAGTGGATGGAATTTATAACATCTATTTTAATTTCCTGATTCTGTGGGTCAGTAATTGATGAGATTGTCAGTTAACCAATGTACTACCAACATCCATTGGTACCTGCTTCCCACAACCCCTTTAAGGCAATCTGTCTCTTTACCACAGTCCCTGCTTCTTAGGTGGCCAATCTTTGTGCTATTGAATCATGACCTCCCCAACTCCTGCCACCCCCACCACCTCCCCTGCATGGGTCAGAGGAGTGGAGCACCTGACCCAAGGGCAGCCAGACCTCAGACTGGCCAATAACAGGGAGAAAAAGATTAGCTGAGCGTAGCCTGTCCCAACTCTGGGACATCTGAATTGAAGAACACATGAGGGCAAGTTGGTTAGGGGTGGTATTTGAAACAGAAAGTCCATGAAGTAGAGCTGTGGCTCATGAGACCCCCCGTATCATGAGCCATCGGACGTGAGGCTGCTGCAGAGCGCTAAGGAAGCAGGTTAGAAGAAAGAGAAGGAAGGAAATGCATGGGGAGAGGCAGAGACACACTACGGTCAGGCAGAGAGAGCACGGGAGAGAAAGAATGATGAGATTTGGTCCATGTGTATCTTTGCTCCAAGCACAAGTTTTCTTGAGGCAGTTTGAGTGAGTCTCTGTGTCTCCCACCCAAAAGAAGCTACGTATAAAAACCAGTGTCTGGGAGCTGAGCCAGTAGTGTACTTCATCGTATCCTCAGGACTCTGCACAAGCAAGAAAACACGAACAAGGGAACCGCAGAAGAAAAACAACAGAATGTGAAATAGAGACACCTAAGGTCTGAATGAACACCAAAGACAAATATGTAGGAAGAAAAAATTAACAGCTAATAATAGCTAATAATTATGCTAAAATACAGGATCAGCCCCCTATGGTAGCTTGAATAGTCAATGCAGCAACACAGAAGCAAAGATGAGGTGTAATTAATCACAAGGCCCTTGAGTCCCACTAAGGTTCTTTTTTATTAAGTGATCGCAACCTGCGTACAACCCTTGGCTCCATGTGTCTAGCGTGGGTGGGTGCATGCAGGTGTGTAAGGGGAGCACCGGGTGGGGGTAGGGAGGGACACAACCATCCCCATGAGGTCCTACCGCAGTCCGTGTCAGGAGGCATGGCTAGACAGATGCTCCCAGGAGAGCCCCACGGGGAGGAAGAGCAGACTAGAGGCAGACAGTTACAGAAATAGCCAAACCAGACGCCACCGGCCATTCCCTCGCTCATTCTTAGTAACCCTGGAGAACGGGCCTCAGTGGATGTGAGCGAGGCCCGCTGGAGAGCCTCTGAACTCTGTTCTTACACCATAAGGCAGTTGGCCTGAAGTCAGAAAACAGTGGATACACACCTTCCCCGTACATCACACATTCCTGAAAACCCCTGACCTCCAGAGATTTCTCTGCAGTGGTCCTGGCCTCGTGCCCAAGGCAGGGGAGAGGTGGGTGGCTGGTGTTTTAAGAGCGTCTTGCTGGAATAGAGAGCCAGAGGCAGGAAGCCAGGATTGTTACTGGAAATGTAAGAGAGTGGGCTGGGGAAGGTGATGAGCGGGACAGGGTCCCAGAAAGGTGAGAATAACATACCAAGTGCTAGGTGTCCAGGGCCCGACTACTTGGGTCTGTGTCTGAAAACCAGGCTACCGTGGGAAGCTGTCACCAAAAGGAGCCACAATGAGGGTGGGCTGAACACAGGAACTTCCAGACACCATATTCTCTGCCTACCATAGACATTTAAGGGACAGGGATAAGAGGGGAAGAGGAAAGAGAAGGAGATTTTGGGTGGGGGACACAAAGATGATGCAGACAGCGGCAGAGAAAGGGGACAGCAGGGAGACCATTTAAGAAAGCGCAACTCAAGTTGGCAAAATGTGGCCCAAGCAGTTCACATTTTCCCCAGAAAATGTCCTTCCTGCAGACAACAAAATCATGACCCAAACCGGAAAATGATTGCGGTAGTCCTCATGAAACAGATAAGAGGGGCACCTGGGTGGCTCAGTGGGTTGAAGCCTCTGCCTTCAGCTCAGGTCATGATCCCAGGATCCTAAGATCGAGCCCCGCATCGGGCTCTCTGCTCGGCAAGGAGCCTGCTTCCTCCTTTCTCTCTCTCTGCCTGCCTCTCTGCCTACTTGTGATCTCTGTCTGTCAAATGAATAAATAAAACCTTAAAAGAAAAAAAAAAAAACAGATAAGAGAGTTTCATGAGATTGTAATTAACAAGTCAGTGACCTTTGGTCTAGAGTCTAGAAACTGAAATTGAATTGCATTGTTCATGTTCATAATTTCCCCTTGAGCCCCATGTCAGTAGATCTTTTAAAATTGAACCCTGGCGCAGCATCCATTGGAGAGGGCGTAGCGTCACCTACATACCAGCCTGAAAGTCCTACTAGCCTGAACACTGCTAAGTGTTCTGGGGGTTCACAAGGACAAGGCCAGGAAGCGAGGAGGCTAAGGGAGACCCCTGCCCCAGGACACCGTCCTGGATGGCAGAGAACTCACCCCCAAGTGAGGGCAGCATGTGGGCTCCTTCCCCAGGGACAGCCGGTGTCATCCTCAGGGCTCAGCTACTTAACTGGCAGTGGCATCTGGCCCATGTCACCACTCCTTCCTTCCTGAGCACTTCTTTCCCTGGATCCTTGGATAGCACACTTCCCCCAGACCTTCTTTTCCGCCTTCATTCATGCCTGCTCTTTGTGAAAAAAATTACTTAAGTTTTTAAAAAATTTATTATTTTATTACTTTATTTATTACTTATTATTTTATTACTATTTATCTTAATAGTATCTATTATTCATATTATTATTATTAGAAATACTATCTATTTTATTTATGATGATCATATACAATGTTATATTAGTGTCAAGGGCACGGCACAGTGATTCGACAACTCTGTAACTTTCCCAATACTTCTGTTGGTTAGTGTCACCGCCTGTCACCGAACATTATTACAGTACCATGGACTAGAATACCCTGTGCTAGGCTTTCCATCTCTGTGACTTATTTATTTTATAACTACAAGTCTGTACCTCTTCATCCCCTTCATGTATTTATTTATAGAGAACTTCAAACACTTATAAAAGTAGAGAAAAGAGGGCAGGGAAGCCCTACACTTCCATGATCATGGTTCAACGATGAGCAGCTTGTGGCCTATCCTTTGGCCCTACACCCCCACCCACTTTCCGGCTCTGCAGATTATTTTGAAGTAAATCTTAGTCATCATATCAAGCATTTCAGTGTGCATCTTTTGAAAATCATAACTCAGTTTTATCAGTCACACACCCCCAAAATCAACAATCACTCCTCGGTAGTGTTCAATGCCTACTCAGTGCTCACATTTCCCAAATTGTCCATTAGTCATTTTCTACACCCTCTCCCCACTGTTTAATTGTTCAAATGGACATCCAGACAAGGTTCAAGCATCGCATCGCTACTGCTTGTGTCATGTCTTTTTTTTTTTTTTTAAGATTTTATTTATTTATTTGACAGACAGAGATCACAAGTAGGCAGAGAGGCAGGTTGGGGTTGGGGAAGCAGGCTCGCCGCTGAGCAGAGAGCCCAATGTGGGGCTCGATCCCAGGACCCTGAGATCATGACCCAAGCCAAAGGCAGAGGCTTTAACCCACCCAGGCACCCCCGTAAGTGTCTTCTAATTCATAGTCTTCCCCAAGTCTTTTCCTCTTTTTCCTAAAATTTTTCTTTTGAAGAAGTTAGGTTATCCTTTAGAATTTCCCACAGTCTGGATGGAGCTGATTACATCCCGTACATTCTTTAACATGTTACTGTCACTTGTATTTCCTGTAAATCAGATCTAGAGGTCTAATCAAATTCAAGTTCTATGTTTTGGCAACATTTCGCAGGTGGTATTGGAAGTACATAGTGTATGGTTGAGTCTTTTCATAAAGTCAGAAACCACTGATGTTCATTACCCTAATGATTGATTCCATTGATTCAGTAAGGACCTGTACCATGGCAATATTCCTCTTTCGTTCTTCCTTCCCTTACTAGCTATAATACTCCAAAAAGGCAACTTCCCGTATCAGCTATGTGGTGACCCTGAGCTCACACAAGAAATTCTGCCCACCTGCTTCACCCAGCATCACGCACTGCAGCTAGCCGAGCAGCCAGGGGCCATCTCATCTCCCCAAACTGGTTTTCCCACTTACAAAATGTAAGTGACTGTATGGAACAGCTCACGAAATTGTTGTCAAGGTTAAGGAATAATTCATGTGACGTTCCTGACACGCAAGCATTTCATGGACGTGAATGGCTGGCCTTATTTTCGCTGTTGGAAGGTGGATTTCCTAACCAGCACCCAGAGGACATGGCCCAAGGATGCTGAGCAGGGTTTGGCTTTTGATCACAGGTCATTACCATGGACTTACTGCAGCCACCAAGAGTTGTTCACAAGAAGGACAGCCATCCCTCTGCCTAGCGCTCCTTCCCGAGGCTACTGCCAGTCACCCAGCACCCTGCTCTACCAACAGGAGACCCTGAGATTCAGAGCAAGGCAAGCCACAGGGTCGTCCTCGGTCCCAGGCCATCCCCCCTCTCCCCAGGAAATGCTCTAGAAGGCAGAAAGGATTAAATGGTACCTTTTTAGCAACATCTCCAGGCTAAGCTGCCCTTTCTTCAGAAACTCCTATTAGGAGCATACTTACTCTTCCTCTGGTGTTGGCAAGTTAGTGAATTAATTCAGCCCTATTGTCAGAACAGTTGGTTGCTCATTTATAACAAGAAGAATTTTATAGGCTTTGTAAAAACCACTCAGGCATATTTAGGACCTAAAGGCATTCGTCTCAAAACTGGCTCTGGGTTTGATTTCGGTATTTCTGTGCATATTAAATCTTTATACTGCCACTTACTTCCCCTTAATGGTCTCCACTTAGTGGAAGATCCTGGAGTCTTTGGTAGAAGTTATAAAACTAAGAAGCCATTTGTAAGTCAATCTACTTCTGTTGCAAAGGCAAATCTAATTTTAGTGGCTTAAACCAGAAGTTGAGTTTCTGACTTTTCAGAAAGAGTCTGTGCTCCCCAGCCTTTATTTAGACGAGAGCTGGGTACCTGGCATGGCCTGTGGGGTGATTGCATTCATGAGGGGAACAGCCCACGGCCTGTCTCCTCTTGAGGCCTAAGACTAAAATGCTGTTTCCTCAGTACCTGCTTGTGTCAAGAGCATGCAATCAGGTCCAAGACCAAGCCTATTAGCTGCTTAGCCCTGAAAAAGCTACTTCACCTCTCTGAGCCTCTGTCTCCTTATCTGTGAAATGGGAGAATCAAGGTGGGGTTGTGGTAAGAGACTACCAGACTCCAGTCCAGGCTGGCCAGTTACTAGATCACAACTTCTGTTTAAAACAATATTGGTTGGGGCGTCTGGGTGTCTCAGCCATTGAGCTGCTGCCTTCAGCTCAGGTCACGATCCGGGGGTCCTGGGATAGAGCCCCGCATGGGGCTCCTTGCTCAGTGGGAAACCTGCTTTACCCACTCCCACTCCCCCTCTTTGTGCTCCCTCTCTCACTGTTTGCTGTGCCTATCAAATAAATAAATAAAATCTTAAAAAAAAAAACAAAACTATTGGTGAGGGGGGAGCCTGGGTGGCTCCGTTGGTTAAGTGTCTGACTCTTGAATTCAGCTCAGATCCTGATCTTGTGAGTCATGGCATGGGGTCCCACATCAGGCTCCATGCTCAGCGGGGAGTCTGCTTGAAGGGTCTTGCTCTCTGCCCATCCCCCAACTCTCTCTCTCTCTAAACAAATCTTTAAAAAAAAAATTTTTAAATAAATAATAAAAAGCAATATTTAGTTGAAATATTACCCAACAATTAAAAGGAAAAACTACTGATACACACAACTTAGGTGGATCTCAGGGTCATTATGCTGAGTGTGGAAAAAGCCTGTCTTAAAGGGCCACGTATTATGGGACTCGGTTTCTGTAACAGTCTCAAAATCATAAAATTACAGAGCTAGGGAACAGATTCAGAATTCTGCCAGGGTAACGTTAGCATGTTGGGAGGCAGGTACACAACTACAAAGGAGCAGCACGAGGGACCATTTTGGCTGATGGTTTCCTGTACCAGGACTGCAGTGCTAGTCACGTGAATCCACACATGCTATAAAATGGCAAAGAAATATACACCCACATTGCACCAATGTCAGTTTCCTGGCCCTGTATTATAGTGGTGTCAATGTAACCAATTCAGAAAACTGTTGGCCTCTCTGCACTATCTTGGCAACTTCCTGTGCATCAGTAATTATTCTAAGAGAAACATTTTTTTGAAAATGGATATTTAGGGGCACCTGGGTGGCTCAGTCATCAAGCATCTGCCTTGGGCTCAGGTCGTGATCCCAGGGTCCTGGGATCGAGCCCTGCGTCAGGCTCCCTGCTTGGCAGGAAGCCTGCTTCTCCCTCTCCCACTCCCCCCTGCTTGTGTTCTCTCTCTGTCTTTTTCTCTCTGTATCAAATAAATAAATAAAATCTAAAAAACAAAACAAAACAAAAACCAGGTATTTAGTGTTTACATTAGAAAGTCTAAATAAGCTCATAGCTGGGCCACATGGTGTACATGTCCTTGCCCTTTTCCATTTGCATTACCTTTCTCATGGGACATTTTTTCATCTAGATTTTAAAAAATTGCCTCATCTCTCACTTTTTGTGATTCGCTATTTACTTAGTACCAGTGCTCTCTCAGGATGTGAAATAGCCCTTGAGGCGATCATATACATTGGGACATCCATCAGTCTCATTGTTTTTCTTGGTGAACACGCCCCAGAACTCTCTGCCAGCTCCCATCCAGCTCCAAAATGCGCTTGCTGGGTGCTAGACCCATTTGCTTAGGAAAATATCTGGTAGTCTGCACACCAAAGTCTTTGTTTTTTAAGATTTTATTTATTTGTCAGAGAGAGAGCGAGCACAAGCAGGGGGAGCAGGAGAAGGAGAGGGAGAAACAGACTCCCCGCTAAGCAGGGAACCCGATACTGGACTCGATCCCAGGACCCTGGGATCATGACTTGAGCCAAAGGCAGATGCTTAACCAACTGAGCCACCCAAGCACCCCTACATACAAAAGTCTTAAATTCTGAATTTTACAGGGGGCTGGGATTTCAAAATATCTAGCCATTATTATAATTTCCTTACTTATATTTTCTGATTTTGCTGTAATTTGTATTACTTGTCTTATACCATCATTACATCCCTTATCAAGGAAAGATAGAGGAGGGCATATAGTGAGAAAAAAAATAATAAAAGGTCTAACTCAGCTGCATGAGCACAGACAAGAAATCCTGGGGAGCATTTAATCGGACGCTAAATGCTTGGCACATACCACAGATCAAACCTGGCTGATAGCGATGCCTCACTCCCTGACAAGACCCCCCCATTCCCACCCTCTCTCATTTCCCTCCACCAAATCCCTTAGACAGGTTTAGTCTCTGTGTCTGCTACCCCGAGCCAGGCTCTAGCCCCAGTTATACTGTCATTGTCGTGAATCTGACTCGTGCAGCTGGATGGGGAGGAGGGAACGGAAAGTGGCTTCAGATCCTCCAGCTGGCAGAAGGCGAGGCAGAAGCCCATGCAGAAGTCTGGCCTCAAAATGGAGTGTTGAAGAGACCGGCAGATTTTCTTGTGCTAAAGTTAACCTCATTCTGATTCTTTTACACCTTATTGGACCGAAGAGTTTATCTCCTTTCTAGACTGGGATTATTTTACAAAAAGTGACCTTCTTTTAGGTACCACAAAAAGAGGTGGAGTGGGCATCCCATTATGCTGGGGCCAAAGGCAGTAAAACAAATATTTGGGGTGGAAGGAAGAAGGCCTCTTGTATGCAGAAGGGGTGAGCTGTGTAGTGCACCCTTTCCCTCAAATGAAATAATTTTGTGCTGGTGCCTCTGTGGGGTCCAGCGGAGCTGAGGAAAATACCGTGCCCACTCCCCCCACTCCCCCCACCAATATCACAGTTCTCTGGAAGATTCTCACGGACTCCTTACAAGCTCGTGGGGGGGGGGTGACGTGGAACCTCAGAAGTATATAGAAATGCAACGAATTCTGAAGAAAAGAGCTTTAAATACAGCGTGTCAGGTGGAAATAAGCCTTATCAACTCAGAAATTCTGAGGCAGAACCAATCAAACAAGCCATAGAGCATCTCAGTGATTGTGCAGATTTTCTGTGAGCAGATATGCTGCCTTCTAGTAAAACAAAAACACGTTTAACAGGCCCCCAAATCCCCTTGGCAGGATTTGTTTTACGTTCAAGAGCAAAGTCATTAACGGTATTTCGGGTAAATCTCACATTCTCTATCTTCTGTAATCTCTCAAGGTTCTGGAGTATATTAAAAACACTTCCCAGGAACATTATAAGAAAAACGATCTTCTGAAGTGCAGCTCACCATATAATAGGATTTTTTTTTTTTTTTTTTTTTTGCTATGTCCGTTCCATAGTTACTTTTTACAAAATGTCATGATTTAAGTACAGAAGTCCCCGGGAATCTCTTGGCATATTAAAGCATTTTGAATTTGCTAATTTGATTTAAGAAAAAAGCCTGGGTAACCTACTTAGAAGACATATCAAACCTCCACTTCATATGTGGTTCGTTATATTTCCTTAAGTGCATGAAAGACCTTGGAAATTCTTAATTTAATCAAGATTATTCACCTTGGCAAGATACCCGTGTGCAGATAGCCAACAGGGGCAGATGAGAGCAAATCTGTGTATTTGCATGAGGCTGTGATTTTACTCTGGAGGCAGAACAAGGACTGAGGACAATCCCAGAATCTAATCTTTAGAAGTAGAGACAGCAAATCTCTTCATGGTAAATTTAAAATTTGTAAAACATCTCAGTAGTAGGTTCTTCTCAGTCTGTCTCTCAGCTATGGTATTTCACCACTTGCATAGATAGACAAATCATTAACAACAAAAAGTGGTTCTGCTAGAACAGAAAGGGTTTTATTAAAGATTTTTTTTTAAGATTTTATTTATTTATTTGATAAAGAGAGACCCAGAGAGAGAGGAACACAAACAGGGGGAGTGGGAGAGGGAGAAGCCGGCTTCCCCACTGAGCAGAGAGCCTGATGCAGGACTCTATCCCAGGACCCTCAGATCATGACCAGAGCTGAAGGCAGATGTTTAACCCACTGAGCCACCCAGGCGCCCCTTTTAAAAAGATTATATTAATTTATTCATTTTCCAGAGAGAGAATTTGCATGTGTGAGCAGGGAGATGAGCAGAGGGAGAAGGACAAGCAGACCTCGGGCTGAGCACAAAGCCAGACTCAGAGCTCAATCCCAGGACCCCGAGATCACAACCTGAGCTGAAACCTAGTATCGGACACTCAACCAAATGAGCCAGCCAAGACATCCAGAACATTCAATTTTCATTAAAAATCCCCAAGAAGTCAGAGCTTTATAAGCAAACGTATGAATCACAGGGAAAAGATGAGCTATTCATTATTTAATTTTATTTTTATGCCAGAGGTGGTTTCTTTAATGATGGTACAATGTTGCTCTACAGAGACCTTAGGCCCCCTTACCTTGGCCAGCATCTTTGAAGACAAAACATATTCATTTCCTCTCTCCTCCCCACCATCCCCTTTCCTTCATGCCCTACAATCTCTTGGAATCTTAGGGGAAGCCTTCATCTCTGCACTTTTTCCTGAGTTTTAACAAAACTGGAATCTCCTGATCTTCACCCCACCTTTTTGTTCCTGCTTTGCTTTCATTTCCTGTTTTGTAAAACCTCTTTTTTCCCCTGTAAGGATGTACATAGCAACTATAAATTGTGGTCCTCTTTGTGGAAGTAGGGTGGGCAAGAGGGGACTTTTAACTGTGTTCCCTTCAGCACTGCTAAGGTTTTGTTTTACTAGAAGCATACAGTACTTCTACCATGTTTAAATATCATTTTCTGATTATAAGGAGTATATGTCCATTGTAGATAATTTATAAAACAGTGAAAAAGGGAAAACTCAAAAACCATTACCACCCTTGGCCATACGTGGTGAGCCATTGTCCGCAGTGTGGGTGCTACTCAGCTCCCCTCAGGAGGGACCCTCTGGGCTTCTGTGGGGTGGGAGGGGGGGAAAGGAACAGACCTCTGGCCGGTGAAAGGTTATCTCGGGGTCTAGATCATTTTTATACCCTCTCGACCACTCTGCTTTTTTCAGCTTTGCCCATACCCAGCTCCAGCGTCCTGAGACCTTCCGGGGTTCTGAGGAATGGAATGGCTTGCTCTAGTTCCCCTCAGGCCTTTTTGATCATTAATGCAATTTTTAGGGCTTCCCAAGGGAGGAGATGTAAATACACAGGTTCGACTTGCCACCTTCAACTAGGAGTACCCGTATACTCTTGATGCTTTTAATGACTACATAATATCTTGCATATAGATGTGCCATAATTTGTTTAACCTCATTCTACAAGTCCCTTTTTCCCTACATTATTATGCCCTTAAGATAAAACACAAAAACCTGGGTCTGTTGGCCCTAAGAATTGCTCATGTCGGAAGGGGGTCCATTTTCTATTCAGCCAGAGCTCTGGGTGAGTACTCCCTTCTCTGTCCCCAAGAGCCCGCCACTTCCCTTGGTGCTCCACCTTCTCTGCATTGTTTCTCCTTGAAGGGTGCTCCTCAATTCTGTTTGACTTTACTTCCATTTGGTGGCCATTCCCTACACACAGCTCCTCTGGGCCTCGGGGAACCGGCTTCTTGCTCTGAGCTCACCCAACCAGGATCAGAATGTCCTTCTGAAACACTCCATAGGGCTCTCTTCCAATAATGTTTTGCATTTTTCATTTAGCCTGAATTTCCATTTTGGCTCTTCTGTATGGGACACGCTTCATCAGAATGCTGGTCCCTTTGCTTTTCCGCCCTGCTTTATCTCTGCAGCTTACGTTGTGACATTCTCTCTGCTCCTCTACTGGTTGGAGGGATGAATATTTGGGCCTTTGTCTTATTAGTCTGTATTTCAGAATCTCTTAGGCAATTGCATGACTAAATCTGCCTAGGATTTTGTTGGTCTACTCTCCGTAGAAAAGAGAGCTTGCTTAAAAAACAAGACGAGTGCTGTGTATAGATAGAGTCCCTCTTGCCAAAACTTTGCAGGCTAATATGTTCAAGCTGCTCGATTTTTTACTGTCTATTGACTTGAGCATGTTTTGGGGTGGGGGAGGTCCGTGAGTAGTACACAGTCCCTGTTGGGCTCACCCTCTCCTAGTTCCAGACCCATGTGGAATCCTCAAGGACATTCTAGCACATTTAAAGCCTAACCCCAAGCCTGGGGGTCTTCCTCAGGGATGGGGGTTTGGGAGGGGGTGTGCCCTTAATTCCCTGTATCCTTCTAGTAAAGAAAATACCACTAATACTGTACCCATTAATCCTTGAAGTCACAGAAACACAGCAGTAATTTTAGTTTTTCACGATAACCTCCCAAGAGCCAAAATGATGGCAGTTAGACTCCAGGAAATTCACTCTGTGCCTGTTTCTTGCTCTTTTTGTGAGTGTTTCTGTCATTTCCTACCTTCTTTCTCTGCCTATTGTTGGATATGTGTCAGCTTATCCATTTCTGTTGCTTACTCTGTGTACCGATTTCATTCTCCTTGTCATTTCCCCTCTCATTAGCTTTTCCAGCCCTCTTTCCCTCTTCTCTCATGGGTTTGGAGGCAGCATTCTCCTCCCATTTCCAGTTTTGTCCTGTATCCTGAATGGCTGTCCATTTCCAGTCGTATATATTTAATCGTTTTCTGTTTGCAATTTTAAAAGAAGATGACGGACTTCTTTTTAAGTCTTTGTCTTTGAAATATAAATTACCTTTGAGTTTCTGGGTTTGGGGGCTGATTTTTTTCCCTGTCTGTGGGTCGGTATCACCCGGTAGCAAGTTTTCTTGATAAAACGAAGCGTTCTGCTATTTATTCCAGTCATTTCTGTATGTCCATATATCCTTCCTCTCGGTGATTTAGCAAGTTTTATTATTAACATAACAAGTAACATATATTTAAGATACAGATAATAAAAATAAGAGCTAACTGGCTATCTTAGTCTGTTGAGCATCTGACTCTTGATTTCGGCTCAGGTCATGATCTCAGGGTCAAGAGATGGAGTCCCACTTCAGGCTCCATACTCCTCGGGGAGTCTGCTTGGAGATTCTCTTTCTCCCCCTCCTCACCTCAAATAAATAAATCTTTAAAAAAAAAAGTAATAATAACCAGGGCACCTGGGTGGCTGAGGTTAAGCATCTGCCTTTGGCTCAGGTCATGATCCCAGGATCCTGGGGTCAAATCCCACATCGGGCTCCCGGCTGAGCTTCTCCCTCTGCCTGCTGCTCCCCCTGCTTATTCTCTTTCTCTCTCTCTCTGACAAATAAATAAATAAAATCTTAAAAAAAAAAAAAAAAAAAGCTAATACTTACCAAGTACCAGGCATTCTTCTTGAGACTTAATGGTAATTGCCAGCTTTGCGCTTGCTCAAATGTTCCCTTCTCAGAGAGGCCTTCTTCAGCCATCTTTTCTAAAGTGACAACATTGACCTTTACTATCTCATTGGTTTTGTTTTTTTCTCCTTAGTGTTCATTCCTAACATACTTTATTTTTCATTTTAAGCTTCTTATTTCTCATTCTCTGGAATATATGCTCCCAGAGGACATAGGTTTTTTTGGTTTTTGTTTTTTTATTAACATACAATGTATTATTAGCCCCAGGGGTACAGGTCTGTGAATCATCTGACTTACACATTTCACAGCGCTCACCATAGCACATACCCTCTCCAGTGAGGACATAGGCTTTTGTATGCTTTGATCATTGCTAGATATCCTGGCACCTAGAACAGCTCCTGGCATATGGCAAGCCCTCAATAAATACTTGTCAAATAAATGAATGAGTAAATGAGCTCATTTAACCTCCACCACCACCCCATAATATAGCTGCCTTTATTTATTTCCCTTTTTGAAAAGATGATATTTATTTATTATTTGCAAGAGATCACAGAGAGAGAAGAAGAGGGAGCGGAAGAGGGAAGAGGGAATTGCGCAGGGCTGGATCCCAGGACTCTGGGATCATGACCTGAGCCAAAGGCAGATGCTTAACTGACTAAGCCACCCAGGAGCCCCTGTTTATCCCCATTTTAAAGATGGGAAAGCCAAGGCACAGGGCGGTTAGTAAACTTGCTAAGGTTATCTAACTTGTAAGGGAAAGAGCCTGTGACCTAACCCCAGCAGACTGGTTCCATAGTCCTATTCTTTTTTTTTTCCTTAAGTAGGCTCCACCCCCAGCATGAAGCCCAACATGGGGCTTGAATTCATGACCCTGAGATCAAGCCCTAAGCTAAGATCGAGAGTTAGCCCCTTAATGGGGCCACCCAGGTGCCCCCAAAGTCCTGTTCTTAATAACTAACAATGCTTAGGTGCCTACTGTGCCCATTTAGTTTTTTTTTTTTTTTTAATTTTATTTATTTATTTGACAGAGAGAGATCACAAGTAGGCAGAGAGGCAGTGAGAGAGGGGGAAGCAGGCTCCCTGCTGAGCAGAGAGCCCGATGCGGGACTCGATCCCAGGACCCTGAGATCATGACCTGAGCCGAAGGCAGCGGCTTAACCCACTGAGCCACCCAGGTTCCCCCTGTGCCCATTTAGTTTTTAAAGAAAAAAGATTTTAAGGAAAAAAAGTTACAGAAACAGTGGAAACCTTCTCAATTCTGACTCCTTCCAGCCTCAGAGGTAAACACTGTCCTGAAGTTGTCTATCTCAGGTACGTATTTTACCATTGGGAACTGCCTTTCCCAACAGCTTCTGAGCCATGGGGAAAACAGTATGTGGAAGAAGAAGATCTACATAATTGAAAACTCCCCAAATCCATCTCTCAAAGTCTTGACTGCTTTTTTCCTTTCACTTTCCTATTCTTTTTTTTTTTTCCTTCTCTACTTACAGACACTCGTTTCTCTAGCTGAAAATAGAAAACCTTATCAGATTGGAATAACAGTCCTTCTCGCTGTAGTTTTCTCCCCAAAGACGGGATGAATTTGAGCCTCGTCAGAAAGCCATCTGCTGTGTACGCACAGACCTATTCGGAGCCAGAAAAAGAAAATGAAGAAGCGGGAAAGCCCAGGCTGACTCATTTTAAAACAAAGAGCAGTGGCTTGCGAACTGCGTGCCTTTGACAAAGGCTGACCACGGCGCAGTGTGCACGACAGGGAACAGAGGGTGTGAGGAGCTCCGCACTGTTCACAGTGACCTTGCTGACCTTGGCCACCCAAGCAGACGAGAGACGCTTAATGAACAGGAGAGAAGGCTCCACATCCAGCCCTCAGCAATCACACCAGTTCTCCATGGAAATTGGCCATTGGACTTAGGGTTTGCTGCCCATACCATCGTTTCCATCTTCTCTACTGGTTAGAATTAACTCCCTGCTATTCCTGTGGTGTCAGACCTTGCCAATCTTGGTTCATGACTACCACAGGAAGATGCTGGGGGATATTCAGCAGACAATCCATTCAATCCATGGGACCGCACCTGCCGCCCAAGGAAGCGAGGAAGTATTTGGGTTTGCTGAACCAGCAAACTGATTGAAACTGATCTGCAGTGCAGCAGATCTGAAGCTGAGGGGCTGCCCACTCCTGGTTTCTGCCCAAATACTTCATTTTCTGCTTTTCTGGACTCACTACAGCAAAAAAATAAATGGCAGCATGAAAGCTCAAGGCCAAATTCAGTATCTTCATATTCTTTTTTTTTTTTTTTTAAAGATTTTATTTATTTATTGGACAGAGAGAGGGATCACAAGTAGACAGAGAGGCAGGCAGAGAGAGAGAGGAGGAAGCAGGCTCCCCGCTGAGCAGAGAGCCCGATGTGGGGCTCGATCCCAGCACCGTGGGATCATGACCCAAGCCGAAGGCAGAGGCTTAACCCACTGAGCCACCCAGGCGCCCCCAGTATCTTCATATTCTTGAGCACACTTGAATATTATTTTTTTTCCCAATTTAACTTTTAATGCCTTTAATTTTTATAAATACAAAGTAATATAGGCTGGTTCTAAAACATTTAAATAATATGTAAACCTATAACTTAGAAAGTTAAAGTCCTTTGCTATCCCACTTCATAGATAATTATGAACAGTATGATGTATATTCTTCCAGACTTTTTACCATCTGCACACTTTTCATTTACATAAAGCTCTATACTTTCTAGCACTCTTGGTATGTTACGGAATCTCCTTTCCATGGGAGTTACTATTCTCCCATTCACTTCCGCTCACTCATTGAACAAACATGTCTCCCCTGTTTGACTATAATCCCCATCAGGATGGAGCCCCTGCCTGTCTCACATCGTGGGTGCGCCCCCCAGGGTCTATAACCGTGCCTGGCACAACGCTGGCACTCAGGATAAACTGGCTGAATGGATGGTTTTCACTCTGACATGTGAAGCAGATGGGACAGGTTCTATACTGCCTCTTTTCTGGTTAAAAAAAAAAAAAAAAAAAACCAGACTCGGAAATGATTCGTGACTTGTCCACGTTCACAGATATTCCACAGTAGGGCTGAGTCTCAGACCCAGGTCTTCCGATTCCAAATCAAGAGTTTTTCCCATCAAAGTCCAGCTTCCTTTTAAGAACTGCCAGAAAATCAGGATCGTGTCTCCAGTCAGAGGCTTCACCATGTCCAACCTACCCCACGGAGTCTCCATTTCACAAAGAGGGGAAATGCACTCAGTTTTGATATTTTTGAGTTAGCAGAAAATGAGTTAGAAAGAGAAGATTCATTCTTCATTACTTCAGAAGATAAACCAGTGTTCAGGGAGTGACCTGTGAGGCTGCTTGCTGAGTAAATTATTCAAACATGGTGCTCAGCTCCTTTTGGCCATGCTGACAGAACGGTCGACACCTCTTAACTCTTGCTCCCACACCCCTGAGCTCCCAGCTGCACACAATTAGCTTCCAGGAGCTCGGGCAAGCTTGGGTCTGGGCGGTGTCCGCGGGAGGTGAGGATCCGCATGTGCGCCCTGCGGGGCAGTGAGGCTCTCCACGGCTAGTTGACTACAGAATGACTTCTCTGTCCAAACACTCAAGGCTGGCCAAGGAGTAATTGAAACTGGGATGGCTCCAGAGATTCTCAGGCATGCGGCTCCTGGGAAGAGAATGACCTCCCAAATGCCTCTCTTTTGTGGCATAATCCTTTTTTTATTCCCCTGCCACTCTTGGTTAGAACTGAACTCCTTTATATTGAGAGGGGACGATTTTCTTCGGGGAGGAATTGTGTCAATTCTTCAACAATAATGTTACTACTTAAGGGATATTTGTCTTTCTTCCCTTGATTTGATTTTACATTAAGCCAGGTTCAGTTAGTAATTCTGGCATAGAATCGCTAAAGGCAGCGCTTTCGACACTCATGGCTTTAATCACAGGAAAAGAAATATTCTTCCCCGTTTCTGCTCTGTTCTTCTGTCTTCTCCCGTCTCATCTTTCCTCCTTTATGCTCTTCCTTTCTTCCTTTCTATATAGGACATTTTAAGATATTGTTTCGTAAAGTGCTTTGATCGTGGGAGAAATTGGTTTTATGTATTTTTTTTTCTTTTTTTGTCCCTTCAAAAATAATACACAACACTGACTTAAACAGATAAAAATCCCATCTATTAAAGCAGTCAGATTATGGGCGCCTGGGGGGCTCAGTGGGTTAAGCCGCTGCCTTCGGCTCAGGTCATGATCTCAGGATCCTGCGATCGAGTCCCGCATCGGGCTCTCTGCTCAGCAGGGAGCCTGTTCCCGCTCTCTCTCTCTACCTACCTCTCCGTCTACTTGTGATTGCTCTCTGTCAAATAAATAAATAAATAAAATCTTAAAAAAAAAAAAAAAGGCAGTCAGATTGGATAAGCCTGATCATGAACAGATCAAGAGTATAAAATGCATGTGTAGTTGAAAGTATATATTGGAACAAAGTACATTCTAAAATTAACATTTTTTTTCAGGTCAATATAGAAAAGATGGATTATCCGA
Source organism: Mustela putorius furo (assembly GCF_011764305.1). Classification (NCBI taxonomy): domain Eukaryota; kingdom Metazoa; phylum Chordata; class Mammalia; order Carnivora; family Mustelidae; genus Mustela; species Mustela putorius. The sequence continues at coordinate 8,239,458 of NW_025421424.1, forward strand.
TAAATGGTGATGAAAAACACTGGCCCATTGGAAAAAGTAAGCCTAATCCAAACCTCATTTTTTATATTAAAGTAAAATCCAGGGGTGCCTGGATGGCTCAGTTATTAAGCATCTACCTTTGGCTGAAGCCATGATCCCAGGGTCCTGGGATCGAGCCCCACGTCGGGCTCTCTGCTCCTCCGGGAGCCTGCTTCCTCCTCTCTCTCTCTTTGCCTGCCTCTCTGCCTACTTGTGATCTCTGCCTGTCAAATAAATAAATAAAATCTTTAATTAAAAAAACAACTCAAAAGAACTAGTAGGTTTTGCAATATAAAAATTACATCTCCTGGGACGCCTGGGTGGCTCAGTGGGTTAAAGCCTCTGCCTTCCGCTCAGTTCATGATCTCAGGGTCCTGGGATCGAGCCCTGCATTGGGCTCTCTGCTCAGCGGGGAGCCTGCTTCCTTCTCTCTCTCTGCCTGTCTCTCTGCCTACTTGCAATCTCTGTCAAATAAATAAATAAAATCTTTTTTTTAAAAAAATTACATCTCCTCACCAAAAAAAAAAAAAAAAACACACTTAAAAAGTTAGATGAGAGTGGACAAGTTATGAAAATATATATGATCCACATAAGGTTAATATTGTCAATATACAAAATGCTTTCATAAATCAATAAAATTTAGTCATCTATCTTTCCATCAGGGTAGTAGGATTTGGGATAATTTTTACTTTCTTTACAGCCTTCTGTACTTCTGCTTTTTTTTTTTTTTTACAGCTAGTATTTTTAATACATCAAATCCATTATCAGTTTGAAAAAATTACTTTAAAACATGTAGATGGGCATCTTTCAAAAAAAAAAACATTTAAGGGCTCTCTGCTCAACAGGGAGCCTGCTTCTCCCTCTCCTACTCCTCCTGCTTGTGTTCCTTCTCTCGCTGTGTCTCTCTGTGTCAAATAAATCAATATAATCTTTAAAAGGTTGAATTAAATTAAATTAAAATATACTTAAATTCAAAGCCCAAAAATCACTTTTCCAGAATTGTCCAATGGTTCTGCAATATAATATTAATTATCAAGCTTAGCCTTTAATATTTTCATGTAGTAAGATAAGACCAACTAAAAAAATAAGACACATGAGAAATAGTAAGAAAAACTCATAAGACAAAAGAATTAAAATGAAAGGGCAGGCCCCACATTGAAGTTACGTGTTCTTTCAAAACGTGATTTGAATCTAAATTTCTGGATTAAAATTTCTTTCTTTCTTTTTTTTTTTCTTTTGGTAAGGACAAGAATCCATTGAACAAAAAGCTCTTTCACCCCTCCAATAGTTATTTTTAGCACTAAGATCTTTTCTTCTTATATGGAGTGTTTTTCCCCCTCTTTTTTCCCCTGACATCTAAGTTGTACCATTAAATAAAATGTATGATTTAAATTTCAATTTTACTGAAGCTGCAGGTAGCATTAAAGGGATCATCAGATGAGTGATTTCATTGAATGTCACTTCACATAAATTTACATAAAGCTGCAAAAATCTACACAGCCTCTAAAAATTCTTCAGAAGGAGAAAAGGGAGAAAAATGTATATTTATTGAGCACGTACGGTTTGTCGAGCAGTCTAAGACTGCCTTATTTATGTCATCTCATTTAGTCCTTAGAGCCAAAAGGTGAAGTCAGCATTACCATCCTCATTTTATAGGTTAGAGGATGGGCTCTGAGAAATTAAATGATTTTTATTTTTAAGATTCTGTTTATTTGTTTGAGAGAGAGAAAGAGCACAAGCTGGGAGGGGCAGAAGGAGAGGGAGCCCGACACAGGGCATGATCCCAGGACTCTGAGATCTCGACCTGAGCCAAAGGCAGCTGCTTAACCGACTGAGCTACCCAGACACCTGAGAAATTAAATGATATGCTGGAAATCACATCCATGTGATTCAAGCCCCCATTCATGACCTTCTCCCTACACCCATGAACTTGCTCCAATGTTCTGGCTTCCCCCACCATAGACTCTGGCCACCAGCAACTGCCAAGTTCAGTGACACTCAGGTTTTGTGTTTTGGTCATGTTGCATTTGTCTGCACTTATGCCTAACAGGCACAGAAGACTCCCGCAGAGAGGCCCAGCCTCTGGACTGGCTCTACCAGTTACTAACCAGCTGTGTGTCCCTGAACATGGACATAAGCTCCCTAAGCCTGTTTCCTTACCCGGAAAAGGGAGATGTCACCTGGACATGCCTGACCCTGCTGGGGCCTTAATGCCAGAATGCAAGGAAAGTACTTATCACAGCACCTGATGCCACCCAAGGGCTTCATAAACATGAGCTGTGGCAGCCCAGCAGCCTGGTGAACTACCCTTTCCTGCTCACCTGCTCACCAGCCATCGTGTCTGAACCAAACTGGTCTTTGGCCCTCAGGACCTAGATTGTCCCAGGGCAGGTCCATAAGCCCGGGGCCGTCCACCCTCTCTCACCCAGGCTGTGGACATTCTGGGCTCATCTAGATTTTGGGATGACCACAGTCCAGGCACAAGCCTAATCTGGGGACAGACTCTGGTCTCCTCTAGAACCTGAGATAACTAACTGAAGGGCTGATATGCTTATGGAAGCAACAATGAAATAAATCGTTCCCTTCAGACAATTCTTCCAGAAATTTGTTCCAGCAGCGGAACAGTGGCCAGCTGGTGAATAAGCATCATCAGGGGATCTGTCAGCTGCCAATGGTGAGCTACCTCTGTCTCTGCGCCTCAGGGCTCCCAGCACGGCTGTCCTGGGCAAAAATGGAGCCGCTGCGAGTTACCTTCCTCCTAGGTCTTTGCCTGCCTCAGCACATATCTGCTTTCTGAACTTCCTTGGTAGATGGCTGCTAGGTGAGAGAAGCGACAGGCTCACTTTCCCATTACTCTTGGACTGACTGAGAGAAGGACAGGCGATTTACTGCAAATTTGGTCGAGCCCTGCTACTGGCCAGGACTCTAAAAGATGGAGAGAGAACCGAGTTACCCGTGCTCGGTGATTATTTTCTCTTTAACACACCTGCATTCCTTTATTTGCAAGTGTTTGCTCATGCCTTTCGCTCTGCGTAAAATGCATTCCCCCAGCTCAGTCGTTGGAAGTCCTCAGTGTGTCCTCTGCAAAATTTCCAGACACCCGCCACCATCATGCTCTGCTCACCCCTCTGTGTAACAATAATGTATTCCTTCATGTGTACGTGACACCCCCACGAGCTTTGATCTCGTTGGTTTCCTTTGCTAGCTTATTGCATTTTATACATTTGACAATATCATTCTCAGAAGAGGTCTATACCTGCCCCGTGTTTCCGAAGGCACCAAAAAGGTTAAGACTCCCTGACCCGGATTGCGTTTAATGATTCAGGAGGATGGAGACCATGCTGTATCCTGTCTTTGCCCTCTGTGTCTAACACCACCCTGCACACACAGGGCTCTCAGCACCTATCTGTTGACCGGCACCGAGCCGACGCGACGTCAGGGACAGTGCTCCCAACAGCTGTTGCCAGTGAGTCCCCAGGCAGCACGCACGAGTCTGGTATCGCCATCCAGGGTCACTCTGATTTTGCATGTGCCGCTCGGCTGCTCTGATGACCAGGCCCCACACTGGTCTTTGGGGGTCCCATGCTGCTGACCCAACCAGGGGGCCACATCAGGCTGGGATCCAGCTGTGAGCAGGTATGGGGCTTTTCAAGGTCACCCAGTAGGCTCTGTCTTGGGGCTCAGATCTCAAGCACTAAATACAGATGGCTAGTTTCTCTTCTTCAGTATCCAAGGACGAAAATCAGGCCAAATTCAATCTTGAGAAGCCCAAGAAAGCGGGTTGTATGGGCTCAGTTACACAAGCCTGCTTTCCACTAAAAGGGATTGATAGTTAGGCGAGCATACAAAAATGATAGAACTTTTATGTCCCTGGAAATTCCTCATTACACATTTTACCCCTCCTTGAGGATTTTCAGTATCGAATGGTTTCACAGTCAGAAATGTTCTAGGAAAATCTGACTAATGAAATGCAAGAAGTTGGAGCCAAGAGGGAAGGGGGAGGGGTGGCTGTCTTTGAGCATCTCGCATATCCCAGAGCCCACATTAGGCTTGTTACACACCCTTTCTCATTTATTATTCGCACAGCAATCCTCTGGGCTAAGTATAATGATCCTCACTTTACGAGGGGGGAAGCTACGGTTTAGAGAGGGTCATAAACTTGTCCAAGGCCACACGGTAGTGAGGAGCAGAGCCCGGCTGGACTCTATTTTGTCCCACTACAAAGCCTATGTACTTCCTTATCTGCCAGATGGCCTAGGCTGAGGGCAGCTTTGAACTTGACCTAGATCCCTGCAGTAGCAGAGGTCTGGTCCTTTCATCTGGGTCCATCTGACTGTCCACAGCCCATGGTGCTGCCGGACCCAGTCTTTGCTAATTGGGTGAAATATCCACTGCTTTACTGATGGTAAACTGACCAACAGGCAAAGTCAATGCCAAAAAGCCCCAGAGCAGGTAGCAGCTCTCAGCCAGCCTCCCCAGAATCACGGGCAGAGCACTGGCTATTCTGAAATCCCCAAATTCCCAGCTGTCTTAGCTCCGTGGGGCTGCTGTCCCTTCCAGGCCCCATCTTTTCTCTTCTCTCCTCTAAACATCTTTACAGCGGTTTCCTCTTCCTTTTTTTTTTTTTTTTTTTTTTTCCCTTGTAAAACTGCCCTAGCCTGACCAGGAGTATATCCCTCCCAGAGGTATTTATATTTTCCAGGAACCCAAAAGCCTTATGTCTTTGGAGACAATGGACGAGGAAACCTGAGAAAAGGTACCAGGATAGAGGGAGGGAAGGAACTTCTTTTCTGTGAAGCCCCTGAAATTACATTTGGTGGGCAGTTGCCAGTAGGAAAATGCATCCTTAAAAAGGCACAGTCCAAATGGGAATCCTGGGCTTGGTTCCATCCCCGCTAGACCAGTCTTCCCTGAAGCCTTTTCCTGGATGTGTTTAAATTCCCTGCAGGGTTTGCACAGAGCCCTTGTGTTCCCCTTTGTTCCTGATCTTTGCCTCTTTGCAGGGGTGCTAGCTGCACCATTGGGCTGTTAAGTGGCTTGCAAATGTATCAGGATCCTAGAATGGATGGCAAAATCTGCTGCGCTGGGGCAGGCCTGTAACTGTTGCATCTCAGCAGAATCAGCTTCAAGTCAGGCCGGGTGCTTCAGGGCAAGACAGAGGCCAAAACTCAGTCCCCACCCTCAAGGAACTTTCAGTCTGGTAGGTGACGTGGGGACTTTAAAACATGACTGCATATTTTTGGTACATGGAAGCGGAGGGCTGTCCTACCTAACAAAAACTTAAAATGTGAGAACAGCTTTGGAAGCAGGTCCGCTGACTAACTAAAGGGGAGCATGGATAGATGGATGGAAGCAGGTTTCAAAAAAAAAAAACATAGAATGTTCTAGAAATTGAAATTATTTTGGATTTACTAGAGCAGGGGGTCTATTTGGACAGGAATTATAGAACTCTCTTCATTTCAAAACTATTTATCGCCTGTTCTGTCCCTGATACTGTGGTATTAGTGGAGACTACAGTGACCGGCAGGCACACAGAGGACTGGAAGGTGGCCACACAAGCTCTCTTCAGAGCCTCCTCCTTCTTTTCCCTCTCCTTAACATTCACAGACTGTGCACCTCAGCCCCTTCTCTCACTCTGCCTCCTCACTCACTCCCCCCGCCACCCCAGCTCCCAAATCTGTCTTCCTGGCCCAGACCCTGCCTGGGCTTCGGTGTGCCTCCGTTCTCCCTATGAACCCAGTGCCTCCAAGAAAAACTCGGAGGAGCACCTGCTGGGCACACCACCAGGCCTTTGTCCTACCCTGGAGAACCAGGCAGAGAGCCAAGGGTGAGAAGCTCAGTTCATGCATGAGGTCTCGCCAGGAAAAGAAAAGAGGAGGCAGGAGTAAAGAAAAATCCATTTCCACTATCTGGTAGGCAAGGTCATGATTCTTCCCTGATTCCCCTGAAAATCTCTGGCATTTTATCTATTTATATAGGATACCCATTTATTATGAATATAAAACCTAGTATATATTCATTAATATTAATAATAATACACTAATATACTACCTGATTCTCCTCAATATGTAATAATAAATTTTATCTAGAATATAGATAAATATACACTGAGCCCCTCCAGGTGACAGGCACAGTTTCTAAATGCACTGTGGAGCTGGCTCTGGTCGGAGGTGCAGGTAAGGGTGCCAGAGTGTCCAATGAGGTACTAAGTACAGGATCAAGGTGGGGGTGAGGCAACAGTCGAGGCCTTCCATGCATGGGGGCACTGCACATCTGAGTGACATACCCCTTGCACAAATATCTGTGGAGCAGCTAGGCCCTCCTGTAGGTGCACAAATACTTGTTGTATGTGTGAAGCCCTCTTGTAGGTCCTGGCAAGGCAGAATTGGACAAAGTAGGCAGAAAGTCATTTGAGAAGCATAAAGCTCGTCTTCTCATGGCGTGTCTATCCCCGGCCATTCTCTTGGTGTCCCACGTTCCACTCCTATCCTTACCGCCACCAGACTGGCTTCTTTCGTGCTTTCCATCTCTCGCCTGTGTTCCATCTCCCAGCAAAGAACACTCTTACACGTGCAGTTGCTCAGAATACAAATACGGCGCCATCCCTCGCTTTTCCCCATTCTTAACTCCCTAGCCCACTCTGTGCTGCCGAGACACCATCTATCAGACAAACATTCATTGTCACGTTCTTCGCCATGATCTCAGTAGCAGCTCAGTAAATGTTTACCTAGTAGAGGTAGGGAGGGAAGGAGCTATAATAAAGTCAGCACAGACAAAATACATCCCCCAGACCTGGGGAAAGGTCCAGGTATGATTCTCCTCCCGACCTTTCCTTTCTGTCCTCTCATTCCTACTGCTCCCAAGGTGCTGGCTCTGGTCAGTTCACGACAGCTCCTGCCGTCTAGTCCAACTGCCGTCGGCAGCCTCCAATCACATCTCCCTCCCTGCTCCCAGACCATCACACCCAGTCCTCTCAAGATCCACACTGAACTCCTGCCAAGGCCTGGGCTCACCCTCGCTCTAGAGGCCCACCCTGCTGAGCCTATCTGCACTTCTCAAGCCGCCTCTTCCAGAATGCTCCCTGCCCCCACCAGGTGTACGGGACACTCTCACGTCGGGACCACCTGTTCCTCTCAATTTAGCAGCCTCCTCAGAAATGCCATGCACACGCATGCTTGTATTCAGTCTACACCTTTCCTTGTTCTGCAAAGGGTTTCTGCAGCTTACAGAGCAGAAAATGGAAAGCGTTGACAGGCTACCACATTCAGCTACACAGGGGACCCACTGCACAAGAGCACAGCCTGAAGGGCCAAAGGGGGTCCCAAAGGCAATCCTCATCTGTTCACCCAGCCCTGCAGCCCAGCACAGACTACACCTGCCCAGAGGGGACTTCTTTTCCTGGCTGGCCCAGCATCTGCCACGGACCCCAGCGAGCACTAAATAAAGCAGCATAAAAGAAGAAAGAATTAAGACTGAGGACAAAGGGCAGACAGGTCTTCATGATGAGAAAGCAGCCCAGGGCAGATCTGTGTTCAAATTCCCACCCAAGCAGGTCATGCGGGGAAAAAGAGGAGCCACATGTGACTCCCAAGACATATCCATGCGCTAAAGCAAAAAGAAAGATGAACAGTGTCAGGATATGGGAAAAGATAAGCAGGATTTTCAAGAACACACACCACACTGCTTTGCACTCTGGTTGCCCTCAGTCTCACTTCTGCCATGACGGAACTAGGGAGTCTAATCTAGCAAAGCAAATCCCTATGGATGGAAAGGCAGCACCACAGCCTCTTCCCACACTGACAACCGAGCATCATCATGAGTTGACTCAATCTCTTTATACAGGCAAACTCTTGGGGCCTGGGCACTGGCCACACCCTGCAGCAGACCTCCCGGTGAGCTCAGGATTACAGTGTTACTCTGCTTGCTTCCCTTTGGCCAGTCCGCTTCTGACTCTCAGGAATTCTGCAACTGAGGAGAATGAGAAATTGGATTCTATAAAGCTACAAGACTCTCAAAGCTGAAAAATTAGGATTAGTGGGAATCCCTAACCCTCCCACACCTGGGCCTTCCACACTGGCTTCCTTATACTTGGCAAAACAATCAGAAGGGCTTTTGCTTTAGGATCTAAGCGTCAAAACTGCAAGTGTATCTCACTCCTGCTGACCGACATTTTATTGATCTGCTGATAACTCAGATCTATTCAAGAATTTAACTCACGGTAGCACTACGAAAGGATTGCAACCTCTGTTTTCAGACCCAAGGGGTTCAGATGAAGAATTTTATAAATATTTTGCTTTGTTCAGTGTAATGCCTGGGAATAACTATTACAATAAACCAGAGGATAGATTTTTAGTTCAGGCCCACTGCTTGTAAGACACATGGACACAAAATTATGTTAACAAATGCAATCAACAAAAACTACCATATCTAACATAAACTAAGCAGGTGCTTCCAGAAGCTGATACAGCCCCTCAACTGCCACCCCACTGGGAACGGCAGCTCACTTTGTGGGTGAGCTGTCAGTCCTAGGATAGCTGGGGACTAGCGAGCTTCTCACACAGGCCACCTTCCTCGTGTTCCTTCTCTGGATTAGCTAGAATCTGCGAAGCTAAAGCAGAGAGCAGATGTCTTCTCACCACATCCTAGTGGCTGCACAGGAGTTCAGGCCTGTGTACTCAACACTTGGAGTGAAGACTGCTTTATATTCACATCACTGTGGGCCTGGAAGCTGGATGCAACCTGGAGAAAGGTACCAGCTCATGACCCACAGAAGCAGGTGAGGCTCTTGGAATAGCAGATCTTCATCAATAATAAAAGGCTTTTTATACAGATAGGGCAAAAGATATGTAGCCACTTTTTTTTTATCTGCTTCAAAGAAAGGACAAGAAGCAACCTTTACAGAAGGTGCAATTTGTCAATAACACAAACAAAAACATTAAAGGAAGAATAATAGCTGGGCTTTTATCCAAACCCTCATGATGTGTCACAGAGCAGGGAGAGAACCCCAAGTTGTCCAAGTACCCCGTGCAAAACGAAACAGAGGATCCCACAGATCGAATGTTCAAGGGGCGACTCTGTTGATTACCTCTGAAAATTGAGTTAGAAAAGCTTCATTAAGGCCTTGGAGTCAGAACTCTCTCTCATTTTGCAAACCTAAGTGAAAGTGAAAATTGGAGAAGCCATTGCGCTCCGGGGATCTGGAGCCCGGTCACAAACCAAACCCAAATATAAACGGTCCTTGTCACTGGTGAGATAATCCTGGGGTGAATTTGGTCTCCATACTCCGCCCGTAATTAGTTTTATAAGAGTCAGGGCTCCAGCCAAGGGGAAACACGATAGGCTGATATCTCCGAGGAGGCTTGGTACAAACCCTGCCCCACCAGCCAGGATTCGTCCTTTTTTGCCAAGTGCCAGCAACCCAGCCCTAAGGAGTGTAAGCAGACGAGGAGATACATTGTCTCTAAAGTTTGCTTTAGCGTTCCATCTCTCAGCTCAGTTTCTCTTTGCGCTTCGGCTTCATTTACTCCAGGAAGGAGATTTCCTCTGTGACTCCGTATCTTGGGGGAGAGGACTCCATGCAGCTCCAAAATTCCCCATAGGGTTCGTTAGCCCAGAAGAAGGCAGAGCTCCCCTCCCCCTGCTTCCATAGCAACGCCTGAGGCGGACTCTGATTGGCAGTGCTTCAGAGACAATACTAACTCTGCACCAATCGCTGTGTCAAGGGGGCTATTGTCATTGGCCAGACTGAGGACAAGTAAAGGAAGGGGAGGTCAGCTCTGCCCTGACCAGATGGATGGGCTCCTCAAAGTGTGGTTTTATTTCCGGGAGCAGCGGGAGGGCAGCTGGTTCGGTGAAAAGAGGTGCGCTACTTCGGGGCAGGAGGAGAGCTCTGGTTGATGGAGTGGGAAGTTGATACGAGTAGATCCTTTTCTAGAATAAATCTACATATTTGGAAAGAGGGCATATCTAGGGCCTTAAATTGGAATCCTGGTTTCCACGAATAATGCTAAACCCCCTCCCCACCCCCAGGACCTTGGAAGACCAAGGTGTTGCATGTTGGGGTGGGCTGCTGGGCCCAGTTTACCACTGCAGGGTGGTAAACTGGGCACATTCACAAAACAAAAACAAACAAACAAACAAACAAAAAAACCCCAGATAATGTGGCAGGCCCAGACAGACTAATTTACTGACAGAGGCCCTCCTCCACTTTACCCGAAGTTCCTAAATTCCCAGCTCCTTATGCTGCAGGCTCTCTGCCCTCCTTCAGGATCAGGCAATGTCTATGTTTACTACATAGGCCATACATTCATTCCATTCCCCTGCACAGCCCCAGGCACCAAGGAAGTCCTCGACAGATGTTTGTTGAGGCCCTTTCTGGCAGCTGAAGTAAATACTTTGGGAAGAATTTGGAGGAAAGGTGACCAACCAGGCCTCCCTTATTGGTAGTTCATCCTTCAGTTGATGAGAGCTCCTTATAGGACCTGGATGGGATGTTCCAGAAGACACGCACACCAGTTTCCCCCTGTGTTAGTAGCTGTTAAGAACTGACAATTCGTTTGCTACACAAAAGCATTTCTTTTTTTTAATATATTTTATTTATTTGACAGAAATCACAACTAGGCAGAGAGAGAAGGAAGCAGGCTCCCCGCTGAGCAGAGAGCCCAATGCAGGGCTCCATTCCAGGACCCTGGGATCATGACCTGAGCTGAAGGCAGAGGCTTTAACCCACTGAGCCACCCAGGCGCCCCCACAAAAGCATTTCAAACCCAAAAGGAAGACAGGTTTATTTGCTGAGCAAGACTGAAGGCAGAACAGCGTCAGAAGATTCCAGCCCTTCAGCAGCAGGAAATAAGCTCACAGGTTTTGCCAGGTATCTCTTCTGCCTCTTGATGCTATAATGGAAAACAGTCAGCAAGGCTGTTTCTTAACTGTGTCCTAAATGCCTGTCATGCGTGGTGCTGAGTAAGTCCAGAAAAATACATATGCTGTTATGGGCTGAATCCGCCCCAGATTCCTGTCAAAGTCCTAAACACAGTACTTCGGAATGTGACTATTTGGAGATAGGGCTTAAAGAGATAATCAAGTTAAAATGAGGTCATTAAGGTGGGCCCTAAACCAAATGATGGCTGTCCCTACAAGAGATTAGGACACAATGGAAAGACCATTTGAATACGCAGAGAGGAGATGGCCATCAATAACCCAAGGAGAGGCTTCTGAAGAAATCAGTGCTTGATCTGATGCCTTTAACTCTGATTTCCAGCCTCCAGAATTATGAGAAAATAAATTTCTGTTGTTTAAACCACCCAGTCCATGGTCTCCTGTTTGGGCAGCCCTTAGGCAAGTAGTACATAGCTGAATGTTGATCAAGATGGTTTTCATACCTGAGCTGCCTTAATCTTCACAACAAGTTGAGTAAAGTGTTTTCCTCATCTTATCGATAAGGGAACGAAAATGCTATTAGCCTCAAGTCGTAATGAGTGGCAGAGCCATGGCCTGAACCCAAGCTTCCCGACTCCAGATCCTGCAGATCCTGCGTTCTTTCCAACACACTTGCTTCCTATTTGCAAAGCGCTGGATGCCACTGTTGTCATTCATGTCCCCACCCTCAGTATCTAGAGGCAGGTAGGTTACAATGGGTCCCCTTCGTCTAGAGAGTTGGCTGAGTGATTCCCTCCGCTTTACACAATGGCTTGGTGGCAGGAATGGTATTAAAGTGGCTCCTGAAATTCTGGGTCATTGTTAAGTGGTGATTTTTTATTTCTCCCATTCACTCATCAAATCCAAAGTGTCAAGAGCTTTTGAGCTGGCAGCTTTGTTCCAGGGTGAACCGGTAATGGGCCCCACCTCTCACGCCTGCCTCTCAGGCCTGCATCAGGTGAGTCCGGAATTCAGACGCTGAGCACCTGAAGGTTCCTACGGTGTTTACAGCCACAGTGCAAGGGTGAGATTGATTTGGCCCTGAAGGAACTGCTTGAAGGAACTGCTTTCATCAGTCACCACCCACTGGGAGGTGAATTGAACAGGGAACCCGGTTCATGTGGGGTTTACTTTCAACCTAGAATAGTCCTGTCTTTTCCCAAGAATATTGATTGAAAAGTTGATATCAAAATAAGCACAGGAGCCAGATAAGCAAACTCCAGTGGTTCGGCTTCTTTTTCCTTTTTTGGGGTGGGATGGAAGTACCACGATTAGGGCAGTAAGCAAGATTTTAAAATAAGTCTCTTACTTAGTGCACCAACAACAGAAATCGATAGAATACATTTTTAAAAAGGAAAAATTGTATCCACAATCTTATCAGCCCTTTTTTTTCCCTCTTTTGGTGTTCCTTTCTGTCCTTCTCCAGATGCATAGATAATCTTTACAGTTCTACTGATGGCAAAGATGAGATTTCATATTTCCCTTTATCATGGTATAAGCGTTTTTCCAGGTCACTGCATAATTTTTGTGATTATATTAAATGGCCACTTGTTATCCCTTGAAGGGATAGAACCTTCTGCACAACCATTCTCCTCTTAGCCATTTAGGTTGTTTCCAGTTTTTCACCTCAAGTGATACACTCCCTTATCGACTGCCAAAAAGGAGCAGAGCTTCATTTCGCTGGCGGTTTTCTGGTTTCAGCCAGGGCCTCCACGTACAGGTGGGTACGCAGGAGCCGCCCCGCAGCCATGGAACTGACGGAGGGGTCATCCTGGAGGGAAGGCTGAGCACAAAGGGCCCTTGGGAGCCAGCAGGCAAGAGCAGGGCCAGGATCATCCACTTTCCCACCCAGTCTTTGTGGTTTCACAGGGACCCCTGGCAGATACTCAGCTGACACCCAGGTGGGAGGCAGCTGGTGAACGCAGAAGGTAACAAAGGGTCCCGATTTGGCACCTGCAAGAAGCAGAACCAACCACAAGACCACAAGCTACCTGGGGAGGCTGTGTGCCTTGCATCCTTCCCACTCCTTAAGTGCTGGGCCTTCTGAGAATTAACACACGGGATCCTCGAGGGACCTAACCATTAATCCTAGGAGACTGAGCAGAAGAAAAATGGTGTGTTTTGCTCATTTTATCAAGCTGCAGTCTGTCTGGCCTGATCCTGGCATATTTTCTGCTCCCCTGCAACTTCTGCCTGAGGGGACAGAAGTCCCAGACCAAATACAGCCGCAGCACAGCCCCATGGGTCCTGCTGGGGCCAGAAATTATTTCTGGGGAACTCCTCATCCTGGAGCTTCTCACCTGACCCCTTTGGGGAAAACAGCCTGTAGATGAGAGAGCTGCCGACTGCTTTGGGAAATGAAAATAAGCAGGAAGGCAGATGATGTTCCCGTTGCATTTAAAGTCAGCTCCATTTGGAGACAATTCAAAATGCAAACATACTAATGCAGGCACTGTAGCCCAAATTAATTATTGCCTCCCGTGTTACAAAATCGGTCCCACCCCCTTGGAATGAGTTGCATTTTGGGCAGAAGCCTGTGGAATCTTCTCCGTTATCCTCTTCATGGCTGAACTCAAGGTCACTCAGGGCTTGTCTTGACTGGTAATAACAGAAGAAGCCAACAGTGACAGAGAATTTATTGCTAGGTACTGTGCTAACTGCCTTACATAAAATATGTCAATCCTCACAACAAACCTATGAAGGTTATTATTAGCCCCTCTTCATAGGTGAGAAAACCAAGGCTCAGAAAGGTCAAGTAACTAACCCCAAGTCACAGAGCAGGTAAGCAGTACTGGTTAAGACTCAGACTCGGGCAGGCTGACTTGAGGGCTCAGCTCCAAGCTGGGGACACCTCCCCCTGCTGGCCTAGCCCCACTAGTAATAGCAATAACGGAACACTTAGTAAATGCCAGGCACTTTGCTAAGATATTTTTGCTTGCATTCCTTTAACTCTTGAATGAGGAAACTGAGAATCAGCTTAATTCACTTCCCCAAAGTCACAGAGTAAGTGAATATGACAGAGACTGTTTTTCTCTAAAATCCAATTTCTCCTTCTTAGAGAATAATAGACTCTCATTACTAGCTGAGCACATGGCCTTCTAGAATTAAAACGATATTCTCCAGAGGTGCCTGGGTGGCTCCGTCGGTTAAGCATCCAATTCCGGATTTCAGCTCGGGTCATGATCTTAGGGTCAAGGGATAGAGCTCTGTGCTCAGCAGCAGGGAATCGATTACTCTCCCTCTCCCTTGTCCCACCCCCCACTCATGCATGCGCATGTGCTTCCCCCCCCTCAAATAAATAAATCTTAACAACAACAACAACAAAGACTACATTTTCCAGACTCTACTGAAGCTAGGCGTGTCCATGTGACTAAATTGTGGGGAACAGGATTGAAACAAAAGCAACTTCCTGGACTTGTGAGTGTCCTCCCCTTTCCTCCTTACAGTTATGTGACCCAGAGCTAGAAGGGGGCCAGCTTGAGCCAGGACATGACAGAGGGTACAGGCAGAGGAGCCACAAGGTAGAAGGAGCCTGCGTCCCCCGAAGACTCCCTGGGAGCCAACTCTGCCATCTTGAGGGGACCACCTCTAGACTTCTGACATGAAAAAGAAATAAGAGAAGTGAACACCCAACTTGTTTAAGCCATCATTGTTTGCGGTTTTCCGTCATTTACAGCCAAACCTAATCCTCATTAACATAGTGGTGGAGCTGGAATTTAAACCAGTTTGACTCCAAGGCCACACTTAACCCCTTGGCCTGCTATTTCTACCATAAAACTTCATGTTGCCTCATCTTAATATTCCCAACATCTCCCATTCCCTTCATCTGCCGAGTCATTCAATAGATATTTGACAAGTGCCAGGTTCTGTGCTAGCAAATACACCAAGAATATAAATACGAGTAAGATTTGGTCAGTGCCCTCGAGGAGCTGGCAGTCCATCTTGGAAGACAGATGGCTCGGCAAATAAATAAAATACAGTGCAGTGAGTCCTGTAATAGAGACACGAGCCAAAAGCTGTGGAGCACGGAGAGGAGTGACTCACTGCCTGAGGGTCAGGAAGGCTTCACCGGGATGCAGCAGAGAAGCTGGACATGCTAAGTGTGAGGTACACTCGGCGATCCTACACCACTTTTGGTCTAGAAATGCAGCCCACCCTCCTAACCTGGAATTTCCGACGAAATCTCCAGCACTCTCTAGCCCTTTGGGAATCCAGACTGCTTCTGCTTGCTGCACCCAAGGTCATGAAGAAAAATGGACGTGGGACCCAGAAGGCCAACAGCCCTCACGACGAGGAAACCAGAAGGCCTCAGCGGCAGGGCTGGATAGATAAAGATTCCTCAGCATAGTCGCAAAAGCCAGAAGGAGTTCTGTCTGTAATTACTCTGTGCTTGGAAATACTGTTCCCAACATGACCTTTCTACCTGCAATTCTAACGGCAGAGCTGCTGTCACTGTTAATAAAGCCCAGGCCCAGCTCTTCCTGATTGGAGCCAATTAGAATTACCTAGAGAGGGCAGCCAGGGCTCCTTGTGGCTAATGAGGGCAGCTGAGGTGCTGGCGTTGGCTTATTTGCCCAGCGACCAGGGGATGGAAAGCTTATCCCACCAAGTGGTCCCTCCACCCCCGCCCCCCCCCCCAGCATTCAATAACTCTTCTCAACTATTCCATGCGCATCATCCTTAAATCAAAGGAAAGAGATCTACTCAGGGAGAAGGCTCTCTCCTGTATGAGGCCAAGCAACGCTTTCCCTCACTGAGCATCTGTTTAGTAAGCAACTACTATGTGCCCAGAGTGGTGCCAGGGGCAGCACGTCATCGTGAATAAGATACAGACGGAGGCAAACTTACCATGAGGTTGAAGAAGCTCAAGTTTCAGGGCCTCCCATTGGCACAAGTTCCGAAAGGGGCCCTGGCAATGTGGTCAGTCGCACGTTTTTGTAAACTTTGCAAAAGCGAACTATTTTCACCACACTGAGTAAAGAATGCTGTCTCTTTCCACTCAGGCTTCCCCTCTGTCACATTCCCCCCCCAGGGTGGGTTGGCACTGAAGAGACCAGGGGCATTTGTGGGATCTGGCAAAGGGGAAGTAAAATTAGGGATATAACTGGGTTTGTGTTTTGTGGTTTGTATTTAGGGGGTTGGCGGTCACTTTTGTGTATAATAATTTTTAGGTTCGTCCTCTCAGTGTGGAAATGGCTTCCAGGAATCCTCCTTACTGCTCATGGTGCCGACTCACTTGGCATTGTGTCACTAAGGAGCACGGCCAAAGATCGTATCAGATTGGAGAGAGTGTCCTATGGAACTTGGCACTGAGAAGCATGGGGGTAGTGGAGGAGAAACACAATTTGCATTGTATAGCGCCAAATGCTAGTCTATGGGAGTTTCTTCCAATCATCCGATGTGCACAGTTCTACGTGCAAGATTCAGTTCTCACAGGTCTCTCCTCAGATATACTCGGGATATTCAATAATACAGTGATACAACTCTGTGCTATACTGGTTTTTCTTTTCTGATGGGAATTATGTCAAATGGAATTTATCAGAATTCCTGTATTTGTAGGGTACAAACTATAGCAGTCCTTCCTACAAACAGCAAGTATGTCTGGTTGTGGACTCACATGCTTTATGCACCCCAAATATTAATAATACATAAGAATTTTTGTTATTCTGGAGGAAAGACTTCATTCCTTCCTTTCTCTACATAGAAAATGTTACAAAATATTTGTCATGCGAAAAGTATTCAGATTAGAGTATTCAGCCAAAAAATGCAGAGGAAGAAAGATTACAGCAGTGTGCTAGGGTGCTAATTAATAACAACACGGTAGGAGCACCTGGCTGGCTCAGTCGGTAGAGCATGCAACGCTTGGTCTTGGGGTTGTGAGTTCGAGCCCCACGCTGGGTGTTGAGATTACTGAGAATAATAAAATCTTTAAAAACAACAATAAAGGGCGCCTGGGCGGCTCAGTGGGTTAAGCCTCTGCCTTCAGCTCAGGTCATGATCTCAGGGTCCTGGGATCAAGTCCCACATCGGGCTCTCTGCTTAGCAGGGAGTCTGCTTCCCCCTCTCTCTGCCTGCCTCTCTGCCTATTTGTGATCTCTCTCTCTCTCTGTCAAATAAATAAATAAAATCTTTAAAATAAGAATAATAATAATAAAAAGGGACACCTGGGTGGCTCAGTCAGTTGAGTACCTGACTCTTGATTTTGGCTCAGGTCATGATCTCAGAGTCATGGGATAGAGTCCTGTAACAGACTGTGTGCTCTGTGCAGAGTCTGCTTGAGATTCTCTCCCTTTCCCTCTCCCCTTCCCTGCTGACATGTACATGGTCTCCAAACTAAATAAAATCTTAAAAAAAAAAAAATAACAAATGCATTGTATTATTTTTCTGTATTTTGTGATACTTTTGTTTTTTTCAGTTTTACAAGTCTTACAATTTGTTGTCATTTCTTTTCACAATCTAATAAAGATCCACTTTCATGCTGAATTTTGTTTTTATAACTTTGTATTTTACTTAGAGAGTAAAATTTACTTTGCAGTCCCTTTTTCTTTGCCATGGTCTAATGGGAGAACACTATTGCTTTCCTCCCCTCATCACGTATGTGATCAGAGCTCACTGCATGCCAGTCTCTAAGCTAGGTATGGGCACACAGGGGTGGGTGAAGGAGATCGGGCCCCTTCGCACATGGAGAAAGGGACACAGACATCAGATAAACCAAATCGCATAGGATGCTGTTCAGGAGAATAAGAGGGAAGAACTTTTTTTTTTAAAGATTTTATTTGTTTGTTTGACAGAGAGCACAAGCATGCACAGGGGCAGGGAGGTGGCATTGGAAGAGGGAGAAGCAGATTCCCTGCAGAGCAGGGAGACCAAGGCGGGGCTCTACCCCAGAACCCTCAGATCATGACCTAAGCCAAAGGTAAACGCTTAACCAACTCAGACACCCAAGCATAAGGGGACAACTTCTTATAGGAAATAACATTTCAGCTGAGGCCCAAGGGGTAAGAGTTAGTCAGATGAAGAATTAAAATATATTTCAAGCAGAAAGAACATCGTAAGTGAAGGCCCTGAGGTGGTAAGAGCTTGATGCATTACAGGTATTTGGTAAACATCTATTGAATTTTAAAAATAAATATTATGGTTTAGGCAGGGCTAGGGTATTATAGGAACATATGAGGAATAAGAAAAAGTTAGGTCAAAATTGACTTTCTGGGGCACCCAGATGGCTGAGTTGGTTGGGTGTCTGCCTTCCACTGTGGTCATGATCCTAGGATCCTGGGATCGAGCCCCACATGGGGGTCCCTACAGGGGACTCTGCTTCTCCCTCTCCAGCTCCCCCTGCTTGTGCCCTCTCTTTCTCTCTCTCTCTCTCTCAAATAAATAAACAAAACCTTTAAAAGAAATTGACTTCCTGACTTTTAGGAAAAAAAGGAGCATGTGCCATGCCCTGGGGTCAGAGAGAGAGCAGAAAGTAGTTCTGTATCACCGTGCACATAATTTGGAGAGAAAGCTTTGGCTGAGGGGAGGTTGAAAGTAGAAAGGGACGAGAGCTGGGGTAGAACTGGCAAGAAATGAGGCCAGACCATGAAAATCCTCACAAGCCATGTTAAGATGTTTGCACTTCCTGTTGGCTGCTATGGTCACGTGGCTTTAGGAAAGGCAATGACGTGTTCAGATCAGCATGTTGGAAAGACTGGTTGCAGGACAGAGAGGGCTGCATTAGGCAGCCAGGCAGCCAGACCAGTCCAGAAGCTGTTAGAGAAATACAGTCATGAGAAGGTGGGGCCAGAGGAAGAGGCAGTGGGGATGAGAACAAGGGGACAGAAGCAGAGAAGAAAATTATGTACTTGATGACATCAGGCAGGCAAGATAAAGGAATGACATCAGGGGGTTGGTACCAGGCTGCTGTGCAGTTCCTCGACCTTCTGAAGCCAGTCAGTCTCGTGGGACACAGGCACAGGGTACTTATTTACAAGGGATGGATTCTTTCCAGAAAGAGGATTGCCTGCGTCCTTGGCCACGGGTCACTCTCTGCTGCATACTTCTGTTCACCCCTCACACCCTCTCTCTATCCCCTCATTTCTCACTGGGGTTGGCCAAGCGGGAGCCGAGAGAAGACCAGAGAGCAAGGAAGTAAGGTCACAGTATTCCCCACTGCCTCCTTGTGCGGACGCCCCTGCGTCTCTCACAACAACCTTTTCATCTCTACCTTTTTCTACGCGATTCCTCTTCCTGGTTTCCTGTCCACTCCCCCGCCGTTCGCTTAGGGCTGACCAGGAGCGGAATCACCCCAACAACCCCGTGGTTCCCCCGCTCCTCACCCACACCTCTGTCTCTTCCTCTTCTTTGGCTATTCTAATGAAGGCGTCATGTTTCCTGCGGGGCCTCCGCTCCCCTCCGACACCAGGATGCGGTTCCCACCTCGTGCATTTACGTCAGGCCACGCCCCCTCGAGCCAGACAGCCAATGAGGCAAAGACCACACCCATCAGCCCTCTCCTAGCAGCCAACCAGGACTTTCCTGCACCCGTTCGCTCGGGGCCGCCGCAGGGTTACCCCTAGACTAGAGTTAGGCTCCTTGGGGCTTTCCTCCCGCCCTGGGGAGACCTGAGCAAACAGTCCTCAAGTGACCAGTGACCAAGATACCTGCTTGCCCCTCCTGAGAGCCCTAGACAAGCCTCCCCAATCGTTGTTCTCAGACTCCCGGTCTCCTGGGCTCTCCTGCTGACCTGTAATCAGCTTCCTTATGCCTGTCTGGGTACACACGTGTGACCTATGGCCGTAGCATTTTGCTGTTGCCTCCTCCCCCACCCTGAGGACAGGGACATCGCCATGTTCATGTTATATCCCAGTGCCCAGCCCAGGGCTTGGAACACAGTAATTCCTATTGCCAACCAACGGTCCGACCAACTGGCCTCCCGTCGTCTGTCACAGTCTTCCCCCAGACAAGATAGGACACCATTAATTAGGCTTCAGGTCTCGTCATTGCAGTCCCTTCTAGTTTTGCCTCCCTCAGACCAGCCTCTTCAGCATCACGACTATTTCCAGCCACTGCTCCGACACACATGGGTAGTATTCTTCTGGGACACTTCCAGGGCCCAATTAATGTCTTTATCAGCCCTAACCCCTGACAAGTTTACAGGGACTGACTTCACATGAAATTCAAAATAAAATTTTATTTTCTGATCTAACAAGAAACATTAATTTATGCTAAATTTTTTAAAAAACCAGGTTTCTGGGCTCAGTTGTTTAAGCATCTGCCTTCAGCTGATGTTATGATCCCAGAGTGCTGGGATCAAGCCCTGAATCAGGTTCCTCACTCAGCGGGTAGCCTGCTTCTCCTTCTGCCTGCCAGTCCCTCTCCTGTGTTCTCTCTCTCTCTGTGTCAAATAAATAAAATCTTAAAAAAGAAAAAAACTTTCTAGATTTTTCAAAATTTGCCTGCAAAATTGTGAGTGATCTCAACACAGCTGAACTTACCCTTCTTGCTGGCTGGTGCCCCATGCTTGGAGTCTGCCCTTGGGCACTAGTTACCGTGATACAAGGCTAATTCCATTCACAAAGTGTGTATTGTACTGGTTTGACTAGGCAAAGTTAAGCCAAGGTGGGGTTGGGGAAAGATGACCCCAGTTTTCAATTTCTTGGGAGGATGGAGATGGCAAGGAGTCAATTACCACATGTGTTTTTCAACCTTGGTGCTACAGTCAGGACAATTCTTTGCATGAGACTAACCTCGTCATCGAAAGATATTTATCATTTCTGATTTCCAGGCACTAAATGCTATTAGCACTCCTCAGTCATTGTGACAACAAAAAAAACCTCCAAAATCTCCTAGGGGAGTAAGGTGAAAAAACGTGAGAAAGTGTCATGACCTGTGTGCTTGAGCACAGGTTGAAAGAATATTCTTCGAATGGTTCTGCTTCCCCTATTTTTGTCTGGAATGAGCACCCCTTTCTGCCCCTCCCTACTGACCGTGCGGACGCATGTTCCACAAGACCTTGCCTGGGCAAGAGGGCTTCCAGCTTCTCCTCACGCCGAGCAGGCAATGGTATTGGTAAGCCCACTCCCTCATTTAACATTTTGTCATGTGATATGACTCTTGTTACATCACCACCTTTAATTTTAATTAAGTCTCTGGATTTGTTCCAGAACATTTTAGAACCAGCGTGCGTGTCTCTC
This sequence comes from Mustela putorius furo, assembly GCF_011764305.1. NCBI lineage: Eukaryota > Metazoa > Chordata > Mammalia > Carnivora > Mustelidae > Mustela > Mustela putorius. Next base: position 8,260,568 of record NW_025421424.1, read on the forward strand.
TGACTGAAATACAAACTCCCTGAGGGCAGAACCCCTGTTTCATGGCCCCTCTGTTGTGGGAGGAGATGAACAGGAATTAGGTGGAAAGTGACCCAGATGTAAGCTCCCAGTGAGCTACTTGGACTGTGGGCTGAGGGCGAAACGGAGCTTGGAGCTGCCCACAGGGATAGCCTATAGGATGGCAGGAGAAGGCATGCTGTTGGCCCAAAGGCACCACTTGGAGGAATGACCAAGGGTGTGCTGGAAAAAAATAAAGTCAGCAAAGGAAAGAGGTTGTGGGAGGTGATGGAAATGTTGCAGAGTCACAAGTCACGAGAGAGGGGACTGGTCAGGACCAGAGGAAGCAGGAGAAGTCCACGGCAGCCTTCTGGCCCCACACAGTGCAGTGGGGAGGGTGGGCCGTGCCATAGGGGCTGACCAGCGAGGAAACTAAAGCAGAGAAGGCAGTTTTCAAGAATTCCAGAACCAGGGGCGCCTGGGTGGCTCAGTGGTTAAAGCCTCTGCCTTCAGCTCGGGTCGTGATCCCAGGGTCCTGGCATCCAGCCTCAGGTCTCAGCAGGCAGCCTGCCTCCTCCTCCTCTCTCTCTCTCTCTGCCTGCCTCTCTGCCTACTTGTGATCTGTCAAATAAATAAAAATCTTAAAAAGAAAAAAAACATGATTTCCAGAACCGAAGGGCAGGGAAGACGCCACATGAAAGGACAGCTGGGCACATACGAGGCTTTCCACCAACATGTCCGATTATGTAAATGTGGAATCGATACGTGTATTTATTTTCAGAACTCTTTCTGAATAGTATAGAAGAGATGGAAACAGTGCTTGTGAGCAGAGGTGGAAGTGGAGTGTTAGCAGATGGAGCCCTCAGGTCTGGGAGGGAGAACTTGGGACCCAGAGAGCATGGGGGCCTTGGCCTTGGGAAGGAAAAGGGCGTTCCTGGAAGATAAAAATGAAGGCATGTCGGAAGGATTATTTTGAAAAATGGGTATTTTAACGGGAATGAGTTGCTTTCCTGGTAATTTTACGAAAAACATGAAGTAACTGACCATTTCTTATTTAGGCAGAAACATTTTTGGTGGATCCTAGCAGCTCCTAAGCCTCGCACAGAATGCAGAATTTCTGTCACTGGCTTTAAAATACCTTTTCTTCATACCTGATTGCTCTAGCTTGGATAGGTCATGTGAGGGCATCTCAGAAAAAGGAGGTAACATTACCAAAGTGTCCAGAAAACCAAAATGCCTCTTGCATTCCAAGCATAGAGTTCAGCAATAAAAAAGCGTTTCTCACAGATTAATCCACAGTCTGAACACAAAGTTTACATGATGGGGAGAGGGGAAGAAACCCTAACCTAGATGACAGGCAGGCACGCTTCCTTGTTACAACCCTGGCAAAAACAAGCAAGAGACAAATCCCATTTACAAGGACAGCAAAGCCCAGTCTCCTCTTTGACCCAGGCCCTCTCCATGCATCATAAATATTTCCATAGTCATAAATATCACTGCTGAGGAAGCAGAAGGCTCTTAATTGGCTTCAAGTCATTTCATGGTGGAGGAAGCTAGGAAGAATGCATTGAATAAGAATAAGACAGGGTGAGAGATCTCCCAGGAGGAAACTAAAATCGATTCTTCCATCGACATGATGTTGTCTCTACGCACTGACTTCAGCCAGGAAAGAGCCGACTGAGGTGAGAAGCACCTTCTCCCACCGGCTCAGGGCCTTCCTGTCTCAGACCTGCCGGATTCCTTCAGGTCGAGTTTTGCAGTGGTTGGTGTCATTGATGATGAGCTACTGTAAGGAAAGAAGGGAGACAACTAGAGTTTATTAAAAATGAGTTGCAGGATAATGGATCCACAAACGAGGGTGTGTTCATCCAATGGAATCCTGCCCAGCAGTAAAAAAGAGGGACCATTAATCTCACATCATGGATAAGCTTCAAAAACACGCTGAAGGAAGGGAGCCCTGCAGAGAATTCATACTATCTGATTCCATGTATACAACTTTCTGTAATAGATGATCTAGGCCAAGGGCAAAAACCCAAACGACGGTTGCCCCTAGGAGTGGGGGAGGGATGAATAAGGAAGGGGTTCGGGAGAACTTTCTGTGGTGATGGAGATGCCCTGTCTGTCCCGATGGGGGTTTGGATTACACAGGTGTTTGCATTTGTTAAAACCCAGTAAATGTACACTTAAGATTCATGCATTTCATTATAACTAAATTTTACATCAGATGAAAAACTAAATATCGAACCCTAGTTAATGATATGCACGCTGAAGTATTCAAGAGAAAGTGTTCTGATGTCTGCAATTTACTTTGAAATGCATCACTTAAAATAAAATATACTCACGGATGGATAGAGGGATAGAGAGACGGATGGGTATGTGGAAAAGCAGTGTTCGATGTTAATGATGGAATTTCGGTGGTTAGTAGACAGCTGTTCCCTGTGCAATTCTTTCTTCTTTGTTCTGTGTTTGAAAATCTACACAATAAAATGGAAGAGATAAGAATGATATGGGCCTCTGGGTGGCTCAGCCCGGTGAGCGTCAGACTCTCCGTTTCTGCTCAGGTCATGATCTGGGGCCGTGAGATGGAGCCCCACGTTGGCTCCTCCCTTCTCTGGGAGTCTGCTTCCTCTCTCTCTCTCCTCTGCCCCTCCCCTGGGCATACACACTCTATCTCTCAAATAAATAAAGAAATCATTATATATATACATATATATATTTATTTTCTTTAAAAAAAAAAAAAAGAAAGAAAGAAAAGAAAAACAACCACTGATGGAATGTCTACATCTACCAAGTGCTGTGAGTCCATTTCCCCAATCCTCATATGAACCCAATTTTGTAGACCACAAGGTTAACATTCAGAGAAACACAGGTTCGAGATAGAGGGATGTTTCTTGACCCTTCTTTTCCGAATGCCATCCAGAGGCAGGATCTGGGGGTGGCCAGTCCCCGGCACTTGTATTCTGGGTAACAAACGTTCTCTTCCAGAGCTGCTCCCTCTGGGCCTTCATCTCCGTTCTGGCTTCTGGATTAACCTCAAAAGTGAAGAGCAGTCCTCAACACCAGCCAACCAGTGACTCCACAAACACTGACTGAATGTCTACTGTGTGGCGGGAATTCAAAGGACTGTAAAACACAGTCTCTGTCTTCAAGGAGAAACCATAATATGAAACCCAGCCTGGGGTTTCTGGAGATCTGGCCTTGAGGTGGGTGACTTGGATCTTGAGCAAGTTACGTCAATCCTCAGGCTTCTAGCTCCTCTGAAATAAGGCCTTGAACTAGACCATCTCTCCGGTCCCTGGCAACCCTCATGTGTTTGTGACTTTTGACCCATGGGAATTTTAAGAGTCAGTGACTGGTCCAGGTAGAGTTCGCTAATGGAAGACCGAGGAGGAGAAGTCCCTTGGGCGGGGAGTTGCCTCACAGGGAGTGCGGTCTAAGTGTGCCTAGTGGATGAGAGGAGGAGACGGTGCTCCAGGTAGAGGAGATGCAAACGCCGGGCCTGGAAGGGGGGGACCCTCGGGGGCAGTAAGGAGAAAGCTGACTGGAGAGGGGGCCTCGTGTCCATGTCCGGGGAGCAGAGATGATTCTGGGAAAGACGCTTTGACTTTAACTTCTGAGAAGCAGCATCTTGTGGGGGATGGTGAGCACAGGAAGAGCGAGATGAGACTGTATCTAAGGAAAATTAATCTAGTCACTTGCAGTCGTGGAGGAAAACAGCAGCGCCAACAATCCCAAATGACAGATTATTATAATACAATGTGGCAGACTCCAGAACATTCTCCATCAGTGGTTTTCAAGCTATGATCTTCAGAATGTGAGGGCTGCTGGGAAGGGCCGCAGGGACAGGGAGTGGGGCAAGGGCCGGCCAAGGGAAGGCAGGGCCCGGCATCCTCTCTCGTTCCTGCCCCAACTGCAACAGCACGACATGTACCAGATGGCTTCCTGGGAGTTCCAGATCAAATTTATTTTGAAACAAGAATTCAACAGACCTCAGTTGAACCATATCAATTAATTACAGAAATAAGTAGCCAAACAAATGTGTCAGGAGGGGGTTGTTTGAGGATAATTTGCTGGGCATGCGCCTCACACCTCGAACCGAGATGACTGAACATTTTCACCTGTGAGAGGCCGGCTCTGACAAAGGCGGGTAGTGCCGGGAAGAGGGCAAAGCCCTCAGCCTCCCAGAGGACAGCTGAGCCCCAAGCCCCAGCAAGTAACCAACATGGTCTCACTCCCCGAATCATCCAGATGCAATGGGCTTTTGACTCTCAGGCCCCAAGGACCTGCCAAGGGCCCTGCCAGGCTCTCGGTCCTGACGTGATTCCCTCCACACCTGGCTCACCTCCCCCGTGGTAAACCACCAAAGTAGCTTTGAGGGGGGCACTGTCTCTTCCTGACTCCTCGTTGTTTGTCACCCCAACCAAACATTCAAGAGCATTTCACTCTGTAAAACTGACCAGTGTCACCCAAACAGCCAAGTTGGGGAAGTTACACAAGTTCTAGATTTTGGCTGATATATTGGCTGAATCCCCTGACTCCTGGCTCCTTCCCAGGAGAGAACTGCCAGACTCTGTCCTCCACATTTAGTCCTCAGTCATCTCATCAATGGTCTCTTCTGACCACCTGCTCTCCGCTGCCCTCAAGGTAGCGCATGGGCCCACCCCTTGCCTCAGGCGTCCCTCACCCTTTGTTCCACAAGGCAGGGCTCCCTTTGAGGACTTCCTCATGGTTGTGCTTCCAACCATACCACATGCATGACCTTCTGCTAGGCGTTCTGGTTATCTGTTACTGCCTAACATATCAGTGGCTTAAAAAAAAACACAACCAATTTTTTGTTTCCTCTCACGGCATCTGTTGGTCAGGAATCAGAGGAGGACTCGGCTGGATGAGTCTGGAGCAGGGACAGTTACAGTCATATGCCCCTCCTGGTGCAGGAGGACCCACTTCCAAGGTGGCTCCCCTCACCCAACTGGCAAGTTGTTGCTGGCTCTTGATGGGGGACTCAGTTCCTTTCTAGGTAGGCCTCTCCAAAGTGCTGCTTGAGTGTCGCATGGTGTGGAAGGTGGCCCCCCTCCCCCAGAGTCAGGAAACCACGATGACTTTCATGGCCTACCTTGAGGGTCATACACTAGGCCTTCTCCCTTATTTTCCTGGTCACCTGGGACAAGTTCAGATTCAGTGTAAAAGGAGATACGCAAGAGGGCAAGGGTCATTGGAGGCTGAACCAGCACACAATAGAAGGGTCAGAAGAAGAGGGGTCCCTGCTTGAGCCATTAAGTGGCTTGTGACTTATCTGTAGGGAGAAATCTTATATACTTGTACCTATAATACTAAATATTATATTAAATACTTGTACAAAATTATATTGTGTTAAATGTTGTACTAAATACTAAATAATGACAAGGCAGACAGCACATGTCCTGGAACACCCCCTACGTACTGAGTGAGCAAGACAGATATAGACTCTGCCCTCTTAGAGCTTGTAATCTAGCAGGAACAGGAATGACAGGTTTCACATAAATAATTGCACTTGAAATAAAATCCTATCTCCTTGACCTTGCCCATCTACTCTTTCCTTCTACTACTCATCTCCTTTGTCACTGGAGCTTCAACCAGTCACCTTTTCTCCAGTCTTCCAACAGACTAAGTAATCCCTGTCTCAGGGCCTTTGCACTTGCTGTTCCCTGGAACGCCCTCCAGGTCTTCTCGCCATCCAGGTCTGTGCATTTAGTTGCCATCTGATCTTTTCTTGCATACTTATCATCCACCTCCCCCGACTAGAGCTGCGTAAGAACAGAGACTGTGAGTCTCCCTCACTGCTGCGTGTCCAGACCCACATGGCTAGCACTCGTGGGAGAGTAAGTGGTGAATACATGTTGTAATGAGTGAATGAAGTACCCACTTTCTGGGCCATGTATGAGATCCTCCCTCGAGGATCTCATTGAAAACATAAGTGCCAGCCCTGCCACCTTGCCATCTCATAGTCCAAACCAAGGCTGGAGAATTGCTGACTCCTTGACCCGGAGCGAACAGTGTACATCTGCCCCACCTGAGTTTTCACCCACTTCTGGATTCAGTTGATCCAGCTCTGGCTGACTATATTATTCCTACTTCTCCTCAGGAATGGTCCTCAACCTCTGACCACCTTTGTTTGGCTTCCTGGACAACTTCCCTCTCCTCCAGAGAAAGGGCGATTCCAGCCCTGTTTTGCCAGACTCAAACTCGGGTGGTTCAGCTTTCCTGGGCAATAAAAATATTAAAAATGGATGCTCATTAACTTCCCAGCTTTCCTGATTTTCAGGAGAAAGAACATGACAAACGGGAGACCCCACGCATATTTATTTTGAAAATATGTTTTGTAATTTGCAAGCAAATGGACGCTGCTGGTCTGCAGGTCACTTCACCTGCTGTGACGTGCAATTAGCGAGGCCTTTTCTCTCTGGGTGGTGAGGCCAGCTAATGGTCTCAGGCTCCCTGTGTATGTTTATCTTCAGTTAATTACAATTTTGCCAAGTCTTCCTCACAGCCCCTGTGCCCAGCAAGGCTGAGCCTTGGTTTTTGGCAATGATCTGGGCTGGCAGCCTGGGAGGGGGCGATCTTCCTATCAAATATTAATCCAGAAGGGCAATCAGGCTTGTGGGCTTCCACCCCTGATGTCTCTCCCCAGGAAGTCACAAACTGATGGCAAAACTCAACGCCTGTGACAACTCTCCCTGCCAGGCCTGAGTCAGCATCAGGTGCAATTTTTCAGAACTGTTATTTGACAATAAATCCGAGCAGGACTCTGGGAGATCACTCTTAAAAACGGGAATGAATTACACGCACATCCACGTTTGAAGGGGGTGTTAACCATCGTGTGAAACATTATAAATGATGAACAGGCCAATTTGCCAGCATTAATTTCAAAGTTACGGGTCAGGGTCAGGGTCAGACTAGCTCTTCAGATGCTAGTTTTGAAAACCCGCCTTCACCAAGAATGGGGGAGGCTATTAAGGATTGAGCTGGCACTTAAGGGCTCCACTGCCCCATTTTTGACAATGTGGAAGTTGGTCCCCACAACTTCACCTTCCCATCCCCCTCCCCTTCCTTCAATCACTGTGAGTTAGGTCCTAGCTATAGAATCATTTCTGCAGACACCTTTGCCAGCAAACTTGGAAGAGAAGAAGAGCACTCTGTCGCGGGTTGAGCTGTGTCTCCCAAAACAGTAAGTTGAAGTCCTACTCCCCAGGACCAGGGGGACTGTGACCTTATTTGGAAATAGAATCTTTGCAGGTGTGATTAGTTAAGGTGAGGCCATCCTGGATTGGGTGGGCCTGATCCAACAGTTGGTGTCCTCATAAGAAGAGAGAATAGTGATAAAGAGATACACAGGGAGACGACCATGTGATGTCATGGAGACCGGAGTGGTATATCAACCAGCCAAGGCCACACCAAGGATTGCTGGCAATACCAGCAACTAGGAAGAGGCAAGGAAGGCTCTTCCCTCTGAAGAGCCTTCAGAGAGAGCATGGCCCTGCCAGTGCCTTGATTTTTTTACTTCCAGCCTCTAGAAACGAGATGATAAATGTGAGTTGTTGTTTTGGTGTTTATTTGTTTGTTTTTAATCATTCTTTTATGGTGTTATGCTAGTTTTAAAGCACCACGTGTGTGGTACTGTGCTCCAGCAGCCCTGGGAAACTAATACACACTCAATCCAGGCCCTACTGCTAACAGCCTCCACAGCTTTGCCTGCAAACCCCACTGATGGGCTCGCTTCCCTGCCTGGGACGTTAGCTACAGTGAAGACCCAACTTGCTGGAAGGCTTAGGAAGTGGGACATCAGGCTAAAAAGAAAATCTCCTCATATCTTACAGCTTGCAGATGAATTTGAAACATCTCAGTCCACATTCTTGCCTGAGCGGAAGTCAGAGTACATAATAAGACGGCTTTTTGATGATGGAGGATGCCACTTGGCCTCAGGGGTCATCACTCCAAATTCAAGTTTCCCTGCATGGCATCACATATACACAGAGAGTGAGACTTTGGCGTGACTTTGTACGATCCCAACACGTACTCTGGAAATTGAATTCTTACTATCACAGTCCTGAGTAACTGAATGTAATAACGATGACAGATCCAGCAACCAAGATTCTACAAAATTCTGTCGGCTTAAGAGAGCTGTGGGAAGGGCTATTGAACTTGAGGTCACAAAACTTGGACCTGAGTTCCAGCTCTGCCCATCCTCACAACGGGCTTGCCAGGTGAGCATGATCGTCCCCCATTCCCTGTGGCAGGAGGACTGAGGCCGTCCTGTCCACCTGCAGACAGACACAGTCAAGGAGAAGAGCTTGGGCTTGATCTTTATTTTGCCTAGTGGGGCACACCTGCTGAGGGGCAGGCATGAACTGCTCTGGACAACAAAAGGGGTTTTTAAAAAGTCCTAGAGGTGAATCAAAGGAAAGAGAGAAAAGATGATTGGCAGGGAAGAGGAATTTGGGAGATGCCTAATGGAGAATTTGATTTAATTTCTATGGTGTGGTGTGTGATCTGTATCTTCTTCCCCACACCCCCCCCAAAAAAGATTTCTAGATGGAATTAGATCTGCTTTGGGAGGTGGGCATCAGACAAGGAACAAAGACCACCCAAAAGGATCCAATCAGCCGATGAGGGGCTGACTAGGACATTGAGTGCCTTGCTCAGGGTGATGCAGCCTTGGGTTGCAAAGTCAGATCTGTGTGACTCCACACTTGAGTTCTTTCCTCTAACATAGGGTGGACTCACTACCTGATTTCAAGCCCAGGAGGTAGTCCAGATTGAAAACTAAAATATCCCCGAATTAGGGGTGCCTGGGTGGCTCAGTCAATCGTCTGTCTTTGACTCAGGTTATGATCAAGCCCCAAGTCATGCTCAGCAGGGAGCCTGCTTCTCCATTTCCCTTTGCCTCTCCCCCCTTGCTGTGCGCTCTCTCTCTCTCTCTCTCTCTCGCTCTCTCTCTCTCAACAGCCATCTTTAAAAAATAAATAAAATGAAATATGCCAAAATTATTTGTATAAGTGCCCTGAACAACAATAATAAAAAAAGCCGTTTTCATACGGCTAGAGCTTTGCAGTCTGGAGAAATACCTCCTGTTTATTGAGCATTTACTAAATGTAAAGCTCTTTTATTTGCATGATGTGATCGAACCTTCTGAGTAGATCTGAGAGGCAGACATTTTTATCCTCATTTCACAGGTGAGGAAACATTAAAGAGTGGCTAGCCCAGGTCGTTGTTGGGAAGCAGCGGACCCAAGATCTAAATGCCCAAAACTGTTTCGTTTATTTACTTTCTGAGTAGGTAATACACACACATACTACGATGTTTACCAACGAAAAGGCCAACAGTGTCTTCCTCCCCCCAGTGGCCAGGCTCCCTTTGCTGCCACACTGAGATCACCCACTATGACCAGTTCTTGAGTGTCTTTCCAAGATATCCTTGGTATTTACAAATATGACCAAGTTCTTCTGAGAGCACAGTTGCCTCGCTGGGGGGAAAAAGAACATATGAAGTTGACTCAAGGAGACAATACCTTCCCTCAGCCCTGCTGGTAGGCTTCTCTTTAACCTCTGGAGCTCCAATACCAAATGGAGTATGTTTTTGTGTTTCCCAGGGAGCCGGTGGGTGTACTGAAGAAGCGTGGGGTCTGGAATCTCAGGACACCCAAGTTCAAGTTCATAGCCAGAGCAGGTGACTCCACTGCTTGGAACCACTTCCCTGTCTCAGAAATGAGGCCCATGTCCCACCTACCTGCTGTGAGGATACTAGAAGACAGAAGAAAGGGAAAACATCTGGCACATCTGGCATCCTTCTTCCCTCTCCTCCTGAAGGAGAGCCTACAGTCTCCCCCGTGCTCCTTTCAGAACACAGAGAAAAGGAAAAGCAAACTCCCCCAGATCTACACACTGTTTAATGATCAGCTTTGACCTAATTCTACTTCAAAGCATTTCTGTCTCCTTCCTACCTCCCACTACCTCCCACCCAGCTGCCAAGTATAGAGAACACATGAAAACTTGGGCCAAATGGGAACCTGGAATGTTCAAGCCTTTGAGAAAGCAGCTGTTTGTTTGTTCATGTATTACCCTGTTTTTGCCCCTGTCTTGTTTGATTACAAGAGCCCCCCGGGAAGGGAGAATCCTCTGCGCTTTGGTCTACACAGTTCTCTTCCACCCTTCATTCCACTCCCCAACAATGCTGTGAAAACAGCGAAACTGTGGTTCAGGGGTTCACGCTTCGGCTGGGAGGCACGAGGCAGAAATGGGGCTAGGACCCAGGTCTCCCCCCGATGGCCATGCCTCCCACTGTCACTAGTAGCTCTTCATGAGTCCTCGCTAATGTATCAGTTAGGATGCACTGGGCTGCCAGCAACAGAAAATCCAAGTCACACCTGCTCAGGTAACTGGAAACCTAGAGGTTGGACGGCTTCAGGATCAGCAAGACAGCAGCTCTGCGCTCTTTCTCCGCTCCCCTCTTGCTTTTCCCCCTCCTCTGTGTGTTGCCTTCATTTCCAGGCTGGCTTCCCTCATGCCGGAGTGACTTATTGTACTCCAGACGCCACATCAACACGTCACAGTGTGCAGAGAAAAGAGATTCTCTTCTTGTGTCCCTTTTATAAATGAGGACGATTCTTTATAAGAAGTCCCAACAAGCAATGCCCTTGTGCCTCATGTTCTCAAACTGGAACAAATCTTGTGGTAGACATCTGTCATACCTGTGGTCACTCAGGCTCTTTTGAACACTCATCCTTTGTTAGGGCAAGTTCAAAATTATAAGTTCCACCTCTCTGAGGTAGAAGCCAGATTTCGCTCTTCCTTTGTTAGGACAAGTTTGTAAGTATAAGTCCCACCTCCCCAAAGTAGGGGCCAGACTTTGCTCTCCTGACACAGACATGGGTCTTTTACTCAAGAGTGAGTGATGCAAGAAGAAAAGCATGGAGACAGGCTCCTAGCTCTCCCCTCTACTCCTCCCTGCGTGCTGGCCTGCCACACACGTGCACGCGCGCGCACACACACACACACACACACACGGTGGAGGTATTAGTGGTGCAGAGTAAAGTCAAAGCACAGAAGCAGCTGGAAGGCAGTCTGTAGCATGGGCATCCAGATCATGGTGACTGGGGCCATTTTCTTGTCAGCTCTGACCCGTGGAATGGTTTGGGCCAGCTCTCCCTATGATCTGGCAAGCCACCCATTGTCCTTTCTATAAACATTGAAAGTGCTGAATCACCCAGACTCGGCTTCTGTTGTTGCAGCTAAGAACCTGATGGAGGCACACCTCCGTTCCTGGGCACATGGCCAGGGCTGGACCTGTGCCCTCTGCTGACCGGTATACACCTGAGTTCCTGGGACGCCTGGGTGGCTCAGTTGGTTAAGCAGCTGCCTTCGGCTCAGGTCATAATCCCAGTGTCCTGGGATCGAGTCCCATATCGGGCTCCTTGCTCCGCAGGGAGCCTGCTTCTCCGTCTGACTCTGCCTTCCACTCTGTCTGCCTGTGCTCGCTCTCGCTCGCTCTGACAAATAAAATCTTTAAAAAAAAAAAAAAAATACACCTGAGTTCCTGAGCCAGTGGGCTGCAAGAGAGTTGGGATTTCCCTTATGCCAGTCAAGACCAGCTCTGAAGTTCAGGATGCGGCCAGCTTTCCAGGAAGCACGGGGGACATACGGGAAACTTAAATAGAAACTGAGATTATGTGAGAAAGGGGCACTAGCCATTTTGAGGGCAGCCCACAACATCGCCGAGCCCTGCTGTGTGAGATGCTCTGTGGCCGACCACCTTTACCCTCAAGCAACTCTAAAGGTAGGGGTCGCCCCCACTTCACAGTCGTGGAAACAGCCATGGAGACATCAAATAACAAGATGATAGAATTCATAGGCTGGAATTCAAACCAGGCCCATTTGACTCCAAAGGCACTTGTACACTTACACACAGAGTCTTTTCACTCTCGGGTCTGTGGCTCAGCTGTGGCTCTCTCGCATTTGGCTCCAGCGGCCAGTTGGGTTCGGGCTGGCTCTAGGAGCCTCGTCATTTTTCTTGGACCCATTTTCAGTGGCTGCCCAGATTCTCAAGGTGGCAAGGAACTATTCTGAAATGTGCTATTGGTCACACAACTCTGCGAATCTACTAAAACCCACTAAATGATCCACTTTCGAAGGGTTGAATTTTATGGTACGTGAGTTACATCTCAATAAAACTTTTCTTTAAAAGGAAAAGAAACCTAATCGAAGCATCTTCTAGTGGAGGTTAGCCCAGCAAAGGCGGGTAGACCGGGCTGCTCAGAGGAACTCCACCTGGAGATCCCAAAGATCCGGTTGTAATCCTGGTCTGTTTCTTGCCATCCTTAAATGTCATCGTTTCGGACCTCAGTTCCGTCATCACTAAGGTGGACAGGCTTTATTAGATCAGTGTTTCCCAAGCCTTTGTAATTTGTGAGCATGATTTTTAAAATTTTTTAAAATTAACATATAATGTATTATTGCTTTCAGAGGTACAGCTCTGTGATTCATCAGTCTTCTTTAATACCCAGTGCTCAGGGACGCCTGGGTGGCTCAGTTGGTTAAGCAGCTGCCTTCGGCTCAGGTCATGATCCCAGCGTCCTGGGATCGAGTCCCACATCAGGCTCCTTGCTCAGCAGGGAGCCTGCTTCTCCCTCTGACTCTGCCTTCCACTCTGTCTGCCTGTGCTCACTCTCACTCTCTCTCTCTCTTACAAATAAATAAATAAAATCTTAAAAAAAAAAAAAATACCCAGTGCTCATCACATCCCATGCCCTCCCCAGTGTTCATCACCCAGTTACCCCATCCCTCCAAACACCTCCCCTCCAGCAACCCTGTTTGCTTCCTATGATTAAGAGTCTCTGATGGTTTGTCTCCCTCCCTGTGTTCATCTTGTTTCATTTTTTCCTCTCTTCCCCTATGATCCTCTGCCTTGTTTCTTAAATTCCACATATCAGTGATTGACATATTTCACTTAGCATAATACTCTCTAGTTCATCCAGTTTGTTGTAAATGGCAGGATTTCATCTTTATGATGGCTTCATAGTATTCCATTGTATATATGTGTGTACCACATCTTCTTCTTCTTTTTTTTTTAATTTTTAATTTTTTATAAACATATATTTTTATCCCCAGGGGTACAGGTCTGTGAATCGCCAGGTTTACACACTTCACAGCACTCACCAAAGCACATACCCTCCCCAATGTCCATAACCCCACCCCCCTTCTCACAACCCCCCTCCCCCCAGCAACCCTCAGTTTGTTTTGTGAGATTAAGAGTCACTTATGGTTTGTCTCCCTCCCAATCCCATCTTGTTTCATTGATTCTTCTCCTACCCACTTAAGCCCCCACGTTGCATCTCCACTTCCTCATATCAGGGAGATCATATGATAGTTGTCTTTCCCTGCTTGACTTATTTCGCTAAGCATGATACGCTCTAGTTCCATCCATGTTGTCGCAAATGGCAAGAGTTCATTTCTTTTGATGGCTGCATAGTATTCCATTGTGTATATATACCACATCTTGATCCATTCATCTGTTGATTGTACCACATCTTCTTGATCCATCCATTCACCTTCATGATTTTCACTCTGTCACCGCACCAACCAACCAAATGATTATTTACTTATTTTTTTTAATTCACCTTTTCTTTTAAAACCTAACATCATTCTAAACAAAAATGTTCATAAAATCATGGGTTTGCTGGGCTGCTTGTATTTTCCCCAAACACATTAAAATCAATGAATAGATAGAAAACTTAGAAATGTGCATCCATTCCCCATGGCACCAGTCTTATTCCTCCCATTTGGGAACCTTGATGGAAGGGTCTCCAAGCCGGGTCTACAGGCTAGCCCGCTGGAGAGAGGACAAGCTCTGACCTTGCTCCTCCATCAACCAACCAATGTGGACATTTAATCATCGCTTCTTATGACTTGGTCTTGCTGTGGCCTAATGTTGCTTTGGGTGTGGGGCTTCCTGGTCTGATCCAAGAGGAGGACTGTCCCGAGTCTAACTCTGTTTAGTAACCTAACTGTGAGTTCTAGGAGGTACTTGCTGAGTAAGTAAACGGAGTCAACCACGCTAGGGATGGTTATTGTTATTCCCATCTTACAAACTGGGAAGATGATCTCAGAAACACGAACATCCCAGAAGAAGAAGAGCCAAGATTGGAAACTAGATCTTTTCTTAATTCCTAGAGTTTTGTAACTGTCTCATAATACGCCCTGGGGCTGGACATTTTGGGATGGATGTACTTGGGAGTCTCCATGAAATCAGTCAATGCCCATAACTCCCACCTTTGCCTGTGGGCAGCATCCGCCTGGAGGAAGGGGACACAAGGGCGGCTTCTAAGATAAAAATTGTATCCACTGAATATCTAGTATTTCTACGTATCAGCAACAAACAGTAACAATCTCCCGCACTTCCTCCACTACACATCCCACTCGTAGCTGCTAGTGCAAAATCTCTCTTCCTGCTAGTCAGGGACCATGTCTTTCTCATTAATTGCTGTGTCTGCCACACTCAGCACAGTATTTGGCACAGGGCAGGCCCCTGAGAAGTCTGAGTGTAATTCACGAACAGCCCCTTGCCCCAGAGGTCCTCTAGCCAGGGGAGGTGGAATGGGGTAGGCTGAGTCAAGCCCACAGACAGGGGACAGGGCTCACTGCTGTGTCAGGACACCTGCTCTGCAGGCAGGAGGACACCGGTAAACCCATCAGCCGTGTACCCCACATGATCGACAAGTATCTGCTTCCCTTTCCCTGGAGCAGGCCGCAGCCACCACCTGAGTCCATCTGTGGAGGTGGTTTCGATCTGTCCAGACAGGAGAGCAGAGCAGAGCAGGGATGCTCCTATTCCATCCAACAAATAACTACTGACGAGCAGCCCCATGCAGAGCCCCGTGCCAGGCACCACGGAGGAGACAAATGTAACTCAGGCCTGCAGTGAGCCCCACGTAGGGCTCCTGAGGACACAAACCACCAGCCTAGGCCTGCCAGTTCCTTGGGCGGTGTTCTTTCCACAAGAGCACAACCTTCCAAAGGAGATGCCCTCGCTGCCAGAAAGGAGCTTTCTTCCAGCAGCATGCTCTAGAAGGCTGCAACTGAGATTTCTGTTTGAGGGGCCTGCAGTGGGTTAGGTGCAGGGCTACAATGGAAACAGGACTCATCCCTCCGTAGGGAGCATCAGTATCTAGATAAGATGGGGGGATAAGAAGAACCAGCTCACAGACATCTGGACCAGGCGGATGCAGAGTCAGTGTCTGGGAACCTGGGAGAAAGGAAGCCACAGGCAGAGGGAGGGAGGAACAGGTGTGCAGGGGCACAGAGAGCGCTCCGTCTGGGGCTTCAGTAACCTCGGGCTTTCTGGCCGGTCCTCGTCATGGGATGGGGCACTGCTCCCTAACAAGGCAGCAGCTCTCCTACAGCCCCTGCCCCTCACTGGACCTGCAATAACAATGGACAGGAAGGCTTTCTGGGTTTTGCTTCCTGCCTTCAGAAATCTGTCCCATGAGTTTTATACTCTTTGGGGAACCCAAGCACCAGAGTGTGCCCCCTGGAATGCCTACGCTCCCTCCAGCGGACTGTGCCACTATGGCTACGGTCACCCAGCCCATCCCATTTTCAGTTATCCGGGCAGATCAAGGACAGAGAACCAGGCTAAGGAGCTTTGGGGAAGCCTAAGGAGATGATCCATTGGTAATGGTTGGTCTACCAAGCACTGTGGGTATGTCTCAGTACAATGAACGTTTGGCCGGATCATCCTTTGTTGGGGAGGGAGAAGAGCTGTCCTTTGTGCTGTAGGATGTTTAGCAGTGTCCCTGGCCTACATAACAGAAGCAACTCCCCAGTGGTAACAATCAAAAACGCCTCCAGACATTTCCTATGTCCCCTGGGGGTAAAAATTGCACCTTGTTAAGAACCACTGGTGTACAGGCTTGGAGTCTGCATCCCAGCTCTACTGTCCAGTTTCTGTGTCAGCACAGCAAGTTCTTTAGCTACTAACCTGGGCCTCAGTTTTCCTGTCTGTTAAAATGGGGATGATAATAGTAACTTCTTCGTAACACTGTTGTGAAATAAGTTAATACATGTAAAGAACAGTGTCTAGCACATAATAAGCACTCGCTAGATGCCAGCTATTGTTCTTACCATAGAGACCAAACTGCATCATCCAAGTGTGATAATCCAAGCTGCACTTTTTTGGACTTTTGCTCGCCTGTTTTATTTTCCTCGTATAATTGTGATTTTTTTTTCCCAGAAGTTGGTTTTAAACACTATTCTAGTCTGTCCTTCATCCCAACTATTAGTTGTAATTAAAATTCACTGCTAATGAACAAAAAAGAAAAGAATAAAGGAACCAAACTGCAGATAAAGTGGATGGTCAGAAAGACTACTCCATAAATACTCATTGAGTACATAAATAAGAAATTTAATTCAATCATTCATTTTCTGCCCTGCTTATTTCTGGTAAACTATTCGAGGCAGCTTAAAATAAAAGCACAAGGTACCTGGGTGTCTCAGTCAGTTAAGCGTCTGCCTTCTGCTCAGGTCATAATCCCAGGGTCTTGGGATCAAGCCCTACATTGGGCTCCCTGTTCAGTGGAGAGCCTGCTTCTCCCTCTCCCTCTGTCACTCCCCCTGCCTGTGGTCTCTCACTCTTTGTCAAATAAATAAATAAAATCTTTTAAAAATAAAATAAAATAAAATAAAAGCCTACACTAACAGGCAATTTAAAAAAAAATTCTACAACCCAAGGGTAAATAATTTTAACACTTGAAAATTCATATAGATCAAGAAATGAATCATTAATATCACCTAGATTAATCAGGACAGGGGTTTATAGAAGTTTATAGGAGAAAAAAGTTTATAGAAGGAAATGACTTAACATGGAAAAATGCTCAACAAAGACATAAGAATTTAAATAGCAACCAAAAATAACCTATGAAAAATGTCAATTAGCAGAGGATGGTGAAACTGGCCCTCCCATATATTATAGTTAGAAACATGGCAAATTAAAATTAATCCAGATATCAACAACCATTAAAATGGGAGGAAAAACTGAAGGGAGGAAGTTAATTTCATCACAAACTCAAAAATCAGATGGAAGGTTCACTTAAGCAACAAATAGAACCCTGAGCTTCCTAGCAGCCACTGAGAAAATAAAAACACAGCTAAGAGAACTTCTGGCCAAGACCTCTAGGAGAGATCAGATTTGTTCACTATGCTGAAAAAGAACTGTGAGTCCTAACACAGGGCCTTGAGTAAGAAAATTAGACAAAGTTTCAACAGCAATATAACAGGCAGCTCAGCAGCAACAAAGTATGTTTAAGACACCACACATCTCTGCACCCCCTAGACTGTGCCCTCACCCACCCACTCCCAGCAAAGAATGAATTCCCTGAAAATGCCATCCCTCCAGCAGCAACAGAAGGCTGGCCAGAGAAGCAGCCTCTCCCAGCCTCTCCCAGCAAATGCTGGGGCCCTTCAGTACAGGGAGGTCCATAGTGGAGCTTGGCGCCAGGGAGATACTGCAGCCAAGCCTCCCCTGCCTTCCCCTGGCTCAGTTCTGAATGGTGCCCTAGGCTGGAGAAGGAGGCAGTGTGGAAGTGAAGAAGCCAGCTCTCTATGAGCAGAATAAAGGAAGCCGGGGCTCAGAGTACCCTCAAGGAGAGGAAAACAATCACCTGGACATGACATGGTGAAAGCAGCTCCTTGCCCCTGTAGCTTCCCTGGGCCTCCACTTCCTCTTACGTAAAATCAGGAGAATATTCACCTCACAGATTGTTGAAAGGTTTAAAAGAGTTCTCCATGTAAAGTGCTTAGAGCAATACCCAGCACACAGTACATGTTAGCCGCTATTATTGGTATAATTCTTGCCCTGGGTGCACCTGTGTATATATTCCAGACTTAAGCAACAGGTCTCCTGGGGGCGCTCCAGGGCACCGGGTGGGACAGGAGAACTTTCTGAACTTTTTCATCGCTGTGTAACCCTCAGCCTAAAGCCAAGCAACGGGACCAAGTATTAGTTCATGATGGATTAGAGGAGCCCTAGCTGGAGGTACTAGTCCCGGCCCTGCCACTAACTCCTGCCCTCTTGCGAGGGTCTGGTGCAAGCCTTTGCTCCAATCTGGGCCTCAGTTTACTCATCTATAAAATGAAGTGATGGGACGAAATAATTCCTAAATTTGACTAACGCTCAGAACCACTTCAGGACATCATAAAATGCAGATCCCCAGGCTCTGGAAATGGAGACTGAGAATCTGCATTTTAATGAGCTTTTTGAAGGATCCTGATGTTCTGTCAGATTTGAAAGCCACTGACTAGATGAGCTCTGAGGCCCCCCACTCCAACATTCACACACTCATACTTAAAAGATTCATGGAGAAGGGGCACCTGGGTGGCTCAGTGGGTTAAGCCGCTGCCTTCGGCTCAGGTCATGATCTCAGGGTCCTGGGATCGAGTCCCGCATCGGGCTCTCTGCTCAGCAGGGAGCCTGCTTCCCTCTCTCTCTCTCTGCCTGCCTCTCCGTCTACTTGTGATTTCTCTCTGTCAAATAAATAAATAAAATCTTTAAAAAAAAAAAAAAGATTCATGGAGAAGAAAGGGGCTGGGCATGGCCACAAGCCTGGCTGTCCAGGGCAATGGCCGTAGCCTGTGAGTGAGCTCCTGAAGTCATGCTGGTGTTCTTGGTACTCCTCTAGTTGTTAATCATTCTCAGAGACCAGAGACAAGAAGTTATACTTCCTGTTTAATCAAATACTCCATCTCAGCATTCTACCTTCTACCAATCTGTGGGTTTTGCTCTTGGGTTGTAGGAAAGAGCTGGTTTTGTGCCTTACAGCACAACCCCTCATGAACCTGAGGGCTCCTGATGTCAGCCTGGTCCTGCCAATACTCCTAGTGAGATAGCTCTTGACCTTGGCCCTTCTCTTCTGTTCCCATTGTTACCTCCCTAATGCAGGCTGTTAATACCTCTCGTTTGGACCATATAACAATTTCCTAGCTAATCTCCTGCCCTCCAGTTTCTTTCCTTTCCAAGCTTTTCTTCATGGTATCAACAGTTATTTCTGATTGTGTTATGTCTCTAGCACACAGCCCTCCACATCTGCACACCCAAACCTAACTACTCAGACTGTCACTCAAGACCTTTCAGAGCCTGAACCAACTGACATTTTTGCTTTCATATTTACATTTCTCTTCCATAATCCCCTCTGGTCAAGAGCCACCTTGGGCTAGTTAACTCTCTTGAATTTTTTTTTTTTTAAGATTTTATTTATTTATTTATTTGACAGACAGAGATCACAAGTAGGCAGAGAAGCAGGCAGAGAGAGAGAGGAGAAAGCAGGCTCCTTGCTGAGCAGAGAGCCTGATACGGGGCTCGGTCCCAGGACCCTGGGATCATGACCTGAGCCAAAGGTAGAGGCTTTAACCCACTGAGCCACCCAGGTGCCCCTCTTGAATTTTTTTGATAGAGGACTTCCCAAACTTGTATACAGTGTAACTCTACTTCTGTCTCTATATATATATATATTTTTAAATTTATTTTGGGACAGAGAGAGCATGAGCGCAGGCAGGCAGGGGGAAAGGGAGAAAGTCTTAAGCAGACTCCACATGGAGCACTGAGCATGGAGCCCAATGCCGGGCTTGATCTCAGGACCCTGAGACTATGACCTGAGCTGAAACCAAGAGTCGGAGGTTTAACGGACAGCACCACCCAGGAGCCCCTACCCCTGAGTATTTATCATGGCAAAATACCCATAACATTTCATGGATACTAAGTGATTCATGGTACTCAGTTTGGGAAACACTCTCTAAGCTTTTCCCTCTGTTTGTCAATGGCTTGACTCTCTATTCTAGAATCTGCTCAGGTCTCAAACTCCAACTGAGAACAACCATCTAATGTTGTCATGCCTGCTCTCTCTCCATCTGACTGTTTCTGAAGACCATCAGGGTTCTACAGGGGCGTGGAAGCCAGAACACTGATCCATCCACCCCCCTTACCCCTTCTTTGCCTTCCTTCCCGAGCTGGTACCACATTTCCCCTAAAAGCTGAACCGCTCAATGTCTGTCCTGATTGACTTAAATGAACCTAGTGGACCATTCCACCATCTTCGTTTTACCAACTTCCAAATAAACAGCCTGTGCTTCTCCTTAGCAACTCAAGCAAGTAAGTCTCTATCTCTCCTGGGGCTACTGCCTTTCCTGCATCCTTGACAGCCATTGTTGACTGATCATAGCACTTGCTCCTGAGTCCCAGATGTGGGGTATAGATTCAGAGTCCTCCTCCAACACCACTCTACAGGCACGTATTCTCCATCAATCAGAGTTGGCATGCCAGTTGAGACAGTCCTACTCACATCAATGACATAATTGATTATATAGCGAATGTGTTTACTAGAAAAGCTCTGTCGAGTTTCAATTTCAACTCCCTTATGAAACCTCAAACTATAGTGGTCTCCAGTTACACTCCATCTACTCCAAGCTTTCTAGGCTAGAGGATCTGAGCTGTGGGAGAGGATCTATTAGGAGTCTAATCTGACATGAGAACTGGAATGAGACTGCTCAGGTCAGACGGGCTTTCACTAGCATTGTCCACCTCCCATCTTTCTCTCATGCCAGACCCCACAGAAGTGTCCGGTGAGCTGGCTGGTCTCTAGACATAAAGAAGAGCACTTGAGAGGCTACAAAACAGATGACCAACTACCCCTAGAAAAACAACTCTCTGGGGCAGGCAGCAATTGGAAACTCCTTCAATGTCTCAGAGCAGCAGCAAGGTTTTCAACTTGGCCTGAGCTGATGCAACCATCAGCAATGGAACCATGTACAGTAGAAGGACTGATATCTTTGGTCCGGTAACAGGCTGCTCCAGTTTCTTCTCTCTCCTCCTCCCCCTCCTTCTCTTCCAAGCTGATCACATTTCCTTGGTGATTTTCATGCTTAGTCAGTAGGTCTTAGGGGACAAGTGTGAATTCCACAGGGACCTTGTCTGTATAAAGTACTCTGTACTAATGTTATCATCTGTCTTCCTTCCTCCCTTCCTGCCATGAACGTTTATTAAACACCTACTATGTGCTATGTGGCAAGCACCACTATAGAAAAGAAAGCCCTTGAACTTGGACTGGAGCCACCAGGAGAGGCTATATATTAAGCAAAGATAATGTCACTGCTCTGATCAGCAGAAAAATGCATTTCAAGTTGCTTCCTCTCATTTTTAGACCTCACAAGAGCTATAACTGTGGCAGAAAACTGAGGGCCTGGAAGCTACAATGCAGGAAGTCCAGGGAATACTACAAAATCATGAAGAGCCCCCATAGGGTAAACACAAGCCAGTTCTCAAATCCTGGATACTATAAAGAGAGATGTGTGGAACACAGTCTTAGCCTTGACTTACTGCCAGGGACTGTTTTAATTGTTATATAGTTATCCCCTAAGTCCCTAAAATACCACTATGAATTAAATACTCTATGGTCGTCACTTAAAAGATGAGAAATTGAGGTGTGAAGAGGTTAAAGGTCTTGCCCAAGGCTGCAGCTAAGAAGTGGTGGAGCTGGGATTTAAACTTGTATGGTCTCCTTGCAGAATTCTACACCATCTGAAAAATGTACATTTAAATCAAGAGTGCTAATTCATGGATCAGAGTGGGGTAGGATGGATCACTGGATGAGCTTTTTACCCACAGACTTCCTAAAGCTAGAGACAGAAAGGTTTTGATAGATGGGAGCAGAATGTCTAGCACCCCCATCCCTCACACTTTTAAGGCAGGCTTCTGAAAGGACAGCCACGCCCCCAGCCCCACCCACATCTCCTAGAGTCCCCCTGACCCCAAACTGGTGCTCCAGGGCCTGACCTGAAGTTAAGTCTTCATGTTCTGGAATGTCACACATGGAGAAGATCTGCATGGGTCCCTTTATGTACTTGCAAACTCTATTTCTGCCTGGAAAAACACATGATATAACTGGTACCCAGAGCAGCAAAGTCACTGCTCCTAGAAGCCCTAGAAGCCCGAAGCCCTAACTTTTAGACTGCACTCCACCACCTACTGTCCCTTGATTAGGTCTTTTTTTCACCCGTAAATATACATTCATTCAGCAAACCATTTTGAGCATTTCCACCCTGCCAAACACCCAGCCCTAGGCTCTGAAACCACTAAGTGGAATTCAGTAGCTGCCCCTAAGGAACTCAGGATTTGCTGGTAGAGACAGACCAGGAAGGGGATCATTCTGTTGCACTGTGCACTGCACCCTCCCAGGGCTCCTGAGAGCAAGGGAGGGGCCCACCTGCCCCTCCCCCCAGGGAATTTGTGAGCCAAAAAATGAGATCACACAGGGGGAAATGCTTTGTAAACAGGAGAGGGTGAGAATGAGGTTCGTGGGGAGGGAGAGGGAGAGGATTTCAACCCAGATGCTGTCTGCCGCGTTTGCAGACCTTGGGCAGGCACGCAGCTGACCAAGCTAAGTGCTTGGCCTGGGGCTGTGAGCCTGGGCATAGCCGCCCGGACAGAGCCTCCTGGATGGTTGAGGACAAAGCCTGAAGCTCTGGCCTCATTATCCCAAAAGGCCAAGCCCAAACCTTGCTACCCAGGCCAAGCTGCTCTGGGCTCTGTCCTGGCAGGAACCTAAACCTATGGATGTTATTTTGCTTGGGGCTAGAAGGTTTTGTTACCCCACCCCCACCTCACCCTGTTCCCGGACCTCTCCAGGGTCCCAGCTTGAACAGTGACAAAGGCTAGATCTTCCCTCCACTGCATAGCTGGAGAAGCCCAATTTCCATAAATCCCTTTATATAACTAGATGCTAAGAAACAGTGGCCAGAAGTGACGCCAGCCACTGTCGTTCGCTGTGTTGAAGCGCCATCTGGAGCCCAATCCTAGATCAAACAAATGGGTAGGTGCGCTTTCCTGTCTGCCTCAGCAGGGGAAACAGGAGGAAAAGAGATGCGCAGGCAAGAAAATGGCAGAGGGCCCCTAAGAGGACCCCATCGGTCCCTTCACCAGCTCCGCATCGTTTACCAGTGAGACAGTCAAGAGCTGAAAAGCTGTCTCAGCTTTTCACTGAGACAGGCTCTCCTCTGTGGCCGGACACCAGCATGAGACTGCCGCTGTTTCTCACAGATTCTAAAATCTGGATCCAAACAGCAAACATGCAAGAAAACCCTCCAGTTTGCCCTGCAGCCCAGACCCCCCCATCCATCTGATCTTCTATCCCACACTTCAGACTCTCTGGCTAGCTTGGCAGAAGGGAATTTCAGTGGATGAGGTCTCCTTTGGGGGGGAGTTTGTTGGTTCTCTGGAATTGCCTGCCCTACACCAAGGAGGAACACACATTTATTACGAGCCATTTTTTCAGCAGTAGCTGGATGAGCCTATAAAGACATCAACAAAAGCCAATAGTTCAAAATCAGCATGGAGTTATTTTTGCCTGAAGAAAATCCAAGCCAGATGGTAGCAGAGGATCAAGAAAAGTAAGCCAAGCTCCCAAACTGAGCAAGGACTTTTTTTTTAAAAAATCATCCTACTTTAGGTTTTTCTGCTCAATCCTTTGCCAGACCAACAAGTTAGCGTCCTACCAACTGTGTTTATTGAACTCTTCAGTATCATTGGAAAACAGGATACATAAAGTATTTAAGCTCTTGTTGTCCATCAGAGCATCCTAGTCCACGCTGTTGGGGACAGCCGCTGTGTGCAGTATCCAAGGAGTTCCCTCAGAGGCGACAATACGTCTTTGCCTGCAAGCAGCTGCTGGTCCCTCTTCAGACCAGCGACAATTCAAACAAGGGGCACTCTTGAGAGTACACCCTGAGGAAACTTGGGGGGAACCCGAAAGGTGTTTGAATCTATTAAAAAGCTACTGCTGTCCCTCATGGGTAGCATGCAGTCCACTGACCAGCCAAGAGGCCCAGAGGAAGTGAGGTTGCTGTTTCCTTTAGCCATACTCCAAATAAGTCAGATTTACTGAAGCTGAAGGGTTTGCTTTTCCACAGTAGAAACAATTCCACCTTGTGCTCACAGCAGTCTTGACATGAGACCTTAAGGTGAGTATGATCATTGCTGTCTTGTAGAGACAAAAGCAGAGGCCAAAAGAAGTTGAGTAATTTTCCTGTAAGCCAAGTGGCCAAGATTTGAACCAAGTGTTCTGCTTTCAATTCTTCCAATGCCATCATCTACCATGGCATGAAGCCAACATATTAAGTACTGAAGAGAATATTCTGAAAAGCAATCCAGTTTGCCACAGATTGTTGCAAGAATTCTTACACAATCATGAGAACTATGTTACAGGGTGGCATTTGTAGACCCATGAAGACCCCCACGGAGAAATAATGCTCCCTGGAAGTCAGCTCAATGTACTTCCTGGGAGGCTCAGAACTTCTCGAGTGAACAATAAAAAATTCTCCTTTGTCTCCCACTTTCTTCCTTTCATTTAAACCAGACAGTCTCTTCGTCTCCTCTAAAGTCCCATGCACGTATTTATAATTCTTCTTCTTCTGAGAAAGTGAGTTCCCTCTCGGGAGAGTTAAGAACTGCTAAACAAGTGCAAGAAACAGGCACAACAGGGATAGTGTTGAGGGGGGTCTATGCCCCTGGAAAAACCACGGTGATATTCAGAGCTGGAAGGGGCTGCTGAGAGCATCTGATAACTGTCCAAATTCTCTTTTGGCAGAAGACATTGAGACCCAGCAGTCAAGTGACTTCCCAAGATCATGTGAAGTGAGTGGCAGAGCCGGTCAGAATCCCAGTCCCACTGACTCCTACCTGAAGGCACTTTTCAATTAATCGTCGTTGAGGAGACTATGTCTTGTTTCTAAATAAAATCCAGCTAGCAATCCAGCTCTCCAGCACTACCCCTAAAAAGACTCTTTGGGGAAACTGTTGACATTCCCCATCTTGAGCTGTCCTAGATAGGGAAAGGAAGGGAAGAGTAAAGAAATAAAGGGGAAAAAAGGAGCTTTCCATCTGAGTCCCCATAACAATAACTAACAGCAGCCAAAATTTACTGGGCACTGTGCTTAGTATTTTATATGTATTAGCTCATCTAATCTTCTCAACAACCATTATCAAGTATGATTATTTCCACTTTACAGATAAGGAGAATGCAGCCCAAAGGACCTAAGGAAGCTGCTTAAGCTCCCACAACTGGTAAGAGGAAGGACTGGAGGGTCATAGTCCAGCTCTGTTCTGTATTAAAGCCAGTGCTCTGAACCACTGACTTTTAAAACCATATGATAAGGCAGGGCCCAGGGAGACCCAAATTAAATTTTGGCTAACCACAGAGAATCCTGATGCATTGGCCAACTATATCCCTGCCAAAAACTGCAGCCCCTGCCTAGCTAAAAGGGGGGACTTCCACCCCAGTGGCAGATTTGGGACTTGAGTTTCTTCCTTTTTCTGCCCAGGTTCTTTAACTGGGAGGCGGGGGAAGAGTAAGATGGGCAGTGAGGAAGGACACATTCAAGACTGGAGGTTTTTTAGTAGCTCCGGAAAGAAAACAGACAGGTTTGTTTTCTAAACCAAAGGTATTCTAAAGGCCACACCCTGCCTTCAAGAGCTACAGAAGAAATTGGATGCCATTCTGAAAGTCTCCCACCTCCCTCAGCCACATTTCGCTAACAAGTCTAGCATCCTCTAGAACTGAAGACACAAGGACTTCATGTCAAGAGAAACCAGTCACCTCTCAACTGGATTTCTCTTTTTTTTTTTTTTTAAGATTTTATTTATTTATTGGACAGAGAGAGATCACAAGTAGGCAGAGAGGCAGGCAAAGAGAGAGGAGGAAGCAGGCTGCCGGAGGAGCAGAGAGCCAGATGTGGGGCTTGATCCCAGGACCCTGGAATCATGACCTGAGCAGAAGGCAGAGGCTTTAACCCACTGAGCCACCCAGGCGCCCCTAGAGTTCCTCTTTATAAAACACCTTTCCCTGAGTGAAGAAAGTAACGTTCCTGGCCAGCTCTCAGGGCTTCTCTAAATGGAGGCTGCCCAAAGAAAGGAGCACTGAGACTTTCCTTGGGGTAGATCAGGAGGTACTCTGCAAACTTCTTACTTCACTGGGTATTAGTCTTTTGAGCTCAAGGACCTTTAGGAAAAGTACACCTTTGGCAGGTGAGACAGGCAAGTAAGGTCTACAAAAGGTGTGAGAAAATGCCGGTGCTTGAGGTGGAGTGGGCCCAGGAGGTAAAACTCCCGCCAACGTGATGCATCATTTTTTCTCCAAATCTGCTATTTATTGCGATTTTTGTACTTCTCCAAAATTCTCAGCACCACACACTTGAATCTTAACCTTAAAAGTTCCTTTTCAGTGAAAGCGTATCAGTGTGGTCCCCGAGCCACCCCTAGGTTACAGGTATAAAGAACAGGGCCCTGGAAGCAGTAGGAATTTACTGTTTGACAACAGTGTTTCTTCTCTGCACGGTTTCTGGCATAGAGCATATATTCATGCACTTGTCTCTGGAGCTCACCCAGAAGTATAAATAATTCAGGCTAGCCTCCATCACGGCCGACCTTAACCACATGCCTATTGTTTTTGAGACAGAGGAATTCGCATCGGCTTTGATGACGCGTTTAAAAGGTACACAAAATTAAACTACTTGATACAGCATATAACTCTGGTTTCTTCTTGGGAGAAAAGAATAAAATAGGAGCTTAAAGGCACTTACTTTTGAATGCTCCAAACAGCCTGCTTCTTTGTTCCCAGATGCACTCAACTTGAGGGTACGTTGTAAACATGAGCAGCTTCTGGCGCTCTGGCAAACGTGGCTCAGAGCTGCTGTTGGTGAGGCTCACGACGTGCGTGCCGCGTGGGAACTACAATCTTGCTGGTCAGGGTTCGTCAGTTTCATCTCCAGTTTCTCTACAGGGCTTTTCAGGCTAGAAAGCACCAACTGGGGCGGAAGACAACGTGGCTCAGTATACAGAACACGGGCTTTGGAGTACGTGGCTGCAAGCAAATCACATAGCCTGTGTTCTAAGAAAATTCTGCCAACCTGGCTTGGTTACTGGAAGTCTGTGTTCGTCTGTTCGGGCTGTCATAACACAATACCACAGATGGGGTGGCTTACACAACAGCTCTTTGCACAGTTCTAGAGGCTTGAAGTCCATGATCAATATACCAGCAGGCTTGATTACTTCAGAACTCTCCCCTGTTGGCCGGCAGAGGACTGCCTTCTTGCTGTGTCCTCACATGGGCTTTCCTTTGTGACCATGTGTGTCTGCTGATTAAATTTCTTCTTATAAGGACACCAGTCATATTGGATTAGGGCCCACCCTGGAGATCTCATTTTAACATCATTACCTCCCTAAGACATTATCCAGTCACATTCTGAGGTACTGGAGATTAGGGCTGCAACTTCTGAATTCAGGGGACACCCAATTCAGGCTGTAACAAAGACTAAGGGACAAAGGTGATAAAAGTTCACATTCTTCCTGTCTTTGGCCTAAGGAAAAAACTTGTGCTTGGAAATCATAAAGCATTACTTTTGGGCATCTTGGTGGCTTAGTCAGTTAAGAGTCTGCCTTCTGCTCAGGTCATGACCTTGGGGTCCTGGGATCTAGTCCCCCATTGGGCTCCCGGCTTAATGGGGAGCTTGCTTCTCCCTCTACCCTTCCCCCTGCTCATGCTCTGTCTCTCAAATAAATAAATATGTTTTAAAAAAAATAATAAAGCATTACTTCCAGCTCCTGGTTCTATTGCTTGCTAATTATATAAATTTGGGCAAGCTGGTTTCAGCATCTGTACAATGGGTATAAGAGTATTTCCCTCAAAGGGATTGTTGTGAAGATCAAATGCTGAAGTGCTTAACATACTGGAAGGAGTAGGCAGAATATATCTGTTCTTACTGCATTACTTCATCCTAGCAATAATTGTGTACTAATGCTTCCTATTTGCCTCTTTTTGTCAAAGTGCTTTCGCAGCTAGCCTTGGTAATGACCAGTGAACCAAATAAACAAAGTGAGAAATTTCTTCCCTAGGGATTTCAAGAACCGTGTCTTGGTTGGCTGAATAAAGACAACAGCGGTGGTGGCAGCTGAAATTTCCCCAAGGGAGCCTTACTACAGCGATTACACAAGTCCACATCAGCCCCCAGCATCAGACCGTGTCCCTCCCAGTATGCTGACCCATGCCCTTCCTCTTCCCTTCCCCTTGTGATGACACATGCGCTTTCTCTCCCCCTCAACCTAGCTCGTGACAATTTCCCTCGTAACAAATGTCATAGAGCTCTGGCCAGAAAGACAGCAGGACTAGAAAACAAGCCACATGCTACCAAAAACTCTATCGTGCAAGCAAGGAGCTTCAGGGCAGGGGTGGGTGGCTGAGCTAAAATGGTGCTTTAAATCATTGCTTCCAGTCAGGATGGCCTCAAGGGACAGAAGCCCGGTTCTCCAAACCAGCAAGAGTAAAAGGAACCTCCAGAAATGAGTAAGTCGATTCCCATCATGACACACAACCAGGTCATACATGGTTACCACTCTTGCAGTATGCATATCTGTGCCTATCCATAAACTGCTGCTGGCCCATGACAAAGCACAGAAATCAAGAGTAACATTTAGAAACTGTAAGAGCAGTTGGACAGTAATTTTGTGTCTGTCAAATCTAAAATAAAAATTTTATGGTTGTATTTTGCCTTTTTATTTCATTTTTCTGGAAATTTATTCTCACTGTCCTTTACAAAAGCATTGCCAGGGGTGGGGGTGGGCAGTCGGGGAAGCATTGGTCCACGGCCACTAGTCCGGCAGCAGACAGCTTCAGTGCTGGGTTACAAGCGTCTAAATAGTTGAGTGGGTGCAAATCTCTCTCCTCATTCAGCAGGATGTAGCTACTTGGGCTGTATCCCCCTCCAGATCAAAAACACAGTAAAACCATAGCATTTTTCTTCATTCCACCCATAAGAAAAGAAAATGATAGTCTGTTTTATCAGGACTGTAATAAAAATCAGTTTCCAATATACAAT
The DNA here is from genome assembly GCF_011764305.1 of Mustela putorius furo. NCBI lineage: Eukaryota > Metazoa > Chordata > Mammalia > Carnivora > Mustelidae > Mustela > Mustela putorius. The sequence goes on from NW_025421424.1 coordinate 8,289,505, forward strand.
CCAGTCCAAACTTCACCACAATGGAAGTCATCAATGTCCAGAGGGCTTTTTCTTCAAGCATTTCTGAAGACCACAGACACAATACTGTGTTCGGAACTAGAAGATATCAGTGGGGGAAATTCTGAATGTGAGACAGAAAATCTGGGTTCAAGTCCTGGCTTTACTGCCCAAAGGCTTTTTAACATTGTGTTAAGTGATCATCTCACTGAGCAGTTTCCTGAAGTACAAAAAAAAAAAATGAAGATTAAAATCATCTACCCAATCTATATCTTAGGAGACTCAAATAGATAATGTCTGTGGAATGGGCCCCATAAAGTACATGATAGGAATGGGATCGCGGGCCCAGCCAGAATAAAACAGGAGCTTCTGACAGTCTCAAAAGAAATAGTTCCAGGGGAACTAGATGGCTCAGTCAGTTAAGGGTCTACCTTCGGCTCAGGCCATGATCCCGGGGTCCTAGGATCAAGCCCTGAGTCAGGCTCCCTGCTCAGTGGGCAGTCTACTTCTCCCTCTCTCTCTGTTGCTCTCCCTGTTTGTGCTCTCATGCTCTGTCAAATAAAACCTTAAAAAAAAGAAGTTGCTAATACAGTAGAGTGAGAAAGTTGATCAGAGTATTAACATTCTTCGAGTATTTTCTTAATTTTGAATTAGAAAATGATGCCTTCAAATCTTTCCCTATTTAGAAAGCACTCTTATTTTCTAATGAACTGTTAAGTGTATTTGTTTCCATCCACACTACCAGGCATCTAACATCACAGCAGACACGATGACAGGCAAAGGGCACACGGCGCAGGCCCTTGGGAAGCACAGGGCTGTAAGGTATTCCGATGGCAGACTCCAGACAGTATGTGACTCAAACACAGCAGGAATGAGAGGTGCCATAACTTGTACAACTCTTTGGTGACCCTCTCAAAGGACCACAAACTTAAAAATATACCACTTCACTCCTATATGTCAGGCGACAGAAAACCAGAAAATCATAATGTATTTTAGCTTTATTGGAGACATATTACAGTAGACAAACAAGTAGACAAACACATGCCTTATAAAATATACATTCTCATGTGTGAGAAAATATAAATAGATACTAGGAAAGGACCACACTGAAAAACAACTTGGCTTAGAACTCTCTTTCGATACATCTGGTATCAGGGCTACTCAGATTGACATCCTCTGTGGGAAGAAGAGGGAACAGGAGAGGGTAGAAATAGTCTCTCTATGGATCAAGAGGCCACTTTAAGTAGCCAAGAGATATACTCCAAGAGCACTTGACCACCTGATGATCAATTTCTCTTTCAAGACGGTTTAGTTGATAAAGGATCACTTTACTCTTTCTAATCTAAAAACAGGTTCAAATCAAGTTGTTTTTTCACCCTCACCCCACTCATCGGTGGAGATTATTGGGACCACTAAGAAACACTCAACACACAACCTGAAGGGAGCAGGTCCAAATATTACTCTTCACACACACACACACACACACACACACACACACACACACCAACACATGCACACATGTGCATATAGACACACACACATGTCCCTACCTCTTATTACCCACAACATCTTCAGATGATTCATGGGTTTGCAGGTGTTGTTTTGTAAAGAGCAGCTTGTAATATATCTCTTAATTCAGAGCTTGTTATTTTCATCAACAAACCAGGCAGTTGTCCGGAAAAGGAAAAAAAAATTAAGGCTAACTGATGTTGGTTGAGACAGCACTCTAAACAAAAAAAGTTCTAAGTTAGAAGCAGAAGGGAAAAACATCTGCCAGACTGAACTGGGAAAGAGGACACGTCAGAGAAGAATGAGACATTCCTTGCAGGTTGCCAAAAATCTCAGCTCAACCTTGGAAGGCCCAACTACTTCACATTACCTCTGCAATCGGCATTAAGAAGCAAACTCAAAAATGGAGCACACAGCATGAAATGGCAGTAAATTTACCTCTGTTGCTCCATTACCTCCTAGTATTCCGGTGAATATTAAAATGATTGGAAAGGCTCCAACACCCTTGGGTAAAATACTGGGTGCAAAGCTGAACACCACAATTCCAACCCCATTCCAACTGGAGTCCTACTGATAAGAAGAAACAGGCATAAAAATTAAAGAGTAAAAAGGAGGGTCATAATACATTATATAGGCTCTTAAAGTTTTTAGTATGGTAATGCCATTTCTGTTACTAACTAGTTATAGATTTCTTCAGAAGCGTAAGCCCAGACTTTGATGTTTTTAGCCATTAACAGGAAAGTCTCCTTTTGTCAACCAAAAACCAAAACTCTTGAACTGAAAAAAATTTAAGTGCTCTATACTTACTGTATATAAAGGATTTTGAAAGGAAAAGTTTTAAGACTGTTAGATTGCTTCTGGAAATTTCCAGTGGTAAAACTGAAAGAGACCTGAAAGTCATCTTGCCCATATTCCATTCTAAGTGCAGAAATTTCTTCAACGCTATTAACAGCGTTAACACTAACACTGGGGTTAATATCAGCATTAATTATCTGGCTTCCACTGTGACTTTTCCCACAAAACACTGATTATTCCAATTATTGGGCAAACCTAATTGTGGAGAATTAGTTTATACAGAATTACTAGCAAGTGTTTACTGTACCTCCCTGTTACCTTGTGCCTCACAGAATGGGAGCAGACATGACCTTTGTCCTCAAGAATAAAAACAGTGAATTTAATCCTAATTCATGGCAACACTTCAAGGTATTAAAGACTTTTAGCGTATCTCCCATCTCTTAGGAAAATGGATAAGAGTCTAAGTTGCTAGATATCCTAATGTTGCTTTTACAACCCCACAATGGGCAGTGTGAAGGCAACTATTTTTAAATAGGAAAGTTACCTTTCAAAAAAATACACATAAAACTCTCAGAGTGGCACATTAGAGGGTTCCTGATACTTCGTATCCCCCAGAGTAACTTGCACAACTAGGGAGAGCAATTTAGAAGCTGCTGAATGACAGAAAGCCAATGGCTTATATAGAGACCACGTGCCAGTGCGGACTTAAAGGAAGATGCTATTTCTTCTTCCAAGGAAGACTTGAAGATCAATGTAAAAGGGGCACAACTTAAGAGAACTTATATATCTCTACTGATACAAGGTGGTAACTGGATGAGGAGCAGAGAGTATTTCTCCTGGCATTTTAGTTTGCCTTGCTTAACAACAATCCTGATTAAAAGAGGCATTAGGGAGACATCACATTGCAGGGAAGGAACACTGATGAGCTTCTAACCCTGTGTACGGTAGATGGATAAATCACTGCTTGGTCAAAAACATATGCAGTAACAAAAAATTCCAGGAAGCCCTGCTCCTAAGATTAGAATTTATTAAATTTATTATTTTTTTAAGACCAGTTTTGTTAAACTTCACGTTTAAACAAATTCTTGACTAGTTCCTTAGGTACTTTGGCAAGCTAGGAGCATGTGGGAAGGCATCTCACCATTGGTGCTAACGGAAGGGAGAACCTGGCCATTCAGGAGACCTGACTCTGACAGTCCTAAGAGGAAGAGGACCACCATATCCTAAGTTTTCTAGAACACTGGTTCGCACCCTGGTTTTCAGTCCTGTCACCCATAAGAGCTGATACTCACCTGCAGCCTCTCTCTAACTACCCCTTTTCACTCAAGAGAAGTCTGTCAGAATTTGAGTGAGAGTATCAGATAGTTACAGATCACCTGCATGAATGAAGACATCTGAAAGGTAAGGGAGTCACAGACTAGCTACAGATCAGCTGCAGCGCACCTCTCAACTGATTCCATGCTCTGGTGCGCGGCAGCACTGGCATTCAGACCCGCTGCCCCAGATGGCATCTGGTAGCTTCCATTGAGTCAACAGTCTTCCTTTACTGAGCCGGTTTCAAAGCAGAAGAGCTCTTCTCACAAATACATCTTACACTGTCCCTCCTGCTAAGGAGGAAGTGAATCTGGCTCAAGTCAGAGTAAGCAGCATCACTCTTGTTACACTAACAAATGTTTCATGAAAGCAGCTTTGTATTAGAGTAGCATAATCCTCCCTGGTCCTTGGAGGGATCACAAATTCACAGAACGTTACAGCTGGAAAGGGCTCTGGAGCATCTAGGAGAATGCCCTTATTTCAGAAATGAGAAAATCTGGCTGCGAAGCAGACTCCTGCCCCTGACTACAGCCAATATGGGGCAGAGCTAGGAATAAAATCAGGTCTCCTGATTCTACATCAGCCCTGTACAGATTAAAGTACAACCTAGTAAGGAAGAAGAGGAATCACACATTGAAAGGATGGGAAAATAGTGATATTTAAGAAGTTTGAAGTAAAAATGAACAGAAGCTGACAGTTCAAAAAAGGAAAGAGAGAATGGCTTGGTGGTACAAAACCGTTAGAGACGGTTTGGGGAGAAAAAAACTAGGACTGACAACTACATGTAATTCAACTTTCTGGCAAAATATGAGTTTAGAACCCTTGAAATGCACAATAACTTAGAAATAGATATTTTCATTTAAGTGATGGAAGTTATCCAGCACGTAACTAGTACTCACTAGACTGAGAGGACAGAATCTGACAGCCTAGGGTAAGGAAATCTGAAAGCACAAAGCAAAAAAGAACTTTAGTTCATTACATTCCATTATAAAGTCCTTTGTTCACATAAAGCTTTTTGCAATCAAAAATTCAAGAGAACTTTTTGGCTTAAATAATCACTTGTATAGAACAAGGAAAACACTCTAAAGCTTTGTAAGAATTTGTGCACATTCAACTTATTCCCAAAAGCACCCTTCCCTTAAGATACACTGTGCATTGGCAGAAGAGATATTAAAAACAACAACAAAAAAACCCCCAAAAAACAGAAAAGAAGCAATCTTTGGTTTCCTCATCACCTAAATACTTTGCTGAAAGAAGGTATTCCCAAAAGAAATTTTCCTTTGTCTCTGTGCACATGACTATGATAAGACGGACTGCTAGTCAATTTTGAGTCTTTTTATGCTAGAAAGGTAATACTACCTGGCACTTGTAAACAGATGGCAAACGATTAGACATATGAACTTTTAGGTCTGAGTAAAGAAGCTAATTAGACCAAGACTGTGTTTGTGTGTATGCAATCACTAGGTTCCCTGCCTCTATACATATACTTCTTAACAAACATATTTTTAAAACTTCAAACAAAGTCTTTAGGTTCACTAAACCAAGTCATACAAAATCTGTGGTCTGAGACGCTGCTGTCAATATTATTAACTGGGTATTATATATAATTCTGGCATATCAAAAATATTTACAATGCAGCCAACACATATGGTCAATGAATACAAAAATTATTTATAAATGCACATATATTTACAATGAGATCCCTGGGTGATAAGGACCAAAAAAAAAAAAAAGATTCACAAGAATACAAAACCCTTTGATGTGGTAACAATTGGTCAAGCCTGGGATTCTTGTCAAAGACCTTGAATATCAAAGCCCTGGTCTCAACTAGATGCTTAAAACCACTGAAGAATCCCAGACACACTTCCCAGAGGGCTCCAAAGTTATTTCTGTTCCTGGAAGACACACCAGAACAGTGATGTTTTCTCAGAATCATTCTGTAGGTTGAGACAATCCAGCATGTTAAGCAGCAATGAGACTCCCTAACAGGCAGTGCACAGCTGGGCACATCCCCGTGGAACCATCAGCAAGAACGTTTTGTCCTGTATTTTCCTCTGTCCGTGTTGCACAGGTTTTATTAGATGTACCCATTTCTGTCAGCCATTTCCCCTTCTTCATCAGGAATAAGCCCAAATAAATGCCTGGCGTACCTCAGTGGGGTCAGATGTAACTGCAGATGGGGTAAAGCAAATGCTGACTTTGGGGTTTCTTCTGAACTCTGAGGTAGTAAATACAAAATGAAGTAACTTGAGTCTCTGCCCACATCTCTTTCTGGAGTGAGTTTCATGTGCCCTCACTACCATCCTGAATGTTCCGAGTCCTACTAAAATCAAAAGCATGGTCATGCAACCTGTGACAAGGCGTGGGGGAGGCGGAACAGTCTGGGCCACTCTCTGCCAGACCCTCATTTTGATGGACTTGTGGTGGCTCAAGGACTGGCTGCTGGGAAAAGGGAGGATGAGGCAAGCCTAGCTCTTTGCTTATGTTCCACAGAGGCCGCGGCAACGTTTCTGAAAATGAAAGATAACAATCAGTGGCGAATGGAAATTCAAAATTAATGGTTTAAAACTTCATTTTCTTTTATCCAAATTCTCCCAGAAATAAAGATACCCAGTATTCCTGAATAAGGACATTGAGAGTAAATGTACACTTCTCATCTTCTTAGCAACAGCTAATAAAAGAAAACAAAATAGAAACTAGAACCATGGTCTTTCAACAAGCTTAACCAATTATTTACTGAAACCATGTAATATGTCCTCTGCTTTCATCTACGATTAGTGCTTCTGCTGCTGCAAAATTTAAAAATACAATCTTTAGACACATGGAAACAGATTAAAATAGTATCCTTACTGTAGTGAAAGTTGCATTATACAAAAATCACTGATTTAACACAGCCATTACATCTTTAAATAACAAATGAGCATGTTAAAAAAAATTGTTTTAAAAATAAACCATTTCCCTCCAGCTTCTAGCATGCCAGTAATCCTAACAATAAAGTAATAATGAAAAGCAGCAATTTTAAATCCAATTATTATACTTTGAGACTCTGGTCTCAAAGATAATACATCTCTCATTCACCTTACTTACTGCAGTGGTGAGCTCTTTCCCCAATGAATATTTGCTGAAAGCTATATTAACTTCATGGGGATACATTTTGGAAAAAGTCAGGCAAACATTCTGGAAACAAACACTCAGAAATAAAAACAAAACCCATGTGTTAAAGTAAGCTAAGGCAGGGTTTCTTAAGCTCTGACGTGCATACAAATAACCTAGGGATCTTGTTAAAAAAAAAGACTCTGGTTCACTGGGTCCGGGGTGGGCACCTTGGTCTGCATTTCTAACAAGCTCTAGGTAATGCTGAAGCTGAGACCACTCTGTGAATAGCAAGGAGTGAGAGCGCCCCAGGTAGGAATGAGCAATGCACCAAAGCACTCATTTGCTGATCTCCTCACTTATACACCAAGGCAACAATTGAGACCTCTCCGAAATGAAGAAAAAGGTACACTGCATTTTTTGTTCTACTTAAAGCCTTTTTAGGTGTGGAACTCTTAGGACATGGGAACACGGAATTAGTGTTGGTGCCCTTCTTTCACGGGCAATGAACTTTAAAGCCAAGAGACTAGCTTCAGTGAGTGACAGTACACTTTTCTCTGACTTGTACTGTCTTTGGAAATCTTTGGAGTTGGTCTCTAAATTAAGAACAACAGAACACATCTTAAAAGTCCCAAGTCAGATCATTCCCTCCTACCAAAAGCACCCCTGGAAGCACCTGCAGGCCTCAGCTCTACCCAAGTTCCTGTGCTCTTCCATTTTAGGCTGACAAGAGGGTGACAGCTGATGAAAAACCTGGACGGCCAGAAGGACATGCTCAGCAGAGCCCCTCATGGTCTAGAAAGAGTTCCGTTTTACTGACCAAGCTGTTACCAAATGCCTTCTCTGCACAATGTGACTTGTGTTTCTTCTCCTGGGTCATCCCACAACTGCTTCCCCACTTTGGGACCTGATCATAAGGCCTCACAGATGAAATCAAACACTGGCTAAGTGATACTGCCATTCAGTATTTACCCTCTAGAACAGCAACCAAATCATTTTTAAATCTTCTCAGGAAAAATCTCCACCAAATTATATCCTCAGCATTTCCAATCACCATTATTTAAATAAAGATGGAAAAAAAATTAAACCTATATGAAACTTTTTTAAAGCTTTTTCTATATGGCTTCTGAATTTTTAGAAGTGTGATCTTGATACTCCCACAGAAGCTGTTTCCATCCTACTGATGCAGATGTCTCTAATTCTAATCTCTGAAAATCTCTGGCCCTAGTTTATACCAGCTAGCTGTAGCTAATTACTCTATTATTCCAATTTGTTTGCTTCCTGTCAAATCAGAATGCTACTTATATGACGGAAAAATCAAGTAGGTGAGAGTAAAAACAAAGTAATCAAAAAAGACTGTGTCCTTTACCACTATTCATCTGTGTGGACGTAAGTTTCTTCTCATTTATCCTCTCATGGTTGGTGGGAAAGGCAGCCATCTCTTTGTCTGCTGATGACACCAGGCTCTCCAGGGTAGGGGCATCTGGGGGAGGATGTGCCAAATATGTCTCTTTGGGCATCTGGACCATGAGGCTGGACAGTGTCTGATCTAGAACATCTTCCTCAGCAATATACGTGTACGGGCAGTATTCTCGGGTCCTGGAGTAGATGTTGGCATTGTCATAACAATCTGAGCAAATAACCCGGGTACCAGGACCACCTGATGACGACACAGGAAAGAATCCTTCAGTTAAGGAGTCAGCTTTGCCAATCACCAGTTTTCTGTACCAGCCATCCCCATTTTCACCGCAGCTGGCACTGACTGAGCACTTACTTGATAAATCAGGTAAAATCTCAAGGTCCTTCTGTGCATTAACTAATTTAATCCTCACGGCATCCCTATGAGGTGGGTACTATTATTACCCCCATTTTACAGACGGGGTAACTACAACACAGAGACATGAGGGAACTTGCTCCAAAACACTGCTATAACACACGGCTGAAAACTTGGGCGCTCTGGCTCCGGGGCCCATGCCCTTAAACGCTACGGTAAACCACTTCTGTCCAGCCTGGATAAGGTGATGCCCAATTCAAGGGAACGAAGATGCGGCTGCACTGTGCTGTAAGACACAGGTCTGGCTGAAGCGAACTAAAGCAGAGAACAAGGACTAAGGAGGACTTCACTTCATAAAGCCAGCATTACTGTCATGAGTCAAGGAATTAAGCAACACTCATGGCTTAAAGTACCCCTAGAGAAAGCCTCTGATGGTCAAGAGTCCTGACTGACGCATGTGTGTGTCTGGCAGAGGTAAAGTTTAATAACGAGCTCCCCAGACTGTTATGTGCTTTGAAAACTGTTCAAAGAGAAAAAAGTGAGTGAGAAATAAAGAGCAAGTAACTTCCTGATCAAGCAACAGTGTTACAACTGGAAGTTAGTTTGGCCCAGAAAGCAGTGTTATTTCCCACCAATTTCAAAGAGCAGAGGCATTTAAAGATTATTTTAAATGCTAGAAGTAACCCCTCTTTCCATGGAAAGCCAAAATAAAATCCAATTTAGCGATGAAACCGATAAATTCTGTTAGCTCAGCCTAAAAAAATCTCCATATGAACAGAAAAGGCCTTTCATTTGTACAGTGCTGGAAGGACTACACCTATTTGTTGAAAGGATCTATGAGAATTCTGAGGGAAGTGCTTTACTTTACCGCTTCTTTACTTTAAATGAGAAAGTTAAAGCTCAGATTTCAGTAACTTGTTCATGGTCCCAGAGCCAGAAAAAAGGAACTAGGAATCAAACCCAATTCTTCTATCCCTTAATTCACCTCCCTGAGTTCTGTCACTCCCTGAGGGAAGGGGGGAGTGGGGAAGAGAAGTAGTATTGAGAAGCCAAGTTAATTAGGGAACATCTTGTATCTCTCTGATTTCTCCAACATATGCTGAGAATCATCACTGCCCTTTAAACTTCAGCGACTACCAACCAGTCAGCAGGAGACACAAACCGCCCCTGGATATGGTCTAAAGAATGCTCATGCCTTAAAAAGACAAGACCCCTCAAAAAAGTTTCGAGAGCACCTCCTTCTCATAATAATACTTTGGTTTGGGAGACTTTGCTGGGTACACCAATCCCTTGTTTTGGGAGGTGTTTCTTCTGTCAGATGATTTTCTTCTCTGGTACGATTTCAGTCGATTTCCATCCATCCTATTTCTCAGGCAGTCCAATGTTTTCACTGAGTATCTTACTTTAAAATGTTGTATCAGGTTAATGGGAAAACTACACGCTGACAAATAAACTCAACAAAATAGGCCAAAATTATAAGCATATACAACAAAGAGTCAGTACCATCAGCGCCTTTGTGTAAATATCCATTGGCAGGAGGCATAAGTTGCTGATGACTGCCTGCCTCAGAGTTGCTGTAGCCTTCTTGTGGCTCTGACAGTGTTCCTTGGGAAGACAAGTAGCTGGGAATGTCTGCAGGCAGATTAAGCTCCTCTGTAAAAGAGACATCTGTAACTTTCAAATTACATTAGGCAACACTCAGAAGACTATAGTGCAAATGTGCTCCACTCTGATATACCCACTGGCCAGGAAAATGTTATCTAACTAGGAACAGGTCTTAGGATCTTCCCCCCAAACTCTTTCTCGCTAAAATTCTTTTCAAAGATTCATTTAAAAAGTATTACTAAAAGAGGCAAATCCTAAAGTCTAAAATCTAGTCCACAGGCATACTTTCACTGTCTGATTGAGCCTCTTCTCTTTCAGGATTTCAGGGAAGAGGTGTGAAAGGCCAATCCCAGTCAGAAGGGCTCCACTCTTTGCCCACAGAGAAGCTTCGACGGAAATGAGCCTTAGGCATTAAAGAAAGAAGGTGCACCTGTACCATGTTTATAAGAGCAAAGTTTGGGGGGACTATCTAAAAATTCTTAAAATTATTCATCGGACGGGTGCCTGGGTGGCTCAGTGGGTTAAGCCTCTGCCTTCAGCTCAGGTCATGATCCCAGGACCCTGGGATTGAGCCCCGCATTGGGCTCTCTGCTCAGCAGGGAGCCTCCTTCCCAAACACCCACCCCCCCACTCCAGCCTGCCTCTCTGCCTACTTGTGATATGTCAAATAAATACATAAAATCTTAAAAAAAAAAAATTCATTGGAGACATTCCATTATTTCAATGAATTTGGACATTTTAACAAAAAAAAACTCTTCCTTCTACCATATATAAAGGATCAAAGCTCCACAGCTTTTTCTATTTTATAATAAATTGTATACTACATTCCTGACTCAAGTACAAGCTGTAGGTATCAACTGAGTACCACTCACCTGTGTTTGTGATACTGTAGTCTTCATTCTTCCTTCTCATGTGGTAAATAACAATGACCCAGATCAAAGAGGTGCCCACAACACAGCAGACCACAACAATGATGACAATGCCAACTGTGGTCCAGCCATCATCTTCATGCCCAATGCTACTCTGGGAAGAGTCACAATTGGGAGATGAAATGACATTTAGGTAAATGTGACCACGTTCTGTCCCAAGGGTGTTAGACATAATGCAGGTGTATTTCCCAGCATCTTCCAGGCCAGCATCGACAATGATGAGAAGCTGGTTGGCTGCCGCAAAGAAGTGCCGTTCTGTCACCAGCAGTGGCCCGTCATCTTTGGTCCAGTTGAGACGAGGGGCAGGGCTCCCTCCAGCTATGCACTGTAATACCGCAGTCTCACCTCGGGTTACTGTCTTATCTTCCAGGGGTCTGATAAATGAGGGTGTCTCTAACAGAAAGAGTGTATAAAAAATCATGTTAAAACAATTTTATTTCTTAAATCCCACTGTATTAGATGAATGAGGTAATGATGCAATAAGTAGGCAATTTCAGGGGCGTCTGGGTGGCTCAGTGGGTTAATAAGCAGCCAACTCTTGATTTTAGCTCAGGTCATAATCTATAGATCCTGGGATCGATGCTCAGCATGCAGTCTGCTTGAGATTCTCTCTCTCCTTCCCTCCCCCTAGGATAAATAAATAAATCTTTAAAAATAATAATAATAATAATAAGTTGGGGCATCTGGGTGGCTCCATGGGTTAAAGCCTCTGCCTTCGGCTCAGGTCATGATCCCAGGGTCCTGGGATTGAGCCCCACTTCGAGCTCTCTGCTCAGTGAGGAGTCTGCTTCCCTTCCTCTCTCTCTCTGCGTGCCTCTCTGCCTATTGTGATCTCTATCAAATGAAATAAATAAAAAATCTTAAGAAAAAAAAAGTAAGCACTTTCATATACTCATGGAAAGATTAGAAGTTAGTGTTCAGAAAAGCAAAAGCCTCAAAAATCTTGTCTTACTAATTCTACCTTAGGCAAGCTATCCTAAGCAAGGAAGTCAAAAAGATTTATACATGAACAGGTTTATTATGAAATTAGTTGTAATTTTTAAAAATAAAGGAAAAGATCTTTAAATCTAGCAGGAAAGGTTGTTAAATAAACCATAGTACAAATACATGATATTTTTTGAAGACTTAATGACAGAGTAACCCTTATGATACAGTATTTAAGAGGAAAAAAGTAGGTACATAACTTCATGAAAATGTGTTTTTTAAAAAGTCCAGCATATGCCAAAATCTTTAAGTGTTTTAGTGACTTTCCCTTTTTCTAATTTTCTATATATCCTACATTTTTAAAACGATATACTTATTTTTCTGATTACACAAGGAAATAACACAAACTAACAAACTTTTAAAAAACCTAACATAAGGGGCGCCTGGTGGCTCAGCAGGTTAAAGCCTCTGCCTTAGGCCCAGGTCATGATCCCAGGGTCTTGGGATAGAGTCCCGCATCAGGCTCTCTGCTCACCAGGGAGCCTGCTTCCTCCTCTCTCTCTGCCTGCCTCTCTGCCTACTTGTGATCTCTGTCTGTCAAATAAATAAATAAAGTCCATTAAAAAAAATAAATAAAAAATAAAAAACCTAACATCAAGGGAAACCAGAGAACTAGAAAGCAGAATCTGCCTTTGGGTTGAGTATGAAGAAAAGTATTCTCATAAGAAAAAAAAATAGGCTTGTCAGAGGAACTTAGGGAAAAGACATTTTATTTTACCATAACACAGAATCAAGAGGCATACACTGGAAGAGAACAGGAAATCTAACCAAAAGATGGTAATTTTTATGCATTAATTTTTTTTTTCAAAAATGAGTTAGAGGAGAAACAAATTGTCTTGAGTGGTCTGTGAAGCAGTATAAAACAACTGCAAACCCACTGGTGAATACTAGAAAAAAACATGTTTGAATTAGAAACCTCCAAGGGGGCAAGGTAACAGGATAAGGGGATTTGAATTTTCAAATTCATGTGATGAAGATCTCTAATTCTGCCCTCACTGCTTTTGCAGATTTCAGTTTTCTGATCCACTAATATCCTAGGCTGACATGACCCAGCCATGTATTGGTAAAACATGGTGACCAAGATATAAGGATCACTATTAAAATCTCAAAGTTGGATCTTCTCTGCCATTAAGACGAGAGCAGACCCTTAAATATAAAGGCTCCATCCAAACCAAGGACCCATGGGGCAGTACACATACCTAATACTGTGAGAGAGGCATTTGCTGAAAGGCCTCCGGCTATATTTTGTGCCATGCAGCTATAGACTCCCATGTCTTCTATTTTCACGTTGGCAATGAAGAAGACATCATCCTCAGGCATGACATGCATGCGTCTTTCTCGAGCTGCAGGAAAGTCGGTGCCACCATCTTTCTGCCAAGAAATCTGAGGTGCAGGGTGCCCCTCTGCAGCACACTCTAATCTGGCCATGGCACCAGTGCGGATAGTGAGATCCATTGGAGTTTTCAGGAAAGATGGCATCTCTGTTTCAAGAAAGATTACCGAAACAAAGTGGGTGGAGTGGTGGTGGTGGGAACATGAATACACACACACACATACACACACACACAAAGTACCAACTTGTAATATTCTATTTCTTTCAGAAGGCATGCTCTCTAGATTGACAGAGGCCATCTTTTCTCTTTGAACCTCAGAATACTTAGAGTACAGTGATGAATAAATTCTTCTAGAATGCAGACACATCTACTACCTGATCTCTCTGATGGGGACAGGAAAGGCAGAAGGCCACAAACCTTTCAGAACTCCGTACATTTATTATGACTCCCTTACTTAAGAGACTAAACAGTGCTCTCCAAGCTAACATCTACAAAGCTGACATGGCAAATGCATGTTAAAAAAAATTTATACCAAAAAATAAAGAATACAAAAAATGTATGCCTTCAAAAATTTCATAAAACAACAGTGAATTAAGACACAAGTATGTCCTTTGGTTGCACAAAACCTAAACTGTTTTAGTGATTCAATCCGATAGGTGACGATTAATCAAACTGTTTTGGAGAAGTTCTTTTTTTACAGCCACAGTGAAGAAGAGCATTAATTTAAAAAATGATTCTGTATGACTACATTTAGACAATGATAACAATCACTGCACCCAGAAATGTCCTAAATACTTCGTTATTATAAAGCCCTGCGAACAGTGGCAGGAATACATTTCAGTTTTCAGAACAGAATTATGGTTCTAGAAAGAACAGAGAATTTCAAAAGAATTTTTTCAAAAGCAGAAACAACAAAAAAAAAGCAGCCTATCTCCTGGGGCCGTGAAACTTCCCCCCTCGCTTCCAACCAAGGACCAATTAGGGACATAACTGGACAAAACAGTAACCCAGCCTACATATTAGCACAACCTTAATTAATACAAAACACTAAAATCTCCCCTTCAAATGCCAGGCTTAGTCTCATTTTCTTATCCAAGTGGTTCAAAATTGAACATGAAAAATCCTTCTAACCATCAGGGACCAGAACTCCTTACCATTCACAGTCAGTTTGGCTTTTTGAGAATAATTAGATCCAAAGTGATTAGTAACGATACACTGATATCTTCCTTCATCTGTGAAATTCACATTGAAAAGATGTAAGACACTCGTATATTCTAGAGCTTCTCCAGCTTGCTGCTGATAACGAACAAAATTCTCAACATCGATGTCATTCAGGATTTCACTGTCTTTGCGCCACACGGTAGACATGGGTGAGTCGCTGCTGCTCACTGCGGTGCACGTCAGAGTCACATTCATGCCTCTTAGAGCAACTGTATTTTCAGGATGCATTTTTATCTGTGGCTTGAGAAAATCATCTAAGAGAAAAAAATGGGGCAGGAGCCAAGTCACTCAATTTTAATTCTACACATTTTGAAACAAATAATGTAAAATTACTTGTTCTCTTTACAAAATGGCATATTAAGATTGACAAGCGACTACAGGGCTAGAATCCAATTCCTTTCTGTTCAAAGATGTGGGAAATGAGGCCCAGAGGGTCAAACAACTTGTTCAGAGACAAAGGGTAGATAGGGAACTCAGGTTTTCAAACTTCAGGGTTTAGCATACTTTCTTTTTTTAAAAAAAAAAAGATTTTATTTATTTATTTGACAGAGATCACAAGTAGGCAGAGAGGCAGGCAGAGAGGAGGGGGAATCAGGCTCCCTGCTGAGCAGAGAGCCCGATGCGGGGTCAATCACAGGACCCCAAGATCATGACCTGAGCCGAAGGCAGAGGCTTTAACCCACTGAGCCACCCAGGCGCCCCTAGCATACTTTCTACTATCACTCATGATCACTTACACTTAGAATGTATTTCTTAAGTACTACCAATTACTAGGAAAAAAGAAAAACCTAAATTCAAATCTCAAGACAAGTTCTAATCCTGTTAGCTCTCGTGAATATGTAGAGGCTACATATATAAACATATATATGATAAGACCCATTATCTTTTCCTTGCCAATAATGAAAATGGGGATTACATATTACATGTTACAATACTTACCTATTAATAAAACATTTGTGAGCACGTGGGTGGTTCAGCTGGTTAAGTGTCTGACTCTTGATTTCAGCTCAGGTCATGATCCCGGGGTCCTGAGATCAGGCCCCACATTAAGGGCTACGCTCATAACGGAGTCTGCCTGTCTCTCTCCCTCTGCTCCTTCCCCTACACACACTCTCTCTCTGAATAAAATCTTTTTTAAGAAAAATTAAGCATTATTGGAACATACATCATATATGCATAACTCTCCCTTCAAACAGTGAGAAATTCCAAATAGGCTTAGGAATAGCTAATATACTACAGATTCATAAGTAATAGTATATTGTTAATATGTAAAAAACAATGTAAGTATTTTGTGGGCCTGAGCTTCCAAGTGTTCTAAGTATCTTTTAAGTAGATTATAAAAATAGATCTGGCAATATATGGGTATCTAAATAATCAGATACTAGTGACATGCAAGACAACTACGCTGATGTAAAAGTTCTAGTGCCTAAAGCTAGTAATCAGTTACTCTACTTAAAAGGAAATTTAAGGGGCACCTGGATGGCTCAGTGGGTTAAAGCCTCTGCCTTCAGCTCGGGTCATGATCTCAGGGTCCTGGGATCAAGCCCTGCATCAGGCTCTCTGCTCAGCGGGGAGCCTGTTTCCTCCTCCCTCTCTCTCTCTCTCTGCCTGACTCTCTGCTTACTTGTGATCCCTGTCTGTCAAATAAATAAATAAAATCTTAAAAAATAATAATAAAATAAAATAAAGGAAATTCAAGTGTAAAGGATAAATGCCCAAGTTGAGAAAGAATGATATAGATACATACTTCAAATTATGAGTACTGGAATTATGACAACGTTTTTTTTTTTTTAAGATTTTATTTATTTATTTGACAGAGATCACAAGTAGTCAGAGAGGCAGGCAGAGAGAGTACGGGGAAGCAGGCTCTCTGCCAAGCAGAGAGCCTGATGCGGGGCTTGATCCCAGGACCCTGAGATCATGACCAGAGCTGAAGGCAGAGGCTTTAGCTTTAACCCACTGAACCACCCAGGCGCCCCTGGAATCAAGACAACTTTTACATGGTTGTCCTTCTACCCCCAAAAAAATTCTAAAACCCTGCCACCACTTTAGTCTTAAGAAACTGCATCAAAAATAGAAACTACATTCACACATTACTGGTGACAACATAAACAAGTGCTATCTTTCTGGAAAACAGCTGGTAGTACTTTTTAAGATCTACTTTAAAAAAAATCATTTTTGATTCAGGAATCATACTACTGGATATTTATATTAAAGGTTAATAACCTGGGGCATCTGGGTGGCTCAGTGGGTTAAAGCCTCTGCCTTTAACCCAGGCATGGGTCATGATCCCGGGGTCCTGGGATCGAGCCCTGCATCAGGCTCTCTGTTCAGCAGGGAGCCTGCTTCCCCCCACCCATGCCTGCCTCTCTGCCTACTTGTGAACTCTGTCAAATAAATAAAATCTTAAAAAAATAAAAAATAAAGGTAACAACCCCCTAAAAGGGAAAGGCCTACATTCATAAAGATGCTGTTATACTATACTGACACTGAAAATGATCAATGAAGAACACACGGGAAAAAACTTGGCTTATGATATATTAAGTCAAAGAATACAAAATTAAATCTACGATTACAAAATATAAAAATTTCACAGAAGAACACAGAGAAATGGAAATAGATATGCTAGTTAGAAAGCATTCTGGTTGGGTTGCCTGGGTGACTCAGTTGTTTGGGTGTCTGCCTTCAGCTCAGGCATGACCCCAGAGTCCCAGAATTGAGCCCCGAATTGGGCTCCCGGCTCAGCGGAGAGCCCACTTCTCTCCCACTACTTGAGGCTCTGCAAACTTGTGCTCTGTCAAGTAAGTAAATAAATAAACTAAAAAAATAAAAACTTTAAAAAAGTGAAAGCATCCTGGCTTAATTTTTTTCCATTCTGTTGTTAAGACAGTAAGTGTATGCCATGCATCTTTTCTGACAACAATGCTATGAAACTAGGAATCAACCACAAGGGGTTCATGGGTGGCTCAGTCATTAAGTTAAGCGTCTGCCTCAGCTCAGATCATGATCCCAGCATCCTGGGATCAAGCCCCACACTGGGGTCCCTGCTCTGTGGGATGCTGGCTTCTCCCTCTAGGCCACTCCCCGGACTTGTGTTCCTTCTCTTCTTGTCTCTCTCTCTCGCGCGCGCTCTCTCTCTCTAATAAATAAATAAATAAATAAATCTTTTTTTTAAAAAAGAGAAAGAAAGAAAAAGAAAAAAAAGAAATCAACCACAGTAAAAAATATAGAAAAGAGCACAATATATGGAGGTTAAATAACATGTTATTATACCACTGAATGGGATGGGCAGCCTGGCTGGCTTGGTTGATAGAGTGAGCATGTGGCTCTTGATCTCAGAGTTCTAAGTTCAAGCCCCATGTTACGTATAGAGATTACCTAAAAATAAATTTTTTTGTTTTTAAGATTAGATTTATTTATTTATTTATTTGAGAGAAGAGAGTACATGGCAGGGCAGGGGTGTGGGACAGAGAAAGAGAGAGAGAATCTTTAAGCAGACTCTGCAGAGAGTAAAGCCCAATGTGGAACCTGATGCCATGACTCTGAGATCATGACCTGAGCTGAAACCAAGAGTCAGATACCTAACCAACTGTGACATCCAGATGTGCCCCCCAAATAAATTTTTTAATAAATAAACAAATAAAACAATGAGTTTGGGGGGGGGGCTGGGTGGCTCAGTGGGTTAAAACCTCTGCCTCAGGTCACGATCCCAGGTCATGATCCCAGGGTCCTGGGATCAAGCCCCGCATCGGGCTGTCTGCTCAGCAGGGAGGCTGCTTCCTCCTCCTCTCTCTCTCTCTGTCCTGCTTCTCTGCCTACTTGTGATCTCTGTCAAATAAATAAATAAAATCTTAAAAAAAAGAATGGGTCAACCAAGAAATCAAAGAAGAAATAAAGAATTACATGAAAATGAAAACAGAGTCCATAATCTGTGGGATACAACAAAAGTAGTTCTAAGAGGGAAGTTTACAACAATACAGACTTACCTCAAGAAGCAAGAAAAACCTTTAATAAACAACCTAACCTTACACCTAAAGAAACTAGAAAAAGAAAACCCAGTCCCAGCAAAAGATAGGAAATAATAAATTTAAGAGCAGAAATAAATGACATAGAAACTAAAAAAAAAAAAAAAAACAAAACAAAAAAAACAGATCAATGAAACTAGGAGCTGGTTCTCTGAAAAGATAAAAAAAAAAACTGATAAACTCTAGGCAAGATTCACTTAAAAAGAGAGAGAGAGAGAAAGAGAGAAAGGACCCAGATAAATAAGATTACTAATGAAAGAAGAGAAATAACCAATACCATAGAAATATAAATAATTTTAACAGAGTATTATGAAAACCTAAGTATCAACAAATTCAACAACTTAGAAGAAATAGTTAAATTTCTAGAAAATATAACCCCCCAAAACTAAAGCAGGAAGAAATTTTAAAAAAGCTTTAACAGACCAATTACCAGCAATGAAACTGAATCAATAATCAAAACATTCTCAAAAAACACCAGTCCAGGACCAGATGAATTCATAGTTGAATTATACCAAACATTTAAAGAAGAATTAATACCCATTCTTCTCAAACTATTCCAAAGAACACAAGAGGAAGGAAACTTCCAAATTCATTCTACGAAGCCAATATTACCCCAATACCAAAACCAGATAAAGACCTTACAAAAAAAGAGAACCAACCAATATCTCTTATGAATCTAGATGCAAAATCCTCAACAAAATATTACCAAACCAAATCCAATAAAATATTTTTAAAAATCATATACTGCAATCAAGAGGGATTTATTCCTGTAATGCAAGGATGATTTAATATGCACAAAACAATCAATGTGAGGCATCACATCAGTAAGAGAAAGGATAACAACCATATGATCATTTCAACAGATGCAGAAAAAGCATCTGACAAAAGTACAACATCCACTCATGATAAAAACCCTCTACTAAGTAGGTCTAAAGGGAACATATTTCAACATACTAAAGGTCTTAGATGAAAAACCCACAGCCAACATCATACTCAATGGTGAAAAACTGAGAGCTTTCCCCCTAAGGTCAAGAAAGACAAGATGTCCACTCTCAACATTGTTATCAACAGAGTACTAGAAGTCCTAGCCACAGCAACCAGACAACATAAAGAAATAAAAAGCATCTGAATCAGTAAGGAGGAAGTAAAACTTCCACTATTTGCAGATGACATGATATTATATATAGAAAACCTTAAGACTCTACCAAAAAATACCCACTAGAACTGATAAATTCGGTAAGGTTGAAAAACACAAAATCAATGTACAGATATCTGTTGCATTCCTATACACTAATAATGAAGCAGCAAAAAGTGAAATTAAAAAAAAATCTCATTCACAATTAAACCAAAACCAATAAAATGTCTAGGAATAAATTTAACCAAAGAGGTGAAAGCCCTGTACTCTAAAACTATAGAACACCGATGAAAGAAGTTAAAGATGATGCAAAGAAATGGAAGACATTCCACATTCGTGGATTAGAAGAGCAATACTGTTAAAACATTTGCCCTACCCTAAGCAAACTACACATTTAATGCAATCCGAATCAAAATATCAACAGCATTCTCAAAGAACTAGAACAATCCTAAAATTTGTATGGAACCACAAAAGACCTTGAGTAGGCAAAGCCATCTTGACACAGAAAAACATAAATGGAGATACCACAATTCCAGATTGCAAGTTATACTACAAAGTGACAGTAGTTAATGTGGCATAAAAACAGACACACAGATCAACGGAATAGAACAGAAAACCCCAAAATAAGCCCACAACTATATGGTCAATTCATTGTCAACGAAGAGGAATGAATATACAATGGGAAAAAGTTGCTTCAACAAATGGTGCTGGGAATACTGGTCAGCTACATGTGAAAGAATGAAACTGGACCACTTTCTTTCACCATACACAAAGATCAACTCAGAATGGATTAAACACCTAAATGTTAGACCTGAAACCATAAAAGTCCTAGAAGAGAGCACAGGCAGCAACTTCTCTGACCTAAGCAATAGGCAACATTTTCCTAGATTTGTTTCTAGAGAAACAAAGGCAAAAATAAACTATTGGGACTACACCAATACACCAGGGGCACCTGGGTGACTCAGTCTGTTAAGCATCTGCCTTCAGCTCAGTCATGACCTCAGAGCCCTGGGATCAAGTCCTGCATCAGGCTCCTTGCTCCATGGGAAGCCTGCTTCTCCCTCTCCCTCTGCCTGCCACTCCCTCTGCTTGTGTGCATGTTCTCGTTCTCAAATAAATAAATAAAATAAAATCTAAACAAAAAGAAATTCTGCACAGCAAAGGAAATAACCAACAAAACTAAAAGGCAACCTACTGAATAGGAGAAGATGTTTGCAAATGACATATCCAATAAAGGGTTAATATCCAAAGTATATAAGAACTGATACAACACAATACCCCAAACCAAATAATCCAATTTAAAAATGGGCAGGGGTGCCTGAGTGGCACAGTCAGTTGAGCATCTGACTTGGTTTCGGCTCAAGCCATGATCTGAGGGTCATGAAATCGAGCCCCATATTGGGCTGCACACTCAGTGCAGAGTCTACTTGAGATTCTCTCTCCCTCTGCCTCTCCCACTCATGCACTCTCTCTAAAGCAAATAAATAAATCCTTAAAAAAAAAAAATAGGCAGAAGACACGAACAGACATTTCTCCAAAAAGACAGACAGATGGCTAACAGACACATGAAAAGGTGCTCAAGAACACTCATCATCAGGGAAATGCAAATCATAACCACAATGAGATATCACCCCTACATGTGTCAGAATGGCTAAAATCAAAAACAGAGTAAACAACAAGTGTTGGAAAGGATGTGGACAAAAGGGAACCCTCCTACATTGTTGGTGGGAATGCAAACTGATGTAGCCACTACAGAAAAAAACAGTATGGAGGTTCCTCAAAAAATTAAAAATAGAACTACCCTACAACCCAGGAGCCACACTACCCAAAGAATACAAAAACATGAACTGAAAGAGATACATGGACCCTTGTGTTTTTTATTTATAGATTTATATAGATGAATGGATAAAGATGTGGTATATACATACAATGGAATATTACTTAGCCATAAAAAAGAAAAAGTTACTATCTGCAGTGACATGAATGGAACTAGAGAGTATAACACTAAGTGAAATAAGTCAGACAGCAAAAGACAAGTATCACAAGATTTCACTGATATGCAGAATTTCAGAAACAAAATAAGCAAAGGGAAAAATAAAGAGAGACAAACCAAGAAATGACTCTTAGACATATAGAACAAACTGATGGTTACCAGGGGTGGGGGTGGTCAGAAGAGATGGAGATTAAAGAGTACACTTATCATGATGAAAAAAAAAGTAATAATAAAATAAATAATAACAAATTAATAATAAAATAAAAAGACAGCATGTTTCAAAAAGACAGCATGTAGTATAAAATATTTTAAAACAAAATACAAACCACAGACAAAGTCTTTCAGATCCACGTTCAGGATGCTCTGCCCTGCTAGCCACTCGGGGTGTGCACAGCTTACGTTCACAGAATGCTGGAAGTTATTATCAACCAGCCACTGAAGCAACCACTTCAAATGGCAGTCACAGAGTAAACTGCTTGTGTTCAGAATCCTGCAAAGTCAAGAAGAAAAGAAAGACGCTTTACTTTTCATTCTGTTTTCTTCACCATTAAAAGCTTACTGCACACCCATGCATTCTTCTCTCCAAAAAGTGCTCAACCTGAATCAAACCACAAGAACACAAATTCAGACGTTCAGCCTCAATTCCTCAAATACGTCACTGTCATCCAAGACATTAAGAAAAGGGGCAAAACAACAGTCAGAGACCTATTTTAGATTAAAGGAGACTAAAGGCTCATCACCAAATGCAGCGCATGATTCTAGACTGGAAGAAATATCTACAAGAAACATTTTTTGGCACTGGGGAAATGAGTATGGACTCCGTATCAGTGACTATTATTTTATCAAAATTAATTTAATTGAATGAGGTAATAGTGCTGTGGCTATATGTAAGAAAACACCATTGTTCTTGGGATATACATGCTGAGATATTTAGGGTAAAGTGTCATGATGCCTGCAACTTACTATCAAATGGCTAAGCCAAGTAGTCGTGTGTGGAGGAAGGAGGGACAGAGAGATGATGGGAGGAGGAAGGGAGAGAAACATCACAAATTTAGCAAAATGTTGACAAGCAATAAATCTAGGTAAAGGGAATATGGATGTTAACTGTACCTTCCTTTCAGTTTTTAAGGTTTAAGATTTTTCCCAGAAAAGTCTGGGGGAAAGCTTACCATATACATTGCAGCACAGAGACATGTTTGTTGTGGAGAAGATATTTTCCAAAAGAATATTCCACAATAATTCCACAAGCTTTATTTTCAAATTATTTCATTAAGACTGAAAACATTGGGACGCTGGGTGGCTCAGCGGGTTAAGCCTCTGCCTTCAGCTCAGGTCATGATCCCAGGGTGCTGGGATCGAGTCCCACATCGGGCTCCCTGCTCAGCGGGGTGTCTGCTTCTCCCTCTGTCTGCTGCTCCCCCTGCTTGTGTTCTCCCTCTCTTTCTCTGACAAATAAATAAAATCTTAAAAAAAAAAAAAAACTGAAAACATTTCATCCCTGTGGCAATGTGTACTGCAACTTAAACTAGGAAACAGTGAAATTTTATTTGTTGTCTATGATAGGGCTATAAAACATAATCAGAAAAAGAAGATAGGTTTTCTCTTAATGACCCCATGAATGTCCCATCCACCTGGAAGTAGTGAGAGCAAATGATTTGGAGAAGATTGTGACTTGCTTTGTGTGCATCACCCAAACCCTCATTTAGTCAAAGTATCTAAGATGTGATTCGAAGACGTTTCAATCAGTCTTCAATGGAATCTCAAAAGCCTTACTTGAGTAAGGGTTATTTTAATTAATTGGGCCAGAAGTTACCTTTTGCATTTCAGAGTTCTTCATTATATTCATTCACTGACAGACAAATGTTTGAGTCTCCTCTATGCGAGGGACTGCTCTAGGCCGTGCGGATGCAGGCCTCACAGAACTTACGTATTCATCAGAGACAAGCAGTGAACACATAAAGGCAAAGCACAATGTCAGAAAGGTAGTGCTATCAAGAAAAACAAAGCCAGGCAAAAGTAAAGAGAGGGCAGCTACTAATTTAGATCAAGCAGTCAGGGAAAAATACTTTGAAGAGACAGCATTTAGGCAAAGACCTGAAAGAAGCAAGAGGGCAAATCCCACAAAGACCTGAGGTGAAAGTGTCGCATACATAGGAAACTGTATGCAAAGACCTTGAGGCAGACAGGCCCAGTGTTCCGGAGGAAAAGCAAGGCCACTGAGGCTAGAGCACAGTGAGGGAAGGGGCAGTGACAAGGACAAGGTCAGGGAGCTGGGTAGGGAAGAGCAGGCCATGCAGGTGCTTTGCAAACTAAGAAAAGAATTTGAGGTATTTTCTCCCTATGTGTTGTACAGGAAGCCACTGGAAGGTTAAAAACAGAGGAGTGATGTGGTCTGATTTATGCTTTCTTGGGTATAAACTGACTCATGAAACCTGGCCTTACTCTTCTTCTGCTACTTACCTTAGGCAAAATACTTAATGTCTCTAAAATCTCAGTTTCTATTTCTGGAAAATGGGTTAGAGAATGTCTACCTCAAAAAAAATTTTAAATAAAGCATTTAGCACAATGTCTGTACACAGATGCCATTGAATTCACATTACTTCCCTTTAGTTATGTTTCTTTTACATCTTTCCACCCTCAGTGCTAACCAACCTGCTCCCAAGGACCTCACAGAATAGTCCGCATTCTTTCAAAAAGTGTGAGGACAGATATACACCAAAATATTAAGAGTGATTGTTTCAAGAGTAGTAGGGATCTAGGGACTTACTCTCCTTCTTGCTTTAACTATATGTTTTCTACTGTTTCTACCATGATTATGTAAGTTTAATGCAAAATATTTTTTAATTTACATACGACTTTCTCATCTCCCCCTAATATTTATGCAAAGCACTGTGAAGGATACCAGAAAGCACAAGGTTACATTTTAATAAATCCTGATGTAACAGTATTGTAAATATGACTTAAAGTAAACCAAAAGCAACCAAAATTTCTCAGTAAAAAAGGTATGTTACAGTTTCCTCCATTAGCAGTTTGTTCAAACTAATTCTCCAATTACCAAATGACTAAGACTGAAACTACACTATCTGCTTTCAACAACTACCTAAATTACATTTTACACTTAGCTCTCATTAACAAGAGTTAAAACTTTATGGTGGCCCTCAGATTATCATGGACAAAAAATGGGTAATACTGAAATGCACTAAGGTGTGCCCTTAAAAGTTAAACTGAGGGTTGCTGGAGGGGAGGGGGGTGGGGGATGAGCATTAAGGACAACACATAATATAATGAATAATAGGTATAAGACTGATGAATCACTGATCTCTACCTCTGAAACCAATAATACATTGTTATATGTTAATGAATTGAATTTAAATTTTTTAAAAAAGAAAAAAAAAGTTAAGCCTAGGAAAAATAAATCAAAATATGCTGACCAGAAAAAAAAAAGCCACTTAAATGTCTGGCAGAAAATAACTAATAATGATTCCCATAACATTTTTATTTTATTAGTATTAGTTATTCAACTTTCAGCCTCTGTACTTAGCACCTTCTCAAAACCTTCTAAAGTTTCCTAATGAACTTAGAGGGGAAAAAAATCCAAAGTCCTCATGACTCATTATGCCCTGGGTGGTCTGGTTCCTGATTAACTCTCTGACCTCACCTCCTACCCCCCTCTTCTTCCTTTTGCTCTCTTCCAGCTACACTGTTGTCTTTGCTGTTCTTCAAGCATAAAATGCAAGCTCCTACCTCAGGGCCTTTTCACTTGCTGTTTTCTGCCTGGAATGCTCTTCACCCAGTATTCAAGGCTTTGCCACTAAGGTACTGACTCAAATGTTATTATCTCCCCCCCTCGCCCCCCAAAAAGGCCTTCCTTTACTACTTTATCCAAAATCCTGGTCACTCTCCATACCTGTGACCCACCTTTACTTTCCTTCAGAACTCTTATTACCTGATGAGATACTATGTACCTACTGACTTATTCTTTGATTCCCTTACTAGAATTCATTGTAATATGCTATGAGGATAGAGATTTTGTCTTGTTCATTCTTGTGTTTTTAGCATCTAGGACAGTACCTTACATAGCAGATGACAATAAATATTTCTTGAATAAACAAATCATCTAATTTTATCCTCACATAAACTCTGAGGGAGATATGTACAACTTTCATTTTGAGAAGGGAAATTGAGTCTTAGGCTAAATTTTCCCAATGTCACACAGGTGTAAAGAATGAAGCAGAAATCTGAAATCAAGGGAGTTTGACTTCACACACTTCAGTATATCTCAAACTACCTGTGATGAAGGACCAGTTTTATAAATTTCCAATCTGTTATAGATTAATACTATAATATTCAACTAAAGTGTCAGAGTAATGTCAAATTGTTTAAAAGTTTCTGAACACTATGAATTTCTATCCTTATCTCTTCATGAACCAGTTCTGGTCCACAGTCCTTCTTTTGAGTGGTTTTAAAGCAAGGCCACTGATTCTTAACACTGGCTCAACAGTCAAGTCACCAGAGTTTAAAATTAATAAAATTAATACCAGTGCCCAACTAACCACCCTCTCCACCCCCCAGGGGAAATCTCTAAATCAGTAAGAGCGATTTCTTAAAAATCATAAATGAAAAAGGGTATGAAGTAATATGTGTTTTTTTATTACAACTATTTTGAATAGTGTTTGACCATTTTAGTAATTTGGCAAACAGATTAGAGACATTCCTTCTGACAATACTGAATGTGCTAAATTATCTCTAACAAATTACCTAATATCTTAACCGTAATCCACCCTAAGATTCCCACCTAAGGATATTAGAACATATTTTTCCAATAATCCAAAAATAAACAAGGGGAAGAAAAGGAACAGGAAGATATACCTAAAGCATAAGGAGCCATGCTAAGGTCTTTTTAACTAAAAGCACATGAAAACAGTTTGGTGCAATAAATTCTAGGTTTTTCGATCTTGGGTTATTTTAAAATTATATCCAGTCACTAAAATAACTGAATATTAACATCTTTTTTTCCTGCCTAAATTGTGTGTTTTTGGAAACACATGGGTCACATTCATCTCACTTTAAGAGCAAAAGTATGGATAATGATCTAATGATCGGTGAAAAAAAAAAACTTGTTACGTACAGTTCTTTCAAGCGAGTCTGAGAAAAAGCATTTTCTTGGATAGACATTATAGCATTGTTGTTCAAGTCTCTGAAATGAGAAATAAAACATTACCGGTCACCATTTCTACAATTAAATTATATAAACACTTTAAATGGTCATGAGAACCTCTGCTAATAGCAAAGATTATTTATATACTGAGCAAAATGGATGCAAAATACTTACAGATGCTCAAGGGATTCAAGACCAATGAATGCTTTCTTTGTAATTGACTTAATTTGATTTCCTTGTAAGATTCTGAAATACAAACAGACCTTTCTAGTAAAGTTCTCCACTAAGCAAAATTTAATTCATTAAATCAAACATTTACCTATAAAAAGTGAAAATAAGCTTAACATGCATTTTTAAGAAAGTTGTGAACCTTTATCACCAACTATTGCAAAGCACAGAACGAAGGCCTCTATGAAGAGGTTGGAGCTCAACGAGGTGCTGTGAAAAGCGGTGAGGACCAGTGATGCCCTACTAAATTTCATGTGAGAAACTGGATTAGAGTCCCAATCTCTCCCTTCTTGGCAAAAGATCAGGTCAAAGAAATTCAGACCAAGTGTGAAGCTTTGGAAAAATTCTCAGGAGAAAAGATCTAAAATCTTACTTGAGAGAATTCCTCTCTTTCTAGATAAATTACCCATAAATTTCATATGATTAAAAGAATACTGCTTCAACTCTGGTTTCTCAGTGCATTTCTTTTATGTGACTCGTTAAGTCTACTTCTATGAATAACCTCTTTGAGTGCCCACTGGACAGCTTTTCTCAATAGAAATGTCCCAATACTAACTAAATAAATAAAACTTAAAGCCACCAATAAACAAAAAACTTAGTAAACAAAAAGGTTCTTCCTTTAGTGGGTGAATCAAAAGGCTGACTTTCCAGCCATAGCAAAAAGACATAATGCAATCACACATACAATTGGTTCTTGAAAATACACCTTTATAGGCATACATAAATATTATAAATACATACAATTTAGTGAGACTTGTGAGTCCAGCAAAAGCTTCACTAGCATCTTCTATGGCCCATGAAATTTCATTGTTCCTTAAGTTTCTAAAAAAATATCAAAGACAGGTTATGTTAGTTCACATGGCCATGACAACGCTGGGCATCATCCTGGCACGGCAATACTAATTTTCATCCTTATTTTAACAGTTATTTATGAAGATGACTCGACTCTTTTTTTTAGAGAATATCTTCAATAAGCATATAAGAACAGATTCTCATAAGCAAAGGGTTAAGCTGGCCTTGATAAATAAATAAAGCAACCTGCTAAGAGAATTAACCTTACTATCTAATAGCCCCTAATTTTGTTAGCATATTAAAATTATAGTCAGGGTCCTGCAAAAAGCAGGATTTCAAGACGCAGGGGATATGGCTTACAAATGTGATTTTAGACTAATGGGATTTCTGGGTGACCCAAGTCTTCCCGTGGGCTCTTAAACCTAAAATGGCTAACAAAGAACAATGTCAGTATAAAGCTTCACAGCTTGACAGCAATTAAACATACCCCCCTGGGAAGCAAGACTGATACACCCTTGCACTAGAGTGATCACTCTATTACTTTTAAAAGGAAAAGTATGGATCTTTTAAAATCCACTGCTGCATTCTCAGAGGAAATGCAACTGCATCATGCGGTGTCCTGCTGGAAGAAGTATCAGTTAAAGATTTTTTTTTTTTAAGATTTTATTTATTTATTTGACAGAAACGACAAGTAGGCAGAGAAGCAGGCAGAGAAAGAGAGGAGGAAGCAGGCTCCCGGCGGAGCAGAGAGCCCGATGCGCGGCTCGATCCCAGGACCCTGAGACCATGACCCAAGCCGAAAGCAGAGGCTTAACCCACTGAGCCACCCAGGCGCCCCTCAGTTAAAGATATTTAATCACTGTTGCTTCCTTAAGTCATCTCATAATAAAATACAAAGCTCTTTTCTTCATAATACACTTTTAGGTTATGTAACAGTATGGCGATATAAGATCACTCTTCCCCTTTAGCTCAATCTTTATTTGAAGTGAAAGCTAACAGGTTCATTTTATTTTACTAAGGAATAAACATTGAAACAACTCAACCTTCCAGGACTTTCCCCCACCGCCAGAGTACAGCATAAATAGAACTCACTGACCAAAGGGAGTAAGAAGTATACACTCGGGCAGGAATACTGGCCTCAAGCAAGATTTTCTGATCTTATCCTAATTATGCCTTAACCTTCTTTGTGGCATTAAACCATGACTTATTTCTGCAATTATTTTCTTAAACTTTAATACTAAAAATAATAATCAGCTGAAAGAAACTGCTTGCCATTCTTTGAATTGCCAAAAGGCTGCAGTTACATCTGAGAGAAGCTCCTGGGTTTGAACTATTCTAGGCTCACCTCTAATAGTGTAGATAAAAGAAAAAAAAAATCACTTTAAATATTTCAAGGCCAAATCTGAAGGAAGACTGCCTCATTAAGTTAAAAAAAAAAAAATCAAACAAACTTGTACAGGTAAACACACCTTCACAAAATTATCATGCTTTCTTTCTCACTGATGCCTAGGTCCCAAAGTTGAGAGCTTGCCTCTTTTCAGACCAGAAAGTCCCCTATTCAGAAACTGTAAGAATCTACAAATTCTACTAATTAGCCTTTTTCTCTTATTCTCCTCTATGTTTAAAATCACTGTATTTCATTTAAAATACCTCTTTGTTCAATTACATTTCATAACAAGGGTAAAACATCCAGCTTACAGAACCCCAGAATTTTAGAGTTGAAACTGCCTATAGCAATCATTTATTCCTGTCTCCATCCTCTGCTGAAGACATATGCAAAATGACACCTAGGGAAGGCTAAGTGATTCTGTTCATCTGACAGTATGGTAAGAAGTACCCGAACTTTAGTGTCAAACAGACCTGGGTTCTACTTCTGGTTCAAATGTTTATGAGCTGTGTGACTTTATGCTGAATGTGCCCAGTTTTGTCTGATCTCTGAAACTAAGCTGGGTCTGGCCTGGTTAGTACTTGGATGAAAGACCAGCTGGGAATACAAATTGTGTTATTTTAAACCATCATTTTAATCTCTCTGAACCTCAGCCTCCTGATATGGAAAAGAACTGTAATATCCTAGTATTCTGAAAGCACCTAGCACATATCAGATCACTGATAAATGTTAAGTTTTTTCATGTTCAAAGTCATGCAGCAAATTAGCAACAATGAACAGCGCTCCTGCCAGAGCTCCTCCCACTACGCACCCTTATCCTGCTGAATGAATGTTTTCTGGTAGTAGTTCAAGGTCAGAGGAACAAAAAAATGTGTGCATTCTTGATTCTCTGTCTGTCTTGATTAGCAGACTGTGTTTTATTCCACAGTAACTGGCACAATAAGAGATGCCTTGTTGTTCAGTTGGTTAAATTCAGAATTAAAGCACAAACTCAACTGGCTAAAGATAAATCTTATTTATGTATGGGGACAGACACAATTAACAATGTCTTGTCCCAAGGTGTAAAATAGAAGAACTACAAAATATTAACATAAACATAAACATGTAGCTTGATCAGCTGTTTTATTTTGCTTTACTATTTTTTTTTAATTGTATTTATTTATTTGAAAGAGAGAAAGAGCACAAGCAAGGGGAGGGACACAGGGACAAGCAGATTCCCCAATGTGCAGGGAGCCCAATTCAGGGCCCAATCCCAGGACCATGAGATCATGACCAGCACCAAAGTTAGACACTTAACCAACTGAGCACCCAGGCGTCCCTATTTACTATTTTTAAAAAATTAGCAAAAAAAAAAAAAAAGGACAGATGTACTTACAGTGTCTGAAGATTGGAAAGAAATCGAAATACACCATCAGCAATGTGAGTGACTCTGTTGTCCCCTAAATTCAGTCTCTCCAGTAAGCTCAGACCCACAAAGGCAGATTCATCCAGGCGGGTCAACTGGTTATTGGACAAATCACTAAGAACAGGAAACATGAAAGATAAGGAATTAGTTGTATTTTAATTCAACTTTCCTATTCTCATTCTATTTATGTGATAAATTTAGAGTTTTCAACAAACTTCTAACAAAGAGGGATGTTAGATCTCATTACTGGCCATGAGAGTGATTTATTCCAATGTACTCTAGTCTCACAGCCTCCACTGAAATGCCATCCAACACTCACAGTTCAGATAGTCTTTGGCAGAACTCCCACGCGTCAGGGCTGATTCTTTCAACAGCATTCTGGCTGACATAGAGCTGTTGTAACATTCGCAAGCCATACAACCATCCCTTGTTCACTTCTGTAAGGTTATTATGCTCTAGCTCTCTGCAGAATTAGAGAAAAAAAGGAGAAAATACGTTTCAAAACAAGGCACTGCAATGAGAAGATTCCAAAACCCTCCATTAGGTCTTGCTCAGAGAGGCATATACTTTTTGCTCAATTCAAGTGAGCCAACAAATTCTATTCAAGAAATACTAATATTTTACTTACAATATACTGCTAAAAGGTAGTAAAACCATCTAAAACATCAGATCTAGGGGTGCCTGGGTGGCTCAGTGGGTTAAAGCCTCTGCCTTTCGCTCAGGTCATGATCTCAGGGTCCTGGGATCAAGGCCCACATTGGGCTCTCTGCTCAGCAGGGAGCCTGCTTCCCACTCTCTCTCTGCCTGCCTCTCTGCCTACTTGTGATCTCTGTCTGTCAAGTAAATAAATCAGATCTATAAAATCAACACACTAAGAACTTTGATACACCTGTTCGAGGTGAATCCTGATCATTTTCATTAGTTCCAAACATTAAGAAAAATATAAGCTTTCTAGACAAATTTTTTTTTAAAGTAGGCTCCATGCCCAGCCTGAATCCCAACATGGGGCTTGAACTTACAACCCTGAGATCAAGACCTGCACTGAAATCAAGAGCAGGACACTTACCTGACTGAGCCACCCAGGTGCCCCTAGATGAAATGTTTTTAAGAATGATGAAAAAAACACTAAATAACAATATCAATAACAAAGCTTAAAGAGCTTTGTATACAATTATTTCGCATCAGAGTAGGGAGAAAGAACTAGTGAACTTGGGTATAATTAAATCAACTATCCTAGCCATTTTGTACTAATGGCACTGGCAGACCCCTTTCGAACAATATTCTATTCTAGTTCATAGTACTTACAATTCTTCCATGTTATCCAAGCCAAAAAATGCTCCATCCTTAAGTTTGCTAATACCATTCCGCTGCATCTTCAAAGATCTTAAGGAGTCAAGCCCTTGGAATGTCAGACCTTCCACCACTTTAATTCTGTTTCTTTTAAGTTCCCTTTAACAAAAATGGTTTTACAGTCTGAAATTTGCCGATTTGTTCTAACAATAATTAAAATAATTTAAAAGAAAAAACAATCTTTTAAAAATCCATCTATTTAGTTACTCACAAGAACTGGAGGTGAGGTAGCTTGAAAATCTTAGGTGGAATCATGCTGATTCTGTTCCTGTTTAACTTTACCACTAGTAGGGAACTGGATAAATTATCAAAGCAACCAGCCTCCAAGATGGTTATCCTATTATTACTCAAATTTCTAAAATGAACAAGGTAACAAAAAAATTTAGTGAAACATTCTACCACTTGACAGCTACCCAAAGTCTATGAGTGAGCCCCCTGCTCTACCACTTAGCAACTACACCCAACTTTACGGATCATTTAACTGCTTTGTTTCTTCAACTACAAAATAAGGATAATACCAACTTCATTTAGTACATTCATCTAGTACATTCATACAGTAAATATGGATATGATTGGTAAACTATAAAACACTAGCACACGTTGATTATCATTATATAGGATAAGCCACTGTTTAACAAACCAATCTTATTTACCTTTTACAAAACTGTTAGTAAAACACACCCAGAATTAAACCTCAAAAATAACCCTGGATACTTAATATTTTCTGACAACAGGAGAGAAAAAACAACCCAAAAAACTGACTCCAGATTTGTTTTTCATAAGCATATCAATATCACAATAATAACAGACATTTCTGAGAAGATAAGTATCAATAAATAACAAACATGAACTTTAAAATAAATCTAGATTAAACTACTTACAGGTATTTAAGCTGCATTCGAGGAAATGAAGAGGTCTTGATTTCTGATATTATATTTGAACTGAGATCTAAATTCTCAAGAGCAGGGTAAAACTGAAACACTTCTGCATTTATTTCTGGGATTATATTATGGACTCTATAAAAAAAAAAAAGACTGTAATGAAGCTATTGCCAGAGACCTACCCCAGGCCATGAGGATGTTAAATAGTTAGGCTCAACAATAAGGGTACCGAAAACAAAAATTTTTTTAAAAACTGTACTATTCATAATTTAAAAGATCTGAAATCTGATTTACTTACAGTGAGAGCAGAGTAATATTAGAGGTTGGTTCTCCAAAATATGGGATTTCTGTTAGCTCATTATAATTCATTTTCCTAGGAAAAGAGGAAAAACAAGATTTCAAACTTTAGAAGGGGAAATGTTGCCTCTTGAGTTCTGGTTTCTGGACAATAATTATTTTTTAGGATCAGTGCCAAATTTGAAAAAGGCAGATGACTCAGAATGAATCAGACTAAATGCATTATACTGAGAAATTGAAGATTTTAATAAGAAATGTTTTTTCATGATGTAGATTTATGACTGACGTCACTATTTTGCACATCAAGTATTTTTAATCGCAGCAAGGTTCTTGAAGTTACTTTTCTGACAGCTAATACCAATCCTTCTTAAAGAATTAACCTACCCATATCTCTTTATACATTTATAGTAAATAAGATTAAGAAATTATAAATTAAGTAAATTTTTAAAACATACACACATTTTTTAAGTTACTCAAAGTTAGAGAGGGTTGCGTGAGTCCACAAATGAATCTGCCCGAGAGATGGAGCCTATGATTAATTTTACAGATGACATGACATGTCACCATCTGATCTTAGCAGCTCTTTAAACATAATGTCTCCAATGTTTTACTAGCAAATCCAACATAATCACATTTCATTAACCTGGTTTTCAATCACTGAACAACCTCAATTACCTAGACTACAGAAAAGAAACCAGAAGTAAAAGGCCTCCAAGAAACCAGCCGAAGTTACAAAGTCCATGTCCTAAAGCTCATGAATTTCCCACTGAAGCATTTTTCAGGACTTTCTTCAGTGCCTAGTCTTTAAGCCAAATAAGCTTGTCAATTGTTTATTCAGAGCAAAGCAGATCAAAACCAGTCAATTTGGAGCAGAGACAGAGGGAATTCAAGGACAATGAGAGCATGAAGAAGTTAACCCCATCAGCAAGAAATCAAAAAAGAAAAATAAGTCCAAAGGTTCTGCATTTTAGCATAGAGGCAAAAGGGCTCAATACTTGTGCCTCTGGAAACATCACAATGCAATAACTGATATTAATAGTATTTTAGAAAATTTCCTCCAAAAAATACATAATAATACATCTCAGTATTAAAGGAAAAACTTTAGTGAAGTAGAAAATTGAATTATATTAACCACCACACTACAGACAATACAAAACACTCAAAAATATTTCAGGTAACTCATTTTTTTTTTAAGCAGGTTCCATGCTGGGGCTAGATAATGATAATTACCTGAGATCAAAAGTCAAGACGCTTAACTAACTTGAGCCACCCAGGCACCCCCACGTAACTCTACTTTAGATATGATGCTTGTATCTCAAGACAAGTCAAGACATGAAAAAGTTTAAACAACAGAGAATTTCACTGACTGAAACCAGCAAGAAACATGCAAAATATATTTATTCTGAAAAGGGGGGGGGATCTTACATTTTGGCCCCAAGAAAGTAGATAGAATAATATTTCTACACAGTTTGCAACTAATCACCAACCTAATAGTGCAACACCCAGAGAGCCTGTAATGGTAGCAAAGCCAAAGACAAG
Organism: Mustela putorius furo; assembly: GCF_011764305.1. Classification (NCBI taxonomy): domain Eukaryota; kingdom Metazoa; phylum Chordata; class Mammalia; order Carnivora; family Mustelidae; genus Mustela; species Mustela putorius. The sequence continues at coordinate 8,324,250 of NW_025421424.1, forward strand.
TTTAGATTTAAAAATGTCTTTTAAATTTTTTCTGTCAATTTCGGACAGCATTTCTGATTGAACATCCTCAAATTCATAATGCATCAAATCCACCTCTAAGAGTTTAATTTAAATTTAAACAAATAAAAGTAACTTACACTTCTTGTAAGGTTTGAGATTCCAAACTGATGTTCCAGTCAGACAAGCGATTATGACTCAGATCCCTAATGGAGGACAAAAGATCATTCTTAGTTCAGTGTTGGAAAAGAGACTTAACGGAAAAAAAAAAAACTAAACTAAACTAAAACGTAATCTAAAAGCCCCATTGAATATAAATTTGCATAACACACACAAAAAGATGTTTATAAAGAATAAATATCTAGATTTCAAAACAGCTATTTTACTTTTTCTTCACTTTTATGAGGTCTTTTTAAAAAACTAACTGGAGAATACAGTCACATGTTTCAATAATCAAAAAGTGTAAAAGAAAATATAGTTAAGTCTCCCACCCTGTCACCAGCCATTATGATTTCCATCCCCAACAGCAACAAATGAAAATCTACCATTTCTTGAGCAGCCTGCCAGATATTTTATGCACATACCAGCAAATTTTTACAAAAATGGTAGATTAATTTATGCATTAATTTGCCTTAGTCTTTTCACTTAACAATACATCTGATAGACCATTCCACAGCAATATTATAAGGTTCTTTCATCTTTTTTGTGATTATCTTCTACTTTTATTGTAATGAACTACACTTTACATATTTTTGAAAGAAAATACACTTTTTAAAGTAACATGTTATATAATTTTTCAAGTATTGTATGTACTTTAAAGTATTTACACATTATAAAATAATATTGTAATATACTGCATTATACTTTAGCAGTAGATAAAAGAAGATTGATTTTGCAAGTCAAGATAATGAGCTTCTATATTAGAACTAAAGTTGACCATATCCTTAATAGAGATACAGTCTTCCTAAAAAAAAGCAATCCAGCTTTGGGGAAGAAAAATCCATCTCCAAAATTATGTTAATGATGATGACTGGTGGTAGTGGTGGTGGCTAACATTCATTAAGCATCAGGCACTCCTCTATGTACTTTATACACACACGTTAACTACCTAAATCCACCCAACAACCTTGCAAGGCAAATACTTTCACAATCCCTGCTTGCCTAAGACAGAAACCGGCAGAGAGCAGTAATTTGTCAATCCAAGGTCATACAGCTAATAAGTGAGGAAGCCATAAACTTGAAAATCCATCTCACTTTTGGCAAGTAAGTTTGTTAGATATAGCAGAGATTTCACTGAAATTAGTCACAAGTCTAAATATTTAAATAGGCTTTAAAAATTCACCTTGATGCTTCCTGGCATCTTTACAAGGCTGAAGTGGAATCCAGCCCACACAAGCTGTCTGCCCAAGAGATGTATTATACATTACAATATGGCTAGCAATAGGGATACACCAGAGAAACATTACAGATCACTTTATCTCACTGTGCCATCACAGGCAGTTGACAGATGCACACAGGTCTGAATGATGTCTCTATCACAGCAGAACAATTTGTTCTCAGCTAGATTCACGTCTGTCCATCTGTAAAATTTAGCCACTTTCATTTAGAAGCTTAATTTACACCGTAAGATAATTAAGGCTAGATGAAACCATCCCTCTTCCGCAACAGTTCTAACACCTTTATTCTAAGATACCTGGCACCAGATATCAGCTCAAGGACACTCATGACTAGGGGTATGTGCTGGGAAATGCTAGAGATAAAAATAGGAATTTACTCCACACAAAAATCTTATATTCAGATACTTTCATCCAACTCACAGTTGCTACTAAACAACACTGGATTTTATGGAAGTGGCATGTCAACTAAAGAAGAAATTCAGCTCTTCTAATTTAAGTTAGATAGTCCACATTCTGCTCCAAGGTGGCCGGTCTGGCAACTATGACCTGTGTAGCAGGCTAGCACAGTATGATTTAATTCCGAATCTAATGCTTGCTAAAATTTATTTTTCCCCCTTTTACAGATTAAGAGCTTTCATTTTAATCGTAACAGTGCTTCTAATGCCTTCCCAAACCCTAATCTCTCTGGCAATGTAACTCTTGACTATACTCATTTCCTACAGTTCTCTCATGGATGTCAATGACCAGATAATCACTTTTTTTTTTTCTTAAGATTTTATTTATTTATTTTACACACAGAAAGAGAGATCACAAGCAGGCAGAGAGATAGGCAGAGAGAGGGGAAAGCAGGCTCCCGCTAAGCAAAGAGCCCAATACAGGGCTCGATCCCAGGACCCCAAGACCATGACCTGAGCCAAAAGCAGAGGCTTAACCCTCTGAGCCACCGAGGCACGCCCCCCCCATTTTTTTAAAGCAATAATCACTTTTAAAGAAAACTATTATCAAAGAAATCTAAAACAAGTTAACCCAACTCACACATGGTATAAGCTACTTTGTATTAAGTATCAGTGAAAACTGTCCAGTGTCTCTACTGGGGGGAAGGAGTGATTTTCTCTCTTTCTTTGAAGAACTTCTAAAGGCTTTTTGATGGAACTCAAAGGATACCGGAAATACTTTGGAGCCTCTCTACAGGATAATGCTGTCTTAAGAATATATGCCTCAGATGCTGCAAGCCCAATCTCGTGCTGCTCACAAGGGGTGTCAACGTTAGAGATCAGACTGTCTGGGCTCACGAAAGATCAACAGGCTTTTGGCTAGAGATTTACTATACCCGTCCTCGTCCTCGGAAAAGGAAAAGAAAAAAAAAACATAAAAAGAAACAGCTAGTTCAAAGCCCACATTCCTATTTTATGGATGTACAAGGCCCAGGCTGCTACAAGATTACCAAGATTACCACGGTTTTCAACCATGCTCAGATGGTCTTTATTTGTGCGGGCTGTTCAACAGTGTTGCTGTGCAAGCCAACAGAAGGAAAGGCCAGACTCACAGGGTGTTCTTCACTTAGAAGAAAGCAACACTAACGATCCACACAACCTCCTGAACTTGTGTTACATGGCAGAAAGCCTAATCAATTCAGTAATTCCAGTTATGTACCAAAATAATGTAATTATGTTTAATTTTGTAAGGTACACAATGGTTCTATTTTGGTCTCAGTTTGTTTTTTGTTTTTTTTTTTTTAAGATTTTATTTATTTGACAGTGAGAGAGGGGACACAAATAGAGGGTGTAGGAGAGAGAGAAGCAGGCTCCCTACAGAGCAAGGAGTCAAATGTGGGGCTCGATCCCAGGACCCTGGGATCATGACCTAAGCAGAAGGCAGACACTTAACAACTAAGCCACCCAGGCACCCACTGTCTATTTTTCAATAAAGTTTTGATTATGGATGGATTAAAAAAAAAAAAAGACTACATGCCTCAGAGGTCAGAACCCCATAATGAGGCTCTCTGGACCTTTCTGTGACAAATCTGCATTAGGTGGGATTTTAAAACACTAACAGTAAACTAAAATACACTCCCAAAGAAGTACTACCATAGAAAGCAACCACAGTAGTTCTCCCACTCCCCATTATCCGCAGTTTGGCTTTCCATGGTTTCAGCTGCTCACAACTGTGCTCTAGAGCAGATGACTCTAACGGTAGCTCACAATGCCTACATCATTCATTTTACTTCATCTCATCACATGGGCATTTTATCATTCCACGTCATCACAAGAAGGGTGAGTTCAATAAGGTGTTTTGAGAGATCACTTTCATATAACTATTATAGTGTATGGTTAGAATTGTTATTATTGCTGTTAATGTTTTATATGGTGCCTAATTTATATATTAAACTTTATCATAGGAATATATAAGAAAAAACAGAGTATATAGGGTTCAGTGCTATCTACAGCTTCAGGTATCCGCTGAGAGTCTCAGAATGCATCTCCCGTGAATATGGGGGAAGGGAGACTACTACAGTATAAATCCGTATAGCTGTTTGAGTTATCAAAATTCCAGGTGTTGGGGCGCCTGGGTGGATCAGTCAGTTGTTTCTCCCTCTCCAACTTTCCCTGCTTGTGTTACCTCTCTCGCTGTTTCTCTGTCAAATAAATAAATAAAATCTTAAAAAAAAAAAACAGGTGTCTAAAATTATATGGATTGATCTGATCATCAGGTATTCCTGCAATAAACACTTACTGAACCATGTGCCAGGCCCTGTGCTAAGTACTAGGGTTACAAACTATCAACTATAGTAAGCTTTTTGTCTTTTCTGAAAGCAGCATTTACAATACTTAGATGGCATCACTGGAAAACTAAAGATAGACTGAACATCAACTCAACCATTCCCCTTCTTCCCTAGTTATGTATGCATTCTTTCATACCTAAATCTCCCTCTGGAATTTAATCACAACATGTGCATATGAGAGTGCACAGACACATCCTTGCTTTCCATAACCATGCTCTTCCTATTTCTTTTTTTTTTAAGTACTTCAAGGGGCTCCTGGGTGGCTCAATTGATTAAGCATTTGCTTTCAGCTCAGGTTGTGATCTCGGGGTCCTAAGACTGAGCCCCGCATCAGGCTTCCTGCTCAGCAGGGAGCCTGCTTCTCCCTCTCCCATTGCTGCTGGGATCCCCTTCTTGTGCTCTCACATGCGCTAACAAACAAAATCTTTAAAAAATAAATAATAAAAAATAAAGTACTTCAAAAAGGCTCAAGTAGACTAAAATTGGAAGATTTCGATTATAAGATGTAAAACTCTTCAAGATTAAGAATTTGGAGGGGTGTCTGGATGGCTCAGTCGGTTCAATGGCTGCCCTCAGCTCAGGTCATGATCCCGGGGTTCTGGGATGGAGCTCCGCATCAGGCTCCTTGCTCAATGGGAAGCCTGCTTCTCCCTCTGCCTCTGCCTCTGCGGCTCTCCTGTTTGTGTTTTCGCTCTCTCTCTTTGTGTCTTCGCTCTTCCCTGCTTGCTGTCAAATAAATAAAATCTTTTCTTTTTTTTAAGATTTTATTTATTTATTTGACAGAGAGAAATCACAAGTAGATGGAGAGGCAGGCAGAGAGAGAGAGAGGGAAGCAGGCTCTCGCTGAGCAGAGAGCCCGATGCGGGACTCGATCCCAGGACTCTGAGATCATGACCTGAGCCGAAGGCAGCGGCTTAACCCACTGAGCCACCCAGGCGCCCAAATAAATAAAATCTTTAAAAAAAAGATACTTAGTCTCTCGCCGTTCTTCCCAGGTGCAAATCATTAATTCCATTTAGTTTGCATAAGTTAATACAGGCTTGTCAGGGTTGGTTTTTGTTTTTAAGCAAAAGTCCTGAAATAGAGAACTGTCCTTCAAATATTTTCACCCTGAACATCCCTAAAATGTACTTAAAAACTTTAAGTAGGGGCACTTGGGTGGCTCAGTCGCTAGGCGTCTGCCTTCTGCTGCGGTCACAGTCCCAGGGTTCTGGTCTCAAGCCCCACATCGGGCTCCCTGCTCAGCAGGAAGCCTGTTTCTCCCTCTTCCACTCCCCCTGCTTGTATTCCCTCTCTCTGTGTGTGTCTCTCTGTCAGAAAAAATAAAAGAAAAAAAAATCTAAAAAAAATAAATAAATAAAATAACCTTAAAGCAATCTAATGCTTGATAAACAAAACCTAAAGAGTCTAGCTTTGTAATAGTCAATAATATTTGTTTCTTTCCTTTATTTCTAAACATCACTAATATCTGAATATTTATGGATATAATGCTTAGAGAGTAAAAATCTCAGAGAATGCCTTATCTCAATGTTGTAAACTCAGCTCCCACTCATGCTAATTTACAGGGATGTAGCTGTAATAAGTCATGAATTATTAAAGTTCTTGATATCATGTGGAGCCAGAGGTGCCATTAATGTAGTCGTTTAGTACCATCAGGGTGTAAATAATTCATAGAATGTACAGGGCAATCACAACACTCAGAGGAAGGGAATCAAAATCTGCAAGCTAATTGCAGAAAAGTCCTACAGCAACACAGATGCAGAGGTTTTCTTCTGCCCAGTCACAAGTGTGCACTTCTTGAGTCATCATCAATCTTTTTTGAGAATCTGCAGCACTAATAAACTCAACAATACTGAGAAGGGGGTCCCTTCTCAATAAAGTATTGTTGAAAAAGTTAAGAATACATCATATCCAACAGTTTAGGTATGTCGATGCTGTACGTATTTATCCAGCATAATTTGCCCTTTTGTTTTGCTTTTAGAGGGAGAGAGAGCACACACGCATGCAAGGTGGGGGGCCACAGAAGGTGAGAGAAATAATCTCCAGCACTGAGCATGGAGCCTGACGTGAGGCTTGATCCCACAATCAAGATCATGACCTGAGCCGAAATCAAGAGTTGGCCAGTTAACAGACTGAGCAACCCAGGCACCCAAGACAGAGATTTCTGTTCACAAAAGAAAGGTCAGGGGCCCCTGGGTGGCTCAGACAGCTAAGTGGCCAACTCTTGATTTCGGTTCAGGTCATGATCTCAGCGTGGTGCGACAGAACCCCATACCAGTCTCCAAGCTCAGAGCAGGGTCTGCAGGAGAGTCTCTCTCTCTCTCTCCCTTTGCCCCTCCCCCTGCCCAAATGCCGGCAAGGCAGGCAGGCGCGCGCACGCGCACACACACACACACACACACACACATACACACACACACAGTTCTCTAATAAATTTAAATAAATTTTTAAAAATTTTAAAAAGAAATAAATCCCTGTCTTATTAAAGTGTATCTAGCATAATTTACTTTTAAAAATAATACTCGGGATTATCATTACAATGAGTTGTAATACTGTAATTTTAAACAAGTTGATGACCTTGAGTACTCCTGAAATATACTAAAGACAAGGATCCCAAAACAACTCTTTTCTTCTTTTTTTTAAAGATTTTATTTATTTATTTGTCAGAGAGAGAGAGAGAGAGAACAAGTGCACAAGCAGGCAGAGAAGCAGAGGCGGAGAGAGAAGCAGGCTCCCTGCCAAGCAAGGAGCCCAAACGGGCCTCGATCCCAGGACCCTAGGACCATGACCTAAGCCGAAGGCAACAGCTTAACTGACTGAGCCACCCAGACGTCGCCCAAAAGAACTCTTAAAATCCTGTCTTTTAGGTTTGATTTTCTTGTAGCACTACCAGCTTTACACCAAAAGCTATTCCTTCTTAGAACTGTCAGCAAAAATTTCACTACCTGAAATTTTTCTAATTTGTTGCTTTTTTTTTTAAACATTTTATTTATTTGACAGAGATTACAAGTAGGTGGAGAGGCAGGCGGGGGGGGGGGGAGCAGGCTCCCCACTGAGCAGAGAGACTAATTCGAGGCTCCATCCCAGGATCCTGGGATCATGACCTGAGCCAAAGGCAGAGGCTTTAACCCACTAAGCCACCCAGGCACCCCCTAATTTGTTGCTTCTAATCAATTGCCATAAGCTAGGAAACCCCAGTGCTTGAACTGTCTGAAGTAGGAGTAAATGAGATCTGAGTAAGAGTCTGAGCAGCTACTTTATGAAGAAATGCTTTGACTAGAGATACTAGGTAAATTATCTTTAGGATAAATGAGATTTTATTATAGCATGAAGCATAGTGTGATTCCAAACTAAATCTTCTATCCTTCATTTATTCTATTTATTTGTAATACACCATACAACATTTTTTATACTCCAAAATGGAGGTGGTAGGAAGATGGCAGCATTCATTTCAAGAATCAGAGGGAGGTTCTCTTTTCTTCCATTTTATTTCACTGGGTTCTTAAGGACTTAAACTACTGCTTCACTAGAAGGAATACAATGACAAAACAGGAAATACGAATTCTATAGTTATATATATTTTTTTAATTTAAATTCAATTAGCCAACATATAGTACATCATCAGTTTTTGATGTAGTGCTCAATGTACAGTTACATTTAAGAATAGTTTCCACATGACCAGTTTTGGGGCCTTGGGCAAAGCATCCAATGTCTCTAATCTTCAGTCTCTTCTAACGTTAAATAAGAACACTATACTGATCTCCCTCAACTGCTCAGGAGATTAAAGAATATATACCAAATGCTTAGCATACAAATGAGTAGGTATATAATAAGTTATTACTGGACTGAAAGAGAATGATTGTCAAGCACTGTCACTTTTTCTGAGTATTTATCTATTATATATGCAGACACACAATCCACTTTCCAAGATAAAACCTTAATTAATTGGAACTACTCCCCTACATTAACTTAAAAGTAGTAAACTAAATATTGCTTGTGAGTTCCAATTTTTTAAGATTCCAAAAACAAGGCAATCCACCAAACATTTAGTCAAGTTATTGAAGTACATACCTATACCACAAGATCTGATATACAACCTATACCAGTTGTACCTCTACACATAATTATGAAGAGATATCTACCAGGAATTTACTGGAATTGCAAAATCATAAAATAAAAAGAAATCTGTTTATTAAAATGGGATCACTTAAATAACTTAGGAAAGTTCCATACAATAGATATCTCTGCAGTCAGTAAAAAAGAATAACAAATTTCTTTTAAGATTTTATTTATTTGAGAGAGAGAGAGAGAGAGAGAGCACAAGCAGTGGGCGGAACAGAGGGAAAGAGAAGCAGACTACCCACTGAGCAGGGAGCCCAAGGTGGGACTTGATCCTGGGAATCCAGGATCATGACCCGAGCTGAAAGCAGTCGTTCAACTGACTGAGCTACTACCCAAGCACCCCAAAAATAACACATTTATTTACGTATGGTACATAGCATGGCTTCATGTGTGTGCAGGCACATGTGCATTTCAAAGAAAAGAAAAAAGATATATATGTGTGTGTGTGTGTAGAACTTCAAGAAGTATACCCAAGAAACAGTTAATGGTGGGTTTTCCTTAGACGGAACAAAAGAACTGTTATTTTTGCACTTTATATGCTCCTGTACTGTTTTAATAGTTTACCACGGGAAAATATTATCTAAAAATAATAAACTCACATATAAGATCTATCTTCAACTAAGAATGTAACTAAAAAAGTTTTTTAAGATTTTATTTATTGGACAGAGAAAGAGATCACAAGTAGGCAGAGAGGAAGGCAGAGAGAGGGGGGAAGCAGGCTCCCCGCTGAGCAGAGAGCCCCATTTGGGGCTCAATCCCAGGACCCTGAGATCCAGACCTGAGCCGAAGGCAGAAGCTTAACCCACTGAGCCACCCTGGTGCCCTTAGAAAAGATTTTAATTCAATTAATTTTCTAAGAGATTAGAATCTGGGGCGCCTGGGTGGCTCAGTCCTTAAGTGTCTGCCTTCAGCTCAGGTCATGACCTCAGGGTCCTGGGATAGAGCCCTGTATCGGGCTCCTTGCTCAGGGGGAAGCCTGCTTCTCCCTCTCCCATTCCCCCTGCTTGTATTTCCTCTCTTACTGTGTCTCTATCAAATAAAAATAAACCCTTTAAAAAGGGGGGGGGGGGCCTAGAATTCTTCCCACAGACTGTTTGCAGAATAATTCCCTAAACTGACCAAATCAGGTTAATTATGAACTGGACAAAAGGGGAAAAAAAGGTAACTAGATGGTTCTTGTATATTCCTAATCAGTAATATGCCTCAGAAAGTGGAAAATGTAAACATACTAGACTCTTTAGACTGATGTATGAAACAGTAAACTCCATTTTAGAACCTAGTGTCTGGCCTTCAAATTTCAAGCCAGTGAAGAGAGTTGGAATTTTAGCAAGCAGTACAAAACCATAGCATACTAATAAAATAATTCAGCAATAGCAAAACAAATGCTGCTGCTTATACATGAAAATATACAAAAAACTATGCATTTTCCATCATTATTAGTAAGCATTTTCTGTATATCAATTGAATTCATATCCTTGTATCAGACCATATTTTTAGATTATAAAAATTTTTAGGAGTAGATATTAAAGTAAGTTATCTTATCATCTACATTACTGGTAGAAAAGGAAGGTCTAATCAAAGCCAACCATCAGTTGGGTTTCTCATTATTAATGTAATCCATCATTCCTTAATATCCACATAGTTTAACTTGGCACAAATAAGCATACTTATGCTCATGGTCGGTTATGCTTTTCCTGCAGCAACCTGCCAAGATTCTGATTATACAAGCAAGATAAAATAGTGATCCTGAAAACAGATTGGTAAAAAATAAAAATACGTACAAGGAACCCAAAGTTAAGAAGTATTGTTACAAACTTACTTATACCACACTTCACTGATATTGCATTATTTATGATTTAACTTTAAAACTGCTAATCACCACTAGTTATTCTGACAATTATTCCTGCAGTTAATTTTGTTACAAATAACATAATTTCTTCTTTGGGGAAAAGTTGGGGAAGGACAAGGAAAAGAGAAAGGTAAAGAATATACACACTTTTTTTTTTTTAAAAGGCTGATAGCAAAGTAAAGGTTGCATTAACTATTCTGTTCCATTGGTTTTTGTCCCAAACATGAAATTAATAATTAGATAGGATGCAGTTACTTAAATTGCTTTTATTTTTTATTTGCATCAGCTGAACATCTTAATACTTTTGATGACTGGAATATTACAGAATAAACAAGTTGAAAAAGTACTGGATAAAAATTTCAGATATTTTTCAAATATATTTTTGCTAAACTGTTAATATGATATGTTTTTCTCTACTGCTAAATGCCCATCTTCCATTAGGATTGAAGAACCTTTAAAAAATAAAATATACCATATGAACTGTCATGGACCAAAGATGAGAGAAATGTATTTTCTAGCATCGGGAAGAAATGATTATCTTAATATACAAGTAAGTCCTGAATATCCGTGTGCTGACTATATATGTTGTAGATCAAGAAATGCAAAATATTTTTAATATAATGAAACATAAGGACAATATTCCCTATAAAAATAAGTGTCCTTCAAAGCATAAAGGACTTTCAAAGAATTAAGCAAAACACAGATCTCAATTAACATTCAATAAGCAACAACTGTCTGTGGTTCAGTGGTTCTCCATCACTGTTGCAGCATCACCAGGGAAGACTTGAACATACTGATGCTGGGGTCTCACCCCAAACCAATCAAATCAGAATCACTGGAGTGTGGAGCCCAAGCATTGGTATTCTGTAAAAGTTCTCCAGGTGACAGTTTATTGTGCAGTGAGCACTGAGAATCACTGCACTCATCCAGAAATCGAATAAACCAAAGCCTGTGGGCCAGAGGATGTTAAGATTCTCTCAATTCTTTTCCTTTGCTTGCCCTACAATAAACCTATCAACGAAGACTTGACACCCATCATTTGCCAGGCAACACACTAAGCAGGCATGAACAAAACAGACATTTTTGGAGTTTACATGTTCCCTCTCGTAGTTTACAGAATTACCCTAAACTAAAGTCTCACCAGCACCGAGATGCCACTAAATTCTATTCACTATCAAGATGAAATTCCTATAAAGTAAATTCCTGGGGCACCTGGGTGGCTCAGTTGGTTGAGCACTGGATTCTTGATTTTGGCTCAGGTCATCATCTCAGAGTCATGGGATTGATTGAGCCCCATATGGGCTCCACATTGAACACACGGAGTCTGCTTGGGATTCTCTCCTTCTCTCCTTGCCATTCCCCTGGCACAGACTCTTCTCTCTTAAAAAAAAAAAAAAAAAAATCCAGGGGCACTTGGATGGCAGCGATGTCAGCTGAGCATCTAACTCTTGGTTTCAGCTGGGGTCTGATCTCAGCATCATGAGACCAAGCACCACATCCAGCTCTGCACTCAGTGGGGAGTCGGCTTGGGTTTCTATCTCCCTCTTCCTCTGTCCCCCATAACGCTGCATGCCTGCATGTGCTCTCTCTCACTGAAATATATTTTTTTTAATTCCTACTTGTACCACAGGAGGGTGGGATAAAAGAGTAAAGGAAGAAATGGATGCTTTTATTTCTATTTAATACATTTCTGTTTTGCTTTTTCAAAATGAGAATATATGCCCTCTCATAATTTATATATGATTTTTGAAATAAGATTTTTTTTTTCAAGATTTTATTTTTAAGTAATCTCTACACCCAACATGGCACTCACCCTTACAACTCTGAGATCCAGAGCTGCATATTCTCCTGACCAAGCCAGCCAGGCGGCCCAAAATGAGATTTTTTTTTTAAAGATTTTATTTATTTATTTGACAGACAGAGATCACAAGGAGGCAGAAAGGCAGGCAGAGAGAGAAGTGGGGAAGCAGGCTCCCCCCTGAGCAGTTAGCCCGATGCAGGGCTTGAACCCAGGACGGTGGGATCATGACCTGAGCTGAAAGCAGAGGCTTTAACCCACTGAGCCACCCAGGCGCCCCCAAAATGAGATTTTTAAAATGCACTTGTAGATAAATGCAGCAAGACATATTAGTTGATTCTTTGATAATCCTTGGATACATACTTCACTGGGGACAAGTGGGATTTGGGTTTGGGTAAAAGAGTCCATAGCAAAGTTAATGACCCTAGGCTTCTTTAATTTACAGTTACAGGCTTGTTTTTTCTAATCCCTTAACTATTGTTTCCACACCCAGCAAGATCTTACCAGAAAGGGCAAAGGTTGAAGGTAAAACTCCTTCCGGATCTGAAGAGCACACTACTGCTCTTCTTTCCCAGTGGTTCTAACACCTAAAATTAAGAGCCAATGGGGCAAGGCAATCCCTAGAGGTAAAGTTAATTAAGAGAACCAAACAGACTGCTCAAACAAAAGCAATTAAAACACTTTCCTTCTACCAAATTATCAAAGACAAAATTTTTAACAATAATCAGTGCTAGGTGAAGTATGGTAAGACAGGCACTCTCAAGGGTGCCTAAGGTTTAACTTGTTAACTTATGCTGAGTTCCACGTAAAATACCAAGGTAATTCAGGGAAGACCTGTGTTAACAACCAGCCCTGTATGATCTGTAGCAAATAAGGCATTAGTTCAGATTCCTTAAGGCTCCCTCATTGTAGGCTTTCTTCTTAGGTATCTTCTGAACTAATGTTTGAAGACTGCATAAGACTTCAAGGACGGGATCGCATCTTCTGTATACCACTTCCCTAGATAGACCAGGATAAAAATGAAGTATTATTCCCTTTCCCCTCAATGTACTTTAGGAGTTTACCAGTAGGTCTGGTGTTTCTCCTAGCGCCTAGAAAGATAAAGTATGTGAAAGACAAAACACCTTTTGAAGTACCCCTACTCTAGAAACAGATGGCTGCTGTACAAGTTGAAATGAAGTTGTGCAGGCTATTAAAAACTCCTCAAACCACAGCTGTAAGCCATGATGACACTGTGTGTGCAACTGATTATTCACTAATATTTAGTAACTATCTAACAGATGCTGCAAAGCCCTATAAGAACAAAGATGATCAGAATAGATGAAAGATTATTTGTGCATGGAAAAGTTTCTGGGTGTACTCAGACAAAATATCCCAGACAGTGTAAGATGAGAACCAGAGTTAGCTTAATTTAATGTGCCTATATTTAGAATTTTTGTTTGTAAAAAAATTTTTTTTGACCTTAAAATACAAATAATTAGCTAATACCCTAATTCATTCACAGTGTTTACTATGGAAAATGAGGTGCCCTGAAAAGAAACCATCTAATATATAAAAGACTAGAGAGGCAAATGAGAAAAGACCGCTTTGAACTTGTCTTGATCTCTCTGTCCTCAGAAGACACAACCATACACTTTATTTACTACATTCACTCAACAAATACAAATTTTTGAGTACTTACTGCTGATCACTGTTTGTCTACAGCAATGGACAAAAATCCATGCCCTCATGGTAGTTACAAATCTACTGAAAAGAAGGCAAAGTAGAATATGCAGCACATCAGAAAACGATGCCTGCTAAAGACAAAAAGGGAGCCAAGGAGTTCTGATGGTCTCTGGGAGGGGAGAGAGAATCTGAAAGCCCGAGATTCTTGTGGAGACTGGTATAAATAAGAATCAAGGGCACTGGGGCACCTGGGTGGCTCAGTGGGTTAAGCCTCTCTGCCTTTGGCTCAGGTCGTGATCTCAAGGTCCTGGGATGGAGCCCTGCATCATCAGGCTCTCTGCTCAGCAGGGAGCCTGCTTCCCCTGCCTCTCTGCCTGCCTCTCTGACTACTAGTGATCTCTCTGTCAAATAAATAAAACGAAAATCTTAAAAAAAAAAAAAAAAAAAAGAATCAAGGGTATAATGACACTGGTGCTGATGGTCTCATGGCAGGTGCTGATTGGTAGAGAGACTGTGAGAGGTGAGAGGAATGAAGATGTAGAGCATCTTTCCAGTGTTTTACTCTGAAAAGTCAACTTGGAACAGGGTAGTATTATCCAGAGCAAAAAGAGTTTACTCTGATTTCTACCATATGGAAGCCTAGAGACCAAGAGAAGGAAGTCCTACTAGGTTTGATTAGAGAGAACCGGCTTTCTAAACACACTGTATGCTCAGTTCCATATAGTCAATCTTACTTCTCTGTAGTAAGTATGGTGAAAATAACACGAACACAACGGATGGAGGAAGTAGAAAATAAAGGTTGACAGTAATAAATGATAGTAATAAATAAATGAAGTAAATGAGGGACCTTAGTAGAAAGGAAATCACATCAATATTGTTTTTTAAAGGACTCATTTACAGTTCACCACCTTGTCAAAGTTCTTTTCACTTTCCAGCTCGATTATTCAACTAAAGAGTATCAAATTATGTCAATGTTATGTCTCTGCCTCTCACAGTTTTCTTCACAACATACAATGGAAGGTTGAGAGTTCATTTTCAGAAAAACATACATACACCTGCAATGAACTTAGGGCCCTCAAATCAACTTCCCTAACACATGCATCACTTTCTAAAACCTAAGAATGTTTTCCAAAGCATATTTTAATCCTTGCCAGTATCACTATAAGTGTGGAAAGGAAGGACACTACAAATTAACTGTCCCCCCCCTGCTTTTTAAGAGATTTTATTTATTTGAAAGAGAGAGTGCACACAAGCAGGGGGAGTAGAAGGAGAGGGAGAAGCAGACTCCCCACTGAGCAGGAAGCCTGACCCAGGGCTTGATCCCAGGACTCCAGGATCATGACCTGAGCTAAAGGCAGACACCTGACCAACTGAGCCACCCAGGAACCCCTATCTGCCCCTTTAGAAAGGAAATACAAAGTATCGACAAAGCTATGTAATTTTTACTTGCTATCACACTGGTAGTGAGATCTGGACCTTTGAAAGGATAAAGGGTGAGTCCACCTGTTAACTAACAGTGAAAACATTCTGCCAATGTTACTGACCAAGGGCAGCAGCTAAAAAGGTTGAAGCTCATGTCACCCACAAATTTGGACTTTCTTAAGAGTTATCCAGTGTAAATCAATGTCCTCTCCGTAAGCTAAAGAACTCATCTGTTCACAACTATTCTAAAAGAACAAATGCAAACAACTCTTAAAGTTATCATCATGAGAACAGAAGTGATAAGAAACTAGAAATAAATACATATGAAATTTAATTAATCAAATATAGCAGTGATTCCCACTGATCCATGATGAAGTTTTTACCAGTCCACAGTGAAACAAAGATAGGAAGGACAAGATGACAAGTTTTCCATAAAGCTAAATATATTTTATCTACAGAATGCCTTTATTTCTATAATTATACACTTCCTAATTTTTGGTCCTGTCATGAAATGACCATGAAAACAAATAATTGGAGGATAGGGATTCTAATGGTGTCATTTGATAAATCAAGAAGTTGACTGATACATGTGGGCCTCCAATTCCTGCATGTAGTGTGTGTGTGTGTGTGTGTGTGTGTGTGTGTGTGTGTGTGTGTAGTATCAGAATAATGTGATACAGAGCTTAGCACCCATGGATAATCCAGTCAAATTTTGAATAACCAAATAAAATATGAGTTTCTGATACACAGAAGCACAAAGACAGAATCCAAACAGGTTTCTGTCTCGCAAAAATTCCGTTTCTTCTACCTTTATTCCTATACACAACACTCCTGACACCAGATGGATGATTTCCCACACACACAACCAATTCACCACCACCAACTGGATGTCCCACAATTCAGTTCAGGCATTAATGGGAGTTACAGCACACCCTACAAGTTAAGAGCTCAGTCCCAGAAGACTACCCCCAATTCACCCCCACAGCCCATCTCACTTCTCTATAAGAAGTATGGTAAGGAGCACCTGGGTGGCTCAGTCACATAGGCATCTGCCTTCAACTCAGGTTGTGATCTCAGGGTCCTGGGATCAAACCTGGCATTGAGCTCCCTGCTCAGCAGGAAATCTTCTCCCTCTCCCTTTGTCCTTCCACCGCCACCTCTCCCCCCAACCCCACCTTCCTCATGCTCATTCACTCTATTTTTTTTTTTAAGATTTTATTTATTCATTTGAAAGTACAAAGAGTGAGAAGCAGACCTCCTGCCACGAAGAAAGCCTGAAACGGGGCTCAGTCCCAGGACCCCAAGATCACAACCTGAGCCAAAGACAGATGTCCAACCAACTGAGCCACGCAAGCACCCCTCTCTCTAATAAATAAATAAAAATCTGGGGCACCTGGGTGGCTCAGTTGTTCAGCATCTGCCTTCCACTCAGGTCATGATCCCAGGATCCGGCCCGTACCCAGCTCCCTGCTCAGGGGGAAGCCTGCTTCTCCCTCTCCTACTCCCTCTGCTTGTGTTCCCTCTCTCACTGTGTCTCACTCTCTCAAATAAGTAAAATCTTAAAAAAAAAAAAAATCTAAAAAACAAAAAAAAAGAAGTATGGTGAAAATATCACAGGCACAAAAGGTAACTCTAAGTAGCAGGCGCTATGTCAGGAGTCAAAGACCAAAGTATTAGAGCACAAGATATTTCCAATGCTCTCATCACTTGGAAGTTTCAAGGATTTCAGCTCTGCCACCAACCAGGGTCAGAGACCAGTATATACTTTTTATATTATTTCACAGCCCACCTTGGTCTCTGGCCACAGACCCCCTTAAAGCAAAAAGATACACAACTCAAAAGATACACATTAGAATCCCATTCAGTCATTAATAATTGTACTCGTCCATCATCATCTCATATGAAATTGCTTTCCAGCCAAGGCCACTCAGGTTCACAGGCTTCTAAATCTTTTAAGGTCACAAAAGCAAGAGTGGTATAAGCAAACAAAGTTTCAGCAAGGCATCTGAGATAACGAAGAGATGATTATCATCTCTTACTCTGAGCCCCTTTTGAGGTGCTAACATTGGATTTCCCTCACTATACAACCCATTTATTCATCCCTCTACCCTCAGCTACTATTGCTCCTTCTCTCCACTTAACACGCAAACTCTTTCCCCTTTGGAAGAGACATCAGGTCTGGCTACTGTGATCTAGATTGCAAACAGCAGTAACAGACTAGCAGGAACCACCTCCCCCTCAGTCCACTCCATTCAGTTGGGGAAAGGTTATATAGATGTAGAACCACTAGGCTCTTCTTACCACCAAGCAACAGGAGTGGCATTCACTCTTAACCTCAATTTTGCCAGATGAAGCAAAGGCACAACCCATCCCATCAGGCCCTTAGGATTCCAACCCAAGCTTAAAAATACAGTCTCTTGCTAAGGAATCACCTGTTTTCAGCACTTTGTATCTGCAGCCCTGGTCATATGACTGGTGTACCAAACACAAAGGAAAAAAGTTGAGGTGATGTGAAGAAGGAAAAGAACAGTCATGACATGAGGATACTCCTCTCTTGAAAAGAACTACAGTCATCCCAGCACCCTTTGCCATCCCCTCTTCCCCAGATCCACTGGGAAAAAAGAGGACTCTGCCTGGTGGGGCCACTCCTTTAGCCCCACCTCACAATGAATGAGCATACACTCTCATGAACATGGGTAAGCCACAGGCTCAGGTCTTTACCTCCCATTTTACACAACCAATGTTTCCATTACCTGTTCAATTCTCTATTAAACTAGTACTCTGAGGACATCTCTCTGCCCATTTGTTAGACACTATGAGCTGTATATTCCTCGGTCTAAAGAAATTATGGTTGGCCACCCAAATTGTTATAATTATCTTCTGTTCCAGTTCTTCTGTAGTAATTTGAGTATTTGCATCTACTGTCATATAGCCAAAGCCCAGTCCAGACTCAGTGTCTACTCTTGTCAGGACCCATCTGTAACCTACCAGAATTACAGCATCAGTCTTATTGCCACCAATATGTAGGGCTTTCCTAACAGGAATCTGCCACCTAGCCATCTACAATCTCTATTTTGCCTGCCGATAAAACAATTCTTACTGGCATTTTGTGCCTCAGAAGGTAAGGAGGATTACGTCTATATTCAGTCATCTTTACATTGCCCCATTATCCACTCCTGTCCACCCAGGTGGCCACCTCAAGCAAGCACACAGGAGTATGTGCTTGATTCCAATTGCCTTACGAACCTGAAAACGGGTTCTTCTGATGAGCACTGAGATGCCCTACTTTAACGCACACTTCAAATTCCCGCAGCGATTTCCACAGGGCTGTGCTCTCTGTGGGCATCCCTCTAATAGGCCAGGTAGGTTTCCACTGTTCTTCTGCCTAGTCATATGGCCAAGCCACTGGCCACTGCCTGTGAATCAGTAAAAACCCAAACACAGGGGCTTTTACCACTGTTCAATTCATCCGTGCTTCTAGGAAAATAGCATGCAATTCAATCCACCAAGCTAATTTGTCTTCACCTTCTCCAATCAGAGTGGTGGCCTTCTAAACAGGAAGTTCACTTTGGAACTGCCATCCACAAACCAAGGAGCTCCTCACTGGTCAGTTATGAACTGTTTCTAGGACTCTGCCCAAGGGACAACAGAATCCAGCAGCTCCACATAGTTCCCTAGTCGTTCTGGGGGGAAAGAACCTTCCTGCTCTTGAGTATCTCCTCTGCTCATTTCCATTTTGGTACAGAACTCTCCGGGCACTGCCCTACCTAATGAAGTGTTATCCGACATTGTGCAAAACGTCATGAGTATTTCAGTTTGCAAGATTATTTTTATGATTTTTAGTCACAGTGGCTGTTTCAATTACTGGTCAATAGCAAGGCAGTAATTGCCCTTTAAGCGGGAATTCTCTAGTCCAAAGTCCAGAAAGTCATTGCTGGGAGGCACTCAGAGGCTTTTGCCATAAGCCACAGTCTGTATGGTACACTACTACCGTAGACTAAAGCAGAAACTTTGTCCATACAAGCACCTGGACTTCTATTCTACATTGTCTGGGCTTGGGCAATCTTACAGGTTCCCCTTTAGTGTATCCAATTAATGTTGAAAGATGGCTTTACCTGACTTCGGTTTTACAATAATAGGTAAAGGAAATATTCCCCAGTCAGATATAAGGTCCATCTCCCTAAATACAATCAGGTAAAAACTTGTTCGAATACACCCATTCTCTCAAAAACTTTCACCTTATATTCCTAACTATAGCCTCCAGCTGAAACTTACGAACACATCTTGGTTCTACAATACTAGGAAATCTGATTCCCAAGCTAGACACAATTCATTCCCATAAAGCATTCAGGTAAAGGAGACACTTCTTTACATACAGCCTTGTTTAAACATTCCAACTTTCAAAATCCTATCAACCCTTCTATGTTTCTGTTCCTTCAACTGCAATAGGGCTTTATCAATGGGTTCTGGTATTCGAGTGCAAATACCACAGCGCAAGAGACTCCCATATCAAGGAATCCTGGGAACTTTCCTTCTCCACCTCCTGATTATTTTACCCACTCTTGTGCAAAAGGCTTTGGGTCTTCCCAGGGATGAAGCCAAGGGACCCTGGCCCTTCATCAATTTTTAGCTCACTGGGGCATTAGCTCACTGGGGCACCTGGGTGGTTCAGTGAGTTAAGCCGCTGCCTTTGGCTCAGGTCATAATCTCAGCATCCTGGGATCGAGTCCCGCATCGGGCTCTCTGCTCAGTGGGGAGCCTGCTTCCATCTCTCTCTGCCTGCCTCTCTGCCTACTTGTGATCTCTGTCAAATAAATAAATAAAATTTTAAAAAAAGAAAAATTATTTTTAGCTCACTTAATTTATCTACCCAATGCCCCAAGCAATTACTAGTCACATTACTCACTGTAATCTCTGCCTTTAGATTTTTTAAATTTCTCCAAACTGGGATAAATAGAATATACTTATTTGAGGCCCTTTATGGGGGGGGGGGGGTGCAGATAAAGGTCTCTGTGGACTGCCCAACCTTAAGTAGTGTTGTACTAAAATCTTTGTCTTAACCCCATCAATATCTATCTTATTCATCCAATTTTTTTTTTAGAGATTTTATTTATTTATCAGAGACAGAGCACACACAAGCAGGGAAAACAGCAGCCAGAGGGAGAAACAGGCTCCCCACTGAGCAAGGAGCCCAATGCGGGACTGGATCCCAGGACCCCAGGGCCATGACCTGACCCAAAGGAAAACGCTTAACCAACTGGGCCACCCAGGCATCCCTAATTCATCCCACTTCTTAATAACCATCTAAAGCTTTCCATTCTCCTCACTTGAATCCTGTGGTTCTTCCCTTTCTTTTTCCTTTGTCTTGCTCCAAATGATATATGCTTTATTCACCTGATTTCTTAAAATTATTTAATATTTTCCACATTGGGGTGCCTGGGTGGCTCAGTCGGTTAAACATTTGCCTTCCAATCAGGTCATGATCCCAGAGTCCTGGGATGGAGCCCACATCAGGCTCCCTGCTCAGCGGGAAGCCTGCTTCTCCCTCTCCCATTGCTTCTGCTCTGTGAGTCTCTCTCTGTCAAATAATAAAATCTTTAAAAATAAATAAATGAGTAAAATAAAAATTTCCATCTTGCTAAAACTAGTCCCTTGATTCTTTCCTTTGCCTTTCCTTGTTCTCTTGCTAATTAACCTGATACTTTTATTAAGGGCTATAAAACCTGGGAGGGGGGGGGCGCCTGGGTGGCTCGGTGGTGGGTTGAGCCGCTGCCTTCGGCTCGGGTCATGATCTCAGGGTCCTGGGATCGAGTCCCGCATCGGGCTCTCTGCTCGGCAGGGAGCCTGCTTCCTTCTCTCTCTCTCTGCCTGCCTCTCAGTGTACTTGTAATTTCTCTGTCAAATAAATAAATAAAATCTTTAAAAAAAAAAAAAAAAAACCTGGGAGGGGAAGCTGAGACAGCAAATATGTAAGGCTTCCCCTATTGTCCCTAGGTTTTGCAGCACTTAAGGTTATATGGGGTGTTCATGCAAAAGAGCTCCCCTTAACCACAGCATTTACTATCAATAGAGTAACACACATACTCAGCAGATGAATATCCCAATTATCATAAACATAATCCCACTGAGCTTATATATGAAGCATACCATCTGCTCCATTGAGGGTGGTGTTCCACTTGGCATTACAGGGCCAGGTGGGCAGTCCCCATTATCAAGGTAAAGAGACCTTAGAGTGGCTTTTATCCAGACCACGAGGCTGGCTGTTCCCTCGGGAATAACCTGCTTTGGGTCTGGACCACAGACAGCTATCTGTGATTGCTCCATAGTGAGCCATGCATCCTGCACCAACCCAAACATAGTCTCCCACACTACAGCATTTAAAACGAGATACTTCTCCTAAGTTACTCTCCAAACCCATTTTAATAAAGGTTCTTCAGAAAACTGCTACTACTGATCCACAAAATGAAAACAACTCCTTCACACAATATTCCCTGGTTTCAGTAGTTTCTCGCTTTTGCCCTCCCCCTTACACCAATGGTCTTCTTGGTGACCAGAGGTTCTAGAGGTAACTTTTTGTTGCCTTTGCATAATTTTCCCCTTGAGGGAGGCAACTTTGGGGCTAGTAGTCAAAACTGACTGAGTGAAGTTTGATCAAAATCAGACCCAGAAGTCTCTTTTAATTTTATTTTAACTATCACACATAACAATAGCCAAAGGACTTAACATTTCACCTTTTCCTTATTAGTTTCCATTTCCTTACATATATCTAGTGAACCAAAGTGCTGGAAACTGGATCCATCTCTAAACTCCACTTGTAACTTTTATATTCAGTAACTGAGAGCAGGACAGCTACTGCTCCATACCAGAGGTGAACACATGTATCCCAGGATCAATGGCTCCACATTCCCCATCCTCTACCCTCTCTTCCCAAACCATGTTCCTATAAGCCAGGGCCACTCTAGTGAATCTCACTTCTGTGACACCTGTGTTAAAAGGAAAAAATATTCAATGACACCTGTTAAAACCTCATGAGAAAACTTTATTCAAGGTGGTACAGGTTTTCTCTTCAGGTATAGGAACCACTGTGGTGACATTTTTGCAATGAAGGGGAGAGTGGTCTCAACTCCAAATACTGCATGGGCAGGTGGGAATTTATAGCCAAGGAGCAGGGTGGTCAGCCAAAATCAGTGCATGGAAAATCACTAAAAGGAAAAAACAGGGATAAGGTGGGTTCTGGCTAACCAAATATAAGCAGATTCTTGCTGAAGACAGGCCTGGGTAACCAGACAGCACCTGAAGAATGCTGGAAGGTAAGAAAACCAATCAGACATCAAAGGGTGTGATCAGATACCAAGGGTGTGATCCTACAGTGAAGGCTTCTTGCTTAACTGACTTAGCAGGGTTCTTGCTAAAACTGCTTTTACAAGGACCTAGAAGGAGGAGCCCAGAAGATGATTCAGGAGCCTAAAATTTGGTCAACCAAAGAATCTGTCTGTCCTTATTCTTGTCCAAGGAAAGAGGCATTCATCCCTCCTCTGAACAATTAAGTCTATTCTCTTTTTCAGTCGCCTTTTGTCCATTAAGGACCAGGGAAAGCTTCTGTTGGGACTTAGTATTAAAGGATATCAGCTTGATGATGCACAGGCATTTAATGAGGGGAGCTTCTATGAAAATACAAGAAAACAAAAATTAATAGTTAGATTAGAAACCTAGTTTCTGAGTCCAGAGGAGTGCCAGCTGAAATTCCAGAGTAGAGCTCGAAGCATCTTTAAATGGTGGAATGAGGGTGGCAGTAGTCATCTGAAGAATTTTCCTGGTTTGTAGTCTGAATGCCTCTGGTGATGGCACTGGGTGTTCTGGTGAACCTCTCGTCCATAAAGCAGGAGGCACAAGGGTTGCCCATATATATGATATGTGGTGATTTGTTTTTTTTGGTGTGTTTTTTTTTTTTTTTAATTTTGTACCAAGTCATCCAGCTTTAGCTTGCAGGGTTTCAGGAAAAGAGCAGTTTTAATTTTCGGTGATGTCAAGCAGAAGGGTGGGAGAAAAAACTACAAACATTAGTTTGAAAACTTGGGAGCCATTAGTTTGAAAAACTACAAACATTAGTTTGAAAAACTGAAAATTAAATTTTCAAATTAACTGAAAAATTAAAACCATAAACATTAGTTTGAAAAATTAGAAACAACTCTGGAAGAAACCAGAGTTGAGTATCTGGTAAGGACTGGCAAAACATGCAAGACAGACTCCACAAGGGTGCACTACAGATCTGCACTGAAACAAAAAAATTTCTCTCTATAGTGAACCTTTCAATGAAAGAATTCTGATCTCACTTAAAGCCTGGGATATTTAAGTCTGTCAAGTTGTCTAAGTTGTTTCTGTGACATTTCAGTTAAAATAAAGTTTTTAGTTTTTGTCTTAAAAAAAAAGCAAAAAAAAAAAAAAAAAAACAAAGAATTCTGATCTTATTAGATTTGTCCGATTATTTACATAGGTGCAGCAAGAATAGTGACTGCCCATCCAGTCATTTTTTGAGTTTGCTTTTACTGGACCTTTTCATACAGAAATATCAGATTAAACTTTAAAAGCCTCAGGGCACCTGGGTGGCTCAGTGGGCTTAAGCCTCTGTCTTCCACTCAGGTCATGATCTCAGGGTCCTGTATCAGGCTCTCTGCTCAGCAGGGAGCCGGCTTACCTCTCTCTCTCTCTCTACTTGTGATTTCTGTCAAATAATAAATAAATAAAATATTTTTATAAATAAATAAATAAACAAACTTTTAAAAGCCTCTGCATTTATGTAGCCAATCCAGGAATTAGCTACCAAACTTTGTCTTCTCATATCTAAAGCCTGAGAGAATTCCTCTTTCCTTGGGATCCCCAAGATAGCCTGAGATTTCTGGGCCTGCCAGGAAGTAACACTCCTTACTCACCTATAACGCTGGGAACCCTGTAGGACAGATAGCAGGCCAGTTTTTCCAAGAGCAATAGCTTCATAAGGGCGATCTTACTCCCTTTAAACCAGATTTTATGCATGTCACTCTCAAATATAACATTACAGTTGAAGCCCTGATAATAAAACCAATGTTTCCAATTGTATCCTGTTACAAGAACAGATTCTTCTTCAACTTACACAAATAACCACAGTATCCTGAAAACAAGAATATGCACTAAGAGTTTCCAAATTCTGGAGGGATCAGAGAGGGAGAAAAAGTAACTGTTTCATCTTTGTTCACAAAAGGTATAATCAGATTGTTGTAAGCTACAGTTTAAGAGAAAAAAGATGGGGCTTTCTTTAAATCTGGAAAACATTAAAGAAGGAGCACTGTTTCAAACAAAGAGGCATTAAAAAAATATAACCATCTTCTTCAGTTCATTTGGTCCCATGTAATTAATTCTTATTCTCTTCGATCTTGGGTTAGCAGTTTTATGAATCCATCAGCTTCTTCATTAGTTCTGGAAATTCTTACTCAGCCCAATGCATTGCCTTAAAATTATTCAACTGAGGGATGCCTGGGTGGCTCAGTCAGTTAAACATCTGCCATCAACTCAGGTCATGATCCTGGAGTCCTAGGATCAAGCCCTGTTTTGGGCTCCTTGCTCAGTGAAGAGTCTGCTCCTTCCTCTCCCTCTGCCCTCCCACCTGCTCATGCTCTCAAATAAATAAATAAATCTTTTTTAAAAAAATTATTCAACTGACACCATTATGGAGTATTCTTGCCTGTAGCTGATTGTAACTGGTCTCAGAGAAGAATGAAAGTAAAACAACTTGTCTATGAATGAAAAAGACTTATAACAGCCATGGTTAAAATTCTGATGAGAGTTCATTTGATAAGCAAAAAAAGTTATTCTTGTATCATATAATACTTTAACATACTAGACAACAACTATAAACTTCAAACATTTCTGGGAATACCAAAATTAGTAACATATATCCATACACAAATAACCTAAGAAGGTTTGTCATCATTTCTTACTTGACAATGCGTCCCATGTAATCTAACATAGCAAATAAACCTAATTAGTTTAAATGTCTCTTTTACAGGGTGAGCGACAAATCCTTTGACATTTTTTCAGAGGCCCTCTGAAAAAATTATAATATTAAAATAAAGTTAGTGTGAGGTCAAAAAATTCCATGTAGGGGTCCCTGGGTGGCTCAGTCAGTTAAGCACCCAACTCTTGATCTCAGCTCAGGTCTTGATCTCTGGGTCATGAGTTCAAGCCCTGCACTGGGCTCCATACTGGGAGTAAAGCCTACTTAAAAAAAAAAAATCCATTTAGAATTTTATTTGGGGAAGTTGTCAAAAATGTCAAATGGTTTAAATGCCTGATTAAGTAAGGGGCACTTGGGTGGCTCAGTCTGTTAAGTGTTTGATTTCAGCTCAGGTCATCATCTCCGCGTCCTAGGTTTGAGCCCTGTGAAGGGTTCTGCACTCAGCAGGGAATCTCCTCCATCTCTCTCTGCCACTCCCCCTGCTCATGCTCATTATCTCTCAAATAAATAAAATCTTTTTAAAAAATAAACAATTGACTTAACAGGTCACTGTCAAACAATACCTACTCATTTAAAAAAGGTGGCAAAAGATTTCAAAGGCAAATACAGAAAATTACATGGTTGAAAAAAAATCTTAGCTTTTGTAATATTGAAAAGACTCAATTCTTTAAAGTAATAAAAGACTTGGGGTACCTGTATGGCTCAGTCGGATAAATGCCCAACTCAAGATTTTTGCTGGACTCCTGATTTCAGGGTCATGAAATTGAGCCCAGTAGTCAGGCTCCTCACTCAGCAGAGAATCTACTTCAATCCTTTTCCCTCTCCCTCTCCTCTGCAACCCCCAACCCCACACACTGCACAAGCGCTCTCTCTAAAATAAATTAATCTTGGGGCACCGGGGTGGCTCAGTGTGTTAAGCCTCTGCCTTTAGCTCAGGTCATGATCTCAGGGTCCTGGGATGGAGCCCTGCATCAGGCTCTCTGCTCAGCAGGGAGCCTCCCTCCCCCCCTCTCTCAGCCTGCCTCTCTGCCTACTTGTAATTTCTGTCTGTCAAATAAATAAATAAAATTAAAAATAAATAAATAAAATGAATCTTTTTAAAAAAGAAATTATCAAAGAACTGATGAACACAAAAAGCACAGGAAATTATTTTAATACACACAAAATCTTTGTTTCCTAGGCAAATTACATAAAAGGTAAAGGAAAATCTTTTTACAATTTCTTAATAAAAGCAGAGAAATAATCCAAGAAAACTGTACCACTCTAGTTCTGCATCAGGTACATTTTGATATTAAAGTTAAATTTTTTTTAACTTATAAATAAATCACTAAATCTTAGCAACCTGACCACACATATAATTACTGTTCTGCACATCTATAACCATTTTTCTAATATCCATTCAGTTTTCGTCTTGTATTTTTTATTATTTCCTATTTGGAACAACCTGTCAGTCTGCCTTAGAAAATTATTTTTTTCCCTGCAAAAAAACACATCCTTCATGCCTTACACACTCTGCATATAAAATGGTTTCATATTATTTTTTTTTAAATTTATTTATTTGACAGAGAGAGAGATCACAAGTAGGCAGAGAGAGGGAGGAAGCAGGCTCTCCGCTGAGCAGAGAGCCCGATGAGGGGCTCAATCCCAGGACCCTGAGATCATGACCTGAGCTGAAGGCAGAGGCTTAACCATAGCCACCCAGGTGCCCCAAATTGTTTCATATTATTTTTACGGTTTCTAATAGTTCTACCTACATATACTGATTACAATTTTTTTTTTTAAGATTTTTATTTGACAGAGAGAGAAAGAGTCAGAGAGGAAACACAAGCAGGGGGAGTGGGAGAGGCTTCCTGCAAAGCAGGGAGCCCGAGAGGGGACTCAATCCCAGGACCTTGGGATCATGACCTGAGCCGAAGGCAGACGCTTAACGACTGAGCCACCCAGGTGCCCCTACAATTTTTTTTTTTAAGATTTTTATTTATTTATTTGACAGAGATCACAAGTAGGCAGAGAGGCAGGCAGAGAGAGAGGAGGGGAAGCAGGCTGCCTACTGAGCAGAGAGCCCGATGCGGGGCTTGAACCCAGGACCCTGGGATCATGACCTGAGCCGAAAGCAGAGGCTTTAACCCACTGAGCCACCCAGGTGCCCCTGCCCCTACAATTTTTAAAAGCATTAATAAACTTTCTTTTACAGAGAATACTAAACATAGACAATTGCCTTCTGTCATATATCAGCATTCTGTAGATTAGTACACTTACGAATATGCAATTTCACAATTTCTAGAGACATATAATTCCTCACAAAATTATTTTTCAATGTGGTAAATGACATGTTTACTAAGAGATTCAAGTATCTTTAGATTTTCTATACCACATAAAAACAAGACACCAAGGGGCGCCTGGGTGGCTCAGTGGGTTAAAGCCTCTGCCTTCAGCTCGGGTCATGATCCCAGGGTCGTGGGATCGAGCCCCGCATCGGGCTCTCTGCTCAGCGGGGAGCCTGCTTCCCCTCTCTCACTCTGCCTGCCTCTCTGTCTACTTGTGATTTCTGTCTCAAATAAATAAATAAAATCTTTAAAAAAAAAAAAAAAAAAAGACACCAAAAATACAAAAACCCAAACTAAGATTCAGTAGCGAATGTTTCAGCAGTTTACTCTGCTTAGAAATGACCTACATTTGGGGTGCCTGGGTGGCTCACTTGGTTAGGCATCTGACTTGTGATTTCAGCTCAGGTCACAATCTCAAGGCCATGAGATCAAGCCTCAGAACAGGCTCTGCACTGGTGTGGAGTCTACATAAGATTCTTTCTCTCCCTTTCTCTTTGCCCCTGCCCACACACATACATGCACACACCCTTGTGCTTGCTCTCTCTTAAAAAAAAAAAAAAAGATAGAAAAACTTTTAAAAAATGGTCTACTTTTTTATTTTAGGCAGATTATTTTTTTTTTTAAGATTTTATTTCTTTATTTGACAGAGAGAAATCACAAGTAGATGGAGAGGCAGGCAGAGAGAGAGAGAGGGAAGCAGGCTCCCTGCTGAGCAGAGAGCCCAATGCGGGGCTCGATCCCAGGACCCTGAGATCATGACCTGAGCCGAAGGCAGCGGCTTAACCCACTGAGCCACCCAGGCCCCCCTATTTTAGGCAGATTATTAACACCAAACTAAGCCACCCATCATCTCAAGTTATTTCCCCATTAACTATTTATTTATTTCTATTTTATTTATTTATTTGACAGAGAGAGACAGCACAAGCAGCGGGGAGTGGGAGAGGGAGAAGCAGGGTGATGTGGGACTCTATCCCAGGATGCTGGGATCATGACCTGAGCCAAAGGCTTAACCAACTGAGCCTCCCAGGCACCCACCCTATTAACTATTTTTTAAATTTTATTTATTTGAGAGAGAGAGAGGGAGAGAGAGCAAGAGTAGGCGGAGAGGCAGAGGGAGAAGCAGACTCCCCACCAAGGCGGGAGCCTGACGTGGGGCCTAAATCCACGACTCCGAGATCATAACCTGAGCTGAAGGCAGATACCCAACTGAGAGAGCCACCCAGATGCCCCACTCCCATTAACTATTTTTAGTTATATATTTTTATGTATATAACTAATATATAAATATAAATATAATATATAATATTATAGATTATAATTATATAATTATAATTATTATATATTATGTTATATATTAATATATAAATATAATAAATATATATTTATATATTTTTTATATATCATATATATTTTATATATGATAAGCAAGCATCACAAAAGTAAAAACCCAGGAAGATTAAATACATGGTCTCCCCACTGTCTTTTTTTTTTTAACTATAGTGCTTGACATACATCAAGCAATTCATTTTTATTTTATGTTTTAGTCTTAATTTGGATTTATAGTTTTATAATCTTAAAGTCTAGTAGAGATTATATAAGCTTGACTAATAAGCTTAGGTAGAAGAAAAATTAGATGTTCACATTATATTTAATGCTGACTTTAAAGACTTATTTTACCATCAATTTTCAAAATAGCTTTATTTACAAATGTAAACTTAAAATACTGGATTAGTTTTGGAGTGCCTGGGTGGCTCAGTCACTTATCTTCCTTCAGCTCGGGTCATGATCTTGGGGTCCTGAGACAGAGCCCTACAACAGGCTCCCTGATCAGCAGGGAGTCTGCTTCTCCCTCTCCCTCCTACCAGCTCATGTACAAGCTGCACTCCCTCTCAAACAAATGAAATCTTTAAAAAAAAAAGGGGGGGATGGGGGGCAAGACAAAACACTGGGTTAGTTTCTCTATTTCTGGGAGTTTCAGAAATATTTAATTTATGTAAGTGCTCACTTACCTCTAAGGCAGCTTGAATTAAATTCCTTTAAGGGTTTTTATAAATTAATTTGATAATATTATCCAGAGGTAGAAAAACATCACACCTTTACAACATACATACACACACAGCTACTGTTTTCATTCTAAAATTTTAGTCTTAAGTTAGTAAAATATAGTAATACAAATTCACTGGTTTATACAAAATAATTCGTTCTTGTCTTTTCTCCACTTTTCTATTTTTATACAAACTGTTTCTAGGGGTGCCTGGGTGGCTCAGTATGTTAAGCATTGCCTTCACCTCAGGTCATGATCTTGGGGTCCTGGGATCCAACCCTGAGTCAGGCTCCCTACTCAGCAGGGAGTCTGCTTCTCCCTCTTCCTCTGACTCTTCTTTCCCTGCCTGTAGGCACATGCACACTCATGTGCATGCTCTCTCTCAAATAAATAAATAAATAAAATTTTTTTTTTTTTTTAATTGTGTTTCTAGGAAATGTCGGGCCAAGTTAATGTGTTGGTTTACCAATTATATAAAGACCATCTTCAAGACTTCCCCTTGCCCTGATAATGTCATTTTATGGAAGTTGAGGACCAAATTTTAAGAGAGTGACCAAGGAGACATCTAGCCAACTACCTGCGTATCTCCAAAGCCCATCCGACTGGCCAAAACATCCAGTCTGTTTCCAATTAGCCTTCTCCTTTTCAGGTCAAGTAGTTGCTTATGGGGGTCCCTAAGTCCCCTAATACCCCCTAATGGAGGGCAGGGGGCTATAAAATTCAAGGGACTATAAAGACTGTCGTGGAAAAAGGCCTGGCGGAGGTAGAGAGAAGAAAAGAATTTGGAGAGGGACATAAGAAAAGATTCAATGGAACTGGAAGTTTTAAGGCAGTAAGAGGAAGGAGGAAGAAAAGCAGCAATGGGAAGGAAGAGCTCTTCAAGGAGCCAGATTGGGAAGATCTCAAGTTTCTCAAAGAAGGCAATGACATTCTCCATTATTCTCAGCAAAAGCATGCCAACACGAATGGACGCAGACACAGCTGGCAGCAAACATAGTTAGCAGGGGTTCAAGATGGGTATTTTGAGTCAACTGAAAAAATCCTATGGAAAAGCAGGATCCAACACAGAAAACTCAAAGAGGTATTATAGAGAGCCAGAAATCTAAACTTCAAGTACAAGGAGACAGGGGGAAAAATACAAACAGATTTACAATCCAGAGAGTCAGAAAATAATCCCCACTCAAAAAAAAAAGAGTCAAGAAGAAGAGATTTCCAGTCTGGTAAGTAGCTTTCAAAGAAAGAAGCCTAGGACTCTAACCCAGCTTCTTACAAACAGCTGTTTGCCTGGCATTCTGACTGAGCTTCTTACAGAAAAACATGGGACTCTAACCCAACCTGTGTTTATCTGAGACTCTATCTCATCTTCTGGAGTATACTCAGACTCTTAAGAATCAAAATCTGTCCTTACCAGCTTCCACGGACATTTGTCCGGAGCAATGGTTCAGGAGTCAGACTCACCAATGGATCCCCGATCAATCAGTCAGGAATGAAGATAAAGTCTTCAAAGGTATGCACTTAGGGTCCTGGGTGAGAGGTCTGGGGGTCCAATGATGAATCTGATCCTATCCAAGTTGAGAGATCATAACTGGTAAAAGGAAAAAAATTATACTTGTTAAAGCATGGTAAGGAAGACTTTGGGAGGTGGTGAAGCTATGAAATTTTGTAGTGGAGGAAAGAGATGGGGCTCAATTCCGAATAATGCATGGGCAAGACAGACTTTATAGCAAAGCAGAAGTGAGGTCAATGAATGGAAAATTATTGAGAGGAAACTTGGGGGGCAGGGGGTAAGCACTGACTAAACAGCCTAAAGGATTCTTGCTAAAAGCAAGCAAGAACAATAAGACATCACTTTCTGGATGTTCTAGGAGGAGGAACCCAATCAGATACTGAGCGGGGGCACTTCTTGCTAAACTGACTTAGCAAGCTTCTTGCTATAACTAAATTTTACAAAGATATATACATATGGCCCAGAAAAGTTCAGAAGTCTAACTAAAGTCTGCCCAAGCAAAGAGTCTTTGTCACCTGTTACTTCCTTTTACTCCACGCATAATACTGCTGATATCAGACACGTGAGGGTTTTCCTCCCACACCAACCAATTCTCCAACACCAGTTACAATTCCGTTCAATTCTAACACTACTGGAGTTACAGCAGACCTCATAACAGAAGATCTCGGCCTCACAAGTCTGCCCCCGACTTCAGACACTAATCACAAGTGGTGGGTCCCCATATTACCTACAACTTCTGACTTGGCTAAAAACTGGAGGTCCACAGGAACCCCTCACTGGATTCAATCACTTCCTAGAACAGCTCACAGAACTCAGCAAAACACTTACTTATGTTTACTGGCTTATTACATAAGGATATGGTAGAGAACAGAGATAAAGAACCAGGCAAAGAGATACACAGGGTGAGATCTGGAAAGGTCTGCTGCTAGAGTTTCTGTCCCAGTAAAGTTGAGGTGTGCCACTCTCAGGGTGAAGGTATGTTCACCCTAGAAACTCTTCAAGTCCATACTCTTGGGATTTTTTGGAAGGTAATCATATAGGTATGATCAATTATTAACTCAATCTCTAGTCCCTCCCCTTCCAGGAGAATAGGGATAGGGCTGAAAGTTCCAAGCTTCTAACAATGGCTTGGTCTTTCTGGTGAGGGACTCCCATCCTGAAGCTCTTCAAGAGCCTATCGAGAGTCTCCTCTTTAGATCAAAACACACTCCCATCACCCAGGAAATACCAAGGGATTTAGGAGCTTCTGTGTCAAGAATCTGTCAAGGACTGAATGTTAGAACACAAAATGCTCCTAGTGCTTTTATCACTTAGGAAATTACAAAGGTTTCAGGAGCTCTGTACCAGGAATTCAGTACAGATAATACATACATACATATTTCAAAAACCAAGATTAACGGATTTCATCTATAATCTTTTTGATGATGGCCACAAGGTTCAGCATTTGAGTTTGAATCCCTAATGTATTCAGAGCATGACATCTGCTTTAAACATTCAAATTTACATTTAAAAACCCATGTGTACTTGGTGGTTTTATAGCTGAAGGCAATGACTGAAGAATGTTACATTTCTCAGTTTATAAAAATGCAATGTTTTATTATTCTAAAACTTCTGCTAATGTAAGACTTCCATCCAATTACATTTCTACAACAGAATTACTCTCCAAGGCATTTTACTTCAACTGAAAATGTCAATTTCATTATAAGACATTTAGAATTTGGGGATGTCATTTGGCTTTAGGAAATCTGTCTAGATTACATCAAATGCAGACACAAAATAATTTTATCTTACATAAAACTATTCCTAATTACTGTTAACCTACCAATAGAGGATCTTTAAAAAGCAAGCCACATTTACCTCGAACACAGCTAAAGTGTTGGTTTTAAACCTGCATCAGATTCATTCCATCATAATCAGGAAGCTGTTCCAAGAATTTCTTAGAAAAAGGCACTTGCTGCATTACAAAGATTTTGTGCTAAGTTCAATACAGACCACGTTGATCACTGATACCAATTTTTATATTTAATCTGGGTCAGCAAAAACAGAGTTAGCTACAGGTATCACTACCATAAAACAACAGAAAACATTTTTAGTGCCGATCTATGCTATGACATTTGGTTATTTAAGTTACCTTAATTTTCTCAAAGAACTTCTGAAGTTGCTTTCTTTCCCATCTATCTTAACCTACTTGTAAACGTTTAAATACCTTAACCTCTGCGGCAGAGAGAATTTCCACTTGTGGAAAATCCAAGCAGCCTCTCATACTTTAATGGCACCTCAAACTATTCTTTTTTGTGACACTCTTCTTAGAGAAGACTCTATTAGAAGTCTGTCAATTAATAAATGCGATGCTCAGTTAGCAACAGAGGAATAACTGTTAGTGGTTAAGAAACCCCATAATTGCAGCATTTAACGCCTACTGTTGCTCCTACTGCCACCAGGCTGACTCAGACTAAGGAGCTCTCCAGGTGACACTAACACAGGCCTGTCAAGATGAGCATTCAGCAGTACAGTCTCCAGAAGAATTCCTCCAATCACTGTACTTCTCACACATAAACAAAGAGAACTGATTTTTAGGTTCTTCGCACAAGGAAATGCACCGAAAACAATTAAAGCAACACATGATCTGGGAAAGAATACTCCCTCCTTTCTTTACAGTGAATCCTGAGTTAGATTTTTTTTTTTAAGAATGCCACTTATAAAGGTAGTTCCTCGGATTAGTACTAGATCTACTACTAACACATGCTGTCTCAACCCTGTCGTTCAAGTATCGAAACCACAGCACCCAACGTGCCAAAACGCGAACCAGAGACAAAAGGACCGTTCTTGTGTCACTGGCGACTGTGGTTATAACATCACGTACCTGCGGAGCATTCAGGTTGAGTTACATCTGGATGAGGCAGCCCAAAGTGGGCGAGGATCTCCAGCCATCCAGAGTCAAGGACGGTGCCCAGGTCCAGTGAGGCGTTAACAAGATCCCCGTCCCAACTCCTCCCTTGCCCCGGAATCACAAACTCCCCAGCCTGAAGAACCTTAACCCTGCTTGTCACACGAGCCTCCAGAACCTTACTTACCTCCAGGTTGTTCAGGCTCCCACCCCACCCCCCAAAAAAGTTCGCAACATTGTAACGGCATATCCCTTCAGAACTTAGGCTCCCGACCGCGACCTCCGACCAAGCGAGCCCTGGGAGCGGGAGCTCCCTTTCTTCTGGACCCCCTCCCGGCAACTCGACTCACAAGCTGGCAGCGTCGGGGGGCAGCGGGCTCGACAGCGCCCTCCAGCTCGGCGCTGGTAGTTTCCTGCGACTGCAGTCCAGCAGAGGGATGCGGCAGGAGCAGGGCGCGGGGCACAGGCCCGCCCGAGCAACCGGCAGCAAGAGGAGAGCAGCCTGGGCGAGGAAAAGAAGCCGGGAAAGTGCTCTGGACCGACGATCCAGCCGCGGCTCCTCCCGGACGCCTTGGGGCGCCGGCGCCATTTTCCAATCCCCGATCCGGACCCAGCCGAAAAGAGCCGCCAACTAGCAAAGACAACTCGGCGGAGACGTTTGGTGGCTGCGCTGCCACCCCAGGGCCCGGCTGTCGCCAGTACCCTCGAAAGGGAGGAGAGGGGCGGATATACACAGCAGCGGGGGTGGCGGCCGAGGACACACGGCTGAGGCCTTACGGACAACGCTCCTCTGCCCCGCCCCGCGACGCAACGTCTTCACGCACAAGAGCCAACCAATCGGTGCCACAGAAGGAGGTCGCGCCGGGGGCGGGACTCCGTGAGGAGGCGGGGCCAGTGATTGGGAGTTTCTTAAGGAGGATTTTAAGGTGTCCGGCACGTTGCGGCGCCCGTTTGCGGTTCCGCCGCCAATTCTCCGCTGGAGGGCGCAGCAGCTTCTTAAAAGTCTTAATAGTGGCTAAATCTCCTAGTCCGAAGTCTGGATTTGGGGGCTATTTCCTATAATAGTAGAGAATGATCTTTCTCCTGGGCTCTCTGGAAGGGGAATGATAGAAGGGCTACCTTCCCAGTCGAGGACTCTGAAGGTATGTTACCTGGCGTGGGGCCCCAGGGCCCAGCTGGGGCCGCCTCTGCCCCCTCCTGCCTGTCTGCGGCTGGTGCAGTCCTGCAGGTGGGCGGTAACTCCCGCTGTCCTAACAGGAAGCCTGTTACCACTATCAGTTGATGGACTGCTGTCAGTGGATCCGCTCCACTCCGCTGTGTGCCTCCTGCTTCTGTGCGAGCTTGGAGCTGAATAAATGTGGATGGGACTCCACCTGCAAGGCACGTCTCTAAAGAAAATACCCTGCTTTCCTCTGGTTCACGGAAGCTGTCCTTTTGCTCACACTCAGAAAAGCAGGTGGGACCTGTAATGAAGCCCGGGGGGGTCACAAAATTTTTTATTTATCCTGAAGCAGAGGCTATGAAAAACCTACTAGGAAGAAGAAAGTCTGGCCTCCTTATGCTCACTCAGCCATTTCTTATATCCAAGTTAATTAATAAGACTTTGAGAGTAAGAGTGGTAGCTCACTTACACGTACTGCTTTTATGCTTTTCAAAGAGCATTTGCATCTGTTACCTCGTTTGGTCTCTCAGTGACTGTGAAGCTGACAGGACAATTGTTGGTGATGAGAAAACAAGCCCAGAGAGGTTAAAGTGTTAGAAACCAATTCAGCTGAGTAAATTTGAAGATCTAGTTGGCTTTACACGACATTCATGAACCAAGCCACATCCTATCCAGCAAGTAAAAAGGAGCTCTGAGGAGCTGTACAAAATGGAAGGCTTTGGTAGGCAGAAGTGGGCGAGAAAATGAAGTTTCTAGGAAAAAGTCACCTCCTTTGGTGGAAAGTGGGGCGTATATCAGGCACATTACCTTACCAGTGCAGACCAGGTAATTCCAGACTGAACTGATTAAAGGTCACAGTCCTGGGAGTGTCGTAAACTGCATTTAGGTTAGGTATTTAATCTTGGTTTGCTATTGTGGGGCTTAGACCAGGTGACTGCATTTTGGACCTGCTGTTTCTGTTTCAACAAATTACCTGGAGCAGAGGCAGACTTGCATCACTATTTTTCTGACTCTGGTGAATTGAAAGACTGAGCAGGTTTTTAAAAAATGATAATGCCTAGGTCATATGGTTATCCTAGAAAGTAACTGAAAGCAATCATTCCGTGACAGACTGGGAGTCACAACTATGCTTTTAAAACCCTCTTTCCATTTTTAAGATTGAAATATTGCTTGGATATCCAAAGACCTATCCAATGCGCCAATCTTAACCAAACTTTAAAAGCCAAGACAGCAGGGTGAAACTTACTCTTAACCTCCCTTCCCTGACTATTAAGCATGCTTAATAACCTCCACTAAGAAACTGGGCATTGGCAGGAGTATCTTAGTACCTCTCTGAATTATGGTTTCAGAGCTTCCCTATGGGCACAATAGAAATTCATGCTGTCTATCCTTTGTCCTCCCCAATAAGTCGTGCACGTCACACCAGTTAGGAGCCCCTCCCAGTTCTTAATTCCTTCTGCACATTATTTTTTTACCGTTTTGATAGCACTTACATGCATCTTATCTATCTCTGTATTCCCCATATAGGCTAGCACAGTACCTGGCATATAACAGATAATAAATGTTTGATGAATGAAAAGATGATGATATTTTACTCTCTATTGGATAAAACTACCTAAAGTGTTTTCTTTTAAACTTTCAGTATGAAACTTATTTCATAGCAATAAAAAGAATAATAAAATAACCTCATATGCCCAACTAGCTAATACATGTTATAACAAATTACTGATCAATTTCTCATTAAAAATGGAATAGAGAGTTGTTACATTCATTGTCCTAAACTTGTCTTATTAAGCCTTGAGTGCCAAGTACATGGGTTCAATGTAGCCCATAAGCTGAGACTACCCCAACTACAGACTCCTAAAGAAAACTGCTCACTTTCAATTCCTTGTTGCAGATCCTTCTATAAACACCAGACCTTTATATTAACACCATATCCTTAAAATTTAGCTGCCCCAACTTCCATTATCTCAGGACTTTGCTCTTTGCTAAGGCATAGCTAACTGATACGGCCAATTCTGGTGTTCTAAACTAGATATCCGAAGGTCACTCACACTGCCCCCTTTTCTTTCCTCCCAAATCCAATCAGTCACTGGGCTCTAGTGATTTCCCCTAAGGAATGCCTGAAATCTTTCCCCACTTCTCATCCCCAGTGCTACTGTCTTTGTTCAGACTTTCTTCTCTCGTGGTTATTAATACAATAACCTCTCAGCCCATCTCCTGTCCTCCATCTCTCCTCTCTGCCAGAATATTTTTCCAAAGCATACTGATATAAATATGTTGTTAGCTTCTCCCTGCATGAAAATATTTGAGAGGTGCCTGGCTGGTTCAGTCAGTAGAGCATGTGATTCTTGAACTTGAGGCTTTGAGTTCAAGTTCCACATTGTGTGGTGTTTCCAGTGGTTTTTATTCTGGTTTTGGTGTATTCCCCCAACATTTCATAATGAATATGGATTATTTTGGAAAACAGTAAAAAGAAGATTTTTTTATTAATGACTTCCCTGTTGCCTGTAATATCAAATTCCAAATTCCCTGTTCTACCTTTGAAGATTCCACAGTTAGGGCCCAGCCCAGCTACCTCCCACATCTCCCATTATCTTCTTGACATTTTCTTCATATTCCAGCCACAGGAAATTATTTGTCTTTCATAAATTGGTCCATGCATGTCTATACCTATTTGGATATGTTATTCCTTCTATAGGTTGCCCCTCCCTACCTTCTCTGGCCAGACATTTCTTACTCTTCTTCTAGGTTCTTCCTCTTTAAAGGTTTCTCTGACTCTTCCAGGCATTTTGTGGTTTCCACTTCCATTTTTCTACCATAGTTGTCAACTCCATCCCATTGTGTTGAAATAACTTTTTCCAGCTGTCCTCCCACTAAGTAAGATATCTCCATTCTCATTTTATATCCCCGGTGCTAAGTGCAGTGTCTGAGAGATAGTAGATTAATAGACAGATAGTAAATATAATAGTAATAGATAGTAAATAGATAGTAAATCTAAGAGATAGTAAATTAATGTTTGTGACCGAATGAGTGATTGTTAATTTCACTATTTCTTGCTATTGACAATAGCCAGATTATGGAAGCAGCCCAAGAGATGAATGGATAAGGAAGATACCAGGGTGTGTGTGTGTGTGTGTGTGTGTGTGTGTGTGTTTACTTAATGGAATTAAAAAAAAAATAAAATCTTGCCATTTGCAACAACATGGATGGAGCTAAAGAGTATAATGATAAGTAAGTTAGTCAGAGAAAGGCAAATACCATATGAGTTCACATATATGTGGAATTTTAAAAACAAGACAAATGAGCAAAGGAAAAAAAAGAGAGACAAATCAAGAAACAGACTCTTAACTACAGAGAACAAACTGATGATTACCATTGGGGAGATGGGTAGAGGATTAGGGAACTAGGTGATGGGGATTAAGGAGTACACTCACGATGAGCACCGGGTGTTTCATGGAAGTGTTGAATCATCATATCAAACAACTGAAATTAATATTACACTAATATTAACATATGTTAACTATACTGAGTTAAAACGAAAAGCTTAATGGGGAGCCTGGGTGGCACAGTTGGTTAAGAGTCCAACTCTTGGTTTCAGCTCAGGTCATGATGTCCAGGTGGTAAGATCAAGTCCCACATCAGGCTCCAAGTTCAGTGCAGAGTCTGCTTGAGATTCTCTCCATCTCCCACTCATGCTCTTTCTGTCTCTCTCTCTAAAATATATAAATGAATCTTCAATAAAATAAAGTAAAAAGCTTAATTAAAAAAAAAAACTTCACTGCCTCTTACTGAATAAACACAGATGTATTTAGAAAGCATTTCATCTCCTTCCCTCTCTTCCTTCCTCCATCTCCTTTTCGCACTGAGGCGAAGAAATAGTAATAATAATTACTACTCAGTGAAGCAAAATCTAAAGCCAGAAAAAAAAACCCCAACAAACTAGAATTCATCAAAATTAAAAATTTCAGTGCGGTTGGGGCACCTCGGTGTTAAAGCCTCAGCATTCAGCTCTGGTCATGATCTCAAGGTCCTGGGATGGAGCCCCACATAGGCTTCTCTGCTCAGCAGGAGCCTGATTCCTCCTCTCT
Source organism: Mustela putorius furo (assembly GCF_011764305.1). Lineage (NCBI taxonomy): Eukaryota > Metazoa > Chordata > Mammalia > Carnivora > Mustelidae > Mustela > Mustela putorius. Next base: position 8,363,291 of record NW_025421424.1, read on the forward strand.
CTCTCTTTCTCTGCCTGCCTGCCTACCTATGATCTCTGTCAAATAAATAAATAAAATCTTTAAAAAAAAAATGAGTGCAGCAAAGGATCCTATCAAGAGAGTGAAAAGACAACCCATAAAATGGGAGAAAATATTTGTAAATCATCTGTCCCATAAAGATATAAAGAAGTCCTACAACATGGGTCACTTAAGTGACTCAGTTGATTGGGCATCAGACTCTTGGTTTTGGCTCAGGTCATGATTTCAGGGTTGTGGGATTGAGCCCCAATTTGGGCTCTTCACTTGGTTCAGATTTGGCTTGAGAATCTTCTCCCCCACCTCTCTCCCCCCTCTCTTTCCCCCAAGCATATGCAATCTCTCTCTCTCAAATAAGTAAATAAATGATCTTTAAAAAAAAAAAGAGAGAGAGAGAGAGAGTGCGCTCAGTGCATTAAGCCTCTACCTTCGGCTTATGTCATGATCTCAGAGTCCTGGCATCGAGTCCCACATCAGGCTCTCTGCTCAGCAGGGAGCCTGCTTCCCCCTCTCTCTGCCTGCCTCTCTGCCTACTTGTGATCTCTCTGTCAAATAAATAAAATCTTTAATTTAAAAAAAAAAGAGCTCCTACAACTAAATAATAAAAAAAAAAGTGAAGAATGGCAAAGGACTTAGACATTTTTCTAAAGAAGATATACAATGGTCAATAAGCACATGAAAAATGCTCAATAGCTTTCATCATTAAGGAAATGCAAATCAAAACCACAGTAAGATAGCACTTTACACCCATCAGGATGAATATTATTGAAAAAAACCCACAAAACAAAAAAATAAGGGGTGTTGTAAGAATGTGAAGTTGGAACTCTTGTGTGTTGTTGGTGGGAATGTAATATGGAGCAACTACTGTGGAAAATGGTATGGCATTTCCTCAAAAATGTAAATATAGAATTCTCCTGTGACTCAGCAATTCCACATATGGGTATATACCCAAAAGAATTAAAAGCAAGGACTTGAAGAGATATTTGCTTACCCATGTTTGGAGCAGCATTACTCACAGTCAGCCAAAAGGTGGAAGCAAACCAAGTGTCCATCAACAGATGAATGGATAGAGAAATTGTGGAATATATACTCAGTGGAGTATTATTCACCCTTGAAAAGGAAGGGAATTCTGTCACATGCTACAACATGGATGAAACTCGAGGATATTATACTAAGTGAAATAAACTAGTCACAAAAAGACAATATTGTTAATTCCATTTACATGAGGTACCTAAAGTAGTCAAATTCATAGGGACAGAAAATAGAATGGTGGTTGCCAGGGGCAGGGGGAGGAGGAGATAGGGAGTTATCGTTTAACGGATACTAAGTTTCAGTTGGGATGATGAAAAAAGTTCTGGAGATGGATAGTGTGGATAATTGCAAAACAATCTAAGTGTACTTAATGACGCTGAACTGTAACTTAAAAATGGTTGAAAGTCCATAGGAGATTCTCAATGTCACAAAAAAAACTGAGGGTTGCCAGGGGGGAGTGGGGGTAGGGAGAGGGTGGTGGGTTATGGACATTGGGGAGGGTATGTGCTATGGTTGAGTGCTGTGAAGTGTGTAAACCTGGCGATTCACAGACCTGTACCTCTGGGGTTAACAATACATTATATGTTAATACACTTTTAAAAAATGAAAAAAAAATGGTTGAAAGGGTAAACTTTATGTTATGTATATTTTACTACAATTTTTTTTACAAAAAAACTTAAAACCAGAAATCTAGGACTCTTTCTCAAGTCTTTCCTTTCCCTTTATTCTCCATCTGCTCCCAACTGTTTCCCCACATCCAGTCCATCAACATATCCAAAATACACCTTAAAACTGACTGCTTCTTTCCACCTCTGTTACCACCACACCAGCTCAAGACATAATCATCTCTCACATACACCACTTCAGTAGCCTCCTAACCGAACTCGTTTTTCTAATCTTGTTTCCCTCAAAACCATCCACACAGCACACAGCATGAAGGTACTCCTTGACAGGAAAATCAGAGCGTGCCAGCCATTCACTACGTTATTAGCAATTGACTACATTACGAGATAATACCAACAATTTATGACATTACCAGATATAATACTTGTGTATATTCATGTTATATATATTACATATATTATATAAATATACTGTATATCATATATTTTTTCATATACTAAAATAGTAAGTTTTTTTAACACATATGTATATGTATACACCATATGATATATAATATAGGTCTCATATACTGTAAGAAACATGAAAATATCATATATATATATAATATATCTTATATGTGTGTTTAACAAAATGTTCCAGATATATTCATTACAAAAACTTTTTGCCAACTTGGAACACAATAAGCTTGCTTAAGCTGATAAAGGATATTTACCAAAACCTGTAGCAAATTTCATACTTAATATTAACACTAAAATTACAATATAATGGAGACACCTCGCTGGCTTAGTCAGTAGACCAAGTGACTCTTGATCTCAGGGTCATGAGTTCAAGCTCCATGTTGGGTGTAGAGATAACTTAAAAAAAAAAAAAAAACTTGGAAAAAGACAATACAATACAAACATTAAAAATAGTCATCTTGGGCTCAGTAAGTTAAGGGTCTGCTTTCAGCTCAGGTCATGATCCTGGGCTCTGGGCTTGCCAACCCCCCAACCATACGGCTCCCTGCTCAGTGGGGAGCCTGATTCTCCCTCTCCCTCTGCTACCTCCCTGCCCCGACTCATGGCTCATGCTCTTTCTCTGGCTTGCTCTCTCTCTCTCTCTCAAATAAATAAATAAATAAAATCTTTAAAAAATTTATATATTCATCTTATATTGGGATCAAAACAAAGATGGCTATTACTGCTTCCATACAATAAGTACTAGAGGCTGTAAGCAGTGCAAGCAAAGATATAAAAGGTATACGGATTTTTTTTTAAGATTTTATGTATTTATTTGACGGGGCGGGGGGTAGCACAAGCAGATGGAGTGGCAGGCAGAGGGAGAGGGAGAAGCAGGCTCAACACCAAGCAGGGAGCCCAATGCAGGGCTCCATCCGAAGGCAGACCCCTAACTAACTTAGCCACCCAGGTGCCCCAAAGGAATATGGATTTTAAGACATAAAAGTGCCCTTACTCATACAGGATATGATTGTCTGGAAGAAAAACCCAAAAGAATCTTCAAGTAAACTACTGGAGTTAGTAAAAAGGTTCAATAAGTTTCTGACTATAGGATTGACAAACTAAAATCAATGATTAATAAATTAGCAATTATAAAATACAATTCTTAAAAGACAGCTCATGCAATAGCAATAAAAACCAAAAGGCACCTAGGATAGAACTAAAAGATGCCTTGATCAAACAAAGAAGTGCAAAAGAAAAAGTATATGGAGAACATTATAAAATAAGTATTTCTTAAAAGGTCTAAGTAAATGGAGAGTTCTACTCTGCTTTTAGATTGGAAAAATCATCATCAGAAAGATGTCAATTCTCCCAGGTTGATTTGTAGACTTAATGCAAAAGTAAAAATCTCAAATGTACATGGTATTGCAAGGGGAAAATAACAGCAAAAAATGTAGATGGAGCACTTGGGTGGCTCAGATGGTTAAGCGTCTGCCTTCGGCTCCGGTGATGATTTCCAGGTTCTGGGATCCTGCCCCATGTCAGGCTGCTTCTCCTTCTCCTCTGCCTCTCTCCCCTGCTTGTGCTCTCTCTGTCTCTCTCTCTCTCAAATGAATAAATAAAATCTTTTTTAAAAAACTATAGATGAATTTGCCTTATCAAATATCAGGATAGATGTTGAGCAAGTGCCTGACTGGCTCAGTTGGAAGAGCATGGGACTCTCGATCTCAGGGTTCTGAGTGCAAGCCCCATGTTGGGTGCAGAGATTACTAAGCAAATATGAATAAATAAACTTAAAAAAAAAAAGAGATAGGTGCTAAAGGAATAGTGACTAAAAAGTGTAGTATTGCCACAGAAAAAGCTAAATAGACTTTTGGTACATATCAGTGTCTTAGTTGGACATTTGATTTATGACCCAGGTAGAACTTCAGATTGTTGGACAAAGGACAGACTTTTCAATAAATGGAGCTGAGATCATTAAATAATCACACAGGGGAAAAAATGAAACTAGATCCTTTTTTTTTTTTAAGATTTTATTTATTTATTTAACAGAGAGAGACACAGCAGAAGAGGGAATACAAGCAGGGGGGGTGGGAGAGGGAGAGGAAGGCATCCTGCTGAATAGGAGCCTGATATGGGGCTCGATCCCAGGACTCTGGTATAATGACCTGAGCAGAAGGCAGATGCTTAACAACTGAGCCACCCAGGCCCTCCAAAACTAGATCCTTTTTCACACCACATACAAAAAATCAGTTCCAAGACCTAAAAATGAAAAGTGAAACTATAAAGCTTTTAGAAGAGAATAGTGAACACTATCTTTCTCATTTTCGAATAGAAAAGGATATCTTAAAACAGAAAAAGATGATTCATCATAAAAAAGAAAAGAATGATAATATGTAGATATCAAAATAAACTTTCATTCACAAAAGACACCAGTAAAAGATATTTACAACATAGATAATCAACTAAGTATCCCAAATTTACAAAGATTTCCTGCAAATCAATGGGATAAAGGCAAACAACCTAAAAGAAAAATGGGCATAAAATTATAAGGTATACTTCAGAAGGAAAAAAAATACAAATAGCCAAATAGCACATGAAACATTGTTTAATCTCATTATGTATTGGGGATGTGGAATATTAAAGCCACAATGAAATACCACTACACATATCAGATGGATAAAAATTACAAAACCTGAAAATCCTGAGTGTTGATAAGAAAATGGAGCAATGAGGGGCACCTGGATGCCTCAGTGGATTAAAGCCTCTGCCTTCGGCTCAGGTCATGATCTCGGGGTCCTGGGATTGAGCCCCGCATTGGCCTCTCTGCTCAGCAGGGAGCCTGCTTCCCCCCTCTCTCTCTGCCTGCCTCTCTGCCTATTTGTGGTCTCTGTCTGTCAAATAAATAAATAAAATCTTAAAAAAAAAAAAAAAACTAATGGGGATGGGAATTAGTGTAACCACTCTGGAAAACAACATGGGATTAATCTCCTAAAGCTGAAAATGTATCACAATGCAACAATCTCTGTTTTAGGTATACTCCTTAGAGACAGACTTGCTTCTGCATTGGACACGTGCACCGAAATGTAGACAGCAGTCTTAGTATAATTGCAAAAAACTGGAAACAACCTAAACATAATTTTGAGCCAAAAATCCAAATTACAAGAGTACATCCTATATTATTTCTTCATATAAAAGCTTAAAAATGAAGAAATATTTATGTAGAGATACAGACACAAAACTATAAAGAAAAGCAAGGCAATTATTCCTATAAAAGCCAAGAGTGGTGACCTCTACCTAGGAAGAGGACAACTGTGACTAACACGGAACACACAGGGAACTTCTGGAGTTACCACGGTATTCTGTTTCTTAGACCTGGAGAATGGTTACATAGGGTTTGCTTTACAACCAAAATGTAGATTTCTATTTTTTTTTTTTACACTTTTCTATATGTTATATTTTACAAGAGAAAGATTAAAACTGACAGCTCTGCCAAGATGAATCCAGAGGTGCAGCACGACTCCAAAAAAGAATCTTATGAAACATGACAAGTTGATTCTAAAATCATAAAGAGCAGAGGGCCAAGGAAAACCAAGATGATTTTTATAAAAAAATAATTAAGTCAAGGGGTTCATATTGACAGATCATAAGACTTATAATAATACTCTAATTATTAAGAGACTGGGAAGAGACATAGGGATAAACAACAAGGACAGAATACAAAGGGGCACCTGGGTGGCTCCATTGGTTGAACGCCCAAGTCTTGACTTTGGCTCTGGTCATGATCTCAGGGTCATGAGATGGAACCCCACATTGGGCTCCACACTCAGCCAGAGTCTGCTTGAGATACTCTCTCTCCCTCTCCCTCTGCCCTTCCCCCTGCTCACACATTCACTCTCTCTCTAAATAAATAAGTAAAATATTTTAAATAAATAAAGTGAATAAAATTTAAAATTTTTAAGGAAAAGAACAGCATAGACAGTCCAGAAATCAAGTCATGCCCACAGAGAATCGAGTCATGCCCACAGGGGAACTTGACGGAGGTCCCATCACAAGTCAACAAATATACCTGAATGTAAGAAATAAAGTAAAAGGGACCCCCAACTCACATTATAATGAAAATAGAACCCTAATAGAATAAAGACCTCGGGATAGAGAAGGTAGAAAGAAACTACTCTTTGCCCACCAAATCTACTCTCCCATTCTTCCAAAATAATTCTTCCAGAATAATCACATTGTATCTGGGCATGTTCTCCAGCCTCACCTGGAGATGGACCTGGTAATGGGTTGTAAACAGAAATGCTGACTGCCCCTTGCAGCTCTGGAACTTGACATTAGGTAGGCCTCCTCCACGCTTTCCTTTTCTTTCCTGTGGGTTGGAATTTGAATATGGCAGCAATCCAGCTGTGGGTGTACAACATGGCAATATGCCCAAGGGGATGGCAAACTCATGGGATGGCATGACCTTGGCTCCCAAATGCATAGGTACAGCAAAGCCACCTCAGCAATCGGGACTACTCATCTTGGGACTGTTTTGTGAGAGAATAAATGTCCCTAATCTTTTTTTTTTTTTAAAGATTTTATTTATTCATTTATTTGTCAGTGAGAGAGAGAGTACACACAAGCAGGCAGAGTGGGAAGCAGAGGAAACGAGAGAAGCAGGCGCCTTGCCGAGCAAAGAGCCCGATGAGAGACTTGATCCGAGGACCCTGGGATCATGACCTGAGCCGAAGGCAGCAGCTTAAACAACTGAGCCCCCCAGGCGTCCCTAAATGTCCCTATTCTTTAACACACACCATTCTGGGGTCTCTTTGTCATAGCATCTCTGTCTTCACGAACACAGAAATATTTTGTAACCATGACTCAAAGAGCACCAATTAGACAGAAAAACGTCAATAAATCTGCCTACATTATAAAATGAAAAATATCTATACCATAAAACACCATAAATAATGTAAAAATAGAAGCTATAAATGAGGGTGCCTGGGTAGTTCGGTGGGTTAAGCCTCTGTCTTCAGCTCAGGTCATGATCTCAGGGTCCTGGGATCGAGTCCTGCATTGGGCTCTCTGCTCAGCAGGGAGCCTGCTTCCTCCTTTCTCTCTCTCTGCCTGCCTTTCTGCCTACTTGTGATCTCTCTCTGTCAAATAAATAAAATCTTTTTAAAATTAAAAAAAAAAGAAGCTATAAATGAAAGCAGAGATTTATAATGCATACCCAGGTTATATAAAAAATGCCTCTCCAGGTCAGTGGAGAAAAGATAACCTAATAGAAACAACAAAGGAAATAAACATGAAATCACAGAAGAAACCAAAAGGCCAAGGAAACATTGTAAAAAATGTTCATCTTCAGTAGTAATCAGATAAATGTAAATTTAAACTACCCCCCCTAAAAATACCATTCACATCCCAAAATTGAAAAATTCAAAATAAATATTAAAGTCTAACAATACCAAACGTTGGCCATGAGCAACAGGAATTCTTGTACCCTGTTTTTGTTGCGGCTTAAATTATAGAACCACTTTGAAGAATAACTTAGAGATCTAGTAAAGTTGAGGGTGCATCTTACTATAATAGAGTAATTCCACTCTCAGGTATACATCCCAGAGAAACTCTTGTGCAAGAGTATTAACTGCAGCATTATTTATAATATACAAGAGTACAAGAGTATTACAAGATATACAAGAGTATTAACTGCAGCATTATTTATAATAGTTGAAAACTGGAATCGACCTGAAAGTCCACCAGCAAGAAAACAGATAGAGGTAGCAGCACCAAAAATAAATCTCAAAACTTAATGGCAAATGGAAAAAAGCAATCTGCCAGCAGGTATGTCTGGTATGTCCAAGATACAGTTTAAACTATGCAAAAAGTACCATGTAGTAAACATGTAGTAAAACCATGTGAATGATAAACACCAAATATGAATTTCTAGAGAATGTTGTGGCCTCTGTGGACAGAAGGTAGGGAATGAGTGTGTGTGTGTGTGTGTGTGTGTGTGTGCACATGCTTTACATTGTTTTTTTTTGTTTTGATTTTGTTTGTTTTTATAACATAAAGTTTATTTACAGTAGATGGAAGAAAGTGTTTCTTTATAAAGAATAATATGGAAAAAAAGAAGAATGTGAGCTTATAAATGCAAGTGGAATGATAGAATTAGAAAATCACCATTGGGCAAGGATGAAGCTTTAGATTGTTTTTATACCGGCAGAAATCAACCTCTGCATGTGGGTCTTCAGAAAGAGAAGCAAAACTTCAGGGGTGCCTGGGTGGCTCAGTGGGTTAAAGCCTCTGCCTTCGGCTCAGGTCATGATCCCCGAGTCCTGGGATTGAGACCTGCGTCAGGCTCTCTGCTCAGTGGGGAGCCTGCTTCCCCCTCTCTCTCTGCCTGCCTCTCTGCCTACTTGTGATCTCTCTCTGTCAAGTAAATAAATAAAATCTTTATTAAAAAAAAAAAAAAAAAGGAAGCAAAACTCCACGAAGGACACTTTGTATATTCCTAGAGGCTTTGAAACTGTCCTATTTACAATTCTGTTTGCATTTAGTCCTCTTCCCTCTGTCGTAGTTTTTTTTTTTTTCAAGTTGTCCTCAAACATACAGCAACAGTCTTTAAATTTCAGCAAGTGTCAGCGTCGCTCAGAGGGCTGGTTAATACACAGACTGTTGGGCTGGCTCCCCGAGTTTCGGATTCTCTAAGTCTAGGGTAAAACTGGAGAATCCGCACTTCTAACGAGTTCCCAGGTGACGCTGGCATGGCAGGCCCAGGACCACCCTTTGAGAACCACACTCTTGAGACCTACAGGGAAGTCTATTACAGGAAGCCTATGTGTTTCTGTGGTTATGGGGAGTTAGACTAAGCAGTGAGAGAAAATGGGGCACTCTCTACCTTCACCTTGGGCTGCAGCCAGCGTGGAAGCTCATAATTCCAGGGGCAAAGAGAAGGGCCAACATTGCAGCAGGTAGAGGCCAGGTGTCGGGGAAGCGAGTTTGATAGGAACTCCCTTTTCCCTAAACACGTGCCTGAACAGGTCTCTACGGTGTAACTGTCTAGGGAAATAACTTCCCATCACAGCACGCCCCCTCCCTTTCCCCTCCCCTGTTCTCAGCAGAAACGCCAGGTTTACACCCCATGGTTGCTGGAGGAGGAGGCTGAAAATGCTGACTCCATTGTGTACCCAACCTTCCAAGGGCTTCGGGAGCCTCTGAGCTAGCCTGTTAGTCCCAGTGTCTTGTTTCCAGTGGGCTGGGCCGCTCCCCGGGCTTGCTCCTTTATCCTCTCCAGGCCGGGCAGTGGCAGGGAGCCTGCTGTCACTGTGGATGAGACACTTGCAATGGCTGAATGGGCCCTTGGGAACCTCAGGGTTTGATTATTCTCAGTCATCAGCAGGAGCAGTCATGCGTTTCTGGGCCCCGGAGCTTCACCCTGCTCACCAGCTTTCCAGGCCTGGAACAGACCCCACTCTTTCTGACTAAAAGCCCAGAAAACTTGGAACTTGTGTACGTGCCTGCATGGGTGTGTGTGTGTGTGTGTGTGTGTGTGTACGTTCAATGGGGAGGTGAAAGCTAGAGCACAGAGGAAAGTCAGAGGCTTGGGCTGATCATTATCTCCAGGCCCTAAATGGGACCCTGGTATTCTGCCAAAAACCAGACTCTCACTCTGTATAATGAAGTTCCCATTGATTATCCTGTTGATGTCCCAAGAGTTGGGGGCCCAGGAAGGTCCACCTGCTGCCAAGCCTTCCTTGTTCCACCCCCCTGTAGAAACGAGGGTGCCCCCTTCATGAGGGTGCCCCCCAGCGCCTCACTTCCCCAGCATAACGGCACATCCACAAGGGACCCTGGTCCTGGGGTTGAAGTGAAGTGACAGCAATCGTTAATTAATCGGACTAATGAGAGGCCTTGGCAGGGAGACAAAGAGAAGAGCGAGAAAGAAGGGGATGCGGACAGGAACATCACACAGCCCAGGAGTTCAGACTGGAACAGGCAGCTCATTCCCTGAGCTTTCAGGGGGTGGGCAGGAAGGGATTTGGAGTTGGTTTTGCAAAGCTCCTGTGTTTTACAGGAAATGTGCTAATTTTTCATCAGCTGATCATAATGGCTCCCATTTCCTGAATACCTGTGTTCGGGGACTTTGCTGTTCTGTGTGCATGATCCAAGTTCATCTTTACTAGAGCCATTGGAGGAGGGACTCCTTCTATTCGTTTTGCCCATGACAAACTAAACCCCAAAGAGGTTTGCCTAAAGTCATCCATGGAATAAATAACAGAACCCAAACTCTGAACCACTGTCATTGTGGGAAGTGAAAGCTAATGCAGACACACACACACATACACACACACACACAGAGCACTTACTGATCATTTCTCTTTTCAGGCAAACAGCATTAAGCCCTCTGTGGGCCACAGCACCTCCAACCCGATTGGTATAAGGCAGGTACGTTTATTTTTGTGGATAAGGAAACTTAGGCTCAGAGAGGTGAAGTAATTTGCCTTCGGCCACACAGCCAGGAAGAATCAGAGCAGGGATTTGCTGTCCATCTACCAGAAATTCCGACCTTATTTCCCTGCCTCTCTTTGCCCGGAGCATGGCAGCCTGCATCAGAGGAGGTGAGCTGCAGGAAGGCTGGGAAGGTTTATTTGGCTATACAGGAGGTTCTAGATGCATGGAGGAGATCAGGATCGCCATGCGATTTAGTCCGTGGAACCGAAGCCCTTAGCAAGTGCGAGTGGTCAGGACTGGGGTCTGGAGGCTTGTAATGCGTGACAGGCAAGTTTTCCTCGGGGCAACCTAACACCGCCTCGCTCCCCTCTCCAGGCAGAGGCTTGAGGGAGTTATTAATAGCATGACGCTCTCCTCAACATTTTAGGACTTAAATATTTTTTCTGTCAATGAGGCCAACAGGGTAGGCCGCACCGGCAGCTGCATCCTTCCTGTTTGTTCTCGTGAAGCAGTTCCAGCTGACCAGCCACTGGGAACCTGCTGCTTAAGCAGCTGGTAATGAACTACAAACAGCACGGGATGAGGAGGGCCTGCCAGGCAGGGGTCAGCGCCCTCCTGGGACTGCGGGCCTGCCTTGCCAAGAGAAGTCAAGGGCTAAGAACACAGGAGCACCGCTGATGTGTGCACATCTAGCCAGCTTCTGCTCTGGACTTCTCCTGGGTTTTTTTTTTTTTTTTGCTAAATAAATAAATAAATACTTGTAGGCAAGTTCAAATCACACAGAAGAATATAAAGTAAAAACTGAAACCTCCCCAACCAGACACTCCCAGTTAGCCGTGGCTATCCCTGCTGGGTCTATCTTTTCATGCCTTTTTCTGCTAAATCTCGGTATAAAGATGAGCTTACATTAAAAAAAAAAAAAATTTTGTTATTACAAAGTGGGATGGCTATACTGATCTTCAATGTAATAACTAGCTCTCCAAAATATTGTAGCAATTGACATGCTTTCGACAATGTACGAAAAAGCCCATTTCCTCGAATCCGAGCCAACAGAGACTTGTTGTGGAGTAAAACAAGATGCCACTGTGTAAATTGCAAAACTTGTAAAAATGCCTCTCCTACACTTTCCCTTTCCCTGTGCTTTCCCCTGCTTTCTATTAACTTTGTGACCTCTGACCCATGTATATTACAGAGAATCCAGAGGTTTGTCAGTAGATGAGAAACCAAGGGGAGGGGCACCTGGGAGTCTCAGTCGGTTCTGCCTTCAGCTCAGGTCATGATCCCGGGGTCCTGGGATGGAGCTCGGCATGGCATCAGGCTCCCTGCTCAGCTGGGAAGCCTGCTCCTTCTTCTGCCCCTCCCTTGCTCCTGCTCTCTCTCTCTCTCTAATAAATAAATAAAATCTTAAAAAAAAAGCAAGAGGAGGGAGCACTTATGGGTCACCAACTGGGATACACAGAGGTATAACATTACTCTGTAAAAGGTGATGTGAACACATCATATGTATGTATAAGCTCATTAGCCAACAAAACATAATGCTCAAGACTCCCTGCTAGGTTTGGGCTCTCATTGGATCCTCAGATAATCATGTGGTTAGAAAAAGCAAGTCATACTTTCCCATTTTAGGGATGATGAAAAGAAATTGACAGCGGTGCCTGGGTGGCTCAGTGGGTTGCGTCTCTGCCTTCCGCTCAGGTCGTGATCTCTGGGTCCTGGGATGAAGTCTGTATTGGGGTCTCTGCTTGACGGGGAGCCTGCTTCCCCCTCCCTCTCTGCCTGCCTTTCTGCCTGCTTGTGATCTCTCTCTCTGTGTCAAATAAATAAAATCTTAAAAAAAAAAAAAAAGAAGAAGAAGAAAAAGAAAAGGAATTAACAAATTTGGGTGATTGCCTAATGTCACAGTGCTAGTCTATGTTCTCTCCCTTATACAACACCCACAACTTTTATGTGTGTGTGAATAAAGGCGCGCGCACGCGCGCGTGTGTGTGTGTATAACTATAAATGCTAAATGCACGATGCATAATTTCTGAACACATATTTAGGTCACACCCCATTTTATACCTACAGATATATACTAGGTGTAATCCCTGTATGTATAATACAGTGTACATAAAATGTCATAGATGGTGCAAGAGACACTAAGAACCCCACCTAAATGTCACCGGCAGACCCTGATAAAAGTGTACTAGGGATTAAAAAGGGTTGGGCCATGAACAGTAAATGAGGTCTCTCTTTTTTTTAAGATTTTATTTATTTGGCAGAAAGAGGTCACAAGTAGGCAGAGAGGCAGGCAGAGAGGCAGGAAGAGAGGGTAGGGGAAGCAGGCTCCCCGCTGAGCAGAGAGCCTGATACGGGGCTCGATCCTAGGACCCCGAGATTATGACCTGAGCCGAAGGCAGAGGCTTAACCTACTGAGCCACCCATAAATGGGGTCTCTTAAAGTCATTGTTCTGGAACCACGTATAGCGGGTTAAGTGCACTGGAATTTGGAGTCAAATATACCTGGGTTTAAGTCGTATTTGAACCACATTCTAGATGCATGACTTTGGACAACTGAGCTAAGTTCTCTGGGCCTCATTTTTTTCACCTGTCAAAAAGAGATACTATTCTCTATCTGGTAAGATGTTTGAGTGGGTGAAATGAGATAATGGGTGCAAAACACCCATGAAACATGTAGGTCTCAATTAGTGTTAGTTACTACTAATTTGTATTATATGTTTGCCTATATTCCTTTTTTTTTTTTTTAAGATTCATTTAATTGAGAGTTAGAGACAGAGGGAGAGAGTTTATGGGGGAAGGAGAGAATCTCCAAGCCGATGCCCTGGTGGGCATGGAACCCGATGTGGGGCTTGATCCTGAGTCAGAATCAAGAGTCCACTGTTTAATTGACCAAGCCACCCAGGCACCCCTATTCTTACTTGTTTAGATTCAACATAGTTGAGCTGTACATAAAATTGCACCTGTGACCCAAGAAGTGACATTAAGGCAAGACAAAAGCAACGGTTCTCGGCCCCGGCTGCCTACTAGAAACCTCTGGTGAGCTGAAAACACAATGCTGATGTCCAGGCCTAGGAAATCAGAGTCTCTGAAGGTGTTAAGAATCACTGATTAAATGGAGGCTGCCAGGGGCATGAAGTTTGCACGGGCTGCTAACAACAGTGAGTGAGGTTATGTGCAAATCAAGTCTTTAACTAATGGGGTCCTCCAGAGCTCTGACATCTGAAAGCAGAACATGGCGGTTTGGTGACTCCTTTTCACTTTCCAGTAGCCCTGTTTTATTTACATCTGGACGTCTATGTAGCCCTCGGGAATGAGACTCCTTTCCTGACCCCCCAAGGTCAAGCAGCAGACCCTGAGAGTTAAGGTAATCATTGCATTTTATCCACTGCCATTGGGGGGTGGTTTAAAGGGTGCCGTGACCAAAGCTGTTGCAGTCAGGGTGACCCTCAGACAAAGACAAAGACACTGTCTTTCCTGGCGAGCATGAATGAGAAAGAAGGTAGCCCCTGGGGGAGCTGGGTTTAGCCCTCTTGGGATCCCCAAAGGGAGTCAGCTTTAGTAAGAAGAGAGCAGAGGAAGGAAAGGCATTGTTTTTGCTGCTAGATCCAGCCTCACCTAAAACGAGCGCCCCCTGGACTTCCTACCCTCATGACCCAATAAATTCCTTAAGCAACTCAATTTTTTTATTTTTCTACCAACAGGGTACTCTTGATGTGGGTAGCAATAACCACGGGCAAGTTTCCTTCTATTTCACAGGATAACAGCAAGTCTTTTGCTAGGGTCTCTTCCTTTCTTCCTTCCTTCCCTTCTAGAACCAACAGCCAGAGCAGAAGCAAATCAACAACAAACAGAGCAATAACTCCTCAGCTTGTGGCAAAAGTCTTGGGTTCTCCTTGTTAACTTGTTGAGGTGAATTAAAGCAGCACCCCTGTCCCAGCTCTCCCCGTTACTCTGCTCACCCACTTCCTGTGGCACCCCCGCTCACGCGGAGGCTGCCTCCGTGCTCACCACCCACTGCACCCCCATCTCATTTTAAACTACTTGCTCTTCTCCAAATCTCATCTGCTGTCATGTTTCTTCTTCTTTTTTTTTTTTTTAAAGCTTTTATTGATTTATTTGGCAGAGAACATAAGCAGGGGGAGCAGCAGACGGAGAGGAAGAAGCCGGCTCCCCGCTGAGCAGAGAGCTTAATGCTGGCCTCGATCCCAGGATCCCCGGATCAGGACCTGAGCCCAAGGCAGACCCCCAACCGACTGAGCCACCCTGGTGCCCCTCATGTTTCATTTTCCGTTGCCTTTTGTACCTGCAGCTCCCTTTGCCGGCCATACTCCTTCCCCCTTCTCACCTCCAAGGTCCAGCTTCAGTGCGACTCTCCCCATTTTCCACCCAGACAGGGCAGGGGCCCTTCCTCAGGCCTTTCATGGCCTTTGTACACAGTACACACCCTCCGTATAGCGCTTATCACATGCTGGGCTCACTGTGTCCCTGTGCTGTCCCTGTGCCTGTCTCCTGCACCAGATCACAGGTGCTTCTAGAACAGAAACTCTTTCTTTTTCTTTTCTTTTTTTCCCTTTTAAAGATTTTTATTTATTTATTTGACAGAGAATGACAGTGAGAGAGGGAACACAAGCAGGGGGAGTGGCAGAGGGAGAAGCAGGCTTCCCGCTGACCTGGGAGACCAATGTGGGCTCGATCCCAGAACCCTGGAATTGTGACCTGAGCAGAAGGCAGCCGCTTAAAGGCTGAGCCATCCAGGTGCCCCGGTTCTTATCTTTTTCATTTCAGGATCCCAAGTGAGGAGATAGAAGGCGATGGTTAAGTACACTAGTTCCGGAGGAAGGCTGCCTAGATTAAAATCCTCGCTCTCCCCTTATTACCTCTGTTACCTCGGTGAAGATATCTAAAGTCTCCCGACCTCAGTTTCCTTCACTGTAAAATGAGGATTAAACATAACTTCCACATCATAGAGGGCTGTCAGGATTAAAGAAGATACTGCCTCTAAAGTCCGCCAGCAGAGTGCTTTGCTCAGGTTAGCTGAACAGAGATGATCATAACTGACAGCAAAGACAATTAGCACACATCCCAGTGCCTTGCACGTTCCAAGGACTAAGTACATGTTGTTAAAACTGAACAATAACCAGATTTCTTAACCCAGAGACCTCTAACTTGATCCCAGAGTGGCAGAAGACTATTTTCTGGTTACTGCTGAGTCCTGAAAACTTTGACCCCAAGGGAAGAGGACCGTGAGGAAAGCTTCAAGAGAGCTTACAACTTAGCCTTGAGGTTCTCAGTAACTAGGCTAACCTCGGGGCAACTCCTTAAAGCAGCGTTTTTTTTTGTTCTCTATGCAAGCATTTTGAGCATTTTTTCCGAATCCATTATTTTCTGGGCTCAAACAGCCTGGATTTTTTTGTCCGTGTGAATAATTAAATAGTCAAGAGCACAACAGGAGCTCTTTGTCTGTGTACCTTTTTCCACACAATAGAATTATTTTGAGGGGCGCCTGGGTGGCTCAGTGGTTTAAAGCCTCTGCCTTCAGCTCAGGTCGTGGTCTTGGGGTCCTGGGTTCAAGCCCCGCATTGGGCTCTCTGCTCAGCAGGGAGCCTGCTTCCTCCTCTCTCTCTGCCTGCCTTTCTGCCTACTTGTGATTTCTGTGTCAAATAAATAAATAAAATCTTAAAAAAAAAAAAAGAATTATTTTGAGAACCATCCTATTGTTGTGTATATGCACATTTCATTCCTTTTCATTGCTGAGCAATATTCCATGATAGGGAGATATCTCCTGTTTATCCATTCATCACTGTTAGACATTTGAACCATTACCAGTGTTGATCAAGCTCTGAATGTTTGTTCCCAAGTCCGTGAAGACATCTAACCCAGTCCGATTTGAATAACAGTTAAAGCATCAAGAGCAGGCGCCTGGGTGGCTCAGTGGGTTAAAGCCTTGCCTTCAGCTCAGGTCATGATCCCAGGGTCCTGGGATCGAGCCCCACATCCAGCTCTCTGCTCAGCGGGGAGTCTGCTTCCAACTCTCTCTGCCTACTTGTAATTTCTGGCTGTCAAATATATAAATAAAATCTTAAAAAAAAAAAAAAAAACCACCACCACCAAGAGCAACAGCTATGAGTGACCAAGGAGGGGAGGTGGATAGAATGACAGCAGTAACACGTGAGCTCTTTCTTTTTAGTATGTGTTGCTAACGTGGGTCTAAAATCTTAAATATCAAATTATCCAAATATTTACAAATAGGAATCACTGGGTTAACTGCAAACTTAGATTTCCCAGCACAAATCCCCACCTGGTATAGACCCAACTCAAATATCCCTCCGGGCAAGAATCCAGCGAGAATAACTAGCTATCTTGAACACATTTTGCAAGAAACTGAAACACTGACAAGAACTCCTGGGCGCCTGGGTGGCTCAGTCATTAAACGTGTGCCTTGGGCTCAGGTCTTGATCCCAGGGTCCTGGGACAGAGCCCTGCATCAGGCCCTCTGTTCAGCGAGGAGTCTGCTTCTCCCTCTCCCTCTCCCTCTCCCCCTGCTTGTGTTGCCTCTCTTGCAGTGTGTCTTTCTATCAAATAATAAATAAAATCTTTTTAAAAAAATTAATTAAAAAAAGAACTCCCTAAGCACAGAAACTTGTCTCTGCCATGTTCTAGCACCCAGAGTCTGGACACACACACACTTTTTGTTTTTTTTAAGCAGCTTTTTCCATTTTTGGAAAGTTCTAATGATTACAAAGTCTTTCCTTACGTGTAGCAGATACTGATCACCCTTCTAGAGCCATATTTTTCACACGAAATTAATATGTGAAAATACAGACCCATGCTCCTTAACCATTTCCGCTAAGGCACAGTTTAACTTGGGACCATACTGACATGGTCATTCTTCTGAAAGGTAGCATGCGCAGAAGCTAGGCATAAGGGTGGGGAAGTCTGCCAGACTGTGGTCAAATCCTAATTACAGCTGTATGATTTGGGGCAAATGCTTAATCTTATAAGGCCCTTGTCTCTCCATTTGTGAAATGAGGATAGTAATTGCTATCACACGGGACTGTGGAAAGAACGAACAAGAAAGTGTTTACCAAAGGCTCTTGCTCAGTGTTACTGTCAATGAATATCTGCCAGTATTTTAAGGATCATGCTAAAGAATGGTACACCAAACCATAGACTGAGCTCCAGGTGTGGCCACCCAGGGAAGAGTTCTTTAATTTTTTGTTTTTGTTGGTTTGTGTGTTTTTAGCAGGTATACTTAAAATAAAAAAGACCACTCTGCCACCCCACCTGTTTTCATAGGATTTTCCATCGACCCATTATCCAAAAGCTCATACCTATTCAATCTAGTCCTAGGCCTAATTGGAGGATTCAATAATGTTCTTGGTTTGAGGCTGGTTTGGGGTAATTTTTCCAAAATAACAAGATCATTTTGAATCCTAACTCTGTTCTCTAATTCATTAAATACTGCTCCCAGATTTCTAGATGTAGAAATTTACTAAAAATGCTTTCTTAAGGGGGCACCTGGGTGACTCAGTCAGTTAAGCATCTGCCTTTGGCTCAGGTTGTGATCTTGAGGGTCCCGGGATCAAGCTTCTGCATTGGGCTCCCAGCTCAGCAGGAACTCTGTTTGTCCCTCTGCTCCTCCCCCACCCCACCACCCCCACCCACCACCCCCACTCCCCCCCCCACTCACCACTAGTGCATGCTCTTTCTCTCGCTGTCTCTCTCTATCAAATAAATAAATAAGATCTTTTCAAAAAATGCATTCTTTAGTCCCTAATAAAAACACCATGCAGGACAGGATCAAAGGCCCTGAATCAGTTCTTGCTGACATGGGCGATTTAACCCATGTAACCCAGCAAACTGTATTAGAATCCTGTCACATTTTTCATGATTTCCATAATGACATCAATAGACTCTGTAAATGTCTTGCTAAAATCCAGATGGGGAGTGTAACTATTACATCTCCCTAATTTACATATCTGATAATGTTATCATAAAATAAAATATAGGTAATTTGACATGAAATATACTTAGAAAATGCAAACTCATTCCAGGTGTCAACAAAACAACTATTTAATACACTATTCTGGGATTTTTCTTTTCCTGTGAACAAAATCCTACTTCCTGGTATGATGTTCTGGAATCTGCCCTTCTCCTATTTATGAAATTTATGGTGTTTTCCAGCCTCTTGACACCCTTTTTCACCACAACTTCTCAAGAATATCTAAAATTAAAATCTGTATAACTTAATGCTCAAAGATAGAAAATTGCTGGTGGATCCATGATCCCATCTGCAAATCATTTCTCTACTATGGAACGTAACTTTCTGGGCCTAGAGATTTGGCAGGGAGGTGGGGGGATTTATTTGTTTGTTTGTTTAAAGTAGGCTCTATGCCCAACCTGGGGCTTAAAGCACTACCCCAAGATAAAGAGTGGCATGCTCTACCGACTGAACCAGCCCAGGACCCCTAGGGAGGCATTTTTAAAAAGCTTATTTATCATCTTATTCTAATTCCAATTTCTTCTTAGCATTGTTCTTTGCCTTTAATCTTGCTATGCTTTTCACTTGCTATGCTAATCCCTTTTAACTTTGAAGTGGCCAGAGTTTTGACCTCCCTGATTTGTTAGCTTGCAAAAGAAAAATGGAAAACAAACAAATAAAAATCAGTCCTGGCCCATGTTCCTTCTTGTCATATCTCTCCATTAATTTTAAATTTAAGAACTTGGGACGCCTGGGTGGCTCAGTGGGTTAAGCCACTGTCTTCGGCTCAGGTCATGATCCCAGGGTCCTGGGATGGAGCCCTGCATAGGGCTCTCTGCTCAGCAGGGAGCCTGCTTCCCTCTCTCTCTCTCTCTGCCTGCCTCTCCATCTACTTGTGATTTCTCTCTGTCAAATAAATAAATAAAATCTTAAAAAAAAAAAATCTTTAAAAATAAATAAATAAAATAAACTTAAGAACTTAAAATTGGGGGCGCTGGGTGGCTCAGTGGGTTAAAGCCTCTGCCTTCAGCTCAGTGGGATGGAGCCCCACATAGGGCTCTCTGCTCAGCAGGGAGACTTCTTCCTCCTCTCTCTCTGTCTGCCTCCCTGCTACTTGTGATCTCTGTCAAATAAATAAATAAAATCTTTAAAAAAAAAAAAAGGAACTTAAAATTTGGGGCGCCTGGGTGGCTCAGTGGGTTAAAGCCTCTGCCTTCTGCTCAGGTCATGGTCCCAGGTCTTGGGATCAAGCCCCGCATTGGGCTCTCTGCTCAGCTAGAAGCCATCTTCCTCCTCTCTCTCTGCCTGCCTCTCTGCCTACTTGTGATCTCTGTCAAATAAATAAATCAAATCTTTAAAAAAAAAAAAAAAAAAAAGAACTTAAAATTTATTCATCAGGTATTTGATGTATAACTTTTTGAAACTTTTGAATTATAGGAATTTATTTTATTTATTTATTTTTTTAAAGATTTTATTTATTTGACAGAGAGAGAGAGAGAGAGAGAGAGAGATCACAAGTAGGCAGAGAGGCAGGCAGAGAGAGAGGAGGAAGCAGGCTCCCTGCCGAGCAGAGAGCCCGATGTGGGGCCAATCCCAGGACCCTGGGATCATGACCTGAGCCAAAGGCAGAGGCCTCAACCCACTGAGCCACCGCAGGCGCCCCTGAATTATAGGAATTTAAATAAATAATAGCATGTTAATATCTAGTGATATTTCAAAATATATTAACCATGAATTACTATAGGCAACTTAATTACTCTCTCTGCTTCTTGTTTCTGCATCCAGAAAAATGGAATAAAAACCTTCATGCACTGTTGGTAGAAATGTTAATTAGTTCATCCATTATGGAAAACAGTATAAATGTTCTTCAAAAAATTAAGAGTAAGAATACCATACAATCCAGGAATCCCACTTCTGGGTACTTAGCTGAAGAAAACAAAAACACTAATGCAAAAAGATAGATGTACCCCTGTGCTTATTGCAGAATTACTTACAATAGCCAAGATGTGGAAGCAATCCAAGTGTTCATCAATAGATGAATAAATAAAGAAGATGTGATATACAAAAGTAGACACCTAGATCAATATCACAGAATAAAAAGCCCAGAAATAAACCTGATTGTATGGTCAATTAATATAGAACAAAGGAGGCAAGAGTACCCAATGGGAAAAAGTCTCTTCAACAAATGGTGTTGGGAAAACTGATCAGCTACATGCAGAAGAATGAAACTGGACTACTTGCTTACACTATATCCAAAAATAAACTCAGAATGTATTGGAGACTTAAATGTGAGACCTGAAACCATAAAATTCCTCGAAGAAAAAATAAATAAATAAAATATATAAAAATAAAATTCCTAGAAGAAAACACAGGCAGTAATTTCTTTGACATCAATCACAGAAACATTTTTCTAGATATGCCTCCTTTGGCAAGAGAAACAAAAGCAAAAACAAACTATTGGGACTACATCAAAATAAAAAGTTTTTGCACAGCAAAGGAAACCAACAACAAAACAAAAAGGCAACCTACCAAATGGGAGAATATATTTGCAAATGATAGATAAGGAGTGAATATCCAAAATAATAAAGAAGATATACAACTCAACACCAAAAAATCATCATCATCATCATCTAACTAAAAATGGGCAGAAGACCTGAACAGACATTTTTCCAAAGAAGACATCCAGATGGCCAACAGACACATGAAAAGATGCTCCACATCACTCATCATCAGAGAAATTCAAATCAAAACCACAGTGAGAGAGGTGCCTGGGTGGCTCAGTGGGTTGAGCCTCTGCCTTTGGCTTCAGTCATGATCTCAGGGTCCTGGGATTGAGCCCCACATCGGGCTCTCTGCTCAGCAGGGAGGCTGCTTCCCCCTTTCTCTATGCCTGCCTCTCTGCCTACTTGTGATCTCTGTCTGTCAAATAAATGAATAAAACCTTAAAAAAAAAAAAAAACACAGTGAGATATCACCTCCCACCTGTCAGAATGAAACACAAGAAATAAGAATTGTTGGCAAAGATGCAGAGAGAAAGGAACCCTCATGCACTGTTGGTGGGAATGCAAGCTGGTACAACCACTGTGGAAAACAGTATGGAGATTCCCCCCAGAATTAAAAATAGAATTACCATATGATGCAATAATTCCACTACTGGGTATTTACTCAAAGAAAATGAAAATACTAATTAGAAAAGATATATGCACCCCTATGTTTACTGCAGCATTATTTGCAATAGCCATTATTCATAATGGAAGCAGGCCAAGTATCCATCCAAAGATGAATGAATAAAGAAGATGTATGGGGGTCGGGGTTAGAGATATACAGATATAGACTGATATATAGACAGCCATAAAAAAGAACAAAATCTTGCCATTTGCCTCAAAATGGATGGATCTAGAGGGGTATTACACTAAGTGAAATCAGTCAGTCAGAGAAAAACAAATACCATATAATTTCACTTATATGTAGAATCTAAAAAACAAAACAAATGAAAAAACAAAACAGAAACAGTCATAAATACAGAGAAGAAATTAATGATTGTGAAAGGCCTGTGGGGGCTGCCCCTCGGGGGTTGGTTAAGCATCTGCCTTCAGCTCAGTTGTGATCTCACAGTCCTGCGACCAAGCCCCACATCGGGCTCCTTGCTCGGAGGGAGAGGGCTTCTCCCTCTCCCTCTACCTGTTACTCTGCCTGCTTGTGCTCTCTCTTTCTCTGTCAAATATAAATAACATTTCTTTAAAAAAAAAAAAAAGAAAAGAAAAGAAAGAAAGAAAGGGGAGTGGGGTGGGGTGGCAGACTAAATAGGTGAAGGGTATTAAAGGGTATGAACTTTCAATTATATAATAAATCAGAGAGATGAAAAGTACAGCATAGGGAATACAGTCAATAATACTGTCATAGCGTTGTATGGTGACAGATGTTGACACTTATCATGGAGAGCATTTTGTAATGTGCGCAAACATCAAGTCACCATGTTGTAACCTGAAACTAATACATTGTATATCAACTACACTTCTGTTAAAAATTAAAAGGAATCACAGTACCAACTTCATAAGGTTACTAGGAGGATTAAAGAAATTTGTGAATATGAAGTTCTCACAATAGTATATGATACCCAGCATATATTATATGTTGTTTTATTAATTGCAGGCCCAAGGTACCTGTGTATTCAGACTTTACTGAAGATGTGAGGACAAGAAGGGATTTACATCACAGATACACAACACAAACTGAATTTGATCATCATTTCTTCCCCAAAGCCTCCTTGCTTATTTAATTTTCAGGCTCCCCTTTTCTTTGACCGCTGTAAAACTGAGTTCACCCTCACCTTATTAAACAAAACAATGGACCTCTTCACCCCCTTCTCAATCCCAGCTTTTCTCTTCAGACTGTACTCAGCTAACCTGCAAGCATTTTCCCCAGAGTCAACCCCTCAGGGCCACTTAGAAATCTTTTTCTTTCTCCTTCTTCCATAGTCCCTGGGAGGATCAGGGACCAAGAGAGAGATTTCTTTCTGTATCAAAGTGCATTTCATCACCTCCCTTAGCAGGAAGAAGCAGCAACGATCAATTCTTATCTTAAATAGCAATTTTAATTACTGAAACTTAGAAATAAACATTTCAAACACATATTTTAAACACATTTAAAAATACACAGTTTATGGGGCACCTGGGTGGCCCAGTGGGTTAAAGCCTCTGCCTTCAGCTCAGGTCATGATCCCAGGGTCCTGGGATTGAGTACTGAATCGGGCTCTCTGCTCCGCTCTCTGCCTGCCTCTCTGCCTACTTGTGATCTCTATCTGTCAAATAAATAAATAAAAATCTTTAAAAAAAAATACACAGTTTTAACATATTTAAATATGCTTTTATTATCTTCCTTAATATTTAATTTCATCAGGGTATTGCCCCGGTCTTGATGTTTCAGGACTGAGGTCTATGAAAAGTGAGATTTGAATGCTAAGCAGGGCTTCATCATTCTAAGAAAGAAATCAGGAAGGATGTAGTTGGGTTATTCAGGCACAAATATAGCACTGATTCTGCCCAGCAGGGGAAGGAAGTAAAGTAAAACTTGAGGGGAGCTGCTTTCTCAACCTCGGGGAACATCCGACAACGTCATTTCCTCCTCTGCTCTCTGAGTTACTGACTGCTACTGTTTCTCCTCCCAAGCAAGGATCCGGCCAGATCTGCAGAAGCTTCAGGGGTGAGGGGGGTCGAAGGGAGTGCACCTGGCTGGCTCAGTCAATAGAGCACGTGACTCTTGATCTCAGGGTTGTGAGCTCAAGCCCCACACTGGGTGTAGAGATTACCTTAAAACATAATTTAAAAAATAAAGACAGACAGTTGGGGGCTCAAGTGCTTAAGGAAAAATTAAAAGAGAAGACTATATTCATACCCCAAGCCACAAAGCATGTCATACCAGTTATGCCTGATTATGCAACCAAGTGTCCCAAGACTTCATTAGTCCAAGACTACAGAATCAGGTCACTTTTCTTCCATCAACACATTTCAGTGACCTCAAATTGGCTTCTCTGGAATATGAGAAGCTGATTCTCAGTGTAAGCCTCATTGGATTCCCCCTTTCCTTTGTTGTTGTTGTTGTTGTTGTTGTTGGCAGGGGGAAGAAAATCAACATGATGCTGGCATTTATAGGATTTCTCCCCAAGTACATTTGCCATGCCTGGTACTTCTCCACAGCTCTGAGGCCACCTATGCCATCTGGGGACTGGCTCCTCCCCAGTACCACTGCTGCTCTCCCCCAGCTGTGTCTCCCCAACTTGGACATAGGCTCCATCCTTCCCATCCCAAAGCACAGCTAGGACCAGCAAGTGGGTATTGAAAAAAGCCTGCCAGATGCCTTGAGGATGGCAAAAGGAAGGACACTGAAATGGGGGGAACTTAAACTGGAGGAGATATATCACTGCTCCTTGAATTTGTTGGTCCATACCCTCCCTATGGGACCCTCTACTGGAGCTCAATGGGCCACATGTAATCACACAGTTCCCTGTGCTCACAAGGGCCCCATACTTAATGTTCTGGTGCCGCCATCTTGAAATTCTTTAAAAAAAATTTTTTTAAAGATTTTATTTATTTGCCCAACAGACAGAGATCACAAGTAGGCAAAGAGGGAGAGAGAGGAGGAAGCAAGCTCCCCACTGAGCAGAGAGCCTGATGAGGGGCTTGATCCCAGGACACTGGGATCATGACCCGAGCCCAAAGCAGAGGCTTTAACCCACTGAGCCACCCAGGCGCCCCGAAATTCTTAATTTTTTAACAAGAAGCTCTCCATTTTCACTTTGCATTGTGCCCAGAAAATTATGTAGCCAATCACACCCTGTTTTTTTTTTTTTTAAAGATTTTATTTATTTATTCGACAGACAGAGAGATCACAAGTAGGCAGAGAGACAGGCAGAGAGAGAGAGAGACAGAGGGAAGCAGGCTCCCTGCTGAGCAGAGATCCCGATGTGGGACTCGATCCCAGGACCCAGAGAGCATGACCCGAGCTGAAGGCAGCGGCTTAACCCACTGAGCCACCCAGGTGCCCCACACCCTCTTTTTTTATTGAGATACAATCAACATATAATATTATATTAGTTTCAGATGTACAACATAATTATTTTATATTTGTATGTATTGCAAAATGATCATTACAGTAAGTCCAATTAACATCTGTCACCATACTTTGTCACAAACACACCCTCCATTAAATACCATTCTTCTCTGGGACACCTGGGTAGCTCAATCATTAAGCATTTGCTTTCGGCTCAGGCCGTGATCCCAGGGTCCTGGGATGGAGTCCCGCATCGGTCTCCCTGCTGGGCAGGAAGCCTCTTCTCCCTCTCCCACTCCCCCTGCTTGTGTTCCCTCTCTTGCTATCTCTCTCTCTCTGTCAAATAAATAAACAAAATATTTAAAAATAAATAAATAATAAATAAATAAATAAATAAATATCTTCTTCTTAAACTCTGGCCTGCCTGTGTCTGTATCCAAAGTACCTATGATTATGCCCCTTCTTCTTGGAGTTCTGATTCAATTCCAGGCACAAAATTGCTTTAGAGATGCAACTCTCCTCACAATGAACACAATCAGGTAGGTTAGTTATGACAGTTGAAACTGTCTTCCAAGTATCATAATCACAAGGCAGTGTAAAGGCGCTCTAATTATTTTTTTAAATTTTTAAAAGAGATTTTACTTATTTATTTGACAGAAACACAGCGAGAGAGGGAACACAAACAGGGGGAGTGGGAGACAGAGAAGCAGGCTTCCCCCGAGCAGGGAGACCAGTGCAGGACTCAATCCCAGGGGACCCTGACCTGAGCTGAAGGCAGACGCTTAACGACTGAGTCCCCCAGGTGCTCCGGTACTTTGATTTAAAAAAAAAAAAAAAATTGAAGTGTAGTTGACATATAATATTATATCAATTTCATGTGTGCGACATAGTAATTCATCATTTACATACATTAGGAACTGATCATCACACTAAATCTAGCTACCATCTGTCATCATACAAAGTTATTACGCATTATTAACTGTATTCACTGTGCTGTATATCGTGTCTCCAGGTCTTATTTATTTTATAACTGTAAGTAAGGGTGCTTTGATTTGATTTTATTTTTTCAAAGATTTAATTTATTTGTTTTGGAGACAGAGAGCATAGGCAGGGGGAGGGACAGAGGGAGAGAATCCCAAGCCCCGATGTGGGGCTCAATCTCGTGACCCAGAGATCATGACCTGAGCAAAACCCATGACTCAGACACTTAACCACCTGAGCTACCCAGGTACCCCAAAGGTGCTTTGATTTGGTTTTTTTTTTTTTAAGATTTTATTCATTTATTTATTTATTTGACAGAGAGAGAAAGAGACAGCAAGAGGGACTGGAGAGGGAGTAGCAGACTCCCTGCAGAGCAGAGAGCTTGATGCAGGACTCAATCCCAGGACCCTGGGATCATCAGTCACTTAACGACTGAGCCACCCCAACTTCGATTTGAATACAAATATACAACAGGCATATATCTGTGGCTATATACATAAAATTATCTAAATGTGGTTATATAAAGATCCAGATATTTGGTCCCATGTGGGCCAAAGGGCAAGCAAACAACCAAATTTTTATCTAAAAATATCTGTTTTGGGTAAGGGGCTTGGCATCACATAGATAGCCTTCTTAGGTACATGAAGATGTTTTGGGGAGAGGCTAGAGTATTTCATCATGACACGAGAACATTCTGAAAAACTGAACCACTGCTCTAATCTCCTCCCCACCTGCCCTTCCTTCTCCATCCCCTACTCCTCCTCTCCCCAGTCTCCCATCCACTCTTCCCTTCCCTCCCTCGACTCCATCTGAGTCTTTTTAGGGCAGTTTAAGTAATTTTCCAGACTTGACTCTCCCCAGCAGGAGTCCTACACTCCTCAGAAGTCCCCGAGGGGGCGGGGCGGGGTGACACCTGGCCAGAGGCCGGCCTCCGACAGCCGAGAAGGGGCAAAAGCAAGGACCAGGAGGAAATGGGTCACTGCCCCGCGGTTGGCAGGAGCAACTGCCCTGCCTGAGC
This sequence comes from Mustela putorius furo, assembly GCF_011764305.1. Lineage (NCBI taxonomy): Eukaryota > Metazoa > Chordata > Mammalia > Carnivora > Mustelidae > Mustela > Mustela putorius. The sequence continues at coordinate 8,390,364 of NW_025421424.1, forward strand.
TTTGGTTCTGGGAACCAATCTTTGCTCTCTCCATCAGTGACCCACATGAACCATAATTCCCAACAGCAATAAAGTGAGGCAATAAAGAAGGGCTGACTCCACTACTGTGGGGTAAGAGTTCCCGGGCAAGGGAATAAAGGCGGAAAGACAAAGTGCTTTTCTGGAAACAAAGGAAACCAAGGGATTCAGAAAATGAGATTTTAAAAAAGGTCTGAGCCTTGGGGCGCCTGGGTGGCTCAGTGGGTTAAGCCGCTGCCTTGGGCTCAGGTCATGATCTCAGGGTCCTGGGATCGAGTCCCCGCATCGGGCTCTCTGCTCAGCGGGGAGCCTGCTTCCTTCTCTCTCTCTCTCTGCTTGCCTCTCAGTGTACTTGTAATTTCTCTCTGTCAAATAAATAAATAAAATCTTTAAAAAATAATAATAAAAAAAAAAAGGTCTGAGCCTTGACTAACAGCCCCTAGATGCCTCTACAGCAAAAAATTCCATCTTGTTTCATATTCTTCTGATTCTAAACACCCCTTCTTTTCAAGGTGAGGTAGGGGTGAGGAAGAGGGGGGAAAGCAGCTGCAGAGCCAAATCAAGCTGGGAGCTTGGAATCATGGGAGCCGCTGGAGAGCTTGGCAGAACCCCACTGTTTGTTGGATGGATCCTGGAAACACCCGCTGAATTGGCTACTTCTTCCTTCCCCGCAAACAAGATCGTAACAAGATTCTTCTAGCCTGAAGTGGTGACTTTGTGACCTCTTGGCCTTAGTCACGTCCTCTCTCCCACCCCAGCCCCAGAGACTGTTCCCTATTCCTTGGCACTTCCAGAGTACTGGAGTATCATTTACCGGTGGGCAGCAGAGGGCGATCTGGCCCCAAAGAATGACCGGGTCAACTTGCTTGCCATGTGCCTGGATTGCTAATGACTCGCAGCTCCATCAACATAAAGCTAACTCTTGACAAAGGAACATTGTCACCAACCGTCTTCCTTTTCATTCTTGAAAGCTCCACTGCCTTAGCTAACCCCTTGCCCCTCCCTCCTGCCTTCTTTCTCGCTCTCTTTCCTCTCCCAACCTCTTGGAAGCAGCAGGAAATGAACAAGGTCCACCGTGGAGAAAAACAAATCTCAGGGCCTTGCGGAGGGCAGCCACAGGGAAACGACAGAGTGTCATCAGCAGCCTCAGGAGCTGTAGGCTGCCCTGTGTGTGTGTGCATGTGTGTGTGTGTGTGTGTGTACTTATACATAAAAATAACCTTGAGCGATTATTAAAACACAGTTTCCTGGGCCTCACCCAGGAGTTCTGATTTAGTATGTCTGGAGAAGGGCCCAAGAATTTGCATTCTTAACACTCCCAAGATAGTTTAAAGCTGTCAGGGGTGGCTATGTTTTCAGTAGCACTGTTGTACACCGAATGCAGTGAATACTGGTTGGTTTGCTTGGATAAAATCCTGTTAAAATAAAGTCCCCCTAGGTTTAAGCGGCTGCCTTCAGCTTGGGTCATGATCCGGGGTCCTGCAATGGAGCCCCACATTGGGCTCCCTGCTCAGCAAAGACCCTGCTTTTCCCTCTTCCTCTGCCAGCTGCTCTCCCCTGCTTGTACTCTCTCTCTCTGTCAAATAAATAAAATCTTTAAAAAAAAAAAAAATGAATTCTGCTTAGAAGTCCAGATCCTTCTAAGTCTGGGCCAGAAGATCTCATAGATCAGCCTACTGTTGTTCCCTCCCCTTGGACAAGAGCAGAGAATGTATCAACCAGTGCATTGTTTGGAGGGGGCTGAGTTCAGATAATAAGCTGGTTCTCCATTGACTGTTTCTTTCATCCCAGCTGGCAGGAGAAACGCAGAAGGCCCCTCCTTCCCCCCTGGTCAGAAGATGGAGAACCCGGCTGGGTCTAACAGCTCCCCTCGTCAGCATCCTCCAGACTCCAGAGCTTCTAGATCACAGGGCCCCATGGGATGAGCTGTTGTCCTCAAGAGAGGTGGGCACCCAAAGGCATGTCCCGTCATTGAAAGAGAGCCACTTAACTTCTGTGTGTGCACCAGAACATAACAAGACAGAGAAAAGTATCAATGAACACTTCCTGTCCTCTACTCATCCCCATTTATGACATAGGCCCAAATCAATGAGGTGCGTTTACCATCCTTTTCCCCCTCTTAGTTTGTCCAAATGGGGGATGGGTGAGCCTGGTGGCAGGGATTAAGGCATATTGCGTGGAGCACTGGGTATGGTGCATAAACAATGAATCTTGGAACACTGAAAAACTAAAATAAAAAAAATTTTTTTAAGGTTTTATTTATTTATTTGACAGAGATCACAAGTAGGCAGAGAGGCAGGCAGAGAGAGAGGGAGAGGGAAGCAGGCTCCCTGCTGAACAGAGAGCCCGATGCAGGACTCGATCCCAGGACCCCGAGGTCATGATCTGAGCCGAAGGCAGCAGCTCAACCCACTGAGCCACCCAGGCGCCCCTAAAATTTTTTTAAATGGGCAGAGGATCTGAATTTTTCCAAGGAAAACACACAAATGGTGATCAGGTCGAGGAAAATATGCTCAACATCATTGATCATAATAGAATTGCAAATGAAAACCACAATGAGGGGTGCCTCGGTGGCTCAGGGGGTTAAGCCTCTGCCTTTGGCTCAGGTCATGATCTCAGGGTCCTGGGATTGAGTTCTGAATCGGGCTCTCTGCTCAGCGGGGAGCCTGCTTCCCCTCTCTCTCTGCCTTCCTCTCTGCCTACTTGTGATCTCTGTCTGTCAAATAAGTAAATAAAATCTTAAAAAAAAAAAAAACACACAATGAGATCTTTGCTCCTGCTAGAATAGCTATTACCAAAAAGACAAGACACAAGTGTTGGTAAAAGTGTAGAGAAAAAGGAACACTTGTGCACTGTTGGTGGAAATGTAAGTTGGTGTAGTCACTATGCAAAACAGTATAAGGGTCCTCAAAACACTAAAAATAAAACTACCATGTGAGCCAGCAATTCCACCTCTGGGTATTTACACAAAGAAAATGAAAATAAGGGTGCCTGCGTGGTTCAGTCAAACACCTGCCTTCAGGGGGCACCCTGATGGCTCAGTGGGTTAGGTTGCTGCTGCCTTTGGCTGGGGTCATGATCTCAGGGTCCTGGGATCGAGTCCCACATGGGGCTCTCTGCTCAGCGGGGAGCCTGCTTCCCTCTCACTCTCTCTGCCTGCCTCTCTGCCTACTTGTGATCTCTGTCTGTCAAATAAGTAAATAAAATCTTTTAAAAAAAACAACAACAAAAAAACACCTGCCTTCAGGTCCAGTCATGATCCCAGAGTACTTGGATCCAGCCCCACATTGGGCTCTCTACTCAGTGGGGAGCCTGCTTCTCCCTCTCCCTCCATCTATTTATGATCTCTCTCTCTGTCAAATAAAATCTTTTTAAAAAAAGAAATAAAATGAAATAAACTCAGAAAGGTCATTGTTTATAATAGCCAAGACACGTAAACAACCTAAGGGTTGATTGAATGGATAAAGAAGATGTGATATATATATACACAATGGATATAATTCAGTCATAAAAATAAATCTCACCAAAAAACAAACAAACAAACAAACAAAAAACTCACCATTTGCAACAATATGGATGGACCTCAAGAACATTATGCAAAGTAAAAGTCAAACTAAGAAAGACAAATACCATATAATATCTCTTATGTGTGGAATTTAAAAAAAAAAGTTCCTACTTACAGAGAACTGACTGATGGTTGCCAGGGGTGGTAGATGGGAGAAATGGGGCTCAAAATGTAAAAAGAAAAAATAATCAATATCTCGTTAGTTTTTTATATTGATTACATGCTGAAATAACATTTTGGATACACTAGGTTAGATAAAGTATATTAACATTCAAAAAAAAATGAACCCGTGTATACTAATCAAAAAATGTGTAATAAATCTGGGTTTTTTTGTAAGTTTTTTTTTTTTAAATATTATTTGAGTGAGAAAGCAAACAAGAGAGCACAAGCAGGGAGAGGGGGAAGAGGGAGCCTGCTGCAGAATTTGATCCCAAGGCCCTGAGATCATGACCTGTCCAAAGACTGATGTTTCACCAACTGAGCCCCTCAGGCACCCCACAAATCTATTGCTTTGATAAATATTACTAATCATGATATTTTTAAACAATTAGAACCTCTGTCACTGGAAAGATTTTTTCAATGAGTTTCAATGTGTGCATTTTTGTTGCAGAAAATAAAATGCTTTCAGTCACTAAATTATTTTAAGATTACATAGAAGAGGAATTGAAATATTATTTCAAAGAAAAAAAGAAACAATATGACCCTTCCAATTTAGGGAATTCCATCCTGAATTAGCTAAATCCATAAGGATAATATCAATTAACTGATACCAATATGAATCCTTTAGATGCATTTTAAAGAGTGATTTACAAAAGGCCAATCATTGTGTTTTACAACTTTTATAACTCTTGAAGCTGATGAGCAAAAAATGTTGGGTCCCCGCTTTCAATGTACTCTTAAGAGGGCACATGGCTTTTCAAAACTCTTCTAAAAGACACGGAGCCAACAATGTTTGAGGACTACAGCCGCAGCCAATGTCATTTCCGCAGGGGGCCCTCACAGGACTGTGACTCAGCATCACTTCCAGGCTCCTTCAGGCAGGGTCCGGCCAGTCTTCCCCTCCAGCAACTTCCACCGCAGTTCCTAGCAACCAACACCAGTTACTCACCTCCCAGTCATAGCGCCTCTGGCTGTTGCAGACTCAGTCACGTACACCAATACCTGGGGAGCCTAAGGCAAGGTACTTAACCCCTCTGTACCTTCATTCTCTTAGTTACAGAAAGGCAGTAAGAGTTACTGCTTCTTCTATTTCTTTTTTTTCTTTTTTCTTTCTTTTTTTTCTTTTTTTTAAAGATTTTATTTATTTATTTGACAGAGATCACAGGTAGGCAGAGAGGCAGGCAGAGAGAGAGGAGGAAGCAGGCTCCCTGCTGAGCAGAGAGCCCGATGTGGGACTCAATCCCAGGACCCTGGGATCATGACCTGAGCCGAAGGCAGAGGCTTAACCCACTGAGCCACCCAGGCGCCCCGCTTCTTCTATTTCTACTTCTTTATCTACTACCACCATGTACCTTACCTTAAGAAATGTTTGGCAATGGAAGCCATTGTTATTTATCTGAATACTCCACAGAAAAGGAAGAATGAGAAACTGACAGGTCAAGCCAGATGTCAAAGGTCATTTGATAGATCATTTGCCAGGGTCCTGGACCCTGGAATGCTAGCATTTAGCCTCCTGAACTCTGCTTTCTGGCAGTGACTCAGAGCTTGTCGAAGACTCCAGAGGCATGGTGCGTAACATCTTTCTCAACACAGGCCTCGAGAACAGTCCGTTCTTTGACAGGTTTGTGTTAACCACCATCCAAGAGCATGTACGGCCAGAGTAGGGGGCCTACGCTTGTCCCTGAAGGTCTTTTGTCTCCTGGTCCTCAGGCCGGATACCCCCAATAACAGAAGTGTACATACCCGCTAATATCTCCTACCACTTCTCATTTGTTCATTAAATCATAAAAATCTTAGATTTTAAGAATCTGATAACTGGAAGGGACTGAAGAAATCGGACTGTTCCGGCTCTGAGGCCCAAACCCTTCCCATCAGTCACTCTGCAGCAGAGTTTCAGAGAAGTATTTCCATCTCTCTCCCCCATTCCGCTGACCTTGTCGCCTTGAAGCACAGACAGGTGATTGGAGTCAGTGGGTAATGGGGCCCTGATGACTCTAGGGAGCAGTGAGTCTCCAATGTTTAAAGCTCAGGATCCGGGACGCCTGGGTGGCTCAGTTGGTTGAGCAGCTGCCTTCGGCTCAGGTCATGATCCCAGCATCCTGGGATCGAGTCCCACATCGGGCTCCTTGCTGGGCTGGGAGCCTGCTTCTCCCTCTGCCTCTGCCTGCCATTCTGTCTGCCTGTGCTCGCTCTCTTTCCCTCTCTCTCTGATAAATAAATAAAATCTTTAAAGCTCAGGATCCCAGTGCCTGGGTGGTTCAGTCAGTTAAGTGTCTCCCTTCAGCTCAGGTTCCTGGGATCGAGACCCGAATTGGGCTCCCCATCTGTCGGAACCCTGCTTCTCCCTCTCCCACTCCCTCTGCTTGTGCTCCTTCTCTGGCTCTCTCTCTGTCAAACAACAACAAAAAAAATCATTAAAAAAAAATAAAGCTCAGGATTCCCTTTGGCTTAAACTAATAATAATAAAGTCTTACGGCTTCTTCTTATGTAAATTGAAACAATGTTTGAGATGAAAATATATGTTCTTAATTCTTTTTTTTAAGATTTTTATTATTTATTTGACAGACAGAGATCACAGGTAGGCAGAGAGGGAGGCAGAGAGAGAGAAAGGGAAAAAGGCTCCCTGCTGAGCAAAGAGCCTGATGCAGGTCTCGATCCCAGGACCCTGGGATCATGACCTGAGCTGAAGGCAGAGGCCTCAACCCACTGAGCTACCCAGGCACCCCTATGTTCTTAATTCTTTTTTTTTTTTTTTTAAAGATTTTATTTATTTATTTGACAGAGAGAGTAGGCAGAGAGAGGTGGGGTGGGGGGGAAGCAGGCTCCCTGCAGAGCAGAGAGCCCGATGTGGGGCTCGATCCCAGGACCCTGAGATCATGACCTGAGCCAAAGGCAGAGGCTTAATCCACTGAGCCACCCAGGTGCCCCCTATGTTCTTAATTCTTAATTAAAATATATGTTCTTAATTTATACTGATCTGCCTCCTTGGGAAGATTTGGGCTCCTGCAAAGAAACATTCCACCCCTTTATTCACGTCCCCCAGACCCCACATTCCAACACACGCTTCTTGGCTCCCAGAGTGTGGAGGGTACATGCAGAAGACCACCAAAGATGAGCAGAAAGAGGTGTGAGCCGGACACCCAGCAGTGATTAGGCCCAGCGCCTGTGGGCGCAGGGGCATGGGGTCAGAAGGAGGTGCACAGGGGAGTTATACATTACCAGGGGAGAAGGGTAGGGGTGGGGCTGGAGGGAATGACTCGAGAAAATGCCAATGTTCTTCCCAACTAACAAAAGTAAAGGCAACAGGTCAGAAGGAGACTTAAGCCCCCAAAGGAAGGTGGGGAAGAGCCAAGCTTCAAGACTCCCTGAAGGATTTCTATTTGGCACCTTCCCGGTGCTCTGTGTCTGACTGCAGTTTGCCTACTGCTTAGTGCTCCAATTGATCTCTCTAATTCTTGCCAGTCCTTCTTTTTCCTCTATTTTAGGTGGTTCCGCTGCAGTCCTGCCAAATCCACACACACTAAGATTAGAAGGGCCTCATTTACCATCCAACACAATTCTTTCAAAATGTTTGACCGTGACAACACAGTAAGAGGTACATTTTACACCCTCACCGAGTACCCGAGTGCACAAAGTTTAACCAGACCAAGCTTCATGAAACCATCCCGACCTTACCCCAACAGGTCAGTGGTTTCAATTTGAAAATGCCAGGTACAGCCCAAAAAACTGATAACACGACCTACTAATGACTCACGCCTCATTTGTATTTATTTATTTTTACGAAGATTTTATTTATTTATTCAACAGAGAGAGAGAGCAAAAGCAGGGAGAATGGCAGGCAGAGGAAGAGGGAGAAGCAGGCTCCCCACCGAGCAGGGAGCCCAGTGTGGGGCTCCATCTCAGGACCCTGGGATCATGACCCCAGCTGAAGGCAGATGCTCAACCTACTGAGCCACTCAAGCACCCCACACAACTCATTTTAAACACAGACTCATTTTACAGATGTACAAATTAAAATGTAAGGCAAGGCCCCAGGTCACCACCAGCAGCAAAATCAGGGTTAGAATTCTCAGCTTCTCCTTCATGGAGCAAGATTCCACTCGGAGCAAAACCTTGGATTAGAACAGGATAATTTTTAAAATATGCTATTTTGGCACATCAACACGTTGCTTGTTTTTGGTGGACTCTTTGCCAATCTCAATTATTTGATGCCAGAGCAATGACACCTAGCAAATGGAGAAACTTGGGTGAATTAGGAACCCAAAATGCATTTTTTTTTAAAGATTTTATTTATTTATTTGACAGACAGAGATCACAAGTAGGCAGAGAGGCAGGCAGAGAGAGAGGAGGAAGCAGGCTCCCTGCTAAGCAGAGAGCCCGATGTGGGGCTCGATCCCAGGACCCCAGGATCACGACCCAAGCCGAAGGCAGAGGCTTTAACCCACTGAGCCACCCAGGCGCCCCGCATTTTTTTTTTTTTTAATGCTCAAGGACCTCTACTGCTATTCCCTGCTGGTAACTGAAGTACACTGGTCCTCTTATCAGGCAGAGCTGGGGGGAGAAGTGGGGTAGGGGGAGTGAGGAGATGTATGGATGGGATTTCCTTGACCTTCCTTCCTCCATTCCTCCAACCCTCCCTCCCTCTCCCCCTTCCTCCCGTGCACAAACTGATATTATTAAATACCTATCATATACCAGATGTGTGCTTTCCTTTTTTTTTTTTTTTAAGATTTTTTTTTTTTAAGGTTTTATTTATTTGACAGACAGAGATCACAAGTAGGCAGAAAGGCAGGCAGAGAGAGAGTCGGGGGAGGGAAACCCCGATGCAGGGCTCGATCCCAGGACCCTGGGATCATGACCTGAGCCGAAGGCAGAGGCTTTAACCCACTGAGCCACCCAGGCGCTCCATTATGCTACTTTTTATAGATGGGGTAAAAAAAAAATAATAAAATCTCCTAAGAAACACTGGCAAAGCAATTAGCTTGTAAGCAGTCCATTACAATGCTACACCGAAGTTAAAGCTTTATGAGAAGAAAGTTGAAGCCTGTATTTAACACAGACCGATGATGAAAGAAGTGATAAGAAAGGCTTCCCTGAGGAGGGGATGGCTGAGCTGACTCCCACCAGGTCAAGAAGAGGGGAAGGATCTCAGGCAGAGACCCTGCTGGAAACAGGGGATGGCCTTGCTGTTTCATAACATTCATGTGTAGAGCCCCTGATTTTAGGGAAAGCTGCTAAGTAAGTATACACTGATTTTCAACTCCTGTCTCTGAATACACTGAACTGGTGAGAGACAGGTATCCATCAACCCCTACCTGCCCAAACCAGTTTCCAAAGGGACAGACCTCATAGGGAACAGGGAAGAGAGCCGGCCCACACCTACCTTGCTCATTCTTTGCATTTTGAAAATGCGGTTACAATGGTGGTACATTGTTTTATTTTAAGTTACACTTTCTGAGATTATTTGAATTCAGAAATCCACCAAGAATATCCACTGACTGTGTGAATGTTGTCACTATTTCAGGATGCTTATTAATAAAAAGGGGGGCGCCTGGGTGGCTCAGTGGGTTAAGCCTCTGCCTTGGGCTCAGGTCATGATCTCAGGGTCCTGGGATCGAGCCCCCCCTTCATCCCCCCTTTGCCCCCCAATCAGGCTCTCTGCTCAGCAGGGAGCCTGCTTCCCCCTCTCCCTCTGCCTGCCTCTCTGCCTACTAGTGATCACTCTCTGTCAAATAAATAAATAAAATCTTTTAAAAAACCCAAACCCACCCCCACCCCCACCCCATGGGCCTGGCTTAAGAGGCACACAGAGTAGTACTAGAGAGATAACCTCCCCCCCATCCCCCCCACCCCCACCTTCCTCCCTACATTCCCTGGAGAGATTGGAGAGATAGGGCCATTTGTTTGGATAGGACCCTACCACAAGAGCTCAGCATCTGGTCTCAGGCAACCAAAACAAAACAGGAAAGTCAGGAAGAAGCTAGGGAGCTAAAACTAGACCCTCGAAATATCAAGCCTCCAACCCTGCAGATCTTGGAAGGACTCGACATACAGGAATAAACAAAAATTATGTCTCAAGATCTAACTTGAAACAATGCCACTTAGTACGTCCTCAGTGATCTTCATGTGGAAAGTAATTATTTCTCAGGCTACAACCGATCCAGATGGTGTTAGAGAGCTACATGAAAACTTTTGACAATTTGGCGGCTTCCTCAGCATTCCGTCTTCCTGAGGATCAGCAAATTCATGAAGGTCTTGCTCTTCTGTTTGACTGGCCGTTCATCTACTAAAAATATCTGAGGTTTTCCTAGTTTATTTCAACCACAACTTCTTAGTGATAATAGACTTGAAATTCAGAAGAAAGTCTGAATTATGTTGTCTGATTTTGAAACCTCAAATCAGTACAAAATGTTAGTTCTCAAGATTTTTACTAAATGGCCTTTATTCAATGCCTGTTAACACCAGGATTTCTTTTATCTTATTTATTTAAAGATTTTATTTATTTGAGAGAAAGAGTAAGTGAGAGAGCAGAAGTGGGGAAGGAGAAGCAGACTCCTGATGAGCAGGGGCTCGATCCCAGGACTCCAGGATCATGACCTGAGCTGAAGGCAGCCACTTATCCAGCTGAGCCACCCAGGCACCCCTACCAGGATTTTTTAAAAAGATATTTTTTATTCATTTGACAGAGACAGAGCACATGAGCACAAGCAGGGGGAGGGGCAGAGGGAGAGGGGGAGGCAGACTCCCCACTGAGCAGGGAGCCCCAATACCAGGATTTTTTGAAAACATCCTGTCTCACATATAACAATCCTAAAAAGTAATTATTTTATTCCATGAGTTTCAGAAATTAGGCAAAGTAGTGAGAAAAAGCAATAATTAAAGTCCAAATGTAGGGTGCCTGGGTGGCTCAGTGGGCTAAATGTCTGCCTTTGCCTCAGGTCATGATCCCAGGGTCCTGGAATCGAGTTCTACAGCGGGCTCCCTGCTCAGTGGGAAACCTATTTCTCCGTCTCCCTCTGCCTGCCTCTCCCCCTGCCTGTACTCTCTCTCTGCCAAATAAAAAAATAAAAATCTTACCAACAATAATAATAATAAAGTATAAATGTACCTCTCTTCAGAATCCATGATCTTTCCATGGATGCCTTCCCAACTGAAGCAAAGCTGGCTCTAATTTAGTTAATTAGCTAAAAGCTACACGTGTCCTCAAGGCAGAATAACCAGAAGGACTCTCTGACCGTCTCTCACCATCACTTCTCTCCCCTCATTTCTCAGGTGCTCCGCTCTGCTCTCTTTCCTTACCACCAAACAGAGCTCTCTAAAATGCATTCTACCATAGAAGGTCAGAACAGGGTTTTCCAACAGGGGTCCAAGCGTTTTACTCCCCCACCTCCATTACCCTGAAGGCTCCAAAGGGGTCTGAGAGCTGTTCTCTCCATTTCAAAGGAGTCTACTAGAAATTGTCAAGTATTTTTAAGTTACTCAGATTCCTTTGTTTTAATCTGGCTCCCATCAACTCAATGCAATAGGCCTGATTGGTTTTTTTGGAAATTGAATTAATCAATAAATGATATTTATCTGGCAGGCTGAAATCCTGCAACCCACTGAAACCTACCTGGACAGCTATGTAGCAGTGAAAGATTAGGTCTTTGCAATGTAATCTCCACTAACAAAGTCGTAATCCAAAGGGATCAACTCCTCAGTAGACATTCAAGTAACAGGGCCATTGTGTTGGAGGAGAAGGGTATAGACAGCAGAACTGAAGAAATGTGGACCCGGATAGCTCCGTCCCTAATGCCAAAGAACTAATAGACCACAGTGGTTAAAGTAATGGATTTTTTTTTTAATTATTATTTTCTTTTATTAAGTAGGCTCCACATCCCAGCACCCCCATGTGGGTCTTGAATTTACAACCCTGAGATCAAGACTTGAGGTGAGATAAGAGTCAAATGCTTAACCAACTGAGCCACCCAGGAGTCCCTAAGTTAATGGACTTTGACAGTGGAAAGACACCATTCAAATCCCGACTCTGTCCCTGGTTAGGAGTTAATGACCAAACTGTTGAACTCTGCATCAGTTTTCTTGTCTGTGAAATAACAATAACTATCTCATAGGCTTGCCAACTGGATGTTGGCATCCAACTGGATGTAATATGATGATGCTTTTGAAGTGTAGGATGTCTGATACTGTAATTACTGATCAACAAATGCTGTCTTAAAATTTTTTCAAGGGACCATAACCCTTGGCCTTTCGCTGTTGATAACGGACACAGAAGGCTGGCTGAAGACAAGCAGAAACAGACACTCAGCAACTTCCCCCACTCCACCCCGGGAAGGACACGGGTGACATTCTTCCAAGAATCTCCCAATGATCTTAATGTTAATGCCTTGCTAGAGAGGGGAAACAACCTTAACTTGACAATGGCAAGGTCCTCTTTAGCACGTGAAAGTTCTTTTAAAACCTCCCTTTTTCCTCACCTCCCCCAAATCCATGGTATATAACTAGCCACCCCTCACAACCCCAGGGGCATCAGCTCCTTATGCCCATGGGTCCTGTCCCCATGCTTTAAATAAACCACCATTTTGCATGAAAGATGTCTCAAGAATTCTGTCTTGGTCGCCAGCTCCAGACCTCACCTATATTCCAAAACCCCATCAGCTGTGACGCAGGACATCTCCTCCTCCCCCATCTGCCTACCATTTCCTTTTTCACCCCCTGAACTAAATGGATGTTTTGGCTAATGTTGGAAAACACCCCAGAACAAAATCAGAACTTAAATGTAGTCTAGGTCCGAAGACCAAGGCAGCCATCTTTTCGCCAAGTGAGGGCTCTGGTGGGCTACAGTGTAGAGGGCCTCAGTGTTGCAGGCACAGACAGGGAGAGTAACGAATGGAACAAAGGCCCCTTTTGCAGGAAGCTCATGCTCTCATGGGGAGCCAGGAGTCACCTTGGGAAAAAAAAAAAAAAAAAGAGAGAGAGAGAGACCTGATGTGGTTTTGGAATATAGGTGAAGTTTGGTGGGGTAAGCTCTGGAGGCAATGACCAAGAAAGAATTCTTGAGAAGTCTTTGGTGCAAAATGGCAGTTTATTACAGCACGGGGACAGGATCTGCGGGCAGGAAATGCTGATGCGCCAGGGTTGTGAAGGGTGGCTGATTATATACTATAGGGTTGGGGGAAGTAAGGAAAAGGGGAGGTTTCAAAAGGATTTTCTTCTGTTAAAGAAGACTCAAGAATACTGGAAGCCTTGCCATAGTCAAGTGAAGGTGGTTTTTCACTCTAGCAAGGCATTAACATGAAGGTAGTTGGGAACCTCCTGGAGAAACAGTCCACTCTGCCCTCTTCAAGTATCTGCCAATGTGCTGCAGGGTAAAAGGACATTTAACTGTATCTACATTTCCTTCTGGAAGTCAAACCATTGATAGAAATGCTTTGTTCTTGTAAATTGCTAAGTCACTTGTAAACTGAGGGAGACTCAGGTCTTCTTGGATTGTGATCTCTGTAGGTTAAACATTTGTTTTTCCTTTCCTTAGCTTTAGGGCGGCCAGGAGTGCCTGAGGAATGTCACATATTATCCCAGGATAAGGAGGGGGCAGGGGTGTGGGTGGAGTGTCTGCTTCTGCTTTGTCCTCAGCTCTCCCTCTGCTCTCTCATCAGACCCACCAAAACTGGATTTGGCTAAGTCTAATTGTTGAATGTGTAAGTGCTTAGGAGGGAAGTCCTTCCTTTGGCAGCGCTGGACTAAGATTCAGGGCAGGTGATGGGTCCAGGAACAAGGAGCCTTGGCAGGGCTGTGCCCTCATTTCCCCCAAGCATCTATTCTTTTATCCTGCCGAGCTGCTGCCCCCCCCCCCCCCACCAGCTGCTGAGATAATCGCCCTAAAGTGCTACTTCCATCAGGTTACTCTGCCCCTAAATGTCTGTGACACCTAGGGGATTAAGCACAGACTTTGTAGCCTCTCCAGCGTGAACCCAACTTATCATCCGTGCTCCCTTTCATGTGCCAGATTGCGTACTCACCGTCCCCTGAGCTCAACCTGAGCTCTGGCTCGTCTGTGCCTTCCTTCCTTCTCCTTCTCCTTCTCACTTTAAGTGGGGACGCCTGGGTGGCTCAGTTGGTTAAGCGTCTCCCTTTGGCTCAGGTCATGATCCCAGGGTCCCGGGAACAAGCTCAGGGAGTTGGGCTCCCTGCTCAGTGAGGAGCCTGCTTCTCCCTCTGCCTGCTGCTCTCTCTGCTTGTGGTCTCTCTCTCTCTCTGTTAAGTAAATTAAATCTTAAAAAGAAAAGAAAAGAAAAAGACTTTACATAATCTCTATACCCAACATCGGCCTTGAACTTAATAACCCCCAAGATCAAGAGCAGCGTGCTCCACTGACTAACCCAGCCAGGAGGCCCCTTCCTTTATTCTTTATTCTCTTTCAGGAATGTCCTCTAGTTCCCTCCCATCTCAAGTGCCACTCCCCCTTGAGCAGCTTCCCCTAACCTTCTCCCAGTTCCCCCAGCATTCCCTCCTCTGAAACTGGGGCATGGAAGGTTCTTTGTAAATTCGATTTTCTAGCAGCTATCTGATTGTTAACTCCTTAAGGGTAGGTACAGCGTCTGACTGGGTGGTTCCCTCTGCCCGGACTTAGTAAGTACTCAAGAAGCAACTGCTGAACTGAATCAGAACTGAATAACCCTTTCTTCCCACTGCACCCTCTGCCTAACAACCCTCCTCCAAGTGACACAGAATTGATTCTTCCTATTTTACTGAGCAGGAAACTGAGGTCTGCAGAATAAAAATAATTAGCGCAGAGGGGGTTGGGGGCAAGAGTGCGACAGAGGCCAATACAGAAACTTCCATAGCAAAGCAAATCCAGTGGTGATTCTGCTTCTCATTCCACTTAGTCTCCCTTGTCTCAAGGCTATGGTGACAGCCTCGAATGGATTAAACCCTGAATAGCAACTGTTGGTCTCTAGGCCTGGGGGGAAGTAATAAGTTTCTTTAACTCTGTCCTCGGAGAGAATTTTCAAAAAGTGAAAAGAAAGAGAGAAAGAAATTTTGCCCTGAGAGAAAGGTACTGCAACAAAAGATCATACGCAGCATTCATAGTCAATGTTTTTCTTCTCTGAAGATACCCCAGGACAGCCTGTCTCTGCTGTTTTTCATCATATAAATTGCTTTGCTTAAAAGGCGAGTGGGGGTAAATATAGCAGCAGTATCTCTGATGTAACATTCTCTGACCTGGCCCGGACATGTCCTTGACATTGTCCTTTAGAAAGGAAAGAGGAAAAGAAAGCATGCCCTTGCTACTGTGTGTAAGAGGATCTCCTATTCCCAGCCATTATCAGGGGACAGGAGACTGATGGGTATAAGGAATAAAAATAAAGAAGCGAAAGATGCTAGTGATTTGTCAGGTTTCTTGTGCCTGGCTGCCTGGCAGACAGGCTAGAGCCAGAGTCAGTCAGAGTATTTACCAAGGTGGAGGGGGCCAGATGCCCTGCACTGGAAACCACACACAGTCCTGTTGCATTTTGAAGTGTCCTGCCTAAAATATTTTGTAGGTTACCGAATCCCACTTTCTCCTCACTCTTTCCCAGCCTTTTTTCCCTTAAGGCAACAACTTCAGGATAGCAGCAATGAAACTTTAATTTGAAAGTGGGCAGAATACACATCAAAATTATGGTTGTGGTTCCCTCTGGTGAGAGGTCAGGGCGGCTAGGGCCTGGCTGGAGGGCTCCTGGCTCTGTATTGTGGGACTCTTTCACAATGAGAATGATTTAGTGAATTGCATGTGTAATTTTTTTTTTTAATTAGGAAGAAAGGAAACATGGATTGAGAAAGAGCTCACCGGTGATTTCTACATGATTTCTTTTTTTTTTTTTTTAACAATTTTATTTATTTGACAGACAGAAATCACAAGTAGGCAGAGAGGCAGGCAGAGAGAGAGAGAGAGAGGGAAGCAGGCTCCCTGCTGAGCAGAGATACCGATGGGGCTCCATCCTAGGACCCTGACATCATGACCTGAGCCAAAGACAGAGGCTTTAACCCACTGAGCCACCCAGGTGCCCCTCTACATAATTTCTAAGTGAAATTTGATTTAAGCATATTATGGGCTCTCAATTCCCTCCAAGTAAAAGCATCTGTTGAGTAGGGCAACTGTGATTTTCTTACTTCCAGTGTCTCGGATAATGTCTCAACTCTTTCTTTTTTTAAATGTTGCATCCCTCATATAAATTCAAATTATGTGTCACGCATCGTATGTAATTTATGTATGTATGAATTATTTATAGTGATTTTATATGTGTGGATATATATATATCCATCTACCCATTTCTGTCTATGGAATACCTACTTCCTTGTTTTCTAAATAAGATAGAAATCAGAGAACCTGGGGCATCTGGGTGGCTCAGTAGTTAAGCCTCTGCCTTCAGCTCAGGTCATGATCTCAGGGTCCTGGGATTGAGACCCACAGGGCTCTCTGCTCAACAGGGAGCCTGCTTCCCCTGCCACTCTCTGCCAGTCTCTCTGCCTACTTGTGATTTCTGTCTGTCAAATAAATAAATAAAATCTTAAAAAAAAAAAAAACAGCACTGCTGTCCCACGAGTTAATGTATATAATTAATGTATGCTAATGTATGCAAGCTTTCTCCCACAGTGCCCTGCCAGTGCTAGCTGCTTTATCAGAACGGGAAAGCCTGCTCTCCTCCCTTTGTGCACTAAGAGGACCCCGGTGACACACAAGAATTTGAGTGTGTAAGCATCTGGTCTAGGAAGATTAGAGCTAGGAAGAGTCAGACATGATTTCACCAATTTTCCTTACCTCAAGACAGAGAAACTGAGGCCCAAGGAGAATTGCTTGTTTAACAAAAATCACAAATCTGCTGGGTGGTAGGGCCAACTGTCTTAATGACTTTTCTAAATTTCCATCTGTACCTCTGGCTCAGGTCCAAACTAGTTAAAATGACAAGATTACCCATTTTTAGCTTCAACTGTCTTCTCTCTTCCCTTCTCTTAGTATGTCTGGTTTAGAACTTCTTTTTTAAAAAAAATATTTATTTATTTGAGAGAGAGAGTGAATGAGAGAGAGCATGTGCGCATGCACATGTCGGGGGAGGGGCGGAGAGGGGGGAGGAGCAGACTCCGCACTGAACAGAGTCTGATGCAATGCCAGGACCTGATTCTGGACTCCATCCCAGGACCCTGGGATCATGACCCAAGCTAAAGGCAGATGCTTAACTCGCTGAGCCACCCAGGCACCCCAATGGGTAGGTTTTTTAATAAGTGTACTTTAAGGGGGCTCCTGGGTGGCTCAGTGGGTTAAAGCCTCTGCCTTCGGCTCAGGTCGTGATCTCAGGGTCCTGGGATGGAGCCCCGCATCGGGTCTCTGTTCAGCAGGGAGCCTGCTTCCTCCTCTCTGCCTATCTCTCTGACCACTTGTGATCGCTGTTTATCAAATAAATAAATAAAATCTTTTTTTAAAAAAAAGTGTACTTTAAGGGTACCTGGGTGGCTCAGTGGGTTAAGCGACTGCCTTCAGCTCAGGTCATGATCCTGGAGTCCCCGGATCAACTCCCACATTGGGCTCCCTGCTTAGCAGCGAGTCTGCTTCTCCCCCGACCCTCTCTCCTCTCATGCTCTCTCTCTCAAGGAAATAAATAAAATCTTTAAAAAAAAAAAAATAGCGTACTTGGGGCGCCTGGGTGGCTCAGTGGGTTAAGCCTCTGCCTTCGGCTCAGGTCATGATCTCAGGGTCCTAGGATGGAGTCCTGTATCAGGCTCTCTGCTCAGCGGGGAGCCTGCTTCCCCCTCTCTCTTTGCCTGCCTCTCTGCCTACTTGTGACCTCTGTCTGTCAAATGAATAAATAAAATCTTAAAAAAAAAAATAAAAAGTGTACTTTAAGGGGCTCCTGGCTGGCTCAGTCAGTGACTCTTGATCTCAGGGTCATGAGCTGGAGCCCTACATTGGGTGTAGAGATGACTTTTATTAAAACAAACAAACAAACAAACAAACCCCACCACTTCAAGTTTCTCATCCAGAGGCAGCGAAAGCAGCACCCAGGTGGCTCCCTGATGCTGAGAGTCTTCTGCAAATGATGGAAAGGACTTCCAGAGGATGGTCCCCAGCCCCCAGCCTGTTGCCTGGGGCATGCTCCTGAAAAAGTTTACCTAACTTCCACCTAGAAAAACAGAGCTCTCCTCTGGAATTCAAGCTCCGTTTAGAGAGGTCAGAGAAATTCACAGCCTGGGGCCCTGGGTCTGTCTGCCTGGTACAAAAACAACCAAATATTCTTTCTGCTTTGCAGTTTATAAAGCCCCGTGAGAGGCAAGGGCTATTATTCAGATAACACGGGGGGAATCTGAATTAAAAAATAATAATACATTTTGAAAAAAGCAGAGAGGGACACCTGGATGGCTCAGTTGGTTAAGCATCTGCCTTAGGCTCAGATCATGACCCCAGGGTCCTGGGATCAAGCCCCGCGTAGGGCTCCCTGTTCAGCGGGGAGCCTGCTTCTCCCGCTCTCCCTGTGTCTCCCTCTTGCTCCTGTCCTCTCTCCCTCCCTCCCTCTCTCTCTCTCAAATAAACAAAATATTTAAAAATAATAATGATAATAATTTTAAAAAGCAGAAGGAAATGAAGAGGAAGAAAAAAAAGCTAATGGGGGAAAGGAACCCTGTATCCTGGATGCCAGCTTCCTTGCATCTCTTACCTCGGTTTTATAACCTCCCTTACTCCCCAAAGTAAGATTTGTCCCCATTTCAGAGACACTAAGGCTCACAGGCCGGGCAGCATGTATAGGGGCACACAGCAACAATGTGGCAGAACCAGAAGTTGAACCCACCCACTTTGACCCCTGATCTAGCACGTACACCGTCCACAGCCCCACCTGAAGAAACCAAATCCCAGAACATTTTATGTGCTGCAGAAGGTCACATAGCTTGTAAATAGCAGGGCAGGCATCTGACTGTTAATTCTGATCTCAAACTTGAGGTAGACAGTCTGTGTTTAACAAGATATTTTGTTTGCTGATGGGAAACAAAAAGTGGAGTGGAAGAAAATGAGATGTTACATATGAACGGACCTGTTTAGATTAGATAACTGGGCTGGGGTTGCGGTTCGCTGGGAAAGGTTCTTTAGCGAAAAGGTCACACTATGAAGTCACAAATCAGAGGAATAAGTAGGTCATGAAACAGCAAATCCAGGAGTCTATTCTGACCAGAAGGAACAAAGCCCTCAATTTTCCTTCCCAGCCTTAATCAAGCCTTTAAAACAACAACTTAAAATTTTTTAAATAAAATGGTACATGTTCACAATACAAAATTCAAAAGATATAAAATTCAAAATTCAGAAGACAAAATTCAAAAATACAAAATTCAAAAGACATAATGTGAAAAGTCACTTCCTCTCCCTCCTTTGCCCTCTCAGCCAGCCTGACCAGCATAAGGTATCCAGAGACCGTGATTCAGCCCCCACACGGAGAGTTCTGGGTATTAGAGAGAGAGCGGTTCGCATGGTGTCATGACAAGTGTGGAAAGATCCAATGCCTTGTCCAAAATACATCTCCACTAGCCCAGTACCACCTTCCCCTTCAAACAAGCAGGAAATTTCCCCCAGTGAGTGTTAATCCTCCCACTAAAGCAAAGATGGGGATATTACTTCCAGAGCTACACAGGAAAAGGGAAATGGTCAAACTCAGTACTTTTGCCTAATAGTCTTTCTGTTCACCAACCTAATAATTATTTCCTCTGGTTATTTTTTTCTCCCCACTCTCATCCTCAAAACATACGCCCATCTGGGGAAGCCCCAGAGGGGCCCTCACTAAGGTGAATCTAATTTTAGGATTTTAAACGTGACACATTTTCCCGACAGCCCCACGTTTTCTGGAAGAGACAGCTAGACACAAACTAGATTTTGCTTGCGGGCGAAATGTGAGGAATACATAAATCAAGCGCCTTCCTCCCATTCCTAACTCCCTGCCACGGATCTCTCAAGAGCATAATTTATGAAGACCCTGAACCCCTGCTCTCTTTTCTTCTTCTTTTTTTATTTTGTTTCGAATTTTATTTAAATTCTGGTTAGTTGACATATAGTGTAACAGTTTAAGAAGTGGAATTTAGTGATTCATCAGTTATGCATAATACCCACTGCTCATTACAAGTGTCTCTTGAATACCCACCACCTAGTTAGCCTATCCCCACCTACCTCCCTCCGTCAACCCTTCAACCCTCGGTTTGTTCTTGATCGTAAAATAACAAGAGAGGTGAAAGAGCCCTCTATCACCTTTCCACTGTTAATCAGGTCTTCGTCTGGCTTGCAGTTGAAATAGCTAAGGACACAGGGCTTACACCTATTTTGTCTGTATCTTTCCAACTCAGAACAAAGCCTTTGCCTAGCTTTGCCGCTAAATGTTCTGTCCTGTTTCTGTCCTTCTTTGTCAAACTCCTTTAACAAATTATCTGCACTCCCGTCTCTTAACTCCCAATAATTTGGTTTTGGTCTCTACTGAAAATGTAATTAGGGGGCATTATCTACTCCTGAATAGATGGTTTCAAATGCCCCTTCCCAGTCTTTACTGACATCCAGAGTCTCCTATTCAATTTGTTACGGCAAATCACACTCTAAGGGATGGTTCTTCTTTTTTTTTTTTTTTAAGATTTTATTTATTTATTTATTTGACACTGAGAGAGAGATCACAATTAGGCAGAGAGGCAGGCAGGGAAGGGGGCGGGGAGCAGGCTCCCTGCTGAGCAGAGAGTCCGCCATCGGCTTGATCCCAGGATCCTGAGATCATGACCTGAGCTGAAGGCAGAGGCTTAATCCACTGAGACACCCAGGCACCCCTTTATTTTTTTTGCTTAATAAATTTTTTTAAAAAGATTTTATTTACTGGGCGCCTGGGTGGCTCAGTGGGTTAAGCCACTGCCTTCGGCTCAGGTCATGATCTCAGGGTCCTGGGATCGAGTCCCGCATCGGGCTCTCTGCTCAGCAGGGGGCCTGCTTCCCCCTCTCTCTCTCTGCCTGCCTCTCTGCCTACTTGTGATCTCTCTCTGTCAACTAAATAAATAAAATCTTAAAAAAAAAAGATTTTATTTACTTATTTGACATAGAGGGAGAGAGAAAGCACAAGCAAGGGGAGCAGCAGAGGGAGAGGGAGAAGCAGGCTCCCTGCACCAATGTAGGACTCGATTCTAGGACCCTGGGATGATGACCTAAGCCAAAGGCAGATGCTCAACTGACTGAGGCACCCAGGTGCCCCATGTTTAATAATTTTTTTAAAAATCTGGGGCACCTGGGTGGCTCAGTGGGTTAGGCCACTGCCTTCGGCTCAGGTTGTGATCTCAGGGTTCTGGGATCGAGTCCCGCATCGGGCTCTCTGCTCAGCAGGGAGCCTGCTTCCTCCTCTCTCTCTGCCTGCCTCTCTGCCTACTTGTGATCTCTCTCTGTCAAATAAATAAATAAAATTTTTGAAAAAAAAGAAAAAACAACTTAAAAAAAAATTTAGTTACTCGACCAGTAGAACATTAATACAGTTCTACGTAAAAGCAGAAAAAGTCACCCACAATGCTACTACTTTATTTATTTAAGATTTTATTTATTTATTTGACAGAGAGAGACACAATGAGAGAGTGAACACAAGCAGGGGGAGTGGGGAGAGGCTAGAAACAGGCTTCCTGCGGAGCAGAGAGCCCAATGCGGGACTCGATCCCAAGATCCTGAAATCATGACCTGAGTCGAAGGCAGAAGCTTAATGACTGAGCCACCCAGACGCCCCCCACAAGGCCACTACTTTAAAAAAAGATGAACATTTCTTTTTTTTATTTTAGATTTTATTTATTTATTTGAGAGAGAGAGAATGAGAGAGAGCATGAGTGGAGAAAGGTCAGCGGGAGAAGCAGACTCCCTGCCGAGCAGAGAGCAGGACTCCAGGATCATGACCTGAGCTGAAGGCAGTTGCTTAACCAACTGAGCCACCCAGGTGCCCCAAGATGAGAATTTCTTAAAAATTATGTTTAGGGGCACCTGGGTGGCTCTTTGGGTTAAAGCCTCCTCCTTCAGCTTAGGTCATGATCCCAGGGTCCTGGGATCCAGCCCCACATCGGGCTCTCTGCTCGGCGGAGAGCCTGCTTCCCCCTCTCTCTCTGTCAAATAAATAAATAATAAAAAAAAAGTTATGTTTATAGGGCACCTAGCTCAATACATTATAGTTCATCTTGTGGAATGTTATGCAACATTTGAAAATGATGAGATATATCTATACATATGAAAAAACACTCCCACAGTATCTATAAAGTGAAAATAGCATGATGTATAACAACATATATAATGCAATACTATTTGTGTATTTTTATAAATATATTTCATGCTGGGATATGTATGTAAATTTTCTGGAAGGACATAAAAAACACACTCAACAGTGGTTGCCTGTAGACTAGAAAAAGGGAATGACTGATATGAAAGAGGACCTTACTTTTCTATTTATACTTTTCTGGATTGATTGATTTGTTTACCAAATAATTTTAAAAATACTACCATCTAAAACAAAAGTTATGTTTGTGTACCATCAATTTTCTGGAAATAAATAAAACAATTATATGTCTACACATGTAACATGTGAAGTTCACTAATTATGTAATTAACATTCAAAAGGAGCTTATTACATTTGGAAAGTATCTGAGGGTTAATGAGAAAGAGACAAAACAAAAAACAGACTCTTTTCCCTGGCTGGCTCACTCAGTGGAGCATGTGACTCTTAAAGTTTGAGCCCCACGTTGGGTGTGGAGATTACTCAAAAAAAAAAATCTTAAAAAAAAAAGAAACAGACTTTTTTTTTTTTAAAGATTTTATTTATTTGACAGAGAGAGAGATCACAAGTAGTCAGAGAGAGAGGGGGAAGCAGGCTCAATTCTAGGACCCCGAGATCATGACCTGAGCCGAAGGCAGAGGCTTAACCCACTGAGCCACCCAGGCGCCCCATGAAATGGATTTTTAACTACAGAGAACAAACCAATGGTTTGTTCTGGAGTGGAGGTGGGTGGGGGGGGTGGGTAAAACAGATGATGGGAATTAAGGGGAGCACTTGTAATGAGTACAGGTGATGTGTGGAAGTGTTGAGTCACTATACTGTACACCTGAAACTAAGATAGCACTGCATGTTAACAAAATAAAAAAAAAAAAAAGAACAGTATTTGAAGGTTAAATTTTATTTCATTCTATACAAATTCACAAGGTACAATAATTCTTTTTTTAATAGTTTTTTTTTTAAGATCTTATTTATTTATTTGACAGACAGAGGTCACAAGTAGGCAAGAAAGGCAGGCAGGGAGAGAGAGGAGGAAACAGGCTCTCCTCGGAGCAGAGAGCCTGATGTGGGGCTCGATCCCAGGACCCTGGGATCGTGACCTGAGCCGAAAGCAGAGGCTTTAACCCACTGAGCCACCCAGGCGCCCCATAAGATACGATAATTCTTTTTTTTTTTTTTTTTTTTTTAAAGATTTTATTTATTTGACAGAGAGAGATCACAAGTAGGCAGAGAGGCAGGCAGAGAGAGAGGAGGAAGCAGGCACCCTGCTGAGCAGAGAGCCCGATGTGGGACTCGATCCCAGGACCCTGAGATCATGACCTGAGCCGAAGGCAGCGGCTTAACCCACTGAGCCACCCAGGCGCCCCAAGATACGATAATTCTTGAGAAATGATAACCAAACACATATTAAACATTATTTGTTCATAACTTAATAATTTCAAAAGATAAATTATATAAAATTCTGCTAACATTTTTACAGTGAATTTTGATATCTGATTTGGAATGTGATTGGATATTTTAATACATATTTGGATACTACAAAGATCTCAGAAGGGAGCCTAGAGCACGAGAGGCTCTTAAATTGGACCTGGGTAGCAGAACAGTCCAAATTGTGTCAAGAATCAGTCTGCATCGAATTCTACCTTCATACTGCCCTCCTTCCTTACCTTGGCTTTGGAACCCACAGCCATCCTTTGAGGAGGGCAGGGGACATTGCTTCTAGAGAGCAGTAGCATGTCTGCTGATAAACCAGGGAAGGTCTGCTTTTCTTTCCATCTTCTTTAAGAAAGATACCTTTTATAAAAGGTGAATTTTATGGTATGTGAATTACAGCTCATTGAAAAAAAGAAAGATAGGGACACCTGGGTGACTCCGTTGGTTAAGCATCTGCCTTGTGCTCAGGTCATAATCCCGAGGTTCTGGGATGTCCGGCATCAGGCTCCTTGCTCAGAGGGGAGTCTGCTTCTCCTTCTTCCTGCTGCTCCCCCTGCTTGTGCTTTCTCTCTGTCTCTGTTGAATAACTAAATAAAATCTTAAAGAAAAAAAAAAAAGAAAGAAAGATAATTTTCATGCTGGAAAGGGAAGAACAAACAGGTGAGAAATTTGAAGTTCCACTGAGGTGAGAGAAGAGATACTCCGCCACTTTTAACAAAGCCAAGATTTCTAGTCCCAAATACTGAAAGATGGTGAAAGAAATCGCCAGTATGATGACAAATCACCAATGAAAACCTAAAAATTATTTTGACAGTGGGAGAAGTGTCAGAAGGTAAGATGTATTGATTTTTAAGTGTGAATAAGGACTTCTTCTAAACATAGAGGATTGGTCAAAACTGTTGAGTTTAAACTAGTTGCCTATCTAGACAGTAAGACTAGGGAATAGAGCAGGGTTATTATTATTTTTTTCATTATAAGTATTTGGTACTATTTTAAAATTACCTCCATATAATACAATAATTAAATTTTACTCCAAAAAAAAATGTTTGTGTGTATATGTGTGTAGAAAAAATGAGATCCTAAAAACCATAGTCTGAAAATCATCAGTAATCCCTGGGAAATTTTGGTATGGATTACTATAAGATGTTTTAAGAGCACTTAAAGGAATTGGGGCGCCTGGATGGTGCAGTTGGTCAAGCTCCCAGCTCTTGGTTTCAGATCAGGTCATGATCTCAGGGTCATGAGATGGAGCCCTCATTGGGCTCTGCGCTCAGCATGGAGTCTGCTTGAGATTCTATCTCTCTCTCTCTCTCTGTCCCCTGTCCTGATCCCTGGCTCATTTTCTCTCTCTCTCTCAAATAAATTAAGAAATCTTAAAGAAAAAAAAAAAAGAGCACTTAAAGCAATTGACTAGACACTACATGGATCCACTAAGGGCAAGTTCATTCATTAAACAAATATTTATTGTGCACCTCCTTGGTCCTAGTTACGGCAAGGCACTCAGGATGAAGCAGAAAGCAAAACAGGTATGTTCCTGCGCCTTGTGGGACTCTACTAAGGAAGACAAATAACAACAAAAATTATAGCATAATTGCAACTTGTGATAAGTGCTACGAAAGAAAACATAGGGATTTGTGGGAGTGCATAATTAGAGGAACTAGCCTCACTGCAGGAGGGGGCAATGCTAGAGAAATCCTCTGTGTAGAAGTAGCATGTAATCAGAGCCCTGAAGGATGAATAGGATGTAGATGGGCAGAGTTTAGGGAGTGCTGCAGAGACAACCCAAAAACCACATGTGAAAAATGCATGAGGCAGCAATAAACTTGGCATGCTAGAGGGACGGAGAAAAAGCTGACATGGCTGAAACATTCAACAGGTGAGTACAAGAGTGAGACTACCCAACTAAGGGCCATACCACACAGGCTAGTTCTTTTTTTATTTTTATTTTTTTAAGATTTTATTTATTTATTTGACAGAGAGAGAGCATAAGTAGGAGCAGCAGCAAGGTAGAGGGAGAAGCAGGCTCCCTGCTGAGCAGGGAGCAGGACACAGGACTTGATCCCAGGACCCTGAGATCATGACCTGAGCAGACAGCAGATGCTTAATCTACTGAGCCATCCAGGTGCCAATGCTTCCCCTCCCCAAGTTTTTATTTATTGAAGTAATATCTACATCCAACATGGGGCTTGAACTCATAACCCTGACATCAAAAGTCACACACTCTTCCAACTAAGCCAGCCAGGTGCCCCATGGCTATTTCCTTTCTTGAAATGATGACTGGACAGGTAGTTTAAAGAAATACAAAGACACACTGAATCTATTTCTAGAAAGACATTTGATCAAAGTGCTTGGGAAGAACCACGGTTATCAGCTTTATAACCAAATTCGGTCCCAAATCTACCCACTTCTTCCCTACCTTCTGCTTCCCCCTAGATGAGGCCACCGCCATCTCTTTTCCAAGGCCACTGTTTTCACTTTTACCTTCCACAATCCATTCTCTGTACAGCAGCTGAAGTGATCTAAAAACGAAATCAGATTTTTTAAGATTTTATTTATTTATTTGACAGAGATCACAAGTAGGCAGGCAGAGAGAGAGAGGAGGAAGCAGGCTCCCTGCTGAACAGAGAGCCCAATGGGGCCTCGATCCCAGGACCCCGGGATCATGACCTGAGCAGAAGACAGAGGCCTTAACCCACTGAGACACCCAGGCGCCCCAGACCATTTGAATTCTTTGTGTAAAATCCTTCAGTGTCTTCCCATTTGTAACAGACTGAGTTTTCCACAGATATGGAGACCAAGTCTGCGATCTGAGATGTTTATCAGGGTTTAACACCTCTGAAAGGAAAGGTAAGGAAGCGGGACTGAGTAGAGGAAGAAATCAGTGATACATAGCCCAGGAAGCTTGGGGGAACCCATCAGGGAGCTCTGCACTGAGTACTGTTGGTCACAACTGCCCGGTGCCAGATCAAAAGGAGTGAGCATTTAAACCCCCGCCCAGCTCCAGGCTGTCTGCTGACCACTCTTCATTTCTAGGCACCAAGATATCCTTCCTTAAAAGGATATCTAGGTGGGGCGCCTGGGTGGCTCAGTGGGTTAAGCCGCTGCCTTCGGCTCGGGTCATGATCTCAGGGTCCTGGGATCGAGTCCCACATCGGGCTCTCTGCTCGGCAGGGAGCCTGCTTCCTTCTCTCTCTCTCTGCCTGCCTCTCAGTGTACTTGTAATTTCTCTCTGTCAAATAAATAAATAAAATCTTTAAAAAAAAAAAAAGGATATCTAGGTGGGGCGCCTGGGTGGCTCAGTGGGTTAAGCCGCTGCCTTCGGCTCAGGTCATGATCTCAGGGTCCTGGGATCGAGTCCCGCATCGGGCTCTCTGCTCAGCGGGGAGCCTGCTTCCTCCTCTCTCTCTCTGCCTGCCTCTCTGCCTACTTGTGATCTCCCTCTGTCAAATAAATAAATAAAATCTTTAAAAAAAAAAAAGATATCTAGGTGTTGTATCTTCTTATCCGTCTCATCATTATAGTTAGATATTTAGGACTTTAAAGGTTTTTATTTATTTATTTGACAGACAGAGATCACAAGCAGGCAGACAGGCAGGCAGAGAGAGGGAGAGGAGGAAGCAGGCTCCCTGCAGAGCAGAGAGCCCGATGTGGGACTCGATCCCAGGCCCCTGAGATCATGACCCGAGCCAAAGGCAGCGGCTTAACCCACTGAGCCACCCAGGCGCCCCGACATTTAGGACTTTAAAACTGGAAATGATCTGGTTCCTGTCTACCTCTCCTCAACTTGCTTCCATTCACAATTGGCTCTAGGTACACTAGCCTTCCTGCTTCTTGAAGCTCATCTCCTCCTCAGGGCTTTTGTGCTTGCTTATGTCCTTGCCTGGTTGTTACTAGTCCCAGTCTTCATGCAACTAGCTCCACAAGTTGTCTGCCTCCCTTCTCAGCACTCCTTATTGTGTTGTCCTGTTTCAGTTTCCTCATGCACTTGGCTAAAATTATCTAAATTATTTGCTTTTTGTGTACATTTGTCTCATCGGCTAGAATGTAAATTCCATGGTCTCTCTGGTTCACGGCTTCATCCCCAGTCAGTACGTAGAATATAGTACACCTTCAGAAAATTTTGTTTCCGCTAAACGACACTACAGACAGCTACCATGTTAGCGAATTGAAGAACTTGCCCAAATACTACTTATTAGTGTATGAAGGCTAACCTGAAGGGAGATCTCTAATTGTCCGACACAAATCTGCCTGGTCCTGTCAAATGGGTAAATGTCCATGATTTGCATGTAGACAAAAATGGTGTGATCACTGGGGTCCCTGGGTGACTCATTTGGCTAAGCACCTGCCCTCAGCTCAGGCCATGATCTCAGGGACCTAGGATTAAGACCCCCACATCGGGCTCCCTGTTCAGGGGAGCAGTCATGCTCTCTTTCTCTTTCTCTCTCACTCTGCTGGTTCATGTTCTCCTCTCACTCATTCTCTCTCTCAAATAAATAAATAAAATCTTTAAAAATAAGTGAATGAATGAATGGTGTGATCTTCCAAATTTCTGATGATACAAAGCTGGGAGAGGATTGGTGGCTAATACACTGGATGACAGGTTTCAGATTCAAAAGGACCTGAAAGCCCATCCAAAACAGAATGGGTAGGGATGCCTTTGTGGCTCAGTTGGTTAGGTATCTGCCTTTGGCTCAGGTCGTGATCCTGGGGTCCCAGGATCGAGTCCCACATTGGGCTCCCTGCTCAGTGGGGAGCCTGCTTCTCCCTCTCCCTCTGCCTGCTGCTTCCCCCTGCTTGTGCGTGTGCTCTCTTTCTCTCTGACAAATGAATAAATAAAATATTAAAAAAAAACAGAATGGGTAATTAATTGTAGTATATTATTCATACAATGAACTATCGTGCAGCAATGAAAATGAGTGAACCACTGATATCTGCTACATGGAGAAACCTCACTAAGGTAGTGCTGAGGGAAAGAAATCAGACACACACCAAAGAGTGTATAGTGCATGATTCTCTTTCTACATATTTCAAAACCAAGCAAAACTATTCTGTAGTCTCTTGAGGAAGGAGGAAGAGGGCAATGATTAGGAGGGGGCATGAGGAAGGCTTTTGAGGTGTTGCTAATGTCAATTTCTTGACCTAAATGGTGGTTATACAGATGTGTTTATTTTGTAAGGATTCATTGATCTGTGCCCTTATAATTTGTCCTCATTTTTCTATATACATTGTACATAAATTTTAAAGATTTATTTATTTATTTGACAGACAGAAATCACAAGGAGGCAGAAAGGCAGGCAGAGAGAGAGGAGGAAGCAGGCTCCCCGCTGAGCAGACAGCCTGATGCAGGGCTCGATCCCAGGACCCTGGGATCACTACCCGAGCTGAAGGCAGAGGCCCAAACACACTGAGCCACCCAGGCGCCCTAATTGTACATCAGTTTTAAAGTTAAGAGTCAAAAAGACCTGGTTAGGTATATTTATTTATTTATTTAAAGATATTATTTATTTATTTATTTATTTGACAGAGAGAGAGAGGGAGATCACAAGCAGGCAGAGAGGCAGGCAGAGAGAGAGGGGGAAGCAGGCCCCCAACTGAGCAGAGAGCCTGATGCAGGGCTTGATCCCAGGCCACTGAGATCCTAACCCGAGCCAAAGGCAGAAGCTTAACCCACTGAGCCACCCAGGCACCCCAGTTAGGTATATTTAATTAAAAGCTCAAGGTGCAGTATCTGACTTTAAATGAAAAAGGTTGTGTTTTGTTTTTTTTTTAAAGATTTTATTTATTTACTTGAGAGAGAGCAAGAGTGGGGGAGAGGAACAAAGAGAGAGAGAGAAGTAGACTCACTGCTGAGCAGGGAGCCTGATTCAGGGCTCAACCCCAGGACCCCAGGGCCATGATCTGAGCAGAAGGCAGACACTTAACTGACTGAGCCACCCGGGCACCCCTAAAGGAAAGAGTTTTAATATTTTGCCAGTTAGGGTTATAACTGCTGTTGATTTGGAGTATATAATTTTTATTAGATTTAAGTAGTTTCCTTTGATCTCTTGTTTCACAGGGTTTTATTAGAATGACTTCTGTAATACCTGCTGCTGCAGGGATGTGCCGCTATGGAAATACAAAGTATTAAAGGCTTTTTGAAAAGCAATCTGGCAATAGCTATTATTTAAAAATATATATACCCCTTGGGGCGCCTGGCTGGCTCAGCTGGTAGAGCCTGCAATTCTTGATCTCGGGGTTATGAGTTCAAGCCCCTCAGTGGGTATACGGATTACTTAAAAAATAAAATCTTTAAAAATATATATACCCCTTGACCCACCAACCTCAGTTCTGGGAGTCTATCCTACTAAAGTAAACCACTAGTTGCAAGAAAACTATTTAAGTAAGAACATAGTACATATATACATACATACATACATAGTACATACGTACCAGGTTATTTATTAAAGCAATATTTTCTTTTTTTTATATTAAAGATTTATTTATTTATTTGACAGAGAGAGATTACAAGTAGGCAGAGAGGCAGGCAGAGAGAGAGAGGAGGAAGCAGGCTCCCTGCTGAGCAGAGAGCCCGATGCGGGACTCGATCCCAGGATCCTGAGATCATGACCTGAGCCGAAGGCAGCGGCTTAACCCACTGAGCCACCCAGGCGCCCTAAAGCAATATTTTCTATGTCAGCTTACATATACACACATGCACACACATCCACATTATAAATACCATGCATGCCCATCAATAGGGAAATGGTTGCAAAAATTATAGTACACCCACATTTTAGGACATCCATTAAAAGGAATGAATTTGATTTAGAGAGATTTTATATAAGAAATTGTTTTTTGTGGTTTTTTTTTTTAAAGATTTTATTTATTTATTAGACAGAGATCACAAGTAGGCAGAGAGGCAGGCAGAGAGGAGGAAGCAGGCTCCCTGCTGAGCAGAGAGCCCAATGCAGGGCTCTATCCCAGGACCCTGAGATCATGACCTCAGCCGAAGACAGAGGCTTTAACCCACTAAGCCACCCAAGTGCCCCAAGAAATTGTTTTAAGTAAAAGTGAGAGGCAAAAATGTAGTCATTTCTTAAATTACAAAGAAAATCTATACTGAATATGTGTACATTTGTATGTGTCTATGCGATTATAGGAGCATGAAGAGAAGTGTTAACTAGGTTGATAAAATCATGACGGGGGGCGGGGTAAGAGCTGTTAGGGTGACAAAGGAGGAGGGGCAAAGAGGGAGTTGAGGTGAAAAAAGGAAATAAGAGCCAAAGGATATTCTGAAAGCTCCTATAAGAGTCATGTAACAGGAGGTAAAAAATCAAATGAAGTCTTAGGGACATTAATGCTGTGTCCAAGTCAAAGGATGTAATAATCACAGTGTTCAGATCAAACCTAGCATATTGTATCAATTTCTGGACACCATGTTAAAAACAAATATGTCTCTCACCCCTCACAAAAATTGTTTTTCTTGTTATAGGGGAATGGTCAAGAATTAGGCAAACCTGGGTTCCAATCTCTTTTTAGTCACTTACTTTGTGATTGTGGCAAATTATTTAATCCCTCTGTGCCTTACTTTCTTCATCCATATAATGGGGACAATTATAGGTCCTATCTCTCAAGGTTACTGCAGAATAATTATATATGCATTTCAGGGCTGGCATCTAGAACAAACCTAATAAAAATAATTAATGTTGTCAGTTATTAAAGTAAATATTTATTGTGAAAATTAGAATTTACATACAAGCAAGAGATTTTTAATACAACCACAGTCTTACCTTCCCAAGTTAACTACTATTAGCTTGTGGATGTTTATCCACTCCTCAGCGTGATTTGAAAAAACATTATGAGTGGTGGTACTTAGCTAGGATAAATTAGCAGCCAACTCATGTGTGAAGGGTTGTCATATGGAGGAGGGGTAGACATATTCTGTTGAAGTCGCAAAGAACCACAGCAAGCAGCAAGAGTTAAGATGAGAGATGTCCAGCAATGAAATGGAATTCCCAACACCATGGGGAGCTCATCTTTACAATTAATAATCAAGTCTTGGCTGGTGACCATTTACCAGAAAAGTTATGGAAGAAATGCTGGCGTTGGAAGATAGGTCGAGCTAAAAGACTTCTAAAACTCTTTCTAACTCCAACATATGATCAAAAAATACTTGCTGAAGGAATACACATACTAGATTCACAGCCCTCATAAAACAGTTTGTGTGGTTCTTACCATAATACTGGGTGGTAAGGATAGTTCTAAGTTTCCATGAAAGTGAGAAGAGAGTTCCCCTGCTAGGCTAGCCTCGGTCAGGCAGGGGAACTCTCACTTATATCACACTGAGGACGCGCAATTCCACCAATTAATCACATTCAAATGTAGAAAGAAATCAAAGGAGGGGCAGACCTGGAAAGAGTCACAGCTTATCTTCAGGTACTATTTGTCTGCTTTCTTAATACTCTGGGTCTCTTCCTGGGAACAGTTTCTGACCTGGCAAAATTTCATAGTAATTACTCAGGGGAAAAGAAACAACAAACAAAAAATACATTAACGTGGGTGGGTAAAAAAAAAAATTTAAGAACGTGGTGTTGGTGGGAGGGAAGACTAAAGGTCTATGTAAGACCCACCCAAATGCTTTTGATGTTTGAGCAATTATTATCTTATTATTTTTCCTGCTATAGATGCAGCTGCGATTTATGTAACAGGATGTTTAAAAAGATTAAAGAGAAGCTGTAGTAGGGTTTTGAGGTGATAAGAGTTTCTGGAATATGTATTTGTAGACGTTTAGAATATAAGTTCCTGTACATTCTTAGAATAAACCATCTATTTGTTTTTCTTTTTTTTTTTTTTTCAAAAGAAACAAGTAAAATTTGTATTTCAAGATGGCTGCTTCCTGCCCACAAGTGATATAGAAATAACAGAGCAAAGAGAGCAAACAAACAATAAAGCAAAGAGAGGCTGGTGGTGGTTCAGTCTGTTATCTTTGCTGTTTCTTAATCAGCTTTGACTTTTAGGTCCAAAATATTTTATCCCTATATTAAGGTAAGTGTTTGGAATTTGTTTGGATTAATCCTGTTCATCTCCTGCTCAAGCAGGAGAGTTGCATGGAATTTGCGACTGCAATAACTCAATCTGAATATGAAAGTTAGAGAAAGAAATGATCTGGGTGGCTCGGTTGTTTAAGTGTTTGCCTTCAGGTCTAGTCGTGATCTCAGGGTCCTGGGATCCAGCTCCCTGCTCCACAGCTCCCTCGCCTTGCTTGTGCTCTCTCTCTCTCAAATATATAAATAAAATCTTAAAAAAAAAAAGAATTTTTGGTAGAGGGGCTTGTTGTATTGAAGTTGAGGTGAGTTAAATTGATTGGGTTAGGAGAGTGTTCTAGAGGTGTCTCAAACACAGAGGATGACTCACTGATACTCAAGATTTTCTGCCATGTGGGCTGCTACCATATCTTAAATCATAAATAGGCACCAGGCACCAAATAAAAAGGGCTTTGAGGCATATTCTCAGAATTTCTGACTAGTCATGTAAAAAATGCTTGTTAGTTTCAATTCTTTCTCCTAGCAACCTAGGCCAATCTTGTGCATGCTTGTGTATTCTCTGCATTTATTTATAAAGTTTTCTAAACTTTTTTTCTGTTTAAACTTTTAACTATTTAAATTTTTCCTGTTTTTCTAAACTATTTTTTGTAAGTTGTAGACATGATGCCCTTTCCCTCTAAGTACTTCAGTATGTATTTCCAAAAAAAAAGGGCATTCTCTTGCATAATCCCGGTATAATTATGCAAATTAAGAAGTCGGTATTGATTCGATAAAACTATCTAATCTATAGACCTATTCAAATTTTGCTCAGTTGTCTCAGTAATGCCCATTAGGGTAAAAGAAAATTCCAGATCATATCAAGATCAACATTCAGTTGTCAAGTATCTTTAGTCTCTTTTAATCTAGACTAGATTTTCCATACTTTCTTTTTCTTTTTTTTTCTTTTTTTTAAAGATTTTATTAATTTATTTGACAGAGAGAAAGATCACAAGTAGGCGGAGAGTCAGGCAGAGAGAGAGGAGGAAGCAGGCTCCCGCTGAGCAAAGAGCCCGATTCGGGGCTTGATCCCAGGACACTGAGATTATGACCTGAGCTGAAGGCAGCGGCTTAATCCACTGAGCCACCCAGGCGCCCCTCCATACTTTGTTTTTCATGACCTTGACATATATGAAGAGTTATAGGCAAGTTGTTTGTATAGAGTGTTTCTCAGCTTGGCTTGTCTGATGTTTCCTTATGATTAGATTCAGGTGAGGCATTCTTAGCAGAAATACCACAGAAGTGACGTTGTGATCTTCTCAGTATATAATAGTAGTTGATTTGTTCGTTACTATTGAAGTTACCTTTAATGACTTGGTTACATTTTTTCCACTTTAAAATTACTGCATTTTCCTTCATCATTAACAAGTGCCTTGTGGGGAGATACTTTGACACTATGTACGTGTCCTGTCCCTCATCAAACTTCACCCACTAGTTTTAGCATGCATTGATGATTCTTGCCTGACTCAATTATTACTATGATGATTGCCAAATGGTGATTTCATAAGTCTTTCTTCCTTTTATATTTTTTAGTTGGTATTCTACTGCAAGGAAAAATGTGCCTTTCTCTATGATTTGTTTGGCTGTTTATACCAGTGGGACTCTCAGAGACCTATTTTATTCAATGGGTTATAAACTGTTATTGACACTACTCATTATGATACTTACATTGTCCTTGACACAGCTAGTGGGAATCTCTTCAAACTCTCCTTTTGACATGTCCCTAAAATTCTTTGAGCTTTCTAACTTATTACACAATAAGATGGTCCAGGTTTTCCTAGTCTCCTAGCACCAATCTTGAAATCAGCCACTTTTCTAAGCTCTGGTTCTGTGAACGGAGAATAGTATTTAGGAGGAGTTGGGTTCTAGGTGTGCTAATTTGCACTAGTGTGTCATTACTGGTAGGTCCTCTCAGAAGACAACCTTCCCAACCCCCAACACACACCCACACACACACTCAGAGATTTTTCTAATTCCTGTCCAACACTGCAGATTCATCCCAGCCTTCCCCCTTTCTAAACATTTATAACTCCCTGCTCTGACAGTGAGAAATCTGTGGAACCACAGTCCCAGCTACTACATTTAACCACTCCTACAGGCACTCTTTCTTTTCTACTTCACTTCAGTGCAATCTCCTGTCATCCTTAAGCCAAAATGTTTACACACACTGATACTAGGGCCAAAGCACCAGAAGCGTGAATGTCTTTGCTACGTCACCAGTGCTCCCGGAAGTGTGACGTCACCCCTGCTTCTTTGGGGGCCCCAAGGTTGACCATTTCAGCCTCTGAATGCTTGCAATAGAACTTCCACTTGGAAAAAGCACTCTTCACCCCAAATTTCCTCCACACAGTGACACACTCAACCTGGAAGGGCTGTTTTAAGGTCCCGATGACTCAGAGATTTTATGGAAATGACTCTTTTGGGTTTTATAGGCCCTTTATTTTAGTTCCCTTCCCTAGGATTCAAACATGAGTATGGTCTCTGCCCAGAATCACTCCTCTCTTGTGGTTTACCCTGTCCTGTGGTCCTCTCTTCCATTAGAATGAGCTCTTTC
The DNA here is from genome assembly GCF_011764305.1 of Mustela putorius furo. Lineage (NCBI taxonomy): Eukaryota > Metazoa > Chordata > Mammalia > Carnivora > Mustelidae > Mustela > Mustela putorius. Next base: position 8,425,431 of record NW_025421424.1, read on the forward strand.
TTTCTTTCTTTTTTAAAGATTTTATCCATTTATTTGACAGACAGAGATCACAAGTAGGCAGAGAGGCAGGCAGAGACACGGTGGGGGGGGGCGGAGGGGGGAGGGGCGGAACAGGCTCCCTGCTGAGCAGAAAGCCCAAGGTGGAGCTGGATCCCAGGACCCTGGGTTTATGACCTGAACTGAAGGCAGAGGCTTAAACCATTGAGCCACACAGGTGCCCCAGAATGAGCTCTTTCTTAATCCTACACATATATGGAACCTTGGCAGCCAGGTCCTCCAGACGCGTCTGAATATAAGAATGTGTCAGCTTAAATTCTCAAAACACCCCCATGCTCTTAAAATGACCAGCATTAGTAGTCTAATTCAGAAACTCTCTTGAAGACTGAGGACTATACCACAGAAGCAGTGCAGAAATCCAAGGATTGCAGTCCCATCACCAGGATCTTATCCAAGGAAAAGAACTCCCTCATGATTCTACTGGCTGGTAGAGACAGAAGGAAGCCTGAGAGCTTTCAGTTTGAAGACTGCCCTGGGCCACGTTTGATCACAGTGACCCTATTGTCCTGCAGGCCTCTTAAAACACCATCATCAGGATGTGGATGGTTAAATTGTTTTTCTAACAGTGCTAACAGACACCTAATCTATCATCCCCTGATTTCTCTTGTTTTCAACTGCATGCCTCTGGAGGAGGACCGCCCAGGTTAGCAAAGTAGTCTGTGGCAATGAGACTGAAAGATATTAACTAGTTTGTGCCAAGAATAAGCCCAAGAGTTGATGACCTTAATGTCATCATACCTTTCCGTATCTACTGAACTGACTAGTCACAGACTGGTTACATTTGACCATTTTATTACTAAGTAGGTATTTAACAACATGCAATTACTTCACTCAAGTTGAGATAAAATCTCCTGATTACATGAATGAGATAATTCCAAATTAAAGCCAGAGTCTATTAAATCTTAAGTATTACAAACATTAACAATAGGGATTCTACTGTGGTTACTGAAATTCTTTTACTAGATGTGGCTTCCTTTCTAGGATTAACTGTGAAGTCTGTTCTGCTAGTCTTCTGCTTGTTTTATGGGTCTCTGATGTAGTTGTTTTCTACAGGTGTCCATGGGACAGGTGGGCTTAGGATCCTCCTACTCTTCCAACTTTCCAGAAGTTTTATGTCCTTTGCTAGACTCTAAGCTTCCTGAGGGCAGGAAGTTTTGTTTTGCTCATTGCTCTACTCCCAGCTCTGACTGTGCCCAAATCATAGCAGGAGCTCAGTATGTTTGCTGAACACATGAAAATGTATGGTGGAACACAAGAGGAAATGAAAAAGTATTAAACTAAATCCTGAAGGAATTGGTGCCCAGTTATCAGTGTTCTGAACAACATCAGTGAGAAGGCTAAGGAAGAACTTGGAAAGCAGCTACTACTAATGTGTCCCAAAGAATAAAACCTCCCCTCCATCTCCAGTAGTTCAAAGGTTGGGGGAGAGGTGAAATCTTGCTGAGGACTTACCTAGATCCTTTAAGGAGTATTCAAAGCCTCTGCCTTCAGCTCAGGTCATGATCTCAGGGTCCTCGGCTCGAGCCTGACATCGGGCTCTCTGCTTGACAGGAGCCTGCTTCCCCCTTTCTCGTTCTCTGACTGCCTCTCTGCCCACTTGTGATCTCTGTCAATAAATAAAATAAAATCTTAAAAAAAAAAAAAGGCAAAAACAAAACAAAACAAACTTCACAAGTTTGCAAATGACCTATTATCACTTGGAGGTCCAAGGGGCAAGGTTTAAAAGCAGGACAGAGGAAAGATATTTACATATTTTTTTAAAGATTTTATTTATTTGACAGACAGAGATCACAAGCAGGCAGAGAGGCAGGTAGAGAGGAGGAAGCAGGCTCCCTGCTAAGCAGGCAGCCCGATGCGGGGCTCTATCCCAGGACCCTAGGATCATGACCTGAGCTGAAAGCAGAGGGTTTAACTCACTGAGCCACCCAGGCAGGTGCCCCAGATATTTACATATTATAGGGTAATTAGGAAAAATGTGTATCTCCTTGTGGGTTTAGATGCAGGGAACTCAAACACAAACATTTTCAAAGGCCAGGCCAGTATATAAATGGGTGATGCAGTTGGATGTAAATAATAGTGAAGAGTAGAGACTGGGGGAAAATGGGAATTGCCTCCCCCTTAAAAATCGTTTAAAGGGGTGCCTGAGCCCAAGGCAGACACTCATTAAGTGTCTGCCTTGGGCTCAGGTCATGATCCCAGGGTCCTGTGTTGTTTGAGCCCCCACATCAGGCTTTCTCCTTGGCGGGAAGCTTGCTTCTTCCTCTCCCACTCCCCCTGCTTGTGTTCCCTTTTTCACTGTCTCTCTCTCTCTGTCAAATAAATCAATCTTAAAAAAAAAATTTAAAAACCATAAAAACAACATTAGGCAGATCAGATATGTCTTTAGCAAGAACTCGCTTTGGCAGTTTGAGGATTTTGGGTTTTATATTGTCTCTGTGATTTAACATTTGCCCTTGAAAGGTGTGCATGTGTTTGTGTTCCAACAGTTACTGGCTAGGCAATTTTATTTTATTTTTATTTTTTTTAAAGATTTTATTTATTTATTTGTCAGAGAGAGAGAGCATGCACAAGCAGGCAGAGTGGCAGGCAGAGGCAGAGAGAGAAGCAGACCCCCCGCTGAGCAAGGAGCCCGATGTGGGACTCCATCCCAGGAGCCTAGGATCAAGACCTGAGCCCAAGGCAGCGGCTCAACCCACTGAGCCACTCAGGCGTCCCTGGCTAGGCAATTTTAATAAAGAGGCATATTTGATAGTCACAGCAGTTAAGAGACAAATCGGGATCACACTGGGAGGTTTCATGTAACCACCTGGATTCTTCCATCAGGCTGTAGCACCTAACAACAACAACAGATTGATCTGTAGAGTTGTCTAAAGTATTTGGGTTGTTTCAACTGAATGACAGACTTGAAGAATGAAATACGTGGACAGTTCCTGGGATGAGACCAACTATACAGGAAATGACTAGAGCTTGCCAAAGATATGCAGAGAGCCAAATAGCAGAGGTTAGGAAATGGCGGGGCTCTTAGACTTGAAGGTAGGGTACAAAGATTATAGACTGAGTTATCTACAACACAATCTCCTGGCAAAGGTGTAGTGTTTTGTTCTCTTTCCTGGAATGATTATAAAAGTTAGTTAGGGGTACCTGGGTGGCTCAGTTGGTTAAGCGTCCAACTCTTGATTTTGGCCTGGGTCATGATCTTGGGGTTGTAGGATCAAGCCCTAGGTTAAGCCCCAAGTCAGGCTTTGTAGTCAGTGGGGAGTCTGCTTGAGATTCTCTTTCCCTTTCCTTCTGCCCCTTCCCCCACCCCCTCTCAAATGCATAAATAAATCTTTGAAAAAATAAAGGTTATTTAGCTGTTAACTCCCATTGATACACTAAAACTAGGAATGTACAAAAAATGTATAACTTGATCAATTAGTATCACTGATCTCATTTTGTTTTCCAACCTCTGACTTTCTCTTATGGTGGGGGGTTGGTCAGAGCACTTAATTTTGCTACTTTCCCTAGGGTTCACTAGGTTGAAACCAGAGTGACATGAGAAATTCAAGGGTAGAATATGGACTTCCGTCTTGAAGCACCCATCTATGTGGCCAGGAGTCTTAGTTTCTAATTAATGATATTAAGTGGAAGTCTTGATGGGATTACCAGGAGGGCAGTTTAAATAGAGCTCCTACAGATCAAATGCACTGTGAGTTGGGTGATTATAGCAGATTTTGCATTCGGTTTAAATTATTTTTTTCTCTTTCTCACTGATTTCCTTAACTTATTCCAAGCATTTCCAAGTCTAATAGGCCTATACTACTTTGTGTGATGGAGGTGTGGCGGATAAAGGGATGAAACAGTAAACAGAAATGTGCCCTGCCTCATATTTACTCTTATGCTGCACCCATCCCAGGGAACAACATCCTACAAGAGAACTGTATGCAGGGGTTGGGGACACTAATCTACGGTTACAGGAGTGGTGGCCCATAATGGAACAAATAGCTGGTGAGGAGCAGATGATGCAGTGGGCACCTGGGAAGAGCATGTGATTCCCAAATTAGGAGGAGGACACAGACAAGAACCAATACTCCTCTCCTTCCTCCACTTACACTAGAGTATGGAGGTCAGGATAATTCAAGCAGTAATTTGTGTTTTACCCTGTGCTTTTGGTGTGCCTTAAAATCATACAGGGGATATGACTTGTTATTGCCTTGGTAAGATGTCATAGAGGGTAGAAGATAACCATTTGTATTTCAACAGTTTTCCTTTGGTCTAGAACATGTCAAAATTAATAAAAAGAAACCTCACTAAGTTGGACTTGGGAGTCTAGATTGGGAGGCTGGAAGGGGGAGCCCTACATTAATTACAGGAAGAATTGTTGATTATAGACCCCAAAAGAAGAATCAACAGGAAAGAATCATCAGTTACAGGTTCCAACAAGGAAGGGCATGCACTGCATCTCATTCAAAAAATCAAGTATCCCAGCAACCTAATTAATGAGAAAGTATCATCACCCTGAACTCTTGCTTTCCTTCAATGGACTTTCACTCAAACCAACCCCTCCTAACCTTTTTCTCCATAAAATAAGGCTCCTCTCTTTTGTTTGCTGGACTTTCCTATGGTTTTGCCATAGCTTGTGTGTCTCAAATTGCAATTCTCCCTTATTCCCAAATAAACCCATTTTGCTGGTAAAAAAAAAAACTAAGTTTAGTCTTAAGGTTAACAAACAGCTTTCCATACCATTATTTTTAACAGAGACTATGAGGCTACAGCTAAAATGATCATATTTTACAAACTGAAAATTTTCTTAACTATAATCTAAGGAGGAAAGGACTTCTGTGAGAAGATACATAAAATCTGGACTTGCCCTGAAAATTTAGGACATATGGTTGCCACAACTAAAACACCTGGGCAAATGCATGGACATGTAATTACCTCAATACTCTTGAAAGAGTAATTATTTTAGGCCTTTCCTCTCTTAAATGTTAAAAGGTAAGGTTTAAATCAGGGGAAGGGCCAAGCTGGCTACTTTTTCAGTTCTGAGTGGTTTTTAGAAGCAGTTTGAGAATCTACAGTGGGATCCATACGGAGCCATAGGAGTGAGAGAGTTTCTGTTACTTTTTTCCTCTTGCTTTTTAATCATTAAAAATTCTTCAAGAGGTTATTTGCCGAGTACAGACCAACCCTGCTGAAAGTTGTTGCCAGCTTTTCCTAGACCTAAATGACCAACTGTTGAACATAGTATCTTCTGACTCTCTAAATATCAAAGACGAATATGCAAAATATTCTGAGGTGAAGTCACATCCATGCTCTTATTTTTTTTTTTTTTTAAAGATTTTATTTATTTATTTGACAGAGAGAAATCACAAGTAGATGGAGAAGCAGGCAGAGAGAGAGAGAGAGAGGGAGGGAAGCAGGCTCCCTGCTGAGCAGAAAGCCCGATGCGGGACTCGATCCCAGGACCCTGAGATCATGACCTGAGCCGAAGGCAGCGGCTTAACCCACTGAGCCACCCAGGCGCCCACATCCATGCTCTTAAAGGAGGCCAGCAAAGGTGGACAAAGACGTCTGCTTTAAGGGTGAAGGCCATATTCCACTCTCAAATGTTTCTATTGTTTCAGCCTAGTGAACTTTTACCCACAAAAGTCTTTCTTTGAACAGTCTGATCAAAAACAAGGTCTTTAATTTTTCTTGTTGTTTGTTTACTTACAGCCAAACCTTTAGACAGAAGGCCAACTCTCAGTGGTCAGTTTCCAACAGGTTAACTTTGGCCTCCCTCAAGAGAGTTTTAAAAATTCCACAATTTTCTGACAGATATGTGAATGATGCCAGTATGCTTAACTTTATCTGCTCTTCCCAAGTGTTTCCTCCCTCCCAGGGCACACCTGAGGGGAGTGGTATGGATTTAAGAGAACAACTTTCATGGGCAATCTCTGTCCAGTCCTGTAAGGAGGAGTACAGTTGGTTAAGAGATGACCTATAGATCTGGGTTGGCATGGTTAGGTCTGCAGGTAGAAGGAGAGAGAGGATAAGGAACATTAGTGCAGCCATATTAAGTGTTCTTGTTTTCAACCCTCCTCCTTGTGTATCTCCCATGCATGTTTATCTACTGACTTTTCACATACGACAAAGAGTAAAGTTACAAGGGAAAAGCAATTGTGGACTTAAAAGTCTCAGTTTTGTGCTTTAGGAATGTTACCCTCTGGGACTCCTGGGTCATGACTTTGGCTCAGGTCATGATCCCAGTGTCCTGGGATGAGCCCCACATCAGGCTCCTTGCTCAGCAGGGAGCCTGCTTCTCCCTCTGCCTGCCCCCTCCCTGCTCATGCTCTCTCTCTCTGACAAATAAATAAAAATCTAAAGAGAAAAAAAGAAAAGAAGAAGAATGTTACCCTCTTCGACTTCCCTGAGCAAATGAGTAACATTCAGATGTATATTTTGTCCAACTACTTCAGTACTTGAAGAACTGTAAGAAAATAATAAGCATTTTTTTTTTTAAACAAAATGGATAATAGAACAAAGAGAAGAGTCTTTGTAAAACTGTGTTTGAAAACAGTCATTTAAACTTCTAATTCCTGGGCAACCTCCTCCGGTCCCCTCGCTCCTTGGGAGTTTTGTTCTATCATGTTGCTATCCCTCAATAAACCTTGCTTTTCTGCCCTCCAACCCCCCCAAAAAACCCCAACTTCAAACTGCTAGTTAAGTATGCAGATTAATTGACTGATTCTTGCAATGCCACACTTACAGGTAGGTAATGTTTCCAAAACTCTCAAGTATTTGGAATATAGTCCAGGGACTAGATCTCACTGAGTAAACAACCATCAAAAAGTACATGCATTTTGTTTCTTCAGGAGTTTAAGTGCCCTCACACAGGCATTCAATTGTGTATAAAATAAAGAGATCAAATACACTGACCAGAGATTCTGAGAGCAGACAGCAGAGTCCATTCAGATGATGTAGAAGACAGAGCAACTTACTAGAGCTGTTTAGCCCAGAAAATAACTCTGGGGGTTATTAACAATGATGATAAAATAGCTACCATTTACTGAGTGTTTATCATAGTCTATTGGGCACTATTCTATGTAGTAGGTACTTATTATCCCCAATTTACAGGTGAGAAAACTGAGACATGGATTAAATAACTTGATGTGCTACAATGGAGAGAGGTAAGTTCAAAGCTACCCATGTCAAACTTCAAAACTTAAGTCCTACTTATTTTATTTTACTGGTCTATATTCCAATCCCAACTCTTTCTTAATATATTTTCAAAGGAAGACATCTGTATTCCATATCATCTGATAAAAAGCACAGGGAACTATGTATTTTAAGACATTTAAAATCTTTTTTTAAAGATTTTATTTATTTATTTGACAGAGAGAGCACAAACAGGGAGAGCAGCAGAGGGAGAGGGAGAAGCAGGCTCCCTAACGAGCGGGGAGCCCAATGTGGGACTCTATCCCAGGATCCTGGGATTATGACCTGAGCAGAAGGCAGAGGCTTAACCATCTGAGCCACCCAGGCGCCCAAGACATTTAAAATCTAATACATATAAATTTGTTGGTATTTAAAGAGTAAACCTTTAAGTATCTGCAAAACTCAGGGCACCTGGGTGGCTCAGTCAGTTACACATCTGCCTTGGGCTTAGATCATGATCCCAGGGTCCCTGCTCCTCGGGGAGTCAGCTTCTCCCTCTGCCCTTCCCCCTGCTCATTATCTCAATTTCTCTCTGAAATAAATAAAATCTTTAAAAAAATAAGTAAATAAATATTTGGAAAATTCATTTATATGGAAAATAAATGACAATGCCCTCGTTAATTCATGTGTTGATTCGATGAAGGCTTGTTTGTGTATCTTCTATATGTGTTTCAACACGACTTAAACGATTTTCTTTAACCAAAATTCCTTCAGCTCTGTGATGAATTTGCCGTGGTTTGCATGGGACTTTTTATACTTTTAGCAACCTAACTCCCACACTCCAAGAAACCCCTCAGTCCTGGGAAAATCAGCACAGTTGGTGGCTCTAGCTTTACAACACATAAGGGTGCTTTAAAATTGCTTTTGGATGATGGTGCTGAGTATTAATAGGATCTTTATCCTTTATCCTGTTAGAGAGGCTTACATCCTCTCTTAGGGAGAGAGAAGTAGTTCAGTTTCTGTTTCTGTAGGAGCACCTCAAGTGATGGGGAAACTTTCCTGAAACCTCATTTCATTTTTAACTTTTGTGTCAAAATTTTATACACTTCTCTTGCATTCTGAACTAAAAGCTATCTCAATGAAGCTTCTACCCACTTTTTTTATCCCATTCGTTGCTACCATATGAAATGAACTGAATCTTTTCCCTGTGTGATCGCACTTTAAATATTTATTTATTTATTTATTATTTTTAGACTTTATTTATTTATTTATTTGACAGAGAGAGAGAGAAAGCATAAGCAGAGCAAACAGGAGAGAGAGAAATAGTCTCCCCCACTGAGCAGGGAGCCTGATGTGGGGCTGGATTCCAGGACCCTGGGATCATGACCTGAGCCAAAAGTAGAGGCTTAACCAACTGAGCCACCAGGTACCCCCTGACCCAAGCATTTTTTTAAAGTTTTTATTTATTTATTTTAATAGTCTCTATACCAACTATGGGGCTTGAACCCACAACTCAAGAGTCACATGCTGTTCTGACTGGGTCAGCCCAGATGCCTGCCCCCCAAGCATTTTTCTTCTAACATCTGTTAAGCTATATTGTTTATATTCTGTACATGCAGTTATTTTTTTCTAGCTTGAAGTACAGGATCTTACATTTAACTCTGTTAAACTTAATTTTTAATTGTCCTCCTTTAAAAAAAAAACCCACTCATTCTCAGCTTTGTTTGATGAGCATATTTTCATGTAAATGACAGAACTGTTACAAAGACAAGGCCTTCATTGGCCAACTTTCTTTATGTTTGTATTAGTCTGCTAACTAGTTACAATAATTCAATCCATTTGTAGCTAATCCAGTTTACAAATAATAATACATAATTCTTACTTCATCCTGTACAAAACCAATGTGATAGGATAGAGAAGTCAGCCATGATAGAAAATGCCTTTTGTGACAAAGAGATATTTGCTACTTCTGTGGAATTGCTCTCTTAGCCACATGCTTTAGGCCAAAAATAGCTGTGTCCCACTGTAATTCTCCGTCTCACTTACTGGGCTTGGCACTGAATAAGTTTTGGTTATTAAGGAAGATCAAATCTTCTCTTAAAGAACAAAGATTTGGGGTGCCTGGATGGCTCTGTCAGTCAAGCATCTGACTCTTGATTTCGGCTTGGATCATGATCTCAGGGTCGTAAGACTGACCAAAATGCTGGGTTCTGTGCTGGGCGTGGAGCCTGCTTAAGATTCTCTCTCTCAGGGCACCTGAGTGGCTCAGTGGGTTAAAGCCTCTGCCTTTGGCTCAGGTCATGATCCCAGGGTCTTGGGATCGAGCCCCACATCGGGCTCTCTGCTCAGCAAGGAAATCTGCTTCCCTTTCTCTCTCTCTCTGCCTGCCTCTCTGCCTACCTGTGATCTCTCTGTCAAATAAATAAACAAAATCTTAAAAAAAAAAATTCTCTCTCTCCCTTTCCCTCAGCTTACCCCTACCTCATTAAAAAAAAAAAAAGAAAGAAAAGAAAAGAACAGAGTTCAGAAGAGGAGTCCTGAATGGGCTTAAGAATAAATATACAGTCTTCCAAATTTATTCCTTTGAAGGAGACAATACTTTTTGGAAGTTCAAGGTTTGCTGTATTTATTAAATCTGTAACTGAGATGGTTTAAGCTAATAGTTAAAGGCATTAGCTTTGGCCTGGTTCAACTCCTAATTGTAGCACTTGCCAACTGTTTTGCTTTGGGTAAATATATTAATGTTCAGCTGTGTGCCTAGCATTGAGTGAGAGCTCTAAAGATAAGAGTAACTGCTATTTATTAAGCAACATTTTATGTTAGGTATTATGTAGGAGCCTAGTATTCATACAGCGCATAACATGCTGCCTCATTGTCTCCTAAAAATTCCATGAAGTAGACACTTCTGTTATGCCCAAATCACAGATGAGAAAATTGAGGCACAGAAAGATTTTGCTATTTGTTTAAGTTAAAAGTGAAAGAAAGGATATACACCAAGTCTATCTGACTTCAGACCAGGATCCGAAACAATTCTATCATGCTAGTCACTGAATGTAGACAAAACCCGGATAACTTGGCAATCTGAATAGTAAGGATACTGACCACTGGTCAGTCAGGGAGTTTCCAGGAACCTCAAAAGGTCCTCCATGGTATGGTCTTATCTTTCATCAGAGTGAGGTTCTGGTCCTCAGCCCTATAGGCTTAGAAATCCAATCTGTTAATACACAGATTGTGAATTCTTCTCCCAAAGCATTCATGTTCCCAGACCCTGGTATTCTAATCCAGAACACCAGTGTACTCATAATGAAAATTATGAATATAAATAGAAAGAAATATAATAGCTAAGGCCCAAAACATTCATGTCCTGGGGCGCCTGGCTGGCTCCATCCCTAGAGCATGTAACTCTTGATCTTAGGGTAGTGAGTTGAAGCCCCATGTTGGGATAACTTAAAAAAAAAAAAAAAATTCATATCCTGTGACCAACACTTGGGAATCAGATTGTAAGAGCAGGCTGCTTATGGAGCATGGAACTAGAAATAAGGATGTCTGTTTTATGTGTGAATGATTGACAGAAAAAAATCCACCCAACTCCAAAGCAGCAATTTACCTGCTTCCAAAACTGAACAGATCATTGTAACCTTTTACCTAAAAACACTTGGATAAACATCACCAGGATTTGCCTCCTAGATCCTCTTTCTTTCTAAGTTTTCAGGGCCGACCCGTGCTGACTCTATGTTTTTTCTTGAATTTAGGTTAATTTTTTTCAGGTTACAGCATAATTTTTTTTTTTTGCTAAGATTCTGAACAGCTATGCTTTGATGCATGATGCATTGATTTGAAGGTTTAAATCTAAAAGGGCAGCTTCAGGGGCACCTGGGTGGCTCAGTGAGTTAAAGCCTTTGCCTTCGACTCAGGTCATGGTCCCGGGGTCCTGGGATCGAGCCCCGCGTCGGGCTCTCTGCTCAGTGGGGAGCCTGCTTCTCCCTCTCTCTCTGCCTACATGTGATCTCTGTCTGTCAAATAAATGAATAAGATTTTAAAAATAAATAAATAAATAAATAAATAAAAGGGCAGCTTCATTTGGTGGGGAGTCCTCTCACTGAGGCCACAAAGTACTCATAGCAGCAATAAAAGACAGACCCCTTCGATGGAAGCTGCATTCTCCTCTATGGAACTTTTGCTGGCTGGCAGACTGTTGTCAGCAATTTTCACCCACCTACTACAATCTCAAAGGTAACAAACACTGTTTCCGTAACTAGTGAAAGAAACGGGCTGGTTGAAGATTTACATGGCTCTGTCGATGGCCTGGCTATGCCAACTTTGAGGGAATTCAGTGTACAGGGTGTGAAATGATTTTCTTCTTGGCTCTTTGCTGCAGGTCCAGGCAGCTAAGGCAACAGCAGCCGTTGTTTCTCTCAAGCAGAGCTTCCAGAATGCCTAGGAGTCTCCTGCTGATAACAGTATGGAATGCCTGGAACCAAACAGGTTGGAAGCCCTACCAGCTACAACAGCCAAGACTTAAAAGAAGGGCAGTTACCCCAGAACCTTCGGGCTAAGGGTAACTTCAGAACCGCAAGGCAAGGAATGGATGCCTCACTGTGTATGCGTGCCGCACAGCCGATCATTAGGAAAGAATAGTGTGGACAACTCCTCTCCTCTCCTTCCGCAGGTGAGGTGTATGTATCTTTGGACGCAAAGCAAAGGCAGAGCACCGGGGCAGGAAGCAGGGAGCAGGGTGCAGGAGTTGGGTGGGGTTGGGATTTTCCCAGCATTATTGGGAAGGTACAAGAACTGAAGCCCTTGGGTTTCAGGGCCTACCATTCCTGGTTCCCTTCTATAGCATGTTAAGAATCCCAGGGAGCTCCAGAGTTTCCAGGGCCTGGACACAAAACACTGGATGGAGTTGATGACTCCACAGCCTCTTCCTGAAAAGGTTTCTAGATGATGCTGGGAGAGAGGAGTAGGGCTGATCAGGGAAGTCAAGATAGTTACTAAGTCTCTTCTCTGAAAGCCAACCAGGAGACTAGACTATCAAGTCTACTCACTCAAGATACCATGATTTCTTACCATAGCCCACCTCTCCCCAGTATTCATACATTAAAATGGAAGTTCCCATCCGTGTTTAGGGGTTAACTGAGTAGGAAGACTTGGCCCCTTTATGACTCCAGATTCTTGCAAGAGGTTTGTTTTCTGAACATTCTTCTCTGTGCACTCCCTTCTTGTCTTAATTGGCCCTACCCATTGAGGTAGATTCCACATTTTTCTCCTGTATCTTTGGATTGGCTCAAGCCTCTGACCCCTCCACTGCAGAGACTAAAAGCAGGGAGATGGCCAAAATAGGCAGTCAGGGAAGAACACAGACATTCCTATCGCATCTGCTCAGTCTCTCAGCAATCTTTGTGTCAGGGAGTCTCTCCAGTTTACAGGCTGGGGCCACAGAGAGTCTCCACTTCCTCACTCACTGTGTAACACACAAAGCAAGGTCTCTCAGAAGGCTGCCTGCTGAGTACCGAAAGTCAGAGATGCTGTTGTTGAATGTGGGTGTTTCCCAGCAGCTCTGTTCTGGATGTAATTCCTTGGAGCTGCTCCCTAGCTCTGCGTGAGCTGGGTTCCGGACGACTCCCAGCATGACTCCTTCCCTTTCTCTTGTTGTCACTGGCTGTCAGGAGAATTGCTGTTCGTGGCTGCCACAGGTAACTCCTACGATAGTTGGTGTTGGTGTTGTGATTTTTAATACTTAGAGAGCTGGCGCACACAGCTGAAAGACTTCCACAAAGCCAGGCAACAGGCTGCCACTTTAGCAAGGCTTGCTTGAGGGATCGATTCAAAGGCATCTGTTGAACACTGGCAAGTGCAGTGCACCACCTGATGATGTGAAGGGGAGCAGAGATGAATGAGGAAGGGCTTTTCTCCTCAAAGAAGACCACACTATAACAGAGACAGGTGCACCCAGAAATCACTGTAATAAAAGGCGAGCATGTAAGGACAAGTCACTGTTGTACTCTCCACACCTGGAAAAGTTAAAGGTGAGAACTCTCACCTACCAGGCCACTAGCCTTATGCCTATTGATCGGCTGGGGGAGTCTGAATCTCTTATGGCCTCAGAAGCCAACGCCAAGATGAACTGTAACATGTTAGACAGCATAAGCAAATATTTTGTAATGACCTATGTGCATGTAACAGGAGCTCAGTGTGTTAACACTTTCCTTTAAAGGGATCTCTTTTAATTTCATGAAGTGGGTTGACTGCCATTCACTTCTCCTTCATAGCAAGAGAAACAGAAGTTGAACTTCTCTTCCCTGTTCCTCAGGGCAACTAACAAGAGAACAAACAGGGTTCAGTACCAGGAATAAAGTTGACTCATACTCTTAGGCTTTCTCTCCTTTTAGAACACATTGATTGAAGACTTGGAATGGGATAACATTCGTTCGCATAGAGAAACAGATGAGGTCGCCAAGAGAGGGTAGGGAGGGAACAGGGAAAATGAGGTGAAGGAATAGGGACAGTGGCTGTTGCACTACCTTTGACAAAGTCTCTTCACCTCAGAAGAAAAGACTGTTTCAGGAAGACTGTATTCTAGGCAGAATGATGAGGATAAGTAGAAATCATATATATATCCTGGCCCACCATCCTAAGAGAAGAGAGTAACTCTTGTGGCAATATGAATAAATATATTTTTGTGGTATAATACCAGTCTAAGGTCCCCAGATCTATAAACTTAAAAACAGACCAAAAGAGTAGGCATACTTGACTGGTTCAGTCAGTACAGCATATGACTCTTGACCTGAGAGTAATGAGCTCAAGTCCCATGCTGGACATAGAGTTTATGCAGAAAAAAACAAAAAGAGTCCATGCTCTAACATATAGGATTAGTAGCAGAGAGGAGGTGAAGCTTTCCCAAGGCAAAAATCTCAAAGGTGTCACTGAGCAACCTCAGGTCAAGAGGTAAGAATCTAAAATCCAGGAGGCATCCCCCAGTACACATAAGATTTGTAGGGGACAGAGTGCGTGAGTGGCTCAGTTGGTTAAATGTCCAACTCTTGATTTTGGCTCAAGTTATGATCTCAGAGTTGTGAGATGGAGCCTGCTTAAGATTCTCTCTCTCCCTCCGCCTCCCCTCTGCACATGCTCTCTGTCATGCTCTAAAAGAAAGAAAGAAAGAAAGAAAAAGAGAAAGAAAGATTTGTAGGGGACAAGGACACCAGATCTTTTCCATAAATGTACTTCAAAACAGTGACACAAAAAAGAACAGGACATGAGGAGTTCCTACACTGGGTTCTTAGCTTTCTAGATAGAACGGGCAGAAATCGTGCCTCATCTTGCAGTGAATTCTTTGCCATTTTTTTCCCTGCATTTCCCAGTAAAGGATTGCCTTTGCTCTCCCTCCTACTGCTCATAACCGTCACATAGCCTTTACCGGTGTTTAAATGTTCATGATTGTTTTATATATACTGTAAACTACCTGAGGGCAGTGATCATATCTTTATACCTTCGATGACAACTAGCTCAGGGCCTGTTCTCAGTAGGTCATTAAGAACTGTTGTTTGATTTGATGTTATAGGAGAATTGGGGTCAACAGCTGCAAGGGCTGGCAATCCATAGGTTTCTGGCCAAGAATTTCCATGAGGCAAGGCAACTTTTGGCAATTACAAGGGCATTCCAGTGAAGTGAAGAGGAGTGTCAGATTTTGCAATAGTTCTGCAAATAAGATAGATTTTCTGGAGTGGTTGGGTTCGTGGAAAAACATGTGCTGAATGGCAAAAAGTTATCTGGGTTCTCACCTTTATAGCAATCATAGCAAGATATAATCTCCGCTAGATTCAAATAGGAAAGGGTGACATTAATAAGTTTTCTTAGCAATACATAGCATTATGTCAGGTATTGTACATAGAGTTTTAAATTTTTTTTTAAGATTTTATTTATTCATTTGACAGAGATCAGAAGTAGGCAGAGAGGCAGGCAGATAGAGAGGAAGGTAAGCAGGCTCCTCGCTGAGCAGAGAGCCCAATGCAGGGCTCGATCCCAGGATCCTGAGATCATGACCTGAGCTTGGCAGAGGCTTAACCCACTGAGCCACCCAGGCGCCCCTAGAGAGTATTTTTTTAATACTATTACTGACCTCAAGATTAAAATCCTGGGGTGTCTGGGTGGCTCAGTCATTAGGCATCTGCCTTCGGCTTGGGTCATGATCTCAAAGTCCTGGGATCGAGCCCTCCATCGGGCTCCCTGCTTTGTGGAAAGCCTGCTTCTCCCTTTCCCACTCCTCCTGCTTGTGTTTCCTCTCTTGCTGTCTCTGTCAAATAAATAAATAAAATCTTTTCTTAAAAAAAGAAATTATTAAAATCCTAATGGGAATTCAACATATGCATTCCCAAACTAGTCAGAGAATAATATGAGTATTACAGTGAATTATAAATTAAACATTATAGCATTGCTGTTGGAGGTGTCCTAGAGAAGATAGTCTTGAGATGGGTCTTGGAAGTTCCCTAATTTTTGTAGGTCTTTGCTCCTTTGTGTCTTCACAAAGTTCTCTATCTTGTGGATATTTGAAACATACAAAAGTTTATTGCTAAAGCACCCTCCTCCGTCTCATCTCCCCCATTAGGATTCCAAGATAGCATTTCACATAGATGGTGTAGCAATGTGTTTTGTTCATATCCTCTAGCCTGTTAGCTTGAATCTATCATCCTAACCTGTAGATTAAGCTTTGCTCCGGTTCAAGTATCCCAATTCTTCCTGCTAGAAGAACATGAAGAGAATGGATCATTAGTTCAAAGAGTCAGTCTCAAAGGTAATCGGGTTTTGGGGAGATTCCTACCTTCTATCTCTATTCCTCAGTACTAAATTTCTTGCTAGTAACTTTCCTTCCCCAAAATAGAGTTACAGCCCCACAAACTATCTCCTTGTCACTGGGGCCTCTGGTTTCTATGGCCATGTTTTCTGGATGTCACCCTTCCATGCACCTGAATCTGAAAATTGCCTAATGCCTGTTTAGATCCACACCCTGGATCTGATTCATTTTGGAATTTTTACCATCAATTAAAAACTTTCTGTATGGCCCTCTGGGGCTAGTTTTGGCACCAGAGTCACAAAGATGGTACGCTGGTAGTCCAAGGGTCTCTTTTTTTTTTTTTTTTTAAAGATTTTATTTATTTATTTGACAGACAGAGATCACAAGTAGGCAGAGAGGCAGGCAGAGAGAGAGAGAGAGAGAGAGAGGGAAGCAGGCTTCCTGCGGAGCAGGGGGCCCGATGCGGGGCTCGATCCCAGGACCCTGAGATCATGACCCGAGCCGAAGGCAGCAGCCCAAACCACTGAGCCACCCAGGCGCCCCCCAAGGGTCTCTTATTTCAAATGTTTCTGGGTTACAAGGCAGAAACAAGTGAGAGGCAACAGCTGTGCAAAGGGCTCTTGGTCGCCTACTAGTTTTTGATCCAAAGATTTCAGCTTTAAAGTATGAGGCAATGAAAGGGGTATTTTATTAATATAGCAAGCATTACATGGATTAGACAGCAAGGCGACTGTCAAGACACTACATGCCTTAACATTCACGCCAGATCAAATGAAATAAGGATGTAAAGTACCCAGCACAGTCCCTCGCACTCCCTCCCTTGGCATGTGGATTTCACAGTTTACAACCTGCTTTTGTTTACATTAAATCCCCACTAAAACCTTGTGAACTAGTTATTGCTCCCAGAGCAGTACCTTGACCCCAAAAGTGGCACATTTGAAAAACTGCAGGGCTGAGAGTCAGACTCAGGTCTTCAGACCCCAAAGCCAGTTTTGTTTGCCCTGCACCCCAGCCTCTTCTTACTGCACTGTGCTAGACTAAAGGTTGTGAAGGCCTGGATCGGAGTGCTAATCATGAGGTGGAGATCAAAGAATGATCTATGAGCTCCTGCATAGCTGATACTAGGAATATAGATATGATATAAAGATATTCTATATCTTTATTTGTAAAGAAAAAAACCTCAAATCCAGTATTTTAGTTATTCCAAGATACATGTATTTTCATTTTTTAACATCTCAGAAAAAAAAATTTTTTTTAAAGATTTATTTATTTATTTATATGACAGACAGAGATCACAAGTAGACAGAGAGGGAGGCAGAGAGAAAGGAGGAAGCAGGCTCCCCGCTGAGCAGAGAGCCCGATGCGGGGCTCGATCCCAGGACACTGAGTTCATGACCTGAGCAGAGGGCAGAGGCTTTAACCCACTGAGCCACCCAGGCGCCCCAGAAAAAAAATTTTTTTAAGATTTTATTTGAGGGGTGCCTGGGTGGCTCAGTGGGTTAAAGCCTCTGCCTTCAGCTCAGGTCACGATCCCAGGGTTCTGGGATTGAGCCCTGCATCGGGCTCTCTGTTCAGGAGCCTGCTTCCCCCTCTCTCTGTCTCTGCCTGCCTCTCTGCCCACTTGTGATCTGTCTGTCAAATAAATAAATTAAAAAAAAAAAGATTTTATTTGAGAGCGAGCGAAAGGGAGAGAGATTATTGGCGGGGAAGAAGCAGACCCACTACTGAGTGGAGACCCCAATGAGGGGCTAGATCCTAGGACCCTGAAATCCTGACCTGAGCTACACGCAGAAGTTTAACTGACTGAGCCACCCAGACACCCCTAACATCTCTGTAATTGAGGCAACTGATGGTTTTCAGCTGTTTCCGCTGCTTAGCACTTTTGAAGTTGTTTTTGTCTGCTTACCTACAAACTTGGTTGTTACTCCTGGTGGAATGACTGGACAACTGAAACCCAAGGACACTTCAGTCAATCACTGAAGCAACATTTGCACAAGAAAGACGAATCCTTGTTGGCTGAAAACCTTACACTGACACCTTCCTGTAAGTACAACAAAGTGTCAACATCAAAATTTGCAGAATCGATGTCAGAAGGCTAGAAGAAAATCTCAGAAGAAAAGGGAGCCCTGCCTCAGCACTGCTGCACTGCCACTGCTAGCCAGCTATCAATCTATCTATTTATAGGCAGTGTAAGTAGGGCAAGGGCAGAGGGAGAGAAAGAGAGAGACAGAATCTCAAGCAGACTCTGAACTGAGCCAGAACCAAGAGTCAGACATTTACCGGACTGAGCCACCAGGCACCCCTGCGAACTCCTTTTTGATGGCAAGAGGTTAATACTGTACTGAAAAACACAGTACATCAACTTTTCAGAATTGAAAAGTGATTCAGAAGACAGACTCTGAATATGAAGACATTTTGGGCTACCTTAGCTGAATTGTTTCCCTTCAATGCAAAGCTTTTATATATGATAAAAAAAATGTTTAAATAAATCTAAAAAAGCCCTTTAATGAGGGCTGAGTGATAAGAAAGTATTGTGCCACAGGTTAATTTGTTTCATTAGTTTTTTTTTCTCAGTGGAATAAAAAATAATGGTGAACCCTACAATCTGTGGTGTCTTAGATTCAATGAGAATGGTCATATTATATTTGTATAAGTGCTTCATGGCTTACCTATTAACTCATTTTGGTCATCATAATAACCCTGTAGTATCAGGAGCAGAGTATTAGCCCCAGTTTTATCTATGGGAAAAATAAGACAGATGAAATAACCTACTCAAACAGCCACAGAATCAGCATAAGGGTTCACCCTAATTCAACCCTCTAGAATAAGCCAAAAATCCTTTTTTTCCCTCTAAAATTACAAGGTTGATATCAATCTTAAAAAAAAAAAAAAGCTTTGATGAGAATGAATACAGTAGTTCAGGATAAATACTGAATATATCTCCCTTTTGGCAAGGAAAGTGAATTGTTTGTTTTAACAATAATAAATCACTATTACAAACAGCCTAGTAATGCGCCTAGCACATAAAATGTGTTAAATAAGTAATACGGGTTGTGTTACTCAGGATAGTTAAATGCTGGCCGTCCCAGAGGTCAAACCCTGAATCCTTAGTGGCTTAACCAATGAAAGTTTCTATCTCATGCATGTCCTATCTCTAGCACAGGGTGGCAGGCGGTGAAGGCCGTGTGCGGTTCCACTCCACTCAGTAGCCAACGGGACTCAGATTCTCCCGTTATATAGCTATACCATGTGCAGTATGTAACCTCCAAGCTTGCTGTGACAGGGTAAAAAGGGTTAGGGGAGGCATATCAGCTTATAACTTGTTCAGTCTGAAAGTGATACAAATCACTTCGTTCACAGGTCATCAGCCAGAAGTAATCACAGGATCCCAACCTAACAGAAGGGAGGCTAGGAAAAGCAGAGCAGCAACGGAATATTTGCTAAGTACTGTCCATACCACAGTAGTCCTATAATTATTTCTTGAGAGCAATAATCTGTTTTATTTACTGATATTCCCAAATATCTAGAATCGTGTCTGGCTTGCAGTGTTCACTAACAATTATTAAATGAGTAAGTCAGTGAATAAATGGAATCTGAAGCTGTTTTTCCTCACTTCAACTATGAATCTGAAAAGCTTTCAGAAAAAACGAAGATATTCAAGTTCAGGTTAACATTTCAGAAACACCTAGTGTTGATAAGAAGACATTTTGATAAGAATTTATTTGAAGTTGGCAAACTCATTCTCAAATGTAATTACAAATATTATAAGAAATCTTTTCTCTGGGAGCTTAATGATTCTTTAAATTGACTAAAATATGAGGAAATACAACACTCGACTCTAAAAGCCAGTTTGGATGGTTAGTTTCATTTAAAAAATGAACACAGACTGCAATCTTCCTAGAAATGATCGCTTAGGGAGTTGGGAACAATTTGCCATCATGATAAGAATTCAGATTGTGGTGATATGAGAAGGCAAACAGCAGTCAGGCATGGGGAAAGCACAATAAGTAGCTGCCTTTTGGCTCTAATTCAACACCCGTTCTTAACATTACCTGCCGCCCTTTTGGCTCTAATTCAACACACCCGTTCCTAACGTTATCTGCATGATAGGACAGCACAAAAAGTTCAATATTTGGTTTTCCCAAAGGAGTCTCAAAGTTATTATAAGATATAATTCATAATTTATTTAACAAATGTTTATTAAGCACCAAATATGTGCAAGCACAATGCTTGGTGCGGGAGATTCAGGTGCAAAAGACTGATACTGAGTCCTACCCCAATGGGACTTTGAGTCTAATAGGGAAAAAAGCCACTGAACTATTGTAATAAGCATGACATAGGTTGCAAAAGGGTAAGTCACAGATGCTATGGAGTGAACTGGAAAATTTCTTCGTTTTCAGCAGTACCAACAGGAAGAAAGTAGGGTCTAAGGCAAGATCTCAAGAAACCTATGTTTCGATTTCAATCCAGGGCAGAGGGAGAATTTGGCATGGAAAAGCGAAGGAAAGAATTCCAGATGGAGGGAATAGCTTCTCTTCACAACCCCACTAGGAAATCTCAATAGGATTACATGCTTAATCACATAGCCAGAGAAGTGGTAGAACAAAGTGACTTGTTCAAAGGATTCTGTTTAACAAGCAGCTTAATTAGGACCCTAAGTCATATCCTTTACCGTACAGAGCATGGCACACAATTGTCTCTCTAAGGCAGATTCTTTCCTGACCCAAACATAGCTGACTGAGCCAGTCACTCCCATAGTCCGTCAGGTACATCAATCAGCAATGAACCTGACTGATGTAACAGCTATAAATTTTCAGCCTGTTTCACAGCACACAGGATAAGAACTAAAGAGCCCTAAATGGCTTTTATGCAGGAAGAGGGTGGGGTATAGCGGCAGAGGGGGAAGCTTCCTCAGTGAGAGCCAAGCGCTAAAAGCAGCTGCGTGTGACATTTCCATCAACAGCCCTCCCTCCCTCATTGTGTATGAGACACACATCAGATGTTCTGGTTTATGATTTCAGCTTCAGAGTACATACCCTTCGAGGTCCAAGCTCATGTATCTCTTCCTGGCATGGTGCCTGCTCATTAACTGGACTCGAAAGTTCATCTGTGACGGACAACCAAATGCTCAGACTATGGGGATACCTTCCTCCTACCCTCAAGGAGGCCTGGAATCTCATGGTGCCCAGCCTCTGTACTTGCTAGAAAGTGACAAAGCACAGGCTACCAAAAAGAGTCTGTCCAGATGCCAGGACCATATCAGAACACAAGGTCACTTATAGCTGCTGTCTTCCCCTGTTTCTGTAAGCCCAGAGGACATCCATTCTCTTTCCTTTGGAGAACACAGTAGAGGCTAACTCTTGGAAGTCCCAGGTAAGTGCCACTTTATCCATTAGGTAGACCAGACCTTAGGAGAGCAAATGTCTTTGCCTTTCATTTTGTGTTTCCATCCCCAGAGAAATTAAGGTAGAAAAATCTGTTATTTACAGGGGAGATAACAGGAAAGCCCTTATTAGCTTTGATTCTTTGATTCAAGAGCAGTTTCTAAAATGACAGAGATGTCAAGAAATGGTAAGTTTGCATACCAATTAATCTCCCAAAATGTAAAAGTTTCTGATATTCTGATCACTTAAAAATGTATTACTATCAAGAGATTACTACCTGAGATTTCTACTAAGTGTTGGTGTTGAAATCTGTTACTTGTTCTAAAAATGCTGGGTCATATAATCTCCGATTACTTTCCCAAATATCTCTGTAAACCACTGTAAAACAAATTTCAGAGGGTTTTCTTTTTAAAGAACAAAATCACAATAATAACAGTAATTTGTTCTAATCTAAATGACAGCAGTCTCTGAGCATCAAGGCTGCTTGTTTTATCACAGGGTGGCCACATTGGCAAGACTTTTTGTCAGAAATCTTTTCATAACCAGACATTAGGCCCAATTTGGAGTGATTTGAAAGACAAATTGGCTTGGGAAGAAGCATGCTAAACTTAGTAGTGAGTGAGTCCACATTATTCTTCAACTGCCACAAGTAATAATGCCTGAAGTAGTAATAAACTTCTTACTTTAGGGCAAAGTAACTTGTGGGAAATTAATTCATTTAGTCTATATTCAAAGAAAATCTATATTCATTGTACTGAATAAGACATGATTGCTGACTTTTAATATATAATTTAGTAGAGACTATTATATACTAGACTGTATGCTCCAAGTCAGGTTTGGGGTCTGTTTCAAGTACCACTTTATATTCAAGTATAGCAGTGTCTGTCTCATGACAGGTACTCAATAAATATTGGTTGGATGTACAAATGTATGACAAGATATGTACATGATGTTCCTTTTCGAATATAAGTGTATACTATATTCTTTGACAAACACATTGTATGTGTTGTATGGGCTATTCTGAAGAAAAGTACAAAGTGTGTATTTTTTTTTTCTTGGCAAATGTTAATTCGAAAATAGGAAGAAAAGCTATGCTACCATGTTATTTGACATATCCTTTCTCCTAATGTTTTTTCTCTTTATCCTAAAGTTTTTCCTTTTCTTTTTTCAGACTTAAAAGACCATAGTTGACAAATACTGCTTTATAATACATAAGTAGAAAGGAAGAAAGATGAGATAAAGATTTTAGGAATAAGAAAATCCAAGTATTGTTTGGATTCTAAACACTGTCTTTGTGGTCTTGGGTAAGTTTGGACTTAACTTTTTCATCTGTAAAATAGAGGGAGTTGAGTTAAATTATTTCTAAAACATCCTCCAGTTTGAATTTTCTGTGATTTCATCTGACAAGCAAACTCTCCCTTTTGTCATCCTTGTTGTATGCGGAATGCTCAATTTTTTCAAGTTTGGTTTCTTTTTTTTAAATCACTTACCACCGATGCTTAAAATAAAAAGCTCTCTATATAGAATGTCTGCCTTTTTCTTTTCCCGAAGTAGTCATGGCACCACTTGAAGACTATAAAATATATCCAAATAAAGATAAAAAGAAAATAAATACTTCTCTATAACCCACTACTGAGTTGTAATCTTTTATTACTTCAGTGCCCATATTTTAATGCATATTTATTTATTTAAAAAATAAAATTGTGATCACTTTGTACTTAGTTTTTAAAAAATTAATATATAATTCAATATTTGTTTCAGGGGTACAGGTCTGTGAATCATCAGGCTTACACAATTCACAGCACTCACCATAGCAAACACCCTCCCCAGTGTCCATCACCCAGCCACCCTAATCCTCCCACCCTCCCTTAGTGTTTGGAAACCTGCTTTACCTAATAATATCATAAAGATTTCCTCACATTTTCTAAAGCATAATTTTTCTTCATGCTGCATTTGTAATCAACTATTAAATACTTCAATTTAACTCATCTATTATCGTTAGACATCTAGGTTATTTCTAATCTGTGCTATAAATAACATTGTAGTGAACAAATTTGTATAAGAATAAGTGGTTATTTCCTAAGAACAATTTTTCATAACTAGAGATATTCCTACTAGAAATTTATGAGTGCTGATTTTTCCAGACATCCTGGAAGTTGTATAACAGGTTTTATAATTTAAAGAAATCTTTGTGGGGCACCTGGATGACTCAGTAGTTTGGGTGTGTGCCTTCAGCTTGGGTCATGATCCCTAGGTTCTGGGATCAAGCTCCCTGTCATCAGGCTCCCTGCGAGCAGGGAGCCTGCTTTTCCCTCTCCCCTATCTGCTGCTCCCCCTGCTTGTGCTCTCACTCTCTCCGTCAGGTAAATAAATAAAATCTTTAAATACTACTAATAATAGTAATAATAAAGAAATCTTTGGCACTATACCATGTGAAAAACCCTTGAGGTCGCAGGCTTTATAATTCAGTATCCATTATTTGAACATCAATATCCATATCTAATTATTACTGAACATTTTTGTTCTGTTTTGGTCATTTGCATTTCTTTCTGTTGTTCTTGTTGTCTACTTCCATTACTTTATTCATTTTTTGACTTGTTCACTTTTTTTGGAGACACTTCAAGTTCCTCATTATTTTCGATGTTGCTCTGCAGATTCAGGGAGATTCAAAGTTGTTTTTGGAGATCATAATCGCACTATAATTAAGGTCCCAGACCAAAATTTCAATTAATGTCCTTTCTTTTTTTTTTTTTTTTTTAAAGATTTTTATTTTATTTATTTGAGAGAGAGCATGAGAGGAGAAGGTCAGAGGGAGAAGCAGACTCCCCAGGAGCTGGGAGCCTGATGTGGGACTTGAACCCTCGACTCCAGGATCACGACCTGAGCCGAAGACAGCTGTTTAACCAGCTGTGCCACCCAGTTGTCCTCTTCTTTTTTTTTCTTTTTACAGTTTTCCTCCTGCCTACCCACAAATCATTTTATGATTTTGTTTTGCTTTTTATTTTTTTAAGATTTTATTTATTTGACAGAGATCACAAGTAGGCAGAGAGGCAGGCAGAGAGAGAGGAGGAAGCAGGCTCCCCTCAGAGCAGAGAGCCCGATGTGAGGCTCAATCCCACAACCCTGGGATAATGACCTGAGCCGAAGGCAGAGGCTTTAACCCATGGAGCCACCAGGCGCCCCTTGTTTTGCTTTTTAAATCCCACAGCACTTAGTCATTTTAGGGTGCTATTCTGGAGCACCTTCTCCAACAACATTTTAATAATGAAGTATTTTGAATAAAATACTAAGACTCATTACTTTTATGCACTGAAACATTATCAAATCTTCAAACACTGGCAGGGCAATACTGAATAAACTGGCAGAAAGTTAGCATTCTGCAGGTGTTCAATTTTAAATGTGCAACTTATTACAAAATATGTATCAAAATTATGGCAGCAAAGCAAAAGATTTACATTCATCACATTGGGTTGGGGGACTAGCTAGATAAATAAACAGGCAAACACCTTGGAAGTGGCTACCTTCACCACAACATTAAGAAAAACACAGAACAATGGCTTTCAGTGGCTATAACAATTGTGGTACTCTTTAAAGAGGCTTTAGAAGAAATACTAAGCTAGAGACACAGGAAAGACACAGAACCCCCTTGTGGGCTGACATACTGGCTGAGCAGGTTACTGTAGATAGCTGATCATTCAAAAGAACAACATGTAACTCATTGGCCATGTTCAGAATAACAAAGCACATCTTCATCCAACTTGTCCCTTTACCATTTTCTGAGCCTGCATTTTTAAATTTCTCATGTTTTGGGTTATTTCATGTGTATAACTATTTTTAGAATTTGGGTTTTTTTTAGAAAAGACAAATCTTTGTGATAAATTTGATTTGTTACAAACACCATTTTTAATGATTTTAAGGATATCACTTTAAGGTTTTTTTGGGGACATCCTGTTTTTTAACAATTTAATATTGAAATGTGTTGGTTGTGATACTGAAATTAATCTAATGTACCAAAAGACAATAAATCTCAGAATCTGTTAAGCGAAAAAAGAGGGACAAAACAGTATATGCCGTATACCATTATATATATATATATATTTTTTAAAGTGTTTATTTTTATATACATAGAATATATGCAGGCTACAAAGTAACAAAATGCTACTATTAATACTGGCTTACTCTGAGGTGTGGTGAATGGCTAGGTAACAGGGGTACAAGATTTCTTTTTCATTATATATTCCTTGTACCTTAAAAATTTTATTCCATATACAGGAATTAACAATTTAAAAATAGAATTTAATTAGTGGTGCCTGGGTCGCTTAGTGGGTTGGGTGTCTGCCTTCAGCTCAGGTCATGGTCCCAGGGAGCTGGGATCAAGCCCTGCATCTGGCTCCAGCCCCGCATTGGACTCACTGCTCGGGGGGGAAGCCTGCTTCTCCCTCTCCCACTCCCCCTGCTTGTGTTCTCTCTTTCGCTGTTTCTCTATCAAATAAAATCTTTAAAAATAAAATAATAAAAATAGAATGATAAAAATCCTATTACACATAATAGGTATTCAATAAACATGGAATAAAAAATAAATGAATAAATGAATTAAGTAAAATGAATCTTAATGAATCTGAAACTTGCACTAAACTTAAACTTGCATTAAAGCCTTGCAGTGGTATGTGCCCAAACAGTAGCAAACTTTAAGGTTGTAAATGGTCAATATCTTTAAATCTTCAGAAATGACAGAATTGTGACATAGCCAAGAAAAGAGCTTTGGTTGATAGAAGAACAGCATTTTTATAAGTGGTTCTAGGTTAGTCCTTTAGAAATTCCTAAGTAAGTAAAACCAGATTATCCTCCATCCCCCAAATCTGTGAAAGAATTACCAGTCATGGGCAAAAACACCTCTTATGGTCTAGAAGAAAAGCACCAATTCTACTGCTAATGTCAGGTCCCAAACTAGTCTAGTAGCAGTTTTATCAACCTTCCTCTCACTGCTAAACAGTGAAATTTCATAATTGCATGAGATTAAATGGTATTTATCTATATTTTGGGGTGGGGAGAAGGGGATTATGGAGAGGGAGAATCTTTTTTTTTTTTTTAAGATTTTATTTATTTATTTGAGAGAGAGAGAGATCACAAGTAGGCAGAGGCAGACAGAGAGACAGGAGGAGCAGGCTCCCTGCTGAGCAGAGCTCAATCCCAGGACCCCGAGACCATGACCTGAGTTGAAGACAGAGGCCTAACCTACTGAGCCACCCAGGTGCCCCTTGGAGAGGGAAAAATCTTAAGCAGGCTCCATGCCCAGCACAGAGGCTGACATGGGGTCCAATCCCATGACCCCAAGACCAAGGCCTGAGCCAAAATCAAGTCGGAGACTTAACCGACTGAGCCACCCAGGTACCCTTACTAAATGACTTTTTTTTTCTTTATTTATTTGAGATGGAGAGAGAGGAAGCAGACTTCCAACTGAGTAGGGAGCCCAACATGGAGCCTAGATCCCAGGACGCTGGATCATGACCCAAGCCAAAGGCAGATGCTCAGCCAACTAAGCCACCCAGGCACCCCTAAATGGCTTTGTAAAACAGAAATGAAGACTGAATTGGGGAAAAAGCTATTGTCATTTTGTTATATCTCTAAATGGAACCAATTCGTTACCTTTTTTTTTTTTTAAAGATTTTATTTATTTATTTGACAGACAGAGATCACAAGTAGGCAGAGAGGCAGGTAGAGAGAGAGGGGGAAGCAGGCTCCCTGCGGAGCGGAGAGCCTGATGTGGGGCTCGAGCCCAGGACTCTGGGATCATGACCTGAGCAGAGGCTTTAACCCACTGAGCCACCCAGGCGCCCCTTCTGTTACTCTTTATTACAAGGAAGTTTCCTATACAGATAGTCCCCAACTTAGGATGATTTGACTTAGAATTTTTTGATTTCACCATGGTATAAAAGTGATACGTTCAGTAGAAACTGTACTTTGAGTTTTGATTTTTCCCACGGCCAGTGATATGCATGCAGTATTTGTCTCTTTTGTGATGCTGGGCAGGCGGAGAGAGCTGTAGCTCCATGTGATCACATGGTAGCCATGTGATCACAAAGGTAAACAACCCGACACTTAAAATCATTCTGTACCTGCAGAGCCATTCTGTTTCTCACTTTCAGTACAGTATTCAATAAACTGCCTGAGATATGCAACACTTTATTACAAAACAGACTTGTGCTAGATGATTTTGTTCAACTACAGGCTAATATAAGTGTTCTGAGCACTTTTAAGGTAAGTTAGGAATATTAAATGCATTTTTAATCCACTGAGCCACCAAGGCACTCCTTAAATGCATTTTTTAAAAAAGATTTTATTTATTTATTTGACGGAGAGAGGTATCACAAGTAGGCGGAGAGGCAGACATAGAGAGGGGGAAGCAGGCTCCCTGCCCAGCAGAGAGCCCAATGCGGGACTCGATTCCAGGACCCTGAGATCATGACCTGAGCCGTAGGCAGA
This sequence comes from Mustela putorius furo, assembly GCF_011764305.1. Taxonomy (NCBI): domain Eukaryota; kingdom Metazoa; phylum Chordata; class Mammalia; order Carnivora; family Mustelidae; genus Mustela; species Mustela putorius. The sequence goes on from NW_025421424.1 coordinate 8,453,262, forward strand.
GGCTTAACCCACTGAGCCACCCAGGCGCCCCGATTTATAATATTTTCAACTTACAATAGGTTTATTGGGATGTAACCTCATCATAAGTCCAGGCAGAACTGTGTCTCCCTACATTTGCAGAGGAAGCTGGTTTTGGTATTTTTCTGAAAAATAGTAAAAGGGAGGGCAAACAGACTTCAAATGAATAGATTTACTGTATCATCTATATCAGTGAAAATAACCAAGAGTTTATACTAAGTGAAAAGTTACTTGAGGCTTTGTTTACTATCTTACGTCCTAAGAGAAGCAAACCAGCAACCTATCGCACTGCACAGTTAGGTCAAGCCTTAGGAACAAGCATGGATCTAAAAAATGACAGTTTATTGGAATCAAAATAATAAGGGGATGGCACTGGAATTCTAGTTATTCTTTTTGAGGAGATGAAAGCTGAATTGTGGAATTCACTATAGTACACAGATTCTTAAAGAGTTTTGCCAAAAACTGAAGACAACTGGATAAAAGTAGTTTTATGTTGAGCAGCTAGCTCTAGGTAAAATGCTTACAACAGTGTCTGGCACAGGAGATTTGCTATGTAAATGTTAAATGCTATTTATTACCATCCTTATTATGACACTCACCACTTCAAAATAGCTGAAAGTTTTTATCAGCCATATTGTACCTTTATATAATCTGTTAGATACCAAGAGGAGAAACAGTCCCTGTTTGTAAGAAGTTTATAGTGATACATTTTGAAGGAGAATAGAAAGTTAAATTGTTAAAGAAAAAAATATTTAGTTTCTTTGAGGCAGCATCTTTTGATAGTTTAGCGAGTCCTGCATCAAAGGCTGAGAAAAGTTCACAGCTCCTTCATCCCAAACAAGTTAAAAACAGAGACCACTAATATTTAAAATAAAGTGAAACAAGTGTATTGCTTTTCAACAATTCTGGTGTCATAAAATCTATCTAAACCAAACTCCCCCTACATCTTGAATACAAGAATCAAAATTCTCAGGGAAGTAAGGCACTTGAGTGGGAGTCTATATAAATTTTTTTTTTTTTTTCTCCTGACAAGGGTAGAATGCCAAGAGGAAAAGGCCAGGAGGAAGACTGCCTAGAGACCTGGGTATGTGGAACTGTCCTTAGCCTTCATGTATGTATACCTCCACTTCTGAACACCTTTATTTTTGGATACCTTCCAGTCTATGAAAAGGGGAAGAAAAGACAAGAAAATTAAAAAAAAAAAAATAAAGGGGTGGGGAAGAGGAATAAAAGGAACTGTTCTACAGCTGTACTGGATAATCGAGAGGTGGGAAATGTTCTTCAGTGAATTAAAACTGTCTTACAATCTCTCTGAAAAGGAGAGGGCAAAAATCTTTTTGAAAAGAAAGCCTAATTCCTGGTAGAGATTGTCCTGGAAAGGTTAACTTTCCAAAGGGACAGGAAGGCGCACCAAACTCCAACACATAATTTAAACTTCCCTCCGTCATACAATAGAAAATCTACCCTTGAGACATTAGGCCTTTCTAATCTACCTTAAAATATACCCTGTCTCTCACTTCCCCCCAGCTTTCTCTTCTCAGGTGGAAATTAAGGAGAAATTTAACATGCTTTGCTAACCTGAGGAAAAGTTTTCTACATGGAGAATGTATAAATTAGATCACAACATGTTTATATGGCTCTCTCATACTGTTGAGATTATTTCTGAATTCTGCAACTTTTGCATTCTTAAGAGTGGACAATACATGGACTTTGGAATACCTGAATTTTAAAATACAAAGACTACATACATGTTTGCCTGAGGTCCTTAATACTTCAAAGGATCCACTAAGGGCTCCTCCCATGGATTGGTAATTTAGGAATATGTTTAAAAAAAGAGAGATCTAGGTCTTCCAGAGGGGAGAGAGCAAGACATGGAGTTTAATTCTCAAACCAATGCTTTTCCCAAAATAATCACATACCCCCATAGAGGAAATAGGAAATGAAACATTACATTCAATTTGGATTTGGAGATGGCCTTCCTAAGCAATTTATTCAAGTACAAACAATAATTATGTAGAAAGAACCTGGTTATAAATAAAATTATGAAACCTTATTAATTCACATTTATCAGTGGGGATCCTAAATTGCATTACGAAGAGTCTGAATTATACAACAGAATTATTAAAACTGCTCCTTTGTTAGTCGATCTGCCTCTCTTTCATCCCCAGGTTGTCAGGTACACGGTTTACTACGTAGAAGGATGAAGTGTTTCTAGGAAGAAGAAATAGCATATACACAACACTGAATGGTCAGGGTTAGGACTTTGAAACAACCCTGCATTTTCCACCTCTTATTATCCTCCTCATCACTGTCTTCCCTATGACCTGAGGATTCTGAACAAAATAAAATGAAAACAGCCTCGCTTTAGCATAGGCTGAGTTAAGCAGACCTAGGTTTAAATCTCAGCTCTAAAGTACTTATAAGCCAAAAATAGTTCGGTGACATATCTATAAGTTTCGGGAGATGGGATTTCCCTAGGTTCTTGGTAGAAAAACGTTGGTTTAGGAGCATGGTTTGCAATGAATGAAGAGTTCTCCCCAATAATTCTTGGAATTCATCTCTATCTCATTCCACTGGATTCTGTAAGTGGGCTTGGTTGCCAACATAACCTGAATCATGTACTCCCATGCTATGGTTGAAGCACATCTCAGCTGTTTCATGCATAATGTGTTCTCATACCTAGGTTGGTCAAAGGAATGACTACTGGACAACAGCGGTTATACAAAATGGAGTTAGAAGGCTTCCAGATTAACTTCACTTTTCACTGGAAACGAGCAAAAAACGAGCCTGTTTGGAACTGATGGAACATGAGACAAAGGGCAGGGTTTGTATGTAGCTCTCTACTTGGATGGCTACCCCAATGAGTGTTACCTGTTTGCAATCTATGTCTTTGTGCGTCTTGTTAACTTCCTTTGGTATTTAACTTTTCCAGATTCTGGTTCCCACTGATGTGGCTATGGCAAGTATACATAAGACAAAATAATGAGGTGTGTGTGCATCATGGCGATGAGGGAGTGGTAAAAACAAGGACTGTCTCAAAATGGTGTATTCTGAGCTTGGTGATATTTACTCCACTTCTGGCCCTGAAGTACGGAGTAGACTAGCAGTCCTGGAGGCTGATAGCATAGTACAAAGGGTATTCCCCTACTATAAGATTTTCCAGTTTCTTTCTTGCTACCAGATTGGTGGTGGTAAACAGGGAAGGTATATTTGTATACCTAGAAGACTTAAAGAGGGCTCTGCCAAAGCAGGATAGAGTTAAAGAGTCTCAGTCCAAGACCACGAGTTTGAAGACACTAGAAAGAAAAGAACTTGTCTATAAGCAGTTGCTTGGAATCTGAAGGCTGTCCATTGCAGAGGATGTAGCTGTTTCAGTCACTGTGGCCAGGGTGACCAAAATGGAACCATGGGCCTGAAATAAAAAAATTGTAAATTGTGGAAGAAGTGGTCAGGAAGTCTACCGGGTCTCTAAACTGTAAATCCTGATCTGCCAAAGGTAACATTAAAAGAAGAATGTCTTAAGAAAAAAAAAAAAAGAGAGAATCTCCACAGAGGGAGGAGACTGCCAAATGTTACCAAGACTCCTGTTGTGACATTAAACTCTTCCTTGGGGATGTTACATAAATTATCACTGACACTATGAGGAAGACTAGGGGGTGGGTAGCACTTCACTTAACAACAACAACAACAACAACAACAAACCACCAAAAAACTTTATTTATTTTAGAGAGTAGGTGGCCCAGGGGGGTGGGGCAAAGGGAGAGACTCTTCAAACTTCCCGTCAGTGCAGATGCCAAGGTGGGCTGGATCTCACAACCCTGAAATCATGACCTGAGCCAAAACCCAGAGTCAGATGCTTAACCAACTGAGCCACGCAGGTGTCCTCCCTTTTTACCTGCTTCTTAAATAGCTTCACAGAATCCAAGCTGGAACAACCAGCTGCTACAATATGTACTTGGCACCCCTGCCCTAACTGCGTGTCCATTCCTCATTTTCTAACCCCCACACAATTTTCTGTCCTTGTTTAATCCACTTTATGTTGATTAGAAACAAAGTATTAGAAGTTTAAAGAATTCTGCTTTCTTTTGTATTACTGAATAACGTATGATGTAGAAATGTCAAGCAAACATGTCCTGTAGTTAGTGCTATAAAGGGAACGGCTTCATGAAGCACATCTGAGACATCTGAACTACTGAGGTCTAGAAGGGTACGGACTCACTTTTACTATACTGCTCTACTCCTTTTATCTTATACTGGGCTGCTTACCTTTTCCTAGTCCTTGAAGATTCTCTGGTTCAAATCTGTGATTCAGATTAAACTTGACTAAAATTCAGGGAACAGCAGAATGCTGCACCAAAAACAGACTTACAAAACAGAGTATTTACCTTCCCTTTTGGTCTGGCTCCTACTAGGCAGCTCTGCGGCAAAGGCCATTTCCTTCATATCAGTAAGGAGGGCCCTCAACATTTTTTAACTCCTCTAAGTTCAAACCCTGAAAAGCTAAACCCACAAGTGCCACTTTCTACCTATTCTATGTTCCAAGTTTTTTGGTGTGAGGACCTTCTTCCTCTATGAATGATTGATAATGAGAATCTCTTATTTAAGGAAAACTCTCCACCCTACCCAACAGAGTATAACCTTATTCTATGGCCATAAAAATAATCCTATCAGAGTACAAGAGGCATAACATCTGAACTCATGGTTTATAGGAAAGGTAAGCTGGAGGGAGAGAGGAGGCTTCACTCTTTTAACACACAGCTCAGAAGGGGGATTGGTAGCCCCTGGATCTCACTTGGGTACAGGTGTCACTGATATTGTACAGCATGAGGCACTGTGGCAGATTACAGCTCTCAGAGGTCACCACAGACTGAGTTCATGCTTTATTTAAGGCCTATCTTGTTCATCAGTGCAGCAGCATCAAGGTCCAGTTAGAACACCCAGGTCTGGCTACCCAGGCAGGTGGATACATAAAGCCAGTCATTATGATCTAAGAGGCCTCCTTCACTGCATGCACCACTCTTCTGAGTCACATCAGGCCTGAGGTACAGCTGTTCAGGAGTTCCAACTGCCAGCTGCTGCTGTTGAGTAGGGGCCATAAGGTCCAAGTTCTCACAACGAAAGATCTCACAGCATGGAATATGGGCGCCAGGGCATCCAGAACTTCCTGGAATACAGGTGATCTTAACATTAAGCTTTAAAAAACATGTCCCAATATCTCCATCCCCAACTTAGTGCCTAGAAGTGCCTTATGAACACAAGAAGTGAGCACAACTCTCCCAAATTCAGATAAGCAGGGAGTAGTTCTTCCCTACAGTGCATTTTCTGGTTTCGAAGGCAGATTTTGTGGCCAACAGCTTTTGTCAGGATTGTTTAGCCCTACAAGGGATATAAGGAAACTAGAACAGGATTTTCTTAAGTCAAGATGGCCTTCAAACTCTAGGGATTAACTCCTATGGTATTAATAGTTATAAATGACAATTTCTGCTCATGTATTTTTGGTGAGAACAAAATGAAGAATACTTCCTGATGATTCCAGAAAATATTGATTATGTGACCTTAAGTTACTTAACCTTTGTATCTGTATCTGTCTGTAAAATGGGATTATAACAGTACTTAGTTTATAGCATATTTACGTGGAGAACACGAGTTAATACGCGTAAAGTGCTTAGATCAATGCCTGGCATATAGTAAGCACTTCGTAAGTCCTAGCTATCATCAATTTATCATTATTATTATTTCCAATCCCCCCCCATCTGCCTAGAATACCAAAGATAGGCAAGTAAGGAGGAAGGAAGGAGGGAGAAAAAGTAAAAGGAAGGAGCTTAGGGTTAGCCAGGGTCAAGGAGGTAGGTCTGGAAAATATGTAGGACCATGCCTAGAAGGAATGCTGGCCAGTAAAGATCCTAAATGATGATATACGTTACATAGGGCAGAGGCCAAAACTGTCTCTGTGCTGGCAGAAATAAGCAGGACATAAGCTTTTTCAGACCAGGAATGGAGTGATGATATGGGAACTGTACTGCCATATACAAATAGAGCGTTAGGCAATTTGCTTGAAACAAACTGAATTAGAGGATAAACAGGTCAAAAGGAATACTCTTGGTACTTTTTACTCACATGGATTGTTTTTGCAACCTTTAAAGTCTTTAAGTCTCTTAAGACTTTAAAGTCTTTAAGTATTAGCATGAGTTTATCATAATTTTTTAGGTCTTCCCCCAAATTTGCAGGCTTTTTAATCTCAACTTCAGACAATTATTAGAAGAAATGTAAATGTCCTTTACTATCAAAGCCATTGCAAATATTAAAAAATGCAGTAAACAATTAGTACACATAATTAGTACATGTGTAATTATAATTAGTACACATGTAATTACAATTAGCATATGTGTACTAGTAAACATAGGACAGTATGATTCCTGGAAAAACACACATTTTTTCACAAAAAAATTCTCGAAGACTTAAATAAGTAGAAAAGCAAATCTCTGGCCACCAAAACTACCAAACACACAAAAAGTCAGCAGATGGATATAATCATTTTTGACTAATTTGGCATATTGAGGAAATTATTATTGGGAGTATTTTTCTTTTCTACTAAATTGCTGAGGCTCTCTTCATCTGCAGCAGTTTGCTTTGACTGTTTTAACCAAATCATCTCTTGCCAGCAAAGAGCCAAAGAAGCTAACTGATTAGGATGCCAAACTGCAGGCTGTTGAGATACGTGAAGGGTGAAAACAGGGCAAGAAGGGCCAAGGGAAGATGGGGAGAGCTCAGGACAAGGCCTGAAATACATCTCACCAACACTGAGTTAGTCTTTCTTCAAAGGGTATCAAATTCATCTTAGATCTAGACTTGGCCCTTAGGATGCAGCAAGACTACACTGATAAAGGACATAAAATATGAGATATTCTGAATGAAAGAGTTCATTATTATTATTTTTAAAGATTATATTTTTTTAAAGATTATTTCTTTGAGAAAGAGCGCACGATTGCACGAGTGAGAGAGAGAGAATCTCAAACAGATGCCGCGCTGAGCATAGAGCCTAATGCAGGGCTTGATTTCATGACCCGAGCCAAAATCAAGAGTCAGACATTTAACTGACTGCACTGCCCAGACACCCGGGATTTTATTTTTAAGTAATCTCTACGTCCTACATGGGGCCCAAACTCACAACCCGGAGATCCAGAGTCACATGCCCCACGGACTGACTGAGCCAGCCGGGTGGCCCAAGAGTTCCCTACTTTAATTTTAGCATTGACATTATCTTCTTTATGCTAGGTATCTGCTTAGCAAACTCTTTTTTTCATACATGGTACAAAAGCAAATTTCATTTTCCATATTCCCCTTTGAGATATTACAAATTATAAATGGGGAAGTATTCTTAATCAATTAAGTATTACTGTGTTTTTAAAAAACCCCTTCTTGCTTTGTTTGGTGTTAGTGAAATGAGGATAACAGCATCTTCCACCACAGAAATGGTGGAATAATTAAGAGAATGTAAGTGAAATATTTGAATTCCAGAGAAAATACACTCTTATTATTTTTCTTTTCTAGATAAAGCAACTGGGTAACTTACTCAGCTTAAATAATAACTAATCGTTACAAATTTTCAAACTTTTTGCATTTGCATTTCTCATCCCATTACTAATTTCTGAGGTTAAAACTCTTACTTTAGAATCTTTAGAAGTTTTGCTCACTTTACAAGCTTGCCAAGAGCAGATTACCCATGGATCATTCAGTCTATCAGCCTTTAAAACAGGAAAGTGAATTTGGGGAATTTCATGCTAAAGCCGAAAGCCACTAAAGAGCATCATGCCTTCTCTGGTTTTGAGATAATGATTTTGAAAGACTCCGTGGTGAAACGCTTTTATCTTAAAAAACCACACTTAGGGAGCGCATGGGTGGCTCAGTTCGCTGAGTGACCAACTCTTGATTTCGCCTCAGGTCATGATCTCAGGGTCCTGGGATCCAGCCTGTGCCCTCATTGCAGAATTGCTTGTCCCTCTTCCTCTGCTCCTCCTACTCCTTTAATCTTGCCGGTGCTCTTTCTTAAATAAATAAATAAAATCTTAAGGGCAAAAAAGGGACAGCCTGTAAAAAAAAAAAAAAAAACCCAAAAGACAAACAAACAAACAAATAACAACACACTTGGTACAGTAGAAAACCTAGGGCCTGGAGAGCTGGTTCTTCTGATCATACCATTTATTAGACAAGTGGCCTCAGAATAATTAGCTCCTCTGGGCCTTAATTTCCATTCTGTTAAACTTCCTCTCAGCTCTAAATTTCGGATCCTGTGCTTACTAGTTTATTTCTTCAGTGTTTCATGAATTAATCAGGAAAAAATCTGGAGAAAACCAAGACTTCTACCTGTATTATTTCATCAGTTTTGCCAGCTCACCCATCCTATTTCTTTCTTTTTTTTTTAAGATTTTATTTATTTTTATTTATTTATTTGACAGACAGAGATCACAAGTAGGCAGAGAGGCAGGCAGAGAGAGAAAGAGGAGGAAGCAGGCTCCCTGCTGAGCAGAGAGCCCATGGGGGGGGGGGTCGACCCCAGGACCCTGGGATCATGACCTGAACCTAAAGCAGAGGCTTTAACCCACTGAGCCATCCAGGCACCCCACCCACCCTATTTCTACTTTTAGGCTGAGAACCTTTCTCTTGCTTTTGATCTTTACCTCTTATGCACTTTATGAACAAATTATATTATTAATCACAAACACCTGTAGAGTGCTTTCCAAGATTTACCAACCCCTTCTGCAAATACTCTTACTTGATTATCTTAACAGCTCAGGCTGGTAGCTATTATATTCAGTTTACCTGGCCTGCCCAGAAGAGTTCAATGAATGAATTGTCCAAAGTGACACAGATAGTAAGTTATGGAAACAAACCTTCTGATTCCAAAGTCTATACTCTTTCCACAACACTACTGTTCCTAGTAGGAGCAGATCCAGATTTTGTGGAGCCTGAAGTTTATACAATTTTGGTGGGCATTTTCAAGAAAAGGAATACAAAATTACAATAAAGCACTAACATTATCCTGGGAACACACTGTAAGGGTTCCTCTTAGGGCCCTGCAAGGGGGTCTATTCAAGTGAAGTGCTTTTAGGATTAATTTTAAGGATTGAGTTTCATGGTTTTCCATGACTATACAATTATTTAATGCTCACTATATGCCAGACACTTAAGTAAAATACTATTTTTGTTATCATAAAAACCCTATGAGGTAGGTATTATCCTTGTTTTACAGAGCACAGAATGAGGCTTGGAGAGCAAAATAATTTGCCTAAGGATAAAGAGCTTGTAAGTGCAAAGTATCAAAACTGGAACTGAGACATGGGTTGATATTATAAATCTACGGTACTTTGTTCCTATATAAGCCTTTTTTTTTTCGGGTTTCCTGGGAATCAACTTATTCTACCACTTCATACTACATTTTACAGTTCTGGGCCTCATAGGCCCATGTCTGAACTAGTGCCATTTTGCCTCCCCAAATCCGTTCTCCTATCATCGACCATGAATGCTGCTACCACCCGAGCAATCCTAAAGCCCTGCTGGAATCCTCTGCATTTATTAAAGGTGAAAAGCAGTTACTACTCCTATGCACTGCCTGGCGACAGATTCTGGACAGCCTTCTGAGGTGTTGCACTATTACGGAAAACTTTCTTTTGTGTGAACCAGGCACAGTGGGTGAAGGGAAAGCACACTTACATCTCAGAACTTGATCCCTCCTCAATCCCCACTCCTCAATCACAGTTCTTCATTTGCAACACAAAACCTTAAGGCCAACCTCACAGGGCAGGGAGAATTAAGGGCAGAGGGGGCAGGGTTGGGGCCAACAGCAAGTGGTCCTCAAATGTTGGTTGATTTCTTCTGCCTCACTCAATCCCTCCAAAGAACTTGTAAACTCCTTGAAGGCAGGAGCCTTCATACATTTTTGGTTATTTCCCAAAAGCCAACATAAGAGACACCTCATGATTATTCACCTAAACTGATAGACTCCAGTGTCTGGTCTTGCTCAAGAACCTACAATGGCTGTGAGAACAAAATCAGGCTCTGGAGTCTGACTTTGGATGTTGCTCACTTTCTCTGTGACCTCTGCAAAGTTACTTAACCTCTCTGAACCTCCACCCTTATTTGTGAAATGTTAAGAATAGTTACCTACCTCATAAGGCTATGATGGTAATTCAGGTAAACTGCTAAGTACATAATCAGTTCCTCAAAACTGCTGGCTGTATTATATCCTGCCCCCAACATTCTGTGTCCACAAAAACTTGGCCTCTGCATTCTCATTTCTCCGTGTTTCCAACATACGCCCCTCCCCGGGGACCCGTCTCACCACACTCTGACCTGCTCTGCTCTCCCGACTTCGGCGTTTAACGCCCAGCCTTCATCAAATGCCGCAGGGGACGCTCTGTATTAAGAAAGTTGCATCAGTTCTCTCCCCAAAACCACTAAAAGTGCCCAGGAGGTCGGTTCTACTACGGTTGCCTTTTTAGAGAACAGGAAACAGGCCCTGAGGGTTTGAGTGACTTCCCTGAGTTCCACGAACTCTGCTGAGGCCGCAGCCCGCGCTCTCTCCGCCCGCCCCTTCGGCCTCTTCCCGGGCCCGAGGTGGCCACGCGTCCATTCACACTCTGCCCAGTCCCTCCACTTCCAGTCGCTTCCCCGCTCCTCCCCGCGCCGGTCGCCCCCCACACCTGAGTCAGGCCCCCGGGGGTACGCCCCATCCGTCCTTGGCGGCTTTTCCCTTTTCTCTGCCAGAGACTGAGGGGGAGGCCGACACCGAAGTCCCGCACGCGTGTAGGTCACCGCGAACTCCTTGGACTGAAGACCCGAGGGCCAAGGTCCGCAGAGGAGAGCAGCAGCCCTATCGGACGCCGCAGAGGTGGGGGCGCGAGGCGCGGGTCCTGCCAGGCCGCCGGTCACGTGGCGGGGAGGGGGCGCCGGCGCGCGCCAGAGGACGGGCGGGCGCGCGCGCCTGAGAGCGTGTGGAGGCGCGAGTCGCTGTTCGGGCGTATGTATGGGGGGGGGGAGGGGGCGGCGGCCGGGAGGGCCGACTCCGCCCCCTGTGCGCATGCTCGGGCCCCGGCGGATTATAAGGCAGCCCCGCGGGCCCGGCCCGACAAAGTGCTGGCGAGCTGCGACGTGACCTGCCGGCCGCGTGGGTGCCCGAGCGAGCGAACGAGGTAGCTGGCGAAGGACGCGACCTGAACCCTGGGCCCTGCGGGACTCCAGCCGTGTCACGTACACGCTTGGCGGCGCGAACCGCGCATAACGGTTAGTTGGGTAACGGCCCGCGGCGGCGCTGGGCGCGGACCCCGCGGTGCCTCTGCCGCCCTGGAGGGTGGGAGGGGGCCTCGGGACTGGGTCGCAGACCTGGGTCTCGGGGGAGGGAGGCGGCCCGGCAGGGGCATCGTGGCCGCGGGCAGCCGCGTAGCACCGGAACGCGGCGTTGGGGAAGGAGACCTTGAGGCGATGGGGACAGCGCCTTCCCTCGCCCGGAGGGGCTGCGGCCCCGTAGTCAGGTGCGGGCCACCGGCCTGGCCGGGGAGTTGGGTTTGGATGCCGGTGACCTTGGGGAAGTAGCTTTTCCCCTAGCGTTCAGGAGTCTCCTCAAGAGATGCTTTTGATTTGGAAAAGGGACGACGTGGGGCTGGCTCACGTGGTGCCTCCCCGCTCTCCTGGCCGCGTTCTGCTCGGAGGGAAGGGACGCGGGGCGGGAGTTATTTTGGACTCGTGGCATGCCCGCCCCAACCTCGGCCAGCCAATCCTTGCCCCACCTGGTGACTTGCGGGGGTGGTTTGGGGAGCCGCAGTCCCCGCAGCCAAGACGTGACTGCAGGGTTCGCGTGGACTTTGCGGAGGGAATAGTGCAGCTGGCCGACGCGGGGACTGGTGCTGACGGGGACTCTTTGTCATTCAACCTGTGGCTGCAGAATCTCGACTGGAGCGCCCTCGCGCTCCTGGTCTTGAAGGCGGCCCTGTTGGGAGGGATCTGAAGGATAGCGTTACACTTGGTCAGATGCACGCGTTTTGTTCCAAGTACATCCTTTTCTTCCACGTGCATTTTAGCATTTCATTTCTTTGTCACGACTTACTTGGTGTGACGAGCACTGACCGAAACCACTTTGTAATTATTTTCAACCAAGAAACAAACGGATTTCTGCTTGAGCCGGTTTGCACCATTTGCTTACGAGCTAGACGCCTACTGATAGCAGTAGAATGTTTACAGAGCTACTCTTTACCATAGCTAGTTTTGAAATGTTTTTTATTATTTCCTAAAAGTTATTCCGGTTTCGAAATAAAATGCGCACGTATCAGTGCCCTGATAAAACAAATGTGGGCTTAGTAACTAGTGGAATGTCGTGATAGGGTGAACTCAGTATTGTGTGCAAGTTTGGAAGAGTATGACTAGGAATTAGGCATTAATAAACAATGTCAGTGTCGTTTACCAGAACTGTGAGTGAATTAGAGACTGCGTATCTTCAGCTTTTTAGTATGGCGTTAAGTAGAGCCCATAAGTCCAAGTCTTATGCTGTGAAGTACAACTTTGCCTTAAAATTGCCATAGGAAATATCAGGAATTCAAGATATCTAGGCTTTAATACAGGTAATGGGTAAGTTTTATTTCAGAATTTAACATACTTGAGTAATTTAGAGTTTAGATAAATGCTGTTTTTTAATCGTATTGCAGTTTCTCTTATTAAATATGTAAGTCAATGGTCTGGAGAGATTTTGTGAGATTTTTATAGCTGAATAGATTTAAAGGTTTGGTTGTAAGCTTAACATAATAGGCTATAACATCCCTAAACAGATTTTTTAAAAAGGATAAAAAGGTCATAGGATGAAACCATTTGATAGTGTTTGAATAGTTTTACATGTCTTTTTGTCTTCTAAATATTAATGCATATAAATAACATTAATCCTGGAAAAGATCTTAATGACTCGCTAGTCAGATTCCCTTATTTTACAGATTAGGAAATTGAAATTGGAGAAATTAAGTGACTTAACATCTTAGATGAAAACTTGTTGTTTGTGTGGGAATTAATGTCTTTTGACTCCTGTTAATCAGATCGGCACTCTTGAGCTTTCTGTAAAATTGTTAACATGGATGTAAATTATTTTATACTAAAAATAGATATTGGAGTAGCTTTTGCCCAATTTATGTCCTTCATTCCCATTGTGTTTTCAGTCCACTTTATAATGCATCCCTATGTAGGATTTAGGTCCTTGTAAATGCCTATATGGTCAGTCTGTTTTTGAGCAGATGAAGATGGAACTTGGATGTGAGAAAAACAGACTAGAGAGTTGTGGGTATTTATGTATTCAGCAATTTGTTATTAGCTGCGAGGCACTAAGAGACTTAGGTTTCAGCAATAAACAGGTTCTGGCCCTGTTTCTCCTGGAGTTTGTAGTTTAACTGAAGAGCAGATAGACTGGTAACAGTGGTTACTACAACTACTCTTTATAAAGAAATACTGAGTGTTATGATAGAGAAAGTACAGATTCCTGGGGAACGAAATGGTGTATTCTATACTTATGCGAAGACACCCAACCTAGTATAGAAGCAATCTGGGTAGGCTTCTGTGAGGAAATGCTACTTAACTTTTTAGACTTGACGGTTAGGAGCTAACTAAGCCAGGAAGTGATGGTGGAAAAAGCATTCCAGCAATGAATGCTGAAGCTCCAGAGTACAGGGTACGTTGGAAAAACTGCATGAATTTACCAAAGCTAAAGCATAAGAGGGAGAAGGGAAATTTGGGAGAGATGGAAGTTGGAGAGATAGATAATATCAGATAATGGAAAGCCTTATAAGTCATTTTAAAGAATTAAGGAAGGGACTATCTTAAAAATTTAAGGAAGCATTCTTGCCTTGTAGCTAATCAAAAGCAGTTTAAGGGTTTGAAGTGGAGTTGAGGATCGTATTTTGCTTTTTAGGAACTTCATTCTGTATACAATGTGGGAAACAGGCTGAGGGAGGCTTTTGGGAGTGTGTGAGACCACAGTGATGGACAGTAGTGGGAGGACATGAGAGGGGGGAACCCACAGATGTGGGAAACTAGGGCAGCCAGAGTTAAAAGTATCTCCAAGCTTTCTAGCTTGACCAAATACGATTTTGTGGGTTTACTGGATAGGATTTGTTTCCATTTAACCAGGGGGGCAATTAAGACATTGTATGATTAACCCAGGGCTGCTTGGGTTGTCAGTCTTGGAAATAAAACAAATCCATTCCTGTCCTTTTTGTAGTTCTGTTGGTGTTATTGATAGTGATTTTTTTTTCTTATTTATTCCCCTCTAAACAAACTTCTATCAAAAAATTTCAAACGCAGTTGAGAGCCTTTTCTACTCCCCTACACCTGCTGGGTTATTCGGAAGCAAATCATATGTGGATAATTAATTTGTCTATGAATATTTAAGTATATCTCTAAAAGATAGGATTCCAGGAAATCATAACCACATACTGTTGTCTCATATGTAAAAATGAACATAACCAAATAACCAGGCAGTATTCAAATTTTCCTCAGTTGGCCTTGTTTTTTGTTTCTGTGTTTGTGTTTTTTTAAGTAAGCGCTACACCCAACACAGGGCTTGAGCTCAAGACCCCAAGATCAAGAGTCACATGCTCTATTGACTGAGCCAGCCAGGCATTGTACCCCTAGGGTTTTTTGTTTGTTTGTTTGTTTGTTTTTTAATTTTTTAAGATCTAAATGTTTATTTGAGAGAGAGAAAGAAACCATGTAGAGAGGGGGCAGAGAGAGAAGTCAGGCAGACTTCATGCTGAGTGTGGACAATGGAGCCTGACTCGGACTCCGTCTTACTACCCTGATATGGTGACCTGAGCCAAAACCAAGAAAGAGTTGGGTGTTCAAGCAACTGTGCCACCCAGGCACCACTCCACTCCAGGTTGCTTTTAAGTAATTGGTTTGTTTGATTTGGAATCCAAACACAGTCACACATTACATTTGGTTGCTATATCTTTTAATCTGCAGTTTCCCCCTTTGTCATTTCTCTTCATTGATTTGCTGAAGGAACCAGCTTATTTTTCCTGGTTTCCCTTATTTTGGATTTTGTTGAATATGTCCCTCTGGAATAGTTTTAACATGTTTTTAGTTCAGCGTATCCCTGGCTTCCCCGTATTTCCTATAAATTAGTAGCTAGTTTGAAGACTTCAGGCATGCTTAGATCAGTTCAGGTTTGATTTCTGAGAGTAGGAACAGTGTGGAGGAGAGAACAAATACAATTCACAGGTGATGATGTATATTTCCATCAGGAGGGCTTTGGTTATCACTGACTCTGCTAAATTAATGGTGTGGCTCCATTTCTTCACTAGTGGCTTGCAAATGGCCTTTCTCTCATATTCCTCTTTTTTTTTTTTTTTTTTTTTTTTTAGGTTTTATTTATTTAGGGATGCCTAGGTGGCTCAGTCGGTTAAACATCTGCCTTTGACTCAGGTTGTCATCCCAGGGTTATGGGATTAAGTTCTACATGTGGCTCCCTGCTCAGTGGAGAGCCTGTTTCTCATTCTGCCTGCTGCTCCTCCTGCTTGTTTTCTCTCTCTCAGATAAATAAAATCTTTTTATTTATTTATTTTTTTAAAGATTTTATTTATTTGACACAGAGAGAGGGAACACAAGCAGGGGGAGAAGGAGAGGCAGGCTTCCCGCAGAGCAGGGAGCCTGATGCGGGGCTGATCCCAGGACTCTGGTATCAGGATCAGAGCCGAAGTCAGGGAAGGCAGGCAAGCGACTGAGCCAACCAAGCACCCCTCTCTAACATTCCTTCCTAATTGATTAACTAGAATACCTCTATAGAAAATAGGGTTTTTTCTCCCAGTTTTATTTTGAGATATAATTGACATTACTGCATAAGTTTAAGATACATAGCATGATGGCTTGACTAACATATTATGAAATGATTGCCACAAATAAGTTTAGTTATCATCCATCAGCTCATCAGATAAAAAGAGCAAAAAAATTTTTTTCCTTTCAAAGAGAACTCAGAATTTACTCTCTTAACCTTCCTATATATAATAGTGTTAATTATAGTCGTCATGTTTTACCTTAACATATCTAGTACTTATGATTGGAAGTTTGTTACCTTTTAACTACCTTCCTCTAAGTGGTTTTTGAATAGTAAGGGCAAGTTAAAGTTTGTGTGTGTTTTGTTTTTGTTTTTGTTTTTTTGACAGAGAGAGAGAGAGAGACTGAGAGAGAAGGGAACACAAGCAGGGGGAGGGGAAGGGCGAGAAGGAGGCTCCCTGCCTACCAGGGAACCCAGTGGGGCACTCCATCCCAGTACCCTGGGATCCTGACCTGAGCCGAAGGCAGATGGTTAATGACTGAGCCACCCAGGTGCCCCAAAGTTTGTGTGTTTTAATAGAATATCATATGTATTGAGACACTATCTTTTTTGGAGGCCTGATGTATGTATTTTTAAAGATTTTATTTACTTATTTGACAGAGCACACAAGTTGAGTGAGTGACAGGCAGAGGGAGGGGGGAAAGCAGGCTTCCCGCGGAGCCATGAACCTGACTTGGGGATGTGGTACTCCATCCCAGGGATCCTGACCTGAGCCTAAGGCAGATGCTTAACCCCGCTGAGCCACCCAAGTGCCCCTGGAGAAATGTATTTAAATGTATCAAGATACAGCCTCTTTAAAAGCCGGTATTTTGTTAAAATGTTTTTAGCACTCAATATGAGCATTTCAAATGGTTTTTAGTATTTGGAATATTTAGAATTTCTATTCTTACATTGATAGGGTCTCTTTTGGTCTTCTCTGCTCTTTCAGTTTATTTGTTCCCATAGCTTTTGTGGAATTTCTGGTAGAATCACTACCAAATCTAAATCTCAAGCTGTAACTGGATTATAGAATTAAAATTCCTTAAATACAGAGATTGATTACTCTTATCTGTGATCTGCTTTTGTAGTTATCTCTTGGGCATTTCATACTTAAAATGTTACCTGAGGTTCATTATTTCTGCCTGTTCTCAACTTCCCTTCATCCCCCAAACCTAGTCTTTTCTTCTGATTACATTATTTCAGGTAGTTAGGCTTAAAACCTCTGAGTCATCTTAACACTTCCCTTGTGGGCCCCCTGCTCTCCCAAATGCAACTATGTGCCAGAGTTTCTCTTCTTATCTCTTGTGTCCATTCTCTCCCTCCACCAACCCCGCTTTTCATTTTATCATTACTCCCTAGTTTTGGCTGCTGCTATGATTTTTGCTGTGGCCTTGTACCTCCGATCATTGCCGTTCCCCTTCTCCAGTCTGTTCTATGGTGTTCTACCAGTTCCTTTTTTAAAATTTAATTTTATTTTATTTGTGTGTGTGTGTATTCCAAAATTCATTGTTTATGCACCACACCCAGTACTCTCTGCAGTACATGCTCTCCTTAATACCCACCGCCAGACTCACCCGTGCCCACCCTTCTCCCCTCCAAAACCCTTAATTTGTTTCTCAGAGTCCACAGTCTCTCATGGTTTGTCTCCCCCTCCAGTTTCCCCCAGCTCACTTCTCTCTTTTTTTAATATTTTTTAAGATTTTATTTATTTATTTGACAGAGTTCACAAGTAGGCAGAAAGGCAGGCAGAGATAGAGGAAGGGAAGCAGGCTCCTGATATGGGGCTTGATCCCAGGGCCCTGAGATCATGACCTGAGCTGAAGGCAGAGGCTTTAACCCACTGAGCCACCCAGGTGCCCCGAGTATTCAT
This sequence comes from Mustela putorius furo, assembly GCF_011764305.1. Lineage (NCBI taxonomy): Eukaryota > Metazoa > Chordata > Mammalia > Carnivora > Mustelidae > Mustela > Mustela putorius. The sequence goes on from NW_025421424.1 coordinate 8,470,991, forward strand.
CCTTTTTGATGGAGGCATAATACTCCATAGTATATATGGACCACATCTTTATCCATTCGTCTGTTGAAGGGCATCTTGGTTTTGTCCACGGTTTGGCAACTATGGCCATTGCTGCTATGAACATTGGGGTACAGATAGCCCCTCACTACATCTGTATCTTTGCAATTGCAGGGTCATAGGGTGGCTCTATTTTTAGTTTCTTAAGGAATCTCCACACTGTTTTCCGAAGTGGCTGCACCAACTTGCATTCCCACCAACAGTGTAAGAGGGTTCCCCTTTCTCCACATCCTCTCCAACACCCGTTTTTACTGTCTTGTTAATTTCGGCCATTCTAAGTGGTGTAAGGTGGTATCTCAATGTGGTTTTGATTTGAATCTCCCTGATGGCTAATGATGATGAACATTTTTTCATGTGTCTGTTAGCCATTTGTATGTCTTCCTTGAAGAAGTGTCTGCTCATGTCTTCTGCCCATTTTTTGATGTGATTATCTGTTTTTTGAGGGTTGAGTTTGAGGAGTTCTTTATATATTCTGGATATCAGCCCATTTGTCTGTAGTGCCATTTGCATATATCTTCTCCCATTCTCTGGGTTGCCTCTTTGTTTTGTTGGCTGTTTCCTTTGCTGTGCAGAAACTTTTGATCTTGATGAAGTCCCAAAAGTTCATTTTCGCTTTTGTTTCCTTTGCCTTTGGAGACGTGTCTTGAAAAAAGTTGCTGTGGCCAATGTTGAAGAGGTTACTGCCTATGATCTCTAGGATTTTGATAGATTCCTGCCTCATGTTGAGGTCTTTTATCCATTTTGAGTTTATCTTTGTGTATGGTGTAAGAGAATGGTCGAGTTTCATTCTTCCATACATAGCTGTCCAATTTTCCCAGCACCATTTATTAAAGAGTCTCTCTTTTTTCCACTGTATGTTTTTTCCTGCTTTTTTGAAGATTATTCAACCATAACTGATGTCCTACCAGTTCTGATCATGTCATTTCTATAATCAAAATTTTCTCATGGTTTTCTAATGCCTACCAAATTTAATACTTGTCTGGATAAAGTTTTCAGTATATGACTGCCAGGTTACCCTTCTGAGTTGTATGTTATTCTTCCTTTAACTTGCACTGACAAACTGAAATTTTTCTCCATGCTTTTTTCCCTGTAATTTTTTTTTTCTCTTTGCCCGGTCATAGGATCCATTTTATAATGATCTATATGCCAAGTTTAGTATAGTTGAGATGTTTGAGCCCTTGTGTTTCCTATAAGGAAGTAATGAAACAGCAATGATGTTTTTTTTTTTTTTGTTTTGTTTTTTAAGATTTTACTTATTTATTTGACTGGGGGTGTTGGGGGGCGGGAGCAGGCTCCCTGTTGAGCAGAGAGCCCGATGCTATGTGGGGCTTGCGGGGCTTGAGGGGCTTGAGGGGCTCCATCCCAGGACCCTGAGATCATGACCTGAGCCAAAGGCAGAGGTTTTAACCCCCTGAGCCACCCAGGTTCCCCCCAGCAATACTGATCTTAAGGAAATGATGCTTTCTCTTCTGGGGTCACAGTGCACACAGTGACAGCAGGAGTTCACATCTACCAAAAGGGAGACTGGCTCAGGGGCTAAGCTGTTGAGGAGTATAACTGACGACTTAGGCAGAAGAAGCAGGGTCCAGCTCTGTTGGTTTTCCTTACTACTACTATGGTACTAATCACAGCTGATAGTATTGTTAAATCTAATCTGATGTGATTACAGTGACTTAGCCTTCATATAAAGGAGAAGTTTCTCAAAATGTACAAGCATTGTAAGCTACATATTTGATCATTTGTTGAAAAATATCTCTCCCCTTTGATTTTGCTCTTACTGTGTAAATCACCAAAATTACTGAGTGAATGAAAGCTTGAAAATACTGCTCTAGTGTGTTAAACTGTGTTGGATAGCAACAGGGCTTTTTTTTAAAGTTTTTATTTTAAATCTAATACATTTAACAGTGTTATGAGTTTCAGATATACAATATAGTGATTGAACAATTCTGTACATTACTCAGTGTTCATCATGATAACTGTACTTCTAACAGGGCTTTTCAGAGTTGCCTTATATAGTTTTGAGACTCAGAGGTTTTACTTTATTAACTCTCTCTTCTCTTCCCCTATCAGCGGTTTTTAATCTGGATCTGCAGATTGGTCTTCCATGGTCAATGGAATGCAGGGGGTCTCTGAACTTGCTGAAGAAAAAAAGTTACATCTTCTCATTAATTTCTACATAAAATCTAGTTATTCCCGCTATGAATGTAGGCAACAAGCAATGAGTAGTTTTGCAGCATCTGTGACTTTGTCATCATTTTCATATGATAAGTGGTTGCAGCCAACTTGAAATTGTTTAAACTCATCATTACTTTAAAGTTACTGTGATTATTAGACCAACTACTAGATCTTATCTAACTTGTTATTTTTAAAAGCACATGTCAATTAAAAATATATTTTGACAATTGTATGTTTGTATTTTATGCATTTAAAAACATCATTCTGACAAGAATAATGACAGGTTTTACCGAATTGTCAAAGGAATCTGTGGCACCAAAGAGGCTAAGAACCTCTGCTCCTAACTCCTCCTAACTCTTTTATATGTCTTTTCTGATATAGGAATGGTTAGTCAGAAGCTGTGATGGAATATAGCATATAAATCATGATATCACAGGTTTATGTAAATTGTTTGGCCATTGACTGTTGTGTACTAAATCATAAATTTTGACCACACAAATGATAGGGAACAAAATGTTTGTGTATTTTAAGGGCTAGTAAGATGATTCTATAAATTTTGGCAGAATAGTTTTCCTTTGTATTCAGGAAGTATATGTTTATATAACTTAAAATTATGGTTTCCAAAATTCTGTGTTTTTTTTTTTATTTTTAAAAACTTTCAAAAGTAAGCTCTAGACTTGAACTCACAAGTTTAAGATCGAGAGTTATACACTCCCCTGACTAAGCTAACCATGTGCCCCCCAAATTCTCTTAAATGCCATAAGTTAAATGAAATAGATGGTGTCTTTATTTTTTTTATTTTATTTTTTTTAAAGATTTTATTTATTTTTGACAGAGAGAGATCACAGGCAGGCAGAGAGAGAGGAGGAAGCAGGCTCCCTGCTGAGCAGAGAGCCCAATGCAGGGCTCAATCCCAGGACCCTGAGATCATGACCTGAGCCAAAGGCAGTGGCTTAACCTACTGAGCCACCCAGGTGCCCCAGATGGTGTCTTTATTGACTTGGAGGACTTTCTTACCCTCTTTTGGATATAATCAGCAAAATACTTCACATTGCTTCCAATGTTATCTTTATCAGTTCACTCTATTAGATGCAGGCTTTTATTTTGCTCAGCTGAACGAATCCTTAATGGAGTTAGTGGAATTCAGGTTTGAAGTACCTGCTCTGGAGATTAGAAATACATATCCTTGGGGTGCCTGACTGGCTCATTGAGAAGAGTATGTGAGTCATGGGTGAATTTGAGCCCCATGTTGGGTGTAGAGATTACTTAAATAAAAATGAAAGAAAGAAAGACAAATCTTCTCGTTTTCTTTCTTTCTTTTTTTTTTTTTAAGATTTTATTTATTTATTTTGAGAGAGAGGGAGTGTGTGAGAGAGCGCAAGCTGAATGGAGGGGAGGGACAGAGGGAGAGGGAGGAGCAGGGAGCCTGATGTGGGACTTGACCCCAGCATCTGGTATCATAACCTGAGCTGAAGGCAGACACTTAATCAGCTGAGCCAACTAAGGTGCCCAAGACACGTCCTTTCTATTGTGACTGTGTAATGATGTTTGTATTTGCTGCCATCTAGAATACTACTTGAGAAGTTAGTAGAGGGAAAACAGATGGTTTAACGATAACTACAGTTCCCAGGAAAATAAAAACACTCCTTTGAAAATTGAATATTTCTAATAAAGGAACTGATAATTATTTTAAAAGACAATATAGTCTTGTCAGCAATTAAGGCAGCTATTTAAGTTTTTTTTTTTTTTTTAAGATTTTATTTATTTATTTGAGAGAGAGAGAGCGTGCATGAGGGGGAAGGTAGGAGGGAGAAGCAGACTTCCTGCTGAGCAGGGAGTGCAGTGTGGGACTCGATCCTGGAACTCCAGGATCATGACCTGAATGGAAAGGCAGTTGCCCAACCAGCTGAGCCACCTAGGCGCCCTGGTTGTTTTTGTTTTTTAAAGATTTTATATATTTGTCTGAGAGAAAGACAGGCAGGGGAGTGGCAGGCAGAGGGAGAGCAAGGAGCCCAATGTGGGACTCAATTCCAGGACTGGGATCGCAGCCTGAGCTGAAGGCAGATGCTTAACCAACTGAGCCAGCCAGGCATCCCATATTTAAGTTTAACCTAGTATATTTTGAGGTAATAATGCGGACTTATTTTTGCTACATCTTTAGCAGCTATGAATATCTACTAAAAGTTTTCCATGTTCGCAATAGCCAAACTATGGAAAGAGCCCAGATGTCCATGGACAGATGAGCGGTTAAAGAAAATATGATATGTATACACAAAGGGAATATTAATTATTCAGCCATCAAAATAAAAGATATCTTGCAGTGACATGGATGGAACTAGAGGGTGTTATGCTAAGGGAAATAAGTCAGTCTGAGAAAAACAAATACCATATAATTTCATTTATGTGGAATTTAAGAAAACAGAAGAGCATAGAGGAAGGGAGGGAAAAATAACAGCAAGAGAGGGAATGTAAGCAAGGGGAGTGTGAGAGGGAGAAGCAGGCTCCCTGCTGAGCAGGGAGCCCTATGCAGGCCTTGATCCCTGGACCCTGGGATCATGACCTGAGCTGAAGGGAGATTAAGAACTGAGCCACCCACCCAGGCACCCAGAAGACTCTTAACCATAGGAAAGAAACTGAGGGTTGTTGGAGGGGAAGGTAGGATGGGGTAACAAGGTGATGGGCATTAAGGAGGGCATGTGATGTAATGAGCGCTGGGTGTTACATAAAACTAATGAATTACTGAACTCTACCTATGAAATTGATAATATCCTATATGTTAATTAATTGACTTTAAATAAAATTAAATTTTAAAAACTTCTCAGATAGGGACACCTGGGTGGCTCAGTTGGTTAAGCGGCTGCCTTTGGCTTGGGTCATGATCCCAGTGTCCTGGGATCTAGTTCTACATCAGGCTCCTTGCTCGGCGGAAAGCCTGCTTCTCCCTCTGCCGCCTCTCTGCCTGCCTGTGCTGCCTGTCTGCCTGTGCTCACTCTCTCTCTCTGGGAATAAATAAATAAAATCTTAAAACAAAAAACAAAAAAACATCTCAGATATACATTGAAGAATGGTGGGTAATGATTTGACTCTAGACAGTACTCAACTTTAATACTCTACTGTGGTTTGTCTGTTACTGATAAAACAAGAAAACAAAACAACTTAGTTTTTTGAGATAGGGTCAAAGGTAGCATAATAATGAAGTTCAGATTCATTGAAGGGATGTTTATTAAAGAATTACCATGTGTGGGGCGCCTGGGTGGCTCAGTGGGTTAAGGCCTCTGCCTTCGGCTCAGGTCGTGATCCCAGGAGCCCCGAGTCGGGCTCTCTGCTCGGCAGGGAGCCTGCTTCCTCCTCTCTCTCTGCCTGTCTGCCTCCTTGTGATCTCTGTCTGTCAAATAAATAAATAAAATCTTAAAAAAAAAAAAGAAAGAAAGAATTACCATGTGTGGGGCACCTGAGTGGCTCAGTGGGTTAAGCCTCTGCCTTGGCTCAGGTCATGATCTCAGGGTCCTGGGATCAAGTCCCAGCATGAGGCTTTCTGCTCAGCAGGGAGGTTGCTTCCCCCTCTCTCTCTGCCTGCCTGTCTGCCTAGTTGTGATTTCTCTTTGTGTCAAATAAATAAATAAAATCTTAAAAAAACAACAACAACAAAAGAATTACCATGTGTACAAGAAGTTACTAGAAAGGGATGAAGGAAAATATGGTTTGAGAACATTTAAAACGAGAATAAAGCTTGGAAATGAAATGTTAGCATATTACTACGTTGTCTCTGGTCCTCAAAACTTAAGCTATGTTTATGTGAAAGTAAGTATAATGTTAATTATTTGTCAGTGAACTCAGCCTTTTGCAAGAAAAAGAAAAGATTTCTTTATCTTTTAATGAATTGTAATCCACTTATGCTCCCCGTTTGGGTTCAGAATCCTGGAAATGAAGTAAGATTCTAGTAGAAATACCACCTACTATATTCAAATACACATGTATATTCAAAGTAATAAATGACACAACCCTAACAGTACATATGTTTGTAATTTTAATCTAACCAGTACAGGGGTGCCTGGGTGGGCTCGGTGGGTTAAGCCTCTGCCTTGGGCTCAGGTCATGATCTCAGGGTCCTGGGATAGAGCCAGGCATCCCATTAGGCTCTCTGCTCACCGGGGAGCCTACTCCCGCTCCCCTCTGCTTGCCTCTGGGCCTACTCGTGATCTCTGCCTGTCAAATAAAATAAATAAATAAATAAATTTTAAAAGAAATCTGACCAGTACGTTTTTTTAGATTCTTGAGCAAGACAGGTCTTATATTAATAAATTGAAATGACCCATTTAGATCTTGATTTGATGAACATATTTTTGGGTTGCTGAAGAAAACCAGAACATACACAGGTATTCCAGAATATAACTTGAAATTGTGCCAAGCAGAACCTGCCATTGAAGGATAAAGCTTCCCAACTTCCCATGCTCTACTACTACTCAAATTCTTTATTTTATAAAATGTGAAATGGGTTTATATTTGGAAACTCTTGTCCAAGCAATAAATAAATTAGCATGTGAAAGGGAACAGGACTTGGCCAAAACATGGACATTAGCCAGTTTTTCAGTCTGTGAGAAACAGGCAAAAATGAAGCATTACAGAAGGCATGATCTGCTGGTGTAGTACTAACTTTGCAAGTGAGGCTGATTAAATTAGATTTTAGATGCCAGAAGTTGTCTTCAGTAATTTTTTTTTCGTTATTTAGAAACAAACAAGGGGATCCTGGGTGGCTCAGTCAGTCAAATGTCCAACTCCTGATTTTGGCTTAGGTCATGATCTCAGAGTCGTGAGATCAAGCCTTTAAGATTTCTCTCTCCCTCTCCCCTACTCTCATGCCCATACTCTTCTTAAAAAAAATAAAATAAAAAATAAAAACAAAAAAGCTTTTCTGCCTCTTTGACTATATAGGGCACTAACTAGGTCCAGAAAGCATGACTTCGTATTCCTGGAAGGTTTTGCCTGGTTGCATGTTTTTCTCTGCTTCTCAAAAACTGGGGAGATCAAATTCCTTGAAGTTCATCTAATGCTGACTTTTGGAGGTGGAAGTTAAATTTTTAAAAGTAGTAATAGCCTCTGTCCTTAATTCATGATCTAAAAGTACACACCTAAACTAATTAGGGAAATAGTTACTCAAAAAGAAAGAAATAGACATACAGTTTAGTATGTTAGAGTTTTCAGAATGCTACCTAAGATGTCATGGAGGAAGTTAACTCCATGTGACGTGATGTATTCAGAAAAACAGTAAAGATATTGGTGGGCTAGAGTAGATTTTTAGTATTAGATAAAATTAGAATTCTGGAAATTGTCAGTAAGTGAGGATTTCATTTTTATAAATTACTAAATGTTTTTATCACATCAACATGTGAATTTGGCATAAAACTGTACTCTTTTTTTTTTTTTTTTAAGATTTTATTTATTTACTTGAGAGAGAGACAGTGAGAGAGAGCATTAACGAGGAGAAGGTCAGAGAGAGAAGCAGACTCCCCGTGGAGCTGGGAGTCCGATGTGGGACTCGATCCCGGGACTCCAGGATCATGACCTGAGCCGAAGGCAGTCGTCCAACCAACTGAGCCACCCAGGCGTCCCAAAACTGTACTCTTTTTGTCTTTGTTTCTGTTAACGGTCTTTAAAGCAGTGCTGCCTCTTGAATTGTCTTTTTCTTCCTGGAGAATCATGGAGTAGACTTTCTCTTCCCTTTGCTCATTCACAACTGAGATTAGCTGAAGTGTGAATGCATCATGAATTCTAAATACATACTTCAAAAGTCCCTTACCAGGTGCTTGGGTGGCTCAGTCCTTAAGTGTCTGCTTTCTGCTCAGGTCATGATCCCAGGGTCTTCCACTCTCTGTGTTTGTGTTCCCTCTCTCGGCATGTGTCTCTGTCTGTCTCTCTCTCTCTCTGTCAAATAAATAAATAAAATCTTTAAAATTAAAAAAAAAAAGTCCCTTACCTTTCCCTCCTCTACTTCCAACTCTTACATAGTAGCATTACCAGAATATCTCTTCTTTTTCCCTTTTCTTCTTTCCTCTCTAGTTTATGAGATTAAAAAAGCCTCAGTCTTTGCTAATAAGTGTGACAAGTGCTAATAATACAACAGTATGAAGGGAAAGGAAACTTTTAAGTATTAATTTAAATCGTGACTGATGGTTCTACTAACTTCACTTAAAGCTTTGAAATAGCCATAGAAGTTACTTTCTCATTTCTGGACATCCTCATCTACCTCCTTACCCCCCCAAGTAAGCCTCGCTATTAAAGAGAACTAAACTAATTTGATTTCATGGGTTTTGTCTTAGTTTATTATACTGTTCTTTCTTTCTTTCTTTTTTTTAAGATTTTATTTATTTATTTGACAGAGAACGAGGGAGGGAATACAAGCAGGGAGGGTGGGAGAGGGAGCCCGAGACTGAGCAGGGAGCCCGAGGCAGGGCAGGATCCTGGCATCAGGACTAGAGTTCAAGGCAGACCCTTAACAACTGAGCCATCCAGGCACACCATTATACTGTTATTTTCTAATATTACAAATATACAATAATTTCTTTTTGGTGTAACTTTTAGGGGTAGCCTAGGTGGCTAACCATAGTGAAGTGGGAAAGTTCTCTTAAGTTAGGGGTTTGCAGTAAAAAGTAAAAATGAGTTGGCTACTTGATTTGACTAGGTGTCCAACTTTGGCCCAGAAATCTTAATTAATTCTGAGCCCTAAGTAATGCACAGATCTGTGATATTGAAGAGTTACCTGTTTTTTAATTCAGCTAATGTTATATAATCCATGAACTTTAAATGTAGAAAAAAATGAAGATGTCTATTATTGTCTGTCTTAAACCTTAAACTTCCCAAAGTAGAAAGCCACACTGTTGAGAAATAATACTGTAGATCTGGACACATCCCGAAAAATATTTCTAATACTAAATGGAAAAAGCAGGCTATAAAAAAAGCAGCATGAAATATAAGCCCATGTTTATATTACATATATGCTTGTGCATCACTATCCTAAAAAGAAGTTTAAGAGAATTTTCATCAGAATGTGAATAAGTGATATGAGGATGATAGAATGACAGGCAAGAATCTTCATTTAAAGATTGATTTATTTATTTGAGAAAGAGAGCATGCAATTGGGTGAGAGGGGAGAAAGGAGGGAGGGAGAGCGGGCACTCATATCCTCAAAGGACTCCCCACTGAACACAGAGTTTGGTCCCTGAGATCATGACCTGAGCTGAAACCAAGAGTCAGCTGCTTAACAGACTAAGCCACCCAGGTGTCCCCAGGCCGACTTCATTTTCTATTTATATAGGTATATCTTTTAATTTCTCAGTAATGAATATGTATAACTTGTATCTTTTATTACTTTGCTACTTTGTGGGTTTTTTTTTTTTATCATGAATAAGGTGTGTTGGAACAAATCAAACAACACAGGTATATGGAAACCAGAAGATGATTATCTACCCTTCACAACCTGCAACCAATATAAAGTTGCAAATGCTTTACCTCTTTTTTCTTTCTTTCTTCCCTGAATCTAGACCCTTTGAGGGCAGGGACCATGTCTGTTTATTTACTGCTTTCGCTCCAAGCACTCAAAATTTTATTAAATGAATGGCAGCAAAGTTTGGTGTATAACCTGATATAAATTTTTTTAAATGATTATATAGTCCTATTGTGTTTAAGCTTAAAAATCTGAATTGCAAAAACATTTATGAAATTTAGGACATAGGTAATTGATCCTCTTTGGATCTCATAATGCTAAAATCCTGCTTTTGTAATAATCTTTATTATTAACAAGGTATGCCCCTTTATTGGCATGAATAGAACTAACCCTTGTTCTTTGGGATTGCAGTGTTTGTTTATTTATTTATTTATTTGTTAAAAGATTTTATTTATTAACAGAGATACACTGCGAGAGAAGGAACACAAGCAGGGGGAGTGGGAGAGAAAGAAGCAGGCTTCCCGCCAGAGCAGGGAGCCTGATGCTGGGCTTGATCCCAGGAACCTGAGATCATGACTTGAGCCGAAGGCAGATGCTTAATGACTGAGCCACTCAGGCATCCCATAAAGAAAGTTACACCACAGTTTGTGCTTGGGTAGTAGAAAGGAAGGATGAATTGCCCAAGGAATTCAGTATGGCACTTAGGAAATTGTTATATACAAGAATAAAGAATTAATCTGCTACTCTGAGGCTAGTCCTTCTGGAAGCACCTGGGTGGCTCAGTCAGTTAAGCAAGCAGCTAACTTTTGCTTTCAGCTCGGGTAATGGTCTCAGGGTCCTGAGATCAAGCTCTTCAGAAGTCTGCTTGAGATACTCTGCCTCTCCCTTTCCCTTTGCCCCTCCCTTGGCTCCCAGGCCTTCTCTCTCCCTCTCTCTGAAATAAATAAGTAAAATCTTTTTTAAAAAAAGATTTCAAATTTTTATTTTAATGTAGTTAACATAACAGTGTTTTATTAGTTACAAGTGTACAGTATAATAATTCAGCACTTCCATACATCACTCTACTTACAAGTACACTCCTCATTCCCCATAACCTGTTTCACCTATTCTCCTCCAACCCCCCCCCAGTAACCAACAGTTTATTCTAATTGTTTCTTGATTTGTCTCTCTGTCTCTGTTTTTTTTTTAATATTTTATTTATTTATTTGACAGAGAGAGAGATCACAAGTAGGCAGAGAGGCAGGCAGAGAGAGAGGAGGAAGCAGGCTCCCTGCTGAGCAGAGAGCCTGATGCGGGACTCAATCCCAGGACCCTGAGATCATGACCTGAGCCGAAGGCAGAGGCTTAACCCAGTGAGCCACCCAGGCGCCCTCTTCTGCTTATTTTTAATTGGATTATTTGGTTTTGCAGTTTTAAGTTTTTTAAGTTCTTTATAGATTTTGGATACTATCCCTTAATTGGATATGTCTTTTGCAGATATCTTTACCCATTCTGTAGGTTGCCTTTCAGTTTTGTTGATTGTTTCTTTTCACTACGCAGAAGCTTTTTATTTTGATGTTGTCCCAATAATTTATTTTTGCTTTTGTTTCCCTTACGTCAGGAGACATATCTGGAAAGAAGTTGTTATGACCGATGTCAAAGAAGTTACTGCCTGTTTTGTCTCCTAAGATTTTTATGGTTTCAGGTCTCACATTTAGATTTTTAGATTTAGATCGGAGCCCTACATTGGGCTTTTTGCTTGGCAGGAAGCCTACTTCTCCCTCTCCACTGCCCCTCCCCCTGCTCATGCTCTCTGTCTCTCAAATGAATAAATAAAATCTTTAAAAAAAAAAGTTTTCCATATTAAAAAAAATTCTTTTTATAATAAAAATTTTAACAATTTCACAATTTTTTGTGTAATCTTGAGTTTTATAATAAATTATTAATGGGAGAGTCTTTTAAGATTATTTATTTGAGAGAAGGAAAGAGAGCACACGTTCAGAGCAAGTGAGAAAGAACCTGAATAGGGGGGAGGCAAAGGGAGGAAGAAGCAAGGCTCCCCAATGAGCAGGGAGCCCGGTGTGGCGCTCTATCCTAGGACCCTGGGATCTTGACCGGGGTTGAAGGCAGACGCTTAATCAACTGAGCCACCCAGGTGCCCCAAAGGTTGAGATCTTTTTATTGGAATTAGTTTGATTATGCTTATAGTTTGCAAATCAGACTTTAAAAGTAAGTAGAAGTTTCTCTTTTCCTTATTTTAAAAATTCTTATTCTCAATTTAAAATGCATATTAATATATATCAGTATTATCTATTCTGTAAGTCTACAAGTAGATTACTTACCTTTGAAAGAAATTGCACTGGTACAGGGAGAAGAGAGAAATAAAATACTAACATTAACCCTCAACAGAGAAACCAGAACCTGAATTGAAAATTTCTACACATATCGGGAACCATATTTCTTTCTCCTATCCACTTACTTATAATTACGCTTATTCGGTTGAATAGATGCCAGAAATCATTGTCTTACAAGAATTAAAGTGTATTACAGATTCAGATTATTGAGTATGACATTGGCCGAGATTGACAAAAGAGGATTTAATAAGTAAATATGTGTATATTTACACACACATATATATACACACATGTGCATATATGTATAGTCACTACCTTTAAGCTTGCATATTAGTTTGTTCATTTGAAGATAGGATCAATTTCATCAGTTCTCTGTAGTACTTATAAAACTTTAAATCCTCTAATTTTTCAATTTTTTTTTCAAGATTTTATTTATTTATTTGACAGAGAGATCACAAGAAGGCAGAGAGGCAGACAAAGTGAGGGGGAAAGCAGGCTCCCTGCTGAGTAGAGAGCCCGACTCGGGGCTTGATCCCAGGACCCTGAGACCATGACCTGAGCTGAAGGCAGGGGCTTAAACCACTTTAAAATATTTTATTTATTTTTATTTTGAGAGAGAAGGAAAGCGAACAGGAGGAGGGGCAGAGGGAGAGGGAGAGAATCTCCTGCAAACTCCACACTGAGTGTAGAACCTGATGCGGAGCTTGATCTCTCTCGACTCCGAGATCATGACCTGAGCCAAAATCACGGGTACAACACCCGGCTGACTGAGCCACCCAGGCACCCCAGTCCTCTTTTTTTTTTTTTTTTTTTTTAAGATTTTATTTATTTATTCAACAGACAGAAATCACAGGTAGGCAGAGAGGCAGGCAGAGAGAGAGAGACGGGAGGAAGCAGGCTCCCCATGGAGCAGAGAGCCCAATGTGGGGCTCAATCCCAGGACCCTGGGATCATGACCTGAGCTGAAGGCAGAGGCTTTAACCCACTGAGCCACCCAAGCACCGCCCCCCAGTCCTCTTTCTTAAAACAACTACAAGAAATTAGGATTGACATTTTAAAAATCTGGGTTGTTAGAGCAGCATCATAGAGTGTTGTAGAGCATTAAAGAACGTCAAGATAAATTTATTGGAAGTCTGCGTTATGTAGGCCCAGTCAAGCAGAAATAAGCAAAAGTTGGTTTTCATTTACTGTTAGTCTTGGGCATTCTGTAGTTTCTCGTGGAATTTATTTTTTTAGTTTTCATTTTTTTAAGTAGGCTCCATGCCCAGTATGGAGCCAACATGGAACTTGAGCTCACGATCCTCAGATCAAGACCTGAGTTGAGAATGAAGAGTTGATATTTAGGGACCCCTTGGTGGCTCAGTCAGTTAAGTGTTGCCTCTTGATTTTTGACTTAGATCATGATGTCAGGGTCGTTAGATTGAGCCCATGTATTGTCAGAGAGGAATCTGCTGGAGATTCTCTGATCCTCTGCCCCTTCCCCTCACTACGCACCTCTCTCCTACTCTCCTCCCTCTTTAAAATAAATAAATCTTAAAAAAAAAAAAAAATGAGCCATGTGTTTAACCATCTGAGCCACCCAGGTGCCCCTGTTAGGCAGTTTGTAGTTGAAGTTGCAAATAGCCAAAATTTCCCCATGTTTGTCATTCATTGAATAGCTTGCCTGGCCTTATTGATGGTATAGCAAAAGTAGCTCTGTTACCATAATAGTAATATATTGGTATAAAAAGTGATATATATTGATTGCCAGGAAGCCTTGTAGGAAAACAAACCCATTTCATGAAATAAGCCAGGAATATTTACGATGCATGTCATTTGATGGTGGCACTAAATTCCATTCTCTGGAAGCCTTTCTCAGTACTGGGTCTTTATGTTCACATGTCTCTCTGTTATTGATAAATCTGTATTTCTGCCTTTCCAAAAAATTTTAGTCTTGAGGTTTCGCTCAACTGAGCAATAGGTAGTTGACTAGTATTTAAGGAAGATCATTCATAACACAGAAAAGTGTTATGCTTGAACAATCTGTACATAAGGCAGTGGGCAAGAGAGGTGGCTGAAGGGCTGGAAATTAAGGGTATTGGTTGTTTATGTTTGAGAAGACCTTGTCCCTGACTTCTGACACACCCTTCAGTCTTACATTAGGTGGTGAAAGGCCCTTAGTTCAAACACCCTTAATTTCATCACATACCCTTTGACACATGATACATTACTTGAAATAGCAGCCCTTTTCTAGATGACAGAAGTAATAGAGTTAGTTACAGATGCTAGGTTTCATGTGTTTCATGGTGCTCTGGGTCCTGACAGGTATATATTGTGAGCTTTCTGTTGGGAAAAGCTTTGAACAGATTGGTGGTTTGGGTAGAAAATACTCTCCAAGGATACATATAGTATTTGGGACAACCAGAAAAATGTGAGGAGGGGGTGCCTGGGTGGTACATTCAGTTGACTCTTGGTTTCTTGGTACATTCAGTCTGACTCTTGGTTGAGTGGTGAACTCAGAGTCATGAGATCAAAACAACCTCTACCATCTCAACACAAAATGTGCTTAAGACTCTGTCTTTGCCTCTCCTGCTAGCCTCCCCGCCCCCGCCACCGAACACACGTGCACACGTGTTCTCTCTCTCCCTCTCTCAAATAAATCATTAAAAAAAAATGTGAGGAGGATGACAGGGAATATCTAATAAGTCAAAGAACTCTTAAAGGAAAGGAAATTATTATTTTGTTTTATAATAGAATTACTACAATTGTTTTCTTTTCAACTGGCTAAATAAAAAGAACAAAGATTTGACATCCTTATTCAAAGTTATTTTAATAAGTGAGAGGACTTAAAATGAAAGATAATCCATTATGCATCATCTCCTACCATCCTTTCCTATGTACATATGCATCAGCTTTTTTGTGTAATTAAATACGTTCAGGTTATACATCATTATTTACTAAAGCACTTTAAAATACGGCCTAGCAGAGAGATTCTGATTTAGTTGAATGCACCAAGATGAGATACAATCTGAATAAACCAAAAACGAATAGATATCAATTTAGTTACTTTTGCAATCAAGTAGAGTTAGTTATTTGAAACAACAGCCATTCTCAGAGTGTTTACGGGCTCCTCAAGGACAGCAAGATTCAAGGTTGGAATCCTTAGATTACACATTGTAACTAATCATTAAGAGATGATAGTTTATTGAGTTTTGGTGTAGTATCAAGGTAAAATATCCACGGTTATCTGAAAAGACTATTAAAATACTCCCTTGTACAACTATGTATCTGCTTAAGGTTGCTTTAGACCAAAAACTTTGAGATCTGTTATATTTAAAAAAGGAATCTATTTTATATCTATGGGTAGGATAGGCTAACCATGTAAATAATAAAAAATCTGGAAAGTAATTAAAACATTGCTATTTTTAGAGATTATAAATATGAGCTAAGTGAAAGTAAGATCTACAGTTACTTTTCCTGTATTATGAAGGACAAACCCAAAATCTTTCTTTAAGATAAACAATTAGCAAAATGTTAATTTTTCTTCAAGAGTAGTGTATTTAACTCTTTGTAATGCTGGTCAGATTGGCCTTCAGTGGTAAGGGAGATACAATCAGTTGGAAGTTTGCAGAGCCAGGTTTGTATTTTTCTAGGTTTTTTATATTGAGTTTGGTCAAAACCATTCATTTCAAACTGTTGAGTATTTGGCTACCTAACAATAGTATTCTTATATTTCTCCTTTTACCAGCACTTGCTTTATTTATTTATTTGCTTACTGTTCTGTTCACAGTCTTTTTTCTTTCTTTCTCTTCTGTTTCAAGTAGGAAAGAAGGTTAAAAAAAAGATGAGATTTCCTAAACCTTGAATCTTGGGATTTACCTTGAGGCAGGTAGTTCTATAAACCATGAAACTGGACTAGAGCTGGTTGTAAAGAGTAGTAGCTTAACCACATTAACAGCAACAGCTTCAGTAAATAAGCCTTCTGGATTTTCTATGTGAATGTTTCCTTGTGAATTTGAAACCTAAAACTAGTCTACACTTAGTAACAAATTCTTTTAAGATTATTGATTTTAGATACTTTCTGCCTCTTTTAAGTTCACAAACTGGCCATTGTCATTTTAGGAAATCACAATGGCTTTGTTTTAAATGTCGATGGAGAAAGTGTAGGGAACATAATGAGTAGTACTATTTCCAAGGGCTTTTGTAACTCAACTCTTCTGGAGTGGGGTCAGAACATGGTGGGTATGGGGCACAATTTCAGCTTTCCAGATTAGTTTACTTGCACAATTCCTGAGAGTCATGGGACTCTCAGAAGTGATCCAAAAAAAAAAAAAAAAAAAAAATCAGAAGGTGATAGAGGAGAAATTGGGTGATTCTTGCACCGTGGTCATCGCCAGGATGTTTCCCATTGTCCTTTACAAGGAAAACTGACAATGAACTTTCTCATCACCAAATCACTTTTTTTTTAATCTCTCCATCATTGTCAGGGAACTGCAAGAGAGTCATCAAATAATAGCTAAGCTAACAGGAAGGCTACTGTGCACACTGGAAGGATTAAAATCTTAAACTTTAATCCCTTTTAGCCTCTGGACTTGAGTACTTCTCAACAGGGCTCTGAATACTAATGTGGGGGAGCTTGCTTTCATAATTTTCTTGTATGAACCCTTTTGTTAGTAGCTGAGATGTGGTCTGTTAAAGGAAATAATATATTTAGGTAATGATATTACACAGTTTTTTAAACCATGTGCCATCAGAATTTTTTAAGTTAATGAGAGCCACATTGTGTTGAATCCGTATCTGTTTTTTTGAAGTGTTGTTTTCAAAATTTTGTATTCTCTTATACTTCTGGCTTCCTTCTGAATCTTTTTAAAGCTTTTCAAGTTTTAAATCTAATTTTGACACTATGGAGTAAGATATTACTAACTTGATGAGGCAAGTCTTAGTGACTAAAAATTGTAACTGCTTTAACCAACCGGGACAAATCATAGCTGGCAGCTAAGCTCAAAGTTTCATCACGTCCAGCACGTATTAGCTGTTCGAGTTAGAGCTTGATGCATTAAATAGTTCCGCCGTCTGTGTGGGTATCTCTCTATGTGTGTAAACAATCTGGGGCAGTGTTCTTTGAAAAATCTCAAGTGCTTTTCTCTTTTTTCATACTAAGATGAAGGAAAAACTCATAAAATTAATGCCTAGAGCAGTTCTGTTTAACATAATTTTAGAATCGAGACTGTTTCTTTTAGAACGAAGTAGTTACATAGCTTCCTGTATTCATTCCAATAGGAATTTTAGGAAGCTTCAACTTGTAAATAATTTAATCCCTCCTGAACCATAGGTAGGTGAAATACCCTAGGACAGATACCTTAAGTCTTTAAACTGGGTTATATTTTTAAGGGAATTATTCTTCAGATTTTCAGATTCAAAATACTCTGAACTAAAAATCATCTCTCCTGAAAATGGATGTCTGCAGTCTTTTCCTTCCTTTTTCAGTTTGTTTTCTTCAAAAGCCCTTAACCCCATTATGAAAGAAAGGTGTATCTCTCGCTTATCCTAATTCTGATTATGGTTCATTGCCCCCATACTATCAAAATCTCTTGGGCTCCCCAAACAAGAGAAAATTGCAGAATGCATTGTTCTGTCCATGACAGAAATCCAAAGAGGGGTTAGGTCAGAAATATTGGGGGAGGCAGGACTTTATTCCTTCAGGACAACAAACTCCTTTTTTTTCTGTATTCTAAGTTAGAGTTAGATGTTAAAAGTGAGATGGTTACCACAGGGATGGTGTAAATACATTTATTTCAGACTTTGACAGAAATCTGGCCAATTAGACTAGATGGTATTTTCTATAAATTGGGCTAAAATTTTAGCACCAAAGTTGTGACAGATATGTTTAAAGCACATAGAATACAACATATAATATGCCAGAAGTTCTATTATATGTAACTATTAAGCTTAATAACAAATTTTAGATGTAAAGTTAATATATAAGACAGATTTTTTTCCCTTTTTTTTGTCTACAAAATCCTGCACGTGGAAGTTACAGCAGCTTTATTCATAATTGCCACAACTCGGCAGCAACCAAGATTCCTTCAGAGAGTGAAAAGATAAACTGTGCTACATGTAGACAATGGAATATTATTATATAGCACCAAATAGAAATATGCTATGAAGCCATGAAAAGACCTAAAGGGAACTTAAATGCATATTACTAAGTGAAAGAAGCCAGTTTGAAAAGGTTGCATACTGTATGATTCCAACTCTGTGGCATTCTGGGAAAGGCAAAGCTATAGAGATGGTAAAAAGATCAGTGGTTGCCAGGGATTAAAGAGGAGGAAGGGATGAATATTGGGAGCACAAAGGATTTTTAGAGCCATGAAACTACTTATTAAATACTGTAATGGTGGATACATATCATTATAAACTGTCCAGATGTAGATTGTATAACCTTAAGAGTCAACCTTAAGGCAAACTATGGAGTCTCGGGTAATGATATGTCATAATTAATGTACATACTGAGTAAAACAAGACTAGAGTTCCAAGGAAAAGAATATTATTTTAGGATGGTGACACTGTTTTCACATAGAGAACAAGTTTGAGATCCTCAGATAGGCCAAGTGCCTGAAATCAGGATAAGCCTGCAGTTCTGGCTGTGCAAAGAGTGTTCTTTGACAATGGAGAATTATGCTTCAGGAGCTTAAGACCTATCTGCAACTCAGTGAGGTTGCGACTATCTCAGAAATGTCTCCACACACTGTTTGGACTTCTATAAAGGAAATGGATGGTATGTTCTGTTTCTCCAGGCACTTCACCTTTTCATCAGCCATGTTTGTCTGTTCCACCAATGAGCAAGAATAGGTTGAAAATTATGTTATGACACAATTTCATCCATCCTGACAAGTTAATGAAGGGGAACTTCTGATAGGAACAAATTTATAATTGTTGTGGTGGCTTCCAGTCTATATCTGATCACATCAGTCTTGGCTAGTACTTCCTCTTGGGAAGTTCCAGTACCGGGAGGATATGGAGGAGATGCCCTTGCCTAACATTCTTGAGCATCTTTTCTCAGACAGTTCTGAAGGAGCACTACCAAGTATGGCCCAAGGGATCAGTGCTGGTCTATTGTGTATTTCCAGTCCATGATGAGATAAGTACAAACATTAATGTTAGTGCTAAGCATTTAGAAACTTCTATAGCAATTTTTTTTCAATTTTGTATATGTTTGTATGTGATAGTATCAATATATACTCTTTAAAAAGACTCTGATGTAGAGATACAGATATATACACATAAATAGTTTTACATGAATAACACTGTGTATGTCTAAGGTGTATTTTGAAAATGGTGTTCAGCATCCATTAAACATCCTCTTCTCGTGTACATTATTGTGTTGCAGAGGCTTTAAAGCTAAGCTTCATTTCTCAGGCTTCCTTGTAACTATATTCCTGAATTTGATTTAAATTCTGCCAGTCACATGTATTCATGTGACATTTGTAAGGCAGAATGAGAACAAAGGTCTTGCTGTCTACTCACTAGCTTTGAGGTTTTGAGAAGCAGGGCATATGGGATCCATCTTGAAGATGTTACCAGAGGAGGCACATATGGTTCTGGAGCTAACTGCAGAAATTAACAGCCTTTGATTTCAACTTCCTGATTTTGATGATTACTTGATTTTAGCAGCTTTTTTATATTGCTGGCTTCCTAGTTGTGCCAGTAGTGATACGATTATGGAGTCCCATGGCTTTTTGGTTATAGGAGGAGGAGCCTCCTCCTGGGCCTGGATAGTGCCTTGGAAAGCTTCATGGATCCAAGGGAACAAATGTTGAGAGTCTAGGGCCTGTCAAGTATAAGAGCTCTGGTAAATCCTATTCTTTTTTGAGTTGGGATCCTAAAGAGCTGTGCCATAGGAATAAGGGTACATTGGAGGTAAAACAGTCCTCAAATGACTGCAGCCTGCAGCCTACACGTCATCTGTATGAACAAAACATATTGGTCCTTGAAATATTCTTGAAGAGATTCTAGGTTTATATAGCCCTAGGTAAATGAAAATCACTCTGGAGGGAGATACTATCCTAAACTTCAAATTTTCAGTACAGATGGAACTATACTAAGGATGGAAAACGCAGAAGAGAAAGAGAATAGATACCATGGGAAGGTTCAACCCACATCTAATTGGGGTCTCAGGGGAGAGGTATAAAAGGGAAGGAGGAAGAAGGAATATTTGAAGACATAATGGCTGAGAGTTTTTCAAAATTGATGAGAATTGTTTTGTCAAGTTTGATTATCTTGTAATCTGTATTTCCTGATAATCTGTATTTTCTCAAAAATTTTTTAAGGTTTTCCTCTTTATCTTATTGGGTTTCCTCAAACTGTAGGTTCATATTATTAATCAAATCTGGAGTAGCCATAGCCATTAACCCCTGAAAATTGCCTCTGTCCCATTCTTTCCATTCTCTTCCCAAGTCCGTTTAGATGTATGCCAGATGCTCCCATTCTCAACTCCTGTGTTTGTAAATCTTTCTCTCTCAGCTCCAGAATAAAGCTCTCCCCTGAATTCTGTTTTCTTCAAACCTATCCTTTAGATTTATGTTCTCTCTTCTCTAGCTATATTCAGTCTGCTGGTTAACCTATTATTTCGTTGAGTATACTTTTTATTTCTGGAAGTTCTGTTTCAGGTCAGCTGGTCTTTTAATACTATTTAACGTGTTGTTTTTTATTTAGTGGTCTTAATTTTTTATCTCATGCTTTTAATAATTTTAAATATTCACATGCAATGTTTGTAGTGCTTGTGTCTAATCCAGCAATATTGAATTGGCTTTACTTCACTCATGGTTAATTGATTCTTGATGTGTTTTGAAATTTTAGATTGTCGGGGCACCTGAGTGACTCAGTCAGTTGAGCATCTGACTCTTGATCCTGAGCTCTGGTCTTGATCTCTGGGTTGTGAGTTCAGGCCCTGGCCTGGGCTCCATGCTGGGCATGGAGCCTACTTTAAATGAATGAATGAATGAATGAATGAGAATTTATAGTTTGTCAGCTTATGTTTGACAGGGCTTTATCTGTGGGAACTCTTTGCTAGCAAAGTCAAGCGTAGTATATATCTAAATGAACAACAGAGGTTTCCCACAGACATTGCCCTGCCAAGCATAAGCTCACCGAGACCTGTAATTGTGAATTCTCAGAAGAGTATCTCCTCTTCCTAGTTTCCTTTTCTTTCTTTTAATCACCAGATAGCCAAGAGAATTTGCCTGCCATCACCTTTTGCTTCTGTATTATCTCCATATGCTACTGAACAGATTTTATTCTCCTTGTCACTGTCTTTGAACTATTTTTTTGATCACTTTTGTTGAGGTATTATTTTTTTAAGATTTTTATTTATTTATTTGAGAGAGTGAGAGTGAGAGAGCACATGCAGGGGGAGTGGCAGAGGGACAGGGAGAAACAGGCTTCTGCTGAGCAAGAAGCCTGAAGAATGGGGCTTGATCCCAGGACCCTGGGATCATGACCTGAGCTGAATGAAGGCAGACTCTTAACCCTCTGAGCCACCCAGATGCCCCTGAGGTATTATTTACATACACTAAATACAATTTAATGTGTAACTTCTGCCACAATCATAACAGAACATTTCCATGGGCCAGAGAAATTCTCTCAGGCCCCTTTGCAGTCAGCCTCATCTCTCCAATCCCTCATCTGTTTTCTATTACTGGAGTTTGGCCTTTTCCCTTCCTTTCTTTCTTTCTTTCTTTCTTTCAAGATTATTTATTTATTTATTTATTTGACAGAGAGATCACAAGAAGCAGAGAGCCCAATGCAGGGCTCAATCCCAGAACCCTGAGATCATGACCTGAGCCGAAGGCAGAGGCTTAACCCACTGAGCCACGCAGGCGCCCTGGAGTTTGACCTTTTCTAGAGCATGATATAAATGTAACCATACAGAATATAGTCTTAGGTCTAGTCTTTTTTCACTTAACTTAATGCTTTTATGATTCCTCCATATTTACATGCATCAATAGTTTGTTTAAGTCTGTTGTTCCAATATATGGATATACCATGATTTGTTTTTCCATTCACTGTTGAAGGACATTTGGGTTGTTTCCAGTTTGGGGCTGTTACAAATAAAGCTATTAGGGAATTCTCACATAAGTCTTTGTGAAGATGTATGTTTTCATTTACCAAGTGATATAATGGCTAAATCATATGTTTATATCTTTAACTTCTTAAGACACTTCCAAAATGTTTTTCAACCTGGCTCTACTGTTTTGCTTTACCACCAACAACAGCATTCTGTTTGCTCCATATCCTCACCAACTCTTGGTATTATCGGTCTAAATTTTAGTCATTCTAATAGATAGGTATTAGTATCTCTTGATTACAATTTGCGTTTTACAAATGGCTAACAATTTTGAGCATTTTTTCATGTACTTCTTTGTCATCTGTGTATCTTCTTTGATAAATTATCTCTCCATTTCTGTTGTCCATTTTTAATTGAGTTGTCTTTACTACTGAGTCATTAAAGATCTTTTTATGTTTTGGACCTGTCTTTTGTTGGTTACTTTTTGTATTTATTTTCTCCCAACCTGTAGCTTAAAAGCAGTTTATACACTTTTTAGTAAATGTGCTGTTGCGTGCCTTTAGAAATATTTGCTCAATTTAAATATTGAGTCTCTCAAACCATGAGAATGGATTACCTTTTGTTTTTTTAATTAGTGATATCTTGTAGTTTTCATTGTATATATCTTACACATTATATATCCCTGTTCAATAGTTTTTTGATGTTTTTCTAAATGGTATTACTTAAAATTGCAAATTCTGATACTGGTTTATATATAAAGACAGATAATACCTGTTTATTACTGTTATATCCTGAAACCTAGTTAAATTCATTTTTAGTTCAGGAACGTTTTTAAAATATTCTTTAGCATTGCCTACATAGATGATTATATTATCTGTGACTAAAGACAACTTTTTCCTTCCTAGTCTTTTTACCTTTTATTTCTTTTTCTTATCTGCATACACTAGAGGCTAGAACCTCTAGTATAATGTCGCGTAGAAGTGTTGAAACCTATACTGTTGCTTTTAGGGAAACTTCCCTTATGAGCTATTTTTTTTTCCTACCCCTGCAACATTCATTATCTTAAATCATATTTGAAGTGTTCAAATGGGTTGGAAGAAACAATGTTTAGCAGTTGACTACTATACTACTACTATATTTTAAGCTAGGATATTTATTGCTGTAATAAATCTGAGTGGTGATCATTTGAAATGGACATGCTAACATAGTATTGCAGGATGAGTTGTAAGGTAGAAGTTAGCTTCAAATAAATAAAAGGAGAGCTTCATGAGAAAACAGGCAAGACTACCATCACACACTCACTCTATCATCTTGTTCACACTTTTAACAGGAAGTTATATTTTATAGCCATGCTGTACATTAGTACTAGACGACTTCAAGAAAAAGGGAGTTTTTGATTTGAAGTACCATCTTTATTTTTTTTTAAGATTTTTTATTTGTTTATTTGACAGACAAAGATCATAAGCAGGCAGAGAGGCAGGCAGAGAGAGAGAGAGGAGGAAGCAGGCTCCCTGCAGAACAGAGAGCCCAATGCGGGGCTCGATCCCAGGACCCTGGGATCATTACTTGAGCCGAAGGCAGAGGCTTTAACCCACTGAGCCACCCAGGCGCCCCTGAAGTACCATCTTTTGACAGCATAGTTCATTTTGTGAGTTTATATTGACTAGCTGGTGTTTAGGGTCTTTTCTTATATAATGGGGAAAAAAATACCTTGAATCAAAACAATTAGATAAAAGGAAACTTTTCTGAGAGAATTTTCTAGCCCACGGAATGATCTGTTTTGTAAATTGCTACATATCTAGTGACTCGGGTACCTACTTCCTAATATTTTGCCAGCAAATAAATAAGAGAAAGTAAAGGTAGGATTGAAGAATAAATTTTGGGAAAGGGGGAAAACTTACAAAGACTTTTTTCAAGGCTGAAACTTGCATATGGCATGTGTTATGTGAATTTTGCAAGCGGATAAGTCAAATGACACAGTTAGTTATGGTAATTTGAGGAGTTCTACTAACTGCTGAAACAAGTAGGTTTATTTGAAATACAAAGACTGTATTGAACAGGATATATTTCAGTTATGGCTCCTTAAATGGTATGGAGCTATTTTCCTTTATGCTATTCTTGGCAATACCATATCTCTGAGACTCTTTTCCTTTCTTTATTTTTTCTTTTCTAAAGATTTTACTTATTTATTGGAGAGAGTGAGTGAGAGAGAGCACAAGAGGGGGGAGGTCAGAGAGAGAAGCAGCCTCCCAGCTGAGCAGGGAGGCTGATGCAGGATTCTGTCCTGGGACTCCGGGATCATGACCTGAGCCTAAGGCAATTACCCAACCAACTGAGCCACCCAGGTGCCCCATCTGACTTTTTTTTCTTTCTTTTTTTTTTTTTTTTTAAATTAAGATTTTATGTATTTATGTATTTTGGCAGAGAGGGAACACAAGCAGGAGTCTGTGTGAGAGGGAGAAGCAGGCTTCCTGCTGAGCAGGGAGCCCGATGCAGGGTTCCATCCGAGGACCCTGGGATCATGACCTTAACTAAAGGCAGATGCTTAACAACTAAGCCACCCAGGGACCCCTAAGACTTTTTTTCTGATAATGTCCTTAGAAGATCATTTCTATTGCTAAAGTAATATTGGGAAACAATTCCAGTTACTTGAGAGCTGGTTATAAAGGGTAGAAGTGCTTTTACTGGTGGAAGTGTTTTATTACTGACATGGTATTTTAATTTTATGTCCTTCAGATACTTGGATTTGAACTGCATTTTGGAATTCATCTACACTTAAAATGCCACCAGCAGTTGGAGGTCCAGTTGGATACACTCCCCCAGATGGAGGCTGGGGGTGGGCAGTAGTAGTTGGAGCTTTCATTTCCATCGGCTTCTCTTATGCATTTCCCAAATCCATTACTGTGTTCTTCAAAGAAATTGAAGGCATATTCAATGCCACCACAAGTGAAGTATCATGGATATCCTCAATCATGTTGGCTGTCATGTATGGTGGAGGTAAGTACCTGTGAGGACCTGTGATTTGGTTCAACTCAGTATCATTTAAAAGCTCTCAGAAAAATAATGTGCAGAGCTGATTTTTCTTAATGCTCTCTGCCAGATTCTTAAGATGTAAACACAAATAAAGATTTTTCTTTTTCTTTTTTTAAATATTTTATTCAATTTTTTGTCAGAGAGCTCACAAGCAAGGGGAATGGCAGGCAGAGGGAGAAGAAGGCTCCCCACTGAGCAAGGAGTCTGATGCAGGACTTGATACCAGGATCGTGGGATCATGACCTGAGCTGAATGCAGATGCTTAACTGAGCTACCCGGGCATCCCACAGATAAAGATTTTTCTTAAATTGATGTTGGGAGAATTAAAGTAAATCAGGCTCACCTTAATAGCATAGTTCAAAGGTAAAATCTTTTCATGGTGTTAGATTTAAAGAACTGAATAAAATCTTCCCATTCTTCCTTGTGATGTTATTCATCCTAAAAGCATTTCAGCTGAACCTTAAACTTCAGTTTCATCATATTTTTCCCTTCTGTTTTCCTTGACATGTTATAAAAGAAATGTGAAGAGTAAGTTGCATAACTAACATCACTTAAAATACTCTGTTTCCCCTTGGAACATCAAATTACAATGTAAAATGTAAAACTCAAAACCTTCCATAGTGCTTAAAATATAGTTGCTTAGTGAGATTCTAAAGCCAAGTATATTTACTGAGATTGACAGTGTCTCATGTTGCTTAGTTAGCCATACTTTCACCTCTGTTAATACTACTTTTTGGTGGCAGTTTAGTATCTCAAATTATTTTCACATGTAGCTCCTTAATAGCCAATACGAAGATTCTGTATGTTGAGTGTAAAACTTTAGAATTGGAATTCTTGGAATTCCAATAACCTGGTGGCAGAGTCAACCAATGTTTAGCAGTATGCACATATTTCATACTAGGCTAGATATTGTGAGTGATAGAGAACACTTGGTCCTGATCTCTGTCTTTGGTGAGTTTATATCCTATTGAGACAATACCATAAACTCATGAAACAAGAATAGTTAAAGTCATAATTTAACTAAATATATAATTTCATCGCATACAAAAAACAGGTAATCTGGTTGCCTTAGAGGTGAATTCAGTGACTGGGAACAGAAGTGGGAAGACTTAAGTTTTTTCACTGTATATCTTTTTATTTTATGCCTTTTGAATTTTGAAGGTATGCCTATTCTGTCAAGTACTTTTAAGAGAATATAAGTGCTGGGGCGCCTGGGTGGCTCAGTGGGTTAAGCTGCTGCCCTCTGCTTGGGTCATGATCTTAGGGTCCTGGGATTGAGCCCCACATCGGGCTCTCTGCACAGCAGGGAGCCTGCTTCCTGCCCTCTCTGCCTGTCTCTCTGCCTACTTGTGATCCCTGTCCAATAAATAAATTTTTTAAAAAATCCTTAGAAAAGAAGGAGAATATAAGTGCTAAATTATAGTACTTACTTTCTTTTTATAAGTTCAGAGAAGTCAAAAGGGACTTTGGATATTATCTAGCTTCTGAGAGCCAGTAGTTTTGGAGGCTTTGAACTCTCATCTGCCAAGATTTTCTAATCAGGTTTTAACTATGATGACTGGAAGAAAGTGGTACAAATATTATCCAGACATAATCCAGGTGCTCGGTATATCTTTAAGCTGACTGTAAATCAGAGGTTCACATGTACAATTTGGAGCTGCCAAAGAGCTTGAGAGCCACTTGCATTTTGCATCAGAAGTAAGTGATGTCAGTTGTACTAATGGCACATGACAGTTTCTTCTGGGAAAACAGGTCCTTCTTTGTCCTCACCCAGAGATAACTAGCACATTTCTCTGAATTTGTGTCATAAGAGGCCTACAAACTGTATTCCTCTCTATTTTTAATGATAGCTAATTGGGGTCATCCTTCCTGAAATAACTCCTAAAGACAAATTGCGTATCGAGAGCCTGGTGGCAGAATTTTTACTAAATGGGTTATTTTGTTTTGATTGGCTCCGAGGTGGCGTATCCCCTAAGAGTTATCATCAGTTTTACAACTGCCACAGTTCTTTAACTTAAAGTATTTGGCCCACACCCTCAATGCTGATGTTTTGAACTATGAGTGGTTTAGCATTTTTTTATTTTTTAGTACTTTGGTTCAGAGATATGTGCTGATCCTTGTTAGAGTGTAAGTATTTTTAGGGAGGAGATTTTAGTTCCCTACTTTTTAATTTATTTGAGTTTTTCCTAATTTTTTTTTTAAGGGAATTGTAAATTTGCCTGTTTTCGGTTTCACACTAATGTCCTTAACATTTCCTAGTTTAATATTACAGATGTTACAGGGGCGCCTGGGTGGCTCAGTAGGTTAAAGCCTCTGCCTTCAGCTCAGGTCATGGGCCCAGGACCTAGGATTGAGCCCCCGCATCAGGCTCTCTGCTCAGCAGGGAGCCTGCTTCCTCCTCTCTCTCTGCCTGCCTCTCTGCCTACTTGTGATCTCTGTCTGTCAAATAAATAAATAAAATCTTAAAAAAATATATTGCAGATGTTGCAGAATTTTTTTTTAAGATTTTATTTATTTATGGGGCGCCTGGGTGGCTCAGTGGTTTGGGCTGCTGCCTTTGGCTCGGGTCATGATCTCAGGGTCCTGGGATCGAGCCCCGCATCGGGCTCTCTGCTCCGCAGGAAGCCTGCTTTCCTCTCTCTCTCTCTCTCTGCCTGCCTCTCTGCCTACTTGTGATCTCTGTCTGTCAAATAAATAAATAAAATATTTTTTAAAAAAAAGATTTTATTTATTTATTTGACAGAGTTACACAGCTAGAGAGGGAACACAAGCAGGGAGAGTGGGAGAGGGAGAACAGGCCTCCCGCTGAGCAGGGAGCCCAATGTGGGGCTCTATCCTAGGATCCTGAGATCATGACCTGAGCGGAAGGCAGACCAGACCCTTAACCATCTGAGCCACCCAAGCACCCCTACAGATGTTACAGTATTAACTTCTTGTGTGTGGCAGGATTTTGATCTTTGTAATTCTGACTGTACCAAAATCTATTTCATGACCAAATTATATGGAAATATTTCATGAATATTCTTTCAGTATTTAATTCTTTTCATCTTAATACAAGCTGCAAATTCAGGCTATTTCCAAACCAGCCATGGTCTGATATTTTCATGAAGTGACTTAGAAATTCAATGAAAACTTCTTTATACATATCCTTGGTTGGGCCGGAAGTCTTTCCTGGCAGCCAGTTCTTGATCTGACCCTTAAAGAGACTTAGTCTTCTGAAACACTAGGATATCAAAAAGTTTGGGGGGCGCCTGGGTGGCTCAGTGGGTTAAAGCCTCTGCCTTCAGCTCAGGTCATGATCCCAGGGTCCTGGGATTGAGCCCCGCATGGGGCTCTCTGCTTGGCGGGGAGCCTGCTTCCCTTCCTCTTTCTCTGCCTGCCTCTTTGCCTACTTGTGATCTCTGTCTATGAATAAATAAATAAAATCTTTAAAAAAAAAAAAAGTTTGATTCTGCGGCACCTGTGTAGCTCAGACTGTAAGGCACCTGCCTTCAGCTGGGTCATGATCCTGGTGTCAAATCTTTAAAAAGAAAAAAAATGGGGCACCTGCATGGCTCAGTTGATTAAGCAGCTGCCTTTGGCTCAAGTGATGATTCCAGGGTTCTGGGATCCAGCCCTGCATCAGGCTCCCTGCTCAGTGGAGAGCCTGCTTCTCCCCCTCCTTCTTGCATGCTTATATACACCATAATTTGAATCTGGGTTCCCTAAAAGGTCAGAGCTGACCTTTTAATTGCATCATACTGCAACTTGGAGTTACTAGAATATAAGTAACTGTAGAATTTCCCATAGTGTTTATGGAAATAGAATATGTCAACATATAACCAGTAATAAATTCTGAATACATACATTCTATATTTGTTTTTAAAAACGAACTTACTGTCTTCTAAGGAATTAATTATAGAATAAACAGAATAAAGTCCAAATTTACTCTGCTAATAGAAGAAAAATAAAATTTTTATGTCTTCTGCTTTATAGCTTAGTTCCAAATATATGGATTATACATAATAGAGAGGAAAGGGGCTGGATTTGAAACTTGGTCCTTGGTAGCTTTGTGACTTTGCAAAGTTCAAACATCAGTTCATTTCCTTGTGTGCCCTTCCCCACTGATGCATTGCACTGATCCTGTCTGTTTGCAGTCATCTACCTTAAACAGGCAGATGAGGTATGGTGTCATGTAAAGAAAGTTGCCATTCCCGCAAGTCCATATCCATGCAGTCCAGACTTAGATATATTCTTCTATAAAGAAATAAAATGCAATGAATGTCATTCAGGGTAATCAGAAAATATTGTTAGTCTACTTAAGAGTTGTGTTACAGCTCTTCCTTTTTTTTTTTTAACGATTTATTTGAGAGAGCGAGCAAGTGCATACGGTGGTGGGGAAGGGGCAGAGGGAGAGAATCTGCCAACTGACTCCCTGAGGAGTGTGGAGTCCCATGCAGGGCTCAATTTCACCACCCCAGATCATGACCCCAGCCAAAACCAAGAGCTGGAGGCTCAGCTGACTGAGCCACCCCCAGGCACCCCATGTTATAATAAACACTTGAAAATTTGGGAAGGGGAATAAGGGAATTACAGATTATGTTTGTAGCAAGTAAGGAGAGCCCATTTGATACTCATATTTGAAAACTGATACATTAAATGCATCAAGTCTTTTTCTTCCTGATCCTTATGATACTTCACGTTTTATTTGGGTCCCTCTCTCACACTGAAGGAAAACTGGTATTTTGGTATGGATCTATTTGATTATCAGAGGAAATTTAATTTGATTATTTTAGATAATACTCCATTTCCCATCTTCTTGAGTTGTTAGACCCAAGATATTTTGACCATTGTTTGACTTAATCTCCTGCAAGCTTTTTTTTTTTTTTTTTTTTTTTTTTTTACAGTATTGCTACCATGAAACCGTAGTTTAGGCATGGAAGCAAGTTAACTCGAAAAGAAATATTCAGTTTGGTACCTAATACAGCTAGGTGTAACAGGGAACAGTTTTTGTTTTCAATTTAGATTTCCTAATTACAAAGCTACTTAAACTTGAAAAACATAATTACATATTTTTCAGGGAATTTTTTTTCTTTTTTAAAAATATGACACAAACTACATTTATGGTAATGTGTAAATAATGCTCTGATATGATATCATATCATAGTGCCTGTCCAGAAATTAAAAGAGAGCAAACTTAACTAAATATGTTTGTCGTATCTTAGATCAATAAGCCAATGAACATCCATTAACAAGTGTTTTCAGCTAGTTATGCCTTATAACAGAAGATAAGGAGAGAACCAGAGTCTGATATTTTAGTAAAATTCCATCCAATATTCATAAAGAAGATACACAATGATGGTCTTTAGCATCTTTATTTTCTAATACACATTCGGTATTCTTACTGTTGTCTTTGTTTTTAATCTGTTTATCTTAAAGGACTTGTAATTTAGCATCAATGCCTTGTGTAGATATGAGGGAGTTTGTTCCTTTCCTCTCTGCTACTAAATTTCTGGTTCTCTTCTAGGTCCGATCAGCAGTATTCTGGTGAATAAATATGGCAGCCGTCCAATCATGATTGTTGGTGGCTGCTTGTCAGGCTGTGGCTTGATTGCAGCTTCGTTCTGTAATACTGTTAAGGAACTTTACTTGAGTGTTGGAGTCATTGGAGGTGAGTTACCGTTCATTCATTTTCAAGCATTAATTTATTGCTGGCTATTTGGTATTTATTTAATGTTCATCTTTCAGATCTTTTGAGTGAAAGTTTTACCTTAAAGAAATTACTTTTGATTATCATTATGAAGAGCTGTAAATACATTAATGGGTATAAGAAAAACTTCTAAAGAAATTCTTGTTATATAGTGGGTGTTCATTGTTGAATGAATGAATAATGAAAAAGATGTGGCACCTGGGTGGCTCAGTCATTAAGCAGCTGCCTTTGGCTCAGGTCATGGTCCCAGGGTTCTGGGATCAAGCTCTGCATCCATCCATCTGGCTCCCTGTTCAGCCAGAAGTCTGTTTCTCCTTCTCCCACCCCACCTGCTTATGTTCCCTCTTTTGCTATGTGTCTCTCAGTTAATTTTTTTTCTGTTGAATTTTGTTTGAAAGCAAATTTTTTAGTTGAGTCTTATTCCACCTTTTCCCCTTTTCATCTACAATTTCAGGTATTCAAAACTCGCAATATTTTATGATTTTTGTCTAGTATATCATTATTACAAAGTTGTTCTCCATGCCAAGATTATGAATGTATTTGCCTACTTTTTAAAAATTGTGTTTAATTCCAGTGTAGCTGGCATACTGTTATATTAGTTTCAGGTGTACAATCTGGTGATCCAACGATTCCATATATTACTCTGTGCTCATCCAGATCAGTGTACTCTTCATCTCCTTCACCTATTTTACCCATCCCCCTAACCCTTCTCCCCTTGTTCTCTAT
Organism: Mustela putorius furo; assembly: GCF_011764305.1. Lineage (NCBI taxonomy): Eukaryota > Metazoa > Chordata > Mammalia > Carnivora > Mustelidae > Mustela > Mustela putorius. The sequence goes on from NW_025421424.1 coordinate 8,502,490, forward strand.
AGTTAGGAGTCTGGGGTTTGGGCTTTGTTTTGGTTTGGTTTGGTATGTTTCCTCCCTGCCCCTTGGTTCATTTGTTTCATTTCTTAAATTCTACACATGAGTGAAATCATATGCTCTTTGTATTCTTTTGCTGAATTATTTAATATAACATTATACTCTCTACATCCATCCATGTTGTTGCAAGTGGCAGGATTTCATTCTTTTTATGGCTAAATAATATTCCATTATATAGGGGTGCCTGGGTGGCTCAGTGCATTGAGTGGTTGAGCATCTGACTCTTGGTTTCAGCTCAGGTCATGATCTCAGAATCCTGGGATTGAGCCCTGTCTCGGGCTTTGTTTTCAGTGGGGAGTTGGGGAGTCTTTCTGAGATCCATTTCCTCTCCCTCTGCCCCTCCCCACTCTCGCGTGCATGCATGCATATTCTCTTTCTCAAATAAATAAATCCTTAACAAAAATAATATTCGTGTGTGTGTGTGTGTGTGTGTGTGAGTGATGACATCTTCTTTATCCATTCACCAATCAGTGGACACTTGTGTTGCTTCCATAACTGGCTATTGTAAATAACGCTACAGTAAACATCAAGGTGCATATATCCCTTCAAATTGGTGTTTTCATCTTCTTTGGGTAAATATACAGTAGTGGAATTACTGGATCATACGGTAATTTTACTTTTAATTTTTTGAGGAACATTCCTACTGTCTTCCACAGAGGCTCTACCAACTTGCATTCCCAACAGTAGTGCACAGGGGTTCCTTTTCCTCCACATCGTCCCCAACATTTGCCATTTCTTGAGCTTTTGATTTTGGCCATTCTGACACATATGAGGTGTTATCTCGTCGTAGTGTTAATAGGCATTTCCCTGGTGATGAGTGATGTTGAGCGTCTTTTCATGTGTCTGTTGGCCATCTGTATGTCTTCTTTGGGGAAATGTCTAATATCTTCTGCTCATTATTTAATTGAATTATTGGGGGGGTGTGGAGGTGTGTGTGTGTGTGTGTGTTATATAAGTTATTTATATATTTTGGCTACTAGCCCTTTATCAGATACGTCATTTGCAAATATCTGTTCCCATTCACTAGGTTGTCTTTTTGTTTTGTTGACTGTTTCTTTTGTGGTGCTGGAGATTTTGTGTGTTGTTGTTGTTTTTTTTTTTAAGATTTTATTTATTTATTTGACAGAGATCACAAGTAGGCAGAGAGGCAGGCAGAAAGAGAGAGAGGAGGAAGCAGGCTCCCCGTGGAGGAGAGAGCCTGATGTGGGTCTCGATCCCAGGACCCTGGGATCATGACCTGAGCCAAAGGCAGAGGCTTTAACCCACTGAGCCACCCAGGTGCCCCTGGAGATTTTGTTTTGATGCAGTCCCAGTAGTTTATTTTTACTTTTGTTTCCCCTGGCTCAGGAGACATATGAGAAAGATATTATGCTGATGTTAGAGAAATCACTGCCTCTGCTCTATTCTAGGATTTTTATGTTTTCAGGTCTCACATTTAGGTCCTTACTCCATTTTAAGTTTATGATTGTAGATGGTGTAAGAAAGTGGTCCAGTGTCATTCTTTTGCATACAGCTGTCCAGTTTTCCCACCACCGTTTGTTAAAGATACTCTTTTCTTCCCATTGCATATTCTTGCCTCCTTTGTCAATGATTAATTTAATTGACCATATAATCGTGGGTTTATTTCTGGGCTTTCTATTCTGTTCCATTGATCTATGCGTCTGTTTTTGTGCTTGTACCATACTGTTTTGATTACTACAGTTTTATAATATACTTGAAATCTGGACTTGTGATACCTGTAGCTTTGTTCTTCTTTTTCAAGATTGCTTTGGCTATTTGGGAGTCTTTTGTAATTCCATACAAATTTTAGGGTTATTTGTTCTAGTTCTGTGAAAAATGCTGTTGGTAGTTTGATAAGGATTGCATTTAATTTTTCCCCCCTCCTTTTTTTACATTTAAAATTTCTGATTGGAAGAAAACATTTTACATAAAATGAGAAGAAATATGAAACTCTCTTTGTTCCCACATGGTTAGTCAGTTTGTTCGTTTGCTCTTTTATTTCCTCAAATATTTATTGAGTAACAACCGTGTGTGTCAAGCAGTATTCTAGATTTTGTTGGGAATAGAGCAACAACTAGGGCTAAATCATACCCTTTTATGAGGGGACAGACTGTATTACTTACAAATGTATGTATAAGTAGGAAGAATATCAGGTAGTGATAATGCTATACAAAGCCTCAAAACAAAATGTTCTGACAGGGAAGGACTGGTGGTAGATTGGTAGTCTACAAAGGTAGGTCATTCTGAAGAGATGACCTTAACCAAGAGATATGAGTAGCAACAGGAAAAAAGCTTTGTGAAAATTTGGGGCAACCTAAGCCCCAGGTCAACAGTATGCTTATTGGCACAGGTGAGAATGGTCTGGTATGAGATGAGGAAGGGAGGTAAAGGCCAAGGTAAAGGTTATGGATGGGAAGCCATTAGCAAGCCTGAACTAAGAGAGTGGTCTGCCCTGGTGTATTGGTTTAAGCCTCTGTGAATACCTTAAACATAAATGGTAGGGAGCTGGAGCAAGTTGGGGCCAGGGAGAGCATCTAAAAGTTATTTGAATATTTACTTTTACTAGAACTGTTTATTGAATAATTCTATAGTAATTTAAAATTTCATTTTTACATTAAATCACATATATATGTTAATTTTTTACATTTTACATTTTATATATATTATATATATATATAATTTTACATTTTATATTATATATATTAAATCATTTACATTTATGGGGCGCCTGGGTGGCTCAGTGGGTTAAAGCCTCAGCCTTCCGCTCAGGTCATGACCCCAGGGTCCTGAGATTGAGCCCCACATCAGGCTCTCTGCTCAGCAGGGTGCCTGCTCCCCCTCCCCCCTGCTTGCCTCTCTGCCTACTTGTGATCTTTGTCAAATAAATAAATAAAATCTTTTTTAAAAAAACCATTTACATTTATATATGGATATCTATCTATCTATCTACAAAATCAGGTATGTTCCTGGACTTTCTGACCACTTTAACCGATAAGTGTTTACCTGAGTCAGAGCCACACTGTTGTAATAATTGTAGCTTTTAGAAGAGCACTTAACTATCTGTTAAAGTTTGTCCCACTCCTCCTGTACCACCAGAAATTTCCTGGTTGACTCCCGTGCATTCTTCTAAGTATGTTTTAGAGTCATTTTACCTATTCCAAATGAAATGCACTGACATTTCATTTGGAATAACATTAAATTAATGCATTCATTTGGGAAGTACTGACACCTTGATAATGTTGTGTTTTATTATCCGAAAACTGTGTATGTGTGTGTGTTGTTTTTAAATTCATTGACTCTTTAGGAAGGTTACACAATTGTAGTGAGCATATTTTTGTAGTGAATATACATTACATGTTTTTTTGTTTGTTTGTTTGTTTACTTTTTGATACTACTGTAAGAGGAATAATTTTGTATTGCATTTTCTGTTGTAAAACTTTTGTCTCTAGTTGTAACTATCTACTTAATGATCGTCTATTGTTACAGTGACTCCTCAGATGATTCTGTAAGACTAGACAAATAGTTATTCACCTTCAAGTAATATAAGCAACAATAATAAAAATAACATTTATTGAGTGCTTTCTATATGCCAGGCACTCTACTAAATGTTTTACTCACAGTAGTATTGTATGCCCTTTTTTACGTATCAGGAAACACTCATGTGTCTGATCTTACCAGCCAGTAAATAGTGATGCTGAGGTTTGAACCCACTTAGATCTCACACTTTAAACCATTATGCAGTATGTCCTGAACTGGTGAGGATTTTTGTCTCTTTTGTATTAATTATACTTCTCTTCTTAATTTCTTTGTCTGGCTAAGTAATTCCTAATATGTTTGTGACATTTATGTTGTTCTTTTCCCTCCTTTTTCCAGGTCTTGGGCTTGCCTTCAATTTGAATCCCGCTCTGACCATGATTGGCAAGTATTTCTATAAGAGGCGACCGTTGGCAAATGGACTGGCCATGGCTGGCAGCCCTGTGTTCCTCTCTACCCTAGCCCCCCTCAATCAGGCTTTCTTTGGTATCTTTGGCTGGAGAGGGAGCTTCCTAATTCTCGGGGGCCTCCTCCTAAACTGCTGTGTGGCTGGAGCCCTGATGCGACCAATAGGGCCCCCAGCGACAAGTGCGGGGAAAAGGTCCAAAGAATCCCTTCAGGAACCTGGGAAATCTGAAGAGAAAAAGGGGTCAAGTGATGCAAATACAGATCTTATTGGAGGAAACCACAAAGAAGAGAAACGGTCAGTTTTCCAAACAGTTAATAAATTCCTGGATTTATCTCTGTTCACACACAGAGGCTTTTTGCTATACCTATCTGGAAATGTGCTCATGTTTTTTGGACTGTTTACCCCTTTGGTCTTTCTTAGTAATTATGGCAAGAGTCAACATTACTCTAGTGAGAAGTCTGCCTTCCTTCTTTCCATTCTGGCTTTTGTTGACATGGTAGCTAGACCTTCTATGGGACTTGTAGCCAACACCAAGTGGATAAGACCTCGAGTTCAGTATTTTTTTGCGGCTTCTGTTGTTGCAAACGGAGTGTGTCATCTGCTAGCACCTTTATCCTCCAGCTACATTGGGTTCTGTGTTTATGCTGGATTCTTTGGATTTGCATTTGGGTGGCTTAGCTCCGTGTTATTTGAAACCCTGATGGACCTCGTCGGACCCCAGAGGTTCTCCAGCGCCGTGGGATTGGTGACCATTGTGGAATGCTGTCCTGTCCTCCTGGGGCCACCACTTTTAGGTATAGTATGCCCTACTCCCTCTTTGGTTCTATTAACATGAAGCAGGCATAGGAGATGGAAGGGTGCTAGAAAGCCAAGATTAGTAAGCTGCCTGGTGGCAGAAGGTACTTCCGTTTCCTCTAGCCTCAGTGCTGGCACAGTGCTTGGCACAGCAGAACTGCTCCGATTCTTACGGAAGTGAATTACACTCAACCATCCACCTGAAAGGGGAGTCCAGTATTTTTATAAATGGCATTCTTTTTTGAAGTACGTTTTCTCTTCAAAAAACTTATGTCCTTGTTGTAGAAAACATGTAAAATACAACTCCATCTCTGATAATAGCTACCGTGTAAACTCATGGTTTACCAAGGACTGTTCTAACCATTTTCTATATTCTCTTCTATCTCACAAGCCTATGAAATATAACTGTTGTAGTTCCTACTTCATAAGAAATAGAAACTTTGAAAGGTTAAATAATTTGCCTGTATCATATGGCTAGTAAGTGATTTGGGAACTGTTTCCTAAGGATATTAAATACTTCATCTTTTGGGGCGCCTGGGTGGCTCAGTGGGTTAAGCCACTGCCTTCGGCTCAGGTCATGATCTCAGAGTCCTGGGATCGAGTCCCGCATCAGGCTCTCTGCTCAGCAGGAAGCCTGCTTCCTCCTCTCTCTCTCTCTCTCTCTCTCTCTGCCTGCCTCTCTGCCTACTTGTGATCTCTCTCTGTCAAATAAATAAATAAAATCTTTTTAAAAAATACTTCATCTTTTAAATTAATAGCTCATTAGATAATATTAGTGAAAATACAATTTGGCCCTCCTTTTAGGTGTATACTTCTTGAAAGTATTTGGCTAGTGAGTGAGAATACATCAAAGAAGTCCTACAGCTATCTTTTCACATTGTTCTTTTCCACTACATATCCAGTGATTGCCAAGACTTGTCAATTTTCACCTCCTAAGTCTCTTTCTAATCAGCCCATTTTTCCGTCACACCACCCTATTCACAGCTCCTGTCTCCCATCTGGGCTGCTGCTTCCCATAGCCTCCTGGCTGGTCTACCCAGATCCACTCTATCCCACCTTCAATCTGTTTTCTACTCTGCAGACAAAATTTATCTGTGCAAATACAAACCTGATAGCCCAGCTGATTAGATCTCTCCAGTTGCTTCCCATTGTTCTCAGGGTGGAGATCAGATTCCCTCCTGTGGCCTGCAAGGCGTCCCCCAGCCTGGCCACCAATCTCTGCAGCCTCATTTCCTGTCACTCACCTTTTGTTCTCTCTGTTCCAGCAACCCCGCCCTTCCTCCTTCCCCCTCACCTCGCAGCTTCCTCCCACCTGCCTTTGCACTCCATGGCCCCAGCCTTCTCCCATGCTCTCCTCTTGGATAACTCCCATCCCCCTCTAGGTCTCTGCTTCATTTACACTTGAAGAGAAGCCTTCCAGACCCGCTTGCTGCTGCCAACCCCCTATTTTCTGCTTGCAAACCCCCCTTGTCATGGTTTGTGTAATTATTTGATTAACATTTCTCTTGTCCACTGAACTGTGGAGGTTTTCTCCTCTGTTCTCCCTTATCCTGAGGGCCAGCAGCCCAGTGCCTGGGACAAGTATAGGCAGAGTAAGTATTGCTGGATGGCCAGTGCCCTGAGTGAGAAAAACACAAGGAATGGTGTTTGAATGGGTTCTATTCGGTCCTTCTCTGAAGGATAGAGTAGGGTTTTCCAGAGTTTATTCCTTAACATACCAATTGGATGAGATGCTAATAAATTCTATTATCATAAGGATTTCATGGCCAAAAGAAAATGTTGGGAACACTAAGTTTGATAGATGTCTCTACTAGAGGACCTTGCAAAATCTTTAATATGCTAATGCACATGGTGACGCTTCACTGGAGAAGCATATGCTGAGCCATTTCCTAGGTCTGACTCTGGAAACACTTGGAAGGTTGTAAGTCAGGCTTCAGAGTCAGACCTCCTGGGTTTCAAGCCAGGCCACTTCACTTACTAGCTCTGTGACCTTGGAAAAGTTACCCAAGGTTTCTAACTTCAGTCAGCAGATTATACAGCAAGTGTGATGACAGACGCTGCCTGTTGTGAGGGTTAAGCACTTAGGATGTTGGAAAGGTGATGCTGTTAGTTAATTCTGTAGCACAGGACAAGTGTCCCTTGGACTGCTCTTCAGGAATGCTGATGTCAGCAAAAGAGCATTGGGTGGGATGCTGCAGTTAGGTCTGGAGCCTGGGGGCAAGACTCCCACATCTCTTCTGAGCCACACATTTTTCCATTGTGAAGGGGAGACTTGATTGTATGGATCTCTAGGCCTTCCCCATTCCAGTTGGCCAAGATTTCATTACTTTCAAGTTGCTAAAAGTAACGGGATAAGCAAGGCCATCTAAAACCAAGTGTGATGTCATAAAAGATAAGATCATTGTTAACAGTCACTTTTTAGAAGCATTTGTTATTTGTGGGCTCCTTTGAGGATTGGCTGACATCTTTCTGAGTGGATCCTTCAGCTCTCTTTGGGGGAAGGTGTACGTGTTTACATCTGTCCACATAACTTTGTTTTGGGTATCTTCAGGTCGTCTGAATGACATCTACGGAGACTACAAATACACCTATTGGTCATGTGGTGTGATCCTTATTGTAGCAGGCGTCTATCTCTTCATTGGCATGGGCATCAATTACCAACTTGTGGCGAAAGAGCAGAAAGCAGAGGAGCAGCAGAAAAAGGAAAGCAAAGAGGAGGAGACAAGTGTCGATGCTGCTGAGAAGACAAAAGAATATGCAGCAGAATCTGCAGAGCAGAAGGACCCAGAAGGAAGTCCCAAAGAGGAGGAGAGTCCAGTCTAAACCTGTGCGGCCCAAGGGTCACTGAAGTAGCTGTGACCCAAGATATCTGAAAATATCTACTGGCCTGTATTCCAGCAGTGGTGCTCAATGACCATAGTGGGCATGTGTGTGCGAATCATACCAGCTGTTCATGGATGGAATTTTTGTTTCACTCCTTACCAGTAGCCTGAATTAAAAATGCCATACCTTTGGGGAGGGAGTGGTTGGCAAAGAATGAGAGAAGGCAGTAGTGTGGTGGTTTTTTGTTTGTTTGTTTGTTTAAATCCTAGCTTTTAACAGTGTCCAGAAGATTATAATATGTGCCTTAAGTTTTAGTCTTTAGAACTCTTTAGGGAGCCTTAACTTTTTAAACCATTCTGCTGAATTCATCTATTTTAAGTGTTACATTAGAAGGAAGAATAACAACTAACTTGTTTGAGACAAATCTAAAATTTAAAATTAATCTTGCTTCATTGTTATTTGTAATATACTGTCAGACATCATCACTGGAAGATTTATGAATAGAAATATTGGTTGGAAGTTGGGATATTATAAAATCCTGACTAAAATATTTTCCCCGTATCAGTAGTTGCCTGGTATAGTGCCTGCTAGCTATATATTTAGGAAATTTAAGGCATACAACTTTGGAAACAAGTTGGCAGTTCTAGGTACATTGTACTCAACAGCATCCCTCTGGAATCTTTTCTTAGGATGCTAATATTATTAGTGCTTGAGAATTTATTTCATTAAATTACTGTTTTCCCTTTTCAAAGACACATTTTGAGTGGTTATAGACCATTGCCCCCTTTGAAATTACTTAGTACTTTTCACTCTAAAAGTTAATTTTAAAATATGCAAAACTATGTATTTGCGCCTCCTTAGTAAACACAACACATCTAATTAAATGTAGACAGATATTTCAAACAGCAGCAGAATTCAGCTTCAGTTTTACCAAAACCTTAGTTAAACTGTGAGGCTTGGAATTTTTGTTGGTGGTGGTGTTTCTGGAATTTCCCCCCATTGATTCCGTAGTGGTTCTGTTTATATCTGCGTCTAGCTCAGAGCTGTGTGTGAGATACTCAGTCTTTGTGTGTTTAGGTTTTTGGTTTTTTTTTTATATTTGCTAATTAAAGCCAGAGTGATTTGGCCCCAGGCAAACCAGTAAGAGTAAGATTGGGAGAGAAGTTGCTCCGTTTCTTTTACTGAGAAGGCCTGAAAAAAAAATTATGTTTTGCTTATAATTATTAGACATAGTCTTACTACTTCACAGAAACCTAAAGATATTGTGACCCTTTTTACTTACTTGAAAAGTAGAGAAATGAGTTTAGCATAAGGATTGGGAGGATGGACAAGAATGAAATCTGTAAATATTTTCTTAACCTAATATCTTCTAAAATGCACAAGAAGATAATGATAGACACTCAATAAATCCTATCTAGTGCATTTTAAAGTATCATTGTAATTGACACAGTGAAAGTATAGGTACAAAACTTTTTGTGTAAGAGGCTGGCTTTTCCAAATAAACTTTTTTTCTCTTTTTTTAAGAAATCTTTCTCCCTGTAAATGTTTATTTTCTTGAGAAAGTATTACTGTGTCTTCATTTTCATTATCAAGATCCAGTTTGGCCCTTACTAATATTAAATCATCAGCTTATGTGCTGTGGAGCAGTGTATATGGCTTATTTTTGTTTTTCTTCTTTCCTCCTTTTCTTTAAGGCAGGGAAGAGGGGAATTTTGAAATCTCCCCTCTGTGTAAGCATCCAAAGCAGTTAACCTTAAGGACACAATGAAAATTCCCTTTCTATGCCTGAGTGTCATGGCAGATGGAGAAGGAATTTTAGGGGAGAAGCCTGCTGTGATTGTTGGCAGGCTTGGCTCCAGTTGGGACTCTGCTGTTTTCCATAGACCTGAATCCATAATCTCTATGTGCCTCTTTCCCCTTCCATAAAAATGAGGATCATTGTCCATGAGTAGGAAGTGGGAAGGGGTGGGGTGGAAGAGGAGGAGTATAGAATTATTTTCTCCTCTAAGGAAGAAAACTGCCCTTATTTCTAAGTTCTTTGAATGGCCTAATAATTGACATAAGACAGATAAGATAGAAAATTTTAATTTCATACATAACAGGAACTTCACATAGACATGAGAGGGTCAAAAACAATTATACAGGGGCACCTGGGTGGCCCAGTGGGTTAAGCCTCTGCCTTCGGCTCAGGTCATGATCTCAGGGTCCTGGGATCGAGCCCCGCATTGGGCTCTCTGCTCAGCAGGGAGCCTGCTTCCTCCTCTCTCTCTGCCTCCCTCTCTGCCTACTTGTGATCTCTGTCTGTTAAATAAATAAATAAAATCTTTTAAAAAACAAAACAGACAGCTGAGACTTACAAGCCGTCCAAAGCCGAGGAGGGGTGGGTAGGGGTCTGTAGCTTCAAAAGGAATGAAGACTATTTACACGAAGATGGGAAGAGCAAATGTTTGGTAGACCATGCCAATATAGAGAAGTCTTGCATTTAAAAAAAAAAAAAAAATGGTAATACTTCTCTTCCTGGTACAGGCTCCCTATCTAAATTTTTTTAGGCAGTTACAGGGGAGGTAAAAAGCTCCTCTTGAGTCTGCTAGGCATTGACTGCCTTCAGCTCAAATACTCCACATTCCAAAGTGGCACATTTTGGGGCAACCTTGTCCTGAACCCCATCGCTCCCATCCTAATGGTTGAGCTATGTCCATACTTAAGACCCTGCTTAGTCTTTGTTCAGTAGTTGAATCTTGTTAGTAAAGGGTTAAAAACTGGCTCAAAGTTGGAATTAAACCTTCTATTGCCCAGTCCAACCCAGACTTTTTTCCCCAGAAATTAAGGTATTCAAGATTAGTTGTGGTATCAGCCCACACTAAAACCCCGTACAGGCCTACTGTGTGCCATCTATTCCTTGTTGTCAGTCAGCAGATCCTGTCTGTGTTGCAGGTTGTGTTCCAACGCTGAGAAGCAGCTGGGGTTTCTGAGCCAAGCTATTTGTCCTTTACTCCACGTGAGGACAGTTTTCTTCCAATTCACACAGTTTCTGTGGCTGCTTTGGAAACATAAATGTATGCAAAGACCACCCGCCCATCTTCGTTTCCTCTCTGTCCCACACCTTCCGTAAGTCTCAGAACATGTACAGCTCTTTGGTAGTCGTAGGCCCTAAAAACGCTTGGCACTGTTTTAAGAGCTTACTCTGTAACAAGCTGCTAAGCCAAAGCTGGAGTATTACTTAAACTGATAGTTAGCAATTATAGATGATCATGGTGACAAGACTGTATTAGTCTGCACACTCCCATCTGTTGAGAATTTAAATTATCTTAACTAGTTAGGATAAATGAATAATTTCTATAAAATACTCAGGAGAGCATGATGGTAAAAGCAAATTATGGAAACTTCAGAGGTGTTTTATCCCTGATAATCACATTGAAGACTAATCGTCTGAATTCTTGAGTTGTCTAAATTTTGTTTGTACGATAGATACATATGTCAATATTAATCCTGTATTTTAAGAAAAAAAAATGTGTTAAGAGCCATTTAATATTTTTGTACGAGCCAGTGTTTGACTGTATTGAATTTCAAAATGAAATGGGTATCAGTTTTTTTCAAAAACCTAAATGTCTGGGTTTTACCTAGCAAATGGTTCACAGTATAACAAACCTAATAATCAGGTATGTATCCCTCCCCTCCCTGTTTTGCTCGGAAAGATGAGGGAAGGTGAACAGTAAATTTCCACTTTTGCAACATGGCCTGTCTTAATAATCAGGTCAGGCATTTGCCTCGAAGACATGAAGAAAGAGGTTAATGACAGACTTGTGTCAATATGAAAATTCTTTCGGTTCTTGACAGGAAGCGACAGCCCAAGCTTGCTTGGCTTGCCCAGATGTGGGCAATTAAGCCAAGTTACTTCAAAGTTTAGAAGCATTTAGAGAGTTTCAAGTACATCACTTCTGAACTGTTTTCTAGCTCTAGCATTTTAGATTCAGTCTCCCCTTTTCCCCCCAGTTCAGTCTGGGCCATAGTGACAAAATCATTCAAATGACAGCGATTGGGAAAAGTACCATGTGTAATGTGTAGATTATCTTTTCCTTGAGCAGAATAGCATCGTTAGCATGTTGCTTTTACCCTCAGCAGAGGAGACTGGGATAGCTAGTAGTGGAATTGCCTAACAGTATAAGCTACCTGGGTTCAAATTGAGACTGGGTGACCTCAACCTAGTTACCTAGCCTCCATAAGCATAAGGTTTTTTTTTTCTTCTGTAAGTTGTTAATAATTGTACCAACCCCCTCCCATGGTTATCAGAAAGGTTAGTTGATATGTAACAGCTTATGTTAAATAAGGGCCTCTTGAGCATAAATATCTGACTTTAAAAAAAAATTAATTCTTGGGGAAAAATTGCTCTTCTAATTCCCAAGATGGATCATTACTTAGGACAGTTTGGAAGTAACCTTTAAAGATAATATTAGCTGGGGCACCTGGATGGCCCAGTCAGTTAAGCAGCTGCCTTCAGCTCGGGTCATGATCCCAACATCCTGGGATCGAGCCCCACATTGGGCTCCCTGCTCGGCAGAGAGCCTGCTTCTTCCTCTCCCTCTGCCTACTTGTGCTCTATCTCTCTGTCGAATAAAATCTTTTTTTAAAAAATGATATTATTAGCTAAATTGGGGGTGCCTGGCTGATTCAGTCAATAGAGCATGCAACTCTCCATCTCAGGGTTGTGAGTTCAAGCCCCATGCTGGGTGAAGAGCATACTTCAAAAATAAAGAATATTAGCTAAATTATCAAATTCTCCTTTTGATCAGATCCTCCTTTTATTCTCTTTCCCCCCTCCTTTTATTCTTACAAATGTAATGGTCTTTCTTTGGTAAATGAATGGATGAAATGACCAGTTCATGAGACTGATGCATACATGCCCAGCTCTTTGAGCAAGAGGGGTGTGAGTCCTAAAACCCTTGCTCCTGATGCTCTAACGGTACATCGTTTCCAAGAAAGAGAGGCCCACCTAGCAGCAGATAAACATTTCCTCTCAATGTCTGTGATGATTCTAAAAGAATAAGTAACTAGTAACCACTCATGGTTAAAGTTGTCTGTCCCAGCAATGTTCTTAAATGCAAATTGAAGACTTGAGGTTTTAATTTTTCCATACTATACCGATAACCTGATTTAAATTATAAATTAACACTTTGTAACCAATTAAATGGGTATTTAACATATTGGCAACAATTTCATGATAGGTGTCAAGTGCCATGAGTTCACATCTAAGAATTCCAGATTTGGAATTTATATAAGAAAAAGGTCTGTCTTTGAAATTTGTCAGTTTCTTTGAGAAATCCTGAAGGTGTATATCAGTAACTATTTAAATGGATGGTTATGATGTCCTTGTAGTGTAAACATGACACGATGTTAAACAAAAAGGCCAAAACACAGGGTATGCCTGGGTGGCTCCGCTGGTTAAGTGTCTGCCTTTGGCTTAGGTCGCGAGGTCCTGGGATGGAGCCCCGCGTGGGGCTTCCTGCTTGGCGGGGAGCCTGCTGCTCCCTCTGCTTGTGCTCTCGCTATCTCTCTCTGACAAATAAATAAAATTTTTATTTAAAAAAAAAACCGATCATGATACATGTCACACACACACAATGCATATATACACATGCATGGCAGGAGAACGAATATACACAAGTAGGCTAATCATTTTGTGACTGGTGAAATTAGAGGTGACTTTCTGAATTTTTTTCATACTCTGAATTTTCTTAATGTGATGGTAACTTTTACGCTAAAAAAATATTTAATGTAGCACATAATACTGGTTTGCAGAGAGGGGAAAGAATAGTATAATTGATCTAGAAGGGTTCTGGCAAGAACAGGATTCCTAAGAACATGAAGCTGATTAGAAGCAGATTATTTTTTTCCTGCTGCTTCAAGAGCTGCGTCTGGTGAAAGGGTGGTGTATGAGACCCAGGACTCAAGAGCCCAGTGGTCTCAAGTCATGGTCTTGCTGGTGCTGGACCAGGGCCATGGAGCAAGAGTCCATGGCCCACACCTGCACCAGCCTGCAGTGCCGTCTTCCCTGAGACCATGCTCTCAGGGACAGCATTCCTGTGGTTCCGTCTCTGATCATCATCTTGCTGCAAGTGAATGTTTAACTCAGAAAGCCAGAGCATTCAGCACTTACCCACATCAGAGTGTTGCAGTCTCAAAGCGTTATCTTACTGGAATCAGCGTCAGAAAAAAAGTGCACTGATGTCACAAAAAGGAGAATTTGCTTGTCCACATAGCTGTCCTTTATTTACCAGCAAGTATTTATTGGACTGTTACTGTGTCCCAAGCATCGTTCTAGGCTTTGAGAATCCAGCCAGGCACAGTAGGTCTTCCATACAGCTTACATTCTAGGAGCAGAAGACAGACAGTGAACCTATGTTGTAAAGGAAAAAGTATTAGGCAGGTTGGCTTTGTTTTGTTTCTCTAGCATCTTCTATGTACTCATTTGCTGAATAGAGATAACTGTGACCAAAATTTTGTTCTTGGCACCCACAGCTTCCAGTATAATGGGGAGAACTCTGTAGTAAGTGTTGTGGTGGGAGGACATGGAGAATTCTTTAACCCAATCTCAAGAGGGCCCTAAAAAGGACAAAAAGTATATTCTTGAGCAAGTTAGTTTCTCTGAGCCTCTGGTAAAATAAACAATGAAATTGTGAGGATTAAGTGTGAAAGTACCCAGTCTTCTGTTGAGTATATACTAGCATTACATTGAGCTCATAGTGTTAAAAATTAAACAGCAGAGCACCTGGGTGGCTCAGTCAGTTGAATATCTGACTCTTGATTTTGGCTCAGGTCATGATCTCAGGGTCATGAGACGGAGCCCCACGAAGGGCTCTGCACTCAGCCAGCAGTCCAGTAAGGGGTCTCTCTCCCTCTCTCTCTGCCCCTCCCCCGTGGTCTCTCTCTCCCTTTCTCAAATAAATAAATCTTAAAATATATAAATTAAATAGCAAGTGTCAAGTCATCAGTCAGAACAACAAGGAATACAGAACAGCTGATAACATTTGTATAGCTGATCGGTTTTCAAAGACCTTTGAGTATATTCTGTCCTCAGATTCACACAAAATCCTGGCGGATGTCATGAAAAATATTGACCCTTTATTTGGGTCTTCATCTGAGCAGGGCATCTCCCCTGCTGCAGAACAGTGCAAAGCAGGACTGCAGACAGCTCAGTGCCTAGAGCTAAAAGCACCAGATGGACGTCTGAAGACCTACAAGAATGGGAGAGGCTGAATCCTGGGTAATCTTGGAACAAGGACCACACCAATGACTTGGGCCCTGCACCAAAATGAATAAAATGGTCCTGGCCCCAATGAACTCCCAGTCTTTTCCCTTGGCGTCAGAATTCATAATGTGATCTCTTCATTTGTGGATTTCCTTTCCTAATATGCTTTACTAATTCCAGAATTAAAAGTTTGCATTTCCTGAGCTTACTCTGGCTGGGTCCCAAGAGGAAGTGGCCCGCAGCCATTAAGAAGCCGGGAGGAGAACTGGGCTTGGATTAGAAATCACCTGGTGTGCTGACAATCTGTACATTGATAATTATCAAGAGAAGGTTTCTAATGATTCTTGTCATTGTGATTTGTCTCTTTTCCTTTCTCATCGCCCCCCACCCCAGCCTTGAAACCAAAAGAGAGGGGCCTGGGTGATTTTCCTCAGGCCCTGTTTATTTATATACGCTTCTCAATAGGAGAGCTTTACTTTCGATGAACAACCCTTCGCCTTTTAAATTCCAAGTACCATCTTCTCCAATGCTAAGAGTGAGCAGGAACTGGCCTGCACTAGGGGTCAGTGAGCCAGGCACTTGGCAGGGCGCCTAAAATTCCACCCCTGCCCCAGCGTCTCCCTCTGTCTCTCCGATCCTTCCCCCGCGTGCCCCAAAGCGTTTCTGTTTCACCTTTCAACCCCTCCTTTTGTTCCTGGCTTGGCTTTTCAACAGCCTCCCCACCTAGGTTCCTGCCACTTCCAATCCAATCTCAACACTGCTTCAAAATGATTTCTCTAAAAAGACCAAGTGTCTCAGTGGCTTTTATAACTTCAAATAAAAGCAATAAAGATAAAACCCATCGAATCGTGTCACTCCTCTGCTGAAAATTCTATAGTTTGAGGATAAAGTCCAATCTCTGCTTGACCCCCAGGAGCCCTTCTCAATCAGCAATCAGCACCTTCGTACTGCTTCAGTCTTATCTCCGACCAGTCCTCCGTGGCCGCACCCTGCTCTCCCGCCCAGCAGAATATCTCAGTACAGCAGGCCCTGATTTCCGACCGCCCTGCCTTCCTACGTGCTTGCCTGTGCCTGGTAACCCCTCTGTACTAACTCCTCGTCATCTTTTGAAACTCGGTTTGTCTTCTCTTCCAGGAGGCCCTTACTGATTCTTCCCCAGTTTTTTTTTTTGTGTGTGTATTTTGTTGTGTTGTGTTTTCTTTGAAGATTTTATTTATTTGAGAGAGAGCGCGCATAGGAGCAGGGAGGAGAGGGAGAAGCAGGCTCCCTGCCAAGCAGGGAACCTGAGGCGGGCTCGATCCCAGCACCCTGGGATCACGACCTGAACCAAAAGCAGACACCCAACAGACTGAGCCAACCAGGCACATCCCCCCATTCATTTTTAATGGTCTTTAGGTGTACAGCACAGAGTATGAATCTGTGTCAAATCCCAGGTGTTGGGTACAAGTTCCAAACAGGCTGCTTACTGATTCTGAGTCCTTAAGTTATTTAACTTCTAGGCCACAGTTTGTACAACCATAAAATGAGACTGAACAGAACTTACCTTATAGTGTTGCCAAGATGGTTAAATATGGCAATGTCTATAAGACCCTTAGCATAATGTCTGAATAAATGCTCAGCAGGAATTATCACTACCTCTGTCCTAGATCTTCCCACTGACAAAGAATATTTTTCAAAATGGTAAAATCACAGGGCACCTGGGTGGCTCAGTTTGAAGTATCGGACTCTTGATTTTGGCAAGGGTCATGATCTCAGGGTCGTGATATTGAGCCCCAGGTCAGGTTCTGCGCTCAGCAGGGAATCTACTTGAGATTCTCTCCCTCTCTCTCTCTGCCCTCCCCCCCTCACATTTCCCCCCACTTCAAATAAATAAATCTTTCTTTAAAATGGTAAAATCAGGGCACCTGGGTGGCTCAGTCAGTTAAGCATCTGCCTCTGGCTCAGGTCATGAACCCAGGGTCGTGGGATCAAGCCCCACATTGGGCTTCCTGCTCATCGGTGAGCCTGCTTCTCCCTCTCCCTCTGCTGCTCCCCCTGCTTGTGCTCTCTCACTCACCTCTATCTCTCAATTAGAGAAAATCTTTAACGAAATTATTTTTTAAAAATGGTAAAGTTAGGGACACCTGGGTGGCTCAGTCAGTTAAAACGTTCTGCTCTTGCTCTTCGCCCAGGTCATGATATCAGGGCTGTGAGACTGAACCCCACGTCAGGCCCTGTGCTCAGCATAGAATCTGCTCCTCCTTTTCCCACTGCTCCTCTCCCAGCTTGTTCTCCCTCTCTCTGTCTATATCTCTCTTTCTCTCAAATAGACAAATCTTTAAAAAATGGTAAAATCAGGGCGCCTGGGTGGCTCAGTGGGTTAAGCCGCTGCCTTCGGCTCAGGTCATGATCTCAGAGTCCTGGGATCGAGTCCCGCATCGGGCGCTCTGCTCAGCGGAGAGCCTGCTTCCCTCTCTCTCTCTCTCTCTGGCTGCCTCTCCGTCTACTTGTGATTTCTCTCTGTCAAATTAATAACTAAAATCTTTAAAAAAAAATGGTAAAATCATAGCTTTCATACAGATATAAAATGTACATGTTTATATAACTCATTAAGGAGGGAACCAGTAAGATTTTGCAACTGGATTTATGGTGATTTCTCTACTGGACAAAACACATTTGCACTGCCATGAACAGGAGTAATTCGCATCGCCCATCAGAGGGAGAGCATCTGCACCACTGTCAGCCCTCCACAGGTTAGCTCCCATCTCCACCAAGCTGTAATGCAGCCCGGCAGAAGACAGATGCAGAGCTCCCTACAGAACCAGATAGCCCAGAACCCCAGACAACTCACAGCCTTCCACAGACAGAACACCCAGGAATCCTCTGCCCATTTGTAAAGTCTCACAATTTTGCCTTGCACCATAGTGCACAGCACTCATCAGTTTGCCTTTCCAGACACTACCAGCTAGGAGCTGCTTGAGATGAGAGGGAACCACACGCAAACTCATTGTTCCCTTTTGGTTTTAGGGGCTGGAGACGTTCCTGCAGGAGGTGACATTTCAGCCAGGTAGAAAAAGGGAAGGCCACGTTTCTCCTGGAGAAGAACATCCAAAGAGCTGTGTGGGGCCAGGGTAGAAGCAACTGGCAAGCTGGTGTTAAACACAGACTGTGTGCCAGGTCCTGGGCCAGGCTAGGAAGATAGAGGAATGAGGACTAACCTCAGCTTTCAAGAAGCGCTAAGTCTGTTGTGGGAAATATGAGGAAATCGAGGCTTACTTACAACATAGTGTGATGAGGGCCCTAAAAGTCCAGAAGCCAAACTTCAGAAAGTCTAGTGAACTACTGGCAGTGTTTCCCAAGCCCAGGTTTGATGAAAGGCCAAACACAGGAGAGCCCTGTGAGGCTCTGGGTGGCCTCAAAGAAATCAATGAAGAAGTACCTGTTCAACATCCATAGTCAGAGCCCCTCCTCTTCCAACACTGTGGCTGGACATTTGTTGCCAGATGGGTGGCCACGGAGAATTAGTGTCTGAATTCCCTCAGATCTCTGGGAATGGAAGTCCTTATTATGGGCAGGGACAACCCTGAAGCATTCCCAAAGTCTGACTTAGGGAACCAGCTCACTTAAAGCCATCCCTGGGGCGACTGGGTGGCTCAGTGGAGTGTCTCTTGGTTTCAGCTTAGGTCATGATCTAAGGGTCCTGGGATCGAGCCCCGCATTGGGCTCCACACTCTGTGGGGAGTCTGCTTGAGATTCCTTCCCTCTGCCGCTCCCAACACCGCTCACACATGCATGAACTCACTCTCCTTCACTTTAAAATAAGTCAATAAAATCTTTCTTTTCTAAAGATTTTATTGATTTATTTGACAGAGAGAGAGACACAGATCACAAGTAGGCAGAGAGGCAGGCAGAGGGAGAAGGAGAAGCAGGCTCCCCGCTGAGCAGAGAGCCCGATGCGGGGCTCCATCCCAGGACCCCGAGACCATGATCTGAGCCAAAAGCAGAGGCCTAACCCACTGAGCCACCCAGGGGCCCCTCAATAAAACCTTAAAAAAAAAAAAAAGTCATTGAAAGGAAAATGGCACTCAGCTGTCGAAAGGAGGATGATCAACAAGGAAACAGGAAAATGTTAGGCTCTGTGAGGCAGGGAGGCCCGAATATGCTTATTATCTGATAGGCCTCATTTGTTGAATATATACAAAGAAAGGATGAATGAATGAGGGCTCCAGAGAAGGATCTGTCCAGGGAGACGGATCTAGCTCCCCTGTGCAGTGCCCTCAGATGGAATCAAGACTGGCCTCATTTAAATACTTGAAGCACCAACCAACCCCTTGGGTTTACTTTTCTCCTCACTAGAGGCTTTGGCTGCCTCTCTACTGCTAGCGGCCTAATAGGAGATGACAGACATAGCATATTGGCGGGAATGTTCCGTCTGAGTGCTGGCCATACTCTCCCTCTGAATTCTGGTATACCCCTGAGCCTCCGATGTCTGTCAGGCTCCCAGGCTCCCTTCAACCCTGGGCCACCAACAAGGCCAAACCACTCTAGGTTCAGCAAGGCGCTGCCACCCAAGCAAGCCTCCTGCCCCATGGGCCTGGCGACACCCCCGCCACACAGACCCCCCTCTATTGACTTTGCACCCATCACTGAAGTGTGTCTCCAAACACTACTGGTCTGGGGCACCTGGGTGGCTCAGTGGGTTAAAGCCTCTGCCTTCTGCTTGGGTCATAATCCCAGGGTCCTGGGATCAAGCCCTGCATCGAGCAGGGCCTTGGTGGCTGCCTCCAGTGGTGTGGAACTGCGCCCAGGACAGCAGTGCAGGAAAAGACGCAGGTGTGCGGGACCCTGCCTGTCTGTCGGAAGGGAGCAGCCAAGCCCAGGAAGGCGGCCTCTGGCTCCCTTCCACCTGCGGAGTCCCAGGTGGGGGGCCGAGCGCTGGCTCACAGTGGGCACCCACGCTCTGGAAGGAGCGGTCTGGGAAATGTCGCTGTAGCCTTCTGCCTGCAAAGCACAGAAAATACGGGGGAGGATGTCCTGGGTGCTCTTCAGCCACAAGAGGGTTACCTGCACCCCTGTTTGTGCCTGGAGAGCGCTCACCACCCCCTCCCCCCTTTCACCCCCCCTCCCGGGGGGGGGGGCACACAGCCCGTGCTGAATGAAGGTGTTTCTGGTAGAGGGTGGTGGGTGACTGCCAGCCAGGACCAGGCCCCAGGAGATTCAGCAGCGGATAAGACAGAGCCCGACCCTAAAGAAGGGCTGACCCTCCAGGGTCCGCAGACTGGAATCATCAAGGAATGTGGTTGGTGTAACAGGGCGTCTGTCCTCAAAGCCTGGGCAGCACAGGGAGCTGAGAGCAGGGGGGCGCACCTGGGCCAGTGTGGGGGTGGGGCACAGAATGGTAAGAGCCAGCTTTCCAGTAGTAGTAGAGTCTAATACAAGGCTGGAAGGGAAAATTACAAATTAACCACATTAAGCAGGAAGAAACAAAGGGTGCCTGAGTGCCTGTGCACGACAATGCTAATTTCCACTTGAAGGGAGCATATGCATATACAAACCCCCAGAGGCTGTTTGGCAGTGACCACAAGTAGACAGCTGAGTCCACCAGTGCACAGAGTGGTGAGTCAGGGTGGTGGACAAGAAATGAAGCAGGAGAGGAAAGCAGGGGCATGGGGATCCCAAGGGGCTTCCACAGCTCAAAGAATCTGAGCTTTATCCTGTGGGCAGTGGCGAGCCATAGTAGGTATTTAAGCAGGGACAGGAGTCCCTGTGCTGCAGTTTGTGGAATAGGCTGGAGAGGGCTGGACTGCGGGTGAGGATGTCAGTGATGACGCTGAGGCAGTGTAGGTTGGAACTACTGCCTGCCTAGAAGAGGTCAGGGAAAAGACAGAGCAGACTGCTGGGAGTTTAGGAGGAGGTGAGTGCACAGGAGGGGGTGGGAGTGGGAGCAGGGAGAAACCTGGGGTGGCTGCCAGGTTTCAGCACCACGTACACCTGGAAGGGTGGGGCCCCCACTAGCTCCTGGCACTGGATCCTGGGGTGGTACCCACCCACAGGCTTCCTGCCTCTGGACTGAGTTCACAAAAAGCTTCTTCCCTCCCGTGAACCTTATGGCCTACATGCAATTCAATTCCACCAACATTTGTTGAGCAGCTCTTATGGGCCAGGAACCAGGGAGGCTTCTCCCTTTCTCACCTAAGGGAGTTTGAGCTGGATGACTGAGAGGCTCTGGAGCACGGATGGGGGGCTGAGGGTGGGCAGGGAGAGGCTGTGGACACAGAGCCTACATTCAGGCCTTCTCTCCTCCCCCTGTGGAGGAGGGTCTTGACCCATGACCTCTCACCCTCTGACTGAAAGGTACAAAGAACATCCAGCACAGCCTTAGACAAAGGCCCCAGGCCTCAGCCTCTGCTGGATCAGGCAGCCACCCCTGGTCCTTTCTACTTTGAGTTCTGCATTCCTTCTGCCCTGAGATACCAGATGAAAGGAGAGACCCACGTGCCTGTTCACCGCATTCACCCTGAGGACTGGGGGTCTGCCATCCCATCCCACAGATGCTCTGCTTGGAACCCAGGCATTTCCCCCCCGGGGCTGTCCACAGAAGATGGGAGCCCATTACTTACTCCTGGGCTGACGTCGGAACTTCTTACCAATTCATTCTCACAGTAGTGCAGGCCAATTAGAGGAGCCTAGAAGGGAGGCCTGCTTTTTGAAAAGGTGAGCGGCCAGGAGTCATCCCCTGGGGGGCTGGGCCCTGGAAAAGAATGCTGGTAAATAGCATTCACTGTTCCTGGAAACACTCTACATTCCTACTTTCTGAGTCTCCCTAACTCTGTAAGATCATTATTGTTGCCACTTCGCAGATGATGAAACTAAGGTTCAGTTAGGCCGAGAAGTTTGCTCATTTAGGGTCACACAGCTACTGAGGGGGGGGGGGCTGAACTAGACTTTTAACCAGCCCAGACCCCACATTAATGCCTTCTTCCAAGTAACTCTTAGTGACTACAGGGTAATTAAGCTTTGCTCCCAGGACCCCTGCTCTGGGCCAGGGCCTGCCAGTAGTCCCAGGAAGATGTTCTCTCACATCTTTCTCGTGGTTGTTGGCCTAAACCTGTTCTTCTTCACCCCTCCCTGGCAGGGAGTCTCCCAGGCACCGTGAAGTCCTGCTTTTGTCCCAGCCTGTTTCCGGACCCTAAGGATTCCTGAGACTTGCTATTCCTTCTCTGGTTCCGGCTCCAAGAAGCCTCAGGACTTCCTCATCCTCTGGCTCTGGGACACTGTCCAGGGCATCAGCCTACTGGCCTGAGCCTCCCACCCTGGGTTTAATTTCCACTAACCCTAATGCTCTCCAAATCCCCGGCTGAGACGCCAGACCCAAGTACAGCCTGTAGAGCTTATTCATGTGCAGTAGAAGCCCAGTGCCCCCGTGGTGGGAGAGGGGAGAAGCCTCTAGGCCCCTGGCAGCTGTGTCCTGTGGAGGGGAAGAAAAATAATTTCTCCTATACCCTTCTGAATTCTTGACTGAGGCCCCTGTAATAAAAAACAGATGAACATGAGAAAAACAAACAGAAGTTTATTTGTAGGTGTACCTCCTGTATATATTTGAGATAAGAGAAAAAGTCATTCGTCCCAGGGGGCCTAAGCCAGTAGCTTCAGCGACTTCAGCTAAAGACAAAAGAACAAAAGGTGAGGATGGTGGGGGGAGGTCTGTACGGGTGGTTACCTGGAAAAGCAGGGTAAACTCGGAGAAAGCTTCTTAGGCAGATTTAAATCACTGCTGTCCCCATTGGGTAAGCGTCTCCGGTGACTGAGAGTCCCCTTCTCTTCCTACTACGGAGAGTGAGACACCCTTACAAAAGACGATTTTCCTTTGCAAATATAAGTTTCCTTTTCAAAAGGGTAACTTCTACTGCTTTCCTTATTTGATAAAATAATCCGCTCAAAATCAGCCTTATGACCAAGAGGCAAATTTGGGGGTGACATATTCCGCCATCCTTCTCACTCCCCCTTCCAAACGCGGGCTCCCTGCCATGGCCCGAGGCAGCTTTCAGGAGGAAAAAAGAATGTTCTGGTCCAAGTGGGACCAGTGGTGTTTCTTAGGTCACAAGACCTCTGCTGGACTATGCCCCTGGACACATCTTAGTGGCACCAGGTTCCTGAGCGGCAGGAGCCGGCAGCCGCGGGAGATCAAAGCCTTTGCGGGGTGATGAGAAGACCGGGGGGGGGTGCGGGGGGGTGTTTGCAGGCCCCTAGGGAAGCTCTCCCTCTCCATCCCACGGCGCCGAGCAAAGGGGGCGCCGAGCACCTTCTGCCAGCCGCGGGGCTGAGAGCAGAGGCTGCGCTCTCGGCGGTCAGACCCTCCGCGGACTCGGACGGGAAGAGTCGCCCAGGCCACTTGGGCGGCTCCTCGCTTCAGATTCCGCTCCTCGAGGCCGCCCCCGGCAGACCGGAACTGCCCCGCCCCCCGCCCCCGCCCACCCTCCACGCCATCCCAGGGGAAACCTCCACACCCACACCCCTACCTACAGCTCACACCCCGAGAAACAAACATTCCCCTCCCCCACGCAGGCAGCCCCGACACTTGCGCACCAACTCCTCAGGCCTGGAAGCTGGTGCCCAGAGTCCAGTAGCCAGGGGGACCTTACACTGACCTTCTTCAAGGGTGACCCCACGAGGGACTCGGAGAGGGGACCGGTCTGGGGTCAAACAGGACTTCCTCCCTCCCCGACTCCCCGCTGCCCCTCACCCCGCAAAGACCCCGGGCACCCCTCGAGTCCGGCGCCGCAGGCTGAACACGGCGGCGCGGGGCGCCCTCGTGTGGCCGGAGGCGGCGCTGCACTCCCCGCCGTCGTCCTCCCGCGCCCCAGAGCTGCTGGCTGAGGAGCTGCCCACTCAGGGTCCCCGCTGCGTCCCGCTGCGCCCCCGCCCGCGGTCACTGCTCCCCCGGGCTGGCGCCCAAGCTACAGGCCCTCCTCCTTTCACCTCCGGAGATTTTTCTCCCTGTATCTTCCAAGTCAGTATTCCTGCATATCAAAAGACAATGTAACAAAATGGTAGTTATAAAACAATATAGTGATTATCCGGGTGGCTGCCACCTGGGAAGAGAGCTGAATCATCACTTAGTAAGTTGCATCTTCCTTTGTGTTCCTCTTACTGACCCTAATTTCATGGTTTCTCTTGCTTTTTGTTTCCATTTTTTTTTTATTGTGACCAAAATACATATAAAATGTGATGTACGGCTCTGAAGTATTAAATATGTTTAGAAGGCTGTACAGGCATCACCACCATCCATCTCCAGAGCTTCTTTCCCTCTTGGGAGACTGAAACTCTTTACCAATTACATAACACTCCCCATTCTCACCCTCACCCCCCCCCCCCCCCCCCCCCCCCCGCCGTGGGCAGCCACCATTGTATTTTCTGTCTCTGTGCATCTGACGAAGTATTTTAGGTCAGTTTGTGTCTGTTGGTGACTGTCCTGTATCACTTAAGCATAATATCTTTAAGGTTCATCCATGCTGGAGCCTGTGTCAGAACATCCTTCCTTTTTAAGGCTGAATAATATTCCATTGTGTGTGTACTGCATTATACATTTTGCTTATCCATTTGTCCACCCATGGACACTTGGGTTGCTTCTGCATTTTAGCTATTATGAATAATGTTTCTATGAACATGCAGATACAAATATTTCTTTGAAACTATGCTTTCGATTTTTCTGGGTATATACCCAGAAGCAGAATAGTTGGGTCTTACTGTAATTCTCTCTCTCTTTCTCTCTCTCTCTCTTTCCATATATATATATTTAAGATTTTATTTATTTGACAAAGAGACACAGTGAGAGGGAGCACAAGCAGGGGGACTGGGAGAGGAAGAAGCAGGCTCCCCACTGAGCAGGGAGGCATGCTGGGCTGGATCCCAGGACCCTGAGATCATGACCTGAGTGGAAAGCAGACACTTAATCCTCTGAGCCACCCAGGTGCCCCTCATTTTTTAAAGTAACCTCTATGCCCTGTGTGAGACTTGAACTCACTACCCCAAGATCAAGAGTGCCAGCCAGGTGCGCCAAGGGTTCTAACTTCACATCCTCTCCAACTCCGGTTGTTTTGGTTTTTGTGTCTGTTTTTTGTCTTTATAATAATCATCCTAATGGGTGTGAGTGGTCTTTCATTGCCATTTTGGTTTACATTTCCCTCATGATGAGTGATGTTGAGCATCTCTTAATGTGTTTATTGATCATCTGTATGTCTTCTTTAGAGAAATGCCAATTCAAGTCCTTTGACCATTTTTGAATCAGCTTATTTATCATAGAGTTTTAGGAGTTCTCTGTATATTCTGGGTAGCATTCCTTTTTCTATTATATAATTTGTAAATATTTTCTCCCATTCTGTGGGCTGCCTTTTTACTCCGTGGAGAGTATCTTTATTTTTTTTTCCTAAGATTTTATTTATTTGAGAGAGAGTGAAATTGAGAGAGATTACAGAGGGAGAAGAAGAAGCAGACTCCCCACTGGGCAGAGACCCCCCCCCCCACACACACACACCCCAGCCCCATGCAGGGCTCCATCCTAGGACCCTGAGATCATAAACTGAGCCGAAGACAGATGCTTATCAGACTGAGCCACCCAGGAGCCCTGAAAGTATCTTTAAAAAAAAAAAAAAATTATTTATTTATTTATTTGAAAGACAGAGATCACAAGTAGTCAGAGAGGCAAGCAGAGAGAGAGGAGGAAGCAGGCTCCCTGCTGAGCAGAGAGCCTGACGTGGGGCTCGATCCCAGGACCCTGACATCATGACCCGAGCTGAAGGAATAGGCTTTAACCCACTGAGCCACTCAGGCACCCCGGAAAGTATCTTTTTATGCACAAAATTAAAAATCTTCCATGAAGTCAAATTTGTCTTTTTTTCTTACTTGTGCCTTCAATGTTGTGAAATTTTGTCCTGTGTCTTCTTCTAAGAGTTTTATTGTTTCAGTTCTTACATTTAGGTCTTTTATGCATTTTGAGTTAATTTTTGTATGTGGTGTTAGGCAGAGGTCCGACTACATTACATTCTTTCACATGTGGACATCCAGTTTTCCCAGCACCATTCCTTGAAAAGACTGTCCTTTTCCCCACTAAATGGTTCTGGCATTTTACAAATTGTTTCACCATCTTTGTGAGTGTTTTTATCTGGGGTGTCTATTCTACTCCATTTGTCTATATGTCTGTCTTTTTGTCAGTACTACTGTTCTGACTGTTGTAGCTTTGTAGTAAGTTTTAAAGTCAGGAAGTATAATTCCTCTAGTTTTGTTCTTTTCCAAGATTGTTTTGGCTGTTGAGGGTCCCTTAGATTCCATGTGAATTTGGAGATGGATTTTTCTGTTACAGCAAAAAAACAAAAAACAAAAAACATTGGGATTTTGCTAGGGATTGCATTGCATCTACTTATTGCTTTGAGTAGTATTGACATTACATTTTATGTATTTATGTATTTTAGAGGGACAGAGAATCTCATGCAGACTCGGCTCTGAGCACAGAGCCTGATGCCAGGCTCGATCTCACGACCCTGAGATCACAACCTGAGCTGAAACCAAGAGTCAGATGTTTAACAGCCATGCAGATGCTCCATGTGGACCTTTTAACAGTATTAAGTCTTCTAATCCATAAATATGGGGCATGTTTCTATTTATTTATGCCTTTAATTTCTTTTAGAAATGTGTTATAGTTTTCATTGTATAAATCCTTCATCTTCTTGGTTCTT
Source organism: Mustela putorius furo (assembly GCF_011764305.1). Classification (NCBI taxonomy): domain Eukaryota; kingdom Metazoa; phylum Chordata; class Mammalia; order Carnivora; family Mustelidae; genus Mustela; species Mustela putorius. The sequence continues at coordinate 8,529,062 of NW_025421424.1, forward strand.
AAGGATTTTATTCTTTTTGATGCAATTGTAAATGAAATTGTTTTCATAATTTCTTCTTTAGATTGGTTATTGTTAGTGTAGAGAAATACAGCTAATTTTTGTGTGTTGACTTGGTAATCTGCCACTTTGCTGAATTCATTACTTCTAATCAGTGTCTGTGCGTGTGTGTGTGTCTAGAATCTTAAGGGCTTTCTATATATAAGATGATATCATGTGCAAACAGAGATAATTTTACTTCTTCCTTTCCAACTTGGACGTCTTTTTTATTTATTTATTTTCCTTGACTAATTGCTCTGGCTGGAAATCTCCAGTGCTATGTTGAATAGAAGTGACGAAAGCAGACATCCTTGCGTTGTTCCTGTCTTAAAGGAAAAGCATTTAGTCTTCTATCATTATGATGTTCATTGTGGATTTTTTATATGTGGCTTTTTAATGTTGATTTGGTTTCTTTCTATTCCTGGTTTTTTAGTGTGTGTGTATGTTTAAACGTGAAAGCATTTCAAATTTTGTCAAGGGTATCAATTGAGATTACTGTGTGTTTTTTTCCTTACATTCTGTTAATCTGATATATTCCTCTGATTGATTTTTCTTATGTTTAACTATTCTTTCATTCCAGGAATAAAATCCACTTGGTCATGAGCATGCTGTTGAATTTGGTTTGCTTGTATTTTGTTGAGGATTTTTACATCAATGTTCAGAAGGAATATCAGTCTATAGTTTTCTTTTCTTTTCTTTTTAAAGATTTTATTTATTTATTCGACAGACAGAGATCAGAAGTAGGCAGAGAGGCAGGCAGAGAGAGAGGAGGAAGCAGGCTCCCTGCTGAGCAGAGAGCCCGATGCGGGACTCGATCCCAGGACCCCGAGATCATGACCTGAGCCCAAGGCAGCGGCTTAACCCACTGAGCCACCCAGGCGCCCCAATATTTTGTTTATTTAGAGAGCAGAGGAGGGGCAACCAACTGAGCCACCCAGGCACCCCTATCTGGGAATGTCTTAATTTCTCCCTCACTTTTGAAGGACAGTTTTGCGAGGTGTAGGATTCCTGGTTGACAGTTTTTGTTTCCTTTTGGCACTTCTTATACATTGGCCCACTGCCTTCTGGCCTCCAAAGTTTTTGACTAGAAAGCCGCTCTATTAAGGATCTCCTGTACACAGTAATTTGCTCCTCACTGCTTTCAAGATTCTTCTTGTCTTTGTCCTTGAAAGTTTGATTATAATATGTCTCAGTGTGGTTCTCTTTGAGGTTATCTTGCTTGGAGTTTCCTGAACCTCTTGGATGTATTAATGTCTTTCATTAAATTTGGGAATTCTTCTGCCATTATTTCCTCAAATAATGTCTCACCACTTTCTATTCTCCTTCTGGGACTCCCATGATACAAATGTGATCTACTTGATGTCTCCCACGTCTCTTAAGCTCTGTTCACTTTTCTTCCATCTTATTTCTTTCTGCTCCTCGGACTCCATACTCTCCATTATCCTAGCTTCAAGTTTATAATTCTTCAATCCTTTCTTCTGCCTGCTAAAGTCAGCCTTTGAATCTCTCTAGTGAATTTTTGATTTCAGGTTTTTTTAAAGATTTTATTTTATTTATTTGACAGAGAAATCACAAGTAGGTAGAGAGGCAGGCAGAGAGGAAGATGCAGGCTCCCTGCTGAGCAGAGAGCCGGATGTGGGGCTCGATCCCAGGATCCTGAGATCATGACCTGAGCCAAAGGCAGAGGCTTAATCCACTGAGCCACCCAGGGGCCCCTATGTTTTTTTTTTTTTTTTTAAAGATTTTATTTTTAAGTAATCTCCACACCCAACATGGGGCTCAAATTCACAACCCCAAGATCAAGAGTTGCACATTCCACCAACTGAGCCAGCCAGGTGCCCCATTTCAGTTACACTTTTAAGCCCCAGGATTTCTTTTTGGTTTCTTTTTAAGGTCTTTATCACATTTCTCTATCTATTTCTATTTAAGGTCTCTTTCACATTTCTCAACATATTTATTTATCTCTGAGGCAAAATTTTTTTAAAGATTTATTTGAGAGAGAGAAAGCATGAGCTGAGGGAGGGGCAAAGGGAGAGGGAGAAGAGAATCTCAAGCAGACTCCCTGCTGCGCGTGGCACCCAACATTGGGCTCCATCTCACAAAGATGAGATCATTACCTGAGCTGAAATCAAGAGGAAGACGTTTAACTGATTTAGCCACCCAGGTGCCCCAAGACATTTGTTTTGAAGTCTTTGCCTAGCATAAATGTATCTGCCATCAGGTCTTTCTCAGGAACAGTTTCTGTCATTTTTTCCTTTGAGTGGGTCATACTTTCCTGTTTCTTTGTATGCCTTTTGATTTTTGTTGTTGAAAACTGGACATTTTAATCTAGTAATGTGGTAACTCTGGAAATCAGATTCTTCTCTTTCATTGGGATTGTTATTTATTGTTATCATTATTATTTGAATTGGTGTAGGATGTCTCGTGCCAAGGAGTTACCTGAGGTATAAATTTAAAGTCTTCTCAGAGGTCTTTTCTGAGACTTCCCTGGGTGTGCATAGTCACATATGCAGTTGTTTCTGAACGTCCCAGTTTTATTTTTTTAAAGGCTGATTTATTTATTTGAGAGAGAGAGAGGGATTGAGCGAGCATGGTGTTGGGGAGGGGCAGAGAGAGGGTGGGGAGAGAGGAATTTAAGCAGACTCTGCACTGAGTAGAGCCTGACAGGGAGCTCAGTCTCACGACCCTGAAATGATGACCTGAGCAGAAACCAAGAGTCAGACACTTAACCATCCGAGCCACCCAGGCATCCCTGAGCTTTTTAGAAATATGTTTGATTCAGTCTTCTGATTTGTTCAATAATGCCAGAAGTATTTACTGTTTGTCCTGCTTGAAACCTGTCAAAATGTTTGAAAGGATTTAATAACTCCATGATTAGAAATTTGGCCAATTAGAGGCTGGTATTCAGAGCCTGGTAGGAATTTTTTTTAGATCTCCTCCTCTTAGCTAAATGCATGAGCTGAGGGAGGGAAAAAGCCCTTGTAAAAGGATGTATGGGAAATCAAACTATGATGTTGTTTAAATTACAACCCATTTAACCCATTTAACCCATCTAACCCATCTAACCCATCTAACCCATTTAACCCATCTAATTTTTTTTAGATCTCCTCCTCTTAGCTAAATGCATGAGCTGAGGGAGGGAAAAGCCCTTGTAAAAGGATGTATGGGAAATCAAACTATGATGTTGTTTAAATTACAATCCAATTCCTAGAGGAATTGAAAGCAGTTCTCCTTATAGGAAGCCAGTCTGGTTTTCTGGAGGGTGAGAGGTGGGGGGGGGGGGACCCAGTGGGATTTCCCAGAGTTAAGAAATGAAGAACTTGAGCTACAGAAGATATGGAAAGAAATCTAACCTGAATTTCCCTTATCTGACTTATCTTGGCTTCCTGGAAGCACCATTAACTCATCCTCCAAGGAGATTTCCTGTGAGTTCAGCTGCCATGGAGACAAACTGACCATTTCCATTAGCATCAAACAGCCTAATAGAAACTTCCATATTTCTCACTGAAGCCCTAATAACCCCGCTTTTGTTAAGTATGTGTATATATATATATATATATATATATATATATATATATATATATATAACTTTATTTCTGGGAGCTCCTGTGCATATATAAAAAACCTTATCTTTTCTCCTATTAATCTGGATATTGTCAGGTAATTTACAAGTCCTGAACCACTGGACCCAAGCTGGAGGAGGAAGAATTTTCCTCACCTCAGAAAGAGTTTCCTTTCCTATGTGAAAGAAAATAGAGCAGCTTCAAAATACAGCCAGTCCCAGGGCTCCAGAACTGTGGGTGAAACTGTCTTGGATCTTCCAACCCAGCTAACAGCTGAGTGTAGTCACATTAAAGTCCAGTCAATGCACAGAATTTTAAGAAAAAATAAATATCTGTTGCTTCAAACCTCTAAGTTTTGGGGTGGCCTATTACACAGCATTAAATAGCTAATAAATTCATAGTCCCACTTCCTATACACACACTGTACTTACCCCATTCTGTTTCCTGTTTGAAATGCCCCATCATTGCTCTGTTTTCTAAGATTTTTTTGCTTGACCAAACTTTAGTCAGGCTACTGAGCCTTCTCCTAGGCCCATCTGTACATGTGCTTATAAAATCCAGTTTTAGCAAGAGCCCTACAAAGGCAAGTTCCTCATCCTCCTCCCTCCCCTGGGTGATGTCTGAGCACTGTAGCCTGTCTTCAGCAAGGATCCTGTTAGATCTGTTTATCCAGAAGCCCCCTCACTTTTAATGTTTCCAATTAGTAATTTTGTTTCCTTCCTCCTATGTTTACATCTTCCCCATCCAGGGATCTCCACCTTGTTCTTCGGCTATAAATTTAGTCTTTTCAGAGGTCTTGCCTATCCTGTTTTCAGAGTGGAGTCCTATGTTTTTCCCCCATGCAAATACCCATTACAGTGGTCCCCATTTCTCTGATAATGGTCTGGAATGAAATCTGCCCCACCATGCTTTAAACAATTGTCATTGCAGAATTTTTTCTTTGACAATTCACACCTATACCTCAAAGCCCAGATCGAAGAACCCCACCTCTGGTCAGCAATTCCTGACTCCTCCCATCAGAAGAGCTACCTTCTGTCCCCTGATTTCATCTTTACCCCCCTTATCATGTCAGTGCCCTTCTGCAGGTGTTCATGGGTTGTCTGATTTCATTGCTGGATGGTGGACTCCTTCAGGGTGGAGTCTCTGTTCATTCCTGAGCTCCTTCTATGGTCCTGGCACAGTTCTAGTCATTGCCTATACAGTAACAAACAATGGATAAGTCCCTGACCCTCATGGAATGACATTTTCCTTTGGGAAGACAGGTAGTAGATACATAAATGAATAAGAAATAATCAGATGGGGGACGCCTGGGTGGCTCAGTTGGTTGAGCAGCTGCCTTCGGCTCAGGTCATGATCCCAGCGTCCTGGGATCGAGTCCCATATCAGGCTCCTTGCTCCGCAGGGAGCCTGCTTCTCCCTCTGACTCTGCCTTCCACTCTGTCTGCCTGTGCTCGCTCTCACTCTCTCTCTCTCTTACAAATAAATAAATAAAATCTTTAAAAAAAAAAAAAAAAAAAAAAAGAAATAATCAGATGGGACCAAGTGCTCTGCTAAGCCTTAAAACAGAGTGATGTTATTTCAAATGACTAAGTAGATTCTTAAATTGGATGCTTAGAGGAAGCATCTCTGGGGAGGTGACATTTAAGCTGAAATCCAAAAGTCAGAGAAATGGCTGGGTGCACATTTGGAGTAAGAGCATTCCAAGCAAAGTGAACAGCTAGAGCCAAGGGATGGAAAGAAGTAAGGGGAATTGAATACCTTAAACTTATATAATGTTATATTTCAAATATATTTCAGTTAAAAAAAAAAAAAAGCAGTTAAGGGGAATGTGGAAGACAAGGGAATTGGCCCTAAAGCTAATGAAGTGTAAGCCTCCAGGGACCCTCATAGATGTCCCCAAAGCTCTGTATTGACTTTTCATTTTATCTTATTTTTTCCAATCTTTCTCCCCCATTGTCCACAGCTTATATAAGCTTCAGGTTTTCCCACCCTCCCTGCCCCAAACCTGGGTCTTCTCCTGGGCTGGATCATAGAGGAAGCTAGAAGTAGAGGATGTGTTCAGAGATGAATGATGGGACTGGGCCTGAGTACTTTGTGAGCAAGGAAGCCTAAAGACTTTGGATTTTATTCTAAGTATAATTGGGATGCATTAAAGAACTTATAACTGAAGTGAGATACAACTGAATGAAATTTTCCTAATTTGATTCTGGCTGTTCTGCAGAAATGGATTATAGCGAAGCAAGAGGGCAAGCCAGGAGAACTGTAGAGGCTACTGGGAAGGGTGATGGGGGATTGGAAGCATTGAAAATAAGGGAGGGGCGCCTGGGTGGCGCAGTGGGTTAAGCCTCTGCCTTCAGCTCAGGTCATGATCTCTCTGCTCAGCGGGAGCCTGCTTCCCGCCCCCCCCCCCCCCGCCTGCCTCTCTGCCTACTTGTGATCCCTTCTGTCAAATAAATAAATAAATAAATAATAAAAGAAAATAATGGAAAGTGGTCAGAAGCAAAAGGAAAACCTATGTCCATACAAAACCTTTTACATGAATGCTTTTCTAAGGACTATATTTGTAATTTCACAACTGGAAACAACCCACAACTCCCTCAACTGGGAAATGGATAAACAAGTTGTGATATACCCATTCAATGCTTTACTGCTTGCTTAACACTGAATCCTCACACAAGGTGTGCTTGGTGATAGAGTAACGTGTTCTCCTTCCCAGGGGGAGTCTGCGTTTTTATAGAGAGATACACATCTGTGAAGTGAAACAGGACTTTTTTGATAGGAAATGGGAAGATTTCTTGAAATCTCCCACTTGGTGGTTTGCCAGCTGCCTAAGATGACTGTGAGTGGTAAGGCTTTCTCCCTCCCCCTGGGAGCCGGCTCCTGGCAGCCGTCTTAGAGCCAGGAGGCAGCGAGGAAAGCAAAGATTAAGGAAAGAAGATTGCAGCTGAGAGAGCGGCTAACCAGAGAAAGTGAATCCATCTCTTAGCTCTGAGATCAGAACAGAACTGCCTGGAGCTGAGAGGGAAGGGAACCCACGGTGGAAGCACTCGGGCGGCCTGGGCCGATGGAAGGATGGGAGGAGGCAGCGGAAGCCCTTATTCCTTAAGAATTCGGATGAGAAACCATTTAAGCGTTCAGCTGGGCTTGGACATAAAGGAGATGTGTGCGTCTTGGAATCACTCTGCCCATATCCATTTTCGGTCCAGGCAGGGGAGAATACAGGGAAGTCCAGAATGGAGCTAACATGGTCTTTCCTTTCAAAATCGAATCTAAGATTGGATTCTCATGGTACTGTACCTGGATTGGGAAACTCCAGAGATCTGGGAAATAGGAGAAGAGGATTTGGGGCCATGAGTGATGGGGAGCCTACCCTAGGCAATTCAATTGTCTGGGGAGCTGCTGATCAGGGCCAGTACTACCTTGAGGCAAGGAGGCACAGGATTTAAGGAGACGCTCACTCAAGATCATACAAATGTAGAGTTGGTTTCTGCGGGTGAGTGGCTCCTTGAGTTTTGTGCTCAGGGTGGCTCACTTGCATCACTATAGCCCCAACCCTGATCCCTACAACAACTCATTTTTTACTCTAATCACGTCCCAAAAATGAACCAAAGAGGATGCACTGGACTACATGTCTGGACTGCTGAGTCTGGGACACTGCTCCCTTTGGCCTGTGCTCTCAAACATCAGTTGGGTCTGCCCTGGAAGCAAGCGAAACTCTCTCTGCTCCTCAAGCAGAAAGACCCATATTCACTCAATCCTGACAACTCACCCTTGAAATTTCCCCGGGCTCTCCTGCTGTCCACCAGGACCACAGCTCCTCAGACGTGATTTATGGACAGGTCAGCCATCTCTATAATGAGCTGAACCTTCCCAAATCTCCGGTTGTCCACAGCTTCCTGGGTAGGACAGAATGCTTGGTGGTTCGAGCCCCTCTCCCAGCTATGTTCCCATAGATCCCTCCACTCTCATGGCTCCTTTTATGACCTCAAGAGACTGGGAAGTTTTTAAATGCTTGCAGTTGTGGACTGGGGAAGACCATGTGAGTCTCTCAGCAGAGCCAGTGTCAGGCTAGGGACAGGACCCAGAAGTCCCAGATCCGAAAGCTGGGCTCTGGCCATTCCTCCTGTGACCTTGTCCTGTAGCACACAGGTACTCCCCCCACCCCCAGTATGGGGTGGCACCTCCATTTGGCGCTTCTCTTGGAACTTAGTTTGTGCTCCACTCCAGCCTGTGCGAAAAGATGGGGAAACCTGAACCCAACGCTGGATTAGATGAGAGGCCCGGTGACCATTTACACTGAAATGCATTTTTAGCTCTGAATTATTCATGACAGGTGATTAGAGTGGAACAACTGTCATGATTTATTAATGGTTGATTACCCATCATGCGTACTAATACACCTGTCAGCCAGAAGGATTTTAGCTGCACGGGACAAGTCTAATGTGGCCAAGGGGTACTACCCAACTGTACTTTGATTTTTGAAAAACGTGTCCCAGGGACTCATCATGAGAGCCTTTCAACCACCATTTGGTGAGGAAGGGAGGGCCACAGTCGTACTCCAGGAGCAACCAGGCTGTTTTCCTCCAGCAGATGTTTATTTCTGACACCTACATTGGATCTTGACCTTTTCGTAGTTTGTCATCATGGACAATATTAACCTACTGTTAAGGAAATTAGGAATTTGAGAGTAATATAATACAAAGCCGGGCGCCTGGGTGGCTCAGTCATTGGGCTTCTGCCTTCAGCTCAGGTCATGATCCCAGGGTCCTGGGATCGAGGCCCACATCGGGCTCCCGGCTTAGCAGGAGGCCTGCTTCTCTCTCTCCCACTTCCCCTGCTTGTCTTCCCCTCTCCCTGTGTCTCTCTCTATCAAATAAATAAAATATTAAAAAAAAAAATACAAAACCTACTCTATTCTGCATTTTTTTTTCATTCATTAATTTCTGGCTCTTCAGGCCTATTTTGTATCCACTTGAGCTGTTCCCGCCTGAGGTGAGCTTACCTATCTCACCCTAGCTTAATTAGCATTGGGCACTTTCATTAAACGTTTTTTCTAAGTTTTTTATAATTAAGAGACATCTTCTTTTCTTTTTCTTTTTTAAGATTTTATTTATTTATTTGAGAGAGAAAGAGAGATCACAAGGGGGCAGAGAGGCAGAGGGAGAGGGAGAAGCAGGCTCCCTGCCAAGCAGGGAGCCTGACACTGGACTTGATTCCAGGACCCCGAGATCATGACCTGAGCAGAAGGCAGAGGCTTAACCGACTGAGCCACCCAGGCGCCCCTGCTTTCTTTCTTTCTTTAATTAAATGCCATCCATCACACGCAAGAAAAAAAAATTCTTGAAGAGTAACATTTGCACTTCCATCTGTGTATAGTATTTTCTTCTTTCGTTTTCTGTTTGTAAGTTGTGTCTTCCTACTCACTGCCTTTTTACTGAGGGCCTATTTTATTATTTTTAAAGTTTGATTTATTTATTTATAAGGATTCATTTGTTTATTTAAGAGAAGGAGAGTGTAGGGCACGCGTGGGGGGAGGGGCAGAGGACGAGAAACTTCAGTCCACTCCCTGCTGAGAGTGGAGCTTGCTGACAGCCCATCTCATCTCACCCGTCATGACATCGCCGCCTGAGACAAAAGCATGAGTCAGACAGTCAGCTCTGAGCCACCCAGGCACCACTTATTTATTTATTTTTAAGAGGTTCCATGCCCCACGTGGGGCTTGAACTCAGAACTCTACGATAAAGAGTCACATGCTCTAGTGGCTGAGTCAGCCAGGTGCCCTGAGGGTCTATTGTAATCATAACTTTAAGTCAGATGTGCATGTAGCATAGATTTTTAACCCTTTGGGACCTCTTAATAATAAAAGTATTATTTCAGGGACGCCTGGGTGGCTCAGTTGATTAAGCTCAGGTCATGATCCCAGCGTCCTGGGATCGAGCCCCACATCGGGCTCCTTGCTTGGCAGGGAGCCTGCTTCTCCCTCTGCACTTGATCTTAGCCAAAAGGCGGAGAAGCGATCTGCTTCTCCCTCTGCCTCTGCCTGCCACCCTGTCTGCCTGTGCTCGCTCTCGCTTCTCTCTCTATGACAAATAAATAAATAAAATCTTTTAAAAAAAGTATTATTTCATATGCTTTCCCCAAAAGGTCCTTCCTTTTTTTTTTAATTTTTTATTTTTTATAAACATATAAGGGTCCTTCCTTTTTATGTCTCCCACTTGTATAGGACTCTAAGCCTATATATCTATCTCCTATGGAAATAGCATATATGTAATATATAACCCCATGTAAATAGTATGTTATCAATAACAGCTATCAGCTGAGCCCTTATTCTGTGCCAGACAGCAGGTTATTGATGTACATCTCCTTCAGCCTTTTAAATAATTCACTTTATGAAATAAGAAACCGTCTCTGAAAAGTTTAATTCACCCGTGACTCTTTCTAATACTCCTTTAATTACTTGTTTCCTTTAATTACTTTTTTTGTCAAGGTTTTTTTCTGCATTTGACTTGGTCATATGATTCCTATACTCTGTGTAGGTGGTAAGTTACACTGATTTTTAAGATAATTTGATTTTTTAAAAAATATTTTATTTATTTATGACAGTGAGAGAGATAAGAAAGATCAAAAGTAGTAGGCAGAGAGAGGGGGAAACAGGGAGCTTTTCTCTGCTCAGCAGGGAGCCTGATGCAGGGCTTGATCCCAGAACCCTGAGATCATGACCTGAGCCAAAGACAGAGACCCCACCTACTGAGCCACTCTTGGCGCCCCAACAATTTGATTTTTTATCTTAATATTTTAAAAAGATTTATAGTGAATATGAATATGATAGAAAAGGAAATTACAAAATAAAGTTAAAAGTCTATTATGATTTAATCAGCCTAATGGGCAATGCTGCAGAAGGAAGTATATAACAAAACTTTAATGACTTATCGAAAACAAAATTTAAATTCTCTGATGTAGTTTAGTGGGGACTCTTCTCCATCCAGTGATTCATGGTATTCTTTTTTTTTTCCAAGATTTTATTTATTTGACAGAGAGATTGATCACAAGTAGACAGAACAGAGAGCAGAGAGAGGGGGGAAGCAGGCTCCCTGCTGAGCAGAGAGCCCGATGTGGGGCTCGATCCCAGAACCCTGAGATCATGAACCAAGCCAAAGGCAGAGGCATAACCCGCTGAGCCACCTAGGCGCCCCCTATTGTACTTTCAATCTTTCTCTTATTCTTTCTTCCTTCCTTTCATTATTTTCTTTCGGTTTAGAGAATTCCTTTAGCCATTCTTTTATGGTAGGTCTGCTGGGCAATTTCTCTTAATTTTCCTTCCTCTGGGAATATCTTTTTTTTTTTAATGATTTTATTTATTTATTTGATGGAGAGAGACACAGTGAGAGAGGGAACACAAGCAGGGGGAGTGGGACAGGGAGGAGCAGGCTCCCCGCCAAGCAGGGAGCCTAGTGTGGGGCTCGATGTGGGGCTTGATCCCATGACCCTGGGATCATGACCTGAGCTGAAGGCTCAGCTCACGCTTGACGACTGAGCCACCCAAGTGCCCCTTCTCGGGGAATGTCTTCAGTTCTTCTTCATTCCTGAAGGATATGTTTGTTTGCTAGATATAGGCCACCGGGGTGACTGACAGTTCTATTCTTCCAGCATTTGGAAAATACTATAACACTTCCTTCTGGCCTCCATAGGTTTTAATGAGAAAATCTTTTGTTATCCAAGTTATTTATTCCTTAGGGATGATGCATCTTTTCTGTTTTTGCTGCTTTTAAGATTTTTGTCTTTGTTTTTAGTTTTCAGAAGTTTGACTGTGATGTATCATGTATGGATTTCTTTGGGGTTATATTATTCAAGATTCACTCAGTTTCTTGAATTTGTAAGTTTATGTCTTTTGAAAGATTTTCAAGAAATTTAGGAAGAGTTTCAGCCATTACATCTCTGAGTACTTTTTCATCTTTGCCCTCTTTCTTGCTTTTTCCAACACTCCAGTGACACAATTATTTGATCTTTCGTTATAGCTCTTCAAGTTCCTGATTCTGTGTTCATTTTTTTCCCCCTCCATTTTCTCTTTTGCTTAAACTGGGCAATTTCTATTGTGTTATCTTCAAGTTAAAGGATTCTTTCTCTGTCCACTCAATTCTGTTGTTAAGCTCATCCATTAAATTTTTACTTTGGTTATTGTATTTTTAAGTTCTAATATTCCATTTGCTCTTACTTGTCTTCAATCTCCTTACTGAGACTTTCTATGTTTGGATTGGTTTCAGGCATGTTCATAATTGCTCCCCGAAACGTCATGATGGCTGCTTAAAAACTCTCTGTCGGGGGTGGGGGTGGTGCGCCTGGGTGGCTCAGTTAAGCATCCGCCTTCTGCTGGGGTTGTGATCCCAGGGTCCTGTGATGGAGTCCCACATTAGGCTTTCTGCTCCATGGGGAGCCTGCTTCCCCCTCTGCCTCTCTCTTTCTCATTCTCTCTGTCTTTCATAAATAAATAAAATCTTAAAAAGGTGAATTTTATAGTATATAAATTATGTACCAATTTTTAAAATGTTTAGTGAGAAGTTGGAGATCTGACAATAAGACTTTTCCTGTTCAAAGTTTTTTTTGCATCCTAAGGCCCCTACTTCTAGTTTAAGGCCATTAACAAAAGGTCATATCTGCCTCCAAGTTTGTTCCTGAGTGCTCTCTACAGGTATTAAGGAGCCGATCCCTGCCATCTACTCTGGACTCACCCTTCCTTTGCTTGCAGGACTGAATTCGAGTTCAGTCTGTTCTCACAGGAAAAGCTTTGGGGATAGCTTCCAAAAGATCTTGTGCAATATCTCCCGGTTTTCAAACCCCTCTGTTTTTCTATACACGTTCCGGTCACTTAGGTTACCCTCAGGGTCTTCTTGCTCTGCCTTTCCCATCCGGTAATTTTGCATGTGGAGTGCCTACGAACACACTCGAACCAACTGATACAGATCTGGTGTCTTGGATTATATGTTCCTGGAACCCTTCTAAATTCCTTGGTAAATTCTGTGTACTTTCTCTAGGCTCTGGAAAGTCCTTGGCGGTGATTCTCACTGTGTTTGTAATTCATCCCTTAACTTTCGTTTTGTAAGATTCGCCAAGAGAAGAGGCCAAACAGAATCCAGATGGAGCTTTTCCCAAAGCTTCTGGGCGGCAAGTGGATGGAAGTGGTGGGAAGAGTGGACGAAGAGATGCTGCGGTTTGCCTCTGAGCCCCTCTTCTCCAGAACTGCCATGCTCCTTTGCCCAGCTGCAGAATGAGCTCAAGGCTGACAGATGACAAGGACGTCCCTCTCTGGGATTTGCCCTTGGCTGAAGACGGCTACCTCTCCTGATGACAACGTCCCTCTTGGGGGCAGCCTGCACCACCGCTGGAAGAGTATAAAGCCCCACTAGCCTCATTCTGGGACGTTTCCAACAGTCGGACTCCAGAGTTCACCAAGGGGTGAGCTGAGGCCTTTGGAGAGCTCTGCAGTTCGGCTTCCCCGCGGCCCAGCATTGTCCTTTCCACTTCCCACAGGCATTGTTCCTGAGAGAGTACTCCCCGGTAAACTCCCTGCGCGCAGATGTCCATCTCGGGGTCCGCTGTTCCGAGGAAGCGAACCCAGAAAGAGGCAAACATGAACTTGGAATGGAGAGGAGGACGTTAGGCACCATTAACACTCTGACCTTCCTGTTTATCGCATTGCTCCCACCTGTTGGTTTTCCTTCCCTTCAAGGACTCTCGCAGGCCTCATCTGGGAGAACGATAAAGAACAAAAACACGTGCTTGCTATGTGTGGTGCGCTAATCCAAGTTCTTCAGATAAAATCACTCGCTACTCACCACGACCCTCCTAGTTCGTTACTGTTATTGTTGCGCGGAAAAGACACTAAAGCACAGAATGGTTAAGTGATTTGCCAGGGGAAGGGGAAGTTTAGATCCAAACTGACTCCACTTGTTTCCTTAAGCAGCCCTCAAGACTGCTAGAAGCGAAGTCTGGGGAGAGAGGAGCAGCAGAAGGGGAAGTTCGAGTGGACAGGCTATGGCTCAACTTGGTGGCTAACTGAAGCTCAACTTGTAGCTAACTGAAGGCAACAAATAGGAAAGGAAAGGTAGAATTCGTCTCTTAGCCAGTCAGGTTTGCTGATTTTTTAAGTCTAATTAAAGGTTTGCCTGCCCCTCACCTCTGGATGGTCTTTGGGGCTTTTAGTGTGTGTCTAGGTGGATGTGATGGTCAGAGGTAAACACTGTGTAGGGCCATGAACTTAGAAGTCATCTCTGTCACTTTTTCAAAACTACCTTTTAAAACTCATGGTAGAGGGGCACCTGGGGGGCTTAGTCGGGCATCTGCCTTCGGCTCAGGTCATGATCTCAGGGTCCTGGGATCGAGACCCTCATCGGGCTCTCTGCTTGGCAGGGATCCCGCTTCCCTCCCCCTCTCTGCCTACTTGTGATCTCTCCCTCTGTGTCAAATAAATAAATAAAATTTTGAAAAAACAAAACTCATGGTAGAATATACATAACATAAAATTTACCCTTTTGACCACTTTTTATTTAATTCAGCAGCATTTAGTACATCCACAAAGTTGTGTAACTATGACCACGGTCCCTTTCCAGAACTCGTTCATCATCCCAAATAGAAACTCTCCTCATTCACTGATAATCCTTCATTCTTTCCTTCTCCCAGCTCCCGGTAACCTCTACTCTACTTTCTTTCTCTATGAAGTTGCCTATTCTGGGAACTTCACATAAATGGACTCCAAAGGACATGCTCTGGCAAGAGTATGTGTCAGGCTGCCATCTAAGGTCACAGGTAATGTTAACTGCAGGACCCGTGAGTTAAGACCAGGCACTGTCATCAAATGCCCTGAACTGGAATCCTTACTGCGCTGCTTTTTTTCCTTAAAAAATTTTTTAAAAATTATGGTAAAATGCACATAACATTAAATTCACCATCTTAGTCATTTTTAAGTGTCCGCCTCAGTAGTGTTAAGTACATTTACAGTGTTGGGCAAACAGTCTCCAAAAGTTCATCTTACAAAACCAAAACTCTATACCAATGAAACAATTTCCCACCTCCAAGTTCCCCTGGCTCCTGGAAACCACTCTACTACTTTCTCTCTATATGAATTTGACTACTCTGGGTACCTCGTAGAGGTGTAATCCTGTTGTGACTGGCTTATTTCCCTTAGCATAATAACCCATGATTAGCAGGTGTCAGAATTTCATTCCAGGTGTCTGGCTGGCTCAATGGGTAGAGCATGTGACCCTCGATCTCAGGGTCGTGAGTTCAAGCCCCGTGTTTGGGGTAGAGTTTACTTAAAAAAAAAAAAAAAGAATGTCTTCCTTTTTGAGGCTGAGTAATATTCTATTTATGTACACACCACATTTTATTAATCTCTTGATCTGTCAGTGGACATTTGGGTTGTTTCCACCTCTTGGCTATCGTGAATAATGCTGCTATGGACATAGTTGTACAAATATCTCAGTCCCTGCTTTTGGTTATTTTAGGTATATACTAGCAAGGAGATTGCTGGGTCATGTGGTCATTTAGTTTGGCTCTGTAAGGAAGTGTGGAACTGTTTTTGCATTTTTCGTTCCCACCAGTCATGTATGAGAGTTCTCATTTTTCCACACTCTTACCAGCACTTATGATTTTCTTTCTGTTTTTGTTTTGATAATAGACATCCTGATGGTGTGGGCCATGTGAAGTGGTATTTCATTGTGGTTTTGATCTGCAGTGTTCTAATGGCTAGCAATATGGAACATCTTTTCATGAGCTTATTGGCCATTTGCGTGTCTTGCTTGAAGAAATGTCAAGTCCTTTTCTCATTTTTGAATCGGGTTGTTTTTTTTTGTTGAGTTGTTGGAGTTCCTTATACATTCTGGATAGTGATTGTTGAGTAATGACATGATATGATTTCCCTTTAACACTGTCACTCGGGCTCCCTGGTCTAAAATAGAATGTGGGAGAGGAAGAGAAAAAGCAGGTAGACCAATTAGGAGTGAACTCAAATAATCCGAAGGAGAGATAATGGTGGTTCAGGCCAGGCTGTTAGCAGTGGAAATGTCAATGGCCAGAGTTTTAATCTAGTTTGATGGTACAATAGATAGGATTTGCTGATAACAAAATGTAGGGTTTAAAATAAAGAGCGGACTAAAGGATGGTTCTAGGTTTTGGGGCTGAACAACTGAAAGAATTAAGTTGTCACTCATTTACTGAGAGAAGGAGGAAGGATTTCAGAAATGGGAAGATCAAGAGCTCAGTTTGAGACGCGTTAAATTTGAGATATTTGTCACGTTTCCAAGGAGACAGCTGAATATACCATTTTGAGTTCAGAGGCGAAGAGTGGGCTGGCGACACAAAATTCGGGAGTCATCAGCATATAAATGGCATCACAGTTCGGTTCTTCCGGAAACACATTCTGAGGCCCACTTTAGTGTTTCGGCTATTTAATAGAGAATGAATGCCCTTATGATCAACATCTCCGGAAGGCAAGTAGAGGAAGCAGAATGGGGCAGAGGCAGTTGAGCTCCAGTGCGGGCCTGACAGCCTCAGCTGATAGCATAGGCAGCTCTGGAGCTGAAACGGCCTGTCAGTGTTGTCCTTTGTGAGGCTGAAATGAGAAGTCCTCTTGCCTCAACTAGTTATTGAATTTTAACCATGCCCAGAAAGACACGGCCTTATGCAAGGTGGCTCTCTGCAGGTAATCCCTGAAGGGCCAACAGCTGAAGACTGTCCACTGACCGTACCATTAGCAGCAGGGCAAGAGGCCATCATTGAAGGGGTATCTGGGTGGTATATCATAGTGTCCACCGCTGACGGTATTTAACACCACGAGACTGGATGAGCTCACCGAGAGAGCGATATAGTTAAAGAAGAGGTACAATGACAGGGACCTGGGGCACCTTTAAAGATAAGGGGAATGAGAAGGATCCAGCAAGGGAGTAGAAGCTAGTGAAGTAAGAGAAAAGACAAGTGAGTGTGGGATCCTCTAAGTCTAGTCAGGAAAATATAAGACAACAACAACAACAGCTGTTCTTAGAACAATTTAATCCTGACCACACTATGAAGTGGATTTTATTATGATCACCATCCCCATGTTATATATGACAAGCTTGAGGCACAGAGTTTAAGAGTCCTTCTCAAGGCTACACAGCTGCTGCTGGTGGTGGACCTGGGATTTGGACTTCTTCTGGCTCAAGAGTCCACTTGACTGTGTCACGTGGGTTCAAAGAACTGCGTAAAATGCTGCCAACTGATGAAGTAAAAAGACCAAGAACTGACCATCACATTGGACAATGTGAACTTAGCAAAGCTAGTTTTACTGAAAGATAGGTGTGAGAGCCTGCAAAGAGTCAGTTCAGACATAGTACTTACCACAGGGTATTGAAATGATCCACTTACTTCTTTATCTCCCTGCGTGCACTCGAAGCATACTGAGGAGAAACACTGGCTTTGTCTGCTTATTTATGGTGGCCAGCACATAGCAGGTGCTTAGGAGAGAGATGTTGAATGAACACAGGTTTATTTGTTCACTCTTTTATTCAATGACAAAATCCCTTTGCCTTCATTCTACTCTTTGTCTTTCTGATAAGAGTCCAATACTATACATACTTGTGGAATCTCTAATATGAGGATAGAAGGATGCCCAAATCTGTGTGTGTGTGTGTGTGTGCACGCGTGCATGTGTGCGTGCACAGGTCTGCTGGTGAAGAGTGTATTTGGAGGTGGAGTGACGACCTATTCCAGGCCTCTTTAGTAGACACTGTTCTGTTCCTTCCATCTTGGGATTTAAGAAAGCAGCGTGGAAGGCCAGGTGTTAACATGTTGGGTGTGTTTCCCTTTCTTCAATCTTCTAGTCATTAACTCTCTAAAGAAATAAACCAAACAGAGGTGCCTGGGTGGCTCAGTGGGTTAAAGCCTCTGTCTTCAGCTCAGGTCATGATCCCAGGGTTCTGGGTTCAAGCCCCACATTGGGTTCTCTGCTCAGCGGGGAGCCTGCTTCCTCCTCTCTCTCTGCCTGCCTCTCTGCCTACTTGTGATCTGTCTGTCAAACAAATAAATAAAATCTTTAAAAAAAAAAGAAAGAAAGAAAGAAACCAAACAATCACGTCTGCCTCTTTACTTCGTTGTGTTTTTTTAAAGATTTTTATTAATTTATTTGACAGACATTGCAAGTAGGCAGAGAGGCAGGAGGGGGGGATGGGGGGAAGCAGGCTCCCTGCTGAGCAGAGAGCCCCATGCAGGGCTCCATCTGAGTCGAAGGTAGAGGTTCTAACCCACTGAGCCACCCAGGTGCCCCTGCCTCTTTACTTCTGAAGCAGGACTTCCCCCAAGGCTTGAGTTGGAAAACGACCTTTATTTAGACAAGTTTAATGTAACTGCTGCCCACTGGTGGAAGCTGCAGGTCCTCTGTGGTCCTGAAGCAGATGCTGTAGGAAGCCTCCCCTGGGCTGCACAAGGGGCTGAATAGGGGTTCAGCAACGCCTTTCTCTTCAGATATGTTCTCCTGCTATTTGGGCAGCAGTAATTTCCAGTGACTAAGGAAGTGAATGGCTAAAGCCTATTTTTCAGTCACAACTCACTTCATTCTAGCAAATAGAGGGAACCAGGGGAGGGAGGAAAAGAACAGAGTGATCAAGCTCATTGAAGTACCAAGTTTCTTCTCTGCAGAAAATCCGATGGCTCGACACAGGGTAATGCCTTTTCCCTTTGAGCTCAAATTGGTTCGGGGTTTTTCCGTTACACGAGCTAGCCAGGAAATAGAAAAATGAGCCTGCTGGACACCAGCTGGGATGGGCCTGACGGGCTTGGTTTTACAACCTGGCCGTGACACTTACCGACTCACTTTAGACCAGCTGTGTAACCTCCCGAACCTGGGGCTCCATGCACACAGAAGGAAGGCAGGTGGAGTTACAAACCCTCTGTAAAATTTGAATAGCGATCGGACAGTAATGTATGTGATGTATTTCCGAGCCTAGCGGTGCGGTAAAGAGCTACCTCTGACGTTCGCTTCTGCTTTGTGGGATGAGCGTCCAGTGACGTCCGTGGGAGCAGGTGCAGCGGACATGTGACCTGCATATGCTAGGAGGAGGGTGCGCGTCGGGACGGTGGGTGTGTGGGGTGCTCCTGGGTGTCAGGGGAGCCCTGGGAGTCCCCGTGGCCGTGATCTCTCTGAAGCTGAAGAAGTCCAAGTGCCTCCTTTTTGTGGAGGTCTGCAGACCAGCGTGGGAGGAAAGCACGAAGGGGCTCCTCAAGCAAGGGTCGTCCTTGGACTGTGGTGTGTGGGACGCCTTTCCTTGCCGCAGGAACAGTTCTCGGCCCGGTGACACACCTCCATCAGTGAAAAGATGGGCCATATGGCGCAGTTGGTTGAGCCTCTGACTCTCGGTTCCGGCTCAGGATGGTGAGGCTAGCAACCCCTGCCCCCAGCCCTGGGTTCAGTAGAGTCTGCTTGGGACTCGCTCTTCCTCTCCCTCTGCCCCTTTGTTGAGCTGCTAGGCACTCTCCTTCTCTCTGAAATAATTAAACACATATTTTATTTTATTTTATGATTTTATTATTTGACACAGAGAGACACGGCCAGAGAGGGAACACAAGCAGGGGGAGTGGAAGAGGGAGAAGCAGGCTCCCTGTTGAGCAGGGAGCCAGAGGCAGGGATCTATCCCAGGACCCTGGGGTCATGACCTTAGCTGAAGGCAGCCGCTTAATGACTGAGTCTCCCAGGTGCGTCAATCAACACATCTTTTATTTATTTATTTGTTTGTTTATTTAAAAAAAATTTTTTTTTAAAGATTTTATTTATTTGACAGAGAGATCACAAGTAGGCAGAGAGAGAGAGAGAGAGAAGCAGCCTCCCTACTGAGCAGAGAGCCCGATGTGGGGCTCGATCCCAGGACCCTGAGATCATGACCCCAGCCGAAAGCAGAGGCCCAACTCACTGAACCACCAAGGCGCCCCATCAACACATCTTTTAAAACAAAAACAAGAAAAGAAGAAACTTCAGAAACCTCACTTACTTTTCACATTTCAAAAATCTTGATGACATGACCCTAAAGAACATGTCTGTGAATGTTCTGTGAATGTCAGTCTCTTGACAGGGAAAGGACAGCAGAAGACACAGAAGTGTCAGGTGTCAGCCAGGTCAGCAGGAAAAAAGGTACATGTTCTCCCTGAAATTCTGCAAAACAGCCTCAAAGATGTACCTGCCCGCTACAGGTCTGCGTGAGGACACAGGAGGAACCATAAAACCACACGAGTAAGTAGAGGGAGAAGGCGTCCATGGAGGTGGGAGATGTAACAGGCACTGTGATAACGGGGTGCTACTGGAGGGTAGCTGGACAGGCTCTCACTCTGTCTTTCTTCCTGCGCTGTCCACCCCGGTCACTTATCTCTAAACTCCTGGTTCTAACAGGACACACAAGAAACACATATGTATGATAAGGTATATCGAGGAATATTATTTAATTCTCACAATATCCACACGAAGTAGGGGGTTACATAGGTAGGTACTTAGGTGCTATTATCTCTATTTTTAGATGAAGAAATGGAGAATCAAAGATATCACACAGCTAGCTGTAGGTGCTGGAGTCCGGGTTGACTCTCTGTCTCCTGACAGTGGCCTAGACTACTGCTATCCCTTAGCCTCGAGAGTTTGGGTTGTTGTTATCAAAGTGATTCAACCACCGTCATGTCCTTCTGATTATCAAAGACATCCATGCCTACCAGAAGACAGAGGGAAATACAGAAAGCTATGAGAAAAATAATCGTGGAACATAGTAATGCCTGTTTTCTTTTTATATTTTTTCTATGACTTTGAGAATAAGGGGGGAACGTTTGATAGAAATAAACCAGATTATTGGGGTGCCTGGGTGTCTCAGTGGGTTAAAGCCTCTGCCTTCGGCTCAGGTTATGATCTCAGGGTCCTGGGATCCAGCCCCTCATTGGACTTTCTGCTCAGTGGGGAGCCTGCTTCCTCCTCTCTCTCTGCCTACTTGTGATCTCTGTCTGTCAAAGAAATAAATAAAATCTTTAAAAAAATAATAAACCAAATTATCCTGCCTCCTAGCAGCTCCAGCCAGTCTCCCCTTCCCTGCCCCTCTGAACAGGCTCTTGATGAATTTCAACCAGAGAGGAATTGAATTGTGTACACTCGGCTTCCCTGTGCTGGGAAGTCTTGCCCCTCAGATGGGTGGGGTCTTTCATCTCTTCCTCCCCAGAGCAAAGACTGTCCTTGTTGATGACAAGGTAGGGGTGGGCCCACAGAAGTCTCAAGATGGAAGGTGGAGGAGGACAGGACTCACTAAAAATGGATAGATATGAAGTCCCGCTTTTAGGTACTCATATACCACGTGAGGCGATGCAGGCAGGGGAAAATACGCTCTGGAGGCAGCAGGAGTAATATGTTGCCAAGTTACAGTACATGAACACTTCTCAGATAAGCTTGAGCCAAAGGGAGATTTATTGACCCATGTACTCAAAAAGCCCAAAGGCACCTTAACTTCAGGCAGATCAGTATCAGGGACTCAAAGCGTGTCATCCTAACTCTGTCTCCCTCCACGTCTCTTCTCTGATTTTCTCTGAACTGGCTTCCTTCTCACTCTGGCCATGTAGGGGCAAGTTGGCGGCAGCAGTTTTGGATTAATATCTTTTTACTTTCAAATCTAGAGACCCAGAGCTTTCTTATTCTAGCAGTCCAGTTTATGTCCTAAAAGTTCAGTCTCATGGGCTCTCACTGGTCTAACGTGAGTCCCATGCCCCCATCCTGAAACCAGTCAGTGTAGCCCAGGAGAAATTTTGTTAGTTACAGATGGTTTCAACTGCCAACCACAGAAAGAACTTGGTAAAGGAAAATGAAGATCACATCCCTTATTGACAGAGACTCCTGGAATGCATAGCACCTGCTGACGATTCTGTGGTCGAACATGTTCGATAGTTCTTTGGCTTTTTCTTCACTATTGTAAGGTGGCTGATGCAGCCTCCCCCCACCCCCCACCCACCAGTAGGACATCCAGGTTTGCGGGCAGCAGAAAGACATTGAGGGCAGCAAATGTTCCCCTTTGAGGAAAGCAAACATTTTCCCCAAAGCACCCAGCAAACTTCTGCTCACAACTCCTGGGCGACAACTGGGTCACAAGGCTGCCTCTGCATCTGAGGGAGGTTGGGCAGCCAACTTCTTTGCTCTTCCAGACTCCAGCTGATTGAGGCTGGGAAGAGGGGGTTTGAGGATGGGAATTGGGTTAGACAATCAGTGGGCTCTGCCACAGACACAGTGCTCTGATTGGCCAGGCCTGACTCACACGCTGACCTCTGAAGCTGGGGTGGACACTTCTCCCCCAGGACCAATGAACTGAACACAATAGAGGAAAGTTGGATGCTGTAAGCATAAAAGGAGTAATACATGCTAGACAAGTCAAAGCTGTCCATTATTACTTATGTTTGAGATTGCTTTGAAATCTGGTCTCCCCAGTATGGCCCAGGGTCTAACACTAGATATGAGAAAGGATTGTCTTAGGTGATGCTTCAGGTCCCTTTCTACTCTAAAAGGTAAAATAATAAGAGCAATTATTACCTGAACCCCTCCCAGTTTTTTTGAGGACGGCCCACTGAGAAACTTCCTGTCTCTTTCATCCGTCTATCCCTCAAGAGCATCTGTTGGTGTGTTAAAGCATATTTGTTTTATTTAGTGATTATTCACAGATTAAGGAAGAGACACCAAAAATTTATGTTAGGTGCTTTTGCATGGGTTATTTCATGAAGTTATTACCACAGCAATCCATTTACTGATGAGGAAGTTAAGGTTCGGTGATTTGTTCGAGGTCACTTGGTAGTAGGTCGAAAGCTTCTCCTTACTCAGAAAATAGTATTCTTCTTGCTATACCGCAATGAAGCACCCTCCCTCAGAACAGACTGGGCCCATTCAAATGAAAGCACGTCATTTCTTGAGTAGTCCAGAAACTTTCTTTTCCTCCTTGTAGCCGTGAAAGAAATGGGACATCTGGGTAGTTCAGACTCAGCCTTCGGCTCAGGTTGTGATCCCAGGGTCCTGGGATCGAGTCCTGTCAGCTCCCTGCTCAGTGGGGAGTCTGCTTCTCCCTCCACCCCTCTCCTCTCTCGTGCCCTCTCTCTTTCTAAAAAATAATTTTTTTTAAGATTTTATTTATTTATTTGACAGAGATCACAAGTAGGCAGAGAGAGAGGGAGAAGCAGGCTCCCCGCTGAGCAGGGAGCCTAATGCAGGGCTCAATCCCAGGACCCTGAGATCTTGACCTGAGCCGAAGGCAGAGGCTTAACCCACTGAGCCACCCAGGCACCCCTCTCAAAAATAAATTTTAAAAAATCATAAAAATTAAAAAGAAGTGAATGAAATGCCAATTACTCTTGGACCAAAGGCTCTGATCTTCTTCAAGCCCTTCTGCCTTAATTAAGTGTGGTTATGTAAGATGCCCTTGCGTGGGTTTTGTGACTTTTTTCAGCTGAATGCTCCGATGGGTTCCAAATGGAGCCTTGTGCTCTGAGGGAACCAAGCTGGTCTGACAGCCAAGGCACCGGCTCCCCAGGCCACTGACAATCCTCCGGGTGGCTGTGCCCTCTGCTATGTGCAGAGCAGTGGAGCTGGCTTACTGCCACCAAGCTGACACCAGCTGAGCAGGGTGTTCCTAGGGAGGAATTCGCAAGGCTCATCTGTCAAGCCTGTCGGGCCTGGCTGCCAGGGGCTCCCTCCACATTCCCAAGCGTGGAGTTTTGGTCATTTGCATGTTTTTTAACTCCTCCCTTGGCACAAACACAGATCTCTGAATACAGCTTCTGCCATTGCTGTGCACTCCATATGAACTTTTTAATGTGTGGTACACTAGGAAGGTGTTAACTCTTTAAAAAAAATTTTTTTTGCATTTTTTTTTTTTTAAGGGAGAGAGGGTGCACATGAGCTGTGTGGGTAGGGGCAAAGGGAGAGAGAGAATCTCAAGCAGACACTGCTGACCGGAAAACCCTTACCCAGGGTTCCATCTCAAGACCAACTGTGAGATCACAACCTGAGGTCGGATGCTTAACCAACTAACTTACCCAGGCACATCAGGTGTTAACTCTTTTTAAAAAAAATCCAGATTACAGGGGCACCTGAGTGGCTCAGTGGGTTAAGCTTCTGCCTTTGGCTCAGGTCATGATCTCAGGGTCCTGGGATCGAGCCCTGCATCGGGCTCTCTACTTGACAGGGAGCCTGCTTCCTCATCTCCCTCTGCCTGCCTACTTGTGGTCTCTCTCTCTTTCTGTCAAATAAATGAATAAAATCTTTAAAAAATAAATCCAGGTTACAGGGGCACCTGTGTGGCTCGGTTGGTTAAGTGTCTGCCTTCGGCTCAGGTGGTGATCCTGGAATGCACAGACCGAGCCCCGAGTTGGGCTCCCTGCTCAGCGGGAAGTCTGCTTCTGCCCCGGCCCCTCACTCTGCTCATGCTCACTGTCGCTCATTCTCTCTCAACCCAGGTTACAAAACTGTATTGGTGAGTAGGTAACAATAGTATACTGAATAAAATGCACAAGGTTCACCTATTTGGAGCAAATTTTCTTTACATTGCATTGATCAGTTGTATAGTAACCAATGAACACTTAAAGACACTTACCATTTATTGTCTGTTGGGGTAACTTATATCTATTACAGATATGAAAAGGAATCTGAACTCTTATTAGATACTACTTCTATATCAATTTAGGAAGAAAAATCTCTACTACACTTTCTTCACACTTTGGAATTAATGTAATTGAAGAGTGACCTAAATTACAAGGTGAGCTGTTTAAAAGTGGGCAACCATGTGTGACTACTTATTTTGGTCTTCAACCAGCCATCATTTCAATACTACGCAAACAAAAGAAAATGTGGAAATAAATCATGACACAACATGCCAATTTCAAAATTTTCTGTTTATAATGATCAAAAGTTTGCTCTGGTAAAGTCATTGACCTTAGCTTATATTAATAAGCTAACATTACAAATTATGTCCCATAAAATATATTCATTCCAAAGGTGAAGCTATGGATACAGTAAAAACATCATTGGTTGCAGGGGATTGCTGGGAGCGGGAGAGAAGGTGAGTAGGCAGAGCACAGCAGATGGTGAAAATAAGGCAGTGACAAGACTCTATATGATTCTATAAGGATGGAAACATGTCATACATTTGTCCAAATCTATAGAACACATAGCACCAACAGTGAACCTTTGGGTCACTCTGGACTTCGAATGATTATGATTTGTCAAGGCAGGTTCACCCTTGGTAACAAACATACCACTCCAGTGAGTGATGATAGTGGAGGAAATGATGCATGCGTGGGGGCAAGGGGTATATGGGAAATCTCGGTACCTTCCTATCAATTTTACTGTCTACCTAAAACTGTTCTAAACAATGGAGTCTTGGGGAAAAAATGTAGTATGTTCATATAATGAAATACTACCAGAAATCAAAAGAAACAAACTACTGAAACTAACAACAACAAATAAATAAAATCTTAGAAAATATGCTAAGCGAAAGGCACCATACACAAAATAGTATGCAATTCTATTTATGCGAAGTCCAAGACCAGGCTAATCTACGAGGACAAAAATCATAACCGTGGTTCCTTGGGGCAAGTGGCTGGCTCAGTCAGTAGACCATGCAACTCTTGATCTCGGGGTTGTGAGTTTGAGCCCCACTTTGGGTATAAGGATTCTTTAAAAAGAAATTTTTTTTTTCTTAAACTTCTTTTGTTAGGTCTGTTATTAAATGAAATGAGACTGAGACAAGTGAAAGTTATTTAAAGCTTTATTCTATGCCAAGCATTAGAAGTAAACAAAGTTGAAGTTATGCAAAGCTTTAGACTATGCCAAGCATTAGAAATCAGACTGACCGGCCAGGGCCACCTCCGAAGAGGGTGACCCTTCCCAGCCTTACAGACTAATTTTTATAGAGCAAAAACCTGGCAACATATAGGTAGCCAATGAGATTGTAACATTGTATAGTCATGTTAGGCCATGTGCAGGTGGCCAATTGAATTACAATTTACCCTAAAGTAGCTGTTTGACCTAACCTATTACTCTGGTCAGAATTGGTGCTCAAGGTTGGCACCCAAACGGAGGGGTTTACATTCTTTGGTGGTTAGGGAAAGAGTATGTGTGTTTCTTACTGATTGGATGTCTCCACCTGGCTCGACTCATCCTTGTATTCTGGGCTCTGTTATCAGGAACTGGCTGACCATATTTTACTGGCTTCCCAGACTTGCTTCTAAGTAAGTTTCTCTGGGCGGGGGACAGGGTCAGTTTAAGTTTTACTGCACAAACAATAAAATGGCTTTTAACCAAGATGGAGTCGCTCTGGCTAAATAGGCCCTTACACTTTCTTTTCTTTCTTTCTTGGTTTTTTTTTTTTTTTTTTTTTTTAAAGATTTTATGTATTCATTTGACAGGGAGAGGCACAGAAGCAGGGGTTGTTGGAGAGGGAGAAGCAGGCTTCACACTGAGCAGAGAGCCTGGTGGCAGGGCTCGATCCCAGGACCCTGGGAACATGACCTGAGCCAAATGCAGACGCTTAACAACTGAGCCACCCAGGTGCCCCAAAAATAAAATCCTAAAAGAAAAATAACTGTGGTTCCTTAGGAAGAAGGGGAACAGACAGGGAAGGGCATGAAGAAACTTCCTGGAGTGACAGAATGTTTTTTTTTTTTTTTTTTTTGGCAGTGGTTAGAGAAGTATATACAATTGTCAAAACTCACTGAGCTGATGACTAAAGATCTAACATGTAATTTCATGTTTAATATCACAATTTGAAACGGAAAGATTAGGAGAGGGAAAGAAATGTGATTACTGGACACAGAAGTTCTTGCCTTCAGCCCCATTTCTACCCTCTCTTTAGTAGCTTCAACTGCTGCCTCATTTTTTATTTTTTTAATTTAGGGGTAGAGGGGAAAGGAGAGAAAATGCATGTTTTTATTAGATGTGGAGGCTGGCTATGGGAGTACATGTTTATGTGACCAGTGATTGCTGTGGAAGTATTGTTTGAAATGGTCTGTATTACTGACAACTGCAAATGAGTATTTGAAAGACTCTGGTGATAAGGGTAAGGCTGATGAGTCTTCTTCCAGAAACAAATTTCAGTTCTGAAAGTTTTTCCAAGCAATTTTCAGAGTTGGTGTAGCATAGGTATATATTCAAAATTATCCTTAGATGTGAAATATGAAAAACGCATGGGCTTTTCTGGGTTATTTTTTATATAACTTGACAATATTTTCAAATATTATGATGAAATAATCACTATCTCTTAAGGCACACATATAATGAATCAATACCACAAAGTAAAAAGCTGAGTACTTAGTGTGGTACTGGCCCAAAAATAGACACATAGATCAATGGGACAGAATAGAGAGCCTAGAAATAAACCCATGATTATACGGTCAATTAATCTTCGACAAAAGAGGCAAGAATACACAATGGGGAAAAGACGGTCTCTTCAACAAATGGTGTTGGGAACACCAGGTACCTACACGCAAAAGAAAGAAACTGGACCACTGTTTTTTTTTTATATAACACAGACACACACTCACACACACTACATGGATTGAAGGCCTAAATGTGAGACCTGAAACCATTAAATTCCTAGAAGAAAACATAGATAGCAATTATGTTGACATTAGCTGTAGAAACATTTTTCCAGATACATCTCCTCAGACAAGGGACACAAAAGCAAAATGAGACTATTAGGACAACACCAAAATAAAAAGCTTTTGCAATGCACAGATTTGATGCAATCCCTGTCAAAATGTCAACAGCATTTTTCACAGAACTAGAACAAGTAATCCTAAAATTTATTTGTAGGCACAAAAGATTCTGAGTGGCCAAAGCGATCTTGAAAAAGAAGAACAAAACTGCAGGTATCACAATCCCAGATTTCAAGATACACTACAAAGCTGAAGTAATCAAAACAGTGTGGTCCTGGCACAAAAGTAGACACATAGATCAAGGGTACAGAAAAGAGAGCCCAGAAATAAACCCATGATTATATAATCAATTAATCTTTAACAAAAGAGGCAAGACTATGCAATGGGAAATACTCTCTCCAACAAACAGTGTTAGGAAAACTGGGCAGCCACAAAAGAATGAAACTAGACTACTTTCTCACACCATATACAAAAATAAACTCAAAATGGATTACGGACTTAATGTGAGACCTGAAACCATAAAAATCCTAGAAGGGAACACAGGCAGTAATTCCTCTGATATTGGATGTTGCAACATTTTTTAGGTATGTCTCCTGAGCCAAGAGAAACAAAAGCAAAAGTGAACTATTGCGACATCAAAATCGAAAGCTTCTACCCAGCAAAAGAAACAATCAACCTAATAAAAAGACAACCTTCTGAATGGGAGAAGAGATTTGTATATCTAAAGGGTCAGTGTCCAAAATATATAAAGAACTTATACAATTCAACACCAAAAAACTCCCAAATAATCCAACTGAAAAATGGACAGAAGACATGAACAGACATTTCTCCAAAGACAGACAGCGGGCCAATAGACACATGAAATTATGCTCCACATCACTCATCATTCAAGAAATGCGAATCAAAACCACAATGAGATATCACCTCACACCTGTCAGAGTGCTATAATCAAAAACACAGAAACAAGTGTTGGTGAGGATTTGAAGGAAAAAAGAACCCTTGCTCACCGTTGGAAATGCAAATTGATGTAGCCACCCTAAAGGACAGTATGGAGGTTCCTCAAAAAATTAAAAATAGAATTACCATATGATCCAGTAATTGAACTACTGGGGATTTACCCAAAGAATACAAGAATATGAGTTCAAAAAGATCTACGCACCCCTATGTTTATTGCAGCATTATATACAATAGCCAAATGATGGGAGCAGCCCAAGTGTCCACTGGTAGATGAGTACACAAAGAAGATGTGTGTTTCATATATGTGTATATATGTATACACACGTATATACATATACACATATACACATATATGAAACGCGCATCTTCTTTGTGTATACACACACACAGTGGAATATTACTCAGCCATAACAAGAATGAAATCTTTCCATCTGTAACAACATGGATTGATCTAGAGGGTATTATGCTAAGTGAAACAAATCAGAGAAAGACAAATACCATATGATTTCACTCATATGTGGAATTTAAGAAAAAAAATGAAGAAATAAAGAAAAAAGAGACCAACAGCAACAGAAAAGCCTCTTAAGTTCAGAGAAACAACTGGTGGATGACAGAGGGAGGCGGGTGAGGGGATGGATGGGTGAGACAGGTGAAGCGGATTAAAAAAATACACTTACCGTAATGAGCATTGAGTACTGTATAGAAATGTTGAATCATTATATTGTACACCTGAAACTAATATAGCACTGTATGTTAATTATACTTAAGTTTAAAAAAACAACAAAAAATTATATATATTTTTGCCAAAATAAACAGGTTTAAAGGTATTCTCATATAGTATTGATATTGCCTTATTCTTTTGCTTTTGTTGTTCACAAATTTCATAACAAGCTGATACGCTGATTTCTCATCTCTTTTCATTATATCCTTTTCAGATAGTAGAACTTGCAAAAACAATAACAATGAAAACAGTTATATAAATCTCAATTTTTTATTGAACTTGTCTGGGCCTGAATTCTAAAGAATATAAAATATTTAAATGTGACATTTTTGGACCTGTGTTGGTTTTGTTTTTTCACAATATATCACAACTTATTAAGTATGGCCATAGGCAGTTCATTTTTCAGATTATTTACCCGAAACAACAAAACGATACAGTGCTTTCTAATCATGTCTTTGGAAAGAAGTTTCTGCAGTTAATTTAATTTTAGTTAATAATGCACGTATGCGGTTGGATACATTGTTGGAATTTATAGTTGTAACTAATGTCTAACATGTCAGTGCTTGCCCAAATTCTAGTATTCTACTGAGCTAAAATATAGAAAGAAAACTTTGCTAATTCGAAGTGTATAAAAAGGGAAGCAAGACAAGGATTTTATATGAGTTCATTTATCTTTATCAAATAACAGTAAAGACTGTCAGCTTTACCAGAAGCAGCACAAGACGAGGAGGGGAAGAGGAGAAAAAGGAAGGAAAAAGAGAAAGGAAGGAGGAAGAGCAAAACAGGAAGGGGACGGGGAGCGGCAGAGGGAGGAGGAGGAGGAGGTAGGAAAAGAAATGGAAGGCGGAAGAGGAAGAAAATGATGAATGAAAAGAGTCAGAGAGAAAGTGACAAACAGAAGGTCCAAAGTAGAAAACCTGAAAGGGGCTTTTAAGCGTAGGGATTAGGTAAACGCACAAATGGTGTAAGAACCTAGGTGATGGGTCCCTGGGAGTCTATTACACTGTTCTATTTACTCTGTATGTATTTGAAAATTTCCATAATAAAAAGGTATTATTATTATTATTATTATTATTTTAAGATTTTATTTATTTATTTGACAGAGAGATCACAAGTAGGCAGAGAGGCAGGCAGAGAGAGAGGGGGAAGCAGGCTCCCAGCGGAGCAGAGAGCCTGATGCGGGACTCGATCCCAGGACCCTGAGATCATGACCTGAGCCGAAGGCAGCGGCTTAACCCACTGAGCCACCCAGGCACCCCTATTTTTTACTTTTTTAAAAAAATTATTTGACACAGAGAGAAAGACAGTGAGAGAGGGAACACCAGTAGGGAGAGTGGGGGTGGAAGAGGGAGTGGGAAAGGAGAAGGGAGAAGCAGGCTTCCCACTGAGCAGGGCCTAGATCCCGGGGTCCTGGGATCATGACCTGAGCGGAAAGAGATGCTTAATGACTGAGCCACCCAGGTGACCCTAAAAATGTATTTTTAAAAAACAAGTCAATGTCAGTCATCACATTAACAGAATTTAGGAGAAAAAAAACATATAATTACCTCAATAGATATAGAGAATGAGTTCATAAAAGTTAACACCTGTTCATGATAAAAACTCTTTGCAAACTGAAAATTGAAAGGAGCTTCATTAATCTGTTAAGCTTGTCTGTAAAATCCTGTGGTTGACATCAAACTTGTGGGTGGAATTACTGAACACTTTCCTCGAAGCTGAAGTCAAGCGAAGATGTCCACTCTCATCACTACTATTCAAGATTGTGCTGGTGGTTTTAGTCAGGGCAGCAAGGCAAGACAAAGAAAAAACTCTGTTTTTTAAAAGGGAAGTTTTAAACTTCCCTTTCTACAGGTGACATGACTACATATGTAGAAAATGAGAAGCTATAAACAAATTACTAAAAACAATAAGTGAATTTGGCAAGATTGCAGGATACAAACAATAAGCAAAATAAATTGTATGTCTCTAGTATTAATTCAAAAGTGAAGTTGAAATAAAACTATTTAAAATAATAAAAAATAAAACATCAGGAACAATTTTAATTAAACTGTGTAAAACCTCTACATGAAAACAATAAAACATTACTGAGAGAGGCTAAAAAAGACCTAAACAGATAAAGAGATATACCATATTCATGAATTAGAAGTCTGAAATGGTTAAGAGGACAATTCTTACCAGCTGTTCTATAAAATTCCAACAGACCTTCTTCATTGAAATTTACAAGCTTATTCTAAAATGTATGAAAATGAATAGGACTCAAAATAGCTAAAAATATCTTGAAGAAGAGCAAAGCTCGAGGGCATAGGCTACTTAATTTCAAGACCCACTACAATGAGGGGCACCTGGGTGGCTTAGTCAGTTGAGGGTCCCACTCTTGGATTCAGCTGGTCCTGATCTCACGGCTCATGAGATGGAGCCTGGCATCAGGCTCAGCAGTGAGCTGGCGTGAAGATTCTCCCCCTCTGCTCCTCCCTCCACTCCCGCTCTCTCTCCTTCCCTCACGCTCAAATAAATAAATGTCTTTTTTTAAAAAAAGACTTTCTACAATAAAAAGCCAGAGTAATGAAAGAAAAGGTAGTATTGGCACAAGGATAGAGAAGTAGAACAATGGGACAGAATTGAGAGTCCAAAAATAAGTCCACACATGTACCATCAATTGACTTGGACAGAACAACTGAAGTTATTCAATCAAGGAAAGAAGATAAATAAATAAATAAAGTTTTCCAGTAGGCAGTGCTGTAACATCAGTAACAACAGATAGGGGATATCTGTAGGAGAGAAATAAAAAATCAGACCACTCCCCACTCCCAACACTTCAGTGCATTTTATACAAAAATTAACTTGAGATGCATCATAGTTCTAAATGTGAAAGCTAAAATTCTAAAGCTTTTTTTAAGATTTTTATTTATTTATTTGACAGAGAGAGACACAGGGAAAGAGGGAACACAGGCAGGGGAGTGGGAGAGGGAGAAGCAGTCTTCCCACTGAGCAGGGAGCCTGATGCAGGGGCCGTGAGCCGAATGCAGAAGCTTAAGGACTGAGCCACCCAGGTGCCCCTAAAGTTCTAAAGCTTTTAGAAGAAAACATAGGAAAATATCTTTGTAATCTGGGAGTGGAGGAATTGGAAGTGGGAAAACATTTTTTAGATAGGACAGGGGCGCCTGGGTGGCTCAGTGGGTTAAGCCGCTGCCTTCGGCTCAGGTCATGATCTCAGGGTCCTGGGATCAAGTCCCGCATCAGGCTCTCTGCTCAGCAGGGAGCCTGCTACACAAAAAGCACTAACCAGGTGTGAGCCTGCTTACGGTTCTCTTTCTCTCCCTCTGCCCCTCCCCACCACTTGCATGTGCATATGTTCACATGGTCTCTATCACTCAAAAAAAAAAAAAAAAATAGTTAAAAGAAATGAAGAATTTGTTCAGACAAAAACTTGTACACAAATGTTGATAGCATTATTCATAAGAGCCAAAAAGAGGAAACCACCCAAAAGTTCATCAGCTGATAAACTGTGAAGCAAAACATGATATATCCTTACAGTAATGTTATTCAACCATAAAAAGAACTAAGTACTGATGCACACTGTAACATGGGTGAACCTTGAAAACATTATGTTAAAGAAGCCAGCTACACAAGGTTACATACTTAACCCATTTACATGAAATATGCAGAATAGGAAAATCTATAGAAACAGAAAGTTTATTCGTTGTTGCCGAGGGATGGTAGAAGAGGGGGCAAAATTGAGACTAACTGCCAAGAGCACAGGGTTTCTTTCTTTCTTTCTTCTTTCTTCCTTTCTTTCTTTCTTTTTTTAAGATTTTATTTACTTATTTGACAGGGAGAGAGAGATCACAAGTAGGCAGAGAGGCAGGCAGAAAGAGAGGGGGTAGCAGGCTCCCCCCTGAACAAAAAACCCGATGTGGAGCTCGATCTCAGGACCCTGAGATCAGGGCCTGAGCTGAAGGTAGAGGCTTAACCCACTGAGCCACACAGATGCCCCAGCACAAGGTTTCTTTATGGGGAGATGAAAATGTTCTGTGATTAGATAGTGGTGATGTTTGTACAACATGGTGAACATACTAAAAAGCCACTTACTTGTACACTTTAAAATGGTGACTTTTTCTGCTTTTTATGGAATATGGAATTCTGTAATATTCATACATGAATTTATATGAGGATTACATTTCAATAAAACAAAACTTTTTAACATTTTATCATTAATGAAATAGGGTTAAGGGCACCTTCCTATCTCTTACCTAAGAGAGGTGTTGAAAGAATAAGGAAATGGACACGAAGCTGCTGAATTTGTCAGTGAAACCACAACAAAAACTTACTTTTCTTATTTTCCAGATAAAATAATTGAGAAATGTAGTCAGCAAAATTAATACATTTCCAATTTTGCATTTACAAGATCTGCGCCACCTTTTCTTTTAATGGTGTTTCTCATCCTTGTCCTTAATTTCTGAAGTTAAAACTCGCTTGAAATCTTCCTGAGTCTGCAAAGAGCTGTAAGTTTATCTACCTCCCGTCTACCTTGCTCCGTCTCAAACAGAACGAAGAGATTTGTGAGATAAAATTAAAGGCCACTAGAGGGCACTGTACCCCGTATGGTTTGCAGTTAAGGCTTTCTGTGCAGAAATACTTTTATTATCTTAAAGATTTTGCTCCACACAGTGAAGCCAGGAAACCTGTTTGTTCGCCTGGTCAAACCGTTCATTAGCTGGGTGGCCTTAGGAAAGTCTTTCAACTTCTCTGGGTTTCAACTTCCACATCTACAAAATGTGGGTTTGGTTGTGTGGTTTCCAAGTTCCTGTCAACTCTAAAATTCCTATTTAGGAATTCCTTAAGGCCAGGATAAAATCTGACAAAACTGTTAAAGAGTTGTACCTGTTTTATCACTTTCTCCAGCTCGCTCTAACTGGTTCCTCTTTTTGCTTTTCCTGTTTCTGTTTTTCCAGCCTTGACCTTTACCTCTTAAGCACCATTTACTGACAACTTCTTTTTTTTTTTTTTTTAAGATTTTATTTATTTATTTGACAGAGAGAGATACAGTGAGAGAGGCAACACAAGCAGGCGGAGTGGGAGAGGGAGAAGCAGGCTTCTTGCCGAGTGGGGAGCCCAACATGGGGCTTGATCCCAGGATCTTGGGATCATGACCTGAGCCAAAGGCCACGCCAAAACTGAGCCACCCATATACCCCTTTACTGACAACTTTTAATATGATATATAAACATTCTTCAAGCAGTTGCCAAATTTTCTGTGTTGATTCTCACAACAAATTGGGCTTGTAGGTATTATCTCTGGAGTACCTGGTGTGGAAAGAGGAGGCCTGGAAGATTTCTGTGACTTGCCTGCAGGCACAAAACTAGTCAGTTATAGGACCTGGCCTTCCAACTCCAAAGCCTGTGCTCTTCATGACAGTATTTCCTGTTAGTGGAAACCACTTTTGTGGGGCCTGAAGAATCCACATTGATGCAGACAGTATTAGTTCTCTACCACTGCTGTAACAAATTATTATAAACCATGGCTGAAAAACAATATAAATTTACGATCTTACTGTTTCCTGAGCCAGAAGTCCAACACAGACCTCACCGAGGTAAAATCAAGGTGTGGAGGGGAGTTCTGTTCCCTTCTGGAGGTTCTAGGTGAGAATCTGTTTCCCTGCATTTCTCAAGCTTCTAGAAGCCACCCGCATTCCCTCACGGGCATACCCTTTCTTCCTACTTCAAGGTCAGCAATAGCAAATCCTTCTCACATTGTTTCACTCTGACCTCTCTGCCTCCCTCATCCACTTTTCCTTTTTTATAGATTTTATTTATTTACTTGAGAGAGAGAGAGAGTGAGTGCATAAGCAAGAGGGAGGGGCAGACGGAGGGGAGAAGCAGACTCCCCGCTGAGCAGGGAGCCCAAAACAGGGACCTTGAGATCTTGACTTGAGCCAAAGGCATATGCCTTGACTGAACCACGTAGGCACTCTTTTTCCTTCTTCAATTTTTTAAAAAAAAGATTTTATTTATTTATTTGAGAGAGAGAGAGACAGTGAGAGAGAGAGCATGAGAGGGGAGAAGGTCAGAGGGAGAAGCATACTCCCCGTGGAGCTGGGAGCCCAATGTGGGACTCGATCATGAGACCCCGGGATGATGACCTGAGCCGAAGGCAGTTGCTTAACTAACTGAGCCACCCCGGCGCCCCCTCTTCCACTTTTAAAATGCTTCTAATTACATTGGGTCCAGACAATCCAGGATAATCTCCTTATTTTAAGGTCAGCTGACTAGTAAATTTAATTCCATCTGCATCCCTAATTCCCTTTTGTCCTCTAATATAACATATTCACAGGTTCCAAGGGTTAGGACATGAACATCTTAGGGAGGTTGCTTATTCTAACTACCATGTTGTCCTTCTGTAAGAAAAAAAATACAAAGTTACAATTACAAGATTAGATATGATCCTATGAACACATATAGTAACCTTTATTAAATGCATGGAAAATCTGTTTCTCATTTATTTATTTGTTATTTTAAATTGAGGTAAATTCATATAACATAAAGTTAGCCATTTCAAAGTATACATGTCAGTGGTATTTAATACATTCACAATGTTGCAGAACAAGTGCCTATATCAAGTTCTAAATCATTTTCATTACTCCAAAAAAATTCCATACCCATTAAGTAATCATTCCCTTTCTCACTACTCTTCAGAACCTGGCAATCACTAAATCTCTATCTCTACAGATTTACCTATTCTGGATATTCCATAAAATGGAGACATATAACTAGTGACCTTTTGTGCCTTGCTACTTTCCCTTGCAATATTTTGATACATGCTGTAGCCCGTATACTCCATTCTTTTTTTGACTAAATAATATTCCCTCCTGTTGCTATTCCACATTTTTTCAATGATGGTATTCAGTGATGGGCAATGAATTGTTTCCAACTTTTCACTATTATGAAAAGTGTTGCTATGAATATTGTGTATTTGTTTGAATATTTGTTTTCAATTCTTTGGATATATACATAGAAGTAGAATGGGGGGGGGGTCATATGGTAATTCTCTTAACTTTTTGAGGAAGCACCAAATTGTTTTCTATGGTGCCTATACTATTTTCTGCTCCCACCAGCAATATATGAGGTCTCAAATTTCATCACATTCTTGCCAGTACTTCTTTTCTTTTTTTTTTTTTAATTATTACTTTAACCATTCTAGTGGATGTGAAATGGCATCTTGTAATTTTAATTTGCATGTCTCTATTGCCTAGTAGTGTTGAGCATCTTGTCATGGGTTTGTTAGCCATTTACATATTTTCTTAGAAGATGTCTGTTCAAGTCCTTTGCTCATTTTTTAACTAGGCTGTCTTTGTTACTGTGTTAGCAGTGTTCTTTATGTATTTTGGATATTAGACCCTAATTAGCAAATATTTTCTTCCATTCTGTGGGTTGTCTTTCTACTCTTTAAAAAAAGATTTTATTTTTAAGATTTTATTATTGATTTATTTATTTTAGAGAGAGAGTGAGCATAAGCAGGAAAGGCAGAGGGAGAGAGAGAATCCTGAGCAGACTCTGTGCTGAGCGGAGCCCAACTTGGCCTTTATCTCATGACCCTGAGATCATGATTTGAGCTGAAACCAAGAGTAAGACTCTTAACCGACTGGGTCGCCCAGGTGCCCCAAAGATTTTATTATTTTTAAGTAATCTCTACACCCAACG
This sequence comes from Mustela putorius furo, assembly GCF_011764305.1. Lineage (NCBI taxonomy): Eukaryota > Metazoa > Chordata > Mammalia > Carnivora > Mustelidae > Mustela > Mustela putorius. The sequence goes on from NW_025421424.1 coordinate 8,565,709, forward strand.
CGGAGCTCAAATTTACAGCTCTCAGATGAAGAGCTGCATACTTCACCAACTGAGCCAGCTAGGTGCCTCTTTCACTTTTTTGATAATTAATTATCCTTTGATGCACAAAAGCTTTTAATTGTGATGAAATCAAATTTACATACTTTTTCTTTTGTTGATCTTCTTTTGGTGTTGTATCTAAGAATCCATCGCCAAACCAAGATCCTTAAGATTTACCCCTGTTTTCTTCTAAGAATTCTATAGTTTAGTCTTTACTTTTAGGTTGTTGGTTAATCCATTTTGAGTTGATCTTTGTATGTACTATGAAGTCGGGTTGCAACATCATTCTTTTACATATGGATATCCAGTTGTCTCAGTACAATTTGTTGAAGAGAACTTCTTTTCCTATTGAATGATCTTGGCACCTTTTTAGAGAATCAGTTGGTCCTATGTTCATGAGATTATTTCCGGACTCTCAATTCCATTCTATTTGTCTATATATTTGTCCTTATGATAGTATCATACTGTTTTGATCCCTGTGGCTTTGTAATAAATTTTGTAGTAAGGAAGTGTGAGTCCTCTGACTTCGTTCTTTTTCAATATTTTTATGATTATTTGGGGTCCTGTGCAATTCCATACAAATTTAGAGGTCCTCTTTTCCACTTCTGCAAAACTTTTGTTGGAATTTTAATAGGGACTGTATTGAATCTGTAGATCACACACAGAGTAGTATTGCCATCTTAACAATAGTAAGTCTTTCTATCATGAACATGGATGCCTTACCATTTACTTAGGTCTTCCTTAATTTTTTCCAGTAACATTCTGCAGTTTTCAGTGTATGGGTCTACTAACTTAATGTAGTACGGAATTTGGCCTCATCTAAAAAGAGGTCTGGCCTTTATCCAGGCTCCTGGCAGGTGACTTCTAAAACCTTGCACCTTTCCAAGTGCTAGAGGAGTGTCTTTCTAATTCATGGTAGGTTCTCAGAGATCAACTTCAATAGTTTATGCTAATGAAACAACTCAAGGTGAGGGCTGGCAATGCCAGAAAGACCAATCATGTGATTGGAAAAGTAGGGCTTTCTTTGTGTCACATGATAACAGCCCTGCTACTGGGGTAGAGGTCGGTAGAGCCCGAAATTTGAGTTCAGTCAGCTGGGGGATGATTCATGTCAAGGAAGGAAGCCTCAATAAAATGCTGGGTACCAGGACTGGAGTGACTTTCTGTGGTGGCAAAACTCTTTGAATACTGTCACACATAGTCATAGCTGGGAGAGAGGATTAGAACATTGAGTTCAGACCCCTTCCAGATTCTGCCCTACGCTCTTCATCTCTTGCCTGATTTCAATTCATCCATAAACTGTGTTAAACATGACCTTGAGTATGATCATTTCCATCGGGTTCTGTGAGTCTTGCTAGCAAATTAGCCTGAGGGTGGTTTTGGGAACCTCCAATTTGTGGCCAGTGAGGGTGGCCCTGGGGACCCTCAGATTTACATAGAGCTGGTATCTAAAGCAAGGACAGTTTGGGGACACTGTGTCTTCAGACTGTCCTCTTGCCTAAATGCTTTGCAAACTCCCTAGTTAAATTTAGCCCTAGGTATTTTAATCTTCTGGGTGCTGTTGTAAATGAAATTGTTTTCTTGATTTCTTTTTCCTTTTGTTTTTAACAAATACTTACTCAACACTTGCTATATGCTAGACTCTGTCCCAATGCTTCACAAACACTAGTTTTATTTCCCTAACAACCCTAATTAGGTCCTTTGGTTTTTGAAAACTGGGCAGTCTGGCTCCTGAGTCCGAATTCTGAACCCACAACACTGCTGCTTTACAAGACGTCTTTGAGAAATCTCCTGGGAGTCACCCTATCCTATCTCTTCCCACTGCCATTATAAATTCACTCCTGAACCAGAGTCTCCCACTCTGTCTTCCTAACTTAACTTCCTAATTTAACAGTCAACCCGAAATGCTGCTGCTCCCTTAACAATCCTAAAGCACCAGTGTCCAGGTCCTGGCCACCACAATGACCTGAAGATCCTTCCTTCTCTGCATTTATCAAAGGCAGAGACGATTACTGCTCATAAGCAGTACTTGGCAGTAGATTCTACACTGTCTTCTATGAACACTTTGAACTCCTACTGAAAACTTCGCTGTGAAACAGGAAGAGTGGGTGAGAGGAAAGCACTTGGGACCCCTGGGGACCAGATCCCCCAAACTCCACTCCGCAGCCTGTTTCCTCACTTGTGAAACAAAATCTTAAGGCCGACTCCTGTGATTGTTTTGAGAATTAAATGTGTGTGTTAGTGGGTGCGAGTGGAGGGGTTGGACAAGGTCCCAGAATGCAAGGAAAGCTCAGCAAATGTTGGCTCTTTTGTACCTCAGCCTCCTCAAAGAAATTGTAATTTCTTACAAAATCAAGGGGCCTTGATTTATACCTTTTCGGTATTTCTTAAAAATCAACATTTTTAAAAATGACTTTAACTGGGGCACCTGGGTGGCTCAGTTGGTTGAGGGGCTGCCTTCAGCTCAGGTCACGATCCTAGTGTCTCAGGATCGAGTCCTGCATCTGGCTCAGGGACTCTGATTCTCCCTCTGACCCTCCCTGCCTCATGCTCTCTCTCTCTCTCTCTCACTCAAATAAATAAAATCTGTTTAAAAAAAAAAAAAAAAAAGACTTTAACTGGTATGCTTTGGTCTCTGGACTTCCTCAAGACATCAGTGACTCTTACCACAAAACCAGGCTCTGGAGCCTGACTTCAAAGGCTGGCTCCTGCTAGCTGCTTGACCTGTGGAAAACTGCTTAATCTCTCTGAGCCTCAGGTGCTCTCCTAGTGAAATGTAGTCCCCACGGCACAGGGTCATGAGGATTCCGGCCAAGTACTTAGCACATCATCCGGCTGCTAGCTTCTGTTATATCCCGTCCCCAACATTCTGGGTCCACAAAAACTTGGCCTCTGCATTCTCATTTCTCCACGTTTCCAACTTACGCACCTCCCTGGGGACCATACCGCCCAGCCTTCATCAGTTGCCGCAGTGGAGGCTCTGGGTCAGGCCCCCGGCGGGACGCCCCTTTGCCGGCTTTTTCCTCTTTGCCAGAGACTAAGTCCCGCACACGCGGACGTGAGGGCTAGGATGCGGGGTACTCGTGGCCGGGCAGGGCGTCAGCGCCACCCCGCACCCCCCTCCGCCCACCCCGGCCTCGTGGGGCTGGACAGGTGACCGCGCGCGCTTGGGAGGGAGGGGGCGGCCGAGCCGGTCGTGCCGGCCCCGCCCCCGCGCGCAAGCTCCGGCCTGCCGGGGTACAAGGCAGCGGCGCCCACCCTGCACACGCGGCGCGGAGCTCTCCCCCCCGGCGTGGGAGCCGCGCGGCCCAGGGCAGCGCCGTCCCGCGCAGCCGCGTCCCTTGCACGCTTGGCGGCGCGAACCGCGCAGAACGGTTAGTTGGGTAACGGCCGGCGGCGGCGCTGGGCGCGGACCGCGCGGTGCCCCTGCCGCCCTGGCGGGTGGGAGGCGGCCTGGGGAGCCGGCCTGCATGGGGGGAGGGGCGCGGGCGGGTGGGGGAGGCGGCGCGGCGGGGCGGGCCCAGAGCCTCGAGCGGGGATGTGGACAGGTGTGCGGGCCCCGGGCTGGCGAGAGGAGGACCTGGGGGAAATCGCTTCATCTCTAGCGGGGATGCTTTTGTTCTGGAAGGAAAACGACCTTGGCTGTAAAATCAAATAGGGATGACAAACGTCCTGCCTCCAGGCTCTCTTGGCCAGATTGTGGCTCTGCCGCAGGTGGTTTGGGCGGGAGGTTTTTTGTTTTCTGTTTTCAATTTTTTTTTTTTTTTTTTTCATTTTTGGCGTTGGGGCATGCCACCTTTAACCTAATTTTTTTTTTTTTTTTTAAGATTTTATTTGTTCGTGAGAGAGCGAGCATGGGCGGGAAGAAGGGGCAGAGGGAGAGGGAGAAGAAGCAGGCTCCCTGCTTAAGGGGGTGGGGGGCTCAATTCCAGGACCCTGGGATCATGACCTGAGCCTAAGACAGAGGCTTAACTAACTGGGCCACCCAGATGCCCCTTTAACCTTCTAATCTTTGAAGTCTTTATTTGGGCCTCTTTTTAAAGTAATGTCCATACCCAAAGTGGGGTTTCAACTCAGAAAGCTAAGAGTCCCATGCTCAAGACTGAGCCAACCAGGCATCCCTATTTGGGCCTCTTTTAATTTATCCTGATAAAATTCTCTCTGTTCTGGTTTCTCTGTGACTTTGCTCTGCCCACTGAAATTCCCTTTTCTTCTCAAATACTACCCATCCTGTTTTCCACTGTAATTTTTGTATTATGTGAATTTTTAAAAATTTTTATTTATTTATTTTTTTAGAGAGAGAGAAGGAATAAGCAGGGGATGGGGAAGGGTCAGACTCCCCACTTAGCAGGGATCCCAATGTGGGGCTCGATCCCAGGACACCCAGATCATGACCTGAGTGGAAGGCAGTCGCTTAACCGACAGAGCCACCCAGGTGCCCTATGTGAATCTTTATTCTAGTTGCATTTTTTGCTTACTTTCTACTTATTGTAAGTTTTGTTAAGGTAGTAATTATCTTTTTGTTCCCATAGCACATAGTTGAATGGAATAGGTTTTGAGCAACTTTTTCCGTAATTATTATGACCCAGGGAGTATTTTTCTCTTGTGGATCCAGTTACATTTTAGCCCCAAATAGTGTCTGGAGTGAACCACTCCAAGATGCAGGCCTTTGTCATGTCAATTGCAATAACCTGTTGGGAGCCCTTGACCCTCAGATTTGGGTTGCTCTACCTGCAAATTAGAAATGCACATGTTGGGGCGCCTGGGTGGCTCAGTGGGTTAAAGCCTCTGCCTTCGGCTCAGGTCATGGTCCCAGGGTCCTGGGATCGAGTCCCACATCGGCTCTCTGCTGAGCGGGGAGCCTGCTTCCTCCTCTCTCTGCCTGCCTCTCTGCCTACTTGTGATCTCTCTCTGTCAAATAAATAAATAAATTCTAAAAAAAGAAGAAAAGAAATGCACATGTTTACCACCCCCCCCCCCGCCGCCGCCTTGTTGTTACTGCAACATGCTGATGTTTGTAGTTTATGATGTAGAAAACAAATGTGGCAGGAGAGCAGATTAACCATTTACCATTGGTTTTTTAGGGAAGTGAAAGAGATTGTTGAAATTATTGCATGTGTAAGTATATTATATGGCTTATATTGTCAGAATTTTAATCAAGTTTAACCTGTAATTGTATTTTGAGGTAACAAAACTTACTTCTTGACATTTTTAAAGATTTATTCATTTGAGAGAGAGAAAGAGAGAGAGAGAGAGTGCATGCAAGCCAGAGCATGAGCAGAGGAAGGGTCCAGGGGTAGAGGGAGAAGCAGACTCCCTACTGACCATGGAGCTCAACTCAGGGCTCCATCCCAGGACTTCAGGATCATGACCTGAGCTAAAGGCAGATGCTTAACTGACTCAAACACCAGGCACACCATCTTTTTCTTTTTTTTAAAGATTTATTTAGAGTGTGCACACAGAGTGTGTGGGGGCGGGCAGGGGAGATGGAGAGAATCTTAAGCAGACTCCCCTCTGAGCATGGAACCCACTGTGGGACTCCATCTCACTACCCTGAGATCATGACCTGAGCTGAAATCGAGTCAGTCGCTCAACCAACTGAGCCACCCAGGCACCACCAATACTCAGTTTATTAGTGTTTGGTGGATTATTAGGTCCTCTACAAAAACAAAATAACTTCATTCCTTCTTTGAAGTAAGGCTCATATGTAGCAGTAATGATATTCATACCCATTCATGGAATATGAAGCATGTGTGCAAAAAAGAACTACAAGGAGACAAATTTAAGGGTCTCATTTTGGGATGAGAACTTTCAGAATGATGAATGAAACTTTAAAATTTGAGTCTGTGGTCTTTAGTTACCAAAACCTATGATTCATTTTTTTCATAGAACTATACACTATAAAACTGTTTTTAAAAACTATGAAGCTAATTATAGTGCTAAAAAAAATCTTTCTGTGACTACAGGTTGTTTTTTGCTTTCTGTTTTTTTCCAGTAAAAGAAAACAACTTTCTTTGTTGGCTTCCTCTTTGTGATGCATTCTCCCAACTTGGCCTCAAAAGAACTGTGTGAAGTGGATGCTAGCAGTGATATATTAGCATTTCTATTCAAAAGGAGTAATGTAGATGACCATAACTATATATTTGTTATTTTAAAAGAGCCAGTACAGGGGCACCTGGGTGGCTCAGATAGTTAGGTGTCCAACTCTTGATTTCATCTTAGGTCATGATCTCAGGGTTGTGAGATTGAGCTCTGCATTGGGCTCTCTGCTCAGAAAGGAGTTTGCTTGAGTCTGTCTTTCTCTCTTTCCATCCCAGCTGGTGTGTACTCTCTTTCTCTAAGAAAGAAAAAAATAATAAATCTTAAAAAAAAAAAAAAAAGAGCCAGTACATTTCTGCTTCATATCCTGGGATAAAATTAATTTGTATTAATTGAGATAGTACATTTAGGTTTTGATCTGTAGAGTCTACTTTTGATTGGTGCAGAAAACAGTATTTATAAATTGTATTCTAGATTATAATCTGGAATTCTAAGCAAAACTCTCCTGTATAGTGTAAAAGACTGAAGGAATCGCTACCTTCCCTTTTTCACTACTCAGAGCCTGATGTCCTTTTTAAAGTGTGAAAAAAGGGGGGTGTGCTGGATTTAAAAATCATGCCAAAATCAAATAACAAAAACAGGAATTTTTTAATTTGGCAAAATTGCGTTGAGTTCATTTCTGATTTGTGAATTTTTTGAATCCATAATTTTGCTTTGCATCCTCAAATTTATTCACTTTTTCTCTGAATCTGTTTTAAGATACTTAAATATGACACGGGAATAAAATTTTTGATACACTGTTACTATTAAGACTGATGAATTAGTTCTTAGCGACCCAAAACTATGACTTTAAAAAAACAAATGGTGATACATCATAATTGGCAAGGAAGCTCAAAGTTTAATCACATCCAGCATGATATGTATCCTATTAGCTATTCCAAGTGAACCCAAATGTATCAAGCAGCTCTATTGTGATTGTGTATGTGAATTTAAGCGTAAATATTCATGGGGCGCCTGGCTGGCTCAGTCTGTAGAGCATGTGGCTCTTGATCTCAGTGTTGTAAGTTTGTGCCCGAGGTGGATGTAGAGATTGCTTAAAAATAAAATCTTTTAAAAAAATAAAAATTTAGGACGCTTGGGTGGCTCAGTTGGTTAAGCCGCTGCCTTCAGTTCAGGTCATGATCCCAGGGTCCTGGGATCGAGTGCCGCATCGAGCTCCTTGCTCAGCAGGGAGCCTGCTTCTCTCGCTGCCTCTGCCTGCCTCTCTGCCTGCTTGTGTGTACTCTTTCTCTCTGTCTCTGGCAAATAAATAAAAAATCTTTAAAAAAATAAAATAAAATAAAATAAAAATTTAATGGGGGTGCCTGGGTGGCTCAGTGGGTTAAGGCCTTTACCTTCACCTCAGGTCATGATTTCAGGGTCCTGGGATTGAGCCCCGCATTGGGCTCTCTGCTTGGTGGGAAACCTGCTTCCCCCTCTGTCTCTCTGCCTGCTCCTCTGCCTACTTGTGATCTCTGTCTGTCAAATTAAAATTTAAAAAAAAAAAACCCTCAAAAAAATAAAGATTTAAGTATAAATATTCTGAGATGAGTTAACCTTGTTTTTGTTGACTCTTAATTCAGAGGAAAAACTTGTAAAATTCATGCTCTGGAGCATTTCTATTTAATGTAGTCTTAGAACCCAGGTTGTTTCCTTTTGAACTGAGATGTTATAATTTCTATAATTCAAATGGAAATTTTAGTAAAGTTTGACTTGGAATTTTTTTTTAAAAGACTATTTATGAGGAGGAGGAACAGAGGAAGGGAGAAGGAATGTCAAGCAGACTGCTGAGCGCAGAGCCCAGTACAGGGCTTGATCTCACGACCCTGACATTGTAACCTGGGCCGAAACCAAGAGTCAGACACTCAACTGACTGAGCCATCCAGGACCCCCTGACTTGGGAATATTTTTGTAATCCTACCACTGGCATAGGTAGGTGAAATGCTCTAGGACAGGTCATCTTTAATTTCAAATGGTAGTGTAGTTTTAAGGTATTATTTTGCAAATTCTGTTTCATCTGTACCCTGAATTTAAAATGATCCCTATCCAGATGAGAAAGGGTGCTTCAGGACTTCTTTACCAATTCATAAAGGAGATTCCCTCTCCTTTATGAAATGAAAGCTACCTCATTCATCCCAGTTCTTACTCTGGTGCACTGCCCCACGGTATAAAAATCTCTGGGGACAGTCCAAACGAAGAGAAAAAGCCAGGCTGCACAGTCCCAGAGAGAGAAATACTGAAGGAAGCAGGATCATGTTTCACCCAGACACAAACTTCTACCTTATCTGTCTTCTATCAATCTTAGAACTTGAAAGAGATTAGGTTTTTTTTTTTTAGATTTTTTAAAATTTGTTTATTTGACAGACAGAAATCACAAGTAGGCAGAGAGGCTGGCAGAGAGAGAGAGAGGAGGAGGAAACAAGCTCCCTGCTGAGCAGAGAGCCCGATGGGGGCTCAATCCCAGGACCCCGAGGCCATGACCTCAGCCGAAGGCAGAGGCTTTAACCCACTGAGCCACCCAGGTGCCCCGAGATTAAGTTTTAATAAGAATGGTTATCAATTCACTGTTTTGAATTCAAATGAGGGTAGGTTTTTTCTGATGATAAGGACTGGTCAGTTAGGTGATCGAGTGGCCATTTTCCATAAGCAGAATGAATTAAGTGCCAAGGTTTTGACAATTTTACATTTAAAGCCTATCTAACACAATGTACAATATGCCAGGAACTACAAACTTGCAATTATTAAACTTATACATTTTAATAGTAGTTCTTTTTGGGACAAAACAGTTGAAGATCACAGACTTGGAGTCACTTGTACATACACCTTATTCCCTTCAAAGTAAATTTAGGACATTATGTTAAGAGAACACAGAATGGTATAAATTAGGACTTTATATCATTCAGTATTTTGCTTTATTTTTTTCTGTCTTACATCAAGTGTGAACCTTATAAAAGACTGTAGTTGTGAAAGAAAATTGATTTGGCTGTCTAAAAAGACCCCTGGCAGCGCCTGGCTGGCTCAGTCATTAAACGTCTTCCTTTGGCTGAGGTCGTGATCCCAGGGTCTTGGGATTGAACCCTGCACTGGGCTCCCTGCTCAGCAGGAAGCCTGCTTCTCCCTCTCCCACTCCCCCTCTTGTGTTCCCTCTCTCTCTGTGTCTCTTTCTGTCAAATAAATAAATAAAATCTTTAAAAATAAAAATAAATAAAAAGACTCCCTGCAAAGGATATTATGGGATACAATACTAAACAAAGACTTAATTGAAATGATATCTGTATTAACAAAATTATAGGCAGAGATAAGAATAAATCCAGAAACCCCAAAAAGCAAGCATGCTTGACATCCTTAAAAATAGTAAGAAAGCCAGTGTAGCTGGAGTGATATGAGCCGGAGGGACAAAGGTAGGAAATAAAGTAAGGAAAATGATATAGGGCTTTTGTGGCATTTGAAAACTGGTTTTCCATTCTTTCCATTCTGTGACTGGACCCCAGGCTTCAGAAGTAGGTGTGTGTACTATATCCAGGCAGTCAAGCCTTCCACGGTGATTAGCCCTGATTGAAACAAGCACTTACTTGAAGCTAATTATGTTGCTAGAGTGACCATTCTGGGAATTTGTTGACTAGAAGCTAGAATTGTTGTGGAGTGTGTAGGCTTAGAGTTACTGGTAGTCTTCTTGCCTCAACGAGTTGCAGGCCTAAGAGTGGAAACAACATAGAAGTACAAAGACAGAAATTCTGCTGACCACATCATTTGGTCCTTGGAGCAGGCTGTGTCAAAGTTGGAACCCCCACCTTAGATTGCTTGGTTACATGAATCTTAAGCATTTTTTTTTTTTTGTCCAAGTCAGACTGGATTATGTATTTGTTCACTTGCCAACCTAATTAATATAAAGTAAGCAGAGAAATGGAGTCATTGAATCAAACTGAAAAGGAGTGAATGGCCTGTGAGAAAGGAAGAAAATCCAGAGAGAAGTCAAAGAAAGCATTTAAGACTGCATTTTCAATGATTTGAACAATGGGTGTTGAATTAATGCTAAAGCAAGGACACGTGAAGTTTGTCAAACAAGGCCGGTGAAAGTATCCAGCACAAAAATATCTGTCATCTGCCAGCAAATTACAAATTCCTTGGAAGAAGGAACCAAATTTTAATTTAAATTGCAACTATCCACCTTATGTTTGAAATAGAACGAATGAATTCCAGAACTGTAAGCATAAGAATGTTTATAAAAGTAGTAGCAGAAATCAATGAAAAAGGGGGTGGGAGAACAATTAAAAAGTCAATAAAGCTGAGAATGGTATATATATATATTTTTGGAATGAGCTCTATGCCAAACTTGGGTTTGAATTTACAAACCCAAGACAAAAGATTCCCATACTAAATTGAGAATGTTCTTTGAAGAAAACTGATAGATATAGTCCTAAGATTAATGGGGGAAAGAAGATCCATATATCAATGATGAAGGGAATATAGCTACAAACCAATAAGGAGATTAAAATATAAAAATTCTGTGCCTGTAAATTTGAAAACCTGGAGAAAATGGAAGAAGTTATAGAAAGATTCAGAATGCCATAGTAGGAATGAAGAGAGACCAAAATTGTTAAGGAAATTGAAGTAGAAGTTTTGAAATCTTCCCAGAAGAAAATACAATGTCTAGGTGTTTTTAGAAGTAAATTCTATCAGTCTCAAGGAATAGATCATTCCAATCTTACATAATCTCTTCCAGAGATGAGGGAAAAGAACATTTGTGACTGTAATATAATATTGATAATGAAAATCAGAAAAGGACAATATGAGAAGGGAAAATTATGTTTTCAAATCATTTATGGACACAGTAAAAAAAAAAAATCCAAACTAAATATTAGCAAATTTAATTTAGAAATGTGTTAAAAAAATAATATATTGTGACCAAGTTGGGAATATCCTAGGAATTCAAGGTGGTTTAACATATAAAAATATATTAATGTTATTAACTATTTTTACAGGTGAAAGAAGAAATGTCATGTGAGGGCATTTTTTAAAAACAATTTGATGGTTACTGAATTTAAAATAAATTCTTCTTTTTTTAAGATTTTGTTTATTTATCAGAGAGAGAGCGAGAGCGTGTGTGCATACTAGCAGGGGAAGCAGTAGAAGGAGAGGAGAAGCAGGCTTCCTGCTGAGCAAGGAGCCTGATGTGGGGCCGGATCCCGGCATCTTGGGATCATGACCTGAGCCAAAGGGAGACACTGAACTGGGCCACCCAAGTATCCCTGAAATAAATTCTTAATGAGCTAGGAATAAACTTACTATATCTGATATTGTATCTACCAAACCCTGGAGTAAATACTTTTCTTGATGATGAAACATTGTATATATTACCTTGAAAATCACAAAATAAGGGGGCACCTGAGTGACTCAGTGGGTTAAGCCTCTGCCTTCAGCTCAGGTCATAATCTCAGGGTCCTAGGATCGAGCCCCACATCGTGCTCTTTGTCTGCCTCTCCGCCTGACTCTCTGCCTACTTGTGATCTCCCTCTCTCTGTCAAATAAATAAAAAAATAAAATCTTTTAAAAAACAAACAAACAAAACCAAAATAAGGCCTGAATTGTGGTACCTTAAACTTATGTCGTATGTTGAAATCCTAACCCCCAGTACCTCAGAATATGAATATATTTGGATATAGAGCCTTTAAGGACTTAATTATGGTAAAATGATGTTATATGGGTAGGCCCTAATCCAACATGACTAGTATCCTTATAAAAAAAGGAGAGAGGGGCGCCTGGATGGCTCAGTCATTTAAGTTTCTGATTTGGGCTCAAGTCATGATCTCAGGGTCTTAGGATCGAGTTCTACTGAGGATGGAGCTCGCTTCTCCCTTTCCATCTGCCCCTAACCCCACTTGTGCTCTCTCTCTCTCCAAATAAAATCTTAAAAAGAAAAAAAAAAGGAGACACCAGACCTTGCACACATACAGAGATAACAATGTGAATAGGTAGTAATAGGGCAGTCATCTACAAACCAAGGACAGAGGCCTCAGAAGAAACCAAACCTGCTGACACTTGATCTTGGACTTCTCACCTCTAGGAGTATAAGAAAATAAATTTCTGTTGTTTAAGCCACTCAGTCTATGGTATTTTATTATGGCAGCTTTAGTAAACTAATACACCAACATTACCACTTTTATCTAATATTGTAATGGATAGTGAACCCATCACAATAAGATAGGGAAAAAAGGTGTGAGAATTAGAAAGGAGGAATCCAAACTTAATCCACCCAGGGGTCCTGGGTGGCTTAGTCAGTTCGGTGTCTGACTCTTGATTGTGGGTTGGGTCATGATCTTGGGGTCACGAGATTGAGCCCCAAGTCAGATTCAGCACTCAGCAGGGAGTCTGCTTTAGATTCTCTCTCTCTCCCTCTCCCTCAAGATTAAATAAATCTTGGGGGGAAAAAATCCCAGGTAATATGATTTTCAGTGTAGAAAACCTTAAAAAATAAGTTAAGTATTAAAAATAATAAAATGTTTGCAAATTTTTCAAATTAAAGATTAATATACAAAAATAAGTTGTGTACTTCTGGAATGATGGAGTGAAGCCCTCTAAAGATCCACTCTTTCATAAAAGCAATGAGAACATTAGCAAAAATTACTAAAATCAACTTTTAACACCTAAAATTAACCAAAGGCTTATAATAACCCAACAAAAATGTATACAAGAAAATAGCTGAATCTAACAAAAAACAGCAAAATTTGTGGTATTTAAACATGACCTGTTGCCATCCTTCTTTTCCAAATTCCCTAAAATTATTAAAAACAGGGACCCCTGGGTGGCTCAGTTGGTTAAGTGGCTACCTTCGGCTTGAGTCATGATCCCAGGATCCTGGGATTGAGTCCTGCATTGGGCTCCTTGCTCAGCGGGGAGCCTGCCTCTCCCTCTGCCTGCTGCTCCCCCTGCTTGTGCTCTCTCTCTCTCTGACAAGGTCTTTAAAAAAAAAAAAGATTAAAAACAAATAATTTCATGATCACAGTAACCATGAAAAACGAGTAGCCTAGTAGCCTCTACGGGGGCAGAATGGGTTGGAACCCTCTCAAAAGCCCCATTCTCAGAGAATTGTCATTATTTAACATGTATGGCATTCCCTGTTAACCCCCAATTAGAGGGCTTATCTTTATTTGACATGTTTCAGAGTGTGCTCAGTGTGATCAGCCTTTTCCCCAGGACATTTGCTGGAAAGAATCAGAGGCAATCATTTAGCATCTAAGCTGCCTGAGTTGGGAAAACAACTGGGGCAAACAAAAAGCTGACCAAAAACTTAAAAGGAAAATCTTGGGAATAAGATATCCATAGGGGATGTTGAGGTGCTCTGGCATAATCCCAGGACTCTAGAAGGTCATGAACATGTATAAGATTATACCCATGCTCATGAAGGGCTGAATTTCTCACCACTGCCTGACTTTGTAAGCTCTGTATAAGCAGGAACTAAAGACCAAGACAGAGGTGTAAGCTGTCTGCTAGAGAGTTGAAAACATGTCCCACCACACACATAATGCCCTTTCAAGGCATTTCAGGAAGTCTTTGTCCAGTTGTTGACTTACCACTAAGCTAAACTGAGCAGAGATTTCAGTGGTCACAGAAAACAAAACAAATAAAAACAAACAAACAAACAAAAACCCCAAAACTACAAAGTTCACAGACTTTGTTCAGGAAGTCATTAAACAGAAGGCAATAGCAGCATCATTAACACAAACCACAAGCAGTAGTTACAACTCACCCTGGGGTGGTGGGGAGGGGAGAGAAGGAATCTGATTCTCAGAGCTGCCACATATATTATATAAAATGTCCAGTTATCTAAAACAAAAACAAAAATATGAGACATGAAGCATATAGGAAGCATGGTCTATACACAGGAAGAAAAGTCATTCAGTAGAAACTATCCCTCAGGAAGGCCAGATGTTGGACTTACTAGACAAAATCTTTAAATTAGCTATTAATAATATGTTTCAGTAATTACAGAAAACCATGTCAGAGAATGGAAACAAAGTATAAGAACAATGTCTTACCAAATAGAGACTATCAATCAATAAAGAGAAATTATGAAAAAGAACCAGATAGAAGTTTGGAGCTGAAAAGTACCGTAAGAAAGAAATATTCACAAGAGAGCCCCATAAACTGACTTGAGCTGGAAGACTAAAGATTCAGTGAACTTAAACATAGGTCAGATGAGATTATCAAGTCAAAGAAAAAAAAAAAGAGAATGAAGAACCATGAATAGAGCCCTAGAGACCTATGGAACATCAGCTGTACAAACAAAGGAACCCCAGAGGAAAAGGAGAGAAAGGGGCAGGAAAAAACTTTTGAAGAAATAATGGTCAACATTTCTGCAAATTTGGTGAAAAATAATCTACACACCCAAAAAGTTTCACAAACTCTAAGTAGAATAAACTCAGAGATCCACAAAGAGACGCAATCTTCCAAAAGTCAAAGACAAAGAAGTTTGAAAGTAGCAAGAGAGAAGAAACTCATCACAAATGATTCTCAATAAAATTAACAGTTAATTTTGGGGTGCCTGAGTGGCTCAGTTGGTTAAGTGGCTGCATTTGGCTCAGGCCATGATCTCAGGGTCTGGATCAAGTCCCACATCTGGCTCCTTGCTCAGTGGGGAGCCTTCTTCTCTCTGCTTCTGCCTGCTATTTTGCCTGCTTGTGTGCTCTCTTTCTCTAACAAATAAATAAAATCTTAAAAGAAAAAGATTAACAGCTAGTTTTTTTAAAAAAAGATATTTATTTTTATTTGAGAGAGAGCGAGCAAGCACACACAAGTGGGGAGGGTTGCAAAAGGAGAGGGAGCTGAACAGGGAGTCTGACACAGGGCTTGATTCCAGGACCCTGGGATCATGGCCTGAGCCAAAATCAGTTGCTTAACCATCTGAGCTGCCCCTAATAGCTAGTTTTTTATTAGAAACCATGGAAGCCAGGGGCATCTGGGTGGCTCAGTCAGTTGGCCATTTTATTCTTGATTTCAGTTCTGGCCATGATCTCAGGATCATGGGATCAAGTCCCGAGTCAGGCTCCATACTCAGCATAGAGTTTGCTAGGGATTCTCTTTCTCTCCCTCCTCCCTCTGCCTCTCTCCCTCACTCATGCTCATGTTCTATCTCTCTCTCTCTCTCCCTCTCTCTCTCCAAAAAAGAAAAAGAAAAGAAAAGAGGGACGCCTGGGTGGCTCAGTTGGTTAAGCAGCTGCCTTCGGCTCAGGTCATGATCCCAGCGTCCTGGGATCGAGTCCCACATCGGGCTCCTTGCTCGGCAGGGAGCCTGCTTCTCCCTCTGCCTCTGCCTGCCATTCTGTCTGCCTGTGCTCGCTCTCTTTCCCTCTCTCTGACAAATAAATAAAATCTTTAAAAAAAAAAAAAGAAAGAAAAGAAAAGAAAAGAAAAGAAAAGAAAAAGAAAAAAGAAGAAAGTCAGAAACCATGGAAACCAGAAGACAGTGTGATGGAATATTTAAAGTGCTAAAAGAAAAAGACTGTCAACCAAGAATGCTATATCCAGTAATACTATCCTTCAAAATAAAGAAGAGAGTAAAACATTCCCAGATAAGCAAAAACTGAGTGAATTAATTGCCTGCCATCCTGCACTACAAAAAGTACCAAAAGGTGTCCTTTAGGTTGCATTGAAAGGACACTGGACAGAAACAAATCCACATGAAGAAATACAGACCAGCAGTAAAGGTATATATATAGGTAAATATAAAAGAGAGTATAAAGGTATTTTTTATTTGTAACTTTTTTTCTTCTACCTGATTTGAAAGACAATATATAAAGCAATAATCATAAAACTGTTTATGGGCTTACAATGTATAAAGATGTAAATTGTGTATCAATAGTACCATAAAAATGAGGGCTGTATAGGAACACAGTTTTTGTATGCTATTGCAATTAAGTTGGTATTAATCCTCACTAGATTGTTTTAGATTAAGAATTAATTGCTGTATGCCTGGGTGGCACAGTCAGTTAAGTGTCTGACTCTTGATTTTGCTGTGGTCATGAACTCATGGGTTATGAGAATGAGCCCTTTGAGGGGCTCTGTGCTCAGCAGGAAATCTGCTTGGGGTTCTCTGTCTCCCTCTTCCTCTGCCCCTCCCCTCTGCACGTTCCCCCTCTCTCTCACACACATACAAATAAATTAAAAAAAAAATAGATATTAATTACAATCCACAAGACAACCACTAAGAGAATAACAAAAATATGGTGATGTAAACAAGGTAATTAAAGGGGTACACTAAAAATATCTATATGACACTAAAGAAGATTGTGATGGAGAAAGAGAGTAATAAAAAAGACATTAGACATAGAGAAAACAAATAGGAAAATGGCAGACTTAAATCCTATCTTATCAGTAATTACAGCAAATGTCTTCTTTGGAGAAATGTCTGTTAATGTCTTCTGCCCATTTTTCAATTAGATTATTTGGGTTTTTTTGGTGTGAGTTGTGTAAGTTTTTTATACATTTTAGATACTAACTCTTTATTAGACATGTCACTTGCATATATCTTCTCCTATTCAGTGGGTTGTCTTTCTGTTTTGTTGGTTGTTTCCTTTGCTGTGCAGAAGCTTTTTATTCTGATGGAGTCTTTATAGTTTATGTTTGCCTTTGTTTCTCTTGCCTTAGGAGATAGCTAGAAAAATGTTGCCAGGCAGATGTCAGAGGAATTACTGCCTGTGCTCTCTTTTAGGATTTTTATGATTTCAAGTCTCACATTAGGTCCTTACTCCATTTTGAGTTTATTTTTGTGTATGGTATAAGAAAATGATCCAGTTTCATTCTTTCATATGTAGCTCTCCAGCTTTCCCAGCACTGTTTGTTGAAGAGACTGTCTTTTTCTCATTGTATATTCTTGCCTCCTTTGTTGTAGATTAACTGGCCATATAATCAAGAATTTTTTCTGGGATTTCTATTCTGTTCCATTAATCTTTGTCTGTTTCATACTGTTTTGATTACTATAGCCTAGTAATATAACTTGAAATCTGGGATTGATATCTCCGGGTTTGTTCTTCTTTTTCAAGGTTGCTATGGCTATTTTGGGGTCTTTTGTGGTTCCATACAAATTTTAGGATTACTTGTTCTAGTTCTGTGAAAAATTTTGTTGACATTTTGGTAGGGATTGCATTAGATCTGTAGGTTGTTTTATGTAGTATAGACATTTTAACAATATTCTTCCAGTCCATGACTATGGACTATATTTCCATTGGCTTCTGTCATCTTTACTTTCCTTCATCAATGTCTTATAGTTTTCAGTGTACAGGTCTTTCACCTCCTTGGTTAAGGCTATTCCTAGATATTTTATTGTTTTTGGTGCAAATTGTAAATGGGCAGAATTTTTTATTTTTTTAAATGATCTGACTATATGTTACAAGATTTGCACTTTAGATTCAAAGACATAGACTGGTTTAAAGTAAAGAGATGAGGTGTGCTTGAGTGGCTCAGTCAGATAAGTGTCTGCTTAGGTCATGATTTCAGGGTCCTGTGATGTGGATCAGGTCAAGATTTCAGGGCTGTGGGATCAAGCCCCCAAGTCAGGCTCTGCACTGGCTGTGGAGTCTGCTTAAGGTTCTCTCTCTTGGGGTGCCTGGGTGGCTCAGTCAGTTAAGCATCTTCAGCTCATGATCTCAGGATCCTGGCATGGAGCCCCACATCAGATACTCTGTTCGGTGGGGAGTCTGCTTCTCTCTCTCTCTCTCTGCTCCTCCCCTCTGCTTGTGCACTCTCTCTCTCTCAAATAAATAAATAGAATCTTAAAAAACAAAAAAGATTCTCTCTCTACCTTTCCTTCTCCCCCTCCCCAACCTGTCCTCTCAAAAAAAAAAAAAAAAAAAAAGAACATCTCGATAACTTAAACTTTTACCTTAAGAAATTAAAAAAAAAAAAACCCAACTAAATGCAAAAAATACAGAATAAAGGAAATAGTAAAGATTAGAAAATAAATAAATGAACTAGAAAGTACAAAACAACAGAGAAAATCAATGAAACCAAAAGATGGCTCTTTGAAAAGCTCAAAAAAATTGACACTCTTAGCTAAACTACATAGGAAAAAAAGAAAAAGAAGACTCAAATTATTAAAACCAGAAATGAAAGAGGGTACCTTATGTGTAATGAAGAATTAACCTCACCTGTAGAGAGATCTGGTCTTTGCTATTGGCAACTGTGATTCCATCTTTAGGCCTCCGGAAATTCCTGCCTACTTGGGGTTTCATTGTTTGCCCAGGGCCTTTGGCTGTATTGGATCATTTCCAAACTTCAAAGGAGCTAAAGGCTAAAGGAATTAGCCTACTCTATGGGAAGAGCTGAGACTAATGTTCAGCCATGTGAGTAATATATGGCCAAGGCCCATTGAAAAGTCTGGACACTAAAGATTTGGGTGAGCTTCTTTGGTTGTTAATACTCCATTGTCACACATTGTGTCTAGGAAGAGTTAATGCTATCCATGACCATGGGAGGAGATGATCAGAAGCTCTGCATTTGCATCTTTCCCAGACTCTGCCCTCTCTATTTCTTCTATGGTTAACTTTATCCTGTGTCCTTTCCTTGTAATAAGTCATGAATATAATAGTTTTTAGTGAGTTATGTTGAGTCCTTCCTCTAAATTATCAAGCCTGAGAGTATTTTTAGAAACACTTCCACTTTTCCCACACTAAATTTACCATTGGTGTTAAAAGTGAGAGCAGTCTTGTGGGAATTGTTCCCAGTTGACTAAACTCTGTATATCTTTACTGGCCTTACAGAAATAAAAAAGGATTGGAAGGAAATACTATGAACATGCTAACAAATTAGAAAACCTAAACAAAATAAATTTCTAGAAAGCAAAACTATGAAATGACTCAAGTAAATTTGAATGTATCTTTTTTTTTTAAGATTTTATTTATTTATTTGACAGACAGAGATCACAAGTAGGCAGAGAAGCAGGCAGAGAGAAAGAGGGAAGCAGGCTCCCTGCTGAGCAGAGAGCCCGATGTGGGGCTCAATCCCAGGACCCGGGGATCATGACCTGAGCTGAAGACAGAGGCTTTAACCCACTGAGCCACCCAGGCGCCCCTGAATGTATCTTTTATAATTGAAAAGATTGAAGTAGTCATAGAAAAAAAAAAAAAAACAACAAAGAAAACTCAAAGCCCAGATGGCCTCACTAATAAATTTTATGAAACAATTAAAGAGGAATTAACACTAATCCTTTGCAAACACTTTCAGAAAGTAGTAGAGGAGGGAACACTTTCTAACTTGTTCTTTGAAGTTCTTTGAAGCATTATGCCGATACCAAAACCAAAGATGTCACAAGAAAACTACAAACGACTATCCTTTATTAATAAAGATATAAAAATTCTCAACAAAATATGAATAAACTGAATACAGCAACACATACAATGGGTTATGTACCATGACATGCTGAGATTGTATCTTAGGAACTTGAGAAATTCATATGTTGTTCCACATACGAAAATTAGTCAATGTATCAAACCACATGAATGGAATAAAGACCAAAAACCACATGATCATCTTAATAGACTTATACCAATTCATCTGATATAATCCATGATATAATCATGATATAATCATGATAAAAACACTCAACAAGGGTGCCTGGGTGGCTCAGTTGGTGAAGTGACTGCCTTCAGCTCAGGTCATGATCCTGGAGTCCTGGGATTAAGTCCTGCATCAGGCTCCCAGCTCCATGGGGAGTCTGCTTCTCCCTCTGACCTTCTCCACTCTCATGCTCTCTCTCACTCTCTCTCTCTCAAATAAATAAATATCTTTTTTTTTTTTTTTAAAGATTTTATTTATTTATTTGTAAGAGAGAGAGAGTGAGAGCGAGCACAGGCAGACAGAGTGGAAGGCAGAGTCAGAGGGAGAAGCAGGCTCCCTGCGGAGCAAGGAGCCCGATGTGGGACTCGATCCCAGGACGCTGGGATCATGACCTGAGCCGAAGGCAGCTGCTTAACCAACTGAGCCACCCAGGCGTCCCACAAATAAATAAATATCTTAAAAAAAAACCTCAACAATTAGAATGAAACTCCCCAAACTCAATAAAGGGCATCAACAAAAACTATAACTAACATCATACTTAATGGTGAACTACCAAAATCTTTCCCTCTAAGGTCAGAAATAGGACAAGGATGTCCATTCTTGCTACTTCTATTTAATGCCAACTGGAGGTTTTATCCAGGCCAACTAGGCAAT
The DNA here is from genome assembly GCF_011764305.1 of Mustela putorius furo. Lineage (NCBI taxonomy): Eukaryota > Metazoa > Chordata > Mammalia > Carnivora > Mustelidae > Mustela > Mustela putorius. The sequence goes on from NW_025421424.1 coordinate 8,586,031, forward strand.
GAAAAAAAAAGCATTCAGATTGTAAAGGAAGATGTAAAACTATCACAGATGGCATGATCTTTTAAAAAAAAATTTTATTTGTTAGAGTGAGCAAAAGAGTACACAAGCTGGGGGGGTTGGGGGGTGGCAGTCGGGAGAGGCAGAGGGAGAAGCAGACTCCACACTGAGCAGAGAGCCCAACTCAGGGCTGGATCCCAACTCAGGGCTGGATCCCACAACCCTAGGATCATGACTTGAGCCTAAGGCAGACACTTAACCAAATAAGCCATCCAGGCAACTCACAGATGGTATGATCTTATAAACATGAGTATTAGAAGTAATAAATGAGTTAAACAAGTTTGTAAGATGCAAGATTAATATACAAAAACCAACTATATTACAATACACTACCTATTAAAAAGCCAAAGGTAAAACTAAGAAAATAATTCACTTTATAATATCATCAAAAATAATAAAATATTCAGGAATAAATTTAAACAAGGAGGTTCAAGACATATACAATGAAACCTACAAAATATAGCTAAAAGAAGTCCTAAATAACCTGAAAAGTTTCCTGTGTTCTGGATCAGAAGACTTAATATTGTTAAGATGGCATTATTCCCCATGTCTGTCTACAGATTCAACATAGTCCTCAAAATCTCAGCTTCTTTTTTTTGCAGAAGTTGACAACAGATCCTAAAATTTATATAGAATAGTGGAGGACTCCTGATTCTTCAGTTCAAAACTCAGTATAAAGCTACAGTAATTAAGACTTTGTGGTACTGCCAGAAGGCAAGATGTATAGATTACTAGCATAGAAAGGAGAGTCCAGAAATAAACCTATACATCAATGGTCCACTGATTTTCAGCAAGGGAGCCCAGACCATCCAATGGGGAAATAGTAGTCTTTTCAACAAATTGTGCTGAAATAACTGGCTATCCTTATGTTAGAGAATGAATTCAGACCCCTATCTCAATAAAGCTCCTATCCCTACCCTACAAATATTAACTCAAAATGGATCAGACCGAAATGTAAGAGCTACAACTATAACCTCTTAGAAGAAAACTTAGAGATTTAATAGTAAATCTCTGTGACCTTGGATTAGGCAATGGTCTCTTAGATATGACACCAAAAGCACAAGCAACAAAAGAGAAAATACATAGGACTTCACCAGAATGTTTGTGTTTTAAAAGGTACCACAAAAAAGAGTGAAAAGACAATGCAATGAATGGGAAAATATTTACAATTCATTTATCTGATAGGCAACTTGTATCTTGAGTACAGGCGTACTTTGTTTTATTATGCTTTGCTTTATTGATCTTTGCATGTATTGTGTATTTTTACAAATTGAAGTTTTGGGTTTTTTTTTTAAAGTTTTTATTTATTTATTTGACAGACAGAGATCACAAGTAGGCAGAGAAGCAGGCAGAGAGAGAGGCGGAAGTAGGCTCCTTGCTGAGCAGAGAGCCCAATGCGAGGCTCGATCCCAGGACCCTGGGATCATGACCTGAGCCGAAGGCAGAGGCTTTAACCCACTGAGCCACCCAGGCGCCCCACAAATTGAAGGCTTATGGCAACCTTGAGTCAAGTAAGTCTATCAGTGCCATTGTTTCCAACAGCATTAGCTCACTTCATGTTTCTGTGTCACATTTTGATAATTCGCACAATATTTTCAACTTTAATATTATTATATTTGTTCTGATGATCTATGATCAGTAATCATTGTTGTTACTATAGTAATTGTTTTGGGGTGGCACAAACCAAACCCCCAGAAAACAGAGAACTTAATTGATAAATGTTATGTCTTTTATGACTGCTCCACCAACCGGCGGTTCCCTCCACTCTCTCCCTCCTCAAGGCTCCTTATTCCCTGAGACACAGCAATATTACAATTAGGCCACATAATAGCCCAACAAGGGTCTCTAAGTGTCCAAGCAAAAGGAAGATTCGAACATCTCTCACTTCAAATCAAAAGATAGACATGCTGAAGTTTAGTGAGGAAGTTCTGTTGAAAGTCATAATTGGCCAAAAGTTAGGCCTCTTATTCCAGACAGCTGAGTTGTGAATGAAGGGAAAGTTCTTGAAGGAAATCAAATGTGCTACTCCAGTGAATGGACAAATGATAAGAAAGCGAAACAGCCTTATTTCTGATATGGAGAAAGTTTCAATGATCTGGATAGGAGACCAAACCAGCCACAACATTCTCTTAAGCCAAAGCCTGACCCAGAGCAAGGCCCTACTCTTGTCAATTCCGTGAAGGCTGAGAGAGGTCAGGAAGCTGCAGAAGGAAAGCTGGAAGCTCGCAGAGTTTGGTTCATGAGGTTGAAGGAAAGAAGCCGTCTCCATAACAGAAAAGCGCAAGGCGAAGCAGCAGGTGCTGATGTAGAAGCTGCAGCAAGTTCTCCAGAAGATCCAGCTCAGATCATGAATGAAGGTGCAAAAACCAGATTGTCAGTGCAGGCAAAACAGCATCCTCCTGGAAGATACTATCTAGGTCTTTCATCACTAGAGGGAAGAAGTCAGTGCCTGGCTTCCAAGCCTCAAGGGAAAGGCTGACTCTCTGGATAGGGACTAATGCAGCTGGTGACTTTGAGGAAGCCAGTGCTCATTTGCCCTTCTGAAAACCCTGGGGCCCTGAAGAACTCTGCTAAATCTCTTCCGCCTGTGCTCTGTAAATGGAACAACAAAGCCTGGACGGCAGCACATCTGCTTACACCATGGTTTACTGAGTATTTTAAGTCCACTGTTGAGACCTATTGCTCATTAAAAAAAAGAGAGAGAGAGAGATTCCTTTTAAAATATTACTCTCATTCACAATACACCTTGTCACCATAGAGTTCTGATGGAAATGTACTATGAGATTAGTATCATTTTCATGCCTGCTAACAAGCATCCATTCTCCAGCGCATAGATCAAGGAGTCATTTAGACTTTCGACGGTCATCATTTAAAACATACATTTCATAAAGTGATTGCTGCCATAAATAGTGATTCCTTTGATGGATCCAGGCAAAGTAAATTTAAAAACTCTGCAAAGGATTCACCATTCTATTTTTTTTTTTAAGATTTATTTTTTTTTATTTTTTGGGGGGGAAACACATGCATGAATGGGGGGAAGGGCAGACAAAGAGGGAGAGGAAGAGGATCTCAAGCAGACTCCTAGCTGAGCGCAGAGTCCAACACAGAGTCCCAGGACCCTGGGATCATGACCTGAGCCGAAGGCAGACACTTAACCGATTGAGCTGCCCAGGCACCCCAGGATTCACTACTCTAGATGCCACTAAGAACATCTGTGATTCATGAGAAGAGGTCACAGTATCAACATTAAAAGGAGTTTGGAGAAAGTTAAATCCAGCCCTCATGGATGACTTTGAGGGGTTCAAGACTTCAGTGGAGGAAGTAGCAGATGTGGTAGGAACAGCAAGTTCCCATGTGAAGACTGTTGAAATGACAACGGAGGATTTAGAATAAGACATGAACTTCATTGACCTAGCCCAGCAGGGTTTGGGAGCGTTCCTCTAGTTTTGAAAGAATTCCCATTGCAGGTCAAATGCTATCAAACAGCATCACATGCTGCAAATTGTTCATGAAAGGAAGAGTCAACCAATGTGGCAAACTTCACTCTCGTCTTACACGAAGACGTTTCTGCAGCCACCGCAGCCTTCAGCAACCACCACCCTGCTCGTCAGCAGCCATCAGATTCCAGGCGAGACCCTCCACCAGCAAAAAGATTGTGCTAACCGAAAACCCAAATGATGGTTAGCAATTTTCTAACAATGAAGGTTTTTTTAAAAAAAGATTTTATTTATTTGACAGACAGAGATCACAAGTAGAGAGAGAGGCAGGCAGAGAGAGAGGGGGAAGCAGGTTCCCTGCTGAGCAGAAAGACTGATGTGGGGCTGGATCCCAGGACCCTGGGATCATGACCTGAGCTGAAGGCAGAGGCTTTAACCCACTGAGCCACACAGGCATCCCTGAAGGGTTTTTTTGTTTTTGTTTTTTTAAGATTTTGTATTTATTTGTCAGACAGAGAGAAAGAGCAAGTGAGCACAGGTAGGGAGAGTAGAGGGAGAGGGAGAAAAGCAGGCTCCCCGCTAAGCTGAGAGCTTATCGTGAGACTTGATCCCAGGGCCCTGGCATCATGACCTGAGCCCAAGACAGGTAGGTGTTTAACCGACTGAGCTACCTAGGTGTCCCAACAATTAAGTTTTTTTTTTTTTAATAAGTATTTTTGAGTTAAGATATATATATTGTCTTTTTAGCATAATGGTATTGCACACTTAATAGACACTATAGTGTAAACACAACTTGTATATGCACAATTTTTGAAACCAAATTTTTTGAAAATTCTTAAAACCAGAATTTATTTAACTTGCTTTATTGCAATATTTGCTTTATTTCAGTGGTCTGGAACTGAACCTGCAATATCTCTGAGGTATGCCTGTATATACAGAACTCTTACCACCGAATGGTTAAAAAAAATCTAATAGAAAAAATAGGTAAAGAATTTGAATAGCCATTTCTCCAAAGACATTTGGAGAAACTCATCTCCAAAGACAAAGAAAGAAGACGTTTCTCCAAAGACCTATAAAAAGTCAAAATTATGATGAGTTACTACTTCACACACATTAGGATGGTTAAAAGTCATAAGGAGACATCACAGATGTTGGTGATGATGTTGAAAAATTGGAACCTTCTTACATTGCTGGTGGAACTGTAAAGTGGTGCAGCCACTTTGCAAAAGTTTGGCAGTTTCTCAAAATGTTAGGCAGAATTACCAAGTGACCTAGCATTTCTACTAAGTGTTCACCCAAAAGAATCAAAAAGTTGTCCACACAAAAACCTGCACACAAAATTTCATAGTAGCATTATTTATAATAGCCCCAAAGCTGAAAGAACTTTTTTTTTTGAAGATTTTATTTATTTATTTGACAGAAACAGAGCGATCACAAGTAGGCAGAGAGGCAGGCAGAGAGGGGGGAAGCAGGCTCCCTGCTGAGCAGAGAGCCTGATGCGGGCCTCGATCCCAGGACCCTGAGATCATGACCCAAGCCAAAGGCAGAGACTTAACCCACTGAGCCCACCCAGGCGCCCCAGAAAGAACTTTTCTTTTGAAAATTGCTATATATCTAGTGAGTTATGGGATATTAGTAGGGCCTTCCTGAAATTTTTAAGCCTATGAATTCTAGAGAACAGAAAAATCAGATGAGTATGGCAGAATATATTTTGGGAAAGGAGAGAAATTATAAAGGAAGTACCTAGATGTGAAGCTTTTTTAGTGTGTGCATTGTGAACTTTGCACACAGATAAGTGAATTACTTAAATTACTGACATCTATTATTAGAACAGGTATAGTATAATATAATAATTATGTATTATTAGTATATAATAATTATTATTGATATTAATAGTTATTAATATATTATTATTATAAGTTTGAAGAAGCAGTATATTTATTGCAAAGGATTGAAAAGGATTTTGGTGTATGATTCAAGTAGTGGTGAGTTTTCAATTTTAAGCCTATGCAACTTTAAGCTTATGCAAAGAAATGACTCTTGGATTTTTTTTTTTACTGTGTTCACAGAGTGCAGGTAACATTGAAAATAATTCCAGTTATTTATAACGTAAGTGCAAGGGATTTTATGGAAGTGCTTTATATTGACCTACTTATTATGTACTATTTTAATTTCATATCCTTTAGCTATTTGGATTTGAACTGCATTTCGGAATTCTTCGTTACTTCCAATGTCACCATCAAATGAAGGTCCAGTTAGACCCACCCCCCCAGATGGAGGCTGGGGGTGGGCAGTGATTGTTGGAGCATTTGTATCCATCGGCTTCTCTTGTGCATTTGGCAAATCTATTTCTGTCTTTTACAAAGAAATTGAAGAAATATTTAATGCCAGCACCAGCGAAGTGTCATGGATCTCTTCTATTATGTTTGCTGTCATGTATGCTGGTGGTAAGTACCCAGAAGGCCTGCTCTTTTAATTTTCAATAGACCAACAAAAGCTCCATAGTGAATGGTTTTTGTTCTTGATGGCTTTACGTGTAGGATATTTAACACGTTAGTTTTTGAAGCTATGTAGCTGGAGTCATATTTTTCATTCCCCTTAATGATAAAGGCGCTGTTTAAGTCAGTTATATTGCAAAACAAATATCATTATAAAGGAGAACTTTCTTTAAAAATGGTTTTGTTGGTTGCTGGTATATGGAAAGTCAGTTGATACTTGTGCTTTAATTATATATCCCTGCTAACCTCTATTACTTCTAATAGTTTGTTGGTAGATTTTTTTTTTCAAAAATTTAAGATAGACAAACTTATCCTTAGCAAATACTGATAGTTTGGTTTCTTCCTTCCCTCACACCCTTCTTGCCCCCTGTCTTACCGCACTGCCTCGGACCTCCCGTATAATGCTGAAGAAAAGTGGTGATGGTAGGCATTCTTGTTTTGTAGTTCTGTTTTAGTTTTGTCATTTTCTATGAGAAACAAAGCCCATTTCAGCTAATTTGAAAATGTACGCTAAAATCCGAAGTTTGATCGGATTTGCTCATACATTGCTTCATGTTCACGTGCATTTGCTTCAGGTGACCACCCAAAAAATTAAAAACAGAGCAAACTTGCTACATATATGTTGATAATATACTAAATATGTAGGCTACATGGATTCAGGATACATCTACATGAAGAATCCTGTCAACACTTGCAATCAGGGTATCTGCAGCCTCATCTGCCTTGAAGGAAATCGGTTCAGGTCTTTCATCCTTCAGTTAAAATCCATCCAGTAGGTTCTAGGTACACAGAAGACATATGTTGTACTTTGTACAATCGATGCTATATTTTTCCCATTACACAAACCTGTGGCTCTGAAATAAAATAGCAAGCAATATTTCTAACCGCTGTCTTCTGTTTTACGTTTGTTTTAAGGGTGGGATGTTTACGCCTTGGCATCCTCTTGTCAGTAATGCCTTGTGCAGGTGTGGATGTGAGGGGTGGGCTTCTCCTCTCTGCTCCTAAATTTCTGGTTCTCTCCTAGGTCCGATCAGCAGTATCCTGGTGAACAGGTATGGCAGTCGCCCAGTCATGATTGTTGGTGGCTGCTTGTCGGGTTGTGGCTTGATTGCGGCTTCATTCTCCAGCACTGTACAGGAACTTTACTTGTATGTTGGATTCATTGGAGGTGAGTTGCTACTGATGTATTTTCAAGCATTAATTTTTATGTGGACTCTTTGTAGCATTCGCCTGCTAATTCTTTTGAAAAATGAAAATTCTTTGCCAGAAAAATTATTGGGTCACTATTTTTAAAGAGCTATATGTATGTTAATTTCATAGTATCAGAGAAACATGTCTTTATTTTTTTAAAAAGGTTTTATTTATTTATTTGAGAGAGAGAGAGAGAATAGGAGAAGGGAGCTGAGGGAGAAGCAGACTCCCTGCTGAGCAAAGAGACCCAACAGAGTGTTCAATCTCAGGACCCCCAGATCATGACCTGAGCCAAAGGCGGAGGTTTAACCAACTGAGCCACCTAGGTGCCCTCAGAGAAACATGTCTTTAAAGAAAGTTCTGGCACGTTGGGGTGGTTATCTTTTATTAAATTATTTTTATTAACATAAAATATATTGTTTCAGAGGTACAGGTCTGAGTCATCAGGTTCACACACTTCACAGCACTCACCATAGCACATACCCTCCCCAGTGTCCATAACCCATCCACCCTATCCCTCCCCGCCACAGCCCCCAACAACCCTCAGTTGGTTTTGTGAGATTAAGAGTCTCTTATGTTTGTCTCCCTCCCAATCCCATCTGGTTTCATTTTTTCCTTCCTTATGGGCTGGTTATTTTTCATTGAAAGAGAAAATTTTTTTCTTTGTTCCTTTTTAAAATTTTATGTATTTATTTTTATTATAAAAAAGATTTTATTTTTTATTTTATTTTATTTATTATTTTATTATTTATTTGACACAGCAAGAGAGAGCACAGAAGGGGAGCAGGCAGAGGGAGAGCGAGAAGTAGGCTCACCCCGTGCGGGGAGCCTCCTGAGGGCTTGATGTGGGGTTCGATCCCAGGACCCTGGGATCATGACCTGAGCCAAAGGCAGATGCTTAAGGACTGAGGCACCCAGGTGCCCCTATTTATTTATGCATTTTATCTTAAGAAATATAGTGACCAATCTGGAACACTGAAAAGAGCTAAAATAAAATAAAGTAAAATTAAAAAAACAAAACAAAACAAAACATAGTGACCATAAGTGAAGTGTGTGTGGCAAGTCGTTGAAATGGTAGTCATCAGCTATTCCCACTCATTATCCTTCTATCCAAAAAGAAATTGTGGGGTGCCTGGGTACCTCAGTCAATAGGTGTCTGCCTTCAGCTCAGGTCATGATTCCAGGGTCCTGGGATGGAGCCCCCAGTTGGGAAGCCTGTTCTCCCTCTACCACTCCCCCTGCTTATGTTCACTCTCTCACTGTGTCTCTCTCCGTTAAAAAAATAAAAACTAGAGGAGGAGTCAAGATGGTGGAGAAGTAGCAGGCTGAGACTACTTCAGGGTCTGTCCAACAAGAAGATCTAACAATTTAAAATATCTATGCCCCTAACGTGGGAGCAGCCAACTATATAAACCAATTAATAACAAAATCAAAGAAACGCATCAACAATAATACAATAATAGTAGGGGACTTTGACACTCCCCTTACTGAAATGGATAGGTCATCCAAACAAAATAACAACAAGGAAATAAAGACCTTAAATGACACACTGGACCAGATGGACATCACAGGATATTCAGAACATTCCATCCCAAAGCAACAGAATACACATTCTTCTCTAGTGCACATGGAACATTCTCCAGAATAGATCACATCATGGGTCATAAATCAGGTCTCAACCAGTATCAAAAGATTGGGATCATTCCCTGCATATTTTCAGACCACAATGCTCAGAGGCTAGAACTCAATCACAAGAGGAAATTTGGAAAGAACCCAAATACATGGAGACTAAACAGCATCCTTCTAAAGAATGAATGGGTCAACCAGGAAATTAAAGAAGAATTGAAAAAATTCATGGAAACATGATAATAAAAACACAACGGTTCAAAATTTGTGGGACACAGCAAAGGCAGTCCTGAGAGGAAAATATATAGCGGTACAAGCCTTTCTCTAGAAACAAGAAAGTTCTCAAATACACAACCTAACCCTACACCTAAAGGAGTTGGAGAAAGAATAAGAAAGAAACCCTAAACCCAGCAGGAGAAGAGAAATCATAAAGATCAGAGCAGAAATCAATGAAATAGAAACTGAATGAACAATAGAACAAATGAACAAAACTAGGAGCTGGTTCTTTGAGAGAATTAATAAGATTGATAAACCCCTAGCCAGACTTATCAAAAAGAAAAGAAAGGACCCAAATAAATAAAATCATAAATGAAAGAGGAGAAATCACAACCAACACCAAAGAAATACAAACAATTATAAGAACATACTATGAGCACCTCTACACCAACAAATTTGACAATCTGGGAGAAATGGATGCATTCCTAGAGACATATAAACTACCAGAACTGAACCAGGAAGAAATAGAAAACCTGACCAGACCCATAACCAGTAAGGAGATTGAAACAGTTATCAAAAATCTCCAAACAAACAAAAGCCCAGGGCCAGATGGCTTCCCAGGGGAATTCTACGAAACATTTAAAGAAGAACTAATTCCTATTCTTTTAAAACTGTTCCAAAAAATAGAAATGGAAGGAAAACTTCCAAACTCATTTTATGAGGCCAGCATCACCTTGATCCCAAAACCAGACAAGGATTCCATCAAAAAAGAGAATTACAGACCAATATCCTTGATGAACACAGATGCCAAAATTCTCACCAAAATACTAGCCAATAGGATTCAACAGTACGTTAAAAGGATCATTCACCATGACCAAGTGGGATTTATTCCAAGGCTGCAAGGTTGGTTCAACATCTGCAAATCAATCAATGTGATACAACACATTAATAAAAGAAAGAACAAGAACCTTATGATACTCTCAATGTGCTGAAAAAGCATTTGACAAAGTACAGCACCCCTTCCTGATCAAAACTCTTCAAAGTGTAGGGATAGAGGGCACATACCTCAATATCATCAAAGCCATCTATGAAAAACCCACCGCAAATATCATTCTCAATGGAGAAAAACTGAAAGCTTTTCCACTAAGGTCAGGAACACGGCAGGGATGTCCATTATCACCACTGCTATTCAACATAGTACTAGAAGTCCTAGCCTCAGCAATCAGACAACAAAAAGAAATTAAAGGCATCCAAATCAGCAAAGAAGAAGTCAAACTATCACTCTTTGCAGATGATATGATACTATATGTCTAAAACCCAAAAGAATCCACTCCAAAACTGGTAGAACTTGTACAGGAATTTAGTAAAGTGTCAGGATATAAAATCAATGCACAGAAATCAGTTGCAATTCTCTACACCAACAACAAGACAGAAGAAAGAGACATTGAGGAGCCAATCCCATTTACAATTGCACCCAAAACCATAAGATACCTAGGAATAAACCTAACCAAAGAGGCTAAGAATCTATACTCAGAAAACTACAAAGTACTCATGAAAGAAATTGAGGAAGACACAAAGAAATGGAAAAATGTTCCATGCTCCTGGATTGGAAGAACAAATATTGTGAACATGTCTATGCTACCTAAAGCAATCTACACATTTAATGCAATCCCTACCAAAATCCCACCCATTTTTTTCAAAGAAATGGAACAAATAATCCTAAAATTTATATGGAACCAGAAAAGACCTCAGATAGCCAAAGGAATATTGAAAAAGAAAGCCAAAGTTGGTGGCATCACAATTCCGGACTTCAAGCTCTATTACAAAGCTGTCATCATCAAGATAGTATGGTACTGGCACAAAAACAGACACATAGATCAATGGAATGGAATAGAGAGCCCAGAAATAGACCCTCAACTCTATGGTCAACTAATCTTTGACAAAGCAGGAAAGAATGTCTGATGGAAAAAAGAGAGCCTCTTCAGTAAATGGTGTTGGGAAAATTGGACAGCCACATGCAGAAAAATGAAACTGGACCATTTCCTTATACCTCACACAAAAATAGACTCAAAATGGATGAAGGACCTCAATGTGAGAAAGGAATCCATCAAAATCCTTGAGGAGAACACAGGCAGCAACCTCTTCGACCTCAGCCACAGCAACATCTTCCTAGGAACACCGCCAAAGGCAAGGGAAGCAAGGGCAAAAATGAACTATTGGGATTTCATCAAGATCAAAAGCTTTTGCACAGCAAAGGAAACAGTTAACAAAACCAAAAGACAGCTGACAGAATGGGAGAAGTTATTTGCAAACAACATATCAGATAAAGGGCTAGTGTCCAAAATCTGTAAAGAACTTAGCAAACTCAACACCCAAAGAACAAATAATCCAATCAAAAAATGGGCAGAAGACATGAACAGACATTTCTGCAAAGAAGACATTCAGATGGCCAATGACACATGAAAAAGTGCTCCACATCACTCAGCATCAGGGAATTACAAATCAAAACCACAATGAGATATCACCTCACACCAGTCAGAATGGCTAAAATTGACAAGTCAGGAAATGACAGATGCTGGTGAGGATGCGGAGAAAGGGGAACACTCCTACACTGTTGGTGGGAGCTGGTGCATCTGCTCTGGAAAACAGCATGGAGGTTCCTCAGAAAGTTGAAAATAGAACTACCCTATGACCCAGCAATTGCATTACTGGGTATTTACCCTAAAGATACAAATGTAGTGATCCGAAGAGGCACGTGCACCCGAATTTTTATAGCAGCAATGTTCACAATAGCCAAACTATGGAAAGAACCTAGATGTCCATCAACAGATGAATGGATCAAGATGTGGTATATATACACAATGGAATACTATGCAGCCATCAAAAGAAATGAAATCTTGCCATTTGCGATGATGTGGATGAAACTAGAGGGTATCATGCTTAGTGAAATAAGTCAATTGGAGAAAGACAACTACCATATGATCTCCCTGATATGAGGAAGTGGAGATGCAACATGGGGGGTTAAGGGGGTAGGAGAAGAATAAATGAAACCGGATGGGATCAGGAGGGAGACAAACCATAAGTGACTCTTAATCCTACAAAACAAACTGAGGGTTGCTGGGGGGAGGGGTGTCGGGAAAGGGGGGTGGGGTTATGGACACTGGGGAGGGTATGTGCTATGGTGAGTGCTGTGAAGTGTGTAAACCTGGCGATTCACAGACCTGTACCCCTGGGGATAAAAATACATTATATGTTTATAAAAAATAAAAATAAATTAAAAATAAATAAAAATAAAAACCAAATCTTTAAAAAGAAAAAAATGTTTCAAATTAGAGTAAGAGAGGATGTCAGATACAAAGCAAGAATCTTTTGGTAGAGAAGCCATATACATTTTCAAGGGATTAAGGACACACATGAGAAAATCTCTTCTCCCCCTTTAATAACACTGGGAAATGAAACAGTTGTGGATAGAGAATATAGATCATCTATTGCCCTACAATTCAGAGAAAACCATTAATATATTGATGCTCATACATTTTTATGCATATACATATGCTTTTTTAGTGTAATGTTTGTAACCAGTTTTTTTGTTTTTGTTTTTGTTTTACTTACTAATACATTCTGTATATAGTCTCCTGTCTCAATGAACATAGTATAACAGCTACTACTTTTCCATTGGATAGGTGTGCCATAGTTTATTTCACCATTCTGTAATTGAAAGATTTTTAGGTTGTTTGTATTTTTCACTATTAATAAACCCTATTTGTATGATAGTGCTTCTCTGTATATCCTTGCAAACATGATAATTTCCTTAGGACAAATTTTAGAAATGGAATTACTAGGGGAAAAAGTTTTTAGTATGATTGGCCAAACAGTCTTTTAGAAAGGTTTTAATAATGTACAGTTCACCTGCAAGATCTGAGATGATGTTAGTAATAGGTATTTTCTTTTGGGATCTGTACTTTTACTACTTAATTAAAATTTTAAACATTTAAATATTGTAATTCATCTAGAGTATTTGAATAACATAATGAAGGAACAAAACTTTCTTTGTTCCCTCTTGGTTATTCAGCCTATGGTTACTAACTCACTCAATAAATACTTGTCCCTACCATATGTCAGGGACTGTTCCAAGCTCCATGGGGATTGAGTCAACATGATAGATAAGATTCCTGCTCTGTAGTGGAGGGAAGCAGACAATAAACAGTCCAACAAGTAAATGAGTAAGTAAGAAAAATATCAGCTTGTGATAAGTACTTTGCAAAAACTTGAAACAGAATTTTGATGGAGAAGGATTGAATGGTCCCTAAAGGGATGTCCTCTCAGGGTTGGTGGCCTTGAGTTGAGATCTGAATGATAAGTAGGAGCCAAGTTTGTGAAAATCTAGAGGAACAACTGTGCTGAGCATGTATGAGAATATGCTGAGATGTGGGTAGGAAGGTATGTAAAGGCCAGATCATGGTGCTTCCTAACTCAGAGTAAAATGCTATGGATGGCGGTCTTTAGAGAGACTGAATCGGTTGCATTCTAGCTGCAAACACTCCCTTCTGCCTACAAAGGGAGCAAGAATGGGAGACCACTTAGGAGGTTATGGGATACTTGTCTCAACTCCATTGATCGCAAAATCTACTCTTTCCCTATTAAGTTAAACGTATCTTTTGGTCCTATTTCTGGACTTTTTCCCAATTTTATTGATCAGTTTTCCCATTTTTGATAAAGGTACAGTGTTCTCATCACTGTAGCTACAGCTATAGAAAACAGCTGTAGTTGTTACTGTTGGTCTCACCAATTATTAATACTTTTTTATTATTTCTAATGTATTTGTTCCATAAGTGGTATTTTTTTTTAAGATTTACCTATTTATTTTAAAGAGAGTGTGAGAGAGCAGGGGGAGGGGCAAAGGAAGAGGGAGAGAATCCCAAGCAGACGCCCCACTGAGTGCAGAGCTGGACATGGGCCTCGATCTAATGACCCTGAGATCCTGACTTGAGCCAAAATCAAGAGTTGGAAGCTTAACTGACGGAGCAACCGAGGTGTCACATCTCTGGGTGGATTTGCAGGCATTGTACCTCATCTGAAAAGTTGAATGCATTGACAGTTTCATAGAAATTACACTAAATTAATGGATTTACTAAGGTAGTGTGAGCATCTTCACAACGTTATGTTTACTGTCCTGAAATATTTTCTCTCTCCCGACCCCCTTTCTTCTTTTCCTGCCTCTGCCCCTCCTCTCTGTCTTGCTCTCTAAGTTTACAAGATTTATCTTCTCTCCTTTATGTTTTCAACTCCATAATCTTCAGGAAACCTAAAATTATGAAATTAAACAAAGGAGCCTACACTTATTATTCTTACTATTGCTAAAGCAAAAGGAATTATTTTAATGTTATAGTTTAAATCTAGTAATTACTGCATAAAGAAACTTTATGTCTGTATTAGATAACAGCCCACTTAATGATCGACCAGTTATAATGATGATTTTGACCTCTTGCCAGTTTGTCTAGTTGCTTAATAACAAATATGTTTCTGACATTTACTATGGTATGTAATTCTTCCCCCATCCTCCCAGGTCTTGGGCTTGCCTTCAACTTGAATCCCGCTCTGACCATGATTGGCAAGTATTTCTACAAGAGGCGACCGTTGGCAAATGGACTGGCCATGGCTGGCAGCCCTGTGTTCCTCTCCACCCTGGCCCCCCTCAATCAGGCTTTCTTTGGTATCTTTGGCTGGAGAGGGAGCTTCCTAATTCTCGGGGGCCTCCTCCTAAACTGCTGTGTGGCTGGAGCCCTGATGCGACCAATAGGGCCCCCAGCAACAAGTGTGGGGAAAGACAGGTCCAAAGAACCCCATCAGGAACCTGGAAAATCTGATGTAGAAAAGGGGGCAGGTGATGCAAATACAGACTTTAATGGTGGAAACCCCAAAGAGGAGAAACAATCCGTTTTTCAAACAGTGAACAAAGTTATGGACTTATCCCTGTTTACCCACAGAGGCTTTCTACTGTACCTTTCTGGGAATGTGATCATGGCTTTTGGGATGGCTACTCCTTTAGTTTTTCTTAATAGTTATGCCAAGAGTCAACATTACTCTAGTGAGAAGTCTGCCTTCCTTCTTTCCATTCTGGCTTTTGTTGACATGGTAGCTAGACCTTCTATGGGACTTGTAGCCAACACCAAGTGGATAAGACCTCGAGTTCAGTATTTTTTTGCAGCTTCTATTGTTGCAAACGGAGTATGTCATTTGCTAGCGCCTTTATCCTCCAGCTACATTGGGTTTTGTGTCTATGTGGGCTTCCTCGGATTTGCATTTGGGTGGTTTAGTTCGGTGTTGTTTGAAACCCTGATGGACCTCGTCGGACCCCAGAGGTTCTCCAGTGCCGTGGGATTGGTGACCATTGTGGAATGCTGTCCTGTCCTCCTGGGGCCACCACTTTTAGGTATAGTATGCCCTACTCCCTCTTTGGTTCTATTAACATGAAGCAGGCATAGGAGATGGAAGGGTGCTAGAAAGCCAAGATTAGTAAGCTGCCTGGTAGCAGAAGGTACTTCCGTTTCCTCTAGCCTCAGTGCTGGCACAGTGCTTGGCACAGCAGAACTGCTCCGATTCTTACGGAAGTGAATTACACTCAACCATCCACCTGAAAGGGGAGTCAAAAACAATTGCAAATTTAAACATTTGTTAAAATAACCTGTTCTCATAAAACTAACATGCTTATTATAGAAAAATATGTAACATATACTTCACCTTATAATACCTTGGTAATTTCATTTTAATTGTGGAATTTATCTTAGTCGTAATATTTTAAAAAATAACAATGTTGACCAGGTAAGGGTTCACAGTGTACCCGGGACTGTCTTAATCATTTCATACACTCCAGTCCCTACTTTATTATTGAAGAAACAGAGGCTTCTAAACGTGAAATAACTTGCCCAAGATCGCACAACTCTAAATGACCATGGAACTTGTTGGACGATTCTCTAAGAACACCAAAGTGTTTACAATTAAAAATTACTATTAATGCAAAATGCAAGAATCATTTAGACTTCCTCTGGATATGACTCATGCTTTTGAGATTATGCATTCTCAATAAGGAAGGATTCATAAAAGAAGATCCACTACTGACTTTTCTGAACTCCCCACCCTCATTCCTCCCTATATCCAATGAGAGTCCAAGTTCTGTAAGTAAATTCCTATGTCTCTTTCTAATCAGCCCATTTTTCCGTCACACCACCCTATTCACAGCTCCTGTCTCCCAACTGGGCTGCTGCTTCCCATAGCCTCCTGGCTGGTCTACCTATATCCACTCTATCCCACCTTCAATCTGTTTTCTACTCTGCAGACAAAATTTATCTGTGCAAATACAAACCTGATAGCCCAGTTGATTAGATCCTTCCTGTTGCTTCCCAGTGTTCTCAGCCTGGGATCAGATTCCCTCCTGTGGCCTGCAAGGCGTCCCCCAGCCTGGCCACCAATCTCTGCAGCCTCATTTCCTGTCACTCACCTTTTGTTCTCTCTGTTCCAGCAACCCCGCCCTTCCTCCTTCCCCCTCACCTCGCAGCTTCCTCCCACCTGCCTTTGCACTTGCTGTTCCCTGGCCCCAGCCTTCTCCCATGCTCTCCTCTTGGATAACTCCCCCTCTAGGTCTCTGCTTCATTTACAGAATGAAATGGGATGAGGTCCGGAGTCGATGACCAAGAAAGAAATCTTGAGACTCTCCCTTGCAAACTGGTGGTTTATTAAAGCACAGGGACAGGACCCTGCCCTGGGGTTGTGTAGGGTGGTTGATTATATACTTGGGAGCTGGGGGAGGTAAGGGAAAGGGAACTTTCAGAGAAAGTTCCACATAACTTTGTTTTGGGTATCTTCAGGTCATCTGAATGACATCTACGGAGACTACAAATACACCTACTGGGCATGTGGTGTGATCCTTATTGTAGCAGGCGTCTATCTCTTCATTGGCATGGGCATCAATTACCGACTTGCGGCGAAAGAGCAGAAAGCAGAGGAGCAGCAGAAAAAGGAAAGCAAAGAGGAGAAGCCAAAAGAAGTTATTCAAGCAAAAGAATCCGCAGAATAGAGAAGTCCATGAGGCCCCAAAGAGGAGAAACATCCCATTTGAATCATGGATAATGAGAGGAACTTTGGACCAAAATACTTGAAAAATACTACTGAATCATGTTCTATTAGGGCTGCTCAACATGGCCGGGGGTTATTTGTGTGGCTGTCCTCCAGATGATGGAGCACAAAGCTAGCTGAGGACAAAGCACAGGTGACACCGTGCAACCTCCCTGACCCCCACTGGTGGGTGCTACACATGGGACATTCCTCCAGGAAGCTCCCAACTGTCTCAATGTTAATGGCTGACTAGAGGGAAAAACAACCTGAAATCGACTATGTCAGGGCCTCCAGTATCTTGTAAGTCCTCCCTAGCATAGGAAAGTTCTTTTGAAAACCTCCCTTTCCCTTACCTCCCCCAGCTCCCAAGTATATAATCAACCACCCTACACAACCCCAGGGCAGGGTCCTGTCCCTGTGCTTTAATAAACCACCAGTTTGCAAGGGAGAGTCTCAAGATTTCTTTCTTGGTCATCGACTCCGGACCTCATCCCACCAAACCTCACCTATATTCAAAGACTACATCAATACCAAAGTCCACTGATGGCATTTTTATTTCATGCCTTTCCAGCAGTCATAATGCATATGTCACATCCTTTGGGGTCAGAGGATTTACAAAAGATAACAGATGGAAATCGCTTCTATCTAAAGTCATGTTTATTAAAGTATACTTTACAAATAGGATGTCTCTTTTATTGATTTTTTTTAAAGAATTTTTTTAAGGTTTTCTTTATTCATTTAACAGAGAGGGAGAGTACAAGCAGGGAGAGCAGCAGGCAGAGTGGGAGGGAGAAGCAGGCTCCCTGCTGAGCCAGGAGCCGGATGTGGGACTAGATCCCAGGACTCTGGGATCACGACCTGAGCTGAAGGCAACTGCTTAATGAACTGAGCCACCCAGGTGTCCCAGGTTAATCTCTTTTATAAAGACTAAAGACTAAAGATGCATGGTATTTAGATCAGTAACTACCACCCCAATACAGAGCATTTCGAACAGCCAAAAGAATTCCCTCCTGCCCCTCCTGCAGCCAATTCCTTTCCTTTCCCTACAGCCCCTGGCAACCACTGATCTGATTTCCGTCCCCTATAGTTTTGCCTTTTCCAGAATGGAATAAGTGAAATCACAAGGCATGTAGCTGCCATAATAGGAAATATATATTTGGTCTTTGTCCCTAGTTCCTGATACCCAGTTCCTAAAACCCTTGGATTTCCAGAGCGATGAGCGTCTTCTGCATGCTAATCAGATGACTGGTGGCTAGAACCTCCTAGGCAGCATCAAGAATAAGGCTGGTCTCCACAAAGACCAATGCATGATTAGAGGGTTGAAACTTCCAGCCCCTCCCCGTGACCTCTTGGGGTGTGAGGGTGCTGGAAGTTGAGTTCAATTACTAACAGCCAATGATTTAATCAATTGCATCTTGGTAATGAACCCTTCTAAACTTCAAGGCTTAGAGAGCTTCCTGGTTGGTGAATATATTGACGGGCTGGTGTTGGGAGGGTGGTGTGCTCAGGGCACGCAAGCTCCCGCCATGCCTCCCCACGTACCTCTTCCATTTGGCTGTTCTTGAGTCATATCCTTTAGAAATAAATCAATAAATGTAAGCAAAGTATTTCTCTGAGTTCTGTGAAATTCCTGGCAAGTTACAAACCTGAGAAAAGCGTGATGGGAACCCCCAGCTTCTAGCTAGTTAGTCAGAGGTACAGGTAGCGCCCCAGGACTCGTGGCTGGAATCTGAAGTAAGGACAGGCCCGTGGGACCGGATCTTTACAGCTGTGGAATCGGACGCTAATTCTAGGGACTTAGGGTTAACCCTGAATCGGAGTGCAGGACACCTGGTTTAGAGTTGAGAGTTGGAGAAGGGGTTTGTTGTCATGGAAAAAATTCAATGTCAGAAGAGTTGTAACAGAGTAACCTTCTGTATCTGGCTGCTTCTTCTTCTTCTTCTTTTATTTATTTATTTTTTTAAGATTTTGTTTATTTGAGAGAGATAGTGAGAAAGAGCATGCTTTTTGATTCTTTAAGATTTGGATTCTGGGGCGCCTGGGTAGCTCAGTAGGTTGAGTGTCTACCCTCGGCTCAGGTCATGATCCCAGGGTCCTGGGATCGAGTGCCACGTCAGGCTTCCTATTCAGCCAGGAGTCTGCTTCTCCCTCTCCCTCTGCTGCTCCCCTTGCTTGTGCTTTCTCTCTCTCTCTCTCTGTCAAATTAACAAATAAGATCTAAATAAATAAATAAATAAATAAATAAGAGTTGGTTTCTGGTGAAAGGGAGGGGAGTGTGACACTGAACTCAAGAGCATAAAACACAAATGGCCTCAAGTCACGAATTTGCTGGGACAGGACAGAAGCTGTGGTGTGCAGAAGGTCCACAGGACAGAAGCTGTGGTGTGCAGAAGGTCCACACCTTCCTGGAGACACTGCTCTTGGGGACAGCATTCCTGTAGTTCTCCTTCTGATCATTTTTCATCTTCAAGTGAATGTTGAACTCAGGAATCCTGAACATCACAGAGGCCACATAGTAAGGACCCACAGCTAACATCATCCTCAATGGGGAAAAATGGAGAGCTTTTCTTCTATGGTCAGGAGCAAGACAGGGATGTCCACTCTCACCATTAATATTTAACATAGTATTAGAAGTCTCAGCCTCAGTACTCAGATCACAAAAAGAAATAAGAGTCATTAAAATCATCAAAGAAGGAGTCAAACTTCCACCATTTGTAGATGACATGATATTCTATGTAGAAAAGCCAAAAGACTCCAATGAAAAGTTGCTAGAACTAATACATGAATTCAGCAAAGTCACAGGGAATAAAATCAGTGACAGAAATCTATTGCATTTCTATACACCAATAATAAGCAGAAAAAGAAATCAGTGAATCAATCCCATTTACAATTGCACCAAAAACAATAAGATACTTAGGAATAAGCCTAAGCAAAGAAGTAAAAGATCTGTACTCTGAAAACTATAGAACACTTATGAATGAAAGAAACTGAAGAGGACACAAAGAAATGGAAAAACATTCCATGCTCATGGATTAGAAGAACAAATACTTTTAAAATGTCTGTACTACCCAAAGCAATCTATACATTCAATGTAATCCCCATCAAAATACCACCAACAGGCACCCAGGTGGTTTAGTCGGTAGAATGTTAAGACTCCTGATCTCAGGAGTTTTGAATTCAAGCCCCACATTGGGTGTAGAGATTACTTAAAAATAAAATCTTTAAAAACAAAACAAAACAAAATAATACCACCAGCCTTTTTTGCAGAACAATCCTAAAATTTGTAGGGAACTACAAAAGACCCCCACATAGCCAAAGGCAATCCTGAAAAGGAAATGCAAAGCCAGAGGCATTACAATTCCAGACTTCAGGATCTATTACAAAGCTGTAGTCATCAAGACAGTATGGTATTGGCACAAAAATAGACACACAGATCAATGGAACAGAATAGAAAATCCAGAAATTGACACACAACTATATATGGTCAACTAATCATCAACAACATAGGAAAGAATACCCAATGAAAAAAGATGATCTCTTCAACAAATGATTAAGGGTGAGTATCCAAAATATAAACTTATCAAACTCAACACCCCAAAAAACAATTAATCCTGTTAAGAAATTTGCAGAAGACATAAATAGACATTTTCCCAAAGATATCCAGTTGGCCAACAGACACATGAAAAGATGCTCAATATCAGTCATCATCAGGGAAATGCAAATCAAAACCATGAAGAGATACCACCTCACACCTGTCAGAATGGCTAAAATTAACAATACAGGAAACCACGGAGTTTGGCAAGGACTCAGAGAAAAAATCCTCTTATTATTCTGTTGGTGGGAATTCAGTCTGATGCAGCCACTCTGGAAAACAATATGGAGTTTCCTCAAACAGTTAAAAATAGAACTACCTTATGACCCAGCAATTGCACTACTAGGTATTTACCCAAAGGATACAAAAAATACAGATTTAAAGGGGTACGTGCACCCCAATGTTTATAGCGGCATTACTAACAATAGTCAAACTATGGGAAGAGCCCAAATGCTCATCGACTGAAGAATGAATAAAGAAGATGTGGTGTGTATATATACAATAGAATATTATTCATCCATCAAAAAGAATGAAATCTTGCCATTTTCAATGACATGGATGGAGCTAGGGGTATTATGCTCAGCAAAATAAGTCAAAGACAAATACCACATGATTTCACTTGTATGTGGAATTTAAGAAACATAAAAGATGAGAACATGGGAAGGAAAAAAAGAAAAAGAGAGAGAGAAGCAAACCATAAGAGACTCTTTATGATAGAGTATAAACTAGAGTATAAACTGAAGTTTCATAGAGGGAGATGGGTAAGGAGATGGGCTAAAAGGGTGATGGGCATTGAGGAGGGCACTTGTTATGCTGAGCCCTGAGTGTTATAAGTAAGTGATGTATCACTGAATTCTACTCCTGAAACCAATATACCACTAAATGTTAACTAACTATAATTTAAATAAAAATTTGAAAAAAAATTAAAAAAATAAAAATTAAACTTTCGAGATGTGAAAAAAAAAAAAAAACCAACCCCAACATTTCTATACATTACTCCATGCTCATCACAAGTACATTCCTTAATCCCCTTCACTTATATTACCCATGCTCCCACCCACTTCCACTCTGGTAACCCCCAGTTTGTTCTCTGTAGTTAAGAGTCTGGGTTTTTTTGGTCTCATTTTTTCTTTGTTCATTTCTTTGCTTCTTAAATCCCACATGGGAGTGAAATCATATGGTATTTGTCTTTCTCTGACTGATTTATTTCACTTAGCATTATACCCTCTGGATCCGTCTATGCTGTTGCAAATGGCAAGATTTTATTCTTTTTATGGCTTAGTAATATTCCAGTGTGTGTGTGTGTGTGTGTGTGTGTGACCACATCTTCTTTGTATATTCATCTGTCAGTGGACACTTGGGTTTCTTCCATAATTTGGCTATTGTAAATAATGCTTCAATAAATATGGTGTGTATATCTTTCTGAATTGGTGTTTTCATATTCTTTGGGTAAGTACCCCATAGTAGAATTACTGGATCATATGATAATTCCATTTGTAATTTTTTGAAGAACCTTCATACTATTTTCCAAAATGGCTGTACCAGTTTGCATTCTCAACAAAAATGCAGGAGGGTTTCTTTTTCTCCAAATCCTTGCCAATACTTCTTTCTTGGGTTTCTGATTCAAGCCATTCTGATGGGTGTGAGGTGATATCTCATTGTGGTTTTGATTTGCATTTGCCTGATGATTAGTACTGTTTAATATCTTTTTTTTAACTTTTTATTAACATATAATGTATTATTAGCCCCAGGGGTACAGGTCTGTTAATCGCGAGGTTTGCACACTTCATAGCACTCACCATAGCACATACCTTCCCCAGTGTCCATAACCCCACCACCCTCTCCTTACCCCTTCACTCCCCAGCAACCCTCAGTTTGTTTTGTGAGATTGAACCTCTTATGGTTTGTCTCCCTCCCAATCCCCTCTTGTTTCATTTTCTTTCCTTACCCCCAACCCCACCATGTTGCCTCTCAACTTCCTTATATCAGGGAGATCATATGATAACTGTCTTTCTCTGATTGACTTATTTCACGCAGCATAATACCATCTTGTTCCATCCACATCGTCGCAAATGGCAAGATTTCATTTCTTTTGATGGCTGCATAGTATGTTGAATATCTTTTAATGTGTCTGTTGGCCATCTGCATGTCTTCTTTGGGGAAATGTCTGTTCATGTTTTCTTTTTTAAACTGGATTCTTTGGGTTTTTTTGGTGTTGAGTTGATTAAGTTCCTCACATATTTTGGATACTAACCCTTTATCAGAAATATCGTTTGCAAATATCTTCTCCCATTCAGTAGGTTGTCTCTGTTTCATTGACTGTTTCCTTTGCTGCACAGTAGCTTCTTATTTTGATATAAGTCCCAACAATTTGTTTTTGCTTTTGTTTCCCTTGCTCAGGAGATATACCTAGAAAAATGTTGCTATGGCCAATGTCAGAGAAATTACTGCCTGTGCTCTCTTCTAGGATTTTTATGGTTTCAGGTCTTGCATTTAGGTCTTTAATCCATTTTGAGTTTATTTTTGTGCATGGTTTAAGAAAGTGATACAGTTTCATTCTTTTCTGTGTGGTTCCTAACACCATTTGTTGAAGAGACTGTCTTTTTCCCATTGGATATTTTTGTCTTCTTTGTCAAAGATTAATGGACCATATAATTGTGGGTTTATTTCTGGGCTCTCTATTCTATTCCTACAAAGCCCTTTTACATACAGTTTATCAACCAGTCCACACCAAAACCCAGGAAGATAGTTATAATTAGAAACAGTGACTCCTCTAAGCGCACTGTGGTATCCTGGATTGGGTCCTGGAACTAAAACAGGACATTAATGGAAAAACTGATCTGTAGCTTAGTTACTACTAGGACTGTCCAATGTTTACTTCTTAGTTTTGACAAATAAACCAAGATAATTAAAGAGGTTAACATCAGAGGAAGCTGGGTGAAGGGTTCGTAGGAACTCTGTACTAATTTTTCTGTAAATCTAAAATTCCAAAATGAAAAGTAAAAAAAAAAAAAAAAGATCACAACATGGATCCTCTACCTGGGCCTTCATCCTAGCAGGTCCTCTACTATCTGGATGCTCAAAGCAAGAACATTAGAGCTCAGAGTCGAGGGTGGTAGATGGTGCTGGATGGAAGCTCTGAAGGGTGAATAATGGCCAAACCGATCATTTGGGTCCTACACCAAAAAGAGTAAGAAAGTTCCTGGTCCCCAAAGAATCCACAATCTGATTTATAATCCTTTTTCTTGGCATTGGAATTCATAACATGATTTCTTCACTTGTGGATTTCTTTTCCTAATATTCTTTGCTGTTTTAAGAATTAAGAGAGCTTGGGCACGTGGGTGGCTCAGTCGGTTGAGCAGCTGCCTTCAGCTCAGGTCATGATCCCAGGGTCCTGGGATCGAGTCTCGCATCGGGCTCCCAGCTCCACAGAGGGCCTGCTTCTCCCTCTCCCTCTGCCTGCCGCTCTGCCTACTTGTGCTCTCGATCTCTCTGTCAAATAAATAAATAAAAACTTAAAAAAAAAAATAAAAGGATCAAGAGAGCTTGTATCTGTTGGGCTTACTCCGGCTGTGCCCCAGGAGCAAGTGGCCAGCAGCCATTAGAAGCCAGGGGTGGACGTGGGCTGGGATTAAGTCATCTCACTTGGGGTACTAATAATCTATATGTGTGTAATGCAGAGAAATTCACCCTGGGTATTTCTCTCCTGTTGTCTTTTTTTTTTCTCTGCCCTCCCTCCCGTACTTTTTCTTTTCTTTTTTTTTAAGAAAGAAAAGGGCCTGACTGCTTATCTGACTGTAACTCTGAATGCTTTTCACATTTGAGGCTGCAAAACATTTGGTAATACCTGTTGCCCCAGTCCTAGAACCGGGTAAATTCCAAGCATTATCTACTTTCTTGGATGCTAAGGATAAGCCCAAGCAAGGAATATGTGGGCCTGCAGGGGGTGGGGGTAGTTTTCTAAGCCAGAAGCTCTGGAATGCTCCTAAACTCCTTCTGGGGGTAGGCGTTCTTCTTATTTCTCTTCCCCAATACTCATAGGTCATTCTGTCTCATGTCATCATGTCCCCAATCCCCCCAAGCCCCCCTCAGCGCCTCCTCACCTGTTGCCCGGTCACAGCCCTGGGTCCGGTGCTCATGCTGCCTCATCAGGATTCTTGAACTGGCTTTCTAAGGACTCCTAGCCTTGGATCTCACTTTGTCACGCCCAACCCATCCTCAAAACTGCCACTGTCAAAGCCCAAGTATTAAAGGGTTAAAACAGGACTCATAGAAACACAGAATGCGCATGGGGTAAAGATGAACTCATCCATGAGGAAACTAGCAGAATGGTAAGTCCAGTTCAAAGGAAAATTCAAGAAGCTCCATTCAGTGAAAACCTGGGTGCTGAAATAAGGTTGCAAGCTTCCAGGTACAATAAAACCGATTGTTGCTTTCCCACATGTTCAGAGTCTTCACCCAGGGCCTTCATTCTTGGGTCTTTATCTGAGGCCTTGGGCTAAGGTCCTACTGGACACTTCTGCCCAATCATCTGTCTAGGGGAGGAGGGGAAATCATGAAGACACTTGCCCCCACTCCTCAGTCCCCAGGTCTTTCCCCAACCAGCCCTTCCCTCTCATCCTTCCCAACTAAGCTGCTGGAGCCTTTTGTTTGGGACTCCCTCCACCACAAGAGGACCCCCTACGTCTGCACCGATCCACCTGACCCTCCAGAGAATGGAACAGGGGGAGTGGGTGCTTCCTCCCGGGTAGCCTCTGGATTTTAGCGCTGCAGTAAGTGGTTACAGGATTAACTCTTCCATTTATGGCTGGTTGCTTTAATCAGCTACTCCAACACCTGACAGCTCGGCTCTTTGTCCTCCAGCTCAGCTGAACTCCCAATAGAGTTATATTTTTTACTGGACAAGAGATTGCACCTCTGCAGGGCAAAAATACACGTGTGCACACATAACACCCCAGAGCTGGGGCCCTAAAAAATAGTAAAAAGACAGCAAAGGTTGATTCTCCTAGATTCTAGAACCTAGAGAATGAAAATCTGTGGGTGGGTCCATTAGACAAGACTCCATCAGTAGGACTTTGAAAGGACACATAATTATCTCTTGCCCTATTCCTAAGTTGTAGCTGATTTTGTGTGACACTGCCGAGATGAGGTCCTACCACAACACTGTCACATAATGGTGGCCAATCTCATGGGCATGGCAGGTGTGGCATCTGAACTTAGGCGCCAGCTTCTACCATATCTCCTACAAGTCCTGCTGCATCTGCAGCTCCCAGCCAAAGGAACCAGCTTCCCCGACTGGTCATCTGACCCAGCAAGAATGGTGGTCTTAATAGGTGGACGTGGGTTCTTCTCTGTCCTCTGGGGTCAGTGATTGTTCCGCCCCACATCTCCAGTTTTTCTTCCCAACTCCTGCCCCTGCAGGTCTGCAGTAGTCCCAGGCCCATGCCACATGCAGAGACAACCACCTTCCACAAAATTCTTCATTATGCCACAATTACATAAGGTCTAACTTCTAGAATAAATCGTTTATGTCACATCATTCTTAGAGAATCTGTTCTCTGCAAAACCCTGGCTGATGAACTCCCCAACATTTTTCAGCAGCCCTTTTGGCTTCTTTCATCTCCTTGTAGCTAGAGTGCAACCATTGTTAAGAGAATGAGCCTCCAGGTCATGATGCCAGGGTCCTGGGATGGATCCCCGCATCGCATTGGGCTCTCTGCTCAGTGGGGAGCCTACTTCCCCCTCTCTCTCTCTGCCTGCCTCTCTGCCTACTTGTGATCTCTGTCGAATAAATAAATAAAATCTTTTTTTAAAAAGAGAGAGAGAGAGAATGAGCCTCAATATTAAAATCCAGCTCAGGCTCTGCCCAGCTTTGGGTCTCCAGGCAAGTTATCAAATTTCTCGAAGTTTCCACCTCTGTAAAATGAGAACAATCATAGGACTCCCTTAGAAGGTTCTATGGGGATTAAATCAGGTTAATGGCAGTAAAATCCTTAGCACCATCTCTGACCTTGTATAAACACTCAGTAAATATTCACTGTTAGCATTACCTCTATCAGAAACGGCATTTGTCACATTGCCTTGCTTTTCTGAAACGCCATCATCACACACACCAGACTGAACTTCTTGAGACAATGAGCAAAGAGATATCCCTCATGCTTAGAGGAGCTGGGGAGGCTTCCTGGAAGAGGTGACATTTTAGCTGGGTCCTGACTTACTGGAGTGGAATTAGGTAGACCAAGAGAAGAACAGTATTGCTTCTGGAAAATAAAAAACAGATGGCTGTGTAGAGACCATCAGGAGAACTAGCTAGCCTTTGAAATTGTATGGTCTTAATGCAGCTAGCATGTGTAAGCAGACTATGCATCAGGCTCTGGGCTAGGCAAGGAGGTCAGAATGCTAAATTGTTTTTCTGTATATTGGGGGCAATAAAAGGAAATCAGTGCTTACTACACAGTGTATGAGGAGCGTAGAAGTGCAGGGGCTGAACTTCAGGGACCAAGAATGAATCAAGGGCAGAGTGTTTCTAAGCTCAGGTCTGATGAGGCCAGAAAACAGGACATCTCTGCGGGCTTACGGGCTGCCTTGTAGAAGTGACTGGAGAAGCATCTGTGTTCTAGGCCACTGGAGACAGAGCCCCCCCACCTCCGCTCTGCCCCTGCCTCCTCCCAGTTCCCTCCCTCTTACCCTTTCAGGGGAATGGGGGTTAGTAATGAGCAGGAAGTGAATGTCCTGAGCCCAACTCCCCTGGAATTAAGACCCTGATTATGGAAGAGGCCACCAGAGGCCAGAACAACACATCTAGAGGTATTGAGAAGAAAATGGGAGGCACCTGGGTGCCCCTGTTTGTTAAGTATCTGCCTTCGGCTCAGGTCAAGATCCCGAGGGCCTGGGGGTCCTGGGATTGAGCCCCACGTGAGGCTCCTGGCTCAGCAGGGAGCCTGCTTCTCCCTCTCCTCCCCACTTGTGCTCTCTCTTACTATCTCTGTTGTGCTCTCTCTCTCTCTCTCAAATAATAAGCAAACAAATAAATAAAAATCTTAAAAACAGAACAAAACATTGGAAGCACCAATCATCTGCTTGGATTTCGTCTTCTTCCCCGTCCCACAGCACTAGTCTTTCCTCCCCCTACCCACAGTTCTCCCAGACGCAAAAGAGAGAGACTGCTCAGTGTGCAAGGGCATTCCAGTCCACAAGGCTGATCCTTTCCTGCAAGAACTTATCTCTAGGTGAGCTGCCCATCAGGCTCCCAGGCTCCCTTCAACCCTGGGCCACCAACAAGGCCAAACCACTCTAGGTTCAGCAAGGCGCCGCCACCCAAGCAAGCCTCCTGCCCCATGGGCCTGGCGACACCCTCGCCACACCTTCTTCCTCTTTTGACTTTGCACCCATCACTGAAGTAGTTCTCCACCAAACACTACTGGTCTGCTCCAACCATGAGAGGCGACCCATGGGGTCTCTCATAGAGCCTGGCTCTCTTAGCAGCCTCCCTGCACCGCACATCCCACAGGGTCTGCCCCGGCCTCTGGACAGCCCCCAGGACCCTGCCTCCCCTGAGTGGCCTTCTCAGGGGGGCAGACAACAGGAGCACCTGTCGGGACCCACCATGGCGGTCGCTGGGCCCCAGCCTGCAAGCCTATGCAGCCACCTTCCCCACCTGCCTCTCAACCCATTTCCACTGAGGCTAGGTTGTCTGGTGGCTCTGGGCTCACTGGCCATGTGGCTCTGGGAAGGTCACTTCACTCCTCTGTGCCTCTGTCCCCTCAGCCGTCAAAGAAGGATGACAAGGGTTGTATCAGCTCGAGGAGGTCCCTGCAGAAATCCCAGCACTCTGGGTATTTGCAGCAGAAAGTGATTCACACAAGGGCTTAGGTGCTTGGGGGGCTGTCCGGTTAGCTGGGTGGGGGAGGGAAGGCTGAGGCTAGAGAGGATCTGCTCCCCTGTGGCCTTGGGAGCTGGGGCATCTGGACGATAAGGGTGGGAGCCAGGGAGCGGGCAGCGCCTCGTTGGCTGCCTCCAGTGGTGTGGAACTGCGCCCAGGACAGCAGTGCAGGAAAAGACGCAGGTGTGCGGGACCCTGCCTGTCTGTCGGAAGGGAGCAGCCAAGCCCAGGAAGGCGGCCTCTGGCTCCCTTCCACCTGCGGAGTCCCAGGTGGGGGGCCGAGCGCTGGCTCACAGTGGGCACCCACGCTCTGGAAGGAGCGGTCTGGGAAATGTCGCTGTAGCCTTCTGCCTGCAAAGCACAGAAAATACAGGGCAGAGGGTCTTTGGTGCTCTTCAGCCACAAGAGGGTTAACGGCACTCCCTTTTGTGCCTGCAGAGCGCTCACCCTCTCCACCTCCCCAAACCCCCCTCCTCCAGTACACAGCTTGTGCCAAATGAAGGCAGTTCTGGGGGAGGGCGGGGCGACCACCAGGTAGGGCTAGGCCCAGGGAGATTCAGCAGCGGACAAGATAGAGCCCCGCCCTAAAGAAGGGCTGACCCTCCAGGGCCCGCAGAGACCGGAATCATCAAGGAATGTGGTTGGTGTAACAGGGCGTCTGTCCTCAAAGCCTGGGCAGCACAGGGAGCTGAGAACAGAGGGGGCGCACCTGGGCCAGTGTGGGGGTGGGGCAGGGCACCTGCTGGAGAGGGGACAATTTGTAAGTTTGGCCACCCAGCATGGGGTGGTGTTCACAGAACAGAAACAGAGCTCACAGGAAGCCCCCCACCCTCCCATCAACTTTAAGGCGTGCATGTATTTCAAGTCTCCAATGTTTATAAGCATTTAGAGTGCACCGGAAACCAGGGAGACCCCTCGGGTCGCAGCTGCGGGAGAACTGTTTTCCTGATGACCTCAAAATCTACAGCTGGGGTAGAAGTCGAGGGGACAGGAACAGAAAGGAGAATCTGTTGACAATTTCTAGGAACCCTGTCCCTCTCTTCTCCGCAGCGTGCGGCTCTGAGCCTCCCCGCGTGCCTGGCTCTGCACTGCGGCCCTGGCCGCCTCCCTCCCTCCCAACACAAACCTCCTCCACGCGGGCAGCCCGCACACGTGCCTTTGGAAGGCCCGGAAGCCCGCGCGGTTGGCAAGGGGACCTCACACTGACCTTCTTCAAGGGTGACCCCACGAGGGACCCGGAGAGGGGACCGGTCTGGGGTCAGACAGGACTCCCTCCCTCCCCGACTCCCCGCTGCCCCTCACCCCGCAGAAGACCCCGGGCACCCCTCGAGTCCGGCGCCGCAGGCTGAACACGGCGGCGCGGGGCGCCCTCGTGTGGCCGGAGGCGGCGCTGCACTCCCCGCCTTCGTCCTCCCGCGCCCCGGAGCTGCTGGCTGAGGAGCTGCCCACTCAGGGTCCCCGCTGCGCCCCCGCTGCGCCCCCGCCCGCGGTCACTGCTCCCCCGGGCTGGCGCCCAAGCTACAGGCCCTCCTCCTTTCACCTCCGAATATTTTTCTCCCTGTATCTTCCAAGTCAGTATTCCTGCACGTCAAAGAATGTGTATTAGTCATCTAACCCCGTGTAACAGATTACCCCTAAAATGTAGCTGTAGAGAATAGCAAACCCTTACCATCTCCCAGAGTTTCCGCGGGTTAGGAATTCCGGAGGAGCTTAGCTGGCTGGCTCTGGCTCTGTCTCGAGTCTCTCCTGCGGTTGCCATGGAGTCGTTGGCTAAGACTGCCGTCCTGGGAAAGCTGGGATGGGCCCACTACCAAGCTCACTGTCATCCTCAGGAGTCCTTCATTTCCTGTCTCTGGGGCCTCCCCATAAAGCTGCTAGGAAGGTGTTCTGTGGCTTCCCAAAGAGCAAATGCTCCCAGAGAAAGAGGGCAAGAGGAACCAAAATAGAAGACATAGTGTCCACTAGAATCTAATCTTGGCAGTGACATACCATCAATTCTGCCCTATCCTATTGATCACGCAGGCCAGTCCTGGGACAATGCAGAAGGAAATGAGAATCCCAGAAGGCAATGATCCCTGGGGTCCTTCTCAGAGACCAGCTACCACAAACACTTTTTTTTTTTTTTAAAGATTTTATTTTTTTATTTGAGAGAGAAAGAGCAGAGTCGGGGGAGGGGCCAACAGAGAGAGAATCCCAAGGAGTCTCTGTTAAGCATAGAGCCCAATGTGAGGCTCAACCTCGGGACCCTGAGGTCATGATCCCAGCTGAAATCAAGATTCAGAGACCCAATTGACTGAGCCATCCAGGCACCCCGCACAGACCTATCTTCTAAATGTTAGTTATAGAACAAAATACGGTCAACCCCATGAACCCGCCACTCACACCAGAACGAGCGCATCACATGCTCCCCGTTCATCTGCCTTCTGCCTCCCTGTGTAAGGGATAATCATCTTGAATATTGTGTGTATCATTCTTTGGCTTTTTAGAAAGTTTTGTCACAAAGTTACATACGTCCGAACAATCATTTTGTATTTTTGATCTTTACACAAATGACTGGCTATAGGTAGTCAAGTCCTTCTTCCAAGCTCCAAGCTTCCATAAAACTCTTCCTTTCCCTTTTGCTCCCGGCTCAGCAGTGGGCAGATCCTCCCTGTCTTCTAATTTCTGGCTTACCTCTATGTTCTTTATTTACCCACTCTCCCGTGAGGGACATTTGGGTTGTTCCCACTCCTTTGCCATCCAAACAGCATGCCAAGTCCCTTTGGGACCTGGCCTCTGGTATGCATGTTCAAGTTTTGCACCTGCATACGTGAGCAGAGGGTGCTGGGTTCCCCAACGCAAACCTCCCATTTCACAGCATAACACCAAATTGTTTGCCTACGTGGTTGCCCCAATTTACCACGTCACCTGTAACTTATACACTATTCTCTTCGTGCTTGGGCATGTGTGGCAGAAAGGTGGACTCAGGGGCCTGGCTGAGGAGGGAGGCCGAGGGGCAGAGAGGCTGGCAGTGGGGGAATCCGCATGCCCACGGACCTCAGCTGAACTCAGCCAGAGGGGCTTTTGGGTCTGTAATACTGTGTTTCATCATTAAGTAAATCGTTAGGCTCCTCTCTATTTCCGGCACGGAGGGCCTAAAAGCCTTGAAATGTCCAAAGCGGGGACTCCAGACCAAGGGGCCTTTTCTTATGTTAATGAGGTAGCTTTTGGCCTCCCCCTAAGGATGGGGGTTGGTTTTGGGAGAAGCCAGCACCTGAATGAGGCCTGGAACTTTCAGTCCCACCCCTGACCTCCGGGGAGGGGGCCAAGGGCTGTTAGTTGAATTAATCTTCAATGGGTAATGTTTTAATCGGTCATGGTTTGGAAAGGATGCTTCCTTAAAAACCTAAAGGAACTGGTTTCTGAGAGCTTCAGGTTGGGGGAACACGTGAAGATTGCCTCAGGTGCGGCACCTGGGGAAGGCCCAGAAGCTCCGCTCCCTATCGCGGAGCTGCTAAGGAAGAGGTCTCTCTGCGTTCTGTGAGCCTCTCTAACAAATTAATCGAGCCTCAGGGAGAACATCTGATTCACACCCCGTCAGCCAGAAGTACCTAGATTTGCAGTCTGAAGGGTGGGGATAGTCTGGTAGGATTTGCTAAGCAACAAAATCAACTGAATAAATTCGAAGATCCAATTGGCTTTATCAACACATCATGTATCGGGTAGCCTATCAGCGAGTAGAAGGGACCTCCCAGCAGCTCTGAGGCTTTTCTAGGCAGGAGGGGAAGGCAAGGAAGTGAAAAGTGGATTATTTGGGGCAAGATTATCTTGCTGCTGGGGAAGGCAGGGGGTCTTATCAACAGATGACCTCCAGACCGGTTGGTTTAAAAGTCCACTCCCTGGGAGAAACCGAACCTATAATTAAGTTAGGTATTAAGGCTTGTGGGCCTTAGCAAAAGTGACTCTATTTTGGACCTGTTGTTTCTTTTTAACAGACTGTCCCTTAACCTGTGGAATCTGATGCTGTCTCTGGGCAGATAGGGACACAAGTGAGTCAAACTGCAGACAGCTGGTGTTGGAAAATCGCTCGTTTGCATGGGGAAACATGACATGCTGTGCACACGCGTGCGCACTCCCTAAAATTGGGTCCAGAAACCAATTATTTCTCTGGCCCCTCCTGAGGAAGCCTCACCCAGCTGCTTCTGTTGATCCCGGGCAAACCATTTTATACCCTCCTTGTTGTAAGAATTTCACGAGAATCCTAACAAAGAATCCATTGCAGAGCCGACTCTCACTAAACATCTCTCCTTCCGTCCCCTTGCCCCCCTCCCCCATGCATCACTCCTTTGGCAAGTGGAAGTAAATAAAAGAAACAAACTCCCAGGCAAATCACAGCGCTCTGAACTCCATCATCATTAACAGAGCATTAATTAATTGCTTACCCACAGAAAGGAGAAGTTAATTACCTGCCATGGAAATTTTAAAAGGAGAAAGGGAAACATGAGTTTCAATTTTAATTAGGGCCCCCGCTTCGTGGGAGTGGGAATGAGCTGGTTTCTCTGGGATCTAACTGTTGTCAAATGAAGGGAGGGCCTCTGATCCCTGAACGGCCTCCTGCTCCTATACCTCTCACCCAGAACTCCAGCCAGACCTCTCGGAGGATGCGGGGGTGGGGGGGGTGGGAGGGTGGAGGTGGGAGGGGCTGATTGCTCCCTCCAGGACACTGGCCTTCACTCCTCAGGGGAACAGCCATTCGAGGGCAGGGGTGTGGAAGGGCCTGGCTCACTGCTGCCTACATTGTCAACGGAGGAATAGTAGGAGATGCTGTGAGCTGTGGCCCAGACCCCCTCTATGCAGGACCCTCTCCCCGGCCCCCAGGATGGCTGGCAGCCCTCCCAGACACCTTCACTGGGCCACACTGCCTTCTCAGGCCAGCCTGCACCTGGCGATTGACATGAGGTAAAGGCCCAGCGCTCACCTCAATTTGGGTCTACTCTGAAGGTCATCTGGGCTCCTGGGCTCCCCGGGGGCGGGGGGGGGCGGGAGGGATGTCCAGCATCCTTACTCACACTGCCTTGCACCTGGCCCCTGCCTCCAGTCCCGCCTCCTCTCTGCCACGGGGGCTAATCCCTTACAGATGTCCTACAGGCTCATCTCCATCTCCGCGCATGCTTCTTGGGCTCACCCACTTGGGACAGAGACTAAAACTAAGCAGGGTTAAAATTTTACATTTTTGCGGTGCCTGGGGTGCTCAGTCAGATAAGTGCCTGACTCTTGATTTGGCTCAGATCATGATCTCAGGGTCATAGGATCGAGCCTCCCGCCAGCCTCTGTGCTTGGCATGGAGTCTGCTTGAGATTCTCTCTCTCCCTCTGCCCCTCCCCTCTCTCTCTAAAATAAATAAGTAAATCTTTCTTAAAATTTACATGTTATTGAAGCTTTCTTAAAATTTACATGTTATTGAATCATCAAATCAAGGAAACTTTAGAAGGCATCTGATCTCCCCTGGCTGCCCTCCCAGTACAGCCATATGTTTAGCATCTGACCTGGCATCGGCTGTGTGAAGTGCACGACCGTGACAGGCTTGTCATCTCACACAGTGACCCTTCGGTTTCTGGACAGCTCCAACTGCTGGAAGGCTCTTATATGGGTCAGCTCCTGCCAGGACCAGCCCCAGAGCAAGCAAGGGTCTATGTGGGCCCCAGTCCTTTGCCAGGCTGTAAAGAATATAGGATAGTGCCTATCCTATAGGAGCCCTCAGAACAGACCAGGTCTGGATGTGGGCAGGGCCCTGGTTCCCAGCCTCCTCAGCAGTCCTGAGAACCTGCATGTCTAGAGTGTAGGACAGTCACCCGATGGTCTGGACAGTCCACCTCCAGGAGCAGCCTTGTCCCCACCTGGCTTATGTTGAACATTTCCAGGTGTTTTTGATAAGGCTAGTCCCTACCTGCTCCTCTAAGAGCATCCCAGACTAACCCTGGGACCCCATTGTAGCAGCATAGGTCTCCAAGCTGGGGACCCCTTAAGCTAAGATTGGAAGGAAGGGTCAGAGTTCACTGGGCAGAGGCAGTGGTGGGAAGGGCTCCTGGTGGGCTGAGGTCCCGGGGCTAAAGGATCCACTTCCCTCCACTCCTGGCACGGGAGTGAGGGGCAGCCCAGCCGTCTATAGGACTGAGTTCTGAGTGAGAAATCCAATCCAGCAGGCTGGGCCATAAGCTGCGGGGCTGGGCTTTCTCCTGGAGTCCCTGGTGCTTCCAACCCCACCTCGTCAGCTTGCAAGGGAGCACCCAGAAGCCAGGGAGCACCTCCTAGGGTGCCAGAGGGCAGAGTGGAGAACACAGCTCAGCACTCTGCTCCGGCCTCAGTCCCGCCTGGCACAGGGATCCCCAGAGGTCTCCCCAGCTTCCTGGGGGCTGGGGAGTTGAGCTGGGAGTTGAGGCATGGATGTGTAGTCATGGGGAAAGCAGGACGTGAGGCACAGCTGTGAGCACCTGGTTTTCTTCAGGGCTGTGCTGGCCAGAAGAGGATCCGGGGCCCAGACCCCCAGCTGTGACAAAGCCCTGCGACTGGGGCAAGTCTTTTCCTCTAGGAATCTCAGAGCGAAGGAGGGAAGCTGTTTCCATGTGAGAATGGCCTCCAGTTCCCTTGGAGGCAAGGAGAAGGGTGCAGATTGAAACTGCATCAGGAGAGCGGCGCGCGGATGGCTCAGTCGGTTAAGCGTCAGCCTTCAGCCCAGGTCACACTATCTCATGGTTCCTGGGATCAAGCAAGCCCCGTGTTGGGCTCCCTGCTCAACAGGGAGTCTGCTTCTTCCTCTCCCTCTCCCCCCTGAAACCCAGCTTGTGCTCTCTCGCTCTCTCTCTCATTCAATCTCTCCCTCTTAAATAAATAAATAACAAAATCTTTAAAAATAAATAAACAGCATCAGGAGGAGAAATTAAGCCAGACCCGTGGAAGAAGATCCAGGCTGAGAGGGTGGAGAGCATGGAGGGCTCCAACATCCAACAGCTTCCCAGCTTCTTCTGGCTCTCAGCACAGGAAATGAGGCAGGGATTCAGGATACCCGCTGAGCCCCCTCCCCACCCCCTTCAGGATTGGCTGTGCCACTAGGGAGAGAGCATGGGTGGGGCAACAGGCAGGAACCAGACCCCCAGGGACCAGGAGGGTTGGGAGACACCCAGCGGTGCAGAAGGCAGGCAGGGTGTAGGTAGGCGTGCTGGACTAAAGCTTTCCGCAGCCTGGGCCCAGGGGCAAGGCAGGGAGGGAAGAGAAGAGAATGCTGGCCTTTCCGGGCTGCAGAGCCCACAAACAAATGAGATGGAGAAGGAGGTGGGATTGCCCTCGTCTCAGCAGGACATCCTCTGGCGCCCAGCACCTGAGGACCTTCCCTCTCCCGCCGGCCGCCCCCTCACGCCACACTGTTCTCTGGCTCTCCCCCTGGGCTGTTCCTCTGGGGCATCTGTGATAGCCAGCGCCTTCCGGGTAGTCCACTCAAAGTCTACAGGTCTGATGAAGACAACCCGCGCATTCACCTCCAGGCCTTAATTCCCGGGGCGGGAGTGAGGGGTTCGGATGGGGTGAGACTGAGCTGTACCTGTCTACATGGCAGAGCCGGGGTGGGGGGGGGGGCGGCAGGAGGGAGGCTGTGCACCAGCCTGAGTGCAAGGGAAGGGACAAAATGACCTCCCAGAGGGCTGTCCAGACCCAGGACTGCCATTAGGTATTGGATGGTTAACTATTCATCAAATGCTCAGCAGGGAGAGAGCGACAAGCCCTCAGCACGGGTCAGAGTCCAGGGCTGGGCTGAGTGCTGGCTCTATTCCCGAATTAGGACCCCGGGGAGTGGGGGGATGGTGGTCACCAGTAGCCACAGTCCAGGAGAAAATCTACCAGCAGATGAACCTTCTCCATGGCATTCTGGCAACGGCGAGTTGGAGGAGGAGGGCTACCTCCTTGCTTGCTTACTCGTAAGCAAGTAAGCAAGCCGAGTGACTTGCAGAGGCAAACTGAGGCTCATCTCAGGGAGCCCCTTTGCCTCCTGGGCAGTGATGTTGGGGGACACGGAGGAGGAAGGCGGTGGACAGCCATGAAAGTGCAGCTTGACTGGGCTTTGTTTCTCAAGGTACTTGGAAAGGCTCGCAGGCCTGGTGCATGAAGCTGGGACCCAGGACCTCAGCAGCCTGCCCTTCCTATCCTCAATCCCACTCCCAGACAGGATGCATGGTGGGTCTCACTTTTCACATCATTCTCTCTTCTCTTTCTACTTCCTGGTCCTTGCGACCATCCTGCGAGGTGTATCAGGGATCACTAACCCTGGACCAACCCCAGAAGATCTGGGTTCTGGGAGTGGCTTTGGCACAGCCAAGCTGTGTGACCTCAGGCAAGTTCTATCCCCTCTCTGGGCCTCCACGGCGGTATATTCTCTGTAGGATAAAGGTGTAGGCATTGATACACCTAAGGTCGCTTCTAGCTCCAACGATCTCTGTTCTAAGCCCCAAGAACAAATAAGGAAATTGAGGCTGAGTTTGTGGGCAGCACGATTGGGAGAAAGCCCTCTTCTTGTTGCCACATAGGGACCTCTGTCCTGCCTCCCTCTTCTCTTAGTTCAACCCAGGGGCTCAAGAGGGTAGCTCCCCCTGCCCTGTCTGCATCCCAGAGACTCATTTAACGGAGAATCCAGGGGCGCCTGGGTGGCTCAGTGGGTTAAAGCCTCTGCCTTCGGCTCAGGTCATGATCCCAGGGTCCTGGAATCGAGCCCCGCATCGGGCTCTCTGCTCAGTGGGGAGCCTGCTTCCTCCTCTTTCTCTCTGCCTGCCTCTCTGCCTACTTGTGATCTCTGTCAAATAAATAAATAAAATCTTTAAAAAATAAATAAATAAAAATAAAGGAGAATCCAGTTTGGGGCTCATTTTCTTGTCTGGACCCAGAAGCAGGAGGCTGATCAGTGCTTCATGAAGCCAGGACCAATTATCAAAGGCAGTTTGTTAATAAGCGCCTTTCGATTCATGCGGGGAACTAATACACTCTGAATAAAAAAGGAAGAAAAGCCATTATCTTGATATGTCTGGGCTCCCAACTGGGGCGAGACCCGTGAAGTCATTATGGGCTGTGGTCTCGCATAGCGCACAGTCCTACTTGCATACAGGTGGTGGTGGGCGTGCGGCCCCTGTGAACTCATCAAAAGGGCAGTTTTCCATTTTTAGTTAGTTCCCTTCCATCCCCTTCTTAGGAGCATGCCTACCCTGCTCCTTCCGTTCATAATTCTGGTTTTACCCCCGACAGATTTGTTATCCCAAGTCTCCTCCCGTTCAGGGAGACAAGTCACTGTGCTCTGGGGTTCTCTTGCCCCGGTCTCCAGGAGACTT
This sequence comes from Mustela putorius furo, assembly GCF_011764305.1. Lineage (NCBI taxonomy): Eukaryota > Metazoa > Chordata > Mammalia > Carnivora > Mustelidae > Mustela > Mustela putorius. Next base: position 8,623,986 of record NW_025421424.1, read on the forward strand.
ACTTCAGCAGCTTTCCTAATCCACCCTCCCCCAGCTCCCTCTGGGCTGGTGGTTGCCGAGACAGAGGTGAAGCCACAAGGATGGTGGAAAGGGGTCATGTTCGGTTTGCTGGTGGGTCGAAGGGAAGAGGGAGGTGTGGGGAGGAGAGGAATCGCAGATGGGGGGGGGGCGTTTAGCCTGAGCAGCTGGCTGGACGGGGGTAGCACTTACTGAGATGAAGAAGACCCAAGGAGAAGCTTGTTTGGAAGAAAGGAAACAGAAAGCGGTGTTTGGCCATGGTAAATTGAAGATCCCTGTTAGAGACCTCTCCAATGCGGGATCCAGGGAAGGGTCAGTTCTAGAGACAGAGCCCTGAGAGTCATGGAATATACATAATCCATAAACTGGCAGAAATCATTTAGGGCGAATGTGTACATAGAGAAGTAATGGGCGTGCAGGACTGGCCCCCAGCCCCGGGGCACTGGCATTGAGAAGCTGAGCAGAAGGAGGCACTTCTGGATTGGAACCAGCTGCTACAGCTGGAAGGCGCGGCCCCTGCCCCTGTGAGGACAGGAACAGGAAGCCGAGAGGGCAAGTATATCCCTCTTCCTCCTTCAGTTTCCAGGCTCCTCCGAGTGATCTCTAGTCACAGGACAGAGCAGGTGCTAAATAAATAGCCAGTCAGAAATGTGGTTTTCAAAGCTCTTGTCCTAGCATTGCAAAGTAGAGGATAGACAGGAGGATAGATTTGAGGCTGAGGGAGCAAAGCCAATGGGCGCACACATTCTGCCTAAGGTCAGTCTGGACAGGGCTTTCTCCCAAGCTTTCCTCCTGGTCTCTGAGAGCTAAGGGGCAGCGGAGTAGAGCAAAGACTAGGGAAGCAGGCATCAGCTGAGAGCTGCCGTACTGGGGGAAGTAGAATCCGTCCATTAGTGCTGAGATCGGAATGGAGCAGCTGGGAACTGGCAGTGTAAGAAACCCGCAGAGAGGGGCACCTGGGTGGCTCAGTAGATAAAGTGTCTGCCTTGGGCTCAGGTCATGATCCTGGGGTCCGGGGATTGAGTCCTGCATTGGGTGTCCTGCTCAGCAGGGAGCTCCCTCGCCCACTGCCTGCTGCTCCCCCTGCTTGTGCTCTCTCTCGAATAAATAAATAAAAGATTAAAAAAAAAAAAAACACCTCAAGGGAGCTAAACTGATGGAAGAGGCAAGAGGGAGGGAGGTCAGCCTTCCCTAAGAATAAGGATGAGGGAATATTTGGGCTTTCAGCTGTGATTCAGAGAGTAAAGCTCAGAAGCTAAATTCACCTCTGAAGCCGCCTCCCCCCGACATCTATCTCTGGTCAAGGCAGAGAAGGTCAGAGAAGCCTTAATCCTTCCTTTCAAATCCCTTTGGTTTTTGTTTTTTTAAGATTGTATTTATTTATTTGAGAGAGAGAGAGAGCACGAACATGAACAGAGAGGAGAGGCAGAAGGAGAGGAAGCTAGAGACAGAGAGGGAGAAGCAGGCTTTCCACTGAGCAGGAGCCGGACTCCCAAGGCAAACGCTTAACTGACGGAGCCACCCAGGCACCCCTCAAATCCCTTGAAATTAAGTGATTTTTCAAAGTCCATTTCAAAATGGACTTCACCTATGGACAGGCCAGGGTGGGGAGACTTCCAAGATGGGAGAAAGGGTGATGCCCCTGGGGAAGCGGGACCTAGGCAATTCAGTTGTCCGTTTGGAGGGTTTCCCCCATGCCAATAATTCTTTAATGTAATTCAATGTCCTAAACATGAACAAAAGAGCTAGGAAGTACTGCTCCCCCCCTGGGTCCAGACTGACTCTCTTCTCAGCTCACCCTTCAGATTCTTCCCATGCTCGCTCACCATCCGCCAGTTAGGACCACAGCTCTTGGGATTTAAAGACGATCAACCATCTCCACAGGGACGGGCTCTCTGAGCTTGGTCTTCTTTGCTCTCTCTCCACCCAAGGTTTCCTGTGGAGGTCCTGGTCCTTGGTAATTTGAATCCCACTCCCAATCTCTATGGTCATCTGGAGTCTTCCAGGCTCCCGGGTTCCCTACACGGCCTCAAGAGACTGAAAGCATTTTTAAAATGTTTATTTTATTTTTAGTAAGCACTACCTCCAATATGGAGCTTGAACTCAGAGCCCAGAGATCAAGAATGCCGTGCTGAGCCAGCCAGGCGCCCCAAGACTGAAGGCATCAAGAACACTTACAATCAAGGACAGGGGAAGACATCCTAACATGCTCCCATCTGGCTTCTCATGACCACGTGAGTCTCAAGTACTTCACCGTAGTCAGGGTCAATCCTCAACCCCAAGCAGGGATTCTGGCCACTACGTCATCACGTCTTGTCGCGCTCAGCTCCCCACCTTCTGCATAGGGCCTGCCACTTAGTGCCTTTCTTGGAATTCTCGGCCCACATGCTACATCCGATCTGTACCAAAACAAAGATGATAATCGAACCTAGGCTCACCGCTGATTTGGACAAAAGCCCCGGTGACTATTTAAACTGAAATGCATTAATAGCTCTGAATATTTCATGCCAGGTACATTAGAAGAACCAGCATTATTTATTGAAGGCTGATCCCCCATCATGGGTATTAATACATTTTGCTTCAGTGTCAGCCAAAGAGAAATTCACTTTAAGAAACAAGGTAGGAGGCTCTTAGTCTCCTAGATGCCTTTGCCTAAGGAGATAAATTTTGCGTGGATAGAAGGTGCGGCCTCATGGTGTTATCCAACCTCATTCTGGCTTCTGAAAAAACTTCTGGAAGGCTGTCAGGAGAGCCTTTCAACCACCATGTGAGTAAGAGTCCTGTCATCACATCCGGGACAAAACCAGGCGGGCTGAGCCACAGCTCTCTCCAGCAGAATTACCCCGCCCCCCCATGTCTGAAGTGGAGCCCAGTGTCCAGCCCTTCTGGTTTTCTACAGAGGATAATAAAGAAGTAAAAGGGCTTCATTGATTAGAGAGCGATTTGGTTGGTATGAGAGAAAAACTCACAGCAAAGAGTGGCTCTGTTTTCTCACGCTGGCCTGCTGTTTCCCTCATACTGAGTCTCTGACACTGTCACCCTTGGCCTGTGCTCTCAACCCTATTCATCAGTTGGGGCCTGCCGAGGAAGCAAACCATTCTAGCTATTTTAAGCCCAAAAAATGTAATACAGAGATTTAGGTGCTTATAAAACTGTGGGAAGGGTTGGAGGAGTGGACTCTCAACTGAGCCTCGGTGGGGGTGGGGAGGGGTTGGTCATGGAATTTCACCCAGTCCACCCAGCAGTCGACCTCATTGGCTGGTCAAGCTGGTGCTAACTTACTGTTAAAGAAATTAAGAAACTATAAAGAAGATATAGTGAGATACTAAAGCCATATAAATCATGTTAACTGTACTTAAGAACACTTTTTTTTTGGGGGGGGTCATAAGATATGGCTCTTCACATCATTCAGCCTATGTTTAGGTGAGGAATCAATGAGAAAAAATCCCCTGGGAGCACTTTTTGGGCTTTTTTACGCATAGGAGAATTTTCCTTGTGTGTTGCGTCCTGATTGTCTACCCAGCCTTGCTCTGATGCTTCCCTGGGCTTCTGTCCTCACCATTCAGCTCCTTCATCTGGTCCAGCCTGTCCACATCAACAAGGGTGGGGGTCTCTTGTTCAAAAGGTAGGAAAGAGGCGTGCCCCAGAAGGAGGGGGTGACATTAAAGGGGATAGGAGACCTTCTGCTGAGGGGCACAGCAAATCCCAGACAACCCCACAGGGAAGGAACTGGTGAATAAATACCCCGACCTCATTTTCCTCCCTACCTCCCATCTTCTGCTGGGGCTCCCCCACTGTAAAGCCAATGGGAAGCCAGAGGTTGAGTGTACCCATCTATATCAGCCAGCCTCCCAGAGCAGAGAGCAGGGTGGAGAGGGAATGGCAGTGGATGAGGACAGAGGAGGGAAACAAACTATCCCTGGGCCAAGGGGAAGGAGCAAGACCCCAGCGGGGCCATTCATACTGTCTCCCCTTGCAATCAGAATTCCGACTAGAGCAATACGACAGAAGGTATTTGGGGCTCATTCACTCTACCTGCCCTGTTATTTATTATCGAGATGGCAAGACTACAAGTTCTTGCTACCTGGCTCCTCAGAGCTGCCTTAGTTCCGGTCTTTTCCTTGACTTAGTTGTTCAGCTGTTCCTGCTATGCTGTAGGATGGCCTACATTCTTCCAGGAAATTCTCTTTTTGCTTTAGTTAGCAAGAGTTCATTTTTGTACCTCGAATCCAACAAAACGACACAAACTCCTAAAGCTAGGAAAACGGGAAGACGCCTTCAACCTGGCAGCAGGTGGATTTTGTGGATTGGATGTGGGAGAGCCAGGAAGCCGCGAGCCTAGATCAGAGGTGCCTTCAATCGTGCAGAGGAGGGACAATAAGGAGCCGAAGCAGGAACAAGAGGACATGGTCCGGTGAGCATCGAGCCAGTCTCTGCCACAGTCTCTTACTTTAAGTACATAGTATTGGACCGTGTGATGAACAATAAAAGATCTGAGTCTAGGTCCAGAAACGTGGTCGCCGTACGTGTTGACTTCCAATGATGGTCCAGGCATGGTGGGTTTTTTGGGAGAGACAAAGATTAAGAAGATCTAGGTCTGGCCCTAGAGGAGGTCACATACCTAAAGATCTTTAATTTGAAGTCAACAGCAGGGTAGTCCCTAATAGAGGGCACAGCACAATCCAGTGGGAGTACAGGGAGGAGAGATGCTCTTTCCGACAGTGGGGACCAGGGGGCAGCACGAAGGCATGGACTTGAAATGGATACACTTCGTTCTGTTACAGAAAAAATGATTCTGACCCTTGTTAGAATGGTAAGGAGGACTTTATCTGGGACTACTGCAGTAGGGAGAGAGATGGGGCGCCACCTCCAGTACCGTAAAAGCAGCCAGGATATATGGCCAGTGAGCAGCAGGGGGCGTTCCGTGCACAGAAAATCACGAAGAGGTCACCTAGAAGGCAGAGGGATTCCTGCTAAACTGACTTAGCAGCGTTTTTTTGCAAGGGGCTGGGCAGGCGCAGAGGACAGACAGGGCGCAGGTCAGGGGCCCAGGGTTGAGGCCTAGTCGGGAAGATCGCTTGGAGAAGCCTGACTACAGTCTGGTCAAGGAGAGTGTTTGCTGGTTCTTGGCCCTCTGCAGAGAGCCCGTGCACAACCGGGGTGTGGGGAGGGATGTGTGTGGGTGGCAGGAGGAGGGCGGTGCACAAAGGGATACACAAGCCTCCAGGCCAGGACCTGCCTCCAGTCCCTTGACCTCCCACCGTAGGAGTGTCTCCCGCTTTGGGACAAGTGGGTGAAAATCCTCACTCTACTGAAGCAGGGACTGATTTGTGCTCCAAAGGGAAGCCAGCAAAAGCTCTAGGATTCCTATCCAAGCTTCATTTTCTTTTTTTATTTTTTTTTAAGATTTTATTTTCTCGACACAGAGAGAGAGAGCACAAGCAGGGGGAGCAGCAGAGGGAGAGGGAGAGGTGGACTCTCCGGTGAGCAGGGAGGTGGATGTGGGTTCGATCCCAGGTTCCTGGGATCATGACCTGACCCAGTGAGTCACCCAGGGGCCCCCTTGGCTTCATTTTATCAATGGCTTGCAATCTCCTTAAGTAAGGCCCCAGGGATGGGGGGGTGAGGGGTGCGGGGAGCAGGGGGGACAGGGAGCCCAGAGAGTGAGGACGGAGAGAGCCCCCTTTCCTCCGCCCCAACCTCATGCCTGGAGCTTTTTGGGATACTTCCAACCCCCCACCTGCTCAGAGGTATCCGCTGCTGAGTAATCGAACAAAAAACTATGCTGGAGTGGGTGTATACTTCCGGGTGTTAGGAAAAGTTATCCAAAACTTGTAAATGGGGCAACAATGTCCCGGTATACACTTTCATGTTTTTACCAGAACATTTCCAGTGAGCTTCTCATTTGGGACCCACAGTCTGCAAAGTCAGATGCAGTTGGGGGAAAAAAAAAAAACAGAAACAAAAACAAAAAAACAACAAAAAACCCCCCTCACAACCACAGGCCCCCAAATGGAACCATTTTTGCTAGGCCATGTCACCAAATGGGGACTTAATACCTCCCCTGACTGCAGTTTCAACCTCCCCGAGAAATGTAGTCTTAACCACTCAGTCAGTCGGGAACTTTCTCTGTGGCCCCACAGGGTAATCTGCCAATCTGCCGCAGGGGTTCTTTCTATCCCCCAAAGGAAGATGAGCTAATCCACCTAACAAGACCCTTTTGTCTTTGAAGGGAGGTGACCTCGCTTGAAATAATCCTTTGTGATGTTCCTGACTCCCTCCTCCAGCCTCTACAAACCTCTTCCTTTCTGTAGCCCTTTGGAGCTCCACTCTGCTTGCAAATTGGGGTGCTGCTGGATTTACACAATAATTAATAAAGCCAATGACATCTTTTTTTTGAAAGATTTATTTATTTATCTGAGGGGGGGGAGAGAGAGAGAGTGTGTGTGTGTGTGTGTGTGTGTGTGCGCGCACACAGGCACAGAAACAGAGGGAAAGTAGCCCCAGCAGACTCCCTGCTAAGCAGAGAGCCCACAGGAGGTGGGGAGAAGGCTTAACCCCAACACCCTGAGATCATGACCTGAGCTGAAACCTAGTCTGGGTGCTTAACGGACTGAGCCAGCCAGGTACCCCTAAAGCCAATTACATCTTTTAAAATTTTTATTATCTGGTACTAACATACATCTATTTATTTATTTATTTATTTATAAGATTTTATTTATTATTTGACAGAGAGACAGCGAGAGAGGGAGCACAAGCAGGGGGAATGGGAGAGGGAGAAGCAGGCTTCCCGTTGAGCAGGGAGCCTGATGCGGGACTCCATCCTAGGACCCTGAGAACAGGACCTGAGGATCCGTCAGTTGCAAATGATTTTTTTTTGTCTGATGTGGGAAACAAAGGCAGAAGAAAATCATTAAAATTCCTTACCTACTGACAAGCCCTTGAAACAGACAGAGTGGCTCTCCGACCTCACCTTGAGGTTTTGCTGAGGACAATCCTAGCCTGGCTGACCCCCTACTCCAACAGGTCCAACCGGGATCCTTTAAGTCTACTTTAATAATTCCTTTAGGAAACGTTATCTCTAAACCATCAAGATGGTGTTGACAATCATTCCCAAGCATATGGCCCACTGATATACATCTAAAGGGTCTCACAAGAAGGTTTTATTACTGGTAATGAATAACCTTTTCCCCAGACAGTAGCTAGCCCCTCAAGGTCCTAGAAACCTAGCTTCCAAAATTCCTTAGAGACTTACACCATTCATAATCCTCTTTGTCCTCACCTGCCACCGAATCCACCCCTACTCTGCCTTTAAAGCTGACTGTAGAGATGCCTGGGTGGCTCAGTTGGTTAAGCCTTCAGCTCAGGTCATGATCCCAGTGTCCTGGGATTGAGTCCCACATTGGGCTCCTTGATCGTCAGGGAGCCTACTTCTCCCTCTGCCTCTGCCTGCCTCTCTGTCTGCCTGTGCTTGCTCACTCTCTCTCCCTCTGTCCCTGACAAATAAATAAATAAAATCTTTAAAAAAAAAAAACAAAACAAAACAACTCTGACTGTAATCTGGTTCGGGGCCCAAGTCCCTACTCCGCTGTGTCGGGTATACTTGGGCCCAAGCTTAAGCTTGTTAAATAAACCCTCTTGTGATTGCATCAGTGTTGGCTCCTTGGTGGTCTCTCGGATGCGAAAACTCAGGTACAACATTGTCCAGTAGAGGGGCAAGTGTATTCATTTGTCTGGTAATAAAGATAGGTCTGAAGCCTATAGGTTTATCGCCCTGTAGGACATCAAGCATGCTTTGGAGTTAGCAATCTCTCTGTGGCTGCTCTCCTGCCTCAGGTGTCCTCTGAAATGGCTTTACCATTCTGCTCATTCCCTCACTAGTGGCTTAAGAAATGCTCCACATATTGCTATGAGAGTCATGTTTTCACCTTTTGAAAATGATACTTTGACAAGGGGAACTTGCCCTGACCTGTGGTTTCTATGCCCTTTCCGACTCCCCTCTAGACAACCACGTCATCCAAACACAACCAGGGAGTGAAGCTTTGAGTTTGGTGATAGTGATACAGTTTGAGTGAAGTGGTAGAGTGTATGTGTTTGGAAGATGGACCGTCTTCCCTAATTCATCTTACAGCCTCATGTCGCTCTGGAGTCTGAGTCCCACACACCTGAGTCTAGGCACGCCACCATGAGTAAGCTGCTGGGAAACCCGGGCCTGAGCCCCTTCAGCCTCGGGGGACTGCGAGAATTATGAGCAGCCTCCTCTAGCTCTCCTTTTTGCCTGCTCCCTTGAGGGAGGGAGAGGTGAGGGGGGAAAACGGTCTTCCCATGGATCACTGGATTGGCCCATGAGGGCACTAACCCAAGGTCACTCCTAGGGGGGTCACCCAACCTATTCTAGGCTTGTTGCCCCACAAAGGAAGCTTTATTTGCAGCAAATAGGAATCACTGGTCCAAGCCATGACTCCCCAAGTAAGGATGAATGTGTTCCTTTTATTTAGGGTTAGGATGACTGTTTAGAAAGGGGGCGTTGTCATCTACATTGAGGAGAGCATAAGGTCATGTTTGTGCCTTAAGGAAACCTATCTAAGCATACATTGCATGTTCTGTAAATGAGGCTTGTGCTGCTCCCTGGGCGGAGATTTTAGTATTATAATGAGGTGATGCTACTGTCAGTCACTCCACAGGTCACTCTGTGGTCCATGATTTGGAGGTTCAGTAGAAACTGGTTGTAAAGTTTTGCAGGCGAGGTAAACACAACACCAGGCGAGGTAGGCACAGGGCAGGATTTATTTATTTATTTATTTATTTTTTTTTTAAAGATTTTATTTATTTATTTGACAGAGAGAAATCACAAGTAGATGGAGAGGCAGGCAGAGAGAGAGAGAGAGGGAAGCAGGCTCCCCGCTGAGGAGAGAGCCCGATGCGGGACTCAATCTCAGGACCTCGAGATCATGACCTGAGCCGAAGGCAGCGGCTTAACCCACTGAGCCACCCAGGCGGGCACAGGGCAGGATTTATTAAAGGCACTATTGGGTGAAGTTTCAGGGCTCAGGAGAAGGGGAGCCAGGAAAGTCGCACCGGGAGGAGGTGGGCATCCTCGGGCAAGGTTCCTAGACTCCGGAAAGGGGAGTCGGGGAAGTCACGCTGGGAGGGAGTCCGTGGGGGTCTTTTATTGGGCCAAGGCAGGGCATGGGTTCACATTCATACATGGTAAGGTATTTGGTGATCTCAGGGTATGGCGGGGGGGGGGGGGTCCTGATACTCCTATTTCCTGCATAGGTATCGGGTTACCTATGGAGACGTAACCTGGGCATACATCCTTTCTGCGGGAGAGTCAAGGTTAAGGAAGGGTGGGGAGGGGCTGAAAGATGGCGGCCCAGTAGTCATTTCTATTGTTCCTCCTGCACTCCCCTAGCCACTGACCCAACGCTGGTCAGGGTGGTCTGGGCCACCCCTCTAGGTAGCTGTTAATGCTTGAAGGGCACTTTCGGTTTCTTTTATGGGATGCTAGATACCTCCGGTCTTCTGCCTGAATTAAGAGATAAACTGGAAACAGGAGTGAAAGGGTCCATAGACAAAAGGACAAGACTGATACAAAGCAAAGGTCAAGCAAAGCTTTATTTCACGCCAAGCATCGAGAATCAAACTGACCGGCCAGGGCCGTCTCTTGCAAAGAGGCGACCCCTTCCAGTCTCACACACTAACTTTTATAGAGTAAAGGCCATGTGGTTGAGCCTGGCCACACACAGGTGGCCAATTGAATTACAGTTCGCCCCATGATAGTCATTTAATTCAGCCTATGACCTTGGCTGGAATTGGCGCCTTTGTCTGGCGCCTGACAGGCGGGGCTCACACTCCTTGGCAGGGAATACGTGCGCTTTCCCTTGATTGGACGTTTCCATCTGGCCTGGCTCATCCTTGGCGGGTAGGGAGGTAATACGCGTGCTTTCCCTGATTGGACGTTTCCCCCTGGCCAGACAAGTCCTTGTAGGTGGGCTCCGTTATCAGGGGCTGGTCCCTCATATTTCACCAGTTCTGTTTCTAAGCGCTTTCCTCCTGGGGGGCAGGGGCAGGTTCAATCTACGTTTACTGCATAAACAACAAAATGGCTCGCTCTGGCTAAGTAGGCCCTTACAAGGAGCTTAAAGGAAAATGTGGGACAACGTTCGGTGGGTACAGGCAGGTGGGCAGCAAAGGTCAGGTCTTGGGGTCCCGCTGGTGACAAGTCGACCCACCCAGCTTCCATCTGCAAGGGGCAGTTTTCCTTTTGCACCCCCTGCCCTACCCTGCCATGAGAATCCTTTAGTGCTCAACACACAATCTCTCTCTCTCTCTCTCTCTCTCACACACACACACACACCTGTCTCAGAAGGCCCCTGCTCCACTGTTCTCACTTCCCTAGCACCCTCCAAGCGCTCCTCCTCCTTTCTCCCCAAATGCATAAGGCATGCTGGAGTTAGAGGGCGACAGCTTGGTAAAGCTTGGCCAGAGTCCCCCAGGGCAGATCACACAGCTTGAGTTCTCAATCAAGGAATCAAAATAATTCAAAATAAACCACAGAGAGAAAGAAACAAAAGAAAGAAAGCGAACGATACAAATGGCAAGGACCCAAAGCCAGTTTGTTTTAGCATGCTAATGAAGCATGAGCTGAAATGTGTTATTTTTGCATACATTACTTTGCGATGCAGATTACAAGAACTGTCAGTACCTATCTCCCTAATCTCCTGGGGTTAAAGGGCAAAGAGACAAGGACTTGAAAACTCATCTGCCAACTCTCTTCTGAAGTAGATAAACCTCTGCCATCCCTCGGGCTTGTCTTCTGTGCCCCCACTCAACAGTGAAGTCCCAGAGTCCTCCTCATACTAAAGTCAACGTGTGACTTTCACGGCCTGTGGCTTTCAAAAGGGTTACCAGCCTGGGCAACAGGTCTAAGAGGCAGAAGGAAAGCAAGGACCTTGTTTCAGTTTTAGTTTCCTCTCTGTTACCCCAACCAAGCTGCCAAAAGGAGAGGGGCCAGGGGGAGTGAGTGAAGGATGCAGTCCAACTACTGAACTGTCCTCCGCGAAGCAGACTGGCACTCCCAAGTTCAGAGCCCATGCCAACTCGTTCAGAAATCAGCACTTCTGTATCTGACCTTACATTCACCCGCCCAGCCATGTAGGTCACAGAAATATTGCTGGTCTGCCATTCCTTTATCGTGTACCTTCTGAGGAGTCTGATTCATGGTTAAAAACCTGTGTGTTTTGGGGGGTGCCTGGGTGGCTCAGTCGCTAGATGTCCGCATTCGGCTCAGGTCATGATCCCAGGGTCCTGGGATGGAGCCCTATATCGGGCTCCCTGCTCTGCAGGGAGACTGCTTCTCCCTCTCCCATTCCCCCTGCTTGTGTTCTCTCTTGCTGTCTCTCTGTCAAATAAATAAACAAAATATCAAAAAACAAATAAACCTGTGTGTTTGGGGGTGCCTGGGTGGCTCAGTCGGTTAAGAACCCGACTCTTGGTTTAAGCATCCAACTCACTTCTGGCTCAGGTTGTGATCTCAGGGCTGTGAGATCGAGCCCCAGCCCTGGGCTCTGTGCTCAGCGCAGAGTCTGCTGGAGCTTCTCTGTCCCTCCCTCTGCTCCTCCCCCAGCTCATGGGCGCCTGCTCTCTCGCTCTCTCTCAAAATAAATAAATAAAATCCTTAAAACAAAAACAAAACCTGTGTGCTTTTTCAGACCTGATCTGAGGCAATCATAATGGCTTTCCCGGCAGGCCCCGGGAGAAGCTGCCCTCCCCACACCAGACCCGCCACAGTGAGTACATTCCCGTCCCGAAGGGGTACTTCAGTCCAGGGCTCCATTTGCCGGTGGAGGGGCCTCAGCCCTCAGTTCTCTCACATATTCGCGTTCCTCCCCTAGTGCACTCATTCCCGTGTCTGTCGACCTGAGGCCCTGGGCAGGTGCTTCCATCCAGGACTCTTTACGAAGTAGGAGAGAAGGATCTGGAAGACGCTTTTCCCACTCAGACTCAGCGCCCAAGAATTTTCCACTCCAACTGTTCCTCTTCACCACCCTCCCCCATCCTAGGTACACAAACCTGCCAAAGCCTTTTGAATTGATTCCTGAGTGAGACAACCTCACGTTTGTGTTGATCTGCTTGACCCTCGACAGGTGGAGAAAACGGAGCAAAGAGTGAGTGCTTCTTTGGTTCAAGCTTCCGGCTTATATTATTGCACGAGGTAGTTAAAAGGCTTAACTAACTTATGGCTGGTGGCTTTCAAAGATTTATTTATTTATGTATTTATTTATTCGACAGAGAGAGATCACAAGTAGGCAGAGAGGGAGGCAGAGAGAGAGGGAGAGGCAGGCTCCCTGCTGAGCAGAGAGCCCCGTGTGGGGCTCCATCCCAGGACCCTGGGATCATGACCTGAGCGGAAGGTAGAGGCTTAACCCACTGAGCCACCCAGGCGCCCCAGGTAGTAGCTTTTAATCAGCTACTCAACACTTGACAACTCATCTCTCTTCCTTCCAGCTCAGCTGAACTCCTAACTCCTGCCCTTGCTGTGGTTCTATCCATTAGACTAGGAAGTCCTTAAGGTCAAAAGTACTCTTTCCTAATAATAGCAGATAACTTTTTAAGCATTTGCTGAATGCCAGATATAATGCTATGCCCTTTGTATGCATTAGCTTGGCTAATTCTCATGATAATTGCCTTTATGATTGATAATTGTGTGCCAAACATACTCTTACTTCCTTTCTTTAGTCAGGAAAATTGTGGTTTAAAGACATTAACTGACTTGCCCAACAGCACCCAGCTCTTAAGTGGCGGAGTGGGAATTGGAATGCAGGTCTGTGTGATCTAAGATCTAAGCACTTTCTGATTCTCCTCCCTGGCACCTCTACACTTGGCACTTGCCTAAATTCCTGGCATTCAGCAGGGGGCTCAGTAAATGCCTCTTGGTGAATAATTCTCGAGTGTCCATCTTACTTCCTAATTGCTCATTCCTATGCCTCTCAGCGTTAACGGAGGACACTTCAGTAAATTGCCTCAAGGCCACTTCTGCTCAACATGCCCAACACGGAGTGAACCATCTTTTCCATCTAAACGTCCCTCCTTCCCAGTGGTTCCATTTCTCCTCTTCTACCACCATTTTCTAGCACCCAAGCTCACAGTCCGACAGTCCTGTTGTACTTATCTCTACTGAGCCGCTCCATCCTGCCCTCCACAGCTCCATACCTAATCTGATACCAAGTTTGATCACTTTCCTCTTTGAAGCGATCTTAGATGTCCACCTTCCCACCTCTCTGAAAACACCCTGACCTCAGCTCTCCTCGCCCACACAGATGACCAATATGGCGTCCGGCTCAGCACTCATTCATGCCCTTGAGGACACTTCTCCCCTCAGCTTCTCAGATGCTTGTCTTCACACATTCCCAAAGTCATAGGGCCTGAGGATGGGCCACATAGAATTACATTTTATGATAAAATAATAGGTTTGTTTAGGCTGGGGTTAGAGTGGAGTTGTGGGGGGAATCTGTGTTTTGTTGAGGAAAGGAGCTTGGTAGTTTCCTGTTGTCAAAAATCTTTGTGAACTTATGCCCTCCAGGACTGCTCAGGCTCCAGGGAACGCGGTCTGCTCCCCGATGGTGGTTGCCAGCCTCTCTCCCATTTCCTCTGAGAATCTGGCTCCCAATTTTATAAACGAACAAACAAAAACACCTACTTTTTCTAAGGATAGCAGATGTCTATCAGGCTTCTTAGACTCATTATAGTTGCAATACATGACTAGTTTTCCAGGCACAGAAAATTGCACAGGATAAGAGTTTCCATGACTATAAACCACAAACAGGAATAATCCTATTAGTAATCGAAAATTATGAAAAATACCGGTAAGAACCAAGTTTGCTGCTCTCAAGACTGCAAAACAAAGATTTTAAAGGCCAATACTTTGGCTGGTTGGATTGGGAATTATTGGACAGTTGGGCTGGGAAGTGGGGTGGAGAACTACCCTGTCATCATTAAGATATCCCAGTCTCCCAACCCAGGCCCCTATGAGTCCCATACACTGACAGTGCCCCCATCAGAGTTGGAGCCGGGCCACAAGGAGGGGTTAGTGGAGAGAAGCCATGCACCTGGAGTCCAGGGAGGAAAGCATGTCTGTGCACCTCAGTGGGCCCTGAAACCATGGTCTCCATGAGCCCACCGCCTTGCCTCTCCTCTCCTAAGATCAGAGCACAGGCATTTTAAAGACCGTATCTGTCAAGATATATGAAGCCTTTGCAGACTCTTGTGAAAGTTTACACAAATCTGATTATCCCCCCCCCCAGTGAACCAAATTACAGTAAATTCCCCCAACAAGATTAGCATCAAGGAAATTTGCTGAATTTACTGCCAGCAGCCTTGACCAGTGCTGGGGAAAGAGCAGAAAATAACAGGGACCTCTGTCCCTTCCCTAGTCCGTTTCTCTTCTCACCCCATCCCAGGAACTTGTAGATCTTCAAGGGTGAGAGCCTGTGAATCACTCACGCCATTTCTTCAGTGCTCTGCATCGGCTGGGGCAGAATTCCATCTGTCCCTGATCCCATCTTGCCCTGTCCTTCCCTCCTGCACGAGGGTAAACAGCCCTTCTTTATCGCAGCTGACTTGTCTCTCTTCCCTGGTGGTTCCTGCCAGCTGGACCAAAAGTTGGAGCTGAGATGAAAGTGATTTTTGTCCCAGAGGGCTGGGCTTGGGGTAGGTGTGAATGGACCAGTAATTGGGTGTAGCCTGGGGAGGTCCTGCTCCATTCTTAAACAACTCAGAAATGTAATCAGGATCTAAATCTAAAGTTATTCCCAGGTTTTTCATAGGCATTCCAGGTCTAAATCTCTCTTTAATGTGCCAGGAGAGCAGGACTTGTAACTAGTCATGACTGTCAATCACCATTCCCTTTATCAATCCCATTCACTTTATCAAGTGGCTCACCTAATCTCATCTCCTCTAACCTCACCACAGCCCAGTGGCCCAAGTGGGTTGTTACCTCTATTTCTTTCTTTCTTTCTTTTTAAGATGTTATTTATTTATTTGACAGAGAGAGCTGGCAGGGAAGCATGAGTGGGTGGGCGAGGGGCAGAGGGAGCAAGAGCCCCCACTGAGCAAGAGCCCTGACCAATGATGATGCAGGGCTCGATCCCAGGACCCTGAGATTGTGACCTGAGCTGCAGGCAGACTGAGCCACCCCATTAGCTCTCTTTGATAGAAGATGACCATGAAACTCAAGCACCACTGAGCCAGGCTGGGACCCCATCCTGAAGAGGCCTCCGTGGAGTCTGCCTGTGCCCCTCCCACATGCCCTTGGCATTCACCTCCACACATCCAAGGTCACCACTTAGAACCTCTGTGTGCCTGGCGAACCAGAACACTTGAAGGCCCCAGGAGCCGCAAATAACAGGGTAGGGCAGAAGCACCTAGCTTCCCTTCCCTCTGCTGGAATGACTCTGCAGCATGTCTTAGGCCACCACCACCTAAACTTCCCCAGCAGGATGGGGCTCCATTTGCCCACGTGCTAACTGGCTTGGTAACATCCCTTTATTAGTGTCCTTCCTTTCCCAATCTTCCTTTTCCACCCCAAAGGCATTTCCTGGGATTGTCTTTCAAAGTACTTTTTTGCACACACTCATGAGAGGCGCTCATGAGAGGGCAGAGAGAGTATGTCATTGGAAGTCAGGACAACTTGGCATGAGACACTGGAAAATACTTATCAGGAACCTGAGTTTATTGTGCATTTATTCAACTTAAAAAAAATTTTTTTTTAAAATTTATTTGACAGCAAGAGACACAGCGAGAAAGGGAACACAAACAGGAGGAATAGGAGAGGAGGAAGCAGGCTTCCCACCAAGCAGGGAGTCCAACGTGGGACTCGATTCCAGGACTCTGGGATCATGACCTGAGCCGAAGCCAGACGCTTAGTGACTGAGCCACCCCAGTGCCCTGCACTTATTCAACTTTTTAAAAATATTTCCATTTTCAGGTTATAATCCTAGCTAAGTGACGTCCGCAAACACCTGTGCGTTCTTGTGCACTGGTCATCCATCTCTTTATTCATCAGACATTTCGAAAGCTCTGTGCCAGGTACAAGTGCTCAGGGCACAGATGGAGAGAGGTGACTACCCTCTGGAGCCCCCAGTCTCAAGGGACAGACCCTCACTGGATCTGTGCTCTGAGAGGGGTCAACTCCAGATGCATGAGGAGGAGTGCATGGAGAGGCTTCCTGCCCAGGCTTGGAAAGTGGGGGAAGGGTCCCTGGAGGACGTGTCCCCTGAGTTGAGTACTAAAGGGAACAGCATCCACAGCAGGGGGAACAGTACCTGACAGAGATGGAGGGCAGAAGAGCCGGAAGGAGGCAGGGAACCCGAAGCTGCTCCTCCATGGTATATTCCCGAACAGGTCACTTCACCAGGCTGGACCTTGGCTCACCCACTTGACCCGCTTTCTTCAACACTTCGTATAAGATTAAACACAATAATGAATGTGAAGGTATAAAGTTCTTTAGAAATCTGGAAGGTGGAAGAGTCAGCCTGGACGCACTTACCCCACCCCTTCTGCTGGGAAGGAAGGTGGTGGTCGGAGAGGTGACACACAGGATCATATGTCCCCTTTCCCCCCTGTCTAAGTAGCCAGCGTGGTGGGGGAGGGGCCGTACGTCAGACTGAGAAGCAGGGAGCATAATCCTGTGTGACAGCATTTAGCCAAAAAATGCAATCCTGCATTTTTTTCTTTATTGAGCTCCTAGGCCGGGGACTCTTCAAGGTGCTGGGAACACAAGGAAGAATGGGGGAGACATACTTGTACCCTGTGGAGCCCCGCGTGGGCGGGTCAGCCGGACAAGCAAACAGGGAATTTCCACAGTCACACCTCACCCCCACAACGGCTGAGATTCTGCTTCCTGGTTTCTAAATGAGGAAACGGGCCCGGAAGCCAGCGATGCCTTGCCCAGAGTCACAACCAGATCACGGGCTGCCAGCAGCCACCCCGAGGTCCCACCCCCTCTCCAAGTCATCACCTTTCCACAGACAGATGTTATGCCAATCCCTGAGCTGACCTGAGCCAGGGAACTCAGGAGAACCACTGGGTCTCAGATGGCGTGAGGCGCCTGAGAGAAGGAGTGCCCAGCAGCAGAGGTGGTGAGAAGAGACAACTGGGCTTAGAAGTCTCTAGTCCTAAATCCTGGAGGGATTTTGTTTTTCGCATTAAATCCCTTCCACAGGGGCGCCTGGGTGGCTCAGTGGGTTGAGCCGCTGCCTTCGGCTCAGGTCATGATCTCAGGGTCCTGGGATCGAGTCCCGCATCGGGCTCTCTGCTCGGCGGGGAGCCTGCTTCCCTCTCTCTCTCTCTCTGCCTGCCTCTCCATCTACTTGTGATTTCTCTCTGTCAAATAAATAAATAAAATCTTAAAAAAAAAAAAATCCCTTCCACAGCCAGCTGCCTTTCCAGTAAAGCTCAACTCGTGCTTCCTCATACGTGAATTCATTTATTCTGAGAGGAAACAATGCATCCTTGGACTTCCTTTGCCATCCTGGCTCCCTCCGTGGCTCCCATCAGCTTCCTCGGTGCTGGAAATATGGTAACCGAAAGGGAGAAAAACAAGCCTGCAGATAGATTGCTGCTGATCCAAACGTCCCCCCTGTATTGAAATCTCTCCTCCAAACATGGCTCTGGGGGCCGTGGAAAAAGGTTGCCGAAGTATCTGATAAAATACAACAGCTGTGTGGATTTACACTGAACATGGTTGAATGGAGTCATTGATAATCCGAGTTTTGTTGGGCGGAGCCAGATGTTGGGGTGGTGGAGAGGTTGTGCAGGGGAGTAGAGGTGACAGGAGATTAGCAACCTCTCTTCCAGGAATGAGAGCCACCAGTGCCCAGGTGCAGGGGGAAGATCTCAGGCCAGCATCAGGAGAGTGACTCTGGGTACCCTCTGTCCAGACAGCCAAAGTCCCTGGCTAGAGAATCCCAAGAAGCTCTCTGTTCATTTATCCACAGCCCAGATGGCTGCAGAGCACCGACCAGGAATCAGACCTTGTACTTAGTGCCCCAAAACAGGGTCCATGAGACACCGTCTTTGTAATCAAGGGACTTAGAGTTTAGGAGGGGAGCCAGACAGGTTAACTAAGGAGAGGATGAAATTTTGTAAATCTCTGCACAGTGGGGACATACAGAGGCCATGGCCAGTTCTCCTGGGGGATGTCTAAAAAGATTTTACTGTGGGAGTGAACCGTGAAAGATGAGTAAGGTGTGCCAGGCCAAGAGGGAGGAAAGGTGTTCTGACATTAGTGACTTTGGTAACATTAACATCTGCAGCAGTTACTGGATGTGTGAACATCGAGGGCCACATCAGGCTTCTGCCTTGGTAGACTGATAGATGGGGTGCTGTCTACCAAGACAGAGGACGTGGAAGGAACATGATACATCTGAAAGGGGGAGATCATGAGCTTTGTTTCAAACATAGGGGTAGCATTCACAGATAGGAGAACTCTGGGAATGGTGGGGGTGGGGGAGGAGTGAAGTGAGCAGGTGGGGGAGGAGGACTGAGGCTTTAAAGTGTTGGAGAAGGGGTGCCTGGGTGGTTCAGTCAGTTAAGCATCTGCCTTCGGCTCAGGTCATGATCTCATGGTCCTGGGATCAAGCCCCACATTAGGCTTCTTGCTCAGCGTGGAGTCTACTTCTCCCTCTACCCGCCCCCCACTCTTGCATTTTCTCTCTCACTCTGCCTCTCTCTCTCAAATAAATAAATTTTTAAAAAATCTTCAAGTGCTGGAGAAGTTGTCTATGTAAATGCTGGACTCTTAAGTCAGAGAGTCTCTTAAGTCAGTCTGTTTTTCACCCATAGACCATGCAATTTACTCCTCGTGGACCTCCCTGCCTCTCTGCCTCTAAATTGCTTCCCAAGTGATCCCAGGAAGCAGGAAGCAGGGCAGGTCAGTTCACGTGGATTTGCAAGGCACTGAGGAGTGTGAATGGCATACTACAATTTTGTGTTCAAAAAAGTGGGGAGCATATTCCAAGTTAAATTTTGTCTCCCGAAAAGATAGGATCAAGTCCTAACCCTTGGTACCTGTGAATACGACCTTATTTGAAAATAGGTGTTTGGAGATCGAATCAACTTAAAATAAGGTCCTACTGGGTAAAATGGACCCTAATCCAAAGAATCCAATGACCGCTGTCCTGATAAGGAGAAGGGAACACAGGTGTAGAGACACAGAAGAAGCCACGTGACAGCAGAGGCAAGATTGGAATGATCACCCACAAGCCAAGGAGTGCCAGCGTTGCGGACAAGCACAGTAGCGGGAAAGAATGGAGGAAGGGTTCTTCCCTGGAGCAGTCAGAGGGAGTGTGGCTCTAGATTTCAGATTTCTGGTCTTTAGAACTGGGAAAGAATAAATTTCTGTTGTTTCAAGCCCCCAGTTAGTGATCTAGTTTGTTAGGATCCTAGGAAAACAATAGAGAGGGGGAGAGGAATGTGTATGTATTTTATTTAATTGCTTTTGTTTTCGAAACTAAATAATGAAGTCTCAACAGGCAACCTGGTTGAAATGACTGGACGGGGGTGGGGGCCATGGTGGGGGACTCAGCTCTGCATCCTGGGTTGGTAGCAGGCTTGTCCGGGCCTGTCCTGGGGGGCTTTTGTCAGGGTGCCGTGAGTGAGTGGAATAGCCAAGCACCCTTAATGTCAGGGCTTGGAACAGACACACCATCGCTTCTGCTCCATTCCGTCGGCCAAGGAGAGGCACGAGGTCCGCCCAGATTCAAGGATGGGAGGGAGTGCAAAACAGACTTTTCTTCTTTAGAGAGAGACTGAAAAAAAACACACGGCAAAAGATATGCATGCAGACACAGCTTTTGACATATGCATTCAACAGAGTCTGAGCCAGAATCTAAAAGGCATGGTTTGCATACCCCTAGAAGCAGACCTGGAAACTAGGATTCACTTTAAGTAGTTTATTTGGGAGATGACCCCAGAAAACCCCAATAGGGAAATGGGAAAGTGAGACAGACACTGAGAAGGCCCACAGCTCAACCTCCCTAAAGAACTCTGACAGTGGAGGATAAATTTCAGGGTCACGAAATACAGGATGGGCTCTTGGCCCATTGGTTGAGGTTTGCTCTTACGGACTTTGATTCTCCTGCATCCCTGACTTGCCCAGAGCATAGGTAAGTGGGCCTCAGATTGAGACAACAAGTCCTTAGGCAGTGAGATGACAACCTTTGGCAGGAGAAATGAATGCTCAGGGGAATGGAGAAGCATCAACAATGTTTGCTACAGTGATCAATACTGTAGATCTAACTTCTAGTTTACAGTAGAGTAACACGTTCAACAGCACCGAGATCCAGTCAAATCCAGAATGTGAAAAATACTACATGAGAAATGACGGGTATTTCTTTCACAAATTAACGGCTTTAGAAAAAAGGGGGTGGGAGTGGGTGTGGGGTGGGGGTGCTGATATGATACAGTCAGTTGACCTTCCTACTGTTGGTTTTGGCTCAGGTTGTGATCTCGAGGTTGCGAGATTGAGCCCAGAGTAGGGCTCTGTGCTCAGTGGGGAGTCGGCTTGGTAATCTCTCCCTCTCCCTCTGTTCCTCCTGCTCATACTCTCTCTCTCTCTCTCAAAATAAATATATAAAATCTATAAAAAAATCTTTTTTTTTTTTTTTAGATTTTATTTTTTGACAAAGATCATAAATAGGCAGAGAAGCAGGCAGAGAGAGAGGAGGAAACAGGCTCCCCTCTGAGCAGAGAGCCCTATGCGGGGCTCGATCCTGGGACCCTGAGATCATGACCCAAGCCAAAGGCAGAGGCTTTAACCCACTGAGCCACCCAGGTGCCCCTAAATAAATCTTTTTTTAAAGGGGGAGAGTATTAATAGATTAATAGAGATTTAGGTAAGGTATCGACCACATGCAATGTGTAAATTTGGATTCTTTATGTAAAAGAACTGTAAAAAGACACTTGTGAAATAGTCAGAAAAAAAAACTCAATGTGGATTGAGTATTTGAGAGTATAAATTACTGTTTATTTAGTTGATTGTCATTATGGCAATGTTATTTTTTTCAAGTCCTTATCCGAGATTCAAAAAAAAAAATAGACAAAGCAAATATGGCAAAGTGTTAACAGCTGTAAAATCCAGGTAATAGGTATCTGGGAATTCCTTATACTATTCTGCCTACTTTTCTGCCGGCTACAAACTTGATAGGAGAGGAGAAGGGGAAAGAGGAGGGCGAGAAGGGGTGATGGGAGGAGAGGAGGCCAGACTACCTGAGTTGGAATCCTGATGGATGTTTTTTCTGGCTGATTGAACTTGAGCAAGTTGCTTAAATTCTGCCTGTTTCCTCATCTGCAGATTAGGCTAATCACAGTGCCTGATTCATAATTCCATGGAGAAGATCCAATGAGTTAATTTCAGTGCTCAGCAAATATTAGCTATTCTTACCCCCCTGAGAGTGAGTTCCCATGTGTGAGGGGCGGGGAATGCCAACCTCTGCACCAGTCAGATCCAGCTGGGGCTGTGGTTCTGTAAGAACAGAGCAGCTCTTCCTGAAAACTCGGGGCTGAGGAGCAGAGGGGAAGCCGTACTCAGGCACCGGGAATCCCGAGAGGAGGAAAGTATAGCACCGCACAGGTAAAACACTGGGAGAGGCGGTGTGACGTCTTGGACTTCGATTTCACAGCCAGGCAGCAGTCAACTCACTCAAATGCTGTATTGGAGTGAAGCGGGGCCAAGCCCCGAGATCTCCCAGTGTCCCTGGCAGAACACCAAGGCCAGCAGTGGGGGCGCAGTTGCAGATATTTCTTTCATTCCAACTGCCACAGGGGACCTTTGGATCTGGAACAGGAAGCATCAGGTGTAGCGTGTACCCATTCATGAGGCCCTGACCTTGACAGACAGACTGAGTGAATAAGGGAGCCTCACCAGGCTTCTTCTATCAGCTCTCTCATTCCAGAAGATACACGGTATGTAAATTTCAAAGCGCTTATAGAGACAGAAGTTACATTTTCCTGCCTCAGTTCAAACCTCTTGAAACCCTAGGAAACTTTAATGGCTCAGTCTGGAAAAGAGGTCTGTGTTTCAGCATCTCTCCAGCAGCTTAAGTACACTTAGCCAGAGTGAGAATGAGCCTCGGCAGAATAGCTCTAGAGTGACTGCGTTCCTCCCTGTTCCTGCGAGCTCAGCAGGCCATCGACTTCTGGATGGTGCGCAGGGTTTGCTAGGTTCAGGGGACAAAACTATCCATCATTCCCCAAACAGCCTGCTGGGCCCCTGGGGAGAATTCACAGGGCTGCTGCTTCCTCCCACCCTCCACCCAAACGGATCATTTTCAGTCCGTCCTGGACTTGAGTGCCCTCTGGTGAGCACTAGACCCGAAAGACACATTGCCAGGAGCTTGGGAGGAGTAGAGAGCGCAGTGTGATACAATGGGGGGGGGTACAATGGAAAGAAGTTTGAATTTGCAGTTTGGAGAACTGCTTTCAAGTCCTAGCTCTGTCTCCGACTTGCTAATTTTGTTCATTTGTTTGTTTTATTTACTTCCCTTGGGAAAAGTTCAGTTGACCTCTCCAAGCCTCTGCTTTCTTATTGGTAAAATGAAAATAATAATAAAACCTTGAGGGGCGCCTGGGTGGTTCAGTGGGTTAAAGCCTCTGCCTTCGGCTCAGGTAATGATCCCGGGGTCCTGGGATGGAGCCCCGTATCGGGCTCTCTGCTCAGCAGGGAGCCTGCTTCCTCCTTTTCTCTGCCTGCCTCTCTGCCTACTTGTGATCTCTGTCTGTCAAATAAATAAATGAAATCTTTAAAAAAAATAATAAAACCTTGACTACCCACGGCCATTGTGAGATCAAGTGAGATAATGGGAGAGTCAAGGAACTCTTCAAAATTCAGTTTCATACAGAGCCCCAAGACATAAAACAGATTAAATGGCATTTTATAATGATTTATTATTGTTTCAGTTTTTATTCAAGTAATCTCTTCACCCAACATGGGGCTCGAACTCATGACCCCAAGATCAAGAGTCACATGCTTTTCTAACTGAGCCGGCCAGGTGCCCCAGAAATGGCATTTTATATGAAGAAATGTAGTTTGTAGGTTAAGATTTATAATATCAACTTACTAAAGGCAATAATTAATTGCCTATATATAATTAATTAACTATATAATCAATGTATAATATTATAATTATATAATTATATAACATTTTATATATTACATATTAATATAATATATTAATTATATAATTATAATCCCTTGATTATATATAATTATATATGATATATATTTGATTATATATAATTATACATATAATTATATATAATTGGTTAAAAATTATATAATTATAATCACTTGATCTCACAATGGCCATGGGTAGTGAAGGTTTTATTATTATTTTTTTAAAGATTTCATTTATTTATTTGACAGACAGAGATAATATTTTTATTATATATTATATTATAATAATTTATATATAATAATATAATATATAATAACTATAATTAATAAATATATATAATTATATAATAATATAATATAATATATAATTATATATAATTATATAATATAACATAATAATTTATATATAATTATATAATATAATATATAATAACTATAATTAATCAATTGCCTATATATAATAATATATTCTATATATGATTTATATATTTATATATTCTATATAAATAATATTTAGAATTGCCTATAATAATAATAATAATAAAGGTAATAATTAAGAGGTTGTTTTGGTGAATAGAAAAATTTGAAATTGAGATATTGGATGATGGTTGCAATCACGTGTATCCTGCTTATTTCTCGCCTTTATTTTGGCTACACAGAACAAGAATCTTCATCACACAATAAGTAGTTGTAAATTTTGGCAGTGTTTTAAACCTTGTAATCTTAGGATCCTCTTGAACTCTCTTAATTCCAGAAGCTCCAAAGAAGAAGAGTAGGGATTTCCCTTCAAACAGAATCAATAAGAGTTTCCAACAGCAGCTCAAATTTTTTAATACTGAAGTTAAACATAAGGTAACCCACTCTGACAATAAATGTCTAGAAACATAACATCATCACAATGAATCATGACTTATTGTACGGCAACAATTATGCCATGGGGAAAACATGTTCCAAATATATGTGCCTTATCTTGCATTTTACGAGGTGTTTTCTGAGCCTGTTGTTTTTTATTTTTAAAGATTTTATTTATTTATTTGTGTGAGAGAGAGAGACAGAGAGAGCACAAGCAGGGGATGTGGCAGAGGGAGAGGGAGAGCAGGCTCCCTGCGGGACTCCGTCCCAGAACTCCAGGATAGTGAATGGGGTCAAAGGCAGACACTTAACCGACTGAGCCACCCAGCTGCCCCGAGTCTGCTGTTTTTATGTCCTCGCCAGCACTATCGTGAGTAGACATAGGCGGGTCTAGATTTTTCTTAATGACAGAGCTACAACCTTCCTAGTCAGTCGTAATTAAAAGAAGTTCTAACTGGGGTGCGTGGGTGGCTCAGTCGGTTAAGCGACTGCCTTCAGCTCAGGTCATGATTCCAGGGTTCTGCGATCAAGTCCCACATCGGGGCTCCCCCTACTCTGTGGGGAGCCTGCTTCTCCCTCTCCCTCTGTCTGCTACTCCCCCTGCTTGTGTGCGTGCTCTCTCTCGCTCTCTCATTCTGTGTCAAATAAACAAATAAAATCTTAAAAAAGAAAAAAAAGTTCGAACTGGACCTGCAGAGCAATGTCAAAAAAAAATTCATTTGGAGATCTTTCTGCCAAAGGGAGTTGGGGAAATGTTTTCCCTTGCTGCCATTCCTGGGCATCCTAAAGCCAGCACCAGAAGGAGGATGAGGCAGTTATGTCCTTCCCACTGGGCCATCCTGGAACTCTACACTGACCAGGAGCGAGCCCTCTGCACCCCTTCCACCCCCCGCCCCCGTGGGTCTTTCTAATCCCTTCCTAGCAGCTGAAATTGACATCCTGCTCAGTTGCTGTGGCTATGGATGGCAGGAAGTCCAAGTAGCCCCACCAGGATAAGAGACCACTGCTATTCTAGAAGCCCAGGTAAGGGGAGCACTGCTGCCCCAAGGGTTGTCAAAAACCTGGGCAGCCTGTGTCCCTGCCGCCTGACAGACTTGTTTGCTTCAGAGAATTAGATTGGTTAAGGTCTGTTAGAGAATCCAGCAGGAAAAAAAAGCAAATCCCAGAACCATGGAAGGCTTCCTGAATAACTACACTTGAGACAGAGGGTTGTTCCTTGAAGGGACTTGGGGGCTTTTAGTCTAAAAATAGCTGGCACTTGGTTTACTTCTCCAAGAAGGAAAGGAAGGTTTCCAGTAACTTCTGGAGAGAACTGAACTTCACGGGGTTGGGCACAGTCTGTTCTGAGGAAGTTAGTAGATAGACGTGGTGTGACAAAAAGAAGTCTATACTCAGAATAAGGAGTCCCTTTGCTCAGGATTACTAGCTGAGAGAACTTGAACAAATCCCTTGACCTTGTAGAGCCTCAGTTTCCTTACCTGTAAGCGTATACAATACCTTACAGCTTTGTGGTCAGGACTTTACAAACTCATATATGTGAAGCACCTGGGCTGAACCTCAAAATTATTACTTACATCTGAATAGAATATACCTTGATTGGCTACACATCCTTTAAAGTCTGCTAATGGACATCCAGGGGGAGGAAGAAAGTGTGAGGAATTATATAAGGAGACTAACGTCACTAAGAAATAGTAGCTACCTGGTCAATAGAAGTATTATTATTTCACTTTTCAGAGTTGAAAGGGACCTGACAGGTTGTCTAAATAAGCCCAGAACACACGGCTGAACTGATCCGTAGAAACTGTGAGGAATCACAGATGCTTGTTTCAGCCAATAAGTTTGGGGTGATTTGTTATACAAGAAAAGTTAACGGATACGAAATGTAATAATGGACTCTGTCATTCTTACCTCCCTACCCACATTTTTCCCATTGGTTTCAGTTGATGTGACTGTGGGAAAGCTCAGACTATCACAGCTCCAGAGATGGGCATGTGAACCAGGCCTAGCCCCCAGGTTGTTAACCAAAGTCTGCCTTGGAGCCTCTGGGGAAGCTTTTTCTTTTCTCATAAAGGAACAGTTGATGCATAAAGGAGCAGTAACGCTCCACCCTTCTCTTCCTACTGCCTTGAACCTGGCGGTGAGTTTCAGAGCCCCAGCAGCCATTTTGTAACGATGAGGCAAAGGCTAGGAGCATTTTGAGGATGTTGACACATTGCCGAACCACTAAATCAACAGTGGCAACTGCCTACCTCCAATCTTCCTGATACACAACAAAAATTAATCTTTATTTTTTAAACACATCTTATCTTTGTGTTGGTAGTCAAGTTGTCTGTTTCTTACTGTTGAAAGCATTCCTAACAGAGCATGTCACTAGCTACGATAATTAATCAAAGCCATAAAGAAGATCAAGTTCACTACAAATTACAAATCACTTTTATATTTCTCTTTCTTCTTTGTAACTCCCAGTATTTTTACTTTGTTTTTTAAAGATTTTATTTATTTATTTGAGAGAAAGAGAGAGCGTGCGCACAAGTGGGGGGAGGAGCAGGGGGAGGGAGAGGGAGAGAATCTCTAGCAGACTCTGCACTGAGTGCAGATCCCCACACAGGATGCAGTGCGGGGCTTGATCCCTTGACCCCCTGATCATAACCTGAGCTGAAACTAAGAGTCAAAGGCTTAACCAACTGGGCCACCCAGGTGTCCCAACTTCCAGTGTTTTTTAAAAAATGCCTTTTAGTAAGCACCTATTTTAGTAGAAATGGGAGGGGGAAATAAAGATTGAAGCAGTTTGATAGCAACAAACTCAAAGGATAGAAGCAGCCTGATGGACTGTCAGGACACAAACCCAGGTATGACCTTATTATGTTCAATTTCCTTAACTATGAAGTGGAGGTAACGTTTCCTAAGTATCTACTTCATATGGATATCGTTAGAATGAAATAAGATCATGTTTGTAAGTGTACCTGGTACTAGCTATTCATTTCCTTGTGCTTCCTGTTAAAGTAGTAGTTAGAGGTGAGGGGCTAGGGGTTCATGGGGCCAGGGAGGAAGGACTGGGTGTGGGAGCCTGGACAACCATCTTCAGGTCACAACCTATACTCCCGGATCCAACTGCACCCCTTTCTGGGTGGTCTCTGCCCCCCTTGTGCCTGGGGCAATGCAGCCTTCTTCACCTGCCTCTTTGAGAAGGGACATTCCCCTGCCAGCTCTGTGTCTCATCCTACTTACTCCTCCTTGGGATCAGATCCTTTGGTTGATATCAAGTCTCTTTCTTCTTGGTGAGCCCTTCAGACTGTCTTATAGAACAAAGGAGAAACTCCCTTCCCCCCCTGCTGTCCCTGCAGCATTTTTTTCCCTGGCCCTCTGCAGCTTTGTGTCTGTCTTCTCTCTCTCTCTCTCTCTCTCTTTTATTTTTTTAGACAGTGAGAGAGAGCATGAGAGGCGAGAAGGTCAGAGGAGAAGCAGACTCCCCATGGAGCTGGGAGCCTGATACTGAACTCGATCCCGGGACTCCGGGACCATGACCTGAGCCGAAGGCAGCTGCTCAACCAACTGAGCCACCCAGGCGCCCTATCTGTGTCTCTTGTCTCGCTTCTCTCTCTCTCTCTCTCTAGAGGCTAATTAACTTTCATAGACGTGTTCTTTACGGTTATGTCTTCAATGTTAAAAAATGTGAATGGCAAGCGAGGTTTCCGGTGTGCAGTTTCTCCTTTTGAATTCTCTTAACAAGACACCCGGGACTTAAGAAGGCGTGGAAGTGATGCTCAGAATAGCCAGACAGGACTTTCTTCTTCTGCAAGGAAAAGGGTGCTGCACCCCTGCAATCCCCAGTCCACCCGTAAAGGGTCCCCGGCGGTTTCCTCCCATGCTGACCTGCAGCCCTCTACAGGAAGGACGAGGAGCCCAGACTTCAGCTACAGAGAGATCGCAGCCACAGGGACCCCAGGGCTCCCCTGACACCTCCACTCCTATCCTCCCACTTGTGTCCTCACAGACCCTCACGCAGGTCTTCTGTCCCCTCCACCTGCTCATATGGACGTTGTGCGCATGCTCAGTCCACAAACCAGAGGCGCGTGATTCAACAAACATTTATAGGATAGACTGTTTATAAAGAAGATAAAGTGAATGAAAGCAAAAAAAAAAAAAAAAAATCCCATTTTTATTGTTGAAGAAAGAGATGATCCTGTAAATATTGGTTCCTGTAACAAATGTGTCTCAATCAACTATCGTACGCCAGACACAGTGTTTGGTGTTGGGGCTGGAACGGTGAACGGTCGGTGGTAAATGAAGCAAAGCCTCCCGGACTTCACAGACTTAAAGCCTGTAGGGAGAGAGACCCAAGTCAACGGACAACTTCAAAACCCTGAGATAAGAGCTACAGTTATCAACTCTGTTCGGGTTCTCACTCCTATCTGCCTCCCATCTGTCCTCAGATTAACCTACAGATCAAAAACAGTCCGGATCCAAATCCCATCTGGCTTTTTGGGGTAGACATTGACAAGCTGAATTACAAAATTCATGTGGAAATGTAAAGTGCCTACAATAATAATCCAAACAACTTTAATAAGAAGCACTAAGTTGAGAAAGTAACTCTGATTCAATACTTATTATAAGGTCAAGGCAATCAAGACACTGTGCTCTTGGCAAAAAGCGTGCCTAGGGGGTGGAAGATGAGTGGGCTTGGAGAGAGACAAGCCGAGGCCCATTCTGGGACTGGAGCTTGTATCTCCTACTAGCTGTGCTCTCTGGGCCTCGGAACAGGGGTAAATGAGAAGATATCTTGGTTTTCTCACAGCTCTGGCAGGCCAAGTGTACGGGGGCACGACTACAAGCCTGCCTTTGGGTTGAGAAGTCATGGATTTCACCAATAACTTGAGAACAACACCGGGCAGTCATAAGCAGGGGAAGGAGTCTACCTACTTCGCCTAACAGATTGCGGTGAGAGAAGGAAAAAGCAAGTGGGATGGATTCACAGTGTTCACATCACACACGCGCGTGCACGCGCGCACACACACAACGTGCGCACGCACATGCATGCACACCCCTATGCACACAAGGACCAAGGAGGAAGTAAACCCCGCTGCTTCTGGCCAGAACATGCAACTGTCCAGTGAGGTGATCTCCCAGAAGCCTCTCCACATGGATTTTCCTTCCCCTGTCCCTTCCCCCATCAAACCACAGCCTTCTCTCCCTGAAGTTTTGAGGGCTGCTTTGACAAGAAGTGGAGTTAGCGGGTCCCAAACCTTCTTCTGGGGCAAGTCCCTCAACCTCGCTAAGCTACAGCGTCCTCTCCTGGGCAATGGGGGTAACAGTCTCAGAGTGAGGGTGGAGCTGTGGGTTAAATTAAAGCAAAGTGCTTAGGGCAGAGCCTGACAGTCACTCTGTGGCAAGTATTTTTTTTGGCTTATTCTATTCTCCCGGACGGGCCATGGTGGATACCACTGTTTGTCTCTGGGAGCCAAAGAATCCACTGGGAGGGATGAAAATAAGAGGCAGGAAAGAGAGAGGGCTGTGGGCACAGCGATCACCAACCTTCTCACTTCCGTCCCATCCCCCAAATCTCTCCTCTTTTCCTCTCTGCCTCAGCGCCCCGCTCCCTCCGCTCTGACTTGTCTTTCCCCTTCTTCTGAGTTAGGCATCAAGCCTGGGACACGGGGACAGAAAGGGGGAGGAGGAGGTAGGGAACGAAGGGGAAAGAAGAGAGGAGATACGGAGACTTCTTTTTCTTATTCTTTCTTTTCTTTTCTACCGGTCCAACTTCTAGAAAGGGGCCTAGATCCATTCCAGCCCCGCACGTTGGTGGAAAGAACCGCTAACTGTGTTGTAATCATTATGTATTGGGCAGGCCCCTTGCCCCCAAGGTCACACCAGCAGAGGCTAGCCAGCCTGGTGAGCTTCCCTCCGAAGTAGAACTCCTTTCTAGATACCCACCCTCTTCCCCGGGAACAGACAGGAGTGCCCACCCCCACCCCTACCCTCTGCTGCCTCCACACTCAGCAGCCTTGGGGACCATTCCCTCTCAAGTAAAGCAGTTGGCTTGCTCCACTCCCCGCCCCCCAGCCCCACCCCCAATTTCTGTCAACTTGTCTGCATCCAGTGTTTGACGTTCTCTGATGTCTTCTGACCTTGAGACAAGGATTACATTTTTAATCAGCAAAGTACAATGTTCATTGAGTTCAAGTCCTTGGTGGAGGTCACCAGTGGTGGAGTCCAAACCAACCCTCGACCCCACCCCCCACCTCCACCTCTGGTCCCTACCCTGTGATTTGTGAAGCCCTGCCAGTGGGGAGCAGACAGACCTGGGTGGGGATCCTCATGAGCTTGTGTCTTTCCAGTGCCCTCCACTGAGCCCAGGGCTGGCTGTGGCCCCGGAGTGAGCAGGGGCCCCTGGAGAACTGCACGTCCTCTTTTATTTATAGTGACACAGTGACATTTTGGAGGTGAGCCTGCCTGTTTACCTGCTTCAGTTTTGATGGTTTTTACATGTTCCTACTGGGCCCCACTCTCTCTCCTGTCCTCCCCTCTCCTCTGCCTGGGTCAGAATGCCATAATGGCTCTCTCTCCACCCCCCCCACCCCCCCACCCCACGCCCACAGACGCCGTTGGCGCACACTTTTTACCTGACTGATTTCCATTCACCTTTAAAGACTTGGTCCTCAGGATACCTGTCCTATGCTGGACTTGGTTTCTTTTCTCTACTATAACACAGAGAATACAGATTGACCATGACACTTATTACCCAATTCATCCTTCAACCCCTCCCATCTTTTCTAAGCATTAACTGTAAAGCATATGGACTCTGGGCAGCCCAGTCCTGGAGGAGATAGCCAGAACACAGTCCATGTGTGCTGGAAGAATATGAGCTTTAGGGAACGTCTGGGTGGTTGAGTTGGTTGAGACACAGACTTCCTGTTTCAGCTCAGGTGGTGATCTCATGGGTTGCGGGATCCAGCCTGGGGTAGGGCTCTTGCTCAAGGGGAAGTCGTGGAGTCTGCTTAGAGATTCTCTCCTTCTGCACCTCCTCCTGCTCTCTCTCTCTCTCTCTAAAATAAATGAATAAATCTAAAAAAAAAAAAAAAGAATACAAGCTTTAGAGCTGAGTGGATGTGGGTTCAAACCTTATTTGGCTTTTTTGTCCTCTGTAATCTTTGACAAATTACTTAACCTCTCTGACTTTAGACTCCTTGTCTATAAAATCAGAATAGTAATATTCACCTTATAGAATTGTTGTGAGGATTAAATGAGATAATTCACATAAAAAATGTCTGCCCCTCACTGCTCACTTAGAATGTGCTTATTCCTGGTCCTGAATTCTCAGCCAGTGAGACAGTTAATGAAGGACATCAGACTTTCTTTCCTCTCTGAGCTTTTGCATCTGTACATTGTTGACAATAACACTTACCTCACAGGCTCTTGTGGAAATTGATTGATTCAAGGTGTGTGAAACTAGTTTACTGAATTGAAATGCCATGGTAAGACTCAAGTAGGAAACACTTTTTTTTTTTTTTAAGAGTAGGGAGGGGTAGAAGGAGAAGGAGAGAGAGAACCCCAAGCAGCTTCCACACCTCATATGTAATGACCCCGACTGGGCGGGGGTGGGGGGTGGTTTGAGGGGGGCAGCTTGATCTCACAACCCTCAGATCATGACCTGGACTGAAATGAAGAGTTGGAGGCTTAACCAACTAAGCCACCCAGATACAAAGCATTTTTATTATTTTCTTTCTTTTTCTTTTTTAAGATTTTATTTATTTGAGAGAGAGCAAAAGAGAACACAAACACGGGGGAGAGGCAGAAAGAAAGGGAGAAGCAGACTCCCTGCTGATCAGGGAGCCTGATGCGGGGTTTGATCTCAGGACCCTGGGATCATGACCTGAGCAGAAGGTAGAAGCTTAACGGACTGAGCCACCCAGGCACCCCAGAGACACTTTTATTCTTTTTTTTTTCTTTTAAGATTTTATTTATTTGACACAGAGAGAGATCCAGAGAGCACAAATGGAGTGAATAGTAGGAGAGGGAGAAGCAGGCTCCCCACTGAAGAGGGAGCCTGATGCAGGGCTTGATCCCAGGACTGACCCAAGCCTAATGCAGACCCTCAATCTGGTGAGCCACCCAGGTGCCCCAACACTTTTATTCTTTATCACGCCTTTATTCACCTTTAACCTTCAACATTGTGTGGTACTGGATGAATGTGGACTCATTTTTGTAGTTCTGGATGAAATCTTGGGCAACTTCTGTATATTTTTCTGATTTCTTTCAGGTAGTAAATAGTCCTGATCACTTTCATGAGTGAGAAAAGAGAAGACAATAACTGGTTAATTTTCATTAATACATTCATATTAATGTAAAGAATACTTGTAAATACTACAGTCTGCATTGCTATAATGGGTCATGTGGTCAAAGCTAGTGTTTTTAATTGATTCTCTACTATTCTTTCCATATCCTCTTTGCTTTCAGCAAACACCTCATCTAATACTCTTAAAGATATCAATATTAATATATTTTAACCTACACAGATAAGTTATTTTCAAAGCCAGAAGAGCCCAAAGTTGAGGGTCTGGAAAGCAAAAATTTCCCTAATGGGTAACTAAGAGTAACAATGAGAGAAGACATTCCCATTTTAACCCCTTGATTTTCAGAACAGTCATCCTGGCTATGGAAGAAAGCAGCACTATATATTGGTCAATCAGTGGGGGAATGTACAGCATTCTGGATGACTTAGCCCTGCCCAGTGTGGCACTCAACTCGTGTTGTCACTGAGTATCCAAAAGCTCATTCTACCATTCCTTAAGGCCATTTAGTTCAAGGTGATCAGGCACATCGTAAGACCTGTGAATTCTATGATCCTGAGCCTATTACCTTATTTCATTTGCTAAATGAGTTCCTTGGTCAGAAGCTATACACAGTGGAATACCATGACAATAAAAATGATAGTCCGTAAGTCTCTGAATGGTGCTTTTGGCCAAAGCATGTGAACAGGGAAGGAAAATGCATGTCCAGAGTAAGTATCTGCTTGTGAGAAAAAGCACTGCCCCTTCCATTATGGAAGTGGCCCGATGTAACTGACCTGTCACCAGGCAGCTGGCTGCTCTCCTGGAAAATGGTGCCAACATTGAGGCTTCAGTGCTGGTCTCTGCTGGTTGCAGGTTGAGTGCTCGGCAGTGGCAGTAGCCATATCAGAATTGATGAACAGGAGCCCGAGTTGCTGAGACATGCAGAGCTTCTGTCTTGGCTACCACATGCACTTTGATCATGAGCCACTGGGCAAAGCCAGGGACAACTGGAGAAAATGGGTGGGGAAAGAATATGGTATCTCGTTGTCTTGACTATTAAGATCCTCCTCCAGGGTGCCTGGGTGGCTCAGTCAGTTAAGTATCTGCCTTCAGCCCAGGTCATGATCACAGGGTCCTGGGATTTAGCCCAGCACCAGGCTCCCTGAAGGAAGCCTCCTTCTCCCTCTCCCTCTGCTGCTCCCCCTGCTTGGGCTCTCTTCCCCTCTCTCTGTTTCTATCTCTATCAAGTAAATTAAAAAAAAAAATCTTAAAAAAAACTCCTCCAATGACATTATACTTTGGTGAACACTCCTGTAAGATATGAATATTTTCACGCTTTGTGTCAGCTTAGAATGGTTTAACCACCTACCTCTTCCCCATCATCCTTACCACCAAGTTCCCAAATACAGTCCCTTCAAAACTCTGAACTAAAAGTCAAATCTTTAGCCCTAGCTAAAGATTTTTTAAAGATCTTATTTATTTATTTGACAGATAGGGATTACAAGTAGACAGAGAGGCAGACAGAGGAAGGGAAGCAGGCTCCCTGATGAGCAGAGAGCCCAATGCAGGGCTCAGTCCCAGGACCCTGGGATCATGACCTGAGCCAAAGGCAGAGGCTTTAACCCACTGAGCCACCCAGGCGTCCCAACACACACCCTTTCTTTAGTGTCTGTCTATACCTCTGGCCATCTCTCCTTCCAGGCAAAATGAACAACTATGTGTATCCCTCAAATTTCTGTACACTGGGAAGACTTAAGGGTCCCCTCTGAGCAGGGCAGGAGTGCGGCAACTCTCTACCTTCAGGTAATACCCAAAATAATTCAAATCATGCAGAACCAACTCATACCATGCAGAACCAACTCATACCATGCAGAACCATCAGTAAAGCAGGTCAACTTTTTTTTGTTCCTCCGTCAACTGGTCCTAGAGACCTTCTTGTGAGACCGTATGTATGGGATGAGAAAAAGGAGGCAGTTTAGTAGGAATAGGAGCCATGGGAGCCTGAGGCACTTGTTCACATAACTTCTTTTTGCCTTTAAGACTTGCTCAAGTCCAGTGATGTGTGCATACCCTTCTACCGAGATACTGCTATGAATGTCCATCTCTTTGGCTTTGTGACCAAAGAACACCCTGTTTATGATGGGCAGTTCAGGCCATCAGTAATATAGTCACAATCAAACATTGAATCTCTAGTAGTGTCCAGTAAATGCTGGAAGATTCCAGAAGGAAAGCAGTCATCTGAAGAGAATGGCTGAGTTTGATCTGTAACCCTAAGGGTTTATTCTGATTCATCTTCAGAGGCTGCCAAAGATTCTACAAAGTGTCTGTGGCTCCATATGGTGCCAGACACTTCAGGCACCATCAGATGTGACAGTTAGTATGGCCCAAGGGACAGAGAAGTTGACACAGCATCCTACACTTTTTTGCAGAACCTTCTCTTGTTCTGGATCCTACTCAAAATGGAGAGTCTTTTGACTTTTCTGACAAATTAGTGAGAACAGCATGCCCAAATGAAGAACATGTTATTTCTGGAAGCTGAAGAGGCCCATTATGCATTGTACCTCTTCCTTACTGGTAGGAGTGGCCAAAGGCAGCAACTTGTCTTCCATCTGAGCAGAGATATTTTGACATGGCCCCAGTCACCAGGCTCTTGGTCAATTTACCATAGTGGCAATCTCCCTAATTTCCATAGGGTTTATTTCATGCCAGCCAGCATGCATGGGTCTTACCAAAGTATCTAGTATGCTTTTTACCAAAGAAGTATGCTTTTTACATACTTATTACCAAAGTATGCTATTTCACACTTGCCAGGTCCATCCAGCAAGATGGCATCCATGGGGTTGACAAAGCCCTGAGGAAGGAGACTGAAGCTGTATTGTTGGCCCTTCTTGCTGAAAGTTAACTGCCTCTGGTGATCTTTACTAACAGGAATAAAGAAACAAAGTTTGCCAGACCGATAGCTGAGTAACAGGTGCAAGGTTGTCTTTGCTCCAGCAGAGAAACCATGTCTGAAATAGAAGCTGAAATTGAGTCAGCCTGATTAAGTTTATGATAATCCATGGTTATTCCCCCAAATCCATCTTTATGCTATGCAGGACAAACAAGCAAGTTGAAAGAGGATAATCACCACTTTTCCAGATCAGCAGAAATAGTCTACCACCTTGATTTAGAACATGGCAGTATTTGAGAATAGTTGATACCTCCCTTTCTTTTCCTGACCCTTGGGGCCTCTGCCCAAATTCTGAGATGGGAAGAGTCCCATTAAACATACTGTTCCCTATATAAAGAGCCGAACACAGTGCTTGAAACAAGGTAGACATTCACTAATAGAGATGATGGTGGGTGGTCAAACATAGGGATCAATCTCGCCTTTGAAATGGCTGTAGTCCTCTCCCCCTAAGCCAGACTGAAAAGGAGTTTTAAGCCTCATGTAAGGCTTAAAAGGTAGCTGCCTGGTCCTCCTTATCTTGTCTACATATCTCTTCCAAATACAATGTTTACAGCCATCGGAGTCCAGTAGCTTCCATACAGCAGGCATACACCCAGATCTACAACCCACACTCAGTGCAAATCACAAGTCCCAGGAGGTCAGGATCCAGCTTAGCTACTCACACTGAGGGATGAGAGCAATGAGTGTTCTCCTGTTCTGGAGTCCCATCTCAGTCCTAATAGGTAGAGTGGGAACGTGCAGAGCCCTGGGTAGCCAGTGCACGCTGGCCTGACATCCCAGCTGGCATCTATCTTGATTAGCCAGTCTCTGTGCCAATCTAGCTTTTTTATATGGTAATTATCAGTCTTGTTTGTGGGCAGATACTCAAACCACAGATGCACAGAACTGCCAGCAACATGTGTGTACATACAGTTACATCTTTACTCAGAGGTGCACACACAGTTTCTTTCCTTGAAGTTATATAAACTTGGAAAATATGAACCAAGCTGATCTGAGGTGTGATAACATATTGTTGGGTCCCCCAATAATGGGTCCATGGTCAAAGGAGAGAGACTGATACAAAGCAAAGGTCAAGCAAAGCTTTATTTCGCGCCAAGCATCAAGAATCAAACCAACCGTCCAACAGACCGGTTGGGGCTGCCCCTTACAGAGAGGGCGACCCTGACCAGTCTTTTGGATGGTCGGTTTGATTCTTGATGCTTGGCGTGAAATAAAGCTTTGCTTGACCTTCGCTTTGTATCAGTCTCGCTCCTTTGACCATGGACCCATTATTGGAGGACCCAACATTGGAGGCTCGTCCGGGATCAAACGACGAGAACTGAACCAGCATCATAATTTCTGGGAAAAGCCTCTGGAGGTAAGATCTCCAGATTTTATTCTGTGAGATCCGGTCTGTCTGTCTGGTTGCAGAGCTCCAGGGTATTGCCCACTGGGGAGAAGCTGGATGCAGCCATGCCCCCCAGGGCTGGAATGGATGCAGGGACACTCCATCCCTCTTCTGGTAGATCGTCTAGGGGGTTCAAGTCCTGCTAGGCAGTCAGGAGGCTGAGAAAAACCCCACCAGCAAGTGGTTGCAGGAGACCGAGAAAATCTCCACTGGCTGCTGGGTCTGGTTGTCTTTGTCTTGTCTTTTTGTTGCCTGTTGTGTGGCTCATCCCTAGGGGACTGAGAAAATCCCCACTGGCGAGTGTCTCTAGGAGGCCGAGAAAACCCCCACCAGCAGCAGGCTCTGGGTGAGGGCCGCTGGGTCTGTGGTTGTTTTTGTCCTGTCTTTTTGTTCTCTGTTGCATTGTTTGTTGTGTTTGAAGAAATGGGGCAAGCAGAGAGTAAGGGGACTCTGACTTTCATCTCTCCGTTCCTCCTAATAGATGTGGGGCTTCTCCCTTACTCATTTCTTGTGTTAATGGCTGTAACTGGAGCCAACTGGGGTTAGTCTAACTCAAGACAGAGACTCCAAGGAATATTCCCAAGCAGCTGCCAAATATCCCTTTGTTTCATGGACATTCCTTGCCCTCTCTGGCCCAACGTGGACTGCCTAGCCCCTTCCCATTGCCAGCGGGAAACTATGGCATCTGCTCCTCTCTTGGAGCTGATGAGCTCTAGAACTGGGAACCGTTTCTCTGCCTTCTGGCAGCACTTTGTTCTGTTCTTCACTGTCAGGAAACAAGAAGAGCAGCCCCAGGACCTAACACCCCCAACTCCAGGCCTTTCCACCCAGGTCTCAGGTAAACATTCGATGTGGAGTGGGCCCAGGTGGAACATAAATCAGTATTTGAACTAAGTTAAGTTTGTTGGGTTAATTAGGATGAACATATCTTTTGAGTTAACAGTAGTAAACGTGAAACTTCAATGTTTTTACTTAAGGTCAAATAAGTTTGTGTTATTTGTTAAAATCTGTTAACAAAGAGATGACTAAACTGATGGTTAATTGTCTCAAAATTTTAATGGGTAATTGTTAAGGTAGCTTTCAAAGTCTTTGGTAACCTGAAACATTAAACAAAATGGGACAAAATGCTAGAACACTGGTTGCTGGAACTAGGTTTGTGCTTTTGAAATTTGTTGGTAAACATATTTTGTGCTTAACTGCTGTTGCAACAGTTCACAATTGGTTAATATTTAGTCTTCAGTAGAAGTTAAGGTATTTCTAAGAGTATAAAATTCTGCTAAGTGTAACTAAGACTGATGGAAATAAGAAAAGCAACTCTGTATGTAAGAAAGTAAGAAAAGGTAATTTTGTCCTAAATGAAATGGTTATTTGGAAGAAAATGACTTGGGATGTATGTATTTTCCTGAATGTAAAGGAAAATTATAGGAGGTTTGTGAAGGAAAATCTTCAGGAGAAAAAATTTAGGTATGGTCAGGATGGACTAGAAGAAATGAGAAAAAGACCAGATTCCTGATCCTGTTTGAATAATAAAGAAAGAAAAACAGCCCCAAGGTGATTTAGCACTCTCCTGAGGTGCCTCTCTCTCTATATATATATATTATACTTTCACATGAAAGGGCCATTTGGCCTTGAGAGACTGCGAAAACACCCCGTTACCATCCCCCATTTTACCACCGGTGTGGGACAGGAGACGGGCCTCAGAGGGCAAACGGAGCACCTGCCCTAGGGTTAAGGCTCGCCCCACTGATTTCAGCGGATCCAAGGCTGGGATGTCCTGGACAGCCGAGGCTCACCTCCTCCCTGCTGGACCAACAATAGGAGGCCAGGGACAACTGACTGGATCTGCCCATTGAACCAGGAAAGCCCTGGGGCCACTGTCTGAGCCAGACCCTTTCGTAAAGAATGGAAGGGGAGACTGATCACCTCCCATTAGCTAGGGATACTGGCGGAGGGGGGCTGTCCAACCTGTTTAAATCTGAAGAGTGCCTGACTGTGTGAATCTGTCTGTATGGCTCCCTGAGTCTCGCGGGGTGTCATATGGCATAGCGGTCACCTACTCCATGGAGTAGCCTGGTCCGGGGCTTATACGGACAGACTTTAGCTAAGACACTCCTAAGTTCCCTCGAGGGGTGTGAGCAGGACAGCATCTGAAAGGTCCCCCTCCCCTTTGTCTGTGACATCATTCACAATGGGAGGGAAACACAGTAAACACACTATCTTAAGACTGCATGCTTAAGAATAAAAAGGAAAGACACTGGTATAAAAATTTTCTCTCTGTTTAAAAGTATTTTCTCTCTGTTTAAAAGGACAAAGTTTTCTTAGGTTAATTGATCTGTTAAAAAAAAAAAAAAGTAAATGGTTTTCTCTTTGCCTGCCCAGAGTTGTAAATGAGGTCTCTTTGATTGACTCATAAGGCTTTTTCTTGATATGCTAAGTTACTCAGGGAGTACTGCTAAACCAATGATAAACTTTGGGTTACATTTGGGTAAATGCTGTAACTACTCTAGAGGTTCTATACATTTCCTAAAGTTTTAATGTTTTGATAAGAGTCATCACTTGATATTTAACCATATCTATTCTGAGTTTTTGTCATTTGTAATTGTTTTAATTCTCTTGTAAGATGAATTCCGCCCTAAAGGAAATTCATATGGGAGACTTTCAGGACAAATACAGGTCTTTGATATGCTAAAATCCTGGAACTGAAATGAGTAAGAATTTCCAGAAGTAAAAGCTGCATTTGGACTAAACCAGAATTAGCAACATGGGAAGCAACATAGGACTAGATGAACTGAAAGATTGTAATGTTGTGTCTCTTGATGTTTTGTCTTATTTTAAACATTACTGGTTCTGTAATGTTTGCTCTTCCAGACTAGGGAAACTTTTTCTTAAGTTATCTGCAACTTACAGAGATGTAAAAGTACTCATTT
The DNA here is from genome assembly GCF_011764305.1 of Mustela putorius furo. Lineage (NCBI taxonomy): Eukaryota > Metazoa > Chordata > Mammalia > Carnivora > Mustelidae > Mustela > Mustela putorius. The sequence continues at coordinate 8,663,566 of NW_025421424.1, forward strand.
GTAAACAAATCAAGGCATTCAACTTTTCTATCTGAACTCTCTGAAACCAAAAGGTCTCAGCAAGTATTCTAGCTTCCATGGCAATCAGTCATTTGCATAAGTTCAATAAGAATCTGTTCTCCTTGTAACAGGACACCACTGGAAACACTGGTTATTTTACCAAGGCTTTGACTGGAATGTCATATTTGAAAAGACTCAGACATGACCAGACAGCTTAAAGGAACTAAGGTTGACTTTATAAAACCTGGAGCCGTAAAGCCCCTTGGAACTGTTGTCCTGATACCTTGCTTATAGAGTTCCCAGCAGCCTAGCCAGGTGAGTAAAGAATGTCACTTTCTGGCAGGATACTTTGGGAACCTCAGGAAGAGGAATTCGCCCAAATCGACAGGTATTGCAGTCATGTCTGATGGCAACTACGTGGCTTGGCTTCTGGCCCAGAGAGGCTACTAAAAGTTCAACCTAGAGATTCCTTATAAGAAGTTCCAGCAAAGCAGATTCTAAAAGGTTTATATGATCACACTCACTGTTCTTGCTGAGCTTATGTGAATAATTAGGCCAAGTTTGTTAAAACTGGACTTGTTCTTCAAATGAATTAGTCCTGATTTGGCTATCTCTGGGAATGAGGGTTATTTTAGAGACAAAATTATGTTTTAATAACACATCTTTATGGCTAGATTTGGTTGTCTTTGCTCTGCAGGAGAAATGGTATCAGGTGTCAGCAATGAAAGCATAGCTTTGTCAGAGCCACGCCACTTATTTAGGCGTTGATCTCTACAAGGGAGTTTCTTGGGACGGTGGGCTAATGTAGGCTGTAGATACTGTGGTTCATGGTTATTGTGCAACCTCTCTACGAACTGGCTAAGAGAGGACTCACTATGATAGAGTGGACAACTGGGGCAGAAGGAGGATTTCGGGAATTACAAACAGCCTTACTGAGTGCCCCAGCATTGGCCATCCCAGATGTTACCAAGCCCTTCCACTTGTGTGTGGATGAAAAGGCAGGGGTGGCCAAAAGAGTTTTGACTCAGACTCTGGGGCCTTGGCAAAGGCCAGTAGCCTATCTTGGCAAGAAACTAGATCCAGTAGCAGCTGGGTTCCCAACCCTTGCCTCTGCATAATTACTGCCACGGCCCTCCTGGTCAAGGATGCAAGTAAATTGACTTTGGGTCAAAATCTTATCTTGACCACCCCTCACGCTATCAAGAGCCTTCTCCAGACTCCACCAGACCAGTGGATGACAAATACCCGAGGGACGGGATATTAGACCCTCCTCCTCAATAAACCAAAAGTGACTTTCTGGCCCCCAGCGGTGCTAAATCCAGACACATTGCTGTGGGAGGAGCCGGCTGACCACCCATACAACTGCAGGAGGTCCTAACCCAGGACACAAGAATAAGGCTGGATCTCAGAGACACTCCCCTCTTGGATGTAGAGATGACTCAATTCACAGACAGGAGTAGTAACCACATGGTCGATGGAACAAGGTATGCAGGGGCTGCGGTGGTTTCTCCTGAGCAGAAACTCTGGACAACAGCCTTGGCACACGGGACCTCGGTGCAAAAAGCAGAGCTGATTGCACTCGCCAACGCACTGCAGATGACCAAGGGTAAGACCGCCAACATCTATATGGACGGTAGGCTGGGTAGAGGCTTTTTCTGCCAAACACGAGATGGTGGGAGTGGTAGCAAAAAGCTACTAGAGGTTTGGGTACCTCTCGTGATCAGGTCAGACAACGGCCCTGCATTTGTGAGTTCAGTCTCACAGGCATTGGCCAAGGCCGTAGGCACTAATCGGACACTACATTGTGCCTACCGGCCCAGAGTTCCGGGCAAGGAGAGAGAATGAACCGAACTTTTAAATAGACCCTGACAAAGCTAATTCTGGAGACTGGCAGTGGATGGGTGGATCTCCTTCCTTTTGCACTCCTCAGGGCACAATGTACACCCTGCTTAAACAAGTCATTGCAGTCATTGCAGTCTGTCTTGGAAGGAGCCTTCACAGGGATCCAAACTGCCCACAATGGGATGGAGACGGAGGTGGAACCACATCCCTACCAACCCGGGGACTTGGTTTGGATACGCTGCCACCAAGTAAGAAACTTGGAGCCTTTCTGGAAGGGACCATTTACTGTCATCCTGACCACCCCCACGGCAATAAAGTTGAGGGCATCGGGGCCTGGATTTGCACAGGTCACATCAAACGAGCCAAGGATGAGGATGCCCCTCAGAGATGGATGCCGCTGCCGATGGACCCCGCCCATCATGGAACTAAAGCTAAGACTCAAAAAACAAACAAACAAACAAAAACAAAAAACAATGAGTTCATTAAGTTCATTGTTGCTCCTGATGTTAAAGTATAGGTGGGAAATATAGACAATTAGGGCTTGACATAGTATTTCTAAAAAAGGGGGGCTCTGTGTAGCCCTAGGAGAGAAATGCTGTTTCTGGGTAAATCACACTGGAGTCATTAAAAACAGGCTGGCAGCCATGAAAAGAGACTAGAAGAGTCAAGGATTTGACTAATCTCCAAAGAAAAGGTGGGGAATGTAAGGGCCTATTTAGCCAGAGGGGCCCCACTTTGGTTGAACAGCCATTTTGTTGTTCATGCAGTAAAACTTAAATTGACACTGCCCCTCCCAGGGGAACTTACTTAAAAGCAAGTCTGGGAAACCAGTCCCAGATAACTATGCCCAAAAAAAGGGTGGGTCAGGTCAGGTGGAGATAACAGTCCGAATGCAGGGATGAGTTGGGTCAGGTGGAGACAGCCAATCAGTAGAGCGCAGATACTGTCTCCCTAGCTACCAAGGAGTGTGGGCCCTGCCTTTTGGGCGTCAATTCTGACCAAGGTGATAGGCTAATTCAAATAGCTACTATAGGTGAATTGTAATTCAATTGGCCACCCCTGTGGGACCTAGCATGACTGTGCAGCTTTCTCTGTGTGTTGTAATCTCATCGGCCACCTGTGTGTGGCCAGGCTCAACCACATGGCCTTTGCTCTATAAAAGTTAGTCTGTGAGGCAGGGAGGGGTCACCCTCTCTGTAAAGGGCGGCCCTGATCGGTCTGTTTGACGGTCACTTTGGTTCTTGATGTTTGGCGCAAAATAAAGCTTTGCTTGACCTTCGCTTTGTATCAGTCTTGCTCCTTTGACCATGGACCCATTATTGGGGGACCCAGCAATATTGAGGAAGCATTTATCTGCTTCAAGTCTTTCTCTTGGCCTCCTAGTCTTTATGTCTTCATTCCTTTGGTTGTTAGGTCTTACAAATGGCACTGGAAAGGATTAAAGGGGACACAGGCACAGTCTCCAAGAAATACCAAACCCAGAAATACAACATTGAATCATCATTTTCCAGATTGCAGGCACATACTGAGAAAGGTTCAATTAAAACAGGAGGAGGAAAAAAAAACCACAAACAAACAAACAAAAAAAACCCAGGAGTCCAGGGATTGGCAAAAGTTTACTAGAAAGGGTCTGATAGTAAATATTTTAGGCCCTGTGGGCCTTATGGTTTCTTTGTAGTGACTCAGCTGCTGTCCCAGTAGGGAAGTAGTCCCAGACAATAATAAACAAATGAGTACAGTTATGTTCCATAAAACTTTATTTGCAAAGGCAGTCGGTGGGCCAGATTCAACCCAGGGGCCTTAGTTTGCAGAACCCCACACTAGAATCTAAAGAAGCCAAAAGCCATCAAAACTGGCCTCATGGGTCTTCCGAACTTTGATAGGAGCTCCATTCTATCTCCTTCAGAAAGGACAAAAATCTACTGTTTTGGGTGTGGCATCAGCTTTCTTCTGATTATTTTGATTTGTTTTGTTTTGTGCTTTGGTATTTTGATGTTCCTCTGAATGAGTTTTCTTGACCCACCTTTTTGTCTTTCTTTCTCTCTTTCTGTGAATATCTCTAAATGCTTCCCATTCTTCATTTGTCCTCTTGCACGCACAGGGTTTGGAGATTGTAGAATGAGACTCTTTCACAACCATCCTTGCTAAAAATCCTGGCTTCTTTTCAGGTTCCTCATCTGTATGGAAGTACAGAGGCAATGTACAGCCAAGAACACTTGTCTGGATCACTGGGTTGGATGTACCACCACCTTGCTATGTGACTTTGAGCCAATCACCTAACCTCTCAGAGACTCCCTTTCCTCATCTGTCAAATGAGAAAGTTGGCTAACTGATCTAGCTACAGCCTCAACCTGAGGCAACTGTCTGGGGCAATTAGTGACAATGTCACTCATAGAACTTAATGAAACCCACTGGAGGTCACAGAAATTAACCACATGATCTCTGGTACTTGACAACCTTCCTAAGGCTTGTGCAGCTGAGGGCGGGGGCATACTAGCTAACCTGAGAGAATCTGAGAGCCCAGCCCAGAGACAAATGACTCCAGGACCCCTCTGCTCCAGGAAAATTAATTTGCATTCCTAAACTTCCATTAAAGTCGCTATAAAATGGCCAAAAATATTGACTCAGTTGGAAACAGGACTCTAGAGAGCTACTGTTGGAGGTGGGAGGCTTTCTCTTCTCCACTAGTCCCTCCTGTGTTGTGTGAAGCTCTTCCAGCCAGATAAAGGACAGCCCTCAAATCCCACCAAATAAATGGATGAGTGGGTCATGAGGAAATGGAGGCAAATTCCAGTGCCAGAGGAAAGAGGCTTTCTCTGCAAGCACAGAGGAGGGACCTCAGGGAGGATCAGGGAATCAGCACTCTGGCTGAGGCAGGGGCCGGTGCTGGTGGGCAGCTGGTGGAGGGAATTTATACAGCATCATCCTCACTCTCTCGGGCTCCCCCAGCTCCTACCCCAGCAGCCTGTGGATGCAGCAAATGGGCAAGGGGCTGTCCCCCACCCCCAAATTTTCCTGTACACAGTCTCAAGGGATGGGGAGGGAGTAGAGAAGCCCACATCCTGGCTTTCAGAAGAGCAGGCCTTTATTGTGTGACTCTGCTAAAGCTGCCTCATTTGTAGTCTAAATAATTCAGTCACCAATCTCTCAAGGAGCATTAGAAGGAAAACAAAACCCAACCCAGCCCCTCCACTTCACCGAAGGCAGGCCAGGAGGCTGGGAGGCAGCCCCAAGCTGCATAGAAGCCTGCCTTCAAAGGTTCACAAGGACTGGCAACCTTCCAAAAACGGCCTGGGGTCTGGTTTTGTACAGCCCTTGAGCTAAGAATGGTTGTTACATTTTTTAAAAGGCTTTTTTTAAAGACAAAACACACAACAACAAAGAAAAACATGTCAGAGACTGTATATGGCTTGTAAAGCTTAAAATAATTGCTATCTGGCCCTTTCCAGAAAGTTTGCTAACCCCCTAGCCCATTCCCCAGTCTTAAAGGAAGAGCTGACAACCTCGGACCTACTCCTTGACTACACCACTCCCTGACCCCACCATGTGGGGCATCATTTTCCACCCCATTGCCCAAACCAGAACGAAACAAAAACAAGAAAAACACCCTCGAACGGTCTTGGTTCTACTGCTTGGGGAAGAAGAGGAAGCAGCAATGATGGGCTGAGGTTCAGCCTCAGCTTATCATCCGGGGGTCAGAGGTCAGCATCGTCCTGGTTGGTCTCTGCTGACACCCTTCCCTTCAAGCTCCATGCCCCCGACACACACCCTGAGATCCTGATGATCCCAGTGGATCCCAGCTGATCCTAGCGGTCACTGAGTCTATAATTCTTGTACTGATGAGATACCCGACTAGCCCCCGTCTCTGAGTCCCTAAAGCCTATGTCAGTCTGACTCTGCCAACCCTCAATCCTGGACAGAGGCTCCATCCAGCCCTGCAAGGGCTCCCCTATGGCCCAGTAGGGCCTTTGAAGGAAGAGGACTGTGACCGGCCCTTGACTCCACCCAGAGCCTCTCCTAGAGCCAGAGCCTCTGAGAATTCCATTCAGCCTAAGTCCTCTGGGAGAGATGTGTCAGACTAGACACAATGGGACTGCCAGCTCAGAGTGCCCGGATGTAACTGGGCTGAATGATCTCTGGCTATCATGGGGCCTGGTAGTAATTTTGGGGGCTGAGGGCCGAGTGGAGATCCAATGGTCCCACATGCTGGCATGTAAGTATTCTGGATTACTTCAGGTAACAGGGACCTGTTCTAGAGTCTCCCAAGAAAAATGTTGCTGCTATCCTGCCAGTCCCCTGCAGGCTTCTCTTCTTGAGATACAAACAACATGGAAGACCCAAGTGGAATACCGTATCTGGGTTAAGCAAAAAGCCTTAGAGATTTGGAACCCCAAACTGGGAGATCTGAGGCAAGTCCTCTTTCCTCTTTGGGACTCAGCTTCCTCATCTGTTGAAATAAGCAAACAAACAAAAACTTGAGGTCTTTGCATGGGAGTGATTTTAAGGGCCTGTATGTTTCATTCCCATTGAATAGCCCAAACCAGGCCACACCTCTGCAGAGCTTTGCTAGAAAGTTGTCTGGCTTCATGTCAGCTTTCACTCCCCAAGTCAACCCAGTCCCATGCAAATGAGGTACAGCTGGTCTCTCATGGGGGAAAGGTTTTCCTTGGGCATGTTGGCAGCTTGCTGGGTGTTCAGACTGACGTGAGAGAGGGATATGGCAGGTGGTGAATGTGACTTCTTGTCTTCTTGCCTTGAGCTGAGGGGTTGGCCAAAGGGTCATGGGGGTCTCACCCTCACACCCCCAACATGTCCACAGCACATGACCCATATACGGTCTGCATGGTAAAGTCCCATACCATGTGCTTTAACCTCAATTAGCTGAATTGTCTTTCAACAACTCTCCAACTTGACTGGACATTCCTCAAGGGCAGGAATTGTATCTTGACCTTCTTCTGGGTCCCCCAGGAGAACCCAGCACAACACCAGGTATGTGGCCAGAGATCTGTCCTTATCTGCTGAGTAACTCAACTGAGATGCCCCCTGAGAAGAGTGATTCTGCACTTGGCACAGGGCATGTGTCCAGGTAAGTGAATCTCCACTTTTGCTGGCTGATAATAATACCATTCCTCAGTCCATGGCTCAGTCAAGCTGTCCTGTCCAACACATGACCCAAGAGCTATCGTGTGACCTAGAGAGCAGGTGATGGGGGGAGAAAGGAATGGAGAAAGGAATGCCTAAGACTCCCCAGGAGATGAAGGTCACATGAAGGTCATCAATGTTGTTCCCTTATACCTAAGCAGTGCAGACTGGGAGAGCACAGTAAGTCAAGCACATCTCAGAGCACTTGCTTCAGATTGGTGACCCAAACTGTAGACACAGCATCTATGGGCAACAAATGCAAAACTATAAAACAGTGACAAATGTCGCAAGCCCTGTGGTGGGTCTCACTCTCTCCTGGTCTTAACCAGGCTCAGAATGGCTGTCTCCCTTGCCTGCTTGCAGCTAGGAAGCGCTACACTGCTACACTTTTCCTAGCTGTGGCTCCTTCTCTTCTGTGCTCCCCAAATATGCGGCTCTCTTCAGAGCCCCAAAGGCTGCCTTCTCTTCTGTTTATGTGTCTCCTTGTTTGCTCTCCTGGTGATGGGAAGGGATCTGCCTTGCCTCACGTGTCACTCATCTTTACAAATGGTGATGGCACAGCCATGCCACTGATTAGTTATGACACACATGGAATTGCTAATGAGTTTAATACAATTTTAATTACTCCTTGTTCTGTGGTGGCAGGCAGTAAACCATGAAAGTAATAATCCTCTTGGGTGCCCTCAAAGGTAAGAGGAGAGGAAGACAGGTGTGAGCTGTAGGGAGTTAATCCGGGGGGTGGGGGTGGGGTCTGCAGCAGGGGTGAGTGGGCAGAGGGGCTCCCTGCACAGACTCCCCTCTGAATTATCTGGACCATTTCCTAATTCTTTACCTTGTTCTTATGGACCTGCCATTTTCTCGAAGACAAACTCACCTTAGGGAGAAAAGGAAACCAAGGCATATGGAGCATCAAGGATTGGTTCAGGACACATCAGACTTCAAACCCCAAGGCCCTAACTCCAGTCCCCAGAGTGGAGACAGTCCAGAGGGACTGTCCAGGCATATGCCCACATAGTTCACAGATCTCACCTGAGGACACAGATCTCCTGGAAACCACCCCCTCCCAACCCCTCCTGAGCCCTGTCCCTCCACACTCAGTTGGAAGGGGGAAGAGTAGGGAGGGATAGAGGGGCCGTCCCGGGATACCTTGGTGGTTTTGACTTTGTGTCCGCCGCTGCAGCTCCATCCTGACAGATCCGGGAGCACTCTGCACTCTTCCCCCCGCAGGCAGGGCTCCATCTGACACCACCACTTCCGCAAGACGATGGAGGCTGTGGGAGCAGGGGGCAAGGAGAGGCAGGGCAAGCTCTCCAAGGAGCCCTCTGGTGGGCCCGCGTGCGTGAGAGCCCAAGCGGGCACCTTTACAGCCCTGCCACGTGAGGGAGCTCATGAGCACGGGTGGGATCCTCGGAGAGGGGTGGGTGTGAGTGACCCCTGTGTGTCCACGTCAAGGCCACAGGGGAACAAGAGGAGGGCGTGTGTAAGAGGCCGATGGAGGAGCAGGAGGGGAAGAGGTCAAGGTCTGCTGCCCAGTTTGGGAGCAAAGATTTGTGAGACAGAATGTCTCATCTCACTCCCGCCCATCAGGCAGGGAGTGCGGATAAGAGGAAGGGCCCTCACGAACAGGACCCCTTCTTCTCTATGGAGCCGGCAGTCCCATCTGCCCTCCTCCCTGCAGAGGTTACCCATCATTTCAGACCGATCACAAAAGCCCTGGGCTGGTATGAAATTGTATCCGAGCAGATGGTGCGGCCTAGACTGATCTTTTTTTTTTTTTTTTTTTTTTTTAAGATTTTATTTATTTATTTGACAGAGAGGTCACAAGCAGGCAGAGAGGCAGGCGGGGGATGGGGGGTGGGGGTGGGGAGCAGGCTCCCTGCGGAGCAGAGAGCCCAATGCGGGACTCGATTCCAGGACCCTACCCTGAGATCATGACCTGAGCCCAAGGTAGAGGCTTTAACCCGCTGAGACACCCACGCGCCCCAAACAGACTTTCTTATCTCTGTGACTGGGCCCTCCCCGGTGGGCCGGCCTCTCACTCACCGTCCACGCAGGAGGGCTTTGCGCGGGTGGTGCCGGCCACCTGGCCGGAAAAGCAGGAGCACTTGACCGTCTGGGAGCGCTCCTCGATGCGGTTCCGGTTGCAGCAGCGATGAGCGGCAATCACTTCGCAGGCGCCCTGCTTCACCACGACTGAAGTGGTGGAGGAGATCAGGGCTCAGCCCATTCAGGAAGCCCAGCTCTCCTCCCACCTGCCCTGCTTTTTCTCGGGCCCTCCTCCCGGCCAGGGGGAGGGATGTTCAAAGGGTGGCCTGCTGCAGGGGAAGAGGAGGAAACAGGAAAACCCCCTGCTCCTTCAGCGGTCTCGGTCTCGCTTGTCTTTCCTTCCGCCCCAGTGAGGCGGCGCTCACTCCTCTTCCGCAGACTCAGGCCTTGGGCCGAGGAAGAAAGGTGGAATTCCCCACCAGCCCCTACTTCCTCCAGCTTCTTCCGGGTGAGGCCCAGGGGCTTAAAATGCGTGGGGAGGATCATCAGCTTACACAGGCTTTAGCCATCCCAAAAGCAATACCACAGAATTAGGCCAGGAGGTTGAACTTAAGCCTCCTCCCCACTGCCTCTCTCCCTGCAGAACATGGTCTGGCCTGCAAGGAAAGGGAGCCACAGGTCTGCCCACAACTTCTCTGGGCTGGGATGGCAGAGGAGGGCAGATTTTCCTGGGTGAAAAACAGAAAAGGAGCCAGAAACCCTAGAATCCACATTTTACCTGGCCTTGGCGATCGGCGGGCTCTAGAATGGGGTGGAGCAGTGCCCGGCTCTCCAGGCCTCCAGGAAAACCCTACCCCAGGCTGTGTCGCCTGCCCCAGACCTGTGGGAGTTGGCGGCTGTGAGGCGAGGAGGGTCCACAGCCAGGCCAGGGAAAGTGCCAGCAGCCAGTGGCCCGCGCTCCGGTTCTGAGAGGTCCTCTCACACATCCTGGGGAAAGAAGCACACAGCCGGCTCAACACGGAGCAGGAGCTCCGCAGGGCCCAGCCCCGGCACCATGCCCTCTGGGAGGCCCAGAGGCGGGCAGGATGCACACCTTATCCCCAGCGGCCCTCAGCCTGGCATAAAATCACCGTACAAGGTGTCCGAGAGGGAGACTGTCCAGTTGGGAAAACCACCATGGAGAGCTTTGTGGCGGGGGGAGAGAGGCCTTTTAAGAGGGCCTTGAAGGGTCTTGGAGGGCCACGGGAGGAACTATACTGCTGACTCCCATTTTTTTGAGCCCTTGACCTGGGCATGTCACATACATGCTCCTGCAGCCTTCACAACTGTCCTACAAAGTGGGATTATTTGTACCTATTTGACAGATGAGCAAACTGATCCTCACAAAGCCTGGACAGAACCAAAACAACCATCAATAAAGGAATGGCTAAATACATTTGTGGGGCATCTGTACAAATGCAATTACATCCAGACCGCTCCTCCACAGAAGGAGGAAATGCTTTATGTACTGAGGCATGTAATGATCTCTAACAATAAGCCACCATGAAGGCTTATTGTGCACCACAGTAAGTGCACCACAAAGTGCAGGATGGGGTGTAGAAAATGTGTTAAAGGGAGGGATTATATATATGTTGCTTAAATATGTATAAGCTAGCTCTGGAAAAGGTACCAAAGAAAACCTAGTAATATTGAGTGTCACCAAGAAGGGGAACCAGTTCACTGAGAGATGGAAGTAGAAGGGAGACTTAAACTTTTTCCCTGTTGCTTTTCTTCTGGCGGACAGGGGTGGGGGTGGGAGGCTCTTAAACTGTAAGAAAGTAAGCAATTCTTTTTCAACAATTTTAAATTTAGAAATGAAGAAATGACACCAGGGCTAATGGAAGTCAAATGATTGCCCCAGGCCAGGCAACACATGGGGGTGCCCGAGCCCAGAAACCTGGCCTATTCCTACCTCACCACTTGAGCTTCTCCTCCTCTAACCTTGATGGGTCAGGCCTCCCATCTATCCCAGAGGACGAGCTAGAGACAGAGGGGATCCCAAGGACACAGAGGCAGAGAGTAGCAGGGGGCTGCCCAGGCATAACAGGAGTCTGTCCCCTCCTCCACTGCACTGATGTCCTGGCCCCTTGGGACATCGCTGGAGTCCCTCAGGTGTCAGCACTTCCCTGGGATCACCAGAGGCCAAACCAAATGCCGGGACTGTGGACTGGGTTCTTCATCTCTGTCCCCACCACCATCCCCTCAACTGTCCCCTCTTCGGTGTCTCCTCACTCACTTTTTGGGGGATCTTCCAGCTTCTGTCTGTTCATTCACAGGCCTCAGACTTACTCCACCTAGACAAGTAGGAAAGATTCTTGAGGGTGGTGTGGACAGGAACAGAGGGAGCCCGTGGCCCTACAGGAGGTGAGGGAGCACCTGGGTGAGGACAAAAGGTGCCCTGGAGTAGAGCCTATTTCTGAAGCTGTTCCTCAAGGAGCAGGGCGGGGCCAGAGGCTCTCCTCTGCCTTGCAGACTCTGGGAACACACATGGCAGCTAGCCTGAGAAGAGTAGCCTGAGGATTTCTCTGGCCCAGGAGTGAAGCAGGGCAGACAGTGGGGAGGTGTCTAGGAATCAAGGCTATCACAGCTCTGGCCTTGGGAGGGAGCCGAAGGCCAGGGACGGATTTCTGAGCAGGATCTGACAAAATGTTGCTCCAAGAGGCTCCGGGAAAAGACCCCTACGTCTCGAATCCTTTTGCCTCCACCTCCTAGTTCCACTGCACCTGCGTCCTGGACTGGAGCGGAGCTGGCTCCATTCTGCCCCCGTCACCCCCATTTCCCTTCTGGAGGGCTAGAACGGGGTGCCTCCGGGTCTCAGGAGCCCCAGCCGAACAGCCTCTGCATTCTTCTGAAAGACCTCTCCTCCTTCAGCCTCCAAGGGGGAGGTGGAGCTGAAGTAGGTAGGATGGTGGGGCTGAGAGGACTATGGGGACAGATGGAAGAAGTGGTGCCAATATCCCAGAGACAGGTGTGTTCACGGGTAAATGCTTCCCAGCCTTCTCGATGTATCTCTTTTCTGAGTGGGTATCTCCTCTCGCTGTCCCCTTCAGGAACCTTCATTTTGATCATTTCAAATACAGCTTTGTCTTCTCTCTCAGGCAGTCCTCATCCCTTTTCCTTCTGAGCTGCCACACCATCCAACCCAGCTCTCCTCTGAACCCCAAAACCCAAAAGATGGGGGTGTGTACTTTTGGGCTGAGTTCTCAGGCATTCTATTCCCTCCCTCGGGAGAAGGGGGGAAAGAAGCTTCTAGGATTTGTTCTGGGCTTCCACACTCCTGCCTCAGTTTCCCAGACTGTTTCCCCCAAACCCGGATGCAAGGTATAGGGAGGCTGAATTAGCAGCCAGCATACCAGCATAGCGTTGAGGATGTGGACCACGAGAAGCTTTAAGTTTCCATGTCTTCTCCCCGCCCTCTCCAGCGCCCACTCACTGCTCCAAATTCTGAGCCCCAGGATCCACCCGCCCCACGGCGGTTCCCACTTGCCTCTGAGTCCGGCACCAAGACTCCGAAAGGCGGACTTCAAGCGGGAGCGGCCGGCGCGAGTGCTGTCGAGCCAGGAGCCTCGTGTTCCTCACCTAGTTGCTGCCGCGTCCCCGAGGCGGCGGAGCTTTGGCCAAACTGGCATCACGGTCATGCCCGGCCCTACTCCGCGCACGGGGACCTCCTGGCCCACCACGCCAGCTCTGCGAGGCCAGCCGCGGTGTTTTGGAGGCTCCCGCCGGCAGGCCAGAGAGCCTGCAGCCGCCGCCTCCTTTCTGGGGCCGGGGACCGTCCCCGCTCCGCCAGCCCGCCGCGGGCACCACAGCCTCCTCCCGGACAGCTCCCCGCGCAGCGCAGAGCGCTCGGCTGGGCGGGCGGGCCCAAACGGGCGCAGCGGCCCCTGGCGGCCGAGGCGAGAAGAGCGAAGAGAGGCCGGCCGGTCCCGCGGCGCTGTCTGCAGTCCCGGTGAACACCTCCCTGGGGCAGGCCGGGATAACCCAAAGAGGTCCCTCAAAACACTCGGTCTTCTGGCTTCCGGGGAGGGAGGGGGCTGTGTGTGAGGAGGGACTGCCAGGACCCCCAAGGGTTTGACTCTTGAATATTCTAAAATTGCACTGTCCAGTAGGATAGCCACTGATTCTACGTGATTATGTAAGTTTAAACATAAATTAGATAAAATCCAAAAATGGTTTCTTATTTGCATGGGGCTCAATAGTCACATGTAGCTGGGATTACTGTATTGAAAAGATACAGAACATTCCCATCATTGCACAAAATTCTATCAGACAATGCATTTCTAGATTGATATGTTAGCCCTAACTGAGAAAATGTTAAAATCCAGGAGGGAAGAACAAATGATCTCTACCCTAGGAGTGGTGTCCTCAGGGACAGGAAAGACTAGAGGAGGCATGAGGGTAGAGGCTAAGCAGGCAGGAGGGCTGCAATATTCTGATGATGGGTCCTTATGGATGATGGCTATGAACCCCAACTTGAGAACCAAACTTGAGACCCAATATCCTCATTATATGAGTTGCAATATAATTGCAATTTTGTAAATCTTTACAGGGTAAGAATCTGGATGTGGAAGCATTAGACAAATGGGAGAGAGAGGTGGTCTGTAAATTTGTCTCTTAGCAGGAGGGACACTCCTCATAGTTTAAGAAGGCTTTGTGATTGGAGTAATGGGGTGGGTAGAGGTAAGGGGGAAAAGCCTACTTCTGAGCTCTGGGCCAATGCACGTGGCTTAGGATAAAGGGGACTGTCTCGAGGATGCCCTGTCCCCCTCACTGGCCAAGGCCACACACACCCCTGGCAGGGCCAGGCACTGAACAGTCTCAGTTCTCAGAGAAGAGTATCTCCCAAGTCTGACTCTCTACCCGTCCCCTTACCTCTTCCCCTTTCTGCTGCCTCCGGGACTAGTAGAAATGATGACTTTCTTACCAGGTTCTGGGGCAGTCTGAGGATGGAGAAAGTGTGATGATGTCAGGAATCAGAGGTAAGATGTTCAGAGAGAGGAGAGCCTTAGGATTTAGGTAGGGGGATGTGGTTCTGGAGCCCAAGAGTGCTGTTGACATCCCCACTACCCATCTGCTGCTGGAGCTAGGGATCTTTCTGTCCTGGCTCTGTGGCCTATTTGTAGCTACACCACGGTGGGTGCTGTGAAGAGCAGGTACCAGGGAGCAGGGTGACACAGAGAAGTGGGAAACCAACTGCCCCAGAAACACTGAATAATAAAAATAGCCAGGATGTTATATTTTTTCATCAGTCTTGGCTTGCTGTTGTTGTTTATGCCATTTATCTGAGAGCTGGTTCCTGTTTTTCTCGAAGAGGAGGGAAATACCCATAGCAACAGCATGGTTTTTGCCCTACAGGAAGTGAGGGAGCACCTGGGTGAGGACAAAAGGCGCCCTGGAGTAAAGCCCATTTCTGAAGCTGTTCCTCAAGGAGCAGGGCAGGGGCAGAGGCTCTCCTTTGCCTTTGCCAGTCTATGCCTTTGCATCTGATTTGTTTTTCTTTTCTTGTGACTTCTATTTTTCTGGCTCTCTCTGCCCAGAGTGTAGGTATGATTACAACAAGTCCAAAGACTGAATGAAGGGTCCCCTGAGTGGCTCAGTTGGTTAAGTGTCTGCCTTTTGACTCAGGTCATGATCTCAGGGTCCTGGTATCAAGCCCCATATTGAGCTTTCTGCTCAGTGGGGAGTCTATTTCTCCCTCTCCCTCTGCATCTCCCGCCCCCCACCCCCATCCCAGCTCATGATCTGTCTCAAATAAGTAAGTAAATAAATAAATAAATAAATACCTAAATGACCATTATGAGATTTTTATTTGGAAGCTGGGAGGAAAGCCACTCTTTCTGGGACCCCAGGTCAACCTGCAGTCACTCGGAGGCACCAATAGTCGAGCGGTCCTGGCATTGAACTTGCCCTGCTTGTCCAGCCAGACAAGCTCAGGAAAAAAGAGGGCTATGTTCAGGGAGCATTCTGCCCACAGACCCAGTGATGGAGTCCCAACCATGAACTCAGTGCTAGTGATTCCTGAGAGCTACCCTGACTTACATTAGGGCCACAGGGCCTTGTCTCCATTTGGACAGTGCACGGGGCAGGAGGTGTCGCTAGAAATGTACTCATCAATTTACCTGATAGCAGCCTTAGGAACAGGGTTCCTTGGGCATCAAAGTTAGTATTACCGGTCCCTTGCAAGCAAGCGCTTAGCCTGGCCTCTGTCTCCCCCTGGCGGTGCCTACACATCTTGTTCAGCCTGCAGGCTCAGCCTCTGCGGGGGGGGGGGGGGAGGTGGAAGAGGGGGAACCCTCACTCTTCTGCCATTCACCTGCTCCTTAGTCCTTCCTCCACGATCCATACAAATCAGTTTGGTTCATCAGACAGAACGGAGTTTGTGGAAAGTGCTTTGTAGCGAGACTACTATACAGTAAGTCGGAGCAGTTATTGTTATCCTTATCAACTAGCCCTGCTGTGGTCAGGGGAGGCCTAAATGTGGGGGGAAATTGGGTCCTGAGAAGCAAAGCGGAGTCAGAGCGGCAACCGCTCTCCCAGATCTAGAGGTGGTCGTCAATGGGGAACAGCGCCGTCAGGAGCCCAAGAATCTAGCCCCGGCTCCCTAATTCAGGGTGGTCGGCTCCAGTCCGCGTCGTTAGCACCTCCAGCACCAGCTCCTCACCCTCGCTCTCACTCCAGAACCCCCAACCAGAGGTGTTGTCACACCAGGTGCTTCACACCCAGCGGTGGCGGAAGCTGCTGGTTTCCCTGAGGTCACCAGCTCCATCACCCTCCCGGCAGGCTGGCTGCTACGAACCGAGGGCGAGGAGACCTTCCCCCCGTCACAATGGGGAAGTTCTAGCTGATGTCTCATCTAGAGCACGGCTGAAATAGGGTGTGCTTCCCTCCGTCCCCTTCCTACGACTGCAGACCCTACTGCTGCAAAAAAGCCGAGGCGGAGGGAAGCCGAACACCGCGGGTAGGAGCCGCGAGCTGACGGGGCGGTGCCAGGGGCGGCCCAGAGCAGGAGGAAGTTTTGCCGGGACCCACCCTGCCCGCCCAGAGCCAATGGCGGGGGAGAGCCCGTAGGAGCGAGCACCGCCCACCGCGCGTCCTAGGGGGAGGGGCCCGCCTGGGGGCGGGGCCACGGCCGAGGGCGGGGCAGGGAGGCAGCATGCTAAACCGGGTGCGCTCGGCAGTGGCGCACCTGGTGAGCTCCGGGGGCGCCCCGCCTCCGCGCCCCAAGTCCCCAGACCTGCCCAACGCGCCGTCCCCGCAGACCGCCGCTCCGCCAGAAGCGCCCAGGAGCCCTCCGGCGACGGCTGGGAGCGGGAGCGCCGCGCCGGCGAAGACAGTAGAAGCTCGAGCGAGTTTCTCCCGACCGACCTTCCTGCAGCTGAGCCCGGGGGGGCTGCGACGCGCCGTTGACCACGCTGGCCGGGCTGTGCAAAGCCCCCCGGACACGGGCCGTCGCCTGCCCTGGAGCACGGGCTACGCCGAGTGAGCGCCCCCGGGAACACCCTAGGCGTGATGGGACTCCCCCCATCCCCCAGCCCCTTCCCCAGCTGGGCATCCCCGGCGCTGGGATGCGTGCCCCTCGCGGTGCTCGGCGCGGGGAGCTCCCCTCTCCCAGGACCTTTGCTTTCCTTTGGGCTTCGGGCCGCACCCCTCTCCCCCCCAGCCCTTTCTCAAGTCGGTGCAGTCTTCTTCAGGACCTTCCAGCTCGTTGACTACCCTCACCGGCGCCGCCTCAGGACCTCCTTCCCTTCCAGAGCCGGGAGGGTGGAGGGCCCCGTGGAGGATGAGTTGGCCAGTTCTCAGTCGGGGCCCGGCAGTTTAATGGCTAAGGGAGGCGGGGTTTCAAGGTGGGGGGGGTGCGCTTTTAATAGGGGAGATGGCGTTTGGAAAGACTCGCTCCTGGGCTTCCCGACCCCAGCGCCCCAGTTCTCTGTCCCTCTTACCGTTCCCCTCCCCCTCCACACCCAGAAATAGCCCGCGACACCAGGCGGCCTCAGGCTTCCTCAGGGGCGGGGGAGGGGGCCGCCCGAGGAAGCAGGAGGGTCCCCTTTGGATGCCTCTCGGAGGGAGGGCAATGGCACGGGGCTGGCAAGGAAGTGGACCCCCGGTCTTAGTGGGGAGCAGGCGGCTGACTCCCGGCCGGGTGTATTTTTAATGTCCGTACTGGAAAAGCAGAGCACTGAGGGAGATGGGGGCGCTGAGGCCGCTGAGGCTAGGGGCTGGTAGACCCGTGGCCGCACCATTATCTCCTTTAGCTTTCTGTTTGGGAAGAGTTAGTGGTTCTGTGACTTCTGCGCAGTCCAGGTGGGCTTCTATCCCTACCCTATTTCAATTCCTCTTTCCCTGTCTGGGCTGGAGCACTTCCTCACTGCCAAAGCCGCAGAAACTTTCACTGGATGATTTTAAGATAAAGGTGGGTGTGCCCATGAGGGTGGGGTGCTGTGGACAAAGCACTAGAGAAGTTGACTAGGCTTCAGGGTGGGATGTAGGGGGTTGGCAAGCAGGGCAGTAAGACCCCTGCTGCCCTGTCCAGCCCCTTCCCCAGCAGCCCATGGGAGTGCCCCTTTTGCCAGGGATGGGGGAACTGAGGCAGGAACGTGCTACTGCTGGCCTTCCTATGAGGTGGTGGGGCCCGACACCCAGACAGTACTCCTTGTGCCTTGCCCTGCCTCCCTTCTCCTCCTCTTTCTGGCCTGGATCCCAGGCGGCTGTGACCTTTCTCAGTTTGGCCAGCAGGCTAGAGAGGGTGTGTGTGTGTGTGTCTAAGGTGGGGGTTATTCCAGGACCTGGTCTGGTGTCCAACCTGATGTGGTCACTCTGGCCTGGCAGGGTCATCAACGCGGGCAAAAGCCGGCACAATGAGGACCAGGCTTGCTGTGAGGTGGTGTATGTGGAAGGACGGAGGAGTGTTTCAGGGGCACCTAGGGAGCCTAGCCAAGGCCAGGTAAGCCCCCACTGCTTTCCCTTGACTCCAGAGATACGGTAACACCTCTCCCCAGGGATTCTAGGCATCCTGTTTTAAATCTCAGACCTAACTAACTCCTAACTCACTAGCTTTCTACCTCTGGCACAGAACTGGCATCGACCAATCAGAATGTCAGTGTAAATATTCAGTTTACCACTTAGAATATAAGTGCTCCCGTCTTTATGGATGATTTAATTCATTGCCAGTGTTTTATTTTTGTGTCTTTTATCCTCTGAGTTTGGCTTTTTTGGTGCTTTACCCTCTGACACATAATAGGTCCTTGGTAAATAAGCGAATAAATCTAATTTACTTTTCATACCAAACTCTGACCTCTTCTCTGATGTTTACATGGTTGCCCAGAGTCTTGCTCTTCTTCTCCTTGCATCACACACACACACACACACACACACACAATATCCCTTATTCACCTCCAACTTTTCCTCCACCAGGGACTCTGCTTCTACTATTGGGGCCTGTTTGATGGGCATGCAGGGGGGGGAGCTGCTGAAATGGCCGCCAGGCTCCTGCATCGCCACATCCGGGAGCAGCTAAAGGACCTGGTAGAGATACTCCAGGACCCCTCGCCACCTCCCCTCTGCCTCCCATCTACCCCAGGAGCCCCAGGTTCCTCTGATTCTTCTCACTTGGTTGGTCCTCAGTCCTGCTGGTCTTCACAGAAGGAAGTGACCCATGAGAGCCTGGTAGTGGGGGCTATTGAGAATGCCTTCCAGTTCATGGTGAGTGTGTGTGCCCCCCCCCCCAAGCAGGAGCCTGCTAGGCAGATACTCTGGTCCACTGTATACAGAAATCAAGTGGTGTGAGGGGTCCTGAGTACCCACAACACCTTGGAGGGCCTGAGCAGAGCTTGGTTCAGAGGGGAAGAAAGAGGGGGTTACACCCATGTCTGCCCTCCTCTCCTCCAGGGTTGCTTGGCTGGGTCAGTTTATTTCTGCAGTTGGGGGCGGTGGTTGTGTGCCTGGAAACTCTCCTTCATTCACCCCCTCTGGCCCTTCCTCACATGGCAGGATGAGCAGATGGCCCGGGAGCGGCGTGGCCACCAAGTGGAGGGGGGCTGCTGTGCACTGGTTGTGGTCTACTTGCTAGGCAAGGTGTATGTGGCCAATGCAGGTGACAGCAGGTATGGGAAGCGGGGTTTGAGAATGCCTACAGGGGGTCGCACACTCTGGGATGAGGGGAATAGAAGAGAATGAGGCGGTGGGTGTTAAAAATCAAAACCCAGAGGGAAGGATGGTGTCAGGAGCAGTCACAGCCATAAGGGATGGCCTGAAATAGCCATGAGGGGAGGAAAGATGGGGGTCTGGCTGAGGAACCCCTAGGGTCATTGTGGGGAAGGCCTGGTCTTTCTGGAATTCTCCACAAGGGGGCTGAGGAGAGCCTGGCCCAAACCTTTTCTTTTTCTGGGCAGAGCCATCATTGTCCGGAATGGTGAAATCATTCCAATGTCCCGGGAGTTCACCCCGGAGACTGAGCGCCAGCGTCTTCAGCTGCTTGTAAGTAGGAACTAACCTCCCTGCTCCCATTCTTTGTTGACTTTCATGGCTCTCTATAGCCTATGCTACCCCTCCACGCCCCCCACCCCCGCCACCGCTGGGAAAGCCCCTCTACTCTGCAGAAGAGGGCTGAGCTGGTGGCGGTATGTGGCAGGAAGGAACGGGGGCTACTCCAGGGCCCCCACTGTGCCCCCCGCTGAGGAAGGAAGTGGAGTCAGAGGTGGGGAAAGGAAGTAGCAAAGGCTCCTGAAAGGCAGGACGGTTTAGTGCTTTAAAGGACTGACTCTGGAGCTAGACCACCTGGGATTGAACCCCTGTTCGAGTCCTTTGCTAATTGTCAGACCTGCAGATGGTTCCCTTAACTGGAGTCAGTAGCTCCTGCCTTCAGGGTTGTCATGAGGTTAGGCGAGTTCATACACCTTATTTGTATTAGAACAATGCATGGCACCTGGCAAAGAAAGCCCACTTAAGGCCCTGCAGTAATTAACATCACCTACAGGCCCACTAAGCCTAATGCCTCCCCGGGCCTCTGCTCTGTCTGGCCGCTCCCGACCCCAGGGCTTCCTGAAACCAGAGCTGCTAGGTGGTGAATTCACCCACCTTGAGTTCCCCCGCAGAATTCAGCCTAAGGAGCTGGGCCAGAGGATGCTGTACCGGGACCAGAACATGACCGGCTGGTAACACTTCCCTCCAAGCTGGGGCCTGTTCCCATGGCAACACAACCAGTCCCTCACCAGCAGCAAGGTGGAAGCTGGAGGCGGGGTCGGTGGGGGGGGGTCTCTTGGGGGGCTGTCCTTCTTAGGGGTTTGTGTGAGAGGCATGGCTCCTCTGGGAGAGGGGCTTTGATGCCTGGGTGATGCCTCCTCTACTCCCCCCACCCCCCCAGGGCCTACAAAAAGATCGAGCTGGAGGATCTCAGGTTTCCTCTGGTCTGTGGGGAGGGCAAAAAGGTAAACATGGTAGAGGTGGGAGAGGGCAGGAGGACCCACCACAACTTGTCTAGGGAGGTGGAGGTTCTACCCGAGGGCAGGAGTGGGAGGGCCCACAGCTTCAGAGGCTGGGAGAGGGCCAGGGCAGCACCCACGCTCATTCCCTTTAGGCTCGTGTGATGGCCACCATCGGGGTAACCCGGGGCTTGGGAGACCACAACCTCAAGGTCTGCAGCTCCACTCTGCCCATCAAGCCCTTCCTCTCCTGCTTCCCGGAGGTGAGCCGTATGGGGGCTTCCTCAGCTAGACCTTTCCCTCTCCAGGGGCCCAAGCTGGTATTCTTCCAGGGTCCCTTTGTCCCGCAGCTTCTTTTCCAGTCTCTTCTCCCTGCCAGGTGCGAGTGTACGACCTGACACAGTATGAGCACTGCCCAGATGACGTGCTAGTCCTGGGAACAGATGGACTGTGGGATGTCACCAGTGACTGTGAGGTAGCTGCCACTGTGGACAGGGTGCTGTCAGCCTATGAGCCCAATGACCCCAGCAGGTAGGGCTTGTATGGAGGTGCGGGGATGACAATGGGGAAGGTAGGGGCAAAGGGAAGCAATGCTTGGGGACCCACCTGAGGGCCAGTGTATCGATCTTCCATATACATGTTGGAACATGAGTGTGCACGTGTGCTCCTGGCAGGTACAAAGCTCTGGCCCAAGCTCTGGTCCTGGGGGCCCGGGGCACCCCCCGGGACCGTGGCTGGCGTCTCCCCAACAACAAGCTGGGTTCCGGGGATGACATCTCGGTCTTCGTCATCCCCCTGGGGGGGCCAGGCAGTTACTCCTGAGGGGCTCAGCCCCACCCCTTCCACCACCATCCTAGCCCCTCCGTGCTTACCCTCTGCCAATCCAGACTCTGAACTTGTCTCCCTCACCTTCTTTAGTGGTACCGTAACTGAAGAAGGAGTGTCAATTAGATCCAAAATTAATAGCTAGTGGCAAATAAACCCGATGGATAAAAACGTGTGTCTTTATTTACTTTGATGAGAAACGAAAAGGCTTCTTTCAGTTGGTGCAAAGCCGTCCTAAAAATGTAGCACTCCCAGTTTCCATCTTCACCCTCTGCTTGTCCCACTCCACGTGCCCTCATCCACTCCCATGGCTTCACCTACCTGGTGGTGTTTTCCAAGTCAGTATTTCCCCCCAGATTGTTCTTGAGCTTTAGGCCCGTGTGTCCTAGCCATCTCCTGAACATCTAGACATCCCACAGGCATTCCAACTCCACGTACTTGAAACGGAATCCACCATTGCCCTACAAATGTGTGCCCTCTCCTGGTTCATCATGTCCATGGGCACTAGTTCTTCAGCCCAAGTTAAAAATCTTGGCGCTGGTCACCTTTGGGTCTGGCTTTTACCCAGCAAGCGAATCAATCAGTACATGCCATTGATTACATATCACACAATATTTTTCCTATTTGTCTACCTAGACCCACTCCTACTCTTATTACCACATTAGGCTCCTAACCATGTCTCCAGGTCATGTCCCTGTATTCTTGAATGTGATCTTACTGCAGTGTGAATCTAAGTTGGTTCTTGAGAGAACATTTCAGTGGCTCCCTACTGCCCCTAGGCCAAAATCAACACCCAACTCCTGAGTGTGGCATCCAAGGACGTTCATCATTTGTCCATTGTGTCCTCCTCCAGCCCTGTCTTTCTGCCCCGTCGCCACCCTCCTGGGGGTTCCATAACTCTTGGGGCCTGTTGGGGCTCCAGCCCATTTAATATCTACTCATCACCTTAACTGGAAGACTTCACTTGTCCTTCAGAGATGGGTATCCCATAGTCCATGCGTGCCCCCAGGACAGCCACTGCCTCCTGTATATACAGCTGACTACATGGAGGAACAGTGAAGGGCGGAGGCTCTAGAGTCCTGTTTCCCGGGTCCTCTGCAACCTCTCTGAGCCTTAGTTTGCTTCTCAGCAAAACGGGAGTAACAGTGCTTCCTCACAGGGTTGTCTTAAGGACTTAAATTTGAATGTAGAGTCAGGTACATGCAATAAGTGTTCAGTAACTTGCTATCTTTAAGTTGTGTGTTTCGAATTTAGACTAAGTTCTTAGATGACCCAAATCAATCGGAACTGAGCATGTAGTTCTCAGTTAATGCTCAGTGTGTATTTATGGCGTGGGTGAAGAGGCCTGGGGGCCAGAGTTCCCTGGACCTCAGCTTACTCATTTATCAGATGTGTGGGCTGCACTTCAGAGCTTTAAAATTTACCTGACTTCTGACATTCATTCACTCAGACAATATTTTTGGAAAACTTAGGTGCCACACAGCGTGCCAGGCAGTGGGGAAGTACAGGAGGAGCTTAAATGACAGCAGGGAGAGAGCACCAACCCTGAAGCCAGGCAGGCCTGACTATTTGAACTCTCTCTCTGTTCCATACACACCGCAAAAGTTTCGGCAAGCCACTTAACTTCTGTCAGCCTCAGTTTCCTTGCAGGCAAAAGGAGATGGGTACACTTATCCCAAAGATCCCCAATGAGCTCCCAAAGGGCTGAGCTATGTAGCAAACAGGTCACAAACTAATGAAGTAGCGGCAGACTTCTCATCCTCCGTCATCATCCACCTCAGGAGGAAAAGAGACACACCCGTAGGTAAATAACCCAATGTGACACATCAGACTGGGCCAAGTGTCCCTAGCGGCACCGAAATAACGCATTGGTGGGTAGAAGTTGACTTCCCAGCTGGGGATCAGGAAAGGCCTCCAGGAATACCCTTTGAGGGGTACGCAGTAATTGGACTCAAGGAAATTCCAGGCAGGGGAAAGGAAATGGTCAAGTGGAAAGGTGGCCTGGGTCTCAAAGGATCTGAAAAGTCCTCAGGGCTGGGGCGTGATGTTGGGCAGTACTTCCATGACAGGATTTTACGAGCCGGGGCGGGGCGGGGTGTGTGTGGGGGGCGTCTTCCGCAGACCCCTCCCGCGAGGTCCCGGGAGCTGTAGGCGCGCGTGGCGGGTTGGCCACGGGAGGGCAGCAGCGGCCCTTTCCCGACCCCACCCCGGGCGCCTCACAACTTTCCCGACGCCGGTCCGCCCCTGGGGGCTGGAAGGTGGGGTAGAGGCTGGGTCTTCGAGGGGTCCCACCCGCCGCCCACTCCCCGACCGCCCGGTGATCCCACCCTCGACCCCCGCTAGTAGCCTGGGCAAGCCGTGGAGGCCCCAGGCTGGGCGGTGGGCAGGCGGAGCCAAGGGCCGACCCCCCGCCCCCGGCCGGTCCCTCCCCCTGGCGGGCCCGCCTCTCCCCGCCGCGGCGCTGAAGGAGGGCGGGGCAGGGCCCCCCGGGTCAGTCTCAGCCTCCGGCACTGGCCACGCAGCTGGAGGCAGCGGAGCGGAAGGTACCCGGGGCCGGGGGCTGGGGTGGCGGGGTGTCCCGGGAACTCGTTCCCGGGAGAGCACTTTTCGCCCTCCGCTTGGCCGGAGCTCGGGCCGCCGGGAGGGGAGGGGGCTTCGGCCAGAGCGCAGGCCACCCTCCTTCCCCTGGGACGCGCGGCGTCGGGACTGTGCGGGAGTCGGCCGGGCTGGCCCCTCCCTGGGCCGCGGCGAGGGCTCTCCCCTACCCCACTACGGGAACTGCCCGGCGGGGCCTCTGGCCTTCTGTGTCCGAGCCTGTGTCCCTGCCCTTCCCCGCCCGGCTTCCCGGAATCTGTCCCGCCGGGCGAGAAGCCAGGAGGCAACTTGGGTCTCCGCGAGGGAGCCCCAGTCCAGGCGCTCAGACTCGCTGGCGGGTCGGCCCGATATGGACCTGGGCCGGGGTGTGGGTCTGGGCTCGAATCCGGCTGGAGGTGGGAATTCCCCCAGGCCGGGCCGGCGGAATGGCGGGAATAGGGGCGTGGTGTGACCGAGTGGGGCCTGCCACAGCTCCCAGAGGTCTGGACGCCTTCCTAGACGGTTCCATGGAGTGTGCCTGGGGCGGGATGTAGGGGAGGTTGGGAAGGATCTCGCTCGTTTTTATGTATGCAAGAATCTCCTCCCTTCCAGACCCCTCCCTCCCTGCACCCCCACAAACCTGGCCGGAGATTATCCTGGGGCTTTGTGCTGGGAGGGTCCGAGGCTGAGTCCTGCGCTCTCTTCTGGTTTTAAAGTTGAGGTGGAATCGGATTCGTTCTCTGGCCCTCAGGGCTGGCCTACAGGGGACAGCCCAGCTCTGGGTCATCTGGAAATCTAGAGAATGATTGAGGAGACGGTGGGATGTCTTGTCTGCACGCAGCACCCAGGAGCTTCGGGCTCCATTCCAGCCTCTGTGTCAGGTCCGGGTGGGGTTGGGAAAGGGCCGCTGCTGACCGTCTTAGGGTCAGTGGGGCAGTTCTTCTGGCGCTGCCTCTCACAGGGAGCTGTTTTCCTTGCCATGTTGGCCTTGGGCCTAGTGGCTTGGTCTGGGCCTAGGCCAGCTGCTCTTCTTGTCCAATGAGAGCCTGAAGGGAAAGTCTTCTCATTGAGAGGGGGGCTCCAGGTCATTTAATGCATGCCCTTGCCTCTGAATTCTGTCCTGTGCCTCCCACCATCTGGTGCCACTGAGACTAATCTGCTGTAGGCGGCCAGTGGCGTGCTCACACCTAAGCAGCTGTACTTGTCATGGTGGTGATTGTCACCGTGGTGGTGACTGTCACCATGGTGGTCATGTCCCAGATGGGGCTGCTCCAGCCTGTTTTTGCACTGCTGGACCAGTGGAACTAGCAGGAGTGGAAGGGATGAGTTGATCCCCTGGGCAGAATTTCCAGGGAGAACCCCCTTTCTGAAGGTGGTTTCCATTTTTGAAAGGATCTACTGGCATGGTGAATGCCTTCTTGCCATCTCTCGGGGTACCAGGAAGGGAGCCCCTTTTGTGGTGGGGAGAGTGTGGCCGTATCCTCTCAAGTCCTATAAATTCTCTCTGACTCATATCCACTTCCTCATCCCAGTTTTGTGCCCGTGTGTGTGTGTGTGTGTGTGTGTGTGTGTGTGTGTTGGAGAGTAGGGAGGCCACCCAGGATCCCACTGTTTGGAGAGAACCAGCTTTGGGCTTGGGGTATTCGCTTTCCTAAAAGGCAGCCCAAGCCAGGGCTGTGGGGTGGTGGTGGTCTGTGGGGAGTACAGGAGTTCAGCCCAGTTTGACAGGATGTGGGACTGAGAGAAAAAGCCAGGTTTAGGGCTGAGATCAGGTTACCATCCCCTTCTCTCTTAACTGCTCGCTGCCTGGTTGGTGAGGCGACTGGCCCTAGTTCAGCTCTTTTTTTGGGAGCTCCTCCCAGCTCCGGCTCCGGTTCTAGCCCCCTCCCCCTTCCCAACAGCCTGGATGGCCATCTAGGCTCTGCAGCCCGCCCTCCCTTCCTTCCAGGCTGGAGGCCTGGGAACCTCAGACGGCTTGGAGGCAGCTGCTCTCCCCAGGGAGGGAGGAAGTGAGGCTCAGTTCAGGGGCAGGGAGGCCGGCTAGGTGTGATGAACTGTGCAGATGCTCATTTGGGTGTGTTGGGGGCCGGGGACACACGGAAACCTCAGGAAGCTGACTCTTTGCCCTGAGTCACAGGGAGGAGTGGTAGGCAGGGCCTGGGGGTGAGCTGGACAGAGTGGGGGCGGGGGGGAAGGGGCTGTTCCAGAGGATGGGTGGAGGTGATTCCCTAGTGGATTATTCTCTGTCACTCTGCTGTGGTGGATGTGTGGCTCCCTACAGTGTGGTCATTGTCCCCTGCCTGGGGCTGAGTGACCCAGTGTTGCTGCCAGGCCCAGGAGGAAGGGGGGAGGAGGGCAGACTGCCCGAATGTGGGCTGTGGGCACTGCCGGGACTGAGCCTCCTTTGTGTGACTCGGGGCTGGCTTTGGGGACTGGACTGGGGTGGGCCCGGGAAGCTGGTTGGCTGCCGAGGCCCTCTATCTGGGTTTCCCTGCCCCCTCTTTTTCCCATTACTGGGGGGTGATAGGTAGAAAAGGCAACAGACTCCAGAGTCACACAGCCCTGTGTGCCCTGAATGCCATCCCTGTCATGACTCGGAACACACATTGTAACCTTCCTGAGCCTCACTTTCCTAGTGTGTCAGAATGGGAAGGAAGCATGCCATCCACCTTTGCAGGCTTCCGGGGACTGAGGGAGATGATCTTTGTCCAAACGCTCAGGACGCTTTCCCTTACCCACCTGTCACCTGTTCGTTGCTTCTGCCAGCCTGTGGGAGAGGGACTCCTCACTTGTGGCGAGGCAGGCATGACTTGTCCTGAGTGAGGGACAATGTGTTCTTGATTGGACCCTAGTGATTATGAAACTTGAAAACAAGTATCAAAATCCTGCTAGCGCATGAAGTCTGACTTGAAGGCCTGGTATATGTACCAGATTCAAGCTGCCTCTTCCGGGTATGTCCCTAATCCCTGAGCACCCCTCTAAGTGTCCAGAACCCCATAGTTGGCTCCCAGGTGGGTGGTTCTCCCGCCTTCATATTCTGACCTGTCCAGGGAGACCTGCTCCTGCTCCTGCCCCTGCCCCAGAGATTACGATTTCAAGATCAGTTGTCTGAACGATTGGTTCTTGACAAGAACACACCAGGGCAGGCCTCTTTCCCTCCCTTTGCTGGAGACCTCGGTTTCCAGGTCTTGGGGAGCCCCCAAAGAAACATTCTTGGTGTTACTGGCTTTTCCCCAAATCTACCCTTTTTCCTGTCAGCCCCAGCCATGGCTGCGATCCGAAAGAAGCTGGTGATTGTGGGGGATGGGGCCTGTGGGAAAACCTGCCTCCTCATCGTCTTCAGCAAGGATCAGTTCCCCGAAGTTTACGTCCCCACGGTCTTCGAGAACTACATCGCAGACATAGAGGTGGACGGCAAGCAGGTGAAGGCCAAGAACCCTTCTTGTCTCCCCCTGGGAGCCCCCACCCCGTTGCTGTGGACCTTGGATAGCCTTCCTCACCACCGACCCACTCCCTCCTCCACTCTCCCTGCTGGAACCAGTGCAAGTTAGGAAGCCAAATTGTAGTTTTAGGAAACCTAGCCACACTTCCTGGGTCTCTACGCCCTGACTCTGTAATCTGGGCCCAGTCCTTTTGCCTCTGAGTTTAAGCCCCTCTGACTGCAAAATGGAGTGGTAAGGCTTCCTTCAAAGGGCTTTGTGACTTAAAATCAAATCGTGGTGCTCACAACAATAGCTCATAAGCTACATACAGATCAAGCACCCATGTCTCAGGATTTCTAGAAACTCACCAAATTTATACTGCGGGACGGTGACTAACATTGTCCCTGGCACACACCAAGTGCTCAAGAGATAGCTGTTGAGTAAACCTAAAGGACCCATGGTTTCAGAGGACCTCTGGGTGGTCAGGGAGGGGTAGAACTGGGACCTGCAGGCAGGTACTCACTGGCCCCCTGCGGCAGGTGGAGCTGGCGCTATGGGACACAGCTGGGCAGGAGGACTACGATCGGTTGAGGCCTCTCTCCTACCCGGACACTGATGTCATCCTCATGTGCTTCTCCATTGACAGCCCCGACAGCCTGGGTGAGGTGGGGGTGAGGGCAATGGAGGAAGGGCACTGGGGAGCTCTTGGAATCAGCCACCCCGAGGTAGCTCATCTTGGCACATTTCACCCACCTTCTGAGACCGGGTGCTGTTAGTCACTTGTGCTGGGGCTGGGGGGGGGGCACTGTGATCCTTGGGAGGGCTCAAAGGGGGTACTGTGGGGGCGGGGGGGGTGCTCTGAGCTGTGCAAGGGACTGTTGTGCCCTAGAGCTTCTAACTGCTCTGGGGGGAGAAGGGGGCCCCAGGGGGCAGTGGGGGGAGGGTTTCTAGCTTAAGTGGAGGCACTGACACCTGCTAGGACATGTCTGTACAGAAAACATTCCTGAGAAGTGGACCCCGGAGGTGAAGCACTTCTGCCCCAACGTGCCCATCATCCTAGTGGGGAATAAGAAGGACCTAAGGCAAGACGAACATACCAGGAGAGAGCTGGCCAAGATGAAGCAGGTGGGTGGGGTGGCCAAGCCAGGAGCCCCTGGAAGGGCTGATGACCCTCGTGAGGCCTACATTCCAACTGACCTCCCTGGTGAGGAAGAACCGGAAGGGCCCTTTGTCTCCTGTCCAATGTCTGATGAAATGGTCAAAATTGTGACTTGTCTAAGGTCACTTGGCATTTTAATGTCATCTATTGTCCCTTCCTGTTGGGTCAGGACTATTAAGAGGAGTACCCACCATCGAAGGCAGCTTCTTAAAATAGGTGTTTTGCTTGGGGTTTGCAGGTCAGGCCATCAGTGTATACCTGGGAGGTGTGAGGAGACATGGACAGGGGAAGGCGGGCATTGGAAAAGGCCAGAAGGCCTGGAGAGTGAGGGCGCTGGCTTACCAGTAAAGTGACTCTGGCCAGAGGACTAGGGCTTATTACACAAGTTGCCAGGATGAGGAATGTGGACGTTCCCAGAGGGATAATTATGGCCAAGTCCTAAACCTGGTCCCATCGGTGATAGAGAAATTCTTTCGGTAGAGCATGGAGTGTGAGAACTGTGGTGGGGAAGGTTGGTTAGGAGGCAGCAGATACTATTTGGGCCAGAGGAGGGTGTACCATGGGGTAACTGGGCCAAGGGAGACCGTTTTTAATGTAAATGTCTTGGGTCCTTGCCCAGAAACTGTCCAGAGAGTTGGGTGGTCTGTTGGTTGAGGGAGGTATTTGTTCTAGTCACTATACCTTACAGGTCTAATGGGGAGAGGTACACTTGGCCACCAGCTTCCTTTGACATCTAGCTTTCTGTCTTCTCAGGAACCTGTGCGATCTGAGGAGGGCCGGGACATGGCGAACCGGATCAGTGCCTTTGGCTACCTCGAGTGCTCGGCCAAGACCAAGGAGGGGGTGAGGGAGGTATTCGAGATGGCCACTCGGGCCGGCCTCCAGGTTCGCAAGAATAAGCGCCGGAGGGGTTGTCCCATTCTCTGAGACCACGGAGGCCTCCCCTCTTCCCCCACTTCCTTCCACAGGGGGCAGAAGCTGTCCATTTCCTGGCCCCACCCCCTTAGGGCTCCTTGGCAAAGGCTCCCTTTTCAGTTCTCTCCCGCCCAGGACTGCATCTGAGTTCCCCAACCCCACTGGCCCCCAAGGTGATGGTGGTGGTAGGTGGCTGGCTCTCCCTCCACACCCTCTGGGTACCTAGGGCAATTTCCTGCCCTTCAGAAGAGTCCCTCCTCCCACTGTCTTGGCCCAGGGGTGGGGCTCTGGATCCCTTTGGCCTTCCCCAGAGGATCATCACACACCAGCACTTTATCCACTTCTGGCTCACAGGAGTGTTCTGGGGTAGGGGACTTGGAGGGTGCAACCCTGAGCCCCGGGTCTCTGGCTCTACTTGGGGGTGGGGGGTGGCATGAATAAAGGCCACAGGCTCCTAAGTGTGTGGTAGCTTCCTGTCTCTCTCTTCCTGGTCCCTATCTTGGCTGTGAGCCTAGAGTCCCATCTCTCACAAGTTGCTTGCCAGGCTGGCCCCCAGTCTGCAAAGGCAGGACTCCCCAGCAGGCAGGGTGGAGTCTGGGAGCAAAGGATGAGGTCATGCCTGGCTCTGGGCCTCAGAGGCGGGTGATGGGAGTGGTCTGGAGCAGGGGCTAAACTTAGAAGCCTGTGGGTGGCTTCCTTGCCACCTCCCACTGGGTTTCCTCCGCCTGGACCTGGGGGCTGGGTTCCTCTCTGGCGTGGAGGGGTAAGGCCCAGGGCAGGGTGATAGTCCCATCCTCCCCTCTGGGGACCGCTTGGGAGCTCAGGAAAGCCACAAGGCCAGAGGGGCCAGGCTGAGGAGACAAGGAAGCTTTTGCATAGAACAAGATTTTTGTTTTCAGTTTTTCTTCCTCCCCCTTCCCCCAGTTGTTAGCAGCTTGATGTGTCATTCTCCCCAGCAGGGGAGGGGGTGGAATGGCGTGGATTGTAAACTCCCTCCCCCAGTCTTCCTGTCCTGCAGAGGGGGCAGCTTGGCTGGGCTCTGGTTCAGGCTGGGTTCTGGTTCTGGTTCAGGGTCGGGTGGGTGGTTAAGGCTTGGCTGGTGTGAGAAGGCTGTCTCCTCTGTCTTCAGAGCTCATTCCTCCACTCTGGCTCTACTTGCAGGGACAGGCCATCTTCTCCCTCCTGCTCCTGGGGGAGGTAGTCGTGACATTGGGGCCCTAGAAAGAAAAAGAGGTGAGCCTGGCTTCCTTAGCTCCTCCCCTTGCGCTGTCCCCTACCTGGCCCCGCCATACCTGAGGTAGAGGGCCTGAGCTTGCTCAGGCCCTGGAGCAAGTTCTGTCCCTGCTGCAGGTCCAGTTTGGCAGGGAAGGGGCACCCAGTGTACCCCCCGTTTTCTTTACAGAACTCCAGGAATCTGTGGGGTACAGGGACATTCACACAGAGCTGTGCAGGCCTAGCCGAGGCGCGGCTTGGTCCTACTACACTGCCCTGTGCCTCTGGGCGAGCAGCTTATCCTCCGTGAGGCAACTTAAAGGTGGGGACTGAGGACCACCAGATGAACCCACTGAATAGACTTGAGGATTAACTGAGCCACAAGGAGGCGCTTATACAGCTGCACCTGCCCCAGGCTGGGGGTGGTGGCTCCTGAGAGGGATTACCGGGGTGCTAATGCTCACACTTTCCAGTCAGGGTCATGGCCCAGGAGGAGCGGGTTGCCCACCACGATGAGCAAAGCCTTGGCCCGGGTTACAGCCACGTTGAACCTCTGGAAGGAAGGAGTGCTAGGGTCAGAGGAGGGAAGGACAGGACCTGAAGGAAGGAAGTGCTTACACCGGCCACCAGCCCTCAAACCTTGGGGTTCTTAAGGAAACCGAGGTTGAAGTCCAGATCCAGCTGCACGAAGCTCTGGCTGCTCCGCACGGTGGAGATGAGGATGACGCTGCGTTCTTGGCCTTGGAACTCTTCCACGGAGCCCACCTGGAGGGTGAGAGACAGGGCCTGCAACCTGGGGCTTGCAGGGGAAATCGAGGGCCACGCCCCCTCCTCAGGGAACCTGAGCTGAGCACCAAGGCGAGTGGAGAGACATCCTGGGCATTTGTCACAGTGGAGGGACTGAGCAGGAAAGAGAGCATGTGGATTGCCCTGAAAGCTGAAACCTGAAGGGGGAGTCCAGGTAAAGGGGTGTAGGCTAGAAAGGGTTCTCAGCCAAGAAACAGAGCTGCGAGGACTTGGTAACGCAGAGCAGTGGTTTTCAAACTTCCTGAAAAAACAATCGCTAAGTACTTATAGACAAACTGGAGGCCTTTAAACCTTCAAGCATCCACTCCGGCCACGTGCTAGATCACCTGAGGAGCCATAAAAAAATGGCCATGCCCTGGCTCTGTCCCCAGAGAGCCGTGCCAGCAGGCCAGGTGTGGCTCTGGCACCGGCTGCTAAAAGCTTTCCAGGTGATTCTTATCTGCAGCCAGGGGCAAGGACCGCCATCTGAAGAGTCAAGGTGCAGACTCACTCACAGGGTGGGAATGGTGAGTGGGGCACACCACCACGTGACAGGGCAGACAGGCTGGGAGTTGGGACTTTAACCTCAGGACAGAGGCCTCAGACAGCCTGCAGCTAAGAATCAAGAATCTGCTGGGGTGCTTCTTGGTCCCAGCCCAGGAGGACAAGCCAACAAGCTGGGGTCTGCAGGAGTGAGGGGCGGGGTGAGCCCTCTTGTGTCTCAGGCAGTTAGGGTGGGGCGCCTGGGGAGGTCTCTGGAAGCGGAGGGACGTTCGGGGAGGGTGAAACAGTGGTGAGTGTCACCTTCAAGTCTTTGATGTCATCCAGTCCCCGAAGCTCCTTGTCAAGTTTGGTGATGCAATGACGGATTTTTTCCACCTGGAAGATGGGGACAGGTGCCTTTCTTTCATGCTATTACCGCAGTGCAAGAGGGAGCCAGGCAGGAGGCCAGGGAGCTGGGGGGCAAAAGCTGTCATAGCTGACCACTCAGCTCTTCTGAGCTCAGCAGAGGCCCGAGCTCCTGGAATCTCCATCTAGTGGTCTGGCTATGGAGGAGGTATGGTCTAGTTGCCGGGGCGGGGGTGGGGAGGGAGGTGTCACACCCTCAACAGGAACTGAGGGCCTGACCTGCTTCCGATAAGGAGAGATGACACCCACGCTTCGAGGGCTCAGGCGGGCTTTGCCCTTCTTGGAGGAGGGGGCCAGGAGCTGCTTCAGGTAGGAGGTCACTGTGGCAGCCTCTTCTGGGTTGAAGAAGGATGGACTGTTGCCCTCACGCTCGTCCTTGCCCATTACGCCGTGAAAGATGATGGGAAAGCCCTGGATAAGAGGTCAGGGGAAACCTTCAGCCAGACCCCCTGTGTCCCTTCTCTCCCAGCCCGACACCCACCCAGGGAATGTGGGATACCGGGCCAAGGGGACAAAGCCTGTGACTTTTGCTCAGACCCGCCTCCTACCTTGTACCTTCAGTAGAAGGGAAGCTAGGATACAGGGCAGCAACCTGAGCCCCTGCCCTGTTCAGCCTCACCTGTCGAGGCAAACCCTCCCAGCGGCAGAAGCGCTCTCGGTCCACAACGTCAGCACAGGCCTGCAGGTCTCCTTCATAATAGAGTCGGTTAGGAATATCCAGTATGGTGGGGTGGGACCTGGGGGGCAGGAGGAGGAAGATTACTTCCGCCCCACCCTTGGGGTCTCCCCACAGCATCCCCTTGCCGCCCACCCTCTGTGGACGGCAGACTCGCGGGACTGCAGTGTGCAGCTGGACACTTGTAATTGCATGAGAGGCAGAACCCAGCAGGGGTGCTAGTCAGAGAGCATCTGGTCCATGGATTTCACGGGCCAGTCAAATTTAAAAGGAAACCACAAGAAAGGGGGAACCCATCCTCAGGTTTCCATTTTGTCAAGGAAGGACAGTACAAAAACAATTTTCATCTACTACTGCCATGATTTGATGAAATCATGTGTTAAGCCTAAAAGAATAACACAACAGCTACCGCTGAGTGAACGCTCAGTGGGACTTACCCACTGAGAACTGAGAGCTCAGAAATTCATCTGAGCATTTTAGGTACATGAACTCCTCAACTAAATCAGGTACGGCTCTTTAATCTGAATAACGATTAGGTTTATGAAAAGCCACACTGTCCGGATTTTCCTGATTTCCCCTCAGACTGCCCAGAGACCAGACAAATCCCCCAATACACGAATAAGCAAACTGCTCTAGAGTGAAGCCACTTGAGAGGTCAGAGCCTGTGAGCAGCAGTGATGGGGCTAGAATGGAGGTCATGGGATACCCATGGCCCACCCCCAAGCTCTGAGCAGTGCCGGTAGGAGGGAGCCCCGGGCGGGGACTGCGCGGAGCAGGTGAAGGCGCAGACTGGCAAGCACGGTGAGGGGCAGGGTACCTGTAGTTGCGCAGTAGCTTGGTTATGAACTGGGGGTCATAGCCACTGGAGCCCTTCTTGTACAGGGTGTTGTAGGTCAGTAGCCGCTCCAGCAGGGAGTAGCCCAGCCCATGCTTCTGGGTCAGCGGGGAGCGCAGCACAGGCCCCAGCTGCCTAGGGTCTCCTGCCAGCACCAGCTGCCCTCCCGGATTGTCTGTTTCCTTGACTTCCATCAGCCCTGAGAGGCGGGGTGCCGTGGGGACAAAGTTAAGCAGTGGGACCGCCCCCAACCCCATGCAGCATTGTTTACATGCAGCCCGCCCTGAACCCCTCACCTGCTATGGCCACCAGACTCTCAGGCTCCATGGAGTGGCCAGCCTCGTCGATGAAGATGTGTGTGAAGTGATCGATGGGAAACTGAGCTGAGACCAGCCTGGGAAGCATCAAGTGGACCAGGGGTCACATCTGGGCACCTAACCACCAAACCGAATGCCCACCCAGGCCAGCCTCTCGCCCCATTGCCAGGCACCGTTCTTCCCCAGCCCACTACCTCCTTCCTTAACACACACGATACACACACACACTTCCCACCTGCTGGCCGTGATGAGCGTGGTAATCAAGACTCGATATTCCTGTAGCTTTTTCTTGGCGGGAAACACATAATCCCCCTTCTTTGGATCCCAGTTACAGCAGGGCTGTGGGGTGCAAAGGGACAGGGGAAATCAAGCCAACTCTGCCCGTCCTCACCCTCATGCTGGCTCTGGGTCTTCTAGGCCATTTTATTCAGCCCCTCACTTCCCACACAGGGAAATGGAAGGCCCAAGAGGGGTCCTGACCCACCCAAGCTCCCACAGCAAGTATCAGAATCCAGGTAACCTCATTTCCTGGCCCCAGCATCCACCCTGAGCCATAACTAGCACTTGCCGTCCCTCAGCCTGGCATACATCTCCAGGTACCTTGATGTCCTCGGGTACCATGCGGATGTCCCTGCTGGGGGCCAGGAGGCGGTAGATGGAGCTGGGCAGGTGGACCCGGAGCCGCTGACAGAGGAGGTCAGCCCCTGAGTTGGACGGAGCGCAGGCCAGGATGTGGGCTTTGGGCAAGTGTTTCACCACCTGGAGTGGGGAGAAGCACGGTGTGGGAAGCAGCCTCTTTGGCTCCAGAGGGAGGGGACCTGATTGTGACTCATGTTGGCATGGGGTGGCATTTATGTCCCAGACCTGAAGGAAGCAGTGACCCAAAAGCCAAGTTCTGACCCCTTCCTCCCAACCTCCCGCCCCCACCAAGTTCAAGTCTGCACTTTACTGCTGGAAACCTAGTGTAGTAAATATTCGAGTGTATAATGGCCAAAAAGTGACTGGTGACTCCGAGTCATATGGAACCCACCCTGCCCAACAATGCTCAGTGGCCACACTGAGTCTTGATGCCAGCCAGGGGGTGATCAGGGAGCTGGAAGCACCCAGAATCTGAGAGCTGCTCGGTCCCTGGGGGACTTCAGTGTAGGCCCCGGGTCTCTGGTCAGGCCCCACCTGCTTGATGGCTTCCACCAGGGTGACAGTCTTGCCAGTGCCTGGAGGCCCAAAGATGATGTAGGGGGCTGGGCGGGTAGTGCCCGTGACAATGTACTTCATGGCCTGCAGCTGCTCAGGGTTCGACTCCAGACTGCGGTCGTACAGCCTGGCAGAAGGGCCAGAAACAGGATGTCGGCTGGCGCCCCAGAGGCCTCCCCGATTCCATCCCCAATGCCCCACACACCAAGTGGCCCCAGAGCACCCCTGCCCAGTCTCACTTGAGCTTCACATCTGAGGGCAGCAGCGGGACCCCACGGGAGGCCGTGGGAAAGAGCATGGGCCACAGCGGCCAGCGACCCGTGAGCTCCAGGGCGCGGTGCTGCACGCGCAGGGGCTGGCGGTTGAAGGTGAAGTTCACCTTGAAGGTCAGCCCATCCACAAAGCGGCTGAGGAGGCTTTGGGAAAGGAGGGGGGAAAGAGCTCTGGTTAGGGGCCAGGATGTTCTGCATCTATCCTGATTCCATCCCCACTTTTCAAAACAGCCATATGGAAACTGCCCGCCCCCCCCACAAGGAGAAGCTGCTACTGAGGCATCTCAGGGCTACCCCTGAAGAAAAGCTCTGTCCTCGGGGTCCCACTCATTTCAGGGAAAAACACAGCTGCTGCTCTGGCCTAAGAATTATCTATAGACCCTTCTAGCTTCTCAAGGGTCCCCCAATACCCACCTCGTGGAAAAGCTCAGCTTGACACGGTCCAATTCCACCTTATGGACAAAGCCCTTATAGGTGACAGGGTTTTCCTGATGGGTCTCAGAAGACAGAAGTGCGAACAGGTGGTCACCCCGCAGCACTGAGGGGCGACTCTCGGTCACCCCGGGAACCTGTGGGGGGGTGGACACAGGCAAGCTTCTATCCCAGGGATGCCTACTAGAGGGCCCAACCGCCTGGCTCTCCAGACCTCCTCAGAGCCAAGGATAGGAGGTGGTGGTGTCCTTCTACTCCAAGACCCTTCCACTTGCCATGGCAGAAGTTTGGGGATGGGCAAGAAGACAAGTCTCCCCAAAATGCAGAGAGAGACTGAGCCCAGCAGTCCTTTTACCATTTCAGGACTTGAGAGCCAGATTCCCAGCCCATCCGTTTGCCCTCTCAGCCAGCTCAGATCCTGCTCTGCCCTTGAAATCTTGCTCAAAACTCAGCTCCATGAGGCGCCTGGGTGGCTCAGTGGGTTAAAATCTCTGCCTTTGGCTCGGGTCATGATCCCCGGGTCCTGGGACTGAGCCCCAAATTGGGCTCTCTGCTTGGCAGGGAGCCTGCTTCCTCCTCTCTCTGCCTGCCTCTCTGCCTACTTGTGATCTCTGTCCGTCAAATAAATAAAATCTAAAACAAACAAAACCTGCAACAACTCCTGTAGGAATCTTCCCTGATCATTCCAGCCCCCCTGCCTCTCAGCAGGTGTCCTCCTCAGCACCTGTGTGCAGCACCCAATGCTCATGTGTTACTCTGGGCTTATGTGTACAACGCTTGACATCTGAGAGTCGGACAGGGATATAAGAATCATCCAGCCCAGCTCTGTACTTTCTAGCTAAGGGAACTAAGGCCCAGAGACAGCAAGAGACTTGCCCAAGGCCACAAAGCTAGTGGTAGCCACGTGTGGATGAAAACCCAGTCCCGCCCTCCGCACTGCCCTGCTCTAACAAGACATCATCAGGGATACAGAACAATGCTCTCTCCTAAGCCTATGGACTGGCTGATGGAAGTCCACCCACCCCACACCAGCCCCGAGCCCCGACCTCCAGGGTAAGCAGCCTCGGGTTCTGGTCCGCGGGGTCCCACGTCATGGGCACCGACTCCAGGTCGTAGTGCCGGATGTCATGTTCCATCTGTAGCTCCTCTAGGTGCAGCAGGAGCCGGAGCTTCACCTCGTAGTTCCTCCACTGCAGGCCTGTCTCCAGCTGGGCCCTAGCAGTGCCGGGGGAGTGGGGCGCGGCACGGAGGTGAGAACAGGATGGGTCAGGCCACCCCCATGCCCAGGAGCGGCCGCCCTCTCCCGTCCAAGGCTCTGGGGTTCTGGGGCTCTGAGAGCACCAGGAATCAGAAGACTAGAAGGGCAGAGAAGCAGCTGGAAGCTCAGAAGCCTCGGCGCACAGAGCCCTGGCTCTACTCCTTACTCCTAATGCCCCTGCCCCCTAATTCAGACCTGCCTTGGCATCCACACCATGGATGCTATGGCCTGGAACATTCTCCCGCTAAGATGCTCCTGAGACGTACACCCTCGCCTCATTCAAATGTCGTTTTCTGCTCCAATATCACCTTTTCAAAAGAGGCCAGCACTAACTGCCCTTCACAAGACCGCGCACACCATCCCTTTATCTGAAATTGTAGCGTCACTTGTGTTCTTTGGAGCACCTGGCACTACCTGAAACTGTCTGATAGATGCTCATTTCCCCCCACTGCCATGGGCAAGGCCCTCATCACCTTGAGCCTGGTTCATGCTGCGTGCTCAGTACAGAAATGAAGGAATGGCACACAGGAGGCTGGGGACAGAGCTGTGGGGCAGAGCGAAGAGACTGGAAGGCAGCACAAGGGGAGCAGAAGGGTGGCTCTTACTTTATCTCAGCGATCTCCTTTGGGGCAGTGAAGATACTTGTCCCCTGAAGAAGGATGGGGAGTAGCTGCCGGAGGCGAGGGGGTGGGTAGTACGTGCCCAGTGCCATACTCAGCTCCAGGTCATAGCCCTTAGCGCTGCAAATGGGGGGAAGCAGAGTGACCCCAAGTCCGAGATCTCGCCCCTTCAGAGTGGTGGAGACAGCCCCTTCCCGGAAGATGCAACCTTCTAGAAAACTGCTGCTGAAAGGGTCAGCAGCTTTTGCCCCAGGAGGCAGAACTTACTACCCCATGAGGCTGCGCATCCCAAGGCTGGACCATTCGTTTTTGGGAAAGAACCATACTTGGAAACATTAAAAAAACACATATTGGTGCGGGGGTCGGCACCTAGATGGCTCAGTGGGTTAAACCTCTGCCTTTGGCTCAGGTAATGATCTCAGGGTCCTGGGATTGAACCCCGCATCGGGCTCTTTGCTCAGCAGGGAGCCTGCTTACCCCCCTCTCTCTGCCTGCCTCTCTGCCTGCCTGTGATCTCTCTCTGTCAAATAAATAAATAAGATCTTTAAAAATAAAGAAAAAGATAAAGAAAGGAAGAAGGAAAGAACGGGCACGGGTTCCTTTGCGGGTGAAGTGTTCTAAAACGGATCACGGTGTTAGTAGCCCGTATCTGTGAATATACTGAGAACCTCAATTGCGTACTTTACATGGGTGAATTGTACAGTATGTGAATTATCTCCACAAAGCTATAAAAGGGAGAGAGAGAGGTCTACCACAGGCTGCCTGACAATCCATCATGCGATCGAAAATGCTTAGCATTTTTTCAGGGTCACCTGCAACTTTCTCCCAAGACAGAAAAGGTCTCTGAGGCCTAGAGGAATTACAGACTCACTTGGGAAAGGGGCCCTGGCTCAGGCTCTGGGTTCTTCCCACGGGCCCCCACTGTCGTGCTGGGTACCGCAACCCGGACTGAGTTGGAGGGGAAGGCGTTACCGATCAGGTCTCTCTCCTTCCTCTATCCGGCTGGTCACTACAGGGTTTCCAGTTATCCGGGTCCGCTTGAAGGGAGTCGTGGGCTTCAACTGCGCAGCCAGGGGACTGTGGGCAACAGCGGCCAAGAATCGGGCGATGTAGAAGGTACCAGCTCCTTCTGAACCCGGCTCCCCAGGGCCCAGCAGCTCCCAGAGCACTGTGGCCGGGAAGTAGCCCACAAAACTGGTCTTGCAATGGACATGGAGCTCGTAGCACTCGCCTGGAGGAGGACAGCAGAGTGAGAGGGGACAGGGAAGGGACACTCCCCCAGGAGCCACAGCCCAGGGCAGGAAGCATCCCCTTCCCCTCACCCAAGGGACAACAAGTGTGTTTCCCGAGGCACCAACTCTTCCCAGGGCAAGCCCCTGTCTACCAAAGGCTTTTTCCTGTGGAAACCCACTCACCAGGGCCCAGTGGGCAGGGCAGCTCTTGTTCTCCATT
Organism: Mustela putorius furo; assembly: GCF_011764305.1. Taxonomy (NCBI): domain Eukaryota; kingdom Metazoa; phylum Chordata; class Mammalia; order Carnivora; family Mustelidae; genus Mustela; species Mustela putorius. The sequence goes on from NW_025421424.1 coordinate 8,702,850, forward strand.
GTAGAAGGCAAACTGGGGGGTCCGGCAGAGTGGGAAGAGGTGAGTGAGGGTGACAGGCTGAGTTCCTCCGTTCCGAAGCCTCAGGGTCAGCACCTCCTTGCGGTTCAAATCCAGGTGGATAAGGAGCTGCCCCTCTCGGGCTTCATGGGGCCCCTGGACTTCCACGTCCACCCCATGTTTCCCATGAAGATACTCAGCCCTGGGGAGAGTGGGAGTTAAGGCGGGGCTGGGACAGGAAGGGCCTAGAACAGGGGAGGCTGGCAAAGAACCAGCTCAGCTCAGGAACCCCACTGCCTCCCCCCAGTGGAGCTTGCTCCTTCCCCACCCTTCCCCCACTCCTTGAAGGAGGGCGCCTTACCCCAACCTGAGGCTACCAACTCTTCCCCCAGCCAGACGGATACCGCCCCCCACCCCCATACCCACACACCTGTCATAGAAAATCTTGGCTAGCAGTGACTTGTGCTGTTTGCTGATGTCTGACCCCAGCTTCACTCTCCTCTTTTCTGGGAACCACACGTTGGCCCAGCGGTCGAGTCTGAAGAACCTGACCCGAGTCTTGGTGACGTAGGCCAGATTCGCAATCTTCATTCCATACAGCATGGAGGAGAAGCCAGGGGCAGGGGTCCCAAAGCTGCCGGAAGCAGAGGAGACTGGGAAGTGAGGGAAGGCAGGGGAGCTTGGTGGGGAGGGCAGAAGGGGACCATGTCTGCGGGTTGCTCTATGTGGGACATACCAGCACGGCTGTGGAACAGAACAGGACCCAGGGACAGAGACTCAAGGCTGGGGGGGGGGGGTTCATAGGAATTTTTAAAGTTCTCGGGGAATTCAGTAGGCTTCCCAAGACAAAATATGATTGTTTAAAACAGCAGGTTGTAGACAGTGCATTTCTGAGGAGGAAAGCCCAGTGCTGGGCTAGTGATTTGGAGGACTAAAGGCAGAGAAAGAAATGAAGATTTTTGGTGGGGGGGAGAGGGGAGGGGAACTATTTGGGACAGAAAAAAAGATAGCAGCAACCCAGCGGAAAGAGCTGGGGCTAAGGGGAAGCCAACTGAGAGGATTCAGAGGGGTGGACCTGGGGTCCTGCCTGACGGTGGAGGAGGGGAGAGAGGGGTCAGAGAGCACAGATGTCCAGGGTGTGTGGGCAAGGTGGCTGATCAGACAGCAGTTTCCACCCGAAGTCAAAGGGTGCAGGTGGAACCCAAGCAGGAAGGGAAAGGATCCTTCTCCAGAGATCAAAGAGCTTGGTTTTGTGCCTAGAGAAGGTGAAGACAGGGAAAACTGGTCAGAAGGACAACAACTTCAAGGTTTAGTGCCTGGAGTTCAGTTTAGTCAACACTTACAGAGATCTTTATGTGCCAGACCCTGCGCTAGGCCCTGGGGGTTCAAGGAGGCGAAAGACCCAGGCCCGCCTCGAGGAGCCCAGCACAGACTGAACACATGGATTCCAGCATGCTGCCGGGGGCGGGGAGCAGGGGGGCGCAGCCAAGGAGGGATACGGAGCCAGGCTGTCTGCAAAGGCTTCCCTGGGGACAGTGGTCTGAACGGAGTCCTGAAGAACAAATGGGTGTTAACCAGGCACAAGAGCTCGGAGTGCGAAGTATGAGCCGAGGTGGAAGGCTATGTAAGGACAGATGCTGGGGGCCGTGGGGCGGGCGGCGTCAACCTCCCACTTGGCCCCAGGCTGGGTCACCTTGGCCTACTTCACTTCTCAGAGTCTTGCTTTCCTCCCCTGTGAAACAGGGATAAGGCCCGGTTCCGCGGCGGGGCTGCTACGAGACGGGCGCTGCGGTGTCTGTCTAGCCAGGGCCTGGCACATAAGGAGATCTCTGTAAGGTGTGCACCGGTTAGCATTAGCATCACACACAGCCGGGGGGGGGGGGGGGGGGGGGGGGGGGGGGGGGGGGGGGGGGGGGGGGGCACTACCGTGAGAAGGGCGGGGCGGGCGTGGTGGGAGGCAGCAGAGGTGGGCAGGACCAGGTCACGCGGGTTCGCCTGCCAGGCCGGGAAGCCTGGACTTCACCCTGAAGGCCCAGCAGCTCCCTTCCTCTCCTGGCAACCAGGAGCAGCGGGGGGCATCCCCACATGGGACATGTCCAAGATCTGGACCGCCGACCACCCTCCCTCAGTGTGTTCTAGGGAACGAAAGCAAATGCTCGTTCCTAGGAACCACGGTAAGCCCTACTTAACTGGCAAGGCTAACGCAGCATGGTCATCACTAGCGTGTAATGAGATCATTCGTGGTCTGGACCATTCCCTGGTGCCCCCTGCCTGTCACTCTGCCCCTCTCCCTTCTCACCCCAAGCAAATGAGAGTGATACTATTTGGGAAACTTTGAATCAGCTCTGATTTGTTTTAAAAAGATAGTCAATCATTTCCAAAACATAACAGAAAATGCTCAGTAAGCGGTACCTACTATTTATTAGTATTCGTATTAGTAGTAACAGTAGTACTAAGAGTAGCAGTGGTAGTAGGAGTAGTAACAACTTACTTGCAGCCCACAGCAGAGGCTACACTGTGGTTACAGAACCCCCGCGGGTGGTGGGTTTTAAGCAGGGGAGTGGCAAGGTCTTATGTGCATTTCAGATCACTCTGGCACCAGGACTGGTGGATTTGCTGGAGGATTTGCTGGAGGCAAGACTGAAGGCAGGGACACCAGTTAGAAAAAGGCCATTGCAACAGTCCAATTAAAAAGATGACAAGGGCCTGCACGAGGAAGTGGTAAGGACAGAAGAGGGGCTCTGCAGATCGGACAATGTATTTAGAATGTGAAATGAGCAGAAGTTGGTGACTGACAGGAGGGGGGAATGGAAGCAGGGAAGAGGGAGGCGTCCAGGACAGTACTCAAATCCATGCCTTGGTTTCCGGGAGCATTCCTGGGATAGAAGGGAAAGACAAGAGGAGGAGTAGGAGGACACTGGAGGGCTGACCATGACCTCTGGATTTGGACACGCTCAGTTTGAGATTCCTGGGGTCCAGAGGCAGCTGGTTGCAGGAGTCGGAAACCGAGAACTCAGGCCAAAACCAAGCCTGAGCCCAGACTAACACTCAGGAGATCCTCAGCGGTCGTTCCAACCACAGACGTGTGCGGGATCTCCCCTGGGAGTGTGAGTCTTCTGAGAAGAGCCAAGACCAGGGGGACCCAAGGAGGAGGAGAAAACTCCATGAGAAAGGGAAGAGAATCAGCTGGAAGTCTACAGGCTCAAAGGCTGCCCAGAGGTCCAGTCACAAAGGGTCTGAAATCAGGAGGAGTCACAGCCATTCCCCAGGGCCCCTCGATAAGTATCCCAGATGGAGCACAGACTCAAATGCCAGTGGACGCCAGCTATGGGCATCTTCTATATCTGACCCTCTCAGGCACCTGTACACTCCCCTTTCTGAGCCATGGGTGGAATAAAGACTCACATGCCCCCTAACTCCACTTGAGGAAACAACAGTGCAGGTACCTAGAGATGCAGCAGGCTCTCAGCATAGTGCCAGGGAGCAAGCCGGGTTCCAAGGAGGCTGCGCAACCCCCAGATTGCAGCCCTGTCTCATAGTGGGGGCAGTTGCTTGCTGTCATCTTCACACAGCTGTGGCCGGCAGGAAATGGAGGTCCAAGGCAGCCAGATCTTCTGGCTTTCAAGAGAAACCAGAATCGCGGTGCCTGGGTGGCTCAGTCAGTTGGGCATCCGACTCCCGTTTCGGCTCCGGTTATCATCTCCTGCTCTGGAGATGGAGCCCCGCCCCCCCCCATGTCAGGCTGCCTGCAAATAAATGAATCTTGAAAAAAGAAAGGGAGAAGCCCAAATCAAAATCTGAATGTGCAGTCTCCTAGTTTTGGAAGCTTGTGCATAGGCACAGGGCCAGGAGGAACTCAACTTTGCAAGTTTTGCAACTTCTGCCCGGGATACTACCCACTATCTCAGTATTTCTCAAATTACTCCCCAGCCCTATCACCACTCCCCAAATTCCCTTATCCCGGGTCTAAGGCAACAGTCAGAACAAAAACATTTTTTTTTTTTCCATCAGAAACTTAGTACATGCTTGTGGGGAAGAAAGTCCCTATTCTTGTACTCTTCTTCATCTAGTCACCCAGATTTCTAGGAAGAAAGATGAACACATCCATCCAACACGACCAGATGAAAAGATGTTCCAAAGGCAGAGAAATGCAAATTACAGTCAAACCGAGATACCATTTGACTCCTGTTAGACCGACAAAAGTGGAAAATCATCAGAGCATGAGAAGTGGGCTCTCACATACTACTGGCAGAAAGGGGAAGTCCGACCACCTTTTGGGGAACAATCTGGAACATCTCTGAACATGTGAAATACAGGTCTCCTTTAACCAAGGAACTGCATCCCTGGGAAGGTACCCCAGAGAAAGAAAAGTGCCTGTGTATAAGGGTCTGATCTGGGACACTGGGGTGGCTAAGTCCTTGAGCCTTTGGTTCAGGTCATGATCCCAGGGTTCTGGGATGGAGCCCAGCTTCTGGCTCCCTGCTCAGCGGGAAGCCCGCTTCTCTCTCTCCCACTCCCTCTGCTTGTGTTCCCTCTCTTGGTGTGTCTCTCTGTCAAATAAATAATTTTTAAAAATATTAAAAAAAAAAAAAAAGGATCTGATCTGACAATACTTAGCAGACGGCTGAATAAACTGCCAACGCCCACCCACGGAAGCTAGGCAGCGGTGAAAAAAGAATCACACCCACCCAGATGCCTAAAATTTAAAAGGCCGACAACACCAAATGTGGGTGAGGATGCAGACACACCAGCACACTACACCAGCACACTCCTGCACTGTCAGCTGGAGTAGAGATTGGTGTAATCACTTTGGAAAAAGGCGCCGTTTCGTGTCAAACTAAACATAGGATGCCATGTTCTTATTTTTAACAAAAGGAGTATTACATGTGCAATAAAAATTCCATTACTAAAACCTAGTATAGACCTCGCACTAGTATTTATCCAATAAGTACTTGCTGGGAGAAATGGGTGCAAGGATTAGCAAGTAAATTTAGACTACTTTTGTTTTGTTTTCTGAAGATTTTATTTATTTATTTGACAGACAGAGAGTGAGAGAGGCAACACAAGCAGGGGGAATTGGAAAGGGAGAAGAAACAGGTTTCCTGCTGAGCAGAGAGTCCGATGTGGGGCTCGATCCCAGGATCCTGGGATCGTGACCTGAGCTGAAGGTAGACACTTAACCTCAGAGCCAGCCAGGTGCCCCCAAACTATGCTTTTATGGACAAAACAGATCACACTGTGAACACTGAACCATAGGCTGGCACCAGAGCGCTGCTGGGCAGGAGCCTGGAGTGTTACATGTCAGGTGGGACACATGGTCCAGACTTGGACATATATATAATTATATAATATTACGTACCATTATAAATGTGATAAGTATATAATTTACATACTCCTTTACATATACTGTCCAAACTTGAACACACATATAATATATAAATCTACTAGGGCGCCTGGGTGGCTCAGTGGGTTAAAGCCTCTGCCTTCGGCTTAGGTCATGATCTCAAGATCCTGGGATTGAGCCTGCATCGGGCTCTCTGCTTGGTGGGGAGCCTGCTCCTCCTCTCTCTCTGCCTGCCTCTCTGCCTACTTGTGATCTCTGTCAAACAAATAAATAAAATCTTAAAAAAAAAACACTACTAAGTTCACATATAAATAAATATAATATATATAAACGGAGGCAGGGAGTAGAAAGGAAGTGAAATAAAATGCATGAAGACCAAGCCCCAGTCACTCTACTTTTAGATGACTACGTACATTTGAAATTATTGTTATAAGCCAAAAGAGTAAATTATGTCTGACTTAAGCGATAAGACCTATTTATCAGTAACTTGCAGGAAGTTGAGAAATGGGCTCAGGAAACTGGCAGGAAGTAGGGAAGGCTGAGCAGCCAGACCCTAGACAAGGTCACAATGGAGGATGAGTCCGGGAAGCTTTGCTGCCAACCACCAAAAAAGAGGTCAAGCAGCTTGCCTAAGATTTAAAAACAACAATAAACACATATCTACCCTGTGATCCAGCCAAGTCTCCCAGGTATATCCCCAAGTGAAATGTACAACAATGTTCACAGCAATTTTATTCAACATGGCCCTAAACCCACAGCAGGGTCCACGAACAGAACAGAGGAACAAACTGTGATTTGTATTCAGACGCAGTATAGTACTCAGTGATAAAAAGAAGCTGGCGATGAACACAGCACAGATGAATCTCAAAAACATGGCGCTGAGGGGAGCCAGGCTGGCTCAGCTGATAGAGCTCGCCACTCTTTAGCTTGAGGTCATGAGTTCGCACCCCATGGATGGGGTAGAGTTTACTTAAAACAAACAAAACATTATGCTGAGTGAAAGGTGGCTTTCACAGGTGTCCATACCTGGGGTGCCTCCTGGTTTCTGCTCAGGTCAGGATCTCAGGGTTCTGAGATGGGGGCGTGCTCTGCGGGCTCAGTGGGAAGTCCGCTGGGGATTCTCTCTCTCCCTCTGCCCCCCTTCTCAGATAAATCAATCTTTAAAAACAAACAAAACAAAACAATCCCCCCCATAAAGTGTATACCTCTTGATTCCATTAAATGAAGTTCCAGAGAAGCACAACCTCAAAAAAAAAATCAAGAGAGTGGTTGGGGCGCCTGGGTGGCTCAGTGGGTTAAGCCGCTGCCTTCGGCTCGGGTCATGATCTCAGGGTCCTGGGATCGAGCCCCGCATCGGGCTCTCTGCTCAGCAGGGAGCCTGCTTCCTCCTCTCTCTCTCTCAGCCTACTTGTGATCTCTCTCTGTCAAATAAATAAATAAAAACCTTTAAAAAAAAAAAAAAAAGAGTGGTTTCCTCTGGGTGGGTAAGGGTGAGGACCCACCAGGAAAGATGGGGGAAACTTTGGGGGTGATGTCATATTCTATGTCCTGACAGAAACCACACACGATATATGATTTGTTAAAACTCACAGAATGGTGCAATTAAAATGCAGTCTGTAAGTTTCACTTAAATTTTGAACTCTTACAGTTAATAATCATCATGCTGAAGTCTTTGGGGTGAGGGGCACTGAAGTCTGTAACTTACATAGAAATATACTGAAAACACTAAGATGGACTGATGGGCAAGTGTGCAAAATACTAATTAAGAAATCTAGGTGAGGGTATCTGTGTGTTTGTTGTACAGTCATTTCAACTTTTCTTTATGTTTGAAGTTTGTCATTAATAAAATGTTGGGGAGGAGCGCCTGGGTGGCTCAGTTGTTAAGCACCTGCCTTTGGCTCAGGTCATGATCCCAGGGTCCTGGGATTGGGTCCCACATCAGGCTCCCTGCTTATTTTTAAAAAATAAAATAAAATAAAAATTAAATTATATTAAATGTTGGGGAAAAAATTCCAATTATGTATTAGAGATCTACACTAGATGATCAGATCAGGAAGGATTTCTGTGATGTATTGTTGAGTAAGAAAAGCAGAATATGGAAAATGCATGCACCATGATCCTTTTTATTTATTTGTCTGTTTACTTTTTGAAGATTTTATTTACTTGACAGAGACAGATGCAATGAGAGGCACAACACAAGAGAGAATGTTAGAGCAGAGGGGAGAGGGAGAAGAGGCTGAGGAGGGAGCCAGATGCAGGGCTTGATCCAGGACCCTGGGATCATGACCTGAGTGCAAGGTAGCTGCTTAATGACTGAGCCTCCCAGGTGCCCCAGCATCACCCTTTTTAAATAAAACAACCCAAAGAACACCCAGGTTGATAACATGAGTTTTCTGAGCATGGGACAGAAAGTGGAAATGGGAGGTGGGATGCTGATGTGGGGCGGGACCCACAATAAACAAGGACATATTATGATGATGGGGGGAGGGAGGGTGCAAACCGACAGAGGTGTGATGTAAGTTTGGGTTCATAAAGAGATAAATGATGGGGTGGACACCCAAAGGATCAAAAACTTCTGGACATTAAGCATTAAGGGCCCTCTCTCCCAAATACCAATTAAACTGTTTGATGTGTAATTTTTCTATATGTACTTTTTTATATAGACTTAAAAAAAAAAGATTTTATTTATTTATTTGACAGAGAAAGCTCATGCACAAGCACTGAGAGCAGCAGGCAGAGGAAGAGGCAGGCTCCCTGCTGAGCAGGGAGCCGGATGTGGGACCAGGCACCCCTAGTAGGCTCCACACCCAACGCTGGGTTTGAACTCACCATCCTGAGATCAACATCTGAGGTCAGGGGCGCCTGCATGGTTCACTGGGTTAAGCATCTGCCTTCAACTCAGGTTATGATCCCAGGCCCTAGAATGGAGCCCCCAAATCAGGCTCCCCACTCAGCAGAGAGCCTGCTTCTCCTCTATGTTTCCATCTGCTAATGCTCTCTGGCCTTCTCTCTCAAGTAAGTAAAATCTTTAAAAAAAAAAAAAAAAAGACCTGAGATCAAGATTTGGACACTCCACCGACTGAGTCACTCAGGTATCCCACAGACTTTTTTTTTTTTTTAAAGATTTTATTTATTTATTTGACAGACAGAGATCACAAGTAGGCAGAGAGAGAAAAAGAGAGAGGAGGAAGCAGGCTCCCTGCAGAGCAGAGAGCCCGATGCGGGCCTCGATCCCAGGACCCCTGGGATCATGACCTGAGCCAAAGGCAGAGGCTTTAACCCACTGAGCCACCCAGGCACCCCTCCCAAAGACTTTTTAAGCACACAAGTTTTTCCTGTGTGCTGCACACATTCTCCTACAACCGACTTCTTTCACCACCACGAACGGACATCCTTCTGGACATTCTACCAAGCTGCCTCGTTCATCGGGATGGCTGCAAAGAACAGCACGGTATGAATGTGGGTGGTGTGTTTCACTATTTGTCCAGTAATAGACAGCTAGGCACCCACAATTCCTGGCTATTTCAAATGTTTTAACAACCATCCATGCACAAAAACTCTTGTAGGAAGTTTATGGGACAAATGCCTTCAAAGTAGGTCTTCTGGGTCAAACAGACTCTTCACACCTTCAGAAAGTTCTGTCACATTGTCCTCTGAACGGGTTCTATAAACATAATATTACCACCAACAAGTATTTGGGAATACCCTTTTCCCACGCCCTAACATCAGAAATCTTCAATCTTCTCAACTTTCGACAATCTGATAAACAAAAAAAAAGTATCTTGCTTAAATCTGCATTTCCCCAGATCACTGACACAGTCGACTACCTTTCCTTCCGTTGCTTAGTCATTTGTGTTTCCTCCCCTAAACCAACAGGAGTTACCACCAAACACAAATATGACATGCCCCTCCCCCATGACTCCGCCATCTACAAGATGGTGTCAAACCTTTTAAGGCGGCGTACTTGGATCCTCTTCAGAACAAGGACACTGCACACACAAAACAACATCAACAACAGGAATCATTTACTGAACACTCCTGTTTGCCGTCTGAAGTCTCCGCGCGCATTATCTCATTTAATCCTCACAACCAAGTACCGACTATTATCACCCCATTTTAGAGAAGAAAATACTGACAGGTTCTCCTGTCAACCCTCCTCCACCGTACCTCGGCCATTCCCAACTATTTGGATCATTCTCCAGACTTCCCTGTCCCCATGGGCATCCTCAATCTGTAATGCCCTGCCCTTGGCCCTGTCATTTGTTTGGTGAACAATAATAAATCTTTTTAGATGCGGCGCAGGAAAAAGTAGCTAGAGGAATGGCATTTCAGAACAAAATATCAAAACTGGCAGCGATCTTAAAGGGACATCTAGTTCTGTGTTTTTACCAACTGTGAGTTGCAACTCTCATTAGTGGGTCAAGACCAGGATTTTTATAAAACTGAAGTAGAAAAGGACAAGAAAATAAAAATCAGAGGGCACAGGGAGTGAGGCTCTTGAACTGTTTCAAGGACACACACTGTCCTGTGAAAGCGGAGTACCCCAGGCTCCAAAGTAAAATGTATTCTTTCCTGCCCATACAGGTCTAACTACCCAGCTATTCTCTATGCAGGAAGCCAGAGGGATTTTTCTAAAACTGTGAATCCGTCAACTCCTACTTTGAAACTTTCTGTGCTTTCCTATTTCTGTTAGGATTAAAAGTAAGCAAACAAACAAGGCCTCTCTGGCAGCTGGCAAGGTCCTGCCCCATGGAGCCCCTGCCTCCCTCTGGCCTCCGGTCACGGTTACTGAGTTCACTCTAAGGTCGTGAGGGTGCTACTCCCTCGGGGTCTGGAATGCTGTCCCCTTCCCCCTTGGCGTCCGGGAACTCCTGTTTATCTTCTGAGATTAGGTTCCAACATCACTTGCTCAGAGAAACCTCTCATTCCTAGACCAGGTCAGGTCTCCCGAGTTCCATAACTACCATCACGTCCTGGACCTTTTGTTCCAAATACTTATCATTACCATAATTAACTAAGGACGTTTCACGGCCGCCGCCACCTTCCTTAGGTTCGTTCTGTGCATCTAACAGCGCATCTACAGCCACTTGCACAGTTTTGCTTTGCTCACAGGAGGTATCCAGCCAAGATTTGTTGAAAAAAAAAAAGAAAAGAAAAAGGATGAGTCTCCTGCCCAAGGCGAGAGCACTCTTCTCTGGAAACTTCTCTTGACACCCCCCCCACTCCTCATTCCAGCCATCACTGGAGTAATGACAGCTACCACTTCCAGAGCCCACGTAACAGGCTATGCAAGGTAAAGGCTTTACCTAGGATAGCTCATTCTGGCCTCGCCCAAGCCAGAGAGGACGACATACATTCTTTAATGCACGTTCACAGGAAAATTTAGATAGTTGTTCAAAATCCAGTGCTAAACTCATAAGTGGCCCAGGAAGGATTTGAACTCCAGCTATCCATCTCAACTATTCCAGCCCCTGAAGTATTCTATGACGTTTGTCTCCACATCTGCCACGGTCCCCCGCCCACCAGACTAGATCAGAGGCAGGAACCAAGGCAGAGTCTCATTAAACCTATCTGCTAAATAATGAACAATGGGGGAAAAGCAGAAAGTTGGCTGCAGAGCATCACAACATCCTGAAATAACCCAGCTGGATGGGATGCACCCCTCCCAGCATAGGAAATCTCCCCCAGACCTCCTGATAGGGGGTGACTGGCTATGGTTCTCTGGCAGCCCACCCTCTCGAAGATCAACTCTAGATCCACTTGACTTACTAATTCAATGACATCCTGACAGGACTTACAGAGGGTCTACTCCCTACCTGGTTCTAGGCTGGGGTCAGAGAAAGGTGCCAATGTGACAAAAAGCCTGTGACAGTGTGGTTGGGGAGCCGGCCACAGACCAGTTCCAACACAACACAAGTGTACCGGGCTATATAACCTGGCTGTGAAGAATGAGCTCACAGAGCAGCAGTGAATTCCCACTGGGAGGAAGAGGGCTGATGTCACAGCATTCCAGCCTGGGTTTAAAGGATGCGCTAATAAAGAGCTCTCTAATCTTAACAAATCTCCAGCCAGCAGGCGTGGGGAGGGAGGGGGGCATGTTGAATGAACCTAGTTCTGCCTTCTGGAGGGGCAGGTTAGTATAAACCTCTCCACCAAGACTGTCTTCAAAATTCAACGATTACTACCTTGTTCTCTCCAGTGTCTCTTTTTAAGGCACACATTTCTCCAGTTTTTAAGTATCTTTACACCCAACAGGAAGCTTGAACTCATGACCGTGAAATCAAGAGTGGCATGCTCTACCAACTTGCTAGCCAGGTGCCCCTCTTCCTTTTTGTTTTTTTCTAAAAACTAGGTCTCATGACAGAATATGAATAAACACAGACTCTTTTTCTCCTCCTCCTCCGAGAATTAAGACTACCTCTGGCCTTCAAATCCAAGGCCAAAGCCAAGGTCAATGTCACCTTCTCCAGCAAATTCCCATACAGAGGAATGGAACCTATTTGCATAAGACACAAATTTCCCTAATAATGACAGGGGAGTGGTACCTTATTGGCATACAAAACAAATGCATATAGTAAAATTACTTATGAAACCCCTTATATTGACCCACAGTGCGCATTACTTCTGGTTTTCCATATATGCCGTCAGACAGAGCCTGCATTTTCCCAGGACTGGAACACACTGCCTAGCTTTGGTTCAGAGCTGATAAAAGACTCTCTCCTAGACCCAATTTTAGTTAGGTTCCTCTGAACCTCTTCTCCATTAGGCCTCAACCTTGTCCCCCACCCCTTAATGTGTCCTCTTAGTAATCTCCCATCCACTGACCCCCTGCTGCTGGCTATCAATTCCCAGCTGTCTTTGCTGGGTTGGGACAGAGCTCGCTCTCCCATACAATACCCCTAAAATAAAGCCTAAATAAAGCCTTCTCCACTGGTCTACCAAGCATCCAAAATAATACATTAACAAAGCCAGAAGAAATAGTTGACTTGTGTTCAGGGCCACAAGGTACTTGTATTTCATGAACACAGGTGAATTCAGAGATGTTAAGTGCCGATGTCTCGATAGTCACTGCTCTTTCCTTCCTTCTCTTCAGCAGGTTTCTTTTCTCTATCATATTTCTCTCCTTATTTGACCACTTATGATGGTATACGGTATGCACGCATACCCCATGCCTATTACAGCCTCGTGCATTATTCCTCTCTGTCCCCCACAGGGCCCAGCACAGGCTGAGGGCATAAACAGGTCTTAATCGCTGGCCCTTCCTCAGATGTTGCTCGAGCCTGTTAGTCCCTCTTAAAACGTGACACTCATTACTAAAAACAAACCAAACCCAGATATGATCTGGTCAATATGGAGAGTCACTACGTCCTCCCCCAACCCCAAACCACATTTCTATTAACACAGTCTAACACTTCTTTGACTCTTTCAGCAGCCACACCGACCTTCTGGTCTGTTAAAACCCAGAGCCTTTTTCAGGAGGTCGGTTATGAAGCCGACATCCCCGCCGTCCTGTAGTTATTTGTGTAAGTCTTCACATTTATCCCTGTTAAATCGTGTCGTGGTTTTTCGGCCCAAGGCTGCAGCCTGTTGATAGGTGTTTGGGAAGCACAATTCGGTGGTTTGCCAGAGAGAAGTGTCTGATTTTCACTTAGATGCTAAAAGGAAAAGGGGACCAAACAGCCTGCAGCCACAGGGTGAGAAGGGCCTCCAGGAGGCTGGCCCTGGGTCTCCATGGAGAAGCCACAGGTGCTAATGGAGATTTGGTACGCACGTAGTTTGCGCCCTCATCTTCTTTGCCGAGCTGCCCAAGATTCTCCCTCCGAACCCGGGTCTCCTCCGCTCGCCGGGATAGCGGACCCCCTCCGCAGCAGCCCCTCGGCAGCGGGGCGGGGGTCCCCGCAGAGCCCGCGCCAGAGCCGGCCGCCAGCGGCAGGCAGCTCCCTCCCGCGGTCCCGCGATGCCTGGGTCCCCCACTCCCTGTCGAGCTCCCCTCCCCCCACGCCGAGCGCACCCCCCACCCCCGCGAGCGGCGCGTGAGCGCGGGACCCCGCTCCCCGCCCGGGGCCCGGGCCGCCGGGGGGCGCGGGCTGCGCGGGAGGCTCTGCGCGGGGACCGGGTGCAGGGGCCCGGCCGGGAAGAGCGGGCGGGCTTCGGGCGGCGCTGGCGGGGCGTGGGCACGGCGCGGGAGGGGAGGTCTGCGCCGCCCCGGGACCGGCTTGCGCCACTGGGGGAGCTGCGTCCCTCCGCGCCCCGGGGCGGGAAGGGTGGCCCCGCGGAGGGGGTCGTGGCGGCGAGCTGGGCCCGCGAATCTGCGCCGGGGAGTGGGCCGGCCCGTACCTGATCTTGAAATCCCAGTTATAAACGGTCCGCAGCCGCTCGCGATCTGTCTCCATGTCCAGTCCCCGATCGACTAGGAAACTCTCGAAGCACTGGCCCGTCTCCCGGAGCTGCCGGCAGCTGAACTTACTGGGCATCGCGGCGGCGGCTGCGGCCCAGGCAGGAGGGTCCGTGGAAATGAAACTGAAAGTCGCCGCCGCGGATGTAAGTTGGCGGCCCTGGGATGCGGGTGCAACAGGGGGAAGCCCCCTAACTCTGACCCCTGGTCCTGCAAGCTCCCTTCGCCCCACCAGGATTCCCTCCTCTGTTCTTTTCCTACCTGAGCCTTCCCTTCGGTCTCTCCGTCCTATCCCCTCCCCCTCCTCCCATTAACTCTTTCCTAAGGAGTCTGACCCCTCCCTCAGGGCCCTCCCCTTACCCCAAGCTCCCTCCCCTGGCTTCTGGCCAGAATCCGAACGTGGCTACCGCCTGGGGCCCCCAGAGCCGCCCGGGAGGACTTCCGAGCCGCAGCTAGGGCTACTCCCACGCCCACCCCCTGGGGCCTCGGGACTTATTGAAAAGCAGGAGAGCAAAGGGCAGGGACTGGGACCTGGGTTGGCTGCGACTGGACTAGGGCAGCTCATCCAGCACCTCCCCCAGACTGCAAGGGACAGAAACCAGCGCGGAAGCGAGCGGCACGCCCCCCTCCCCCATTCACCCCTCTCGGGCTTTTCAGACGCAGGGAGGAAGGCATAAGAGCCAGATAAGTTCGAGGGAAAGAACCAAGTGTTTCTGAGATAAAGGTGTGTACGTGTGGGAGGGAGGAACAAGGGGCTCCGCCGGCGCGAAGAGTCATTACTTTTCTCAGCCACACAGGTTTCGTTTTAGTGTAAAGGCTGATGATCCCTGCCCTTGAGCTACGTATTTGGGCACTTAATTGCATTCCAGTCTGTGTTGCTCTTAATTGTTACGAGTATATAAGCAAGGGCTGCCCCAGTCATCAAAATCTCAGCCTGAGAGCGAGAAGCTCTTCTGCTAGGCAGTAACTGGTTAATTGTTACAGCATCAGTACCAGGAAGAGAAGTAAAAGAGCAGCGCTCTTCAGAAGACAAGACTATTAAGACAAACTAAGAGGGGTGGGGCTCCCACAATAAACATAAAATGAACCTCTGCATCTATTTATGCTCCCTAATAACACACACACACACACACACACACACACACACACACACTGATAATAAAAGTTATATAAAAATTTTCTTTAAACAAATATACCAGAGTTCCAAATATATCAAAGGTAGTGTTGTTCTCCGAGTAATTCCCCGTAGGCCACACGTTCAGTCTAACCTAGTGCGAGGAACGTCCAGAACCCAGGTCAGGCTCCAGATGGGCTACTCTTGTGCCTTCTCCCAGGCCAACAACCAACTAAAGCCAGGAATAACAGATTTTAGCAACAGGAAATGCAAAGTCAGTGTGAACCAAAGCTAATGGCAAGGGGAAAACAGCGCAGGGGAAGTTCTGTATTAGAATTTACGTCTTAGTTGATTATGCAAAGTAGAGGAAAACACCAGAAAAAGAGCCAATTTTACCCTTTTCTCTCCACAATTACCCGCTGAGGTGTGAGAGTAGGAAAGAGGAACCCCTTAAAATCGCCTTACCATTTCAAAAAAGTACCGTTCACCACACCCATACTGAATGACCCCATTCTGATAAGCATATCTAAGTCTCCATTACTTTTGGATACCTAATGCGTACTTCCTCCCTGGTTAGGCCTATCTCCTAGTTGTTGTCAAAACATGCAAACAGCTATAGGACTGTACCAACTTGAGTAAAAATGTGATGTGATGTGGCTGTGGTTACAATAAAACCTCTCTAAACCAGTTTCATTTTGAAAAGTACACTTCCGGGTGCCTGGGTGGCTCAGTGGGTTAAGCCACTGCCTTCGGCTCGGGTCATGATCTCAGGGTCCTGGGATCAAGTCCCAGCATGAGGATTTCTGCTCAGCAGGGAGGTTGCTTCGCCCTCTCTCTCTGCCTGCCTCTCTGCCTACTTGTGATCTCTCTCTGTCAAATAAATAAAATCTTTAAAAAAAAAAAAAAGTACACTTCCCGTGTTGTAATGATTTTCACACCTGTCTAGAGGTCTAGAATGGTCTTCCTTCCTACCTTTCACATCCAGCTTAGGCCTCACTTCTCGAAACCTTCCCCAAATCCATCTGCACTTGTGAGAGTCAAAAGTGGTTGATTTTTGTATGGGTCCAAACAACACTGAAGGGAATCTGAAAGTTAACCATGGCTGGCGACACAATAAACCCGTAATAGCCTCCCAAGAGAGCTACTTTGGAGACTATTTAAAGCTCTGTATTTTCTTCATTACTTCATAGTTACTTGGGTTCTATGATTCATTATTTCAGTGTACTCCCAGTTCAGGTATTCCAACCAGACTGTAGTCCTTAAGACAACTCGAAGTCAACACTTCAACTGAATGCTAACATTGGTGAGGCTGTGGCAGGTACAGCTGATCCTTGTTATTTGCAGATTGTGTCTTTTCCAAGTTCACCACTCCCTTAAGTGTCTTCGAAACCACCAAATTGGTACTTGTGGTACCTTTGTAGTCATTTGTGGACATATGCAGAGCGGCAAAACAAATTCAAGTTGTCCAGTATAGGTGGTCCTAGCTGAAATGGAACAAGGTAATGTTCTGCCTTCTTGTTTCAGCTCCTTTTATAAACAAATGTCCTTTTCATGGTCTATTTTGTGGTGTCATTTCTTGCCTTTGCATTTGTCCTTTTCGTTGATTTCTCTGCTTAAAATAGTCCCCACGCCTGTGTAGTGGGGCAGTGCTGTCTCATGTTCCTAAGCACAATGCTGCAATAGGTCTTACAGAGAAAATTCCCTTTAGGTAAGCTTTGTCAGGCAGGAGGTATAGTGCTGTTGACTGGGAGTTCAATGTTAATGAATAAACAATGTATATTAAATGATTTAAATAGAAACACATATAAAACAAGATCATGTATTGATCTGTTGACCAAAATGTTGTGGCCAGAAGTTCCCAGTAACATCACCCCGTATTCCCCTAAGAGGAGTGTTAAGTATTTGCAAACAGTGTTTTCGAACAACCTTACACTTACTGTGAATAAGGAGGATCAGTAGTACGTTCTTATGTTTAATAGTGCTCTTTGATACATTGGATTTGAAGAGGTGTGAGATCGGTTTCTATCCTCAGCTAATATCTACCGTCTTTTTATACATTCTCTGTTCAAGGGAGAATTTTAGCTAGCTCAACTTATCTTATGGGACCATCCAGTTT
Source organism: Mustela putorius furo (assembly GCF_011764305.1). Lineage (NCBI taxonomy): Eukaryota > Metazoa > Chordata > Mammalia > Carnivora > Mustelidae > Mustela > Mustela putorius. The sequence continues at coordinate 8,719,816 of NW_025421424.1, forward strand.
TGTTCTGTTTTTACCAATCCTCCTTTTTCTTTGCTCTTCCAAGCAGTAGGCAGCTTTGCAGTTCTGTATAAAATCATAAAACTATAAATTGACATTCAGATATGTATCAGTCTTTTTGTGAGTTTGGAGAAAAATGTGCCAAGGTTTGCCAAGCATGTCGTGAACCCAGATGAGTCCAGCATCAAAGTTCCAGATTATCAAAGAGAACAGGCCCTGGAACTAGGCAACTAACAGCAGCATAACCACCCAGGCTCAAATGAAACAAATGGTTTTCAGCAGTGTAATTTCAAATCCAAATAGAGGAGTGAGGCCTCACAGAAAACTGCTTTCCATCTGGCTGAGAAACCTTTGCCCTAGGATCCCACAGGCTGATTGCAGCATTGCACGATAAAATGGACACAATTCAAGCAAATATTCTGCTGGAGGAGGTTAAGGAAGTCAGGTCTCTGCAGGACTTGGCAAGAAGGGCTGACTTCCTCCCGATTATACAAGTAACCAAGGGCTTCAGATGGCCAAGAGATTAAGAGTTTTTATAAAAGTCTGTCTGGGCTAGGGAAATGGATGGGATAGGCTGGGGACAGGCTGATGGGAGTTAGTAAGTTAAAGGCAAGAACATTTGAGTCTGCTTGCACTACAAGTACAGAATGTTGTACAACAAATGTTCCCCCAAAAGGTGGAAATTTTGAACTGGCCTTAGATGGAATGTGAATCACTGAAACTCCTCTGGTTCTCTCTTAAGAACCAGGATAAAAGCCTTTTTCTCATGTCTGAAGCTAAGTCAGATTTGCATGGAAGGAAAGCTGCATTTAGAGTTAAGCCAAGGTGAAATATCACCCAAGCTCAAGGTACAGGGATTGTTTCATTTCTACTTCCTGCCTAGTGACTACAACCATACTTGGGCCTTGCTTTCTCAATGACAGAGGAGATAACTAGAAATGGAAAACAAAACAAAAACTTTGGGGCGCCTGGCTGGCCCAGTCAGTAGAGCATGCAACTCTTAATCTCAGGGTTGTGAGTTTGAGCCCATGCTGGGAGTAGAGATTACTTTTAAAAGACAAACAAACAAAAAACAAGAAACGCCCCAAGAATCCAAACCTGGAACCATTTGTGGCCTCTGGGCGAAGAAATCAGTATTATCCATAGAGACAATGCTCAGACTGGAGGGAATAAAAAAAAAAAAAAAGCTATTTTTTCCAAGTCTTTGGATATCACTGACTATGTAATAGGAACCAATTTCAGAACCCTGAACATTCTCATCAAATAAGACCTAACACAGTTCTACCTTACCTTGAGAACAAAAACTGAAGAGATGGACTGCAAAGGAGAGACTCAGACAATTTAAGAACAAAACAGGTATATTTCTATTGAACTACCTGATACAGAGGATAGTGTGATATGAATGGATAGTATGAATGACACATAATACAAATATATTTTATTTGAAATAAACAAAAATGCTTACACAGCTCAACAGGTCACTTGGAAACAAACTTGCTTGACTGTATTACTGAGCAAAAACAAAGCTGAAGCACAAACACCCTTCTTTTTTAACATTTATTTGGAGATAGGTAGGAAGACACTACTTGGTTTTTTAAAAACTGACCTTCCCTTAAGGCCTGGTCATAGAAGTGTAAACAATGTAAATGAATCCACCATTACCAGTTGTCATATCATATCTATGTCACCTGTGTATTCCGAGATCACACATATACCTGCCAATATACCTGGGAAGGGTTGCTATATCACAGTTACATTTCAGTTCTTGGCAGGCAGGACTGAGGAAGAGTAATTTGGAACAAGTTTTACATCCCATTTAGAACAAATCACTAGTATTCCCTTAAATAACAGGTTACAATAGAAAGATACTGCCTGGAACGTATCCTTTTCACTTTGGTTCATTTTTAGTTTTGTTTGTGATGTACATAGTTGTTTGATTCATCTGTTCATAGTACAATCCTGCCACAAAGTATTAAAGCACAAGATACCTACTATTCCTTCAACATCTGCATTTTTCAAGTTTTATACTCGACTACATCCCTAGTATGTCAGCAGTTCTTGAACAATAATAAAAAATAATAAATGGGTAAAACCCTTCTAAAAATGCAGATGTCTGTAACTAAAATGGTACTAGATGGGAAGGAGACAATGAGGGAAGAGAAAAAAGCAAACACGTTCATGTGCAGGGAATGTGGTTCAAGTCTTTGGATTTAAAAACAACTTCCCCAGAGAAGCTGACTATAATGGAATTTCCAGAAAACTTCCTTTGTCCCACAAAAGGACCTGAAAAGCCCAATCCAAACTTTTGAAAACTATGATTATGAGATGCTATAAATGATGATCAAAGCAGTCAGAGGGAGAAGGATGAATGTGTCTTCCATTCAGCTAGTTTGTAGCATAGCCTCTTTAGCTATTGGTGGATCAGTAAAAACCACTGAAGTACCAGAAGTGCTTTGAAGGACAGGGGTAGAAAAGTACTGAGCATATTACCTGTCTGTATCAGTAACAGAACTTCATGGCTAGGAAAATTTTCTAAACAGTAAAATGACTCCAGGATAGATCTCTCTCTCTCTCTCCATCATTAAATGTGGCAGAATTTAAAAAAAAAAAAAATTTTTTTACAAGTAGATATAGTGAAAACAGAAAATTACAAGGCAGAGAACACAAAAGAATCAAGACAATGCTATAGGTTCAACAGTATTTCATGAGGCTAGAAAACCTGTTAACTCTGAAAGCCCTAGCAAAATATCACTCTTGTTTATAAATCACTTATTTATCATATGACCGCATGTTAAATCCTTTCTTTCCACATACTGAAGAATCCTACATTCAGCCTTTAAGCATTCTGCATTTCTTTGCCAATCTTGTAGCTGAGTATCTTGTTCCAGTCGATTTTGGTGCGGGTAACAGGAAGCTGCCGGCGCAAGGCTTTGAATGTGGTGTCTGACATTGTTTGATAGTTTTCACTAATTGCTGTCTGCAATAGATAATTGAAGATAAGTTGCTTGAATGAAAACGGATGGTTGTGACTAGGAAAGTAATTCTGTAGTCAAAGGACATGCTTGAGTCTTCTAAAAAGGACAGACAGCATGTAATAGTCCTAATAAGCTCCTCTCCCATCTCCGAAGTGAGTTAAGAAGCCCACTTATATTATTTCTAAAACTAGGGCTATAATCCGTTCCAATGTTGAAACCTTGACTATAAGTACAATGTCTGCAGTCTCCACATTTACTAACACTAAACACCACCAATATTTATGTTTAAAGGACAAAGAGAAGCCTAACAAAATGTGTTAGCAGCAAAATAATAAGGTACTAAAAATCTAGAAAAATCAGTTCCAAATCTTACCTGATACTCATTTTCTGCATGCTCTATGATTTTAATAAACTCCTTGGCAGTTTGGACTTCATTCTAATGGAGGAAGAGGGGAAATAGGAATTTTTCTTAAAGTATAAGCAGTCTATAAAAACATATTGAAAAGACCTTTTAAAGAAATCTTAAGATTTGTAGAACAATTTATAGTTTGTCAAGTGCTCCCATGCATGCTACCTTCTTTGATTCTCACAACAACCCTGTGAAGTAGATCTGTTATTAGCATCACTTCTATTTTGTAGATGAGAAGACAGAATCCTTGTAAGTGACTAGACCAAAATTATACAGCTCTTGAAAGATAAAGACAGGGTCTGAATCCATGTCTTCACCATAAGACCCCATGCTTTTTCCAATCTACCACAGTATACCTAAAAGACATCATCACGATGTCTTAAAATTTTTATGCCTTGAAAATATCTCTGGTTTAAGATGATATAAACAATGCCCTCACCAATGTCAGCCATATATGTTAAACTCACACTCCTCTATTGGCTACTTATGGTACTAAACCAACCAACCACATTTTGCTTTACATGATTCAGGAACATATTAACGTGGCCTTTTCACTTTGGTTCATTTTTCATTCTCTCTCTTCCTTTCATCATTAAGTAGAACAGAATTAAAGGTAAAAGGTACGATTTTCTGCCTAGAGCAGCATTCTCCAGATTCTTTCAAATAGTCAAAACCATGTTTTGTTTTCACACAACTCTAAGTCATTTGATTTTCCACTACCCTTCTCAAATGTGCATAATGCAGGTCCCAGAAGGTGCATAATGTGTGATGGCTTCATCACTCTGGTAGCTACTGGAATGTGTGGGCACATATGAGAATCCAGTTGTCTTTTATTAAGTCAGACACTATACAATTCGTAAAAAAGTAAATCAATGCCATTCTTTGTACTATATTGTTTTTGTGAAAACATAGTTGTTTTTCATGAAAATGTTATTTAGGTTAACAAGTAATGGGTTTCTAATTGTAATTTTTTAAAGACGTATTTTATTTTTTAAAGATTTTATTTATTTATTTGACAGAGAGAGAGATCACAAGCAGCCAGAGACAGAGGGTGAAGCAGGCTCCCTGCTGAGCAGAGAGCCCGATGTGGGGCTTGATCCCAGGACCCTGAGACCATGACCCGAGCTGAAGGCAGAGGCTTAACCCACCGAGCCACCCAGGCGCTCCGATTTTATTTATCTGTCATAGAGAGAGAGAACACGTGCGCACAAGCAGGAAGATAAGCAGGTAGAGGGAGAAGCAGGTTCCCCACGGAGCAAGGAGCCTGATGTGGGACTCGATTCCAGGACCCTTGGATTATGACTTGAGCCAAAGGCAGACACTTAACCGACTGAGCCACCCAGGTGTCCCTGTTACCGTATTTTTAAATTAATAAATATTTAACATTACTGAGTTTTAATTTCTAATAAGGTATATACTGACAGATAAAACATACATAAAAGCCATTTGGTTTTTTTGTTTTTCCTTTAAAAAAATTTTTTTTAAAGATTTTATTTATTTATTTGACAGAGAGAAATCACAAGTAGATGGAGAGGCAGGCAGAGAGAGAGGGAAGCAGGCTCCCTGCTGAGCAGAGAGCCCGATGTGGGACCTGATCCCAGGACCCTGAGATCATGACCTGAGCCAAAGGCAGCGGCTTAAACCACTGAGCCACCCAGGCGCCCCTCCTTTTAATTTTTAAATTATTATTATTATTATTAAATTTTAAAAATATTTTATTTATTTTGTAAAGATTTATTTGAGAGTGTGAGTGAGTGAGCGAGAGAGCACCTGGTGGTGGGGAGAGGGGCAGAGAATCTCAAGTAGACACTCTGCTGTGTGCAGAACCCAGTGTGGGGCTGGATCTCACAACCCTGAGATCACGACCTGAGCCAAAATCAAGAGTTGGTTGCTTAACCAACTGAGCCACCCAGGAATCCCTTTAATTTTTTTTTCTTTTCTTTTCTTTTTTTAAAAAATTTATATGTATTTATTTGACAGACAGAGACCACAAGTAGGCAGGGAGCCAGGCGGGGGGGCAGGGAGGGAAGCAGGCTCCCCACTGAGCAGAGAGCCCAATGCAGGACTTGATCCCAGGACCCTGCATGACCTGAGCCGAAGGCAGAGGCTTTAGCCCACTGAGCCACCCAGGTGCCCCCTTTAATTTTTTAAAAATTTTTATTTATTTACTTGTTTATAGATTTTAATTATTTATTTATCTGGCAGAGATAGATAGATAGATAGATAGATAGATGCAGGGCTTGATCCCAGGACCCCGGGATCATGACCTGACAGAAGTCAGACATTTTACCCACTGAACCACCGAGATGTCCTTAATTTTTTTAAGATTTTTTTTTTTTAAATTAAGCTCTATACTCAATGTGGGGCGTTCAAGCCCCACATTGTGGGTTCAATCACATCCCTGAGATCAGGAGTTGCATGCTCCACCATCTGAGCCAGCCAGGCACCCTAAACAAAAGCTTTTTGAAGGTGCTCAATAACTTCTAGAATATAAAGAAGTACTGAGAATGCAAAAAAATTATGTCCCTTCTTTACAGGTACAGAACGTAATACTTTTTTTTTTTTTTTTTTTTTTTTTTTAGATTTTATTTATTTATTTGACAGACAGAGATCACAAGTAGGCAGAGAGGCAGGCAGAGAGATAGGAAGGGAAGCAGGCTCCCCGCCGAGCAGAGAGCCCAATGCAGGGCTCGATCCCAAGATAGTGGGATCATGACCTGAGCTGAAGGCAGAGGCTTTAACCCACTGAGCCACCCAGGCACCCCAGAATGCAATACTTTTTAATTGAATAGTCCTAAAAATGTTCAGCTTCTCTAGTGATACGAATGTAGCCCTATAGGATTTTTTGATTGGAAGATACTGCTGTCCTTGAGCAAATCTCACTATTGAGAAAGAAAGAAAGAAGTTTGGATTCTCTAAAGCCATTATCCTATCTGTTGTTATATCATGTTATGTTACATTATGGTATTTACATAATTACTTATATATTTAGTCAAAGACTGTGAACTAATATATCGGGTTGACTGCATACTTTTATAAGCTGCCAAAATCAAAGCACTGAAAACAAACTGAATTTCTAGTGGCAGAATCAGTACTATTTTTCTGTAAAAAAATCAACTTTTTACAGAAAAATAAGGCACAAGTGAGACAGATATTAAATATTCCACACTCACCGAGACCGTTACTGAATCCTGTACATCTTTATGACTAACCAACTGAACATTGCCATCTTCATAATAGTGAACCTGTTGAGACAATGGTTGAGCAAGTTTATGTGTAGTTCATATGGAAACCCACTGCTAAGGTACAAATCCATGCCTTAAGCCATGCCAAATCTTTTTTTTAAAGCCATCCCCAATCTTCACCAACTCTGAACAAAATATTAATATGACCAACTGTAACTTAAAATGTGGTTAAAATTCACAGAACACTTTCAATTTTTAAGAATTCTCACTTTCTCTTAGTAGGGGAAACTGATTATTAAGTTCAACAAATATTTATTATGTGCTTATTGCATTCCAGGCACTGTGCTAGTATTGTGAATACAAAGACTTTAAATAAGAGTCCACTCTTAAGAGTATTAAAATAATTAAAATAAAATCTAACAGTTTCTCTCTGTGAAAACCCAAGAATTTTAATGGATCCTAATCCCTTATATATCTCTCCACATATAGAATCATCAATATTGGTAAGTACATCTGACCAAGTGCAGGAAAAACTGAACTGACAGTTAAAGACAAACTGAAAAAGCAAATAGGCTACTAGTAAATTAGACTACAAAAGCAAGGCAAAAGCAGTTCTAAGGATGTATGGTAAAGTGGGGTGCTCTAAGTATTAGACCAAGTAGCAAGAAGGAGGCGTACATAAGAGCCAGATTAACCAAAAACGTGTCAGAAGCTTTGGCAACTTACAAGATAGGTTCAAACACCTTAACATGGCTTCAATCTGGTCATATAAAATAGGATGAGAGTATCCTTTTGTTATGTGCATTTGAACAGGGTCTTGCAAATAGGAGCTGTCACCTAAATGGACAAGTAGAGAACAACATCTAGCAAGGGGATAGAAAAAGGACAAGAGAATGGTTTAGTTTAGGGAAGAATAAAGAACTCACAGCAGATGAGTATGTGTGGAGGGGAGTGTGGCAGGAGATAGTGCTCTGAGGCAAGCAGGAGACAGACTGTGAAAAGCAAACTGCCTTATAAACCATGTTAAGAATCCAGACTTTATCCTATTAAAGGTGACAGGACTCAGGGAAAGGGAATGTTTTTGAAAGATTATACTTGTGCTATGAAGGAAATTAAGTGGAGAGAGCTGAAACTGGGGCATAATGCTAGAATAGTAGTCTAGGTACTGTTTGTTTCCTTCATCTAGTTCAAGCTACCAGGAGACATCTGGACAAAAAGGAATGTTTGCAGAGACAAAGCAGAAAAAAAGAAGAACTATACCTGTAATACTATATCTATTATTTGAGTCCTTACTATATGTTAAACACTATGCCAGGGACTCCTGGGTGGCTCTGTCGGTTAAGCATCTGCCTTCATCTCAGGTCATGATCCCAAGGGTCCTGGGATCGAGTCCTGCATTGGGCTCCTTGCTCGGCAGGAAGTCTGCTTCTCCCTCTGCCTGCTGCTCCCCCTGCTTCTGTGCTCTCTCTCTCTGATAAATGAATAAATAAAATCTTAAAAAAAACCCCAAACACTATGCCAAACATTTTAGTTATTACTTATCTCATTCAATGTTTGCAAAACTCTGAAATGGGGACCACTGTTATACCTATTTTGTTTTAAAGGTTTTATTTATTTGACAGAGAGAGAACACAAGGTGGGGCGGGGGCATGGAAGGCAGAGGGGAAGGGACAGGCAGGCTTCTTGCTGAGCAAGGAGCCTGACACCAGGCTTGATCCCAGGACTGTGGGATCTTGACCTGAGCAGACGGCAGACACTTAACTGACTGAGCCACCCAGGCACCCTTATTATTCCTATTTTACAGTTAAGGAAACTCAGGCTTGAGGCAGCTTAATAACTTATCCATGTTCACATACTGAATAAGAAGAGGAGCTAGACAATGAATTAGGTCAAATTCCAGAACTAAAACCATGTTCAACATGCGTAATACCTCCCACTGTTGAGTTTTGTCAAAAAACTGGGAATTCCCTGATTCAGATAGAAGTAACATGTCTCATTAGGGACTTAACTCTTCTAAGATATCATCAGAAGGGAATTAAAATACCCAAGACTTCATCTAGACAGAAATCAAGATCCTATTAGCAACAAAAGGACTTCCCTAGGCAATATGAATCCACTACAGGGCCTTGTTGAAGGGGAGAAAAAAACCCAGCTCACTCTGTCCAGATAGGCAAGACAAAGCAGACTTTAAATTTTATCTTTTGGCTTTCTAAAGGGGTTTAAAGAGAAAAAGACGATTTAAGAATACACTGGAAAAGCAAGGAGTTGATAAATGCCTGTTAATACCTACATGCAAGAATCAGAACAGAAAAGATCTAGGCAAAAAAGACTGTGCTAAGGAAGGATGACATGTAAGGGTTAAAATTCCAACACACAAGTGATATAGGGAGCTGAATGGAGTCCATTCTAGAAAGGCCCTATTTCTGCTGTTTCTCGGCTGTCCTATTTACTCATGTTCTTCATACTTGCATGTGAGTAAACCAAAGAAGCTATGTTCCCACTCCATGCGGACACAAGAAAGTTAATCATTTTCTAAGTTTCATCCCAGGCCCTCAAACACCTGATAACATCTTAGAAGAACTGGATCCCAAGCATGTTCTGGGACATTAGCTTCAAACAAACCTTGGTTGACACTGGCATTAATATACCCTATCTTTGGTGATTTATGGAATATACCTATTGTTCACCTGGCACTCACCTTTGATTGGAACCTGAATTCCTGAAGGAACATGTACCCTGGATCCCTTACCAGTCTAAATCCCTAATTCCAAGTGATGGGGAGCTTCGCTTTTCCTTTTCTGAGTCTGCCAGTCGTTCTATCTGCCATACTCTATCACTTACACTATTCAATAAAGTCTGCTCTCACTTCCTCCTGGCTTGAGTTTCATTTCTATCCTATGCCAAGCCAACGACCCTCCTGGCTGGTCCTGTGGGCCCCCTCTGGGTCCTCAGATCTGGCCCGCCTATGTTACAAGGACATGGAAGTTCAAGATACAGGTGGATCACACCCAAACACTAGTTTTCTTTAATCATTTTTTAACTAAGAGTCCAGAGACTGAAAAGAACACTAAGAAGAGGAGTGAATACAAATAGGACAAGGTATATTTAAAAAATGAAGCTCTGTCCAGAGAAGAAACAAGGACTTACATATTTGAGATAGGTGTCTAAGAACCATCTGAAAGAAAGAACTATGCAGGGCAATCTTTTTTTGTCCAAGAACAAGGACCATGCAACAGGTTTGAACTTCTAACATGTGTCTTAACAACTAGGACGTGCATAGGAATATAGACTAAGGCCACTAAGTCTTGCTGTTTATAAACTCAGTTGAAAATTCTAAAAATATTGATGTCATTATCTAATACACCAATGATAAATTAAGCTTAAACTCTGAGGGTTTTTGTTTTTTTTAAAAAATTTTTTAAAAAAGATTTTATTTTTAAATAATCTCTATATCCAGCACGGTGCTTGAACTTACAACTCTGAGATCAAGAACCACCTGGGCACCCCAAACTCTACTGTAAAACAAACTTTCTTTTTTGGGCAGGTAAGGGAACAAACCATTTTATTGAGATGCTTAGGGGGAGGAGTCCAAGGGTTGGGAGGACAATGACATCAGATATTCTCAATAAGATCCTTGGCCAGGATCTCCCCAGCTTCAAAGTTGCCAAAAGCAGTAAAACCTTTCTAGGTCTCATTTTCTAATAAAAATTTCAACATGACCATCATCAACATAAATTGGTCAGAAACCAAGACTTCCCAGAACTACCCCTTGGCCTACAGAATAACCAAAGAGCTAAATATCTTAGTGACTTTTCCAAGTAATTCTCACTCTGATTTTTAAGATATGTATATGAAGCAAGTTTTTCCTCAAGGTGTGATGAGCCAATCTGGTTAAAAGGTATAAATGAGGTCTGGGTACTAGCCCCTATTTTAAGCCTTATCAGAAACTATCATTCTTTATGATAATGTACTCTTAATTTATAAGTTTTCAAAGGCAAAGCTGAAACACAAGCAATCATTTCCTTCTAGAAGAAAATAAAGTTACATAAATTTATAGTAAGCTACTAGCTTAGTGCTAATATCATAGTTATAGGAGACCTAAAGCATTAGGCTACTCATATCAACAGTTAAAAAGAGTAACAAAATAGTATGTGTGTTTTCTTAGGTTGGGCTCCCCCAGAAGCAAACCCCAAGACAAAGATTTGAGAGGAAGTAATTTATTTGGGAGGTAACCTCAGGAAGGACTAGTAAGGACTGAGGTATTGAGACACAGAAGGGAAGGAGTGTTATGGGCGCATTAATGAACAGTATGTTCAGCTATGGGCCCTGGTCTCTAGAAGACTAAGTAGAACATGCTTCAGAGTTGTCCCACCTGAGGTGAGGAAGCCGGCATATTTATTTATCTACCAACTCTTGTATGGCACTATGGGCGGCTCCAGAGCTGTGAAATTAACATTTCCAGCTTGCCTAATCGGAGTTGGGCATGCTTCTGTGGCTAGGAAAAGTTCCCAGGAAGAAAGTTGCTGTTACTTGTAGCAGGGAGCTATCCTGAAAATAGTGGGTACAGATATCTGATTAAATTATACCCTTTAAAAAGGCAGCTCTTGCTAATTATTATAAAAGCAAGACTGAACACAATATAATAAAGGTACGATTAGGTACTGACTTTCTGTTATCAGTAACTTTTAATCTGACCTGAGAGTTAGTTGGGCTTAAGAATTAAATCACCCTCAATTTGAAAGTCAAATCTCTGCTAGGATACCAGAAGACTTTTTGACCCAGATAGGCATCCAATGAATTAACCAGTTCCTTATTCACCTGCCTATCTGTTCTGAAATAAGCGTTAGAAATCTACTCAGCTTGGTTACTTATATTCCATACATGATGACACTTGGCAATTTTCTCTAGTTCCTGTGTCACTTACTTGATTTAAAAACCTTCTGTTATTACTGTAAAAAACAAAATAAAAATCCCATTCAGGTAGCTTTTTTTCAGAGCTAAGAGTTACGTTTTATGTCTATGTACATGCTTAAATGAGGTAATATACAAAGAGACCCTAAGTAAGTTAGAGTGGCTGCTACTTAGTCACTTAATAATTGTTTTCTTTTTTTTTTAGAGCTGCTATTTTAAAAAATTATTATTATTATTTAAGTAGGCTCCATTCCCAGTGTGGAGCCCAATGCAGGGCTTGAACTCATGATCCTGAGATCAAGACCTGAGCTGAAATCAGGAGTTGGATGCTTAACTGACTGAACCACACAGGTCCCCCTAGAACTGCTATTTGATAATTCCTGGAAAAACCTTAGGTTATCTTTGGAAGAGAAAAATAATAAGCAAGCAGTACATACCACATGACTATCCGTTATCAATCCAGAAGAGCTTTTTAACTACTTCCCCACAAAGGAGGCTCCTATTTCTATTTACTACCATCCATATTCCTTTGCATCTTACTATATATAGTCATTTCTTATTTCAAATACCAACTTCCATGTTTGTTTTCAACTTCAACATGGCCTATTAACATGTGGGGGTCTCACCTGAATCTTAAGGACTCCAACCACCTGGGCTGTAGGTGGTGTGATGGTGAACTTCCACTCTGATCTCCAACGACCATTCCTATTAAAACACACACACGACTGCAGAGTTAGCAGTAAGCCCGAGAAAGAGGTGATTTGCCACTGAGGCAAAGAATTTGGGAAAGTGGGGTGTGGGGGGTCATTTCCAGTTTGACATATCTAAGGCTCTATCTACTCAAATATAAGTCTGTATCCAAGTCCCTAAACATAAACCTTTTCTAAATTATTTTGACTTTCATTTTTAATTTTTCAATCTTGGAATAGAAAACATGCCTATACTGTTCATGGAAGTCTCTTCCATACACAGATAGATGGGCTGCTGAACTTTATAATTAGCTTGAATATTATTAACCAAACCCAAATAAAACTCAGATTTTCAACTAGGCACTTTATTAATCAACCACTTTTTCTCACTTGATATTAAGAGCCCTTTTTAAAAAGATTATAAAATCTCAGAGTTTAAAAGAAGCTAAATGTCCACATCTAAATCCCTCATTTTACAGACGGTAACCGCAGTCTCTCAGTCAAATAACTTATCCCAAACTATTTAGATTAAGAAACAACTTTCAATTAACAGCTGGTTTGGTTCCTTCCCAATATAAGTTAAATAAAAATAAAAGAGTACATCTACTTTCTTACCAGAAGTTTTTAGGCTGAAACTGGTGGCTTTCAATACATGCAATAATGGTCTGTTGGCCATCTATAGTTTTAGCATAAACCTATTGTTAAAAAAAAAAAAGGTTAGACTCCGAAAACATACTTAATCTAAGTGACAAATACTGTACAAAAAGCAGCATACTAAATCCTTGGGGGAGACAAAAAGATCAGACAGGATAAACATACAACTCATAAGACTTCATGGCATGTGAACACAGAAAAGAACATGTTTAGTTCCACAAGAGACAGTGATACAATGAATGAAGAATTAATGTCCCCTCAAATTGAGGGGAAAAAACCACTCCTGACTAGGGCTATAGGGGAGGTGCCACTTAGGCTGGGCCTTATAAGACAGATGAGATACTCATAAGCAGAGACTGAGAAGAAAGATGAATAAACTGTTCAGACAGAAAACTGGGGGCTTATTCAGAGAAATGACAATTAGTTCTTTCAGGTTAGAGAGTTGTGTGTGAAGTCGACAAATGGTGATAATCCAGAATAGAAAATTAAAGTCCCGTAGTCATAGATGTAAAAAGTCTGGACATTATTCTACAGGCAATGGAAAGACACCAAAATAACAAAACCAGAACTATTGTTTTGGAAGAATAATTAATATTAGTATATGGGATAAAATGGAGGAAAAGCTTAAGTTGGTTAGGAGGCCAAAGCATTAATCTAGGCAATAAGGCAGGGTAGTATCAGTTGATATCAGGATACAGAAGCATAATCAAGCCTAGCAATATATTGCAAGTGAAGAGCAAAAAAGGAGAAAGAGCCAAAGCCATCTCATGCTGAGATGACCAGAAAGATGGTAGTGTCATTAACAAACTGGGAAATTCAGCTAGTGGTTAGAAACCCCAACTCTTCCTTAATGTGGAAGAGGTGAACAGAAATGCAATAGGAAGGAAAAGTAAAAAAAAACATATAGTGCTTACAGTCCACAAAATGTTTTCACGTTTAACTTCCCTATATTGAATAACTATGAGTTTTCAAGAGAGAGAAATACAGCAATGGGGAATGCCTACATTTACAGAGATAGGGGAGAAGAAAAGAAGTAGAGACAGACTTAGAATGAGTAGAGGGTGCTGACAGAGCAGTCTAAGCTAAAGAGAATTTCTGGAAGTAGCTGGTTGGTCTCGGTGTGAAATACCATATGGAAGTCAAGGATGAAGAAAAGGATACTGAGTCAGGCAATTCAGGAACCGTCAATAACCTCAGAGGTTTCTGTAAAGACTGAAGCCAAGATTCACAGGGTCCAGAAGTAGATAGGTAATGAAGAAGTGGAACTAGTAGGAGCAGAATGCTCCCAGGTGCGCTTATGTAGCAGAGAGAGGTAAGGGAAGAAGTGAAGGAGAGGGAGGAGGACGGGGAGGGAGAAAGAGAAGTAACTTACAGAAATTATTACAACTAAAAAAAAAAGAAAAGAAAAGAAAAGAAAAGAAAAGCAATTATTATGACTGAGGAAAAGTGTGCTCTCCTTAAGGGTAGAGAAATAAAAATATTTCTAGGTAAAAAGAGATATATCAGATAGGAGAACATAAAATCAAGAATAAGGATCCTTCTTCCTAAGATTAAGTACAGTGGAAGGGGGAAAACTGCAGAGTGTGTAAAGAAGAGAAAAGGATTTCAAGTCAGTCTTACCAAAATGTGGGGGATAAGACAGATGCCTAAGGACAATGGGAATGGTTTGGAAAACACTATATAGAAAACATCATAGGAAATATTGACATGACATTAAGAATTACTAAGCAGGACAGCTCTGAGGACATAAAACACTTGGGTACAGTAGACACTCTTAGAACAATTCCATGGCTTTCTGTAGCTCATTTGTTAGCTAAGACAAGTGAGAAAAGGTAAGAAAAGGACACAGTAGGGTTACTTGGTGTAAAAGCTCCAAAGTAAGAATAGGTAATGCCAAATTTTAAATAGGTAACAAATGTTAAGTAGAAAATACATTTAGGATTGCAAAGTCAATTTCTAAAAGAGGCTGTGTTGTGTCTTCCTTTGCAATACTGGGTTGCAAAACAGAACTGCATTTATCCACCATAATGGGTTTTCTCCATTATTTAAAAAATAAAAAAACAAACATAAAACATGTAATAGCAACAATATCCAACATTTAGGGAGAGCTTTCTTTGTGCCATTTTCAAGCATTTTATATGCCTTATTAGCTCATTCAGTTCTCATAACAATCTTGTGAGGTAATAAGAACTATTATTTCCATTTTTTTAGTGAAAAGGCACAGATATGTTAACCGATTTGCCCAAGGTCACATAGCTAACTAAGTGGCAAGACAAGAAATCAAACCAGTTAGTATGGTTTCAAGCTAAGGGCTCTTAAACAATATTCTATTATTGACATTTAACTCATCATCATTACATACTGAAAATATTCTAACAGATAAGTTTTTCTTAATCATATCTGCAATTTACAAAGGAAAAATTATGATAGAGTCAAATTTATCGTTTTTTTTAATATCAAGAGGTAGTTAAAAAAATCAAATTATTTGATTAAAAAGTAGTGCAAACAGTTCTGACAATCTAATGAAAGCATCTAAAGTATGAAAGAAGTAGCTTCCTATAAAAATGCCTATACCAAAAAGTCATAAATATGGCAATAGCTGCTTTGACAATCTTAATATACTTTTCTCCCATGCCTAAAGATGTTAACAACTTTTTTTTTTATGGGTATAAGGAAATTTCTGATGAATAAATAAGACAAAGGTGAAATAGCATACAATGAAATTTAAAATTTTAATGTACTGGGATTTTTAAAAAGAATTTTCCATATAAAATTTTCCATTTATACAAACTCTTTCAAAAATGAATTAGGGAATAAAATACAGATGAGACCCTAAGAAGAAAGAAGTTGATGTTTGGCTGGCCAAAGCCCCCAAAGGATAAGATAAATGTAAGAAATAAAACATTCTTTAATATTAAGCAGGCAGATACTTAACAGTACAGAAGCCGTTGGAATAATGATCTTTCACATAGGCCCTTAAAGCACTGTCACAGGATTCTCTCCAAGACTTCAGACCTCCATCTACGTCCTCTGGCTGGGGGTCACTTGCTTCTTTCCGTAAGTGATCAAACTTAAAGGAAATTTTGTTTCTTGGATCTAAAAATCTGCTATTACCCAGGTCACCATGTTCTGTAATTAAGACCTTGCAAAGAATAATTACAAATATGAGTAACTGTAAAAAGACAGTTCTTATCAAATTTTACAAAACAAATAAAAATTCTGAAGACAGTTAACTTTTCATTTATACTTAGATTTCTCTTCCATAATGATTTTTCAATCATGTCACATATATATTTTTTAATTTCATTTCATTTTTTAAGTAAATTCTATCCCCAACATGAGGCTTAAACCCATGACCCCAAGATCAAGAGTAGCATGCTCTACTGACTGAGCCAGCCGGGTGCTCGTAAAGTCACATTTTTATTCTTTTCCCTTAAGATTTATTTATTTGAGAGAGAGTGAGAGCTGGGGGGTGGGGGTGGGTAGAAACTCAAGCAGACTCCACGCAGAGCCTAACTAGGGGCTTGATCTCACAACCCTGAGATCACGACCCAAGCTAAAACCAAGAGTTGGACACTCAACTGACTGCACCACCCAGGCACTCCTGACATTTTTATTCTTTAAAAAATTTTTTTTTTTTATTTTCTTACATTTTTACATTTTTATTATAGAAGTGTTACATTTATGGTTAAGTCACCTACCTCTAAACCACAACATCTGCCCATCTACCCTTTATTTCTTGGTTTCTGTCTACTGTATTGCCAGTGTATATACCTTATACAGAGCTATAACAATAACTTATCGATACACTTTTATATTCTCTTTTTACATATTTCATAAAACTTTCCCAGTCATTATATTTAGCATTTTAAAATAGATAATCTATTTACTTGGTTCAATAATGAAAAAATTTATATAAAGTGAGATCTTTTTCTCACCTTTCACTCCTATCCATCAAATTCCTAATAAATTTTCCCTTCTCCACAAGGCAACTGACTATTAATTTAGAGCATGGTTCAGCATGGCACTTGCCACTTGTTTTTGTAAATAAAGTTTTATTGAACACAGCCCTACTTGTTTATTTTTGTATCGTCTATGGCTGCTTTCCTGAAACAGCAGGGTTGAGAAGTCACAATTGACTCTATGTCCAGCAAAGTTGAAAATATTTACTCTCTGGCCCTTTCAAAAAAAGGGTATGCCAGGGGCGCCTGGGTGGCTCAGTGGGTTAAGCATCTGCCTTCGGCTCAGGGCATGATCTCAAGGTCCTGGGATCCAGAGAGTGTTGGGCTCTCTGTTCGGCAGGGAGCTTGCTTCCCTCCATCTCTCTGCCTGCTGCTCTGCCTACTTATGATCTCTCTCTCTCTGTGTCAAATAAATGAATAAAATCTTAAAAAAAAAAAAATTGCCAATCCCTGACATATTCTTTCAGAGTTTCTTTTTTGCAAATAGAAGCAAGTATGAATATGTATTCTAACTCCCCAGTCCTTTCTTTTACACAAAAACTAACACACTATACTGTACTTAGTTTTTTTTTTTAAACTTAATATATCTGGGAAAACTTTCCTGATAAGTACTCAGAGAACTCCTTTTTTTATGTTACAATTGCACACTACACCACTGTATGGATATACAAAAATTTATTCAACCAATCTTCTATTAATGGGCAGCTGGGTTGTTTCCAATCTTTTGCTATTATGAATACTGCCACAAATGTCCTCATATGTTCATTATGTACAAATTATGTACGTGTGCCAAGCACACAGGTAAGATAAATCCTTTGAAGGGGGACAACTAGGTCAAAGGGAAAATGTATTACTAATATTAATATACATAATATACGGTGTCGTACCAAGTTACAAGCAGTAGAAATTATAATTGGCATTTCATTATTTAAAAAGAATAATTTTTTAGTTGAACTCTCTGTTATTTAGGCAGATAATGCTTTGCGTGTGTTGAGTTTCATTTATTTTTCCCTAATTTCCCATTTGTCTTTTGACACATTTACCATTTTTAATAATTACATACAATTTCACAATAACTGAAATACCATAATACACTTACTTAATCATTTCTGAATTGAAGGAGGTTTAAGCTACTTAGGGTTTCCATTATTGAAAGCTACTATACGTTCTACCATAAAAAAAAGCTTCTGCTTAAAAAAAATTCTTGGGAAAGAGTTCCTAGTTTTGAGATTCCCATCCTTATTAACAGACTAACCCTTAAAAAACTTGTTTATAATGATAGTAGGAACCATGAATATAACTATTTCCTTAGTCTTCCCCTCATAAATCTTTCCCATTAAAATTCTGCAACTTTTATAACTAAAAGGTATTTCACATTAAATTTTAACCTGGATTTCCTTAATTACTACTTCTGGGCAATCTAACACTTTTCTAAGTTTGCTTTTCTATCTCCCACTTGTGTGCAAGTGGTTCGTGTCTGTTGCTTATTTATTCACTGTACTCTTGGCATCATCCTTAGCTATCTGAATAACCTCTTTATGTTTGAGAAACATTTACTCCTTTTTAAACCTTTATTTTTAAAACTTTCTATTATGCAAAGGTCACTTTTTAAAAAAAAATCTTTATCTATTTATTTGACAGAAGAGATCACAAGTAGGCAGAAAGGCAGGCAGAGAGAGAGAGGGAAGCAGGCTCCCTGCTGAGCAGAGAGCCCAATGCGGGGCTCGATCCCAGGACCCTGGGATCATGACCTGAGCTGAAGGCAGAAGCTTTAACTCACTGAGCCACCGAGGTGCCCCAAAGGTCACTTTCTTTTATAAACTTTTTAAAGCTTTTATTTATTTCAGTGCTCTCTATATCCAATGTGGGGCTGCAAATCACAACCCTGAGATCCAGAGTTGCATCTTCTACCGACTGAGGCAGCCAGGCGCCTGCCTCCTTTTATGAACTTTTTTAATGTTTCATCATTACTTAAGTTATGATTCCCTTTCCATTTCCTACTAAATTTTTATGTTTAAAAAAATATTTAACCTTTAAACTCCACCTGGAATTAATCTAAGTGTACAGTTGGCATTGTAAATCAAAGTTAGATTAATCTCATAAATTTTATCAATTGTTTCCTTTTCCCTTTTGTTTTATGTTACTTAGGTGCTTTCTGATTATTGCCCTGTGTCTTTCATTATTAGTCTTCTTTCATTTGTTTTTCTTTTTTTTTTTTTTTTTAAGATTTTATTTATTTATTTGACAGACAGAGATCACAAGTAGGCAGAGAGGCAGGCAGAGAGAGAGGGAAGCAGGCTCCCTGCTGAGCAGAGCACCAGATGCGGGGCTCGATCCCAGGACCCTGAGATCATGACCCGAGCCTAAGGCAGATGCTTAACCCTCTGAGCCACCCAGGTGCCCCTCATTTGTTTTTCTTGATTAGAATGATCCTGTATGGTCTATTTTTCATATGAATTGTATGAAATCTATTTGAAAAACCAAGTTTCCATATCATTTCTTATTCAGATAAGCTTTCCATATTATTTATACTTCTTATTCAGAAACACGGCATTCAAATCTATTTGATTTTCCATTTATTTCCCTGATTAAAGTGTGTGTGTGTGTGTGTGTGTGTGTGAACTGTACTGCAGAGTTTTGCTAGTTTCCAATCTAATATTTATTCTCTGCTTTCCCTTACTAACAGGACTGCAAAGATTTTCAAAAGGACCGTGTGTACAACTAATAAAAAGACACTTTCCAGCTAGTAATGACAAAGTGATAGGAGTTCTGTCAATAACTTATCAGTGGAAGTTGCTTCTAGAAAGGCCAATAGCACCTTCTGCAATTTCCTCTTTTTCCCTTTCTGGAACATGGATTCAGTGCCCTGAAATGGGGCAGCTCTTTTAAAGAGCATGATAATGAGGGGTGCCTAGGTGGCTCAGTCAGTTAAGCATCTGCCCTAGGCTCAGGTCATGATCTCAGGGTCCTGGGATTGAGCCCCATGTTGGGCTTCCTGTTCAGCAGGAGCCTGCTTCTCCCTCCCCCTCTGCTCCTCCTCCCCACACATGCGCTCTCTAAATAAATAAATAAATAAAATAAAAAATGCACTGATACATTACATTCACTTAAATACCTATTAAAAAAAATAAACTAGCACAATTCTACATAGGCTCCTTTATGTTCTAGCTTAATATATCACAAACATCTTTCCAGATTAATATTCCCAGATCGGTATTTACAGTGGTTTCCAATGACTACATGGTATTTTATTTTGGTCTACAGATACTTAATTTAATGTTGGGAATTCAGATTGTTCCAGTTTTTCACTATTATAAACCTAGCTTCAAATAATCTTTTTAAATACATTTACATGCTTATTTTCCCAGGAGAAATTCAGCAGATTTGTGGGTTCAAGGAAGATTCAGACTTTTAAAAAGCATTTGGTATTTAGTGACATACTGCTTTTGAAGTGTACATTAATAAATTTGCTAAGTCCTGTCATACAATGTTAATAATGGTAATAATGATGGATATATTTGCTTTGTTCCTCTATTTGAATAGGGATGCCTAATTTCCCATACGATGTCAAATTTGATGTCACCTGTTATTCTTACCAAGGAGAATTACATAAAGCTATAAATTTGTGTAAAACTCTTATTTTCACTCTTCTTGCTAGGGGCACCTCATTTTTCTTGTTAAAGAAACTCTCAAATATTATGAGAGAGGAAAAATTTCCTAACATGTAGAACATTTACAAAAGTTATGAAAACTAAGACATGAATTTATTCAGCATCTTATCCTCAGACATTTGCTTTGGTTTCTAAGACTTCTACTACCACCCAGGCACATCCTACCAAATGAACAATCATTACCTGATCTTCATATCCTTCTATCTTCACAGGTGTGAACTGATCCATGTTATACTGGGCAAATGCACTGTTTTTTAAAAAGTAAAAAAAGGAGGGGGGTGAGAATAACATATAAATACAAAGGCAATTCACATAATAGTGAAAGAGAATGTGAAAACACTCCCTGGCGCTCTTTCCCTCCCTCTAGGCAACTCGTATTTTCCTAATGCCTTCCAGCCTTCTGAAGGAACTCTTCTCCATAGAGATCTCAGATGAGCCCCAAACTCTGAAATTATCTTTTCCTCTTCACTCCTAGGCTCCAACAGAAGTCCCCCTTAGACTATTCATAAGTTTATTTGTTTCATGAATTACCAACAGTTTTAATCATTTAGACAGAAGCTTTTAGTAATTCAAAAAAAATCTTCAATTGATGCACTATTTTAGTAATGCTGTCTTCTTTATTCTGGGCTCTCTGAGGTAGGGCAGGTAGGAGAGACCACAATTACATGTACTGGAAGACATCTGACATGGGGAGAGGGTAAAGTAAGAGCTGAGCATGAATCAAGTCTAAGATGAGAGTTTAAGGTATTAGAGGTTATCTGAAAAGGGGGATATGAATAATCAAAGTGCATGCCTAATGTTATTATTTACTTGTCCATTGCTACACTCATAAAACTGCATTTTCAGTGACTCCCTAGTACATCTTACAAAGTAAAAAGGTAAAATGAAGGAAAAATGGAAATAAGCTGCAGTGTAAAAAAGCACAATACACTTACAAATTGTCAGTCTTCTCACAGAATTCACTTGGCAAGGCAAGAGTTAAATACCTCTCTAGCCCAATTTTAACTTTACTACAACAGTACTAGACTACTGTTTTTTTTTTTTTTTTTTTTTTAAAGATTTTATTTATTTGTCAGAGACAGAGGGAGAGAGAGGGAGCGAGCACAGGCAGACAGAGAGGCAGGCAGAGGCAGAGGGAGAAGCAGGCTCCCTGCCGAGCAAGGAGCCTGATGTGGGACTCGATCCCAGGACCCTGGGATCATGACCTGAGCTGAAGGCAGCTGCTTAACCAACTGAGCCACCCAGGCGTCCCTAGACTACTGTTTTTAAGCAGACTATTAAACTCTTCCTAGACTTTTCTAGAGAGACCAAAGAAACATATTTAAAGCTAATCTTCAATCATTTCTTTTTAAGTTATTGTTGCGTTTTTTAATTAATCATTTCCTCATAACACAACCCCATTTACAAAATGAGTCTTTAACACAGTGGTTCTTCAGAAAGGAATATAAATCAAATGGTCATGGACAGTGAATTTTTTTTTCTTTTTAAAGAAAAGCTTAAGGAGTGGGGAGTAAATAAGTACTCAATTCTAAAACAGATCCTAAGATTATAGAATACAAATACCAACATCAAAATTTGTTAACATTTAACCCCATCTCAGAAAATGGTATCTCCATTCTATCATTCATGTGGGCCAAAAACTTGAGATTGTCTTTGCTTCTCCTTTCTCCCAAATTTCACATGCAATCCCATCAGACAATTTCCTAGGTTCTACTACCTTGATACATATTCAGAATCTTGATTTCTTCCCACCACCCTTACTACTACCACTCTAGTCCAAACTGCCATTTATCTCTGAACTACTGCAGTTAAGTGTTCTAACTACTCATCTTGCTTCAATCTTTGACCCCCTGCATAGCAACCAGTGATTATTCTAAAATATAATCTCATTGAGTCATTCTCTGCTCAAAACACTAATAATCTGCCCTCTCTTAAAAATAAAATCCTCTCTTTAACATGGCCTACAACACCCTACTTAGTCCAGAGGGCTGGGTAGAAATCCAGGAAAGAGTAAATCCGAAGTTGTTCAGGCCTCCTTCATTTTATATAGAAGGCAATAATGATGAGGATGATGATTACTCAAACATTTACTGAACACTTACTATGAAGGACTATGGCCAAGGGACTGAAGCACCTCATTACAGAAAATAAACCTGAATTTTTCATCCCTGTGGAAAATCAAATATTTGGGCATAAGGCAGTTCTCCTTTAGTAAGAATGTTCTCTGAAAATCTAGAATCTCTAAGAACCATAACATTTATAAAAACAAAGTTTTATTGTCAGGGCAATTAAAGCATCTGAACTAAATTCCACTGTTACTCCTAATTGGAAATGGCACAATAGGCTTAGGATGCAATCAATCTTGGTTGTTGGCATTCCACTTCCCACCTCCTTCAGCGGTACCTTACCATGTGAAAGATAAAGTAGATTTATTTTGGGTAGCTCTCAAGGATAAAACTAAGACCAATATATTGCAGGCAAGGAACTTGCCTTGCGAGATAGTGAATTCCTTATTATTAGAAGCATTCAGATTGGACAGCCATCTGTTGACAAAATGTAGATGAGGTTCTTTCAATGACAGGGCAGAGATAGACAGGGGTTGAACTAGCAAATCATGAAAGCCTTTTTCTATGGCACTATATGCATCCAAGAGAAACCAGCACCAGCACTGGAATGTATCTTTGGTGTGTGCCTAAATAATGTATAATTAGAATATCATTCATGATGACAATTATAGTGATGCTGAACAAATGTTAGGGTTTGGAGAATCTGGTCCTAAAATGAATTCCAAAAAAGCAGCATGGACACAGGGCAGAAGATGACTGTTTCCCAGGCAGCAGCTCTTAAGACAGTTTTTTATAGCTAAAATCCAACCGTATATCATACCAAATGCTTTTATGATAATTATTTGTTGCTCTACATCAAAATCCTCGTCCAATCCTCTTTACCCCACCCCTTCCCAGTCATTATCCTTTTCTGGTTTCCTCTTTACAAAGGAACTCTCAGCCAATTAGATAAGACAGTAATTGAAAAGAGAATTTTGTATGTAAAAGAGAATAGTAATAAAGCCTGTTAACAGGGGGCCTTGAAAGCTAGACAGTGTTTAGATTTTAAGAAAACAAAAACACCTCACTATAATGTTTTGGAGGACAATAATAAAATGAAAATGGTACTTTAGAAAGATTAATTAGCCTGACAGTGCTAGGAAATCAGTGTCTGGGTTGAATAACCATGCTACTATTCAATGGTTAACTCTATTATTGCTATTTATGAATATCTACTATTTTGTGGCAATTTGAGAACAATATTCCTCTATAGCAGCCTAGCTTTTCTACAGCTAGTGTTTTAAAAAAATCCAACATGAACCAAATGGAGTACAGAAGTAACCCTAAGAGCTCATATTAAGCTCTGCTTTAAAAGGGAAAATCTGGGCAAAAAGAAAAATTAAAAAGAAAAAAAATAAGATCATATATAATAAGCTTAATGAAAGTAAACAACATGGCATGTTTTCTCCAAGAAAAAAATACAACTAAAATTGCTAAAACCAACTGCTTTATATTGAAGTATTTTATTTTAAATTTAGTTTTCAGGGTACAGATTTATTATCAATATAGTTTTTCTAAAATTAAATACATATATAAGTGGATCTTGTAGGATACTTACTGTGCTGCCCCTTCCCTGAGGAGATTGTCATTATTAAGTAGTAGCCGAACATCTGAGGAGAAAACATTAAAAGATGTTAAAATTAAAATTTTTTAAAATGTTAAAATTATAATTAAAAAGATGTTAAAATTAAAAGGACGAACTTCAGAAAATTTTTTAAAAATCAGGCTTTGTGGGGGCGCCTGGGTGGCTCAGTGGGTTAAGCCGCTGCCTTCGGCTCAGGTCATGATCTCAGGGTCCTGGGATCGAGTCCCACATCAGGCTCTCTGCTCAGCAGGGAGCCTGCTTCTCTCTCTCTCTCTCTCTCTCTCTCTGCCTGCCTCTCCATCTACTTGTGATATCTCTCTGTCAAATAAATAAATAAAATCTTTAAAAAAAATAAAAATAAAAAAAAAATAAAAATCAGGCTTTGCAAAGTTAGTTTTCAGATATATGTACACATAGAAATTCTTTGTTTTTTAAAAATATTTTTGAGGGGCGCCTGGGTGGCTCAGTGGGTTAAAGCCTCTGCCTTCGGCTTGGGTCATGATCCCAGGGTGCTAGGATGGAGCCCCACATCGGGCTCTCTGCTCGGCAGGGAGCCTGCTTCCTCCTCTCTCTCTGTCTGCTTCTCTGTCTACTTGTGATCTCTGTCTGTTAAATAAATAAATAAAATCTTAAAAAAAATTTTTTTTTTTTTGACAGAGCGAGCACAAGCAGGGGGAGCAGCAGGCAGAGGGAGAGAGAGAGGCAGGCTCCCTGGTGGGTCTCAATCCCAGGACCCTGGGATCACGAACTGAGTGGAAGGCAGAGGCTTAACTAACTGAGCCACCCAAGCACCCCTACCAGAAATTCTAAAAACGCAAGTGACAGATGCTAATGTTCATAAATTTGCATGTAATTATTTGTGATAAAATAATCTAACAGTAACTTTTTATTTTAAAGATTTTATTTATTTATTTGACAGACAGAGATCACAAGTAGGCAGAGAGGCAGGCAAAGAGAGAGAAGGAAGCAGGCTCCCCACTGAGCAAAGAGCCCGATGTGGGGCTCCATCCCAGGATCCTGAGATCATGACCTGAGCCGAAGGCAGAAGCTTAACCCACTGAGCCACCCAGGCGCCACAACAGTAACTTCTTAAAGTATTTCGTAGCAAATGAAAAACATGGTTTAAAGAAAGTTATAGTTAGGATTATTAATTTTGTATCTAAAAAATCCTTTAAAATGAGATTAAGAACTGGAGGTTTTCCTGTAACACCAGACCAAGAAAGCTGGGCAAAATTCAATCAGTGGCAGTAAAATCGCTGAATATATTTTTCTATGAAGGATCTAATGTAGGGGACTATATCCTTTTAAAAAACTGTGTGTCCAAAAAAAAAAAAAAAAGGCTGTGTGTGAAGAGTCTAGTCACTCTTCTTTTGGGAGAGGAGAGTCCTTGTTATATAAGAAACTATCAAGCATTAACTCTAATACAGAAGACTATAAGCCAAAGGCCACTGACTCTTAGGGCTTCTGAAAGAGGCTGGCAGAGGCCAACGTGTAGCATGCCAATAAAAACCAGCCCTCTCATGCTAAAAGTAGCTTGCCAACTTTTTTTTTAATAGTTTGCCAATTCTTAATCTAATGCTTCCATATCAATTATTCTCATGATAGTCCTGTAAAGTACATTCAGTTGTCAGAAATAAAACAATGGACTTCTAACTACAAAGGCTATTAACTTGTTAAAACAAGAATTTATCAGAGCTAATCAACTGAATAAAGCTCAAGTCATAAGAAAACTTCCTAACAGCTCAGTTGTTGAAAATTTATATCTGATCAATATGGAAAATAGACCAGAGAAAACAAGGCTGCATTTGTTTCTTTTGCTATTAGTGTTCAAAATCCACAAACAAGTCTATAAGGAAGAATGTCTGGATTTATTTCTACTGTAATTATTTACTCCTTATAGTAAATGTTTACATGTTCTCCTGGTTACTCTTTATCTATATCATGAATTTTTATCGGTGGAGATTACTGATTGTTCTATGATGTATAGGGCCCTGGGCCAAGTACAGATGAATATCATCACATAGTTCCTTTTAAGTAAGTAGCTGTCTAATGTAAAACTGCAATTTCCAAAATAAATGCTTGCGCAAATGAGCCAAGATGCACAAAGAACTTTACGATAATTCAACAACCTTTTTTTTTTTTGATAATTCAACAACTTAAAATGGGATTGTAATGATCGATTTTATCATGAAGTTCAAGATGCCTCGTCTACATTTTTCATTCTGTATTATGTTAAGCCAGTGAGTGGCACAGAAGGTTATAAATGTATTGGAAAAGTCGTTCCCAAACTGGCTGTGACTCAGAATCACCTAGGAGAACCTGATAAAACAGACTACCCAATTCTACCTCAGATCTAATGAATGAGAAATTGTAAGAGGACGGTAATGCTGGAAGCTATGTATGTGACAAGCCACCCAGATGCAATCAGTTCAGCCCCAATGATTTTAGAAAGTGTCCCGTAATGTCTTGAGTGAAAGCACTGAAGAAGCTTAAGCTATGATTTATAATGATATAAGACTATGAAAACAATTTAATATTGCTTCTCTACTTAATCAGTATTAAACTACTATAGATCTTTTCTCCCATAAGATAGGTAACCTAATTTATGGGTTAAGAATTTGCTTTTGACTCCAAGCTGGGTGAGAATCCTTGCTCTGACACTTGACTAGCTAGGTGACAATGGATAAGTTACTTTCACCTATTTGAATCTTGACTTCTTTAGCTACAGCTATAATGTGCTGTAAGGATTAAAAGAGATAGTTTATATGTAATTAAGGAGAGCTTAAAATATACTAATACTTACTCACCATTGAACACTTCATTAAATTCCCCTGGGGGTGCATGAGTGATGAATTTAGCAGCTATGCGCACCTAAAGAGAAATAAAATGAGACTAATATATAAAATAATATAACAGATTACAAAAATTTCATCACATTCCTTGAAATAACACTTCCTATTTAAACCTTTACTGTTTAGGAGCAAACAAAAAATTTGTTTGCAAAATATCCCAAAACTTTTAGCATCAATATAGCTTAGTCCTGATTTAGGGATATCCATGCTGCTTTGATTAAGTTTTATTTTTCTTTAAAAAGCTGAATAATCGGGATGCCTGGGTGGCTCAGTTGGTTGGATGACTGCCTTCGGCTCAGGTCATGATCCCGGAGTCCCGGGATCGAGTCCCGCATCAGGCTCCCAGCTCCATGGGGAGTCTGCTTCACTCTCTGACCTTCTCCTTGCTCATGCTCTCTCTCACTGTTTCTCTATCAAATAAATAAATAAAATCTTTAAAAAAAAAAATAAAATAAAAAAAATAAAAAAAAAAAAGCTGAATAATCAGTTTTTGGTCAAAATATACTACAGTTATAGCTTTGTGCAGTTGGCAGAATCAAAGCCAACAAGGTTTATCCGAGCATAATTATTGCTAATTTAAAACTTTCCCCCAAATATACCACAGTCACAAAAAGAGAAATCTATTATCCTAATCTCTTATAAACATTTAAACAAAACTAAATAAATTAGTAAATTGGTAGGATACCAAATTGTGTTTATGGTGTTTACAGCCAAGCAGAATGGTTCAATACTAATAAATCAGTATAAAGGAGCAAACCCTTGTGATTCTCTTAACTCATGCTGGGAAAAAAGTACAAAATTCAACACTCAAATATCATAAAACCACAGAACTACTAATGTGGGGCAGGAATAAGCTTCTTTAACTTGAAAAAGGATTATCTACCAAAATTCTATAGCATACCTAATAATGATGCATAAATGCAAGCAGTGTCCCCTAATTTTAAAAATGACATCACCTAAACTATTAAACACCATTAAGGTCCTACAGACAAAATTTCTTCCGTTCTTCCTTCTAACTCCCTCTCCTACTCCCTATTGCCATTCTACTTCTCTGGATCTCCTATTAGAGATGGATGTTGAAATCATAGAATCTAATCTGTATATCTCATTTTTTTTCTCCTAGATTTTTATCTTCTATTGTTATTTTATACTTTTTTGGGAGAGAAGGCCTCAGAGTTCCATTTTTCAATTCACTAAAATGCTTTCCAGTTAGGTCTACTTGCTATTCAGATAATTATTTTAACTGTCCTATTTTAAATTTCCACAACTTTTATTTTTGTGTGGGTAATAATCTCTTGAGTCTCCTTGAGGATATTACTTTTTTTTTAAAACTATACTGACTTTAAAGTCTTGTTCTATGGACTGTCTCCTAAGAATTTAGATCTTTTTGTTTGAGTTTGGTGATTTTCTTCCATTGTACTGGTGTTCCAGAAATGTTTGGTGTTCCTCCTTGAATTTAATTTAGCTTACCTGTTCTGTTTACCTGCAGTTTGTCTCCAGTGATTATAGGGGAGGGAAAAAGTAGACTTGCTGCTGGCTATGAGCAGGAGGTATGAGCAGATTAATTTCTGAGGGTGCCTCATAAGGGCCAGAGGCTACCTGAGGTACTGCCCTGCCTCTCTCCTCTCAATGCTCATTCTTATGCTATATTCTGAGGACAAATGGATTTCTGTCTGCAGTCCAGGCCAAATGGGAGAGAAAAGAGGAGCCAAGTGGTACAGTTAGTTTACAGGAAAGTTCCCTAATCAATCTACACTAAGATTCTTTTGAGTCTTTTCTTTCTTGCTCCTTAAATAAAGTTCCTCCATGGGGCTCCTGTGTAGCTCAGATGTTAAGCATCTGCCTTTGGCTCAGGTCATGATCACAGTATCCTGGGACTAAGCCCTGCATCAGGCTTCCTGCTCTGCGGGAAAGCCTGCTTCTCCCTCTCCACTCCCCCTACTTCTGTTCCTCTCCCGCTCTCTCTCTCTCTGTCAAATAAATACATAAATAAATAATCTCTTAAAAAGAAAAAAAAAAGAGTTTTAAAAATAAAGTTCCTCCAAATGATTCCTACTTCCATAACAGTTTTCTTTAAAGTGCTTTGGGTTATAATTTCTTCTCATCTTACTTCTCACCACTATGAATTTACCATTCTGCTTTCTTTCTATGAAGAACTGCTAAAAAGTTTTGGTCCAATGATGGCACTCCCACTTTTTAAAAGTTACTAGTTCATTTCTCCTCTCATTCGATTTTCCCCCACTCTTTCCATTCTAATAAGGTTTGGCATAAACTGTGAGGTGAAACCATGTGCTCAGTCTGCCATATAATTTAATCTCTTAGCTCTCATCAAGTCAAATGTGAAATACAAAGAATGTACAAACCCATTTAAAAGAAAAAATAATCTGGAGTATCATTTGGCATTATAAATATATAATTATGATGCTAGCAATAATAGGACTGACCTCAAATGAGTCTCACAGTATAATTCTAACACACTATGACAGAAAAAATGATGAAAATTCCTTAATTTTTGATGTGATAATGAGTATGAAGATGATTCAATCCACTGATGAAAGGCAAAGAGGAACATGATATACCTACCAATAATCTAAACCCTACTTTCCAAATAGGCATCCTCTGTTGACCTCTTAATTTCCTTCAAACAATTTATTATTTTTTAAAGATTTTATTTATTTATTTATTTGACAGAGAGAGAGAGAGAGAAATATCCAGAAAGGGAACATAAGCAGGGGGAGAGGGAGAAGCAGGCTCCCCGTGGAGCAGGGAACTCAATGTGGGGCTCGATTCCAGGACCCTGGAATCATGATCTCAGCCAAAGGCAGCTGCTTAATGACTGAGCCACCCAGGCACCCCTCCTTCACACAATTTAAATTTTTTGCTGACCCAATCAAATTAAGCCTACCATCAAAGTCAAACCATTCTTAAGCAGGAAAAAGAATTTCAGGAGTCTTGAAAATAAGGCTGGGAACTGAGAAGAAAGAAAAAGACAAAAAACACTTTACAATTTTAGGTTTATACAGAAGAGATCTTATATGACTACACTCTTATTCTAAGAATAAAAGAAAAGCTGTCCCATGGACAAACTTACTTCTTCATCAAGAAAGATCTACTGATTATGGAACAAGGCAGACCAGAAACCTGGATTCTAATTACTAGATGTGTCAGTCCATTAACTAACTGGATTTGTGATTCTAGAAACACTAGAATCTAACTAACCTTTTTTTGGTTCTGAATTTCCTCATTATAATCCAACTCCTAAAAGAGATGAGAGTATCTGCAAAATATCTTTGAGCTATAAAACTCTACCTGATTTTTTAAGACTTAGTATGTGTATGGAAGCAGAGGTAAGGAATCCACACCACACACCTTAAAATATTCTATGTACATAAAATTTGAGAACCCTGTCATGACAGGGTAATTACAGATAATGTATTATTTTTCTGGGATGAAAACTGATGGAGATTGGGGCGCCTGGGTGGCTCAGTGGGTTAAGCCTCTGCCTTCGGCTCAGGTCATGAGATTGAGCCCCGTATTGGCTCTCTGCTCAGCAGGGAGCCTGCTTCCCCCATCTCTCTGCCTGCCTCTCTGCCTACTTGTGATCTCTCTTGCTCTGTCAAATAAATAAATAAATCTTTAAGAAAAAAAAAAAACAAAAACTGATGGAGATTAAGAAGAAATACTCCATAAAGCTCTTACATTAACTAACAATAAAAAGAACAGCTCTAATTAGGAAATAAGAAATGCTGCTCAACTCATGAAAATTACACTACACAGGACTAACAGTTCCCATATGGATTGCCAACTGTATATATTTGCATTGGCCTGTGCAGTTAATCATATTTCTGTCCTCATCAACTGTTGCTGTCAATCACTCATTTAAGAAATTAGTAAACCTACTTTGACAGCAAACTTTTTTTTTAGTCTATTTGTGGCAAATCTGCTGAGTGGCTGTGGTCTATCTCACTTCTGTCCAGGTGCTTTCCCCATAACCCTCACATAGTTGTGAAACTCCCTTCAGTCAAGAAAACTGAAGTGTGTGTAGTTCAAGAACCTGACACATACAGAGCATTAAAGTATTAAAGGCCACAGTGAGGCACCAAGAAGATGTAATCAGCTCTAATGCATGTAAAGAGGGATGGGGTAGCCTTTAAATACAGTGACGTATGAGCCGGACTGAAGGATGTGTAGTATCAAGGAGGGCATTCCAGTCAGAGGAAACAATATGTATAAACTAAGACAACACCGTACAAAAAACTGAATGTAGATATTTAAAAGATTTGCAAAATGTAAAATAGTTCTACTTTCCCCACTAATTTTTGTTTTGGAAAATAGTTTTTTTTCCCAGAACAAAATACCGATCATTTATATTAAAATGTAGTAATCATGAACTAACGCTTTAAAAATCTCTTAAGTTTTGATATTTAGTAAATAGATATAAGCTACATAAATAAAAACTTGATTCCTAAGAGTGCAAAGGGTTCCTGGGAGCAAAAAAGTCTGAGAAGTTTTCTATCTGTTAACACAGGTTGATGTTTATCATCTGCTGTTGAGTGAAAAAAGTTCACACAATGGTGTATTCCTGTTTTATTAAGAGTAAATATATTCACCTACAACTGTAGCTACTAATTTTAATTAGGACTTCCTCTGGTATTACAAGATATTTTTCTTTTCTTTTTGGGCTTATCTCCATATTCAAAAAGCTGTACAAGGAATATAAATTACTTGTATGAGTAAGAGAACTTTCTCCCTGAAGTTAGTACTGCTTACTCCCCTTTATCTATTTCACCCATTACTTCATTACTTGTACATTAAAGATAATTTTTAAAATTTTTAAAAATCCAAAGAGGAGCATGCCAACATCTCCCATCCAATAAATTAATTTTTTTTAAAGATGAAAGACGAGCACCTAACTGGCTCAGTCAGTACAGCATGAGACTCTTTATCTTGGGGTTGTGAATTCGAACCCCACGCTGGGTATGAGATAAAGTCTTAAAAAAAAAAAAAGATGAAAGAGGACATAAACAAGATAAAAGCTTTGGAGTGACATCAAAACTGAAAGCAACGGTTCAAGGAAGCTATAGGTCAAGGAAGCTGAAGGACAGGATAACATGAGGCTGGTAAAATGCTGAAAGCAAAAAGGAGGCTTTTCAAAGTCATATTTTGCATAGGCTTTTTGACCAGGAGCTTAGCCTTATTCACTTCCTAGCTGCACAGTGCGTAATGCTCGAAAGTACAGGATAGTTAATTAGTAAAATGAAGGGATTATGTTGAAAGAGAAAAGTAAACTAAAAGCTTGCTTCCATTTTCTAAAGAAAAAAAACACAAAGTGCACAAAAGTCAGAGAAAGAGGAATATCGAGTAGTAGTATCTGAATTCAGGCTTAAGTGCTGAAGAATTGTAATTAAAGTGCTGGAAAAAAAAAGTTAATGATCCCCATAAATCTGAGAATATCAAGAATAGGAAAAATGGGGGCACCTGGGTGGCTTAAATGGTTAAGCGTCTGCTTTGGCTCAGGTCATGATCTCCAAATCCTGGGATCCAGCCCCATGCCAGGCTCCCAGCTCAGCAGGCAGTCTGCTTCTCCTCCTTCCTCTGCCTCTCCCCGCAGCCCCCCACCACACCCCATGCTCTGTCTCTCTCTCTCTCTCAAATGAATAAGTAAAATCTTTAAAAAAATAAAATAGGAAAAATATCCAATTACAGAAATGAAAACATCCCCCATTTTTAAATGAAAGCCGGTGAGAGGTGGAGACATATGCAACAACAAGGGTGAAATTCTAAATGAATGCCTAAAAAGAATGTAGTCATCATTAAATGCCAAAGGTGGATCCCAAAAACACTGTCATGGTCAATAATACCCATGTTACTTTCTGAGAGTTATTTTAAAAAGGTGGGCTACTTAGTATCAGGTAAGTCTTAGAATTTGCCAGTCTTTGACAACAGATTCTGAAGTGGCAAGGTGGTTTCTCTCTGTAACAATTCCATAAAAATACTTTGAAACAGTAGTTGAAATCTTAATGCTACATTTATATATTCTCTATAAAAATACAAAATCTGTTCCATGGTCTCCAAGGCCCTTCAATATTTGGTTCACTCCCCCCATCTCCTACTGTCCAGCTCTGAGACCTTACAGCTAGCTACACTACTGCCTCAGGGTGATTACATTTCTTGTTCCTTTTGCCAGAAATACTCTTCTGTCAGAGCATCACTCTTCATTCAAATCTCTGTTCAAATGTCACCTTCAGGGGTGCCTGGGTGGCTCAGGGGTTAAGTGTCTACTTTTGGCTCAGGTCATAATCCCAGAGTCCTGGGATGGAGCCCCAAACTGGGCTCCCTGCTTAGCCGAACCCTGCTTCTCCCTCTCTGACTCCCCCTGCTTGTGTTTCCTCTCTCGCTGTGTCTG
Source organism: Mustela putorius furo (assembly GCF_011764305.1). NCBI lineage: Eukaryota > Metazoa > Chordata > Mammalia > Carnivora > Mustelidae > Mustela > Mustela putorius. The sequence goes on from NW_025421424.1 coordinate 8,753,217, forward strand.
TCTCTCAAATAAATAAATAGAATCTTAAAAAAAAAAAAAAAAAAAAAAAAAGTCACCTTCTGATTTCCTGACTCCTATATACAAATTAGCCATGATACTTTCTGCACCCTTTACAACTGTAGCCCATTTACCTGCTTGTTCTTCAAGGAACTTGTTACCACTACAAGGACATCTCGTGGGCTCAGTCAGTTAAGCATCCAACTCTGGATCTCAGCTCAGGTCATGACCTTAGGGCTGTGAGATCAAGCCCCGTGTAGGGAGGGCTCTGTGCTGGGTGTGGAGCCTGCTTAAGATTCTCTCTTTTCTCTCTGCCTCCCTTCCCCCTCCTTCTCTCTAGGAAAAATAAATAAATAAATAAATAAATAAGCACTATCCTAATGTTTCTTTCTCAATACCCCCCAAAGCATTCCAAGAACACAGAGCAAACTGCTAATATAAACTGCCAGCAAACTACTAATGTAAAAAGCCAGACAGTGAACATTTTAGGGCTACGTGGGGCACATGGTCTTGGTCCCAACTGTAAACAAATGAGCACGGTATGTTCCAATAAGTTTTATTCATTTTTAACTGAGGTACTATTGGGAAATAAAGTTATAAGATATTTAAAGTGTAAGATGTGATTTAATAAATGTATACATTGTAAAGGACTATTGCCACTGAGCTAATTTTTAAGAAAATTTATTTATTCATTTGAGAGAGAGAGCAAGTATAAGCAAGGGGAGCAGCAGGCAGAGGGTGAGGGAGAAGCAGCGCACCCCCGCCCAACCGCCGCCAAAAGAGCAGGCCTGCTCATCCTAGGACTCAGAGATCAGAACCCAAGCTGAAGGCAGACACCCAATCAACCAAGACACCCAGGTGACCTGCTAATTATTTTTTAAAAGATTTTATGTATTTATATGACAGGGAGAGAGAGAGAATGAGTAAGAGGGCACATGCAGGGGGAGTAGTAGAGGGAGAGGGAGAAGCAGAATCCCTGCCAAGCAGGAAGGCGGACCCTGGGCTCCACATCAGGACCCCAGGATCATGATCAGATGCTTAATAGAATGAGTCAGCCAGGTACCTCCACCTCCACTGAGCTAATTAAAACATTATTTTGGATATTCTAATTTATATTTCATGTAATTTTCCCATGTCATGAAATATTCTTCTTCCGATTTTCCCCCCTAACCATTCAGAAAACATTAGCGTGTAGTCTATATAAAAACATGTAGTGGATCAGATTGGCCAACCCCTGGCACAGAACGTAAAAACTCATTATGTTTGTTCCTTGCTGTATATCCAGAACTGAGACCTGGCACATGCTAGGAATGTAAATGAATGACTATTTTATTGTTTACAAAACTCCTTCATAACCAGCTTCTCTTCTGATCTTAAAACAGCTTGTTTAAGAAGGCAGGCAAGAGACACTTATCCCCACTACAAAAGGAACAGGTTCAGAGTTTAAGTGCCTTGTCCAAGGTCACATACTTATACAGAGGTGGACATACAAATGGACAATCAACTGTACTATGCAGTAGTAACAGGTATTAAAATTCAGAAGGATTGTCTTTAGCATGGTATCACATGGATTTAGCCTAGTCCTTTTAGAATTTTTTTTTTTTAAATCAGGAAATGAGTCAGAGCCTTGCTTATGAAAGCTGTAGTTGAAATAAAGTTAGGAGGGATAAATACAATGATAAAAAATAACTCTAAAAGTCAGTATTATCTAGGGCGCCTGGGTAGCTCAGTTGGCTAAGTGACTGCCTTTGGCTCAGGTCATGATCCTGGAGTCCCGAGACTGAGTTCCGCATCAGGCTCCCTGCTTGGCAGGGAGTCTTGCTTCTCCCTCTGACCCTCCCTCTTCTCATGCTCTCTCTCTGCCTCATTCTCTCTCTCAAATAAATAAATAAAATCTTTTTTTTTTTTTAATCAGTATTATCTAGCTTCAAAACTTGGTCGAACTAATGAGATGAAGGGCACCTGGCTGGCTCAGTCCGTTAAGCATCTGCCTTCAGGTTAGGTCATGATCCCAGGTTCCTGGGACAGAGTCCCACTTTGGGCTCCCTGCTCAACAGGAAATCTGCTTCTCCCTCTACCCCTCCCCACTGCTTGTGATCACTCATTCTCTTTCAAATAAATAAATAAATAAATAAATACATACAAGATGAAATTTGGTAGAGGTAAACCAAATCATTGGCAGAAGTAAAAAGGGAAAGTGAAATGGCTAAGTAGTTAGAGATCGCAAAAATATTTTGGGGAGCAATGCAAATGAGGGATGACACTTTTATTTTTATTTTTTTTATATTTCTATTTTATTATTTATTTGACAGAGTCACAAGTAGGCAGAGAGGCAGGCAGAGAGAGAGGAGGAAGCAGGCTCCCTGCAGAGCAGAGCAGAGAGCCCGATGTGGGGCTCGATCCCAGGACCCTGCGATCATGACCTGAGTTGAAGGCAGAGGCTTTAACCCACTGAGCCACCCAGGTGTCCGGAGGGATGACACTTTTTTAAAAGTGATTTAATCAATCATTCCTAAGACTGGGGTAGGGAAAGAAAAGTTGAAAGCAGGTATATCAGGGTGCCTGGGTGGCTCAGCTAGTTAAGCATCTGCCTTCAGCTCAGGTCAGGATTCCAGGATCCCGGGATCGAGCCCTGCATCAGGCTCTCTGCTTAGTAGGGAACCTGCTTCTCCCTCTCCCTCTGCTTGTGCTCTCTCACTCGCTCACTCTCTCTCAAATAAATAAAATTGATTTTTTTTTTAAGAAAGCATATATCCCATAGAGGGGAGGCATGTGATCCCCAGCCTAACAGAGAATCACTGTTATGGAGGTTCTGGTGGAACAAAAAGTTAACTGCTGCTTTAAAAAACAAACCAAAAACAAGGCTTTTAAAATAAATTCCTGTTCCATAAAGTAATAGTTTCACTGCACGTAGCAGTCATCTGCAGTGAAGGATATAACTCGGCATATATTTTATTTATTTTGTACAGTATTTTAACTAATTTCCACACCCAGTGGGGGGCGCAAACCTACAACCTGAAGATCAGCAGTCACACAATCCACCAACCGAGCCAACCAGGTGCCCCTCCATGTACACCTTTTTTTTAAGTTTTTAAAAAATATTTATTTTTATTTATGTTTTTAGAGTGGGGCAGGGGCAGGGGCAGAGGGAAAGGGAAAGAGATCCTTAAGCAGACTCAGTCTCACAACCCCAAGATGATGACCTGAAGTCAAGAGTCACACGCTCCATAGACTGAGCCAGCCAGGTGCCTGCACATATATTTTGAAGGGAGAATAACTCAAGTCTCATACACAATTCCATCCCTTCATATACTTAAATACTGCAATAATGTTAATTTCACGGAGTCCAGTGTACTATGTTTCTAACCTAAAAAGGGAGAATTTAGACTCTAAGTATCAGAGATAAGTTTTCCTAGATTTTCCTAGAGATAAGTTTTCTTCCCATTCTTCTTACCTTTTCACCTCTCCAAAAGAGGGAAGTAAAGAAAAATACCTAATCCTTGCAAGATTCAAAATTTCATTACATTACTAATACCTGTAGTGAAAGTTTAAACGTCAAACCGATTAATATATCTTATTGTTCCCCAGAAACTGCTAATTTTGTTAATTTTCAAATACTATAGTAAGAAGCTTTAGAAAATATATTAAAAGACACTTAGAAAACTTATAAAACTTGGGTTTTTAGCTTATTAAATAATCTTTTAATAACAGATCCACATATTTCAACAGTACATCTTCATAACTGATTTAAAAATGATTTTCTTGACAATCACATACAACAGGACTAGAGTATTGAACAACTGTAGCTCTGTTTGAATGTTAGTGGATAATTCTGTACAGGCAAGGAAGATATTTCCCCCTAGATAATAGCCCCATTCTATTACCAGGAAGGCCCAGGCCCATTTATACTGCCCAAACTTTGAATACTTCAGGAGCCAAATCTCTGCCAGTTTGTTTCTCTGGTGTCTTCCAAAACCTTGACCTCCCTCTTAGACTACTGTGTGTATTAAAGACTTTGCTTCTGGGACTGACTTACACTGTCCTTGAAAGTTTTGCTTCAACTTATCCTTGCCCGTCTAAACACTTCCTATCTTTAAAGGTTGGGTTCTTCTGTTTCTTTCCAAGAAGTACTCCAAGTACTTACAATTTCAAGAATCCTCTACCATACTATACCATACTTTGTTTGAACATTTATTATAGCACCCAAAATATAATTACTATAATTAGTTCTATAGATATTATTCTGTCCCCCCAAACTAAAGTTTTCTTTGAAAACTGCCTTGCTTTCCTTTCCTCTACTATACAAAGTCCAACAAAGTAAGAGCACATAGAAGGCAATTACTAAATGTTGACAAAAATTCTTCTGAATAACAGGATACTATGGAAGTCTTAGCTTTTCAGATTACTAGGGGATACTACGGTAAACCGGAAAGATACAGGCTCTGGAGCTGGAGACAGACCTGGATTTGAAAGTCAGTCACTTAATGTCTTTAAATCATATCCTTACCCTAAAGTGGGATAGTATCTACTTTCAATTATTATGAAATTTAAAAAGATAATAATTTTTGTTGTCAGCAGAATATTTAAAATATAGGGGCACTGGAGCGCCTGAGTGGCTCAGTGGGTTAAAGCCTCTGCCTTCGGCTCAGGTCATGATCCCAGGGTTCTGGGATCGAGTCCCGCATCAGGCTCTCTGCTTGGTGGGGAGCCTGCTTCCTCCTCTCCCTCTGCCTGCCTCTCTGCCTACTTGTGATCTCTGTCTGTCAAATAAATAAATAAAGTCTTAAAAAAAAATACATTGCCTCAACGTGGTTCAATTCTTCATCTGATTCTAAAGCTTTTGGTATATATCAACAATAAACTGTCTGGGGCAATAATTTAATAGGCAGGTTCCAAGCTGTTAACATGTACATATGATGGTACCAAAGCTGTAGAATTCCAGTTTCAGTGCCTTTATCAAATAAACAAAATCCCTCCTGGCTAAAGGTTCTCAGAGGCTAGTGAGAATTTAATTTGGGGCTGTAATTCTAGAAAAAAAATCTATTCTCAGTGATCTCTATACCAAATGGAATATTGGTTTCACTAAATAAAACTTACTGTTAGCTGTTTTTTAAAATTTCAAATAAATATTATTTTCCTAGTTTAGATCTAGAGACACTATAAAGACTCAGAATGTACTTAGAAATAAAAATTTAGCTATATACAGTTTATCAGTAAGGGCACGGCTTAAAAGCACAAAATATCTTTTTTTTTTTTTTTTTAAGATTTTATTTAGGGGCACCTAATAGGTGGCTCAGTGGGTTAAACCTCTGCCTTCAGCTCAGGTCATGATCCCAGGATCCTGGGATTGAGCCCCACATCGGGGTCTCTGCTCAGCAGGAAGCCTGCTTCCCCCCCCCCCCCGCCTACTTGTGATCTCTCTGTCAAATAAGTAAAATCATTTTTTTTGTAAAAAAAAAAAAAAGATTGTGATCTCTCTCTGCCTACTAAATCTCTGTCAAATAAATAAATAAAATCTTTACCAAAAAAAAGATTTTATTTATTTGACAGAGAGATCACAAGTAGGTGGTGTCGGGGGAGCAGGCTCCCTGCTGAACAGAGAACCTGATGCAGGGCTCAATCCCAGGACCCTGAGATCATGACCTGAGCTGAAGGCAGAGGCTTAACCCACTGAGCCACCCAAGTGCCCCAAAAGCACCAAATGTCTTAAATTAGGATAGATACTATAAAAAACAAATGATGGCATGTCCATCATTTAAAAGCCATTTTAAAGTAGTTCTTAGAAACTGTTTTCTCTATAGCAACCAATTTTAAGTTTGTCAGATATAGACAATAGGTAGGGAAAGCAGGCAAGTTTGTCTTAAGCAGAACAATTTCATTCACTCATTCATTCATGGAAGATTTAATTGGCTTTATTAAATGATTCATGAATTGGGCAGCACTCCATCTAGCAAACAGAAAGGACCTCCCAACAATTTCATTTTTAAAATTCTATCAACTCTATAGAATAATTGCTTGAAAATTTATTGAAGTAACTACATAACATACATGTAAGTATCAAAGTCTCTCCTTGAATATAAGGCTCCTCTGAGCTCTCTCCTCAGCTAGGCCTTGATGTTGGCTCCATCCTATCTAGGACCTGCCTAACCCAGTTGTACCAAGAATCCTGTTGTCAGTCTAGGGAGAATTCCTCCACTTCTGATATCTGATCAAGCTCCTTATCCCCACCTTCGAAGTATAAGTCCTCAATCTGCCTTTAACAAGAATCCTGTTAGAGCTGTTTAGCAAGAATCCCTCTACCCTTGATGTGTCCTCTTAGTAATTTTCTATCACTGATCCCCTCACTCTGCTTGATGGCTATGCTCCCCAGCTGTTTTTTTTGTTTCTTTTTTTTTTAAAGATTTTATTTATTTATTTGTCAGAGAGAGAGTGAATGAGAGCGAGCACAGGCAGACAGAGTGGAAGGAAGAGTCAGAGGGAGAAGCAGGCTCCCTGCGGAGCAAGGAGCCCGATGTGGGAATCGATCCCAGGACGCTGGGATCATGACCTGAGCCGAAGGCAGCTGCTTAACCAACTGAGCCACCCAGGCATCCCACCCCAGCTGTTTTCACCTTATTTGGAGCTGAGCTCTAGCTCTCTCCCCTAATGCAAAAATACTGCATAAAGTCTTCTTATTTTAACAAGTGTCAGAATAATTTTTCTTTAACAGGGTCATTGTTGTATTTTATGTCACCTAGTATAACAGTATACAAACATGACATATTTAAGCATAAAACAAGAGACACAAAAAAATCAGCTCTTGTCTATTTTATTTTCCCAACCATTCCCTTTTAATTTCTCTACGCACCAAGTTAGAAGGAAATTATCCCTTCATTCTCATTCTGGACTCTAATATAAAACCCCAGAATGTTGGTTAAAAAGATTTCCAAGTATACATCTTTTTTTTTTTTAAAGATTTTATTTATTTATTTGACAGACAGAAATCACGAGTAGGCAGAGAGGCAGGCAGAGAGAAAGGGGGAGGCAGAGAGAGGCGGGGAGGCAGGCTTCCCGCTGAGCAGAGAGCCTGATGTGGGACTTGATCCCAGGACCCTGAGATCATGACCCGAGCCGAAGGCAGAGGCTTAACCCACTGAGCCACCCAGGTGCCCCCCGCCTTTTTTCCCCCAAGTATACGTCTTAAGTGTTCATTTAGAAGTTCAAAGTCAGTGGTAAGCCATATGACATCAACTATTGAACAGAAAAAAAAATTAAGTACTGGCTCAATCTCAGTGAACCCTTAAAAAATGTCTTACCTTAAATGCATATGGAAGGAGGTAAAAGACCCTATTTATTTTTTTGAAGATTTTATTTATTTATTTGACACAGAGAGAGTGCGAGCGCGAGCACAAGCAGAAGAGCAAGCACAAGCAGCAGGCAGAGGGAGAGGAGAAGCAGGCTCACTGCTCAGCAGGAAGCCCAACTTGGGGCTGGATCCCAGGACCCTGGGATCACGACCGGAGCAGAAGGCAGATGCCACCCAGGTGCCCCAAGACCCTATTTGTTTTAATTAGAGGATCTAAGTGTCTAGTTCAAGAACTGAGGAAGCAGGGGTGCCTGGGTGGCTCAGTGGGTTAAGCCTCTGCCTTGGGCTCAGGTCATGATCCTGAGGTTCTGGGATCGAGCCCTGCACCGGGCTCTCTGCTCAGCAGGGAGCCTACTTCCCAATTTCTCACTGCCTGCCTCTCTGCCTACTTGTGATCTGTCTCTCTCTGTGTCAAATAAATAAAAAATCTTAAAAAAAAAAAAAAAAAAAAAAGGACGGGGCGCCTGGGTGGCTCAGTGGGTTAAAGCCTCTGCCTTCAGCTCAGGTCATGGTCCCAGGGACCTGGGATCGAGGCCCCCCATCGGGCTCTATGCTCAGCAGGGAGCCTGCTTCCTCCTCTCTCTCTCTGCCTACTTGTAATCTCTGTCAAATAAATAAATAAAATCTTAAAAAAAAAAACAAAACTAATCCACAAATTATTAAAAGAAAAAAAAAAGAACCAAGGAAGTAGGAAAGTCAGATATGTACTAATGAGTCAGAAAGAAAAGATAAAAATGAATGAAAAGACCATGTAAGCAACCTGCTGCTTAGGAGGTGGGTTAAAATGTACACACTCTCACCATCTATTCTAGGTGACTGGACAGACAGGTTAAAGATTCCAAATGCCGGATATACAATGGGCATTGTTTTGGAAACAGGAAGACCAAGTTACGAAACTAGGGAAAAATCCACACCAAACACCTTGAGATGCAGATGCTGAGAGCAATGACCAAAGTCCAAAAGGGTAGCGTTCAGTGGTGAAAACCTCTGCTGCATGGAAACAAAAGCTTCTGACATTAAGATCTACTGCACAACTGGCATTTATGGCTTTCTAACTCAAAATTACATCTTTTTACCAATTTTAATTTTTCTTCAAAACCTTTGGGAGTCAGATGTGGTTTCACGTGCTGGCTTTAACATTTAATTGCTTAGGTCTTTGTTTCTTCATTTGTAGATATAATACCTACTCATATCTAGGATTGTTTTAAGAATCCAATGAGGTAACATGAGAGACTAACACATAGCAAATACTTAACTTTCTTTAACTAAGTAAATGCCTAGATATTACTGAATTTTGAGTAAGATGTTTTCTTTAAAGTTCAGATCTCTGTGAAATAGTGAACGGGGGGGTGCCTGGGTGGCTCAGTCAGTTAAGCGTCTGCCTTCGGCTCAAGTCATGATCCCAAGGTCCTGAGGTCAAGCACCCCAGCAGACTCCCTGTTGAGCAGGGAGTCTTCTCCTTCTCTCTTTGCCCTCAAACACCCAGTCATGTGCTCTCTCTCTCATTCTCAAATAAATAAATAAAATCTTTTAAAAAAGAAAAAAAGAATAGTGCAAGAGACCAACAAACCCCCTTTTGCCTTAAGCTGATGGTTCTGAACTTTTGCTATATGTTAGGACACCCTGAAGAACTTTAAAAATACTGATGCTTAGGTTTCAACCACAGACATTCTGAGGTAACAGATATAGGGTAGAGCTTGGGCATCAAGATTTTGTTTTTTAAAGACTGTATATAGTCAGCACCTTGGCTTTTAAAATTTTTTATACTTTACCACTTTTAGCAAATGAATTTATACAAATAATTGCCCTCAGTAAAGATCTATCAATCATTTAAAAATAACTAATTCAAAGCCAAATTACTAGTACAAATACAGAGCACAGAGCTTAAGAGGAAACGGGAGATGGATACGGGTTGGGTTGGTGAAAGACTACTGTAAGTGGAAGTGGAAGTTGGGTCTAAATTGAGCTCTCCAAAGTGCTTTAGATTGGGGGGTGGGGAAGGAGGAAACCGTAGGATTGACAAAAGGTGCAGGGGGAAAACAGCCTCTTGTAAGCAGACCAGTCTCATAGGAACGGAGGGTTTATTTGGAGATAATAAAAGAGAAGAGTCGAATAAGATGAGTCAGAAGGCAGTAGTTTTACTAAGATCAAGTCTGGTTTTATTCTGTGGGTAATGTGGAAGTGCTGAAACTTTCCGAGTGGGAAGCTCCATTAATAAAATTAAACTGTTAGTAATATGGAAGTATTGGAATCCTTAATATGTCTTCATAAAATCTGGAAATCAGTCTGTCCTCTAAGAGTTATGAAATCAAGACAGATACTATTATTGGTCAGATTCATTCATTCATTAATTCATTCATTCAACAAATTATCTGACAGCATACTATTTGTCAAGCACTGTTTTAGGCAGTGGAGACTCATCAGTGTATGGTACTTGTGGACCTTACACTCAAATGGAGAAACAACAGATAACATTAAATAAACTACATGTTATGAAAGCCATTGATAAATGCTAAGGAATAAAAAATAAAGGAAGGTAAGGGGATAATGAAATATTAGGATTTGGAAATATAGAGAGAGACCAGAGAAGATTTCATTTAGAAGGTGACTTCTGATGAAAGAGCTGAAGGAAGTAAGGACATAGAAGGAAGAGAGCTCCAGCACACAGAAGAAACTCAAAGACCCTTTTAGGCAAGAATGTGTGGCTAGAACGGGGAGAACCAGTGGAAAATAGGTAGGAGATGAGGTCAGAGAGGTAAGTGGTAAAGACATAGGGACTTGTAGTCAGAGTAGGAACTTTTATTCTGAAGAAGATGGGAAGCCATTGATTATGAGCAAAAAAGTGATATGTTGACTTATATTTTTCTAACCAGATTATTCTGGGTGCTGCACTGAGGATAGCCTGCGGCTGGTAAGGAGGCAAGTGTAGCATCAGGGACATCAGAGAGAAGACAACTGCAATAACCTCGGTAAGCGATCACAGTGGCTTTTTCCATAGTATTTGGAATAAGGTGTGGTGAGAAACAGTCAAATTCTGGGCATATTTTGAAGACAGAGCCTACAGGATTTGCTAATAGACTATACGTGGATTATGAAAGAAACAGAAGTCAAAGATAACACTAAACTTTTTGGCCTGAGCAACTCAAGAATGAAGATGTCTTTAAGAGGAGAAGGACTGCAGAAACTGGGATACATAGAATTTTAATACTTGAAAATGTAGACAGAAAAAAGAGGCTGGAGGCAAAGAGAACAATTAAGAATGTTGTTAAAAATAACTTAAGCATCAAAAAAAGGTCCTGAAGACTAAATGGAGAAGGAATGTGGATGGACGGGATGTTAAATAAAAAGTACATTTGTCAGTCTGTTATGCACAGACTAGAAAAGGTATAGAAGAAACTGCTTAAGATTGGCCGCCTCTCAGGAACTAGATGGCTAGAAAACAGGGTGGGGAGACTTTTACTCATGCTCTGTCCTACATTTTAATTTTGAGCATGTGATTATAACTCATATACATAAAAAATAATTTTCTTAAAAATACTAATGGAAATGGAGGAACAGAATCTAATGACAGGAAGGAAGAACTTACAGAACTGGAATACTAACTGAACGTGAGAGAAGAAGGAAAAAGATGATGCCAAGGTACTGGGCCTCTGTGACTAAAAGGGAACAATGGTGGGATGAACTAACTGAAAGGCAAAGGGTGTCAGGACGTTCTGAGGAAAGGAAAAGAGAAAACAATAGTTAAGTGCATGTTAAAATTATCACCTAGTTCAGAAATCCCCAAGTAGTTAAATGGTCTTCAGTATCATGACTAATTTCTCCTATCCAGGGTTTTTATTTTCAGGAGCTGCTCCATAGAACTTGAACTTCTTCTTCTTCTTCCTTTTTTTTTTTTTTTTTTTTTTTTTTGGCATGTGAGAAAATGAAATTCTTGAGTAGAAAAGCACAAATGATACCCGTTTTATAGCGTGTGCTTTTTCTGAGCTCTAAAGGAGAGAACTTAAAGTGGATGAAGGAAATACTTCTATTATTTTATTAGGGGTTCTGCAAGGCTAGATGTATATATTCATTGTCATATGGGAATGTATAAGGCTTTGCAGTTTTATGATATTTACTAGGAGAAATGCTCCTGGAGGGTTCCCAGCAGTGGCATGGCAGATCACCACTATTAGTAGCAGCTGCTCAGGCACAATGAAAGTCCAAAGAAGAACCCAGAGTGTGAGACACATTCCAGAACCCAAGAAATACTTAGAGAAATACCCCAGAAATAACTGGGGATGGGGGTTGGGAAGGGAGGATGTGCTGAGGAAATATGAGAATGAAGGAAAGTGTGATTGATTGGTCTTCTTATAAATAAACTGTGCCTCAACTCTGTACCTGGTGCTATGCTAGGCACTAAATAAAAAGATACAGTTTCAGTTACCAAAGAACTAAGTTTCTTTATCAGGCAAATGTGCAAAAGCAGACAATGAGAGAAACTCCTGAAACATTTTAATGTTTCAATTTTTAAAAGACTGTTTTTTCCAATTTGCAAAGGTTCATTAAACTTTGTTGGGTTACTTTGATTCAATTCTTTTTACCTATTTTACAGGAAAACTGAGACCCACAGAGGTTAAGTGATGTTTCCAAAAGCACTGTGGTAGCTAAAAGCTCCACAGAGAGAGGCCAAATCTCCTGACACTCAGTATCATTCTTTCCTACTACATCACAATATTTCATTTATAATTCATTAAATGGACACCTCTACTCTGGTTTTTCATTCACGGTTACATGGGAAAAACAGTAAAGTGAAAAATGCGCAGCTTCTGATTCAGACAAATCTAGGGTCTGAATTTTTCAACAAATTATACCACTTTGCTTAGCATTAAGACTGATCCTAAATAGGTAAATGTTCTGGAAGAAATTATAATAAACCTACACTCTTAACCAAAGATTTGGCATCTGAATGTGCACCTGCTTATCCTTTATGAGCCTATCCAAGGATTTTGTAACAGATTCTATAAATACTATTCAGCTAAGCCAACTGGAAAAAGGGAAGATAAAAGAATGGCAGTACTAATCCTAATTGATGACTTCTTAGAAAATACCTATTGGGAATAAGCTCTAGGGTTTATCCTGTGAGGGTAATAATTCATCTGGTAAAATAAAGAGGTAATATATAATTTTAAAAATCCAGTTTAAAGGGCTATTTTTTATGAACTTTAACAGAGTCCTCAAATTTCTGTATCTATTTACATCTCCCACATCACTCCTAAATAATTTTGATAAATGTATTTCTCAAAAAGTGCCCTAAAGATGATATAATTGTCTAAGCTTAAGGCATATAGATTTCTTTCTTAGTTAGGGCATTTTTTAGATTGTTCACAAATATTCTACTAGTTAATAAGCTGAAGGGAAAAATACACTAACTGCCCTCTTTTTCAGCCTTAAAATTCTTTTTGCAATTATGTTTTTTAAATGCTGAATCATGAAATAAAGGAAACAGACAATGCAAGGAGCCCAAGTGAGTAATTTGTCTCATACTTCAAGTTTCCTAATTGTCATACTTGTTAAGTATGTCTTGTTAAGCTTTTGGAACCTAGTAACTGAAGTGTCTAAGTGACTGGAAGACTATAACTCATTCTCGGAAACTGAACTCGAGGAGAAAACTAAAAGCATTTATTTCTGCAAGTAATTTTACACTTTCAACTTCCTGTTTTATTTAGGCAGCTCATCATGACCATTTCAGGTAACAATGTAGAAGTTAAAAAACCCAACTTCCTCTTTGTAAAGTGATAAAAACCCTAAGCAGTTACTTATGAGAATGGCTGATCTTACGAGGTTTTATAGAAATACTTGCAAGGAAATCAGAGATTACCAACATCAAATTCACAGATTTAAAAAAAAAAAAAAATATATATATATATATATATATATATATATACCCCACATGATGACATAAATGCCTTTAAAAAATCCAAATCCAATGCAGTTGAGAATTTGGTTAAAAAGAACATAAAATGGAGGGGTGCCTGGGTGGCTCAGTGGGTTAAACCCTCTGCCTTTGGCTCAGGTCATGATTCCAGGGTCCTGGGATCGAGGCCTGCATCGGGCTCTCTGCTAGGCAGGGAGCCTGCTTCCTCCTCTCTCTGCCTGCCTCTCTGCCTACTTGTGATCTCTGTCTGCAAATAAATAAATAAAATCTTTAAAAAAAAATAAAATGGAAACTTTAGAGTTCCTTCAAGGAAGAATCAATACAAATTACAGCTGAAAATAACTTAAAATTTTGTTTGTAATTGTGCCTTGGTTGTGAAAGTTTTATAGGACAAGAATCTCTCTTATGGGTTGTTTGTGAATGCTAAGATAATCAAATCAACTAGTTTTGTTGGGAAAATACTTCAATTCCTGAATTCAGTTAAAAGGAATTAGAAGCTTGGAGGAAAGGGGGTAATGTAGCTATGAAGCTAAAGGAGAACTGAAGTAATCTTACAAGTCAAGGCACTTTCTTTTTACTTACAGATTTGCAACAGAGAAACACAGTTTAGTTACTGTCTGGAAATAAGGATCTAACAAAATTTCAGGACTCTCAAATCATTGGGTTATATGACACTTCTTAATACCAGCTATTCATAGTTATCCACAATAATGAAGAAATGTGGCTAATCTAAAACTGTTTACTAAATATGAAATTCATCAGCATTTTGGGACAGATTTACTGTACTAATTTTGACATGCTTGCTGTGTCATTATTAAAATTAAGCAACAAAAGAAGTATCCTGGGAGATAAGAGGAAACTGGTCACAAATTTGCTGTTATAGGGGCACCTGGGTGGCTCAGTCATTAAGCTGCTGCCTTTGGCTGAGGTCATGATCCCAGGGTCCTGGGATAGAGGCCCTCATCAGGCTCCCTGCTTGGCAGGAGGCCTGTTTCTTCCTCTCCCACTCCCCCTGCTTGTGTCCCCTCTCTCACTCTGTCCTTCTCTGTCAAATAAAGTCTTTAAAAAAAAATAAAGTGCAAAATACTTTAATAAAAAAATCTGTTATAAAATCAAGACAATGTTATTAAATATTGTCAATAATCAAAGACACCTCAATTTGTACTTTTCTTTTGAAATACATATATTACATTTTCCCAAGTTTAATTAAGAAGGCATTTGGGGCGCCTGGGTGGCTCAGTGGGTTAAGCCGCTGCCTTCGGCTCAGGTCATGATCTCAGGGTCCTGGGATCGAGTCCCGCATCGGGCTCTCTGCTCAGCGGGGAGCCTGCTTCCTTCTCTCTCTCTCTGCCTGCCTCTCAGTGTACTTGTAATTTCTCTCTGTCAAATAAAAAAATAAAAAAAAAAAAAAAAAGAAGGCATTCGACCCTATTGTTAAAGACAAAAACTCAACAATACTGGTAAATGCAGTATTGTTTGGATACCATAAATTTTAAAGTTTATTGTTATTTAAGTGTTTAGTGAAATCTTGTTGTAACGTATTTTTCCTTAAAACAAGTGGACCATCAGTTGAGCTAACAAATGTTTGGTTATCCCGATTTTTACTATAATTTAATTTCATCTGAATCATAACTCTTTGACTTAGACATTTTATTACAGCCTTCTCTTCAGCATAAATTCATATATAAGGTGTCCTTTTCTCCTCTGGGAGAGTTTTCAAGAAAGAGAAATTTCAAGAATTTTCAAGAATGAGAAAATTCAATGCTAAAGTATTATTCAATGATTTGTGAATGGTTAGCACATCCTTCAACATTTCAAAATGACATGGTATATGTTAGGTACAACAAATCAAATTATTCTGTACTGAGTACTCCTGGACCATAAACAGTCCCTTGTGCCATCCCATTATCTTTTATTAAAAAAAGAAAGAGCCCAGATACATTTACAGAGCGCGCAAGAATGCACATTTTTGTAACAGCCACTATAGAAAACGAAAGACATAATTCTTGTCCTGTAACGAGTCATCTAGTGATATCATTCTAATTTCTATAGACTTTAAAATCAGATAGTTACTGAAATGCCTGATGAAGTGTTAAAAAAAGGTGTACAGTTGTTAGCAAAAGGTTAATCTACCTAACGTAGAATACACTCTTGTATTTAAAACACATTTTAAGAAGTAAATATGCAAATTACACACTGATAAATTTAACTGTAAAGACATTAACAGTGGGGCATCAAAGAAGGCATGATGCTTTGTCCAGACTTGAATGTGTTAATATGAAGTTTATGTGCTATATAAAAAAACCTTTATAGAGTTAAAAAAAAATCCGCTGTCTATTCTTGATTTATTAACAAGGAACAGAAAACTATTTTTCAAAAACTACCGTTAATAGGATGGAAGACGCAAAGGATGGAGTCATCGCAGGCTTATGTGCATACATGCAATCAATCAAGGAATGTCTACAGGGAAAAGTGGTCAAATTCTGAAGCTAACGTCCTGAGGCTTACACATTTATTACTGAGAATCAGTTCAGCCGATAGTAAGTAAGAAAAGAGTGGATGGGCGGACAACACATGGGTACCTCTCCCTGTCGAGGAGTCGTGACAGCAAAATCACTTCCTGAGGAAGGAGGAGCGAAAGGGAAGTTAAGAGGCCATCCTGACCAGGAAGTGACTCGCCCTAAACTAGCCTCAATCGTATCTAAAAATGGGGGGATGGGGAGAGCCCCAACAGTTAAAGGCGGTAAAATAATTGCTTCTTGATACATCGAGACATCACCATCGCCCCCGCTCTTAATTACACAAGAAAGTCCACAGTCACAATTCAATAAACGAAAGTCTCTTCTCTTGCTTAAGGGTCACTAGGCTGTGCTTCAGGCCCAGGAAGAGAAAGAGTTGAGGAATGGGGAACTGGGGCCACCGTGAGGCAGACCAAAGCCCCTAAAGAGAGAAGCGTCCCAACTGCAGAGCGTATCCCAGTACAGGCCAAGAAGCTTCTTTTTTCTGGGGACACCGCCAGGGTTCCCACCGCAGCCAGGTCAGGCCCCCGTTCCCTGTCGCGAGAGGAGGCAAGAGAGAGAGGCGGACCCCTTACCTTCTCCTCATCCGACACCCGGTCCTCGAAGTCGGCCATCTTGGGCTGCTCTGGCCCAGCCCGGCCCCAACGCGAGGCAGGCCGGGAAGGAAGCTGAGTGATGGAATCACCGCGGGGGCTGTCGGAAGGACCCGCCCGGAAACGCCGACCCAGAGGGCGCCATGTCAGTTTCGGGCGGGGTAGTGGTTCTGAGCGAAGTCCCTAACTCTGCCTTAAAACTTTTCCTTAAATGATTTTAAAACTAATAGTTTTCTCACTGAGTTACGTTCATTTCCTCCATTCATCTATGAGACGCTGGGAGCATGTTTCGACTATTCCTGACACCCGAATTCCGTCCGACCAAATCGCAATTGTTACTGTAGGTTTTCTCTGTGGCGGCCGAGTCCAAAGGGCTAACTGCTGTTCGGGCCCTGGAACGGTCGGTGGCTTTTCCAACCCTAGGAATAGGGTGAGAGGTGACCGTCACTCGCATGGAAGCGAAAACATTTCACTCAGAGATCACATCTCAGTCCAGTTCCTCCAATATGTGCCGCCAGTCACCCTTTCCTGCCCTTCGAAGGAAAGGTAACCTCCGTCTTGGGACGCTCCCTCACGTTCCAAATTTTTTTGGTCCGCGTTCCCTGGGACTCAGCCTCCACAGAGGCCAATTTTAGGTCCGCCACTATCCCAGGATTCCCGACTCCCGGTTTCCTGCCTTTCTCCCCTCCCAGCTCCCGGAGCCTGCGGGAGCGGCAAGATGGCGGACGGAGACGGATTGGGTGAAGCAGCCACTGCTACGGCATCTCCTCCTGCACCTGCTCCGGGCCTGAGCCCGTCGCTCGGCTGGAGGGAGCGGCTGCGGGCCGGACTGGCGGGGACTGGGGCCTCGCTGTGGTTCGTGGCGGGGCTGGGACTGCTTTACGCTCTGAGGGTCCCGCTGAGGCTGTGTGAGAATTTGGCTGCGGGTGAGAGGCCCAGACCTCCCTGGGGATGGGCGGGGGGAGCTAGAAGAGGGACCGGGAGCAAGAGGCAAAGGGCAGAGATTCTCCGCAGTCACTGGAGAGCTTCAGAGAAAGAGTCTTTGGTGCTCTACCTAGTGTGTTCTTCTCCCGGTCGGCAACTCCGCAGCTGATTGTCAAACCTGAGCAGCAGCTATGGGCTCCTCCCTTGAGCTCTTAAGATCCGCCCTCTCTCAACTGTCCTCGTTTACCCGAGGAAGAGCCCGCCACCTGACACGCTGTAGGCTTCAGGTAGTAGGACAAGATGAGAGCATTTTCATATCCGTTGCAGAATTTATATATACTTCCAGCATTGGTAGGATCCATTGAAAATCATTCTTTTGAGTCTCTCGCCGGTTAGCCAAGAGTTCCCACACCCAGACTACAAAGATGAGGGTTTCTGCATTCAAAGACCTAAAAGGAAAAAAAAAAAAAAAAAAAAGCCATGATCTTAGCCAGCCATTATCATATTCTAAGATAGTTCTGTCAAGAAAGTTTTTGTGGTATCTTGGTCTCTTCTTTGCTTTAGGCTTTATCTTGAGTAATAAAACAGTACAGGAAGTTAAGGGGAAGAGAGCCACAAACAGTAATGGGTTCTTTCAACATTCGTAGAAAGCTTGCTATGTAGTCTGAGCTGAAGATACAAAGACGTGTCAGAAGTGATGATCCCCGTGGATTCTGCAAATACTATTCTTTACCTGTAGCCAGGACAAAGTGGATGGGAGCCAGGGCCTTTTACCATTACATTACAGTATTTCCACTCAAGCTCTGAACAAGATGAAAGTATTTCTGCTGTGTGATGACTATGACTATCAGTACCTGTGGTTTATTTTTCTGGAGCAAGAAAAGGCAAATGTCTCCTTTTCTTTTTCATAAGATGACATGAAATACTGTGAGATAATGTTCTGGACTTTTTAGAAGATAGGTTTTATGTAAGTTCGGATATAACATACTAAAACTAAGTAAATTGGCCTTCCTAGACTATTTGGAAGAGCTAATTTGCTGTCTCTGTAACTGGTTAATGAAGTGCTTACTAGTGGTTTTCATGCTCAGTGAAATATTATTCATTGATTTTATCATTTATTTTTCCACGTGTTAACTAGATAACACCATTGGGATGAGAGTAGTTAACTGTGGTAGATTTTTATTAATTTCTGAAACCTGTGGTATTTATGAGACAGTTATTTGAAGTGAAAAATCTGGTCCAGGCTTCCAGTGAGTCAGGTTCAAGGAGTTCTCTCAGTCTGTTGCTATTCTCTTTGGCGTTTTTTTTCCTCTCTAGCTGACAAACTGAATACATACACATACTGGTTCCTTGCCTCTAATTTGAAACACTGGTTTGTATCTCACCAAAATAATTAGGGAGTTGTTTTAAATCTCCTTTGTAACAGGGTGTTTTTTTAGTTTATTCTTAGGGATTTGCAAAACTTCTTGTTGAAGTTATGGTTTATAAGTTCTTAATTTATTCTCAAAAGTAAACTGAATTATCCCACTTTGATTTGCTTATTTAACAAACTGTCAGTTTAAAATGCTACCCTTACATGTGCAAAGCTAATTTTTAAGATGTGATAGAATGGAAATTTAAAGTACCTTTTTAAAAAGTAGAGCTTTCTCAAAGGAATCTCATACTAGATATTAACACTATTTATGTTCCTCCACTCATAAAGACACTTGCATATTTGTAACTTGAATATTCTGCATTTGCATTTTTTTAAACGTTGATTTTTTTTTTCCTTTTGCAGTGACAGTATTTTTAAATTCATTGACACCGAAATTCTATGTGGCACTTACAGGAACATCTTCTTTGATATCAGGACTAATATTTGTAAGTAGTTTCCATTTCCTTCATGTTTTGGTATTTATCTAAAGATCAAGTATCTTTATACGGTTACAATAATTATAAATACTTATAAATCAGCATTCTCAATATGTGTTCAGAATTTGAAAAAAAAAAATACTGCGCCTTCCTCTCCACATTTAGAGACTGGCAGTATTCCTTTGTATATGAAAGACTGTTGCTTACTGGAAGGGGCAGGGATTGGGGGTGCGTTCCCAACTAAATGATTGCAGGGCCCAATTTAGCAACAAATGATATAGAGTGTAAATATGTGTAAAAATTGGGCGCCTGGATGGCTCAGTGGGTTAAAGCCTCTGCTTTCCACTCAGGTCATGTCCCAGAGTCCTGGGATTGAGCCCCACATCGGGCTCTCTGCTCAGCAGGGAGCCTGCTTCACTCTCTCTCTCTGCCTGCCTCTCTGCCTAATTGTGATCTCTCTCTGTCAAATAAATAAATAAAATCTTTAAAAAAAATGTGTGAAAATTAAGTTTCTTATTTACTTTTAGCACTGGGTAATCTGGACAATTCATGCTCCTTTTGAAAGGGTATAAAGCTAGTTGTTGCCATATAGATTGCAGACCACTCTTATGAGATCTTCTAATTTTTCATATGACTTTGGAAGACTCTGGATGCAGCAAGTTTTTATATAAAAGTCTGCCAATACCTTAATCTTGGGAACATTGGGCAGATTGAAAATTCGTGTCTTGAATTCAGCCCATAGGTTGCCAGTTATCTTCTCTGGAGTGTTTAAGAGCAGAGTATTGGAGCCAAGCTAACTATCACTTTATTTATTTATTTTTTAATTGCGAGAAGAAAAATTTTTTAAATTGAAGTATAGTTCACATACAATATTATATTAGTTTTCAGAACCATCACTTTAGTTGTGTGACTTTGAGCAAGTTAGTTAACTTTTCTAAGCTTTAATTTCCTCATATAAACTGGGGATGATGATAATATCAATTTCATAGGATTATGAAAACTAAATGAGATAATGTGTCTAAGATCTTTCAATAACATGGTAGCTAGTTTACAGTGAGCACTTAATGAAATTTGACCATTATTATTCTGAGAAGTTGTAACTTTAATTCGGCTTTCCCTTGTCTTAATTGACTGAACTCTCATTTTCAATTAAGAAATTAAAAAATATATATATATGTATATATATATAAAATCTCTATTAACATCCCTGAGAACTAGTGTGTCCTAGTATAAACCTTGAAAAAATACTGCTACAGATAAAAATCTGAGGAAGTATGGCATACATGACCAAGGAATTTTTCTGTGCTTTTTTCTCATCTCTAGATGGTGCTCTTCTATTATAGTAGAAATAATGGCATTTGTATTGGAGTGTTTTTTGTTTCTGTTGTTTTTTTTTTTAATAAGAACTAATACTTGGCCATTTTTGAAAGTGAAATGCTAGCCAAGAAAGGAATTTTCTCTTGATTAAAAAAAAAAAATTACTGAGGAATTTAGGATGCAAACTATATGTTAATATAGTTAATAGCAGTAGCTAATAATAAAATAGAGTGGTCATAACAATATACTGCAAAGAAAATTAGGAAATTCAAGTAACATTTTAAAGGTTAAACTGTGTCATGACCCTTATAATATTGATGAGTTTTTATTAGCAAAGGTTATTATTTTTATAATTTCTTCTACTTCCTGAAATATGGAGCTCTATCTATGCTGATTGGGTTACTTCCACCAGAAGGGGTGGGGGATAGTGTGTTTGGGAGCTTGAAGAATAGCAATGAAGCCAGTTGTTTAGCTAATTATTACAAATGAAAAGATTACTCTGAAAGGAAAATGGAGGATCCAGGGGGAGTGCATATAATACTGTTTTCTGTTCTGTGGAATCAGGAAAATCTCCCTGGGGACCTGTCATTTAAGCTGAAACCCCCAAAAAAGCCAGGCAAAGGGAATTGGGAGTGCTAGTATCCAAATATGAAACATTCTGCTAATTCAACACAGAGCTTTTTTTTAAATTTTTTTCTTTTTTTTTTTAATTAAAGTACTCTCTAGCCCAACATGGGGCTTGAACTTAGAACTGGAGATCAAGTCTCATTCTGTACCAACTGAGCCAGCCAGGCACTCCGGCAGGGATTCTTTTGATTTCTCTTTTCATAACGTTGATAAACTATGAAAACCTAAAGGAGTGAATATCCTGATTTTTAAATGATTCAGTATGAGAATCAACCTCTTAACCTACATTAATTATACTGCCAAATACTGGAGTAGTACTTCATGTTCAGAAGGCACTTACACTTCTTGTTAACCATATTTAATAGATAGGACATTGAGGCTCTGAAAGGGTAAAGGTTAAGTGACTTACCCAAAGCACACAAGGGGACTGGGAGTTAAATGTGAGCTTTCTAACCCTAGTCTTAATCCACCATGCTGGTTTCAAAATTATTTCTCTTAATTATGCTGTAGATAGAATAAAATGACAATGTAATGTAATGGAGTTAGATTACTTATAGATTAAATGCTTTTTGCTGATTTGTTTAAGTAATCTCTACACCCAACATGGAATTCAGACTCACAACCCAGAGACCAAGAGTCACATGCTCTACTGACTGAGCCAGCCAGGCACCCCTGTTTCTTGTTCTTTTAATATTTCATTTACAGATATATTTCTTCCAGTTTTGCCCAGCTTCTCTAAATTTCATAACAAAGTTATAAAAAGGGTATTTTATTTCTGCCTAGCATGTGTTATTGGGGAATCTTATGTTTGGTTTATTTTTTGGAAGGAGAGTACATTTAAAATGCCAGATTAAATGGGAGCATCTTTTAGGAATGCTTTAATATGAGCTCATATATCTGCTGATCAGTTCTATTTTAAATTAAGGATTTTTTTTGGTTTGTCGTAGATATTTGAATGGTGGTACTTTCATAAACATGGCACGTCTTTTATTGAACAAGTATCTGTGAGCCATTTGCGACCACTGATGGGAGGAACAGAAAGCAGCATTTCAGAGCCAGGTTCTCCTTCTAGCAACAGAGAAAGTGAAACCAGCAGACAGAATTTGTCAGGTAACTATTTATATAATATGTTTTCAGAGCTGTATAGTTAAGATTGTATTTGTCTGTGGGAGATAGAAAACTCACAACAGAGAGAAGTTTGTCTTCCATGTAAATATAGGTAATCTGCACTGATACAGAGGACAGTGATCATCAGAAACCCAGTGATCATCAGTCTCCTATTTTGTTAGCCTGCCAATCTTCAAGTGAGGTTTTCCCTTGTGGTTCAAGACAGTTCATGTCATTTATGCCATCATATCTACATTGCAGTCAGTGGGAAGGAGACTAGGCCAGTAGGAGGCCACCCTTCCCTCCTGCTCAATCCCCAGCAGCCAAGGATACTTCTCAGAATGTTACATTACCACTTCAGCTTACTTTGTCAGACCTCTGCCAAATGGCCACAAGTAGCTATAAGGGAATCTAGAGATTATAACCATTTTCTCAGCATACATATGCTCAGCTAATAATTAGGAGATCTTACTAGATAAAGGAGAGAACAGAGACAATTAGCCATTTCTGCCAACATAGCAAAGTTAGGAAAAATACTTTTTCTTCTCAATATATTTACAAAGGTATTGAAATCTTAGTTATTCATGTATAGATACTCTTAATCATACTTTAATTGTAGGCTTTCCCTCTATATGTATCCAGTAATACAAAGTAAATATTATTGGTGATATGTAATTAGGAAAGTAAAAATTTGAAGGCCAGATAAAAATGATATTTTTGGATTATTGTTCCTTTAATTTGATATCAGTAAAATTCATACAGTAATAATACAAATGACTTAATTCCATAGATGTCTCATTTGTTTGGTAACCCTAGGAACTTAGAGTTGTATTAGTTTAGTAGAAAAATACTGCCACTTTTTAGATATGGTCAGGGAAAGTCTTTGAGAAAGCGCCATTGAAGCTGAGCTCTGAAGCATGAGTGGGTATTGACCAGGAACAGTCGGGAGGGGATTGGCAATCATTCAAGAGTACAGGATGGAATAATGATACTTTTCTTAATCTTTTTCTTTTCTCCTCTTTCATAAAATAATTACAGAACTCCTAAGAATGAGACATATTAAGATGAATATGACATAGATCTGTCCTCAAGAAGTTGAGTCCAGTATGTAAATAATTATGATAATAATGCTTTCTGTAATCTTATTCCCTATTGTGAGATTGAGTATATCATTGCATATGGAGAGTAAAGACACTCCCTACCCTGCACTCTAGCCTAACTATACTGGTGTTCTGTTTTGTTATGTTTTTTTAAGATTTTTTATATTTATTTGACAGAGACAGAGGGGGAACACAAGCAGAAGGAGTGGGAGAGGAGAAGCAGGCTTCCCGCTGAGCAGGGAGCCTGATGGGGGGTCAATCCCAGGACCCTGGGATCATGACCTGAGCCAAAGGCATACGCTTAAGGACTGAGCCACCCAGACACCCTACTTTGTGGTTTTTATGATACGTTTTCTCCTTAGAATGTTCGTCATCTGGCAACTTTCTTTTACCATGATTTTTTTTATCATAATTCAATGTCTTTTACCACGATTCAGTGTCAGTTCACGTGTTGCCTCCTTTCTAAAGCCTTTTCTAATTTCCCCAGAAAAATATTAATTAACTTTCTGTTTTTCTTCTCTTGGAACAAAATATATCTCTCCTGTAGCACTTACCATACAGTTCAGATGGTAGTTTACATGACTGACTCTTATATGACATTTCATTCATTTAAACAAGTTAGTTCCAAATGCTGTGCTAGGCTCCAAGAATACAAAAATTAATAAATTCTAACACCTCGTGTTCTAAAGAGAGAAACTGAAAATCAAATGGATAATCACATTATAATATGTTCAGTGAAGTGCTGTCATTGAATCATGAACTAAATGCCATAGAAATAATAGAAATAGGAGAATGACTAGATTTAATTGTATGCTGCATGACAGTAGGGATGATCCAGGCCTTATTCATTTTTGTGGCTATCTGGCTAACACTGTGCATAGCATATACTGACTGTACAATAAATGTTGGTGAAATTAAGATTGAACTGCAGCTGATTAATTTATTTCCCTTTCCCCCCTTTGTTTTTTAGAATGCAAGGTATGGAGAAACCCTCTAAATCTTTTCAGAGGAGCAGAATATAGGAGGTATTGCATTTTGCTTTCAGTATAACTATAGCATTAGGTTTAGAGTAGAAGTATTATGGAAACATTTGTTTTCATAAACACATTACAGCTCTTTTAATTGGAGACACTGATAATAAAACTTAATAATAAAGTAAAATGATTAGCCCAACCTTTAGTTGGCAGCATCTTCACTGTATTTACTTCTATAATCATGAGAAACATTGCTTCAAGCCAGTTGTTTATGATAATAGTAAGTATACAATTGGCTCCTGGTTTTGGCAAAAAACCTTTTCAGAGAATTCATGAGATTAAGAAAAGAAGTACAAATGTGAGCATATTCTTATGCATATATGCTCAATTTCAAAATTTATTTGAACACTCACTAGAAAATATCAATCTGAATGTGAATATGAACTTAATTTGTGCAACAGTACAGGGTATAGTATTTTTAAAATTTTTTAAAGATATTTATTTATTTTGAGAGAGAGCACATACACATGTATGGGGAGAAGCAGAGGCAGAGGGAAGAAAGAATCTCAAGCAGACTCCTTGCTGACGGTGGAGCCCAATGTGGGGCTTAATTTCATGATCCTGAGATCATGACCTGAGCCTAAATCAAGAGTTGATCACTCAACCAACTGATTTACCCAGGCACCCATTGTATTTTATATTGCCTTTTGCTATCCATACTGCTGTGTCCATTTTTCTTCTGGTTTTAACTCTGGATGAGAAAGCAGCTTTTGACACTTAAAGATACCCAAAGATACTTTATTTTATTTTATTTTTTTAAAGATTTTATTTATTTATTTGACAGAGAGAGGTCACAAGTAGGCAGAGAGGCAGGCAGAGAGAGAGGGGGAAGCAGGCTCCCCACTGAGCAGAGAGCCGGATGTGGGGCTTAATCCCAGGACCCTGGGATAATGACCTGAGCCAAAGGCAGGGGCTTAACTCACTGAGCCACCCAGGTGCCCCGATACTTTATTTTAATAAGAACTGTGTTTTACCTGGAAGTAAACTGGGGCATGTTATTTAATTCATTGATCAAGAAACATTAGGTATCTACTATCTATGACCACTGTGAAAATGATGGGAATACAGAGTGACAGAGTGATAATCCCTGTGCTTAAGGACTTGATAGTGTAGGATAGTAGTATCCTGGGAAGGAAAAGTTAGGTTTTTATGAGAGATGCCTTTAGTCTGTATTAAGGGATTCTGTAAGAAACAAGTCCTTGAATTTCTCAGTCCATTTGTTAAAATAAAAAGGTTTTAGGCTATTTCTTGTTGTATTACAGGGTTCACTTCACAAAGATCTAAAAAAGAAATTTCTTATCTTGATATCAGGAATACTTATACTTCTTTTTGAATGATTAGTTTATCTTAATGTAAAGGTCTCAATGCACTGCTAATCATTGTGTGGTTTTAGAAAGCTTAAAGTCCTACTGTAGTCAGCCTTTAATAAATGTACAGAACTTTGGTATGTATTTCATATGTTAGATTCATTCCTGGCTCCACTGTATGGCCCAATTTTTGCTTTCACGTAGTCTTTTTTATTTGTTTTTAAATTAAGGTCATTAATATTGTACACTATATTTTTTAATTCCTTTAATTCATTTTGGGAATAATGTAGATCATTAATAAGTAATCTTTTTACATGTTTAGAATATGTAGCAAAACTTTGCTTATTGAAAAAGGGTCTACTTTTTTCTTTATGAAATTTCTCACAAAATAGCTTAAAAACTTTAAATAACAATGCAACTTAGACTATTAAATTACTTAAAATCTTTTATCATACACGTATAAATAATACTTACAATGTGCTTTTAAAATGCTTTTTTTTGGATTTAAAAATGCATGCATATTCACTGTAGAAAATTGGAAAATGAAAGACTTATTAAATTACTTAAAATCTTTTATCATATACATATAAATAATTCAATGTGCTTTTAAAATGCTTTTTTTAATTTTAAAATGTATGCATAGTCACTGTAGAAAATTGGAAAATGAAGAGATGTATCAAAAAGAAAGAAAAAAAAAGAAAGTAAAAATCACCATTTCCTACCACTAAGTGATAACTGTTGTTAGTATTTCCATCTGATATCTCTTCTGTATGCATGTATAGAAACAAAACTTGGGCATTATTATGTGTATATAATTTCACATCCTTTTTTTCTAACACAATGTATGAATTTTCCTCAGAATTTCTTAATACACGATTTGCTTTTTTTTTTTTTTTTTTGGAAGAGTGGGTAGCAGAGGGGCAAAGGGAGAGGGAGAGAGAATCTTAAGCAGATGCAGATGCTCTACTGGGTGAGGACCCTGAGATCATGACCTGAGCCAAAATCAGGTCGGATACTTAAAGTTGACTGAGCCACCCAAGTTCCCCTTCATACATGAATTTCTTCAAAAACATGGTTTTTAATGATTGTACTCTATTGTTATATGGAAGTATCTTACCTTACCTATTGCTCCCCTATCTGGGTCACAGATTATGTTTCACTGTCAACATATAGACTAAAGTGGTATCTTTATATATAAATATTTAGCACATGATATTAAACATCTATGATTATTTCCTTAGGGCTGATTTGTGGTACTGAGATTCCCGAATTAAAGGATGTGAACAGTTTTTATTTTCCCCTCTCCACTTTATTATTTTATTTTCCTTTTTTTTTTTTTAGGATTTTATTTATTTATTTATTTGAGAGAGAGAGACAGAGAGAGAGAGAGCATGAGTGAGGAGAAGGTCAGAGAGAGAAGCAGACTCCCCGTGGAGCTGGGAGCCCGATGTGGGACTCGATCCCAGGACTCCAGGATCATGACCTGAGCCGAAGGCAGTCGTCCATCCAACTGAGCCACCTAGGCGTCCCTTCTTTTTTTTTTTTTTTATGGAGATTTTCAAAAATTAAAAAGTAGAGAGAATGGCATAGTAGAGTTCCACATGCCCATTCCCTAGCTAGAGGTGAATATTTATAAGACTCCTAATAGATATTACCTAATTGATTTTTGGAAAGAGAAAGGTAAATGGCAATTTAATTAATTCCAGCAGTATGTGTGAGTCCATATTCCTCCTCATCCTCAGCAACATATATTTGCCGTTTGACAAATGAAAAGTAAAAATTTGTTAATTTAATTCACTATTTGTTAATTATTAATGAGATTAGACCCTTAAAAATGTATTTATTAGCCGGTTTGTTAACTTGCTATTAATTTTTGTGGGCTTCAGGGGGATATGAAAGTTTAAATTTCTAATTTAGTAAAATCTAGAAAAAGTTTCTATTTGCTTTATGCTTCAAAAGCTCTTTACCATTTTGACATCTAGTAAAAGTCCACCCATGTGTTCTTCTAGTTTCTTTGTAGTTTTACTTTTAAAATTCAAATTCACTGAGAAGTTAAGAATATTTTATAAGGTATGTATATAAGTCAAATTGTTTTATCCTCTCAAATCTAATACAGAAGCACTAATAATCTGGCCTTTTCCCTTTGGTTTTGATTTTTGTTGTCATCCTGTAAGTAGTTTGTATTGTTATCTCTTGTGTCTCTGATAATAAGCTTTTAAAACATCCTGATATAGAATTTGTAACCATATATTTTTGCATTTTAAATAGTGTCTGTTGTAATAGGTAGAGGCTCTCTCATGTTCAATTTACATATTTTCTTGTGTTTTGGTAAAGATACACTTGGGTGACTGGTAAAGAGCCACTTACATACTATGACATGAATTTGTCAGCTCAGGACCATCAGACCTTTTTCACCTGTGACACGGACTTTTTACGTCCTTCAGACACAGGTACGTGTCATATCTGCTCATGGGGTAAACAGTGGTGATGAAAATTATTTTTAAAATTCTTTAGCATAACTTATTATAATCCGCAAAGTTACTTGGCTTGAGGTTGTTTGCATCATGGATAACAGACACAGATTAAACTGAAATTAATTATGAACGTAAACTAGGTTGTTACACTACATATCCTCCTTATAAAGAATATAAAGTAC
This sequence comes from Mustela putorius furo, assembly GCF_011764305.1. Lineage (NCBI taxonomy): Eukaryota > Metazoa > Chordata > Mammalia > Carnivora > Mustelidae > Mustela > Mustela putorius. The sequence continues at coordinate 8,781,508 of NW_025421424.1, forward strand.
TTTATAAAAATATGAAATTGCTTCTTTTATTACTTGAAAAACCTTTCAGGTCAAATATAGCAACTGCTTATGCAGAGAACAGTGTACCCAGTTTGGTCTGGGGAGTTAACATATGCAATTATACATAAGAGTAAGGCAAAGTGTAAACCCTGGGGCATGGCATGTAGATTAAAATGGAATATATTTTATCCCAGTCATAAGTTAGAAGTGTGTGGAAAGTGGTGGAATATCATAGAAATGTCTGTGTTTAGGTGTAAGTCTTCTCTATGGAAGAGAGTATTGAGACTCTTAAATACATGGTTAAAGACAGAGATCTTTATCACTGTTCTTTCACTTTGAATGCCCTCTCCTTTCCTATCTATCCTCCTACTTTTGTGCTTCCTGCTTTTATCCTTCAAGATCCAAATTAAAAGTTACATTCTCTAGGAACTTGAGAGTTAAACACTTTATTTTTTGCATTTTTACAGTACTTAGTCCAAGCCTCAATGAAACAATTCTAGTTAATTTATTCAACCACAGCCATTTACATGTTAATTTTATCATGTTGTTTTAACGGTTATCTTCCCTAATAGGGTGGGAAACTTTGGAAAGCAGGGACTGTATTCTTATCATCTTTGAATCCTTTTCATCTAGCACATTGCCTGGCATACTGTAAATATATTAATATTTATTCTTTGATGAAAGTATCAGTGAATGACCTTAGTGTCACAGATGTCTTAAGCAATTTCACTAATAATAGCTAACACTTGTATAGCACTTATTATGCACCAAATACTGTTCCAAACAATTTACATAAATGTACTGATTTAGTATTCCCCATCATTTTATGAGATAGGTACTTTTACCAACCTCAGAAATAAACGTGTGAAAAGAAGGAAGGAAGGAAGATAGGTAGGCAGGCAGGCAAAGGAAAATCAAGTAATATGCCCTAAGTAACCTAACTAATAAATGATAAAGTTGGATTTCAAATTCAGGTCTGACTCTTCACCACTATACTAACGTTGATTCTACTCATCATAGTGACAGGCAAAAGAAGATCACCACTAGGAGGTCTGAAAAATAGCCAGTTTTCCAGCATTGAAGTGAATTCTTTGTGATCTGTATCTGTTGGATTAAATATATTAAGGGTGGGTGATAGCAGTAAATGCAAGGATCTTTGGAATGGTTACATGAAGGGATTTAATTGTGAATAGGAGAAAAAGGAATTGCCTTATGTTTATATGCTTTGTGTTTATATTAATGGCAAATTAGTATGTTAACTTTAGGGACTAAAGTTGACTCTAAAAGTAACTCTAGAAATTAAGGCTTCACCAAATTTTCATAAGCAGAATTGCGGACGTTGGCAGGCTTTTCCGGTAGCATCCATGGCTATCCACTAAAGCTGTGCTCTCAAACATTATTGTTCACTTATCTCCTAAAGGAATTTTGAAAAACTATGTATCCTTTCAAACATTTTTAACTTGACATCATAAGATTAAATAATTGCAAAGAATATGATTTTTAGCATATTACAGACAATTAAAAATAAAACTAGAATACCCTATATTTGAATGTATCTCAAGAAATCTAATGACTTGATATCCACCATTATCTATTGAAAAAGACATCAACGAATACTCTTCGCAGTAGTAAATTTTACATAAGTTCATTTGCTTCTTGAACTCATCCATTTCACACCTCCATATTATAATTATTGTATACCTGAGAGTCTTAATTTATCACATACACTTTTCCACAATAAAATTGTTTTGCCTAAGTTTTTAAAAATTTTAATTTGCTTTGATCATAAGGTTCTAAGTGGTATCATGTACTTTAGTTATATTTTTGTCAAATCCTTGGAGCTACATATTTGGCTTTTTCAGCTTTCGAAAATGTCCTCCGTAGAACAGCACTTGGCTGCGTGAGTTCTCATTGACCAAATCAGACTGACTTTCTGACAGAAAAGTCTGACTTCATTTTTTAAGTCAAATAAACGTGTTAACATGCATCCCTATGACAGCCATTTCTCTTCTGAATTTAAATTCTAAGATAGAAACATAGATAATTTTTGGAGCTTTGCCTAGGGCCTATCACTTGGCCAAAATAAGATTCCACCACCTTTATTTTCCTTTACTAGTGCCCCCTTTGCCTTGCTGTGAGGGGACCTTTCCTTAGGAGCAACACATTCTTTGATAGTGAGGGGCAAGGGGCGCAGATAAGTGGAACTGATAAAAACGGTTATCACTTCCTCTGCTTCCCCTGGAGAGCATCCAGGGGCCAGAATACTCTTATTTCTAATGCCAAGATTTATTGTTAAGTAAAAGGAATTCCTGTTGTAGGTGCCTTCACAAAAAATGGCTGCCTCGAAACCTAAACTTTGAATTTTCCTCTGGGCACTTGGAGATTTTTACACTCTTCGGAATGTACCTTAGAAAGATTCAGGGTGGGTGAGAAGTAAGAGTTTTTTCAGGAATTTATCTTTTGGAGAGCAGGGAAGCAGATACTGGGTAGGAAAGGGCAACCAGCATGGTACATAGACCAGTCAGAGGCACATTCTTTAGGTAGATCAGTTCTAGGAAGAGTCATATAAAGCTGAGACTTTATAGAAATTGGTTCTCTTAAAACCACGCATGCTGTTTTGGTCCTTGCAAAGTTTTATGTATTTCTAGAGGTATGTGTAATCCCAGGTAAATACTGAGCTCAAGGACAGACTCTTACCTGTGAATTGATCCATATTGATCTTTTCAGACACTCACATAAAGGTAATGATTTTATATCTGTAGTTTTATATTTTAAAATGTGTACATAGGGACGCCTGGGTGGCTCAGTTGGTTAAGCAGCTGCCTTCGGCTCAGGTCATGATCCCAGCGTTCTGGGATCGAGTCCCACATCAGGCTACTTGCTCCGCAGGGAGCCTGCTTCTCCCTCTGACTCTGCCTTCCACTCTGTCTGCCTGTGCTCGCTCTCACTCTCTCTCTCTCTTACAAATAAATAAATAAAATCTTTAAAAAAAAAATAAATAAAATGTGTACATATATGTGATGTGACAAATTTCTCTTGATGAATTGCCATCAGTTACTAAATTAGTAGATTCTGTTCTCATCCTATTGATTTATTTATTTAAGACATAAAACAAACAGATCTTCAGGGCCAGCCAGCAGTGTTCTATCTTTTTTTGATTTTTTTTTTTTAAGATTTTATTTTTAAGTAACCTCTATACCCAATGTGGGGCTCAAACTCACAACCCTGAGATCAAGAGTTTCATCCTCTACCAACTGAGCCAGAGAGGTCCCCCAGCCAGCAGTGTTTTTTGAATAATTTGTTTTCATGGTATTTTCAATTCAACACTTAAGAATCAGGAGATTTGACCTTTTTTTGAAAGATTTTATTTTATTTATTCGACAGAGAGAGATCACAAGTAGGCAGAGAGGCAGGCAGAGAGAGGGGGAAGCAGGCTCCCTGCCGAGCAGAGAGCCTCATGTGGGGCTCCATCCCAGGACCCTCAGATCACAAACCAAACAGAAGGCAGAGGTTCAACTCACTGAGCCACCCAGGTGCCTTGAGATTTGACATTTAAACCCAAATTTACACTTTTTAGAAGTTGGAAAATATGGCAAAACTGGACCTGTATGTACACCTTGCAATAATCAGACCTGAGCTGTGACTCTCTTCTTTAGATTGTGCAAATGCTTTTAATTTACACATTTCTGTTTTCTGCTTAGTCTTCATAGGCATCTACATTTCATAGCCCCTGATCTTGGGATTGACTATTTTCTGATTGATAGCATATTACAATATTATTTAACTTTAAAAAATAGATAAATTTGATTGAATTGCTAATTGCTTGTGTTGTTTTTTTAAGCATATCAAGAGCTCTTAAAAGAGGACAGGTGAACAGCTCTTTCTGCCCATGGGTCCTGTCCCTGTGCTTTAATAAAACCACCTTTTTACATTAAAAAAAAAAAAAAAAAAGACAGCTAAATACTAAATCAGCATTTTCCTTTTAATTATTCTTAAGCCTGTTTTAGAAAGAAATACAGATTTCTTCTTGTACTTTATTTCCCCTTTTCCCTTTGGCTTAGAACTGAATTCGTTGTGAGGATTAATCTTAAAAGTCTGGGTAGAGCAGTTGAAAACGTTTTCTAAGAATACGAATAAGAAAAAAATGCTTAAAGGTGGATCAGATAATCTCAGTAAAAAAGAAAGGCAGGCAAATGAAGATGAGATAGTTTCCATGTATTAAATTAGCAAAAATTGATACTAACTCAGTGTTGCTAAGTAGGGAAACATTCACTCTTCTCCACTGCCTGAAAGAATGTAAATTAATACAATCTTATTGAAAAGAGTTTGGGAGTTTATTATATCCAAAATCTTTCAGAAGATGCATTACATTTTAATCAACCGTTCCACTTCTAGAAAGGAAATATTTGGTCAGGTATGCAAAAGTAGATGTTAAAAGATGGTTATTATAACATTTTTATAATTAGCAAAAATTTCATGTAACTTAATAATTTAAAAGAATTGCTTCTATTAATTTTGATATATACATAATAGGCTAGAATCCCAAATGGCCACTTAAAATGTTGATAAAGATTTCAGTATCCAAATTTGACTTGTAAGTTAAATCATGTAAGTTAAAGAAGAAATCCCCATCATTAAAACTGGCAAGTCTAATATTCTTTAATTTTATGTAATATTTTAATGTTTTAGCAAAACCCTATTCTTTACCTGGTTATTATCAGATGGGTGCTGACGTGCATCAATGTGTCACGTTCAGGAAGCATTAGTTGTCAGACAGCTGGTGACATGTTCGATATGAGAAATGTATTTTTGTTACACAAGTGAAATATATTGTCTTCTTTTCCAAGCCAAGACTAATATTTTGTTTCCAAAGGAAAACTCAAACATTTTCCACATTATTCTTTCTAGACAGTTGTAGGTTTTGTTCCAAAAGCAACATTCATAGATTCTCTATTTTTCTTATCAAATTTGAAATAGACCAGATAGTTTCATGAATCTACTTTATTTGTTTGTTTAATTTTTAAGAAACTTAATTTTCATTTTGTACAGTAATTGGTAGCAAAACTAATATTATTATTCTAGAGAGGTTTTAATTCAGGCTTTTCTTGAATCTTGGTAGAGACTGACATTTTCCATAAATATACTATATTCTAAATTAATTGCTTTTTCCACCTTTTTGTACAGAATACAAATTCAAACATTCTTCCTGGATTGAATCATTGATTAGACAAATACTTTGTTTTTAAGTTTTGTATATTTTTAGCATTTATCGACCCTTTTCAAAGTGATAAAAGGACTAGAATATTTCATATGATTATAATTCGATGTTACCCAATTTTAATATGCATTTAGAAATATTAATGTTTATGTATAGTAATGGCATAGTTAACTGGATTAAATACCTTATATGTTGTTACTCAAATCAGAGAAAGAATATATTTTTCTTTTGTGTGATGCTTCCATTTAATGTAAATTTCTCAAAAGATTATTGTGAGCTGACATCCCAATTTCTTGTTTATGTTTAAGAACATGTTATTTAAATCTTTGTTTACTCTCCTAGCTCATTCTTCATACGTTTTGCATAAGATTATTTATGTTTACCATCTCATCTGCTTTTTACAATATTTTTCCTACAGTTATGCAGAAGGCATGGAGGGAAAGAAATCCTCCAGCTCGAATCAAAGCAGCCTATCAAGCTTTAGAATTAAACAATGAGTAAGTGTGAAATATATGGAAAGTAACTTTGTTTTGCAGGAAACTCAGGCAAATGATTTCATGTTATCTTTTGTCTTTTCCTAAGACACTTAGAGTCATTAGCAGCTCCCCCCCTTGCTTTTTTTTTCATATACTAGAGACAAATTTTAGTGTTCATGGGCATCTATACTTTGGTTCTGAAATTACAAACTTACCTGTGCTTTTGAATTGAAATTATCCTAGAGATACTTTTTAAAATGGGGAATGCTGATCTAATTGGTGATAATTTTTGGATATTTAAAGAGTATAAAAATACTTATCCACCTTTTAAATTTTGTTTTTCATTTAAATCATTCATTCAAAGCATTCATTCAGTCCTGAGAACTTTAGTTGCTAATGGAATTGGAAGCATGTGAAGAGGATCAAAATAAGCAAAATGCAGCATTTATTTATTTATTTATTTATAAAGATTTTTAAAATCTGTTTCACAGACAGAGATCACAAGTAGGCAGAGAAGCAGGTGGGGGGGGTGCGGGGGGAGGAGAGCAGGCTCCCTGCTGAGCAGAGAGCCCAATGCGGGGCTCCATCCCAGGACCCTGGGATCATGACCTGAGCTGAAGTCAGAGGCGCTAACCCACTGAGTCAGGCACCCTTTATTTATTTATTTATTTATTTAAAGATTTTATTTTTTTATTTGTCAGAGAGAGAGAGAGAGAGAGAGCGAGCGCAAGCAGGCAGAGTGGCAGGCAGAGGCAGAGAGAGAAGCAGGCTCCCCGCTGAGAAGGGAGCCCGATGTGGGACTCAATCACAGGACTCTGGGATCATGCCCTGAGCCAAAGGCAGCCAGTTAACCAACTGAGCCACTCAGGCATCCCAGGGATATTTATTTTTTATAGTTCTTTATATCAGTTCTTTATTTTGAAAAGGCAAAATGTAAAATCATGAGTTAGCCTAATATTTAAATGGAATAGATCAATAAGTATTAATCTGATACTAAATAAATGCCAGGAGTAAAAGTATGGCCCTAGTTGGGGTTAATCAGAGAATGCTTCCTGAATGGTATGAATTTAGCATTGTCCCTGGTATCCCTCAACAACCCCACCCCCCAAGATACGTTATCAATATTAAGAAGACCTTCCTAAGATAGAACAAAAATCAGTGTAGGGAACTCCAAAAGCAGTCAATTAGCTTTATTGAAACTCTGGAAACTAATCAAAAGTTTGTAGTATCCTAGAGACTGCATAATCAATTAAAAAAAAAACAAAAAACAAAAAACAGCTGAATCACTGTTAAGTGAGTTTTAAGTGTTTTAATTTACACTGCCCCCCCCCCCAATTTCCCACTCCCTTGCTCAGTGGCAGCCTTGAAGACAAAAGTCTGCATTCTGGATATAGGTTCCTTCTACCAGAGAAAGTGGAATGGCTCTTATTCTTGAAGAATTGTGCTTGTTTATTTTGACCTGTCTGGTTGGCTCTCTGAAGGGCCAGCTCAAAGGTATTGCCTTTATTTGGGTTAATTTGGAACTCTCCCAGCACTGACACAGCTACACTGGGGGGCATTTGTTGAAAATACATAAAGACAAATGCATTAGTCCCTGCTGCCCTGGAGCAAGGGATAATAGCTGGGGCAAATAATAGACAAACCAGAAAGCTTGAGAGGAAAGGCTGGGGAATGAAATACTTTGGAAAATAAAGGCTTTTGAAAAACTCCCACATATTCCTGGGAATCTCAGATGTCCCATACATGCCCAAGTTTGGGCACATGCTCAGAAGTGACTTAAGAAGACCCTAAGCTCTCATGTCTGTCTGAATTTCAGGTTCTGCACAAACAGAAAGTAAAGGCTAAGGCAGGGTTGTAAACTGCCTGGCTGAATGTTGAAGGTGTGCCCCAACACACTCAGAACCAATCTGCAAAGACTTGGCTTTTTTTGTTTTGTTTTTGGTTCCAAGTGTTTAAGGCAAGTTCTATCAAATCACTGGCTGATGAACAGGCTAAAGGAGAGAGGATTCACTGGTATATATGATAATGACTACAAACTTCAGAAAATTAGTTCAGAAAAGTCATTAAACAGCTACAACAAGCAACAGCAACAAGCCATGGGGAGGAAGGGGAAATCTGACTGCTAGAGTTGCTAGATTATAATCTTCAAAATTTGCAGTTTTAAACAAATTAAAAAAGACACACAAAGAAACAAAATATGCCCCATTCACAGAAAAGAAAGGAAATGAATGGAGACTGTCCTGAAGGAAGTCGTCAAGACTTTGGACTTTCCAGACAAAAACTTTAAATCAAATATTTTAAATATGCTCAAAGAGGTAAAGGAAGCCATGTGCAAAGAACAAATGGAAGTCATGAGAAGGATATCTTACCACTAGAGGAAATCAATAAAGATTTAGAAATTTAAAAAGAAATCTAGGGAAAAAATTTAGAAAGAGATCTAGAAATAAAGATCAAGAACTCAGTGAACCTCAAGTAAGATAGAATCAAAGAAATCTACAATGAGACACATTATAATCAAGCTTTCCAAAACCAAGGACAAGGAGAAATTCCTGAAAGCAGCAAGAACATCATGAATGAGGAATCTTCAGTAAGAAAAACAGCTGAGTTCTCATCTGAAATCCTAGGAGCCAGAAGGCAGTGGGATAACAAAGTCAAAATTCTTAAAGAAAGAAAACTGTCAACTAAGGATTTTTTTTTTTTTTAAGATTTTATTTGTTTAAGAGAGAGTGTGCTTGAGCATGAGGAGGGTAGAGGGGCAGAAGCAGGCTCCCACAGGAGCCCAGTGCAGGGCTCAGTCCCAGGACTCTGGGATAATGATCTGAGTCAAAGGCAGATTCTTAAACAATTGAGCCACCCCGGTGCCTCCACAGCTAAAGATTCTATATCCAACAAACCTATCCTTCAAAAATGAAGGAGAAATTAAGACATTTCCAGATAAACAGAAACAGTTCATTGCTAGCAGGTCTATGTTATGTATAAAAGGATATGTTATAAATAAAAGGATATATTATAAATAAAAGGATACTAGACAGTCTTGACTCCACACAAAGCAATAAAGAACACCAGTAAAGATAATTACGTAAGCAAATATAAAAGTTAATGTATTTTGGGTTTGCAAATATATTTTTCAATATGATTTAAAAGACAATGTAAAACTGGGGCGCCTGGGTGGCTCAGTGGGTTAAAGCCTCTACTTTCGGCTCAGGTCGTGATTCCAGGGTCCTGGGGTCAAGCTCCACACTGGGATCCCTGCTCAGTGTAGAGCCCATTTCTCCCTTTCCCCCTGCTGTTCCCCCTGCTTGTGCACTCGTTCTCTCTCTGTGAAATAAATACTTTTAAAAAATCAACAAAATTGCTGAACTTCTAGCTAGACTGATCAATTAAAAAAGAGAGAAGACTCAGATTACTGAAATTAGGAATGAAACTGGAACATTACTACTTAACATTACAGAAATTTAAAGCAGAATACAGTGTACAATTATAGATCTATAAATTAGATAAATAAAAGGGACAAATTTCTAGGAACCAAAACTGATTCAAGAAGAAATAGAAAATTTAAGTAGACTTATAACAAATGAAGAGATGGAATCAGTAATTTAAAAACTTCCAAAGAAAACCAAAGACTAGATCCCTTCACTGGCAGATGCTACCAAGAACTAGAAGAAGAATAAACACCAGTCCTTCTTAAATTCTTCAGAGAAATAGAAAGGAAGCGTACCTGGGTGGCTCAGTTGGTTGAGTGACTGCCTTCAGCTCAGGTCGTGATCCCGGAGTGCCAGGATCGAGTCCCACACTGGGCCCCCGGCTCCATGGGGAGTCTGCTTCTCCCTCTGACCTTCTCCCCTCTTATGCTCTCTCTCACGGTCTCTCAAATAAGTAAATAAAATCTTTAAAAAAAAAAAAAAGGAAATAGAAAGGAAATAATTCTTCCTAACTCATCCTGTGAAGCCAGTATTATCCCATACCAAAACCAAAGACATCACAAGAAACAAAAATTACATACTAATAACCATTATGATGTAGATGCAAAAATCCTCAACAAAATAGTAGCACAGCAAATCCAGCAGCATATTAAGAGAATTACACACCAGGAACAAGTCAGATTTGTCCCAAGAAGGCAAATGAAAATCAGTCAATGTAAGATACCACATTAATAGAAAAAAGAGCAAGAACCACATGGTCATTTCTATTGATAGAGAAAAGATATTTGACAAAATCCTACAGTATTTTCTGATAAAAAAAAAAAAAACACTAAGAAAAAAGGAATAGAAGAAAACTTCCTCAAACTGATAAAGGAAAACCCATAGTCTTTCATCTATAGATATGCAGTTTTTATTTATATATTTACAGATGAAAGACTGAAAGGTTTCTTTCTAAGATCAAGAATAAGACAAGGGCATCTTTTCTTGTCCTTTCTATTTAACATTGTACTAGAAGTACTAGCAGTGAAATTAGGCAAGAAGAAGGAAGGGAAAATGACTTCCAAAAATCAAAGGAAAAAGTAAAAACTGTCTTTATTCACAGATTATATGATCTTGTACATAGAAAATCTCAAAGAATCCACACACAAAAAAACCATTAGAGCTAGCAAAAGAGTTCAACAAATTTATTGTCTAAAGACATATAAAACAAAGAGGAAAATGGCAAAAAGCAAGTCTTTATTTATGTCTGTTGTATATCTATACACTAGCAGTGGACAGTCTGAAAAAAATTGTTTTAAAGATTTTATTTATCTGAGAGGGCAAGAGAAAGCATGAGTGGATGGTGGGGAGAGGGACAAGCAGGCTCCCCACAGAGCAGGGGGCCCAATGCAGGGCAAGATCCCCGCACCCTGAGATCACAACCTGAGGCAAAGGCAGATGCTGAGCCATCCAGGTGCCTCTGAAAAAGAAATTTAAAAAACAACTCCATTTATAGTAGCATCAAAAATGTTAAAACACTTAAAGGTAGATGTAACCAAGGAGTATAAGACTTGTACACTAAAAATGACAAGATATTGTTAAAAAAGTTAAAAAAATACCTAAATAAATGGAAAGACATCCCATGTTTATGAATTGGAATACTTAATATTGGTAAGATGGCAGCAGTCCTCAAGTTGATCTACAAATTCAATGCAATCCTGATCAAAACTTCATTTGCCATTATTATGAAATGGACAAGCTGATCCTAAAATTCACAATGAATTACAAGAGCTCTCAAACAGCCAAAACAACCTTGAGAAAGAACAAAATTGGAGAACTCACTTCCTGATTTCAAAGCTTACTGTGAAGCTACAGTAATTAAGTCATAAAGACAGACATCTAGATTGATGGAATCAAGTTGTAAGTTCAGAAATAAACCCATGCATTTATGGTACATTGATTTTTTTAAAAGATTCATTTATTTATTTTAGAGAGTGAGAGAGTGAGAAGGGTCAGAGGGAGAGAAGCTAACTCCCACTGAGTGGGGATCCCCAGATGGGGCTCAATCTCACAACCCTGAAATGATGATCCAAGCTGAAACCAAGAGTTGCATGCCCAACCTACTCAGCCATCCAGGAGCCCCTATGGTCAATTGATTTTTGACAAGGGTGCTAAGATCATTCAATGGGGAAAGAATAGTCTTCCATAAGTGATACTGGGCAAGTGGATAGTCACATATAAAAGCAACCTTTACTTCGCATGATGCACAATTAATTCAAAATTAATCAAAGACCTAAAGTTAAGTGCTAAAACAGAGGAAGAAAACATAGGGGCAGATTTTTATGACTGGATTATGCAATGGTCTCTTAGATATGACACCAAAAGCAGAAGCAACAACAAAGAGAAAATTAGATAAATTAGACTTCATCAAAATTAAAAGCTTTTGTGCATTGAAGGATACTATCAAGAAAGTGAAAAGGCAACCCACAGAATGAGAGAACATATTTGTAAACCATATTTGATAGGAGTCATATCCAGAATGTATCAAGGATTCTAACAACTCATTTATAAAATGATAATCCAATTAAAAAAGGAGGAAGGAGGGCGCCTGGGTGGCTCAGTGGGTTAAGCAGCTGCCTTCGGCTCAGGTCATGATCTCAGGGTTCTGGGATCAAGTCCCGTATCGGGCTCTCTGCTCAGCAGGGAGCCTGTTTCCTCCTCTCTCTCTCTGCCTGCCTCTCTGCCTACTTGTGATCTCTCTCTGTCAAATAAATAAATAAAATCTTAAAAAAAAAAGTTTATATAAAAAAAAAGGAGGAAGGATTTCAACAGACATTTCTTCAAAGAAGAATTCAGACAGACATTTATGTCAATGACCAGTAAGCACATGAAAAGGTTCTCAACATTATTCATAATTAGGGAAATAAAAATGAAAATCACAGTGACATGCCCCTTCATAAGATGGGTATAACAAAAACCTTCAGAAAATACCAAGTGTTTGCAAAAATACGGAGAGATTAGAACCCGCATACATTGCAGGTGGGCATGTAAAATGGTGTCGCCACTGTGGAAAACAGTGTGGCAGTTCTCAAAAAGATAAAATTAGAACTATCATATGACCCAGAAGTTCACCCCTAAGCATATACTGAAGAGTACTGAAAGCATGTGTTCACAGCAATATTATAATAGCCCCAAACTACAACCAACTCAGATGTCTATCAGCTGATGATGAAGGGATACATAGAACTGGTATATTTACACAGTGGAATGTCAGTCTTAAAAAGGACTGAAATATTTCTCCATGCTACATGAGTGAACTTTGTATATATATTAAAAGTCCCTAAAAAAAAAGTCTCTGAATGACATCCTTTAAAATGATTAATTTTATTATGTGAATTTTACCTTAATTAAAAAAAACCCAAAACCTTTATAGCAGTGTCATTCGGTATTCATAACAATTTTAATATTTCAAAAATAATAAAAATATTTTTGAACAAATATAGGAAAGCTCTCAGAGGAAAGAACTTCTTTTTTCATATAGCTAAACTGTAATTTAAAATATTTATGTTTTGATTCTATCGCATCAATTTATAGCCATCTAGATCTTTTAAAAAAGTTTTGTTTTTTGTTATTTAAAAACATTTGAATTGGGTTTAGAATGGCAGTTTGGAGCCCAGTGTTTAAAGCAGCAATGTATCTAATGTTTCAGAGAAATCTAATATATGTAATGGAGAAATCTCTGTTGATTAGTGAAATTATCAGATAGTTCAATTTAGTGTACTGTTGGAAGGATGCTGAAATGATCTGATTTGCATTTTCTGAATTTAAAAGATCCTCCTTGCCCCCAGTTGTTTGATAGCTACCTTGCCATCATTTTTTAAAAAGGTTTTATTTATTTACTTTAGAGAGAGATTGTGAATGAGGGGACAGGCAGGCAGAAAGGGGGAGAGAATCCCAAGCAGACTCCATGCTAAATGTAGAGCCCAGTGCAAGTCTCAGTCTCACACCCCTGAGATCATGACCTCAGCTGGAAACAAGAGTCAGATGCTTAACTAACTGAGCCACTCAGGCACCCTCCTTGCCATTATTTTTGTTTCATGCCTGGTCTTGTACTTTTGCCAACAATTTCTCTTCTCTTGCTTAAACACTGTTCGATGGAAATATAACATGAACCATATTTGTAAGTAAATTTTCTGGTAGCCAGATTTAAAAAGTAGAAAGAAAAAGGTGAAATTAATGAATATATTTTATTTAGCTATATTGAAAATATTAAAATATTTTAATATACAATTGATATATTTCTTAAACTATTAAAGTTTTTTTTACGTTTTTCTAAGTCTTCAAAATCCAGTGTGCACTTTACACTGACATCACATCTCAATTTGGACTAGGCACATTTCATGTGCTCAATAATTATACGTAGTGAAGGACTTCAGTACTGGACAATGCAGGCTTAGATAATCAGAACTGAAATATAGTCTCCAGAGGAACTACAATATGTACTTGCTATTTCTGGGAATGGAAAGGAAATTTTTTGTTTCTTTTTTTTGTCCCCCAAACAAGTTGATTTACCTTATTAGCCAGCCTTTGACATAATTGATAACAAAGAGAAACTTTTCTGTTTTAGTGGGGTGAAGAAAGGGAACTTGGATTGAGCCTGGGTGTGATGAGCAAAAGCAGCAGTGTAGGAGGAAAGACTAGAATTCACACCAAGGAAGTTTTGCTGCAATACAATTGTGGCTAAGCCCAAAAAAGGATGGGGCAGCACACAGAAAGAAGGCTCAGGATTGGAAAAAAGGGTTAGTCCTGGAATGATATATTTCTAAGTCAAATGTTAAGGACCTAAAGATCCTCAGGTGGCCATGGGACTTTATTCTCAATCTTGACCCTCTCCCATACTTGCCCCTGTTAGATGGATATTACAAAGTGTGTACTGGCTAAGAGCAGGCATGACCACTAGAATGTATATAGTTCCTTGAACTACTTTTTAGGTAAGGCTTTATAGATTCTTATTTTCTCCCCCCTTTTACAAAAGGAAAATATGAGACAAGCAGTTAGAGAATAAACATAGAAGATAGAAAATACAGTGAAGAAATGTAAGAAAGGAGAAAAATAGTGGAAACACACCAAAAATATACCAACATGCCCCTAACAGAATGTCGAGTGAAAGTTTTTTACCTTCTTCAAGAAATGGAAAATGTAGGTAAAGGTAGGAAAGTGTGATGCAGAACAAAAGACATATCCAGGAGAAAATAATTCTTTACCATTTTACTTAAAATTGCCTTGCTTGCTTTCTTCATAGCTGTGCCACTGCATACGTTTTACTGGCCGAGGAAGAAGCAACAACTATTGTAGATGCTGAAAGGTTATTTAAACAGGCACTCAAGGCAGGAGAAACAATTTACAGGCGGTCACAGCAGTGCCAGCATCAAAGTCCTCAGCATGAAGCTCAACTGCGTAAGCAAATTTGTACTTATTTTCACCTGTCTTTTATTTAGCTCCTGCAGTTGACTCTTTTATGTGTAAGACACAAAATAACAATAGTAAAAACAACCCTTCATACTTAGAAGTTAGCTTCTTTTCATAAGAAATAACTATTCTATTCGTAATATCTGTAAGCCAACAAGACAAACAGGCTTTAGCTAGAGAATGCTTGTGGAAGGGAACAGATGTGCTCTGGTTATTGAGATGTGCTGCTCTGAGATTTAAGGTAATTTAAGAATTACTTAAATTGTGAGAATTGGACTGGTCATTGGAGAAACACAACTCAAACATACCCAAGATTCAGGAGAGCCTTCTGGTAATGATCAGCAGCTTTATCCTTACCCTTCCCCCAAGCAGTAGCAGAAGTACATCATTTGGCTGTGCCCTTCAGACCATATGTATCTCCACATAGTGCCAGGAAGTGACTGCTTCAGTATAACACCCAGCTCCACATTTGGCATTGATTCTTTTGACTCTTCTCTGTGATACGTTTGAGAACATATGGGCCAAACCAACCGAGATTCTTTCCGCTCTTAAGGATACTCTTTCAGTTAGGATTGAGATACTTCCACCAAAGATGTTAGAATCTGTAATGCTCCTGCTTCCTGCTATTTTTCGTGGCCAGAGGGTTTTCATTTAATGATTTTGGCAGATATTGGGCCATAAATTGAAATATGTTTACATAATGCATTATCTGTTAGCAGTTAAGTTCTAAATCTTTTGTTTGTGGAAATTAAAATTTGGATAATATTTTCTCTCCAAACTAAATATTGATGTATACAGTATGTTTCGTTAATGTATGTTGTTATAGCACACAACTGTGGGAATATATAATTTTGCAGTCTGGAACTAATGAAACTACATCTGTGAAAAAGCCTTGCCATTTGTCTTTGTATAATCTCAAATATGATTCTGAGATAGTTACAAAAATATTTGTTAGCTCTTTCTAGAAATGGTTTTATAGTTTACTAACTACTAGCTGTTGAGCAAAAGTTCACAGTAACCATGGAAATTTTGTTTTGAACATCTTTTGTTAGTTAAAACAATAGAGATTATTAAAAAAAATTTTATGCAGAAACTCAAAACTAGGTCAGAATTATTTTTTCCTATTGTATGTATTTCTTTTATGTTAATACTAAAATGTACTTGTCAAGTATACACTAATTAATTCATATATAATGTACTCAGGTTACTGTTAGAGGCAAAAGTGATTCTGCATTTGTGGATTTTAAGCTTTTACTATAAAAAACTTCAAATAAATACAAAAATAGAACAGTATAATAAACCCCCATTCAATGTTCATCACCCAAGTTTAATAATCTTTGATAGTCTTTCATTCTGAGACAGTTTAATTTTTTTTTTAAAGATTTTATTTATTTATTTGACAGAGATAGATCACGGAGAGGCAGGCAGAGAGAGAGAGAGAGGGAAGCAGGCTCCCTGCTGAGCAGAGACCCCCCCAATGCAGGACTTGATCCCAGGGACCTGAGATCATGACCTGAGCTGAAGGCATAGGCTTAACCCACTGAGCCACCCAGGCGCCCCAAGACAGTTTAATTTTAATTGAAACTTCCAGGATAAGCAAGTAATTACTTATAATTATAGTTAATGGATGATATGTTAACGAAATAGTAGGTCATAATGCAAAGTGATAATTATGTCATTTTTTTTAAATAGGAAGAGATACCAATGTACTGGTATACATTAAAAGAAGACTAGCAATGTGTGCAAGAAAATTAGGAAGAATAAGAGAAGCAGTAAAAATAATGAGAGATGTAAGTAAGTTTGATGATTGGATGTTTGTATTTCTTCCTTCAAAAACTTGAAAATGTGTTTTAAGCTGCCAGTTATTTTAATGTAAAACCATTGTTTTTTAATTGGTAGCTTTTATAATAAGGTGTTTATTAATATACATATATTTCTAAGAGTTGAGTGTCCACAGTTTTGTTAAGAAACTAAAGAATTTCTACTTTAATGAATCAGATTCAGCTCTTTTGAGTTTCTTTACTATAATTTTAACCTTTTTCCCTTTTAATGTACAGTTGATGAAAGAATTTCCTCCTCTTACCATGTTGAACATCCATGAGAATCTCCTAGAATCACTTCTGGAATTACAGGCCTATGCAGATGTTCAGGCAGTCCTAGCAAAATATGATGGTGAGTGATAATTGACTTAGTTGATAGCATGGTTAAAATATTTTTTTCAATTATGTAATCATAAATGTGATCCTATTCTGGTATTTCTTTTATTTTTCTTATTGCATTCTTTCAAGTCAGTATTTATAATCCATGGATACAAGTTATAGTAAGTATCTTCTTTATCAGGACTTCTGGGAGCAAAAGTCTACAAGGAATAAATTTTCTTTAAAAATTTATTCATTTGTTGAGTGAAGGGCTTAGAATACAGTGGTGAACAAGAAGACATGGACTTAGTCCTTGGAGAAATTACAGTTTAGTAAAGGAACATACAGACAAAGACAAATGAACAATAGTTATATTGAAGCATAGTGTGTAAGGTGAGATAATTGGAAAAGTGTGGGGTGCTATGGACATGGGATGGTACCTCATTTGTTTTGGAGTGTCAGAGATAGTTAACAGAAGTTGCTTTATGGTATGTATAAAAAATTCAGAGTAACATTTTTACAATGCTTTTTGGTTACAAAGTATAATTTATTATTTCATATGAGGAGTATAATAATCTTGTGAGGTGGTAGGACAAGTTGTTTTACTCTTGTTAGTAAACAAGGAAACTGGAGTTAAAGAAGATAAGTTCTCCCAGCCAGTCAGTATGGCAAGCCAACACTTAAATCCAGCTATTCCATTTCTTTGTTTACTAGTCTTCCAATGGTAAGAAGTTGACGTATATTGGTTATTTTTATTATTATACTAAACAGTGCCAGTTAGCACAAATGGAGTTGGGAGAATTTTTAAGATGCATGCCAGTTCTCCTTATTTTGAGTGAGGCATCCCCTTTTAACCTCAAGATGGAAACATCCTAACTAGCATAATGTTTCTGGTCACATCTTTCACTGTAACATAGCATCTACAGGTCACATATTCACGCTTGTTCTGTTGTCAGTTCCTAGCCATTAGTTTGGGAATCCCCATGATTTGGAAAGTTTGAAATGTGTCACACTTGGAAAGAGAAGTTTATTTTTTTAAACATCTGGAATTCTTACAAGTGCTTCACGATAGTGTAGGCTCATGGAGAAATTTGTGAGAAATTCTTTCCATATGTAACTTATTGGATGCGTGGCCTGCTTATGATACACTGAACAAGCTTAGGAACCAAATACAAAAAATCAGATAGGATCTAATTTATTTAAAATAAAATAAAACTAACAACTTAGCTATGCTTCTGTGTTTTCAGTTGTTTTTATGATTCCCCAGGTTTTACCATTCTAGAATCCTGTAGAAGTTAAAAGCAAATTTATTTCTTTAGTTCTCAATTTGCTGGTATAACTCCAGGATCTAAAACTTCAAGAGAGTCCACTCCTGATAACATTATTTGGGGCGTTCTTTAAGAAAGGATTGATATAATTAATTATATTTCCTGATTAATTTATTTTCTAAAAAAATCCTTTAAAACAGTGTAGAAAATCAAAAATACTGGAAGAAGAAAAAATTAGAATCATCTGTTGTATTACCTGGATTTAACTCCTGTTAAATTTTTTTTTTTGAATCTTAGTTTTTCTCTGTGAATAGGTAGAGTTTTAAATAGTTCTATATCTATATGTCTTTTTCCCTGAATACTTTTATTGTTAACAGATTATTGTAAACATTTGTTGAGTACTTTTCACTGTTGTTCCGAGGACTTTCATAGACAAAATTTAATTATAATGTAATATATATAATTATACATATAATTATAATTAATTTTCTCTGCTAGAAAAGTATTATTTCTTTATTTTTGAGAAGAAAAAAAAACTGACATTAAAGGTTAAAGAAGTTGCTGCTAGTTCAGGGATGCATAGCTAGTAAATACTAGAATCAGGATTAAAACTCAGCTCTTCCAACTACATGTCTACCTGTTTCTACTACTATAGTATATCTGTTGAATTTGTACCAGGAATTATTCTTATTAAAAATTATCTTAAGAAACTTTTTGTGATTCTTACCTAAGTTGAAAATTACAATTACAGATATAAGCCTTCCAAAGTCAGCAGCAATCTGTTACACAGCAGCACTATTGAAGACAAGGACTGTTTCAGATAAGTAAGTATTGAAAACTACAGTAATTTAGACTAACTAAACTCAATACGGGTTTCCCCCGCTATCTGAAAGTTCACTTTATGCCATTTCACTTTTACAAGATCCCTACACTAATACCTGTGTTTGCTAACTGAAAGAAATCTGAACAGGATGCTCACATTTATGAAATGGTAATTGCTTCTTCCCTTTATGCCATTCTAGCATAGGAAAGGTTTCTTAGGAACACTCTACTTGCAGATCACAGGGGAAACGTGTATTATGTTTTTCACCACTGACTTTAAATAATGTTTTTTTCTCCCTATTTCCTTTTGAATAACCCTTGATCTGATGGGACTTTGAGACTTCTTAACAGTGTAGTGGAAAGAGCACAGTTGTTGTTGTTGTTTAAGATTTTATTCATTTATCTGACAGACAGAGATCACAAGTAGGCAAAGAGGCAGGCAGAGAGAGAGAGGAGGAAGCAGGCTCCCCGCTAAGTAGAGAGCCTGACGCAGGGCTCGATCCCAGGACCCAAGATTATGACCTGAGCCGAAGGCAGAGGCTTTAACCCACTGAGCCACCCAGGCATCCCAAGAGCACAGTTTTTAGAGCTAAATAAACCTGGATTCCAATTCAAAATCTCCTGCATACCAGCTGTGGAATTTTGGGCATGTTAATAAGTTTGAGTCTCTTCTTCTCTGTAAAATGAGAATAATAATACCATCGCATGGTTGTGTGAGGATTGTGTGTGTTAAAATGCTTAAAACAATGCTAGAAAGTACATGGAGTACATAGTAGCTATGATGATAATGATAAGGTGTATGGTAGGGAAATAGTTTCATGCTGTTCTGAGATTATAATTCTGAGTTATTCTGTTTCCCTTATCTTTTTGGCTGTCCTTAACGAATTTCTCTTTATTCCACAGATAAGATTTTCAGAAACCAAATGGCAACCATTTTCTTTCGCCTTAGATTACTATGCCTCAATACGGATTAGAAGGGAATATTCACAGTCTGTTTCCTCTCAGTGAAAATTTGATAAGAATGTACTTCTATTTCATTACATTCTCTGGATGTCCCTATGTAGCATTTCTTATTATTTTTTTTTTTTAGCATTTCTTATTTTATCACCTTTCCCAGAATATGCCAGTGGACTTCTCCTGAAGGCTTTCATTACTTAAATTTGAAGATTTCTATTTTTCACGTTGCCCTTCTTTATATGTTCAACCAAGGGTATTACTTTCATGTTTACTATTTGGCTTTGGCTATCAACCAGAAACCTCTGCTTCAGGAAGTTAGATTATGATCAAAATTCATGGATTTTTATATTTATTTCTTCATTTTGTGGTTTTCTTACAGATTCTCTCCTGAAACAGCTTCCAGAAGAGGGCTAAGCACAGCAGAAATTAATGCTGTGGAAGCAATTCATAGAGCTGTGGAATTTAATCCTCATGTTCCAAAAGTGAGAAATTTTATGATGAAAATGCTACCTTTATTTGAGTTTATCAAATTCATGAAAGCATGTAGACCAAAGTTTGGGTGTCCATAATTTGAGTCAGAATTATTTTAGTCTGTTACATATTTTTTTAAGGATTCATTTATTTATTTGAGAGAGAAAGAACGTGCATGAGCATACACATTGGGGGGAGTGGCAGAGGGAGAGGGAGAGAGAGCCCCAAGCCAACTCCACACTGAATGCGGAACGTGAGGCAGGGCTTGTTCTCATGACCCTGAGATCACAACCTGAGCTGAAACCAAGAGTTGGATGTTCAACCGACAGTACCACCCAGGTGCCCCAAGTCTATTATATTTTGATACTTACTAACTGTAAAGAGGATCTTAAAGGTATTCAATGAGGTGAATAGGAGCAGTTGTTCACTGTAGGCTTTGTAATTGCTGTCAAAACAAAATTTGAAATGTGTTCATTTGGCAGTTCCTTTTACTTTAGTTACAGAGAAGAAATAAAATGACATGGTCTTAATAGAAGATCATTCATTTTTCAGATCATTACATCAAATTTCCTGTTACTATAAAGGCTTTTTACATCTAAACAGATGCTTGGGTTTGAAACTAGGGCTAGATAGACAAAGACTGAAGACAAATAGATTAAAATAATCAATGATAGAAAACAGATGTGGAAATTCGCAGAAAACACTGCCAAGTTGATGTTTATTTAGTCCCAGATGAAACTGTACCCATCTCATTTGTCTTTATATTGTACACATTGCAGACCACAGATTATTGGTTAATCTTTGTGTCTTGTCACCCAAGATTAAGTTTTGGGTTTTTAAAAGTAATGCTCCGTGTTAGAAAGTATAGAATCTTCAGAAATAGGTGCCTTTATTACTGAATGTAATATAACTATTGATTCCAGTGTAATGTGGGTTAATGGAATTTGGAAGCAAGTAAACATGAAAGAGATTAATCTCTAAAAGATAATCTCAAAGAAGTGAAGTCTGTTAGTACTCTAACAATATAGATAGAATCAAGAAAATTACTGCAATCTAAAGATGACAGTCAACAAATACTCATACCATTCTCTTACTAAGTGAACCAGTCCCATAAATTTAAATAATTTTATTATTATTGTATTATATATATTATATTGTATTATATATATATTATATATATATTATATATATATTATATATATACATGTATATATTGTATACATGTATTACATGTATAGCAAAGTATAAAAAGCATCGTAGTGATTTATTATAAAGTAAATGAGTGGAAACTACCGCTGAGGTCAAGAAGCAACAGTGTCAGTCCCCAGAAGCCCATCTGCCTGCCCTTTCCCAGTTACACCTTTTTCCTCCTGCCTAAAGGTAATCACTATTCTGACATTAACTATGTTCATTTTCTTTTTTTCCTATATTTTTGGTCTATACTTTTCATTGCTGGCTTTATAAGATAAGTTAAGGAGTGGCTTTCCCTTTTTAAATTCTCTGGTATAATTTGTGTAAAATTAGAATTATTTCTGCCTTGAATGACCGGTAGAATTTGCTGATAAAGCTATCTGATTCTGCAGTTTTCTCTATTTCTTTATCGAATTTTTGTTTTTTTAAGTAATCTCTACACCCAGTGTGGGCTCAAACTTAGAACCCCAAGATCAAGAGTCACATGTTCTACCTACTGAGCTAGCCAGGCACCCCTAATTCTGTTGCCTTTGTGAAAAGTATTTTCACCACAAATTTTATTTCATTAGTTTAATAGGTTAATTACAAGTTTAGTTTCTTTAGCCATTCCATAACTCTTCAAATTTCTTCTTGTGTTGGTTTTTGTAAAGTTACATTTTCTAGGAATTTATTTTATCAAAATTTTGAAATTTATTGGCACAAAGATTTCATAAAATCCTTATACTATTAATGTTTGCAGGATCAGTTGTGATATCCACTGTTTAGATCCTAACACTAGTTACCTTTTTAATTTTCCTTACCAGATTCCCCAAAAATCTAGCAGTTTTATTATTCTTTGCAAAGAACCCAGCTCTGGCTTTGTCAATCCACTCTACTGTTTGTTTCCTGGTTCATTCATTTCTGCTCTTTATGGCCTTTCTTCAACTTTCTTTGGCTCTATTTTATTATTTTTTTATTTCCTGTATCTTTTTGTATAGTTACTTAAATTAACACATTATTTTTCTACCTTTCTTCTTTCTAATATAGTTGTTCAAGTCTGTAAACCTCTAAGTACAGTGTTAATTGCATTGGATAGCAGTATTTCTTGTTTAATTTAATTCAACATATTTTCTAATTTCCATCTTGATTTCCTGTTTGATTTAGAGATACATTTATTCCATTTAGCTATTTCTTAATTTCCCAGCATGCGGAGATTATCTTTTTATCAGTGATTTCTGCATAATTGCATTATGGCCAGAGAACATACTCTGTGTGATTTCACTCCTTTGAAATATTTTTCAATTCTTTTTTTTTTTTTTTTTTTTTTTTTAAAGATTTTTTTATTTATTTATTTGACAGAGAGAAATCACAAGTAGACAGAGAGGCAGGCGGAGAGAGAGAGAGGGAAGCAGGCTCCCTGCTGAGCAGAGAGCCCGATGTGGGACTCGATCCCAGCACCCTGAGATCATGACCTGAGCCGAAGGCAGCGGCTTAACCCACTGAGCCACCCAGGCGCCCATATTTTTCAATTCTTGAATTTTTGTTTATTTTTCACATCTCCTGTGTTATTTATAGTTTGTAATTCTCTGCCAAAATTTAAAGTACACTCTTTTATGTCTTTGAAAATAGTTTAAAGTAATTATCTTAAAGTCTTTCTCTGATAATCCACATATCTGGAACTTCTGTGTCTGTTTCCATAATGTGTTTTTTTCTGCTACATTTTGTCTTCTTCTCTTCTTTCTCTTATGCCTGATTTTCTTTGACTATGTACCCGCTATTTTATTGGAAAAAAATTGTAGAAATAACTTGGAACCTCAGATAATAGTATCTTCTTTCGGAGAGATTTTCTTTGCTCTTAGATGCCTAGTGGCAGCAGCCAGCAACACAGAATCACCTTAATTCAATTTGAGGGATTGATATTTTCTGATCTCCCCAGATGACTAGAAATTGGGCTAAAATCTGTGAAAGTTTGGTTTTTATTTCTGGCTTACCGTTATGCCTAGGATGCAGCCTTTCTGAGTCTCAACTTAATCCTGAGGATTTTACCAAAGCTCTCGTGCTTAACACACGGTGAACTCCTGACTTTTGTTTCTTTAGTCTTATAAAACTGGCAAAAAGGTTGAACAGCTTTTTAGCCATCTTGTCCAGAATTGGCAAATGTCTCTATGGTATAAGAAGCCCCAAATGTGGCTTACTTCTCTTGTTGCTGCCTTCTTTGGAGTGTTTTTTAATTCTCTGATGTATTTGATTATGTTTTAAAAAATATTTTGTTGTCTGAGAGGGTTGATCTGAATTGTCCAGTCTTCAATTACTGGAAGCAGAGGTTTGAAAATCCTTTTATATGAAATGCTCTGCTTTCTCATGCTGCAGAGTGATTACGAGAAAGGATTCTGTGGCTACACTGCCTAGGTTTGAATTCTGGCTCCACTACTTCCCAGCTGTATGATCTTGGACAAGTTCTCTGGACTTGAGTGACCTCATGTGTAAAAAGGGGCTAATATCTCTTATCCCTTAGAGTTGTTATTAAGATTAAATGAGTTCGTATCTTTAAAGTGCTTAGAAGAATGCCTGACATACAGTAAACATTTCAGAAGTGATTTTTGTTATTATTATTATTCAGAATGGGATAGAAATCTATTCCTTGTGAGAGGATAAGCGGCAGTTATTAATTGGAACTATTCAAATTAAATACATTGCTAAGGTGTCTAAAATTTTTATTTAATTTCCACTGAAAATAACAAAATCTGCACCCTATAGTTGTGGATTTGTTTTCTGCTTCAAAAATGCTTTCATGCAAAATATATTCTAAGTGGTAACAATTTTTTTTTTTAAGATTTTGTTTATTTATTTGACAGAGGGAGAGAGGGAGAAAAAGAGACCAAGCGGGGGAACAGCAGTGGGAGAGGGAGAAGCAGGGTCCCTGTTGAGCAGGAAGCCCAATATGGGGCTCAATCCCAGGACCCCGGGATCATGACCTGAGCCAAAGGCAGTCACTTAACCACTGAGCCACCCAGGCACCCCAGCAGTAACAATTCTGATAATGTGCATTGTACATTGGTCTTCAAAACTACTGCTGGAGCCACTTGGGTAGAGGGAGGGTGGTAGAAATTCCAGACATTTAATTTAAATTAAATTAAATTGTTGGATAGATAAAATATATAAATCTCCAGATTGAATCTGCTCTAGATAATCTATAATGCTTTTAGGGATTTTTAAAAAATTTAAACACACACGAGAAGTTAAAGAAGACCCAAATAAATGGAGACATATGAATCATGTATGTGGCTCAGACCACAGTTCTCCCCAAACTGATCTGAGATTCAGTCTAATTCCTATTAAAATTCTATTAGGCTTGTTTTTAGAAATTATAAGCTCATCCTAAAATTGATACGAAAATGCAGAGGACATAGAATAGCCAAAACAATTTTGAGAAAGAAGAACAAAATTAGAAGTTACGTAGCTTTCCCAATTTCAATGCCTTTTTAAACTATAGAAGTTAAAATAATATCAATAATATATATTAAAAATATAGAGCAATAGAAGACAATAAAGAATCCTGATATAAACTCACCTAGTGATGATCAGTCGAATTTCAACAAGAGTTCCAAGGCAATTCAATGGGAAAGTACAGTCTTTTTTATGGGGCTGGAAAAAAATGGTGCTGGAACAATCAGGTATCTATTTGGAGAAGAAGGGAAAAAAAGAGAACAAAGAATTGAGACCCTTCCTTCACACCATTTACAAAAATGAATTCACTATGGAACATAGATCTAAATGTAAGAGGTAAAATTGTACAACTGAGAGAAGGAAACAGAAGAAAATCTTTGTGTCCTCAGGTTAGGCAAAGATTTCTTCAAAAGCATGATCCATTAAAAAAATGGATGAATTGGACTCCTTAAAGCATTTGCTCCTTAAAAGACATCATTAAGAAAATGGAAAACCAAAGTCTAGGGAAAAATATTTGGAAGTCATATACTGTTAAATTCCTTATCCAGAACTTAAAAAGAATTCTTTGAACTCAATAATAAGAGGACAAATAAAAAGTAATTAGTAAAGGATTGAATAGTCACTTCACCAAAGAAGATATATGAATAGGTAATAAACACATGAGAAGATAGCATCATTGGTCATTGGGAAAATACAAATTAAAAGTACAATATGATACTGCTTTATGCCACTCAAATGGCTATACTCACAAAGACTGACAAAATCAAGTGTTGGCAAGAATGTGGAGAAACTGCATATATTGCAGTATGGCTACTCTGGAAACAATTTTGCAGTTAAACATATGCTTGCCATACGACCCATCAATTTTAGTCCTAGATACCTACCCAAGAGCAATAAAAACATATGTCCATACGGAGATTTGTATTCAAGTGTTTATAATAGTATTATTCACAATAGCCAAAAACTTGGAAACAGGTGAGTGAACTAAAAAGGAACAAGCTATAAGTACTTGTAACAACTTAGATGGACCTCAAATACTTTATGCTGAGTGACAAAAGACAACATGTTATATGATTTCATTAATATGAAATTTCTTGAGCAGGGAAAAATATAGACGTAAAAAGCAGATCAGTGGTTCCCTGGAGCTGGGGGTGGGAGTATGGACTGACTGCAGACTGACATGAGGGAACTTTTTGTGGTGATGCTTGCACAACTGTATAGATTCCCTAAAAATCACTGAACCAAATACTTATAATGGTGAATTTTGTGATATGAAATACATATCTCAGTAAAACTATAATATATAATTTAATATAAGTACATATTTAACTAGCATATAGTATGCATATACTTTAACATTTTTACATCATTTCTATTTGTAGGTAGAAATTTAAGTATTTTTCCTCCAACTGAACTTCAAAGCCAGTTCAACTCTATCAAAATATCCAGCTAAGTAGAATGGTGCTATAAGCCTTGCAGTATAGTTTGTGGATACACACTTTAGGCTGGGTATTTTCAAACAGGATAACTAGTAAGGTATTTTGGAGAAATTTTAAGCTCCAACAACTTGGATAATATCCCACCTAAGTAACATTGGTGTTACATGAACTGGGAGAACTCTGGTTTGTAAGACTATTTTTGCTAGGGGTTTACAAGTGATGAAATATGTACTGATTCAGATCCCCCTCCACCAGTGTTGTTCTCTGTCCCTGCCTTTCAGCTGGAGCCAAGCAAACATGAAGGGCTTTAGGAGTTTTCCTCCTCAGACTTCAACTGTGGGTTGTGATAACTTATTTAACCTAACAGACAGTGGCCATGCATACATACATACATAAACGTAACCATTATTCTTAAAAATGTATTAAGCAGGGCGCCTGGGTGGCTCAGTGGGTTAAGCCGCTGCCTTCGGCTCAGGTCATGATCTCAGAGTCCTGGGATCAAGTCCCGCGTCGGGCTCTCTGCTCAGCAGAGAGCCTGCTTCCCTCTCTCTCTCTCTCTGGCTGCCTCTCCGTCTACTTGTGATTTCTCTCTGTCAAATTAATAAATAAAATCTTTTAAAAAAATGTATTAAGCAAATTTGTCAAATGTTGTATGATTCTTACCAGTAAAATGACAAAGGATAAAGCTGTTTTAGCAGGAAATATTTTTTGGCAACTTTCCACATAACTACAACAGAAATGGCTGCAGGTCTAGGGCAGTGCAATTTATTAAAGCTGGAAACTATTAGAAGCACAATAGAGAAAGATCACATAAATCTCTTCAGGCTATGAATTTGCTTTAGATATTTCATTAATATTGATTGTACAGATTTTTTTAATCTACTGAATGAGTTTCAGTGTACAGTAACTATGATAGTAATAGCAAAAAATTAGAACAGCATGTTTTCATGGGTTTTGACTTGTTCTTCATTACCTAGCTATGGCTTTGGTTCAAAATTTTTTTAGTCACCAGACAAGAAAAAAATTGTGCATCTTTCAGCAACTATAGAAATAGGTTCTTTTATAAGAGTAGAATATGTTTCATACCTTCTAAGCATTCATAGCATCCTGTTTCAGTCATTCTAGTGTCTCATATCCTTTATTATCCAACCATCAAAAGTTTTATAGAACTTATCTTTTTTTTTTTAAGATTTTATTTATGTATTTGAGAGAGAGAGTGAGAGAGAGCATGAGAGGGGAGAAGGTCAGAGGAAGAAGTGCACTTCCCATGGACCAGGGAACCTGAGGCGGGACTCGATCACAGGACTCCAGGATCATGACCTGAGCCGAAGGCAGTTGCCCAACCAACTGGGCCACCCGGGTGCCTGAAGTTTTCCTTTTTTTTTTTTTTTTAATTTGAGATAATTCACACGCCATAAAATTCACCCTTTTAAAAAGTACACAATTCCATGGTTTTTAGAATATTCATAAGTCTCTACAGTCATCACTATCTAATACTAGAACATTTTCATTGTCCCAGACTGAAACCCTTTACCTATTAATAGTCACTCCCCATTCTTTTCTTCCCTAATCTCTGGCATCCACTAATCATACTTTCTGTCTCTCTGGATTTGGAATCATAGAATATGTGGCCTTTTCTGTCTGACTTGTTTCAGTTAGGATAATGTGGCATTATCAATACTTCATTCCTTTTTATGGCTGAGTAATATTCCATTGTATGGATATACTGCATTTTATTTATTCATCCATTGATGGCCATTTGGGTTGGTCCCACTCACTCTTTGGCTATTTTGAATAATGTTGCAATGAATATTCATGTACACATTTTTGTGTGAACATGCAGTTTCACTTCTTGTCTATAAACCTAGGAGCAGAATTGTTGGATCATATGGTAATTCCATGTCTAACTTTTTTTTTAAGATTTTATTTATTTATTTGACAGTCAGAGATCACAAGCAGGCAGAGAGAGATTGGAGGAAGCAGGCTCCCTGCTGAGCAGAGCGCCCAATGTGGGGCTTGATCCCAGAACCCTGGGATCATGACCTGAGCCGAAGGCAGAGGCTTTAACCCACTGAACCACACAGGCACCCCTAAAAGATTTTACTTATTTGACAGAGATCACAAGTAGACAGAGGCAGGCCGGGGTGGGGGGGCGGTGGGAAGCAGGCTCCCTGCTGAGCAGAGAGCCTGATTCATGGCTTGGTCCCAGGACTCTGAGACCATGACCTGAGCCGAAGGCAGAGGCTTAACCCACTCAGCCACCCAGGTGCCCCCACCCCCCCGCCAATGTTTAACTTTTTGAGAGACTTCCAAACTGTTTTCCAAAATGGCTGTGCTGTTATTTGTGAGGGTTTCAACTTCTGTACACCCATGACAACACTTGTTATTGTTTGTCTTTTCATTATAGTTATTCTAGTAGTTGTGAACAGTGTCTTGTGATTTTGGTTTGCATTTCCTTAATGACTAATGATGTCAAACATCTATCTTTTAATGTGCTTTTGGCCATTTGTATAACTTCTTTTGATAAATGCTTATTCAAATTCTTTGAACACTTTTAAATTTGTCTTTTTATCATAGAAGGTATTTTTTAAAAAGATTTATTTATTTATTTATTTGACAGACAGGTCTCAAGTAGGCAGAGAGGCAGGCAGAGACAGAGAGAGGGAAGCAGGCTCCCTGCTGAGCAGAGACTCCCCCCAGCCCCCGCCAATGCGGGGCTCGATCCCAGGACTTCGGGATCACAACTTGAGCCAAAGACAGAGGCTTTAACCCACTGAGCCACCCAGGCACCCCTCAAAGAAGGTATTCTTTAACATTATTCTAAGCTATTTATACTCTTGATTAATATGGTCCAAAACCACTGTGAATCTCCATAGTTGAAAATACCACTATAATATAACTTCACCCCTGAAATGTAAACATGAGGATAGATCATGAACCTTGCTTAGATGTGAATGCTGAAGAGTCAGGATTATTCTTTACATAACTAATTTCAACTAAATTCAAACTAATTTGAATTAGTTAATATCCTGAAGACAATTTATTTGAGTCTGGCAAGAGAAGCTCTTGAGGGAATAAAGTAGAACATTTAAAAACAAAATAACAACTTGAGAATATGGTATCTGTAGCTTTTAAAAATTATTGTTTATTTTACCGCGCCCCCAAAAAAGCTGTTTTGTGTTGCCAAGAAACCAGATCATGCCTGGAGGTTTCTTTAAAGTATAAGGGGGATTTTAAAAATAAATTGATACAGAAAGGGAAAAATCCATTCTGATTGATCAAGGAATTGAAGCATGTAGGATGTTCTGAATCCCATCCACTAACAGAAGATACCAGCTCTTTAGCATCAAGCATACGTTTAATTGGCCAAACTACCTATATTATAGTAGCATATATGAAGGATAAAAGAGGGAAACACGCACTTGATTGAGACTTAGTGGCATGGCAGGAATCAAAGGAGAAATGGGAAGTGGTGTTGAAGTCTCTGACCCAAACTTAGGGCACAGAAAGGCACTTTGCCTTTCTATTGTATTACACTGTGGCCTAGGTGGAAGAATGGATATATGAAATGCTTATCTCTTGAGTTACTGCTCTGTAGGATGATGTGGAAAGGAGTTTTCCTGTGGCAGATGCCCTCTCTAGTCTCCCTTCCCTTTCTTTTCAATATAAGATCACTTTCACTTTGCTCCTGAGGCTGCCATGAGTATTATGTTCTCTTTTAATTTTTTCATATGGCATTTCTGTTTACTTTCTGGGAACAGTCTTTAGTCTCCCCACTTAATACACATCCATGTGGACTCTTTGCATTCAGCCTGCCTGTCCAATCTCATAGAATGTGCACTGAGAAAACTAATTGCAGAGATAAATTGGTTCTTGATGTGCATGACTGATCAAGAGCAAAGTACCTTAATTTCAGATGCCTTCAGAGAGCTTTTTCTTTAACCTCTCCTTTTAAGAGGAAGATTATAAAGTATTATCATTACTTCAGGTCAGAATTATATTGCTTTTGGTCAAAAGCTGTTGTAAGATTTACAAAGTAATAGAAACAAGCAATCTAAAGATAAATTATGAAGATCAAAGCGATTCAAAATTAAAGTGAATCTGAGTGTAAGCGTAGGTATGGCTTTAGAGTAAAAAAGACCTCAGACCATACATTATTTGTCTTTTTTTAACTATAACTTCTAAAAGAGCTTCAATTTTTTTCTTAATTTTTAGGGAAAAGACTTGAGTAGTCATTTGAGTATGTTGTCCATAGTTGGATGCAAATTGTTCCAACAATTTCAGTTCTGTTCCAAATATAACAGTAGAATGATTTGGAGGTAATACAGAAGGAAGGTCCTATAGCATATAGTAGGTACCAACCTTGGTTTATATCTTCAACTATATTTTATTTGCTGATAATTTCCAAACCTGTATGTTTTAACTGGCTTCCTCCCTTGTCTATAGACTTGTATTTTTATCTACTCATGGGAATTTTACCTGGGTATCTGTTAGGTACCTCAGTCACTTCAATGTGTCTCAAACTGAAATTTTTTATTAATTAATTAAGTAATTTTTATTTATTTGACAGAGGGAGACACAGCAAGAGAGGGAACACCAACAGGGAGAGTAGGAGAGGGAGAAGCAGGCTTCCCGCTGGGCAGGGAGCCTGAAGCGGGGCTTGATCCCTGGACCCTGAGATCATGACCTGAGCTGAAAGCAGATGCCCAACAACTGAGCAATCCAGGTGCCCCTCAGACTGAATATTTTTAAAATATTTTATTTATTTATTTGAGAGAGAGAGACAAGCAGGCAGAGGAGCAGAGGGAGAGAGACAAGCAGATCCGCTGTTGAGCACAGAGCCCATTAGGGGGCTCAGTCTCATGACCCTGAGATCATGACCTGAACCAGGATCAAGAGTCAGATGCTTAACCAACTGAGCCACCCAGGTGCCCCTCAAACTGAATTTTTAAAATCTTATTTTTAAGATTCCCCAATTTACCTGTCCTTCCTTATTTGTGTATTTTGATTTATGGCTTTGTTAACATCTTCTCATCATTAATCTTTACTTCTGCCCTTCCCAGACTGCCAGCTCATAACCTTTGAATTGTCTTTCGGATTTAGCCATCTACTGCCTCCCCTCTGTTACTGACCGAGTATATGCCCTCACCACCTGCTCTTTAAAAAATTCTCATTATCATTGTAAAAGTAATGAATGCTTCTTAAAAAAAGAAATCAAAACCTTCAGAAGTTTATAAAATAAAAAATCCAATTCTTTCTCTCCCAATTCTACTTCTCTCACGCAACCACTGGGTCTGTTTGGTTTGTATTATTGCCAGACACTTTCTGTGCATTTCTAAACATATAGGTAAAGATGTGGAAATAATCTCAAATACTTTCCATCTTTTGCTTGGATAATTAAAACATCTTTCTCAGTAGTCTCCCTGCCTAATCTCATCTCCACACTGGCCATTAACAGAGTTGTCTACCTAAATAGCAAAGTTACTCTGCTTAAAGAGCTCTCCTTGTTCCCTATCACCTATCCGATCCGGACCAACCCCTTAGTATTGCATATATAGAAACCCTTCACAGTCTGGGCCTGGCATCTGTCTCCAACCTTACTCCTTGCCACTTCTGCTTTGTTCGTTATCTCATTATTCCCTGGATTGGTCATGCCTCATCGTGTCTCCCTACCTTTGCACATATGCCTACTCTCTTCTCTACATGGCAAGTTTCTACGCATTCTTCAGGATCCTGCTCATCTGTTGCCTGTTCTGCTGAGGTGTCTTTATGTCTTTACCATTTTTCCCAAAGCAGAGATAATGGCTTTCTTCTCCATTCCTCCAATGCCTTAATCATATCTTAGGTTTGGTTTGGTTTGGTTTTTGGTCTGTTTATATGTCTCTTCCTTAGTTCCCTAAAAAAGCAGAACTCTTGCTTTACATATCATTTTGTGTCTGCAACTCTGCTTGCACAGAACAGGCATTTAGTAAATGTTTGGTAAACAGACATGTCTGTACTTTAGACTTATTTTACTATAAAGACCTAAGTAAACAAAGTAAAATTTTAGATCCCATCACTTTTTGGAATTTTGAAGCCATTTTGCTTAATTTATGAGTTTTTCTTAATGTTATTATTTTTGGCCTTTTAAGAATGGTAGTACAATTTCGGCATGGCCTTATTTCTTATAAAATAACTCAGCCTTTAATGGAATACTATGTAGCAACTAAAAATAATGAGCTAGATCTCCATAGAAATAAGAAGAGATGACCCCCATGGGAGTAAAAGTAGAAGGCATCAGGGCTTGGATTCACACGTGTCACGTCAAATGAGCTGAAAACAAGGACACCCCCCAGAAATGGGAGCCACTGCCGGTACACCCCACTAACTGAGGACTAAAACTAAGACTCAAAAGGGTTTCATAACCTGGTCAATTTTAACCCTGTTCCTACTCAGCAGCAGCCAGGAGACACCTCATCAGACTAAAACAGCTTAATAGGAAAGCAGAAAAACAGCAGATGAAACAACACTCAAGGTTAACGACACCTCAGGTCAGCCTGTTTTCATCCTCAAGAACTGTCTGAAGAGTCAAAAAATTGACTAATCTCCAAAGAAAAGGGGGGAATGTTAGGGTCAATTTAATGTTAAAACCTGTTTAACTATTAGGGCCTGCTTAGCCAGAGCAACTCCATATTGTTTACATCCACAGACTTCATTCCGGGAATAAATGCCCCTGTAGTTCCTGGTATGGTTCTGGGTATTGATTCTGGGAGTAAACGCCTTAACAATAGAAGTCACCTACCTTGGGTCTGCAGTTATGCCCTATAAAACCAGCCTGTGAGATGGGGAGGGGGTCGCTCTCTTTGGAGGCGGCCCTGGCCGGTCAGTCTGACTTCTGATGCTTGGCATAGAATAAACCTCTACATAACTTTCGGAAAAAAAAAAAAGAAATAAGAAGAGATGTACAAGATATATTGTGAAGTAAAAAGTGAGTTACATAAAAGTTTGATCCAATTTTTAAGGATCTTATGTGTAAAGAAATCAAGACAAATATAAGTTAGATTATCCTTTTTTCTTTATTTTTTATTCTCCAAACTTTTTATTAAAACATTTATTTATTTTATTTTAGAGAGAGAGCGAGAGCACAAGAGCATGAGCAGGGGTAGGGGCAGAGGGAGTGATAGACCCTTAGAGTCTTCTAAGCTGAGTGTCGAGCCCAAGGTGGGGTGGCTCAGTCTCGCAAACCTGAGATCATGACCAGAGCTGAAACCAAGAGTCAGATGCTCAACTGACTGACCCACGTAGGTGCTCTTATTCTCCAATCTTTTAATATAGTATTTCTACTGTATAATTCTGCACTGTTTAAATTTTTGTAAATTTAAGTACATTAAGTAATTTAAGTAATTTTGTAAATTTTGTACATTAAGCGTGTACTTTCAGAAGCAGAAAAAAAAAACCCACCAAACCAACCACTCTTTAGTTTTCAACCTTTCGTATTCTTATTCACAAAAAAATAAAGTCTAGATAGCAGAAGTTTGTTTTGTTTTGTTTTTAGTTTGCCCAGAGAGTTAAAAAATATCCTTAAGTAAAAACTGAAATATAAACATGAGTCTGAAGATGTTTTAGCTATATATATCAGGTCAGGTCCGTTAGGAAGTGTTTAAGTGTCTACTGTGTGAGTGTAACGTGCCAGGTGCTGTAGTAGAATTTGAAGGATGTGGTTTCTCTTGTGTAGTAACTTAGAGCTCATGCTGAGTAGAAAAAATTCCTGAGTAGCAGTTTGTGAAGGAGATAAAATAAGTTATGGTCATATAATTACCTATTTTAAAGATATTTTCTCTAAATTGAAAAATTTCCCTTATATTTTGAGGATGAAGCTTTACTTCAGTGTTTTATTAGGAACTGAAACATAATAATTATTTTGTTGTAAAGTCAGATTAGAAAGGACATTTGCTTGTATGTAAGACATGATGAAAAAATAAGCATAAGAAAGATTTTTTTTAGTGATTAAATGGCAAACATTTTAAAATATAAACCCGTGAAGTCAGTTCCTAATAAAGATGCCATGTGTTTGACTACTATCTGAATTGTCACTCAGATCATTAAACAGTGAAAATACAGATTTATAGTTGCTGTACAAAAAGGATTTTCTTGACATACTTAGTTGATATTTTCTCTAAGTTTGACTGAATAATTGTTAACTGAATATCTTTGGCTTACCATTTGCTACCAAGGTAGGTTTGGTTTAAAGTTTCAGGATTCTAAAACTCATTGAAAATCGTTTGGGATATTTTGTCTCCTCTACCTGTAGAATGAAGCAGAATTTTAATAGAAAGGACTTGGTTTATGTATTTAAACAGTTTTCTTCTGTAAATGAGATACTCTTTTTATGATGGAGATTCCATTGTGATTGCAGCTTTTTTCTTTTTCTTTTTCTTTCTTTTTTTTTTTTCTTCCTACTGAAGAAGCTCTTAGTGCACTTGCTAAGAACATAAGGAGTCATGTCAGAGGTCAGCTATTTGAGTCCATTTTCCCACAGTTGCCTGGTGCGAGTGATCTTTTACTGTGTTTTAAAAAAATGGGCAAGGATTAGAGAGGATTAGAAAGAATATTACCCTCTGGAACATAGGCCCAAGGCACTAAGGGGAGAGAACCCAACCAGGCAGCAAATGGGCTTTGCTTGACCAGGACACAACCTCTGCTGCATTCCTTTAAGAAACTGATGGAAAATGTTAAGTCCCCAAACTGGATTAGTAAATAATCTCATAGCTTGTGACATCTGCTAAAATAAATTGATGAGTAGACTGCATTCTTACTTTTTGAGGAGAGAGCCAGAGACATCAAGATTAACTATTCTTTTTTTTTCTTCCCCAGCTTTATTGAGGTATAGGACTAAGAGTAATTAAAGATGAGCGTTAAACTCAGTGAGTGCTGGAAAGGCACATTTCATAAAAAAGAAAAAATTATTTTAGCTCTATTAATACAGTGCGTACATATATATTGACTAATAAACTAAAGTTCAATTTTGAAACCACTACACCCTTTTGTTTCTTCCTGCTTATAGCAGTTTTACAAAGTGTCAGAAATTTCAGCTCAAATTTATGTCCTTTTTCTCCTTAGTTTGTGTAACCTGAGGAACTTAGAATTTAAAGTTTGAGAATAGATAATTTATAACATTTCTTAGGAGTGTTTCTCTTTCTATCTTTTATAATGGAAGTTAATGTGGTTTGGACCTTATGACACATAATTTGGTATCAAATTATGTAGAATCCAAGAGGTTGTTTCAGACCAGTCTAGTAGGGGAAAGGTACTCTGGTCTTAGTCTTTGGAGGAAGTATTTAGCTAACTAAACATTTTTTGAAAAGTTTTAAGTTGGCCACTTTAATAGTGAAGATGATGTACAAGTGGTTAATTGTGCATCTTTCTTCATGTAATTAGTACATTTAATTAGACTGCTTTTGTTGTGGATTATAATATTAAGACAAGTATTTTCTTTAAGAATTTAAGATATGATTTAATTTCATATGTGAATAAGAACTGATGGGCTATAACTTCTTTAACAGGTACACTCACTAATTCCTTAAATGTATCTTACTCTAAGCTTTCTTAACTTGTTTAAGTTGGCCTGTACTCTAGCTTGCTGTGTCTCCCCAACCTGCTGCCCGATCTGTTCACCTACGTTTTACACATCATTTTATATCAATTCGAATCCCAAATTCCATCAAGTGGTTTATTCTTAACTCCTAAATCATAATTAATACCTCTTAAATGTATAGTTACCATATGACCCAGCACTTCCATTCCTAGGTATATATCCAAGAGAAATGAAAACATATGTTCACATAAAAACGTGTGCATTAATGTTTATCGCAGCATTATCCATAATAGCCAAAAGATGAAAACAACCAAATGTTCATCAAATAATGAATGGATAAATAAATATGGTATATTCATATAATGGAATATTATTCAGCCACAAAAAGGAATGAGGTACTGGTATATGATATAACATGGATGTACCTTGAAAACATTACGCAGAGCGGAGGAAACTGGTTAAAATAGACTATATATTATGTGATTCTCTTTGTATGAAATAGCCAGAACAAGCAAATTTATAGAGATGCAAAGTGGATTAGTGGTTGCTTAGGGGGAATGGGGATTAGAAGGTAATAAAGGAGGAGGGTGGGATTCTTTTTATGGTGATGAAAATGTTCTAAAATTGACTGTGGTAATGGTTGTACATATCTGTGAATATACTTAAAAACCATTGAGTTGTACACTTTTTTTGAGTTGTAGACTTAATTGGGTGTATTGTAAAATATGAATTATATCTCAATAAAGCCATTATTAAAAAGCTAAAAAAAAAGTGTCTTCTATCCAAATTCTTACATACACTGTTTATACCTCTAATAAAGCACTCAGCAGAGTCTTGTTATAATTATTAACTTAAGAAATCTGTCTTTCTCATTATATTAGGACACTCCAGAGAATCTAGTGTTTCCTAACAAACATAGTGCTTTGCTCTCAGTAGATATTAGTTTAATTGAACATATTCACAATTAAGTTCCTCCATTTATAAAATGAGAATGAAGAGAAAAAAGAATTGAATGTCACCACAAAATATTGTTGCAAAATTGTATTTTATGTTTTTTATACTGAATTCTCTTTTGGAAAAATGCATATTTATTCTCACATTATTTCCTCAGCATGAGTTTCCATTACATATTTACCAAGATCATAAATAAGCCATTTATCCCTTATTTTTGACTTAAGGAATATTCCAATCTTTGGAATTGGCAAATAGAAGCATTTTATATACATGTTATCAGTGTGACCCTCTTGTCATCTCAACAAGCTTAATGTTTGTTTTTTAAAGCAAATTGACATTATAAAATTTGAATCTACATTTTTGTGGGTATTTGAACTTAACATTGTTTAATTTTTCATTTTTCTGTGTTATCTTTCTAGTACTTACTAGAGATGAAAAGTCTAATTTTACCTCCAGAACACATTCTGAAACGGGGTGATAGTGAAGCAATCGCCTATGCTTTCTTCCATCTTCAGCACTGGAAGAGAATAGAAGGTGCTCTTAATCTCCTACAGTGTACGTGGGAAGGCAGTAAGTATTCTTTTCCAAATGTACTACTAATCTCTCAGACTATTCATTGCATTCCCAAGCAGCCTTTTTAAATGAGTTCGTCTGAGTTTCCCTACGTATTCTTTTTCAGATTGCTTTCAAAGTGAACCCAGAGGTATTTTGGTTTATTGGTAGGAGAAATACTTAATATACTTATATTGATGCCACATTTAGGAAGAGCAAAATGAGAAACTGTTACAGTATCTGCCATATGTTCATTTAAATTACATATTTGTAAGGGAAAAAAATGAAAACTTACATTCCTTGATTTATAGGCTTTTTAATACGGTTGTACAAAAATATTGTAATATTTTTTAAATTGGACTTTTGTTTTATTTTCTGATTTTACATCTTGAAACTATTTTCTTCACAACTAGTGTCAACTCTTGTCTTTTTTTAAAAATCTATTTTTTTATTGTGGTAAAATACACATAGCATAAAAGTTACTATTTTAACCATTTTATTTATTTTTTAAATTATATTTTAAATATTTTATTTTTAAGTAATCTCCACACCCAACATGGGGCTCAAACTCACAATCCTGAGATCAAATTGCATACTCTGCCAACTGGGTCAGCCAGGCACCCCCATTTTAACAGTTTGAAAATGTACATTGTGTATATTCACATTGTTGTGCAACCATCACCATCATCTATCCCTAGATCTTTTTCATCATCCCAGTCTGAAAATTCTGTACCTATTAGACAGTAACTCCCCATTTTTTCCCTCCTCTCCAGCCTCTGGTAACCATTCCGCTTTCTGTTTCTGACTTTGACTAGTCTGGGTATATTCTATAGTGGAATCCTATAATGAGTGTTTGCCATATTAAATCAGGCTTACTTCACTAGCATAATGTGGCAGCACGTGTCAGAAAATCATTCCTGTTTAGGGCTGAATAATATTCCACTGTATGTATATATGTACTTTGTTTATCCATCCATATGTCAGTGGACATTTGGGTTATTACCGCCTTTTGGTTATTATGAATAATGCTGATATGAATATGGGTATTACAAGTATTTGTTCGAGTTCCTGCTTTCAGTTCTTTGGGGTATATACCTAGAAGTGGAACCAGTAGCTTATATAATTCTGTGTTTAATTTTCTGAGGAACTGTCTTACTATTTTCTGTGGCAGCTGTACCATTTTATATTATACCAGCAATGCACAAAGGTTTCTCTTTCTCTGTTTCCTTGGCAACATTTGTTCTTCTTTTTTTTTTTTAATAATAGCTGTACTAATGGGTGTGAAGTGGTATTTCATTATGGGCTTGATTTGCATTTTCCTAATAATTAGTGTTGTTGAAAATTTTTTTATGTCCTAACTGGCCATTTGTGTATCTTCTTTGGAGAACTAGATTGTTTTTCAACTAACTACCAGATCCCTGATTTGTAACTTCCTAAAATCACTTAGAAAATGAAAAAGCTTAATCAAAATATTTTGTCAGTTGAATTCTTATAATGATTGTCTTGAAAAGTACACTCCTGCTATCAATAAAAATTCAAAAATAAATTCAATACTCATTAACTAGAATTGGTAATCCCCCTAAGTTCCCAAACTTTGTACTGAGGTACCTTGGGGCATTGTAGCAAATTCACAAGCGTGCCATGGGATATTTAAAAATTTCAGTGGAAACACAGCAGTACTCAATATCTGTCAAGCATCATTCAAACTGTTAGCTCTGCATAGGTTAAGGTTTCACCATTAGGTGGCTCTCCATTCTCTATTTCTTTTGATGTCATAGCTTTGCAAATCTGGGTTTTTCTTAATTGCTATGGTTAAAAGAAGTACCACACAAAAAAATTAATGTGGAACAGGAAATGAGGATGGCAGTGCCTAATCTGATTCAAAGGTTTTAAAAGTTATGTGGTGCCCAAGAGGTCCATACATGCCATTAGTAAGAAAATGTAATTGTTTAAAAATGAAATCATAAGAGGCACCTGGCTAGTTCAGTCGGTAGAGCATACCGCTCTTGATCTTGGGGTTGTAGGTTCAAGCCCCATATTGTTTTCCCCTTCATTTTATATATATATATATATAATTTCCCTTTAATTTATATGTATATGTATATATATATACATATATATATTTTTTCCATTAATGTATATATGTATATTGGACCCACTATGTAAAGGGAACTGCTAGGTATTTCTTTCAGCCTAGGAACGTCATAAACAGAGACCTGAAGGGTACTGTGTATCCTTGAAGCAAGAGAATTTGGGAACTTCTGCATTAACTGCTTGCTAAGGGTCAGGCACTATGCTTGCCGCTGACAATACGCAGATTAATGAAACTGGGACTGCTAAAACTGAGGAGTGGAATGTCTTTGGGTAATTAGACTTCCTTTTGCTTTTTCTCTACTAGTCTATAAGCTCCTCAAAGCTAGGTCCTCTATCTCATTGATCCTGTATGTATCTTCAGTGCCTGATGTTCTGCCTTGCACATAGGAGGTTTTCAGTAAATATGGAACTTACATTATATTTGATAAATAATCTTCTTTATGAATGATTTCCTAGTGTTACCACTGATTTGTTCTGTGACTTTGGACAACTTCCTACTTTTTATTGTGGCAGAACAAAATTCATGTTTTGACAGAAGTTTATAGAGCTAAGCACTAAAGGAAAAACAGAAACCTTATCACAATTTTTATGAATACTCAGCTAGTTGAGTAGGTAACAAAGATTCCTTCTTTAAGAAGTCTGAAAGAACTGATGATAATCATCTGGGTTGGGTAAACTCATTTTGTAAAGAGCCAGATGGTAAGTATTTAGTCTCTGTGGCTATAGCTGAGGTTATAACTACCCAACTCTTGTAGCATGAAAGCAGCATTACATAATATATAAATGAACAAGCAGGATTGTTGTTGTGGTTTTTTTTAGACTTACTTATTTATTAGAGAGAGAGAGACATCACAAGTAGGCAGAGAGAGAGGAGGAAGCAGACTCCCCGCTGAGCAGAGAGCCCAATGCAGGGCTCAATCCCAGGATTCCAAGATCATGACCTGAGCTGAAGGCAGAGGCTTAACCCTCTGAGCCACCCAGGCACCCCTGAACAAGCAGTTTTAACATCTGTATTCTAATAAAATTGTATTTATAAATATATATATTAGTCCAGGTCTGGCCAATGGGTGATGCTTTGGTGACCTCTGATCTAAGTTAAATTCGGCTTGTAGAAAATTTTAGTGATATCTAACACATGAAGTTAGGAGCCGTTGAGAACTCTTATAGATTGCTAACAGTTAAAGTCACAACAGTTATACATGTGGCAATTTTATGAAGATACCTGGAAGAAAAGGAATTCATACCCACAGAGTTAAGTCTGTTTTGTTTTTAGCCAGGAGACAGAGGCAAGAAGGATCCAGCCAGCCTTATCACCCATTACTCCCTTTAGTTTTATTCCAGCCAGACCATTCTATTCTCTAAATAAATCTTATTCTTCCTCTTAGTCCTTCTTTTGCTTACTTTGTTTCTTTCATCTAAAAGTATTGCTAAAAAAATTAATAAATTCTATGTGAAAGTTTTATAAAGATATGCCTCCAAAATAGCTTCGATCTGTAGTATGAGATGAAATTGAATCTGAATGGAATGTCAACCTGTGTATTTTTTTTTCCTCAGCTTTTAGAATGATTCCATATCCATTAGAGAAAGGCCATCTATTTTATCCTTATCCCAGCTGCACAGAGACTGCTGATAGAGAGCTATTACCTAGTAAGTAAATATTATAATTTTCCTAAACTTAAAAGTACTTGTAAGATTGTTTTTCATAGTATTTTTCTCATAGTAAAACTGTGTTTGGTTGAAGTTCAGGATACTGTTTAAAATATTACTTTAGCCACTTCTTGGATATAGTTGCATAAATTCATTCCCATGTATTCTTGGGGTAAAATGCTATGTGAGATGCAATGAAGAACACAAGAATTGAAGATATTAAAAAGAGCAGTCATCTTACAAAATTTGAAGAAGTAATAATACATTCCTTCACAAACTCTTTTCAGAAAAGAAAGGAAGAAAGAACACTTCCCAGCTTATTTGTGAGACCAGTATTACCCTGATACCAAAACCAAAGACATTACAAGAAAACTATAGAACGATATCCCTCATGAATATAGACACAAACATGCTCAACAAAATATTAGCAAACTGAATCCAGCCACATATAAAAAAGATTATACTCCAGAGCAAGTGGGATTTACCTCACAAATGCAAGTGTTTTAACATTTCAAAAGGCAATGCATCATGTTAAGAGAATAAATGACAACAGATGCAGGAAAAGCCACTGACAAAAATCCAACAACCATTCATGGTAAAAATTTTGAACAAACTAGGAATAAAAGAGAATTTCCTTAACCTGACAAACAGCATCTACGAAAACCCCACAGCTGACAGCATCCTTAATGGTGATTTTATGATTTAAACACTGAATGCTTTTTTCCCAAGATTAGGAATAAGGCAGGGATGTCTGCTCTCCCCACTCCTCTTTAGCATTGTACTGGAGATCCTAATCAGTGCAATCAAGGCAGAAAAAAATAAATAAATAAAAGGAATTCATGTTGGAAAGGAAGAAGACCTGTCTTTACTCACAAATAACATCATGTTCTCTGTAGGAAATCCTAAGAAATTCATAAAAATACTTTAGATCTAATAAACAAGTTCAGCAAGTTTGCAAGATATAATATCTGCATATAAAACTTAGTTGCATATTTATATACTGGCAGTGAATAATCAGTCCAAAAATGAACTTTAGAAAACATTTCTTTTTTTTTTTTTTAAAGATTTTATTTATTTATTTGGCAGACAGAGATCACAAGTAGGCAGAGAGGCAGGCAGAGAGAGAGGAACGGAAGCAGGCTCCCTGCTGAGCAGAGAGCCCGACGTGGGGCTCGATCCCAGGGTCCTGGGATCATAACCCGAGCCGAAGGCAGAGGCTTAACCCACTGAGCCACCCAGGCGCCCCTAGAAAACATTTCTAATCACAGTAGCATCAAAAAGAACAATTTAGGAATGACTTAACAAAAGAAGTATGTGTCTTGTATGCTAAAAACAATGTAATTTGCTGGGAGAGATTAAAGAAAATCTAAGTAAATGGAGAGCCATTCCATGTTTATTAATTGGAAAACCCAATATTTTTTTTTTAAGATTTTATTTATTTATTTGACAGACAGAGATCACAAGTAGGCAGAGAGGCAGGTAGAGAGAGGAGGGGAGGAAGCAGGCTCCCTGCTGAGCAGAGAGCCCGATGTGGGGCTCTATCCCAGGACCCTGAGGTCATGACCCGAGCCGAAGGCAGAGGCTTTAACCCACTGAGCCACCCAGGCGCCCCGGAAAACCCAATATTATTTATATGGCAATTCTCTCCAAATTGATCTACAGATTTAATATAATCCCTACTAAAATCCCAGGAGGGATTTTGCGAAAACTGACAAGCTGACCTCAAAATTTATATGGAAAGGTACAACACTCAGAATAGCCAAAACAATCTTTACAAAGAATGAAATTGAAGGGACTACACTTTCCAGTTCTAAAAAGAGCAGTCACAGACTTAGGGGCAGAACCAGATGTATATAGTGTTAAGATCGCTGAGAGTCTCATTGAGTCCTTGCTTTCAGGAAGCCAGACCTCAAAAGAATGATCTATACTTATTTGTCTCAGCTGCCTTATCCACTCACTCTTCTTTGTGAACTGGTAAATTTATGTGTAACTTTTCTTTTTATGATTTAACCAATAAGTAAGCATGCTGAAGGTTATAAACACTAGCACCATATTTCCTTCAGTGATATAAACCCACACCACAGTTTTTACAGTTCTGGGACCATTAGAACTCAAGTCAAAGAAGGAAAGTTGCAGTTTTACAGCCAACAAACATAGTGATCTGAAAAGTCCAAACAAACAGATGAAAATATAGGAGAGATTATGGAAGTCGAGTATGCTGATATTTTTCTCCCAGAGTCTTTTATTTTCTTCCATCCTCTGAGATAAGTTATCTGTTTTTCTTTGAACTCTCAAAGTACTTCGTGTACTTCTTAACCTCCCCCTTCTAGATTGTAGACTTAGAGGCCAGGATTCTCTTTATCATCTCTCTATGCATCTCTATAATGTTCACAGTGAAAATTGATATTCAGTAAATATTTTAATTAGTCAAATTTATTAATTTCTTTCTTTCTTTTTCTGTTTCAGAGGTAGAGTTTAGTGATTCATCAGTTGCATATAATACTACTGCTCATTACATCAAGTGCCCTCCTTAATGTCATAAATGAGCCAAATATATTGCTAGTACCCAGCAAAAATATTAAATTTTAGTACCTTTTCCTCCTTATCCTACTCCAAACTCCTGAACTGCTCACGAGTTAATAGAAAAACTGATAAACCATGTGTTAAGTGCTGCATATATGAAATAGATTATAAGGAAGTTGGAATGGGGAGATGGGGAGTGCCTATCTCTCTAAGGCCAGGGATGATTCCCAAATCTGACTTGATTGACTTGAAGAATGGGAAATCCATTATACAGCAGGAGGAGTGAGTTTGGGAACAGGAGTGGGGGGAAGTAAATAAATTCAGGCTTTGAGTATGTTGCATATATACCAGATATGTGTGTGTGTGTGTGCATATGTGTATGAACGCATTCTTAAATATTTTATTATATAATCTATTTAGTACTTATATATACACACATTTTTTATTTTTTATATCTCTAAATAATATGTGGGCCTAAGATATATATATATATATAAATACATGTACATTATATAAATAGTAAATGTTGTAGGTATTCTTTGGGTAATAGCTGTTTTAAACTTCAAAGAAATTTGATAGGAGATGACTGGATTATCTCAAAGAATCCAAAGGCAGCAATTCTAGTCAGACCTCAGAAGGCACTAGAACCAGAAACTAGAAGACTATCAGGATTTCCAGGAGTCAGTTATCTGTATATCTCTATATCTGGCTGCCTTTTTCTGTCTCTCCTGTTCATACTTCTCTTTTTCTCCTTTCCCAACTCCATCTCCTCTCTGTATGAGCTCTCGTTTCTGCTACTCTCAGTGTGTCTGCTTCATTTTTCTATCTTTGTCATTCGGCTTTCCCTTCTTGGACACTCATGTACCAAACTTGATGCCCTTACATGGCTCTACTTTATACATCATCAGTTCAAGCAAATAATACACCATGAATAAGATCTCAGTCTGGCTTCTAAAACTTCTGGAAGAGAGAGAGAGCATGGATTTATCCAGGTGTGTATTCCTGGTGCAGTTAGCTGTGGCCTAGGGACAGAGTCAGGTTGTGTAAACAGGACTCCTGGGGGCTCTAC
Organism: Mustela putorius furo; assembly: GCF_011764305.1. Taxonomy (NCBI): domain Eukaryota; kingdom Metazoa; phylum Chordata; class Mammalia; order Carnivora; family Mustelidae; genus Mustela; species Mustela putorius. The sequence continues at coordinate 8,826,197 of NW_025421424.1, forward strand.
TCTCTCTTTCTCTCTGCATTGCTTCACATCACCAAACCAACTTGGGAATCCTCATTTTCTGGGCATGGATGAAATCACTAAAGGAGACTGTGTAGGTGAGAAGTAAACTCAGAGTGGAACCATGAGGGCACAAAAATGTTGAAGGAATGGGTGGCTGATAAGGTGTTGGGAAGATTCAGTGAAGGAGTGGTCAGAGAGACAGGACAAGAACCAGAACTAGATAGGCTAGGAACTAAAGGGAGGGAAAAATGTCCAAGTGTGGAGGAGTATCTGATATCAAGGAAGGTGATTACTACGAAGAATCCATTGACTCTGGCAATTAGACGGTCATTAGTGAAAGAAATTTTGTTTTCTTTCCTACAGTGGTGCTGGTAGTAGTTGTTCTTGTTGTTTTTCCATTCATAGAAACAAGGATATTTAAGCAAAGAAATCAGTCTTTGGAATTATGGAACATCAATATGCATGAGTGTATTATATTAGGTTAATACGTTTAGCCTAATAAAATGCCTCCCCCAAATCATTACAAAAGTTTTCTGATATAAGGCCAATTTTACATAGTAATATGAATAAAATCAGGGTAATTATTATGTACTGCCAGAGTCACAGGCTACAAGAATGGAGAGTTTGCTTTTTTTTAGCAGGGCTTTATTATTTCTAGGGTACTTACACATTTGCAAATCCAGGAGGTAGAAGAGGAGGGATATGCTGGCGGTTTTGTTTGATTATATTATTTGTTCTGAGAGCATTTGTCTGTCTCGGACTATGGTAGAATGCACACATTTTTAATAATGTGGAGTTCTAATACCCAGGAGTCTTTAATGTTTTTTTGTTTTCAATTCTCTTTCAACCTTGATATGACTTACAGCATTCTGGAATTTGCTTATGAACCTCATAAGTTCAGACTTGAACTATTCCCTTAGTTCACATAGCTATTTAGTTGTCTTTTATGCCTCCTGATAAATTTTTCTCTACAAGCCAGTGATGAAATTTGAACTTTACGTCCAAGGGAGTGTTTCTGTACTAGTCATCCATTATACTGATGTATTGGCCAAACATTGACTGACAAACAAATCTACAGAAAGCAGTCCAAGGGGCACCTGGGTGGCTCAGTGGTTTAAGCCTCTGCCTTCGGCTTGGGTTGTGATCTCAGGGTCCTGGGATCGAGCCCCGCATCGGGCTCTCTGCTCCACGGGGAGCCTGCTTCCCCCCATCTCTGCCTACCTCTCTGCCTACTTGTGATCTCTCTCTGTATCAGATAAATAAATGGAATTTTTAAAAAAAAAAGAAAGAAAGAAAGAAAGAAAGAAAGCAATCCAAAAAGAAAAAATTAGGTGTCTCCTATAATATAAAAGGCTTGTATTTTAGGAATTTATCTTACTAAAGCTATATTGTTTTCTACCTTATAAAGTGGAAATAATACCGTCTATCTTTTAAGGCTGTTGAAAAAATAAAACTAATATAAATTAAAGCACTTTGTAAATCATAAAATGCTATACAGTTTAATTAATTATCAGTGTTGCTGTCTCTTACGTGATAGGAGTTTTAGTAAGCATTGGTATACATAAGTGTTCCCTGTCTTTGCAAGTACCATAGCTTATTTCCCTGGTTTGCTGGAAGAAGTTGACCTCTTATGTTTGAGGGACAGGGCAGAAGGGACTGCTGGTTTTCTGGGTCCTGAAAATACAATGTTGTCCACGGCTTCTAATGTTTATAACTTTAAAAAAAAAAAAATTCAGATTTGGTGTGCTTTTACTTTAAATGTGACTCAAGCCTGTGGAAATTTTCTGGATTTTTAATGAGTTCAGTTTTTGGCTTATACTTTTAAGCATAGTATAAGACATAAAAAATATGGCTACCAAAGGAAACTTAGGTGTAATCTTCTCTGTGAATCATTATGTTGAAAAAAAAAGTGAAATTTATAGCTGACCTTGATTCAGCATTGAATTAGTCATCCCTTACTTATGCAGGATATTACATCAGGAATTCCTGGGTTTGTGTCCAGCCCTAAGCAGTCAACTTCCTGGACTAATGAAGTCCCAGAATAGTTCTCAGTTTAACAGATATTTATTGAGCACCTACTGTGTGCCAAGCATGGTAATAGGCTCATCTCAGCATTGGTATTCAGGTATATTCAATCAAATTTCAAGTAAGATATAAGTACTTGAATACTATTAGTAATGAAATATCCAGTCCTTAGAAAAATAATACCTGAGTTAATGTGGGAATGTGATAAGGTAAGACAAGGGACTTCATTTATGCTCAGAATCCTAGGGCTTTGGTGTTCTGGTTCAATTTTTATGGTGCTCTATGAAATGCCACACATAGAACATTTATTAATAACTGGGTAAAATTATGGCTCTGGGAAATCTGCAACCACACTTCTGTCTCTCAAACTCCCAAAGAGAATTATGACAACTCACATTTAGGGACTTAGAGTGTTCATCATAACAACTCCATAGCAACTATGAGAGGGTTTAGCAGCTTATTCATGATCACACAGCTAATAAGTGACAAAGCTCTTTTTCAAACTACCTCAGCATGACTTTACAATTAGTGTTCTTTCCCACGATGCCATCCTATTCCCATTGCTGGCACAGTCATCCGGCTCTGTAGATACATCATTGCTGCTGGAATAAATAATGGATAACTTTCTTCTACCTTACTTAGCCAGAGATGCCTTGTTCTTTCTTTAAAACAATTATTTTCCTTTTCAGTTTCAGGATTTTCTCTTTGTCACTGAGACTTGAAAATTTTATCCTTTTCAGTTTCAAATGTTGTTTGAAAATACCAAAACTGGCCTACACTATATTTATTCTCCAATAAAATCCATTTCTGCCTTTTCTCCCTTACAGCCTTTCATCATGTTTCTGTTTACCCCAAGAAGGAGCTTCCTTTTTTCATCCATTTCACAGCAGGACTGTGTTCTTCTACAGCAATGATAGCTCTTCTCACACACCAGTTTCCTGAAATCATGAGTGTTTTTGCTAAAGCTGTAAGTATGATCTCAAGGACTTGTGTAGAGTATTTGTAAAACACATAAGAAACCATCTCTGATCTGTTTGTGCTAAACCAGCTGATCAGGGGAAGATGTTTGTTACCATAAATTACAGGAATTGATTTGTCAAGTAGCTCCATAAATGTGTCAAATATACGTTTTTGGTGAGTTGGGCTATATTTTTGTTGCGTAAAAGTTTAAAGAATACAGTGGTACAACATGATAAAGTTGGTCTTTGTAGATCACTTTTGGTGGTAAATATAGCGCTGTTCCTAGCTAAGGAATAACCCAGTTCTTTTCAATGCTTTCTTTTTGGCAAAAAAACCCCTATTTGGGAAACAATTTCCTATTTCAATTTTTCCATTTAAATGAAATTATTAATGATAAAGTCTGCTGATGGAGAGTAAGTAGGTAAGATGGACAGATGGAGCATTCGCCTGGGTACAGAATATGCTTCTTTACTCAAAGCTTCTCACTGTTGTAATCTGTGTATTCTTAATTGGCCTTCCCCAACCTTGGATGTAGAACCATGGATAGACCTTTATTCTTATTTTTTCCTTTAATTTGAACTACTTCCCCGTTTCCTGAGCCGAGTTCAGATGGTACGTGAAGACTGATATTAGAGAGACTATCCCACGACTATTTACTCTTCTATACAAACTTAGTAATTAATGTCACTGGCTCAAAGTAAAATTACCAAAGAGAAGTCCCTTTAAGTTGATAAGCCTTTAAAAATAGGTCTTTTTTAAAAAAATTAACATATAATGTATTATTTGTTTCAGGGGTACAGGTTTGTGAATCATCACTCTTACACAGTTCACAGCACTCACCATAGTACATATCTTCCCCAAGGACTATCACGCAGCCTCCCCATCCCTCCCATGCCCCTATCCTCCAGGAACCCTCAGTTTGTTTCCTGAGATTAAGAGTCTCTAATGGTTTGTCTCCTTCTCTGGTTTCATCTTGTTTCATTTCTCCCTCCCTTCCCCTATGATCCTCTGTCTTGTTTCTCAAATTCCTCATATCGGTGGGTTCATATGATAATTGTCTTTCTCTGATTGACTTATTTTGCTTAGCATAATACTCTCTAGTTCTATCCATGTTGTTGCAAATGGCAAGATTTCATTTTTGATGGCTGCATAATATTCCATTGTATGTATATACCGCATCCTCTTTATTCATCTGTTAATGGACATCTGGGCTCTTTCCATAGCTTGGCTCTTGTGGATACTGGTGCTATAAACACTGGGGTGCATATGCCCCTTCAGATCACTATGTTTGTATCTTTAGGGTAAATACCCAGTAGTGCAATTGCTGGGTCATAGGTAGGGTAGCTGTATTTTCAACATTTTAAGGAACTTCCATACTGTTTTCCAGAGTGGCTGTACCAGCTTGCATTCCCACCAACAGTGTAGGAGGGTTCCCCTTTCTCACATCCTCACCAACACATGTCGTTTCCTGATGGTTAATTTTAGCCATTCTGAGTGGTGTGAAGTGGTATCTCACTGTGGTTTTGATTTGTATTTCCCTGTTGCCAAGTGATGTTGAACACTTTCATATGTCTTTTGGCCATTTGGATAAAAATGGGTCTTTCTTATACATCTTCACATTTTCAAACACAGAAGGAAAATGCTAATTCATTTTAGTCCCAAATCAAAAAGCACTGAGAACTATAGAAACACTAGCCCTTAATCAGCAATGTAATTTCTATATTTTTCTCTATATGCATCTGTTCTAACTCCCTGTTTCCTCACAATCTTTTTTGCTACCTTAAGAACAGTTTATTTGGTGTCTTAAAGATTAGTTGGTTTTCTTCTGGCACTAGGAGTAAAAGCACTGGTTTCCCTTTTTCCCTGAAGGTCAGCTGTATAATGTGTTAAGTTGCCACTGGCAGTAGGCCTAGCAGTCTGAGACTGCACTTGATTCTGGGTCAGTCTTCAAGGAGAGTGACTTTCCACTATTGTTCAGGGAGTATAGATATTTGGGTTGGAAACTGACTGTTTCCTTTTGGTGTAAAAGTGAAGTGTAGTGATCGTACGGTAACTGTTGTTCACAGTGGTGCTGGCTGGGGAGTGAGTGCATCTCAAACTGAGATGACCTTACTGTGTACTCTGGCATGGAAAAAAATTGACTAGAAAGGGAATCCCATCCATTTAAGAACTGGAAAAATATCTGCAGCTGTGTATTTGAGATCACAGGCAAGCGGTGGGAGGGATGGTCCTTGGAGTTCTCTCAGGGCATTGGAAAGGAGGGAAAATAGAGTAAGGGAGAGATTTAGAATCTAGAATCGATATGTAGCATATGTTAGTCATGTACTTCCATGAGATACTGGTTAAAATTAGTGCAGAGCGGATTCACCATCCGCTGTAGCCACCAATGTTAGTATGTAGTATCTGTCTTTATCTGAGACATGGCTGATGCTCCAAAAGAGTCCTTAAGATTACATAGCACAAGCTCCTTAGCACTCCTCTAGCAGGGTCTGAGAATGAATAATTGTACATTTTAAACTGAAATCTTCTTTTTTAGACCAAAAGTTATTAATTTACTGTAGTTCTAGGTAATGAGCAATAAACAGGCATTTATTTACCATCCTTAGATATTTGTATAGTTGGTCGCATATAGTTAAAAATGTGCCTCACAGCAAACTTTTATAGCCACATTTTATCCAGTGGCCTTTACATGTACATTTTTAGTTCCTAAAAGCAAACTATTTACTCAGGATACCTGCACACCAATATTTGCCATGCAGCAGTACCAAGGGCAGGTTCCACTGAAGAATTTATGAAAAATGGTTACATGCAGGCAATCCTCAGCTTATAAACACAATGTAAAAATGCCTACCAGCCGGCTAGGAGGGAGCCAGAGGTTCAAATTCTGCTTCTTTCCCTATTTACTTAATGGCCTATGCAGTAGGAGCTTCACCATCACCCAGAAACTTGTTAGAAAGCAGAACCTCTGGTGCCACTAGCAACTTCCTGAATCTGCAGTTTATTTTATTTATTTATTTATTTATTTATTTATTTATTTTTAAAGATTTTATTTATTTATTGGGGGCGGTGAGAGAGTGAGCACAGGCAGACAGAGTGGCAGGCAGAGGCAGAGGGAGAAGCAGGCTCCCCGCCGAGCAAGGAGCCCAACGTGGGACTCGATCCCAGGACCCTGGGATCATGACCCGAGCCAAAGGCAGCCGCTTAACCAACTGAGCCACCCAGGCGTCCCCTGAATCTGCATTTTAGCAAGACCCGCAGGTGATCGTATATGCACTTTTAAAACTTGAGAAGCCCTGCTGTCCTCTCCTTGCAACAGGAGGAATTTATGCGGTTTGGAGAGTGCCACCTCTTCCAGGTAAAGAGCTTTATGGGATAGCAGTGAGCATAGGCTCTGGAGCCAGACTGCTTTCCTTTGAGTTCCAGCTCTGACACTTACTGGCTGTGCAACTTCAGGTAAGTTACTTAACCATTTCTCCCCCTCATAGACACTTGTGAGGGTTAGATGAGTTTGAAATATGACAGGTGTTTAGAACCATGTCTGGCCACAGTAGAAACTAGGGAAGTGTTACTCTTGTCGCCACCCATCATTGTCATCATTATCACCAAAGTGCAGCTGTGATGAGAAATCCTAACCCCCTCACGGTTGGGAGGAGTTATGTCCTGCTAGTAAACTCAAAATGTATTTTCCCATAGAAATTGCAGCATAAATGGTGACTAGGTGTCATTTAAACAGTACTGCCCGTACATTATGTGTATTTGTACCACCAAAAGTGGAGAAATGTTTCAAGTTGTAGGTACTGGCAAACTGCCTTGTAGAACATCAAATATCGACAAATTGCAAACTGCCTATGTTAGGATTTTCAATTAGGTCAGATATTTGATAGCCAAAATGGAAATTAATCTATTTTGTCAGGCAAAGCAATTTAAGAGAATTGCCTAAATTTTTTCCATTGTTACCATGGTCTCTTCCTCATCTGATATATTCTTATATTAGCTCATATGATAGACTAAATTTAATTTGAATTTGTGAAAATACGTTTGTTACAAAAATTGCTTTTTTGTGAAACAAGGCACTAGGGATTAATGGTCTTTTATAATCCTCACTGTGCCTCAGATTGAGATAAATGGAAGAGTAATTAGAATGGTTAGTGGTTTTAGTGCCCTGTCTTTTGCATGTATGAAGCTGTGTGGAATAAGACTTCAGTTTCAGCAAGTTAGGGTTTTCTTTCTTGATTTTTCTCCTGGCTGAGATGAAAACCAAGTCTGACATTCGACATAGAGCAATAAAAAAAAAATAAAAAATAAAAAAATTCATAAATCCCTGGAGATGTGGAATGTGCTGATATCAGAGCTGATACTCTCCAAGGCCAGAATTCCTGAAAAAGGAAAAAGTGCTTTTAAGTAGTAGGTCATTTTCTCACCTGCTTTGAAGCCTGCTGGGTTAAATATGAGAGTTCAAAGTAAGGGTAGCCAGCAAACCAAATGAACTGGAATCTGATTCTGCTTATCTGAAAGGAGCTTCTTTTTTTAAGAGCAGCACTGCCCTCTCCTTAGAGAACCAATCTTCATCTAGCCTGGCCCCTTTCATTTCTCTCCTGCAAGAAAAGCTTTCTTCTTACTAAGTCTTGGGAGGGCGTTATCACAGCAGTGAAGACTATAGATGGTCTTTGGAGGTTTCACTGACTTACTGATGAATTCAGGCTTGTGGCATGTGATTTTAGTACTTTGAATTCGGAAGTGTTTGCATATAAAAACCCCTAGTTGGGTTTTAATGAAATAGAATAGCTAGCCTTTGCAACCTGGCAGAAATAGGTGTTAGTGGGCAAAGATAGGGATCAGAAAGATTCCCAAATAAATAGTTTGTTTCACTAAAGCAAAACTTTGTTGAAATCTGTTTCACTGAACACATACTATAGCTGTGCTGAGGTGGGAATGGGCCCTGTTTCCACATATTTTTACTAATCTTTATGTGGGAAAATGTGGTTGGACATGCCAGTGATGAATTTCTGAGCAACTCATAATTGGCTGGCTTCAGTGTAACTAGGGCCTAACAATCTGCTTGATTAATTCTTTAAGGACTACATTAGCCAAGTTGTATGATTTCCAAAGATATAGAAGGTCAGATGTTATGCTAACAAAAGACCTTTCTACGGAATGTTCCACTGGGATTTCTTCAGCCCCTTCCCAAAAATAATTAACATTTTTCTCCCCAAATTACATTTTAAAAAATAATAAGCAGAAATAAATGCCAAGTATATTTTACTGAATAGTGATCAAAACTTTCGAGGTTTGTGCACTGTTCTCATCATTCCCCCCCCCCCAGGGTAAAGACCGTCTTAATACCTAGGGGAGTTGATAGATAATTATAACTTTATATTGATATATACCAGTGGAAAAATATATTATTTCTAAAGGTTCCTAATTTTCCATTGTTATAACCATGACATGAAATCTGTTCATAGGAGGAAGTGATTTTTTATATTCTCCATCTGATTTCATTCATACTAAAAACCTTTGAAAGTTGTATCCTTCTTTATTAAGTACTTAGGGCCACATTCAGAAATTCAACCAAGTAAAACAAGTTTCTTCACTTTGTTTGAAAATGGATTACTCTTCAAACCTGTGAGACTTCTTTAGTTCCTAAGAACTGACATAGTTCTTAAAACATTTTGAATTGCAACCAAGCTTATAGTCCCACAAAATATTTTTCTGTAACCATACTATTTCCACAGCAATATATCTGAAGCATTTCCCAGAGATTATACTGATAACAAAAGGAGCCCACTGAATGACAGGTCAAAACATTTTGTATGTTTACATTTTTGTTCTCTTGCTAGTGCCACTGAATTCAGTCTTTATTTGGGCAGTCTAGCATATTCCCATTTTGATTTTCTTAATTAATTGGGATATTTCTAGCAAGAGAAATGTTCTCTACTTCTATTAGGGGTATTTATCATGCTTCATTCTGATTGTTCTTTAAAAAGAACCAGACTGAAGTTTGTGATATTGCTGTTATACTTCTTTATCCATTTTTTCTAAATACTAAACTTTTCTTTTCAAAGAGGAGGAAAAAAGAATAAAAGTCAAGACAATGTACTTTTTTTTTTCAAAGATTTTATTTATTTATTAGAGAGATCACAAGTAGGCAGAGAGGCAGCCAGAGAGAGAGGAGGAAGCGGGCTCCCCGCTGAGCAGAGAGCCCGATGTGGGGCTCGATCCCAGCACCCTGGGATCATGACCAGAGCTGAAGGCAGAGGCTTAACCCACTGAGCCACCCAGGCACCCCAAGACAATGTACTTTTTAATGAATGTTTATACCCCTTCCCCAGGGTTTCCTTCAGTTGTGAAGTTTGTGGAAAACATATTCTTTCCCTATTAACATGTGCCTGTCAACTGGGAAGTTCACAAAAGCTTTCCCTGAATTTATTTGGCAGTATATTTAACCATCCTTTCCCCCCAAAGCAACATCCCAGTGTCAAAGTTGAGGACATCCTGTCACTAATTGCTACTGATATACTGATTGCTTAATCATTAGCACTTGGGGTAAACGACTGCCTTGCTGTTTTCAGAAGACTGGTGCTTAGATATTGATGTAGATTGCTTATTCCAAACCCATTACACAAGTGACACTAGAATTCACATCAGGAAACTCCTGATTTTTCTTTTAGAAAACATCTTTGTTTTTTGCAGACCCAGCACAGTCCTCTAAATGGACAGAATAATGGTATACAGAATAAAATAATCTTGAGGAATAGTTTTGCTTGGCTTCTTTCTTTAGTTATTTTTTATTTATTTATTTTTTAAAATTTATTTATTTGACAGAGAGATCACAAGTAGGTAGAGAGGCAGGCAGAGAGAGAGGGGGAAGCAGGCTCCTAGCCAAGCAGAGAGCCTGAGGCAGAGCCCAATCCCAGGATCCCGAGGTCACAACCAGAGCGGAAGGCAGAGGCCCAACCCACTGAACCACCCAGGTGCCCCTACTGGCTTCTTTCTTTTTTTCTTTTCAAGCTTTGCTCCTTTTCCCATCAATCAAATTTCTAATGTTTAAGAGAACTAAATTTGTATGACTACTTAATATATTATGATTCTAAACCAGGAGTAATTTATATTTCAGTTAGTTATTATCATTGTTCTTAAGAGTATATACTTAGACTCTCATTTTTGTTTTACCTGAGCCATTGGAGGACAGATTGTGGTTTTCCAATGTTTTAAATGGGGAATTTTGAGTCATTCAAGTTAAGTGACTTGCTTGAAATCACACAATAGATCGTTCTTTAGTCATGATATATATTTTTGGTTTCAATAATATGTCAGTTTACAACTTAGAGCAGAACAAGTACAAAAGAATACATTTTAAATAAAATAGTAATGCTGAAGGGATATAGAATGATGGAGTGGTGATAGTACAGTGGTTTTGCTAGGGAAGTCTTCCTACAGGAGATGAATTTGGAGAAGAGTTTTGAATGAAAAGGCCAATACAGATTTTCAGAAAATAGAAAAGACATTTAGGTTGCAGAAATGCTTACAGCAAAACAAAAACATCAGTAGAACAACTACCTGGAGAACTCTTCCCTCTTTACAGCATAAGCCTATTTGATGAACTCTGATGCTTTAAAATAAAGAATGCCCATTTATTTTTTTGTCTTTCAAATTGGTTCGCTTTAATTTCATTCCTTTTCTTGCTAGTAAGCCTCTTAGGAATGAAGAACACTGGTCATTCCATCACATACTTAGACAACAATATAAAAAACTTTAGCCTATCTAACTCTCTGAATGTACAGTAATACTAAAACAGTAGGCACAAACAGTAGGTTTGTAATGATTCAGAGGGAATTTAATCAACAGTCTGAAATGGTAAAAAAAAACTTAATTTAAATTACAAATGTATACCCCATGTTTCAATATCATTCTTCTTTCAAAATCAGAGGGTAAGTTTGTGAAGGATTATCTGGGGAAGTTTAACTGAACAGAATAAACTTTTGGTCTAAAATATAACTTGCGTGTATTTTCTGGTTAACATGGGAATTTTAGGTAGCAGGTGTACTTCTAGTAGTTGTATTAGTAAGTAGGAAACGTAGGTATGTTTCTTAATGTTGATGAGGCCTCAATACAAGATTAGCTATTTTTAGTATTCTTTCTGAATTTGAGGAAAAAATAAAATTATCTGTCTTATCTCTCTGATGACATTAAGATTGCCTTATGTCCATCTCTAACAGCCAGCTTCGAGAAAATAAATTACTTGGGTTTCAGATGCTGCTCGACAAAATTAAGAGAACTCATATTCAGTTAACTGATATTCAGACCACATAATCACCCTCTCATCTCATCCTATAATTTCAAGTGTTCTGAAAATGAAATGTATATATTCTTCAAAGTGTAGTAAAGGGCTCTGTTCTTACTGAGCAGTTGAGAATTACCAGTAGGAAATAAAGCAAGAGAAGCAGTTTGGGGAAGAATTCAGAAAGGAGCATATTCTCACACCCTTTGCTAGGAACGTGCCAGCTCTTGTTTTCATCTATTCAAGATACGGGAGTCCCACTTTCTTTGTGAAGCCAGAGTTCAAGCTTTGACTCCCAGGTAGCGGCAGCTTTACAATTAAATTTTAATCCTTTAGTGTTTGTTAGACTCCTATCTAGAGTATAGCTGCAACCATTCTTGGCAGGCAAACACATTGCTGTGTTTCCTGCAGTCACAGTGAGATAGAAGAATGTTCCCTGGCTGGGGTGTGGATGAAGGCACTTTACTAATCTTATGCATAATTCATCCTTGGTTGCTGGGGTACTCAGAGTTGAAACTTTGCCCTCTGATAAAATTCAGCTGGATTTCTTATTTACTTGACTCTGATCCCTTTGGATTTAGCCCTTACTGGAAGCCTGGGGATTCTAATTCAGCTAAGCCCTAGCTGTGTAGACTTTTCTTATTAATTTGCTCTGGATGTATTTTAGCTCTTGTTCAGACCACCATAAACAACAACCGCAACAACAGCTGCACTAAAGAACATGTAGCTTAGAGGCCAGGAGACCCTGAAAAGATTTCTTCTTTCGGTATTGGCTGATTGACTGGAAGGACTCCAATAGGGCTTATCTTAGTTTGTTTTCAAAGTGTAGTTTTTAAAGAGCCTCCGCATTTAAAACTACGTGAACTCTCGTTCTATAGCTTGCCACAGTGTGGTAATGATTATTCTGTAATGTACTCCACATTTTCAGCATTCACCTTCATTATGTTAAGATGTTACTACGGATGGATCTGTTCCTTTCTCCATGCGGTGAGCAGATACGTGTTGGGCACCTTCATGGAGAATGAGGTACAGTGTGTGTTCACAGGTAACTCATAGTCTAGCAGGAGGGGGTTTGAACCGAAGCTACTGCTCCAGCAGTAGATTGGCATACCCTTGCATGTTTATTCATTTGACTGGAAGTGACTGAGGAATTATTTTCACATGCCTCACCTAGGATGTAGTGACCTAAAAAATCATTCTAGACTCAGAGAGGACTTTCCCTTTCAGAAGACTCTGTTTAGTTAGGAGCCCTTTCGGTCACACAAGGAAGATAGAAAGAGGAGCCTCTATTCTCTTCCAAACATGAGGTATGTAGGACTTCATCTTAACACCTAACTGACCAAGTGCATATTTTTATGAACAGTGGTATTCATTATTTTTCCTGAATAGTTTAAATTTTGTTAAAAAATGAAGTGTTCCACAAATCAGAACTTAAGAGATGTCTCACCTCAGATTCACGTATCAGCTGCCATGAGACAAAATCCTCTCGTGGTTTTACATTTTCATCACCCTCTTTCGTGTCCTCTCATCCCTATTAATGACAGACTGATAAGAGGTAAGGGCCATTCTGGTTTGGAAATTGAAACAGTGCAGTATCGTGGTGAAGCAGAATGGGATAGAGTTAGGTCATGTGAGCAAGATAGGAAAGAGCCACTACAGAATTTCCCAGAGCCTACTGTTAATGTCAAAGCTGCATCCTCCAGTCAGTCACTGATTCTGAAAATCGGAACATATGTTAATTTTTTAAAAATAATAAAAGGATATTGGGATAGGCACTGAAATAGGGACCTTTTCCTTCTCTGTGAAGCTGAATTTTGATGATCGATTCTACATCCTGCACAGTTCTACCTTTTTATAGGGGGAACCACCAAGATTTTCTGAGTAACTACAAAATATTTCCGATCTTTATTGGCTGACTTAAGTGTATGTGCTAACTGGTCATTGGGGATATGACCTTGGAATACATATTTCAAAATAGACACATGACATGTCTGTCCTTAGGGAGCTTATACTAATTAGGCATGTCATCAATAAATATGGTAATGTGATGGAAGTATATAGAGTAGAAGAGTGCGCCCAAAGAGTATACTGATTTGACTCAGTGTGGCAGCAGAAGAAAGGAAGTAGGACAATTTGAACAATGACTTGGAGACGGAAGACTACAGATGAGGCTTTGGAATTTACTGCTGATTGTTAGTTCTCTAGCAATCCATCCAAGCTTGCTATATCTGCTGGTATAAATAGAAATTATTATTCTTTGGGTGGGTTAACAGAATATGTATCTCCAAATAGTGACTTAGATGCATGATAGCATCTTCCAACTCAGAAGTCTGATTTGTAACATGCTGGTAAGGAGGCATATTTCATATTTCTGGGTTGTAAGGAGCCCACTCTCATCCATTCACCTATGTTTCCATGTAGACTAGACCATGTCTGCCAATATTAGGTCTCTAGAGAAAGAGTTAAGTCAAAAATCAACTCTCGGCCCTCTGAACCCCTGGCTACTACCTACTCCTATGGGATTTGGACAAAGATAATGAACACAGTTACTTAACCTTTTTTTTTTTTTTTTAACTCTTAGCTTTCAGGTGTCATTGAGACTAATCATATCTCTTGTTTGGCCTCAAGTTCCATATTAAATTGTTTTTTTAAATTGCTTTTGAGCAATAACTTTTCTTTGGTCGCTTAACCAGTCATAAAAGTAGAGGCTTTTGTCTTGATGTCTATATTATACTAGCTGCTCTGGGAGAATAGATGAAAAATAATAAGTCAGTTAGATATTTTAAGAGTATCGAAATCCCTTCCATTCAGAAATGTAAATAAAATAACCAGCATGAGCAATCAGCTTATGTCAGATTCCATGGGTTTATGTTACATAGGGAAATTATAGTGCAACCTGAAACATGCTTCTTAATGAATTCATAGTGGTGTCACAGTTGAATGTAAACCCTTGAGCTTTTCTATTGTGAAAGGTTTCAGAAATCACCTTTTATAAACTGCCAGGGAAGGAGGAAAAAACTAAGATGATACCAACCAAATGCTGTCACTGTGTAAGTGGCTGCTTCCTAGCACCAGACTGTGCCAGTTAAGTAAAGCAAACACTTGGGATACTGTTCACCTTTTGGCTTATTCAGTGTTATGTGTGTGTGTCTGTGTGTGTGTGTGTCTTGTAATATAGTTGAGCCATGAATGACATAGGCGTTATGGGCACTGACCTCCTGTACGGTCAATCTACTTAAGACTTTGTCTTTTTAAAGATTATTTATTTATTTATTTGACAGGCAAAGATCACAAGTAGGAAGAGAGGGAGGTCGGGTGGGGGTGGAGGGAGCAGGCTCATCATGGAGCAGAGAGCCCATGTGGGGCTTGATCCCAAGACCCTGGGATCATGACCTGAGCCGAAGGCAGAGTCTTTAACCCACTGAGCCACCCAGGCATCCCTTCACTTAGGACTTTTGACTCCCCAAAAACTTAATGTTGACCAGAACCCTCCTCAACATAAACAGTTAACACATATACTATGTATTATATGTTATATGTATTATATACTGAGTTCTTATAATTAAGAAAATGTTATTAAGAACGTCATCAGGAAGAGAAACAAATACATCTACAGCCCTGCAATGTGTTCATAAAACAGATCTGTATAGAAGTGGACCCATGCACTTCAAACCTGTGTTGTGCAGGTGTCAACTTATTCTGTTTCTGAAAGAAGCACAAGGAGAGTGCTGTGGAAGGCCTGGTTATCCTTGTGATTTTTGTCCTCAAAAATTAGGAAAGCTCAGTAAGGAAGTAGAACAGGAACCTGGTAAATAGCTCTGTTTTTACCTTCACAGATGCAAGAAGCCAGAGACCTAACCGGAAGTTAGGAGTTGGAAATTTGTCTCTTGTTTTTGGCAGCTGCTCTGTCTAGCAGCTTGTAGTGCACGAGATGTATCTTCATTCACCCTTATCAGTGAACTGGTTTTGTGGTCCCTAAAGCTCTTTCATCACTCTCCTGCCATTCACTGTGGCCTCAGACATGACGAATCTGCTTGCCACAGAAGTCCCGTATGTCAAACAGGACATCACAGCCTGTCAAATTCTAAGGTGGGGAGTGAGGGAAATAACCACATAGTTTTAATTTTAAATTGTTCCTTTTTCACCTTGTAATTTCTCAAGAGTTTGGCTTGATTTATGCCAGGCTCTGGGCCTGTAAGCCTGCATTAGTGCATCACAATTCTGGATAAAATATTTCACATCTCTTACTAGTCTAGAACCTCAAATGCTAGTGAGTTGTAGTTAACACTTAGCATTTGTTATTTACAGTGTAGCTCTCTTTTCGTCCCTGTATATGTAACAAACGGGCTCATCCCTGTGCTTTCCCATTGGTGCCCTGGAATTGATGGACACAGATCAAGATGCTGCCCGGCCCTGCGGGGGCTCCACACCATGTGACAGTTGAGGCACATGCAGCTAGCTCACATTAGTTCAGCCCTTATCTCAGCGTTCTCATTTCTCGGTCGTCCCCAGTGTATATAATATGTACCGGTTGAAATTCCTTATATATTGCTTGCACATTCTTGCTTCTACGTTTCAGCACATACCAGTTCCTTCACTGTAGAATGCCTTCTCTGACTCCCCTCCACTAGTCCATCCCTTATCTTTTAAAACTCCCAACTCAGAAGTCACCCCTGTAGAAAGGCTGATTCATCACCTCTGCACCCCCCCCCCGCCCGCCCCCATTGCCATGTTGGGAGACATCTGCTTCTCAGTCCATTCCTTCAACTGTTTCTCCTTTGTGATTATTGCCTGTGTACCTTGTCACCCAACAACCATAATGACCAGAGGAGTGATGATTTTCCTGCATCTCTTGTCTTTTGGAGGCCTGCCGATGGCCTTCTCAATTTCCCCAGTGTTCTAGTCAGCCTTCCACACCTTTTCCCTTTACATCATAGCTGACTGCCTGGAGGAATAGGGCACGTGTTCAGGGCTTGGCCTCCGCCTCAGCCTGTGTGTGGCAGCCGGCTGAATAGGCCCCGACAAATGGGAAGGATTTAACCCTTTGGCTTGG
This sequence comes from Mustela putorius furo, assembly GCF_011764305.1. Lineage (NCBI taxonomy): Eukaryota > Metazoa > Chordata > Mammalia > Carnivora > Mustelidae > Mustela > Mustela putorius. The sequence goes on from NW_025421424.1 coordinate 8,842,513, forward strand.
CAATCTCTGCATTCTACTCAGATGCCTTCAAGGAGTAGATGGGGGATCTGAAATAGGTCTGGAGATGGGAGCAGGGAAATTTTTAATGAAGGCTTTTTCCTTCCTTTTCACACAAGACCCATGAAGCTGCTGTTGTCAGCAGCTCACCCGACACTCTCCTGCTCTGCCTCTTTTCCAGGAGTCGGGGTTAGTTTCAGAAAAAGCCTCTTGCTAGAAGCCATGACCTCGTACTTTTATCCCCTCCATCTGGTGTGCGGCCTCATGGGGCTGTGCTGCTATGCAGGAGGTGAGCAGTGGAATTCTTTAGATGATGACTTCTGAGCGCACATGCGGAGGCAGTGGGGGTGGGGAGCAGGGAGAGCAGTGAGAGCCAAGATGGATGGACCAAAAAGTAAGGTTTGCTCTGGGACAGATCCTGACTAAAGGTAGACTGTTTTCATGAGGTGTCCTTCCCCTAGCTCAAGTGGGGGCCCAGGTCTGTGATGGATGAACATTGTGTTCCTGCAGTTTTCCCTTTAGCCCTCACAGTTGGGGTGCAGGAGTGGGATAGGTAGGGTATGTGCAGGCTTATGCTGTTTCTGAAGGAATGCATTCCAGGGTTGAACAGGGAAGGGCTCCTCTTGCACACATCCTCTCTTGGAGCTGCTTTGTCTCACTGTCTTGGACCTAAACAGAAGTCCAGATTTTGAATGAGGGTGGGACGTGGGGTTGAGAGCAGTAAAAGTTTTTGATCAAATAAAAATCTGTTGTCTGTCTCATCTTGTAGGGAATTCTCTGCAAGGTATATTCTCCTTGCCTTGGTGTAAATTACTTGTCTCAGCTAGAGATCCCAAGGCCTTTTACCAGGCCTTCAGTAGGCATCTGACCTGGGATAGGGCGGGTTTTTAGCACTCTCATTCCCTGTTCATACTTCCCTAGCCCAGGAGTTGACAACATTTAAAAAAAAAGAGTGAAATCTCAAAGGAAATTCTAATACATACTTTAGAGACCCAAAGCCTTAACAGTTTCCTCTCATGGCTTCTCAGGACTACTTATACTCTGCATGCTTAGCATCACTTTAAAAGAAATGGATAAAATGAAAACAAATGTTAATCTGAAAAAGAGAAAAAGAAATAGAAAGTGCTAGGAGCCAGAGTTGATTAAATGCAGACTACTTAGTGTAATGATCATTTTGTGGTGGTGGAAATGACGGGATTCGTTGATGTGGTGAAAGAAGGGCTAGGCTGTTCTTCTGGTAAATTCTGCTCACCTGTACTCTCCTAGTATATTTTGTATCAGTTTCTGTTCTGAAGGGGCTGGGATTTTGGCCCTTCCAGCCTGAGGTATTCTTAGTCCTTGAGGAGAGCACACAGTTTGAAGTGAGAAGCCCCAGATTTATTTGAGTTCTGTCTGTGCCACTCAGTATCAAATGACCTCAGACAAATCACTGAGCCTTTCTCATGCAGTGAGAATGTCTCCTGCCTCACAGGATCAGTGTGAAAATTATGTATATGTTGAACCATTTTGTACCTGAAAATGCTTCCAATGAGCATCACATCCTAAAGAATAATCCAGGTATCCCTACCCTGAAAGTTGTCAGTAGGACAGCTGAGGATTGCCTGGTCTTCCCTTTTTCTTCACTCAGTTTAGCCTTTCTGTTTGGTCAGGCCTGCTTGCAAGGGGCTGGTGGTGGCGAAGTCAAGTCACCAGATTTCAGCTCTTTTTGGTCAGAGAAAGAGAACTGTGTCTAGCTGCTCCATCTAAAGCCTCATATGCAGAATGGAAGTGAGCAAACAGTAGTTCAGAGTTAGGGGGTCAGGGGGACAATGATTCCCTTGCTTTTTCAACTCCAGGATGACTAAAATGTCTTAAATGAGGAAGGGCCACAAAGATGCTCAGGGATAATTTAAGCCATGAATGGGAAGTGGAAGAATGTACTTAAAAAGTCTCCCTCTCTTCTATCCCTTTGACCTTTGGGGTCAGGGACAGGCATATTATTGACACTCCACTGACTATTGCCTGAAATCCGCCAGTCACCTGAAGAGACTAACAGCTTCTAGGAAAGCTCAGTTCAATGCAGCACTGCTTGCTCCCCTCCAGGACTTCTCTCTTGTGGACATTATCTCTGAAACCCAAAGCTATCCTGTTTTCTAACTGAATAAAAGTTAAAAATAACAGGTCTTGGAGTGCCTGGGTGGCTCAGTTGTTAAGTGTCTGCCTTCAGCTCAGGTCACGATCCCAGGGTCCTGGAATCGAGCCCCGCTTTGGGCTCCCTGCTCAGCAGGAAGCCTGCTTCTCTCTCTTCCACTTGTCCTGCTTGTGTTCCCTCTCTCTCTCTGTCTCTCTTTGTCGAATGAATAAAATCTTAAAAACAAAACAGAACAGGTCTTGGGCAGCAGGCTTGGCAGTTCTACCTTGTGCTGTCCTAAGAGGCTGCCCCATTATCCTTGGCACACAGGGCATGAATTGCTCTATCTCCAGTGTGAACCAGTCACGAGAAGTCCCCCAGTCTTAACCATTCTGCTTGGGTGGCTGGCAGTAGTCTCCCATTGACCTCTCCTCTCCCTGCTCTTTCTGAATCCTCTCCCTGCTACCCCTCAGGGGAATACCGGTCCCCAAACCACACAGCTGCTTGCATATTAATAATGGAACACTTCAACGTTCCTTTGGTGATGGCTGAATCCCTGATGTTGGTATGACTTTTGAAGGACTTGATTGAAATCTAGTTGCTAGTTCTGTTTTGGGGGAGAGGGAGGTGGACTAGAACTCTGCTGTGACATGGGAGAAGTGTGTGTCCACAGACACGCATCTCACATGTGTGCATTTCCTCACTGTTGTGTGCAGGCTCACAGGAGGAGCAAAAAGTGGAAAGGAAGCATCTCTTTCTTGTTTTCCAACATTACTTCAAAGGTGCCCAACCCCCGTAGTAGCAGGCAGTTCCCAAGTGGAGGGTGGGGGCAGAGGCCTCCACCAAGGCCATCAATAACCAGGTGTGAGCTACAGGTCTCCGTGTAATGTGAAGCTCTCCCGTATTTCATTTCTGCACCCAGGGGGCAGCTCTGCAGGATTGCTTACGGAGAGCTCTGTGTCTGGCACCTCTCTCCACAAGGCCCAGGCGCCCAGGGTCCCACGGACCTGCCCAGGAATGCATCACATTATTCTCTGGTGCTGTAATTTGGCTGCAGGAGCTAGGCTGACGGCCTCCCAGGGATGAGAAACATTCTCTCCCTGGCGTCCTCCCTTGGGCTTCTACCCTGTGACCACTGAGGGCGTTTAAAAACCTCAGAAAGGCTAAGGGGAAAAAAAAAAACAACACCTGATTATCTCTCTTATATTAAGCTGTGTAGAAACCAATGTCCTGAGTGAGTCCGAGAATTTGGCAGAAGACTTAGTGGCTGGTGTTCTTGCTAAGGGAGGTGAGAAAAAGGAGAAGAAATTACTCTCTGCAATAGGGAAGAAGAGAAACGAGGCCGTAAATGGTCATGAGTCAGACCTACAAGACTTTTTGCAAACAGACATTCAGGGCCAGGCAGTGTTTAATTTTTAAAAAATAATCCAAAGTCCCTGGTTTCATTTTTCCAGCATCATTCTAAGAAAGCATGTGGGTTAGCACTATTATTTGAGGCTAGGAATCACAGAGGTTGGCTCTTGGTGCAGGATTAGGTTCAGGCTGGCATTCTGACTTGCACACAAGGGAAACTGTCCACAGGCCGTGCAGCCAAGGTCCGCAGCCACGTGCCTTCTCTAAGAGAGTCTAAGACCTTTAAAGGATAGAGGTCATGTGTTTGAAGTTAACTTTGTATTCAGATGGCACTTTCTGCAATGCATTCTACTAAATATTATAAGTTAGAAGAAATGAGGACCGACACGGAGTATCAGAGAGGAGAGGAGCAAAGGGACCGCTGCCAGAGAGACAGATGTCTACTGACTAAATGGGGGGTGGGAGGGGGGGTTAGAGGCAGTGAGTGGGTGGCAGTAGAACTAAATGGAGCCCTGACCGCACCAAATGCAGTTCTTTTGCTGTTCATTCCAAATAAATTAGTTTGCTTATTGCAGAATAGATGCTAGTTGTCCAAAGCAAATTGGAATGCAGAGGCAAGCTAAGAAATAAGAGGAAAAATTAATGGTTTAGCCATCATTCCTTCTTGGAATAGCTTCTCTAGTGGGGCTCACGTGGACCTCTTTTCCCTCACTATCCACCCCACTGTTCATACGTGTCACTCTCTTGCCAGCTTGCTCTTCTCTTAACCATTTATAGGAAACTGTAAAACTTGGATCTTTATGAATTTCAATTTGGAGTCCAGGGGGGAAGCACAGAGCACCATGAGATGCCTGAAGAGGCTCCGTTCCTTCCACGGTAAGAACAGAAAAGGAATAGGTAACAGAGCACAGGCAGAGTGAACTTGGGTTGAAGTCCCAGGAAGAACTAGGACATTTATGCAGTCACGCGGGCATTCTTATGAGAGCACGAGTAGACTGGGACCTGAGGCTGTACCCAAAGACAGTACCCTTGTGTAAATTCCTGCAGCTCTATTCTTGATCCAGACCGTCTACGACCCCCTTACCTTCCCACTACCCCAAGGCTTTCCTCCTCCTAATCCCAGCTCAAGATGTCAGAAGCTCTTCTCTTCCCCTCCCGTTCCCCCTCCCTAATCCCACCATTGGCTCATCAGTTATCCAGTTGACTCCAGTCAGCAAGGAAGACATTCCCCTGGCCTGACTCACTCAGTCCCATTTCTCCACAGGAATCCCCTCACCGCAGACCACAAGGGCCCTGACTAGCTCATGTTTTGTGTTAATGGATGTGAAACCGGAGCAAACCCCTCACCAAAAGAAAAACCACCCTAAACTCTCCCACACAGGTCTCAGCAGGTTACACAAATATTAGTCCTATCATCCAAATAAATCTGCCCCGATGGCCCAGAGCTCTGGCTCCCCCATCCTTCTGCTGCCTGTGCAGAGTGAAGCTGCTCACAGACATGTGAGGACCCCAAGGGATGTTAGAGAGGAACTTGGAAAGGCGGGGTAGGGGGGCGCCTATATTCAGAATTCCTTGTGTAGGCCCCTTAATCTTTAGCCTGCTGCCAATACTTTACAGTTCTAAATGGAGGGTTCCAAGAGACGCCATGATGGGCTAGACCAGTTAGGGACTTTGGTGAGAGTGTCCGATGGCTGAAATTGGGGGTATACTTTAAACTCAATATCTGAGATAGGTTTGTAACCTCACTCTACAGATGAGATGATAAAGCCTTGGAGAATTTGAATATCTTGTTCAAAATATCAAAAACAGTAAATGGCACAGCTGTGATTTCAACCCAGGTCTGTCATAACTGCAAATTTCTATGCAATTCTGGTCTTTTAGAGTGTCACCAGGCAAGAGGTAGCCATTGTCCAAGTCACATAAAAATAGGACATCACGGTTTTTGGGACTCCGTGTCCTAGCTTCTAACTTACTACCATTTCTGGAGACTCCACTACTGCAAGCTTAGTTAAGCAGCGAGTAGTAGCATAGAAGGAACTCCCCTATTTGAGCCAAAGATGGAGTGAAAAATAATAATCACGAGGACTTGGAGAGTCACTAAAAAAATTTTGTTGAGTAAATTGAGAAAGGCTGCTTTCTAAGCTGTTTACCATTTGGCCCTAAGCCCTAGCTCTCCTGCCCTCTGTAGCCACTGGCTTCCATTCCCAGCTTCAAAGACCAGGATCTTCTCCTAAAAATTGCCCAAGCCAGAGATTCCTGCCTACTGTACACTCATGTCCCATGTGGGGCCCTTGAGATCAGGCCTACTGCCCTCTCCCACCCTCGATGAGTCCCATACTTTTACTGAGTGTTTCCCAAATCTGGCTGGCCTCCAGAATAATGCATAGAAACTTAAAAATATATATATCAAATCCCAAGGCCTAGGCAGGCTTACTAAATTACTCTTTCTCAGGAGTGTTCCGGGTGTTCTAGTGATCTGTTAGGCATAAGAACCTCCACATGCCACTTGGTTTGAACAGGCAGCAAGTGAGCAACAGGCGAGTGAGCAACGTGCTGTCTGATATAGGTTGAAAAGAGGCGGGAGATTGGAAGAGAATGTATGTTTGTATAATTATATAATTCTTTCCCCTACAAAGTACAGCAGTTTATAAACCTTATGAGCATGTGAATGGAACCTTGTCCACTATGGCTAACTCTTAACTAGCTATCCCAGGCTCTTGATAATGGAAGACGGTTGTAGCCTAAGAGTTTCTTTTGGGGTACCAGGCAGTCTGCTCAAACTGACCCAGGGAACAGATGTGGTTTCATCTCTGTCCCATCTCCCCTCAGTCAGGTAGGAACACAAAGAAGCTCTCTCCAGGTACCCTTCCTCTTGCACACACCAGAAGTGTCAGGGAGCCGGTGCAAAGGAAAGAAAAGATGAGCCTTGACTGTGGGCTTTAGTGCAACTTCTATCATTCTGAAGACCCTACCTCTACCCCTCTCCCATCTCACCTCCAGGGGGGCAGTCAGGGAACCATTCAATTTCTTACATCCCCTGTCAACTCCTTCCCAGGGCTAAGGAACCAGTCAGGACACCAGAGTCCTTCTGGATTACTCTCCAAGTCCTTAAATAGAAACAGTAGCAGCCCAAAGTTGAGGATAGAGGAAGGTGTGCATGCAAAATCTTGTGCTTCTGAGTCAGGAGGTTTGAAGTAGAGGGACGAGTGAGGTATTTATATGTTCAGGTCTGGTCCAGCCACTCTGCCTTCTTGGGGGCTTTGCACGTGTGGATGTCCACAGTGTTTCTGCACTCCTTACACCGCACTGCACAGCACCAGTGGAACTTGCACTCACACTGGGTGACGCGGGTGACTCGAGTTGTGTCATACCCTCGGCCACAGCACATGATTTCGCAACCATCTGTCCCTTTAGATGTCTTGCTGCAGACACGGCCCGCGGTGCCTAGGGAACCTGGGTTGGGGAAGAGAGAGTGAGAACCAAGTTATCTCTTCCTTCAGCTGCCCTGGATTCCCTTACCCACATCCTCAAGAGGAAACCATAAAGAATCCCTTTTCCTGAAAATATGCCCAATTAGCCAAAATGACCATCTCCTTGCTTCCCTCTGCACCAGCCTGGCTTCTTCCCACCATCAAGGCTCCCCAAAGACCATTGACTTCACCTGCAACATCCCCCAGCCAATACACAGCTCTGCATCTCTTTCAAGACCTGGCCTTAAAATGCTCCCAACTGTTAAAGCTGTGTAAGGGCTCTCTGTGTTTGAAGTTGTCCATACTAAAAGTTAAAAAAACAAAACAACTAAGCCTATAATTTATCTTTTCTAAGAAGTCTTGCCACAGCTCGAATCCAGCTACCCTTTGTTAGTATTTTGGTCCTTAGTTGATAGTTTATGAAGTTGTACCATACAGGGAAGTAGTACAGTATGGCCACTAAAAGCACAGGCCTTATTATCAGCTTGTCCAAGTTTAAATTCCAGCTCCGCCACATCCTAGCTGTGTGATTTCGCAAGGTAGTTCATCTCTCTGGACTAAAGCCTTCTCCTATGAAAATAGGCATAATAATAGCATCTAACTCAGTGGACTGTTAAATTATGTCTATAATCTCCATTCAGCTGAGGATGCAGACTGATTCACGTGACTGCCCAGAAGCATATCCCTATGGAATTCCTACAGAATATCCCTTACCCCTTATAGTAGGAACCCTTGAAGGGTAGGGATGATGTTATCCCTCTGCGCAGAGAATGCTTAGGACTTCATTTTGACCAATTTTAGCAAAAGAGATCCTGCCAACAGATCATAAAAATCATAGAATTTGGGGTGGGATGGACCCTAGAAAGTATCTAGCCTAGTGTTTCCTCAGAAATGGACAGGTACTGACCTCGGGGCTGAGATTGACTGGATTGATTAATTGATTGACTGATTGACAGATTGATTCTGTCATAGCCGGCTGCACATTCTACTGTGATACACAAAGAAAATGCTGGAACTTAGAACTTCTATATTTGTTTTTATCTCATAAACTTAAAATCTCTACTTTGTATGTTTTATAATGTACATAATTAATACAGTAGGATATATCTATCTGTTATAAGTAAATATCCACATCGTGGAAGTGCATGCTCCAAGACATTTTTAATGATAGGAGTATACAACCCAAAATGTTAGGAGGTCACTCCTCTGATGTGTGAGCTAACTAGTTGTACTCTCTGTTATTCTCCGGACTCTAAGGGCTGGGTCTTAAGTCCTTCTCTTGTGCACCCAGAGCCGCCTCTTCATTCTGGAGCTGAGCTGTCCATTGTAATAGCCACTAGCCACATGTGGTCATCTAGATTTAAATTAACTAAAATTAAATAAAATTTAAAACTTAGTTTCCCAGTCACACTAGCTATATTTCAGATAGTCAGTAATCCCATGTGGCTAAGTGGCTACCATGCTGGAAAGCACAGATGTAGAACATTTCTATCATCACAGAAAGTTCAACTGGACAGGACTGCTTTGAAGGGAATTTCTGGTACGCTACTCCCTTTTGGGCTGACTTCGAACCCTTTGAATTCCAGGCACCACTTTGGGTTTTATGAGACTTCATTTTATGCCTCCAAGGAAAACCAACATGTAGATGATCCATCCTCCCTTCTAACTCCAAAGATCCTACTCCAAAGGTTCATTTTAGGTATGGCAGCATAGGCTTGGCCTCAGGTGTCATGGAGTTTTGCAAGACATTAGAGAGTTGTCCTTTGAATTCCATCATGTGGGAAGGAAGCATACCTAGTGGCAGGAAGTCAATCACTGGAACAACCGGAAGGGCTCTTTCCACCCTTTTTCTCCTAGCACCATCCAAAGGACACAGATTACTTTCTGTGTTGCTTGGGCGGAGCACCACCCTGTTTCTGTGCCCAGTTTTGCTCTGAGCCACTCGACTCTCCAGGAATGACCGGGATGGGTGAAAACAAACAGAATGGAAAACAGCTGAGGGCTCTGGCTCTATCTCTCCTAAGGCCTGAGTGCCAAGTCCATGGAGAAGAGCCTGGGAGCCCATGACAGACCAGGGGAAGAACAGTTCTTCAGCACATAAGGTTATTCCTTGTCTAACCTGTCTCAGCCTAAAATCTGAGCCAAGATGGTAACTTCTACTTTTTGGGGTTAATAGCATATCAACTTCCACCATCCCCAAGAATTCCACCACAAATACCTGGAACAGATTGAAAACAATTTGCTGCTTTCTGTTAGTGGTTAGCCCTCTTGGGATTTCCTCTTTCCTTGCATCCCCAACTCCATTTTGAATCTTCAATGGCAGCACACTGGATACAGGCTTTTTTAGAAAAGATTTTATCTATTTATTTGAGAGTGAGTGAGCAAGAGAGAGCATGAGCGGGGCGGAAAGAGCAGAGGGAGAGGGAGAAGCAGGCTCTCCTCTGAGCAGGGAACCGGGTGCAGCACTCAACCCCAGGACCCTGGGATCATGACCTGAGCCAATGGCAGACGCTTAACCTGACTGAGCCACCCAGGCACCTCATGGATACAGTCTTCGAAGGCCATTCATGGTCTGATTTGAACCCTTCTATCTACCTCTAGTCCCCCCATCCCAAACCTTCACTTAGTCAGATTAATCTGAGTTCTTAGTTCCTAGAACAACATGTACTTTTCCCCCTACCACTCTGCTTCTCTGTCTGCTCTTCTCACTAGGCTGTCCAGGTAATCCTTACACTTCAAGAAAGAGCTTAAGTTCCACATTTTCAAAGAAGCTTTTCTGGATTTCTCCAGTCATCTGTCTTTTGCAGTTGCATGTGTCTCCCTGTTACATCTCTTCTCTTTAGCTGGATTGTAAGAGCAAGTGACTTAGGGTTCTATCATATGTTTCTTCTGTTTAGCCCACCCATTGCTTGCTATGGAGAAATGAGTGACTCACTTAAACGTTCCCTGCACAGTACTTACTGTACCCCAGAGGCTGGGGATATAAAGGAGTGGCAGATGACCTCTCCCCTGCTTGGGAAGTCCTGGGACTGGTGGACTCAGGCATTCACCACCAGCCTCATTGTAAGGTGTTCATGTAGGGAGGAGACCAACTCCTCCCACAATACCGCTCCCCTAAATCCTGAGGCTGACCACCCTGTGACTAAACAGGGCTGCTTGCACCCCTGCTTGCTTGCAGGAGCTGGGGCTCCATGTCCCTACCCACTTTCCTTACTCACCGGCAGCCTTGTCCAGGACACAGTAGTCTGGGGAGTTGTCGAAGTAGACAAGGTCAGTCCGGGTGGCACGGCGATAGCCTTGGCGGGCTGCTGTGAAGTTGGCGCCATCCTGGGTTGCTGTCACCTGCACAGCGCCGTCATAGCGCCGCCGCAGGTAGTCACCTGTGCGGCGGAAGTCTGAGAGTGCACGCCAGCAGGTTCGCAGAGTACAGGAGCCGCTCACGCCGTGGCACTTACACTCGAGCTTCAGAAACCGCCGCACAGCCTGGGGGTTGGGGAAGCAGGTAAGGGAGATGCAGCCTCAGGGCACTTTTTAGCCCTCCCCAGGGATAAAAGCAGGAGAGCTCTGACATCTGCTAGACGTGGCCTAGGCTGGACAGAAGGGGCATTGGCTGTTCTCTCCCCCATCAGATCCCACCCATTCTTCCTGACCAAATTCAAGAACCTCTTCTTCCATGACTCCTTCCTGGAACTTCTTCCCCTCTCTTCTCCACCCTTCCCGTCTTTCCACCTGTGTGAAGACACATTATGCACTTGGTTGAATCTAGGCGTTCCCAGGCTCCCTTGCATTTATTGCTCCAATGCCATGGGATTTGGGGTCTTTGGAAGTGATCCAGAAGCCTTTAGTGCTGCCACCTTCGCATTTAGTCCATGATCACACATCCTGGTCACCCCCAGCAGACACGATTGTATATGCATAGACGTGAGTACTGACCGTGCGACCACAGCGGTTGTTATGTAAGTTCATGAGGGCCCGGGCATCCTTGAGCCTCTTTTCCTTGGCATCCACAAAGGCCTTGGCAAAGCGAACACCATAGTGGATGTTGTCACTGCAGCCACCCCAGTCAAAATCCCCACGTTGGTCATGGTGTCGGCCACGAGTGTAGGGGTCACAGCTGCACACACTCAGTTCACCCTGGCTACAGGCGCGGGTAATAGCATGGACCACCCCTGCTGACGAGATGGCATATACAAATGCTGCCTCCCGGCTGCCTGCAGAGAGAAGGGCAGGAGTAGGTTTCAGCAGAGGCCCACGTCTGCCCCTTGTTCAGCCCACACAACCCGCAACTCTGCAACCTCCTGTCTTCTTGTCTTTCTCAGAGCAACTCCTGTACCCCTTTATTCAAGGCACCCTTCCCTTCCAAGAGCATTCCCGAGAGTATCTGACCTCTTTGCCTCGGCCCTCACTACTCTCCATCCACTTTATGCATCTGACCTCTTGGGCTGACCTCTACTCTTGCCTTCTTCCAAACTCCCTGGGTTCATGCATTGAAAAGTTGCACAGTGAGTCATCCCCTCCCACAGAGTACCAATCCTGGCTCAGCTAAGCCAACCTCAGTCCACATTCCAGACCTTTTCAGGCCTACTCTGCTGGACAGTTCCCCTACAATAGAGACCCCAGCCCAGGGGTCAGCCTCTTTGGGGAGACCTGCTACTTTCCTTCCCACCCTGCTCTTAGGGATTGATGACTCATCACCCCTGTCCCCTGGACACAGCCAGATTCCCATCTCATTCCCTTCCTCCTAGTTCATTGTCTAGCTCGACTTAGCTTTTTTGCTGAGCTAGGGCCAAGCCGCCAACTCTCCAAATATTTACATATCACCTTTCTGTTTATCCCTTGCCGCCATTACTGGAGTGTTGGGAGCATTGGGGTTAGGGTAGTGATGGTGGCAGTAAGAACAGAGTAGCCATTCCTAACCTTCAGCCTTACAGTGCTGGGAACACCCAGGCTGGGCTGGGGTTGGTGGGGAGGGAAGGGAAAGGGAAGAAAAGAGCAGGAGTTACCAGGGAACGCTGTACCTTTGTGCCATCATTCCAGAATACTGGAATTTAGAGGGGTCCCTGCCGACATCTCTCAGGTACTAAGGGTCTTTTCCCAAGGGGATCCTGGACTCTGCCCTCAGCTGTCTCTCTGATTATGAGGTAGTGTGTAGGAGAAGGGAGGGAGATCGTGCCTGTCCTACCCACTCACCACCCCAGGCACAGAAAGGTAAGCGGTGTGGGGGGAGTGCAGAAAGGGTGCAAGAGGCCCTTACTTCTGAGCATGACACGGCCAAAGACAGTGTGGTCCCTATCCAGCGTGGTACAGTTCCAGCGGTGGTGGCGGAACTGGTGCTGGCACTCTCGGATCCATTCTCGGGCACCCTCGCCCACCGAGCGCATGATGTCTGGGTAACGCTGGCACAGCTGCCGCTGCCGGCTCACCAGACCAGGAATATTGTCACAGATCACTCGGGCCCCCAGGGCCCCGATGTACCTGCAAGGTGGAGATGGCCTTGTCAGAGCATCCTGGTCCTTTTCCTGCCTCAGGAGGGGGGATAAGGAGTGGAGACGTTTGGCCTTCAGAACTTGAAGAGGTTCCTTCCCCTTCTCCAACCACGTCCCCTGAGGCCAGAGGGTGCAGCTTTCCCCATGAGCTCTGGAGAAATGGTTAAGCAGTCACGGACACTCACTGAGTGCTCTTTCACCATCACCCACTCCCCAGCCAAAGACCAAAGTGACACACACTCGCAGAACACAGGCCAGGCATGTGTCACATACATAGGAGCCATGCGCATGTCACACAAACCCATTGCCTGTTTATTTAATAAACATTAAGAGCCTCAGAGAAAAATAAACTAACAAAACGAGAGTCAAAGCAATACTCTTACACCCACATATGAGAGGCAAGTCCTTCATGGCTGGTCCACGAAGACAGGGTTCGGGGGAGGAAGGATGGAGACAGGGCGGGGCCAGTGGGAAGAGACATCCTGGGCAATGGTGAGGAATGCCTCCAGCTCTAGTCAGATCCATGTTTTAGTTTTAGCTAAAACTCCTCATCCCCAATCCTGAGGTCTGGGGAAGAAGACCCCACCACAGATCTCCTCCCTATACCCTTTATTTCCAGGTCCCACAGCTTTTCTTAAGTAATGAATCTTCGAACATCATCCTCCCCAACCTATAAGGCATGATGTCCTGGATGAACCTGCAGGGGCAGAGGGCTGTTAGGAGTGGGAAGCCAAAGCAAAGATAAAACAATGGGGGTGACCCTCCCCATATTCCAGTCCCCAGTGCAGCTAATTCAAGCAATTTTAAGAAGGTCAATTGAGGTGGGTTACTAGAAGTGAGGTGGGTTGTTAGTCATTCTCAAATTTCTCAAGGCATTATTTTCTCTTCACTCAAACACTCTTAGCCCTAGACTCCACCACAAGCCTCGGGAAGAATGTTTCAGAGAAGACAGAACTGCATCGTGACCTTTTTTCCCCAAGGCCACCAAATGAGACCTGACCCATTCATCCACTTCTCACTCCTCGCTGTCTCTCCCAACACCTAGCACCTTCCTTGGCTTGCTGCGGATTCTCTTCTCTCCTATCCTAATACATCAAAAGGATACCTTTATCCCCTTCTCTGAACAGGTGGGGGTCAAGGAAGGCAGTTGCTGCTACAGGCTGAAAAGATTTGTTTTGGTCTGTGAATGAGCCTGTGGTTTGGGAAAGATCCCAAAAATGGGCCTAGAAGTGGGTGAGGAGAACAGAAGACAGCCAGTGGGGAGAGGGGAAAAGCTGGACTGCCCTGGGCTCTATGCCCACCCCCCACCCACATTCACGCACCCGGCCCTCACCCACAAACTAGGTCACCACTGGTGACACCAACTCAAACAAACACAAGGAGGGCTGATGCTTGCCTCTTCTGGAGCTCAGCAGGGCTGATGGGGCCCATCTGTCCCGTGGGAGGGGGGAGAGGGCTGGCCCACCCCTGACAAATCCCATGGAATCAGCGTCCCCAGCAGCACTGTCCATCAGGGCAATAGCTTCCAGGAACAAACAAAATAAACACCCCCGGCTGGGCCAGGCCGGAAAAGGCCGCCTGACGCACAGCCTGGAGTTACACCCACTGCCGCGGTGCTTTGTTTGGAGAATCAAGACCGTTGGAATTGGAGCTCGTCCCTGTCTCACCACCGTTCTGCTTCCCCAGTTCAGCCCAAGTACTGCTCTAAGCAATGGGTGTTTGTTTTTTTTTACTGGGGCTTGGAAAGAGGGGGGCTGGATGGGAATGGGAGACCAGTAATCCAGCCCTCATGAGACAGTCTGGAGTGGGGACAGGCCAAACTCTGGCAAAAAGTCCTTCCTGTGGTCTGACTTAAATCCATTCTGCTGCAGCCCACGTCGGTCCTTCTTGTTACATCCTCACTGAGCGTGGGAACATCTGTTGAGTATCTCAGACGGGAAGATAATTACGTTTCTCTATTACCACCCCTACCCTACTAATGTCGCTGCAGTAAGTACCCCACTAAGATTCTACAGAGCAGGGCTCTCGCCTGCTGGCCTGGGGTCAGGCCCTTGGAGTTGGGGTGGGGGCCTCCAATGAAACTGAGCCTGAGCCCCCTATCAATTCAGCACATGCCTACAAAATGCCTACCACGTGCCAAGCACAGAGCCCAGCTGTTAGGGCACAGAGACCGTTAAGGCATACCCCAGCTCATTGGCTGGTAAGAGGGGTGAAATGCCTCTGACCCCCAGCTCCGTTTTCCCTTTCAGCAGTTTTCACTTCCTTCTCAGCTTCCTGCCCCAGAATGTTCTCTTTACCTGCTTTTGACCAGTTCACACCCCTCCTTTTGACAGAGTGACTCATACCTTCTTCTCATTCCCTTGTTCCTCAAAGTGTGGCCCCGATGCAGAGCAGCAGTATCAGCATCATCTGGGGATCTGTTAGAAATGCAGAGCCTTGGGCCCCACCCCAGGCCTACTGAATCAGAATCGGCATCTTTACCAACATCCCCAGGTGATGCAGACACCCTGCTCCACGAAAGGGATTTTCATCTGTTTTGTTCACTTGGGTATCCCCAGGACCTAGAACAGTGTCTGGCACATAGTACATACTTAATAACTGTTTGCTGAATCAACACCTAACCCCTCTGATTTGCCGCCAACTCTCTTTTCTCCCCAGCCAGCCATAAACTTCATTTCAATTAACAGCCTCACTCCTGTTGACATTGCCAGCCTATTTGCAGATGTTTTATATTTGTGTCTTTTTAATGAGGCCAGGGATCCTCTTTTCATTTCCCCTCGTACGGTCCCCAGTGTACACAATTCAGCCCAGCCCACACAGGGCTTTGAATGCAGGGATAAAACTATTACCCTCCCTCAGTCTCTCCATACCACAACATTTATATGGTGCTTTGCAGTTCATGAAATGTTTTCCTTAACAAACCCCCTCAAGACAGAGAGAGAGCTCTATTTTACAGAGGAAGAAACTGAGGTTCAGTGAGTGTAAGTGATAACACCCAGCTCTGTCCATCAGAGCTGGCCAGAGGAGAACCAGGCTGAACCAAAGATATGGGACTCCAAAGTCCAAGCTCGTTTTCATCCCAAGAGCAAGAAAGGCATACAGTGCTTAACCACGAATAGAGTGGTAGCTCCAAAACTGGTGTGCACTGGGGCAAGCCTTAGCACTCCCCTCCTAGCCCTCCCTGTCTTCATGCGTGAAATGGGGATAATAATGGTATCTACCTCCCTGGGTTACTCGGGGATTGAAAAAGATGATTGCTTGTAAGGTACTTAGCTATAGTGTCCGGAGCTTAGTAACGGCTCATGAAACGGCTGCTGTTGTTGGTAACAATAATGCTAATATTATACCACTCTGTTCCTCTCCCTTTGTGAATCCATGAACCCTGCCCTGCTCTTGGGATTCCCTACATCCAGCTCCCTGCAGAATGCAAACTGGAACAGGGATGCACATGCGAGGAACCCCTTATTTCTTGTTCTGTTTATCACAGAATAAGAAGGGACCATCTGTCTTCTCCTCCAGCGAGAGGTGGGGAGAGGGAAGGCGTGACCGGGGAGTATGGGAAAGGCTGTGGGGAAGATCAGACTGTTAGCTGGCGATAGTGATGACCTGCTCCGGATTGGAACATGGACACACACAGAGTCAACAGGCAACTCTTCCAGGGTTTGGACAGAATATCAATCTTGCTGGGTTTTTTTCCTAAAGGAAAGAGAGATAATCACCTTGGGGGCCTGACCTGCCTTTAGAAAGCAGCTTTCCACTTTATCTCAGAAGTGATGACCACTAAGGCAGGCATCTGGGGCTGACAGCTATGACAGGTGTGACGCAAGGAGACTGAAATGACCTCTGCACTCACTCCCCATCCTGGCTCCGTGGCTGCCTTCCTCCCTTTCACTGGGACTGCTGAATTCCTCTGTATCACTGGCTTGCCCCCCACCCAGCTCTTCTACCCAGAGTTTTTCCAAAATATTTAATGTGAACCACGTGGGGTGAGAGTAGTAGGAGGGAGATATAAAGGGAGAGGGAGTAGCCAAGTAGCATTTGGGGATGAGGAAGCGCCCTATTTGGGTCTTTAGGAAGCTCTACCAGGATGCTGAAATCAGCAGAGTGATACTTCCTCACCTAAACACCAAGTGGTCCCCAAACTACCTGCCAAACTGGTAAGAAGCAATCAAGAGTCCATAAGAGCAAACTGCCATGTGGGATGGATAAAGATAGGCAGTGGTCACTTCATCCTCTCGCCATCACCATCGGACCACTGAACACACAACCCCCCAGCCAAACTGAGCCTCTGACGTAAAGGGTGGCTTTGATCTCACTCTGAACTTTGAAAGGTTTTTCTCCTCTTCGTCCCCTCTTCTCTTTCCCTTCCTAAAAGAATGTTTCAAGCCAGATGTAAGATACGGGCCTCCCTTCTTCCCCATCCAGAACCCCCTCCCTTGCCTTCCCCAACACTGCAGAGATTAAAAAGATCCAAAAGAGAGATTTTTCTGAAACAGGAAAATGGAGGTGGGGTGGGGATGGAGAGCAACACATCTTGAAATGATAGGAATCTGCAGCCCAAGCTTGCTGGCCCCTCAGCCAGCCACCCCTCACCCTTCTAGCCAAGATTCCAAGTCTACAGGAGAAAAGCCACAGGGTGCAAGGAGGAGGGAGAGACCCCTCTTTGGGGGGGGGGAGGGGCAGAGTAAGGAAAGGAAGGGGGCATGGGTAGGGAGGGGCAAGATGCCAGTCTGAGGCCAGTTCGATTGGGGGGGTGGTCAGTGAAGGGGAAAGATGAGAAGACTGTTTTTTCTCAGTCCAACTCCCCCTCTCCCCCTCCCCACAGAAGGTAGGGGAGCGGGAAGAGCAGCTCTTTATCCTGAGAGAAAAAGATGAATGCCATGGGGTGGTGGGGGGGGGAGGATTGGGCAAAGAACAGACATCCAGTGGCTATTTAACGCCTTTTGCCTCATTTGCCCTCTTGTGAAGTGTCTGGAGTCTCAGGCCTGCAAGAAATCTCGTAATACTTTGGGACTCCAGAAGCCTCTAGATCTTGGAGGGGAGAGAGATGGAAGAGATGGGGTGGTCATCTGGGGAAGAAAAAGGAAGAAGAGAGAGTTATCAAGTTTCGAAGTAACATCCTCAAAGCTGAGGCTGAAGACAAACGCCAAAATTATGCAAACCCAAGTGTTTTGTTTGTCTTAATTGTGGGAGTTAATGGAGTATTTTTGCCTTGATTCCATTTCTAAACCTTGCGCTGGGTGCTGAAGCCTCACCAAAATCTTACTGCGTTACCGTTACTGGGTGGGGTAGACTAGCGAGAGGCTCGTCTGCCCTTGCCAGCTGCCCTTTTCTCCACTTCTCAGGGGGGCGACCTGGGCGATCAGAGGGTCCTTTGGATGGCAACTGGTTCCTTAAATCCACCCTGAGGGAAACTTGGAAAGTAGCTTTCCCCTCTAAGAAGACTGAGCTGAAATGGAGCGGGCGCAGCCCAGGAGAGTCTGGGAAGCCTCGACCACCGGGCGTCCTTGCTCCAAATTCCCAGCACCCACCTCCCTGAGCGAGCTTCACACCTATTCACCCACCTCCTCACACGCACTCCGCGACTTAAGTGACAGTCCTGCTCGGATGGTCTCTTAATTCCGTCGAAGCGAGAGCGTGGTCTCCAGAGCAGCGGGTGCCAGGAGTTGCATAGTCCCTCTGGGCGCCTCCGGCCTCTGACCCAGCCCCTCACCCACCCCACCCCGAGAGCCACGCTCACCACCAGGATGTGTCTACGCGGGCCGGGAGCGTCAGCAGCAACAGCAGAAGCATGCAGGCAAGACCGAGGCGGGCAGAGGCCCGAGAGCCGTCGGGGGCCGCGGGTCCTGGCCCGAGCGCGGGGACAGGGGCACGGGTGCGCCGAAGGGGGAGCTGCGCGGCTTCCTCCGCACTACCCGGCTTCACCATAGCTCCCCGATGACTCCCGCCGCGCGGCCCGGAGGGGCGTGGACGGGGCACCGGCTCGGGGTACTCAGGCTGCTCCTACCTCATCCCCCTGGGGGGCCATAGGGCTCGCCGCTGGCCCGGGACCCAGAGGCACCTGGAGACCAGGAGCCGGGGCGCAGCGACCCGGAGAGGGGCGCAAGGAACGGGGTCCGGAAGCCGACCGGGGCGCGCCAAGCTCAAGGTCTGGGACGCGCAGCCCCGGCGCAGGGCTTGGTGTCAGGGGGTCGGCTGCGCCGAGCCGGGCTGCGGGCAGAGTGCGCGGACAGCCCCTCGGCCGCGGGCTCTCATTGGACGGCGCGGGGCGGGGCCGAAGCCGGGGACACGCGCGGCCCTTTGGGCGGCTCCGCCCGCGCCAGCCCCGGGCTCCACAGCGCCCTAGGTGTGGCGGCCGCCTCCGCCCCTCCGTGCTGCACCGCGCCGCGCCCCCACCTGCTCTGGAGGGACGTGACGGGGCGCGGGGGCGCCCTTCGGAGCCCGCGGAGCCCAGTCCTGGCCGACGCCGCGCCACCGGGTCCTAGCGCCCTTCATTCGGCAACCCCAAGTTTCCGTGGGTGATGGCCGGGAGCGTAGAATAAGGGGGGGCTGCAGACACTTTCCCGGGTCCTCTAACCTCCGGTGACATTGGAGCTGAGCCACGGAGGATGCACTAATTTCCTCGGGCCTCTCTCGGTTCTTGCGCTTCTGTGAAATGGGTAGAACCTCTGCCACGGGGAGTTGTGAGAGGATCTTAACTCCCTTTGAGCGCTGCCAACTGGGGCGCCTTAGGCGGCCGGCTTCAGGTAGGGGCTTCTCTCATCTAGGGCTTGCTGATCCTCGTTCCTCCGACCCACTGCCCACGGCAACCCCTTCCCCTAAACAATGTTTAGACATGGCTCTCACCCGCCTGCCCGGCCCCGATGCTTCCCTCTGTCCTGTGGACGAATCGAAGACGGAAGCAGAGGGGGCACACCTGCGGATACGGCAGGGACTCCCCGCACTTTACCATCCGGCCTCTGCAGGGATCAGTCTCTCCCGGATCCCCCGGCGCCTCGATCCCCTTTCCCCAACCGCCCGCACCCCCTCGGGCGGGGCTGCAAGTATGGAAGAATCAGAAACAGCTGGGCGGCTTTCCCCGAACCAGAGGCCAGGGTGGGGGTCCTGCTGAGAGAGTGGAAGCCCCGGAGCCATTTCTCCTCTTCGCCTTACCATCCTTCCTCCTTCCCCACACCCCCTCCGCCACCTATCCCCTGCACACCGCCCCGGGGCGTAGTAAAGCCCCGACTGCTGAAAGTGACACTGCTCTTCTCTCCCCGCACTCATCAGGCAGGCTGGTAAGACATTTGGGGTCCGAGTAGCCCTCACCAAGATGTAAAAAAAAAAGTTTTTAAAACCCTGGGCTTACAACTTGGAGAGTTTCCTGGGGAATGGCCCTGACCACTTCTCCAGCCTCAGTTTCTCCTGCCTAGCCCCTCATTCCCAGGTGTCTTTCGTGCCTCTCCCCGCGATTTATCTAAACTCTAAAGCCTTGGTGTAAACAATGCTCTGGAAACTGCCCACCCTCCTCCACACCAAACTCACTGCCAGTTCTTGGTTGGGGGTGGGGGGGGTGTCCAAAGGGGGATGTTAGAGACGCCAGAGTGTGAGTGGACAGGGCGCAGCTGGCTTCAGAGATGCTGCAGACATCCAGAGGCAGATGTGGGAGAGAAGGGCTCAGAAGGACCTTTATCCCCTCTCCCACCTCTCACTCCTTTAACCTCACCTTCTGTGGCAGGAGGCAGTGTATTCATTAACTAAGCAAATACTTATTTACTGCTTACCACGTTCCAGACTGTGCTAGGCACCAAGGATGCATCAGTGAACAGAGCAAAACAAAGTAATTTCTGCCCTCATGGAGCTTACGTTCTATGGAGGGAAGATGGACAACATAGTAGACATCATAGGTAACATCTAGTATGTCAGAATGGCTAAGTACAGTGGGGAAAACGGAGTTGTAACTAGGATGACCAAGGTAGGCCCATGAAGGCTACCTTCAAGCAAAGACTTGAGGCTGGGAATATGCCAGGCAGATTCTTGGTGAAGAGTATTCCCACCACAGGGAACAACCAACCTAGAGACCCCACAGTGGGTGTGGGCTGATGTGCAAAAACTCAGTCAGGGGGCCAGCCAGCTGGTGTCAAGGACCAGGGTTGGAGAGGAGGAATTCAGCTAGGTAGCCAGGGTGGTCTATGTCCTGCAGGGTGGGGGATAGGGCTTGAACGTAGGGGATGGACTGGAGTTGCATAAGAATGGGAGAGGATTGAATACAAAGACCAAGCAGGGTTGGCATGCAGCCATACACCTCCCTCCTGCCAACCAGCTGACCCTTCCCTCCCCTCCTCTCCTTCCTCTCAGTCTGGGAGGCTCCATTTGGCTCTCCTGTCAGACTCTCTGCTGAGGATCCTTGAGAGGGGCAGGTGAGAGAGGAGTGGGCCCAGTCTCATTCCTGGCTGGGACCCTTCCCTTGAACCACTGATTCACCTCTCCCGGCCCAGCCCCACCCTGATGCTGGGCAGCGGTCTACAAGGTCTGCAGGCTCTGGCAGCCTCTCCCAGACTCCCCTGTGTGTTTAGGCCTGGGTGTGACTCTGGCCCTGTGTTTATTTCTACATATGGGCCCGAGGTTGCGGGGTGGGCTGGAGATGATCACATCGGCCCTAACCGTGCATGGACTCACCCACGTGGGCCCCAGACTCACTTCTGAGGCCCCTTCTTTGGCTTCAGCTGTCTTCACAGTCAAGTGGGACCGTGTCTTGGCACAACATAGATGCTCAGCTATTGAAGCATGTTGCTGAGGGAAGGGGGCCCCCCAGAAACATCAGCAGCTCCAAGAGCAAGGACAGTGGGTGAGGGGACAAGACTTTCTCCCCCGGGGCTTACCGGCTACCTCTGCTCTAGAGTGGACAAGCCAAATGCAGCGCTGCTCCTGCCTCTTCTTCTTCCCCTCCCATCTGAGCCCCCAGTTCCCCAAGAGGAACCCCAGGCTGCAGGAGCCAGCTGAGTGCAAGAGCTGCACTCAACCACTTAACTAGAGAACAAATACAGAGCCAAAGAAGAGGTTTTCTGGGATCTGCCACTTTGGACTTCAGATCTCAAAACAAACTTCCAGTCTCAAGGTCCTAGACACCACTGTAGAGCTCAGCAGCTCACGCGAGAGCCCGCTGCCAACTTCAAGCCAGAGGGTCAAGGCCAGAGACTCAGGCTAGGGCCTGACCTGCCCCTCCCTCCCTCCCACCCCCTACCCCCACCCCACCCTAATTAGGGGAGGCGGGGAATCACCGATTTGGGAGTCAAGTTCTGGTCTGGAGGGCACTGCATGGAGTCAGGTTGGCACTTACTGAGCACCTGCTGTATGCCTCTCACTGGCCAGAGCATCCTAAATGACACAGAAGGAGAGACAGGGTCTTACTCCCAGGACGTTTTCAGGCAAATACAATAAAGCCCCCTGAGGAGCAGCACACTGAACCCTGCTGTTCAGGGCTGTATATTGTGGATTTAGTGGGCAACGTCAGCAGAGACGGGAGGAAGAATTCCAGACACCCCCCCCCCCCCCGCGGCTCTGCCCCCTCGAGGCCTCTGGATTCCCTGGGGCCTCCAGGTGGGCACCTTCCACCCAGCCCGCAGAGCCAAGTTCTCCCTTCTTCCTCAAGGTGGCACCATAGCCCCCTGCCTTCTCACAAGTGGCTGCCCAAGGGAGACGGGTCTCCCCTCACTGGAGATGTCTAACCTCATACTCTGCTCCCCCAAGAGGACTACTTTCGCTTTCTTCTCAGCTGTGTGGGGCTGACTGATTCCGAGTTTTTACTGGCCCTTAGATGGGAGTGGAGATGAGCTAAGGGGAGCTCAGGTGGTGTGGGTAAACAGCTCTTACTCTACCCAGGTTGACCCCCCCAGGAGGCCACTCCCCCCTTCCCTGGGCCCCTTTGGTGATGACCTTCTCTCTTTCCTGGTGGGTGGGAGGTGGTGTGGACGGTAATGAGCAGAGAGAAAGGCTGAGAAGGGGCTGGGGGGAGGTTTGGATGGGAGTCAAGGAATTCCTGAGCCTGCTGCTTGCACAAGGGGCCCTGAGACGCCTTTCCTGAGGTTTCTTTGCAGACGGAGGCAAGTCTTATTTGAAATGGGGCCAGGTTCACACAAGCCCCTCATGCCCCCACCCCATTTCTCCCGCCCTGGCCACCCCATGTAGGTGTCTAGGGAAGAGGAAAGAGCTTGGGAAGAACTCGGGGGCTTTTAAGGGGAGTAGAGCAGGGAATCTACACTTTGTACACAGCCTGACTGGCCCCTCCTTGGTATTTATGAGCTCCCAGGCGAGGCACGGAGCGTGTCTCCAAGAGGCCAGGCCAAGAGAACTTTGGAGGGAAGGAGGATCCAACCCAAATCAGGGAAGGGGGCTCAGTGGGGCAGAGGCAGAGACAGGGACCCTCTTCCTCCCAGCCAGTGGCCAAACAGGAGAGTAGATTCTTCCCCCAAGGGGCTTGGGAGAAAGGAAAATAGCTAAGGGAGAAGGGATAGGGAGGGGGAACCATGGGGGCGGGGCAAGGGGGTCTGGAGCCCTTTAGCACTTGGGCTGTAATCAGACTGGAGCCAGGCGGTAGGCGGGCTCACAGCCATCCCGGGCGGGTGGCCCAGGTTCTGTGTGAGGCCAGTGGGTGTGCTGCTGGGATTCTGGGTGGTCACTGACCAGCCTAACCCCAAGGGAGAGAGGTTCCCACTTTGCCCCCAGCCACCTTCTCCCAATCTGCCTGTATCAAATAGTCTAAACATTGAACTCTCTTTCTCTCCCCACCACCTGCTCTGGGCCCTAGAATGTTCTGGAAGTGAGATTTGCTTCCAGTGGTCACAAATCTGCAGAGCCCATTCGATCTGCCTCCCTCCCACTCTGCCTCCCTCAGTTCGCTCTGGCTCTTGCTCTCTCCATGTCCTCTCTCTGTCTCTCTAGGTCTGTCTCTGTCTGGCTCATATTACTATCATGCTGTGTCCATTCCTATCTTTTGTGTTTGTTTCTCTGTCTTCCTTTGTCTCTCTGTGTGTCTGTGTCTGCTGGCCTTTCGTCCACTGTCTGACCCTCTCTTCACCTTTCCTTGTCTTTATGAATCTATATTGACTATCTCTCTCTCTCATCTTTCTTTCACTCTCCATGTCTTTTTTGACTCTCTGTACCGGACTGTGTTCCCTCTCTATTCTTGCTTCCCAATCCCGTGTCTCTTTGTTTCTCTTTGTCTCTGCTCCTTTCTCCTGCTCTCTGTCCCACACTTGCCTCGGCAGGCCCTGAGACAGTGAAGAGTGTGTGCACTGGACTGAAAGAAATTAGAAAACTGGAGTTTCCCCCTCCACTTAGCCATGCACAATTTCCATCCTCTAAAGGTCACTTTTGCACTCCTGGCCTCAGTTTCCTCACTGGCAAAACAAGGAGGGCGGACACCTAGTTCCCTCTGTGGGGGCCAATTTCTGTCTTTATCTCTCTGGTTTCTTGTAGCAAAGCCCACCCAATTCTCCAAGGCCTCTGCTTTCTCTTCCCTAAGATTTGCTTCTAGAGCCAGGACTCCACATCCTCCGGAACCCCAGTGGGAAGGAGGCTCTGATACTGTCAGCCAGCAGGCCCCAAAAGGAGGACTCCTCACTCCTTCACCTCCTTAAACATCAGGGTAGACAAGGTCCCTTTCTGGGGCCATGTCTGGCATACAAACCAGATTAGCTCATCTCTCTAATCCTCTTTGTGCTGGGGCCTCTGCCAGGCAGGGACACCCACAGCGCACTGTGTGTGTGTGTGTGTGTGTGTGTGTGTGTGTGCAGATTCTCGGAGAAGGCAAGACCAAGGTTCTCCTCCCTCTGGTACCCCTTCCTGCCTGAAAGGCCCAAATCATCAGCCCTCACTGTATAAGAAACCTCATCAGGCTTGAGCCGAATCAGGGTTTTCAGAATCCCAGTCTGCCCCCGACCCTGCCCCATCTCCGTTTCTACAGCATCTCTAGGGCTGGAGAAATCATTCCCAGAACTCACCCCTTCTCCATACATAACCAATGGCATATGTGCGAATATTATTCTGCAGTCTAGGAAAAGGGTGCTTCCATCCCTTCTTGAAAAGCCTGGAAAGCCTGGAGTGTGACTCAAGGCCCAGGGGACATGGGGTGCAGGGGTGGTGGTAGGGTGGGAGGGTAGGCTGTCCCAGCTTCGCACTCTGAGTTGGAGGCCTCCAGCCCCCCTGAACTTTCATTTGGAGAGGTCTTTCTTGGCTGATAAGATCAAAGCATTCCCTCAGCCAAATCATTACCTTATTTTCGAGGCAATTATAGAACTTATTGTATCAATTAGCCGGGTCTCCAGCTGCAGCCGGTTATCTCTGTCTGCCGTGCGCCCGCAGAAGGAAGGGTCGGCTGGCCCAGCTAGCCGGCCGGAGACGAAAGGGCGGGAGGGGGGCCGGCCCCGGGAGCTGTCCGGCGGCTTTCAGCAGAAACGGGCCGGTGGAAGGCCCCGGGGCGCCCTTCCGAGAACTGCAGAACCCGGCGGCCTCTCGCGCGCCCCGCCACTGCCGCGGGAGCGCTGCTGTCCCCGGCCGCCACACTGGCACGCCGGATGTGGCCCGGGAGGGCGAGCCGGCTGAGCCTGCAGACAGTGAGATCGTCAAGGCCAGGCCGGGGCCGGGCTCCGCGGAGGAAAGCGCGGAGCCAGCCAAAACTTCTGTCCCTTCCGCACTCGCTGGTGAGTAACTCACTCTGTGGGCCGCGCGCCCCCCAGTGGCCTCTCCTGGAAAGGTACGGCAGGGTGAGATGCGTCTGCGTGGGGACCACGAGAAAACTCCAGGACCTAGCGCGTGGCACGGAGAAGTGCGTGTCCCCCTGCGTGTGGGTGTGCGGTTTCCTTTGCTCCTCCGCTGTCTGCAGCCCCTTCCTGAAGAACCACGCCCACACGTGCTGTTTGGGTTCAAGTAGGGGGTCCCTTAGAGCTCCAGTTCTCAAACTTTTTGGTTTCAGATCGCCTTTACACTGAAATTTATCAAGGATCCCAAAGTCCTTTTATTTATGAGCGTTATAGCCATCCATATGAAAAATTACAAGGAGGGGCGCCTGGGTGGCTCAGTCGGTTAAGCGTCTGCCTTCAGCTAGGGTCATCATCCCAAGGTCCCACCACCCGCTTCCTGCTCCTGGGGCTCCCTGCTCAGCGGGGTGTCTGCTTATCCCTCTCACTCTGTCCCTCCCCTGCTTGTGTGCTCTCCCTTCCCCTCAAATAAATAAATAAAATCTTAAGAGAATATTATGAGGAACATAGGAGTCATCCGAGGGTGATCCCAGTGGCCAAAGCTGGACCACGGGAGCCACAGAATAGTTTTGGATTATAACCCAAGGTATAAATAAATATGCATGTATATGTACTGACATGAAAAGATAAGTAAGTAAATACAAAGGGGGGGGCGAATCTCCCATGCTGAAGCCCAAATAATTTATGTAGCTACTTCTTAAGTGTGGGCTCCAGGTTGTGACTTCCTTACAAGAGTACAGAACAGAAAAGGGGAGAGTGGACAAGGCAGGGAGTTACTTAACAGTGCAGAAGCCCACAGACCTCAGTCAGCTTATCAAAGTCAACATCAACAGTGATAAGTCATGTTGATGGTATGTACCCTGGATATGATGTGATGAACAAGAAAGACACTTGACCTCTGTGGTTTTCCTCCCCATAACCCCCCTGTAATCATGAGATTGACTGATACCTGTTGAATCATCCTTGCAACCTAGGGATAAATTCTACTTGGCCATGATATATTATCCTTTTCTTTTCTTCTTTTTTTTAAAGGTTTATTTATTTATTATTTATTTATATAAATATATATATATTTCTAATTTATTATATATTTCTAATTTATTTATTAGAGAGAGAGAGAGAGACACTGAGCACGAGCAGACTTCCCGCTGAACAGGGAAACTGCTGCCCAGCTCAAACCCAGGACCCTGGGATCATCACCTCATTGGAAGGCAGACACTTAACAGACTGAACCGCCCAGGTGCCCCTTATATGATCCTTTTATTGTGCTGTTGAATTCAGATTGCTGATATTTTGTTGAGGATTTTTGCATCTATATTCATCAGGAATATTGGCCCATAATTTCCTTTTTATAATTTTTTTTTTTTTTGGTAGTGTCCTTGCCTGGCTTTGGTATCAGGATAATAGTAACCTTGTAAAATGAATTTGGAAGGTGTTTCTTCCTCATCAGTTTTTTTTTTGAAGAGTTGAGAAGGACTGGCATTAATTCCTTAAGTGGTTGAATTCAATAGTGAAGCTGTCTTGTCCTCGGCTTTTTTTTGTTGGGAGATTTTTTTTTGGTTTTTAAAGATTTTATTTATTTATTTATTTATTTATTTGACAGACGGAGATCATAAGTAGGCAGAGAGGCAAGCAGAGAGAGAGAGAGAGAGAGAGAGGAAGCAGGATTCCCGCTAAGCAGAAAGCCCCACATGGGGCTTGATCTCAAGACCCTGGGATCATGACCTGAGATGAAGGCAGAGGCTTTAACCCACTGAACCCCCCAGACACCCCTGTTGGGAGATTTTTGATTGCTGATTCAACCTCCTTATTAGTTACAGATCTATTCAGATTTTCTGTTTCTTCATGATTCAGTCTTGGTGGGATGTGTGTTTCTAAGCATATATCCATTGTTTATAGGCTATCCAATTTCCTGGTATGTAATTGTTCACAATTATCTTTTGATCCCTTGTGTTTCTGTGTTATCCCCTGTAATGTCTCCTCTTTTATTTCTAATTTTATTTATTTGAGTCTTTTCTTTTTCTTTTTCCATTAGGCGAGCTAAAGATTGGTCAACTTTATCTTAAAAAAAAAAAAGTTTTGCTGACCTCTTTTGTGTTTGTAATGTGTATTTCATTTATTTCTGCTAACCTTGTGCTTAGTTTTCTCTTTTTCTTCTTCTAGTTCCTTCAGGTATAAAGTTAGGTTGTTTATTTGAGAGCTTTCTTTTTTTTTTTTTCTTAATGTAGGGAATTATTATGATAAACTTTGCTCTTCAAACTGCTTTTGCTGAATACTATATTGTTATGTTGCATTTCAACTTTCTTTTGTCTCATAATATTTTTTGATTTCCCTCTTGATTTCTTCTTTGATTTGTTTATTGATCAGGAGACTGTTGTTTAATTGCCACATATCTGTGAATTTTCCAGTTTTCTTCTTGCTCTGTACCATTGTGGGCTGCAAAGATCCTTGGTAAGATTCAACTTTAAATTTGTTAAGACTTGTTCTGTGGGGGCGCCTGGGTGGCTCAATGGGTTAAGCCGCTGCCTTCAGCTCAGGTCATGATCTCGGGGTCCTGGGATCGAGTCCCGCATCGGGCTCTCTGCTCAGCAGGGAGCCTGCTACCCTCTCTCTCTCTCTCTGCCTGCCTCTCCGACTACTTGTGATTTCTCTCTGTCAAATAAATAAATAAAATCTTTAAAAAAAAAAAAAAAGACTTGTTCTGTGATCTAACACATGATTTATCCTGGACAGTGTTCTTTGTGCACTTGAGAAGAGTGGGCATTTCTGCTGCTGTTGGATGGGATCCTATGTATGTATCTGTTAGGTCCGTTTGGCCTAAATTGTACTTCAAATCCTATATTTCCTGATCAATTTTCTGTCTGGATGATCCATTCATTATTGTAAGTGGGGCACTGAATTCATCTTCCAATATTGCATTGTTGTCTATTTCTGCTTTCAGATCTGTTGATATTCGCTTAATATATTTAGACACTTCTTTTAAAAAAAAATTATTTGAGGGGCACCTGGGTGGCTCAGTGGGTTAAGCCTCTGCCTTCCGCTTAGGACATGATCTCAGGGTCCTGGGATCGAGCCCCGCATCAGGCTCTCTGCTTGGCAGGGAGCCTGCTTCCCCCTTTCCCTCTGCCTGCCTCACTGTCTACTTGTGATCTCTCTCTCTCTGTCAAATAAATAAATAAATAAAATCTTAAAAAAAAAACATTTGAGAGAGGGAGGGAGGGAGAGAGAGAGGAGAGTGAGCACTCGCACGAGTGGGGGCAGGGCAAAGACAGAAAGAGAAGCCAACTCCTTGTCGATCAGGGAGGCTGATATGGGGCTCGATCTCAGGGCCATGATCTGAGAGAGATCGGGCTCTCTGCTCAGAGAGATCATGACCTGAGCTGAAGGCAGACACTTAGCTGACTGAGCCTCCCTTGTGTCGCAATATGTTTAAGACACTTTGATGTTGGGTGCATATATAATTGTTATATCCTCTTGACGAACTGATACCTTTATCATTATATAATGACCTTCTTTGTCTCTTGTTACAGCTTTTCACTTAAAGTCCATTTTTTTCTGATAAAAGCGTAGTCATCCCTGACCTCTGTTTCCATTTGCATAGAATATCTTAGTCCATCCTTTTACTTGCTGCCAATGTATGTCCTTAAAGCTGAAATAAATCTCTTGAAGGCAGCACATAGTTGGGTCTTGGGTTTTTGTTGTTCCAGCCACTCTGTCTTTTAATTCGAGTATTTAGTACATTTACAATTTCATTTAAAGTAATTTTAATCAATCAATTAATTAATTAAATTGATTTAGAGTAACTTAGAGAAATTATCAATGGGTAGGGACTACTTATTGCCATCTTGTTCATTGTTTCTGGCCTTTATTTTATCCTCTCTTGATGTCTTCCTTTGTGATTTGATAATTACAGTGGTATGTGCTTTATGTTTTACGAATCTACTGTAGGTTTTGCTTTATTACTGTGAGCCTTACATAAAACATATAATTATAACAGTCTATTTTAAACTGATAACTTTGTTCACATAGAAAAATTCTCCTTTAAAGAAAATTCATTTATTTGAGAGAGAGAGAGCACATGGGGTGGGACCGAGGGAGGGGCAGAGACAGAATCCCAAGCAGACTCCACGCTGACGCAGAGCCTGACACAGGGCTCAGTCTCATGACTCTGAAATCATGACCTGATCATGACCTGATCTTGGATGCTTGACCAACTGAGCCACAGAGGTGCCCTAGAAAAATTCTACTCTTTTATTCCCCCTTCATTTTATGTTTTCAGTGTCACAATTTACATCTTTTTATGTATCCATTTAAAAATTAATATAGTTATTAATTTTTTAAAAGATTTTATTTATTTGACAGACAGAGATCATAAGTAGGCAGAGAAGCAGGCAGAGAGAGAGGAGGAAGCAGGCTTCCTGCTGAGCAGAGAGCCCGATGCGGGGCTTAATCCCAGGACCCCGGGGATCATGACCTGAGCCGAAGGCAGAGGCACCAACCCACTGAGTCACCCAGGCGCCCCTATAGTTATTTTTAATACTATGTCTTTTAACCTTTATACTAGAGTTAATTGATTTATATGCCACCATTACAACAGAGTATTTTGAACTTGACTATATACTTAGTTTTATCAGTCAGTTTTATACTTTCATGTTTTTTGTGTTACTAATTAACATTCTTTCATTTCAGCTTAAAAAGCTCCCTTTATTGTTTCTTGTAAGGCCAATCTAGTCATAATAAATTCCCTCAGCTTTTGTCTGTTTAGGAAAGTCTTATCTCTTTTGTCTCTGAATGACAGCTTTGCTGGCTAAAGTACTCTTGGTTGGCTGTTTTGTTCTTTTAGTATTTTGACTATATAATCTCACTCTTCTTCAGTCTGCAAGGTTTCTGCTGAGAAATATACCCCTTGTGTCTTCCTCAATTTCTTTCATGAGCACTTTATAGTTTTCTGAGTACAGATTCTTTGCCTCTTTGGTTAGGTTTATTCCTAGGTCTCTTGTGGTTTTGGGTTCAATTGTAAATGGGACTGACTCCTTAATTTCTCTTTCTTCTGTCTTGCTGTTGGTGTAGAAATGCAACTGATTTCTGTGCATTGATTTTCTATCCTGACACTTTACTGAATTCCTGTATGAGTGCTAGTGGATTTGGAGTGGAGTCTTTTGGGTTTTTCACATTAAGTGTCATATCATCTGCAAAGAGCGAGAGTTTGACTTCTTTGCCAATTCAGATGCCTTTTTTTTTTTTTTTTTTTTTTTTTAAAGATTTTATTTATTTATTTATTTGACAGAGAGAGACCACAAGTAGGCAGAGAGGCAGGCAGAGAGAGAGAGGAGGAAGCAGGCTCCCTGCTGAGCAGAGAGCCCGATGTGGGACTTGATCCCAGGACCCTGAGATCATGACCTGAGCCGAAGGCAGTGGCTTAACCCACTGAGCCACCCAGGCGCCCATCAGATGCCTTTTATTTCTTTCTGTTGTCTGATTGCTGAGGCTAGGACTTCTAGTACTATGTTGACTAGCAGTGGTGATAATGGACATCCCTGCCATGTTCCTGATCTTAGGGGGAAACCTCTCAGTTTTTCCCCATTGATAATGATATTCGCTGTAGGTTTTTCGTAGATCAGCCATACAACCTTCAGTGCTACTTCTTCACATCATGCAAAGTGAGGTATTTTGATGAGGAATGGGAGCATTCCTGGAAGCCATTCTTACACCGGGATAGCTAGCAAAAACTATACATGGAAGTGACTGCAAACCACATAAATATATTTCACTCAAAATTAGTCCCCTTTCACTGAATTCCAAAAATGTTTGTGGCCACTATTCCAAGGTCACCCACATGGGGGAAAATACGATGTAGGAGAAGTCAGAATGGAGAGAGACAGCAATCTTTTTTTTTTTTTTTTTTTTTAAGATTTTATTTATTTGAGAGAGACAGGGAGAGAGAACAAGAGAGTACACAAGCAGGAGGCAGGGCAGAGGGAGAGGAAGAAAGACTCACAGCTGAGCAGGGAGGCTGATATGGGGCTCCCTCCCAGGACCCAAAGATTATGACTAGAGCCCAAGGCAGGCACTTAAGCAACTTAGCCACCCAGATGCCCAGAGAGACAGCAGTCTTAACTGATTGCAGTTATCTTCCTTGTGAAAATTTTGTGATGACATATGACCATGTGAACACATTTCCTGGGCTCCTCAGGGCTGGGAAACTGAAACTTCATTAGCTTCATGGTATAACTGTTTCTGCTCCTGGTGCCTCAGTTCAGGCTCCCTGTGGCTCAGCAGACCAGAGTCCAAATTCCTTCCTTGGGCAGACCCTGCCCTTTCCTCTTCTATTCTTCTGCAGATCCACTTCCACCCCAGGCTTCTCACCATGCCCAGGGGTAACTTAGTCCATCCCAAACATTGTTATTCTTCCTTGGGATGTCCATCATCCCCTTCTTCTCTTGAAAGCATCTCCCTCTCCTTGAAGACCAGCACATGTGTCACTGCCTCTGTGACCACTCCCTGGGGAATTCACTGTTCTGCCACAGCCGTGTCTTCCTGTTTTTTTGTTTTTGTTTTAAAAGTTTTACTTATTTATTTGACAGATCACAAGTAGGCAGAGAGGCAGGCAGGGGTGGTGAAGCAGGCTCCCCGCTGAGCAGAGAGCCCGATGTGGGACCCAGGACCCTGAGATCATGACCTGAGCGGAAGGCAGAGGCTTAACCCACTGAGCCACCCAGGTGCCCCCCTTTTAAAATAGTATTACGGGTCAGTGTTCGCGAAGCTACAGAATGCTACCAGCTATGGGGTGCTGAGGGCTTACGCGTGCCCTACGGAGGGTGCCGTCTTGGACTGGCTTTTAAGGCTCTCAACCGGCCTGCGGAGGCGGCTTCCGTTCTTCTCTCCCCTGTCACTAGTTCGGGCCACCACCCGTGGGGCACGTGAGGTCTGCGCCCGCGCGCTGAGACCTTCCCCAGCCGGGAGGCGGCCGAGCGCGGGCCCACAGAGGGACGCACCCCTGCTGGCGCCCGCCGCTCTGCCGCGGGTCCCTTCCTGACCGCAGACCCCGGCCCGGAGCAGCACAGCGACTCGAACGCCAGGGGGCGCCAGAGACTCAGCTTTCCGGCCGAGGGCGGGGCTGCTGGCGGCCGGGAGCCGCGGGGCGGGGGAGTCCCCCAGAGACTCGCCGACTCTACCCGCACCCGCCGCGAGGCTTGCGTAGGGTACTCACTGGGGGCCGGGCGCTTGCCCGCGTCATTACAGCGAATTCTCGCGAAGTCCTCAGCGCGTGGCTGCGGTTCATTTTATTGATGCGGACCAGGAGGCTAGGTTCAGGGACTTGGAGGCAGAGGTTCAGGGACTTGCGCAAAGCCGCACAGGGAATGACAATGCCCTTGTCTGAACTAGCTTTTGCATCGCCGTGTGCAACGTGCTGCGTACAGTGTGCACACCCCGCTATCATCACAAACCCGCATCCTTCTCCCTTCTGCGTGGTGAAGTACGGTGCCTCTAGCCCCACCGATTGCCCAGCTCTGCTGAACTTCTTACTCACTTGGGGGCACCTGCTGGGTCCTTCCCAGCGCCGGCTGTCACATGTGCGAGACTTGTTCTCCCGACAGAGTGTAAATTCCGGCCCTTAGCACTAGCATGAGGCTTGATCGTGTCAAACCGACTCCTGTCGGTTCTTAATAAACTCATGGTGACTAGATGGCCGACAGGCTGTGTGTGTGTGTGTGTGTGTGTGTGTGTGTGTGTGTGTGTGTGTGTGTGTGTAAGTAAGGCTCAGGGCCTGCACAGAGCCAGCAGCAACAAACCCCCATGGAAAATATGCGATGGAGGATATAACAGTTTGACATCTGTTTTGTTCTACCGCCTTTACGGCCGTATCCAGCTGGGACTGCCGAACCCGAACCCGCAGAAGGTGAGGACAAGGAATGTGGGCGTGTGCAGCTGGGGGAGCAGCCTGGGCACTGCGCAGTGGTACAGGGCAGGGAGCAGAGCTTTCCCATGGCCAGAATAAGGCCCACATAGAGAGAAAGAGGGAGAGGCAGATGCCAAGATCTGAGTGAGAGCAGAAGGAAAATGAGCCCTGAATAGGAGCCTTGTGTGTGTCCCCATGGTGCTGACTCACCAAGACGCAGGGGAAGGAAAACATGCTAGGGCTGAAGAAGGGGCCTGTATGCTGTGGTCACTGCTCGAAACCGCCCTGCTACCCTGAGGACACCGTGTCTGCTCTGAGGCCCCACAGGTCCTGGAAGGCTTTGCTTGGGGTTATGTGCCCTGGGGGAGCTGGAGAGTGGGTACTGCACAGAAGCGAGATGGGCAAGTCTTTTGGGAACACCAGAGGCCCTTCCTGGGAGAGCTTTGTGTCTGGAGTTCAGGTGGGGAAGGAGGACCGGAGAAGACGGTCTCCCTCTCTCTCAGCATTCAGCTGTCCCCCCTCCATGGGCAGGTCACACTCACAAGTACAGGGGAGAGATATGCTCACAGCTTCCGCAGCCTCTTGTCCACACCTGAGGAGCAAGGAAGGCATGCCCAATGCGTAAGAGTTTCCCAGAGCTGATGCTAGAAGAGGGAGGCACCGCCTGGGAACAGAAGCTCTCCCAGCTTCCCCACTCGTCACCTTACCTCAGCTGTCAAACCGGTCCAGGGACACGAGGACAGGATTTTTGTGGCAACAAGTGTGGCAGGCAGCCGGAGGACAATGGGCAGAGGACAAAGCTGGGGGTATGGGGCAGCCCAGGTGAACAAGATCAAAGCCCAGACATTGTAGAGAAGCAGGCGAGAGGAGGAAGGAGCGACAGAAGGAGCTGCTGGGGCTGGGCTAGGATTTCTTGGGTCCAGGTCAGCTCAGGGAGGAGCTATACGGTTGGCTGCAGGCTGAGAAGGCGGTCTGGGCTCTGCCATTAATGAGACACGTCAACTTGGGCAAGTCACCTGACCTTGCTGGGCCTCATTCTCCTGATCAGTAATAGGTCAGAGCCAGAATGCAGGGTATCTAAGCTTTCTGCTAGCTGCAGCCGTTGAGGACTCCGTTGTGTAGGCAAATCATCTTTCTCCTTTTTCTTCACCAAAACCCTCATGCCTTTGGTATCCTGTTCCTGCTGGGAGTCTCACAAGCAGGATAGCTAAATAGTGGATTCTACTTAGGTGTTTGACCGACAACAC
This sequence comes from Mustela putorius furo, assembly GCF_011764305.1. Taxonomy (NCBI): domain Eukaryota; kingdom Metazoa; phylum Chordata; class Mammalia; order Carnivora; family Mustelidae; genus Mustela; species Mustela putorius. Next base: position 8,876,813 of record NW_025421424.1, read on the forward strand.
ACTAATGCTCTTAACTCCTCAAACGTATCATTACTGTTCTGGCTGTCGTGTGGCCTGTGGAAGGAGGGTGGATTTGAAGTCCAAACGGGTGAAGGTTTGAATCCCAGCTGTGCCACCGGCTTCCAGCCCTGCTCTGCTGCAGGACCGCAGGCAACTAACCAGGCTTCAGGCGGCCTTCATTACCTTGTGGGGCAAGAAAGATTCATTGCTTCATGTAGTAGTGGTGTTGATTGAATGAAATAACATGGAGGATACCCTGGCACCAAATAAATACTCAGAAAATGTGCCTGCCCTCCTTGAGAGGACTTAATCATGACCCAAAGGAACAGAGGAGAGTATGAGAAGGAGACTGGGAATCAAGAGGCTTACCAGGGTGTATCCTTGGCGTTCATAGGAAGGGACAGAAGGGAGGAAAAACGGAGAAAGCCGTCCCAACAAACAGCTCAGCCAACCGTACAGGGGTTTTGAAGCAGGGCATGACCCTTCAGAGTTCTCTTGATTTGGGACAGGAGGCCAGGGTTTTAAAAAATTTGAGAGAGCGAGCATGAGCAGGAGCAGGGATGGGGTGTAGAGGGTGAGCAGCAGTGGGAGAGGGAGAAGCAGGCTCCCCGCTGAGCTGACAGCAGAATGTGGGGCTCGATCCCAGGACCCTGACATCATGACCTGAGCTGAAGGCAGATGCCTAACCAACTGAGCCACCCAGGAACCCCAGGGCCAGGTCTTTATACTGAAAGTCAATCAGTCTTTGGACATGAACTGCCCTCTTGAAGGAGAGGTGACCTTGGTCAAGTTCATTTCTTTCAGTTCAGGCAACTCCTAGAAGTGGTAGGTAGCCTTGGGCTGTTACTGTCAGCACTTCCAGCAGCTAGCAAAATAAAACCTTTTTGTTTTCTTAAGATTTTGTTTGTTTGAGAGAGAGAGAGCATGAATGGAGGGAGGGGCAGAAAGAGAGGGAGAAGCAGACTCCCTACTGAGCAGGGAACACCCCCTCCCCTGCCGACATGGCCTAATTGACTGAGCCCCTGACATGCTCCTAAATCCTTCATTTCTGAAGGGACCCAAGAATCTACCATGTGGAGTTAGTCCGTTGGACTCCTCTGTCAAATTAAATAGGTGACTGACTTCCTAAGGATAAGGCCAGTCTTGTTGCAACACTTCCCAGGAATTTCCCGTTTCCACTTTCCAGTCGCTAAGGAGAGCCACACAACATGCTTGCCAATCTAATGGCAGCACAGTCGCACTACGAGAAGACAAGCTGCTTTTATACCCCTCCAAGGCAGTAAGCCACTCACAGGTGTCCCAGAAGGACTTGTCTGCCTCTTTTCAAAGCTTGATGTTCATTTTTCTCTTTTGCTTATGGAGATTTTGAGGGTAGGAGGGAACACTTAAGGGGAATGCAGTATTTTTGCAAGACGGTCCTTTCTCTATTTGCCTTTTCCTGGGTCTTCCCTACAAGTTGTTGGGGAATGTTTAGCAGAGTGCTGTGCCCTGGGAGCTCCTTCCACCAGCCCAAGCCCTCAGAGAGAGCACTTCACACGGGTGTCTGTCAGTCTCCCTGAAACAGCACTGTGTTCTTGGGGGATTTCCGGTACGGCTGTCTCTGACCACAGCCGAAGACTAGGACAAGCCAGCTGAGACATAATGCAAACACAGAGAGATACTGCAGAACCCCAGGGAAATGCTTTGGAAGGAGGAGAAAAGACATTTGCTCCTTTCTAGGAACTTTTTCCTGCCCACCAAGAGCCCTGTGTGCTACCATAGTGCTTTTCCCATTCAGTTGTCTATCATTGACGTTGCGGCAAACCGGCTTCAAGATTCTCAGACAGCTCCGCAGGTCAGAGGCAAAGACCAAGTTCTTGCGAAAGAACAAGGTAAGGGCTGTGAGGCGCTGTCTTTCAAAATGTGAGCCTCCGCCCACCTGCATCAGCCGGCCCTAGGCCCAGTCCTCAGGAGGCCTTATTTTGGAGGGGTTCCCAGGTTACAGGAAAGTTTGTGAACCACTGCGGTCTCCTCTCTCCTCTGCTTTTACCAATGGACTGGCCATTGGTACCCTAGCAGCTGGGTGCTCTCAAGTTTTCTCATCTGGTTTTACAGCAATGAAATTGAAATGACTGCAGTGGAACTGTGCTCATTACCTACTTCGGACTCATGATCTTGAGAACAGATACTATTTTGAAGCCAGCATTTCAAGAAATTTGAAGTTCTTTTGGGAGGACCAAGAATCAGAAGAGCACTTTATAAATTAATTGACAAGGCAGCATTGCTCCTTCTGGGAAGATGGCGGAGCACAAGGATCCTAGGCTCTTTGGCCCACAGACATACCTAGATCACCTCCACAGCAGTAGAAATAGCCCAGAAAAAATGATCCAAAGACTGGTAGAACATTCTCCAGAAGAGGCCACATGCAAGAGGGTAGGAAGGGTGGTGACATGGTCTGGAACCAAAGAGACCTGCGGGACTATCCGTGGGAAGGAGGGACACTCTGGGCACAGAGACTCCATGCCAGGCACGAGGGACCCTCACTGGGAAGACAAGGCAGCACGGCTGACAGTGAGGCTCTTACAGGAAAACAGATATACCCAGTGTTTGTTGAAATGATCATTAATTGCCTTAAATGGTGGAAATGTAACATATGTAAACATCCACACTGTCTCCAGGTCTTTTGTACATCAAAGGATTTTTCAGGTGCTTCTGTCTGCCTACAGCAGGGTAGCGCCATAGCACTGGACTAGGAGATAAGGGATATATTAGTCACTTGTAAAATGCGTGGGCAGGGCAAGATCAGGTGTTCTTTAGCATGAGTACATGAATCATGGATGGCTTCAAGGTCTTTGGATCTTGGGAAGCCATCAGCCACATTCTGCCTGTCAGTATATCCATTTTTCCGGGGATGTAGTCTTAGATTCTCAGAAGGTCCAGAACCCCTTTAAACCCCTCCAGAGCTTAAAAATTATAGGCTGGATCATTGCAAAACCTTCTTACAGCTCCAAGGTTCTCAAGAAAACCAAGAGCCTGGCTCCTTTTGGAGTCAGACTTCTCTTGGTTTTCGAAAGCCCCAGGCACGCGCTCTCTCCACACCACCTGCTCCTTCCCCTACAAAACAGGCCCAGTTGTGCAACATCCTTCACTTTGTACAAACAAGACTAGATTTCCCCAGACAGTATGATTTAACTTGTTTTAATGTAGTCTGCTATAAAAATGGATGAAGACTTCTGCATGGTACACTTGGCTTTACAAACGAGAACGACGAGTTAATGCTTGTGGTATGCGCGGCACATCCATTAGCATCTGCTGACTAGTCATCTAGCGTCCACAACGTGGGTTAGTACCAAAATTGTGAGTCATGGAACTTTTACTTAGCACACACACACAATCTACAGCAAACTTAAATACTAATCTCTAAGACCTAGCTGGATTACTGGATCCATTGCAGTATTGTGCTTATTTATCTTAGAAGATAGGCAACTAGCAAAAATACACATTTCTTTTGCATTTCCCCACCCCCATATTACACTGTAAAAGAAATACATTATTCAGTGCACTTCCTAAGAAATAAACTTCCTCATAGTATCTCTCTCTCTATATATATCTATGCCGAAACAAAGGAATAGCACAATGCAACTTTTAAGATTACCATTTCAAGCAAGAGAGGTAATAACACTCTGGGACTGTAGCCCCTCTCCTGTTCAGGAAGTTCAGCTATTTTATCACTTTATTTGGCCGTGCATGGGAATGAAGTTTAATGCATGATTGCTTTGGGCAGCTTAAAAGATACCCCGTTCATCAATTGGTAGACACCCTGGGGCACAAGGAGCATTTCAATTTTTGATGTATTGGTCTTAATCAAACCGTAAGCCCTGGAGACACCAATTATGATTTATACATGGATTTCTATCACCGGCCGGTCCCCCATCAATTCATATTGGATTAAGAGGAAATAGACTTAAATTACAGCAGGAAGGCAGGGCTGCTGGGTAGATGTTGGCTAGGGAGAAAGTATGTGAGGACACCAAGGCCTCTCCATCACTGTGGCCACAAAGTCCTGTAACCACCTTGTCTGAGCTGGGCTGCAGTCCTGTTTGGAGGGCGGGAATCGTCATTATATTCTATGGCCACTGTCAGCTGTACTAGACTACCCGCTGGAAAGGGGGGAGGTGTCTGTCCTCACAAACTCACAATGATGGCAATGACAGAAGTTTCTAGAATGAAAGAGGTTGCAACTTGGCAATCTGTGAGCTAAACCCAGCTGCAGAAGTGTTTAACTAGCAGTTTCAAATTGTGTTTGAGTCTGTTTTGATATTTAAAAGTGAGACTGTTTCTCTGAAAATTTGGATTTCACAAAAATTTGAGGAGCTGGTAACCCTGGTCTAGCACTGTTGCATGGCAACAAGCAGCTGGCTCTTGCCTTTCAGAGGGGGCTCGGGCAGTTCCGTTAGCTACAGCTTCCCCTGCCCCAGCTGACTTATAGCACTCGATCGAGTGACCTGTTTCATTCTTTTCATATGGCCAGTTGAGTTCTGTGCTACGGGTCAGTTTGGCTCTGGTGTTTTAGGGTGCTGAAGACCTGACTTGATCTGGAACTCCTCCCACCTTGCCCCGCCCATCCCTGTGGACAAGATTCCTCCTTTGACCGACCGGGTCCCAGGCACATCGAGTTGCTCTGTTAAGTAATCTTAATGTGCATTTCTACTCGCCCTTTATGCTATATTGCAAACTTCAAAGATATAATCACACTAATATTTATGTGTTTAAGTGTGTGTATGTCAGACACATAAAAGGCTGTGTATCTATACAGATCTATGTATACTTCCATTTAGGGAAAAGTTAATTTGGTTCCACAGATACAGACACCAAGTGCTGGCAGCTCCAAGAGTTAAGTGTAACAATTTGGTAAAACCTGTATAATTCTGACATATATTACAAAGACAATGAATTTTAAGTTATTGCTCTTTGATTACATAATAAAGATTTCATTCTGTTGCAAACCTTTTTTTTTTTATACAGAACAAGTAACCATTTCCTATTCAAGTAATAGTAATCGGAATCAGAAGTTCCTTACACAACAGTAGATGCCTGAAGACATTTTTTGAATGGAGAGGTGATTTCATTCTATTCAAGAACTGCTGCAGGACACTGCAAATGACTTAATTTTTCAGAAGTATGAGAAAAATCAGCACCCCAGCTGCTTCCTGCTCAGGAGGGATTCTCAAGGGCTCTAGAAAGCTTAGCTTGGTGGCAAGGTCACATCCACCTTTTTCCAATTCCCGTTCTACTGACGCAGCCTGGTTTCTGAACACAAAGCTTATATTAAAAACAGTAAAAGAGGATTAAAAGCAGTGTTGGTTTTTGACATTCAGGATTCACGGAGGATCTCATTTTCTGTAATTAAATGATCTACTCTGTGTTTTTGCTGCAGAATCACATTCATGTGGCAGTCTTATTTCAGGCACTTTTGAAACATGTTCATCTGGAATAAAAATCTGCATGAACCACTTCTGCATAATTCGCCGTGAGTGTTGAGTGATTCCAGTCCCCAAATAGATAGCAAATCACCAGCCGGTCCTCAGTTAGCCTTCTCCATCACAATGAGACAGTGACTGCTCAGCTTGAGACGTCTTTGAGGTGCCCTTCTAGCTTTAGTACAAAGGTGGGAGGCATAAAAATCCGAAGGACTCAGTTTCTACTTAAAAAAATACAAAAAGGCGAAAAACACTAAATGGACTCTACAGATGGTTCCAGCTACTATCAAAATAAATAACATGATCTGACTCAACGGTTGGACTCTGAGCTCTTGGACGAAATCCGGTGGAATGTCAGCCGTGGAGACTCCCGAGAGGGACTAGCTGCTGGTAGGCAGGAGTATCTCCACGTCCTTGCCATTAGCTACAACAGCCGGGGAAGAGCAGCTGACGGCTAGGTCTTCTGTGGTGGCCAAAGAGGAGGCCTGGGAATGAGTTTTGGTCAGTGGAGTGGTAGCAGATGGAGAAGGGGTGAGGCCAGGTTTTTTGGGCGGAATGGGTGGAGGGTTTCCTCTCTCAGCTCTGGGGATGGTGGGGGACTTGATCCCTGGAGACAGAGGGCTCAGCGGACTGGACACTTTCCCTGGAGTCGGGGAATGGCTGGCGTCGCCTCTTGGGCTGGCGGTGTTGGCCAGATTCCGATAGTCTGTGCCGAAGGGAGAGCTGTTGGGGGAGACAGGCTTGATCGGCCCTTGCTGGCTGGTGAATCTGGAGAGCACCTGAGTGACGGTGTTGCGGGCCAGCTGCTTGGCTGCAGAGTTATCTATGAGGGTGGGAGACAGGTCCCTGGATGGGGGGCTCTGCACACCACTGGCCTGTTGGTCCTGATCTGCTTGAGACTGAAATTTGTGCCGGGCTGCATGGAACCGCTGGTTGATCCCTACTTGGTAGGATGACTGGTAGCCAGGGCTGCTGGCTGACGACCCCAGCAGGCGCTTAGTTAGCACTGGGGAGGAGCAAGGAGAGGATGTGAGGGAGGAGGAGGCTGTGCTGCTGGGAGACAGCGAGCCCCCACTGGACGGGAGGTGACCAGGTGCTGGGCCAGGAGTCTCGATTCCCACAGGACACCCGCCATTCTCCACTGCTTTCTCTTGGGCCGACCCCAGAGACCCCACAGATCTCTCTCGTGGAGGCACTTGGTTTTCTACGCTGCTGCCTGCCCCTGGCTCCCGGGCAGTCTGCATCTCGGGCTCAAAATGGCCATTGGCTTTTGCATACGCATAAGTAGGAGTGGCGGGACCAGGCAGCCCAGTGGCTGTCCCCTTGGCTGCGCTGTTCCCCTGGGTTCTTTCTGCCTGCAGACTTTCGGTTTGGCAGAACACAGACACCAGCACGGGAGGCTCGGTCACCGTGCCTTTAGACATGGTCACCGGCTTCTTCGCTTGCTCAGGAGGGCTGCTGTGCTGGTGAGAAGCCTCCAGATCCTGCACTATCTTCTTCAAACTCTCCATCTCTTCCTTCAGGGTTCTGGTGCGGTTCTCTTCTCGGTTCAGTTTTGCTCGCAGTTGCTCTCGCTCGATGTCGAACTCGGACAGCTGCTTCTCCACCTGGGCCTCTGTCTGCAAGCCTCGCTTCCTCTCAGCCGCCAGTTCTTCCTCCAGTTTACTCACCCGGCTCTTCTCCTTCTCCAGTTTCAGGCTCAGCTCGCCTGCCTTCTGGCCCTCCTCGGCCGCCTTGCTGGTGGCTTTCTTGCACTCGAGCACCAGCATGGACGAGAGCTGCTTGTGTCGGGAGCGCTCCTCCTCCAGCTGACTGGACAGCTTCTTCTGCTCTTTCTCAAACTTTTTCACTTGGGACTTCTCAAATTCCAACTAGAAAAGAAGGCCACCGGACAGCTTGATTAGGACAAGACAACAAAGAGCTCGGTCGCAAAACTGTTATCAGGTGGGGCGTCCCGGATGGCTCTCGTCTGACGCACGGAGGCCTCGTGGCCATGTGCTCAGCTCAAGTGCTTCTGAGGCACCAGAGCGCCTGACACGTGGGGGTATACACTAGGGTCTACTCTTGCTCTGGTGATTTAGGATGCGCTTCTAGTTCTTCTGTTGTTAGCGGTAGGAATCCGGACCATTGTTTGTGTTTTAGGTCTGCGGGGGTGGGTGGGGGTGGGTGGGGGTGTCAGAAGATCGGAACCGGTCAGGACTGATAACACAAAGCCACACACATAGGGTTTTGTGATGAATACTGAGGAAAACAAAACTATGCATCTTATTTAACTCCAGCAGAGTTGATGCGGTGTTCCATGAGTTTCAGGTATAAAATATAGGGCTCTCATCAGCCTAAGTGATGAAAAGAAAACTTTTCAAGTTTTGGTCATCATTCTTTCTGGTCTTAAAAACAAACAAATAGTTGCATTTAAACTGTACTTTTGAGGTAAAAAGTAAAACAAGATGAAACCAGAGAGGGAGACAAACCATAAGAGACTCTTAACCAAATGAAATAAACTTAGGGTTGCTGGAGGGGGTCGGGGGTGGGGAACATGTGATAGGAGGAGCACTGGGTGTTGTAAGACTGATGAATCACGGACCTCTATCTCTGAAACTAATAATTATGTGTCAATTTATTTAAATAATAAATAAATAAACTGTACTTTTTACACAAATGCAGTCTATTTTAATTATTATTTCCACCCTATTTAAGGCACAGAAACTCTGAGCAAGAGAGAGAGCATTGATGGAACCCTATTAGTCAATGTTTTTCAAACTCATTAACGAGACTCAGTGGTTGAGGAAACCAGTCTCATGAGTCACGATCAAAGTTTTAAAAAAATGAATGGCAGTAAGGGTTATATATAATTTCACGGGATTTTTGTTTCAGGCACACACGTGTTTGTGTATGCCTGTACGCTGGGTTGTGATGTAAAATGTATTTGTTTCTGGATTCCTAAGTGAGTTCGAAGCTAGTGTTTCCAAAGTATGTGCTACATGATGACAGTCCCACAGTGAGTGAGTTATGTAAAAAAAAAAAAAGACTCTATGAAAATAGATTTGCTAAACTCAGAATACCATCTTGTTCTGAAGACTCACAATGCACTTTTCTGTACTAAAAGGTCTAAGAAATTAGAAACCTATTTAACTTTGTTTAATCCAGTAATTCCCAGATTTATCTGACCACAAAGCCCTTTGTTGCTGAGTAACACTAATTTACACCCTGCAGAACAATGTTTGAGAAATGCTGCTTCTGCCACGTGGTGCTGTGAGCACCGTCACTACCTGCTGAGTCAGCCGCTCTCTCTCTTTCTCCAGCATGTAGGTGACATCATCTCCTTCAGCTGTGTCTTGCGCATGCCTCTGCCTTTCTTCCTCAAGGTCCAGGATCACCTTTAAAAGAATTAAAGAAACAAAAATTCCAAATATCAAGAAAACACACTTATAATACAACACAATTAAATACTAAGCACCTATCTAAGCACCTAAGATAGTTCCAGAGATCAATCCATCCACCCTCATCAGGGCCATCCAGGATCACATTATCTAGCAGGGTGAAAGATATGCAAGCTACGTGCCAGAAAACAGTAAGATCGATGCTTTATTGGAGATACAAAATGGCAAGTAAGCAGAGGAGGGCAACTAATGAGCTCTAGGGATTGAGAAGGTTTCCGAGAACTAATAGGTCCAGCAACCACAGGCCTTTTGCTAAGACTAGGGTTTGGGGGGAGGGGATGCAGCAAGATAGGACCACCGAGAGCTGAACGCCAAGATCTTCCTCCCCAGCTCAAATCTCTGTGCCCCACTTAGTCAGCAATATGCATTTTGTGTAGAGTTAGCAGACAGGTGGAGATTCTTGAGCTCAGCCTGCACGTAAAAAGCCTCAACACTTGGGATCCTACGTGGAGATTTTTTCAGAAGGCCTTTTAACTCATCTGTCACCCCAATCCACTTATCCTGGCACCAAAGAATTAAGCCCAATTTGAAGGCTAATACTGTCCACATTTAAAGGGACATTTCCCACATAATCCCATCTATAGATACTGCACAAGATGCTGAAAGACCAGGGCTTTCTTAGCAGCTTCTGCCCCTGCTTCCCAGATACCTTGGCCCAGACCTCTAAGGCAGAGCACTGTCCTCCCAATGACCATTTCTCAGCATTTCTCTACACTAAGAATCTTCTTATATGGAGAGAGGAAAAGTTTTTGGGACATGAAACCCAAAATGTTTTCATTCAACAAAAATGAAAACATCTTGGTGTTCTTCCTTCTGGTTTAAAAAAAAAAAAAGCCTAACTTGGGGCGTCTGATGGGCTGAGTCATTAGAGCATGGGACTCTTGATCTCGAGGTTCTGAGTTTGAGCTCCACGTTGGGTATAGAGATTACTTAATAAAATTCTAAAAAAAACAAAACTAAACTAAAAAACCCCAAACCTTAACTTTACAATTTAACTGAAAAACAATTTTGGCTAATGATGGTCAATCATCTCTCCTTTTGGATAGCCCTCTAAAATTACAGAAATGGAATGAAAAGATAAAAACCCGCAAAGACAGAAATTGTAGCACACAAGAAATGTTAGTAACATCTAAAGAGGGCAGGAGGCAGGAGGAGCGGTGGCTATTTTGGTATGGGGGAAGAAGCCGTTTTGCCCTGCAGGGCCCCAAAGAGATATGGAACCTGGAAATGGCAGGTGCTACAGGGGAGAGGTGAGATGTGGGGTAGGAAACAAGGCCACTGAATCAAAATGTCTATTTTCTAGAAGGTTATCTGTCTCCTCCACCTGATTCCCGTACATAAAATGTTAGGTATCCACTGCCCAGGAACAAGGCAAATGTTTATCCTCAGAAGAAACAGAATGCGGCAGGCTGAGGATCTGGGAATAGCAGAGAAGGAGGGTGAGGGAAGGGGGCTGTGTTGGTTTCAGGAAGGTGGTAGGGCGGAATGGGAGGCAGGCTGTAAAGTAAATCCGTATCTCTAATGACAGGAAGCAAGACAGGTGTCAAGAATGGACATGTGTGGGAATAATATACCACTTAGAAATATGGAATTTAGCTACCCAAATAAATGGTCTGGTCTTTGACTACGGGGAAGAGGGAAGGGGGAGAGGTGGACGAGGGAACTCTGTTTCATAATAAGCAGGGTAAGCGTGTAATTTACCACTCAAACCACAGCACTTCTGAGAGTCAAAGGAGGTATTCTTAATGACTATGCCGAGGCGACAGACGTCACCTGGGACTCTCTTGGGCAAACTAGGACAATAAGCACCCTAATTATAAGCCTCTAGGTACTGTATGATTCGTAACAAGGTCAGGGTTTTACTTTGATAAAAACACTTACAGATAGGAAGTTGGTTTAAAAATATTTAACGCTCAAAGAATCTTACATTGAAATATAGTATTAAAGAATTTTGAATTATTTTTAATTTCTTCCTCTCCTAAACACCAAGAGCCACAAATTATCCCAGTACTACAATTTTCATGGGCATGACAGCTGGTCAACCCTTCAGCTGCTTCATGGATGAAGGGGTTAAAAGGCCGAGCAAACCATGCTGTGAAGACTTTCTTAGAGGATTATGTAAAAGGCCCCCAAATTTAGGCAACTAACACGGACCTGACACATTTTAAATTGGGCATAAATGTCTTTTAGATTCCTTCATTCTAGACCAATGGTTAAACTCTGCTGGGTCTTGGACAACTCTGAGAATTCAATTACAGATAGGGGGAAAAATTCACATTCTATAAAAACGTATGGACTTTTGGCATTCTGTGTATTTTCTGGGGAATCATGGAACATCTGAGGCCCATCCACGATTAAAAATCTCCACCCTGGCCTTTCACTTGGACCCTGGGAAGAATGAGAAAAATGATGGGCAAGACCTATGCCTGAGCAATCTGAAGGTGCATTTTAAGCAGATTCTCTAATGCAAGTCATCATAAAAGCAAGCTAAAGTTCATCAGTTTGCAACTGCTGACCCAATTTTTCAGAATAAAATGCTTCCTACTAAATGTGTTGATGTCTCCCTTGCTGGTATAAATCTAAACCAATAGTTTTAGAAAATGTAGATTCTAGCCAAGCATCTTTTACAGGCCAAATCTGAGTGGTAAATCAGGTCGGGGAATAAAATCACAAGCACTAGAAATCCAATAAGATGAGACAGAGGAAAGCACAGGTTTGCCTTCCTAACTAGGGTCTGTAAGAGGAGCCAAACAGGTGCATGTGTGCATGATGCGCGCGTGTGCGCCCATGCAGACAGACACACACACACACACACAACCCCCCCTTACACTTTCCTAATACGATAGAAGAGCTTTAAGATAAACAATGCTCGGGACTGTTTATGGTTTTAGGAGAAGTAAAATGCAATGAATCCCAAAACTAGAGACACAGAAAAACAATCCATTGGCTTGCATGTTTATAATCAGGTAAATTCTCTCTCTCTTGTACAGGATTCCCCAAATACCTGTTAATCTTGCTATTTGTCACTTAGGGAAGCACACAGGGAACACTCTGTTCAGCTGAGAGCTTGGTCAAACCCCAGTCTGTTGACAAAGTTTAGATGCTCAAGAGCTGAAAGGACAGAGCAAGTGTTTTAGAGTGTCCTATCAGGAAGGAATGCCGTCGTAAATAACATGCCTGGCATAGTCCCTAAATTTAACATTCTGCATAACTCGCATTTTCTTCCTGAACTCTTGGCTCTAGGAGACCCCCGACTGAAGTACTGTGGGAACGGGATTGGGCGTTGCCCAGCAGGTGTCTGTGCAGGTCCACGAAACACGAGTCAGGTGGGTGAACGTACTTTGCGGTGCCTGCTTTCGGCGGCCGCCAGCTGCGACAGCATGCGCTCCTGCATGTTCTTACACTGCTTCATCACCACCTTCAGGACGGAGAGTGGGTTTGTGCAGACTGGCTGCTTGTCGCCATCATTCTTCTCCTTCAGCGTCTCGAAGTCTCTCTGTAGAGCCATTAAAGGATCACTGATGTTGTATTTCCCGTAGCGTTCTTCAATGAATGTATCTCTGTGTTGGGCCTGGGAAAGAGGGAAAAAAATGAGCATTTTGCTTTTTAAAACTACTGTGGCCGGGGATTTGCTAGGAGTTATATGGTAAAGACGGCAGTGTGAGTATGAACGGAATCTGCCAACTACAAATCTGATTGCTGATCAGGCCATCTTAATGGAGAAGCAACACCAGAAAGGGGGCACAGTATAGTAACATCAGTGAGGACAAAGTCTTATGTAGAGCCAACTATGCATTAAACACTGTTACAAGCATTTATATTCGCATTAACTTACTTAAAATTTTTTTAAGTTTCTTTATGTGGTTATATCTTTAGGAATATAACCTTTTTTTTCTTATTTTAAAGATTTTATTTATTTATTTGACAGAGATCACAAGTAGACAGAGAGGCAGGCGGAGGGGGGATGGTGGGGAATCAGGCTCCCTGCCGAGCAGAGAGCCCGATGTTGGGCTCCATACCAGGACACCAGGATCATGACCTGAACTGAAGGCAGAAGCTTTTACCCACTGAGCCACCCAGGTGCCCCTAACTTACTTAAATTTTATAAGCCTCTAAGGTAGTGCTATCATGCTCAACTTGCAGATGAGAAAACTATGATAAAGTGGTCAAGTAACAGGTGGTCAGAACCAGGATTTAAAACCAGGCAGTCAGGCTCTATGTCTTTGTCCTTAAGCACCATGCTTACTGCCTCTGCTTATGAATGCTGGTGACTGCCAGCAGGAATACCTTATCCTTTCCTTCTGTTATGGCATTTGCATTTCTAAAATATGGTAAACATGAGAATTTTACAAGTTTACATATTTAGGGATGTAACAAGGCAGTTGTATATAAGTAAAGAATGTTAAACGTGTTTTCACATTATATTTTACAACTATTTGTGATCTGAACATGCAGAACGTGACTCAGTTATTGGTGGATCAAGAAGACCAGGTCACTCACAGCCAGAGGTGCAGACAAAAATCCCTTCTACCTGCTGCCAAATTCCACCCCTTTTTTAGTCTGTTTGGGGCTACCTGCCATCTTTCTGTCCCTTTCAGGGCTCGGTGGGCTTCAGGGATGAGACAGAAGGTGAGCAGGGAATGCGGGCTGGTATCAGAGTCTGCTTTAGGGCTTGGGGCCACACTGGATGCAAGGATCAGGAAGGGAGTGGAAAGAGATTCTTTGACTTCCTTCCCTATTCTTTCAGGTCTGCTACGAAGGACTTGAAGTACTACTTTGTAAGAACATCATATATTACATGCAGGCGAACAGGGTGACAGTAACGAGTACTTTCCTACACAGACATTACAAAGGTTCCTGAGACATTTTACAATGAAAAAAAAATGAAGTGTTAATACAGCATTGAAGAAACTTTCTCAAAAACCACAGCAAAGTACTGTATGATTTACGCTTTGATATGATATCTAGTAATGAAAACTACTGTCATTTATCACTTTTTAAAAAAGTATTACATCAAAATCTAGGTTTTCTTCTTCTTCTTCTTTTTTTTTTTTTTGTTGGGGGAGCTAAGTATCATCCACAAAGAGGAAGCCATTTGAAAAGAAAGGGAAATTTACAATTCAATGGCTATGCTTAAAAAACAAAGCAAAAACAAAAACAAAAAAACCTCTCAAGACAATAAAGCAAACATGGGCTTTAACACAGAAGTATGTTTCAGTCCTGAAAACACAATGCTTCCTTCATTAGACTGTCCAAGTTCAAGACCTAGGAATCACTTAGCTTTATGCTATAAATATACATTGGTGTCAACTGGCAAATGTTCAAAGCAGAGTTAGAAGCCCTGGGGTTTTACTTCTGGCTTAACTACAACGATTAAAAATCTTTTAAAGATTTTATTTTTTTTTAACTACACCCAACATGGGGCTGGAACTCACGACTCTGAGATCAAGAGTTGCAGTTCCTTTGACCGAGCCAGCAAGGTGTCCCTAACTACAACCATTTTTTTAAAAAAAGATTTTATTTATTTATTTGACAGACAGATATCACAGTAGGCAGAGAGGCAGGCAGAGAGTGGGAGGAAACAGGTTCCCTGCTGAGCAGAGCCCGATGCAGGGCTCCATCCCAGGACCCTGAGATCATGACCTGAGCCAACGGCAGAGGCTTTAACCCACTGAGCCACCCATGTGCCCCTCTATAACCATCTTAAAAGATGGCATTATTGGTATACTGGAATTATGAAGAACCAAATCGATTTGTTCCTTTAAGTTGCCATCTTAAGATAACCATCTTCCTGAGCTTACTATAAGTGTGTGTGTATGTGCGTGTCTGTGTGTCTCTGTGTAAGCATGAGAATTAAAGAGGTAAGGATGTGAAAGACAGAATCCAAGACAGACTCCTATTTTCTCAGCTCCCAATTAAAAAGAAAATCCTCAGTAAAATTTCAAAATAGTCTCTATTCCATTTTAGGATAGAGAAACACAAGACCAATTCCTGAATTGGCTATTTTTATTGTTTTTTAAAATCATGGCAGGAGTAAAACAGAAAAAGCTAGTTTTGATTTAGACTTTTAAAAGGAATAGTGTCAGACAACAGGGACTCATCAATATTTTCCTTTCACCAAGAACATCTGTTTCTTTAAGTTCAGGTATAAAAACTCGAGATTGACAATCCAGGATGTGATGAAAGAAACTGTCTGTAGCTATTTACGTCCTAAAGGCAAATCCAAATTCAGAAAAATGCTTAGACAAAGGAAGCAAGAGGAAAAAAGACTCTTCAGAAAGTTGAAATTCTACTTTTCTTACTCTCACATTGTTTTATTCATGATTACCATTCTGGTCTGGTTAGCAATGGTAAAGGAATGATTTTCGGTACTGAAATTGGTTTGGTAGGGCAGAAAGGAACACAGAAACCTGAGTATTTCTACAGCTTTCTTTTCAGAACAGCAAGGGGGGACGTGGGATGGGAGTGCAGGAGCTGGGAGTGTAAATTCATGACCTTGACACATCTGCTGAGAAGCTGTCTCTCAGGCTGGAGTATATAGTTAACTAATACTTAAAAGCATGACTTTTTAAAACCCACACTGTTATTATCCTGTATAATTAATAACCATCACTGAGTTACGAGTAATAGATGAGCTTCTCTGGTGAGGTCTCAGACTTCTCTGAGAACAGTTGTTAAGCTGTCTGTTTTCTCTTGAAGTACTTCATAGTAATTCCATAATCACTTGCATAGTAATTGCAAGTTATACAAAATTGGTGGTTTTGCACATAAATGAAAAGAATCTGTGGAATAATCTAAAAAAGGCTCCTTGTCACAAAACAATTCTTTAAAGTACATTCAAATATGGGGCCCAGATATGGGGAAAGTGAATTCAAAGTCTGCATTTACTATAACTAAACACTGAATTGGAAAATGGGAGATGGAATATGGTATTTTTCAGTCAACTTAATGCCTCAGTCGGGTGGACTGTATGGATGACAGGTTTCACAGAACAAGTAAGGACAACTAAAATAGACGTTAAGAACTGAAGAATGAAAAGAACATTGGTGGAGGTGTGGATTGGTTATCTAGTCCTATATAAGTCACTCTCAAATACAGCAGCGCAAACAATAAACCCTTCCTTATCTCATACAGTTTCTGAGGGTCAGGAATCTGGGCGGGGTTGAACTGGGTGGTTCTGACTCTGTTTCATGAGGCTGAAGCGGAGCCCTTGCCCAGGGCTGTGGTTATCTGAAGATACAACTGGGGCTGGTGCATCCATCTCCCACCTTACGGGGATGCTGGCATAGGCTTTGGTTCCTTGCTTGTGCTGGCTTCCCACAGAGCAGGTGACATGACAGAAGGAGAGAGAGAGAGAAAGAGAGAGGGCGGGGAGAGGGTGGGAGACAGGAAGAGAGAGGGATGGGGGAGTGAGTGAGAGGGAGGGAGAGGCAGAGACAGAGACTGACACCAAGATGGGCATTCCAGTGTCTTTTATATTATAACTTAATTTCAGAAGTGACATACCATCACTTCTGATGTATTCTATTGGAGACACAGACCAACCCTGGCAAATGTGGGAGGGGCCTACACAAAGGTGTGACTATCAGCAGGTGGGGTCATTGGGGGCCATCTTGAAGGCTGGCTGCCACAAGATGAGCGACTAGATATGCTACCACTACTGTTTACATCTCAAGTCAAACTTAGAGACCAAATCCCTATTAAACACTAAAAACTGTTAAGGCTGAATTTTAATACTTTAATGGTGTATGAACTATTTTGTAAGAAATTTTAAGTGATCCAAATTTGACTTCTGAAGGGAGGAATTCAGTAATACAGCTAAAATCAATCAACTTCTTGCGATTTCATTATTTTCACTTCACTGACAACGTATTTTAACTGAACAGAAATTTCTACAATGTCAGAAAACATCATGGTCTTTAATTTCAGACAACAGGAATATAACTGGCTGGTTAGACAGATTCACTGATAAAGGGTATTGCTACAGCAGACAAAACACACGAGTCATCTATTACTCACTTTTCCTGTCACAGGCTGAATGAAACACCACCACTACTGAAAGCTTAAAATAAAACTGTATAATTCTTGGGAGTCTGTCATGCTTGCTCTCCAAAATTTTCAGCTTTGCTATGACAAACTTCAAAAAGAAATATGAAACAGTAACCTCCTCTCCCCTCTCCAATGCAATTTATACTATTAGATATGTCACATATGACAATATACATAAATAGTATAATACATAAAAGCAGTGCAATATATTTCTATATATAGTATAGTATGATAAAATCCTATTATAGTAATAGTGTGTGTACCTATCCTTATGTTTTTTCCCTGTTTAAGGCCCACTTAACTGGGGGTTTACATTCAAGTACAAGTTTTATTTTTAAGACTCAGGCTGGTACCCTAACTGGATAAGGATATATCTTTGCAATCGGTTGCCAATCCTGAAGTGATACTTTTAACAATAATCAGCAATACAAACTTTGTGCCTTTAAAAATAGCTGAGTATCTTTATGACAGAGACCAGAAAGACCAGAGAACATGATTCCAGGATGGTTTTAACTAATACAGCACCAAAAGCATGTTAAAAACTATCCTTTTCACACACAAGTTGAATCTACTAATCCTCAACTAATTTATACTCTGGAGTCCCTGATGAACCGTAACTGGAAATAAAGTGACTGTTCTGGATAAAGATGCAAGAACATTACAAGTACACCCTCTGTTCTGAAAGTGCCTTTGACTTGCTCAGAGAAAACTGGATTTCAGTATTTGACAATATTGATAAGAGAGGATTTAGCCATGTTTGAATTAAACCTTTACTTTTGGAAAAGGGTACAAAATTCGACATGAAAATTTTTATGATTTAAAAAATACTTCTGGGAGTGCCTGAGTGGCTCAGTGGGTGGGCCTCTGTCTTTGGCTCAGGTCATGATCTCAGGGTCCTGGGATCGAGCCCTGCATCTGGTTCTCTGCTCAGCAAGGAGTCTGCTTCCCCCTCTCTCTCTCTGCCTGCCTCTCTGCCTACTTGTGATCTCTCTCTGTGTCAGATAAATAAATAAAATCTTAAAAAAAATACTTCTAATATATTATTGAAAATCCAGTGCTCTTTCCCCTTAACCATAAATGCTATTTTTTTTCAAATCTATACATTTATTTTCTTTAATATACTTTCTAAACATTTATTTTTTATTTATTTTTTTTTAAAAGATTTTATTTATTATTTGACAGAGAGAAATCACAAGTAGTCGGAGAGGCAGGCAGAGAGAGAGAGGGAAGCAGGCTCCCTGCTGAGCAGAGAGCCCGATGCGGGACTCGATCCCAGGACCCTGAGATCATGACCTGAGCCGAAGGCAGCGGCTTAACCCACTGAGCCACCCAGGCGCCCCATAAACATTTATTTTTTTTTTAATAATTTTTGGCTCTGGAGCCTACCAGAACTGGTTTGTATCTGGGCTCTACGACTTTCTATCTGTATACTCTCAGCAATTCCCTTAATTTCTCTGTACCTCAGATCCCTCATACGTAAAATGAAGGTTAATGACCCACCTACAGGTTTGTTTTACAAAATTAAATGAGTAATAAAAAATGTTTCCTATAAGTACCTGGTACATTGTTATGTACTATAAAGAGGAATTAATTTTTCAGTAACCAAGTGTAGAGGATAGGTTTTCCTTTTATTTTAGACCCTATGACTAAACCTATTCCTGGATATTTAAGAGTCTCTAAAATTGGACTGAGCCAGGAAATCTTCATTAAAAGCAAATGAAATTAATCAATCAACAGATAACTCCAAAGTAATACAAATTACTAAAAATATACTGGGAACCTGTATAACTGATAAGAAATACTGATAACAGTATTTTCTTTAGCAAATAATCCTGAACTGCTATGTGATATTTTATGTAATACCATCATTTGGTATTTATCTCCTGCATTATGATTAAACATTTCCCAGTTTTCTGTCTTTTTTTCTTCCTGCCCAGATTGTAATGAGGCAAAGGAAAAAGCACTTCTCATACATCTTTCTTCTTCCTATATCCTATATTTCCACTTAAGCCTAAGGCATTTAACGGATGTTCACTTTCCAGCTCTTTCCTGATGTTTCAGCCTCTCCTAACTCTCATCATTTTTAGTGAGGTCAATATTTCATTTTGCCATTAACAAAATCTAGGATTTATTTAATACAATCACTTAAGGTAATATTAATTTATACATTTAGCAAACTGACTTTAAAGTAGAAAGAGTTTCAAAGATTCCCTTTGGAGTCAGTTTGCAGCTGCTGCTGTTTATAAAACCAATTATTTACATAAGGACAAATGACCATTTGTTATTATTTGACTAAAGTGCACTAAATTCTTTTGAAGACTAAAAATGGTAAGTTTAGTACAAATAGCTGTAAGTGTGATATTTCCAGCTAGAATGCTGCTTGTTGATAGACTAAGAATATGGGTATAAAAGGAAGCTAGATCCCATTTCCTCTAGAGCTGAAGCTTTGCAGCACTCTATAATCGGTAGACTTGGTGTGGACGAGGTGTTTGTGCTGGTCTCCCAGGGGCCTGTTGTGCTGAGTCCAAGGTGGACTTGCCCTAGTGGAGATGGGCCTCCAGGATGCAGGCTTTCAGCACAGATTGGGGGAGGAATATGGCAGCACCCTGACCCCATCTACCTTGCCCCCTCCTTGCCCCAGTCTAGCCCTGGAGCTGAAAGTTCACATCCTCCACTCCTCAGGAAGCCCCCACAGAAGAGCAATCAATCACCACTCTTGTGTCCCTGGCTTTTGTCAGAACTCTGCCTTCTCTTTGCCTGTGTTTGAGCTGTTTCATCTCAGGTGTAGGACTGGGTTTCAAAACTCCAAATTTTAGGAACTCCTGTGACGCTGATGGAATGGATAAAGATGTGGTGTGTATATGTACACAAAACACAACACACACACACACACACACACACACACACACACACAGGAATATTACTCAGCCATCAAAAAGAAAGAAGTCTTGCCATTCACAACAGTGTGGATGGAGCTAGAATGTATCATGCTAAACAAAATCAGTCATTCAGAGAAAGACAAATACCATATGATTTCACTCATATCTGGAATTTAAGAAACAGCAGATGAATACATGGGAAGGGAGTAAAAGAAGGACAGAGGGAAACAAGCCATCAGAGACTCTTAACTACAGAAAACAAACTGAGGGTGGATGGAGGGAGGTGGGTGGGGGATGGGCTAGCAGGTGATGGGCATTAAGGAGGGCACTTGTTATGATGAGCACTGGATGTTGTATGTAAGTGATGAATCACTAAATTCTACTCCTGAAACCAATACTCCACTGTATCTTAACTAAAATCTAAACAAAAACTTAAAAAAAAAAATGGGTAAACAGCTTAATATAGCTGCTTCAACATTCAAATTCCAAAAAGCCTTATGAAAACTCCTAATGAAATTGAAATAAATGTATTCAGTGTTGTTGTCTTTGTTCTGTTTTATTTTGGAGGTGGGTTTATGTGTGTGGTTGAAACAAATTACATATACAATCTGGACTGGGGTCTCCATAAATAATTTTTTGAGTTGGGAAAGAAAATGTGCAAAGAGATTCAATAAGTACTAAACAAATTAATGAACATTAATTAAGAATTATAAAGTATAATTTTAATGGTACATTAGATCCTAACCTCTTTTATCCAGGAGACTATAATGAGAGTTGACATCAACCTCATACCACACACAAAAAACAGGGATGGATCACAGACATGAAGATAATATAGGAATGGCCAAAAAGCACATAAAAAAGTGCTCAACTCATTAGTGATCAAAGAGCTGTAAATTAAAACAATGAGAAGATAACACTAGAAAGCCACTAGAAAGGCTAAACTTAAAGACTGACAACATCAAATGTTGGAAAGGATTTGGAGCAACTAGAACACTCACCACATTGCTGCGGGGAGTACGGTATATCCACTTTGGAAATAAACTGGAAATTAATCATAGAGTTAGAAAATGCCTACCTCCAGCTAAGTACTTATCCAAAAGAAACGAAAACATAAATCCACAAAAAGACATAAACAACAATTGTCTAAAGTTTTTTTCATAACAGTCCCACACTGGAAATGATCACCACAGTTTTATGGTAGAAAAATTAGAGCAACGGTTGCCTCTGGGTGTAGGCGAACAAGGTACTAGAAAGGGACCCAAGATGACTTTTTGGTTGTGATGGGGCTGTTTATATCTTGATGGGGATGGAGGTCAAATGGATGGGTGCATTTGTCAAAACTTACTGATCTGTGTTATCAACACTTAAGCTGTGTGCACTCCACTATAACTAAATTATATCTCTAGTTCAAAAATATAAAAATACATACTGAGAGTTAAAGGGAAAACGAAGTTATATGAAATGTATTCCTTATATACAGTGTTTCAGAAATACGGGACACTGGAATCAATGTGATTTTAATAACAATTAAACAATGAAGCAGGTGCAGATATTGTAGTGCTTATTACCTGCCAGGCAGGGGGCACATCTAATCTAATCCTAAACGACATAGCTCTGGACGTAGACATCAATTATACCTCCATTTTATAGAAGAAACTAAACATTAACATGTGACTTTCCCACAAAGCCAGTTAAGTAGCAGAAGTACTGTTAATGGTACAGAAGTACTGAATACGTTAGCTCAATGAATACTATTTACACAGATATTTCCCAGGACTTTATAGGAATTAATTTCAATTTAGTAGGTCTCTCTCAGTGGCTTAAAAATGAAAGAGAACAGAAAACATTACAGAATACTGAATATTGTGAGTCGTGTTTCGAGACTTTTCTTCTGACCTAAGAATATAGTTGTGTGTCTGCATGTATGTCCCCTGGGTCACAATACAGTCTATTTTTACTCTGTGTCTCTATCTAAAAAGTATGAAAAACACTAAAATAGAATGAAGAACCAATTAGTCTGACTCCTGAATCTATGATTTTAAACAGCTTAAGCTATCATAAATAAATTCTAAAAGAAGTGATAAAGTAATCAGTATTGTTGTTTTATTTTAAACTAATGAATGTTATAAATGTCTACAAGCCACAAGATGTTTGGCCTAACAACAAATACATAAGAATGTTAACAAAAAAAAAATCTCCGTGTTATCAGGGTTAGACAACCAAACACAGCACTGGAGAGGTTTGGGAAAATTTCCTGGACACATGGCTGATTCACAAGGACACGTGTTTTGAATGCCTTTATTGACCATTTAATGTTTGTGGGGTACTACAGATACTGAGTGATATGGGCAATGATAATGGGGATATAGGCTTAACTAAGTAAGATGTAGTCTTCTGCTCTTAAGGGGCTTAAAATATGCCAGACAAGTTCAAGACCTAAGAGCAGAAATAAACAAGCTGCCTCTGCTGTTTAAATGTTTTCTAAACAGTATCATTAATGTTTAGAGGAACACCAAGTACAATTTATTTGATCAGGACTTTCTAAGACTCAGACCTTACACTCAGAATAGGAAGGAAAAGGCCAACCCTGGAAGTGGGCGGGTTCTGGCAGATAAATGGGACTATCAGCGATATAATGAATCACAGGAAACACCAGGAGGTTGAGCCGGGCAGGCATATAATCCAATCACAGGAAACACCAGGAGGTTGAGCCGGGCAGGCATATAATCCAAAAACCGTCTCTGAAGTATGGCACAGGGAGACCCCGACCACAGACTATAACCTGCGTGTGATCCTTTAAGCAACTGTGAACTTGAAAAACTTCTTTCTTAGAAGTGTGCTCAGCCTCTTTAACTCCATGTATTAGCAGTGCAGAAACTAACTTCAAAGCTAAAATAGTTAAAAAGAGCTCATTAATAAGACTGAAAAGGTATCTTCCTCTTCCTCTAGTTAGGGGATCCTATGGAGGGAGCTGTATGATTGTGGGATGAGTTTTAACTCTAAGCGTTTTTTTCAAGGCAAGATTCTTAAATGACGCATGCAGTCATACTACAAGGCAGCGTGCAAGAAACCAGCTGCTCAGTGGTAAGGTCATGGGAAGAGGGTCCTTATTAGCAAGACTCAGGAGTAGAAAGTGTTCACACTGAGGAGTTTAGTGAGCAACAGGGCTAAGAAGTTTTGTGGGGGTTGAAAGGGGACTTGTGTGGCTCTCAAGCCACAGGGAGAGCAAGGTGCGAGGGCAGGCAAACAGAAGCAGGGACTGTGCTAATTCTACCCGCTGATGAGAGAAGGTAAAACAGAGTATATATTATGACATGCTGAGAGAGAGCACAAGCCCTCTGTCACAAGTCCGAGGCTGGAAAGGTGGCAACCTCTGTTGACTCACTGAGGACTCACGAAGAAGGGGGCAGCTAGCTATTCAGTTTGAACCAGCCGTCATACACGGAAACTGGGGACTCAAAGTAGGGCAGGATGATTTTTCTTTGGAGAACAGAAGAGGAAGAGGAGTAAAGCAGCCAAGACCGTGAAGAGAAAGGTGGGCTATAAGTGCATTGTGGGTATTTCATGAAAATTTATTAAATGTGAACTGGCAATGTTTATCACTACAAGAAGGTACTGGATAAATACAGGTATGGTGAAACCCACCCTGCTCAAATTGACCCCTGCTACTACTAATCCCAAATAATCCCACCCCCCCACACTGCTTTTATCTCCATAATAAAAGTGTATTGAGGAGATTAGAGGATGAATGGCACAGGAAGTTATCATTGCTTGGAGATAAAAGAGTGCTTCCTTTTTACTTTAAAGGGTAGCAATACCTTTAGGAAACTTTAATGTCAACAAGGACAAGAATGGGATAACCTTGACCATTTCAATCCCCAAAGAAACAGCACCAGTGGCTCTATTCTAAACCTGTCTGTCTGTCTCAGCCTCTTCCCTAAAGGCTTCTTGGCCTCCTGGAGATCATTACTTGTCCCAGGAAAAAAAGGTTTTAAAGGGAAAAGAAAGGATTTCAAAGGGAAAAGTGAACAATTTGGAAAGCAACCAGAGAAAGGGGGATATGAGGAAGATTTGGTGGGAGCCAAAAGCAAAAACCCACTGATGAAATGGGAGATAACAAGTTCTGAAAGATTAAGAGAGAGGACATGTATAATTTAGACAGATGCCCACGGAGGCCCTTAGTTGCAGTATCTGGGCAACAGTATTTTTGGATATATTTAAGGAAAGATACATAAGGAAAGACAAGCAATACTGTACTCTTTAAAAAAAGATAATATACAATTTTCAGTGAGGCTTACAAAGCTCCCATTGTTGATCAGTCAGGGAATGCAGATGACCACATTCCAATCTGACAGATAGGGACCCCGAGGTAAAATGCCAGCTGAAAACTAAAATATGGGGGTTCCTCGGTAGTTCAGTCAGCTGTGTCTGCCTTTGGGTCAGGTCATGGTCTCGGGACCCTGGGTTATCATCAGGCTCCCTACTCCCTGCTCAGTGAGGAGCCTGCTTCTCCCTCTTCCTCTGCTGCTATCCTGTGTCTACTCCTGCTCTCGCAAATAAATAAATAAATAAATAAATAAATAAATAAATAAATAATACATTTTTTTAAAAACCACTAAAATATGGTTTTCTTTCACTTTCTTTTTTAAAAAAAGATTTTATTTATTTATTTGACAGAGATCAGAAGTAGACAGAGAGGCAGGCAGAGAGGAGGGGGGAAGCAGGCTCCCCGCTGAGCAGAGAGCCCTATTTGGGGGCTGGATCATGATCCTGGGATCATGACCTGAGCTGAAGGCAGAGGCCTTAACCCACCAAGCCACCCAGGCCTGCCCGTCTTTCATTTTTTTTAGATGAAGACACAGGCATAGTGAACAAAGGTACCAATCCCAATTATTTGGTATCCTTTATGACAAATATGGAAACAAACACAAGCAATGATTTCCCGTCTGAAGAACAAACTGTTCCTCCTTAGTGCAGGGTGAAATGTAAATAATGTCACCGACTAGGAATTATCAACAGTAAAAGTTATGAAACTGTATTAACTATAGTGAAGCCTCTCTTCTCAAAAATATGATTAATAAGAGGCAATCTATTTTGGGCCTTGAATACATTCAACTTAGACCCCAAAGGCCTGAACTTATTCCCTCACATGACAAATACTTCTGCAAGAACTTTGGAGGTTCTAGCCATTCAGGATGCAGGGCTGAACAAGATGAAGCATTCATCCCTCGTGGGGCTTGCTTACATTTATTGCAAAAGAGAAATATCAGACATAAAAGAGATGAAAATCTCTATTTTCTGTGATACTTAGCAGCAGGAATTGATAAATTCCTGTATTATCACTAATCTGGTGCAGACAGAGAAAAAGAAATCACATTAAGTATGATTCGATCCTACAAAACTTTATTGGATACAGTAATGGGAGAGGTTTTATGTATGAAGTTTCCAGTCAATAAGAACAGAGACGTCTGACTTCGGTAACACAGTCCCATACTCAGTTCTTCCAATGAATTTAGGCTTTTGTCGAACAGACAGCCAGTGAATAAGATTAAAATAATTTTTGGAAGTTATGCCTATCTTAGAACTCACTAGGTGGGGTTGGGTTTTCCGACACAGAAGTTCTTTTTGTTGTTGTTAAACAATGGAATATTATGAACTACAGATATGAAACTGAAGCCAGGAAAAGCACTTTGAAGGGTTATAGGTCTCCTGCTATGATAATGGTATTTCTTAAAATTTTAGTCATGTAGTTCCTCATATATACGTTGTAAGCGCTATTAAATTTGAGTCCATGACCTGTGAAAGAATCTGCTTTGAAAGAACTTTTAGGCATCCTGTTCAAAAGGAGAATTTGAAAATTAATGGGAAATTTACTCTGTGCTCTTTTTGGGAGAAAATCAGGGATATGGTGTTAACAAGCTCATGCTCTCCCAAGTATGCCAGGCTTGTCTCTACCCTCTTAACTGTATGTAAGAATTAGCCAAAATCCTTCCTGAACACAACCCAATCTCTCTTTTCTCTTCAAGAGTTTTTGGTGTCATGGGTATCCTCTCAGACTTTCTCCAAGTATATCCATAAATGTGTGTATGTGCACTTTTTCATTTATTGTGTCTCAGATCTTTCTAATAAGTCAGTACATTGCTTGTTTTTTTCTCATTAAAAAAAAAAGCAATTACATAATATGCCACAGTAAGGATGGACCACTTGATGTTGCTATATTTTCTTAATGGACATTTAGATTGTTTATAGCTCTCTAATACTGTATTAAACAATACTGCAATGAGCATCCTTGTTCATGGATGTGACTAGTTTGGTGGAAAAGATCCATTCCGCTGCTTTTCTAGGGAAATAAATCCCCACATAATAAAATTCCCTGCTTCACTCAATATATGCTCCCCAGCACTTAAGATTTTCAGCAAACATACAAGATGATGGTTTCCTCCTGTCTTTCCAAATATTCCTATAACTGGCTAAACTGAAATACTAAATGACGGGTCACAGGCTTTAATTTTGCAAGCAACCTCGCTATCTTCCTTTCTCTCTCTTTAAGGGGAGCAACTAGAAATAACTTCTGATTAATCCCGAATCACAAGGCTCACACATGCAAGGAAGACACAATAAGAGGAAGTCAAAATAACAGGAATAAGCTGTTTCCCTTTTTTATTTGCTTGAGTTTCAGGATGAATAAATGCGGTGAAATTCCCCACTGCTATAATCTTTTGTGGAACTGCTCCCCAACTGCTAGAGAACTGTGCGTTCTCTAAATAGGTAGCCTTGTACAAGCTGAGTTCCCCCTTTCTTGCCTCAAAGGCATATGGATAACAGGCCACAGGAAGATGTGGTGAAATGAGAAATCTGCTTATTTTTTGGAACTTTCCCTCTTGAACCCCTAAATGCCATAATTTGTAATATGAATGATGATGTGGTAAAATCTGCAGAGCAAGCAGCTGATATCAGACAACTACTCTCAAGAGTCAGTTAGCTGTTCCTTCTGGGGCTCCACATTTTTCTGAATGCAACAAAGATGCTTAATCATTTGAGAATGCAGTCCTCTCTTTAATATAAATACCCAATTTAGAAACAGTCCATATAGGACCAGCCTTTCCTGCAAGAAGCCAAAAGAATTGGCTCTTTTCTGCCAGAGTACCTACCATTAATCCTGGTACATCCCTTTCAGGAATTTCAGTCTATTCCCAGGACAGAACATTTTTTGGGAGCTCCTCCTATTCTCAAAGAAACCAAGCCAACAGGAAGCAAGAAAGAGGCACTGTGAGATGTATTTCTGGCTTCGCCAGTTGCAACTTTACCCTCCTATACCCACTGTTCTGTGCCTTACTTTCTCACTTAACCATATCCTGGAGAATGTTATACATAAAGCTCTATCTCTCATTCTCTTTAATGATTACACAGACTTCTACTGCATAATATTACCATAATTTACTTGGCTGGAACCCTACTAATAGACATCTAGGTTGTATCTGGCATTTTGCTGCTATGACCAATATTGCAATAAATATCCTTACACATACACTTGATTGGATGGGTCTAAGTACATCTGTGAGGAAAATTTCTAAAAGTGGGTCATGAAACTAGGTTAGTAGGATCACAAAGAGCATTTAATGAAAAATAAAGTACAAAAGACCAGAAAATAATATAATATAGTATGGTATAGTATAAATATTATAGTAAAGTATAAAGTTAGTATACATTTTGGTGAAATTTCTGCTTTAGTTAATACATGCTTGTTGCTGTCTATGTGTGGCCTGGATTGTGGCAGAATGATGGAATATATTGCAAAACTGTTTGAAAGACACCTCTTTAGACTCTGGTATGATAAAGAGGTATTTTTATTATAGCCTTCTTTCTTCTTTCCCTACACTCTATGATTTTTTTATTGTATAGCTTGGGAATTGAGGTTGGTTTTTCAGGCAGAGATAGTTATTTAGGGTGAGCTAGAATAAGAATAATATTAACAATATCAGGAACAACAAATAGGAGATAATTTAACTGTAGTTCCAATTTGCTCTGCTATCTTTCCCTACAAAGTGATTATATAACCAAATTATCGTCTTAGGGCATGACTCTTAACAAACAGAAATTTGAACAAGAAGCTGTTGTAAATGATTACTATATTTAAAAGCACATGTTTCTGATTTCAAAGTAATTTACATATAACACACAGGTTTTGGAGAAAAAAATTAAAATGTACCTATGTTTCCACTACCCAGGGACAACCACTATTAATATTAAAACTACAGATTTCAAGGGTGCGGGTGGCTCACTCAGTTAATTGTCTGACTCCTGATTTCAGCTCAGGTCATGATCTCAGGGTTGTGAAATCAAGCCCTGCCTTGGGCTCTGTGCTGGGCATGGATCCTGCTTAAGATTTCTCTCTCTCCCTCAGCCCCTACTCCTCCCTACTCGTACATGTATGTGCACTCTTTCTCTCTCTAGAAAAAAAAATAAATACAATAAAACTACAAATTGCAATCTATTTGAGTCCTTTTCCTGTGTATACACACATGCACACTTTATTCGTATAATCAAGATTAAAGGATATATTTAATGTTATGCACTGCTTTGCAAATTTAACATTACACCATAGGAACATTACCATGTCATTAAAACTTTTTCATATGCATTATGTTTTTTTAAGGTTTTATTTATTTTTTATTTGACAGAGAGAGAGAGACAGCACAAACAGAGGGGAGGAGAAGAGGGAGAAGGAAAAGTGGGGTCCCTGCTAGCAGGAGGCAGATACTTAACCCACTGAGCCACTCAGGCACGCCAATGTTTTAAAATAGTTATGTAAAATAGCTACCTAACAGTCGCCATGTGGATGTATTACCCAATTCATGCAGCCATTAACCAAAGGCTACTCTTTATAAAGAATTAATTGGAAATAGGACAATATAACTATGTTATCATGAGCTGTTTGGGGGGGTAACTGGAAGTAACTTACAGAAAATTTTTTCTATAAATAAATTTTTACATAAAACGATTTAGACTACAACAAGTCTCTTCAATAAATAGATGTCTTGAGATTAGTGTATTTAATGAAAGAAACCAACATTGAATTTTTAATTCAAAAGCATAACAGCGAAGTAATACTATGTCTACCTATTCTGCAGTAACCCTCTGGAATAACACTCAGATACAGGGATGTTGCCTATAAATAAATCCCCTTTAAAATAAATTTTCTTCCTATGGTCCAAATTAACAATGAGAAAAAGAATGCTTTCTAGGAAATAATAAGGAAACAGTATATTTTAATGTCTATTTACGGGCTAGTGAAAATCATTCAATATAAAACTTTTTAAAAGATTTTATTTATTTATTGGAAAGACAGAGATCACAAGTAGGTAGAGAGGCAGGCAGCGAGAGAGGGAGGGGGAAGCAGGCTCCCTGCTGAGCAGAGAGCCAGATTCGGGGCTCAATTCCAGGACCTTGGGATCATGACCTGAGCTGAAGGCAGATGCTTTAACCCACTGAGCCACCCAGGTGCCCCTAAAACGTTAATTTTTAAGATAATCTTTAAACTTCAATTAGATCAGTTCTGTTACTTTTAGGAAAGAGGTAATAATATTCTATCAGAAGGTAAAAAATGTACATACTGTTTTTTCCTCTTTAGAAAAATTACTCAAAATAATAAATAAAATTATTTATCAAAAAATAAGATACAGGGGCGCCTGGGTGGCTAGTCAGGTAAGCATCTGCCTTCCTTCGGCTCAGGTCCTTGGATCAAGCCCTGCCTCTGGCTCCCTGCTCAACAGTGAGTCTGTTTCTCCTTCTTCCTCTGCCCCCCACTCGTGGTCTCTCCTTCGGTATTGCTCTCGCTCTCTCAAATAAATAAAATCTTAACAAAAAAAGAAGATAGTAAACTATTAAAACTAACAAAGACAAGGGATAAAAAGCTGCTTTGAAGGGAGCAGTTCTGTTTCTTTTTTTGAGATGGCTATGATTTTTAAATCGCTATTAAGTTTTGCCATTGGAAAAATAATTACTGAACTCTCTTCAGCAAAATTTTAAAAACCAAATTACAGAATTTTAATTTCTTTAAAAAGAATTTTTTTAAAAAAGATTTTATTTATTTATTTGACAGAGAGAGATCACAAGTAGGCGGAGAGGCAGGCAGAGAGAGAGAGGAGGAAGCAGGCTCCTAAGCAGAGAGCCTGATGCAGGGCTGGATCCCAGGACCCTAGGATCATGACCTGAGTTGAAGGCCGAGGCTTCACCCACTGAGCCGCCCAGGTGCCCCAAAGAATTTTAATTTCTAAAAAGTGGTAGAACAAAGCTTAAAAAGCTACTCTACATCACTTTACTTGATCTAAGAGAAGGTTAATAAGCATTGCCAAAGGCAAGGGCAACAAAAACAAATATGAACTACTGGGACTTCATGAAGATAAAAGCTTCTACACAGTGAAGGAAACAATCAACAAAACTAAAAGGCAACCTATAGAATGGGAAAAGATATTTGCAAATGATGTATGTGATAAAGGGTTAGTATCCAAAAATCTATAAAAAATTTATTAAACTCAACACACATAAAACAAATAATCCAGTTAAGAAATGGGTAGAAGACAAGAACAGACATTTTTCCAAAGAAGACATCCAGATGGCTAACAGACACACAAGAAGATGCTCGACATCACTCAGCATCAAGGAAATACAAATCAAAACCACAATGAGGTATCACCTCACATTGGTCAGAATGGCTAAAATTAACAACTCGGGAAATAGATTTTGGCGAGGATGCAAAGAAAGGCAAACCCTCTTACAAGCTGGTGGGAATGCAAACTGGTGCAGCCATGCAGCCACTCTGGAAAACAGTATAGAGGTTCCTCGAGAAATTGAAAAAAGAGCTATCCTACTAGTGATACATATGACAAAAGATGGGAAAGACCTATACATTGAAAACTACAAAGCACTGCTAAGAGACCTAAATCAATGGAGACAAATACCATGTTCATGGATTAGAAAAGACTATTTTTGGATGTCAATTCTCCCCATATTGATCTATAGATTCAATGGAATCCCAATCAAAATCCTAATAGCATTTCTGGAGAAATGGATGAGCTGATTTTAAGATTCATATGGCAATGCCAAGAAGCATGAATCACCAAAACAACTGAAAAAAAACAAAAAAAAAACCAAACCAAACAAAACCAACCCACAATTGAAAGATTAACACCACCCGATTTTAAGACTTATTATAAGGCCACAGTAATCAAGAAAACGTAGTACTGGCATCAAGACAGATTAATGGAACAAAACATTAAATCAACAAGGAAATGCAAATTAAAACTGCAGTGAGATGTTACACACCTATTAGAAAGGCTAAGATTAAAAAGACTGGCCATACCAAGTATTGGTGAAGATGTGGAGCAACTTGAACACTTAGACATGGCTGGTGGGAATGTAAAGTACACTTTGGAAAAGTCTGGCAGTTTCTTAACAACAACAAAAACAAACATACACCCACCAGGTAACAGAGCCATTTCATTCCTAGGTATTCATCCCCCCAAAAAAGAAGAAAGAAAGAAAGAAAGAAAGAAAGAAAGAAAGAAAGAAAGCATATGCCTACGTAAAGCCTTGCATATGCAGTTTTATTTGCAGCAGTTCAGAACTGGAAACAATGAAAATGTTCACCAACAGATATGGAGGAGACATATAGTGGAACACTACTCAGGAATAAAAGGAATGGACTATCAATATAGTAACAACATGGATAAATCTCAAGATAATCACACTGAGTGAAATACTGGGCCAAGAAAAAAAATTTGCATTCTGTATGATTCCACTTACGTAAAATTCTAGAAAATGTAAACTGATCTCTAGTGGATTAGTGGGGTGGGTGCCAGTAGAGGGAGAAGTGGGGAAGGTTAGGTAAAAGGGTCACAGAGAGGCATGAGAAAAATTTGTGGGAGGGGATAGATATGTTCATTATCTTGGTTGTAGTAATGGTTTCATGACAGTATGTATACATGTAACAAAACATCAATTTATACACATTAAATATACATAGTGCAGCTAGAGTATGTCAGTTATATCTCAATAAAGCTGTTTAGAAAAACAAAATATAACAGCATGCCAAATCAAACAATAGAGAAATACACAAGGAAATCAATGGGGAAAAAAATTACTTGTAAAAAGGCTTCCACGATGTCCCTGTATTTCCTGTTTTCATTATGGGTGGAAGGGGGATATAACATAACATCTGTTTCATGCCCCAGAGCACACCCTTAACCCTTGCCAGCTGTCTCAAAGTACATGCTTTTGGTGGTGGGGGTGGGGATGGATTCACTCACAACCATCAATTCCCACAAGAAAAACAAGCTAAAGTGTAAGCCCTATTGACAACAAATATTTAATCTAAAGATTCATCTTTTGTATGAAGAACAGCATATTACTGAATACGCTGTTTGAAATGGATGGACTGTAAAACTTTTGTTCTAATAAACATAACTAAGAGTAAATGACTACTGAGTACCTTAAATAGCACTTGCTATCTCATTTAATCCTCACAATATATCATTCTGCTGATAAAGCTTATAGTGTAAATAACTGGCCAAAAATCACACAATTAAATGGCAGTACTCTGAACTTTTTTGATTTGAAAGCTCCATACTCATACAGCTATACTTAATTTGAATATTCTAATCAATGGCTTTGTAGACTGCCTAGTAATTATCTTTATGTCTCTCTTGTTTGAAAAGCTAGGACTTCACATCTGGACTTCACTCAGAGAAAGTAAGAATAAAAAATATCAGCCATTCTAACTATAAAAAAATTAAAATATGGCCCCAAACACCCACTGATTAAATCCCTTCTAAAACATGTTTTACAGTAAAGGTTATGAACGTAAATCTAAAAACCTTAATAAAACCTGACACCGCATGAGATCTAAGGCATGCAGATATAGTACACCCAATGTGGAGGACTCAAAAATAAATGATTTAATCTAACTTTTATTAGCAATCAAATCTATTTTTCCAAATGTTTTAAATGGCCATTAAGGGTCCTCCATCTTCCTCTGGAGTAGTCAAACCTCACTGGGAAGCCATCTCCTAGATCTGCTTAGAATTAATGAGCTCTCTTACTGAACTGTGGGATGCCAGCCCAGGCAACCTGGGACAGTTAGTTCATGAGCAATGTAATTTGCTTTCACTGTGGAAGGGATTCCTATAGTGTACTCATTCATGAAAATAAACTGGTCAAAGAGAAAGACTTTCACCAAGAATGTTTCACGCTGACATAATCTCTTGTAAAACAGAAAATCACTTTATATAAAAGTTCAATTAGGACCAAATACAGTATAAATGGCCTCTGTAGCAACTAGATTTTTAAATACAGAGAAGCTGAATATTACTCTATTTTCTACCGACTTTCCTGGTTCCATGCCAAACACGCCTTGGCTGCAACAGAAGAACGAGGAGGCTTTTATATTTTGGGGAGAAAAGTAACTATGGCGGGGCTTTTCTAGAAGGGTGTAGTTGCAATCTGGCACTTTGCAGAAATTCTGGAAAATGAATGAAGTTCTTTTATAAATTTAGCTCTATATGTAGGATCTGGGACCTTTATAATAAATATATTCCTATAAAAACCCAAGCCCTGCCAATGTGACCTACTATTTATTTAGCTGCAACTGTGAACCATATCGTTTTGTTCAAAGTTGCAAGGTTGAAGAATAGATTTTATGCCCAGGAAAAAAATCTATTCTGAAGGTAAAGAGAAAAAAAAGATAAGCTTTTTTACTTAAACAGAAGGAAAAAAACCAATCTATTTCAAAACCTTTTCAACCCACGAAACATGAATTAAGAAAGAATACTAAATGTAAGAAAATTAGTAAGCTGCCATATTAGTCTGAGAAGCCCAACAGGTGCTTGTTGCTAAGCAAGAATTATAGAAATAGTAACAGTAAAATCTTTATATATTATAGAAGCCCAAACAAACAAACAAACAAACAACTACAAACAGATTTCATTTTAAATTTAACAATCTGGTATGGCAGTTGCTTTTCTCAAAAGGATTGAAACAGTTTTGACCCCAGCTGCTACTGATTTTATCTAACAATAGACTGTTTAAAGACGTCTCACTTCTGGTGAAGCTATTCATTTCAACCTAGACTGCATCTAGCTTAAGCTTCAGAAGATAACTTCATCACCTCCAAGCCCTATGCAGACTAAACACAACACTTGTGCCCCATTCTGAATGGTATCTTATATCCAAATGTTCCCTTAATTATAGCTCCTGCTTCTCAAGCTACTCTTTCAACTTGTCAGAAGCTGCCTAAAGTAACTAAAATTGGATTCGCGCAGAAAAAATGTATTTTAGGAAAACATGTGCAACAAGCACCTACGCATCTGTTAACATTAAAACCAGAAGGCAGTATGTTCAGCCACATAAGAACAAGCTGTAAAATTTAATAATTCACAACATCCACTCTGAAATCTTATGGCAGTCTTTTATTTATTTATTTATTTATTTATTTTTGAATATTTTATTTATTTGACAGAAAGAGAGAGATAGAGAGAGATCACAAGTAGGCAGAGAGACAGGCAGAGAGGGAGGGGGAAGCAGGCTCCCTGCTGAGCAGAGAGCCTGATTCAGGGCTAGATCCCAGGACCCTGAGATCATAACCTGAGCCAAGGGTAGAGGCTGAAGCCACTGAGCCACCCAGGGCCCCTCTTGCAGTCTTTTAAAGCAACGCATCACAATGGCACGATCATTTCATCTGTTTGACAAGTCTTTACTGTCTGTCTGTAAGCCCTACGCTGGGTGCAGAGGATACAGTGATTAGCAAAATAGACACTTTTGGTTTCTAAGGCTGAAAAGCAAAGAGAAAATAAGGTTGGCCTGGTTTTTCTATTCGAGGCAGCCATCCCCCCACCATCCCACCACAATTGTGAAGGGGTTGAGGCCCACAAGTTTTTGTAAAAGTCAACTGTAATATTTATATGGGGAACCGCCTCCCGGAGCCCCAGTGCCAACAGGGTAGATCTTCAGCTGAGTGTCTATAACACATGTTGCCAAACTACTGGAGTTTTCTAAAATCTGATTGCTATTTATAATAATATTGCTCCTAGAAAATGCTTTCTGGGTTTTACAGGGAGTCACTGGTATGAGCCAAGCACTTCCCAGTGCAGCTTAGGCAGAGAACTCTTCGGGTTCTAAGCTGGTAACACCTACGGGCAGGAGAGCCAGGTTCTCAGATGAGAACCAAGAGAAGAAATGAGAAAACAACAGGCAACACGAGTGAGAATTAGGAATGAGCTCACACTTCCCCCAATCCTTTTCTCTCTTCTCTTCATTGAGCAAAAAAATACAAAATGGGAGGGTGTCCTGGGTTTAATCAGTTTACAACTACTGGTAACAATGGGATGGGGTTATGAGAAACAGAATAGTTTCCAGGGATATACAGGGAAAGGAAGAAAATTCACTAATAGTGACAAAAGGGGGAGGCCTGTGGAAGTGGCAGAAATGAGTCACCAGCCAGAGTGAACATTTATATGCAATGTACATTGGCAGGGGAGTCATTAGAAAAACCAGGCACTGCTGAGGGCACACTAGAGTCATCCATTCATAATATTAGCGACCACTGACTGTTCCTTGGATATGGGGAACATGGTATGCGCTGAAAGAATCTACATAAAGGGTAAAAAATGGCTCCCAAGCTGTTGCAGGATCTGCAATGCCTGGCAAATTGCAATATTACACAAATACTAGTTATTAATCATTTATTCTTATTACAGAGAAGGAAGCTGTGCTCCAGACAGATTGAATGATGTGACCAAAGTCATACAGTTCTAATTAGCAGTATGGAAGGCAAAGACGCAGGCAATGAACTTTAACATATGTGACTAGGCATGTGTCAAAGCCATAAACATGTGATCCCCAGGGAGCCACGCAAACCCAATACTGAAACAAGCAGGGAAAGGAAGAACAGAAAACAGACTCCATCCTCACCTCCACCCCCCACATATCAGAAGGGAACTGTCTCATGCACTCTGGAGAACGAAACCACTGGAAATTACTTATCACATATCACAAAGCTACCAGGGAAAACAAAACAAAACAAAACAAAACAAAACAAAACAACAAACCCAATAGTTTTCAGTGATAAACTACCCTGAGGCATACTCATTAAACAGAAATGTGAGTCTTTTTCAGTCATTCTTGAAAAACACATTAGCATGTCACTTTAAGAGCACATAGAAATAATAGGTTTAGATTTAATTTTATCACAATTATAATTTTAGAGTAATCCAAGAAAAGACTACCCAGATATGACCAAACGAACACATTTACTCTGTATCAGTGCAGGAAGGGAAAAAGGCTTTTTGTATGAACTCTTTTAAGTGGTTATTGTTGCTACTTAGGAAATCACTGATTCTCTAAGCCTCCTTGAAATTATCTAGAAAATTATCTTTGTTGCTGCAAAAAAAAATATTCATGGGGTCTCTGGGGAGCTCAGTGGGTTAAGCCTCTGCCTTCGGCTCAGGTCTTGGGTCTCAGGGTCCTGGGATGCATCGGGCTGGGCTCTCTGCTCACTGGGGAGCCTGCTTCCCTCCAACCCCTGCCCATCACCCTGCCTGCCTTTCTGCCTACTTGTGATAATAAATAAAATAAAAAAACAAAATCTTTAAAAAAAACCTTCAACAATGGAGCTTCATATGAACACACATGAAATAAATATTAATATTAATGCAATATTTTTTTTTTGGTTTAACACACCTTTAAAGCCTCTATCACGAGGTCCCTTGCTTCAAGCTCTCCTTCAAGAATACTGAATAGTGTTAGGAGTTCAGGCTTGCTGAGTTTTTCCAGATTCATCCTGAAAGCCTAAAACAAAGACAATGATCAGACAATCTCCAGAAGACAGAGTGGGTTTGATATTACTAAAGAAAAAAATAAAGTGAGCCAGACAAGAAAAGAACAACAATTACAGTAAAAAATGGTTTAAGATGGCAAACAGTACAATTAAGTAGAAAAAATAAGAGCCTCTGATATTAATCATAAACTGAGCAGTAAGGGAAAATAAAATTCACCTTAATTACGGATTTCATCACTATTCAGAAAGATCAATTTTTCATCATTTTTCCTCCAGGCATATTTATGAACATCCTGGGAGGTCTCAGAAAGAATTAGTCATGAGTTTTGTTACTAGAAGCACAGGTAAAATTCTGTTACCATGAACACTATTTCACCAGAAAATCATGAGATCATGAAAGACTTCCCAGTTTTAGAGAACCAAATTCCTAAACTCATTATAAAACATTCTGGCATCTCTCTGAAGTTGGATGAAACAAAACTTGGGCAAAGACAATGGCTGGTGGCAGTATGGGAGACAATTCTTTTCAAACCATCTGCTTTCATGTGATAGGTGTTCTCTCTGAAATAGAGTCTAAAAGGAAAAACACCTACCATGGTATTTACTATATTTCATATAGTAAAATAAGACTTCAATGTAGCCATCATACAAATATACTTACAAATAATTTCTTAAAATATACCCTCCTTATTAAACATCTTAACTGGACAGATTACTACAAACTGAATTTATCGGACTCAGCAAGTTCGCGTTTCCAAGAAGTCTTATATCTTCTGAAATATGTTAAATGGCAAACTGCATAGCACAGACTCAATCCTTTCTACAAGATTAATTTCTCAAAAATCACAAAGAGACAGAAGTTAGACTGCTACACAATTTTCCAAGGGTCTTCTGACCATTGGGTATGGTGAGATACATTTTGTAACTTCCGAGGCTGAGCAAATACTACTTTCCTTTTCCCTCTTTTTACTTCCAAATTGTCACTCTCATATAGTTTCCTTTAAAGTGAATTACAGCATGACTAGTTCACACACCCTCCAGTAATTCCCAACGCTTATGAGCACATGAAATTTTAGGAGGCAGACAAAAGAGTCATTGATTCCTTCCAGAGCTACCGCCTCTCAGTGAGGGAGAGCATGTAGGGAAGGCCTATTTCACTGTTGTTAGATTGTGTTCCAAGACATGCCGT
Source organism: Mustela putorius furo (assembly GCF_011764305.1). Lineage (NCBI taxonomy): Eukaryota > Metazoa > Chordata > Mammalia > Carnivora > Mustelidae > Mustela > Mustela putorius. Next base: position 8,914,663 of record NW_025421424.1, read on the forward strand.
ACGAATCTTTTGCCACGTGGCAAAATATGTTCCATCTAACTTCAGTTTTAACTGCTAACTTTCTAACTACTGAGTTTTAGCAGCTGGTTAAGTGGTCCTCACTTTGAGATTAGAGAAGACCTCTCACATCAGGTATTTTAAAAATAACTAAAAAAACCTAATAAAGCACATAAACCTAATAATGCCACACACTTAATTTAAGATAGGATGCTGGAAAGAGTGTCTGGCTTTGCAGTCAGATAGATGCCAGGTCTGTATAACCTTAGCTGTGTGATTTGGGGCAAGTTTTCTGATTCTCGGTTTTCTTATCTGTGAAAGGGGGATGATGATATCAAACTCATAGGGTTGCTGTGAAGACTGGGTTAATAAATGTAAAACATCTCGCCAAATTCCCGATACAAGCTGAACAATGGTCTAATTATTAATAACTAGTATCCTCTCTCATTTTCCACAAGAATTCTAAGAAAGGCATTATCAAAATTGGGGGCAGCCAAGATCAATGACCTCAGAAATACCTTCAAGCTGCCCTTTTGTGGTTTGGAAACACAAGTGGAGAGGGGTGATAGCATCCTGGAGTGAAGAACAGTGAGGAATTTAAGCCACCAGTTGAGTCACACTGGTTTCGTGGATGAAACCCTTCCCCCTCTTCCTGATGGTTTCATGGTTCAATCTCGCAGAGATTAAAAAGCACAGGAAAAATCCTGTCATTTTATGCCCATGCCCTTCCCTCCCAAGATATTAAGCAGAATAATAGGCACTTGGAAAAGTACTCTGTAAACACCAGCTACCCTGAGGAAATGAACAGGATGCAGAAACACCAAAATAATAATGGCACTGTTCACACATATTCTCCTTTTTTTCCTTCAGTATCTTTGTAGTCCTTCAAAACTCTTATTTAGAGATCTAAAACTGGGGCTGAAGGAAGCAGTGCCCGGTGAGGAAAGCTTAACAGACCGGGAGCGAGGTGTGCAGAATTTCAGTCTGGCTCTGCCACTGAGTAGCTCTATGGGCGTGGGGACAAAAGTTACCCAGTTGCTCTGGCTCGGAGTTTCCTCACAGGTAAAATCAGAAAGACTAGATCATCTCTAAAGTCCTTCTGGTTTCCATTCCAAACTTTCATGGGTAAAAATCCAGAACTAATTGTTAGAGAATCCAATGAAATAAAAATAAAGTGAATATACAATAAACTAAAACAGACAGTACCTAAATCAAAGTCTTGGATCTGTTGTGATAAATATACGTCCTCATAAAAGAGGAAAATTGAAACAATCTTCAGAGTCACTTAACTATTCAGCCTAGGCAAGAAAAAATTCCAATCGTTGTCAATGGCATAAAGCACTATAATCTTGTTATCTGCATTTGTAAATTGCTTCACCATACAAATCTTAGTATCTGGAACAATCTGCTAATATGTACCCACTCGTCCAGCTGAGTGTCTACATAAGGTAAATACAATACAAATATGACACAGGAGGAAAAAAAGGGTCACAGCTCTGTAACTGAAAAACCAATAGGTCTGTTTTCACATACTCTTATAACTTTTCTTTGGAAATACTAAAATTCAGCAGTTCTTTGCTGTTCTTTATATTTGAATCCAATCTTAAATTTGCAATAAATTTAATGTAAATGAAAGACCATAAAACCACATCATGTTTTAGGGGAATAGTGATATTTCTGGGAGTGGGGGTAAAGGTGGGGGGTGGGGATGATACTGACCTGATAAGTGGCAGTCACACTTTCTGCCTCAAGGATAAATTCTTAAGGTCTTCTTCAGTTAAACTTTGGGAAAATTGGCAAATATATTTAAAATGCCATCAGCATGGTGGAAGAGTGTCCGATGCTACAAAATAATAAGAAATTTATTTCTATGTTACTATACCATAAATGATTGGATAAACCCTATGAATGTCAGCTATGATTACAACTGATAAGGCCTGACAGGTGTGGGTTGATACAGACAAGAAAGAAAACAGCCACTTTTTCAAGTCGAAGCTGAGTAATAAAATAAAAATACCATGCATCTGACTTCCTTTTTGCAATTATAGTTAGGGAAGGTGAGGGCTTTCAAAACCTTTTTTACTTTAAGATGTGCACTGCCATTTCAAGGACTAACTTATGAATGTCCTAGAAGAGAAATGACTTTGTCTCCCTGAATTGACAAAAGCCTATTTGCTTAAATCACCATGACTGATGCACAATACACTTGGATGGAAAAATTACATAATTACAACCGAACTTTTTGAACTGCTAAATTTTGTAAGGTACACCTTTATACCCTCACCTCTGCCAGGCAGTGCACAGACAAATCAACCTGTCACCATCTGGACTTTGTCTGTAAGGCTAATTCCTCATCCTAGCTCCTACTTTTCCCCATTTCCCCCCAAATACTAAGGGTTGAATTACATGCAAATTCTGCGTTTATATTTTCCTAACAGTATATCAGACCCTGCAAACTTTTAAAAAAATGACTGACTTTAAATTTTATGAGGAAACACAACTTTTGTCCTGTACTTTAAGGCACCAACTCTTAAACTTGACTCCCGTTCTTGTCTAATATATAAATGATGTGGCCCAAGATATTTGGAAAAAGGCTGTTGCTAATTCCATATTAATTGTCAGAAATAAGAGTGCCAGATTTTTGGCGTGTCATAGTCTACAGACTCATTCTCTACTTGCTTTCTGAATGAGCTGTTACTTGTCACTGTCATGATCCATTAAGTAACTCTGAAAGACAAGATCATTTCAACCAGATGCTTAGTTCATTCCTTCCATTTGAAAGTCTCCAAGACACAACTTTCCTTACAGTTTAGAGGCATGCCTGTACAAGGCATGCCTCAGTCTATAAATCTGAAATAAAAACCACTCGTAGACAAGTTGTCTGAATACATTATCATACACTGTGGCACAGCTAACTGTAGCTATAGTAAGCTATATAGCTTTCTCAATTAAAAAATAAATGTATATAAGAAAAGAGACAGGGTGCCTGGGTGGCTCAGTGGGTTAAGCCTCTGCCTTCAGCTCAGGTTATGATCTCAGGGTCCTGGGATTGAGCCCCACATTGGGCTCTCTGCTTAGCAGGGAAGAAGCCTGCTTCCCTTCCTCTCTGCCTGCCTCTCTGCCTAATTGTGATCTCTCTTTGTGTCAAATAAATAAAATCTTAAAAAATATATACAAATTATACATATTTTGCTACCTGGGGAAAAGTAAACCTATTTATGGGATAGGTATGAAACTTATTTTTAGGTTATCAATAAAAAATTTTAAACATCAGTTTGCCCAGCGCACCATTTGGTCTATTCACAGGATACTTTCCATCAAGCCAGGACCAACAGTCAGGAGTGTGTGGGTCTTCGACACAAGCTTTTATGTGCCAACAGTCACAAGAGTGGAGGCTACCAAGAAGGGTGCCCTCACCCCTCCTTGATCCTCCTCAGTGGCAGTGCTGATTTTGCCATGGAGGTATGTTGCTGTGGCTCGGGTTCTGTTCATTTTCCCTTCTCTGGATAATACCCAAGCTCCATTCGTTCTGGTTCTGGTTGCTCCTTTTCATTCTTGACGAAGCCCCAGGTTTTGCTCTAGAAATCTGAATTCTACAGGAGAGCAGGAGTTGCTGCCTTTTTTTAACCACAGGGACACTGGTTGGCAGAAAAAGAAACACCCTAGGTTTCTATAGCTATGTAAGCAGGAGGGCAGGGCAGGGTGGAGTACAAATGTGTTTGTATATCAAGTATCTGGGTGTGTGTATGTCTTTATGTGGAACAGTAGGCTTGATTTCTAAATAGTGGGTAGTATGGGGCATGAAAGGGGGAAAGCACATTTTTGGTAAGTCTTAGGTACTTCTGGAAATAGAAACACCTTAAAAAAATCTACACAGATCTGGGTTTTTTTTTTTTTTCTTTTTTAAGTCAACTTGGCTAGTATAAAAAACAAATCAGTTGTTTTGCCCAGAAAATCACACTTGCAAACTGCATAAAAATCACTTCTTTAATATATACTGAGACATCAGATTTAAAAAAACATACTTGGGCTGCAACTGACTGGGATTCAGGCCATTTAGTAAGTTTTTAGTATTAGCAATAAGACAGAAAGCAAATTTGTTCCAACTATGTGAGGATTTTCACATACATATCAGCTAAGGCAACATATAGGAGGCCAATTAATTCTTAAAATTCAGAGTCAACACTGACATATACAAAATGGGTGTTTTTGAAAGCTTTCCAGTAGATAATGCACTTCTTTAAAAACCCAGAATATATGAAACTTAAAAAATAAAATAAACATGTCACATTTATAAATACTAAATCTAAATATGGACAAAAATGCACTGCTATTTTTAAAAATGTATCCAAAGCAACCTACTATCTGGTGGAAGGTGTTGACACATTACCTTGACTATCTCAAAAAGATTTGTTTCCCCACCCTCTGGCACTTCTAGTTTTTTGGAAGGGTTATTTACACATTTGGGGTAAGAGAGTGGCAACATTCCAAACTATATTTCTCATTCCACTTTTGGCATTTTAGGATTAGTCTAGGGAAGACAAACATGTCAAAATACTACCAGAAAATAATTTTCTGACCAAGAAAGCAGATCTTTTGTACGTTTACTAAAGAGACTTGTTTTTGCTATTATTATTTACAAAGGTTCTAAAACCAAGGTATAAAAACAAATATCATTTTATTGAATTCTACAATACTAAGCAATATAAGCTTTATTACAAATGACAAATCAATCTTTCAGTTGAAGATAAAATATATTACTGGACTATTTGGATCCTTATGTGTCTATGTGTTATAATAAATGTTTGGACTAGGGGTGTCTGGTGGTTCAGTCAGTTAAGTTCCAACTCTTGATTTCTGTGCAACTCATGATCTCAGGGTTGTGGAATCAAACCCTGCATTGGGCTCCACGCTGAGTGTGAGCCTGTTTAAGATTCTCCCTTTCCCTCAGCTCCCACCCCTTGCTCACTCTCTCTCAGGAAAAAACAACAACAAAAACCTGTTTGGGCTAAACTGGATGCCTGCCCCCATTCAGATATTCAAGTCTTGATCCCCAACACCTCAGAATATAATGCATTTGGAGACAGGGTCTTTAAAGAGGGAATTAAGTTAAAATGTGGTTATTAGGGTAGGCCCTAATCTACTATAGCTGGTAGCCTTATAAGAGGGGAAACCTGGATACAAACAAGGGACAGGGAAAGACCATGTGAAGACACAGGGGGAAGAGGGTCATCTAGGAGTCAAAGAGAGAAGCCTCAGAAGAAACCAATCTTGCTGACACATTTCCAATTTCTAGCCTACAGGATTTTGAGAAAATAAATTTCTGTTGTTTAAGCCATCCGGTCTGCCTTGTTATGGCAGTCTAAGCAAATGAATACAACATGTTAACCATTTACTACTTTACAGACTCTTAGAGCAACTAGATCTGAGCCTTCCCATTACCAGCAGAGTGCTGTAACACTTCTCAGAATGCCTTGCTTTGTCTTATTGCTATCAGTTTGTTTTTTCAAGCCACACTATAGATAGTATTATATAAAACAAAATGGTCTCAAAACAGTTTTGAAGATTATAAATTTCACGACTCTGAAATGTAATATGAATAATACACTTAGAAAAAAATTGCAACAGTGCTAAGGGATCGAGATGCTTGTTTATTGATAGTCAATACAGACTTTGAAGTAGGCCTCAAGAAACCAGTTCTGTAATGAAGCTAATTAACATCGACATTTAAAATACTTTTAGTACTCTATTCAAACATACTCTATTCACAGCAGATTCTAGGACGCCAAATTTTCTGGATTTATGCTTAGTGCAGAAATGAATAATGATATAACTGAGCCTATCAACATTAATCACCACCACCTCAGAGTTGTACAGCAGAGTTTTCTAAGAAGAATTCAAGCAGGAATAGTTAAAACAAAAAAGACATTTATCGAGCTAAATAAAAACAAAACAAAAAAGATAAACATTAATGTGTTCCAGGCAGTGTTCCAAGTACCTGCCAAGAATTAATTCAATCCCCACAACAACCTTAGATGACAGATGCTACAACCACCATCACATCCCCATCTTACAGACTAGAAAAGTCAGTTACAGAGGCTAAATAACTTGCTCGAAGTTTCTGATACAGTATGCAGCAGAAATGGGATTTGAGCCTAAGTAATTTGATTCCAGTGGCTTCCTTAACAACCACTGCGACTTGGTAACCATCGTTCACATCTGATCTTCTCATTTTACCAGTTTTATGAACTGTACGGTAGAAAAACCTCTCTACAACGTGATCCACAAATCTGGAAGGGACCTCAGCAATAATCTCATTTGGCACTCTTCATTTTACAGATGAAAACTGAGACCAGGGTTGTTCAGTGAATTCCCGAAGATTACAGTTAAATAGTAAACTAGTTCTAACACCTATGTCTTCTATAGATCCAGTCTAATCCACTTTCTGGGACACCATGATGAATATGAGATTTTTGTTTTGTTTCACTCTGTTTGAAGACTCCTGCATCTCTGGTATATCTCTTTCTGTGTGTGAATATCCATCTCCTTCTCTATGTGTGTATGTGTATATGTCTGTTTCTCTCATTGTTTCTCTTATTTGTTGCCAATAAGATTTATAGGAGTATTGAGGAAAACAAGGAAGTGGCCTCATGCCCATAAACAAATATTCAAACATCTCTCCCCCAAAATGAGGACATTTAGCACAACACTATTAAAAACAGGTCTGTCTACCTGGATATCTGTTTACACCCTTTCAAGTATTCTCATCTGAGACAAGACCAAACCAGAAGAACTACATTAGTTAAGCTACTGGAATGTGTGTTAATGAAAATGAATAATAGATTTTACATTAATATTTTTCATTAAAAATGTCTTTTAGCATTAGAAAAATACCAGAAGTATGAACCATTAAGTATATGCTGGTTGACTTTATTTAGCTTAAATGAAATTATAACAAGATTCATTGACATATATGCCTGTATCATCTATCTGTCTATCATTCCCCTAAACTTCTGTATATCTGAAATAATGCCACCATGAGTTGTAAAATACTACAACAAAGAAAAAAAATAACATATAGATTGATTTTCTTTCCAGTAAAATGATTCATGGGCCATAATTCTAGGAACAGCCTGAAATACAAAAACCCTTCAAATGTCAATGTAGAAGGAAGTTGTTGACTCCATCAGGATTCCAAACCGGGAAGAAACAGAACATACACACAAGCCATAAAACAGTCAAGGTATCTGTATTGTAGCTATGCTCATAACCTGACTCTCCTAGAACTACAAAAAATTCCACAATAAATATTATAACTGTGTGTGTTTTACCTTTTAAATTTTGACTTCCTTTTTAAATGAATTTTTTTTTTTTTTTAGAGAGAGCGTGAGAGCAAGCATGACTACACAGAAGTAGGGGGAGGCAGGACGGGGCAGGGAGAGGGAGAGAGAGAATCTCCCTCTCTGAGGGTTAGATCTCAGGACCCTGAGATCATGACCTGAGCTGAAATCAAGAGTCGGAAGTTTAATAACCGATGGAGCCACCTAGGCACCCCTTAATTGTTGTATTCTAAATCAAATCATGGATTTAAAAAATAAAAGTTTAACAATTTGCTACCAGCTGAAAATTACCGACGATGGACCTAGCAATTATTTTTGCTCCAAGGTTCCTCAGGGACAGTAATGCTCTTGAGAGGTGGTATGTTGCCGCAAAAAGCTGTGTGGGCTTTGGAGTAGGACAGACCTAGGTTTGCATCCTGGCTCTGCTACTTCATCATTCCTCTATTCACTTAACCTCTGAGTTTTCAGTTCTTCATTTATAAAATGGGCTAATACCAACTACTTTAACAGGATATAGACCAGTTAAAATGAGTGGCTGGTCAGTTCTCATCCCTGGAGCACATACGTGGCTTCATTAGCAAAGATAATGAAGTTTTACTTTTCCTATGAGTTGCCATTTTCTATTAGTCATGTGTCTAATCTAGAAATCAAAACAAGTTTGAAGGTCACAGCTCAGGAATATGCACAGCATTTGTTCAGGCCAATGGTTATCTCCATACTTGGGAAAAGAAAAGGACATCCTTTTGCCTATACTAGCTTTTTGTGACTTTAGGACACAGGTGAAAAGCATGACTTCATTTCCACAGAATTTTTTACAGCTTTTAATCAAGTCACAATTTTCTTTTTCGAGTCACAATTTTAACTTAATGCTTGAGAAATTGATTTTCTAAAAATAACATGGCTATTTTTTACATTATGTTAAATGCATAGTGGATATGTATCTATATTTATAACCCAGGAGCAATTACGACCTTCTGTTTTATCAGTTCTTCTGTTTTCATATCTGTCTTCTAAGACCTCTCTCCTTGACAAACTCAAGTTGATTAAACTTAGCACCTAGCAGTGTGGTTCAAAGGGGTTTTTTAAAGTATGCTGGTTGGAAAGAAATGTACAGCCCTGAATTACAGCCAGCAAGACTGGGCTTTAGCTCTTCTAGGAAATGAGAAGCCACTAAACATTTTTCATCAGGTAAATTTCACAACAGAAGCATACTTTTAGGAAGGGAAAGAGCTGATTTGACTGAAAAATTGGAAGCAGAAAAAGTAGTTAAGAGAAAACTTCGGGGCCTGGGTGGCTCAGTGGGTTAAGCCGCTGCCTTTGGCTCAGGTCATGATCTCAGGGTCCTGGGATCGAGCCCCACATCGGGCTCTCTGCTCAGCAGGGAGCCTGCTTCCCTCTCTCTCTCTTTCTCTGCCTGCCTCTCTGCCTACTTGTGATCTCTGTCTGTCAAATAAATAAATAAAATATTTTAAAATAAAAAAAAAAAGAAAAAACTTCAACAGTGCAGGTATGAGGCAAACATGTATGAAGTAGGATAGCAGCAGTCAGGATGGAGGAGAAATGATGGATGCAGGAGACTTCGTGCGGAATTTACAGTAACTTGGTACTGGTTCCATTCCATGACACAGGAAGCAAAATTATCGCAGATCGGCTGAACTTTTAGACTGATTGACTAGAATGATGACGCCATTAACAGAAACGGGGATGTTAGAAAAGGAACTGGTTTTAGGGGAAAATGGTCACTGATGTGAGACATGCTGAATGAGAAGTCATCAGACTCCCAAGAAGAACGAAATGTGTTAAGAGTCAGTTAGTGTAGGGAAGACTAAAGGTTTCGAAGTGGAGAAGTCTTCAGGGGTAGAGCCTTTAAGAAAATTCCTCCTGTGCCTTCAATTTAAGAACAAGAGGCAATAGGAAGGAGCTGATACATGGGATGAGACCTGATCATTTTTGTATCCTCAACTATTAAAGCACTTAAGATTTGTTCTGTCCTTATTCCTGAACCACCTGCTACAACAGAAAGGTCTGGCTGGCAAAAACTGAGAGATGGGGCACCCCTTCCCCCACACCTCCCCAAAGCAAAGTTAGTGCTTCTCTCTTTTTCTTGTAACCTACCAGTCACTTACCCATTGTTCTTTTCTCTTTTGTAACTTACAGTTCTTACTTCTTGTTAAATCAATTCCTCCCTGCTTGCTTCTCCCTGCCGTACTTCTTCCCTGGCTCTCACCAGTCTAGGATGGCATACCTACAGCACTCTTCAGCCTTGCCCTGGCTAGCAGCTGTGTACAAAGGACCCAAGCAGATGCTCTTAAGGCTCAAGGTCAGAAGTTTTTTTGGTCTGTAAACCCCATCATCCTATGCTCTCCTATTTTCTTTTCTAGTTTTTATTGAACTCAGTAACAATTAAGGATAACATCCTTTGTGGCTCCCCAAGTCAGAAAGGCTTCATTTAGCAGCAAAGGATACACTTAGATGGGAAACTCTGGCTTTGGACCTGAAATACAGAGTTTAGAATTACTTGGCAGGGAGGAACCATATTACTGCATTCTTTACTTCAATGCCTGCTTGTAGTCCTGTTTTCCTCAACCCACACACCCCTGTCCTCAACTCCCCTCACCTCCACTCTTAATTCCTGTCTATGGTTTCTTCTCACCTGTTCCCATCATCGCTCCTTACTTTGGGGGCAGTTGGGGGAGCTGTCTTCAAAAGGCAGAAACCACTTTTGATCAAAATTACCACTGAAAATCCTTTAATCTAACAGAAGGTGCAACCCTGTACTGTCATCCCCATGTCCATAAAACCAATTATAGGACACTGAGGATGGAGGTACTTAAGATGGTAAAGTTTGGAGTGTAGCAACTGACAAGTCAGAGAAGATACCAGATGGTTGAATCCTTTGCCTTTCTTTATCTCAGGCTGAAAAATTCAAGAAAGATAATTTGCATGACAAAATTATGAAATACACACTCTATGAGGCGGACATACATACTCCCCTAAAAATCTTTGTATCCTTGTATCAGATGTCTGAGATCATGATGTATAGAAGCTTTGTTTCCTCAACTTAGGAATCTTAGCTATATACTAAAATATTTAAAAGCAACCAAATGATAACTAAAGTCATATACCGATTCTTTTCTTTTGTTAAAATGCCAAAGGAGTGGGCGCCTGGGTGGCTCAGTGGGTTGGGCCGCTGCCTTCCGCTCGGGTCGTGATCTCAGGGTCCTGGGATCAAGGCCCGGGTCGGGCTCTCTGCTCAGCGGGGAGCCTGCTTCCCTCTTTCTCTCTCTGCCTGCCTCTCTGTCTACTTGTGATCTCTCTCTGTCAAGTAAATAAATAAAATCTTAAAAAAAAAAAAATGCCAAAGGAGTAAAAGAATATTTAATACTAAATTCTGTAATTCACATGCAAAGTGCTAGTAAGGCAGCAATAATACCTATCAATACTGTATGCTTCCTACATGCCAGGGACCTCGCTCTGTGATTTATGTATACATTAGTTCATGTAAACCTTAAAACAAAACAAAACAAAACAAAACTCTAAAAATTACTTCTATGTCATAGCTGAGGAAAATGGGATGTGGTGAGATAGAAAACTGCCTTTGCCTGGGGCACACTTTGTAAAAGAGCAGCAGAGCTGGGATTTGAACCCAGGTTTGCCTTTAGAGTTTCTGCTGTCACCTCCCACACTCTATAGCTTCAAAACAAATAAGCCATTTTGTCATTGAAATGCTTTGAACTGCAACTTACAAGATGTGATTTTTAGTTATTAGCAGCAAACATGTAGGAAATAAGAAAAAATGGGCCTTCAGAAACAGGCTGACAAGTCATTCCTGGGGTCAACCACCAGAGACTGGACATATTTCCTCTAGAAATAAATCTCTGCTTCTCATATCATGCCACCAGATGCCAGTACAATGGCAACCCCTCGAAACATGGGTCTCCTACACTCAAAAAAGCCAAGAATTCCAATCCTGTTCTGCAAATAAACTGGTAGCATTGCAAATCTGATTCTGCCAAGACACATCCATTATAGACCCGAGTGCACTGGGCTCACTGTATCAGTCCACATGATTACATTCAGAGACCCAATTCTATTTGTGTCCCTGTTCATGTATTTAGTGCTAGTTCAGAAAAGCACAAAATCGACTAAAAATCCACTTGAAAAAAATCCCAGAGTAGATGAGTAACTTGTCCAAATCAAACACTCGGAAACCATTCTTAAAAACCAGCAATCAGTTCCTAGTGTGCTCTCCTAAATTCACCTCACTCAGGTCAGAGACTCAGAGAAATAAAATTCCAAAATGACTAGCAGTGATTACATTAGTAAGTCTGTTTCAGATTTCATTACAGCAAAATTATGTATATATAAACAGCAGATATTTTCTTATAGGAAATTCAGTATTTTAGAGTCACTTAAGATACTGGAGTTTCCTAAGACATCAGGTAGGGAAAATAATGTTAAATCACAGCAAAAAGAAACGGATTATACTAAGTTGTGTCATATCCTATCAGCAATTTATCTTTCTAGTCTACCCTAAGGTGACAGCTTCAAACAAAGTTCAACATACACCTGTCCCAGAGACTGGGAAACACACAATGGTTAAAAAAGAATTACTACTGGGATGCCTGGGTGGCTCAGTTGGTTAAGCGGCTGCCTTTGGCTCAGGTCATGATCCCAGCATCCTGGGATCGATTCCCACATTGGGCTCCTTGCTCAGCAGGGAGTCTGCTTCTCCCTCTGCCTCTGCCTGCCACTCTGCCTGTGCTCACTCTCTCTGGCAAATACATAAATAAAATCTTAAAAAAAAAAAAGAATTACTACTACCTGCTCTCAACGAATTTATAATTAAGTCACATAGAGTAGATATATACATAAAATCCTCTGCAATTACAATGCTTTTCCTCATCTAATATGACCAAACAGTTGTTGAAAAAGTCAGACCAAAGATTTCCAAGACCCAAACGTGTATCAGGCAGGTCCTGCTTGTTGTGCCAAATAATCAGAGAGCATTATTTGCTTTTTCCTCTCTGCTCATTAAGGCTCTGGCAATCATCACTGCTTTGGTTCTTAGTCTCTTACCTCAGTTTATTTTCTGTTCTCTGCTCATGTAATAAGATATATCTTTTTGGGATTTCCTGTTCTGCTTTTAGTTATTTTTCTGCTGCTTTTGCCGGGGGCCCCATGTCTTACCCTCTCCTATCACAGTAAGTTTTGTGTTTGCTGGGGAGACCTACCACACGGTTCTTTCTTTGTGCTTTTTTATTGGAGGTCTGGAAACAATCACTGAACAGCTCTGTGAGCACTAAGAGTGGCTCTGAAAACTTCAAAGCTAACTATTCAAAAATAATAAACTTCAGGAAGTCTACCTTCAGAAAGTCTAATCAGGAAGGTAAGAGACAGCCATTACAACTGCCCACCATGATTTCAACTCTTTGCATTTCACGGCTATAAGCCTGGCTACAGATAATAGTAGTAAGATAAACTTGAAAGCAAAAGAAACGATGTTAAAAAGTATGGCAAATTTTAATACATGGAAGTGCTACCTATTGATGATTACTGGGGATTCAATATCATTAACAATAGGCCAAAATCATCAGCATTTTGCACCTGCTGAAATGAAGGTCAACTTGGCAAAGCCTTTATGAGCACAATATAGAGACACTTCTTGGTGGCTACAGGTCCATGAATAGCTGGAGCTGACCCTGCTTTTTATTTGTCCTTATCTCTGAGATTTAAGCCTGGCTCTTACTTCTCATCCCTTAAATTTTGGCAGGTAATACCACTGTTACAAAACCAGTCAATAACATCATGTGTGTTTCAGTTCCTCTGGAAGGAAAAACCTCCGCCATAAAAAAGGGGCTACACAGTAACCAAAGGCCACAGAGGGGATTAATGATAAACCTAGATGGCTGAACCTGAATTTTCTTCAAACACTTCCTGCCTTTTGTTTCAACAGAACTATACCTTCAAGGTTAACTGCAGTCTCCCTGAGCAACGGACCAGCCCACCCTAGACTGGGAGATACTCAGTCCTAATCTAATGCTCTTTATATACTTATCTACACGGTTTTATTTGAAAACGTGCTATTATTCACTAGCAGTCCAACAATACACACTGCATTCTACCCACGTAAGGCCAACTCTGCAGATGACCAACACACCCACCTATCTGTGAAACAGAAAAGGATGGTTTTTCATCAAGTTCCCAAGGCAGAAATAGGGTAGAAAGCCAAAATGAAACGCAACTCAAACCTGAAAAAGCCTTAGAAGTTGGGTCCTCCCTCAAGGAGCAGAGATTAGAGGAACCGCACAAAGGGTGAAGGGGGAGCGGGGAGTTAGTATTTCTCGTTGCTCCACAGTCTAAAACAGTCCCGAAGCAGGTGAGCTCTGGGCCCGCGCCACCTTACCCCTCCCCCGCCCAAGGGAACAGAGGATCCGAGGGGCTTCAAGAGGAAGCCCGAGTATCAGAGCGTGGGGGATGGGAAGAACTGAAGTGGGGGAAGGCCGCTTCTTCTGTGGAGCTGGCTGTCTAGACAGGGTCTTGATTTCTGCCTCACCCATCTTTTTTGGAAAATACTGATTTTTATCTTACGGGTGAAACTAGCGCTGGTCCCACTCTGGCGAGCAGGGACAAGTGTAGGGAGGGATGTCTGGGTTCCCGGGGCTACCGTATGGGGGTGGGGGCGGCAGCCTAGAGATTGAGAACCTGCGCGCCCTCCCCAAGGTTGAGGCGCCGGGCGAGCGGGACCCTTAAACGAGGGGTGTCAGAGGGAAGCCCCTTATACGGAGCTGGGATTGACCGGGGACAATAAGTAGTTGCGAGGACCCTCGGAGGATGGGGAGCCGCCTCCTCGGGGAATACCGGGAGGCGGAGGAGACGGCCCCGCCCCCTCAGGGGATGGGCGCAAGTGGCAGTTGGGACGGCGGTGGGAGGACACCGGTGGTCCTACCCTTGCTTTTCTCTCGAGAACCCGGCCCCCGAGCCACCGTCGAGCCCCAGCCCTGGCGGCTCCTACCTTTTCCCGGCGCTCTGGTCTCTGCTCCCCGCCGCCTCCGCCACCCGCTCCCATCCAAGCCTCCTGAGGCCCCGCCCCTCAACCGCCAGACGGGCGCAATGGCATTCACCAGGGCCAATCGCCACCTCGCTTCCTCAGCACCGGCACCAATCCGCGCCTGCTGGAGGAGGGGCTTCTCCAAAGTCATTTAGGCTCCTCCCGGGGCCCCAAGATCCCTTTTGTTTGGGGAGAGCCGGGCTGGGATTGAGCTCGCGTCACTTCCTGGAGGAAGCGCGCTCCTCCGGCCGGGGCTCCGGGTGGGCTCGCGCCCCTCCCGGCTCGGCTTCTGCAACTTTCCACCTTATGCGGTTTCTGGGCAGCACGGTGCCGAGTGTTTCTTGCTTTATCCTCCTAGTCTGGGAGGCTTAGGAATGGCGGGCTTTGGGAGCTCAGGTTGATTGGGCACATTAACGTTTCATTCTATCCAAAATGTTAATAAATGAAATGCCCTTTGGCGTCTGCTTTAGAATTAGTTGTCGCAAACCTGGTAACGTGTCTTTCCTGCTGTCTCTTTCTCTTGGACCAGCTTGTGGGTGTGGTGCTAGAAGCAAGAGCGCAAACACGATAAACCCAGATAGTACTGGGGCATAGTATTGATCTAGGAAGATATGTCATCACTGTGGCGGACACTTTCATATGCTATCTTACTTAATTTCCGCTATTATATGATAAATCTGTCCTAACTTGTAATATAGACATCATCCCATTTTACAGATGAGAAGATAGCAATGAAAAGAACTCAAATAACTATGGGCACAGAGCTAGTAAATAATAAAGAAAGAACTTCCAATGAGGTTGTATGACTCTAAACCTGTGCCATATTCTGCTTAACGCACACAGACTCTCACAAGGAGGACGGGTCCACAGAAGGGGCCTGGGAGAGTACATACAAAACCAGAATCAGAGCCAGAATAAGGCTCCATGCCTCCCTGCGAGGCTTGAGAGAGTCATCCCTATTTAAGGATAGCAAGATACTGAGAAGCTCAGCAGCAGGCCAAGTGCTTTTGAAGTAATGACATAGGAAATTCAGAACTGAAAGGGATCATGCCCTGTGTTCAGGAGAGCAGACAATCTGAAAGGCACGATGATGGCCAGGCACATAGTAGGTGTTCAGTGAACACTGACCTGTCTTGAAAGAGAATGTCTGAAATGGTTAAAAACATAGAGTGGGGGTGCTGGAATAGGCCCACAAATGTGAAAAATCCCATTTCCTCCTCCTCCCTTTCGCCCTGCCTCTGCATTTGCAATGAGGGAAGTGCCTCATTGCCCAACAATGAGGCAGATGTGGGAGAACAGGCTATTTTCTGCTAGCTTCTGAGTCACCCTAAGAGTTGTCCTAGTGAATCAGCTCCTCCCTCCTTCCCCTCCTTTCCTTTGTAGCTGCTAACCCACCACCACCCATTCTCCTCCCAGCCTGGTTTACTTCCTTGATGGTAATCAGCAGCTCTCCTGACTTCCTGGCTCCCTCTGCCCATTCCTGAGTGAGTGTGGGAGGATCTCCAAGAATGACATCATCCCTGTCTGGGAGGAATCAGAGTCCTCAGGGTGCTCACATTGCTTTCCTTTTAATTCATCACCTCTGGAGGTAGTGAACAGGCAGGCTTTGTAAAGCCCATGGTGACCTTTAGGCTGCAGTGTGAGACGGTTCTGAAGTTTAGTGATTCTTCTATATGAAAAGCATGTAAATAAATTTAGAGTCTAGTACAAAGGTATGCAGAGGTAGAGAGTGGGCTCATAATAATATCTTAAGTTTGTATTACATTTGTATATCTATAGCTTTATCAACTTGCCAGTAAATGTTGTGTTTTAGGCAGCTACTGTGTTTCAGGCAACAACTTCATAAGAAGTGGTCACGATTATAGCTTGTGTCGATTTTTCCCCAAATACGTAAACTTCCTAGGTAGGTGTTCCACAAATGTTTATTTGCTGGTCTGGGGAGTTAATGATGGAGTAGACTGGAAGTGGAAAAAAAAAAAAAAAAAGAGCTCTGTTGGAGTTCTCCCTCTCCCCAAGCTATAAGAGTTTCCCAGGGTTGCTGGAAATCACCACAAACTGGATGGCTTAAAACAACAGAAACTTACTCACTTCCAGTCTGGAGTCTAGAAGTCTGAAATCCAGGTGTTAGCAGGTTGGCTCCTTGAGGGAGGGAGCCCTGAGCAAGGATCCATTCCTTGCTTCTCTCCTCGCTTCTGGTGGCTTGGACCATCCTAGGTTTTCCTTGGCTGGTAGCCAAATCATTCCAGGCTCTGCCTGTGTTCATGTGGCCTTTCCTGGGTGTCTTTTGTCCCCGTATCTCCTCTTTTCTCCTTGTAAGGATGTATAAGGATAACAGTCCCATTGGATTAGAGTACCACCTTGTCTTAACTCATTACATCTGTAAAGGTGTTTGTTTCCAAACAAGTTCACGTTCTGAGGTTCCAGGTGGACGTGAATTTGGGGAAGGACAGAAAACCATTCAAACCAGTATGCAAACCTACTTCACAAAGTAACATTCCCCACTTAACTCCATTTAAGTTCATTGGTAAATGGCATGAAACTAAGGAACCGATTCTTAAAGGTCATTTCAGGTCTATGACTATATGATAAATTGTATATACCAGAAACATTTCTCAAGTCTTTATGTATGCCAGGCATTGTGAAATTGCCTTACGGTTCATCTTATTTAACCTATAAAAGAATTCCAAGAGATAGGGGTGAATATTGCCATTTTACAGATGAAGAAGCTGAGGCACAGAGAAGTTCATGGTCATGGAATTTGTAAGAGATGAACAATGAATATTTACTCAGATCTGATCTCAAAGAGTACCTTCCTCATTACTTTGCTCTATCATCTCTCTATCATGCTGGATAGGTTGAGAGTTTGGGGAATGCCATAAGATTTATGGACTGTGTAGCAATCTTCCTGAGGTTATGAGTATTTAAAACAAGGGAAAGCAAGAAAGGAAGGGATGGTGGGTGGCCATGGAAATTTAGTAGCGAAGAGGAGAGTTATGGGTACTTACCTGAACCTGTTTCCCTGTTTGTAAAATGGAATAGTTCCTGACCCCCAAATCTGGTGGTGGTGACTATCCAAGACAGATGATAGACATGAAAGTATTCGGTGAACTCTGAGGGATTATTATAAACTGTCTGGGAGACCTTGCTCAAGCTCATTCTCTTTTCTGGGCTCCAGTCCTTCAGCTAACATCTGGGGGTTCAATTTCTGGGGCTCTCTATAAGACTTCTAGCTGTGAGCCACTGGGACTTGCTGAGATGCTAGGGGGCTAAATGTAGAAGTTGGAGTGACTGGGAAAAGTGGCCAGTCTTCCCTACTTCGGGTTTTCCTTGACCTCCATGGAATTCCTCCCCCAGAAGACCCAAAGGTGGAAGTCGAGAAGCCGAGGAGAGCTTTCTAAGCCGGTATCAAGCTGACGCAGAAGGTAAGGTGCGCCCTCTCCGCAGATCCCTGCATTTTCTCCCATCATTTGTCCCCACAAAGGCACTTCCCAGTAATCCCTAAGCGTTCTCTTCCGGCTTGTATAGGCCCAACGGGGCGACTAGGGCACAGAGGGAGTGGAGAGATTTTGGGGCGTCGCCCTCACTGTGTTCCCGAGCTTATTGCTCCCCCTAGTGCCCAGCGATGCGTCCTGCAGCCGTTCCCTTCCCTCCTGGCCGTCCCCATGCGCTCCAGGAGGGCTTCTCACCTGGCCGTTTTTCCTTTTATGGATGTAGGCCCAGGGCTCAGCAGGTAAGGGGCTCAAGGACCACCTTCAGGGACAGATTCTTCTGGCTTCTCGCTAAATATTGGGGCCAGCTTGGCCATGAGGGAGCAGCAACACTCTTATCCTGGACTGGCTAGGGGAAGGTTGGGGAGGAAAGGGGAAGACATGAAATCTCCCTGCATCAGGCACTGTGCCAAGGTGCTTTACCTATATTACCTGTACAATCCTTTGTAATCTCTACGTGTATAATCCTTGTGATCTCCACACATGCGATCCTTTACATATATAATCCTTGTGATCAGCCTAAGAGGTGATTACTATTCTGGTTTTTCAGATAACACAGCTAGTGCAGAGAGGTTAGAACAACAATCATGTTAACAACATCAGCCAACTTGTTAAGTGCCTAATTCACAGCACATTATTTCTTTTAATTCTCACCACAAACCTTTAAGATGGTTACTGTAATCTCCTTTTTAGTCAGGAGGTCACTGAGATTTAGGGAGTGTAAGAAGTAGATAGCTTAGAAGCTTGACCGAGGTCAAAGAGCGAGGTCCTCTTGACCTCAATCCCACAGCTTCCCCTGCACCACTCTCCCGGGGAGCCGGCAGGTGGACAGAGTGGGATGGAGCCCAGGCCTCTGTGACTCACTGTTCTTTTCATTACTGGGGCTGCCTGGTGGCCCTAGCCCGGACACAAAATTCCTGGAAGTAGCTGAGACAAGCCACGAAGTTCCCAAATCACCCAGGCAAGTTCCTGAGGATTGGGGTCATTTTTAACTCACCCCTTCATAACCAAACAACAGATTAGTCATAGGTCTCTGGAAGAACACTCCATGCCTCTTTGAATAGTCCCAAATTTCCCTTTTCATTCTAATCTCTGAAATTATTAAATTATTATGGAAAGACAGATACCAGATGACGACTTGATAAACTAGTTGATGTTATGTTTGTTATTTCCAAATATAAATTTCACGGAGGCGAACAGATGGGAAAAGATTTCAGTTAGCCACTTTTTCTTTTTTTTGGTAAATTGACTTAGTTCATTAAAGGTTAACTCTTTCCCTCTCTTCCAGCCTTTCCCCTTTCGGTCTCTCTTCCTGTTCCTCCTCTGTCCCGGGTGACTTCTCTCCCCAAAGTCTGGAGCCAGAGCCCCCTCCTGGGCTGAGTAGCCTTGCCAGAAGGGCTGAAACTGACCGGAAGGCTGGTCCTCTTTCTCTTTTCCTCTATCCCCACTTCCTCCCTATACATGGGCTGACATTAAGCAAAAAGTAATTTCTGTGCTATAGTCAGAGACAGAACTTCGGCTCAGCCAAGCTGCCTTACAGTTTCGATCTGAGAAGAGCCAATTACACACTTCCCCTGGTCTGTTTTTTCAACTGAGGTACCACACAGTTGGTTGAATGGGTCCTTGTTGCTCACAAAGGGGAGAAATATTTCTAGGGAAAGTAATGACACAGTTATGATTGTATCATCATTTCTAGGCAATTTCCTGGTAAGTGGCCCTTTGGAGTAGGCTGCTGCTAGAAGCTTCTATGCTCTCATTTCCTGCTTCACGGCTCCTGCCAGGCCCCTGCAGGGTGTGGTCGGCCTTTAACAGAGTGACCAGGGGATGCAGGTTGGAAGGGGTCTGTACATTTCTCCTCACCTTTTTTTTCTGCCACCTTGCTTTCTTTTTGTGCTCCTTTTCTTCCTAAAGGAACCATTGCATGGCAATTATCCTTACCACGAGAAATAACACATAGGTCTGACCTCAGGTGCTCATAGTCCTGAGGGGAGGTGGACTTGTGGTTGACCCCAGTTGTCCTCCTTTCGGTAACCACACTTCCCAAATAACATCATTCGATCCACTGTTTTACATCATAGTCGGGATTCCTCCCTATGTAAGGGACAGAAGACTCCAACTAAACTGGCCAAAGCAAAAACACTCTTCATTAGCTCATGCGCTGAAAAAGTCCAGGATGAGGCTGTCTTCAGATAAGGCTTGATCCAGCTTCTCAAAAAAATGTTAGTAGGACCAGGTTTCTTTCTCTGTAACTCTTAACTCTACTTCTGTGTTGGTTCTGTTTTCAGACAAGCTTTCTTCCTCAGTTGGCAGTAAGCAGAGTCATATTTTCCTCTTTCTTTCCCAGAAGTCTGAGAAAAATTCCACTCTGTTCTCTGGGCTCTTCCTGGACTTTATGTTCATCCCTCAATCATTCATTGTGATCAGGGGGAAGAGTTTCTTTGATTGGCTAGATCTGGGTCATGTGCTCTATCTGGAGCTATGGATTAAGTGTGGGGAAAAGCTATAACCTCAACTGAAAATTCGTTCATTCATTCATTCCATTAGCAGAAAAAAATAGGGATGGTTGTTTGGGAAGCAAACAGTGAGTGTTTACATCACATTTGGGGGTGGTCTCATGTTTGCTCTCAGGTCAATTTGAGCTGCAGCCTGCTTCTATAACCTTGCCCAACTCTTGACCTCGTCTTTCCTTGCCTACTGGTCATTGTCAGAAACTTTGGGATGGTTGGTCTTTGTCCTTTGTTGTCTGAAGCACGACTGAAGGAAGATTCTTGTGTGCAGCAGCTTTTCGTTGAGGATTTTGGGTCTGAGGATGATATGGATAGTGCTACAAAAAGCATTTAAAGATTGGGGGCACCTATGTGGCTTAGGTGGTTGGGCATCTGCCTTTGGCTCAGGTCGTGGTCCCCGGGCCCTGGGAGTGAGCCCCACATTGGGCTCCCTGCTTGGTGGAGAGCCTGCTTCTCCCTCTCCCTCTGCCTGTGCCTCCCTCCACACCTGCTTGTGCTCTTTCTCTATCCCTCTGTCAAATAAATAAATAAAATCTTAAAAGAAAAGAAAAGAAAAAGCTTTTAAAGATTGAAGCTTCTTGGGAATGCCTGGGTGGCTCAGTCCATTAAGTGACTACCTTCAGCTTGGGTCATGATCTCAGGGTCCTGGGATGGAGCCCTGCATCGGGGGTCCCTGCTCAGCAGGGAGCCTGCTTCTCCCTCTGCCTGCTGCTCCCCCTGCTTGTGTGCGCTTCTGCTCTCTGACAAATAAATAAATAAAATCTTCTTTTAAAAAAGTTAAAAAAAAAAAGAAGATTGGAGGTTCTCAGATTTGAGGGTATATCAGAATCATCTGAAAACCTTGTGAAATCAGGGATCGCTGGACCCCGCTTCCAGAGGTTCAACAAAAATATGTTGAGTGCCTGTGTGCTGGGCACTAACGCTGCAGGGGTGGTTTGGTCCAAAGTGTCTTTAGTTTTGCTAGGCAGAGCAATTTAATTCCTTGTGGCCCAAACTTTTCTCATCTCAGTTCTACCCAGGGGACTCTCACTTTCATTGCCAGAGAAACCCAGGAAGTCACTCTCCTCAACAAAGGAATCAATTTGTACACTCTGGTGGAGGTCAACTGACTCAAACTGCAGCCAGCCTCCATGATCGTGTTTTTGTTTATTTTCCCTCGGCATTGACGAGCCGAGCCGGGAATGTTGGTGAACGACAGGGCCGGGGGTACTGAAGAGCCATAGCTTCAGAGGCACAAGAAGGGGAGCGGACTTTGTGAGGAAGAGCTGCCCGACCCCAGGGTGAGCGCAGTGGAAAGAGAGAAACTTTATGGCCCCACCTACTCGCTGTGGGACCCAAGAAAGTCACTTATCATCTACCGTGAGTTTCCAAATCCCCCATCCATAAAGTTGAGAAAATAATACTGTGTTTACTACAGGATTGTAGTGAAGATGAAACGAGATTTACTTATACTTTTTTTTCTCTGCCACCAATGTCACCGAGTCTTGTCCGTTTTACCTGCTGAATATCTCAGATTCTTCTATGTCTGTTTCTACCTTGACCTCCCTCTTGGTCTGTCCTTTGTCTTCTCTCTCCGTGACCATAGCTTTGTCTTCTGAGCGGTCTGGCCCCTCCAGTCCCTTCTCTGTAATGGGCTGAGCCAACTCGTAGAAGACACAGCCTGATCGTGTCACGCCCCTCCCTCCCAATCAAAACTTTTCAGAGCTCTTAGGACAACCAGATTCACAAAGCCCTCCTTTGATTCCTGTGTATCTCTCCAGAATCATCTGGTACCACTCTGCCCCAGGCATCTAGTGACAATGACAAACTTTAGTCAGGCTCCCCTGCGCCATCTCGAGTCTTCCCCCCGCCTTGCTGGGCCTGCTGTGGCCAGCTTTAGAGATAACCCCGCTGAGGAGGGTATCACGCATGATATCTGATCAAGTTCTCCATCACCCTTCTTTGACATAAAGGTCCTTAGCCTGCAGCAAGAATCCTGTTAAGCCGGTTTAGCAAGAATGCCCCTACCCTCGATGGGACATCTTAGACATTTTCCTTGTGAGGACCCCTCACTCTGCTTGTTGGTTCCCCATTTATCCTTTTGAATTTGGAGTTGAACCTGATCTTTCGCCCCTATGGCCACAGCTGTGACACCTGTTGGCAATTGTTCTAAATAAAGTCTGCCTTACTGTTTCAACAAGTGCTGGGATAATTTTTTTCTTTAATGCCGGCTGGCTTTAAGACTATTCCTCCGGGTCTTCACTCATATTGTTTCCTTGGGCTGCTCTTTCTCCTCTCTCTAAAACCCATTCATCCTTCAGCTCTCACCTCAATGGCACTTTCTCAGGAGACTTTCTTCAACCCAGATTGTGTAGGTTCTAGTATATTGCCTTCATAGCATGGGTCATGATTTGTAAGTATGTGTTTGTGCAATTATGTTGATTAGTGTGGCTTTCCATAACCCTTTTGTATGCTCCTCGAGGACGGGGAGACCATGTCTGTTTTGCTCATGATTCTTATCTCTAGCACTCTAACACAGTACCTAGCACATAGTAGGTATTCTATCGTGTTTGTTATTGAAGGAAGGAAGGAAGGAAGGAAGGAATGCATACAAGAAAGTGCACTATAAAAAACGTGCTCTATGAATCATTTTCCCTCGTCTCCAGCTATGGTGATAATCTTGAACACGATTGTTGGGGGAGACACAACCATCTGTGGCCTACTTCAGCCTACTGTAAACCTTCCTAGTGAGAAACCCTGGGTTATACCCTTGGAGGTACCAGAGAAGTTCAGAGAGTTTAGATGACCCTTTTGAAAGCTCCCTTTCTAATGATTTACTCCTTAATGTCTAGAACAGTGCCTGGGACCTGGTGAACTCAGACAAATGATTTTGGAATTGACCCATGTACTGACCTGTTTGGGTGGTTCCCAGGAGTCCCAGTAATCCTCTTAACATGAATGGTCTCTTGGTTGGGAGGGAGTTCATGGAGATGGTGCTAGTACTCTTCTGCCCTGATGGCAGCTAGCCTAGCAAAAGATGTCCTGTGGAGAATAAAATTCATGAGGGCCTTTGCTAGGTGCTTAGTGCTATAAAACAGGAAAATGACGATACGAACTCAGTAAGACTTCCTATTTCTCTTACTGCCATCTGTTTTCCTGTAGTGTTTATTAGTAGAACTAAGGGCAGGGGTACCAAGGAGGGAAAGGACTCGCAAGAAAGCAGGAAGCTAGATGTCTGTTCCAGAACCTGACCCCAATTCCACCTCCTTCCATTTTTTTCCTTCCCTTAGAGCCAAGATTTTGGAGATCACTTTCTTCTCCCCATCCCCCATCCTCCCTCTATGTATCTCCTTTTAACTTTATCCCTCCCTGCCTGCATTGTGCAACTGTTCTCCTAAGGTTTCCTGTGACCATCTTGTTGATAAACCATGCGGGTATCTGGGCCCTAACTTGTGCTCCCTGAAGCTTTGGACGCTCTTCTGTTCCTCCTCGTTCTCTTGGTGTCTGTGATGGTGCCCTGATCTTTTGCTTGGTCTTCTGCCTTTCTTTCTCATTCTGGTCTTTTTACTTGTATCTGTATCTCCCCCAGACAAAAGCTCCTTGAGGGTAGGGGCTTTGCCTGATTCATAGTTGTCTAGTCTATAGCATAGTGTCTGCACACAGTAGGCATAAATATTTGCTAAATGAAAGAACAGTGATTTCCTAAATCTTTGTCATAGCTACACTAGTGATTAAGGACAGAGACATTAGAGACTGCCTCAGTTCAAATTCTGACTCAGACAATGGCTATCTGTTTGACCTTGGACAAGCTACTTAACCTCTCTATGCCCTCATTTCACTACAGTATTTTAAAACTGTTTCTTGCCTTATGGGATTGCTTTCCAGGTTAAATAAGTTAATGTTCACATGCCTGGCATAAAGCAGGTGAGTAAGTGCCATATAAACACAATAGCTTGTTTTACTCTATTACCAAACATGAATAATAAGGGACCCCTGGGTGGTTCAGTTAGTTAAGCGTCTGACTCTTGATCTCAGCTCCGATTGTGATCTCAGGGTCATAAGATCGAGCCCTGTGTCTTGCTCCACGTGCGTACAGCATGGAGTCTGCTCAAGATGCTCTCTTTCCCTCTGCCCTTCTCTTGCTCTCTTTCTTAAAAAAAATTATGTCAAGACAACAGTTGTAAACTTGGCCTGTCCTGGGCAAACAGAGACATTTGATTACCCTACATGTAAGGGCTCATTAGGTAAATAAATAATGTTTTGATTTTTGTTGATTTTGTTACTCCTGTTCATTTTTTCGGGGGTGGAGGGGCAAAGGGAGACAGACAGAGAGAGAGAATCTTAAGTGAGCTCCACGCCCAGTGTGGAGCCTGATGCAGGACTTGATCCCGAGATAATGACCTGAGCCAAAATCAAGAGTCAGTTGCTTAACTGGCTGAGCCACCCAGGTGCCTCCTTCTTGTTCATTTTTTCTAGTCATTAACAATAAATGCTTCCAACCATAAAAGATTATGCACTTACGTTTGGGGACAACAGAGAAAAAGGAAGCACAGGGGAGGCAGTGTCATAAGGGACAGAGTTGGTAGGGCAGCAGCAAAGAGACAGAAATGAGGTTGAAGTCTCCAGCGGTGGATGTAGAAAAAATGGGAAGACTTTCCACATCCCCCTGCAGTAGGGGGCTTGACAGATGGAAGGTGCATGTGGTTTCCTTATAGGTGGTGGGATTTCAAGGGGTCCAGCCTTCCTGGAGCCTGGTCAGTGGAAAGTATCTGTGAGCACTGCCTGTGTCCATCTCCTCCTTGACATGCAGCTGCTGTCGGCTCGTGGAATTTGCTGTTAGCTCTCAAACTGTTTCAGACACATGTGGTTCCATTTGCTTCCCCAACAGGGAGTGTTTTTTCATTACCTTAGAGTAGTTGTTTTTATGAGCTGGGATAAATACCTGGTGAGCAGGAGTTTTAGCTCATGGTCATACCAATTTGAATTCCATTATTTCTCTGGCTTACTGGGGAGGGGAAAATATACTTTCTAAACACAGTTTTCCTTTTTCTGGTTTCCCAGACAGGTGCACCGTTGGATCATAGTGTCTCTGGAGTTGGCTGCATCTGATGAGAATACCAATGGCGGGAGGTTCTGGGGGTGACCACGGTGCTCCTGGGGTGGGGGAGTGGGTGGGGGAGAGCAGCATTCCTTACCTTGAAGTACTGAAACTTGTCAGTCTGCGAAGGTGCCATTCAGAGACCTGTATCAACGGCATTCTCACACGCCGCCCTTCTGGGGTGGGAGCAGAGGTGGTAGGGGGGAGAAGGAAGGGGTAAGAGAATGAACCAACATTTAGGGGTGCTTCCTGGGTGCCAGGCCATGGTGTCCTTCTATTTCATTTAATCCTCAGAATAATCCGAGAATAGAAATATTGGTCTTTCTGATTCATAGAAAAGGAAGGCGGGGTTCAAAGAATCAACACAGCATACTAAAGATATATTGGTTGTAGGCAGGAATTTGAATCTGCTTCTATCTGATTCCCAATCCCGTGTCTTTTATAATATGTCTCTGAGGCCCTGACAGGGGTGACATTCGCTCAGGGTCACATAGTCAGTCTACGAGAGAGGGAAAGAGATGTGAAGGAGTTTTTGGCTGCTAGTGATTCCATCTTTTGTTTATTCAACAAATATACGTACAGTGCTTACTAAATGTTAGGCACAGTGACTCAGCTTATAGGAAGAGTACAGTAGAAAATGCAGGCTTGAATTTATATGCGATACTTGATCTTGGTTTTGGACATGCTGATTTGAGGATATAGGTTTTTCATTAGGGCTTTGGATAAATTTGTCTGGAGCTCTGGGGAAAAGTGTGCAGGAAATGTAAATTTGAGGGGGCCTGGGTGGCTCAGTGAGTTAAGTGTCCAACTCTTGATTTTGGCTCAGATTATGATTTTTTTCCCCTTTATTTGCTCTTAATGTGGTAAATTATAATGGTCAATAATCACTAAATCAATCTTGCAGTCCTGAGCTAAATTCCACTTGATTGTGATGCATTATCCCCTTAAAAATCCTTTTTTTATATTTATGTGTTCTACTTAATAATATTTTATGGAGGATTTTGCATCAACATTCATTAGAGATATTGGCCCAATTTTATTTCCTGGTAGTGTGTTTGTCAGGTTTTGATATGGGGGTAATACTGGTTTCATAAAATGAGTTGGTAATAATTCTTTCCCATTTTACTCTCTATAAGAATTCAAGTGTGATTGGTATCATCTCTCCCCTCAGTGATAAGTAGAATTCATCAGTGAAGCTGTTGGCCCTGGAGTTTTCCTTGTGGAAAGTTTTTACATTAAAAATTCAATTTATTCAATAGATAAAGGGCTATTCCGATTTTCTATTTCTCTTGTGACAGATTTGGTAATTTGTCTTTCAAGGAATTTGTACACTTCATGTATTTTTCTCCCTCCCCCCGCTTTATTGAAGTGTAGTTGACAAATAAAATTGTAAGATAGTTAAATCCTGTCCTTTTAATATTAATAAAATTTATAGTGGTTTCTTCTATTATTCTTGATATTGACAGTTGTGTTTTATTCTCTCTCTTTTTCCTTTTATGTATGGAAAGATTAATTAGCTTTTGTTGCACTGCCAAATCCTACAATCTTAATGACTTACAACACACATATTTATAGCATGTTTATGGTATTGTGACCAGACTCTGACAGCTCAGATCCAGGTTGTGGATTATATTCCGGTCTGCTTTATGTGTTTTTTATTTTGGGGCTCAGGGTGGTAGAGAAGCAGTGACTGTGGGCATCCACAGTCACTGTGGGGCTGAGGACTGGAGTATAAGAGGGCAGTGAAAAAGTCTCTTTTTGGAATGCCCACATTTTCGGTTCAATTCCCCTGTCATTGGCCAGGACAAGTCTCATTAGCCATGCCCCAAGTAAACTGGGGAAGGAAAGTATACTCTGCCTACAGTGACCCATGGCAAGGGTGGTAAAGAAGAAAATTTTAAGCCAATAACATAACCTGCCAAGGGAACGTCACAGAAGCCAAGGGAAGAGAGAGCCGTTATCACTGTAAAGTGCTCGAGTGTCAAGTAAAAGAAGATAAGGATGCAAATTATTCTTTGAATTTCACTGACGAGTTTGCTTATAGAAATTTTTGTGAATAGTGGTAGTTAGAGCCAGGTTAAAAGAGAGATGGAGGTGACAAGAAAATAGAAGAAAGGAAACAATTCGCGAGGACTCCATTTTCTAGAAGCTTGGCTTTGAAGGAAATGACAATGATATTGTCCTAACCAGTGGGGAGTAGAGAACCTGGAGATGTGTGTGTGTGTGTGTGTGTGTGTGTGTGTGTGTGTGTGTTTACTTGATAATACTTGCACATGTTTATAGCCTGAGTGAAAGGGGCTGGTAAAGAAAGTGGAAGATACCAATATGTCAGTTTTCAGTGTATTGCTTCTCCACTCCAAATACACCCTGTATTGCCTGCTCCATGATCCAAGAGATGAACCCTCTACACATTGCTCTTTCGCCAACTGGCACAATGTTAAACTTTGTTAATAAAAGGTGCTGAAGGGACCCTGGGAGAAAAGAGCTGTCCTTCTTGGTTTCCACGTGCTTCTCTTGGAAGGTTCCTGTGGCCGAATGTCAGAGCATATGGTAGTCAGGTGCAAGTGTGGTGGCCCCTCCCTGTGGACAGCTGCTGTCAGCGCACCAGAGTGTGGGATCCTTACAGGTGCTTTCCCAGCGAGTGTGTCACCAAGTGTGTCTTTTGGGTACCCTGGATAGCTTTCTGGGCTGTGTGTAGTAGTCTCAGCAAGTTCTGCAGCCCAGATCCTCCATGCTCATGGCTACTTTAAGAAGCCAGAGGGTGGCTTCTTGCTGAAATCTATTGGCACACTGTCTCGGTCAACCTGTCATCGTCCCTTTGCAACATAGGTTAGGCCCCTGGGGGTTGGGGTCTTGTCTGGATTTACGTCTTCTCTGGATACTTGGTCTTCTACCCAGAGGTAGAAGTTGCTCCCCATATAGGGGAATGTGTCTTTTAGAGAGTTCTCTCTTTCCCTTTGGAAGGTAATCCCCAGCAGAGTTAATAATTGTATTAAAATTTCCCTGTTGTGGTTTAATTTTGGGTAGGTGGAGCCATGCAGTAAGGGTCCAATGTGGACTTGACAAATAGAGTAGGTTATTTGAAGTGCTCAGGACCAGGTTGGGGGAGGCGAGGGTGCCAGATGGGTTGGCCTCAGGAATTTGTCTCAGGATGGTGGTGGGAGTTAATGCAGTGGTGAGTGGGGCGAGCCCTCAGCGGGTGGGGGCCAGGGTCAATGACAGCAACAAAAGGTGAGGGCAATGAGCCATGCAGCTTGAGCAGGGCTTTAAATGAGAGTAGAAAAGCAACGGCATGGAAATGCAGGGGATGCCGGGAGACCGCTGACTCCAAGCGCACCCTTCTTGGCTGGAAAATGGAACTTGTGGGAGGAAGAGCCGCCTCCATGCCAGAAGGCTGCAAGGAAACCAGTGTCCTTGGGGTAAGGCCAGGTTTTAGTTACGGTGAGGAGGAGATGTAGTGAAAGTTCGTGGAGGGTGTTGTGAAGATCGAATTTGTTTATAGCAGAATGAGGGTTATCGAGAGCACAGGGGGAAGCAGTCAAAAGGAAAACAGAGACAGGGAGGTGGAGAGGACAGAGGTGGTGAGTGGTCCAGGAGAGGGACTCAAAGTACAGCAACTGAGTTTTCATCCATGTAGCACAGTCGATGGTAGGCACACAGTAGGTGCTCAATTAATATATCTGAGGAATTGGATAAGTCAGTGAATAAATAAAGTCTCTTTTTTGCAGTCATTTATTGGGAACGCTGCTGCTTTTATCTCTCTAGTTCTGAAATTTATAGCAGTTTCCTCTCCAAAGCCCCAGTTCTTTCCATCTGGCAGAGTGGGTGTCTTATTATTCTATCCCATTTCACCCTAGGAGGGCAGGGCAAGTCAGGACTGAATTTTCCTGTGGTTACTACTTGGGAGAGACAAGTTCAGAGAGAGCAATGCATTCACCCACTATCAAGAATTAGGATTTATAGTAAGATAGGGAATGAAATAGCAGAGCTCTCCCCACCCCAACCCATTCCAGCCTGTTTCTGGCCCCAAAGCAGCCCCTGAAGTGTGCATGGGGGACTCTTCGAGAGCAGCTGTCCAAGGCAGGCTGTGGACAGTCAGGATCTGTGCAAGACAGCGTCCAGCAGGTGGGGGTGTGGAGTTGCAGAAGGCTGGTAGCCTCTCCTGAACCGGGAAGGCAGAGGCGCCTATGCCTTAGGGCTGCAACCTGATTTGGACTTTGGACCAGAGCAGCTCTTCTGAGGCGTGAGGTGTTTGGGGTATGCACAGACAAGCTTGGGAGACAGGCTTCCGCAACCCCTTCATTCTCCAGTGAAACTTCCAGAACCATGTTGCCTTGGGAGAGGGGCAGGAAACAACAGGAGATAGATACTCCCTGCCCCTTTTTCCTTTGTCCTCACTCAAGCTCTGAGTCTTGAGGTCTTGATGATGGGGAGTATAGCCCAATGGAGAACACACGGGTTGGTGGTTTCTAAGTCCCAGTGCCCCCACATTTTAGCTTGTGCACACGAGCTACTTCCAGACCTCTTTGAGTGAGTGATAAACCTGTCTGCCCCACCTTCTTCTCAAGCTTTTGTCCTAAAATATAGGCGAAAGCCTTAGCAGACTGAACACTGGAAAAAGATTCAAATTTATTATTGATGATTAATGGGTAGTTAAGAGCAAAAGTATGTTCCTTGATCTATTCTGGAGGGGGAAAGAGGAACTCTAGGGAAGGTATGAGCAGAAGACTTTCCTATTTGCAGAAGAGCTGACCCTTTGACTCTATGCGTTCATCTATGTGAGTGCTGGAGGGGTAAGAATGCCAATTTGCAGTAGAACCATGGAGGGAGGTGCAAACTCTCAGAAAACAGAAGACCACGAGAATAAACTCACATCTACTATATTCCAGGCACATTATATGTGTTGTTTATTTGTTTTTTATTTTTTTTTGAAGATTTTCTTTATTTGAGAGAGAGAGAATCAGAGAGAGAGAGAGAGACAGAGAGAGCGTGAGCAGGGGGAGGGGCAAAGGGAGAGAGAGAGAGAGAGAAGCAGAGTCCCCTGCTGAGCAGGGAGCTCAACATGAAGCTGGACCCCAGGACCTGAAGATCATGACCTGAGCTGAAGGCAGATGATTAATCAATTGAGGTGCCCGGTGCCCTACCTGTGTTGTTTAATTCAATCTTCACAACAGTTCAATGAGATAAGTGTAATTATCTCTCTAACTAGGAATGGAATCTTAGAATCTGAGAGGTTAAGTACTAGCAGTGGGTTACCCTGATGAAAAGTAGTGATGGTAGGATTTGAACTTAGGCCTGTTTGGCTTGAACAGCCCAGGACTTTCCTGCTGTAGTGTGTGGCATTTATACTTGGCTACATCTCCAAAAACCTTTCTAAGGACCTTTCTCAAGCTGCTTACTTAGGAATCACTCAGGGAATGTGTTAAAATGCAAATGCATATTTCCCTTTTTTTTTTTAAATGAAAGATTTATTTATTTTAGAGAAGTGGGAGGGGCAGGAGGAGAGGGAGAAAGTCATTTTTAAAAAAGATCTTATTTATTTGAGAGAGAGAATGAGAGAGAGAGAGAGAGAGAATGAGCGAGCATGAAGGGGGGAGGGTCAGAGGGAGAAGCAGACCCCCTGCTGAGCAGGGACCCCCCCCCACCATGTGGGACTCCATCCTGGGACTCTAGGAACATAACCTGAGCTGAAGGCAGATGCTTAACCGACTGAGCCACCCAGGTGCCCCGAGAGGGAGAAAGAGTCTTAAACAGACTCTGCACTGAGCGTGGAACCTGACAAGGGTCTTGATCTCACCACCCTGGGATCACAAGCCAAAACCAAGAGCTGGACGTTTAACTGCCTGTGCTACCCAGGTGCCCCAAAATGCATATCCTTAAGCCCAGGCCCAGGGAGAATGTCATCAAAGATTTAGTTTCTTCCTTTCTCTTTCTTGCTTTTCATTCCACATTGTCATTCATTATTTCGGTTGTTTCAGAGGCTACAGTGGCCAATATTTTTGTCTTTTGAATATCTTATACCTTATTATAATTTTCTTGAAAATGCTGGCAAATATATATTCCTTTTGTTAAGCCAGAGATCCCTGAGATTCCCCCACAGACTGTTCTATGCTTAAGAGCTCCCTCTTGTTCCAGGAACACATTCTTATCACTGTATTCTGTTGAGGGTGCAGGAGCCCTCTTTCGGACACAGTTCATTGCTGGGAGAGGCCTCCATCTGGGGAGGACTTGGTCCTGGGAGGGAAACAGAATCAGAAATCAGTGGACTCCTGGGGTTTTATTCACCTAATCATTTGGTAAGTACTTACTGGGTACTACGTGGCAGGTAGTGGGTGAGATGTTGGGCTGGAGCAATGCAAAAGACAGACAAAGTCTCTGCTCACATGGGGGTTTACCGAGGTGGGCACAGAAGGCCTGTCTGATGAGGTGGCATTTGAGCTGAGACCTGACAGAGTGACAGAATGCACCACGAATTGCTGGGGAAAAGCACATCAGGCAGAGGGAACAGCATGTGCAAAGACTCTAAGCAGGGGTCCCTTGGGTGTGTTGAAGGAGCTGCAAGAAGGCCAGTACCCAGCAAGAAGGCAGGAGTGGAGTGTGTAAAGAGGAGCGAGGTAGAAGAGGAGGCGGGACAGGGAGCACAGCTTGCAACATGTGGGACCTTGAAGGCTGTGGTGGGAACTGTGGGTTTTGTTCCGTGCAAGATGAGAAGGCATTGGAGGGTTTTGTGCAGGGCAGAGTGACCAGAGTCAGCTTGTTTTAACAGGATCACTCCGGGTGTTGGGTTGGGAATTAACTCTACGGGGTCAAGGGTGCTAACTGTATCCCAAGGCCGCTCTGCTTCTCTCTTGAGTGTTTTATCTGATTCCAGTCGTCATCTGTCTGTACCATGGTGGCCAGAGCAGGAACACAGGCCGACTCCGATCCTCTGCTGTCATCCTCTTGGCTCTTCCTGCCCCTCCCACTCGTACACCCTATTCCCAATTAGTTTCATACTGATGATGGCGGCGCCCATGGTGGTGGTGGGGATACCAAGCACATCAGTGGTGACTCGAGAAGCCAAGCCCAAATGCCCCCATTCTATCAGACGTAAAGCTCCTTCAACTGCAGAGCCATAACTCCTTTACTCACTGACTTTCTCACTTCTTCTCTGAACCTCTCTAGCGCACATTCCGTATGCCAAGCACCAGGGGAGCTACTGGAGAACTAGAAGTTTTTGCAAAGGTCCCTAAATACATAAACACCGCCTTAGCGGAAACTCTCAAACTAATTACTAGCATTTATCAAGCACTTCTGATGGGTCAGACACTGATTTAAGTGCTTTTTATGTATTACCATATTTAATCATTTGAATTAACTCTGTTAGGCAGGTCCTATTTTACTTGTCATTTCAAAGATGAGGAAATTGAGGTACCCGGAGGATAAGTAACCTGTTCAAGGTCACCCAGCTATGAAGTGAGGTGAGAGCTGAGCCCAGACAACCTAGCTTTAACGTATACACCACTTACTTCTCAGACTAGAGGAGAGATAGCCAAACACATAATCATGATGCAGTGTGATGAGTACTCACTAGAAGTACTGGGAGCTTTTGATACCACAGAGGGGCAAGTCCGGAGCCTTTTCAAATTTCCAATCCTGCTAATGCTACTGTGGTATGTAACTTCTCCCCATTAAAGTTGCTGTAAAGTACAACTAAGATTTTTAAGTGATGCTTCCAGATTCTTAATAAAAGATTAAAGTAATTTATAAAGCTATTTTCTGGCTAAGAACCATGCCTTTCTTGGACAGCTTCACTCACTCATCATTTCTATCACAAGCTGATAGCTTTTCTTGGGGCACTCCATTCTTCATAAAGGAAAAAAAAGTTTTTATGACAAGAAGAGGCCAATCAAGCTGGGTTGTGCTAGGAAGGCCTGGAGGTGTGTGGAGGCTCGGCTCACTTCCTGTCTTAGCTACTCCTCTTCTGTGGGGACCTCCCAGCTGGCTGGAGTCAAGTTTGTGCTTAGGGGAAATGACAAACCATTGCAAGTTGTGGATCCTTGGGATCCTTTGAGAACCTCTGAAACCACGGATCTTACAGTCCAGAATGCTCAGCAAATATATTACTGGAGTACTGGGTGCTAGGAAAGTTAGTTCGCCTAACCTTGCTTGGAAAAGACAAGGGAAGCTTCAAGGGGATAGGTTAGAGAGGAGCGGGGCTTGAAAGATGCACTGCGTTCATCAGGCAGTAAGGTGAAGGAAGGGTGTTCTGGTAAAGGGTGAGTCAGTTTCAACGATCTCGGGGGAAGGTTTGCTGTCTGGGCTTTCTTGGATCATTCCACCCTAAAACACTTAAAGTCTTATGGGTAGAATCAAAATGGGACTTTTCCTACTTTGTAGAAAATTGTAATAAGAAGTTATATTTTCTCTCATGAGTGTTCTCTCTCTCTCTGAAGCTTTATGGAGGTATAATTGGCATACAGTAAACTGCACATAATTAAAGTTTACAATTTTTTAAAGTTTTAAACGCATTCATGAAATTGTTGCCACAATCAAGATAGTGAACCTATCCATCATCCCCAGAAATTTCCTTGTGATCCTTTATACTCCGTCCTTCCCTCTCTTTCTTGCTTTTTCTGCTCCCTACCTCTAGCAACCATAGTCACTATAAATCAGTTTGCATTTTCTAAAATTTTATATGAATGAAATTGTATAAAATGTACTTTTTAAAAACACATAATTCTTTTACTTCTTTCACTTAGCATGATTACTTCGAGATTCATCCATATTGTGTGTACAGGAGTTCATTTCTTTTTACTGCAGGGTGATACTCCATTGTGGGGGCACCTGGGTGGCTCAGTGGGTTAAGCGGCTGCCTTTGGCTCAGGTCATGATCCCAGGGTCTGGGATGGAGACCTGTGTCAGGCTCCATGCTCAGCGCGGAGGCTGCTTCTCCCTCTCCTTCTGCCCCTCTCCTCACTCGTGCTTTCTCTTTCTGTCTCTCAAAGACATAAATAAAATCTTAAAAAAAAAAATACTCCATTGTATGGATGTCCCACCATTTATTTCTCCATTCTGTTAATAATGGGAGTGTGGGTTACTTCCAGTTTTGGACTATTACAAGTTAAATGGCTATAAGCATTCTTATGTGGGTCTTTTACGGACTTGTTCTGTCTTTTCTTTTGGGTAAATATAGTGTTAGAGGGTAGGAATATGTTTACTTAAAAAAAAAAAAACAAACCTGCCAGTTTTCCTAAATGGTTGAACCATGCAAGTTTTAGTTGTTCTACACCCTTATCAACAATTGTGTGGCCATCTTTTGAATTTTAGAAATTCCAAGAGACATGTAGTGGTACCTTACTGTGGTTTTAAATTTACATTTCTCTAATGACTAATGATTTTGAGATCTTCTCCCGTACTATTTATTTTCTGTCTGCTTTCTTTGTTGAAGTGTCTGCTCAAATCATTAGTCCATTTAAAGAATCAGTTGTCTGCAATGTTGAGTTTCTAGAGTCTGTTATGTATTCTGGGCACAAGTCTTTTTATCAGATACATGTTTTACGAAGAGTCTCTCCAAGGGTACGGCGTGTTATTTTATTCTCGTAGCAATGTCTCTCAGAGTGAAAATGCTAATTTTGACAAAGTTCAGTGTATCAACTTGTTTTCTTGTCTGGATTGTGATTCAGTGCCAGGTCTCAGAAACATTTGCTTAACCCAAGTTCACAAAAGTCTTCTATGTTTTCTTTTAGAAGTTTTAGAGGTTTTTTTTTTTTTTTTTTAAATTGGTATATAGCTTGACTACTCTTTAAAAGTGCACATTTCAGTGGTTCCATTATCTTCACAAAGTTATGCAACCATCACCAGTATCTAATTCTGGAACATTTTCATCACCTCCTCGAAAAACCCCGTACCCATGAAGCAGTCATTCCCCATTCCTCCCTCCTTCCAGACCCTGTCTCCCAGACCTCTGTCTCTGTGGATTTGGCTATTCTGGACATTTCACATAAATCCAATCATATAATACGTGGCCTTCTGTGTATGACTTGTTCACTTAGCATAATATCTTCAAGGTTCATCCAGGTGGTAGCTTACATTACTAATCCAATCTATTTTATGCTGCATAATACTCCATTGTAGGGATATGTTATCTTTGGTTTGTCTATTCATCAACTGATGGACCTTTGGACTCTTTCCATTTTTTGGCTCTTATGAATAATGCTGGTATGAACATTTGCGTATGAGGTTTTGTATGGACATAGGTTTTCAGGTCTCTTGGATATATAACCTAGGGATGGAATTGCTGAATCGTATGGTAACTCTATGTTTAAGCTTTCTGAAGAACTGCTGGGGGCGGGGGGTTTCCAAGGCAGCTGCAGTATTGTACACTCTTAGCAACAACGCATGAGAGCTCCAATTTCTCCGCATCCTCTCCTACTTGTTATTGTTCTTTTTTTTTTTTTTTTAAAGATTTTTATTCATTTATTTGAGAGAGATAGAATGAGAGAGCATGAGAAGGGGGAGGGTCAGAGGGAGAAGCAGACTTCCTGCCCTGCAGGGAGACTGATGTGGGACTGGATCCTGGGACTCCAGGATCATGACCCAAGCTGAAGGCAGTCACTTAACCAACTGAGCCACCCAGGTGCCCCTGTTCTTGTTCTTTTTTTAAGTATGATCATCCTAGTAGGTGTGAAGTAGTATGTCATTTTGGTTTTGATTTGAAATTACAAGCAGGGGGAGCAGCAGGCAGAGGGAGAGGGAGAAGCCACTCCTCTCTGCAGGGAGCCCGATGCAGGGCTTGATCCTAGGACTCTGAAATCATGACCTGAGCTGAAGGCAGATGCTTAACTGAATAAGCCACCCAGGCACCCCAATTTGCAATTTCTTAATGACTAATGACGTTGAACATCTTTTCATGTATATATTAACTACATATTTTCTTTGGAGAAATGTCTATTAAGGTTCCTTGTCCATTTTTAATTGGGTTATTGTTTTTTATTGTTGAATTGTAGGAGTTCTTTATTTTTCTGGATATTAGTCTCTTATCAGATATTTGATTTGTGAATATCCCCTTTTGTGGACTGTCTTTTAATTTAGTGGGGAAGGTTGGTTTTTCACCATTAAGTAAGTATATGATAATAGCTGTAGGTTTTTGTAGATATTCTTTATCAAGTTCAGGGAGTTCCCCTCTATTCCTAGCTTACTAAGAATTTTCATTAGGAATTCGTGTTGGATGTTGTCAAATGCTTTTTCTGTATCTATTGATATATGATCATGGGAATTTTCATTTTTAGCCTGTTGATGTAATGGGTTACATTAATTGATTTTTAAATGTTGAACCAAGCTTGTATACTTGGGATAAATCCCACTTGGTCATGGTATATAAATTTTTTATACATTGTTGGATTTGATTTGCTAATATTTTGCTGAGGATATGGTTCAAAATTTTTAATTTTGATGAATTACAATTTATATATTTTTTCTTTCTTTGCTTGTATTCATCTACTTTTAAAACACATGAATCATCAAGTATTATCATTAAGGACAACATATATTAGAACTCTGCATCTCAATTTCCCTTTGTGGCTGTTTAAGGGGTGGAATTGACATGGAATTGACCTGTGACA
Organism: Mustela putorius furo; assembly: GCF_011764305.1. Classification (NCBI taxonomy): domain Eukaryota; kingdom Metazoa; phylum Chordata; class Mammalia; order Carnivora; family Mustelidae; genus Mustela; species Mustela putorius. The sequence continues at coordinate 8,951,726 of NW_025421424.1, forward strand.
GTGAGGGCGACCCTTTACTTGGACATTAGATTTCAGAGTATGGTTGAATGTTAGCCATTGATGTTGAGCATCGAGCGCCTACTAGTCAAGGATAACTAACTGTTCGGGAATTCCTCTAACCCTTGAGCTTTTAGTAGCTTTCATCCAGAAGGGGTAAAGACACAGCTGCCACAACTGCCGATAGGAAATTACTCTCTGGGCAGCAGTGTTGCCTCAGGGGTGGGTGAGAGTGAGGATTAAGGGTCAGGATGAGCGGGACCTCTTGAGTCAGATTACTGAGCACCCTAAGTGGGTTTTCGGGGAACCGGATGCTGAATGAAATTGGGAGTATGAAAGGGGACTAACATCTGTGAGAGGAAAAGGCAGGAAGCAGGGCTAACTAGGAGGAGGTCTCAGCCCAGATATAGATGGATGAGGCCTCTACCAGTCCCAGGGGGTGCTCTGGGGCAAAAGCCCCCACTGGAGCAGTTACGTATTAGTAGGAAAGGGTAGGGACTTTGTACTCCCATCTTGCTCAACCATTGTCTGGGGCCACTCTTTTTTGTTTTGTTTGTTTGTTTGTTTAAAAAAATTAATTAATTAATTAATTAGACAGAAAGAGATCACAAGTAGGCAGAGAGGCAGGCAGGCTGGGGCCACTCTTGAGAAGAGCATAACCATGACTCAAAATCTCACGGGTCCGGAAGGCACTAATTGCCGGAGGCCACCAGAACCGACACCCTGGGCAGCAGTAAATATCCATGCACGCCATATACACAGATCTGAGGATCAAACCCCAGCAATGTGTGCTCATAGGCAAGCACTCTGACTCAGTTGCCTCATCTGAAAGATGGGGAAAAGGACTTCCTTGTGGGGTTGTGGGAAGTTTAAATAAGACGAGGGTGAACACAGTGCCTGATACAGTATGGGAACTCAGTAAGGTTTCTCCCTTTCCCCCAGATGGTAACTGGGGGAAAATCCTGTTCCATGGGCCCGTTCCCACCCTATACTTTTTTAAGATTTTATTTATTTGATAGAGAGAGAGAGAGCGAGCCCAAGCACAACAGAGGGAGGAGTAGGCAGGGGAGAAGCAGGATCCCCGCTGAACAAGGAGACAAGGAGCCCAATGTGGGGCTCATTCCCAGAACCCTGGGATCATGACCTGAGGCAAAGGCAGATGCTTGACCGACTGAGCCACCCAGGGGTCCTCTTCTCCCCTGAACCCCGCTCTTTATAAACTTATTTTTTTCTCACTTTCCACTAGGGAATCAAGCCCCTATGGCAGTTTCCAGACTCTCTGGATTTGCCTCGGTGTCCAGGGACTCCCTTGTTCCTCTCCTCCCCCTTTCAGCCTGGAAACTCAAAGACCTCCATGGCTGCGGGGATCGCTGGATGATGATAGCATGAGGTGGGGTAATGCTTCCTGGAATGCACCAGAAGTAAGTGCATTGCACCATCTCTTCCAGCCACCCTCGCCCTCGAGTGGTGTGTTTCACTGGGGATTCCTGTAAGAGGAAACCATCATGTTCCTCTTTCTAAGTGCCTCGTTAAAAGCCCGAGGACAGGCTTCCCCCTCTTCCCTTAAGGCCTCTACCTGGGAGGTGAGGGAAAGAGAAAGACTAGTTCTGGGCAGGGCACTAGCCTTCATCTGGGAGCCCTAACTAGAGGGACACAGGTCTCCACGGTCTGGTCACTTTTGTGTGCCTGTCAACCAGCCCAGTTTACTGGTGAGTCTCCCCCCTTTGGAGTATAAACACACAGCAGTTTTATTTCTTCCAGTAACTGGCCCTGGCTATACTGTGCCAGATCGCTCTTTCCTGCTGGGGAGCAGCTCCCTTAACGACGTCTTGGTCTGCTTCCATAACTTTCCAGCCACTTTTCTGTTACTACAACAGTCTCGTTCCGGTAATTAAGACTCAAGCTTTTACAGTTTTAAAACTTCCACTGCAGACTTGCTTCGGAGATTGTCTTCCTTCTTCCCCTCCAGTATTTGCTCGTGCAGGGCCCAGGCCGTGTGGGACAGTACAGGGGACGGGAGCCGTGGGGCCGTGGTGACATGGGGACGTGGGGGCTGGCTTGAAGGCACTTCCTCTACCTCTTCTTGGTAGGCTTAGCATCTCAGGTGGAGGCTGAGAGGAGGGATGGGGAGTAAGAGGCCTCTTTATAGGACTTACAGGGCCAGGGACGCGTCTCATATCCTTTACCTCTTCCTGATTCTTTCTGGTTCTGTCAGATGCTGGAGAGTTCACCTAGCTCCCTCCATCACTGAGGACCAATCTTCCCCCTGACTCTACACCCCCTAGCTGTACCTCCCTTTGGTCTCACCACTGGTATAGGCTTCCAGGGACTCCATTCTCTGGCTTAGGCATCCGACTCTGAATTCGGCAGTAACCTGGGCAAAGCTTTGGCCCCTGTCCTTGAATTGACTTCTGTGCATCTCCACGTGGAGCCACAGGGTCTGCTGGAGTAACCGTGGTCTTCAAAGGTCAGACAGACCGGGGCTGGGAGAGCTGCCCCTATCCATCTTCCCAGTTAGGTTGTACTAAGTCTCCTTAAGCCCCGCTGGGTGGGCTATGGCTCTGGACCTCCTGCTTTTATAATCTCCAGGCCTGCAGAGGGTCCTAGTCTTTACAAGTATGATCCTAGACCTCAGGTACAGATGTCAAAGCTCTGCTTTTCTTTTCTACCATGGGGGTATGGAAACCAAAGGGCATCCAGCTGCTGCCCTAGGCTTCCAGGATCTTTGTGCTCTGTGCCTGGGAGGCATTGGGGGGTTTATGCATCCTCTTTCCCTTTACATCAGGGCAGGAAGGTACCCCACCTCTTCTCCAAAAGGGGACGAAGACTTAGCCACGGGTTGATTTGAGGATTTGTACCTCCATCAACCCCGTGTGGAGGTGGTTGGCGCCATCTGCTGGTGGCTCTCTGGTAGCTCTTCGGGGGTGCCTGATCTTCAGGCCTGGGCTTGAAGCCCATGGTGAGAAAATATGCGAGAATTTGCCCAGCAGTATACCAGAATATCTTGTCTCTTCTCCTCTAAACTGTGTTGAAGCTGTTCTTCTTCCAGGAGGGATTCCTTTTTAAAATCCCATTAGACTGAAATTGTCTTCTACTGTGTCCTCCCTCAGCTCTCAGGCTCTTGGTGGGTAGCCCATTTACATGGATGTGAGTGAGTGGGGTTTAATTCATGTCATGACCAGTTTTTGTGTGTTCCAGGGGTAGTATGGTATTCGCTGCACTCTTGCCAGGGATCATCTCCTGTCCCAGGTTCATCACAAACTTCATCTCATTTGGTCCTTGCACTCCAAGCCAAGGAGCTCAGTACTATTTTTATGCCCACTTTACAGATGCGAAAACTCAACAGGAAGAAACATGTTTATAGCTCCGCTAAGATTTCTAGCCCGAAAGTGATGCCAACAAGCAATCTAAATCCCAAGTGCCACCCTCTATCGATATTCTGTTTTGCCTGCTTGGTTTAATACCGTGGTGCTGTGGCCCCCTCCACCTTCCTCACCCCCAAAGTCCTAAGGGAGTACTTGCAGATCAGTGTGAAGTACTTCCCAGAATAAGTTTGTTTGGACTAACAGCATCCGTCCAGCTGGGGCCAGTGCAAGAGCTGAACCAGCCATGGGGAGGTCATGACTGACTTGTAGGCAGGCCAAGCTCTGTGGTCCTGTTGAAGGCATCAGCACGGAGCCTTTGGTCAGAAGGTGAAACTCTTCATCAAAGCCCTCCTCTCATACCTTTAGATTAATTTCTTCCCGGGGAGGCCTGGGGTCTTGGCCACATATCCAGAATAGTCAACCTGAGCGCTTCTTTCCACTTAGAAAATGAGACTCTATTACCTGTGTAGTAGTACATTTGCTTCTGCTGTCTCCTGGAGGCTTGGAACCACTCTGAGTAGAAAGGTATTACTGTCACTCTCATTTAATGGGTAAGGAAACTGAGGCACAGAGGTGGGAGGCTTTTATGTGCTGGAATGGGGACCTGGACCCAAATCTCCTGTGTCCATTCTGTCTTGCTGAGGGCTGGCTGATCCTCAGTGCTCTTCACCAGAGACCTTCAAGCTCCTGCTTCCTTGCTGTGGGTTCTCTGATCGCCATGGGTGTTGCCTTCCCTCCCTGTTAGCCGTGTCCATGCCCCTTGCTCCTGTCTCATCTGGCCTCCTCTCACTGGCCTCTCCCACAGCCTTCCTGCCTCTCCCAGGGCCTGACAGTGCCTCTCTGGGTAAGGGGACAGGGTCTTGAAGCCTCTGACTGACACCCCCACACCCCTAGAGGGGTTGCTTGCTGCCTTTATCAGCTCTAGTCATAGTGGATGTTATTTATTGTCAGATAAATGTATTTCCAAATAAAACAGAAACGAACAAATAACCGCAGTGACAGAGCCGTAAAAAACCCCTCGGGCTCGCTCACTTGAAGAAAAGCCTGCACAACTAATTAACCCGGGCAGGACTCCGTGGTGTTTGGAAACAAGCTTGGAATTAATACTGCCCTTCTCAGCTGCCGGAGCCAGCCTCTAAATCTTTATTGGGCAGCAGCAAGAGAGAGAGAAACCCAGAGAGTTAGAGAGACAGAGAGAGGCCAAGATGGAAGTGTAGACAGAGAAACAGAGCAAGATAAATACAGTTATCCATCTGCCTCCATGCCCAGATACATCATCTTAGCTAGACCTAGGATGCGAGGAAGACAGACAGACTGCATTTCTCCTTACAGTGAGAGGCAAGGGGAGAAAACAGAGCCTTTGTCTAGCTCAGAGCACATCTTGTTTCTAGACCACTGAAGTCAGAAATCAGAAGCTTCTGGGCTAGAAGGGGCTGATGAAAGGTCAGTGGTTTTAAAGTTATTTTTAGCAACAAAGTCTTTTTTTGAAATAAAGGCACCCACAGAATTGCCATCTGTAGAGCGGCTCCACGCAGAGCATGCCTTCGGAGCATGTCTCTGGAGCACGCCTTCGGAGCACACCGTAGGGGCACGTTATCAGAGCACGCCATCAAAGCACGCTATCAGAGCATGCCATCTGGACACGTCATCAGAGCACGCCATCGGAGCATGTGGCTTCTTGCTGTCCCCGCCCCTCCTCTCTGCAGGGCAGGCGGCATCCTGGGGACCCTCAGGGCTCCAGAGAGCACCGCTGTGGGACTGAAGCCCGCCTTGGCCTTTGTGTGGCCGGGCTCTGGAATGCCCCTGGTTCTTCACAGAATTCAGGCTGAGCCTAATTTGGGAGGCACCTGAAGGGATAATAGGGTAGGGAGGAGCCACCTGCTGAAGGAGGTAGGCTCCCCAATGGTACCTCTACTCTCTCGCCCTTGAACCCATTGGGTTCTTGAATTCTGATGTTTACTTTCCCAGGGGACTTTCGTTGGCAGGAGCCGGGCTACTAGCTTGTTGAACTTTAGTGATGGAGTCTCAGTGGACAAACTTCATGAATCATTACCTGACTCTGACTTGGCTTCAGAGAGGCTCTGTATAGCAGGACATGAAGTTTAGGAGGGGGAAACGGGAGTATGAGGAGGACACCTCCTTTCTCTGGAAGAATATGGAAGGTGGCCGGAAGGGGACTTTCCAAGAGACCATCCAGGTATGCCCTGTAGATGACTGCTCATCTACAGGGAAGTTGGCCTACCTGTGTTTTTTCCCCTCATCCAGGAAGGTGAGGCAGTGGCCTGAGGCTGGAACCATCCAGTTGTGTTTCTTTGGGGTGGTGGTGGGGTTGTTTGGTATTCTCTGGAGGTTGCCACTTGGCTTCTGGAGGCCCTATTCTCAGCATTAAGAGGGGGAAAACCCCAAGGCCAGGTGGACAGGCCTCTCTTAGAGTCAGTGGTGGTGGGGGAAAGAATGGAGGCAGAGAGATCAGGCACTGTGTTTGGAGCTTTCCCATCTCTGATTAACCCTGAATGCCCTTGGCTCAGGCCTAGACAACAAGGGGGCACAGTTAGGAGGAGAAAACACAAATCAAGAAGTAATGCTTTTTTTTGAAGGAGAAATTATAAATTGCAATTTAATCACATAATCACTTTGACACTCTCAAGCAAGCTAATTTCTTCCCTTGCCTCATTTCATCCACTCGGTGAGATGAATCTTAATGAATAATGTCCTATGAATATTTAATTTTTGATCAATTTGAATTTTCTCTGGCATACCTGCTGGAGACATAAATCAGCTCCTTCTCCCCAGCAGAGTGAATTTGGACAGCAGTCTGTGTGGATCTCTGTCCATGGCCACAGAAGTGGCTTGCCTGAAGGTTTGGGCTTTTCATTTATCACCATCTCAATATCATGATTCGATGTCCCTGAATACCTTCCCTGACCTGGGTTCTCTATACCACCCCGCCAGCAGACGCCTGAAGCCTGTGACTTTCCAAGCAGACAAGATGGATCTGCAGATGGCTTCCCACAGGCTCTCTCTTATTCCATCCTTTTTTCTTCAGAGACTTAAAGAAACCTCCCTCCTGATACTGACTTTCTCCTTCCTGACCCCTGGGGACAAGGGTTATCATTCAAAAGGCAGTCTTCTATAAAGGCAACATTAAGAGAAGTACATTTCTAAGCTGTTTGGGAAGGATTCTTTCGTGAGATAATACTTGATAATTGCACAGAGCTTTACAGTTTGCAAAGCGACCTCATGGGCATCTTTTCTTTTCACGTGTTAACACATCCCTGTGTTTTTACTTCTCTTTCTTAACTGGGAGGTTAGAGAATGGGGCCGGAGAGAGCTCTTCGTTACTTTGGGTCAGGAGGGTAAGTAAAGGAGCTCCTACCCTGGTAGGACTGCTAATCCAGGAAAATGGAGCCAAACTGAGCTGTCTGTACAAAGGAGAGATTGAGTACTGGGGACTGGGATCTGGAGGAAAAAATAGGAGGATCCTTAATAGGCAAGCTGGGAGGTGGGCTCAGTAATGAGTCCAGGACAGTGATGGTTCTTTTTAAGGAAATAATTGCGTCAAGGGGATAGATAGCATGTTTACAATTTATTTCGAATGTATATCCATATCCTGAAAGTTTTGTTTTTCTGAAGCTCTCCACCCATGAAAGCAGTGAGATTTAGTGCTCCAGGAAGGGAAGGAACCACCTAGAACAAAGAGGTCATTTCTTAGCTTTAAATCTTAGAGGCAACTTCCTGTCTTTGAGTCCATTAGGAGCCAACAGTCTTGAAAGTAAGGTTTCATATACAAGGAAAATAAATTTTTAAATTCATTATGCTTCCAGTAATATGATCATAGAATTTCCTTATAAACAATAGGGTAGAGGTAATTTAGACCACAGTGTGAGGAAGTCTCTTGAGAAGCTGAGGGGATGTGAAGGAAGAAGAGAAAAGTGGAGGTTGGATAGCAGAGTCAGAATCCATTATTTTCATTTTCTACTCTCACGGGCCAAAATATTGGACACTGTCCGGACATTCCAGTTTTGACATTCTTTAGTTGTGTGTGTTATTGTGCCATCTTGGATGACAAGTCAGTCAGGGTTAGTTGTGAGCAAATGGAGGAACCAGACCAGATGACCAACCCAATGCAGAGGTCAGCTTTGACCAGAGGTTAGATCTCCTCTCCCTTTACAAGACCAAGTCAACTCCACCATCTATCTAGCTACCATTAAGGAAGAGTAAGGGTGGTGGTGGTGTGTTGGAGGAGAAAATCTGGAAGCCTGAACCAGTTGCTCTGAAGAGACGGAGCCATCCAAAAAGATGTTTATGTCAGTACCAATAATTTCCAAGATTAGCTCCTTGTTTTAACCTAAGTTTCTAGAATATAGAACTTGAGCAAAGTTTATACGCTAAAGCTTTACTGAATAGTGCAGCCCTAGTGCAGCAAGAATAAGGGGAAAAAGGAAAGTGAGGTGGGGAAGGAGAGAAGGCATTACTGAGCTAGCCACAGCTTCACAAGAAAATCCCGTTGACTGTTTAGACTGTTTAGACAAAAGGGCCCTCTTCCAGATGGGCCCTTTGTGTGGCAACCGCCACACCTCACTACACCTCAGAGTAGTCAGTGGATGGTTTGAATTTATTTACTGTTTTTAACTCTTCCCTATCTTTTAATGGTCAACATTTGCCTCTACTGTGCTATGAGATTGTGCTCTCTGGTCCCTCTGAGATTTTGAAGAAGGAGGAGATTCCATGCCCATGATGTGGCTCTTTGTGGTAGTTTAAAAATATGTCTACAGATGCTTTCATACTCTACTCAGGAAGTAGAGCCTAATTCCTTTCCATGTAAGTGAGGGCTGATCTTGGTGTCTTATTTCTAACAAATGAAAAAAAGTGAAAATAACAATGCATGATTTTTCAGAGAGTAGGTCATAAAAGACATTGTATCTTCCTCCTTGCTCTTAAGTTACTTGCTCTGAGAGAAGCCAACTTCCATGTTGTGAGGATACTCAAGTAGCCTATGGAGAGGCCTACACAGTGAGGATCTAAAGACTCCTGCCAATAGTCATGAAAGTGAGCCATCTTGGAAGTGGATCTCCAGTTTACAACTTGAAACTGAAGTGTAGTCAAGCGTTCAGTGACTGCAGTTCCTGTCAGCATCTTGACTGTCATTTCATGAGAGACCATTGGCCAGACCTCCCAATTAAGCCACTTTAGATTGTTGACCCACAGAAACTGTGAGATAATATATATTTGTTACTTTGAGCCCCTAGTTTTGAAGTAATTTGTTACAAAGCAATAGTAAAATAGATCCTTTATCAGAGTCTGGAAGTGGGAAGAGGAACCAGAATCTTCATCACTCTTATGGAATCAGATCTGAACACCAAAGCTGCTGTAATTCCTGCCATGGTAGGCAACTGGAGCATCCGCTGAAGCCCTTACTTTGGAGAAAGCTGAGGTAACTAGCAGTGTTAGGAGATGAGGTAGAGGGAGCAGTGGCTGGGACAATCCACTGAGCATATGGCTTGTTGGGAGAGGCAGGTAGAGCCAAGCAAATCTAGGGAGACCATATACGGGGTCTGATGCACTGGGTTCCTATTCCTTCCCACTCAGAATATCCAGAAGCACAATTAAGCATGTTACAAAAAAATAAAGAAGCCACAAATGTTTTCCATATCTGCATGATAGCATGAATAGAATGGAGACAACTGTTTTTGTTAAAATAATAAATTCCTATTGCAAAAATTTTAAAACAATGTGGAAAATGCACAAAGGACAAAACAAGCATCACCCAACAATCCATGATCCAGAGAGAACACTGTTATATAACTTAATTTTTCACATTCACTCCTATGTTGACATTTTCCCTTGCCAATAAATATACTTATCTTTTCATCAAATATAATGGACTAGATGTTCCATGAAACTCCTCCAGGGACAATATGCCCCAAGTGATGGAATATATATATATTTCCTCCCCCTTTAAAAATGTATGAGGGCACAACTGAGTTGGCACAAAATAAAGGGAATTTCTTAGAGATAAAAACCAAAAAACCCAAACCAAAAAACCACCAAAACCCAAAAAAACCAAGCCCACAAAAAAACCAAAACCCCAAAACCTGTGGATCTAGAATTAGTCTTTGTCTTGGAGCTTATTTGGGGTTTAATAGGTAATGTGGGCCATATACATGACAGATGGCAGTTAGAGCACAGAGCCTAAGCAGGCTGGATTCTTACACAAAGTTGGGAATCCAGATAGGTGAAACTCCCAGTTGCTGAACTAGAAAAAACACAGTCTACAGAAAAAGATAGTTGATGAAGAAATTGTTTGTCATCCTTGACTCTAATGGGAAAGAAGAAAAAAACATAAAGATAAGTGTTTTCTGGGAGAAACCTGAATTCATCCAAAACCCCATCCTGAAAACTTGAAGTGTCCTGGATTGGTGAGATATCCAGGACTTGGAAATAACATATGTTAAAGCTTGGCCTCAGAGAATTCTACAGAAAAAGTTCCAAGGGACATGGACTTCACAATCAACATTCAACAGACACATGAGGAAAAAAACTATCCTGAACGAGACTCAGTATAAATCTACAGATTCCTTGAAGGTTATAATGACCTGCACTTATTCAATATACAATATGAAATACATATGTTTAATTTCTTTATGAAATAAAAGAGTATTGGAAGTATGAGGGAACAGAAAGCTATTAGAATACCCTAATCAGATGTAAAAGAGAACCAAATACAACTTGTAGAAAATAAAAATAGTAATCATTAAAATGACCAACTAATGGATGTGATAACAAATTAGACACAGCAAAAGAAAGAATTAGTGATCTGGAAGTTTCTCTGAAGCATGGCCTAGAATACAAGAGAAAGACAAAGAGATGAAAGAGCTAGGAGATATAAAGGACAGAGGAAATACAACATACTTATAATTGAACTCCCAAAAGATGGCAGAGAAAGTGGAAGTATTAAAAAAGATAATGACTGACAAATTTCCAGTCCTGATGAGAAATACCAGTCCTCAGTTTCAACAAGCCCAGTGAATCCAAAACAGGATGAAGGAAAAGAAGCTCTCGTTTTGTAGAAAAACAGAACAGTGAAGACAAATAGAGGATCCTAAAAATAGAAAGATAGATTACCTACAAAGTAATGAGCACTTGACCCACAGCTTATTTTTCAACAGTATCTACAGAAGCCAGAAGACTATGGAATGATAACGTTGAAGTGCTAAGTAGAAATGTGCTAGAATTCTACCACCACTAAAATGACCTTTTTTTTTTTTTTAAGATTTTATTTATTTTTTTGAGAGAGAGACAGTGAAAGAGAGCATGAGTGAGGAGAAAGTCAGAGAGCAAGCAGACTCCCCATGGAGCTGGGAGCCTGATGCGGGACTCCATCTGGGGCTCCAGGATCATGACCCGAGCCAAAGGCAGTCATCCAACTAACTGAGCCACCCAGGCGTTCTCTAAAATGACCTCTTAAACATGAAGGCAAAATAAAGGCAGTTTAAAAATGTTTTAAAAACGAAAGTGATATAATTAGCTGTCAAGACACACTTACTGAAGGAATTTATACAAATATATGCCAAGAAGAAGAAAATGATCGTTGCAGGTTTGAAATACAAAAACGGTAAATATATAAATATATATTGATTATATGTAATAATAATAGTTATCTAACTTGTGAGGCAAAAAATCAAGTAAGAACTAAAATCTTGGAAAGATGAACAAAAATTAACCATATGTGGATAGAGATTGAAAATAGAAAAAATGAAACTTCAATTTTTTGAAAAAGATTTTATTTATTTGAGAGAGAGGGAGATAGAGAGCATGAGTAGGGGGAGGGACAGAAAGAGAGGGAGAAGCAGGCTCCCCACTAAGCAGGGAACCTGATGCAGAGCTCAATCCCAGGACCCTGGGATTATGACCTGAGCCGAAGGCAGGTGTTTAACTGGCTGACCCACCCAGGCACCTTTCCTTTTTTAAAGAGATACATAGAGGATGTGCTATGGTGAGGGCTGGGGAATGTGTAAGCCTGATGATTCATGGACGTGTACCCCTGGGGCAAATAATACATTGTATGTTAATTAAAAAAAAAAGAGATGCATAGATGTGTGATAAAATGATGGAGGAGAGGAAAGGAATGGTTAGTACAAAATTTGGGGTAGTGGTTTACTGGAGTAGGATTGGTTATGGCATGCAGGAGGCTCTGAAGATGTTGTGAATATTCTATTTTTCTTGGGGGGGCAGTTAAGAATACTATGTATATTTATTTCAACAAACTTTTTTTTTTTTTTAGTATTGTTGACACAGTGTTGTAACAGTTCCAGGTATACAGCATGAATCTGATAGGGTTGGATATTTGGCTGTGTATTTTTTATGATCCTTAAAATGTAAATCTCTATTATACATAGTTTTTGGAATAAATATAAATGATGTTGTGATGACCATTGTTCTAACATGTCTCTTTTCATACCCCTTCAGGTAAATTCCTGGAAAGAAGGTGTTGAGAAAAAAGTCGAGGACAGCAAGTTTTCTTTGAAACTTACCGCCAATTTCTCCTCCTGTCCCCCCCAACTTCTACTTCTACCAGCAGTGCAGTGCATAAAAAGGCCCATTTCCCCACACCGTAGGGTCACTGCGTTCTGTACCTTTTCTCTAAAATGTACTGTTATCTCTGTCAGCATGGTGAGCTGAGCATATGTGATGAGGTAGGAATGTTATGAACAGTTTATGGTGGAGGTGGTAACTTTAACCCCATTTTACAGCCAATCCAACTGAGAATCACTGAGATTGTGTGACTGGCCCAGCCTCATCCCATGACCCAGGCTTCTGACTGCACGCTTAGTTCAGTGATCTTTTTACTACGTCCCACTGGTGGCCAAACTCCATGGAACCTTTGTGTTGGAGCAGTCTGGTTCAGTCAAGCCAGAAAAGAAGGCAGGGAAAGCATGTGCTTTGTGGGGTGCTCGCTCATGGACACAGTGGAGTAGGGCTGAGGGAGAGAAACTGTCAGCATTTCTATCCTCAAATCTGAGACCCACTGCCTTCCATGGTCCTTGTTCCTTAAGCCCCAAATTCTAAACTTTGGAGACAGAGGGCTGGAGGCCTTTTTAACCAACCCAGTGTCTGGCACATGAAAAATGCTCACTAAATATTTGTTGGCTCTTGAATAAATGCTAGTTGATATTTTTGTCATAAAAGGTGGAGGGAGACCTGTCCTTCTGGCTCAGCCGGCTTTTTTTCTCCGCATGAAGCGAGTCTGAGCCAGGGCAGGAGAAGGGATGAGTTGACCTTCCAAGGCCCTTCCTGCTGGAAAGACAAGGATTGTCTTGTGCAGGCCGTGTGGAGGCCTGCTCCCTCCCAGATGCATTGGCTCCAAGGGATTAGCGGGAAGATTGGCAGGCCTAGTGGCAATAGGAGTTTAATGTTCTGGAAACCCTGTCTTTTTCCTTTTCTTGGAGGTTTTCCCTGGTGAGAGAGGGAAAGGTCTTGCAGCTTACCAGGCAGACAGGGATGAGACCCGGGAGTTTTACCATCAGAAACTGGAACTTATCACTGTGACACCAAGCCCAGGCCAGGCTGCATTTGGGGTGAGGTGGGGGGAGAAGTAGCAGGCTGCGGGTAGGGAAGTGTTGTCCTGCTCTGGGGACTTATGTCCCTGTTCAAGCTTGGAGACCCAGCCATGACCCTGAGATTTGACCAATTCCATCCCCAGGGCCCACTAAACCCAAGGCAGGCCAGGACACCTTAGGCTCCTGGCCTCTGGCTGTAGCAAATGGGATCACTGTGTCCTACGGCTCCAAGCTGGTAGCTAACATCTTCGGTGGGTCCTAAGTTCTTGGTGCCTGTTAAAGCAGACTTGGTATAAATACAAGAGCCAACAGACCTGGGTCGAAGCCCTGCCTCAGTTCTTCTGTATGAGCTGTTTGATACTGGTGAAGTGTATCTCCCTAGGAGCCTCTCTTGTCCTCTTCTGAGAGTAGGAGTGCCTTGAACAAATACCTTAGGCTCTCTCTATCTTGGTTCCTACCCCTGTGGGTGGGGGGATAACAGTAATACACACTTTATAGGATCATTGTCGTAATTAAATGAGTTAACAGTCATAAAATGTTAAGTTACGCCTGGCACATTATGAGTACTATACAAATTGTTTGCTTTGATCAAGGCCCCCTCCCCCCTCCTCCCCTACCTCCCTTCCCTCCTGTCCCTAGGTGTTGTTTGCTAGGCTATAAGATCTGGTTTGGGTCTTGATTTCCTGATTTGTAATTGGTGCTTCTTGGAGTCACCCTTCTTGTCTGGGGCCCCAGCTCTTAACTCAGCCTCACCGTGTCCTTCTACTTGGGATTACAGGCTGCCACCAAAAGCCCCGCCTAGATGGGTGCTTCCAGGACCCTGATGACATCTTTATGATTTTAATCACTATCTTTGCCCAAAGACCTTTGCTGCCTATCCATGCCTCCCTCAGAGCTCCAGTGCTGCCCTCTGCTCCGTGCTTTCCTGGTTTCCTTTCCTTCTTTCCTAGCCAGAGCTGCCAGGCTTCTAGCAGGCCCCAAGGCAAAGTCCATCCAAGGCACAGCAGTGTCTCCCTGGGTTGGCTTGCATCTCTCATGGCCCAGGGATAGACAAGGACCAAGAGCTTCCTGGTTTTCAGTCTGTCATTTCATCCAGATACTTCTCCTTACTAGGTATAGGAATCCTTTCTGGGGACCTCAGGCTTTTGTAAGGCAGCCTACCTCATTGCTGACTAGCTCTACTGAACAACAACAAAGCACTTAGTAAGAAGAATAATAATAGCAGCTATCATTTATTGAGTGCTTACTATATGTCAGGTTGCTATACATATATAATCTGTGATTTTTACAGAAACCTGGAAGTATAGGCTTTATTATCTCCATTTTACAGATGTGGAAAATGAGGCCTACAGCAGAGAAGCGATTGCCTAGAAGTGCAGCAGGGAGGTAAACCTGCTTTGCTCCCATTCAGTGTCAGTGCTGTGCGCCCCGCACCACTCTGCTGCCACGAGCTGCACCTGCCTGTCTCTTCCACCGCTGGAGGAGGCAATAACAATCTGTCTTCCCTCTTGTACATGTTTGTCTTTAATGTAATTGAGAAAACTGTCATTTCACTTTTAACTTTCGTCCTCTTCCGGCTAAATAGCCTTGACCATTTGTTAAATCACACGACATTATTTCTGGGCATCTCAACATCTTGGCCTTCCACTTCTGGAGATGCTTGTTGGTTAATGTCTTCATGGTGTGTTGTATTCTGTGTCCCAGACTCATAATCTCTCTTGGCAGTGTACCGCTGTGGTTTAAGAGCACATGATTTGCAGTGAGGCTGCCCCCGGTTCAAATACTGGCTCCGCCTCATTTCCCTAGCTTCGTGATTGGGGCAGATTACAGTTTCCAAAGGTGTTGTGCCATCCACATCTTCTTGCAGTGAGATGACACTCTCCCCACTGAGTGGTGGGGTCTGTATTCTTTCCCTCTGAACCTGGGCAGAACTTTGGGACTGCCATGACCAATACAAGATGGCAGAAGTGTTGCTATGGGGCTTCGGAGGCTAGGAAATAAAAATGCCATGTGCTTTCATATTGTTCTCTTTGGAATTCAGGCTCCTTCTCTGAAGAGGGTCCAACTGACCCAACTGGAGAGACCAGGTAGAAGAGGCCACTTGCAGGTGTTTTGGCTGCTAGCCCAATTGAAGTGCAAGACCATAGCTATCATCAACCACTGGACATGTACATGTCAGGAGGAGTCTTTGAGAGGAGTCTATCCCTAACCATCATCTGACCGCAGCTTCACAAGTGACCTCAAGCAAACATTACCCAACGGAGCCCAGTCAAACCCCAGAATAAAATTACTGTTTGAAGACACTAAGTTTAGGGGTGACTCATTATGTAGCTACAAGCAGAACTGTGATCTTAAGTTTCGCTCAATCTCCCTCAGCCTTAGTTTCTTCATATGTGAGATGGAGACTATGAAATCTACCTTAGAGGATTATTATGAGAATTGAAAGACAATGGATATAAAATATTTAACACATGCTTGCTGCATAATAATTGTGCAACAGGTAATGACTTATGATTAATGATGACTTATGATTAAAGACTTCAAAGAATTAGTGAGGTTGGGAGAGGACCTGACTGTGACCTTAGAGCCAGGTAGAGAGAGAAGATTGGGGAGCCGGGTTTGTACTGGGGCAACCTCTGGGGAAGAAGGGAAGGGAGTCAAGCCATAGGTTCCAAGTGAGCAGTGAGTTGTGACAAGATGCAGGCAGTGTGCAGGGTGAAGGACACCCTAGCCCCCCTTCCCCCCCTCCCCAATGTGGGAGGCTTTTCTCCTGGGCATGCATGGTGTGTGTGAAACAGCAGCATTAAGACCAGAGGTGAGAGCCAAGACCTTGGTGCCACCTGGAGCTGGTTTTCTTTCCCCGAGCGACTGAGCAGAGCCGATTGACCACAACAAACCTCTGAGGCAACAGGGGTTTATGGGAGCATTCCAGATATTCAAGAGAGGTGCAGCCTTCTGGAGCAAGTGTCTGAAAGATTCAGGCAGCCACAAACTCTTAAATCTTTAAAAGCAAAACTAACCTCCTCCACCCACCCACGAAAAGCCCACCACCACCAGCCGCGTACTGCACCTCCGCAAAGAATACAGATGCTAGTCATAGAAACATTCCATGATATAAGAAGCAAAAAGAGCAAAACAAAAATTGCCCCCATTCCTATAGCCCAGAGATAACCTCGGGGAGCATCTTGGTGTGCACATAGCCTTCTGGACGGCATATAGAAGTAGAGCCGTACTGTGCATTCTGTTTGGTAACCTGCTTTTATCGCCTAATGATGTGCCCTGTACTGCTTTCCATGTTAGGAAATATGCATCTGCAGTTCTGAGCTTTTCAAACTGGGAACATGTAGTCATTCATCAGGGGTTCTGCAAAGCTGAAGGAAAACCGTGGTTCATCACTCTAGCATCAATTTCACTCAGTGGTAAGTCACTTAAAATATTATTTTTACATTAAAACAAACCCAGATATAGTATGGAGGAGAGTACAAAATTTGCATGAATTTTTAGAAGCTGTGAGACTTCAAAGAATTATCCTGCTCACCTCATTCTTCTGTGCCAACATTTTTTTTTTTTTTTTTTTTTTTTGTGGCAGACAGGATTAAATTATGGGGATCAGTTGAAAGGGCTGAGGAAGAGGAGGGGTGAAGCGATGTGACAGTTCAGGGGCAGGAGGGCACCCAAGGCCCTTCCCTGAGCACAAAATCCCTTGCCTGATAGGAAGTGAGATGATCTTAGCAATGTAGGTAAATTCGTGTCATGGCTTGAACTCTAGAGCCTAGTCCCAGTGGGTGTCTTAATTCCAATCTATGCGACCCCTCCTGACCTGATGGCATAGAACAGTCGAAGGCTGAGGTGCATCAGGATAGGGACAATGTGGCTGTATGTAACATGGTACTCAGAATCGACCCAGCAATTTCAGGTGTGGTCTGAACTGTGCACAGCTCTTTTATTTCTACCCAGCTTTGCTATTAGCAAATTAATGTGACCATAGACAATTTCCTTAACCTCTCTTTGCTTCAGTTTTATCAGCTATGAACTTGTGATAAAAGTAGCAGTTCATAGGGTTGTCGAGGGCATTAAATGGGTAAAGCTTGATACTTAGAGGATCACTTGGGACAGAGTAAGTGTTCAATACATGTTAATTATTATTATTGTGTCATCTATGATTGCATAAGCTTCTCATGGTAAATGTGCCCCGCTCTGGTTTCAAATTGAGCTTTTGGCTAATTAAAACTCTTGGGTCTTTTCCTTTGGAATTGTTATCAAGCTTATATTCTCTGTGCTGTTATTTGTTTTTAATTGCATGGATTATTAATGTTCATTTTCTTGATTCTGGTCCATTGTTTTATGCTGTGGTGTTATCCAACAACTAAGTCATCTTTTCCAAAGTGAATTGGGTTTCTGGTTCTAATGACATTTATAATTTTGGCATCTCCATTTTATAGATGACAAAACTGAGGGAAGGGAATTATTACTTACTGAGTGTGTCCTTTGTGTCAGACATTGGGATAAGCACTTTGCAGAGAGGATCTCAGTTAATTCCCAGAACAATCTACAGAGGCAGGATTTATTACTCATTTTAACAGATACAGAAAATGCAGCTCAGAATGGTTAAGGAGACTGTCCAAATTTACCCAGCTGGTTCAGGTTTTTCCCCTAGATCATCAGTGTTTGGGGTCTAAACTTAAACAACATGTTTCTATTCAAGCTGTTGAAGTAGATGTTTATAGGACAAAGGCAAGGGGAGAGACAAATCACTGGAATATCTTTTCTGGGTAGATCAGTAACTCTCACGTCAGTTCTGGAATCAATACTCTTTGTATAGGATCATTCGATCACTGAAATTGAAATCAGTTGCTGCTATTGAAAACTGAGGTCTAGAGCTTCTAAAGAAGTCCTAAGGAAATCTCCTTCCATTGCATCTTTAAGGAAAGGACCCTCATTCTCCTGGCAATTTCCTTGTCCCCTTTCAGCCAGAGTTTGGATACTTACAGAGTCATGGGTCCCAAATCAATCCCAGAACACGTTCCTTCTCAGTGTGAGAAGCTTTCCAGAGCATTTTGGAAATGGTGTCTGTCTTTATCTATCTATACTCTTGCTATTGATTAAAGCCAGAAGCTAGAGCACCAGGAGCCCAGACTATAGTTACAGGGTGGCTGATAAGAGGGAAGAGAATCGATAACAGTGGCCAGACCCAAAGAAACTGACCCCTTCTTCCCCCATTCAAATGTAGACTTGACAGGAGAACAGTCAGGTCAAGAGAAGAGAAGGAAGATTAGTCTAATGCAAAGTTCTCCCAGGATGGTCTCTGCTCCATTTTGGGTAGAAAGAAGCTGTGGAGTAGGTGGTGGCGTGGAGGCTGAGCCCATGGGCTCTGGACCTCTATCCTGGGGGTCTGGAGGCTGTGGCAGGAATGGTGCTTTTCTCTAGGCAATAGGGATGAGGAAATAGTATGGCCTAGTATGGACCCTGATGAACACTCTGGTCCACATGGATTGGAGAGACCTCCAGTAGAATGAGAGAAGGGGAGTCGGGAGAGGGTACCCCTGATTCTTCACAAGGGAATGAGGGTCCTATCTGGAGTTATCTCCAAACTCCCCCATTCCCATCTCTCTGGCTACACAGAGGCAGGCATAGTACAGTGGAATGTTTGGACCTGGAATGACCTCGATCTTCCACCTCCTCCGTTTGAACCTTCTGGAGTTGGGACAAATAGGTACCAGCCCTGTGTCTTCTATTTTCTGTCCTTAACGGAGTTGCTCAAGACCTTACTGCTCAGGTCTTTCGTTCCACTTAGAAAAAAATCCAAAGTCCTCGCCATGGACCGCAGGGCCCTGCATGCTCTGGCCTCAACCCCTCTCCAGCCTCACTGCTCACAGCAGCCTCGGTGCCATGCTGTGAACATGCCAACAGGGCTCCTACCCCAGGGTCTTCCCACTTTGTGTTCCCTCTGTCTTACAGTTACCAGATTTAGCCACTAAGAATGCAGGATACCCAGTTAATGTTGACTTTCAGATAAACAATGAATCATTTTTAGTATAAATATGTCCAGTGCAAAATGTGTTTGTCTGAATTCCAAATGTAACTGGAAATCCTGTGCTTTATCGGGCAATCCTAGGAGCTCTCAGCAATGCTGTGCCCTCAGAAACTTCCTTCAGGCCTGCTGGAGTCACCAGAGGCCTTGCCTTTCTGTCCCATGGGCCATAGCAGCCCCATCAATCTACTCTCATGTCCCGCTTCATCTCCCTCAGAGCTCTGACCACTCTTAGTTATTTATTGTGATGTGATACTGTTTATTTATTCATTCGTTTGTTGACTTTGCGTCTCCCAGGCACAAGCAGGCTCCATAAAAGCAGGGATTTATGTCCTCACCATAGTATCTTCAGTCTCTTGGCTCACTGGGGCTCCATAAACACTTGCTGAGTGACTAGTGGTCTCTTACCACGGCTCACCCTTTGCAATATGGCCCTGTTGACCTCTCTGATCTCATTTTAGGCCACTCCCTTCCCCATGGGTCGCTGGCCATGCTGGCTTTCCCCTTGGTCCTCAGACTTGCCAAGCCCATTCCTGCCTCAGGCCTCGGGACTTGCTGCCAGGCCCAAGCCTTCTTTGTTGTCTGGAGGGCTGGTGCTCCTGTCCACTTAGGACTCATAGAAGACTTCCCTGACCTCTCCATCCTAAGGAGCCCTCTATCCTACACTTTCATTCCCACGACCATGTTTTGTTTCCTTTAAGTCTCTTACTGCTCTAGGAAATCACGTGTTGAATGATTGGTTGGCTTTTGTCTTGTGTCTCCTGAACATAAGAATGTCAGCTTTGTGGACACATCAGCCATGTGTGACTACTATATCACTGTGTCCCCAACACCTAGCCCCGTGCCTGGCCTAAAATATGAACAATAAATAGACGTTGGCTGAGTGAGTGAAGCAGTGACGTTGAAGAGGACAATATACCCCATCTTGCAGGAACATTGGGAACTGTAGGGAGGGGATCGATGAGCCTAGGGACCAGCATGGAGCAGGTCTCCACCAGGAGGCTGGAGTATACCACCCGCCCTCATGACCGCTTCTGTTTGATTAGCCCAACTGATCCGGGGTGAGGAAGTCTAGAAATGGATTCTTAGCTCCCTGCTTCTCTCGGTCTCAGCGGCAGTTAGGGCAGGTGACCATATCCTTCTCACGGGAATGGTTCCTTCAGGCCCAGAGAAGAGAGTGTCTCCTCCATGCTGCTCCCTTTCTCCCTTTGCCACTTGCTGCAGAGGGTGACAAGGCTCAAATGGACAGTGATATCCTGGTGACTTTGGGGGCTGCTGTGGAAGCTGGTGGTCCAAGTCCCCGAATTGTGTTGGAGGACCCGATCATCCTCCCTGGGCTGTCATGTGAGAAAGAAGCCATAGCTTCTCATGTTTTCAACCCTGAATTTTGGGGGTTGTAACCAAAGTGTCGCCTTGCTAATTGATACATGGCTGCATCCACTGTGTCTACTGTGTAGAAAGCGCCAGATACATCTCTTGTTGAGTTCCCTGGTGAGGGAGATGTTTATTCCTGCAAGCGCAACAGAATTGTGCTAACTAACAGAACAGAACCAGCTGGTTTCCTTATTTGGGCAGATAGGCTCATGTCCGCGAGGTATCAAACTCCCTCTGTCTGGGCTGAGCAGGGGGCAGACATGTGAAGTGCTGTCCTTTGAAGCACAAGTGAAAAAGGATTTGCGAGGGTCCCTAAAGTCATGTGAAGGCAGCTCTCATGGTCTCCTACTCCATCTGCCTTGCCTTGAAGATACCCCAGAGGGACTTGCTGCAGCATAGTTGGCTGCACCGTGGAAGATGTCCGTGTTGAAATTCCAGGGACTTGCGAGGAGAACTCTCAGCACATTACTGCTAGATTTTTCTGGATGAACTGGCTGTGTTTTAGACAGGGGCCTCTGTTTTCGGTCTGGTTCCCTGACCCTTCTGTGTTAAAAGACCTTTGAGATGTCCATAGCCTGAGGCTCGTTGCACACTCTTAAACTCAGTTTCCTTGAAGAGTTTTGGCAAGAGGTTTGACAAGTTGCTTCATGCAGAGTCTCCCTTACAATGGGGCTTAACCTTGCCTTCATTACTACTACTACTACTACTACACATAGGCGTGGACAAATCCTTGCCTCTGTAGTTCAATCCAGAGCGATTGTATTGGGTTTTTTATTTTTTCTTGTTTTTTGTTTTGTAGAAATTTTACTTTGACATTAAGGAAACAAGTAAACTTAAGAACGTACACTATCAAGTTTAGAGAGTTGGTTTCCTGGTGGGCACCGCTTACCATCTGTCAGTTCATAGATGAATCCCCTGACATGTATCTATTGGGCTCCTGTGAAGCACTGCACTGGGCATGCGGCATTCATCAAGGTGAAGAGTGTGCAGCCTTTGGCCTCAAAGAGCTCCCAGTACATGCAAAAAACAAATGTTTTACAGTGTGGTGTGATAAATGCAATAATGGAGGCACATAGCAGGTGAAATTTTTCAACACAGTTAAGGAGGTGCCAAATTCCTTCCTCTACTAGAGGCTGTCTGAGGACAACTGCCCCTAGATCTCTCTTTTTGGTTTTGGGGCACCACATTTTCTTGGTTCCTCCTTTCCTACCCATTGCAAGGGAGAAAAGATGGCACAAGGAACCGAAGGCAGCCTTACACACTGGATTTTAGGGACAGTCCTACATTTATGTATTATCCTTTTAAATAAATATGATTCAGTAAATGTACAACTTCATGTGACTTCGTCTGCATAGCTTTATAGGGCTTTGCCTGTAAACAAATATAATAACTCAGAAAAAAAAATGGCTCGAGTAGACTAGAGTCCCCTTTCCGACTTGGAAAACACAGCTGCTTCTTTAAGTGAACAACAGTTAGAAAGTAGCCCCTACCCTGGGTTTCAGCTTGCTTCTGAAGAGTCAGTGCCCCAAGCTGTAACTCGCAGTCCCTGAGGTGCTGACCTACAGGTCCCCTGGGAAGAGTCCTGGCTTCTCCCCTTCAACAGCATTCCTCCTACAGGAGAAGGAAGGAATCCTCGCGGGCTCCAGAAGGCACACCTCCCTTCAGAGAACCTCACTGAAAACATCGGTCTTTGCTCTCTCAACCCGATTCTGGGCTGAAGGAAGGAACAGGGAGAAAGAGAAACAAAGGGCGCTGGGCAAGGGGGTGGAGGGGAGGCGAAGGTGGGATGATGTGCGGAGAATGCGGCTGCTGCCCCAGTGCTTTCCTGTGCAAGTCCCAGGTGGGTTTGTGAGGGTCATAGAGCCCAAGGCAATGTTGTGTTCTCTTCTGTGTTGGATTCTGGCATTATCTGTCTCTGATTCCGCTACTTGTCTTCTCTTTCATTTTTTTAAGGATTTTATTTATTTATTTGAGAGAGAGAGAGAGAGAGAGCACTCGAGCATGAGTTGGAGGAGGGGCAGAAGCAGAGGGAGAAGCAGACTCCCTGTTGAGCAGGGAGCCTGACACAAGGCTGGATCCCAAGATCCTGGGATCATGACCTGAGCCGAAAGCAGATGCTCAACTGACTGAGCCACCCAGGTGCCCCCTTATTCTGTCTTCTGATGGCTTCCCAGAGGGAACTATAGCTGACTTGAGGGGTAGGGAAGGTAGGTGCTTCCCATAGTTTGGGCAAATCTCCTTTATTCCTTAGGTTGGGGTGCTGAACAAGGGTTCCCTAGGAATGGATTCTAAAGATTCCCTTCTAAACTCCATGTGTGCGGATGGGAAGGAAAAGAATTGGCAATTACTTATCCTGGATACTGAAAAGTCCCTGCATTGCCTCTCCTGCAGCACCCCTGCCCCATCTACTTTCATACGCCCTGGTGGAAATACCTGGGTTTAGAGCATGGGATCTGGGCTTGCGTTTTAGGCCTCCTGCTTAGCCCCTGAGGGCCTAACTTTTCACAGATTTGCTTTCCTCAACTGCATAACAGTCACTTGTAAACAGTGCCTCTGAACAGTCAAGTGTCCTGCAACTGATGATAAGTAACAGGGTCGGGAACCCTGCCTTTTGCTCTGGTAGCATAAAAACCTTGGGACCCTCTCCGGATGGTGACATTGTTCAGGGTGTCCCATCTTCCCTGGGGCCCTAGAAGAGGGTGTGGGGAGACCTTCTGGACCATGCTGGGATTCTTCCTCTCTTCTTCCTCTCTTCTGTGGGGGACTTGTCCGGACACCTCCTTTCCCTGTTCATGTCTGTGGAGGTGCTTCTCTCTGGCTTCGGTGCCTTGTCTGCCTGGTCTGCTAGGATGTTCCTGACTGATGGCCCAGTATGGGCTCGTACTCTGACTTGCTCTGAGTGTCTGAGAAAAACAATCTCTTGTTCCTCTGTGTTCCTGTAGCACTCTGTAGGGGCCTCTGCTGTTGTCTGACCAAGTCTGTTTACAGCTGTTTCTGCATTCCTGTCTTTCTTTCTTTCTTTTTAGATTTTATTTATTTATTTGACAGAGAGAGATAGCAAGAGAGATAGAGCACAAGCAGGGGGAGTGGCAGGCAGAGGGAGAGGGAGAAGCAGGCTTCCCACTGAGCAGGGAGCCTGATGTGGAACTTGAACCCCAGGACCCTGGGATCATGACCTGAACTGAAGGCAGACGCTTAACCAACTGAGCCACCCAGACACCCCTCTCTCCTTCTCATTAGACCATGAGCTCTTCCAAGTCAAGGGCTGTATTTTCTGACTTAGTAAAAATTGTAGGTGTGCTTCCATGTCCTCATTTTCATGGCTGAATTTGAAAGGGCTCAAGGCAGAGAGCTTGATCCCACTCCCATGGTGCAGAAGGAGGAAGGGTTGGTTGGGAGGGAGTAGGAAGGAGGTATGTAGTAATGTCTCTTTGGCTTTTCACATACCTGGAGGTGAAGAGAAGAGGAGGTGGCATGAGAGCCCCCTGGGTCAAACTTAAGGCTCCGTAACTTGCTTAGCAGGAGGGAGAGGCTCTCCATGAGATGAAGAAGGCACTGGAGCTAGAAGACTTGGAGTCACATCCTGCTTCTGTCCATTTACTGACACGGGTATTGACCGTGTCAGTCATTCTGAGCCTTAGTGTTCTGCTCTGGGGGAAAAAAGTCTTTTTGTCTCATGGCTTCATACCAAAGACGGTGTGCTGTTTACCAAATTCTTTCTTTCTCCTTTCCCTTTCCTTTTCCCTTGGAAGTATATGCGCCGAGTTGACTGAGTTCTGAACCTGGGTGTGAGTGGACCTGATGTTCCCACGTGCAGGCCGGGCCCACAGAAACCTCCTGCAGGATCTCGCATACTTTCTCTCTCCCTCTCTGAGCTCTAGAAGTGAAAGACTTGGAGGTTCTAGGGGCCAGCAATGCCTCTGACAGGATGAAAGAGGCCTGGGTTCCCAATGCCTAGGCAGGATAGTTTTCCCTCCTTTCTGTCATCTGCATGGAACTGTAATGAGAACAAGAAATACTTTCATGATTTCAAAGCCACTGAAATTTTGGCATCCTGCATTAGAGCAGGTAGCATATACTTTGACAGGTTGGAAACAGAAAAGTTCTGTGGAAACCTCCAAGGGTTATACTAATGTCCCTGACTATTATCATGGCTTTTAGTCTAGAAAACCTTTTGAATGCACAGTTTGGATATCGCCCCAGGCTTTATATGGGCACTGTCTCTTCTTCAGGATAGACAGGGGACTGGGGGAGACCCTTGGAAAGTACTCCATGGTCTAACTGTGCAGGGGTGTGCATGCCTGGGGCCCAAGAACTATCATACTTGGAGGAGCAGTTCGTCTCAGAATAGACTCTGGGCAGCAGTAGCCAGCACAGGGGACCATCATGTGAGCCTGGGGCCAGCTGTCTTCGCATCAGCTGCCTGAGGGCTGACCACTCACTCCAGGGCTAAAAAAGGGAGGTGAAATTGAATCTGTTGTCAACAGGCTCCTGAAGACCTTGTTGACCACGTGAGACACCCAGAACTCTGTTCCCTGCATACGTGTCCTCTCCCGGGGGTTGACTCCACTTGACTCTTTACCATGATCTTCTGACCTGCGCCGGCAGAGGGCTGATAGAAGATTCAGAACATTCTGTGGGCGTTGGCTTGTCCTATATTCTGGGCAGGTGTAGTGAGGTAGAATATGGATGGGGCCAGACCGTCTCTGGGGCTGTTTCTCCAAGAAAGCCATGAATAATCAAGGAGCCACACTCCTGACTTACAGAAAGGAGAGTCAAGGAAAAGAAAGGGGACTCAGTTTACTGCTAACCAGTCATGGGACAGATACTTTATCTGCATGATGTCTTTAGATCCTTACCACAGCTCTCAGATAGGTACTGTTGTGCCCATTCTTACAGATGAAGAAACTGAGGCAAGGGGAGGTAGAGTACCTGCCCAGGGTCACCTAGCTAGCTAGTAACTGTTAGAGCCAGCATTCTCTGGCTGAGAAACTGTGTCCTTGACACTGCCCCTTGGAGCCTTCCCCACAAGGTAGAGTATAGTCCTGTCTTCCAGGTCAGGCTGGGACAAGAGTTTGGGAGAAATTCCTTTCTGTGAGCATGTGAGGCTCCACGTCAAGAGGAAGAGGGTGCCAGGCCAAAGGAATGGGGGTGGGAAAGGCAGGTTCTGGGGAGAAGAAAGGGGAGGAGGGGTGAGGGGAGGGGAGAAAAAGGAGGGGGAGGGGGAAGAAGAAGCTGAGAGAGCCAAATATGGAAAGGAAGGGCAGGGCAGGGCAAGGGAAGGAGGTAGAGGTTGCCTCCCTGGAGGTTTTCAACTTGAGTGGGAGGGAGGGTGGCAGAGTACCCCAAGGGGTGTCTGGGTGTCCTTCAGTGCCCCGGAGTCTGTGAGGATTTTATACTGCTTTGATACTTATCTGGCTCTCAGTTCAGCCTAGCCCACATATTTAGAACAGTTTCGTCTATTTTCCATTGAGCAATTTCGAAAACCTAGCCCTACTGTGACTCTCCTTCAGGAGTTGCACAAACCATACCTTTGGTTCTAACTTGCTTCTTAGGATGTATGGATTACAGACATCTCTTCCAGGCTGGATGGACCTGGCCTGGGAGGCCCGGATGGATACCACCACATGGTTTTCTGGCCGCTCTGCCAGGGCCATCTAGCCAACTGCCCGGAGGACACCCTGCATAAGGCTGTGTTTGTCTTTTTCCACCTGTCATTCCATTAATGTTCATGTCTAACCCCCAAAACTCTCATCAACAGCCAGCACCATTTTTCTGATCCCGACTGTAGGGGAAAAATCCATTAAAAGCAAGTTGCTTCTCCAGTGGCAGGCCTCTGGCTCAGGGCGGCTCTGGACTGGGTGGGGTGGGGGGAACAGCTGGAGTCATCCCCGTTCCCCAAGCAGCAGCCTCCCTGCCAGCTTTCCCAGAGTCCTCTCTGAGTGGCTGAGCTCCAGGGAAGGTTGTGAGGGCTCCGACTAGTGGCTGGTGGAGATGTACTTTCTGTATTTTCCCCAGACTCAGAGTGGGCAGAGGCTGAGCCTCAGGTGGTGACCTGAAGATGAACTCACGTGCTGGCGTCAGAAAGGGAAAAAAAATCTTCAGGCAGAAAGTCTCATTAAGCCTCCTTACACAAGAATTCCCCTGTTGTGGAAAATTAAGATTCTTCATGGTGTTTTGAAGTTAATCTGTTAGAACCACTTGTTTATTTTACTTTCAAAATATCATCTCTCCCCCGCCCTTTTTGTATGCAGAAAGTAATGCCTTTAGTTGTGTCCCTAATTTTGAGAGGCTCTGCTGAGTCTTTTTCACTGGTTGAATTATAACAAGACCAGTGAGGTCATAGTCCATGGATTAATTATAGCGAGGCTGGTGAGAAAATACCCCCTCCTTTGATAAACACAGCTTAGCGACTTTAAGTGAACAATTTTCTACAGCAAACATTTCAACACATGTTGTCTCCTTTAGCAAACCTTAATGGGCTCCTGATTTCAAGGCAACCGTCCTTGAAACTCTTAAACCATTCAAAGTGCTTCGCCTTTTTTCGTATAGAGACCGAGATGGAGACTCAACTTCATAATGACAAGATACAGAAAAAGTATGGATTTAACCTAAATTTTGTATCTGATATATAAGCATCTTCTAGCCTTTTTCATGTAAGCCCAGGCCCATGCTAACTAACCCTCGTTTTGTGTCCACAAAGCACTTGTGTCAATAGCTTCTTTGCTTAATTTTTTTTTATTAGGTGCCCTTTAATCAAGGCTAAATAAAAGAATTTTGGCTTATTTTTTATATATATATGTATATATATATATATTTCCCATATTTACTGCTATTTGCTGAGAAAGCTACACTGCCTTAGAATGGGGCGCAGTTGGAAAAAAAAACAACTGGAAAGAAGAAATGTAGTGGGACAGCTGTCTTCAGAGTTGATTCTCTCCTATGTACCACCTGAGATCTTATGAATATAGAGGCCTGGAGACCATGGAAGTGTAGTGTCCTAGAATTAGAAGGGACAGAATGGTGGTTTTTGTCTGATCCTTGTCTAATGTGTGATTTTGTCTGAACCATATCCATAGTGGGTCTCCCTATGAGCATAGCACACCCATCAGGGCCCAGTACACAGTAGGTACTTAATAAATATCAAATGATTGCATGGGTCAGTAGGCAACCCCTCTGGGTGGAGGCAGAACTGCCATCTCCCACACTGTCTGCATTGTCTGGGCCCCAGAGAATATCTCTCTTGCCCCTTTCATGCGATCATCTAATGGTAACTAGCTATGACTGTTACCAGTTGGTGCGCACCTGTCTGCTCTGGGCCCAGGACACTGAGTGACAGTGGGACCACTAGGAATAGGCTGCTCCCACATCATCCTGGCTGTTCATTCTGAAGCTGGAGTAGCAGCTGGATGACAGGCTGCGTATCCACTGGCTGTGCTGTATTGGTCATTTCTTAGACTAAGACTAAGGGTCTTAGAGTATTGTCCCTGTCATCACCTCCACATGTCCTCCTGATATCCCAGAGAAAGGCAAGGAAATTGTTTCACGAGACCAAGAGTTGGCAACCTTTTTCTGTAAAGGACTGTATAGCAAACATTTTAAGTTTTGTGGGCCATGGTTTCTGTCACAACCACTCAGTTCTGCCATTGCAGTGCCGTTGTAGGGTGAAAGCAGACATAATAAGTAAACAAATGGGTGTGGTTGTTTTCTAATAAAACTTTATTTATAAAAACAGGCAGTGGGCCATAATTGCCCACGAGCCATACTTCACATTAGACAGCAGGGTCTATGAATCAGGGAGTGTATGTTTTGTCTTGAGAGGGAGTAGACAGTAGCGCCTAAGAGGATGGTCTGGGATCAGGCAGTCTGAGTTCAAATTCTGTTCTATTACCTCCTAGCTAAGTGACCATGAACAAGTTGCTTAATTTGTTGGTACCTTAGTGTCTTCATCTGTAGAAGGAAGCTAATAATAGTGTCTGTCTCACTGGGTTATTGTGAGAATTAAATGAGATAATATATGCAAAGTGCTTAGCATAGTGCCTGTCCTTGAAAAGCATATAATGAATGTTAGCTGTTATTAGTTGGATCTCCAATACTTACACCTGTTATCCCTGGGCCTGGCATAATGAAGATGCTCAATAAGTATTTATATCATGAACCTGAGGCCCAGGAAGGAAAAAAAAATATGTCTCATGTGATGTCTCAGAGTGACATGGGAGTGGCACTGTGTCATGGAGACACATGGCTGACTTCCAGACTTCTGTCCTGTTTTCCAGAAGTCTACAGTGGCACAACACGTTCTAGTTACGAAGACTTCAAATTATTTATAGTTTCACCATTCTCTCTAGGACATTTTTTTTTTTTAAGGCTCATTGCCTTCACTCTCTTAACCCTAGCAACTGTCTTCTCTGAGTGACGAGGGCTAGGAAAAAACCTTCAAATTCTAGGATGTTCTGTGTGTGTGTGTGAGTGTGTGTGTGTGTATGTGTCTTTGCTTTTCTAAGGTCTGACACAGTTGCAGGGACAGGAACGTGGGATGAGGTCTGGGTAATGGGGGTGATGGTGGTACAGGAAGGGGGAGCCTCACACTATGTTGAGGGCGTGCTGTCTCACCTGTTCTGCCCCCAGATTGCCTGGACGGGGCGGGAAGGTGGGGGATCTACCAGTGGTAAGAGATTCTGAGAAGAGATTAAGGATGAATTTCACACCCTGTTTAGCTTTCAGGGGCTCACCAGCTTCACACTTGAGAATAGCTGTTGATGGTCTCCCCACCTCCTGCCATTCTCAGTTACTGTCTGTTCAACACCCCACCCTCTCCTCAGCCACCACAGCCAGAGGGAGGAAGGTGAGGTGTGTGTGCTGGGAGGGGGGTCTCCCCTCCTCATGTGCTGGCATTTCCTAGGCCTGAGCAGACGGGGGAAGCCTCAGGCAGCTGGCTGACAGACTGGGGAAGGGTGAGGCAAGGGAAGACTGCGGGGCAGTGGGATCTATTTCTAGAGGCAAAAATGTGTGAATGCTCAGCAACCAAGGGAAGGGTTTGGGTGAGCTCATGGCAGCTGCACTAGAACGGTGCTGGGAGAAACTCTCCCAGGGAGGACTCTCCTAGGTGAGGGGCAGGCCCTAGTGCCTACTCAGCTCCCACGAGGCATGCCCCCTGCGTGTCTCCACCACAGATGTGACTGCACACTCTCCTGGGTAGGGGCTCAGAGAAGGAACCCTCCTTGCAGTTCCGGGCTCCGCCAGCATCTCTGTGAGGGGTTGACAAGGCCCCTGCTCTCTCTTTCTTGGGGGAGGGGGAGCTGACCTTCCCTCACTTGCAAAGGTCACCAAAAGTGGGCCAGAAAGCAAATCAACCCATTGAGCTGGGCTATAATTTTTCCATTCTCCTGGCAGCCAATGGTTTCCCCATCTGGGAAGGGCTACTGGCCAACGTCTCCAGCGTGAACTTCTTTGCAGGCTTCTGAGAGTGAGTAGGCCCTTAAACCTTGTTTCCTCAGTGCCTCACTTGCCTCACCCTGGGCCCAGCCCTTCTCCGGTGTAAACCACGAAGGCCCCAGGCAGCAGGATCACCAGCTGAGCAGCTGGAAGGCCATGGGGGCGGCGTGGCTGCTGCTGGGGCAGGGCCGCCAGCAGAGGTGGGCGTGGGGCTGACCTGACCACTCCTTTGCTTTGGTGCTTGGCTGCGTGAGATCAGTGTGACCACCAGAGCCAGATGACCTCTCCGAGCTCTGGCCACTATTACTTCTTCAGTTCTTCCCCAGATCTCAAAAGACCAAGGCACTGGCAAGGCAAGAGCCTAGGGGGGAGCTTTGAAGATAGGGACTGTGAATTTGGGGTTTGCTTGAAAAAAAAAAATGACTTTGTTTTGCTCCTTGGTGCCCTGAGAGCTTGATGACTAGCTGCTGAGGAGTTTCTGTTCCCCCCGGCCAACAGAGCCTCTCAGTACGAGGTCGCTGAACATTGTACAGGCTTTAGATGTCAGTGAACACTTGGGTTGGCACGGAGTGTGTGCTTATGTGTGTTTGTGCCTTTTCTTGGGGAGAGGCCTGAACTATGGTCAGATTCTCAGAGAGGTCAGTGGTACTAAAGGGGTTAAGAAGCACTGATGATTTGTCTGTTGAAGCAGAGAACTATTCTGGGGAAGTCTGGCCAGGGAGTTCCTTATCTAAGGACAGAGCTTTGTCATTGGACATGAGTGGACATAAGGGACAGGAGCCACGGGACTTGTTAGAGCCATCTGGCCTACACCCCTGGGCCTCAGGAGAAATTTCCCTGTGGGGTATATGAGAGTTCTTGTAATACTCACATTTCCCTAAATGTTTACTAGTTTTATCCTTCATCTCTTTGTTACTAAAACAAAACAAAACAAAACAAAAAAAATCAACCCACATCAAGAGAATGAGAAAACAAGCCACAGACTTGGTGGGGGGTGATATTTGCCAGATATGTTTGATAAGGATTGTTATTCAGCATAGATACAGAACTCTGAAAATTCAACAATCAGAAAATTTTTTAAAAAACAGGTAAAAGACCTGAATAGACAAATTACCAGAGACTATGTACAGATGGAAAACAAGCAAATGAAAGATGTCCCTCATCACATGTCTTCAGGGAAATGCAAAGGCAAATGACAATGAAATATGACTTCGCACCTATTAGAATGTTCAAAATCCAGAACACTGACAACACCAAACGCTGGTGAGGATGAGGAGCACAGGAACCCTCGCTCGTTGCCGGTGGGAAGGCAAAATGCTGCAGCCACTTTGAAAGACAATTTGACAGTTTCTTAGAAAATTATATGTACCTTTACCATTCGATCCACCCGCCATGCTCTTTGATCTTTGCCCAGGAGAGCTGAAGACTGGTGTCCTCACGAAAACCTGCACACAGATGTATATAGCAGCTCTGTAGACAGTTTCCAAACCCTTGGAAGGAATCAAGACGTCTTTCAGGAGGTGAATGGAGACATACGCTGGGGCACATCCAGACAATGGAATGTTATTCGGCGCTGAAAAGAAATGAGCTATCAAGCCACGAGAAGACATGGAGGAAACTGAAATGCACATTACTAAGTGAAAGAAGCCAATCTGAAAAGGCTGCATACTGTAGAATTCCAACTATATGACATTCTGGAAAAGGCAAAGCTATAGAGACGGTAAAATGATCAGTGGTTGCCAAGAGTTAGGGGAGCGGCTTTTCAAGGCTGCATATTTTCCTTAGAAATGGGGTGTGTGGGGTGGGAAGCAGAGGTTCTGTGCTATTCTCAGGTGGGTTGGGGTTCTGGGGCTGCTCTGGTGACCACTGGAAGTCAGCAGTGGGCTGGTTCTTCATTGCAGAGGAAGAGAAGAAAGACGTGGAAGGGAGGTTGGCCCGGGACCGAGCTGTGTACCAAGGTTGCAAACACTAGCAAGGGGACCCCAGAATAACATCAGAATAACATCAGGGGGCCTTTCTACCAGCTTTCTTCTGGGCCCTTCTACCAGGGCTTTCTTCATGACAGGTGCTCTGCTCAGTGCTGTACAGACATCACGTATCTAGTCCTTACAACAACTTTATGGTAGTCAGGGCTGATATGAAAAATATTCAACCACTGGTATGACACGGGCATTGCCCGAACAGATGGGAAGCAGCTAGAATGCGGACAGGAGGCCCCTGTGTCCGAGGTGCTGACTCTTTGGTTGCTGGATTGGGAGGAAGTCTGGGTACTCTTGGAAAGGGGCTGAGGTCAGGGTGGGGAGAACACTGGGCCAGGTGCGGGGGAGGCTTGACAAGGGGTCCTTAAACTTTAGCCTGCTGTAGAATCACCCAGAAGTCTTGTTAAACTATAGATTACCAGGCCCAATCTCTGGAGGTTCTGATTCAGGAGGTCTGAGGTGGGACCCAGAAACGTGCATTTCTAACGAGGGCCCAGGCCACACTAATGCTGCTGGTCTAGAAACCACACTTTGAGAACCACTGCTCTTTACCAAATATTTCAGTATTTTAATAACTGGCACAGCCATAGTTGACTCTCAGGCCTGGGAGTAAGAATGACTTTCACCTCCATTTTACAGATAGGCAAACAGAGACTTAGAAGTGTGATTTAACACTGTGGATGATGCAGGCAGCCCGAAAGCCAGTGCACCTGACTTCAGAGAGTGGGCTCTTTACCCAGATTTCCAGGCACGCAGTGTCCTTGGGGCCAGAAGAGGGCTGGGCAAGAGATGGACTGCCTCCCCTGGAGGTGGGAGCCCTAGGCCTTTGATAGGGCCTGAGGTGAAGCCTGAGGTTTGCTGGAGCCATGCCTACTCTCCTTGGGGCCTGAGAATGCTCCCAACTCCTGAGACTCCTGAGTCCCGAGCAGCTTGGCACTCACTTCCCCAGGCCCCCACCTTCCCGAGCAGCAGCTGTGAAGTTGACGAATTACACTAAACTGTGAGGCCTCCTTGGAAGCCGGTTCCAGGATGGGCTGTGATGGCTTCCTGAGAAGGCGACAGGCACGTGGTCTGCGTCTGCGAGCGAGAGCCTCCCACTCCCTTGCTCAGCACAGCAGGGCCCAGAGCCGCTCACTGGGGGGAGCCTATTAAGAGCCACAACACTGTGAAAAGCACAGCAGAAACGCTCCATTAAATCTGGTGGGAGGCCTGCTTAACAATGGGACCTGCCCCAGGAGTCCTAGCTCTGCTCTGTGCTGCCTCTGTCTCCAGCCCCGCTCTCTCCCTCTCCACCCCTGCAGTGCCTTCTCCAAAGGAGCTTTGGGTGGGCCTGAGTGACTCCGAGGTTCTGGCTGGAGCTGGCAGGAGTGTGGCTGGGAGGTTGCAGGGAGAGCCCTGGTGGGGAGCAAACCCCCATGAGATCTTCTCTGCACCATCTAGGGTGGGATCAGCCTTGCTGTTTGGTGTGGCTCATCATCTTTAAAAAATACTTTTTTAAATTTAAATTCAATTAATTAACATATAATGTATTATTGGTTTCAGAGGTAGAGGTCAGTGATTCACCAGTTGCACATAACACTCAGTGCTCATTCCATCACGCGCCCTCCTTAAGGCCCATCACCCAGTTACCGAAGCCCCACCCACCTCCCCTCCAGCAACCCTCAGTTTGTTTCCTATGACTAAGAGTCTCTTACGGTTTGTCTCCTTCTCTAATTTCGTCTTGTTTTATTTTTTCCTTTCTTTCCCTATGATCCTCTGTTTTGTTCCTTAAATTCCACGTGTGAGTGAGACCGTATGATGATTGTCTTTCTCTGATTGACTGATTTCGCTTAGCATAATTCCCTCCAATTCTATCCACGTTGATGTAAATGGTAAGTATTCATCCTTTCTGATGGCTGCATAATATTCCATTGCATGTATGTACCCCATCTTCTTTATCCATTCATCTGTCATTGGACATCTAGACTCTTCCCATAGTTTGGCTATTGTGGACATTGTTGCTGTAAGCATTGGGGTGCATGTGCCGCTTTAGATCACTACATTTGTTTCTTTAGGGTAAATACCCAGTGGTGCGATTGCTGGGTTATAGGGTAGTTCTGTTTTCAACTTTTTGAGGAACCTTCATACTGTTTTTTAGAGTGGCTGCACCAGCTTGCATTCCCACCAACAGTGTAAGAGGGTTTCTTTTTCTCTGCATCCTCACCAACACCTGTTGTTTCCTGACTTGTTCATTTTAGCCATTCTGACCGGGGTGAGGTGGTATCTCATTGATCTTGATGAAGATGTGGGGTGCTCTGCTTTAGACCTTGTACTTCAGAGGGTCCCACTGTGGCCCTCTTCTTGCCATAACTCTCACCAAGGGGCAAGGAATCCCTGATGCTGAGAGGATATGCCCATCCAAGGCCTGTGACCGTCTCTCTAGATGGAGTAACTGGGCAGCCGGGAATTCTCTACTTGAATGGCATCCAGTTGGTCTAGTGGTCTGTGTGGGTTTCCATCCCAGCACACCCTTTATAGATGGCCTGTGTCACTGGGGAGTGTGGTCAGAGCTTGGACATGTGGCCTGGAAGTCCACAAGTATGTGTGTGCGGTCCCTAAGGGGTGACAGAAACGGGTGTGGGAAGAGGTGGGGGTCAGGCTGGGGGCTGGAAGACATCTCACCCTGTAGCTCCGTGTGCCAGAGCAGAGCTCCAAGGAGACTGAGAATCTCAACGGAAACTTTCCAGGCTTATGACGGTGCATTTATCAAGGATAGAGTGTATTTTATCTCACAGTTTGTTGGCTCGATTTATGACGTTTAACTCTCTTGCTCTTGGCCCTGGGGGTGTTAAGGGTGGGCCCAAAGGAAGGTGGTGATGGGAGTAGGCTTCAAAGACCTCCCAGAAGCATGCCACGCGTGTGCTTTCAGCCCACCAGGCACGGCGTCAGCGAGCAGGGGAGACCTGGGTACTGCTCCAAGCTCCCAGGGGAGTGCTCCTTGTCCTCTGGGGTAAGAATGATGAAGATAAGGCTGCTGACTAGCTGGCTGGAGCCCTGTGAAGGGCTGCTCAGATAACCCCTATCCCTTGAGCTTTGACTGTGACCTTGACCTCACCTTTGACCCACTGCTCTCCTCCCTTATAATCTGGTGGAGACCTCTGTGGGACTTGGCAGGTGCTTGGATGGTGCTGCTGGAGGATTTATTTGGCACGGGGCGCGGGGGTAGACAGGAGAGTCCACATCTGTGATTTCTAAACGGGGTTGCTATTGGCAGAGAGTGAGTAGAGAGGCTGGAGAATGAGACGGCCCTTCCTGCTTTTGTCAGAAACCAAACATTCCTTTGGAGAACTTTCCTGGATGGCAGTCTCTGTATCTCTACCCTCTATCTCTCTACTGATCTGTCTCTCTTTATCATTTCCCTCTCTTTTGAGCCAAACATGGGATTTTAATATACCCACCGACTGCCTACTATATTTTAGGCTGTAGGCCTCGTGGGTACCTTCTTTCTTCCTCCTGAGCACGCTGCGAAGCATTATCCCCATTTTATCAGTGGGGAAAACTGAGGCTTTCCCATGTGAAACAACCCGCCTAAGGTCATGTAGCTCACAAATGGTAGGGTTGGGCTCTAAGTCCATGCATCCGATTTTTGCCTTTTATGTTTTTGTGCTGTTTCCACAGAAGGAAGATTATTCATAGGTGGTTTTTTTTTTTTTTTTTTCCCTCCCAGTCTGAAACTAGGTTGGTTTTTTTCCCCCCTCTCAATCAAGAAAGAGAAATGCTGCCTCCAGTGTTTGCTTATCTCTCTCCAACAGCGCTCCCAGGGGTCCCGGGCCGCGCGGAGGAGCGCGGTGGGAGCCAGGCGGCCGCTCTTGCCAGGATGCCTGCAGACGAGACACACCCGCTCCCCCAGCGCCTTCCGCCACCCGCGCAGCCCCGTCTGCCGCTGTCTGGGTGTGCCGGGCAGTCTCCCTGCAAAGGCCGGCTTGGACCCAGGGACGGAAGCTGTGAAAACAGCTGTTTGACATTCCCTGCTGCTTTTTCAAACCAAACAACCAACAAAGAGGTTGAATGAAATGCAGAAAATACCCTTCTTTTCATGTGGATGAGGATATTTTTACTGAGAGAACATTTATTTTCCCTCCGCCTTCCCCTCTTCTCTGTTTACCTACCTGCTTCTTTCCCTCCCTCCTGCCTTTCTTCTTCCTCACCGGCCTGCTTCCTTTCTTCCTCCCGCTCTGTTCTTGCCTTCTTAACCTCTTTCCTCCCTTCCTCTCTCCCTCCTTCGTCGCTTTTCCCTTCCATTAAAAAACATGAAACTGCTTTTGTTTCTGTGTCTTTTTTTCATCTAAATGTTCTTCTCTGCAAGGACACGCTTAACTATTTCGCTTTGTTCCTCATTTTTTCACATCGTCTATGATTTGTATATCAATTCCGCTCTCTAGCTTTGGGTACATAGCATCCCCGATGTACAGTTTTATGAATTCCAGGGTTAGTTTTATGATACTCAAGGTGTCTGCACTTAATCCAAGGCGAAGGCAGGGGATTCTAGAACAAAATGAACCCATCACTTTCCCCCCAACCGTCATTTAACTTAGACTAGTAAAAGTATGCCTAAAAGCACGGGGGTCTGGCAGCGAAGGGCATTTTCCTCTGGCCACGTCCATTGCCTCTACCTCCTGGAGCTGGGACACTTGTTTTTGGTTTTTTTAGACTTGAACTTTGGGATTATGGCCCGCTCCCTCCTGTGGTTCCTTCATGGTTCAAATGCACACGCTGTGTTGAACCAGCTCTTCTTTGTACAAACTCTCCTTCCAAAGAGAGGAGTTCCAGGTTTCAAGGTATATGCAGGTAGAAAGAGGTAATCCACGAGCACTCCGCTGAGTCATCAAATGCAGCTTGTATAAAAAAGTCTATACAAGATAGACTTTTCTACCCCATGATCAACCTTCGTCCTTGGAATCACTGGGTCCTTCTGGATTCCAAGTCCTTCTTTATAAACAGGTTATCTGCCCTTCTGGAATCCTTTTGTGTTCTCTTGAACATTTTCACCTATGTCCGTGGTCTCTATTAAATTCCCCCAGGGCCCTGCTCCCTACCCCCATCAACCTTGTCATTCCTTTCTTTCTTAGATTCTCTCGGACAGAGCTGTTCTGTTCAGTTGCTATCTTCCTGGTTGCCCATTGCAATTTGTTCTCTATGCTTCCTCATTCATTGTCCTAGATTTTTTTTCTAAGAAATGTCCTTTCTCCTCCTCCTTTTTTTTTTAACTTCCTATTGTCCTATCCATCAAGCCCCCTGGGGTTCATCTCAGAATTGGCATTCTAGAGTTGGCCTATGTCACTGTGTGGCTAGGATGGCTTTGAGCCTGCAGTGGAGAATAGATACTCAAAGTGTTGTCTGGAAGGAAGGTCATAGACTCCTGGTGGGCATGTGTCTTAGTCCTGTGGACTCGTCACGCTGTGGGGAGGGGCATCACCAGGAGGAAGATTGGGCATCAAGGTTCTCTAAACTAGCCAACGGCAGAGGCCCAGTTACCCTGGTTTAGGGCTGGGTCTGTATATACCTCCTACTGAGCCCCCAAATTCGATTGACCCTACATCTATCACTCTGGGGTTTGCTGTCTCCTCCTTGGAGACCTTCATATTGTGAGGGGGCAGGGGCAGAACCATAACCAAAGTAGGATTGGAGGCCTGCAACCTTTCCTTTAGTTTTATCACCTTTCTGATTCCAGCCAAGAATGTGTCTTGTTTCCAAAACACACTCAGCAACAATGTGTTAGGTCTATTCTGGTTTCTGCATTGATTCACAGTGAATAAAAATTAAGTTGGTACTAAATTTTATGGACTCTTTAAAAAAAAATTCCTCCTCTTTGAGTTTAACTAGATAGTGCCTGTGGGAGCAAAAGGCAACTTTCAATTAGCATCATACTACCACCAGGAGAGGAACCCTCATAATTGTCTGGCACCCCCACATTCAGGCTTCCCTTACCCTGCAACTTGCCTCCCAGTACCCATCTTTTAGTGCTCCCTTCAAGACTCATTTTCATTATAAAGTCTGCTCTGGACATTGCAGCCCTAGCCCTCATCTGTCTGATGCCCCGGTCATGTGCTAAAATATGATGTCACCCATCCTCACCCCTGTCCCAGGTTGCTTGGTATTAGTGAGGACCTTTCCTTAGATATGTTCTTTCTTGCTCCCAGGTGCTCCAGGTAAGTAAGTTGAGGGTAGGCAAAACATCTCAAGGGGTTCTTACCAATCCCATGACTTTCCTTCTATTTTAAGGAGTTTCCAGGTATGAATGAAGGAGAGACGTGAGAGGTAGAGTGCGAAGTAGTGGTTACTACTCACATCACTTACATGGTCTGGAGGGAGCTGGTCTCAGGGGTGATGGTTCTCAAGCTTTAGCGATCCTCAGACTCACCCAGCAGCTTGTAGGAAGCACAGGTGCCCAGCCATATTACTTCAGGGTCTCCCAAGGATTCTGATGCAGACCACGGCTGAAGAACAACTTTCCCCGGGGCCATGACTTGCAAAACCAACTCCACGGACAGGAAATACCACATGAACTTTTTAAAAAAAAGTTTCTTTTCTTTTTTTCTGATTTTTTTTTTTTTAAGATAAAGTTTCCAAATGAGAAAATACAAATGATATATATTCTGAGAACATAGACACAGACTCACACGTACCAATAACAATTGTAACTAACAAAAATACTTGTAAATGTCGAATGCAAAATTGGCTGTTTCATTTGAGCTGGTAGGTTTAATCGATTTATAATTAATCCTGGGTTTATCTTCAGCTCTGGTATGTTTGCATTTGACCTTCCTACCCGTCTTCAACTCTTTATTGTTTCTGTGGCTTGGCTCAACCACTTGGATTTTACGGTCCTGAGGAAGAAACTCGGACTGACTGGGTCAGACTTCCTCATTCTGGGCTCCCAGGACCCTGTCCTGCTTCCCACCTGCTGTCCAAGCGCTTGTCTTGACATGTGGGACTGTCCCCTCTGTTTTTTTCAGGTCATAAGAGGCAGAATTAAACATTATAAATAGTCTCATAATTCCTTAAGAGACTATACAAAAATCCAAAATATAAAGTAAACCAACACTGTATGGCTCATTCCGCCTTCCAATTGGCTTAAAATAGCCTTCTGATGTTGGAGACAAGATTAGAAAGCCATCCTCTGAAATGGAAAAAAAGAGGATGAGTTTAGAATACACATAACTAACCCGCTCTGAGTGTGTCAATGTATTTCCAGTGAGTTTAGACCAATTTGAAAATCTCCCACGTCTTCCCGAATTAAAATGTGATGTGAAGAAAAGTCGTATAATTAATTGTAACATGTTTAGGATTATGTTGTCAAACAGGAGGTTGGGTACTGTCTTGAGTCCAGATAAAAAGGAACCCCAAATAAAACATTTTTCGGCACACACACCTGCTATTTCATCTCCTTTGTAGGCAAGTTCTTAGAATAGAGAAGGGATATATTCAAATAGAGCATATGTTCTAGAACAGGACAACATTTCTAATCGAAAATTTCAAATTTCACATTCTATGCTTGGCTTCTTAACCTGGCCCAGTGGGGTTTAGTAGGTTAATATTTGGTCTGAGATTTCTGTTCTGAGATTGGTCTTTGAAACTAGTTTCAACTTAAAAAGTTGAGTTCATAGAAACAGGGAGTACAGTGGTGCTTGCCAGGGGCAGGGAGGTGGGGGAAACAGGGAGAGGTTGGTCAAAGGGTATCCACTTCACATTGGAAGATGAGTAAGTCCAGAGGACCTAAGATACAGCATGGTGACTACAGTTAATACCGTGCTGGGTACTTGAAATTTGCTGTGTGAGTAGATCTTTAGCATTCTCACCAGGAAAAGGGAGAAAAGAAAAAAAAAAAGGAATGATGTGAGGTGGTGGATGTGTTAATTAACTTGATTGTGGGAATCATTTCACTACATATACATATCAAATCATCATTTTGTACACTTCATATACGTTACAATTTTATTTGTTAATTGCACCTCAATAAAGCTCGTGCCCTCAGAAACAGAGCTTCAGTATCTCTGAAGACCTTCAGCTCCGTTTGTCCTGTTCCTCACATTCCCAGTGTGGGCAAGTTGGGCCCCGGAACCAAGGAGGGCTGAGGCCACCGCTGGAGGACAGTACCTGGGGCCGATCGAGGAAAGACACAAGCTGGCGGCCTCTGCGTTCCCTCACTTCGATTTCACTTTGTACATAACAGCTGCTTCTTACAGCTGTGTAATTTGATTGATTGAAACCAAAGATCGAAATCCCAAGGAGAGGGCCAAAATGCGTAGAAGGCAGGGACTGATGGGTGACAACTGGTAGAAGAGGAGGAGGGAGACTAGGGGATTCATCTCGAAGCTGTTTTGTGCAGAAAGTCCTGGCTTTACTTCAGATACTCTGTGTGGGGTCGCTTGAGGGTTGATGGAGATTTGCGGACACTAAATTTCTTCCCTCAAGCCATTCCCTGGTGGGATGCTGGTGCGAGCTGCAAGTGGCTGTCCTGAATATGTAAGTACAGCCACGTTCCTGTGTGAGCGGAGTGATGGCGTCCTCGTGTTCTCAGAAGCACGGCACGGCCGGAGTCCTGGTGCTTGCCTTCTGAGGAGCGGGGGCACGGCTAGCAGGTCTGGAATCTACCCCGCTGGAGAACCAAACAGGGGGAGCTTGGGAATCTGCACTCTGGGATGGGAGTGTGCTTAGTGATCAAGAGTGGATAAAATTCCATTAGAAGTAAATGTTGTCAGACAGCAGGCTGGAAAGATATATTTTAAGCTGAGAAATTACTTAATAAATTCAGACCAACACTCTGTGACATTTCCCACAAGACTTTAATGCTGTTTACAAATTCCAGAGAACACCCTGAGTCGTTTCTGGCATGGGCTTATGATTTATTTCAAAGGAAAATGGGACAGAGTGTGTGGGTTTGTGTTTAATGTGAAAAGGGATTTGGAGATGAAAAGTCAACTGGCATGAAAGATTGCAGGGCAAATGCAAAGTAGCAGAGCATGTGGGTGGCCTTGGAGCATGTAATAGGGTATTGAGAAAGGAAGGGGCCTCTCACCATTCCAGCGCTAGCTAAATAGTTCCATTCGCACAGGCCAATAATGCATTTCAAGGGATGAGTTAGGAGGCAATGCTAGATCTGGGGTTTTTAAAGCACTTCGGTCCCAAAGACTTTCACAGCAAGAACATGTGGAACTTATGCCCAAGGAGAGAGGCCAGTTAGAGTTCATTCTGCACAAAAGTCAACATTTAGAGGACATGCCCTTCCTCTGCAGCAAGACGGACTTCAGTTAGACCAAAGAGGCATTCGGAAAGGAAACAAGACCTTGGACTAAGAACATAAAGGGAGATCTGGGAGCAAAGTTTTCATGGTGATGCTGTGTTTCTTGGAAACAGAGGGATGGGTTAGTGGCTTTGCGGTTTAATCTTCATGTGGCACAGAGACCCCTTGGGGGTCAGGGAAGGGGTCGTATCCCCAGTTGGCTGCTGGAGTGGTCCGGGCGATAGTGGGTTCAAGAGCCAGGAGATGAGGGAGGCAGCAATGTGGGGCCAGACCAGCAGGGACAGGACGAAGCGAAGAAGGATCTTCTCTTTCCCTTTCGGTCTCTCCCCTTCTCCCCAGGAAGCTCCCAGCCCATTCATCTTGCTTGCTGTGGTGTATGTGGTTTGAATGGGAAACGAGGACAGTGACATTCCCCATCTCTCTTGGAAAAAAAAATGACATTCCATTTGGTTTTGGAAAATACACAATATTCCACTTATAAAATATTCAATCACTGTCATTAATCCTCCCAGCTGGGCTGGTCCTGCCCCACTTCAATGCAGCTTCGGCTGACTTTGGCTGTGGCCACAGGCCTAGGAACCTCTTAGGTTTCTCTTGTGTGGAAAACGTAATTAGAGGAGTGAGTGTCCTCTGTACTTTTGAGTCTGAGCTCTCCAAAGGAGGGGCTTGAGTCTGCCGGGGGCCTTCAGAGCAATCTCTAGGTTTAAAGGCAAAGGGCTCCAGTGGATCCCTGGCCTCCTGTGACTGGGCTGAAAATTTATAGAGGAGTCCTGGTCCTCGACAAGTTCATTCCTCTAAATGCAACCAAGGGTTCCAGCTCCAAAGGTTCTAGCCCACTCTCCAAAGCTCAGCTGCTCCAAGAGGTAGACAGCCCTTCCTGTCCTGTGCTGGCCTGGCTGTCTTCTTCTTTTTCAAGCTTATCTCTCTCCCCTTCCTCTTCTACTCTCTGTCTTTTCTTATTGTTTCCATTGTATGTATGTATGTATGTATGTATGTATGTATATATTTATGTATTTATTTACTTGATCATAGAAGCCCAAAATGTCAGAGCTGGAAGAGGTTTTGGGAACCACTTTTTCCAGTCCCTTTTGTGGCAGAGAAAACCCAGGCCCAAAAAGGGGATGTGAGTAGGTGTTTTCCCCAAAGTGGCAAAGAACCACCTTCTGGGCTTATGGGCTGGAGGACACGGGTGGCTGTGCTGCCCATGGCCTGGCCTCCTGGGGATTCTCCTGACCGGCTCATTCTCAATTGATGAACCGAGGCCCCGGGGTGGGGGTCAGGGGGTGGAGGGTCATTTTGTTGTGGTTCCTGTGACAGTGTTTCCCATGCATCACTGTGCTCTCTGCTGAGGCAGCTGCCTGCCCAAGCCTTGTTTTCCTGCCCTGATTCTCAGCTCTCTGTGCTTCAAGAGTTCTTTTGGCTGAAGCTCTCGGACCGTCTTTAAGACACACTGTCTAGGACCTACTCTAGAATCCTGCTCTCTCCCTTAGGCTGAGGGCTCTGTGTACGTGCTCCTCCCAGCTCCTGGGACACCCTCATTTCTCCCCACTCCCTTGACCTGCCTGAACCTACCAGAGCCCCTACCAAGTCAGTCTGGAGCTCTACCAGAGCTTCAGACTAACTTGGATTAGGCATTTGGTGACGATTCCTTGGAAGTTTTGGGGGAGGGAGCGTCAAGCTTTAAAGAGTAGAAAGGAGGTGATGGGATGTTCCATTTGCTGTTGGAGATATTGCTTGGGCCCCAGTTGGGAGGAGTCTGTGGGTAACTGTCCTTAGCACTCAGATGTTGGCACGAGACTCATACTGAGGGTGGGAATGTCTCCCTTGGGACAGGCTAGACAGACACCCTGATGCCCACCCTCTCCCTACCCCTTCAACGTCCGGTCCTTCCAAAGTCCACCCAGCCCAGGGATTGGGACCAGCCCAGAATCGCAGAGTTACAGAGGCTTAGGCAGTCATCAGTTGCTTCATGGCTAGGATAAGAAAACTGAAGGGCAGGAAGGGGAAGTCACCCCAAGTTCTACAGATGGTTGG
Source organism: Mustela putorius furo (assembly GCF_011764305.1). Lineage (NCBI taxonomy): Eukaryota > Metazoa > Chordata > Mammalia > Carnivora > Mustelidae > Mustela > Mustela putorius. The sequence goes on from NW_025421424.1 coordinate 8,994,784, forward strand.
TGATAGGGTCAGAGCACAAGTGAGGACCCCTGCTTTCCAGGATATATAAGAGGTCATTGCCAGCACTCCTTCCGTGTTTTTTTTTTTCCCAACATCTCTGTGAGGTCACTGGAACAGGGAGATGGCCTCATTTTCCTGGGTGCTGAGAGTCCTGTCCAGTGCTCTGCCAGCAGACTTCTCAGTCCTACTTGGGTTGCAGCATTGTTTGGAGTGGTGCTGAAGGAGCCGGCAGACATCGACCTGGGCTCTAGACCAGCCCTGCCATGACCTTTCTGGGGTAGCTCTCTGTCCCTTTCTGTATTTCTGGATCTCTGCTACCACAAGGGCATGAGTCAGAAGTAGACAGTTAGTTCGTGGTGGCTGGAAATTACAAAGCTCTTTCACTTTTGTAAAGGAAAGTTGCCTTTTCTTTTACATGCCTATAAAATTGCTTGGGCATGAGGGAGGGAAAAGGGGCGGTGTGGAAGGGAGGAGTGCCTGCCCCCAGATGTCCCTGATACTCATCTGGTTCTGTTTCTCTTCTGTTCCTTTTGGCATTGTAATTCCATGATTCTAAAATGAAACATTCTGTTTTCCAATAACCTTTCTAATGAAGGGGTTGACCTAGTGGCCACAAGCAAAAAATAAATCAGAGAAGCTCTTTGACTCTGCATCTGACACCGAAGCTGGAGGAGAGTGGCTGGAATCCACGATCCACTTGGGTCTCTTCAACTGAAACAGCCCACCTGCCAGCAGGCTTACCTCCCAGGCCCGGTGGGCCAGCCCCCGGAGTGTTACATGCCAGTTTAAAACACTGCAACAAGAACAAAGCTAAAGCTAAATAAGCCATAGCAGCTGGGACACAGCTTCTCTCTTCTCGCAGAACGATCCTTGCCTGCTCTGGCTTTGTCCTGATACAGTGGGCAGCCGCCCCTCAGAGCCTCCCCCCATCTCCAGCACGCCCTTAAATGATGAAGGGGACAATTCACGTGATCCTGCTAGCAAGGGCTTATGGATTGATGGGGTGAGGGCAGAGCCAGACCTTCCACAACAAACATTTTCCTTCTGGAAACAGCCCTTGTCCTAACATTGGCTCTGGGCTTCCTGTGATGCCCGTTCATAAATGATTCAGGTCCCACTTTTTGCAGAGCATTAAAGCCTCTCTCTCTCCTTCCTTCACTAGGGAGCCAAAACGGCGGCCTGACGCTGGAATTTAATACCCAGTAAAGCTTTCAGTTTCAAGAATAATAAGCCAGCACCATAAACAGCACACAAATCCCACATTCAGCCAGAGATCATTGCCAGCTTGGCCGGGGCTCTGGGGAGGCAGAGGGGAGGAGAGAAAGTGGGGCTCCAGACCCATTTGGGGGCTTCTTGGGGAAGGGTGGCATGCTTTTTTTCATGCAGTGTTGAGGGGGTGTGGACTTTCATGGCTTCTGGGAAGCAGCTTTCTTAATTCTCTGAGAGCCCAGGACCAGCTGATTTGATCACTTCTCAGGAAGGCCAGATACCTCCCCAGGACTGGTGGTCCAAGACCAGGCCACTGAGGACCTTTGGAAGCGGCGTGAATTCTTCTAGGCCTGGACAGATGCTCCCACTGCCCACAAGGAGGCTGGAATCCCATTTCCCTGGCTTGTCCCACTGCTCCTACGATGTTAGCCAGCCTCCAAACCCAGCCTGGACTCCGTGTAAAGCTTTCTTCAACCCTCTGGCCCAGTTTCCTGAAGTCCAGTCATAGTCCCTCTCTGTAACCAGTAATAATAACGGCGAGGATAAAGTGCCAGTAACCGGGGTCCGAGTGACCATTCACTAAGCGCCTACTCTGGGCCAGGTTCTCTCCTGCGTGCTCACTTGTATGAACTCAGTCTATCCTCACAACACATGGCCTCGTGACGCAGGTCCCAGCCATGTCCCATGTTCACTGGTGAGGAAGTGGGGGGCACTGTTCATTTTGGTTTCATGTGTGTGTCTGTCTTCCCTACACCGAGCTCCTGAGGGAACGGGGTGTGGATATCAAAGTGTTCAGGGCTCTGTTAGGCAAGAGCTGACTAACCCTCCAACAACCAGCCTCACGAGCTGGTCAGGGCTTCACCACTCCCTACATGAGTTCAGAGAAGGTAAGTGATTCGTGGGCTGCCCTCAAGTCTTGCAGCTTATGAGAATATGGGTGTTTCCATGGCTTCTGTAACCTGGTGGTTGAATGAACAGTCCGGCCACTGCGTGGTAGGTAGGAGACTTGGGTCCTAACCTTCCTGCCCTTCAGTCTCATTTTCTGAGAAAGGGTAGGTAGAAGCACCGACTTCTAAAGTGCCAGGGAGGATTGAATGAGACGATGCACGAGAGGAGCTTAGAACAGGGCTCCTGGCACCCAGAAGGCACCCAGAAAGTGCTGAGTATTATCATCACGGCTCAATGCAGTGCAGTGCAGCAAATGTATAATGAGCCCCTATGATGTGACTCCGGCCCAGACGCTGTATTAGCTGCTTCCCTCCTTTATTCCTCTTCTGCACTCTCCACAGCACCTTGAAAGGTGTTAAGCATAAAGGAGCTGATCAGTAACGTTTGCTGATTGATTTCTGCAATATAGGTTGGGAGTGGGTCCCCAAGAGCTCTTCAATGTGAATGTCTCCTTCTGTCAGTCTTTCTTTTCCTCTCTGCTGCACCTGATTTTGGAAGAACCAGTGGCTACATGATGGGTCAAAAACTTGCTTCTGAGAGCCAGGTGACCTTGGGGTCTGCTTTAGGTTCTACATTAACCTTGACCTGATGAGGTTACTTCTACTATTGGGCCCCAGAAGGTTGGCTTAGAACCTATCTCAGGTCTCTTGCCTGCTTGGATTCTTAGGGGAGGTGAGTGGCAGAATTTAGGGGAGACTTGGCAATCCTCCTAACTCCTAGCACTTGGATCTCAACTTTAGAACTCAGCTTCTTTTTCTCTCTTTCTTTCTTTTTTTTTAAAAAAAGATTTTATTTATTTATTTGACAGAGAGAGAGAACACAAGCAGGGGATGTGGGAGAGGGAGAAGCAGGCTCCTTGCTGTGCAGGGAGCTCAATACGGGGCTCGATCCCAGGACTCTGGGATCATGACCTGAGCCAAAAGCAGATGCTTAATGACTGAGCCACTCAGATGCCCCTTCTATTTCAAATTATTTTCAGCAAAGAGGTAGAAGTGGTGGATATAAGAAACTTCATCGCATGGGTCACATCTCCACTCTTAACCATGGCTGCCCCTGCACAAGCAGCATTTAGCACGCCCCCTTTACTGTTGTAACCCCAGCTCAAGTCAAGGCAGGATTCTATGAACACGTGTGTACACACATGGGAGGTCGCTGCTTCTGGACAGATCTTGTTTCTGAGCTGACCGCAGACCTCTGGCTACAACTACTGGAAGGGAAGAGACTTCCAATTTGTTCAGGGCCTCTTATTTGAACTTTGTGGAAGTTGGCTGAATTGATCAGTTTGTTGGGCTGCTTTCCTTGGACCCTGCTTTGTGTATGTGTGTGTCTTGGGGGTGCTGTATGTGTGGTGGAGAGAGCCCTAAACCCTATGCTTTGTCTAAGGAAATGGAGAAATGCAGCCTGGCTCAGTGCTGGAAGTTGGCTGGAAAAATCAGGGCAGAAAAGGTCACTAGTACAATGAGAGGGAAGGGGGGGTCTCTCTGTCCTAGGCAGTTGAGGCTTTCCCCTCAGCTGTGTTGTGGTGGAGAGAGGAAGCAGAGCTAGAGCAAAGCTCTGCAGGAATTAGTTGTGAGACCCTACAGGGGGCATCCTTCCCCAGAAAGCAGGCGTTGGAATCGCATGACAGGAAAAGGGACCTTTTCCAGGAAAAGGTCTTTCCTGGAAACTTGGGATACACTGCATGACCGGATTTCTCCTTCCGTTCCCTCGGGAGGTATTGATTTTCAGTTCTCTTGGGGACCCTTCTTACAGAGAAAAGATCCACTCTTACTCTTTGAATTAGCTGCTACTAACTCGTAAGTTGAAAAGGAAATGAATGTACCTGGCCAAGAATCAGAGAAGAATGTGGGAAGAGATTTGCACTTCCTTCTAAGAGTGTATATCCTAGAGAGTGACTGGAAGGGAATGCTTTTCCGAATTGCCTTGTGCTTGCTAGAAACATGGTAACGAGTTGGCAGGGCGAATTCCCATAGTAGCAGTCTGCATGGGGGAGGACTCTACTTGGGATCCTGATGCTCTGTCAAACGCCTGGAGTCCATCTTGTCCCAGTAGGTCGGGTCTGGGCTATGAGCCTTCCTTCCCTTTGCAGGGACCCCAGAGCTGCAAAAGTTAGGGGACAACAGCAAAATCTGAGAAATTTGTGAGCGAGCAAAGGGAGCCTGGGCCAAGGCATCTAGAGCCCCAGACTTAGGGCCGCCTTCTGAGCCAGCCAGAAGAAGGGTCAGCTCCTAGGCTCGACCGCAGCCTCCACCTTCTCTGGCAAACCCTCCAGAAGCCCTCAGCCCTGGCTCCTCCTCACCACCCCCCCCTCACCTCCCGACATCCACACCACCCCCAACCCAGTCTCAGCCCTTACCATGTTATGCGGAAATGACTTGTTGACAACCTGTCTCCTTGTCTAGACTGAGGCATCCTTGAGACACCCTTGAGGCACCCTGTCTCCCTTCTGTACTTCTGTGCCTGGCAGGTCTCGGGGGGACAGTAAATGTTGCTTAGTTAATCAAACTAAAAGGACTCACAGAGGCGGCACAACACAAATGCTAGCTTCCTTCCTTTCTGCACACGTCAGAGACAGCTTTTCACCCTGAGCATGAAGATGGCTCACTTCGGTTTGGTTTTTTTGGGAAGATTTTATTTATTTATTTTTTATTTATTTAAGAGAGAGTGAGAGAGAAAGCATGAGAGGGAAGAGGATCAGAGGGAGAAATGGACTCCCTGACGAGCAGGGAGCCCAATGCAGGACTCGATCCCAGGACTCTGGGATTATGACCTGAGCTAAAGGCAGACACTTAACCAACTGAACCACCCAGGCACTTGTTGTTTCTTTTAATTTTGCTTTGTTTTAAAAAAAGATTTTATTTATTTATTTGTTTGAGAGGGAGAGAGAGAGAGAAAGAGAGAGAGTGCGACCGCGCAAGGAGGGGAAATGGCCGGGGGAGGGAGAAGCAGACTCCGTGCTGAACAGGGGGCTGAGGTGGGGCTCAATCCCAGGCCCTTGGGATCATGACCTGGGCAGAAGGCAGCCAGCCACTTAAGAGACTGGCCCACCCAGGCATCCCAGATTGTTCACTTTGATAATGGAAATCTTTCCACCATGTGCCAGCTTCCACCTGCCCCTCCTGGCCCCCTCAGTCTCCTGGCCTGTGTTCAGGAATAGGGGACTATTATGGTAGGGGTTACCTGAGCTGAGCACACCTACACTCCATGTATAAATTCTAAAGTGGAGAGAGAGAAGGAGATCATCCACCCCTGGGATGTTGCCTGTGCAGCCATTACCCCCCATTAATATGCATTGCTGAGAGTTGGCTGTGGCGCCCCGTTCTTCAGGACCCCCTCCTCTTACAAACCCCAGCTTAGATGGAGCAAGGCAGAGCTACTGGGCTAAGAAATTATCTCTGCTTCCTGCCAAGGAGGGAAGGCAGGAGCTGGAGCTCTTCCTTGGGGGTGAATTATTTAATCACTCGTCTTTCCCCTTGAATCAGTGCAACTAATGAACATCTTTGCCTCTTCCTCCTTTCCCCTCTGCCATCAGCCTCTTATTATTCACATTCATTTCCTCTTCTTGCTTTTGCCTACGTCCTCAACAACTCTACCTAGGGAGGGCTGGTTCACATTGCGAGCCAGCCCTTCTTTCCCTCTGCTCCTCCTCCAACCCGCATCCTAGTCTCTCCCCACTCTGGGGCACAATCAGCCTCTTCTGGGCCCATCCCAGCTTCTGAGGACTGGAAATGCCAGGGCCTGCGGGTGTCACTTGAGGAAAACGCCCTTGCACAGCCTCTGGGAGGGAGCAGTCAGAACCAGGAGGCGGGGCCGGGCAGAGGGAGAGGGGAACAGCAGAGTCATTTGTCATGGCTAAATGGAAATTTATTGCTATAATCCCGGGGCTAGAGAAAAAGCATCAGCAAGGCTGGCAAAGGGAATAGGAACTTTAACAATTGCCAGAAAAACAAGCTACATCCTCCAACCAATCTATGGGCTGGTGGTTCTTATTTTCAAGGTATGGTGGCTCTGGGGCCCAGGTGTCCTGAGGTCAGGTGGTATGGAGAACCAGGCTACCCCCCAACCCCCGCCCCCTTTGACAGCCCCGCAGGTGTCTGCTTTGGGCAGTTGCTGGCTAGGGGTGCAAATGGAAGTTCTTCTGCCTGTCTTCTTCCTTTTCCGTGAGGCTGGGGCGACACTCCCCAGACACCGTGCTTACACTGAGCTCAACCCACAAACCTAGTTTCCTGAGCACCTAGCTCTTCCTTCGGTACTGAGGGCGATGCGAAATAGAACGGTGTGTTCCCGCGCCGTAAACTGCTTGTCAACTTGTGGAAGAGATAAGACCAGCACAATGATTAGGGGTTCATACTGAGTATGTACGAACAACGAGGGGTGTTGAGAAGAGAGAGCGAGCTCCGGGTGAGCTAGGGGTCAAGCAGTCAACTCGTATGCCTTAATCAGGGACAATAATTTACAAGTGTACAAAATCTCATCTTCTCTTGGCATGTTAACTCTTCTGCCAACATTTCTGCAGCGGGCAGTCATTCTTTTACCATTTGAAAGGTAGGGCCACAAGGCCTGAGGAAATCCAAGCTATGGTTTGACTTGGACTCCAGTGTTCTGGCTTTGGGTTCTCTCCTCCTTAAAGAAGGGGGCGAGGAGGGTCAAGGCGAGTAGGAGTTAGCTTTAGTGCAGAGCAAAGGAAAGGAGAGCTCAAGGAGGAGAACTAGGGTGAGCAGGTTGTACGCCTGGCGCACGACAGAGGCTTCGGAGTGTCACAGGAATGAATAAATACACAAATGAATTCAAGAATGCCCCGCGACCAGGGACAGTGAGGAGATGCGGAGGGGAGCAGCAGAGTCCTTAGTCATGGTTCAGTGAAAATCTAGTGCTACAATGGCAGGGCTGGAGGAAGTCTTCACGAGTGTGTAACACTAGCCGCAGAGCCATGAGCGAGAAGGGTGGGTGAGCCGGTTGGGGAGGGGGCTAGATTATGGATGGAGGGCTGGGGAAGCAGGCAGAGGAGTTTGGCTTGTCATGAGAGGCCCAGAGAAAGCCACTGTTTTCTGGAACAAGGGCATCTCCCCTGAAGGCAAGAGAGAGTTGTGCCTACCTCTGCATATTCCATGCCTCGAAGCATGGCCTATCCAAGGGTGCAGCAGCTGGAGGGCAGAGTCCCACACGGAATTACAAAATGACAGCTCTGGGCTCAGATCTGTAGCTTCTGGGCCCGTCGCAGTTCTGATAACCTCTCTGAACTTCAGCTGCTCTACTCTCTCCGAGCTCTGCTGAGATGTTACTTCCCTGATACTCTGACGAAGTCAGGCCCTCCATCAGATCTTCACGGCAACCTCTATTTGTCCTTTGTGGCACTTGTCACAGTTATAATTAGTTGTCCAATATCCATGGGTCCAGGACAGGGACTCTACCTGTCATGTTCAGTGTTGCATCCCTAGCTCTGAGCATGGAACTAGGAACAGTTCTTAGGAAATGCTGGCTTAATGAATGAATGGATTTGTCAAAAGGGGGTAGTAATATTACTTCACAGAGCAATTAGGGGGGTCAGAGGTCGTCTCATAAATTTTTTGTAAAGCAGTAGATAAGTGGGAGAGATTATTGTCTCTGGGACCTGGATAAAGACTGTGCTGAGAGTCAGGGCTGGGACAGACTCCAGTGTCAGTCATCCAGGGTGAGGTCAGGGGGAGAGGGGTTGAGAATGGCAGGGACTTAGGGGAGGAAGGATGACGAAGCACAGCGCCCAGCTATATATCTATAGAATAAAGAAGAGAAAAGAAGTCTCAAAGTTCCCAGCCAGAGAGATTCAGGGAATGGAAAATGTCCTCTGGGGCAATCGCGAGGTGGGCCAGGAGAGCACCCACCCCCTTTCTCTAGGGCTCCGTTGGTCTCCCATACCACTCCATCCAGAGTTCTGTCTATCTTTCCTTCCTGCTCTATCTCTGGTTCTTTGTAATTCTCTCCTCGGGAGTTTCTTCGTCTCCAGGTTTAGTCTTTGGCCCCTCCCTGCCGCAGACCCCCAGCCTGCACCTTCTTTTTCTTCTTCCTCCTCTTCCTCTTCTTCTTCTTTTTAAAGATTTATTGATTTATTTTAGAGAGGCAGGGGAGAGGCAGAGGGAGAGAGAATCTCAGGCAGACTCCCCGCTGAGCATGGAGCCTGAGGCGGGACTTGATCTCAAGACCATGAGATCATGACCTGAATGGAAACCAAGAGCTGCATGCTCAACCGACTCAGCCACCCAGGCGCCCCCAGCCTGCACCTTCTACTCTCGTCGAATTTTTCTTCTGCTTCTTTCCTTTGCCTTTAGATCCCTTTGGCCACCCTGTCTTCACTCCCTCTCTCTACTTGGTGCTTTCCCCTTTGGATGTTTCTCTCTTCCGGCCTGCCTTTCTGCCAGCTGTCTTCTGTTGCTAGCACCCTGGAAGCTTCCGGGGACCTGCCAGGTGGGTCAACAGCAGCACTGTGGATTTTCTCTCCGCCCTTCCACCCACTGCCTGATTTGGTCTCCCCTCAGTTCTTCCTGCCTGAATTGCGAGACCAAGCGGACACCCGCTGATCGGTGAAGCAGGTCTCAGGACCAACAAACGTCTGGGCTCTTTTATATCCCTTTCTATGTTCTCCCTTGTCCAAAAGAAGCAAACCTGAGGATTACTCACCCTTGGGACTCAGCACCCCCCTACCCCAAACCAAGAATGCCCTGTGTCCCCTTATCTGCTCTGCTGGGGTCTGGTCCCCCTCCTTCCTCCTTAACCTGGTCATGAGGCAAATATCTCACTGTCTCTTTGTGCCTTAATTTAATGTCCTATACATTTTCCTTCACATGAGAAGGCCTGTCTAGAAAACTGTCAGGGGACAAGGCCCCAGCTGGTGTCACATATTTCAGTCTAGCCCGGTGTTATACAAAAGTGGGCTCTTCATAAACACTTTTTGATACTAATGTTCATGATGCTGCTGATGAAGGTGAGGATAAGTAAGATGAGTCCTGGCAATGTTTCTGGAACCATGCCTGGCACATAATAGGTATTCAATAACCATTAGTAGACTCTTAATCTGAATGATATCGTTAATTGCTTTTCAAACTCCTTTTGTGAATGCAAATAACGGAAACAGACTCAGAGGAGCTTAAGGTAGAAGGAGACTCTATGGGGTGTAGATGAGCCTGGACCCAAGGGCGGGCCATACATCGGGTGGCACTGGAGTCTGGACGCAGGAAGAAGGAAGTTGTCAAGTTGTCAACACTGTCCTATTCATCTCTTTCTCTGAGACAAGTTTCTTCCACTCCTCTGTGCCCCTGAAAGGATAGGGACACCCTGTCCTGGCCTTAGTCATCTCTCTAAGCTCTGGGGCCACCGACCTGTGTTCTAGTTCTTCACGTCTGTATTTGTCGAAGAGATATGTGATTGGCCCCATGAGGTTAAGCCCCTCTGGCCGCTTGGCTGTGGATGGGAGCAGGATCATGTTCCCTAAACAGGCATGGAAGCGCTCCCCTCCAGAGTGACGGGAGCAATTCTTAAAGGGATGGTGTGTCTTGGCGGAGGGAGGTGGTGGTGGGGCAGATGCAGCCGCGAGTGCCTCTTGCGTGGAATAGAGCAGAAAGAATGAAGTCCACCAGAGCTGATAGAGCCCTGTCGGTCGGCCTGAGCTCTCACAGCCAGCTACCTGGGACTTGTGCATCTCACTTGGGGGCCACTCCGTGAAGCCAGGCCCACAAATCAGGGCGGGACTCAGCTCGTCCAGGGCAAGGAAGAACACACCTAGATGCTTCCCCCGGCAGGAAGGTCCTTTGGGTCCAGGTCTGCCCTCCACTCATTTCCTGTCCGCTCCCAGGAAGGGAGATTTATAAACCAAACCAAGCCTGAGTGGCAGCCCCTTCACAGAAGCTGATTACACAGGCAAAAGCTCTTCAGCTCCTGGAGAAGATAAAGAGAAGCATCTTCCCACACTGGCTGCGGCGATGGATGAGTGTGCCCTTCTGCAAACGATTACTTTGGCTCAGATAAGGAGCCCAAGTGGCTGGCAAACCAGCAGATTCCTATAATCTCTTTCCTAAGATTTGAGCTTAAGCAACTTCAGTCACCCTCCCCCTCACCCCCACCTCTGCCCCCTACCTCTTGCAGTATCTTCTTTGTGATATCCTCTGAGAAGAAACAAATGTTTGGGGCCCTTGGTAGGTCCGGGTGTTCTGGAAGCACGCAGATGCCAGGAAAAAGCAAGGTCCACCTAGCAATGGAGTTCTGTGGTTGAGAATTCAGGCCTGGGGGTGCCTGGGTGGCTCAGTGGGTTAAAGCCTCTGCCTTGAGCTCAGGTCATGATCTTGGGGTCCTGTGATCGAGCCCCACATCAGGCTCTCGCTCAGCGGGGAGCCTGCTTCTCTTCCTCTCTCTTTGCCTGCCTCTCTGCCTACTTGTGATCTCTAATAAATAAATAAATGATCTCTAAAAAAAAGAAAAGAAAAAAAAATAAAAAGGAATTCAGGCCTGGCCTAGACAGAGCCATGTTTGTATCCTGGTTGGTTGCCCAGTAGTTGTTAAAGTATTTTTATGATTTTTAAAAAATTTATTTTTAAAAAAATAATGGGTGGGTTGCCTGGGTAGCTCAGTCGGTTAAGCGTCTGCTTTTGACTCATGTCATGATCCCAGCATCCTGGGATCGTGCCCCCTGTTGGGCTCTCTGCTCAGTGGGGAGTCTGCTTCTCTCTCTGCCTCTGCTTCTCTCCCCACTTCTCTCTCTCGCTCTCAAATAAATAAATAAAATCTTTAAAAACAAACAAACAAACAAACAAAATAAAACAAATAAATCATGTGGATTCTTCACATTTATTTTACGGTCTGGTTTTGTTTTTCTTTTGCATTATATTTTGAGGGAATGTCATAATCTTTTCAGTGCCTTGGGCCTTAAATTCTGGGTCTTTCATTTATTACATGTTATCTGGGTCAAATAAGTAAATAAACTAATTGTATGCCAATCCCATGTGGTTATGCTGAGGATAGAATGGAATAATCCATGTAAGCCCCTAGCTGAGCTCTTGGCATATAATAAGCACCTTCTAAATTATAGCTATGATGTGGTATACACACACAGTGGAATATTACTCAGCCATGAAAGGGGAAAATCTTGCCATTTGCAACAACATGGATGGAGCTATAAAGTATTATGCTAAGTGCAATAAGCCAGAGAAAGACAAACACCATATGATTTCACTCATAACTGGAATTTGAGAAACAAAAGAAACAAGCAAAAAAAAAAAAAAAGAAAGAGAGAGAGCAAGGCAAGCCAAGACAGTGACTTTCAACCATAAAGAACAACCTGATCAGGGGGGAGGTGGGAGGGGGATGGGTGAAACAGGGATGGGGATTAAGGCGGGCCCTTGTGAGGAGTAATGTATGGAAATGTTGGAATCACTGCATTGCACTCCTGAAACTAATCTTACACAGTATGTGAACTAACTGGAATTAAAATAAAAACGAAAAAACAAATAAAAATAAAACACTTGTCGTTACTGTCATTGTTTCATAAAGTGACCATTGCCTCTGATGAGAAAAGTGCTTTTAAAAATATGGGCCTGAAGTTGGCAAACAGCCATACCCTGATGAGAACGATTCCTTTAGGGGCCACTACCTGAGATTTGGGGTGGAGCCAGGCTAGGGCAGCAGAAGCAGGAGGAGGAGGGGGCATCCTGCTTTTTCTTTTGTTTCTTTTTATTTATTATACATCCTGCTGGAGTAGTTCCTCAATACTCCAGCATCTAGAAAAGTAGGCAAACAATCAAACGCTAACATCTTATATCCCCATTTGATTGAACCTTTCCTATTCAATTTCTCTCCCTGTTTTAGGATTCAGATGGTACAAGTCATTCTATCCATTCCCTTGTGGGCCTCTAGCACTGGCCTGAGGTTTAGGAATCTCTTTCTTGGAGTTTCCGCCCTCATTCATCATCATTTGGTTCTTATTTTACACTGTCAAAGAAGTTATTTCTCAAATCTCACCTAAGGACTGGGGTTCTTTCTGAGTCTCCTGAGATTATGGGGTATTGGAAAACATTCCGGAGTCTTTGCTACCTCTTGGTAAGAGAATTGTTTGATTGATTCATTCATTCATCTATCCATCCATCCATCCATCCATCCACCCATCCGTCCATCCAGCTATTCTTGAACATTTACTAAGGACTGGGCTCTGTGTGGAGTAATGGGCATCTGGGCTTTTGTGAGACATTGAATTTGCCCCTGACCCATCAAGCTGCCAGGGAAGGAGGTCTAATGCTGAAATCTTTCTTTCCTGGGTAGCAAGACAGGGGTTCCCATATCTCATATTCATTGTTGTTCCTAAACCCACTGGCTGATTCTCTAATTGAATGGTTTGCACACAGAGTAAATTTTCTTCATATTTTAGTGCCTGCCTGGCTTTTCAGGCAGAGGATAATATCCCTTTGTGTGCTAATCGGCTTTCCGGGATCATCCACATTCTCTAGCTTCTCAAATGAAACTCGACCTGGGCCCTCTTGGGCAAATAGAATCCTGGAATTTGCATAAATGATTAAATCTGGCCTTTTAAATTGAGCCAGGGTGCTTCCCAGCATGCTCCGTGCCCCCTCCTCATGGGGCATGGCTCTGTGGCACAGGGGAGAGCAGAGCCTTTGCCCCCCAAGCCTTTGGGCAGTGGGCATGGGGTGGTTCGAGGTTAGCAGGTCAGCGGGTGGAGAGCGCTGGTTTTGCAGCTCAGTCCCAGCTCTGCCCTTACCAAGTGTAAAGTCTGGGGCAAGTTCCCTGAATTCTTGTTGTCTCACTTGTCTCATCCATAAAATGGGGCTAATAGTTCTAAACTGTTGCAAGAATGAAAGGAGGTAATGCAGGGAAAGCCGTGAAAACAGTGTCTGAGCCAGAGAGAGTAAGCACCCGGTAAATAGAAACAGCAACAACAATGATCGTTTTCAAGGGGGATGAGGCTGTCGGGGCCTGCGAATTCCATCTAGTGTCTTGCAGTTTGTTGACGGGTTCCATGAAGGTAGGCGAAGGAAGGAGGAAGGAAGGAGGGAAGGGGAGGAGGGAGGGAGGGAGGGAGGGGGGAGGGCAGGAGGGAAAGAAGGGAGGGAGAGAGGGAGGGAGAGCTGCGCTTACTAAGACAGACACAGGGTCAGGTGCATCCTAAGCTTTCCCATTTAACTTGCAAACACCATTAGACATTAGGTGTTGCAGTTCCCCCATCTCAGAGGAGGAGACGGCCACAGACACTGGTAGCTTGCGCTAGGAAGCTTGCGCTAGTGGGACCAGGAAGCTGTAAGCGGAAGCGCTGAGCTGCTTCCATGCCAGCAGAAGAAACCAGAAGCGTAGCTGTATTGATTTGTCTGCTTGGGCTTGGGCCCTACACCCATATCATCTGCCTCCACTGCCTGAGCTGTTAGTTCCCAAGTTTTCAGATAAGATGGGAGGCTCAGCTCTGGCCAACCGCAGAGCAGGCACGGGGTTGGGTCTGTCTGCCCGCCAGCCTGGTGCTCCCTCCTGAGTGGCTGCCATTGCCCTGCTCTGCTGGGAGGTGCCTATGCAACCTTGGGCAGGTCACTGAACTCATTTACACTGCAGCTTCTTTCCCTATAAACCAGAAGATGACAGCCGCCCTGCCTGCCTCTGGGAGCTGCCAGGAGGCTCAGACGGGGTAATGGAGAGGGCTTTATAAACTGGGAAGTTCTGTGGACATGGAGGGGTTACTACCATCACTCCATAAAACCTCCCATGCGCAGCACATCTCCCATCTCCCTCCTGATACTGACGCCCGGCTCTAGCGCTTTGAGAGTCTGCCCAGACCGGCTTCCTGTGTCTCCTGCCTCTGCATTCCCAGTGCCTCCCTACAGACTCTCAAAGCGTGCTGGATGGTGGAGACTTGAACCGGACACAGGGCCTGGTGGAATGAGACCCCCAGGTCTCCCCAGCTGATGGAGGCTGTGTCTGGGGGACCTCTGCCCTCTCTCTTGGGCCTGCAAACCCCTTCCCAGGCCGGGGCTCTGCAGGGACCTCATGTAGCACCTCTGAGATCCCCAAAGACCCCTGCCCCTGGCTGGATGACTCTGGTCAAGTAGTTTCCCCAGCCCAAGGCGCTCAGACTTTCCATTTCTAGTTGCTTTCTATTGAGGGCTCAGAAGAAACCACCTCCCATGCGTGTTAATGACTCCTTTTAAACTCAGTTCCTGCAGCCTTTTTGCTCTCTCTTCTTGCCTCTCTTGCCCTCCTTAACCCGAGAAACAGACCTCCCCTCTTTGTACACCCCCGCCCCCGCCAGTAGCTGGGAGCTCACCTAAGCCTTCTAATTGGACTGTTTCCCGTTGGGGCTCCTTCTGGCAGCACGGCTGTAGAAGCCTATAAACATGATCTCGTCCAACCTTCTCGTTCCACGGAGGAGAAATGGAAAGCAGAGCAGACAGTATTCTTACTCAAGGGCTCTTAGAGTGTTAGCCCCCTTCCTCCTCAGGAGGATCTTGGTGTGATGTGGTGGTAGCCGAGGGTGTTCAGATCTGTCTCGTTTGACACGGTCAGGTTCCCTGACTGCAAGCCACCATCTGAAGGGACCAGTGGGAGACACGGAAGAGTTAGCCATACACCTCTCTTTCTAGAATATTCTATGTACAAGACTATCTGGAGGCATGAGGCCGGGATAAAATGATCTTGGGAGTTTGCCTTTCCCTGAGACTGTTTAGTGCTTGTCTCCTGAATCCAGTTTCTAAGCCGGGGGAGAGGTTCTTAGCAGCTTTTTGGCACTCAGGAAATGTGAAAGAATTGTTCTTGTCAGTTGTAGCATAAAGGAGTAAGCTGCATGACGTTCCATTCTCCTACCTGCTTCCATGATCAAAAAGACAAAGCAAATGAGATGATCTCCTCCTTGCCCAGAGACAATCTCATCGCCTCCGCTCCATCGACCGTCTAGCCGTGAGCGGTGTTCATGCCATATCTCCAAAACAGATGGGAGACCAACCGTACTGGAGGAGTGAAGAGTTCGCTGTTCATCTCAGTTGCAAACTTGACAGTGAAACACATCCCAGAATCAAAGCCTTCTCTCTCACTGCCTGTAGGTTAGAGGCTGTTTCCCTCGCTGGTATGGGCAAGGCAGAAGTTTCCTTCATCTTTTTGAAAAAAAGGCTTGGGTCCTGCTGTGGCCCTTACTACCCCAGACAGCAAGTGGGTCACTTGGGCGAGCACATAAGGAGGGTCCCACCACGCTGGGGCTGTGTGGGCAGAGACTGCTGTAGGACTCCTTTCTGGTTGCCTCACTTATTTATAGGCAAAGCTGAGAGCTTTGGGGTGGGTACAACAGGGACTGTTGGTGGCAGGTTTTGCCTCTCTCCTGTTGTCCACTGGAGACTCAGGGCTGGCTCCACACTTGCCTACCCCAAGTATGAAATAAAGAACCCTATATTTAAGGAGTGGGGGGGTCTAGTGACTCTATAACTGGGACAAGCCCTACCTCTGCCTCCTTTATCTCTGAGTACCCATCTCTCTCCCACCCCCAAACCCCATTGCAATGAGGCTAAGCGAAGTCCTCCAACAACCCCGACAGTCTTCTCCCTGGGGGTCTTCTGGCAAACACATTCTCTCTAGCTTACATCTCCAGAGATATTTTGATTCTCGCTGGTCGGCACCTGGGGGAGTGGCCTCGTTGGTCTGCCCTTGATTCTGTTCAGACTACAGATTTTTCACCTTGCTGGGTCTGCTTGGGAATTCTGATTCGTGCGTTATGGACCCTGACTTCCATTTTCTCTCCTGGGACTGAAGCCAACCTGTTTCTAGCTCTAGTTTGTTCCTGCTCTCCTCTTCCTAGACCCCTGCACCCAAGAAAAGCCATCTTTTTCCTGCTCTCTTGGCACTGGCCTCCCAAGGTCCCAGGGCGGTTCAAACTTTGTTCTCTTATCCTGATCGCCTTTCCCCTTGCCTCTAAGTACCCTGTTTATCCAGAGACTATCTCTGGCCATGATGGAGTCACTGGGCAGCAGGCTTCCCAAGGTTTGGTGCTCTGCTGCCCCCTGGGGGCGCATATTCTACAGGCCAGTTTGGACATGTAGTTTTGCACACCTAGTATAAACCAAAGGAAAGCTCTGAAGTCAGCATTCTTCTTTATACTCTTCCCTTTCCTCCCTCCGTACTCCCCTCCTTCTCCTGCTGCTGCTTCTAAGCCCACAGATGTTCTCTCCAGCTGCACGAGCCCCCTGCAGAAGCCAGGTGAGAGTGTCATGGCTTTCCTTCCAACTCAGGGTTGGAGCCTGTGGAGAGCAGGCTGGTTCCTTCCAAGCTGCCAGATCCTTTTGTCTAGGGAGAACGCAATCATTGTAGACTCGCTCCAGCCTGGGCTCCACTAGAACAAACACACATGTGCATATTAACACCCACATGCCAAAAATTCAATTTCGGCAAACAACCAGACCCTGCTAATTAAAATGTCTAATCCATTTAAATGAATGCAACAATTAGCTTAGCCAGACCATAATTGCGTGATTTGAATACTCGTCCTTTTCATTCCCGTCTAGTTGGTGGGAAGACTCATTTCCTGGGTGGGGTCCAAACCTCGTGATCTTTGAAATGGATTTTATTGCTCGGCTTCCCTCTACAGAAGACCTCGCCTCTCACCTGCCACCTGTCACCACCCCCCATCCGATAAGACTGGTCCTTGCTTTCTGGAAACTTGGGCCCAGTGGATTACTTCCGGTTTGAGTGGTGCCGATGGAGAAACACATTGTGTCAGAACTATCCTCTCCCTGGAAAGCTCCCTCCTTGCAGGTGCCTCTCCCAGAATTTCTGCCTGGGATGGGAAGAATTAGGGCTGGGATTGTGTCTGTTGTTCTCATTCCTGCTCCAACCAAAGACTGCCACATTAGCCCTGGTAGCATCGGGGCCAGAGAGAGAGAGGGAGAGAATCAAAGAGACAAAAAGAGAATCAGGGACTGAAGTACAGGAGAAGAGAGAGGGACATCTTGCCCACACAATTTGAATGTATGAAAGATAAACATCAGAGACATATTTGGCCATCACCTACCTGCACACGGCCCTGAGGGCTCCTGCCTGTCCCCACCCCTGGTCTGCTCTTCACCTCCTGACTCGCATCTTGGAACATGTATGGAGTGTGTACATGCAAGGCCCCGAGGTGGTCGCTGGGAAGAGATAAGACGGGAGCATAAATAAGTATAAGTAAACAGAGGGGGTATGATGAGAGAGGTATGAGAGACGGCAGCGGTCCCCCAGAAGGGCCACATGGCATGGTGTGGGAGCTTGTGGTACAGAGCTGGGCAGAAGCAGAAGCTAGGGCACTTGAAGAGGGGTTTGGATGGCAAGAGCGCTGTTTTTCCTGTGATTCTGGGGGTGCATCCAGGTTTTTGGGGGTGCAAAGCTTTTTAATTGACAAGGAGCTTATTTAAGAAAAAAACCCCCAAAATTGTGAATAAAGAATCAGGCATAAAATCAAATATTTATTTCAAATAGAAAATAAATCATAATAAATTACATATTTTAAAAGCTGACAACACCACAAACACCACATAACCCAGAAAAAGAATGGACTTAAAAAAAAAAAAAAAAGAATTAGCTGACTAGCACCCGTCTTTAGCATTTTCTCCCTCGGTTTCTTCGGTTGCATACTCTTTGATGCTTCTTCAGATGACAAGAGTTTTGGCATGTCATGGTCCAAAGAGAGAATAAAAAGAGAATTCTGTCTTTCTTCTGACAGAGCGATCAAAATTTGTTTTTTTGGAAATCATAGTTGGGATTCATAAAACATGAGACTACACAGACACACAGACACATACACACACGGCCCCTTTTCTGGGTTAACACCACAGGGTTGTGCCCTGCAACTTAGGACTTGTGATCAGTTCTGTGGGAGGAGCCACGGACATATTCACCATGCGCTCTGCCCAGCCCCCCTCATCCCCCACCCCCACCTGGCCCCGCCCTCGGGCACCAAGGTCATGGTGCTGTGGTTTGTCACAGTGGGTGGAAGGCCTACTCCCTGAATCATTTCTAAGCAGTAACTTAACTAAATGTAAAACTGAGAACTAGTTATATGTAACTAACCCAACTAAAAGCTTTCCCAGTTCAACTCAGCCTGTGCTGGGTCCCACGGTCACTCTGGCCCCGTGCCGTCGAAGGGAAGCGTCATGGAGGGAGGCTGGGTTGGAAGAGATAGCAGCTTTCACTCATTGGTGTTAAAATAGATTACTTTAGAATGTTTTACAAAAACGTAGGATCTTGTAAATATATCACCAGGGCCTCTCCTGGAACCTCCAGGCGCGTCTGAGAATTGAGGGGCCTTGATGCGTAAGGTTGCGTGGTTTTTTTGTTTTGTTTTGTTTTTTAAAGATTTTATTTATTTATTTGACAGAGGGAGACAGTGAGAGAGGAAACACAAGCAGGGGGAGAGGGAGAGAGAGAAGCAGGGAGCCTGATGTGGGGCTTAATCCCAGGACCCTGGGATCATGACCTGAGCCGAAGGCAGACACGTAAAGACTGAGCCACGAGGCACCTCAGGCTGTATAGTTTTATCATAAAGTTACTACTGCTTCGATTATTTGGGAAGGTGATGGAAACTGTTAGAGAGATGACTTTTTCCCACTTACCCCTTGGGGCTGAAGAGAGAGAGTGTTGCACAGTAATGAAGGGTATACATTTTGGAGTTGGTGGTTTTGGTTCAAGTATTGGCTCTGCAGTTTAGGAGTTCTGTGATCCCAGACAAACCACCTACACCTCAACTTTCTCATCTGTAAAAAGGGGTTCCTAATAGAATTGTCATTCTGGATAAAGGTGACAATGCATGAAAAGTAGTAACAGCAATCAATCACTGCCATCTGTTTTTTATTTTTCAGAGGGAGGAGACATACCTTCCTGTTCCTGGGGTTGGCAGAGTGAGGGTGGCGGGGAGAGTCCCCTAAAGGAGGGACATTTGACCTGGCCCTTAAAGTTCTAGGCCCAGGGGCGCCTGGGTGACTCAGTAGTTAAGCCTCCACCTTTGGCTCAGGTCATGATTACAGGGTCCTGGGATCAAGCCCCACATCAGGCTCCCTGCTCAACAGAGAGCCTGCTTCTCTCTCTCCCTCTGCCTGCCGCTCTGCTTACTTCTACTCTCTCTATCTCTCTGTCAAATAAATAAAAAATCTTAAAAAAAAAAAAAAGTTCTAGGACCAGAATATTTGAAATGGGGAGGCACGTGACCGTGGAGACATGTCTAATTTGGCCAGAAAGTTTCCTATGAGTTTAACAAGATAGTTTGGGGCTGAGAAGGGCCATCTAGGCTTTATTTCCCATGATCTGACATGATCAGGTCTAGGATTCTGAAGCACAAGCCCTGGGCCATGGGAGAGGACGATTGGGTAGGGAGGATGGGGGGAGCGTGAGACTGGTTGGCAGGAGGTAGAGGACAGAACCGGGCAGGGTCGGAGGTTCCCATGCACAGACACACAGCCTCATTGGCACATGAATGCACTTCGAGAATAACAGTTCCATGCTGATGGCATGGTGAGCCCAAATCTCTCCGTATTATTTATCCTGCTCTCTTTGGGGGTTCGACAAATAGGAGACGGGACTGGCAGAGCTGTCGCCGGTGCCCGCCTGAAGCTAGGCCCTTTCAGGCACCCTTGCACGACAGAATCCTGCTTCCTGGGCCTGAAGGGTCACTCCCAGCACTGGCTGCAGCGGGCTGACTTGTCTTCACATCTGAGTAGGCGCTTTCTGGGAGCTGGCGGGAGCTGCCAGCAAGTGCTGGCCTCCAGCAGGCTGCTGGGCAGTGCAATTTATTTTAAGCTGAAAGGACATTGGGACAACAACACCTCTTGCGGAAGACAGTTTGGGCCCTGTGATTGCTAGCCCGGAGGCAGGAAGAGAGTTCCCTTTCTCCTCTCAACACCTGCCAAAGTAAAAGGCATGGCATCAATAGGCCCTTTTGGACAAAGAGACTCAGAGCATCCCCTCCTAGCCATCTGCCTGGGGCCTCAACCCACAGTCTTGTGTCGTGGCCCTTCCATGCCAGGCGGGCGCCAGAGATGAAGGCATTAAGGGCCCAAAGCATTAGCCAGCCCGGATGTGGCATTTTGCCCAAAGGTTTCTACCTCATTTGGATTTAGCCCTGCTCTGAAATCTCTGCCCATTGATTCAGAAGATGGTTGCAGACCCAATAAATCATTAATGGTCATTCTCACACATCCATTTGCAAGATACAGAAGATGGAGGCAGAGATTGCTTCAGATCAGGGAAAATGGAACTCAGCGTCCCTTATAATAGATTATATTTCTCATGAGAGATCCGCCCCCTCTCATTTGCCTATATTCGTATCTTCATCCCAGTTGCACAGTGCCTAATACAGTTTTTGGCATGTCAATTAGTATTAATTTGTTGACTGATTGCATTCTGAGATGAATAATAATTTGGACCAGGTAATTTAATTTCTATTATTTTATTATGGGAAGGAGGAGGGAAGGCTAGTATATGTCTTCATTTATTTACTCATCCAACCCACAAATATTTATCGAGTGCTTACCATGTCTAGGCACTGTACTTTGTGCAGGAGATAGAACAGCAGAGAAGCTATAGCTCCTGCTGTAAGGAGCTATGGTTTCATGGGAGATAGATAAATACTCAACACATCACCTTAGGGGAAGTGCCTTGTACTGAGAATACATTCTGGGCACTTAACCCAGACAAAGGGTGCACGGGGTGGTGGTCCGGGAAGGCTTATCTGGGGTGTTGACGTCTCACCTGGGAGCTGAGGGAAGTGTGGGAGTTAGCCAGGTGACAGTTGGTGGAGAGGTACAAGTGAGACCAGTCCATGGCCCAGGGCACCATGGAGCAGGTCCTGGTCTAGAGGAAGAGTTGGCCAAAGAGAAAAGGTAATTGGAATAGTACAGAAGTCATGGGATTGGGGGAAAGACAGTATTTAAGGGAGCTTTTACCAATTAAGTGTTTCTGGAGACAAACAACTGAACTGACTCCAGGCAACTCAAGATGATGGCCATTATGGTTTCACACACAATCAAAGGCACACCTGAACAACCAGGATCGTTCTAGGGAGTCACCAGTAGAGTCTCCTTGACCTGGCCTGACAATGAATGATATGAGCTCCAGCTTCCCGGTCTCTGTGTGCCCAAGCCTTCAACTTCTTGGGAGGAAAACCCTGATTGGCCAGATTGGGTCAGATGTCTCTACCTTTGGACCAATCAGGCATAGGCAGGGAAGAGGCCTCTGGTCAGTCCTACCTTGATGCTGTGAAGCCTACATTCAGTTCTATATTTTTTGTTTTCCTTTGTTTTTAGAGTGCGAATAGGGAAGGAGGGCGTTTCACTAAGAGAAAGTGCAGTAGGGACGTAGGAAGTTAGAAAGGTTTCCTCATGTTTTCACTTTATTGAGCTGGAAAGGTCTGGTACTTATTTGCAAGGTCTATGGATTTCTCTTTTCCCATGCCAGCCGTTTCTGCCCATGAATGGATCTCACACACCCAGGTCTAGGACTGCTAGACTTCAGTATGTCCTTCAGTGTCTCTGAAAAATTCGGGGAATCTGGAGTCTTGAGAATTTTCCAGGGCTATGACTTAGAGGCTTGTGGGGAGAGAGAAAGGATTTTGGAAATGGGGGGCAGTGGAGAACCTCTGTAGACATCTAGGGAGAGGGGTTATAGAGAAGTGTGCTACTTTCCCGAGTCTAATTTGAGTTTATCCAAGTGAATAATTTCTCAGGCAACCAGGAGGAGCTGTAAGCCCCACGAGATTGGGGCTGCTCAGAATTCAAGCTGTAGTTCTGACAGCTTCAAATTGGAAAGAGGCTTAGCACTGGGGCCTGTGAGGTCCTTCACGTGCTTCACTGTGTCCTCCAGGCCCACGGCACAATTCCCAGAGGGTGAGAACACTGCTGTGCTGTGTCTTCGTGGATTGATGTAAGGAAGGGCCAGATGAGTATTTGGCCACTCAACCCTCTTCACTTGCTTACCAGGCAAATGGCTTGATAGCTCCTGGCCTAGAGAGTGAGAAGGAGTCAGGATCTGAACAGACACCTTTGCTAGGAGAAGACACACTTGGGCCCCTTTCCCTCGTGTCCTGGGCTATGGACCAGTCTCACCTACCCCTCTCCACGAGCTCTTCCCCTGACTAACTGCCATACTTCCCAAGAGCACTTGGTCAGTTGGGTAGACAATTGTTCTTAGCCTCTTAAGATCTTAGACAACACAATCTAGAAGTCTTCTCAGACACCTGTTAGTGCATCCTTTTATTTTATAGAAAAGGAAGTTGTGCCCAGAGAGGGGATGAGATTTGCCCGAGGTCAATCAGCTAATCTGTAACAGAACTGACTCCAGAACTAAGACCTCTCGAAGCCAGGTGAGCCATGACTTAACATTGCTTCTCACACTTCACCTTTCTGAGGGAGGACTGAATGTGCTGAGACCCTACAGCCAACTTTTCCTCTTGCTATCACCTTCCCTAAGGATCAGTGTTGTTCTCAACCCAGCTCCAGGGGTAAGGAATAACTCCTGAACTTCCCTCTCTTCTATTAAGCATTTTTCCTTGGATAAGGAGATCCTGGGTCCAAGAGTCAGACCCAGGCTTTGTTAAGAAGGAGTCACTTGATTCAAGGACAGGCTTCTTAGACCGTTATCACCAGTTTATCACTAGTCCCCATTCCGATTGGCCCTGAGGACAAGTATCCTCTTAGCAGCAAGGCCCTCACCAGGTCTGAACTACAAAAGAGAGCAAGAGGAACTGAACTGGGTGGGCGGGGGCTTGTCAGCTTGTGGACTTTGTGCTCTAGGTGATTTTGTATGGACAGGGAGGTGACAACAGTAGCCTGTGCTCCTAGAGATATCCCAGTCATCAAGAGTTTCTGCAGTCTGTTCAAGGCCAGCAGCTTTGCCTGTCTTTCAGAGCCAACAGCTTCTTCAGATGAGAGAAGATGTGAGCCTATCAGCTTTTCCCTTTCCTTTCAGGGAGAGTTTCTTCAGGACTTGAAATTGGTGACATTGGTGTCACAACTCCGGGGACAATGGTTTTTTATCATTTCTTTAGAGAGTAGTATGCTATCTATTTTTCTTTTCTTTTCTTTTTTGTTTTTGTTTTTGTTTTTGGTAGGAGGAAATGGGGAATGATCAAAAGGAGAAAGAGGAGTTTTGAAAACTTTTTTAGGTGATGGATCTTGCATGTCTGTGCATGTGTGTGTGTGCGCACGTGCACGCTTACTCTAAGACAACTCGTGATAAACAGCAACTTTCAATATCCAGAGCTATATACCTTGTTTAATCTTCACTGGTAGACTCTGAGTATTTGGTAGATAGAACACCTCTCAGGCATGGTGATAAGCTCCATTTCAGGGCCAACCTGGGTATCTCTCTCTCTTTTTTTAACATAAAAAAAATTATTTATTTATTTGACAGACAGAGATCAAGGTAGGCAAAGAGGCGGTGGGGGAGGGAAGCGGGCTCCCCGCTGAGCAGAGAGCCAGAGTGGGGCTCGATCCCAGGACCCTGAGATCTTGACCTGAGCTGAAGGACAGAGGCTTTAACCCATTGAGCCACCCAGGTGCCCCGGGTGTCTCTTTACTGTAGTAACAAACATGGCAATGATTTACTAGAGGGAAAAATGACAAATTCCAATCCTTCCTGAAAATGATGATAGCTTACAGTTACTGGACAAGTACTCAATGGTGGGCACTCTTAAAAGCTCTTTGCACACTGAGGATTGACTCATTTAATCCTTCTTTTAACTCTGTGTAGGTAATTCTGTTTTTCTCATTAGGATGAAACGTGAAGAAACCGAAGCCCTGAGGGGTAAGTAACTTGCCCAAATCACACTGGTGGCAAGAGGTGGAGGCAGGAATTAAACTCTGCTGTTTGGGACGAATGGATAAGGCAGATGGGGTCCATATACACTATGGAGTATGATGCCTCCATCAGAAAGGATGAATACCCAACTTTTGTAGCAACGTGGATGGGGTTGGAAGAGATTATGCTGAGTGAAATAAGTCAAGCAGAGAGAGTCAATTATCATATGGTTTCGCTTACTTGTGGAGCATAAGGAATAACACGGAGATGGAGAGGAGAGAGGAGTTGAGGGGAAACTGGAGGGGGGATAAACCAGGAGAGACTGTGGACTCTGAAGAACTAACAGACGGTTTTGGAGGGGAGAGGGGTAGGCGGTTGGGTGAGGCTGCACGTACTGCATGGAGCACTGGGTGTGATTCATAAACAATGAATCTTGGAACACACACACACTAAAATAAAATTAAAAACAAAACAAAACAAAACTAAGAAAAAAAAAAAACACCTCTGCTGTTTGGTTCCAGGTCCTTCCTGGCTCTTAGCTGCCATGTGATACCTACTACCACTTACTACCACTTACTACTACTACTACTACTACTACTACTACTACTGTTTCTTTCTTCTTTTCTTTCTCGTTCTCGTTCTTCTTTTTTGATACTTCTTTTTAAGATCCATGTCTGAATGATTGCTCTGACACCTACTGTATAGAATCTGAAAGCTGTGGGGTTCACTCAGTATCCCCCGGGGATGGCTGTGTCAGGGAGAAGAGTGCCCTAGATATATCCTCAAACCACCACCCAACTACGCAGTTTCTAGGAGATTTGACCACTATTGCTGGCCACCCACCTGCTTCCCCTAAAGTCTGTAAAATACAGGCCATTCTCACTGGCAGATCGGTCACGGCTAATTCAGTCCTAATTTCCCTCCACCCACCCCCCAACCCCCTTCCCCAACCGCTGTGCAGTTGTCTGGGCAATGCTGAACGACCTCCAGTGATGGGGACCTTACTGCCCCACATAGCAGCTCTTTGCATCTTTGGACAACAGAGATCATTGAGTTATGGGGATGAAGTCTGCCTTCCTTAACCTCTTGTCCACTGGTGGAACAGATTTGGGTCCTCAACCACAAGCAACCTTTTAAAAATTTGGAGAATACCTTTACCAATATTCAGAATCTTCTGTTTCCCTGGTGACACTTTCTCTGTTTCTCCTACGACAGAGCTTCAGGACCAACCTAGCCTCTCAAACGCTTGTCCACATTCCTGTTAATGAATCACTGAGATGTGGCCTGGTGAGAACAAAGCACAGCAGGGCAGCCCCTTCCCTCCTTGCAGTGATTCTATAAATGAAGCTTCAGGCGAGCCTCACTTGAGACAAACCTCATCCCAGGCTTCTTAAAGGGCTTATGGTTAATAATCTCAGACATCAGAGGAAGTATTTGTAGCTTCAGGTAGGAATCATTTAAAGATCTTTTAAAAATACCAGAAACTCTTACTTAATTGGTCTGATATGCTGCTTAGATATTAGGATTTTAACAATTCTCTGGGTATTTCTAGTGTATGGTCAAGATTGAAAACCTGGTCTTACTAAGACCAAGCTGGAATGTAATTTTTGTGAGAGCAGGGCCTTGGTCTCTCTGGTTTCCTGCCGTATTCCCAGCAACAGCTCAGGCGCCTGACACATAGGAGATCTTGCTCAGGAAACATTCGTTGATCAATGAATGAATCCTCTGCATGTTTCTGAGTGTTTGCTTATCCCTTCATCAGTTGTCCCTGATAAAGTGATGATTGAAGGGCATTGAGAGACTCTCTCTGCCTCTGACAGGGAGGGATGGAGTTCACTGAGTCTGGTTCCTGGCCAACACACAGTTAAAATTATCTAAGTAGGACAAAACAAATCTTGCTGGCACATGGGAAGGGCTCTTGGGTCACCACGCTCCTGTGAAGGAGGCTGGGTTGAGAACATGGTGACAACTTTGTGTTTAATTAACGTGGCTCTAGAGGGATCTGGAGCAGAATTTAATGGAGGCTAAGATTACCCACAGACTGGGGAAAGGGTCAGCTCAGATCAAAGGAAGCATCTGGAGACACGGAATAAGGCCTTATTGAGAAGAATTGGGCAAAAGAGCTTGTTTCCCTGGCTGGAGTTTTTGTGAGGCATTTGAGACAACTGAACTTTGAGAGGCACGGAGAGGGCTTGCTGTTAGGTAGCAGCTGTGCCTGAGGGTCTGCGGTTCTCACTGCATCTAGGATTCTGCCTCCATGGAGACCTGAGGACCCATCCCCCCTCCCCTCCCACCTTATGTTCAGTGTGAGCATATGGAGGTTCCGGGGGAGAGAACCCATGTGGAGGGATGGACACTGATTATGAGATGGCGAAATCGCAACTGAGAGCATGAGTGTGATAGAGGCCTGGGGTATAGGAGTCACAGACTAGGAAGACTCTGGTAAGAAGCAGCATTCTGATGGGGAAGCATTGTGGAAATACGATCAAGAGAGGAAGAGACGTGTATAGATAGAGAGGACCTGAATGTGTGTTCAAAGTAGGCAAGATGGAAGGTTCAGAGCTTTCTTCTGGTAACAGGGAGGGGAACTGATAATGTATACCTTGTCTCATTTAATCCTCACAATCCTCCTAAAAGGTAGAGAGTGTCAACCCTACTTTATTCATGAGGACACCGAGGCTCAGAGAGATTCAGTGACTTTCCTGAAGTCACCAAACCAAGTAAGTGGAGAGTTGGATCACACCTAAATTTGCCTGTCCCAGAAGCTTGCGTTCAGAGAGGAGAAACATAGATGGATGGGGAGGGCTCAAAATTGAAATCTCAATGTTTAGGGACAGCTGGGTGGCTCAGTCAGTTAAGTGTCTGCCTTCAGCTCAGGTCATGATCCCAGGGTCCTGGGATCGAGTCCTGTATCAGGGTCCCTGCTCAGTGGGAAGCCTGCTTACCTCTGTGCCTGCTGCTCTCCCTGCTTGTGCTCTCTCTCTCTCTCTGATAAATCAATCAATCAATAATCTTAAAATATTCAAATCTCAATATTTAAAGAAGCTTAGTTTATATTGATACAAGTAATATAGTTTAACTGATGTTAAGTAATAAATTGATACAAGTGACAGAAGTAATGTCTTATAATTGCCCAATCTATGTAGAAACTACTATCAGGAGACAGTGAACTATTTGCAGGTATGAATTTCTGTCGAAAGTTTTCCCTTCCAGGATTCCCCTGAAATGGGAGATGCCTCTAAATAGTAAGGACAAATCCTCCCAAAACTGAAGGACTGGGACAGGGCTTCCAGGGTATTGGTATTTCACTTGCCTTCCTTTTCTCCTTCTGGAATGTGAAGCCATTATAGGCAATTACTGTAGTGGAAAGTCTACAGGTCCAGGAGACATGACTTCTGAACTTGAGGCTCGCCTCTGCTACTGTCTCTCCTGCACCCTTTCCTCTCTCCTCTGGATGAAAGAATCCCTTTCTCCTGTGGGTACTCATGCTGTGCATTTTTATGGGGCTGTTCTACGGTCATTGTCTGTAAGGGTCCTTATAATTTGGAGCGGCTGCTGACTGTCTTTCCAATCAAGTGTAGAGAAGAAGAGAGAGGCAGAATTCTGACAGGGATGCCTGGGTGGCTGTCAGTTGGGCATCTGCCTTTGGCCTAGGTCATGATCCTGGAGTGGTGGGATCGAGCCCCTGCTCAGTGGAGAGCCTGCTTCTCCCTCTGCCTCTCCAACCTGCTTGTGTTCTCTCTCTCAAATAAAAGAAATATATATATAAAATTTTGCCAGTGCTTGGGTACCTGAATCTCACTGTGCTGGATTCTGCACATTTCAGTTATGCAAGCCTATGAGTACCAGCTTGTCTGCAAAGACAGCCCCAGTAACTTCTCCTATCTCTCTCTCTGTGTTTCTTTGAAATGTGATGCTGTCTCCTCTTATAGACAAATAGAGTCTATTTTCCCTTTCCTTGGCTTTGTGGCTTGATTGGGCCAATAGAATGTGGCAGAACTGACAGGTATGCCTTTTAAGTTCTGGTCTTAAGAGGCCCTGCACTTCAGCTCTCATCTGCCTGAAACCTTGAGACCACTGTGCTGTGAAGAAGTCTGGTCTAGTCCCTTGAGAATGGGAGAACACCTGAAGAGAGAGGCCCAGACAACCTAGCCCTCTTAGCAGAACTTAATCCAGCCTGCCTGCTGAATGAAGCTACAGCGAGTGGCAGAAGAACCACCCCACTAACTCACACAATTATGAGAAATAATAAATTGTTATTGTTTTAAGTCACTAGTTTGGAGGGTGGTTTGTTATACATCAATAGATATCTGAATCATGAAATTACAGCCACCAGCTCATTCTGTGATCTGCGTATCAACCAGTTTTTTATTTAAAGTAAAACAGAGGAGGAGTCAAGATGGCGGAGAAGTAGCAGGCCGAGACTGCTTCAGCTAGCAGAAGATCAGCTAGATAGCTTATCTAAAGATTGTAAACACCTACAAATCCAATGGCAGATCGAAGAGAAGAACAGCAATTCTAGAAACAGAAAATCAATCATTTTCTGAAAGGAGGGACTGGCGGAGAAGTGAATCCAAAGTGACGGGAAGATAGACCCCGGGGGGAGGGGATGGCTCCTGGCAAGCGGCAGACCAACAGAGCACAAAATCAGGACTTTTAAAAGTCTGTTCTGCTGAGGGACATCGCTCCAGAGGCTAAACTGGAATGAAGCCCACGTGGGGTCAGCGTGGCCTCAGGTCCCGTAGGGTCATTGAAGGATCGGGGGTGTGTCTGAGTGTTGCACTCGCTGGTATTAGAATGGGGAAGCTGGCTACAGAGACAGAGCTGAGGAGTGAGCTCTCAGCTCGGGGTTACCTTGAACTGGTTGCAGGCTCGGTGAGCTCAGAGCACAGCTGGAGGCCAGGGAGATGGGAGTAATTGGGTGCTGTTCTCTGAGGGCGCACTGAGGAGTGGGGCCCTGGACTCTCGGCTCCTCCAGGCTGGAGACTGGGAAGCCGCCATTTTCATTCCTGTCCTCCGGAACTCTACGGAAAGCGCTCAGGGAACAAAAGCTCCCAAAAGCAAACCTGAGCGGATTACTCAGCCCGGCCCCTGGTAAGGGCAGTGCAATTCCGCCTGGGGCAAAGACTCTTGCGAATCACTACAACGGCCCCTCCCTGAGAAGATCAACAAGAAATCCAGCCTGGACCAAGTTCACCTATCAAAGAGTGCATTTTCAATACCAAGGAGAGCAGTGGAATTCCAGAGGAGGAGAAAGCAAAGCATGGAATTCATGGCTTTCTCCCCATGATTCTTTAGTCTTGCAGTTAGTTTAATTTTTTCTTCTTTTTGAATTCTTTTTCTCTTCTTCTGCTAAATTTTTTTAAACTTTTCCCTTTTTCTTTTTTAACGTTTTTTAAGTAGTTTATCTAATATATATATATATATATTTTCTTTTTTATATTTTTTCTTTATTCGTTTTCTTTTTTAAATAGTTTCTTTTTTTTTCCTTTCTGAACCTCTTTTTACCCCCTTTTTCCCCCCTCACGATTTGGGATCTCTTCTGATTTGGTTAAAGCATATTTTCCTGGGGTTGTTGCCACCCTTTTAGTACTTTACTTGCTCCTTCATATACTCTTATCTGGACAAAATGAGAAGGCAGAAGAATTCACAAAAAAAAAAAAAAAAAAAAAAAAAAAAAAAAAAAAAAGAACAAGAGGCAGTACCGAATGCTAGGGATCTAATCAATACAGACATTGGTAATATGTCAGATCTAGAGTTCAGAATGATGATTCTCAAGGTTCTAGCCAGGCTCGAAAAAGGCATGGAAGATATTAGGGAAATTCTCTTGGGAGATATAAAAGCACTTTCTGGAGAAATAAAAGAACTAAAATCTAACCAAGTTGAAATCAAAAAAGCTATTAATGAGGTGCAATAAAAAATGGAGGCTCTCACTGCTAGGATAAATGAGGCAGAAGAAAGAATTAGTGATATAGAAGACCAAATGACAGAGAATAAAGAAACTGAGCTAAAGAGGGACAAACAGCTACTGGACCACAAGGGGAGAATTCAAGAGATAAGTGACACCATAAGATGAAACAACATTAGAATAATTGGGATTTCAGAAGAAGAAGAAAGAGAGAGGGGAGCAGAAGGTATATTGGAGAGAATTATTGGAGAGAATTTCCCCAATATGGCAAAGGGAACAAGCATCAAAATCCAGGAGGTGCAGAGAAACCCCCTCAAAATCAATAAGAGTAGGCCCACACCCTGTCACCTAATAGTAAAATTTACAAGTCTTAGTGACAAAGAGAAATTCCTGAAATAAGCCCGGGAAAAGAAGTCTGTAACATACAATGGTAAAAATATTAGATTGGCAGCAGACTTATCCAGAGAGACCTGGCAGGCCAGAAAGAGCTGGCATGATATATTCAGAGCACTAAATGAGAAAAACATGCAGCCAAGAATACTATATCCAGCTAGGCTATCACTGAAAATAGAAGGAGAGATAAAAATCTTCCAGGACAAACAAAAACTGAAAGAATTTGCAAACACCAAACCAGCTCTACAGGAAATCTTGAAAGGGGTCCTCTAAGCAAAGAGAGAGCCTAAAAGTAGTAGATCAGAAAGGAACAGAGACAATATACAGTAACAGTCACCTTACAGGCAATTCAATGGCACTAAATTCATATCTCTCAATAGTTACCTTGGATGTTAATGGGCCAAATGCCCCAATCAAAAGACACAGGGTATCAGAATGGATAAAAAAACAAACCCCATCTATATGTTGCCTACAAGAAACTCATTTTAAACCTGAAGACACCTCCAGATTTAAAGTGAGGGGGGTGGAAAACAATTTACCATGCTAATGGACATCAGAAGAAAGCAGGAGTGGCAATCCTTATATCAGATCAATTAGATTTTAAGCCAAAGACTATAATAAGAGATGAAGAAGGACACTATATCAGACTCAAAGAATCTGTCCAACAAGAAGATCTAACAATTTTAAATATCTATGCCCCTAACGTGGGAGCAGCCAACTATATAAACCAATTAATAACAAAATCAAAGAAACACATCAACAATAATACAATAATAGTAGGTGACTTTAACACTCCCCTCACTGAAATGGACAGATTATCCAAGCAAAAGATCAACAAGGAAATAAAGGCCTTAAATGACACACTGGACCAGATGGACATCACAGATATATTCAGAACATTTCATCCCAAAGCAACAGAATACACATTCAGAATAGATCACATCCTTGGTCCTAAATCAGGTCTCAACCAGTATCAAAAGATTGGGATCATTCCCTGCATATTTTCAGACCACAATGCTCTGAAGCTGGAACTCAATCACAAGAGGAAATTTGGAAAGAACCCAAATACATGGAGACTAAACAGCATCCTTTTAAAGAATGAATGGGTCAACCAGGAAATTAAAGAAGAATTGAAAAAATTCATGGAAACAAATGATAATGAAAACACAATGGTTCAAAATCTGAGGGACACAACAAAGGCAGTCCTGAGAGGAAAATATATAGCGGTTCAAGCCTTTCTCAAGAAACAAGAAAGGTCTCAGGTACACAACCTAACCCTACACCTAAAGGAGCTGGAGAAAGAACAAGAAAGAAACCCTAAACCCAGCAGGAGAAGAGAAATCATAAAGATCAGAGCAGAAATCAATGAAATAGAAACCAAAAAAACAATAGAACAAATCAATGAAACTAGGAGCTGGTTCTTTGAAAGAATTAATAAGATTGACAACCCCCTTGCCAGACTTATCGAAAAGAAAAGGGAAAAGACCCAAATAAATAAAATCATGAATGAAAGAGGAGAGATCACAACTAACACCAAAGAAATACAGACAATTATAAGAACGTACTATGAGCAACTCTACGCCAACAAATTTGACAATCTGGAAGAAATGGATGCATTCCTAGAGACATATAAACTACCACAACTGAACCAGGAAGAAATAAAAAGCCTGAACAGACCCATAACCAGTAAGGAGATTGAAACAGTCATCAAAAATCTCCAAACAAATAAAAGCCCAGGGCCAGACGGCTTCTGGGCGAATTCTACCAAACATTTAAAGAAGAACTAATTCCTATTCTCCTGAAACTGTTCCAAAAAATAGAAATGGAAGGAAAACTTCCAAACTCATTTTATGAGGCCAGCATCACCTTGATCCCAAAACCAGACAAGGATCCCATCAAAAAAGAGAATTACAGACCAATATCCTTGATGAACACAGATGCAAAAATTCTCACTAAAATACTAGCCAATAGGATTCAACAGTACATTAAAAGGATTATTCACCACGACCAAGTGGGATTTATTCTAGGGCTGCAAGGTTGGTTCAACATCTGCAAATCAATCAATGTGATACAACGCATTAATAAAAGAAAGAACAAGAACCATATGATACTCTCAATAGATGCTGAAAAAGCATTTGACAAAGTACAGCATCCCTTCCTGCTCAAAACTCTTCAAAGTGCAGGATAGAGGGCACATACCTCAATATCATCAAAGCCATCTATGAAAAACCCACTGCAAATATTATTCTCAATGGAGAAAAACTGAAAGCTTTTCCGCTAAGGTCAGGAACACGGCAGGGATGCCCATTATCACCACTGCTATTCAAAATAGTAATACAAATCCTAGCCTCAGCAATCAGACAACAAAAGGAAATTAAAGGCATCCAAATTGGCAAAGAAGAAGTCGAACTATCACTCTTCGCAGATGATATGATACTATATGTGGAAAATCCAAAAGACTCCACTCCAAAACTGCTAGAACTTGTACAGGAATTCAGTAAAGTGTCAGGATATTAAATCAATGCACAGAAATCAGTTGCATTCCTCTACACCAACAACAAGACAGAAGAAAGAGAAATTAAAAAGTCAATCCTGTTTACATGCACCCAAAACTATAAGATATCTAGGAATAAACCTAACCAAAGAGGCTAAGAATCTATACTCAGAAAACTATAAAGTACTCATGAAAGAAATTGAGGAAGACACAAAGAAATGGAAAAATGTTCCATGCTCCTGGATTGGAAGAATAGATATTGTGAAAATGTCTATGCTACCTAAAGCAATCTACACATTTAATGCAATTCCTATCAAAGTACCATCCATTTTCTTCAAAGAAATGGAACAAATAATCCTAAAATTTATATGGAACCAGAAAAGACCTCGAATAGCCAAAGGAATATTGGAAAAGAAAGTCAAAGTTGGTGGCATCACAATTCCAGACTTCAAGCTCTATTACAAAGCTGTCATCATCAAGACAGCATGGTACTGGCACAAAAACAGACACATAGATCAATGGAACAGAATAGAGAGCCCAGAAATAGACCCTCAACTCTATGGTCAACTAATTTTCGACAAAGCAGTAAAGAATATCCAATGGAAAAAGGACAGCCTCTTCAATAAATGGTGTTGGGAAAATTGGACAGCCACATGCAGAAAAATGACATTGGACCACTTCCTTACACAACACACAAAAATAGGCTCAAAATGGATGAAGGACCTCAATGTGAGAAAGGAATCCGTCAAATCCTTGAGGAGAACACAGGCAGCAACCTCTTTGACCTCAGCCGCAGCAACATCTTCCTAGGAACACCGCCAAATGCAAGGGATGCAAGGGCAAAAATGAACTATTGGTATTTTATTAAGATCAAAAGCTTTTGCACAGCAAAGGAAACAGTTAACAAAACCAAAAGACATCTGACAGAATGGGAGAAGATATTTGCAAACGACATATCAGATAAAGGGCTAGTGTCCAAAATCTATAAAGAACTTAGCAAACTCAACACCCAAAGAACAAATAATCCAATCAAGAAATGGGCAGACCTATGACCCAGCAATTGCACTACTGGGTATTTACCCTAAAGATACAAACGTAGTGTCCAAAGGGGCACGTGCACCCGAATGTTTATAGCAGCAATGTCCACAATAGCCAAACTATGGAAAGAACCTAGATGTCCATCAACAGATGAATAGGTCAAGAAGATGTGGTATATATACACAATGGAATACTATGCAGCCATCAAAAGAAATGAAATCTTGCCATTTGCAACAACATGGATGGAACTAGAGCGTATCATGCTTAGAGAGATAAGTCAATCGGAGAAAGACAACTATCATATGATCTCCCTGATATGAGGAAGTAGAGATGCAACATGGGGGGGTTAAGGGGGTAGGAGAAGAATGAATGAAACAAGATGGGTTTGGGAGGGAGACAAACCATAAGTGACTCTTTTTTTTTTTTTTAAAGATTTTATTTATTTATTTGACAGAGAGAGATCACAAGCAGGCAGAGAGGCAGGCAGAGAGAGAGGAGGAAGCAGGCTCCCTGCTGAGCAGAGAGCCCGATGCGGGGCTCGATCCCAGGACCCCGGGATCACGACCTGAGCCGAAGGCAGCGGCTTAACCCACTGAGCCACCCAGGTGCCCCCATAAGTGACTCTTAATCTCACAAAACAAACTGAGGTTTGCTGGAGGGGGGGGAAGGGGAGTGGGGTTATGGACATTGGGGAGGGTATGTGCTATGGTGAGTGCTGTGAAGTGTGTAAACCTGGCGATTCACAGACCTGTACCCCTGGGGATAAAAATATATGTTTATTTAAAAAAAAAGACATTAAAAAAAAAAAGTAAAGCAAAGTCAGCTTTTGCTAATTTGACATGTATAAAAATTTATCCAAAAGATCCTGGGCCATCAGGAGGGCTGAAATTCCATGATCAAAGCTACTCAGCCAGAAACATACTCTCAAATTAGATACTCTTCACCAGGATCCCTCCCATGGTTCTGCCAGGAATTCAACTGGACTAGAATTGTCAGTGATACCAGAGTGAACATCCCTTACTACCTTCTGGTTTCTTTGCATCACCAGCTCCTGATTCAAAGTCCAGGGTGGGTGCTTCTGATAGATCATCTCTGGGCCATGCATCTACATGCTGAGGGGGTCTGGGAAACTAAGTGTTTGTCATTTCAGCTATTATAATGGGAGGCAGACTCATAAGATGGTGGATTTTTCCAAATGTAGGAAGTGGTCCAAAAAGAATGACCAGTGTCCTTCACAGTTCACTGCTTTTCCAGATCAACATCAATGTACACTCTTCTTTCTATATTTGTACTTCTGAAAGAAAAAGACCCTAAAGCAATTTAGCTATCTCTTAATCCCAAAAAGCTCATTTCACCCCCAAATTCTTATCAGATGTTATATCTAGCTTCAAGCCAAGGATCTGTGGATGATATCAATTGCCCCTCTAGCTCTGGCATGGATTTGCATTATTATTATGTAACTTACAGAATAAACTGTGAACCTGATCAAAACAGACATACTCTATAAGAGAAAGGGAGGGAAAGAGAGAAGAAAGGAGAGTCATATTTGTTAAAATATATAAATATGTGCATAACACAACACGGAAGATGATTCACTTATGTACTTCTATCTTTGTGTGTACTATAGTTGAAATGCAGTTTCTGTATGGATGGCATTTAAGTTTTCCTCCTCCATTAACTTGCCCATGTTTCTCTTTGTTTTCACTCAGTACTCAGTCAGTCAATGTTCTTAAATATTGGTGAGGGATGCAAGCATCCATTTTCAAGAGATTTTATCCTAAAGTAGTTTTTATCTGCATCAAGTTGCATGGTTTTCCATCAATCAATATGACTATTGGAAATAGGAGTTATCATAAGTCGCTTTATGATATCCCTTTTGCTCATTTCGTTCTCCTTCCAGACTCAGTGTGTTGCAGCAATATGATTTCCCTTTGAGATCTACAGCAAGTACTCTAAGCAACACAGTAATCCCATTTTTTAGCCTGTTCATTCAGAGGGAATAGGAACCACAAATGGCTAAGTTAGAGCCTCAACTTTCAATTCAGTGAGCTAATTATACTGTTTCGTGGTAGGCATGTTCTTCCTCGGATGCTAATATTTCTAAGTCTTCCATGCATGGAGTCATAAAGGTTGGAGGCACCAACTTTGTTAGCATAGATAGTGGGATAGTGAAAAGTGCCATCTCTGTGTCTACACCTTGGTTTCTAGACTCATGATTTCTTGGTATGTAAGAAGTATGTTACTTCATTCTCTAGACTTCATGGCATCTCAGCCATACAAGTGAGTTGAGTGAGGAGTAGCAACATGTGAGGAGTATACTGGGAATATAACTGGGAATATAACTTCGTGAAACTCATTTGTACCATTAAGACTTCTGGAGCCTGGTCCTGCTTATATCACCTCCATAGATAATGGCGTGTTGCTGGGCCTGCCTGATTTATAGTTAGGTGGATTAAATAACATGCAGTTCAGGGTAGGTAGCTCAGGTTGCATGATTATCTGGAGTCTAATGGCCATGAATTTAACCAAGGCCGAGTAAGCTAAGAGCTATTTCTTAAAGGGATGATAGTAAGTTGCTCAAAAGGACCCAGCTTTGTCCAAAACCTCAAGGACCTGTTCTACAATTCTATCTAACCATGCTTCAAACTCCATACAACATCCTGTTCTGCCAAAGACATCTCAAGTAGCATTAAATCTTGTGAATCATAAGGACCAACTGAAGAGATGCTTACATTGAAGCCTGAACTAGATCGAGAAATTTTTCTTCCTCTGAAATCCTCTAGAAGTTAGCAGCCTTCTTCGTCTCCTGGAAAATGGATTGGAGCAGTAACCAAATTATGATATATTTTGCTTCTAAAATGCAGAGAGAACCTTGAAATGTCACGCCAATTTTCTTCATTTTAAGAAGTACCTGGTAAGGAAAATTGTATTTTATTTTACTATTAGTTCTTATTTTAAAAATTTTTTTTAAAGATTTTATTTATTTATTTGACAGAGAGAGACCACAAGTAGGCAGAGAGGCAGGCAGAGAGAGAGAGAGAGAGAGAGAGGGAAGCAGGCTCCCCGCTGAGCAGAGAACTGATGTGAGACTCAATCCCAGGACCCTGAGATCATGACCTGAGCTGAAGGCAGCGGCTCAACCCACTCAGCCACCCAGGCGCCCTAAAATTTTTTTTAAATTCAATTAGTTAACATATAGTGCATCAGTAGTTTCAGATGTAAAGCTCAGTCATTCATCCATTGCATTTAACACCCAGTGCTCATCACATTGTGTGCTCTCCTTAATGCCCATCACCCAGTTACCCCACTCCCCCCACTATTCTCCCCGCCAACAACCCTCAGTTTGTTTCCTCTAGTTAAGAGTCTCTTATGGTTTGTATCCCTTCCTGATTTGTCTTATTTTATTTTTGCCTTCCTTCCCCTATGATCTTCTGTTTTGTTTCTTAAAGTACACATATGAATGAAACCATATGATAATTGTCTTTTTCTGATTAACTTTGTCTTTTATTTTAGAGGAAATAATCAGACATAGTCCACCTCTGGCCTTCTCCCCTATAGTAGAAGGCACCTATATTTTCACATTTTTTCCCCCTCACATTTCTGGTATATATGTTCTCATGAAGGCATCTAGTGAACCATTACTTCTTGCTGTTCGTATCCTGTCATGTCAACATCCCTGTAGACGAGCATATTCTTGGTGGATGTGTGATGATCAAGGTCTCAAGAGAACGAGTTTGTGGTCCATATCTGAGGGTAGACACACACTTACAGCCAGATTGTGTTAAGGTATTCTTGTCCTCACAAGATGAAATCTTCAGGTATTCTCTGCTTAGGAAGAGAGGAAAACTATTTGCTGGTTAGTTGCGTTCCAGGTATTAGGGAGTATGTTAATTTGTTCCCATAGAAAGACCATCTGCAGCTCTGATTATAAGTAGGACTACCATTTGATTCTGTTTATAATTATACGGCCATTTGTGAAAGTGAAACCATCTTCTGAATTGGCCAAACTGGCTGGTTAAATTGGAACGTGAGAGAAATCACTAGCTCGGCATCTTTCAGATATTTAAAGGTGATACTAAATATCTGTGAATCTTTTGCGGGGTGAAGCTTGCATTTTATTGACCATCTTGGTAGTGAGAGGATATGCTGTGCTCGGATGCTGCTGGTCACTCAATATGTCTATTCCAGCCATCTTCTCAGGAACTGGGTAAATGACCAAAGGTTTGGGCTTGAGGTCCCACTGGGTCTACCATGAGGCAGACTTAGGGAAAACTCCATTTATTACCTGGAACCCATTAGTATCTGCTCTGATACTGCAATAGTGTTTTGCGTCTTTAGATTTTGCTATTTTGTAGAGCCTGGCCAGTGTCTAGTAATTTTGAGAGGGACTCTAGGTATTTCCTTTTCCCTAGTATACAGATCCTCTGGTAACTGTTTGCAGGGCAGTTTGGGAATTTCTTGGAGAAAGATTCAG
The DNA here is from genome assembly GCF_011764305.1 of Mustela putorius furo. Taxonomy (NCBI): domain Eukaryota; kingdom Metazoa; phylum Chordata; class Mammalia; order Carnivora; family Mustelidae; genus Mustela; species Mustela putorius. The sequence continues at coordinate 9,033,010 of NW_025421424.1, forward strand.
GGTATAGTTACCACGTAACTGAAGGTTTCTTACCCAAGGGTTCTCAGCTCCCCTTTCATATGTGGAGAACTGAGTCTGTGAACTGCCTAAGGTATGAGGACTGAAAGGGGGACCATACAGCATTAGGATAGTTTAGTCTTCAGAAAGTCTTGATTGGCTTGAACAATAAGAAAATATATCTCATATAATGAGAAGTTTGAAGGCAGGGTTGGTTAACTCAACAGCTCTTTATGTTTCCTTGCTCTGCCCTTCTCAGTGTATTGGTTTGTTTCCCTCTGTGGTTGCAAGTTGGCTGCCATCTTGGCTGCCAGAACCATGTACATCATGTAATGTCTAAGAGAAGAGGGACTCTTCCTTCCTTAGAGTTTGTTGATTGGAGTAAGGAATCCGTTCCCAGAAATCTCACTGGATTTTTGTTAGAAAGGAGGAAGCGTTGGGGTGGGGGGGATGTGATTCATGAATGGTTGCTAGGTGGGAAATGAGAACAAGTTCTGCTATAGACTGCAATTCTCATTCACAATGGCATGAGTCATGTCTCTATTCATTAAGTCTGTCAGGTCAAAATAAGGACCTTACTAATGTGTCCACATCTCTGTTTCTTTTGGGATACCATGAGCTGTCATATCAGTGATCCCTGTGGATCAGACCATTCTGATTACTGGGCTGGCCAGCTGCCTGTGTAATAGCCAAGCTCACTATGCCTGGCAATTAGTGTTGTTCCCAAACTGGTGTTGCTTATGACATCCAGTCCAATTGAAATTGTGCATCTCATTTCCAACTACAGCTTTGCTCCATCAACATCCTTAGCTGATAGATAACAACCACTCTGGCTTTTCATTAAGATGTTGGCACTCCCTTAACAATGTATTCACCAATGCCTTGACAAAAGAAGAGTGTTTTTGGTCCTCTTGGGAGATATAGTTAGGAGATAAGTAAATAGTCACGATAAATCCACTCCAACATTCCTATCTCCCTTGGTCTTCAAATTTACTTCCTCTAAATTATGCCTTGTAATTTCCGGCATCTCAACTGCATTTAGTATGGAAAACAAATGAGTCCAGGTTTCTGTCAACCTACCCAGCAAACAATTAAAATGACTTCTAGATGCTGAAGCTGGGACATCAAATGCAGAGTCACTGGCAGATACCACAATATCAGTAAACTCCTAAAATTATGGTTTTCCCTTTTTGGTCTAGCACTTTCAGAATCTACTCCCCAGTCCTCTGCTAATGTCAATGATCAAAGTCACACACTGTTGTCTATAATGTTTTCCCTTCAGATATTGGATATGAAGTTCATCCCTTCCTCATGCCTTCTCCCCACGCTGTTCCAGGGACATGTTGAGATCTAACTCTAGTTGTAGCTATGGAGAGGGGCATAGGGGGTTGAGGACAGAGGAAGAGGTTGAGGAATAGAACTGGCTTTCCTTTGCAAAGTAACACCCTCAGGTTAGATCATTGGGATTTTTAAGTACGGTGGGAACAGACAGATGAAGAGAAAAGGATGGAATGCTTTGGCTGACAAGAGAGATAGGAATCAATGAAGTTTAGAAATTCATTGCTTTCTGAGTTATCTGAATCCTCCCATAAATCTCGGTTTCAATTCCCAAGTCTCCCTGTTTTCTAATCAATGCTCTAATTTACACCTAAGCAATAGTGCAAGGCTGCAAATTCAATTAATCTTGTAATTCAGCAACCTGCAGGATAAAACTCTGAGCTTGATTTTTGTCTATTTCAATATTGTGGCTGTAGACAAAAGAGATTCTTCTGGTACAGTTATAGAAAATCCTTGTTTTTTTGTCTTGAGTTAAAAACTTAGGAATTTGTGTTTTTCATTCCCTTTTCAAAGGAATCCACCGAATACTATTAGAAGGAAGCATTTTATCCTCAGACCTTGAATTTCTCATGCCCTTTATATTCTTCTTTTTATACCCTAATCCTTGACTTCAATAGGTTTAGGTGACTACAGATAAAAACTTAATGGTTTTGCTGTTGTTTACCATGTTTGGAGAGAGTCACACCTCTTGATCTTAGATAAAATTTTCCCTGTGGTCAACCCTAACCATGCCCCAGATCTTCCCCGATTCCTGCTAATTTCTGGAGAGTGTTTGTCTGCCCAACTCTTGGTATCCTTTTTGGCATTAGCCAAGGTTTTTATTTGCAAACAACAGAAAGATACCATGGCTAAGCTGGGGAGGGAAAAAAAGGGTTGATGAAAAGGATATCGGGCAGTTCACTGAATCTGGAGTTTTATAGCCAGGAACAACATCCAGAACCATGTCTTTAGAGGTAAGATCTTCCTCTGTCCCCTTTCCATTGAATCACTGTGTTGCAATCATGGTACTATGATATGGAGCAGGAGAGTCTGGTTGGGAAAAGACTAGATCAAGTACCCCTGTCCTGGCTCCAAGAGAAGCACAGGAAGTAATTATCTGGCATGTTTAGCTTTGGTAGTGGGGGATGGGCTCCACGCCCTGCTTGGACTCAGAGGACCAGGGCTCCCCCCCAATGAAGGAAGATGCTGGACTGCTCAACAATCAAAACAAATGGTAGACATCCATTAGCTTCCATTGGAGTCACTCCTTCCTGTGTTGTCAGTTTCCTGCACTATAGAAAGAAGGGTCTGGTGTCGATGATCACAAAGTTTGCTCCAGGATCTATCATTCTGTGGCCTTGCCACTTGCCTTTGTCCTCTGCGGGGTGGGCAATCCTAGCTCACACTGAGTCAGGAAAAGCAACGAGTCCTTGTGCTGCTCTAGTCACAGGTGGGAGGGGGTGGGGCAGAGGGGAGTTGGCCTGAGATCCGCTGGTCTGGGGGGGTGAAGGCCACCACCCCCCCTCCAGCTGCCAGCAGGCAGCCGCTGTGAGGCCGAGCCCCGGTGGAGTTGTGTCTGCACCAGGTTTACACTGATGCAGAAAATAGAAGCAGTGTCAGGCCAGTGCTGTGAGTGATCCAGAGAACAAAGTCATTTTTCAAGACGCTACCCTGTTTGAGCACTGGGTGTCGAGGTGACAGATTCTGTAGACACGTTATGGGGAAAAAAAATCCACTATCTTGAGTGATTTTGAAGCCTCTAGAAATATTTGGCAAGTGTGAACAGTCGGTTCCCCGCATTTTCTCTTTAATCAATTGCTTCTTTACGAAGCGGCTGTATGAAGGCAAGGAGCTGTATATTCCTCTCCCCACACCCCGCTGCCTTTCCAGCGCACTGATTTTTCAACACGAAGAGGCAAAACTCTCTCCACAATCTCCGAAATGGTGCCTGCATATTAAAAATACACCAGCTTTCTTTGCTGTTTGCCTGCGGATTTGTTTCATTTCATACCTCACTGAAGCCTCCTCTCCGTTCAGAACGCACTGTACCCAGTTGTGAGGAGAGAAGGGGGGCCGGGACGGGGAGGGGGGACTTGAGAGAGCATCCCTTGCTTTCTTAGCAAACTCTGAGAAGTGTTGAAATTGAAGTTTGAGCTTTGAATGAACAGAAACCTGAAGACTTGAGGAGGAATTTTAATTCTCTGGCTGGCCTAGGGCTTTGATTCTGGCCGAGCTTATACCCGACGGTGGTCACATCCACGAGTTACTTCCCAAAAGCTGGGCACTGGACACTGGGTCTGGATTGCCCTCGCCTTTGTGTTCACAGCCAGCTGGAATGCAGGCACATATCTGGACCCCTTAAATGGGTGGGGACAAAGATGTTCATAACTGAAATCAGAAACCAAACCATTTTCCCTTAACATCTGTTTATCACCTCTAGTAAGTTAAATTGTGTCCCCCCCACCAAAATTAATATTCACCCAGAACCTCATAATCTGATCTTATTTGGAAATAGAATCTTTGTAGATGTGATTAAGGATTAAGGATCTAATCATTTCAGATGAAATCATGCTGGAGTTAGGGTAGGCACGAAATCCAATGACTGGTGTCCTTATAAGAAGCGGAGTGGGGGAGATACAGAGAGACAAAAAAAAGTCCGTGTGAAGATGGAAGCAGTGATTGGACTGCTGAGTCTGTAAGCCAGGGGATGTCAAGGGTTGCCAGCAGCCCTCAGTATCTGGATAAGAGGCTCCCTCAGAGCCTCCAGAAGGAACCAGCCCTGCTAGCATCTTGATTTTGGACTTCCAGCCTTTCCCCAACTGTGAGTGAAGAAGTTTCTGTTGTTTTAAGCCAGAGTTGAAGCTGATTTGTTCTGGCAGCCTTAGGAAACCACTATCTAACCTATTGACCATCCCTTGCCATCTTGCCCTCGGCCCATAATGTCCTGCAAAACTTTCTCCTCCCTCCATTTCAGCTCCAATGTCACATCCTCAGTGAACATCCTTGAATCTTCATTAAAAATTAACCATTTCCTGCTGTGCTTCCACAGCCTCGGCCCTGACTCTCTTCTCTTTGGGTTTAGTAGTTGTCCCAGCATGTTCCTCCCTCCTTGACAGCCGGCTTCCTGAGGGCAGGAGCAGTTCTCCTCATCTCTATCTTTCCAACACCTGGTAAAGTGCCTGGCACGTCGTAGACAGTAGTAAATGCACACGGAGAATGGAGGGAACTTAACAAGGGCGTCCTCCAAAGGTCTTCCTCCCAGTGCTGCTAACCTTCTGGAGAGGAGCAGGATCATTCTCTCCCTCTCCTGAATGCTCTTCTGCCCTTCTGATGTCCTCTCTACCCTCTGTACTTAGCTGCCTACGATGAACACATTCGGACCTATGTGTTAATGGGTAATCTTGCTGTGGGCTGCTCCCCGTTTAAGGCAAGGCTCTATGTGGGCCCAGTCAGACTCATAGGTAGATAAGCCTCACGCTGAAGGACTGGTGTGTGTGGGGAGGAATGAGAGAGTGACCTACAGGGTCAACCAAGGACAGAGGATGGAAGATAGGAAGGAGCACACAGGCCACCCCTGGGGGAAACGGTCTGTCCTGGCTGGCTGTCCCTCTGCGCTGTGCCCTCCCCTCCCCTGCTCCCCCCACCTCAGCTCCATTCCTACCAACCACCAGATGATCCGGATCACTGGGTAAAAGGAAAACTCTTTGTCCTCATTGGGCTAGTTAGTATTTTATTGTTGTTGTTACTTGAAGACAAAACCCCAGGAATCTGATGAAATTAAACTATTTTACGTTCTTTACATTTTTAAACAAAAGAAAGAAAGGGAAGGAGAGAAGTTGTGTTCAGACAACGTCCTGGACACAGGTACACAACAGAGGTGGGGAGAGCAGCAGCACCTGCGTGAGCCCAACTGACCCCTGGGATGCTGTAGGCCTTCCTTGCTGTGTGGACCCAAGGCCTCAGGTGGGCCCATGATGAGTTTGGCCAGTGTGGCTGGCGCATGATGGGTCCTGGGAGAAGGCAGCTAGGGAGCCAGTGTGTCTCTCCAGGGATGGAGGCCGTGTGTCCTTGCAGAGTCCCCCACAAGCTGTGGGCTGCTCTCCACCAGCACACCAGAGAGGACCCTTGTCACCGTCAGCTGCATGGGGAGGAGACGGAGTGTCATGGTGATCTGTGGGGACCATGGTGGATTCCACTTCAGAGCCCACATAGTCTGAGGCTGAGGATGATTTATGAGGGAGTCTTGGATTCCCTGACTTCAGCTCCCTCTGGACTCTCTGGAAGGTTCTGGTCATTTTATTTCGTTTCTAAATCACCAGATTGTCCTTCACCCTGAGCCAATGGTCCTGGGACTTAAAGGGAGCCACTTTCCTGGAGCCATTAATCACAGAAGCCTGGCAGGGTCTTGTGGGGTGCTCTCCCCGCTTTCCCTGCTCCACTTTCATGGAGCTTCTCTTGTCCTTGATGTGTCCTCTTCCCACGACTTGGATTTCACTCTGACAGGGGACCAAGCCTTGTGTGGAGAAGGCTTTTGGGAGGAGAGAGAGACTGAGAGACCGACTGGATCCCTCCCTCATTCATTCGTTTATTCATTCCCTATTGAGGGCTTACCTTGTGCCCGCCTCTATCTGGGAATATAGCTGTGAGCAAAGCACACAAAAACCTGCCCTCAGGGTGCTTAGGATCCAGTTCCAGTCAGACTCCAACAGTTGTGCTGTTTCTCGCTGCTGAACAGAGGCAGAAAGTGAGACAGAGGAATGGATGCAATCCATACACAAGAGTCCTTACTACCAGACCCCCCTGTTTCTCAGAGGGGTGGCCTCCGGTTGCCTTGGGAGTTGTTGCTAAACACCCATCACTTTACCTAAACAGGTTACTTTTTCCTCTACTCAGAGTCAGCTGGGTGAGGATGAGGCTGGATGGCAGCTTGACAATTACCCCCGCCTCTGAAGGCGGCTCATAGGGGAACCATATATCCTGGAAGGGAACCCAGGGCTGGAGGGAAATGTGAGTGTGAGAGAGAGAGAAGAGAGGGAGAGAGAGACAGAGAAGAGAGGGAGAGAGAGAGAGAGTGTGTGTGTGTGTGCTTTATCTTTGTAACAGGGACAGATCATTCAAAGCAATGTGAAGCTTTTTATTTTAGCACTTGTTTTCTCTGGTCTGAGCCTCCCAGTAGACGTGGAAGATTTTGGTTGGCTGAGAGAAGTGGTATCCCTGGCCGAGTGAGTTCGGAGACAGTTTCTGGTAAGTGGCCTGTTTGCATTCTCCCTTAGAGAGCCAAGGATCAGTATCCCGCCAGCCTCTAGGGGGCGGTCGAGAGAGCCGCCGGGAGACGGTGGGGAGAAGAAAGGAGGTCAGGAGCTTGGCCAGGGGTGCAGGGGTCCGAACATCTCCGAGGCGGAGGGAGCCAAGCTGCTATTCGCCAGGCCGCAGGGCCCGAGGGACGGCCCCAGAGTGACCAGCAGAGGGAGAAAGCTGCAAGTCGGGGGTCCTCAGGGAGAGAGCAGTCCTGGCCTGCGCCCCAGGGACCTCCGCCTGGCAGTCTGACAGCTGGGGCATCTCAGCTCTGGGCAGGAGCTGCGCTCCCCACAACCTCCTAGGGCTCCTCCTCTCCAAAAATAGGGCCTGGATGTGATCTGCAGCCCTTCCTCGCCTCCTTTCTTAAATAGGAGAACAAGCTACTTTTTTTTTTTTTTTAAGATTTTATTTATTTGACAGACAGAGATCACATGTAGGCAGAGAGGCAGCCAGAGAGAGAGAGAGAGAGAGAGAGAGAGAGAGAGAGGAGGAAGCAGGCTCCCTGCTGAGCAGAGATCCCGATGTGGGGCTCGATCCCAGGGCCTTGGTATCATGACCTGAGCCGAAGGCAGAGGCTTTAACCCACTGAGAGAACAAGCTACTTTTAAAACAAAATTTTTCAAGGAACCTCAGTCTTAAAAACAGCTTTAAGAAGCTGAGCTATTTTGGTTGAAGCCGGGCAGGGGCTGGAGACTCGCCTGCTTAGTCCCTCTCCTCCCTGTCATTGATCCCTGAAGGGCTGGTGGCCACCAGGGTTCCTCAGTGCAGGGTTTGAGAACCTCTGGGCTCTTGCTGTGTAAACCCTCTTTGGCTTGTGATGTTTGGAGCCGTGCAGCTGGTCATCTTAGGGACAGGCAGGCAAGCTGAGGGCTCGGGGAGCTGAGGAGATACATTTCTGGCACCTTCCAACAAGATCTGGTCATAGCGTGTTCTTTTGGTACTCTTTGTAGTTTACTTTTAATTTCTGTTTTGCACTCTGGAGGCTCTTGTCAGATATCTGGAAGTGTTGGGGGAGCCCGCTTGGGGCCTCCCTGTTTGGGGAAGGTTAACTGGTTAACTGCCCTCTGGCTCCTGGAAGCTGGGGGTCATCTGCTGCAGACGTCATGCCTCCAGCGACCTGCCGCCTTGGTGGGCACGGGTACCACGCAGATGCCCTGAGGGGGGAGGGCTCCGGGAGCAGCCGCCGCTCCCACCGTTTTCTTCCTCTTCTTATTTTAGCCACCTCTAAATCTCCACTACCTCCACCTCCAGAAATCCCCGGTGCTGCCAATTCTAGGGCATTTTGAGGATTCTGTGATATAAATCAGGTTGATTTTCAGCTTCCCTCATTCCTTGCAGTGACGTGGATATCTTGAGTCTGTCAAGTTCATTATCCTTTGCCCATCCACTTTGCAGCTTCCAAAATTTTATGGCTGTTTTCTCCTTTCCCATCCTGGCTTGTCCTTGGGGGTTTATGCCTTTGTAAACAATCCCGTTGCTGTACTTTTAGTGTGGTGTGGGGAGAGAGGGAAATTAGATGCTACTTTACCACTTTTACCAGGAAATCTGACTATTTACTTTTATTATTTAAAGAAAGACCTTTTCTGTTTCCTGTGGTGGCAAGGCTTCAGATACCCGGGGCAGGCTGTGTGCGCTAGCAGAGAAAAGCTGCTCTAGTCCCTGTCTTGAGGGTTCACTGGTCACTGTTCTAGGCCCAGCATCGTCTCCCTGTCCTGATCCTATCCCTGCCAATCACTCTCCTTCCACTTGTCGTACTTCATCATCTTCCCGATTCCTCTGCATCACTCTTTCCATTTAGATGCCCTTGGGCCCTTGTCAAGATACTTTCCATCCATCAAGAAAAGAGAGAGAAAAAAAAAATCAATGGATTTTTTTTTTTTTTTTAAACTGAGCACTAGGTAGTCTCTATGGGTATGGGAATCAGATTTTCTGAGTCCCAAATTGGAATTTTTATTATAGTCCCACATCCCAAAGATTGTTTGGCTGACATAATTTAAACACAAGAATTTTCAACATTCAGGGAGCCGTAGGAGAGGATATTTGAAATCTGATTTACCCCAGACAATTTGGGATGTCAACATTGTATCTGGGGGGAAAAAGTGAGGAAAACATTTTTTATCCAGGGACCTTTGGTCCAGTTGGGTTGGGGAAATAGAAACACTTCCAAAGACAATACCAAGCATTTTGGTAATGGTCAAATAAGTGATAGGAAATCCCCCAGGAACTTCGAGAAAAGGAGATCCTGAATGTGTGGGACTGGTCAAAAAGGAAAAGGCTTCTTGGAGTCAGGTTTTAAGGATGGGCCTGGAAAACTGCCCACAGATGTCCAAGGCCAGTTCTGTGGGAGTTGGTTTGAGGAGAGCCCTGCTCTTGTCAACTCTTCCTCTACCACTTTTCACGTCCACCAGTCACCTCTGCCATCGGACTGTGTGGGCCTCATAGTCATTCCTCCTCAACCTTAAAACTTTGTCTCCTTTGGGATTAGGCTCAGCCATAAGTAGCAGAGATTCAAAACAACTGTGGTTGAAACATGAGAGTTACTTCTCTCTGAAGCAGAGTCCACAGGGGTATAGTTTGAGACTGGCCGGGAGATTCTGCTCTGTGAAGTCCTCAGCAATGTAGGTTCTTTCCAGATTACTGTGGTTCTCTTCCCAGGGGACCAAGATGGAAGTTAGTGCTCCAGCCATCACATCCACATTCTAGGCAGTGGTGTGGAGAATAGAATGAAAAGAAAGAGGAGCAAAGGAGGATCACAAGCCATCTTGTAAAGGAGGTTTCCAGAAGCTGCTATATGTCACTTTTGTTTCTGTCTGATAGGCTAGAACTTAGTCAAGTGCAAAGTACTTTGGTATCTATAACCTTTATTCTAAGTGGCCAGTTGTTACTATGGAAGAGGGGATACTGGGACAACTAGCGATCATGACTACACTGTCACCATGCATTGCTCTCAGGTCCACATTCGGCCACTTCGTCTGTCTTTCTGTCATTGACGCTTTCCTCCACCCATTCATCCTCTACGTGGTAACCATCACTCTGAATCAATGAAGTCAGAGCTGTGAGAAGACTAAATCTGATCTCCTCAGACAGTTGAAGAAAGGAAGGTGCGGGAAGGAACGTGACTTGTCTAAGGTCAGTCACATGACTGAATAGTTGCAGAATTGTTATCAGATCGCCAGGATCAACATTTGTCCTAACTGAGCACCTAAGTGCTGAGGGAGCGGGACAGAAATAAAGGTGTTCAGGGCCAACTCACTTAACCAAGGATGTCTTCCAGGTGAGATGAGGACTGGAATGAGTTTGGAGAAAGAGAAAGTCATCTAGAAGAGAGGAGAATGTTACCAAGAGGAAATGGCCTATAGATAAAAACAAACAGTCAAGTTAGAGCATTTTGTTAGACTCTGTGAGTTTTTTTAAAAATAAAGATATTATTTATTTATTTGAGAGAGAGAAAGAGAGTGTGAGCACAAGCAGGGAGAGTGGCTGAGGGAGAAGCAGGCTCCCCACTGAGCAAGGAGCCCAGTGTGGGACTTGACCCCAGGATCCTGGGATCATGAGGTGAAGGCAGACCCTTAACTGACTGATCACCCCCAGGCACCCTGAGCCTGTGAGTTTGAAGGCATGGTGTCAGCTACCATGAAAAATTAAATGGTGACTTGAGGTAGAAGATAGCCAAGCATTGGCTGGATGGACTTTGAACTGTAGCCTAGAGCTTGGGATCACTAAAGAAATATGGCCATTTCAGGCTTTTTAGGGATAGCAGAACCTGGTTCAGTGCCATCTCTATCCACCTGTCTCTGCTTCTCTCCCCTTCATTTCTGCCTCTGCCCCTGTCTCAGTTTCCTTCTCCGTGTTTCTATGTCTAGTTTATTTCCTCTCTAGCCTCTGACAGCAGCTTTAATGCATACAAAATATTTCCCATGATCCCCTTAATAATCACTGATGGGTTTCCTACTCTGAACCCAAACAGTCTCCAATCTCCATATCTCTGAAATTGGTGTGCCCTTAGCCTACCTCCTCTGCTTTCTGAAAGCAGAGTACAGGCTGGTTTTTCCCTGACCTGGGCACCCAAGATGTTGGCAGACATGGAAAAAGCTGCATAGTTGCCCCCCTCCTCTGCGATGGGGCTTGGGAGACATGTTCCCGCCACAGTTCCTGTGGACTAACAGTCTGTCCTGCTCCCTTGAAATCTATCAGCTCTGAAATTTATGATGAATTCCCTGTCCCTACTCCCAGAGGTAGCTGCCAAGGAGACAGGTTAAAAGCCTGTATTTATGGCAAGTGACACTTTCTGAACAAGATGTTGATTAAGGAGCATGTTGGGTTCTTACTGCTCCATGAGCTCCAGAGGCTAAGCAGTAAGTGTGAAAACCCTGCATGGGCTGGGACACCTACAACCTGCCTAAGCCTAGAGGCAGTCATTGACGGCTGGGGTTGGGGTCCTTACAGTGCTGTGCTAAAGTTCGCTCACATTGGTTTAATGTCCAGGAATATTACAAGCTACTGGTTACGCTGTTGCTAGCTTCAAACTGGCCACGAAGAAAGTATTTACACCATGAAAATGGGCAAACACTGTGAATCAGGGTTGTAGGTCCTCCCCTGGGGGAGAACTGGTTTACCAGCACTCCACTGGGTCACCCTCACTTGGGACGCCTTGTCGGGAGTGTGGCAGCTGTGTAAGATCCTTGAGGTTTTTCCAGGGTTCTGGCCAGATCAGAGGGATTTCTGATCTGGTTGGGGAGAATTGCTCCCCTGGGGGGTGGGAGGCTGATATTGGAAGAGGATTTAGAAAGTCAATTAAAATAAACTTCACTGGGCCAAGGGAGGTAGCACTGTGACCGAGTTTCTTACCTGGTCCGGAACCCAGGGTTGCAGACAGATGCATCACAGTGACTCTGTTTCCTTACAGTGGAAAAAATTAGCTCAGCTATGCTTTGCAGTAAGCATATTCCTCTCTTGGTTATCTTATCTACTAACATCTTTGCTTCTTTAATGCTCATTTTCTTTGCAAAGGCAAAGAGTGGCTTTGTAATCACAAACCTGGATATATAGATATCTAAACACATTTTGACTAACTTTTAATAGCAGGTTGACAGCTGTATAGGTCCTACCAGTGAGCACAGGGCTGCAGAAGGCTGACTCATGTCCAGTTATCAGCGTGAACCAGGATAAGAAAATCTCTAATGCGTGAAGCAAATACTCAAATGCATCTGGTCAGCTCGGACCTTTTACAGGCTGAGGCCCCTCCTCGAGCATGTAGTGAAAGTGACTTCTGCACCATCAAGTGAGTGTCTTGGCTTTAATTGAACATTAAGTCGTAGGGGGTCTCTTGAATTAACACTGGGCATTGCGATCTAGCACTGCTGGCTATTTTCTGTGTATAGCTGTTATAGTGCATACTCAAGCACATGGAGAGAACATAGATCCTCACAGACGCACAGAGGGAAGCCCTGGAGAGTCAGTATGGGAGAGAGGCACCCAGAGCTACGAATCTAACTGCTGAAAACAGACCCAAGGAAAGTAATATAATTGCCATTAACCAGTGCGAATGGCCCGGCTGATGGATGCCAGCAACGTGTGAAGGCTTGATAATCATCTGTTCATCCCAGGATAAATGTGAGGCTCTCGTTCCTCTGCAAAGTATTTATTTGTATGAGATTAGATTTGACTGGGGAATGCTTCTCCCTTTTCTAAATTATTAATGTCTAATAAAAGGTTATAGCCAAATTCCTTGACAACCTCACATGTGGAAATAAAACCATCATTCTAATGCAGCTGCCATGCATTTTCCCTTCACAATCAAGGGTTACAAGAAAAAAGGAGAAAAGAATCAGGGGTATATTCAGCTCACAGGGAATGTTTCTCTCTCCATTGGCATCCCCCCTTGGGGGTTTGTTCTCTGTTGGCAGGGGGGCTTTCTGGTTTCCAGCCTTTCCCCACTTACAAATGCAGGGTTATGGCTCTCCCCCATAGTGTGTGTCTCAGAGCCTGTCCCCACTTTCAGGCAGAGCTGTCATTGTGGTTCATTCTGAAGGAGGGGCCCTTGGGTGAAGATGGGTCTGTGGTTTGGAGGCAGTGTGTCAATCAGCCAGTCTGTCAGTCAGTCAGTCAACAAGTCTTTATTTATCTCAGTGGGTACAGAGCTGCCTATTAGGTGGCTGGGACACGTGGTCTCCCTGCCTGCAGTTTCTCCCCCTCACACCATCCTACACACAACTGTCTCATTAACTCTTTCTCAGACACAGTCCTGATCCTGTTGAACTCTTGCTCAAACACTCTTGGTGGCTCCCATTTCCTCTAGGGATAACAATGAATCCATGAAGCTTAGCCTCCCATTCCAGGGTACCTGCACTTTCACCCATTGTCAGAGCTTTAATTTGTCTCCCATAAGCCTCTTCTTGACGCCAAATGGAACTACTCGCTGTTCTCATCTCTGTACCTTTGCTTCCTCTGCCCCTTTTCCACCTCGTGTCTGTGTGTCCAGTTTCTTCTCATTCTTCCCAGTCCAGCTGAATGGTTACCTCAGCCACAAAAAGTCTCCCCCAACCCCACACTCTGACAGTTCTTTATTTTACCTCTTTTCTGGCACCTCCATTTTTACCTTATCATCCAGCAATTCATGAGGTGAGGAGCACAGACCCAGAATTCAAATCCTGTTTTGCTCCTTACCACCTATGCGAACTCTCTGAGTCTCAATTTCTTCATATCTAAAGGGGGGAGATTTTAATATTTCTTTTGTGGATAACTGCAAAGATTAAATGAGTTTATTTAGATAAAGTGCCTAAAATATGGCCTGGTAGATAGTAAGTACCACAGAAATATTAGCTGCCATTATTTGCAAAAATACCTCACAAAACCAAATTATTTTACAATGACTTGGAATTCCGTAAAAATTACCTACGAATGAGGCAAGACTGTGTCTGACTCTAAAAGTCTGTAGTAACAATGGAGACGCATAGAAGTTAACATTCCCACCAATATTCACTGGGAGACTTTTATACCAGACACAGTGTCTCATTTTAACTCTTGACATGACTGTTGTCCTCCATCTTCAAGCATGAAATACTGAAATTCAGAGAGGTTCAAGGACATCCTCAGGGAAACTCAGCTTGAATGTACTGGAACCAGAGCCTTCTGACTTCCAACCACATCTCCACTTTACTGCTGCCCTCAATCTCTGATTTATTAAGAAGACCTACGTCACTAAGTCTGAGACATTTGGATCCCCAGGGAAGGATTATAGAGCTGCTGCCATGGTCAGCAAGGGCCTGCTATGTGCGGAGAACCCTCACCACATTACGTAAACAGGCCCATGATCTCATATCTTACAGAGTAAAAACGTTCAGCCCAGACGAATGTGGATAGGGAACCATGGTGAGGTATGTGTGGCCAATCCACTTTTCACTTCACTGCCAGGAACACTGGAGGTCAGATTTCCTGTTCCTTCCTCCCAGGTGGCAAAAGAAGGCATAAACTCCCGGAACACTCACAGCCTTCTCTAGGAGTCTGACGAAAATTAATTAGGAAGGCATATCTACTGTGGAAATCCCCAAACAGAACAATGATGGATCATCTAATCATGCATGTCAAAGCCAAATAGAAATGTTATGGAATCATTAGCAATTTTGGATGATGTGACCCATTCTTACCCCCCAACCTAGTCTGGAAATGCTTTTCTAGTTGTTCAGCCCTCAACTCCCAAATGCGTTTACTTTTGCCTTCAAGAATGCCCTTCCCCCACCAGGTGTTGATCTGGGATGTCCCTGCCTGGTGCCTGTATTCCATAGACTGGCTTATGTCAGTGTGCTTGATGCAACATGGAAGTTCCTGGAACGCAGAGCCGTATTCCTGTAATTCTTTCCATAAGTGGCCCAGCACAGTGCCAAGTGAAGTATGGGACTTAAAGCTTTGATGGTGATGACAATTAGCATGTCTGTGTCTGGAGCAAATTAAATTTTCTAAATTATTCAGGCCTGGACTCCTAAGGCTTCTGATGATCTGGGTTCTTGAGATCCCAGACTCATTAGTTGTGTGTGTCGTCAGGGTCCTGGCAAGAAACAGTGGGCACATTCAAAAGTCGATGAATAGGGTTTTAAAGACAGGGTATACTCAGGTTTAAGGGAAACCAACCAAGAAGGGTGAAGCACCGTGAACCTAGCAGCAGCAGGGGAAGTTGCTACCCCCCTCAGCACCTGGGGTGGCTTCCACTACTGAGTGGAGGGCCACCTGGCAGGGCAGGTGGCTGTAAGACAGAGACACATAGCCACTGCCAACCCATGGGCAGACAGGAAAATAAAAATCTCAGCTTTTTTCTTCTCTCACCCCTTGTTTTCTTGCTGTTTTTTCTCATTGGCCCAAACGAATAGAAAGCCAGAGAGTCAGGGAGCCTTCTGATGCAGTCCCCAGGTGAAGAGTGGATCTGGGGCGAGTGGGGAAGCAAAGGGACATGATCCAGTCTACCATGCAGTCTTAGACAAATTCCTTAAAAATTCTTTGACTCTCGGGGCGCCTGGGTGGCTCAGTGGTTTAAGCTGCTGCCTTCGGCTCAGGTCATGATCTCAGGGTCCTGGGATCGAGTCCCGCATTGGGCTCCCTGCTCAGCAGGGAGCCTCTCTCTCTCTCTGCCTGCTTCTCTATCTACTTGTGATTTCTCTCTGTCAAATAAATAAATAAAATCTTTAAAAAAAAATTCTTTGACTCTCAGTTTCTAATTTGTAAATAAGGATAATTATTTTACCTAGCCATAGGGTTCTTGAATGTAAGAACTATGAGACATTATACAAATGAATGGGGTTGTAATAATTTTTTTGAACTTGCTTAGCAGGCTTTTCTTTCTTTTCTTTTCTTTTTTTTAAAAGATTTTATTTATTTATTTGACAGGCAGAGATCACAACTAGGCAGAGAGAGAGGAGGAAGCAGGCTTCCCACTGAGCAGAGAGCCCGATGCAGGACTCAATCCCAGGACCCTGGGATCATGACCTGAGCGGAAGGCAGAAGCTTTAATCCACTGAGCCACCCAGGTGCCCCGCTGGCTTTTCTTTCATTTGTATGGATCAATCTGACCAAAGATAGGCCATGAGGGATGGATGCCCAGAGCAAAGAGAAGGCTCTAGCAGGTACACCCAGTGGGCCCAGGGGTCACAGAAGGACCCAGGCCTTTCAGTGCTGCTGTTGCCACAGAGTAGGATGGAAGTTTCAAATTTGTTCTTGATTCATATTGAAGTAATTTTTTTTTGCTGCAATTTATTCAGGTTTATGGAGCACATAAAGACCTACAAAGGCAGCCTTTTGATGTAGTTATGCAGCTATAAACTTATACAGCTGTAATAATTGCATTTTAATGATTTCTTTATATTGCCGTAATTGGTAGAGTTAATGATCACGTCAAGTGGACGAGGAAAAGAATGTTCCTTGCAGCCAATCCCCTTCTCATCCTCTCAGGCTCTCTAGAGCATAGAGAAAGATAGATGTTTCCTGACTCCCCTCTATCCACAGCTAATGGACCCCCGACTGGTGATCACTGAACCTCCTAAGTTCTCCTTGGAAAGGCGTCCATTTGATACACATATTTAGTTTGTCCTTGTTTCGTGAGCAAACTTCCTCACCTCTCTCTCCAGAAGGAGTCAGGCTGGCACATTGTCTATTCGTCTTCCTCTGGCTGCTGTAGTTTCTCTGCACAGTAGTTTTCCACTTCAGGCTTCATTACTGGAGAAAGATCTGGGAAATAAAAGGGTTTGGGGCTGGTGTGTGCACGTGTGCCTGTTATTTAATCATGTCCCAAGTGCTGAGAAAAAAAGTCCCTCTGAGATCAGAGCTGGATGAAAGATCCTGATTTTAGCTGGAGGGGAAAGGGGGAGCTAAAAATCAGCTTGACTGAAAATTCTCATAAAATTTGCAAAATCCTGAAACTGAAAGTTCTGCAGTGCAGAGGCACTCCCATGCAGTGTAAACAGGGTCAGTTAGGGCCTCTTGGAGCTGGGCTGAGGTGGGGGCCCCTGTCAGTCAAGTTAATGTTGGGCTTGGGATGGGGGTGGAGGGAACTGACCCTCAAAATAGAGATCGCTTTGGGCAAGACTAGAAAATAAATAATCCCCTTCCTCCCACCTTTCCCATCTGCTTCTGGCAAAGAGAGGAAAAGGAAGCCAGTTACCGCCTCCCTGGTTTGACGTACAGTGCTGAAATTCTGGACAGCTCCCCCGGGGCGGGCTGTGGGGGGCGGCTGTCAACTTGATTATTGGCGAAAGTGATGGTTGTGGTGGTGGGGTCAGTAAGTGGGGTCACAAAGGAGGCTGTGAAGAGGAAGTGAGGGGTGGGTATTTTGAGCAGAGCATAACCAAAGCTGATTGATGGTCAATAAATAACTTTTGATCAACTTGAGCATTTAAATTGGTTTTGCAATGAGTCAGTGCCAGCAGACTTCCTCACTTCCTTATGCTTTGTTGAGGCTTATCTGGAAAGGAGATTTTGTGCCCTGAGCATTCACCTACCGATGGCGCAGAGAGGAATCAAGGGAATAGTCAGTGTGGCAGGGGAGGCCAGCCTGGTATGAAACACTGCCAGAGCAGTTTTATAAAATGGTTAGTCCTTGAGCATGCCTGCGAGTTGGCTGCAAACTTGTTCTGGATAGAGAGAGAATCTCTCATTCCAAGAGCTAGCCACACAAAGAACTTATTTCTGTATCCCTCCAGAGATATGAAGGGATAAAAATCCTCCAGGCAGATTTGCCTCTGGCCTCCAACTTTGAATTGGGCTGGAAGAAAGAAGAATACAATGAAGGAAAGACTCTTGTCATGAGCATTTTGGCCTTAGCTTGAGTCTGAATAATGTGTTCCTAGAAGTATAACTTAGGAAGGCTTCTGCTTCCATTCTGGAAATGTCTCTTCCTTTATTCCACCTGAAATAACATCTGAAGACATGAGGGCCAATGTGCAGCTTTAGGAAGTTAGCTCTTCATGGTTGGATGATTACCAGGTGATTCTATACCTTCGTGTAAGTTGATCCAATCAGTGTTCTAAAATTCTGACAATGAGGCGAGATCAGCAGCATTGGAAGAGGAAGAAGTTGATATGGGGATGTGGGAAGGATATGGGGAGGATAAAGTTTGGCAGCCCTAGAGTCCTGTCTTTGGAGGACGTCTTAGAAGAGGAGGTTTTGTTTTGTTTTGTTTTGTTTTCCCTTGAGGGTAAGGAGAAGAGTACCAGGAGGTAAGGAAACTTCATCATTCTAGATCTGGTCAGTGGTAGACCCTTTTCCTTAAGCAAACTCTGGTTGCTCTTTTACTCATCTTATGACCTACTGCATTCTGATTTGGCAAGCCGGTAGGCTCATCTTGTATGATACAGTGATATGGCTTGGGGTTAGAGTTAGAGGGTTTTAGGTTACAGACAACTGATTGACCATAAAGTGACATTGTGGTATTGAGCCTTATGGTTTTCACAAAAATCTGTGAAGAAGACAGGAGAGGACCAGGAATCTTAAACTCACGGAAGGGTGCCAAATGTCCTGTGGACATTCAGCGCATAAGTGGCAGAGCCAGGAACTTGGATACTCAGTGCTCTTTTATACCACAGTTTAATAGTTGAGATGGAAATATCTCTCTTAGTGAGCATATTTCAGTATAATCTTGCTTATCAGGGGGATGAATAAAGTGGCTTTGGTTTTAGAAGGGCTCAGTCTCTGCGTCGATTATTCAAGGCAATATACTCAGGAGGATGCAGGATTCAGAGAACGTAATTGTTGAAAATCCCCAAGAACCCCACAGATTATAGTTGTTTGGCCACTTAGGTTCTTTCCAGTTCAGAACTGTAGCCATTTGGCAACTTCTTCAAATGTACATCACTGAGAATCAATGGTGATAAGGTTCCTACCATTATATCTCCCTCACTTTGCAGAGCCTCAGGCATAATAAATGTGGTGGAAATGTCTGCCAGATGAAAATTAGGACTGTTTGCCGCTAATACACTGTCTTCCCTTAACCTCTGCCAATATAAGAAGAGATCCAAAAATAAAGGGAAGGAGTGGGTGACTTAATTCAGATACAGACTTGACAAAGTCTCCCTCTGTTTGTGTGTGCTTTTCCAGCTGCTGGTTCTCTTTTGGCTTGCCTTGTGGCCCTACAGTTATTCTAAACCACTGGTCATTCTTATGAGTCTTTTGGAATCATCTTTTTAGTAGTTCTCTTGAAATGCGCTCCTTGATTTTCACAAAATTAAAATATACTCATTAAATCATGAACATACATCCATCCTTTCATCTACACAATCATACAACTATTCATCTATCTAAGTAGGTGTCTATTCATCTTTCTAGTCAACAAATATTCAGCACTCAGAATATCACTGTATCAAGTACTGTGGGAGACCCAAAGACAAATAAAATACAGTTTCTGTATTAAAGTCCAAGCCAGAAAAAGAGAAAGGCCACCTTAAACATTTACAATAGAGAGAATTTAGTATAAGAAACTTATGATAGTAAAATTGGAGAGCCATACAGGAGATGGTATGACAACCCAGAAGTTAGCAATGCTTAGTAGATACTACTGCCCCTAGACCGGGAAAACAAAGGTGTGTGAGATGTTACCAGAGCCCAGGAGTTGGAACACCAGTAGGAAGCTGGAACTATGGTTGATATGTTTGGTGGGAGCTTGAACCAGGGTGGATGTATCTAGTGGGAGCTAGAGTCATGGGCGAGTCACAGTTGTGGCAGAGATACAATCTGAGATGAAGAGGAAGAGGGAGAAATCCCCTGGCTTCTCCCTTTCTCCTGTCCTCTACTCTGCATTGGCTGAACCCAGCTAGAAGCCTGGGAGATGCACCCGGTAGGGGCCAACTTTCCTGTCCTCACCACAATCCAGAATAGAGCAAAGGAAGGGTAAAATATCAATCTGAGGGTAAACAGGTATAGTACCAACATAGCCCCAGAACTGGGGGTAGGGAAGGGGAGTCCAGGATCTAATTCACTGAGACCCTAGTAAAATCTCTGATTTTAGAATGGCTTTGGGAAGGAAACTGGAACTTTGGTAAAATATCCTGAGGATCGTTTCAGGAATCTAAGAAAAGACTGGATAGTTTTCCCAACATGACTTCTCTCTAGAAAGGTTAACTGTGATTAGGGACTTTTGGGTTGAATGTTAAGTACAACATCATGGTGCCTCTTTGACCAGTGAATAGTTGTTTATGATGCTTGATCACCAGGCTCCATGTATTCCCCATTCCAATCAAACCAAATTAGTCATGCTCTTTCACACCATCTTGCCTTGGCTAGAGCTGTTCCCTCTGCCTGAAGAGTTCTTGTCCCACTTTTCTGCTTGGAGAATTCTTATTCCTCCTTTAATAACCAGCTCAAATATCACCTCTTCCGTGAAGACACCCTATATCCTGCCTCTCCGCACTGCCCACCCCCAGCAGTTCCTTCATATCTGCATTATTGCACCCAGCGTAATGTGTATTGGTGGTTAGTTATTCATATGTCTGTGTCTTTCATTAGTCAACAGTTCATAAGGTACAGGGGCCACACCGGAATTACTCCTGTCCACATACAAGTACAGCACAGTCTCTGGCACAAGGTCATCAATAAACACTAGTTGAGAGATTGAATGTGTAATTGCGTATGTCCAAAAGCATATAGGTAGATAAATAAACATCTGTTATCTGAAATCCTCAAGCTCCTGCACCTCCCCCAGGGGTGATAGTTATCAGTTATTGAAGTGGCTGGGGTAGTGGGCCAACTGAATCTCCAGCCCTGGCTTTTCCATGCATGAGACCATAGATATCCCTTTGGAAAGAAATTCCTAGAGGAGTTGAGTCTGAGGACTGTGAGAAGCTACTGGTACTTTTATTTTTTGATGTTTTATAAATGTGTCTTCTCAGCCTAGCCCAGCCCAACATGACTAGGCAGAGATCTTGTCTGTTTTGAACAACTCAGACAGCTTTTACAGCTTGATCATTTGAGTGAATTTCTAGATGTAGGAAACAGGATCTTTTTTCCTTTTCTCCTTCATATTTTATCCTTCCCTTTCTTCTGCCAAGTGAAAGACCTCTCCCCTGCCCCTACCCATGTCTAGACCTTGGAGGTCGTTGCCTGGTATAGGGAAAAAAAAAACACAACACTATCAAGTTGTTTCTTTCAGGGCCCCTGACCCTCTTTCTTCGCTTACTTCCCATTTTTTTTGAGCTGATGGATCGACTCTCAGGCTACTCTATGGCTTCCATGACTAAGAGGGCAGTGGGTCTGGATAGGAACTTCCTGTTGTTCATGTAAAAATGATAATATCAGCAAGAGCTAATATCCTTCCTCTTAGATGTGCCAATCTTTTTGTTTTCTTTTTCATCTTTGATATTTTCCCAGGTAGCTCTGTAGACTAGAAAATAACCATCAACTCCTTTATGGTGGGTAAAATGAGGCCAGGAGAGACACAAGTCAGTTGGAGGCGGTGAGAAAAACCAGAAGTTGAGCTGGGGGTCTTGGGTCCCAGCCCTGGATGCCACTTGAAGTGTGTGGAGGAGATAAAAACGTAGATAAGGTGGTCCCAGGCACTATCAGATGAGAAGCTGGAGCCTAGACACGAGACTGGTGAGGGCACCTTATGTCAGCTGGTGACAGTGGGGACTAGGGTCCCTTTGGGGTTTCTGCTCAGACACTCCTGTTACCCCTGCCCCCTGCACTTCCTCTTGCCTGCCTGTGAGAGATGGAGATGAGCAGCGAAGTGAACATTTGCCTTGGGACCAACAGCAGGATGTCTCTGAATCTTGGTCTCATTTGTTTTTGTGGCCTCAAGCCAATTACTGAATCTATCTAAAAGTTGGATTTCTCACCTGTAAATGGAAAAAATTTCTGCCTAAAGGTTGTCTTGAGGATTAAATGAGATGGAGAGTTTAGCCATGTGCCTGGCACATAGCAGATACCCAACTGAGAGTATTTATGACTACAAAGATTTTTATTACACGGGCTCACTCCCTCTTACAGGTCCTCAGCTTTAGGGTTGGGCAGTCCTCTTGGTTATCCTGGACCTCTCAGAGGAAGGATAGCCTCCAGCTATAGAAAGCCTGCAGCCTCTGAGCCCAAACCCACACGTTTCTTCCTGTGTTTTCTCTCTCATGTGTTGCCACGTGCGAGGAGATCCCCTGAAAAGAGGTCAGAAGGAGGAGGTCTCAGAGGTGAGGGGGAAACAGATGGGCGCTGTGAACAATGGCAAGCGAGGGACAAGGGCTGGAGGGAGGATCGCTCTTTGGAAATCTTTGTGTGTATGGGGTAGAGAGTGAGGGGGGCGGTGGTGAAGATGCTACATGCTATTTCCCAGTCAACTTGGATCCAGGAGTTGCACTACTAGGCATATAGACAAAGAACACAAGAAATACTAATTTGAAGGGATGCACGCACCCTGATGTTTCTAGCAGCATTATCAACAATAGCCGATTATGGGGCACCTGGGTGGCTCAGTGGGTTAAGCCTCTGCCTTCGGCTCAGGTCACAATCTTAGGGTCCTGGGATCAAGCCCCACATTGGGCTCTCTGCTCATCAGGGAGCCTACTTGCCCCCATCCCCACCCCACCTCCTGCCTCTTGCCTCTCTGCCTACTTGTGATCTCTCTCTGTCAAAATAAATGAGTAAACTCTTAAAAAAATAGCCAATTATGGAAACAGCCCAAGTATCCAATGACGAATAGCCAATTATGGAAACAGCCCAAGTGTCCAATGAATATGGGTAAAGATGATGTGGTACATGAATGCATACAATAACACAATGGGATATTACTCAACCATCAAAAGGAAGGAAAGCTCGCCTTTTGCAACAATGTAGATGGAGCTAGAGAGTAAGTGAATCAAGCTGGTCATAGAAGGACAAATGCCTATGATTTCACCCATATGTGGAATTAAAGAAACAAAACAAATGAGCAGGGGGAAAGAAAAGAGAGAGACAAACCAAGAAACAGACTCTGAACTCTTGAAATCACACTGATAGTTACCAGAAGGGAGGTAGGTAGGGGGTTGGTGAAACAGGTGATAGGGATTAAGGAGGGCACTTGCTGTGATGAGCACGGGGTGTCATCAAAATATTGTACTCCTGAAAATAATATTAGGTTGTATGTTAACTATACTGGAATTTAAATAAAACTTGGTCATATACTATCTTTCTGCCCAGCATGAAGCAGAGGGTCTGATATCAGAGCCTTTCCTCCATATGTCCCCCTCACCCAGGAATGTGCCAATCGGTTCTGCTCCTAGAGTCACGAATTCCCTCACTTATGTCTTGGTAGGAACCTACCCCACACTCTAGTATTTTTCAAGAGTACTTACCCTGCCAAGTGTCTGGCTTGTGGAAGGATCCCAGGCACGGGCCCATGGTCGCTAGCTCATGGTGGGGGCTTCAGGGTTGGCTCTGGTTGCTCTCCCTTCATGCAGTTTCCTGGGCAGGACTCTTGGATTGAGCTGGAGGCTCATGCCTTTGTCACACAACCTTTGTCTTAATACCCCCTCTTTGCTTTTGCTCCTGGGGTGGTTGGAGCTGAGCTTTGCTGCTGAGCAGGGCTGGCTTTCACCACTGTCTGGGAAGATTGGATCTGGCTTCTTCCAGACATTTCCAGGCCATTTGATGAATGGGTCCATGTAAATGGGGGGTGGCAAACGGTTGGTGGGGAGGGTGGGGAGGTGACAGAGGGCCATCTTGCCCTCACTGAAGGGTTTGGAAATTTCTGCAGACACGGATTTTCCTCCTTTTCCTACTCCGATCCTCAACTTCCCTTTCTTGCAGCCATTTCCTCTTTCCTCCTCCACTTCCGGCAACAACTGGGTGGCTCTCAAAATAACAAGCGTCTTCTGGGTTGCCTGCAGCTGGAGGAGACTTGCTTCTTAGGAGCTCTGGACTGTGCCCTTGCAGGTTACTGCAGATGTTGTTGAACCAGGGTATTTTTGACCTGGTGCTTTGACCCAGAAGCCAGCCAGGGTCACGGGACATGGCAGGGTTGCCACAAGAAGGACTGGGTGGAGCCACGTATTTGCAAGCTGAGGGATGATGTTCTAGGGATCTGGTATGCTGGTCCTCCAGGAATGTCTGAAGACAGAGGTTTCAGGTTAGGGGCTGTATTTATATTGGTAATGGAGATGGGTGGGTAAGTCATAGGCTGGCCCATTCCACAGCAGTGTCCACAGTCCCCCAACGTCATGCTGCTCAGGTATACTAACACCCTCTGTCTGTTTATAATGCAGCCTATTTCACTGACCCGGATATTCAGCAAGAGACTGGAGTTCACGTGTAGCCCCATCCACTCTAGAAAGATCCAAGTTTATAAATCTGTTGCTAAAATATTGGACCCCTTTCTTCATCATGCTTTTAAAATTTGTGTTAATCTAACTAGAACCACAGCCCATAGGCAGCTTCCACTAAAATTCAACTTGAAATTTGAATTCCACTAAAATCCACCTAGGATTACAAAATGTGAGTCTGTGAGCAAGTCCCTCCAATGAACATGCATCTTTTTTTTTTTTTTAATTTTTATTTATTTTTTAAAATTTCTTTTCAGTGTCCCGGAATTCATTCAACTTACATCTCTTCTGGTAATCGAGAAGGTCTGGGCCCATGAAGGAAGACAGAGGGCAATAGGGCCAAAGAGTGGATCCCCCCGGGCCCAGATTCTCTTCGGTCTGGGCTATTCTTAATAGTCCAGGGCTTAAGCCACATTCTGGGAAACAGTGTGACCCTGCAGACCTAGGATAGACCTAGCCAAGGGATTGTCAAAGCTGCTGAGACTAAGTCCTTGAGTGGTAGGGAGCCATGGCCCAGGTGAGCAGTCAGCATGGGTAAGGGCATGGGGCCAGGGAAGAGGCAGGTCTGATGGGAGGCGTCGTGGCAGGTGGGCTTGGCAGACAGACAAGAAATCCAACTCATGTGATTTTTGGAGGCTAGACAAGCATGCCATTGTCATTAAGACCGTTTTCTCCATGCTGTTTTTTAATGGTATTTATGTATGTATGTATTTATAATATTCTTATCTCAAAGGCGATCTCAGGTGGCTTTATTGTATAGATGTTGCTAAACTGCTTCTTGAGCTTTCAATCATTGATGTAAAATATGTAAAATGAACAATATAGAGTCAGGCTTCAAAATTCCTATAAATAGATACACTGAATCAGAAGTCTCCTTGCCTGCGCTTTTAATTTTGATATAATTTCACACTTACGGAAAAGTTGTTATCTTTTTGTCCCATTTGCCTTATTATGCAATCAGGTAATTTGGAAAGCCAGAGGCAACACTGTAGCCATCAAGCTTGGGGAGGGGGTGCCAGGCTCAAGGGGATATGCCACCACAGGCAGGGTGGCCCTGGGGAGACAGGGGACAGAGCCGGTCAACAGAACCTCAGAGAACACACCAGAGTGGCCGCTGAGGAGATTTTCCAGAGGGACGGGGCTAAAATCCAGTTTAGCCACTTCTGCTGTATCATTTTGGGTTGACTGCTGAGCCCCTATGAGCATCCTTGGCAAGTGGGGAGATTCAAGTCTCTTTCAGCAGGTTTCTCGTGAGGATGGAAGAGCTTTCGGGTGAAATGTACTTTACAGGACCTGGTACGTACTGGCAATTTTTAATAGTCACGATGATGATGATGATTCGAGAAAGAAGAATAACTCCTGAGGTTTGAGGTTTGAAGCCAGAGGCCCAGCTGGACTCCGCAGGTGAGGCCGGCGGGTCGGGGGCCACAGCGGCAGGGAGGGAGTGCGTGCCCCTGCAGTCCGGGCGGGACTCATGCTTCCCTGGGCATCATAGGGGTTGGTGGGGAGGCTGCTGGCCTGGGGAGGACTGTGTGAGGGATTCTTCTGCATGAGAAACCGAGTTCCTCTGGCGAAACTCCAGGGGTTTGGCATCTGGGGTAAGGAGAGATTAAAACTGACAGCCGTGGGGTGCCCCTCCCTTGGCCCGAGGAAGTATGAATGGAATATTTGAGATGCTGGAAGCCCTCCTACATGGTAAGTTCAAAGAACAGAAAGTGTCTCACTTCTCTGAGGATTCCAAACAGACTTTGCAAAAATGTAATTAAGTTCCAAGTCCCTGGAAATCAATCATGCTCCCAGGAACTAATACCTTGGCTTGTTGATTAGAAATGAGGGGAGCCAGGGGCAATTACTCTCTGATGAGGGAATTTCTTCACTCAGAGATCCAAGGGCACGGAGAGCCAGGGCCAGGGAGCTGGAGGCCAGAGAGCGGTAGGGGTGAGAGGCAGCTTCTGGGAGCTGTGGCTAATTACACATGACCTGTTTCCTTGGGCTGAAGTTCTCCATTGGCGATAAAGTCCACCTCCTGATCTACACTTGAGTCTCAGAAGCTTCTCTTCATACTGAGGGAAGCTGAGCAGAAAAGGTGACTCGGTCCCAGGGCTCCATGAGGCTACCAGTCGCTGCCTAGGCCATTTTCTTACTGCTGAGCACAGTGGGAGCAAGTGGGAAGACGGGACACCTGCTAGTTTGCCGCCCCCGCACAGAGGCTCCAGGCTTCTCAGCGCTGCCATGGGCACCGGGCCTGGTGCTTGCTCCCCCGGGTGTTGATGGGTTTCCGAAAGGAAGGAGGTGACACCGAACTGGAAGTCAGGAGCCTTGGGGCCCAGCCAGAGTTCTGCCTCTCACCAGTCCCATGATTGCAGCAGCAGGCCCTCCCCTCCGGCCTCCATTTGGCACCTGTAGAATTGGACAGTGCAATCCGTCAGGTTCCCCCCCCCCAGCTTGGACCCCATCTCCCTGATTCCCTGCTGCATGAAAGGGGAGGGGGGGCCTCGTGGGTGAGATGGAGCTCATGGAGGTAGTTTAGATGCAGAAGGGATGATGGATGGCGGGTTGAGGGTGGGGCACAGACTCAGAAAACAGTCTGCTGACAAAGCAGTCTGACCTTGCCCCTGAGAATCATGGAGGGCTTCGAGGACCGTGGGGGAGAGGCTGATTCAGCCTCACTGGGTTTCTCCCATTCAGCTGGACGGGGGCCCTCCCAAACTAGACAACCAGCTGGTCAGCTGAGGCCATGGACTCTGGCATGCTGAGGGGGTGAGAGTAGGAAGAGCCGGAAACTCTTTCTGAAGGACCTGTCTCAGGGTCCTTCCCTCCGTGTGGGCTCCAGACCTGCGGCCCCCTGAGAGCCCACGAGTGGGCAGTAACAGGGCAGCCCGAGGTTAGGGAAGGCCTGGGTTGGAGGTGACCCTGGGACCAGAGTCAGCCTCTGCCTGTGAGTGGAAGGACTCTTCTCCAGCGCCTGGGAACTGGGAGGGAAGCCAGGGGGCACTGAGCATGAGTGAGAAAGCACCTGGAGGCACTTTCAAGCCTTTGCTATAAAAATGTAGAAAGAAAATCACGACTTTTACCTTTATGCCGTCATTTCCAGCCTGGCCTCCACCAGGCAGGACACAGAGATAGTAGCTCCCACCTCTGATAGTTCTCTTTCCCACAAAATTTTGGCCTAGAAACTCTTCCCTTCACAGGTCAAGCAGCTGGGCATGTCCAGCTGGAGCGACTGGCCCAGAAGAGCCGCTTTGGTATCATAAGGACTTTGGTTTGAATCCCAGATCACTTCCTTATTAGTTGAGTGACTTCAAGCTGGAGACTCATTTCCCATCTATACGATGGGGGCAAGAGTAAATCTTCCTCATAAAGCCCATAAAGATTAAAGGGGTCATGCTTATGAAGATCTTTACACAGCACCTAGTTCATGAAAGCTGTTACTATGGGGTGCCTGCGTGGCTCAATTGGTTAAGGGTCTGCCTTTGGCTCAGATCATGATCCCAGGATCCTTGGATCAAGCCCTGTGTCGGGCTCCTCGCTCAACAGTGAGTCTGTTTCTCCCTCTCCCACTGCCACTCCACCTGCTTGCTCATGGGTTTTCTCTCTCAAATAAATAAATAAATAAAATCTTTTTTTTTTTTTTAAAGAAGCTGTTATTATTACTACATTATGATTGTTATTGTTTTTAAAGTTCCTGACAGAGCCAGGCCTAGAATCTAGTTCACCTACTGTAGGACAAGTGTCATCCTGAAACTTTGCCTTAACCAGCTGGAGTTGCTTTGGGTTCCTTGGCCCGTTTGGGGTTCTTCAGAGGCACGGAGTTGGCTAACATGAACTCATGGAGCTTTGGGTTCTAGAACAGCTGGGCGGCTGTCTGTTTTCAGCTGTCTGCGTTGGTGGTCCTGCACTCCCCACTTCCGTTTCTCAGACCCATATCTGAGGGGGGAGGAAGGCTTTGTCTTCTGACCTCCCTTGTCCCAAAGGGGCCACTCCAGGGGTGGAGTCCCGGACCCCGGCGCTTCTCTCCCAGCACAACGGTCCTCTCTCCTGACCTGGTATTTGGACTACACCATCAAGGGCTGTTTGCTTTCCCAAGCCCAGCTGCTAATGGCTAATTTTCCATGAATCATAATCGCTTTACCCCATTAGGCAGGATAATGAAGATTGGATGGTGGGCCTGTTTGCTCAGCACACAGAGGTGCTGACAGCTGTCCCGGGTTCTCCCCTAGCGCCCATCCACAGCGTTGGCTGCTTCTACCCCTGACACCCAGGTCATCCTCACTCTGGGGGCTCGAAGAGCAGCAAAAGGTCCATAGCCCCGGGCTGTGTCCTTCAGTGAATTCCATAGGATGTTTTTTGCCCTCCGGTTGCAGGAGACCTGCTACCCAGGTTGCTGAGAGCTGGTTGTCGCTAACATTTACTGGGATTCACGTGCCATCCCTGCATGCTTCCCGGGTGCCAGGCTCGGCACTAAACACACAACATTTAATCCTCCCAATGGCCTTACAACATCGCCACTCTTATTAAGCCCGATTTACAGATGAGAAAACCCAGGCTTCGAGAGGGTTTGATAAAGTGCTCAAAGTCACACCGAGGGGGAGACAGAGCCAGGACTTGAATTTGGGCAATCTGAGCCCAGAACCTAGACTCTTCATGACCTCTCCCTGGTCTGTGTCTGGAAAGGACACACAGTTTTCCTTCTTTCCTACCTCCGTCTCCTTTCTCCGGCTTCGTATTTTTTTTTTTTTTTTCTCAAGAACCAGGCAGCTCCCGCATTGCAGGGCATGGCACTGAAATCTTGGTTGCTTCGCAATTAACAGACAGTTATAGGTCCCCTAGCTCTTGGGCTATCCCCTGAAGACCATTACATGCAGAAAACGAAAAATGTGGAGGGAAAAAGAATCCTGCATTATGAAACCAAATAGAAATCATTCAAGGTATCTGTTGTTTTTGGATTATCCAGGAGTGTGGATAATCACGAGTTGGATGTATTTTTATGCGCAGTTGAATCTCAGCGTCCCAGCAACGACTGCAGTACAATTTCGGACAACAAATTAGTTTCAGATGAAGGACTCTTGCTCCTCCTTGAAAAACATTCTTCATTTCACATTATCCTCGCTGCCAGCCATCAGGGCTGATGAGAAAGCAGAGAATTAAGCTGTTGATACAAATCCTAGCTCTCCGCTGTCCCTCATTTGCTCATCACAGATTCTCTCTGTATCTTCCCCTTCAGGGGACGTCCCGAGCAGCGAGGAGGAGCGGGCCCCGCGTTATGGCAGGCTTCAAAGCTCTACGCGAGCTTTCCTTCCACTCTGCTGGAGGCCTTTGCTCCTTTGACAAGCCCTCAGCCAATTCTAGAAACAGGGCCACCTCCGAGGGGTCTTGGAGCAGCTGGGATGGAACCTGCAGCTTGTTCCCTGGGCGGAGCTCCCTGACAGGAGATCCCACCCAGAGGGCGTGGCTGCCTGCTGCTGTCTCCCTGTACACCCTCCACCCACACACCCCCTCGCCTCCCCTTCCCCACCGCAGGCAGGCAGCCAGCGGGGAACAAGAAGCAAGAGAAAGGTGCGCAGAGACACTTGTGAACACAGCCTAATGTACAGAATGGAGTCCTGAGGTTGCATTCTTGGAAATAATGTAACATTGTCTATCAACTACATTAAAAAAAAAAAAAAAAAAGAAAACCCTCAACATTAAAACAATGAAAAAGTAGAAAAATGAAAATAAAGTGGGAGGTCCAAAGGCACACACAAAAAGGCGGGCTCAGTGTTAGTGCTCTGTGGACCTGGTCTTACTTAATCATCTCTGTTACCATTCCGGGAAGAGGGTACACCTGTCTCACCTTGGGGAGACTGAGGCGCGGGGAGGTTGCTCCTTTTCCGGGGTCGCACGGCTCATACATGGTCTTTTGGGGACCGGAACTCTGACCCGATGCCAGAATCTTTGTTCTTTCAGTTATTCTTTTTGGTCTGCACCTGGCATTTGGTCTCCATTTGGAAGGCGAGGGCTCCCTTTAGATCTAGTCCAGGCGAAATTGTAATTCCTCCTTTCCTGGATTGGACTCCCACATGAAGTCCCACATCACAGGTGTCCCTTCAGTTCCTAGAAGGGAAGGAAATCACATCAGAAATGTTACAGAACCACCTTCAAAAGAAGATGAAATCAGCCGTGTGACTTTGAAGCATTGTGTTACGGTTCTATTGTTTTGTAATAGTACAAAAAAGTCACAGAAGTTCCATCAAATTAGAAAATCCAAAGAAGAAAGAGCACTTTGATGTCAGTTGGCTGATAACCTTCAATACTAGCATGTCTACCCAGTTGGCCTTCTGCCCTTCTGCCTGTGTGATCTTGTTCTTTCATAATAGCAAAGCATCAGAGGAGCAAATGTATCTAACACTTGCGGTGTGTGTTGGGAAGTGCTCCAAGCGCCTTGGCTTCATAGCTTGTTTAGTCTGTGCAATAAGCATATGAGGTAGCTGTTATTATCCCCAATTTACAGATGAGGAACCTGAAGCCCAGAGTGGTCAGGTAACTCATTCAGGGTCACACAGCAAGTAAAAGGCAGAAGTGGGATTTGAACTTGAGCACTGTGCTCTTAATCATACCCTTAGACACTTCCACAGCTCTGCGTCACTCCACAGACACATTTCTTGCTCTCTTTTGGGCATATACTCTGTTGGGTATGATAACTTCATCTGTGATCTCTTGCATCGTTCTCTGGGCCTCTGAGAATCATGCTATGTCTGTACTTCGTGTTTCTCCTCAGGGACAGCTCTTGCCTGGATAATGGAGCTCCATAGCACCAGGGCCTTGGTTTTTCCTTCTCCCCGCATGGAGCCCAGCACCCCACCTTGCAAGAACCTTGCTCCCTTGCATGTGGCTTATTTGATAAATGCATCTTGGCTGCACATTCTGTGCTGGCATTGGCCTAAGTGCTGAGGGGTGTGGGAGCAGCACAAAGCCCACTGGGGGAACTCTTTTTCTGTTCCACCCACCCCCCAACTCCATCCTTACCCAGAAGGCAAGGATGACTGAAGATCCAGGGCAGCCTTGAATGGAAAAGCCATCACACCAGGGCAGCCAAAGAAGGGTGTAGGAAAGCGAAAGCAGCAGGGGATTCCAGATAATGACCCCGAGTCCTCTTCAGCCTCAGCTATGGCTAGATCTTGCGCTCCTAGATAGTGGTCTCCCACAAGTGGAATCATTTCTTGTTCCCCCATTGCGTTGGGCACAAAGTGGATTTTGAGTAACTGTGTTTTGGTGATGGTGTTGGTGGTGGTTTTTCATGGTATTTGGAGTGTAATTGACATATAATGTTTTGTTAGTTTCAGATGTCCCACGTAGTGTTTTGACAATTCTATACATAATGAAATGCTCGCTGAGATGAGTGTAGTTGGCATCTGTCACCGTACAGAGGAGTAATTTCAGTTTGGGTGGGGGAAGCTGCCCCTTGGGCATTGTTTGGTGCTGGTTACAAGGAGGAATGGTCAGGATTTCACAGGGAGGCTTGGGGCTTGTGGTATCAGCCAGAGTCCCCAAAGAATATTTATCCCAGGTGGTTCCAAAGAAGAGGCCTTAGTGAGGGGATGATTTCCAGAGGTATGGGCAGGGTTAAGGGCAGAAACGTGGAACGCTGAGCCACAGAAGGCTGGAGAGACCAGGTGGACCGAGCCGTGCCCCCAGGGGAACTGTGTAAAGGGGACCACCCAGCTGGAGCTTCAGCAGGGAGGGTTAGAGCCAGGCTTTGCCCCCCAAAGCAGGCAGTCCTGGGGAGGAAGCACCCCCACATTTCTCTGCTCCCTCCTTCCTCCTGAACTCTGCCAGTGCCTCCGTTGGTATATCCTGCTGGGAACCTTGAGGGAGCCTGGCTGATGAAGGCCCCTGGGACCAACCTCCTGGGGACAGAGGAGAGGGGAACAATGGGGAGAAGAGGTAGGAGTAACATGAGCGGAGCATGGTCCTTCCTGTCCCTCCTGCCCACCTCTACCCACAAGGGGCCTTTAGCTTCTCAGCAGGAGCAGGATGCTGGTGTAGAAGGACGAGCCCAAGCTGGGGCTCAGCCTGATGCAGGCCTCTGTGCTCTCGTTCTCGCTTTCTCTCCCTACTTTTTTCTGCCTCCCCCTCCTCCTTTTCTCTCTCTCTCCAGCTAGAGGCCCCATTTGTCCTTGCCGGGTTCTAGGCACCCGCCGCTGCTTCTCGTCTCCTTCTCAGTCCTTCACTCTTTCCATCCAACCCACTGGAAGAACCTTAACAGCCGGGCCTGTCCAGAACCAATGGTTGCTCCTGACCCCTGTTTTCCAGTGGCCAGTGCAGTGGGCTGTCAACTGCTTTGTCTGCTCATTCAGCAAAGGCTTTGCGGGGTCCCTTCTAGGTGCCTGGCGCTGTGCTAGGATTCAGAGATGGCTATGGTGTCTGATCCTTGGTACCACCGTCTGGTACCTGCTACGCAGTCTGCCCTCCTGGCTTTAGCCCAGTGTGTTCCAGGCAGTCTCTTCTGTTCCTGGGTGGGGGGATTGGGCTTGCAGCTTGCCAGATAAGAGGAGGGGCCTATTTCCTGAAGTTGTGTGACTTTGGACAAGTCACCCAGCGTCTCTCTCTGGTCTTTCTATGGTGGTGGAAGATACACCTCACAACCCTTAGCTTTCCCATCACTTCGGGTCCTAATGGGGCGATCAGTCATGATGCCCTGCCTCCTACCACTGGCACATGACCTAGGCTGGACAATCGGTGCACCCCATCCATCCTGTGTGATGATTCATCTAGGTGTGGGCGTGGAACCCTACGATTGCCTGTGGGTTTTCCCTGACTGCTCCTTCCCTCCCCTGCCTTTCTTAGCTTTCTCCATCTCAGTGACAATTCCATCCTTCCTGTTGCTCCGGGAAGAAATCTTGGAGTCCCTCTTGACACTTCTCTTTCTCCCAATCCACATATGACCCATCAGGAAGTCACCACGGCTCCATTTCAAACTATGTCTTGAATCTTACCACTGCTTCCAGTCTCATTGAAGCCACCATGGTCTCTCCCCTGTCTCACCGCAATAGTTTCCTCATTGGTCTCAAGGTCCCAATTCACGCCTCCAGCAGTCAGGAAGCAACACAGCAGCCAGAATGAGGCTTTGAAAACCTTAAGTCGGAGCATGTCATTTCTCTGCCCCAAGCCTGTCGGTGACAACCCTTTTCTCGCTCTATAAAGCCGTACATAAAATGTCCCTCCAACTCTTCAGTGACAACCCATTTCTCTCTCTCTGCAAGGACTTACATGATATGTCCCTCCTCCCTGTGATTTCTCGGACCTGGTTATCTCTACTGTCCCCTTTCTCGTCTGCTGTGGTGATGTGATGCTGGTCCCTTCCCTGTTCCTCCTCTGGACCAGGCACACCCCTCCTTAGGGCCTTAGCTGACATGCTCTTCCTTTGGGTACCCGCCCTGCTCACTGTCCTGCGTCTTTCAGATCAAGTGCCACTTTCTCAGTGAGGCCTTCTCTGCCCCTCCCTCCAGATTAATGACAGACCACCGGCACTTCCATCACCCTAACATTTTCTCTGCAATTATTACCATATAACGTGCTATATCCTTCATCTACTTACTTCATCATTTTAAAAATTCCCCGCACCCTACCTGCAGTAGAGTGTCTATTCAAAGCACTTGAGATTTACATTTGTTTTGTTCATGGCTATGTCCTTGAGCCTGACCGTGGTAGGTGCAGCCTAAATCCTTGAATGAATCCATGGACCTGATGGATTGGCCCTGGAACAATGGCCTCTCCCCACTTTGCATGGTCGGCCCTCCGAATTGGTGCTGTGCCCTCTTCCTGCCACATGGACAGAATCTCCATGAGAGTGTGGCCCAGACGCAGAAAGGCCAGAGGTGAAGACACCAAGTTCTGACGACACGGTTTGAGTCCCTGGACCAGCCATGTCTCCACCAGAAACAGCCCACTCCTGCTTGGGCATCCCAGAGCCCTGGAACCTCCTCTATGGCTTGGCTGGTTTGAGATAGGAGATCACTTGCAACAGAATGAACCCTGGCTGGCTCCTTGGGGCCTGTGCTAATTTGGCCAAGTGAGCGGAGACACTGGGAAGGGGGAGCGAACCATAGAGGTAAGGGCTGGTATTCGTTCTGCTGGGTTCCCAGGTAGGCAGGGTACAGTATTTTAACTGTGAGAGAATCTGAGAGCAGGAGCTGAGTTTCCCCTGCCTGCCCTTGCAGATCTACTGAAGGCAGACCTCCTCCACCTGGGGCTCAGGGCCCCATGGGACAGACAATTCAGACTGGTAGTCCTTCCTGATTCCAGCCCTTCTCAGATCACTGTAAGCGGCATCAGGAAAGGGGTGTCCTGGGCACTTGAAATAGCTTTGACCATGGAATCTGAAACCCTAGGCCAGAGTGTTGGCTCTGCCATTTACCTTGGGCAAATCCCCCTGTCCCCTTGTGGCCTCAGCTTCCATCTGTAAAATGAGAAGGTTGAAATAAATTACTCTTAAAGTTCCTTTCAGCATGAACTTCGGTGGGGGTAGCAGAGCATTATGGTTGAGTGTGAAGGTTCTAGGTTCAGACGGCCTGAGGTCAGTTCTATTTATGTATATAAGCCTAACCTCTGAGCCTCATATAAAATGGGAATAGGGGTGCCTGGGTGGCTCAGTTGGTTGAGCATCCAACTCTTGATTTGGCTCAGGTCACGATCTGTGCCCTGCATCGGGCTAGTGCTCTGCTTGGAGTCTGCTTGGGACTCTTTCTCCCTCTCCCTCCGCCCCTACCCTTCCTCCTACACTGCATGTGTGCACACACACACACTCTCTCTCTAAATAAATAAATAGGTAAACAAAAAAATCTTTAAAAATAAAACGGAAGCGGGAATCATCATACTACCTACGTCATGGAGTGGCTGTAAGAACTAAGTGAGTACAACATACAGTTCTAGGTACACACTAAGTCCTCAAAAATACTAGCTCTCATATTATTATTATTATTATTTAGCATTTCACTGTTCTTGAAAAGATTTTTCCTGGATCCTGGAGTGATTTGCACCCATCTTTAAGCTTGACTCCTTTCAAAGACAAAGCCCTCCCCCAGGTTTGCTGCTGCCTTGCTTGTACATGCGCAATGGCTGTTGTCTCCTTCTGCAGGGACTGGAGGCAGCAAAGAGCGGCCCCTGGGGCCAAGAGTCAGCTTCCCCTTCTGACTGAAGGCTGGCGCTGACATCACTCACTTAATTTGGAGCATTTCCACGGCACTTTTACCATATTTTGCTTGGGCTAGCTTATTTACGCCAACTGTATATCTTAACACTGTCATAAATTTTTATTCCTATGGACGTGTCTAAACTTATGGGTTGAAATAACACAATTTACATGCTGTTTAGTATGCAGATTGGGTTAATCTGTTTCTGTAAATTCACCACCAGGCCTGAGCCTAACCCTCTCCTTCCAGGGCCAACCTGATTTGAATATCTCACTCAGTTGTGAGGGGGGGCGGGGGACATGCTTGGGTCACAAGCCACCCCTCGGCAGCCGAGCACCTCACCGTCTGTGTCTGCAGCTCGCCTGGCATATAGCTTCCCCCAGCAGAGGCCTCCTTCCCCGTGTCCTGCTCCCACAGACCCTCCATCTGAAGGTTTAGGGCCACCAGGAACCACTTTTCTATCTGACGCTGCATCCTGAGATAAGAAGTCAGTGCCAGTGAGACCCCTGGGGGGTGGGGTGGGGATGGTGAGCCTGGAAAGCACCAGCAGATACAGAGGAAAGAAGC
This sequence comes from Mustela putorius furo, assembly GCF_011764305.1. Classification (NCBI taxonomy): domain Eukaryota; kingdom Metazoa; phylum Chordata; class Mammalia; order Carnivora; family Mustelidae; genus Mustela; species Mustela putorius. The sequence goes on from NW_025421424.1 coordinate 9,068,618, forward strand.
TGATGCTAAGTGTTATTGGGAAGGTTACCCCCGTAGGCCAGTGGGTTCAGTTCACTGAGCCCGCTGGAGGTGGTTTTGAACATACCTCAGACTTGCCCCACCAAAGGCGGAGGGAGCAAGGGTCCTGATATACCAACTCCCTGCTGGCCTTGGCTGAGAGCTGTCCCCAGAGGCAAGAACTCCAGTGCAGCTGGCCCGCCCTTTGTACCCGCCAAGAGAAGCCTTCAGGTGAGAGCGGTAGGCACCCGCAGAAAGACACTGTTGGCTTTTACCTGAATAAAGAACAATGAGGCTCTGTGAGGGGTGCAGTTTTGTTCAGTTTGGTGTTCAATAAATGCTTGTCAAATGAACAATGTATGATCAGTCAGTCAGTCAGTCAGTCATTCTCTCATGAGCCTCTATTAGCCTTTTTGATGTCGCTATTTTCTGCGGTCTAGAAAGACCACCCCCAGCAGGTGACTTCGGAGTCTCTGTTCTAGAACAAGGACCCATCAAACCATTTGCCGTGATGCTCTTGCGACTTCTTTGACTTAGTAGAATCAGGGATTCTCACCCGCATTGCTATCTCCTGGAGACCTTTTAAGACATTCTATTACTCTACTCCCAGATTCTGGATTCAGTCTGTATGGGGTATGCCTGGGACACTGGTAGTTTTAAAAGATCCTCAGAGGATTCTAAAGTACATCTGGAGGTTGAGAACTACTATTCTCATTCTATGTTCCTGCTTTAACGGAGCCCCTGGACTTAATTCTTTGTTTGCCGGGACTTAAAAAATCAGCTCTTTCGTCAACACCCACCCCCACACCCCACCCCCTAGCCTGAATTCTAAAGTCGTAGGCAACAATGTTTGAAAAATACCACCAATTAGAAGGGGATATTTGGCATAGTATTATATTTAATAGTTGTAATTTAGAAGCAACCAAATGGAATATTACACAGCCAGAATAGATGATTTTGTAGAGAGTATAATTACTCGGAAAAAGGCCTAGGAAAAATAATTAAGTAAAAAAAAAAAAAAAAAAGCAGAATGCCAACTTGTGTCTACATTATGAGTGGAACTATGTAAAATTATGCATGCATATAAATAAAACACCATAGGGGACCAGAGAAAAATGAAAGCAGTGGATGCCTTAGTTTAATAAGATAGTGGATAATGCTTCTTATTGAGTTATTTCTTTATTGTTGCAGAATTATTGCTTGTTGTTGTTGTTGCATTATTTCTTTATTATAACAGAAACAAAGTAATGGCCATGTTGCTCCAAGCACACATCCAGATCCCCTGCCTCTCTGGGAGAGTTCCTTAGGCTTTTTTTTTTTTTTTTCTTTTACCACTTCTGTGACACTGGGATCAACCTCTGCACTTGTAGGAGAACCTCTTCTTTGTCTATTAAGTGCCTAATGTATGCCATCACAATGTTCCTACAGGTCTGGGGATATATAAATCATTCATTGCCCTGCAGGCACTCACTGTAAGGAGGGAGAAATTGACATAAGAACAAACATTCCAATGATTGTAAGACAATGACATGAGCGTGATCATAAGGGTATGAACAAAGTTCTGTGTAAGCTCAGATAAATTTGCTTCAAGGGAATCTGGGAAGGTAGCAAAGAGGAAATGACATTTGACCTTGATCTTGAAGTATAAGTAGGAGTTCACCGGGTAGAAAATGGATGGGGGTGTAAGATAGATGGGGGAGGAACAGGCATTCCAAACAGAATGCATAAGGGCAAAGACTTATAAAAGCACGGTATGTTTAGCAAATGCAAATAGTTAGGTTTAAGATGGAAGACATTCATTTATCAATTTATTCAACAAGTTATTATTGAGTATGTTTTGTGTCTCAAACACTGGGCTAGATATTGGCAAGACCAAGATTGCCAACTTTGGCTCTACCTTGAATACCGATCGTAATAACAGAAGATATTTTTTGAGTGATTTACATGCATGAGCTTAGGTATTCTCCCTAACAGTTTTATGAGTGGGCACCACCCTTGTTTCCTTTACAATTGAGGAAATTGAAACTGAGAGAGTTTCAAGGACTTGTCCATGGCCACACGTTGATCACGCTGTGGAGCTACTGGTTCTTACAGTCTAGCAGAAGAAACAAAGAGGCATGATTACAGTAAGTCTTGGATAGAAGTAGGGGAGCTCAGAGGAGAGTTCTAGAAGCAGTCAAGGAAGACTTTTTGGAGAAGGGACTTCCTGAGCCCTGGAAGATGCATAGGCAGTAGACACGGAACATGGATGTGTGGGGAAGAGCGGGGCTCTATGACAATGGATGATAGAGCTGGCGAGGCTGGTTGGGGTCAGTTTATGAAAAGTCCTTGAAACCCTGCTAGGGAGCTGAGACTTCATTCTATAAGCAATGGTGAACTAACAAGCTTCTTTGTTCTCTTGTTAATCGGGAGGCTGAGTCACTTCAGGAATGATTCAGCCACACCAACCGTGAACTCTCAGTGACTTGGGCTAATGAGCAGAAGAATGGCGTGGATGATCTAAAAATAGTGGACAACAGGAATGAGCCCCAGCCTGCTCATGGAGGGTACCAGGTCACGATTTGCTGCTCTGGGGGAAGCAGCTGATTTGCTTGTTTCCTTAAAGCATTTGTTTGGTTCCTTAAAATCTGCTTGTTCTGGAGAGCGCCTGTGGCCATCACACCAGCCTCAGTATCACAGTGGGCCGGAAGAAGAAGACCCTCTGTGGGGCTAACAGTAGCAGGATAGGGTCCTGCCTATGCTGGTGTTTATTGCCACCCCATCACTAAGGACATCCATTGGATTTGGAAGGATGGAAATGAGTTCATTGTCCCCCCAGGGGCTGAGATTGCTAAGATGGCTGGAGCAGAGAGAAACTTGGAGGTTTTAGAAAAGCTCTGGCTTTGGAAGGAAGGGTGCTGAGTGATTAATGCTGCACACTGCCTGGAACAGCCAACTGATAAAGCTATAAAAGTCAGAGCGGCACAGGAAGCGTTGACCCTGAGACTGCATGCCTGGAGAGGGAGATTCTCCCCCCCGCCACCGCCCCGCACTTTTTATTGTGATAATATGGAGATATTCTGTGAGTAGAATCCAGGGGGCCATTAAGTCTATGTTCAGGTGGCTGTAAAGGAAGGGGTTTTGATCCTGCTCTGAGAAAGCTACCTTGGGGCCGGCAGAGAGCACGTTACTGCATTAGAACCTTCCGCAGTTAAGAGAAAGTTCTTGGTTGAATTGAGAAAGGGACCTATAAATAACTGTCAAATCCTGACTAGCTGGGATCCTTCTGTGCTAGATACAGCCCTGGATGCAGAGGCCCAGACCACGTGAGGTGGGGGCCCAGCTCTGCTGCAAACTTAGGAGATCACTTCGTTTCTCTGTACCCGTTTCCTTCACTGTGAAATGAGGCGGTCGGGCTGAGTGACCTCTCATCGTCCCCCAGTCGCGATTGTCTCTCACTTGGGGATGCCACAAAAGTGCAGATTTGCTCACAGTACAGATTTTCAGAGAGCTGGGGGTGCCAAGGGAGTTTAGGGCGGCCTGCCCTGGGTGCAAGCAATAAGGAGGTATTGTTTATGGAGGTATTCTTTATTATTTGACAGAGAGAGAGCGCACAGGCAGGAGGAGAAGCAGGCAAAGGGAGAGGGAGAAGCAGGCTCCCCAGTGAGCTTGGAGCCCAATGGAGGGGCTCCACAGGCTCCACAGGCTCTTACAGTCTAGCAGAAGAAACAAAGAGGCATGATTACAGTAAGTCTTGGATAGAAGTAGGGGAGCTCAGAGGAGAGTTCTAGAAGCAGTCAAGGAAGACTTTTTGGAGAAGGGACTTCCTGAGCCCTGGAAGATGCATAGGCAGTAGACACGGAACATGGATGTGTGGGGAAGAGCGGGGCTCTATGACAATGGATGATAGAGCTGGCGAGGCTGGTTGGGGTCAGGGGCTCCACAGGCAGTCCCTTAACTGACTGAGCCACCCAGGTGCTCCAATCTACAGAAGATTTTAAAGCAATAATGAAACCAAGGAGAAGTCAAATTTTTGTGGTTGCCGTGCACTGACAATTCCAAGCAATGTCACCGATACAATACTCCCCCTCCCCTGGGCGGACCACTCCCACCACGCACCCCTCTTTGGTACTCCAATGGTTAGCTGTCAAACTGTCTCAGTGTTCTTTCAATTTCTCTGACTACAGAGGGAGAGAATCTCGCCAAGGTGTTAACTCTTTCGTTACTACCTTGTAGCACTGATTGACGTCAGGTCAAGAAGAGTGAAGAGTGACTCTGAGTCATCCTTTTAACAAGGGGGTTGGGCGACAGTGGTGGGCTGGAGTGGCACCAAGGAAGCAGGGAGAATAAAATGGAGAGACTGGAGCATGGAGTGACGTGTGGACTAGGCTGGGTGGTTGCCTTAGGAAGGCAAGTCCTAAACAGGTGGCTTGTGGGCAGGGTGAGGACGGCTCCCTGCAGGCCAGTCAGGCTAGACTTGTGGTGCCTGACAGTAGAGCCCAAGTGCATCTCAGTTTTGATTTCTCATATCCTTGGCACTTGGGACTGTCCCTAGAGATTTTCCTTTGGTACATTTCAGATGGATTTCTTAGAAATGACCTGCTCTACACTCCTCAGGTCACACCACCCACCACCCTTCTTTAGATTGGATTTCCTCTCCACCTTGTCCTGGTCTCTAGAACCTTCTGGGGGACCTGCATATCCCACATGGTGCCCCCCATCTGCAGGCCTGGTCTCCTCGGTGCCCAACCTTCTACATGATGGTGTTGTTCAGGGTGTCTCTTTCCAAGGAAACACTCTTGACAGCAGTGGAATAATTGTGCATCTTCTCTGGGAGCTGAATGAGCTGCTCTGGCAAGGCCTGGAGGAGTCTGCCAGAAAAATAGCAGTGTGGCGAGGCTGGAGAAGGGAAGTCGAACCTAAAGGGAGAAGTCCTTGCCAAATGAAATAAGACGGTGTTTCTTCGTTTTTGTTTGGTTTGTTTGCCAAACGAGAGCCTAGTTAGGAGCAATTATGCTTACAACCCACCCAGCCCACTCCACACCAAGCCCAACCCACGGGGACCAGGTTCTGGTTTCTCCCCGATCTGCAGTTTACTCTCTTACACACACCGGACACATATTTCCTCTCGGTCACTTAGTTCCTAATTGTTATCTGGCAGGAACAGAATAGGAAGGGACAGCTTCCACCGGAGTTTCTTGTTATTTCTATGGCCCTTTCTTTTCTGATTCTGAAAGCCACATGCGCTTACTATAGAAAGTTGAGGAAATGAACATTCCAGGTAGAAAAAACCACTTCCTGGGACTCCCATCACCGGAGACGACCATTGTGCACCTGCCAGCTGTGGTCTCAGAAGTTCTGTTTGCGAGGGCTTGCTTGCCCTGCACATTCAGGCTTTTACTGGAGGCCTCTGGGGGCACTGGCCCTCCCTGGACCTGGGAGGTTTACTGTTCTGGTCCAAGCACTGTCCCAGCCCAGAGGAAGCCGCGGTCTTTCGCTCGGCGGGGTCCCCAAAGGTCTGGCATGTGCGTGGTCTTGTTCTTCTGTCCTCTGGAGCTGTGTCCTTCGATTTTCTTTTGAAATGCTTTTTCTTGCTCACAGTTGGCAACCTTGACACACATACAACATTTCTTCATTTAGTAATGTAAAGTCATTTCACACTCATTTTATTTCCCAATATTGATTGAAAACAGCATACACAATTGTAAGGCTATAGAGGATATTTACAATTTCTTTGGCTGGTTAGCAAGCAAGACCCACATCCTAGTTTTGGGAACCCCCTCCCCTTGGAGGCAGACCCCTTTTTTCCTCAAAATGGAAAGCAGAGGAAAGTCTCTCTCTTCCCCAGCCCAAGCGCCAGCTGGGGGCTTGTCTATGACATTGCTTCGCTGGCTCAGGCTCTACTCTCTCACGCATTGACTCTTGAGGGAACCACAGCAAGAATTCAGGAACAGCACAGACATTCTTCACAGTGAGGGCAGAGCCCTGGAGATTTGGCACTTAGCCATGTCAGTTTTGAATAACCCTTGGTGGCAGTGGCCTGTGGTGGCAGAGATGCTGTTCTCCCAGCCAGGTCTAAGGAGTGACCTGGGTCGTTTCTGCTGTCCATCCTGGGTCCTGGACCTATGTCAGAGCCTGGTTCTCCAGTCTTCTGTTGATTCTGTGAGTTATGATATTCTTCTAAAAGTATATCTTCTAAAATTCATTTTCTCCAAACATAAGCTAGACTGCTTATAACAAAGAGCCCTGACTTATACATACCATTGGATTTTTGTCTTAAAGATTTAAATGCTACTTAGTACCTTACAACATATTAATTTGAATTTCTGTTATTTGTTACCTCTGCTTCCCCAGGCCACATGAGTGGGGAAGAGAGGAAGAGAGAGAGAGAGAGAATGAAAAGAGCATTGTATCAGGGTTCCCCCTGAACTATAGTATCAGGTGCAATAGTAGGGCACTCCAATCATTCCTTCCAGAAGGTCCACAATGTATCTGGGCTCCTAACTGCCTGGAACATAGCCCTGCATCTCCTCCTGGTCCATCCCAGGGGTTTCTGGGGGTGACTCCTGCAAGTCTTTTTGCTTTCATGCCCGTCTGTCTGTGAGCTGCTTGACTTCCTCTAAACCATATTCACTAACCAACTATACAGACTAGTTCTTCTGGTCTAGAAACTTAGCTATCTCTGCTACTGTCCTGAGCTATAATCAGGGCCTCAGGAATGGCCATGCACTCAGGGTGGACCTCATGGGCAAGTGCCACAATCCCTTCCTGGAGCCTCGGTCATTTTGTTTCTGTCCCTCCAGGTCTGCCCATCCCCAGGGGAATTATTTTCCAATCTCATGATCTTCTCTCAGGTCATACCCCATATGATCTGGCAAAGTGCAGTGGAGAGAAAAGGCTGTGATCGAGAGCAGCTTCTGTCTGCTGCTTGGAGCAGGAGCTAAGCAGAGAGAACCACATAAGTACTGGCAGAAAAGCCAGTCCATCTTGAGGATGAGGGGCCCAGGAAGATCCTGCCTGAGGCCAGAGTGGGAGCAAGAAGATATTTTTTTCAAAGCTCATGGGTCTAACAAGATCTCTAGGATCCCAAGAGCCAGCAAAGAATAGGAGTCCAGGGAGGCAGAGAGAGAAGCAGTGTCCTCAACACTCAGCAAAGGTTTGCAGCCAAGAGTGCAGAAATGAATAGTTGTGGGTTGGGGGTGGGAGGTGTGGCATGGAACTAGGACAGATAGGTTTTTTTTTTCCTCAAACCATATCTGTATTCTAGGTATTCTGAGTCTAAATCGTCCATGGTTAAGAAAGTTTGGGAATTATGGCATTCTAAATCCCTCTCTTAGAGAGTTATGATTCATTTCACTATATTAAATGTTCTGAGTCCTGTAATTACAAACAAAACAAAAATCTCAAAAAACACACCAAAAAACCTCCCAAAATCTGGTTAGCCGGAGAATAAATAAGATAATTTAAGCACAAGACATTTTCTTTTCTTTAATTACCTTTTTCATCTTCATGAGTACTTAAAGAGGCAGTCAGCTAAGTTATAAAATTGCTTTTTAAAAAATTCTGATTATCTTATCATTCTAAAAGAGTATGCATAATGCATACAAGTGGCTTTAAAATAGTAGTAAAACACATTACAAAACAGAATATTGCCCATCTTCTGAAGCCTGGCTGTGTGCCCCTCCCAGTTCATGCTCTCCAACCAGAATCTGATCACTTTTGCATGTATTTCCAAATAATATATCCGTTAGTCCCACCTGCTCTAAACATTGCACCCATTTGGAATCATTCTTTTTGTAATCTTCTGTAATCTCTATTGATGCGTTCTATAACTAATTCATTCTCATAGTCATGCAGTATTTCATAGGCTAAGTATTTATTTCCTATTGAACATTTGGGGGGTATTTCCATTTTTTTTCTTTTTTTGTTATTAGAAACAACACCATTGTGACCTTTATCTTACTTTCTCCTGTGGGTATGAGCAAGTTTCTCTCTGATACATCTTTCAGTGTGGTTATTACTGGGTCAGAGGAAGGATGCATGCCATAGACTTTATGAGAAACTGTTTTCCAGAGTGGTTGTACCAACTTACCCTCTGACTGCTATTCACATATTTAACCAGCATTTATATTTTCAGAATTTTATTTGTTTACAACCTGGTGGGGGAGGAATACCTCATTTTAATTTTATTTGCATTTCCCCTACTGGCCACTCTGACACCCTCTCTTCCAGCCTTCTCTCACATGCACGCATGGTCTGGGAAACAGGTTACCATCAGGATTACAGTCCACAGGTTGAGTTATTACATAGCCTTTATAACTGAAAGATAAAGGTACAAATTATATAATTTGTAGTTCTTTGGTACAGGCAACTCTGGCTAACTTTAATAGAAAAGGAATTTGGAGGTAGAATATTAAAATAAATATAGCGCTTAGAGGAAGGCTGGAGGACCAAGCTCAGAGAAAGGGCCAGAAGCCAGGAAGACCAGCAGGAAGCACAGAATGATTCACCCCCACAGGACCTGTCTGGTTATGAATCACTGCTGTTTACATGAGCCACTGCTGCCCAGGGATATGCAAAGATAACGCCACTGAAAGCTGCCCCTGGAGTTCCAACAACTCAATTTCTTCTCTATTTTATACCAGTGAGTTTTGGCATATCAGTTTCATTTATTACAAACCATTGTTGGGTTCAGATTTCAGTCAATCAAGCAAATTGTTAGAGGCACTCCTAACTGCTAAAGCAAATGCATTAAATACAGATTCTTAGATAAGTGTGCTTGTATTGATAAATGCTGCCTTATTTCGAGTTATATACCATCCTCAGAATCCACCCCCATACATTATTTCCTCTGTTTCTAATAGCTGAACAGAGATAAGCAAGTCTCTGGTGTAGAAGCTATGACCTCTTGTCTGGGATTTTTACTGAGATCTGCTCATAGTTACGAATCTGGGGACAAGAGGTACGTGTGGGGTGAGTTTTAAGGAACACAGGAATCCCTTGAAAGGCAACCGTGTCGGGTAAGGTTATTGTGAAGTTTGACTCAACTCCTTGGGCAGGAGAGAAGGAAGCAAGGGAGGCTCAGGGGTTGTAAGTGGTTTAATTTCTTCCATTCTTCCAAGTCCACCAAAATATTTCTGTTCAAAGTCTCAGGTTCTACTCCTTTGTAGAGTCAAGTCCGAAGTTTCGCATAGAAGAGTTGGTAAAGCTATAAATTAAACTTGTGCTGTAATTCTGCAACAGGCACAATGACATTTAGAATCTTATTTTCAGCCATATCTGCTCTGTGGCTCTAAGGATTAGGAGATAATTTTACAACCGCCATAGATACTCTCTGGTTCTCTGACCATGGCTTATGCTGAAAGTTTAAATCTTTAAATTTATCATTTTCTTTGTGTAAGCTCTCCAGTGGTGTCAGAAATAGCTAGCTTCCGGGTGGTTCTTTCCCTGGCTTTGGATAGCTTCCTTACTGTGTACACTGATCAGTACTCTTCTGAATGCTGGAGGGATGCCTGCAGATCTTTGGAGTTCTCTCCCTGTGTACTTCTCTTTTCTTGGGTCTCCTGTCCTGCGAACTCTACCCACAGTGACCTGCCTGGCCTCCCAGCTTTACCTCCTGACCTCAGGGGAACTCTTCGGGCTCCATGCATTCTCTCTCACTGTGCCATGCGTGGTCTGGAAACGCAAGTCAGTGAGCTTGGGTGAGTGTGGGCTTCCTCTCCTTTGTTTTCCATTTCTCAGGATCACTGTTCTTTGTTACACTGGCAATGTAGCTTTCCCTCTAGCTTGTCATTTTCGGTTGTGTTTGGTGAGCTGGGAAATCCTGCCCCTGTTACTCCATCTTGATTGGGAGTGGAAATCTGCTAGCTCTGTTTTGGTTGAGGTTTTCACCACTTTCAATCTTTCTTCTTATATTAGTTAGATTTTATTTCTTCATCTAGTCAAATAGTCTTTATATTTCTTTTTATTACTGGACAATAGAGTTTATTAACATAACGTTATTACTGACACATGTTAATTCAAACTTACTATTTATTTTGAGCTTCCTATTTTCCTCCAGTTTCATTTTTTTTTCCTCTCCATTTTTACTTTCTTTTGGAGTGGGTTTTCAAAAATTTTGTATTTTCAATCTCCATGAATTTGGACATGATACATTCTATTTCTATTCTTTGAGTGATCACCCTTAAAATTATAATGTATGTCCTTACTTTGTTGAGACACAATGTTAGTAATTTATCCTTTCTTCTTTTTTCTTTTTTTTTTAATCGATGTGAATTTATTTATTTTTAAAATTATTTTTATTAACATTGTTATTTTTTCATTTTTGATAGACACACTTATTTTATATTCTCTCCAATACCTGAAGTCTTTGTGGGTCTAATTTATGTACTTAGATTGCGAGATCATGTCCATTGGAGCCTGATTGTGAAAATTCTCTGAACCTAGGTTTAACGTGTATTACTCTGGAGATAAGTTGCATTTCGTATACACGGTCTGGGATTATGATTGACCTGTGATCTCTTTAACTTACTCTTGGATTTTTAAAAACTTTTCAGATAGAGTGAATTCTGCATGCTCTCTATAAGTCAGTGTGTCAAGAGAAAACTTAAAAATTTCTTGGTTAGTCTCAAGACTCTGACAGGCAAACTTCATTTTGTCTTTCTTTGTGGGGTCATTTTTCCTGGCTCACCCTTTCATAGAGAGGATCAGCTTGTCAGGGGCTCAGATTCAAGCAAAGGTATCAGATTTACCTTCACACCTTATGCAGGGACCAGACCTTTCTCCAGGGAAACTCCATTAAAAAAGAAGCTCCTGGTTACCAGGGATAAGCAGTTGTCCTCAGGACAGCTGGCTCCTTGGCTCTCATCTCTCTGAGTTGGTGTTTTTGTCTCCTTTGTGGTTTATGAGTATTTTTTTTCTTTTTGTATTGTCATGCCACTTCTGCTATGCACTAGCCATTTAAAAAGATATTTAGAAATATTTCATACAGTCTTTTTGGTTTCTTTGTAGCTGATGGTTTTTCCAGCTAGCTCATCTGAAATACTGTTATCAATGGAAACCAAATCTTCATTTTATTTTCTACCCAACTACTAATAGCCTCCAGAATACTTCTCTGTTGACAGATGCTGTGCCATGGCAAGCTAGATTTTAGTTCAGTTTAAGGATGAACTTATTGTTAGAGTGTCCAGAAGTTGGGAGTATGCCAAGGAGGTTGTGTGTTCTCTGGAGGTTTTAAGGTCCAGACATGATCCTTTAATAGGTAATTTTGGAGAGCAATGGATGCACCACAGACAGAAGAATAGTGAGATAAAAATTCTTAGAACTCTCAATTCTTTGATACTGTTGGTAGGGCTAATTGTGATAAGTAATGGATAAGGGCCATGGTAACGAGTACCCATTGTATATGTGGTATACACTGTGCTGGAAACATAAAGGAATGGCCTCCTTTCTTTCCTTATAACAATCTTATTGTGGTAGGTATTATTATCCCTAATGTACAGATTGGAAAAGTGAGGTTGTAAGAAAATTAACTTCCTAAAGTCACATGTTAAGTGACTCGGCCAGAGTCAAATTTTGAGTCCGATGGTTTCAAAGCCAAGGTGTTTTCCTCTATGTCCTGCCATGGATGGCTCCCGCAATAGGACAGCAGAGAGGGATAAGAATAGCCATACCTCCCAGGGGTAGTTGTGCAAATTCTTTCCTGCTCTTGCTTTAAGCTTGTCCATATTTTTCTGCTTAATTCCCCACCATTCAGATTTTCAATTGCTGTTTGAAAGGGAGAATTATATACAACCCCCAAATCAATTTTGCTAAAAAAGAAGAGCTTCCAAGTACATGCCACTAGGGGATCACATAATGGCATCACTTTGATTTTTACTGCAAATGCTTAGGGATAAACACGGTAGTAAATATGCTATCCTGTTTAGCAATTTAAATATTCTCGGCAAGCTCATTAGGTCCTGTCACATCCACGCGTACGTCTGCTCCTTGTGTGGGAGTGATACTCCCAGCCCGACGACTGCTCTTCCCAAAGACGGATGCTGTCTGGGCTGGAGGCAGCTTAGTACCAAGAATCAAGACATGTTGAACTTCTGAGCCCTTTCCTCCCTAAATCATACTCAAGTAACATCTATATCCCCACCGGGACATGGAGAGCATATTAGCCAGCCCAAAGTAGCTTGATGTGATATTGATCTCATGCTTAGAACTTTTCTCTCTTCTGTCCTTTCAAGATGTGGGAACTCTTAGGCCCAAGCATATTCTGAGGCCATTTTATTAATCTGAACTATTGGAAATGAGAGAGGGTGTGAAAAAAGCAGAAAAATGGATGAGCATTTTCAAGCAGGAGCTTGGCACTGACCTCGTTAACTATGTGATCTCCTGGGAAGAGAAGGTGGTAGTGATGGAGGAAGGGATGGAGAGAAGGAGAGAGAGAAGGAGCAGGAGGAAAAGGAGGAGGAGGAAAAAGAACAGGAGAGAAGAGGAGAGAGAAGGTTGACCAGAACCTTAGCACTATGACATCAGAATGGAAGTCCTTGACTTGAGCAGTCCCAAGTAGTCCTCCCTCTGGTGTTAACAAGAGAGATGGTAGACATAGGGACAGGATGCATTACCTGGTACCCAGTAGATGGGTGGGACTTTTCCAAATTTCATCATGCCAAAATGATGAGCTCATAAAATAAGAGAAAGTAAATTTTAGGGTAAAAAGTTTTATTTCTTTCTTTCTAGTCTGGATGCTCTTTTTGTTTGTTTTTCCTAATTGCACCTAGAGAGTAGCTCCATTACAATGCTGCAGAGGAGTGGGGAGAATGGACATTCTTGCCTTGTTCCTGATCTTAGGAGAAGAACATTCAGTTTTTCACCATTTAGTATTATGTTAGTTATAAGTTTCCTGTATATTCCCATATATTCTTTGGTCCTTTATGAGAAGGAGAAAGTTCCCTTCTATTCTAATTTTGCATAAATTTTTTTTTATCATGAATGGGTATTTTGAATTTTGGCAAATGGTTTTTTTAATAACTTTTGAGATAATTCTATGATTTTTCTTTTTTAAGCTGTTAATGTGGTTTTACTGATTGATTTTTAGTATTAAGTTGATCTTGCTTTCTGGGGATAAACTCCACTTGGTCATGGTGTGTGGCCTTTTTATGTATTGCTGGATTCAATTAGCTTAAATTTTGTTAAGGATTTTTGTTTCTATGTTCATCTTGGAAAGTAGTTTGTACTTTTGTTTTCTTAGAATAACTCATTGGTTTCGGGATCAGGGTAAGGCTGAAGTCAGACTGAGTTGGGAGTGTCCCCTCAACTTTTATTTTGTGGAACCGTTTATGTGAAATAGGCATTATGACTTTTTTTTTTTTTTTTGGGCAGAATCCACCAGTCAAATTGTTCATGCCCAGCATTTTCTTTATGTAGAGTGTTTTACAAACAAATTTCTTTGATATATGCAGGACTAGTCAAGCTATTTCTTCCTCAGCGAGTTTTGATAACACGTGTCTTTAAAGAAATTTGTCCATTTCATCTAGTTGTAGTTATTGGCATGAATCTTTTCATAATATTTGCTTATTCTCCTTATAATGTCTGTAAGATCTGTAGTTATTTTCCTTCTCTCATTCCTGATATTCGTAATTTGTTCCTTTTCTCTTTCCAGCCCCCCTAAGAAGACCATCAGTCTGCTTCGAATGTTGTCGCTTTTATTGATATTTTATTTTATTTTAATTTTAAAAAAGATTTTATTTACTTATTTGAGAGAGAGAGAGAGAGTGTATAAGCAGTGGGAGGAGCAGAGAGATTAAAATAATCTTTAATTATTATAAAATTATCTTTAAAAATTTTTATTTATTTGAGAGAGAGAGGGAGAAGCAGACTCCCTGCTGAACAGGGAGCCCTACACGGGGCTCAATCCCAGGACCCTGGCATCATGACCTGAACCAAAGACAGATGCTTAATGGACAGACCCACCCAGGTGCCCACTTTTATTGCTACTTTAAAAGAAACATTTAGTTTTGTTGCTTTCTCCATTATTTTTAAAAAAACATTTATTAATTTGAGAGAGAGGAGGGAGGGGCAGGGCAGAGGGAAAAGGAGAGAAAGTCTCAGGCAGACTCCACACTGAGCATGGAACACATCATGGGGCTCAATCCCATGACCCTAAGATCACGACCTGGGGCAACACCAAGAGTTGGACACTTAACCAACTGCGCCACCTGGGCGCCACTTTCTCCATTATTTTTCTGTTTTGCATTTCATTGATTTCTGTTCTCATCTTTGTTGTTTACCTTCTAGTGATTTCTTTAGATTTTATTTTTATTTTTCTAGTTTCTTAAGGTGGAAGCTTAGGTCATTGATTTTAAACCATTCCATTTTTTAATATAAGGTTTTTGGGGCACCTGGGTGGCTCAGTTGTTAAGTGTCTGCCTTCGGCTCAGGTCATGATCCCAGAGTCCTGGGATTGAGCCCTGTATGGGGTTCCCTGATCATTGGGAAGCCTGCTTCTCCCTCTCCGACTCCCCCTGCTTGTGTTCCCTCTCTTGCTGTGTCTCTCTGTCAAATAAATAAATTTTTAAAAATCTAAAAAAAACCCCCAAAGTTTTCAATGCTAAGAATTACCTTTTATGCTCTGCTTTAGCTTCAAAAAAAGAAGAAATTTGATATGTTGTGTTTTCATTTTTCTCAGTGAAAATATTTTCTGATTTCCCTTGGCTAATGGGTTATCTTTTTTTTAAAAAAAAAAAGACAACAGGGTTTCTGGAGAAGGGGCCAGTAGTTTAGACTAACTACTTTAGCCATCATACTGGAGTTAGAGGTGAACTGAGTAAATGAGATGTTTTAGGGTCATTTTGGTTGCAAGGAAGAGACGATCACTTGAGCTAACTGGAATAAAATGGAAAATTTTTTTAAAGATTTTTTTTAATTTATTTATTTGACAGACAGAGATCACAAGTAGGCAGAGAGGTAGGCAGAGAGAGAGAGAGAGGAGGAAGCAGGCTCCCTGCAGAGCAGAGAGCCCGACGTGGGGCTCGATCCCAGGACCCTGGGATCATGACCTGAGCCGAAGGCAGAGGCTTTAACCCACTGAGCCACCCAGGTGCCCCAAATGGAATTTATTTTTGAGGACCCAGGGGAATGTCACAGTACAGAATCATAAACAATAAATAAATAAATAAATAAAAATTTACAGGGGGCCTTTTAGGAAATGGGGAATTGACATGCTCTCTTTATCCTTCTATCTTTCCTCCCCCACAAACTGCATGTCCTTCCAAACTTCCATGTTCTTTTCTTTAACTTTCTCTTTCCCCAGACCAGTTTCTGTACTTTTCCACTTTTGCATGGTCAGTCATGAATGCCCTGAAATGGTGGCCTCACCCGACCACCACCACTAATGAAATCTTGGAGCTCAGCAACCCGGCATTATGGGTTCCATCTCTAGTCCCATTCCACGTTCCCTGCAAAAAGCCACTTATTAGCTGGGCTAGGGCCAGGTGTCTACATTAGCACAACCAGATTATCGCAGAGATAGAGATCCAGGTAACTAGAGCCACCCCTTCCACGCTGTGGATGGACAGATTTTCTGACAATGAGGTGGCATGGGGAGAAAATGACTGGTGTATTTAGTTCGGAGGTTCTGACTGAATGCCACACCCTGGACTAAACTTGATTTGCCGAGGGCTATGGAAAAAGTGGACTTAGTCTCTCACCTTTAAGGGAAAAGTTTTGCTCAATTGGGAGCAAGGGGAGGAAAATGACTAGAGATTTGTTTATCAGATCGTAGGATCTCCCTATTGCTTCATGCCTTCCCCTCGAGACACGCTGGGTCCCACACCTTTTCCCTATGGGGTTTTGCTTTTCTGAGTACAATGATGAGTTCCTTAGTGGCTCCTGCCCAGGCACCGAGGTTGCTGACTAGTTCACTCCTCGGGCAGGGTGAAGAACTGAAATGGATTAAAATCATCCAGAGAATGTTCTCTGCCCACAATGGGAATTAAAGTGACATCAACCACAGAAAGATTTATGGAAAATAACCAAATACTTTGAAACTAAACAACTCGTTTCTAAATAACCCATTAGCCGGGTGCCTGGGTGGCTCAGTGGGTTAAGCCGCTGCCTTCGGCTCAGGTCATGATCCCAGGGTCCTGGGATCGAGTCCCGTTATCGGGCTCTCTGCTCAGCGGGGGCCTGCTTCCCTCTCTCTCTCTCTCTCTGCCTGCCTCTCTGTCTACTTGTGATCTCTCTCTGTCAAATAAATAAATTAAAAAAAAATCTTTAAAAAAATTTTCCATTTTATTCCAGTTAGCTCAAGTGATCGTCTCTTCCTTGCAACCAAAATGACCCTAAAACATCTCATTTACTCAGTTCACCTCTAACTCCAGTATGATGGCTAAAGTAGTTAGTCTAAACTACTGGCCCCTTCTCCAGAAACCCTGTTGTCCTGGCTAGGAAACAAGAGTCCCCTTTGAGAGAAAGACCAGCTTCTATTGGGACTGGTATTTGGTTGATAATGATTCATGGCGTCGATTAGGAAGTGTGATTTTGGCTGTTGCTGCTTACTTTCTGGTCTCCTCACATCTGTCTGGTCTCGAAATATGCAGAACCAAGACAGCTGGCATTAGGAAGTGCCTATGGCTTTCAGAACTGCAGCAATGTCTCCTTGCTTCCTGGTTGTAGTCCTGGAAGGGCTGTTGATTTCCTCAAGAGTAATGCCTGAATCTCACATTGCAGTGGCTGAGGAGTCAGAGAGTAGTCACTTAAAACGGGGGTAGACATGTAGAAAATATGCTCAGTGTCCCTTGAGTCTGATTTAACTTGAATTCTCTTTAGCCCAGGTGGTTCCCATTAATTTGCACGTATTTACTGAGCATCTACTGTGCATCAATTATCTCGTTACTCTGTTCCCTGTTGCTCCTCTTCTGGCTGCGATCCCTTAATTTACATTCCAAGAACCTTTTCTTCTCCAATACTCCCTTGGGTTCCTGACTCATTTCTCTGTTTTATTGCTGAACTTTCCCAAAGAGCCATCCAGTTGCTGTCTCTACTTCTTTAACCTTTCACTAGCTCCATATCTCTGTGCCATCTATCTTCTGCTTTCCCCAAGATACAGTTTGGTTCTCTGAATTCCCCTGCATCATTACAACAAATGCCTTTCTTCTTAAGTTAGCTCAAGTGACTTTCAGTTCCTTGTAAGTGAACAATTTCTAAGACATCCTCACTTCCTCAGTTCACCCCTCTGACCTCTGTATGACAACGAGTATAGTCGGATTCAGGCTGTCTTCCCATCAAGCATCCAAGACACTGGAGATTCCTCTGGCAAAGACCAAAGGGACCTAGGAAAACCCAGATCTTGCCTTGCCTTGGCCACAGCTCCGTTGATGTTCTTGAAGTGGCTGTGCACACACAGCAAACGGAAATCCATGAACCCTTGTGTCATTGGTTGGGCTAAGGCTTAATACCTTACCACACGGATTTTTGGTCAAATCAGTTGGAATGTGCAACTTAAGCTTCAGCCCAAGGAGGATCTCTCTGCAGCCTGTCTTCAAGCTTGAGTAGCAGTGGCTCAGTTACTACTCCTGAAACAGAAAACAGAAAGGAGGATCAGTCAGAGGCTTGAAATCTAACAGTGAGATCAGCATTTAATTCATTCTCCCCTGGAAGACCTCACTCCTCATAGAGTCATCAGAGTGAATTGCTTATAAAAATTATTTTTCTTTAGGATGTAGAGACATACTGGTAGGTAACATTATTAGGTGGAGGAACATAATCCCTTAACAAAACTTGATGCTCACTCCTATTAACCTTAGCCCATTTTCAGTAAGCACACAGATATATCTAGCCCTTTATTTGCATTTCACTTCTCTTGTCCCAAATAATTATTCTCAAAGTAGTTTGGCATATAATTATTATGCCATTAATTCACAAAGTTGTTACACTGTTCATTCATTCAGCAAATATTTACTGAGCCAGGCAGTAGAGGTAAAAAGTGAATCTTTAAGGCAAGATCCCTAGTCTAAGGAGGTCACAATTTATGAGCTTGAGTAGGGGGTGAGAAACAACAGATTTAGAAGCAGGTAAGTGCCATGAGGTGTTTGTGAGAAAGTCTGTACAAGTGTACAAGGAGAGAGCAGAGGAGGGAGGCTCTGAGAAGCTGGGTCCACATCCTGGTTCCCCCTTTCCTGTTCACCTCCAGCCTAGGTTAAGTCTCTTTTGAGTTTGTCAGTCAGTCAGAGAAAGCAAGGCCCTTTTGGCTGGGCTCTCCGGCCCTTTTTGTTTGTTCGTTTGTTTTTTTATGGTTAACAAACATCCCCTGATAACAAGTCATTAGTGCTGGAAGGGTCCGAGAAGACATCTGGTTAATCTCTGAATTTTAGGAGTTAGAGGCCCAAGCGGGGGAAAGGCATTTGTCTAGTATAACCAGCCAGTATCATGGTAAGCTCAGAACAGAACATTAACAAATCCTGCACTGTCTGTATTGGGGGAGTTCTTAAAGATCTAGTTCAACCCCTTCGGCTACAGGATAGGGAAACAGGACTACTCAAGGAACGACTAGATCAAAGTCACAGAGCTGGCAAGGGCAGGACCTTGATCCCTGGGCTCCCAGCCCAGCTACCCCCTCACTGATGTGCCTGTCCCAGGCAGCCTTACATCAACCTTGGGAATCCCCAGTTGCTCTCTGGAAGACACGTCCCGGGGTCTCCAGGTAAAGATAGGCTCTTCACAGACCATAGTAGTGGTCACTGGTGTTTTAGTTCCAGACTTCTCTTTCTAGTCTCTTCTGGGTGTCACCTCCTGGAGCTCTTGTTCTTCTTTGTTCTCCAACTCATAAGCTTTCCATAGCTTTCTGCTTCTCTTGACTATTATCTTGACTATGTTCTCTTATCTTGACTATGTCTTCCTTGGTCTGACCTAGTTTCTCTGGCCAGCCTCCCTCACCCCAGCTTCCCCTCCAACCTCCCATTTCTCAGACAGTCAGTCCCTGCATTCCCAGTAGCTGCCTCTTCCCCAGACATGGTCTCTAGCTCCTCCTGGGTACTCTGGACTTATTCTGTGATACAGAGCCTCTGGCTGGCTGGTCAAGCTTATGTATCCTTTCTTACAATAATGTTACTTTATTTTATTTTTTATATTTGCCATGATTCCCAATTTAATGGCTGGGCTTGTCTTGGTCCCTGGTCCCCCATTCCTGCTGCTTATGGGCTCATTGCTCTGGGGTCAGGGTTTTCTGCTCAAAGGCATGATGTGCAGAAGCTCTTCTGCTAGGTACATGTTCACCAGCCCATATCTCTGAAGCAGTGTCTTCACCTTGAACTTGGCTGACACCACCAGAACTTGGGAGTGGAACATGCAACAGTTGGGAGTCGTGTCCTCCACTTCCACGGGTACTGCCTCCAAGTCCCACTGAAGTTTCTCCTGGAGGCACTTGGTGCTGTTCCATTGCATCATCCCAGCCAGGATGGAACCCCAGCTCTAGCCCCAGTGCTTTTAAACATATTAACTGAAATACACAGAACAAGAAATTAAATCCATAATTTTTGAAAAACATTTATCGAAATATTAAAAAAACCAAATTTGTCATATAGGTGTATATGTGGATTTTTGGCCCATGTGTTAAATTGTAAGATCTAGTGGTGAGTCCAATGAATTCCATAATGTTGAAGTAGTGATAAACACAAATGATATTGCAAAATGTCTGTAAGAGTTGTAATGTGATATGAAATCACCTGTGCTCTTCATTATGGACAAAGTCACATATACTGTTGTAGTTTGTTGCCTCATTCATAATTGAATGCTAAATTTCATCTAGAATTTAGTAAAAATGAAGACATTATGTTTTACTCATACAAGTTCATGGATCCCCGTAGTATGATGCACAAAACCCTTGGCCATTGCAGACTTCAGGTCAAGAAATCCTGTCCTAGATGATCCCATGACTTGCAATGTTGTATCTGTGTAGGTATTACCTAAACTTCTATCCCCAGACCACAATATTGCTTGGGATGTCTCATAGACACCTATAAAATGCCACGTCAAAAATTAAATTTGTGCTCTTATCCCCCAGAACAGCTTCTCCTTATTTTTTCTTTTCTCTATAAATATCACCTCAGTCCTCCCGGAACTCCTTCTCTGCACCTTCTTTTTCACTTTTGCCTCTCATTTATAAATCATCCCATCATAAGTTTACTCACCAAATATTTAGTCAGCACTTGCTTTATGTCGAGCAGTGTTATGGGCATTGGGATCCAGCAGCATATAAGATGAGTTCTTGATATCATGGACTTATGAGACATTGTTGTGAAGCATTGACAATAAATAAGAGAATACAGGGTATGGTAAAAGACAGGTTAAGTATCAATAAGTGCCTCTAAGATATTGTACCTCCAAAATGTTTCTTCAGTCCTGCTACTTCCATATCCACTGCCATCCCTTCAGCCGGGGCCACTTTAGACCCTTGGTTTTCTAACCAAGACTCTTATAGTATTCTTAAAGTCTTCCTGTTTTTTTTTTTTAAGATTTTATTTATTTATTTGACAGACAGAGATAACAAGTAGGCAGAGAGACAGGCAGAGAGAGAGAGAGAGAAAGCAGGCTCCCTGCTGAGCAGAGAGCCCGATGTGGGGCTCGATCCCAGGACTCTGGGATCATGACCTGAGCTGAAGGCAGAGGCTTTAACCCACTAAACCACCCAGGCACCCTGTCTTATAGTCTTCTTATAGTCTTATGGTCTTCTTATATAGTCTTATGGTCTATAGTCTTATAGTCTTCTAACTATAGTCTGTGCCAGACCTGTTCTGGTCCAATCTTTTCTCGGTCCAGCAGCCAGGGTGAGGAGAGGGTCATATCCTTCTACTGCTGAAACCCTTCAGTGACTTCCCACCATGCTTAAAATAAATCAGACTCCTCACCTGGAGGGTCCTGTGTGATCAGGCTACCCACTGTCGACTACCCACTGTCGACCTTTCCTACCAGTTCTCCACTGGTTCTCTTTGACCCTCCTGGCTTTGTGGTTCATTGCAGGCATCCGTCTTTTGCCTCAGGACCTTTGTCTGGTTTTAAGCCTGGTTGGCTCCTAATCACCCTTTGGATCTTTGTTATCCAAAATGCCACCTCCTTAGAGAGCCCTTTCCTAACCCCTCAATCTAAATTAGGTCCCTCTCTCATTCTTCCTTAGAGCAGCTTCTTTTCCTTTATATAACAAGCTACTCATTGTATTATTTTATATAATATCCAAGTGTCTATTTGATATCTGTTCCTTCCACTACATTGCAAGTTCCAAGAAGGCAAGAATTTTGTGTTTTGCTCACCAGCTGCATGATAGTTCCTGGCATATTGTTAGTGCTTAACAAATGTGTAACTGTTGAATGAGTTATGAGTTACTATATCTTCATCTCTGACACCTGCCCCCAAACTCATCACATATTCCAGGTTCATACTTCCTCTTTTATGCACAGACATATTAAAAGCTTTATCTATACTTAAATTATTCCCAACCTAATCAGATGCAGTTATTCTCAAATTCATCTATCCGTCCATCCATTCAACCACTTACCCATTATTTATTGAGCACCTTCTAATTGCAAGGCACCGTGCCAGGCAGTATATAAGATTGAAAGATGAGTAAGACATGGTCCTTGTCCTCAAGACATTTGCAACAGAGAAGAGGATTTAAGAAGTTGCCCAATAGTCCTAGTGGGAAGATAGGTGCTATGTGCCATGATCAGCGTAGTAATGGTGACAGAGGTGCAAGAAAGGTAGATAACTCTTCCAACTAGATACTTCAGGAAAGCTTTCATGGAGAAGGTGGCGGTGGCGTATGAGTTGGATCTTGAAGGATAGGCAGGATTAGATAGGAAGAGATGGTAGAAGAGGCATCCCAGATGAAGTAAACTTACTGTACATAGAGTAAATAACTTGCAGAAATAGAGAAACATAGGCTTGTCATGGGTCCCACGAGGGGTCCATTGCCCAGGTTACTTGTAGGGATGCTATGAAGGTGTAGATGGGGTGTGTGGCATTTTGTTCTTTATTGATACCCACTGGGCAGTCAGCAAAGATTGTTGGACAGAAAAATAAAATAAGCATTTGGTGGGAGCACTGGAAAGACCTAATTGCCCATGGGATTTTTTTTTTAAAGATTTTATTTATTTATTTGAGAGAGAGAGAGAGAAACATGAGAGTTGGCGGGGGGGGGGGGTAGGGCAGAGAGAGAAGAAGAAGTAAGGTCCCCACTAAGCAGGGAGCCCAATGCAGAGCTCAATCCTAGGACCCTGGAATCATGACCTGAGCTGAAGGCAAATGCTTAACCAACTGAGCTACCCAAGTGCACCCTGACTGTGTGATCTTAAGTTAGGTTGATTTACTTTATTCAACAAAACATGAAGGCAGGACGAGTTCAGGGAAGAAAGCTTTCTGTGTGGTTGGAGTGGATGGGGAAGTCTTTGTGGAGTAAGTGGGACATCCTTTTGCCTTCCCCCTGGAACACTGATTCATGGACATTTAAGAAATCAAACTCAAATGGTCACTCTCATCCTTAGACTGAGGGGTCACTGACTCCACAGCTCAGGCTGCCATAACAAAATACCACTGTCTGGGTGGCTTAAACAACAGAAATGTACTTTTTCCCAATTCTGGAGACTGAGAAATTCAAGTTCAAGGTGCTGACTGATTGCTTCCTGGTGACCATTTCAGCTTGCAGATAGCGACTTCTTGGGGTGTACTCACAGTCTTTCCTTGGTATATGTACATGGAGGAAGAAAGATGTCTCTCTTCCTCCTCTTATAAGGCCACCAATCCTATTGGATTAGGACCCCAATTTTATGATCCCATCTAAGTTTAAATATCTCATAAAAGCTCATTTTCCAAATATAGTCATATGGGGAATTAGGGCTCCAAAATGTTAGTTTGGGGGTACATAACTCAGTCCATAGTGTGGAATAAATCAGCCTTCACATACTTTTGAGTGAAAGACTCTGCAGTCTTCTAATTCAGTGATTTTCTAGTAATGTTTCAAGGAGCACTAGGTATTTCAAATAGTACCTTCTGGGGACCCCTCTTAAGGGACAAAATATAAGTGGACTCTTCCTATTTTATATATTGGGCCTCCACATAGGATTTCCTCTAAAGAAGAGGTTGTGCTGCTAAAAAAAAAGTATTAGAAAACACTGACCTAGTCTGCTGACTTCATTTTACCGGGGGAAGAGAGGACCCTGAGATTCAGAAAGATAAAGAGATTTGCTCCTAGTCATGCAACAAGATAACAGACAAGTTCTAGTATCCAGCGAGCACAACTAGAATCCTGTGCATGGACTCCTTGTCCAGCGTTTTGTCCATGTCTGTCATAGATTCCTCCGGGTTCAAGAGGGGAGGCCATGGATATCTCCACTGTAGGCATGACTCACGGTATAGAGTGGTTGTTCTTGGTATGAATAGCTGCTTACGGAGGATCTTGACCACAAGAAGAACTAGTGCCTTCCAACTCCAGAGGGTACTGACCTTTTATCTCTTCTTCCTTCCCGACTTGGTCTGCATGCCCAAGTTTATATAATGAGTTGACAGGAATTATAGACTATCAAATAATTTAGAAGTTTTTCCTAAGCAAGTATGTCCAGAAATTTTTTGCTTTAAAGGTGTAAGTGTTGCTCTAATTTGCTGTTTGTCAGCCATCCAGAAGAATCAGAGGAGGTAAATGGTTTCCTCTCTGGAGATGGAAGAGACTAATCCTTGCCATGTAGGGAGAGATTGATGTGCTGAAGTTTGTCAGATCAGCTCTAATCCTTTAAGGAGCCAAAGACACATAATAAGACAAAGATCAAAGCTGTTGAAGCAAAGGAACAACCTCTTTGGGGCTTCTTCTTAGCTCAGAATGCCCAGGCTTGGGATGCAAAAGTCATTTTTTGTAGAAAAAGAATTGATTTAAAAAAATCTATTTCCCTTGTGGCTAAAGGGGAGTCTGTGAGGGTAGCAGAGAGCTCCATGCATGGTCCCTCTTGGTCTCTGGAGTAAAGGCCCATCACTTTCCTTCATCCACAAAGATGTATCAGCCAAAGCTGCTTGCTGCTACTTTAAGATACAGGCCATCCAGATGGCCAGATGCTTTCCCTTGGACCATATCCCTTTTATTATTCACTCATCATCCTTTAGGTCATAGCGTAAATGTTTTTATCTTCACAGAAAGACATTTCCTGACCATCTTGCCTCCCCCATTATTATTCTCAACATGAAGCTTCTCCTCTCCTTCAAAGCACTTAACCCAGGGTATAATTATATATTTATATGTTTGGCGTTTGACTTTCCCAGACTCAAAGCTCCACTTGGGCTGTGATAAACACCAGTATATTACGGGTGCTTGATCAGTATCTGGCACATCATAGGCACTCAGTGAATATTTATTGAATGGGAAAGTGGTTTATTTCTACTAATGTAGAAGTTTTATTGTTTTATCTTGTTTTGTTGAGGACCAGCTGCCTGTGTCTTTATGTTATACTCAGTAATCTTGGTAGCTATGGATTTTCAGCCTAAAGCCAAGAAAATGAAGGAGTATGAGAAATTATTTTAGTCTGTACTTGTCAAATGAAAGAGCAAATCTTTGAATGGGACTTTCTGTGACATTCATTCATTTACTCTTTCAGCAAAGGTTTATTGATCAAGTATTACATTATTTGCACTGTGAAGGTATAAGGGATACAGCATGAATGAACTAGAAATGGTCTCTGCCTTAATGGAGCAGATACAAAAAAGTCAGGAAAAACCAGCAATCTTGTTGAAAGCATAAGCAGGATGGTGAGCTGGAGTGTAAGTTGGGGAAACTACTTTGAGAGAAGGCTGAAAAAGGTTGCTGCTCTATACCAAGGTTGCTTGGTTGCTCTATACCAAGGCCTCATTGAGAATGCATCAGTCACGCAACACACAGAGGGAACAGCAAATGCTGGAGCCTGAAGGTGGGGATAAACTTAGCATGTTGGAGGCACAGAAAGAGAGAGAAGGATGACCGGAGAGAGTAAGCAAAGGGGAGCATGGACTGAGATAAGACTGACCACAGAGAGATCCAAAGCCATGATAATAGGTTTAGATTTTATTATAAGAGCAACAGGAAGCTGTTGGAAGATTTTAAACTGAGAAGTGGTATGAGTTGGTTTATATTTTAGAAAGAGTGAAGATTGGATTAGAGAAGGGTAAGAGAGATCCAAAGAGACAAGTGAGCCTATTACTATAGTTAAAGCAGAGATGGGGGCTTGACCTTGGGTGACGGCAGTGGGAATGAAGAGAAGTGGACACTTGAGATTTATTTGGAGGTAGAAGTGACAGGTCTCAGTGATGAACAAAATGTAAAGGATGAGAAATTGAAGATGATTTTACTATGACAAATGGCCTTTTCTTTGAAGTCATGCATCTTTTAAATTTGCTACTCACTTGACCCACCCTGATTTTCATCATTATAAACCATTAAGGCTTTCACTCTTCCCTCCTTGACATCACTTAGACTCCATATTTAGCATCTTAATTCAATAATGTACAATCTGCTTGGCTCATATCTTGATCTTCACAGCTCATCGAACCTCTTTAAATGGTCTGCCACACACATGAATTAAACATGGTGGGCAAAGTGAGAGAAACTCTAAGTGGCAGACATCCCTGCTCTCTTAGCCAAGTGTCCTGAGAAGAATCAAGGTGGGGCTCTTGATGGAAAGGCAATGTTGATGGCTCCTGTCTCCGCAAGTATTTTCAGGAAAGTTGGGGAAATTCCAGTGTCTCAAGGATCAAAGGGTATGGGGAAAGGAGGAGGGAGAGAGAGAGACAAAGTCTGAAGTATCAGGACTGCCAATCAAGCGTCTTGACCAGTTTGAGATGCTGGGCTAGATGAGATGACCCGTGTTCCATTAGGCCAGGCAGTGTTTGTGTGTAGACCCAGAGCCCAAGAGGAAGGGTGAGATGGAGCTGGGTGGAGAGAAATGAGGCTGGTAAAGGGAATAACAGCGGCCACCATTTCCTATAGTCTTACTGTTTGTTGTGTAACCTGCTAAGCCCCTCAGGCAATTTGTAATATTTAATCCTCACAATCAGCCCTGCGATTTTACAGATTAAAAAACTAAGACTCAAGGAAGTTTAGGCAACTTGCTTACAGACAAAAAACAAATAGCAGATAGAGCAAGGATTTAAACCCAGATTAGTGTGACTGCAAAGCCCGTGAGGACTAACTGCACGGCCTTCAGAGAGAGACTAGGTGGAAGGCAGAGGAGGGGCAGATGGAGAGAGGGAGAAAGAACTTAGAAGAACAAATGCATTTGATCTTGCAAAAAAGTAGTTGACTAAAATGAAGGAGAATCTAACCTGAAGGAAAAAAAGTAGATTAGTATATGACATGAGAGAGTGCATCAAATCTTAGGAAATTTCTAGAGATGGAGACAGTGTGTTAGCAGCCTCCCACTCTATTTCCCTGCTGGCTGTAGGCTCATAACTTCTGCCTTTATTGCCATTTCTGCTCCCGGCCGTGAAACTCTCTATCTTGAGATGAGCCAATAGCCCCTGACTTCCCTGACCCAGACCAAAGCCCACCCTGGGAATGGAGGTGTTGCAGAGAAAGCTGTATGAACCTTGATTCCTGAGTGAAGGAAATTCATGCTGGATGAAAGACCCCAAAGGAGAAGAGCCGCCCTGTAATTAGCTGAGATTTATAACTTGGCACAAAAACTGCTTATATTAGGTATTCATTTTCCCGGCTCTTGCTCTCCACGTTTTCAAAGAAATTCCACTACTAACCTTATGGCTCCTGGATCCCAGAGAACATTCCAGGAAAAGGTTGTTTCACTATTCAAAGAAAGAGGACTGGAATAATTAAAGGCTCATATCTTCTGCATCTATGTCCTGGGTTCACTGTACACAGTCTATTAACTAGTATTTATTGAGACCCAACTAGATGGCAATTTATTGTTTAGTCTATTGTATAATCATTAGTATAATTGTTATTAATGTACCACACCCTGTATTCAATAACAGAGCTGTACAGATGAAAGTGACAGATACAGACCCTGTCCTCCTAAGACTTACAGAGTACTGGGGTAGATAGATATCGAATAAGAAGTAAGAACTTGTAAATGCACTTGTAGTATAAGAGATATAAGTATTCCAACATTTCTGGCATCAGACCTCAGTTTGTGCCCTCATGCAGCTCTTTGACCTCAGGCAAGTAATTTTTAATCACAGTGAGCTTTAGTTTCTTCATCTGCAAAATGAAGATCATTCATTCATGCAATACATATTTATTGAACAGTTCTAGAATTACTTTAGCTAGAATGACAAGAGAAGACCTTGCTGGAGATGGCATTTAAGCTGATAGCTGATGGATGCAAAGGTATCGGTCCTGTGGAGGTTGGCAGCGGGGGAAGGCATGTCCCAGAAGAAGGAAATGTGCTCACAAAGGCCATAAGCTAGGAATGAGCACAACCCTGTCCTACCCTACTCGCAGGCAGAGTACTATGAACTGCCAATACCAGAGTGATTTATTATGGTTTTGTCCTCAACATTTTTAGATATGGTTATTATTCTGAATTTCAATCCCTACCTCAATGACCTTCTTTTAAAACTATGGAGGGTATATCTAGAATCTTTAGAGAATATAAGATGGTGGATAGCAAAGTGCCAAGTGAGGAGACTCAGAAAGAATGTGCTGTGGAGGATAGGGGGATGGTGGGGACGCCAGTGTGGGAAGGGATAGTACCTCCTGTTTGCTATAGGTTTAGATACACCAAATGGTGAGTGTGATCTGGGCTAGAGATGCTCCAAATGGCAGAAACCACAGGTGCTGAGCTGTAACCGGCAGCCCCACCTTTCCTCTAGTGGAAAGGTCATGTTGTTGCAATGATTTGGTCTCCCTGTGGAGCCACTGGCCTCCCGAAGAGTTCTTGTGGAGTATGGGAAAGCAGAGACTGGATCTAGAAACAAGTATGAGGGACAAAGAGAAGAATCGAGGGGGTCAACGGAATCCCAAGTAAATAGGAGTTGGCGCAATTGGTCAGAACTTTGGTCATTAGAACCCAAGCTCTCTGCTGCCTCCTGCCCTCCCTGAAACTCTCAGACTGTCGATAACATGGTTCATGGACCTGGTTGTTTATTTTATTTTTTTAAAGATTTTATTTATTTGACAGAGAGATTACAAGTAGGCAGAGGGGGGCGGGGAAGCAGGCTCCCCTCTGAGCAGAGAGCCCGATGCGGGGCTCAATCCCAAGACCCTGAGATCATGACCTGAGCCGAAGGCAGAGGCTTAACCTGCTGAGCCGCCCAGGTGCCCCCATGGGCCTGGTTGTTTAATCCTGTCTTCATTTCAACTCTAAGACTGGATTTTTTTGCTGTAACCCATGTTGGGAACCATATGGGCATTTCAAACATCCCATGCCCCCAAACCAATAAATACAAATGAAAACAAATCAGCTCAAAATACACTCTCTCCATCTCTGGCAGGCTGAGCCCTGGTGGCAACAGCTGCAGAGGGGGTGAGAGGCTTCCCGCTGCTGCCCAACTGGCTGTCCCCCAAGCCTCTCACACAGTGGCATCCTTTAATTACACTGGCTGCCATATCAGGGACTGAAGTGTACCTCAAGAGTGCTATAGAGAGTTTTCCCTTCCAGTAGCATGTGGCTGGATTGCCTGGGGAGGAAGTATAAGACCCTTCCCATCTTCAGCAGACCAGAACCCTGTATGTAGATGCAGTGGCCTTGTTCTTGGTGAGTGTTGTTGTGCAGGGAGCGGCGAGGGAGCAGGTTTGGGTTTAACGAATGAACTGTTAGCTCTCAGTAGAGGAAATCTCAAGTCACAGATGAACCAAGGTAGGAGGGAATTTTCCTGACATAAATTAGACATAAAAAGAGACAATTTGGCTAAGAATAGAATCAGCTTTCCTGTGAAACTGTAATCGGAGACCTGTTTATTTATTGATGTTATTGCCTCGATTCAGAGCAATGACTTCAAAATTAACCCACACATACTTATTGAGCACCTACTGTTTGCCAAGTACTCTTCACCCTAAGTTTCTTCTCCGCAGGGTTGTGGTGTTCCTCTAGAATGTGATCGGCAAACTATGGCCCTTGGACTAAATCCAGCAACCTGTTTTGTTAACAGAGTTTTATTGGAATACAGTCATGCCCATTCATTGGCCTATTGTTTGTGCCTGCTTTCTTGCCCTGGCAGAGTTGAGTAGTGTGGCAGAGACTGTATGGTCTGCAGAACTGAAAATAATTACAATTTTGCCTTTTACAGAAATGTTTGTCCTTCCTGCTCTCAAGTTTTGTATTCTGAAAAAGAACTTCACAGTAGATAAAAGTTCGGGGGAGGTGGGAAGAAGGGGGAGGAGGGAGGTGATAAGTGTTGGGTGGGACGTTGGGTGTAGTAGCTCAGCACACAAGCCCTGGAATCAAACATACCTGGGTTCAAATCCCAGTTCTGTCACTTACTAGCTGTGAGTTGGAGGCATGTGTCTCAGATTCCACATTTGTGAAATGGCTCTGATGATTGTACTTATCTCATAGGGTGGTTATGAGGACTGGGGTGATTAATGTAAGCACTGCCTAATGCAAAATAAATATTCCATAGAGAGAAGCTGCTATTTTTATTAGTGATCCTGTGCTCCAGGCAGTAGGCTAAACACGTCATGTACACTGGCTCAGTTAATCATTGTACCTTTCCTGTGAGGTAGGTACTGTCATGTCTACTGGGATTTGTAGGGAGGGATCTGTAGCACAGAATGTTGCTTTGGGTCACAGGACTCATGGATGGCAAAGCAGTCGATGTGAACCTACATCCCATGGATCCCTCAGGAAGCAAAATGGTGAAGTAGCTGTGGAGGCAGTTAGGGGTTAGGGAGAGCCAAACCATGCCTTCAGCTTTTGCCAGCCTCAGTCCCAGCTCCAGGAGGAAACTGGGAAGATGTTTCCTGAGTAGGTACAGAGGTGTTTCTCAGGGGGTGAGGGCAGAGGGCAACCCTCAACCTGTGGAGGCAATGGGCTTCTGGGTAATTTCATTTTGAGAAATAGAGCAGCCATGGCCAGAACCCTGGAAACCCTTGTGTCAGGGAGTTGACAAGGTCTGCTTTGGGACATGGGATGGAATTGCAAGGTTTCCTCCATTTCCTGTCACCCTGACCTTTCATTTCTACCCACAGCTTCCTCATGTCATGCTGGGACGGGACAGGAAGTGCCTGGGTTGGGAGGGGGCGAGGGGAGGGGAGATGAGGATGGTGTCCACAGTCACGATGGAAAAGAGTCAGGCAGGGGAGGGTGGTGAAGCTACCAGGTGGTGTCTTGAACCTAAATCATACATATTTTAAGGCAAATTCCAGAAGCTTTATTCAGTTACCTGGGTCTATTGAGGTCACTAGGACTGGATCAATATATCTTCCCAGAGAATTCAGGGGAGAAAAATCTATGTGGGGCCTCTTCTATAGGGAGAGCATGTTGATGCCAGAGAGATAGCTCTGTGATGAGAGTATTGAACACTCAGGAACCGATGCCCATGTCATCTCCCTGGCAGGAGCTTGCCCCTGCCCTCCAGATGGGGTAAGTGGTATGAGTGGAGAGTGAACAAGTAGGAGGCTGTCATACATTCACACACAAAAGGATCCAGCATATATCTAACTCCTATGGTGTGCCAGGCTGCACAGTGGACTATAGGGTTTGAAGACTGATGGGACACCACGACTGTCCTTAGGGGACAAACTTTTGGGTTTGCTTTGCCTATAGAGTGGGCTCTGAGGGAGACCCTAGCTGCCATGGGCACTGGTGGAGCAGGAGTGTGGAGCTCCCTCCTTCACAGCTGACTTGGTGATGTGGGAGCTGATTGTGGGAGGATGATCTTTGCTGGATAACAGGGACAGGTTGCTACTCTAAAACCAGCTCCCCATCCATTCCTGGGGTACACAGAGCGACCATGCCAGAAGCTTGAGTCACCTGGTTGTTTAGTCCCAACAGTATTTTCTTCTGTCTCCTGCTCCTCATCTGTTGCTGTTTTTCATTAGTTCATTAAGTGAATTAAAAAGGCACCAGGGAAAAAGCACGACAGAAAATCACTTGGGCTTTCCTGGGTGACATTGAGGGAGCTCTGGCTCTGCTTTCCTTTCCCACAGTCGGAGCTTCCTCTGGTCCTGTGACTGTGGGGTGGAGGTTGGGGGTGGTAGAGAGGCAGAAAGGAGAATGAAGACCTTTCTTAAGCAGCTGAGCTACAGCCCAGGCTGCCCGGCCCTAAGGCAGTCACCGCACCCCTGCTCCTCCTCCTCCTCATTCTTCCACTCACACCATATTCCAGTAAGTCACAAGACAGGCAGTCTCAATTGCCCGTATGCTTTTGGAGAAGCATGCACATGTACAGCTGCTGCTTCAGGACCTTTCTAAAAGAAGATGGCACAGATTCCTTGAGCAATATGGGGTACACCTGGGCATTGGGATAGGTTTCTCTTCTATCTGGTTCAAATCCTTCTTGTTGTTGCCCAAATCCATAGATTTCTGGGAAGGGAAGAATGGAAGAGATATTTGGCATCATGATAATTGATCTTGCTTAGAGACCACTCACAGGGGCTTCTCCAGCCTGAGAATATCCTCCATTCCTGATAGGACATAGACTGTCTCATGGTAGCTTATGACACAACCCCATATAAATGCAGAACTCTGTACTGGGTCCTACATTCTTGTCCTGGGACAGTTGGAGGCAGGGAGAGTGTGGGCTCAGGGCTGACATGGAGACTGCATCCTGTCTCTTGATGGCTGAGGACACTCATGTATTTTCTTTCTTCCCAGCCTGAGGCTCCTCCTGGGAGAGAGTGATGACCACTACTTGAATTCCAACCTTTCCCTCCCACCTGCCCTTAGAGCACCAACTACCCAGTGTTTGGGCACTGAAGGAGGCAGTGTCTAGAGTGCTTCTCTACCCATGGAGGAGCTCATACCTTCTCCAGGCCTCTGCAAGCCAGACTGTTAGAGGAGAACTGCTTGCAGCATGATGGACTGATTAAAGTCTGGCAAGTCCAAGACAAAAAATCCCCAGCCCTCTTGGTGGTCTCTTGATAGAGAGAGAGAGTGTGTGTTAGAGAACAGATCTGAACTATAAATTGCTTTGTGCTATTTAAAATAAGGTACTCAGACACTAGGAACTACACTGTAATTATTTTTCAACATTTTGTCATTTTACTGTGGAAAATTTTAAACATACATTAAAATTGAAAGAATTTTGCAGTGAACACCTATATATGCACTGCCCATGTTCTATCTTTAGCACTGTACTATACTTGTCTTATCACATCATCCATTTCTCTATTCTTTTAGCTGTCCATCAAACCTTCTCAGCTCCCACCCCAGACCCCAGACCACATGAATCAGAAACTCCAAAGGCAGGTTCAACAGTCGGCATTTTAACAAACCTGGTGATTCTGATGCTTGCTTAAATTTAAGAAACACTTAAACTTTTTGATGCATTTCAAAATAAACTGGAGATATTGGTACACTTCCCTTTAAATACTTTATTCAATAAATATTTATTGAGCACTTACCAGGTACAAGGCACTCTTCTGAATCTAGGGACATAGTTTCTCAAGCCTGATAGACTCAGGATAACTGTCATTAAGTTGACAGGGGCAGAAGGCTGAAGGGAAGAAAAAAGGGAGGGGAGAGAGGGAGAGAGAGAGAGAGAGATTTGAGCAGGAAGGTAAGTAAGCAAAGTGGAGCTGAAAATTTTTCATGTCATTATATTGGCACTAGCAACTGACAAGAAGCATATAGAACAGAAGCCCCTCAAGTTTTTGAAGGACTAGAACTACTAAGGGATTTCACAGTGTTTGCCCAGTAGGATTTAAGAATTTGTTGCAGATGAAGAACCGCTGTGCATCTTTTATTCTTCCTCTTTTTCATGGGGAATGATTCCTGCAGTTACATTGTCCTTGTTGTATCACTGTGTGTGGCACAGAGGCTTCTCTCCAGGGTACTGAAGCCAGAGCTTATCAGTCTCTGCCAAGGACTGACCCAGCATGCAGCAACCCTAACTGTTGCGTAGACATTTGGGGCTCCTAGGCAAAATCTCAGAAATGACCTTCCTGGGCTTTCCCAGGAGGAAAGGAGGGAATGAGAGAGTGAGAGCCAAAAGTGAGTTTCATTGTGCTTCTCTGTTGCTTCGCAGTGAGTCAAGCAAATAATTAGGCCTAGATAAATAGAATCATCTGAGTCAGTGAATAGTGTTCCTTGATTTTGATATGTAACTGACACTTTGTGGCACTTCAGAACAGTGATTCTTAAAGTGTGGTGTCTGGATTAGCAAGATTAACATCTCCTGGGAACCAGTTATAAACGCAAATTCTCAATCTCTACCCCAGACCAAATGAATCAGAAACTCTGGAAGTAGGCCCCCCAGATCTGTGTTTTAAACCCTCCTGGTAATTTTGGTGCTTGCTAACGTTTCAGAAGCTCCACATTCAGAGCAATACCTTTCAAAGTTGGCTGCACATTAGAATCACCTGGAGCTTAATAAAACATTGAAGTCAGGTCCCACCCCCACCACCCCAAAACTGAATCAGAGTTCATGAGAATGATGTTCAGGCTTTGTTGTGTTTTAAAATTTCTGTACATGGGGTACCTGGCTGGCTCAGCCAGTAAAGCATGCAACTCTCAATCTCAGGGTCATAAGTTCAAGCCCCACGTTGGGCACGGAACCAATTTAAAAAAAATTATAATCAAAATAAAAAATTAAAATTTGCGCAGGTAATTCTAATCTGCAGCATTGTTGAATCATTGCCTTAAAAGTTTAGAGAACACATTAGCCACTGAGTCAATAAGGAGTGGCAACTCCCAATACCATGATTTCTAGCTATCAGCCTTGGGTTTCTAGGGCCCTAAAGCCTTGCTGGCATTCCTTGAGGACAGACTGGGCCATTATAGGCACACAAAGACATCTCATCGATACGAAGTAGGAGGATACTGAGCACATTTGCATAAAATTGATACAAAGATGGAGTTTTACCACCATTGATTATTAGGCCTAATTCATGGCATTGTTTAGATTAACACCATCATATTATAGTCCTTTGATGTGGTCATCACATTTTGATTAGTCTCTGATTCCCCCACACTTGATCCTCTGCCTCTGGGTGGACAGGGAGACAGTCATGTGGAGTAGAAGTCATGAAAACAAAATGTGTAGAAACTATTCTAAGCCATCTCGAGGAGTGAAAATGAGGAGCTCTCAATCCGTTACCTCCCTGCCTCTCTTAGGGTCCCCGGACACGGGGGCGCAGGCTGAAAGGGAAAAGAAGCATGTACAGCTGTGGCTTATCAACTGGGAAGTATTCTAGACATTCAAGACAGGATTATGTTTCTCTTCTTAGGTTAATAATGGTGCGGGTGGGCATCATTGCAGTGTGGTCTGATTCTAGAGGATTCTAAATACCGTACATTGAACGAAGCATCTCAACTGCGTTTCTACTAAATTATCGTTTTGGGGAGTTGTGGACTCTGTCGGCTGTTTACTCTGTGAGGTGAACCAGGGCTTTATCTCCTAGTCTCCTCTTTGGGTTTTATAAAATGACCCAGATCTGCGGCCCTGTAAGATCCTATCAGATTACATCTGTTTTTAAGAACACTATAAAATGGTATCTTAGAAGAAATGAGGACAGGTTGGGGCCATTTTGGGGGCAATACAGCTGAAATGCCTTTTATCTGTGTCTCATTTGTTTTTCCCTTAACTCCCAGAGACACTTTTAATCAGTGTTTTGGAAACTGGTTGTCATTTGAAGAAGTTAAGATTTTCATCATGGCAGGAGTGATGTTAGAAAAATTTTTAAATAAATTCACTTCATTTCACTTTGAACAGATGCCAAAATGTATCTCTTCGTTCTAGAGCAAGGCTATTTAGGGAGACATTGAGACTCCCTCTCAACACTACTTCTAGAGTCTCCATGTTATTCCTCTGCATTATTTACAGTGCATGATGAACACCCAAAATAGCATTATCCAGGCAAATACAGGGCATGGGGTGGGAGCTGGGTTTGGGAAGGTATTTACCCAACCCATTATGGGAGCTGTGCCTGAGTTAGAAAGGAAAGTTGAGCTCCTTCGGGTGTCATTCAGATGGGGAGAGATTTCAGATCATTTAATCCTGTAGGCTTTGGATCACTCTAGGAGAGGTTAGATGTTAGTTTGGCAGTATAATAATTTTCTCTGCACTACGACAAAATGCAGTGGAGAGGAATGTGATAGGGGAAGTGTACTTCATATCCAAGGCTGGCTCTTGGCATCGCTGTGACAAAAGCCATTGTCCTAGCTACCACTGTCCTTATTCCATGCTTTTTGGTCCCTTTTTGTATCCTCATCCCAAGAGCAGGCCTAGGTGAGGCAAGCATGGTGCCTAGAGTAAAAAATTTAAGGAAGCATCACTCACCCACTTTAAACATAGTAATGCCTGCAAGTTTCTTCCTTAGCTTATCACCAGAAAAACTATATAATAAACTAATTTATAACAGAGTGTTGGAAGCATACTGAACTACTCACTCTCAGGAGTATGTGTGTGTCTGAAGAGGAATTTCTGGAAAGTCAGAATTTCATTCAAGGAAACGTCTTTTTCAGCCGTAGCTTATCTATATAAAAACTGAAATCAGAATCTTGAAGAGATATCTGAACTCTCATAATCCTTGTAGCACTATTGACAATAATCAACAGATGAATCAATAAAGAAAATGTGATTGATATATATATATATATATATATATATATACATATATGTGTATATATGTGTGTGTGTATATATATATATGTGTATATATATATATATACATATACATATAATGGGCTATTATTCAGCTTTAAAAAAGAAGCGAACCTTGCCACTTATGACCACATGAATGGGGGATATTATGCTAAGTGAAATAAGCCAAACAAAGAAGGACAAATACTACATGATACCACTAATTTGAGGAATCTTAAATAGTCCGATTCATAGAAGAGAGACTGGAATAGTGGTTGCCAGGGGGTGAAAGGAGAGGGAAATTGGAAGTTATTTAGTAGAGGGTACCAAAGTTCAGTTACCCAAGACTAATAAGTTCTAGAAATGTATTGTACAGTGTCTATAGTTAACAACACTATATTCATAAAAATTTGGTTAGAGAGTAGACCTTATAATATGTGTTCTTTTCACAAAATAAATAAAGAGAGCTGGAGGAAATTTTTGAAGGTGATGGATATGTTTATGACATACATTGTGTGATAATTTCACGAGTTTATGCTTATCTCCAAGCTCATCTAGTTGTAAACATTAAATATATATAACTTATTGCATATCAATCATACCTTAATAAAATGTTTTTTTTTTTTAAATGTAATATGGAACAGTAAGAATCTCCATTGACTAAAGGGAAGAATTCATGTAGGTAATGGAAAATAAAGTTGAAAAGAAATGCTGGGGTCCCATTCACCTATAATATCTTTCCCTTTGGTCCATTAACATTTAATTTGAGTTTCCCGTTAGAGATGAGCACATTCATAGTAACAGGTCCTAAGGGTTGGGTAGCCCCTGAATATAAGCATTTATGTATACTTTAGTCTAAGCTAGTTTACACTAAACTAGTGTAAACTAGTAAGCTAGTTTGGTGTAAAGTAGTGAGCTAGTGTAAACTTGTAACCAGTATAAAATAGCAACTTAGTTTAATATAATCTGGTATTACAGCATAAACCAGTAACCTATTTTAGTGTAACCTAGTAACCTAGCATAAGCTAACAACCTAGTCATTATAACATAATAGCCTATCATAAATTAGTAACCTAGTGTAGTGCAAACTAGTAAATTAGTGTGAACTTGTTACCTATTGTACACGAGTAAATTAGTGTAAACTAAATTAGTTTACTAGGGACATGACCATGTTCCTTGTAATAACCCAAGAAAATGAGGCATTTGGGGCTAAATTTATAAAAGGAGGCTCAGTCCGTGGAAGACAAGCTTTAAGAGCATTCTCCAGTATATGATACTTGGGGCAACAGACTATAGCCAAAAAAATTGTAGCAACACAGGAGGCAGCCAGGAGATAACATATATCGATGATGATAACTAACTTACAATTCATAAAGCAATTTCACCTCCAGTATTTCATTTTATTCTCATAATGGCTTCAAGAGGGAGATGAGACAGTGATTACTTTTATCCACAAACACACTGAACATCTCAGACTTTCATGCCCTGAAGGTCACTAAGTCTCTGCCAGAAACCCAGAGCAAGCATTCTTTTTGCCACCCTGCAAAACTCACCTATTTCATACTCTTGCCAAACGCCAGTCCCTCAGGGATTTAAAACTTTGGTTCTTCTGTTAAATGCTATCGTGTTTCTGAGACTGTGACTCTTGAAACCATGAACATTGACAGATCTGTGAATGACAAAAATCAAGGCAGCACAGCTTGTCCTACTCTCGACCTTCCATCTTTGAACTTCTGTCCATGTTCTATTTGTTGGTGGATTTTTAGAATAAATGGAGTAGAAAGAAGGAATATGAGTGGTTACAGATGTTGAAAGAGTATTACTTTTTTATTAAAATATGTAACACTTGCTATTACAATTATTGCCTAGACATCTTGCCAGCACTTGCAGGGAGAGGACTCTGAGCCAAATGTCTTCCAGTCCATATTGTGCAGTTTTTAATACCGCATGATGGATATGCTCATCACAGCTAAACCTTGGGAACTAATTCCTACTGAGTTTCCACTTTACTCATTTTCCCACAAAGACTCTTGCTTCCTAAGCCTGGAACCTGGAACTAGAAACAGATGCTTGAGGACCTCACTGAACCCTCAAAGGAGATGTCTGGTAGCTTGGAGTTGGTGAGGCAGGAAAGAAGTCCCTTTGTTAGACTCATGGGAGGCAGAGAGGGGGGATCTGCCAACATAGAGAGAAATAGTAACTTACTTACACAATAATGTAGTTGACACTGTCTGTGCCCTGTTTCTTACTAACTCTTCAGGACAACCCGAGGAGGCAAGCAGGGCAGACAGCACTGTGAAGACACAGGTGGAGAAGAACAAAGTGCTTCTCCTGAAGTTACCTGGATGGAGAGCATTGGGGTTGCTACATGACCTGAGAGCACCCAAGACCAGAGGCAGAGTGTTTTAGCTAAACCACCCTGCTCTCTAGGAAATGGAAATTTTCCAACTCAGAGAGCACTCTTGTACAACTTCAACCCCCATGACCATTTCTATGTAAAATATTGGTGGGGAGCACCCTTAGTTCTTGAAGACCTTGAAGACCCAGCTCTGGTGTCACCATTTCCAGAAGCTCTTCCTCTTGACTTCAAGCTCTCAGCTTGGGTTTAGGTGACTTTCCACTAGGCTTTCACCTAACCTTTATGTCAATGATAGCATTTGCTCCGTTTTTGTTGACTTATCACTTATTTGCTTACTTGGTCTCAGCTGCTAAGCTGTGAGCTCCTTTGGATCCGGCTCTTACTCACTGGCTCTCCGGGTGCCTAGAATACAGTTGGTGGCCAATACAACTTTAAACGAACGCCCTTGTCTGAGTGCTTTGTCCCTGTATGGAGTTAGTGCTTCTCCTTTCCCCTTTTCATGTCTTCCACTCCCTACTCCCAGAAAAGGATCTTATGCTCTCACTCACCCTGAGATGTGAGTGCTTGAGAGTCTGTTGTGGAATGAACCTACCTTGCGATTTTAACAATCAACTGGTACTGCCACTGTAGAATTTCCAGCATGGGAAATCCCGGTGATACGTTTCATTGTTGCAGCGGTGGTGATGGTGATCTATGTTGAAAGAAGGCTGCTATATTCCCTGATGTACCACTGCAATGCAAAGTGGCCGAGTAAAGGGAGAGGGGTCTGTCTCTTGGACCATTTGTCTTAAATCTGTGAGTGCATCTATCAGAACATGATGTGTGGGGGCAGCTGGGTGCCTCAGTGGGTTAAAGCCTCTGCCTTTGGCTCAGGTCATGATCCCAGGATCCTAGGATCGAGACCCGCATCAGCTCTCTGCTCAGCGGGAAGCCTGCTTCCTTCTCTCTCTCTGCTTGCCTCTCTGTCTACTTGTGATCTATATCTGTCAAATAAATACATAAATAAATCTTTTAAAAAAAAAAAGAACACGATGTGTGTGTGTGTATGTGCATGCATGTATATACCCTTGAGCTCCTAGGACAAAAGAAAAAGAGAGAATGAAACATATACAGTCTATTTCTCCCCAGAGAAAAAGTCAGCAAAGAAAGGACTTGAGACAGAAGAAGACTGATATAGTTGAAGCTTCTTCTACCTTCTTCCACCTCCCCGTCCTCTGTCCCTTTTTCCTTCTGACACATTTGGGAAGACTCTGGCCAGCACTTGGGTCTGT
This sequence comes from Mustela putorius furo, assembly GCF_011764305.1. Lineage (NCBI taxonomy): Eukaryota > Metazoa > Chordata > Mammalia > Carnivora > Mustelidae > Mustela > Mustela putorius. The sequence continues at coordinate 9,107,918 of NW_025421424.1, forward strand.
CTGGAATTTAGCAATGCCTAAATCAGATCACAGCTGGGCTCTTGGATGGGTTTAGTAAACTTGTACAGTAGAGAGGGCAACATGGGCACGGAGCAGACTGGAGGATGGGACCGAGATAGACTCAAGGGCAGAGAAGACAGCATGCCATTCGCCCGCTCTCCAAAACACCATGAAATTTTAATACCCACAAATGAGTGCTCAGGTCACTCATTCAGAGGTCACACTCTCTGAATCACAGGCACATTTCTTCATCGTTAGTTCAACAACCATTTGGTGTGTACCTCCTCACTCGAGGCACGGGGCAGGATGCTACCTGGGGTTGATGGTGCTGAATCCCCCCAAGACCTGAATGGCTTCTCCCTTCCTGATGCTGTTCTCAGCTTTGCTTGAGTTATAAGCTTCTGAGGGCAGGATCTAGATTCTAATCATCTCAGCCCCTCTCCAAATGTCTTGTGCAATATTTACCCATAGGTCTTACACACACATTTCTTGAACAAGTAAGTAAGTTAATTAAGGAATGAAATGCAAGGTAAGACTTCAACCTTTAAGGAGTAGACAGTCTATTAAGGGAGAAAATACTTAAATAAAAGACTTCCAAGATCCCTTCCAATTTTGCGATTCTGGCTTTTATGAAATATCTACGATATCATGCAGAATGTCACACATTCCATATGTTTATTATCACAGGGAAGAAACTCAGCTTCAAATTCAACCCACGATTCAGTATCTGCTATTTGTCCAATGGTATTCCATTCACTTCTGAATTACTGTCTCACTTGATCTTGACGACACTCTTATTCAGCCCAATATAGCTTGATGATAATAGTAGATTTTGTTTTTCCAGAGTTGCTTTGTGCCAGGCAATATGCTTAGATCTGTGTGTGAATGATCTCATTTAATCCCCACAACAAGCCTATAACTAGGATGTTATTTTTCTATTTTAGTGGAAACCGAGGGCAATGGGGAGTAAACAACATGTCCAAGAGACATGGTGTTAGTTACTGGCTGTCTTGGGGCTTGAATCCCATCTGTTTGACATCAGTATCTGGACTTCTAATCGCTTTGCCTGAGATGCGTAAGGGCTCTGGGGACACATTCTGTGTCTGATTCCTGGCCCGTCACTTTGTAGCTGTGCGATCTTGGGAAGCTCAGGCTCTCTGAGCTACAATTCCCTCCTTCGCAAAGCACGAATAGTACCACTACCTCAGAAGACTGTTGTAAAGATTCAGTGAGATAATATATGTACATGCCTGTCATGGAGTGTCGCATGGAGTCAATGCATGTTAGTCCTCTTCTTTTTTAAAAAATAAGGTGACTCTAAAAATGGACCAGCAAAGCACTTGTCCTTCAGACTGGCCCTGTTGAATCACTGTTCCCTGCCCCTGGCCAGATTCTATAGCTTTCCCAGTCACTTTCAGATATTAGAAGTTTTATTTTCAGATATTAAAAAGGCCAGGTGGATCTAAATCAATACTTTCATTTCACATCCAATTTAAGCTTTTCTCTTTCTTCCCAACTCGGGACCTCCCAGTGCTTGTTAGCCAGCAGTAGGGTGAGGGTGGCTGTTTATTTCTTTAAGCTACCTGTTCCGTCCCATCCCACCAATTGGCCTTCCCTGGGGCTCCTCCAGGGCTGGACGAAAGGAGGCATAGAGGAAAGGGCACACCGGCCTCGATGTAATTTGGTAGCAGAGTCCTCTGTATGCTCATTGCGTGCCCAGTGCTGGCTCTTTCCCTCCTAAGGTGCTTCTATGGGTCCTTGAAGAGGTTTCCCTCATGGTCCTCCAACAACTAGGGTCTCTGGATGACCTCCAGTGACTTCCTCTAAGCTCCTTCTCCAGCGTCACCCCCAACTTCTCTGTTGCAGTCACTTTACCCAGCAGGCAGTCCTCTAGGGCAGGTCCCCCTGGGGACAGCTCTCCTGCTGTGACAGTCACTTATCCCAGGGAAACACCACCAGACACAGGATGTTCAGGCTCTCCGCACAGGGAGTCAGCCTGCCCTTGACCTGACTTTGCCAGGTGATGATCAGATGCCAATCTCCAGTCTCCATGCCCCTCTAGCTCCCCAGGATGCAGTTCTGATTCTCCAGAAACTGTGTCCTTCTTTGCTCCACTCTCACGGAGGGGCAGCGATCAGAGCCCCTTAGTCCAGCTGTTTCCAGTGAATCTCGTTGATTAACCTCCAGCCCTCTCTCTCGTATGAGATTGAGGTGGATGGTGGGGTGAAGGTCCCGGATTTAATTTCCTTATTTCCTGGTGAGCCTTGCCGATAAGATACGTCGAATCACCCTCTTTTAGAATGTCTACACTGCTAATTGTCATTTTTCTCAGCTTTGGAACCTCAGCCCAAACTCCAAGATGATAAAAAAAAAAAATTCAATAAGGTACTGTTTCAATTTTCTCTCTCTCTTCTATGTGCAGTGCACATAGTTTTCAAAGTCAAATGGTATCACAAGGGAAATAACAGAAGAGAGCATTTGCCTTCCTTATCCATCCTCTTTGTCCCTTTTCCCAAAAGCAACCATTTCCAACTTTCTCTGCTATTTATTTTGGTAATCATGTCCTTGCTTCTAAATGACACACATTTATAATCAGGTGTTGATTTCTAAATTTACAGAGATTATCTGTTGTTTTCTGGGCTACCGATGCCAGGGAGGGGAATTTAAAAGGTTTTATTTATTTATTTGACAGAGAGAGAGAGAGACAGAGATCACAAGCAGGCAGAGAGGCAGGCAGAGGCAGAGAGAGAAGCAGCCTCCCCGCTGAGCAAGAAGCCCGATGCGGGGCTCGATCCCAGGACCTTGATCATGACCTGAGCTGAAGGAAGAGGCTTAACCCACTGAGCCACCCAGGCGCCCCAGGGAGGGGAATTTAAATCTTTCACTACCTGCCTTCCCCACCACAAATAGTTCCTTTCCTCCACCTTCTTCTTCTTCTTTTTTTTTTTTAAAGATTTTATTTTTATTTATTTGACAGACAGAGATCACAAGTAGGCAGAGAGGCAGGCAGAGAGAGAGGGGGAAGTGGGCTCTCTGCTGCACAGAGAGCTCGATGCGGGGCTCGATCCCAGGACTCTGGAATCATGACCTGAGCTGAAGGCAGAGGCTTTAACCCACTGAACCACCCAGGCGCCCCTTTCCTCCACCTTCTTGATAGAGTTCTCTAACATTTTTTGATTGAATAGTGTCTGTTGCCATTATGTAAATGTTAACAGTTAAGTCGTATATTGTACTGATTGTACTTCTGCTCTTGAATAACTTATTTTCCCTTAGAATCAATCTCTGCTCATTTTAGTTGTTTGCTTAGTATGTAACACATAAATATTTCAGACTCCTTGACAAAACCACTCTTCTCCATAAAGTTGAACCCATGAGATCATCTGTCTGTTCTGGGTTTGGGGAGAATCACCCTCAAGAGGCTTCTGCCATCCTGTTCTCTCTGCCCTGGCTGCCCTCTGGGACCCGCTACAGTGCCACCATCTTGGGATTTCCCTTCACTATCAACCAAGGAAATCATGCCTTTCAGCTCTGCTAGATCTCGATTTTATATCTTTCTCTTTCTTGGTTGATTTTTTCTTTTCATCTTGGTGAAGTGTATCTTCAGAAGCTTCCTGAGAAAAGTTCGTGGTAGATACATTTTTTCAGACCTTGTTGGAAATGTCAGACAGAGTAAGAAAAAGTTTGCCTGGGTATTGAACTGTAGGTTAGAAGACATTTTTTTTTTCCTCTCAGAACTTTAAAGATATTGGTTTGTTGTCTCCTAGCTTCCAACGTTTTCAATGATAAATCTAATGTTATTTTCATATCTAATTTTTCTACTGTGGTTCTTCTCTTTATCTTTGTTATTCTGAAATTTCACAATCACGTGTCTTGATACGGTTCTTTTATTTTTAAATTATTTTTAATTTTTATTTTAAATTGAGGTACAATTGACATATAACACTGTATTCATTTCATGTCCACATATGGTTCTTTTAAAGTTCATTATGCCAGGTGTGCTGTATGTCCTCTCATTCTTTTGTGGTATTTTTATTAGCTGGATATTGGACCTCTAATTGATCTTCCCCCACTGCCCCCATCCCATGTTTTTTTTTTAACTTTCCATCTCCATTTCTTTTTCTTTCTTTTTTTTTTCCATCTCCATTTCTTGTTTTATCATCTGGAAAGTATCTTCATTTTTTTTTTTAATCCTTATAGCAGTCAATTAAAATTTTTATTTCTGCTTTTATATTTTTAATTTATAAAAATTCTTTTGTACTCTTTCAATTTTTTTATAGTACTCTGCTTTTGTATCATAGATGAAATATCTTCTCTTTCAGGAAATTATAGTTAAGAACTTTTTTCCATATTTTTTGCATTGTCCTGTTTCCTTTAAATTCATCGTTTCTATTTGTTTTTTGGATTCTGTCTTCCTAGTATTTAAAGCTCTCAGTTAATCTCTTTTAAGGTGACTCAGTCCTGCCTTCAGGTATGCCTGTATCCCCAAATCCAAAGTCTTGTTTGAACTTCTTCTGTGAATAGACTTGGCTCAAGGCTTCCAGAGGGTGGTAGAGGTATAGTTTCACAGCATCTTGGACTGGGCATGGTTCTGGGGTTCTGGATCACTTATATAGACTTTTAAATGTCCTCCTGGCTTACCCCAGCTCTCATACTTGCTTCCTGAGCTATCTGGAGGCTGCCTGTTCTTGGGTGTTTTTATGGTCAGCTTCATTTCCTCAGAAACATAGCCTTTATGTGCTGCATTTTATCAAGCAATACGATCCCAGGGATACAGGAATGAGGGGAAGTGAGGTAAGGCAGGAAAGGAGGGGGAGCCGATGAAAAAATGTATCACGGTGCTGGTCTCCACTTGGATCAAGAGCAACTGATTCCTTACTCGTACAGGACTGACTTCCAAATATGAGGGAATGTGCTTTGGTACAATCTATCTGAGGCTAAGGAAAGAGAATAATTTATCCACTACTGCCTTCCTCCTACTGGCCCCAAGTTCACCCCACAGGAAATTACCTTTTCTGTTGTTCTGGGTTGCTTGGAATTTATACTTGAAAAATTAATTTTTAGTCGTTTTAGAAATTTTGAGCTTTGAAAAGAAACAAATGTGTGTTTATTCTGTCAAGAATCAACGTCCATAGTTACCTATGTGGAATGATTTGTATGGGCACCTTGGTCACCTCTGCCTATTCCTACATTCACTCTGATACTTAAAGTTTCATAATTGTTTCTTTTTGTCCCTGGTATGAAAGTAATCCCTTTTGTCCATGAGCTTTCTTGGTCACCAGCTCCCTTACAGAAGGAGGATCTCTTTCAGATGTATGGGAAGGATTCTAGAAGGCATTCTGAGACAGTGGAACCTTAGCTAACTCAGGGGCCCATACGATTTCCATGGAGGAAAATGGGATGTGGGGGCAGGTAAGACTTTCCAGGCATAATGAAAAGTAAGAGGAAAGATGGAGAAGTGGGAAGGAGCACAGTGTGTTCAGAGACCAGCAAACAGCTTTGTTTGACTTGTGTTTGGGGTTTTGTAGGGTAAGGAGTTGGTAAGTTTTCTTGCAGAAGCCCTTGGATGGCAGGTTAAGGAGTTGAGACTTGGTTCTATATGCAGTGCGAGTGTTTGAGCAGTGAGTGATCCAATCCTATCAGTGCGTTGAAAGGATTAATCCAGTCATTGGGCTGGGATGCTGGAGGAGGAAGATCCAGAAGCTATACACAACTTGAGGAATGTAGTGAAGATTTGGAAGAGAAATTGGGGGACAGACTTAGAAGATCCCCAAAGAGGCCTTCAAGTTTTGTCAAGCAATGCTAAGGCTCCAGACTAGATGGCACAGGCTCCCTTCATATAGCCAACTCTTTCTCATCTTTCAAAAGTCATTTCCAGGGTCACATATTTCAGGGCACCTTCATTTTACCCCTCCCTGGGCTGAGTCAGGGGTCCCTCTTTGGCACTGCCATGGTCCCTGGGCTTGGATCCACCATAACACTTCTTATGTTATGCTGTTAGGAATTTAATTTGCTGAAATCTCTTTGTGTCCAGGGCCTCTGTTTTATTCAACTGTGGGTTCCCAGAGATCAGCACAGAGTCTTGCCTGTAGCAAATGCTCAATAAATGCTTGTTGTGTTAATGAGTAAATCTAGGGCTGTCCTGCAAAATTGTGTTTTCTGACTTTCTCTGGCAATAGTTGGAAACCTGTGAGGAGAAGCAGAGGAAGAAGATAGAGGAGCTAGGCCAAGATCAGGAGCAGGCATGGTGGTTCTGAGAATAGCAAGGCCTCACATGTCTGGGATGTTGGGAAAGAGAGCATCAAAATATGCTCCATGAGGTATCATCTCACTACTGTCACGATGGTTCGTATCAAAAGGACAGGAAATAACAAGCGTTGGTGAGGATGTGGAGAAAAGAGAACCCTCATTTGAGAACCCTCAACTATTGGTGTGAATGCAAACTGGTGCAGCTACTGTGGAAAACAGGATGGAAGTTCCTCAAAAAAATTAAAAATAGAAATACTGTATGAGTCAGCAATTCCACTTCTGGGTATTTATCCAAAGAAAATGAAAACACTAATTCAAAAACATATACATACCCTTATTGAACAATAGCAAAGACACAGGAAAAACCTAAGTGTCCATCAGTGGATGAATGACAAAGAAAATGTGGACAGTGTATACGAGGAATACTACTTAGCCATAAAAAAGAATGAAATTTTGCTATTTGTAACAATATGGTTGGAACTTGGGGGGTATTATGCTAAATGGAATAAGGCAGAGAGAGAAACAAATGCAGTATGATTTCACTTATATATGTATTCTAAAAGACAAAACAACCAACCAACCAAAACAAAACTTACAGATACAGAGAATAGATTGGAGGTTGCCAGAGGGGAGAGGGTGGGAGGAATGGGTGAAGGGGAATAAGAGGTACAAACTTCCAGTTATAAGATAAGTCATAGGGTTGTAATGTACAGCATGAGGACTCTAGTCAGTAATATTGCATTGCAAATTTGGAAGTTGCTAAGAAAGTAAATCTTAAAATTTCTCATCCCAGGAAGAACATTTTTTTGTAACTTTGTATGGGGACAGATGGCAACTAGACTTATTGTGGTGATCACTTAGTGGTGTATACAAATGTCCAATCATTATGTTGTACGCCTGAAACTAATATAATGAATGCCAATTACACTTCAATAAAAAAATGGACTCCATAGAACTCAGGATGGATCAAGAGGTATGCCTTGCAGATAAATGATAGTTGTAATTATCAGTAGCGTTTATTCATCGCAAGGGAGTATTTTTACTTCTTGTGCTATGAGCCCCATGACAGTCCCCTGAAGTGTGAAGGACTTGTGTTATTACACCCACTCTGCGTTGAGTTCTCTGAGACTCAGTTGACAGAGGGATACTAAATTTCAGAGTCAGAACTCAAACTCATGCTTCAAACTTCTCGTTCCAGGATGTTTCAGCTTCAACACACACACTTCTGACACATATGCACTTCGCAGGTGCCCAGAGGAGCACACACAAGCTTGAGCTCACAGAAGGGCACACAGAAACAGAGACCCTAAATGGGAGGCTGTAACAATGTATTTCATCGTGAGTCTTCCAAAACCCATGTCTCTAAGGCTGTCAGACTGCATAAGCTGCCAGAGAAGGAGGGGGGAAAAAATCAAAGAATCTCCTTGACAGCTCCCATTTAGTGAAATATGAGGTGAGACAGAACGAAATAAAATTGGGAATGAAATGACAGGGTTTTTCTCTCTGACCGAAAACGTTTGAAAGCCATTGGTCTGATTGCTACCCATTCATCACCTGCCTTAGCGGGTGTAGACCCTCTCTGCAGGTCCCTTCTTCATGTTCACCAGAGAGAAAATCTTTTTGGAAGAGGGGTGCCCCTGCCAACTCAGCTCAGAAAAGCACAGCACGTCATGGCTATGCCTCCTAGATGCACTAGGTTTCCCATCTCCTAGCACTAAGGTCCTATTCCAACATGACCCTGTTCCCAGAACATCTCCTCTTTCTGGTTCCTATTTCCTACCAAGTCTCCACATTCCCAGAGGAGTCCTCATTCCCAGCAAGTCCCGCCATTCTAAAACATTCAATAATCAACCACAGCCCATTCCTTGGATCACCCTCCATTTCTGGATCATCCCATATCCCTGGCCCATTTCTCCCATTCTTAACTCAGGCTCCCATTTTCAGGACAGCCCTTCATCCTCAGAATCTAGACCCCAACTCAAGGAGCAAAGCACAGAATTCCCAAGTCACTCTCCCTGTCCTTTGTCCATGTGGAGAGGAGTCCTTGTTTATAGGGACTTTGATGAATTTCCTGGTAACCACAGCCTCCTTTTCCAAGCCAGTCTCCTCCCCCTGCCTCCTTTCCTCCTGGGTGAGTGAGAACCACAGAGTAGTTTGCAAGGAGCTATATGGTATGCGAAAATTAAAATAAGTCCAAGCAAATCAGCCCATGCTTCATGGAGAGCTCTCCAGCTCATCTCTCATGCTTTATTTCAGCCCGAGACTATGAAGGGGCTGGATACCCGCTCTCTGTCTTCTCCACCCCCTGCCCGCCTACTAAGGACAGGAGGCATTGCCACCTGGGGGAATCAGTTTCCCTCCCTCCAGCTTCCTGCTTTAATCCATGCTTCTTCTATCAATTCTAATCTGCTTCCTGGGTGCTATTTTTGGTCCATTAATTACGAACTAAAAAATCCATACAGGGTCCTACAGATGTCCCTCCACGGATCACTAAACAGTCACTCTTCCCTCTGCCCCGTCTAACCACTCTCCTGTACTTACTATCAGAGGACTAGCTGTTACCCTCCTCTCCTGTGTGCTAGCTCTGTGACCTTGGGAAGTCTGGGTGTTTGCACCGAAATTGGAGGGTCATAACTCTTGTTGTTGAGAGTTGAGAGAAGGTATGTGAAAGTACCAAGCATGTGACGCCCGGGACCTGTCTTCCTGTCAGTCCACTGGTTGTTTGTCTGTGCCACTCCTGCTCCTGCCAGTGGGCTTCCTGCCTCCAGCTCTTGGCTTGCTCACCCCTGGTGTCGGGATATTCCTCCAGATTTTCAAGATGTATAAAATAGTATGGAAATAAAGAGAACACAATATGGGTTGGACTATAAGAAGAGGACTCTTCATCCTTTATGTCCGTGGTTACGACAGGTTCATTCACTCATTGACCAGATATTAACTGAGCCCCTACTGCATCCTGGCAGAGAGCAGGATGCGTACAGGAGCTATTATAAAATCCCATTCACGTGATAATTCTGGATCTGTCAGCATTCCCCAATTTGTCAGCCTGACGGTTAAGAATATCTTCTTCCTGTGGGTATAAACTCATTTTCTTCTCAATTCAGAGGGTACTTTTCTCTGCCCAGTAACACACCCAATCCCATAAATGGACCCCTACTCCACCTCCCAGGCCTGCTTTCTGAGCAGCAGAGAGAAAAGCAAAGCTGCCACCAACTAAAACCTCCAGACTGAAAACCCATCCCCCTTAAGCCCTTGTTCAGGGGTTCTCTAGTAGGCTGGGTGGTGGGTGCTTTCCACCAGAATCACCAGATTTGCAACCTCTCCGAAGGCGAAGGCGGGAAGGAAGGAGGGAGAAGGGACGGACATTTTCATTCCTGACCCAGGCTGGGCTGTCCCTAGATCTCTCTTCACTCTCTTAATTGTGATTCCTCTAATATTTCCCATGGCGCGCAGGTGCTCAGAGCACTTGATTTTTGTTTCTATGATGGTGTTTCATTTGTCTTCGCTGTCTGACGTGAATATCTGTTGATCCAAATCGATAACAATAGGGAGCTGTTACGGACATGGTGCAGGGGTGCATCAACCCTCCAGACGCGTGGGACCTTCGTCTTGGGGCTCTTTCCTGGACGATGGGGAGGAAAGAGCCAAGCGGACAGGCTGGGTGACGGACTGGGTGGAATTCTTAGTTACTCAGTCCATTAGCTGTGGCCGCTCCCCTTTGTGCCTGTCACTTTCCATTTGTTTTCCCTTTGTCTTTAGTCAATTCATATTACTCTGCCTCCCTATCCAGGCGTGATGTTACCTGGTCCGATTCCAATTCTGAACCTGCCTGCATATTAATCTTGACAATGCACCTGTGGTTTCACTCATTCTTGCTTCAGCTGCTAATCCAAATGGTGCCATCTGTGCGATGTATTGGCTTGTTTATATCAAAAGTAGGGTCTGGAGTAAGGCACACTGATTCACACTTCCATTGACCACTGGTCACAGTGAGCAATTTGTTAGGTAATTGATATGCGGGTGAGGGAGGCCACCAAATTGGTGCTATGGGTCATGAGACTTTTACCTTTTGTGGCTACATGGCTCCTTGGTTACCCTAAGGGGTGTGTGTGTGTGCATTTTCTTATTTGGGAATGTTTTCCAGGTGCTTACCTTGTGCCAGGGGGCTATTCAGAGAGGACAAGAATCTCACACCCGCTCTTAGCAACTTTTCTCTTGGAAAGTGTTTCTCAGTGTGGTGCCCAGAATACTGAAATTGGAATGTCCTGGGAGCTTCGGGGACGGGGGAGAGGGACGGTGATGGTGGGGCTGTGCTCGCTAAAATGCAGATTCCCTGGCCTCCACCGACTCAGACCATGCAAGTGTCTGGAATGGGCCCCAAGTCTCTTGAGTTTAAAAAGCGCCCAGGTCGTTCTGATGCAACCCACATTGGACAGCCACTGGGATCAAGATAGTGCTGCAGCGTGTAGAGCGGGGGCTCCTAACCTTGGCGCTCTTGACATTTCGTGCTGGGCAGTTTTTGTTACGGAGACGGTCCCGTGCAGTGTAGGACACTTTGCAGCACCCCTGGCCTCTACCTATGAGAAGCCAGTAGCAGCCCCTCGCATCATTACGGCCACTGGAGTTTTTTCTAGATATTGCCGAGCATCCCCCGTGGGGCAACGTCATCCCCAGTTGAGAGCCACTGATCGAGAGGATGGAGCAGAGGTGCTGCAGCTGGAGATTCGCACTGGGCTCCACCACGGGCCAGCTGAGACGCTTAGGGCCAATTACGTTGCTTCTCTGAGCTTCCAGTTCCTTCTCTGTAAGGCAAGGAAATAACAATGCTGGCCTCAGAGGACTTCTGGGATTGCCCAGGTGAGTGCTCAGCAAAGATACTTTCTATCTTCCCTCCTGGAGGGGATAGCAGCTCTCCATGGCTGCAAGTTTGGGGGCCGGGCCCGGGGGCCAGAAATCTCTCTCTTCTGGGGACAAGGAGATAAAAGGTGGAGGAACAGAAGAGTTAATAAGAAGACTGCAGGTAGTTGTAGTCCTGGGGGAGCTACAAGCTAAAGAAGCCTTGAGTGTCCCCGGGCACCCACTGCTGACCTCCCGCCCCACTGGCTCTGGGGGTGGGAGCCACAAGCCCGCTCATCGCCTGTGCACGCTCTCCAGCTCCATGGCTTCTGGGACCGACCCTGTGGCCTGCTGCATGCTCCCAAGTTGCCGATGGGCCTAAAGGGCCCTGGTGTCTGCCTGTGCTTCTTCTTCCCCCACCTCCTGCCCAGCTGGGGCCACGCAGCTGCAGACCCCAGGGTTCTTGAAGCCCATGCCCCGCTGGCTTGCAATCTATGTGGCACAGCAAGGCTGCCTTGTGAGAAGTGTATTTTTAGCTGCCCTAGCCCCCATGCCTATTTTTAGCACCCAGCCAAGGGCTGGGCAGCTTGGCTCTGCTCAGTGGGAGGCCGGCAGTCGGCTCCTGACCGGCATGCTGTTTGCCAACCCAGCCAAGCTGGCTCAGCTTCAGGTGGGATGATCACGGTAGTAAATTCTGGATTTCGCAGCTCAAGCTTCAACCAAGGTGGTGGTGATCACCATTCAGGAGAGTTCATTTTCCCTGCCCCGGGATTTGAAACCCTCTGATGACATCAGGCTCCAAGTCTGAAGAGTGAAACAGGAGGCGAGGCTGGCAGGAAATACTGAAGAGCCAAGAAGAGGGACAGAGGAGGAAATAGAGACCCTGACAGAAAGAGACCCAGAGAACCCGGAGGAGAGAGAGAGAGAGAGCTAAAAGCAGAGACAAATGGACACAGTAGGGGAGGGTTTAGTGGTGGCTATGTGGGGCCAGAGACATAGGCCGAAAGATGGTAACAGAAAAAGAGACAGTCAAAGGCAAACGACACAGCCCTAACAGCTCTGACTTACTGATTGTGGGGTGCTGATTTGAAGCCCTTACGTGCATTCTCTCTCTAAATGTTTACACCCCCCTTACAGGGACTGTCATGACCCTGTCTCAGAGGGGGACTGAAAGGTGAAGCAACTTGCCCAGATGACCCGGAATGAGCAGTGTGGCCAGGATCCAAGCCTGTGCCTGACTTTAGAGCCCAACCCAGTCAGTGCATTCCGTGGGTGGAGGGGGTGCAGACAGACACAGGACAGAGGGCCCGGGGTGAGACACGCATCACCGCTGCGGTCCGCTGAGCACCTGGAGGCCAATACTTGTCTGTTTCCCTGGGAAGACGGCTCTCTGAAATGGGTGCTATTGATCCAGATGTCAGAACTGAGTTACAGCACTTCCCCCAAACGCGTGTCACGCTGATCGGGTCCCTGTGCCACTGCTGAGGCCGCCTGCAATGCTTCCCATCAGAGTGATGGCAGCCCAGCTGTTCCGCTGTTTGGACATACCATCGCCCACCATGTCATTAAGCTAATTGAACAGGCCAACTTGCCTGAGGATGGAAGTGGGGGCCAAGGGCAGGGGGATGTTATCATTTCGGATTGGCCTGTTGTCATTCACCTCCCGACCTAACACTGCCCACTGCTCTTCTCTGGAACCGTGAGATCCCTCGGCCCCTGACGAGGGTACAGATGACAAATGCTGTGGGTGGAGAGATATTATTCTTGTTAATGATCTCCACCTCAGAAAACCTCAGCCCCCTGTGGAGACCCAGTTCATCTTTCTACATTTGTCGAACCTTCAACCAACAGAGGCAACAAGAAAGCCGTTTCCAACAACAAGGGCCTGCCTGTGGAGACAGCAGTCATAAGTCACTCCTCCCGCTCCTGCTCCCTGCCCCTCCCACTCCTGTGTACCCGGTGTCCCCATAAATCTCCTGAGCAGGTAGAGGTTTACACAGGAGCTGTGGCTACCTCTGTCTGGGTGGTCCCTGACTACCTCTGACACCTTCAGGAAGAGAATCACTGGAATTATTATATCATATATCATATCATATCATATCATATTGCCATATCATATTCCTAAATCAGAAGGTATGGATAGTCAGTTTGCTGCTTCAAGGTACACTGTCATCAGGGAGCAGACAAAGGAGAGCTGACGGTCCGCTGATTTGGAGGTGTGTTGGGAAAGGGGGGACGTGAGGATCATTTGTGAGGTCTGTCGGGCTGGCAAAATAGCCACATCACTTATCGCTACAGTGGGGCCTTTCGCAGGTTTGCTGCCCCTACGGAAAGGGGTGGCTGTCTTCTAGAGCACCTGCCGTTAGGGATGCAACAGGGTATGTGGAGAGGCAGGACATGCGAGTTCATTGGCACAGCAAACCAGTTATTGAAATAGCAAATCACTTCCATACTAGTTGGTTGGTAACTAGTATAAGAGCTTGAGCCCAGAAGTGTCCGTCTGATGTTGCCTGAAGGTGTGGCCAAGTGTGGTGGGTCATGAGGTCTGGGAACCCTGGGGAGCAAATATAGGGGACTCCCTGCAGCTGCTGAGCAGGCTGAGATTGTGGAGATAAACTTGGTCCCTCCTCCGAGTGGCCCAGCATTAATGGGCCGCTGGAACAGATGCAGGGTGGGTAGGTTGGTGGCAGCCCTGTGAGGGGGACTGGAGAAAGGTGTCTGAACCTGGGCTGTGTGGAAGCATTGGCATCAGCGGCACACCCAGCCAGGGTGTGACTTCTGCAGACAGCTCCCTACCGGGGGACCTCCTGTTGAGCAATCAAATAGGAAAATCCTTGGAAGAGTTTAATCCAGCTCCTACATTTGATCACGGTCAGAGAGGGCCACCATTTAGCTGGGGAGGACGCCTCAAACAGAAGATCAGACCAACAGTTTTTAAAGATAAAGAAATGAGTAGGCTGTCATCAAAATGGCTTGATGGGTGACTTTCAGTGCAACTGACATCACATGGTAGGCAGTTTTAGTTAGAGAACAACAGGGAATAGATTTAAAATTTCTGAATTTATGTACTGACCTCTGCGTTGATTTATATGACTATGCTCATTATTAAATGTTCTGAAGGTTATCCTTGCGCAGATACATACACTCCAAGTCCAAGAATAGTTCCAAGGTCAAAGCAGCCAACACAGACCCAGTACCCTGAGCAGGACAAACAGCAGGCAGAAAGCACAGCCACAGGCAAAGGGGTGGGGAGGCAGGCAGAGGCCTTGGAAGGTCAGCAGGAACATTCTGGGGCAGAACACTGTGTGCATGGGGCACGAGGCAGCAGGCACTTGGCACAGGACACCCCTCCCCCCACTCTCATAGGACAAAGCTCAGAACATTGGGACCCTTCGGGCCTGCCTGTGACCGTGACCGGGCCAGACGTTTGACCCTCAAGGGCCTTATGAAATCTGAGAAAGAAAAGCAGCCTCTGGATCCTTAAAAGGCTGGTACAATTAGAGTGGTTACCGCCACGGCCACCATAAAGAAGGAAGTGGAAGGAGGGAGCTAGTAAGGGAGCCGTAATTAATAGTTTCTTGTGGCTTATTCCTGATGTGATCACGAGGTTGATGTTTCCGCAGTCTATTACAAACTTCATTAAGTTTATTTGCCTGCCAGGCGCCTGCCCTTTCTCCTGTCCCGTCCTGTCAAAGATAAATGACTCCAGTGGCTCAGCTGGTCCCTCCCGCCCGCCCCCCCCAAGCACTGGCTCAAACAGAGGGCTGGTGGAGGACATCTGAATGGTAGCTGTGGTCTGGCCCCAGCGGAACCAACAGGAAAGAACAAGCCAAAGGGTCCTTCCCATCTGCCTTTTCCCACCAACATAGGGAGAGAGCATTCAAAACCAGGCTTCCAGTCAAAATTGAATTTAAGGTGCTTACACACGCCGGTGAGGTTTTTCCTTAAATCCGAAAGGAACCAGATAATGTGGGCTCGGGACTGTCTCCAGGCCAGGGAGATGGCTGAGCAAGCAATTTATCATAACGATCATGCTTAGTTTTGGAAAGGAGCAGAAAGGCCACTTCCTCCAGCCACCCATCCAGCTCGAGTCCCTTCTGCACAAGAAATTGCCAAGACTACGCTTGAACTCCTTCAGTGACAGGGAACTCATTACCCCAGAGGCAGCTCATTCCATCCTCAGACGGCTCTGACCAAGTCCAAAATCTTTTCCCTCTAACTTCAAACTTATAGTCCTCGTACTCTCGACTGAGTCAATAAGTTAAAAAGACAAAAACTGACTTATCTTCCACAAATCTCATTGTATATTTGAAGAGAGAGATTCTGTTTCTCCCTGGAATTTTCTCCTAAGTCTGCCTAAACATCCTCAACTCCTTCACCAATTCTTCAGATGATGTGAGTTATGTCTCCTTAAATCTATCACTCCCAGAATTGACAAAATACTGCAAGCCCAAAGTGGGGCAGGACTATCACCTCCCTCACTTTAGACATCATGCTTCTTTTTTTTTTTTTTAAAGATTTTATTTATTTATTTGACAGAGATCACAAGTAGCAGAGAGGCAGGCAGAGAGAGAGGAGGAAGCAGGTTCCATGCTGAGCAGAGAACCCGATGCGGGGCTTGATCCCAGGACCCTGAGATCATGACCTGAGCCGAAGGCAGCGGCTTAACCCACTGAGCCACCCAGGCGCCCCTAGACATCATGCTTCTAATAATCATATCGGCTTTATGTCAGCTGCATTACTTGGCTAATGAGCCTTCTGAGATTTATATGTGGGCCAATAATAATAATAATACACTGTAAAATGTGCCAGTTTATAGAGCCAGGAGATAGTTTAATGGCATTGGTAAGGATGGTATTGGACGTAACAGATACTGATGGCAGATTAACAAACCCCAGAAAGCTCTGCCAATTTAACAAGGGAATTGTGGCACAGTAAACCGATGATTATTTTTTTCAGTGATCTTAAATAATATTAATTAATTCATTAATTGATCATGTTTAAGAGAATGATTTTAGGAATGTGCAGAATCTATTGAAACCGGAATTAACAGGTAACTTGTTTATTATCAGGACAATCACCCAAATGATAAGCTATTAAATGCACATTAACACACAATAATTGTGCATAGAATAACTAAACAATTAATTAACATTTAATGCAATTCACAGCAAATTAGATAGCAAGACTTATTAAATGTCAATTAGCCATATTAACTACTGACACCTCAGTTATCCAACATGCTAATGTTAATTAATTTCTTATTTCTTACAAGCTTAATGACTTAACAAAAATATATTTACATACTTAGAAGTTCTTAAAGTCACCAGCCAGCCAGCAATGAGAGTGGCGGTCCGCATGGAAATTTGGGAATAGAGATTGGGGAAATCAATTCATGTTTGACTGGGGGCCTCTTCCCCGTGTCCTTTTCCCCTGTTTTCCTCTTAGGGGATTATTAGAGGGGAAGAGCATGAGGGAATGTATTGAGGGTGTTCCCAGGGAGCAGCGTGGGGGTGGGAGCGTGACGCAGAGAAGGCACGGAGCCTATGAATATGCCGTAACGAGCAGGTTTCTGCTGTGGGCATAGCCCCCCTCCGTGGGACCTTCTGAGGGATCCCGTGAATTAATAGGCAAGGGGCCAGCCTCTAGAGATGCAGAAGAGCATGGCCTGTCCCCACCTTCAAAGGCTTACCCAACAGCTCAGTGGTGAGGAGAGGGCCAGGGTAGAGAAAGTCTGGAGGTTGATAAGGGCACATGGAAAGAAGAGTAAATCCAGTCAACATAGGGTCACCCAGAGGCGATGACGCACAAGGTCAGATACGAAGAATGAGCGGGCATCAAGCAGGCAAAGGGGGCACGGTAAGTGGGTTTTAGGTAGAGGAGCCAGCTCGTAGCATAGCCTGGATGGGAAAACCAGCATGTGGTCTGGTTGAGACCAGGGAGGGAAGAGGAGGAAGGGAGGGTCAGATATTGAGAGGAGAGAGTTCAGAGGTAAGCGGAGAATTGGTTATAAACTGGCCTTGAAGGTCTTGGTCAAGGGTGGGACACCCCCTTGGTAAGGGTCTTGGTAAGGGGCGGGACACACACGTTTGTGCACCTTCACCAAAGGGCCTGCAGACCCCCAGCTCAATTCTGGATTCTGGACTGGCCGTTGTAGTTGGTTGGCAGGATCTTGAAGTCAGCACAATGAGTAGAGGGATTCTTCCAGAATTCGTGGGCCTTCTTCTTCATGTAAGGAAATGGTCTTCAGGATGCCCACCTGTGGTCAGGGCCGGATGAGCAAACGCACTCATAGCGAAGGTGTAGGGAAAGACAAGGCCCTGCTGGGTGAGAACAACACGCACACATTGGGCAAATCTTGGCTCTTCTATTTCCAGACTGTACTATTGGGCCAATTTCTTAAGCTCTTCCTTATCTGTAAAATAGGAGGCCGCGCAGAACTATTAAGAGAGCTAGATTAGATGTATATAAGTGCCTGACCTGTGGCAAGAAGCCCAGTTGGTGTTCGTTTTCTGCTCCATAACCCTCCACCATTCAGAAATCACATGATGTAAACACCAATAATTGTCTATATACACAACAGGAAAACTGTACAATCGTATCTCCAAATATTTGAAGACAATCCTTCTTTACAGGACAGGCTTTCTAGACCCTTGCTAAACTGAGTATCTTCTGAACAATTTCTAGATGGTAATTGATCCAGATGGAATCGTCATTCCAAAATTATAACCAGGGGCTGGAAGTAATCTGAGCGGCACAGAGCCCAGCGGGGCTGTTACAGCCTGTGGTCCGGGTCCCATAATCCCATCCGAGCAGCTACAGCTACTACCACCTTCTGAGCGGCCACGTCTAACTGAAGGAACACGTGGACTTTGTGGTCAAGTGTCACAGTCTCATCCGCCTTCCTACCCTTGCCCCCACGTCTTGCTCATTGAACCCACCGAACTGCCAGGCCTTGAGGAGAGGAGGCTCAGTCTTGTTTAGTTCTGGTCACATAGTGTTGGTTGGGATTTGTTTTCAGTGTGGAGTCTCAGTGTGGCAGAGTGGAAAAAGAATCAGCCTTGGAACCAGCTGGATCTTGGTTCCAATGTCAGCTTTGAAATCTGCTGGCAACAAAACCATAGGCAATTCAGGTAACGTCTTTGCACCTTAGCTTTGCCATCTGTGAAATAAATACAGGAGGATTGTTGTAAGAATGAAACAGGTTATAGATGGAAAATGTCTGGCACATGTAGGCATTCAAGAAGTCTTTGTCTTTCTCTGTACTTTGCCCTGGGCTCTGGGATACAAAGATAAGTGAAGCAGGCTTGTTTTTTTTTTTTTTTGTTTTGTTTTGTTTTTTTAAGATTTTATTTATTTATTTGACAGAGCAAGAGAGAGAGAGAGATCACAAGTAGGCAGAGAGGCAGGCAGGGGGGCGGGGAGCAAGCTACCTGCTGAGCAGAGAGCCCGATGTGGGGCTGGATCCCAGGACCCTGAGATCACGACCTGAGCTGAAGGCAGAGGCTTAACCCACTGAGCCACCCAGGCGCCCAGGCCTGATTTTTTTTTAAAAAAGGTACTCCATACAGCAATAGAAGAAAAGGGAATTGTGGGTTTGACATATAGTAATTTCTCAGTAAGCATCTGATGAGCACATAAGTATTTCTTCCATCAAACTGAATATACCAAATCTTATCTTTACACAATTAATTTGGAAGAAATCCAAAAGTGGGGCTTTCACATTTATCTGGTTAAATTGATCTAATTGGTTTTAAGCATCATTCCAGGCTTCATTCTAGCATACAATACATTATATATTGTATTCAGCTTTGTACCACCTAAATGTCTGGTGCTTCATCAAATACATTGATAAACACGTTGCCCGGATGGCATAGGAGAGACACCTGTGACGGCCCACTAGTGACTTCCCTCCAGGGGGTTCCTCTGTGCCTGGGTTATCTGGACATTGGTAAAGCTCCTGGAATAAAACTCTACGAATGCTGCCAGAAGTCACTTCGGGGGCCCCCAGCCTGGTGTGGGGCCAAGCAGCCATAACTCCTTCTAAGTAATCAACACCCTGGTTATGCCACGAGTCAAAGGGGCCAGACATATGACACTTCATCCCCATCAGCTTGCAAAGCACTCTCAGCTCTTCTTCTGCTGACCGCCTTGCCACGCTGCTGCTGGAGGGATCAGTAATTTAATAGGCTACATCACTTACCTGTTTCAAATCCTTCTGGGGCATGTTGCTTGAAACATGAACTTCAAGCTCCTGAACACGGTACAGAGGCCCTCCATGGTTTAACTCTTGTGTATTTCTTGGCCTTTATTCCTGACACCCCATTCTTCATAATTTAAGCTCTGGAAATCCTTAAGTAGTCATACTTACCAGTGTGCATCTCAGTATGCCGTTGCCACACTTTTACTCACGCCGTTCTTTGTGGAAGGGATGCCTTCCCCTCTTGCTGCCCCCTTTGCCTTGTCTATGCTTCTCAGTGTTCCAGAACAGGGGTCTGCTCCTTTGTTCCACAGCTTGCATCTAGGACTAGTTAGAGGCCCCTTCTGAGCTCTCCTAGACTGCTGAGCATAATCTATTACCAAATCACTTAGTACACTGATGCTAATCACTTGTCCGACTAGACTCAACATACCTTGAGTGGAAGGATCAAGTATTGGTTATCAGAGAATTGATGGCTGCTATCCTAGGACCAGGCATATGGTCAACGTACAATAAATGATATTTGAAGCGCGTGCGTGTGTGAGTGTGCGTGTTCTCAGAGCATTTCTACCAAATCCTAACGATTTCCCTGGGAGTTAGAAGAGAGAGAATTTTGAGAAGGAAACTGAAGCTAGCTTTCTCAGCTGGATTCAAGTTTAACTTGACTTTCTAGTCCATGATCACCACCAATAATAGCAGCACCGCCTTCCTATGTCTGTAACGTCTAGACTGAATGTATTTGTGGCATGGATTTTCTGGGAATGCTCAGGCATTGTTTTGGAAAAAGGAGGTGAATTTACACCAGGATGTAAATGACAAATCACTGAGCTTATCTCTGGCAATCTTGTCCCCACCCTAATGGAGTTTTCCTGGAGATGCTCTGCCTTATCCTACTGGAACCCATCTTTGTTGGTAAGATTTCAGACATGCTAGCAACTGGTGCAGGAAATACCACCAAGAAATGACTGGGGGCCATTAGCAACTGTGAAACCACACAGGATAGGCAACTGTCTTCTCCAACTCTGTGTAGCGTCCGTCCAACCTGAGAGAAATTCTGGGTAATCCCAAGGCACTGGCCACAAGCTAGGTCTCAAGGTGAGGAACACACTGGAAGACTGACAAGAGTGGGAACAAGAAGGATGAGCAGGATGAAGGAGAGCAGACGTCAACGGTTACATCTGTCCTCCGACAGGCTTATGGAGACGCTGGGCTGCAGATGAAACCCCCCACTTATTTAATCGAGGCTGTACCTCAGATCTCTCAAGGGCACCGAGCATAAATAAACTGCCCCCTATGGAACCACGATGCCAGAAATCTCTCACACTGACAGAATATTTATGAAGTGGCTCCTTGGATCTTCAAGGCAGGCTTCTGAGCTTTGGATTACGGCCTGGGGCTGCTTCCCTCTTAGTCACCGGAGGCAGCTGTAGTCCTGTTTGTCCCCCGGTTCCCTGTCAACAAGGAACAGGAGGCTGCGCTGAGAGCAGCTGGCCAGCACCTTCCTGGAGGAAGCAGAGTTCAGGGCCCAGGGACCCCCGGGCAAGAAAGTTCAAATGCTCAGCTCTGTTTGGAGGGTGCCAGGCAGAAAGGAATCTGCAAGCGAGTGAGGAGAACACAAGACAAAGCCATGTGTCGGTCATCCAAAACGAAGGGAATTATATGGAACATTACCCTTGTACTTTCAGGCTGGCACAGGTTCCTCAGGCTGTAAGGTAAAGGCAGACTGGTCCAGAATCACTTCCCCGCCCCCATCTCCGCCCCCCACCTCTGAAACTCAGTGGTTGCCCAACTCCCTGGTCTCCTGAGAGGTGAATCACATTCAAGTCACAATTCCGGTGTTACTCTGTACATGATGTGGGCTGAGTTTGTCCCAGAAGGAGGCATTATTGGTGACTTAAACCTTATGCCGGCCATATACAAGGAGAGGGCTGTGGTGGGATCTCCCCCCCAGTCAGCCTTCAACCGTGTTCCCCATCCTCTGGGCTGACTGTCAGAGACAGTGCCCTCCCTGTCCCTGTTCCTTCCTGTTTCAGCACAGCCCCTTGTGGCTGCCTTCTGCTCCAGACTCCCACCCCATCAAGACCTGAAAACTATGGGGGTTTCCTGGTCAGAACCTGGAGACCTCCAAGCCCAGACAACCTCCTTGGAAATGCAACCGCTTCTGGCTTGGGATTCCTACTCGCCGGGGCTCCTAGTCTGTGCCTTAGCCACCCCCCACAATTGCCACGAGTGCAGTGTGTCCCTGATCACCAAGCACAGGGTTCGGATTCCCCTCGTTCTCCACTCCCAAGTCTTCGGATGTGGCCCATGGACCCCTGGAAGCTGTGGGATTTCATGGTTAAAGAACAAATCTTTCACCTTATTTCAGTTTATTCATTTCCTCTCCCTCACTGTTTATTGCCTCACTCTGCCTTGGTTTCCCTGATAAGCGCGGTTGACAGCCTCTCATGGGTCTAGATTCTTCCGATCATAGGCTGGGTGTGAAAAGTGCTCATACGGTTTTGGAAGGGGTGGGGAGAGGTGGAACGTGCGGCTATGGTGTTACCTGATGAAACACTCCCCAGAGACGACAAATGAGTGGGTGACCCTGATTTCTTCTTAACGGCTCCTCCCATCCTGCCTATGAGAACAAGGTTCACACAATCCCAAAGCAAAGCATAGAGCGTCTCCTAAATTGGGAACACATGTGGGGAGGTGGAAAGATATTAAGGAGTGGGAAGGAAGAGTGGTTTCCAGGACCAGAATGGGTGAGTGGAGGAAGGAGAAGGAATGTTGGCCGGCAGGGGGCAATGGCGAGCTGAGCCCCTGGGATGCTGTCACTGGGCTTGCCTAACGTTTATTGGCCCAGGGCCTTAAACATGTTCACCACAGGTTGTCTCTCATAATCCTTACAAGGACCAGTGAGGAAGGCACCGTTGTGCCCACTTGCAGATGGCTCAGCTCAGAGGGGAGGAAGAGAAATGGTTTTAAGAAACAGCCTAATGATGGGGTGTCTGGGTGGCTCAGTCGGTGAAGCATCTGCCTTCAGCCCTGGTCTTGATCCCAGGGTCCTGGGATGGACCCCTGCCTCGGACTCCCTGCTTGGTTGGGAGCCTGCTTCTCCCTCACCTACTCCCCCTGCTTGTGTTCCCTCTCTCACTGTGTCTCTCTCTGTCAAATAAATAAAAATCTTAAAAAAAGAAAAAGAAAAAGAAATAGCCTAATGAAAACAAGACCCTCACCTGAGTGCATGCGTTGCAGTTCACAGTGCACTTTCATCTCTAGTTTTTTTTTTTTTCATACTCATGACCATGGCAAACAAGAAAGGAGTGGCCATGCCTATTTCCCAGACTTCACATGCCTTTCTTGAATGTGGAGAGAATGTTTGAACACACAGGCATATTTGCTCCTCTGGGAGTCCGTGGTTTAGATGGCATTTTCCAGGGTAAATCCAACAGCAAAGATTCAGAGAGCACAGTGTCTGAAATCTCAGATCGCTGCTGGGGCCTCACGTCCTCAAGAAAGTCCGGGAACTTGAAGCAGTTAGTATACTGAAACGAAGGCGTGGAAATGGACCCCTCACATTTGCTTCAGCAGGCTCGATGCTAGCCTTTCGCAGTGCCTCCTATCACTCCCCGAGGTCGTGCGGAGACTCGGACGATAAAGCGTGTCATCGGAGCAAGCCTGGCCAGCCGTGGCTGCGCGAGGACATGAGTAGTGACAGTCTTTCGGAACTTGGTGCCACCCTGTTCCCTGAACGGTCCGGGCCCGTTTTACTGGACAAGGCCTATTAACTTTTGGATAGTGGCCTTTACCTTTATAAGGCCAGTTTAGGTGCTGTGCTTGTTTCTGTATTCCTTTGTTCCCTCACCCATTGCAGCTGCCCCCACAGGCACCCAGGTCCTCGGTGATGCTCCACTTTGCCTCGAGCCCCTTCTAGGTTGCCCTACCGAGCGGGCGTCCCTCCCAGGCAGGCTATTGAGAACTCACAGACGCTGGCACTATGATCCAGGGCTGGACCCCCGGGACAGCGGCAGTCCCTCCTGAAATCTGAGCGTGGGTCTCAAAGAGGGTTGCGCTTCTGCCCTCCCTGCCTCCCCCTCCACGGCCATTAAGCCTCGAGACTGAAGGTTCCAGTGCTTGACAGATGCACATCCTCTCTGGTCAGAGATTTCTAAAGGATTTCATTGCTTTGGGTTTGTTTCTGCTTATCATTCCTGGGTTTTAAGACTCCAGATGTCCTTGGGGCTCAGCCCTTGATTGCAAGTGGGAGCAAAGTAAAAAACGAGCCCGCGTGCTCGGGGAGGACGGGCGGCAATTAAAGATTAAGATGAGCAAATGGGGAAGACAGATACTGTCCCCTCTTGCCAGGACTGAATTAAACATCTGCCTTGCCCGATGACTCTTGCGGTGTCCCAGAGAGGATGGAGCCCAGGGGGCTGGTGAGGTGATGCTTTGCTATGAATAGTACTTTTCTAATGGTTTCCAGTGAATTCGCCCAGCTTTTTTAAGGAAGCAAATCAGGGCGTCTGCCAAGGGTGATGATCACCTTCCTGCTTTTCAATATTTACTCCTTTTACCTACCTTGGTAAAGTTTTTAACTTTTCAGGGACTGTTCCCTTATCTGTAGAGCAGGGAAAATCATGCTACCACCCTGGGTCGTGCCAGCCACCACAGGGTTGTTGTGTGAATGGAGTGAAAAACCGAAAAGTACTGGAAGCAGTTCCCGGAGTGGAATGAGCATATAGTACAGTTATGATTTTTTTTATTATTATCTGTACATCCTGTCTTATTTAATCAGCTAGGGCTTTCAAAACAGCGGCATCTCATAGTGGTAAGGGTAACAGGAATTTCTACGTCGTTTCGGAAACTCAGCAGGGCTCTATCTCGTCCATCAAGCAGGATGTTGACTCTTAGCATGAGTGAATCTATTACTGACCCTCCCTCGGTTGCATCTTCCATTCTCTGGAGCACATGTGACCAACCAAGTCCTCCTGTGTCCTCACCGCCTCCTGCTCATATGGACTAGTCAGCATGACAACGTCCACGTAATGGGTCGATGTGATGTTCCGTGGGATGACGGGATGTTCCAGATCTCCGTACGCTAGATGGTGACAGAAGGTACTAGAGTAGAATAGCCCAGGGGCAAAACTGGAAATGAATATAATCAGTTCCATGTGAGCGTGAACTCTTCCTGATCCTCTCTCTTGGTTGGGGCTGAAAAGAATGTGTTTGTCAAGATGCCCTTCAGCGGATGAATGGATAAGGAAGATGTGGTCCATATACACTATGGAGTCTTATGCCTCCATCAGAAAGGGTGTATACCCAACTTTTGTAGCAACATGGACAGGACTGGAAGAGATTATGCTGAGTGAAATCAGTCAAGCAGAGAGAGTCAATTATCATATGGCTTCACTTATTTGTGGAGCATAACAAATAGCATGGAGGACAAGGGGAGATGGAGAGGAGAAGAGAGTTGAGGGAAATTGGAAGGGGAGGTGAACCATGAGAGACTATGGACTGAAAAACAATCTAAGGGGTTTGAAGGGGTGGGGGGTGGGAGGTTGGGGGAACCAGGTGGTGGGTATTGGAGAGGGCACGGATTGCATGGAGCACTGGGTGTGGTGCAAAAACAATGAATGCTGTTATGCTGAAAAGAAATAAAAAAAAAAAAAGTGCCTTTCTGCTTGAAAAAAAAAAAAAAAAGAATGTGTTTGTCAAATCAGGGGTTGGAGGGAACCCTGTGTGCCTGAGGTGCTGCATTTGGCAGAGCCACTGGGCCTAGGACTCCCACTTGGTTGAGCCTGTGGGACTCCATAGTCACTCTCCAGAGTCCATCCAGTTTCTACTGGAGTCAGGCTGGAGAATTCAATAGAGATAGGAAAGGGACTTCCTCCCGATGCTAAAGGTAGCATTAAATCTTTGCCATCCCTCCAGGAACGATCTCCAGGAATGTCTCCAGGGGACAATTCGAGACTTCCACGTGGTCTCTCCTTGACGTTAGCTTTTGCCCCACAGGCCAAGGACCCACTGTGGTATTTAATCCAACTGCCGGTTGCATGAATCCTGATGATACATGAGAGAGCAGGGAAATGACCACTAGTTGGATCCGTATACCCAGTGGGTCTAGCAAGAAACCGACTTTGATTGGATTGCATTTATTAACTAGCTCTTCAGTGCGCCCACTCAGATGAGGGGCATGATAAAGGTGTAGGTCTGGGTGTCGATATTAACTTGGACTTAGTGTCCCATAGTCCTCAAAATGGGTATTTCTTTTTCCAGTGTGCAGATACTCAAGTACATGCCTGTGGATCCCTTTGGAGAGACTTGACAGCATATACTTGCCATACTGATGCAGGTTCCTTCGCCTGGGGACCCAGCCATCATCAGATGATTTCCAGATCTGCAAATGGGCTCTGCAAGGGATCATGACTTTTTATTGAAGCAGCTGACCTCCTCCTCCTGATAATACATTCTTACCTTCTTCTGACTGCATATTTTAAGCAGATCCCTTGCTCATTGCCCATCTATTTTGCTCCTAGGAACACCGTGTTCTGTTAATCATCTCTATAACTCTCTACAGGTCAGGATCCCTTGGTTGTCACCCTGACTTTGCCAGTCATTACAGTAATTGCAGCTTTCTGGCTTCTGGGGGTCAGATACTGTCGCCTGACTTCTGTTGCTTGGAGTGAGACTTGGAGGGCAACATACTCACTGCCGATCAGCCAAGCTCTGTGACCATCTCTCCTAGCCTTAGCCCTGGGCTGCAGAGGGAAGCCACAGCTGAACTTTACAGGGACTCAGGCACCCACTCACCAGTTCCCTCCCCATGGCCTGAGCCTCCCAAGTCACATAATCCTTAACTAGGTCTTCTGGCCTGACTTCCCTAAGCCTTTTATCCTTGCCCCCATCTGCCACAGCAATTTATGCATTTCAGCTTTGCTCAGTATGGGCCTTCAGTTGTTTCTAAGCTTCTAAGAGCCACCCTAGTATATAGTTCCTCTATTTCCTAGAGTCCTTACTAGGGTGTTAAATTTTATTTTGTGAGTGTCCCAAAGTCAATAGACCCTGGTTTATCGAGTCTGATGTTCCCTTGAACATGCAACCTACAAATTCAGTCCTATGGGTACCTCCTTGGCTCCTGACTGAACACTTCATCTAATTCTCATAGCTTCTTTAGAATGCCCATCTCTTGGCATGCCTGGGTGGTTGAGCGTCTGCCTTTGGCTCAGGTCATGATCCCAGGATCCTGGGATTGAGTCCCACCTCAGGTTCCCTGCTTAGTGGGGAGACTGATCTCCCTCTGCCTGCTGCTCCCCCTGCTTGTGCGCACACGTGCGTGCGCTCTCTCTCTCTGTCTAGTAAATAAAAAATTAAATCTTAAAAAAATTGCAACCCCCTTCCTCCTTTCTCAGATCCAACTTTCCTATAGTTGGTCATGAGAGATTATCCCCCATTATCAGAATGGCAGTGAGAGGGACACACGGATAGTAGTTCTGTTTCCTTGTGTGGGAGGCCTCTGCAGTATCTTTCCACATGGAGGAAGTCCCAGCTCTTAATAGGGAAGATGGGCCATCTGTTGGCTCTGAGGGTCCAGGGGAGGTTGAAGGACACAGTCTTCTTAGGTCTCTACCCAGATGCCCCATCCTATTTTTCAGGGTCCCAGCTTTTCCCAAAAAGGGCCTTAACTTCAGCAGAACAGAATCCCATTGGCTGAACCATTAGATCATTCTTGTGGAAAGCTCCATGACTCTAACTATAGATTCCAAGTTGTATCCATTCTCCCATTGCAAGAGATAAGGGCCGCTACAAAGAAGTTCCTGGTTCTCAGATTTCGTTGTAAGTTGCCCAGATGCTCCGTATGATAGACATCAATGCAACTTTGTAGTAACTGGCCAAACCCGTAGTCCTTGTATGTTTTATTCCCTGTACTCTTTAAATGCCAGGATATTCCCTCCCCCAGAACGTTTTTCCAAGTCACCACCATGAAATTTTTAGCAATAAAACCAATGACATGTGCCAGGGACTACCCATGGCCCCCCATAGCAGCCAACAGGGTCCCCCGTCCTGATGAGTAGAGAGTGAGCCAGTACTCCAGCCCCATCTCTGCCCCAGTTTCCTTGGGCCACTTCTGGAATCAGACTCATCATTTGGGTGCCAAAATGGGCTTAAATAAGTGCAAGAGATTCGTTGGAGGTATGCTCGTGACAGACAGGGATGAGAGACCTAAAGTCAGCACAAAAATCCTTCATACTCAGATGTAGAGCTGACACCATAAAACGGGGCGGAGGGAGGAGGACTGGCTGAGAGGAGCCTGAGACCTCGGGGCAGCTCCGACAGACTCTTAGCCAGGACAGCAGGAGGTCTAGTGCTCATTGCTCTTAAAGGAGTCCCATGCTGGGCAGAAATAGCCAGGCCTGGGGATTCCCTCTGTGCTGAGTGACCGGCTGCTTGCTGCCTGGGGAGACCATGACCTTGGCTCAGACACTGCGGCCACCTGAGGGTACTGTGGCTGGAGGCCGTCACCTGCTCTCAGAGATGCCCCTCGGCTGCCACAACTATAACTTAACAAAATCCCCAAGTCCTATGTCTGGGAATATCTGAGCATAAATGTGCATTAAGATCTATAAATAGGGAGCACCCAGGTGGCTCAGTCAGTTAAGATATCCACTTGGGTTTTGGCTCTGGTCATGATCTTAGGGTCGTGAGATCAACCCTGGCACCCTACCCTTGACTGTGCTCAGCAGGGAGCCTGCTTGAGATTCTCTCTCTCCCCCTCCCGCTGCCCTTTCCCTGCTCTCATGTGCTCCCTCTCTAAAATAAGATAAATAAAAACTAAAAAAAAAAAATCTACAAATATGGCACGAGGTACACAAGAGAAGTTAACTCTCAGGAATGGAGTAATAGTGGGAGATTTGAAGGAAACACTGTCGCATTTTATTCCATATATTTTTGTCTTGATTTAATTTTTATAATAATTTATTCCCATAATAATGATTTGTGTGACTAAAAATAAAAATAAACTTAAATAAAATAATATATAATAAAATAAATAAATATAAACGTATAAATTTAATATTTATATAATATATAAGTATATAATATATAATACAAAATATAAATATAAATTTAATATAAATATAATATTTAAATATAAATATTTAAATAGATAATATAAACTTAAATAAACATAAACCGAGGCCCCTTAAATTCAGCTTCGACTTGAATTAACATCCCACCTTTGCTTTTTCAAATGTGTACTTACCTGATGTAGCTTCACCTACCTTTTTACTTTTAACCTTTCTGAACTATTTTAATTTGAGGTATCTTTCTGGAGTTTAAATAGTTTAAAGATTTATTTGTTTATTTGAGAGAGAGCAAGAGGGGTGAGTAGGCAGGGGGAGAGAGAGAGAATCCTCAAGCAGAGTGCCTGCTGAATACAGAGGCTGACCTTGATCATGACCACAGCCGAAAGCAAACCAAGCATCAACACTTTAACGACTAAGCCACCCGGGCACCCCGAGTTTCAGTATTTTAAATTCCACGTGAGATTTTCTTGTCCTTTAAAAGGGTTTTTAAGTCTGTGTATTTTTAGTCTCATGACATCTATCATTTTGCCACACCACTTGGGTTCCTGTTTGTACACAACAGAAATAGAATCTAAGGAACACAGCAGAAAAGGTACATATTGTCCTGGCTGGAAAGATAGAGGAACAGGCTTGGAGAATAAGCAGAAACTACGGAAGGCAAGACAGAGCTGCGATCATGAGGTCATGCCCTGGGGACGTGCCAAGGACCCTGCAGCTGACTTTTCTAAGTGCCATCCCTGAGCTGCACGGTATCTGGTCACTTTGCCCTGCTGGACGCTTGATTCCAGAGCCGCCATCCCCCTAGAATCTCTGAATGCACCTGCACTTTATGCTGCTCCTCTGCTTTCGGAATCACAGGTGGGAGGTTGGGACTGGCTGAGCCCAAGAGTCAAGCCTGACCGGGTGTCAGGGGCAGAGGGATCCTATCCTTAGCTTCTAACCCAGGAGTCAGAGCCCGACCAGACACTGAGCAGACATGAAAAATAGACACCCACCACATATGCATTGGTTGTTTATGACTTCTTTTCCTCTCTTTTCACTTTTATTCTTTATTTTCCCCTTTGCTTTAAAAAAAAATCATCACCAGTGTTTGAGAGCATAGGTACCGCATTGAATATGTTTAAATATCTGAAAGCTATCTTTTATTTCTTTTACTTTTTGAACTTTTTACTTTTGTATTTCACTGAATGTTTTAAGTCAACAGCAAAACTTTATTGTTAGGTGCCCCCGTTTCAGACTAAAGTCCTAGGGGTGCCTGGGTGGCTCAGTGGGTTAAGCCTCTGCCTTCCACTCAGGTCATAATCCCAGAGTCCTGGGATTGAGTCCCGCATCGGGCTCTCTGCTCAGCAGGGAGCCTGCTTCCTCCTCCCCCTCCTCTCTCTCTCTCTCTCTGCCTACTTGTGATCTCTCTCTGTCAAATAAATAAGTAAAATCTTAAAAAAAAAAAAAGTTCTAACGATCTTTTTTTTTTTTTTTTTTTAAATTTTTTATTTTTTATAAACATATATTTTTATCCCCAGGGGTACAGGTCTGTGAATCACCAGGTTTACACACTTCACAGCACTCACCAAAGCACATACCCTCCCCAATGACCATAATCCCACCCCCTTCTCCCAAACCCCCTCCCCCCGGCAACCCTCAGTTTGTTTTGTGAGATTAAGAGTCACTTATGGTTTGTCTCCCTCCCAATCCCATCTTGTTTCATTTATTCTTCTTCTACCCACTTAAGCCTCCATGTTGCATCACCACTTCCTCATATCAGGGAGATCATATGATAGTTGTCTTTCTCTGCTTGACTTATTTCGCTAAGCATGATACGCTCTAGTTCCATCCATGTTGTTGCAAATGGCAAGATTTCATTTCTTTTGATGGCTGCATAGTATTCCATTGTGTATATATACCACATCTTCTTGATCCATTCATCTGTTGATGGACATCTAGGTTCTTTCCATAGTTTGGCTATTGTGGACATTGCTGCTATAAACATTCGGGTGCATGTGTCCCTTTGGATCACTACAAAAAGTTCTAACGATCTTACTCTTTCGCCATGCTGGCCGTGCCCTCTCTCTTCCTCTTGCTATCATCTCTTTGCCCTTGCCTCTAAATTCTGGGAGTTTCTCAAATTTGTCCCTCTAATCACTGATTCCACTTTCTACTAGGAAAAAAAAATCCTCATTTTTTTACTACTTCCAAGGTAGACTCAATTCTTCTTCTTCTTTTTTTTTAAAGATTCATTTTATTTTATTTTATTTGTCAGAGAAAGAGAGGAAGAGCACAGAGGGTGCAGCAGGCAGAGGGAGAAGCAGGCTCTCTGCTAAGCAAGAAGCCTGATGTGGGACTCGATCCCAGGACGCTGGGATCATGACCTGAGGGGAAAACAGATGTTTAACCGACTGAGCCACAAAGGAGTCCCGACTCTAATCCTTCTATGACAGTTTTACTTTCCTTCAAATTCTTCCACATATCATTCAACTCTCTTTTAAATCTATTATTTCATGTTTATTTCACTGTGTACTGAGTCCTGTCAGTGTTCCCTAGAGGCATTGTATTCTTGCCCCCTGTGCAAAATGTCAGATCATTTCTGGAAATTTCCCTCTAAGTCCTGTAGAAGATCACTTTTGGTGGTGTAGAAGCAGAGTGACTAATGTTTGGTTGTGGCACAAATACTTGGAATAGCCATGGTAGCTTTTAATTTTCTGTCCCGTTGAAAAGATCATTAAGTCTTATATGATTACAAATTAAATAGAATCATAAATCATTAGTTTTCTTTCACAAATGTTTGAATGTACCTTTGATAGTCTTATCACATTTCTTTTTTTTAATATTTTATTTATTTATTTGACAGACAGAGATCACAAGTAGGCAGAGAGAGAGAGCAGAAGCAGGCTTCCCGCTGAGCAGAGAGCCCGATGTGGGGCTTGATCCTAGGACACTGAGATCGTGACCTGAGCCAAAGGCAGAAGCTTAACCCACTGAGCCACCCAGGTGCCCCATTTTATCACATTTCTAGCAAAAAAATAATTGATCTGCTTTCCCCTTGCCCTTCCCGCCCTGCACCTGGGCCTCATAGCTCTACATGTGTTCAGCCTGCCTCTCGCTGTCTTCTGGATGATTCTCCTCTTCTCTTGTACCTTGGGCTTCCTATTAGGCATGTGTTCTTGTTCACCTTGAGCAAAGCAAGTTCTTCCAAACTGTTTCGATCATCTCCACTTTGTAGTTGAATCAGGGTAGACTGTGTTCTATAATGAACAACTTTCAAGTATCAGTTCAACATCGTAAAAATAATTTTTCAACTGCATCTCAGTACAATGTGTATTGGTGTTAGGGAAGTGGGGCAGACTGCTCTCCTGCTCACAGAGGGACCTGGGCTCCTCCCATCTCATGTCTCCCTCCTCTATGCTTTTGGGACCCCTCTACTCAATCAGAGGATGGAGGAAGAGCATA
Source organism: Mustela putorius furo (assembly GCF_011764305.1). NCBI lineage: Eukaryota > Metazoa > Chordata > Mammalia > Carnivora > Mustelidae > Mustela > Mustela putorius. The sequence goes on from NW_025421424.1 coordinate 9,139,712, forward strand.
GAGGATTGTGCTTGGGAGTCTCTACAAGCCAGTCCTGGAGGTGGCCCTGTCACTCTGCTTATACTCCACTCACTAGAACTCAGGCATGTGGGTGCACCCAATGGTAAGGATGACTGTAAAACACAGTCTATCTGTGGGTCCAGGAAGAAGTAAGGAGCACCGCAGGCTCTGCCACGTGAGGAAAAGCCCCTATGTGTTGTGAGATTAAACCCAGGAAGGGTTTTTCATTCCCATTCTGCTTGTCTCTTAGAAAGCAGAAATTCCCTTCAGACCCCGGCATTCAGTTATCCAACAGGTTTTGTTTTCAATGTTGTGAATTTTGATTCTCGTCTATGTATTTTATTCTCTTTTACAGATTTATGTATTTATTTTAGAGAAAGCACGTGGGAGGAGCAGAGGGAGAGGGAGAGAGTCTTAAGCGGTCACTGCCCTGAGCTCAGAGCCCAACTTGGGGCTCGACCTCAAGACCCTGAGATCACAACCTGAGCCAAAACTGAGAGTCAGACACTCAACTGACTGTGCCCCCCACTCGGGCACCCCTCTGTGGGTATTTTAGTGGGCATGTTGATAAAGACTTCATGGGGAAATGTTAGTCAGGGACAATTTTAAAGTGGAAGGTTTCCTTGAATCTTCCTGGTAGATGTTTTATTTTATGTTGTTTTGTTTTGGACCTCCATGAAGTACTGTACATTTTTTTCCCTGAAGGTTCATTTTGTTACAGTGAGACCATCATTTGAACCTGTAAAGATCTTTTGTATCCCAATATTATCCCCAGGGATAGCGTTGGAGTTTCTCCAGGAGGTTGCTGCTCATATAACCCAGATCATTCTTTTTGGGGCAGATGGAAGTGAGTGAGCGAGGTGGAGAGGGCTGGTCTCTCTTGTATGATCTGGTGGCAGGTTGACCAGAATATTTATCATAGCTCCTCATCCTACAACACAACCAGCCGCTGCTCTCTCTGGCATGGTTCATTTGTTTGCTTGGTGACATTGCTAGAAGATTTCGGAGAGAGAATGAGCCCCAGACAAGGAAAGAGGTATGGGAATACCAGTCACTGTGCCATTAAAGATCAGCCTGTGTCCCTCCTTCCTCTTTCTTTCTACCTCTGGCTGCTTTGAGGTCAAGTTGCTGAGAGTACTTCGTCATTTCTGCTTAGCTGGGAAAGACTGTGGACCTCACTCTTCTAGGCTCTGGTTGGATAATGAGTGCATTTGAATAGGGAAGCCAGTGCCAGATGTGATGGTTAATTTTATGTGTCGCCTTGGTTAGGCCATGGGATCTGGAGAGTTAGTCAAACACTGGCTTAGATGTTTCAGTGAAGGTACTTTTTAGATGAGATTGACACTTAAAGATTAGGCTGTAAGTAAAGCAGATTATCCTCCATAATGTGGTGAGCCTCATCTAATCAGCTGAAGGTTTTAAGACGAAGAAGACTGACCTCCCCTAAGGAAGAGAGAATTTCATTAGCCTTTGGACTCTGGTTACAACATCAAACTCTTCCCTGGGTCTCCAGTCTGCTGGTCTACCCTGAAGATTTTGAAGTTCTCAGCTTTCATGATCACATGAGCCAACTTCTCAAAATCTCTCTCTGTCTCTTATCTGTCTGTCTATCATCTATCTATCTGTCATCTATCTCCTATTGGTTCCATTTCTTGAAAACCAAGTCACTATCTCTAGACATCCCTTTTTCCCTTTCCCACACCAGTTTTTTTTTTTTTTAGATCTCCCATGGCCCAACTCCTCCTCATCTGTGTCATCACCACGACCATTTGTGATATGTCAGAACTTGCACAGTGTTTATATCCATTATATAATTTATTCTGCACAATAATCCTATGAGATAGATATTATTATTATTCTCATTCTACAGATAAGGAAATTATGGTCCAGGGAGGAAAAATGATTTGCCCAAGGTCATGTAGCTACTGAGTAAAGAAATAATTTCAAACCTGAAATGGCTAACCCCAAAGCCCTCTTTAAATAATCACTACACTGTAATATCTATTAGGAACCTTATTTCACAGGTATTATACAAATCAAAATTTAACATGCAGAAGCTGAGGTTTTCTGCAGGGAGAGGTGAGTGGGAGGATGGGGTAACCAGGTGACAGGCATTAAGGAGGGCACGTGATGTGATGAGCAGTGGGTGTTACGTGCAACTGATGAATTACTGAACTCTACATCTGAAACTAATGATGTTCTACATGTTGAATAATTGAGTTTAAAAAATTTAGCATACAATGACCTTCAGAAGCAGAGTGTCCACGAGGGCCACTGGTTTGGAAAGCACCATGGATGCAGCAAAGTTAATGCAGCTAAGGGTAAAGAGCAGTTTATGGATTTGATCAGATCTGGGGTCAAGTTCACGTTCCATTACATTTACTGTCTCTGTGAACTTAGACAACTTTCTTAACTTCCATGTTCTCAGTTTCTTCTTTGGTAAAATGGAAATAACACTACTTACCATGGTTTATTGAGGATTAATTGAGATAAAATATGCAAAAACATATGTTTTTAATCATCAGTGAGTAATAACCTCTGAACAAACAAACTTTTTTTTTTTTTAAAGGACAATTGAAACATGGAAAGCAAATGCCATAGATGGAAAAAACTAAATGGCCAGGAGTACAATGTCTGTAACTGCTTCTGCTTTTGAGGTTCAGGGTCAGTGACTCACTGAATTTACTTGCAGCCAGGAGATTTTCAGCAGTGCCCAGCTGAGCACCAAGCCAAGATAGAGGAAGCAGCAGTCAGACAAAGTTGTTTGGACCCTTCAAGTAGTACTATATTGTCACTTTGTCCTAGGCCCTGGCTCTGAAGTCACATTCTAGATAACCCTCTCTTTACCCCGTGCTTTATAGCTTTGACCCTCAATGAAAGGAGGGAGAAAAACAGCTCTGAAAATCAGTGTTTCCTGTTGCTGCAAATCTTTGGGGAGATCTCTAAGGACAGTGAGGGGATATATGAATGACCCCTAAAAGAGCTGGTTGCACTTTTTTTGGTCTGATGAAGGGAGATAATGTTTTTTGGCACTATCGAAGACCTTACTAAAGGATTCTAAACGCTTAACTTCATTAAAATCTCACCACCAATTCTACTCTATCCTGGGGCTGCTAATGAAAGGGAAGAGTCATTTGCAAACTTGAGCCAATGTGAACTATCCTGGATCCCCTGGAGAAGATGCACGTGGATTGTGTCAGCTGGGTGGCCTTACTGAAAACCCAATCTCATAATCAAAACCTCTGTAATTCAGTCTCGATTATCCCCCGGTGTCCCACTGCATCAGCCAGCTGAAAAGAGAGTCCTGCATTTGGTGAATTACCCATCTCTTTCCAAAGAGCCACACTAAAAGAATTTGACTCCATTTACCATATGTTGCCTTTTTTTCTTTTTCCTGAGAAATGATTTCTAAACTCTTCCCACTCCTTTCTCCTTGCAACCTTGAGGACCCAGCCAGAGCCCAAAGAGGGAAGCACTGGCAGAAATTCTTATGCTTATAAATGAACATCTTTGGACCTGAATAAGTGTCTCAGTGACTAGAATGGGTTTGGGGTGGGTATATTCACCCTGTTCCCTGACCTATGAGTCATCTATTAAGTGTCTGGAGATTTTGAACTTTGTCTGGTTTCCTTGGAATGGTGGTTCTTCCAAAAGGACAGGACCATGATTTTAGTCTTGATAGGCAGTGAGACAGACATTACATGTGTTTTGTGTTTTTGTTGTTGTTTGTTGGTGTTTTCCAAAAGGTGTTGGATAGCACCCAAGACTAGGGTCTTAGGAAAACCTTGAGAATTTGTTTTTCCTCTCTCAACCCAACTGGTTTCTCCAAAAGGTCAGAAGTATATCAGATCTGTATCCAGCATGCTCCCCACCAACAACTCCCCCTCAAAAAGCAATGGGATAGATAAAGTCAAGTTTAGCTTAGTTGATCTCAAGGGGAGAAGCATGCACTAGGTCTCAGAAGTGCTGGGCGAGTTTCAGACCACATATTCTCATGCTGGGAGACCTAAGCTCTCTCCACCTCAGTTTCTCTATCTATAAAATGGGGAAAACTGTACTGGCCTCAGAGAGTTTTGAGGAAAAAATGAGATGCACTTTGTGAAATGTGCTTTGTAAATGCTAACATGCTTTACAAATACAAGTTATTTTTGGTTTATATGAAATATTAAACCAAAGCTTTGTTTGCTACATTCCTCTTACATCTCTTGATCCCAGGTGCTTAGGGCAAATCTCAAGGCCCTAACATCAAATGTCAGAAAAGGTCCCCATTGTGTTCTGTGACTTGCAAAACAAATTCTTCTTCAAGTAATAAAAAAACCCAAAAACCGAACCCCCCCCCCAAACCATTCTTTTGTGTGTGTGTGTGTGTCCAGGGTCTGCATGGAGAACAGTGGTAAATCTAATTAGTAGATGCATAAAGTATTGCAGTTTAAAAATCAATTTTCAATATGCTTCTTCTTTTTTTAAAGATTTTATTTATTTATTTGACAGAGAGAGAGAGAGAGAGAGAGATCACAAGTAGGCAGAGAGGCAGGCAGAGGGGAAGGGCGAAGCATGTCCCCGACTGAGCAGAGAGCCTGATGTGGGGTTCGATTCCAGGATCCTGGGATCATGACCTGAGCTGAAGGCAGAGGCTTAACCCACTGAGCCACCCAGGTGCCCCTTCAATATGCTTCTTATCTGTGCCTCACAATAATACTTGAGAGATGCTTTAGGACAGATACATGTCCATTTTATAAACAAGGATACAGGACTCAGAATCTTGCAGCATTTAAGTGGTAGACCCAGGACCTGAAATGCAAATCTTCTTGCCACAAATTCCAGTCTTGCCAGTACTGTCCCCCATGCTATACTGACTACTTAAATAGAAGGGTGTGCACAGAGTCCTGTATCAGGAAAGTCTGCCATCCTAGGGAGAATCAGCTGCAGAGCCCAGTAGCTAATGTTTTACCCACCCAAGAGTCACATTAAAGGGTAAATGAATTCTGTTCTCAGGAAACTCACATATAAGACACAAAACTAAGTCCTAGTCCACAAGGGTCTCCATAAAACTCTGGTCTCAGATTGCATTTGTTGTTAGTGGTGATGATTATCACTGTGTTGGAAAAGGATAAATTCAGGAGTCTTCCTGGAGGAAGTGGCCCTTAAAATGTAAGGAGGGTGGGTAAAGTGACGAATACTCTATAACTCAGGTTGACCAAGAGTCAAGGAATAGACTCGGAGTAGGACAAGAGAGCATGTGTTCATCTGCTCTACAGCCTATGGACTTTTCTACTCCTCTATACCTGTAACATAAACTTGAAATAGACCCAATAACTATAAACTAATATTTACATAATGTGCTAGTACATAATGTCCTTGCAAAGCACTTTGATTTTTGTTATTTTTCAAAATTGAATCTTCACGGCAATTTTGTCAAGTCATGTCTTCATTTGGGTTTCCAGAAACCTGAGAGGAAGGTTTATGCAATACTAATTTACTCTGCCATGCAGGTGCGGGAGTAGGAGGGAGGGAAAATGGGAACTAACCAGGGGAAGAGAGAGCACCCCTGCTACACATGACTGATTGATTTCATGGTGTGGTTCTCTGAGAAACTGCATATATTACGTCTCAGGATCGTCAATCTGGAGGAAATGGGAAAACATTTATCCACTGATTCCTTTCCTCTCTAAGATTTTCCCCATGGAACATTATTTGCCCACACTTTTGGGCTTCAAAGGTGTGGGTGCCAAGCAGAACCCTGCAACATGCCCAGTCTTGAGGAAAAGAAAATGCTGGGACAGGAGACAAGAGGCTCTAGGTGCAGGCATAAGCTGAGATGCTGTAGGATAACATTTATGTGAAGTTAGTAAAAGCTCATGCAGAGTTGGGACTGAAGCTCATCACAGTAGGGACTGAAAGAAGAGATAGAAGACAAGACCCAAGAGGATCTGAAGTGGTCCACACAGGGTGTCTGATACAGTCCACCCCTTGTGCAGCTCAGCTCTCATGCTCCTATCTGACTCCCATTATACAATATGGAGCCTGGCTCAAGGCCATCCCTGAAGGGGACCACATTGTGGTAACAGTTCTTTTTTAGTTGGCTCCAATCTATTGTGTTGCGTCATCTGTGAACTTGGCTGTTCTTTCCTCCTCCATCAACCATTATAGGGAAACTCCCATGAGGCCATATGTTTGAGCTGAGGAAGGGACATTAGTGCATTAGAGGTAGATGACATGGGACTCTAGGCCATATAGCCATGTGATTTATTTAGGCCTTTTGAGTCTACTTGGACCTGATCCCCAAAAACATAATTTCTGTTAGACAACTGATTGTTACTCTGCTCGCCCAGCCTCATGACTTGGTGGATATGGTCCTTTTCAGATCATGCTGGGTAACTCAGGTCACAAAATTACTTGGTATTCCATAGTCAGGCTTTTGGTTTCTGCTAGGATACAGTAGTTTATCAGGGGCTATTTTTTAAATGGAAAGTAGTTCTCTGCTGCAAAGTTCTGGGCTTTTTTCAGAACCTCAAGTTCTGCACTTTATGCTCCTACTGAAGCTTGCCAACAGACACAACCTTGTCCACATGGATATCGTGACCACCACTGGATCTGCTGAGTCATACACCTCCTGTGGCAGGGAGGTTATTCTGCCACTGGGGTTGCTGCAGAGCTCTCTTGTTCTTGGCCCTATTTGAAACTGGCAGCCTGCTGAGTCATTTGAAATTTTGGTTAGAGCATTATTCCCCAGTGTGGTATATTCTACCCTAAAATCCAAAGAAGTCTATCCACACTGTGCCTTTTTCTTAATGGTAGGAGGTGCAAAGTACAGTAACTTGACCTTTATTTTAGAGGGAATGTCCTGATGTGTCCCAAACTACTGGACTCATGAAACTTTACCAATAGGTCAGACCCTTGAATCTTCCTATGGTTTATCTTTTACCTTTTAGTATGCTCATGTCTTACTAGGCATCTAGAATATTTGCCTCTTCCTGCCCAGTGAGTCCAGAGAGTAAGATATCATTAATAATGGAGCATAATAATGTTCTGTGGAATTTTAAGATGAAAAGATCTCAGTGGTCTATATTGTGATGGAGCATTGATATAGCCTTGTAGAAAGACAACAAATGTATATTGCTTCTCTATCCTATGCAGATAACTGCTTTTATCCTCTTATTGAAGGGGATTGAGAACTAAGTATTTGCCAGCTCAATAATGCATAGCAAGTTCCAAAGGCTATGTTAGTTGGCCTCAATAAATCCATCAGATCCAGCACAGCAACTATGATTGGGGCTGCTACTTCTTATGGTAGCTCACCATCCAATGTCTATATTCACCTGTTTTTTTTGCAGGGACCACCTTGGTGAATTAAATGAAGATATGATGAGCCCATTGCCCTTACATCTTTTAAATCTTGGATGAAGGTGCTCACCTCTGCAATTTCTCCTAGACTGTGCTTCTGATTACTATTTTTTTTTTTTGTTTAACTTTTTTTTTAATATAATTTTTTATTTTTTATAAACATGCTGTGAAGTGTGTAATTCTGATTACTATTTTGCTCAGTGCAGAAGGTGGGGAGTCAGTCAGTTTCAGAGGCTTTCACTTGGCCATTACTAGCATAATGACCCTTACTTCATAGACTAGGCAATCATTGGGAGAACTCTGCCAGCTTCTAAGTACATCTATCTCAATTATACTCTTGGAGGCCAGGGATATAACCATAGAGTAGGTCTGCAGACACAGGGGACCTGTTGTGAGATAGACTAGAGCCAGGATTCTCTTTATTACCTGGCCCCCACGAACTCCCCCTCTAATTAGGAGTATGATGACATTTCAGGTCCTATGGGTTGGTGTCAGAACCAGCATAGAAAAGTTCTTAGGATGTCAGGATATTTCCCTTTCCCTAGTGCACATATACCCTAGAAAAGAGCCACATGTTTCTACTGGGAAGACCCAGAGGAATATCTGTGATATATACTTGAGTAGGCATTGCAGGATCCTTACCTAAGGAGTTTGCATCTTCAATCAGTGGGCTCTGTGTCTGCATACTGATTTTGATTAAAAGTTAAAGAGGGACCATGATTTTTCATTTTGGTGGCTAGATGACTGCCAGTAGTCTTCTGCTCATCAACTCTCAGAACTCTGTTTTTTTCTTAACACATGTGTCGAGAAATACTGTGTGTGACTCTAGGAGCATGCGACTCTAGGAGTACAGACACTGAGCAGAGGCACGCTGCAGCCAGCAGCTCCTATCAGTTCACAAGAACTGATTGTGCCTATCTCTCCCCAACTTGGTGTTGAGTGAAGTCAGAATGATGGCTTGAAAATGATTATAATGAAAAAATAAAAAATAAAATAAAATAAAAAGAAAATGATCATAATGGGAGGATTTATACTATGGACATTGACAAAACTGGGATTTTTTTTTTTTTTCAGAAAGCTGGTCCTTAAACATTTACCAGTCTATTACCTACCACCATGACCAGAGGTCCTTAATATTCAAAACACCTTGATTTCTACTCTGGCCATGCTGCCCATTACAATAATTATGTCCAGCATACCTCTGATGGTTAACTGCATCCACCCAACCTTCACCTTTCTTTAATCCTAACAAATCCACTGATGCTAGGAACTGGGTTTGATAGGTTCTGTGGAAGTTCTCCCATCGGCGTTTGCCACTCACAGAGGAAAGCCACCACCACTGAGTTTCTCAAAAATGCTAGTGTGTCTCTCATGCAAGTGTTCTTTACTGCCTTAGTGAAGGGGATCTCCTCTGGGCCATCTGGAGGACATGGTCAGGAGGTAGAATTTCAGGTCTGATAAAGTACAACTGTTCACATCCCTGCTTCCCTGATCTTTTCTTTCACTATCCTGCCAAGAAGGTTCCAAAAGCTCTGCCTAATTTACCGCAGATTATTATCATGTCCAAGTCAAGAAGTCATCCCAACAGATTGTGAAGATCACTTCTATGTGTCCTTTTCAGAATATAGGGAAGATCCTCCAAGTCAAAAACTAGTTCTGATTTAGTCCATTTACTGCCTCCCCACAAAGATCCAATTCTAGACACTTCATCCTGGTTACTCCCTGTAATTCCTTTAGCATGTAAGCACCTTCCTCCCAGACCAGAGATTGTACTTTGCCTCTTTAGCAGTGCTGCAATATGAGCCTGGTGATTTCCCTGGAGGCTTCAAGGATAGCTGAAGATTTTGAAAAGAACAGTCATCATCTTGCAAAGCACCAGTCTTGTCTCCAGATAAGAAGAGGCTGTTCTCCCCTAGCAGTGGAATCTGAGGGCTCGAGATTCTCAGCCTTGTCCACCCAGAGGCCTCCAGTTCAGTTTCACGATTCCTCTCTTTTCCTGCTCGAGTCTTGACTCCAACGTAAGAGAGTAGAAGCTGAGCCTGTACTCTTCTTGACAGTTACAGACACTGTACAATGAGATCCTGGGCTTGATCCACTCTACATTGTGCATCCTGAAGCTTTAGGAGATGAGAGTCTCCTTAAAGCTGCCATGGAGGGCCTCTGGCTTTCATATTGTGCTTTGACTTGGCAGTTAGCTTCCCCAAGCCAGTCATCTTCTTTAGTCAATGTTTCCAATGCAGTGAACAAAAGCCAGGTCCCTCCACATAATGACCAATGCTCATATACTGTTCAGGTACCACAGCCATCCTATTCCGTACCTCTCCCTACCCATCATCTCAACTTCAAGTAAAAGTTTAGTGTTTCTATACCACCGTAGGCTGTAGGCTCTCACCATCCTCCCCACTATTAGCAATGGGGCCCTTATTACCTTCAGACTGAGTGATCTGCCTCCAAAATCTCACCCTGGGGGGTCCACTTTTTAGGATCTGCCTTCTACTCCAGAGACCAGCTATCTTAGCCTGGCTTAAGAAAACAGAAACAGAAATCAGGAAACAGAGACTGATGAAAAGGTTCATGTGCTATGGCTTTGTTAGAAAGTACAATCCCATGAATCAGGAATGAGATCAAAGGGGTGAAGCAGAGAACAGAAGGGTTACTCTGAGGCTGTTAGCAACCAGCTGCTCCTAGGACTGACTGATGACCCGACTGCACAAGATTGTCCTCTGAGAAGCCATGTAGACAGCATCTTAGCCACATTCATCCAGGGAGGTACCTGGGGAATAACTTACCCATGGACTCCAACTCCCATTTTTCCCTTAGAGGCACTAACTCCCCTGCATTTCTGTGTTGTATATGTATGTGTACTGAGCAGGGTCTGGAGATGTTTCACAACACAGCATCAACACAAGAGCCCTAAAGTAGGAGGCCAGGGTTGTATAGGAGGGGGCAAGACACCATCAGTCATGCATGTGTGAAGTCATACAGAGCTCACATGAAGCTGGGGGCTTCCATGGCAGATGGGACAAGAGACAGTCTGATACAAATAGGTGGAGTGGACTGTCATATCCCTGTGGGCAGAGACTGTGTCTACTCATCTCAGAATATCCCTAACAAGATTTCTGGTACCTAGTTCTATTGATCGGTAAATATCTGTTAATATCGACTAAGTGACTGGCATTTATTTCCCCCATTGTTTTTCAGTTGTATTCAGATATAACTGACATACATCACTGCGTAAGTGTAAGATACAGGGCATAAATAGTTTGACTTACATATTGTGAAATGATAACAATAAGTTTAGTTAGCATCCATCTGCTCATAGGGGTACAATAAAAAGAAAAAGCGAAAATAAGGAAAGTACATCTTTCCTTGTGATGAGAATTTTTTTTTTTTTTTTAGATGCAGAAAACAAGGCTCAGGTAGGGCTGCCGACTTTTCCCAACCCGGCACACCTGGTAAATAGGGGCATGGAGGCTTGAGCTCCGGACCTATTCCTGACCACGCTGAAGGGACTCAGCTCTCATTCTGCCCCTCAGTGGCAATTCTTTAGGGGATAGAATACCGTTTATTCTTCTCTAGTCAGCTCCTCCCAGAATTTCATTTATGCAGCTCAAACAAGCATTGGAAGGAAAACTGGCAACCAGCCCTTGTTTCACACGCTGACTTCCAAAACACAAGATTGTCCCAGTCATAGGAACTGAGAGCAAACATAAAGAACTTTAGCTCAGTGCCTACAAACTAAGAAAGCCTGAGCTGACTGTTCATGTGATTTCCAAACAGGGCGGTCTACAGGGGGTTGCTGGCTTTGTTCCCCTCTGTCACTGCCCTTTGGTTGCCCGGTTGACCCCTTTTTCTTCTCTTTGCCCGTGGCCAAACCACAGGCTCCTCCCATTTCTTCCTGGCCTCATGAGCATTAATCAACTTCAACCTTCCCCGAGACCTGGCAGAGAAGAGGCAGCACCTACTTCTTAATAAACTCAAACTGTCATTGGAGATGAAGGATGAGTCCACAAAAGCTTGGAGCATCCAAACTTCCCAGCTTGCCAAGTACAGAGAAGGAAACAGGGCAGGGATCAGGAGGGAAATGCCCTTTCCACACCGCCGCCCAGGACAGGTCTCTGTGGATGGACCAGGGGAGGCACTGTCGTCCCCTTCCTCCTTCCCCTTCCCTCCCCCAGCTGCCCCCCTACTGCCATCACCATGTAGTAAAATGAGACTGTTTAGCTGTCTTCTTCCTAGCAAGACTATTGGGTGTGTGCTCTATGGTGCATTACACTCCTCTTTGCAGCAAGTGATAGGTGAACAGTGTTTTCCAAGTTAGTACCATAAGTAGAACGGTGTTTTCCAAGGTACAGTACCATAAGTAGAAACATTTCCCAAAGTCCCCAGATGCTTTTTCTCCTGAGCTGGGAGCATTAACACACTCCTGTGTAAATGCCCAGCAGATTCCACTTTGCCTGCTCACTGGCCCACTCCACTTATACTGAAAGCTCAATCAGATGATGGGTTTCACTCTTGTAGTCCCAGTGCTAGTTAAATATTTGCATACAGGTGTGACGTGCAGGATCAGTTTACGTTATTTGGCATCTGTTCTTGCAACTATTTAGTTGCCCAGGATGCTAACCTCTCTCGACACCTTCCTACCCTCAATCCCCAAAGTCCTTTCACCAAGTAGCTGGTCCTAATCACTGCTGTTTATAGAATTTTCAAAGGGTAGGACACAATGCAAAGTGTTTTACAGATAGTATGTCATTTTGACTTCACAGTAATCATATTCGGTAGATTGTTTTTATCAGTTCCTAGGAGACATTTGAAGCCCGGAGAAGGCTGAATGATTTGTACCACGTAAGGGGCAAAATCGAACTTGAATTCAGGTCTGCAGATTTTACATCCCACTCTCTTCCCACACTGCAACTCTTAACTTTTAGGCGAATTAATAAAAGAACAAATAGTAATTAAGCACCTGCCATGTACCAGGCTCTGAACTAGGAACTTTCAGAGTATTCTTATCCACATGAAGACAACCTTTCTTGTTTTATAGGGGAGGAAAAGGATGTTCTGGCTTGTCAGCTATGGACAGACCTGGGATTTGAATTCTGTCTGACTATAAGGCTTTTCTTTCCTTCCCTCCCTTCCTTCCTTCCTTCTCTCCTCTGGATCAATTTGGCTAAGGTTAGAATCTCATCCGCCTTCTTGAGAGATCATTTACATATGGTGCCAAGCTCAATATCGGACACATGGGAAGCTGCTGCATAAAGTTAATTCCCATCCCTCTCCACCCTGGAATCACCTAGAGAACTTCCATCACACGTCCTTTCCACTCCTTGGAGAGTAGAAAGGGGCAGCTCTTTTCTAGCTAGACTGGGGGTAGAGATTCTATCTCCCCAACTTAGCAGGTGTTCCCTCTGCCTGGAGAGTGATGCCTCGCAGATAGTCTTCTCTGACCCTTCCAAGGACACCTTTAAGAGCTGAGGCACCCTGTCAGCATGAAGGCTCCTTTCTGTTAGTTTCTGAGGAATAATGAAGAGGGAAACTTTGCAGGATCCCATCACAGGCTTTGTTTTCCCTTCTTGCTTGTTTTGCAAAGGAAGGCCCCTGCTGGCCTTTTAAGCCCAAGGAAAACTTAAACACTTGCTGCAAACCACCTTGCTTTTTCTGGTGCATCAAATAGCACCCCCCACCCCCCTTCAGAGATTTGCCTTCCAGTCCCTGCAAAGAAGCAGCAGAGGAGGCAGGATATGGAGTCTCATTAAGTTTCTTTGCCGTGCCAGTCGTCTTTCCCAGAGGGGGATGTAATGCTGTCTTTGTAATACTCAGTCCCTCTCACAAGTTGGCAGCTTCTTTCTCTCAACTTATATTCTTGGCTAAGCATGTGTTCAAAGGGATTTGAGAAACGCTTCCCCAAATACCTGTTTACTGGCTTTCTCAGAGCGTTTCTGAGATGGCACAAGGATGCGGGAGCTCTGAAGTCCGCTGCCTCTTGCTAATGAGTCTCAGGCTCAGCGTCTTCCCCAGCACTCAGTGATGAGGGTGAGGGGGTACAGCTCTGCCCGACTTCCTTTGCCCTGGACTGACCCTCACTGTCTGGTCTGCATCCTGTCCCCACTGGAGCTGGTGGGGTCTGCCCAGTCCTGGGGCCGGGTGCTTCCCCCGAGAGTCCTGCTCAGCTCGCAATACAGTGTGCTTCTCTACACTCACCTTCGGAATCTCATGAGCTCTTTGTCCAAGCCCCAGGGCATCTCTGGCCTTGTCATTTCCCCCAGGTCTCGTACTGTTCTGTAGGTCTTTGTTAAGAGCAAAAAGAGGTCTCTTCTGGTGTAGGTCTTCCGAATTCTGAGATCGCCCTTGTTTGATGAATTTTATAATGCCAAGTATTGGACCTCATTCTTGGGATCTTCCCTGGAATAATAAAATAATTAACTAGTATAGCTTAGGTATTGCCCCGAGTGCTTTATTTATTTAATCCGATAATGACCCTATAAGGTAGGTAGTATTATTTTTTGCTATTTTAAAGGAAAAGGAAACTGAGACACCAAGAGATTAAATAACCCTCCCAATACCGCTTAAACTAGGATGCGGTAGAGTTAGGATTATAATTTGGTCTCTCTCATGCTCTTAACCATGACATTCAATTTCTCTGAGCCAGTGGGCACCTGAAGTTAAGCTGAGCAGTGGGCCCTACACAGCCCGCTTCCTCTCTGATGTACAAACCTTCATTTCTCCTCCCTCCCATCACGGAGAGTCTCCTCCAGACCAGAGCAGCGGTTCCCTGCACACTGTCGCAACCTCACCACTCCCTCTGCCATTTTGTATTTGCCCATCAGCCCCTTCTGTCCTTGAATTCCTCCCTCCTCTACCCCAATTGAAATCCCACGTTACTTTCCTTCCAAAATCATTCCTAAGTCTTCTCTACCCCAGGAAGATATCCACGTCTTACCCAATTCTTCCCATCTCCTGATTCATTCAGGTTCACTTATGGCTTTCCTTGGGATGGGGGCAGGAATGGAACACAGAGAATTTCTAGGTGGATGACACTGGAGCTCTCACAGAGAATCTCGATCCAAGGAGGACATCCTCCTTAAGGGCCCAGAAGTCTGTTCTTCTGTCAGCTCATTCACTGTGTCGTCTTGCTATGAGCATGGCCCTGCGTTAGGGTTGTGAGATGCTAAGATAAGAAGTTGCGGTCTTTGCCCTAGACATACTTGCAGACTAGTATTGGGTTGAGAGTACTTGTACGTAAATAATCACCATACAAGGAAGTGAGTGGTCAGTGTCTCAATCCAGACATCAAGTGCTTGAGGGCCCCAAGATGGGAGAGATCACCTAGCTGATGACAGGAAAGGAAAGCCAAATGGCATTTGAGTTTGACTTTGAGGGATATGCTCATTTTGCAGACAGGGTTTCCAAGGCTAAGGGACACTATAAAAAGAGAAATGCAGCAGGAATATTTGGGATTGGATAAAGGAATCTGTGTGAAGTAAACATGAGAAATGAGACCGGAAATTAAAGTGTGGTCAAAATGGAAAGAATCTTACATATTAGAGAGCATACTTAAAAAAAAAAAATCATAGCTCTTAGAGAATAAAGAGGCAGGATTGAATAGTGCATGCAATCAGGAGCCTCGGTAGGTTTTTAAGGTGGAGAGGGAAATAACCAAAATTAATTCTGATAGCCATGTACAAGAGTTGGGGTGTACACAGCTATTGCAGAGAACAGCATGCCTTTGTAGCAGTGTAAGAAAAGGCTAGGACAGGGGGTACCAAGAGGAAAGGATGAACGTGAGAGACATTTCATTGGTAGATTGAATGAGATTTGCCATCTGACTGGATACAGGGAGGCAAGGAGTGAAAATGAGTCTAGGACAATAACAGAAACAGGAAAGTAGGGGGAAATGTAGATTTTGGTAGGTGGGGGGATGGAGAAGACTGATCGTGAGATCTGTTGGGACTCATTGTGTTTGAAAAACTAAAGTACCTCTAAAGAAGTTGTTAGTACCCTATTTGGCATTTGGCAGAAGCTGGAGCAGCATAGGTCTGGTGGTCCCTGGCAGAGACAAATACTCAGGGCCATTAAGGTTTTGGGTCTCTGCTGCTACCTCCTACCCCAGCCAAGGGCAGGTTTACCCAAGTACAGATGTTTCCTGATCTCCTTTTCATTCGGGTAAAAGCCCACCTGGTCCACAAGCATCACTGTCTTGGGTTTCTGCCTCAATTTAAAAATGTATCTTTTCTTCCCAAGGTCAGCATGACCTCTCTGCCACAATCCTGGACCACAGCGGGAGAAGCTTCTGGATGGAGATACTAATATCTGGCCTTTCTTCCAGCTGTCATTCATACGGCTTTTCTTAATGTTACTCACAGAAGGACTTTCTAATGTATTAGAAAGAAAAGGGCTCCAAAAATTGCTTTCTATTCATGGGGTTAGGGGCAGGACAGTTAGTTATTAACTAAATCCAAAACCCCTGCCCCTTCATCAGAAAAGTTCAGAATCAGGAATATCCATTTGCCTCTCAATTGGCATTGCTAATCCTGACACTGATTAGAATGAGTGAGAATCTTCCTCTTTGTGCTGTTGTCCCATAATACATTAAATATGGTATTAATTTTCCAAATATGCTCAGTTGGGCATGCACATGCTCAAATGTGCATCCTGGATGAATGTTACTCATTCCTTGGCATTCCTACAAAAGTCTTTCTGTTTTGGGCAACTTTGAGGGGAATGTCAATGGTTTGTCTAGGAGTTGAGGAGAAACCAGGATAGGAAAGAAAGAGGAAGGATAGAACAGAAAAACTTAGTTATCTTCCTTTCAACAATAACATTTTAGAAGTAGTCATCATTTATGAGGAAAACTCACAGGTATGAGTTCATTTGATCCTCAATCCATGAGGAAAAAGATCAATTCAATCCAAAAGCATTTACTGAGCATCTACTAGAAGTCAGGCAATCAAAAGCTCAGAAAACATGAAAACAAATAAGACAACAAACAAGACCCATAAAGAGCCCATGTTCTCAGTAGGGAAGACAGACATGTAATAAAAAGTAAGATCCTGGGACATACATAAAATAGTCCAAGGGGTGCCTGGGTGGCTTAGTGGGTTGGGCCTCTGCCTTTGGCTTGGGTCATGGTCTCAGGGTCCCAAGATCGAGCCCCACATCAGGCTCTCTGCCCGGCGGGGAGCCTGCCTCCTCCTCTGTCTCTTTCTGCCTCTCTGCCTACTTGTGATCTCTCTGTGTCAAATAAATAAATAAAATCTTAAAAAAAAAAAATAGTCCAAGTATGTACAAGGTTTAGAACCAGAACAAAGACTCACCTCTAGGTGGAGTCCACAGAGGATGGAATTCTTAGCAAGATTTTTTTTAAGGACTTTATTTATTTATTTGGCAGAGATCACAAGTAGGCACAGGGGCAGACAGACAGAAAGGGGGAGGCAGGCTCCCTGCTGAGCAGAGATCTCGATATGGGGTTTGATCCAAGGACCCTGGGATCATGACCTGAACTGAAGGCAGAGACTGCAACCCACTGAGCTACCCAAGCACCCCACTTAGCAAGATTTTGAAAACAGAAAAGAGAAATTAGAGGAAATTCCAGGCAGAATACAAACAGATGCTAGGTCATTCAACAGCATGGTATGGCTATAGGATTATGAGGAGTCTTGTCTTGCTGGTGAAAAAAATTGGGTGGAAATGCTTCAGGATAGGTAAGAAGGTCAGGTGGTCTCCAGAAAAGATAGCCAGGAGCTAACCATAATCCCACAAAGTACCTTGTAGGCCACTAAACAGCTTGACATTTTCCTAAAGGTTAAAAAAAGTCAATAAGAGATTCTTAAAAAAGAACCTGACTCCACATCTGTAAGTTCTAGGAGAAAAATATAAGTTCAGTTTGGGACATTTTGAATTTGAAGTTCCTATCTAAATTAGTTAAATTTAAATATATATAAATGAAAACAGCCAATTGGAACATATGGGGTTGGAGCTGAGGGGATGGTTTGGGGAGGAGATACAGATGGGGGCATCAGCACATAGGTGGCAGCTGACGCCAGTGGAGAGATGGGATCCCCTAAGGAGAACAAGTGGACTCAAAGATCGAGCTCAGGACAGTACCTGGGGAATATCAGCTTTCAAAATGTAGCTGAGAAAAGTAGAGAAAGAGAGGCTTAAGAGAGATCAAGAAGAAATGCCCTAAGTATTAGAAGATGACATAGAGCGGTGTCAGGAAAATCAAGGCATATTTCAAGAACAGGTGTGGTCATCAGAGTTGACTGTAGAGAGGTCAAGCAAATTATGGACTGGAAAGAGTCTTCTGGATTTATCAAATGTAAGAATCTATCTGTAGAAGAGTCAGTCTCAGTGAAGGGTTGGTGGGTAAAAGCCAGAATGAAAGATGAGAGCATGGAGGTAACAACTGAATTCTACTCTTTTTAAAAACTATAACTGTAAAGATAGGTGGAGATGGGGGAAACCTTGAATCAAGAGAGTTATTTGTTTAAGCTATGAGACACTCAAGCATGTTTGTGCAACAGTAAGAAGGAGTCATTTTGAAAAGGGAAGATATAAGAAAGAGAAGCTCTTTGAAGGAATAAGTTTCCTGGTCCCCAAGAAGGCAAGGGAGTGTGGATTGGGATAAGACGCAGAGTATAGAAGTTGTGGCCTTGGGCAGGAGGAAGGCAGGTCTTCTTCCTAGGGAGGTGGGAAAGGGGAAAGGCCATTAACCAGACAAGTAGTAGAAGTGGAAGGGGAAACAAGAAAGAAAATGAAATTGATTGTTTTGAGGCTAACAGGAGCTTATTGGAGGAAATCAGATTACAACTTTTTGACCCGGCATCACTGTGATGGAAATCTCTGTACATCAAAAGCAGTCCAAGTTCTGGCCAGTAGCCCACACATATAACAAAGCCAAACCCTGTGGTCAAAGAATATGGATAATTCTTAGAGGTGGTATGAAGAAGATATTGCCAATAATGGAGAAGTGTTTCAAAAGGGAAGCACAAATGACTTCAACTTGGAATGATTGCCAAACCAATCATTGTGTAGGTGGACGCATCTCCTGACTCCTCCCTAATTTCCTGTAGGGCCTAGTTAAAAATTTACCCTGGTTAAACATGCTACCCAAAAAGCCAACTGGGCACAATCTAACACTTCATGGATGGATAACAGAAAATATCCCACCATATATTGCAGCTGGCTCTTGGCCCTAACAGATCTCCTATTCCCCATGGAGGCCCTGTGTAGAGATCAAGTCTGGAATCAAATAATGAGAAATGAATTAGGCACAACCAGGGGATGTTTCAATTTATATTGGTTTCCCTCTCCAAATTAAGGGAGAGGGTAGTTCTGCATCTTCCTGGAAACTAACTGCACCAATTCCAAGCCAGGGAAGATGAAGTTTGACTTTGCTGCCCTTAACTTCTTTCATCTTTTTTCTTTTTTTGGCAGTTAGACCCTCTTCTCTCCTTCAGTCATAATACCTCCTGATCTTTACCCTTCATCTGCCATAAAAACTCACTTTCAGTATAGGATCTGAAATTTCATTAGTCATTCACACATTAGTATAAACCTAAGGAACTGTTTGCTCTCTAGGGGGCATGGTCACACAAAGACTTCTCTTTTAATTGTAATAAAAGCTTTGATCTTTGTTAGAAGTGTTGGACTTAGGGAAGCATGAGAGAGATAGCTTTGGGGACAGAACCTTCTTAGCACATGATCAGTCTTCTATGTCTATGCATGTATCTGTAGCTTCAACATGTAGTGGGCTAAATGGAAGTCACTGGGGTCACCCACACCCCAGTGAACACTGTGAAGACCCAGGTTCTGGGACCACTGCCCTTGTTCTATCCTCCTAAATCTTCCAGAAAAAGTTCAGGGCACCCAGGCTCTTATCTCGGGTGACAGCCCAGCAATGGCCAGAGCTTTTGAAGACTTTTCTCTCTGGCATCCTGCTCATTTTCATTCTTCATAGTTCTTTGTCAACGGAAAGTGGATATAATATAGCATAATTACTGGGAGCCAAATGTAGCAAAAACACAGCCTCATCTTACTGCCTTTTCCCAAACCCTGATGACCACGCTTTTCTTCTATCCCCTTATGGAAGTCAATGCAGTTGGATGGCCCTTGTTCTTTAACTGTACCCAGCATCTCTGGATGCCCACCATTCAGGTGCTGGGGCAGTAACTGTAGCTGGGCTGTTTCATTCCAGCTTCATCTTCAGGGAAGCCACTGTGTCTTAGAAAATTCCCATATCTCTAACCTTGTTCCATGCATACTTCTAGAGCAAAGGATGAAAAATTGGAGCTGACACCATGTGGATTATTTATATGGATAAAATCCCACTAGACTGCTCATGATGTACCGTAAATACTTACCATTCTGTTAGTCTGGCTCTAGGAAAACCAGTTGCACTTGACACAATAATCAGTTGACCCTGAGAACATGGTTCCTTTAAAATCTTCAGGCTGTAGTGGAAAGACTGTAGTGGAAAAACCTCTGGGTCCAGCCCCTAGGATGTTGTGACTCAGTCCCTAGGATAAAGGTTTCACTAAACTCAGAAGTAGAATCATGGTTAGAATGAAACTACTTCATCCCTAAATATTACTGGTCTCTCTGTTCTTAAAAGGGACTCCAGCACTAGGAAAACCAAGAACAATAGGGAGCTTGTGCCCAAAGCAGGGAACCAAGGGAAAGATACTTATACAGCAAAATTTTTTGAGTATTATTTTCCTCATTATATAAGCAACATAAATGATATATGCCCACTGAGGAAATTTTGGAAATGAAGAAAGACATGATTCCATCTACCCATAGCATTATGGTATAAATCCTACAAGCCCTTTGTATATTTAACAAAATGGAAGTGTATCACATGTAGTTTTTTTAAAAAATATTTTATTTATTTATTTGATAGAGAGAGATTACAAGTAGGCAGAGAGGCAGGCAGAGAGAGAGGGAAGAAACAGACTCCCTGCCGAGCAGAGAGCCCGATGTGGGGCTCGATCCCAGGACCCTGAGATCATGACCTGAGCTGAAGGCAGAGGCTTTAACCCACTGAGCCACCCAGGTGCCCCTATCACATGTAGTTTTATGACTTGATTTTTTCACTTTACAATATACCATGAATGTAGCTAGTCTAATCAGAAAGTCTCAAACTCAGCTTTGCGCAGTGGCAGTATCGTAGCCAATGAGGTTTATCTGAGGCGCGATTATTGCTAATTGAAAACTTTTCCCAGAAAGTCTCAAACTCATCAGGGTATAAACATGGAATATTTTTACTTTTCTAATCACTGTTGCTACTGTGCTCTGTCAAATTTCCTCCTCCCACTGGGGAGAAGACACCCCTGACAACAGTTCAATCTGATTCTGTAAATTGCAGTCATCTGCAGTTATTAAAACACTTTCATTTTGGTTATTAAGCCTAATATTTCCATTTAAAATTTTTTAATCTCATATTTGATTGATTCAAACCTCTCTTTAGATCTCCTCTCCCCAAGGGGTTGACTAGACTTGCAGTTTGTACTGGAAAGGACAGAAGGGGCAGAGGGCATAGTCTGTTTTTTCTCATGTATCCCCTCTCTCTTCCCTGCCCTGGCCCCTCCTGTATAGGGATGTGCAGGAAAGAAAAGGGAAAAGAAATACCCCTTTTATGTAACTTCAAGTTGCTGCCCCTTCCTGTTGGCCTGTTGGTTGGCACCACTGTTCTAGATCTTTGTCACTGGTCTATATAGATAACGGGGGACTCAACAAGTCTTACGGATGAGATGGCTGTCCTCATGGTACTCCTTTCTACCTCCTACCTCATCTTATGTACTATGTTCATATACCTTCCATGGCCTTCCATGGTCTTCCTTGTGGGCCCTGAACGTCTGGCCCTAAACTATCTCCCAAATGCAAGGAGCTAGTTCTTGTCCCCTCATCATTTATAAACATCATGGATAAGTCCTCAACATTTATAAGCCATCCTCTTGGGAACTACCCACCCCCTTTTTAGCTTGAAGATGGTACATTGCATTTTCTCCATTTCTTCTTCCATGGACACTTTAAGAGCGGATATACTCTTCACAAACACTATACTCCCTAGGTGTATAAAATAAAGGTGACTTTATTTTATATCTCCATGATAAAAAGCCAATATATCAGTTCCACTTTTCTTGATATTTAATTATTTTGTTTTCAATCGCTCTCTTTCAATTGCTGTAAGCTACTCTGTTCTCAAGGTTCTATCAGTGCCATCCTATTACGATGCAATTTACAACATCTTTTCACGGCTGTGCTTCATCCCGTCTTATGGATCATAATATTATCAAAAATTCAGTTGCCTCTATTTTTATATTATAAACAGTGCTATAATGAACATCTTTGTTCATATTTTATATCATTTTCTTAGGATTATAGCTAACAATTACTACTTATGTGCTGGCAATTTGTTAAGGACTTTACAAACTTTATATTATTTTGTCCTCACAGGATATAGGTAGTATGGCTAGACTGATAGACATACAGAGTTCATTCATTTATGCTACAATGATATCGAGCTCCTATAAATGTCAGGCACTGTTCCCAGTGTTCTCATTCATTTCTACTTGCCCTGACCATGGTGCACTGCCCCAACCCTGAAATTTGCCATGTGGGAGTAGTGGCTGCATGGGAGCAGAGAAGGGCAACCTCCCCATGCAGGCCGAGTAAATCCCTAGGACACCAACACACTAGACTCAGGCCCCAGGTTCTCCCTTTTTTCCAAGAACAGAGTAAAAAGTACGGGCTATGTCAGAAGTCATCAGGACGAGGTCCAGTGCCTCCTTGTGTTGTGTCAAGGCCCTTGAAGAGTCAGAGAAGTATAAGCATTCTCCAAGGTCCTGAAAATAGCAGCAATCACTGTTCATGCACACAAAAAAGGATTAATGACCTTGTGTTTGGTCATCACTCAATCTTCCAAAGGGTCAGCAAGACAAATCTTTAGCCAGAGGTAGAGCTTTATTTTTAGGTAGAGAAGGATCAGGATAGAGCTTTATCTCCCAATCACTGTTTAAGTGAAGAAGGAAACTGAGTTTTGGACTTTCCTTCCTCTCTCCTGTCCCTAGGACAAGATGATCTGAAGCTGTAGAGGTGGCATCTGTGTCATCGGAGGTGTGACCCATAGTTCCTGGGGGAGGGTGCGTGGGAAAGGGCCTTTAGGGCGTCTGAATCCTTGGAAGTCTGGTTAGCGTCAGGTTGGTCACAGGTGTGGCTGAGGGGAGACAGAGTGGGAGGGATGGATTATGTCGTAGATGTTGTGGGTGATCTCTCTTTCCTCTCTACCCAACACCCATGGAAAGCAGCAAGACTGGGATAAAAAGCAGATGTCATAGTAGTTGACAACTTGGGTTTATAGTCCTATGGCCTCAAGTTTGAATTTCACACCCCCTCTGCATATCACTTAGACTGGCATGTGGCTCTAAGGAAGAGAAAACAGAATGACCATGGGTTAATCGGGGTTAATTTTTACTCACCTAAGTCCAGAGGAAGGTGGTGCTAGGCTGCTGAACCCCCTCAGGAATGGCCTTTGGTTCCTTCCATCTTCCTGATTTGGCTTCTTAACACACAGTTTTCATTCTTGGGTTTGCAAAGTAGAAGCTGCAACTCCAGCCTTCACGTCCATGTTTCCAGCAGGAAGAATGGGTGAGGGCGTGTCTCTTTAGCAACTGCTTCTGGGAAATTCACCTAGGAACTTTGACTTACAGCTTATGGACCAGACTCTCCCATTGCAAGGGAAAGTAAGAAAGATGACATTCTAGCTTTCTACTTTCATAGAGGAAGGCAAGGGAGAAGCTGGTTGTAAATGCCTCATTATCGGTGTGACCTATAGCATCACTTCTGTTCATGCATCTGTAAAATAGGACCATGTTGTCCATCTCGTATGGTTGTTTTGAGGGATTAATTGAGATAATGTGTGGCAAGTCCTTATTGCAGTTTCTGGCATGTCATAAGTTCTCTATAAACCTTTAAAAGAAAGAAGCAACGTGCTAGACCTTTGTTCATAGAGCATGGAGAGAAAGAAATATACAATTCAGAATGGGGTCATAGCCTCTCACTGTAGAATTTCTCACCTAGCTGAGAACTCAGCTGAATTCTGGGAACTTGTATTGATAACATCTCCTGATGACAACTGGCAAGGTTCAAGAGGCTACAGCAATGCCGGTCCTCCAGCAGTGATATATTCAACACAGAAAGAATATTTAAGAATGCGCCATATTCAGTATGATGTTTGCGACAATCTACCTTACCATCATAATTGTGTCTCTGAAAAGCTGTGAGCAAAGAAAAATTTGGTAAATACCTTTGAGTGGGAATTGGTGGGTTTGAATATGTGACCTTGCTCTGCCATTTATGATCACTGTGACCTTGGGGTAAACCTCATAGGACTTCAGTTTATCCATCCACCAACTGGGGATAAGATGACTCTCACCCACCACAGTTTTGGAGATCAAATGGCACACTATATGCAAAAAGCCTTTGGAAAGTGTAGGTATACAAATAAAATGCCAGCTTTAAGACGTGGGGGTGGCAGCTGAGTGCTGAAGAGGAGACGGGGGGACTTGGTGGCTCTCATCTGTGAGAGACACTTTCCCCTGGTAATACGTTCATTGGAAGGGGTCCAACCACTCCCATTTCCTCTAGGTGTGGGGACTTGGATCCACATCAGGCAAAATGCCCAATGGACAGTTTGTGTCCCCCCTCCACATGCTGTGACCACTCCTGCTGTTAGGATATTTATGCCCTGCACCTCCCTGTGGCATATCAGACCCAGCTCTGTTCCCTTCCCTTGCCCTCCCCAACAGGGGACAAGCAGGCTACAGTGCAGGCAAGAGAAGTTGATCTTGCTTGGCCCCAGCGTGGGCTGGTTGCTCTGCTGAGCGCTCTGAGTTTAGATTTCAATACCTGCTTTTCAGATACAGATTTTAGACACACACACACACACACACACACACACACATATATTTTTAAATGAGCCTCAAAAAGGCTGAACAGCTCGCCTACGGATACAGAGCTAGGGAGTGGCCAGAGCAGGTGTGACGTCTAGCTCTTTAGCTAAAGAGAGCCATAGGACATCAAGTGGGGGACGGTTATCTCCCAGCGGTGTCCTTTTTAGAGATGAAGTGTTAGAGCAGGGAGGGGCCGTGCCCAAGGTCACGCAAAGGTCTCTGCAGGGCCAGCACTGGATAGCAGATCTCTAAGTGGGCACACCGATCCTTCTGCTGTAGGAACATGCCACTCTGACGCTGGGCTCTCAGACCCCCGCTGCAGGGTGGGAATGGGGTCTCGGGGCAGCGGGGCTGCCTCCCGGCTGAAAGCAGGACTGGGAGGCCCTGCAGCAGGGGCTGCTGGCTCCCGCTGAACTGAATATTGACACAGCCTCTACTGTTCCCCTTGAAAAATAATCTCAGAAGGCGGCCTTACCAAGCCTGGCTTCGGCTTTTGGTGAGGATCTGGGGGGAGGAGGGGGAGAGAGAGGGGAATAGAAGAGAAATGGAAAATGAGAGAGAGCAAAACAAGGCAAGGAAAAAAAAATCGATGCCTCATTGCGAGCAGGTGGGAGCTGTGGTTGTGATGAATATTTACCGTGCAGTGGTCTAATGATTTTAGAAATGTTTTTCCGACTGTACTGAGCGCTTGTGGGATTGTTTTTCAAGAAATAAAATACATTAAAGCTCAGTCATTAAGAGCTTACAGGAGGAGGGAGTGCAGGTTCCAAGCCCATTAGCACACCCTGTAGTTAAGTAAGGGCCTCATTCCTAATGCATTTTTAATTTATTCTGTTTTGTAAAATCAAACTTTAAACTGCTCCTGGTACCATCAAATCTGTAGGCATCTCCTGAGCTTGTCCCCAGCCACGGAGCTCCAGTGAGAAACACGGTGGCCACGGATGAGCCCATGTCCAAGCGCTCTCCAGCCCTGAGCTTCTCGGTGGTTCCACCCAGCTCAGCTCCTTGCAGAAGCCCTGCCCTGTCCCCCAGCCCCGAGGGGATGGCTGCTGGACCAGGGCGGGGAGGGCTTCAGGCTGAAGCTGGAGCCCATGCTTCCATCTCGGAAAATCTGTGGGCATAAGAAGAAAGCAAGGCGTTCCCTGGGACAGGGAGACAGAGGATTCACCCTCTCTGAGGACTTTGGAGACCCAAGACAGCCGCCCTGCGTGAAGTTAGGGAGAGGGGTGGGGCATGAACCCCAGAAGCCTGAAATGCATGAGCTCATGTAATCCTCTCACCAGCCCCAGGAAATAGGCATTCGCTTCCTTACAGATGAGAGAACATGGCTCAGAAGGGCCAGGCCCCTTGCTCAGTGTCAGGCAGGCTGATCTACAGGTAACAGGGCTCAGCTTCTGGTGCAGGGGAGGCTGGAGCCCAAGCCAGGCTGCGGGGAGGCCAGGACAAGGGATAATAAAATGGCCTGTGAGGACGTTTTGCCAACACGGTTCCTAGAGACCATCTTGAACTGAATCTAAAACATGTTTGGCCTCCTAAAGAGGCCCCGAAAGCTACTTGCCTGAGGTATAGTTTGCCAAGACGATTTGGACTCTCTCCTTTTTATCTTCGTTCCCTCCCTAGTTTCTTTCTATAAATCTGCCCCCTCTTTTCTTCAGGCCTCTGCTCAAACGTTGCCTTCTCAGAGAGCTCTCCCCTGATCACTCGCACAAAAGAGCCCTCCTCCCAGCCCCCCCCCCCCGATTTTCTATCTCCTTCTCCTGCTGTAGGTTTCTCCACGGCACTTTTCCCACCAGACAAAGCATATCTTTACTTGTTTACTGGCTTATTTTCAGTCTCCCCGACTGGACTGTAAGCTTGGCATGGGCAAGGATTTCATCTTTTCGGCTTCGTCTTGAACAGTGTCTAGAATAGAAGATGCTCAGTAAATAGCTTCTGAATGAATCAGTGAACTTCTGAACTCTGGGAACTTGCTTCTCTCTAACTACAATCAGCCAGTGGCAGTTCCTGAGTGACGTTTGCTTCTCTACATGGCTTGAGAATGTCGTATACAAGAAATTGCTATTTCTGAGGACAGACGCCCTGAAGGTAGAGTTCCAGAGTCTCTGGATCCATGAGATGCCGCAGAGATTATCAAACGAATCCTCTCATTTTAGAGATGTGTCAGCTGCCCAGAGAGGTAAAGTGATGTGCCCAAAGTCACACAGCTTGTCACCTTAGGTCTCCAGAGGCCCAATCTGATTTTCCTTTTACACACCAGGCAAACTGTCACTGAGATCAAGACTCTAAGGTCTGATGGTTTCTGAAGCGTTTTTGGAGATCTGTACATCTTCCTGTCTTTGTGGGAAGCCTGGCTCGGTTCCACGGTCGAGCTAGGTTATCAGGCTAGGATGGGTGAGGGGCAGAGACATTTGCTGTCCCAAGCAGAGAGATCCAGCCAATGTGGTTGGATGTTAGTGCTCCCTAAAAGAGTCCACACACCTGGCCAGCGGGGACCACAGGGGCAGGAGGAAGCAGCCTCCTTGGCATGACTTCTGACGCTCTAGGAAGGACCGCTGACCCCCATACCTACTTTTCCACAAAGCCTGAAGGTCCTTGAACAGAATGCCAAGCCTGTCATAACCACGATGAGAGAAAAGCAAGTCTTCTGGCACAAGGAAGATCACAGGAACCTGAAATCACTCAGAGGGAGAAATTACTGGTCAGAGATCACATACTGATTCCTTAGGAACTGACAGGTAAGCACGTTAAAGGTGCAAGCAGGAAGATGCTTCTCTCCCATGGCAACCCTGCTGGGCCCTCCAGGTCTGCAGTGCTTCCTCCCCTGCCTCTCCAGATAGGGTCACCCCTCATTGTCTTATCCCCACCTTCGACTCCCAACTTGGCAATCGGGAGACATCTGGCTACCTAGAGGAGTCACTTCTCTGGGAAGAGATTTCTGGACGTGCCATTACCTGTGAGGAATGAGCACCTTTATTAAAAATCCACCTATATCTACGCTGCTGGCTGCTTTTAGGTGGTTTTTCAACAACAAAGGACCATGGAGACTGTTGCTATTCATGGGGGAACAATCCTAGGTTCAGAATGGTTCATAAGCTTGAGCAGGGAACACAGACCCAGCCAAGCCGGGCAGCTCCGACCCTTGAGCAAAAGGATTGCTTTTTTGACCAAAGTGACCGTCCGTCTCACTCACTGCGGCAGGGGGGTGGGGGGTGCTGGCCCAGCAGAGCCAGCTCATCCTGGAGTGCCTGCTGGGGAATCATCCCTGCAAACAGCCTCCCAGGACCCCATCCGTAGGCCACTGGCAGGGCTACTGCCAAGAAGTCTTAGAAGCAAAAACAGCTCCTGCGCCCAGCTTGTTCCTGTCGTGGTGATTCATGAGGCCAGCTTAGGGCCCGACATAACCACCCTCTGATCAGGGAAAGATGCATACTAATGGGTCACATTACCGGGCCTAACTTAATTGTGTTTTTAATCTTCATTACTGGAAAGAAAGCAGCGGACAGACCTTCAGGGATTCTTTTCCTCACACCAGGAAATGAACACAGACCTCGGCAGGGCCACATCCCATGCCTGGTGGCCTCCGTTCCTCTCTCTGGCCCCACTGGGACATTTCTCCTAGGATAGGGCAAAGAGCTTTCTCCTCGCCTTCCGTGAAAAAATCTTTTCTATTTCGCTCGATAGCCCTCCCTCTTCTCCTACCTCTGGTATTTTTCAGCTTGGCTCGCACTTTATTTTCAGGATACCAATACCAACAAATCACTTTTGCTTATTTCCATGGCAACTTGCTGCACACAAGTGTGTCGAGAAAATAACCCACAAGTGCATGATGTTGGTGGTAATTGGGTGAGGGAAATGGCTCCACCAGCAGTCAGCTCTGGGACCTCTGCAGGCCTGCTGAGGAATGCAGGCTTTTAGAAAGTCGGGCCCTTGGGCTCAGGAATAGCCTTATAAGTTCAATTACTGTACCAGAGGAAGAAAATCATAAATTTGGGGAAATACAGCTTCCAGCAGAGACAACTGGGGCAGAATAACTGAAGGATATAGTATAAGAAGGAGTGAGGAATTGCTGAGGTATAGTAGGGAGGAGGTAGGAGAAGCTGGGGTACTCGATGAGATCAAAAAGGAAGTCCTTGATGAACCCCGCTCGAATTGGGGAGCAATAACAGAACACCTAGGTCACGCGAGTCCATCACTAAATCAGTTTGTCTGGTTTTCTGCCTCAGTGTGATGGTACCTGCAACTCAGAACATTCATCAGGACTCCCTTCTACCCTGGGAGAGTAATGAGGAACGAGATCTCCTGGGATAACAAGAAACTATTAGCTGTTTTTCATATAATGAAATGAAGGCCTCCAGAGATAAAGTGATTTGTATTTTATAGAAATTTCCTGTGGCAATGATGGACCTAGGGTCTGGTAATAAATGCATCCACCCATCCATGCATCCATCCATCCATCCATATCCATCCACCCATCCACCCATCCATCCATCCATCCATCCAACCATCCATCCATCCATCCATGCATCCATCCATCCTTCCAACCATCCATCCATCCAACCAACCATCCATCCATCTATCCATCCATCCATCCATCCATCCATGCATCCATCCATCCATCCATCCATCCATCCATCCATATCCATCCACCCATCCACCCATCCATGCATCCATCCATCCATCCATATCCATCCATCCATCCATCCATCCATCCATCCATCCACCCACTTATCCATCCACCCACTCATCCCTCCTTCCCTCTTTCCATCCATCCAACCATCTATCCATCTGTCCATCCATCCAGCAATCCTTTCCTAAACTTAAAGAGCTAGAGATCTAATGTACCCTGAACCAGGATTTCTGATTAGATGGTCATTACTTTATAATTGACCCTAAATTACATTCATAATCTCCTGGCCACTTTTTCCATATAAGCCCAGGGCACCTCACAAAAGGACCTTCTACCCATAAAATGATGAATGGATAACCAAATGTGATATATCCATATTATGGAATATTATTTGGGCATAAAAAGGAATGGAGTACTGAAACATGCTACAGTAAGAATGAAGCTTGAAGACTTGAAGGCATTACACTAAGTAACGTTAGCAAGACACCAAAGTCAAATTGTGTATGATTCCATTCATATGAAATATCCAGAATAGGTAAATCCACAGAGATACATGCAGGCTGGTGGTTTCAGGGGCTGAAGGGAGGGGAAAATGGAGAATAGTTGTTTAGTGGGTACAGGGTTTTCTTTTGGGGTGATAAAAGATATTTTGGAACTTGATATAGAAGGTGATTGCATAACATTGTGAATGTATTAAATGCCACAGAAAAGTCCACTTTAGAATAGTAAATCTTTTGTGAATTTTGCCTCTCCAAAAAAAGAAAAAAAAGGACTTTCTATTTTCTTCAAGTCCTGGAGGGGGGTGGGGTTAGGAGCAGGGAGGGCATCCACCAGTCCACAACCAGAAAGCTCTGTGTGACTACTCCTGGGCTTCATAGACCGAGGGATTTTTCTGCAGAGAGGGTATCCTAAAATTAAAAGGGTCTGTCCTAAGGGGTCCTGACACCGATGGGTCCTGTGACCCCCTAGCTGGGGGATTTGGTGGGCTGTTCCCATCAAGGGGCCAGAACTCCCTTCATGGGCTCACCAGCTGAGCTAAGTGGGGAGAGGCCGTAGACCTTGAATTTAAAACAGAAATCTGAATTTTAAAGCTCTCAACAGCTTTCATTGCTGTCACTATTTTTAATAGATTTTTATCTCTTATGCATTCAATTATTATCATTGTCACCAGCCCATGGGGGAAATTTTAACGTGCCTGTTAAAAATGTCAAGTTTATTAGACACTCACTCAAAGCTTAGTTAATTTTGTTGTTTTGTTCTGTCCTCCCCCCAAATTTTATTTAATTAATTAATTTATTTCTTGATTCTGTGTGCATGGCTTGTCCAAACATATGGGCTAGATTTTCTTCACTGGTTTTAAAATAGTTTAATGAATTCCACAGGGGCTTATCACTGGAATGAATGCAGGGGGTGGGGGGGGGGCAATATTTCCCTGTAGATGGAGAAGAGGACCTCTCTGCTGGTTCTGCCCAGGATGCCATTTGCTGGGCCTGCCCCTAGAGAGAACAGTTCTTCTCTCTCCAGTCAATAAAAACTACAAGGCTCTTGGGCTTGGGGTTTGGATTCCCATTTTCTTTCTGTTTGGGAGAAATGACTTCCCTCTTCTTGACAAATGGTCTCCTTAGAGAGTTCAGATGGGTCATTATTGACCTCAGACTTCCAAAGAGGCTCTCTGTTTAATATCTATATTCATACTCATTTTGGATGGTGACAGTGACTTCTTCCTTATTCCCCTTGCTTTTCCTGGTACAGGTTTTGTTGTTATTGTTGTTGTTGGTGGTGGTGGTAGTGGTGATGATGGTTTTTTGGGTTGTTTTATTTTGTTTTTAAAGCCAAAACAATAACAAGAACAACAACAAAACCCAACAACAAAACCCTGAGAGTGAAGAGACTCAAGAAATGCTGTTTTTTCTTGCTTTGGCCCAGCTGCCATAGGGTGCATTAAATACTTCTGGACCTCAGATGATCAGGCAAGCTAGTACAGCCACAGTGGTCAGCTGCCGCATCTGTAACTGCTTCATGGGCCAGGGTCAGAGAGAGCTGGGGGTGCACCAGACACCTGCCTCTCAAGGTGCTTTCAAGGTTTGCCCACTGCAGAGTCAACGGCTCTGGGTCTGCTTGGCATACTACAAGGGCCACCCAGTCTGTACTGCATTGGTGTGGAGCACCGAACTCTCAAGACAAGCTCTCAGAGAGGAAATCAGTGACTTCAAGATGATTCATCAGATGCCAATTCTTTAATTTGGGAAAATATTTGGAAATCATGAATTTCCTCCTACTGTGTGTGTATGTGTGTGTTCTAATGTTCTTTTCTCCTATCTTAAGTTAAGCATAGATAATTTATTTTCAACATTTTTTCTTCTCTGACATAAGTTTCAAAGCTATCAACTCCACTCCTTTTACTAGGTTAGCTGCATCTTACATGTTTGGGTATGTAATATTCTTGTTATTAATCATTTCTAATTTGTATTTTTATTATGATTTCTATTTGACCCATGAATTGTTTAGAAATGTGTGGGTTTTTTTCTGGTTTCCTTTTTGTCAGTAATTTTCAACTTACTTGCATCATTGTCAGATAACGTGTTCTGCTAAAACTTGTATTACTTGAGACTTGCTTTAAGGCCTAGACTAATCAATTTTTTTGTATATAGTACACATGTGCTTGAAAAGAGTGTATTCCCCATTTAATGGAAGCAGTATTCTGTATGTGTCCATTAGATCAGTCTTTTAATTATGTTGTCCCAGCCTTACTAATGATTTTGTCTGCTGGATACATCAATGACCTAGGGAAGTATGTCAAAATCTCATACTTTATGATAAATTTGTTAATATCTGCTAGCATTTTCATCAAACTTAAATTTATTATGATTATCAATGTATTTAGATTTATTTCCACGATTTTGTTTTCTCTTTTTCTGTTTCTCATTTTTTCCATCTTTCCTGCCATTTCTTGGGTTGATGAAAGTGGTTTATATTTTCCCTGCTATTCTATTCTTGTGGGTTTGTATTTTACATGGATTATTTAGGTACATGTGCTATTTCTTTTCTTTTGTCATTGACTTATTTAGATTAAAGCTTTACCATAATTTAGAGCAGTTTAAAGTTCACAGAAAAACTAAGGGGAAGGTATAAACCTGCAGCCCCAACATGTATTCAGCCTCTCCTATTACCAACATTCCCCACTAGAGTGGTACATTTGTTATAACCGATGAACTTGTATTGATTGACTTATAATCACCCAAAGTCCATAGTTAAATCAATAGTTCATTCTTAGTGTTGTACATTATAGGGGTTTGTACTAATGTATAATGACCTGAGTCCATCCTTAGATTGAAGTACTTTTAATTTCATTTTTCCCTTTATGACTTTGAAAATTACATAAGTTATTCTTTAAGGGGATACCCTAGGTATTACTTAGATTTCGAGGCTGTATTGTCAAATGTAAACAAGTTTAGAATTCTTCTATCTTTCCAGTGACTTGAAGTTATCACTGTGTAACAATTCTCTTTATATGTAGTTAATGCTTTGCTTTATAATTCACTTAATTTGATATTAACATAGCCACTTCATTTCCTCATGCTTACACGTTAATACTTGCTCAGTATGTCTTTTTTCATTTTTTTTAAGATTTTAGGTATTTATTTGAGAGAGAGAGAGAGAGAATGAGTGGGGGTGAGGGGTAGAGAGAGTGAGAGAGAATCAGACTCTCCCTTGAGCAGGGAGCCCAATGGGGGCTTGATCTCAGGACCCTGAGATCATGACCCAAACCAAAGGCAGACAATTAACCCACTGCACCACTGAGGTGCCCCTTTGTTTTTATGTTTTTACTATCAATATTTGTGTCCTTATAAGTAATTTTCTTGGATTAAAAAATTTAGTCTGGCAATCTTTTCCTTTTAACTGGAGAGTTTACCAATTTATATTTATTGTGATTGCTGATATATTTAGAATTCTACCATTTTACTTTGTGGTTTGTATTTGTCCCATGTTTTCTGTTTCTCATTTTTTTTCTTTCCTTGCTGCCTTTTGGACCCATGGAAGTTCTTTTTCATGTTATCATTTTCCATTTTTTTCCTCTACTAGTTTGAAAAGTACATTTTATGTATTTTTTCCTTTAGTGGTTGCCCTAGATATTTTAGCAGGCAGATTTAACAATGTTTAAAATCAATCAGTATCTTTGTCTTCCTCTCCCCAAATGTAATAGCATTAGAATGCTTTACCTTTCATCTCTCCTCTTCCAGCTAATAAACTAATTTTATCTAGCATTTTGAGTTGTAGCTCTCTGTAACCCCGCAATGTAGACATTGTTACCGCTCTTGCTTTATTCAGTCCATGTTTATTTGGATTGATCCATATATTTCCAAAATAGTATTTCATCATTCCTTCTCCATCTTAGACATCCCATCTGGGACTATTTCCTACTGCCTGATGTACAAGTTTTAGAATTCCTGTTAGTGAGGACAATATAACTATTTCACCCTCATTTTCAAAAGATGATTTGACTGGATATGGACTTTGAGTCATTCTTTCAGGACACTGAAGGTATTATTCAGCTTTTTTTCAGGCTGTTGCTGTTGCAGTTGAAAAGCCAGCTCCCAGTCTAATTACCATTCCTTTAAATGTAAGTTTAAAAAATTAAAGGATAGCATATTTTTTTTACTTTGAAGTGCATGAATCATAAATGTACAGTCTGCTGAATTTTTACAAAGTGAATACACTCACATAATTCTCACTTGGATGTTTAAAATGAAAATAAAACCTTAAAAGCACTCTAGAAGTCTCCCTTGATCATTACTCACTTTTCCAAAGGTAAGTGCTATTACATTGTCTTCACAGATCGGTTTTGCCTATTTCTGATTTGGCTCTCTCTCTCTCTCTGTCTGTGTGTGTGTCTTTAGTATTTTGCAGATTCATACTGCTTTGACTAAGTGAAGACTTCATCTTATATATTCTGTTTGGCATTTGTTGGGACTTCTGGAGTTGAGGTTTGGTATCCTTTAACAATCCTGGAAAAACATTTAGCCATAACTTTCTCACCATTGCCTCTTCCTTGTTTCTTTATTCCGGTCTGTTGGGTAAATTTATAATCTTTTACCTTAATTTTCGTGTCTAACTTTTATTTCATACGTATATGTCTTGGTTTCCCAGGACTACATTCAAAATCTATCTTTCAGCTCACCAATTCCTCCTTTGACTATGTTGAATCTGTTTAGCTGTCTATCGAGTTTTGAACTTAAATTATATTTTTCATTGAAGTTCTCTTTGTTCTTATTTCAAACATATTTAGTTATTTGTTATAGTCTTTTTTTTTTTGGCTTATTTTCTTTAAGCTTTTTAGGATATACTAAACATATATAACATTTATACACACTTATTCTATATTCTATGTTTGATAATGCTAATATTTGAATTTAGAGTTGAATTTAGAGTTTGGATTTGAATTTAGAGTTCTGGTTCCACTATCTATTATTTCTGCTGGATTTCATTCATAGCACTTTATTTTCTTGTGTGTTTTGTAACTTTTAAAAATTTTTTTTACACTTCTTTAAAATTAACATATATTGTATTATTAGTCCCAGGGGTAGTGTTTTACAATTTTTGATGACAGTTTCATGTTCTTCATCTGGAGAAATTCTGAAGCTTCAGGTGAAATTGTATTCTTCCAAAGAAAATTTTCTGTTGGTATCTACCAGGCACTAGGGAGCTATACCAACCCAATGCCATTTGAAATTGAATTTTCTGTCTGAAAATGTGGACCACACACTTAAATAAATGGTTATGAATCTCAGCGGACAGTCTCTCTCCTCCAAAGATCCAGTGAAGACTTACAAGTTCCCTTGCTTTTCCCTCTGCATAACATGTTTATTTTTAAATTATATTTTTCAAATTTTAGAATAGTTTTATATTTACAGAAATGTTTCAGAAATAATTCAGAGAGTTCTCATGTACCCTGTACCCAGTTTCCCCCATTGTAAACATCTCACATTTGGATGGTAGGAACACTTGTCAAAATTAATGAACCCATATTGATAGATTATTATGAATGACAGGCCATGTTTCATTCATATGTCTTTAGTTCTTACCTAATTTCCTCTTTCTGTCCTGAGTTCCCATCCAGGATATTGTATTACATTTAGTCATCATGCGTCCTTAGGCTCCTTTTGGCTGAGAGAGTTTCTTAGACCTTTTTGATGACCCTAACCATTTTGAAGAGTACTGATCAGGTATTTTATAGAATGTTCCTCTACTGGGATTTTTCTTATGTTTTTCTTGTAACTAGACCAGAGTTATGGGTTTGGAGGAGGTAGACCACAAAATGATTTTATTTTTCACTCGTTCACTCAAAGGGCTGAGGTTCCAGCCCTTTGTTGTCTCACCTTCAAGCAGTCTTGCTCATTAGATTGCCCATCATGGACAAGCCCATGGCTTCATCTCCTAATTCCTGAATCCTCAGCAGCCACCAAGGCAGAAGTTTAACGTCCCCCAAGTGTGGCCCATCTTCTGGCTTAGGCTCTTGCTTACCTCCCAGGATGTTGACTTTCACTCTGCTTTTGGCCTCTGCAGAACTCTTAATATCCTACTAGTTCAGCAATTTACATAAACAAGTGTTCTTATATAACCCACCAGTTTTTATATTGTTTGCATGGGGAGCTATTCAGGAGATCATCCTGCTGGAGGTGAAAGTCAAGAGAGGAGTGTCTGGCCCTCACTTCATGTGTCAGCCACATCTCTCACTACATGTCACCTTCCATATATTCGGTGACTGTGTACTGAGCCCCCGTTACATGCATTTTATTAGGTCCCTGAAAACAATGGCTATTCAGCCTCTGTCTGTACTCAGTGTACAGTCTAGTGGGGAAACAGCATGTGGTGGAGTGGTGCTTGGAGTAGCTGAGAAGACCGCGTGGGGGAAGCACAGGGAGCAAGTCAGAGGATCCTAGAAGGAAGGCCAGGACAGTAGGAACCAATCAGGCTAGGGAAGCCACAATGGCAAGGCTAAAAATGTTAGATTTCATGCTAGGAGCACTGGGAAGCCACTGAAGGTATTTAGATCCCTGAAGTGTGACAATGATCCAAGGGGGTTTTGGACTCCCCTTCTTCCAAGCCAGTAAGCATAAGCCTAGCTGGGAGGTGACACACTGTGAAAGCAACTGATCCCCACATCCCACCCCGCCAGCCTCAACACAGAAGGAGATGTGGGCCCATGAGGCAGCCTCCCACCCCCAAGCACTAGTCTCCCGCAGGCCTCCACCTGAGACAGCAAGTCAGGCTTCTCCCCATGAGCTCTCCAGTTTCATCTGAGCCCTGCCCACCGTCCCGCAGAGCAGGCCTGGATTTTTCTCAAGCTCTAGGGCCCTGCCTGTCTGATGCGGCTGAGGGTTGGGATGGCAGCAGATTTGGACTGAGACTGAACTGTGTTTACACCCTGGCTTTGCCATGTGTGATCTTCAGCAAACCTCTTTGAGCTTTAGTTTCCTCTTAGAAAACAGATAATAATAGTACCCTACAGGCCAGCTCTGAATGTCAAATGAATAAACACATATGGAGAACGTGGTGCCGAAGAGATGCTCAGTCCATGCCGCCTTGCTTTCCCTCCTTCAGGCTCTGAGCGTCCCGGGCTTCAGCGATGCCTCTGCTATCTGAGCCTCCCTTCTCTTGCAGACCTGACTGGAAGTGGGGGCCAAGGGACTGTGGGCTCTCAGGAGGAAGGAGGGGTGTCTGGGTGGCTCAGTCGGTTAAGTGGTTGACCCTTAATTTTGGCTCGTGTTGTGATCTCGGGGTCCTGGGATCGATGCCCCCGCCGTTAGGCTTCCTTCCTCTGCCCCTTCTTCCCCCGCCCCCTCATGAGCCTGCATGTGTGTGCAGTCTTTCTCCTTCCCTCTCTCTCAAATAAATAAATAAATCCAGAAAGAAAGAAAGAAAGAAAGAAAGAAAGAAAGGGAAAAAGAAAGAAAAGAAAGAAGAAAGAAAGGAAGGAAGAAAGAAAAGGAAGGAAACAGCCAACCATTCTGTTATCTCTCCTTCCTCCAGAAGGTCTGCCAGGGTAGGGGCACCTGAAACAGCACATTGTGTCCCCACCTCTCCCCTCTGGTTCCCATGCCTGGATTTCCGTGGTTGCTTCTTCCTTGGCATCAGGAAGTGATCTAGATGATTATTTAATCTTGAGGACTAACGGACTGAAAATGTTTAATCAGCTATGCCTCCCAAAGGCATATTTACTTAGTGGAGGAAACCATCCTAAGGTCAAGTAAATGCTAGTGTGGACCCCAAAGGCTGTATGCTGGAAGGGCATTTGGGAGCAAGAGGGGCAGAGAGCCACTAGGTCTCTTGAGCGTGCCCTGGGTTGAGGATTTCCCACCCCCTTGAAAGGCTCTGTTGAGGGTCCTGTCTCCTCTCCTATATCCCCCGGGGGGAGGCCCTGAGAATGTGCCTCCAGGCTCCTCCCACAGGAGGAACAGCTGACCAAGTCCCAACCACTGCCCTCTGAAATCTACAACCACTGTTTGCATCCAGGCATGTTCCCTGCGGGCCACCCCACCTCCACCGCTGAGCCAGTGGTCAATCCCAGCAGAGAAGTGAGGCAGACCCATTCCTGGAGGACAGGTGACTCCTCTTTCAGCTGGCTTTGGCTCAAGGACTCCCTTGTGGCTTTGCCAAACCATCCAGACAACTCGGCAGTTCCCCCCGCCCCCCAGCTCCCTTCTGCTTCCCTAGAGTCAGATTTGCATTACTGTCTGACAGCTCTCCGTGCCTCCTCCACTCATTCCCCTCACCATGGCTTTCCTTCATGTGGGCATTTTCCCTAACAAAATCCTTGCCTTCAATCTTGGGGGAGGCAGGCTAACACCCCACGAGTCCCTTTGCCAGCAGTGCCCTGTTGATGCTAAGTTTAGACCCAACCATCTTTAAATACACCTTGGCCTCACTCTCCAGCACTGGGCGTGGCGAGCGTGACATCTTCTAGAGTCTCTGCAGGGGGTCTCAGCCAAAAAACAGACAAAGGAGATGTTTCTCCAGTATGCTCAGACCTCACCAACCTTTGATAAATAACATTTCAGCAGCTTAGAAATGTTAATTCTTATAGCACACAACTCTCTAAAAGCCCAAAGAAAAACCTAGGCAAACATATTTTGGCCTATGTTATCTCATTTAAGATGTGGTATAAAGTGTGACAGGAAATAAATAATTCGATGAGTGTGTGTGTCAAAACTATCATAAATAAGCATTGTTTGAGAATAATTCCTTGCTCCCAGTTGTGAGCCCCCAGGGGGCCTCCTACTGTGGTCCCTTCAGAGAGAACCAACAGGCTGAGTCTAGAAGCTGTCAGAAGGTCGATGTGGGTGTGGGGCAAGCTCTTCCAGGACGGAAGTCAGAGATGATCTAGGGGGCAGGAGCGGGCTGTGGGGGTTTGACTCTGGATACAGAGTTGTCAGGCCCAGCCCCTGTTTCTCCAGTTCCTCTGTTGTGTGGAGCAGCCCACAGACCTGTGGGTGACACGTGGCTCAAAGCCATCTGCTCCTGAGTCCCCCAGAACCTCCAGCTCAAAGTGCTCCAGGTTGCCGCAGCTCACCACCTGCGTCTGGCATGCTAAGGGCCAGCCTCTTCTTGGTGCTATGACCCTTGAGGTCTGTTTTTTTCCTAACATTCAGCTCTCAGATCCCTGCGAGTCAGAGTCAGCACCAAAAGGCTCAGCACCAGAACTTCTTTGGGGCAGCTCACAGCAGAGGGACAATCAGGTGGGCAGGCCCACACACACTGCAGAATCTCTCCCACTGTGTCTGCCTTGGCACCTGCCGCCATTGACCTCCATCCTGCATTTCAGAAATATAGAGGAAACTTGACTATCACAAATGAGAATGGTATCTGGTCTCGGGAGCTGTATTTTTTTTTCCCCTTCCAGCTTTGTGCTGTAATTAATTGTCTGGTGAATCCTTGGATAGGGCTGACATTCAGACCTGTTTAGACTAATGAATTGTTTGCGAATGATAGAGTTGCATCTGGTTTAATGAGTGGATCCTGTCCTAAGAGACTCCGACGATGGACGTTTGATTCTCCAGCAGGGAGACAGGTGCTGACAGCCTTACCTTTCTGTTTTCACTTTTGCTCCTGGAGGCTTCTTGGTCCCATGCCAAAGCGCAGGAAGCTTAGGGATGAAGTCAGGCACCGGGTAATTGTCGGGAAAATTTGCCTTCTAGTTAGCACCCTTGCACTTAGGGCTTGAGGGAATCCTAGGAAAAGGCACTCCCTGTTTCTCCTGCAGCAACCCTGACCCACAGACAGGCAATGCGCTGCCTGTGCATCTGAATGTGAAGATTCCGTCAAGAACTTAAGTGCAAGAACCTACTACTACACTATGAAATAGGACTGCCCTAAAATGTTGCGTATAAATCTGATTGTGTTCAGAGGGAGAGATGGGCAGATTCAGTTAAGTTGGATTTTATATGTATCAGAGACTCTGACTGTTTGGGAGGACCCGACAATGATGATCAGAAGAGAGGAATCTTTGGGAGGGAAGATAACCAACCCCTAAAAACCTGCTTGGTTCACTTGTTCACTCATTCAATCACAAAATTAACCTTTGATGGGC
The DNA here is from genome assembly GCF_011764305.1 of Mustela putorius furo. NCBI lineage: Eukaryota > Metazoa > Chordata > Mammalia > Carnivora > Mustelidae > Mustela > Mustela putorius. The sequence goes on from NW_025421424.1 coordinate 9,179,220, forward strand.
ACCCACCATGCACTCGACATCGTGCCAGTGGCCAGAGACACAGAGACAAGTAAGTCACCCACTGTATTTTTTGAGACAGGGAATGTCTCAGGGCCCAGCAGAGCCTGCATCCCAGAACACCTACATTTATATCAGGCACAGGCATCGGTCGGGAAGGACAGGGGCTCAGCCCTCAAGCTGGACGGGCTGGTTCCCCTGCTGGGTAGGCACACACTGCCAAGTGCTTGCTCCTGAGGTCCGACCAAGTTGTGTCCCTCCCCTTCCGCTGACATCGCCTTGCCATTATGATAACAATGACATAAAAAAACACAGGGAGGAGGTGTATTAGGGTGGCTTTGATGAAAGAGAGGAGACCACTGTGCTGTAGAGTGGAAAGTTATTCCAAGCACAGGGGGTGGGATTGCCTTCTTTTCAAAGGTGTCATCTTTTCTTTCATCCCTAGAAGAGGCTTGTCTCCGCCTTCCTCACCTGCCCCTCTCCCTACCACCTCTCTGCTTCTTATCCCTGCAGTCTCCAACCTGTGGCTCCAGCAAAATGAAGTCTCTCAGGTCAATTGTCCATGGCCGTGGAGAAAGCCCATGAACGTGACGCTTTCTTTGAATTACAGCCGGCGCAGGGGTGGGAGGCTGCAGGCAGTGTGGCGGCCGCCCCCCACCCCACCCGCACGGGAGATGGCTGTGTTAAGCTGCAACAACGGCGCCCCACGCCACCAGGCAGCAAATGGATTTTGGTTCCGCTTTAATTTCCAAGGACCAGCCATGCCTAGGCCACATCCATCAGCAGGAGACGATTCTGCAGCATTAACAGCCTGCCTTAATGGGTGCCTCCCTGCTTATCACACCTCAGCCTGATTGAATTGTTATATAAAGAGAAATGTTTTTACCATAAATATCTGCCGGGAATTCCAATCAGATTCCAGGACCACCATTGCTGAGTCATGATTCTTTTCTTCTCAATTAATGAAGCTTTCAGAGGCACTGGCAGGGGTAGGCTTTGGGGAGAACAGCAGATCGGTTTCAGGAGCCCAAAGAGGAGGGAAGGATAGAAATATAAACCTGGGCGATTGGGCGGGAGGTTTTCAGGCTTCCCTGGGAGTCTGGGAACAAGTCAGAGGTCCGAGATCTCTCCAGGTCTGTGAGTGATGTTCCTTCTCTGGGCTGGGAACAGATAACAAAGGATATGAGCCATGGTGGCAACCCTACTTGGCTTGCTCTGTGACCTCTTTAGGCTTGTCCCACACTAGCCAAGCCAGATGTGGTGTGTCCAGAAAGAAGCAAGAGGACCAGGATAAGGGAGTGTGGTGCCGTGTGCTTATAGGATTTCAAGACCCCCATAAGCATGTGTTAAGTGTTTTCCACTCTACTGTATTTAATCCTCACAGGGACCCAGTGAGGTGGGCGTCAAGATCTTGATCTTATAGGTGTGCAAAGGGAGGCAATGAAGGGGTGAAATTAGCTGACCAGTGTCCACTTGCCCCACTGGTCTTCCACTAGATACTGCCCAGCTTCCCATGTACACCTGCCATTGAGTATGTTATGAGGTATTGGAAACTGAAAGTAATTAATTAGATGTGGTTCTTGCCTCCAAGGAATTGGTGGTGATATAGTCGGGGCCCAGAAAAACACACCTGCAAAATGGCTTGAAAACAATTAAAAAGCATAACTTTAAATAGTCAAGCAAACAAACCAAAAAAAGAAATGATATGCATAGGTTAGCATCTCTGATCTCAGAAAGCAAAAAGGCATGTTCTTCTCTAACCCTAGGCCTTAATCATCAAGTATGAGAAGGCTGTGGTTGGCGCTGTGGCAGGGGAAGGGGGTTTGCACTGACTTTGTGATCAAAATGATTGTGCAGCTAATCCAGGATGGCTTCCTTGGGGTGGTGTCTCGTTAAGCCCTAAAACACTGCGTGATATGGTTGGGAGTAGGAAAGGGGAGGGTAAGCTCACAGTTAACTCCCTTTAGCTTCTCCCAGGAGCCAAGGGAAGCTACAGACTGGGCCCACTGACGGGCGATGGTCCGTGCCTGGCCTGGTGGAGGCTCCTCGGACAGCACTGACAATGAGGCTTCAGAAGGAGGGGGAGAGACCCCATCTAACTGCTCACTGGCTCTGACTGGATGGCAGGTTGACGCATGTTGTGTTCTGACCACGTACAATAGAAGCTGAGCATTTTGACTCAGTGTGAAATGTTCTGTGCCTTCCGAGGGGATGAAGGAGACATGAATAAACTTTCCAAGAAACCAATTAACCCAGAGACAGTTCATACTGTCGTCCTCATCCAGACAGAAAGCAATATTGGACACACAGTTCAGATACAACCCATCAGGACACAAAGTAGACCAGTTTAATCATCTTTCTCTGGCAGATAACGAAGCTGTTTCATTTTATTTTGTTTTATATCATGTTGGGCTTCCCAGGTCCAGTGAGTAAAGGGCTGGCATCTTGCCAAAGGTGGGGGGGCAGAGAGAGAGAGAGAGAATGAATATGGAGGAGACAACTGGTTTCTGGAAGCATGGAGGCGACTTCTCCAGAAACCTGGCCTTCATCCATCATCATGGTATAAAAAGTCTATGGTAAGGAATTTGTTGTGGGAAAGGAAGGTAAGATTAGGTTGACACAATCCTCAAGGAGAACCTTGGGCCGAAGAGCAACCCGTGGCCTTGCTCCCAATTGGCAATAAGGTGGTGACTTGCTTTCCTGCTGAACTGCCTCTTCACTGGACACAGGGTCCCCTTGGATGTCCTGACTTAACCATGGAAGCCATTGTGCACTGTGGGAGGTCACAGTCTCCTGCTAGGGAAGGCCAGTGGCTCTGTTCTCAGGAAGGCCCCAAGGTCCTCTCACTTCCCGGGCCCTCAAGCTGCATGGCCTCAGGTAACCACTGTCCACCTTGCTGACCACAAACCCTGCCACAGAGCCCAGCCAGGAACGCTGTCACATCACAGTGCCTCTACAACCCCGTAGCTCTGGGCCTTAGTTCATTACCGGAAAGCTGGGACATAGAAATCTCCCAGGTTGCTGGGAGGCTTCCGTGAGATAGGGAGCTCACCGTACTGGGCAAGGGGCCCACGGCCAACGCATCCGCAGGATCGGCTAGGTGTTTAGGTAATGACCGTGATCGTGCCCAGCGACACCTGCCTCCCACCTACATCCCCTGCATGCGGACTGCCTGATGCCAATGCCAGACTGACCCCCCAAGCCCCCACTTTTGTCCTTGTGCTTGAGGAGCCACAGCCTCTACCGAATGCCTGTGAAGTCAAGTCCAAACTGCCAGTGTGGCTCCTTGCATGGTGCCCCCTCCCCCCATCCCTGATAGCCACATGGTCGAGGCTGGTGTGCGTACAGCTGGCTTGTTCGCTGCTCCCCTCTCACACCAGCCTCTTCTGGAGAGTTAAAAAAGGAAAGCAATGAATGCAGTAGGCACTCCATCTGTACTGGATATGTTGATAATGATAATGAGAAAAATCAGTAACATTCCTACCGGACTTCACATTTAATAGTATATTAAATGGCATGCACGTGTATTCAGGAAGATATGTATATACCCAGAGAGCTGCGTAAAGTGTCATACCTAGTTGAAAGGATGGGTCACGTTAACATTTCCTGAGCATCTGTACGGCACCCATTACCGGACTAGGTACAAATAAATAAATAGAAGGACATCAGGCTTTGTGGCAGGTCCAGGTGTTTCGGGGTCAGCCCTTTCTCCCAGTACCGCACACCGTTCGCCACGCATGAAACCACCCGCCGGTCCCATGGGTTGGGCTTGTCCTGCTTGCTCACACAAAACACAGATGCCAGGACACACCTGGTTGCACATGGAGGCCCAGGTGCGCAGGGTTAATGCGGCGTAAATTACTCCACAGAGCTGTGGAGGTTCCATGTGGCCTGTCCTATCGCACCGGATCACAACTCCTTGAAACTTCACATCTATTGCCCTTCACAGGCCACCAGGCAGTTTGTCACGAAACACACAGTTGCTCTGTGTTTGTCCTGATTCCTTGGCCCTCGTTTGCACTGTGGCCGTTGGGCCATGCTCTCCTCAGGTCAGACCCCTCTTGTCTTCCTTTGTCTTCCTTTTGTAATCTCCCCGCCAAGTCCCTGGCTCTTTCATCCTGGCATCTCCAGGGGTTTGAGTCAGGATGAGCTAGGCTTGGCATTCACAGCTTCTGCTCCCCCACCCCACCCCACTCCACAGTACTGGTTGAGGATGGTAGCTGTCGGGGACAAGGGGAATTTGCTTAGTCCATGGGGCATCTAACCTTGTGCAATTTGGGAAGAAGGGGCAAGAGTGAACTATGGCGAAATGACCCTTTGCGCAATAGGTCTCTACCGGTGTGAGGCACGGGGGAGTGAAGCCTGTAGCCCTAGTAATTGTGTGCAGGGTTGGGGGGGGGGTGGGAGGGGTTCCACGGTGGTGCAAGGGGAGTGAACCACCACGGTGCAGCAAAGGGTCAAGACTCCTGTGTTTGAGGGAGCTGGAGAACAGGGAGGCCCAGCAGGGAGCCAGTGGGACTTCATGGGTGAACTTGGGCCTGTCGCTTAACCTCTCTGAGCTTCTGTTAAGTTAATTATTTCCCAAGGCTGTTATGAGGAAATGCATGCGAGAGACCAGAGCTAGGCACCAGGCATCCAGTGGACCCTCGAAAATGTTTGTTTATACTTTCTGTGATCCTTGCCCCAACTGCATCATGAAATTGTTATGAGGATCGAAAGAAGTGTTCTATAAACTGCAGAGGGTGTATAAACGGGAGGGACTTCTATGTCAGTCCAGAGGTCTGCAAGCTTTTTCTGTGAAGAACCAGACAATAAATATTCTAGACTTCATGGACTATACAGGCTTTGCCAACTACGACTCAGCTCTGCCAGCACAGTGGGGAGGGAAGCAGCCACAGACAGGAGGGAAATGAATGGGAATGACCGCCCACCAATAAAACTTTATTTACAAAGCAGGCAGCAAGCCCGCCTTAGCCTGAGGGCAACTTTACCAAAGCTGTGTTAGGAGATGGGGTGGGGTGAGGGGGGCGTCCCTCAAGCTAAGTGGCCTAGGCCTGCTTTTCAGCTCTCTCTAGTACAGCTCCATGGGGAGTGTGGGGTGTGGATCCATGGGGAACCCCAATCTACAGAAGCCCCGTCTTCCAGCCGGAAACTTGAAACCGGGAAAGGAACGCAGGAGTTACCTTCCAACCTAGCACCTTGGCATCTTGTGAGTCTGCAGATCTGGGCCCGGCAGGGACTCTGCAGGAGCAAAGGGTCTCACAAGCCCAACAGAAGCCATCTGGAGCAGGGGTGAGGCTGAGGTGACCCCGATAAGTAATGCCCCATGTAAAAGGCCATGGGCAGCAACTCCTCAGCTCCCACTGGGTGTTGCCTCCTGGGAACTGGGGACCAATGTTTAAAGATCTTCCATTTTTCAGGATCAGCTCTAGATCCAGATTTTCTTGCAAAATCTTCCGGTTTTGAATATTGGATCCATTAAAATAAACAACCTGTAGGGCCAAAGAAAACTGATCCAGAACATCTAAGGAGATGATATTGCACTCCTAAGTTTCTGGATGTCTAGAAACAAACCCTTTGAGACCTGCCCTAGAGAATGCAGGGCTGTGCCAGGGCAGGGACCTAGGGGAGAAGCCAGGGAATGCTCTACACGCAGGTTTCTCAGCCTTGGCATTACTGATGTTTTGAGCCAGATAATTCTTTATTGTTGGGAACTTTCCTGTGCATGGTGGGATGTTTAAATCCATCCCATGAATGCCACTAGCATTTCTCCTCCCCAAGTAGTGACAACCAAAAGTGTGTCGGACGTTGTCCCCCGAGGGGCAAAACTGCCTGGAGAGAGAAGCATCAGGTTAGCCCCTCCTGAGACTGAGAGACACAGCACTGAGGTGCAGCCTGCCAAGTTGTAGCAGCGATTAGTGGGCAAATGTTTCTAAATTAGCAAAATTTTAATTTAGACCTAAATCTCCATTATTGCCTGGGGCGCAGGAAAATTGGTGACCATTTAAAATTATTAATTGGAACTTGCTGCAAATCAGTGGAGAGTGAAAAGCAGAAAGGGGTCGGGATGCTGAGCGGGGCTGCAGCAATGGGCAGAGGGGCAGGAAAGGTGGGGTGCGGGCTGGCAACAGGTTGACGAAGAGCCAGGGCTGGCTGGGGACAGGGAGTCCCGTCAGAGGGACCCAGGGACCACGCTGTGGGAGCAGTGGAAGGAAGAGGGATTCCCAAAGAGGCTCCAGGATTCAGGCTGAGAAGGCCGGGAGCCGGAGCCCAACCAGGTTCCATGGGCCCTGTGACCTGACAGGGACAGACACAGGTTGAACAAAGTCCTGGAGATGAGGAGGAAGGATTCTTAAGGCAACAGACGTTTTCCAAAAGCACTGAGGCAACTTGGTGCTATGCTTTACAAAAATCACTCGAGTGGATGAATGGATTCCTTCTCATGAAGACTCAGAAAACCACTTTTGCAAATGCAAAAAGTTTCTCAGATGGAATACTAAGGTTTAATGTCTTCAGGGTTAGACTCCCTGCCTGCGGGCGCTGGAGGCCTGGAGACACGGAGGAAGGGGTGCGGGGATTTGAGGGACAGATGTGGTGGCAGAGTCGCTGAGGGGCTGAGTGGTCAAGGGGCGGAGGGGCAGGCCTGGAGGCGGTGGCAGGACAGTCAGAAGGGGGAAGGGGCAGAGGAGGTTTCTTCTGGAGGAAAAGGCAAAAGGTGAGCTCTGAGGAAAGTTAGTGGTCAGAGGGGCAAGGGTGCTGAGGGGCTCTGGATGGAAGGGCAGGGGCTGGAGGAGATCATCTCTGTCTCATGCGTCCTCTGAGTTTTAATCCTAAGTGGAGCCCAGGCAAATCAGGGTTTCTCTTTTGGAGTTGCTTGCATGGACGCTTAAGGTCAATGGATACAGCTTAGGTTGCCACGCTAGAGAAGTCCCTGGGGCTCTGGCTGCTGGCTTCCCAGGGCCTCCCAGGGAGGGCAGCTGGGGAATGTTCAGAACCCTGGCCATGTTCCTCGGATCTCAGCAGCCAGAGCTGCCCATAGTAGGGAAATGAAAGCCCACATTCCAGCCCTCCAACCAGGCAGGGCGGTGATCCACAGTACCATTGCCTGGATTAAAAAACAAAAAACAAAAAAACAAAAAAAACGGAGACCCAGCAAAGTCGTGACTCCCCACAGGTTATCCAACCAGGAAACTGCAGGCCTGGACAGAAACCCAAGGGTCCTGCCTCCTCTCCAGGGGCCTGGGCACTTTCCATGGTGCTTGTTTTAAGGGCCGAGAGCCTGTGGACTCAGAGTACTTGGGATGAGCAGAGCCCCAGCTCAAGGTGGTATGTGGGGAACGGTTGGACTGAACGGGGGGCCCCATGGCCTGGGACACTTCAGCAAGAGGACACGACCGGTGCTCCAAACCTCAGACAAGTCCCGCATCCCCCACCCGCGCACTCCAGCCTCCACCACATGCTTGCTGACCTTATTTCCCTCTGACAAGGCATGCATGGTCTTCAATAATGCAGGCCCCCACCTAACACCGAAGAGGCCTGTCACCCAAAAATAACTTGAAAAGCACACAGAGGGAAGCAGATAAGCATTCAAAATCATTTATTTATAGCACGGAGCACAAAGCCATCAAAGAGACTACAGGCAAGCGACAAGCCACAGCACCGCTCGGGGGGCGGCTGGGAGCCTCTCCCACCCCCACCGAGCTGCCTCGGCAATGTGTCTTCTGGATCTGGCCCTTCCGGGTGGGTCTGCAGAGATTTAGAAGATGGGGTGCGGTGCAGGGTGAGGAGGGGAAAGGTAGCAAATACCGTGACCTCTGCTTAGTATTAGATCACAAAGCTTCAACAGGAGCGGCTCGAGGTCCCTGCGGTCGGAGGGGCTTCTGTGCTGACTGGGCTGGTGGCAGTTGGGGTGGATTGGTGCTTGCTAACTCTGGCTGAGGCTGAGCAAGGGAGCTATCTGCGGGCTCCTGCCCCGTTCCTGCTGAGGGCAGAGACACCTGTGGCCTGAGCCCCCTTTCCACCCACCCTTTCCCCCTGAGCTGCACCCTGTGGGTCCATGGCGTACACATCATTCTGCAGTCTAGATCAGGCACTGTGCCCTAGACACCCTCTAAGTCCCCTTCCAACTCTGAGTCTGTGTTCTGGAATATTCCAGCCCAGCACCGTAGTCTTTAGAAAAGACACATCAAAAAAGCAAAGCAAAGCAAAACAAAACAAAACCAAAAAAACCCCGACTGTGTTGCATATACAATTATTTCAAAGGAACAAAAGGGATGAAAAGCCAGAGAATTTCAGACTCGTATAACAAAATTATTATTCAGAAATTTCAATAATGAAGGTGCTGCTATAGTTCTAAATGTGTATTTTGTTAACTGCAAACCAAAAATAATACACTGGCTGATCAAAACTGACAACACTGAAGTTAAATGTCACCGAATCCAGAACAACACAGAAAATCAGACGCAAAGCAACAAAATTGTCTCCAGACGGTCCAAGCGAATGGCAGCCTGGTTCACAGCCACAGATGGCCGGCAATGACCGGCTAACGGCTGAAACAGAACATTCCCGTGATTCTGCACTCCTCCCCATCGATTCCTCCCCTCCCTCCAGACCACTGCTCCTGATGGCAATCAAGGTACAACCAATAGTGGTTTGGGATGGCATTTGTAATCCCTAGCTGATCAACCATGCTATCCCCACTCACTCCATGAACACCTGCAAAGTGAGGGGGCTGCCCTCTGCAAGGGTCTTAGACTGGGTCATAGACTGTCCATGTAGCTTGCAAGGTACCAAGGAAGACAGCAGGAGTGGAAGACAGAGCGCTTTTTGCAGGGAGCAGAAATGGCCTTGGGGAGGAACCATGATGAGGTGACTCTTTTTTTTCCCCTGAATAAAGAAAAAATAATTTCTTTGGAGACCATTTCAACCTGCACAGCCACGTCTTAAGTACAGTACAAGGGATTCTTCTTTCCTATCCCTTCACCCAGATTCCCTCGTTGTTCATATTTCATTGCATTTCCCTCCCTTTTATAGGCAGGTATGCTGACTGATTTTTCTGTGTTGATGTATACCCATTATTACTCATCTTTTTCTGAACGTTTGAAACTGAGCTGCAGACGTGACATGAGATTGCTCTGGAACACCCCAGTATGTATTTGTCCCCAAGCCACACCATGCTCCACCTAACCACTGTACAAAAGTACAAATAAGAAGATCTCTGTGTATACAATGTCATCCTCCAATCACAAACCCCATTCAGATCCCACCAGCTGTCCTGACAACAACTTTTTCCTCTCTGGCTCAGGTTGCCAAACAAGGACCTGGCACTGTGTTCCCATGTCATGTCTTCGTATTCTCTATCTGAGATAGTTTCTCCGTCTCCTACCTTTCAAGTTCTCGACCGTTTTAAAGAGTATGGGCTTTCTATTCTCTAGGATGTCCCTTTACCCAAGTGGTCTGATGCTTTTTCCTGGCAGAGCCGGATCAGGCTTTCCTGGCAGGAATACTGCAGAAGTAAGCCCACACTTCCTTCAGCGAGTCACAACGCTCGGTGTCCATCTGTCTCGATGCTGGTTGACTCTGTGGTCATGTTGCCGGTTTCTCTACCTTTAAGTCACCATTTCCCCCTTTGAAATTTAGCAATATTGCATCTGACGCCAACGTCCTGCTCCTCCTCTAACCTCTGCCCACCAGCCTGAGCTTCCATCGATGACTCCAGTCTGAATCAAATGCCATGAGGATGGTTGCCAAGTAATGATTTTCTATTCCCACGAGGCCACCCTCATTTATTTGGCATGATGCTTTAAAGAAGAGCTTTTCCTTTTCTTCTATTTGTTTGTTGATTTGTTGCTTTCTTATTACTTCTATCAGTGTAAACTTTCAGATTCCTCTTTTGCTCAGTGGATTGGATCTCTTACCATCATTAATTGTTTTGATGCTGAAACTGCCCAGATTTAACCAAGGAGAGCTTCTTCAAGGTGCCTTCTGTGTCATTTTGATGTGTTTTGATCCCTCTTTAAGGATCTCTTTACCTTCTGGCACAAAATAGGCTCCACGACCATCTTGTACTTTCTCTGTCTTGGCCTGGAATCAGTTGTTTCTCTAAGGAGTACGGGTTCTCTTTAGTGGTGAATGACATGTAGATACCAACAGCTGAGCGTGTGGGGTGCTCGTTGCTGCTGTGTTGACATTACTTCTGGGCCTGCTCGGTAGCATATACATGCATGCACACACATATGCACACCCCTCTGTAACTATTTGCTTGTTTGTATATAAAGAACATGAGTTCATACTGATTCCTTTAATTCCAATCCAGACCCTGGGGTCCACTCTAGCCTCCTCCCTTTCCATGTTTGTTAGTGTCCTCTGCAAAAGCAAGAAATCTGATTCTCCTTGTCTTTATTATTTTTAAGAAGATTTATGTATTGATTTGAGAGAGAGTGAGCGAGCCTGTGCATGAGCAGGGGGAGGGGCAGAGGGAGAAAGATAACCCCAGGCAAACTTCATGCTGAACTTGGGCCTACCTGAGATCATGACCTGAGCTGGAATCAAGAGTCAGACACTTAACTGAATGAGCAACCCAGGCGCCCCTCCTTATCTTTGATATATGTATTTCCATGCTCAGTTTACTTATTCGTTTAATGGAACCCATTTCTTAAATATGCTATTTCTTCTGCCTGCTACTGCACCCAACCCTTAATTACTTCACATCCTTGGGTGACAGAGGAGACACCGTCAAGGTGGCTCCCTTCTGTCCCCATTCCCATCCTCACCCTCATGTGATAGGCCCATCTCTAACTACTCTGTGCAGGGAATGGGAAAGCTGATTGTATCTTTAAACTCACTTAATATTTGAGCTGGCACAGCCTTGTAAATTTTACTGTTTACAAAGCCCATCAGTAGACGTTATGTCACCTAATCCCATTTTACAGATGAGGAAACAAAATCTCAACAGTTAAATGACTATGCTACACAATTTGTAGATGGTGGAACCCAGACCTCAAACCACTGTGAGTTTATTCCACCACATAACAGAAGATACCGTCACACACAGCAAGCTCACTCCCAAGCTCGCTCTCAAGTCCTAGAGCACATGGCATCCATTTATCTTTGTCATTTCTTCCACAGTATGGATTGCCTGTTTCATTTATTTGGCTTTTTTTTCCCCCATTAAGCAATCTTGGCATCGATGGGTTGTACAGAATACTGAAGACAGGTAATGGATGTAAGCAGGAAAATCATGAAAGAGAGAAAAGAAAGCTAATGGTAGCAGTTATGCCCTAAGGTGAACCCCAGTGTATTTGTACGATCCCCTCCCCTTGAGTGTAAGCAGGACCTCTGACCTGCTTCTAGCCAACATTATATGGCAAAGGTGATGGGATGTCACTCCCATGATTGCATCACGGCATTATAGAAAACTCACTCTTAGCAGACGTGGGTGATAGACTGTCCTGCTAGCCTTGGGGAAGGAAGCTGCCATGCTGGGAGGCTGTGGGAAGATCATGTGCCAGAAGCAATAGGCAGCTTCCAGAAGCTGAGAGCAAGCCCCAAAGACAGCCAGCAAGGAAACAGGGACTTCGGTCCTCTATTTGCAAGGCACTGAAATCACTCACGGGAGTACAGAAGAGGACTCCATGCTTCAGAAAGGCACGAAGCCCAGCTGACTCCTTGACTTAAAGTCTCAGAGAGAAACTGAGCATTTATAGAAACATTTCTATGTCTATATGATATAAACAGTTCCTATTTTTTCTATGTGTCTATGTACATATTAGTTTGTGGTATAATATGTCATGAATGATAGAAAATGAATACATTAGCCACTTCTTTCTGGATGTGAATGATAAGATCCAATTATATACTTTATGGTTTCAATGGTGAGGTTGTATGGGTTTGGGCACATGGCTGGTGGGAAAACTTATTCCAAGTGTGTCTGCTAGATGAGAATACTAATTTATTTGGCCAGATATTTATAATAAATACTAATTTATTTGGCCAGTTACTCTGGGGAAGGATCTTTTCAATTTAACAGTATAATCACTCAATTGTATTTACTACAGGTACCTCATACATTAGAGGGGTAGGACAGTGTGGTAATTAAGAGCATGAATTCTGGAACCAGATGCATTAGGTTCAAATCCCAGCTCAGTTTCTTCCTGACTGTGGTTCTCTTTTGTCATATGGAAAACTACCCTCAAACTTAAACACTTCAAATAATGGCTATTTTATTGGCTTGCAATTCTATGAATCAGAATTTCAGTGGGCCTCAGCTTGGTGGTTATTATGTTCTAGGAGGGGCTAACTGGGGTCATTCAGGTGGTGAGGCTGGTCAGAAGGTCCTAAAAAGCTTCACCCATATGTCGGCACTCCAGTGCTCTTCCAGTGGTGGCTCTCTCTAGAGGTAGTGAGTTTTAGCTTCCTCAGAGCATGGTGATCTCTGGGTGGTTGGAATTCTAACATGGTAGCTGGCTTTATGAGAGAATGCTTCAAGTGGTCAGCACCAGATCTCTTGAAACCTAAATTCAGGTATTATCATTACATCTCATTCTCTGTCAAAGCCATTCACGTGGATGGAAGTGGGGGAATAGGTCCCACCTTTCTTTGGGTGAGTTATAGTGCATTTGTAGCCATCTTTAACTCAACATTGTTTGGTTAAGCAAATTATCTTACTCTTTTCCAGAAATAATAATAGTATCTACTTCATAAAGTTGCAATAATTAAATGATTTAATATAGCAAGGTGCTTATTATAGTGCCCAAACTTTGCACCTGTTATAGAAGTGCTTGTTATCAGTAATAAGTTTACACCAAAAGCGTAGAAAACAAAAATAGACAAATGCATTACATCACAGTAAAAAGCCTCTACACACAAAGCAAACAACTAACAAAATAAAAAGGTAACCTACAAAATGGTAAAAAGTATTTGCAAACCAGATATCTCATAAAAGGTAAATTTCCAAAATATACAAGGAGCTCCTACTGCTCAATAGAAAAAAAAAAAAAAAAAAAAGCACCAAAACCCCCCCAGAATCAAAGACCAAACTGAAGGGTCCGTGGACAAAAGGACGAGACTGATACAAAGTGAAGGTAAAGCAAAGCTTTATTTCACACCAAGCATTGAGAATCAAACCGACCTACCAGGGCCACCACTTACAGAGAAGGCAACCCCTCCCTGCCTTACAGACTAACTTTTATAGAGCAAAGGCCATGTGGTTGAGCCTGGCCACACACAGGTGGCCAATGAGATTGTAACACACAGAGAAAGCTGCACAGTTATGCTAGGTCACACACGGGTGACCAATCGAATTACAATTCACCCTATAGTAGATATTTGAACTAGCCTATCACCTTGGTCAGAATTGGCGCCCAAAAGGCAGGGTCCACATTCTTTGGTAGTCAGGGAGACAGTATGTGCGCTTTACTGATTGGATGTCTCCACCTGGCCTGACTCGTCCTTGCATTCTGGGCTCTTTTATCTCTCCCTGACCTGACACGTCCTAGTATATGGGCTCTTTTATCAGGGGCTGGTCAGCTATATTTTACCAGTTTTCCAGACCCGTTTCTAAGTGAGTTCCTCTAGGGGGCAGGGTCAATCTAAGTTCACAGCATGAACAACAAAATGGCTGTTCTACTGAGGTGGGGCTGCTCTGGCTAAGTAGGCCCTTACAAAAACAAGACAAAGCAAAGAAACAAAAATAGGGTTCCTGGGTGGCTCAGTTGGTTAAACATCTGCCTTTGGCTCAGGTCACGATCTCAGGATCCTGGAATGGAACCCTACATCAGGCTCTCTGCTCAGTGGGGAGTCTGCTTCTGCCCCCGACCCCCGCTCATGTGTGCACACTTTCTCTCTTTCAAATAAATAATCTTAAACAAAAGAAAGAAACACAAATAACCCAACTATAAAAGACTTAAATAGACATTTTTCCAAAGGAGACATGTAAGTGCAACAAGTATATGAAAAGACACTCAATATCACCAATTATCAAGGAAATGCAAATCAAAACTATAATGAGATATCATCTCACCCCTCTTAGATGGCTAATATTTCTTTTAAAAAGACACCAAGTGTTGATGAGGTTGTAGAGAAACCCTTGTGATAATGTTGATGAGAATGTAAGAATAGTGTAGCAGCCATGGAAAAATAATAGTATGGAGATTTCACATGAAATTTAAAAACTACCAAATGAGCAACCAAATGAACTACCAAATGATCCAGTAATCCTGCTTCTGGGTATATAGTGAAGAAAAGAATTGAAATGAGCTCATCTCTTCTTTGAGATAGCTGCTCTCCTATGTTCCCTGTGGCATCATTCACAATAGAGAAAATCCAAGTGTCCACTGACAGATAAATGGATAAAGAAAATGTGGTATATACATACAATGGAGTTACATTCGGTTTCTAAAAAGAAGGAGATCCTGACTTTGGCAACAACATGCATGCATGTACCTGGAAGGCTTTATACCAAGTGGAATAAGCTAATCACAGAAGAACAAATATTGCGTGATTTCACTTATATGAGGTATCTAAACTAGTCAAACTCATAGAAGCAGAGAACATGACAGTGGTCACCAGGGGTTGGAGTGGGGGTGAAAATGAGATGTTTGCAATGGGTATGCAGTTCCAGTTGTACTAAATGAGTAAGTTCTAAAAATCTCCTGTACAACATGGTGCCTATAGTTGACTCTATGGTAAGGTGCACTTCAAAATTTGTTAAGAGGATAGGTCTCATGTTAAGAGTTTTTACACACACACACACACACAAGGACACAAGGAAATTGGGAGGTGTTAGATAAACCTATTCCATTGTTTCTGGTAATGGTGTCTGGGTGTTTGCATATAACCAAACTCAGACAATTGCATACACATTAAACATGTGCTGTTCCTTGTATATCAATGATACCTCAGGAAGACTATTAAAAATAGATTTAAATAAAAGTGTTATTTTCCATTCTGGACTGTGATCCTGGAGAGTAGGTATGGTGATTAATATATTTTTGCTTTTTATAGCCCCTGCTTGGGTGACACTTCAGATATGTTAGCTCAAACATTGGTTGATATTTGACCGTTTTGACATACAAAGATGACATTTGATATGTTTCAACCTCACAGTATGTGCTCAATAAATGCTTATTGGACGAGTGATAAGGACTTGGTATTGATTTGGAACTTTCACCCAATCAGTTGAGTCAACCGATTGCAGCCTGGGTCTCCCTATTGAAAGCCAGACTTGTGTATCCAGTTGCCTTCCGGACATTTCCTGTTGGGTGTCAAATGGGCATTTCCAGTTCCATGTGCCTGAAATGAAACTCTTACCCCAGAGCCCATTATGCACCCCTTTCTTCCCCACCTTGCTCATCCCAGGAAATGACATTAGTATTCCAGGAAACAATGTAGGGATATTCTTTGATTTCTCTCCTCCTCACAGCCGATGCACAATCAAGTCTGGTGGGGCTTCTTTCAAAGAATCCCTCAAGCCTAACACTGCAAGTTCTGCCCTGGTCCAACACTCTGTGGTTTCTCACCTGGTCTCCCTAGTGAACTCTCTGATTCCATTCTTGCCCCCCCCCACCCCGCCCCCAACTTCCTAGAGTCTATTCCATACTCAACACCCAGGTGAAGTTTCACAGTGAAAATCAGACCATCACACTCCTTTCTCAAGACCTGGAACTGACCACATCTCCAATCTCCTCTCCTATACACTCTGTCTCTTCCAGTCCCTACTGTCGCCCTGGCTTCCTGCTGTTTTTCCTAATAGGCCCACTCATTCTCTTCCCAGGACCTTCCTGCCTGCGACCCTCTTGCCCCAGATACTGACATGGCTAATCACTCACTTCATTCATGTCTCCAACATGTCATCCGGCTCTTACTCCCAGAGAGACAACTGCCCCCGTCCCCAGTAAGCCTCCCCAGCTGGAGTGGAAAAGGGTGACACGTGTCCTGACTTGTTCAGCACTTTCCACATGGTGTCCACTCGATATATAGTGAATGAATTTAAAAATTCCAAATGGGAAGAGAGACACGGGAAGCTAGGACTAAGGAAAAAGGAAGGAGGGAGGAAACATTTTGAAAGGTATTGATATATGATTTCCAAAAGTGACATATTTTTTCACAAGGGAAAAAATAGAACTAGTAAGTCCTGTGGCAATACGGAGGAGGGTGCTCTTGGAAAGCTTCACGGCAGAGGTGGCATTTGAGAGAGGTGGCATTTACCCATTTTATGGTTCAACCGCAAGTAAGTAACAGAGAATTCTAATTCAGGCTGGCTGAGTCCATAGCCCTGGCTCTCAGCCAGTAGGTGAAATGGAAAATGGGGGTGGGCCGGGCTGGAGCCCCAGGTTCAGCTCTGCCTGAGTTTGAGCAGGAGAGCAGGGAAGGGAGCTGCCTTGAGGAGTTTTACCTTCCCGACTGTTCTAAGATGAATGAGTGCAAACGTTCACCATGCTAGCCCCTTACCGTGAGAAGCCTGCTCAAGCCAATAGTGTTGGATCTGTTCTATGACTTCGAGCTCCGGATCATCATTTTTTAAAATCACCTATTTTTAAAAAGAAGAAATGAATTTGCTCAGTTTTATTCCCCATATTTGGATAACATACAGAAGCCACTTAGAGCTTAATATTAACACTGTACATCAATGTCGGCGGCGCTCTCCGTGGCGCATGTGACATCTCAGCCATCTGCAGACTCTAAATGTTAGACTCTAAATGTTAACTTGGTTCCTCCTGAGCAGCAGAAGATGGAAAATTCAAGCAGAGGCCCCTCTGTCTGGGGCTTAGAATTTCCGCAAGAGGATGAGTCTTGGGGCCATCTGTTTGTGGGGATATCTGAGAACATGTGCCCACCCTTCACCCTGTGTGGCTACAAACATTGGCCCTGAATCTTGGAAAACACTAGTTATGGGTCTCAGTTAATCCCCTGGATGTACTAGTGGCCCCCCAGAACTCTCAGTCTTTAGAAGGGAGGAGGGGTAGTTTCAACGGTCTTCAGGTCTGCTGACTTCTCCTGCTCCCAGCCAAGCCGCCCATGCTTGTTACTGTACCCTGTCTTCTGCACTGCTCTCCCAGTTCCTCTTTCTCCCTGTCTCTCCAGGGCCTGGGGCCTTGGGCCCATCTCTCTTACTGCCCTTTCTTCCCCCACTTTGCTCTCTCTGTCTCTGGCACTGCTCACCCTGGCCTGGACCCATTTCTGATCTCTCCTGTTATTGATTGTTTTAATATTGTGGTATGATTTACATACAGTAAAGTACACAAATCTTCATGGACAGCTCAATGCCTTTTGATATATGTATGTACCCGTGTAACCACTCTCCAGACCAAGATATAGAGTCTCTAGCATGTCAGCGGGCTCCCTGGGGTCTCTTCCCTCACTAACTGGGTGACCACTGTTCTGCCTTCTGTCACCTTTCTTGAATTTCCCCTAAATGAAATCATGCCGGATGTCATCTTTAGCTCCTTGGCTATGATGCTGTAGAAAGGTGGAAATATACGGGAGGGAGGCCTGGTGGGCCCCTTCTGCCTCTTCTTAGAGGCCCTCAGTGCAGAGGGGCTGAGTCTGGAGTTGCCCTGGTCCACACTGGCCAGGGTCTGGGGTGTTCCTGGAATGGTGCCCATCCCTGATCCTCTGTGGGCTGGTTCTACCCCAGAAAGAGGGGCTTAAACAAGTCCTGCATATCCCTACCCATTCCAGATGGCCTCACCTTCTTTCTAAGTCACCATAGACTATCAGGTATAAAAAACAATCTTAAGTATCTTCCCATCTGTTTCTTAAAATGAGAAATTAAGAATCACAAAGTGGCTCAGAAGAGACTTGAAATCAGGCCTCCTATCCCCATCCTGTGCTCTTTCACCTCCCCCTTCCCTAGCCCTTTCTATGGATCTCCAGGGTATATCTCCCAGCAGGGCTGCTGTAGGGACCTACCCTGAGGGGGAGCCCAGGAATGATAGCCACCTCGGATCAAAATTTACTTTGCCTTCTTGTCTCCAAGATCTGGAATTGCTTTCCACTGGGACTATGCCCTTCACGCCATGGTGAGAAAGCCGACTCAGATGCAAACCACCCCGGGATGGGAAACACATTAACTTCACACTGTTTGCAAATGATAGCCTTTCATTCATTTATTTTACCAGCAAAGTCTTACAAGGTTTCCTAGTTATTGACATGAATCTTTACTTGGAGTAGGTTTGGACTGGAGGGGAGGGGTGAACCCTGGAGCCTGGGACAGCAGAGAGGACACCATGAAAGGGGAAAGGGCACAAGCAGCCTCTACTGAGAACTCCTCCAGACTCCCAGAGTGGGGGTTTCCCTTAGCCTCCTGCAGCTCCATTGTCCAAGAGACCTGTGCCATTGTCCAAGAGACCTGTAGACCCAGAGATATTCCCAGATGGATGAGGGCTTGTGGCTAAGGGATAGGCACCCAGCACTGAGCTGCCCTCTGCTGTGGAGGGGAGAAGGGGGTACTACTCCCCTCTGTGGTCTGGGGTCTCCTGGTCTGATGGGGCAGGCCATCTTGCCACCCAGGAGCTTCCATCTGATTGGGGAGTGAGAACCCTCATGCATGAGCACATTTGGGCCAGTAGAAGTGCCTTATATGTAGGTGCATATAGCAAAGGTGAGCAGAGAGGTGAGAGGTAAGAACCCCAATCTTTGTTTGATCCCTGCATGGTAGTGTGGCTGAAATCAGGTGTGACCCCACTGCCTCATCTCTCCAGTGGCCTCCCTGTCACCATCCCCCCCCCATCTTCGCCACTCTGCTCTTTCTGCACAGCAGAATCCTTGGCAGAATCTTTGTCTATCCAATGCCTATTCTGATGGCTTCCAGTTCACAAAGGCGTCTGCTTGTGCCTCACTGGCTCTTAAGACATGCTTGGTGGGAATATAAAGTAAGACACCCAAGTATCTTCTGCTACCTCAGATCCCATGGCCAAAAGGTGGTAGAACCAAGACTTGGAGCTCCATCTCTGATTCTGAGTCCAGAGATGTTCCCTAGGAAGAAGTCGGGGCCTTGGCAAGCAGTCACTTTCACTCTCGGGCTTGGGGCCCCACCAATGCCAGGACACCATCTCCTTGTGGGGCAGCCTGAGTTTAGCTTCCCGGGTTCTTTGGAAAATTCTTTGGGAGATTCAGGCTCTTGGGAATTCTTTGGCCTGGCCCAGGGGCTGGCCAGAGCTGTGGGGAGGGATCTTGAGGGGCTGAAAGCTAGCAGAGGAGAGTTGAAGTTTTGTAGCAAGAAGGAGAAATGTGGGGACTGAGCAGAGAGATGATTAACAGGGTAAGCCTGGAAAGTTCTGGCATATGATGCCCAGTATAGTCTCTTCTGTCTCCCCATCAAACCTTTGGGGAAAAAAAACTAAGCTGCCCATCAGTGTTTTTGGAGGTATGTCTGGGTGTGTGTTTGTGTGTGTGTGTGTGTGTGTGTGTGTGTTGTAGCATCTGCTGACACTGGCCTCACACAGGAGCCACAGACAAGCAGGGCTGACCAGGGAAGGTTCAGGGACAGGAAAGTTTCTCATGTGATGCTGGGAGTGTAGCCTGCCCCCTGCCGTGATCCCGCCTGGGCTCAGCCTCCCATCTCATCATCTCATCCTGCCCAGGATTTGAACAAGTCACCTGCCTGTGAGCTCACCCCTTGGGACAGCATCTGACACATTCTCCTAGAGGTTTCAAGGTGAGATGCTGCCTGGAAGTTAACCAGGAAGATGTCCAGAGGCACTTGTAAGTACAGATTTGGAAAAAAAAAAAAAGGCAGAGCGTGCTGCAGAGATGAGAGAGGAGGAAGATGGCTAAGAGCTCCTAGACTCAGCTGTGCTGATTTCTCATCAGCGTGGAAGGTGGGGAGGAAGAAAAGAGGAATTTTTTTCCACCCTCCTTTTTCCAATAAGCACTGGAACCACTCAGAGTTTGAGTATAATCCTATTGACTCCATCTGCTAGGAAGGAGGTCAGGGGGGGAGAGAGAGAGAAGGGAGTGGGAGTCAGGCTCCAGGGCCAGGCGGAGGGGCCGCGAGTTGGAGGGATGCCCAGGTCCTGTTTGTCTTCTCTCCGCCTTGGCCACAGGCCAGAGAGGACACTAGTGGAGATGGGGCACTTGAAAGAAAGCCCTGAAACTGAGAGCTTCAAACAATTGCTGAGAAAAGGAAACCACAGTTTTAATTATCCACCAAATTAGGGGGTTTCGTTGTATTTTTATGTCTATTCTTAGTCCCAGAAATTTTTTTTAAAAGTTCTGTAAAAAATGTAGAAGTGAGCTAAGGTTCTGTAGAAACTGGGTTTGGGGGACCCTTTAACACTACCGGCAGGGAGCTCTCTTGCCCAAGGTCATGCTTTCCTGAGTGTGAATCCCCAGCCCAGGGCTGATTGAAGCAGTATAGGAAGCCCAGCCATTTCAGGCTAAGGAGGACAGTCTTCTTTCCAGAGCTCCCTGCCTGGTCAACCAAGGCTATCATGGATATGGTGTCAAGGACTGACTTCTCCCTCCTACTCTTGCCACGGGGTTGATCCCAAAGGCCCTCTTCAGTACACATCCTGAAAGCTGAATTCCCTCTCCCAGTCTGCTTCCCAGAGAGATTTCCCAGCCTCAGAAGACCATCAGGACTTGTAACAAATGCAAGAAAGGAAGTAAACTGGCTGTGTGATGGAGACTGACCGCAGCAGGGCTAGAGTTGTAAGTGGGATGGCGGGGACATCTGGGTTGACACCAGAGAAGGAGATGGTCTTGTGAAGAGATGGAGCATAGACTTTCCAGGCAGAGGGGACAGTGAGAGACTCCTGGGTATCAAAGGGTGTCTCCCTAGGTGAGACTATGGACAAGGTGGGTGGTGGAGGGCCCCACAGCAGACAGGACCTGTGGGTAGAGGATGAAAGTTGACTAGTTATTTCCAGGCATGGAAGAGCGGGAAAACATTCCAGTCCAAGGGACAACATAAACAAAGGTGTAGACTGAGAAGAATCCACTGTGGCTGGAAGGTGAGGCTGGTCGGTAGGAATGCAAGGGAAGGGGGTGGAGAGGTAGGTTAGAACCTGGGTTCATGATGGCCAACTCTGTGTGTGTGTGGTTGTTCTGAGAAAAAACAGAGAACCATGTTGAGGAAGGATTGGTGAGGAGGAGGGACTAGCACTTGGGGGACGAGTTGGAGGGCCCGGGAAGAGTCCTGGTGAAGCCAGTGAAAACTTGCTTAGAACAATGGCTTGGGGCATGAAAAAGGAAACCAATTTGAAAAATATTTTGCAGAACTCAGACAAAAGGAAGCTGATTGGGGCTGAGGGAGACGTGGAAAGTGAACATAAGCTTTTCTGGCTGGGTGACACAGAAAGAGAAGCAGATTCCTGTGGTCGAGAGGATAAAGGGATGCCACAGTCTGTGTGATGGTTACAGGGAAATTCTGAACAGAAGGAAAGGCTCTCCAGAAAGCTGTTAGTGATACAAGAGGCCGTGAAGGGAGGGGAAGGCCTCAGGAGAGAGTGCAGCATGAACCGAGAGGAGAAAAGTCCATGGAGACCTCATAAGAAACAGAGGAACCAGCCAAGGAAGCCTCACCAAGAGTGTTCAGGAGTTACTCAGGGGAAGACCAGAGAAGGAGGCAGGAAGAGATACTCGGGTAGGCTTTGGCAAGATTGTCACTCACTGGGTTAACGTTCTAGTGTTTTCCATCCCCTCATTCATCACTCACTCATTCAGTAATTTTACTGAGCACCTTCTACATTCAGGGTATCAGGAAAGCCATGAGTAGCAAGATACAAAGGAGCTCTCAGTGAGATCTGGAGACTTATTTAGATGCAGATTAGAAACTCACTCAAAACTAGACAAAATAATAAAGGGGGATTTGCTGGAATGATGCAGGAATATCTTATGGCAGCAGAGGACAAGAAGACCCAGGAACGATTGACCCTAGGACCTGTGGAATCAGACTCCGGGGTGCTTTTGAGGCTTTTGGGGGGAATGATGATATCTCTTGTCTCCCTGTAGAACCGCATGGTCTGGTTCAGCATCGTAGGGAGGTAAGTGACTGCCTCAGCTCTGCCCTTGCAGGATTTTTCTGGTTCCCAAACCCAACAACAACCCCTTCAGCCTTTGTCTTAATATTGCTCCTTTGGGTTCAGATGCCCATAGCTAGTTCAATCAGCTCTGGCCTAGGAAGGAAAGGCCTGGTGCTTCCAAGGGCAGGTGGAGCGCTAGGGGTGGGTAAAGGGGATGGGGAGGAAATCTACCTCCCCTCGTGTTCTTTAACTCAACCCATGGGAATGAGGTGGGGGTTCTTTGCTGAGACCTGCCCCTCCCCTGCCCCACTGTCTAAACCAGACACAGAGAAGTAAACCCCATCAAGACAGAATGAGGCCTTTTCTTCTTGCTTTTCAGCCTGGGGAATTGTTCCATAATTAAGGGGAAAAATGACGAATGCAGAGATGGGCAAGTCCCCATACTTCATCCTTACTGCCATTGAATTAACAGTGTAACACATCATGTTTTATTATAACTTTCTAATAATTACAGTTATTACTGAATTCATGTATATGGAAAAGGCAGAAATACCATCACTATATTAATTCGTGAGGCCCTTCAATGGGATTTATTGAGCAATAAGCGAATTTCAACCACTTGGCATAAAACAGAAGCCTTTCCCCAACACAGGACTCTATTAGCCATTGGGATACTCAAACAGCTCGTTTTGAATGGGACCAGGCAGTCTCTGCCCCAATTATTTTCTCCTTCTCCAGGCAGTCTGCCCTGATTCAGAGGGTCATGTTTAGAACTTTCCTCTTCATGGGAGAGCTAAAACCCACACTCTCCTAGCATGTCTCAAGTCACAGATGTCAGCCCCAGTGTTGACATAAACCTCTTCCATTTTCACAGAGCCTTATAGTCTTCCCAACATGATCACAGACAAGGCCCTTCTGCCTGAAACGCCAAAGGACAAACTCTTCTGAAAATAGAGATATGTGGGAACCGGGGTCATCAATAGACTTTGCTCTTGGTGGCTGATTGACTGCCAAAACCTGGGCCATTTTTAAGCAATGACCAAGCCCTTGGAAATGATCCCATGCCGTCAAGGAAGGCCTGTGGGTACCTGCTGGTTAGGGCTCTGGAAATGAATGGCAAAGGAGGGGCAGAGGGAGGGGTAGGGACAGGGGAAAGCCTGAATCTGCTCAGAGGAAAGAAGACTTGGCAGAACTGAGATAACCATCAGTGATCCAGAGGCTCTTTTGTGTAGCTGGAAACAGACCAGTTCTCTGGGCTGGGGAAGAGGGAGTGGGGGTGGGGGGCGGAGCTGGCATCTAAAGGAAAGAGACTCCGTGGAAGATTTCGTTTGTCCAAAGGCACAGCACTGCGGCAGAGAGAGCTGTCCAGCAGCCAACAGGACGACCTCGGTGGTAGTGTTGGGCTTCCTGAAGTTTGGGAGGCCGTCATCTGTTTATTCAACTCATGCCTACCTTGTACGCACTTTGTACAGGCAGCGTGGGCAACCCCAGTCTCAGACAGCTCCCAGGCAAGTGGGGGAGGTCAGACAATCAGCAAGCGAACAACCACGAAAAGCACCATGACAATGATGTAGGACAGACTACAGAAGAAGGGGAAAGGGAGCCAATGGAAAGGAGGGAGAAGAAAAATACGGACCTTGATACTAAACGTCCTGTAGGTGCTGTCATTTCACACATCTCCTTCTGTCCACAGGCCCCCAAAAGTAGATATCAATTGCCTCCATTTTTATAGATGAAGAAACCAAGGTTTGGGGTCATTAAATACGCTCTCCAAAGTCATTAGGTTGACATGCAGTTCTGAACACCTGCTTTGTAAATGACCCCCCGGGAATGGATCCCAGTCTGGCAGGTGCAAGTTAGTCGAGGTGGTGCGGGACACTGGAGGACTGTTTCCCTGCTGGGGAGTTCCGGTCACATGGCTTGAGAGCTCATAGATGAGAGAACGAGGAGAGAACTTTAAGATAAGGAAGATCAATCACTTACCCAAAACCTTTGTGGAACAATCACACAACCTGTGTGTAAGCATCCTCAGGGATGGGTTTCACTGTCTCCAGAAAGGCCAACCCATCTTTGGGCGGCCCTCACAGGTGGAATGTCCTTTCTTACATCAGACCCATCTCTCTCATTTTGGAACACACTCAACACGCTGGGGGGCTCTCCCAGGGAGCATGGGCTCCCTCTCCAGGGGATTTCAAAACCAAAGAGCCTACAGAATCCAAAAAATGACTGGACTTTGTTGGTAGGATTTCAAGCCTAGGTCCCTTTTGAGTTTACTATGAAACAAGATGGGATTGGGAGGGAGACAAACCCTAAGTGACTCTTAATCTCACAAAACAAACTGAGGGTTGCTGGGGGGAGGGGAGTTGGGAGAAGGGGGGTGGGGTTATGGACATTGGGGAGGGTATGTGCTTTGGTGAGTGCTGTGAAGTGTGTAAACCTGGCGATTCACAGACCTGTACCTCTGGGGATAAAAATATATTATGTTTATAAAAAATAAAAAATTATATATATATAAAAAAAGATGGATTAACAAGAGAATCCCTTGCCTCAACCTGTGTAGACTACCTACTATTCTGCTGAATGGGATCGTAGAGCTGTCCTCTCTGCAGATCCCAGGAGACCAGCCAGTCCCTGCAGTCTAGCATCTGCCCCAGGATTGTCTGGCTCCCCCCCAATGCTGCTCCCATTGCCGCCATGTCAGCGAGCTGCTGGGATTCACGGTTCTCCCTTCCAATCACAGCCCATTCATCACTGTGCTCTGATGAGCACGTGACTGGTGGAAGGGCTCCCCCTTTTGTTGTGTGTGGTGCTGGAGAGTGATGAATGCCCGCCCGGACTCCTACCACAGCTGCATTGCTAAATCAGTGCCTTCTATAAATCCCTCTTCTAACAATTAGGGAAATGGGGCCATACACAGCCTTGCGGACATCAAACTGCAGGTCTGCCGCCTTGCTAACGTGCTGCCCTTCCAAGGCCCTGCAATGACAATGTAGAGGAAGAGCATGAGCCTAGGTTCCAGAGGTCTGGCTTCGTTGTTTCTCTGTCACCACCAAGATATGTGATTTGGGACAAGAATCTGCCCTCTCTGAGTCTCAGATCTTTAAACTTTAAAATCAGTAAGTCACTAAGTGAGTCACTAAAGGATCCTGGAGATGGGTTTTCAAGCTCTAACATTTTAGGATTCCAAGCGTGGCCTGGGACCACGCTTGAGGCTGAAGCTCAAGGCCCATGTTGCAAAGTCAGAATGTCACCCGCCTATCAGGAGGAGCTCAGATGTGATGACCTCTGGGTTTCTCCTAGGTCTGGAGGTCTGGAAATCACTCCCCCCGGAGCACTGAGGAACAACCAGAATGCCTGGGTTTCAGCCAGAGACCTGGGTCTTTTTCCACCTGTCTGTGGCACCAGCTCTGATCGGGGGTAGGGGGAGCAGGTCGATGTAACAGCAGATGCTCCTGAAGGCTCTTACCACCAGTGGGGGGGTGGGCGCTGGTGGTTTTGTTTGATGGGGGTCTGGTGGGGGTGGAGGTGGTGGAATCAGGGTGTTTGGAAACGACAGAGAGATAATAATAGCAGTAATCACTGATTGTCTATGACAGGTGTGCCAAGGACTTTACAAAACCTTCCATGTAAGTTTCTTTATTCACAGAGAGCCCAAGCAAGATCTTCAGGATGCCAGTATTGTTTGTTTCTTATTTTGGATGCCGGTTGCAGAAATGCATTTATGAAAATTCATTCAACTGGATACTTAGGACATGAGACTTTTCTCTCTAAAAATAGTCAACAACAACAACAACATTTTTTTTAAAGTTACTTTATATACTACCCACTGCAACATACAATACACGTGCTGCCATTTTCCCAGGGATGACCTTGAGGCACAGAAAGGATCAGGAGTTTGTCCAAAGGCACGCAGCTGGGAAATAGGGGTGCTGGGGCTATAATCAAGATCCAGCCAGCTTCAGAGTTGGTGTACACCCTCCTTCCCCCTGGATGGCAAGCAGGAGGGGGACTCACCAGGTACACTTCACCTCAACTCCCCCGAGCCACCCTTGCCCACCACCAGCCTAAGCTGGATGGCTGGGTTGGGGGGTGGGTTGGGAGAGGGAGGGCTGGAAAGTGGAGAAGATCATAAATCCAGCTCTGTCTTCAGAGAAGCTTTCCATTGCTCAGTGGGGGCCTGGGGGCAGATAGGGGACAACAATGCAAGACAGTGCCTGCAGGGGTCGGGCCAACTGCCAGCCAGGCATGGAAGCCCTCAGCCTCTGAGTGCTGGGTGCTCTGAAGAGGAGCTAGGGTCAAAGCCCTCTGGGGGGTGGGGAGGCCCGGTCTGGGGCCAGTTCTCTTTTAACCCCTTTCCGCCCGGTGACAGGTGGCCAATGGGCCCTGCATCCCTGCTGGCATCGCAGGGTGGCGTGACTGGATTAATTAGGCTTGATGAATATGCGAGCGCTTCATGAATTGTAATTAAGCAGGCATGCATCTGGTGGCAGTGGTGGCTGAGGGTGGGAAGAAGTGATACCGGGAGGCTTCGAGACGCCATTGAATCTGAACCCCCTGGCACGTGTGTCTATGAGAGAGCCGGGGACGCGGGCTGTGGGCCTCCATCATGCGGACCACCCTGAAACAAAGCGCCTGGTGTCTGAGATCTTGATTTATGTGATAAACATGTCTTGAGCTTCCTATGTATGCTTTCCTCTCTGAGTGAGACACAGCTGGGGTGAAGGTACAGAAGGCAGAATGGGCCAAGTGCCCAGCTCCCTCAAGAAGCAAGGAGATAAGAAGGGGTAGGGATAGTAGGGGTAGGGACAGAAGTTTGGGGCAGCAGTCACATCCAAGGGCTACTTCTTGAGACCATGAATGTCACCTTGCAAACACACACACACACGCTTATCACATTACATCTTTACTCTCTGTCTCTGTCTTTGTTTCTCTCTCTCTCTCTTTCTCGCTCAGCCCTTGGCTGAGCAAGGCAAGAGGTCCTTTTTGGTACCAAGGAGCTTCAGGGACAGCACTGGCAGACAGCTGAGGAGGCAGGGACAGACACGGGCGGAGCTGGGCCCAAACTCCACCCAGGATGCTGCGGGGGAGATGGAGCCAATGGGTCATTTGGCAGAGAGAGGGGCCTGGAACCAAATGTTTAGACAGGGGACGGCATGTTTATCTTAGGGAAAAACAGAGTGCAGAATGATGAGTGGGCTATGGAAAAAGAGGTCTGAACAGTGAAATCCTCCTCCGTCACGGCAGCCCTGACAGATATGGAGGATAAACTTCCATCGCGCTCTTTCTAAACCCACCCTGACTTTCCATGTGGCCTCAGAAATACCCCAGGATCAGTTCTTTGGTCTTTGGGAATCTAGGTTGTGTCAAATCCCCCCTCCTGCCTCTGTGTACCCCACAACCCCACCAGATGAGGCTAACCATGGACTCTTCCATGCATGTGCCCATACTAGGCCTTTATCAGGCAGTTCCTTCCTCTTGCAAGGCCCTTGTCACCTTCCAGCCATTCAGTCTACTCATGAACTAAAGCTCAGTGTGCAGGTAATCCCCTTGGAGAAGCTTCCCCTGAAACCACCAGTCAGAATTAGCTACTGACAGCTTCTTCTGCTCTCCTGGGCTGTGAAGGGAAGAACCTGGAGTCAAAGGCAGGGGTTCAAGTCCCAACCCTGCTCTCCTTGGGCAGCAAGTCACATAATGACTCTTGACCTTGGTTTTCTTATCTGCAAAATGAGAAAGATGGTTACACCTTCCTGACAGGGGTCGCAGATTAAACAATGACTCATTGCACTTAACATAATGCCCTCTAGGCCTACCCATGTGGTTGCAAATGGCAGATTTCATCCTTTTTATGGCTGAGTCATATTCCACTATACATACTGCATCTTCTTTACCCACTCAACTCTCGAGCGGTATTTGGGCTGGCTATTTTAAGTGAGGTTGCAATGAACATTCTGTTCAAGTCAGTGCTTTCATTTTTCTTGGGTAAATACCCAGTAATTCCAGGGAAATTACTGGATCACAGGTCGTTCTATTTTTTTAAATTTTTTTGAGGAACCTCCATAACCGTTTTCCACTGTGGCTGCACCAACTTACATTCCCACCAAAGACAAATACCATCTAGTATCATTTATAGGTGGAATCTAAAAAAAAACAAAGCAAAATGAAAAGTAAACAAGAAATAGAAACAGACTGAAATATAGAGTACAAATTGGTGATTGCTAGAGGGGAGGGTGTTGGAAGGATGAGTGAAACAGGCGAAGGGGACTAAAAGGTACACACTTCCAGTAATAAAATAAATAAGTCACAGGGATGTGGAGTACAGCACAGGGAATAGAGTCAATAATATCTTAATAGCATTGTATGGTGAGAGATGGTGACCTCCCTGACCATGGGCAGCATTGCATATGGTGGAGAATTGTCAATTCACTATGTTGTACGCCTGAAACTAACATAACATGGTGTGTCAACTGTATTTAATTAAAATAAATAAAAGAATAAATGACAACATAAGAAGACTCAATGAGATAAGGTTCGTAAAAATGCCTTATAAATTATGAAGTCCGTGTCCCCATAAGAGCATGCTTAGTACTTGGTATTAGCTACTGTCTGCTTGATTTGACGGGAAGTCCCAGGTCTTATTTCTTATTTCCCTAGTGTAGAAGGTGCTCACTGCCTATTCGGTGAATGGATTCATGAATGAACAAGATAGAAGTTAAATGCTTCAGGTTAGCGGGTTGGGCCCATGGTTCTCTCCTGTGGGGTCCTGGGGGCCTATGTTAGCCAAGCAGTAACTCCAGGCAGAGACAGTGTGAAGTGAAACATTGCGGGGGTGGGGGCATGGAAGTGTATGCCAACCTCAAAGGCCAGTGTGTTTTAATTAGTGTAATTAATGATGGCACCAACTGGCTCATTACCTGATGGAATTAATGGGGATCATTTGTCTCCCTACTGCAGCCTTCCGGTATGGCGGCGGCTGTCGGGGCGATGGGGAGATAGCACAGTTCTCTGCCCTGGGGAAGGATTCCTGAGCCCTCAGCTGATCTGACTGCTCTCCAGAAGTCTGTTCTCTGTTTCTCCCCTCAGCATCCCCCTGCCCAAGGCTTCTGCCACCATGCACAGCCTGGCTGTACCTCGCTTTAGACGAAACAGTTAGTAGCTAACCAGAGCTATGTGCAGGGTTTTAAAAATTACCTCTGTCTGTCCCCTAAATCTCCCCTTTTCTCCCTCCCTGACCCTTCACCAAGGCCACACTGATCCCATCACCAGCCTGGGCTTGTCACATCCACGCAGCCCTTCGGTAGCTTTTAGAGACCCATCTGAAGAGGAGCTAATCTCCTCCTGAGAAGACCGACATAGGGACAAGCTTGAGACAAAGCAGTTGGGCTCAGTGACGTCAGATCCCACTCGGAGACACACAGGCTGTCTCTTCCCCTCCAACATTGCCCCAGTTCCGAGCACTTCTCCCTTCTGGGTGTAAAGAATTACCTTCCGCAGCTGGAATTTTGAATCCTACCATCATTATCTGGGAGCAGAATCAGAGCTCCTTTCTGCAAAGCCCAGAACACACATTCCAGGCAAAAGAAAACTCTGTCTGGAGTCCCTCCATCCCTGGAGCTCACGGTTGTGCGTAGCCATTTGCAGGGAGATCCTGAAACTCCTGACTTCTTCAAGGGAATGTAATGGGCTAAGAGGGGCAAGGCTCCTGCAGGGAACCAGGCAAAGCTCTTTAAGTTATCCTACAAAAGCATTCAACTGGCCCTGCCTATTTCAGGCAATAAAGGGTCAGCCACCCAGAAAGGCGTGTTCACACAGAGCTCAGCTTGAATGCCGTGATCATAAAATTACAGAATAGATTCAATCCTGGCATTTTCATGGCACACCTACAGACCAAGAACATTGTCCATATGGATGGATCTCTGAAGCTGCATTTTTGAGTGTGCATGTTGACATCCATATGAATGCTTATTTGTGGGACAGGAGCGTGTGCTCTCTAGTAACCCGTGGGTCTCCTGGGCCATGGGTGTATCTGTGTGCAGGGGCTGACTGTCTCTGGGAAGGCAGGTGAGCCTCTGGGTGTTGCATGACTTTCTGTGTTGGTGGCTGTATTTGTCTTATTATGGGCATGTGTGTGTAGGTTTCTGTCCAAGTCTGTGATGACTAAGGCAAATAGTGAGGAGAAGACACGTGATGAGCCAAGAATGAATCCCCCTTTTCCTTGTACTGGATCCTAGAGGTCAGGAGATGGAACATGACTTGATTTACACACTAATCGAGTGTCACCCACTCTGAAGTATAGATAGTAACACACCACAGTGACATCATAACATGCACTCTGGAGTATTCATTCATACTTCATAGTGCCACTATGCTGGGATCCTGGTATACACCTGGAGTAGGAATTTATGGCTGAGGGAGCCGGGGAGTACATTCGTGTGTCTGCTTCCTGGGGGGTCTGGAAGGGTACTCTGTGGTCCTTAGTGGGCTTGTCCCTGTGGACCGTTTCATGTATGAATTGGGGGGAGCCTGGGGCCTGGAAGTGCCAGAACAGCCTCAGGAGAAGGCAGAGGCCCGTGTGTGTGTGTGTGTGTGTGTGTGTGTGTGTGTTATGACAATCAGGGCTACCCCATTGCCCAACTCCAGAAGCACTCCTTGCTGTGTCTTCTATGACATTCCAGGGGACACAGGTTTCCACCAAATACAGCCCTCCTCCCCGAGCCGGTGTTGCCAACCCAGGCCCTTTCTTGCTGTAGCTTTAAGCCGAGGCGGGAGCAGGAGAA
Source organism: Mustela putorius furo (assembly GCF_011764305.1). NCBI lineage: Eukaryota > Metazoa > Chordata > Mammalia > Carnivora > Mustelidae > Mustela > Mustela putorius. The sequence goes on from NW_025421424.1 coordinate 9,209,956, forward strand.
GGGCGGACACATTCCCAGCGGCTGAGAGTGGCTCCCCAGGGTGTGGAAGCACAGCCAGAAACCAAGTCCTCTTCCCTTGGAGGGTTGCAGTGACTTGTTAAAAGAAAGAAAGAAAAAGGAAGAGGAAGAAGAAAAAGAAAAGGCTCTTTTTGCTCAATGGGGAAAGAAATCAGATGGAAAGGAGGAGGAAGAAGGTGAAAAAAAAATTTTTTTAACTGGTTTTTCGCTTTGGAAAGGTCAGCGGTAAAAACTTGCTTCCTTGCCAACACAAAAACTGGGGCTGGTGCTCGGCAGCCTCCTTTCGATCGATAGGACACTGATCACCTCATAAAACAGTGTTGAGGCGGCAGGGGCCAGGGTGAAGGCCGCTGGAAGGAGGAACGCCTGCCACCAGCTCTAAGTGCCCTGGGGGTCCGCTGCAGGCTGAACCCCATGCCACCCCAGCCTGCCCCTGTCCAACCCTCCCACTGCCCCTTAGGAGCCAAAGACCACACACTCCTTATGCTCAGGGGTATAGCTCTGTGGATAGCGGTCCTTGCTTATGCTTGTGAATTTGGGAGCTCCCTTCCTTGAGCAGCAAAGGCGCCCATACTCCGGCCAGCTACCTCCCCTCTCCCGAGGCTTAGACCTCTGCAGAGTAGTGTAAGTGGCACAGGGACCCCTAGGAAGGGCTAGAATCCTAGAGGGAGAGAAGGGCCTTTTACCATGGGGCAACAGAACCACTTGCATATTTTATCTTATTTCCATGAGACATAGAGGTGGAGACAAGGGAGGTGGGAGGTGGAGGCGGATAATAAGGAGCAGTGACCTTTACCTGATAATCCTCTGTGCATATGCTTGGCCAGCACACAGGCCATCTGGTAAACCCCTTGCACCCTCAAAGGCTGCCCGGCTTTGACTTCTTCAGCCAGCCCTAGCCATAAGGCGCAGTGTAGACAGTCCTCAGGCTCAGGGGTGTGAGGGCCAGGGAAGGGGGACAGTGACACTTTCAAAGAACGGAGGACGCTGTTAACATGTCAGTCCAATTATGGTAATGTACTGGGGTAATTGGCCCTCCAAGGGCGAAGGGGATGCACATGAGTCCAGTAATTGCAGGTTCATTTTGCTCTGCATTCTCTATCCTGCTTTGGTGACTAATTATTAGTATTTAGCAAGTGGATATTGTCATCTTCAAAGCAGGTGCAGCTGTGGCTCGGGCACTGGAGTCGGGGCCAGCTAAAGGTCAGCGTCTGCTTGGGGATAATTAATTTGTCTTTTATGGATCTGAAATGTGCTCCAACCTTGTCTCTTCTTTTTTGCTTCCAAACAAACAAACCAAAGAAAAGGGGAATATGCTTTGTGGTTTTATTTCAGTCCACTTTGCACTGAAAGGCCAGAATTAACAAATAGGGGTAAAGTACTGGAGGGGATCACGGACCTCTACCCTCTCTAGACAAAGAGCCAGAAATTCCCCCCCAGGCAGGGTCCCCATAAATCGGGAAGCCAGATGCTCTGGCGGTGACCATCAACAGGTGAGTATAGTCTATACGCTCTTGGTATCCTATCGGTTTGCTTGCTGTCCCTTATACTTTGGGCACTGGGACATTCTGTTCCTAAAAGGAGTAACATACAGAAATTCCAAAAGGAAAAGGAATCATAGTAGGAAGAGCTGCTGAGTACTTCCTGTGTGTCCCATGCTCATTGTACCTGTGCACGTAAACTACTCGCTTGGTCTAACCACAATCCTAGGACATCAGTGTTCTTCTTATCCCCATTTTACAAGTGAGAAAGGGAGGCTCAGGTAACTGGAATCTATTACTCCCAGCTAAAGTAACAGCCGCTGTTCCATCCCCAGGCTGTCGGGGATGCTTAACCAAGAAACTCAAGCAACTTTACGGGCTGTGGTGCTGGGCTGAGTTCTCTGGCCCTGCCAAGGCAGCCCTCTAGGTTTTGCTTTGTGGAAGAAGAGAGCCTGGGCATTTTCATCCAGAGGCATGATGCCTGATAGAATTTTATCAGAGATGCAGTAGAAATCAGTATAGATGGAAATGGATGGGAAATGACCGCTCTGCAGTGAGTCTCCTTGAGAGCCCCAGCCCATGGAGCCCTTTTTCCGTGGCCTCCTGCCCTGCTGGAATGTGGGCTCAGTCAGATTCCACCCCTCCCATGTTCATGGGCTTTCTCGTGTTGTGCTCTAGTCTCAGCACGTCTGTTCTCCTCTCACATAAGAATCCAAATGCAGTTAGGCATGAAACTGGCCCCCTGTGCTTTTGCGCCTCCTGGGACCCTCAGCTCTGGCCTGGGCTCTTTGTTGTAGGGATTCAATGACTCCTGAGTGAATCAAATTGGGAGGCGGAAGTGGACACATCTTCGCCGCCTCTGGCAGTATGGTTGGCAAAGGAAAAGCCCCCCTTTTTCACATTGGTTGGGCAAACAGGATACTTTAGGAGAAGTGGATGCGAGCCTTTCATCTATATACCTTCTGAATTCAGAAGAGTGTATTACACACTTGGGGAGTTTCTTATGATACACCTGCCTCGCAAATTGGAATTCCAATGATCATTCTAAGAAGAGGCTGGCAAGGGGAGAGAAGTATATAGGAGAGTCTTGGGGGAGATGGGAATAGCTACTTGAGGAGTTCAAGTTTGTGTTCAGGGCTTGCCTCTGGGGCAGGGCAACAACATTTTGTTCTGTGGTTTTACTGCAGCCTACATATTGATGCAGCCAAATGAATTCCCCTCTTTGCAACCTGACCTCCTTCTCACTGTGAAATGATCTCATTTCAAGGCTAACCACAAGAGGTTTGGCTGGGCACCTGGCATGCTGGATGCCTGGCATTTGCAAAATCTTCATGCAAAGTGCAATTTTTTTTTAAAGACAGTAAATAAATCCTGTCCAGAGAAATCTTGGAAAGGTCTGCTCCCAGCTACGAGGTGAAAAGAAAAGCGATCATTCTCCCCACCCTCCCAACTATTATCTGCCTCTCTTCTCCAATGTTAAGGCTTAAGTCGCTTTTAATTTTAGATCAGGAACAATCTGATTTGGGGCCAAGGTCTTTTTTCACTGTCCTTCAAAATGTATTAAGCTGTGGTGTTTTTCCACCTCCAGTCTGCTCTGTTTCAGTTTCTTGAGTGCCCAAGGCTGAAGCCCCACCATGAATTTGACCTACAGCCAGGATGCAGTGAGACTGTACCTTGCAAAAACCAGCCCCCTCCTGCCTGCAGCAGGAAGTCCAGCAGCTGTGACAAAAGACAGATAGGTGGCGTATCACCTGCCCAGGTTTGAGGGATGCTCATTGCCTCCTTAGCAAGGTGTGGCCATGTCCACTTGATCACCTGGAGTTCCCAGATGCGCAGGTCCTGACTTCCAGCTTCTTCCCAGCTTAACCCCTCTGTGTCTCTTTCCCCAGCCCCTACCATTACCACAGAGAAGAGCAGGTGCTTACAGACCAGGCAGTTCCCTGGTCAGGACCATCTTGCTCCCAGACTCCCAGTGCCATTAGCAGACCTTGTGACATGCAAGACATTCCTTCCAGGCTCTGCAGAGGACCTGGGGATGGGGCAGGGGGAGTCGCTGATCCCAGAACCCTATTTTAGGTTCTGTTGGCAGAAGCCCAGCTACCCACTAGGCCTGGTCTGTGTCCCCCTTGGCTTCGGGTGTTCTGCGGTCAGCTGGAAACTATCCAGGAGTAGCTATGCAGACACACTGGGAGCTGAGACACAGAGGACCATTTCCCAAAGCTGATTCTACCTTTCTGGAGATGTCAGCCTTCAGCCTACCTGACAGGACACCGGGCCTCTGATTTTGTTCCTTCCAGGACTTCCCTACCTCAGTGGGCAGATTTGATTCTAGACTTCGACCCACTCCATACTCTTCTATCTGCTATTCCTAGGTCAGGTCCCAGGATAATCACCGGGGGAGGCTCCTTTTTAAAATCATGATCAGGCACCTTCTTGGTCTCTCACACCAGATGGGATCTTCTTGATCTCAAAACCCTCTCTTCAGAGAAGCTTAAAAGTTGGGTCAGAACCGACTGACATTTTTGCGGGAAGCCTGCATGTTCTCTCTGCAGGCCTTTGACAAGAGGAATGTGCTGGGCTGAGGGAGGAGGCAGAGTTACTAGGGAGGATGGAAATGAGAAGAGTTTAACTCTAAGCCACTGCCGGGCCCCTCGGGATCCCAGGCTCTGCAAAACCTATGAAAGTGACAAAATATTTATGTTTTCCACTTCCCTCAGCCACAGCCTTTCTTGGGAACATCTGACAAGGTTGTGGGTGAACGAGTGTATCCAGCGTGCAGCCAGACAGGCTGGCAAGGTGCTAAGGAGAGCAGCAGTAGCAGCTGACAGAGCAGCTTCCCCCTACGGAGGCTCCAGGGGGCCCGCAGAGGCGAAGCCTGGCCTTTGCAAAGAGACGGATGTCTTTGGGCTGCATTCATGGAATGTGCTGACCCCAGCCTGACAGCTAGTCAGGTGGTGAAGCAGGGATGGCCAGAATGGGATTGTCAGGGCAAGAGACTTGCCTTCCTAAAAATCTGGCCATATTTGGGTTTGAGTCAAGGCTATTGAGTCTTCGGAGGGACCTCAGTAACTTGCCTTGTTTCAGTAGGAGGTTTAAGATTCAAACCACAGGGGACCCCTGGCTCCTGTCCTCAGTACGCGCCCATGAGCCGTTTCCCACAAAGACACTGCAGGGGGTGAAGCAAATGATACTCCTCACTCCTGATCTTCATCTGAACTGACACGTCAGCCCACATATGCCCCTTCCTCTTCTCCCTCATCAGACTTCATTAGACGTCACATGGGAAAGGCACTGGGATGAAAACGTTGTGGAACACATTTTCTCTTCTACCCCCAAATCGCCAACTGCAGGGAAGTTGCTCTCCGCTGGGTTAGATCTCTCCTTCGGGGTTAGGGTGCTGGGCTTTCAATGAGAGATGCCTCTAGTCAATATCCTAACTTCCAATAAGTAACCTCTCTGTCTCCAGCTTTGGTTAGGACACCTTAAATGCTAGCGTGGCTTTAGGGACCAAATTCAAAGTTCTTCCCCAGGCCACGAAGGTCTTCCCCGGAGGTTCGTCCTAAAGAATCTTTGGTCTCTTCTTTCCTCGTATGAACTGGCCCATCCCTTCTTTTCTTCTTGGCTACGAGCTTTCAGAGTCCCCAAGATACTCTTTATATGCTCTACCTTTTGGCTTTCCAAAGGAAAATGTTCCTTTCATTCACTCAACACATATTTATTGAGTGTCTTATAAAGCAGTCCATGGAATTATGAGCTATTGCTACAACAATGTCACACAAGAAACTACCTCTAAGTACCAGCGGCTGTCAACAATATTTATTTTCCCTGCTCGCAGAGCTGCAGATCGGCTTGGAAAGCTCTTCTTCAGAGCTCAGGATTGAGTTCAGGTCCTTTTCACAGGTCCTCATTTTAGGTTTCAGCAAGCAGAAACAAGAGCTATGTACGGACGCTTTTCTCATGGCAGGAAGAAGTAGCTCCAAAAACTCAAGCCGAGCCATGCAAGCGTGTTGAAGTCCTTTGGTCACTCCCATGAATAGGCCATTAACCCAAGCAAGTCACAAGGTCACATTGGAAGTTAGTGAGGTAGGGAAGAAAATCCACTTCTAATTCAGCCATGGCAAGTGCAGAAAAAGAAGGAATAATTGTGAACAAATAATACAATATAATACAGAACAGTTTCTACTTCCGTAAAGTTCAGAGTCTAACGTGGGAGACAGATCTTAACCTATAAACAAGAAAGCTATTGTAGACTAAGCTGGGACACGTGTTAGAAATAAAATGAATAACACAGGGGAATCTACTTTCATACTGGGTAGCCTGGAGGTTCTCTGTGAGGTGATGTCATTTAAGCTGAGGTCTGAAGGATGAGAGAGAGCCAGGTACAAAGACAGAGGGCAAAGAGGTTTCCAGCCAGTGGGAAGGACTTGTGCAAAAGCCCCAAGGAAGCAACAATGTGGTTGAAGAGCTAGAATAAGGTCCAATATGGCTGGAGTGCAGAAGGAAGGTAAAAATAGTGTGAGCTAAGATTGAAGGTGCCTGCTGGGGTCAGGCAGGGTCCTGGCTGGTCACTGCTCCTGGCCAAATCTACCAATGATTGCTATTTATTCAGTGCTGCTAAAGAAGACAATGAAACACCCTTTTCTCAAAGCTTTCTTAGATATCACTGAGATACGTTACATTTTTTTGTACTAAGTCTTTGAAATCTAATGTGTATTTTCTAGTGCGGCACCCCTCAGTTTGGATCAGCTGCAGGTCAAGTGCCCCACAGCCACCTTCTGAACAGCATAAGTTTAAGGAAACAGCAGCACCTAGGTGATCAAAGTCATGTGAGGTTTCTCCCCAGTGATCCAGTCAAGACAAAAGCCAACGGTACTGATGCCAATCCTCCAGCAATAGCAAGGAGTAGCTTCTACAGGGGGCTGAGTTCCCTGGAGAGCAGGTGGAGGGGACAGCCTAAGAAATCTGAGCTATTACTGTGACCAGTGAAGCACTTGAACCCACAGGCTAAAGAGGCCCAGGGAGCTCAGAATATACATGTATCTGTAAAAGTCATATTCTAGTTGCTTTCAACTTAAACGTGCTTTTTATTCTGAGGGCCACACAAAAACAATCAGTTGTGTCTGGCCAACTGATGGTGACCTTTGTGTTTCTGTTTACCTGGATTATGAATGTTGTGCTCCAGAATTTCTTTTCCGTTCAAGCTGCCTGTAATTCTCTCTTATTCCATTTGTTCATTCCTCCCAATCTAACCCAACTAGCAGAGTAGAATATTTTAAAGCTTATTTCAATCATCTGTACTGTAAAATGTCGGTATATTGAATTATTGTTTCCAGCTGCACTATCCTCGCTTCTTTTAGCCCCTCCCCTCCCTCCTTGCCCAGGACTGCAGGTGTCACCTGGCAGAGAATCACTTGCCAAACCACAGAGCATTGCACAGCTTAGGGGGGATCCAAAACAGCCAGAAGCCAGCACTCACTGTCAATCAAATGAGTTACATCTACAAGGCTTAGAACGATACCTGGCACAGACTAAGTACTCCAAAAGTGCTGGCTACTAAGTACTTGGAGTACCTTCGCAATTGAGCGATTCAATTCATCAGGTATCTCTTGGGTGCCTGCCCTGTGCCAGGCCCTGTCCTAGGTGCTTAGGAACAACAGGGAACAAGGAAGATCCTTATCCTTAGAGAGCTAACTGGGTAGATAGACAGTGAACAATAAATAGCACAAAAATGTAGACTGTGTAGAACCCCAGAAGGGGGAAGTGATATTAGTGGAAAGAGAAAGTCAAGCAGGTTAAGGGGTATTGGAAGGACAGGGTGGGAGCAGGGATCATAGTAAATAGCATGCCTTGCTAGTCTGTCCTCAATGAGAAGGCATGACCTGAATAGAGCCTTACACAGGTAAAGGCACTTCAGTAGAGTAATCACAATAGAAAGGCCTTCAAGTAGGGGTGTCTGGTGTGTCTGAGAGATGCCAAGGGGGCTGGTGTACAGAGCATGAGGACCAGGGTGATGAGCAAGAGAAAAGGAAATCCGATTTAACAAAGGGAGAAGGGGTCCTTTGGGCTGGTGTGAGGACTTCAGTTCTCCCTGAGGAATGGGGGGCCATTACAGGGCTTTGAGTTAAGGAGCGACAGAGTCCACATTTCCATTTTACATAGATCACCTTGGCTGCTATGCTGAGAATAGGCTGTGGGGGGAGGGAGGTGTGCGTGGGAGCAGGGAGGCCAGTGGGGAGGCTATTGCAGTAATTCCGGCAATAGATGGTGGTGACTCAGAACAGGGTCTGGCAGTGGAGTGACAAGAAGCATCACCATAGACACCTGCCACTAAGGCTATGTGTCCCAACTCCAACTATAACTTCCCCGTAGGAAGCTAGGAGGCTTCCCACTTCTTTGGTAATAATTATAAGTCATTTGTTTGGCCTCTAAGCCAAGGTCGAGGTACAGCTGCAAGGGAGTCATCAAGAAAACTTCTTGGCTGTATTCAAATTACCCACAAATTTCAAGTAAAACCAAATATATCTGCAATAGAAGGGTTGATGAAACAAGTTAAGTTCTGGAGAAAAGGGAATCCCAGGTTTTCAGTAGAACCATATAATTCAGTGAGGGATGGGACAGGAGGGGAGGAGGAAGGAGAGGGAGAAGAAGGAAAGAGAAAAAGAAGATCAGAGACATGTTTGCATGTAATGCTTCGTAGCCCAGTAGCCCAGTTCGCATGTAATGCTTCTTCGCACCCGAGAAGAGCCTTACCTCCAAAAGTTGAGTCGATATGGTGCCAGGGAGGAAGAAATTTCCTCCACCTTTCGAAGATTCTTCTAGCTGAATTAGCAATTGAATTGACATTAAACAGATTAACAGAACAAAATAAAATTTAATTTTTGTATGTATGGGGAATCCCCACACACATGAAAGTCCAAAGATAGGCAAAATGAAGTATATATGTCATCCTGATCCAAGGAGAGGGGCAGGAGTCTGGGGATATGAGGAGGAGGAAGGCCGTTAGCAGGAATGTGAGAGGAGAGCTTTAGAAAACAAGATCTTTCCTGTTTTGCAGATAGGCTTCTTAGGTAAAATAGAATCTCTGATAATAGCTCTCTTCCTGGTACAAGTCCTCTATCTAAATTCTTTTAGCAATATGTGCCCTCCTTAATACCCATCACTGGGCTAACCCATCCCCCCATCCCTGCCCCTGCCCTCTGAAACCCTCAGATTGGGTGTTATGTAAATAAGGAATCATGGAGCACCACATCAAAAACTGATAAGGTACTATGTGGTGACTAACATAACATAATAAAAAAATACAAATTTAAAAATTTATTTTTAGGCACTTTAGGGGGAGGCCAAATTTCTTCATGAGTCTTTTGGGTCCTGGTTGTTTTCAGCTCAAAATAATCTACATGCCCCTGTGGTTCATCTTGGGGAGGCCGGCCCTTGGCCTCCACAATGACAGTTTGGGATGTGTAATTGTAAGCTGAGAAATAAGAAGTCTGGGTGAACTAGAAGAACGCTTTTATTCAAGCCTAAGGGAAAGAGATCAAGTAAGATTAAAATTTAAAGTTAATCATTAATAAAGGTAATATATTGTACTTAGTTTACTAATACTTATTCAAAGTAATAGTTTAAAGTTTTAAAGTTTACTTCTTAAGGCACTCTGTCATTTCTTAATGTTATTGTTAAGTTTTCCTTTTAACAAGGAGTTTTATTTCAGGGAACAGAAAAAAACATAATTGTAGCATAGTGAAAAGAACCTATGTTGACATCAGATTTCTGGATTTTTAGTTCTGTCATTAATGCTGTGCGTGACCTTAGGCAAGTCATCTTAATTCTCTGAGCCTCAGTTTTCTCTTCTGTGAAATGAGAGCACAGGATTCAGTGGTGTCCCCTGGCTCTAAAATTGTGTGTATTTTTCATTGAGTGGAAAATGCATGTATTTTCTTCTTGGTTAACACCCTCAATGGACTCCCTAACAGTGTGGAAGATGAAGCCAAGGTCTTAAGCAAGGCATTCCTTATCCATAGGGCATAAATCCCAACTAAGGGCACACAAGACATTATCCCAAGAGCTGCTTTTGCAAACTGAATCCACAAGTGACAATGAGTGGTTCAAACAGTTCAAGGAATCAAGCACAGACCCTGGCTACATCACAGCTCAGGTGAACCTGGCCTTGGCCCCTCCCTGGAAAGTTTCATGTCTCTCCATTTAATATTTAATAAGCGTTTGTGAGGGCCTGCCCTATGACACCACGAGGAGGTCTCACCATATTTTCAAGCTTTGATGGCACATTTAAAATCCCATTTTCTGTTAACTGCCAATTGTCCCTAACTGAGCACACACAGGTGCCAAGCTGTGTGCTGCATTGCCAGGACCCAGCTGTGAGCAAAGATAAATGCAACCCCTGCCTGGTGATACACACAGTCCAATGGGGAAAGCAGACATTAAACAACAGCTATGAATAATTTATTCTAAAATTCTGAGCATGCAGAGTGCTGCAAAGAGAAATTCCGGAACTACATAAGCATTTAGTGAGGTGCCTAATTTAGTCCCCTAGGCTGGAGATATTTAAGATGACCTCTCAAGGATGAGCTGGAGTTAGGTAAAGAGGGAAAAGAATGTTCTGGAGGGTGAGAATAGTTGTGAGGAGAAGGGAATAGGACCTTTCTCTCGGACTTCCATTCCACCTTGCCCCTGGGTTTACCTGAGGTTCCAACTAAGATTTAGAGGGATAAGGGCATTCATTCATTCATTCATTCATTCATTTATTCATATGTGCCATTAAGTGCTGGAAAACAGCAACGAACAAGCAGACGCTCTCCAAGAAAAACCTGTTGTAAAGGAATTTATACTCTCGTGGAGAAGACAGACAAATGTCTAAATAAAATATGGTGGTGATAAGTATGGAGAAGAAAACATAAAGAGTGTCTGGTCTGGGGTTAGAGAGTGCAGTGTTATATAGGAAGAGGGCAGAGAAGTCCTTAGTGAAAAGGCCTAGAAGAGTCAAGGAGGTGAACCTTGTCATCCTCAGGCGAAAAACGTTCCTTGCAGAGGGAACAGCAATTGCAAAGGTCTTGAGCTGGGAGTGTGCCTAACAGACTTGAGGAAAAGCAAGGAGGCCAGAATGGCCAGGATAATGTGAGCAAGTAAGGGGTTAAGTGCAGGGAGGCAGGCTGTGGGGCCAGCTTCATCCAGTCTTGGAGGTCATTGGGAGGACTCAGGCTTTTCCCTGAGTGAGGCTCTTATCAAGGGAGTGAGTGATCTGACCCATTATAGAAGGAAGGCTCTCTACTGTTGAGAATGGACTGTGGGGGATGGTGCAAGGCTGGGCCCAGGAGGACAGCAAAAGAGAAGGTAGCATGGATGGGAGAGATGTGTTGGATTCTGGATATATTTGGAAGGTAGAGCGTGTAAGATTTCCTGATGTATTGGACGTGGGGCTTCAAAGAGGACACCACGGTTTCTGACCTGAGTATCTGGCAAAATGGAGTCACCACTTACCTAGATGGGATGGATGGTAGGATGAATGCACTTAGGGGAGAAATCAGGAGTTTGTTTGGGGACAGGCTATGTGAGACCTCCCTTGGACTTCCAGTGGAGATGAGAGGGGAGGGTTCAGGAAGAGGCCTGACAGGTGGCACAAACTACATGGGAAGGAAAGTTAAGAGACTAAATCCCAAGAGTTCTCATCACAAGGAAGACATCTTGTTCCTTTTTTTCTTTCTTTCCTTTTTTCTGTATCTGTAGGAGAAGATGGATGTTAGCTGAACCTATTGTGGTCATTTCACAATGTTTGTGAGTCCAACCATCATGCTGTAAGCCTTAAACTGACACAGTGATGTACCCTAATTATTTCCCAATAAAACTGGGGGGAAATTAGAGTTGTTGGATATTTAGAGCTAGGAGAATAGATGAGATCACCTATGGAGTGAGGGTAGGTTGGAGAAGAGAGAGGTCCCCAGTAGCCTCCAACACTAAGAAGGAATCTGCAAAGGAAGCCATGCTCAAAGTTTTCTTGAGGGGGCCACCTTTGTTCTTTACCAGCGATGCCCCAATATCCCCTTCCCCTAGCCTCCTCCACACCCAGTGCCTGCTGTGTGTACACACACGTGTGTATGTACACATTCACATACACTGAACACGGATGCCCGTCTCCTTGATCCTGTGCCAGGGGCTGGAAGACTGTGGACCACCTTCTCCAGCCTTGCTGCAGGAGGGACAGGTTTAGACAGGGGCAGAAAAACTATGTCCTGGGAGGTCAGCACCCCACCCTGTTGTTCTGGAATTCCTTTTGTATTGTTGATTCTATTGATCACTGATAATGTCCCCATGTCCGCAGGAGAATGAGTGAGAGAAGAGATTTCCTATGTAAATTCATGGTTATATCAACTTGAAAAGTAGTGTTTGATTCTGAATACCAGAAAAACTATGGAACCCTCCTGCCAAAAGAACAAGTCATCTCATCCATGCCTCTGCCTCTGGGGTCATCTGAGCCTGCCCCAGGAGATGAAGTTGTTGTCTACCCTGTTGTTGGGATCTCAAGAAGGGGTCAGGCAGGAAAGTTCCAGTGGTCCTGATCATGTGCCACATGCCAGCCATTGGCCTTAGCCATGGTCATCTTCATTTTTGTGCAGTTCATGCTGTGGGTTAAGGCCAATTTCTCTTGTCATTTAATACAAAGAGCCCATTGAATGATGATTGGCCATTCAGTCATCCTCCAGCTGGCTGTCCACGATGGAAGATCACATAGGACTTCACCTGCTTTCCTGTCCCCAGTGTCCCCAGGTCCTAACAGCACACAAAATGGACAGGTTAAAGGGTTACTGGCAGTTTTATCCTCAGTGGTCCTGCTGAATAGTGAGGACTGCCTTGTGTAATGGACAATGGGGCATTCCTTGAGAAAGTTAGGGAGGACTAGGATGGGGGGGTCCCAACCCCTCTGTGAAGATGCCATAGTGCATGTGCCCCAAAAGAACCCTAGAGACTGGAGACACCAAATTGATGCAATCTATTATTAGATGAAAGTCAGACACAGCAAAAATGAGCAGCGAGGGAGCCCAGATACTAACAATGACTCCTCCTTCTGATGTTCCATTAGAGCCCCCATTTTGTGTAACCACCGAATGTCTATAAAGCAGGGATTTTGGAAGAGAGAACAGCTGACAGAGGTGTCAATAAGCCAATTTGTGGCTTGTTAGAGTGTTACACTTGTTTATCGGCATTTAACGAGACAAGACATTGATGTTAACACAGTGGGAGGGAAGTTGTCTGGACCAATAGTATCCCTTGCTGAAAATTAATTTAAACCCTTTTTTCTTCGTGCCAGAAATGGAAGAGGTAATTCATTACCAAAGTGTTGAAATGCCACTGAAAATGAGCGAGGGTAATAGGGAAGAGTCATCAGCAGCTGAACAAAATCCCTATTTAGCTTTCTTTTGGTAACCTCTTTAAATGAGACACTGTGAGATAATATGCTTTATGGCAGGGAAGAAAACAACAGGGTTTATTTAACTTGGGGGACTGGGAGGGGGGCAGGGCTGGGAAGGGAAAGTTGCATGCACGGATTTTTGGAAAATCCTGAGTTCACAGCCACTCTGCAGGGATGGAAACTAAACTGCCTGTGTTCCCCTTGGCTTGAAGAAGCCAGGGTCTTGGTGAAGCCAAGCTCTTTTCTCAAGATTCTGCAAAATCACTGTTGGCATCATTTACAGTGTCTCTGCTCCAGGTACCAGTTTCTGGTAGAGGTTGGGCACAACCTCGCTCATCTCCATGGTTCACATCCCAGTGAGCGCTGGTGTGTGGCTTCTGACCTGAAAACGTAACCGGTTTCTGCTGTGTATTGCTGTGGTCGCTTTATTTTCCCAGGAAAATTTAACAAGATTGAAGTGGTCATCGGGCTCCACGCAAATTCTGTCTTTCCATCGTCTATCTACCCACCCTCCACCCAGGGGAAGATGGAGAGGCAGTCACAAGGCCAGGTTACTCTGGGCTGATGGGGTCCTCTGCAGGGGGTCCCCATCGTCTCATCCATTCTCCCCCAACCTGGCTCGTCTTCCAGGCAGAAGGCTCTGAACCCAGCCTGAGCAGATGAGAAGTGAGGAGAGGGACCCTTCTGGAAGAACTTCGAGGGGTGGGGCGTGATTCTAACACCCGGCCGTGTCCCAAAGGCTTGCATCATTATCCCAATGTGTCACCCCTCTCTGTTCATGCCCTTTGCTTTGTGACTTTGTGGTTCTCCCCATAAAGGAGTGTAGCATATTTCCCCACTCCTTTGCTTTGTCTTCAGCCATGTGATAATGTCACAATTCTGAGCCTTGGTTTTAAGACCCATTGGGCATTTCTCCTCACCTCCAGGCACCTCTACCATCTCCACTGGTCCCAGAGGAGGATGAGAGATATGTCGGGTGCAGAGCTGTGTCCCCACTGTCCAGCCAAGTCTGGCCAAGATCAGCTCATTGCAGATGACCCACAGACCAATGAGCTAAATAAGTGCTTACTGCTGTATGCTACCGAACAACCGAATACAAAATTGGAGTGGTCTGTTATGCAGCAATAGCAAATGATAATGGCCCATTAAAATCAGGAAAGAGAGCCTTAGGTGTAAGAACATCAATCCTCCAGAAGGAAAGGCTGACCTTTATTCAAGAAATTATCTAAAATGATATGGTCAGGGTATGTTTCCCAGGTGGATGTCCTTCTCAGAGTGGAGGGGCACTGCACTGTCACTGAGGCCTCTCTCTGCCTCAACCCCACCCCCCACCTGGGACACTGGTTAAAAGCCTCACTTTGACATGGAGAAGTCCTGGTGGGACATTCCACATCCTCTTCTTCATCTTCCCGGCATCTTAAAAAAAAACAAAACAAAACCCACAACTCTCTTTCTGTTAGGGAATCTCTCCAAACAATGGTTTTTGAACCATTAGACTCCTTATTCCATTCATGACAGGGGTAGACTTCCATGTGAATACTTCCAGGAGCCAAGGGCCAGAGACATGGGAGACTCCTTGTTTAGGGTAGTCGGCTGCCTGGAGAGCCTGTCTTTCATGCCACCCAGCCCACTGGCAAGAGTTGAGAGCCTAGGCCAGCACCCCCACTGGTCCTGGAGGACTGATATGTCTCTCTCAAATCTTTCATAATGTGAGCACAGGTCCCAGCAGCTTAGATGTGAGCCGTTTGGGGATAAATACCTGGCTTATTCATTCCTCTGTTCATGAAAGGCAAGCGATCTGACGTTTCTATGAGGCATGGTTGGCATATAGAACAGAGCCTCATTTTTCCTGCTGTTTATATAAATGGACTCACCCTGCCCAGACTCCCTGCTGCAAATGTGTGATTAAAGGATTATAAAGGTGATGGAAATAGTAATCACGTCTGTTTTCAGACAGAGCCTTCCCTTGAGGGACCCCAAGTGGCTGTGTTCTTATTCATATCTGCAAAAAAAGGGAACCTAGGGGGTACTTTCATAGATGGGCCAACAGGCCCCCGGAAAGGGTCAGATCGCAAGTGGCCCCGGGTCACCCAGCTCATCATTCTCCAGCTTGGATTGTGGATGGGGGAGGGGTGGTTGCTGTCAAAACAGAGTTCAGAGCCTGCAGACAACCAAACCACCACATGACCAGATCACTCGGCCTGGGCTGGGAATTTGGACTTCCTCCCAGGGAGGAAGGACCCAGGCTCCAAGGAGCTAGGGGTGAGGCAGTTTAGCAAGGGAATGGAGGCTGGCATCGGACCCCAGCTGAAGTCCCTTACCACTGAGTCCAAGGCTGAGTGATCAGATCCATGGCTACCAGGTCACCAAGACGGCTCATTAGACTCATTCTCTGGAAATAAAATTCTGCTTCTAGCCACCAGGGAGAGAGTTCACGTGCTCTGGGATGCTGGTGAGGGGGTTGTGCGGCAGGATACAAAGGCCATTTCAGTTCAGGTTTCAGGAGGTCATGGGGACTTTGGACTGGTCCCAACTGAAATGTTGCCTTTCATTTGGAATCTCCGAACAGAATGGGTTGGGGGCCAGGACAGAAAAGGGGTTCTAGCCCTGGTGTGCTCCTGCCTTGCCATGGGACTTGAGCTGAGTAGCCTACCTTGGCCCTACCTCAGTTTCCCCAACCCCAGAAGAGACTAGTCCCTCCTTCCCACCCTTGTTATGAAGAACACAGGAAAGAGCCTATGAAATCACCTTGGAAAAACATAAAAGGAAGCTGCTGTCAGTATTATCATTGCCCCGACATGGGGAACCCCTTCTTTCCCAGTGTCATTATCTGAAGCTAATTTGTCAGTTTGAGGACTAGCCAGTCCTTTTCCTTCTCTTCCCTAATTCGCCAGTCCTGGATACTTCCTTGTCCAGAACCCCACCCTCTCACCCCACCCCCCGGCCCCAGCAGGGCCTTCAGTGACCTTAGAATCTTCGGAGATGGAGCCATAGCATGTGGGAAGTGGTGGAGAGCTCAGGGTCATCTGATGACCTGTTTTATTTTAGAAATGTGGCTCTAATGCACACGTGGGTGATATTGCATGCTCCAGGTCACACGGCGAGTTGAAGGCCGGGCCAGCAAGCACAGCTGGCCCAGAGCGGAAACTCAAAATAGGGCGGTCTTTATTATAAACAGTGAGTCCATTTATATAAACAGCGCTTTCACAAAGCAATCCATTTTGCTACTTATCCCTGACTTGATAAGAGCTTCGGGATGGGAAATAACGAGGGTTGAGGAAGAAGGAAGTCATCACTAATGTCACAGAGGACATTTTATGTTTTCTCATGGCGCCTTAAATGCCTCCTCTTCTGGGAAGCCAAAACTGATCAGGGACCCTTCCCGTGTTCTCACTGTTTCTCCTTGTATCTCATCCTTATCCCGTATGCTAACCCCCAAATCCTTCTTCCCTTGCCTCTCTCCTTCTAGGCTGGGTTCCCTGAGGATCCATCCTAGGGTCTCCTCAAAGCTGAATCCACAGTATTTCACGTTTAATAGGTGGAGCTGAAGATTTTATTACAGTTCAGGAGTCTGTGTGATGGTTCTTCAATGTTCCCTGTTGCTTTGGGTTCATGGGTCCCGAGGGTCTTGGGCTAAGAGCAAAAAAAAACCCTTAGTTGTCATCCCAGTTGCACTATTTACAATCTATATGGTTTTAGTTAAGTCCCTCACTCTCTTTAAGCCTGTTCCATCATCTCTAAAAAAAATGGGCTATCTATGGAAGGCAATTTGTCAATAGCTATCAAATCTACAAATGGACAAAGCCTTTGACCAAACAGTTCCACCTCTAGAAATTTATCTTCTGACATATTCGCACACATCCCGGAGATATATTTGCCCACAGGTTATTCACTACAGCGTTACTCATAAAAGTTAAAGATGGGAAAGACTTATGTGAGCTTGTTAAATAAACTAAATAACAAAATCCTACATAGCCACACACACACACACACACACACACACACACACAAATGATGTCAGTCTATATATACTAATACCAGATAAGCTCCAAAATATATTATTGGGTGAAAAAATTCAAGGTGCATAACAGTGGGTAAAGCAAGTTTCCATTTGTGTGGAGGAGGGAAAGATGATATACACTTGCTTGGATATGCATAAAATATCTCTGGAAGGTTTCTCAGGGAACCAGTGATTTTTGGTTGCACCAGGGAAGGAGATACAGATGGCTGTGGACAGAGAAGAGGGGCTTTCCACTGCATAGATTTTAGGATCATTTGAATTTTGAACAGTGTAAAAATAAGTATTTAAAGAGAACCCTAAAAGAAAGAAAAAGGAATAAAGGTACCAACCCACTCACTCTTCGGTTGTGGGAAGCATATGCGACCATGTCTGTAAAGGTACATGTCAGGGATCCTGGGTGGCTCAGTCGGTTAGGCATCTGCCTTCAGCTCAGGTCATGATCCCAGCGTCCTGGGATCGAGTCCTACATCAGGCTCCCTGCTCTGTGAGGAGCCTGCTTCTTCCCCTTCCTGCTGCTCGCCCCTGCTTTTGCTCTCTCTCTCTCTCTCAAATGAATAAACAAAATCTTCAAAAAAAAAAAAAGGTGGATGTCAGCTGCAGGTTGTGATACCATGATGAGAGGGCGGGGGACCCACCCCTCACCTCTAAACTTAAAATTGGAGAGCTGTTTTCCAACCAAGATCCTGCCCCAACCACCCACACGGATTCACAGCATAGCTGTCCAGGAATATTTAGATAAAACACTTGTACTCTTCATTACTGGAGCTCTCTGGTGGGGTGAAGAGTGGGCCCGGCCCTCCCAGGAGAGTCTAGGACTGGAGTCGAAGAGCCCCGTCACACCAGGCTCTGTGGTTAGTTGGCCTGCAGGACTCATCCTCCCTTTCACAGTGAACAAGGCCATGTGGGCTTTACAGCTTCGACACATATGGGGTTGTGATGACACAGAGCCCAGGGGACACAGGAAATATTGTTCTTATCGCTGAAAGGGTTTCTTTGTCTCCTTTATACCCATATGAGTTCCTAAGGTTTTATTGCTTTGGCATTAGGAGGGAGATTCCCCCGGAGGGAAGCTAACTGTGAGCTGCTGGCGAGGGCTCACTTTATTTTGAGTTAACGGACTGGCTTGATACGAAAATCACCACTGACTCTCAGTCCCTTCCCCAGAGACAACTGGAATCACATCAGTAGCCATTTACACGTTCAGCATTGTCATCAACGTGCAGATCTTCTCTTCAAATTCACATTTTCCTGGTGAGGGTAATATCTTTGGAAAAATGAGCTCAGAAGTACACTCATTCATTGATTCCATTTATTGCTGTGTCTTTATTCATGCCAGACACTCTACTCAGTACCTGGACATCTGGGCAAATAAGACAGTCACTGATCTTCCCAATAAATGTCACAGCAATACCGCTGATGATGGCTAACACTTTCTGGGTGCTTCTCATGTGGCAGGCCCTCTTCTCATCTCTTTGTTTTTGTTTGTTTGGTTTTCTCATTTTGAAGATTTACTTATTTATTTGAGAAAGAGAGAGAGAGAGAGAGTGAGAGAGTGAGCATGAGCCGGGGGCGGGGCAAAGGGAGGGGGGGAGAGCAAATCTCAATCAGACTCCCCACTGACAACAGAGCATGACACAGGGCTCAGTCCCATCACCTTGAGACCAGGACCTGAGCCCAAACCAAGAGTCTGATCTGACTGCACCCCAGAAGGCTCCCCCTTCTCACATCTCTATGCATTTGCATTCGGTCCCTGTAACACATCCAAGACAGCTAATGTTGCTAATCTCCATTTCTTGGAGGGGTAAACTGAGGCACGGAGTTGTTCAGTAACTTGTCCAAGATCCCACAGCAGGTTAAGTGAGCTGGCATACACAATTTTTCTCTAACAGATAGGTTTTCTACAAGAGGCCATAGCCAGGACTTGAGGGCTGGTGGTGGGCAGGGAAAGGCAATGGTCCAGGATGACATCCCAGACAATCCTCGGGCAGCTCCCATCCTGACAATGTTGGGAAGAGCTCAAAGCTGCAAAAGACTGGAGGAGACAAAAGAGCAATGACTTGAAAGGACACCAACAAGGGTGACAAGTAAGCCCAGGAAAAGGATGAGGCCAGAATAAGGAAAGGGCCTGGGCTGCTCAGTCAAGAATCTAAGGGCTGCAAAGAGAAGAAGTTTTACCTGACACCAGCGTGAGGCCTGAGGCCCCCCCAACCCAGAGACCAAGGGAAATGAGAGAAATAAATCTGCTTTCAGCAGCACAGTGGAAGTTTGAGCGAGCTCGTCAGGAAGGACAAGGGATCCAGTCACCTGTGAGGTCAGCCAAATGGGGAAGTGAGACAGCAATGGCCTACAAAATCCTGACCCATACTCCAAGGTTGAGCTCAGCCAAGTTGAAGAGAATTGGGAACACGAGGCTTTGGGCCTGGCTGAGTGTCCCCCGTCTCTTCCTGAGTGGCTCTGAGTTGACTGGCTTCCAACGCTGGCCAGAGATGCAGCCCGGGACACTGAGTTCGGGCTGGTGGAGGGGTGCTTCTCCACGGGGCTCCCTCCTCAGCACATTCTGGATGTGCTAATGCAAGAGATGATCCCTTCTGAAAAGGCCCCCTGGGACACAGAACTGAGCCCTGAATAATAAATCCCTTCACTTTCCCAGTTCCCTGCCCCTTCTCCCTGGCTGACGTGAAAGCCAGCCGCCCTCCCTCCAGGCCGGACCTTCTAGGAACGGGGAGTCTAGAAGGATGGAGGCAGGAGGAGGCTGGGGATTAAAGCTAAACCAGACCCACCTGTCACCAGGTTACGATCAGAACCCGGTCTGCTGCACTCGTTTGGGGTCTGGGTGTGGAGTGGGGAGGACGAGCTTTAGTCTATTCTAGAAAATGAAGCCTGGTTTTTTTTTTTTTTTCCTGCCCTGATTAGCATTTTTATAGCGTCCCTCCTATTTGCTCTGCCTGCTCATAATTAAATACTGCCCATGGTGTCTCGTCTATCTTTGTAATGTTCTCTTGGACACCGATGAATTGGATTTTCTTTATGGACTCGCTCCACTGATAGAAAATAAGACTCAAGTTCTGAGCCTTCTCTGGCAGGGTGGGTCAGCCCTGGGGGAGGGAGGGAGGAGGGAGAGTTGTTGAGTATTGAGGTCAGGAGCCTGGGCAGAGTATCTCAGAGGCTGTGATCTGAGATCTTGGGAAGGAAACGGAAAAGAGGACCAGGTCTTCTTGTCCTCAGAGCTGCTCGTGTGAGAGAGGACCCGTGCTAGAGGGCAGCTGCCTCTGCTGGGCTGGCGATGACGCCAGGTTGGAAGGGAAGGATGGGCAGAGGTGTGAGGCTCTCAGGGAGGGAGGTTGGATTTTTGGCTGGAACTCCAAATAGGACCCAATCCTGGTTCTTTTTTTTTTTTTTTAAACTACATTTTTCACCAACCACACTGAATCTTTTTTTTTTTTAATTTTATTTATTCCTTTAACAGAGACAGATCAGAAGTAGGCAGAGAGGCAGGCAGAGAGAGGAGGAAGCAGGCTCCCTGCCGAGCAGAGAGCCTGATGCGGGGCTCGATCCCAGGACCCTGAGATCATGACCCGAGCAGAAGGCAAAGGCTTTAACTCACTGAGCCACCCAGGCGCTCCCCCCAATCCTGGTTCTAATCCTGTTCTCCCCTCTGCCCAGCTCATCCTTGTCCCCTTCATATTCATGGAGTTCAGGTCACACTCCTCTTGTGTCATCAAATCCTGGGTCCTTTTTGGCCTGCCCCTCTCTTACCAGACCCCTGGCTTCTCTCCCCCCCATCCCCATTCTTGTGTCCTGAGTAGAATCCACTCCATTTCCAAGGAGCTCTCTTACCTTCTCTACTTTTCCCTCCCTCTCTGCTCTTTCACTAAAGCCTGGCTTTCTCTCTCTGTGTCCAGCTTAGGCCACAATAAAGAATGGATGGATTTGCATCTGAACCTTCTCAAGTACAGGCTTATCCATCGAAACCTTAGGTCTGTGGTTCTCAAAGGACAGTCCCGGGACCAGCAGCAGCCATTTGCACCATGGAATTTGTTAGGAATGCCCGTTCCCGGGCTCCCAGCCCAGACCTAGTGGGTCAGGAGCTCTGTGGATGGGGCCCCGCCATCTGTTCTGACGAGGCCTCCTGCTGCACACTCAGACTTGAGAACCAGTGTTCTAGACCAATGTCCCACAGCCTTCTCTCAGCAACATCTTTCCTGGGGCCCCCACCACCCCATGGGCACCTGCTTTCTCCTCCCGTCCATGGGCTCTGGGTCACTGCCCCCTCCCCAAAGATCCTGGCTGCCCTGCCTCAGACCACTCTCCACGAAGCTCTGTCTGCTTCCTCTCCTGTCCCTGCTTCATGCCTTCTCCCTGGACAATGTCATCTTTGCTCACAAAGTCAGCTGTCACCTCTGTGCTGGTGACTCCCACATGCTCATTTCTAACAGGCAGTTCCCTCTCAGGTGCTAGAAATATGCTTCCTTCCATCAAGCATTTGACCTTGACTTTCTCAGACCCCTTACTCACCCATCCTAAACATAGCTGCACCTGGGTTCCTCACTTAGTCAATTCTCTGCCCTGGCTCTCCTCTGGCACAGAGACTTCTCTGACTCTTTCATTTCCTTCAGTTGTTACCCCTCCCTCCCACACCCTCCCCCCACACTGAGTCAGGCAGGGGGGCCCCAGATTCTGGGGTGCCCCTTCTTGACTGGTTCAGTTGTCATTGCTAGTTCTATAGCCCTAGTTCGGCCCCTCCGCCCCATCCATGATCTCCCACTTCTACTCTCCCTTCTCACTACTGCCAGAGTTTTGTTTGTTTGTTTGTTTGTTTTGCTAAAATGCAGTTCTTAACTAGATGGCCCCCCATGGTCTACAGGATGGAATCTCAGCTGGGCTTTCCATCATCTGGCCTTTCCTGCAGGAGTTCTTGCCTCTGTCCTTGTTTGGCTTGCGCTCCCCCCATTAGATTTGCAGCTCATTTTCTTACCTCTGTGCATTTGCTCATGCTCTTGTCTTTGCACAGAAGGGCTTTCTGTCTCAAGAAGTCCTTCTAAGCCTTGAAAATGCAATTCAAAGTTCCCTGCCTTGGGTGCACTCTTCCCAGATAGCCTTCCCTCTCCTCCCAGCTCTGGGCTCCCAGAGTGCCCTGCTTTAGCCCTTTTATAGGATGCGCCCTTTGTAGTGGTCATTTGTCATGCTCCCCAGGTTGGGACCTCTTCCGAAGTCTCTGCTACACCTTGGTCCTCATCGTCGTCCCAGAGTGGAGAGCAGAGCACGATTCCCGGCGCACTGATGGAGGTTTGTCCAAGCCCTACACCCACCCATACGATCACCCATAACCCTCTGTGGATCTTCTTTACCCCACTCCGTATCCCCCAAGCAAGATGCTGGTGGTGGGGGGGAGGGTTCCTCCCTCCCACACACTCATCAGGCCACCCTCTGACATTGGCGTCCACCCTTGTCATTGACCATACACGTTGAAGTCTCTGGTGCATTAGCATGGTGGAGAAAATGAGCATGAGGTATGCCTTAGGTCCCACCTAGGGATGGTCCCATTCTGCTTGTGGCTCAGTCTGATCACACTCCCTCTGACGGAGAAAGGAGGAAAGGAGAATTTCCTACGATCTCCATCTTGCTGGCCATTCTCATGATATCTTATATGGGTAGCCCCATGGAAATGTGTCATTGCGGGTCGGGGAGGGGGAGCGGATGGGCATTTCCCGTGGCCCTGGAACCTGAGCTGCCCCCAGAGAGACCTGTGTCCACAGACAAGCAGCAGGGCCTAGGACACAGCTGGATCCTGGTGTTTGTTGAATGAATAACAAAATGCTGAGAATCAGAAAAGGCTGTCAGAGCCCCTGCTCACCTTGTATTGCCTGTCACTGCCTTTATGGCCTAAAGGCAGAGTCTCTGCAGAGAGGAGCCAGGCAGCAAAGAGGAAGATGGAGAGAATCTTGGAAGGAACAATTTCTCCATGATTCTCTCCTCTGCTTCTGAGGAGGATCTCCGGATCAGGAAAAGCATACTTGTTTCCTAAGTCACCCAGACTTCCTCCTTCTTGCGCTCTGCTCTGGGTTTGTGCCCTTCCAGGCTACGGGCAGAAAGAGGTAGACAGATAGCATGGAGACAACTTTAAGTGAATTCAATTACCATAGCAACCAAAACCACCAGAATGAAGATTAGGCTCCAGACAGCAGTGATCCAGGCATCTAAGAGAGGCAGCGATCCAAAGGCCATCACCGGGAGGCTGGGGGCTGGTGGGGGGGAGTGGCACCTCCACTCATCTACACCATTCACCTGTACTTTCCCGGATTCCTCAGGGCTCTAACCTGTCCAAGAGCAGACACCCACCGCTGCCTGGAGCTGGAGAGTCGTGGAAGGGGTGTGGGAGTTAGAGAAATGAGCAGTGGCTGCTGGCCTCCTGTGGCTTCTCATTTTGTACCGCACCTTTCCATGGAAAGCAGGGTGCTGGCCTGCCTTCCGCATCCTCTCTGCAGAGTAGCTTTGAAGAGCAAGAGCTCTGGGGTGAGATTGTTTGGGTTCAAATTCCAGCTTTGCAAATGATTTTGAGCAAGCTGATGAACTTTTCAGGGTCTTGGTTTTTCTCATGTGATAAATGGGTTTCTGTTTCCTATGAGTGCTGTGAGGACTTAAAAGTAAGAATGGACATAAGACCTCAGTACAATGTGCTGCGTATATGAAATGCCAGGCAAGAGTTCGTTGTCACTGTGTCACACTCTCATTATTAATTCCATGATGATGATGCCGGTGATGATGGCGGTGATGATGCCAGCAGTGATAATATTAATGATGATGGCAACTCCATCCCCTCCTAGCCCTTGTCTACTTCCCTGCTATGAGCATTGCCTTTGACAGGTTGAAGTGCCCAGCCTGAGTGGGAAAGCAGAGAAGATTCCCAGGAGGCTGACAAGCTGGGTCAAGGCAGGCAGTCCCATCCTGCTCCAGAAGCCACCAGAAATCCAAGGGGATTGCATGGGCCACCTGGAAAATGACTGAAGGCCTTGCTCTCTGGGGACTTCATCTGGACCCACCAGCTGCCGTCAGCCTGGGGAATCTCACTTTCCCCAAAGACGTTAAACAAATCTGTGACCTTCAGCACTGCCCCCCCCACCAAACTGTTGCTTTTCCTAAGGTGGTACCTTCATCTTTAAAATGGGGATTTTTAAAAAGGCTGATTTTTTAGACCTGCTGCAATGCTAGACCAGCTTGTGCGGAACTGAGGGCAAACAGAGCACTGTCTTTGTTACTCTCATCTCATGTATGTGTGTGTATGTAAGTGTGTGCGCGCGCGCGCGGGGTTGGGGCCAGGGAGATCCTGTGTGGGCTTTATTTCCTGGGCAGCATGGGAGTGTCTGGAGGGCAGAGATGTTCCTCCTCAGTGATGTGAGGAACTTGGGACCTGGACTGGGAAAGGTGCGTCTTGGCCCACCCCCAGGGTGTGCTCATTCCTTCCATGAGAAGTTTTTGACACCGGGGGATCGTCAGACCTTGTGCCGCTGCCAAGGAAGCCAAAAGGAGTAAGCTGAGCTTGGAGGTGAAGAAAGAGCTCAGAGCCACACACCGCGAGGTGCTATGTGACAGCAGGAAGCATGGTGAGGATACCTGGGCTGTGGGGCCGTGCACTGGGGAGGACCAGCATCTGGACCGGGCTGGAAGGAGGAATACATTCTGCCCAGCAGGGAAGGAGGAAGGACTCCGCAGGCAGGGAGAACAGCAGGTGCAAAGAGGGAGTGTGAAAGGGCCTGGTGTGCCTGGGGGAGGTGAGAAGTTTAGGGACGTTAGAGCGCATGCATCCCTGCGTGTGTGCGCCTGCGTGTGCGTGCCTGTTGGGGACAATAAGGGGGTGGGAACAAGAATGGCAGGGGATGAGACCCAAGAGTTTCTCCTCCTCTCTCCCAAGAGGTCAGCTGTTCTATAACCCTCTAGCTGCTGTGGCCTGCTATGTGGAGATGGGTTTGGCCTTATTTTGGAAATTCACTCCCCTACAACCAAAGGAATCCTGAGCTTGTTTTAAGGAAACGCCAGCCTGGTTTTGAAGGTTTGCATGGCTCACAGGTCTTGACAGTCGCCAGCTGACAGCTTCTTCCAGCCCAGGATAAACAACTCTGTCTGGAAAGGGTCCCTGGAGAGAACCGTGACCAGCCCTCCCTCCCAGAAGGGTTGCACCTGCACCCCAGCTGGCTTGCTTAGCAGTCCCCTGACCTAGATTGGTAGAGTCACATGGCCAGGAAGCGTGGCCTGACTTGGGACCCTCATGTGCTGCTCCATGCCCAAGCAGTCAAGAGTCCTGAGGATTTTTACCTCCAACCTATTTCTCTGGTGCTCCCTTTTGTCCATCCATCACCGCTGCCCTAGCAGAGGTCCTTATCTCTCTCCAGGATTACTGCGAGCACCTGCTAATTGGTCCCCCTGCTTCCCATCTGGTCCTCCTCAAATCCATCCTCCACACTGCTGGGCCAGAGTGGATTTTTCTAGCACAGATCTGCCTGTACCACGCAGCTGCCCAGAGCCTTCTGGGGGCTCCCCATGGTCTTCAGGGCACAGTCTGGCTCCTTGGCTTGTTTCCCAGCCTTAGCCCCTTCTGTGCCCTGACTCTGGGCCCACATCCCAGGCACACACTGAGCTCACTCCTCTCCTGGTGTCTTTGCACCCTGGTGTTTGTTTCATCCCCTCAGTCATTTTCATTTAGCTGATTCCTTGTCCTCTTTCTAGACTCCACTCAGACGTCATCTTTTCCAGAACCTCTTCCCTGACCCCACCGGCTGGACCAAGTGCCTCCTCCTTGTGCTTCCCTAGCCTTCCATGCATAGCCCCATTGTACAAACTAGCATTGTAACTGCGTAGCTATGAAGATCTCCAATTCTTCATCAGAAATGGGAATAAAAGTAGATCTATCTCATGAGATTGTTTTGAGAATGTGTAAATCTAGCTTCTCTTCAGCACGCAGGCTTCACTGACCTCAGAAGAGGTTTGGTAAGCCTAGACATCAGTGCAGAGCACACATCTGCTGTCTGCCTTACTCTTTAAACCCTGAGCTGTAGAGAAGGCAGGGCCTGTGTCTATCTGGCTCACCACCATCTGCCCAGCACAACAATGAGTGGGCATTCAGTAAGTACGTATTAAATGAATGAATGGTTCAGTAAGTGTTTGCTGAAGTAGTGTTAGTGGATGAAGGTCTATCAGTTCAATTAAAATGTTCACTGAATGCCAGGCTCTGGGCTAGGGCTCCCCTGTTAATATTCAGGTGGGACTGGGACCGGGGATGAAGATGAGATAAAGCATACTCACATGTCCTAGTCAAAAGGGCATCTCGAATTGAGACTTCAATCCAACTCAAGGTGGCATTGAAGTAGGGTGAAATGGAAGTGAATCTTATGGAGCACCTGGGTGGCTCAGTTGGTTAGGCGTCTGTCTTTGGTTCCAGTCGTGATCTTGGGGTCCTGGGATTGAGTCCCACATCAGACTCCTTGTTCAGTAGACAGTGCTTCTCCCTCTCCCTCTGCCCCTCCCCAATACTTGTTTTCTCTCTCAAATAAATAAATAAAATATTTAAAAAAAAAAAGAAAGGAGAGGCGAGGAGAGGAAAGGAAAGGGAAAGGATGAGAGAGGAATGGAAAGGAATTTCCCTAGGGGAAAACAATCCATAGCAACCCCCCTTCCCCATATCTCGCATCACCACAAGCAGCGCTGTAATTCACTAAGAAGGCTGTGATGTGTTTCCTTTTTTGTCCACTTCAGGAATCTATAGCCAAGAGGGAAACCTGCTAACACTGGGTCTGTACTTGCAAAATTGACTCAGGCATTCCTTGAGATGGTAATGCACTTACCACTTCAAAGACAGCATGCCACCTGGGTGGAAGAAGCACCCCAAAGAGCCATGGGAAGGGTATTCACTCTCTCATCAACAAAGGACAAGAAATTGACTAATTTCTTTGAGCATGTGTTTGCTTCTGTTCACACTGAGCCCAGCTGTCTCCATTCTTTATGACTCTGGACATGATTTAACATATACACTCAAAAAAATGGAAGAACAACTTCTTAAATTTGCAGTAAATGTATTGTTCAATAGATTTGATTTACTAGTTACAAATCAGAGAAGAGCCGCCATGGCAATTTATTGTGATGTTGTCTCAGGAGTTGGAGTCCACTGCTTCTATCGACTCTGATTCTCATAAAAATAATCCAGTGAGAGGAAGACCTGTGATGCCTCTTGGCACCAGCTTGGATTGTAACCGCCACACCCTGGTCTGCATATCAGTCCCCCCTTTTGAGATGACGAGACCATGGCAGGTGGGGGATGGGAGCATGTCCCATGGATTTAACAACATTTGTTCTGAGTAGTTGGTTGGGGTCAAGAAACAGAGGTCTCTGGGCATTGCCACTTGTGAAAGATTTACAAGGCTCCACTTGTCTCCCTTGTGACTCTGCTGAGGATGAAATGGATGGAAAACTTTTATACATTGTGTGTGTGTGTGTGTGTGTGTGTGTGTATGTGTGTTGAGGGGAGGGAGGCTCATAATTTAGAGGGATTCAGAAGTGCCAATCTCTTGGGAAAAAATTCTACAGGATAGTCTCTACTGATTCCTAAAGCAGCTGCAAACACCTCCTTCCTATTCCCAGGGAAAACTTGGAAGTATGGAAAGTTCTATAGCTGAACAGGGTCAGGGGCCAAGGGTGATGCAGTGGAATGAGTGTCCCAGGCTGAGGGGCAGGTCAGGCCTCCTGGGAGAAGTGTTTCCAAGCTTTGCAGGGTGTGTAGGCATAACTAAGCAGAAGTGGGGAGGAAGGATAGAGCTCCTGTGGAAGGAACAGCCTGAGCAAACCTCAGGGGTAAGAGCAAACTGGGCATTCAAAAAATTGTAGCACTTCCCATAGGGCAGGAACAGTCTTGAGGGCTCCAGGAGCAGAAGGGGGAGAAGTTGAAGAAGTAAAGATTTGATAACAACATGAGATATGTAAGGTATGTCTACTCCATTGGGAGGGCCATGGGGATTTATGGAAGGATTTCAAATGAAGAGCAATAGGGCTGGATTTGTATTTTGAAAGGGTGGCTGGCTGCTGTGTGGGAAATGGACTGGAGTACTTGGCTTCCTTGGCTGGACTTCTATTTCTGGAAAATTCCCCTCCTATCTCTAGCCTTGGCCAGGAAGCACAGCCCTGGGTCCTCTGCCCAGGTGCTGAGGTGAGAATGAGATGTCACCCCTGCCCTCAGGAGATGCAACCTAGGGAAACAGGGCTCATTCTGTGGGAAGAAGTCATATCAAAGCCTGTGACCCCGAGTACCGGAGTGTCACTCGTTTATCCTGGGGAGATAACTGGAGGAGGCAGGCACAAAGACCTCCCAGTCAGGGTGAGGGGTGAAGAAAGGAAAAATTCTTTCCCTAAGTGTAAGGTCTTCCAGCTGGACTAGTAATGAAATTTACATGAAACACACTAACAGGAGGAAAAAACCCAAAATTTATTAAGTGCATAGAGAAGCCCAATAATGCAATTGAATCTGAAGAAATGACCAAGGCAGGCAGTTTTTCTCTTTTTCAGACAAAGAGACAATCAATGTATGAGGAATTGACAGGATAAAGAAGACAGATGTTCGGGAGTTTTAATTAGCAAGGAATTCTAGGCGAAATTTGGGCTGAGGTAGTAGATTAGTAAAAAAGTAACAAGGTTTGTCTCTATGGCTTCCTTGGCTTTCAAGTTCCTATCTCTGGTGATAAAAATGTGTTTTTATTTTCTAGTAAAGGGAGGGTTCCTTTCATATGTGAAATTTATTTCCTGCTTTTAGGGGGACGGAGCACGGTCTGAGTGTCCTTGCACTGGCTGTTCCCCAAGAAGTTCAATGCAAAATAATCACTATGACAGGTTGGTACATTTTAGGTGACCTGCCCTTGGCCCCTACAGGGGAAGGGCCACTTGTGCCTGAGGACCAGCCTCTGTCCTCTCATGAGCTGCACCTCCAGCTTTCCTGTAGGGATCTGGGGAAAGGTACATTGCAAATGTCAGGTCTACATAAGACAGATTGTCTAATGGAACTTTCTGTGGTGACAGAAATGTTCTTTCTCTGTACTATCCAATGTGGTAGGCATTAGTCACAGGGGGCTACTGAGCACTTGAAATGTGACCAGGGCAATTAAGAAACAGATTTTAAAATTTTAATTGTTATAGCCCTACATGATTAGTGGCTACCGTATTAGCACAAATCTAAGATGTGAGATCCTTGCAGACATTCTATCAAATGCTGAGCATGTAGGACATTCTTAGAAGCAATTCTTATTTCTTGTGCCTGGAGGCAGTGTGGTACAGGGCAAGGCTTTGAACATCAGCACGGTCAGACTTAGGGGTTTAAATCCTATTTGTGCCACTGCATTCGTCAGGGTAGGCTTACCACTTTAACATACATCAGCCATATTTCAGTGGCTTAACATAATAAAAGTTAATTTTTTTCACTCATTTCATGGTCTAGTGAAGGTGAGGAGAGATCTCTGCTCCACACAGTCATCCAAGTGCCTTCCTGCTTGTGGCTTCATCTTCTGCTGGGTCCTCAAAATTCTCTCCATTCAGCCAGTGGATGGAGAAAGAAAGACAGCATGTAAGGTTACCCCGGATGTTTTTTTTTTTTTTTTTTTTTTTAATGGGACTGGCTTATATTACTTTGGCCAGAACTCAGTCACGTGGCAAAACTTAACTGCGGGGCACCTGTGTAGCTCAGTGGGTTAAAGCCTCTGCCTTCGGCTCAGATCATGATCCCAGGGTCCCAGGAATCGAGCCCCACATCAGAGAGCCCCACTGAGCAGAGAGCCTGCTTCCCCCACCCGCTGTCTCTGCCTGCCTCTCTGCCTACTTGTGATCTCTGTCTGTCAAATAAATAAATAAATAAAATCTTTAAAAAAACTTAACTGCAAGGGAGCCTGGGAAATGTAATCAAGCTATGCCCATGAAAGAGGAACTGAATTTGATTAGCCTCTGGTCAGTTTCTGCCACAGGTGTCAACTAGCTGTGTGACCTTGGGCTTAGTTTTCTTATCTGTAAGATGGGAGTAAAATAAGAATTGGCAAAGGCTAAATGAAACAATGCCTGTGAAAAATGCTGAGGCCAGTTGGGAGTCATGACTATGATTTTTGCCTCTCAGTTGGGGTCTCATTTCAGTTATTCAGATGACACCCCAAAGCTTGCACAAGGTGGTAATCTCCATATGCTATTTTATATATGTTCCTTTCTCCCCTGGAGCAGGACAGACTTTGGACAGTATTTTTCAAGCCCTTGAGCTTGCCTAACTCAGAAAGAGATGAGTCCTAGGGCACGGATGCAGGTACTGGTTGAACATTCTTGGCATTTTGGAGTGGAGCTAGGCAGGACTTCTTTCCTGGGGAGGTGTACTTTATTAGCCATAAAGAGGGTGCAATTATTGAAATATTTACAAATGAAATTGTATCTCATATGTAAATGAAATTTGCTTCAAAATTATTGGGGGGTGATGGCGAATAAAAGTATAGATAACACATGGTTAGCCTTAAGTTGGTAATTATCAAAGCTAAGTCATGGGTTCATGAGGGGTATATTACACAATTCTCTCTTCTTGTGTGTGCATTTGTAAATTTCCACACTAAATAATTTTTTGAGCGTGCTTGGGTGGCTCAGTTGGTTAAGCGTCTGCCTTTGGTTCAGGTCGTGATCCCAGAGTCCTGGGATGGAGACCCACATTGGGCTTCCTGCTCAGTGGGGAGTCTGCTTCTCCGTCTGCCCATCTGCTCTCCTTTTTGTCTCTCTCAAAAATAAATACATTTTAAAAAATAGTATTTTGAGGGCCACGAGGATCCTTTTTTTAACAAGGTTTTGCAGAGAAGTCCAGAAACTTCTTATGACCTTGCAGTATGGGGACAGTGGCTGGACTGTCATTGTTTATTTGTTGACTCACCAAAGCAATGAATGACTTTGCAGCTGGGTCTTCCACAAACCCAGCGAGGCAGAGACACCCAAGTGCACCCTTGAGCTCTGAAGAAAAATGCATTTGAGTATGAATATCATAGATGTGCAGAGCTGGAAGGGGCCTTGGGACGCATGACCTGTGCCTGTTTACCAAGAGGAGGTTAGTATAAAAAGTTGGTACCCAAATCAGCCTCATTACAACACTTTTGCGAAGGCTGGCAACTTGATTTTCTGGCTTCAGAATGCAGAAATAGAATACAGAAATGCCTCATTGTTGACAGTTGCATTAATGGGACCAGTATCACGAGTGGATAATGACTCTGTAGAGTTGGGAAGAGCCTCCTGACCCTTCAGACCTCTCTCATTACTCTGATGGATGCCTGAAATCTTACCCATTCTGTTTCATTTGCCTTAGTTTAAGCCTGTATCCTGTTAAAAAGTGAACACTGTATCTCTGGACGGGATAGTCACGCTTCAGCTTAAATGATTTTATCAGGTTTTGCTGATGGGGAGGGGATGGGGAGAAAGAGGCAGCTCAGGGCTGCAGAAATGGGGTGCTGCAGAATGGGGAGGAGCCAACAGAAAAAAGGGTCTGGTGACCAAGTTTTCTGACAACACTCATTTCCCAAAGTCTCAGTCTGAACAATACCACATGGAAAGAACTTGAGTGACCTGTCTAATCTTTGCAAACAAGCCATGTAACCAGCGGCCAAGATTTAAAAGCTAGTTTCAAATACCTATAAATTCAGTTACTATGTTACAACCACCAGCATTCTTGTTTATAATTGCATGGGATATGTTATATAGAGTGTATAACTCAATCCTCATGAACCCTAAGGGTTGATACCATCAAGATCCATTTTATAAGTGAGGGAACTAAGGATCAGAAAAGTAAAGTGGCTTGCCCAGAGTCACACAGCCCAGTAGAGTCAAGATTTAAAGCCCGATCTATCCCAAGGCCTTGTCCTCACCACGAAGTCTCCCAGGTTTGCTGATGTGATTTTCATATCATTTTCTAATTAAAATCCAGCAAGCTTTGATCTTGGCATCTCCTTGAACCAAGCCAGGGTTTTGGTTAGTGGCTTTCTGACAAGCCCCCATGCTAGTTCTTACAGTGAGCAACAATGAGCATCGTCACAGCTGTAGACAACCAGGTACCATTTCCAACTGACAGCATCCTGGCTATTCCCAAGGAGTGATATTCTACCAGAAAGGAAAGAAAAGAATTCTCTGAAAACCAATCTGGTTCAAGAGAACACTGGCCAAGTCTCCGCAGGCAGCATTGACTGAGGCTCACTTTGTAGATTCGAAAAGGCTGGAGGAGGGGGGCTCTGGGGCTCTTTTCATCTAGCATCAGCCAAAAATTGAACACCTTGAACCTTTCTGTCCTCATGCCAGAGCTAGAGATCAATCAGGACCTGGAGGCTGACCAGTTGACATATTTTCACATATTCTCAGTTACACACAATTAAGGGAACCATGTGAATGAAAGTATAAATAATCCTGGGGCGCCTGGGTGGCTCAGTCGTTAAGCGTCTGCCTTCGGCTTAGGTGGTCCTAGGATCAAGCCCCACTCGGTGGAAAGCCTGCCTCTCCCTTTCCCACTCCCCCTGCTTGGGTTCCCTCTCTTACTCTCTCTCTCTGTGTGTCAAATAAATAAATAAAAATCTTAAAAAAAAAACAGAAAATACAAATAATCCTAATGTAATTTTATTGAATCTCTGCAACGTACCAAGCACTGAGCTAGTATATTTGGAGATGATAAATAATGGTTCTTGCCTTAAACAGCTTAAAGCCAGAGCAGGAGACCACCATACAAACAACGAAGGTTATAAGGAATGACTAGGGTAGCCCAGCTGGGGAATGGCTAGTTCCTCCTGGAGTTAGGATGGACTTTATCAGTACATCTTATGTGACCCTTGGGCTGGGTATTGAAGGTTTCTGGCTGAGTGCATGTTTTCGAGGAACACAGAAGGAAACAGGAAGTGGTGGAAGGCCTTTCTAGAGGACGGTAGAGAGTGTCCAAAGGTACAAAGGAGTGAAATGATGGGATCTGGTGTAGTAACAGAGACAAGGCTACGTGCTGGAAAGAAAGGTGTATGAGTGGGAAGAGGGAAGGTTAGAAAGGACGTGAGGGGAGGTGCCGTGATCAGATGAGGATGTTTTAGAGGAAATGATCTATTGCAGAAGGTTAAAGGAGGCTGGGAGGATGCCCCCGAGACGTATCTGTGTACATTGACAGATATGCCCAGTAGGTAGTTAGGGGTAGGGGAAAGCTCCGAAGAGGATCGTCAGCACCTGAATGAATTTGAAACCAGAGGCTTACCTTGACTCTTCAGGATAAAGGGCAGATAGAGAAATAGAGAAGAACAAGGACAGAGCCCTGGGAAACATCATTTTCGAAGCAAACGGAGCCACCAGAGAAGAAAACAGTTACAGTGTACCTAGGAGCTACACCTTCAGCCTCTCCTGCCCTCCTCCAAATTTTTTCTAGCAAGAAACTGAACAAATGATTGAGATATTTTCCTTCCTAACAGTGCCAGCCTCCCCTTTTCTTCTTCCCTTCCCTCCCTCTTCCTTCTCCTACTCTCTTGCTTTAAGGGAGGTCTCGATGAACAGATAGCCCCCCACCATGGCTATGCCTCCTTAGTACCTGCCTGGGTTGGAACAGGTATCCAGCTTTTGAAGTTCTGGAAAGACTGACTTTTGGAAGATCCATTGGAGCCCACCAACTTTGACGACTTCTCATTGGCCATCACCACTCTAAGCATTTTGACTAATGAGAGGACACGCAGGAAGCTACAGGCCCCCTGAATGGGGTTAGGACTTCAGGAAATGTGGGTTTGCCCCACTCCCTGAGGAAGGGACCTGGGACACTTGACAGTTGTGAGTTCAGCCAGCAGAGCCCCCAGTGTTGGGCAGGACATCTTGGACTGGCTCAGCTGAACACTGCAGACCAATACCTAGCAAGTGGACCCCTGGTTTTCTGGGATGGGGACAAATCTCCTCATCATTGACACACCTCCTGCTTCATCCTGGAAAACTAGAGAAAGCCAAGGCAACACCAAGCTCTGAAATTCCTCAGGAAGAGCCCCTGGGCAGCTCAGTCACTTAAGCATCTACCTTTGGCTGGGTCATGATCCCAGGGCCCTGGGATCGAGTCCCACATCAGTCTCCCTGCTCAGTGGGGCACCTGCTTCTCCCTCTCCTTCTGCCCCTCCCCCTACTTGTGTTCTCTCTCTTTCTCTATCAAATGAATGAACAAAATCTTTTTTTAAAAAAATCCCTCAGGAGGACTGTACCCTGAAAAAGACTCAGACGGTACAACCCCAGCCTGGACACACTGAACGCCTGCCCCCATGCCCAGCCTGTGATGCCAAACACTGGAGAAACCAGCAGAACCAGGTCAATAGCGTCCTCTTCAGACAGATCTTAGCTGACCAAGGGGGACCACTCTATTCTCCAAAGAGCAAATGACCATGACCGGCAGCCTTGGGGCATGGAAAGAGGGAGGGTTCAGAGATTCACTCTAGGGGTGTGGCCTGGGATGCATCCCTGTGCATCGACCTCCTTCAGTTTTCCCATCTAAAAAATGGTAATAATCTGCCGTGCAGGATTAGAGGAGACCCAGCAAGGAGTCCAGCACGTGAGGCTCCTCCACTTGAGGCTCCTACTAAACCAAATATACCTCAATGACTTGCAGTCCTGCCCTACATCCCTTGGAAGCTTTCTGATTCTTGGTCTTTCATTGTTTCCCTCTTATTAGCGGCCTCATGAGTTCCTACCTGTGACCCTGAAGAAGCCACTTAACCTTGCTGTGCCCTGATGAGATGCCCAGGGACTGAAGGCAATGAATTCAGTTGGCCCATGAATAAATGCTGAGATGTCCAGCTGCAGGGAGAAGAGGTAGAAGGTCATGGCCAGATCAAAGCCAGAGGTCCCAAATCCCAAGGGGAGACTAAGGGAGAACGAATGGCCATCCCCATTGAGTCCTTCGCTAGAACTGCCCTTCCATCAAGCCTTGCTTTACATGGTTAGATGAATAAGGGAGGCTGGGCCCATATGGTTAGCATAAAATTGGTCCCCAGGAAGTGCCCCATGGACTTTCCAGCTGGTCCAGCCCCTTCCTTATCCCATCCCTGTGGCTCCTCTTTTATTCCTTTGCCAGAAGTTTCCCTCTTCTGGGACTTAGGGAATCAACTATCTCAACAAGGTGAACTTGACCCTCTGCAGGCTGTGGCTGGGCATCTTTATCATTGTACGGGTAGAGCGCATGTCTCCGTGTACCATCCAGCTGTTCCGCCTTCTTCCGCAAACATCCTGTTTGCATCCCTTCTGCCTTGAACAACAACCACAGCCAACAATTCTATGGTACTTCTTATGTTCCTGGCACTGTTCTCAAGTTCTGAGAGTTCATTTAATCCTCACAATGACCCGTAAGGTAAATAGTAGCATCTATTGTCATTTTACAGCAGATGAGGAAATTAAGGCATGGGGAAAGTAAAGAGCTTCCCCAAGGACGTACAGCTGGTAAGTCACAGAGGAAGGTTCAAAGTCAGAAGTCTGACCTCAGAGCCTATGCTTTTGACCTCCAAGGTATGTAGGGCATTGAATCTCTGTCAAATGCAGGAAAGCCTGCAACCATCAAAGGTGCAAAAAAGTCTCTCTCCAGGCTCCTGGCCCAACATGGGGCAAATGGCTCAAGTAGGACAGCAGGAGCAATGAGCAGGGGAGAGCAACCCTGATGGACACTCCAAGGCACAGCTTCAAAGGGCAAGCCTGAGTGCAGCGGCCCCGGGAAAGAGCTGCACAAGCGCACCAGCCTGGCATGTCAGCACGGAGGTGGCTGACTTGGAGCTGGCTTGCTTCTTGCCCTCACAGTCCACAGGGACAAGTTCTGCAAAGAATGGCCAGAACCACAGGACTCAAGAAGAATCCTCATGTGTGCACAGCTTAGGAAGGACACACAGACACAGAGAATAGTCATTCACAGGAGCACCGTCTTTAAATAGAAAAGATAGCTCTCTCTCTCATACACATACAGGCACACCCACAGAAGCATGCACGTGCGCGGGCTTGCGCGGGCTTGCACGGGCGCGCGCACGCGCGTGCGCACACACACACACACACAGAGCAAGGGCCAGCAGGACAACCGAACAGACGCCTGAGCTAGGCTGGTGGCAAGGGGAAGAAAGCTAGTGTCCTGGCAGCTCCTGACTTTCAGTTCCTATTTAAAATGTCTGAATTGGGAGCATGGACAAGCTCCCAAATTAGCTTTTTAAATAGAAGCTGAGAGTTAAAGGAAAAGCGGCCGTGTCATGGGGGAAAAGCAAGTGAAAATCCCGGCCAGGCCAGGCCAGAGGCAGAGAGGGGGAAGGTGAAGCCATGCAGGCCTGGAAAGGGCCAGTGGGAGGATGGCAGCCACTGGGAGGGACAACACCTCCTGGACAGTGGCTTCTACAGCTGCCGGAGTCAAGGAACCTTCTTCTGCCCATCTCTTGCTCTCTCTTATTTTCCAGGTCACCTGGTTGTGAGAAGGGCAGGTAAATAAGAAACTTACTGGCCTAGACGAGAAATTCAAGTCTTTCATATTTCTCTCTAGAGCTACTTCTGTTAAATGATGAAATGGTAGCCTGGGAGGAACAGGGCCAGGGGTGTGTGAGGGGGGTGGGGTTGGGGGTTCTGAATCAGTGCCCGGTCTTCAAACAGGACTTTCAAGGCACAAGAGAGCACAGCTGTTCCATCAGTTGACCTCTCTGGAAGAGGAAGGAGTCCCCCAGCTAACTATTCCCAGAAGCCTCTATGCTTTGGGGCAAACCCAGCAACTTGAGCTATCCCAGGATGCCAAACAAAGGTGGGAATGTACAAGAGAAATAAAATAGGGGGTTTTAACTCTCCCCACTTGGACCAGGGGGTGGAGAACCGAGGGGATGTGCCCCTCCCTGGACCTGCCCACCCGGAGTCTGGGCGGTCCCAGGGGTCCTAGCAGCTAAGGTCTGTAGTTGTGAGAAAATTAGCTCTTCCCTAGAGGGAAGGGAGGAGGGAAGTGGGAGCAGCGCCAAGGCCTTCCCTGAATTCTTCCCCGGTCTGCCAGGGAGTGGCAGTGTTGTTAATCATTATTACTGTATGTAAATCAGTATGCAAATCCCACAGAGCTCTGGGACTCCTGGCAAATGCTAATGGATCCCACACCCACCTCTTGAAGGGCCAATTGTACACCTTTCAGACTGACACACTGAAGGGGGCTTTGGGGAAGGTAGGAGGAATCCGTGAAAGAGGGGCTCCAGCTTCCAGGGACCCACAGCGGCCCAGACCACAACGACTGACTGTCACCCCTTAACCTGGAAGCCAGAAACCTCTCACAAGCCAGAAACCCCATCCGGACTCAGCGAGGTTCTTTTCAGCACACCCGCCCTCGCCTTCACCACACACTTGGCTTTCCTCTCTGTCCGTCTCAGGCACACACCTCTCTACGCTCAGAACTGTGATCGCTCAAGCCCTGTGTTCTGGTTCCGCTGAAGCAAGGAGCCGCCTGGCTTCTCGAGCCACAGACGGAGATTCCGAGATTCCGGGATTCCGGGCACCCGGGCCGCAGACAAGAGAAGCTGGAGCCGCCGGTCCGCACGGTCTGCGGGGACTGAAGACTCCGCGCGCCGCAGACGCGAGCAGGGGAGGCTGGGCCCGATACCACTCTCCCGGACTCGGGGGCTCCGCTGGGCTCTATCCGCCGGGTCCTATGGGCACGTGCCGACCACCTGCTCCCCATCCTGTGTCGGGGCACCGGGCAGTGGGGCTCCGTGGGCTTTTGGGAGGGACCGAGGGATAGGGCGGATTCAGGCTGAGAGTTCATCCTCCCAAGTCCAGACTCTCGAATCTGGGTACTAGAACACGTGGCAGGACAAGAGGACGAATCCCTACCTTCGGGTCCTGCCCCTCGAGCCCCGGGAGGAGAACGGCTCTTACGTGGGATCAGGGCAGTGTGAGTCCCCCTTGGGATCTCCAGCCCCTGCAGGCGGAGGCACGCGGAGATGAAGCCGCGGCGAGCCAGAAAGCTTGTGCGGTAGCAGGCTCCACCTCGCCAGGTGGCGGGGCTCGGCCGTGAGCAAGTGCTGGTGTCGCGTGGACAGTCGGTGAGAAAGAGAAAGAGACCCAGCTAGCTCCACACCCCCCCCCAAGCGCGCGCGCACACACTAGCGCTCCGTGCAGCCTCTCCTCGGATCCCCAGTATATACGCCCCCGAGCTCACACTCGTGCCCACTCAATGCTCCGCCCCCACGCCCAAGCCGAGCTCACCTGGCCACGCTCACCCCCGTGCCCACCCTTGCCGGCACACGCGCTTCCACCCGCGCTGGCACACTCCGCCACCTCCAGGCACACCCTAGGATTCCTCCACTCGCCCGGGGAGACGCACCAGGCTCTGCCTTGTCTCCCCGCCCCCCGCTCGCGCGCGCGCCCCTACACACACACACACACACACACACACGCACTCACACACACCCTCGCGCGGGGAGTCACACGCCCTCGCCCGGGGCACCCTCCCGCGGCGAGCCTCCAGGTCGTCCTCCTCTCTCCCTCCGCTGCCTGGCGGGCCGCGCTCTCGGGCCTGGCCTGGAGCCGCTCCGCCGGCGGGGATCGGCAGGGAGCCGAGGGCGCAGCCTCGCCGCCGCCCCCGGACTCTCCTCTCCGCCCCGCCCGCGCCGCGCCCCCACCGCCTCCCCCTTGGGGAGAGGGACCTCGCCAGGCAGCGGGTGGCCCGCCGGGCTCCGCTCCGCGCGGCGCCGGCAGCGGCGGGGGCAGGGCGCGAGCGAGGAAGCCCGCGAGCCCGCGAGCCCGCGAGCGGGGCGGCGGGGAGGGGACGCGCCGCCGAGCCGGGGCTGGAGCGGCGGCGGCGGCGGCGGCGGCGGGGGAGGGAGGGCCCCACGGACCGAGGGACGCACGAACGGACGGAGCCAGGGAGGGAGCGAGCGAGACTTCGCCGGCGAGCGGCGGCTGCTGGGCGCTTCGCCGCGCTGCTGGGCGCTCGGCGCCTCCGCGGCCCCCGGCTCCCGGCCGCAGCTTCCTCGCGCGCGCGGGCGCGGGGCGCGGGGCCCGGGGCTCGCTTCGCCGAAGGTAAGAGGGACCCGACCGAGCCTTCTGGAGCCAGTAAGTGTGAGGAGCGCTGCTCCCACGCCTGTTGCTCCAGCTGCCCACGCGGCACCCTCCCACTCTTGCGCCCGGGTGGGTGGGCGCTGGGGCGCCGGAAGGATTGGGGGTGGGGCCGGCGCCGCGGGGGAGCAGGCAGCCGGCCCGGGGGCGTCGGTTCCCTCCGGCTGGCTGTGCAGCCACCTCCGGGCAGCTCGGCGACGTGAGGCTTGGGGGGTTGGGGGTGTGAACCTCTGCCCTCTTTCCATTGGCCTGCCTTCCCTCGGGGGTTGCCACAGGCAGCGCCCCGTCATCCGGCGGCAGGTGGCGACGGCTTGCTCGGTACCCCCGCTCCTTGCGAGGAGAGGACAAGAGAAATGGCTGAGGGTGGAAGCAGGGAGCAGTTTGGGGCGCTTCGCAAAGTTCTCCAGCCCGGCGAGCCTGCGGTGTGCCTACCAGAGGCGGGGGGCCGCACATCTGGTCCTGCCCGACGCCGCTTCCACCCCGCGAGCTCTGGGAAAGGTCTCTAAGTGACACTGGGGCCAGTGCGGGCCGTGGGGGGGGGGGTTCGAAAGACTCGCTTTGGCGAGGTGTTTATACTGGGGCTGGGGAGCAGAAGGGACAGGACAGAGAAGTTACCTGGAATCAACTGAATTCCTGTCCTTGCTTAGCGTTGACATTTGAATGGAGTCCAAGAGGTTCTGCTTTTATCCCTGGGCAGCCTGATATGTCAGCAACAGGCTGAGGTTCCGGACCTGGAATCTTATAGCTCCGTTGTATTTCTGAAGAGAGGGTGTCTGAACTTTCTTACGATCCTGTTTGTAAGACTGGTCTGGGGTTCCTCCGTGGTGCATGTTGGTATTTTGCATGAATGTATGTGATGGTTAAATGTATGCGGTATTTACCGTTACTTCAAGGAAACCTGGATATTTAATGTCTATAGAAAGGGCGTGTAGGAATTCAATGCAAAGCATGTGTCCATTTCCCCATGAGGACATGTTGGCACACAGATCAGAATTGATGTGTTTATTTTTCCCAGTTGCTACTTGAAGGCAACAAAATGCAAGTACACAAGGGACCCCCAGAGGAAGAAAGATTAGTAGCTTGTTCCCTTTTGCTGTTGAGGAGGCTGGAGAAAAAGAGAGTTCAGGAAAGTGCCCTGGCCAGCCTAGGAGTGGCAGTGTGGGAGAAGAGGATCTGTGTGCTTGTCCCAGGCATGTACCTCAGGGATCCCCAGCCTGGCACCCTGTCTGTTTTGTGCCCCTCCATCCAAACCCTGAAGGCAGAGGAAAAGGCCCGCTGAATGGTCAGGACCCTCCCTGCCCCGAGACTGGCCCCATTCTGGGCTAAGCAACGTGTTGTAAAATTATGGAAGGTAAAAGTTTCCAGAGACTCTCCACACCCAGCACGCTACCGAGGTCACTGAAGGGCAGACCTTGGTGATGGGGTGCTTTGCTGCCCTGTGCCTGGGGTCAGGTTAGGTGTCAGTCCCCAGGACAGGCTGTCTTGTCACTTTGCCCACTTTGGGCCCTCTCCCTCCAAAACAGAAGCTGTTTAATAGAGCTGTCTTTTTTACAGCAGGAGAATTTGTATTCCCCTCTTCTAGAATTTTTTGCCTTTGCCATTTTAGCCCTCACCTGTTTTAAATGGCTTTTCCCTGGCCTCCCCCCACCCCCATCTTTCCCACTGTCAAACTCTTTCTGCCAAAAGCAAAAATAGCTTCAGATTTTTCATTTGTAAAGCGTCCACGTCCTAGTAAAACCTTGGCATTTGAGGCGTGTGCCATGCCATTGGCTGGAAATGGGGCCGCACTCTTGTGCCTGTTGCTGGAATTCATAGCTGGGTCTGCTCCACAAGGTGTTGGAGCCTGTCAGGGGCGAGCGCTACACAGAGTGCCGTGGAGAAGCCCTGCTTAAACAGGGTCACATCTGTGGGCTTGTGTGGAGGCTATATGGCCTTGGGCCTGGTATCAGATGGGAAACTTTTCCTCCCCTTCCAAACCTCACCACCCCCTTAATACACACACACACACACACAGTAGCAGTGGGGTAATGCTCCTTTGGGGTACCTCTTACCAGGGGAACAGGGATTGAGCCTCTGGAGATGGCCTGGCTTTTGCTTGGCCTTCTTTGGGAAGATTGTCCTGGATTGGTTGGGCCTTGGGACTAGAAGCCTTTACGATAGACAGGGGTTATTTTTCCTTCCATATAACTCTCAATTATTCATCTGCGAGCCATAGATGAGGTACTCATTGCCCTTGAGAAGAGGAGATGGGCCTGAGGTGAAGAGGGTAAAGGGGTGGGACTCAGCTTGGCAGGGACAGATGCCAGCCACTGAGACTTGGTCAGGCTAGAGCAGCGCTGGGAGATTGGAAGGGGAAGGGCGCTGGCCCGGCCCGGTGCAGAGCTGCATATTGGGCCCGAGCAGTGTGCTCACGGGGTACCTCCTGGCTCAGCAGTCTCAGGCCTTGCCCGAACCCCCTCAAAGTCTTGCCTCTCCGAGCTCCACTTCGGGATAAAGCAAAGATGTTAAGGGTCAGAGGTCCAGGGTGCAGTGTCTGGGAGGAGGCCAGGAGGGCTCTGCAGGAGGACCCGGTCTCGGATGGCCTCAAGCTCTGAGTTGATGCAGGTTGTGTACCCTGTTCTGGGCACCAGCCTCATCAGGAATTCCCAGAACTGCCTCTTGTGGAGATGAGGCTCTGGCGAAGTCTGTCCCCACAGCAACAAACCCAGATGCTCTACTTCCTGCTTTGCATGGGCAGCTGTTCGAAGAGGTCTCAGGAGCTCCAGCCTCGTGTCCCGGATCCTGGCAGTCAGGGATGCCTTGAGCCGAAAGGCTCCTTGTCACTTTCTTGTCCAGCTCTCTCCTCTGACAGAGGAGGACTCTGAGGTGCAGGGCACCTTGGGGGCTTGGTTTCACCAGTGCAGGAGAGAACTGACACAGAATGCAGAGCTCCCTGACCTGCTCTTTGCTGCCTGGACTGGGGCGAGGGGCATCTCTGCAGCCTGCTCTCTACTGTGAGGAACAT
Source organism: Mustela putorius furo (assembly GCF_011764305.1). NCBI lineage: Eukaryota > Metazoa > Chordata > Mammalia > Carnivora > Mustelidae > Mustela > Mustela putorius. The sequence goes on from NW_025421424.1 coordinate 9,251,976, forward strand.
CAGTCTGCCTACACTTAGGTCAGGAGAGCCATTCGGTAGTGACTCGGTCAATCACCTGCTCGAAAAATCATCAGCTCCTGCATAACGTGGAATTCAGCCCCTCGGAAGGGATCTGAGTCTCAGCTCCCTCCCTGAAACTGATGGGCGGAAACATCCAAGTCATAGGATTTTCTGTGAGGATAAATTAAACTGTTGCTGCAGAAGTGCCTAAAACGTGCCCAGAGCCTCGTCAGCACACCATCGATACGCCCTGGATGTGAATTGGAATTACTTGGGACCGAAGCGTGCATTGCGGGCTTTCTTGTCCAACCGCCCTTGCTCCCTAGAAAACCCAGCGAAGAGTGCAGGAAAGGACTGCAGATCCTCCCAAGAGCCCAAAGAAAGTATGGGAGTGAGCAGGGTACATTTCTGGAAAAAATATAAAATGCGCAGGGTGTGTTCCCAGATGCATCAGGGCCTGCGGCTCCCCACCACGGGGAATGAACAACCCCCCTGTTCTTTTGCCATAATCAAGAGCTCATCAGGCTTGTGCTGTTTTTCTGTTCTCTGAGTGATGACATTTATAGGCAATGTCATTGTCATTCCTGTTGTCTTCTGCGGCATCTGAATCAACCTCCCTTTATGAGGGAGCAGAGGCACCTGTGACTATCCTCCTTAGCATGCAGATGAGGAAACTGAGGCAGAGATTGGCTCCTTGAGAAAACCCGCCTGAGAGCACAGTGAGTCAGAGCACTTGAGTTGGATTCTTTGGATTCTGGTCTGGCTGCAGAGTTTGCTGTTTGTCAGGAGAGAGAATGTCTATCCTTGAACCCCACCCCCTTAGCAAGGCATGGAGTAAGATTGATAGAATGCAAATGACACGTATAAAGCCCGGGTTTCCAGTGTGAAAACCTTCCAGTGCAGCATGCTGAGTTGCCCCCCGGGCTGTCGGGTAAAAATGGAGGTGTTGTGGTCTTTTCCTTCAAGGAGCTGACTGTGGGATGGGCAAAACAGGGTGGTACCCTTGAACCCCACATGGAGACTGCCTGGGTTTAAATCTCTATGACTTCTTATCAACAGCCTTCAGCCAGTTATTCAAATTCTTCAAGATTCCTCTTCTTCATCGGTGACACGGGGATGACAGTGGTGTCGGTGGGGTGGGTTGAGATGGTGCCTGGCACCCAGCCAGCCCTCTGTCAACATCAGCGGCTGTCCCTCTCTGGACAAGAAGACCTAAGAGTAGACAGGTAGCATTGTGGGGGGCAGGGGGCGTCAGGCTGCCTGAGGTGGGATCCCTGTTCTAACCCTTTCCGGCTGGCAGATTGCCAACGCTCAGACTTCTTCCTAGGTTGCTGTGAGGGTAACAGGAGATGATCTGAGGAAGACAGTGCATAGAGTAAGTGTAAGATGATTGTTAGCGACGAGTATTAATTGGATGCATAGAAAGTGTCTCGCAATCCAGCCCAGGGGGCCAGAAGTCTGGAGAAGAGAGGCAAACAAAACACTAGGAGCCCAAAGAGGGAGAGCATTTCAAGGTGGCAAGAGAAGGGGGCATGGCAGAGAGGATGGGGAATAGGGAGGCGAATAGGATGGTTGAAAGAGAAGGATATTCCCCACAGAAGGAGTGTCCAGAAACAGAGCCCCCTCCCCGTGTGCCCGGCCTGTGCATGAGCCGCTCTGCTCTTGTTGCTGGAGGCTGGGGCAGGTGCATGGGGCACGGGGCACGGGGCATGGGCCAGAATGGTCAGCCAGGATCCGTTTGCAGCAAGGCTGGAATGCTGGGCCAGAGAGTTCGGACCTGAGATCATAGGTTGTGGGATTCAGTAACACCAGAACCTGGTTTTAGGGAACTCACCCTGAGCAGAATGGATTTCTGGGGACCGGGAGAAACAGGGGTGGAGGGTCGGGGTGAGACGAGAGAGATGAGCAGGCCAGTGGGAAGGGAAGGAAGGAGGCCTGAGGGAACGAGGGCCATCATGAGGGCAGTAAGAGCTGTTGTCTCATTATTGGGCAACCCTTTGGGCGAAGCAAGGAGGAAGATGGCCAAAGGGACAGGCCTGGGGTTAGGGCAGCCAAGAACAAAAGGCTGACTGAGGAGCAGCTATGGACAAGGAGGTAGGATTGGTTTGACCTTGTCCAGGGTCAAGGGCATCCAGATGGGGACACTCTAGTGGCAGCTCAGTACTGAGAGGAGGTGGAGATCTGAGAGCCTAAAGGAGTTGGTAGCCAGGAGAAGGAAGCAGGTTTAGAGGGAAAGATGAAGATCAAAATCCCATTTACAAGATAAACCTCTGCCTCATTCATTTCAACATAGAGTCAAGCCAACCCGAACTCCAGAGGGTCCAACTCATTCTGAGAGAGGATTGGTCCCGTGTGCCAGTTTAGGATCAGTGAAAATGAGTGTGTCAACCCCAAACAATTTCCTGGTGCTGTTACGTGTGTTTCTGTGTCACCACATGTCTTCCCACAGATGGTAACACATTTGGGGATTCAGAGTCATTTCAGTATCATCCTTAAAAAGCCAGATTTGGGAAGGTAAATCTGTTTCTCAAAGCCAAAAATAATTCTCCGAGCCCTTGTCCCTCCCCATCCCCACCCCCCACCCATCCATGCAGGTGATGGGGAGATGTGTCCGTGGTGTGGTTCGGAGTCTGCTGGGGGAAGGGATGAGGCAGCCCAGGGCTGGAGTGGAGCCGGGTGAAAGGGGCTGGCATGGGAAAGAGTATTGTTACATAACCCGAGGGAGCTATGGATGGTGGGCAGATGGAGATGGGAGGCGAGGAATCTGGAGATGGCAGAGTGTGGATCAGCTTCCTCTGGGAGGGAGAGGGACAATGCACGGAAGGCAGGTGAACCAAGAGCCCAAGACCCGCTTTACAAGGTGGTGAAGGAGAGCCCTGCCCAGCCTCACAGCCTCCCCCCACATTTTTCTGTCCTGGCTCTGAGGGGCATGGATGGATGCTAAGTTGCCAGCTGGCCCAGAGAGTAGCACACCAGGGACCGCCTTCTCCATGGGACTTGGGGGAAAGAACCGTACCAAGCTCTGGGCCTACCATCTTCACCTGCCATCTAGGAGAACTTTCCAGACATGGGCAGGCCCAGCCTCCTACCTCACCCAGGAGGAGTAGAAAGAATATGTTTACCTGATCTCCCTCACCCACTCCCCCATTCCTGATTACCCTGGTGGGTGAAGAGTGAAATAAAAATTAGCATGTTTATCCCACTTTTAAATTTGTTTAATGAGAACTCATTTACCCTCTCCCAATTTAAATTCGTAATAACGCCATAACCTTTCAGAGCTGATTATTACCCGCACCTTCCCAGATCTTCCTACCAAAGAGGCTTTCCCTCCAAATGCTCCTGAGCCTTCCTGGAACTTGACAGTTTGTTGGGCGGTCAACAACATCTGGCAAGCCCGCACGGCTGCACTGGCCTGGCCCAGGTGCTCTCTCTAGGAGGGGAGGGAAAAAGAATGAAGTCCCCTCCCTTGGGTAGTGCTTTGGGTTCCACTGATTTGTCATTAGGACTTTGGCTGTCTCTCACTCAGCGCTGACCCCGCCCCGCGTCCCATTTCCTCCCTGGGCGGGGAGGCAGTCGCGGGCTCACCAGCTCCTCTGCTCTCTCCTCCTGTCTTGCAGGGGCCGCGGGACTGATTCCAAGCTGGTGTGCCAAGCCTCTGAGCAGCAGCGGCCGGCCCGAGAGCTGGAGTCGTCACCATGGCGGCGGGCGTGGCGGCCTGGCTGCCCTTCGCGCGGGCGGCGGCCATCGGGTGGATGCCGGTGGCCAACTGCCCCATGCCCCTTGCCCCCGCCGACAAGAACAAGCGGCAGGATGAGCTGATCGTCCTCAACGTGAGCGGCCGGAGGTTCCAGACCTGGCGGACCACGCTGGAGCGCTACCCGGACACGCTGCTGGGCAGCACGGAGAAGGAGTTCTTCTTCAACGAGGACACCAAGGAGTACTTCTTCGACAGGGACCCCGAAGTGTTCCGCTGCGTGCTCAACTTCTACCGCACGGGGAAGCTGCACTACCCGCGCTACGAGTGCATCTCGGCCTACGACGACGAGCTGGCCTTCTACGGCATCCTGCCCGAGATCATCGGCGACTGCTGCTACGAGGAGTACAAGGACCGCAAGCGGGAGAACGCCGAGCGCCTCATGGACGACAACGACTCGGAGAACAACCAGGAGTCCATGCCGTCGCTCAGCTTCCGCCAGACCATGTGGCGCGCCTTCGAGAACCCGCACACCAGCACGCTGGCCTTGGTCTTCTACTACGTGACTGGCTTCTTCATCGCCGTGTCGGTCATCACCAACGTGGTGGAGACGGTGCCGTGCGGCACGGTGCCCGGGAGCAAGGAGCTGCCGTGCGGCGAGCGCTACTCGGTGGCCTTCTTCTGCCTGGACACGGCCTGTGTCATGATCTTCACCGTGGAGTACCTCCTGCGGCTCTTCGCGGCGCCCAGCCGCTACCGCTTCGTCCGCAGCGTCATGAGCATCATCGACGTGGTGGCCATCATGCCCTACTACATCGGCCTGGTCATGACCAACAACGAGGACGTGTCAGGCGCCTTCGTCACGCTCCGCGTCTTCCGCGTCTTCCGCATCTTCAAGTTCTCGCGCCACTCCCAGGGCTTGCGGATCCTGGGCTACACGCTCAAGAGCTGCGCCTCCGAGCTCGGCTTCCTCCTCTTCTCCCTCACCATGGCCATCATCATCTTTGCCACTGTGATGTTTTACGCCGAGAAGGGCTCCTCGGCCAGCAAGTTCACGAGCATCCCCGCCTCGTTTTGGTACACCATTGTCACCATGACCACGCTGGGGTGAGTCCGCGTTGGTGGCGGGTTGGGCGGAAGGTTACGTGGAAGGGAAACTTGGGCGGGTAGCGGGGTGCAGTGGACAGGGGCGGAGTCGCCTTGCAGGGTCATAGGAGCGAGGGGAGTTGTCTCATCCGACGGAGGAAAGCGCACCGGTGATTCGTTTGGGGACGAGAGCTTGCTCTGGATTGACTTTTCTTGGGGAGGGGGCGGCAGCATGCATTTTATAAAACATGGGAAATGAAGACGTTAGTTCTCTTTTCAGCCGTGCCTTCCGTGTCTGTGTGTGGGGTGGAGTGAGTCGCGGTTGCTGCATTCTGAAACGCATCGGTGCATGTAAGGGCAGCAGGTGGGTAGGAAGAAGGGCGGGAGGAGTTTGGGGAGTGCTGTAAGGAGGGTGCACAGTTGCATTAACCAGAACACACGGAGAGCACTCTCTCTGGATCCTTCCTGCGTTTCTTCTCAGTCGTGTATCTGCAGGCTATCTCTCTTGGGCTTTACTACCCCCCCCTCCCCCGCCCCGCCCAGCCACAGTCGCTCAACAGTTCAGTAGCTCTGAGCGGACTTTCTCGAAGTGACTCTGAACTTGGGTTTTCTGCAAAGCAGGGCACCGGACTTACTTTTATTTCCTCACTGAAGGAGGAGTAGCCTTGCTTTCCCGGCCTGACTCTGTGATTGAATGACCTGGCCTACCTGGGCCATTGTGAGATGGCCTGAAGGGATCATGGGGTCAGCCCCCAAAGCAGCAGGACCATCCCAAAGAGGGAGAGGCACTCAGCAAGGCCGTGGGTGACTCCATCTCTTCTGCCTCCCCGAGGTCCCTTTCCTAGCTGTGGTCACAGAAATGTATTTATGGGGCTGGTCTGCAAAGCTTTCCATCCGAGGAAGGGGCTCAGGAAGGAGATTGCAATCTTCTCCCCTAACAGGATTAGAGTCAATGGAGGCAGCTTTATGGAATCATGTATTTCTTAAGGGTTTCTGCTTCGGCCGTTGGAAGTCATTGAGGCTAATGCAAAAATCCCTTTACAATTCATATGCTGGGTCTGTATTTGCTTAGGCTGGGAAGCATTATATTGCTGATGGAGAATTCATGAAGCTTTTTATTTGGTCTTTGACAATTTGGTTGGTGGCGTCCTGGTGATTCAATTTTTTTTCCTGGCCGACACCCCGCGGCACTGGTGTCGGTTTTCCATAGTGCTGTGTGTGCTTATTGGGAATGACTGAGCAGGTGAGGGGACCTTTTAAAATGATTACATTTGTCATTGTGCCACACGAGATGGGGGGAGCAAGGGGTGTCACTGTCTATCTGCGGAGGCTACATTGAATGGGGGCATTCCGTTTCCCTCTTGTCTGACTGACACAGGCCATCCTGCCCCTTCCTCTCTCTCCAACACACACACAGTTCTTCGAACAGGCACTCACACCCGGGGTTGGTAGGAACATCTGGTTGTTTGACCTTGTCTCTTGGCACAGTAGGATATTTAAGGATAAAATGGGCTACTTTGACCTCTTCCTGGTCAAACGCTGGATTGGGCTACTTTGACTTCCTCTTGAGTTGCTCACCAGGTCAGGAGAAGACGCAGCTTTGCCGTTTGGAGGCTGACCCTAACCGTCCTTTCATACTTTCCTAAAAGGGACACCCCCCCCTCCAAAGTCCAGGACCTCCCTGGCCCCACTCCTGACGTGGCTGTGACTGTCCATTGCCCTATGTGTCCTTTGAGGGGACTCATGACACTAGAGTGATGCCTCAGGACTGCCGTGGGGACAAAACAGGGGAGATGGATGGATGTCAGAGTTAAAGTGGGATCGTTTCAGAGGAGATCGATGGAAACTTTGGAGACCACCTGCCTTTTACTTTTTTATTATTAGTATAACAGCACATGTGTGTCTACTGTGTGTCAGTGGTGCACTAAGCACTTTGCATATATTATCCCTCTGAGTCTTTACAACAGCCCTGCAAGGTAGGAAAAATGCCATCCAACTTCACAGATGCAGCAGGCGAAGCCCAGAGAGGTCAAGTAGATTGTGGTCGTCATACAGCAGATCAGGGGCAAAGCTGATTTTCCAATGCAGTCTGGCTGTTTCCAGCGCCCATTCCCTGTTCACGTGCCAGTCCGCTTGTCCGTATACCATTCTGGGTCGTGGGTGGAAAGTAGACCTCCAGGGTTACTTCTTTTACATTATGGCTTCAGGGGTTAGTTCATTCAAGGCATGTCGCTCTTGAACAGGAGCACAGTGAGTGCCACAGCCACTGCCTTAGGCACACAGGGAATTTGTAAATGAAACATTTTCATCTGGCCGGTTCAAATGCTGCCTTGGAAATCAATGACTGCATTCCTGGCAAAATCCACTGTTTCCCTGTCGCTAGGGAGGCCACTGATTTTCTTTAGCATCTGCTCCGTAGGTCAAGGGGCAAGTCCAGTGTCAGCAGACGGACAATCTCGGCCTTGTATTTACTTTCAGAGGGCAGGAAGGGGATGGCTGGGAGTGAAGACGAAAGGGGAAAAGGGAGAAGCGTGTTTCCCCGATGGCCCTGTGGACTCCTCGCCCTGCTCTTCCCATGCCTGCAAACAACTGGCCTCTGGGAGGTATAGGAATGAGCAGGAAAAGAAGCCTTCCTTCCGTAGTGTTTTCCTTAACCTCGGATAAGTAATGGGACAGCAAGCTTTTTCTTCCCATCCGCCCCGGCTGGTGTGGTCAAACGCTGGATTGGGCTACTTTGACTTCTTCAAATGGAACCATTGCCAGCAAATGGAAACCATTGCCAGCATCGCTGTCTGGTTATACATAGAGGGTATTTGGCAAAACCCTTTTAAACGGCTTGGTCAATGTGAATGGGGCGCCTTTTCCACTTGCCTGGCCTGATACTGTTCTCAGTTCTTCCCAGACCTGCCCGTCCTCTTTCTAGGGTGGGCCTAGGATGCGTGCTCTGGCCCAGCCCTAGTTCTGGCGGCAGAGGAGGGCAGCCTTCACCTGGCCTCTGGTCCACCCCCTGGGACACTCTGCAGCATTGTGGTGGTGGTAGTGGGGGGTGTGGTGGGTGGGTGATCTTCTTGCTCTGCTTGGAGGTCTTCCCAACTCGACCCCGGAAATGTTTCCCTCTCCCCTGGCTGGCTCCCGCCCTGAACATTTTCACTGGCTAGTTTCAGGCCTAAATCATCCCCAAGAACGCTTCTTTTTCTTACTCCTTATTGGCATTTGAGCCCCGAGTGGCTGTGGAATACCAGGGGCCAGTATTCTGCCACATTCTACCGTCTGTCCGAGTGCTTCCAACAGCTCCCAACAGACACTTTGTTCTTCCTGTCTTCGGATCCTCCCTGTCCTAATCTTGCCCCAAGTTCCAGTTTCAGTCTTGCAGAAACTGTCTTTGACTCCTTTGCAGAGGAGGGCCAATTGACAGACCATGCGGCTGGACCGAGGACCGATGCGCTGAGGGGAGTTCATGCTCCCTCGCTCTGGTTCCTAACTCTGTCCTCTTTCCCAGGACTCACTGATGAGTTACTCAGGTGTCCTCCAGGGAGGAATTTCTTGGAACCGATTATTTCTGTTTATTTAATATCTCAAACTACCTTAAGCACACAGAACAATAATGGCCCCACTGCCATGGGGAAGACCCCCATGGCCAGCTCATGTTTCCTTTATGCTCCCTTGACCGTGGAGCTCCCACACGCACATGAAAGGATTACTGTTGGTGCTTCTAATCACTGTTATAAATAAAATCCTCAATTATCTCAGTTAACAGAGGAAAGGGGTAACGCAGAACTCCCAATGTTAAATAAGACCAACATACCTAGTTCACGCAGATATTCTATGCTGTAGACTTTTTAAAGCAGATTTTCCTTCTGAATTTTGTCTGACTTTGCTTGGCATCGTGATTGGCCTAGACTGAGTCAGTCTGTGGGTGAGGCTCCAGTTCAGTGTGTGGAACTGGGGAGCGTGCAGAAGTGGGGAACGTGCGGAAGGAAAGCCTTGCAGAGCAAGCAACCACCAGGGCCGTCAAGAGCCAGCTCTGAGACTGGAGAGGATGAGGACTTCCTGGCTGTTTTCAGGGTGGGAGCTTGGGAAGGGCCCCAAGCAGCCTTGTTCCTGGTGCGATGGCCTGCCGCTTCCAGGTTGGCTTGCTTATGTAATCAAGAACGGCAGCCTATCTGTCACCCCATGGCCTGAGATGAGAGAGCTTTTGACAGTGTCCAAAAATCACTTTAACGAAAACAGAATCGATTTTTACTTCTTCCAAGCATGAAGCAGCCTCCAGGTGATTTGCATTTCCCTTTAAAACCTAATCCTGGAAGGGGCCTGCCTGAGGTTTTGTGAGACTGGGAGCCGGGCCTGGACAATCAATACAGGCACATCACAGAACCAGGGTGCTTGACCAGGTTTACCCTCCACCCAGTGCAAGAAATAGAGCCAGTCTAAGACCTGGTTAACCCTTCAGTCCCCCAAATTCCAGCTGCATCTTCATCCCCTGCCTCTGGGGCCCAGCAGCCCTCCTCCCAACTCCCAAGTGCCTTGGCCCAGGACACTAGCCAGCTGTGCCTACCTGGAGGGTGGTGTGTCCCTGCCCAGGGCAATCTGATCATAGCCGCATTTATGGGGAATGAATGACTACAGATCTTTTCTTGGTTTGACACTTCTTTTTTTTTTTTTTAATTTTTTATTTCTTTTCAGCATAACTGTATTCATTGTTTTTGCACCACACCCAGTGCTCCATACAATCCGTGCCCTCCTTAATAACCACCACCTGGTTCCCCCAGCCTCCCACCCCCCAGCCCTTCAAAACCAACAGTTCTGTGATGCTGCAATTCCCAAGAGAAAACACAGATCCACATCCCAACAAGGAATCTTGCATTCATTCAACATTTATTGAGTGCCTGCTGTGTGCCAGACCCTGAAAATACAAAGCACCATGATTGCACATCAGCCCAGCATAAGGTCCAGGCAGAATGAATTGAATGAGACCCACTTCTCTTCCTTTGGACCAAAACAAGAGATGGCGGAAAGAGCAGTAGACCGAGGGTCAGAAAAAGAGGACTTTTCTCATATTCTTCCTGCCACTCCAGAGACAAGCCCTCACTGTACTCTCTGTATGGCTGACTCCCGTCATCCTTCGCAGCTCAACCCCTACATCATCTCCTCCAGGAGGCCTTCCTGCCACCCCCAGGCCCAGGGTGTACTAGGTACCACTTCTCTTGCTTCCCACTGCGGCCTGGACATACCTTTGTCTTGTCAGTTGCCACATTTTGTTAACCTGATCTGCTGATGTGTCTTTCTCCCAGGTTGTGAGCTCATCAAGGGCAGCTTTCAACTGCAGAGATCATTGTGTGATCCGTGCCTAAGTCGGGGTCTCCCGAGATTGCTGTTTAGCTAAACAGGGTTGTCCTCCAGTTTTCCTATCTTCATTTTCCTCACTTGCTTACCATCTCCTGGCCATTTTAAGAACCGGTGGGAGTGCTATCCGAATGTGAGCTCTTTGGTCATGTCAGACAAATATCCATTTCTGGGCAGGGGGTAGATGGGGAGACCAAGCAGTATGTTGTCTAGTTTGAACGCCAGCCTTAGCTTGGTGGGGCCTTTCTTGCACTGGAGGTTTCAACCCTCAATCTTCACTATTTTGGGTCACTTGGCCATGCTTCCTGCAGCAGACTCTGGGACCAAGGAGAAACAGGGAGGGAGCCAGAGAGAAGTCCCCCCATCAATGAAATTTTCCGCCATTCTATTCTTTGGGCAACCAATATTTATTGCATAGCCAGTAGGCACTAGGAACATGGCAGCCAACACAGTAGTCTCTGATCTTGTGGGGCTTACATTCTGGTAGAGGAGCCCAGGCAGTAGATAGATCAGCGGATAAATACCAGTTCATGGTACAGAGGAAAATAAAGCCTGGGGGGTAAGCCGGGAGTGCCGAGTGCAGGCAGGGTGGTGGAAGGAGGGAGAGTTGCTATTTTGTGTCAGGAGCTCAGGTGATATTTAAGCAGAGACCTGAAGGAATGTGGGTAGCTTAGGAAAGAGCATTCTAGGCCAAGAGAACAACAAAAGCAAAGGCCATCAGGCAGGAGAGGCTTTGGCATGCTATTCTTGGAATAGCTACAAGGTCCTAATGGTCAAGCGGCAGGAGCAGGGACCAAGTACAGGAGGTAATGGGGGAAACAGCTCCTGCGGGGCCCCTGGGGTCAGAGACGCGGCCTTTTGCCTTTTTCTCTGCCTGGAATGGAAAGCCACTGGAGGGTTTTAAGTAGGCTTCACTTAAATTTGCAAAGGATCACTCTGGCTGCTGGCTAGTGAATACCAACGTCTAGGCAGCGAGTGATGGTGGCTGGGCCGAGGGTGCTGGTGGCGGGGAAGGGAGAGCTGAGAGATGTTGCGTGTATTTGAAGGCAGGTGCAGCAGGGAGGGAGCCATGCTGGTCTTGCCTCTACCACGCCCAAGGCTTTCCTCGCTACCCTATCAAGGACTGGCCCAGGAAGACATGCTCCCAAAGACCTTCTCCACCCCTGCGAGAAGCATTTCACAAGAAGGGGCCTCTTGCAAGAAGGTGGCTTCAAGGCCCAGGCAGCAAGACCCCAGCAAGGATGGAGTGAACCAGCCCCAGAGCCTAAATTGGAGTGTGGATGTCTGAGAGCTGGGCTGGGGCTATCTGCAAGCAGGAGTGTCTGTACCTGGATGGGGATTTCTTTTCTTTTTTTTTTTTTTTTAAAGGTTTTGTTTATTCATTTATTTATTTATTTAAAGCATGTGAGTGGAGGAATGGGTGGAGGGAGAGGGAGAGAGAAAATCCCCAGCAGACTCTGCCCTGAGCACAGAGCCCAGTGTGGGGGCTTGAACCCATGACCCTGAGATCGTGACCTGAGCCGAAACCAAGAGTCAGAAGCTTAACTGACCAGGCCACCCATGCACCCCTGGGGTTTCCTTTCAACACAGGCAGTAAGTATCAAGCACTTGCCAAGGGCTGGGCACCGTGCTTACCACCCTGGGGGACAGTCTTGGTTCAGAAAGGGAGGCGGAGGTCCATGGCTGGAATAGTAGCTGAGACGGAGGGGTGGGCAGGGTGTCGGGGCTGCAGGGGGTAGAGATGGAGTCCCATGGGTGGGATAGGAGACTTTTGGGGGCTTCCCACTAGAACCATTACTTCCGATCAGTCTTCCAAGCCAGCAATTCAAATTGCTCCAGTTTGGGGGAGGGGCTCTTTAGGAGGCCGGTGCCCATTTCACAGCTCTCTTCCTAAATCTCTCAAAATCAATCGTAGTCTCCCTCTCTCTCCCTCTCTCCCTCTGTTTGCTTTTGTTTGGGTTTCCCTCTTTAAACACACCCATAAACACAAACATGATTCTTCCCGAGGAGCAGCAATTATTCTGCCTGAAAATAGTGTAAATAAAAGGCAGCCCAGCCCTCCCTTTCCTCAGGGAAGGGACCCAGAACCCCTCAGTAACTCCTCGAGTGTTTTTGCCTCTTTCACCCGGGAGGGAGCTCCTATTCCAGACTATGCAGGACTCTGGTCTACATACTGTCGTGGCCTGGGAATGTCCCTGTCCCCTCCCCTACCACCTCCCTGGGCAGGGAGAGAGGCAGAGACTTAGCTGTGAGGCTCCCAGCCCCTGTGCTCGGGCAGGTGGCCCCCTGAACACAACCAACTTCTTCCCAGAAGCCGACACCGTCCTCATGACCTAAACACCTTCTGGTGATATCCAAGCAGTTTCTCTTTTTTGGAAGTAGGAACCAGTCTCCCAGCAATCTCTGTTGGAAAAGGGTGTTCCATGGTGACCTCAGACCACCTTCCAACGGGGACTTGTTTGTGACAAGGAGGAAGGAGTTACCACAGTGCCTTGGAGCACCCAGAGTTCCAGGCCAGAGGGTTCAGAGATAGATGGTGACCTCCAAGTTGAGTCCCGTGCTTGGGCCTCTATCCAGCCTGCATTTCCCAGGCCGAGGAACCGAGGCCTCTTCTCCCCAGCCCCTGCCTCCCTATGCTCAGTGTCATGCAAATGTTGGGTGCCTGGGAAGGTGGGGGGTGCCAGAGGAAGGAAGATAACTCAGACTCTGCTGACCATGACTGGATGGAGGAAGATTGCATCTGGCTCATGTAATCATATTCTGGGTGTCAGGACTGGAATGAGTGTCATTAAACTGAATCAGAAAAATCGTTTTAATCTAAGTGCCACCTCACACACAAGCTAGTTGATGGAGAGATGGATGAGGCTGGGGACGCCTCCTTTGTAATGCGAAGCTGTAAAATCCCATCACCTTCATTATTTCCCACGGAGCCAACGCATCAGAATGCCCACGAGCGGCAGAACAGCTTGAATTTAATATACAGAAAGTCCAATCAAACAATAAATGGATGGAACTATATAAAGAAACCATTTTCTGGGAGGCTGGCTCCATTCTCTGGGACTCAGCTCCCTGACACATGAAATGTGCATCAATTTTCCCCAACTAATGCAGCTGCGGAATCACCCCACGTGATATTTGTTTGCTTCAGAAGTGGGAGAGGGGAGCTTGCCCCCCTACATTATCCGGCTATCAATGCAGAATTGCAAATCTCATTGTCTTTGATTTGCGCCCCGTTCCCGGTAGCACAGCGAGGGCTGGATGCCCAGCCCTCCTGCACCCCAGAATCTTGCTCCGTCCCAGTGAGGCTTTGGTATTGTCCTTAAACAAAAATCAATTCTGGACCCTGCACTGCTGGGGGGCTGGAATGTGTCTACACTTTGCAGTCGTCCGAGAGAAACCAGCCAGAGCTTTAGCCGTGCAGACACACGCCAAGTGCCCGTGACAACCGTGACTGTCCAGTCTTGCCTCGAGGTTGTGCAGGGCAGATGTTTCATCCCACCCTGGACCCTCCCACCAGCCACGCCTCCATCATTCCTTCCTTCCCTCTTGCTCAGCCAGCTCCCAGGACTGACCAAGCCGACTGGGTCCACAAAGTTAAAAGGACACATCTGCTCCTCCACCGTCCTGCGATATGTGTCAAAGACTGGCGATGATAATGCTTTATGCTTCTGGCGGGAGATTCTCTCCAGCATGATGGTTCCGGTGTCATGGGTAACTTAGAGTTCCCCATAATTACAGGCTCAGAGCTGCAGAGAAGTATCATTAGTTTATTTTTACTTCTTCCTGGTCGTGCATACTTAAGCAGAAAAAAAAAAGTAGGGGTGTTTTAAACTAAATGATATTAAAACCACAGAGAGTATGAATCTTGGTAGAGTTTGACAAATAAGATACTTAGTATTTGCGATGCTCCCTATTAGCCGGTGTTGGGGAAACAGAAATAAATAAGCCCTCACTCTTGGTCCTAAGAAGTTTATAATACAGGAGGGGATTTGAGTATGTTTACGAGCAGACAAGAGAGGACGGGGCATGTTCCAAATGATCAGGAAGTGTTTGGCAGAGAATAAATGCTTAATAAATATTTGCTGATGAATGAGTGATTGGCTTCACGGAAAAGGTGACATTTCAGCTAGACCAACAACGGTGGGTAGGATTTTGAGATGCGGAAATGGGAAATCCAAGTAAATTGCAAAAGGGCACAGTGCTTGGGAGCTTAACCAATATGCTGCTTTGCCGGGGGTTAGGGCATATGAGGGGACTGGCTGGAGGTAAGCAGGAATAAAAGGCTTGCTAGAGACACGGAGGACCTAAACTATTAGGCTAAGGCATTTATCTGGTGGGCGTCAGGGAGTCACTAAGGGTGGTGGTCCTTGTTGCAGTGATTAGGAAGATTTATTTGGAGTGGTCTCCTGGGTGAATGTTAGAGGGGGCCCTGATCCATTGTGACATCAGCAAGCGGACTGATCAGAAGATGTGCAGGATGCCTGTTGTGGGATGGTCACAGTGGAAACGGACAGAAGGAGGTAGAGTGGAAAGACATCCCGGAGAAGAGAAGTCTAAGGGAACTCTGGGATCGTGAGGCTGGGTGATTGGGGAGGGGGAGACAGCGAACATGAGGGAAGGAGCAGTTTGGCAGAAAGGCAAGGGAAAATAGAGACTGTGAACTTGGCTTTGGACCTTGGTCGCTTGCTGTTGACCCTGGGTGGCTTGGAGGCAGCTGGCGCCAGGTGGGAAGGTAGGTCTGGAGCTTAACACAGAGAAGGGGTCTAGCAGGGCAGTTTTGGAATGGGCTGCAGCAGGGAATAGATATTACCAAAGAGAACCAAAGGGAAGGTGGAGGAGAGGCCGCACGTCCCTGGCAATTTGCCTCCTTCAGGAACACGGCTGCTATCCGTGCGGTGGCTTTGCCGACACTTCCGTTCAGCTTTTCTCCTTGGCCTGTGGGCGTTCCCTGTCCTGCTGCATCTCCGCTGGGGCCAAAAGGTCATATTGGTTTTCTGAGTCAAACAAGGTTTTCTTTTAGTTTCCTACAATGCTAATTAAATAAACAGCTCCGACCCAGGAAGGCAAAATTGGTTTAGGGGCTTTGCTGAACAATAATACTAAAAGGATCCTCACATTGCCATGTGGATAAGATAGATGGGTTCTGGGTGGTCACAGACCAACAAAGCATCTGTGTCGGGCCCAGGGCGATGCTAACTTAGAGTGGCCCAGCCTCAGGGGCTGGCCCTGTCCTGGTGCTTGCAGGGCCAGACCCCTGAGCAGAGGCATAGGCTATTTAAGACACTGCCTATGCCCCTCATTCCCCTCCTCGCCTTAGGGAGAAACGTTGGACACACTGCTGGCATCACTGGGAGCCTCCTCTAGCCTGTCTCTGGGGACAGAGACATGATAAGCAATGGGCACGGCGATGGCTCAGTAATTCTGCAAATGTGCATTGAGCTGTGTCTATGAGCAAGACGGCATCCTGGTTGACTGGAGGAGCTACAAAGAGAAAACAGGGTGAGGACTAAATCCCACGGGGTGGGTGTTTTAGGCTCCCATTCTTTGTCTGAGAAGACCGAGATGCTGACAGTGTAGGGAACTTAACCCCGCTCATATGCTGTAGGAGCATTACTGGGACTGGCATTCTGGCTGGAGCGGCAGGCAGTAAAATGAATGTATTAAATGGGAAGGTTGAAGTAAAAGCTGAGGAGAAATAGAGAAAGCTGGTAAGGGGAGAGAGAGGGACAGCATCGGCAGCACTGGGGAGAGATGAGGAGTCAGGCCAGGAGGACTCAGGGGCAGCTCCTCTAGCCTTTCCCCAAGTGGAAGTGCTCTCCACAGTTGGTTAGGAGTCCAAGGGAGGCTGGCCCCGGCACAGAAATGATGATGCAAGAGCTGTGTTGGAGTCTCGTTAGGGACGCTGTCCAGAAGGCGGAGAAGCAGCTGTGTGCCTTCCTCACGGGAGGCTGAGTGAGGAGAGGTAGGCTCACCCCGATGTGTGCAGGACCGCTGACCTTCCTTCTCCTTAACAACAATAACAACAATAATAATACTCGTTGATGATACCGAGCTTTGACAGTGTTCCAGGTCCTGTGCTAGATATAAACTATTTATATGCATTTCCTCATTTAACTCCCCCATTAACCAAAGGAGAGCGAGATCACTGTTGTCTGTGTTTTAAAGCTAGAGAAACGGGTGGTCTGCCTGGAGTCTCCTGCTGGTAACTGGAGTCTCCTGCTGGGACTCTCCCATGCACTGGTCTGACCTGCAGGGACCCTTTGGCTCTACCTAAAGACCCACATTACCCCCAGGAGGCCTTTGGAAGGAATCTTCTTCCACAGCCTCTGTCTCCAGCAGAGGGAGGCGGACACAGCCTCCCCGATGTGCTGATGTGCCTGGACCAACGACTCTCAGGCCTCTTGGAAACGTCAGGAGCATAAGGAGTGGACAGAGGCTGACGATGGAGGACAGAGCAGAGTCCCTGGAGACAAGACCAGTGGGGATCAAGCTCCTCTGGGCCCACGGAGATGTGACGGCAGGTGATAGGCTGGGGGTGAGGTCGCAAACAGGACCAGGGAACCCTGGTGACAGAAGGGAAGACAAAACGAAGGAGACAGGAAATTTGAAGTGTAGTTGTAGAGTTTGTGCAAAAAAAAAAAAAAGAGAGAGAGAGAAAGAAAGAAAAAAAATCAAGGAAGAGGGAAAGTGGCAAATATGCATACTATGTAAATATCCTCTGTAAAATTTTTTTAGAATAACTTTGACAAATCTCATGCCGTCTTCCTCTTTGCAGAGATTCTGGTTCCAGGACAGGGCTTCGTTGCCTCGTCCTCTGCTTGGGTGCTCTGGATGTTGGGGGGATCCCCACCCACTCCGCTGCAGGCCTTTGGGCACAACAGCCTTTCCTGGACCCTCTGAGTGCTCTGGAGAGACAGCAGGCCAGGCAGCAGGGAGCTGGAGGCCAGGCTCAGAGTTTTGGAATGGTGGGAAGCAGCTCTGCAAGGGCAGGGGGCGGGGGGGGGGTGTCAGAGCCGGCGACAGAGCTCAGGCTGGCCGGTGCTCCACACCCCCTCAGCTCTAGCCCCTGCACAGGATCCTGGGATAGCACAGGTGGAGGTAGGGGGAGGAGTCTCCTGGGATCCCCCACCAGTCCACAGGTCTCCACCCCTACGGGTCGGGTCACGGCTGTCACTTTGCACCCACCCTCCACAAGGAATCACAGTACCAGGTGCAACGTTCTCTTCATGAATTGCGTTTGCCAAATGAGACCCGGTATTAGTTTTTCTTTTTCCCCCTTCTTCCTGGCCTGTTTCTCGTCTGCCTCCAGAAGCTGCTGGAAGTTCTCCCCAGAGTTTTATATCTTGAGGGCTTGTGTCTTTGGAGCCAAAGCCTCCCCCGCTCCTTCTCCCCCCTCCCCTCTCCCAGCAGAGGCTTCTCTCTGGACTAACAAAAGGGCACTGTGTCGATTAATAAAACATTTTCTTGCAGTCTGATGGCCACGCTCAGTTTGGGCAGGGCTTAGGGATGATGAAGCGTTATGCCCACCCCCCACCCTACACACTGCTTTGGACTTTCTTAATATTTCCATGTAAGGTCAGCTTCTCATCTGAAGAGCAGAGGCTGCTGCGTTCACGTTCCGAGTTAGGTCCTTTACGCCTGGGCTGGCCCACATGAGTTGACCGAATTCTTTTGTTGGGGTGGGACTCCCTAGGGCAATGGAAAGACCACCAGGTTAGGAGCCAGGAGATGTGGGTTGTGGGGCTGGTTTGGGCAGGCTGTGTGACCTTGGCCAAGCTGCTTTCTTTCTCTGGTCCTCAGCATCCTCTTCTGAATGAGAAGGGGTTGAATTTGGTGAGTTTTCATCTCCTAGATGGTTCCACAAGCTGTAAGTCTCTTAGTCTTTGAAGGAAAATTGGTTTTTAGTCCAGGAGCCTGGATGATTCACAGCCTGGAGAACCCCCACCGCCCACAACCACCACCCCTGGGTGCATGGCAGGCCATTGGGGACCTCCCCATTTCCCTTTCCTTACCTCTAAAGAGGAAGAAGTTAAGAGTCCCTGGCTAAAATGACCACAGAAAGGCAAGGCCTGGGAGGTTCTTCTGGGAGACTCTCCCAGAAAGCTCCAGGGCATCTGATGGTAAGCCAGGATGATGTACATGGTCAAGGTTAGCAGCCCTCATCCACACAGAACTGTGTTTGGTGAGAGCAGGGAATTGTGCATTCAGACCCAGGGCTCCTGTGCACAGGCCAGATGAGAAGAAGGCATAAGATGTAGGACCGTCAGACAGCTATTTGAGCCTCACAAGTCTGGGGGTTAGAGTCGAGTTTTCTAACCCCTTCGGCCTTGGACCCCCTCCCCCCGCAACCTCCCAGCAGATGGCAACAGGTCTGCCTGAACCTTTAGGGATGAACGTTTACCCTTGTGGCCACAGTTCATCCCATTTTGGAGAGGGTCAGTGATCCCCACCCTGCCCTGTATATTCATCCCAAGTCTGCTTCCTCTACACCCCAGAAGGGGGAGGGTTTGAGAACCCAGAAGTTTCCATAAAGGAAACCATTCTGCAAGGCAATTATAATTATGGCTGGGGGACTGACTAGGGGACTCAGTGTCAGGAAGACCCCGGGACATCTGTCCTGGCACAGTCTCGGGGTGACCCAGCCCCAGCCCAGGTAGTCCCTTCAGGGAATGAAAGCTTCATGGGTGAACGAGCCCCAAATCACACCCTTTGGGGTGAATAGCCAAGGTGGACAGGTGGATTCTGGGGCAAGTAGAACCCCTTCCACTGTCTCCCCTCATGCCATCCCCGCCGATGCCTGCACCAAGGGCCGGTTTCTTGCTTGTCCCGCCCCATCCCCAGATTCCTTCTCTTCCCATTATCCCATAGGTCTGGAAATGACTCTCCCTTCTCCACCCCCATTACTTTATGACATGAGCTCCCACAGGAACACAGGGCAATCTATATATCGCTGTTAGCATTCATGTGGGCAGTGTGGCTGACATTACCTGAAGGTGTTTGAACGAATCCAACCGCTTAATGATTACAGAGGACTGGGGAGAGGGTGAGCCACATGTGGGCTCTCTCTGGCTGGGAGCATCTTGTGGGCTTTCTTTCCAGTGTGCAGAGAGGACAAGGACTGAGGGGCGGGCAGCAGGTGGTGGCAGTGAAGGGGAAGCTAGTGGAGATGGGCCAGGTGAGTGAGTCTCCTCCTAGGGGGGCTCCCTGCCTTCTGTCGCCGCCATCTGAAAGCCTGGGTACACAGGCCCATCTGCGTAGGTAGCCCTGGCTCCTCCAAGGCAGGGACTCTGGTCCCAGACCCCAGCTCCCAACAGGGCGCCTGGCACACGGAAGGGACCCAGTTGTCAGGTTCTGGCCCATCCCTTCCTCGTCACGCCCTGCCAGTTCCCTTCAGACACAGCAAGAAACACCTGCACACGTGTGGGTCAGAGAAAATGGCGGACAGAACTTTAGACAGAGTTAAGACCGGTCCATGGGTCAGATGCAAGGTTTGTGGATTTCATGGCACATGGTGAGGGAGGATGTGTCCAATTTGGGGGTAGAGCATGAAACTCTGGACCATTTCCTATCCAGAGAGGGTCAGGCCACAGAGATCATCAGATCTGCTCGACCGAGAGATGCCATGGAAGACAGAGACCTTGTGTGCACATTCTGGGAGGAAGTAGGCTTGGAGAGCGGGAAAGGCAAACTGTTCCAGGCAAAAAGGAAAAGTTGGGGGAGAGACTCAGAAAAAGGCAGCATGCTTGTGGCGTGTGTGTGTGTGTGTGTGCGCGCACATAGGAAGGCCCGCTGGAAGGAGGGGCAGAGAGGGAGTTCTCAGTGTAGCTCTAGCCTGTTGCTGGCCCTGGAAAATCTCTAGATCTTGTGCTCTTTTTGCCATTTGGAGTGCCTCCGTCCTTGGCCTCTTCAGAGGTGACCCTTCTCCCCTAGCAGAAGCATCATCCTGTGCCAGAACTCGGGACTCTGGCTCTCACATGAGACCCTCACCCACCCATGCCTTTTCCCCAGAGAGTGACTCTGTGCGTGGAGAATTCAGAGGAAGGGTGGGGATCCTGTCTTGATGAATTTGACTACTCTAGGGAGGGACCTCATGTAAATGAAGATGTTAGATCTTTTCCTTTAAAAAATCACGAACTGTATCAAACATACAAACATACAAAGAAAAAAAGATCTTGCCATCTTTCAGGCAGCATCTGTAAAATTCCCTTCCACCCACAGACGTGAGTGTCTTTCACTGGTGTGGCAGGATTATTTAGTGAAACTCATGTTATAGGATAAGGGCAACTTTATTTTAATGAAGCTGGGGGCTTGTGTAGATACAAAGGCATGTGTGTTCTACTGTTTAAAAAAAAAGTTAAAAATGTTCTCTGCTCTCTTTTTTTGGTGTTTTATTAATTAATTGATTGATTGATTTTTTGATGTAGTGTTCCATGATTCATTGTCTGTGTCTAAAACCCAGTGCTCCATGCAATCCTTACCCTCCTTAATACCCAGCACCAGGCTCACCCATTCCCCCCAACCCCCGCCCCTCCAAAATCCTCCATTTGTGAAACATAAAAATCTTTTTTTCATGTTAAAATTAAACCAACCAGAAACCAGAAACGAATTTGTTTAAAATTAAACCCGAACCAGAGAGATTCAATAGTCCTCGGATGGGTAGTCCCGTTGACACAAAAATGTGTTGGGAATGGAGGTGGGAACAGGAAACCTCTGACCTCAGATGCAATCAGAATCCGCTATGGTCGGTTTCCTTTATTCATTCAACAAACATTCATGTCCTGCACCTTGCTCTAGAGGTGATGAAAAGCTCCTCCGGCGAAGTCAGCAGGCACAGAAAATGAATCAGATGAACTGCAAGGACACCTGTGACTCTGCTCCCTGCCAGAGCTAAGGACTGGGCACTTTGGGTGATGCAGGCAGGGGAAAGAAGCAGCCCTCTCTGCTGGCCTAGCCCTGAGGGATTTCCCCTCTCCCCGGGGCTAGTTCCGGCCTGGTGGGGGCATGGCAGGGGCATGGCGGGACCCTAGCTCCTCCACCTCCCGTCCTTGGAAGAGGCAGAGTGGATTCTCTCCTCCTTTCTATTCTTATGTCTAAACTTCCTTGTAACAGCTACAATTTCAACATTATGAACTTTGGTTCTGAGAGCGCCCCCCACATGAATTTGTGCTGCCTTCCTAGCTCCAAGTTTGATGGTCTTTTCCTTTAGACTTGTGCCTGCCCTCCCCTGGTCCCCTGGCCACACCTTTCACCTTGCTGTTTGGAGCTGGCCAGGCTGCTTGAGGTAGGAGTTTCCTGGCCAGGGGCTCTGCTGCCCCCACCCACCCGGCTACCCTGGGTCCTGAGCGGCTCTGCACCTCTCCACATGCCTGGAGCCCATTCTTGGCCACCTGTGCACCACAGCCCACAGGTTGGAAATTCTAGAATCCTTGATTTCACCTCTACCCACCTGGCGCTCTCCAGGTCCCAGCTGGGCCATTCTCGGTGGCCGTCTGCTTTGGCCCAGCACTGTCTGCCAAGCCAAGGAAGACAGTGAGATCCTAGAGTCCAGTACTGTGGACCAGGCGGAGTCTTGGCCCCTCCACCCTCCCTGCCCGGCCCTGGCCAGGAGCCCAGGCAGCCACAATGGCACCTAAGTGCCTATTTCCCTCCTTCTGCTGAATTGCAATAGAGTTGTAACCAGAAGGCAGTTCGGAGGCACTGACTTGGGAAGGGAAGGAAGAGTGAGGTAAAGGATGAGCCCTCTTCTCCCTTTCTGTGGAGGACTGATTCCCCGCGACGGCTCAGACCGTGCCTTGAGGAGGGCAGGAAGATGATCAAAGAAAAGCTGAGGATGCTTAGGCAGGAAACCTTTCAAAAGAGAAAAATCCTGTATCTGTGTCACTGTAGCAGTGGGCGAGAGTGACGGTGCTGCCTGTCTGGTTTCCTCCCTGCCCCAGAAGGCCATCTGGTAGTCAGGTCCCTTGTAACCTTCTTTGCACCCAGCCAGGCTCCCTATCAGGGTTCTGCTGAGGGCCAGCTTCTGTCTGTCATGATATGCCTTGGTCTCACCCTCAGTGGAGCTGATCTCTCCGATTAGCTGGGGCTTGGCTGGGGTCAGGTGGTCTAGGACGGTCTCACCCATCTGGTGGCTGGCTGGAGCCATGCAGATGGATGATGTGGTTCTTGTCTCTGATCATCCAGTAGGCTGGCCCGGATCCTTCAACTGGTAGCAAGTCACCGAATAACAAGAGCTGAAAGAGATGTCAACTCCAACACACAAGCATTTTTTCAACCCCCTGCTGTGTCACATTTGCTAATGCCCCAAGCACCAAAGCAAATCCCATGTGCAAGCCCAAGTTCAAGGGGGTAGAAAGTCGATTCTGGTTTTTGATGGGATGAAACACAATGTCACATTACACAGGGGTGTGAATACAAAAGGATGAGAAGAATTGGCAGACGTTTCTGTAACCTGCCCCAGGGTCACTATGTGAGCTCTGTGGCCTCAATTTTATAGTGGGGGACCGGGGCAGGGGGGAATGTATGGACAGGCTGGGAGGTGGTCCACAGGAACCTTAGCCTGGTTAAACTTCCAGGTTGTTTTCATGGTGCAACATGGGGGCAGTGGTTTCAAGTCCCTGACTGTGGGAGGTAATGGAGTGCTATGGCTGTTTTGATTGGGGTTGGAGAAGGCAGTGAAGAGAGTGGGTTTTCCTCTCTGGTGACATCAGTGTCCTCCCGTCCCAGGGCAAAAAGCCATAGGCTTGTTCCTTCCTGAGAACTGTGACTGTTGCTGGACGCTAGGCCTGATCTCTCCGAGGAGTCCCCCACTGGAGAGAGTAGGTTCTAAAGAGCACGGGCTCCAAAAGCAAACCGACCTGCATTCCACTGCCAGCTCTGCCACTTTCCCATGGCAGGACCACACAGCAGGCTGCCTGCAGACCATGGTTTCATCTTTTGGCAGATGAAGAATGCTGTTATGTTCAGGGCACCTAGGTGGCTCAGTGTGTTCAACCTCTGCCTTTGGCTCGGGTCATGATCTTAGGGTCCTGGGATGAAGCCCTGCATCGGGCTCTCTGCTCAGTGGGGAACCTGCTTCCCTCTCTCTCTCTGCCTGCCTCTTTGCTTACTTATGATCTCTGTCTGTGTGTCAAAAAAGTAAATAAAATCTTTAAAAAAAAAAAAAGAATGCTGTTAGGTTCGTCAACGATGCTGCTTAGGAAGGTGCCTAGGCCAGAGCCTGGCCATGCGAGTGCCCAGCGTGAGGACTTGGAGGGCCCCTTTGCCCTTGCACATGGGGAGGGATGGGCAGAGCGACAGAGCTGTCACTGGTAACTAACTCTTGGCTCGCCCAGGAATACCAGATGGTGTGCCAGCAACTCGGGCCAGGGAGACGCAGGGCAAAAACTACAGCAAGAATAGAAGTGGGACTGTAGCTGCCCAAGGGCTCAGCTCTGTGGTCCCAGTCACACAGCAAGCAGGGCTCTGGGTGAGTCCCAGAGTCTTAGACACAAGAAAACTGAGATGCCATCCCCCCTATGGCCAGGCAGCAACCAAGGTCAGACAAGAGCCCAGATCGCTTTATTCCTGGCCAGGGCCCTTCCCTCCATGGCATGAGATCTGATGTTTCCCTCCAGCCTCCCTCAAAATAGCCAGTTCATCGTCAGGTTCCCAGGCCTCCATACAGAGCTTCAGCATAGGGAAGGGGAGAGAAGACACGTCGTCGGCCCAAAGGATGGCTGTGAGGAGGGAGTTTGGTAACTGCTCACAGCTGCTGAGGAGGACACAGGCCTTTGCAGAGACACCGAGCCGAGGTCAGGTCTGGCTTTCAGACACCCGGGAAACAAAAGAGAGAGCCATCCCCATCAAACAGCTCCCGCCCTCCTCTCGCTCGGAGCTGCCTGGAGCGAACGAGGAAAACGATTATTTATCAGGGAGCTGGTCAGGAAATTGGACACATTCAACAAAGACCAGGAAACATCATGCCAACTGGGCCTGATGGGGGTGACCGGGCTGCTTGGAGCACAATGGGCTCGCTGGCGTCAGTGTTTGCTTTCTGAGGGACAGCGGAGGACGCCCACCGCATATGTGATGAAGGCAGGGAGAGAGTCCCTCGGTGGCCAGCCAGAATCCCGGCTGCCAGCTCCTGGCGGGACAGCCAGAGAGCAGCAAAGTAGGCCGGGCTGGAGCCCAGGCCCCCGGGGGAAGAGAGAGCTTTACACTCCATAGCACCTCCCTCCTCCCCGGGACAAGAGGGAGTCTGGGCTCCTGGGCAAAAGTGCCCGGGCTGCTCTGGCAGAGGCAGGAGCTTTCCCTAGAGTGGACGTGGGCGTTTGGATGGGGTTCCCCCAGTCACTCGTTACCCTCCCCCACGGCCAAGGCCCCAGGTTCCCCTTGGGCTCCTCATTAAGAAATAGAAAGATGAGTGCCCACGGGAAGGCGCTCTGGAAACAGTCTGTTCTGTTCCTTGCCCTGTCCCCTGGGGACCTACACTCATTCCCATCTTAATACAAGAAGGGGTTTGAGAGAAAGCATCTCGCCTGGAGTTAGGCACTTTCCATAGGTAACTGTGTCTGCTTCAGTCAGACCTCTCCTCTTGTCTCAGCCTGGGGGAAACAATGTGGTGTCTCCCCCACCCCACCTCCAGCCCCATGTTTCCCCCAGGACCTTCCAGCATTTTCTACCTGACCCCTTTCGGGGTGAGGGGTAGGGACTGCAGAGGCCCATGCTCATGGGGGCCTTCCTGGGCCTGACCAGTCCTGTGGGAAGGTGGGGAGGGATACCCAGTGCTGGCCAGTCTTTGGCCCCTATGTGTCACCACTCCATGGCAGATGCTTTTCTCCATTTGGAGGGTGACTGGGGGCTGTGAGCAGTGTCCTCGCTGTGGCTCAGTGGGGCTTTCTTAAATGCTCTGAGGATCGACATCCTTAGCAAAAAAGGATCCTGGGCTTTGGAGTATTTTCTCTGGGCCCATATATCAAGGCCTAAATATCTGGGGACCGGTGGGGCCCTGGAGGTGGTGCATGGGTCTTCTGTGGAGCCAGCTCCGGTGGAGGCAACGCGTCCCCACAGTGGGGTGTGGAGGAGTTTGGGCCAAGGCAGGGAAAGGAGAAGTGAGTAGGACAGAGGGGCCCTCTTACCATGGGGCTCTCATACACCCAACCATTCCTGCCCACCGCCCACCCACCCACCCAGAGCTCTGGGGAAGGAGCTCTCCCTTGGCGTCCTTCTTCGTACTCTCTACGTGCCACGGAACCCCTGACAGGGACGGCGGGGCACCGAAGATGCTTCCGTTCCTTCATCACAGACACCCTTCCCGGCACTGGGCAGTGAGAGAGTACAGCCGTCCCCACCCCTGCTGGGCCCCAGAGCAGGAGGCAGTGAGTGGAGTTAAAGCATCTGCCACTCAGTTCATGGGGGCCCCTGGAAGCTCCCAAACCCTGTGGGACCCTTAGGAATGTGAGAGGCCCCTTCCTGCTGAGGGTGGGAGTGAGCCTCCTGGAGCCAGGGGACGACCAGGCAGCCCCAGCGTGGCGGCGGGACAGAGGACTATGCACCTCAGGGTGCTCACCGTGGAGCATTTAAATATGGAGCAAAACCTCAGTTTCTGCCTCTCTGTTTATAGTTGCCTTTTGCTCCGAAAAAGAAGCCTTCCTACCTTGAGTCATTCCAGCAAAGAAGGCTGAGGTTTTATGGAGGGTTTACAGGGAGCTGGGGAGCTCGTGCAAGTGCTTCTGGAAAACCAGGACAGGCAGCCCGCCACTGACTGCCTCCCTCTGATACGCAGAACCACAGAATGGGGACCTGCGAAGGCCACACACTCTCTGTTCGGGCAAGGGGGCAGAGCCCAGCTCTTGGAACTCCTGCACAATCACTCTTCTTAAACCGTTCTGCAGTCTGGCTGCCTCTGTGAGCGAGGGTGTGAGTGTTTCCCTTCCCCTATCTATATGGATCTGTCACTGCGTGATAAAATAGAACATGATGAGTGTCATTCTAAAGCAATTACAAGCAGGATGCATAATGGCAGAGCTGGGGAACACGGCATATGGCCTCGGGCAGGCGCCCTGTGAGAACTCACTGGGGAGATTTTGCTCCCCCCCCCCCACCCCGCCCTGAAAAACCAGATTGGGCTTCATAGTGAGGAAGAAAAGGCCATCAAAGCCCCCCACTGCCCACCAGGTGGATGCTGAAGGTTCTGGGGTGGAGATCCAGGGCGGCCATACGCAGCTGACTGGAGGACGGGGCCAGACCCAGGGGACCTGCGAGCTCCAGATGGTGCGGAAGAATGGGGAGCAGCAAATGTACCCTCAGAAATCCGCAGCTCAGCAGCCCGAGCCTGGAGAGGTTTAGGGGAGCTGGGGGAGCACGAAGAGTGGAGGCTAAATGGTGTTTTTATTTTATCCAAGCCAATTCTTCTGGATGCCTTTGTTCCCTCCCTCTAGCCCCAGCCACTTCCTGCTCCTCTGGCAGCCCCGGCGGCCCCGGCAGCCCCAGCAGCCCCCAGCAGCCCCCAGCAGGTCCCCCGGCAGCTCGAGGCTCTGTTCATACATCAGATTGCTAAGTGAAGCTCGCAGGGCCTCCAGTCTCCTCTGCATGTTGGGGACCAACTTCTGCTCTTCCCAGGGAATGGCCCTGCTTCTGGGCACTGATGATCTGGCCTGAGGCTTTCTCCTACTCTGGTCTCAGCTCAGAGAGCTGCAGGGGGTTGGGTAGGTTTCCAGATTAACCGTGGGTCTCTAGCAGGGAAGAGCACAGCCTGGTCAGG
Source organism: Mustela putorius furo (assembly GCF_011764305.1). Classification (NCBI taxonomy): domain Eukaryota; kingdom Metazoa; phylum Chordata; class Mammalia; order Carnivora; family Mustelidae; genus Mustela; species Mustela putorius. Next base: position 9,278,840 of record NW_025421424.1, read on the forward strand.
TTAGGTTGGATGATGCCTTTATAGAAGCTGGATTAGGATACTCCCTCTGTCACAATTTAGGATGAAAGTATCCCCCTGCCTCACCCCAACTGTGTGTGGGTGTGCGTACACACCTGCACATATGCGTGTGTCTGTGTGTGGGTTGGATGGTCTGGGTTGGCCTGTCTCTGAGCTGCCAAGTCACTGGGCAGAGCTCCCAGGGACTCAAGGGTCTTTATCCAGGTCCCCTGGAAAAGGACCAGTGGCCCCGGCTATACCCTGATTTGCAGTGGGAAACAGGCAGTGTGATCTGTCCAGGAGCTCCCCAGGCGTGTACTCCTGATCATCACTGAGAGTCCTTTTCTCCTTCTGTCCACCCGCTGACATGCACTAGCAGAGAATGGCCAACTCATTTTGTGAAGGGCCAGAGGTAGATATTCGAGGCTTCGTGGGCCCTACCTTCTCTGTTGTAACTACTCAGCTGTCATAGCACAAAGGCAGCCATCGACAGTAATGAATGAGTGTGGCTGTGGTGCACTTTTATTTATGAAAACAGAAGATGGGACAGATCTGCTCCAAGGGTGTGGTTTCAGAAGGAGTGGTGAGCAGAAGCCTGACCCCAGGGCTTGCCCTCCGCAGACATCCTCTTTTTCTGGGAGTCCAATCAACACTTTCGCTTTAAAATGAAAACTTCCCATCAGCTCTTCCATGCTCCCTTCTTGGTGCTGCGTGCACATACCCGTTTTTTACTTAGAATCGTATCCTTCCAGAACTTGGAGCTGAAAAGGTCATTTCACTCTACTCACTTATTTTCAATAGAGGAAAACAAAGGTGCAGAGAAGGGAGGCTGCTGGCCCAGGACCGTGCTGCTAGCTAGTGGCAGAGAGGAGTCGTTCAAAGTCCGGCAACTTTGGGACGGACCTTTCCTCTCTCTCGTACAGCCTGCTTCCTAGCCTGTCATGTCTCTAAAATGGGGCAGGACCAAACACAGAACTGAGCACCAAGGAACCACAGCCTGGACTAAGTAACAGTGCTGTGTGTGTGTTTAGTGATTCTGTGGGGCCTCTCGGGAGTTGGGGAGAAGTCCCGGAGGAAGAGCTGTGTTCCTTTCTGGAAATTCACTCCGCTGGGCACCAAGTGGGAGAGAAGGAGGGCCTTCTACCTGGTGCTTTTTTCTCTAGCATAGATTCGAGTTGAGCAGAGGAAGCTTTGCAATCACTGCTTTGTTCAGGATACCCTCCCCCTTCCCCTCTCTCCCTGTCCCTTCCCCCTTTATCGTGACCCTGCGATTTGGGCCCCAGTCCCCACCTTTCAGCCTCTCTAAGACATAGCACTGAGTACAGCAGAACAAGCTTGGTTATGCATTCTTTAAGAAGAGAAGGAAGAAGAGAAAACACTCGTGAGTGTATTCCTTCTCTGGAGACTACTAACAGGATCTTCACTGTTGGTTTAACAGGAAGGGGTGTCTGGGCAGAGTAGGGAGGAGGAGGGAGAATGGCCTCATTGCAGAGAGAGAGGAAAGCTCAAGTCCTGAGGGGTGTCCTGTCTCCTGAAGTCTCTTTCTGGTCCTCCATCAGGACCAGGAAGCTGAGTAACCCAGTGAGTCAATCTGGGCTCCTACTGGCAAGGCAGTGGGGTTGGGGGAGGGTTGGGAAAATGAGCTGAACCCCCAAGCCCGGTGTTTGACTGCACCTGCCCTTGAAATTAGGAAAGCTTCGCGTCAGGAAGAGAAAAGTGGGACTCGAGAGCCCAGGCCAGGCCTGGAAAGGCTCCCGGAGGATGCTGAGCTCAGAACCCAGACCCTCCAATCAATAGGGCATGCCTATTTATAGCATCAGCCCGGGAGAAACTTAATTATGATCAAAGGGAGCTATTTAATACTGTGCTTGCTGAAGACGCAACCTCTTGTCAGTAGAAATTAATCAGCGGCTGCCGTGGGCTCCTGCCCCCTCGGGCTCCAGAACTGGGGAGGCGTCTGGCGGGAGCTGGGCACCAGCCTCCCCAAGAGGGTCGATGACATCGGTGCCCTCACACAGTCAGCCAGTGGCCCGTGTTGCACTTTTATTTATGAATGAATAAATGTATTTATTTATTCTCCCCCAGGACACCGGATGCACCAGGGCAGGGGTTGGGGGGGGTGGGGATACCAGGAGGGTACAAGAAGAGGTTAGGATGAAGGTGATTTGTGACCCAGCTCAAGTTGGGCTCTTCCCCAAAGCATTCCCCGACCACTCCAGGCCGGGAGCACCCCCTGTCCTCTGGGGTCCTGCAACACCCACAGTCCCTCCTGCATTCTTTTATGCTCTGATTGGGGATCGGTAGGCCGCTTCCTGGCTGGGGGGCTTTAAGTGCTAGTCTCCTCATCTGTGCTTTGGAGATCCTAGTAGCACCTTCTTCAGAGGCGGTTACAAGGATCAGAACGTGTTACCGCCTGCTGACTTGCTTAGAACCGGGCCTGGCATGTGGTGAGTTCCCTGCAGCTTTCAACTCCATTTAAAGTTAAGACATCTCCTGTGGTAAGCACCAGTTGCTCCTACCACCACTACCATCTTGTCTTCCTGGCCAGATTGTGCATCTTGAGGGCAGAAATGGTCTGTACCTTTACACTTGAGGTGACCTCCCCCGGTGCCCAGCCCAGTGCTGGCCACAGAGGGGGCAGAGAAACTGATCAATGTTGGCTGCTATGTCCACTCACTCACTGGTTCATTAATTGATTTATTTCTAGAACCTTCATTGAGCCCTCATGTGTCAGGCTCATAGCAGACATCGCAGAGAGGGAAAGCATTAAACACAGGCGGGGGTTCTGTTGAGCTGCTCACTGCCTGGTGGGGGAGAGGCGCATGGTACAGGGTGATTACACGGAGCCATGAGAGTGGCTACAGAAGTGGGGCCCGGATCTCTGGTGGGGGGGGCACAGACAAGTGGGGAACTCAGTTTTCTGGCCATGACACAGAGACTGGGACTTAGGGCAGGACCAAAGGATCATAGCAGGACGTGGAGGGGATGTAGAGGTTCTAGGTAGAGGGGAGAATGTGTGCAAAGAGAGGCCTGGAGCTCTCAAAGTTAGCGTTCTGATCCTCCAGGAAAATCTGGGTGGAACATTTCGGTGCCGGGTGACATCAGAGGCAGAGCTGCTGGTCTGGAACTGTGAGAGAGGAGGAGGGGTTGTTTCATCAACATCCTTCACAGGTGCGTGGGCTCAGGCTTGGGCTCAAAGACCTCTTTCCTCCCTGGAAAAACAAAGGAAATAACTCAATAGTTGGGTTTAGAACAGAAGCCCAGAAGCGACAGGTGGAATTCTGAAGGAAGGCGCTAAGGGAAAAGTCTGGTGCCTCCCATGTAGGACAACCATTGAAAAGGACAGAGTTTCTTATCATGGCAATGGTGATGACCCACGCTGCAGGGAACGGTGTAGGAGAATGGTTAGAACGTGGGCTCTGGAGCCCGGCACCTGGGCTAGACCTCCAGCTCTGGCACTTGAGGGAGCAGCTGGGTGGTGAACAAGGCCAGGCCTCAGATGACAAGATGGCAGCCTGACTGTCGTCTCCCACTGTCCCTGTGACTTTATTCAGTGGCACCCGCTCTTCCTGGGTGGAAATGGACCTAGGTCCCATGACTTTTCAGGTAGGTTTTGGGTGCCACGAACAGCCTCAGGTCTATAATGGCGTGTCCAGCCCAGTCCAATAACTGCAGCTTTCAACTCCATTTAAAGTTAAGACATCTCCTGTCCCCCCGCTCTGTTTGCCATAGGTGGAAACAGCATGGCGGGCATGCTTGCCTCCTTTTCTCTTTCCCTTCTGTATTTATCAGAGTCCTGATAGGAAGCAAATGACCGTCAGAAGCTGGAAAGTCAAGGGGAGCTTTTTAAAAGGGCTATTTACAAAGGTGGTGGCCGGCTTCAGAGAGCAGAGCTCCCTGGGTCTGCAGGTGCTAGGGGAAGGAGAAGCTCCTAGACACAAGAGAAGGGAGCTTTAAGGGCAGGGCCGCTGGAGGGACTGCGGTCCTTGGAAGAGGGCGACAGGAGCCCACAGAGACCCAAGCAGGAGAGGAAGAGGGAAGACCATCCTCCCATGCTCAATAGACTCAGTGGCTCTTTTCAGGGTGCATGGGCGCCAAGAAAGCTTGACAGTGCATCTGGAGGGGCACGTGGGGGCCTCTCTCTTCCTCTGCTCCCAGTTTGAACGGTGAAAGGGAGGACAGGAGGGCAGGGTGTGGATGTTCTCACTTGAGTTCTCTGGGCCTAGCAGATATGTAATGCTGACTGTTTCTCCCCTGGAGTGGGGGGGAACTTGGGGGCACTTGGAGGCACTTGACCCACCCAGTTGCTGGGAAACCCGTGCAGTTCCCCCAGTGTAAGTGATGCCCTCTCCCTGATTAGGCATTCAGCCTCTTGCTCAGGGACATTCAACTTTTTGCCCTGAGCAGCCCCCCACCCAGGTAGCCCTCCAGGCAGGCTTTCTCCACATCGGTTCATCCCCGTCCATGTGCTTGAGAACCTGGGAATGTGAAACTTCTCCTTTGCTCCACCTCCGAGCTGTCAGTGAGCCTCCAACTTTCCCTTTAGATTATTCGGGCAAGAACCAGACCCCCATTTTCCACGTCTCCCAAGGGCAGGGGACCTTTGTAACATCTCTCTGAGAGGTCTCCCTAAAGCCCCTTGCTCTTGGCTTGGGCTGAAAGAGGAGCACTCCCAGCTCCCCTCACACCAGTGACTCCTCGGTGACTCTCTTCCAGGCTCCGACCCCTTTCTTCTCTCGTCCTTCAGTGTGGACACGTGTGGTGAACAGAGATCTTGGGTCCCCCACGGGGGCTTGCCCCTTCCTGAATAATGTGGTTGCTATTGATGCAAACCCTCATCTGAAACCAAGATTAAAGACGTCCACTCTGGTGGACCTGGTGGTCTGGTGGTCTGGTGGACCACTCTGGTGGCACCATCTCTGTGACGTTGAGTAAGTTAATTAGCCTTGCTGTGCCTCAGTTCCCTCATCTGGACAGTGAGGAGGATGGTACCTCAGCAGGTCTCATGAGGATTTACTGAGTTTATTCCTATACAGCATTTAGCTAATGCCTGGAATATAGTAATTGCTCAATAAAATGCTGTTGAGGGTTATTATCTTTTTTTTCATGTGATTAGGAAATGATTTGTGGGGAGGGTCACCAGTAAGAAGAAGAGCTGAGGGGAGGAAACAAAACAGCCCCTTTCTTCCCCTCTCTGTTGCTGGCCTTCCAAGCCTAGTGAGGGAGCTTGGGAGGCACTGGGTGCCTTGCCAAGAAGAGGAGGCAAGCAGGGAGGTTTCTGGGTTTTCTCATATTTAGTGTTAGGTCTGACATTGGGCAGGTTTCCATCCAGCATTCTGCATCTCTTCTGGGAAGGAGCGAGCTTCTTCCCTGCCCTGGACATGTGAATGGGAGAAGCCAAGAAGAGTGTTCCCTCCTTTTCCAGCCACCTTGGCTGAGAGAGGAATGGCAGCCAAGCCTAGAAACTTCTTACCCTTATCAGAACACCAAGAACTGTAAGCTCTGAGACAAGACGGTAAAGCGTGAGCAGGGGAAGGTTGAATCACCTTGTTGGGGCTGCCCAGGGCCCCTCAATTTTCCTGAGCCTTCCACAGGGTTCCCCTCTCTTCTCTGACCCCACAATGGAAAGAGACAGGCAGAGGGCGTGTGTGTTTGCAGAAGAAGCTTCCAGGCCAGCTCTGCCCCCACAAGGCACAGGGAGCAGGACCCTTTTGAAGCAAAGCCCCCCAAGCCACCCTGCAAGCAGCCACCTCCCTGGAGACTGCAGGACGGCGGTGTTTCCCCATCCTGACCCTGAAGCTGACTTCCAGAGGCTGGAGTCTGGCCAGTGGTCCAGAGCCTGCTCTTAGAAGATGCCATGATTGCTGAGGAACGCCCCACTGGCTCAGAAGTATTTGGTCAGTAATCTCAGCGTCTCTGTGGGGACATTCGTGCCTCCTGGCTTTCATGCTCTTCCTGGGCCCTGAACCATTATCTCCTCTCCTATGAACCCCCCTGCTGTTTTTCTGGAGTATCTGGAGACTTCATCCTCTCTAACAGGTGTTTTGGACTCTCTTTGCTGCTGCTGCTGGGTCCTCCCACCTACAACCTTGGGTGCTTCTGTAGAGCTTTGCCCTGGGTCTCTGTTTAGGGGTCACTTCCTTAACCTTCCCAGACTACCCTATCTGCAATAGCCTAACTCCAGCTCTGCTTTCTTTAATTGCCTAGCACTCATTAGCTCGCAATATGACTTTATATAACTACTTGAGTATCATCTGGCTCCCTTCTTTCTGGGAATGTCAATTCTGCCAAGGCAGGGGCTTTGCTTTGGCCTCCATGTGTCTTCAGCACCTTGGCCAGTGCCTGGAGGGTGGAAGACACTCCCTAAATGTTCGGTGAATGAATGAATGCGTGAATGTAGGAATGAATGAATGAATGAGTGCCCTGTTCCTCACCCCTTGGATGCACCCACACTTCATGGTGGCCAACACATGCCATCTTCACTCCTCTACACCTATCCTGTGCCCGGCCATGCACATGTCTCTTGCCCTCCTGATTATAAGCGATGCCCAATTCTAAAGACATTGGGAGGGGTGCCTGGATGGCTAAGTGGGTTAAGTCTCTGCCTTAGGCTGTGGCCATGATCTTGGGGTCCTGGATCGAGCCCTGCATCGGCCTCTCTGCTAAGTGGGGAGCCTGCTTCCCTCTCTCTCTCTCTCTGCCTGCCTTTCTGCCTACTTGTGATCTCTGTCAAATAAATAAATAAAATCTAAAAAAAAAAAACCATTGGGAGCTCATAGACTGTGTCCTCACAGAAACTGAAGGACAGGAAGTGGAGGAAGACTGTGGCCTGGGCAGAGCCGTGCAGGCCAAGGCACTGTGGACTTAAACTCAGACTGACCCACCTTGAGTCCCATTTGTGCCACTCACCAGATGCATGAGCTTGGGCCTGTGGTTGTCGATAGGGGATGTGTGCGCAGCATCTGGGAGAGTGCCTGCACATAGTAGGTGGTCAGTAAACACAAGCCATCATGACTATGGGTCTTCCCTAAGCTGCAGTGATCGAGGGGAAAAAAGCTATCATATGGTGTCTGCCTCTGGCCAGACATTTGGGGTCCTCCTCACCGCTTACTCTCCGCTACCTCTAGAGCTCTCTGCTAGCAAGCCTTGTCACCTCTCCCTTCAAATGGCCTCAGAAAAGAGCCCTTCCTCATGGCTGTTGCAGCTGCTGACCCCCAGGCTGGGCCCTCGACCTCTCCTACCGGAGATTTTGCCCAGCTGCCTTCGTAGGCTCCCTGAGGATTCACCTTCTTCCAACAACTTTCTGAGGACCTCCTCATTCTATCCTCCTGTGGGCTGACCCTCCTCAGCCCCAGCCAGATGTCTCTCCATTCACTAACTCATCCATTCCGCATTTTTAAAACACCTGCTGGGCACGAGGCACAGTGCTGGGGGCTGGGGGCTGGGCCCCAGCAAGCCTGATAAAGTGCCTGTCCTCAGGGGGCTTGCAGGGGGAGGCGGGGGTGCAGACCGGCATAGCAATCCAGGGCGGGGAGTAAGTGTGACGGCAGGGGTGAGCAGAAGGTGGTGTTGTCAAACAGCGGGTTACCAGCCCATTAGTGGGTCATGAAATTAACTTAGTGGGTCACGACTAGCATTTAAAAAAAAATTAAATGGAGCAGAATAGAAATATCACAGAATGATATTATGGGATCACACTCATAATGAGGGAAAAATGTTTTTTTAAAACTTTCATTTCCATTTTATATATTGGGGGTATGTGGGCACGTGCGTGTGTGAGTGTGTGTGTGTGTGTGTGTGTGTGCGCGCATGTGTGTGTGCCTGTGTGCCTATGATGTAAAACTTATTTCCTCTTTTGGGTCACAGTAGAAATGTTTAGAAAACACTAACATAGGGTATGTTGGGATTCCCAAGCCCCTCCTTGGGAATCCGGAAGAGCTTCTTGGAAAGTATGACATCTAAAAGAAACATGAACTATTAATAAAAGTTCACAAGCAGAAGGGTAGGAAAATAGGAGCCTATCCTAGGTTGGAGAAATCATTTAAACGTGCCCAGGGGTGGGAGGAGAGAGCAAAGGAAAGGAACAAACCCAGAATTATTTTCTATTTGTGTCACAAAGAAAACAAGCATATTCCCACCTCTGTGCCTTTCTTTGGGTGTCCTACCCCTTCCCCAGACTCCCTTTCCTTCTGTGGTCTAACACTACTTGTTGACCTTTCCCAGCCCTGCCCAATGCCCTGGTCTCAAGACTCTGACCATTCTTGGGGCGCCTGGGTGGCTCAGTGGGTTAAAGCCTCTGCCTTCGGCTCGGGTCATGTTCCCAGTGTCCTGGGATCGAGCCCCACATCGGGCTGTCTGCTCCGCGGAGAGCCTGCTTCCTCCTCTCTCTCTCTCTCTCCCTGCCTCTCTGCCTACTTGTGATCTCTGTCTGTCAAATAAATAAATAAAATAAACAAAATCTTTAAAAAAAATAAATAATAAAAAAAAAAAGACTCTGACCATTCTTAACTGGACTCAGTATCCAGACCCTGACTGCTCGGCTTCCTGCATTTCTGTTGAGTTTTAGAATTTACAGCTCATTCGGACCCATGGTGTCTCCTTGGAGGGTCCCCATGGCCACACAAGGTCCGAGAGAGGTGCCATATTATGTCCACTTTACAGAAGGGAAACTGAGGCACAGGGAGGTCCAGTACATGCCCAGGCTCACCCAGATGTGAGTAACGAAGCCAGAGCTGTCAGCAGACAGTTGTCTGTCCCCCAGACAAACGCATTCACATTTATATTATGGTGGACCTCAAAGCTATGATGCTCATAACAGCCCTTTGCCCAGTCACCTCCTGAATGAAACCCCTCTGGGACGAATGCCGTGTCTTACCCTCGTGCATCAACCCAGTGCCAGACATGCAGAAGGATACCCAGAGACACTGCTGGGGTTTACTGCCCACACTGGAGTATGACATTAGGCTCCAAGGAAGGGATCGCTATGGTATCAAACGCTTCTGCTCTCCTGCTTTATTCTCCATTTGTACCTGCCTCTCTTCTCTGCTTGCGCCTCCCTCTGTGGCCTTCCGAAAACCCCTTCCCCACTCCCCATTCCTCCTCATCTCCTCACCTTCCCTCCCCACTCCTGCCATGCACAGTCAGCCCCGCATCAGCAGCACGGAGGGAGGCCAGGTCCCTGAGGAGGAGAAAGATCTGCTGGCTGAGGAGGGAGAGCAAAAGGGACCCTGGCCACAGATGTCCGCCAATTTGTCCAACGGCTTTTAAGCCTCTCTAGGGAAATGCCCTGCATGACTGGGATGGAAACTCACTCCAACCCTAGGGACAAAATAAAATAAGCAGAAGCACTAGCAGAAGAGCCTGACACTCTGTGGGGAGGGGAAGAAATAAATCCTACCCTTAAGAGTGGGCCAGAGTCCCGTGCCCCTCCCTGGCACCTCCCAGGGCCGCTGCCTCCCTGCGCCTCCGGAGGCTGGCTCTCTTCCCTGGTGAATCACAGGCTCGGTGGGGAGTGATCTATTCGCTACTAAGCACTTGTCTGTGGCTGCTTTTCCAGGAGCTGGAGCCATTTACAGATGGGAACAACACTCATCTCTGGCAGGGGAGCCCCATGCCCAGCACCAGCCCAGCGCCTTGAAATAGATCTTTCTGGAGAGCCGGACAGGCGAGGGCACAGCCAGGGGCACAGGCAAACCCATCTGTCTAGCGGACAGGGTGGGGCAACCTCCCTAAAACAGGCGGATGGGGCTTGCCTTAGTGGACTTTGTACTCCAGGGGACACTAGGAACTTCCCAGATTTTTAGACAGAGTAAGTGTCAGCAGAAGAAGGTTTCTTGGAGGTCAGGCTATTACCTGCTGTCTTCCTCCACCTCTGTTTACCTGGCTCCCCACTCATGTGTACATGCCAGTCCCCATTAAAGAAAACTCTGCATACCCAAGACGAGAGGTACAAAGCAAAACACAGTTCTACGAGCAAATATATGAAATATTGATCAAATACCCCGTTTTACTCCAGCCGGTTATTTCACTGATTCCTGTGACAGTTTTTAGACAGCTGATTTACCACAGAGGTCACCTGTCAGCCATTCCGAGTGTGGCACCTTCCAACCTCAGCATCTCCCTTGTGGGTCCCAGGCAGACCAAGGAAACCCCCCACCATGAACAGCCCTTCCGATAACACCAGCGTTCTGATAGAGTGCCATCTCAAGAACACATGAGCTCATGCATCTGAAACCTGGAGTCTGGGTCCGGGGCTCATGGATGACTCGCTGGGGAGTTAGGGCAAGTCCCCTCCCCTGAGTCTTCATTCCAGCTACTTGTGAGAATAACTCAAGTACTCAAGTAACTCAAGCCGAGCTCCTCCTCCCAGAGTTAGCACGAGAACTGAGGTGATGTCCGAGAAAGTACATTGTGAACTTTGAAGTGCTGTGCAAATGTTTTGTTTCTGGATGGTTTGTCTCTCCTGCTAACAGGTGAGCTCCACAAGGACGGGAACCTTGGTGTTTGGCCGCCATAGCTCCAGCACCTTGAACAGCGCCTGACAGGCAGTAATCACTCACATGATGACTGTATTAATCAATAGCCTACCAGTTAGCCAGAAAACAGACACTGTGCCTGTCCCCTCATGTATCCACTGCACAGCCTTCCCAGTCTCTGGGAGAAAGGGACAGAAAGGGACATATCCACAGCCTGCCATTATCTCTGTGGAGCCTCACAGCTCCTGCCTCGTGCATCCTACCCTCTGTGTTGGATGGAGGCAGGCTCAAAACAGGATTGTGCCAGTAAACAGCTGTGTCCCCGGCCCCGCCTGTCCAGCGGGGACCCCTTGGTTGGCTCTGTGGAGACACAGAGCAGCTCTGACAGGACGTGGATAAGCCCTTTGCAAACACCTAGAGCAACATAACCTTCCGCGCTCACGCTCTCAGCATTTAATAATAATCTGCCAGTCTGTGGAGGAGTCTGACACAGAGGACGTGTTGTTCTCTGTCCAGTGAGGTTAGATAAGGAGGCAATGGCCACATCCTAAGCCAGAGGGCCCTGGAGACCTCTGGGAGTGAGCTCAGGCAGGCGGGGGGCTGGAGGCCTGTCAAGCACAGGCTGGCCCCCTTCCTCCTAAGAAGGCAAGAAGGTCTCAGACAACATGTGCCCCATCTTGCTTACTCAGCGAGTACCACAGGAGCACCAGCTCCGCTCCTAGCCTTGTGCTCAGCGCCATGCGGGATGCAGGATGGCAGCTTCCGCTCTGTTCAGCTTCCGTCCAGAGCGCCTTCCCCCTGCTGTCCACCACCTGAACACCAGCTCCGATCAGGGGTCATGGAACCTTCCTGACCATTCCCTTACCCCCTGCTCCTGCTCGTTCATTCTCTCTCACACACGCACACACACTTAGGATGTTACGGATCCCTTCTTCCTTGTGTCCCCTGTACTCTGAGGGCACGTCCCCTGTAGTATCCGGAATGCCCTGTTGCGCTTATATGATTCCATGAGGCAGCCGAGCTGATAATTTATGAAGAGTAACAGCTTCCACAATTGAGCATCTACTGTGTGCCAAGCAGGGGGCCCGGGCCCGGACCAAGAGTAGCACATTTAATCCTCACAACACTCAGGGAGCTGGGTGGTAATTCTCCCCTCGGTTCAGACACGGAAATAGGCTTGTACAAGGTCACAGGGCCAGATAGTGACGTGGTGAAGCCAGAACTCATGCTCCATCCAGCTGAGGCCCAGATTCATGCTCCCCAGACTACCCGTATGTGTGGAGAGAGACCACACACCCCTGGCTGCTCCCTCGTTGGTGTTAGCATCAGGTGAGGCAGGAAGGCAGTTTCTTAGCAAATGCTGTTCACATCCCCCATCACTGGTCATGGCCTAGGACCTCGGGATTCCAGGTTACCTGGAATTTTCGATTTTCCAGGTGCCTGGTAAAAACAAAAACAAACAAAATCAAAAACAAAAGTAAAACAGCTGCCGGGCTACCTGGCCACAGAAGCCTAGTGAGGCAAGACCCCTGGAGCCTCCGAGTTCTGAGAAAGTGAGGAAGGGACAAGCTTGAAACCTGACCGAGGCCTGGATTATTACCATCTCAGCAGCCTCCCTGGGTCAGCCACGCAGCTGCCGAGCTCCTCCTCCCAGCTGGGTTCTACTTCTAGCTTTAGGATTTACCAGCCATGACTTGGGCAGCCTTTGAACCTTCTCTGAGCATCTGTGAGCTGATCTGTGAAACTGGCAATACTAGTGCCTGCTTCCTAAGATTGTTGTAAACATCAAAGGGGGGTAGATCATGTCCACCCACCTTCTGATACTATATCTAGAACTGGCAGGGCTCTGTTCCATTAACGGAACAGAGGACTAACTGTAGAAGGACCTGTGGGCTATGCCCTTGACCCTGAAGCCTGAACCATGTGTCCTAGACTGCTCCAGGAATGCAGTGCGAATCTGTCTTTAAATTTCCCCACCAATCCCTCCTGGGCAACTGAATCACACAGGCTGCCATGTATGGCTGAGCCAATGTGCCTCGTATAAGGGCACCAGAATGGGGACAGGTGTCCCTCCTTGCTGTGATCAGCACAGAGAGGCCAGTAGTGGCCCCGCTAGGTGCAGTGTGCTTCTAGCTGTGCCTGCGGCTCTTCCTCTCCCCCATCCGGAGCTAAGACTTCTGCTCCTCCCAGGGTGCCCCCTGTGTGTCATGGAAGGTTCCAGACTCAGCTCCCCAACTCCCCTTCCCTCCTCTCCCTCTATCCTCCCTCTCTTCCTTCTTTCTTCCCTTCCTTCCGCAAATACCTGCTGAGGACCTATTTATGGTGTGTCAGGCACTGTGGCGGCCGTGGAGACGTGAGACCCAGCCCTGTCATCACCGTGCTCAGGGTGGAGAGGTGCGGGCCGGCCGGCAGCCCGGGGACAGCCTGGCAGGCTGTGTGCCCACGCTCATGCGGGCTCGGTGGGGTGCCGGGTACGGAACTCCACACCACCTGCCTCGTGCGGCTCGCCTTGGGCCTCCTGTAATGGTGGTGGCTGAGATACCCGTATTTGTTTTCCCTTCCCTCCTCTTGCAATGTAATCACCCCCAGGGAATGTATTTACAGGTCCAAGAAGGAACATTTACTGAGTTCCTTGTATGTGCCAGGACTGCAGGGGACACACAAAGACCAATGAGCCAATGCCGCTGCAGGAGCGTGAGGGCAGGGGCGGGCGGGGGTTGGGTGGGGTGGGATGGTGTGGGGCATGGGAGCAGATCCATCCCTGGGCTGCCGTGCACGTGCCCTCACAGAGGCTGCCGGGAGTCCACAGGGACTGGGCAGGGGGTACCAAGGAGGGCCAGCTGGAGCCCTCCATGTGTCAGGACCATGGCCGACTGGGCTAGCTCCCAAGAGAGTCTCTTGTGGGAACAGGCAGACAGAGGGAGTCTGGAGCCCCTTCAGAAGGGTCTGCTCAGGGCCCTTATAGGCTGCTCTCGCACTGCCAGGATTAAGGGCACCACTGGGCTTTTTGTACGTGTCCTAACCTTGCATGAGTTGAGAATGGAATGACAATGGCATAGGCCAAGCAGCACAGCAGTTGCAAGCTTGGAGTGGGCATCGGCCTGTGTCTCTCCCCCTGCCCCCAGTCCCCAGGCTCCCCACCCACCAGTCCCCAGCCTCCCGCTGGGCCTCCAGGAGGGACCAAGGACCCAGGCGCCCTCTGCCTCCCTTGCTATCTACCCCCTACCTGCAGAGGCAGCCACAAAGGGATTTTAATGCAGTTCCCCCTCCTCTTTTGTATTTACATAATAATAAGTCTAATAAATAGTTGTCGAGAAGATGGATGAGGCCCCTGTCTTTATGTTTCCCTGACAGATTTAGTCCTTTATGCAACTCACCACAGCAGAGGTTTTTCTGAAGCTAATGAAAGGTAATCACTGTGAGTCCCCGGTTGGGTTTGGCTCTGGCGTAATTGGAAAAAGCATGAAACTTGGAATCAGAGTTTGTGGATTCTGATCCTGGCCATGCCACTCCTAGGCTGGATGAACTCCCCACCCAGGTCTCCTCTTCTGCACCCCAGGCCTGTCCAGCCTGTGTCACAGGGCAAGGAGACATGTCCTGAAGGCATCCACTTGGCCCCTGGCTCTCATCAGCTTCCTTTCTCCGGAGGAGGCATGGGTAGGCAGTGCTCTATGAAAATATAACCCCTCTCCTGGGAGAAAAGGAAAAGGCATCATCAGCCCCAGAGCAAGTGTCAGGACACCTGGGTTCTGGCCCCAGCTCTGTTCCTGCCCCACTGTGTGACTCTAGACCAGTCCTGCCCCCTCTCTGGGCCCCAGCCTCTGCCCTGGAGCAATGAAGGTATTCCAGAAGCCAACATCTGTGTTTCTTCCAGCTTTTCCGCCTCCATCCAAGGGGCAGAGGTGAGTGAATACAGTGCCATGTGCCCGGGGAGGAGTTGGGGCAGAACCTGCAGGTTAGGGAGGCTGGACATGGTACTATCCCTAGAGAAGGAGCCTAGGAGAAACTGACCAAGGCCAGGGCACCTCTCTGTTTGCAGCCTATCTTACTGGGAGGAAACCAGGGTCCTGCAGCCTGCAACGTAACTCCTGGCTTCCCATTTCTCTCCCCAGATGCCCTTCCTAGGCCCCCCTTCTTCCAACAGCCTCTGCTTCCAACAGCCCTGCTTGGACCCCTCCTCCTCCAGCCGTTCCCAGGGGAGGAGTCGAACACATGAAAGCCGCCTTCTCACAAAACCAGGAAGGCAGCCGGTCCCGTCCTGTCGCTTAGTAGCTGCCCTTAAGAAAGTCGAAGGCCCAACTGGGTTTCCTCGTCTAAAAAGTGGAAATGCTGTCGTTATTTCCTATCTTACGATGGAATCCCTGGTCTCTTTCCCTCTTGAGTTTCTCCCTCAATATTCGTCATCTCATGCCTGAGCTTGTGCTCTCCTGAAAACAGGGACCAAGACTTGGGGGCTGCTGCCTGAAGGTGGCGCCCCAGATGGCAGGGTAAGACAGCTGGGGAAAGGCCGGCAAGGGGGGTTGGGGAGCTCAGCCCCACGGGGCGGGGCGGGGGGCACATCAGCCTGGTCGCCTGTTCTTGACCCCTGTGTCCCCCACCCCAGGCTGTGCCTCTGTGAATGCAGAGGGCACCGCCAGGCTTCAGACCAAGCCCTGAGATGGCAAAGGAGAGCAAGCCCAAGGCTCCCAGCCGGTGTGGACTGTGGCATCACGCCATGATGCGCCACGTGCGACGGGAGGGGGTGTGGCATGGCGCTCCGCCGTCTGCCGCGCTGTTTGTTTCCCTACTACATGTTGTTCTTATTTATCTTACCATCTGTCTCCCTCTCCCAGCCTCGCGCAAACATAAGCTCCTCAAGTTCGGGGGCTGGTATCTGTTGGTTCACGGCTGTGCCCAGAACCGTGTCTGGTACGTAGTAGATACTCAATAAATATGTGTTTGAATGAAGGAGCTGATTAAGGAGAATAATGCACCTGAAAGGCTTAGCACAGGAGCCGGCTGTGCCAAGCTCCCAGTAACCTTCACTGTTTCTGTTACCGAATCAAGTGAACGTGGCATTGCCCAGGTGGGCAGAGGGCGGTGGCCTTTTCCTCTCACACCTCTGAGTCCCAGGGGCGGGTCAGCTGGCAGAGGCAGGTGCCCGTGTAGAAGCAAGTAAGGGAAGGGGAGCTGATGGTTATTGGCAGCAGGTCCCAGACCATGCTCTGGACGGGCCCGCCTCGGCCAGGACCCCTGATGGGCTGACTGATGGGGCTCTTGGGTCCTGCCCCAGGGAATACTTGTCTTTGCTAATTGTGTGTCAGAGCAAAGTTATTTCCTGTGTCAAAGGCAGCTTCTGTTCAGCTGTCAGAAGCTCAAAGACCCTATTCCAGTTGCAAGCGGAGAGACTGCGTGCGTGGATGTCTCCCTTACAGGAGGCAGGGCAGCGGGCCCCTCCAGGCCTGCTCCCTGTGGCCCGGGGCTGTTGGAGGCCGCAGGCCCCTGGCGAGTGTCATCTGTTGGGGATTACGAGGCCATGTGTTCTAATTCTGGTTGACATTTCATCTCACACACTGTTAAATGAACCTCTCCAGAAGGAATGGGAGAGAAGTTTGTTTTAGTGGGAGAGGAAAAGTAGTGTGTACTCCAGGGTCGAACAAGGCCCTGATTAATTTTTTTTTTTTTTAAACTTATTTAACACAGCCAGAGATCACGAAGGCAGAGAGGCAGGCAGAGGGGGGGTGGGGAGCAGGCTCGATCCCAACCCTGAGATCATGACCTGAGCCGAAGGCAGAGGCTTAGCCCACAAGCCACTCAGGCACCCCCTTTTAATTTCTGTGATAAAAACTGGAGTCGATCTGGAGCCGGGCACCGTCAGCTCCCACGAGCTGTCAGCCCCCAGGAACAGGGCCAAGGGTTTGGGCCCAGGTGCTCCCTGGTCATCTTACACAGAGGACCTCTGTAGCCCCACTATGTGCAGGGGCACTTAGGGCAGGAGAAGCCTAGAAGGGGGTCCCACAGACAGCAGACTCTAGGCCCCCTCTCCTCCTCAATGCTGACATTCTTGATTCCTAATCACTCCCTCTTGTGGGAGGCAGAGCCCACACCAGCCAGGCCCTCGGCCTTCCTGGGCACCTCTAGTTATCGAGAAGTGGCAAATGGGTCAGGTTTTATGGGCGAAGTTGGTCAGCAGCTCAACAGTGACCCTGCTCTTCTTTCTGTCCATGGAATCGCGATAGCTGTGGCCCTTCTGAGCTAAGCTGATCAGAGCAGGAGACCCTGCCCTCCTCTGACCCCTTCTACCTTCCTGCTTTCCTTCGAGAAATGTTCATGGAATCCCTACTCCGTGCCAGGCACCATGCTGAGAAGCTGAGAGCAGCAGGAAGCAAACGTAATTCCTGTAATCATGGGATGTACTTGAAGAAGAACCATATAAAGCGTTTGGTTACAAGGGTTCACTGGACATTGCAAACCCCAGGGTGTGTGTGCCTGGGGTTGGGGGCAGGGGGGTGAAAATAAAAACGGAATCTGCTATCTGAGCGCTGACCTCATTGGTGAGGCGTGTAGCTGACCTCCCCCACACCCCCACTCCGCATTTTTCACTCTCCCCAGGTGAGTGCGTGTGCAGAGTGATGGAATGACCCTGTGGGAAATTTTGAGTGGGAGGGTTCAAAGCTGCATTTAGAGAATGAGGTCATGGGTTGAGGCCTTGTAGGATTGGTAGGTCAGGAAGGGATTCCCTGAAGAAATCTTGTTTGGCCTAAGGTCAAGAGCAAGACTTCACGCATTTTAATGGGTCTGATATACATCTCCTGGAGTCTTGCTTAAATGGGAATTATGAGTCAGGAGGTGAATAATAGCTAGACATTCCCTGGACCATAGAGGTGTGGCTGCAACACTGGGACCTGTGGGGATGAGGGACCCCATCCGAGGCTCTGGGTCCCTGGGGCTGAGACGGGATCCCGTTCCCCCCACACACAGCACATCTGACCCTGCCTTGGCCTGGGCTTCCTTAACACTGGGACACGGCTCAAAGGGAAGGAAAGGGCCAGAGTCCTGACCCGTCCCCACTCACCTTGCCTCTCTCATTTGCACTCGGAACACTTGCCCCTGTGTGATGCCATGTGGTGGCGTCTAGAGCCAGACTGCGTTTCGGAGCCCCTCTGTCATTCCCAGTAGCATGGTCTAGAACAAGTTAACCTCTCTGTGCCTCAGTTTCTTCATCTGTAAAATGGAGGGAAATGAAATATTAAATGAGTTAATACTTGGCACAGTTCTGAGCATATAGTAAGTCCTTTTAGCTATTATTCTTGCGCGCGCGCGCGCACACACACACACACACACACACACACACTTCTCTTGCCTAACCACCTGCCCATCCTGCTTTGGGAAGCGAGGCAGGGAGGTTTCCCTGTGCGGATGTGGCTCACCGCACCCTCGTCACACCACGCAGTGTCAGCTCACATCTCTCCACCACTCTGGACCTCATCTCACTTAGAGTAAAACCAGAGTCCTTACCTGCTGGACCGTCCCCCTCTTTTCTGGTGTCCTTAGTGGTCCCTGCCCCTCCCCCAACTCGCTGAGGTACTCCTGACTCAGGGCCTCTGTGATGGCTGCTTCCTCTCCCTGGACCACCCTTCCCCCAGGGAGTCCGCCCTTCTTCTGGGCTCCCACCCGCTTGCCCAGCTGTCCTCAAGGTCCTCTTTTAGCACCCTGCCTGGGAGTCGCCTCTCCACCGTCGCTGTCCGCCCCCTTCCCCGTGTTCTTCACTGTCCTCGCCGCCGTTGGATGCGTGTCTGTATTGATTCTGTCGCACTCTGACTCTCCAAGAATGCGGGGACTTTTCTGCTGTTTCCTGTTGCATCCTGGCTCCCAGCCTGGCACAGAGAAGGTGCTTAATAAATAATTTGTTAAGTAAATGACTAAGGGAAGCTCTCATGTTCTTGGGTGAGCTGGGAGCATGTCTGGCAGGAAAGAGGCATTGAATCATTGTGGAGGGAATGAATGAATGGCTCACGGCCTGGGCTCAGCTCCGACCCTGGCCTGAGGCACGTCCCTCACCTCCTCTGGCCTCGATTTCCTTGTCTATAGAATGAGGGGTTCCTTCCAGAGCCACAGTCCACGAGTCTCTGTTTCGTGGTTGAAGTCTGGCTGGCACACCGTGTTACGCCAGTTTCAGGTGTACCTTAGTTTCACAGCAATCTCTCCAGACTGTGCATGCCCTTGGGTATAGTTACCATGATTCTTCCTTTTTCTGGGGGCTCGAGTCAGCAAGGAGACCCCCGTGGGGCTGGAGTGAAGTAGCCTTGTGGAGGCGAGACTCAGGGGGGATGTGGATTGCCATGTCAGGAGCATAGGCCAGGGTCAGACTGAAGGGGGCTACGAACACTGGGATTTGGACTTCAGCTCCGTTCCAAAGACACCGAGGAGCCATGAAGGTTGTCAAGCAGGAGAGTGCCAGGGTCACTTTACAAAGGCTAAGTGGGCAGTGGGCAGGGGGTGTGGGCTGGGTGGAGCCCAGGGCAGTTACCCTGGATCTCCGTCCAGCCCTTCATCGCTTGCTCCTCCCTAGGACAGGGAGGGAGAGGCTGGCCCATCTGCTCCTAGGCTGGGGGCCGAACCCTCAGTCTAAGCCTGGTCTCTTCTCCCTAAGTGTTCCAGGGAGCCCAATGGGAGAGGCTGCTCCGCCCTGTTGGGGCCTCCTGTAGTGACTGCAGCATGACATGGCCAGTCCCTTTTTCTGCCTCCGGGCATCGCTGTGTTATCACGACAGAGAAAGGCCCAGGAAGGAATGAGCACTGGTGTGGAGAATCCCATGGCCTGTCTGGGGAGCTGCTGAGATTCCATTTATACCAGACCTCCTATTCCTCCTCCCAGTAAGACCAGCAGTCGGCCAGGCGTAGGCCTGCCCGCCCCCAGGGAGCCTGGAGACCTGGGTAGGGCTAGTGGAGTGGCCAAGGCAGGGCCCGGCCAGCGGGAATGCTAAGAGTGCCTGTGGCAGGGGTGCCAGGGCAGGCCACCCGGGGTCACCGTGTCTGTGTACAGGTGGGGAATGTCCTGAGTCTCTGGGAAGTCAGATTCACCAGGTCCACCATGTACTCACTCCCCCCCCACCCCCAAACCTGCTCCTTCTCCTTCGTTCCTCACCTGGGCAGATGGCTCACCGGCTGTCCAGAGTGGGTGCGACTGGGATAGCCAGGCCGTCTCTCCCTACCCCACACCTGGACCCAGCCATGTCTGCCCCGCTGTTGAGCCTTCATAGGGGGTGGGCATGTTCCCTCCCTGCTCTCTGTTTCAGACTCTTCTCTTTCAGGCAAAGTTACTCCACTGGCCTTCCAGCGGGTCTCCTGCCTCCAGACTCAGCCCCAGCCAGCCAGCCCATGATTAGTTACAAAACCCCTTCATTAGCTATGCGTGCATTCATTCAGCAAAAGCAGGTACTGGGTGACTCCTGTGTCGCAGGAAAGGCACCAGGAACTGGGGAACGAGAAAGCCCCCGGTGTCTCGCGGGGGAGACTGTGACCCAAAATCGCATGGATAATTCTCTAATTCCAGCTGGAGTTAGAAGCCCCTGCGTGGAGGAGAAGGAGGTCTGAGAGGGTCTGGCAAGGAAGGGCTCCAATCTGTCCAGGCGGGGAGCAGGGAAGGTCTCCTTGAGTAAGGGACACTTAAGCAGGCCCTGAAGGATAAACAGGCCTTAAGCAGAGGCCAGGTGGGGAGGCGACTTGGCAAGTGGTGGGGCCTTGCCTCCTGTCTCGCTGCCCCTCGCTCATCAGCCTGAGCCCTGGCCTGTCCTGCCGCCTGCCTGGCGATACAAGACCAACTGTCCAGGCTCTGTCTTCTGGTGCCCAGTTGCCTTTGCTCTTGCTGTTGCCTCTATCTGGAATGCCTTCTCTACCACCTTCCCCTGGTCACCACAGTCATTCTTCCAGACTCAGACTCCTCCTCCAGGAAGCCCACCTGAGCCTCCTGTTCTGCATCACAGTCGTACTGACCTTGCCATCTTTTTATCCATTCAGGGATCTGCTTCCTCCTTTATTCTTCCCTGTGACCCCTTTGCTTACCCAAGGCTAGCGTGTCACGGGGACTTGCTAAATATGATGAAGCTGAACAGCCTGAACTGAAAGACATGCTCAGGCTGCCAGAAAAGGCCCACTAGCCCAGGCCCTCAGGTGCCCATCCCTAAGCTGACAGCCCCCCTCCCCTGCCACCCCCAGCCTCCCTGCCAGGGCACAGCGATTCTTCAGACCAGGTTCTCCCCAGCTCTTTATCCACATGCCAGCCGTACAGAGGCAGTCCGTGCATGTGTGCGAGTGTGCATGCCTGTGTGTGCGTATCATCAGCAAACTCACGGAAAGCGCCATTCATCAGGGCAAGATGTTTCCATGCTTTCTGCATGAATTATTACAGAGCAGGCCTGTGCTGCACATTTTGCTCTTTTTACACGGGTAGTTTTGTGGAGTTTATTTTCCTTCAGCACATTTGTTGGGATAATTACACAGGGGGGCATGCGTGTTGTATGGGTCACTGAAAAGCGGTCTGGGGGTGTTCTACGCCAAGGGCAGGAGCGATGTTCTCCCTGGGGATGTGATGGGGGTCGGGATTCCAGGATGGCACACTCTCACGCTCCCTGGATGCGCAGCCAGAGCTGTGGGCCGCTCCGCCCCTCGTCCACACACCTGAAAAGGTGAAATTTGCCTGGTAGTATGCAGCACGGAGGCAGCTCGGCTCCGAGGCCAAAACCAGATGTGCTCATACCCGGGAAGGACTGCATAGCGCCTGCCACCTGTAAGTGTCGGCGGGAGATGGGAGCTGTCACCAGTGTCCTCCTTATCACCATTAGCACTTGCCATTTTAATGACGATTTAGTATTCCACGACCACTGTCATCGGCGGTGTCACTTAAAACCCTCTGCTCCTCGTATCCATTATGCTAAAGATCTACACCTCTCAGGGGGAAAGGACATGTTTTTCTCCTCTCTGAGTAGTTGCAACCCAGTAAAGAGAAGATAATAAAATGGTCTCATTTAGGTAGCGATCTCTCTCCCTAAACGTGTAAACACCGGCAGTTCAATCATCTGGGAGTAAGGGGAGCCAGCGATCGCACAAACAGTCCAAAAGCCGAGGATGGGGGCTCTCCCGTCAACTCAGAGTTCTGTCTGCCATCCAGCCAGAGGCTGAGGTATATCACATGGGACCAGGCTGATGGAAGTATGTGAAGGGCCTTGCTGTAAGGTAGGTTACATATAATAAGGCTCCAGTTGGCATGGACTCAGAATGACATGCCCATGAAGGTCCCTCCGTGAACCTGAGAAGCGACTTAAAAGCACAAGTCTCGTGTGGTGGAACATGCTTGGCATTACACGCCCGCTGAAAATACGGATGGCTCCGGCTTGGAGTCCGCTGACCTCCGGGGATGCCCACGTGCCTCCCTCTGAAGTCAACAAGAGGGGACGCTTACCGGCCAACTGACCTAGATCAACAAACAAAAATAAGAACCACACTCGGCAGTTACCGAGCATGGATCGCGTGCCAAGCATTACGTGCTCCATACGCCTTTACTCCCCAAATAACCACAACTGTCCCACAAAGTAGCTGTCTCTACTTTGCGGCTGAGGAAACGGAGGTGTAGCAGGCTGAAGCGATCGCCCAAGTTCACCAACTGGAGGTGATCAGACCGACACACAGACCCAGGGTCCAGAGACCCTGCATGCAACTGTGTCTCTGCCTGCAGTGTCGACACACACAGAGACATGCATGTGTGTGCACGCTCGTGTGTGCAACACATATGCTTACACACTCGTGTTCGTGTGCACACTCCTAGGCAGATTTATATCCATCTTCCTTTCTAAGAATGATATTGGCGTTTCTAGAACCCACACAAATCTGGCAGGGTGGTGGGGGGGTTAATTCACAGCTTCCCTGTGGCTTGGGCCACTGCGTTCACCTGATCTGTCTCCACCTCCCAGGCCCAGGGTAGAGTTCCTTGCCCGTGGCCAGGATCCCCTGGCTCCGGTTTCTCTCATCCCGTGAGGTATAAGTCTTTCCCTTGGCAGGCACGTGTGCTTGGACCATGCCCTTCACATCACTTCCAAATTGTCCTCTCAGTCCATCGGTGGCCCAATTGCAGGGCTAGAGAGCTCTGATGACTTGAGAAGATAGCTGTGATTATGGAGTGCTCACCCCAGGACAGAAGATGATGTCCACCGGGGGAAAGCAGAGCCACTGGGGCTCAGGGCACCTTCCCACTCTTCTCTGATGGTGGGGGCATGGGTGAGAGGGGAGACCGAGGAACCCTCTCTCACCCCACCCAGGCCAGGCAGGCATGGGTCACAACAGCCAGCTCCCAGGACAAACCAGGGCAGCCTTGACCCCGGAAGCTGCCCCACCCCCGCCTCACACAGCCCTTTGGGGGTCTGTTGCCAATGGCCCACTGGCCCACTGCCACGGGGAGCATGGTTCCCGGCCTGTCTGGTCCCAGCCATCTCCCGACACACCCAGGCACATGTGGCTAAGAAGAAAAATTCTTCTTCGTAGCTGCCTTCAGATGTATGTAATCAAGGGGTAAGTCTGCCTCTGAAGCAACTGGGGTATGTGTCATCAACATTGGAGCCCAATAGGAAGAGATGGGCGATCTGCACCCCTCTAGTGACATGCTGATTGAGATTTGTCTATGTTTCTTTATTTTTTCAAAGATTTTATTTGTTTATTTACTTGAGAGAGAGAGAGTGTGTGCAGGGGGAGGGGCAGATGGAGAGGCAGAGAATCTCCAGCAGACTCCCTCCAAGCACAGAACCCGATATAGGGCTCGATCCCGCAACCCTGAGATCATGACCTGTGCTGAAACCGAGAGTTAGATGCTTACCCCACTGTGCCGTCCAGGTGCCCCGAGAGTTGTCTATGTTTGGTTAGGACAGGGGACACTTAGCTTTGGGTCATCAGGGATGCTGCCTCCTGTCATAGAGAAGGGAGGACAGCAAGGAAGGCCCGAACCCCATTATTGCCAATAGTTCTGCTCTCCCTGTCTCGCCACCAAACCCTGAACAACACTGGACAAGTCATGTACACTTCAGGGACTGTTTCCTCATCTGCAACATAAGAATAACACTACAGGGTTGTCATGAGGGGGGATGTAATTAACCAAGCGATGGCTGTGAAGTGTCCAACATGTGAGAAGTCACCAGATTTTCACTTTGTTCCCTTTTTCTAAGAGCAGCTTAGACAAGCATGGGCTTGAACATGGGCGGCGGGGGGTGGGGGGGGGCTTGGCAGTAGGTATCCTGAGTGTATTCAGAATTAAGAATTGTCTGTAATCATATTGCTTTTTCTCTGTCTTTAGTAGAGAGTACATCAGCTTAATCCCATTCTACAGAGAGAGTAACTGGAGACCTCAGTTAGAAAAATACTGTCCTGGCCCAAGACTAAGGCAAGGAGAGTTGATAGCTAGATTGGTCTGGACTTTGCCAGGATATTCACCTCTGTACCTTTGTTTAAAAATAAGTGGGTGGGGAGAAGAAAAGAAGAAAGGAGGGAAGGAGAGAGAGAAAATCCTATTCATTCCTCCTAGGAATGAATTGCCCAAATGCCGCAGGCCAACCAGGTGGCCCTAGTACCTTGCCACAGCAGCAAATGCTCGTTTCTCTTTTGGTACTATTGCTACCTCCTCCTTTAGGGCCCCCAAGAAGGAGGCAGGAGTCCAAGGGGCTGTGTAGGCTGGTGAGCGTGATGGCTTGCCATCTATCCACATGGTTTCCCCGTGCAGGCAGCATTTGATGTGGCATTTCCATGGGTACAGCCTAGCTCTGGTTGGAAATGCACAGCTGCAGGCGGGTTCAGCTCCAAGGGGAGCCCTGGCTGGAGCTGAAGTCTGCTCCAGGCGAATTCTGAGGACCTTCTCAACACTGTGACCCCGAGACCATGAAGGCCCCCTGTGCGCGTCTGACCACACTAGGGTTATAGCAGCCTTTACTCAGGACGTGCTGTGAGATGGGACTCTGAAGTGTGTCATGTAGTACATTTCCCTTCATCTCTATGCCAATCCTGCTACTGTACCCCTCCCGGTAACCTGCCTCCCCCCCAACCTACAGAGGAGGTCTCCTAGCAATTGGAGTAAGTGGCGGTTTCTAAGGAGAAGACCCTTAATCCTGGAACCCGAACCCCAACGCAGCCGGGGAGCCGAGCCGCCCCCCTCCCTTCTGCACCTGCTTGCCCAGGTGCAAAACAGGCATCAAAATGATGCCTGCTCAAGTTCGCTTAGAGATCGCACCTCCCAGGCCCTGCCCCCCACCTCCTAGTGGGACAGGTGAGGGATGGTGGCCTGGAAACCTGCAGTGTTTTTCCTGGAACCACACAATGGCTGCCGCTGTGCCCACTTTCCCAGGGCCTTTGGGAAGGTCAGGGTCAAGCGCTAACCTAGTAGGATCTATACAGGAGGAGGCTTCCTCCTTCCCATCTATTTCAATGCCCAGCGTTTAGTGGCCCGTGCCTCTAGTGTAGCTCCTGTGTGAGGGAAGGCTGGGGAGAGTTTTTTAAATGCTTGTCAGTACAGTGCTTGAATCCAGACTGGTGAAGTGCTTTTGTATTGTGAATGATAACGTGCAGATTAGTACAGCACAGACTCCAGAGGAGAATATGGAGGAAATGTCTAGTAAAAGTCACTGAAGTTCTGTGGGTATAATCATGGAGTGCTTCCTGGAAGAGGAGATGAATAAGCAGGATCAGGAACACCCATCAGCTTTGCAAGGTGAACCTTGGCCTCTCTGCCTCCTTTCCCATACTCGTGCTACTCTTGACTTGGTGCTGCTTCCTGGGAGCCTCTCCAGCCCCCATCTTTAGAGGCTCCTCAGAGCAGCTGCCCCCGCCTGAAAGGCGGCTGTGATCTTGTGTAGGCTCTTCTGCCAGCATTCAGAGCTCCTGACCACAGTTCCCTGAGACTTCTAACAGGAAGCTCACAGGAAACCCTGGGAAGAAGTTGTCTTCTCAGGTCTGCCCCTACCTCACCCGCCTTTGCAAACTAGCATTCAGGGAGTACTCACTAAGTGGCCGACACGGTGCTAAGCAACCTCTGGGCTCCTGCGCCTCACGGGGAGACTGGTGCATTGAAGGTGCCCTATGAGTGGCGCCGATGATAGCCGCACACAGCCAGTGGCGGGTGGCCTGGGTGGGAGCCCGGTGCCCGGGACCCTAGAGCAGCCCTCTACCCCACACTTCCCAACCCCAGTCTATAGCATCACACCACATCGCACCACAGTTTTTTTCTTAATTGCCAGAACATCCATGTGCAAGCTTCTAGCCTGAGATGCCTTTCCGCGTGAGATGCCGAGAGTTCTCAAACGGACAGAACATAGTGTAGACTTAGTGTTTACAGGGAGCGGAGTTTCAGTTTTACAGAACCAGAGATGTCCTGGAGATGGACGGTGGTGATGGTTGCATGACAGTGTGACTACTTAGTGCCTCAGACCTGTACACTGAAAAATGGCCGAGATGACCAAACCCAACCAACCAACCCAAGACCACGCCCTAAGCACCCGGGAAGAGGTGGAGCAGGTTAGCGGCTGGTCTGAATGGGGCCAGAAGAATGGCCCCAGCGAGGTCCGTGTCCTATTGCCCCCCGACGTGGGAGTATGTTGCAGAGGGGAAGAAGGCAGCAGGTGAGAATCACAGTGGCTAATCAGCTGGCCTCAGGAAAGGGAGAGTGTCCTGGGTTATCCAGATGGCCCGGTCTAGCCACAGGTGTCCTTAAAACATGGAACAGGGAGGCGAGAGAGGTCAGAGTAATGCCAGGGGAGACCCCTGTCGTTGCTTTTGAAGGTGAAGGAGGGGACCCCAAGTCAAGGGGTTTAGTCCATCGAGACCCATTTCAGATCTCTGACCTCCAGAACTATGAGCCCATACGGTTTTATTGGTGAAGCCACTAGGTTTGTGGTAATGCATTCTGGCAGCCAGAGGAAACTGATAAGGTCCCTGAGCAGAGGGGCCTTCAGAGCTCCATGGTTCCTGCCATCACAGCGTGCCTCCCCCTGAAAGCTCTCATGTTAGGCTGGCCTATTCCCAGTGCTTGAGGGATGTCCTAGGGGGTGACGGGATTCCTCATCCCATGCGACTGCAGCAGCTCCTAACCAGCGAGCCCTAAAATAATGATCATCGTAAGAGCAAGCACTGTCCTAAGGTCTGGTTCTGTGTTAACTCATAAGCTCCTCGTAATAACTATGTGAGGTACTTACTGTTCTACTCCACTTTATAGATGAGAACACGGAAGCCCAGAGAAGGCAGTTCAAAATCACACAGCCTCGGGGCGCCTGGGTGGCTCAGTGGGTTAAGCCGCTGCCTTCCGCTCAGGTCATGATCTCAGGGTCCTGGGATCGAGTCCCGCATCGGGCTCTCTGCTCAGCAGGGAGCCTGCTTCCCTTCCTCTCTCTCTGCCTGCCTCTCTGCCTACTTGTGATCTCTCTCTGTCAAATAGATAAATAAAATCTTTAAAAAAAAAAAAATCACACAGCTTCTAAGAGGTAGAGCTGGAATTTGAAGCCAGGCTCCTGAATCTTTGCTTTCAGCGGCTACGCTATGGAAATCATGGGCTCTCCGGTCTGTGGGGCCCATTCCTTGAGGAGGAGAGAGCCTGCCTTGAGGAAGAAGTCTGCTGGTTTCACTTCTTTCTTTTGGGTTGTATGAAAGCTCCGGGAAACACTGCCAAGGCTCTAAGAATCAAAGCTCTAAAGAAAGGTGTTCTCAGGGAAGTGTCCCGCCCACTGCATCTCCGCTCCTCCTTCCCATTCCCTCTTCTTGCCACCCCTTTCCCAGCCACCTCTTTTGGGTAACCAATCTCTCTCTCTCTCTCTCTTTTTTAAGATTTTATTTACTTATTTGACAGAGAAAGACACAGTGAGAGGGAGATTATAAGCAGAGGAAGTGGGAGAGGGAGAAGCAGGCTTCCCGTGGAGCAGGGAGCCCGATGTGGGGCTCGATCCCAGGACCCTGAGATCATGACCTGAGCCGGAAGGCAGAAGCTTAACCCACTCTGCATTTTAAGACACGGTATCTTAACTACCTAATAGTATGTTCAGGAGGAACTTGGAAAGCTCGGTGACAATGTGCTGGGCTCAGCTTCCTCCATCACAAAGACAGGAGCTGGGGTGGGTCCCGGGTAAAGACAGCACACCCCATAATACACTCATGCTTTGGTTTAAAGCACAATGAACTGGGAGTCTCGCCTCCTGTCTCACCGACCGAGCTGAGCTGCCTGGGTGTGTGCCCTCAGCGGCCTCCTTCCGGACATGTCCAGAGGGCCCCAGCTGAGTCCTGCTCTACCTTTGCCAGCCTTAATTTAAGGAAGACAGAGACCGGAATCCCCGTGTTGCTGGGGGAGAAACTAAGGCTTAGAGGAGGGTTTTTTGTTTTTGTTTTTTTTTCTTAGAGGAGTTTTTAAGTCGGTTACTCAATCACCTGATTCAGCACAGAGTCAAGCCAAGAGCCCAGTCTTCTTTGTCCCACTCTGGTGCGGTCCTGTGCAGGCAGACAGGTGCCCCGGAGACAGGGTGGGTCTAAGCCAGAAGCAGCTCGCCCCACGCCGGTGAAGGGGAAGGGGCTGCCTGGTTTCTCGGCTTCTTTGCTCAGCCACTGAGCCCGGCCAGTGTTCACCAAGCAGCACCTCGCCTTCCTGCAGACGGAGAGCTTCCCTGTCCCACAGATGAAGAATGCCTGTTTACGTGTCATCTTCAACAGTGAGGTCCCCTGCCTCGGGAGTGGTTTGGTTCAACAGTTAAAGGAGACAAGAGAGTGATGTGAGCGTCTTTTGGGGGTCCCTTCAGCCCCAGGGTTTGTTGGCTACTAATATGGGCTTTCCGGCTCATTACCACCTCAGTGTTCAAGCCAGCTAGCTGCGACTCCCAAACCCAGGCCCGGCACAACTTACTGTTTAAAAAAAAAACAACACCCAGAAAATAGTGAATTGCATCAAATCACCTCTCTTTGTCCTGCATTCCGGCAGCCTTTCTAAATCTGCCTACCTAATTAGCTTCTTCTCCTAACCCAAAATATGATTAAATCTGTATTAAAAATATCTGTGCAGAGTAGGATCAGACACACCTGAGCATTTTCTAAATTTAGCAAAGGACAATAGGCTCTGGGTTACTTTAATTGGGTGCGGGATTGCTGCCGGAATACATTTTAATTTGGATTTCCAGAGCATTTCTCTCTGTCTCCTGCCTTTAAATTGCGTAGCAGAGGAAGGGGGAGCATAATGGGGCCCGTTCATAACTACCCTCCCTCCTGACTTATCTCAGAGCTGAATGAACAATGCGAGGCCGGTGGAGGAGGGGACAGGCGGGAAAGGGTGTCCCCGTTCATCCGTTCATCTGCTCGGGCTCGGCTGGGCTGGGCGCACACGGAGCCCGACTTGGAGAAGGCACAAGCAGGATGGGCCTGGCTCTGCGGGGGTGAGGCAGCTGTGGGACACCAGCAGCACCTTTCTCATCACCCAGCTGTCCTGGGGAGTCCCCACAGTTCCCTCTGCTTTCCCGAGCTTGAGGGAGGACGTGCCTGGTCAGGCTGAGAAGTCGTCCCCCTGCCCTGAGGATAGGCCTGGGACAGTTGGGAAGGAATGATTTCA
Source organism: Mustela putorius furo (assembly GCF_011764305.1). NCBI lineage: Eukaryota > Metazoa > Chordata > Mammalia > Carnivora > Mustelidae > Mustela > Mustela putorius. The sequence goes on from NW_025421424.1 coordinate 9,307,897, forward strand.
ACCTGGGGGCAGCTCCAAGGCACTCTGTCAGTCCCTGCGCTGAAAGATGAAGCTGTGCCACTCTTGTCATCTGATGATGTCCCCCCCAGCACACCCAGGAGTTACAAAGGCAGGCTTCTTACAGAGGGCTTGAATGACCTCCCGGATTGCACTGATCACCCTTCAGGGAAAAAAGAGTCCTGGGTGGCCCAGCACCTGGAAACCGCCAGATGCATTCAGTTTTGCTCAGTGGACAGCTTGTTACCAACAGGGGGTAAGGTTGGTGGGGGTCACCAGCCTCGAACCCAGGAGGAAGTCTGGCTGCCCCAGAATCAGAAGATGGCAAAGGTCCAGGTGTGGGGCTGGCTGGCTGGCGTGAGGATGCCCTCGGGGTTCTCCATTCCTGGCTGGAAAGCTAGAATTTTTACACCAGGTGCTTGCAACTGGTTTTCAATTTGCAAAGCAAAACAAATTTGCATTAATCGGGAAAATCCACAGGAAAGACTATTTAGGTTTTAATGCAGCTGCCGGAGCCATTCAGATTCCACGTTTACAGGAGGCTCTGTTCACCCTGATGCCTTCACAGGCTGGTTATCTTTGCTTTGACAGAGGTCCGTTGTCTGCAGAGCAGAAATTTCCTCCCCTGGCCTCTGGGCCCAGGCAGGCTGCCTTCTCTGACCTGCACACAGGGAGGCAGGACAGGAGGCGGTGGAGGTAGGAAGGGCTCTCACACCCCCAAGGCCCACCCACCACTGTGACATCGCTCCCAGGAAGAGCTGTTCTGGCTAACATTATGAGGTCTATGTGGAGCTGCCCCCAGGTTCTGGGGCCAGGACACAGGGCGGGGTGGGGGGCACCTGTGAGTTAGACTCAGGTTCTGTTGTGATGGCTCCGTCCTTCCTGGCGGACCCCTGCCTGCTGCCTTCTCTGCCCTGGGGCGCTCTGCAGAGAGGGTGCAAACCCATCTCACCCCACCTTATGCAAATACAATCTGGGTGATGGATTTGTCTCCAAACCAGTTGTACCGTGCCTTCTGCAGCCATTAAGGAGGGAACTCCACAGCCTGGTCCCCTACTTTGATGGGGATTCACTCCTGCTGCTCCCCGCTGAGCTGTGTGGAGCCTGGGCATCGACTGTGTCTGTGTTTCCTGTGTGAAGGAGGGAGGGCACGTGGAGAAGGGTTCCCTCGGAGATTTTTATGAGCAGGGGGTCCCAGCCAGGAGGGGCTCTGGGGAAGTAGGGGAGCCCAACCCAGGACCCTTTCTCCTTCCCATGAATCATGACCCCACCCCCTCAGGGCCATTCATTTAACAGGTATTTGTCCGTGCTCCTGTGGGATGGGTGCTATTCTAGTCATCTGCGGATATGGCAGGGAATAAAGTAGGAAGGAATTCCTGCCCTCCTGTGGCTTATATTCTAGCAACTGTTGATAATGTAGATATACATAAGACAAAAAAAAAAAAAAAAAAAAAACCCTCTGAGTACAGGAAGCAAGGTGAACCATACAGCTGTCTGGGAGGAGGAACGTTCCAGACAGCAGGAGCTAACGTGCCAATGCGACCAGGCCAGGGATGTCTGAAGGCTACCAGGTGGGCCAGTGTGACTGGTGAGGGGGAGGAGGTGGGGTCGAGAACCTTCGAGGGACTGGCCACATCGGTAGGGCCTTGGAGGCCACTGTGAACCAGGCTCCCGTGTTCTAACCTCAGCTTTCCTGCTCTAACACTTAACAATAGTACCGTAATTTCTGGGAACTTTTGCTGCCCTAGGGCAGGGGTATCATTCAGAGCTGCCTCTCTGCTGCCTATCACAGTGCCTGGTTTATAGTAAGGGGCTCAGTGGATGTTAGTTGGATGGACAGGGGGGACAGATGGATGGATGGATGGATGGAAGGAAGGACAGAGGGCAGGGAGAGAAAAGAGAGAGAGATGAATATAGGCGTTGCACTCACACTTCATCCGGAAAGCCCAGGCCAGTGTTCTGTCCTTCTGCACACTTGGGAAGTAGTGGCCTTACCCTTTCTCCTCTGTCAAGTCCACCACGCGGGACGATGCTGGCTATCTGTCACTTCCCTGTGTTCAGGACTTCAGTGGCTTATGGCCAGAAGAGGGAGGCATGCCCAGTCAGGGATGGGGTTCCTGAGTGGATAATAAAATGTGTCCTTTTCTAACCTGTGGGTTAGAAATGCAGCTCTGGAGGCGAGGAGTGAGAGGAGTGAGCAGGCTCCTGCAGGGAGGGAAGGAGGAGGGACCTTGGGCCAGCTTTCCTGGCCTCCTCAGCCTGGTGCTCCCACATAATCCCCCCATGGAGGGCTGCCCCCTACATGGTGGTCCGCCATGATTCCAGAGGAGGGGAGAGGCCCGAACAGTGTTAGTGACTGACTATAGGCAATAGGAAGGGTCCTGCTGGCCCCCCCAGTCTCACTGTTCAGAAGGCCCAAGAGCTTTAGAACAGTGAATGCTCATAGCGCCCAGAATGCCGTTTTCTTGCTCTTTGATAATTCTGACAGTAGGCCAGAAGAGACTTCCTGGTCTGTGGAGTTCCAGATCCTGGGACACAGAAGCAGAGACCTTTCTAGAAACACTTCCTAGAATCTAGCTTGGTCCCTGAAGGGCCCATAACTGTTGGCAGAGTCAAAAGCTCTGGAATAGGACAGAAGTCAACTTTAGAGCCACTTGGAATCTTTGGGCTCAAAACACAGAGTCTTTGCTTTTGGCTGCCTGGCAAAAAAAAAAAAAAAAAAAGAAATGTGAGGCCAGGCTGGCAGCCAGTAGAACTGGTGTAAAGAAACTTTATGTTGTGACTTGACCTCAGAGAGCAGGCTCTGGAATCGGAGACACCAGGCTGTGGATCTGTGCACTGACCTCACCGAGCTGTGTGACTTTGGGCATGCCACATACCCTCTCTGGGCTTCAGAGCTCTTGGCTGGAAAATGGGAAGATGACAAGAGATCATTTCCACCCCGCATGAGTACTTCGAGGATTACACAGGAAAGTAGATGTAAACCGCTTAGCATAATAAGCAGCCCGTAGTAAGCACTCACTAAATGCTGTTTAACACCTCAAGAATGAAGACAAATGGAGGAGTGAAGGGGAGGGGATGTGTGTTTAGAAAAGGAAGGACCTAAGGGGGAGAAAGACACCATGCATCTTCTAGAAGGAGCGCTACTTAGAGCTGGCCAGCTTTCGAGAATGGGAGCAAATGGTGTTCTTGACCAAGGTGATGACCAGTCGCTGCCTGTGTCAGCCTTGAACGCTGCCTGCCTCAGCCTTCAGTGATGGGCCGGAATTCAGAGATGCTGCTTCTGTTCCCAGGGCGGCTTTCCTCCAGCGCAGCAGAGAGCCAGGTGATGGGCCGTGGTCTCAGTCTGGCCTGGTCTGGCTGGGCAAGCCACTTCCCCGCTCTTGCCTCAGTTTTCTGTTTGGGAAAATGAGGCGGGTGGGCTGCATGGCTTCCCAGGTGCCCTCGCCACCCCCCGCCCCCACTGTACCTCTCAGTGGGCGGGCACCTAGAAGGCAGTAAAGAGGTCAGGCTTCGACCTCACACATTTGTACCCGAGCCCCAGAATGCCATTCCCAGCTGTGTGTGCCTGGAAGTGTTACTTGCCTCCACTTTAATCATCGGGAGGCCTAGAAGTTTAAAGGAGATAATGTATATGCAGTTTTTAGTGGTAGCTGGGGTGGGTGCATCATGGCTCAGTAAATTACAGCCATTACGGGTCCTCCTACTGCCACTCTTCTGCACCATCATGGAGCAGAGTCACGCACCCTAGTGTCCTGCTCTTGCCCCCAACTCAGTTTAGGGAAATTACATGCCATGGGAACCACACACCATGGAGATGAATCACACACAAACCGTTTGGAACCGAAGTTAGTGAAACCTGCTGCAGAGTTACCCTGATACATTCTTAATGGTATGCGTGATTGTTGCTGAGCTGCACAATAATTAGACATAAATGGTAAGCTAGGCATGTAAATGAAAATAATTAGTATATGTAATAATTAGGCAAAGAAGGCATTTTTGTGATCAGCTGGGAGGAGGGAGGATCCCAGGGCTGGGGGAGAGGCTCAGACCTGAGGAAGGATGTGTGGGGCGGGGGAGGGGGGACGGCATCCTTCTCTGCCCACAAGAGGAGGCTGGTTCCTTCCCAGGTCATGTCGGGGCCAGACCCCATTGACAACGCCCCCGCCACCGCGCCCTGCCCCAGGTTAGATGGGCAACTCCTCTAGTACTAAGTCCTGGAGAAGAAAGAACACAATCAAAGACCCTGAGGAGCCTCAGCATGCCCTGGGGTGGTGGCGGGGGGAAAGGGACCCTTCCCAGCCTGAAACAGTGACGGGGGCCTGCAGGCCCTCAGCGTCTATCTGTTGAATGAATGCCTACGCGGAGACGTGCCTCTTCGTGGATATGTTTGTAACTGAGGAGCAGCAGCGGGAAGATAGGAGACTCTGCGGGGAAGAAGGGAGGAAGCTGGCGGGGAGCTCCGCGAACAACTTGGGAGGCCCTGGCACAAAGAGGTCAGGACTGTCTGTTTTGAAAGCAGTCTGCCCAGGCGTGATTTCCTGTGCAATTAGTAGTCCTGTGCCTTGGTTTCGTGCCTGGTGAATTGGAGACAGGCCGTGATAAGGATTAGTGAGTTAATACAGCGAATACACACCGAGTCCTTAGCCCAGCCTGGTGCAGGGCGCACTGTCATGCTAAATAAAGCCATTCATTAGCCATTTTTCTGGCCCTTCCTGTTAAGTATCTGTGCCTTGTGAAGCCTACTGACTTGATTTTCTCCAGCTCAGCAGCTGAGAGAGGGGCAGTGAAGGGGAGCCAGAGGAGCCAATTCTGACTGGGGAGCCCTCGGTGCAGAGCCAGGACGGCCCTCAGGGGCTGCTCATTCCTTCTTCCATTCACTGAGCACACATTTACGCCTACTGAGTACCCCCACGTGCCAGGCTCTATTCCTGGAGCCTGGGCTGCAGCTGGGAACAGGACCATCAGGGTCCCTGCCCACTTGGGGCTATGATAGAGTGGGGGCGGGGGAGATGGTGAAATTAAACATAGAGTAATTCAGTAGGTGCTAAGTGGACAACAGTGAAATGGAGATAGGTCAGGAAAGGAAGCCTGGGCAGATGGGGTGGGGGAACGTCACTGGCCCAGAGACCGTGGGAAGGTCACAGACTTTTTGCATTACAGACTTTTTGCATCTCAGTGCGTGTGTGTGTGTGTGTGTGTGTGTGTCTGTAGATGTTTACTTTGTGGCTTTTCTGGGATGAACTTTCAATTCCCAGGCGAGCTGGAAGGTGCCCTCTCCCCACTGCCCAGACTAGGTTTGCTTGGGGAATGCACTATGCCATCCAGTGTTTTACAGAAAGAAAACAATGAAATGGCCTGCTTGGGGTCACACAGCTAATAATCGGTTAAGTATTGGGCAGATCACCTATGCGCAGCCCAGAAAATGCGTTTGTAAATGAGTAATCGCTAACCTCTGGGAGTTGCTTATTGGTGAGAAGACACTGTACTAAGTACATGATCCTATTTTCACTTCTCGTGAGGCAGGTGCTCTTATCCCATTTTGTAGATGAGGAAACTGAAGTCCAGAGCAACAAAAAGACCTTCCCAAGGTGACACAGTTAGAATCCAGATCGGCTCTGACTGCAGAGTGTGCGCTGTTAACCAATGAAATTGCTAGTTAGAAGAAGCCATTGTGGTGTCTCCCAAGTTAAATGAGGAATTTGAGTGAGTAATGCAGTGGGTAAGAGTGCAGGCTCTAAATTCCTATTCCTATAGTTTAAATCCTGGCATCGCCACTTGCTAGCTGGCTGACCTTGAGCAGGTCTCATAACCTCTCAGTGCCTCGTCAGCACAGCGGGGAGAGTCACAGTACCTCTCATAGTGTCTGTGTGGGCATTCAGTGAGTTAACCCATGTAAACCATTAGCACATTGCCTGACACAGAGAAGCGTGATACGTGTCAGCTGTGACTTGCCAGTACCCAGCCCCTCCTTCTAGTGGCAGATCCATCTGACCTGCTAGGGGAGTGAGCGTCAGAGTGAGCCCAGGCAAGGGATGTGCGTGGCCTGGTGGGGAGTTTTCTCTGATGGCGACCCCTGACCCAGGCAGGACCTAGAGCTGGGCTCTGGCCCCTGGACTGTGATGGGCAGCACCCACTCTGGATCGGGGGGCCCTCCGGCTTCTCCCTCTCTGCACAAGAATGTGACTCAGACCCCTAGCCTAAGTGTGCCAGGATGAAGGCAGACATGACCTCACCCCCCGCCCCCAAGAGAAACCCACGGCCAGGGCCAAGACCTATTTGTAGTTCGTCTAGTTCAGCAAGTCTTGGTGTCTGGCATGATAGGGACACACATTCTGGGGTTGCCAGTGCCCAAGGAGAGGCCGCGCACAGCCTTGGCCGGGGGCAAAGCGTTGTGGGCAGCCGTGTGTAGGAAGCCAGGTCAGCTGGCCCCTTCCTTGCTTTGCCCCATTCCCCACCGGTCAGTTGACCACAGAGGTCAAGGGAGCATGTGCTGTAAGGTCCGAATCATCGTCTGACACGTGACCAGCATCACGCTGGCTCCTGGACACAGAGGGTGGCCCAACTGTGGAGACAAGCAGTGAAGGCCTTGGGGTCAGGAAGGCCTTGGCTCCACGAATCCTTCCTCAGAAGTGCTTCCTTCCTGAGTGCACCTCCATGCGGGGCCTGGCTCCCGCCCCAGGTGGGAGATGGCTGGTCCAGTAGGTGGATGTTCGTGTCCCTCTCAGGGTCATAGCCAGAAGCAATATGTTTCCCCCTCCAGGGAAATGAAAGAGTCAGGTGCAAGGGAGCCCGTGTCTGGAGGGAAGACAGGCAGGCTATTATTTCTCAAGTGTCCTGTGTCCTGGAATAGGCCAGAGCTACGGCAGCCCCGACATCTCCGCTCTTCCTAAACTATAATGGCCTGAGGATGTCCGAGTCCTGGCCCTCCACGTGGGCAGAATCCTCACGGGGAGGCCATTGCTCGGCACAGGAGGCCCTTGGCTGTGGGCTGGGGTGGCTGTGGGGCGGCTCCAGAGCTGAGCTCCCAGCTGGGGGCGTGCTAACGGCCAGCAGAGAAAACCTCCTGTGCCTGAAGTGGGAGCTGGAAATGCTTTTGGAGGATCGGGGCAGGCTGTTGGAACCCCAGTCTCCACCTCTCTGAACTGAGCATTCTTCAGGTCTCGTGTGCCCAGGAACCTTCCCCGCTCCCAGAACATCGCACCCACCGCTGCGTTAAAGCACCTGGCGCACGCTCTTGTCATCATTTGTTGAGTCGTCCCCAACCTTCTCTTCCAGGCTGTGGGCTCTTCGGAGGGATGGTGCTCTCCTTACCCACCTCTCTGTCTGCAACCCCACCCTCTGGGCCTGGCCCAGGTGGCTGCCGGGTGCTGTGGACGGGATACGAATGGAGGGAGGAAGGGAAGCGCAGTGCAGAGCCCGCCTTGCTAGTGCCTGTGGGAGCCATCTCCTGGGACCCTCAGGGGCAGGGTGGAGCCCGGTTAGGGCTCCGCTGGTGGTCCCTGCCTGAGGGCATGACCCTTGCCTGAGGGATGGCTTTTGGATCTCTCTGAGATTTGAAATCTCAGGCCCTGAGCCTCGGCCTCGCAGCTGGTCACTGGGACGTTCTCTGGCCAGTGGTACTCACAGTGGCACTTCTGCCCATCCCACTGCCTGCCTGTGGCGCGGGAAGATGGCGGGGGTGGGGCGGTGTTCACCTACCTGGGCAACACCCCTCCTATCCTTCTACTGGGGGCTTAGAGCTTCCAAGGAGGTAGCAAGGCCCCTCCTGGCTTTTCACTGACACAGAAACGTGTGCTGCTTCCTTAGCTGTAGGAACAGAAATACATTTCTAAGATGTTGACCCAGGTGTTAGGACGCCGGAGATTAGAATCCTGGAGACGAAAGTGAAAAGGTCATGGGTGCGCGCATACACACACACACACACATACACACACACACACACACAACTGCGTGTCAAGGTCCTGGATCGTTGGAGAATGGGAGGAAGGGATTTGGGGACCCAGGATGGAGGAAGAATACGGGATGGTTTGGGGGTACCTCTCAGCTTTTCCCACTCGCCCTGTATTGTGGAATGGGATGGCGATGACTGGCTGGATGAGAGATGCAGGCGGGAAGCCACCGTAGAGGGCATGCTGGCTGTTCAGTGCTGTCTAGCTTCAGGCACTCATGGCTACCCCAGGGAGCCTGCCCTCTCCACTCCACCATGGTGGTTCTCAAGACTGTCTGAGCCTGGAGTCCAGAGGGTCCTACAGAACATGCCCCGGAGGGGCGGAGCTGTAAGGGGCTTTCGTGGCCAAGTGTTCCAACCCCTCCATCTTAGGGGTGGGGAAACAGAGGCGGAGAGCTCAGAGAGCATGGCTACCCAACAACGAGGGCAGAGCCAGCACAGAACCAGGCCTGTCGACTCGTGCCCAGTGTCTGTTGAGAGCCTGCGGGGATGATCACATGCGTGGACACACGTGCACGTGCTTCACCCCAGACGTAAGCCTTAAGCGTGAGGTCTTGTCTCTGTTTCATCACAGAGGAAATACTCAATCAACATTGATTGGATACTTCCCATTGCTGTCTCACTGAACCCTCATATAAAAACAGGGACTGCTTTTCTGTAGAGGAGGAAACTGTGACTCAGAGAGGTCAAGTAACTTGCCTCAAGTCACACAGCTGCCACCTGCTAGAAACAGAACTTGCATACAGATCTGACTTCCCAGCCAAAGGCAACAAGCACGGCATCAGCATGCTTCCTGTATGTTGGGCACCCATCCAGCCCCTTCCATGTCCTAAATTAATTCTTCTTACCACCTGGGAGATAAATGCTGTTATTATCCCTTTAAAGGCACAGAGAGCATAAGTGTCTTTCCCACAGTCATGCAACCAGTAAGGAGCAGAGCCCTGGTTTGCACCTAGGATCTCTGACTCAGAAGAACTCATTCTCAATACTATGCTATATGTACTCAGTAAACATCGTTGAATGAAAGCCTAGAATGGAGGAACTGCAGGGGGCTCTTCACCTGGGCTCTCAGCACAAGGCGCTGCTCAGAGTCCCTGCTCTGCTAGCCATGACTGCTGACCACATCGCCTATCCTCTGAACACACACTGAGCACCGCTTAGCTGTGTTCGAACTGGTAGAATCTTTGTTTGACCTTGAGTTCAAGGCAGATTCCTCTGACCATCTCCCTTCCTTTCTGGCCGCTACTGCCACCCGGCTCATGAGTTAAACTTGACACCGCCCGTGGCCTTGGGTACCCCACGCCATTGCCGCCTTTGTGTTCATCTTGGACAAATCAGGTTTGCCTGGGAGCCCTCTTGGGCTTCAAGGCAACAAACAGTCAGAGAGAGAAATGTCTGCAGAGTTGAGTTTTTCAGCTGCCTTGAGGAAAACACACCCCTGGTTATTGCGGTGACTTAAAATTGTTTAAAAAATAGTTGCTTACCCACATGTGCTTTCCCTCTATAGTCTCTACTGTAATGCCTTCTATTTCAGCACCCACCTTATCTCCGCAGGAGCCCTGTTGATGTTAACAACTCTGGGAGAGGCGAGGCCAGGATGCCTTTTCAGTTCCAATGCAAGAAGGGAAAGGCAATTCTGACCATAATCAGTAGCTGCTCCTATGCAAAGCCTGGGACAGATCAGGAGGTTGACAGTGCCACAGGGGGTAAACATCACCAGGGAACTGTTGGGAGATCTGTACTCTGAACCTTTACTCTGCCTTTATTGACTAGCTGTGTTACCTCAGGCAAGCCACTCAGTCTCTCTGGGCTTCCGTAAAGTGAGATGTTAGGACTAAGACGATTTCTGAGTTAAGACGTGGCAGCTGAGAGAACTCGGGAGTACTTTATTCAGGGTGGTGAAGAGTGAGAAGCCAGACTGGGGGTGGTGAGGTGATCAGGGATTAGCGGGAAGCTGCTGCTCCTCGTGGGGCGTGGTGTTGTAGGAGCCCTCCCAGTGGCATCACTTAGCAGGAGGCGGAATAATGATGTCTTGTCTGGAGGAAGATACCTACCTACCGGCTCCTCACCTCTCCCCAGCCCCCCAGGCTTCTGCCAGTCCTTCCCATCGGCTGAATCCAGCTGCAAGCCAGTTCATCCTGGAACCTAGGAAACGCAGCACATGCAAGACACGGTTCCAAGGGCCAAGAGGTGTGGGACCAACACTCTCTCTTTGCCTGAGTTCTGTCATCTGTAAAATGGGATGAGGACCTTGCCTGTCCCATTGTGTCATTGGGAGGGTTCTATGAGATAAGGCATGCAAAGCCCCGACCCGACATATGGGAACATTACCGATGGATGACAACTCTTAATTATTAATATTATTAATATTATTAAAATCCACTGATCCTGTCCTTTGTAATGGACTAGGTGTCTCTGATCACGTTGAGTGCTATGCTTCCCACAGGTAGAGTGTGTGTCCTCAGGACCAGGTGAGAAGGGATCTGTCATTCATTCACCAAACCGTGGATACTAGTGATGAGGGAGTTGGAGGCTGGCTGAGAACGGAGCAGGGGCTGGTGCCTTGCACCCCCTCTCCACCCACTCCCCTTGGTGATATGTGTGACATTTCACAGGCACCCCTGACTGCCCTACAAGAAGAGAAAATGGTTATCTTGCAGAGATCACAGTCCTGCAAGGCAGGAATCTCTCTTGGTTTACAAATGTCCTTGAGATTTACAACAAAGAAGTTGCCTTATCAATAGCCCAATTTCCAAAGATACATAACTCAGTTCCTCAAGCCCTAACGTCACCCTCCCCTCCATAAAAAAACGAAGGAGACGGAGGTAGAAGGAAAAGTAAATAAAGTTAAATTTCTTTTAAAACCTAAATCTCACTAACAAGGACGTTTGATAGCAGGAATGTAACATTCCACCAGGAGACTCCCAATGGTCTTTATGTTAGTGCCTCATCAGAGGGAAAGTGGCCTTGGCTTGATAGTAACCAGGCCCTCAATATGCTGACAGTCTTCTTTATCCCAGTAGCCCTTCTGGACACCCCTTTGTCCTCACCTACCCAACTCCTGTGTATATAACCAGCCACTCCTCACAGGCCCGGCGCAGCAGCATCTCCGTCCGCCCATGGGTCCTGTCCCTGTGCTCTAATAAACCACCTTTTTTGCACCAAAGATGTCTCAAGAATCCTTTCTTAGCCGTCGGATCCGAACCTCACCCTACTGAACCTCACCTAGGTTCAAGAACTTCATCGCTAGCAAGCGATAGACCCAGGGCTAGTTCCATAGGGCCTGGAAATGCAGACTATGCCATCCAGGCAGAGACGGCCGATTAAAGCATAGCTGTTGGATCGAATGATTTTTAAAATAATTTTTAAAATGAGTTTCAAGATTAAGGGTTTTGTCTAAAGAGCTCCTGCGTATCCTTCTCTTCATTTCCTTCCTAAAGGCCACACAGCCCTTCTCTGCCTTCTCTGGACTCTGGCTTAGCGAACACTGAGCATCAAGGGGGACTTAGGCCTGAGCTGTTGGAGTATCTTACTTCTTTCCCGCACAGGTCCTTCTGTTTGTCCCCGGAGATCCATTGTCTACCCTTACCCCCCTAGGTCTGCTCCATGCCCATGTGTCCAGTTAAGGCCCAAACAGGGGACCTGAGGGTGAAAAGAGAGACTGGGTTATTTCCTCCCTTCTTCCTCACTGTCCTGGGCACAGCTCCATGTTGAGCACTCGTGCCTGGCAGCCCCAACTCCTTTGATCAGACTTTTGGGGCTCCCTCCCCTGCTCCATCAGTGAGGGGCTAGTCCCATTGCTGGTCTCTGGGTGCCAGGGCATCCCTGATTGGCCCACCAGGTCCTGCCCCACTTCTGCCAATGATCCTTCCCTCCAAGCCTCTGGACCTTCTGAGATGGGGTTTGGTACCTGCCTGCCCCTGACCCAAGCTCCTTTGAAGCAGAAGCCCCTTGAAGAGGAGCTGTGATCCCACCGGTGGTTTTACAGGGCCTTCATGCCAAAGGGCCATACTAGCAAATTCCAGTGGAACTTTCTCAGCCATAGCCTCGGGCAAGTTACTCTAGCCATCTGAGTTTCTTTCCTCCATTGTTTACAGAGTTTAGAATAAGAATAGAGAGAAGAAGATGGTGAAGAGTGTGGAGTCAGCCCCTCTTATATAAGGTTTGCAAATGAAGGAGCTGGGACTGGGGGATACTTTGCCAAGTCTGCCTCCTGGGGCTAGGAAATGGACTAAGTCACAGGCTCAGGTCTCGTGGGCAGTCACCTCTCCCCAGTGGAGAGTGATCTCTGGGTGGAATGCCAGGACAGCCCCGTCTGGTCACAAAAAGGGAAGGGTTTGTTTCCTTGGGAGGGTTTTGGGGTGCGTGTGTACACACGCACACACGCTCACACACACACACACACACAGCTGCTGGTGGCGTGACGGGGTGGACTTTCAGTGTGAGTGTGGGGCTGACCACAGGGAAGGGATGCCACAGCAGGACGCACCAGCCCTGGGTGGGACCTACGGCGGGGGCTCCAGCCACCCCTCTCACTCACACTTGGCCTGCGGTGTTCAGCAACAAGAGATTGTTTCAGAAACAGGAGAGGGAAGAGGAGGAAGTGCCCAGCACGGGAAGCCTCGAGTGCCGCCAGGCAAGCTGGTATTGGAATTATGTGCAGTCCATACGCCAATTTGCTTTGTCATTGCCTGGCTATTTTTAGAAGCCACTGGCGTATCTAGGAAACCAGAATCTGTTGACTGTGTTTCTTCAGTGTGGGGGGTGTGATTATTTCCCAGAGATGCTGAAGGAATGTGTGAGGTCGGGCTGTGGGAAGGCGACCTCTCCTCCCTGGGTCAGGGCTCACGTGTACACGGTGCCCATGAGGCCCCCTGCCCCTCCCGCGGCGTTTGTCTCTGCCCACCCGGGCTGAGGCCAATGTCCCGGTGACCTTTCCCAGATGGAACATAGGCAAGGAGGAGGGGCCTCCATTTTAGCTCCCAGCTCGGGCGGCCAATGGGGTCCTTTCTCCCCTTTCCGCTCCCCCACCGCATGCTCCTGAAGGTATCAGGCGGGCATTTGTCCGGGGGCCTGGGGACCAGAGCTGTCCTTTGCTCCCTGGTCCCAAGGAGGAGTAGGAAGGAGAGAGGAGAGGGGATGATGGCCCAACAATAATCTGAGCTTTGAATAGGAAACCTGGAAGTTTCTTCCACCTCGCTCTACCCAATCCGGCTCCTTCAAGGGCAGTGTCATTCCTCCAGATGCGACCTAGAATCCAGAAAAGAGTGGCACTTGTTTCAAATTCGGTCAAGTCCTAATGGTCCAGAGATGTCCTTCTCGGCAGGCGGGGGTGGGGGTGTGCCAGCTTTAGTTGGGTTCAGACTTTGGTAAGACTCTGGTGGAGGGGACTCTACCGTGGATTTGCGAGAAGAGCTTTAAACTGTGAGGTTTTGTACTCGTCAACATGTAAATTTGCCCTGCGTCAGAGGCAGCGTCAGATCAGGGCTGGTGACCACTTTGGGAGGAGGCAAAATGAGGCACTTAGAATAAAATCCAAACTCTTTACCTTGACCTCCCAGACTTTATCTGATGAGGCCCCTCCTCTTCCCCAAACCCATCTCAGACCATTCCGCCTTGGCCGGAGGGTGTTAGTCTGTCAGGCCTTCTTTCCAGTCTGTGCACAGGCCAATCTCGCGCCTGCCTCTGGACCTTTGCATTGACTGTTGCTCCCACTTCCTCCAGATCATCAAAGGGCAGCCTCTTCTCATCATTCAGGTCTCTAGGGAATGTCATATCCTCAAAGAAGCTTCCCCTGAGTACCATATCTGAAACTGCCGCCCCCTGCCACACACCCACTATCAGTCTGTCTGGCCCCATGACCCTCTTTTATTTCATTCTTACACTTACTATCTAGATTTCTCTACCGCCTCTCTTCCCTGAGCTCAGTAGCAGCTTCCTTCAGCCCTTTGCAGAATTCCTCTGTGGCTCCCCAGACCGTGGACTCATCACCATCCCAGGCCTCGCTGGAATATATGGAAAGTATCCACATGCCCGTTGTCCCCATAAGGCCACGGGCTCATTAGGGGTGGAGCTGTGTCTTTACCTCCTCCTGCCCAACACTTAGCACAGGGCCTGTCAACCCCAGGAGACACTAGAGAAACTTCCTTCTCTCCCAAGCCCCACTCCCATCATCCCACACGCGACATGATTTTTCAAACCTCTTTTCTTGTTTCCAAGTCTCTTCCCAACACTTTCCACACTCACTCAAGGGACATTTTGCTCCAGCCTTCTTTTTTGGTCTCCTTGTCATCTCAGACATCACACCTGCACAGCACATTCCAGCTTACAATGAGGTTTCCTTGTGTGTGATCATTTCTTCACATCGAAGTCACACATATCTCCTCTGGGGTCCAGCCTAGCTGACGTCTCTCAGGTAAACATTTACTGAGCATTTATTATGGGCCATGACCAGATTTGGATATTTTCCATTTTAGTCTTCTGGGAGCCTACCAAATCTGTGGGATGGAATGACCTCATAAAGCAAGGGGGTAAGTCCCCAGGGTTCTCAGCCCACCATTCCATAGTAAGGCCTACTTGTGTTCCAGACCAGCCTTCTCACAAATGTGCCCACCCAGACCGGTCAAAGTTCAAACACCCTCTACGGCTGCAGGGGGTCCGTAGGGTGGGGGGAGCCCATATTAAAGTGGAAAGGAAGGATGGGGTAATAGTAAGTACAGTGGTCTGGGATGGAGACCTCGGAACCCATCCTATGCCATCTTTCTCCACCTCAGCGGAGAACTCATCTGACCCGGCTCTTCCCAAGGCTGTGAAAGGATCATACACACCCTGGTGTCCCAAAGACCTTTGTGAGGAGAAACAGAAATGTGAGGGCTCATTTTCTCCCTGACAGTGACTCCCTGCCTCCCCGCCTCCAACCTGACCCTCTGGTCATGTGAACACCTGCAACCTCTGAGGCCACCAGGCATTTTCCCACCACACCTCCTCCAGCCAGGCCAGGCCCCCATTATATAGTCTCAGTTCTGTTCGGTAATCATTTAAGCTAACGACAATAGTGAACACTTACTGAGCATGTATTATGTGCCAAGAGCTATTCTAAGCACTGTGCAGGGGTTAACTTGATCATTACAACTTTGATGGAGATGAGCGTGGGGTCTGACATGCTACCTCTCATTCCCAGTCTCAGTGCTCATGGTCTTTGTTTTCTTGTCGTACTCCACGAGCTCGGGCCTTCAGTGCAATGGTGAGTGGAAACGGTGAAAGCAGACACCCTTGGCTTTGTTACTAGTCTAAGAGCATCCTGTCTTCCACCATGAAGCACAACGCTAGCCATGGGTTTTTTTATGGATGCCTTTTTCCAGTTGAGGAGGTTTGCTGAGAGGTTTTTTTTTTTTTTTTTAATCATAAATGGATATTATACTTGTTAAAAGTTCCTTATACATCTGTTGAAATGATTATATGACCTTTCTTTTTTTAGTCTGTCTAATGTATGAATTACACTGAGTATTTTGTGTAGAACTGATATTTTATCTTCCCCAAATGTTTGATAGAATTTATCAGTGAAGCCTCTGTACCTTGTTTATAACACTCACTTATCTTTTTGAATTGTGTAGAAGCTGTAGTGAAGTTTAGTCTTTCATGCCTCCTATCCGTCTGTGATTTTGTCTTTTTTTTTTTCCCCTGATTGGGAGTTTTCCAATTATACTTTTTTTTTTTTTTTTTTAAGAAAGAGCTTTTAGTTTCATTGAATTGGTGTTTGTTTTTCTGTTTTCTATTTCATTGATTTGTGCTCTTTACTGTTTCTTTCCTTCCGCATGCTTTGCTCTTAATTCTCTTTTTTTCCTACTTTCTTGTAGTTAGGAGTTTTTAGATCATTGATTTGATACTATTTTTTTAATATAAACATTTAATGCTATAAATTTCTCTCTAAGCACTGGTTTAGCTTCTACATACTGCAAAGTTTGATATGTTGTGTTCATTTGTATTCAGTCCAAAATATCTTGTTTTCTTTGTGACTTTTTCTTTGACCCATGGGTTATTTAGAATTGCATTGTTTAATCTCTTAATATTTGAGGATATTTCACATATCTTTTAAAAAATTTTCTAGCTTAATTCTATTGTAGTCCAAGAGAAGGCTTTGTATTATTTCAATCCACTACAGTATATTGAGACTTGTTTTGTGGTCTGTCTTGGTGAGTGGTTTATGCATACAGAAGACAATGTGTTTGGTGAAGTTTAGTAATTATGTCAGTTGTGTCAAAAAAGTTGATGAGATGGTTTGAATCTTTACGTTCCTGCTGATTGTCAGTCTACATTTTCTTTCAATTACTGAGAAGAGAATGTTCAAATTCCCAACTATAGTTGTGGATTTGTCCATTTCTCCTTTCATCTGTATTAGTTTTCACTTTTATCATATCATATATTTTAGAGCTCTATTAATAGGTGCATCTACATTTAGGGTTGGAATATCCTTTTGATGAATCTATTCCTTTAGCATTATAAAATGTCTCTCTTTATCCCTGGTAATAGTCCTTGTTCTAGAGTCTACTTTGATGTAGTCACCACAGTTTTGTTTTGATCAGTGTTTGCTTGGCCCTTTTTTCAATCCTTTACTTTTAACCTGTGTCTTCATATTTAAAGTGTGTTTTAGGGTGCCTGGATGGCTGAGTCAGTTGAACATCTGACTCTTAGTTTTGGCTCAGGTCACGGTCTCAGGGTCGTGGGATTGAGCCCTATGATGGCTCCACATTCACTGGGGAGTCTGCTTCTCTTGCTCTCCCTCTGTCCTTCCCCTGCTTGCAATCTCTCTCTTTTTCAAATAAGTGGATAATTCTTAAAAAAAAAAATGTGTGTGTTTCTTAGAGGCAGCATATAGTTAGATATTGATTTTTTAAAATCTAATATAATAGTGCTTCCTAGTTGAAGTTTTTAGTCCATTTATTAGTCCATTTATATTTAATGTAATCATTGATATCATTGAGTTTAAGTCTGCTATTTTGTTGTTGATTTTCTAATTGTTCCATATGTCCGTTATTTCTGTTTTTTTCTTCTTCTGCCTTATCATGTGTTAATTATTTTTATGATTCCATTTCATTGCTATTGTTGGCTTATTAGCCATACTTCTCTTATTTTTTTAGTGATTAATCTATGGTTTACAATATGTTTTATTGTAAATATAAACATATTTTATTGGTTTTAATATATCATAGTTTATCTTAAAATAATATACTACTTCATATGTAGTGTAAAGAATCTTATAGCTATGTATTCTTTTTCTGACTCCTGTCCTTTGTGATACAGTTGTCATACATTTTATTTTCACATTTTATAAACTTCACAATAGTGAAAATTTTTTTGTTCTAAACAGTCGACATTATTAAAGAGATTGAAAAAATGAGTAAAAATGTATTTCAATTTACCCACATATCCGTTATTCCCAGTGCTTTTCATTCCTTTGTGTAGATCCAGATTTTCATCATTTTCTTTTATCCTGGAAAACTTCCTATAACATTTCTTAAGCAAGAAATGCCCATAATGAATTATCTCAGCTTCAGTTTGAAAAAGGATTTATCCTGCTTTCATATTTGAAAGATATTTTTGCTGGATATAGAATTCTAGGTTGATAGTTTTTCCTTTCAGTGGTTAAGGTTGTCACTGTGCTCTGGTTTGTGTACTTTATATTAAGAAGACTGCCACCGGGGCGCCTGGGTGGCTCAGTGGTTTGGGGCCTCTGCCTTTGGCTCGGGTCATGATCCCGGGGTCCTGGGATCGAGCCCCATGTTGGATTCTCTGCTCAGTGGACAGCCTGCTTCCTCCTCTCTCTGTCTGCCTCTCTGCCTACTTGTGATCTCTGTCTGTCAAATAAATAAATAACATCTTTAAAAAAAAAAAAAAAAGAGGACTGCCACCTGGCCTTTGCTCCTCTGTATATAATGTCCTTTGTCCACTAGCTATTTTCAAGATTTCTCTCTCCCTCTCTCTTTTTCTTTCTTCTGAAGGGAGAGGGAGAGAGAATCATAAGCAGCCTCCACACCCAGCATGGAGCCTGATTCAGGGCTCGATCTCACAACCCTGAGATCATGACCTGAGCCGAAATCAAGAGTTGAACACTTAATTGACTGAGTCACCCAGGCACCCCGTAAGGTTTTTTTCTTTATCACTGGCTTTTAGCAACTTGGGTATGATGTGCTTTTGTGTAATTAAAAAAATTTATTCTGTTGAGAGTTCAGTGAGCCTATTACATCAGTGAGTTTATAGGTTTTGCCAGTTTTTGAAAAAAAAATTATAATTTTTTCAGATATTTTTCCTGTACTCCCTTTTGGGGAGAAGGGGGCCTCCAATTATATATATGTTAGATCACTTGATGTTGCCCTATAGATCACTGATATGTTCATTTTTCAGTCCTTTTCTCTCTTCTCTTTATTTTTTTTATAAGATTACTTTTTAATTTATTTGACAAAGAGAGACAGCGAGAGAGGTAGTGCAAGCAGAGGGAATGGGAGGGGTGAAGCAGGCTTCCTACTGAGCAGGGAGCCCACTGTGAGGCTCCATCCCAGGACCCTAGGATCATGACCTGAGCTGAAGGCATACATTTAACCAACTGAGCCACCCAGGCACCCCTCTTCTCTTTATTTTGGATATTTTCCTATTGCTTTATCTCCAAATTCACTGACCTTTCCTATGCTGTGTGTGGTCCCCTGCTAATCTCATTCATTACATTTTTTATTTTAGCTATTTTTTTTTTCATTCTTAGAAGTTTCATCTGGGTCATGTTTATATCTCCTATTTCTAGCTTCATCATGTTCATATTTTCTTCCACATTCCTGAGCATATGCAGTATATTTGCTATAGTAGTTCCAATATTCTTGAATGCTAATCATGTTATCTCTGTCACTCTGGGTCATTTTCTATGGATTAATTTTCTGTCTGCCATTGGTCACTTTTTCTGTTTTTATTGTTGTTGTTTTGCTGACCTTCATTTTTTCTATTAGATGCCAGACGTGAATTTTACTTGACTGGGTGATTTTTTTCTTAAAGAGAGTGGTAGACTTCATCCTGGCATGTAGTAACTTGGGACCAGTTTAATCCTCAATTCTCATTTTTATGCTCTCTCAGGGTGAGTCTGCAGCTATCTTTCAGCACCACTACTAAGATACTTGCTTTCTGAAGACTCTTTCTGATGCATTTATTAGAAAATATGTTCACCCTGGCTATGGGAACATGAACACTTCCCAGCTCCATTAAAACTCTGGAAATTGTTGGGCCTGCCACTGTGTGGTGGTTCTTTCCCCAGGCTCATGGAGTTTCATTGCTTGGATGTGCATATCAGTATTCAGCCAAGGATTCCAGGATATCCTTTTCAGATATCCAGAACTCTTTCAGATATTCTGTCCAGAACATTCTAACCACTTCTGTCTCCCCAGTTGGCCTCTGCTGGGGTTCCCCTTGCCTGTGCTACAGCCTAGAAATTGGGTCCAGGCAGTATGGTGGAAAAACTGTGGGCTCACTTATACCTTGTTTGATTCCTTTCTCTCAGGAACACAATCTTATACTCTTGTCCTCTGATGCCTAGAGTTGCTTCATATACTTTATATGATTTTGCAGTTAAGCCTTGTTTCAAGCTTAAGTCTTACTTAAGACAAGAGGGCACAAATTTAGTCCCTGTCACTCTGTCATGGCTGGAAGGAGAAGTGACAATAGATATACTTATGTTTATTGTAAAAATAAGGAAAAGAAGGCACAGAGATAAAGCAGCTTGCCCAAGATAATATCATGCTTAGGTGGCAGAGCCCAGGTTTGAGTCCTGGTCAGCAGTCTCCACAAAACCGCAGGGCTCCTCAAGGTTTTGCCTGTCGTGTTCCCTGCTATATTCTCCAGTCCTAGGGCAGCACCTGGTACATGGAACTGGTCCTCAGTAAATGTTGTTGAATAAATAACTGACTAACGAATCTGGGACAAAACAGAGCTTTTTTTGGGAAGGAGAGAGAGGGTACTCAGCCTTTCTTATAATGCACCCCAGTTGCTCTATACAACCCATCTTTGTGGTCCATGCTGGTTAGCAAGTCCCGTGGTCTCCAGGCCCCAACACACTTCTTCACCTACCTCTGCACACACCTCGAAGATATTCCTGTGTGCAAACAGCAGCTGCCTCTTTCGAGTACCAGATCTGCTGTCTGGCTCCCACATCGAAACATATCATTTTAATCATGCACTTTCAAACCAGGAAGCCAATTTACATTACAAAAGTCAAATTTTTTTTCCCTTACTGGCGGCCATGCAAAAGACTTGGCTTCTTTTCTACTTTTTTCTAGCATGGAAGTCTTGGACCAGTAGGATCCCATCTTGAGCTGAGTCAGGCCATACAGGAAGAGGGGGGCAGAAGTCATGGGCATAGCACACCTCCCTCTAAAGCTCCCTGTTTCCTACCCTGGGTTCTTGGGGGATGGTGGAGGAAGGGAAGCCAGAATTCTCGGTGGTCCCTCCTCCAGAACTGTGGGTCTGTTTCAGATAATGGCAGAGCAATTGATTGAAAATTATATGCCCATTTCCACATCTGCATAATTTTGCATATTTACTTAATGACCAAATCAACTCATTTGGATTCTCTTACTCTGTCATCTCTCCTGCTTCTGATGGATCATAAAGATTTGGCTCAGCCTGGAAAAAAATGACCGTTTCTTCTGCTCTTGTTTCTACAGAGCAAACTGAGCTCTTTTCAGGAGACTTCTGGGCTCCTCCTGGTCCAGCCTCTCAGAATTCAGTTCTTTGCTCCTCATGCCCCGCACTGTGGCCTGAATGATGTCCTGGTCAGCTGAGCTCTGTGCCCAGCTGAGGTACCTGGAGGAAGTGGAGGCTTAGGAGACTGCTTGTCAGGAAGGTTTCAAGCAGACAGGTTGTTGGGCTGCCCTGCCGACAAGTGTCTCCCTGGGGACGAAGCTGCTGTCACCGAGGGTAATTGAATTCCTGTTCCCCAGCAGGACAGGTTCTGGTAACCTTTAGGATTAATTGCTCTGGCCGACCTTGGCGGCTGCCTCTGGCTGGCTGTCTTCCTCAGTCTTGATCAGAAAGCCCCAGGGGCTCAATGTCAGACACCAGGCATTGGGACAAGAGTGTGAACTGGGGACTTGGGGATCTGAGCCTTGAGAGAGTTCCCAGAAGCCCTTGCAGCGGCACCCATGGGGGATACCGCACTTCCCTTTCAAGACAAGGCCCATTTTGTGCTCTAGACCTTCCTTAGGTGAGGTTAAAGGAACTCTAGGTGATGGTGACCTGAAGAGAGCAACCATTCGGAAGAGGAAGGCCAAGCTGTCAACCTCCTCTGTTCCTGGGAGAGCATGGCAGTGGTTGTTTCCCATGTCGGGGGATGAAGAGGGCTTAGGAGTCTCATACAGTGAAAGGCTACGGCGGTGGCTCGTGGGCCACATCAAAGTCACCCCTGCTGTGTTGTTCACCAGAACACAGCACCTTGGGCGGAGAGGTGGAGAGATGCTGTGGTGGCCCCATCTCCACCAACACAGGGCACGCGTGATTCCTTGTAACCCTGATGGCTGGTATCTGTCGAGGACTTGGCCTGACGTGAGCGCCTCGCCTATGCCTTGGTTTATTTAATCCCCACACAGCCCTAAGAAGGGTCTGGCGTGATGACTGCCAGCTCATGAAGGAGAAAACTGGGGCCGAGGGAAGGTGACAGGGCAAGGCAAGGGGCTACCTGGCAGATTCTTCAGAGCACAATGCATCTGGTACCAGAAGCAGGGTTTCACTAGCTCTGGTCCTTGGAGGTCTTGACAATGGGACTCTTCCACTTCTCTCTGAGCTGGGGCAGGAGGGTCGGCACTGACCCTGGTGACACCGAGGTTTTATTAAGTTTCCACACTTCTCGACAGAAGAAAGCATTAGCCCCCGTGGATGTTTCATACGAACCAGGCAGTGGTTACAACACGGGAATGCCTTTTGCTTTTGCCGTTACTGCTCTCTAGCTGTGTCTCCTTCCTTATGCTGATCGATAGCCCCTCAATCAGCAAAGACTCATTCACGTGGACTCAGTGTGCCTCAATGGGATGGGGAGGGACCCACCACGGGGCCCCACTCATCAGGTCCTCGCACACTCACCTTCCTTTCACGGGGCTCTGGCACTTGGCCATGAGTGGCATGTCGTTATGAGACTTTCCTGGAAAGCCTGATTGGCCACTCATTTGTTTCCACTGCCACCTCCCCACCCCTCAGATGGCAATGGATGTTGCCATGACAACGTAATGGGAGGCAATCACACCTATTGTGGGACAGGGATGTTGACTGGCAGGAAAGAGCCTGTGTGGGGCTGGGGAGACAGGAGAGAAACAGACCTTCTTGTGCCCAAGAGAAAAGAAATTAATTCAGAATTAAGGACCCTTCCAAATATCAAGTCCCCATCCAATGCCTATGGAAACTTTATACTCACCAGGTCACATTATTGTCCTTCCGACACAGTCTTACCTAAGGGAATAAATGAATGAGTGAATGAATAAGAGCGCACAGCTTTTGACTCATTTTGAACCAAAACTTCCCCTCAGAGATGAGAAAGCCCTTAACTAGTTGCTTTTTTCCTTCCTATCTTCCTTCCTTCCTCTCTTTTTCTTCACACACAATAGCACAACCTCTAAAAAGCTGGGGAAGACAATGGGTGGCATTTCCAGGATAACCTAGAAGAAGAGCTTGGATTTATTTTGGAGGCAAAAAAAAAGTGGGGGAGTTGTTGAATTCAGTCAAAGAACGACTCAGGCAAATCGACTGTCAGATTGGAAGTCACTGGAACATGGGAGCAGGGGGACACTGGCTGGATGTTGGGAAGGCTGCTTGGGAGGTGGGAAGTAACAAGTAAACATGGGCAAGCTACCGAGTGTTTATCTGCCTCGGTCCGGGCTGGCGGAGGATTCCATGAGCTAACTCAGAACAGGCTGTAAGCATTAGCTGTTATTTTTACTGGGCTGCTTGAACAAGCTCTTTTACTTCTCTGAGCCTCGATTTCCTCACTAGTCAAATGGGAATTATGTGGGCCTCCCAAGCAAGTATTTGTGAGGGTTAAAGAAGCTACCATGCAGGAATGTGCCTAGCTAATACTTTCTAGATATACAACAGGTGCTAAATAAATGTGATTCAAATCTCAGTCTAGTATTCTAAAGGGACAGGGGAGTAGAGAGGATCTTGAAATTCTCAGCCACCCCATACAAAACATACCTGGAAGATGCCTCTTGCAGGCAAGGCTTCACTGTCTCCTCCTCTACCATCAAATATTTGCAGAGTGCTGAGCTTGGACCAGGTGCCCTGGAGAGCCACAAGTGCAGGATGGTCTGCTCAAGGGGCTTTCCAGAGGGCCACGGGGAAAGTCATGCAGGTGAAGCAGTGATGTTTGCACAGTGGACTGCATAGCCTCTTGCCTTCTAGCTGTGCCAGGCCCGTGACAGGCATTCTACGAGTACTTGTTGAATAAATGAAGGAATGAATGTCAAGTAGAAAGACAAGGGGATGCTGAGACAGGCTGGGGACATTATAGAGGTCCTGAATCCACAGAGCCCCAGGATGATTATAAAGGGGGGTAGCGGGGCTGGTATGCGAACAGGTCTTTGAAGTTGTAGACAGAACCCCTCCCCGTTTGTCTTCATCTGGGCTCTGCTTCTGAGCTCCCAGTCCTCGGAGGGCAGGGACCAAAGCTCTCCTCCCAGGCCACTGGCCTGCCCTCAGCCTTGCCAGCTACCACTTCCCCTTGCCATATCCACAATGTACACACAAACAAGAGGAACTCAAAGGACGTGTATTAGTTATCGATTGCTGTGTAACGAAGTAGCCCAGCACTTAGTTACTTAAAACCAGAAACGTTTACTATATAGCACAGATTCTGTGGGTCAAGGATCCAGAATGGCTTCTCCACTTGCATGCCTCTGGCTCAGGGACTGTCATGTGGCAGCAGTCAAGATGTCACCCAGAACTCAGTCACCCCAGAGTCTGTTCCCTTGTAGTGATCAGTTCAGTTCATCCATCTTTACGGAGTGCCGTGCCCCCTCGACGTGTGGCGGATCATGATGGATGGCTGAATACCAGGGACAGGAGCCCGGGGCAGGCAGGGGCAGACCAGAGAGGGAAGGAGGGCAGAGATGTCATCTCACAGAGGGAATTCTAAACTGATCCTGCAGGACAGGATGTTAGCCAGCAGTGGGGAGTGGGTTTGCCGTCACAGGGACAGGGAAAACAATTCAGGGAGAGAAAGGCATCCAGTGTGGGGACCACAGAGGCTTCTGGGCTGTGAGAGTGTGAGAGGGTCAGGAGCATGGAAAGCTGTGCACACAGCTACACCTCAGTTACGCCATCAGCAGATTCGCTAGTTCTTGGCTCCACCTCGATGGACTGGACTCAGGAGTGAATGCTTTGTGCACAGTCAATCTGGAATAAGGAAGGAGTGAACGGTCACGACCTCATCCCCCAATTCCAGCCGAGGACAGAGGGGGTTGTTCCTGAACCCAGGGCAGGGGTGAGAAGCAAGGTGCAGGAAGCAGTGTCCTGAGAGAGAACTGGGTCAAGGCCAGGGCAACGTCCAAAATGCAAGTCACTCGTTTGGTTCGATGAGATTGGTTTTTAAATAATATAGTGATCTGCCGAGTGTCATAAGCCACAGTTAAATGACTAACTGCCAAATAACTGATTCCAACACAAGGTCACATAAGATCAGAGAGGATGAAGTGTAGACAAGGGGGTCCTCTAGACGGAGCCGACCAGCCGGTCAGGATGTTTGTTGGGCAGAGTGTGCGGCGTCCCAGCCAGGTATGCTCATAATCATCTCCCCAGAGGGTGGGGGTCAGAGGAAGGGGGAGGGTGGATGCTCTGGACCCCCATAGGCCTTCCAGAGCAGGGAGAAGTCCCTGCGTCTCTCAACCCACTTTCCTAAATTGAAAGCTCTTTCCTCACATTTAGAAGTCTAGGAAAGGAAAACGAGCTTCCTCCCCATTCACCATCCAGTCAAGCATGGGCCTCCCGTGGCTCCTTCTGGGCTCAGAGAGCTTGGCAGTAAGAGAGCTCGGAATGGAAGTTGGGGCACCTGGATTCCCTCTGGCTCTCTAGGCAGCTGGTTATGTGACTGCCGTCAACTCACTGTCCTTCTCAGAGCTACGGGACTCACGTCCGTAAAATGCAGGCGGTCAGAAAAGCCATTCTCCACCTTGGCTGCTCATTAGAATTGAGCAAGGATCTTTCTGAAATGGGTGATGCCCCTTGAGAGAGGAGATGAGAGATGGGGTATGACTCGGGCATTGCTGTTCCTTTAAACTGACCAGGGGGGTTCTGACCTGCTGCTGGGTGGAGAACCATGAGAGCCACGAGAACCACGAGAGCCCCAAGCTTGCCATGGCTCTTGAAGCATGGCCGGTTTCATGCATGACTCCTGGAGGAGAGCACACCGCAGCCACCTGGGGCCCGATAAACATGGCCTCTGGCTCCTGACACAGAGTCTTCGGGTCAAAGTGAGACCGGGAGTCTTCACTGAAGCCTCTCCCCCTGCTGACCCTCCGGTGTCTCTGACGCCCCAAGTTCACAGCTCAGAGCTGGGAATGCACCAGGTGCCCTCTGCCTCCATCGCAGTTAGAACACTTGAGCATGTCCCTTCTGTCACTTAGCAGGGGTCCTTGCGAAAGGCACTGAGCCTCTCTCTTCTCACATCAGATTAGATCAATAGCCATTCCTCCCAGAGTTATGACAGTCTGCTGAAAGATTGGGACAAACGGTATTATTGTTCTTATTATTTTCCCACCACCGGAGTGTTCCGGTTAGGCGTTTCTACACTGGTGCCCTTGCTCTGTGCCTTCCGGGGTATAGCCCCCAGCACCCGATCCTGTGTGGTCCCGATGCTTGATCAAAGGGTGTGGTGGAGATAATGAAGACCTGGGCCTGCTCTGGAGCGTGCCTCAGAAATCCACTGAAAGAACAAGACCACGCAGTTTCTAAATCAGTCATTTGGGCTGGTTTAGCATGAAAGGCTCTGATGAGCCGGGACTGATTCATCCATTCTTGGTGTTCTGGGGAGGCACATGGAAGAGGTCCCTGAGAATGCCGTGGACTTCCGGCATGAATAACACCGCCTGCCTCCCTGCCGTGCCCCCCACCCCCACCCCACCGTCAACACCCACGGGGCTGCCCCCTCTGCAGGTGGCCTGGACACAGAGCCGCCGGCCTGGAGTGGCCAGGGCAGAAGGACAAGCCCATGAGGGCAGGCCGAGTCTGTCTCCCCACAGCCAAGCCCTTGTCCTCTCTCCGCTGGATTGTGCCAGGTCGCCATGGTGACTTCCTGTCCCTCAGTATGTCAGGGCTCTATCAGAGCTCATCGGTGGCAGGTGCAGATAAGGGTCTCAAAGCAGGGGCGGCTGTCGCGCAGGCTGCCGCCGCCAAGCATAGCATCGATCTCGCCTGTGCCCATGCCCAGAGGACGAGGGAGGCTGGGGGAGGAGGGAGCCCTTTCTATATTTAGCTCCTGCACTGGTACATCCCGGTGGACAGCTTTGAAAGAGGCTGACTTCCAAGCCCAGCACAGGAAGGTTTAACATTCCTCAATTAGGCACTCTCTATGGGCTGTGTTTCGCCCATTGAGAAGGTTAAAGAAATAGGTAAAAAAAAGGAAAGTAAGAGAGAGGAGAACAACGAAGCCAGGCTGCTCTGCAGCTATCATGGGAAACTGCCCCCTACGCAGCTCCCCCACCCACCCCATCCCTGCATTTCCTGGACAGTGGAAGGGGCTTCCCCGGGCAGGTGTTGGAAAGCGCGACAGGAGCATCGAGAACACGCTTCTCTGGATTGTGGAGCCGTCAGTTTGGTCCCTGAGACACTGTCCAGAACAGAAGCAGAGCCCAGGGGCCATCTGAGTATTTGCCCCAGGGCCCTAGATCAGTGACCCCTCTGAGGGGCACCACTTTCAGAAGGGAGCACAGGAAGGACTTGGGTCACTGGAAATCCAGGTTAATGGTCTTACGACCTAGGGATTTGCTCTGCACCTCCAGCCTCCCTCCTGCCAAGCCCTCCAAAGAAACCTGAAAGAGATGCAGCACACCAGGGGAGCCAGAGGGCTGACAAATTGTTTATGTGCTTGAATTCACCAGGTAATTGCATGTCCTTCATTTTGCTTCTGCTGCCCAGCTGTGGCCACACCAGCGGCCTCCACTGAGCTCTCTTAGCCCCTGGCATTGCAGAGAGGTCAGCACAAGAGAGAGAGAATGAGTTTCCTGGGAGAACAGAGGCATCAACAGGAGGCAGAAGGGCCGACACAGGAAGGCTTATCCAAAGGAGCCTAATGTCAACTGGCCGGGAGGGACAGTGCGAGGAGTAGTCGGTGGCTTCTGGGGATTGTGAATAAAGGTGGGGCTTCATTCACAATAAGTGAATAAAGTGGCTCAGGCCTTGCACCTCTCTCCCCAGCTAGACTGTGTGGGGAAGATCTAGCCAGCCCGGCATTCTTCACGGCTGTCAGTGGTGCCAGGTGAAGAGTTCAGCACCAAGTTCATAATCATCGTTCAAATTTGGCTCAACGATGGCAGTAATGCAAATGACCCTGCTGCTTAATGAGCAAGTTAAAAGACGGATCAGAACTCGATGGCTTCTCTGCTGGAGGCTTTGCTCTGCAGGGTCAGTCTGAGCTTCGGAAAATAGTAGCTTTCAGATGCCTGACCCGTCCCTGGCCCAGGGGGCCCCAAACGGGTGCCTTGCTCAGGGTGCTCGGCTTGGTGGAAGCTGTGACATTTGGAACCTCTTCCCTCCCCCATAACATTCGTGTTGCATGACCCTCTTCCTCCAACCAGCCCCCTGCTCGGCCTTTTCTGCCCTCTTACCTGGACCAATAAATAGGCACCAAGGAGGACCACAGAAAAGAGCCAGGTGTGGGGTCTGGCACTTTCCTTGTGTTCCCCCTCATCTGCTGGTCACCAGGCTCTCAGAGACGGTGAGCCAGGCCAAGTGTATGTCACAGGCTGGTGCCCCAGTGAAAGAGTGCCACTTCTCTGGACAGCCAAGTCCTGCTCCAGAACATACTGGGTGAAGGATTCCTTCTGGCCATGAGGGTCTGTTTCTGAGATGCTGCCGTCTAGGCATACATCTGTGCATAAGCATTTGTATGTATGAGTGTATTTACTGTGTATTCCTATGTCTATATGTGTAAATCTGTATCCTTAAAAATATACATTTATAGCAAAGCACTACATTGTTCTCTAAAGTGTGTTGAAAATGGACAGAGGAATAAATGAAGATAATCCTGTTATATGTGCTGAGCTCTACCACATTCCAGACATTGCATTCGGGGCTTGACACCAGTGTATTTAATTGGTGCCTCACAACAACCTTGAGGTATTACCCCCCATTTTGCAGCTAAGAAAACGAAGGATCAGAGAGCTTAAACTTGGCCCCCAGGACATAACACTGGACAGTGGCTGGCGAAGCTTAGACTTGAAGCCACAGGATCTCCTGGCCACAGAGCTCTGAACCACGAGCCACGGATTCCACGTGGCCCTTCTCTCAGTGGCACTGATGCTAGTGTGCCATGAGCATAGACCGGCACATTCACAAACTGCTGGAATTAAGAAATGGTGAGGACACGGGGGTAGGAGTAGAGTCGACTAGATCCAGGGTCCTGCTCAGGACCTGTGGACCATCGTCTCAGCTACACTTCTTGTCTCCCGTCCATACTTCCCTGTGTCCCATGGTGCCATTCTCCCACACAATTGCCTCCTGTCGCTCCGGGTCTGGTGGAAGTCTAGGGCTGTTGCTACTGGGAACAGGTGCTTTATGAAGTTGCTTGACCCTCACCTGCTCTTTCTCCATCCCTTTAATCTCTGAACCCTAGATTCTTTGACTTGTAGCACAAGGTGCCCCACATATTAGATCCTCTGAAGCCTGCTTCCACTCGGGGACTGGCCTCCCCGTCACTGCTGATCTGGGTCCTGTGCCTGTCTCAGGCCCCCTCACTCACCTGCTGTGTCTGACAGGCGCTCCAGCATCTTTGTGCTTTAGAAACTCAGGCCCCGGCCTGGCCTCAGAACACATGGCGTCTTACTCAGCCTTGCCACTGTGTGATGCAGTGGCCTGAGGTCCTTCCCTTCCATGGGGCTCTGCCTTCACTCGGTGGTCTCTCAGTTCCTTTCCAGCACTGATACTGGAGGGTTTTGCGTAGGGCACAGGGCTCCTGGGGACTTGGGGCCGGCGGGGTGGGGGGGGGGGATGGTGAGGCCACAGGGGGACAGGCTGCTCTCGACAGTCTGGTTCTCCAGCTTCCAGCAGGGTGACATCAGGCTTTGGAGCCCTGGTCAAGAGGTTTTGCTGGCTCTTATAAGCACACCTCCCAGGGAAGAGAAAGCATTCTTCCCAGATGCATCCCCAGGAAGTCTTGGTAATGAGCTTCCCCACCCCACACAGAGGTAGCGCCCTGCGTTCGGTGCTCTGTTTTAGCAGGTATTGTCCTGACCCATTTTTATGAGATCTCATTCTCAAGCCTGAGAGCTGCTCCTCTAATTCACAGTGCTCATCTCCGGGTCCCCAGTGCCTAGCCAGGGGCCTGCCGTGCGCAGCAAGTGGGCTGTGATTATCTGCTGAGGCCCTAAATGAAAGTTTTGCACTGGCCTGTAGAATACCGTCTGAGACTTTGGCTCAAGCTGGAAGGCATTTATGCTACTGAGCCTTGATCTCAGGTTACGAAAAGGTAACCCTTTTGGGAAGGTAGCTTGCCTTCATTCTCTTGTATCTTGCATGGGAGCTCACCCACTCTGGGCTTACAGTTGTACTCAGTATAAACGTGTTAAAATGAATGGAATGGAATACAACGTAGCATATTTTGGACCCCAGGGGTGACTGCTTACATTCTTCGGGCATGCCACTGTTCAGCCTTAATTACCTGACTGCACAGCAGCTCTGGGAAGCAGCCTGATCGAACATTAACAGTAATAATAATGCCTTCTACTTAACCCAATACGTGACATTGCTGTGATAAACGCTTTACTACCACTCATTTCATTTAACCCTGGTGTCAATCGTCCATATTCATGTGCCCACCTGAGCAGCCAAGAGGGGCTAAGTGCTTGCTGTGGGGGGGCCCTAGGGGGTGCGTCTGGGTGCAAGGCAGACATGGTTCCATTCCTCCAGTGTTACAGAGGAGGAAATGCACTCAGGGACTCTTGGTCACGTGTCTGTGCTCACAAAGCTCTTAAGGGCAAGACTGCATCTAAACCTCCTTTTTTCTCTTCACTACATCAGGGAAATTGGTGCCCCTTCTGCCAACTCACGCTCGTAGCTGGCTTGCAGGATGGAGGTTGCTGTTGGGTCCCCGTAGACACTGAGTGCCTTGTGCAAAGGGACGCTTGGCAGGGAAACATCGGAGCCAGATCCCTGGGAGTCCTCTCTCTGCAGGGTGGATGAAGGTGTGGGGGAAATGTGTGGGATTCAGCATCATCCCAGCTTCCAGGGGGACAGACAGACGTTCTGTTTCCTGCCAGAGGTGACACAACGGAGTGGTGTGGGAGAGCAAAGGGAAGGCTCGAGTGAGGGTCTCTGGGGAGAGCCTCGGAGGAGGCACGAGTGAGGTAACCGGCAGCCCTGCCAATGGCCCTGCTTGTCCTCTGGCCCAGGCCACATTGCACAGAGTCTCTGGGAAACTTTGCATGGATGTGGTGGTCTCCCAGACGCTTCTGAGAGCCTGCGATAAAGTCCCAGACTGCTCTTTCTCGGCACCCCTTCCCAGCCCCCAGGGATGCGCACATATGCCCCCATGTGGGGACGTCCCACAGGTCTAGCTCCCTCTGTCCTCCTTTGCCAACACTCCACCTACACTCATGCACGTGAGTTCACAGCCTACACTCAGGTGCACACACATGTGCTCATACACATGCTAAGGGGAAATTCAAAACAACATTCCCAGCTCTGTATGGCCAATGCGATTCAGGCTCCCGATATGGGGGACCGCCATGGTTGGATGAGGGTATGGGCAGCCACGGGGATTGGGTCAGGGTGTGGGATTGGCGGGGAACTTAGTGGACCCTCCTGCAGACACGTCGCTTCTGTCACCTGGAGCCAGAGGCAGAGGGCAGAGCCGCCCATCCTCTCCCACTGCAGTCCTAGCCTCAGGCCCCAAAACCGAACATAGAGGCTATGTTAAATGGAAGTTCATCAGCAAAAAGGGAGGGAGGTGAAGAATGGAAGGGGAGAGGGGCTGACATTTGCAAAGGGCCTCCTGTGGCCTCCATGTCTATGCTTTCCTTAGCCCTCACGAGACCAGCTAAGGAGTCAGTGTGAGTCTCCCTGTCCTGCAGTGGAAGAGGTCAGGGCTCACAGCAGTCTCGTTGGAACAGTGATAAGCTAGGAGTTGGGCCCAAAGCAGGGAAGACACTGAGTCAAGATTTGCCAGTGACCCCACACAGGCAGATCAGCGGCTAGAAGGCCTTTGGTCCCCTGAGCCCCTAATGCTAGGAGGCTGGAGAGAGGGAAGGAATACTACTACCACAGCCATGGCGGGGGCGGGAGGCAGAGGACAGGATCATGCCACCCCTCCATGTCTAGTGTGACAGCCAGTATCACTGATCTGAAGGGAAGGAAAGGGTTAGGAGATGCTGCTGAGCCCCTGGCAAATCCTGGTCCTTAAGCAGAAAAGCGGAGGGATCCCCACGTCAGGCTGGCTGGTGGTCCTGCCTCCCCGTGTGGGGCATGTGTCTCCCAGGAGGCCTTGGAGTCCCCTACTCCCACCTCTGCCCTTGGCCATGACCTCAGCTTAGACCCCACTTCCTTTGGGAAGCTGTCCTAACCCCCACACTGTGGTTTCTGCTCTTGCTGTCTCCCTGTCCCTCTCCCCTAGGACTCTGAGGTCCTAGAGGACAAGGGCTGGACTTTGTTGACAGTGAAAGCCCCACACTCAATAAAAAACCCAGTGAGAAAACTACTCAGTGCTCATGGTCCCCTTCTATTCAAGCTTTCCACTCACCGAGTGCTTACTGCAAGTTCCCTTGTGCCAGACCCCAGGGATTCAGTGACAAATGGGTGACGTCCTGGCCACAGTCCCCCAGGGAGACAGTCACACATCTCCAGCTGCCATCCGTTGATGTCCATGTCAGACAATGGGCAGGATAACAGCAGCCAGCCCTCTCTAAGCATTTGCTGTGCTCCAAGCTTTGGTGGGGCCAGCGGTGGGTGGCGGGACAGCCGATGAAGGGGGACTTCCGGTGGGGGCGTGCCGATTCTCAGTGCCAGTGGCTGGACTTCTGGGGATTCATTTTAATTTCCCGCCGCAGGGGTACAATCAAGGGAAAGAAAGAGATAATAGGAATTAAAATGACTAGAGTCCTTCCCTCTTGAAGGGTTCCACATGGATTAATTGATTCCTCCTCCCAGTCCCTGTGGACCCATTTTACAGCTGAGGAAATGGAGCCAGAGCAGAGAAGTGACACGCCCAGGGCCACAGCTACCAAACCCGGCTGGGTTCCAAAGCCTGGCAGCCTGCTTCCTCAGCTCACCTCTCAAGGTTGCCCAAGGGCCGATGAGACTGGTGGGGAGAGAGGTTCTGTTTTACAGAAGGAGGGCTGGGTTTGGAGATGGGGTGACTTCCGAGGATCCAAAGCCTTTGGCGGTCTAAGGAAAGTTCGGAAATAAAGTACTTTCTCCTTTATACTTGACCTGCATTTATCCATCCTTCAGATTCCTTATGGAAACAAAGCACTAGGTGCATTCCTCTGATGTGAGACCTGGTTCTAGAGACCAGGACCGAATGCCCTCTACCTTGCTGGTCCCACCTCGTCCATATATACACCTAAGCCCACAGCTCACACCTACACCCAACCTTCCTCACTCAGAACTGGGTGATCTGGCCTTTTCCTGCACCCCAGACTCCCACACGTGGGCCCATCTGCCTTCACTTCATCCCAGTGCACAGCTCCCAGACCCGCAGGCCCAGCCCCACAAGGTCCCGCACGTACCCAGCTCCACACTCTCCCACCCCTGTGCTCCCAGATCCTGCCCCACACAATCACACACAAACGCCCGCCACATGCAAATTCTGAAAGGACATTTGGACTGAAGTCCAGGCCATTTTCTGGGGTGAGGAGAAGAGAGAACAAACCATGGAGGGCAGGGAGGATCCCCTCGGCTGTGAGGAACCCCAGGAAGCAGGCAGCCAGGCCCCAAGGCCGGGAGCTGTGGTGCAATAGAATTGCTTAATTGTCACAGCTGAGAACCCCAGGAAACCCCACAAACAAGGATTGTTAGCAAGGATTGAAGAAAGTCTCCAGAGCTACGAGGCCAGGCAGATACTAAAGGAGGGCCCGTCCCATGGCCATACCTTCACTGAACTGGCGTTTCGGGCGCCCCTGCCCTGGCCTGCCAGCTTGCTCAGTGCT
The DNA here is from genome assembly GCF_011764305.1 of Mustela putorius furo. Taxonomy (NCBI): domain Eukaryota; kingdom Metazoa; phylum Chordata; class Mammalia; order Carnivora; family Mustelidae; genus Mustela; species Mustela putorius. The sequence goes on from NW_025421424.1 coordinate 9,341,218, forward strand.
GGCAATGCCACAGTGCATAAGACAGGCCCAGCCCACCTCAGGGTGTTGCAGTCTGCTCCTAGGAGCCGTGTGCGGATGATGGTAATAATAATAGCTGCCACCCCAGGTGCCTGGGTGGCTCAGTCGGCTAAGCTCCGAGTCTTGATTTCAGCTCAGGTCATGGTCTCATGGCCATGAGATGAAGCCCACATCGGGCTCCACACCCAGTGTGAAGCCTGCTGAAGATTCTCTCTCTCTCCCTCTCCGTTTGCCCCTCTGCACTTACACTCTCTCTCTCTCTTAAAAAAAATAATAAAAAGGCTTTAAAAATTATGGTTGCTAACCTTCGCTGTGTGCCAGAAACCTCTTGTCACTTACACAGGTGTTAATTCATTTAATCCCTTTAACGGCCCCAAAAGGAAGGTCCCGATTGTCCTCCTTCTTTAAGAAGGCAAAACTGAGACACACAGAGATTAAGTAACGTGTCCAAGGGTTAACAGCTAATAAATGAAGGAGCCAATATTTGAACCTAGGCAGGCTGAGAGCCCATGCCATTAACAACATGATGACAATGCTCGTGAAGGGTGAGCTACCCCCCTCCCAAACCCCGTATCGGCATGATACTTTAGAGTTTAGATACGCTTTATTTAGCCCGCTTGAAACTACCAACTGGCCTCGGATGTGGTTCTCGTTATTCCCATTTTACAGATAGGGATGTGGAGATCCAACACTTCAAATATATTACTTACTGGACAGTTGGGAACAGAGTAGAGCTCAAGCCCAGATCTGTCAGTCCCAGGCCCGGTCACGTCTTCGTTCTGGGCCTCAGTTTCCCTATCTGTAAAGCAAGGAAGATCCATGCCTCCTCCCTCCTGGTTTCCAGAAATGCATCACATGGTATTAAGTATAAAATAAGAGGCAAAGGAGGTTGAAATCTTCTGAGTGAAGAGTCAGGAATAGGTCCCCTCCTGGTGACCCTGTCTTGTATTTTTACCACAGTTAGCTCAGAAGGCAAGTGAACTCTTGACCATGATGCTATGCGGGGAGGCGACAGACTCTGGAATTCGACAGAGTCGAGTTCAACTCCTGCTCTGACACGTAGCAGCTGCATTCTCGGGGAAGTCACCTCGCCTTCTCTGAGCCTGTGTCCCCTGCCATAACGGGGCTGGTAGCAGGGCCACTGTGAAGAGAAAGGAAGGGATGTGTGAGGAGAGTGTGCCATTCCCTGAGGAAGACGAGCCCACACGTCCTTGTGGTCACTGAAAATTGTCCTCATTATTTTTTAATTTTTAAAAAACTTTTTCAATTTCCATTTCGATGTGGGGCTTGAACTCACCATCCTGAGACTGAGACCTGAGATGAGATCCAGAGTCAGACGCTTAACCGACTGAGCCACTAGGCTCATTATTTTTATCGTTGGTCCTGGCAGTGCCCGTGCCTGAGGGGAAAGCACCTCTACTTCCTGAACTTCCTCCTGGCATTGAACCAGGCTTTCTTCGAAAAAATGCTTTTCCACACTTGCAGCGGCCCTCAAAGGGGCCTCGTCCTGTCCTTACCCCTCAGAGTTTGAGCAGAACCTCCCCTCAGGCGGCCCTGCGGGGGGAGCCTGCAGCCTTTCCTCCAGAGCTTCCTGCCCACCCACCGGGCCCTATAGCTAAGGGCTTACTCTGAGGTCCCCTGACTCATCTTGCTGCTGAATAATCCGGGAAGGTGACTGATGTAGGGAACATGCCAATTCGATATCAGGGCCTGATCACTGAAACGCAGCTCCCCGGGGAAGAGAAAATGAAAAAATATGACTAAACTGTCCTCCCACACGGGCTGTCATTAAAACAGTGCTCGGTATGTCACAGATATTTTTGCTTCGTCTCCAAATAATTTGTTCTTCCAACTTAAAATTTTTTTTTTCATTTGATTTTTATTACGCCTTCCTCCACCTCCCCATTCGGTATGCACTTTGCTCTGGGAGGCTGAGGGAAGGTAAACCCCTGTCCTCCCTGCCCTGGTCCTCAAAGTCCAGGCAGAGAAGCCCCCAAACAGGCCGAGGCAGAACCTTCCCTGCCTGCCGCCTCCTCCTCCCCTTCCTCCCTGCCCAACCCCCTGCTCAGCCCCCTCCCCCTCTTCCCTCCTCTCTCTCCTTCTTTCCGTCTTCCTCTCTCCTCACCCCTACCTGTCTCCCCTCCTGCTGCTGCTGAGTCTGGCCCCTGCCCTTGGGCAGCTGGGACACATCATGAACTAAGGTCTCCAGGCATGGTCCGCGCAGGCCCCACTGCTGAGAAAGAGTCTATCTGGGCAATTGCTTAGCAGAAGGAAGTTCTCAGAAAGGTGGGACACATCATGCAGGCCCAGAGCCTTGATTATAGGCCCAGTCGGATAGTCAGAGAGTGTCCATCTCCCCAGCTTCTCTGAACCCACGTGGCCCCGGGCCTGGTGAGGCTAGGGCAGCCTTTTCCCCGGGGAGCCTCCACTGACCCCCCAGCAGGAGTTTCCTGCATTAGCACCACGCAGCCCTGTTTGGTAACTGTCCTTCCGCCATCTTTAAGCTCCTGACGAGAGAGTCAGTCAGTGTTTACTTCGGCAGGTATGGAGGGAAGCAGCGTCATAAATAAGACAGAGTTCCTGCTCCTGTGTTTTGGGGATAGGTTGGGTAGGTGCGGGGGAGACAGACAAACGTGAAAACAGAAAAACACACAAATGACAAAGATACCTTCAAGTTAAGCGCTGGGAAGGAGCTGGAAGAGGGGAGGGGAGGAGAGAAAGACAGCTTTAGCCAGAGTGCTGAGGAGGGGCCTGGGTGACCCAGGGGCAGGCCCTGATGGGAGGCGTCACTGCAGAGACACAGGGAAAGAACATTCCAGGTGGAAGGAGAACCCTCTGTGCAACTGGGAAACGACTGGGCCCCTCTGAGAGACAGGAAGGGCACCGTGTGGCTGGAGCCAGGGGGCTAGTGGGCTCCCCTCATGGCTGGCAGTGAGGAGTTAGCCAGCCGCAGACCCTGAGGCCCCTGCTCCCTCGCAGGCCACGTGTGAAGGACAGGTTGTGGGGAACAAGAGGGGGCCAGGGTACCCATGGAGGAGGCTGACTGTGGGGGGTCTTAGATCTAGCTCTCTGTCCTGTCCACTAGCTGCAGGCTGCCCACACCTAGCATGTGCAGAGCTCTCCCAGCTCTAGTTCAGGCTCCCAAGACAAGGGACAGGCCCCGTCCCGGCTAACAAAGGGTGGGCCACATAGTAGAGCAGGAGGAGCACTTGCCGAATGTTCCAGATGCCTGTATCCTGGGAAGGACTTCATGTGCATGGGAACTCTTTGAGAACTTCGGGATTTTAAAAGGATCACACACACCCCCACTGCCCACCGCCTCTCCCCCACATACCTCTTATTCTCCAGCCTCACCACCTAGTAAGTCCTGAGCTTCCGGTGGGAGGCTATGTCATTCTTCCAAGCCCTCCTACACATCCCCCATCTCTCTGAACACCTCCTGAGGGGCTTCTCCCTGCCGTCCCTGGCAAACCCCTGATCATCCCTCAAGCACCAACATACCACTTTCTCCACCGAGTGTCCCCAGACCACACCTCCTCCCCCGTCTCCTGCCATGTAGCAGGGTTCCAGAGCGTCCTGCCCCGAGCTACCCTGTACCCCTCTGGGCGCCACAGCCGGCTCTCACTGCGTGGTGACGATCTTCTTGCCTGCATGTCTCCCTTGCGGAACTGTGAGCCCCCAGGGGGGCAGGGCCTGGCCTCTCCCACCAGCACCCTCTCCCTGTGCTTGGCCCAGAGCAGCTACCCGACAGGCGTCTGCTGACACAGATCCATCCCTCTTGGTCATCACTCCAGCTAAAAGCCAGGCTTTCTAATCACATCTGCAAACCGAAGGCTGCTCACCATTCAGGATCAACCCAGGCCTAAACCCACCCCCTCCAAGAAGTCTTTGATTTGGAAAGATCATTCACAGGATCCTCTTTGTCCCGGGACTCCCTGTTTCAATTCCGTGTCTCCCCAGAATACGGTTTCCAGCAGGTCTTCCTGCCTACTTCCCTTTTTTCCACTAACGGGTTCTGTTGATAGTTACTGTTCAGTCGCAGCCGAAATGTCAGAGACCCCCTCCCTGAATGCCATCTGGGAGAGCTCCCACCCACCCAGCCATGGTTAGGGTCTGCGTGGTACTGCAGGCATGTTGACTTACTGATTGTCTAGTCGTCGCCAATCCAATGCAAGTTCCAGGAGGCAGGGCCTGGCCTACACTCTCTCGCTCACAGCAGCCTCCCTGCCCATGGTAGGTGCCCGGGAACCATTCTGTGAGCAGTGACTCTGGAGCTCTTCCAATATCTGTATTGTTGCTGTAGTCACCAGGCCCCTTTCCCCCAGAAAGCACACCATCCGCCTGAGGTCTCGAGACTCGTGCCTTGGATAGCTGACCTGCAGATGTGGGCAATGCCCAGGAAGTGAGACGCATGGGCTCTTAGCGGTGAAGCCGAGGAGAGCTGGGTGGCCAGAGCAGGAGGCCAGGCTTTGTGGAGGGCATGAGGGCAGGTGCGAGCTTTGGGCACTGTCACTGCTAGGCCTGTGCTCGTCCAAAAGACCATACTCCAACTCTTCATGACCCTTTAGCAACTCTGTTTGCCCTTTCAGTTCCAGTCACTCCTTCTCTAGGAAGCTTGCTCCTGTCCCCCACATTTAAGGCTGTGGGACCCTGGGCCTCCATCTCCTGGAAGACACAGCTTTGGAATGGCCTTTTAGGTCTTCTCCTACACACATACACATTACAAAGTTAGCTCAGGGGTGCCTGGGTGGCTCAGTGGGTTAAGGCCTCTGCCTTCAGCTCAGGTCGTAATCCCAGGGTCTTGGGATCGAGCCCTGCATCGGGCTCTCTGCTCAGCAGGGAGCCTGCTTCCCCCTCTCTCTCTGCCTGCCTCTCTGCCTACTTGTGATCTCTGTCAAATAAATAAATAAAATCTTAAAAAAAAAAAAAAGTTAGCTCAGTGAGGACAGGGGTGGTGTGTGATTCAACTTCAGTTCCCTAGAACCTAATACAGTTCCAGGAACATAGTAGGTGCTCAGAAATTACGGGTAAAATAAATGAAGACAGGAGCTTATTACCTTCCCTGATGGGGAAGGAACCCCTGAAGTACGGGTACCAACTCCTTCGTTAATTCAGCATTTATTTATGGAGTCCTCACTGTGTGTCAGGTGCTGTGCTAGACTCTGGATACAGCTGTGAGCAAGACAGACAAAGCTCCCTGCATTCCAGGAGGTTACAGACTGGCCGGGGGACAGGCAAGGCAAGATAAGGAAGCAGAGGGATAGTTTAGATCGTGATCAGTGTGATGGGGAACGGCAAAGTCGAGAAGGGGGCAGCAGCGCTGGGAACGCAGGGTAGTCAGTGTTGGTCCCCGGGAAGGGATTGGAAGGGTGCCTGCGGGAGGTGAAGTGCCCACGGGGAGCCGCCCCTCCTGCAGGCCTCCAGCGAGTCTGCCCTCTCTCTTCTGAAACACCAACTTCTCTCTAATGGACTATTCCATTGGCTTCAGACATCCTGTTGTTTCTTCATTCCTGAAGGATCTTCCTTCCCACCGTCCTTCCTGCTAACCAACAAACCCTCTTTGCTTCTTGTTGTAGTAAAACTCCTTGGAAGAAATGTTCTGAGTCATCCCTTCCTATTCTTTTTCTTCTTTTCTTCTCCTCTTTCTAACTTGATAGACTCTCCTGTGGTGCCCACGTGCCTGGCACCTTCCTAGCACTCACTGATTTCATCCTCCTAATGGCCCTGTGAGGTTCAGTGGCCTCAGATTTGAAAATGGAAGCAAAGATGGGGCGCCTGGTTGGCTCAGTTGGTTAAGTAGCTGGCCTTCAGCTCAGATCATGATCCTGGGGTCCTGGGATGGAGCCCCGCTTCAGGCTCCCTGCTCAGGGAGGAGCCTGCTTCTCCCTCTCCCTCTGCCTGCCACTTCCCCTGCTTATGCTCTCTCTTTCTCTCCCAAATCAATAAATAAAATCTTTTAAAAGAGAGAGAAAGAAGAAAACGGAAGCAAAGAGAGGTTAAAGAGCTTGTCTGAAACCACACATCTAGGAAGAGGCAGAGCAGGTCTTGAACCCTGGCCGCCTGGGGCCCAGACCTGTGCTCTCAGTCGCTGTGCAGCAGGGCCTCTGGGTGCCCCACTCCCTGACTGCCAGGCACTGCTCTCTGGAACCTCCAGTCGGGATTACCCATGGTGTCCCTGTTACCAGTTCCCATGCCGGCCTCTGGCCCGTCCTCTTCCTGCCGTCTCCACAGCATGAGCTCAGCTGCTCACTCACATGCTTTCTTCCCCAGGCTTCCAGGACACCACATCTGCCTGGTCCTGCGTCCTCACCTTTCCGTCTCCTTTGCTGGCTTCTCTCTCCCTACCCCGGGCTGCGGGAGAGCCCGGAGCTAAGTTCTCTGTACTTTTTTTCCATCTGCACCCACTCCCTGGTCCTCTGGTCCCATCTCCTGGCTTTCAGTACTCTGCATGTGCACTCCCGTGTTTGTCATTCCCTCCCAGACCTCCTCCCACCTACGTCTGTCGGAGTGCTCCCCATGTCCACCGCGGTAACTCACAGACATCTCAGAGCCGACGCGTCCAAACCGCGCTGGTTTTCTCCCTGCATCCCGCATGGCCCAAACACACGCGGCCCATCTTCCTTATGGAAGGAAAGCACCTGCCTTTCGAGGGCTCAAGCCCAAAGCCATAGAGCTGCCCTGAACCCCTCTGCTCTTCTCCCACCCCGCGTGCCATCCATCAAGGACTTATTCTGACTGTCCCTGCAGAGCACGCACAGCGCCTGACCGCCCCTCACCGTCTCCACCCCTACCACCGCTGTGAGCCCCTGTCACCTCTGCCTGCCTGGAATGTCCTCCGCATGGGGCCCACCACTTGCATCCTTGATCCCTTATGTACTTGCCTCATGGCAGCCGCTGGGACCCTGTGGCCCTGAGTCTCAGCACGGCTTTCTCCGGTCAGAACCATCTCATGGCTCTCCCTCTCACCCAGAGACAAAGCCACAGTCTTTACATGTCCTTCATTCGGGTCCCCAGAAGTCATGGTCTTCTCGGTTCCTCGACATTCCAGGAAGGCTCCCACCTTAGGACTCTGCGTGGCTGTTTCCGTAGCCTGAAAGACTCACCCCCAGACGCCTCACGGTCAACTGCCCCCCAAATGTCACCTTTTGGATGGCAGCTGGCCTGACCTCACAGGCTTCCGTCTCCCTCTTGCTCTGCTCCGCTTTGTCCTCCATAGTCCTTTGCACCTTTGAACAGAAGGCGTGGTTGGCTCACTGAAATAAAAGAACGCGAGCCCCCAAGAGCAGGAATCTTTGTTCTGGGTCGTGTTCTTCTAAGCACCAGGGAGAGACCCTGACAGAGCAGGGCTCTGTAAATGCCTGTTGAGTGACCCACTGGCAAAGCAGCCCTCTCTTATGTATGCGGTCACATGGGTGACCTGATCTGGGGAGGCAGCAGAGTGCTGAGGGCAGCCCAGCAGCCACAGCGCCTCCGTTGACCCAGACGGACCCTTCCATTGAGGTGGACAAGCGGCCCCGCTCTGCGGAACGACAGGCCAACCTCTGCAACCCTGCTGCTGTGGGGACTGTGTGTCAGCAGGCCTGCCGCCAGGCAGTGACGGGAGGATGGGCTGCCCAGGGACTTGAGAAACTGGAGGGCTGCCACCCCCTCAGTCCCATCTCCCTGACCCCGGGGCCCTCTGCCCGCTGCCTGTGTCTCCTCTTTTCTCTTCAAATATTCCTCTGCGTCTTTCTGCTGCTCCTTCTCCCTTCCCCCTAGAGCCTCCTCACCGCAGAGCTTTCTGTCTCTCTCTGCTTTGGGGTTTCTCCATATCTGGGTCTCTGTGTCACCGTCTGTTTTCTCCTCCATTCCGCCTCTCTCTTCCCTTGTCCGTTTTCCTCTTTCTCCGAATCCTCCTCTTCCTCGCCTGAAATCACCACCTCCCTCCCACTCTGGTTTCTTCTCTTGGTCTCTGGCCTTTGGGGGGCAGTCTTCTGTCCAGGGCAGAGTCCTCGATCTCTTCCTCCTTGGCCCCTGGTACGGGTTTCCACCTGTGATGACTCTGGTTGACCCCAGCCATTGGTCAGCCTGGTCCTTCCAGTCCCCTTGTCTCTCTAGAGCTGACTCTGCCAACGCTCTGACCCACCCAGCCACCCACCCTGGGTGACCTTGTCCCCGCCCTACAGTGTTGGCCTGTCTGATGCCCCACAGCCCTTGCCAGGACCTGGGGCTTTCTTGCTTTCACCAGGGTGACCCTCTGCTAATTTTCTGAGGCTCTTGTGTAAATGAGATAGTCCTCTCTGAATTATAAAAACTTGCCTGTAGCTCCTTCGCCCTGGGCCAGAACTTTCCATTCCCAGATCCTCCGAAATGATTCCTTCTCGTGCTAAGCCCCACCTACCTTCCTCTTTTCTGGCCAGCGATTCAGATAACTTCTTGAACACTGAGCACCAGTCTGTGTTGCATTTGCTTTGATTCAGCAACTTTTAAATCTGGTGTCCTTGCCGGTTCTTCCGTTGCCCAACCAGTAAATGTTTACTCCTGCTATTCCACGACAGCGGAATCGTGGGGCACACGAGGGCTCCTCTCCTTTTGGGGGTTTGTTTCACTTGGAAGTATTGTCAGGGACTTGCAGGCAGCAGAGCAGGACGGTCTGGGCCCCCGGATGAGGCTGAGAAGAATGATGGGTGCTTTCCTTTTCTCTCCACCCGACCCCCTCCTCTTCCTTCTCTGGTACGACCACTGCTGAATTGTCTGTTTTTGTCATTCTCCCTTGGAAAGGCATCTTTCCCTCCCTCCTCACCCCCACCTGCCAGAGGGGGATTTGCTGGAAGCTTGTCGTGTACTTTAATGGGATCCTGTCCACGATGGGGCTTCATGGATTGGAGGACATAGTAATTCAGGGTTTGCAAGGACTGACTCAAGCTCCGTGGACAGACACGGCAGCTCACGGTGCTGGGCAGTGTTTCCTATTAGCTCACACTTCTCTGACTTCTAACTGACACCACCCCCGCCAAAAACTCTAATTTTGCTCCCAGATAAGTATGAGCGGGAGCGTGTTTGCCTCTCTCTCTCCATATGCCTTACTCACTCCCTGGCTTTCTCACAGGCCCAGAGCTCATCTTCTTAGAGCATGACAGTGCATTAGGCTGCAGGAATTTCCTCATTGCATTCTGGGCAGGCACTGTTCCCACTGCTCTTGAATGCTGGCTGTGATAGGCACCTCACTACCTTTTGGGGGTAGGCTCTTCGGTTGAGAATATACGTTGGTGTTACACGGATGCACCATATATGGCTTGTGTCACTGCCACATTTACTTAACCTCACAAAGTCTCAGTGTCCCCTTTTCTTAAAAGGACAATGAAGAGAACAGCTTTCAGGGTGTTGTGAAAAGTCAGGAGGTAATGCAGGGAAAGTGCTTATCACAGTGCCTGATGCTTTATAAGTGCTCGGTGAGTGTTAGCTATTTTATTAAAGGCAAAGGCAGCCTTTGCATGGTTCTGAAAGGAAATTGGCCTCCCAACAAGTTGAAGAGGACTGGCTCCTGCCGCCTGGAGCTATAGATACAAAAGGCATGTAATATCTCCTGCACAGGACAGGCCTTCAGATGTTTGAGGACAGCTTTCGTGTCCCTTCTAAATCCTCTCTCCTCTAATTTAAGTATTCCTGGTTTCATCACCTATCCCTCATCCTTTTCATGATTTTTGGGCCCCTTGCCATCTGGGTCACTGTCCTTTGTACCTACTTGCCAATGCACTTCCAAAAATACAGCCTAGAGATGCGAAGGTACGGCTACGGATCTGGTCTGAGCTGCCCGGGGTACAAATAGGATCCTTTTGCCCTTGATCCAGATGCCACGGACAGTCAAAGCCTTCATTTGTGTACAGGGGGCGTCTGGTGATTGGTTGACTTGGTGCCCTGCGACCAACTAAAAACTGATTTTCACATGAACCTCTCGAGTCCACTTTCGTCATACTGGCCGAGTTAATTTTTTGAACTGAGGCAGGATGGGTGTTGTGCCTGCTCAGTTGCATCGTATTTATTTCTGCCCCAAATGTAGGTCAAAAATCTGTCTTAAATCTCATTAAGGGAATAGATAACACACGTCTATATTCAGAAGTCAAATAATGTAAGAAGGTAAACTGTGAAGGGTTTCCATGCCACCCCATCTGCCCGACCCCCTTTCTCCCCACATAAGAGGTGACCACGTGCCAGGTGTCTCATGTTTACTCCTGGGCTTTCTTTACACAGGGACAAGCCAATATCAATACTGGTTCTTGTATATCATCTGGTTTTTACACGAACAGCAGCCTGGGGACACAATGCCCGAAAGCTCTGCCTTTCTCACCTAACAATGTCCGAGACCCTTTTGAATCTCCAGTCTTTCAACTGACATAGCTTATATCTACCAAACTTAAGGCATTTGTACACAAAGTAAGGATGTCTTCAACGTCTTGATCCGCGTTGCTGATAGAAACCTATGGAGCCCAGGGACCTGTCACTATGGATATGCCCCAGGCCTCTGTACAACTAACTGGGCCGATTCCCAGCCCATTTTTCTCCTTCTTCTCTGGGATAGTGCTCAAGTATGTCAAACACCTCGCTAGAGAACTAGGTGTATGGAGGTTTCTTGATTCATCAGTCTACAACAGTGGTTCTCAACCAGAGAAGATCTTCCCCTCGGTTGTCACTACTGAGTATGTGTGTGTTGAGGGTGGGTGTGTGGACACTAGGATCTAGCAGATAGAGGGTACAGGGGGCAGCCAAACAGCCTAGCCCACTAGGAGGGCCCTGTGTCCCCACTCACATACGCAACAAAGAATTATCAGGTGTAAGTGTCCACAGCATCAAGGTTGAGAAACCCTAACCTAGAACCTTACCAGAATAAAAACACTCTTCAAGATTAATTTGGTGCTACCTGGTCTGAATGAATCTTGTTGGTTGTTAATAATCAGCATTTGCCAAAAGTTACATGAACATACAATTCTTTTTTTGGCAAGAGAGACTCCTCTGATTAAATGAAAAGTCATCTAGACTCTCCAGTCTCATGTCGGCAGTCTCCAGATTAGGGGGACTACCCCTCTCATGGGGGAATAAGTTCCTCCAGGGCTGTCCTATTCCATGGAGATAGCTCAACGGGGGACTTTCCTCTCCGGAGTCTTCTCTCCTCTTTCCGGGACTGCTCACATTCCTGGTGAGGGCTTCCGTCCTGGCTTCTCTCCCTGCAGTGCCCCCTGCCCCAGCCAGGAATGGCACAAAACCTCTGCCAAGTGAGGGAGTCTTATAGAAATGTCAGTAACAAGGGGACAGGCACAGGACAGCAGCTCTCTTTCCCTCTTTAGATGTGCCCATTTCTCACTTAAAGAGGTGTCCTCAGACAAACATCTCAAAAGCCTTGACAAATGGGGAGGAAGCAAAGCACCCCCACATCACTTTAGAAGTCTGTCTAAAGAGAATTGAGTTGAAGCTTTAAAGAGGGAGCCATTGGTGTCAGTAGAGCCCAGTGCCCCGGGTCCCCCACGGAGACTGTGGTGACCAGAGCTCCCAGCCAGGAATGGTCCATCTCGCGTTCAGTGAGCTGCCGTTGTATCCAAAATGTGGTTAGGGTCCTCTTCGTTCAGGGATAAATGGAACGTGGACCCAGCTCTGGAAGAGCTTGCAAGAAGCAATCGGTGTGGCGGGAAGGCATGAACTTGGGACAGAGCTGCATCCGAATCCCACGGAGATGGAGAGACTGTGTTAACTGGATATGGGGCTTTAATGCCCAAGGTATCAGCTTCCCCTCTGCAAGAAAGGAGATAGCAGCAGCGAGCTCGTGGGTGGGTAAACGAAATGAGAATAAGCATGTGAGATGCTTCGCGCGCATAGTGAACGGTCAATAGCGTAGCTATTATCCAGCACTCTAATATCCTAATGCAGATTTCAACACAGAATCTGATAAGCACTGAATAAAGGCATAAACAAAGGACAATGGGTACATAAAGGAAGAGTCATTGAAGCAGTCAAAGTGATTTTGAAGAACAGTGAACTTGGAATTGCTGCGAGAACGGGCTCTCAGTCAGTCCCGTCACTCAGCTACGTCAATAAGAATGCTTGGTTTCTCTCGCCTCCGTTTTTCTGTCTGTAAAACGGAGACAGTGGGACCTACCCAAACAGCAGTAAGTATGAAATAAGTCCACAGTTATTTTGAGTCTGGCGTCAAGCTCCCATCAGGGAGACTTCTTGAAACAGGTGGCATTGGATCAGAGCCCCGAGGAGCGAGGAGGTCTTTCTCGTAAGGGCAAAAAGGACCAAGAGCTGAGCAGGGCGGAGAATCCTGAATGTTTGCGGGACTCTCCAAGATCGAGGAACGTACGCTTTGGGGATCAGACAGACGTAGGTCAAGTTCTGTGGCGTCTCTAAGGCTCGGTTTCTTTGTCGGCCAGCGGGCGGACGTGAGTAGTCAGTGAAGTAATGGATGAGAGCTCTTAGCTGGGCGCCAGGCCTGTGAGAAGTGCTTAATGGGCCGTCGCCGATGGACCTGTGGCCGGGGGCTTGATCTTGGCACTGGAAGGTCCAGGCGGGCTAGTTGTCATCGGATGAAGGAGGAGGCCAGTTGTTGGGGCACAGGAAGCCATCACCGGCTTTTGAGAAAAGTGACACGATCCAAACTATTTTAGGCTAACACTTGGCAAGTGTGGAAGGGAGGCTGGTGAGGAGGGCGCCTAGAGGCCAGGAGACCGGTTGGCCGGGGAGACTGGGCTGCCCTTGAGGTTTTATCCTTTCTTTACTTTGGACTCTAGGGCAAAGCCGCAGAGACTCGGTGAGGCCTCAGGCTCACAGCTGGGCTGGGCCCAGGTCCTGGTTGGGGGAGCTCGGAGTTCCGGCCCCTCCCTGTGGACTCTCTTCCACCACCCTCACCAGCTCCCTATGACAGCTGCGGCTCCCACCCCCAGTCCCTGTTTGGAGCAGTGATTAATACAGGTTTAAAATAATCTTTGTCTTCTCCCTTTGTCCGCCCCCAGCACAGCCGCTGCTCTCCTCCCATCCCCCACCCCCTCGCTGGCCACACCTCAGACACCAGCCTCAGGGCAGCTCGGGGCTGGGGGCCTGTCCTGGCCCACCTGCCAAGTCTCCTTCCTGCACTGCCACCCCACTCTGCTCCAGACCCAGAACAGACACCAGAGCTTCCCTTCTTGGCCCTGGAGCCCACGGGGGTCTGTTCCTCAGGGGTCCTGGGCCAGGACTGGGAGACACTGGCAAGAGAAGATCTCTCCTTGCTAACACGGACCTCCAGAAGCATAGGAACCCTGCCTGATAAACATACAAACTATCCAGTGTGAGTGCTAGTCAGTTCTTACACTCTTGGGATGAGCGTCGGGGGACCAACCCTGTGCCTCAGTTTCCCCATGGATCCTCTGACTTTTATTCCTTCCCAGAGAACGTTTTTGTTTTTTGTTTTTTGTTTTTTTTTCATTTCTTCACTGAGACTCTTAAGTGGAGGGCGTGGATAATGTCATCCCATTAATTCAATGAAGAAAATCAAAGCCCAGAGAAGGTAGGTGGCTTCCCCAAAGGTCAGAGCCAGAAACAGAGTGCAGGGGACAACCCCCAAAGCAGCAGCTGTGTGTCCTGGAGTGGCCACCCACCTGCCTCCATTCAGAGCTGCTGGATCTCCATTCATATTTCTTTAGTACACCGGGATACCAGTTACATCCCTCCTCTGCCTGGAATAAAGTGCGTAGTCTGAAAGTCTGAAAATTGGGAGCCATGTGACTCTGAGTTTAGCACGGCACTTTTTGTCTCGCCCCAGCCATGTATGGTTAGATTCAGGGAAGGACATGTGGACACAGACAAGGCCAAAGAATGGAGAGTGGGTCAAAATGGAAATTATTAAAATGTGAAGTCACGGGGTATGATAGTTCAAAGGAATGCAGAGATATCTACTATACCGCCCATATTTTACAAAGAGGGAAACTGAGGCCCAGGAAGGGGAGAGGCCCACAGTGGCAGGATGGTGGGCTTTCTGCCCTGCCTGGCCCAGAGGCTGCCCTGGACTGTCCCTATGTCATGTGAGGTGTAGATGATATCACCAAGGTCTCTCCCTCATGGCAATCTTGAAGGTGACTTAACTTAAAGAGAATTTGTTCCCTGCAATCCCCACCCCCCCACACACAGTAGCCAGAGTCAGAGGGGTTAGGAAGGAAAGTCACATGTCAGGTGACGGGGCAGGCTGTCCCAGAGTTACATCTGAGAAATGGGACGAGAGAAGCCGCGTGTTGGCAGCTCGTGGGGCTTGAGCCGGCGCAGCCCTGGGAAGGTGCTCCCTGGGTTGCCAGGCTGAACTGTGCATCCGAGAACACAAAAGGCATGTTCTGCGCTCTGTCTGGTGGGAGAGCCGAGGAGTTCACGTCCGTGCTCAGACAGAGCCAACAAATGGCAAGTTAATCCCAGATCGCTTGCTCGGGATTAAAAAAAAGGTGGAGGTGGGGAAATGTGTCACTTCGGGTAGGAAAGGGAGACAGGAATGTGTTTGATGGCCTGGATGGAGTCAGGCTAAATATTTAATGTTCTTGACAGGGACCTGGAGGGGGCCATCCCTCTCTCTAAAGAGTGACACACGGGGCTCCTGGATGAGGAGACAGCGCTGTTTCCAACTGCCTCTTCAGAGAAAGGCACAGAAAGGGGCCCCGTTGGGAAATGCAGCAGAGGACCAGGGAGCAAAGGGCCAGTGCTGCCGAAGGCTGGAGGGCGGAGAGGCCCAGGACCAACTGAGAGCTCCCTTTATTAAAAAAATAACGGTTCATTCTTTACATTTGGAATAAAAACCTGTTGTAATTACCTAGCAGTGGGAAAGCAATTTCCAAGCAGCTTTATTGTTGGGCTCCCCAACCAAATGTGCAAGGAAACATCCACCCGGGGATAGCAGGAGCAAAGACACACGGCAGTAACGATGATATTTAAATGTTTCCACAGTAGAAATTTCAATAAGGTTTAAATGAGCCATAAGTTGATTTCTCTCTGGATTATTTTTTTCCTCCTCCTCCTTTATTACTCAAGACACTGTGCTCCTACCCCGTATTTATATGGTACTAGCAAAGAAGTCCCAGCAGAAAACTTCAAAACCCCTCGGAGGGCCTCTCTCCTAATCCATGCTCCTAATCCCAAGGAGAGGGGCATCTCCCATCCACCCAGGACATTAGTCAGGTGAGCTCGAGGCCCTGGGGTAGCACCCTAGAGCCCAGAGACGTCCAGGTGGATTCCGCCCGGGGTTGACCGAACTTGGCTCAGAGCCCCATCATTTGCTGCCAATGTATAACCTGGTGAGAATAAATAAGCTTCCATAACTCAGTGCGTAAGTTCTTGATGATCAAGACCACGTCTCCTGTATCCCCCCGCCGAGCTAGGTGGGGCCCCTTAGTTCATCTGATCCTCAAGACAGACAACCCCAAGACCAGTTACCACTATCATCATTCCATTTTTCAGATGGGGAAAGCTGAGGCACAAGGAGCTTAAGTAGCTGGCGCCTAGGCAGTCAGCGTCAGAGCTGGGATGGAGCCAAACAATGGGCACAGTGCTCATCCTCTCTGCCTCCTTGCCTCTCCAGGCCATCCCTCCAGTTACCCGCTCAAGTCTGCACTGCAGAAACATTGAATTGCCTTAGAATGAAAGTATTTGAGATCTTCTGGAGGAGCTAACCCTGGAACAAATGAGTGGGGCAAGCTCATGGTGATACCTTCCTCCAAGACTTTGAGGGGCTGCATGTCTGGATGTCTGGATGAGAACCTCTTCTCCCGGCAGCACGAAACTGGCAGAGACAGCCCTCTTGAAGGCAACCATTGTCTTCTCCAGACTATACTTGCGTCTGGACACCCAAGCAGGCTTCTCTCTGCAAGGCTGAGATAAAGCATGTTCAAACTTTCACACCATATGGTTCTTTTCAGCCCTTGCAGAACATACAGAGCTGGAAAGAAGGAAGAGCTCTGAGTATGGGCTTTCATTTCAAGCTTTGAAAACCAGGCCATATCTAGGAATATTTGGCCAGATAAAGTGCCTCTGTGCTGAGTTTTCTGCTCAAGCCTGCATTTCAGGGGCCATTAGAGTAATCCCTGGAAGCGGAGAGGCGAGAATGTAAATGCATTGACTTGGAACCTTCCCTTGCACTCAGAAATCCAACCCACCAAGCTCAAGCCAGGTCCCCCCGCCTATGAATATTTATGGTGCTTCTATCACTCAGGATTTTCCAGAGAAACAGAACCAATAGGATATATATATATTTCTTATAAGGAGTTGGCACATACAATTGTGGAGACTGAGAAGTCCCAAGATCTGCAGTCTTCAAGCTGGAGGCCCAGAGAGCTGAGGTGTGGCTCCAGTCTGAGTCTGAAGGCCTAAGAACCAGGGGAGATGGAGGCGTAAAGTCAAGAAGAGCCGCTATTTCAGTTCAAGTCTGAAGGCCCGAAAAGATCGGTGCCCCGGTTTGAATCATCAGACAGGAGGAGTTTTCCTATAATTTGTGGGAGGGTCTGCCCTTTTGTTCTATTCAGGTCTTCAGCTGATGGGGTAAGGGCCGGTCACACTGCGGGGGGGGGGGTACAACCTGCTTTACTCAGTCTACCGTACAGAGGTTAGTCTCATGCAAAATACCCTCGTAGACATACCCAGAATAACGTTTGACCAGATGTCTGGGCTCCTCGTGTCCCACTCAAGTTGACCCATAAAATTCAGGCCCTGCCTGAATGTACCCAGTTGCTCATTCTCTACCCCTTGCCCTCCAACTGATGCTCAAGGAGGCGGGAGTGTGGGGGGACTGCTTGGAGCGTCCCGTTGGCTTTCCTAATGAGGCCGTCCTATCTGTTGGCTTCCTGCATCTGTTGTCTTTGGCAGCCAGCTGTGCGGGTTACAGCATAAGCCTATGACGGTGGGAAGGCCTCTCTCCCCTTCTTACCCCCTTCTTTTCCTCCCCAGACCCCATACTACTGGGAGTAACGGAGCAGAGTCCCCAAGGACAGGGAGAAGGGTCTACACATGGGTTCTGCCTTGTCATAGCCTTGGGCCTCAGCCCCGCACACGCTGGACAGGGGGCTGCCAGAGGGGAGTCTCCCCTTGGCTCAACCTCTGAGCTTGTGCTGACTTGAAGCCCCATGTCTTATTAGGCATAATAAGGCCATATTGTGGCTGGCAGGAGGGAAGCTCATTTCACACTCTGGGAAATGGGACTCAGCAAAGAGACAGGAAGAGATTTCACGTACATGCTTCTCTGCCTGCGAGTCTGGAAGTTGGCAGTGGCCACCAGCCAGAGGAGATAAGTACCAACGTCTCTTTCCAGTAACCCGAGACGGCAGTGAGGCTCATCTGGGCAGCTGTGGCAGGCATACCTCCTCCTGCCTCTACCAGCCATGTGACCTTGGGCAAATCCTTTCACCTGTCCATGCCTTCGCTCCCTTGTTTGAGAAAAGACGAGAATAATAATACCACTTAACTCCATAGCATGGTGCTGGTGAGGACTAGATGAATGTGTATATATATTTAAATGGCTTTTAAAAACGCCTGGCACATGGAAGGAGCGCCCCAGAATGTTAGCAATTATTAATATCTATCAACCTCCTTTTGCTTCCAGAGATTTGGAGATGTGGTTTTCTGCTAGTGGAATATACACGGCCAATTTAAAGTTCTAGGCTGCCCTATCCCTCCATCCCCCCCGACCCTTCCCAGCTACCGCCACCCCAGCCCCATCCCCATGTCCACCCCCACCCCACCAACCCCGCCAGATGATGCGTACTCCAGGGAAAGGAACCTATTCACTCAAGAGGAAGGTCAGTGATTCTTTCCTTCTGCCCTTACTACGTGTCCTGAGGCTGTGCGGGTCCACAGCCACCGGTTTTGTGGGCTTGGGAATAATCCGTAACGTCCTCCGTTATTACACGGATCCAGCCCGGATAACGACCAAATGGCCGTGGATCCTTGGTACACAAGTTAGACCCACATCTGTTACCCGCTGATTCCCCCCCCCCCCCCGCCCCGCCGACTCCCTTCCTTGCGGAGTCCTCCTCGGGCCCTCCTCACTCCTTCCGGTCACATTGAAAGTGAAGGATCTACTCCTTTCCCACAGGCCACAGAGCATCTTCTCCCCGCCTCCCTATCCCCAGGCCCCACCCCCACTTCTCACGTGTGTGCCCACAGAAACCCTGCGGACACCGGTTCAGTGGAGTTTCAAGCATGGGGGGGGGGGGTGCAGGCAAATGTAAGATGCAGAGAAATCCCATCCTCTGTCCATTAGAGACTGCTGGTACAGAGACCTGTGGTTTTGCTGTCCACAGTTTCTGTTACCCCTGGTCAGCTGTGGTCCAGAGATGCGTGATCCTTGTGATGTATGGTCAGAAGGTGGAGCGTAGCCTAATCTGACGTCTCGGTGCCTCCGTCATTCACCTCACTTCTCACATACACATTTTGTCATCTCACATCTTCACAAGAAGAAGGGTGGGTATGGGGCAATGAGCTGCTTTAAGAGAGAGATCACATCCACATTACTTACGGTATATTGTTATAACTGTCCTAGTCTATTCCCAGTTACTGCTGTTCATCTCTTACTGTGCCCAATTTGTAAATTAAACTTTATTAAACAGAGACAGCTTGTAAGCTCGGCGCATAGCGGGCACTTTTCTAAATACATCTGAATGAGTGACCCTGGGACAGGACCCCAATCAGTTCAGGGAGGGGTGGAACCATCCTACCTGGAGAGAGAAAGATGGGGAGGATCCCAGGATCCTGGGGGTAGGGGGAGCGGGAGAGGGGGTGGGCAGTGCTGGCTCCCTGTGTGAGCCAGACCAGGAAGTGAGTGTTGACAACTTAATCTCCTCCTTCACTTCTGGGCAGGACACACAGATTCCCATCTTCCTCTTTCTATAGATTTCCGTCTGTTCTTCTTCCTTCCCTTCCGGCCTTATCTGCTTCAGGAAGGGCATGGTCAAAAGAGGGAGAACAGAATCTGTCTCTTGCCTACCCTTCAGTTGTCTGAAAATAGTAACTAATCCCCAAATCACTTTCCCTGGGCCTCAGAAGTCCTGCCTTCGAGCAGAGTGAACGTGCCTGGTTTTGTTTTACGTGGAGTTAAAATCCACTCACAGAAGTGGCCTGAAAGTAGGCGTGACAGATCATGGGGCTTAGCACCACAGGAATGAAAATGGGTCTAAAGAGGGGTTAGGAGATGGATTAGCTACACACTGGGCTGGGGCCTGAGCAGACCCCTAGGAACGCGGAGAACCGCGTAAGCACTCGGCTCATGCCAGCTTTGATGGCCTGGGCCTCTGCCCCCTCCTGGGGTTTGTCCTGAATCAATGCCATGCAGTGGCCCTTGGAATTACAGAGTGTCTGAACTGAAAAAGATCATTTCCCAGGTGTGGAAACTGAGGCCTGGGCAGGGGAAAGGACACTCCCAAGGGCACAGCACTAGTCAGGAGTAGGGGTCCAGGCTGGCGGTCACTCAGAAATACCAGCTTAGTGGCTGTGGCCTGCGGACTGGCAACTTCACCTGAGGGAGAGAAAGATTTGGGGGCTAGCTAGGTTACCCACCCGTTGAGTCACGGACTTCCTCGGTCTGTGTGTTTTTGAGCTTTCCTGCCGGGTCTGGTACCCACATCTGAGCAGAGAAGGCAAGCGGCAGACAAGCTTGCTGGCCCTGGTTTTCCCTTCCCTCCATGAACATCCATCAGCCACAGTTTCATGTTGAATGGGGCTGCGAGGAACTTCAAGGCTGAGATTATTACATTTTGTACATTACACTTCTGCCAGAGAGCTAAAAATACCCTCCTGTGGTTGCTAAGTGCAGGTCTAATGGTTTTCCTTAGAGGGAAGAATGGGAATCTAGTTTCTGTGAATCTGGAGGCCCCGTGTCCAGGGAAATGCAGACATGGACATTGCCGGAGCAGGTCATAGAGCACCCCCGGGGGAGGAGAATCTAGGGACAGGCCCAGAATTCCCTTCTCCCAAGCATCAGGGTAGATCTCCAGGGACTGCTGTCCACAGAAGTTATGGATCCCTGAGAAGAATATAGCTTCTATGGAGAATTCTCCCTCATCTGCAGACACCCCTCCTTTGAACTCTGGCTTTCTGAATGTTCATTCTTTTTTTTTTTTAAAGATTTATTTATTTATTTATTTGACAGAGAAAGAGATCACAAGTAGGCAGAGACACAGGCAGAGAGAGAGGGGGAAGTAGCCTCCCTGCTGAGCAGAGAGCCCGATGTGGGGCTCTATCTCAGGACCACGAGATCATGACCTGAGCTGAACGCAGAGGCTTAACCCACTGAGCCACCCTCATTCTCGGAGATAGCCTTCTTATTTGTGCACAAAGCCTCATCCCCATGGTAGCACCTACAGTGGAGATATTTTAAGGGGAAAGAGATTGATTAGGGAAATCGAGCAGGATCTTAGCAACAGCTTACCTTGCCTTCCTGGAGACCTGGTGAAGGGGCCTAGGCTATCTCTCGCTTGATAAATTAGTATCACACTTACTCAGCACACTGCCCCTCCTCTCTCCAGGCACAGCACTCCCTTGGACTACAGACAAAACGTTGGTTTCTGTTTTAACCAATACATCAGAACTCCTAAATCCAAGGAGGATTTGGGGTTTGGGCTCAGTGGATCCTTGGGGATCCACACCCTGACATTCGCATGAAGTTGCCTTTCCCGGCCTGCCAGAGGTCGTCACATGAGGAGTTGTTTGGGTGGCAAGGGAGGTTGGCCTGGAGCAGGGTGTTTGAAGCAATGTTGCAGCAGCTCACAAAAGAGAGGCCCTGGGGGCTAGTCAGATGTCGCTGTGTGCTGTGCTCATGGGGCTGTCAGTGGCTGCCAAGAAGAGAGCTGTGTGCTCAGAAAAAAAAAAAGGTACTTGTGTCATTGCTGGGGGGATTGGTTTTCTCTTGCTCATTTTGTTCTGGGGAGCACAGATGAGCTCACCCCTTGCTTAAGCAATGCTCATAAACACAAAGTTCATGTTAAACTCCTTTCTTGGAAAAAAAAAAAAAAAAGGAAGTGGGACAACAATTCAACAATTCTTTATGAGTAAGAACTATAAGCTCGCACTTGACTCACAGCCCTTGGCTCTAAAATGCTTTCTCCTCTCCCTTAAAATTCAAGCCTCCCTTCCCAGGATGGCTCTCTGCCCCCTTGGTAGAAGACGGACCCTTTCAAGAATGGGCGAGATGCTCCAAAGGCAATTCTCCCCGCAAAAAAAAAAGAACTTCCAGGGGTGTCTTAAGGAGCAGCTCTGTCCCGAGGTGAATATTCTGAAGCAACAGCACGCTCGAATATGCTTGTGTTCTCCGGTGTTTGTGAAAACCCCCTCCTGGCTCACCGCGCCTTCTCATTGGTTCCCTCCGACAGGGCGAGCGGTGGGGTGATTTGTTCAAAACGGTGGGTAACCAAAAAGCTCACTGTTGTTTGACTTCAGACGTGTGGTGGGATAGGTAGCTATTGTCCGTATCTTACAGCATGTTTGCCTCCCTAATTACGTTTTGCTTCAGCCAGTATGGAAATGAGCTGGCTGCCTATGAGGGCGCACCAATTAATGGTTGGGTCAGGCTGCCTGGAAGCTTTGTAGGTACGCCGAGCAGTGGGGAGAAGCTCACCGGATTTCATGCTGCCGACAGGCTGCTCACCCAGTGTGTAATCCACCTGGGTATACTCGAGTGTTGGCTGTGATCAGATTCATTAGCAGCCCAAGAATTAAAGCTACCCCCTCATCCCCGCCCCCGGCCAGTTCTTCTCCCTTCTCCCGGCTCGTGCCAGATATTTCCTGAATCTTGAGTAACGGGAGGCTGCCAAGCAGGCAGCTTTGCCTCGGTGGCAAGGGGGCTAATCTATATTCGCATATTAACCATACTTTCCAGTGAATTTCAATAACTTGGAAATGGGCATCTAGCAGCTGGGAAAGAGAAGGCATGTTAAGTGCTCAAAACAAGTCTATAATAAGCATCTGCTTCAAAGAGACCCTCTCCAGCCAGATGCCCTGGGCCTGACTGGGGCTCTGGGCTGGGGCCGCAGCTGCACATTAAAGTACACGTAGCCTGTCTTTCCAGGTGGAGCGGGCAGCGTTTTTTCCCCGCCGTGAAATGGAGCTGACCCAAACAGGCAGTCTCTCACTCACAAAGTAGAATTTCCAAGCCAGACTTCATTCTGCCCACGGACTCCTGCCCCCAAGTGGGGCTACTTGTTTAAGACTTTCTCTTCAGAAGTTTTTCACCCGGTAATTCCTGCCAGCTGTCACACCACACGGGTCTTGTGCCTCACGCCACACCGTCACCTGGTTTTTATGTGGCTAGGCAGGCAGTCCTAAGGAGAGTGCGTGCCACCGCTGTCCTGGCCGCATGTGTCTCCTGGAGGCAGCGTCTCTTCTTGTCCAAGTGCTCTCATCCTTTCCACCCCCTACTCCAACCCCCCCCGCCCCCACCAACAGAGGGCACAGTCATTTCAAGGCAGGACAGGCTGGAACACTGCACAAGGTGACGGTGTCAGTGGTGGATGGCCCAGGATTGGATCAGCATTCTTACCTGAAGTTTCATGGGGCACTGGGAGGCATAGGTCAGAGGCTAGTGGGGAAACTGACCTTTTGGAGCGAGTGGGGTGGAGACCAGGCACAGCTTTGAGTGTAAAGGATCAGAGGCAGGAACAAAATGCAGGCTGTGGAACAGGAGCTGGGAGTTTAGACAAGCATCAAAGCAAAAGCAGCGCCAAACACCTTATCTGGCCCAGAAAAATTCCAGGCTGTGTTTGTTGAATGAATACATGAATGAATGATAAGGGAAGAGGAGTCACGATGGTCAGATTGTTCCTAAAACCATGGAGGCACCTGCCTGTGTAAACTGGTGAACGTGTTCAGGGGGAACATAGGAGTGGACAGTCTGACTTAAGGAGCCTGATGTGTGCTTGGTGATAACTTGCTTTTGCTTCGATAAGAATCCCAGATCGAAGCTTTATAAGTGTTATTGATTAATTGTCTGGCACAAGGATTTCTTGTTTTCCAGGATCTCACACCCTCAAATCCTTTAGCTTACCCCAAAATTTTGCTCCCCGTTCATAAAAAAAAATACACTTTCCTCTTCAAAAAACCTTAAATTTAAATTTAAATTAAAAAAAAAAAAGAAAGAAAGAAAGAACAGCACTCCTACAGTCCCCGAGTTTCTGTCTGTGACTTTGTGGAAGAGTCTGCGTACCAGCATTCCCCAAAGTGAGCCTGGGAGAACGTCATTCCCTGGAATGGTAATAGTAGAAAGGTTTGCGGGTCCAATAAATTTAGAAAACATTGATTTAACAAAATTCAACAGATTTCTTCAGGTCAGGGCTCCTGGGCCTTTAATATACTCATCTGCTTTCCTAAAAGGAGAAATGCCACATTGACTTAACCTCAGAGCCCTTCTCACAGGACAAGGGTTTTTGCTGAACAGGCTCTGGAAATACAGTCTTTCCTTCTCTTCTTCTCTTCGTTGCCTGGGATCCCTTATCTGTAAAATAAGGAGCTAAACGTACTCACCTCATAGAATCCTCGTGGAGATTAAATGAACTAGCGCATGGAATGTGTTTTAGAAAGTGGGGGCGCCTGGGTGGCCCAGTGGGTTAAGCCGCTGCCTTCTGCTCAGGTCATGATCTCGGGGTCCTGGGATCGAGTCCCGTATCGGGCTCTCTGCTCAGCAGGGAGCCTGCTTCCCTCTCTCTCTCTCTGCCTGCCTCTCCATCTACTTGTGATTTCTCTCTGTCAAATAAATGAATAAAATCTTTAAAGAAAGAAAGAAAGAAAGTAGGTGGCTGGCAGAGGTGCCTGCTCAGCGGGTTAAGCCGCTGCCTTCCACTCGGGTCACAATCCCCAGGGTCCTGTGATGGAGCCCCCCGTCGGGCTCCCTGCTCAGTGGAGAGTCTGCTTCCCCCTCCACCTGCCACTCCCCCTGCTTGTGCTCGCTCTCTTTCTGTCAAATAAATAAATAAAATCTTGAAAGAAAGAAAGGAAGGAAGGAGGGGTGAGCCTGGCAGTAACCATGGTTTTTTTGTTATGTTTTTATTATTATCTTTATGATGATGATTCTGGCTTTTTTTCATCTGGCTCTGCCTTCACCACTGCATCAGCCTTGCCCCCCTGATAGTCACTGGTCACTTCTCAGCCCCTAGATCTCTGCCCTTGGCCTCTGGGCAGCAGCTGATATCCAGCTCCCCATTCCTCATGCTTCAGCCTCCCACCTTGGACTTCGCTTCAAGTCCTCTGCCTCCTGTCCCCCTCTTGTTGCGCCACAAAGGCCATTGGTCCTTTGCTTCCTCCTTTTCTCCACTTGAAAAACTTCAGTTTTACCCAAGAACTGTTCGTTGGCTTTTCCTTGCTCTTTCTCAAAACTCTCTCCTTAGGAAATCATATCTAATTTCAGAGCTTCATCTGCTAACCTTGGTGAAGGCAGAGGGTACCCAAATGAATTTTCTATCCCCAGCTTCTCTCCTGAACTACATGTTGTCCTTCTTTCCAGCTTTCATTCGCGACAGCCCCTCCAGCTCCCAGCTGGACCCCTCTAACCTTGCTCTTTCTTTCATGTTCCCCATTTCTCCTGGGGACACACTTGTCCTTTCCACCACCCAAGCTTGACCTGCCTCTTGCCAGGTCCTACCACTCATGTTACCATTTGGTTGCGAGCTCCCATCTGTCTGCATTTTCTCTGCCTCTTCCAAAATTCACTCCTTCGTTATTCCTTCACTGCCTTGACCATCACAACTTCTTAACTGATGCCTGGACACAGTCCATTTTACACGGTGCTTCTGGAATATTCTTCTAAAAAACAGTTCTCAGCATCCCATATCCTGCTTGAAACATTCAGTTACTCCCTACTACCTACAGAAAAAGACCCAAGTTCTATCACAATATGGTCTCGGCCATCTTTCCAATTTTACTGCCATGACTACTCTTCACAAAGCCTTCCCTGCAACCCACTGGATTCCTCAACTTGCCTCACATATACCCTCCCCTCCCTACCCCCTGCCCCCCGCATTTCAGTTGTTATTTCCTTAGTCACGGTTGTTCCTGCTATAGTTTACCTATTTCTCTCCTGTTCTCCTCTAATGGAGGTTATATTTCTTCAGGGCAGGATTCATGCCTGATTATCTCTGTTTCCCATCCCACATACTTTGCACAGCATAGTAGCTCAATAGATGTTTAATGAATGAATAAATTGATGTATGGATGGTTGGATGGATGGATAGGTGATTGGACGGTGGCCACCTTTTTCCTCTTTTTGTTTGTGTGTGTGTTGTTGTTGTTTTTCTCTCACTGAGTACAATCTCATGGACCATCTTTGTAAGACACCTATAGATAGCGCCATACTCATTAACTTTCATGGCTGTCATTCCTGATTTTGGAGTTGGTGCTCCCCCTCCACTCATCAAAGCCCTCTTAACAAGACAACCCAGCTGAAAGCTCTCTGAGCTATGTCTGCCCTCACTTCCCCCCACCTTGAATGCCTAATGCTCATGTCTTTAAAATGGTACTGACACCAGCCAGCCCTCTAATTAAAGCCATGAGCCTTTATTATCCCTAGTAATTTCCTTTAGTGTCAAAGTGACCATCTGTCCTCTTAATTTGGGTTCAGTCTGACTCTGTGGCAGAGTGACTCTCGGGTCCAGCATCAGGATGAGGGAACTCAAATTCAGACTGGTGGCTCTCAGTGTCCACCATGACCAGGACCCCTCAACTGGTATTCCCATAGCTGAAAATCTTCCCAGAGAAGCCTGTGTCCATGGCCTGCTAGGAATTGTAAATCTTTATTTGAGAGATGTGCATTTAATGGCTGGGGGGGGGGGGATGAAGTAATAAAAGTGACTTCTGTGCTCTGGCCTGTTAAAGTTTGAAATTCCCACAGGTCCTGGAAGGTAATAAGACACTAGTAGTTAAGAAAACATGTTCCAGAAGCAAGCTGCCAGATTCAAGTATTATAGTGTTCGGGGTCCCGTCAGGAGGGAAGAACACACCGTAGGTATTTCAAACAGGGGGGATTCAATACAGGGGATTGGTTATACACCTGCTGAAGAGCTAGAAGAGCAAGGGAAACATTGTAGTAATCCAGTGGTCATAAATGCAACAAACGTCTACCACTCCTGGGACTTGGAGGACAGGAGAGAGGAGTTCCTAGAACCTGGAGCTCCAAGGAGCTGGTACTCAGACCTCAGAGGAACGAGTACCACATTCAGTCACTGGTCCTCAAGGGTGTCTAGAAGTTGGTTCTGGGATGCCCAGAAGAGTTAGCGGTTGGAGCTGAGAGCTACTATTAGAGCTGCATTGACAGAAACAGGGGGGAAAAAATTGGAAAGAAGGCCCCTCCTCCCTTCCTCCTGCTTTCCAGTCTCCATGTAATGCCTGCGATCAGCAAAACCTAAAGAGAGCCAATTACCAAGGGAAGCCATGGGTCCAGCCTGGAGTAGAGAACAGAAAATGGATGGAGCTCGAGCAGCAAATAAGTCACTGGCACAAGTGTTTGTAGGCTCTGCAACCCTGGGCAAGAGGCTTATCTTCTCTGTGTTTCAGTTTTTTCGTCTTTAAAATGGTAGTAAGCACCAAACCTCCTTCACAGGCTCTATGTGACTTGTAAATGAGCTAACACTTCACAAGCTCTTAGAGCAGTGCTTGGTGCATGGCAAAGGTTCGACAAATTTGACCTATTATGATTCTGCCTACACGTGTCTCAGTTAATCGCTTTGTTTCCCATCCAATAGTATATAGAATACAGTTATTCTCGATGTTGATTTTATGTACACACTTTATGTCAGTACCTGACTCTGTGTGTGTGTGAGTGCATGTGTGTGTGTGTTCATTCTTTAGGGAGGCAGTTCTCCACCCCCCACCCTGACATATACAACGTGTAGAGTTTATCAGATGGGAATTCCAAACCTAGACCCACCACTTCCTGGCTGCACACTGATCCCTGGGAATTCCAATGTCCTCATCTGTAAAAGCGAGCTTACTCTACCTCCTTGCAGTGTTGTTGAAGGAGATGATGCACACGAGACTGCCTGCCATGGGGTGGGGGACAGAGTGGGTGCTCACTGGGTTGGTTTCATTCCTCCCTTCCTGACTGAGCTCACTGGGCCAAGCTTTACTTGGAGCCTTGAGCATTGGGCTCCCTGTTTGCTGCCCAGGTCAGCCAATGCAATATGCAAATATGCTCTCAGTGGGACCATCGTGCACATTATGGACAGGGATGAGAGAGATCTAGCAGCAGTCTGAGACAAGATTTGGCCTAGCAGAATTTAAGCTCTGGTGCCATTTCTGCCTCTTGACCACTCAGTGATCTTTGCTGACTTTCAGTATTGGTTTCTATTTCTGTTTTCAGTCTGTAAACAGGGACTGCAGCATCCCTAGAGAAATAGGTGGGTGGTGTGTGTAATGCGGTCGGTCGCAGCCCCAGCTCACCGGGAGTAGAAGAGGGTGAGGTAATACAGTAACAAGCTGAGAAAGCTCGGGCTAGTGGATACATTTGGAATGAGGGCTGGGAGGAAGCCCTCACCTAGGACTCCTGAGGGCCTGGAGACTGGGGCTGGAAGCTCTTGGAGCTTGGTTTCTGTTGGGCAATTCCAGCAGCTTGTATATTTCTGTGTCTCAGGAGCTCACTTTAAAGACTCAGAAGCCTATGAATGTTAAGCAGACTTTTCGAGAGGAAATATTATAACAAGGAAAAGGAAAGAGGGGAAGAAGTGTTCTGATTTCAGTCTGATACTGCTGGTGCCTGCTGTGACAGGGCCCACGGGTAGAATGGGTGACCTATGGAAGGGGGACCAGCATGGGGCTTTGGAGGAAGGCGTCTCAAGTTCAAATCCTGACTCCCTTCCTAATACTTTTATGACTCTAGGATAAAACCGTCTGAATTCCCTGCTTAGGCCCTTCAACTATAATATAGGAGTGATACCCCAAAAGGCATTGCAGAGTTTAAATAAAATAACGTGCATGATGTACTTTAGCAGAATATTTGGCATACAGTGAGCACTCAATAAATGGTAGCTATTGTTATAGTCAGCCACTTAAAATAATAATAGTTACCACTTAGAGTTTCGTGTTCCTGGCTCTCTGCTAAGTGCTTTGCAGGCCTTATTTCACTGATATCTTGCACCAGCCCACCGAAGTAGAGGCTAGGATGATCCCTGTTTGACTGATGAGGTCCCCTGGTTTCGAGCAGTGAGCCACTTCCTCAAGGTCACGCAGTTTGTATCTTTTGGAGCAGGAATTAGAACCAAGGTCTGACACCATAGCCTGCTCCCTCACCCACTGAAACAGCATCTGACACAATGCTAGGATTTTCACTGCGCTCAGAAGTAGTTTTCCTCAAAGTGCCTTACAAAATACCCCAAGTTCTCCTATACCTTTATCAAGGTGCCTGCAATGTTTTTACCAGAAAATCGATTTGAGTTCTTCACTCTCAGAAGTGCATATTACCCCCAGGATCAGGGGCTGTATTAATCTCAAAAACTAGCAATTAGTAAGATCCACTTTCTAACCCAATACTTTTGAGAACACAGACCCCAGCCCTCCTGTCCCCGCCGCATGGAAATGGTGGTGAGAGGTGTCCCCACGGGAGAAGGGGGGCTCAGAGAGGATCCTAAGGCAGGCTTCCCTTCCAGTTTTGGTCTCGCCCCGTTCTGACGCAGGATTGGGAGGCTCTGCATATTCAGATAATATCCAAAACATGTTGATCTTAGAAATCTATCCAAGAGAGTTTTCCGTTTTTAGTAAATCCTAATGTGAGTCCTCCAGCTCCTAAAAGGGCTATATTTAGTTCTAGTCAGATCAACAGACATATTGAACACCTACCTGATGCCAGATTCTGGACCAAGCTATCTAACATGGCGTAACTCACTAGATTTTTCTAGCTGGATGTGTGCCTAGAAGATGAAGGGCAAGAAGGGGTTTGATAGGAAGGTGGAAAGCCATCAGCCGCATGTTTCCTCTGGGCCCAGAGTTGTTCTTGATACGTTGTACTTGTATCAACTGTTTAGTCCCTGTTCCTCTCCTCTTTCTCCAGATGGAGGCTCAGGGAAGTTAGGGAACTTATCCAAGGTCATACAGGTGGATAAATGCCAGGACTAGGACTTTAAAGCTGTAAAACTTTATTTTAAAAAAAAAATAAATGCACCCAGGAATATTTCCATGATGTGCATTTAAAAGATTGTGTTGCCCTTCAAAGGGCTTCTTTGGGAGGCTGCATGCTTAATTCAATGATGCTAGCATTCCTGATTGGTTGTAGAATGCCTCTCTGGAAATGGCCATTAGAGCCGATTTAAGAATTAAATAGGAAAGTCAGCCTTAATACATTAGAGTCACACCTTGGTTTTGACCCAAAATAGCATTGCTCAGCTTCTCAGCTACAGTATGTGTGTGTGTGTGTGTGTGTGTGTGTTTTCTAAAGAAAAAACAAATCAGAGAAGCAGCACAGAAAAATAAAATGGTATTCTCTCAATGTTGCTGTGGAACTAAATCTGCTTTTTAAAGAATTTTTTAAAATAAAAATAAAATGGTTAAAAATATTGTATTTCAAAAATAACTGGTACTCTTTACGTGAAGAATTTTTACAATCGAAAAACACAAATAAGTGTTTTTAAAGAAACTGGGGGAAAAAGTGTTCCAGATAAGAGCTACCTAACTGGATTGTGTTCGAACTGCTAAAATCTGTATTATGAAGGTTCTCTTTGATACATCATGTCGATGATATTTTAGAGATACCAGTTTACAGGAACACTTGAATTCCTCAGGATCCTGTCCCTGTTTGCACCGATATGCAGTTTCCTAGTGGGAGGCATGAAACTCACACTGGCTTACCCTCTGTGTAGCCTTGACTCCTTCGGTCATTGTTTAAATGTAACCAGAGACCAGTTCCCTCCTCTCCTTTCTTGCATTTTTAAAAATGTTCTTGGGACAAAGTAAGATCGTTTCAGGCAGTAACCGTTCCTGGTTTGGTTTAAGTAACCAAAGGTGAAACATTGACAGTTCTTTTAATTATTATGTTAGGAAGTGATTCTGTGATTAAATGAGATAATATATGTGAAAGCAAGTGGCCGAGGATCGGGCATACAGTGGGAACTCAGCAACTATAATCGGGAACCTGGTGAATAGAACAGCTTAAAGTCATTGCATGGTCCACCTGCCTCTACCTCAAAGTGCCTTGCAACGCAGCACCATGGCCAGGGACACTTTCAGCCCAAGATAAACTGTTGATTTCAGACTGTCTCTGAGAGACCACAACTACCACCCTGTATCTGTCTACTATTTCTCCTCTTTCTTGTTTCCTATTTTCTTCTATTTCTACCACCCCTTATCCGTCTGCAGTTTCATGTTGCGCTTCTCTTGTACGTGAGCATTCTCTCTGACCGGATTTGTCTCCTATGTCTCTCTCTACCTTCCCTTCCCTCTTCCCCTTCCTCCCCTCTACTCCCGCAGACGCAAAGACAAACATGCACGCTATCCTGTTACTCCTTGGAAAATCCTTGCCCTTACTCCCTTCTCTGAGGTCAGGGCTGAGGACTGCAGTGAGTCATGTGGAGGACACAGGCTGGGGAGCTGTTTGACCTTGCTGAGTCAGGCGCGCCACCTGAGACACCTTCTGTGGTACCAGGACCTGTCCCCGTGGCATGGAGACAGATGCGGCAGCAGCCATGGGAAGATTGGGGTCTGGAGCATTAGACACATATTTTCTGGCTACTTGAAAGGCAGACTAGATGGGTACAAGGAAGCCGTCCGTTTGTTCATCTTTATTTAGCCCTTAAAGGACCATGTGTCCTAGCAGGACCATCAGAATTTATACTGTACTGAAACACAAAATAAGTGAAAAAGAAATGAAAAGAAGAAATGAAGGTGGCCTACACCGGGTTGTATTCTTAAGAAACGTGAATTCTGGGGTGCCCGAGTGGCTCAATCGTTCAAGAGTCCAACTCTTGATTTCAGCTCAGGTCATGATCACAGGGCCTTGAGATCAAGCCCTGCTTCGCGCTCCATGCTCCGTGCTCAGCAGGGAGTCTGCTTGGGGTTCTCTCTCTCCCTCTGCCCCTCCCCACTCTCTAAAATAATTTTTTTTTTAAAAGAAAGGAGGATTCCTACCTGTGGTTTCCCCCACTCCAAGATCCTTCCACAGAGTAGAAGGTCGAGGCTTCCCCAAGACAGAAATCTTGGGGGGGGTGCACTCCACTCTCCCCCCAAAGTTGGCTATCAAGGCTGATGAGTATACTGTTCCCAGCACTTATCACTGAGGACCATATGGGATTGAGAAGAGGATGTGTGTCCTTTTCTTCCCCGCAGTCCTAGCCATCCAGACACCCGCGTGCTCCACCGCATCTGACCCCCACACTAGCCACTCTCAGCATGTCCAAAATGGAATTTGTTTTGTAGAGTCCTGCTCCTCCTCTTCATCCCCCTGTCAGTCAGGGTTTCACCTCATCACCTAAGGCTTCAAGTCGCCCTGGACTGCTTCCTACCCCCCCCCCTTCCCCAGCCTAATTCCAGTTGTCAAGTCCAACCACGCCTACCTCCTCAGTAGCTCTCAGATCCGGCTCCTCCTTTGCATCCCCGCTCCGACTTCTTAATGAAGCTGCTCATCATGTCTCCCCTGGATTATTTCAGTTGCTTTCACATGGTCTCCCTGTTTCCTGCCTCACTCACCTTCCAATCCAACCTGCATTTTTCATTTCTAACACACAGTTTGATTCTGTGGCTGCCCTGCTTAAAACCCTTTAAGTGTCTCACCATTGCATGCAGAATCAAGTTCAAGCTCTCTTTTGTGACCCTCCAGAGCCTCCCTGAGCCCCTGTGACCTGCCTCTCCAACCTCATTGCCTACTACTTGCCCTCACAACCCTCCAGAGCAAACGAATGGCTGTTCTCAAAGCACAATGACATTTAATGCCTCTATCTGTTTGCATATGGTATTACTTCTCCTTGGAATGCCCTTCTTCATCTTCCCAATAGGCTCCGGTTCATCTTTCAGGACTCAGCTTGAGCATCTCTTCCTTGGTGAAGACTTCCTGCTTCCCAAAATTTGCCTTTGTATTCCCACCTTAATGACTGATTTAAATTCTTATTTCCTCCATTTAGACCATGAGCTGATTTTCTCTCTCTGTTTTCCAAATGCAAGATTGTCAGTGTCTGGCCCATAATTGGTTAAAAAAAAAAAAGAGAGAGAGAGAGAGATCTGATGAAACAATGACCTTGTGGGGTCCTGGGAGGCTCAGTGGGTTAATGCCTCTGCTTTCGGCTCAGGTCATGGTCCCAGGGTCCTGGGATCAAGCCCAGCATTGGGCTCTCTGCTCTTTGGGGAGCCTGCTTCCCCCTCTCTCTGTCTGCCTCTCTGCCTACTTGTGATCTCTGTCAAGTAAATAAATAAAATCTTAAAAAAAAAAAAGAATGAACTTGCAATTAGGCAGTCTCAGTGACCTTGAACATGGCACATCTCCGTTCTGAGACTTAATGTTCTTTGTCTATAAAATGAGGATAGAGATGCCCACCTTGCAAAGTTGTGTGGATTTCATGAAATAAAATATGCAAAGTCCCTAGCCCTTCCCAGTCCATTACTGCATAAATGTAGTTTCCATATCCTTCCTCTTCATTCTTCTCTTTGCTATAATTCTAATGAAAATGGGCAAAGGCAAAAGAGAAATTCCAAAGACCCGATGCCAATGTGCCTGGAAAGAGACAGTCACCTACTGCCCGCCAGCCAGGAATAGTGTCTACACACCTTAACCTTTCATGTCACCCAAGACCAGCCAGCCCTCGGCCAGTGTTTAGTGAGGGGTAACTAAAGTCTGGCAACACTTACATGTGGGGACTGACCATAAGCCAGGCCAGGCCGCCTTCCACATCCTCCACCTGTAATAACTTATTCAGCTTCACAGCGACTCTGTGAGGGTGCTCCATTGTTGTCCCCATTTTACAGATGAGGAAGCTGAGACAAGCGAGGTTGATTGAGGTCATCCAGCTAGTAAACTGTGGTGCAATAAGGATCAAACCCAACTATTATAACTTTCAGAGAAACTCCCACATGGTTTTTTGTGAACTCCCACATGGTTCTGTCCAACACTGGTGTTGGATGAGAGGTAGGGGTGTTACAAGAAATCGTAGCCCCAGCTCCGGAGAAGAGCGGATCCCTTGGTTTCTGAGACTTGGTGATAGGATTTGCAGGCTCACGATAAGGGAGTTTAGGGTAAGGTCTGCTGGCCCCATGGCTAAGTTTATAGCTTCTCATTGCAAAAATTATTATTACTTGATAAATCTTTTTTTTTAAGATTTTATTTACTTATTTAGTTGAGTGAGAGAGAGGCGTGAGCAAGGAGCAGAGTGGGAGGGAGTGGGAGGGTAAGAGAATCTTAAGTAGACTCCACGCTGAGTGCAAAGCCCACCTTGGGGCTTGATTCCGTGACCATGACCTTCATGACCTGAGCTGAAACCAGGGGTCAGAGGCTTAACCGACTGAGCCACCCAAGTGCCCCCTCATGGATAAATCTTGTTAAGAAGGTGGAAGGGTTTGGGGCAAGAGCATTCAGCCTGTAGGCCACTCACCCATTTTTTTCTAAATAGAGTTTGGTTGGAATGTGGCCACTCTCATTCATATATGCACCGTCTGTGGCTACCTCTGCCCTGCAGTGACAGAGCTGAGCGGTTGTGACAGAGGTCTACGGACTGCAAGACTGAAATGTTCACTACCTGGCCTTTTATAGAAAAGTTTGCCAACCGCTTCAGGAAACAGTACTTCCAACCAACACCTGCTTGTTCAAGCAGGCTGGGGAAATCCCAACAGTCCCCGCTTCCTGGGCAGAGTCTCCAGGGGCTGCCCCCTTCCCAGCCAGGGCAGTGCCCCCCATAGGCCACAAGGAAATGCATCATTGCCTTGGGAAAGTCTGCAGCCCTGGGTGAGAGCAGGCACGGACGGTTCCCAAGGTACTAGCTCTGTGAACAATCTTTGGGTTTGATTCCCCTGGTTTCAGGGGTGGGGGCGCTCGCTGGCATGACTCAAGCCACAGGAGCCCAAATAAAGTGGCAGAGCAGAGCAGTCAAGACAAATTTCCTGACCCCGTGGAGGCTGCCGGAGGCGGGCAGCTGATGGATGGCAGAGGGAGAATTTCTCCGTTGCCGTCTAATCTGTGTCTGGGAAATAAATTGCTCTTGTCACTGGTGTCTGCCCCGGCCCTGCAGGCCCCTCTTCCCTGCAGAGTCCTCCCCGCACCCCACCCCTGCTCTGCCAGCCAGGAGATGCTACCTCAGGAAATGGGGAAGGAGAGGGCAGGGGAAGAACAGGAGGTATGACAAGTTCTGTCCCGTCCTCAGCAGCCCCAAGGGGACCAGGCTGCCTGCAGCCGACAAAGACCATCCTGCTGTGGGCCTGCCACAAGTCTTAGGGCCTCAGTTTTTTTCTCTGTAAAATGAGAAGGCTTTTAAGGTGCCCGAGACTGCTGAGAGAGGGAAAGGAAGCGGTTTGCACAGCCAAATTCTGGAAGTGCCTCCATGTGCTGAAATCTCGGCGCCTGAAGTTAGATCACGTCTTCATGGGAACGCAGGTGTAGACTCCTGCCCTAGGAAACACTCCATTTCTCTTTCTAAAGGAAGGTTTCTGGGGCTCCCAGGTGGCTCAGTTGGTTAAGCGACTACCTTCAGGTCAGGTCATGAACTTGGAGTCCTAGGATCGAGCCCCACATGGGGCTCCCTGCTTGGCGGGAAATCTGCTTCTCCCTCTGACCCTCCTCCCTCTCTTGCTCTCTCTCTCTCTCTCTTTCTCTTTCAAATAAATAAGTAAAATCTTTAAAAAAAAAGTTTTTTTAATTAAGAAAAAACTTTTCCCCCAGAATTGTTATCTGTGCCTCTGTGCCATCTACTTTCTTTCTCCCCTGGCCCCTCTCATGCCCTCTCTCATTCTCGCTCTCCCCTGTTGCCCCCAGTTTTGCCCCTTGGCTTTTTAAGAGGCAACTGCGACTAACCACCTTCTAAGAGCTGCTGGGCTCATCGTGTTCATCATTCTCTATGGAAATGGGACATGGCGAAGCAGGCTGTGCCAGACAGCTCCTGCTTGAGAGAGGACTCCCTCTGGGAACCAAAGGGAGACTCCCTCGCCGGGGCGTAAACCTTCCCAGAGATGTCCCATCAATAATCCAGGAAGACAGAGACAGACACTAGCCGAGATCTGGGCCCAGAGCTTTCTCTGCACAGTCTGGCAGTCGACACCCGGCCAATCCAGGAAGGCTTGATGGAAGAGGTGGTGTTTTAGAGTTTGCTACCTGAATGGGGAAGGAGAGCTCATTTGTCATAGGGCAAGGACAGAGAAAGGGTCACCTCCCTGCTGAGACAGACATAATCACAGGCTCATCCTGGGAACTAAACTGGATCTGTCACTACAATTTCACGGCCGCACTCAAGGATGGGTAGGGCCGGAGGGAGCTCGGGAGCGTGGGTCATCCATTAGCAGTGCGGAGAGGGCTTAAATCCTGAGCTGGGGAGGTGCGGATGGGACGCCCCAGAGGCCATAGCTCTGCTCCAGATTCCTCTCCCAAGGGGCTGGACGCGCCGTGTTGCTGTTTTTATCCCCGGGGAGCTGTCCGCGGCTTTCATTAGCCGCCTCACGGGTATTAATCAAGCATCTAAGCCGTTAGAAGCAAGTCCAACGGACCGGGCGACAAATCCCGGCTTCAACATTTATTAGTCGTGTGGCCTTGCTTAAGCTACTTATTTTCTCTGAGCTGCTGTTTCTTCCTCCGTTAAATAGAATTCACAATAGGGACCTCCGAAGGTTTCTGTGTGACTTAAATGAGACAATGTGTGCAAATGATCCTTTAGAGCCCTGGCATTAAGTAGTTGGCCAGTGTGCATGGGTCTCCTCACCAAGTCTCTCTGAAGCGTCTCCATATTCCAGGCACTGTCAGAGAAGCTGCTGTCAGTAATACGTGAGGCATGGGACTTGGGTCAACTCCTGCTGTCACTCTAGGGGCCAGCCCCAGGGACGGCTCCTCGGGACTGTCCCAGAGTGTCCTCTGGGGGCTTTCCTGGAGAATGCAGAGGCCAGGGGTGGGGAAATGGTCCCCCACACCTCCTGCCATCCTGGTACCCAAGGGCCCAGGGAGTTAGGAGCTCCAAACTCTCGCTTCATGAAACAGTACTGGCCTCCCAGGGCTGTTGGGAGGCAGGAGTGCCCTTATGCCCGTAGAGCGCCAAGGACAGTAGTTGGCACGTGATAAAGACTGGATAGCTTGGGGTGGCTCAGTGGGTTAAGCCTCTGCCTTCTGTTCAGGTCATGATTCCAGGGTCCTGGGATCAAGCCCCACATTAGGCTTTCTGCTCAGCAAGGAGCCTGCTTCCCCCTTTCCCCTGCCTGCCTCTCTGACTACTTGTGATCTCTGTCTGCCAAATAAATAAATAAAATCTTAAAAAAAAAAAAAAGACTGGATAACTCTGCATTTTTATCATGTCAGTGGGGCCCAGCTTTGGAAACAGAGAGCTCTGAGGTAGGACAATCTTCTGTCTCTCCATTTCCACTGAGGTGTGACATCGTAGCATTGGAGAAATAGGGTCGGCATAAAGCAGTGCTTCCTAACTGACTCCTGCGAGTTCTTTATTCTGTGGCTTCTGGAAAGCCCTGTCTAGCCTCCAACAACACCCAGAGGGAAAAGAAGGCAAGTATTTCCAAACAAAATCCTGGGGCCACTTCCCCTGCCATCTGGGGCCTGGCATCCTCCAGGGTGTCCCCTGAGGTTCCTACTAGGCTCAGAGAGAGAATAAACCCCAAACTTGTGGGGTTTCCATCCCCTCCATCCACACACTTCCCATCAGCCCCAGTCCCCAGCCTTCCCCCGGCACCCTGAGGTCTCCACTCTTCTTAGATGAGCTAATGCCAAAGCTCAGACACCCCCCCCCCAGAGAGCTTCTCCCCGTGTGAACAGGGCAGGCTGTGCCCGGGAGAGCCTTGGGAGGAAAGGAGGTGTAAAGATCAACAGGCCGGCTGCCTCGGGAGTGACTCTCGGCAGAAACTTCCGCTGCGGCCTCAGCTCAGCGGGGTCTCGTGGGGCAGGCCAGGGGCTTGGGATCCTCTAAAAGCCAAAAGAGCCAAGAAACATTTGTAAGCAGGGGACAGACCTCCTCAGTTTGGGTATTTTCTGGAAAATCACTCTAGCTGCTGTGGAGAAGGACATGGACATGAGTGGGAGGGAGGAAGGGAGCCTGGCGTGGCGCCGGTGGTCACAGAAGGCCGTGCCAGCGTGACGACATTTGGGCAAATATCAGAATGAAGTTAGCCAAGTGCTGCTGCAGAGGGAGAGTGCACGGCCCCTGAGGCAGGAGGATGCCCAGCTGGATGACGGGCCAGCCAGGGAGCCAGCGTGGCTGGGGCAGAACTAGCCAGGGGAAGGGGACAGGCATCGAGGGCAGAGAGGCAGTGGGGAAAGGGGTCAAGGGAAGCCTGGGGGTAGAATGACCAACCGTCCCCATTTGCAGTGGGCTGAGGGGTGTTCCTGGAGGCAGGACTCCTGGTGCTAAAACCAACAGAACCAGCCAAGGCGTCAGGCACAGTAAACACAGTGCTTGGGACCCACAATGCTTTTAGGAGCACATGAACATGTTTTAAGTCTAATTTTCTTAAAATCAGAAGAAAAAATGAATATGATAATAATGAATATATAATAATAATAAATCCAGCCTGGATTATGTTTGTCTTTATACTAACGCGATGGTAAAGTATAATTCTTAATATTTTTTTTAATGGAGGAAAAAGGCCTTGAAGGCAGAAGGCCCACAGAAGTCATAATGCCCCCTGCACCCCAGGATAGCTCCTCACCCTGCTGGAAGGGCCCTTGGAGGCACTTTGGCTCCGGGTTGGTTGAATTTGCCCCACTTGGCAGAGAAGAAAACCAAGACCCTGAAGGGTCAAGCTAAGGCAGCCCCTGAGAGCTGGTCGTGGATTGGCCTAGGAAAACGGTGAAGGAGAAGGGATTGGATGGAGCCAAGAATACTCTAGTGGTAGAGTTGACGGATGAGACTTGATGAGTGTTTCCACGACACGTGTGGTGGGGAGGGGAGGGGTGCTGTGATAAAGGAGGCTTGCATCTCTGGTCACCAGCTCAGGCAGCCATGGGTTCGATGGGGCTTTTCTGTCTAATGAGGGACCGTGGCAGCCAGTGAGTGACCTTGAGCAAAGCATGTAACTCCTCTGAGCATCAGTTTCTTATCTCCGAAAGGGGTGGGGGGTACCAAAAGCTATCGCCGGGCATCATTGTAAGAATGAAAAGATTTTTTTTTTAAGATTTTATTTATTTATTTGACAGACAGAGATCACAAGTAGGCAGATAGGCAGGCGGAGATAGAGGAGGAAGCAGGCTCCCTGCGGAGCAGAGAGCCTGATGTGGGGCTCCATCCCAGGTCCCCGGGATCATGACCTGAGCCGAAAGCAGAGGCTTTAACCCACTGAGCCACCCAGGCAACCCAGAATGAAAAGATTTTTTAAAAAATAACCCAAACAAAAGTGTGTGGTGCACAGTAGGTGCTCATGAATATGAATGGAAGCTTCTCAAAGGCCCGGTGTAATTCATTCATTCATTATACTTTCAGTTTGCAAATACTTAGTATCTTACTATTCCTTCGTGAAACTTGTATTCCCATGGGAGACACAGACAGTAAAGAAATGAAAATCACCGATTCTGGGGATGAACATGTGCTATTAAGAAAAAGTGTCCGAGAAGATGGAGAGTCCCAGACGGGGTCCCTGGACAGGTTGATCAGAGAGAGCCTCCCAGAGAGGGCATGTAGGGGCAGGCGAGCTCCCTATCGTTGGGGGGGGGCCTTGCACTGAGGAAGAGGGTCTGGCCAGGAGTGCTCTGGGCGCCCACAGTGGAGCAGAGCGGAGAAGGCAGCTGGCGTCCCCCGGAGCCCCGGACCAAGCACGACGCTTGTCAGAGCCCCAGGTTTGCTGAGGCAGCTGACAACACCACACTCTTCCGCCCACCGAGGGTTGCCAGCAACCCTCCCCTCCCCCTAAGTGATGGGTATTTGCTTCTCCCTGCTGTACTGCTGGCCCAAGGAGCTGAGCCAGGAGAGGAGGAGGATGACAGCACACCCGGACGTGTCCACAGGGACACTTCATCTGGGTCCCCACCACCTGGGTCAGCAGAAATGGCCCCATGCACCCAGTCCGCAGAGGAAGAACAGTGCAGGGCTGAGCCTGGCCTCTCCCTGCTGGTTGGGTGCACAGCCCCCTGCCGAGCGCGGCATCTGTAGACTGGGATGCTGGGAATAACAGAAACTGTGCAGGGCAGCTGGGACGCTTCGCTTGCACGGAGTAAAGGATGTGCACAGCGCTTTGTCAACTGTAAGACATTGTACAGATGTTCATTCACGATTTGTAAATGAGTGGATGGGAGAAGGCTCGGGGTGTGTGCCCAGGGACCGGATGAAGGCAGAGAAAGTTAAAGAATGGGGAGTGGCCATAGAGCAGCCAGGGGACTGTGACCCACACAGAAAGACAGTGTGTGAAAGGTGCATGAATAAACATGAGCCATCATCAGACTCCTAAGTGCCTTAATTGTGCTCTAGTTAACGAGGTAGACAGACAGCTGCTGGTTTCTCCCAGGGCAGGAAGGGCCCTCCCCGCTGCCCTGCTTTTCGGCTTGCCCAGGGTGCAGGGGACCCTGCAGGTAAGGTCGCCCTCCTTCCTCTGCCGCAGTCTGGCCTCAGCCCTGTCCTTTAACTTCGTGCCCAACAGTACCGTGCCGGCCCTTGAGGGCATGGAGCCAATACTCAGGAGCACACAGGAATTGGAGGTAGGATGCAGTCGCTGCTGGCCAGGAGCTGTGCAAACTGGCAGGTGGGGCTGGCAGCTGGCTTTCAGGAGCCGACCCCGCGCTGGGCAGAGGCTTGAGATCCACACATGCAAGGGGGGGGCCTCTTCGCCAGGGGGGACGCTGGGAAAGACAGTGACGGCAGGCAGGAGGCCCGGGACTGGAGGGAAGCACAGGTCCCCAGGCAGTTTTCCGCTGCTGTTGGGACTCAGGGCGTGCTTATTGCACACCTACTGTATGCGTGCACCAAGCGGAGGGCTCTCACTCACCTGACCCTGTGTAATCCTCACAGTGCACCTGCAGGGTCAGTGTCGCCGAGAGGGAAGGAATGCTCTCAAGGTCACACATACACAGTTCAAGGTCCTGACACTTCTGAGACCCTATTGTAGGTTCCTTCTTCTGAAACTGGTGAAAACATCTACCCACACCGCAGGAGTGCCCTCACTGGAAACAATGTGGAGGATGGAGACACGGGCCTTCCCGCCCACCCACTCCCCGCCCTGGTCCTGAGGGAGGCCGAGAGCTACTCCTCAGGGAGGGCTCCCCTGCTGGCCTCTCCCTACCTACTCTTCTCTGCTTCTGGCTGAGTTTGCAGGTGGGGAGGCTTGGCAGGAGCTCGCGGGGTGGAAGGACAGTAAACAGAGGTGTCTCCTAGTCTACTCCATGCGAGTCACCCAGGACTGGCTCTCCCATACCTGAAGACCAGGGCTTCTCTCCAGGGGTCGCTTTCTACAGGATTCTCTATCCCTGGTTTTGGTGCCATGGCCGCCCCTCATCCCACTAGCCAAGGCAGGGTGATAGTCCGGGGTTCCAGCCCCGACCGAGTGTACTGCCCCTCGGGGTATAGGTAGACCCTGCTCAGGCCTCTGCAGAGAGGCTCTTTATCAACCTTCCGGGCTGCCTTCATTGGAGTGAGGGTAACCCCAAATGGTGAGCCATCTGTCAGCGGTAGGGGGTGTGGAAGGAAGTTTTGGAAAATGTCTAAAGTAGGATGTATGGTCTTCGCAGACCCAGAGGGAGAGAAGGACGCCAGGTTGGGCCCATTTCATAAGGATACCTTCCTCGGAGCTCCCCCGGATGCCAGCAGTCTGGAAGGAGGTCCCAGCAGCCACCTTGCTGTTATGTGCTCCCTCCCGGGCCCTCCCACGCCTGCCCAGCATGTGGTCATTAGCATGAGACACAGACTCCTTGCTCAAAGAGGACCATCAGGATGCAACTGAGGTGTGAAAAGTAATTATAGGCTGGTGATTAGAGTCCCCCCTCAGTCTCACTTGCTGGAACATGCCTCTCTGACCCTCAGAGGGTGGGTAGCTTTTGGATAACAGGCATCAAAAATTCTCATACTCAGGAGAGAGATGGGGGGGCTTGCCCCGAGGTAAAGGGATGGAGTGGACTGGGGAGGCCTGGAGGTTGCCCACGTGGACATCCTGGGGCCCTGGAGAATGGAAGAGCAGCCCAGGCCTTGGAGGCCCAGAACATGGTTGACTGGGGGGTTGAGGGATGCAGGCAGTGGTCTTGCTCTGGCAGCTTAGGGATGGGCTGCATCTCTGCTTCTGAGATTTTGGTCTGGGTTTGACCTCAGTCTGGCGTCCCCCATGGGCCTCAGGACCTCAGCTTCATGGACAGGATGTTCCCCAGATGTGATGAGAGCCAGCCTGCTAGGCCAGCACGGACACGAGGCACAGTGGGATGGGAACCCAGGCTGCAGGGCTGACCGTGCCCGAGAGAGGCAAGCACCTCACTCTGCCTATGACATGGTGCTGGGTCCCCAAGATGGGTCCCCAAGAAATATTAGTGGAATTCTCAGGCTCTTCAGAGTTTACTCATGGCACAGACTAGCCGCATGGCCAACCTACACCCCTTTCAAACAGGAGTCCAGCACCAGGAAGCCAGGGTCCAAGCCCCAGCATCACAGTGGACCAGGAGGGTCACACGGGCAGTTCTTTCGGTGACTCTGAGCCTTAATTCCCAGATCTCTCCAGTGGAGTTAGCATATTCCCTGGCATTAATGGATGATGGCATTTGCAAACGGGGAAAGCATTTTAGTAGCCAATGGCAACTGAGAGCAGGGATGTCTGTGTCACAAGGGGAGTACCTGTATTCTTACCCTTTTATACCCATTCCCCTCTGCCCAGTAGCAGAAGTCAGGTCTCACCCTTTCCATACGTCTCTGCCCCCTTCTGCCGCCTCTCTGCCTCTGAGCTCACCAAAGCCCCTACCAAAGCATCACAGCCAAGGAGGGGACATGCTTATGGCCAAGGGCATCTTCTTCATGTCTCTGTCATCTCCGAGTGCCTTGAAAACACAGGGCATTCCTGATTTAGCAAATAAAAATACAGGACAGTGAACAGTGGTTTTTCAGTGTAAGTGTGTCCTGAAGTTGCATGGGACATACCTGAACTAAAAAATGAATCATGTTTATCTAAAATTTAAATTTAACAGGACATCCTATATTTTATTTGGCAACCCTACTCCCAGCCAAGAAGGCTCGTCAAGAGTCAGCTGCCTAGAGCCCACACTGGCAAACACCACACTCTAAGCCATAACCCCACACTCAACTGTGACCTTCTGAGAGCCATAAACTGTCCATAAGGAGCTCCCACAGGCCTCCTCCTGTACCTTTTCAGACTCGAAGAGTCTGAAGGACACTGAAGGACACTAATCCACTCAGTGAACATTTAGTGAACATCTTACATTTTACCAGTCACCCCGCTGCATCGTGGAGTTACATGGTGAGTGGCAAACCAGCCAGGGCTCCCTCCCTCAAAACCATCGCATTTGAAGCAAGTGGCAAATGTCAGTCTTTGCGTTAAACCCTCCAGAAGTTCTGTCACATAATCCTCGCAAAAACCC
Organism: Mustela putorius furo; assembly: GCF_011764305.1. Taxonomy (NCBI): domain Eukaryota; kingdom Metazoa; phylum Chordata; class Mammalia; order Carnivora; family Mustelidae; genus Mustela; species Mustela putorius. The sequence continues at coordinate 9,383,855 of NW_025421424.1, forward strand.
AAGAAGGTAGTCATTTACAGATGAGGTCCCTGAGGTTTACTGAGGCTAGTCATTTGTTTTTCCATACCCCAAGTATTTATTGAGCACCTACTAGGCACAGGGCACTCTTGTTGGCGCAACGGTGAAAAAAACATAAGCAGCTAGAGCTGCAACTCTAGCAGGGAGCAGGGGGAGGGGAGACGGGCATAGTCAAAGTCTAATGTGTAGTCTGTGAAAAGGGGTATGTGATATTCTGAGGAACGGAAAGGGGGGCATCTGGTCCCGGAACATCGGGGACAAGAGCTGTAATTCAAATGAGGGTGGTCTGGGGAAGACCCCTGACAAGGTGCCATTAGAGCAGAGATGTGCAGTCAGCGAGGGTGGCATGGGGAGGAGCTGAGGGGAGCTCCTGGTTCCGATTCTTGCCATCAGCTTCCTGAGCACACTGCATTCCTGCCCACCAGACCTTTGACAGAGGGTCTGCTCTCTGCTCACCCCATTCTCACCCATGATTTCCTTCCATCCGCGCATCAGAACAACCCTGAAATGTAAGTTCTATGACCATGCTTTTCCAGACAGGAAAGATAAAATGACTTAAGAAGATGACGTGCTGTGCCTAAGATGCCGACACTGGCTTCAAACTTTGGTCTGTCCCTTTCCGAGTCCACCCGTGTCATGGCAAGCACTTGGGTCAGACTGGCTGGCTGGGCTGGCCCAGCTGATTCCCCTTCCTGGGCCTCGATTTCCCCACCTGCAAAGTGGGGTTAACGTTATTACCCACCTCGCAGCATTGCTCTAGGATGAGTACCAGACTCCGCACAGTCCTGTTGCTGCCATCATTCTAAGAATACTGTTTTGCTCATCAAATCCCCGTGGAGGGCCAGGGTTAAGCGGAGGGCTGCCCCAGGCTGCCGGGGAAGGAAAAGACAGAATTGGCGCAAGTGCTTTCAGGACAAGGACAAAGGCGGGAAGGGCCCACCGCCCGCAAGCCCACCTGCCTGGGAGCAGATGAGTAAATGTTACTTACACCTTAGTGGCGCGACTCTGTGATTGTAATTATGCTGGTTTGAGGTTATGACTTCAGCAATTTTATTTTTCTTTTGGAGGCGCTGGCTCATTTTTTATGCATGCACGGGAGCTAATTGCGTCCCAGAGAGTGCTCTCCGCCTGCCGGTCTGGAGGTGTGCCGCCATATGCTTGGCGTGCGCGTAATTAACCCAGTGCAGCTGCACGCCCCTCTGGCTGCATCAGGAACTCGGCTTCGGTTTCATTCGCAGGCAAGAGTCCCGCGATTCATATTTATTAAAATGATTACCCTAAAGCAAGGTGCTGAGGACGGAGTCCAGCACTAGGCCAGATGCCGTCTGGGCCAGCTCATGCAGGGGACGTCTAGTGCAGAGCTCGGGGTCCGTCGCTGCCAGCTCCCGGAAAGGGCTCCCTGCCCACCCCCACGTATCGGGGAACAAGCCGCACGGAGAGCTCTGGGCCGCCCCAGAGTCGAATCTGTTTTCCCGGCCTCCGTAATTTATCGTTCCTGGTCTTGCTTTGCTGCTCCAGCCCCCTCCATGGCTTCTCCTTGCCAACCTTCCCAGGACTGTAATAGCCACTGACCGCTCTAGTTCTCTTTCCAGAAGAGTGCTTTCAGCACCTAGAATAGCGACGTAGACAAAGTGGATACCGAGTTAATATCACACAAGAGATGGTTCACAGGGAAAGAGGACAAAGGGATGGTCTGTTCATCCTCTGAGATAGAAACCTGAGCGTGTGACCCACTTGTTCCCATGACCTCCACAAAGAGTCACTGATCCTGGTGGCAGCTACACAGATTGATTGATCAGGTGCTCTTAGGACCTTTGGGACAGGGACAGGAGGAGGCTATGGGGAGCCAAATCAAGGACTGGCCACCTTTCTAAACTGCCCTAGTACTTTACTGCCATCAGCAAGTGGCTAGTGGCTCTTAACAAGGTTTCAACAAGGTTCCAGAACCACCTCAGTCCCATGACAGGGTCTCTGTTGAGCTGTAAGCCACTCTTTGTCCCACAGCCCCAGCCCCCGTCCTGGTGGTGATTCAGTCCATATGCAGGCTCTGAGCACCCACATCATACCGATGCCCTGCTGGACGCTGGGATGGGGAATAAAGGAGGACCTCAGTCCCCAAGGAGTCTCCCATTGAATGGGAAGGACAGATATGTAAGCAAATGCTTGCAATCCAGTGGGATAAATACCATCACATGGGCGTGTTTACAGAGGTTTGAATGCAGAGAAGGGTGACTACATTTGCCCTGACTTGATAGTAAGATTGTTGAGATTTTCACTGAGTACGGGTGAGTTTGGGGACAGAGCGAGAGCAGTGACATGTCCTTTATTGCACAGAGAGACGTGTACCCTTGTGGACTGAGCATCAAGCCGGCTTGTAGAAGAGCTATGGTTCCTAGACTCAAGGAGTCTGCCCCCTAGGTGGGAAGACTCACACTGTGCTCATTGATTCAGCGAGCATTTTCTGAGCACCTACCGTATACCAGAAGCTGTGCTAGACTCAGGAGATACAAAGATGATTAGACAAGGTTGCTGCCCTGGTCTACAGGGGAGGCAGACCGATGAACTAAACACATGCCAAGAGAAGGGAGGATACCATCATAAGAAGAAACTTTTAGGATATAAAGAGGAAGAAACAGCTACTTGAGCAGGAAGAATAGCAGCTCACGGAAGACTTCCCAAGGATGGTTGTGTCCATGTTGAGTTTTGAAGGGTAATTAGGAGTTTCCAGGTCAAAAGGGGCCGATTATAAGATCCATGCAGATGATTTTGAGGACATAAGCAGTTAGCTAATATGGGAACTGCACAGGAATACAAATGAGAGATACACAATGCATCCCAACATTGCACACTAACATCCCAAGTGCCAAGTGACTGTCACTGAGAATAAGCCCTCTGTAGATTTCTCTGCATGTGAGAAACAGACTTGGGGGCTTAACCCCTATGGGGATATATCGTGGGGGCGTTTGAGCCTGGAGCCAGCCTTCCTCTGCCCCCAGTGATGGCCCTAGTCACTTTCTCAGTCCCTGGGCTTCCTACTAGTTGAAGGCAAACACGGGAAAGTCACGTGGCGTTGTGGCACGTGGTGACCAGGGACTGAAGCAGTCCCCTCAGAGTTTCCTGAGGGCCTCATTAGCACACCTTCCCATCTGGTGTGCCCAGGATGGGGACCAGGGTGTGTGCGCTTTAAGCTCCTGGAGTGGTGGGGGCGATGCCCCTTGATCATGTGTCCCTCACTTGGCTATTCCTCCTTTCACAGGAAGGGGTATATTCTGAGGGGCAGTGAGACTAGGGGTTGGCTGTAAGGGGTCCCCAGATAGCTCTTCAGCCTCCAAGGATTCCTGAGGAGGCAGAGGCCCAGGAGACATGTCCCCAGGCACACTGGGCCGGGGGAGCCAGGGGTGCTGTCTGTCAGGTTGTTTAGGCACTGATGAAGATGCTATTCTTAGCACTCAGGCAATTTGGGCTCTTCTAATCAGGGAGCGGGGAACGGGCCAACTCAGGGTGCCAGGGGATTGGAGATTCTATGCAGAGCCTGTTAGGACTGGACCGGGAAAGATGACATTCTCGGGCAGGGTTAGCTGGAGGAGAATCAGATATTCGCTAGCTCTGCAGAGGAGAGGATGAGAGCAGAAAGTGCTTAGATGGAGCAGGAGGGACCCCGGTGACGTGGGCCATGAAGCGGTTCTGGGGCTCTCGGGCTGGTTCCTTGGAAAAGAAGGTGGACTCTCCTTTGCCTTCAGAAAGGCACAGACTGAGTCAGGCAGGAGGGTCCAGTGTCTACTGGGAGGCAGATCTCATAGAAAGCGCAAGAGCCCAGGATAAGGAGACCGGGGCTCAGACCAGGGATTGTGTAACCAGGCGGCTGCAGATACGAAATCTGGCCCCTGAGCGAATGCCCAGAGGGACCAAGGGAGGAGCCGAGTGATAGAGGAAATGAGCCCAAGCTGAGAACCGGGTCACCACATCTGACGAGAACCCACAAAGAGACAGACTCTAGGTGAACAGGTCCCAGCCAGGCTACATGGCATCTTCATGCGAATTAGGGAAGGCATCCCCTCCCTACAGACAGAGCACCCAGATCGCAGCCCCTCAACCAGAACGGGCACAGTGGAACCCATGGCCTTGACGCTGAGCTCCAAAGTGGCTGGCCTTGTACTCCTCCACCTCCTCCTGCCTAGAAATAGGATTGCTCCCAGAGCTTGACCTGGACCGCCCCTACCGATGGCACCACCCACAAGGGAAGAGGGTTTCAGGGCCCTTGGCCAGGCTCCTGCCATGGGGCTTCATGAGTCCTCAGGGAGCAGGAGACCCATGCTGTAGGGGAAGGGAGGAGGGGGGGAGAGCTGATAGGGGCCTTGAGCCAGGCCCTGGGGGTCAGCCCTTTCCCACCCATGGCCAGATGCAGGGTGCTGTATAGCTGCACAGCTGGTGGGTGGCCAGATGGCAGCCTCAAAAACAGGTCGGGAGGCTCCGCCTGCCAAGGGGAGGGGAGATAATTGCCAAGAGCCATTGCGGGTGTTTTGGTGATATTATAGCGAGTGCCTGCTTCAGGAGGTTGGCCCCGTCTAGACAGCGTTCAGGCCCAATCGATAGGACACTGGGCCCTGAGAGCCGCCAGCACCTGGCCAGGAATAGACACAAGATGGAGCACAAGAGTGCCCGGCGTCCTTCGGTGATGGTCTCTGACCTCCCGAGAGGCTCAAGGAAAGGAGCAGAAGTGGGGAGGAGGGTGGGGTGACGACCGGAACGGGAGCCGGAGACGCAGAGGAAAGGAGCAGCGCGGGTGGAGGAGACCACTGGCAGCCTCTCCGGATGGGAATAGCCAGCGCTTCCTGTGGGAAGTACTTTCAGGGCAGCTGGCATCCTTCTCACTTACCTGTGCTCCCCTCACCTCTCCTCACCTCGCGCCGCCTGGGAGGGACTCTCCGTTGCCAGGTCTCACAGCTGGGAGTTTCTCCCAAGGGCTCAGAACTAAAAGGAACCAGAACGTGTGTGGGGCAGGCCGGCCCCAGAGGCCATGGCCCCTGCTAGCCCAGCCCCTGCAGCAATTTGGGGACAGCCCCCCACCCCCACCCCGGGCTTGGACCATGCTCAGGGAATAGAAACCAGGGTCTCTGAGGCCTCTGGCTTTAGTATGGGCACGTGTGAACCTATCTTTTGCAGTGACACCGAGGGACACCCGAGAGTCACCTGGAGAGACACCCGAGAGCCACATCCAGCAGAGGAGGGCAGGAGGGGGTTCAGGCAGGTGGCAACAAACAGCACACAAAGCTCTTTGTGTCACGTTGTCCCTAGACTTCCTGGAACACAGGAGGTGTCACAGATACCCCCACCACCTCCACACACACCCATAACTACACCTCCAGGGACACCTGGGGACCCTGGGTCAGGGGCCCTGGAAATCTGCAGTGCTCTGAGACTCTGACAGCGTCTGTCCAGGACCCGCAGGACACGGCCCCCTGCCCTGCAGCTAACAGCATCCCCTGGGCCAGGAGACCGAGTCCCTGAGGAGTGGGGTCCACCAACAGCCTGAAGCCAGGCGCGTCTTACTCTGTCCTCACTGGCCTTCGGTGCCTACAGCCAGTCGGTGCTCACGACACCCGTGCCGCATGTGAAGGGTATAAGGCAGCAGCGAGAGCTTTGGCCCGCGATGCCCCCACTTCCCAGGGCCTGAGGAGGGGCTTGTGGGGGCCCCGCAAGAACTTTCTCGAAGGCTTGTGGAGGCTTGTAGATGCCACAGTCCAGGTGGCAGCTCAGTCTGGGCTCACGGTGTGAGCTTCTCCTTGACCATCTTCTCTTCCAACCTTCCCCTCCACACGTCCCAGGGATCCTGGCCTGTGAGACAGAAGCTGGAGGACTCTGTTCCCTTCATCCTCGCTCCCCAGCTGCTGCGAACAATTAAGCCCAGGACAGCCATTAGCTAGCACTGAAGGGCCTGTATTGATTAAGGATAATTATATTTACTCTTCAGCAGTGTGAGGCCTGGTAGGAATATTTTTTGTTAATTTGCTACTGCTTAGCCTCCAAGTAGAGACTGATATGGCAGCCCCCACCTGGATCCCCCTACACACACACACACACACACACACACACACACACGTATGTCTTCATCATTGCTGAATTGCTGTAAGTGCTCACCAGAGGTCCGTGGCATTCTGGGCTGTCCTTCCTGCAGCTTTTATTCCAGAATAGAGCAGGGACATGGCTGAGGGAGGCTTATTTTCTTCTGGCTATTTTTATCTTGGGTGAGAGGCATGCAGGAGCCCAAATTGCCGCAAAAAGCAAACACACACACACAAACACACTCAGGCACTCTTTTCCTCCCAACCTCCCAAGACGCATACTTCTACAACCTACATTCTCAGAGCAGAGGAGGTGCAGAGGTGTCTCTTCACTGCCTCTGTGAATATCAAAACCCAAATCCTGTGAGAAGATAGCCCTGTCCCCCTCTCTCCGGCGCCTATGGTGGGAGGCCTCCTCCCCACTCAGTCCCTCTGGCCCCTGGCCCTGCCTCCCCGGTGATAAGAGTCACTCATTCTTGAAGTTTTATTTTGGCATGAACGTGAACTTGCCTTCTCCTTCTTCTTACCGCCGAGTTATAAGCATCTGCCTTCAGCTGGTAAACGTCTACCAGCCTGGGCCAGACCCTGGGCTCAGGCCGAGGGAGAAGAGGCAGTGGGGAGCCCTCCACGGGCTCGTGGTCTAGTGAGGGAGGCCAGAGAAGACAATCACCCACACTGTGAAATCACCATGCCGCCCGTGCTGTGGGCCCCGCACACCCCAGAGCTGCTTGATACCTAGGGCAGAGAACTTTCTTAAGACTCCGTTCCCCTCCCCCCAAAAAAGACTCCATTTCCCCCGTTGAAAAACTAAAATGAAAATAGCAGCCCCTTCACAGAGCCGCCGTGACAGACAGCACGTGAGGGGTGGGGTGCCGCGCTCGGCCCCGCTCGGCCCGTGGCACAAGCTCAGTACGTAGTAACGCATGTCTGCTCTCCATCAGGCACACTTCACATGGACCTCGAGAAACTTTGGAGGAAGGGGAGGTGTGGGGAGGACACCATGCGGGTCCCCCAGAGAGTTCAGATTCCACCCCAGGTGGTCTGGCCCCCCTGCCTGCGCCCGTCCCCTGCAGCAGCTGCGCCCTACCCGCCACCTGCCCTCACCCCCAGCTAACACTGGCTCCGTCGTCCTTTGAGCAGCGGCACAGACTGTCATGGGTGCCCAGAGGAAAGGTGTCTTACATAACCTGGGGGGGAATGACACCAGGGAAGAGCTCCTGAAAGAGGATAAATGGCCTTTTTCTGGTGGAGGGAACTGTGTGTTCAGAGGCCCAGAGGTAAAAGAACACAGTGTATTCGGAGAACAGCAAATATTTCAATCCAAGTGGATGAGAGGGTGAACATAGATCCCAATTTGCCTAGGACTGTCCTGGTTTATACTATTGGCCCAGCTTAATTATAAATAGCACCTGTTCACGCTCAGACAATCCCAGTTAGGACGGTAAATTATATGGTCACCATAATTCGAGGGTGTTGGTACTGGAGGAGTAAAAACAGGGCTTTGCTAACACACCCAGTGACTCTGATTTTACTCTGAAGGACATGGAGACCCACTGAGGGATGACTTATAGGGAGGCAGGCCAAGGTCAACCAGACCTCCAGGGGCCACAGTGATGTTGAATTATTAAGGAAGTAGAATCCTCAGGCTTTGGCCCCAGAGAGGCAATGGGGTTAGTGGGTAAGGGCATGGACTCTGCCGCCCCATTCTGGAGTCAGATCCCAATGGGGCCACTTCTGATTCAAGATGGCCTTGCGTAAAGCATTTCATCTCTCTGTATCTCATTCTCTTTATCAATGAATAAGGCCTAATATTAGCAGTAACTAATACTAACTAATCACTGGTACTAACACCTCCCAGGGTGGTTGGAAGCATCTCATAGATTTAATACATAAGGAGTTGTAAGCAGAGACGGGATAGGGATGACTTGGTCTCTGGCTTCGGTCACTGGAATGGAAGCGGTCCTTGAGAACAGGAGGAGATATGAGGGGGGAAGACACAGGCATGGGAAGGTCAGTTTGGACCCACTGGATTTGCCGTGTCAGAGGTGAGAGACCATACCTGGGAGCTTGCAGGATGTGCCACGTCCGGCATGCAGGGAAGGTCCGGGCTGAGGGTTCCACCCTGGGCATCATCCCCTACATCAACACTCTTGGCATGCTTCCCTTCTGGAGCAGAGCAGAAGCACCTGGAAGCCCTTGGGAGCATGAGCCTTTAGGCAGCCGATGGAGAAGAGGGGCCCGTGAAAGGATCCTCGGCATGATCAGAAAGACAGGAGCAAGACCAGGAGAGAGTTATTTCCCAGAAGCCAAGGAGACTTGAATTTCAGCAAGGAGAGATTTTCTTTTCTTTCTTTTTAAACAGTTTACTTATTTTTGCGCGTGCGCACGCGAGAGAAGAGAACAAGCGTGAGCAGGGGGAGCAGCAGCAGAGGGAGAGGGAGAAGCAGGCTCCCTGCTGAGCAGAGAGCCCCAGGCAGGACCTGATCCCCAGAACCTGGCACCATGACCTGAGCTGAAGGCAGACGCTTAACTGACGGAGCCACCCAGGTGCCCAAGGAGGCAGTTTTCAACAGTGGCCCATCCCGCAGCGAGCCCAGCCAGTTCGGGGATGGAGAGCCGCTTTCCTGTTAATCCGTGGAGGCCATCAGTGGCCTTGGTGGGCGCATTTGGCCATAGATGGCAGGGGTTACAGTGGGAATGAAGGACAAGGAAGGAGACGGAACGAGTGTAGACCCCTTTTAAGAAGTTCGGCTACAGAGGAAAGGGACAGTGGCCACAGACAGGTGTAAGACCGGGAGAGATGTCCTGGTCTTTAAGGAGCAGAGCCTCAAACTGAGGAGAGAACAGTAGGGCCGGAGAGGTGGAAGGTGCCAGATAAAGGCAGAACTGACAGAGGCTCGTCGGACGCCTATGAGGTGCTGGCACACCAGCAGGATTACCTGGCAGGGGAAAAGGCTGCCTTCTACAGCGAGACAGAGGGGAGAGATGAGGCGGAGTGGGGATGCAGGTAACTTGGTGGGGGACGTGAGGAGCATGCCGCTGGCACCACTGTCTCCAGAACCTTGGTGGCAGGACTCCCCGTGAAGGGAAGGGACGGGAGTAAGGAGGCTGGAGGAAAGGGTGCACCTGGGGAGGAGCCATGCATGGGGAAGGAAAGCAGTGTTTCCCCGGCGGGTGCTGTGGTCAAGGTGGTCCACGTGGACCCCACAGCCACCTGGGGACAGCAGGGCTGGGACCAGAGTGAAATTAGATGCCGTGGTGCCCAGTGAGCCGTTGACAGATGACGGACCAACAAAAGGATAGAAGCAGCATCTACCTAAGCATCAAAGAAGCAGGCGGCATTTAAAACTTTGATACCAGGAATCATTCGGAGGTGGCATTGGTGACCACGTGGGGCCTCCCTGCCTCCGAGAAAAACAAGTGTCTCCTCCCAAAGAGGTCTGCAGGGATGTGGGGAACTTGAAGGTGGGATCCCGGCCCTGTCTGCCTTCGCCTCGTGTCCCTGCCTATCTCCCGTTTTTAAAAAGTTGTTTAGAAATGTTGGCTGTTCGAGTGTGAAAGAATGAACGAGTGAATGAATGAATGAATGAATGCCTTGCTCACATTCCGAGGGGCCCTTCCACCCGTCCCCGTGTGTCTTGCTGTGGACCTGGTCTCTTCCTATCCCTGAGAAGTGCCAGCAGAGCGTCTCCTCGTGGGCCATATGGGGAGTTGGGAGGCGGAGAACAGAGAAGACAGGGAGTCTGCGGTCCGTCTGCCCGTGAGCGGCAGACCTGCCCAGCTACCCAGCACCACTCCCGCAGCCCATTTTAACGCCGACCTGCAACGGGGCCCTCCAGCACTTGGATCTTTCAGGAACTCGAAATAACGCTGCAGGACACGGCCGAGGAGCAGGGCCCACATGGGGGAGGGGAAACACACGGTCCCATGCGAGTGCCACGGGCGTTTTGCCAGGGGAGGTCTAGCTTCTCGATCGGATTTACTGTGCGCCCATCCCGAGCGTCCCCCACACTCCCTCGCCTGGCCCCCGGGGCTGCATGAGAGGACCCCAGGCTGCAGGGCACGAGGCGCTCCCCTGCCTCGCAAGGCAGATGGAAGCAGGAAGCCCCCCGCCCCACCCCGAGCAAGGAGGACCACAGCCCTCCTATCTCCAGTGGCCAGCTGGACCCCCACCGAGGGAGCGGAAACAGACCGGCCTTATTTTTAGCTCCCCTGTGGGCCCCTGAGCCCTGCCCCAATTTCTGACAACAGACAGCTTGGGTCCTACACCATCTGGCCACGGTGGAGAGACTGGGCAAGCCTGGTCTTCTCCTGCCCTTCATGATGCAAAGCCAGGGAAGGGCAGCCCTCTGCCCGTCCAAGGTTTCCACACCAGGAGATCTATGTCCTGGGGCTTCCAGTGGGACGGGAGTCTACTGGAACCCCTGTGGTCTGTCCTGTGCCCCAGGCTCTGGCTCTGTGATTTCCTCCCCAGGCCCAGCAACCATTTTCCTGAGCTCTGTTTGAGCTTCCGTAGGACTGCGAGCAAATCTAGGACTCAGAGGGGGAAGGACAGTGAGAGTTATCAAAGAAGCTCTCCATTGAGCTCCTCCCAGACAAGGTAACAAAGAGCATCATGGGTTCATTCGCTCAGCGAAGGGAGAACTCAGGCCCATAAAGCACGCTAAGGGTGCCAGGAAAAGACAGAACCTCATCTTGGACCTCAAGATGCACACTGTTGTTCTCTGCCCCACAGCTGCTCAGCGGAACTGCCGGGATCCAAGGGCGGAAAGTGGAGGGTGCGGGGTGGGAGCAGGGGGTTGGTGCTTCCTCCTCCAAAGCCAAATCCTTGGGGTTATAGTTTCTCCCCCTTCCTCTGTTCTCTGGCAGTGGCCCTTGGTTCAGCCTATCTGCCACCCGTCCCCAGCCTGAACGCACAGCTGAACTGGGAGGGCACCTGTCACACAGATGGCTGACAGTGGGTGTCACTCACCTTGGCGGAGATTCTCGGCCTTAACTGGCTGCTCCTCGGAGTCCCTGATGGTCGCTGTCCATCAGGGGCTGAGTGAGGACCCTCCTTGGAGTCATTCTCGGCCCTGCTCTCCAGTTACCCCCGGCCTTGGCTGAAATATTTTTCCCAGTCCTTCCAGACTCAGCTGGGTCCTTGGCAGCCCCAATACTTCTCAATGGCATTTGCTCCCTGGTCAGAGCCTTGCTAGATCTCCCCGTGGATAGTGGTACCCCCTTTCCCAGTCTTGAGCTCTGACATTTGTAGGGTGTCCCTGCCGCCCCCCACCATGGCTGCTCTCGGAGGAACATCCAATGGGGCAGCTGACCCTAAGGATAGTCGTCTGGCCCAGGGAGCCCCTCAGGGCAGGTGGAGAGTCTGGACAGCTGAGGCCACTCTAGAGCTCCACACTGACTCACTGTCACCGTGGGGCTTCTGCTGGGAGTTCTGTTGAGCCCCATGTCCCCTGTGAATGCCCAGCTTAGTGAGAGCAGTCCCGAAGCCAGGACACCTGCACCCCTTGCTGCCTGGCATTTGGGATCCAGAGCGAAGACTTGTATGTCCTCTCAGGCACTTGCTTCCCAGCTACCCTTCTTCTCTCTGGAGTGTGTATCTGTGCGGAAAAGCCCCAGTACGCCCTGGCCTAGAGGCACAGGCTAAAAATAGGGACTTGTTGGAAATGGCATCTCTGGGCCAAGAGCTGTCCCCTGACCCCAAGGCACATTGGGCAGAGACCCCTGCCACTCTTACCATTTGAGAGCCACCTCTCCGTTCTTTCTTCTCTCCTAAAGAGCCCTAAACCAGCAGAGACTGAAATAAGACTTTAAAGTGAAAAGGCCGGGTACATTTGGGGAGGACCGGCGAGACACAGCAGGAAAGGCGAGTGAGCTGACCTGGGGGGTGCCCAAATGTGGGGGCCCCGTTTCGCAAGCTGCCCACCATTATCTCATTTATGCTTTGCATCCGCCCCATGAGATGAATATTATTATCCTTCCTAGAAAAAGGCGGAGACCTCAGAGAACTTGCCCAAAGCCCTACAGAGAGGAGGTTAAACACACTGATCCTAGAGGAAGAACTTTTCTGGAAGGGGTGCCCAGGAAGCCTGAGAAGTAGCAGCTCAAGACTCAGGAGCCATTAGGTTCTCTGCTCTCTGCCTACTGGCATGGAAAGCAGAGGCCAAGTTCACTGGTCATATCCAGGGCCCTCCTGCATGTCGGAGGGAGCTTACATCCCCAGGTGTGCAGCGAGGAAGGTTCTAACCACCTAGGGACAGGGTCACCTCCCAGTCTGAAACACACGAGCTGGAGGGATGGCCCAGGTGAGGGATTTGAGTGGGGGACATGTCACGAGCTGCCCGCCAGACGGGCCCCGGAGCGAGGCCCCAGCAGCGCAGGACAGAGAGGAACTGTGACAGGGCCGCTCGCTAATTAAACAACGACCATATCATTCTGCTAAAAGCAGGAGAGCTGATGAATATTTTACTTGATCCGCTAATCATTTCATTCCTTAAAAGGTAGAACAGGCAAACAGGGGAACTGAGTCTAGACTGAACTGGGAGCCTCGGGAAAGAATGACTTGTTGCTCTGACAAACGCGCCTTCTGCCAGGGGCAAGGACTCTGTGTTTTGTTTGCGGCTGACCCCTCTACCTAGGACAGCACCTGGCACATTGGAGTCGCTCAAGTATTTTCTGGGAGTAAAAAGAACAGGGACGGGAACCTGGAAGGAGAGCCACCTCAGCTCAGCACAACCAGGGGAAGGCGACAGAGGCATTTGCAGGTGTGCAAGTGTGAGGTGTGCACGTGTGAGGTGTGCACGTGTGAGGCTTGATAAATGGAGAATCTAAAAAGCTCAATGGAACAGTAAGTTTAGTTCCTGGGCCAAAAGAGAACACAGCTTAGAGGGTTGGGGGATTATAAAAATGAAATGTCTGTGTCACAGTCACAAAGCATCTGAGAGAAAAAGGGAGGCATCCAAAACAATGACTCATACGGGTTTGAATGAGCAGTTGGATAATAAATCACTTCGAGAATCTGAGGAGACTGTAGACCCTTTCTCCCAGGCAAAAAAAATAAAAAATGCACATCGATGCAACATTTTGTAGATAATTTGGGGAGCGGTTGGAGACTTCGTGTTAAGGAGACCTAGTGTAAAAGGATCGACGAAGGCACAGAGGATGTTTCTGAGGGGTTACCGCTCAGGAAGGATGGGGGGCACATCAGAGGATCGGACGGTGTGAAAACAATGAGGGGCACCAGAGGACACCACTCCTCGCAAACACTGTGTCTGAAAGTCTAAGGCCAGAGCAAACTGGTTCTCAAAAATCCAGACAGCAAAAAGGCACTTTTGGTATTTGTATACCTACTGTTGCTGAGAGCAAGGAATCAGGAACGAGAGCCTCCCTGGTTTGAATCTCAGCTTTGTGACTGCAGCCAGCCTCTTTATCCACACCAAGCCTCAGTTTCCTTACTTGTAAAAAGGGAGTGATACCTCTTCCCAAAGGGTTATTGTGAATGCCATGCTTGGTGATGCCTGTCAAGTACGTGGCCTAGTGCTTGGCTCATTTGGTCTAATAGGTACTCACCATCTGTATCATTATCATCATTCTCTGCCTCTAATGCCCTTGTCTCCTGTTCTAACTATCAAACCCTTCCATAAATGTTAGCTTTTAGTGGTTTTTGTTATTTTTAAGTAATGCCTGAAGCAGGAAAATGAACAGGATAGAGGACTGCTCCTTGGGGAAAATGATGTAATATTAACTTTGTTCAAAAGGAACAGCTAACCAAAGGGAATAGGGGAAACACTGAAGGGCAGGCAGGGAATACAGCTCATGAGCTGGTGTGGAGAACCACCCTCCTGGACGAGAGAGAGAAAAGGAAAGAGCCACCTGCCTCGGGTTTTGCTTCCATTTTGTCACCGAAGCGAACAGTTGTTCATCGGACGTGTCAGGAATTGTGTATCTATCATCCTTAAATGAGGGCTAGAGCCTAGACCCAGATGTTTAACATCCCGGGATGGAAAGAATCTGCAGACACAATGAGGAAAACATTGCTTGTACTTGTTGAGAAACAACATGGAACAGAGGAGCTTCTCAAAGATTGGAAACAGCTCACTTTTCAAAAAGCAAGCTTCCAGAAGCTCTGGTTGGAGCAGCCTGGTGTGACACTGTGAAGTCATAAACAGAGCAGTAAATAGATCGTTTGTGTGCACTCAGAAAACAGATAGATACCCAGGAGCTAGCAGGGGATGCTAAAAATAAATCAGGCAAAATTAAATTGATTTTTTACTAGGTATTTTCTTGAGAATATTAGAATGTGATTTGATTTCCGGAAAACATTTAATGAACTTACTCCTTATCACATCGTGGGTGAAATGGAGAAGGGTGACTCGGACATGAGTACGGTGATATGGCTTCAGAAATGTCCCTCGGAATGCCAGGTGTTCCTCCTGTCAAGAAAATCTCTTTAGAGGGGGTTTGTCCAGTATTTGTGTAAGTGACAGGGAAGTCACGCTGAGAGGTACATAGACACCACCCACCCAGGGAAGTTAAATTATCAGAGGATCAGAGTATTGGGACACAAGCAGGTCCCCAGCACCTGAAACGATGAGCTTAATCTGAACAAAATGTCAGGGAGACTTGCAGAAAAACTGCAAGTGATTTCTATAGCTATCCTGCACTCGAGGGTAGCTTCTCACTCCCTAAGTGTCGACGGCACCTCGTAACTTCCTTCCAAGCAGTGTGGCAGGGGCGGGGACAGTCATGTGACTTTACCGAGGAGAGACCTGGCAAGCACCACTTGGGGCAGGTGAGCAGGGTGGTCGCCCATGGGGACCAGTCCTGTTGAGGCCATGATATCATACTTCGATATGATATGATGACAATGGCTCTTTGTGTCTGTCCCCCTCCTCCCCAAAAGCTGTAATCTCTATCTTATTATGAGAAAAGTGTTAGGCAATCTCTAATCGAGAACATTCTACAAAATCCTTACTTTTCGAAACTGTCAGGATCATCAAAAAAACATTCCAAGACACTTTTACCCTCTTAGAGGAGCCTAAGGAGTTATTACAACTGTCCGAGATGGGGTCTTCAGTTAAAAAAACGAAGGAAATCTGAATACAGGATGGTCCTTGCATAATAACAGATCAACAAGGGTTCATTAATGGTGGGGAAATGTAACCCCTGAACACAGAAGTTGTTAGGAAGCGGGGTATCCGGGTTTGGAACTCACTGTGCTATCTTCACAGGTATTCTGTAAACCTACGACTATTCTCAAGTTTTTAAAAAAAAAAAAAAAAAGCTTATTTTAAAGACTTAATGGATGTAAGTGTAAACTCCCGCTTTTAACATAAAAAATGACTTATACTGTAAATGTATCTTGGGGGACATCCAAAGTCGATACGTCTCGGTCTCTGGCACTGGGCCATGTGGCGGTGAGAGGCAGGGGGTCCGCCGCAGCCCCTGACACTCCCTCACATCCGCGCCAGGCAGCCTGGCAGCGCTCTGCTCCTCAGACCCAGTGAGGAGACTCAACTCTGGAGCCCAGACTTCCTGGGTTCAAGCCCAGGCACTACCCCGTTCTAGCTATAGGAACCTTGTCCATCCACTTAAACTCCCACCCCTCAGTTTCCTCGCCCACCAGATGGGCAAAGAATGGTGACTACCTCGTAGTGCCATTAGTGGAGCAACGCCCCTGACCCAGGACAACTACTCAGGAAGTGGGTCTCTGTGGGCAACAGATGTCTGACTGGGGCAGGCAGCGCCCCTTATTTTTAAGGTAAGCCTTATGTCGGAAGGGTAGTCGGTATCTCAGAGAACAGCAGAAGATGAAGGATTGGGGAAACTCATGATATTTACCTTGGAGAGAACACTGACCCTGTGGCCATGTGAAGAACCAGCAAATGGAAGGGACAGTCCTGGTGATTAATGTACCGAAACCTTGAGCCGGTCCCTCCTCCTGTCTGGGTCTGTGCCTCTCGATCCTCTGAGTATGGATGAGGACTCCTTTTGGTCAATTGTGCAGGGTGGCCGAGAGGATGAAATTGAGTTAGTAAATACAGAAGCGTGCCGAGGGAAAAGCAGCGATTGTTAGTATGTGTTTTATTAAAACTACCTCAGATGTATATTTCTTGTGGTGCCCATTCACAGAGGTTGGGCAAGAGGCCAAGATAATGCCACTTGAAATGCTTCCTTTTCTAGCTGCAAAAACCAAGATAGGGGCATGTCAAGGACACAGGCTTCTCTTCTGGGATGGAGTCTTGTGTGGGAAGTTCACGGCGCAGTAGGGGTGGACTGGAGACGATGCACAGATCTTGGAAACTGACCCAACTTCCGGGATGTTTCATGTCCTCTCCTGTACAGTGGAGATGATTGGGTCACCCTCACGAGGCTGCCGTGATGGTACGAGTGTGCGTGGGCCGGCCCACAGTAAGCACATGGACAGCGGCAGCTGCCCTTGTAATCCGCCGCCCCAGCAGCTCTGGGGAAAGGCTGGTGTTCTGAGAACCGTATCCCTCGGGCCTGTGAGGGAGTCATCACTACCCTTGGGGCTCGGGGGTCAGTGGGGAAGAGCCCACACTCAAGGAGACAGACCACATAGCATAGGGAAGCAGTGTAGAGAATAAGGAACAGGGTGCGAGTCAGTGGGGGCAGAACGAGAAGAACAAGCCATGGCAGATGCGTCAAAACCACCTTTTATGGAAAGCTTAACGTCCAAGGAGGTTCTGGGTAAACATCAGAGCCCAGGCACCCAGAGGCAGCACCATGACAGGGACACAGAAGAGATAGTATGGTGACTTGGTCCTTCAGGATCCATGGTGACCCTTCTCGTATCTCAGAAGCCCAGAAGTGCCCTGTCCGGCGTCCACCCATGGAATACCAGCCTCATTCAGGGCACGAAGCCACACATTCTGCCCACGTCTCCTTACACCAGAGATTTCTAAAGATGTTACCGCATGCCTTGGGAGGAAAACAACAACAATTGTATTAGCAATTTCTGCAGAGCCTGGAGGTACAATAGACGGTGACAGATGGATCTGGATTTACATAAAATGACACAGACACTGATCTTCTGAATACTTTTGATAAAATCAACAACAGCTAAAATGGATCACCCCCTGCCAGCCACCCAACCACGGCCAAATAGCAGAGCCCATGCTCTGTGAGTCCCGAGGGTGCCAAGGTGAGGAGTTAAAGCCTCACTGGGTTTGGCTGACTCCCTCCCAGACCCCCGCCCACGCTGCCTCGGTGTAGGCAGGCTGCTTTGGAAGGTGACCAGACTACATTCTCTCTGAAAAACAACTCTCAGCTTACCCTTTAGATGCACCAAGCCCCCTCCCAGCCACCAGGATGCAAGCTGCTGCCTATCCCTCTAGGTCACTGAGAGCCCACTGGGTGCGGATGAGGAGGCTTATCTGTACTCAGAACAGGGCCCCGCCTTTAAGGAAAGATATTGACAGACATGTCCGCTGTTGGGCAACCTGACTTGTGGGGGGCCTGGACCATGACCTGCTAGGGAAGCCCCGTGCTGCTTGTCTCAGATACCTAGAGTTGTCATAGAAAAGATGGGATAGACTTCCTCTCTGTATCCTCAGAAGGCAGAGTTAAAACCCAAGCTGGGGACAAGCAGGGTTTGGCTGGATCCCGAGGAAGACTTTCTCCCGATTAGTGTCTCTGATAATCTGATGGCATAGAAAAGTAAGTCGTTCTTCGTTATGGCAAGGGTTCAGAGACTGGATTACTGCCTGTCGAGGCTGCTGCTGAGGGGTTCCACTTCCGATGGAAGATTGGATGAGAGGATCTCTCAATTCCTTCCCAAGCTTCCGACGATGGGCTCGTGTGTTCTCAGTGAGTCGGCAGAGCAGGAGGATCGTGGCTTAGTTGGAAAGAGCTGAGATTAGTATGTAGAGCTGAGATAAAATCCTCAAGTTTAGTAAGTCTCGAGTTTTGGGTTTAAGCTCTTGTGTTTTGTTTTTCAAGTTCTTTTTAACAGAAGGAGCAGGAAATCTGAGTCTGAGCCACGGGACCAGATTTGGCTTCTGTGTGAATGTTTAAAGACACCTGCTCTCCATAGGAAAGCTGTCTCCAAATGCTGGGGGCATCGGTGGCTCCTTCCATTCCTTGAGCCTTACCCCCTTTTCCGACTTCAAGGTGGTCCCAGGAACAGGGAGAGAGCTGGATGAATATACCCAGTCCCCCCCAGGGGTCAACACCTTGATCTGGTCCTGTGTGAAATGGCAGAATGGATAAATGGAATTAGGCCCACCTAAGGGGTCACCTCAAATGACTCAGAGTTCTACTTCCCTTATCAAGCAGGCATCCATTCCTGTGGGTGACCAATCCTCCTACTCTTAGCCTCTGAGCCCCGGGTCCTCCACATATACCCTGGACAGTCCGTTTCCCTCCTGAAAGAAGCTGTCACCAGTGCCACATCGTCTTGGGCTCTCTTCACTCTTTCTCTTTCAGTTTCTTTAATCAGATGAGTCTGTTCTTTTTAAAGATTTTCAGTCACCGCTGCCCACCACCATCTTCCCCGCACACCTACCTGTGTGCCATTTTACGTCTGCAGAGATGCCCCCCCGCCCCGAATTAAGAAACTGACATAGAGTGAGTGATAGGGAGAGGTTCTATTTTAGACTCCCTGGCCTTCCCGTCTGGGCAGCAGAAGGCAGAGCGACCGTGCCAGGAATCAGCACCGCTGCCATTTGGACAGTGTTCCCCTTAATTTGTTCTCTTCTCTTCATCCAAAAAATTCTGCCTGGCTTGCTGCGCTTACCTTGACCTGTCTGAATTTCTTGTTTTGAGCATGGTTCCGAAGGAACGGACGACTTGTTACGGACTTAAAGTATAATTTCAGGCAAAGTCACCTTACCTCCTGGCTGCTGAGCCTTTGATGCCCCTCTGGGCCACACTGGGAAGGGCCACTCCTTCAGGATGCATCAGATGCTGAGAAAACAGGTGCAAGGGTTCTAAGCTGCTTGCAAGAAAGGGGAAGGTCTGCACTCATTATCCCAGAGTCTAAGAGGCTTCCAGCATCTGTCAAGATCCAAGTGCAAACTAGGCGCCATAATTGGGCCTTCGTCTCTCTAGCAAGTTTGCCTGACACCTCGCAGAGCAGTGGATGGATTGGATGTGGTGTCAAACGGCAAGCCCGTTAATGTGCAAAGCAGAGAGCTCTTGAAACTGGCAAAAAGCAAAAACTCCATTTCTTCTCAATCTCCATAAAGCAAGGGACTGTAGACGCTTGGCTATCACCAGGAGCCAGGGACCAAGGCCCGTCTGGCAACACTGCCGGTGTGGGGTCCTCCTGTTTGCTGGGCTTTCTCCCCCCACTGCCTTCCCCCTGCCCCTGAAACTTTAATTCCCTCCCGGACCCAGGATGAGGTCTGGTTGCTGCTGGTGAGCTGGAAGAGGGAGGAGAAATGGCTCCCATAGAGATACAAAAGCCCGTCGGCCTTCACAGCAGCCATGGGGAACAGAGTGGCTGTTTTTAGTTATAAAGACATCTTGGTGAGAAGATTTACCAAAGATGTATTTATACCATTAGATCGACACCTCCCTTCGGCCTAGTTATCTCGGGTACATTTGTCATTCTGCCGCTGCATTCCAGCGGGGCTCCGGTGGGGTCGGGGGTGGGGGGTGGGGACTCGATCCAAACTGAAGCTCGAATTTGCAGATGGAGCGGTTACAGGTCTAAATAAAAAGCAGGACCTGGGACGCCCTCACTAGCCACCTTTCCCTGTGCCTGTCCCAGAAATAGTTTTAGCTGCCCTACACTTTGGGGAAGGCAGTGAGCTTGGAGACATTTTCAAGAAAGAGTTCGGGGATTCTGAGAAGGAAGACATATAAAATGGTAGAAGAGATGATCAGAGAATTGCATTAGTGTTCATTAAAGATGCTTGTGATTGACACAAACCTCCCTTGGAAGCTCTTCTTGAACTTAGAAGGTCTCCAGAAAGAGAACAGAAAAAGAAACGCTGTATCTGACCCCAATCGTCCCTCCGCATCCCCAGGCTAGTGGCAGAATGGACAGCCTGTCTGTGTTTATATGATCTGTACACGCACACGTTTAGGATCACATACACCTGCCTTTGAAAGATGCCAGTTATTGGCTTGCTGACTATTAGCCAGGGCAGTTCAAAGTCAGGGTGGATGAAGGGAGAGCTTGCAGAGTCTATGCGAGCTTTGGCTCCCCGACACTTCCTGAGTAAGGGGAGGCTTGTGTTGTGGGTGTCAGGACAGGATGGGAGGTCAGAGAAGGGTTTTCACGGTGTTAACAGTCCGGTTCAGCGGGATTCTCTAAGCACACCTCGAGCCCTATGCATAGCGCTGTGCTCCTTGTTCTGAAATAGAAAGGAAGGAGACATTCTAACCTGAGTTCTAGGAGATTACAGCCTTTATTTTTTTTCACTTAAGATTTGTGTTTATTTATTTCAGACCCCCCGCAGAGCAGGGACCCCCCCCCGCCCCCTCCCCCCCAGTGCAGGACTCAATCCTGGGACTCCCAGATCATGACCCAAGGCAAAGGCACTGCTTAACCACTGAGCCACCCAGGTGCCCAAGATGATAGTCTTATTAAAGAAAAACTTTGGGGCTCCTGGGTGGCTCACTGGGTTAAAGCCTCTGCCTTTGGCTCAGGTCATGATCTCAGGGTCCTGGGATCGAGCCCTTTGGGCTCTCTGCTCAGTGGGGGGCCTGCTTTAAAAAGAAATTTTTTAAAAAAAAAGAAAAACTTCGAGGTAACACCCCTTCCACACCCAGCACTTCCCACCCTGGGCTGCAAGGGGTCTCCTAGAGAGTTTTAAAAATACATATTCCTGGCCCTGTGGATCAGAATCTCCGGCCGTGGACTGGGCTCGACGAGCTCCCCAGGTGCACTCTTGGAGCCATCCCAGCATGCACCTGGGGATCTCCCTCTGGGAGCCCTGGGACTGGGGCCCTGAGTGACTTCCTGGAGTCAGTGAGACTGAGCTGGACAATGATGGGAACATGAGAACAGGAGGGGAAGGAAAAGCACAGGAGGAGCAAGAATGAGGAAGGAGGAGAGAGTTGGGGCCTTCAGGGCAAGAGATTTGAGCCCTCCCGAAGCGGGAAGCTTAGGTCCATCCATCTATCCATCCATGACCTTCCCTCTTCTGTGAGGATGAAAGAGGCAGTGAGCACAGCCAACATGAAAGTAGAGTGAGTACAGCCAGCCTCTGAGGCCAGCAGGAGAGCTGTTTGAATCCATCCACCACAGAGTACTCTGAAGTCCTATTTAATGATAACATTCATCCATCCTCATTTTAATATTAAAAAAAAAACAATGTTTTCCTCCATTGTCTAGTTGAACAGAGTAGTTTTCAACCTTTCTGGTCTCAGAAAAATCATCGAGGACCCCAAAGAGCCTTTATATATATGGGGTAAGTATGGTGTTAGAAATCAAAACTGGAATCTTCAAAGTATTTAAAAACATGTATCCATTCCTTCACCTTAAAATAACGAGTCCAGAGCGCCTGGGTGGCTCAGTGGGTTAAGCCTCTGCCTTCAGCTCAGGTCATGATCTCACGGTCCTGGGATCAAGCCCCGTATCAGGCTCTCTGCTCAGCAGGGAGCCTGCTTCCTCCTCTCTCTCTCTCTCTCTCTCTCTCTCACTCTCTCTGCCTGCCTCTCTGCCTGCTTGTGATCTCTGTCTGTCAAATAAATAAATAAAACCTTTAAAAATAAAAAATAAATAAATAAAATCCATTGCATGTTCACATGAAGTGTTACAAAAAATGGCTATATTTTCCAAAATAAAACTAGCGAGAAGAATGGAACGGTTTTACAGTTTTGTAAATCTCTTCGGGGTCTGGCTTAATAGAAGGCATCCAGATTCTCCTGTCTACATCTGTGTTCAGTCTGTGGTCCTGTGTAGTTTGGTGGAGGCAGATGAAGAAAACCCAGGCCCGCCCAGCAAAGCCAGGACCGAGGTGGGACAAGCAGGGCACCAAGGATGCAAAACTGAAGGAGGCTCCCCCACCCCCACCCGGGGTCATACCAACACAGCGTCTACCCTGAGAGTGGGGCCTTCCTTAGCTTCTGTATTCCGGGAGCCTGGTTCGCCCCAGTGCCCAGGCACCCAAAGAGGAGTCCTTCAGTGGCCTTGTCGGGTAAGGAGGGATTGTCTTTTTTTGACACCGCACCAGAACGTAACCAGCGGCGAGTTGCTTCCATCACGGGATCTGAACCATACTGATGAGCTTTTTATGTCCTGTTGACCCATTAAAATCTCTTAATCATTCTTGCACTTTGAATGGATCTTTTACCCACATTCCCTGACTCTTTGAAAGAGTCTTAAAACCCTCAGGGCTGCACAGACCATACTGGGAAAATTGCTGGCTTCAGACATGCCCCCCGAAATGCAAGGAGGTTGTCATAGCTGGAATAGAGCCAGAGGGACAAGGAGTCATGAGTCGGGAGACTTAAGAACTGAGCGGGGCCAGCCCTTGTATGCTACCCTGAGAAACTGGCCCAGATCTGGGAAACTGTAGGAAGCCGTGTAAGAGTGACGAGACCAGATTTGTGTCCTCAGATTCCTCCGTTCCTTTGTTCAAGTGATCTTGGTGGAGCTCCTGTTGTGTCCCAGCACTGGGGATGACGATGAACGGAGGTTTTCTGCCTGTGTGGAGTTTATATGGAGCCTATAAGGAGCATATCTTCTAGTAAGAAGCAGAAGATACGTAAATGTATCTAGAGCCACCCTGCTGGCAAAGATACAGACTGAGGGGCGGAGGGTGCAGACTGTCAGAACAATGGTCCAAGGGGTGATGGTGATTTGGGGGGGGGGGAGTGAGGAGGAAGCAGGAGATAGGCAGAAGCAGCATTAAGGATGCCGTGGGCCGTGTTACCATAGGGGGAGTCTGGGATGGGGCCCAGCTTGCCACCTCTGACAGGCAGTCGGGACACCGTCCTCTGATATGGCACACCCACAAGGAGAAGCATTTGACAGAGAAAGGACAATCAGCTGAGTTAGCAATGTGTTGGGTTGGAGGTGCCCGGAGAGTGGGGCCATTCGGGAGGAGAGGTCCAGCAAGCTGTTGGATTGTGTGGGTCCCCCTCCCAGGACATAGGGCTGGACTGGGGACTGAGACCTAAGAGTCATCCCTTATTCAGGTGCTGAACAGTGTCACTGAGGAGCCATGTGAGGAGAAAGGACAGCCAAGGGACATGAACACTTAACCCATCTGTTCCCGCCACACCTGTCTTTAAGGCAGCATATCTGAAGTCAGCTACGTTGGCTGCCCCCCGCCTCGAAGATGGTGCTCCATCTTGGCCAATGAAGCCAATGACCACAATGCTGTCCACCCCAGAAGCTCAGCGCTCAGCGACCATGGCTCCATGGTCCACTCAGCTCTCCCTGCCCCACCAGCTGTCACCCTAGACCATTCTGCACTCTTGCACTCGGTTCTGTCTAGAAAGTTGCATTACCCCCTGCCAATCTACCAGAAACTGGTCTACTAGAGAATTCCCAGTCATGCTTCAAGACCTGCTCGAGCAACCCTTTTCATTTTAGGTCTTTGCCACCCTGCCTCCAGCCACACACAAGCCCATGCCATCAGATGTTGTGGTCATTCCTGTTCTGCCTCACCAAGACTGGGTTCTAACACTTGTACACTGTAGGGCAACTCTTCTTTCACCCGGCTTTGGCAAGAGACAGCAGAGGATACATTCAGTGGTCTTCAGGTGGCTCCAGCAGCCAAGCTACCCAACATCAAGACCACAGGGGCTCCGGTCTGGGGTTGAGCCAGGCTATAAGCATCACAGAATTCACAGGCAGTTGGGAGGGAATGCCTTGGTTCCATGTACCTCCTTTGTTCTAAGAAAGTCCCTAGCTGAGCCTGGATGGTACAGGGTGTGTCAGCAACAATGAGCAAAGCCAAGTGTCCAGATGAGAAGACAGAAAGTTGAGCAGAGTTCATGGGTTGGCTCCCTCCGCTCTCCAGCACACCGAGCTGTGGCAAGTACCTGATCTCTCAGCTCCTTCCAGGCAACAGTGAAGATGTGTCCTCTTGGGCTGGACCTAGGAACTGGGGATTGCCAAGTCTTCTCAGGTGACCTCAACCAGAAACCTAGGAGCCTTCTGACCAGAAGTCTTGCCGAGGCAGCTGCCCATGGCACCTGCTGCACACAGATGGCCCTCGCTGATTCATTGCTCAGGGAGTCAGCTAGGGAGCTGGTCGCGTCAGGGCACAGGGTTCGCCTAGTCACTAATGGGAGATGAAGCTGAATAGTATAAATGCACTCTTTTTCTGTTCAGAGGAGAACAGTAATGAGCTAAAAGCTGAGACAGAAACCCATAAAGTGAGACAATTATTATAAACCAGCCACAGGTAGACAGAAGCAAAGCTGGGTCCCATCTTGGTTCACAAATCCTCAGGGACATTGTATGAATGCTAGGCTCCATGAGGGAAAGAAAATGGCTTCGTCAGATCTTGCTGCCAGCACCGGACACAGCCCTGAGCCCAGCAAATGGGACTAGAACCATGATCAGTGAGAGTGTTTCTTGCTATGCCCAGATGTGCCCTGTTGGGACGTGCTCCTCACTACTGAGGGCCGTGCCTGGGGCCCCGCATGGCTCCCAGTAGCCCCTGTACAGAAGGCAGGTGCCCCCTAACTTCCAGGAATCCTTAGCAGGCACCAGTTCTTATTAGTGAAAAGGAGATTGACTAGAACAACCTGGAAACTGTAAATCTTTCTTCTTACTTTTCTCTGTCCCAGAGCTCTAGAGAGAGAATGGCAGTGTCTTCTGCTGGGTCCCTTGGAACCGCATTTCTTCTCCCTCTGCTCTGCCCTGACACATCATCAGCGTGTCGCAGAGTGGAAGGGAGAGAGGAGCTAAATGGTACCGACACCAGCCACCTAGGGGAGGGGGCAGCCGAAGGAAGCACAGAGGGCAGCAGAAGGAAAAACTTTGGAGACATGCAGGCTCTGCCTATGAAAATTGTAAATCTCTCTGAGCCTCAGTTTCCTCATAGATAAAATGGGTATAATAATGGTACCAGTCTCACAGGATCATTACAAGGAGTGCAGAAGATATGCATGTGAAGTTCTTAGCCCAGTGCTTGGCCTGGACCGAGCACTCCCTGCAGTCAGCTGTTGCTGCTCTGACTCCCTGTCCCTGCCCTCCTGAAGCCTAGGAGTCCCCTTGCGGTGCAGGCAGGTATCGAAATTCCATCTGCTCAGTGTCCAGGGGGCTCCCAGGGAGATCCCTGCTTCCTGTATCAGATGGGTTCCTACAGGGTAAACCACTGAGGGTCATGGAGACAAGCTGGGTCACAGTATATGGGGCAAAGGGGGGGCTCACTCTGTCTCCCCCTCCAGCCAACAGCTGCTGCCTTCCCTCTCCCTGAGCACCTTCCCATTTCCTGCCTCCGCGGCTCCCTCCGGGAAGTTTCTGCTCACTTGCATGCCCACCTGTCCTCTTAGTAACCCATCCGATGTGTGCATGTCTCCCAGCCTTGTAACGCATCTGCGCAATTCCTTACTCAACCTTGTGCCTTGGTTCTTTCATGTGAAACCTGTCAGCAGTAAGAGTGCCAGCCTTCTAGGGTTGTTGGGGATTAAACCACATGATTCATGTGAAGCACTTAATGACGGGCATATTTTAAGTGATTATTCAGTGTCCCTATGTGTTCATGATAAAGGACAGCTGGGGGAGGGGGGGCATGCCCTCAAAGGGGAGGGTGCTGCATGACAGAAGACCCATATCCTAGATTTTAAAGTTGGAAATAAAATTATTATGGTCCCATGGCTGTGAACTCCAGAAGAAAACATAGCTCACAAGTTGTGAGCGACTCTAAAAATGAAATTATAGCAATAAAAAATCACATATAATTCCAACAAGGAAGAAATGGAGGCATCTAAAGAAATCAGTGTGGCTACATGGAAAATGTCTAATGAACCCAGATTTTAAATGTCGAACTGGGAAAAACATATTTGCGGCAAATCTTGAATAGATGGTTAGTATCTTTAACATAGAAAGAGCTAGTGTAAATCAATAATGAAACCCCTAAGGTACAATGGGAAAGTGAGCCAGGGATGTGATAAACAATTCAATAAAGAAAAAATAAAGCCCGTTTTCCAAAAGATGGAAATTCTTCAATCTCACTAGTAATCAAAACAAAAATGCAAATGACTAGATAGCTATTCTTGCCTTGTAAATGGGGAAATTTACCAAAATTAGTCTCTATTTTGATTTTTAATGAATCTGAATAAATCTGGGATGGGAGCAGCATAGAGTCCCTTTCGAAAGTTACAAGTAGGATATGGTACCCAGGAGAGCCCCTTCTTATCAGATCTCTCCTAAGGAACTCGAACTAGTTCAGAAATCCTGTTATTAATAACGTTATTTGTACAAGTGAAAGTGAGATGTAATCCAACTTGCAACATGATGTTTATGATGAGTTCATGATATCCTGGAAAGAAGTGGGAGACAAAATTGCCCAGATAATCTGTTAACAACTATGATTTGGAAAAAAGAATAACAATGACTGATAGAACACAGAATATAAGGGGTGGATCCTTCGGGTGAACGAACAGGGGAGAGTTACTTCTTTCTGCCTTTCTGGATGGTGATCAGATTTTCTGCGATGAGCATGTATCGCTTTCATTATGGAAAAAATAAACAGCGTAAAAAGGCCAGAGATCTGAAAAGACCTGGAGGAAGGTTCACATGGTTGAAGCAGGAGGTCATGTTCACATTCACGGGGCAGGGGTGCTGCTGGGAAGCAGGTGCAGGGTTGACGGAACACCTGCACACAGTGGGCGGGTAGGCTTGCCCAGTGAGGAGAAGCCACAGACCTGGGTGCTGAGTCATCCGTGACCTCCAGCGTTGCCCACTGCTCCCCAGACTGGGCACATCCTGGATCACTGGCGATCCCCAGAAGGAGGCTGAATGAAGCTTGATGCAACTTCATTGGGGTGTGGGCACGGAATTTTTTTTTTTTTTTATGTTCTTTATTTTTCAGTTTACTCGATCTTTCCAGCTATACCTAGGAGGAAGTCTTAGTTCGGCATTCAAGTGTCTGTAACACCTCCGTAAGCCGTGCCGATCTCCCTCTCCAGCCAAGTGTGAGCCAGCTTCAGGCTTGATACCTTAAGTGGGCCACAGCATCTGGCTGGAATTTAGTAATGCAGGTGGTATGTGGACATAGCTGAATCTCCAGAGCGGGAGAAGGATGAGTACAGTGTAGTAAACACTGAGCCCAGAATCTTGGGCATCTGGAACACGGAGGGGTGGGAAGCCGGCAGGAGAGGGGGTGGCTCCCCGTGAGTAAGCCGGCTGTCCCCGTGAGTAAGCCTGGCCTCCCCCATCACACAGCCCTCTGCCCCCTGCCCTCCTGCCTTCCAAGGAGCCGTCTCCTCCATGCTGGTGTTTCTCCACTTTTCTCTAAGCAGCGAGCGTACCGTTTTGTTCTTTGCTGTTGAGTGCTATTTCTTATATAAGTTTGTTGCTGGGCTTTGTTTATTCGTTTGTTCGGGGCGTTGGGGAGGGCCTATGATCATGCTCTCGGCACGCCTGAAAACGTTTTTAGTTTGTCTCTGCACTTTTCTTAAAAAGCCAGCATTTTCTGTGTCCTTCTGAGGGGGGCACGCTCTTTCTGGGGCTGGGCTCTGCCTCTTCGCAAATCAAGCAGCCTTTTTCTATTGTTTGTAGTTTGGGTTTTCAGACATGGCTTTATCAGAGAGCCCCCCGCGTGGCCACATTACTGTCTTCAGATGCTCCCTGATTGGGAGGATTTGTGCTTGTGTGGTCAGAATTTTCCCTCACAGTCTCCGGCCTTGCCAGGGCTGCTAACTAGCTAAGGGACACCGTGTCCGTCGTTCAGCCTCGACGAACGGGTAATAACCCTGCCCCCTTAGCTCTTGGGATCAAGCCAAGGACCGAATGAACGGGTGGTCACCAAGTGCTTTGCGGGGCATCATGTACCCCGCAATGCAATGTGTTATTCAGCACCTCCGTCTCTTGTGCTTTCCCATCAAGCACAATGTTCTTCAGATTGGAAAGCACAAGACCAGCACCATTAAAAAGGGAACCAAAGCTCAAAATAGGAGCAAAGAGAGAGAGAGGAGTTCACTTTCTTTAAATGAGCTCGATCCCTTGGCGCCTTGGAGCCATCAGGCCTGATGTGCAGGCTGTGACGGGATGTGTCAGGCCCTGTTGTGTCAGGGGCCGGAGGGGGCTGAGCAGAAGGAGGACAGGAAGGATAGCGGGGGGCCACTGTCACATGTAGAAACTGTTGAGAGAAACTGGGAGGTTTGGATGGGAAAAGACCTTTAGGGGCACCTGGGGGGCTCAGTCAGTTAAGCATCTGCCTTCCGCTCAGGTTAGGATCTCAGGGTCCTGGGATCAAGCCCCACGGCAGACTCCTTGCTCAGCGGAGAGCCTGCTTCTCCCTCTCCCTCTGCCCCGCAACGCTGCTCGTGTCACTCTGTCTCTCTCTCTCAAATAAATCAATAAATAAACTATTAAAAAAAAAATAGGGAGTGACCTTTAGGTTGGCAGGATACACAACCCTACTTGCTTAGAATGAGGAGCTGACCCTCACACCTCACGACTCATGAAGCACATCTCTCCGCCGCAGTCCACACCCTGCCCAACTCCCCAGGACACTCCTCAGGATCTTTGAGGGGAGTTCACTATCTCCCCAGGGGAAGGACCATGCAGCTGTGAGACCCTCCCCCAACCTCTGGGGTCCCATCTGTAGCTCAGCCACCTGGCTGGGCCCCACTACTGTCTGTCTGGGTCTAAATTGCCGCTCAACCTACAAGCCATGTGCCTTGTGGGAGAGGCTGGCTCGGCTTTCCCAGCTCTACAAGGGAAATGATACCTCCCCCCCAACAGGCTTGCTGTACCGTTTAGACAGGCTGATATGAAATTCATAGCTGTGTTCAAGTGCTCAAGTTCAAGCTAGTTCTTTTCCTTTCTTTACATCTCCTACTTATGAAAAGAGGATTGATTCCACAAAAATGAAACAGCGACTCCCGTGGGATCCAGCAGCTCCATTTCTGGGTACATGCACCAGAGAATGGAAAGCAGGGACTTGGATAGATGTCTCTACACCCGTGTTCACAGCAGCACCATTCACGGCAGCCAAAAGGTGGAAACAAGGCAGTTATCCATCAAGAGATGAATGCGTAGACAAAATATATTAGACACGTGCAGTGGACTAGTATTCAGCTGTACGTAGGAAGGAAATCCTAGCAACGTGGCCTGATGTAGACGGATTGTGATGTCGGGCAAAGTGAAATTCATCAGGATAAACAATGTATGATCCCGCTTAAGAGAGGTACCTAACGCCATGACATTAGAGGCAGAAAATGGAGGAACAGTTGCTAAAGGCTGAGGTGACCAGAGAACGGGGGCCATTGGTTAATGGGTAGAGTGTCATGTGGGAAGATGAACCAGTCCTAGAGCTGGAAGGTAGTGACAGCGGGACACAATTGGGAATGCACTTACTGCCATTGAGCTATGCACCTAGAAATGGTTAAACTGGTAGATTTTTATATAACATATATTTTACTACAATTAGAAAAATTGCTTACATAACCAAAAATATAGAATCCATCATAGCTCATGGTCAAGGGCAAAGAGAGACCCAGAAGGCGTAAGGGGGAAATCTCAGACAGAGTGTTGCTTAGAATTCCTGAAAAGGAACTCCCACTGCCCAGTTTTTGAGGGGCTGGGTGAGCAGCTCAGGAGACGAGCCCCACTTCCTGACATGTACAGCATTGGCAAACACAGCCAGCCCTCAGAGCTCCCCATGCTCACCATCCTCCTGCCAAACAGCAGTGGGGGGCTGCGGGATGCTCCAGATCCCAGGGACGGCTCCTGGCCCCTCTTCCGGGAGTGGCTGGAGCCCACTGCCTGTTGACAGGACGGGAGCCCAGGCTGAGCAGACACCTGGCCGCTGGTGCTACGGTGCAGGATATTGGACCGACCTCCAGTAGGCAGCCCTGGAAGGAAGGCTCACCACTGGCTGCTTCCAGAGGGTGTCCCGAGCCACACATGCTTCTAGTAGCCTTCTGGAAAACCCAGAACCCAGAGAAACCCTGACTGAGGTCCAGGACCAGAGCAGACCACGCTGGGCTTCTTGAGTTGGGGAGGTCACCAGGAAAAATCTCCTGAGTCCTCCCTCCAGCACCACCGCAGCCCCAGGATGTTTTAAATGGCTTATAGTGAGTTGAGGGCACCAAAGAAACCCACATGTACTTTCAAGGGCCTGGGCTGGGCTGACCTCACACTTGGAGGCAGATTATACCAGGCGCCGCAGTGTCCAGCTGCCCAGACCTGCGACTTCTGTCCCTGAAGCAGCTGCCCCACCAGCTAGCTATAAGATAACTGACCTCTGTGGGCCTCCGACACCCATCAATAAAATGCTGAATCTGTTCCCAGCTCTGCAGGCCGGGAATGGAAAGCTCTATTCCTTCCCACAGGCCTTTTTCCTGGGTACCTGCCACGTGAAGACAGTGCTCCAGTCTGAGGAAGGCAGTGAGAAGGGTAGAGACGGATGCAGTTCTTGGGGACCGTATTTGTGTCCTAGTCGTGCTGGAATAAAGTACCATGTCTTATGGGACGCTTAGAACCCCAGGAATTCCTTCTCTCACAGTGCTGGAGGCTCCCAGTTAGTGATCAAGGTGTTGCAAGATGGTTTCCTTTTCAGAGGCTCTGAGAGAGAACATTTCCCCTGGCTCTCTCCCAGCTTCTGATGGTTGTCATCCATTCTTGACCTGTGAATGCACTATTCCAATCTCCACCACCTCTCCTCGGTGTGTCTGTGTCCAAATTTCCCCCTTCTTGGGGTGTCTGCATGGCTTAGTGTGTTAAGCGTCCTACTCTTGATCTCAGCTCAGGTCTCCATCTCATGGCCATGAGGTCAGGCTCCACGTCAGGCTCCATGCTGGGAGTGGAGTCTACTTAAAAAAAAAATTCCCCTTTTTATAAGGACACGAGTTACTGGATGGGGAGACAGGCTTATGCAGTATGTCATTGTCATAACTTAATTACAACCAGAAAGACCCTATTCCAAATAAAGTCACATTTACAGGTTTTGGAGGGTTAGGACTTTTATATAACTGTTGCAGGGTGGACACAATTCAACCCAAGGAGCTTTGGAATGTAAAAGTGAGACAATGTAGCAAAAGAGAAAGAGCAAAAAATTTTAGCCTCTCAGCACCAGGCGGACTCAACTATAAAATGGGATAACAGTATCTAGCTTGCAGGGTATGATATATACAAGGCAACTGACACATAGGAGGTACTCAGAAGTTCTAACTACTTCTTTTGCAACTATTATTCTCATTCTGCTGTTATTAGTTGAACTGCATAGATGTTTGTAACTGTGGCATTCGAGAGGTTCCAGCAAAACACCCTGGAGGAGATGACATCAGATTGTGGGAAACAGGGTGAATTTAGTTTAATGGAAGAAAGGACATTTGAAACAGGTCTGGGAAAGATGGATAGGGTTTTGACAGGTAGATCCTACCGGGGAGGGAATTCCAGAAAGTGTGAGCTACATAAACAAGCCTTGGAGGCAGGAAAGTATACAGCATTTTTGGAAAAGAGCTCCAATTTCCATTTGGCTGGAACATTGGGAAATGAATAAAGAGTAATGGTAATTAAGGTTGTAAAGGAGCCTTTGGACCACAGAACACGAGGAGTCTGCACTTAATTCATAGTCAATGGGGAGCCAATGAATGTTTTTTGGAAGGAGGGACGCGATTAAACTGGCATTTAAGAAAATGAATCTGGCTGCAGTGTGCGGGATCAGAGAACTCTGGAGAAGGGAGGAACGAGAGGAGATCTCCTGGGGAAGTGAGAGCTTCCCTGGTCCTGGCCAACAGTTGACGGTGGACTATGGAACATGCCCTAGCCCCGGGGATGGCTTGATGTGGCCATGTTGGAAGTCATGGACCCTTTCTGGTTACGGTGACCTCAAGTGAAGTAAGACAGACAGAGAAAGGCAAATACAGCATAATAATCACTTACACATGGAATCTATTTTTTTTTTTTTAAGTCAAACTTGGGGCACCTGGGTGGCTCAGTGGGTTAAAGCCTCTGCCTTTGGCTCAGGTCATGATCCCAGGGTCCTGGGATCCAGCCCCACATTGGGCTCTCTGCCTGGCAGGGAGCCTGTTTCCTCCTCTCTCTCTGCTTGCCTCTCTGCCTACTTGTGATCTCTGTCAAATAAATAAATAAAATCTTAAAAAAAAAAAGTCAAACTTATAGAAATAGAGAGTAGAAAAACGGTTGCCAGGAGCTGGGCTGGGTGATGCTGGGAAAAGGGTAATAGGAAGGTAATAGGGAGAAGCTGGGAAAAGGGTACAAACACCTTTCAGTTATAAGGTCAGTAAGGTCTGAGGATCTAGTGTAACACAAGGTGATCTTACAGACCTTCTTCAATTTATGATGGGGTTACATCCTGATAAACCTGTCATTCAGCTGAAAATACCATTAAGTCAAAAATGCATTTAATCCCCCTAACCCACAGGATATTACAGCTTAGCCCAGCCCACCTTCGATGTGCTAAGAACACTCACAGGAGCCTACACTTGGGCAAAATCATGTAACACAGCCTAGGGCTCAGTAAGTGGCGCATATCTATGCAGTTTGTTGGTTATGGTACTGAAAGCGAGAAACACAGTGGCCGTGTGGGTACAGAATGGTTGTCAGCATATCTTTTGTTCACCCTGGTGATCACGAGGCTGCCTAGGAGCTGCCAACACCCAGTGTCACGAGAGCTTCATATCCCGCATCACCAGGCAGGGAGAAGATCCAAATTCCAAATGGGAAGTACAGTTTCTACTGAATGCTTATTACTTTCCCACCATCCTCAAGTCAAAAAATCTTTAAGTTGAATCATCCTAAGTCAGAGACCATTAGTAGTTAATAACGCTGCATTGTACAACTGAAATTTACTAAGAGAGTAGAACTTTAGTGTACTCAGGAATGAATGAATGAATGAATGAATGAACGAAATGATAGATCTATCAATTAACTAGATCGGGAATCCTTCCACAGTGTACACATATATCAAATCACCAAAATATGCACTTCAAATGCATTTTATTTTATTTTGACAATTTTGTCAATATACCACAATAAAGCCAAAAAAAAAAAATAAAAAGCTGGGGTCGCCAGCTATGGGCATTGGAGAAACAGCTTCAGGCCCCTCCCAAGACGATGGTATTCTCAATGTCAAAAGACAGCAGCAGGTCCTATGAACTGCTTTCTCAAGGGCACCTGGGGGCATGGACAGGTGAGTCTTCTACCTGGAGCTCTGCCGCACCCCTGCTCCAGTCCTGCCCCACTGGGAGGCAGAGCCATGCGAACGTTCGAGAGCTGGGAGCAGTTCTTAATTGTTGTGCATTAACTGAACTGTCACCTGACCTTACTTTAGAATTCTGTGAATATTTATGAGTGAGCTCTTGCTTAATGAAGAGGGGAACGGAGACGTTAATGAGCTTTTTCTCCCCACATTGAGCTCGGGGATTTTTTTGTTTCGTATCTCTGATCTGAATTCCAACCATGCCGTGCATCTCTCTGTCCTGCTTCCTCAGAGGCGAGAAGGCCCGCTGTACACTGTTCGCACTAGCAGCTAGGCGACATCAGAGCAGACGCAGGTAGAGCACATGTCTACTTGTGGGTGCACACGTGTGAGAACGCGTGGGTGAGAGGCTGGGTGTCCACACGTATGTGAGTCCTCCTGGCTGCCAAGAAGGCCTGTCTGGGCTCAAAGGTGAGCTGGAAGTTGCTTCTCCTCTTGAGTTGAGTTGCTCAGAGATGAGAGAAAAGATAAGGCAGAACCGTGGGGTGGGACTGGCCCCCTCTTGGCCTTGTGTCCCCGGCTTCTCTTCAAGATCTCCTCATAAGACAAGGCCTAAGCCTTGCACCCCTGACCCGTGTGAGCCTGGGCAGTCTCTGCAGACAGCAAAGCCCAGACTGGCCCACTGACCTGGGAGAGAAGGTGAGGAGGCTCTGTGGAACAGCTGGCCTGGGCAGGGTGTACAGCGAGAAGGCGAACACAGAGGGGACAATATACATTCCCACCTGCACCCAGGAAGCTCGTGGAACACTGTAGTCCCTTGCTTACACCCAGTCCCCTGGGGTCTCTGCCAGTCTCTGAGGGGTATGAAAAGGCTTGGTGATTGCAAAGTTGATAGATCTCTAGGAAGGGCACCTGGGTGACTCAGTCGGTTAAGCATCTGCCTTTGGCTCCAGTCGTGATCTCAAGGTCCTGAGATGGAGCTCTGTGTTGGGCTCCCTGCTCAGACTGCTTCTCCCTCTCGCTCTGGCTCTCTCTTCTGCTTGTTCTCTCTCTCAAATAAATAAATTAACTAATAAAATATTTTTTAAAAATTGATAGACCAATAGGAGAAAAGCAGGGGAGGCTCTTGAAAAGGTGAAAATCCCTCCCTGGTAAAATGTCAGGTTGCTTTTCCCTGGCCTTCCCACCGCCTTTCTGCCACCCGGGGCTCTGCAGCTCTCCTTGCCTGACTTGCCCTCTTGCTTTCAGCCTCTAATCTGACATTAGTCACGTTGCACCCCAGGCCACGTTGGACCAAGGTCAGTGGGAAGGTGTTCTCCTGCTGAAGAAGAAGAGCCAAGGCTTCAGGTCTGGGCATGGGTATGTGCCCCTCAGTCCTCCCCGCCCTGGTCCTCTCCCGCCTGCCTCCACCCAGAGGCCACCTTCCCCTGAATCTCCCCACCCTTAGCTGGTTCCACTGCCTGGAACCCACCAGCCCAGGAGAAAGGCTCACGAAGCCCAGCCCTGGACACCAGCTGGCAAGATGCTCGCTGATGATAACGTGTGTGTGTGTCTCCATGTGCGTGCGCACACACACACACACACACACACATGCGCATGCCCAGAGGAACACCTCCCACCTGGTATTAGGCTAAACTGTCAGCCCCCGTGCAGTTAACAGATGCTAAAGAACTACAGAGAGAGAAACTTGAAACTGGACGGCGGTGTAAGAGCCAACCTAATTACAGTTGTTTATGAGCACTCTTTACTATTTATGTCCAATCACAGGTGCGCAGTGGCTCTTTTGCTCGTTGCTGACGTGATAGATCGTTTCTGTTGTAGGTGTCTCTTGACAACACAAAACCCTGTGTCCACATGCTCTGCTTTCTATCATTCATGTGGTGTTGTGATCTGCACCCTATTTTTTTTTCATCAAGTCTACCTCCGTTGGAAATGGGAAGCATGCCCCTTTTTCATTGAAAAATACAGAGAACCGGAAGCAAGAAAATGCAGAGGGGAGGAGGAAGAAGTTAACCAGGATTTCTGATCACTCACACCGAACCACTATTCACACTTTTGCATTGTTGTGTTTGCTGTTGGTTGTTCCCTTTGTCTGATTTAATGGGCTGAAGCCCTTGTACAAGTCACTGGGGTCACTATCAAGGGTGTGCTGTAATAAACAGAGTTGTGTTGAACATTTTTATGTGTGTACTTCGGAATGGCCCTCAGGCGAAATGACTGAGCGGATGGTCTCAGACACTCTTAAACCTCTTGATGGATTTTTACCATGTCATTTTCCCAAAGGGTTGTACTAGCCAGCAGGGAATAAGGGTTCCTGTTGCAATCCATCCTCTTCAAGACTGTTTTCCCATTTTTTCCCCTAATTTTTGCTAATTTGGTGGACTAAAAATGACAGTACTTCCTTGCCTCCTTAATTCACATTTTTTTTTTTCATTTATAATGAGTTTGGGTATTTTTCCATGTGCTTATTGACTAATGTTCACAACATTAGGAAGTTAGGAAAAAAAACCATTGATGTGTGCATACAGGTATGGAATTGTGTGTGTGAGAGAGAGAAAGAGAGAGACAGTGTGAGAGACTTCGCAGCCAGCACAAACCTCTCAAAGATCACGTGCTCCCATTTGTACATTTGTAGGTATGGGTGTAGGTACTGGTGATGTGAGCTTATTGTTACTTTCTTGCGGGAGACAGGGAGATGAAGAGGGAAGAAAGTGAGCTTTGGAAGCTTTCAGGCTCAGATTCCGTGTTCCCCAGTTAGTAGTTGTATGACTTGGGCCAGTTTTTAGTTCTTGTTTCATCATCTGTAAAATGGGAATGATATCTGTGACACCGAATTGTGGAGACTATTACATGACCCCACAGAGATGCCACAGAGACCCCCTCAGTAAGAGCTCCCCTTGTCCTCCCCCAGCTTGGGGGTCCCGGTGGGCATGTTTGGACACTGATGGAGACCCGTTAGAGGATGGTTTCCCAGGAGCCATGCTTCTCTGCCTTCCAGTCACGAGCAAGGAGCATGGCCCATCCTTCCGGTTCTACAAATGTGTGTGGAATGAGGGGACCTCTGTATGATGCGTGTGGGCTTCCCTGGAAGAAACAAGAGGTCTGAGTTCATTCCACTCTGACCATCTTATCTTCCTCAAGTCCTTGAGGGCACGCCAGGTCTGGGGGTGACCCTTTCCAACCTGACAAACATGTCAGGTTTCATGAGAAAGGAGGAGGAGGCCGAGTGCTGGTGGGCCTGTGGGAACTGCCGCCAGGCATCCTCAGGGAGAAAGGCTGGGGTGCTGGGACTCATGCCTTTCTTGGGGAGACAGCATGGTGGCTTGTGAGTGGGCTCTGGGGCCAGACTGCCTGGGTTCATGTCCTAGCCCACCCTTCTGAGCCAGGACCTCAGCTGTCCCTTGCTGCCTCAGCTTCTTCATCTGTACAATGGGAATAATACTGAGAACACCTACCTCATAGACAGTTGTGAGGATTAAGGGAGAGAATTCATGGAAAACTCACTGCCTGTAGTCATGTCTCCTGTCCTTGCTGGGGAACAGTACCTGTCACTGTTCCCACGGCAACCCCAGCCTCTCCCTCCCCCCACTGCCTTCTCATCCCCTTGCTTCCTCTCCAGGGTCCTGGGGGAGGGGGGGTTGCTGGCAGTAGAGGTGGGGGCTGGGCATCACCCCGGAGAGGACTTTTTTCCTGCACAGGAATATCTAGGAAAGCCCAGAAATTCTTGCCCCCCACCACTTCTGTCTTGAACTGAGCCTCTTGCAAGTATCATGAAGGGAAATGACTGACCCAGAGGAGAAGAGGAAGGAAAGTAATGACAACCATCAGGGGTCAGAGTGGCCAGTGGGAACGTCAGCAGGGCCTCCAGAGAGCTAGAGATGGCCCTGGAGGGTGCGTCTCAGTTTCCCTGTATGTAGTATGGACGCCCCATCCCCTTCGATTCTAGTAGTCCAGGTTCTCCAGCAAGACCCGAAGGGTTCAGACACATCCCTGGGCCTCAGCTGTCCTTCTGCTGACAAGAGAGAATTTACTGTTCCTCTCCAAGGCAGGAGGAAGCTAAATTGACCCAAAGTCTGC
This sequence comes from Mustela putorius furo, assembly GCF_011764305.1. Classification (NCBI taxonomy): domain Eukaryota; kingdom Metazoa; phylum Chordata; class Mammalia; order Carnivora; family Mustelidae; genus Mustela; species Mustela putorius. The sequence continues at coordinate 9,421,281 of NW_025421424.1, forward strand.
CTACTGCCTTGTGTTCTTTGGTATAAAGCCACCACATGGGTCCTGGTACAAATATGGCCAGGTATCCTGCTATTTGATAAAAATATTAGGGCACTGGGCCTTCCTAATATAGCTGAGCAGACACATGTAGGGACTCGGGCGGAGAAGATGAACAAGCATGTGCCCCGGACAGCAAAGCAGCGGGCTGGGGAGATGGAAAACCCTGAGAGAGATGTCGGCCACCATCTTGGTCCCTGGGCCGGTGTCCCCCCACCAATGTGACACCCAAGGAAAACAGGGGCTTTGTGTTTGCATTGGTTCCCTGGCTATTACCTCCAAGCCCCCAAAGCAGCTGTTTACCCCAGCAGTTAAGGTTTCTCTGGTAATCGGGGTCCCAAGCTTTAAGCACTTGTTCCAGCCAGATTAATCTGAGAGATAAGAGGATGACAGAGGCACCTCATTTTCTCACCACACAGCCCCTGCTGTGCACAGAACTCCTGCCAGGTCAAGTCAGACACGGTTCTGCTCCCCAAGACATACCCATGTCTCATCCACGGGGATACTTTGGTACCCATCCATCAATGGGTACTTTGGCTTATCATAGTGTGGATCTGCTGCCTGGGCTGCCCTGCAGTCTGTCAACTGACGTGTTGGGCTCCTGCACGGGTCTTCACCTTATAGGAGCTGCTCAATCTTTCTATACCCGGGCATCCAGGCAGCACCAGGCCTCCGGCACAGGTGCACGAGCGCTTGCATCCCTATGTCCATTGCCGGGCTCCCCAAGGGCAGGCCCATCTTGTTTGCTCGTCTCCAGACCCACCCTGGGGACCCACACATCGTAAGTGCTCTTCATCTGATGAGTGACCGGGGCAGGCAGCAAATCTGGAAGAACGCGGAGGGATCAGCAGCGTGGGGAGGGGTGGAGAGACGGCGACCCCACAGCAGATGCAGAGGGTGTGTGTGAAGACCTCAGCACAGTGCCCGACAAAGGAGCACTCACTGAGTACTACTGTGGTTACCTCAAGCAAGTTACCAAATGCCTCCAAGCCTCCTATAAAGTCCAGCTGCCACAGGATTCTTGTAGGTGAAGCCTGCCTGGTTCCTAGCACGGCGCGGTCAGTGTCACCTGAACCCATCCAGCGTCCTTTGACCAGAGAGCCAGTCCCTGGTGCAGGGGTGAGGGGCATGGGCCTCCATAGCTGAGAAGGTCAAAGACAACTAAAGCCTCGGGCTGCTGGCCCCCAGCTACAGATGGCTCTGCCCCCACCAACCCCCGTGTCCTGGACCCACATGACATTTTGCACATGTGCAATGAGGCAAAGACGGTCGGGAGGTCTGACCTGGAAGACCAGATGCCCCAGCCCAAGGAGAAGAGGCTCGGCTGTGACTCTGAAGCTCAGCCTCTTCGTTGCCATGACTCCTTTCCAACTCTTCATGTATTTTTTAAAAATACGTAATTTCCTAAAGGGAAATTAAATTAGATTGCACATTCATTTGAGGGACTGTGGTCTGATCGGGCTGGCACCGGAATGGCAGGCTCCTAATCCTCGCCTGGGCTCAAAGGGTGATCTGGGGCCCCCCTTGGTGACCCCTTCCTGAACTTTTCCCGACACCCACCCGGTGCCCTGCAGCTGAGCTCCCCCCAATCTTCTCCAGCTGGCCTCCCAGGGCCTGGGGTTCCTTCACCGAGGAGCCTGACCCTCGGAACCTGGGAGAACAGCTTTCTGAAGGCCCCCCGCCGCCAAGCGAAAGAAAGCCAAGAGAAGGGCACACCGGCATGTGTGCCAGCCTGCGCCCAGCTGCCGGGGCGATGGGGCTTTGGTGAAGATGGTGGGTGAAGCAGGACCAGGTTTGAGGTCTGGTCTTCCTGCTCACAAGCTGGTGACCTCAGCGAAGTCATTAAACAAATGAGCCCTAGGTTCACCATCTATGAAATGGGGACAATAAGAGAATCTCCTTGGCTGAGCCCTTGTACAGATCAAAATGTGAAAAGTCCAAGTGAAGAAAGCACTAGCGTAGTACATGGCATACAGTAAGCACTCAATAAACGTTCCATGCCCTTATTTGTATGGTTTGCCTACTTGGTGGAGGGCTCCTGCCCCGGCAAGCCCTGGACAAAAGCCACACTGCAGTCCGATTGTGTCTTAACACCGACCCTCAGCACCAAAGCACTCTGACTGCTCCATCTTGGACAGTAGTCAGTGCCCAGGGACCCCGCTGTCCTCTCTGGTGCAGAGGCAGCACACGGGGAACCCTTGGTGTTTGGGCGAAACCAACTGAGTAGCTGACCCTAGGCATATGAAAGCCAGCTCCTCCGGGGCCCCCAGTGGAGCCAGGGACATGGTCCTGCCGTCCCCTTCCCTCCTCATCACCGCTGTTGGCAAAGGTCAAGTGGACAGGCCCTCCCCAGCCCGGCACAGCCGCTGGTCGGCCAGAATTACCAGGCACCAGGCCCAGAAGATTATCATGTCTCCCCTCCCAGGAATTAACGTCAGGTTTCAGAAGAGAAAGTCAGAGAGACTGGCCCCAGGTGACATTGAAGGTGACAAAGTAGAGTCATCCTGCGGGTTCTTAAGCCTCACCTTGTCCCTTGCTGCCTCCCCGTGTGCTGGAATCACTCTGTGCAGGGCGCAGGGGCCAGGCAGTGCGGGAAGGGAGAGGAGACGTTCGAGTCCCCATGCTCTAGGCCCCAAGCTCTCAGAGAAGAATGCCAGAGTTACTCACCTATTTCCAGTGAGTAATGTCTCTCCAGGGGAAGTTTAAAATAGAACTTTAGTCATACCTTAATGGAGCTGATTGATTTCTAAAAACAATCAAGCCCTAGTCCTCTGCAGCCGAGACTGCTGGGCACGGACGAGAGAGCAGGGGCGCGGATGGCCATCCCCAGCAGGATGGTCCGGAGCGTGCATGGGCCCAGGAGTCCTGTGGCAGTGTCCACCCAGGACCCAGAAACAAGGTTCAAGCCCCGAGGGCAGGCTCACCCTCCCACCTACCTCTCCTGCTCTTCGCCCAGGCCCGCACCCAAGTAGGGCAAAGGTGACACTGCACGGGTAGCCCAGGGTTCGTGCATTCAGCATGTTGCTTGAGCACGTGCTGTATGCCCGGCACCATCGGGGATGCCTGGGTTTGAGTGGCAAACAGAAAACATATGGGCTCCCGTATTTATATGGTGTTTCCTGGCTTTGTCCAGATTCCTTGGCATCTTTCGTCCCCTTTTGATAATACCACGGCCTGTGGAACAGTGTATCTGGTGATCACCTGGCCTGGGTCTGGTGCGTGGTGGCCCCACTCTGGGAGCACGTGTCCCCTTTTCTTCCTGTGTGCAGGTGACCCAGGGCTCACCACGCCAAAGGAGCCGATGGGGGAAGTAAAGCAGAAATTCACACTGCAGGAGAGTGGCAGAACCAGGCCTCTCCTCTCGAATGGCACCACCTAGATCCCTGCTCCCTCACTCAACTGTCTTACACAGATAAAATCAGCTTAAATTGACTATTGATTGCGGTGTGGGGAAGGTGTCCCCGTCTAGCCTAGCCGGCTGCGTGAGTCAGCCTGCCAGAGGCCCAGGCAGCTGGAGGGAGCGACAGGCAGGGGCTGGAAGAAGTGTATGTGTGAGACCCATTATGTTAGCCCCCGGTTATTAGATTGCCTCCTTTCACTGCCGCCATCACCCCTCACGACAAAGACCCCAATTTGTAGACTCCGGGGAGAGTCCCTGCTTTCTGTGTGTGCATGCACACGCGCTCGCGCGCGCGCACACACACACACACACACAGCTCCAGACACAGTCAGGAAAAGCTATAGCCAAGTTGTACCCTTATGTTCAGCTACCCGGTGGAGGGTTCCTTTGCCTTTTCTGTTATTAAAGCCTTGGGCTGACAGCCGCAGACCAGTTCCTGAGGTCCTGGGAGGTTACCCTGTCCTCCCCCTTTGCAGAGATGTCGACAGGAAACACCGCATTTGCTGTTAGCTCCGGGGCTGGAGAGAAGCATTTTCTACCTTCCTGGGTTCAGCTAATTGGCTGTGGATCATCACTGAGAAGAGAAGGGGGTGGTTCTCAGACACCTGCCATCTCTCCAGCCAAAATGGATGCCCTGGGAGAAGTTCAGGGCCTGTCAGTCTGTGCCTCGCAGAGACCATTGGCTGTAGCCTTGGGACAAAGTAGGCAGATGGAGCCCAGGATGGAACGTGGCTCCTTCCTCTGCCCCCATGAGTCCCTGGGCAACCAGGAGCCACTCCTCTCAAGGTATTTGGTCTCAGCATGAAGGTCCTACCCTCCTCCAGCAAGGTAAAGGCCCATCCTAGAAGACAGAGATTAAACAGTCACTGGGTCCAGGACCTAACCCAGCCCAAATCTGAAGAAGGAAATAAAAGCTGGTGGGAAGCGGGGTTTAGCAAGAGACAATAGCATCCCCCAGTCTCATCAAGGTAGAGCCTCCCATCTCTTCCGAAGGCCTCTCCCCCACCAACCCCTTGGTTATCTGCTCCCCAGTCGGGGGCAGAAGGGGCAGACAAGAGCCCAAGCAGTTCATCCATCCCTGTTCTCAGTAATTTCCTGTCCACGCTGCCAGTGCTGGACCAGGAAGCAGCTTCTTACTTGAAATTTCCGGTGCTGTCTTGGGAGGCCAGGAGGGGCTATGAAAAACCATTTTGGCCAGAGCAGATATCAGTCGGTGAATGGAGAGAGCCCCAGAGCAGCCTGGGCAGAACAAGGTGCCCTCAGCAGGGCCCGTGTCTCCCTTGAGCCCCTGGACCCCGTCTGGATCACTTGTATGTCCCTAGCTCTCCCGAGTGCCAGACACACAGAGGCCGTCAACCAGTATTGTTTAAACTGAACTGCCTGTCCCTTGTTCTTGGTGAACCCTTGATCAAATGCATGTGGGCACGTACGTGCGCGCACGTGCACACACACACACACACCACAGAGGAAATGGGATGCAATTTTTTCTAAGTCCGGAAAAATAATTTTCAGCTATTGAAACAGAACAGGTGAGGCCAGGGCATGGGATTCTGTAGTTCCCTCGGTACTTACTAATCAAAACACAATGTTTCTCCTTGCCGCCTACACAGAGCACCTGCCTGGCCTCCTACCCCCACCTGCTTCCGCAGCCCAGCACCCACCCCCAAGCCCCTGCACAGCTCTCCCCTCCCTGGTCCCCCCACCAGCCTTCCCCAAACTCAGCACAGCCCAGCATCTTTCTTTCTCTTCTCCCAGAGCTGGTCCCAGTCCTCCTCTGAAGTGTAAGTCTCTTACACTTCAGGCCTGTGGAAGGGGAGACAGCCATGGGCCCTGGTTCTGCCTCAATTCTGTCCACTTGTGTCCTTGAAGCTGGGAATCTGACATGACCCAGATCAGGGGTGCAGTATGGGATTGTTCAGGGTATCCCTATCTCCCTCTTGCTCCAGTGCTTAGAAATAAGGACAGACCCTAAAGCAATGTGCATCTCTGGCAAGACCCGCTTGTGAATTTCAAAGGCCCTGGACAGCTAGGGGCTACAGAAGAGAAGTACTGCTTGCAGAGCCGACAGTGTCCTCATTGAGGCTGGTGATTTCCCTGGTCTCATTAATGGCCCCTCCCACTCACTAGCTTGGCTCATGAGAATCACCAGAACCACCTTAGACCGGAAGGTGTGCTAGAAGAGGAAAGCTTAGAAGAGCCTGTGCATGTTCCCTGTTGACCCCGAGCCTGGAAGCATTTGCAGCAGTTCTTGGTCTGCTCTTGCCTCAGCGCGTCACGGATGGGAGAATGGGTTCTGGAAACGGACCATATTCTGGAATCCAACAGACCCCTCTTCGTGGAACGCTAGCTGCAGCCAGGAAGTCCTTGCATTCATACATCAGGATGGCAAAGAGGAAGAATGGGTTTACAGACAGGACACTTTCATCCAAGGGACATGGTTTTGGGTATGGCTTTAATTCTTGCATTCATGGATCTCAAGAAATAAACGCGTTCCTGTCAATAGGAATAAGCAAGTACAAAGATGCTAAGAAAATCCAGCAAAATGGAGTGATGGATATCAGGTCAGATGAATCATAAAAGGTTTCCTGAAATAAGAAATACTTTTTAGTACTCGAAAGAGGAAAAGGAAAAAAACACTTATCAGGTCAGACTTGGAACAAGACACAAGTACTTTCCCATTTGCTCCCGGGTGCTCTGTTCTGGATAGTTCCTTCCAAGTTGCAGCGCAATGATTTTCTCTTCAGCTGTGCTTAATCTACACTCAACTCCATTCATCAAGTCCTTAGTTTTTGGTTGTTGTGGTTTTTCAGTTCTAAAATTTCTATTTAGATTTCTTCAAAATTGCTAGATCCGCTTTTTAGTTTCCACGCCCTGGCAAAATTCTCAAGCTTGCCTGTTATTTCTTTGAATTGTAAACATCGCTGTCTGCAGGTGATAATTCCAATATTTCAAGGGTACATGCCTCTCTTTGTTATCTGTCATTTCCTCTGGTTCTCACTCATAGTGTCATCTTTCCCTGTGTTCTTTGACTCTGTGCTGGACCACATATCGAAACATTGGTTAAAGGAGTAAGCAGTAGCTCGGGATGAGAGCAATCTTCCTGCAAAGAAGATTCGAGTTTGCTTACCCCAGACACTTGGGAAGGCTGACCATCCAAGACCACCTTAGTCTGGATTCCTGGACCCAAATTCAAGGCCGCGTGATCATAGGAAGGAATATTACTTTCAGTCCATCTTGACCCCGAGGCTGAAGCTCTGCAGGACCCCAGCTTTGAAAGAGGTGGGAAGCATTATTTAGGCTTCCCACCTTGGAGAGGGGAGGGGATACCGCGAAATCCACAGCCCATTTTTGTCACTGTGACTTCGGGATTAATTTATTTTTCCAAAGACCAGGGTGGCATCAAGTACTGGGCTCACCTCCCTGAGCCCTCATGTCCTTAGAGATTATGGCCCGATGCTTCCTCACTGATGATCCGAGATGTTTGTTGTATTCCTTCTAGTTTCTTTTTATTTGTCCTCCACAGAGAGATTTTTCCACATTGTTAGTTTTCCATTCCTGGAAGCAGAGGTTCCTTCTCTCATTTTGCCTTACGGTGGCTGGATGAGGTGAGCAGATACCAACAGTTCCATTTTACAGATGAGAAAATGGGGGTCAGAAACTGCTCAGGTCACGTGGTCCCCAAGTGGAGGATACAAGAGTTGAATCCAGACGGTTCTGAGACCCAGGCCCATAGTCCACCCCCCTCTTCCATGCTTGGGAAATGGAAAGAGGAGCAGGAAAGCTATTTAAAGTATCCCTGAAAAGCTCAGAGGAAAACAGGAGAGCCAGGCAGTGAGTCCCGGGAACAGCTGCGTCCGCAGAGCAGAGCCTCTGTGTCAGAAGAAAAATCCCCAAGTGGCAAAGGCAGGCCAGCTTGTCCGCTGGAGCAGGGATCCCTGTGCTCCCTTCGGTGACCCTGTTCCTGGGGACACAGCTGCTCCTCACAGAGCTAGAGTGTATGGGGGACAGGTGGGTACTCAGGTTGGAGCATATGTACCCCCCAGAGAAAATGCCAGATGTCGGGGCGGGGGGGGGGGTGCGGCTGCTAGGCTTGTACGGTGGAAGGGCCCCGGGAGGAAAGCCAGAGAGGGGTTTCAGATCTGGCCTACTGAGGCCTCCACAGTGCTTGCTCACCCACACTCCTCATTCTCCTCCTACCACTGGGAAGTCACCCAGCAGCCTTTCCAGAACAGTCTGGTCCCAGGCCTCTGAGTTTATGAAAACATAAACACATTCTGTAATTACTTCCCCTCCCCCCACCCCGCCGCCCCACCACCAGCGAGTTTGCTGCAGCAGGGGGAATTGGAGTCAGCACTCCCCTACCACCCCTACCCAAGCCAAGGGGAAGAGAAGACTAGACCCCCTGCGTCCCTCCCCTCCCAGCTCTAATCTTGCTCTTGGTCAAGTTTGCTTTCTCCCTAAACCTTAAGGCCTCTGCTGAGCCATGCTTTTTAGAGGGAATGGATTTATGCCCCTCGAGGACTTTCCTTCTGCACTTGGTAAAATTTCTAAGATTAATTTCCACACCGTCCACACAGGAGGCTCATTAACACACAGAAGGGGTGTGTCAGTCTGGCAGCGATGGGGCTCAGTGGGGACCCCGCCAGCCAGGAGAGACGGAGGGCAGTCTGGGAAGCCAGTCAGGGCAGGGGTAGGGACCAGAGGACCAAGCCGGGCTCTGGGTGGGTGCCCATGTGGTGGTTGTGGCTCTTGGCCAGGCCCTGGAAGATTTCCTCCCCGCAGTGTCCCCACATGTCCCTTCTCCAAGCGGCCGAGGCTGAGATGCACGCATTTTACTCTTGCAGATTTTCTAACGCTCCCCCCGCCACATTGGGATTAATGTTTCATCAAGATTAATAGTGGATTGAGTCATTTTGAAAGGGGCCCTTCGATGAAGGGAAAGCACATAAATAAGCCTTGTCTGTCACTTAGGCCGCCCTTGCCTTATGCCACAGGGTTCTGCTTTGTAGCTGAGAAGCCCTTCTGCCCTTTGTTTAATACACCCTCGTCCTGCAGTAGGCTCGCCCAGCCGATCAGTCGGTTACATCGACCTTCAAGGGGCAATGTAGAGGGGAGGGCAGGCAGGTGCAGGGCGGGGCTGGGGGCTCGAGAGGGAGGGCAGTGCAGCTTTTCGGAGCTCAGCGGCCTGGGCCCTGTGTTCTGGGTCCAGCCAGCATCCTTCTCTCTCTGCAAGGTAGTGCTCAAGTTCACAGGCACGAATTCCAGCTCTGCTGTCTATCCCCTGTGTGATTTGCGGATTTGTCACTTCGCCTTGCTAAGCCTCAGTTTCCAAATCTGCAAAGTGGGGATCATCATAGCCCCTGTCCTGGAGGTCATTGGGGGAATTAAATAAGTGAAGGCTCGTGAAGTCCTGGGGTCAGGGCCTAGCCCATGGTAAGCCTCATGTGCTGGAGTTGCTCACATCATCCTGGCCCATGGCGTTCACTTGGGGACGCTTGTGTTTCCCACAGAGGCTTCCCATGGGGGGCGGGGGGGGGGGTGCCACGTGGAGCCATGGCACTGGTCGGAGTGTCCCCTCCCCTGCAGCTGCAGCCCCCGCTGAGCTCACACTCTGAAAGTGAATTGAAGGGCACAGGACAGAAATATTCTAAAGGGAGGGTCCAGAGTAGAGGCTCCATTACTAGACAATGTGTGGGCAGTTACTCTGGGGTTTAGGAGAGTCTGGGAGATGTAGCGTCCAAGTCCACGAGCCTCCCTCCATTCAGATCTAGTTAAATTAAATATCAACAGCCCAGACAGACAGCATGCTGCCAGGAGAGAGGGAAGGCTCTGATTACCACGGAAAGAGGGGAGCCCTTGCCCAAAGCATCCCCCCGTCATCTTGGCCAAAGCCAGAGAGGAGCTAGGATGGGGTGAGCATGGAGAAGGAGCAACACTCCAAGGACGTGGGGATATGAAGAAGGCCTTGGCCCAAGGGATGAGGGCTGGGCAGCTCCTGTCATCAGTGTTTATTAAATACTTTTCAATTGGCCCAGCCCCGTTTAAGCTCTGTAGAAGGATCCAGAAGAGCAGACACAGCCCTGCCCTCAAGAGGCAAGAATCAAGGGCGCCTGGGTGGCTCAGTGGGTTAAGCCACTGCCTTCGGCTCAGGTAGTGATCTCAGGGTCCTGGGATCGAGTCCCGCATCGGGCTCTCTGCTCAGCAGGGAGCCTGCTTCTCTCTCTCTCTCTCTGCTTGCCTCTCCATCTACTTGTGATTTCTCTCTGTCAAATAAATAAATAAAATCTTTAAAAAAAAAAAAGAGGCAAGAATCAAGCTATCAACACAAGCCCCACTCTCCATAAAACATTAAAGAAGCAACAAGGGATTTTGCAGGGCTGTTTGTCATATGGGAGAAATGAGCAGTGGCTTCTGACATCGCAGAGAATGAGGGGGTTGGAGGAGATGGCTCTTCTTCTAACTAAACTGTTTTTAATATTTTATTATGGAAAGTCTGAAGTATACACAAAAGTAGGACGGGGTCAATGAAGCCCCATGAACTTACCAACCTGGCTTCGTCTTATTCCTGGAGTATTGGAAGGCAAATTCCTGATATGAGTCATTTTACCCATAAATTCTTTGACATTCGCTGAACATACAGTATTTGAAATTTCTTCCAACTCTGACCTGGCTCAAGCACGTGGGTGGTATGAAGCCCGAGTATTCCTCTGGAGGGGCGAGAAGGAAGTGCTGTGTCCATTTGGGTGGACCCAAATGCACATACAACCAGCGGCCCCAAGAACGACCTTTAACCCACCCCAAGACTATCATTCCTGTTCCTGGCAGACCTCAGCCCAGGCAGGGCTACCTGGAACAGCTTGGACAGAAGGGTCCAAAGGAGGCAGAGCCTAAAAGAGAAGCAGGGAAACATCCCTTTCTTCACCAACTCTGTGGAGAGCCTGCTACCTGGCAGGCAGTGTTGGGGGTACTAGGGGAGGTGGCCTGGGCTGGCAGGGCCCCTGCTGTCACTGGCTAGCATGGGGAGACAGGCAGGGGTGAGAGCAGAGAGCAGACAGGCTGGTATGTAGCAGGAGAGGGATGTTCTAGGGTGTCACACGGAGAAGCATCGAACCACAAGTGGACGCTGAGACAGAGAAAGAGGCAGCAGTTCTGAGACACAGAAGCTAGCGATAGAGGCCAGAAAGGCTGGGCTCCTTCCCTTCCAGGCGGGCATGGGAGGCCAGGCACCTACTGTGAATGCGGGGGCAGGGGGGGGTGGTTTGCAGGGGGGGACAACCACAGCCTCCTCACCCCTTCCTTCCCCAGCCGCCTCGGATGAGGTCAGGCAAGACAGACCCCAGCCCGCAGCTCATTTCCACCTTCCAAAGCAAAAGAAGCACGTCAGGGGGATGATCAAGGCTCAGCAAACAGAGGGAGCTGCCTCAGACTGGACCCCAGCAGCGCTGAGCCCGGGGCCTGCTGCGTGGAGGATGCCGAAGGCTTCTTCGGGGTTTTCCACAGCTCGGCAGAAACATGAAATTGGCCACAGGCCCCGGAGCAGGATTTTAAGTGCCTGAGATGAGGTTAGAGGTAATGGCTAAGCGTCTTGGGGGACCCAGGGATGTAGTGCCGCTCCAGGCTCTAGGCAAGAGCTGCCATAGAAATGAAGTCTGAGTCTAGTCTCCATCAACACAGTCCCTCTACACAGCCCGCAGCCTGTCTGTGTGGCCCCAGGTGACACCCAAGGGAGGGACTCCATCTTCATGACAGTGACACGAGGTTCACAAGGCCACTGTGTTCTCGCACACCTGGGGTCTGCCAGGGATGGGGGCACGAGGCAGGTGTAGGGCAGTGACCTCCAGCGTGGGCCAAATGAAATGCGGAACCACAGCCCGACTCAGGGGCTCGGAGGAGGGCTGTCATGCCGGCCGAAGGACAGACCGACTCTGTGGCTCCCATGGCAGAACCGGGGCTTACAGGGACAAGTTATGGGTAAACTGACAATGTGAGGAGTTCACCTGTGACCCACATTATTTCCTGAAGAAGGGTGACTAAGCTCTCGGGTAGAGCTGCTTACAACTCGTTATGCATAGTTAAGTAATTATAACTAGCTATATATGTGTGGATAACTGTGGTTTACATACATGTGCTAACTATAAACTATACAATTATTTATAGCAAAGCTGATTTCATGGTTTACAAAGAGCTGTTAGAGACGCGACTTTCCTAACAACCCTACAGTGGGTGGGGGGAGGCTCGTTGCTACACGGGTGGTCAGATGAGGAAACTGAGGAAGCTCGTGGTTGCCTGAGGTCTTGGTGGAGTGGGAAGAGCAGGGCCGGAAGCAAAGGTCTGTCTGACTTCAGAGGCTGTGCAGAGGAGATCCCCAGCGGGTGGGAAGGCCACCACAGGGAGGACTCCTGTGCCACCCTGAGACCCAGAGACCCTGGGGACAAATTACAGTTCTTTTTTTTTTTTTTTTAAGATTTTATTTATTTATTTATTTGACAGATCACAAGTAGGCAGAGAGGCAGGCAGAGAGAGAGAGAGGAGGAAGCAGGCTCCCTGCTGAGCAGAGAGCCCGATGCGGGACTCGATCCCAGGACCCTGGGATCATGACCTGAGCCGAAGGCAGCGGCCTAACCCACTGAGCCACCCAGGCACCCCAGATTACAGTTCTGATAAGGCCTACCAGAAGTGGGATCTACCTCCTGGTCCTTAGAGGGTGGGGTGGGTGAGGAGGGGACCGAAAACGCCCAAGATGAGGGAGGTCAGCCCTGGATATTGCAGGCTGGAGGAGAGGGGACGCTGGAGCAGACTTAGTTTACCCTCCGGCCACTGCAGCCGTGCTGGGGCAAGTAGGGACACCCGGTGGCCATATACAGGGTTCAGGGGCCTCATCGCTTAGCCCCTCCACCTGTTGAGGCCTGGGGCCAAGACTCCCGTCAGCCTTGCAGTGCTTGTCTCCTGCCTGCTCCCCTCCGGCCTGTCCCTGCCTCTACCACCGTCCCCGCGGCAGCTACAGGGGAAGGAGCTAAGCTAGCGGAGGCAAGCGCGACCTCCAGAGAGGGTCCGCACCAGCAAAAAGTACTCGCTCCTCAAGACTTGGTCCCGCTTAGCCCCTCCCCACCCCAGCTTCTGCCCCGCCTCCCTGGTTGCTCCAGCCCCTTCCGTGGCGCCATCTGGCGTCTGCCCCAGGCCACACCCGCACCTTGGCTGTGCGGACCTTCTGGGCGCTTCCCTCTCTCTCCCAGGGTCCCGCCCGCGCCTTCCGCCGTCTGTGCCCGGGCGGACGCTCACCAGAGGCTTGTCCTGGCCTGTCACGCTCCACTTTGTAGTTGAGGCAGCTCCTTCCTGCCCAGGGCAGCAGAAGGCCGACAAGCTGCCCCGGGGAGAAGGACTGCTGTAAGGAACATATGGAGAAGGAGAAGCAGATGGCGCGGGCCTGCGGGACGAGGTCTCTGAGGGAGCACCGGGGCTGGACCAGACATGTGTGCTGTTCCTCATGGCCCCTTCACGTCAACTCTCCTCCTGAGAGTGCAGCGAGGGTAAATGGGGACAGGTGTCCTGGGGGCTGAGGCTGGGGAGAATGGCTGAGCGAGGTCCACTTTCCAGAAGAGCATGCCTGTCGAGATTGGGGCTGGGACTTTGGACGTGCCAGTGTGACTCGTGGCCCCGGGTGCCCCAGACCAGGGCCTCTGTGCCCTCTCCAGACCCCAGGCCAGGTCCAATCAGGGATGGATGCCTTCACGGTCCCCGGGTCCCCAGCCCTTCCACTCCTTCCCTCCGAAGGACACATGACCTTGCAGACCATGCTGGGAGCGAGCCCATTCAGAGAACAGGGAACAGCTGAGGGGCGGTATATAGGAAATATCCCCAGAAATAACCAAATCCCAGTTTTCGTTTGCATATTTTCCCATTGACAGGAGACCAGCAGTGAATGAGATTACATCTCCCTTCCTGGTTTTTACACGAAGGTGGCTGGCTGGCTGGTTGGCACTGTTCCTGTCTGGTTAGAACACTGGGTTCTTGTCTTTATTTTGTCGTCTGCTTATCCTCGATGTACTCACCCGTGCCACTGTGCCTTTCCTGGGAGCCGTGAGAGCAAAAGGGTTTGTGTCTGTACCAGAAGCAAGCTCCATTCAGCCCTGGGACATGACTTCAGTGGTGGCCTCTCTTGATGACGCAGTGGCCATTGTGGGCAGCTCCGTGGTCCTCACCACCCTCTTCTTGCCTGTTGGGATAGGGACAGACTCAAGCACTGGGTGACCACGTGAGTGACCAGTCTTCAAGGGTGAGACTGAGAAGTGGCGGTCTGTTCCAGAGGCTGAGCCCATGAGGGATAAGCTGTTGATTTCAGTCATAATTAACCTCAGCGTTTAATTTTTTCGCTTTGAGAAACTCCAAACTCTTTTTCACGGGCACCTGATGATTTCCGATAGTGTCCTGTTGCCGGCTCATCTTTGGGACGCCTTTATTTCCACCCTTTACTTCGTAAAACCATTTCGTACATAACTCTCTGTGCCCATCAGTTTCAGTGTCTGAAGTTCTCGGAGGGGGTGAGCAGAGAGGAGCACCTCAATCTAGTATTGGTTTCTTTCTGTTGACTTTCATTCACAATTGCTTGCTTCTTTAGGATTCTTTTTTTTTTTTTTTTTTTTTTTTTTTTTTTTTTTTTTTTTTTTAAGCAAACTTATATTTACATGATCTTAATCTCTGGGAATCCTGAAGGTCAGGGTTAAGGGTGTTTTCCTCTGGACTGGGCTTAAATTGGGTTTTCCCAGAAGCCAGGTAGCTCGACCCTGTTCGGAAGCACTTTAGCTCACATGCAGAGATTGACCTCACTTGAAGACTCTGACAGTTCTTTTTCTGTTGTTGACCCAAGGTTCAGGGTTGGGTGACAGGTCACAGCTCTGCCAGCTGCTGTCAGCACGTGCGCTCAAAGCAACCGTGTTCTTCCCTCTGCTTCCTGCTCTCTCTTCCCAGTGGTAAATTCCCTTTGGGGTTTGTCCCTTTTTATTGGGGGTAACATGGATTTCCCCTGCCAGCACGTGAACCCAGCAATGTATCAGAAAGTATATTTTATTCCGGATTTAGATGTTTTGCTGCAGAAGGGTTCCCTGATGATGTCATCTGCTAGCATCAGCAGTTCCATTGCTAAATCTGTTTATAGTTCACTCGCTCGTTCAACAAACATCCCAAGTGTACGTCACGTGCCAGGGATGATTCTAGGTACCGAGGATGCAGCCTCTCCCCTCCTGGAGCTTGCGGTCTGATTCCAGAAGGAGCCAGTCCCAGGGGTCCAGTCCAGTCCGAGTAACATACACCAGAGTGGCTCCTGCTCTTACTCCCTCTGAACTACTATGTTCCTACATCACGCCATGCGCCAGGCACCAGGGACGCAGACACAGAGAGCCCTGTGCTCAGAGCGCACTCATGGAAATGGGGAAAACAGCTGTTTCTGGGGGTGTGTTTCTGCAGGGAGGAGTAAATGTTCTGATGGAGATGGACACAGAGAAGGACAAGTGATACTTCATTTGGGGGTGAGGGAGAGTTTCTAAGAGAGGCGACATCTGAACATCTGGGAAGATGAGTCGCTATTGCCTGGGAGAGAGAAAGAGAACCCTTTCCATCAGAGGGAAGGGCCGGGCAAAAGGCTTGCGGTCATGGAGGAGCACGCAGCCGGTGGGAGCACGGGCAAGTTCAGGGAGCAAGAGTGTAGACTGTGGGAAGAAGGGTCCGGTGGGAGCTTGGCTGCAGACGCACACAGAGCTTGCCCGAGTGCCCCCCTAGGTTCCTCCTTTCTGTGCACCCTCACACGGCGCCAGGGACCAGCCAAGTCCAGCAGACTCTACTTCCTCCATCCTGCCTCTCGGCCCCTCCTTCCAGACCGCCTGCCCCTGCTCTGGTTCAGGCCCTGCCGTTCCCTGCCTGGACTGGGTCCGTAGGCCCTTCACTGGTTTCCCTTGCCTCTGCCCCCATCTCCATCCAACCCATCGTACCCTCTGTGCTCAGGGTGATCTTTCAAAGATGAGCGTTTGATTCTTCCCTCCCCCACTTAGAATCCTTCACCTGGTTCCGTGGCTTTCGGGAGAAAGGTCAACGTCCTCAGATCCGCCTGCAAGGACCTTCAGAGGACCACTTCTCCAGCCTCATCTCCCTCCGACTGGCCTCTCCCTGCGGCCAGGACTCTCTTTCTTCTATTCCTCTGGCAAGCCTTACTGAAGCACAGCTCCAAGCCGGCAGCCTGGGCCACCACCTCCCAGAGGTGCTCTGGCCACCCCCGCCCTCCCCCCAGCCTCACGTAGAGCCCCCTCCTTCTTGCTCACACAGGAGCCTGTGGGCATTCTCCGTGTACCAGGATGACATTGAACCACCATAGAAATTTACTTGTCTGTTCCCCCCTGAGACCGTGAGCTCAGGGCACATTCCTGTCTATTTAGCTTTGAATCTTCGGCACTAGCACAGGGAGGGACACAGGGTAAACACCCAGCAGGCGTTTGATGAATCGATCAGTCCAGAGGGACGGGTGGAAACTCGTGTGTCCGTGCGGGTTTGGGTGTGTGTGGTGCAAACACAACACGCAGGGCATTCTGAAGTCACATGAGGCTGACACGCTGGCCTGGCCAAGCAGATGACCCTGTACATGGTGCTCAGGCCCTCCCAGCGGCAGTTTCCTCAAAAATGGGGCTAATGATACCGTGTAAGGTTGTTAGGAAGCTCGAATGGTGCATATTGATGTTAATGAAAATAGACTATTAGTGGATTGTTACTGCGATTGTTATTAGTGAAGTCCTCCCGCTCTGGGCCTCAGTTCCCCCCCTCTGGGTCCACCCCCAGATGGGATCTTCAGAGGAAACTCAAGGCTCCAAATGCCAACCCATCCTTCTGGCTCCTCGCTCACCACTGGGTGAAGCCAAGAGAGTGCCTGGCTGCAGGAATACGACCAGGGATGGGGGGTGATTTTTTAGGGGAATGGAGACATGTGGTAGAAAGGAAAAGCGACGTGAGGTTTTCATTTGGTTTTCCAAGTCCCCCCTCCTTGAATACCAAGAGCACAGGGCTAATGTCCCTTGTAGGGGTATGGAGAGGCTCCTGGTGTAGATGTAGTCAGCTCTGAACGGCAGCCCCCTCGCTCTCGAACCAGACTTCCACCCACCATGTTGGCTCCTCAGGGACCATGGCTTTGGGCTATAGGAACTAGTAGTTCTGTGTAGGGACTTTGGAATTTAAGAGACCTGGTTTTGCCACTGGCTATTCAAGTGACCTTGGGCATATTACTTAACCACTCTGTGCCTCAGTTTCCTCATGAGGAAAATGGGCATAATAATTGTACCTATTTTGTAGGATTGCTAGAAGGAGCAAATGAGATCATGTATTATAGTACCCAACATGACATAAGAGCTAAGAAAAAAAGAAAAAGAAAGAAAGTTACAGCAGTTCTACCCCATGGGAGGGGGTCTGGACATGAAAAGAGGCTGACCAGAGGTTTGTCAATAGATGAACTCCTCAGCCAGGCTGGTGTTTTAGTGTCCTCCAGGGTCGTCAGTCATTGTCCTTTGCCCTGGACAAGGAGGTGACCCCAGGGAGTCCTTAGAACTTGCCATGGTGCCCAGCCTGCTCTGAGAAGGCGTATCCCCACCCTGACCCCACCATCACACAGCAGCTTCCATCCCCCACCTGTATCCCCAATCCCAAGGATCTGGAGGCAGAGGAGGGAGCCAAGTTCAGGTGCAAGAGTGGGTGTGGTGCGGAGGTGGAGATGTCCCCCTCGTGGGAACTCATCAAGGACGCATCTCTTTGACCGAGGTCTCAGCAGCTGGGTCCTGAATGGGCAGTGCGTGGCCTCCAGAAAGGAAGGGACCCCCCGCACAGCGGATGCTTAGCCTCACCCTGCCTGAGAGGCAGCAGGCAGAATCAGACCAGGAAGCTTGGCTCGCACTTATCTCTCAGCACCTGGAGGAGGAAGGGAAGGCAGCAATTAATTGTACAAGGCGGGTGGTTTGTGCAGCTTAAGTTCAGATAAAAAGTTTAATTATCCCTAAACCCTAATACAAATTAATTAGCCTTCCATATTAGGAGGGTAAGCATCCCTGCTCTTGCCACAGCCCAGACATCACTGTAGATTACCGAGATTGTGCTGGGAGAGAGGGGTGGACAGAGGGACACTGAGTGCCTACCCCACCCCCCACCCCCGGGTCAGGGGCAGACAGCTCCCTCACGGTGGCCCCAGGAGAGGTCTGGGTGTGAGTCCTAAGTCTGGTGTGAGCACCGTGGCTCCTCGGCTCCTCGGTCCCTCGGTCCGTCCCTGGGAGTCCCCCTCCAGGAGGGGCTGCTGTCCTCCCTCCCTGTCCTCACTGGCAGAGCCAGGATGAAGGGTGGGGGGAAGGGAGGCCTTATTTGCATGAGAAAAGGAAGACAAAAAGGAAATAAGGCTAAGGCTTGAATTTTTTTTCTAGGCCATGACATTTTCTTTTTTCTTTTCTCACCCCTTTCTTTCCTCAAAATTCCACATAGAAAATGGGCCATAGTTGCCATTAGGACTTGGAGCACCATTGTCTGCTCCGGCACCTCAGTCCTCCTGCCCCTGGGGGAGGAGGGGTGACCCGGGAGGCCCCAGGGTCAAGAGGGGGGCACTATGGTCATCATGAGCTGCTATTTAATGAGTGTTTACTGTGTAACAAGCATGTGGTCTTTACAACCCCATGGCAAGGTGTGCTCTATTCATTAACTCACACGTTCCAGCAACATTAATGAAAGTTCGAGCAGGGGAAGGACACGCATGGATTTGCATTTTAAGAATGTGGTTCTTTGGGAATTAAAAGCGAACAAGAGTAGGAGGGAGAAGTCTGGTGAGGAGGCTTTTGCGGACCCCCAGCCTAGATGGCCCACTCGTCCGGGCCCTGGATTTGTTTAATAAGTTTCAATAAGGTTCTTCGTCTGTGCCCAAATCAAGCATGTTCCAAGTCAGACCTCACTAACCCCTCACAACAGCCCTGTGAAGTGTAGGTACTATTATTTTATCCGTCCCAGGAAATGTGGTAGAAGAAGAAGTTAAGTGACAGGCTCCAAGTCACCCGCCTAACAAGTGGCAGAACCAGGATTTGCCTCGGAGTCCACACTCTTAACCGCTGCACGGGACCTCTGCCACTGAGGCAGCCAGAGGCAGAGAAGTGGGTGAGCTCCGGCTGCCTCCCCAGAGCCCTTCCCCACGACCATCCTTACCCATCCCCCCACCGGCCCTCAAGGAGCTGGATGTGAAGGATGGAGCAGGGCAGTGAGAACAGACTCACCTGGGCTTTAACCAGCCACTTCCAGTTCTGCCCCTCACTACTTGAGGACCTTAAACACTCGGCTGTCCTCTCTGGACATGGGCTTCATGTCCCTAAGGATAAGGTTACTGTGAGACACACAGATGCGGATCAAGTTCCCCACATAGGCTCCCGTACATTATTCCCGTCCACCCTTCCATTCCCCACCCCTTCTTCTTCAGGCCCAATGTTCCTGGTCCTTTTTTTTTTTCTCCCCTTAATTTTTTTTTTTTTTTAAGATTTTGTTTATTCATTTGACAGAGAGACATCACAAGCAGGCAGAGAGGCAGGCAGAGAGAGAGGAAGGGAAGCCGGCTCCCCAGATGTGGGGCTCCATCCCAGGACCCTGATATCATGACCTGAGCCAAAGGCAGAGGCTTTAACCCACTGAGCCACCCAGGTGCCCCTGTTCCTGGTCCTTTGATTGTTTCCCCAGGCAAGTCACCAGCTCAACCTCCCTTCTGTGGACACGACCCAGTTAATTAATGTCCTGTAGAATAAATAGTGCCCCACACTCCGCACAGCAGCCTGGAAGTGGTCTGTCCCAAGGGGTAAGTACAAACACCGACTCCTTTTTTTTTTAAAGATTTTATTTATTTATTTGACAGAGAGAGATCACAAATAGGCAGAGAAGCAGGCAGAGAGAGAGAGGAGGAAGCAGGCTCCCCGCTGAGCAGAAAACCCGATGCGGGACTCGATCCCAGGACCATGAGATCATGACCTGAGCCGAAGGCAGCAGCTTAACCCACTGAGCCACCCAGGTGCCCCACACCGGCTCCTTCCTTCTGGACTCTGTACTCTCATCTGTCCGGCCTACGGCGGTCTTCGCTTTTTAGCAGCTGCCTTCCGCTGGTGGCTATATTGGAGTTTAATGTCCCTGATGATTGTTAACACGGATGGCTTTTAAGCTGGTTTTTCCCATCAGCTATACAAGTCATTGATTACGTGAATCAAACTGCTGGTGTTGTCATTCATCTTTGTTAAAATTAATCTGGCTGGTTTCACCCATGATTACAACCTGTTAAAATCCTTTTGACTCCAAAAGACCTCAATTCCTAGTAGCGCTGTCATTTAGAAATTTGAAGAGCTCGCTTAAAAATAATCAGCAGCAGACAGAGAAGGGCAGACAGCGTGTGATTTCACTTAAATGTGGACTCTAAAAAAAAAACAAACAAAACAAACGAACAAACAAAACACCACAGGAACAGACTCATAGTTAAAGGGAAAACTGTTGATTACCGAAGTATCCTAACGGATGAAATACGTGGGATAAAGGAAGGGGAGGAAGAGGTACAAACCTGTGGTTTTGGAATAAAGAAGTCACAGGGATGTAATATCCAGCATAGAGAATAGCCAATATCATCATAACCGTGGAGTGTCAGGGGGCGACCACACTTACGGGATCAATGCATCGTGTATAAAAATATCGAATCTCTATGACGTGTGCCTGAAACGAATAGGATCATATATAGCAGCTAGACTCTGAGGGAGGAAATTAATCTTAAAGATAATAATGATCAGCAGTCGCCCAATGAACACCATCACCGTCATCTTATTATCATGGGACCCAAGCAGAAGGAGGTTAAAACAGAAACAATAATTTGTTGGTTTGCAGAATCAGGAGAGAGACTGAAGAGCTAAGCCACAGGGAAGGCGAGGGTAAAGCTGGCCCTCACAGCCCTCACAGGACGGAAACTCCATCAGGCTCCATCAGACTCCCTTTTCCACATCTCACCTCTTGCTCCGCGTCCACCTGTCCTCCGCCCACCCCCACCCACAGCCTGTGCCCTTCTGTTACCGCGTCAGCCCTCCATGAAGAGGAAGAGACCGGTCTCATCTCAAGGGTAGCACTCCAGGGGAGGGAGGACGTTGCCCGCGAAGAGTAGCCTGTAGGAGAAATGCAAATCCAAACCCACAGTGAGATACCACTTCCCACCCACTAGGATGGCTAGAATCAAAAGACAAATAGTAACAAGTGTCGGTGAACATATGGAGGGAGCGGAGCCCTTATTTAGCGCTGGTGGGAACGTGAAGTGCGGCAGCCGCTTTCGAAAACAGTTCCACAGTCCCCTACACTGTGAAGTACGCGGCTACCGTGGGACTCCGAGAGCAAGGAAAACCTCTCCGTGCAAAAACGCGCACATGGATCTTCAGAGCAGAATGGATTCGTCAGAGCCCCAGAGCAGGAACGACCCAAGTGGCCCTAAATGGATGGGGGGGGGGGGGGAGAACAGGACATCCGTAAGAGGGGACATTATTCAGCAATAAGAAGGCTTGAAATAGTGTCCCCTGCTCCCACGGGGACAAACCCTAAAGCCCTAGCACATTCCGCTACGTGAAGAAGGCGGACACAGAAGGCCACATACTGTGGGACCCATTGACATGAAATGTCTAGAAAAAGGAAGTCCGTAGAGACGGACAGTAGTCTAGTGGTGGTCTGGGGCTGAGGGGGAGGGGGTGGGCTGATCCCCCCACTGCTGATGGGTATGGGGTTTTTGGGGGGGAGTGGAGGTGATGAAAATGTTCTAAAATCAGACTGTCCTGATGGTAGCACAACTGAGGAAATACACTGAAAAACACTGAACTGTGGGAGTCTGGGTGGCTCAGTCGGTTGAACGCCTGCCTTTGGCTGAGGTTATAATCCTGGGGTCGCGGGATCCAGCCCCGTATCGGGCTCCCTGCTCAGCGGGGAATCTGCTTCTCCCTCTCCCTCTGCCCCTCCCCACCCCCCTGCTCATATGCTCTCTCTCTCTCTCTAAGAAATTAATAAAATCCTCTTTAAAACATTGAATTGTAGGATTTGAATGGATGAATTATATGGTATATAAGTTATAGGCCAGTTAAGTTGTTCACAAATGAATCCAGGACAGACGATCCCTGACCCAGCGTTGAGCCAGGTGCCTCATTCTGAACCTGTTAACCGTGCCTGGTGGGAGCAGGGGCAGAGGGCAAGGTTGGTAAGAAATACGGCAGCCCCTCTGAGAACCAGCTCCTCTGGGCAGAGTTTCACTCGTGATGGGGGGAGGGCACAGTTGCTAGATGGCTAGGCCATTAGCAGAAAAAAACAATGGGTGCCCACCACACTGGCTATTTGTAGAGAATTTACATGTGTCCAGAGACAGCATTAAGTGCCTCTTCTGAATCATCTCATTAATTATTACAACAACCCTGTAAGTTAGGTATATAAAACCTATTTTATATTGGTCGAGACTCTGCTTAAATAACTTTCCCAAGGTCACTTAACCAGTAAGTAATGTGGGGCCGGAGATCAACCTGGGACCTATCTCCAGTCTCCTCTTTCAATCATTAGGCCATGCTGCCTCCCTCTGGCTTTATGTAAGTTGTTGAGAAATTCTGGAACACACCACTGGAGACCAAGCTCTCAATCCATTCTTTATTCCATTTACTTATTTACCCTTTCGCTAAAGGAGACCCTTCTGGCACGAAAACCATAACTTCCTTCGCTGGGCTCGGACCGCTGCTAGTCATCTTTGGAAAGCGCCAGAAGGCTGGAGGTGCCTGTTTAGTCCCTCCTGACCCCACTGCCACCCACACCCATTCCTCCAGCTTTATCAAGGGTATGAAAAACTGGGACAGGAACACACCTTGCGAAGATCACGACACAGCCGTCCCCTGATCCACCAGCCAGCAAACCCTCCCGAAACAAGAAAAAGGTTAATTTGGCCAGATGCGTGCCTAGTGAGCAATACGGCTCATTCTCCAAGCGTTCGCAAGCTGTCCGCTTAATAATCTGCTCTCGAACTTCTGCCAGCAGTTGGATGGCAGAATCGATGGGTGCAAGCCTGTTGGTCTGTGGCTTCTCAGACCTTCTTTCCCCGTCTTCAAAAATATCAACACAGCGGTTTGGGACCTCCAGTCTCTGGGTATTTCTGCGCCTCGCCATGATTTCTCAGCTGTCATGGGCAAGGCTCTACAACTCCATCTGTGCCTCCCTCCTGTCTCCTGGGGTGGGCTCCAGGTGGGCTGTGAGGAGCCTCCAGTGAAGACAGCTGGCCACTCGCCCGCTCTCCCCTCCTCTCCCTCGAGCTCTGCTTCCTTTCGCCCCACATTTGCCTCAGCCTTTCCCAGATAAAGCCTGTTCTTCTGCGGGGAGAAGGCAGAGCGTGCACGGGATTTGGGCTGTCCTGCTTTGGCTCTGTCATCTGTCACCAGCAAGCCATCTGTGCAGACCATCTACTCCTCACTCTTTCTTCCAGGGGATAAAACCACCTTTCTGTGTGCCCTTAGCATTTTTCACCAGCCTCCATCGCCCCCCAAAGGTAGCCTTTCTGACACGGTGCTGACACACGCCTGCCGTGCTTCGTTTCCACCCACGGCCCTGAGCTCGAGGTCCACCTTTCAGTTGCATCCCCGAAAATCCCAGCTAACGTCATTCGCCTCTAGGGGGCAACCCCCTTTCCTTCCTCATCAGGATTAGTTGAACGTGGGACAAGCAGCTGTGTTTTTAGAGTTTCCCGGCCCTAGAGACCACGGTTTCTGGGATGCCTAGGCCTGAGTAATGGCTGTGGATGGCTTATGGAGCTGCACGTGCCCCCAAAGGATCATGGTCCCGGTTACTCGTCCTGCCTCCCCTTGACAGACCTAGGAGGCTGAGGCCCAAAGTCACATTCCCCCGAGGCTGTGCAGTGGTATGATGATGAGCTGGTGGGGCTTGAACCCACGTCACCTGAGTCCAGAAGCCAGGGTCTCGACCACACTCTCCGAGGCCCCTCCTGAGCGGCATGGCAGAGAGGGCCAGTCTACTGTTGGGGTTCCCACAAAGAGTGGCCTCGGGCCTTAGCGTCTGTGGCCTGACAGAGAGAGCTTGAAGCCGGGACAAGGGGCCAAGACACCGAAGGAGAGGGCAGAGCGTTCGCAAAAGAGGAGCCTAATTCACGGGGTGTCGAGAGGCTTAAATGAGGTCACTCATTCACTCACCAAATATGTGTCAACGGCTGGCAGGTCGTCCACAGAGCCCTTAGGTGTGTGGGGGGGACATCACACTCCTGAGGAGATCCGCCCTATCCCCTCCCCTTCTCCTCTGAGTCCTCAGGACCCCTAGGTCCCCTCAGGACAAGGGACTCTGAGCCTCGCTATTTCTATTTCGGTGCAAGCAATTCCTGGTCCTCCTCCACCTGGCAGAGGGCGGGAGGTGGGGGGGGAGACGGTGTTTCTGGCTTTGGCCAAAAGAGTCATCACAGCTCTTTGCCTAATGAAGCCTTTAATTTATCTCAATAAAGAAGAGGCTAAAGGCTTCACCACTGTGGAGAGTCCCTTATTGATTGGAGGAGGGAGGCCCTGGCCTGCCTTCCCGGGGCTGAGCAGTAGCCAGGCCCAGCTGGTCTCCGGGGGCAGCCACCAGGCTGTGAAGCACTTAGGAGAGCTTCTTGGAGCTCTGAGAGGAACTGGCACTGTCCCCCAGTGGCTTCGTGGCTTGGAGGGGGGCTGAGTTCAGGAGCTCACGGCTGCCCTCTGAGACAGTGTGCTTGGTAGAAAACAGACGAAAGCAAGAGGAACGGGTTTTAATCCCAGCCTCTGCCCCAACGTGGGCAGCCCCCTGCCTGTGAGCCTCACTTCCCTCGTCTGTACAGTGGGGCTGAGGACAGAAAGTCCACGGCGTCCGTGGAGCTGGTGGGAGGTAAGCGTGCAGAAGGGCTTTGTGCATGAGAAGTTTCCGCGTGAGTAGAGGGTGGGTTTATTATTTGTTATTTGTATGAACATAAATGAGATTGTGCTGCTTTTCTTCCTACTACTCATCCTTGGTGGCTTGCACAAAATCCACTACTCTGTGGGGTGGCCACGACCTCCTTTTGTAGCGACCCTCCGCCCCCACACCCCCACCAGCGGGCCTGCAGTCATTCCCAGAGCCGCCATGCTCCCCCCTCCCTCAAGGCCTCTGCGTTTCTTTTCCCTCTGCCGGGCACACTCTTCCCCAAGGGTGGTGTGTGGCCAGATCTTTTACTTTTACATCTCGGCTGAAGTGTCAGTTCCTCAGAGAGGCGGTTCCCGGCCGTGTTGTCCCTGCTTGGCACAGCACCTCTCTCTCTCCTCTTCACAGAAGTAACGACAAGTCAGTGTTTTTATGTGTTCCCTTATTTTCTCATGGTCTTCTCCTTGTGGGTGGCTGCCCCTGGGAACGCAGGGATCTTACCTGTTTTGTTCCCTCCCAGGTCACAGTAGGCACACGGCAGGCCCTTCAAACTACGGTTGAATGAAGGGATGAATGGACGGATGGATAGATGGGTGGGTGATGGGCAGGGAAGCCAGGCTTGTCTCCCAAGGGACCCCGCTTCCTCACACTTGTTTTCTCTCTCTCTCTCTCTCTCTCAGATATGGAGATATGGTGCCCAAAACAATTGCAGGGAAAATTTTTGGCTCCATCTGTTCCCTGAGTGGCGTCTTGGTCATTGCCCTGCCGGTCCCTGTGATTGTTTCCAACTTCAGCCGGATTTACCACCAGAATCAGAGAGCTGATAAACGCAGGGCACAAAAGGTAAGCCTCAGCGTGGGCAGCTCGGACAGGGGCTTGGCCCTCTGCTTTGGGCTTTATACCGTGGTCACCGTCAGGTCACCAGGCCTGGACCTCCAGGGCAGATCCCTACCCAGACACCCTCTGGCTTTGGAAGGTAAGGCAGCTTCGTGTCCCTTCCACGGGCCACCAGTGTCCCGCATTCCAGCTCCAAGCCCCGTTCAGCTGCCAAATGGGGTGAACCATCCATCATCCATAAGCTGACTCTCTCCATCCTGGATGTCCTGTGCAATTTCCTTGCCCCCTGGCTTCCCCTTCAAGGCCTCAGCCACCAACACTCAGTGCCCCAGACCCCTTCCTGTGCCTGCCAGGAGCTTACTGCGGCACGTAAGTGC
Source organism: Mustela putorius furo (assembly GCF_011764305.1). Lineage (NCBI taxonomy): Eukaryota > Metazoa > Chordata > Mammalia > Carnivora > Mustelidae > Mustela > Mustela putorius. The sequence continues at coordinate 9,446,871 of NW_025421424.1, forward strand.
TCTCCAAATCCCTCTGCTAGCCCATACAGAACATACGGAAAAAACAGAAGTGTGCTGAGTCGGAAAGCAAATACTCTGAAAGGAGAGCATTCTGGAGCTGCTGAGTTCCAGGACGAATGGCAAAATGGGCTTTGGTCACTTCGGGGTGTTTGGGGTTCAGGCCCAGATGAGCAGGAGAAGAGCCGTTGGTCCTGAGAGAAGTTTGGGGTGATGTCCAGTGTATGCTGCTTCTGAAGGCAGGCACCCCCACTGGCCAGCGGAGTGAGGAAGAATGCCTGAAGGTTTTGGTGCATTCTTAGGGCATCTGCCAGTGCAGGTTCTGGGGTCGGGACTTTTAACAGCTTCCTATCCGGAAGGGGGAGGACCATGGCGGCTGTTTTCCATTTCTCTTCTGACCTGGCCTGAAACAGGTACCCCTTCAGCAGCCGCTCAACCTCCAGGGGGCGCAGTCAGCTCTTTTCTGGGTAGCAGGGCGTGGGGTGGGGGTTGGAGGGCTTGCTGAGAAAGTCACTTACAGGGGGTGGGGTGGGGCACAGCGCGGAGATTTCATGTCCTTATTTTATTCTTTCTGCCATTCATTCACTCCACAAACTTCCCGTACCTGCAGAGTGTCAGGCCCTGTGTGCGTGGCTGGCGGTTTCCTCCCCCACAACGGCCCCTGCTACTGCCCTCCCATTTGCAGGGGGAACACCAAGTAGCTGGGCCTCCTTGACATATCAGAGGAATCCAGAATTTCAGAACACATCTGAATATGCTGTCTGAAACGAAGTCACTACGTTCATGAACGTTAGCTCTGAAACGTCTGGCAATTTATATATAATATTTCTTCATAAATATGTTATGCAGTTACATAATGAACCCAGTCAGTTCCCACCTCCAACACTGTCCCTTTTGCGTGCCCTTGTGGTCACCTCTTCAGCCCATGCTGAGCTATCTTTTGACTTATCTTGACCTGGCACTGTAATGTTGCCAGTCTGCCTTAGACCGATCTTCTGGCTGAAATAGAAGTCTTTATCTCGTTCCCCGTTCGAGTCGGCTGGTCAGTGTTGGACAGTATCAGACAATATCTTAATTCATTATTCTGTCCTCGAGAAAGGGCCAAGGGTCCTAGAGCCACACTCCCCAGGGGCTGGGCTGACGGTGGGGGGGTTGGTCCAGTGGGGGAAGGTCAAAGGAATCCTCAGGGAGGCTGGGCTTTCAGCTGCTCCCACAGCTACCTTTCCCTCCGTGCCCACACCCTCCCCGACCTCTCAAGAGCATCACATCCCCTGCTGGTTTGCCCTGCAAGGAACAGAACAGTGGTCATTTCCAGCTGGGACTTTAAAAGGCTCATCCGTCTCGTATGATTGCAGTGCAGGAGGGGTCAGCCTTGGTGTATCCTTCCTTCCAGCTGCTAAGACGGACTCTGCCTCCCTCCCGCCTCCCTCCCACCCTCGTCCCTCTCCCTTTGAAATCAGAGTAAATATTTACAGTGTTTTCACCTCAACTGGACACTGTCTCTCCCAAGGTTGCTGGCTTGGTCTCTTTCACCTTGGACTTCTTGTGAGAGGCAAGGGAAAAAAAAAAAAGAGAGAGAGAATGCAAGAATACCACCATTTCCAGTACTGAGTGTGTCATCGCAAAGCGAGGAAGGCAGGTGCAGGAGGTTTAGTGACAGTGGAGGCTGGGACAGGAAGGTGGTCTGGGAAGCTGCTAGTTTTCAGCCCAGACCACATCCTCAGGGGCTCATCAGCCCGGCCGTGAAGGTAAACTCAACTCACCAGCCTCTACTGTAAAGGAAAGGCTTAAAAAGTGGTCATCCTTTTCCTTCATGACTGGTTTGCTTGGGGTTGTTACCAGAACGAACTCCACAAGTATTTGCTTCAGAGGCTGGGTTCTCGAAGCCAAGTGAATTGAAGATTAAGTGAGAAGGTCTAGCTATGGACAGAGAGAAGGGAACATCATCTGGATTTTTACTGAGCTAAGCACAGATTCACATGTAAGTTATAAAATTATCACCAGCAGGGTATGGACGTTGATACAATCCACGAATCTGATTCGGACTTCCCCAGTATTCCGTATGTGTGTGTGTGTGTGTAAGTTTGATACCAGGCAGCTTTATGCCTCCATCACCTTGGTCAAGGTGCTGAACCATTCCAGCATCCTAAAGATTTCTCCCACCCTACTTCTGTCCCATCCCTAAGGCCTGGCAACCATTCACCTGTCCTCCATTTACTCAATGTTTCCATTTCAAAAAATGCTACATAAATGGATTCGTGTAGGATGTAACCTTTGGAGGGTTACATAACCTTCGGAGGGTTTCGTGCTTTGTTTTTGTTTTTTTTCCATTTCTCATAATTCCTGGAGATGTATCCAGGTTGTCTGTATCAATAGTCCATTCCATTTTCTTGCTGGGCAGCAACCCATGGCTTGGATGTATCACATGCCACAGGGCTACACGACCACATTTTTGGCTATTATGAGTAAAGCTGCTGTGGACATTCATGAACAGGTTTTTGTGTGAACGTGACTTTCCATTTCTCAGGGAATGAACACCCAAGAGTGCAATTGGCTGCGTTCTTGTGTGGCTTTTCCACGTCTCCCTCTTTGTCCTTCTTCTGCCTCTGCTGGGGCAAGAGATGCCAGTTCTCGTGGCCCAGACCCCACCTGGAACCGTAGCCAGAGTGGGAGCATCCTCCTTCCAGACTTCTTATCCAACCCTGGGATCTCCATCCTTGCTGAAACTGAACCTTCCCAGACCTAGTTCATCCGGTTTAGAAACTTACCCAGCAGGCATTGACATTCAGGGAGAGGCCCCTCATGGAGAGAGCATTTGGCCTAAAGGCAGGGAGAACTGCACAGAAGACTCCCCAGCATGCTGCCTTGCCCTGGAGACGTTACTTCTCCTCATAGCCTCCGTTTTCTTGTCTTCAAAATAGCCTAGATGATGGTCACATTCTCTTTTAACCTCTCACGTTGTGCTCCTGGCCTATGGAAGAGGGAGAGGCTGACACAGTCTACACAGGGATGAGCTCACGACCAGGGCCTTATTAACGGATTTGTGTCCAACTGGGAAGGTCCGTCCCCCTTCCTGGGTCCTCACCAGCCTGGCTTGAACACCTGCTCTGTGCACAGCTCCGTGTCAGATGCCAAAGACAAAAATGCACATAAGCCAGATCGCGGCTCTCAGGAGCTCCAAATCAAAGGAGAAATCCTCACCGAATTTCATGTGCTGGGTTAGGGTTCTGTAAATACGTTGCAAACCTCTTTATCCCGTGTGGGAAATGATTAAACAGTGTTGTGCATTTGATATGACAATCTGTTGCTTTAATAGAGCCCAGGGTAAGATAAGATTAAAAGAAGTGCCACAGAGGAGAACAGGAGAATCTTTCATCTCTAGAAAGTAATGAAGACAGACCCCAGATACGAGAAAGGTCTGGCTCTAAGTGGTACAATCAAATTATATAAGGCTATAATGAGCTTGACACAATTGGATTTCCATATGCAGCTCTCAACACCCAGTCCTCACCCAAGGCAGAAGCTGCCTCATCCTGAAATGAGCAACGTGCTTGAATGTGGACATGTCGCTGTGGGGAGGGCCGGCACCGAGCTGGGCCAGGGATGAAAGTTCTTGGCTCAGAGAGAAGAGGACCGACGGGGCTTCCTCACCAGCCTTCCCTCGCTGAATTCCCCTCTGCCCTCTTGCCGTCCAGAGAAGCCCTCTTCCTCCGATTCCCAGGCAGGTCTGCCAGGCCCAGGAGGCCAGGAAAGGGAGTCAAGCTGTCCCTGTGGGGACACGAAGGCCACAGGAAACCAGAGACCGAGGATGTCCTTTGTGCTTCTATCCACAGCCTGAATCCCAAGACCTGGCCTCTTTTTAGCACACGTAGCAGCCCAGCAGGGCCCCCTGGAAGGGACACTTCCCGGTGCTGGGGAGAGGTAGACTAGAAAGGGAAATTGCCATAATTTCCCAAGGTCTCTTGTCCTTCTCAGAGTCTGTGGTGAAGTGACAACGGACTTTCACAGAGGCAGGGTTGTGACTGCTCTGCCCCAGGACGGACCCGTGAGTCACTGTGGGCTCTTCTGCTTCCAGCGGCCAGGACCTAGAGCTGGCTCTACACCCCAGGAGCCTGGACCGCGAGTAGAACTCTTCTCCTGAAGACTCTTTCCTCTTGGGCTTCCCCCCTCCGTGGTTGGCGTCCATCCTGGTGACAGCGATGGCACCTATTAGGAAGGAGAGGAGCAGCCACGCCCCCTCTGCCTTAAGACACTGCGAGGCCATCCCCTGCAGGAGGATCTGCTTGGGGTCTCCTAGGCTGGGGCTGGGGAGGTTTCCCATTGTTCTAGTTAAAGCCGGAGTGCTGTGTGAAAATGTGTTCTGTCCTCCCCTCTCTCCCACACAGGGCAGGGCACCACATCACATGCGCATGCCCCTGCCCTCGTTCCCACAGGCAGGTGTGACAAGCCCAGACGTGCAGGCATCCACTCCCCAAAACCGACATGTGAGTTTCAAGGCATTTATTGATTTTTTTTTAAGATTTTATTTATTTATTTGAGAGACAGAGATCCCAAGTAGGCAGAAAGGCAGGCAGAGAGAGGAAGGGAAGCAGGATCCCTGCTGAGCAGAAAGCCCGATGCGGGGCTCGATCCCAGAACCCTGGAATCATGACCTGAGCTGAAGGCAGAGGCTTAACCCGCTGAGCCACCCAGGCGTCCCAAGGCATTTTTTGATTTAAAAATGACTAGGCCGGGACGCCTGGGTGGCTCAGTGGGTTAAGCGGCTGCCTTCGGCTCGGGTCATAATCCCAGCGTCCTGGGATCGAGTCCCACATCGGGCTCCTTGCTCGGCGGGAAGCCTGCTTCTCCCTCTGCCTCTGCCTGCCACTCTGTCTGCCTGTGCTCGCTCTCTCTGACCAATAAAAAAAAAAAAAAAAAAAAAAAAAGACTAAGCCAAGGGGATTCATCCTTAAACAAAACAAAAAACTCCTGCCCTCAAGGAATTTACATTCTGTGAGGCAGTAGCGATATAAATGCTGACACCGTATACTCCCTTAGTAATAAGCGCTACGGACAAAACAGAAAGAAGGAAAGAAGTGAAGACGTGTTGAAGGGCACAGATGCACACTCCTTGCTTTTCTCCTAACTGCTGTTAATCCAGCAGCTGCTGGATACTGGGAACAGCTCTGGGCCCTCGGGGAGGGTCGGGAGAGCTCTCACACACGCTCCTTTCTAGAGCTGACCGTCCAGTTAGAGATGAGAGATAGTCTAGTGCAATACCAAGTAGGCCAAGTTCATGAAGGTTTTGGGAGGAGAGAGGGCTCTGAGGAGAGGTATTCCTGCTGCTGGAATTGTATCAAAGCCGGAGAGATGAGTGAGACCCCCAGGAACTCTGACCAGAATCAGGCTGCCCCAAGTGGGTATGCAGAGCCTCAGACCCAGCGCTGGGGTCTGCAAACAGAGATCCGTGTGGCTGGGAAGAAGCCACTTCCTCCCCTTCCTCAGGCATCCCCTGGGCCTGCTGTCACTGGCTTTGCCAGGCCTGCTGTCTGGTCTCTCAGGCTCACTCACTGGTTTTTTCCTCTGCCGATCACAGAAAGCCCGCCTTGCCAGGATCCGTGTGGCCAAGACAGGCAGCTCCAATGCCTACCTGCACAGCAAGCGCAACGGGCTCCTCACGGAGGCGCTGGAGCTGATGGTAGGTGCCTGCCGGGCCTGGGCTGGGGACGGGGAAGGGGGGAAGGGCTCCTTTTCTCTTCCCAGGGACACCACCTTCCCCAAAGGCCCAGTGTGAACCCTAAGAAGGACATGTTTCCAGATCTTCTCCAGGAAGCACCCCTCTACACCCTCTCCCTCCAGGGCCCCCAGCCCCAGAGCTAGCATGTTCTCTGTTGACCCTGAAATGTGGATCATCCCGATTTCTCTGGCGCCCTCCCACCTCCCGTGGGAAATGAAGTCCCCCGGGGAAGGTGGGAGGAGCCACCGGCATGAGCCTCAGCCTTCTCTCCTTTTCTGATTAGGGCACCCCAGAGGAGGAACACGTGGGCAAGAGCACGTCACTCATTGAGAGCCAGCACCACCACCTGCTGCACTGCCTGGAGAAAACCACTGTGAGTCCCAGCCCACTGCGTCCTCCTCTTTCCGACCCCTGCCCTCCTTTCTGAGGGCCAGAGCTCGCGGAGCGAGAACTCTGGGCTCACATCCTCACCCTGGGCCAGGCTGCAGACATCGGCGTCTGCCTTCAGATCCAAAGAGTAGCAACGAGGTCCTTGTCAACCCCCGGGAGGAAGACCCCAAGGAGGGGCGGGGGCGCAGTCTCCAGGGTAGGGGGCCACCTCCGTCCTGCTGCAGCATAGACAGTCTCTGCCCCGAGCCTTTCTGCACACCCCTACACGACCCCCACAGCCCGTTTTTGTGGTTACTGAGAGCCTCCCAGTGCTCTGCCTCTCAGTTTCTCAGTCCGGATGCACATCACTCTTCAAAACTCGGCTGAATTTATCCTAGATTGCTACAGGAGAGTGGAGCAGGGCCTCGGTTTTTGTCCCATCCCTGGGACTAGGTTGATGCAGTGTGTGGGTGCCTTTTCCTCCCCCACATCACTCCTTAAAGGACAGTGAATGAAGGAGGCTATGCCCATAGTTCTGGAGCCAGGAAGTCCATCAGTACCACTCTCTCTTAGTCACCCTGTAGGGCCCGGGAGTTCGGATGCTCTAAGAATTACTGTGAAAATAGAGTCATGGTTTAGGAAGCCGTAGCTGGAATGTGGCATGTTGCCTGTGAACCACAAACAGACTGAAAGGAAGGGCAGTGGGGCCAACCCTGGACCCTTGGCAAAAGGCACGAGGAAGAGAAGGGAAGAGGATATGTTGGGTGGACAACCCAAGAGAGGCAGAGTGCAGTCCTCCCCTGTTCCTTTCAAGGCCCCCCCATCCCCAGAGAGCCCACAGTCAGGGCTCAGCACCCTAGGGAAGGAGCTTTCTACTTCTGAATGTCCCATATCCTGGACTCTAGATGCAGGGGAATAGACGTCAGATGACTCTTACTATGAGCCACGTGTGGATAGCACACTGTGGATGGCTGTCGAGCCCAAAAAGGGCTTCCCAAATGGGAAAGTACTCGGAGAACCCTAGTTTCCAGGATTTATCGAATGTGTCTTACTGTCAAGAACTGTATATGTGTATTTGGAACTTCTGTCCAAAACTCGGAGCTTGCCAATGGGATAGGCCCAGACCCAACTGCCCTTTCCCAGTTGCATGTGTTGGGTGGAATGTGTCAACTGAAAGGATATGGGTAAAAATGTTCGGGTTTGAGGGGCTGGAATGTTGGCATGGCAGAACGGAGACTTGGGAGGTGGCGGGATGGAATGCTGGCATTGAGGGCGTGGAAGGCTGAATTTGTGGGACTGAATGTCGGACTGAATGCGGGGCCAGGGCCGGGGGGTGCTGGGGTGAAAGAGCTGGAATGCTGGGCTTCAGGGGAGGAATGTGGGGCTAGAAGCAGCAGAATGTTGGGATGGGAGGAATGAAGGTGGCGTTTGCACAGGGTCGTGTTGGAGCCAAGGGGTGGGACGTCGGGACGAAGGAGCGAGGATGCTGGGGGCGAGGGCGCGATGTCGGGCTGGCGGGCGGAATGCCGGGGCGGAGGGACTGAATGTCGGAACTGAGCTTGGGAATGCTGGAATGTACAATCAATGGTGTTTTTATCTTCTGTTGGCATGTTGTCCTGTAGGGGTTGTCCTATCTTGTGGATGATCCCCTGTTATCTGTACGAACCTCCACCATCAAGGTATCACTTTTTTAAAAATTCAATTGATGTTTTTCTCTCTGATTCTTCTGAGTCTGTGGATTCTCCTCTTTTCACCCCCGGTTCGGTTCTCTGCATGTGCTGTCAGTTCTTTGGGGGCTTTTTCCTACCTCTACGGCCACCCGCAGTAGCAGCTCAGGCCTTCGGGTGCTGACGCTGAACTACCTGACTGCTTTTCTGCTTCCCTCCTTTGACCTCCCCAAGGCCTTGGAGAGGGTGGCAAAATGCAGCGGCCATGCGGTCCCCTGTGAGTGCCCCCGGGGCCCCTTCCCCAGCTCCGCAGGGACTCCTGGTCCTGGCTGCCAGGGCTGATCTCTCTCTGTACTCTCTCCTCACGCTATTCCTCTCCAGCCTGGCGGCCTCTGCCAGATCATTGATGCCATAGATTTTCAGTCGCCTTGAGCAAACGACTAAACAGCCATTTTTGTTATTGTTGTTTTCCGAGTTCAACACCAGGAAGCTGTTAGCATTCCTTGCCCTGCTTACATTTGACTTAGGGAATACTGTGCCTCCAGATATAGTAAGGATCTACATCCCAGAATCAGGTGGGGGGGGGGCAGAAAACACAATAATTAAAGGAAATCAAAACCCTGACAGTTTGACCCCATTGGCCTTCAAGAGCAAATCTCCCCCCAATTGCATGAATAATCCAGTGCCTTTAAAAGTTTACAGCTCACACGTACCCAGGATTCATAAGGATCTTACCCATTAAATCCAACCCAGCATTCAAGATAGCCTAGCATACCTACTCCCCAAGGTTAGCAACTCCTTACTGGCTGCCTCCAGGAGATCTGTGCAAACCCAGCAAAGTCAGTCAAGTCTGCTTCTAGCTCTGAGGATGCCACGAAATCCCTCCAGGTCCTCTGTGTCCCATCATCTGAAAGCTGCAGATGGAGTGTACATCCCATCATGATTTAACAGCTGCAGTCCCCACCCTTCTACCTGATGGCCACCGCTGCCCATAGCGATCTTTATCTTTCTGCCTTTGATGCCTGTGGGACATCACCCCTCCCGAATGCTTATCCGTGCTCCAGGCAGCTGGGAGCCCTCCTCTCCAGGCCCAGACAGAGGCAGGCAGCCACACGGGGACTCGTCCCCCTCCTTCCCGTCTCCTTTTCCTACTTCTTCTTCTTCTGCCTCCCACAGAACCACGAGTTCATAGATGAGCAGATGTTTGAGCAGAACTGCATGGAGAGCTCGATGCAGAACTACCCGTCCACGAGAAGCCCCTCACTGTCCAGTCACCCGGGCCTCACGACCACCTGCTGCTCCCGTCGTAGTAAGAAGACCACGCACCTGCCCAACTCCAACCTGCCGGCCACTCGCCTGCGCAGCATGCAAGAGCTCAGCACGATCCACATCCAGGGCAGTGAGCAGCCCTCCCTCACTACCAGGTGCGTGGCCTCAAGCCCCATCACTCCCTGAAGCTCGGTCCTGCCAGTCCCAGAAGGGAACAGGCTCCTCGAGTAACGGATGAGCCTCCTCCCCCTTCCCTACCCTTGCACATTAACCCAAAGGCCCTTTGTTTGCTGGGGAGGGTACTCTAGCAGGTTTAGACCCAATGTGGGGTTAGATACCAGAAACAATAACTGGGGAAACAAGCAAAAACAAAGAAAGAAACTTCCCCAGTGCAAAGAATGGATCATTTTCCCAGGGAAACAGTTTTCACAATTGTCTTAGACGTGGCTTATCCCAGGCTCACTTTGAACCATAGACTGACCTTGTCCCTCCGTAATCTGCCAGAGAGAGATTAGGCCTCTCTCCCCACTACCTCCAGTGAACTGCAAGGAACTCAGGGAAAACAAAAGTCAAATGCCACAAAGGATGGGGAACAGGTCTATGGCACGGAGAGAAACGTGTACTCTGAATTCCCAAGCCCAGTATACGTGACTTTGTAATTGTTAGAAATAATAATTAGAACGGAGAGCGACAGGCTGATTACTAAAACCAGAGACAGAGGGACGGCAGAGCTTCCTCCTAGTTAACCGGGAGCCAAACGGGCGAGGGTCAGGGATGCTGAGAACGCTAGCAAGAAGCACCGTCACTCACTCACTCTTCTTTTATTCCAGTCGCTCCAGCCTTAATTTGAAAGCAGACGACGGACTGAGACCAAACTGCAAAACATCCCAGATCACCACAGCCATCATCAGCATCCCCACCCCGCCAGCGCTAACCCCAGAGGGAGAAAGTCGGCCACCCCCTGCCAGCCCGGGCCCCAACACGAACATTCCTTCCATAGCCAGCAATGTCGTCAAGGTCTCCGCCTTGTAAAACCACCGGACAGAGGGCCAGTGCGGGGAGTGGGAGCGAAAGGGGCTGGCATGTGGGTGGGTGGCCGCTGGGACCACTCCCTCCCCCCCTCCCCCACTCTTTCTGCCCGCCCTGTTGCACCCCTAGCACTGAAACTTGTGCCTGGAAGGGAAAGGAGGCAGCAAAGGGGCACCTGAGGTTCACCGCTGCTGGTGTGGGCGTGGATGTGGTCGTGGCCCTGGCCCTGGCCCTGGCCCTGCACTACCGCATCTCGCTGGGGCCAGAGGAAGGGAGGGGGGTAGGGGATGGGATGGCGGGGGGGGGGGGTGGTGGAGAGGCTGCGTGCCAGGACAGGGCCTGGAGGGGGGAGCCTCAGACCCAGTAACTCTTGTTTCTGGAGACCCCAGTGAGGAAAACACAAGACCAAGAGCAGCACGGAGGCCAAGTTGTCACATGCAAAACAGGAAGAAAATATAACACTGTGTATTTAAGCACCTTTTTCAAGGCTCTTAATGGATAATATTTATTCATGGGAAAAGGTGGAAAACAAAACATCAACGGATTTTTGTGAAATATTTTTCTCCATGGACCCAATACCTTTGAACCAAAACAATGCATTTTGTGAGGGTTTGTTTTTGTTTTTGTTTTTGTTTCCTTCTTTTATAGCAGAAGCTTTTAGGCTAAGAAGTCAGTTACTGCTGAGTTCTCTCTCCATCTCCCCAGGTGGGTGAGGTCAACTGAGCCTGGGCACCCTCCCCGCCCCGCCCAGCTGACCTGCACAGAGCTGCCAACTGACCACACAGCAACACTTACCCTCTGTCCGTCCTTTGTCTCTGTCCCTCTCTGTCCCTCTCTGCTTTACCCCCCTGGCTGTTCTTCTCTGTGTCCAGCCATCTGTCTCTACGTGGACCCCAGTGATCCTGAGACATGTTAGGAAAACCGTCTCCACTTCCAAGCACCTGCAGACTCCTGCCTGGGAGTTAGAACTGTGTGACTGCCGCTGTGGAAGAGAGAAGAATCAAGCCAAAGCAGAAGAGTCTAGGGAGGAGGGAAGTCTTCTTTAGAGAACGAAGTGCTTCCCTTGCGATTAGAACCAGTGGTGTTTGCAGTTTCCATTTCTGGGTGCGGGGAAAGGGAATGACCGGATTTTTCACACTGGGATCTTGACACAGGAACTAGCCAGGACCTAGGACACACAGTCGAGTCTGGTGTGGGCCAGTGAAGACAGAACAGAAGAACTCAGGGCTCACAGCTATAGTGGGACCCTGGAGCTCCTTAGTTTGTAGCCTTCTTTCTGGACCCATCATAAAGCCCATTCAGAATTCTGCCAAAAGGCCCCATAAGCAGTTTCTTGCAGAAGGGGCAAGTTTATGACTGAGGTAACTCCACAGGCTCCAGCAGACTTAAGACTGTGTGCTTCATGGAGGACGCATCAAAGTGTGAAAGCAAGTAAGCGATTCTAGATGATTCATACCTGGCCTGAAACACATTTGAGGTCTGAAGGGTCTTGGGCCTGATGTCCCAGAAGGTAACTGAAGTGGGGGCAAAGCCTGATCACCTCCATGCAAGGGAGGGAGTGAATGTTACTTCTGGAGAGCCCGTTCAAGTGGCTGGCACTCTGGCGGGACTGGGAAAGCGTTTCTGGAATCCTACCATTTTCACTGCATATAGGAGGGCAGGTGGGCCTCAGGGTTCGTGACAAGCCCCTTCCCACCCTCCCTAGTTGCAGTCTCTCTAGTGCGGGCTCTGAGATACAGAAGCCCCTTATCCATTTTACAGGTTAGTGAGCTGCAGTTTCACAATAAGCCAAGGACTTCTCTGCCTACCACAACCATCTAGACAAGTTTCACTAGTCAGGAACCTATGAAACACTTTCCGTGGGCTTCCTTATGATCCCCAGCTCTACTGACCCAGTGGAAGGGGAAGGTCAGTGGGTTCTGAAGTGGCCTCTAAGCAGAAGGTGACCAGAAGGACAGAGGAGAGGGAGCCTTAGACCTTTATCTCATGCTATCCTCGCTGACCACCAACTGAGTCCTTTCCTGGATCTGGCCTCAAGGACTTACCCCTAATGGGGGGCAACCACCCTATGGAAATGGGGTGCTTTTGGCCTTCTGAGCCAGCAGTCTAAGTAGACAGAAAAGCTTTACAACTATGGAGGAATATATATGTGTACACACTCCCACACCACCACTCCCACACACACACCACCACCAACCTAAACACACCGGAGAATAAGCGCTTAAATCCATTCACTTGGTACACATATCCCATTAGGGAAGGCAAAAGACTGGGCTGGACTCCATGTAGAAGTCAGGTAAAGGACTAGAAATGGAATTTTTCCTTTGAAAGAATGGTAATGGAACGACGTTAGGAATATTGTAGTATCTAAGTTTACATCATAAAAACTGAGTGGGGTAAGGGACAAAGAGGGAAATAGGAATGTGGTTACATACACATACGAATTGCCCGTGTTTAAAAACAGCTCATCACAGGATTAGGATAATGACTATATCTAACCCAGAGTCTGTTTGATAGTGCACCAAGGGAGCATTTTATTGTGTCCCACAAAATTAATGAACAAGCTTTTAAAATCATGTCTCAAATAATTTCTCAATTTTTGGCCCTAATGAACTGTTTTGTGTTCCTTCAACTTCATTTCTAAGTCCTACATTATGCCAGTTCCTAAAAGACTTTAGACTATCCGCTTCATCTCCATCCCCCAGTGTAGACTTAGCTGGAGATAAGAGACCCATCTCACCTCTGGTCCAAGGGATGTCAACCCAGGAAAATGGCGCATCTACACAACAGAATACAGCAAGACTACGCTGCTAGAAGACTTTTGTAAGTCAACCAAAAGACCTAAGTGTGCTGAACGGTTTAATCAATCTAACCCATTGGCCAGTGACTGAAGAACCAGGTTATCAGGGTTTTCTGGAGGCAAGGCCTTTCGGGGGAAATGACTCTTAAGCTTTCGTAGTTCCTGAATCACTTCAGCATATTAAAAGATTCCCAAAACCACTTACTCCATTTGATGCTATTCAGCGTTAGAAAGCATTAAAAAATAATATAATTATTATAGGCTACATTCAAATGAATGGAAACTTAGAAAACATAGAATGAAGAATATATCGGAACTAGAAAGGATTAGGAATAGCTAATTGATTTTACAGTATATAGAAGGCTGAGGCCCAGAGAAATGAAGTGACTTGCTCAAGGTCATGCAGTCATTAATGTCCTAGCTGGGACCAGAACATAAGTCCCTTGGCTGTGAGTCTTATGCTTTTTCTACTACAGTTGCTGCCTCTCAGAGGAATGATGCTTTGGAGAAGACTCATCAAAGAAAACATGTTGTAACTAGAGGTATAGTCTGATGTAAATTCAGTATGAGCTGGACACAGCCCTTGGGAACCATTTCATTGTACTAATACAAACCATCCTTTTGAAACCACCATTCCCTGGGTAGAACCAGCTATGGACTATCAATTCAGTTAAAAAAAAAAGTGAACAGTTAACAGTTTTCATTCAGTCGAATGTTCTTCTTCTCAGGAAGAGAGAGCTATAACATTTCAAAGCATACTTTCTAGAGTCCTTTTGATCCTTACTACAACCTCTGATGGTAGCAGGTCAAGGGACTAAGTCCTTGATTCACAGAGAAGGAAAAGAGGCAGGAAGAAGATGAGTGACTTACCCAAGTTCATACAGCAAGTTAGTGGCAGAACTGATTGCAATCCAGGGCTTAAACATCTTGCCCTAAGATTTTTCTTCTACATCCTGTTGCATTGTTCTGGGGTTTGCTTCTACTTTTAATACTTGGACTTCCAGGGTAGTGATTAGTGGGAGGAAGCATTCCATCAGAACCACTGTGAACCAGGACCTCCAGAAGCGAACTATACTATTTCGCCTTCATCCCCTATTCTCTTAAAAGTGTCAAGTTCAGAACTAACTGCGTGGAATGCTGTTTGAAAGACCAGGTGTCCTCAGTGACAGTTGAACAGATTAGCCTACAATCACATGGGAGTTTAAGGTCAACAAGTAGAAAAGTGAGACTAAGAGAAACAAAGAATTTGAACAGAAATTAAAGTGGACAGTAAATGCTGACCCATAATTAATGAGAGTCACCTTGTGCACGTGCTGACTTTACCTAGTTTTCAGATTACGATTCCTGCTGTTCAGGATCATGTCACTTATTTGTCAGAATATAGGCAGGAAAAGTGTACATTGAAACATGTACCTAGATTTTTTCCCTCAGCTTCTTAACTTTGCAGAGTTGTGAAGTGGTTGGAATGGAGCTAAACCTCTGACTCTGAGGTTATTCGTGAAGTCCAGTGGTCCAGGCTCCCTCACTTCAATCATCAGGTCACGACAAGGCAGAAAGATCCCAATGCTGTTGTCTAAGGCAGGATTAGTTTCCCTTCTCAACTAGCTGGTGTGGTAACCATGACACACGGGAACCTGGAAGATTTTTATTTTCCTTTTGTGATTTCCTTATGAAATCTCATCACCTGCAAAGCTTTAAAATGACTGGACGAAGGAAAAGCATTTGTATGACCCATGACCCTTGGAGCCCAAACAGTATCATGAAGAGAAAGTGGCTATCAGCTTTAAGGGGGTTCCTTTTGAGTCTTGTTCTCTATTCAGAATGTTCTACGTTTTTCTCATCAAGTGTGGGAATGACATTTATCTTAGCAGGTTACTTGACTACACTGGAAGGCATCATGCCGAACCAGTGTAGGGCACTGACCCAAGTCCTGGGGGGCTCCTTGGACCAATAGACTATTTTACAAACCTGGGAGGTGGGAGGGATGGTATATTTTTGATAATCAGACATTCCAATGTAATGTTTTCCTTAGAGGTCACCCCCCCCCCGTTAATGTTATCGTGAAAAACATCAAGTGTGTTCTTTTCTATTTTCGTATAATAAATGGGCTTTGCTTACCAACATCTCAATGGCAAAGAAGAAATACTGTACAAAACTGCAGGAAGATAAACATGTGAACACTTTCTATGGGGAAAAAAAAAAAAAAAAAACAAAAAAAAAAACTCTTGAGTTTCCGGTCGTCTTCTTTTGAAACTGTAGTGCGTATGTTAAAACGTATTATCATTTACAGTATTACTGAGTCACGTGCCACTGCTGTACCTGATGTGTCCGATCTGGATTAAACAGACCATGTGCCACAAAGCCTCAAGTGATCACGGATGGTTATTTTCCTACCGTTTCTCCTGCTATCCACTAGAAACTAAGGGTAATATAAACACGGAGGGGTTTTCTGTCTTGGAGAGAAGCCACAGCATCTCCGCAGGGTGCAGACAGGGCAGTCTTATCTTTCCTCCCCTCCTCGGTGCAAGCAGACCCTCTACCATGGGGACCATGGCTCTTGCCCACTTGTACGTTTGTCAGAGATGTCCACAAGCACTGTGTTGCCTTTGTCAACAGCCCTGTTTTGAGCTCCAGCTCTGCACTACTGAAAGAAAATCTGCCTTTACAGATCGATATTGGTTCTGCTGAGAATACTGAATCTTTTCTCCCTCCTCTAAACCAGGGTCTGACACTAAAAAGAAACCCCCGAATGAAATGCTATGTAGGGTAAGGCAGGAAGCTCTAGAATTGGGGGATGGAGGTTCTCATTTAGGTTCTCTCGCATGACTTCCTTGCATGACTTCCCTTCAGGCACTTTTCTCTTGGCTTCAGTGTGTTTCATCTTACTGTATTACGATATCTTGAAGACCTGCTCTAACCTTACTAATTCTGATTTAGGTAGTGAGAACAACAGGCATTTTCATATTCTACCATCATGTGAACAACACACATTCCCAAAAACAATGGGAATCCTTCTAATTTCCCCACAACCACATCCCAGTCAATGAAAACCGAAATAGAAGTGGAACATCAAGGCCAATCCATGGTGCTCCAAGGCCTTAAAAGTTGCCTATGAAATGCAGGTGTTCCTAGCCTTATCACCCACTAGGTGTCACTACGGATCCACAGCTCACACAATCTGGAGCCCAGGAACTGGAAACCAGATGTGCACTGAGCAATGCATGTTTGTTTTCACTGAAAAGCACTCAGTGTTAACTGGGACATATGTGCTTGTTCACAGAGGCACAAAACCATATTCTGCCAAAACAAGAGAACCACCTGGTGATGGATCTAGTTCCATTGGTCAGCAATGACTATCAAAAATATCCTCTTATTTTGAAAGATTAACAGACTTAATTATATTTAGGGGAGGGGAAAAAAACCCTAAAACTTCAAACTATTCCCTTATCTCATACGATTTGGTCTTCACATAATATAATTCTGTCCAGTTGTTAGTATTTAGGGGTTTAGTATTTAGATCACATGTTTCTATTATTATAATACTTATGCTAATTTAGAAAATGTTACTTTTTTATTACGCAAAATAATGTCTTCTAAGTCAGAATTATCCACAGCTGCAGGTTTCCTCAAGATTTCTCTACATGTTAATACTGCTAGCCAATTTAAGATAAAGCTTAACTTGAATAGTTGTGGTCAGTACAGTTTAGCACTCTAGAACTCAGACGTTAAAAACAATTCACACTGGCCTTTATCCAAATCACCTGAATTTATAAAGGTTCTCTATATTCATGAAATGATTATTCCCTTCCCTACCTATATTTTCTCTTATTAGTCATATAATTAAGTCTTGGAAACTGGGAGGGAACCTAAAAATCTAGTCCAGCTCCCTCATTTAATTGATGAGAAAACTAGACCCTGAGAGGTCGTATGACAGGTAGAAGATAAAGGAGACAACAGCAAAGCCTCCACCAGGACAAATACTCTTTCGACTACATCAGAAAGCATTCACAAGGGAATTTACCTAAAACCTATCTATGGTTCTTAGCAGGTGACAGAAACCAGCGCCTCAACTGCCAATTCTAAACAAAAAAGTCTTTCATATAATCATGCACAAATAGCGGCAGGTTCCTTCCATAGCCACCCTTCTCTGGGATGGGAATGGCTGAAATTTTCCAAGGAAATGCTTATGGAAAATGAAGCTATCATTTTCCTGTTATATGTGTCCTCACTTCCAGCTTATTTTTCTAGTAAAAAGAAAAAAAGCAAACACAATATATGACAAAGAGACCTAAAGAGAGAATCCAATTAATTTCAAGACTAATGGGTAACCTCATCTCTAATTAAGATGCAGCAGTATCCTAATTAAAATCCCCTAGCCATGACAGACTGTGAACTTGGCTGTAGTGTGGGGGAAAAGGTAGAAGAAAAGAGGTAAGTTCAATTATATAGCAACAGGATCTTACTGAAATGTGTGTAATTAAAGTCTCTGCCTCTTAATGATATGCTGGACCTAATTATGGATTTGCTAGTTACAGACTTAATCTAATTCATTCTAACTTGGCAATACATGTACAGTACAGAAACAGTGTAAGTAAAGCCTACCATTGTCCAACCTGGATGACTGGAATCCAAGTGAAACAGGAGTTCAGGGGGGTGCTTAGGTGAGTGGTGGACAGTAAATGACAATGGCCGTGGATGTTTGTGGACAGCCCTGGGAGTAAATGTTTGTACTGCCTAGCTAAGTATGTATACAGGAAAGAAGAACTTTCCTTTTAAAAAGTAAATACGTTTCTATCTGTTAACAGGATCTCTTACCACAAATCCAGTTCACAAAAAGGTTTGGGACCCAAATGCATCATCATGAAAGGACTGCCCCAGAGAGGGAATGAAAGAATGTGTACAGTTGGCCCCTCTCATCCACAGAGAATGTTCCAAGATCCCCAGTGGACCTTGCCTGAAACTATAGATGATACCAAATCCTATATATACCCACATTTTTTCCTGTATATAAATATATACATATATATACACGTATATAATAAAGTTCAGTTGATAAATGAGGCCCAGTAAGAGATTTAACAGTAATAATAGAACAATCACAACATACTACAAGTTACATGACTGGTCTCTCAAAATCTTGCTGTACTGTACTCACCTTTCTTCCTGTGATGCTGGGATGATAGCATGTCCATGTGATGGTGAAGGATATAGGCATTGTGACGTAACATTAGGCTACTACCAGCCTGACAATATGTCAAAAGGATCGTCTGCTTCTAGACCACAGTTGACTGGGGGGTAACTGAAATCGCAGAAAGCAGATTCCCAGATAAGGGGGAACTGCTGTAACTTCCAATCATATTTTTTTTCTAACTTGTAATTTATAGATGCATCATCTCAGAAGAATGAGATGTTCCCCACTGGGTGTCATTAAAAGTAAAAACTGGGAGAAAATTTAAATTAAAAACATTAAAAGTAAAAACCGGGGAAATTTTAGAAGACATAAGATTAGGACACACTGTGCGAAGAGTTTGAACAGAATGAATTCAAGCTTCCGAAAAATACTTAAAGAGCTAGAACTTTCCCTTAGCCCCCCAGCAGAGTAGTGCCGTTCTTAACCTGGCTGGGTTCCATACATGGGCTTGAGAGGGTCTACGAACCTCTTAGAATTACACATACAGTTCCTGTTTACAGAATGGAACTCCTCGAATCTATAGCTTTCATCTCAATCATAAAAGGGTCCCAGAACCAACAAAGAGTAAGAGTTACTCCTTTTCTTAAATAAGGGGCACCTGGGTGGCTCAGTGAGTTAAAGCCTCTGCCTTGAGCTCAGGTCATGATCCCAGAGACCTGGGATCGAGCCCCATATCGGGCTCTCTGCTCAGCAGAAAGCCTGCTTCCCCCCGTCTCTCTGCCTGCCTCTTCCCCTACTTGTGATCTCTGTCAAATAAATAAAAAAAATCTTTAAAAAAAAAAAAAGAAAAGAAACAAAAATAAGACAATCACTGATGATCCTGAGCTATTTAATACACAGTAAAAACATAGACAGCTTTCACAATCTTAAAAGACATTCAAAAGATGAACAATAAACATGTCAATAAACATTTGGCTAAGTTTGCGATTTCATTGGTAACATATTTTTACTGGAAGCAAAAAGCAGGAAAGTACCTTTGGGAAAGTCTGAAGCAGTATTTAGTCCTTCCTGCCTAAACATAAAAGGCGAGGGGATTTTCTGATCTATCATGCTACAAATTTCTACAAGAACACACTTCTATGGAAATACAGTCCAAGCCTTTTGTCAAGAACTCCACAGCATAAACTTGACATTATTTTTAAAATCTCAACTGTTTTTATTTTTTTAAAGCAAGCACTGGTATAGGTCTTTTTAAATGTTTCTTTTTCAAATGGTTTAGAGAAAATGCCATCCTTTCACTCTGTGTTCCCAAAATTTTCCTTCAAGAATCTGATCTGTGAAGTTTCTTTAAAAAAAAGATAATGTACCTGGTCAGGTAGGTCAAAACAATCTGAAAAATAGAGGTGTTCCAGCGGGAAGCCTCAAGACTTTTCAAATTCCTCAAAACTGCCACTCTACTATAGGCCTAGGAGGTTGGCTATCCAAAGGTATCACTCACTGGTATTTCTGGATGGTGCGAGGTGCTGTCTACAATCACTGGTTGCCTCGCATCATTTCTTGGAGATAAACGGTATTCATGTGATAAGCTGCCATCCAACTTGGATGCCTCTGAGCATTCCAGTAATAGGACTGAGAAGCAGCAGCATAGTATTCCTGCCATGCCCTGTAGTAGGCCCTCCAGTACTCCTCGTAATCCTGATAGGTATCCGAAAAACTCGGATGGGTTTCCCTGTGGCAGTCATACCAACCATCATCCTGAGGTTCTGCCGGTACACGATAGGAAGACCGCCTGGGAGGGTTTCTCCGGCTTTGCTTGGCTCTCTGGTTAGCCCCCTCTTTATGCCTGGTCTTTGTCTGGATTCCAGGTGATTCTTGATACTCTGCTGGATTAGGGGTGTCGTTTCCATTCAGAGGTTGTTCCAAAGAGATATGACCATCCACAGGAGTGGATTCTGAGTCTTTCAGCTGAGTATCTGAAGAGCCTTCCAAGTAGGACTTATTTCCTTTGCTCTGGGAAGAAGTCCTCGAGCTGTAAGAATCGCTGTCACTCTCTGAGTCTCCAGACTGACTACTACTTGCCAGTATCGCCACTCTCTCCTCGGGAATTCTATTTCTTACAAAACCATTCTGAGGATTCACAGTCTGATCCCCAGGCCCCGTGTAATGCCTGATGATTTCCACAGGTTTCTCTAACCCCTCTTTAATATAGTGTTCATAATCCTCTACCAATTCTGTAAAAGTCAAAGAGCATGGCAGATGGATTTTAAAGGAAGACAGACAAGGAATTTTGGGCAGTGACGCAGGTAAAGCTTCTCTGACCTGGTGCTTATCGGTAGTGTTTTCAACAGAGATCTCAACAGAAGACTTCATAGGCTCTTCCAGTTGTATGCCACTGCCCACTTCTTTTGGTGACATTGCTTTTTCTGTGATTCTACACTCTGAGTGGCTTTTCACAGGAAGCTTCTGTTTAGTATTATTTTTTGATTTGACTACTAGTGAAGATACAGAAGTATTTCTAGATGAAGCCACGTGGTTACCATGAGTTTTGTGAGTTTGAAAGGTTCTCTCCACTTTTTGGATCTGCTTTTTTAAGGGCTGGGTAGGTACACTTGCTAAGCCATACATATGCATAGCTGCTTTAACCTCCACGTCCCAATCCAAACATTCTTCCATTAGACCAGAAGGAATGGGATCTACATAAAAGGAACAAAAGAATACTTTAAAATTTTGAGCTGCAAATCTAGACCAGCAATTTTTGAATGACTTCATAAAGCCTTCCATGATCAAATAAGGTTAAGAAATAAAATATACTAATAATATACTGAGAAGATTAAGGAGTACATTATATTAGTATTTCAAATGACCTAAATAATCCTTGCAGTAAAGAAATATGCCCACAAATATGCAAGACCCATCCCAAACCCACAAGCAACATCTCCCCATACCTCCCACTCAAAAATAACTTGGGCTAGGAGTAAGATTCAAGTCTGCAACAATTCTCCCAACTCCTCCCTTTTATCTCAATAATGCTGACAACAAAACAAGATATTAGAAAAGGGATTATGCTCCCCAAAGCTTGTCAGCTGGGAAACAGTAAAACTACAACTTCGCACCCAAGTAAATCCGCCACTCTATACTCCCAACAGGAAGAAATCACTGCCCCCAACAGTGAAGAAAAATCTCTAGAAGGGAAAAAGTTAGATGACTGCAAAAAAGATCTATGGTCTCAATGGCACGTCTGAGTTTAAAAAAAAAAAGTTGCCAGCTCTAGTTCTCTGAATTTCCTATTCCATCCAGGTGGGACAATTTGCTCCTACCTACATACTCTGACCTTCCCAAAGTGTGATCAGTTTTCATCTTAGGCAGACAAAACATAGAGACCTTGCTGGTCTTGCTGGTTTGTTGTTGCTACTGGTGCTCACGTGTATGTACCCACAACCTAATCCCTCAGATCAGGACTCTTCAGCTGGGGCTCCTGAACCCTGGCTGAACAGACCCTCTGACTAGAGCTCTAAGGTGATATCCCTTGCTTGCCCATACCTATCAAACAGGCCAATTTCTCTCCCACTCCTGCCACAGGTACTTCATCTGAGCAGTCTACTGTCTTAAAAGTTCCCACTCCAATATAAATCTAACACCACAAATATACTTTCTCATGATTTCAGGGCTCTATGAACACTAAAAAAGATCCAAATGTGTCCTTTTCCAGTATCCAAAGGCAAATTTTCTTTTTATCACTAGATGCTATGATACTGAATCCTACACCAAAAGTCTTAACCCTCTTATACCAATTTTCAATTTATTTTTTCCACATTATAATCATTTGACAGGTTACCAATAGACTTACACATAGAACTACATACTATAGTGTCCTAAAACTGACAGAGAACCTAAAGACCATTTCTAAAAACAAGTACTTTCTAAACCAGAACACAAGTTTGGAGCAATTAAAGAAATTTGGAAAAAGATCACAGAATGAGTAATTACAAAGCCAAAACTCATTCCCAGACTTCTGCTTAATCTAGCTTTATAAAAACCACTAAAGGAGTTATATATAAATTAGTAAAATATTCCATACTGTATTTATTCAGTAACTATGTATCTGATATTCTACAAGATCATGTATATGTTATATATGTTTATATATATATATTTACACACACATATGTCCATATACACATGTATATACACATAAACCCTATAACACTGCATACATTATCATACATAGCAAATAAACCACATTTCCACATGACAGTTTTTTAAAAATTTTCAAGAGACCATTAATAGTTTCAGATATGCAGTTTCCAAAGTGGAAAAAAAAATGAGCTTGACAAATGATTAACTAAAATCAAAAGAGAACATTTCAGAGATGCCTGGCTGGCTCAGTCAGAAGAGCATGCAACTCTTGATCTCGGGGTCTTGAGTTCAAGCCCCATGTCGGTGTGGAGATTATTCAATAATAAATAAATAAACTTTTTAAAAAAGGAAAAAAAGAGAACACTTCAAAATTTTCAAAAGAGCATTCAAAGATACTACTCCTTCTTCATGATCATGAAGGAGAATATGGCAAGAATTACCTTTAGTGACAAAAGTAATAAAATATATGCCCTGTTATATAAAAGGATAAAATGAAATTACAAGGTTACAAACTAAATATGAAGTAAATATGAAGCCAATACAGTAGTAAAACATTTTTCATGTGCCAGGAATTAGCTTGCAATCTTCTCCCTGTTGCTTATGAGCTATAAGAACTTAGGCAAACTACTTAACTTCTCAATGCCTTGATAGCCTCATTCACAAAAAGTCGGTAATAACAGCAGACCCTTCACAGGGCTGTGGTAAGAATTAAATGAAATAACATACTGAACGGAACCCAATATCCTAAGTACTCCGTATCAGCTATTATTTTTATGCCTATAGCCAATATGATTATTCTTTTGACAGCAAAATGAACAGACAAAATATACCTGGTAAAGGCAGAAGGTTGATGTTACATTTCTGGGCTATTTTCATCATCACGTTTTCTTCTTCTCCCCGACAACAGTAGGTCACTGTCAACCCCAAAGTACCTAAAGTACAGAGGGAATGTTATGCAGTAGATCAGTTTCATGTAAGTGACGCTCCACTGTCACATCTACAATTCTTCCTCCTAAAGAAAGCAGCCAAACTTTTTTTTTTTTTTTTACCAAAACGGCCAGCTCTGCCAATCCGATGCATGTATGTCTCCCAATCCAATGGTACATCCAGATTTACAACCAGGTTCACCTTCTCAGCATCAATCCCACGGGAAGTCTTGAAGAAGAGAACAAGTGTCTGCATTAACTGCTACACTGGCATCAACACACATCCGCCTGTTCTGATATAGCCAACAGCCAAGTTAAGAAAAGGAGGATGAGGGTGCCTGGGTGGCTCAGTGGGTTGGGCCACTGCCTTCGGCTCGGGTCGTGATCTCAGGGTCCTGGGATCGGGTCCCGCATCGGGCTCTCTGCTCAGCGGGGAGCTTGCTTCCTCCTCTCTCTCTCTGCCTGCCTGTCTGCCTACTTGTGATCTCTGTATGTCAGATTGAATAAATGAAATCTTAAAAAAAAAAAAAAAAGATTTAAAAAAAGAAAAGGAGGATGATCAGGAGCAAAGGGAATTCATTTCTAATGACCAGTTTCAAGAATAAAGATGAAAATACAAAAGACTTTGAAGAAAGCAAATTCCCCAGCACTGGAAAGAAAATTCCCTTCTGATATTCTTATCGATTCTTATCAGATACACCCACATAAAATAATAAATGAAACCTGTGCATCTGATAAAAGAGCCCAAGTCAAGATGGCGTAGTCACCCAAACTGAAAAGGTGATTTACCAAATCTGTGGAAATGAGGACTCTGCAATGAAACTGCTTCAGTTTGGCCATAGCATCAAGACGCTGATTCTGATTCATGTTGCCTAAAAACACCCCAAAAGAAAGTCATATAAGAACAAGCTAACACATATTTATCAAATCCACAAAAAGCAGAAATTGTAACTATCAGTCTTAACACTTGAAAAATACACCAAATGAAGTTAATTTTCTCCTTATATGCAATTCTAGGTTAAGAACTAGTCAGAATCTTTTAAAATCTGGTAAGGCAGGCAACTTGAAATTCAAAAATTAATTTTAAATGGTGACTAGGTTACTCCTGCAGATATAATATTTTATCTGCAAAGTTACATATGAAGTAGAATAATTCTTAGGAAAATAAAATTGCTATAATCAGCTGTTTATAAATTTAGTTTAGATACATGATCTATGGTCAAAATATTGTCCATTAGAGAACATTCTCCCCAATATCTCATGACACACAATGACTAGACAATCTTAGGCTAACAGGTTAAAAACTAAGCTATCAATGAAAACTCTAAAAAGGATCCCACTGATCAAAAATTCCTTTAAATCTTTCATTCCTATTAGGTCAGCAGTAATAATTTAGCTTTATGTCAAAAATGAATCATCTTGGGCACCCAGCTGGCTCGGTGGATAAAGCATAAAACTCTTGATCTCAGGGCTGTAAGTCTGAGCCCTACATTGGATACAGAAATTACTTAAGAATAAAATCTTAACGGGGCACCTGGGTGGTTCAGTGGGTTAAAGCCTCTGCCTTCAGCTCAGGTCATGATCCCAGGGTCCTGGGATAGAGCCCCGCACTGGGCTCTCTGCTCGGTGGGGAACCTGCTTCCCCCTCTCTCTCACTACTTGCCTCTCTGCCTACTTGTGATCTCTGTCAAATAAATAAATAAAAATCTTAAAAAAAAAAAAAAAGAATAAAATCTTAAGGGGTGCCTGGGTGGCTCAGTGGGTTAATAAGCCTCTGCCTTTGGTTCTGGTCATGATCCCAGGGTCCTGGGATTGAGCCCCGCATCAGGCTCCCTGCTCAGCGGGAGTCTGCTTCCCCCCACCCCCTCTGCCTGCCTCTCCACCTACTTGTGATCTCTGTCAAATAAATAAATAAATAAAATCTTTAAAAAATTCATCTTTGCCTTCCACAAGACCTTAAAGCAGTTAATTCAGGCTCAGTTCTTAACATTTTTACAATGATTACAGAAAAAGCAATCTATTTTTCTCTGAAGATGACAAAGACAAACTTTATAAAATTATTAAGTTCTTCACAGACAATTCATCCCAATTTTCTAGTTTCATATTATATACCAAGTTATTTTTTGAAGAACAAGAATACCACTACATCAAATCCCAATATAAAATTCACCTGGAACTTCCTTTACTCTGAAGACTCAGTGTAACCTCACATTCATAAGGCAACTCACAAAGTACTATTTCCTCCTCCTGACTTTGGACAGGCTTCAAGTCAAAATACTAAACACTGATTAAAGTAAAAGCTGAACTTACCTGAAATGCACTCAGCAGGAAAGCCTTTAGAAGAAAGGATATCTGCCAAATGTTGTGCTCTATGAAAAGTAACATAGAGGGTTATAATTTTATAAATACAACCCTAATACCTTTTATTTCACCAGTACCCCAGGTGACCCCTTAAGGTACATTACCTGCTGTGCAAATTAGAAAAGACTAAGGCTTGATTAAATGGAATTCTGCTGAACAGTTCCTGTAAATGCTGAGCCTTTTCCTCAAAAATCTTATGGGCCAACGGGTATGAATTGACAATTTTGTAATATTGCTTCAAACCTACAAAGAAGTCAAGTCTTCTATTAAAACAAACATATTTGCTATATCCTAATAGTAAATATGAAAGCAACAGTCAACTAGGCATGGAAAAGATCCAGAATATCACAAACCAGGAATCTAAGTATCCAATACCTATACTCACCTATGAGACTTGGATCACTGGAATTTAGTCTTACAAAAGTGGGATCTCTCATGTACTTTGTCAAAGCATTAGCCAAAAATTCAGGGTAGGTAGCTGATACCGCCAACATCTGTTTACTGGCAGGCAAGGAAGAATAAATCCAGCTGTGAAACAGAAGAGAAATACACACCATGGAAACCAATCACAGTTAACTACCACCTGGAAAAGCTAAAAAGAGACACTTTAGGACACCATTTTAACAGTCAAGCAAGTTATTTCTCTTACTTTATTTGCTCCTGGAAGCTGCCTTCTTCTAAAAGCTTATCTGCTTCATCAAGAATAAACAGACGTACACTGCCTGGATTCAAGTAGTCAAGTTCTATCAGTTGTTTAATTCTGCCTAAATTCCAGAAAAAAGCATATTGAAATATTTAAGAGGCACTAAATGTATGCAAATCTCAGCCAATATTGTTACCCTACTTACTCACAGGTTATACTGCTGACCTTCTTGACCCGACCCTTATTATTACATATTTAAACACTGAACCACAATCAGAAATTGAGTTCCGATCTTGGCTAAATCCATTATTTTTTTCTCACATTTCACCACCAGTAAGTATGGATCATAACACTGTTCCCATCAAAAGACTTGAATGCTAAGACCCTGAATACTAAATTCTGATAGGAGTGATTCGTGAATGAATGATTAATAGAGGAGCAAAGAATCCCAATCCATGGCTTAGAAAGGCTTTGTGAAAATCACTTCATTCCTCCTCTTCTCAGAAGCCAATTCTATACATGTGCTTAAACATCCTTCGGAATGGAGATTTCCTAAGTTCTGTTGGTAATCCAGTCATGTGTCTGTATCTTACTGGTCTAAGCCTCTTCATTTACAATATTCAAAATAATTATCATATTTATTAAAGAGTCCCATATTCTTACCTTAATTATATCACTTCTATGAAATGAAAAGTGTTCAGTTCCTTAAAAGCCCCAGTTATGAACAGGGTGATATCTTACCAGGAGAGCCAACAGCAATATGACACTTTTTAAGTCTGGTTTTGTCTTGTGATAATGGAGTCCCTCCAATAAAGACATGACACTCTAAGCCTTCCATTTTTATTCCAATAGCTGTAATAACAGAATGTATCTGTACAGCAATTTCTCTTGTAGGAGCCAAGATCAAAATCTAAAAAAGCATAAAATATATATACCTTTAACAAGTCAGTGGAAGAGGTACATGTGATTGGCACATTCATACTGCAGTAAGCTATTTTTCATTTAAACGATCATTTTAAATGATGGGTTTTTATAGACAAGGGAAGCTATTCCATTCATTCACCTATGTGTTCATTCAGCAAATATTAAACAAAAACCTACTTTACGTACTAAGCAATATGTAAGTTGCTGTACAGTCAATGGTCAACAATAGACAGTCCAGGGGAGATGGGTGGCTCAGTCAGTTAAGTGTCTGCCCTGGACTCAAGTCATGATCTCAGGGTCCAGGGATCAAGCCCCACATCAGGCTCCCTGCTCAGTGGGGAGTCTGTTTCTTCCTCTCCCTCTGCCTCCTTCCCATGGCTCATGCTCTCTCTCTCTCAAATAAATGAATAAAATCTTTAAAATAAGAAATAATACACAGTCCTTGTTCTCATGGCACTTTCATTCTGTGTAAGAAGATACACAATAATCAAACATACATAAATTATGACATACAATGAAAAGTGCTACTAAAAAAATCAAACAGGGAAAAGAGAGAAGTGACAAGAAAGGAAAGGAGTTATTTTAAATGGGGCAATCTAGGCCACTAAGAGAGTAACATTTGAGCAGAGACCTAAAGGTACACCACAGACTAGAGCTAGCTACGTGACACCTGGGGAACTGTTCTCAAGAAGAGAACAAAGCAAATGTAAAGGCCTTATGACAGTAATGTTCTTAGTGTACTAGAAGAGCAGCAGGGAGGCCATGTCACTGGACCAAATCAGGGTCAGCTATCTAGGTCCATGAAAAAGGAGGCTTGAGACTCAGAGTGAGAACTCTGCAATGTAACTATCAACCGAAGGACAAGGTAAAATGACAAGTTCTCAGCTATGGGAAGAAAAAAGTTCCTTAAAAAAAGCAAAAAACAAAAACAAAAACCTAGAATAAAATATGCCAAAACAGTTAACAGCAGCTTCTTTCTAAGTAGGTAAAGAGTACGTGCCATTTCTTTGGTACTTCTTTCTTTTCTGAATTTTCCAATTTTCAAAAATGAATATGTATTATTTTGAGAACACAAAGATCTGACAAATTTGGTTTATGGAACTTATTCAGCGTTTTGGCATTTCCACCTACTGCCAAATTGTCAGAAACCAAAATCTCGAATACATCTCAAATTCACAAGTAGAATAACTTAGGTCCTTGGGAAGCAGAAGGATTTCCTATGTGCATAACCCAGAATTTGGTGGTTGTAAGACTCAAAAGGCTTTGGATATGGATGTACTGGCACACTATTTATACATAACATGGGCAGAGCCAAACTTTGAGACGAACCCCAAAACTAAATCTCTTATTAATTTGGGTAAGGCCATCTTCAGATCTACTCCAAGAGAACCTAGAAGATGGGAGATCAACAGGACACACTCACAGAGGCTCTCTCTAAGAATCACCTGCAGTTACCAGCAACAGCCAGAGCACCATGTTACCATCAGTCACACCAAATACTAAATCCTACAATTGAGTCAGCAAGTAAAAGAATAAAGAACTATCTGTATTTTCAGGTAATGAAAAAATTGACACCCATGGCAGACTTAATCTATTTAAGATGCAGTAACAGAAACTTCCAAACTTCTAACGCTCATAACCAAATCCTTGGTCACCATCCACACCACCAAGCCGCTCCACAGTTTTTTTGTTTGTTTGTTTTTGGGTTTTTTTTTAAAGATTTTATTTATTTATTTGACAGAGAGAGATCACAAGTAGACAGAGAGGCAGGCAGAGAGAGAGAGAGAGGAGGAAGCAGGCTCCCTGCCGAGCAGAGAGCCTGATGCGGGACTCCATCCCAGGACCCCGAGATCATGACCTGAGCCGAAGGCAGCGGCTTAACCCACTGAGCCACTCAGGTACCCAGCTCCACAGTTTTAATGTCTACTTTACTTCTATACTCTTCATATGGCTTAACTCAATCATTCATCAAATTCACTCATCAAATTCATCTCTTCTGTCTCTCAGGAGCTACTGGTACTGCATCCAACCTGTGATAAAATCCACATTACATCCCCTCCTCCTCTGGGTTCTCAGAGCTACACTCACCTGGGTACTCAGGTTTTCAAGAACCAGCGAGTCCAAAGCAATGGTAGAGAACACACAGGTTTTCCCAGTGCCAGATTTGGCTTGAACAATTAAATCTGAGGAGGAAAAATAAATGAGTAAATAATAAAATGTATATATACATATATACATCTGCATGCACATATATACATATACATGCACATATATCACTAGCCAGTACTGACTAAAAAAAGCTTAGATACCAACATGAAATCAAAGAACCAGAAGGGTCTCCAAAGAGGACCCAGACGGCACCTTCGTTTTTAGTTCAAAAAAGCATGAGGTCATATCCAGAAACATGCCTCTTCCCTGAACCTCTACCGTTCATCTTCTGGAACTGAGAGCCACCGGTCACCGTGCAAAGGGCAGTAACCATCTTCCAAATGAACACCGCGCCTCTGTTTTACAAGAGAGGAAACTGAGGCTCGAAGGCGCACAGCGCCTGGCCGCAGGCAGAGGCCTGCACCGGCGGCCGCCCTGGGGCTCCTCCCGGACCCTCCCGGCAGGAGCACGGCCCCCGCCCTCACCGAGCCCGCAGCGCCCCAGAGGGATGGCCTTGAGTTGCACCGGCGAGGGCCTCTCGAAGCCAGCCGCGCGCAGCCCCTCCAGCACCGGCCGCGACAGCAGCAGTGACTCGAAGTCGGCCGGCTCCGCCAGCAGCACGTCCCCGGTGCGGGTCCGTGGGCCGCTGACGTCGTGAGCCGTCCGCAGGCCCCGCACCGGCCCAGGGAATGGCTCCGAGGCCACGACCTGTGAGGCCACACGCTCCGCCGGCATAGCGGCCTCCTCCGTCGCTAAGGCCGCTGGGGCTTCAAACGCCGCCGCCATCGTCGCCGCGCCGCCGGATCTCGCGATACTTAAGAAGGAGGGCGCCTAAGAGCGAGAAGAGGAAAAACTTTATTGGCAGTCCTCCCGAGGAGACACGGACACGCTTGACCTGGGAGATGGGTGAAAGGACGGAAGCCGGAGGTTTAGGAAGTCTCGGAAACAGCGACAACGACAAAATATGTGGCCCGAGGAAGGCGGGAAGAGGGAGGAGAGGAAGGCGAGGCTACCGGGATGCAGCCGTGGGCGGCCTGCAGAGGGCGCCGCGCGCTCACGGTGGGGGCACCGCCCCGCCTCCCGGGCCTCCGCGGGCGGTCGGGCCAACCCCGCGCCCCCCCCCCACCGCCACCCTCACAACGCGGGCTTTGTGATGCGCGTGGGGCGTCACGCTCCCCGCCTCCGGGCCGCGGGGGAGGGCGCCGCTGCCGGGCCTGCTTCCGCCCGCCCGGAGCTCCGAGCACAGCCAGACCGGACTTACCGGTTATCCGGTCCGAGCCTGTCCCGGTATCGCTTCACTCATCTCCGTCGCCAGCCCCAGCACCTGGCGCACGGAGCTCGCATATCGTCCGCTGAATTGCAGCCAGTTCCGACTCACACCTCCCAAGGCCCTAGCTCGGCCTCAGACCGCTCTCTGAACTTGGATGTGTACTGTACATCCGTCTGCCTTCTCAGCCGCGCCCCTCAGAAGTCTGATGGACATCCCAAATCTATCGGGTCATCTGGGCGCTGCTGCTGTCCCTGGCGCTATGTACCACCATCTCAAGAGTGACAACTGACAGTCTTTGCCACTTTCCCTTGCTTTAGGTCTCTGCTCAAATATCGTCTTTTCCAAAGAGGTCGTTTCTGAACTATTATTTTTTAATACTTTGTTAAACTAAATTGAATTAGCCAGCATATGATACATCATTAGTTTCAGATACAGAGTTCAGTAATTCGTCAGTTGCACAGAACAGGCAGCGCTCATCACATCACCTGCCCTGCTGAATGCATGTCACCCAGTTACCTTAATCCCCACCTACCTCCCCTCCAGGAACCCTCAGTTTGTTTTCTATAGCTAAGAGTCTCTCATGGTTTGTCTCCCTCTTTGATTTCTTCCCATTTAGCTTCCATCCCTTCCCCTATGATCCTCCGAACTGTTTCTTATATTTCACATATGAGTGAAACTGTATAATTGTCTTTCTCTCACTGACTTTTTTCGCTCACCATAATATCCTCCAGTTCCGTCCATATAGATGTATTTTAATTCCAGTAGAGTTAACAGTGTTATATTAATTAGTATCAGGTGTACGATACAGGGATCAACCATTCTGTACATTATTCAGTGCTCACCATGAGAAGCGTACTCTTTAGTGTCCATCACCTATCTCACCCCTACTTATTATCATCTAACCTAGTTCCCCTATCTCCTCCACTACCCCACCTTTTCCACCACTCTCTGTTCCCTTGTTCTGCTTTATTTTTCTTCATGGTATTTACCACTACCTGAGATTGTGTTTATTGTCTTTCTCCCCCCACTCTATGAGGACAGGTACCTCTCTGGTTCTCTTCCATATTCCTAATAGAAACACACACACACACACACACACACACACACACACAGAGAGAGAGATCTAAAACATAGTAAGTGCTCAACATTGAATAAAGAGCTCCTGTGACCAAGTCTTAGTCATAATTTCAAATTTAAATATTTCTGGACCTAATCTTACTTGCAATTCCAAACCAGATATCCAGAAATATTCTTTTTCTTTTGTCCTTATATCATCATTCTGATCATTATCTCTCTCCCTATTTTCACACGTGCACATACCCAGAATCCAAATGACTTGGGGGGGGGCATGCTTTGTCAAGGTAATCCCATTTGAAAGAGGTCCCAATGATATATTTTGCATAGAAATTTAGAAACATTGAGAATATGTCAACTGTCCATATGAAGGGGGGGGCTGTTGGGAGAGGGCACTGAATTTTCCAGGCTTTCTCGTAGTACCCCTTCCTCTCATTCACCTAACCCCCACATTCCACACCTGGGAATTATTCTAGACTCCACCATCTACCGTCCCTCTCCTTTTCTAACAATGACCTGAGGGCAGGTAATTTGGCCTCCACATATTTTATTCATTGCTCTGTCCAGTCTCCATGGCATGTGTCCTATTTTAAGCCCCTTTATCATCCTAGCTGTTGAAACAACCTCCTGAATGGTCCCCTAGACGCATTTGTGCTCTCTCCTAGCCACTCAGCCCACAGGTGCTGGAGTAATCATTCTTAAGGGCGTATCTTAGGTTGTTTGGGTCCAGCTTCAGATCCTGTTCCTTTTTTGTTTCCCACACCCCCACTTCACAGTACAATAACTCCAGTCTTGCTCTCTCCATGTTCTGTTTACTTATTTCCACGTCTGTCCCTCACTAGGAGCATCTCAAGGGTGGAAATTTTGTCACTTTGTGCTCTCCCAGCACAGACCCTTGGTGGGCCTAATAAACAGAGTCTTGCTCAAAAGTCTCCACAGTCTCCATGCACATAGCAGTAGTTCTGTAGAATTCTGTAGAATTTGTGCCCGTCACTGATGAAGCAGCCAGCTCTCATCCCCAAAGAAACAAAAAGACTGCTTTTCCAGAGAAGAACATTTCCAGTTTTATAGGCATTCTGTGATTGTGTCTGTTGTTTATGATGTCTCATGGACACAAATACTGCAGTAATGTTATGAGGAATAAATTGTATTGCTCCAGCTAAAAACACAAATCAATAAAATGTTTTCCTCGGTAGCGAAAGATGTTAATAATGTTGTTGGCTGTAACTTTTCGTGCCATAAAGGTAAAACCCAAAGGTAAGAGACCATTTAATAACTGGGTAAGTTGTGAGGATAACATACACAGTAAGGAGTCGGACTGTTGCTGTGTGCCTCCTGGCCTCCCCCAGGGTAAGATCGCACTGGGACCTGGCCTTTTCTTATGCTCTTCTGTCTACCTGAAGGGCTTTCCTCACCTTCTATATCTGGGAGCTAGAGAAGGGAAGGATTTCTGTGCAACGAAAAGCAAGTAAATTGTTGACTTGGGATGCATGCTGAAGATTATCTAATGGTCCTATTCATCATTTCCCAGTGGAGGTTTCTGTACCAGTGGAGAGGGAAACAATGGAAATAGAAGCACACCCTGGGTGTTGAGGATCCATGGGGAAAATGTAGAAAGGAAAAGCACTATTGGTTTTGTTTTTTTTTTAAGATTTTATTTATTTATTTGAAAGACAGAGATCACAAGTAGGCAGAGAGAGAGAGAGGAGGAGGAGGAGGCAGGCTTCCCGCTGAGCAGAGAGCCCGATGCTTAATCCCAGGACCCTGGGATCATGACCTTAGCTGAAGGCAGAGGCTTTAACCCACTGAGCCACCCAGGTGCCCCAGCACTACCGTTTTTATAGCAACTTCTTCTCATTTGACCTTCAAAGCAACAAGGGTAGGCAATGTTAGTTGCATTCAACCCCCAAAATCTCTTATTCTTTCTTTAGACAGACCTCTTCTGAACACTGAGTATGAATCAGCCACATGAGATTGATACAGAAATGGGACAAAATAAACAGAGCCTTGCCCTCAAGGAGAAACATACACGCAAACAGGTGGTGCCCATCAGGGAGGAAACATGCAAGTAGCCCGAGGTGGTGTAAAATCACATGCAATCCTGACATTTTTCAGGGCCTTAATTCAAGTGTGGCTGTCATGTGGGAGAGAGAACTTCTGAGAAATTAAGGAAAATGGCTTTTGGTATAGCTTTTCTTCTTTACGTCCTCCTCATCTCCACCCCAAACCAAAGTGCCTGAAAGCGTGCATCGAACTATGGGAAAAACTCCATGCACGGATCACTCCCTACCTAATCCCTGGGGTCTAGTACTTCTACCAAAAAGGCATCACCAGGAGGCAAAACTCAAGTCCCATGAAGCACTGGGGGCTCATTTTCTGAGCCAATCCTGAAGGATGGATAAGGAGTTCATCAGGTAGTGGGGGTGGAAGGAGAGCTCACCAAGCAGACAAGTCAGAGAGATATTCTGGGCAAAGGGAACAGTTTGTGCAAAGGCGTGGAAGCCTGAGAAACCATAAGAGTTTAGGGAAGCCACGAGCTTTAGTGCGAACGGAGGCAAGTGTGGCAGCAGGTACCAGGAAATGAGCCTGCCGAGTTATATTGGTCCCACATTACGGAGGACCTTGTCTGCGACCATAAGGATGATCAAATGAGCGTGCTGTGCTCTCCCAATGCATGGGGGTAGGGAGGTCTGTTACATAACAAGAGAAATAGGGTTGGAAATGTGGATGGGGCTCGATTCATGGCAAAGCTGAGGGATTTGGGTTTTAACTTGCAGGCCTCAGAGCATCATCTAAATTTGGGATCTAATTGGAGGCAGATGACTGCAGGGCCCACATCACACACTGTTTCTCGCACCTGACAGCTCCTGGGTGTTTTAGATGTTGGCACACTGCTTTCCAAGGGTCAGGGCTTACCTGCGTGCTGTTTATCCAGGAAACTGACTCAGCACACCTTCCCTCGCTCTCTCTCCCAGACAAGGGGGACCTTGCCTCCTGCATTCCTCCATTTGTCTGCTCAGTGCACTGGTACCATCAATAAACTTCAGTTACTCGAAGATTATCAAGGCACAATATCTGGCTGTCTGGACGGAATTTACTGTTTCATGATCTGCTCAGTCCTGTGTGGTTACCTCCCAACAGGGAGGTTAACTATATTTACATGTGCCCCTTGGCTGGGGGGGTGACCCTATGTTCAGTACCTTTGCAGACAGGAATTAGGAGGTGGGGAAGCAGCCAAGACCTAGCCCCCCCACTGCACCCTGCCTAGCCACATCCCTCCTTGGGCATTAGCCTGGCAGGATTTTAGAGAAAGAACCCCAGGTCTTCCTCCCTCTCTCCAGACCTGACTTCCCTCTGCGCAAGGCTCACGTTGATTAATTGGCCCTTTTACTACCACGGCCTCAGCCTTTAGGGCAGAGGGCGTCACGTTTGCTCTTCTCCTTGTGAGAATGGGGGCCCCATTCATTCTTGTCCAGGCAACATAATAAATAACCTGCCCCTGTTGGCAGGGAGTTTATTAGAGACTGATGGGACATGTAACAATAACTGGGGGGCTGTGATTTATTAGGTAGGGAGGTTCGCGGCGTCTCCAAAGACCGGGAATGTGGAATTTAATTGATAAAGCGGCTGTCAGCAGCAATGAGATGCACTCAACAGAATATGCGTTTGAGGGATTCTCTCTGGAGCTGTCAGGAAGGGCTTCTGCTAATCATATTCAGCCCCTGCGGATGGTGGTGTCTGTCTGCCGGCTAGGCGCGTGAGAGACAAATGGCAGGGAGGGGGGCTCAGAAAGGGGCCCGGGGAGGGAGGCACCTGTCAGTTGCCCGGCCCAATGGAAGAATGTGACACAAATGAGCAAAGGGAAACAGGATTCCCATCACCGTCTGTGAGGACTCCCCTTCCGGAAAGGCCTTTGTCTCTCTCCTGCGAGCTGCTCTGGAAAGCAAGAGGTGCTGAGCACCCGCTTCCTGGAAAAGAGGGGAAATGAAAGGGTGAAGTGGCAAGAAGAGAGCTTTGTTCTGGAACTCTAAACTCCCTGCGCCCTGAGGTTTCTGCCCCAGAGACCCCTCTGTGGCTTTCCAGTCACTGACCCTCAGAGACACAACACACACACACACCGCCATGCCCCATGGTCACCCAGCTGCCCCCGCGCCGGTTATCACGCAGCTTCCCTCCAACCCCTGGTTCAGGGGGCAGCACCTCCTGTCACTGTCGCTTTCACGTCAAGAACAGAGACTCAGAAACTCGGATGGAGGGAGACTCACCTTTTGTTATGATTGTCTCCTGGCTCTGGGGCTCCCAGGATCCAGGCTGAGAACCTGGAAGTAAATGCCTGTGGTGTTTCCTGACAATAAGGGGGGGATGATGGCACAGCTCTATCCTGGGGCAGCCTTGAGCCTTCCCAAGGCAGCTCTGCTCGAATTCTCTCAGCCCCCGTCCCTCGGGCTGTTGCTCAGCCTTAAACAAGAGCATGGAAGGCCCGAGAGGGGCTCTCTCAGGCCAGGCTGCTTGCCTCCTTTGATCCTCGTGCATCTATTCTTAGGTCCCAGGAGACTGGCCTGCCTCCTTGTTCCCTTCAGGGAGAGAAGGGGAGGGGGAGGCCAGAGCCAGGGAAAAAGTAATTGTCACTGTCTAATCTGAGCCTCGGTGGTGACACTGAGGGACCCCGGCGCAGAATGGAGACAGCCACTGGTTTGATTAAATCAAACCTCTCCCGCAACCTCGTTAAATTAAACTGACAGGCCGAGAGCTGAGCGGGAGGGCAGAGGGATCATCGCCTCCGGTGGGGGCGGAGGAGGCCCGGAGGCGAGGTTGGTAAGAAGATCAGAGGGTGGCGGGAGCAGCAGCCTGCCCTTTCCCTTATTTGCTGACTGCGGATAGATGAGATTTGCGAAGGTGCCATGCTTACGGACCCATCTGAGCACAGGCTGTGAGGCTGACACAGGGGCAGACAGCTGCCTCCCCGTAGCCCCTGCAAACTCCCTTGGCAGTGGGGCCTCACATTTGTAACAGTGCTCTTGACATTTCAAAGGGCCTCTACACAGCTAACCTTTACAACAGGCAGGGAGCAGAGGGATTACCGGCCCCACTTTGCAGTTAGAGAAACTGAGGCATGGAGCCTACCAGAGTCAGCAGAAATGGGCAGCAGAGCCTGCCCGAGACCCCAGGTCTCCTGCCTGTGGCTTCTGGCCCACATTGCCTCCGACATTATGCCATATGGCAGAATTTCCCAGGATTTAGTCCCCGGACTGCCATTTCTTCTCCCACCCACCAGAGAAATGTAAAAAACACACGGCTTGCTTTGTGGGCCGTCGGCAAAATGCCAGTTCCCATTTGGCTTGGTGCAGCCCACCTGCAAAGCACACATCCAGCTTCCAAAGGTCACGAGGCCATTCTGTCACGCTCACGTCACCCACCCACACGCCCAAGCTCTTCCAAGCCATTTCCACTTTGCCTAATTATAATTCAGGGCAGGGGGGTAAGCCGGAGAGAGACTGTTAGCCACACCAGCCAGAGCAATCATAGGAGGATAACACCGATACCCTGCTGGCTTCCTCACCTGTCACCCAGTTCCTCACCTGCCAAAGCTAATTTTCCACTCACCGGTGGGTGAGAGCTCATTTCAGAGTGTCTGAGCCCACACACACACACACACACACACACACACACACACACAGGCTACACACTGCCATTGTGAACAGAGCACTGCCTCACCCACGATGCCCTTGTCCCCACCTCGGGCGCACGCCAACGATTTCTGCATTGACATCTCCAGCCCTCCCCATCTCTGTTTCCGTAGTGAGGACACCAGGACTGGGATGCTAGTAGGGGCAGTGCACACTGGTTGCCAGAGGGCACTGCGGGACCAGCCTCCTCACACACCAGTTCATGATCAAATCCTGACACAGGATGATAGGAACAGGAGAAAGGGGAGAGAGAAACAGATTTCCAGCCACCATGAAGGATGCTGGGTGAGAGTGGGCATGAGGTGGTAACGTTTGCTTGATGAGGACTTTGGTTTCACCGTGAACATCACCCACGGTGGGGGGGGGGGCATGTGTTACATGTCCCACTGGATGCTCTTTCTCTGTGGATACCACAGGATTCTGATCACCGCTCTTGACCTGAGAAAGACAGGAAATGGCAGGTGGACAGGTAGGTCGAAGGTACTTAAATAAATGTCACCTGCCTCCGAAACGCATCTCTGGTGTCATTAACCACACCCAAAACCAACATCGCCAATCCATCTGAACTCCTCTTAGGCAAGGAGTTGGATTCCTCTATAAACACCTGCCCAAGTGAGGGGAGGGGAAGGTCGCCTCACCTGGGAGGTAGGGAATAAAAACCACCAGGTCCGGCCTCCTATGCTGGTTCTGCCATTAGCGACCTGGGGGATCCAGGGAAGTCACTTAGCATTTCCGACCCGCACTTTTTGACTTGTAAGCCATAAGCTTGGGCAGGAAACACAGAGTTTATTTTTTTTTTTTAATATTTTATTTATTTATTTGACAGACAGAGATCACAAGTAGGCAGAGAGGCAGGCAGAGAGAAAGGAAGAAGCAGGCTCCCTGCCGAGCAGAGAGCCCGATGTGGGACTCGACCAGGACCCTGAGATCATGACCCAAGCCGAAGGCAGAGGCTTTAACCCGCTGAGCTACCCAGGAGCCCCCAGACTTTGTTTTAAAGACTAAAGTTTTAAAACTTTAAAGACCACAGAGGCGAAAAGTGATACCCAGAGAGGTTGAATTACTTGTCTGAGGCCCTGCACAGGCAGTGGAGTGACCAAGTGGGTGTGGATTCTGGAGCGGGAGCCAGAGCCTTTGTGTGACTGGAGGGGAGTTCTGGCTCATCTGCAGAATAGAGGCAACAGGAGCCCCTGCCTCTGAGGGTTTGGGAAGAACAGATGAACGCCTGATACAGGGAAAGCCTTCCGCAAATGTTAGCAGGCGCTATTTTTAGAGACAGACCGGAGGTTCAGACCCATACGTCTTGACATTTGGTCTCTCCATGAGGTCACAATCCCCTGATTCTCTAGAAGGTTCTTTTCCACTCCAAAATTCTATGAAAGCAAGTCTATGACTCCAAGTCCGAAAGATGAAAATACAAAACCCTCCAGGCAGACACACAATAGACCTTTTAGGGACTTCATTATTCACTCTCCAGTGCTTGGGTTACTTCCTACGGGTGATGATTCATGGGGAATAATCACAGCAAAGAAAACCTGTCCAAAGTAGGGGGGGGGGCAGTGAAAACCCAAACCCCTTTGTGCGGCCAGTGCCTCTTCTTTAAAACGCATCTTCATTTGTGAAGTGATGACAAGGGTCTCTTGGCCTCATTGCCATTCCACCGTGGAATTCAAAGTTTTCTCTAGATGTAGACTGCTACTGCTGGGAGCCACTGGCCCCCCAGCCCCTCCCCACGAAACCCCATGGAGAGGGTCCTGCCTCTCTGGTCAGGCAGAAGCCTTCCCAGCAGCAGCTGTCACCCCGGCCCCAGCTGCCCTCTGGGTCCCCAGAGATACCACAGAGCTGACGTCTGATGGGGCTAGCACAGTTCTCTAGGTCCCTGCAGAAGACCAGAAAATGCTTAGGAACCATCCTGCTGGAAGTAAATCATGCAGCAAGCCAACCCTGAGACGTGACCTCTTTTTCTTCTGGCCCCATAGCCTCAGAAGGAGAAGCAGGTAGCCTTCTTTCTGGCTTGCTAACAAGTCTCTCCTGGCAGGCTGCCAACTCCTGGTTTTTGCTCACAGCTACCTGAAGCTGGCTGGGGGGGTATGCAGCCTGGTAATGAAATGAGCGCTCACTGTGAGTGGCAGGCCACTGGAGGGAAGGTGACAGAGAAGCCAGCACCGGGATTCCAGTCATCGGCGGTAGCAGAATGTCCCCAGAAGAGTGCTGAGAACGAGTCCCTCTCCTTTTCCGTGCAGTGTACCTCTACCAGTGTCCCTTAGCCATGCCCAGACATTCTTCAAGTGTTCTTCACAGTTGAAAAATATTTGCTCATCCAGTAAATGTTTGCAAAATAGAACTATTTGCTTCCCAAGTAGCAATGAGGCCATTGCTTAGGCACCATTAGCACAAGACCCATAGTTGCCAATAATGCCAAAATAGGGCTCGGT
This sequence comes from Mustela putorius furo, assembly GCF_011764305.1. Classification (NCBI taxonomy): domain Eukaryota; kingdom Metazoa; phylum Chordata; class Mammalia; order Carnivora; family Mustelidae; genus Mustela; species Mustela putorius. The sequence continues at coordinate 9,486,454 of NW_025421424.1, forward strand.
AGCCGCCCACATTTGGATTGGTCTCAATTATGGTTCATTATTTGGATGAGTCTGAATTTGTACTAGTCGACTCCCTCTGAGTTGTTCAAGAGAGAAGGCCCATTCACACCTGGAGTTTTCCCAAAGTACTACACTGCTATTTCTTCCTCCAAAACCTTCCTTCCGTGCCCCTCGAAGAAGTTTCAGCACCTGCAAGACCGATGGCCTGGTCTTGCAGGCAGGTGACTCGATGGAGAAGCTAAGGCTAAGGTTGGTACCTAGGCTGGCACTACGTAAATCGATGGTGGGGTTTGTGGACAAGTGGGGGTGGGGGCGGGAGGTGGGCTCCAGGGCTCGCTCTCTCAGTAGCTCTAGTCATCTCCGGGAACCCATCCCTGGGACACATCCCTCCTGCTTTCCCCAGAGTAGGTAGTAGAAAGAGGGAACCAGAAGACTTTGTTCCACCACCAAACAGACCAGTCTCTTCGGGCCTCAGTTGCTCTGTCTGTAAGTGGGGAGAATGGCACCCCATGTTTGAAGACATGAAAGCTAAGGAATTTTTTTTTTTCACAACTAGACTCTTCGATTCCTCCAGACAGTCAAAATATCTTTCAATTGAAATCCAAAGTGAACCCTTCCTCTAGAACCTAGAGTCCTCCTAACATATTGGCGACTTGGTCCCTCTGTTGTCCCGCCTGGAATTGGGATTGCATGAAAGGGAGGAGCCCAGCACCCTGGGCTCCTCACCCAGCACCATCCTGATGCATTCTGTTCACGCACAGATGCACAGTCTCTGCTCAGTACCTCCGGGCCTGCCTGCCAGGCAAGGTCCTCTGCCTGCGGAGAGCAGCGGTTTCGCAGTGCTATCTGAACACATTCCAACAGCACACGTTTATCTCTAGGGTCAGCCTTTCCTGTTGATGCTCTGAAGGTGTGGGGGGATCGGGGAGGGGGTTCAGGATGAGGGCTGTCGGCAGGCCCAGGGTGTGGAGGCAGGAGGGCAGCAGGGATATGGAACCCACTCTGAGGAGCATATGTTATGATGGGGTTTCCAGACTGTGTGTGGCCCCATGTCTTTCCTCACCTCCAGATGAGCTCCTTGGTTCCTCCGCTGCCAAGGGAGATGGGCACTGCCTCACCCAGGGATGCCCCTTCCAGAGATTGCTGAGACGTGGTGGGTGGGGACCTCCAGGTGGGGGCCACAGGATGCGGAGCCAGAACAGCAGGGTTTCCATTGTTTCGTTTAGGATGTGAGATCTATTGGGACACAACTAGTTCTGCCTCTCCCTTTGCGCTCAGTCACTGGTGCCAGGACCTCCAGGCTTTGGCAGCAGGACAGAGGAGGCCACCCGCCCTGACTAGGCTGGGCGAACCCCGTGAGTTTGACACCCTTAAGACACCGGTTTCCAGGAGCTGCACTCTTTCCCTCAGGAAAAGAACCCACCCCACCAATCCCACCGGCAGGGGGCAAATGCTGAGCTGCCTTTCTGAGGGTTCCATCCCAGCTCTGGATGGCTTTGAGAAAGTATATATTCACAGCTAAGCTCAGACCTTTGACATATTCTTTAATTTTCAAATGAGATAATTTCTTCCTCCCTCCAGGCTGGGTTCCGGGGTGCAGGAGAGAGGAGGTGGAACTATGTGATTCTTCTTCAGCAAAAATGAATCATGCCCCCCATCCCCCACCCTCAGCCGAGTAGTATTTACCCATGTTTATATAACTATGGCAACAAGCTTTATCCTCTACCACTTATACCTTTAAAAAAAAAAAAAGAAGGAAAAAAAAAAGAAAAATGTAAGCAGCAGTCCTTTTTCCTGCTCCTGCCTCCTACTCTGCCCCAAGGACAGAACTATCTCTTCAGAAGCAAGGTAAGAGATACACCCTCACACCCTCGTGCAACACCAGCCTTCTCAGGGCAAGTTTGCAATGGCCCAACGTCATGAAAGGACTTAAGAGTCCACCAGCCATTTTCGTCCAAAACCCTGTGGGAACCACACAGTACTAGTATCTCTGACTCGTCTGAAACCTCTCTTTGGAGCCCTGCACTGGGATCACAGTCATCAATTTTTTTTCTCTTGCCATCTCCTTGCCTTTAAAGGTAGATGGATTTTTGCAGCCATCAAAAGAAATGAAATCTTGCTATTTGCGACGACGTGGATGGAACTAGAGGGTATTACACTGAGCAAAATAAGTCCATCAGAGAAAGACAATTATCATATGATCTCCCTGATATGAGGAATTTGAGAGGCAACGTGGGGGAGTTTTGGGAGGTAGGGAAGGAAAAATGAAACAAGATGGGATCGGGAGGGAGACACACCATAAGAGACTCTTAGTCTCACAAAACAAATTGAGGGTTACTGGGGAATGGGGACATACAGAGAGGGTGGCTGGGTTATGGACATTGGGGAGGGTATGTGCTATGGTGAGTGTTGTGAAGTGTGTAAACCTGATGATTCACAGACCTGTACCCCTGGGGCTAATAATACATTATAATACATTATATATATTATATACATATATATTATAATACATTATATGTTATATGCTAATGAAAATATAAAATATATAAATATATATAAAATATAAAAATATATAAAATATAAATTAAAATAAATATAAAAATTTTAAAAAGTAGATGGATTTCATAATGTATATAACTGTCGCGTCACTATGTCATACACCTGAAACTAACATATTATATGTCAACTATACTTCAATTAAAATGTATAGGGGCACCTGGGTGGCTCAATAGGTTAAGCCTCTGTCATTGGATCAGATCATGGTCTCACGGTCCTGGGATCGAGCCCTGAATAAAGCTCTCTGCTCAGCAGGGAGCTGGCTTCCCTCCTTCTCTCTGCCTGCTGCTCCGCCTACTTGTGATCTCTCTGTCAAAGAAATAAAATCCTTTAAAGTATATACATCTATATGTATATACATCTATATACATATACATATACATCTATATATATATATGTAGATGTATACACTTTAAGGGATTTTATTTTATATACATATATATAAAGTGGATGGAATACAGTCTGGCTTTGCTAACAATATATTCTTCATCTCTGAGATGGATTCCTCTTGTCCTGACTACATCACAGATAATTGTCAAAGTAGAGTTTCATAAGGAGTAGAAAAGTGTTAGGCTCACAGAGGTTGAACTACACACAAGGGAAACTGGGGCCTGTTAAAAGGAAGCATTTGTGCAAGTCAGAGTGTGCTGTCAGCAGTCTAGGGAGGTCAATCACTCAGTCTAAGGTTCTTACAGGAGATCAGCCTGCATCTCTTGGAGTGTGAACTGCAGCCGCCCTCTTAACCTCCAAGAGGATTCCAGTCCAGGAGCCCTCAGGGATGGCAAAACTGTGGCTTAAACTTGACTCTAAAGACTATTTCTACCCCGAACCACAAATGTTTGTTCACTCACTGCCTTCTATAGCTGCCACTGGTGGGCCCTGGAGCTCTAAGAGTGAGCAAGGCCTACAGGGGTGGGGGAACCTTTGGTGGTGTTTCTCCCTGTGGAAGATTGTAGATTATGATAGTGGCCAAGTGCCCCTTTCTGCCTCCATCCCAGAAGATTCAACTCCAGAAAAGGTTCAGCCAGTCTGGGGGCCCTGCTGCTCAGTCCTTGGGGGTGGCTCCCACGGTGAGCACGCCTGGGGTACCACGGAAAGACCCGCCTTGGGGATCTCTGGCTCCAAACTGCAACGAGCACAGCACTGTGTGGACCCACGGGGCGGGACTCACGGACCTGGAAAGAGGAAGGAAATGGAATGTCAGGCTCTGCAACTTGGGAACTGAGTAGCTTCTGAGCTCCACCCTGAGGTCCCCCGGATTTCGTGACCCACGTGGAATCCTGAGCAGGGACCGCAGAGGAAACGCGGGTCCCTGGGCTTGGAAGCCGTCATCGAGACACAGATTTTGGACCTGGTTTTGACTCACCTACTCCTCTACTTTCTTTTCTGGAACCATCTGCTACCGCTGCTGCAGCTTCATCCAAAAGGCGGGGTGGGTGGGGGGAGCACTCAGGGGACTGAAAGACAGGGGCAAAATCCCCTGTAAGTGAGGACCCGAGGTTAAGTGGAAGCATCCAAATGGACTCTGCGAAGTCTTCGTTTCTGATGATGTTCATTTTTATCCTCCCCGCCTCTCTCTCGCCTTTCAATAGGGAGCCGGGGCGGCACTCTTTGCTGACAAAGATGGGAATGACCGCAGCACCTGCTTTCTCTGTCCCTTCTCCCGCGTCTGCACGGTTCTGTCACAGAGACCCCCAATTCTGTCTGGGACAAACTTTCTCCCGTTAATTATCTTGAAATAACACGTCGCTGATCACCCTAATTACACTGGGGTCCTGCAACACCAGCTCTCGGGGGTCGGGGCGAGTTGGGGTGGGGCGGGGAGGGTGGCGCGGCGCCTAGGCACTGGGAGGGACCCGCAATCCGGCTGTGCGCGGCGGCTGGTGTGGCGGGTCCGGAGCTCCGAGCGAAGGGGCACCCGGCCGGCTTGCGGCCCCTCTCAGGTCCACCTGCCCCAGCTCCGGCTCCGGCTCCGGCTTCGGCTCGGACTAGGGCCCTGTCCACTGAATAGAATCGAGCGACTTTGCGTCCTCCTCCCTAGAGCAACAGTCGGGATAACTGACGCTGGAGGAGTACTGGGGAAGAGAGGGGCTATTCATCCCCTCCTTGCCCGCCCAATCGAGGGCAGCCCCCATCCTATGACCCTGTCCCCCTCCCTTTTTTTTCACCAAGAATCACTACCTGAGATTACCGTGTTTATTTTAACCTACCCTATCCCTCGCTACCCCTCCCCCCATGCCTGTTTTCGAGAGCAGAGACCTTCCCTGTCTTCTTCATTCAGTATCCCCAGACTTAACACACTTGGCGGGGAATATAGCAGAGCCTCTGCTTCGGTCATGTGTTAGTTAAATAAGCGAATGGACCTAACAGTGGCTCTTCAGCTCCACCGGTGAGGCGTGGGGCTGGAGGGACCCTACACTAGGAAGTGAAGTACACCCAAACTTCCAGACTTCCAGCACACTTCCAGAGTTCAAAAGGGCTGCTGATTGGCTGCTTGGCTGGAGGATGTTCCTTTTCTAATCGGAGTTTGGGAAACAAGGTTGAAAGAAACTAAGGCACTCGGCCTCTTACTGAGACCGCTACCCAGCGCCCGCGCGCATAAGACGGTGCTCTCTCTTTATGACAAACGGGGATCACGTGCTCTGTTGGGGGACGTCGGTACAGTCTGGCGTCACGATACCCCCCGCCGTGCTTACGCGGACCAGGTGTCACCCGGCCAGCCCCCAGTCGCAGCTGCCCTAGCCCCGTGCCTCTGCCCGCCGCAGGGTCCCCTAGCCGCCGCCCAGCCCGCGCCCCCGGTGCGCCCATCTCATTGGCTGAAGGCATCCCCCCTGAATTCTCATAGGCTGCCCCACTTTTCCTCCGCCCCCCGCACGGACCGCGCGCCGCCAGAGCCGGGGAAGCTGCTCTAAGTCCGGGCCTGGGCGCCGGGGCTCGGCTCTGCTCCGCGCTGCGAGAGGAGCGGGGCGCGGGGGCCCGGGACCGCTGTTCCCACCCGGGGACGCTCTTGCGGAGCCGAGCCCGGCAAATGGGCGCACGAGGAAGAGAGCAGGGAAATGGACTGCTATTTGCGCCGCCTCAAACAGGAGCTGGTAAGCGCGGCGCCGACGCCGGGGTCCGGGGGACTGCTCCGCCCGGACCGCACCTGGCCCCCGCCGCGGGCCGGGGAGCCGGGAGTGCGAGGGCGGAGGAAGGCCGGCGAGGAGGGGGCGGGCAGGCTGAGGGCAGGGCCTGTTCCGAGGGCAAGGGCCGCGAGGAAACTTGGAGCAAAGATTTGAGAGAGCGAGGCAGACACGAACGAGTGACGGAGACCGAGCGACCCAAACCCAGACTGAAATGCGCCCAGAGAAGGCGCGGCAGACACGGGGGGCGCACTCCCAGATGGGCGGCTGCTGGGACCGCTTGGGGTCTCCCCTCGGGGCTGGCTGGGCGCCGGGAGCAGGGCCGGGCGCTCGCGGGCCGGAGGGCGGCTGGGGACCGCTGGCTCGCGGGGAGCTGGCACCGCCTGGGGCCCCCAGCCCCGCCGGGCTTGGCAGAGCTGGCGCGGCTGCGGGGGCAGGCCGGGCCGGCTGTCTGCCTGGGCTTGTCTGCCAGCAGGGAGGGGGTGTTGGCAGCTGGAAGGGCGGGGGAGGGCCCCGCGCCGGAGGAGGGGCGCCGCCTGGCAGATCGCAAGCGGAGCTGCGGGGGCCCCGCCAGATGTCAGGGCTGGGCGTGGGGAGTGCGGAAGGAGCTTGCGGAGGCGAGGGGTGCAGGGGTCAGGAGAAGGAGCTGGGGCTGGGAACCGGGTATCACCCAAGTAGGGGAATGGGTGCCTCCAAAGCTCTGTTAGGTTGATTCTCACCGACTTGATATACCACCCCACCCTGTACACACACCTGCCATCTTTCTTGTTCCTGCAACCACCCGAATTCACGCAGTTATGCACGCCCTGCCCCACCTTGGCCCCCAGGCCCACCTTTCTCTCAATCCGATTCCCTCCTGTTCCTTTGCCTCTACCTCTTTTTGTTCCTTTTAGTTTCTCTTGGAGTGGACCTCTCCTCGGTCTCACTTTTCTCCCCTCTTCTTTCTTCCTTCTTTACAGAGCCAGGGGCACCCAGGCTCTCAACAGCAGACCTGGATCCGTGGCTCTCCAGATTCCATGACATCCTCTCCAGCTCCTGCAAACTCTACACTACCCCACCCCCACCCCTCCAAAGTTGGCAGCTGTATCTGGGGCCAGTTTGAGGGGAGGGAAGCTTGCAGAGCAGGTGTTCTCACTGATGCTTCCTGGTCAAGGCTCGCAGGCGCTCTTCCTGTCCCACTCCAGCGTCTGCCTTCTCAGGGCAATGGTCACTTCTCTGGAACTTCCTCTTCAAGCCCTTTTTGTGGTAACACTCAGATGGGAAAGTTATCCAGAGAAATGCTGCTTAGGTGTGGGACAGAATAGTCTCCACCCTGGCCCTTCCCATGCTGGTTCTCTCGTGCTTCCCGTGTCCATTTGGGATGGTCAGGCCCAGCCCACGCATATATAATTCTGACTCTTCCCATTCATTTGTCCAAGATCAGAAAGGTCAAGGTCATCACAGATCATGTCTGAAGTCATCACAGATCATGTCTGAAGTCCAAGGCCCATGTTGAAAAAAGAATCTAATAGAGTCCTCTTTTTATGCTTGGAATCTGGGACCACACCACCCACCTCAGGATCTGCCTTAATAGAGGGTTTGTGGGTGTTCCTGGCATAGGCTTGAATTTTAAAATCCTACTGATTTGCATTTTTTATAGCACCCTAGGTGGGAGGGGGTGAGGGGAGGAAGATAGTCTGAGGATGCCAGGAGAATAAAAAAAGGCAAATAGGAATCTGCACTGAACTGCGCTCCAGGTCTTGATTTGCACCCTCTCCTGCCAAGGACTTGAGCCCCCCAGTCCCCGCAAGGAGGAAGGGGAGAGGCTGAAGTCACCGAGCTCTCCATTAGCTTTCATTTGGCCCTTTGTCTGAGCAGCATCAGCCTTTGACTCTCTTGGAGAGGAAGCCAAATGCCTGGCCTGGGGCCCAGAATGACACTCAGATGGGAGAGCTCGGCACCCTCCCCCTCCCCCTTCCCTACCCCCATGCTGCCCTTCCTCCTCCCCCCCATGCCTGGCTGCCCAGAAATGAGACAGAGCAGTGACAGGCAGAGGTATTAGAGTTCCCTTTACTCCCCAACACCTCAGCCCAGTGCTTAGGTAGCTGAACAAAATCTCAGTGCCTCAGTTTCCCCAATGGGAATGAAGAAGAAAGTAGAGCTGAGTTAGCCCAGGCTCAGCCCTCTGGCTCCTCTGAGGACTGTGGGGATTGACTTCAGTGCAGCTTGGTTGTGACTAGGATAGGAAGAGTTTGTTTGTTTATACCCCAGGTCAGCAAGGGGGTGGGAAAGGCATACAGGCGTTTTATGTCATGAGCTTTTGAGGGTGGTGGCAGGCGGTGGGGCCTGTGTGTTTATTTCGGGCAGATTCTTCCCTGCCACTGAGGAGCACTGTGTGTTGCCTGGCTTTGCCTTAAGTTGGTATATGCCCAGGAATGCACACATGCAATACTGGTCAAGTTCTACATGCATTTATGCCAGCAAATCCCTTCAAGAAGTGTGTGTCCTACAGACACTGGGTAACTGGAGAAGGAAGCATTAACAAGTTGTGACATTATTTTTGTCAAGGGTGTTCTGGGTCCCCCTCCTGCACCCTGGCCCTGTCCTTGGCGCAGAAAATCTAGACAAGAAGAGTGTGTTCCTGAAAACCAAAGTGGCAGAATTTCTCAATTTCTCGGAGCAGAAAATTGCACTCTAACAAGTGAGCCCTGCGGGGAGGCAAAGTGTTTGGGAATCCTGGCTCAGTTAGGTTGATGCCTAGAGGACTGGCCCTTTCCTCCCTCCTGGAAGGGGACTGGGGTCCGTTTTAGGGATGAAATGAGGGCAGGAGAGTAGCAGCAGCTGACACACTTCTTTATTAGTATGAGGGGGTCGGGGCTGCCACAACTCAGCAGAGAACATACCTTTCTCCTCTCCAGCCACCAGAGAGGGGTCCTGCATGAACACAAGGCCTTGGGACCAGCTGTTCTTACACATTGCTCCCTTGAGGGCTTCCAACAAATGGGGGTAGACACAAGAACACAGAAGAAGCAGATGTAAGATGCTCACAGGCTGTTCCTCATGAGTCAATACCAGTGTAGAGCAAATAGAGTGTGCAAAGGCTGAGTGATGGGGGCTCATGAAGTCCAGCCAAGCCAGGAAGGCTTCCTGGAGGAGGGGAAGGTTGATGGAGGCTGATTCCTGGAATGCCTGTCCTAGCTGAGGCATGATGGAGCAGCAGAGGGACTTCTCTGGGGCTGGAGAAAGTCCTTCTAGGACAACTCAGTATTCCTAGAAGGCATTTATCTAGCCACTAGTGGCCACAAGTTCAAGAGGTTCTGACATGCAGAAGCAGACCAGGGCCTAAAGGCAAGATAAAAGAAAGTGACAGAAGAGATACAGTAGGAACAGCCTTCAGCTCTTGGGACCAAAGAGCAAATTTCCTGAGGCAGAAAAAAGCTTTTGCCAAGAATCTCCTAATGTCACCTCCTTTGATGTTTAGATCTAGGGTGAAGAACACGGTAGGGTCAGTGAGGGAGGAGTGTGACCGTGGGGCAGATTACTTAACTCCCTGTGCCTTGGTTTTCTCATCTGTAAAACAGGTTTTTAAAATTAAAACAAATTTTTTTAAGATTTTTATTTACTTATTTGAGAGAGAGAGAGAAAGCACAAGCTGGAAGAGGGGCAGAGGGAGAAGTAGGCTCCACTAGAGCAGGGAGCCCAATGTGGGGCTGGATCCCAGGACCTGGGGATCATGACCTGAGCCGAAGGCAGATGTTTAACTGGCTGAGCCACCCAGGTGTCTCTAAAGCAGGCTTTTTAAAATACCTGCTTTATAGAGCCACCGCGGAGATTAAATAGCGGCTATCTGTCCTTAGCACGTAACACAGTGCTAACTGTCCTGACAGATGGATCAGGCTGGTGTGCGTGAGTCACTTATTCACAGGACACATTAACTGAGCTCATCCAGTGTTTAAAGCACCTGACCAGACTCTAGCACCATGGTCACAAATACGAACAGACAGAGATCCTGCCTCCGAAGAACCCGCTGTTCAATCAGGGAAGTAATAATAATAACAACATGTGCTGACGTTAACCCTTATCCATACGCCAGGCATGTAATAGATTATGTCGTTTAATTGCCAAAGCAACTCAAAGAAGTTGTACTTCCATTATTCCCATTCCACAGATGAGACATGAGGTGGTCAAGTGACTTGGCCAAGGTCATAGAACTGGTAAGTGACAGAGCAAGGCTTCAAACCCAGCCATTCAGAAGGCAGAACTTCGACTCTTACCCAGTACGTGTAGGCATATGTTCAGTACAAAAATAGAGGCTGCCTGCTACATAGAGGCACAGGGGCAGTGCCCCGAGAAGGGGGGAATTATCTCCAGCCAGGGTATCAGGGAAAACTCTGTAGAGAGGGAGTATTTGAGCTTGACCTTGAGGGATCAGCAGGGAGGTGACCAGGAGAAAAACAGCATTCCAGGCAGACAATGAAGCAACAGGAACGAAAAGCACCGATGGAAAGGGAGGGATGTTTGAAGATGACAGAAGCTTTAGCTAGGACATAGGGTACGTGCAGAGGAACAGTGAGCAACAGGGCTGAGAGTGTTGTTGTGAATAGCCTATGGGGGCCTTGAGTGCCGTGCTAAACAGCCTGCCCTTCTCTGTGGGCTTTGGGAGAAGCAGGATGAAAGTCGGGCTCTGGCATCTAAGAGGTGTGTGGTATGGGGTGGAGGGGAGGGGGGAGGAACCCGAGGCAGGAGGCTGGGTTAGGTGGTGATCGCAGAGCCCATCCAGGGGAGTAGGAAGGCCTGAACTGGAAAAGGAGAAAAGGAAGGTAGCTTCTGGAGGTTGTGAGTGGACTGCCTGCAGTGGAGAGGAGCTCAAGCTGGTCAGGGGAGGCGGCATTGGGACCCTCTCTTCACATGTCTGCCTCTTGCCCGAGCCGATGGCCCCCTGTAGATGGTTCAGCCGAGAGTGGGCTCATCCATTTCACACTTCCTTCATTCTCTACCCTCCGCCCTCCTCCAGCTTTTGGCACAGTTTCTTCTTTACCTTCCTGTTGCTCATTGCAGCCAAGAACAGGGGACTGTGAAGGTCCCTATTCACTGGCCTGGAGAATGGGCCACTTGGCAAAAGCAGGGCTTTTCCCATTTCCGGCCCTGAACCTCCTTGTAGCTTCCAGAGGGACTGAAAGGATCTGTGTGGGGGTCTTGTGAGTCATGGGGGTGGGGGGAGTGAGGCAGGGCGCACTGCCAGGTCCACGGGCAAAGCCGGAGCCTGTGTCAAAGGATTCCGGCTGAGCTGGGAGAGGGCGTGAGATGGACGGTTGGAGGGCACAGCTGTGGGATCCATCAGGGGCCTAGGAGAGGGCTTGGGAAGGTTGCCGAGGATGCGGGTGTCACTTTCCCATCGCCACGCCTCCCATATCATAAAAGGCCCAGCGAGCGCCAAGGGGGATGGTGCTGTTCATGGGCAGCTGACCTAGCCCTGGAGGGCACAATGCTGCAGGTCAAGGATGGTGGGGTCTACTTGCTAGGGATGTCTTCCCCTTCAGCTCCAGACAGACGGCCCTTCTTCCTTCAGATGATTCAGTGAAGAGGCGCCGTCAGGGGAAAGCAGCTGAATTGGGTCTTGGAGCCCCTCCAAGGCTTCGTGCGCTTCCTCCCCAAGGGATGATAATGTGCTTTGCATGTCACGTTGACTACCCTGGTTTTTTCTCACAACAGCCCCACGGGGCTGAGAAGCCACATCATGATGGCACAAGGAGCCCATGGGCCTGGAGTAAGAGGGCCAGGCTTGGGGTTCCAGTCCTCCCATGAAGATGCCTCAAACCCCGGGCCACAGATCCGCCTTTGCACCGGAGGCCCTCTGGGTGACATTACGCGAGGCTTCGATGAAAACCTTGTAGTTTTAGGTAGTCACCATCTGTTTATGACAAGTATATGCATTTTGTATAAGTTCCTGCCTAAAGACAGTTTATTTAGATGAACAGATGTACGTGTGCCATCAAGTAGGGAAGGAGTTCCTACACGGATGTGGTGAAAACCGTGGAGGCAGTCTAGGGAAGGACGTCGGTGGAGAGAATGAGCATCTCAGATCCCGTTTCTCACTCCGTACCGTGGGGTCCCCAGTCTGCCAGAGTAACTGTGGGGGTCCGACGAGGCGGGAGGAAAGAGCGTGTCACTTGGCGGCCGGCTGGACCCCTCTGAGCTACGCAGCTTGGATCCCGTGCGGGGTGCCCAGGGGCCATCCAGCTCTCACACACAGAAAGAGTGAACGGCATCGGGAGACACTGAAGCGTGAGGTGAAGAAAACTTTGAGGGGACGCCTGGGTGGCTTAGTTGGTTAAAGCACCTGCCTTTGGCTTAGGTCATGATTCCAGTGTCCTGGGATCAGGTCCCAAGTCGGGCTCCTTGCTCGGTGGGGAATCTGCTTCTCCTTCTGTCTGCTGCTCCCCCTGCTTATGCTCGCTCGCTCTCTCTCTCTCTCACTGACAAATGAATAAATGAAAGAAAAGTTTTAGGATGAAACATTTTGAAGCCCTGGAAGTGTCAGGAGGCAGGAGATGGCTGGTGAGGGTACAGGGTCTTGCAAGGAGGGTGGTGAGACCTTCACGATCTTTCTCAGCAAGGAGAGCCCCACCCATCTCTGGGGTATGCTGTTAGGGGTAGTATGTCCGATGGTGGAGCAGGTCCGCTCTGGCATGTGTGCGCGTCAGCGAGCATGACTAGGGGTGGACAGAAGGCAGGCTGCTAGGTCCACTCTCGCTCAGACTAACCAGAACCAACTAGACCCTCTAAGGACTTTTCCAACTGGTCCCTGAGGACAAGCTGGGCAGGATTGCGTCCCTGTCGTGAGCAAGGACCTGAGGCTTTGGCACTGGGAGGCCAGAGAGGAACTCAGCCCCCGCAGTCTGGGGATTGGGATTTAGTGTCGATAATATCTAGTTGGGACCTTCTCTGATTTGGCCCCTCTCCTTTGCTCCTAGCCCACACTGCTCCCTCTTGTGTTCCCGAGGCAAGAGAAACCCTGGGATCTGAGAAGGTCCCACGCCCCAGAAGAAGACAGTAGCTTGCCCTCTGGCTCTTTCTCCCTGGGTGACATCATTCCCCTTGGGGCTGGGAAAGGCAGCTTGCTCTCGGTCAAGACCCAGCTGATGCTCAGGCCTCCCCACTTCCCCTGACCCTCCCCACTTCCCACACTTCCTTCTCCTCTGGTCTTCCCTCTCACAGCTGCCTTCTGCCCTCAGTGTCAGCACTGTGGCTGGCCAACCAAGCCGTCCTGAGAATGGACAAGAGGATGTGGGGCTTCCCTTTCCTTCTCCGGTTCTCCCTCTGTGGGGGGCAGGGGTGGGGCAGAAGAGACAGGACAAGAGACGTGTTTCTCCTTGATCGGACCGGGTAGATGAATGGAGTCCTATTATTGCTACGTGTTAAGCTCCACTGAGGAAGAAGTGTTCTGGACGTTCTTAGGAAGTCTTACAATAACCCACCAGAACTCACCTCCAAGCCTCATCTGACCAGAGCTGTATGAGGCAGAAACTCTTATTCCCATGTGGAAGAACAGAGAAACCGAAAAACAATTTAAATAGCCTGTCCAGGTCACACAGGTTCTACTATGTGGCCGAGCTGGGATTTGAACCCTGTGCCATCTGTCTCTGGAATCCAAGACCTTAACCAGTGCAGAGTATGGTTTTCCATAGGGGTAAAATTTCACCTCCTGTTCATTTAAATGGGGCCTCTGTTTTATGGGCAGGCCCGAATTCATACATACGCAGACATTCATTCTCACTGGAAAACCGTACAAAATGTCAGCATTATTTCTTTGGGATTTTTCCATACTGGAAGAGATTGAATGGGGTCATTTCATTCCTCCCACTGCCTCTGACCTGGACTGCATTCCAGCCTTCTGGAGGGAAGCCTGCAAGCTCAGAGTCCTGGCCCAGTTGGTGAAATGAAGCCCTGAACCACATCCCTGACTTGCCCCCCTGTGGAGTATGTTACTGCCTGAGGGCAGCAGGGCTGGGGAGATGACTTGGGACGTTCAGGGGTATTCACTCTGTTTTCTGGGTATATGGCAGCGGCAAGATGCTAGCTAGGTTCTGGGGAGACCTAACCGTGTGTAGATCTCCACCCCTGCCCTCGATGGTAGATGCTCAATGAATGTTTCGAGAACAACTGAGCCTTTACCCATATGAGGATGCCAGGGCGGGGAGGAGAGAGCACTCGAGGGAAGGACATTTGAGTTGTGTCCCTGAAAAGGTTCTGACAGCACTGTGGGGGACAGAGAGATACTTCTGAGTGACATGATCACAGGAGCGTGCTGGGAAGACTGATCTGGTGGCCGGAAGACCTTCCAGGCGGCTTCTGCGTTCCAGGAGACAGAAAAGCAGATGTGAGGCATCTGGGGACAGGAATAGGGGCACTGGGTGGAACAGCCAAAAGGGACTCTGACATCCCGGTTGGGGTGAGGAGGAAAAGGGTATGAAGGAGGGGGCAGAAAAAGGGAAGTCAGAGAAGCAGTCTGCAGTTGGAGACCTGGAGGAGTTTGGTTTGAGGCTTAGGGTCTGCTTGGACTCTGCCCTGGGTGCTCCCAGATGCTCCAGAAGGAGAAGGAGCCAGGAGGCTGGAAGCCAAAGAGGTCAGAGCAAGGGGCCATCGGCAAGCACGGCCACCTCCCACGCTGCATCTCTCACTGCTGTCGCCGCCACTCAAACGGAGAATTGCTCGCCAGGGCAATCTGGCAAATCCCAGGGTTGCCAGCAGGGACAGTTAGTCCTCTGGGCATCAGTGCTGCTGGCTCAGGAGAGCCCGGTGGGGTGCCCTGCCCCCGCCAGGGCTGAGTTGGACAGGGGAGGGCTTGACCCAGAGCCTAAGAGGGTCAGCTGCCAGTGCTGTCCTGAGCGCCTCTGCCCCTCTGCGCCCAATCCCTCCAGCTCTCCGCCCCTTGGGCTTAGTTCTGTGCATTAGGACCAGGCTGGGAGGTAAGACGATCCCAGCAGGTCTCTGGGGGGCTTAAGAAACAGATGGTCCCCTCACGTGAAGGCTGCTGTTGGTAACATGAGCAGATCTGGGGAGGGAGCTGGCGGGACCAAGGCAGCTTGGACTGTGAATGTTATCAGACCACGCATCCCCTGCCCAGCCTCCAATCTCGGCCCTCACCCAAGTCAGCCTCTCAGTCCCTTCCAGCTGGCACCTGGGACCCGGGCCTTAGACGCCCACAAAGGGACAGGGGAGCTGGCCTCCGGTGTCCCCACTCTTGGCCCGAGCCTTGGAGCCAGTTGAGCTGAGAAGGCAGGAAGAGCACGGGAGCCAAGTCTAAGAGCAGCTGAGGGAGGACAGGTGTCCAGAGGGCAGAGAAGGGATGGGAAGAGCGGTGGGAAGCCAGCTCTCTCTCCTGACTGGCCAGATGTGCATGGCAGTGAAAGGAAGCCCCCAGCCTACCCTTTATCTTTGGGAATCTGAGCTCCTTCTCTTGCCCTCATGTCCCTTTCCACCCTTCTCCACTGCCTCGGGGAGGACAGAGTAGCCTCAAAGCCCAGCTCCCCAGCCCCACCATCTTGAAGCAGGCTTGGTCATCTAGTTAGGGTCAGAACATTTGGAGTGAGGCGTCCTGTGTTGGAGTCCCAGCAGCATGAGCTGGACGTGCGTGACTTTGGGCAGGTTACTTCACACACACACACACACACACACCCCCAAGGGCTAACTTGTTAAAATGAGAGCAGTAATAGCAAACTCATAGGGTTTATATGAAGATCCAAAGAGGTGACAGGTCTAGAACACTTAGCTCAATTCCTGTTACATAGTAAAGTCTTGCAAACCATCGTGGCCATCATCATTGTCATCATCTCGGGGAGGCTCGGGGAGAAGAGGACACAGTACATGAAAGGACAAGGATGGCCACCACGACCGCGTGCTCCCCTCGAACTGGTCTCAGGTCCACCGCTTACGTCTAGGTGACCTTGAGCAACTTCCGTGCCTCTTCTTCCTCATCTGTAACTTGGCAACAAGACCAGTCCCTACCTCACAGATTCGTTGTTGAGATTAAAGACAGATCAGCTGGGGGGGCCTGGGTGGCTCAGTCAGTGAAGCATCTGCCTTCGGCTCAGGTCATGATCCCGGGGTCCTGGGATCGAGCCCCTGCATCGAGGCGCCCTGCTCCATGGGGTTGTCTGCTTCTCCCTCTCCCACTCCTTCTGTGCTCTCCCTCTTTCTCAAGTCAATAAATAAATAAAAATTTTTTCTTTAAGACAGCTTAACTGACCCATGTGTATCTATATTCACAAATCTGTGACTGAGGACAGCGTCTGCCTTAGCATGCTCGCTGCCGTTCATCCTTCTGTTCTCCAGCCGTGTCCGCGCTAAGATTCCTCCTCTCCCGGCTCCGAGCTGCTCTGCACTGGGCCCGGTGGAGGTGGGGTCAGTGGGCGGCGGTACATGTGTGGGCAGTGGGGGTCTAGGTTCCGGCCCGTGAAGGGCAGCCCTTCCCCCAGCCCCCGCGGCTCACGGGCCTGCACTTTCCCTCTCGCCTGCAGATGTCCATGAAGGAGGTGGGTGATGGCCTCCAGGATCAGATGAACAGCATGATGGGGGCACTGCAAGAACTGAAGCTTCTCCAGGTGCAGGCGGCACTGGAACAGCTGGAGATCTCCGGAGGGAGTCCGGCCCGGGGCTGTGCGGAAAGCCCCCAGACGCAGCCCGAGCCCCCTCCATGGGAGGGTGGCAGAGGCCCTGCCAGGCCTTCAGCCTGCTCCCCTTCCAACCAACCTTCTCTGAGCGCCAAGTGTACATCCCAGAGGAGTGTCTGCGGGCGGGATCTGGACCCCCTGGCCAGGGCACAGCTACCAGAGCATGGAAGCGGGGCCCGGCCGGGGCCAGAGCCGGTGGAACCGGAAGACTGGACCTCCACGTTGATGTCCCGGGGCCGAAACCGCCAACCTCTGGTGCTGGGCGACAACGTTTTTGCGGACCTCGTGGGCAACTGGTTGGACTTGCCAGAACTGGAGAAGGGTGGGGAGAAAGGAGAGGCGGGGGAGCCCAAAGGGGAGAAGGGCCCGCCCCGGGAGCTGGGCCGCAGGTTTGCCCTCACGGCAAACATCTTTAGGAAATTCTTGCGCAGTGTGCGGCCTGACCGAGACAGGCTGCTGAAGGAGAAGCCGGGCTGGGTGACGCCCACGGCCTCGGAGCCCAGGGCAGCCCGCTCACACAAAGTCAAGAAGCGGAGCCATTCCAAGGGCTCTGGACGTTTCCCTTTCTCAGGCCCTGCAGAGCCCAGAAGGGGGGAAAGTCCTTCCACAAGCTGCCCCAAGGCCCTGGAACCCTCACCTTCTGGCTTTGATATTAACACAGCTGTTTGGGTCTGAGTCCTAGAGACAGAAAGTTGACTGAACCCAACGGGCCCAGGTGTCAGTGCTGGGCCCTGGGAAGATGCCATGTGGGCACTGTGGCTTTCAAAAGCCTGACTCCGAGTTCCTTTCCTTGAGAAAGGAGGGAGAAGCAGCAAGAGTGTCTGGAGTAGGGCTGACAGGTGTGTGGCTGAGAGAGGCCGTGGTGGGGGCTGGCTGGTGGGAGGGGAGGGCTCCTAGACTGAAAGAGAGACACAGAGAGAGAGAGACAAGTGCTCACTTTGGGGCTGCAGGTGACAATGACTGGCAGGGAGAGGAGACCAGGCAATCCTGACATTCCTTCAGGGCCCCCAAAGACCTCAGCTGAACATTCTGTTTGGATCAGGGCACTGGGGTCTCAGGCTTCCCCAAAGAGGCCCCCAGTAAAGACCTATCTTTTGTGGTCTCACCCTTATAACCATTGGCTTCCTTGGCGAAGCACTGCCCCAGGCACAGGCATGAAATCCAGGCCCTGCTGGAACTGGGATCAATAGAGAGGAACCTCCCCCCCCCCCCTGTTGCCTAAATTTAAGATTTCAGCCCATTCAGCCCGGTCCTGACAAATGGGCTGAATAAGGAGTGTACCTATAGGAGGGCTTGAGATAGCCCCATGTTTTTTCAAAAGCACAGGAAAGATACTGGTAAAGCACTTTAAATGTTGGAAAGCCTTTTCATATCCACTGTCTCCTTTGGAGTAAGCAAGGAGGGCAGTTATTATCCCATTTTCCAGGGAAGGAAGCCAGCCTTGATATGCCACCTGCGGGCAGGAGGCAGGCCAGTGCAGGGCTGGCCGGAAGGGCAGCCGCTGGGCCTTGGAGTCCCACGCGCGCCTTCCCCAGCACCCCGCCTCCAGCACCAAACCCGCATTTGGACACAGCCCACGGAGGTCCCCCAGCAAGGCGAAGGTGCGCCCCGTCGAATCGCGCCCTTAGTTTTGGATTCCTAGCCTCATCTCCGCGGCCTCCCTCCGTCCTGGACGCGGAGGCCCCCGTCTCGCCGGACCAGACCGCCGGCGGCGGCGGCGGCAAAGGGGAAGGGCAGGGCGGGCGGCAGCTCCGCTCCGAGCCCGCCCGGGGCGCCTAGAGTTTTCCTGGAGGGGCGCACGTGGCCCTCCGCGCTCCCCGGGGAGCTGCCGGGCTCCCAGCCCGCCGGGAACGCCCGCTGGCTGGGAAGAGACAATGTGGCTCTCTGTTTGGGCCGGGCCCGCCCTGCAAGCCCTCCCTTCGCCCCTCCCAGCTGAGCTCCCCTCCGCCTGATGGGGGGTGACAGCTGCAATTAGAGGCAAGCCGCCTTCCCGCCCTCGGAGCATTAACAGCAAATTGGAGGAGAAAAATAACAAGAAAGGCTCTTCCTGCATCCTGGACCCCTGGAGACTGAGATGGAGGAGGGAGGAGGCTTAGGACAGCAGCTCCACCGCTGGGGTCGGGGCCAGTGAGGGCCACTCTCAGATCCCCACTCAATCCCATGGGAGATGCTTAGTTCTTGGTGGCGGAGGCTACCAGACAGAAGGTGCTATTTTTATTTATTTTCTCCAGTGCTCGCTTTTTGCCAGGCAGTGTGCAGAACCATGCCTTTCAAACTGCAGAATGACCCTCTGAAGGGTTGCCTTCCCAGTAGATGGGTGGAAGCCCTTAGGGGTCATCCAGGCTCCCCAGATGGGGCTTTTTTAGAGAATGGAAGAACCACGATTTGAAACAGGATTGTCCAGCTGCAAAACGGCCTTTTCTACTCTCCCTGGAGTTTGCCGGGTGAGCCAGCCCTTTCTGGAAGAGCGAGACCCTGCTTATCCTTCTTGTCTCCCCAGGAAACTGGGGGAGTTCAGTGCTGGGGGAAAGCCCACCAGTTGTGGCTGCCTTGCTGGGGGTGGGGCGGTGCGTGTGGGTTCAAGTGTGTGTGTGTGTGTGTGTGTGTGTGAGAGAGAGAGAGAGAGAGAGAGAAGATTCTTCCCACTGGGCCGTGGTGAAGTCACCGAGCTCTCCATCCAGAATGATTCCACAGGAAACCAGGTCCCCTCTTGGCCATTCATCTGTGACTCATCTGTTCTGTGGAAGGGTCATCACAATCCAGACCCATTTAACAAAACTTTGTTGAACATCTCCCAATGCCAGGCACTGAGACAGGACCTAAAAGCAGCAAGGAATAGGACCCGGCTCCCAGCCCAAGGGGTTCAGTGAGAAGAAGCAACTCCCAACCCATCGGTTGGCCAGAAGGGTTCCAAGGGCATGACAACTCACTTTAACTCGGAGCCAGAACAAAACAGGAGTGACATTTGCCGCCAACAGAACTCACAGGCATCAGGCACCCGCCGTCTTCGCATTCTTATTTCCTTCTCAACCACACTCTGGGAGTGGCTGCTGGTCCTCTCACTGTACATGGAGATGCTCAGAGAAGTCGAGCAACTTGCCCAAGGTCACCGCAGCAGAGCTGGGATTGAAACGGTCCCGATGGACTTCCAGCCTTGTGTTTTTCTCACTATCCCATGAAGTGTCCCTTTCTGCTCCAAAAGCCAAGTCAAGAGGAACAACAACAAAACCTGTCCTCCCCATATTATCCATGCATGGATAATAAATGGAATGCTCACTGTCCGTGGGGGGAATTCTGCCCTGGTCTTGACTGGGCTGGTGTAATGCCCTCATCACGAGGTCATGCTTTGCTAATGAAAGGCTATGGCCAGTTCATTTACACACACACACACACACACCACCACCACCACCACCACCACCACCACCACCACCTTTTCCTTTTCCTTCTTTTTCTGGGCTTTTGTTGTGACAGGATGGAGACTGTATTTCACTGAAGCTGAGGGGAGAGGTGAATGGGAGTGCCTGGGACCTAAGTGATGCAGGGAGGTGTAGGGGTGGGGAGCAGCCGGATGAGGGGGAGGTAGTGGAAGCAGAGGGAAACTGACAGCTTCATTCTGCCCCTGGGGCTCATTTTATGGTTAATTAGGACATGCAAATAAGCTGGAAGCTCATTTAATACTCTCCCTGGCATGGAGCCCCGCCTCACACCTGGCCCACTTCCCTGGCAGGTACAGGGCCCCCCTGATTGGCCCAGGCATCTGCTCAGGCCTCCACCTGCTTCTCTGTGGCTCTGTGGCCAGAGCGTGTCTCTAGATGTTCCCTTAAGCAGGAGCTGGAAGAGTCTTTGCTGGGCCTGCCTGCTTTCCCTCCTTCTCTTCTCTTCCCAACCCTTCAGGGCTGGGATCCTCTTTCCCAGAGGGCCCCCTAAGCACATCCCCTGTACCCACCCCTCAGGTTGAGACCTGAACCCAAACTTCAGAGGAATAGAGACCTGGTTTGGCTCTGTCCCCATGACATCCCCCTGGCTCCCCGCTAGGGAGGGGGCACCCCATCTTTCCCAAGTCACCCATTTCCTACAGGGCTTCCATAAAAGCAAAATCACAGCTTGTGACTTTGGGGAACAGGGGCCTATCTCCAGCTTTCAACGCACCTCAGGTCCCCCACACCCCCGCAAAGCAGTTAAGTCACTTCTGCCAGTACCTTGGAATAAGCACTGGATGAAGTGTCCAACAGGACAGGAGACCCATTTCTGTCCCTGTCAGCTTGAGGATGTCGCTTGATCTCTCTGATCCTCATTTGTCTTGTCGATGCCATGGGGATAATGGAGGGCTGCTGCAGATTTAGAAAATGTAACACACCATCTAGAACACAGCAGAAGCTCTCACTGGACAGCCTGACCTTTGGTTTAGGCACTAACCATGTGAACCAGAGCTAAACCATTGAAAATGACAAAAACAAAAACTTTCACTGGGGCTTGGTTTCCTCTTCTGAGTGTACCCTGACCCTATTACCTCACCAGACTATAGCAAGGATCAGAGAAGACAGGTTTCTCTATTGTCTTCTCTACAATGTTTTTGTACGTGGTAAAAATACAAGCCAGGTGGGCTGTTATTTGCCAAAGGACAAGCAATTTACACTCTCTCATAGAGGATTGTGTGTGGGGGGTGTGTGTGGAGAGGGCAGCAGGCGGGGGGTAGGGGGGTGAGCACAGAAATGGTGCTTGAGGACCCCGATGCCGGAGGATGGGCTCTAGAGGACACTGACACCCCTCTGTCTTTCACAGTCCCTCTGTCCCTAGCTGTCCCTCACAGTCAACCCACAAGCCCTCACATTTCTGGCAAGCACTAGAGAGTTGAATGAGCCAAGTTCTGGAGGCTTTGAGAAGAATCCAGCCCCTGATCTGCTCTCTGCTCTTTAAGGCCTTGGTCCCTAGAGTCCCTGCCAAGCTCCACACCTCATCCCCTACCATCCCCCCAGTCACCCCGGGGGGACTAATGGCTTCAAGGGGCTAGTGGCTGTCCTGCTAAGGTCCACTCCCCTTGAGAGGGCCAGAGGTTCCCTGAAACCCTCTGTCACAGGAAGTCTCAAAGCTCGGGATGGTGCTCATGGAGGAAGGACCTAGTAGATCCAGGGGATGAGGCAAGATAAGGACCTCAGACTGTAGTTACCCCCTTGGTACCATTTTCCTTTTTTTTTTACTTTTATTTTTAAACTAAGC
The DNA here is from genome assembly GCF_011764305.1 of Mustela putorius furo. Taxonomy (NCBI): domain Eukaryota; kingdom Metazoa; phylum Chordata; class Mammalia; order Carnivora; family Mustelidae; genus Mustela; species Mustela putorius. The sequence goes on from NW_025421424.1 coordinate 9,508,001, forward strand.
TTTACACTCAATGTGGGGTTTGAACTCAGGACCCTGAGATCCAGAGTGGCACTGTCTATTGACTGAGCCAGCCAGGTGTCCCAGACAGCAGTCCCCCCACCCCTGTAGTAGTATTAGGATGTCCCTGCCCGCCTCTTGCTTCCTCTACCCAAGACTGTAAAACGAAGAGGATGAGAACTCTCCCAGATTCACTCTGAATTTGACAAAGGACTTCGTACCTGCTTTTCTCTCCCTGCCCGTCAAGCATCTGGACAGGCCCTCTGCCCACAGCCTCCAAGCTCCAGAAGAACTCCCCCCAAATCCTGCCGCATGCACACCCAGGGGTCACAGTGAAGTTAGTCTTGGCAGTGTCCCTGAAACATCTCAGAGTCTGCATTCTGTCCCCTCCTGAGCCCTCCTCTTTCTTCCTCCCCTTCTAGGTAGGGGCCCTGCCCCCCCTACCACCAGCTCTCTGAAGGAGAGAATCTGTATTTCTGGTCAGAGACAGGCCTCTGAGGAACTGTGAGGCAGGGAGCCCTTTTGGGGGTGCCTACCCCTCAATGCAGTGCTCGGGGCAATCACAGTCTGACAAGGGACTGCACTACTAGTTTTTGCTGCCTTTTGGCGGGGCCTGGGTGCAGGAGGGAGCAGGCTCTGCCTCCACGTACTGAGGCCACAGCTGCTGCCTTCCCTGGCTTCCACTCCACAGAATCCATTCTCCCTAGATCTGCCCCGCTGGGCACGGCGCCCCAGCTGACCAACTGCCCCATTCCAGGGATCTAGGAATCACTGCCCCAAATCACCTCTGGTCTGCTTGGCCCCTCCACCCTCTCCTGACCACGACCCAGCTCCGGGCTGTCCTCTCTCCTCTTCCTGCCCTCTCCAGTCCCAGAAAGAAGCCCGCTGGCCGCCTCCAGCTGGTCAGGAAGGGCTGGTTCAGACACAGCAGGGGCCACCTACACCCTGCCCGAGGCTGCCTGGTGGCCCTCAGGGGCACCACTTGTTGGGAGGTGGGGTGTCTGACTCCCAGGGAAGACCGGAAGGACCGGTCCCAGGACTCTTCCCAGGACTCCCAGGGAAGAGTCCTGGAAGAGTCCTGGGACCGGTGGCTGCGACCGCAGCCCATGGACTGCCCATGGGAGGGGAGCACAGGGGAACAGAAGGAAATGTCTTCTTCCTCACTTGGCCTCCCCTTCCTAGGTGTCTGGAGACCCAGCCCTGCCCACTCAGACCCGGGGGGGACTTGCTCCTTGATCCCCTAGGGAGGTGTGCTACTCAGTGCTCCAAGTGTGGGCTCTTTGCCTCTAGGTCCTTCCATGGGTTGTTTAATGGGCCCCACCTCTGTGAAGCCCTCCCCAGGCACCGCATCTGTGCCTGTACACCCAACCACGGGACCCACTTTTCAATTGCTCTTGTGCATGTTCATCTTCCCCTCTGGATCGTGAGCCCCTCCAGGGTGGCAAGGACTCATTACTCATTTCTGTACCTCCAGGACCGAGCACAGGGCTCTCAGTTTGTTTGTGACCTCTCGACGTTGGGGTGAGCCCTCTGATGTGCCCGGCTGCCCCCAAGACTCACTTCCAGGACAGCTGACAAACTCCTTCCTAGCCCTGTCTCCAAGCTGGGGTGCAGTCCCCTCTGTGCCACCTGTTAGCTGCCTTGGCCAGTTCTGTTCTCCCGCAGGCTGCCTGGGGGACTGCCGTGCCACTGAGCTTCCCAGAGCTCGGGCCCTTCAGATGGCAACCACAGCCGCTTCTCTCCCAGGCCTGCTCCAGCCCCAGTGGCTCCCCCTTCCCGCCTGCGCCCTCTCCACCGGTCTTGCCAACCGGGCTCATCTCCTCGTCCGTTTTGGCAACGACCTCTGGCCCCGGCCTTCCTCTGCCAGAGTTTTTCCCTAACTTGCCTCGCCAGGGATCCCCACCCCTCCTGGGGACATTGAGTCTGCTAGATTCTCCTTCACCCATTGTGATTATGGAGGGTCAGTCAGGGCGAGGCAACGGGGAAGGAAGTTGAGAGTTGGGCGTTCAGGCCTCCTACCTCCAACCCTGCCACTGGCCACACTCCAGGCATTGTCTCCGGGGGACTGAGCTGCCCACAAGGCAGCATTTGTAGTCATTGGTGTAAAGTGGTGGGAAAGGGGAGGGTAGGAGGCATAAATTTTTTTTTTAAGCAAACAAAACAAAACAAACAAACAAACAAACAAAAAACCCAAAAAACCAACAGAGATTCCTCCCAGTGGGCCAAGTGTAGCACCTGAAATTAGATGAACTCCACCTGGGAGCTTGGCCCCAGAAAGCCGGAAGGCCTGTGAGCACTCGCTTGAAGCCTGCTCTGCACACTGCGACAGTGCAGGAGCGGCCCAAGGAGCCGGCTCTTTATCAAAGGGAGCACCCAGCCAGACTGACTTAGGCAGGTGTTAGAATCTCTGGTCTGAGGTTCCAAGCATCTGTTAATGTAAGTCCATTTATATAGCAGGAAATAAGGGGTTAGGCCCTGCATCTGAGATTTCAAGGGCCTAAAGAATCCCAGATCCTCTGGCCTTGGCTTCGGGACCCTGCTGGGAGTGTGGGGATCAGATACCTCCTTCAAACTTTTCCATTAAATGTATCCCCTCCTGGGAAAAGCAGGCAGAGCCCAGTGCCTGTGCCACAATTCCATGCCCCATTTTCTCAGCTGGGAAGGCTGCATGGTTATCACCCCCTTAATCCCGGTGGCTCCTTCAAATTCCCCAACCACCCACCTGGGGATACTGGTGATGCCAGGGAAAAGGTGGACAGGGGCTACAGTGTGGCCTGTGTCTTTCCTCTCAGCCACAAGGGGAGGCCTGGATGATGGGACCTGGCAGCTACCCAGTAAGGAAAAGAGCCCCCTTCCTAGACTTCTCTGTCACTGGTGGATTCGGAGGGAAGGGCTGGGAGGGCCAGAGTCGGCTGTCTCCCACTGGGAGCTAAGAGCAGGGAGAGGAAAACTTGGGAGGGTGTGAGAGTGAGACTGAGAGTTGCTGCCTGCCCTTGAGAGACCAAAAGACCTAAAGGGAGCAGAATCGTGTAAGGTAGAGCAGAGCAATGGAGTTAATAAAGGACATTTTACTCTTCAATCCTGTTTAATATCTTTGCATGCCAGAGGATTAATGCTGGTTCCCTTCTAAGTTGAGCTTCTGTTTGCAAAGGATCATGAACATGACTCGGACCAGCTTCAGTAGAGATGGGGAAAAAGAATTGAGAAATGGAGACTGGAGAGACCATTTGCCCATGGGGAGTCACTCTTGCAACGCTGGCATTTTTGCCCACCTCCCTTCTGAAATTTCCCCATCCCCACATTCTCTGTAACCACTGGATGAGCCGCCAGGCCCTATTTTCCTAGCTCACCCTACCAGACGGCCACCTTCTCCTTTCAAAGTCTGCCACAATATGGCTCCGCTCTACTCCCCAGCTCATCACTTCCACATCAGTGCCAACTTCTCGCTCCCGTTTTCTGCGTATCTGTCTGTGACACTACCCCCCGCTCTTACCTATTGAAGTGATACCCTTTAAGGCCTAGTTCAAACTCCCCTCCCTGAAGCATTTCGGCTCTCCCACAACAGAAAGCATCGGCCCCTTCTACTTCTTTATAGTACTTTTTATAAGTTCTTTGGGACCTCCCAGTCTCTGGCTGCTCACGCCGCTGTCCTGCTCAGCCCCTTTACTTGTTTGCTAGATTCCGTCCTCGTGGCCCTATTCAGTTTGCCTCCTCTGTGGGCTATGCCCATTAGGGCACCAACATGTGCTGTTAGTCCACACCTGGTATCTCCAATGACCTTCACGTTCTCCTTGGCCAACCCCTCCTCATCTCCTGACCTCATGATGGAGTCCCTGAACTTCTCTATCTACAATCAATGCTAAGGTCCTAACGCTCTGTCCGTGTTCCTAAACATTCAACGTTGAATCTCCTGTCCAGGTCTCTTCATCTGAATTCCAGACACTGATCCAACTGCCTACGGTGCTACTCCAGGACCTGACCCATTCCTAACACTTAGTCTATTCAAAAATGGAAATCCCAAACCTGATCCTGCCACAATCTTCACTATTTTGATTACTGGCAAGAAATCTGGGGGGTCATCTTTCACTCCTCTCAAGAGGTCTTGGTGGCTCCACTTTCTCCTAACTGCTCTTCACAGGCTATTGTCAACTCAGCAGCCAGAGTGTCCTGATGAGAGGCTGAGTCAGATCATGCTCTCTATAACTATTGCTAAAGTCCCTTCTGTGGTCCTCATGCAGCCAACGCTAGTACTTCGACACCTAGGCACACGTCCACCTCATGGCATGTGAAGACCCTTCCTGACGCACGAAGGCCATTCTTTCCTCCCGGCAGCTGTGTGGGCTGCACATTTCACACATTTACAAAAAGAGGAGCTTCAGCAAGGATAGAAAGCTTCGACCCACCGCAACATTCTCTCTGCCTAGCACTCTGAAGCTCCTCTCCCGTTAACTCTTCTCCACAGCACTCCTCATTGCGCGTACACACGCACGCACACGCATACACGTGTTCTGTCTCCTGCCAAAGATTCCACGAGGGAAAAGGTTGTGTTTTGTATTGTTCACCGCTGTATCCCCAACATGCAGATCGGAACCTAGCACAGAGTGGAAGCACCTAACTATTTGCTGATAGGCCCCTAAGGATCATCTGCTTTATATGTCCTACAAGAATTTTTAAATGGTTGAAAGTAAGCACAAGAACTTGCACATGGTTAAGCTTTACAAAAAGACAAAAAGACAAACACATTGAAAACAACAGCTCAAAATAAGAGTCACATCACTTCTTAAAACGGGAAGGTTTATTAAGGTTTTTCCTCAAGAGGAACAGCCAAGCCCATGCTTCTTAAGAGAAGCAATTAGCAGGAAATGTATGTCACACCTTGAGCCCAGAACCACAGGAGGCTTCTTCTTAAAAAGCCAGAGCTATATCCCCCAATTCCCTTTTAAAGCTCTTCTTAATGTCTGCAAAACAGAATCCATGTCACCTCCCCAGAAAACAGAACTAGGCATCTAGTTCAAAATCTCCAACTGTTCTCAACAAGAATATTTAAGTTAAGACACGGCATTAAATAAATGGACTGTGCATTCAGCGAACCCAAGATGAAACTGCAGTAAAAAAAAAAAAAAAAAATTCATATTCAATGTAATGTCTGTACTACATTTTCAAGAATACCTTGCATTTTTTACATTTTGGGGGAATAGAAGTACTAAAAGCTTGGTGGTTGTACTACCTCAAAGCTCACATTCATTTCCTTCCCTGCACAAGATGGGCTTTTTCCAGATCCTGGACAAGTACCCAAACCACTCTGACCTTTTATGTTTGGAGCCAAGCCAAGAGGGGCTATTTTAATACATATTTAAGTAGCACCTTAAATTAAGTACAAGACCCAAATAAAACAAAAGGTTATTTTACAAGCTATATTCTTCCTCCACATACCAATCTCTTCACACGCTGGTTTCATTACACACATACAACTTATAAGAGCATATTCTAGGTCTTCTAGCTTTCTACTGTGATTGCTTAACAAGGAAAATACTGAGGTAATCTTTCTTTCGTTTCTCAGTCCTAAAAACAAAAATCAGATACATGAACTGACAAATACGTGTACCTAATGAGAAAAAAGGGGCAAAAATATTTAAACCTGGGCAGGTCCAGGTAATGGAAAACGTTCCTATATAGAAAAAATAGCTCCAGACCAAGTAACCTGTCTTAATAATGCTGGTAATAAGGTAAAGATCAGTGCCTTCCCAAAGATTAATTTTTCTTAAGTACGTTCTAACTGCAAAGAAGCGGACTGTTTCACTGAGGGGTAAAAGGGGTCAGTTATGATGGCAGATCAAGATGCCAGAGAGATTACTTCAAAGCCGTGGGGGAAAGAGAGTAACATACCAACACCCATATTTCCCCAAACATTCCTAAGAGAATTCTGTGACCACAGTTTAATAAATTACAGCATTTTCATATCTTTGATGAATTTCTTACCTATCTTTCCTGCCCGGTAGATTGCAAATTCTTGAGGAAAGGCCTTTATGCCTTTTTGCGAAGCAAGCAGCTTTTTATATATAAGAACAAACGGACTGAATTCATACTATTCATTCAAGGCTTGTAGGATTTAGCTGATACTGAAGCTCCCCCTGGTGGAGGGTAGAATGATAGATTATGTATTTACTGTTTAAAACTAGATTGTTTGGGGACATACTAGTTAAGTCATTAGTCATTTGTTTTAATGGGAGAAAAATTATCAACTATGATATCAAGCCTCCTTTAAATTATATATGTTACTCATCTGCCAAAGGCAACGTACTTTAAGGAGTCACAAATACAAACGTCGTGTCGGTTCTTGGATACTTACGAGATTTATATATAATAAGGGCTTTTTGACTTTTCAGCTATAAAAAATACATCAACTACATCTTATTTTGGGGCTCTTTGCCCTCTGGAGAGAAGACTACAGAGTCCACAGGGACAAGATGAAAGCACATGCATCTCCCTTTCTGGCAGGCTACCTACCCTTATGCCTCACTCAGCAGCGGCAGGTTCCCTGGCAACAGTAATGCACGTCCCTGACTTCAGCAGGTCCTGTGGGGGAATGCTGCTGGGACATCTCCTCACAGTCCTATCGCATCCCGAGTGGACTGTGTAAGATGTGACCAAGGAATCCAGCACTCTTTCTCTTCCACGTTCTAAAACTGAGGACAAACTGATGCTTTAATCTAGCAGATTCTAACTTGGGAGTTACTCTTACTTAATGGTTTTGTACCTATCTGGCAAATAACATCACAACCTATGGAACAGGTAATATTTGGTGATTTTTACTGATGTGTGAGATGTTTGTCTATGATTTTAAGTCCAAAGAAATGTCTGAGAGGTGAGTCTTTAAGGAGAATGGCTCCAAAGGACCTTAAAATATGCTACCTTGACCTGGACAAACTGGCCCTAATGATTCACTTATTTATTTTTAATTTGTTGCATTTATTAGATTTTTGGCCCCTTAATCCCAGGCATATGTGTAACTGGATCAGTAGATGGAAAGTATTAGTTAACTACATTTATTAGAAACTCAAAAGAATACAATTCCCCACCCCCAAATTTTTTAATTTTTATTATTTTTTTACAATATTTTAACATTTTCTCAGGTTGGTCAGAGTTTACATTTGAAATCTTATTCCTAAATCTGAATTTAGTAACCGATGGCCTGACCACATTCCTTGAAAGTCTCAGCAAGGTCTGAACACTACTTCACACCTGGTTGCAGCAAGACAATATCTAGATCCCTGAGCAGTGATGTAGACTTTCTAGGACTAGTCTTCTCCTTAGTAATCAGGGACAAGGCACAGGGTTTTCTCAGCTTGTTTCTTTCCTTCGCCAGCACTTAACTGGCTGACAAGCTGTTCTGCTCTATCTCTATGGAGAACACGTAAATCATACTGATGCCCTAGATCCATGTCCTCATCGAGCGCCATCTTTGTAAAAACAGAAACAACTGGGAAGGAAAAGAAAAGCACCACTATATAGCCAGCTAAAATTTTAACTTAGTGATTTTTTCCATACAACGACTACTATGCTACCTCATATATAGTCGAAGCAAAAGCAACGGACACATTCTTTGTATGCCTTTTCACTTCTTCCCACTTTTCTCAAACTCTTCAATCTATTATAAAGCAAATCTGAAAATTTTTACATAACATTTCATTGGTGGGCTTATGCCCAACAAATTAACAATGACAAAAGGATTCCCTTGATGAAATTACAAGCTGTGGAAGATTTTAAATAGTAAAGTTAACCCCGGATACAGTATTAAACTTATTTTTACATATAAAAATAATACACAGTGGGATATCTTATTCAATAAGATACAATCTTTAAGATCAAGAGAGAATATACAAAACTATTCTATGTAGTCTGATGTAGTTTGCTGTATAGAAGGAATAAATACATCTAGAACAGAAAGTGTGAGGTCTGTTCTTAGAGAAATTACTAATGACTTAGGGGTTTAAAGCCAAGTGTTCTGTAGGTACAGGCAGAAAGGAACTACTGCATTTAAAACAATGTGGCCATTATAAAATAAAAGCCTTAAATCTATAAACAATAACAAAAACACACAAACCAAATGAAAATGTACTAAAATTTAATCATCCATAAAAGCTGTAATTTAATCTGACAGTAAAACACAAGAAGCAATATTAGAGTTGGTTTAGTATATTATATATTTTAGCTTTGAAAGCCATAGAAATCAGTTATCCCAGGTTTTTTTTTCCTATAAAAGACCCATTTTTCCAAAGCATTATGCACAAACAATTTTAATTAGAATATAATGACAGAATGATATTTCATAATTTTTAAATATAAAATGAAGTCAATGACTCAAAAAGTTATCTGCTGCAATGAGTTTGAGGGGAAATTTCATAATCTATATCATTACAGATATAAAGTATAATGGTTCAACTTTTAGTGCTTGACAGGGAAGAATCATGATAAAAAGGTCAATATGAAATCATCTGATTATAGTAGCAATATCTAACATTTGAAATGCATCCATGCTCTTTTGTATAATCATATTAGAGTCAAGTATATTTATTTTCACATCTGTTATAACTGCTATTGCAAAGGAGAAATACTATTGTCTTATTTTCCAAGAGATATACACAGAGCAATTTTTTTTTTCTCCAGGGAATTTGTGCAAACCAATATAAGATTTAAATTCTTCACATAATATATAAAACAGGAGAAGCCTCTTCAGATTTAATTTTTGAAGTCTGGAATGCTGGCACTTCCCAATTAGGCAACAGTTCTTCATTCCTGTAATCTAGAACATTGAACAGATATGTATTTATATATATACATACATATGGCTAACCTCTTAATGTCAGAAGATGGTAGTGAACAAGCAGATAATCATATAGAAAGAAACAGATATGGGCTGATTGTTACTAGACAACTAAATTATACTAAACAGCTACAGTAACGGGGCCATTTCAGTTTTATTAATTTCACCATATGACAGTCCTGTATGTAAAAAGGAAAACAGTCATTATTTTATTTCTATCCTATTATCATCTTTTTTTTTTCCAAAAAGGAAATAACACCTAAGTATAAAATTTCTTTATCCAATCATTTCAGGACTATAGAGTATTAGGATTACCACTTTTTTTTTTTTTTTTTTTTTAAAGATTTTATTTATTTTAGAGAGTGAGGGAGCGAGTGTGCACACAGATGGGAGGAGGGGTGGGGAGGGAGAGAGAGAATCCCTTAAGCACACTCCATGCTGAGCATGGAGTGCCTGATGCTAGGGCTCGTCGGAGGGGCTCAATTTCATGACCCTGAGATCATGACCTGAGCTGAAACCAAGAGTCAGATGCTTAACCGACTGAGCCATGCAGGTGTCCCTAGGATTACCACTTCTAATACAGATTAGGACCAGAAGAGATGACACAGAAAGAGCTGACCCCCATATGCAAGGGCAGAAGGCTCCACATTAGTTGTACTGCTCAGCAGAAAAGAACTAGGTTAAAGGAAGAATTTCCTCTTCGTGTCTTTAGAAGTGGGACATACTAAAAAGAGATTAACATGTTTCAATACAATCTTGCTTAAAGGGCAAGGTCAGATACACTGCCCTTATGGTTCATGTACTCTTACTAAAAACATACACAGCTACTTAAATTTACCCCTTATCTTGGTACTTTTCAAGTGGAATCAACATGGCACTTCCAGTCTATAATCACTCTGTGATTTCTTTGCTCTGCCAAGTATTCTGACTGCTAACTGACCCATCATCTGGTATTTTCAACACTCATGGAGATCTCAGGTGACTTATTAAATATATTGTTAGGCTGAGTTACATATCAGAGCCTAAGAATTTATACAACCAGGATGAAAATCTTATTTCTAGATGTACGATAAGGTTTCTCTTCTCTCAGGTAAAACACAATACACTGCAGGGTGTATATGAATGAATTTTCGAAACAGGCCAGGAGATGGCACCTCTTCCTTTAAACATAAGCTAGAACATTTTTTAGAGAACTGGAAATTAAACTAGGGTCAGCTAAGGTAATGGCATCAGCAAGTCAATCAACTATAGTTGACTTAAGAGAGTTAGGTGAGGTGATATAGCTCAGAATAGGAACTGGAGTCCTATTATCCTTACCTTTGCACCCTTACCTAAACAAACACCAGCAAAGTTTAAAATAATCACCTTCAGGGAGCTAATGATTTATAGTTATTGAGTCAAGATTTCACTTAAAGCGTAAAGCAAACACCTGACCAGAATCTGTCTTTCTTAAATCCAACCAGAAGCAATCCCATGCTGTTCCCTCCTTTCTCCCCATTTTCCTTGACCTTCATTTAGGAGGGGAGGGTACCAAGAAAATTAAACTAAATTAAAGGGGGGGTACAATTACACAGTGTTTCCCTGAAGAGAGAGATTCACCTAGGTCTCTAAGGAAGCACATATTCATTAATTTGGTGCTCTGGAATAGGTAATCTGCTTGATGGACCCAAGAGACTAACAAGACTAAGTGTAACCAACTCTCAAGTGGGAACAGTAGGCGTTCCTCTAACTGGACCTAGATTAGTAATGTGCACATAACCAGCATCAACTGACCTCACAAAATCACTTCATGAAAAACATTCCATTACGGTATAGTTTGTAGAGTTCGTGAAGATAAGTAGACACTGTTCAGGAGATTTCATATACATAATTAGAGAAAAACACATGGTTCCTGCAGGGCGTGGTTTTTCACTTGACAGGCAGCTTCAATGCTGGCACTAATTTCTCTCCATTGGGTTCACTTTAATGAAAACTTAAATGGTACTAAAGTCAACTATACTTAGAAGTCTACAGACAAAACATTTCAAAGAAGTCAACCTAGACCCGAGAGGAAATGACTACCAAAACACAGCATCAGACAGCCAGCAGAATGTCTTGAGTTAAAAAGACTGACAATACCAACTCTGGGGAGGACGTGGAACTCATCCGCTGCTAGCAAGTGTATAAATTGGTCTAATTGCCTTGAAAAACCTTTGAGCAGTATCTACTAAAGCTGGCCCTATATAGAAGTGTATAGTCTGGCCATTTTGTCCCTAGGTACACACCAAATAGAAATGATGCACGTGAGCATAAAGACTCAAGCAAGACTGCACAGAATTATCCATATAGTTCTCAAAAATGTAATTGTCCATCAATAGCAAAATACATAAACAGACTGCTAGTACAGTCACACAATAAAAATGAGCTACTGCCATACGGTACTGCAGTTGCATCTTTATTAAGATAATTTTCAAAAACATATTTTTGAGTAGAAGCAGCCAGACATAGTACCTGTTTTTGTTAATGTTAAGTTCAAAGAGAGGCAAAACCAATGATGGTGTTGGGAATCAGGGAAGGGGTTACAGGGGGAGGAATGACTATTACTGATACACAAAGGTGTGTTCACTTTGAAATAACACATCAAATGTGCACTTAAGCATTTTGTTTCAGATAAACCACATTTGACTTAAATTTGCCAGGAACTCAGGAGGGACCCTGGAAGGAATTCTATTTTTGGAATACTCGTTCTGTAGCCAGCACTGGGGACACAGCAGTGAACAAAACATCTGTGGTCCTCGCCCTCAGTCAGCTTACAATCTCATAGGGAGAGAAACAAATTAGCAATAGATGAACACATCTACAAGCTATATATCACATTTACAAGATGCAGAAACCTGGAAATACCCTAACAAGTGAAATGGGAAGTGGTTAGGGTTGGGGAAAGCCCAAAGTTAAGAGCATGAGCAAGGCATTTGTTCTGTTTTCAGTATCTTACCTGGCTCAGAGCTGCTGCTTACTGTGGGTCTAAAGCAGCAGACATGATTTCTTTTTAGGCTTCTTCTTTTCCACTGGTGTTTTTCTATTTATCTGTCTGACCAGGTCATAAAATATCTAAAAAAACAAAAACAAAAACAAACACACACAGACACACACACACACAAGAAAAAAAAGTCTTATTCAACAAACACTTGAGCTCTTGCTCTACAAAACCATCTTGGTTCTGTTAAATGTTATTCTGCTCTTGGATCTGTATTTTGCTGCTCTAACAGCAGGTTTCTTAAAACGTGGCTCTCAGTCAGGGTAAAGCAAGACTTATCAACTTACCATGAGGGAAAAAACTTGCTCTTAGATATTCAGTATCGACTTAAGAAAAAAAATTAGTAGTGAAAAACAAGGTTAAAAACTTGCTCTTAACTACTCAATATTAACAAGAAAAAAATTAGTAGTGAGAAACAAGGTAGTGACGTTTTATTCCTCATGGAATCTTATATGCTCCAAAACATAATGATTAAGGGAAGAGTTGATACTCAACTTGAATATGAACACATTTATTTTTTAAAAACTTCAAACTTGGGGTGCCTTGGTGGCTTAGCTGGTTAAGTGTGTGACTCTTGATTTCAGCTCAGGACAGGATCTCAATATCCTGGGATCAAGCCCCATCCATGACTGGCTTCCTGCTCAGCACGAAGTCTGCTGGTCTCCCTCTCCCTCTGCTCCTCCCCTCGCTCTCATGTGTGCTTGCTTTCTCTCTCTTAAGTAAATCTTTAAATGAAAATAAAAAACTTCAAACTTACAGAGAAGTTGCAAGAATACTAAGGACTGGTTTATATTCTTTACCCAAATTCACCAATTAGTAACATTAAGCCATATGTACTTTATCATTTTTCTCTAAATACATTCTTATTTTCTAAATCATCAGAGAGTAGTCTGCATACAACAGGGCCCTTAGTGGTTGAGTGTATATCTTCTAAGAGCAAGGATATTCTTCCATAACCATGTTACAGTTATACATTGAATACATTTAAGCACTGATATGTTACTTTGTGTCATCTACAGTGCAGACCCCAATTTTATCAGTTACCCCAATGATGTCCTCTATAGAATTCCTGCTCCCCACCCTCAAAGGATCCATCTAGGATCACATACTGCATTTAATTTTCGGTCACTTTAATCTCTTAAAATCTGGAATAGTTCTTCAGTCTCTGTCTTTCAGGACATTGTCATTTCTGAAAACAGATGGTTAGTAACTTTATATAATTTCCCTCAGTTTGGGTTTGTCTGATCTTTCCTCATGCTAAGATTTATGTATATTTTTGGCTAGAACAGGACAGAAGAGATACCATGTTCCTCTCAAGATACCACATGTAAAAGCATACGATTTCTGTTTGCTGTTTCTGGTGCTATTAATTTTGGCTAAAGTGAAAAAGAGAAAAAGTGTGTGACCCCATCTGAAGTAACAATCTCAATATATCTTTTTGATTCATTTTGGATGAAAAATCCAAGGCATCAAAGACACAAATACAATAGTATTTATTTCACAGAAGCAGATTATTTTAATTCTGACATGTTTATATGTTTCATAGTGCTAAGTATGCCCAAATATTGGAACAATTAAACAACAGATAAGATGAATTTGGTTCTTTGCTATGAAATGCAAATACTTACTTACTAATGACCTGAGAAGCAAATATCACAGAAACTCTTTACTATTACTCATCTGTAATAAATAGCACTTTATAAAAGTATATCAAAAGTGGGGCGCCTGGGTGGCTCAGTAGGTTAAGCCGCTGCCTTCAGCTCAGGTCATGATCTCAGTGTCCTGGGATCAAGCCCCACATCGGGCTCCTTGCTCAGTGGGGAGCCTGCTTCTCTCTCTGCCTCTGCCTGCCTCTCTGCCTGCTTGTGATCTCTCTCTGTCAAATAAATAAATAAGTAAAATCTTAAAAAAAAAAAAAAGTATATCAAAAGTTATAGGGACAAACAACAAAATCTGAATATGCACTGAACAGGGACTGTGCAAATAACAATTTTCTTGATTTTAGTAACTGCGTTGCGGTTGCGTAAGAAAATGTCTTTATATAATGGTACATACACTAACATATTTGGGAGTAAAGGAATGTGATACATAAACACTGACAGAATGTTAACTGGTGAATCTGAATGAAGAGTAAACAAATTCTTATTGTTCTTAAATACTTTCAGTAAATTTTAAAAGTAAAATAATTTTTAAAATCATTTTTTAAGATAATCCTCAGATAAAACCATTTCATGTATTTTTTAAAATGGTCCTAAGATTAAAAGGCTAATTATTACAAAGGAAAAAAAAAAAGCCACTATTGAGTGATTTGTCTCAAAGCTTTAAGTGATTCATTTATATTCCTTTCTTTCTGCTCTATCCTTCCACTGCCATCTTCTTCAAACCATTTAAGTTCTCTATTATGGTATTTATAAGAAAGCTGAAAACACTGGATTTGAAAACAAAACAGCAGTCTGTTTCACAATTCTGAAACCCTCTAAGAACTTAATATGCACAGCCACGAACAAGTTCTCTTTTGTTCCCCAGCCTTAATGCATAAACTGTAAGATAAAAAATTAAAAGGATAAACTAAAATAGTCAAAGAATCAAAGCCACATGTTTCTTCATGCCAGCCAGTTTGGGGTTTCTGTACTACACTGACTGATTTCGCAGTGATATCCTCAATGACTTCTTTGGCAAACGAGGCCTACCTCACTGCAACAGCTGGTTCAGTGATGAAGGCAAGTTCAAGCAATAGTAAGTATTTGGTTAGACATACTCAGAGGCCTCCACCTAGGTTCTTCCTCATCTCTCTGATTCACAGGAAAATCTAAAGGGAACAAAGAATACTTGCCCAATCCTTCTGCCATTACTCAACTGGGATGTCTTGATTCCAATTCTGATTCTAGCCTCAGCAAAGAATTGTGATTCTACTTTCAGAACACAGCAAAAATGGCATGCATAAGAGTTTAACATGTATATTCTGCTACAGGTAGCAGGAACTAGAGGGCTATTTAGCCAAGCAGTATGTCCCTGTGTGATCTGAAATTTGAATCCAACAGAAATCACATGTATATTCACAAAGCATTAGCTGTCTGAGGAACTATTAACTATCAAAGGAACTCTGTAGCTGGATTATCAGGCTAAAGAGAAACATTAAAAGAAACTCAAATATTATACGCTACTTTAAAGTTTGTATTTCCCTCACAAGAGTAAAGAGCCTTAAACAGCTAACTTATTCCATATTGTTTTACTGTTCTCCACATTTAATAAATCTTCACATCAAGGTTTAACAACACTGCTGTGAAAACAGAGCCCTGGGGCACTGGAAACTATAATCCAGGAGGCTTAGCAAGTAGCAGAGGAGTTCCCACAAACATTTAATGCTTTAAAAGTAAGGAACACCACCAACCCATGGTGCTCAGTGGATCCTGACCCCACCCAGCTCCAGCAGAGCCATCTCCTGTGAACCTGGTGGGCAGGTACCAGTGAATAGCAAGGAACCAGATCCCAAAGGTCAATCATCCTACAGTGGTGACCCTGCACTACTGTTTCCCTAGCCAACCTCATGCATCATCCTAATGCTTTTTCCCCCCAAGATTTATTTATTTGTGAGACAGCGAGCATGCAAGGATGCATAAGCCCCCTCCCAATGCTTTTTATCTCCATTTTCCTTTTCTTTTTCTTCCTTCCTTCCTTTTTTGAAAAAAGACTGTATGAAAACTTAAAATTTTAGAGGCTCAGTTGGTTGAGCCATCTGCCTTCAGCTCAGGTCATGATCCTGGGGTCCTGGGATGGAGCCCTGTATCAGGCTCCCCGCTCAGAAGGGAGTCTGCTTCTCCCTCTCCCGCTGTCCCCCCACCTTGTATGAGCGCTCTCTCAAATAAATAAAATTAAAAAAAAAAAAAAACTTAAAATTTTGTCATTAGTCACATTTTTCAAAATAACATCTATAAAACTGTAATTTCACAACAGAGAAAGCTAAAGCTAAAAACATATCATACTTCCTTTCATTTACTTGGCAATGAAAAAGAAATGACTGCTGAAGATCTCAGTAGGACTTGTTCCCCACTAGGATGTAAACTTCTCTAGGGCAGAAACAGTGTCTGTCTGGATCACTGTTACCCCAGTGCCTGACACACTGCCAGACACACAGGCACACAATTAGTATCTGCTGAATAATGAAATTTATGAATGTTTTATGTACTTACAAAAATTGGTTTTACCTAACAAAGCAAGCTTTAACATTCTTGGTTATTTAAAAAGAGAGGATGTGAAACAAGCTCAATTTTTTGCCTGTCAGATGTTTAAGATAACTTAATCATTTTGAAAGTCAAACAACAGCCTACCACCATAATATTAAGTCAAGGAAAAGTGACCTACAGACCCAAAGGCCAGAGAGGAACAGCAAACAAAAACACAGGATGCTGATAACCTAAGGCCCTTGTAACTCTCACATATGTTGAGTGAGCTGAGCTGACGGATTACCTGTGATGCCACAAATGACAAGCAAACAGGCCAGTGAAGACTTATGCATTACAGGGAAAGGAAAGAAGCCTCCTCTGATTGGTTGGTTCATTGTTTTAAAAAGGTTATGTTAAATATGTTAAAATTAACAAAAGCAAAGAGAACCTCTTGAGGTTTTGGTCGGTTGCTGGTGCTAGTTGGAACTGCACAGATCTTCAGGGATCCAGGAGGGTACTGGACTGACACTCAGGCAGTGGGCATGCTGATTACGCATGTCCTGTCAGAGCTACATTCTCAAGATGGTTGGAAGGCTTAAGTCAGAGATGAAAAAAGCCTTGAGCACCTGCCTCATCAGGCCTCAAAGAGTGGGTGAGTTCTAGTTCCACGTCTATGCTCAGATTCCTCCCATGAGTCAGAAACCAAAGGAAAGCCCGACTCAAAACACCAAATTCTGGGATACCCATGAGGTATTACCTCATATATCTTTCTATATAACCTAAGTTCATAAGCTCAATAACTACTTTGATTTTTGTATTTTCCTACTTGACTTTACAACCTATTTACACACATGTGCATAGGTAACTGTGCAAGGGTGATAGAACAATCTGCACACACTACCTTCCGGCATATCATTCAGAAGCTTAGCAGGACTTCAAACACATTCTTTAACTTAAACTTGCTCTTGCAGTAAGGTAAATATGAGCGTCTTCATCACAACCATCAAAGTGATTTTACGTAGTGAGGAAATATGGTTTCTAGGAGTTACTTAGTGTTCTCTGTACGCTGATAGATTCAAAACCAATTAGAAGAACAATTTTTTTTTCTTCAAAAAATTTGGTTTTGGCTATTACCTTAAAAGAAAGATAACTAAAAAGGCACTTATTTGTGCTGTCTAGCAGCTGTAGGTTACCTCATTAACGTTGATCTTTGACTTTGCAGAAGATTCTAAAAAGGCACAGTTACACCACTGTCTTGCTAAGTTCTGACCCTGTTCTTTGCCAACTACTCGTTCATCTTCCAGGTCACATTTATTGCCAACCAAAATCATTGGAACCTGTGGGAAGGAAAAAACACAATATGAGCACTAGCATACTTGTTCCTTAGTAACTTTTAAGTAAGTAACTACCTGTCATCAACTGAAATCTATTAGTTAGGACAATAAGCTTCACCAAGTGCTTAAAAAATTCTATGTATGCATATTGGGAGAAAGAAAGTAGATAGAACAGGAAGAGACAGAAAAAGTATGGAAGAGATGCTACTATGCTCAGTAGCTAAATTATTTTAAGGATATAATGGTATAATTCTCATGTGGACTACTAATAATATAGTTGAATTCCAAGTACAAAAATCTGAAGGAAAAGGAACCTCCTGCAATGCAGAGAAGAATGTATTCATTGGGCCTAACTGTGGTTTAAGTACTTCATCTCCCAGGTCTAACAGGTTCCAAAAGTAGTTGGCAAGACCAACAAGGCAACAAACTCTACTTCTATATTTGACATTAGATCTGAAGACCAGTTTAGGTGAGATATCAAGAAGCAATAACAATTAAAATAGAGCCACAAAGCAGCTATGCCCTCCCTTTTCCCCCGTATCAGAAATGCAGCCCCTATTTGCAATAAAACAAGTTGCTAACAAACTGTATAACATCCTTAGATAAAAGGTGTCCACAGAAGAGTCATTTGTGAGGTGATGGGCACTATACACAAAGAAAGGATTTAAGGGACATGGTGGATCTTGTACTTAAACCAGGCAATTATGCTAGATGGCATACTAGACATCTACCAGTCCATCTTTTTAAATTATGACAGGAGATGAAGAGATTAACATTATCAGAGTTCAGTGATTTGCATGTAATTGCCTATGAAAACAGAAGTCTCTTTGATAAATTACTCATGGGAAGGAAAAGAAGTATTCACTAGGTTATGGATGATCTTGAGTCATTTGATAGAAATCTCTCCTGCCTACAGGATTACCCAAAGTTAAGGTCCTGAGCAGGTACATATGTTCCCATTAATAATGAGAAAAAAACATGCAAAAACAGAAAGAAAGGTACAAATGAAATTTTATATCCCAATTTATACAACTAAAAAGGAACTCTGCAGTTCAAAAGTGAGGTAAACATATAAAATATAATTTCATCCTTGCAAAAAAGCACAACAGCAATGATGTTATTCATTAAATAAGACAAGAATTCTGCAACAAAAATAAAATTAAAAAATACAAAACCCAGTGAATTAAAATCTTCAAAATAATTCAAAGGAAAAAAACTGTAAGTACAAACTATACCAAGAGAATTATAGAAGTGGAAAATACCAATATGGCTCTTACTAATGTTCTTTGAACACTGTTTCTGAAACATAACTACCACCTTTCAAAGCTCAACTCAAGTCCCACTTCTACCAAGTACTCTGACTCCTCTTCCTTCCCTACTGCACTTATTAACAAACAGCACAATGAACACTTTATCATACATGCCCTCTATCTTAGCATATAATTTGTAGGTAAATTTAGAAAGTTGTAAAATTTTTTTGATCACGACTTTAGATATGTGGTAGCTACCTTCCAAATCTTCTTAATAGAAAACGAGACACTTTTCATTTGGACACAGAGAGATATGTCTTACAGTGAGAAGAATAGGGGCACTTGGGTGGCTTGGTCGGTTGAGCATCTGCCTTTGGCTCAAGTTATAATCTTGGGGTCCTGGGATCGAACCCCATGGGCTCTCTGAGTCTGCTTTTTCCCTTTCCCCCTCTGCTCGTGCTCTTTCTCTCTCAAATAAATAAATACAATCTTTAAAACAAATAGAAAAATACTTACATCTTCTGTGTCCTTAACCCGTAAAATCTGTTCCCTCAGGTCCTGTAAGTCATTAAACGTGGACTGAGCTGTAATAGAATATACTAGTGCAAACCCTTGGCCATTCTTCATATACAAATCCCTCATTGCTGTAAATTGTTCCTGTAATAAAAAATGTACAATTATAAGTATGATTTCTTGAATGTACAATGGAACAATTTAAATCTGAATAATCATATATAAGCTACTGAATTTTTTCTTACATGTTCTTCTCATGACAAGAATATAAGACCTATTACACAGTTTTTAGAAACTTTGAGGTAGATGTTCCTGTTCCCTACTTAACACAACTAGAAGCAATGACAATGAACTAAGGAATTAGAAGGGAGATCTTAACCACCTTATCATGTTATACCATGGTTTCTGTGTGGTTTAGGAAACTGTATATAATTCCTTTTTACATATAGATCCTAATTAAATTATTCTGACGCTAATAAAGATGACCTCCAAGAAAGTACTGTTAGAAAAGAGAAGTCCAAGTACTGAATCCTGAGGCCCTCCAACATTAAGGGGTTGGAAAGATGAAGACAAATCAGGAAAGGAGATTTAGGAATAACCAATGATGGAGAAAACCAAGCAAATGTTGGTTCCTGGAAGCCAAAGGAATACAATTTTTATAGAGGATAGTGATCAACTGAATTGGAGGTTGCTGAAAAGTCCCAGGGAGTTGAGGATACATTCAGAGGACTGATCATAATGATCAGGCCATGGA
The DNA here is from genome assembly GCF_011764305.1 of Mustela putorius furo. Lineage (NCBI taxonomy): Eukaryota > Metazoa > Chordata > Mammalia > Carnivora > Mustelidae > Mustela > Mustela putorius. The sequence goes on from NW_025421424.1 coordinate 9,527,852, forward strand.
TTTGAAGCTATGTAAAGAGGGGGTTAGGATATGAGGACAATCAGAGATGGTGGGATACATGGACTGAAGGTTCCAGCGAAGCTTAAAGTATAAAAGGAAGTGAGATAAAACAACAAGAGGCAGAGAATAGCATACCTAAAAGTAAGATGAAGGTAGTATTCATACAGTCTGTTATTGGTAATCATATAGTCTACGTAAGACCATGGGCAGGAATGGCTGAAGCAGTATGGAGGTCAATAAACTGGTAGGCTGAGCAAATGGATCATCTATAATATCCATACAGATTTTATTTGAATACTAAAATCGCCAAGAATTCTGACTGAAGCAGTGATGAAGAGAATGAGCAAAAATCTTCAAGGAATAAGGAGTGATCTGGGACACAATTAATGAGGATCAACTACTTTCCAAGCTTTATGGAAGGCCCTGGGGACACAGACAACTGAACAGGCAACTATGACCCAGTACATTGAGCACTGGGAGGGAGAATGACAAGATATTTAAAGGCCCAAAGGAAAGATCTCTATGGTAGGGAAGAAATTCCTTAATTTGGACAAGAAGAACAAAGACCTCCTTCACACTTGTGGAGATGATGAATGGAAAAAGGAGAAAAGTGCTCTTTAACTCTTAGCATATCTGGAAACGGAGGGGAATGACTGCTGATTCAGAAGCTAAGGAAATAGGGGGGTTGGAATGGCAAAAGGGGGAGATATTTTGAGTCAACAGATATAAGAAAGATGTAGTTCTAATGATCCCAAGCTTCCTACTGGAATCAAGATCTATTTTCCCACAAAAGAATGGAAAAATACAGTATCATTAGCACTACAACTGCTCCAGTCTACTTAAAGGGTTTTCCTAATGACATGAAACTTTCTCATTATTTTTTATAAAATTACATGGAAAATTTGTGCTAAATTTTAAACAACTTACAACATTAAAGAATACCATCTATTCTAAAGCTGAGAACTGCCCAATAGGTGAAGTCTACATATATGGAAAAAAAAGAAAAATCACTTAACATGTGCATTTATGGCAGTATAACAGGAAATCATCAGTAATTAATAACAAAATTATCAAGGAGATGACAAATGAAGGCAATGAAAACACCTGGAGCTCATATATATAACTATATATCACTTGTGCCAAGGGATTTATAATCACTATCTCATTTGATCATCAGAAGAACCCTATGAAATACTAATGTCATCATACAGCAGTCATTTAAAGTTGAGAAAAATGAGGCTCAAAATAATCCTAAAGATTTTTGTCAGAAAACATGTATCTGTCAACAGCCCCTTGAGATGTTAAAATACTAATAAAAGGCAAAACCAATTTTGATAAAAATTAATGACTACGGTGCCAAGAGACAAAATCTTATAGAAATTCAGAGAAATACCTATTTTAACTAAAATTCTGGATTTAAAATACCCCTCCCCCCTTTTAAAAAAGCAGTGATAGGGTAATCCTTTACCTCAATATAGAGAGAAGATAAGCAATGTACACATTCTGTAGGCGAACTCGACACAATGTTAAGAGTAGTATGTGGGTATGAAGTACAGCACAGATGGCTGGAAGCACATAAGAAAATTTAAGAAACCCTACTTTTAGATAATTAGTTCTTAATCAGAACAATTACTTTTACTCAGAGGAATTATTCAGATGATAAAACCTGCTCACCAACTAAAATCTATCAGAAAAAGAGAAAACATCCTTACTGTTCCTGCTGTGTCCAGGATTTCGAGCATACACTGTTGGCAATCTACTTCAACTTGCTGTTGGGGAAGGAAGGAAAAATAAAGAGTAATATCAAAATCAAAACGTCAGTCTAATTTCCTGCCACCTCTTCACTCCAAGTACCTATTAACAACTACAAAGCCTTTTCTCTAGGAGTTTGCTATACTGGCTGAGATTTAACTTGGTACTATAATAAAGAACAGGAGGTCTCAAGCATGTTCTATTAATACTACAGAAGCCAGGACTGTTAATGCTGAGTTTAGATATTTTCTGACCACTATAAACTGAGTAATGATTTTTGCTATTATAAGGCAATAGTCATATCCTCTCATTTAAGAAAAACTGCAACAGTTCTAATAGAAATTTTAAAATATAGAAAATTATGTATATATTATCTTCAAAGAAAACAGAGCACAAATGTATTAACTAGCTCAAAATGCAGACAAGATTTTAAAGAAAATTCTGCCAATTTATCACGTTCCAACTACTAAAGTTTTACCAAAATATGCCCCAGATTAAATACACAGAAAAATTTTAAGAGATAAGGGGAATGCAGAGGTGCTAAAATGAGTTAACACTGAACTCACACAGTCCTCAATGAGACTTTAAAAAAAAGGTATGCCTTTGGAAGAGCTATGTGCATTAGGTGAAATTTTATATTCTAAATTTATATTATAATGAAATTGTATCTCCTCAGTGTTTTATAAAGTAAGAGAAGGTTGGCCTAAAGAAAGTATCAACTATGAACCTTGTTGAACATTTTAAATAAAGAAGTAACCAAGAAAAGTGTCCAATCTCCAACATTCTAGGTACAGATCCGTTTGTAGTTACAGCTTAGCCAGCAGCGTCTTGGGGGGCAATTTTAGTACTGAAACATTGCCTTCTAAAAATAAACATATTGACATAAGGCCTATTTTCAATGCTTCTGTGTCAGCTCAGGGATTGCTGAGAAGCATCATGGGCAGTGCTACAAAGCCACTGTGGCACCACTTACAGGACTCCTGTGGGGACCTGCGCAATCAATCAGGAAGTGCGCATGCTCAAATGAATAATGAGTTAGGTCTGTAGTTTTTCCATGTACCTAGAACACAATTTTATTTCCAATTTGCAGATAGCAAAACTGCTTTGCCAGTATGGCTAGATGAGCTTATATAATTTAACAAAACTTATGACACCACTAAAGGTAAATTCTACAACATCTAACAAAGTAATCCTTTCCTATTAGTTGAAAGGTTTAATTCTCTGCTTCCCTCCTTAACATACTTGGGAAATAAAATTATGAAAATTCCCCATAATGCTAGACTAAAATGAAATAAAATAGTATTTTTTGGTCAAGACTAATTTTTTTCCTTTGAATAATCTTTATGTTTTAGAACTCTGGCATTAGAGTCACAATAAAACTGAACAGAAAATACAGTGTGTTTCCATATACCCTTCTCCTACTCGCCACTAGCCTCTCCTACCATCAGCCTCCTACACCAGACTGGTACATGTATTACATTTAGCGAACCTACGTAGAAACATCATTATTATGCAAAGCCCATAGTCTACTTTATGGGTTTACTCTTGGTGTTGTATATTCTATGGGTTGGGAAAATGTGTAATGACACGTATCTACCATTATAGTATCATACAGAACTCATTATCAAATTTCTTATTGTCTTAAGATATATAGTCTAAAATCTCTTGAAGTTATTATGAAACTAAACCAAAATAAAAACTTTTGGTCACTGGTTAACTTCAAGCATAAAAACGATCTTAATTTTCACAAAAAGAGTTGTCAAAAATATACCTAGTCTACATTAAAAATACCCTCTACCAGGACAATGTGTACACTAAAGAACAGATTACTAATCAGTAACAGAACACAGAGCTCTCTGTAGCTAAGTAGTATTTTATGAGAAATATTCTGTCCTGGTAAAATTTTTAAAAACAGTTACAGAAGATTTATATCACTTTGCAAAAAAAGATTTTTAAAAAGCAATTCTGTGGATCAAGTTTTAAAGTCCTAAGGAACTATTTGTAAGCATGTGTACACAAGTTTCACATTTTACCTTTCTGTAAGAATCTTCTATCGTTGGGTCATATTTTTCAACAAAAATTCCCTGAACAAACTGAACTGTCTAGAAAAAAAAAAGAGCAAAGAAAAGTTAAGTACTTAAAAGAAAAATCAACTCTTCCATAATGCTACTTATACCATTATAAAATGATAAAGACTAAATGAAATTACGTGAAAATTCTGGGTAAATATGCAGATGTATGGTCTCATTATTTTTCAATACAAGGATACACCCATACCTAAGTGGGCACATTGAGAAAGGAGATGGTCATGTTAAAGGCTGTCAGCAATGCTGCAGCCAACTCCCACTGTGAAATAATTACTATATTGTTTCAAAACACAACAAAGATACAAATAAGGTCACAGATCCTAATTAATGAAAAAAATGAAAATTTACTAGTATTTAAACTCCTAATACCTCTTTATGTATCCATAGTAACTTTTATTTCATGCTTTTAAAGGAATGAGACAAAAGGTTCTAAATCTTCCAAAATCTTAAAACAATCTCATTGTGGGGGAAAAGAGAAAAGGAAATTTAAAAGTACCGAATTTACTAAATTTATAGTCATATCCAAGTTCTATGTTTTCCCTAGAAGTAGTTATTTTTCCCATCTGCCAGCTGAGATTCCAAATATACAACCTTTTTGCTTCCGGAGCCTTACTTTTTTCATTGGAAATACTGCTTACTCATCTTTTCCAGATTACCTACTTCTCCCTCTAAGATTTCTAAAAACACAGACTTCACACTAGGTATCTTATCATTTGGTAAATAAAAAGAAGTACTGAAGATGGTTGTGAAATACTGCCTGGACAACTTTAAAATAGGGTCTGGTACACTGCCACATAAAAGGAAGGAAGGGTAAGAATGTGGCCTGAGGTCACCAACACTTAAATTATGCACTATTTTAGCTTGAGCTAAACACATTAACTGGAATATAGTAAACTTCAAACTTCTTCCTCTTACTAAGCTCCTGTTCTTCAAAGGGGACTCAGGATATAATTATACCAAAAACTTTATTCATTATTTTTATCAAGCATTTTATCACCTCATCATCTTAGTACTATGTAGAATTTGATCGTAGAAAATTTCCTAATATGCTTATACCAGAACAGAGGTTTTCAAAATGTGGTCCAGAGCAGATATTTAGGAAAAAACCTACTGTCTTCATTATACCTTGACATAGTTGCTTTCCTCATAAATTTACTGTGTTTTTCCAAAGGGTATATAACATATGCTATAGCTAGACACTAGATGCAGAAGCTGGTATGAGAATCTCAGTGCTTTCTATAAGCCCGTTGTTAGAGACTAGCACAAATAAAAAACAATCTCCCACCTTTCACTTCCTTCTTCATAAAGCAAGCTTTCATTATTTCTCTGAATCTCATCTCAGTTCTCAGGGACATCTCATTCAATGATACCGACTTTTATTTTATAAAAGTCCTCCTTTACCTTTTTTACCTACTGGTCCTTTCCGTGTTAAAATCAAAATCAGAGACAAGTCTGAAAATTCCCTGAGCAGATAAAACCAGTTTAGTCATGTAAACAAAGCTTAATTTAGCTTATTTAGCAAAGCTAAATTGATCTGGAGGTCATTTCTTGCTTATGCCTCTGGAAATCAAAAGCAAAACATACAGTTTGCCAAGGTTGATAAGAGGTAACCACTAACCAATTCTCTATCATTTAAAGAAAATTCTATCATGATAACCAGTCACTGAAGAGTCACTGCTTTCTCACTCTATAAGCTGCTTTATTATAACAATATACCCCTGAAACTCATTCCATGTTCTGGTTTGAAGTTTCCCGGTTTGCAAACTGTCTTTTTGGTGTGTGCACAATGAACTTACTGATTGTTACTTCAATGACTCTTTAATTTTACTTCTGTTATTTCTTGAACTTTTGACAACTGTAACAATTACTCCCTTCCTCTCCAATATCACCATTGCCCTTTCCAGGGGATTACTGCCTCCAGCACACAAACATTTGCTCTACCATCTCCCACCGAGAAATAAAAATTTCCCTTAACTCCACTACTCCTCCAGCTTCACCCCCCTCTCTCTGCTCCCTCTGATAATCAGACTTCACCTGTCTCCAATCATGGTTCTGTTTCTTCAGCACTCACTCACTACACAACCTACCCCAGCACAGTTATGGCACTATCGCCTTACTGAAGCTTGCTTTGATCAAATCCAGCTACCTCTGTGTTTCTGTATCATCTCTTTCCTCTCTCCTTTACCTGACTCCTGGGGAGTCAAGTAAAGATGCTTTCCTTACATTCAAGTATAAGATGTACTCTTCTATGCTGGATCCTTCAATCCTATCTACTCTTTAAAGGTTGAGAGGTATTCAGAGCTCAGTCCTGAGTTGTTCTTTCTCTAATCTCTCCCTTGACAACTTCACTTATTCCTATGGCTTTTTTTTTTTTTTTTAAAGTTAATACCATAGGCACAGGATAAAATACAAAAGACACAAAAGAGTATGCAGTGGTAACCAACCCTATCTATCACCTTTGTTCCCAATTATCCAATTCTACCCCCAAGTAACCAGTATAGTTTATTTAACCTTGCAGAGATGGTCTCTATCTACATTTTATACTATCTTACTTCTCACCCTCCCTTTTTCTTTGTTATCAAATGATCATCTGCACTGTGTGGTACCTTCTTGCCTCCTAAGTAATACATCTTAGATATCACTATATATCAGTATATACAGAGCTGCTGCATTCTTTTTAATAGTTATATATTATTCTACTCAAAATATGCATTAAAAACTTACTTTTAACCAACCCTTACTGGTAGACATTTAGGTTGTTTCCAAACTCTTACCACTGTAAGGAATGTTGCAATCGATAATCTTGACCATGTTATTCTGTATATATGAACTTTTATGTGAAATTTCAAGAGACTTGCTGAATTAAAGTTATATACATTTAGTTTTTTAAGTTTTTGTTTTTGTTTTTTAAATTTAAGTAATCTGTACACCCAGTGTGGGGCTCAAACTCAAAACCCCACGATCAAGAGTCACATGCTCTTCCAACTGAGCCAGCCAGGTGCCCTGAATATATGCATCTAAAATGACAGATATTCTCATTCACCACAGAGGTACTAATTTACAGGTACTAAATTTAAAAGTAACATAATTCTCATGAAATTAAATACTGCTGATATATACATGGTGCCCCAAATCATTTAAGTCCCTTTTAAGGTTATTATCTTGAGGAACTAATGACTTATTTGATGTATTTACTTTAACATCTCACATAACCAAATTTGACAAGACTTTTGATTTTTACTTTCAGATCTACTCATTCTCCAGTATTTCGCTTTTACTTAAATGATCCATCCATAAAATTAGTAGTTCAACAACTAGAACTTTGGGAATCATCCTCAACAATTCCTTCTCTCCTGGTCCTCACACCAATCCAGCACCAAGTTATTTAATTCTCAAAACATCTACTCTTCTCTCCTTCACTGCCACAGGCCCAATATAAGGTTCCACAAATAATCTGGGGTTCAGCATTAACTCCCAACTGGTCTCCCGTGTCCACTCAGTTTCTCTTCTAAATCACTCCACATTGAACAAAGTATTCTCTTTAAAACATGTGTCTAATCCTGTCAACACCCCTCCCACCTCTCAGCCCCTGAAAAAAAACAAAAACAAAAACACTTTCAATGGGTTCTCACAACATTAGGAGTAAGTGTCAAGTTTTTATATGGCCTTCAAGTCATGATGTGGTCCCCGCTTCTCACTTCATTTCCCTCTACTTGCCTTCCAGTTCACTCATGCCACAGCACCTGGGACCCACTCTTAGTTGTTCAAATGCGAACTGAGGTTCATTTGTCATAGCAGTCTCTCTTAACAGTCTGTACTTTTCTTTCAAAGTATCTCTTTCACAATTATAATGAGGTAGTTCTTCATTTAACTTTGTAATTATTACATCTCTTCCACTACATGGTAAGCTCTGAGGGACTGTGACTGTTTTTGTTCATTATTGTCACCCTAAAGTCTGACAGTATAGAAGCTCAATGAATATCTACTAAATAAATACAGCATGTCTACAAAAAATAACTTCATTTCACTTAAGTCTAGGGTGGAAGTAGGGTAGGACTTACTTCACTAGTATCTGAAATAATCAGTATTCCCCCACTGGAATATAAGTTCCTTAAAAAATGAGAACAATCTTATTCCTCTTTGAATTACAGTCATAGAGTGCTAAGCACATGGTAGGCAGTAAGTAAATATTTGCTTAAGGGAAAGACTGAATGAGGCACCATTGTAAGCTACACATCTGTGGTTACTGAATGAATCTTTGTCCCCTGTGGGCCAAATACTAGGCATATAAAAAATATTGCCACCTTTTCTCACTAATGACTAAAAGTCCAAGACAAGCAAATATCAATGTTCTTCTTGTATTATACTAATTAAGTTAGAGTTAGGTGGCTAACTTACCAGAGCAGACTTCCCCACGCCTCCTGAACCAAGGACCACTAGCTTGTACTCACGCATGATGTGGTCTGTTTAAATACTGACAATCTGGGGAAAAAAAACAAAAATCTAAAGATTAATAAACTTGCCAAGAATAGCCTAAGAATGTGCAACTGTTACATGAAATATATAATGTATTTTGTTTTTTGTTTGTTTTTTCCCTTAAGGCTATTAAGGGGAACAGAGGAATACAGTAAAACCATGCAGATTCTAAGCTAAGTTTACAGAACCACTGCCAGGCATTTTAATTCATTAAAGATCACCTTTGACTAGGCATCAGTCATCCTTAGGGCCTTTTCATGTTACTTGTCAGAGTGTTTGACCAGAAAATAAGGTGATTAAAACTAGTAGTTGTCTTGGGGTGCCTGGGTGGCTCAGTGGGTTAAAACTAGTAGCTGTCTTATAACAACAATCACAAACCTAATTCTTTACAAAGCTGTTGTTTAAATGACTTAACACACTTTTTTGAAAAGTTCACTCATTAGCATTAATGTATATGCTATTTTATTTACTTAAAATAACATATAGTAATTATATATTACTTTGTTCATTATTCTATTATAGCTGAACCATGTAAAATGTTACTTGAAAATTATTAGGATATGAAAGGGATATTAATGAAACTGCTAAAACTCTATAAGTAGGGATTAGCAATATGCTCCATAAGACCCAAATTGCTAGAAAGGCAAAAAAAAAAAAAAAAAGAAAGAAAGAAAGAAAGAAATATAAACTTTATTTTTTATCTCCATAGTTATCTTAAAAGCTAATATGGCAGGTAAGAATTTCCAAAGGCCATGATGGAAAAGTAAGAATGGACTTTCTATTCCACAGTAAACAGCTAAAACACCAGAAAAAAATACGTGAAACAACTGTTTTCAGACATCTGACAATAAGCAGTATAGGAGGACTATGATCTCTGAGTGTTGTAACAAGATGAAGTGAGGCCTACATCTGCCGTGCCTTTATGTTTAGAGGAACTTTTCAGACTGTGGTATAGGGAGGAAGAACTCAAGCAGAGACCAAAATGTGCATCAGAGAAGAGGCAGTTAAGCACAGAAAATTCCAGAAATCTGCACAGACGTTCACTTGAGTCTCTGGCCAAACATTAAGCAGAACATGCAGGATGAGACTCCATGACATAAAGGCAAAGACTAAGTAAGGATCTATAAGCTGAACAATTCTAGGGTGCTGAGAAATAATGGAAATTTGGTCAAGAAAGTTCCCCTTGTTGAAAAACAGGCAATTTTCTAGAAATTCCAGAAGATTCAGACTTCTTGAGAAGCTATGCAAGACAGAAGGAAATGGAGTATCTTTAATGCTTAAAGAAGGGGTGCCTGCGTGGCTCAGTTGGCTAAGCATCAGACTCCCGATTTCTGTTAAGGTCATGATCTCAGGGTCTTAAGATTGAGCCCTGTGTTGGGCTCTGTGCTCACTGTGGAGTCTGTTCCTCCCTCTCCTTCTGCTCCACCCGCCCCCCACCTCTTATGCATGCTCGTGCATGCTCTCTCTCATAAATAAAATTTTTCCCAAAAAAAATGCTTAAAGAAAAAAATGGTCAATCTAGAATGCTAAATACAATGAATCTATCCTTCCAAAATGAAAGTGAAATAAAGCTTTCTTTCAGATAGAAAAGAAAGGGAGGGAGGAAGGAAGAGGAAATGAAACAGAAGAAGGAATGAAGGAAGACAGAAAAGCTAGGAAAAAATGTCATCAGTACCATTTAAAAAAGACAAAGTAAGTTCTTCAGGTGGAAGAAAATGATAACAGATGGAAACTTGGATCTACATAAAGGAATGACGATTATAAAAGGAATTAAAAGTACCAGAAATGGTAAATGAGAGTAAATCTTCAAGAGCTTTTGACTACTTAAAGCAAAACTAATAATAATGTTCTACAAGGTTTTACACCACAAACAGAAGTAACAGCACAATAATAGCACAGAAAAGGAAGGGGACTGGAAGCCTGTTGCTCAAGGTTCTTACAGTGTATTTGGAGTAGTATAATATTATTTGAAGATAAACTGTCAGATGCTGAAGATGCATGGTATAAAACCCAGAGCAGCCAGTGAAAAAAGACTGATTCATCAAAAAACCAAAAACAAAACAAACAAGCAAAAACACCCCCAAAAAACCAAAAACAAACCAGCAGAAAAAATAGAAAAGCAAAGCAAAAAAGAAGAAAGAGCAGGAGAGCAGAATTAAAAGGCAACTACACCATCACATTAAATGTAAACCATCTATTACAATATTCCAACATTTCAATTCAATGCAATCCTAATCAGAAGGATTCCTTTTTGTAAAAATTGACAAGATGACTAACATTTTTTGAAAATGCAAATAACTTAGTATAGAGTTCTGAAAAAGAAAAAGTGTTACACTACCTGATTTTAAGACATAAAACTATATTTTTTTATATATTTTTTTAAGAATTTATTTTTTTATTTGACAGAGAGAGATCACAAGTAGGCAGAGAGGCAGGCAGAGAGAGAGAGAGGAGGAAGCAGGCTCCCTGCCGAGCAGAGAGCCTGATGCGGGGCTAGATCCCATGACCCTGAGATCATGACCTGAGCCAAAGGCAGAGGTTTAAACCCACTGAGCCACCCAAGTGCCCTATAGTAATAAAGATACTGTTATACTGTCAAAAAGGCAAACAGATCAGTGACACCAAATTAAATCCAGAAATAAAACCACATATATATCTTTGGTTCAATTTTGATAAAGCGACTGTCATACCCATCCTTCAAGATAACCCCCCAAGGATCCTGATCTCCTGGTATTCATAGCTTATACTGTTCACTCTCAGTTTTCATATATCTTGTGTAGTTTCTTCCTAAGATTGAGTGTGTGACCACATATCCCAATAGAATATGGCAAAGTGACCATATGTGACCTCCTTTAAAAGGCACTGCAGCTTGTACCATGGTTTCTGGTATCACTCGGCCACTCCCCATGTCATGAGAACATCTAAACAGCAGCCCTTCAGAGAGGCCCAACTGGGGAGGAACTGAGGACTCCTACCAACAGCTGGCACACTTTACCAAACATGTGAATAAGCCCCCTCCAGAAGTATATTAGTTAAGCTTTTTTTTTTTTTTTAAAGATTTTATTTACTTATTTGAGAGAGAGAGTGAGAGAGAGCATGAAAGGAGAGAAGGTCAGAGGGAGAAGCACACTCCCCATGGAGCTGGGAGCCCAATGTGGGACCCGATCCTGGGACTCCAGGATCATGACCTGAGCTGAAGGCAGTCGCTTAACCAACTGAGGCTACCCAGGCGCCCATTAGTCAAGCTTTTAATTCAGAGGACTACAGTCTCCTGGGACCATGAGCCAGAACCTTCCAGGCAAGCCACTCCCAAAAGGCTGGTCCACAGAAGCTGACAATAAATGATGAATGTTGCTTTAAATCCAGAAAGAGTTGTGTTAATCTGTTACACAGGAATGGACTGTTTAAGAGAGGGCAAAAGTAATTCAGTATGTAAAAGACAGGTTTTTTTTAACAACTCAATCGAGAAGAAAAATGAACTCTTATTTTTGTTCATAACAGCCAAAATTTAAAAACAACCCAAGTATCCACCAAGAAATGAATGGATAAATTGTGGTATACGCAATCAAGGGACTAATACTCATTAATTTAAAGAAAAAGAATAAACTACTGACAGATTCAACAAGATAATACATCCCCAAAAACCACTCAGCAAAATACACAAAAGAGGGAGCACTATATGATTCCACTTATATAATGTAACTCTAGAAAAGACAAAACTAAGTTACAGTGCCAGAAAGTTACTTGGGGCCAGTGGTGGGGCAGGGATGACTACAGAGGAGCAGAAAGGAATTTTTCTGGGTGATGGAAGTGATCTGTACTTTGACTATGGTGTTGGTTACATGGGTATTTCCATTTATCAAATTTTACTGAATTGTATATTTTTTGGGAGACTTTTCATTTTTTTACTTGAGAGAGAGAGAGAGAGCACACAAGCAGGGGGTGGACAGGGGACAGACAGAGGGAGAAGCAGACTCCCCACTGATCAATGAGCCAGATGCGGTACTCCATCACAGGACCCTGAGAACATGACTTGAGCTGAAGGCAGATGCTTCACTGACCAAGTCTCCCAGGAGCCTCCTTTATGAATTGCACATTTAAAATAAGTACATTTTAGGAATCCTCATGTACTTTCAGTGGGAATGAAAACTGGTGCAGTCACTCTGGAAAACAACATGGAGGTTCTTCAAAAAAATTAAAAACAAAATTACCATAATTCCATTACTGGGTATTTACCCAAAGAATATGAAAACACCAACGCAAAAAGATACGTGCACCCTCATGTTTATGGCAGCATTATTTACAACAACCAAATTATGGAAGCAATTGAAGTGTCCATCAACAGATAAATGGATACAGAAGATGTGGTATATGTAGAGAATGGAATATTAGTCTTAAAAAAGAATGAAATCTTGCCATTTCCAACAACATGAATGGATCTAGAAAGTATAATGCTAAGTGAAATAAGTCAGTCAGAGAAAGAGAAATACCATATGATTTCACTCATATGTAGAATTTAAGAAAACAAAATAAATGAACAAAGGAAAAAAAACAAAGTAGACTCTTAAATACAGATAACTGGTGTTTCCAAGGGGAGGTGGGTGGGAGGATGGGGGAAATAGGGAAAGGAGATTAAGAGTACACTTATCAAAATAGCACAGAATGTACAGAATTGTTGAATCATTGCATTATACACCTGGAAACTAATACAGCTCTGTATGTTATACTGGAATTAAAATTTAAAAATAAATAAAATTTTAAAGCTTAAGAAGGAAAAAGGGACATTTTATTACATGTAAACTGTAGTTCAATAGAATTAATTTAAGAAAATCCAATGGGGGAAAAAGGGAAATTTCTTAGAATACCAGTTACATATATAATCTTATAAACTGATTGTGTTCCCTCAGTGTGATGATATTAAGAGGTGGGGCCTGTGGGAGATAATTAGGATTAGTTGAAGATTAGATGACTGGATTAGTGCCCTTGTAAGAGTTCAAGAGCTTACTTCTCTCACTCTCCACCAAGTAAAGATATAGACACCTACTTATAAGTCAAGAAGCAGGTCCTTCTCAGACCCCTGATTTTCCAGTGCTTGATCTTGGACTTTCCAGCCTCTAGAACTATGAGAAGTCAGTCTGTTGTTTAAGCCACCCAGTCTATGGTAATTTGTTCCAGCAGCATTTATTGGCTAAGAAACATAGTAAGGATGAATTATAGCAGACTATCCAACAGACATGGCTGCAGGTATGACTGGTATTCTGAATCAAAAAACAATTACAGGGGCGCCTGGGTGGCTCAGTGGGTTAAAGCCTCTGCCTTTGGCTCAGGTCATGATCCTAGGGTCCTGGGATCGAGCCCCGCATCGGGCTCTCTGCTCGGCAGGGAGCCTGCTTCCTCCTCTCTCTCTGCCTGCCTCTCTGCCTACTTGTGTCTGTCGAATAAATAAATAAAATCTTGTTAAAAATAAATAAATAAAACCAAACCAAAATAAAACAAAAACAATTACAAAGTATCTCACAGGTACCAGTTCTGTATTAGGTGCAAGGGACACAAAAATGGAAAGTATGTTTCCCATCTTCCCAGAGCTCCAGTTGGAGGCAAAACTAAGTAATTACAATATTATGTGAACAAAGCTTTTACAGAGCAGAGATTAAAGGGTTGGGGAAGGAAGAAGAAACAGAGGAGAGAGCAGATTTAGTTTTTCATGGAGGTTACCTAAGAACTAAATGAAAAACTGAACAGGAATTTTCCAGGTAAGGAGGAAAAGGCATGAAACAGAGAAAACAGCTTGAAGAAATACTCTAGATCATTAAATTCACAAGATCAAGGGACTACCACAAAGCCGGGTGTGGCCAGAAAACAGGGTTTAAAAAGCAAGGTATGGAAAAACAGAGCAGGGTTCGGAGACTGGGTTATGCCTGCAAAGGCACTTACCAGGTAAAAGAGTCTATAATTTATCTAGTAAGCAATGGGGGAGAAAACAGTGACTTTTTAAAAAGATTTTATGTATTTATTTGACAGAGAGAGATAGCACAAGCAGGGGGAGTAGCAGGCAAGGGAGAGGGAGAAGCAGGTTCCCCACTAAGCAGAGAGCCGGATAAAGGTCTTTCCTGGGATCGTGACCTGAGCCAAAGACAGACACTTAATCAACTAAACCACCCAGGAGTTCTGAAAACAGTGTTCTTTTTGTTTGTATTTTTGTTTTTTAAGTCAGGTGTATATTCTGGAAAGACAACTGTTCATAGTATATAAAATGGACTGGAGGAGAGACCAGAGGCAGGGAGAATAGTCAGGAAGCTACTGAAAGAGCTCGGGTGGAAAATGACACAGGCCTGTGCAGCAGCACTAGGACTGATTAGGGGACTGTGGTTTTCTGAAGGTAAAACTGACAGGCCTCTGTAGCTAGTTACAGATTATTATTTAGGGGAATGAAGAGGAATAAAGGATAACTCCTAAGTATCTACTCAGGGCAAATTAGGTGGCTAAAAGGAGGCTTAAAAAGAAAGTCAATCAGGGAAATACAAATCAAAACCACAATGAGATACCACCTCACACCAGTCAGAATGCCTAAAATAAACAAGTCAGGAAATGACAGATGCTGGCGAGGATGTGGAGAAAGGGGAACTCTCTTACACTGTTGGTGGGAATGCAAGCTGGTGCAACCACTCTGGAGGTTCCTCAAAAAGTTGAAAATAGAGCTACCCTATGACCCAGCAGTCTCACTACTGGGTATTTACCCTAAAGATACAAATGTAGTGATCCGAAGGGGCAGGTGCACCCGAATGTTTATAGCAGCAATGTCTACAATAGCCAAACTATAGAAAGAACCTAGACGTCCATCAAAGATGCATGGATAAAGAAGATGTGGTGTGTGTGTGTGTGTGTGTGTGTGTGTGTGTGTGTGTGTAATGGAATACTATGCAGCCATCAAAAGAAATGAAACCTTGCCATTTGCGATGACATGGATGGAACTAGAGGATATTATGCTTAGCGAAATAAGTTAATCAGAGAAAGACAACTATCATATGATCTCCCTGATATGAGGAAGTCGAGATGCAACGTGGGGGGTTTGGGGGTAGGAAAAGAATAAATGAAACAAGATGGGATCGGGAGGAAGACAAACCGTAAGAGACTCTTAATCTCACAAAACAAACTGAGGGTTGCCAGGGAGAGGGGGGTAGGGAGAGGGTGGTGGGGTTATGGACACTGGGGAAGTTATGTGCTATGGTGAGTGCTGTGAAGTGTGTAAACCTGGCAATTCACAGACCTTGACCCATGGGGCTAATAATACATTATGTTAATAAAAAATTAAAAAAAAAATAAAGTTAATTTTCTTGCCCAAAATTAAGTCTGAAATTCCTATGGGAAAAGTAGGTAGTATGCGTATTTAAAACTCTTTAAGTCTGGAAGCTCAGCAGAAACCAAAGGGCTAGAGGGTACAGACTTAGGAGTTGTTGTAAGAAGTGTTAGGAGTTGGAACCACAGCAGGTGAGATCAACCAAGAATTTATTCAGTGAAAACAGAAGAAAGCTAAGAATCGAGCCCTGAGAAAAGACCACATTTTTGCAATGTAGATGGACAGGAAAACAGAGGAAAATGTGACTTGGGAGAGATTTGTGCTGGACACTATACCTCTATCTGTATCAGGTGGTTCTCTTATTTCCACGGAAACAAAATAAAAACAAACACACACCTTGATTATTAAACACAAGAGCATACATACACACACACATATAGACAGATCTATGCCATCTGTAATCTTGTTCTCAGGTCCCTGGTGATTCTCAGCTGGGGACCACTGTCATTTTAACAAGATGTAAATGTATCATCTAATCCAAAAATGTGTATCTTTCATGAGGGAATCCTAATATAGCAAGGCTCATTTATATTCCCCAAATTGCCTCTTTGGTCAAAGGAATTTGGGAAAAGCACTCAGATACAGCCAAATTATTTTGGGTATTCTGCAACAACAAACTATTTGGCCCCTGTTCCTCAACTCAAGTAGTAAGATATTCAAATCTCAAAGCTTTTTCATATATACTATATGTACAGAAAACTATTTTCTTCATAACTGACAAATACCATTGGGTCATGAATGTATACACATACAGATACATGCAAATATAAAAATAATATAGCTCAGATAAGAAAACACACACACAAATACCCAAAAAGGAATAATGTGGATTAATATTTTCTTTTGAAAGGAGTTAGTTCTAACTCATTACTGCCAAGTTAGAAAACCACTATGTTCTTCCAAGCAAATCCCATGCCTTTTTATGGAAATCTCTTATGCCCTGCACTCCCAACACAGCACCAGAACATTTCTCACTCTGGTTAAGACTCCCTGACAAACAAGGAGGACAAGAATAAACATTACACTATGTTTAAATTTTAAGTCAATCTTCAGTTCCTAACATTATAGTCCGAGCTATAATACAATTTTTTCATTCTTCCTTCAAGGAAAACTACTTCTAAATTTCACAAAATAACACAATTGCCTTTATGACACAAATCAATCCCAATTTTGTTGTTTCAGTTTTTAAATATGTAAACTAATTAATTACAAGATGAATTAGTTTCTCCTACACAAGTGAACCTACAAAACAAAATTCATTTAAGGAAATTTGGTGGTGATGAGAAATTTCGGAGAAAAAATTTTTTACATTAAGGAACACTGAAGGTAGTTTCTTAACAAGCAGTTATACTGTTGATTATACTTACAGAAGCCATAAATATTTTATTTTGTCTTAAAGAGTTATTTACACATTTTAGAGAAGGAGGGAGGGAGAGAGGAGGCAGACTCCCCTCTGAACTTGAAGCCCAACAGAGCTCTATTTCATGACCCCAAGATCAGGACCTAAGCTGAAACCAAAAGTCAGACACTCAAACAACTAAGCCACCCAGCACCCCAGAAGCCATGAATATTTTAAAACTGATAACTGACCATACATGCTGATGTGGTGGTTCAGTAAATACAGAAATAATGGTAAGATTTAATCTTTTAAAATAAAGAACAAAAGGGGCACCTGGGTGGCTCAGTGGGTTAAAGCCTTTGCCTTAGGCTCAGGTCATGATCCCAGGGTCTGGGATGGAGCCCCAGAGCCCCACATCGGGCTCTCTGCTTAGCAGGGAGTCTGCTTCCTCCTCTCTCTGCCTGCCTCTCTGCCTACTTGTGATCTCTGTCTGTCCAATAAATAAATAAAATCTTTTAAAATAAAATAAAGAACAGTGTTCTCATAATATATTATAATAGAAATTCAACTTTTTAAAGATTATTTATTTGACAGAGAGAGAGAGAAAGATATCACAAGTAGGCAGAGAGCCAGGGAGAAAAGTGGGGGGAAAGCAGGCTCCCTGCTGAGCAAAGTGCCAGATATGGGGCTAGATCCCAGGACCCTGATTCAATTTTTTTTTGTCACATGAAATCATATTATTATCTCATTGCAAGAATCTCTTCCTTGACACTTTCTTCTTTTGTTCTTCTCAAGATTAGCACTTGTTCTTCTCAAGATATACTTTAGGATGTATATAAAGTGATCAGACATCACATCCTTGCAAATGAAGTTTATAAATTAGTCTTCACAGTCTAAAACAAGGCACATTCTGCCCAACAGCATTCCTACGCCTTCCCTCTTAAACATGTAAGAGGTCAACAGGGATTCTCAAGAAGAACTACCACAGATTTGAGGAAAACAATTTGACAGAAGCAATGAATTCAACAAACAGAAGAACAAAACCCAAAGAAAACAGTTAAGAGGACCTATAAAGCACTGGAAAATAAATTAATATCCCTAAAGAAATGTATGAAGTTATCAAGTCTATGCAAAAGATACACTAGAAATTTAGAAAATAAAATATATGATCACCAGAAAAGAAATCAGTGTATGGGGTGAAGTAAAAAATGGATATAGCTAAAAAGCAAGTCAGTGAAGCAATATACTGAACCTATCCGAAGAGTACAGAACAAAAGGACAGAGAGATGGAAATGTATGAAAGAAAGAAGAAGGACAAATCTCAGCTATCTGACAGGATATCTAGAAACAGAAAAATTGAAGAAATAATAAATAGAAAAGAAATAATAGAAAAAATAAAAATAATAGAAAAATAACCAAATAACAGAAAGACATTTCCCAAGGTAAACTAAAAAAATTAGTAATCTTCAGATTTAAAGTGCTCAATGAATGCCACACATAATGACAACAACAAAAGATATTCACGACTGGACATAGAGGAGCTGAAATTTCAAACAACTGAAAGTAAAGGCAAAAATCCTAAAAAGCTTCTAGAGAGAAAAATATATTCCCCTCCCTCTGAATATGGGTAAGATTATTATTTTTTAATTTTAAATTCAACAATTAACTAACAGTGTATTATTAGTTTCAGATGCAGAGTTCAGTGATTCATTGGTTGCGTATTAATACCCAGTGTTCATGACATCAGGGGCAGATTTATTAAACATATTATAGCAGAAGTGATATTGTCTGACTTCTGATGCTAGGAAGGGTGGCCAGAACCTCCTCCTGGATCTCTCTTTTGGGAGCCATGCCATGGGGCCCAGAGCTATCAGAATGCCCTGAAGCCACCACTCTGGAGAGACCAATGGGAGAGAAAGAATTATGTGAGAAGCCCTCACCGTTTCAGTACCCACAGATCTGTGAATAAGAAAGATTTAAGATGATCACAAACAGCCACCATCTGACTGCAATACCTTGAGAAGAAACCTTAGGCCAGATCCACCCAGCGGAGCCACTCCTTACTTCCACACTCTAGAAAACTGATGGGTGATAATACATGATTACTGCTTTAAGCCACTATAGTTTGAAATGGTTTAATAACAAAATATAGCAGGAAGAAAATATGATATAAAGGAACAAAGAACAGATGGAAAAACTGAAAATAAATGGAAAGATGTCAGACAATGCAAATGTATCAGTAATTACATTAATAAATATTCAATAGGGAAGAAAATTAAAACACAAAGCAAAATAGATAATGTAAAAGTGACACAACTAAAGGGAAAACTAGAGAAATGCACAGCCATGATTAGATTTTAACACAACTTCCAGCAACTGACAGAAAAGGAAGAAAAAATCAGTAATAATACATATAAGATTTGACCAAATAATGAATCAACTTAACCTGAGTCATATATATATATAGAACACTATACCTAACAACTGCAAATGACACATTTCTTTCTTTCTTTCTTTTTTTTCTTTAAAGATTTTGTTTATTTATTTGACAGGAGAGATCACAAGCAGGCAGTGATGCAGGCAGAGAGAGGCAGAAGCAGGCTCCTGTTGAATACAGAGACCCATGTGCGGCTCGATCCCAGGACCCTGAGACCACAACCTGAGCCAAAGGCAGAGGCTTAATCCACTGAGCCACCCAGGTGCCCCAACACATGTTTCAAGTGTACGTGGATCATTTATTTTTATTTTTTAATTTTTCAAAAAGGTCTATTTATTTTAGAGACAGAGAGTGCATGCATCCGTGAGCAGCAGGAGGGGCAGAAGGAGAGGGAGAGAATCCTCAAAAAGGCTCCCTGCTGAGCCCGGAAGCAGGGCTCAATCCAGGACCCTGAGATCATGACCTGAGCCGAAACCAAGAGTGAAATGCTTAACCAAATGAGCCACCCAGGCACCCCATATTTTTTATTTTTAATTTTCCTAAGATTTTATTTTTAAGTAGTCTCCACACCCAATGTGGGGCTCCAACTTATAACCCCAAGATCAAGAGTCACACACTCTACCGTCTGAGCCAGCCTGGTGTCCCTGGACCATTTACTAGTAAGGCCATGCTGGGCTCAACTAATTTCAAAGAACTGAAATCACACAGAGTATTCTAACCATAATGCAATCAAACTAGAAATCAATATAAAAATATAACTACATAAACACAGAATATTTGTAAGTTAAATACAATTCTAAATAATACACTGGTCAAAGAAGAAATCAAAATGGAAAGTAAGCAATTAGAACTAAATGACAAAAAAAAAAAAATCAAAACTTATTTAGGTATGCCAACAAAAAAAGGGAAAATGATTCAAGAAAAGGTATAAGAATAAGAAATCATGCCAAGCAGATAAATCATTAAAAATTGTGGCTAGAAATCTAATTATTGCTGTAAAACAAGTACAAAAACTTGGAAATAAAAGTCTGTGATTATCTCCACATTGGTTTGAGAGGAGTTAGGAAGGAAAGTAAAGGCATGTTGAAGTTTTTCCCTTACTTAGGGGGAAAAAATAAAAGATACCAAATCTCTTTATACATCGAAAAAATGTAAATCTAGACAGGTGAAAAATGCAATGTAAACAATGAGATTACATACAATTTAAAAATCACTAGAGGAAAAACAGGCAAAGAACACTTGACCAATTCAACCAAGAGTTAGAAAATGAAAAATAAACAATAGGAAAGGTAAACAAAAGATAACAGGAATAAAACAAAACAGATTAGCAGTCCTAAAACAATAAAAAGAAGTCCTAAATCCTAAATCTGCAAACCACAAATGATAAAAGCTTATTTTATGAAGTCTAGGATGACAAATATAAAAGACTTGTTAAAAAGATACACTTAACTTCCATGTAGCAAATCTTATGTCATGTTGTACAAATAGCTGGTTTTGTCTTGTCTTGTTTTAAATAGTGAAGTCAGTATTCAACAACAGATACCTGAATTGTAGTAGGTGTTTCTTTTCTGGAAATTCAGTGTAAAAATATCTCTAGATATGGTCATCTAAGCTCTTTGAACTTCACCTTCACAAAATAGTCCATTCCATTTCTGGGTAACCTAATCGTTACAATGTTCTTTACACCGCTCTATTTCTTTGTAGTGGACACTTACTGGGTCTGTCCTCTGATGCTAAACAGAATAAAAAGAATTCCTCTTTGTAAGTCTATATCCCTCAAATATTTGAAGACAGTTATTCCATCCCCCATCCTCTTTTTCAATAAGCAGTCCTATTTCCTTTTTCAAATGGTAAAGTTCCAAATTCTATAATCATTTTGGTCTCTTCTGCAAAAGCTTTAATTCTTACTCTTTCTTAAAAGTAGTATGTGCTAGTTAGTACTATTAGCAGGCATTACTAAAGAGCTTAAAATTAAAAAAAAAAAAAAAGCAGTCACTGTATCTCTTTAACTTACAACAGCTATTTCAAACTTCTAGCTTGAGTGTTCTCTTCCATATTTCTTTTCTTTTTTAAAAATGATTTATTTGAGAGAGAAAAAGCACATGATTGAGTTGGGAGGTGGTTGTGGTGGTACTGTGCAGCAGAGGAAGAAAATCTCAAGCAGACTCCCTACTGAGTGAGGAAGCCACCATGGGGCTCAACCTCAGGACCCATGAGATCATGACCTAAGCCAAAATCACAAGTTGGAGGCATAACCAACTGAGCCACCCAGGCGCCCCATTAACACTTAAAAAAAAAAAAAACAAAAAACAATTTTAAGAACACAAGGCTTCTACAGTTTCTTACGTTCTTGCATTTCCTTACTGAGTGACACGTCCCCATTTTTTTTATATATTAGAAAGGGAGACAAATTCTACTGTTTTAAAAAAAGTTCATCTGTCAATTATCCCCAAACAAATCTTTACCAAAATCTTAATACTGTACGACTTAAGTTTGACTAAGGCAATCATCCCATTCACTGCACCCTTGAAATTTTCCAAAAATTCAAGTGAAGGATTAAAATATTTAATCCAGGGGTGCCTGGGTGGCTCAGTGGGTTAAGCCGCTGCCTTCGGCTCAGGTCATGATCTCAGGGTCCTGGGATCGAGTCCCACATCGGATCAGGCTCTCTGCTCAGCAGGGAGCCTGCTTCTCTCTCTCTCTCTCTCTCTCTCTCTGCCAGCCTCTCTACCTACCTGTGATCTCTGTCAAATAAATAAATAAAATCTTTAAAATAAAATAAAATAAAATATTTAATCCAAACCTCTTATTCAGGAAAGCAAATTTGACAAGTGGTCTTTCTTTTTTTTTTTTTAAAGATTTTATTTATTTATTTGACAGAGAGAGATCACAGTAGACAGAGAGGCAGGCAGAGAGAGAGAGAGGGGAAGCAGGCTCCCCGCTGAGCAGAGAGCCCGCATGGGACTCCATCCCAGGACCCTGAGATCATGACCCGAGCCGAAGGCAGCAGCTTAACCCACTGAGCCACCCAGGCGCCCCTTGACAAGTGGTCTTAAAAAGCTTAATATACTCTTATGGCAATGCATGCAATAATCTGTCATTTGAAATTATTCCTTAAATAAAAAGTTACTTAGGTATACTTTTTTATAATAATCCTATAGCATCTGTGGTTGTGGCTCCTTTTTCATTCTTATTGTTTATGTCTGGGTTTTGGGTTTTGTTTTATTTTGTTTTTTGATTGATCTTACCAGGTTTGTCTTTTTCAGGGAATCAACTTTGGTTTTGTTGATCCTTTACTATAAACTTGTTTTTTTATTTCTTTAATATCGGCTTTTATGTCTACTTCTTCATCCCCTTCTTTATTCTGTTCTTTTTCCAATTTAGCTTGGATGCTTGGCTCTTTAATTTTCAGCCTTTCTTCTTTTCTAATTAATATCTCAAACCCTCCATCAGGGATCATTTTCCTTCTACCTAAAGTATGCCTTTTTGAAGTTGTCTTAGATGTTCTATTGGTAGTAAAGTCTCTCAGTTATTATTAACTGAAAACTTTAAACTACCTATACTCTTAAAGGTATTAACTACAGATCTTTTAAAAACAATCTATTTTCTCTCTCTGGCTATTTTTGAGATCACTCATTGTGTGCAAATTAGATTTTTATTTATCTTTTATTTGACTTCTTGAATTTGTCTTTTTGCAGTTTTAGAAATTCTCAATCATAATCTCCTCAAACATTCTTTCTATTTCATTTTTCTTCCTATCTAGATTCTGCTTAGATTTGTTAGATTTTTCTCATGCTCCTCTTATATTAGTTAGGACACAGACTAGGCTACTATAATAAGAGACCCTACTGTAATAAGAGGGCTTAAACAAAATTCAAGTTTCTTCCCTCTCTCGTATGACAGTCAGAAGGGATATAGTCCAGGGGGCAGCTTAGCAGTCAGAGAGCTAAGTTCTTACATCTCATTGCTCTGTTGTCTTTGGAATACTGCCCTCTTCCACAAGCTAAAAATAGTTCACTACCATGTACGCATTCCAGTCCACAGGAAGGAAAAGGTATATCTCTTTCCTTTTATAGGCATAATCTATAAGGTTAAAACCTAGGCATGCATACCTTCCATTTCCATCTAAACTGCCCAAACCCTGTCATGTAGTCAAACTTCAATATCAGAAATGCAGTGAGGTGGAAGCTGTAGTGGCACAGCAAAGCATCCAACCAATCCATCCATTACTTAGAGATAGTAATTAAAGAAAACTAGAAATTACTATTTCTCTTTTCTTCTCTTACCTACCTCCCACCCGTCTCTTTATTATGGTTAATTTACTTTTCAGATGGTCTCTGACTTCTAATTCTTTAAGCTAATCTGTTGTTAAAGCTATCCATTAAGCCTACCATTTTTAAAAATTTATATTATTTCTAGAAATCTCCCCCTCCCTTTATCTACTAGTAATTTTTTGTAATCTCATTCTCATAAGCAATACAGGGAAATGTTTAAAGCCTGAACTCAGGTTCCATATTGCCTGGCTAGAATTCTGCTCTACCTACTACTGACCTGACTACATTTTTTTCCTCCTAAACACTGGATATTGGAAATGCCTCTCATTAAGAAAGGAAGGGAGAATATCAAAGTACTCAAAAATATGCCATTCTCTGTGTCTTTGGGTGCTGATATACACTGTGGAATCCAGGATTTATAAAAAAAAAAAGGTGAATGCCCTTTAACAACAGCATAAATCATCAAAAAAAAATGCATCAAAGGGAACCTCTTTTTACATGTATGACCATCTACTTAGTAAAATGAATATTCTTCAGCAACTGTTATCACCACAGGCAAATAACACAATTGCAAACCATGAAAAAAAAAATGTTACAGGCCGTGACTAATATTTTCTAGGTTGACAAAAAATTTTTTCCTTAAAGATAAGGTTTACCAAATTAGGTTTACTAATTTATGCTAAGTATAGCTAATTATACCAACTCTGAAATATTGATACAGTTGCACAAATAGACAAATTTACTCTAACATTTTCCCCTTAATGGCACTGACATATAAATTATATAATCATAATTTAAGATGTAAGACTAATATGAAAACAAACCACACCTAATAAAAAAGTATGAATTTAGAATAATTTGTAAAGCAAAACAGCGTAACTTTCACGAAATTTCTGATATCTCTATCCTTTAAAGATTATTTCACTTCTTAGCATCAGCTGAAATGTTGTGACCTTTCCTAGAAAACAAGATGATGTGACCAATAGCAACTAAACTTTATACACCATTTTATTATTTACAAAGCTCTTTCTTTTTATTGTTGAGTTCACCAAATCAAAACTGTGTATCATTATCCTAATTATGAAAATGAGGAAATCATGCAAGGTTTAACTCCGGTTAAATGACTCAGGCACAAAATAACTAAGAGGTTATATTCAAACTGATGTCTCCTGATTTAAAATGCCATTCTCTTTCAATATATTGTGCTCTGTTATAAAACAACAACACAACAATAATATAATAGCATACATTTACTGACAGCTTAGCACATGCCATGCACTGTTGTAAGAAATCCTCACAAAGAGCTTATGAGGTAGTACTTTGCCCAAACCATAAACCTAGGAAGAGCTGCCATCATTCAACCTTAGGCAGCCTGGTTCCAGAGTTCACATTCTCTAATCAACTTGCAAACTTCCTTCTAACTCATGCATGTACACGGAAACTTGTAAATGCACAGACTACCTTTAGAAGAAAATTGAGGAATAAGGGGACATGGAAAGAAGGGAGATTTTTCACTGCATGCCCTGCATGTTATTTCTTGAAGGTGAGGCAGAGGAAGAGGGTAGAGACATAAGCAGTATTATAAACATGGAATACCATATAAAAAGGCAGACTCAATAAAATGAAGAGTCTAATAGAAAAAACGATTTAGAAAAAGGGCTGGGTGGCTTGAATATTTTCAATGAAAGGCAATGGGAAAGGAATGAGTACAGACATTAAACAGTAAGCTAGCAAGCTACTGAAGGCCCTGTTTGATATTCTAAGAACTTGAACCTTTCCTAACAGTGGGGGAAAGCCACCTAAGGCTTTTGAGAACAGAATTTGAGAAAAGAAAAAAAAAAAAGCTCTATGAGAACTGTGTAGGTTGGAACAAAGGAATGAGAAATTGGAGCAGAGAGATCAGTTAGGAAAGCAGGGAATAGGGTTGGGATTTGAAACAGAAAGAGGGTTAATCTTAAAGTAAAGGACATAGCTCAGCAATGGTGCTGTGGACACCAAATAAGATAATATATATTCAGCCCTTAGTATAATGCCTGGCAAATATTATCCACTAAAAAATAACTACCATCACTGCTTTATTACTGTATCTAGAGTGTTACCGGTATTTTGACAAGAATTGTGGAAAGGTAATAGAGGCCAAGAGTGGATAGCACTGTCAGATTAGGAATCCCAAATCAGGAGACAGATTAATAAAATTTATTGATTCTGAACCTTTGAATTCAGGGTCCCACAGCTCTTTCAAAACCATAAATACATAAGGGTAGTAGAGCCGAAGGAACCCAAATTAACACACCTGACTGAAATGAAAGATCTTTCTGCTGGCATATCTGGATCCAAAACCAACTCTATAAAAATTGCATGAGACTGGACAAATTAACTGCCCTCATTAATATGCAATTTTCTTATTAACAAAACAAAGCTGGATTCAGATGGCTTGTTTCTGCTAATTAAACAATACAACATATTTCAGGCACATATAAAATAAAATGCCTTGCATGGGAGAAGTTAAATGCTTTTCCCTCTTAAAAGTGGAACAAATATAGGACCAACATTTTGGTTGATAAAAATACTGCCACATTAGAAAACTACTGTTAGGATCCTGGTTTGCTAGTTTGCTTGCTTAAAGATCTTTAAATCTATCTTAGCACGGCTAGAGTTGTCCTGAGTTTCTGATTTTCATAAACTCTGAAGTTCTACTCAGGTTCCTGTTGCCAGAGGTGACTGGATTCATGACAAGAAATACCACAGACAATCATCCTAGTCTCTTAAAAATCCCATTGAGAACAATCTTAGTCCTAATCAGCTTCTTGATTTTTGAGATGAGAGGTGGTCAGAAAAAATATAATAAAATTACTTAAAGCCTTGTTTTCATGACAGAGAAATCAATTTGATTGGGTCTAGAAATCGGCCATTAAAATAGGAATAAATAACTTAATTAGAGATCTTTGATTTTGTGCCTACCACAAAGAAATATATAAAAAGATATAAAACTATTGATTTTCTAGGATCTACTTAAAGAGTTACATTGGGTGAACAATTTTATTTTCTCATAATGGAATCCAATGGAGATCATGTAAACGGGAGCTGTTAAATCCGCCAATCAGGAGTTATAAACTGCTGACCAAATATGTTTGTAAGTAGATTCTTTCATAAGAATCAAACAATTCCAAACATTCTTTTCCATATGGCCACCAGCCCCGGTCAGATGAGCTACCATCAGCTTATACCTGGATTACTGTGACAGCCTCTCATCTGGTTTCCCCACATCCAGTTTTCTCCCTCCAATCTTTTCTCCACAATGAAGCCGGAATGATCATTACAAAAAGACAAATTTAATCATGTTATTGACCCTCCTCCCAAATCCCTCCAGTTAAGGTATTTCAGTGCTTTCCCCACTATTTTTAAATAAAGATCAACAATGTTAAGATGGCCTACAAGGGTCTGCACAATTTGGTCCCTAACTCCTACTCCAGTTTCACCTCACAATCTGTCTCTCTCATTCTCAGTGCTATAGCCAACTGGTATTCTTTAATTTTCTCTAATGTGCCATGTTCTCTCCTGTCAAACACACAGGTCAGCTGGTAAAAGTGTTCTGGAAAAAAATTAGGCAGGAAAGGAAGACAGGGAGTTCATGGGGCATGGAGACTTATAAGCTGAAAAACTGGTATTTGAATGAGCACCTAACAGCAATGGGAAGTTAGACAAGAGTTATGCAACCTCTGAGATGTATGCTGACTTCCACAAGGCACCCTAACTGGAGAACGGTGTGATAGTCGAAGATAAGATAAGAGACAGCTAAATGCAGGCTTTCAAGCCATGGTAAGTTTCAGCTTTTACTTGGTCTGAGATGGTAAGTGACTGGACCATTGTGAGCAAAGGATGACAGGTTCCCACTGAAATTTTAAACAGATATCCCACTGTTCTGTGGTCAAAGGAAGGAGGAAGTGAAGGGCAGAGGTAAGGAGAACTATGTGAAAGCAAATGAAACAATTCAAAAGATGGTAATATGGACCAAAGTAGTAGTGGTGGAGTGGTTAAGAATTAGTTATCTTCCAGATATACTTTGAATTCAGGGCCAAAGGGAATGAGGAGTTGGGAGGAAAAAAATAATTGGTAATTAATAAATAATAATCAAAAGACAATAATAATAAACAGAAGGTACCAAATCACAGAACCATGATGTTCAGAGAACATCAAGCAGAATAATACCAAAAAATCTACACCTAGGCATATATTCAAGCTGCAGAAAATCAAAAACAGAGAGAAAATGTTGAAAGAAGCCAGAGGGAAACAACACCCTACTTACAGAGGAGTAAGGAGGAGAATTACATCCAATTTCTCTTCAGAAGTTACACAAGCGTAACGAGAGGGAAGTGAAATATTTAAGGTGTTGAAAGAAAAAGTCCACTAAGATACAGTTCTGTATTCAGTAGAATTATCCTTCAGAAGAAAGATAAATACAGACTTTCTCACACAAAAATTCGGAGAATTTGTTGCCAGTAGACCTGCCCTGCAAGAAATGTTAGAAGTTCTTTAGAAAGAAGGAAAATGATTTAAGGCTGGTCCTTGGACTTAAATATGAATGTATAGAAGGTAAAATAAAAACTTTTATTTTTCTTATCATTAACAGATCTAACAGATAGTAGTTTGTTTGGAATAATAATAATAACAGTCTATGGCCATTCTACCCAGAATGTGCCTGATCTCGTTCTGGAATAATATTAACAATGTATTAGGCGACTATAGCTTATGGATAAGTGAAATGAATGACAGCAAAGTTGTAAGAGACTGGTGGGAGGAACTGGGAATACTGTTATGATGTACATGTACAACCTTGTAAGGTGGTATGGTGTTGTACGAAAGTGGACTTGGGTTAGCTGTAAAGGTATATTTTAAATTCAAAGGCGACTACTAAAAAAAGTATAATTGATGTGGTAAGAGAGGAGAAAAATGAAAGTATATAAAAGTTCAGTTAAAACCAGAAGGCAGCAGAAAAAGGAGCAGATGACAAAAAAGAAATAATAAGGGCAATGAATAGAAAACAGTAACAACTATGGTAGCTATTAATTCAACGTATCAAAAATCACTTTAAATATCGTCTAAATACACCAATTAAAAGAAAGACTGCCTAGTGGACCAAGACCCAAAATCCAACTATATGTTGTCTATATGATACCCATTTTGAATATAAAAACAGATAGATTAAAAGTAAAGGAGCAAGTAAATGGAGTAAAATATACCATGCTAACGCTTAAAAAAAAAAAAGTTGAAGTAGCTCTACAATTTCAGATAAAGCAGATTTCAGAGCAAGGAAAATTATCAGGGGTAAAGAGTGACATTATATAACGATAAAGGAGTCGATTCTCCAAGACCTAACAATCCTTAATGTGTATGTGCTTGACAACAGAGCATCAAAATACACGAGACAAAAAATAGAACAGCAAGGAGAAATAGATTAATGTGCTATTATAGCTGGAGACTTCAACACCCCTTTATCAGTAACTGACAGATCCAGTCATTGACAGATCTGACATATCTGAGCTGAACAATACAGTCAATCAATTGGATCAAACTGGTACTTATAAAATACTTCAACAACAAAATACACATTCTTTTCAAGGGCATATGGAACATTTATCAAAATAGACTATAATCTATAATCTAGACTATACGTCTCAATAAATCTAAAGGAATTTAAACCATTTACAGTATGTTTTCTGACCACAATGGAATTAGCCTAGAAATCAGAAAAGGACATCAAGAAAATCCCCAAATATTTGGAAACAAAATAACATGTCTCTAAAAATCCATGATTCAAAGAAACAAAAATGGAAATTAGTATTTTGAAGAGAATGAAAATGAAAATACAATGTAACAAAATTCGTAGGATAGAGAGCCCAGAAATACACCCTTAAATAAATGGTCAAATGACATGAGAAGGGTGCTAGCTAGTGCCATTCAATGAGGAAAGGACAGTCTTTTCAACAAACTGGAACTGGGTATTCACATGCAAAAGAATTAAGGTGAATCCTTACCTTACAGTTTATACAAAATTAATTCAAAATGAGTCAAAGACCTAAATGTAAGAACAAAAGTATAAAACTCTTAAAAGAAAACATAAGGGAAAGCTTCATGTCATTAGACTTGGCAATGATCTCCTGGATAGGACATTAAAAGCACAAGCTCCAAAAGAAAAAATAGATAAATTAGACTACATCAAAACTGAAAACTTCTGTGAATCAAAGGACACAACCAATAATGTAAAATGGCAACTGATGGAATGGGAGAAAATATTTACAAGTCATACATCTGACAAGGGGTTAATATCCAGAATATATACAGAACTCCTACAACAACAAAAAAACCAAACACAATTTAAAAATGGGCAAAGGACTTGAATAGACATTTTTTCAAAGAAAATATGAAAATCACAAATGGCCAATAATGGTTTCAATGGTAAATTTATGTGTATTTTACCACATGGAAAAGATACTGAACATCATTAATCATCAGTGAAATGCAAATCAAAGCCCTAATTAGATACCACTTCACATCACTGCTAAAACAAAACAAACAAAACAAACAAATGAGGAAACCAGCAAATAACAAGTACTGGTAAGAATGTGGAGGAATTAGAACGCTTGTGCACGGCTAATGAGAACGTGGAAAACAGTATGGCAGTTCCTCAAAAGATTACTTACAGAATTACCACATGATCCAGCAGTTCTACTTCTGGGTATATACCCAAGAGAACTGAAAGCAAAACCCAAACATGTATTTGTAGTATATCTGTGTTTATAGCAGCATTATCCACAGTAGTCAAAAGTGGAAGCAACTCAAGTGTCCATCAATAGATGAACAGACAAAATGTGGTATATACATAAATGGAATATTCAGCCTTAAAAGGCAGGAAATTCTTACACAGGCCACAACATGGATGAGTCCTGAAAATACTGTATTAACTGAAATAAGCCAGTCATAAAAAGGCAAATACTGTATGATTCCAAGGTACATAAAATATCTAGAGTAGTCGATAGTCAAATTCATAAGACAGGAAGTAGAATGGTGGCTCTTAGGGCCTTGGAAGAGAGGGGGAATGGGAAGTTAAATGTTTAATGTATAGAGAGTTTCAGTTGGGGAAGATGAAACAAATTCTAGACATGTATGGTGGAAAGAGTTTCACAAAAATGTAAAAGTACTTAATTCCACTGAATTATATATTTAAAAATGGTTCAATGGTAAATTTATGTGCATTTTACCACAATTTTTAAAAATATATATTTCATCATATTAATTTTTAAAAAATCATAGGTAGAGCAGTCGGCAAAGGAGGATAAGAAGCAGGTGAGGAAGGGAGAAAACGATGTGTGTGGCTTCTTGGAAGACAGAGAAGAAAACATCTGAAATAAGTGATCAACTGCTAAATGCTCCAGATGACCAATAACAGGTGGACTGGAAATTGACCACTGGGGGTCACTGGAGACTTGAGGAGCCCATTTCAGTGGACTAACCTAGAGACAAAAGCCTGACTGAATTCAGGAAAGAGTGAGAAAGTGGAAACAGAATGGTAGAACATTTTTTGAGGAGATTACTTAAAGAACAGAGGAAAGAGTGTTTACTACTACAATGGAAAGAGGTTTGGGGTTCAAGAGGTATTTTGTGCTATTTACTCTTTTTATAATGGGTAGATATTCAGTACATTAAATATTTAAGAGCTACTCAATAAATGTTTGTCCAGGGGCGCCTGGGTGGCTCAGTGGGTTAAAGCCTCTCTGCCTTCAGCTCAGGTCGTGATCTCAAGGTCCTGGGATAGAGCCCCGCATCGGGCCCTCTGCTCAGCAGGGAGCCTGCTTCCCCCTCTCTCTCTGCCTGCTGCCTACCTGTGATCTCTTAATAAATAAATAAATAAAATCTTAAAAAAAAATAAAATCTTAATTTTATAAATAAATAAAATCAAATAAATAAAATCTTAAAAAAAAAAAATTTTGTCCCGAATGAACTACTGCTTCTCAAGACTTCGGTTAACCACTTGACACAGATGTTAGTGCTGTAATTTTGAATCTTGCTTCCATCCCCCAAACGTTATCTCATCTTTTCTCACGGGCATTAAAATTTTTAATGAAAACTGTTCAACAAATAATACTGCAATAAATGTACAATAATTTAACTATTCTTTTGGCCAGATATGTCCAGATGTTCTCTATTATAGATAATGCTGTAATAAATCTTTGTATATAAATTACTATCCAAAGTTATCATTTTTTTCTGGGTTACATTCTCAGATGGATCATTACTAGGTCTAAGAGTAGGATCATTCTTAAGGTTTTTTATGGAGACTACTAGGTTTATTAATTTATATTCTTATCAGGAATATATGGTCCTGTTTCACTATATCCCTAACAGCACAGAGTTTCAACTCAAATTTATTTATTTATTAGGATTTCATTTATTTATTTATTTATTTATTTATTTAAAGATTTATTTATTTATTTATTTGACAGAGAGAGAGAGAGAGAGAGAGATCACAAGTAGGCAGAGAGGCAGGCAGAGACAGAGGAGGAAGCAGGCTCCCTGCTGAGCAGAGAGCCCAATGCGGGACTCGATTCCAGGACCCTGGGATCATGACCTGAATCGAAGCAGAGGCTTTAACCCACTGAGCCACCCAGGCGCCCCTCAACTTAAATTTTTTAAATTATAACTTAAATATCCTTGGTTTAATTGTATCATCAAAACTGTATTATTCTAAACTTAAATTTCTCTGACTAACTTGTGAAGTTAAACTGTTTCTCAGGTATTTATCAGTCATATCTTTTCTCTTTTGCAAACTGCCTACTCTTTTCTCACTCGTCTTTAAAAAAAAGTTGTTTTTCTTATCAATCAGTCTTTTCTGCTTATTTATTAAGGACAGCCATCCTTTTGATTATCCCAGGTATCTTTCCTTGGTATTATTTGTTTTTAATTGTACATTTTATCATATTCAAGTTAACTGTTAACTGTGATTAAATCTATTATTTTGCTTTATCAATTTCCCTCCAAGGTTCATAATTTGGTTTATAACAGCTAAGGACTGGATATCAGTGGATTAAAGCAAAAAACTGGGTTTAGGAATGAAAGTTCTATTGTAAAGAGGATAGAAAATCTCCTGTGTTATTAATATTCCATTTATTGTCTGGTTTCCATGAAATGGAAATTTTAGAAAGTTTATAAATGTATGGCTAATAAATAAGTATATAATAAAATCTGGTAAAAGCAACTAAAAAAAAACAGACTTGGATTAAGAATACCTGTAATTAAATGCTAGCTCTACTGCTTATTAGCTGGAAGACTTTGGACTTTTTAGTCTCACTCAATTCTTATGATCTATAAATAATAGCAGAACACTGAGGGCTAACTCTATGCATCAAGCAAGCATGATTCTAAGAGTTTTACTTCTATAAGTTATTTAAATACAACTTACGATATTATAATCACCATTTTGCATAAAACTTATAACCTACAGAGGTTAGAGTAACTCAAAACTCATACATAATTAGTAAATGGCAAAACCAGTATTCCCACCTAGGCATTGTGACTCCAGTGGCCCCATCCTACCTCAAATCACTTTATCATATGGCCTCTTGCACCTTTAAAATGGGAACAATACCATCTATCTCACAGGTGTGGTGAGAGGATTAAATGAGGCAATATACAAGAAAACTTTACAAAGTGTACAGTGGCAAGTATAATGAACCATATTATTAAGGATTTTTGTTCTGAATAACAACAAAAAAAATCAGAAAATACTTGTATGACTTAAAATTGGTTAAATAAAAAAACAAAGCAAAAAAGGAGAAGCCTCTTTACACTGTTGGTAGGAACACAAACTGGTGTGGCCACTCTGGAAAACCGTATGGTGTTTCCTTAAAAAGTTAAAAATAGAACTACCCTGCAACCCAGCAACTGCATGACTAGGCATTCACCCCAAGGATACAAATAAAACTAATTCAAAGAGATACATGCACCTGATGCTGATATTTATAGCAGCATTATCAACAATAGCCAAAAGTATGAAGAGCCCAAATGTTTATCCACTGAAGGATGGGTAAAGATGTAGTGTGTATAAACACACACAGGAATATTACTCAGCCATCAAAAAGAATGAAATCTTGCCATTTGCAATGACGTGGACAGAGCTAGAGTATTATGTAAAGGGCAACAGAGAAAAACAAATACCATATGATTTCACTCCTATGTGGAATTTAAGAAACAAAAAGGATGAACATAAAGGAAAAAAGAAAAAAAGAGGGCAAATCAGAAAACAGAGTCTTAACAAGAGAGAACAAACTGAATGTTGCGGGAGGGGAGGTTAAGGGGAGGGTAGGCTAAACAGGTGATGGGTATTAAGGAGGGCATTTGTGATGAGCATTGGGTGTTATATTTAAGTGATGAATCACTGATTTCTACATCTGAAACTAATATTACATTATATGTTAGCTAATTGGAATTCAAGTAAAAACTTGAAAAAGAAGAAAAAAGATGGTAGCAAATTCCTCAAAGCATAACTGAGAACTAAAATCCTTACAATAACCTGTTAAAAGTACGTGGCTCTTGCTTTCTGGCTGGAATAAAAAATTCCTGCTTTGGCCTAGAATACACAATTTATTCCATAAAAATGGTAGTGCAAAGCATGATTCCCTAGCAGGACAAATCCGTTAAATATGCCAGTTTAGGTATCTCATGGAAATAAATTCAGCTTGTCTTTCTTCCTTAGTCCTGCCACTTCTTCCTCTCCTGTGAAGTGCCAAAATTTTAGTTTATACCCACTCCTAAGATCTGTAATGCTATACCTACCTACTTCCTCTTTTTCTATCCAAATTCTCCAGGCCCTCTGAGGTACATTTCAAGCCCCAAATAAGTCTGTATCAATCAATGCATGCCTTCTTTACCTGACCTCTCATTACTTCTTTTATAAAACTACTTAGTCTCTGGTTACATTTTCTTTTGTTGAGACATAATTCACATTCCATAAAGTTCATCATTTTAAAGTGTATAATCCAGTGATTTATATTATACTCACAAAGCTAGCTGTACAATCACCACCACTAATTCCAGAATATTTTCATTGCCCTAAAAAGAAACCCTACATCCAATACTAGTCACTCCCAATTTCCCCTCCCCAGCCTCTGGCAACCACTAATCTACTTTCTGTCTCTATAGACTTGCCTATTCTAGATAGACATTTTTATAAATGGAATAACAGAATTTGTGGTCCTTAGTGTCTGGCTTCTTTCACACATAATGCAAGGCCCACCTATGTTGTAGCATGTATTAGTGCTTCATTTCTTTTTATGGATGAGTAATATTCCATTGCATGGCTGTACCACATATTGGTTATTCATTTATCAGCTGATGGACTCATTGACTATTGTGACTAATAATATTATGAACAAGTTTTTAATGGAACACATGTTTCTATCTAATTCTCTTGGGTTTATACCTACAATGGAATTGCTGGGTCATATGGTAACCATGTTTAACTTTTTTGAGGAACTGCCAGACTATTTTCTACAGTGGCTTTATCATTTTACATTCCCACCAGCAGTGCATGAGAATTCCAATCTCTCCACATCCTTGTCAACACTTGTTACTGTCCATTTTTTAATTACAGCTATCCCAATGGGTATGAAATGGTATCTCATTGTGTTTTTGGCTTGCATTCCTTAATGTTTCTAGCTATACTTTATCTTATGTGATACACATGCCTCTAATTCACAGTCAACAAACCTTTTCTGTAAAGAGCCAGTTAATATCTTTTTGCTTTGCAGACCATATATGGTCTATGTTACATATTCTCCCGTTTGTTTTCTTAAAACAACAAAAGCAAATACCATCTTCGCTTAATTGCCATATAAAATCAGGCCTTCTATTATAGTATTGCGGCCTCTACTTTGTGTCATAATTAGCTTTGCCTTCTCTATCAATGCTTCAACTTTGTTAAAGCAAGGTAAGGACTATTTCACACTCCTTCATAGTGATGTGCATAGAGCCCATGAATACAAGAGCAAAGGATCTAAAAATACTTTAGCTGAACTTCTCAAAGAATGTCCCCAGTCAAAAGAAATATGCATCTCCCCATTGGTATTTACACAATATAAAGTGTACTACTAGTTTTTAAAATGATCGCTGAAAGTAAAAAGTCATTTTTCTTTTGAAACTGGGCAACTTGACTAAGAATATTGTTAAGAATCTGAGAAAAAAACCTTTCACAATCCCCTCAGAATCAAAATTATATTGAGAGTTAATTAACTTATTAAAATAACTTTCCAGCACCAAATGCAGTTTAAGGATATACTTCCACATCAAGTATCTCTAAATCCTACAGCTTAAATAAGATTAAAATTATAGTAATTTTTATATATATATAGTAAATTATATATAATAAATATATATATAGTAAATTATGGCAGAACTTGATATTTATTATTCTAACTTGATATATAGCCAACAAAACAAAAAAACAAAACAAAAGGTACATACTTCTGGCAAATGTGAAAATCCAGTAATTTCAACAATTCGAGTTTTACATTCTATAAATTATAGGTTGCTCATATAGAAGGAATTGGTTCTGCAAAGAAACTCTTTGATATAGCAGAATGAAAACTAATGTAAGAGACAGCAGACATCACTATCTCTGGGCAAGTCACTGAACTTCTCTGAAGTCCAGATTTCTCATCTTTAAAAGTAGGAGTGATTCCATTTGTCCTACCTTTTCCACAAAATTGTGAAGATCAAATGAGACAAAGTTTATGAAAGTCTATAAAAATCACTCTACTAATAACATTATTAATAGACTGTTAGAAGAAATAACCAAAACCAAGCTTTCATTATTAAGGTAAGTATGAATATGAGTTCTCTGGATCTTCATAGTTATAACAGGTATTTTTCCTAATGGTCCTAATGACATCATTGAACATTTTGGTGATTCGTGTATTAAGACTAACAGAGGAATGGAAATTGGCACAAACTGGTCTCACATTCTGAATGGCATAAAGGTTAACCAAGTGCGTAAAAGTATTCAGACCGGTTCTCCAGGTCTTAGGAATCTAAGACAACATTCAATCTTTTGCATCTTTAGCTTATTCCATTTAAAAGGAGAAATGTACTAAACAGTCCTTTAAACACTAAACTGCCTGGTAAAAATTCAATGGGAATCAAAGAGTAACCTCAAAAATCAAGTCAGAGTCCATAGTAAAGTTTTGATCAACAAAAAGGCATAATAAAACAATGATAATATCTAATATTCAATGCTAAGTGCTTCATATGGACCATACCATTTGATTTTCATGACTATATTTATTTATTTATTTTTTTAAATTATTTATTTGACAGAGAGAAATCACAAGTAGATGGAGAGGCAGGCAGAGAGAGAGAGAGAAGGAAGCAGGCTCCCTGCCGAGCAGAGAGCCCGATGCGGGGCTCGATCCCATTACCCTGAGATCATGACCTGAGCCGAAGGCAGCGGCTTAACCCACTGAGCCACCCAGGCGCCCCTGATTTTCATGACTATAAAGCAGGGCTATTGTTACAATTGTCCCATTACAGCTAAAGAAGAT
This sequence comes from Mustela putorius furo, assembly GCF_011764305.1. Lineage (NCBI taxonomy): Eukaryota > Metazoa > Chordata > Mammalia > Carnivora > Mustelidae > Mustela > Mustela putorius. Next base: position 9,565,166 of record NW_025421424.1, read on the forward strand.
GAGGCTAAGAAAAATATCTTAATCAAAGATTGCGCACAGTAATTTGCACTGCTGGAATCAGAATTCAGGTAATATGACGCCAGTGCCCACATTCTTAACCAAAACTCTATGCTCTCTTCCTAAATTGTTTATCAGATTTTATTTTCTACAGTAAAAGCAAAACAACATAAAAAAGAAAGAAAATTTCTAGCTATGTGTTTCATCCCATTTTCTTTCCTCGTCCAACTACTACAAAACTGATTAAAAGTAGTTAATGGCCCAGAAGCCTATAAGACAAAATAGGGTGATGAATGAAGGGCTGAGATAACAATTCTATATATACTTATTTTAATATTGGCTTCTATTTAGTTTTTTTTTTAATTCAAAATTAAGCCTTGTTTAATGGATTACATTGCTCACAGTGGCTACATTCTTTTAAGAAAACCCATTCCAATGACTGTAAGTCTGGCTGAAATATGCTAGACTACCTGCCTCAGAAAACAGTATTTCAAATACTATTTGTCGACCGAAAGGATCACCAGGAAATACTTGTCATCATCCAGGTCCACCTACATTCCATCAGCATAACCAACAAATCCCAACTCCTCTTTCCCTACTCCCATTTTAACTTACGTATACATCAATGTAAGGTCTGGTACCTAATGAGTCTGCATGTTTTAAGAAACCACTATTTACAACTGAACATGCAATTCTGACCAATGTTTTAAAATACTTTCCACTCTGAAAATTACAACATTTTTTCCAGGAAAATTCTAACTAGAAAGAATATTAATCCTGCAAAATACCTGCTCAATAACAGTATCTAATTCTATTTTTTAAAGTTATGTCTGAATGAATTGTTGTTTTTTTAAAAGATTTTATTTAGTTATTTGACAGACAGAGCGGCAGGCAGAGGGGGGTGGGGAGCAGGCTCCCTGCTGAGCAGAGGGCCCGATGCAGGGCTCGATCCCAGGACCCTGAGATCACGATCCCAGCCAAAGGCAGAGACTCAACCCACTGAGCCACCCAGGCATCCCTGTCTGAATGAACTGTATCTTTCTTCTATCTAAAAAACATCGTATAAGGGGTAAATAATCCCAAAACTTGTATTTGAAATCAGAATGTTAAAAGACAGTGACCAGGGGTCACAAACCTGGAAACATTTAAGGAGATTAAAAGAACTGCCCAACTCCCCCCAACATTTAATAAAATAATTAAAAATACAAAAATAAAATATAGGGGTATGAGAGCAATCTTTAAATTGTCACAAAAGAAATATTTCCATGATAGATGATAAAATTTCCAAGTAACCACATACACAAAATACCACAAAAAAATTACACAGCACAGGTGAGCAGTAATTCTGTTATAAAACACCTGAAAATATTATTACAGAGGAATTTCTATGTAGAATTCTTGACAACCAGTATACCAGCTATTTTCACTCAAGAATAAATTCTCAATATAATACAAACTAAAAGATTGATAGGTTATCTACAACATTCATACACATTCACATTGATTAGAAATTTTTCAGTTTCTAGACGTATCTCAATCCTTTGGTATGTATGAAAGTATCAAATAACAGCATATGTAAACTGTGAAATCTGAACAATGCTACATACAAATTAATTATGAAGTAACCTACTCTTAACACTGTGCCTTCAGTCTAATACTTTTGGACTCACATAATCCTCAAATTCTACAAAAATGAATTACTACAATATTTTGTTGATCACAATTTACCAATTTAAATAACTTCACATAAGTTAAAAGATACCAATCAATAATAACTATCAAAATTCTCTGTAAGTATAAAGATTGATTGATTGATTGATTGATTTAACTTGACAGAGAGAGAGAGAGAGAGAGCGCACGCACAAGTAGGCAGAGTGGCAGGCAGAGAGAGAAAGGGAGAAGCAGGCTCTCCACTGAGCAGGGAACTGGATGTGGGGCTGGATCCCAGGACCCTAGGTTCATGACCTGAGCTGAATGAAGGCAGACACTTAACGAACTGAGCCACCCAGGCACCCCAAATTCCCCCACAATTCTCTGTAAGTATAAAGAGTTTACTTTGAGGCCTAGATTTGAACTAAGCTTGTTAAATGGGAAAAAGTATTTACAGTCAAATTGAAAGCCACCTGACTACAGGAAAAACTTGATTACTAAAGCCTTGAGGGTCAGGGTTCAAAGGCCAATACTACAATTAACCATATATGATTAAATTTTCTAGAGGCTAAAATCTCAACATCTAGATCTAGTCCTGTTTTTAACAATGACTTTCATTGGCTAGAAGCAAATAATTGAAATTATTAGCCCAAATCAATCTGTAAAGCATACCAAACACCAAACATTAAATTTAACTCGGTATCTAGATTAACACAGGGGAAAAAAACAACAGCATTACAGAGGTCCCTAATGCCACAAATACCCATTATGTTGATCTACTAAGAATATAAGGCAGTGAGAGATAAAGGAAAATAAAACCAGTTGCTCATATTTTGTAAGATAAAAATATTATAATGTCTTTCCTCAAAGTGTTAATTTGATTAATTTATCACTTACTTATATCGCTTTTAGGTAACAACACCATTGGAAAAAGCCAAACATTTTTTGAAAAAGGAAACTAGTTCTATGTTGAAAATGTACTCCCCTCTGAGGGATGCATTCATTTTTTATTCCTTTAGTCTGCATTTGCAGAACTGTATTTACAAACTGGGTACCAAGTTAAAAGAGGGGAAAAAAAGGAAAGATAAGGAAATCTGATGGAGAACTTAAAGATAGAGAGACACATGCTGTCTCTCCAAATTAGAACAAAACCTCTCTAGCTTTAACTGGCAGGGCTCCCCTACCTAAGAAGCAGTACAGTGGATATAAATACACTAAACTGAAAAAGCCTGCCAAATTAATGTTATGAGAGCAAAGAGAAAGAGTTGAAAAAAATCTGGTCATTTACTAAGGTTCTGTCAAAACTGGGGTGATGAAGCATACAAAAGGCAACAGAGAGGTTTACTTTTACAAGAATATCTTACTATCAGCACGTAAAAACGAAGCAAAGAACTATGCGGTCCAAATATAATTCATGAAAAAGGCTCCTGATCATTAAGAATTACTAGTAAATGTCTAAATTAATTTCCTTTTTTGCAATACCTGGCCTAGTATAAATGGTGTGTGTTTGTATCCGTAATCTGAGGAAAACCCTAAGCACAAGTTTTCTGCTGCACTAAAATTTCAGACACTGATCCCTTTACCATCTTCCCGCCTATCATCTCTCTTCTCCCAAACCTGGATTCCAAGAGTGAGCATCAGTGTACCTTGCTAGCTAAGCATAGACTTTGGAAACTAAATTTTGAGTCTGAAGTCCAGCTCCATTACTAACTTGCTCTGTAATCCCAGGCAATGTCTTAACCTCTCTGTGTTTCAGTTTCATCTCTCCCACTAAGCACAGAGCCTGATGCAGGGATCAATCTCAGACCCTGATTATAACCTGAGACGAAATCAAGAGTCAGATGCTTCATCGACTGAGCCACCCATGTGCCCCCAACCATGAATGGATCTTAAAAGTCTCTCTTTATTGCTGGAGAAAAGACCACTATGTAACTCAAGTCACTACTACAAACTCCTGGTCTGAAATCTCACTTGGACCTTCGGTACTGCACAACATGTTTTTACCAATCATTGCTTTACTTCCTCCCTCATTCCCTCCACCTCAATGGTAAACTTATCAAGTCCAGTCATTACATCTTTTTCTTTTAAATAAACATATAATGTATTTTTATCCCCAGGGGTACAGGTCTGTGAATTGCCAGGTTTACACAGTTCACAGCACTCACCATAGCACATACCCTCCCCAATGTCCATAACCCCACCCCCTCTCCCAAACCCCCTCCCCCCAACAACCCTCAGTTTGTTTTGTGAGATTAAGAGTCACTTATGGTTTGTCTCCTCCCAATCCCATCTTGTTTCATTCATTCTTCTCCTACTCCTTAACCCCCCATGTTGCATCTCCACTTCCTCATATCAGGGAGATCATATGATAGTTGTCTTTCTCTGCGACTTATTTCGCTAAGCATGATACCCTCTAGTTCCATCCACGTCGCTACAAATGGCAAGATTTCATTTCTTTTGATGGCTGCATAGTATTCCATTGTGTATATATACCACATCTTCTTGATCCATTCATCTGTTGATGGATATCTAGGTTCTTTCCGTAGTTTGGCTATTGTAGATACTGCTGCTATAAACATTTGGGTGCACATGCCCCTTCGGATCACTACGTTTGTATCTTTAGGGTAAATACCCAGTAGTGCAATTGCTGGGTCATAGGGTAGTTCTATTTTGAACATTTTGAGGAACCTCCATGTTGTTTTCCAGAGTGGTAGCACCAGCTTGCATTCCCACCAACAGTGCAGGAGGGTTCCTTTTTCTCCACATCCTCGCCAGCATCTGTCATTTCCTGACTTGTTGATTTTAGCCATTCTGACTGGTGTGAGGTGATATCTCATTGTGGTTTTGATTTGTATTTCCCTGATGCCGAGTGATGTGGAGCACTTTTTCATGTGTCTGTTGGCCATCTGGATGTCTTCTTTGCAGAAATGTCTGTTCGTGTCTTCTGCCCATTTCTTGATTGGATTATTTGTTCCTTGGGTGTTGAGTTTGCTAAGTTCTTTATAGATTTTGGACACTAGCCCTTTATCTGATATGTTGTTTGCAAATATCTTCTCCTATTCTGTCAGTTGTCTTTTGATTTTGTTAACTGTTTCCTTTGCTGTGCAAAAGCTTTTGATCTTGATAAAATCCCAATAGTTCATTTTTGCCCTTGCTTCCCTTGCCTTTGGCGATGTTCCTAGGAAGATGTTGGTGCAGCTGAGGTCGAAAAGGTTGCTGCCTGTGTTCTCCTCAAGGATTTTGATGGATTCCTTTCTCACAGTGAGGTCCTTCATCCATTTTGAGTCTATTTTTGTGTGTGGTGTAAGGAAATGGTCCAATTTCATTTTTCTGCATGTGGCTGTCCAATTTTCCCAACACCATTTGTTGAAGAGGCTGTCTTTTTTCCATTGGACATTCTTACCTGCTTTGTCGAAGATTAGTTGACCATAGAGTTGAGGGTCTATTTCTGGGTTCTCTATTCTGTTCCATTGACCTATGTGTCTGTTTTTGGGCCAGTACCATGCTGTCTTGATGATGACAGCTTTGTAATAGAGCTTGAAGTCCGGAATTGTGATGCCACCAACTTTGGCTTTCTTTTTCAATATTCCTTTGGCCATTCGAGGTCTTTTTTGGTTCCACAGTCATCTTTTTTCCTCAAGTCCCATTCAGGGGATAAAGCCCCTCCTCACATTTAAGGTCAATCCCTCTATCTGCTTTCTACTAATTCTCTCAGCAATTTTCTGTCATGCAAGCTAGAAACATACATGGCCACAGACAATCTGTTTCCCAAATATGATCAATAGCTAAGTCCTGCAAATTTTATCTCCTAAATATTTCTTAAAATTGTTTCCCTTTCATCCCCATTATGTCTTTATTAATTGAAACCCTCAACATCCCTTAACCAAATCTTTCCATGAGCAATCAGAGATTAAGGAGAATAGAAAAAATTGCAACTACTGGTAGCTGAGGGAAGAAAGGTAATTTTCTGATTGCTTTTCAGCCTCCACCCAGCCTTATACCCCTCGAATCCACCCTCCAATTCAAGCCTGTATGATTTATTTAAAATGCAACTCTACTGTGCTTCCCATGCCTAAAATCCTTATGCAGTATATACCACCCTCTCCCTATTAGTTCTTAACCATTCAGGTTAAGAGACTGGCCCTTCTTCCCACCAACCACAGTAGGAGAATCTTTTGAAATGCTATGCAAAACAAAAAACAAAAACAACCCCCCCCAACCTTTTCTTAGAGAGAGAGAACAAGTGCAAGGGGCGGGGAGGGGGGAGACAGAGGGAGAGAGAAAATCTTGAGCAGGTTCCACACCGAGCACATAGCCCAATGTGGGGCTCCATCTTACAACCCTGAGTTCGTCATCGGAGCTGAAATCAAGAGTCAGATGCTTAACCAACTGAGCCACCCAGGTGCTCAAAAAACAAACCTTTCTTGGGTCCTAAGTATAATTTTCTGAAGAAAGGAAGATGGTCCAAAATTTGGCCCCAAAATTTCAAATTCTCTCTAGAGTAGACTCCAGAAAAGTTCCTTCTTCTACAGGATTAAGGCCCAAGTGGATTCCTAAGGCCTATAAAGTTTTCCATGATCTGGCCCCAGTCCGTGCCAGCCTTACCAGCTGTCCTTCTATGTGGGCAGATATAAAGAATTGGTGAAGTAGACATCTGGTATTTTTGCATTAGTCTAGTATCCCTTCCTCCTCCTTTTGTTAACAGCATCCTGACTCTCTGTTGGGAAATAACCTCATCCCCTCACTGTAGTTTTGGTGGAAATGTCAATCAAGATGTCCCACCCTCTACTGGGCAAAGAAGATCTCTTACCCAAACTCAAGACAGGCCAATCAGGCAGAATCTCTTAAGAAGCTGAATCTTGAGCAGAACGACATGAGGATGGGAAATGGTTAGTGCAGATTCATTCTGAATGTGCTAAACTAAAGACACTGTCTATTCCTGCTACCTAGGTCTCAACCCCTTTAAACTCTCCCAGTGCTTCCTGGGGCTTCCTTCGGCCTGAATGCTTATTTCCTTTTTTTTTTTTTTAAAGATTTTGTTTATTTATTTGACAGAGATCACAAGTAGGCAGAGAGGCAGGCACAGAAAGAGGGGGAAGCAGCCTCCCTGCTGAGCAGAGAGAGGGATGCAGGGCTTGATCCCAGGACCCTGGGATCATGACCTGAGCCGAAGGCAGAGGCTTTAACCCACTGAGCCACCCAGGTGCCCCTGAATGCTTACTTCTTAAATTCTGTTATTCAACATCCTTCAAATACTGTCTTCTTCTGCTTCAATTAACCATCTTAGCCATTTGTTCAACCTTTTAATGGAAAAATATTTATTGAACTATGTGATGGTTAGTTGTATGTCACTTGGCTAGGATATAGTAGTACCCAGTTATTCAAACACAAAAATCTAGGTGTTGCTATGAAGGTATTATGTAAATGTGGTTAACACCTATCATCAATCCACTTTAAGTGAAGGAGATTATCAATAATGTGGGGGAGGCTCCATCCAATCAGCTGAAGGCCCTTAAGGGCCAAACTGAGGTTTCATGAAGAAGAAATTCTACACAAGGCTGCCAGAGAGTTTCCAGCAGCCCTGCCCTATCAATTTTGGACTTGGTAGGCCCCAAAACAATTTAAGCCAATTTCTTGAAATAAATCTCTCACTATACACACATACATACAAATTGTGTATGTACACTAGTTGTGTGTGTATGTATCCTACTGATCTGTTTCTTTGGAGAACCCTAATATAAACACCTACTATGGTGCTGAGAACAATACAAAATCTGTTTCTGTTGCCTGCAACCCAAGAACCCTAAGTACTATTATATGTGTCACTGAGGAGAGGAAAGCTCACAAAGAGGTCCCCCCTTCACACATGTACTTATCGTTTAAGATCAGAGCTCAAAATAGAATTTTTCAATTCTAAACCTGATAGCAATAAAAGTAATTTTCTAGACTCCCTAGTACAGGGAAATTAAAGAATGAAGGCATGCTTAAGAAAGAAAGGGTATCTAAAATAGTCAGAATGTGTGGATTCCTTTACTCTAGTTCAGGAATCAGCAAACTATGACCTATATGCCAAAAAGGGCCCACTGCCTATTTCTGTGTGACCTGTATACTAAAAACGGTTTTTACGATCTTAAATGTCTTTTCTTTAAATCAAAAGAAAATCAGTACTTAATGACATGTGAAAATTAGATGAAATGCAAACTTTAGTGTCCCTAAATAAAGTAGACACAGCCCTGCTCATTTGTTTACACATGGTCAATGGGCTGCTTTTGCCCTGCAGTACTGCAACAGAGACCATATGGCCCTACAAACCAAAAACATTTCTTATCTGGCCCTTTACAGAAAAAAATTTGCTGACCCCTGCTCTAGTTTACTAAAGAAAGCATTAATTTATCTCCAGGAGTGGGCAAGAAAAGGGTAACCTTGTTAGAAAAGAAGACACAAGAAAAGGAATACATTAATTGTACTATTAATTGAGTAGTTACCATATAAAATACTGTTTTAAGTACTTTATATATTAATATTTCTAATATTCACAATATCCCTATGAGGTATAAACTATTATTCCCATTTTATCGATGAGTCAGAGAGGCTAAAACAAACTCGCCTAAGCTCAGCAGATACAAATTACAGAACCGGGATTAAAACTCTATCATCTGTGCACTTACCCACAACACTACACTGCTTCACCACTAACCTTGTCTACCTCATCTTCGCTGCATTAATGAGTTGATTTTCCTTAGAATTCAAGTATTACAAACTGTAGATGAACCAGTACTGGAATAAGTGAAGAAGTTTGGGCAGTGCATTCCTCTGAGAACTTAGGGATTATAAAGATCAATGCCTATCACCCTTCTTAAAGACAGGAAACTGAGGAGGACACTCCTTGGACTCAATCATTGCTTTTCCCGCTCCCAAACTGGAACTCAAAAACTCCAGCAAGCTTCCATATGCAGACTAAGATAAAACACATTCTCCTCCCACACGTCTTGCCTCATCATGACCAATTAAATAAGAATCTTTGCATAGTGGAGTCAGGATGTGGTTAGTTCTCAAAGCTCCTCTTTTAATTTTAATGCACAGCCCAGCCAGAATGGAGACACACCACATCAGTATACCACTCTCCTTTCAAGAAGAAGAGTGATGATGAAAAAAGAATCCAGGTGAGGGGAAGAGCAAGGGCAGAGATGGGGAACTTGACAAAACCTGTCTCTGAAGAATGGAATTTTTATTTAGTATCACAGCATCATGGTAAAGAACATTTCTAGTCTTCATGTTTCACCTCTCTATCTGAAAATTTAAAAAAAAAAAAAGCATATAGGAAAACAAAACAATATTCATACATGAACATGTTTACACAGGAATTTTAGTGAACTGGTAACTATTATTTTTGCCCTATCTATATTTTTTACTTGAGCTGTATTTTTTTATGTGACCTGTTATTTCTTTTTATAATGTATTACTTGTTTAGTTAAAAACAAGGAGTTCTTTTTTTTTTTTTTTAAATATTTTATTTATTTGACAGAGATCACAAGTAGGCAGAGAGAGAGAGAGAGAGGGAGGGAGGAGAAAGCAGGTTCCCTCCTTAGCAGAGAGCCTGACGGGTGGCTTGATTCCAGTACGCTGGGATCATGACCCAAGCTGAAGGCAGAGGCTTCAACCCACTGAGTCACCCAGGCACCCCAAAACAATGAGCTTTTTAAAAACAGCATGACTAGAAAGATATTCAAGGATTACTTTAATTATATTTTGAATAGAAAAATAATTATATAAAAAACTAGTAAAAATTACTTAATGCTTTCCTGAAAAGCAGTTTACTTTCTGTCAGGGCACAAAACTAGAATCTCCCTACTTCTCTCTTCAGTGGAGATCTATATCCTGACAAATCTATTGACAAATCTTTTCCACCAGATGGTTATTACTAATTAAAGTCTTACTGGTACTAATTTATCACAATACTTAGTGTGAGGAGAAAATAGTTTAAATAAGAATAAAATGGAAATATTTTGAAGTTTTACAAACACAAAAGTCTATCACACTCTAATTTTTACAATCATTTATAGTAATCTCATATAACATTTAATTAAAACAAAATATCCTCCTTAGAAGGACTATACATTTAAATTAATTCTAAGTTTTTCATATGGCTTCAGGGTTCAGAAAACAAAGCAGTAGGCAGGGTGGGTGGTAAGGCAGTACCCAAGCCATTATACAGCTTGACCAAAGGTCTAAAGTCATAATGAGTTAATGCTCAAACACATGTTGTCATATGTTTGCTGCTGTGATTCTGAGTAAAGAACACAGTTTCGTGTATATTCAGAAAGTGTTTAAATTCTGTACCACAGAATAAAATTTCCAACCTGGTTAAATGGTAAGCCTCAACAGATAAAATCACATTTGAGATGCTAATTTTTCAAAACATACCATCCAAAGAAAAAAAAAAGAATATTACCATGAGGGAAAGCAAATGGTTTTTCAAATCACTAAAAAAAAAACCACGACCCAAACAAAGCACAGGGAACCTCTGCAATGAGCCTAAGTTAACTGTGGGGACTACTCAACTCCAAGAGAGGCTACTCCTAGAAAACAGACCTGTTTGAACTGCCTAGGTAGAGTACTGTTTATTATATTTATTATGATTAGCCTTCACCCTAGTGGTGAGTGTAGTACTCTCAGGAGGGATTTTTCATTACAAAGGTAAATAAACTCTTCCAGAACACTTAGAGCATTTGAAAGTCTCACTCAAGAGTGTGTCTTAAAAAAGAAAACTAGCTCATATAATTATAGTAGGGTCAGAATCAACATTTAAAGATTTTTAGTAATGGTGTGAGCACTTAAATTTAAAGGTGAAACTACCTAAGAAAAGCTAGCCCTATTTTTTTTTTTAAAGAGTTTATTTATTTGTGAGAGAAAGAGGGCACAAACAGAGGGAACAGCAGGCAGAGGGAGAAACAGGCTCCCCGCCAAGAAAGGAGCCCAATGAGGGATTGGTTCCCAGGATCCTGGGATCATGACCTGAGCCGAAGGCAGACATTTAACTAACTGAACCTTCCAGGCATCCCAAAATTAGCTCTATTTTTAAAAAACAAAAATATTTCTACTTTGAAAACCAAAGCACAATTCTTTTGCAATGTTTAATGGTTTTCCATAAGGAAACCTGCTTCAATCTAGCAAAAACACTAGATTAAGATTCTGTAAAAATCAGGTGCTAATTCAAAGATATTGCCTAATATAATAACTATTCTGATATATTTTGAACTTTATGAGATTCTAAGACTCAGAAAAATGTATAAATAACTCTAAAGACAATATATAAAGGAATTCTATAAAAACAAGCAGAAACAACATAGTAGAGCATACCTAAAATAAGTACTTACCAGAAACGTAAAAAGAGAAGGAGAATATATTTTAAAAGGACAAAAAGTTAGATTGCAAACAGAGTGTATGTCCAAGATACTGCAATCAATAAACCAAAGATTAAAAGGCATACTTGACAGAAATGTTGTGGTTCCAAATATTCCAGAAAGCTCACAGCCCAATAGCTTTTTTTCTTTACTTTGCAACTGTGAAGTGCTTTTAGAGTTCTGAATCACTCCTAGGCACTAAAAGTTCTCAAGCCTAAAATTGTAACTCCTCAAAAATCTGTATTATTCTAGTCTAGTTAAAATACCTATGCTTGTCTTCTAAAAAACAAAGAAAAAAAAAAACCCAGCCAAACTTAACTGTAACTTGTAATTGGAAAAATATACAGACACACTTACTTACTTAATGGAACATTTTATATTTCCAGATATAAAAGCACAACAGTACAAAGTTACAGTAACCAAAATATAGTAGCAACATCAGAATAGGCAAATAGGGAAAGCCTTTTAAAAAAAAAAAAAAGCATGTAAAGTATTCCAATTCTTTTTTTAATTTTATTTTCTTTTAAAGATTTTATTTATTTATTTGAGAGTGAGTGAGTGAGAGCATGAGGGGGGAAGGTCAGAGGAAGATGCAGACTCCCCATGTATGAGGGAGCCCGATGCGGGACTCGATCCCAGGACTCCAGGATCATGACCTGAGCTGAAGGCAGTTGCCCAACCAAATGAGCCACCAGGTGCCCTACTATTCCAATTCTTAAATGACCCCAACAATTCTCACACAAACAGAAATTTACGATACAGAAAAATACAAGCAAACAAAGATGTATGCCAAAAGCAAAAAACCAAAAACCAGGAAACAAAAGGTCTTTCAATAGAAGAATGGATAAATTACTGCACATCATTAATGGTGGTTGTCCTTGGAAAAGGGGCTTTCATACTCTAAGCTATACATGCCAAAAAATATTTAAATGTACAGAATAATATAATTCTATTTCTTGGAATTTATCCTAAGGAAATAACTGAGAATGCATGGAACAATTCAACTGCAATGATAGATCAGAGCTTTGGTAATTAAAAAAAAAAAAAATCCTTAAAAGTACAAGTAATCACTTAAAGAAATGATGGCAAATTCATGTAATAGGAGACGCACTGATAATTATCTTTAAATATTATTAAAGTATGCTCATTTTCACAAAAAATTCACAATATATTTTTTCAAAGGGAGATGAAATATTATGCATCTGATCTCATTTTTTAAAAGAAAAAATAAGTATGCATTGAAAACCCCTGTGAAGGTTGTATACCAAAATATTAATAGGCTAAGGGGTAAAAAGAATTTTTTTAAGCTTATTGCATATATTCTCATCAGGGCAATGTTACCCCCATGCGGGTGAAAATTGGCTGAGGGGCAAAAAAAAAAAAAAAAAAAGAAGAAGAAGAAAGAAAGAAAAAAAGAAAATGAAAACTCTTAGCATATAAAGCACAAATTAACAAACAATGCCTAAACATAGAGTATATCTGTGCTATTAAAATTTCACAGGGGTACAATTAAGAAAAAATTGCTAAAGACTGGGGCAGGGTAAGCAGGCAATAATGCTAAAAGTTTGACAAACATTTCTTCATTAGTACTCTCAATTTTTCTACAATGAACTTGATATTACTTGAGTTTTTTTTTTTTTTAAGATTCTATTTATTTGTCAGAGAGAGAGCAAAAGAGAGAGAGAAAGAGAGCAAGAGCGCGAGCAAGCACAGCAGCAGGGGACATGGGAGCACAATAATGGAGGAGTGGCAGGCAGAGGTAGAAGTAGGCTCCCTGCTGAGCAAGGAGCCAGATATGGGACTCCGGATCAAGCCCTGAGCTGAAGGCAGGTGCTTAACCAACTGAGTCACCCAGGTGTCCCAGTATTATGTGAGTTTGGATAGTTATATATATACAATGAACTAATTATAAAGGAATATACAATGAAAGTTAAGACACAGCATTAATTTTCATTTTTAAATATCAAATTTATTCTATAGTCCTTTAAATCTTTAAAAACACAATGCAGACTATTTGTTAAATATAATACTAAAATGAAAATATAAAGAAAATGAGAACGTACTGCATCAGAATCATCTGGGATCACTTGGAGAAGTAAACTACAGATTCTGCAGTAAACTAAATCAACTGACAAGTAAACTACCTTTACTAAAAAGTAATCTACATTACTACAGACCTAATAAAATCAATATTTCTATGAATGGGGCTAGTGGCTTTTATCCAATGAGGCATACTTGTATCATCATACTGCTCCCATGGAAATATGTAATACCGATACATTTTAACTTGGCCTAAGGGATTTTTAAAATTATGTACTGAAGTGATAAAATTAAAATAAACTAAGAGCCTGGAAATCTAGGAATCCCTACTAAACTCTTTTCCTATAAGGAACTTGGAAGATTCACATTTCTTCACAAACTATCAAACACCCTATTACTCACTGTCTCTACTGGGTACAAAGCACTGTGAAGAATATAAAAGAAAAAAGTAGTATTTGTAAATTTTGCCACTAAAATAAACTCACTTTAGTTAAATCTGCAAAAACCAGCATTAACCACTGGCTTTCTCAAGGCACCATCAGTCACAAAGAAACAGTTTCTAATCTTATGATGCAAATTAAACCAATAAGGAACAAAAGTCACTGTTGGATAATAATAACTAGGATGCAGTCAGCTACACTCAATTCTCTAGTTAATATACTTTGTTGGCACATCAGCCTTGAAATACCCAGAATTCAAAATTTTGCCGGGACCAAATTAAACATCTCCCATGTTAAATACTATGGCTTAAAACATTAAGCCACCAATACCAAGATTTATTGCATACATAAATAATGAAACTACCTAAGTGCATAGCTAATAGTTCTATTTAAGGAAAGGAGAATACACAGAGAATATAGTCAAAGCAGTGGATACAAAGTGTCAGATACTGCTCCAGGCCATAGCAATCTTCTCCAAATTCTTCTGGTCATCAATGCCACCTTTTGGTGGTGGTAATAATCCTGATAGTGGAAGCAATAATATTTAAGCACTTTTGGTATGCCACATACACTTATTTAGTCCTCAAATATGTCTAAGAAATAGGTACTGTTCTTTTTCCATTTTACAGATGAAAAGACTGAGAAATAAGAGTAGGAACTAGTAGGTACTATGGGCTATCTTTCACTGAGTGTTTTGCCAAATATTCTGTGAGATTTGGCACATCATCTGTATGAATAAATTAAAATCTTATAATTAAATAACTATCCATAAAAGAGCATAAAAATGAATATAACTGAAGCAAACCTGAGTTAGAAGAATGGAACAAAAATTTTCTAAGTCATCATATCAAATAGTACAATGCTTTTCCAGTTTTTTTCTTACTTACACCCAAAAAATGACAACTTAATTTTGCTTGTTTTAAAGTACAGATTTTATCATTATACACAATTCCATCTCAGAATGCATCCTGTTTATTAATTTATTTGTAAAGCCTTTAAACTAATTTTATCCCTTAAGACTCTTCATCTTTAAAAATTTCATTAAATTTCGGGGCGCCTGGGTGGCTCAGATGGTTGAGCATCTCCTTTGGCTCAGGGTCCTGGGATCAAGCCCCACATTGGGCTCCCTGACAGGGAGGCTTCTCCCTCTCCCTCTGCGGCTCCCCCTGCTTGTGCTCTCTGTCTCTGTCAAGTAAATAAATAAAATCTTTAAAAAATAAAAAATAAATAAAAAATAAAAATTTCATTTCACATTTATAATGAATTCATTTAAATTATAAAATATATGAATGATATATAAAAATTCAGAAAATAAAGATCACCTATAATCCCAAATTCAAGGTAACAACTTTAGTCTTTCGGTATTTCCTTTTAGCCTATATACGAATAAGCATTCTGTAAAACTAAGAAGTGATATTATATAAACATTAGTAATGTTTATTTCTCTCTTAACAATACAGCACTTCTTAAAAATAGTACAGACAAATACAGTTATGATTGATTTTCTACAAAACATTTGGGCTTACTGGACTTAAAAAGTAGTTTGTTATACTGAGAAAATTAACCGTGGTGGAGAGGAAATGGCTAGTCCTTGATAGAAAGAGCTCTCTCTCTTCCAAGTATTTGATTATTTTTAAAAAATCATTTTTAAATTTCACTGATTAAATAAGCATTTTCTTTTCGTTACTGAAAAACTTCACACATCCATCTTCAGCACATCAAAACATCAAAAACATGGTTATGGAAGTGTTATGGCTACAAAAGAACAAAACCCAGTACATGGAACCTAAGCAGAGCCAGCTAAAAACACAACGACAAAGCGATGATTCTTTATATCCAGTGTTGAAGGCCTATTGCTTACATACCCATGCAAGCAGATGGTACTGAGTAGTGACACAATCTCAAGCTTGTTCTGCTGACGACAGTAGTCCAAGTCTAAAGCATAATGGGAATAGCAGAATGAATACATCATCTAAAACCCCTCTACTCATGGTTTCACTTGCAGATTTGGTTGGTTCTTACAATTATAATGCTGTCATATTCCAGTGTGAAAATTATGACACTGGAGTACTATAAGAAGTCAATGTATATTTATTTAAAATTCAAAGGGATGTTTTACAATGGCATTTGTCCTAAATGTGAAACTCTACTCAAAAGACACAAAATGTTTTCTAAAAGAGAATACTATTTGACCAATTTTGAGTTACTCAAATTTCAACCTTACCATTTGAATGTAAAAGAGACACCATCAAAATAACCTACCATCTGAAATTCTAAACAAAGGTGGGTCTGAGACATAAGATTCACTTACTAAGCTCATTTGCCCATTGTTTTTCTTAATCTTATTTTCTCAAATAATTAAATTAATAAATGTTTCACCCATAATTTTCAGATATACACATCTATAGATCTGTTACTTGACTTTATACGCAAAACAATTTCCTAAAGCATGAAAATGTCAGTCCAGGAGTCATGTATACCCTTACTAAACCAATTATATGACTGGATTAAAGAGCAGCAGAATGTACAGTAAAGCAGTCTAAAAGTTGTCATATAGGAATCTAGCAAAAAAATTCCAAAATAACAAAAAGCATTTCAAGGATACCAAGAAGCAAAATATCATACAAACTTACCTTTTATACACCTTTCACAACCTTAGTCTCAGACAACTGGAAACATATTTTAAAATATGTTCCTTCTTCACAAAAACAACCCTGTTCATTCTATTTAGATTTACTGTACTGTACTCCCAACCCAAACCAACAGACAGAGATCCCATATTCCATGAAATAATGATACTGCCACACATGGTAAGATTCATCATATACTCTCTGAAGGTCCTGTAGGCCACCATATCTGACCCAAGTGTTCTTTTTACTTGTTCAACATTAATTTATCTCATAGCCCATACTTCATCAATTTCATTTGTTTTTGTGAAAATAAGTTTCTTTTCCAGTCTATATAGCAACATCCATGTATTACCCATTCTCCTACAGTTAATCCTGTATCATAATCCTTTCCCTTTTGAAACCTTCCACTAAAATAGCTTCTTTTACTCTTTAGATTTCCTGCATCTGCTTTCAACCCTTAGGCATCCATTCTTATTAGGTATGCATTTGAAAGAACTCTAAACTTAAATTTATTAGGATATTAATTCATTTGAAGGATTAGAAGAACCTTTATAAATAAGTAATTCAGAGATCTCATACTGCCTAAGTATGCCCTCCCACATCACTGAAACAGTCCGAGATTAGGTGGACAACTTATGTTGGCTACATAAACATTTTCACTACTGTTTTTCCACCACCTCAGTACAGAAAACCATTATAAATTTTTAAGTTAAAAAAAAAATTAAGAGACACAGAACCAAAAGATGGTATCTTGAATGTGAATACAAGAGATGGTATCTCGACTGTTTAAAAATCTAAAAACATTACAAACTGTCAGTTAATATCTAACTGAAAATTACACTTTCCAAGTTTGTGGTCTTTTATTTCCCTCAGGATTTGTACTCTGTGATTGATTTAAATGACTTACACCTCATGGGTGGTAGAGGGGTGAATTTTACAGGGGAAAAAAAGTGAAGCCAATCATTTCTGAGTAATTTTCTAGACACATTTAGAAGAAAAATGATGTGTTACATTGAAGAAATGATTATAAGGATATAGGGATTTCAGCTACTCATTCATGTTTGGATATAAGCAAGATACAAATATTTATTGACCACCTATTGTGTGCTTTGTAATGCGGCAATCCCTTCTGGAAGTTTGGTGTCAGCATTATCTTTTACCATTAGAGTTTGTTAATTTTTTTAAATTATATAATTACTTTGAGTTTTATCATCTGCAAAAAATGAACAATATCTATTTTTCTGATTTGCTGTACAGATTAAATGAGATGTAGTAACTTCATTTTCAAAAAAATATTACTTCCCTTCTCTCTGTAGGTCCCTCTACAGATTAGGACACTGATCAGTGGTTTTCAACCTTACTATGAAAAATCTCTTTTCTCCACAGATTCCACATCTTTATAGACTTTTGTCTATTAGTTGCACTGACATTTAATTAACTGGATAAGAAGAGCTAATCAGAAGTCTCAAAACTGTCAAAGACATAGATATTAATGAAACTCAATGTTAGGTTCTTGAGGTACCAGTGTGATGTCTTATTTCATTAATAGCTTGCAAATCACAATATATGATAATGATTTGTGATAATTAGCCACAAAGATCTGAGTTGATATAATTATTGGTCAAAGCAAAGATATATAGTATTTTACCTGTTTAAATCTATTGTGAGAACATATATAATTTTCATTAGGCTTTTTACAATACTGAGAATAATTAATTCCATTCTCTGCAGACCACTGAGAGAAACATAATTTATATATCATGTTAGTGATTTTCTATGTCTAGAGAAACTACTGGTTACCCTACTGATTTAAGCCAGTATCACCAGTAACACCAACTTTAAATTCAAAAGTTACACATTATTTATCCATAAAGGTAAGTATGTAGTGATATCCTGTGTCTTCCTTTTGTATGTATAAGAACAAAATCCAAGTGCTTCACCAAAGACCTATGTTGATTTGTCTCCAGGCAACCCCATTTACCAGTCTCTCAGCTTATCAGGATGGCTTTCTCAACTATACCTTGGGGCTTCTCACTTAAGGGCTTTTGTACTAACTGGGCCCACTGCCTGGTTCACTCTTCCTGCAGATCATCACATCTAGCTTTTTGTCATTCAGGTCTCAAAATAAGTATTAACAGCTGAGTCTTCCCTCAACACTCAATCTAAAGCTTCTTCATGGCATTTGTAACCTCTGAAATTATCTTGCTCACTTATTTACCATCTCTCTACCACCACCAAACTCCACTTGTATAAAGAGTTCCATGACAGCAAGTCTTATTCATTGCTCTATCTTTAGTTCCTAAAACGGTACGAGGCACCCAATAATCAAGCAATAACTATTTGTTGGATCACTAACCAAAATGTTTTAAGAATGTTTTGGGGAAAAACCGATTTCTTAGTCAACAACTTATATTTAGCATTCAAAACTGCTAACCCAAAGGAAGTAAGAAAAAATGTTTTTGACTAAAAGAATTAGAAAAATGTATATAACATTCTATTCAACAAGTGAACTTCATTTTCTTTTATTTCTATCCTTTTGGATAGACTATGAAAATCTATTAATGTTTCACACACTTCACGTGTCACCTCATATAAAAAGAAAATGAATTTTTAATTTCAGCTTTACTGAAGTATGTAATGTATAAAATTGTGAATTTTCTTATAATCGTATGCCATGGACTAACAGCCACTCAATCTAATAACTTATTTTTCCTGCCAAGATGCAAGCAGGACAGCTTCTAAGAATGTAAAACATACAGACTGGGAAGGCCAGAGTTGCAGTAACAGTGACAGTGCCAGAATGGCCCAAACCAGGGAAGCTCTTGCTCTCAGCTATGAGGGGAATGAGGGAACAACAGAATGATCAGACCTAGGGGAATAACTGTAGCTCTGATTCCTGTTAACAAACAGAAATATCTTCAAACCAAATCAAAAGAGATTCAACTAGAATCTTATAATTCAAGACATTAAATAACTGTTTTGAATACCTGAGGTCTCTTTAGCAAATGAAATAGCATTCAGTTGACAAGAGAGGG
The DNA here is from genome assembly GCF_011764305.1 of Mustela putorius furo. NCBI lineage: Eukaryota > Metazoa > Chordata > Mammalia > Carnivora > Mustelidae > Mustela > Mustela putorius. The sequence goes on from NW_025421424.1 coordinate 9,584,362, forward strand.
GTTTTTGCAGTTTCACATAAGAAAAGCACAGTATTTGTAGTAAGTAACACACACAACCCCAATACTATGTGCTACATTTGCTTACGAACTTAAAAATATTTCTAAGAATACTTTTAAAAGAAGAGATTTAAATGAAAATAATAATAAAGCTTTTATTTCTGAGTTTGGAAAATAATTGAAAACTAAAAGAAACATTAAAGAAAGATAAAACAACTCACTAGTTTAAATAATGCAAATACCTTGAAAGTATCACAAACCCACGTATACTTTTTAAAAATCGGGTGTTAATTCTTTTCTCAACTGGTAATTAAAGGAAGACAGCAACCAGAAAATTCACAGCCCATGTGAGTTTACTTACCAGGCACAAAGAAACATTAATATCAGTCTGTAGAGTAACCTGCTTACTTACTTATTATTCAGCCAAGTGGAAAGTACAATTTAGCACAGAGCTAGAGCCAGGTACCAAAATGACTAAGAATGGCACATGTAAACTTCTTTTTTTAATTAAGAAATTAAAGAGGAGAGAAGTATTAAACGTAGGATTTCCTCTAAAGATCACATACTCAATTTTCTATTTTTCATTGCTCCACATTTCACTGGCAATATTCTAAGCTGCTTAACAAGAAGCCTATATTTCACTTTTCATCACTTCTGCTCACATAACTGATGCTTCCGAAGTCCAGTGCATGGACAAATGCTCAAAAAGACATGCAGAATTTAACCTTACAGTGAAGTATTTTAAGATAATACCTCCAGAAATAGAATGTCTAAAACTGAGGAGTCTTTGTTAACTAGCGACTCAAAATGCTAAATAAATAACATTTCTGCAGACTATGCATTTGTCGAAGAGCATAAGCACACATTTTTCACAGATCAAATAATAGGAATTTTTTACCCTTCAATTAAAAAAAAAGTAGCAACAACCAAAGGACAGCTATTCCTATTCTCTCAGTGGTTCCTAACTCCATGTAGTCTATCCCTTACGCTCAGATTATTTCTTTTGAATTTCATCTCCAAACTGAGTACACTTAAAGACCCAGAGACTTTGACAATGACTCCCAGAAACTCTCCCCAAAACCTACCCTCTTGTTTTCCATTAAACCTCAGATTTGCTTTACCTTTGTTATTAAGCCAGCCTCCTTGCCCTCAGTCTCTTTCTTCCTCAATTCACTCAGTACTTTGTAGCCAAATTCATCTTCAAAAAGATGAATGCTCTGACTGGGTCATTTTCCTCATGTCAAAACTTCTTGTGCTCTTGAATAAAAGTCTATACTTCTCAACCTAGCATTCAATGACTTCTACAGTCTAGCCCAACAAATCTTTATAGTCTTATCACCGTATTTTCTAATTATACAAGTCCAGGCTTCTGTCAAATCAATCCCCTGTCCTCCAACTTGTCCTGAACTTTCTATCTTGGCTCATGCCATTCCCACCATAAAGAATGTCTACCACTCCCCTCCAGCTGCCACTGTTCATTGCCTTTTGCATCTCTGCATTTATTCATGTAAACAAGGACACACAAATGATATCTGCCCTACCCCCCAATAAGGGCACCCCCCACCCAAATTTACAATAACTGGCTCTTATTAAATGCCTACTATGTGCCAAGCAGTCAGTTTTACATATTATTTCTAACCCTCTCAACAAAATCATGAAGTAGGTATTATTATTCTCTTTGTAAAGATGAGAAAGCCAAAGTTCAGAAACATCAAATATTATATTTAGAAAGTCATCTCACATTATATACTCAGTATGTTGCCTCAAATCATAGGCTTAGTAAATGGCAAACATGGATTTGAACCTAGACTGCCTAAGTCCAGAGCCATTGCTCTAAACCCTATGTTGGTTGGTTTTGTTTTGTTTTGTTTTGGTCTGAACTATGTGACTACCCCCTTCATCTACCTGAAATCATTTAGTTTTACACGATATCTCCACTTACCACATACTAAACAATAAGCTTTCTCATGTTTGCCAGTTTAGTAAAGGGAGAACATTAAAATTCTACTTCTTTCCAATAAAAGAACAGTGCTCAAATTGCAACTTCAAGGAATGTCTTTTTTTGTCACAAAGATTATTTTCACCTAAAAGATTTTCAAAGAAATTCATTCCAACCAACTTTTTCAAAGATGACTGCAAATTACCAATCATACACTATGATGGTTTTACAGATTATTAATAATAAGAGAATTTTGCGATTACCACCCATGTATTGTAACAGATATCTATCAAATTGGCAAAGATTGTAAAAACTGACCTACTCAATGCCATTGAAGGTGCAGTGAGACACACACTCTTATACACAGGGTAACCACCCTCTGATCCAGTTATCCCACTTCTGGGAATCTATCCTAAAGGAAGAAAAAAAAAACAGAGATGCAATCAAAGATAAATGTACAAAAATGTTTGCCCCAGTGTTATTTAAAATAGCAATTTATAAAGAATCAACCTAAAAGTCCCAAACTAGGAGACCAATATCCTGTTTAGAGAAAAACGCAGGCACAAAACAGTATATATAAAAGTACAATTCCATTAAAAAAAAATTTGTACATGCAAAGAAACAACTAGAAAATGTACATTAAGATGTCAGTAGTAATTATTTCTGGGTGATAGGTTTATAGATGATTTTCAATTTCTTCTTTACATTTATGTTCTTTTCAAAATTTGCCACAATGGAACATGAATTACTTTAAACAAGAAAAAAAAAATGTAAGCAGCTATAGTCACTGAAAATGATCCTGAACCTATAAAGGCATGTTACTTGGAAAAGAAACATTTCCCAGTGCAAAGAAAATGTCAAACCTGTTTCATTTCCACAACCTGTTAGCTCACACTTACTTTTAGACTGTGTAAAGAATGTTACCCAAAATTCAGTGGTATTCATGAAATTGCACAATGCTCACTATCTAAAAGTCAGCCAATGCTTCAAAAGAAAGCACCACAGTTAAATGAATTGTTTTATTGTATGTCTATTGAGAATAATAAATATCAATTAATCCTAACTCAAAACATGCAAAGGGGAAAAACCAGAAAAACTATTCTTGTTCTGCAAATTAACTATGTATACTGTTGTTGCCTTTTAGCCCAGCATAGTTAGGTCTGGAGTGGGGAGTAACTTGAAAATAAAGCTGGCAAGCTACCAATATTCACTAAAAATGCACATAGATGCATTTTTTTCTACATGCACATTTCTGTTCTAGGGCAGAGTTAACTTTAGTGGCAAAAGATGATTTTTATCAGCGTAGAAAAAAAGATTAAGCTGTTCTATGAAAAAACAAAAGCACAACAACGAAACCTTCTTATATTAAACACAGAACTAAAATTGCCAGCTGAACCAGGTGGGGGGAAAAAATCCCTACCTTTGGCATATATGCAGAACAGCAATTTGCCAAGCAAAAACAAGTCTCGAAGTCAAACGAGCATTAAGCAAAAAATTCTTATTTTACTGTATTTTAAACCGGGAAACTTGTTTGCTTGTAATACTAAAATGCTGTTAGAAAATAAAGCCGTGGGGGGTGGGGGTGAGAAAATAGTATCACAGAAATAGTCGTTGAGTAACTAAGAGAAAATTTAAAGTATTACATTGATGTTACTTAGAAAATGAGTATCATTCTATTTCCATTCTACCATGAAAATACAACATTTATTTATAAAACATATGTCAGGTTCTGGCAAACAAAATAAATTACTAGACTCTAAATTCCTTATAATAGAAGCTGCAGTCTCACATCTCAGTTTCCATCAAAGAACCTAATATTGGGTCATGCGAACATCTGTTCAATGACTGAATCTGAAATCTATTAATAAAATCATGCAAAGTCTTTACATGCATTCAATGAAATGGAAAAGGTAGATCAAAAGACATCAAAGATTTGGGATAGATACTGAAAACTACATAAAATCCAAAGATTAGTGTTAAATTTCAACTGCTAAAACAATAAAAGTTATGGTTGCTTGCTTAATGTTTTATAATACAGCCAACTTGTCTAGAACAGAATGATCCCGTTTATAAATGCATTTTTAAATATCACTGAAAATACAGTGTATGCATTTACTCTTCAGATTATACATCTGACTGATTTGAAATGGTCAGTCTGCAATAGGAGATAATTTCCTACTTCTAACTTAGAATCTTACAAGCCGCATTTGGGATTTGGCCAAAGAAACAACTGCACCCAGTTCTTTGTGCCTCTCTTACTTTTACACTTCTGTGGTTGATAACTAAGCCACAGTTCTATCCTGAGCAAAGCTATTTCTCATAACCAGAATAAATGTGTATAGCACAGCACTGCAAACAACCATGAATGTTACAGGTATATATACTTGTGAATTCAAATTAAGTTACTTCATGCTTTACTTAATAGAACAGTATCTTTTACCAATTACAGTGTATAGTTTAGCATATTCTATTCTTATAAAACATGGACTAACTTAAATATATTCTAAAACCAAACACAGAGTTATGTATTTAATTCCAAATTTGGTTGACTTTATCATTCTACACTTTGAACCAATCTCTAGCAATGGAGACTACATAGGCTAGAGACAGAAAAGTGGGTATGCAAGAAATTTTTTTCCAGATTTATCTGGAATTAGCCTAAATAAAAAAGTCATCTGTACCTTTATTAAAAAAAAAATTAACTTGTCTACTAACTGAAGTTTATTTCACGAAACACACTTAATCCTCTCTGCGCATATCATGTATTTCTGAAAAGCATATTAAAACCATTAAGACCATTTACAAAAGTACATTATCTTTTGTTTCAACTCCACCTTAATCATCACACACAATTTTCCTTTTCTTATTGGTGCATGCACGTACCTTCTACGTCTAAAAGGCCTATTTTCAAGTGTAAATGAGAGCATGGCATAGTTCTCTGCTGAACTGCTTTGTTGATCAGTACATCATAAGCTAAGCTTATAGGTCCAATATTCTTCTGGATCATTTTTACTTTGAAACAAACTGGCCTCTTAACCACTCATCTCAAAACTGTGAGAAGGGGACTGTAAAGAGTATATGAATCATTCAGTGTCCTTAATCACTATTAAAAAAAACTCATAATCCGAATGGGGCAACATTATCTTTGTACATGAAAGACTGAAAAGCATAAGAAAACTACCACTTGTAATTCCCAAATTTCATGCACAGAAAAAGGGGGTGGGGGTAAAGGATGCTTCATCTCAGCAACATAAGAAAGCTTAAATATATTTATGTTTAACACTAATCACTTCCATAGGATGTGAATTTGGCATTAAGTCATGCAGCAATATATGACATCAGAACGGACAGAAAATACTTGGAAATATGCCATAACTCTTTTTAAAATTAATGAGTTTTAATCTGAAAAGGAACATCAGGAGGAAGTACAATGATGTTCACAAATTTAAACTCACCACAACATTAATATATAAACGCTTTATACAAATTTTTAAACTGAATTTCTAAAATAAGAGAATTTTACAACTGGGAACTTAGAGGTTATTTGAGGTTCAGTGAACATCTGCTGGATCCCTAGCATGTGTCAGACACAGTGCTAGGTGCTTGCAGGTAACTCAATTATTCAACTCACTCACTTTAGAGATGGTGGAGTTCCCTGCTCCTGCCAAATCAAGCCATCTAAATTTCAGAACCAGAAATGCTGAGCAATGCCCTCACAGTAGTGAAATTTCTATCAAAACAGATCTATATCATTCTCCCTTATAAACTTAATAAAATGTCAAAGATGCAATGCTAACCTTATTTAACAAGAGTCCCCGTGTTTTGAATAATTATAAAGAATTACAACAAAATTCAACTAAGTACTTAGTTGCATAATTTATTCCAAAGAACAAAACATGGGTCTGTTAGTTGTAAGATTCTAAAGACATACAAAACAGAAATAAAATAAATTACAAATATGATTTTAAAATTCTTTTGTAAAAAACAGAAAAGTAATTATCAATATGAAAAATTAGATGCTTGATTGGAATGTCTATTTTATACAAAAGATCATCAGTCATATAATAACAAAGTTCATGGATGGTAGTAAACTTGGGCAAGGTTGTAAAGTTATTTGACTATTAGATTCTGAATTAGGACAGAATGTAAAAGTTCCTGAGGACAAAAAGCCTGTCTAATTCATCTCTGTATCCCCAACAATTAGCACTCTATTTTTAAATGTTGGAGAGGTGAACTAACATATGAACTCTAAATTCAAGCAACTGGAAAATTCAACCTAACAATCTAGAAGGTTTTTCTTTTATAACTCAAATAATTTCTTCAAGTATTAAATAATACTCAAGTCACACTGCCTTAAGCTAGATCAAAAACTGTGGCTATCACTTTAACTAGTAAAACATACCTCATTGAAGGAATTCACAGATACATCAAGAAGACAAGTAAATTCATACACTTTGATTCAGCAGTCCTTCCTCTGGAAATCAATCCCAAGAAAATATGCCAAAACATTATGTTGCATACACAAAAGTATTCATTTCATTGTAATTTTAGTAGGGGATACAGAAGCTACCTAAAAGCCCAGCAACAGGTAGACTATTTTGCAACATCCGAAAATGGCTTACTTAACATAAAGATTAGCCTCCTAATTGGTCTTCCTGCTTACACTCTTGCCCACCCCAACTCCCCACCAAGTTGATTTCTATAGAGCAGCCAGAAGGATTCTCACAAACTCTTCTACTTAAAATCTTCCAATAGTTGATTGGTAATTTCATTCAAAGTAAAATTCAAAGTTCTTACCATGACCTACGAGGCTCGGTGACTTCTCTAACCTAAAGCTCTCTCACTTCTTCTTGCTTACTATCTTCTCAAAAGGCAAAGTACTCGGAGGGGATCTTTGCACTTGCAGTCCCCTCTGCCTTTAATCTTTCCCAAAAGAGCACACCTAACTCACCTTCTGCAGAGACATACGCCTAACTCACTTCCTTCAGGTCCCTGCTCCAGTCACATGTCTTCGCAGCCACTGCTTTTCTCTTTCCCCTCACCCTACTTTATCATCTAACATATTCTGCATTTATTTGGTTATGGCTCACCTCTCCTGATGAGAATATAAGCTCTCTGACAAGAACTTGATTTTATTCACACAATAGGCATTCAAAAAGCATTTGTTGAATTAGTATTAAATGCTGATACAATAATTATTAACTACATGAAAAATCATGCATATAAACAAGCTCAGAAGAGAACAGGAAAAATGAATAGTTTGATTTGTGAATGTTTTCAAGCTGATCATATTACTAAGGAGTTTGTACAATAAAAATTCTAAGTCTGTTGTGATTATGATTTTGGGCTGCCAAAAGTAACTACAACAATTTTATTTCCTTGGAAGCCATTAGTATATTAGCTTAAAACTGGCTGGTAGTAGTTATTAGTGACAAGTTTTCCTCATTAAATTGTAGTAACAATTATTTTTAAATCTTGTTCCTAAAGACCCAAAGTTTAGTCTGTTAAGTATTGACACTGTTATTCTTGAGGTCACACAGAAAGTGAACAAAGGCTTTTAAACAGTTTTAATATGGAACTGAATAATACTCAGGGATTCCAGTTTCCTTTTGAAACAGGTATCTATGCTTGGCTTCAGAGCGATCCTGAAACTGAATGCAAAATTTCGTGCATAAAAGTCTATTACTTTTTTTTTTCCTGAGGAGAGAGACTACATATTTCATCATAATCTCAAAGGTGTCAGTGGCCTAGAAAAGGTTAAGAATTACTATTTTATATTGGAAGTAAAGTAGAATATTCTAATATAAGCCACCTCTCAAAAGGACAGAAGATAAATAGTATCTAGCCACATCTTCGTAATCACTCAATTCATCCACAAAATATCAACTGCCTACCTTGTGCCAGGCAGGTGTGATCCTCAATACCTTACATCTCATCATATTTTGCAGTACATAATTGAAAATACCAAGGAAACAAGGTTCAGTGAAACACCAGACTAAAATGTAATTTCAACCAAGGCAAATATAATTTCGAAACAGAAAGTGTTACAAGAAATCATAGTAAAGACAGAAAGGGGCTCCAGGCCTCATTTAGTGTTTATTATGTCAAAATACTGCAGATCTCAATTACATCAAAAGGAAAGAAAAACTACACATACGCATGCCCGCCTCCACACACTGACAGGAAACCAGAAGAAAGTTTCCAAATCCTGTTTCCAGCAGCATCCCTTCTGAGACTGGGCCTGCAGAATGCTTTTGAAGGTAGGCACCCCACGTTAAAACTATGAGCTGCTACTTTACTCTTACTGTGATAAAAACAGAAAGAATCATCATCCCACACCCAGGAAGCAGAAAACTGTGGCCACCTGTAAGGCTGTGGCCCATTAACCTCCTGCCCTGATATCCCTTTTTTCTCCTCCCTTCAAAGCAGTGACAAAACCATCTTCCCTCCCAAAAAAGGAATACATAACTCAGCGTTAGTTCTTTTTTCCAAGAGGTTAAAAGGTCGTCCAAACTCCTGGCACTTAGCCCTGTGAGAAGATCCCATTTTTTCGGGCACAAGTGTCTTCCCTCACCTTCTCCCGGTAGCAGTAGATTACACAATTCCGCCGAAGACACGGTCCTTAACTTCCTGAGGGGACAAGCGACACTCCTACCAGCCCCGGTCTGAAGGAAGCCAAGAATCACACGGTGACCCCTTCCCTAACAAAATTCAGGGAAGCAGCAGAGACCCAAGAAGAGCAACGCTGAAAAGGCGAACACATGGCAAGCTACGGAAGACGTGAGGGAAAGAGGGCGGGAAAGGGGCTGGGAGGTGGAGTGGTATGTAGAGATGTCAGCCCTCTGCACCGGGGGAATAAAGGAAGGAGAGGGAGACCCTGACCCTGACAGAAGTGAACGCAGAGAGAGCAACCCTCCCGTCTACCCGCACCTTCTCTAGCGCAGGAGGGCAGAAAATTCACCCAACCCTCCAACCCCCTCTTCGCGTGACCCCCAAGGGGAGAGCTGGGTTTGCGGGAAGGTCTGACCCTAGTCTGGGGACATGCAAGAAGGGGGAAAAGGCAGCGATGTCCAGTCCTCTGCATCTCTCGGGCAGTGAGTGGCGAGGGCACTGTGTCCGAGGAGACGGCGAGGGAAACGGGCTTGTGCCATGACACCTCAGGGAGTTGGAGGGTGGGGGGACACAATGTCCTCTTTCTCTCCCACACCCGGCCCGGGCCCCTCCCGTCCGTCTCCCGCAGGCCCAGCCACAGTCGACCGGCTCGGTCCGCGGGCGTGGTTGGCTCTGGCCCTGGCGGCGGCGACAGGGCCTCCCGGAGCCCCGGCCCCTCCCGCCGGCCAGGCCCCCGGGCCGCCGCCCCGGACACCGAGGGAACGCGGAGGAGGAAGGGGGAGCCAGGGGACTGACCGGCGACATGAGCCGCCTCAACCCTGGCTCGGCCGATCCGCGCCCCCAGCTCCCTCTGGGGCCGACTCGGGCTCCCCGCCCCTCACTCACCCCCCCGGTCCGGCGCCTCCTCCACCTCCTCCTCCACCTCCTCCCGCCTCTCGGCCGTGGCTCCTGCTCCGGCTCTGCGCGGCGACGGCGGCGGCGGCAGCGGCTGCGGCGGCCTCGAGAGCGGCGGCGGCGGCGGCGGCGGCGGCGCCTCCAGAACGCGCACGCACGCAGCACGCAGGCTCCGCCTCCAGCTCCGCCCCGCCCCTTCGAGTCCGCGCTGGCGAGCCTTCGGCCCCGCCTTCCCTGCGGCTTTCCGGAGTCCGCTTAAAGGAGCCGCGCAAAAGAGGGTGGTGAGAGCTGAGAACGTTGTAGGAGGAGCGGGGTTTGGGGGCCTTGCGGAGGGCTGGGTGGGAGGCTGCCTAAGGCGAGAAACGAAATGAGGAAGGTTCCGAAAATTCTGGAGGAATAAAGTTTTGGAGGGAATGAAATCATTCAACAAGTGCTAATTGAGCACCTAGTAAGTGCCAGACGCAGTTCTAGGTTCAGGGGATAACCCCATAGGCAAGCAGAGGTCCTCCTGACGCTTGTATTCTGGTGGGGTGGGAGAGAAGAGACAGAGAACAAACAAGTAAACAAGAATTTCAGGTAGTGATAAGTTGTGTGAAGAAAATTAAAGCCAGGAATGGGGTGACTTTATAGCTGGTCAGATACTGCCCCGCAGAGGAGACCTTTCAGCACCTATCAAATACATACGATAGGAAGGAATGAGCCTAGCAAATACCTAGGGTGTGTGTGTTGGTGACGGGACAGATAGTAGGGGGGTGATTGGTGGGGACAGCCTTTCCAAGCTGAAAGATAATCACCCATAAACTGAGTGGTGAGAATAATACATGTGCTAAATTGCAGGAACAGCAAAAGGCCAGTATGGCTGAATGGAACCAGCTAGCCAGAGAGCGGCGGTAGTGAAGCTGAGAGGTGTGGAAGGACTAAATCCTGTGGAGCCTCGTGGCCTGTCCTAAGAGCCACTGAAAGCCGTGGGAGGGTGAGCACAGGAATGACCACATCTGATTCACATTTTTAGAAGTTATTCTTGCTAATATGTGTAAAGTACACAATAGGGAAGCACAAATATCCACAAGAAGACCACAAAGGATGTTGTTGATGGTAATTTGGAATAGGATGGCACTAAAGGAGTGAGGCGGCCATTCAGATACATTTTGAATTGGAATGGATTTGGCAGAAAGCGTGGGAAGGAACAAACATCATGTGTGATTCTTAGATTCAGGTCCTGAAGGATGGGTTAATGGTGGTGCTGTTATAAAAGATGGGGAAGACTCAAACAGAAATTTGGGGATGGGGAAATCAGGAGTTCTGTTTTGCACATGTTATACATCTACATGGAATGTTGAGTACAACGTTTTATATCCAACGATAGTTGGGTATAAATTTGGGATTCATCCGCCCATAGATGCTTTTTAAGCCTGAAGTCTACATAAAAGCTCTTAAGGACGGAGAGTAGCTGGAGGAGAGGACTAAGAGGAATCCAACACTGGGAGATTAAGTAGAAAAGGAGGAGGAGGAGCTACCAGTCAGATCAAAGGACTACTAGGAAAGGGTGAGTGACTGAAGATAAGAGAATTGTTTCTGGATGGTAGGAGTCATCACTCTTTTCAAATACTGCCGAAACTACTAAGCTGAGGACAGTTTGAACACTGGATTTGGCCAAATGAAGGTGACCGATGTCCTTGATGAAAGCAGTTTCAATGGTGTCGTCGGGGAGAAAGTCTGATTAGGGTGTGTTAACAAGAGCATGGGAAGTGAGGAAGAGAGAGTGTTTATAGCAAGTCTAAACATCTCTTGAGATTTGCTGTAAAGAGCAACTGAGAAAAGGGTAGTAGACCCAGGAGTATTTGGGATCGAGAGAGAGTATTTTATTTCTTTTATTTTTTGAAGACTTTATTTATCTATTTGAGAGAGAGAGACAATGAGAAAGAGAGCATGAGAGGGAAGAGGTCAGAGGGAGAAGAAGATTCCCCGCCAACCAGGGAGCCCGATGCGGGACTCGATTCCGGAACCCCAGGATCATGACCTGAGCTGAAGGCAGAGGCTTAACCAACTGAGCCACCCACGCACCCCAAGGGAGAGTATTTTAAAATGGGAGATGTTCCTTTGTTGGTATGTTGGACCAATTTAGAGTGGTAAATGTGTTGAAACAGAAGGCAAGAGGAAACGAGTGGAGAAAGATTGTCCTCAAGAAGATGAGAAACAGTGATAGCTAGCATATAAGTGAAGGGGGTGACCTTGGATAGGAGCCCAGGACAGTATGTTCACACACTATTTGGGAGCAGAAGGCAAAGTCTGAGGGTGCAAAAGGAGGTAGGTCAGGTGGTGCATTTGGTGACGGCATGCTCAGGCCACTGTGGAGCAGAAGGGGACAGACAGGTGGGAGCTAAAATCCATCCCCTGTTCTCCCCACCCAGCTGTGAGCTACATCCACCTGGAGGAAGGGGGGGGACCTTTTGTAATTACTCCCTGGAGGAGTGGTGCCTTTTAGCCATCCTCCCAACCCTCCTACACATACACACACTGCACATTTTCCCAGGTTCTACAGAGTACTGTATGTGCTGACTACCTCACTGGGTCTGAGGAGACAGAGCTGGGCTGTGTGCTTTCCTGTACTCTATGCATGAAGAACTGTGAATGGGGAGGGGCTCTTGGCTATTTAAGGAGCTAGAAGCAGTTGAGCAAGAATTCCCCTGAAAAGTGGAAGAGTTACTAGAGAAGTACAGTATGGACAGCACTGAGGGCCTTCTTCAGCTGGTGGTCCTATGTTAAAAGTGAGACCATTCAGTAAGGTTGTGTGCTATTCTCCAGCCACATGCTGTTTCTTGGGGGACTGTAGGAGGGTTGGACTTGACCAGGGCTAGGTTTGCTGATGAAAGTCAATGAGGGGGTAAGGGAGTCTACACCAGGGAGTGGTTATAGTGGCAGACCTTGGAATCTCAACTGGGAGGGGAGAGAGGCAAGTAAAAAAGCAATGGGGGGTCAATGGTTTGGTGTTGCCTGTGAGAAAGAATAGTTCAGGAGGAAGAAGTCAAATAAGTGGGGAAAGGGGACTTTCCAAGGATCAAGCATGGGGAAGGGTGAGTGAGGTGGTTGGGAAAGAGGAAGCCAAGGCATCTATGAGAAAAATGGGTTCCGGGAGGAGCCGTGGAACCGAGGAACCAGCGGGGCCTTCGGGCTCTTGCCCTTGTCACAGCATTCTTGAGCCGTTGGTCTGGGGGAGGTTGAAGGAGCTGCATGAGCTGGAGAGAAACTAAACGCAGCAGGGGATAAGCCAACTGGACCCTGCTAGGGCCTCTCTACAAGCCTTAGGAGAGCCCACTGAGGCTTTTACTTTACCTTTCTTTTTTTCCTCCCACCAAGAACACCCATGCATTTGTGTCCACCCTTTATTCTACCTGGTGTTTGACAGAAACTAAATGACATCTTTGCTCCTAAATCCTTCTCCTGATTTCCCCTTTTCTCATCATGACACCACCTTTCTCAGTTACTCAGCCACCAAGCCTCAGCCGCCTGCAATCTTCCCCATCCCTGTGCCCCGTCAGTCCCCAAAGTGTAACAGTCTGCACCATCCTATGGAACATTCTGCCATGTTCTTTATGTAGTCTGGTGCACTAGCTCCATGGCTATGGAGCCCTTGAAATGGGGCTAACATAACTGAGGAAATGGATCTTCAATCTTTTTTTTTTTTTTTTTTTATTTATTTATTTGACAGAGAGAGATCACAAGTAGGCAGAGAGGCAGGCAGAGGGGGGGGGAGGCAGACTCTCTGCTGAGCAGAGAGCCCGATATGGGGTTCAATCCCAGGACCCAGGGATCATGGCCTGAGCTGAAGGCAGACGCTTTAACCCACTGAGCCACCCAGGTACCCCTGGATCTTCAATCTTATTTAACTTGAACAAATTTAAATTAGACTGAAATAGGCACATATGACTGGGGGCTCCTGTATCGGACAGATGGGTAAAGGTCCTTCCTATACAACGTCTCTTCCACCTCCCGCTCCTCTCTCCCTCTGCTGCCATGACTGATTACCCCCCCAGTCCAGACTTCTCCTGTAGTCTCCTCTTTGGCCTCCTGCTTAGTTCCTTCCCCCTACATCCATCCTGTGTTCTTGCCAGAACCACCTTTCTAAAGCAGTGGCCAAATCAGGACTCCACCCTATTTTTAAAATTATCCCCGTTTCTCCATCAGTTTCAAACTGGCATTTGCCCAGGAATGTGGCTCCATCCCACTTTTCCGGTCTCACCTTGCTGGACACCCTTATTTAGAAAGAGCTGGTTCTCAAGCAAACTTGAACTACTGGCTGTAGTTCCTACAGACTTCTCACAAAGGAGCCAACCCTTTGGCCTATATTGTCTCTACCTGGAGTAATGCCTTCCCCACACCCCCTCTTGCAGACCCCAACTCTGTTGAAATCCTGGAACCTTTTCTGATTTTCCTTCTCCTCTGAAATCCCATAGTTTGTTTTTTCACCTCACCTGTGACACTGACATGCTGCCTTGCCCTATGTTTTGTGCAGCCATTTTATACCCATTACTAAATATCCCTTCTTGTAGATTACTGTATGTTAATTACATTAGTGCTCCGGTCAGCCTTGCAGCTCATACATATGAGATACTCCTCAACCAGCCAGTGGATTGAGTTGTACACTTTCATGGAATCTGAAGAGCATTTATGCCTCTATCTCTGAGTGCCATCAGCAACTCTCAAAGAGAATGTCCTTGTATCCTGGGAGAAACAAAAAAGGGCAAGAAGCAGAAGAAACTGAAAAACAATTATTTCGTGGCACTCCTGTTACAATTGAGAATTTCTTAAGTCGGAACACCAGGTTTGGGGCAGCGCTCTTAGAAATTTACAAGCAATGAATGAAAGAAGAAGAATCAACAGGGAAAAAGTGAAGTGGGGAACAGCTTTTGAAACAGATCATAATCATGACACAACTGATAGGCAGTTCTTGGAGGATGCTAGAAATAGCATGGAGGTAGAGGAGTCTTTGCTCCGGGAGATGGATGTCCCTGGAGCTGCATGTGACAACGATCTCACCTACAATCCCGCTGACCCGGAGAGTGACTGGATTGGTGAATGGATCTTCCTGTTTCCAGAGTTGGACTGCCACAGTGTCTTTGGCGATGCTGTGCTGAGAGGGTGCTGATTTGCCTTTCTTTTTTTCTAAGAAAAAATCATTTTCAGGGGAATTTTTTTTGAGATTTTATTTTATTTATTTGACACAGAGAGATATAGCGAGAGAGGGAACACAAGCAGGAGCAGCAGAAGGAGAGGGAGAAGCAGGCTTCCGGCAGAGCAGGGAGCCGGATGTTGGGCTCGATCCCAGGACCCTGGGATCTTGACCTGAGCCAAAGGCAGACCCTTAATGGCTTAGCCACCCAGACACCCTAGGAGCAAATTCTTTTAATAGTTTTCATCATTGGGCTTAATGAACTTACTTTAAAATTCAAACAACAATATATCCATGACATTTCCTACCATGAAATTCAAACTTTTGAAGAAACAGACGAGCTATATACTTCTTTTCATGCTAGGTTTGCTGAGAAGTTCTTCCAAAGGCTTCCCAGACTTAGAGCACTTTTCCAACCCGGTTCTATCTTGTAATCCTAGAGAGCTCAGGCATGCTTAGAACTAGCAGGACTAACATAGCTCGCTACTCCGACAGTCAGTTTATGAACAGGGCTCTTAAAGCATTCAGGTTGTGATACAAATCCATAAAAAGAAGCTTCTATCCAATCAGTGTTTGGAAAATGTGTTTTTAGACCAGGATTCCTGGAAACGTGTAACTGAAGAGTAGTATGCCCCATAATACCTAATACACTTTTCCTGTTGGTGCAGTGGTTTTAAGGATTTGAAGAGCTGGCATATTTTACACAAAAAATATACCTCACACATAGAGGCCCTTACACACATTTAGTCACAAATCTTAACTGAGTGTTTGCTTCTTTATGCTGTTGCAAAAGATACAAAGGACCTGGTATTGGTTTACCATTTTACAGTTTCCAGAATGACTCCACAGGACCTAATTTAATCCTACCAACAATATCATTAAAGTAGCTATAAGTCTCATTTTGCAGAGGGGAAAACTTGCTCAAAGGAATTAAATGAATTGCACAGAAGCACAGAGCTATTAATTGGCAAGATCTCAAAGTGGAACCCAGACCTTTGTGTGTCAAAACATTGGATGGGAAAAAACAAAACAAAACATTGGTTGGATTAGAATATAAGTTCCTTGAGGGCACAGACTTGATCTGTTTTGTTCATTACTATAGTTTCAGAACCTGAAATACACGAGACATATTGTAGGTTTTCAATAAATATTTCAGGAATGTGTGTGTGTGTGTGTGTGTGTGTGTGTTGTAGAGGGAGGGCTAGGAAGAGAATATAAGCCAACCATCCAATTCGTTAACATATTTGTATTTTAATTAATTATATGCTAAGCTGATCTTTTCTTTATTAGTGCTATTTAAGTATGGTTCACAAACTGGTCCACAAGATTTTTTATTACCAATTGTCTTAGTTCATTCGGGCTATTGTCACAAGATACTACAGACTGGGTAGCTTGTCCACAACAGAAATTTATTTCTCAAGTTCCAGAGGCTGAAAGGCTTGAGATCAAAGCATCAGCAAGGTCATATTCTGGTTAGGGCCTGCTTTCTGGTTTGCAGTGGTGCCTTCTTGCTGTGTCCTCTCCTGGTGGAAGGGACTAAAGATCTCTCTGGAACCTTTTTTATAAGGGCCCCTGTCCCATTCATGAGAACTCTATCCTTTTGACCTAAGCCCCTCCCAAGTCCCCACCTCCTAATACCATCATCTTTGGGGATGAGGATTTCAACATATGAATTGTAGGGGGATACAAACATTCAGATCATAGCAGCAGGTGACATTAAGTACAGCAAAAACAAGAGTAAGCATTTAGAATCCTTTGTGGCAACTTGAGATCCGCTGTGACATACAACCGAGTGAGTGATTGATCAGTAGACTTGTCCAGTTGCGCAGGGCAGAAACCAGTACAGGTGTTGCCTGACTGACTCGTGTGGTGAGTCACGTGTGCTGTGAGTTGGGTACTAGTCATACAGCATCCAGTTTGCTTTTTAACCTTCTGACCCTCTTCACCTGCTTCTACTCTCCTACCCCCACCTCTGGCAATCACCAATTTGTTCTCTGTATCTATGAGCTTGGGTTTTGTTTTGTTTTTTTAAGATTCCAAATATGAGAGATTTTATAGTATTTGTATTTCTCTGACTTATTTCATGAGTGTGTGTGTGTGTGTGTGTGTGTGTGTAAATTTCTTTAAATGTCCATCCACGGACATTTAAGTTGCTTCCATATCTTGGCTATTGTGAATAATGCTGCAGTGACCATGGGGTTGCAGGTATCTTCTGAGGCAGGTTTCCATTGACTTTGGATTAATAGTCTTGGAATTACTGGATCATATGATAGTTGTGTTTTTCATTTTTGAGGAACCTCCATACTGTTTCCCATAGTGTCTGCACCAGTAGACATTCCCACCGACAGGGCACAGGGTTCCCTTTTCTCCATATCCTCATCAACACTTGTTTCTTCTTGTTTTTGTTCTAATAGCCATTCTGACAGGTGTGAGATGATATCTCATTGTGGTTCTAGCATGTATTTTCCTGATGATGAGTGATGTTGAACATCTTTCATGTACCTGTTGGTCATCTGTCTGTCTTGTCATTGTTCTTTGGAACAATGTCTATTTAGATCTTCTGTCCATTTTTTAATCAGATTGTTTGGTTTGTTGTTGTTGTTTTGCTATTGAGTTGCTTGAGTTCTTTATATAGTCTGGATAATAACCCCTTTCAGATGTAGGATTTGCAAATCTTTTCTCTGAGTAAGTAGTTTGCCTTCTTATTTTGTTGATGGTTTCCCTTTATGTGCAGAAATATTTTAGTTCAATGGAATCCCACTTGTTAATTTTTGCTTTTGTTGCTTTTATCTTTGGTGTCAGATTTAGAAAAATCATCACCAGACCTCTGTGAAGGAGCTCACCTTCTATGTTTTCTCCTATTTGGAGGCGGGGTGAAATTGTAAATGGGACTTTTTTATTAATTTCTCTTTCTTATAGTTTATTATAAGTATAGAGATTTTTGTGAGTGTGTATTGATTTTGTATTCTGCAACATTACTGGATTCAATTATCCTAATAATTTTTCGATTGTGCTCTTTAGGGTTTTCTATATGTAATATCATGTCATCTGCAAATACTGATAATTTTACTTCTTCCTTTTCAACTTGGTTACCTTTTTTCCATTTCTTGCCTAATTGCTCTGCCTAGGACTTCCAAACTGTATTAAATAAAATTGATGAAAGTGGGCATCCTTGTTTTCTTACTGGTTTTAGAGGAAGAGCTTTCAGATTTTTCACCACTGGGTATGATACTAGCTGTGGAATTGTCCTATGTAGCCTTTATGTTAAGGTCCTTTCCTTCTCTATCCTCTTTGTTTTTATCATAAATGGGTGTTGAATACTGTCAAGGACTTTCCTGCATCTATTGATTTTGTCAATGTGGTGTATTATTTTGACGGATTTCTAGACGTTGAACCAGCTTCGCATCCCTAGAACAAATCCTACTTGATCATGGCGTGTGATCCTTTTAATGTGTTGTTGAATTCAGTTTGCTGATGTTTTATTGAGAATTTTTACATCTATATTCTTCGGGAATATTGGCTTGTCATTTTCTTTTCCTGTGGCTTCCTTGTCTGATCTCGGTATCAGGGTAATGCCTTCCTGGTAAAATGAGTTTGGAAGTGTTCCTCCCTCTTCTTTTTTTTTTTTTTTTTTGGAAGAGTTTGAGAAGGATTGGTATTAATTCTTTGTATAGTTTGGTAGAGTTCACCAGGGTAGCCCTCTGGTCTTGGACTTTTGTTCATTGGGAGGTTTTTGATTACTGATGCAGTCTCCTTACTAGTAATTGGTCTGTTCAGATTTGCTGTTTTTTCATGATTCAGTATTAGTAGGTTGTATGTTTCTATGGATGTAGTCATCTAATTTAATCCTAACCAGCTTGGCTACTTTCCCCCCACCTTCTTCTCCTCCTGGATATCTTTTACTTTTTCAGAAAGAGAACCTCTGGAATGAAAGAGTTAACAACAGATTTGAAATTAAAAACTAAACCCAAACTGCTTTTTCACCACTGAAGCTATAGTTACTGATCTTATGTCATGGAGGCATTATTGCTCAGTAATTAAGCATATGGTCTCTGGAGTGAGACTTCATGGGTTTAAATGCAGGTTCTGTCATTGACCAATGACAAGGTTCTGTGCAACCTTGGGCAAATTGCTTAACCTCTTGCAGCCTCTTGTGTTCTTATCTGTAATATAATAAAAGTACAGAATTTCACAGGGTTTTGGTAAAAATTATCTGATTGGGCATGTACAGTGCTGTCACGGAGCCTGTCGACATAATAACAAGATGTTATAATAAATATTATCTATCAGTATTTCATCCTGGGCTCATAAAAATTCACACCATTTGAAAGATTTTAAAAACCTGGATGATCAGGGTGGTTTCTGTATCTATCCAAGTTTGTAAATACGTGGGTCACTTTTCAATTATTCACATTATTAAAAGATTAAAAAAAATGAGCTAATTCCAAAGCCCTTTATATTTGTTTTTTAATGCATTTTTGATCTGAAGAACAATCCCTGTGTCTCCTAAGTGGCCATTAAAGCAATTTCTATTTCTGCAGCTCAGGTCATTTGGGTGGTAACAGGAGTCAGTCAGGTGCGTGTTGTGCATTGCAGGAAACTACTCTGGAGAGGAGAGTGAACACACAGATAAGCAAGAGTTGTTTATTTGGGGATGTGTGCACTACCTATTTGCATGTTTTATATGACAGACTTTATATGCAGGGCCCGTTTCTGCTAAACTGTAGCCAGCTCCTTCTTTTCCATTACCTTCTGGGAACACTATCATCAGGAAGGGAGCAGCTACACAGCCACGCGGCACTGTAACTCCTAGAAAGAATCAAGGATTTCTGCCGCAGGGAAGTTGGATAAGGATGAGCCCAGAGAGGACACTGCTGGCCACTGGAGGAAAGCCCAATGTAGGCAGGAGGCCAGAATGCGCCAACAGTAAGCAAAATTTTTTCTTATCAGAAGAGGAAAGCTTGCGCTGAACTGCCATATCAAGGAGACGGCTGTCCCCAGCCGTCAGTAAATGGAGGGAAAAGGAATCCAAGAGGGCTTGCCACAACTTTGGGGATATGAGTTGATGTTATTTATTCTGTAATAAAATTCAAGCGTATGTAAAGCTCTGAATTAAGCAGCCTGGATATAGATAGAAATTTATAGAAGGCAGAAGAGTGTGCTTACGTTCACTAGATTTACTGAGCAAAAAGAAAAGATGTCCAGCTAAATTTGAATTTCAGATAAACAACAGATATGCTTTTAGTATAAATATGCTCCATGAAATATTTGGAGTTTGTTTATCTGAAATTCAGGACATTCTGTATTTTATCTGGCAACTCGAAGTGTGATTAAACATGTAGGCTCTGGAATCATCCTGTGTGAGTGAGTTCAAATTCTAGTCCTGCCACTCTTTCAGCTCTGTGACCTTGGTCATGTTACTTAACCTCTCTGAGCCCGAGTTTCTCTGACTATAACATTTACCTCATTGAATTGTTGTGAAGATGAAATAATATGTAAAAATTCACAATGGTAATTACACGTAGTCAATGCTAAGGAACATATTCATTTGCTGCTTTTGTAGGACACATAAATGGTTATTTACTACCTCCCGGTTTTTCTTGAGTTGACATTGTGATTCCAGGTGCCTTTTTAAAGGTACTATTTTCATAGTACTTTCATGGTACTTTCAATTTTGTTTACAACCAATTAAGTGAGGATAACTTTTAGAATCTATTAGCCTAAAGGAGCATGCAACCAGCATCTTACTATCAGGCTTCCTGTTCCTTTGCCTGACACTTGGACCCAATCTTAAAGATGTCCTAAATGCCAAATTTCCACTAAGAAATTTGTATTAACTTTTCATGAAGTATCACTTGAGTATTTACTAGATGAAAGCCAGGAGCCAGTGCCAGCTCTGGAATGGGGTTGTGTCAGAATGGTATTTGCCATAAATGGATTTTGGTATTTTGTGGGTTCCTTAAGAGCCACCATCTTGTACAGATTCCAGTTCTTGCATATTGGATTCTTCTTTTTTTTATTTAGATTTTATTTATTTGACAACCTGAGATCACAAATAGGGAGAGAGGCAGGCAGAGAGAGAGGGGGAAGCAGGTTCCCCACTGAGCAGAGAGCCCGATGGGGGCCTCAATCCCAGGACCCTGAGATCATGACCTGAGCCAAAGGCAGAGACTTTAACCCACTAAGCCACCCAGGTGCCCCTGCATATAGGATTCTATTAGCATATAGTTAGGGAGCAAACAAAAGGAAACATGATGAAATGCAAAGAACAGTAGACCTTGTATCCAAAAATCTGGTTCTACCACTCAACACAAGTCACCTTCGTAGCACTTCGAAACATTTGCTTCCTCATTTATAAAATGAAAACATCAATTATTACCTGAAAGGGCAAGAATTAAGTTAAACGAGATTATATAATGGACAATATAGTACTGGGAACAACAGAAGTGCCTGATAAATATTTGTTAACATTCGCTGGGCATGGGCTTGAACTCAGGACCCTGAGATTAAGACCTGAGCTGAGATCAAGAGTCAGATGCTCAACTGACTGAGCCAGCCAGGTGGCCCTTGCTACCTTATATGGCTGAGCTAAAACAGTAACTCCTTGCTTTGTCCCTGTATGCTTCTGGATGAGAACCAATAACTTCCAAACAATGATACAACCTAAGGGGAATTCAAGCCAGGACTGCATCTTTCCCTTCGCTAGTAACTCCACATGGGAGAGGGTGGGGGAGTGGGGGGTGTGGGAAGTGGGCAGTGGTGAGATAGGGAAAGGCCAGGGAAGGAGTTGGAAATTTCTTTTTCATTTAATAAATAAGTTGAGGAGTGTCTGGGTGGCTCAGTAGTTAAGCATCTGCCTTTGGCTTAGGTCCTGATCCCAGGGTCCTGGAATCAAGCCCCACATCCAGCTCCCTGCTCAGGGGGAAGCCTGCTTCTCCCTCCCCCACTCCCCCTGCTTGTATTCCTTCTCTGCTCTCTCTCTCTCTCTCTCTCTCTCTCTGTGTGTGTGTCAAATAAATAAAATCTTAAAAAAAAAAAAAAAAAAGTTGAACCAGATACCAATCTTTGTGTGTAAAAAATACTAGTTTGAGGCCAGAAAGTAGGAAACCTGCTTCCAGTAAATTTATAATATTAATTTTGACTTGCAGGAGCAAATCCCAAATTCAAACCAGATTCAGAAGCTATGATCTCAGCTTTTCCAGAGTTTGTACTGATTAGGGTTGTTACAGATTAACCAGAGGTAGAAAGTATTAGGGGAAAACCTAGGAGAGAAAAATAAAATTCATGAGACCATCCAAGCTCAGAGAATGAAATTTCCTGTCGGTGAGACTACAGTGAAGGAGTATAGAATTTTCTAAGGAGGAGTAAAGGGGTGAGCATTAGGATTTTGCCAAGGGGAGTACCAAGGGAGTCAGTTGTTCTGGACTGGAAGGTCATTAAGAATAATACCAGGATGATGGTAAACCAGGGGGATAGAGCTGGTAGTTGTAGAATGAGCTCGATGACTATTTTGAAAGTCAACTAATCAATATTTATATGTTAAGTATCAACTATTTGTTCAACAGCCTAATAAGCTTTCAGGGGTACAGTGACACGTAAAGCATAGACAGGTGAGACCTAAAGAGGAAGAAGATAAAAGGAAGGCTCTAGAACCAGCAGGTTAAAAAATCTTCAGTGAAGGATGTCTGGGTGGCTCAGTCATTAAGCATCTGCCTTTAGCTCACGTCCTGATCTTGGGGTTCTGGGATTAAGCCCCACATCGGGCTCCTTACTCAGTGGGAAACCTGCTTCTCCCTCTCTCCCTCCCCTATGTGTGCTCTCTCTCTCTCTCTGTCCTATAAATATATAAAATCTTAAAAAAAAAAAAAAGAAAAAATAAATATTTTACTGACTAACAATTTGCTACCAAGGAACAGGATGTCTGACAAAATTCCTGACATGTCAGGTGGTGGGGGTTGGGGGAGGCATGATTGGAGGCCTTTCTGAACTTTGTACTCCTTCGATGGCTTTTCCCTATCTCAAGGCCTTCCCTTGCCTCCTGTAGAACTGAAGTGAATGGTTGCAAGGAAGGAAAAGCCAGAGCATGTGCATCTCTGGACAGGCGTCTGAAACAAATCATAATCTTGCTGGGGGGGGGCGGTTATAGGGTCCTGCCACCCCTCTCTTCATCCCCCGAACTGTCACTACCAAAATGAACAGATTATCACAATCTCAGCCTACACAAACTCTCCCTAATGCTCATTTGCTGACTTTAATGAGTTCCCAAACCAATCTGTGATCTTACAGTTGGCTCAGGTTCACCCCTGAGAGAAAGGGCTGTGAGTCTCGTTAGGGAAGCCAGCTCTGCGGAATGCAGATACACTGACAGGAAAGTATAAACTCAAATGAATGCTTGTAGGCATTGTAAGGCCTTCCAGTTCCGTGATACCATTCAGCACAAACGTGTTAGGTGTTGGATGTCCTGAGGAGCCGTCAGGTGGCCCAAAGCTGTCTTGCGAACTGCATTCATCTCCTTTTGTTCTCTCTTCACATTTCACAGCTTCCTCTGCTCTGCCTAAAAAGGAAAACTCACATCTTCGAGCTGTTACAATAAAACTATTGGCAGTGTGTAAAGTGAGAACAGAGCCTTGCCTTAATTTATGGCACCATGTA
Source organism: Mustela putorius furo (assembly GCF_011764305.1). Classification (NCBI taxonomy): domain Eukaryota; kingdom Metazoa; phylum Chordata; class Mammalia; order Carnivora; family Mustelidae; genus Mustela; species Mustela putorius. The sequence continues at coordinate 9,607,626 of NW_025421424.1, forward strand.
GATTTATTATTACACATCAGGGTAATAATAACAACACCACGACTTGCTGCCTGATAATCTCTGATGCTCCAATAGGGGTGCGGGGGTCGGGGGAGCTAGCAGGCCCCGAGCAGCCCCTGTATGGGCTAGGCCCTTTGGGCATGCTCCTGGCCCCATGCCACCAGATGAGGAGACACATCTAGATGAGTTTCAAGATGGGATGCAGAGCTGGGGAGGAGATGTAGTGTTTGGACAGAATACCCTGGAGGCCATTTGCCAGGTCTGTGAGTGGTGTTTCCATAGTAGCATAGTAGCTCATTGCCAGCCGAGGAAGGGTCCCCAGCTACTTCCTCATATGTCAGAGGCTCCCCTACCTGAAATCTGAGGGGAACCCAGACTGAGAACCTTTGTGGGCATTTTACCCGCCTTCAGTTGGTACCACACTGAGAATCTGGGACCTTCCAAGTTAAATTTGTTCAGTGTCTGAGGAAGAGTTAAAGATATGCAGGGTTAAAAACAATCACCCCTCAGGCCCAGGGGTCTCCTTCGGGGTGTTGGCCTCGCTTCTGGGTGCTTCTCTATCTGTTCATGGCTTCTGAGTTGGGGGTGGAGAGGGGCCCAATCCATCCTGGCTGCTTCCTGGGCAACTGCTCTGAGGAGCTCCGGCCCTCAGCCTGCCCACCGTGCCAGTGACATCCTCACAGAAGACAGCATTCATCAGAGGTGCCCTCCTGCTGCTCCACTCGCTCTGGAAGCCTCTCATTAGGGTTTCTAATTTTTAAGATAATGGGAACTTAATGGGGATTATTTTGATTTTCTCTCACCAGCCGAGGCTTTTGTCCCCGAAGCCCTGCTGCCCCCAGCTGTACTGTCTGAACAAATTGCATTCTGAGCAGGCAAAAGCCGAGGCCCAGGAGACTGTTGACATGACCTCAGAAACACACAGTCCAATGCTATGGCCCAGTTTTCTTTGCTCTTAGGCCAAGACTTTTGCCCGTAACAGTTTCGGGGTTTCTGGCCATCTTGGCGACTACTTTGGACCCACCTGCATCTCCCCACCAATTTTTAGAGGGAAATATCTTTAAAAATCATCAGTGGACTAATCAGTTAATTAATTCTAAGCATTGGAGAGGCTCAGGCTCCTACTGCTCTTCTTCCTCTCCTTCCATGTTTTATAAAAATTGAGAATTTAGTCTGCCCACGATCTATTACCTGGCTGTACTCCAGGACAGAGATTTACCCTCCAAGGACCATGCTGAAACTGAAAGGATTGGAAAATCACATATGATTAACCCTCAGAATAATCAAATGACCTCAATAAATATATTTTGAGACCATGAGGTCCTGGGGATCCGAAGACATTGTCCCTGTCCTCTGCCAAAGCTTTGGTTTTCTTCTCAGTAAAGAAAACTTGTTTGTTTTTGCACGGGTAGGTGGTGGCCAGTTGGGTAAATTGGTCCTTAGAGATTTTTATCCTGCCAAAACTATGGCAAAACCATAAAAATGTGCAAGCCACCATGCTTAGCAGACCAACCGTGCCCAACACATTATAGAATAGCCTCATTTGGGGTATCCCCTTTCCCCTGTAGGTTGCTAGCTATGACAGCCACCTAGCAAATCCCAAATCTTGGAAATCACTTCTGTGCTGTGGTTACTGATGACTGGCAGGTAAGAAACCATGTCAGCCTTCTGTCTGAGGTTTAATGGAGTATTATCACTGCTAACTTGAACCTCTGTCAGTAAGTCTTTCTCTCACAACTAACCCCACGGCAAACCTCACAGCATGGAGACCAGAGTTAGAGAGGATGATGAGTCACAGAACGAGATAAAGATGGCCCGAGGTCTGTTCAGAGAGGCAACAGGTCTGGATGTTTCAACACACACTGCTGCTCACTTTTGACATAGGGCCCAAGATTGTTGCAACTAAACTTGTTTTAAGGCTAAGTTTATCAGACCAGAAACTCACTGCTCAACCATTTTGTGGAATGGTCATCCACGGGTTGGCCCAAAAGGAGGAAGAAGGAAAAGGATACCAAAGATAGCAAGCAACAATGCAAGATGGGTATGTAGGAACAGTGATGCTGTAAACAAGTCAAAAAATCAAAATGACTTAAGGGTAGAGGCTAAACGGTGGACATCCTGACCCCTAGGGAACAGCATGTACCAGGGACCCAAAGAAGACTAGGGATCCAAGCGCTGCATTGAGGGGGAGCACGGAATAGAGAACAAGGCAGAGATTTCAGACCCATGAGAACCGACTTCTGACCCCAAATGTCTGGGGACGTTCTGACAGTGTCCAGGAATGCAGACAGCGTGCAGAAATTCGGTTCGTTGGCCCCTGATACTGACTGCTGTGGCAGTTTCCCTGTGGGGCACCAGGCACATGCTTCTTGGCTGTCCTCACCCGTCTGTAGGTGCTGACTTGGCTGAGTCTCCACCGCAGCCACCGGGCCTCTTCCCACTTCCTCTTCTTAGCGCAGCTCTTGTGAGCCCAGCACCCAAGGCCTCCTCTTGCCTGCTTCCCCCTCTCTGACCCACACCCAGCTTTGGGATGGCCGACTGCAAATGATCGTTGCCTTCTTTTCCGTTGTGCTCTTGAAGTTTGAGCGGAGAGGCAGCCAAGGGGCCCCCTAGCAAACAAACAGCCACATTTCCGAAATGAGCGTGAAAGAGCCCAGCTGAGAAAAGCAAAGGCAACTTTCAGGCCAGAAGGTGAGGAGAGTCTCAACCCCGCAAATTTTACTTGTTTCATTAAAAAGAGAAGGCCAGAAAAGAAAGAAGCTAGATACTCTCCCCTTAGTCGGTAGGCATGGGATGAAGACGAGTCGAGAAGATGTTCACTGTGTTTTGAATTCGCAGTCCTCAACAGTTCAACTGGGAGGAGCGGGCTTTGTATTCCAACACAGCTGTTCACGCCCCCAACTTGGAAGGAGTGAGGTGGAGGTATTTCACAGAGGATAGAAGAAGATAATTGTTATCTAAAATATTCTACCTAGACAAAAATTTTAAGTTCAATCGACCAGATAAAGGAACAGTCTGTCAAATCTTCACGGCTCTCCAGCTAACATCCTATGGCTTGCCTCAGCCCTACGAGGTAATTTCGTCACCTTTTATCTCAGAATACACGGGAAATACTCTTTAATCTCCACAGCATTCTGAAGTTGGTCAAGTCAGTCACACTTAAGAGTGATGACAGGTGGGGTAGTAGGTAGCAATTTTCCTTTGCTATCATTATCCTTCCCACATGCTGGGAAACAGGCATGGAAGGCTTCCAGGTTCTGGGCCAGATCAGTGGTAGTCCAGGAACCCAGCATTGGGTACCTCTGTCCTCTCTGGGAAGTGGCTTCTGCACTCAGCAGCTGTTACTTTTCCATGTCAGGTCCTGCGTGTGTCAGCAGCTAAGATGACTCTTGTCCCAGGTGTCCCGGGTTTTTGGCCTCTGCTCCACCTCAGAAAAATTCTCCGGTGGTTGAAGAAAATGGAGCAGGTGGGGAAATAGGGTGGAACGTTAGTGAGTTTGGTGATTGGGTGCTTGAATGGATCCGAGGAGGGACAAAGGGCTCTATGATTGTGAATTAATGCAGCTGGAGGGGACTAGTGACCCACTCAGCTTTGTCCTCAAACTCTTGGAAGAAGCTAGCAGGCCATGTATGACCTCTTCCCTTGATAAGGAAGCATCATGGTGCTGAGGCCGAGACTGACCCCTGGCCTCACCTGTCCAGGCCTCTTGGATTTGTGCATATCCTGCAGAATTTGGGAGGGGCCATACTGGGGTAGATTTTCTTGAGGCCTTATTTGTTTCCACCTTAATGGAGAGCCACAGGACACTTTTGCACAGGATGATCTTAGAGTAGCTAGATAAATTCAGTATCAGCTGGACTTGGATTTTTTTTTAAGTACTGGAAGAGAAAGGTGGACAATTTTCACCAGATAGAGAAGATTAGAAGCATGGGTGCTTGTCTCCTCCCATCTTCATGATCTCTTGCCGCAGCAAAGTGGGAGGAAAATAAACTGACGCATTATTTGATGACTGCTCCCTCCCCACGTAGTAGGCTGACTGTATCTCAGCAGGAAGTGGAAGAAGAGGAAGTGGGAACTGACATTGAGTGCCAGCTCTATGCTGGTTACTTTATAGAAATCATTTCATTCTCCCTCACCGTAGCCTACTATGTAGCTATTATTAGCCCCATATTGTTAAAATTTTGTTTAATTTAAATTCAATTAATTAACATATAGTATATTATTAGTTTTGGAGGTAGAATTTAGTGATTCATCAATTGCATAAAACACCCAGGGCTCATTCCATCAAGTGCCCTCCTTTTTGCTTTTTAAAAAAAAGATTTTATTTCTTTATTTGATACAGAGATAGAGAGAACAAGTAGGCAGAGTGGCAGGCAGAGGAAGAGAGAAAAGCAGGCTCCCCACCCAGCAGGGATTCTGATGCAGGGCTCCATCCCATGGCCTGGGATCATGACCTGAGCCGAAGGTAGATGCTTAAAGGACTGAGCCACCCAGGTGCCCCCTCAAATGCCTTCCTTAATGCCTATCACCCAGCTACCCCATTCCCCAACCCTACCCCCCTATTTTTTTTTTAAGATTTTATTTATTTATTTGACAGAGATCACAAGTAGGCAGAGAGGCAGGCAGAGAGAGCGAGAGGGAAGCAGGCTCCCCGCCGAGCAGAGAGCCCAATGCGGGGCTCCATCCGAGGACTCTGAGATCATGATCTGAGCCGAAGGCAGTGGCTTAACCCACTGAGCCACCCAGGTACCTGCCCTCCTACCCCCCTATTTTTTAAAGACAGCCCTCTTCCACTCTTGTTAGGAAGCCAAGAGATCAACATTTAAAACCCAGCATTTAAAACTGACTCCACATTCCTTCTGTAAGTACTGTTGTCTTGCTGATGCACCCATTTTGAATGAAGACTGGCCTGGTCCTGAACTCAGCCTTCAGCAGGAAAAGGACAATCATCCTATACCCTCTTCTGACACAATAGGGTTATCAGAACGTCCAATGACATGAATGGTCAGGATGTCAAACTCATTTTGAAACCCTCTTTCACTGAAGGGTCTCAATGAACACCTTTTTTTCCAGGGTATGGGCTGCAGGTCCCTGCAAAGGTCATTGGCCTATGGAGGGAGATAGTCTACGACTTGTTTGTTGAAAAATCCTCTTAGAGTTTACCCACATCACTTGTCGATAAAGAGAGGGATGCCCTAAACTAGAAGAACCTGCAAAATCATACTAGTTTTACCCTTGCCAGAAAAGTAATCATCGCCAAATTGAATGAGAGCCTACTCTGTGCCAAGAACTGTTCTTTAGGCTTTATAAGTATTGTTTATTTCTCTAACAATCCTATGAGGAAGGTACTATTAGTTTCTCCATTCTATAGATGAAAGTACACATGTACTTGTAAGGTGTTCAGAGAGGTTAAGTAACTGGCCCAAGGTTACACAGGAAGGAAGTGACAAAACTGGGATTTGAACTTCCCAACCTGGGGGTCTATCAACTACACTTTCTGCTGCCTATCATCAGGGAAGATGGGCAGAGATAGGAAGGCTCATTCTGGAACCTGGAGAAGAAGAGACTTTTTTTCACATTTTCCATGTATAGAGTAACGGCAAACTTCTTGCACAAAGAGCCCTAGGTCCTTCTACCCGCTAGATGTGTTAACCCTCGAGAGGCCAACTGAGACTAACTCCTCAGCCATTCACGACAGCTTTGCTCCTCTCTTTCCTCCTCCTCAGGGGGGTCTTCAGCACCTTCCTCTTGTGATGGGAACGAGGGGCACTTCAAACCTCGGGTCTTCATTCTCAGTTGGGGGTTTTACCCCTGTGGTAGCCACAAAGTGGCTGCCATTCTATTCCTTTTGGACCCAGAGGATGCCACCATCACCGCTGACCTCACCAGAAACGGACAGGCAGTTTACCCACACTGAACATGGTGGTTGAGGTTAGTGAATGTGCTCTTTCCCCCACCACCACCCCCAGGAATCTCTGCACTCAACGTGGGCTCAAACCCATGACCCTGTGGTCAAGAGTAGAATGCTCTACCAACTGAGACAGCCAGGCACCCCATCGAACGTGTTCTTTTACTGCCTAAATATAAGTACATGGACCTCACTGGGGAGAGACCAGACCTTCAAAGAAAGGTCTCGGGGATCCCACCCCGCTCCGCTATGGAGAAGGGAAGGAATGAAGCCATAGGAGCCTCTCTGCTTTTGATTTTGACTGCTGAAACTCACATCTGCTTACCCTTTCATGTGTAAACCAGGATTCGCAATTACTCACTCCACTCAGATGTGTAAAGAACACATAGTTTCTTTTCTCTCTGAATCACTCTGATATCTCTTACGAGCCTGCACCTGCTGGGTATCAAGAGGGAAAAAACTAATTTTAGTTCAATAGGTTTTAAAATGTAGTCATTCAGTGATTTAAACAGTTTCTTTAGGCCTAACTCTGTGTCTTTGGGTTAAGGTGCAGTCTTTCAGTTTCTTCCCATCTTGTGCTTGCTTCTCTCTAAGTGGGGTTTGTGGTTGGGAGACCAGACCCCAGGCTTGCTCTAGTGGCTGCTACCCTATTTTAAACATGGTGTCCTAACAAGGGATTTCAGCTGTCTTGCTTTGATTCTCCTAATTTATTTCATTCTCCTTCAGGCAGAGATCTGGATGGGAGAGGTCAGGAAAGGGTAAGGGGACTCCAGGCCTGGCATGCAGCCTGCCACTCCTCCTGGCATCTGGTGGCTGGAAGAGGAGGCCTGCCAGCTTCTATCACAAGCAGAGGAATCTGTTTTTGTACTAAGAGGGAAACTCTGAAGTCAGAGTGCTTGGTTCTTGAACTCCTCAAGAGTGTAGAAGACCGAGGTTGTTTTTCAAGTTTGTAGTAACAGTCCTGACCAGCCTGAGGCATGACGCCTCCAGGCAGGCCTCTGGGATGTGAGCTGTAAGAGGGATTAAGAGGGATTGAAATGCTGTGTTTGCTGGATATTATCTGTAATATATCAATGTAAGCTTGGGGTGGTGAAGGGGAGAGTGGGATTCTAGAATGTGCTTAGAAGGGCTCCTCAAAGGAGGGGCAGTGTAGTCCAGTGTTTATAAATGTATAGACTTGGGGTCCAGACTGGGTTCTGCTATTTCCTTCTAATTTGGACAAGTTTATTTGTTTGGAAACTCAGTTTCCCCATCCTTAAAATGGAGGATTAGATAATAGCAACATCTACCTCATAGGATGGTTACAAAGTTACCATTTATGAAGAACTCTGACTTTCGCCTATCTCCTAATGCTAGCTATTTATTTTTTTAAAGATTTTATTTATTTGAGAGAGTGTGTGCACAAGCAGAGGTGGGGGAGCTGTAGGCCGAATGGCAGAGGGTTAGAGAGCCCAACACAGGGCTCGATCCCAGGACTCTGGGACCATGGTCGTTGCTGAATGTAGACCCTCAACTGACTGAGCCACGGAGGCCCCCCCCCAAAAAAAATGCTAAGTATTTAGATAACAAACACCTATAATAGATTTTAAGCCATAGAAGCTTCTTATGTATGATATAGGGAAAGAGGTTGGATTTTCAAAATAACCTGAATTATATGATATCAAGCTAATTATTTGGCCACCGTGATACTGGTTCTGAAAAACGAGGATAATTGTATCATAAGAAAGCTGTCAGAAGGGTGCCTGGGTGGCTCAGTGGGTTAAACCTCTGCCTTCGGCTCAGATTATGATCTCAGGGTCCTGGGATCAAGCCCTGCATCGGGTTCTCTGCTCAGCGGGGAGCCTGCTTCCCCTCTCTCTCTGCCTGCCTCTCTGCCTACTTGGGCTCTCTCTCTGTCAAATAAATAAATAAAGTCGTTTTTAAAAAAGATAAAGAAAGAAAAAAGAAAGCTGTCGGAATTAAATGAAATAATGTGCCTGAAACACTTAGCAAAAATTTTGGCATGGAGCACCTGGGTGGCTCAGTGGGTTAAGCCTCTGCCTTCAGTTCAGGTCATGATTCCAGGGTCCTGGGATCAAGCCCCGAATCGGGCTCTCTGCTCAGCGGGGAGCCTGCTTCCCCTTCTCTCTCTGCCCGTCTCTCTGCCTACTTGTGATCTCTTTCTGTCAAATAAATAAATAAAATCTTTAAAAAAAAAATGTTTGGCACACAATTGAGGCTCAACCGAAGTTTCTTCCCCTTTCTCCTCATGTCAGTGACATGTTCTCTTATAATTATTTACTGTTACATCCTCAATCAGGAATTTTAAGCTTTTATAATCTCCTAACTTCCAGCACAGAGAAGCTCTGTGGACTCACTGACAGATTCAAATGAGCCTTCAGATCTAGGGCTGAAGAGCCAAGGTTTCTCCCCATTGAGTGTGGCCGCTCAGAGGACAGTGGCTGTCTTCTGATCTTTAACTCTTACAGGTATTTTTCTCTTCTCTTTATTAAAGTGACACTATGGTCCCTTGGAGGCATTTACGTCTGCTCCACTCACATTGCTCAACCCACACTTGGAGAGAAATGTGTTTGCATAAATACTAGCAGATGAATTTTTTAAATATCACTTTTTCTTTCCTGGCACTCTGTGAGAGAAATGAGCAAATATAAACAGAAGAGTATCACACCAGAAATACAGCAGATGGATTCCTGCTGGAGATCTGGACTTTCCTGGAGTTTACACATTTGGGAGATGCAGGATTATGACAAAATCCACTTGTGATGTTCTTGCTTTTTTGTTTCTTGGGCACAATATTACTTGCTTAATGAAGACACTTAATGTATACGTTCAGCCCAAATTTCCCCTCTGGGGAGGAAGCAGGATGCTGTAAGCACTCTCTGCAGGAGAGATTCTCTCCCTCAGCCTAGCATAGATCCAGTTTGATTGAGGAGTCAAGGACAAGAGAAGAGGACAATGTTCATCTTCACTCCATGCTGCAAGAGCAGGGGTGAAAGCAAACTCCTCACTTCCCAAATCAGGTAGCTACATGCTTCCCAGCCAAGACTTTATTATGAATATTTAAAAAAATAGAAGCTGATTGCACACCCTCCCTGATCAATCCACCTCAATTCAGATGATACATACTAAGAAACGCATCTATACCTGGGGAGTTGATCATGAAACATCCTGAACTCCGGTCAACACCTTTGACACAGACTTGGTGAGATATTATATTCATTCATCCATTTAGTAAATTTTATTGAGAATTTACTGTGGTTGAAGCACTGTATTAGGAGTGAGAATATAGCAGTGAAGATGACAGGTATGGTCCTTGACTTTACAAAACTCAAGTCTAGTGGGAAAATACATTATGATCTAATCATTCTGTTATAAAGGTATTAAAAAGCACAGTAAATCAATTGTTTTCATTTCTGTCAACATAATAAGTCTCAAGGACCGGCCTGGGAAAAAATATGGGAGGAAGAAGCTCCCTGTGGGCTCCCGTTGTCAGAGGCCCCAAGGGTCATTAAAACCATCCTTATGCCTGGATGGCTCAGTCAGTTAAGTGTCTGCCTTCTGCTCAGGTCATGATCTCAGGTCACGATCTCAGGATTGAGCCCTGCATCAGCTTTCCTACTCAGTAGAAGATTGTAAGCCTTAGAAGCTTCTTATGTATGATAGAGGAGAAAGAGCGTAGATTTTCAAAATAGGCTAAGTTATATGATGTCAAGCAAATTATTTGGCCACTGTGATACTGGTTCTGAAAAACAACCATGATCATATCATAAGAAAGCTGTTGGAGTTAAATAAAATAATGTGTGTAAAACAGCAGTCATGCCCGCACTCTCTGTCTCTCAAATAAATACATAAAATCTTAAAAAAACAAACAAAAAAAATCCCCTGATGGATGAACTCCTAATCCACAGTTGATTTGGCTGACCCCTGGTCTTCATGGGTTGTCCTTGGGGTCTCAAGAAAATGCGAGGAAGGATCCTACCCGTCCATAATGATGACTTCCGGAACTCAGGGAAAGCCCCATCTTTAATCAATGAGTGTGAACTCATCTTTCATGTTTATCTATTAGGTTTAACAAGGGAGGTGGCATGATATAATGCAAAGGCCACAGACTCTGAAGTTAGCCCTGGGTTCTAATCTTGGCTCAAACATTTATTAGCCATTTTCCCTTGGGACGATTATTTCACTTTTTTGCGGTTTATTTGCCTCATGCAAAATGGGGAAAATAGCACTTAGCTGGGGATTGTTCACATTCCTAAGTGAAATAATCACTAGGAAGTGCATGCTATGCAGCATGTTCTCCTCCATGATGCTCGGGAACTATATTCTATATGACACAGGTCTTGCCTTTGAAAGAATACAGCATTTGTGTGAAATATTTAATGACAACCATACACAAGCGTGAGCTATTTGGTAAATGGTAAATTAGACCCACAGCTGACTCTGTCCATCCCGAATGCTGCCAACTCTTTCTGCTTCTGTTGCCCCAACTCTGGTGCTCAAACCGTACCTCTCCAGGAAGTGGCCCCACCAGGAAAGCCCCAAAGAAATCAGAATGCTCCAGTAAGAAGTTAGAATAAGAGACAGACACTCTGTGTTTTTTTAAACGAGATCCTCAGCTTTGTCACACCAAGTGTAGCCCCCATCCTCCATTTTACTCTTCTTTCCATTTACTGGAAGTATTTTTTGTTATTGCCAAGATGCAGGAAAATATGGAGCTGGAGATGGAACCGTGGCCACATCTGGCAGGGAAATATACAGCTAGATGCTAGTGACATTGCCTGAAGCAATTTCTACATCCTTCAAGACCCCCGTACCAGAAATCCATGAACCTTACAGCTCAAGACAGGGGAGATCTGCCATCGAGTCTGACGGGCAGCTCCTACAGGTTGTCTTGTCCTACAGGGACCTCCTCAAGCTCTCAGGTGACAGAGCCAGAGACTGGAAGAATTTACTGCATGGCTAAGTGATGGGCTGATGGGGAAATCTCTAAATTATGTACATTAATTAAATAAACACTCAGTCCTAAAAACAGGAAATAAATAGAATGTCCTAAACAGAGCAGGTGATTAAGTTAACTCTATGGGTTAATATAATATTATATATACAAGGAAAGTTATATAACCATAATTAATAATTTTAATAATAACAGAGTTATTATGTATATTACATCTATAACAGAGTTACATATGTATATAACAGAGTTATATATATATATAATAGTAATTAATAATAACATAATTTTCCATATGAAAGCAGGAAAAAAGCCAGTAAGATATATTTAGCAAACAGCGGTGTACAAAATTCTATATACGGAATGAGAGTGACTGTGTTAAAAGAATAAATCTATGCCTGTAAAAAAGCTGGAAGGAAGCACTTTAGCATTTGAGTGTTGGAACTGTGGCTAATTTTTTGTGTCTATGTTTATTTTTATAACGAGCATATATTGTTTATATTATAGCATCTTAAAAAAGCGTTTTGAAGTGAAGACTTCTGAGGCCAAGAATATGGACTTCCCGGAGGCGATTTGCCTGCATCATTTCCAAGAAGGATATTCAGTAATTCACCCCTTGCCTCAGCTGGTTGAAGGTCAAAGTGAGCAGAGATCACACTTTTTAGGAACTTAAAGGGAATCAGAAAGTTTGCCCTGATCAACCCTTGAGTTCTGGTCTTTTTTTACAGGGACTGCGTTTGTTTTCTCTTTGGCTGCCAAGCGTCCCTAGCTTTAAGTCTCCCTACTTCCTCTGAGATCAGGCTTTGCTCTTTCCAAGTCCTGGCATCTGGTTGTGCACTTATGCGGGATAGGGGCAGGAGTGCTGCGGGAGATGAAACCCAAGGCCGAGGCAGGCCCCCCAGCAGGGTCAACTGAAGCGGAACTTGGCTGCAGGCATTAAAAAACCCAAATCAACTTAATTTGTTTTCCTCTGTTCTTCAGCTAGTCTCCACAAACTTCCTGGTTTTGTCCTAAAACGAGAACCAGACAACTTGTGAGCAAATCCTGTCATCCCCCTAATCTGAGACAGCCTACCTCAGAGGACATTTTATACATTTTTTTTTCTTTTTCCAAAAGAGTCTTCTAGAGTCTCACATTAGCGGTACTGCGTGCTTCTTGGCCCTTGTTCCTTGTGCACGTGGCTTTTCTTTCTGGCTTCTTGAGACAGTTTGAGAGTCTTCGAGAAGGATTATGGGCTGGCCAGCCAGATCCCTGTGAAATCAGACCATTAGACATGTTCCGAGGGCTCAGCCTCCTCTCCTTTTTTTCCACTTAGATAAGTGTCAAAAAGTAGGAGTCATGTCCTAACCAGAACACATGCCCCTGTGGCTTCTTAGCGAAGCCCATCCTGGTGGAGCAGCGTCTGCCAGCATCGGCCATCGGCCATCGTGGTCACCCCCATCCTGCTCGCCGCCTTAGCCTTGGGCCGGCATCCAGTTCCACTCTTACACTTCAAGATCAGGGCTTAGGAAAATAATGCATTCTAAAAAATCCCGACCGACCAAAAAGTACCAAGAAGTCAATTGGGTTACACCCTGACTCTTGTCACCCAGATACCACATGACCAGAAAGAGAATGTCCCTGGAGCAACATCATTGTGTCCCTGATTAGCAGCCTTGCAGCAACCTGAACAAAGAATTCCAAGCCCCAGGACCCAGAACTTGTAAACAGAAGAGGAGAGCAGTCAGGTGACTTATCCAGCTGAGTTATACCAGACAGCCCAGTATTAGCAGTTCCTGAGGGGCCTGCTCTGAGCCTGAGTCAGCCAGGGTGTGACAAGCCACAGGGCTGATCTCACCTTTGCAAGCCAACCAAGTTCCCCGCCCCCTCCACCCACTCAGCGGCTGTCAGCCACCTCTGCCAACTTGTTCCTTTAGTTTCTATTTTTCTCCCTCTCTTTCTCTGGGCAGCCACCCCCTCTGCTATTTATCTCCTAACATATCCAGCCGATCTTCAGAGCTCTGCGGGTTCAAGTGTGGTGACTCATTTGTTACTTAAGGTATTTTGGGTTTGTTACTTCTCAGCCACTTTACCAAGAACCACACTGAGCCAAAACAGAGAAGGGAGGAAATGGGGGCGTGCAGATGGGGGTGGGGGGTGGGGCAGAAATCCAAAGCTGCTATGGAAAAATTCAGCTGAGGTGCTGTGGTCAAAGCCTGGACTCAGAGAACGAGGCCATTCCAAAAGCAACAACGGGAAGGAAACAGTGCTTTGATTAGAACTTCATTGAGAGGCCTGAACACACACCCGGTAGTTCTCCCACAACAGAGATGGTGTGGTCAGGAATCCAAAAGAATCGTCATTGCTCTTTGGGAATATCTATGAACAACCACACCCAAACTGTGTCCACTTGGCCAGTGCAAGGTGGAAGGGGGCAGCTGGGGGACAGCCAAACACCACCTGCAAAATATAATCGAATCATTTGCCCCAAGCCTCAGTCTCCCCCTCCCCAATACCCATGTGCCTTTGGCTCAATCATCTAGATCTGCTTTGTGGACAATAGCCGTGGGGAGTTGCTGGTGTCCTGAGTAGGCGAGGCTGATGTGAACAATGGAGAAATCACGTGGGGCAGGTCAGCCGGAAGATCCATGAATGTATATGTTGAGAGACTTCCAGAAAGTCGTTGTTTAGAAATTAATTGTCTCCCTGGCCTCAGCCCATGCCGTACACAACGCTTCTGCCTGGACTGTAAGTCACTCGTGTTCTAGTCCCTGCAGCTTCAGTAAGACTATTGAATTGCTGTTTGCAACATTTGCCAACCGTTTCTGGTTTGGGGCTTGCAAGAGGAGCCTGCTGAGTGTTCTCATTCCTTTTTAATTATTCATTTTTGACTTTGACAAATATTGCCTAAATGCTTAATGTTGGAGGCAGGCCTTGAGGTCCAGAGCTGGGGCATGAGAGCCCAAGCTTCCGAACTCCAGCTGGGAGGAAGAAGCTGATGAGCAGAGGGAGAGGACAGCTTCATGGATTTCATGACAAATCTCATGATTGTTCAGTCTGGGCTGTCGAGTCTTTCTTATGCAACAACGGTACGTTGTACCACAGCTGCTACGTGCAAACCATCTTCCTGGAAACAGTGAGAAGTACAAAGAAGCTATGTGATAGAAGTGCTGTATCAGGACAACAGAGAAAGACGGAAGGATGCTGATCTCCGATGGCATCGTGAAGCCATCTTGTTTCAGCCCAGATGACAGCAAATCAGTATCATATAGATCACATCCTCTGAACTACAAGAAAACTTACTTTAAAAGTTACTCTTTAAAAACCCTTACTTTCATTTTCATAAATTGGGAAATTTTACAATACTTTTTAAAAACATTAGGAATAAATCATAACTAATGGTTTAAAGAAATACATATTTATAGCATCTTATATATAACTAAGATTAGGTAATACAGAAGCAAAATAAAATATATTTCAAGACTTGTTTGATGCAGGAAAAGCTACAGAGCAATTACAGAGAGAAACTACAAAAGCCTTAAAAAGCTTACTTAGAAAAGAAAAAAGTCTAGAATTAATGAGCCATGGGTCCAACTCAGGACATTGGTAAAAGGAACAATAGCATACACACAAAGGAAGTAGAAGAAAAGAAATAATATGGAGGAGAAATTTATTAAATAGGAAACAGAGACACCTGGGTGGCTCAGACAGTTGAATGTGTGCCTTTGGCTCAGGTCACGATCCCAGAGTCCTGGGATAGGGTCCTGAGTCAGATTCTTTGCTCAGTGGGGAGTCTACTTCTCCCTCTGACCCCCCCCCTTCTTGTGCTCTCTCTCTCTCAAATAAATAAATAAAATATTTCAAAAAAATTAAATAGAAAACTAAGTTAAAATGGAAATGATCAAGAAAACAGAAAGCTATTGCTTTGAAGGACACTGGGGTGGTACAGTCAGTTAAGCGTCTGACTTTTGGTTTTGGCAGTGCAGAGTCTGCTTAAGATTCTCTCCCTCTGGGGCACTTGGGTGGTTCAGTGGGTTAAGCCTCTGCCTTTGGCTCAGGTCATGATCTCAGGGTCCTGGGATTGAGTCCTGTATCGGGCTCCCTGCTCAGCAGTAAGCCTGCTTCCCCCTCTCTCTCTGCTGCTTCCGCTGCTTGTGCTCTCTCTCCTTCTCTCACTCTCTGTCAAATAAATAAATTCTTAAAAAAAAAAAAAAAGATTCTCTCCCTCTGCCCCTCCCCAAATGCTTGTACTCTCTGTCCCTCTCTTAAATAAATAAACGTTAAAAAAAAGAAAGCTAGTGCTTTGAAAGACTAATAAAATTGACATATTAAAAGGGGGAAAATCACTACATATGTAGTAGAAATTTTTTTTTTAAAAAGAGAATGTTAAGGGGCGCCTGGGTGGCTCAGTGGGTTGAGCCGCTGCCTTCGGCTCGGGTCGTGATCTCAGGGTCCTGGGATCGAGTCCCGCGTCGGGCTCTCTGCTCGGCGGGGAGCCTGCTTCTCTCTCTCTCTCTCTCTCTCTGCCTGCCTCTGTCTACTTGTGAACTCTCTCTGTCAGATAAATAAATAAAATCTTAAAAAAAGTAATCCTGTTAAAAAAAAAAAAGAGAGAGAATGTTAAAATATCATTCAACTAAATTTGAACAATTAGATGAAATGTCCAGTTCTCTACAAAAATGAAACTGACCAGAACTGACTCAAGAAAAAATAGAAAATCTAATTAGAGAGCTATAGCTATTTTTTAACAGTTGAAATGGTGGTTTAAAATCTACCTACAAAAGTGAAACAAAATACAAAAGGGCTAGAGCAGTTTATAAGCAAATCTGACAGAGATTTGTCACTTATGAAAAAGAGAAGCATAATCCCAGGCAATGTGTTTCAGAGAACAGAAAAAGAAAAGATGACTACAACTCATTATAGAATGCTGACAGAATTTTGATATCAAAACCAGACAAGGATAGATAGAGAAGGAAAATAATCGACCTATCTCTCATAAATACAGATGTAAAAATCCTAATTATCTAGTAGAAAATTAAATTCAGCAACACACTGGAATTAATATTTATGATCTGTTTGGGTATATCCCAGAATACAATACTAGAACATTAGAAAAGTATTAATAGGGGCGCCTGGGTGGCTCAGTTTAAGCTTCTGCCTTCAGCTCAGGTTATGATCCCAGAGTCCTGGGATTAAGCTTCTCTTCCCAGGGAGCATTCTTATCCCTCTCCTTCTGCCTGCTGCTCCCCATGCTCGTGCTCTCTCTTTCTGTCAAATAAATAAATAAAAATCCTTAAATATAAATAAATTGCTCTAAAGGCATTAGAAGAAGGTAAAATCGCTCTCTGTGTCAAATAAATAAATAGTATCTTTAAAAAAGTTTTCACTGTAATTAGCTACATTTATATATTAAAGGAGAAAACAACCAAATTATCATCATAATGGAGGCAGAGAAAACATTTGGTAACATTTAATTCATGGTAGAAATTCTTAACCAATTCATTATGGAAGGAACTTCTTTAACTTGATAAAAGGTGTCCACCCAAAATTTATTGCAAACAATAATGTTTGTTAGAAGCATTCCCTTTAAAGTCAGAAATGAAACAAGCATGTCTACCATCACTACTTCTATTAAATTGAGTACTGGGGGAAAAAATTGAGTACTGGAGAGCCTAGCAAGCAACCTTAAGATAAAAAGAAATTAAATGTGTAAGGATTTGAAAAGAAAAACAAACCATTGTTACTCCCAATATATGTATTATACAGGAAATGTGAGATAATCTACAAACTATTAAAATAAGAGAATCCAGGGGCGCCTGGGTGGCTCAGTGGGTTAAGCCACTGCCTTCAGCTCAGGTCATGATCTCAGGGTCCTGGGATCGAGTCCCGCACCGGGCTCCTTGCTCAGCAGGGAGCCTGCTTCTCCCTCTGCCCTTCCCCTGTTCCTGCTCTCTCTCATAGTCAAATAAATAAAATCTTAAAACAAACAAAAGAAACAAACCTGTCCATTCAAAGAATATAATTCTTAGGAAGGCATTGTAGGAAACCCCTTTTATGTGTGGTCAGGAGATCATGGCCAAGTACGCCTCTTGTTTCAAAGTAGTAGCAAGTCGGAAGAGGACAGATGAATCGGTTGTAGAATGTTTATACAGTGGAATAATGTATGCCAGTAAACATGCATGAGTTAGAACAGTCATGTATCAGTACATCATATGAATCTCTGTATTAAAATATATTTGTTTGGAATATGTCATTAAAAGAGTTATATTTGGACTGTCTTCGAAGGGCGGAAACATGTTAAATAAAAATTTTAACATAAAGTCACATATGATAACTTATTGTAATTTTTGCTATACGAAAGTTTAAAAAGTTAAATTCGATATGCTAGCAGGTACAAAATGGTATGAGAGTCCCGAGAAAGAAGACATTAATCTCTCCAAAAGGAATCAGAGAAGTGCTCACACCTGAAGCTGCTCTTAGTATTTAAGTAGTTGGAAATGGAGGGAAGAGATTCTTGATGGAAGGAACAAGGCCGAGGTGGGAGAAATACAGCGCCAAGAAAATGTGGAGCGTTGAAATTTAGAAGAGCAATTTGATTGGAATATAGGCTGAGTACAGGGGAGTGGTGAGAAACAGTTTGGGAGAAGATCCTGGAGATATTTAAATCCAAGTTAAAGTGCTGGGCAAGAAAACCAAAATGTCTGAGATGTCTTGTGGTGCCTGGATTTCTGCTCTGTACTTAGGCCCCCCTTGGATTTATACCCTTGGGTGATCAGGTTAAGGTATTCTAATGATTTAGGTTTTGTTTTTGTTTTTTTTCACTTAAAAATGAGAATATCAGTAAGACCTTAAAACATTAATAGCAACTGTTTTAACACATATTTAAGGGAATAATATATCCTATTTGTTTATTTTTAAAGATTATTTATTTATTTGAGAGAGAGGAGGGGTAGAAGAAGGAGAAGCAGACTGCCCCACTGAGCATGGAGTCTGACTCGGACCTTGGTCCCAGGACCCCCGGCATCATGACCTAAGCCGAAGGCAGACGCTTAACCAACTGAGCCACCCAGGCACCCTGGGAATGATACATCTTAGGGAAAGATGTTAAGTGTGTGAAGATCTCTAATTTAATGCGTTGCTTTTTTCGTACTTCTTCCACTGTTGTCACTACTTAATTTATCCGCACTCTGCCCCCGTCTTGAGTATAAAACAACTTTTTATTCACTTGGACTTGTTTTTGAAGGCTCAGTGACTCATTTGTTCATTCATTTCCTTCTACTAATATTTATAACAGCTTAAGCCAAATAATACCTGGTCTTGGCTTTCTTGGAGCATATTTTCTAGTACCAGACATATGAATCCATTAGCTATGATGACAGTGGTGATAAAGGTGTGCATAGGAGGGCCTCGTGGAACAGAGGAGAGGCAGTTAATCGGGGAGGTAAGGAAGGCTTCCTAGAGGAAGAGATGTTTGAGGAGGATACTTAGCAGTTAGTCAGCTGGACCACAGAGAGAGATTAGGAGAGCGTCCGAGGAGGAGGCCCAGGGGCATGAAACAGCCCATGCATGTGGTAAGTATGACTAGAAAAAGGAAAGTGTTGGGGTGCTTAGTGGAATAAAGGCCAGACATGTAGGCAGGGGCACATTATGAAGGATTAGGTGTTTAAGGGGTTTTAATTTTATCTTGAAAGCTACTGGGGAGCCATCAAAGTATTTTAAGCAGGGAAATAACATGATCTGATTTGCATTTTAGAAAGATTATTCTGGCAGTAATGTGGGAGGTAGATTGGAGAAGAAGAAATTAGCAGACCACTCTAATGATCCTGGTGATGGATGACGAAGCCCTCACTAAAGTAAAAGCGGTGGAATTGGATTCATGAGAAGGTAGGAGAAGGTTCTAGAAGCCTAAGTAACTGATCAGCGGGACAGGCAAGAAAGGGATGAGAACATGGGGGTAGCCACATCTCCAGCTTGACAATTGTGTGGATGGCGATGCTCATCACTAAGGCAGGAGGAGGACCAGGTTTATGGTGGGGGAAGATGACGGGTTTAATGGAGCCCCATTCTCATCTCTCCAGAGAGAAGTTTGAGTTCAACAGATTTGGAACAGATTTGGGGCTGAGGTCATAGGTGGAAGCTGCAGCTGGATGTTGGATTGAAGACCACCAAAGAGAGGTCATATGTAGACTGGGAGAACCAAGGGCTGAGGAGAGAGCTTGCTTCTGTCTGGTCAAAGAATACAGAGAATGATGTGCAAAAGGACACAGTGGGAAAAAGGGAAGCCGTATCAAGGAGGGAGATTCGATAGCATTGCGTGCCATCTGGAGATGAAGGGAAATGCCCACTGGCTACGTGGAAGTCACTAGTGACCTTGGAGAACAATTTTCTTGGCCTGCTGAGGATGTTTGCCAGATTGCAGTAGACCTTCAGGTGAATGGGAACTGAAAGCAGAGACGACGGGAATGGGTAAACTTTACAAACTTGGCTTTGGAGGAGAGGGAAGGGGCTATTACTAGGAGAGAGCATACTGTGGAGGGGAGGAGGCTGTTTTTTAAGAGAGCAGAGATGAAAATATTTACATGCTGTCAGGAAAGATCAAGTGGAGGGAAGCTCGGAGTGAAGGAGGTAGATGGGATGATTAATAGAGCAAGCGTTTCCTGAGGAGGAGGCAAAGGCCACATGGAGGGATTAGCCTTGACCTGGAGAAAAAGTCACCGTGGAACAGGCGAGGAGGGAAAGATGGAATCAGAGGTTTCCATGTTTAGGTGCAGGGAAGGGAGCCCAGGGGCTTCCAATCGGGGGGCTTTCCTTTTCTCATGTAGAAAGGAAGACAGTTTTGCTGAAAGTGGAGATGTTGGGGGTTGGAGGGAAGAGGGGAGGGGTGGACGGGCTGCTGGGAATGGCAGAAGAACAGGTTAGCACAGCCTGAGTGTCACCTGAACCTGGGACACATGAATGTGTGGGATGGCTGGTAGCAACCGGGGGGCCCAAACCCAAAAGGCAGGACTGTCCAAGATCAAGGCCAGAATGTTATAGTGACTAAACTACAAGGTCAAGGGGGAATAGGGTTGGTTGGGGCCGCTGCAGAGAAGAGAGCCAGGCCACTGGCCTTGAGGAACCAGGGGACTGTAAGACCACGGGACACGAGTCTTCCATGTGGATATTGGCGTGACTGGTACAGGCCTAAGAGGTAGTGAGGAAGGACAGGTGGGAAAAGGAAGGCAGACTGGATGCCAAGTCCTCCACGACGTCTGGGAGCCTTGGGATTCCAGCCTACTCCGGTGGTCCAAGACTGCAGGTTAGGTCACCACCCAACAGGAAAGCCTGACAGAAGGCAGAGAGCTGGCCCTCCTGCCTTCCCAGTTAGCTGCTTGTTGCTTTGTTCACGCGTGACTTCACCGCCACTTCCCTTCCGGTCCTTCGACAACCTGGAAGTGCTTCCTGAACGTTCACTCTGTGCCAGACTCCCATGGCTGGAGGGGAGCAAGGCCTGTCTCCATCCATCAGTTCTGGAATGCGCACCCCATGCCAGCCCAAAATTGTTTCACGTCTCTGAACTCAGCTGGATGCTTGTTTCTGCTGAGGTCAGCCAGGCTGCCGTCAAGGTGTGGTTGTCGTGGTCTGCCCGGGCTCAAAGGTCGTCGTAGCTCTTCATGTGGTCAGGACTTCAGTCGAGTTAAGCACACCATTCGTAATAACACGTTGAGCTCTCTTGTTGTTGAAATTGCAAAACTTACACTATCATTTGGCATTGAAATGAAAAGTTATTGTACTTGTGGAGGGCGTGGAAATAGTGGGGCATGAATCTGATATTAGAGAAGCAAATACTTATTTTGGAGAAATGATCACAGTTCCATATATTCTCGTGAACAACAACAGCAAAAACACAACAGCCAAGTGTTTTAGGGGACCCACAGACAAATAAAAATTGCTTTACATTTTGTTACTGATATATACACAAAGTAATTGCCTAAGAAAAGCCAAGCAATGCAACTGAAGGCAAGGAGAATTGTCCCACATTTTAAAACTGTGAGAGGCTGATGTGACTAACTCTGTGTCCCGGTGTTATGTGTAAGGCATTGAGGGGATTTTTTTTCCCCTATCTTAGTGATAAATAAAATAATGGTGTGTCTTGCAATTAAATGTGGCTTAGAATGGATGATATATGATGATTCATGTCCTAAAACTCTTCAAATAGTTTCTTTTGAAGAAACATAGATGTCAGACCCGTAAAAACCAAGTCCCTCCTTTCCAAATAAGGAAACTGAGTCCCAAGAGATAGCAGCTGACCCAGAATTGCACCTGACAGCACGTTGGAGGCAGAAGAAATTAATTTACTATAGAGGATATTGCCGTGCCTTCTGGCAAAAGGAACCAGAAAAGATAACAATTACATAATGGCTTAATGGCCCAGACCTCCATTAAAAATCCTATGATCACTTATTTCCCCCCATTGGAAGGACACTAAACAGGTTTAGTAACTACTAATCTTTGACAACATGCTTTCAATTTACACCCACCATCAATATCCATTTCATCTCCTTTATCACAAGCCTTGCAGGCCTTATAGTTTCAATGCTTCATAGAGCATATAGTTTCGGGGTCCTCTTTATTTCTCTCAAGATGTTTTCAAGACACATAAGGTAGTCTTAAAAATGATATGGACAGGGGCACCTAAGTGGCTCTGTGGGTTAAAGCCTCTGCCTTCGGCTCAGGTCATGGTCTCAGGGTCCTGGGTTCGAGCCCCACATGGGGCTCTCTGCTTGGCGGGGAGCCTGCTTCCTCCTCTCTCTCTGCTGGCCTCTCTGCCTACTTGTGATCTCCCTTTCTCTCTGTCAAATAAATAGATGTCTTTTTAAAAAAATTATGGACAGCAATCTATTATTTGATGGGATATGTTTTCAGTACTGAAGACGCAACGTCGCTTCACTGTTAGTCCTTCCCCAGCTCTGGGATCGATAAAGAAAGCAGATGTCCCAACTTGAAAGGGGGGATTAAAGCAAGGACAGTGGTGGGGTAACCAGAGAGGGGTAGCTCCTCCTACCCCTGTCCTCCTGGCTCATGATATCATAGGAGTAATCTCTTTTTTCTGCTCTCCACAGCTCCTAATATTAGTAACCAACTACAGCAAAGTGTGAACATAAGGATGAAGGATACTTCATTCTCTAGTTTGCAGCAGAAAGCTGCAGACTCTCAGGGTGAGATTTTATGGTGAGCAGTTCATTTTCTTAGGTCCAGTATCTCAACTGAAAAAGACTCAAATTTGTTTTTTGTTTTTTTAATTTTGGTTATATTAGCTGCTACTGTTTCTACTCTTACTATATAAATGGCATTCTGGTCAGTAGCCACACTAGTCAATTAATGCCTATTTAGAAATAAATTGGTCTGGGACGCCTGGGTGGCTCAGTGAGTTAAGCATCTGCCTTCACTCAGGTCATGATCTCAGGGTCCAGGGATCAAGCCCCGCATCAGACTCTTGCTCAGCAGGAAGCCTGCTTCTCCCTCTGCCTGCCATTTTCTATGTTTGTCCCCTCTTTCCTTGTCAAATAACTAAATAAAAAGCCTTTCCAAAATTTTTTTCCAATAAAACAATGAACTGTAAACAGCTGATGGCTGGTTATGGCTTCAGAAGATGTGATTAGATTAATCCATTAATGGTGGCTTCAAGTTTTTCCCTATTAGTTCCAGAAAATTCACCCACCTCTTGTCCCTTTTTAAAACACTGGAAGTTTGGCATCCATTGACTTGATACTCTGAAGCAATGTCCAGACGGTCATCCATATCTCCTTTAACTTTAAGGAATTCCCAACGTTTTGGAGGGAATGACAGAAAGCAGGGTGGAGAAGCCCACTGCTGAGAAGCACTGCTGTGAGTATACCTCATGCACTGCTCAAGGCCTCTTGGTAACCGGCAGTAAGAACTGATGGAAATGGATCCAAAGGACGGCACGAAGCTTGCAGATCCCTTGTCTGTACATGTTCTTCCCAGTTCAAGTATCTGTCATATATATAATCATGTAGCTTATTTTACTTGTTCAGCATTATCACATAAGCATTCTCTTATGATATTCCTTTTTTTTTTTTAAATAGGCTTCATGCCCAGTGTGGAGCCCTATGCAGGGCTTGAACTCACGATCTGAGATCGAGACCTGAGCTGAGATCAAGAGTCCAATGCTTAACTGACTGAGCCACCCAGGTGCTGCTGTTTGTTACTGACTCTCTTAAGTGTAAGTATTTGCATAATATTCCACTGTGAAAATATCACACTTTTAAAATTTGGTCCATTCTCCCGTGATTATACAGTTAGTGTGTTTTTGGGTTTTTGCTATTGCAGATTAATGATGTGATGAACATCTTTTTGCATTCGTCTCTTTCTGTGTGAAATGACAGTCACCTCTTTCAGGTTGGCTGGGTATTTCTTAATATACTGAAATGTTAATTTGTGAATTAGTGGCCTAAAAGTGATCAATTGTGTTTAACTTGCTTGTATTTAAGAAGAAGGTTTTTTGTTTGTTCTATAAGCCTGTACATTTTCTTATCACTGTCAGGGGTGGACCCCTTGTCCCAGAGAATAATTGGGCATACATCCAGCAGCCTGGGACATAGTCTGCCCTTTTGCCCTTTTCCAGAACAAGGAAATACACTGGGAGTAGTTTAGAGGGAAGAATAGAGAAAATCAGCAGTGATCTGGCCCTGGTTACCTCTGCTCTGTCACCAAGAAGAACAGGAATCTCTGCAAAATCCTTTGTGAACATCGCTCTGTCCTGCCTTTCCAATGGAATGATCCGTTCCGTGGGAGCACAGTGGACGCCAGGCCTCCAAGCACCCTTCCTCCTGTAGTCATGACAGGACTGTATGGACAGAGGAGTTGGGAAACCGAACAGCCAGGATCAGGGCCAGGAGACCCAGCTCTGGCCTGGGTGGGAGTAATCCCCTTGTAGCTTCAAAGGACGAGTGGATCCAAAAGTCTTTAGGTCACGCTTTCTAACACAGCTGTCAGAATACACACCCTGTAAACAGGAAATGCCTTAGGAAGCACAACTGAGCACTTCTTATTTTTATTTTTTAAAGAAACCATTAAAAAGCCTGAGCAGAACATGACATTTAACTGACATTACAGTTAACAAGCTAGCACCGCTCCCTGACAACCCAGATTTTATGTTCTGGGCAATTGTGTGCCCACTGCTGTTTAACAGGTGCTTAAATATTCCCAAATTCATCTATAACTCATTTTGCCTCATAAAATGAGTGTCTCGCTCAGGCAAGGGAGTTGTAAGTTACGTAGCTCGTGTTTGCTGTCATAGAAGAGGAAAAGATTTACTAAACCCTAAACCAATATTTAGATACCTCTGTGCTTGGAATATGGAAATTTTATTACTGGGTAGAAGGCAAACCATGAGAAACAGAGGACAAGCAGGCTCTAGTTGGCTGACTAGCTTCAGGATAGGCTAAAATTAAGGACTGCTGACTTCTAGAAAAGACCTAGCCGGATGGCAGCCATACTACCCACCTACCCCTTGTGCCAGGTTCCACGTCTGCCCACTGCCCTGTCCATGTCCCATTTGTTTCACACACAGCCCTACCAACTAGGCCATTTCACACCACGTGACCTTTACATGTGCTCTACAACACCTAGAATGGCCCTATTCCTTGTCTCTCTCCTCTTTGGCAAATTCTTGCTCAACTTTCAAGGCTGAGACATCACTCTAATTGGTCATATCATATAGACAGCATAGCATAGTGGAAAGAACTTACTTCATCAGAGTAAGATGAATCTGGGTTTAAATCTTAGTACCATTGTTTTCACTAGATGGGTGACCTTGGACAAGTTGGCTTGACCTCTGTGAGTCTGTTTCCTCTGTGGTTAATGGAGCTAATAATACCTTGCTCATTGCATTATAGTGAATTCACACAACTATAGACGGTGCTTGGCATACAGTAGACACGCAACAAATATCAATTTCCTTTTGCCATGCCCATTTTCCACTCATTTCTTAATTCTCCAGGCAGCATCATTTTACTCAAAACCTAAGAGTATGTCTGTGTTTTATCTCTCAGTCTGTAGTTTCTACCTAGTATTCAATTCTTCGTGACATGCTTAAATTATAAGGTTTCCAGATGGAATTTTAATTCATTTACTTATTCAACAAATATTTATTTAATGGTATCAGATGGCAGCTAATCCTCTCGCTTGTGGGTTGGGTTTTTTTTAAAGATGTTATTTGTTTATTTGAGAGAGTGAGAAAGCGAGCGAGAGAGAGCATAAGCATGGTGATGGCAGGCAGAGGGAGAAGCAGGTTCCCCACTGAGCAGGGAACCCGATGAGGGGCTCAATCCCAGAACTCTGAGATCATGACCTTAGCCAAGTGCAGACATCTAACCGACTGAGCACCCAGGCAAGCCCCTCACTTGTGTTCTTGATATGTTTTTTCTTCCTTTAGAATAGGGTTTCTTTGACACTATCGACATTGGGCCACATCATTCTTTGTTACGACAAGGGGGGGGGTGTCCCTGTGCATTGTGGGATGTTGAGCAGCATCGCTGTCCCCGATCATCTCCACAAGCCCCCAACAACTCCCACAACCCGGATGTGATGACCCAAAATGTCTCCAGACACTGACTGCCCTTGGTTGGGAAGAACAACTCTAGAACTTTGCTTTCTTGGTGATTCCCCCTCTCTTGGCTCTGTGTTCAGCCTCTCCTGGCACAGTTATCTCTTAAAAATGTCTTTTCTCCAGTCTCTCAAAACAAATGAATCAAGCCCCAAACCCTTTCCCTTCATGGTGAAACTCTCCAAAAGCAGAGTGTGTGTTCATTGTCCCTTGGTATCCATTCCACCTGCTGCGGCCAAGCTCCCCTCACCTCACTTCAGGAACGGCTCTGGTCATACTCCTGCTGAGAGAAGGCGTAACCCGTGTTCTCCTTCTCTTTCCGCCGCTCTCGTCTTGCCTTAGCCTCTGTGACATCTGACACTCGATACATTCCAGCATGTCTTTCTTTCCTGATTCTTTCCTGACTCTCTGTCATAAACTCTAGTGTGGTGCCTTGCTCTGCCTCTTAAGGTCTGTCTTTCCCCCAGGCTCTGATCTTGGTCTTCTCTCTTCTCCCTCAAGGCTTTCATTTTAAGGGTGCCTGGGTGGCTCAGTTGGTTAAGCCTCAGGTCATGATCTGGGGTCCTGGGATCAAGCCCCGCAAGGGCTTCCCTGCTCAGTGGGGAGTCTTCTTCTCCCTCTCCCTCTGCCTGCTGCTCCCCCCTGCTTGTGCTCTCTCTCTTTCTCACAAATAAATAAATAAATAAAGTCTTAAAGAAAGAAAAAAAGTCTTTCATTTTAGGATAAACATCGACTCTGAAATGTTTAGTTTCAGGCCAGCTCTCTTCTCCCGAGTCCCAAACCTTCATACCCACTTCTGTGTCTCATAAAGATCTCTTTATGAGAACTTAGTATCTTTATCTCCTTTATCTTTATCTCTTTGTCCCAGAGTTGTTTCTCTTCCCATCTTTCCATGCCCTATCTCATCCACCCAGTGGAGCCCAGTGGGAGCCTTAGGCCCTGGTGAGGCAGATACTGGGCCCTGTTATAAAGATGTCCCTCTTAGACAACCTCGTCATGCAAGGCCGAGTCAGTTCCTCTCCCGCCCAGGGCCTGCCCAGAACCTTCTGGCTGTTGCCCAATTAAAACAACCACCCTGGGGCGCCTGGGTGGCTCAGTTGGTTGAGCGACTGCCTTCGGCTCAGGTCATGATCCCAGAGTCCCGGGATCGAGTCCCACATTGGGCTCCCAGCTCCATGGGGAGTCTGCTTCTCCCTCTGACCTTCTCCCCTCTCATGCTCTCTCTCTCTCACTCTCTCTCTCTCAAATAAATAAATAAATAATCTTAAAAAAAAAAATAAAACAACCACCCTTAGTATTACATTAAATGCCATAACCTCGGTAGAGTATAGGTGCTCAGTACCTCTTAGTTTCCTTTCCCTGATATTTTCTTTTAGAAGATGCACTCCTCAACATTAAGAGTGGGTTAGTGGGGTGAGATTATAAGTGATTTTTCTCTTGTGTTCTCTCATCTTTTTCCCGTTGAAATTATTTTTGCAGCTCAGGAGGAAAGTCTTACTAAAACCTGGTCACACCACTCTTCTTTATGGCTGTTCGTTGCCCTCATGGTCAGGTCCAAACCTCTCAGCATGGCTTACAGGGGTCTCTGTGATTTGGCCTTGACCTAGCATTGGCACCTTATCTCACCCTCTACCACCTCGCCCAACACGACACATGCAGGCCCCTCCAAATCTCAGCTTGGCCGTTGCTTGTCTCTGCATAGGATTCCCCCTCTGCTGGGTGACTGACTCATGCCCCAATCCCCTTCCTTCCCATCCGGTGTCCATGTTCAAGTCCACTGTCAAACACACACTCTGGGACACCTGGACAATTCTTGCTTCTCAAAGTGCGGTTCAAACACATCCGCTCTGAAACTTTTTTTTTTTTTTTTAAAGTATGCGCCCTTCTCCACTTTATTTTATCTGGGCACTAGAATTATTTTGCCTGCTAGATGGTATTATTTCTCATTTTTAATTTTCACGGTGGCTCTCTGCCTTCTGGTCTGTGATAGTAGTTCAAATGAATGCTTGCTGAGTTCCACTCCATCAACCCCTCTGGGAGTTCTGACTCTGCTGGTGGGACCCTCCAATACCTTCCATTATCACTGTTAAAGAGAGGACTGGCCTTCAGAGCCTCCAGTCCATTGGGCTACAGTAAATACTGGTGCGCGGGCTTGCCCCCGAGAGGCTGGACCAGTTTGATTTCAGTGCAGGTTGATGACAAAAAGTGCAATGGATCCAGAGAGATAGTTGTGGTGGTTTCTGGAGCAAACAGATATTATTAATGTCTGTCAGATCAGTTTGTCTGGGCATGGCTGCCACTGGAGCCCATCTCAGGCATAGCCAAGACTTTGGGGGCTGGTGGGGCCCTGGTAAAGGACAGAGCCAGGAGCCTAGATTACTGGTTTATTAGCAGCTCATTGGGAGAGATGGCTAGGCAGCACTCTCCCCAAATTTTGTGCTTGTCAACCCAAGAAGCTCCCGAACTCCTCCTTAGCTCTTCCAAACTACAAGTAAACACCCTCCGCTTTGTCACTCTTGGCCCATTTGGACGTTTGTTAGGACACCTAACAAACAATATTGGATTATACCTCTTTGTTGATTCATCTGTCCCCCTCTAAGGACTGTGTATTCCTTAAGGGCAAGCGCTGGGTCTTTATTTGGCAGGGAGGAGAAGCTCATTTCAATTTTATCTGAGAAATCTGCAGGAAACCTTAGTTAGGGTGAGAAGAGGGAGGGACGCTTGGGGCTCACAACTGTATCATGGAAATGAACGTTGTCAAGTGAGGTCAGGAAAGAAGAGATTATATCAACAGCTAAACACGGTATATGCTCTTTCTCATTTAGTGCATGATTTCCTTGGAAATATGTACCATTATTTTGTAAATATGAGAAACTGAGGCTTAAATGAGGTGAAGTGACCTGACCAAGCAGCTAGTAAGCTTCCAAAATCTGAACCCCTCATCTGAATACGGTAACACATTGGGTCCTATGTTTGAATGAAATCCTCAAAGAACTCTGCCGGGAGAAATTACCATCGGGGCCATCTTGACCGCTTACCTCACAAGAAACCTGGATTCCTGCAGAAGCATGCCCTGCCAGTGCCTGGTCACTCCAGATTTTCAGAGGTTGACATTTCCGCTACTCCTCCACTCACCTTCACGCAGCCAACTCTAGAGAAGCACTAAAAGCCCAAGCGTGTCCTGATGAGCGCCTGTCTATCTGAGATGTTCGTCCCAGGTGACCTCACCACCCAAGGTCCAGTCCGCTCTTCCTCCTCCACGCGTCCTCTTTCCAGAGCTCTGGCTGCCAGTCCCCAGGGAAGTCTACCTCCCGGTCAATTTGTGAATGACTTTAGTGTCTGATTGAGATCAGGTGACCTCCGAGCTGGCACCAACATCCATTATACTCACCAAAGATAAGGAAACCAAACATTAGCTGGTTGGTAGCAAACAGGGCCATAAACACACCCACACCTTCCTCTCCTCACCCCTTCAAAGGGGCAGCAAAATGACACTTCTGTCCTTACTTGGATGGGGAAATAAAGACCTGAAGATGACCTCCCTTGGACTAGTAAAGGTTGCTTTAGCCCGGAGAGGTTCTTCGACAGAGAAGGCTTTCATCTCCCTTGCTGAATCATGGACCTTCTTCTCTTCCTCCAGGAATTCTCCAAATAACATCACTTGCTTCAGCACCTTACCCCTATGGCTCCGAATTATACATCTCCTTAAATGGTTCTGCGATCTCTCAGCATCAGATACAGATACAGGACGCCATTGAGCAAGGGTTTTCTAGCCACTGTTTGTGTCTTGTGCTTCCAAATAGTGTATACCTCCTCTTGGGACCAAGCAGTGTATTTCTTCAGTGTTGCTCGGTTCTCCAACCGGGAGCACAAGATCAGCTTGGAGCTTGTTAGACGTGTCCACTCGCGAGTCCCCCTCACACCCATTGGAGTCTGCATTTTGACAAGATCCTCAGGTGATTCACATGTGCCTTAAGTTTTGAGAAAACTCTGGGCTACCATGATGTTTACAGACACAGACCCTCCTGTGATCCCAGCACGGTGGTCCGTCCGTACACTCTAGGGTGCATTTTCTCTGTCCGCCTCCACGAGGTCCATTTTCTCTATTCCCCCAAGATTGTCCTGCATGAACAATAACTCTACTTATCCTTTTTATACATTTTTGCACTCTTTATACTTTTCCAGAGCCCTGACCAGTATTTTTATTAATAGTGAACAGTAACAAGAATGAGAAGTATTTACTGAGCATTCACGTGCGAGGTGATGTACATGTGTTATTTTGTTTAATTATGATTATTTTAATTTGATCAGTTTGCCATAACGGAGTCCCACAGACTGGGTGGCTGGTAAAACAGAAATTTATTTTCTCACAATTCTGGAGGCTAGAAGTCCAAGATGAAGTGTCAGCAGGTTTGGTTTCTTCTGAGACCTCTCTCCTTGGCTTACAGGGACTTCTCATTGTGTCTTCATGTGGTCTTTCCTCTGTGTAGGCCCGTGTCCTATCTCTCTGTTGGGATTTCCTCTTCTTAGAATTCAGATCAGATTAGGACGCACCCTGATGACTACAGTTGATTTTTTTTTTTAAGATTTTATTTACTTATTTATTTGTAAGAGAGACAGAGTGCAAGAAGGGGCAGCGCCAGGCAGAAGGAGAGAAGCAGGAGCCTGATGTGGGGCTCGATCCCAGGACCCTGAGATCATGACCTGAGTCGAAGGCAGACGCTTCACCGACTGGGCCACCCAGGCTTCCCTGATGTCTTCATTTTAACTTAATTACCTCTTTAAAGTCCTTATTTCCAAATATGGTTATAGCCTGAGGTACTAGGGGTTAGGACCTTGTATAAGTTTTGGCAAGACACAGTTCAGATCACAATGACTGTAAAGTGGATAATTATCATCCCCATTTTACAGATGAAGGAACAGAGGCTTAAACAGTTCATTAACTGATTGATGTCACAGGATTAGTAATGACAGAGCCAAAAGGGGAATTGTTTGTTTACTCATGAGTTTGTTTACTTGTTTGTTCTGCAAATATTTACTAGATATCTACTATGTGCTGTGCGGGCTAATATGTGATAGGGATACAGAAATCATGGGTTTTGGTCTCATAAACTTTACATTTTTGTGGATTATCTTCTATTCTAGAATCTATGGGCTTCCCCCCTCTACAAAAATGTAGAGATCCATTTTTGTGCAACTTCACACCATTATTTATCACCAAATTCAAGTGAATAATACAGCAACCTTCCAAACAAAACTAGGCCCTGAATCTAGCCTCATCACCATCTGTCTGGGACTATGATTGTTTCAGATCAGTCCTGGTCATTTCCTACCGTGACCAACTCATATTTGTTTGCCCAGGACTGGAACTTCCCTGGTTTCAGCACTGAGGGTCCTGCGTCCCCTCAGAGAACCTCTTCTGTCTCAGACAAACCATCATCTTTGGTTACCCTACTATTCCCCAGCTAGTGCCCTGCTGGGACAGAGGATGAGGAAGGAGGAGACATCACATGATGGAACCCACTTTCCAGATCGAGAAGAACTGGTTGGCCAATGAAGCTTCAGCTTCACCCGGGGTGGCTCCCTAGTAGCTGAAGTAGAAATAATCTGGGGCCGCCCACTGCCTCCTCTGATGGGAACTGACCCAGAGGACACACCTCAGCATGGCTATTCTTGATGTAAGCAGGAGCTCCGTGAATTAACAAAATAATTTCTTGAGATTCCTCAGCTCAGGACTTAGGAATTCCCAAGTTCCAAAAACCCTGCCACCCCTCCTTGGATAAACTCTCCATTTGAGTTAACAGCATGTGTGAAAATCAAACAGTGGGGAGCTGTGGGTGCCCAGGATACCCTCTCTTGAGTCGGTCTTCTTGGGGGAGAACAGGGAAGGCTGCCCTGTCTAAACGCTAGAGGCCTTAGAATGTGGGGACAGGAGCTTCTGAAGGGCAGCCAAATCCTATGGCATAATTGTCTCAGCACATCCCTGCTGACCTGCTCTGCTCCTTCGCTGGTGGTGGAGCATCTCTGGCTCACGGTCTCTTGGTGGCTCCCTTAGATGCGGCTTCAGGCGAGCTCCTGCAATATGGCAGTGGTAAGCCACTCCGCAGCAGGAGTGCTGAGGGCACTGTGCTCCAGCCATTGCTTTTTGTTATTCTGTTTGTACTCAATGCTCCATCGAAGGGGTCAGGAAGTAAAGACTAGTTCAGGGATCCTCACAATTAGTTACATTATAGAAACTCCCAAATAGCCACCACCAAAAATCACCAAAATGAATGTTATTTTATCCATTCTCTCACCAAATTCAGGGTTATAAATGGAGCTGGTAGAGGCGGAAAAAATTGGGACTATCACAAAAACAAGGGTCTCCTATTATTTTTCTGACTTCAGGGAAAGGGGATCTCTTGGCCATGTTTAGTCCCTTATTATGCTTCTTGCCTTCCATGTTAGTCAAGGCATTAATTGATATGGGTTTAACTAAGAGCCTACTGTGTGCAATTGTGGCATAATAAAAAATATATTAAACTTTGTCTCAGATTCTTAAAACCTTTGGAATTTCCTGAGGGATAGAAATGTCTTTTGTTATTCCTAAAGAGCCCCTTTGGACCTTACCTGTGTTTTCATTAACGAGTCTACGCGGGGTGGGACCTCTAGGTAGCTTCATGATGAAGGTTGGTCCCCAGGAATACCCCAGGAATTTCAGCCCTACTTCCTGACCACTGGAGAGAGGAGAGGGCCGGAGACGGTGACCCAGGGTCTTCCAGGTTGGCGAACATGCGGATGTGTTGGGAGGGTGGTGTGCCCAGAGAGCACAGGATGTCCCCCTCCTCCCATGTCTCTTCCATTTGGCTGTTCCTGAGTTACATCCTTTGTAATAAACTGAAAAATCTAAGCAGAGTGCTTTCCTGAATTCTCTGAGTTGTCCTAGCCTATTATGGAACTGGGCAAGGGCATGGTGGTGGTGTGGGAACCTGAACTTGTAGCTCACTGAGCATAAGTGTGGATATCTGAGCACACTATTTTCAGCCGGACTCTTAAGTGGAAGCAGCTATACCCGTTACCTAGGGTGTCTGATGCTAACTCCAGGAGTGAAAGTCAGAACTGAGTTGTTGGACACCCAGCTGGGTAGTGCTGAAGAAGTGCAGCATTATGGGGAAACTCCCACATACTGGGTGTCAGGAAACATTACTGAGCAATGAATATACTAAGCACAAAGGACACACAGAAGTAATACGTGGTCATTCAAGTTTACAATCAGTTGGGGTTTCCAATGCACATGAAAAAATGCACAATTCAAAGCCATTTTTATAAGTGCCCAGTGAGTGAATTGCTATAACTCCCTGGGTCTTCATTTGACCTTGGAGTCCCTTTCAACATCACTGGGTTTAATTCATGTACATTCTAGGGTGCGTGACTATAAGTCTAGAAGAGAAGAGCATGGGGCAGGGGATGGTTCCTCCCTCCACAGGGCCTGTGGTTTTGCAGCCTGCCTCCCAGGAGCCAGCCACACTGACCAGCCACAACACAGCAGCGACACGAGAGCCAGGGGTCTAGCCATTGTTTGCTCATAGAGCATTTGAGTCTCCATGCCAAAATGAAGGTTAGGCTGGCAAACTTTTGCATGTCCTCTGGGAAATTAAGAAGCTTCCCCATATCACATGCTCAGGATACAGCACTCAGCAGTTTCCTCCCTGACATTTTATGCTTGGTTTTTATATTTTTTCCAAGTGGAAGGAACATCACAGAGGCTCCTTCTCTAACTCTGAAAAGCCTCTGATATTTCTTGTTAATCAGAACCTTCCAGAGAGACCTCTGAATTCCCAACTCCCAAAATACATTTGTGGCTCCAAAAGTGACAAAAAGCAGTGGACTCTGAGACTTTCGCAGGGCTAGTACAGTCACCTGTGAACCCAAGGCTGATTTGAATACTGTCTCTTAGCCAAAAGGACCTCCCCATCTTAGAGAATGATTCCTTTCTGTGGGACCTGGAAACATTTCAGGCCTTAGAGTCCCTTGAAAGTGAACCCTGGAAAAATACAGCTTAAAATCTGGGAGCTTAGGGATGACTTAGCCCATGCCTCATTTCACAACTGAGAGTCAGGACTTGATTTGCCTGAGGCCCTGGACCTTAGACAGTGGCCAACCTGGACTATTGCTAAGTATCATTAGGCACTATGAGGCTACCTCCTTTAATCCATGAGCAGAGAACCAATTGCTAGCTATGAACATGACCCTTGGGGGATGATGCTAAAACCCTAGAGAGGCTAAGGTGTCAGGAAGAAGGAGTAGAGCCCGGGGGGGCAAGGGGACACCAGTCACAGTTCTTGCATTTCCCCTGGGAATGTGGAGAGAGACATGAAAGGCCAGCAGCTCCTGGCTTTCTCATCCGGGGACCTGGCATATTGGGAAACTGACCACATGGCTCTAGAGGTCTGTCTTGTCTGCTCAGGCTGCCATGACAAAGTACCACAGACTGGGCAACTTAGACCTTCTTAACCTTCTTAAACCTTCTCCCAGTTATGGAGGTCACATGTCCAAGAACAAGATACAGCACAATTCAGTTTCTGGTGAGGCCTCTCTTCCTGGTGTGCCAAAGAAGAAGGGAAAGAAAGAAACAAGGAGGTTGGTGGGGTGGGGGGGGGGAGGGGAGAGATGGACCTAGTATCTCTTTTTCAAAATTTTTTAATTAAGTAATCTTAATCTTTTTAAAAATTTTTGTGTTTTTCGCTGTTACTTTTCATTCTTAAACAATTTATTTTCCTTTTTTCCTTCTGATAGTGTCTCTTCCTTATAAGAATATCAGTCCTATCAGATCAAGGCCCCATGCTTTTGACCTCATGAAACCTTAATTACCTCCTTAAACAGCCTATCTCAAATGCAGTCACAATTGAGGGTTAGGAAGGACTCAGTTCAGCTCATAACAGGCTGTCATTTTATCTTGAGGGGGAGGATCTCAAGTTCCCAGTAAACCATTCATCTTGGTAGTGATGAGTCTTTTAGTGAGAACTGAGTTTGCCATTCGAGACCCTTCTACTTTGGGTTGGCAAATTTTGCAGCTTCACCGGACACAAACGATTACCCACATCCCCCAGGAAGACACCCAGACCACCCTTCCCTCAGGTGAGACAGGGGCCTCTTTCCTCTGTACCCACGATACCTGATGGATAGACTTTATATCCCTGCATTCCTGATGCACTGCTACGATGACTTTTTTAACACTCTCTCCCACAAAAAGGATGGATTTCTTGAGGGCAGAGCCTGTGTTCATTCCGTTTATAACCCCAGTGCTCTGCTCAATGCCAATAACATGTTAGATATTTGATAAGCCTCTGACGGGTAAACAAAAAGGCGTCCGAAAGCTGCTGATACTGAAGCCAGTATACCATGGAGCTAATGAAGCTTAAGCATCAGGGCTCTTCATTTGCAGGAGGACCTACCTGGCAGTTTCGAAGTCACGATTTAGTATTCTTTTCTTTAAAAAGATCCCAACCCTCAAAAAAATCTATATAAATTTTAGGCTCCAGAAAACCTGGATGTATTGCTAAGGTGAGGTGTGGCTCTCTGCTATATTTAATATTTTTTCCCTTCCCTGTTGGCCACCGGAAGGGAGGGATGCACCTCACAATACGGGTCTTTTTCCAAGACTATTTTTGAGAGCTATAATCTTGTCACTCAGCCATCTTTTGATCAAAGGAAATGAAAATGCTTGAGCTGTGTGCCTGAAAGCATAGAATACACTGACTTCCAAAAATCATACTCATTAAGGGCTAAGTCAGATGCCCTGAGTGCGACTCCAGAAGAGTTTTCTTCCCACCAACTATTACTCATCGCCGTGGCTGAGAGGGGAAGCACAGCCAGAAGGTTCAGGCCTCAAACCTGGCGTTCCTTGAGGGGTTCAGCCATTTGCCTGGATGCTCAGCCTTGAGGGCAGTAGTTCTCTGCTCCTCATGCTTGCTCGATGGAGAGTTGAGCCAACCTGATGACTCAGTGGTGTCCCACGTGAGCCCATTTCTGTCTCTGCCTCCACTGTCCCTGTCTCGGACTCCTGCCTGATTATGCGACTGGCACTAACTGCTCTTCCACATTCCATTCCTGGCCCCTTCAATTCAGCCTTCACACGATAGCTGGAGTGACCTTTTCCACAGTTCCAAGCTGGTCGTGGAGCTTCCATGCCCAAAGCCCTCGGTAGCTACCTGAGACCCTCAGTGTGAAGCTCAGATTCTGTGGTACACTGTCCCAAGCCCTCAGGACCCGGCTGCTGCTCATCTTCCCTTCCTATCTCCACCGCTCTTCGCTGTCACCTCAGGGCCCATCACAATGAGTTACTCGTAATTCCTCGAAGGTACTAAGCTCTCGCTACCATCTGGCTTTGGCACACGTGGCCCTCTGCCTGGAGGCTTCTGCTTCTGCTTTGCCCTGACTCATCTCTCCCACTTTCAGTTTAGATTCACGCTCTCCAATACAAACACTGCAGGAGCCACATGTTTACTGCATTGTAAATTTTCGAGTAGCCACATTTCTTTTTAAAAAGTGGAAAGTAGGCGAACACTCCAGCCCGTAATAGCATTGGTGATATAAATCCAAGGATAGAATGTGGTCCTGCCAACACAATAGTTTTGTTTAATGGGACAATGTTTCACACTGCTTCAGTTTTTACATTTAAATTAATGAAAATTTAGTCAATTTAGAAGTCCATTTCTTCAGTCACACTGGTCACGCTTGAAGTGCTTCATAATCTCATGTGGCAAGTGGCCAGTGTGTTAATTACAATGCAGACGTCAGTTTCCCTGGCATCCCCAGCTTGCACTGGGCACCCCCTGCCCCCCGCCATGTTGCTATAGGATTTGGGGCTTAATCCCATCACAGTCCCTATTGCATGGTGATAGAGTTG
This sequence comes from Mustela putorius furo, assembly GCF_011764305.1. Classification (NCBI taxonomy): domain Eukaryota; kingdom Metazoa; phylum Chordata; class Mammalia; order Carnivora; family Mustelidae; genus Mustela; species Mustela putorius. Next base: position 9,643,963 of record NW_025421424.1, read on the forward strand.
CCTGCTTGCTTGTCTCTGTTTTCCTTTAGAGTCTATGCCTCTTGATAGTGGGGACTTTGTCTTATTCATCTTCATCTTTTCTGCACCCAGCAATCCTGGGCTCCAACAGCTGCTCAGGGTGTTTGTTTGAACGAGACTGGACGCCTCAACAGCCACAATCTTCTCTGGGCCTTCGGGGCACAGCAGAATCTGGTCCCTGACCTACTCTTGGGCCTCGCCTCCGTTTGATCACTCAGCTGCAGCCATCTGGCTCTTGGCCGTTAATGGAAGTCCTGCAGATGTGCTAACCTCAGACCTTCAGCACTATGTTCCCTGAGCCTGGATGGCCTTTCCCCTGCAGAGCCAATGAACTTCACTTGCTACCTCAAAGCATTCAAGCACCTCATCGAAGCTGCTTTTTCCGGCCACGCTTTCAGAAATAGACCCAATTCTGCCAGTCATTTCCTAACCCCTGAACTTCGTTTCTCATGACACTGCCCTTCACCACCTGGCATGCTGTTGACTAGAATGCAGGTTTCACGAGAGCATGCCCTTTCCTGTGTTGTCTGGTGATGTATTTCCAGAACCTGAAACAGTCCCTGACACCTCATAGGAGTTCAGTAAATACTTGCGGATCGCAGGATGGTTAGACTGTTGATCGCAGGGGAACTCAGGAGAGGAGAAAAGATAACCAGGCATTCAGAAGCAGAGTTCCCGAAATTTCAATAGTTCTCCCACTTCAAGTTTCAAAACGTCCGTTGGAAAGTTACCCAACAACCAGCTTTTCCTTGGTTTATGGTGTAAAAGTTGCAGTAGGATGAAAAGGATAATTATCCATTTCAGGAGGTTGAGGCTTCATGAGGATGTCTGATTCTCTGACCGCAGGACCAAAGGACACCTGATCCTCCAAAAGCAGAGGGGTTTGATGGTTGGAATGTGGTTGTTGGAAGCTTCCACGGCAGTTGGTAAAGGAGACACCAGTTGGACTGATGGAAGAGATCCAGCAGGATGCACAGAATAGAAAAACGTCAGGTAGGGAAGCTTCTGGGAAAAGCAGTCACACTGGATGTCGGGCTTCCCTGTCCTGAGTAACAGCGAGCAGAAAGTGAAAGGGCTGGAGGCAAAGATCTACATCTCGGTCTGCTTATGGACCACTCTGGAGCATGACACGGTGACGTGGGACAGGCCATTCACTCGGTGCTTTGTCCTCATTTGTGTAATGGAGGTAATTTGTATCTCCCAGGGTTGTTGTGAAGATCTGCAGAAGTGCTCTGTAAGCGGTTACATCTCTGAAAGATGCAAGTGATTAGCACCATGGGCACTTTCCCATGGGTTCTCTCGTCTGCCCACTGTCCACAGCCAATTATTGCGTTTACTGATTGTGTACAACTCAGGGGTCTTGTAAACTTTTATTTTGTTATAAAACTCAGAGCCTTTCCTCTTGACTGTCCCTCAGGGTCCAGAAAACTAAATCTGATCTAATCTGTGACTTACAGAGCTGTATTTGGCCTTTCAACAAATACTGTTTTTCAATGATTTCATGTGTGAATTTCTTAGCTCCCCAGATACACTGTAAGCTGCTTGTTGTTAAGAGCACAGACTTCAGGGATGCCTGGGTGGCTCAGTTGGTTAAGCAGCTGCGTTTGGCTCAGGACCAGCGTCCTGGGATCGAGTCCCACATCAGGCTCCTTGCTCGGCAGGGAGCCTGCTTCTCCCTCTGCCTCTGCCTGTCATTCTGTCTGCCTGTGCTCGCTCTCTCTCCCTCTCTCTGACAAATAAATAAAACCTAAAAAAAAAAAAAAAAAAAAAAAAGAGCACAGACTTCAGAGTCCTTCAGTTCTGGGTTTAAATCTTGGCTTCCATACTTCCTTGAAGTGTAGGGCTTTTATGCAATCCCTTTAAGAGATCTAATCTCTTTAATCTTCTCATCCATGATATTGACATTGTGATGTCAGTTGTAAAGTGTAGTGAGAATTAAGAGATAATGCATCTGAAGTTCCTAACCAGTACCTAGTACATGGTAAGAGCCCAATCAATGGTACCTTCCAGAACCTGAAACAGTCCCTGACACCTCATAGGAGTTCAGTAAATACTTGCGGATCGCAGGATGGTTAGACTGTTGATCGCACAACACTAGGTATTGGAATGGATTTTGCCAAAATGCTGGATTGAGAGCTGGAAGTAAAGCAAAAGAAGCAATTAGTAACTCAAGGCCATTTTTGGCTGTAAATTCCCAGCTTATCAATAGGAACTAAAAGGGTATGGTTTCCGACCCAGGCAGAAACTTACATGGTATATAAAAGCGATTTATTTTCTTGGGTTGATAAGTGATAAATTTCACTTGAAATATGGCAGTGGGTTTGGGTAGAGGACAGGGGCATTGGTGATATTAGTCCTGACAGGTTTGGTTGGTGGGATGGTTGTGGGACATGAACGTGAGGCAGCATAGTTTTTTTAGTTTTATTTTTAATATATTTTTTAGATTTATTTACTTGAGAGACAAATAGAGCACACCTAGAGGGAGGGGCAGAGGGAGAGAGCAAATCCTGAAGCCGACTCCCGGTTAACGTGGAGCCTGTCGTGGGGCTCAACCCTCGGACCTCAAGGTCATGAGCTGAGCCTAAACCAAGTGACCTAAGCTGACCGTTTAACTGGCTAAGCCACCCAGGTGCCCTGAGGCAGCATAGTTTTGAGGCTATTTCCCAATTTCAAAGCCCCTGCCCCATTTTCACACTGTGTGTCTTGATTTTGTTCAAAAAATTTAATGGACATGAAGATAGATGTCTTATTATACATCACCAAAAATGATTAGCATTTTATTTATTTGTTATTTGCTTTATTTACAAGCAACAGTTCTTAAACTACCTAATTCTTTGCTACATTGTATAAATCAAAGATGAGACCCGGTTTCTTTTTTGAGAGAGAGAGAGCGTACAAGTGTGGGGGATGGGATAGAGAGGTGCAGAGGGAGATGGGGAGAATCTTCAGCTGACTCCTTGCTGAGCACAGAGATTGACCTGGGGCTCAATCTGACAACCCTGAGCTCATGACCTGAGCCAAAATGAAGAGTCAGATACTTAACCAACTGAGCATCCCAGGCGCCCTAAGACATACTTCTTTATCTTATATTCTGGTATGGGAGTCAAACACATAATCACCTATACTGAAATGCTGAATGTGTTATTTTTAGTTCAGAGTGACATGGGGAATATTTTTCCTATCTTTGTAAGACTTTTTAAATAAGACATACATTGTCAGGCAGAATTAGATTTCCTCTTAGTCTTTGGAAGACATTATACTTGTCTATTTTGCCTTTAATCTTGGTATTGAGAAATCGGTCGTCAGTGTAAATATCCTTCCTCTGTAGCTGATACCTTTTCGCTTTGACTAGTTTTACCATTTTCTCTCTGTTCACCCGTGGTTTTACCTCAATGTGTCTAGATTTGTATTTCTTTTACAAGGGATTCATTGTGATTGCCTAAGTTGAACATTTGTGTCTTTATCAGTTCTAGAAAATGATCTACCTTATCATTTTTTCAAGTTTAAAAAATTTGTGGTAAAAGATACCTAACAAAATTTACCGTTTTAACCATTTTTATGTGTGTAATTCAGCAGCACTAAGTGTATTCCCATCATTGTATGACCATAACCACCATCCAGGTCCAGAACATTTTTTATTTTCTAAAATTCCGTACTCATTAAACCCTAACTCTCCCTCCCCCCAAGACCCTGACAATCACAATGCTATTTTCTGTCCCTTCAAATGAGACTATGCTAGGTACCTCATAAAACTGGAATCATACAGTATTTGTTCTTTCAGGACTGCTTTATTTCACTTAGCATAATATCCTCAAGATTCCTTCATATTGTAGCAGGTGTCAAAATCTCCCTCACTTGTAAAGCTGAGTAATACAATATTCCATTGTTTGTACATACCACATTTTGTTTATCTATCCATCCATTGATGGGTACTTGGATTGTATTCCTGTATTTGGGCTATTGTGAAGAATGCCTCTATGAACACGAGTGTACAAACATCTATTTGAGTCCCTGCTTTCAATTCTTTTGACTATAGACCCAGAAATGGAATTGCTGGATCAGATAATTCTGTTTTTGATTTTTTAAAAAGATCTTTATTTATTTATTTGAGAGAGAAGAGAAGGACAGAGGGAGAGGGAGAAGCTGAGCAGAGAGCCCCATGTGGGGCTCCATCCCAGGACCATGGGATCCTGACCTGAGCTGAAGGCAGGTGCTTAACTGACTAAGCCACCCAGGCATCCCTGTTTTTGATTTTTTGAGGCACCACTATACTATTTTCCATAGTGGCGGCACCATATTACATTCATACCAGCAATGAACAAAGAATCCAATTTTTCCACATCCTCATCAACACTTGTGATAGGTTGGTTTGGTTTTCTTTCTTGATAATAGCCTTCCTAATGGGTATGATGTGGTATCACATTATGGTTTGGGTTTGCATTTTCCAAATGATTAATGATATCAACCATCTTTTCATATGCTTATTGGCCACTTGTATATCCTTAGACAAATGTCTATTCAAGTTCTTTGTCCATTTTTTTAATAGCAGGTTGTTTTTTTGTTACTGAGTTGTAGGACTTCCTTATCTATTCTAGATATTAATTCCTTATTAGATATAGGATATAGATATAGGATTGGGAATGGGATAACCCATTCCATGGGTTGCCTTTTTACTCTGTTGATGGTATCCTTTGATGCAGGAAAGTTTAAAGTTTTGATATAGTCCAACTGATATATTTTTTTCATTTGTTGCCTGTTTTTTGTGTCATATCCAAGATATCACTCCTTAATCCAATGGCATGAAGATTTTCCCCCCGTGTTTTCTTATAAGAGTTTTATACTTTTAGCTCATCCATTTAGAGTTTTGATCCACTCTGAGTTAATTTTTGTATATGGATTAAGGTTAAGAATCCAACTTCATTTTTCTGCAATCCAACACCATTTGTTGAAAAGATCATTATTTCATGAAATACTGCCTCTTCTCATTTTTTTCTAGTCTCTCTCTTGGAAAGCTGAATAGACACAGTTTTAGCTTTGTTACTTTGGCCTTTATGAGGTTTTTTGGTTTGTTTGTTTTGTCCTTCATGTTTCTTTCTTTTTTTTTTTTTTTTTTTTAAGATTTATTTATTTGACAGAGACCCAGCAAGAGAGGGAACACAAGCAGGGGGGAGAGGGAGAGGGAGAAGCCGGCTTTCCATGGAGCAGGAGGCCCGATATGGGGCTTGATCCCAGGACCCTGGGATCATGACTCGAGCCGAAGGCAGACGCTCAATGACTGAGCCAATCAGACGCGCCCTGTCCTTCATGTTTCTTAATCTTTCTTTGTCTTTATCTTTGTGATATTATTTAATCTGTCCGCTGAGTTTTAAATTCAATTATTACATTTGTTTCTTTTTTGAAAGGTCTATTTGGTTCTTTTCTACATAGGTCTGACCATTTTTTAGTCTTTTATTCTTATACTTCTAGTTAATTCTCCTAATTATAAACATACTATATAAATGTATTTAGTATTATGTAACCATTGCTACCTATACTTAAAGTCTTAGAAGGTAATTTCCCCCCTACATGTTGTTTCTGTGTGTCTCAGGGAATTTTGTGTCCTCATGTACTTTGTGATTTTTGATTGTGAGCTAACATTCTTTGGAACTTTGTGGGAGTTCTTAGAGGACTGAGTGGAGAGAATTTGTGGTTTCTTTGCCAGATGCTTGGGTACTACCAATCTTGGACCACTTGGAGTAAATATTTGACTGATTTGTTTGTTTTTGGAACATGGAGGAAATCTGAATTCAGGCCCCAAACTTATCTGGGGTCTCACATGTGGTTAAAAATTCACAAAGGAGATTTTGGATCCCGTACCAAATACCTCAACGGATATTATTATTTCTTACTATATTCTTTTGGGAGGTATGTATGTGTCATTTTTTAACTATTCACTGAATGTGTAATCCTTTGCAATCCTGGAGAAATGTTTGGGTCTCAAATATTACTCTTGAACTCACTTGGACTCCAGACTTACTGTGCTGCCTCCAAGTGGCCACTAAAACAAATGCTATAGATTACCCTGTATCAGCAGACCATCTAGAATAGCCCCTCGCTTTAACATTCACCCTGCTTTTTGAGTTTGTGCTGTGGTTTCATCTTTGACCCTTGAATATCTTCTTCACTTTCTTGTGAAACAGAACGCTTTTTAAATTTTACCTGGTGGCTTATAGCAGAAAGGTTTCTCAGGTAAGAAATCCTGAGATCATGACCTGAGCCGAAGGCAGCGGCTCAATCCACTGAGCCACCCAGGCGCCCCTGTTAATTCTTATAATGAGTCTGTAAGATAGATATTATCATGATCATTAGCACCCCCCCTTTTTTCTGAGAGAGAGTATCTGGAGGGAGGGGCAGAGGAAAAGGGAGAGAGAGAATCTCAAACAGGCTCTACACCCAGCTTGGAGCCGGATGTGGGTCTCAATCCCACGACTCTGAGACTAGGACCTGAACTAAAATCAAGAGTACTAGGACCTGAGCTAAAATCAGGAGTGGATGCCCAACAACTGAGCCACCCAAGAGCCTCAATCATTATTCCCACTTTAAAGGGAAGAAGTGGAGGCATAAATAAGTTAAATAACATTCCCAAGGTCACAAAGCCATTAAGTAGTAGGCATTTGGATCTGGGATCTCTGGCTTCAGTGCACATGCGCTTACCCCCTTTAGTCAATCACATTCAGTTTCTGCCTTGTCCCCAGCTTCCTGCTTACAATTAGAATGAGGAGGCAATGCATATCCATATGGAACCCCTAAAAAACAATATTAGACAATAACATGTACTCAAATTCTATGTTATGTGTGCACGTTCTTAACTCCTATAGATGTTCACAGAAACAATGGTCAATGGGGACTTTTTCTGTGGGACTTGAAACAGGTCTTGAGAAATGGATTCGAACTGACTAAGTGTGAGAAAAGGGAATGAGGGAGGAATTCCAAAGTGGAGGAGATAGGAACCCAATGTCAGAAGTAGAAATGAGCCTGATACTATATGTTTTAAAAATCCTGGCCCATGAAGAAGGTCTTCCTCAAGATGAGATGGACAATTCAGTTGGAGAGGTATGGAGGAGGCTAAAAGCCAGATAAAGAAATTTAGATATCTAAGTAGAAATTAGGTTTCAGGAATATACCTTTGTAACAGCATACTGGATGGAAGTTATAAAAAAACTCTGAAGGACCTGACATTTTACCCTACCTGAAATCAACAAAGTTAGCCCTTTGTGGGGATGCTGGCAGAAGATACAAGACTTTGGAGTCAGAGACAAAGGACTTTATTATTTGTGGCACGAAAAGCAGCACGAGTTTCAGTTTCACATCCATTCTCCTTGCTCCTTGGGTCCCACAGAGGTGATGCAGAGTGAATGCTCTATTCTCCATGGCATGCTATCACAGCCAAGGAACCCCAAGCCCAAGAAACTCAAATCTTCTGTAGTAGTCTACAAGAGCCTCTGCCTGACTTTTGCCTGGAAGGAAATATTCTCTTTATTAAACTAGACAGTACACAAACCTGTTCTCTGCTCTAGAGGGAGACAGTCTGAAAATAGAGCCATCTGTGCCTCTGCTTGGAAGAGGGGAAGCAACATGAGAAACCTGGGAAAAATTATTTCCTAGCAGAAGTAATCTGAAAAATAGCAATCCAAGTATGAGGTGTTTGGGATAGTTCATGTAAGTTCTACAAGATCAGAGATCTTACCTGTTACTATTGGCTGAATGATGGTGTCCCCTCCCCCCAAAATTATCTGTTGAAGCTCTCATCCCCAGTGGGTTGGTATTTGGAGGTAGAGCTTTGGGGGGAGGTAATTACGTTGTGAAGGTAGAACCCTCCTGAATGGAATTCATGAACTTCCAAGAAGATGATGATCTCTCTTCCATGTGAGGGTACAGAAGGAGGCTAAGTACAAAGCAAGAAGATAGCTCTCAACAGACATTGTATCTGCTGGCACCTTGATCTTGGGCTTCCCAGCCGCCAGAACTGTGAGAGATAAATGTTTATTATTTTAGCCACCTAGTCTGTGGTAATTTGTTAAAGCAGTTCACATTGACTAAGACACCTGTGGTCAGACTTGTTCACTGCACAAGTCCTACAGATAAGTGTGTAACAGGCCTTTAATAAATATTTACTGTCTGGTAAATATTTAGTCTCTAACAATTTTTTAGCATTTGTTATGTGCCAGGCCCAGCACTTACCACTTGACAAGTGTTAACACATAATCCTCATAACAACAGGTACTTTTATAACCCCATGTTACAGATGGGATACACACAGACACACATGTAGAACTGTTCAGCAAAGTTGAAGGATACGGGATCAAGATATAAAAATCAGTTGTATTTCTGTACGCTAGCAATGAGCAATCCAAAACTGAAATTTAAAAAAAATTCCATTTACAATACCATCAGAAAGAATGAAATACTTAGGGATAGATTACTGTTAAGATGGCATCATTTCACTTCAAACCCACTGGTATGGCTAGTACCCAAAAAAAAGCCAAAACCCAGGAAAACGACACAAAATAACAAGTGTTGGTGAGGATCTGAAGACCCCGAAACACTTGCGCACCATTGGTGAAAATGTAAGATGGTGCAGGCCATGGAAAACCATACCATGGCTCTTCAAAAATTAAAAAGAGAATCACCATGTGATCCAGCAATTTCACTTCTAGATATTTACCCCAAAGAACTGAAGGTAGGAACTCAAACAGTTGTTGGTACAAGCACGTTCACAGCAGCACTGTTTACAATAATCTGAAGCAACTCAGGTGTCCATCCCCAGATGGGTAAAAAGGTGTGGCATAGGCATGCAATGGAATATTTTTCAGTCTTAAAAAGTAAGGGAATTCTGATGCAACTTGCAACATGGTCAAACTTTTGGGACATTGTGTTGAGTGAAATAAGCTAGTCACAGAAGGACAACTCTCTTTGATTCCACTTACATGAGGTACCTACAGTAATCAAATTCATGGATACAGAAAGTAGCATGGTGGTTGCCAGGGCTGGGCAGAGAGAGGAAAAGAGAATAACACTCAGTAATTGTGCGTTTCAGTTTTAGAAGATGAAAATAATTCTGCACATGGATAGTGAAGATAGCTATAAACAGTGTGAATTGCAAAATATGGTATGGCCATATAATAGAATATTATTCAGCCTTGTAAAGGAAGTACTGATACATGCTATAACATGGATGAATCTTAAAAACATTATACTAAGTGAAAGAATTCAGATACAAAAGGTCACATATTCTATTATTATGTTTATAGAAATGTCCAGAATGGTCAAATCTATAGAAACAGAATGTAGATTAATAGTTGCTAGGGAATGGGGGAAGGAGGGAATTGAGAAGTATGAAGTTTCTTTTTAGGGAGTTGGAAATGTTCTGGAATTAGATAATGGTGATGTTTGCACAACACAGTGGATATACAGAAAGTTACTACATTGTACAAGTTACTACTCTAAAATTGATAAAGAGTGTCTGGATGGCTCAATTGGTTAAGCATCCAACTCCTGATTCCAGCTCAGGTCATGATCTCAGAGTTGTGAGATCGAGCCCCAAGTCAGGCTCCATGCTGAACATGGAGCCTGCTTAAGATTCTCTCTCTCTCCCTCTCCCTCAGCTCTTCCCCCTTCTCCAAATAATGTATTACACCTAAGTTCACATAGAACTTTAATTCCTTTCTTCCTCTCTTTTTCTTTCTTTTCTCCTCTCTCTCTCTCTTTCTTGTTCATCATAAAAAATAGCCACTAAAACTACATTTAACAGTTGGGTTACCAAAGAACTTAAACTTCTGCTATGGGTATGGTTAGCAAAATTTCTTTAGAAACTTTCTAGATATTATAACCTCTTGGGGGAACCTACCAATAGATTTTTGATTTACGTTTTCCCTTGAATTCCAAATCCTGGTTTTTGTGTTTTCTTTTATCAGGAGAAAACTGAGTTTGTGAAGGGATAGAAATACAGCTACACAGTTACTCACCTGTCATTTCAGAAGGCTGGCTGCAGTTCTCTCCAAGAATAAATCCCAAGAAGTTTCATGGTGAAATAAACAGAAATCTGCAAGTAATATTTTGGTAAGATATTATGGGAATCAATACTGTATTTATTCATGCCTGGTTAGCTCATCTTTATGAGTGGTCCGAGAATTTCCCTAGAGAATTAGGAATTTATAAGGATGCTCTCAGAGCTGCTAAACTCCAGAAAAATTTTTGTTTTTTCTTTCATCTTCTATGGTTACCAAAAGAAATATACATTATAAATTTCAAGTCGAAGAACTGGTCCTGTTGAGGACAGACACGTCTGGTATTGTAAATCTGTGAGTAAGAGAAATTCTCCCTTCACTGCCTACGTCACAGATCAAGGGCATCCACGTGGCTGTGTGGTATGATGTCTGTACTGCTGTAAATCAGATTTCCCCACCCTTAGGTGACTCTTCCAAAACTTCAGTTCTCTCTTCAAACTCTCTACCCAGCCCTCTACTTCCTCTCTTCAACGGCGCCTGCTATTTGGTTAAATGAATAGAAGCCGCCAGGCAACTTCCTCCTGCTTCCGTCTCCCATTCACGTAGTCCTTCTGCCTACGTGGAAGGGAGCCACACAACCACTTCTCCTTTATCTGGCCTCTGCGCATCATCCCCAAGTTCAATGGCTATGTGAAGAAGGGAACACTGGCAGGAACGTAAACCTCTTACATTAAAATTCACATCTTGCTTCTCCTCTACAGTTGTTTCTTTTGAAGGCAGTAGCCATTTTCCTGTCTCTTTCAATCTGGACTCACTGAATTTTTCAACCTCAACCAGACCCAGTTTTATTGCCATCCCTCACAGCTCCTTGAGACACTCCATTTCTGTGTGTAGCTTCTGTGAGGCTCTTTTCCTCTAGGGGTCTTAGATTTTAAGACTCTTTTATGGGTCCCTCTTCCCCTGCCCATCCCCTAGAGGTTGAGTCCCTCAGAGTTCTGCCTTAGCTCATTGCTTTTCTATTGATTTCCCCCTCCTGATTATTTCATTTGTTTATGAGGCTATAGCCATCACGTATGTGTGGATGCCTGCTAAACATCTCTACTTGGAGATCCCGTAGGCACCTCAAATGTGGCACATCCCAGATTGCCTCGCCTACAAATTTATCACTCCTTTTTCAGTTTGCCTGCAACTTATCTGATTTCAGTTCTCGTCTCACTGTACCAATCAGGATTCTGTTAGGGTGCTCATAGACAATTTCAGATCCCCTATATGGACCTTGAGCTAAGAATAAGAATGGAAAGCTCTGAGCTCATCATTTCCTTCTCTAAGTTTTTCAGCACACTTAGAAGCAACCAATCAATCCTATTATAGCTCATATTGTCACTAAAATATCCTACGGCAGCAGACTCTTGTTCACCCAAGCTTTACCTTTTATGGCAGAAGTTGGCAAACTAAGCCTCCCAGACCAAACCTGGCTTGTGCTCTGTCTTTGTAAATAGTTTGATCAGAACACAGTAACACCCATTCATATTCTTACTAATGGCTGCTTTTGAGTTACAACCACAGAGTTGAGCAGCTGTGGCTCACAAAGCCTATTATTTTTACTGTCACTTTCTTTTCAGAAAGGGTTTGCCAACCCCTATTCTATAGGCATTTGATTAAAGGTGACAAAGTCTGACAATCTGTGTAACTGCTTTTGCCACATAGAACTCTAGTGTCCTCTTTACCACTGGAACAGGGACCATTAGTAGTACCTTTAAATCTAATAAAATCAGAGAACGCATTCCAGATAACCCAGAGCCTATTCAGAGAACTCATCCTTCAGGCCTTAGACCCTGAAACCCTGTCCAGCACTAAATTCTCCATCAGAGTTCAATCAGAGAACAAAACCACTCAAGATTTGACCTCATATCATTGTGAGATGTGGTTATATGGTCTCTGTGAAGTCATGTTCTCTGTGCCTGGTGCAGAGCATGAAGTTTGCAAGGCAGGGAGTTAGGAACAGAAGGAGGAGATAAAGTGGGGGAGGAAGAACAGGAATGGGCTAGAAGCCAGGGCCTTGAGCTGAAGGCCCATGAAGATGGACTAGAACCTGTGTCAGTTTCTCATCACCTCCAGCCTCTGCAGGAGGGGCTGGCCTACTTTGCTATGGAGCTAGATACTGACCTGTCCCAGGAGTTGGAAAAGGTGAAGAAGATCCAGGAGGAGGTAGAGCAGCTGCAGGACTGGCTGTGGCCCCACGCCAAGGAGATGAGCCAGTAGATAATTGACAATGAGCATGAGTTCCATCCATGCCTCCTGCTTCTGCACCAACCTTACACGTGTGAAAACATGGCAGCAGCTTCTCTTCTGCTTTCCAACCAGAAACATACAGAGAGTTCTGAGAAATAGTCATTTTAACCAAATTAACAAATTGCAACCACCATAATCACATTCCCAAGTATTCCCAACTTTTTAATTGGATTATTCCAAATTTTGATTAAGTTACTTAAAATTTCCAATTTATATTTTCTGTCTTTCTGTGTATCTCAAACGTATCTAGTCTCAAGTAATGACACCCTCTTCCCTACACTTCTAAAGCTGGGTACCTGGGTTCATTTCTTCCATCCTCACCATTAGTCACTCACCAAAAATGGCTCGTTTTAGGTCCTAAATATATTTCTAATGTGTGTGTTCTTCTTCGGCAGTGACCTAGCACTTCCCTAACCCAGGCTTTCCTCGTCTTTCGGCTTTTTGCTATCACCACCTAGCCAGTCTCCCTGCCTTTGATTTTGTCCTGGTGAAATTCATCCTTCTTTCTATCCTGTCTCAAGCACAAATTGAATTACATCCTCTATTCTCCCATTTACTACTCCAGAGTATTCTACTTGGTAGGAACAGGGGGATCTTGTGCATAGCTACGAGTAACTTGAGTAACTTTCTTGCTTTTCTGTGTTCGAAGGTGGGGTTTTTTTTTTGGGGGGGGGTGGTGATAACATTTAAATAACATAAAACTTGTTATTTTAACCATTTTCCAGTGTACAGTCGTTCAGGAGCATGAAGTATACTTACATTGTTGTGAAACTGTTCCCATCATCCAACCCCAAAATAGTTTTCATCTACCCATGCTGAAACTCTGTACCCATTAGAGACTCCCCAGCTCTTGGCAAGCATCATTCTACTTTCTGTCTATGAATTTCATTATTGACTACCCTAGGTACTTCATAGAAGTGGAATCACGCAGTATTTGTGCTTTTGTTTTGTTTTATTTTTGTGCCTGCCTTACTTCACCCAGCATAATATCCTCAGAGCTTATCCTTGGTGTAGTCTTTGTCAGAATTGCCGTCCTTTTAAAAGCTGAATAATGGGGTGCCTGGGTGGCTCCGTCTTTAATGCTCTGCCTTCAGTTTGGGTCATGATCCCAGGGTCTTGGGTGGGACGCAGCCCGGAGCCGGCAGCAGGCTCCCTAGCTGGGTGGGAAGCCTGCGCCTCCCTCTCCCACTCCCCCTGCTGGTTTTCCCTCTCTTGCTGTGTCTCTTTCTGTCAAATAAATAAATAAAATCCTAAAAAATTATAATAATAAAAGCTGAATAATATTCTGGGGGCCCCTGGGTGGCTCAGTTAGTGAAGGCCATGATCTCAGGGTCCTAAGACAGAGCTCCCACTCCAACCCCCACAACACCCGGTTCCCTGCTCAGCTGGGAGTCTGCCTGAGATTCTTTCTCTCTGCCCCTCCCCTTCTGCCCCTCCCCACCTCCCGCTGGCTGGCGCTCTCTCTAATATAAATAAATAAATGCATAAATAAATAAATAAATGACATTTTTAAAGGCTGAGTAATATTCTGTTGTATGCCTACACCACATTTTGCTTCTCCATTTTTCTGTCAATTGACATCTGCATTGTTTCCATCTTCTGGCTGTTGTGGGTAATGCTGCCATGAACGTGACTGTACTCCTGAGTTTTTTCTTTCAGTTCTTTCAAGTATACCCGAAAGTGGCATCTTTGGATCATACGTTAATTCTATCTTTAATTTGTTGAGTAACTGCCATACTATTCTCCGTACCCTCCCCCCCCCCCCGCCCCCCGTGGGGATTTCTCCCTTCTCCACATCCTCACAACCCTCCTTCATTCATCTGTTTGTTTCAGGAATACCATCCTAATGGATGCAAACCGATACCTCATTGTGGTTTTGATTTGCAATTCCCTACGGAGTAGTGATGTTGAGCATCTTTGTATGGGCTTAATGGCCATTTGTATATCTTCTTTGGAGAAATGACCATTCAATTCAATTTGCCCATTTTTTAAATTGGTTGTTTTTCCATTGTTGGGGATTAGGAGATTATGTATACTATGTATATGTCTCTATCTATCTATCTATCTATCTCTTTATCTATCTATAATTTATTTATTTTTATTTTTTTTAAAGATTTTATTTATTTATTTATTTGACAGAGAGAAATCACAAGTAGATGGAGAGGCAGGCAGAGAGAGAGAGGGAAGCAGGCTCCCTGCTGAGCAGAGAGCCCGATGCGGGACTCGATCCCAGGACCCTGAGATCATGACCTGAGCCGAAGGCAGCGGCTTAACCCACTGAGCCACCCAGGCGTCCCTCTATCTATAATTTATTAACCTCCTATCAGATATATGATTCACAATTATTTTCTCCAGTTCCATGCTTGCCTTTTTACTCTGTTAATAGTGTCCTTTGATGCACAAAAGTTTTAAATTGTTTTTTAAAGTTTTAAATTTTGATCAAGTCCAAGTTACCTATTTTTTCTTTTGTTGCTTGTGCTTTTGATGTCATACCCAAGAAATCACTGCCACATCCAATGTCATGAAGCTTCCCTCTTGTGTTTTCTTCTAAGAGTTTTCCAGTTTTAGCCCTTATGTTTAGATCTTAGATCCATTTTGAGTCAATTTTTGTGTATAGTGCAAGGTAAGTGTAACTTTATGTGTGAATATCCAGTTTTCCCAACACTTTTTATTGAAAAGACTGTCCTTTCCTCATTGAAAGGTCTTCAAACTCTTGTCCAAAATCATTTACCTATATGTGGTTTACTTCTGGGCACTCCATTCAATTCCATTGACCTATATATTTGCCTTTTTTTTTTTAATTTTTATATATATATTTTTATATTTGTCTTTATATTAGGAGCACACTGTTTCAATTATGGTAGCTTTGTAATAGGCTTTGAAATTAGGAAGTGTGATGCCTCTGATGAAGTTCTAGAATATAGGTGAGATTCGGTGGGCTGAGGTCTGGAGCCGATGACCAAGAAAGAATTCTTGAGACTCTTCCATGCAAAATGGTGGTTTATTAAAGCACAGGGACAGGACCCGTGGGGCAGGAAGAGCTGCTGCCCTGGGGGTTGTGTGGGGTGGCAGGTTAGGTACCCTGGAGTTGGGGGGGATGTAAGGAAAAGGGAGATTTCAATAGAACTTTCACATGCTAAAGAGGGCCTACAAAAGAAACAGAGGCCTTGCCACCGCCAAGGTCGTTTTGCCCTCTAGCAAGGTATTAACATTAAGATGGGTGGGAGTCCTAAAGAATGTCACATACGTCCCACCCAGGAGTTGGGTGGGGGAAAGTTGGAGGATGTCAGCTTTTGCTTTGTCCTCAGCCAGCCTCATCACCTCCACCATTTTTTTTTTAATTGCAATTTTTCTTTTTTTTTAAATTAACATATAAAGTATTATTTGCTTCAGGGGTACAGGTCTGTGATTCAGCAGTCTTACACAATTCGCAGCACTCACCGTAGCACATACCCTCCCCAGTGTCCATCACACAGCTACCCGATGCTTCCCACCCCCGCTCTACTGCAGGAACCCTCAGGTTGTTTCCTGAGATTAAGAGTCTCTTATGATTTGTCTCCCTCTCTGATTTTGTGTAGTTTCATATTTTCCTCTCTTCCCCTATGGTCCTCTGCCTTGTTTCTCAAATACCACATATCAGAGAGATCATATGATAATTGTCTTTCTCTGACTGGCTTATTTCGCTCAGCATAATACCCTCTAGTTTCATCCATGTTGTTGCAAATGGCAAGATTTCTCCAGCAGTTTTTTAAGATTGTTTTTGATATTTGGGGCTGTAGTTCCTAGTTTTCTTAAAAATAAGTGAGTATTAATTTCATGATAATAAAACATTAAAAGGCAAGTTTAATAAAATATTATCTACCCAAACAGCTCCCTGCATAAACAAAGAAAAACTCATCGATGCGTCCTCCCCGTGTGCTGGATTCCTTAGCATGCCATTCAAGGTTCTCCACATCTTGTCTTCTATAGATTTACCCTTCCTTGTCTCACCTTTATTCCCACCTTCTACCTTGTGCTTCTTTTGCCTAACTGCTTGCATTTCTTATCATCGTTCATCTCCTTATGCCACTGGACCTTTGCTTACACTGTTCCATCTGCCAAAAGCACCCTTCCTTATTTTTCCTTTAGAAATTAGGTTATATGCCACCTTTTTCAAGAAGCTTTTCCCAAACCCCCATGCTGGGCTAACAACCCTCTCTTCTTAAGTTCCAGTGGTCCCGAGTCTATGTTGCTTGGCTCAGACATTATATATTTTTTAAAAGATTTTATTTATTTAAGGACATTGTGCTTTTTAAAAAGATTTTATTTATTTATTTGAGAGAGAGTGAGAGAAAGCACGGGTGGGGAGAAGGTCAGAGGGAGAAGCAGACTTCCCATGGAGCTGGGAGTCCGATGTGGGACTTGATCCCAGGACTCCGAATCACGACCCGAGCTGAAGGCAGTGGCTTGACCAACTGAGC
This sequence comes from Mustela putorius furo, assembly GCF_011764305.1. NCBI lineage: Eukaryota > Metazoa > Chordata > Mammalia > Carnivora > Mustelidae > Mustela > Mustela putorius. The sequence goes on from NW_025421424.1 coordinate 9,660,719, forward strand.
CACCCAGGTGCCCCAAGACATTATATTATATAGCACTTGCCTATAAGTTCTTCCAGATCAGAGACCAGATCTTCTCCCTTTTCTGTCTAACTTCCAGCGGCTACACAGAATCTTTGGCACACAGATTACATTTGTTAAAGTTAATTCAATAGAACCAAAAGGAATTTTGTTTCTCTAAGGCAAGTGCTTGTTGCTAAGGGTGGGATAGCACTGCTATTGGCAAAGGGAGGCCCAAGTGGGAAAAATTTTCCTGTATTGTTCCTGGGGATCAGGTTCACTGGGATGTAGAATATATAAAATTTTCCTGGGGAATATAAGTATCAGATGAATTCAATATCATAGATTGGGTAAATTCTCCTCTTGCCAAGTCACTATGCAGGGCATCTATTTGAACAAGTATTTACAGTTTAGGTCATTCCAAAGGCTCCCAGGCAAAAATCCAATTCCTCTGTGATGTGGCAGTCCTTTCCTGGAGGAACGCCAGAGGTCCTGGGAACCTTTTTATTCTTCAGGGCCCTGAGATGGAAACATGCTTTCCTCAACCTTAGCTCTTTAATTCTTGAGACTGTTTCCCCAAATGTATTCCAAGGATTGCAGAAGTTGCAATTATTTTGTAGACACTGTGGCTCTAAACCCAAAGGAGAGTCTGTGTGCTTGGCTTCCGGGACTTCAAAGATGAACCAAATGCATTTAAGGCACAGTAGGTAGTAGTGGGCGCCCACTACGTGGGGCCGGATGCCAGGAGGGCCAATTCAGCAGCCACAGCAAGAGACACACGCTTATCAGGAACTCTCTGCTCATGCCCTGCTCAGAACCATTAGTCATACCCAGACATAGCTTGTCCAAGCAATGAACTTGATAAAACGCTTGAACTACACAGTTTGTGTAGCCATGAGAAGGGTGTGGGTGATGAACTTCCCAATGCCAATCCTCCTCCTGTATTTGCTAAACTTGAGAGCAAGGAGTCACTGGGGTACAACATAGTTTTCTGCACGGTATCTTGTCTGTAATATGTAATTGATAAATGATTTCTAATTATTTGAAATCACGTGTCGATATCTTATTCAGAAGAACACACTGTGGTTTTTCAGTGAAATTTCTGTAGTTGTCTGCATGTCATAGGATTTTAATGGCATATCATCCAATGACATCATCCTGATATGCTCAATTTTGTGATGCAACCATTCTTTTAAAAATTGTGAAAATGCCATATGAGCTGACAAGTAGCAAATAAGCAGGCTTTAATTTTAAATGCTTAGGTATTTAGGGGCAGAAAATTAGAAAGAAAATTAGAAGCCCATCTTGTAATAAGGACGTGGCGGGGGTGGGTGGGAATCCCCTTGAAAAAATGAATATTAATTAAAATGGTCCAGCAACAAATGATCACGTCTATTTTGGGTGCCTGGCTGGCTCAGTGGTAGAGCACACAACTCTTGATTTCAGGTTCGTGAGTTCAAGCCCCACCTTAGGCACTGAGTTAAAAAAAAAAAAAAAGATGACATCTATTTTAATCCTGGTTACCATGGTCCCTGTGTGTTTCATGTTGTTAATTATATTGTTTTAATTTTCTTTAAAGTTTACTAATTCCAGATTAGATATGTCTTCTTTGGTCTTGGCAAAGTAGGCTGTTTCCCTCAGAAACAGTCCCTGTATTCCTCAGCATTTCCAAATGACTTCAAACTACCTTCTTTCTAATTCTGTGAAATCACATGTCAAAAAAGGAAGGTTCCTCTTAAAGGAAGGAGAACTCTCTGGTGTCCTAGGACAGCTTGTCCCAGGGACAATTTTCAAAGTGCTGCTTACACTTGGAACCTCTTTGGCCTCAGTGACCAAGGGAAGTTTCCTCTTTAAAGCAACAATGCTTTAAGGAATTTGTTTTTTGTGTCACAAGCGCCATTGACATCCCTGCCTACAATGCTGGAAGGTGAGCTCTGACGTCAGATTACCTTCAAGTGCTCGGCAAGTCTTCCTTGAGAGCCCGCCGAGAACTCAGTGCTGCGCTGGGAGCCATTCATTCATTCCGTGTGGAAATTTACAGAGCCCCTATGCTGGGCTGGACATTGGAACAAAAACCAAAAAGGACGGCTCCTGGGTTTGAACTGCTCAGCGTGCAGGCGAGGAGAGGGCTGAGGTACAGGGACGATCTGAGCGCTCTTGTGTTAGAACTCCTCACCCAAGGTAACCCAAGAAGCCATTACTCTGGCGTTGAGGAAGAGGAAGAGGAACTTGAAGAGAATCCTTGATGCCATCCTTTGAAGGAGGAGGGGCTTTTTACCAGTTAAAGAAGAGTTAGGGGAGAACCATGGGGAAAGGAATTTGGATAGATAAGATGGTTGTGGGAAAAACGTGAAAACCAAGGGGTGGAGTTTGGACCTGAATTGGTGGGTAATGGGAAGCCGTCAACCATGGATTGAGGAGCAGAAGGACAGTGTGACCAGTTGAGCTGCTCAAGGAACATTCCTCAGATGTGACTTGTTGGAGACAAGAGAGGTCGGCCTGGAGGCAGCCAGGTAGCTCTTGCAGATGTTGATCTGTTGGAGGGAGGTAACGCCTGGGGATGAGATGACAGAAGAGGGAACGGAGAGCGAGTGGCAGGGCTTGGCTCGTGGTGGGAGACGAATAAATGTCTGTTGAGAGAAGATTTAAATGGCTAACTAAGAGCACTGGATGTATCGAAAGGGAGCGAACGTAAAACATGACTCACTCTAAGAATCTGAGCCAACACGACAAGAAGAATGGCTTATCATTTCACTGACAGGGATGAGGAGTATGAGAGATGACGTGTATTCAAAGAAAAAGAAATTAACTAGTCACTCTGCATTTCTGTAGGGGAGACTTTTGCCTCCTTCTGAGTATGGTACTTTGTATATAGCCATTACCACGAAGGGTTAATGGGAAGTTAATAATGCAAATAAACAGGGGAAACAAGGGCATGGCTCTTAGCCTCTCTGGGGTCCTAAGGTGGCCTGTCCTGGGGATACCTCGCAAAGGGCCGCCCCGGCCCTTGGCCTCTTTGGCCTTGGTTTCCGCATCTGAAAAATGCAGGAGCTAATCGGTGGCTAGCTAACACTCTTCCAGGGTTAAAAATCAGTGACTTTGTTCTTTCTGCTGATATTGGTATTCTTCCTCCTGTAAAACAACTTAGCAAATGAGCCTTAACTCCTCAGGCTTTAGTCCTTCCCTCTGAAGCGAGCAGAGGAAACTGATGTATGAAGTACAGAGAATGCAGAGGCCTTCTCCGCTGAAGGGCTATTTCCCATTGCCAAAAATGGAAGTGGCGTTTGGAGTGTTGTTTTTGCCATGTCCCCTGGACTTAAATGGAACTGAATTCTCTTGCAAAGTTGGAGAGGAGAGGAGGGGGTGCCTTGACTGGGAGCTGGCTGGTAATCTACGCACTGGATGTCCAAGTTCAAATATGCTTTCAGAAAACTTCAGTTCATTTTTCTCCGCACACAATGGGACTGTTGTGTCTCTAGAAGCTGGGAGAAGGCAGCTGGATTTCTAGAGCCCCATGGCCAGCATCTTTCTGATTCCTTTTTGATTTTCTTCTTTTGGAGAAACACCCCACAGGACACATTGGTCTGGAGAATAAAATACTGGCCGGTAATTGTCTTAAAGTCTAGAAAATGAGAAGCGCATCGTGAATGGATGTTATCAGGCCCTCATGAGCCCTCGGCCTCAGTGAGTCATTCAGCAGTAGATGCAGTAGAGGCTTTCAGTAGAATGGGAGCATTAAATACTTCAATTTCACCTTGATGATTTGTCCTGCCTATGCCCACCCTTTTAGGTAGGTTAAGTCTCCAGACTGCTGGGTCCTTGTGCTATGTTATTGTAATTCTGTCAACTACCCCATACAGGAATGTGTTGAAAAACGCCCATCTGATTTCAAAAGTCCAGAAGGATTCCTGTGCCTCCTGCTTACAGGATCTAATCAGATGGTCTCTGAAATGGCTCTGGCCCTCTTTTGGGGAAAAATATCTAAAATTAGAAATTGTGGGTTTTTTTCTGCTAAATTCTGTGTGCTCTGTGTGTGTGTGTGTGTGTGTATGTATGATTTCTGTTTAAATAGATGAAATTAGAGACTCCTGAGTGGCTCAGTTGGTTAAGCATCTGCTTCAGCTCAGGTCATGCTCCCAGGGTCCTGGGTTTGAGTCCCATGTCGAGCTCCTTCAGTAGGGAGTCTGCCGCTCCCCCTGCTTATATTCTTTCTTTCTCTCTCTCCCTCTCTGACAAATTAATAAAATCTTTTAAAAAAAAATAAACAGATGAAATTTGAGGAATGAGCCCGAAAGGAAACAAGCTGAGACATTGGGATATGCGGATGTATTTAGATACAGTAATGGAGACAGCTGACATTTCTTCAGTGCTCACTCTGTGCCAGGCGCTGGTAGAGGCACCTTATGAAATTAATTCATTAATCCTTAAAATGACTCTATAAAATAGATATCTTTATCACCCTAACTATGAAACGCAGGGAGATTAAATCACAAAGCCGATAGGTTGTTGAAATGGGCTCCCCAAAGTGGTACTCAGGGCCAGATACTATACTGATTTCCTAGAGCTGGGTGTTCCCCAAACTTTCAGGCCTCTTGGCTTAATGTTGTGTTGTGTTCTGGAGATGCCTATTGTGTTGTATGTGTTGTGTTTCCGTTCTGGGTACAGGTCTTGCCTATTCATTGCCTTTATACTCTGCTTCCCAGATATAAGATGAGCAGAAAGTAATAGAAGGTAGATAGGAGTGGAAAGCAAGGGAAGAAGGCATGACGTTGATACCACGTGCACGCAGACACACCCACGCACGCACACGGGCACACAAACTCACAAGCCGACCCATTTGTTTATTTGATACATCAGCCGTGTGCTCTCACAGGCTCCTTTCCTGCCAGCTTCTACAGAGTCTTTCCCTGAGGGACCAGCCCTTTCCAGTCCAGGTCATGGGAAGGGGCAGGAAGGGGGAGGACTTCCCTTCCAAGAGCCTGCCGGAAAACCATGTTTGGACAGGGTCACTTACAAGAATTGATCAATAAGGACAGCAACTGTGAAGGCCAAGCCTCTGTGAGTGGAGCAGTGCAATCAGCAGCTCTCAGAGCATAGAAGGAAATCTGTCCTGTCCTTTAGGAGCTCAGCTTCGACAAAAGCAAACACAGATTCTGATGTGTCTCCCCCCCCCCCACCTGTGCCTACAACCCAGGATGCCAAGATTAAGATCTTGGGATATATATTGTGGGATATGCTGTCGTGTGCTCTGCAGTCTCTTGTACCCTGCATTTAAAAATAACTCCAACTCATGAGGGCCTTGCATGGCTCAGATGGTTGGACATCTGCCTTCAGCTAAGGTCATGACTTCCAGGTCTGGAGATTGAGCCCCATATCGGGCTCCCTGCTCAGAAGGGCCTCTGTTTCTCCCTCTCCTTCTGCCTCTCCCCCTGCTTGTGCTGTCTGTTTCTTTCCCTCTCTCTCAAATGAATAAAATCTTAAAAAAAAAATAACTTCACTCTTACAACTATACAATATAATCAAATATTGTGTCATTGCAATGAATGAGGTTGAATTAATTTTGAAAGATATCCGTGGGGCGGGGCTCCCTAGGTGGCTGGTTGGCTAAGTGGTTAAGCGTCTGACTTTGGCTCAGGTCATGATCTCAGGGTCCTGGGGTCCAGCCAGCATGTTTTGGGGGGTTCCCCTGCTCCATGGGGAGTCAGCTTGTTCCTCTGCCCCTCCCCCCACACGTGCTCTCTCTGTCTCTTTCTCAAATAAGTAAATAAATCCTTAAAAAAAGGAAAGAAAGATATTGATGGTATGTTTATTAGGTGCAACACACTTGCACAATAGGATACTTGGTATGATACCATTTGTGTAACAGATAGAAATACAAGCATAATAACAATAATAATTCACAACAATAATCTGTGTAACGTTTATTACACACCAGTATTTATTTGTTCTAAATGCTTTGCATTTATTAACTTACTAATCTTCACAACAACCCTTTAAAATGGATACTAATATTATCTCAACTTTATATGAAGAAGTCAAAGAAGGAGAAGTTTATCACTTGCTCCAGATCATCCAACAAATGGGCAAAGTCTGAATTCAAAGCCCCAGCCTCCTGGCTCTAGAATGTCTGTCATGAACCAGTATGCTGTGCTCTACATACCATGTAGGCATAGAATCATTCTGGACAAACACACAGCAACCTGCTAACCATGGCTAGCCAAGAGGAGTGGAAATGGTGGTGGAATATGAGACAGGGCAGGAAAATCCGTTTTTATTATACATACCTTTGTACTTTGGGACATTATTGTCAGACTCTCCTATGATTTGTTCAGAGTTTGAAGAATCCTTTAGCAGCTAAAGACAGCGATTAAATCTGGACAGACTGTTTCTAGGAGGAGAGAAGGAGACGTGGGTTGGCTATGAGTAGAAGGGTAAGAGCAAGATTTGACTTAAGGAGAAAAGGGTGATGCCAGCAAGGGACTTGGAGCTGTCAGAAGCCTGGAGACAGGAAGTGGGACGGTGCTTGCTGGGGGTGGGGCAGGGAGCCTGAAGTTAGTGCTTCATGGGTACAGTTTCAGTTTTACAAGATAAAAAGAGAGGGGTGGGACTCTTAATTAGAGGGAGCAAACTGAGGGTTGCTGGTGGAGCGGGCGGGTTTGGGGTGGGGTAACTGGGTGATGGGCATTAAGGAGGGCATGGGATGGAAAGACCACTGGGTATTATACGCAACTGAGGAATCACTAAGTTCTAACTCCAAAACTAATAACACACACTCTGAAAAACAATCTGAAGGTTTTGAAGGGGCAGAGGGTGGGAGGTTGGGGGAGCCAGGTGGTGGGTATTATGGAGGGGCACGTATTGCATGGAGCACTGGGTGTGGTGCATAAACAATGAATTCTGTTACGTTGAAAAGAAAAACAAAATAACACAGTATGTGTTAATTAACTGAATTTAAATAAAAAAAAAAAAGAGGGGTGCAATGGATGGTGGTGGTATTTGCACAGCAGTGTGAGTGTGTCTGTTACCACCAAGCCTGCACTTAAAAACAGGTTAGGATGGTAAAGTGAAGTGTATGTTGCTACCATAAAAAAGAAATTGAAGAGGATAACAAAAGAAAGGAGAGAGAGAGAAGTGGGAGGAAGAGATCAGAAGAGCCAGGAGAGGCAACAAAGAAGGGAAAGGAGTTGAAATTGGTCATAAATGGGTACTGAGGACCAGCTTTAACGACCAGCTTTAACGACCTATACTTAGACACAAAGTCTCTGTGAGGGGGAAACTGAGGTTCTCCAGAACAAAATGTATGTTATAGAGAGAGCATAACTTATGTTCTCCAGAAATGAGTTATCTTGCACGGTTTATAAATTAAACCATTAACTGTCCTTTCAGGAGCTAGTTAGAGGGTCCTGGAGAGAATTCCAATCATAACACGCTTACTTGTCTCCATCCTGAGACTGAGCAGAAGTGAGCTCCCTGTCTCTGAAAAATGCAAATACAAATTGATCTTCACTTCTGTGGAGCAGTATGGATAAACAGGGCCAACCGCAAACACATCAGCGTGGGCGAGCAGGGACCAGATTCAGCTGCAGGGACACCCTGCTGGCCTGCTGGTGAGGTGGCCCCATTCCAGCAGATCCCAGTAGCTCCTTTGCTAGGTCTGGTATCAGCTCACCCACCTTTGGCCTTGAACTAGAGCCAAGGTCTCTAGAGGAAGGAGTGTGCTATTGACATTCACATCTGGGCCTTCCCAGTGGCCAAGGAGGTCAGGCTGTACTCAGCACTGAGTGACTCCCAGGGCTTCAAGTGTGGGGCATTGTCCCTGGAAAGACCGAATCTCTGGAAAAGATAGCCTCAGAAGGGCCATCAATCGGGGCAAACAACAATCATCCTCACTTGGGACCTCTCTGACAATTCTGCTTTTGGGGGCATACAAATGAGATTTTCTTAGATTTTCCTAGGCTTGGAAGGACTTCACTTTACAGCACAGCATGGTTTCATTTTGGCAAGTATGAAGAGTTACCACCTTCTTGTGTCTTTCTTGTGGTCACTGTTCCATCTCCAGATAGCTACCTTTATAATAATTTATAAGAATCAGAGTTAGAGTTACTGAATGACTACTACGTGCCAGAAATCATACCTGAACCCTTCTCACAAGAACATGCTGTGATGCGGAATATCGCCACCATTTTATAAATGGATGAAACTGATCATCAGAGAAGTTATAAGCCTTATCCAGGGACACCCACTTGTGGCAGAGCTGGGATTTGAACCTAGGTCTGTTCAACTCCAAAGCTGGTAAATTTATATATTCAATTTGTGCATTAAAAATTATGCTAATTGCCCTTCTGAGTGCAAATAGGAACTGTTTTTTAAGATTTTATTTATTCATCTGACACAGAGAGAGCCTGCACAGCAATGGGAACGGCAGCAGAGGGAGAGGGAGAGGGAGAAGCAGGCTCCCTTCTGAGCAGGGAGCCCAGTGTGGGGCTTGATCCCAGAGCTCTGGGATCATGACCTGAGCCGAAGGCAGACACATAACTGACTGAGCCATCCAGGCGCTCTAGGAACTATTTTCTATTCAAGTAGCTCTCTAATAAATAGGCAGCCAGAGCCCCGCATAACTCAGAGTACCTTGTCAAGATGTAAGGTCTCAGATTCTCCTCTACCTTACCAGGTATGAAAGGCATTTGCATATAGAAGATTTGGAAACTACATTTCCTCAGCTGCTCGATACCATGAGGTCCTAGAAGTGGCTTGCTGTATCCCCAAGGTTCCTCATTTACGCGGAGGATTTAACTTAAGCCCTAAGAAGAATTTGCTCTAATTGTGTTCAGAGGCCTGTAGAATGAGCTAAGCTAATCCACTTCTCTCCCATTGCAAGGCCAAGGACAGGCTCTCCGAGCTCATTGCCTGCAGGGGAGGCAGGAGAAGGCTGTTTCAGTGTTTCCGGCTACGTGTCTGAGGAAGAATCATTGATTAGCAGTCAGGGCTGATTGGTATCTAAGAATTGCTTCTCTGCTGGAGGTCTGTCCTCACGGTGAGGCCGTTCTGTTTGGTTTGTTAAGGCTAGCCCCAATTTCCCAGTATCTCTTGGATGTGATCTTAATGATTTATGCTACTTGAGTTCAAGTTCTCAATCTTTATACAAATTTCTAACTCCTTTTTAAAAAGACAACTCAAGGGGCACCTGGGTAGCTCAGTGGGTTAAGCCTCTGCCTTCCACTCAAGTCATGATCTTGGGGTCCTGGGATCGAGCCCCACATCGGGCTCTCTGCTCAGCGGGGAGCCTGCTTCCCCCTCTCTCTATGCCTGCCTCTCTGCCTACTTGTGATCTCTCTCTGTCAAATAAATAAATAAAATCTTAAAATAAAATAAAAGAACAACTCAGGAGGGTTCTGTTAAAGAGGTGATTTTCTAAAGCTGGTTGACCTTTGCATGACTCTACTCTGCAACGGACAGAATTTTATTACTCATGAAAATGTGTCTTTAAAAATAGTGTTTTTACACTCCCCCTCCCCAACAATCCGTCAAAAAATATATTTTAGACTTCTAAGTCCAAACAAGACAGACTAAGAGGAACCAGATTTGCTTTCCTGGCTGAAACAAGTAATAAGTTGGACAAACGAGTAATGAGCAGTCTTTAGACACTATCAGGCAGTGAAGACAGTGTTCTCTGAGAGAGGGAAACAAATGAAGTTAGCCCCCCAGTCATCCAGATTACTTCTGGAAGGGTTTCTAGGTTGCAAAGCAGAGAAGAGGAAGCCAGGCAGAGCCTTGTGATGGAGCAAATAGAAATGGGAGTCTGGGGAGCTGAGGTGGCTAGAGTCTGCAGAGAGAGAAAGTACTGGACACTCCCAGAGGGTCTCCTCCTAGTCTAGCCGAGTACGGCTCAGCACATGCATGTGAGGAAATTAGCTGTAGCTGGACAGAACCACCCAAAAGGGAGTAGAGGACAGGACCAGAAGAGTCCATGTACCTCCCCGCCAGAGTGGAAAACTTCCTATTTGATGGGACTTGCGGCAGAGATCTCGTAATGATACTGCCTTGGTTGTAGAACAAAATCAGTCCTAGACTAAAGGCAGCTCTGGTCTTCCAAACAAAGTTTGAAGCAAGCCTGGAAAGGATAAAACTGTTTCTAAGTAACTTAACCATGCTCCAGGACAGAACCCAAGAATATTTATAGGAATACAAAAATATCTAGCACTAACAAGGTAAAATTCACAAGGCTGTGCATCTAATCAAAAAAATTGCCTGTCATGTAAAAAAGCCAGAATATGACCAATAATTATAACATTTATAGAAGTAAAATGTACGGCAATAGCACAAAGGCCAGGAAGGGGAAAATGGGTGTCTACTGCTTTTTGGTCTTATGCTTTGTGTGAAATGGGATATCTGCAGCTGGACTGTATTCTACAAATCTTTTGTTACAAAATAATGAAGAGTTATAGCTAATGAGTCAACAAAAGGGGATAAAATGGAATCTTTAAAAATATTATTAAAGGAACAGGGCAAGGATGTCCCCTCTCACTCTTCCTTTTCAACATTGTATTGGAAGTCCTAGCTAATGCAATAAAACAAAAAGAAATAAAAGGTATAGAGATTGGAAAGGAGGAAATAAAACTGTCAATTTTTTTTAAGATGACCTGATGGTCTATGTAGAAAATTCTAATGAATCAACAAAAAGCTCCTGGGATTAATTTGCTATTATAGCAAGCTTGCAGGATACAAGGTCAATATATGAAAGTAAATTCTTTGCAAGCTGGTGCAGTCACTCTAGAAAACAGCATGGAGGTTCCTCAAAAAGTTGAAAATAGAGCTACCTTTTGACCCAGCAATTGCACTACTGGATATTTACCCTAAAGATACAAACGTAGTGATCCAAAGGGGCACGTGCACCCGAATGTTTATAGCAGCAATGTCCACAATAGCCAAACTATGGGAAGAGCCTAGATGTCCATCAACAGATGAATGGATAAAGAAGATGTGGTATAAATACACAATGGAATACTATGCGGCCATCAAAATAAACGAGATCTTGACATTCGCAAAGACATAGATAGAACTAGAGGGTATTATGCTGAGCGAAATAAGTCAACTGGAGAAAGACAATTATGCTATCTTGATATGGAGAATTTGAGAGGCAGGGCAGGGTGTTTGTGGGGGATCAGAAAGGAGACATACCATAAGAGACTCTTTTTTTTTTTTTTTAAAGATTTTTATTTGTTTATTTGACACATCACAAGTAGGCAGAGAGGCAGGCAGAGAGAGAGAGAGAGAGAGAGGAGGAGGAGGCAGGCTCCCTGCCGAGCAGAGAGCCCGATGCGGGGCCCGATCCCAGGACCCTGGGATCATGACCTGAGCCAAAGGTAGAGGCTTTAACCACTGAGCCACCCCCATAAGAGACTCTTAATCTCACCAACAAAATGATAGTTGCTGGGGTATAGGTGCGTAGGATTAGGGTGGTAGGGTTATGGACATTGGGGAGGGTGTGTACCGTGAAGTGTATAAGCCTGATGATTCTCAGACCTGTACCCCTGGGGCAAATAATACATTATATGTTAATTTGAAAAGGTAAATATTTTATATACAAGCAATGAAAAGTTGGAATTTGAAATTAAAAGCACAATATAATTTATATTAGCATTATTACATAAATATGAAATGCTTGGATATGAATCTGATTAAATATCTGTGAGAGGAAAACTGCAAAACTTCAATGAGAGAAATAAAAGAATAACTCAATGCATGGAGAAATATTCCATGCTCACATATAGGAAGACTCAATATTGTCAAGATATCAGTTCTTTCTGTCTAGAGCTATAGATTAAACATAATCCCAGTCAAAACCCCAATTTTATTGTATGGATATCATTTATTTATTGTATGGATATATATGAAGAGGCAAAAGACCCAGAATAGCCAACATAATATTGAAGAAGAAGAACAAAGTTGGAGGACTGACACTACCCAACTTATTGTAAAGCTACAATAATCAAGACAACACAGTATTGACAAAAGAGCAGACAAACAGATCAATGGAACAGCATAGAAAGCTCCAAAAGAGACCCACGTAGATTCAGTCAACTGAATTTTAACAAAGGAGTGAAAACAATACAATGGAGAAAAGCTAGTCTTTTCAACAAATGGAGCCAAAAGAACTGGACAGGCACATACAAAAGTACATTTAGATATAAATTGTATACCATTCACAAAAATTAATTTAAATAGACCATATATCTCAATGTAAAGTGCAAAATTATAAAACAACTAGAAAATGACAACGAAGGGAATCTAAATGACTTTGATTATGGCAAATGACTTTTTAGATACAACATCAAAGGAACAATCTACGAAAGAAATAATTCATATGCTGGACCTCATTAGGTTGAAAATTTTCTTTTCTGCAAAGGGCACTGTCAAAAGAATGAGAAGACAAGCCACAAACTGGAAGAAAATATTTGCAAAAGACATATCTGATAAAGGACTGTCATTCAAAATATACAAGGAACACTTAAAACTCAACTGTAAGAAAATGAAAAACTAGATTTAAAAAATAGGCAAAAGACTTGAATAAGATACCTCCCCAAAGAAAATGTGCAGATTTTCACATAAGCATAGGAAAAGATGTTCTTCCTCATGTCATCAGGGAAATGCAAGTGAAAATGAGACACTACTACACACCTAGTAGAATGGCCCAGTTCCCAAACACTGACAACAACAAATGCTGGCAAGGATGTAGAGCAGCAGGAACTCTCCTGTGTTGCTGGTGGGAATGCAAAATGGTATAACCACTTTGGAAGAGAGTTGGTAGTTCCTGATGAAATAAAACAATCTTACCATGTGATCCAGAAATCACACTCATTGGTAGTTACCCAGATGAGTTAAAAAACAAAACAAAACAAAACCAACTCATCTCTATACAAAAACCTGCACATGGATTTTTATAGGGACTTTTTTCATAATTGCCCAAACTCAGAAGCAACCAAGATGACTTAGAGTAGGCTGAATGGATGATAAACCGGGGCCCATCCAGACTGTGGAATGTTATTCAGCACTGAAGATAAATAAACTATGAAGCCACGAAAAGACAGGAAGGAGCCTAAAATGCATATTACTAAGGGAAAGAAGCCAATCTGAAAAGGGCAAAACCGGAAAAAGCAAATAAAACAAAACAAAAAACCCATTGGTTGCCAGAAGTTGAAGTGGAGGGGGTGGGACTAATAGGTAGAGCACAGAGAATTTTTAGGACCATGAAATTATTTTGGGTGATACTATAATGATAGATACAGGTCAGTACACATTTGTCAAAACCCATAGAATGCACAACACCAGGAGTGAACCCTAATGTAAAGTAGGGACTTTGGTGATGATGATGTGTCACTATAGATTCTTTGGTTATAACAAGTATACCACTCTGTGCAGGTTGTTGATAGTGGTGGAGGTTATATAGATGGGGCAGAGGACAGATGGAAACGTTCAGTACTTGCCGCTCAATTTTGCTGCGAACTTAAAATTGCCCGAAGAAATAAAATCCATTTTAAAAAAATTCTAACAAATCATCCAAAAGGCATAAAAGTGGAGAAAGGAAACCCAAAACAAATGGAACAAATAAAGACCAAACAGCAAGAAAGTAGATTTATTTATTTATTTATTTATTTAAAGATTTTATTTTTATTTGTCAGAGAGAGAGAGAGAGGGAGAGCGAGCGAGCACAGGCAGACAGAACGGCAGGCACAGACAGAGGGAGAAGCAGGCTCCCGATGCGGGACTCGATCCCAGGACGCTGGGATCATGACCTGAGCTGAAGGCAGCTGCTTAACCAACTGAGCCACCCAGGCATCCCAAGAAAGTAGATTTAAATCCAACTATATCGATACTTACCTTAAATGCTAATTAAAAGGCAGAATATATATATATGTGTATATATATATATAATGTGACCATAGAAATGGTCACATTATATAAAGAAGCACGAATCAACTATATGTTGTTTCCAAAGAAATCCACTTTATATATAAACACATAAAGAGGTTAAAAGTAACACCATAATACACCATGGTACCACTAACCAAGAGAAATCTGGAGAGGCTCTATTAATATCAAAGTCAATTACAGGGCAAAGAATATTATTAAGGATAAAAAGGGTTATTTCATAGTGATAAAAGTGTCAATCAAGAGGACAGAACAACTTTAAACATTTGGAGTTTAATAGAGTATAATAATAGAGCTTCAAAATAAAGGAAGCGAAAACTCATAGAACTCTAAGAAGAAACAGACAAATCTACAATTATAGTTGGAATTTAACACCCTTCACTCAATAGTTATTAAAACAAGTAGACAGAAGTCAGCAAGTCTATGGAAAAACTGAGTAACAACCATCAATTAACTGGGCCTAATTGCTATTCATAGAACTACCCATGCCGCAAGAGAATACGTATTATTTTCGAGTACACATAGAACATTTACCAATAAACCATGAAATAAGCTCCAATAAATCCAAAAGGATTTAAATTATACAAGTGGTTCTCTAGCCACATGGAATTAAATTAGAAATAAATAATACAAAGATATTAGGAAAATTCCCAAATATTTAGAAATTAACGCACTTCTAAATAATCTGTAAGTCAAAGAAAACAGAAGGTAAATTAGAAAATATTTTGAAATAAATAAGAATAAAAATATAACATCAAAACTTGTGGACATAGCTAAAGCAGTGGTTAGAGGGAAATTTTTAGCACTAAACATTTCTACTAGAAAGATCAAAACAATGGCCTTGGCTTCTACTTTAAAAAGTAGAAAAAGAAAAGTAAACTAAGCCCAAAGCAAGCATAAGAGAGAAAATAATAAAGATAACAGCAGAAAGCAATGAAATAAAAACCGGAAAAATGATAGAGAAAATCCATGAAACAAATGCTGGTTCTTCGAAAATATCAATAAAATTGACAAACTTTGACAAAAGAGAAGACAAAGTCACTGAAGGGGGGACATTACAGCAGCTCCCATACAGACTAAATTGATAATAAGTGGATATTATTTATAACTTTGCTGATAAATTCAATAATTTAGAAGACACAGAAATATTTTGTAAGACACAAACTATCAAAGCTAAGTGAATTGAATTTCTTGTTATGAAAAAAAAAAAAATCTTCCCATGAAGAAAACTCTGGGGCTAGATGGCTTTACTAGTGAATTGTATCCAACATTTAAGGATGAAATATCAAGTGCCACCCAAACTCTTCCAGCACATGAAAAGACTTCCTGATTCAGTCTGTGGAACCAGTATTGCTTTCATACTGAAATCAGACAGACAGACACCACAGGAAAAGGAAACTGTGGACCAATATCCTTCATGAAAAACATCCTTAGAATTCTTAGGAAATTAAATCTAACAAGACATAAAAAGGATAACATACATGTCCAAGTGGGATTTATCCTAGAAATAGGAACTTGGTTTACCATTCAGAACCCAACCTATAATTCATATATTAACAGACTACAAAACATAAAAACCATATCATTATATCAATCGGCAAAACCATACATAAACCCTAAACACTGAAAACTACAAAACCTTCCTGGATGAAATATTAAAGGGACCAATAAAATGGAGAGATAGATTGTTTTCATAGATTGTTAAGATTCTGTGTTGTTGAGATGAAAATTCACTCCCAAACTGACCTATGAATAACACAATACCACTCAGATTTCCAGAAGGCTTTTTTGAAGAAATTGGAAAGCTGATTTTAAAATGTATATGAAAATCCAACAAGCCTAACAGCCAAAACAACAAAGTTGGAGTTCTGATATTACTTGATTTCAAGACTGACTATAAAGCCACAACAATCCGGGGCATCTGGGTGGCTCAGGTTAGTTAAGGTTAAGTATGTGTCTCTTGTTCAGGTCATGCTCCCAGGGTCTTGGTATCAATCCTGGGTTCCTGCTTCCTGCTCAGCGGGGAGCCTCCTCCTCCTCCTCCCTCTGCTGTTCCCCCTGCTTGTGCTCTCTCTTTCCCTTTCTCTGTCTCTCTCTCTCTCTCAAGTAAATATATAAAATCTTAAACACACACACACACACACACACAACAATGGTATGAAGAAAAAGTGAACAGATTGATGAAACAGAATATAGAGTCCAGGAATAGACCCACATGTATAGGGTCAATTGATTTCAAGAAAGATGCCCAGGAAATTGAATGGGGAAATGACATCCTTTTTAACAAATGGTTCTAGAACAATTAGATAGCTAGCTATATGAAAGAATATGAACTTCAATCCTTACCTCATGCCATATATAAAAATTAACTTGAGGGGCACCTGGGTTGTTTAGTGGGTTGTGCTGCTGCCTTCGACTCAGGTTATGGTGTCAGGGTCCTGGAATTGAGCCCCTCATCGGACTCTCTGCTCAGCAGGGAGCCTGTTTCTCTCTCTCTCTGCCTGCCTTTCTGTCTACTTGTGGTCTTTCTCTGTCAAATAAATAAATAAAATATTAAAAAAAAATAACTTGAAATGGTTCATAAACTTGAATATAAGGCTAAAACTATAAAATTTCTGGGAGAAAACATAGAGGGGCCTAGTGGTTTTGAGCTTGGCTCAAAGATTTTTTAAATATGACACAAACCCCACAAACTATACAAGCAATAATAAGTAAATTGGCTATCTAAGCAAAAAAAAAAAAAAATCAATCTTAAATCCTTTGCCCTTCAAAAGGCACTATTAAAACAATGAAAAGGTTAGCCCCAAATTGGGAGACGGTATTTGCAGAACATATATCTGACAAAGGACTTGTAACAAAATACATAAAGAACTCCCACAACTCCTTAAGAAGATGAATAGCCCAATTAAAAAATGGGCAAAAGATTTAACAGTCACTTCACCAAAGAAGATGTACAAACATCAAACATGAAAAGATGCTCAAGCTCCTTGGTCATTAGGAATACGAAAATTAAAGCAATGAGCTATGACTACCTAGCCACAGAATCTTTAAAAATTAATGCAACTCACCATTCCAAGCATTGGCAAGTGTCCATTTAGAGGACCTGGAACTTTTACTCATTACTGGTGGAAATGTAGAGTGGTGCAATTATTTTACAATTTTGTTTTGGCAGTTTCTGAAGAAGCTATGTATATATCGACCATATGACTCAGTCATTCCATAACCAAGTATCTATCCAAGAAAACATATTGCCTTCATAAAAACTTGAATGTGAATGCTTACGGCACTTTTGAATGTAGTAGTCCCAGACTGGAAACAATCTAGATGCCCATCAATAGAGGACTGCATACCGAATTTGTGACAGATTCATGCAGTGAGATTCTACCCAGCAATAACAATGAATGAACTACTGATACATGAAATCACCTGGATGAATGTCACCATAAGCAGCCTGATAGAAAGGAGCCAGACAAAAAAGAGAGTGCCTTTACTGCATGACCCTCTTTCTACACTTTTCTAGAAAGTACGGACTATAATGACAGAGGGCAAATCAGTAGTTAGTGGGTAGAAGTGGGCGGAAAGAGATTACAAAGAGATATGAGGAAAATTTGGGGGGGACAGGGATATGTTACCTTTTTAAAAAAATAGAATATTGTTTTTTGGGGGAGGATTTATTTATTTACTTTTAAGTAATATCTATGCCCAACATGGGCTCAAACTCATGACCCCGAGATGCTCTCCTGACTGAGCCAGCTATGCACCCTGGATATGTTATCATGATTGTGGTGATGGCTTCACACGTGCATACATAGGTGAAAACTCATCAAATTGTATACTTTAAATGTGTGAAGTTTACTGCATGTTAATTATGTACTTCAAAAGGGTATAAAACAAAAGGAATTAATTTTGGCGTGCTATTGGCCATACACCCAAACATACTCCTGAAACAGTCTTGCCAAGGGGGTATAGCTCAGTGGTAGAGCATTCGACCGCAATTAGTCTTGCCCTGAACAATGTTATCTGATATATGCATTTCATTTCATTCCATTCATTTGGAAATATACTCTGATCACGATCTACTAAGTTGAGTTCATAATTCCCTACTAGGTTGATACCTATAGTTTGAAAAACACTGCTTTTAAGATCTGTTTGAAAAACACATGGCTTGAGCCCAAAACAGTCCCTTAATGACACTGACAAGCCCCCATGAGTTAGTTCCTATGTCTTTTTTTTTTTTTTTTTAAGATTTATTTATGTATTTGAGAGGGGGCAGGGAGGAGCAGAAGGAAAGGGAGAGACCATCTTCAGCAGACTCCATGCTGATCACGAGGAGCCCAGGGCAGGGCTCCATCTCTTGACCCGAGATCACCACCTCAGCTGAAACCAGAAGTCAGCTGCTTCACCACCTGTGCCACCCAGGAGCCCTAGTTCCTAGGTCTTTATCACCAATGGTCCTCCTCTTCTGTTAATGTGGTGACAAATTATAGAGTCTTAAAGTAGACGGCCTAAGCTTTCAAATTCTTGTTCTGGAGACCGAGATCAATTCTTACCCTTTTACCGCCATCTTCCTACCTCCTCCTTTGGAGTTGGTTGATTTTAGGACCTCAGACTGAAAATTCTTGGGTGACGGCTCTGGTCAGGAGGAACACTATGGGGAGCTCCCAGGGGACAGTGAGATGGCAGCCGCTGATGCACAGTTACAATAGTCATGCTAGCAAGGGTAGCAGCCGCTGCTAGCTATCATTTCCCTCATAAAGGAAAGCAAACAGGCTCCGGCTCTAAACCGGCCCTTTGTGATGACTTATTTAGCTCCCTGAAGAATTTACTTTGAGTTGTTTTCCTGCCTATGCATGAAGGAGGCCATATGGAAAGTAGCTCCTGTTTCCTAACACACAGCTCACTGACAGTAGTAAGTAACTGTGTGTCTGTGCCCAGCGGGGTCCAGCTGAGAGGAGGGAAAAGCTAGAGAAGAGAATGGATGGAAGAAACCTAGGCTTGGGGTAGTTTCAGCTCGGCCATGGATTCGTGTTCTTGCGTGCAACCTTGTAGTGATGAAGGTGGCAGTCTGTCTTCAATGACACATCTTTCTGTGTCTCAGGAAGTGGTGTCATTTGCAAATTCAGTGCATTTGACGTCCATAAAGATTTTTAATTAGAATCTGGAACAAAAAGGAGTTGAAACTCAGGCAGAATTTGGAATTGTGAGTCTGGACCCTGCCTTTTTCTAGACAGTAGCCAAAGACAGGCATCAGAAAGAGCTGCTCTTATGTGTCCCCAGGACCTCAGCCTTCCCACGGTTCCAGAAGGACCTACCGACCGGTACAGTGGATCCCAAGCCAAGCTGGGTGGCCCATTCAGGAGACGTGGGGTCGTGAAGGAGAGCTTGAATTCCTAGGCTTAGCAGAGCGGCCGGGGTCTCAGTTGATTTAGCTCCAAAAATCTAAGATCTGGATTCTGCTCAGAGAAGTAGCTGCCTGAGGCTGTAAGTTCAGAATTTGAACATTCTTTGGGGCGAGGAGTCAGAGTATATTGATACTGTTTCTTCTGGGCAAATAGATTTCGGTGTCAAGTTGATACCTTCCTTATTTAGAACCAGGAGAGAGCATGATATCATGACAAATACTTGGTCTTGGTATCAAGCAGACGTTGGTTCAGATGGTGTCTCCGCTGCCTGCCAGCCCGTGACCTTGAATAGATCATTTAACCTCTCTGAACTTCAGAGTTCTGGTTTAGAGTGGGAGTTCTCAACCGGGAGGGATTTCGCTCCCTTTCCCCCCACCCTTCCACGGGAACATCTGGTGGTCTCTGGAGACACCAATGACGTCATGACTTGGCGGTGAGAGGTGCCGCCAGAATTTAGTGGGAAAGGCCGAGGATGTTCTAAACATCCTATAGCGCACACATAGCGTCCCCACAGCAAAGAATTGTCTGGTCCAAAATGTCAACAGAACTGAGGTTGAGAAATCTTCGTTTAGAGGTAATGTATGCAAAATGTCCGGCATCCACTAGGTAGATGCTGAGTTGGTGGTAGTTTTCATTTGGTGTGGCAGATGGAAACCCAGATTCTAGGGAGGCAAGGATCATGCAAGTCTATCTGAGGTTCAGGAACCGTCCCCAGTAAGCCCACTGAGAGCTACTGTGGGTGTAGCAAAGAGGTTCAAAGCAGTGGCTTTGGAGCCAGCCAGCCTGTGTCCGAATCCTGGATCTACTGTTCACTGCTTGTATCATCCTGGGCAAGTCACTTAACCACACACTATAAAGTGTGATAATGTTACCTGCCTCAGGAAGGACAGGTGTGCCTTGCACAGCAACTGCTCATCCAATACTTGCTATTGTTTGGAGGGAAATAAATACGGAGCAGATGCCAAGAGGAGCCCTGACTGAGTAAGAAACGGAATTTTTGGAGAGGAAGCACGGAGGGGAGCACAAACCAAACATAGATGGGTAATTGACACAGCGGCAGAAAGTTCATCAGGCCGCTAATGACCCATGCTGCTGCTGGGCAAGAGGCCAGATGTTTGTATCATCTCACTGAATTCCCTTGATGACTCTTTTGAAATGGCTTCTATTAACCTAGTTTGGTCTTCTTTCACAGACACGGAAACAGGTTCTAAGCAATTCAAATAGCTTGCCCAGACTCTCACAGCCTTCAGGCTAGAGCTGGGGTTTTGGATCTAGGTGTCTGGATCCAACCTGTGTTGCTGTGGGCTGAAGTTCAGAAGTGCTCAACGTAGGGCCAGTTCCAGGATATAAAACACTCAGCCAGCGGGGGTTCCCCGTGTTCAGGAAAGGAAGAAGAATGGAGAGCCAAGCTTCCCTCTCTCTCTCTCTCTTTCTCTCTCTCGGCAGCCTAAGAGGGGATGTGGATGGTTAGGTTACTCAGTGTTGGTGCTTTCTGCCATGAGGAGAGATTTTCTAGAGGATTCCTGAGCTGCCCCTCCCCTCACTAAATGTTTCATGAGGCTAGTGCCGTGAGCGTGTGGGTGCACGTGGGAGCTTTTGTGTGCAGCGAGATGAGACCCCAAGAGCCTGGGACTGAGCAGCCAGCAGACCCAGGAGAATGTTCCTGGTAGAAGCTGTGCCCCTTGCTCTAAACAAGCAGCTGTGTTTACAAGAGAGGTGGAAATGGTGCCTAAAAATAGCCAAGAGGCCTGGATGTGTCCCAAGACGGGCCACGTGAAGGGGTCCCACGCACGGAAGCTCAGGGCCAGGGCTGTGAAGTAGGCGTTGTTTCATGGCTCTCTGGCTTTGCTGGGGGTCCCCTTCACTCCAGACGTTGCACCTGCTTGCGCCCAGAAGGCCATTGGGCAGACCTCCCCAGCGGTTGGCCCAGCAGAAGCCGAGGAGGGGCGCGGCACAGGCCACAGGGCCTCGGACCCATCTACTGCCCTGTGTGTCCTGCAGGGGGCTGCGTTTTTCTCCCCGGGGCAGAAACTCTCTCCCACGTTCACTAACGTGGTTTTTTAACTAGAGGAGAGGAAACAGATGCTGGCTGGCCGGACGTCTCCGCGAGCACACGGTTTTGGCAGGGAGCTTGCTAAGGCTGATAAGGACACAGAGTGTGCTCCCGGATGGGCCTCTGCCAATTCGCTTTCGGGCCTTTTGGAGGTTGCCCTGAGCCACCACCATCGGAACCTGGCTCCTTCCCAAGCCCCTCCACACAGCTGACCGGGAGGAGGGTTATTTTTAAACTGATCTTTGTGACTTCCTCTTGGCCTTCCCCCTTGCTCTCCTCTCTCAGAGACCCTGAGAGCAGTTTCCTGCCTGGGCCCACGGGAACACTGGTGACAATGATGCGTGCAGGGTTTTTGGGAGGTGAGGGCTGGCTGTGCAGGGCAGGGACATGGCCTGGGGCCGGGGTGCATAGTGCTGGGGGTGGGGGCGCGGGGTGCCACAGTGGGTCGACAGGACTGTCACAGGACTCTTGGCTTCAGGCTTAAATGCTGGGAGCAGGGGGGTGCTCCCAGAGTGGTCATCCAGTAGGGGTCATGTGAAACCTGCTGTTCCAGAGCTCTCCAGGGCCACGTAGAAGGGTACAAATGCCCTGAGCCTGGTCATCACCCTGCTGATCCCATGGGGGGGCTTCCTGGGCTGTGCTGTGCTGACCAGAACAGCACTCCTTTGCCGTCTGCGGGGATCACCCCTGCAGCGGGCCTTGGCTTACAGAGTCCTGGGGGAGCGCGTCTGGCTGGCTGTACCCCCAGCGTCTTCAGAATCTGTCATGGATCAATCACACTGATGGTCCCAGCCCCAACACCCCCAGCCATAGAGGAGGAGAGCTTCGCTGCTGGCATGGGGGCTTCTGGGGGCTGCCTGGGAGACACATCCTCTCACAGGGGCCCCAGAGCTCTGGGGCTTCTGCCCCTGGCTTCCTCCAGTTCCCAGACCCCCAGCCAGGCAGCTCAGGGGCAGCCATGGAGCCCAGCAGCGGCCCCAAGAAGGGGCCCATTGCCTTGGGTGCAAGCGAGCACCTTTGTCATCTGCTGGGACGGACAGCACCTCCGCTCCCACTGGGGAATACACAGCTCCTGTCCTCTCCCCACCTCTTGGGCTGGCCTGAAGCCAGGACCTGAAAACACCTCTCAGCCGGTGACTCCTTTTTCCATCAAAGAAGCAGGGCTGAGGACAACCATGGAACGGTTTGGGAAGCAGATGATTCCTCTCCCACACAGGGGGAAACCCAGGCTCAGTCCTTACCAGGAGGTGACCCCTGATTCTGCAACCCCCATGAAATCGGGTGGGAAGAGCCAGGCTGCGTCCCATGGGCCAGTCTCCATGTGATGCTCGGGAAGCCCTTTCCAGGTTAGAGTCTGGGTCAAGAACTAGGCCTTCACTCTGGAGATTCCCTCTTTAGGGGACACATGGAGCCGGGGGGCATCTCTCTGTCGAATTCAGAATTCTAGATGCTCAGCCTCTGTCAGTCACCCATGGAGAGTGATACCCCACCCCCCTCAGGGTTGTGGGGGGAGGGAATGGGCTGCTGAGACAGGAGCAGCAACCCCCTCCCTCCTTACCCTTTCGAAATGTCAATGTCAACTTCCTTACCTGCGCCAAGCAGTTGTGATGGAAACGATGAGCCCAGTGACATGGCCGCGGCCAGGACAGAAGGAGAGTGTGTGTGACAGAGCCCTTAGCGTGGCGCCAGGTCCACAACAGCCCACGAGAGGGCTCGTGGTGATGCCTGCGCTCCTGCCCGGGACACCCCCAGCCTGGCTTCCTGCACACAGTAGGCAATGGACCCTTGTTATGTTTTCCCCTTCCTTCCTCAACAACTTGAGGGGAGGTGACAGGGTCGGGTGCGTGTGTGTGCCCCCTACCACACTCCACACATACAGCGAGAGGTGGTGGTGCCAGGTGCTAGTTTACTTATTTATTTATGTATTTTAACATTTATTTACTTATTTGAGAGAGAGAGGGAGAGAACACGCATCCGCGTGCATGAGAGAGAAGGGGCAGAAGGAGAGAGAACCTCAAGCAGACGCCCCAGTGAGTACGTACGCAGCCTGACGCAGGGCTCGAACCTATGACCCTGAGATCATTACCTGAGCCCAAACCAAGAGTCAGATGCTCCAAGGACTGAGCCACCCAGGTGCCCCTCTGTGCCAGACACGAGTCTAGACTTGGCTTCTAACTCCTTCTATCTATTCCGTCTGAGGGCTTTTGCTGTCCCTTATGAAACAGGGAGTTGGGCCCATCGCTTTCTACGATCCACTTACAGACAGAATTCCAGACGTAAAATGATATCTGTGAAACGGCACGCACACACTCTCTCCATTTCGTCGCAACACAGCGGAGCTGATCTCCCGCAAGGAAAATCAGGAGAAACTGTGTGGCTGGCAGCCGTCCTTGGGCCTGACCCCAAGACCCGGCCGCCTGTCTTTCCTGCTCAGATGTGGCACTGCCCTCCTCCCTGAAGGTCACGCACCTTCCCCACAATGCCTCTCCCACTGCCTCCCCGCCGCCCCACCCGGGCCGGTGGCTACCCTCGCCTCCCTACAGATGTTTCCAGTTTCTAGACGGCACGGAGTTCACGTGGGTCATTTATTTGTTCCGTTTGCTCAGAAACAACAGCCAGCATTATGGGCAGGAAACGGAGACGGTGCCAAGTGCAGGATAACACAAAAAGCCCTAGTCATGGGCACTGGGCAGGGTGGCGTCTGGGGGAGGGGAGGAGCGCGGGCTGGATTGTCTCGCAGTGACCTAGAGTTCTGCTGTCCCGGCCCAAGTCATGGTCCCTGAAACGAGGTCCTGCTTTCCTCTGGGAAGGGCCAGAGAGGGCCAGCGGACTCAAGGCGGAGGGACAAGGACGGAATGAGATGCTATCTCGAAGGCTGGGAGTGGCTGCCGCCTGGCCCCAGAGGCTGAACCTTGACCAAGAACAAATTCTGTTTGTTTGTTCCTTCGAAATCAGGAAAGATCGCTGCGTTAATGAAAGACTAAATGATGCTCAGCATTTAAGGTCGAGAGCAAATACAAACAAATGTAAAGCAAATGAAATCGTGGGCCTCCCGTGGCCCCGGATGTTTGCCATGCAGCTGTTTCTGCAGGAGTCGGGTGTGTGTCCAGCCACCTCTCACCGTGCGTAGGAGGGGCTGCCCTTCATAGCAGGTGGAGAGTGCCCTGTGATCTGCCGGGGCTTCCAGAATGAATGGCACCTGAGACACAGACACTCTGGTTATTGCTCTGGATAACCCAGCTCTGGAAATCCTTGCTTTGAGAGCTTCCCCAGTGTAAGAGGAGGCTTTTAGGGGCTAGCGAGCTGGCAGGCTGCCCTTCCCCAGCCCCAGCGGAGTCACGGGTGGCTCTGTGGGTGAGCCCACTGAGCAGGCCTGTGGATGCTTTCCTGGGCAAGCAGGTGCTGCTCCCAGTGTAGACAAACCACTCAGAATGGGGTCAACAAAGCACTTCCTGGCAAGCAGGAAGAAGAGAGGTGTTACTGCCTCCCGAAGTCTCCTTTGGACACGTCCCATTGCTGAAGCCAGGAGCATGTTGTGGGAGATTGGACCAGAAAAGAACCCCTTGGGTGAGAGACTGAGAGGCAGCACTGGAGAAAACAGGCCCCTGGGGCACATCTTTATGGGCCTGAGGCCTGTCCTGAGTGAAGCACTGGGCCAGGAGCTGGAGGGAGCCTGGAGGTGAAGCCTGGCCCCCTCCCTACCCCAGGGCCCTCACACACACTGTGCAGGGGTGTGAGCCAGCACCGGGGCCCACTAGCCCCTGTAACACCTGTTGTGCCTGTAGTCCCTTCACCTGGGCTTCCCTCAGGTATCTTTGTCATCGACCAGAGGGGCAATGAAGACACGGAGAATAAACATTTTGTTCAACATTTTCATGTAGAAACAATTTAAAACAAGAGAGATGGGTTTGCCTTGAAGCCCCTGGCGGGACCTGATAGTGAATTCTCCCTTGGAGCTCGTGGGTCAGAGCGCCGGGGAGCAGGCCTCCTGCTGCGTGGAGAGGCCTCTGGCTGTGGCTGAACCCACTGTTGGCCCATGAGCAAGGATCCACGGGCAGACTGCCAGGGGTCAGGAGCAGCAATGAAAGAAGGAAAGACCAACTGTGGGGGGAGTCCCAGGCTGTTCAGAGAGATGCAGACCGGGGGACCAAAGAGCCAGCAAAATAGAACAGGGAGGGAGCCCCTTCAACAGGGGACTTGGAGAATCAGCCCCAAGGAAACGCAGGAACCCGGAAGCACGTTTTAATGAATTCCCAGCCGAATGGATGCCTAACCGTTTCTGCAAGGGAAGAAACCTGGCTGCTTCTCCAGGTCTGACCTTGAACTAGCCACTCTGGGCACCAGTTTCCTCCAATGTGCAGTCCCTCCCCAATTTCTGGTCCTGCAACCGCCGGCCCCCCCACCCCGCCCCCCTCCATGGAGCACGGTGACCCAGTCACCATACTTTGTGAGTCCTGTGCCCTCGTGTGTCCGACCGAACGAACCAGCCAGGGGGCAGAGGCAGTTTGAGGTCCTGCAGAGAGACCGGTGACCAGTAGGTGTGCATAAACTGGTTCTGATTGTGTAGTGGGAATGAGCAGAGTAAGGCAATGGACAGTATGTGTGTGAGTAAGTGTTGAGTGTGTGTGTAAAGGGCACACTTTAGACATATTACAGAGATGAATGCCATGGGCCGTCCCAAACTACGAAATGTGATGGAGCTATCAGTCAGTCTCTCCCAAGGCCCCTTTCCCGTGGCCCTAACCAATCACATGCTGTTTTCCATCTGAACTGGTTCGAGGTTGACGTTAGATGCAAAAAAAAAACCATTTTTTTCTGAGCAAGTGGTCTCCTTGCTGCCTCCCGATTCCTTGCTGGATGTTGAGAGTGTGGTCAGCGCTCCTGGGGGTGGAGGAGCAGCCAGACCCCAAGGTCAACGCATCATGCGTTCAGCGAGGATTTACCGAGGGTGCCCTTTGTGCCTGGTATTATTTTAGGCTCTTGGTACTCCGGGGACAAGGGCAGTGGGAGGGAGATCTAAAGATGAATCAGGTATAATTTCTTATGGAATTTGCTTTGGGACTTTACTAGCTCGTGGGAGAAGTAGTCAAGTAAATAAATAACTATGAACGGTGTTGTAAGTCCTCAAAGGGAGGAACATGTCAGCAGATGTGGGTGTACAGAGGAGGAAGCTATTAACTCAGTCTGCTAGTGACTTCCATCCTTTGTGGAGTAGGCGGGGTGTACATAAATCAAAATAAAGTCTACCTGAGGGAAATCATAATATCACGCCCTACACGGCACCAGTCCTAGGGTGTTTACGATGCGCTAGAGTATGCGGGATAGCGGTGCTCCAAGCTGCTGACCGAAAAGCTCTCCTCAAAGAGCTCAGTTACCTCCAGGGGGCATTTTCTGTCGCCTCATTTTTTTTTTCTTTTGCCTGGAGTGATCATTTAAAAGACCATTGTGGGGGCACCAGGGTGGCTCAGTCGGTTAAGCGTCTGCCTTCAGCTCAGGTCATGATCCCTGGGTCCTGGGATCTAGCCTCACATCTGGCTCTCTGCTCAGCAGGGAGTCTGCTTCTCACTCTGCCTCTCCCTACCCCCTCGTGCTCTCTCTCTTGCTCTCTCTCTCAAATAAATAAATCTTTAAAAAAGATAAGATTGTGGACTACTTGTTGAGGAAGAGAACTTCACCCTGAAGTCAGGAAGTTCTTGAAGACAAGAATCTTTGTGCAACACCAGGAAGAATCACCTTACAGGGGCGCCTGGGTGGCTCAGTAGGTTAAAGCCTCTGCCTTCCGCTCAGGTCATGGTCCCAGGGTTCTGGGATCGAGCCCCGCATCGGGCTGTCTGCTCCTCAGGGAGCCTGCTTCCTCCTCTTTCTCTGCCTGCCTCTCTGCCTACTTGTGATCTTTGTCTGTCAAATAAATAAAATCTTTAAAAAAAAAAAAAAAGAATCACCTTACAGACCTACCTTGGAAATAAACGCCAGGGCTCCTTCTAACGTTAATTGTATGTATTTATTATACCCTGCCTACTTCCAAAAAGGATGGGAGGTCCCTCCCAGCCGGAGAATATGGCACGACAGTCGCTCACACTCGGGGAGCGGAGGGACGGCAGGTAGCCTAAAGACGCAGGGGAAAGTCTCCCAAAAGCGTGGTCACGGAGACAGAACACCGGCTCCGAGCCTCTTCGCTGCCTTGGCAAAGCTGAATTACACAAAGCCTCGCACGAAGCGATGACACAAAACAGGCTGGTTTAGGAAGAAAAGCAACCTCTCTGCCAGCCCTAAACTCCTCGGTGAAGTTTACGCCAGGAAACTTTCTCTAAGGAACACGGCAACAGATTGCTCTCCTCAGTCGTGATGAAATGCTGGGATATACTTCCTATGAAAGCTTTCGGTATTTACCCTTAATAAAAAGCAGAGAGGATCAGGTTACCTGGGAAGGCATTTAGGGAGATGCTGCTGTCTAATCACAGAGTGGAGGAATGAGCAGCACACGGAGAAGGCAGAGGGGTGCCAGCTGCCCACCCAAACCCCAAACCACCATCTTCTCAGCTGAGCTGGGGAGCAGACAATCGACAAGATAATGCACTGCTCCCGTTTCTCCCCAGCTCGCCTGACCCGTGACACAAGACTTACCCAGTAGAGCACCGAAGAATGTCTGCCTCCAATGACAAGCTGGGTTTTGGTATAACTGAGGTGGAACTGCGCTGGGAAGAGCCACGGCTTTGGAACCAAGGGTAGACTTGGGTCTGGGCCCCAGCTCTGTCATTTACTGCTGGTGTTGCCAAGAGTAAGTCACTCATTTGTCACCATGCCTGTTTCCTCATCTGTGGAACGGATGGATCTAACAGTCCTTACCTACAAGGTGTTGGTGTTCTCTCACACTGTCACGATCATAGATACGAAAGGCCTTGTGGAGTAGGAGGGAAGACCGCCCACGGAGCAGAAGAGGGAGGTTACGTATCTCCTGCTTTGTTCCCAGTTCATTACGGAGTGTCATCGCATAGGTTAGGTACAAGGTTTAAAAGAAAAATGGGTTGGGGGGCAGGATATGGCCCCGCTGTAGACATTTAGGATCAGCGGTTGTCCTGTCCTACCCGTTCATTCGTTCCTGCACTTTCTGGAGTATAGATAAAGGCAATGTGGGTCAACGCCAGGATCTACAGTTGGCGCCCGAGACCTGCCCCACGTTGGGATTTGAGAAGACACCTGACGGGTGCGGGTGATCAGAAGCCTGCCGTTAAGTTGAAGACATTAAAGGTGCTTTGAGAAGTTGCAGACTCTGAAAGGCAGGAGGCAGGACCAGCAAGACTGGCCACAGAAAGGAGAGGACTGGGCGGAGACTGGCAGGTGCTAAGGGAGGGACCGGGGACAGGGGCCAGCTAAGCATCCCTGTGGGACCACCTCACCTGGAAGGCCCTCTTCTGGTCTTCTCCGACCTGCCCTGAGGTGAGGAGGCGGCGGGCTCCCGTCCCTGCATCACCTCTGGCTTTGAGCAGACCCCCCCCCCACCTCTGGGGCTCAGTGTCTTCTGCTGTGAGCCCAGATGAGTAACGTGGCCCCACAGGGTGGTTTTGTTCATTGAGTGAAGTGGAGCGAGCGTGTGAGTAGCTTCGCACACACTAAAGAAAAATGCAGATACTGGCTTTACTGGAATACTCACAAGTCTCAAAGTAGAAGCAGCTTCTCAACCTTCTTGAGGCAAGAGGAGTGAATTTAGTACTGCCCAGAAATTCACCACAGGATCGGCTTGAACTTGGGCAGGGGGCAATCTGTTGTTTCCCTTGCCCTCGGTTCTCAATTCCTTCATGTTCTGAACCATCTGAGGTCTCTGGCTAAACGGTGCTGGAAGGGGGTGCCACCAAGTGCTCCCTTCTGGTTTTTCTCTGAGCTGCTTCTCAGCTTGGCTCTCATCCTGAGAGGCCGTGGGAATGTGTTGCCACCTGGTGGTCATTGCTGAGCATAGCGCCCCAGCCCAGGCTCCCCAGTAAGCCTGTCAGACACTTGAAGCTGGTGCCGGGAAGCCTCTAGCCGCTGAGACTCTTGCTTGCTGGGTGCCTACAACCTGGACAAAATTTAGAGTTAGCTGAACTCTTCTCTGGACTCTCTGTTAGGGCCTGGAGGCCTCTGACACGTGCGGTGTCAGTGGGGGTCTGGTGGGTGGCGCGTTTAATCAGGGAGTTCCCCTTTGCTGAGCAGGATTTCCTGTTGCTCCCAGTGCAGGAACCTTGAACTCTCCCTCCCCCTTGCACTGGCTCTGAGTGAGCCTCCTGAAATCAGGCTATAAGGCCTCAGGAATCCCTGGTTCCTTCTTGGTCAAACCCATGTGGATCACTTCCCTAGTATGAAGCCCCCTGGGGACAGCGGCTCCAGATCAGCCCCTGGAGGATGGTTTCTGGAAAGCCCAGCATCCTGCTGCTGGGCTGAGAGCAGGATAAGGAGGGGAACCAGGAGAGGCCGCTTTCTTGGCCATCTCGCTCTTTCTAAGCCTCCACTGCTGCCTAGCAAGCATGAAGCTCTGTAAAAATATAAGCCTTTGGGGAAGTGGTGATGGGGCCAAGAGGAAGCGAGCAAAAAGCAGACAGCCGTGGAGGCAGTGTGAGCCAGCCCCAAGCAGAAGCCACTGCCTCCCACCTGCCAGACATCCTGTCTCAGCAGCAGCCTGGGCCAGTTCTCAGTCTCTACAGGTCTCCCCCCTCCCCGGGGTTCCTGGGTGCTTGCTGGGCTCTCCAGGCTTGTCTGAGAAGCTGCAAAGGAGCTCAACGGCTCTCTGGCCAGCCTGTCATGAAATTTAAGCAGAACCAGGGCAAGGTTGCCTCCCTGTGGCTGAGCTGTGTCTAGGTGGCTGAGCTGTGTCCAGGTGTGTCAGGCCATGGTTTGGGATGGGCGAGGCCTTTCCCCCAGGACTCCAGATGCTTTTCCTGTGGTTTAGCTTGACGGATCTTCCCTGGTTCTTGCCTCTTCCACGGAGTCCAGGTTCTTTCAGTGAAACTGACACACACACAGACGCCCCCTTCTTTCAGGTGGGGAAATTCCCTGAGCCACGTCTCCCTTGTAATTTATTTTATTATTAAAAAAATATATTTTTGGCACTCCGGCCCAGTGAAAGATTTTCTTTCTGTCCCAGAGCTCCCCTTGGAGCCCCACCAAGTGGCCCGTTGTATCCTCCCCCTTTTTGGAACTCAGAGCAGGTGCCAGACCTACAAGGACTCTGTGCTCTCTTCCCACAGTCTTGGTCCCCTCTTCCTTTTCCAGGCGTGAGTTTAGGACGTCCGATGGATAATATGGCATCAACAAGTCTGGGGTTGCCTTGCGCTTGTGAAAGCTTCCCACAGTTGTTCACTTGCCCATTCATTTACTGAAGCCCTGAGCCTGAGTTTGAACGCTGGCTCTGCCACTTCCTGGCTGCGTCACCCGGGGCCAATTACGTCACCTTTCTGAGCCTTAGTTGCCTCCGCAGTGATTATAGTGTCTATTTCATTGGAGTGTTGGATAAGACCATGAAAGCAAAATGTTCAGCACTCTAGATGGTATAAAGGAACATACTCAACAGGTCCCAGCTGATTTAATGGTCTTCTGTAACCAGTGCCAAGCTGATGCCCTCTGGTTCACTGAGGTGTGTTCATATTCATTCATTCAGCAAAAATATACTTGAGCACCTGCCATCTGCCAGGCTCCGTGGTGGGGCTAGAAATGAAAAATGGAGGTCACTACGCTTCAGGAGCTTGCAAGATCACAGGGGAGAGGGGCTTATAAACACAACATGGGGAGGCGATGTCTGGGAAGTTCTCTTTGGGGTCCCATCTGAGAATACTCTTGAAGGGAAAGTGCCTGTGTTCTAGATGGACGTGAGGAGAAGGGCTTTCTGAGCTGGGTGCACAGGGGAAAGGAAGTGAAAGCTCAGTGGTGCTTGCGGTTTTGGGGGGAGGGGGCTCCAGGCACCAGGAGCTGCAGAAGCTGGGAGACCCCCCCCCCCATTGCGAAGGGTGGGATATGAGACTCTGCCATTCCAGGGAGGTTGGACTTGATCTGAGGGCTACACGGAGGCTGAGGGGACTTGCATCTGGGTGTGGCTCTGGGGGCTGAGGTGGTCTCTCCCTGAAAGATAAGGGAAGTTACCCAAGAGCAGCTGTGGCATGTCTGTGTGTGGTTGGGGGTGGGGGTGGGGGTAAGCAAGATGGCCATCTGCCCTGGCCTCTCTGTCTTCTTCTCCAGGCTGCCTTCTGGAGCTCCGTCTGGAAGGAAATGTTGCCTCAGGGCCAATCTTAGGCCAAAATGCTAAGTAACCGTGGAAACCTGTCTTCTTATCCCTCCAGTCACCTCCCTGAGCAGGGATGGGCTCAGGCCTGCCGTGCTCATGGAGAGGAAATTTCCAGAGAATTCCCAGGTGGGAAGAGGTGGCTAGGTCAGATGCCCTAAGCATGCCCCCTGCCTCTCCTTTCCCCCCTGGATTATTCTCTCACAGGCTATCCTGCACCAATCACACTGTTCTTATCACTGGTGCTGGGTCACAAAGCCCTCTCCTTGGTGTCTCTAACCCAGCTGAGATGGGCTGTTTCCGAAAGAACTCACGTACCTCCTAAAGGAGGGTGAAAGGGTAAGAATCTGCAAGCACAGCAGTCAGGTTTCCAGCGCCAGCTGTCCAATCCTTCCCCAATGCCTGGGTCCCCTTCCTGTGGCTGCATCCGTGGCTCAGTTTCTTTCCTGGCCTCTGCCGTCTTACCCTGCGCCCCGTTTCTGGCCCATAACCCCACAGAGGCCCCCATCTCTCTCTAAGTGCAGGAACTGTCCGTCCTCTGACCAGCTCTCAAACGTGGAGCAAAGCTATGAGGCTGACCTGGAGCGGCCCAAGCCCCCCAGGAATTCACTCCTTCCCTGTCCTTTTACCCCTACCAGGCAACATGACTCGAGTCG
Organism: Mustela putorius furo; assembly: GCF_011764305.1. Lineage (NCBI taxonomy): Eukaryota > Metazoa > Chordata > Mammalia > Carnivora > Mustelidae > Mustela > Mustela putorius. Next base: position 9,693,002 of record NW_025421424.1, read on the forward strand.
TCCCTACAGCAGACAGTCTCTCTCTCTCACATAGGGCTGTTTGGTACTACCCGGTGGCAAGGGGCTGAAGGGGAGGGTGCATTTTTTTTTTATTTTTCTTAAGCGCGTTATCAAGATTCAGCGATTGCTTTCCGGCGACTTCTTTCGGTAGCACGCATCCTCCTCGAAATGGCTCTCTGTGACTTCCTTCTCCGAAGCAGAGATAAAGAAAGCAGTTGCAGTAGAAACTTTGATGAGAAGTCACGCTGAGGGCTGGCAAAACTTCCCAAGCTCCCAGGGCGCAGGGATGCGGGCATAGTGAGCGCTGGAGAATGCCAGAGCGACAGAGATGCGTTTGCTGCACTTTCCCGTCTGGGGCTGGGGGTGGGGGGAGGTTCACCCAGAGGGAAGCGGTGAGTCTAGAAGGCATGAACCAGGGATTCAGGATTCAGGGATGGACAAGGACTCATCCCCAACGGCAATGAGGTGGGGAAGCAGAGGACGATGTGGAAGCCGCAGCCCGAGGCATCTCCCCAAGGCCCTGGAGAGGGTGTGTTGAATTTTCATTTGGGTGCTACATAGATTGGTATTTAAGGCAAATGTTATAAACCCTTCAATCCACAGTGCTGGCTCAGGTCCACCTACCCCTTCCTCTAAATCACCCTTTTGGGCAGGACTGAGACACCCATGAACTTCGTGGACCTTAAGTCCCAAATGCTTGTAAGTGTCTGGTTTCCAGAAGTTGCAGCCCAGGTGAGCGACTTCCAGGAAAGCAGGTTTCTTCCTCTTTTCCAGCAGGTGGTGTGGTGGTGGTTGGGGGGGTGGATCGGGGTGGGGGGGGTATGCCATGTGGGAATGTGAGCCTGTGGCCCTTTCTCTCCTTTCTGCCTGACCGGTCATCCTTTCGTCCTGTAGTTCCTCAAAAAGGTTTGTCACCGGATGGTTGCTGGGGTGAGGGCATGTGAGATGTTGGTGGGTGTGCCCCCCCCCCCCCCCCGCCAAGGGAAACATAGAGTCAGCAGATATGCTTCCGGGAGGTGCTGAATTTTCTGTCCTTCTAAGCAGGAGATCTTAGCTTGTTCCTTTGTCAAAGGATCTTTGATGCAAAAGCTGGGTCCCAGCTGCGCCTGACCAAGAGTCAATCCATGCTGCCCAGTTCCCAGGGCTTGCTGCTTTGCACTGTTTTATTCTGTCCAGGCTGCTGTAAATGAATACCAAAGACTGGGTGGCTTACAAGCCATAGAAATTTTCAGTTCTGGAGGCTGGAAAGCCCACGATCAACGTACTGGTAGATCTGGTGCCTGGCGAGAGCCAGTTTCTTGGTTCATGAATGGCTGAAGGGGTGAAGGAGCTCTGTGGGGTGTCTATTCTGAGACACAAATCTCATGCATGAGGGCTCCATCCTCATGACCCAGGCATCTTCCAAAGACCCCATCTCCTAATACCATCACTTTGAGGCTCAGATCTCAATCTGTAAATTTGGAGTGTGCGTGTGAGGGGGTGGGACACAATCATTCAATCTGTAGCATGGGCAAAGAAACCATAAATTCTGGCTAAGACTGCCACCAAAATCTATTTCTTGCTGTGGCTTCTGTTTGCCTCCTTGTCACAGGATCTTTCTGCGATACTAGCAGAAAGCCAGAATTTTCGAGCCTGTGCTTCTTCTGCCCTGCCCTGCAGAGCTACACTCCCATCTGGTCCCCGAGTGAATGAATTCTGAGCCTTCTCCACGCCGCTCACACCCCCTGGTCTGCTCTTTCCATCTTCTTGCTGAGCGTTCCTGGTCTGTGCTTCCTCTTGGCCCATCTCACTTCCTGAAACAGCCCTGAAGAGTGTTGCTTATCTTGATGGAGCTCTAGTGGCCCTCTGGGGGCAGGAGGCAGAGGCCTCGAGCGTGTCTGTCTGGGGAACTAAGAGAAGCGGCACTTTCAGATTCAACTCACATCGAACTGTCCTCCACACTTCCGATAGCCCAGGGATGTGTGGCCCACAAAGGGGCAGAAAGTGATTGCCCCTGGATGGGCTCTCTCTAAGAAAAGCAGGGGTCTCCCAGGGAGCGTTCCACCAGAGAAGAGAAGGAATGAGTGAGTCGTGATGTTCAGACTGTCGCAGCTGCCCCTGGACCTCTAGCAAGATGTCCGGTGAGAGCTAGGCTCACCGGGCCACACGGATCCCGTCCACACGCCTGTTGCTTGGGAGTCGCCTTGGGGAGGGCAAGATGGCTGTCAACAGCACTGCCCTGTTGATGGCCAACGTCACCTACATAACCGTGGAGATTCTCATCGGGCTCTGTGCCATCGTGGGCAACGTGCTGGTCATCTGGGTGGTCAAGCTGAACCCCAGCCTGCAGACCACCACCTTCTATTTCATTGTCTCCCTGGCCCTGGCTGACATCGCTGTTGGGGTGCTGGTCATGCCTTTGGCCATTGTCATCAGCCTGGGCATCACCATCCACTTTTATAACTGCCTTTTCATGACCTGCCTGCTGCTGATCTTCACGCACGCTTCCATCATGTCCCTGCTAGCCATTGCTGTGGATCGATACCTGCGGGTCAAGCTCACAGTCAGGTAGGAGGGGGGCAGTGTGGGGCGGTGAAGGGCTGGGACACGGGGCTGCTTCAGTGAAAGCAAATCCAGTCTGGCCTCTGAGCTTGAAAGAGGGCACTAAGCTTCTTTGCACCATTTGGTGTGTGAGCTGGGACTGGAGAATAGCTAAAGATGAGGAAAGCATGATGCATCTTTATTTTTTTTTTTCTTAGCGTCTCTTGCTTGATGCATCTTTAATTAGTAAAATATTCTTGAGTTTTAGAAATGAAAGAAACTTACTAGCTAAAATAAGGAGCAAACAGAGAAGAACAGGAGATTTAAAGATGGTTCTGCTCTTTGCAGATGTAGGTTATTTTAAAGTTATTTTAACTTTGCTTCCTCTTCCAAGTTGAGGAGGGGACCAAGAAAAGTTCTCCATTGCCGAAAGTAGTAGCAACCGTTCCTAGGATGATGTGAACAGAACAGACCGCCAAATGGAGACATCTCAGTCCCCAGGTGTCCTGAGCGGCAGTTGGCTTATAAGCCGCCTCTCTCGTCTTGGGGAAGAGATGTGGAGAGGAAGCTACAGACAAGCTTTTGATACTAAAAAGCCCGGGCTCAAAGCCCAGATCTTGAGGTCTGAGCTGGGGCAAGTGACTTTTGTGGATTTGGTTCCTCGTCTTTCCACAGCAGTTAGGATACTCTAAACTCAGACTTAACCTCATTTCCATTTTACCTCTGCCGCTTTAAGCGTGTCAGGGTCACCTGCCTGTTTCTTTTTTTCACCTATAAAGTAGGGACAATAATTGCCCCTTCCTCATAAAATCCCACAGTTCACATGTATAAGGCTTTTAGAAAAATGGCTGCGCCCAGTCTCTGCTCACTCTAGGGTAGCTGTCACTACTGTTATCCTCAGCCAGTCGCCAGCAAGGACATGGGGATTGTCGTAAAACTAGCTTCGGTTTGTTGTGAAATGTGAGTGAGATAAAGTCTGAGTACACTGTCAGTACGTAACAAAATCAGCTTCCTTCTTGTAGTCTGTGAGGTATGTTGCCGGGAAGGTTGGCAGAAGGAGGAATGGTGCCTCTCTTTGGAGGAGTCATTTGAGGTCCTGGAAACACTTCAGCCTCAACTCCACACCTCCACAGACCCCCATATATCGAGCAATAAGTGGGGTGCCGGAGCAAATAGAGAAGCAGGGGTGGGCACAGGTGGAGGGCAGCACGGGAAAGGCAAGAGTTGAACTCATGGCCTGCAGCCCAGCAGCCCAACAGAAACAAGACAGCGCATGGCTGGAAACATGCTCTGAGAGCATCTTGGGTAGGTGATCCCAAGAGACTTAGAAAACTCTTACCTTCCACAAACTGAAGAATTCTCAGGCTGGAAGGGTGCCGTGAGTGTGGCAACATATGTCTAAGCCATTTGACATCATATTTCCTTTAAAAAGTCCCCCAGAGAAGAAAGCTGGAACACCAGCTTTCTCCACTCTGATCACCCCGCTCCCTTCGTAAGCAATTCCTACTGAGAGCTCACCCATTCTCTTCCATTCAAACAGATACAGGAGGGTCACCACCCAAAGAAGAATATGGTTGGCCCTGGGCCTTTGTTGGCTGTTGTCTTTCCTGGTGGGACTGACGCCCATGTTTGGCTGGAACATGAAACTGACCTCAGAGTATGACCGAAATGTCACCTTCCTTTCCTGCCAGTTCCGTTCTGTCATGAGGATGGACTACATGGTCTACTTCAGCTTCTTCACTTGGATTTTAATCCCCCTGATTGTCATGTGTGCCATCTACCTTGACATATTCTATGTCATCCGAAATAAACTCAATCAGAACTTTTCGAGCTCCAAAGAGACAGGTGCATTTTATGGACGGGAGTTCAAGACGGCCAAGTCTTTGTTTCTGGTTCTCTTCCTATTTGCTTTGTCCTGGCTGCCTTTGTCCATTATCAACTGTATCACCTACTTTCATGGTGAGGTGCCGCAAATCTTTCTGTACTTGGGCATTCTGCTCTCCCATGCTAACTCCATGATGAACCCTATTGTCTATGCTTATAAAATAAAGAAGTTCAAGGAGACCTATCTTTTGATCCTCAAAACCTGTATGATTTGCCAGTCCTCGGATTCCTTGGACCCAAGCACTGATCAGACTTCTGAGTAGTTATCCGGCAAAGATGACTCTTCTCTCCATTGATCTTCGGATTCAGCATCAGTAAACACTTGAGGACCTATCCACCTGAGCCACGGCCTTTCATGTCCTTAATTCCTTCTACTGAGGTGGGAAGCGTTTGACTGACTGCCTCCAGTTGTACCTCCCCTAACATCCCTTCCTATAATCCAATTGTTTTTCCTGTCTTTCTTCTCTAATTCAATGTTCTGGATGCCTGACTTGAGGAGAATGTTCTATGGTTACTACTACCTGTGGTTGCTCCTCCCCAAACAGGAGAAGTCATGGAATCTGAAGGATGCCGTGTGGACTTAGTGATGAAAGTTCCCGGTCCCACTGGACATGGGTGTGGTGGTGACTCAGTTCCACTCTTCATGGCACCAGGCAGAGAAACCACAACAGCAGAGGCTGGGGAGATGGCAGGGACAGAATGTCACAAAGGGGCACTGAAACTGCTGAGTTCACCTGTAATTGTGTTTGAGTGAATAAAAGATGACCGCTAACTGTCCTGTAACTCTTTGCTGAGGGTCAAGGTCATTTGGGGTTCGCAGACCCAGCTGGCTGCTCTTGGCACTCAAGCTGCTTGCCACTGGGAACCACGCCATGTTCACCTGTTTGAACTCTTGGCCTCTCACCCCTTGCCCTAGAACACCCTGCTCCTCCTTCCTGGGCTCATAGGAGCATTTGCCAACTTCATGAGTCGTTTGTCTATTGTTAAGAGAAGGATCAAAAGAGGCAGAAAAGAGACACGGGATATCTACTATTTGTGGAGTACTGTCTATGTGCTAAGCACTTTCCAGACATGAGCTCTTCTGATCCTGACTATCTCTGAGGTCGGTGCCACCATTATTGTCCTATCCATTTTGCAGAAGGAAAATGGAGGCACAGAGAGGTTAAGTAACTTGTCTATAGTCACACAGTTAACAAGTAATGTGTAAAGCCGAGATTTAAACTCAGCCTTACATTTCAGGAGAACCCAAACTCCTCACCACCTATTCTCAGGCACGAGGAAGGACTTGTCACTTCTCCAAAGGCCAAACTCTCGAGTTCACCTAATGGACAATTACCAGATGCAGTCCTTGTGTGCTCAAGGACTCCTGGATCTTTGGGGAGGTTGCCCTAGGTACTGTCACGGATGTCTCATTAATCCAGACACCAGGCAGGGACAGAGTCCCAGTCACATACTTTCAGCACCAAATGTGGCTCCATAGATTCAAGGGGACATCAGAAGCACTTCATAGTGTACATAATTTACATCCAAATTTGCAACTGTGGACTCTCCCCAAACAATGAATGTTTGAGCCTAATGAGAGCAACAAGATGGGGATTTCAATTAAACCACTTCAAAGAGGGTAAATGTACTTCAGATTTTTTAAAAAGTAATTCTTAGCCACTTCTGAAAGTTTATCCTGACGGCAAGCTTAGGCCATAGCCCATTAGTCATATTTATCTAGTTAACATTACATTTCATTTCAGTGAAGTTCCTCACTGCTCCCCCCACCCCCCGCCCCGTCACTATCTGAGAAGTCTGAAGACTTACGTCTACTTTCCTACTAATGCCAAGCTGAGTTGCTTGCTGACCTGCCCACTTTCCTGCACTGCTCACAATCGTATCTTAAAGGTGAACGACCAGGACCAGTCTCCATTGTCCCTGGAGGTATGGCAGGCCACCTTCATCTCGTCAGTCTCCCCTTCAACATTTGGGGATCTTTGTTCTCTAAAAATCCAAGCGCGGACCCCAAACCACAATTTTTTTCTTAATGGCATCCTGTTGTTTGAGTTAAGGCTTCTCCCCCAAACCCCGAATTCATGGTTGTGCTTAGTTAAAATGCCCCTTTCGGATGATGCCCTGGGTTTACCGTGAGGCTTCTGGTGACCCTGGTGTGTGCTTCAGCCCAGAAGGCATCTTTGCCCAGTTGGATCCTTGAGGGAAGTGCTGTTTCGTTTTTTTTCGTCCCAAACAGAAGCACTTCATAGTTTACAAGCAATCTCTGCTGGTTGCTATAGCGATACTTAGCACCTGCTCTTTAGGGAAACCACCAAAAAGGGACCACTTCCCTCAAAATGAAACAGCGGTCTGTCCTGTGTCATTCGGTGTCATAAGATGAGCCGTAGTCTCTGAGTCTCAGAAAAAAACCTGTTTTCCCCTCTCTTCTCTTTTTGTCCTCATCCTCCCCCGTCTCTCTCTCTCTCTTTCTGAAAGCCACTGCTTAGCAAACCCACGGGGGGGTTGCAGGGAGTTGTATTTATTTATTTATTTTTTTAATTTTGTTTTGGTCAAATGAGAACATCCTGAGCTAAGAGGTTCCACCAGCCCAGAAGAAAGCCTTAACGCAAGCACGCCTTTTGGAGTGGACTCCGGAAAGATGAACCAAGACTCCCCGGCGAGGAGCTCCGGTAGAAGTGGCCGAGCTCCACTCCAGAATTTCAGGCTCAGAGATTAGTGTTCTTGCAGCCTCCCGGAGCCCATCTCCTGGCTAGCTCCCTTCCACAGGGCCGCTGAGGGTGGCTGCAGGATTTGGGGGCTCCAGGAAGAAGGGGAAAAGATTATACCCAGACAAAACTGAAGTTGGCTTCCTCTTCCTCTGTATGAATTCACCGGAACAAAAGCAGATGTTGAGTTTATAGACTTAATTTTTTTTTTTTTTATCAAGTCTACTGTGGGTAAATGAAGACCAAGTCAGAACGAGCAAAGGCTACTGCCAAGCTTGCGATGGAAAGAGAGCAGGTGAAGGCCACTTGCATTTTGGCAGGGACTCGAAGGCAGGCAGTGGAGTGGGGGCATCTTTCTGGGGGTCGCAGGGAGGCTCCGCTGGGCCTGGCTGGAGGCTGGTGGCTAGGGAAGCTTCGGGAGGGCTCGTGGAAGGGGGGCAGCCTGTGGGATGGGTTAGGAGAGCATATCTGGCTTTCTCTGGTTGGTCCCAAGGTGGAGGCAGGACAAAAATTTGGCAAGCTCTCCATTATTACTAGCTACTTGGGGTTGATTGTCACAGGGGTTACCATTCGGTGTTCTGGACTTTTGCTGGAGATTATGGTCTGATTTCCTACAAATCTGACTTCTGGCAGGCTGGCTGCCCCAGCCAGTTACTGTAGATAAGATGCTGGTTTCCTGGGCCAGACATTCTGCACAGAGCTCTATTTTTATAGATGGTCTGGCCATTGTCCATGGGTACATTCAGTTTTTTACAACCAGATGTACATTTTCTAGAGACATTCTGTGCTTAGAGACCATGCTGGGTATGGTGCAAATGGGAAGACAGCTGCGCATTGCCCCGACTGCTCAGCTTACACAGTATATGCCCCGTCCCCTTGTGAAGTCTGACGTCTCTGTACTTTGCCGGGTCGTTACTATTGTGGAAGACTTAGCACCAGGTCAGCCTGTTGTACGAGCCATGTGAACCTAGGCAAGTTCCTAGGACTGAACCTTGTCATACCTAAGTGTTGTTTGGTTTGGTTTTTTTTTTCCCTTTTTATGATGGAAAAGTTCAGGCACACAAAAGTGAAGAGGCCAGAATAATGGCCCCTCAGATATCTATTCTCCTGCTTCAGTAGCGATCAACTTACAGCCCACATTGATCCACTTGTGTCCCTCCCCACCTGCCGCACCCTGATTATCTTGACATTTTGGACATCAAATCATTTCATCTGCAAACATTTCAGCCTTTATTTATGAAAGGTATTTTTTAAATGATCACTTGGCTTATTCTTATTATCCACTCATCATCTTAAGTTATACATCTAAGGAGTGAAACTTAATTCTACCCTGATGAAGCAGCAATAGAACAAAGAGCACCAAGGAATACTCAGAATGCTAGCACATGACTCGTTTTCTGTAACTCTGGGCCTCTCATTTGCTTGACAATGTTACCTTTTCATGAGTTGGGCACTTTACTGATATCGGTGCCCAATCCATTTCTCCTTGGGTTGCTACTTTCTTCGGTTTCATGGTGCTATCTCCAAGCCTTTCCCAGCGTCTGTCTGGATGTGGCTTTCTCAGAGATAAGAAGTGATTTTTAAAAATACAACCACAGTGTCTGTATGAATGATCAGTTGCTGTATGTTTTTTATTGATTTTTCTTTCTAAAAAATTTTTTTAAAAGATTTTATTTATTTATTTGACAGAGATCACAAGTAGGCAGAAGGAAAGGGGGAAGCAGGCTCCCCGCTGAGCAGGGAGCCCAATGCGGGGCTCGATTCCAGGACCCTGAGATCATGACCTGAGCTGAAGGCAGAGTCTTAACCCACTGAGCCACTCAGGCAACCCTGATTTTTCTTTTCTTTCTTTTTTTTTTTTTTTTTTTTAAAGATTTTGTTTACTTATTTATTTGAGAGAAAGAAAGCAAGAGAGGGGAGGGAGAGGAACATGTAGACTTTGCACGGAACATGGAGCCCGACACAGGGCTCAATTCCAGCACCCTGAGACCATGACCCGAGCCAAAATTAAGAACCAGGTGCCTGACTGACTGAGCCACCCAGACACCCCAGTTTTTATTGATTTTCTTGATCACACAGGCCAGCCCTGATTCAGTTTAGGAGGGGACTGAATAATAGCATGAGTGCCAGGAGCCATCTTCGAGGTTGGTTATTTTTTATTTATTTATTTTATTTATTTATTTTTTAAAGGAACTCATAGTTCCACCAGCCTTCTAAAAAAGATTTTACTTGTTTATTTATTTGAGAGAGAGCGAGTAGGGGGTGGGGAGAGGGAGGGAGAAAGAATCTCAAGCAGACTCTGTATTGAGTGTGGAGCCCAATGCAGGGCTCGACCTCAAAACTCTGAGATCACGACCTAAGCTGGGACCAAGAGTCAGATACTCAGCTGATTGAGCTACCAGGGGACTGGCACTCCTCAGAAACTGGCTCTTGATGATGTCATTATCACATCTGAAAAGAACTTAACAATAATCTCTTAATATCATCAACTAGCCACTGTCTAGACCTGTGGTCAGGATTCAAATATGTTCCATATACTGCAATTTGTCGTTCTTTTCCTAAGCCCCTTGTAATTGGCAGATTCCTTCTTCCTCCCTTCTCCTCCACCCGCCCCTTTTCCCCACCTTGCAGTTTATTTGTTGAACTCACAGAGGTTTGACGAGGAGTCAACGAGGCGCAGGTAAAACAGGCACGGAAAACAGGCCTGCCGCTGGACCACATGCGTTGCTGAACAACCTGGACACACATCCATGCCCAGCCTTTGATGGGGAGGGCTATTTTTGGGGTGGGGAGGTGATAAGCAGTGTTCAGCCTAAATTCACTGGAGGGGTGGTTCTGTAATTCAGACTTTCACAATCAGTGGTCAGGCTTTGAGCCCCAGCAGGAGCCAAGAGAAGCTTCTCTCGCTGCAGAGACAGATCTCCTTGATTTGTCCCAGCTCTGCCCCAGGAAGCTCTCAAGAGGTCTGGACGCAGCAGCTGTGGCTGCCGACACCCAAACACCCACGTGTACATGGCTCCATGCTCCAGATACCAGATGCATCTGTTCCTAACAGCTTCACACTTCACCCCCAACCACACTCCACGAGGGAGGCTTCAGTGTTCACCTGGGAGTCAGGGAAGTTAGCATTCTCACCTGATCCATTGGCAGGACAGGCACAGTTGCACACCTGGATGTGTGTAAATACTGATGAGTGTGCTTGTGCTCTTCCAAATGGGTACAAGGCTTTGTTGCACCAGGGTGCATTTATCCAGAAGGGGAATCTCCACTGCTATTTTGGGAGTGCCAGGCCCACAATTTTTTCTGTTGCCTATATTATTATATAAATAAGTTTATTTCCACAAAAGGCTTCCCTCTGATGAGGTATGCTTGTGCAGTGCACAACTTGGATAGCTATACATTGCAGCACTGCTTGGATTGACTGGTTGTTTCCTTTGGCCTGGTCTCTTCAAACAGGATAAAACCACTTGAAGCTCAAAGATCTCAATTTCCCTTAATCAGATCCAGGATTCCTGAGACCCCTGGGAATGGTTTATCATTCTAGTTGAAGGCTGTTCACTTCCTTCCAGTCATGGGGTTCTTCATTCTGCTCATCTTGACTGTCTTTTCAGGTAAGACAGGGGAAGGAACATCTCTAGCCTCCAAACTTCCCAAACACCTTGCATTTCCTTGCCTTTCCTTCTCCTCTCCTACTTGGAGTGCTGGCTCAGTAGCTCGAACCCCAGCAGGAATGGGATAGGAAAATAACAGGAGGAGAAAAGAGATCCTGTTCAAATTCATCCTTGTTCTTAGCTCTGATAGGAGGGTAATGAGGGGAGGGAAAAATTTTTTTAAAAGGAGGGTTGCAAGAAATTTGAAAACCTCAGCTAAAATGTGGGCTCTGTATTCTCTCAGTGTTAAGTTCCCTTTCCCTGTCCCTTCCCCTTCGCCAAAGAGTGTTTGTGCAGATGGATAAGGCCGGGACTTTCTGCTGTCTGCCTGTGCCCGAGCCTAGAGGTGAGACCCCGGGGACTGACCTGGTGACCTTGACAGCTGCTGTGCCTCTTCTTGGGTCCCCACCCAGGCCTGTAGAGTGAGCATCACCCCATCTACTTTGTGGGGTGGATAGGAGAATAAAATATCAATTCATATGGGGGACGTGAACCTGCCATGCAGGCAGGTCCCAGGCAGTGCTTGTGGGGACCTAGCCCATCTCTGGAAGGCTGAGAGACAGGGGGCCCTGCTGCCCATCTCTGCTGCTTGTTCAGATACTTCCCCAGCCATGGTCAAGGGGGATGTGGTGTGCATGACTTCCTCACTACACAACATCCTAAGATGACGGTGCTGCCTCTGTAGGCCTTGCACAGAGGAAATGGAAAGTTTTGAGCTGCTAAGACCAGAACCTGACTCCCTCTGCTCTCAGCCCTGTGCGGCCGGCAAAAGCCTCCAAACCTTCTCAGGTTTTGAGGGGGCCTCAGCTGGGTAGGGAGCTAGGGGCACAGGATGTGCTCACAGTGAGCCTCGGGTTCTTCAAGCCCCCTGTCAGGCAGTGGTGAGAGTCTGCCTATATCCGTGTAGAGGGGGACACCTCGGGCCAGGCCACAAGACTTGCCTAGGGTTGTGGTAGTAGCCGTCAGGCTTGCCGGAGCCAGCACTTCAGACTGGCTGGCTTGAACGGCAGAGATTGATTTCTTCCCATTTCCGGAGGCTGGAAGTCCGAGATCAAGGTGAAGGCAGGTCTGGCCTCTTCTGAGGCTGCTCTCCTTGGCTTTCTTGTTGTGTCCCACATGACTGTCCCTCGGCCTGTTGTGTGTATCCTAAGCTCCTTTCTCATAAGGACACCAGGCAGGTGGCCTTAGGCCCTTTCTAACGACCCCACTGTAACTCAATTACCTCTTAAAAGGCTCAATCCCCAAATACAGTCATATTCTGAGGTGCAGGAAGCTAACACCTCAACATACAAATTTTAGGGGGACCCTATTTGGCCCCTCATAGTCACTAACCCAAAACAGGCAGAAAAAAAAAACCAGCTTTTGTGCTTTAACTGATTTTTCTGGGGGACAGCAGGGGCGGCAACATGTTTAAAGGAACATTGATACGTGTATGTGCGTGTGCATGCACGGGCACACGCTTGCCCTTGTGTGTTTTCACAGAGGCTATGGTCATGGATGAAAAGGTCAAGGAGAGCTTTGCGCTGGACACAACTTCTGCCACCTGCAGCTACAATGCCCACTATAAGGACCACCCCAAATATTGGTGCCGAGGCTACTTCCGGGACTACTGCACCATCATCGCCTTCACGCCCAACAGGACGGACCGCGTGGCCCTGAGAGACACGGGAAGCCAGCTCATCATCACTGTGTCCTGCCTGACCAAGGAGGACGCGGGCTGGTACTGGTGCGGCATCCAGCGGGCCTTTGCCAGGGACGACATGGATTCTACCGAGCTGGTGGTGACTGACAGCACGGGAGGCCTGGCCCATGATCTCTGGTCTGGGAAAGGTATGGAGCCTGTCAGGAGTCCAGTCAGGGGTAACCCACAGTCGTGCGTGTGCGTTACATGTGGTAACTACTCGCTGAGGCCGGGGAGAACCAAGTCAGGCTCCCCCTAGTTTCTTTGGGAGTAACCTCGTTTCTCCTTCCTTCCGAAGTTGGGTGGTTGCTGATTGTTGGGGATTAGCTTGGAATTCAGGGAAGAGTAGGGTGTGTGGGCTCTGGGGTCCTCTTGGAAGCTCTCTTTCCTGACAGCGATCTGGCTCATGGGATTTGGGAGAGGCTCATGGCAGCTAATAATTGGAAGGGCTTTGTGCTGCTGGCCAGGGAAGGCTCAAAGGTTGATATTACACATCTGTGCTTCATAGCCAGCCTTGTAGGTCTAGAATCTTGACACTCCATTTCTTGAGAGGCAAGTGAGGCTATGAAAGATGACCCAGGAACCCGGATGAGCCCCCTCAGAAACGGGGATGAAGATCACGGCCAAACCGGTCAGGAGTACAGTTTACATGGAGGCTGCTGGGTGGGTGAAGGTTGGACTGGGGCATGTAGAGGAAGGTCTGTCCAGGCCAGTCAACCAGTCTTTTGGGCCAGGGCTGAGTTCTCCAGATGCTCACCAAAATTCTTCTGTCAGTTGTTCAAAGTCTCTTTTCTACATGAGAAAGCCTCTGTCTTGGCAAAGAGCTTAAGGAAAGCACTAGCCTTTCTCTTTTTTCCCTCTGTGTCTTCTCAGTCCTTTCCGTTTCTAGGAGGGAGGTCTTTCTATCATAGCCCAGAGCACAATGCCGGTAGGAAAACAAACCAAGAACTTAAGGAAAGCTGTAGGAAGCCTTCTGGTGCTGGAGAGAGGGTCTTGCTCATACGTGAGCAACTACTCCTTTGTCTAACAAGTATCTTATTCAATGGGTGACATCCTCACACCTAGTGTGTTTCTACTGTATAGTTAGGCTCGGGATGAAAGAGGCTCACCTAAATGTCTCCTTAGTTTAAGCCCCCACAACCTCCCCAACTAGATTTGCCAGAGAAGGCAATAGGGTGGCCATGGCAGAGCTTTTCCCATTGGGTTTTGGTGGCTGTCAGGAGCACAGTGTGGCAATGATGTCATCTATTGGCTCCTTCCTTAAGGGTTGGACTGGCCCTCTTGTGCCTCTGGTGTCCCCTCCCATAGGCTTCAGCCTGGGACTCTCTAACCATGGGCCACTTCTAGTCCACACAGGGCTTTTGTGCAAATCTGCAAAGAGAGTCCCATCTCCAGGTGCAAGGAGCCCAGTGACCGGTGGTATATGGCTTGGCGAGCAGAGTGTGTGCTGGATGTCAGCCCCTACTTGTTCCCTCTACTCTTAGGGTGCCTCAGCTTGGGCCAGCATCTGTTCGGAACACAGTCTCTGACAGCCAGAGACGCAGAGAGGCAGAAGGCAAGGGCAGGTCTAGGGACTGGCTCACTAGACCCTCAGCACATTTTTTCTGATGCAGGCCTGTCAGGCAACAAGACCAGAAGCTGCAAGGCATCCAGAGTGGTCCACAAGGCCGATCGCTCCAGGTGAGGACAAATGGGCTATGGAGGTGCCGGGAGGCAGGCAAGGGTGACACAGCGTGGAGAAAGATCTGTCCTAAGGAGAGAGCAGTGTCTCACATGTGAAGGGAGGGACATGGCGCCCTCCGGAGTGGTCCGGAGTGCCTTTGGGACTTTTTCTCAGTCTCTGATCTGCTGCTCTCACGTGTGCTTGCCACCTCTCTCTCTGCACTATCCTTTTCTGTTTCATTTTGGCCGTTTCTAGCTCCTGAGCTTCTGTCTCCCCTGCTCAAGAGACCCCCCAGTCTTGGCTCTGCCTGCTCCAAGTCTGTTAGTCTCTGAGGGAGGGGCCAGACCCGCTCGGTCTGCCCACCAGTCCAGGTCCGATCAGGCTTGGGCTGGGGGACAGGAGCACTCTGAAGGGACACGGTGGCAGAGCTCCTGGAACTGGGTAGGGGGGGGGGTGGATGGAGCAGATCCCAGGAAAGTGGATCCTGGGCAGAGAACCGAATTGGAGCGACATGAATTCTGTCGGTCTGTGACTCCTTCCAGGATGTCCATTCTCATCGTCTGCATACTGATCACGGGCTTGGGGTCCATCTTTATAATCAGTCATTTGTCCAAAAGAAGGAGAAGCCAAAGGAGTAGAAGGGGTAAGTAGTCACTGGGGGGTGGGGATTAAGCAAAATGAAAGGGGCCAAGGAGTAGCTTTCAAATGAGTGAGTGTGACCCTCTTCCTGTTCCCTGGACCCATGGAGGTCAATGCAGCCAGCCATGGGCTGGGGGAGATTCTGCTTCATGGTGACTAAGGCCCCATGAGAGGTGACAGAGAGGGTATGGCGGCCGTGGTAAGTGGGACCACTTAGACTAGGGAGGAGGGAGGCCTTGAGACGACCACACTGTAAGTCCCAGTGTGTGGAAAGTCACCTGCCTCCCCAGCACACAACCTTCCAGAGGTAGACTTACTCTTTGCTTGAAACTTTTGTTCACCTGGGGGGACTGTCAAAAGACCTCTGGGGCCTGTGGGTAAGTAGACATAGAAAAGTCTCCTTGAGAAGGTTCAGGAATAGAGACGACAGGCCCACAGGCCTCAGTTCTGGTCTTCGGTCACCAGAGGAAGGGCCCTTAAGCTTTGTGCCTCCTTTTGCCCTTGGGTATTACAGGTAGAATCCTCACTAGAAGCCAGAAAACCAGTCAAGCTTCTTTTGTGATCCCCACACCTCTGGTAAGTTCCCTCCGTGGCTCATCCTGAGCCTTGGGCCTCACAGTTACCTGATCTTTAGGGATCCCCTTTCCTAACCAGAGGATAAGAATTTTATTCAGCAGGGACTCTGTGGATCTGCCCACCTTCCCTTTCTCTCTCTCTTTTTTTATTTTTGTTCACCTTTCCTTTGGGGCAGCATCAGAGAAACCAAAATCCTCAAGACCACCATGTGGTGGTTCTTCTAACTTCTCAAGGAGAGACAGGATAGGAAGAACACCACATACAAGTGTCACTGTTTGGCTATTAGGACTTTTTTTTTCTTTTTTTATGCTCAGAAGTCACAGAAGTACGTCGGGCCACAGAGGGACTGTATACATAGTTACGAGCAGGTTCCCCCCTCCTCTGGGTCTGTAAGTGCAGGAAACAATGCTTCAGAGAATGAGAGGAAACATGCACACACACCCACACACACACACACACACACGTGCGTACACGCACACACACACACACACACACACACCTGGAAGCACCTGCTACGGAAACACGGGGTAGAACTGGAGGAATCTGGAATTCAAAGCTAAGTCTGAGAGGTCTCATACTCTCCCTGTGATACTTTGGCCCCATGGCAGAGCAGGAGCCCTAAGAAATCAAAGGCCTGGCTCTCTTTTGTCCTCTAAGGGCTTTGGGAACTGGTGGAGATGGGGAAGGTAGTTGTGCCCAAGACCCCTCCCTTCAAGACACAATTATACTGTAGGTTTTTGCAAAAACCAGTGTCACTTCTTCAAGGCATGATCTTGGGTAACGTTTCACTTCTCTGGGCCCATTTTCTGCTATAGATTGAGGACCCCATTCTCATATTCCCCAGGAGTTTTTAGTCATACATTCACTCTTCTTTCAATGCATGGGGACCATGCTAGGTGTTGGGGATACAAAGGCAAGAAAAAGAAATGGCATCTGGCCTCATAGAACTTATAATGCAAAGTGGGAAGGAGACAAACTATCACGCAGATGAAAACTGTCAGCATAAATACTTGACAGGAAAGGCACACAGAGTGGTGGAAATTGAGGCAAGGGAATCCAACCCTACTCCGTTTGAGCAAAGAGTTGTGTGACCTGTATTAGCCGTGGCCTGCTTCCTCACATTCAGGCAATTGGAACATGGCAGCTGGAATCAAAGACCCGTCTGGCTTTGATGTCCCTGGGCTCTGCAGGGGTCCAGTGGCATTAAATCACCAAAGCTTGGTGAGAGGTGACTGACCGAAGGGCTTTCAAGTAATGACAGCTGATTTCTGCCCTGAGAACAAACTACGGTGTTCAGTCCCCATAAAGCCACCACGAGAGAGTTTGCAGCTTCTATGGCAGAAACATGCAGCAGAGGAAGGCAACAGATCTCAACTCGATTTCCTTTTTCTCTTCCCCACAAAATAGACAAGTCACTGAAGCCCTCCTCCTGTGTCCTGACTCCATAGAAAATGGCTCATGCTGAACAGATGTGACTGAAGATTTATTTAGTTTATGACTTAAGTGATGCTACAATAAAGTTGTCATGACAACCGACCCCCACCTTGTGGGAACCGATTGTGATCTCTCAGGTGTACTGCAGGACCCTCTGACTTGGCAGTGATCGCTTGCTGCTAGCTGAGAACAGCAGGTGCAGGTGAAGAAAAGGGGCAAAACCTGGCTCAGAGGGCCAGGAGATCACTTGTGTTTTCTTGGTTCGCCAATAAACTCCTGACTGGTGTTGAATGGACTCTCAGGTATGACTAACCTCTCCTGGGATATCCCTGGAAGTATGTTTCCAGGAAAATTTCAAGCACAATATTGCGATATTTATTTCTGCATTGGTATTACCTGCTATCAGAAGAAGGGGTATCGGCCAAACCAGCAGGTGTCAGGTTTTCTTGGGGGAAAGATTGTCCCCTCTGGGACATTGTCTGCAGACTGAATGGAGGCCGCTCTGGATCAGTCAGAAACCAAGGTGTGGTGAGTGAAATATTCAGTCACATCAGGAAGCACAAATCAAGATGGAGGGAGGCATCGGGAGCTGTGGGTACAAGGGAGGCTGTACTGTCCGAAATGCCAGAGCCACCTGAATGTCTGCACCTTCTCTCCCCATGTGAAGTCTTCCCTGCTATTTCAGGGAGTTTCAGGAGCTCCCCATCACTGCCTCTGCTGCCCCTCACAATCCTACAGGTTTGTTCTAATTCCACGAATGAGGGTTCCAGAGACTTTTCTTCTTCCCTTCCCTGGCAAAGACCTTTTAAATCTATGGTCAATAATTTAACTACTCATTTCACCCTCCAGCAGGACTAGGGGCACACCAGTTTTCATGGGAGGGAGACAAAACCTAAAACTTTGTAAGAGTAGGGTTCTGCTGTTAAAAATAGGAAGCTTCTAGAAAACAGAGGGAGGGTAATTAACATGAAACGTCATGTCCAAGTAGATGGTCCTAGGACAATGAGTCCTTCTCTGGGAACTGTGGGACAAGCCCTGGCTCTCAACTGGAAAGCTGACCGGACTTCTAGCTTCAAGGTCGGTAGTGTTGTTTGCTGTCAGGTGAAAGCTAGAGAGGCACTTCCCCAACCACCGACAGAAGAGCCTCTGCTGCCCTCCTCGGGCGGCCACTCTGCTGTGATGTGGCCTCTTCACAAGACCATATCCCCAAATTGTCTTTCTCCTTGGTCCATTCACTCCCACACTGGACCCACCCTTCCGCCATCTTCTCAAAAACCAGCTGTCAGGAGCTTTTCTGGATCGGGTCACCGGACTTGCCCTTGCTAGTTTCTCTGCCACTCTGCCTGCTCTGGGTGGGGCAGCATGGCCTGGAGGCAAGATGCAGGGGACTGCAAGTCAGAGGACTGGATACAAGTATGGCTCTGCCACCTCCTCAATGGGAGAGACTGGCTACATTATTGATCTCTTTGAACTTGAATTTCCCAACCTCAGTCTTTAAACATACTGCCTGATGTGCTATCTCAGAGAGATTTGGGGAGGCTGCTTTTCTCCCACTGCCGCTTTCTTGGCTATAGACTGAGCCCCAGTAAGGTAACACTCCTCAGGAATGTCCCATTGGAGGAGTGACCCGTCTGATGGGAGTCCATGGGTCAGAATCTGGGTGAACCTGCTCTGCCCTTCCTCTTCCCTTTTTAACCTTCTGCGTGCAGCTTTCAAAGTACACATGACCTCTTTTGTGACTCCCGGGCTCAGCTGAGCCACTGTTCAGAGACGGGGAGGGGAGGGAAGGGGATTGTCCCCTTCTCTGCAGCCACGTACATGCTACGTTCTCCAGTGCCAGATGTGTGATGAAGACGGTACTTCTCAGTTGGTTCAGAATCCAGGTGGGGATGGGCGCACCAGGTACCTGGTCCCCTGAAGATCCTCAACAAGGGAAGTGGAGAACTTCAAAAGTTACAAAAGGGCTTTTAAGGGACAATACCTCCTCCCTCTCCCTGCCCCTCAGTCCCTCGGTTATCAAGCTCCCTTGGCCAGGGGCAGTCACGGAGACCAGTTAAAGGTATTTTCTTTCAGAGACTAGATATGGACAAATATAGGTGCACACATACGCACGTGTGCGCACACACACATTCTCTCCTGGACACGAACAGAGCGGGCAGAATTCTGTTTAACAGCTTATGTTTGATATAACTCTCGGAGATCTTTTTTGTCCTAGAACACAGAGCGTCTTCCCTCTTTTGAATGGCTACATTGTACTCCATTGGCTAGTCCCCTCTCAACAGACACTGGGGGTTTCTTTGATCTTCCACTGTTGCAGAGTTGAGCATAGTGGGAAAACGGGCACACTCTGGAGCCAGCCCACCTGGGTGTGAGCCCCAGAGCCAGTGAGAACTCAGCACATTACTCGGCCCCTCTGGGTCTCCCTTTCTCTTCTAAAATGCGAATAATGACCATTGTAGCCTCCTAGTGTTTTTGTGAGGCTTCCATGAACACACATGCTGGGCACTAGGAGTGTACTTAGAGTATGAGGAGGCTCACCGAGTTTTAGGCAATTTGGTGAACACGACAATTTAAACTATGCATAATTTAAACCTTAAACAGGATGTATTTGCAGCTATAGGATTTAAAACCTGGTTAGCTTTTGCCAAATTGCCAACCATATCATTTGAATGTGTGTCTTTGTTCCCCACAGGGGTTTGTTAGCAGACTTTGTGAATGTTTCTCATCTCATGGATGGAGAACACCTAACTGTAGTTTTAATTACTATTTCTTTTATTATGAGTAAACTTGAGTATCTCTTCATCTATTGAAAAGCTACTTACGTTTCCCTTTCTGTGACTAACCCGGACTCATCCTTTGTGCTTTTTTGTTTCAATTTGATTTTCTTACTGAGTTGCTGATTTTTTTTTTTTTTTCTGACTGACTGACAGAAGCTCTGAGTATATTAAGAAAATCAGCCCTGTGGCTATGAGATGCTTTGCAAATATTTTCCAGGCTTGGCATTTTGAACAGTATTTTGTAAGTCCAGTTAATCAACTTTTTCTGGTTTATTGGCTTGGGGTCACATATTCAAGGCAGGGACCACTCATTCTTAAAGTTCTATATACTCCTAGTACTTTTACACTTTTTTTTTACAGTTAAATTTTTGATGCGTCTAGAATTTGATTTAAGGAGGGAGATGTGGATCTGATCTTATTTTCTTCCACATGGCTGCCTACCTGTCAAAACACTTTTTACAGATAAACCAATTTCCCCCAAATGATCGGATATGCCATCTTACTCAATCTTTAATAAATCTTTAGTAAATCTTAATAATCTTAATAATCTTTAGTAAATCTTACTCAATTTCTTCATGTATATCTATTTCTAGTCTTCTTACTCTATCCCATTTGTTTATTTGCGAACCATGAACACATTTTAATGACTCATGCTTGATTTAAAAAAAAAACACTTTTAGTTATTGGTTAGGGGTAGCCTTCCTATATACTTTTATTTGCTTCTTTTGATAAATTTTCCTGGATTTGCTTTCTGGTTTATTGTCTACATAGGGACTTTAGAGTAACCTCACTGAATGAAAAATAATCTTACTGGGGTGGGGGAGGGATGCCTGGGTGGCTCAGTGGGTTAAGCCTCTGCCATCGGCTCAGGTCATGATCTTGAGGTCTTGGGACCGAGCCCCACATCAGGCTCTCTGCTCAGCAGGGTAGCTTGCTTCTCCCAGTGTCCCTACCCCCTGTTCGTGCTTTCTCTCTCTCTCAAATAAATAAAATCTTTAAAAAAAGAAAAAGAAAATCCTATTGGTATTTTTACTGGGACTGTCTGTGGAATCATCCATTAGGATCTGGGGGGGGTTCACATTTAAATTTTTTGTTCCCATATAACATCACTTTGCATATCTTTTATGCTATATCAAAGAGGTGGACATCCACATGTGAACATTGCTTTGTACATGTGGAACTTATATTTGTGTAAAACTCTTGGGATGTACAAAGTACCATAGAAGATGGTACATCTTCCTTATTCTCAAACTAACAGGTAAACGTTATTAGTTCTGTTTTCACGAGGAAGCAACTACACTTACCAAAAGAATGCAGCTAGCTGGGGCCGAGATTGAGGCCGGAGCCCTGATCAGTCCTGAGCTTGTTCTGGGGTACCATCCTCTCTGTTTGGCTTCTGGCTATGGAGGAGTTCTGGATCTCTGGATGTGATAGGACCAGACAAATAAATGATACCGGAGGAGCCAGCACTGCAGACTGGTTGGTTTTATTTGGAAATCCTGCTCACTTGCCCATTTGGCTGGCTTCTCCCAAGCTGTTCAGTGGCACCAAGTGAGCACCCTTTGTGCGCTGAGCTCTGTACCACGCACTCTGGAAGAGGACCAGGGAGGCCGTCTCAGCCCTCAAAGGGCTAAGAGGCTGTCCATCCAAGCAGGAGGGCTGGCAGTGTCTTCTCAGGCCAACACTCCCCCTCGGTCTTCAAAACTGCCAGCTAACATTTCCAGATCCCACCCAAACAGCTCCAACCAGACCATGCTTTGGTCCAGAATTTGTCCTAAGGGGAAGTGATGAATAAAGACAGAGCCGAGAGTAAGCGGGACAGGCATCAAGCCTCACTGGAAAGGTAGGGGGAGTCTGTCCCTTTGACTGGAGCATAGACAACCTTGTCCGAGGGTGCAGAATGTTTCTCCGTCAGGTGTTCACTCTTCTCTTCCAAGATTTTGAAAGCTACGCTAGCATAGGTAAGTGCTTCCTCTGGGGATGAAAGCTGCAGAGGAAGAAGGAGGAGGAATGACTGAGTTCAGTTTGGAGGGCAGTGTCTCTTTAAAAGCCAGGGTCTCGGGGGCCTGGGTGGCTCAGTGGGTTAAAGCCTCTGCCTTCAGCTCAGTTCATGATCCCAGGGTCCTGGGATCGAGCCCCCACATGGGCTCTCTGCTCTGCAGGGAGCTTGCTTCCCCCTCTCTCTCTACCTGCCTCTCTGCCTACTTGTGATCTCTGTCAAATAAAATATTTTTTTAAAAAAGGAAACAGTTTTTAAAAAAATAATAATAATAAAAAATAAAAGCCATGGTCTCTGTAGAAGCCACTTGGAGGCTGTGGTCATAAAGGATCAAAGAGATCAGAAGATGCACGTGCCCAGGGTCCCCTAAACAGTGTGATCATCTTACCTTGGCCGGAGGATCACGGCTGGAGTGACTGTCCAAGGGAGTATCCCGGGCCCAGGGACTGGAGTGGCCTGCCACAGGGGCCAGGAAAGAGAGGAACAAGTCTCACCAGCGGGGCATGGAGGAATGGGAAGACCCTCTCTGCAGGCTGGGGGGCGAGGTGGGTGTTGGAGGTGGCAAAAGTGGAGGGGTAGGGAGGGCAGGGACAGAAGCCAAGGGGATCAGTTCCCCAGTCTGTGGAGAGGGTGCACTACCAAGGTTTTACTCCCCCTCAGAGCTAACACCGAGACTAATTCTCAATGTCAGAGCCAGAAGAGCCGTCCCATCTCTCGGAGACCGCTTACATTTCCTGTAGCTCTTCACGATGAGGAAGACAAGGACCAGCAGCAGCAGTGTTAGCAGGACCCCCACAAAAAAGGCCAAGACCAAATGCTGTACGCTGTTTTGGCAAAGAAAGGGAGCAGATGACCAGCTGGGCTTTCTGAAGGCCTCTGCTAAAGGCCAGAGGGTCACCGTTCCTGCCTGCGGGTCGATCCCTAAAATAGCTTTCATGCTGGCTAGGTGACTTTTACCCACTGCTTTTCAACTTTCTGCTTTGGGGTTCCAGAACTCTCTGAAACCTCAGTGCAAATCATGAGCTCTTGTCCCCCTCAAAAATCTTCACAAGCCCGCCCATACACACAGTTTGTCGACGAGCTGAGGGGATTCATGGATCTCCTGAGGGATCTCTCTCCCTGGGGCACTCTGGGTTAAGAACCACACTCTAAATATAAAAAACCGATTCTTTTTTTTTTTTTTTTCAACTGTTTCTGGTCCCTTTTCCCCAGCCCGCCCTCCCAAGTCCCATCAGGCAGGGCCGTCAGCACAAAATCCAATGCCATGTAGTGCAAGATGAGATGGGCGGGAGAATGGCTCGCTTACTTGGTGGGCTCCTGGGAGCAGTGTGTGGAGGCAATTGTCGGAGCTGTGGTGCTGACACTTGGTTTGTCTGTGAGAGAATGCGAAGGGACTTAGTGCATCTGCCACATCTCGTGAATCTTTCCAGCTTAAATTAAGTCCCCAGGTGCCCCACCCTATCCAAGCCCCCAGGGGACATAAACAATGGAGAGTCCCACTCTGTAAAAGGAGAGAACGGTGTTTCATGTCCTGGATCCTTTAACAAAAGTAGAACTTTCACTTAAAAACTTAAAAAACAAACAGCTACACCCATGAAAGAGGAGCCTCACGTTTCTGCAGCCCCGTGTGCCCCTTTGACAAATAAACACATCTCCTGTCCCTCCCTCCAAGATTTAATGGACCCCAGGGAAATGTGCTTCCTCGGACATAAGCAGACAATGTCAAGGCCAGGGAGTAGAGAACCAAAAGCAAAACCCAAAACTAGCATTTCCCAAAGTTTTGGGGAACTTGACCTTGGAAACTACTGCCTTTTTTTAGTGGTTCCTTTGTTTGCGGGTGGCTTTTAACAGTGTCTAGTCAAAGGCAGCCACAGTGAGTTCTCGCAAGGCCAGAGTCATAAATAGGGGGCCAGTAGAGGGAAGTGAACTACCTTGCCCTAAGCTACCCAGCTGGTCTTATACTGAGCACACAGACGCCCTTTACTCAACTTGGGAGGGTAGACTGTTCTCCCTGGTTCCCCTTGACACTCTTCTTGGCATTGGGTAAAATTTGATTCTTCCAACCTCAGAAATGTTGTCCCATTCAGCTCTTCAGTATCATTACTGGTTAATCCAGTCCATGTTAACTCAGTAGTGAGGCAGGTAATGGTTTCTGCCCTGGACTTACCATTTTTGGGTTCAGGTTTGGAACTCCATCCTCCCATGCTGTCTTCCCGAGAATAAAAAATGTTCCTCTTTGAAAGCTAGAAAGGAAAGGTAGCAGAGGGCTGAACTCTGAGGCTGTGATTTTGTTACCAGAGCAGTATCCATGAGAGAGAGGCTAATCATGGTGGGTGTTCTAGTGAGGACAGTGGTCATGGACTTTACATGGTGTGGTTATTATACCTCAGCCAACAGTCCTCAGCTTTGCAGGTCTAGAAATCTGATTTTAGCAGGGCTAAAATTCAACCAGAATGACTGATGGGTCCAGAACTGACTCATACCAACTAACTCCCAGGAGACTGATGTATAAACTGAAATGACATAAGGAACGTGTTGGTGTCACCAGTGCATTCTATCAGAACACATGGGAGAGCCATTTAAAACCACAGTTTTGCTTGGCAAACATTGAATTGAACTGAGTATGGGAGAAGATGAATGGATGATTTTAATACTGAATGTCATAGAGGTCTAATGTATTTGCTTCACTCCTCACTGGCAGCTGGGTAAGCTTTGACCGTCTTTCTTGTGAAGGCCCTTTCTCTAGGCTGTTTCAGAATTTTTATTCTGTTCAAGTATTATCTTTTCAAGAGTGTCAGTGTCCTTATCTGGGCTACGGTTCTACTTTTTACGTTAAGTTTTCTGTATTTTCCCTTTTATTTATTTGTACTAAAAAGTGTAAAGTACCTAAGAGAAACAGAGTAAAATCACCTGAAATCCTACTATTGATTATTATATTAATAATTTTGGAGTATTTCTTTTTAGTTCATCTTCCATGCATTTCCTAAAAGCTAGTTGAGACTTCATATGTCCTTTTCTGTTGTTGTTTTTAAGTTTTTTCTTTATCATAAACATCCCTCCTATGACATTCAAAACTTTCTATAAGCATTTTTAGCAACCATAAGTGTTTCAGTTATAGCTATATACTATAGCTCGCTTAACCAGTTTCTTTGCTGATAAAAATGGTCTCCACTTTTATTTAAATAACAGGACAAAGACATTTTAGGAAACCACAGTTTGACTTCATATTTAGGCACACCCATGATAAGAATTTTTGGCTCTGTCTATACCTGCTGTATTTTAAGGTAATTTATTTAGATTATAAATGTCACCTATTTTTTGTGTTTATTTATTCAGCTTTCAAAAGTGAATCAATTTCCAAGTCCTTGGACATGGGGAGGGTCGGGAGAAGGATAACTAATCGCCATTTAACCCTCTTACAACAGCAATAATAATAAGTGCGTTAGACTTGACCAAATAATATAATATAAGGTAAAGTGCCAACAGGGAAATCTGGTGAGAATTCTGAGACACAAGACTAGGAAGCCCATCATCTGCAGCAGAATCATCAGTGGTAACAATTTTTCTAGCATTTTTGCTCCTTTTCTAATTTAAAAGTCAACAATGCTCTTTGTAGAGCACCATAAAATAGAGACTATTTTTTAAAATATTGAAATATGTGTTTGCCCTAAAAAGAGCATGATCTTATGCTATGAATTTATATTAAACTTCACCACTGGGGACGTAGGAGATGAGACGATTGTAGGTTTCTGTAAAGTCTTAATTTTCAAATAAGTGGCTCTGAGTTTACAACCATCCCAAAGAAATGCCACCACAGCCACCTTTAAAATTTTGGGGGCCACCTCATATTGAAAGACAAAACCATCACACAGAGCAGCAGGAAAATAAATACTTACAGATCCAGGCCAAGAAAAGCAGGAAACACATTTCCATTTGAAAACAACGCCCCAAACATTTGACAGAGCATAAATTAAAATAGAAACAGCACTATATATACTTTTGCACATTTTGTCCAGTACTGGGAGACTCTTACCAGTTGCCACAAAATCCACTAGCTACGTGCAGCCACTCAAATACAACCCTTTCCCCACCGAATAAAGTTAAAGAGGAAAAAAAGAGATAGAAACCACTAGAAATTAGATGACATTTCCCTTGCATGAATAATTATTTCATCTAGATTAAAAGCATGGGGTAAATGCATTTACCTTCTAAGAAAAAGTCCGGTCATAAGATGCCCGTTGTCTAAGACTGAACTTTTCACTTGCTTCCGTGACTACTCCTACTTTTCAGAGATGACGAAATCATGATTTACTGCTACTACCCCATCAAGCTGTGTGTTGCAAAGATCTTGTCTAAACTTGAGGTCAGACTTCCCCTTTGAGCCCAACATTATATATATATATATGTTTTAATTATTTTTTAATCCCATGAACAGCTTCTCTTATATCTTTTGACACATGAACACAAGAACGTAAGGGTTAAGACAAGTGTATTTCTAATTAAGCACTTAACTACCATATTTAAGGATTCAAGAAGTTTGACAAAAGATAAGGTGGAGTTCCCAGCAATATGGCATTATCATTGTCATCAAGCACCTTCAAATATCACTTGTTCTAACCAGAGAGATGAGGTTGATAAGGAGGGACAAAGAGCAGGGTCAAGCAGAGTCAAGCGTAAGGTACTAGCTGGGCAGACATGAAGCGTGCTAGGAGTTATGGAGATCACTGAGGGTGCCTGAGTGGCTCAGTCAGTTAAGCATCTGACTCTTGATTTTGACTCAGGTCATGTTCTCAGGGTCATGAGATTGAGCCCGTGTGGGGCTCTGTGCTTAGCAAGGAGTCTGCTGGAGATTCTCTCTCCTCCTCCCTGTGACCCTCCTCCCAGCTCATGCTCTGGTGCTCTCTCTCTCTCAAGATAAATAAATAAAATCTTAAAAAAAAAAGTTATGGGCAATCCCTTTAGGGTGATGGTGAGTCATTTCTTTGTAAATATTTATCCATAAAATAATGTTAATAAAGTACTCTGCATCTTAAAAGAAGTAGTGAAAAGTAAAGGGAGGATGGATTTAGAATTTAGAAAAATAAACATATGGATTTAGAAATATTATCCAAAAGAGAATTTATGAAAGATTCACTAATACATATTCACAGATATTTAAGAAATTTGGCACACAGTAATTTCTAAGAACACCATAGAAGTTCTGGTCACTCCACTGTGTTTTGTGTTTGGCTCTGTAAGAAAACCTTGAGAGTGAAAATCTGATATTTAAGGATTCAAGAAGTTTGACAAAAGAAAATAATCCCTGAAATTATTATTCTTTTTACAAAAGAATTTGTAATTTCTGGAGTTAATGAAAAATAAAGCAAGAATTCTTATGAGGCCAAAGTTATCAGAGGAACAGATTGGATAATCCTTGTTAGATTTTCCTCTCAGCAACTAAAAGAAACTATTGAAATAGAGTAAAAACACCTTTAACTTGGAATTACTCCCTCTGGATCTCTTAATCAAGAAAGGCATGTTATTTTTTTATGTGGTATTTGAAAATAAGAAACATTCTAAATTTGAAAAAAAGATTTAAAATATTAATACATACACTTGCTAAATAAACTGTGTGTGAATTAGGTGCTATGGATATTTCAGAGAACAAAGCAGAAAATTTTCTCATGGGGCCTATTGTCTAATTGAGAAGAGAAATCAAAAACAAGAAAACAACAGACATTACAGATTGTGTTAAGGGCCATGAGGGACAGAAGCAGATTAAATGGTGGGAGGTCTTTAGATAGATGGAGGAGCAGGGATGGTCTGTCCAAGGAGCAGACACTGAGAACCAGAGGATGGGAAAAAGCTGGGCAGGCAGAGAGCCCCAGAAAGACAGTTTCAGGCAGAGGGCAGAGCAACTCAACAGGCAAGGGAAAAGGAAGAGCTGGCAGAGCTTGTAGAGCTAGTGAAATCAGGCAAGGCTGCATGCTGGTGGACCCATAGCTGGGGCTCTAGAGCATGGATGGGTTTTGGACAGAGGGAGCAGAAAGGAACCACATAGGGTACCCCAGGGCGGGGACTGATTGCTGGGACTCAGGAGATGTTTTCCTAGAGATCAGCATGGTTCAAGAGTGGAGCATTTTTAAAATGTATTAAATTCAATTGTTTAACATTTAGTGTATTATTAGTTTCAGAGATAGAGTTCAGTGATTCATCAGTCTTACATAATAACTCCGTGCTCATTATATCACGTGTCCTCCTTACTGTCGTCCATCACCCAGTCACCCCATCCCCCATCATCCTCCCCTCCAGCGACCCTCAGTTGTATTGTATGATGAAGAGTCTCTTAGGGCTTGTCCCCCTAATTTTGTCTTATTTTTCCCTCCCTTCCCCTATGATCCTATTTTGTTTCTTAAATTCCACATATCGGTGAGACTGTATAATTCTTTCTCTGATTGACCTACTTTGCTTAGCGTAATACCCTGTATTTCCATCTACATCATTGCAAATGGCAAGATTTCATTTTTGTGAAGGCTGAGTAGTAGCCTCTTGTGTATATATACCACATCTTTATCTCTTCATCTGGCAATGGACATCTGGGCTCTTCCCATAGTTTGGCTATTGTGGACATTGCTGCTATAAACAATGGCATGCAGGTGCCCCTTCAGATCACTAGATTTGTATCTTTGGGGTAAATCCCTAGCAGTGCAACTTCTGGATCATAGGGTAGCTCTACTTTCAACTTTTTGAGAAACCTCCATACTATTTTCCAGAGTGGCTGTGCCAGATTGAATTCTTACCAAAAGCATAAGAGGGTTTTTTACTTTCTCCGTATCTACAACAACACCTGTCATTTCCTGACTTGTTAATTTTAGCCATTCTGACTGGTGTGAGGTGGTATCTCAATGTGGTTTTGATTTGTATTTCCCGGCTACCAAGTGATGTTGAGCACTTTTTCATGCGTCTGTTAGCCATTTGGATGTCTGTTCGTGTCTTCTGCCCATCTCTTGATTGGATTATTTGTTCTTTGGGTGTTGAGTTTGATAAGTTCTTTATAGTTCTTTATAATCTGTAAAGATAAAGGGTACTAGCCTTTTATCTGATATGTCATTTGCAATTATCTTCTTCCATTCTGTCTGTTGTCTTTTTTTAAAAATTTTTTTATTTTTTATAAACATAAAATATATTTTTATCCCCAGGGGTACAGGTCCGTGAATCGCCAGGTTTACACATTTGACAGCACTCACCATAGCACATACCCTCCCCAATGTCCATAACCCCCCAACCCCCCTCGCTGCAGCAATCCTCAGTTTGTTTTGTGAGATTAAGAGTCACTTATGGTTTGTCTCCCTCCCAATCCCATCTTGTTTCACTTATTCTTCTCCTTCCCCCTTAAGCTCCCATGATGCATCTCCACTTCCTCATATCAGGGAGATCATATGACAGTTGTCTTTCTCCAATTGACTTATTTCACTATGTCTTTTGGTTTTGTTGACTGTTTCCTTTGCTGTGCAGAACCTTCTTATCTTGAAGTCCCAGTGGTTCATTTCTTGCCTTGGTTTCCCTTGCTTTGGAGATGTGTCTAGCAAGAAGTTGTTGCAGCTGAGGTTACAGTGGTTGCTGCCTGTGCTCTCTTCTAGGATTTTGATGGATTCCTGTCTCACAATTAGGTCTTTCATCCTTTTAGAGTCTATTTTTATGTATGGTATAAGAAAGTGGTCCAGTTTCATTCTTCTGCATGTGGCTGTCCAATTTTCCCACCATTTACCAAAGACATTGTCTTTTTTCCATTGGACATTCTTTCCTGCTTTATTGAAGATTAGTAGACCTTAGAGTTGAGGGTCCATTTTTGGGTTCTCTATTCTCCATTGATCTATGTGCCTGTTTTTGTGCCGAGATGTAAGTGAATTTGAGAGATATCTAGGAGTGGAAACAAAAACAAGGAAGGGCAAAAGATCAAAGATGTTACCAAAGGGCTGAAAGATGAAGAAGAGCCAGAGAGGGAAACAGTAGTAGCTCAAGACTTAGAGTGACAATTAATTAATTAATTCAACATTTACTGAGAACCTTCTATGACCCACATGCATTGCCAAGTTATGGAGTAAACAGCATAATGAAATATTGTAGATGAAATGCTGATATCTGCACCAGAAGAGTGGGACCCAATGGAGAAAGGGCTGAGCTTACACAATAAGGAGGGAGACTGAGTGTCCCGAGAAGCACCATAGAGGAGATGATGTATGAGTTGTGTCTTGAAAGATGAATCACATTTTCTAGACAGGCAGAGGAAGGAAGCGTATTCCAGGCAGAGGGATTGCATGAGTAAAACATGCTTTGTCATGTTAGTTACAGTCCAAGAAATGCAAGTTTTTTTTCCATGGCTGGTGCAGTGGGGAATGAAGGTCAGGTGGGGATGGGGAATGGAAGAGAAAAGGCTGGAGGAAGGAAAAGACCAGGTAATGGAGGACTCTAAACAAATCTTACGAGAGATGGCTGAAGAGTGACATGGTCACAATGGGTTTAGGCAACAGAACATAGGAGGGCCTGGGGAGGGGCCAGGCAGGGGGGGAGCAAATCCTTTACCATTGCAGAGGTCTGACCAGAGGCAGTGGCCATGACAAAGAAGAGATGGGGAAGAGAGGTGATGAATCTAGTCATTTACTACTTGTAAGAGGAGGGTATGGGAGAGAGGAGCTCAGGGTAGCTCCCAGATTTCTGCATCGTTATCACTGACTAGTTAGTGCCAATATAGAAGTGATGTAGAATTGGACAAATAATGTGTTTACTCTTTGACACATTGACTTCAGGGTGCTTGTGCAACATTCAGGCAGAAATGTGGCAAGGGTAACAGGACACACAGATCTAGCGCTCATAAAAGAGCTCTAGATTTGTGTGATAGACAGTCCTAGTTCTTGCCCACAATCAATTCTCTTCTCCTTCTGGCCCAAAGCCTCGCCTGTGATTTGGGGGGGGGGGTTGCTATGTGACTTGTTGTGGCCAAAAGACTATGAATGAAAGTGAGTTATTCCCTTTGAGTTGAAGCATTTAATCACTGAAGTAAGACCTCTTCTGACCCCTTCTGCAGGGTGGTCACGGAGATTTGTGGTGAGAAGGTAAGGTTGCAGGCTCTTGAAGCTGGATCACTGCGTCATCATATAGAGGATAGTTTCTCCGGAGGGCCACCTGGACCTGTGGTGGATTCTTTATGAGCAAGAAATAAGCATTTCCACATTACACAAAGATTTGGGGATAGTTTCTGATCTCCCTTAACCTAACCCATCCTGCCTAACACGATTTGAGTTAGAAGTGAGGAAGTCAGCTGCATACAAGTGATAGTAAAAGCCATGGGAATGGCTAAGTCTGTCCACGTAGCCTGTAGAGTGGGAATAAAAATTCATAGGCCAGAACCCTGAGAAACACCAATATTTAGAGGGAGGCAGACAGCTGTCAGCTAAGGAAACTGAGAGGAAGCAGTGACAGCGAACACAAGCTATTAGAAGCCAGGAAGAAAAGGAAGGAAGGAAAGCTGTGGCCAACAGCACCAGATGCTGCCAAGAGGGAGACCCAGTAACATGAGGACTGGAAAGAGTGGACTGGATCTGGAAATGAAGGGATCATGATGACCCCTTTCTGTGAACACAGCTTAGGGTGTGGCAGTGGCAGAGAATAAGACTTCAGTGGGTTGAACGGTGAACACGAATCCCAGGACATAGAACAGACTGGATCTTTAAAGAGATCCTCTTGTCAAAGAGCACCAACCAATGCTGATGAAACATTTTAAACACCAGAATTGAGAAATGCGTGGCTGAACTGGATGCTGGGAATCCTCAAAAGTACAAAGGAAGCATATTGAGTGAGAGCTGGAGCTGGGGTTTGCTCTGGGAACAGCTGCTAATTTTTGTTGACTCAGAGTTAGGGTCGAAAGGCCATGTGCATGAGATCAGGAAACCGAATCTAAAGCCTGCACCAAGGCGGGAGTCGGGGGGTGGATTGCATCAGACCCTCTGAAAGGAGAACCACAGTGGGTGGATTAGGAAAAAAGCCACAGATGGACATGTTAAGGATCCTTGTACTAGCTTTCAACAGCAGCATAACAAATGATCACACATTCTGAAGCCTAAAAGAGTACACATTTATTATCTCTCAGTGTCTGTGAGTTAGAGGCTTTGGTACTGCTTACCAGGGTTCTCTGCTTAGGGTCTTATCAGAGTGCAGTGAGGGCACTGGCTGGGGCCTTGGTTTCATCAGAGGCTTGACTAGGAGAAGATCTACTTCCAAACTCCATTTTTTGCATGAATTCTTCTCCTTTCGGCTGTGCGACTGAGGGGCCCTAGCTTCTTACTGCCTGTGTGCTGGGGTTAGCCCTCGGGTCCTAGAAGCTGCCTGTCGTTCCCCACCTGTGGCCCTTTTCATAGGTAGTTCACAACATGCCAGTCTGCTTCTTTGAGGCCAGCAGGAGAGTCTTGCCAGGCTGCCAGGATGGTGGTCTACAGTGTAATGTAGCAGTGGGAGTGACTTCTCATCACCTGTGCCACATCAAATAACCCAATGGAGGGAGTGGCAACATATCACCTTTGATATATTGTATCATTAGATGCAAGTCACAGAGTCCATCAGTGCTCAGGGCAAGGGATTTTACTGGGGTAACACCAGGGAAGACACTGGGGGGGCACTGTAGAACTCTGCCTGTCACGCTGGTTTATTCCAGTCTTGGCTCTGGGCAGAGGAGAAAGAGAAAAACAAAACAACTTTTGAGGATTCTCTAACCACAAACCCGACTTCAGGAAGTTTGGGGCCAGATTTCGTACTCCTTGCACCTCTGTATCTTCTGTTTTTTGTCATTCATTTCACAATAGTTTCTAATTTCTTCTTTGAGGCGTGGATTGCTTAGAAATGTATTTCCTAATTTCAAAATACACATTGATTTCCTTATCATTTGGTTAATTTTTAAGCACAACTGCTCTGTGATCAACAAAAAATACTATGCATGATTTCAATCCTTCAAAATCTGTTGAAGCACGCATTATACAATATTACATGGTCAATTTTTATGTACTATCTTTTTTTTTCCACCAGATTTGTTTATCTATTTGAGTGAGAGAGAGAGAGCTTGACAAGGAGGGAAAGAGAGAGGGAAAGATAATCTCAAGCAGACTCTGCACTCCGTGGAGCCCCCCTACACAGGGCTCGGTATCACAACCCTGAGATCACGACCTGAGCCGAAACCAGGAGTCAGCGGCTTAAGTGACTCTGAGCCATCCAGGGGCCCTTTGAATGCTATTTCATATGTACTTGAGAAGAATGTGTAGCCTGTGGTTATTGGCAGTAGCATTCTGTATGTCTCTATTAAGTACAGTTTGTTGTTCTGTCCAAATTCTATATCCTAACTGTTTACTAATTTTTTAGTCATGGATGTGATTATGAATTTGTCTACTTCTACATAAAAATATTTTAATCTCCCAAGAGCTTATCTTTACACTTATCTTAGGTCTACTCACGTATTCTTTTTTTAAAGATTTTATTTATTTATTTGACAGAATGAGATCACAAGTAGGCAGAGAGGCAGGCAGAGAGAGAGAGAGGAGGAAGCAGGCTCCCCGCTGATCAGAGAGCCCGATGCGGGACTCCATCCCAGGACCTTGAGATCATGACCTGAGCTGAAGGCAGAGGCTTAACCCACTGAGCCACCCAGGCACCCCTCTACTCATGTATTTAACAGCTGTTTTTCTTCCTTTTCCCGTTTCTGGCATTTTCTATGGGATCATTTTCCTTGTCTTAAGGATACCTTTTAGTGTTTCAGTGAAGTGCTGCTGGCTGTTAACTCATTTAGTTCTTTCAAAATTTTTATTTCTCTTCCATTCTTAAAAGATATTTTAATGCCATGGAATCCTGGTTGGTTATTTCCTCCCCATATATCGACCACTTCGTGTCATGATTTTCTGGCTGTGAGCTCTTTTAAGTATTGCCTCTGCTTCATTTTCTTTGGGGATTCCAACTGCATATTAGACCTTGTTGTATCTTCTCTCCTACTGTCCATTTGGTATTTCTCTCTCTCTCTCTCTCTCTCTTTTTTTTTTTTTTTTTTTTGTCTCTCTCCTTCCTTCTAGATATTCTAAGTTATTTCCAGTTCATAATTGCTCCTTTCACCATGGTCTAATCTGCTATTGACAAGAGCCAACTGAGCTAATTTTTCTATATATTTTTTTCAGTTCTAGAATTTATATTCTTCAAATTTTGTTTCTTTAAATGTATGCTCAGTTCTGTCAACATTTTCAAACTTGACTTTTATCTGCTTTAATACAATAAGCATATTTAGTTTATGGCTTAATATTTAGTTTTTGCTTACAGTATCTTATCTTCTAATCATCTGATTATATTTTACTGTAAAATTGGGTTTGAAAAATCATTCGTAGAAATATAAGAGTAGGGTCACGTTTTATTCCTCCAAACCAGGTTTCTTGTATTGCTTTTGCCAGGAACCTGGCGCCACCAGCAATCTGGGATCACCTTAATCCAAGTTCAAGGCTGAGTGTTCATGGAGTTATCCACTCACAGCAGGGCACTGGCCATGGAAGGGCTGGTTTTTTGGTCTTCACCTTTATTTCCAAGTACAGCTGACTGTATGTGTGTTGGTGGTGGTGGGAAGTGGTGATGTTTACTCGGTTCCCCTCCTCAGTGGGTCCTTGACTCCATCCTTCATTTCTCTGAGAATAGCCACTATTCTGTGAAGTCACCGAAAGAATAGTTTAGTCTTCTGGCCATCTCTCTCAGATTGGCAAATGCTTCCAGGGCATATGTGGGCCCGAGTGCTAAACTCACCTCTCTGAACTTCCACTGTCTTTCGGTCCTTGGCCTGATGATATCTCATTAACTCTTAGTGCTTTAATATTTTTTTTTAACTTTTTAAATTTAATTTAATTTATTTATTTGACAGACGGAGATTACAAGTAGGCAGAGAAGCAGGCAGAGAGAGAGAGGAGGAAGCAGGCTCCCTGCTGAGCAGAGAGCCCAATGCGGGGTTCGATCCCAGGATCCTGGGATCACGACCTGAGCCGAAGGCAGAGGCTTTAACCCACTGAGCCACCCAGGCGACCCAGTGCTTTAATATTCTTAAGATATGTATTATATCTCACTCAGATGTTAAAAAATTTCTTCAGTTGCACAGTCTGAGTTACCTAATCTACCATTACCGGAAGCAAATGTTACAAGATTTTGCATTTCAATTGCATTTTAACCCCAACCAACAAAGTTCCAGGAATCCACATCTTAATTTTATTTCTTCAACAACAAATAGAAAATATAAGCAAGGTACATTTTATAATACTAATAAAGAATAAAGAGTTTTTAGAATAAATGTTATAAAAGAGGTACCAGACCTTAACAGAGAACATCAAAAAACTTTAATGGAAAACACTTAAGACCTAATACATGGAGAAACATAATCCTTAATTTAATTACTTCCTTTAATGTCATTTATCTTGTTCCTCTATCTCCTGTAGTTCCTGGAAACTGGAATTTACATCTTAAGCCTTGACAGATTCAAGTTCATTATTTTTGGCTAGATTACATCATAGGAGACATTGTCTACTTTATATTTAATCACATCAGGAAACATTTCTGGGTTATCTTACCATGAGGGATGTTAAGAATAACCACCGAATTAGGGTGATTGACTTGACTAGAATGGTCTTCAGATTATTATTTATCATTGAAAATAATTTGTTTTGCTCAGTATAAAACTTACAACAAAAGAATCTAACATTTCCCTTTTTTCACTAACAATGTAATTGATTTCTTTTGCTCATACAAAAATACTTCAAATTCAACTGGACTTTTTCATATCACATACTTAAGAAATA
Source organism: Mustela putorius furo (assembly GCF_011764305.1). Lineage (NCBI taxonomy): Eukaryota > Metazoa > Chordata > Mammalia > Carnivora > Mustelidae > Mustela > Mustela putorius. The sequence continues at coordinate 9,728,365 of NW_025421424.1, forward strand.
ATCATGATACTCTCATCTGCAGATTGCCCAGCCAGCCAGTCACCATGCAGCCGGTTGGTAGGTCCCAAACCACATCTACCGCATAGAAATACATTTCTGATAATTTGGAAGTAGAGATTTGGAGCCGGGGTCTGGAGTTTTGCCTCTAGGACTCCTGCTTGGCTTATCACCTCCTCTTTGGGTTGACATCATACTGCTTGGGCACAGGTAAACAAATTCCTCTAGCACATCCATGGCCCCTGGCCCAAGAGAAGCAGCACGTGCTCTACAACTGGGCACCATTGCTTATGTCCAGGTGGGAAAACCCTCTCTTGGCAATGTGTCAGTGTTGCTGAATGCAAGACGTTGGTCATCCGGTTCTCTGGTTCTGGGCACTGTGGGGCCTGTTCTTAGACTCTGCTCAGACCAAATGGCCTGATGAGAAGCCCCAGATGAAACTGTTCTCAGCCTGAAATCGTTGGCCTGAGGGTCAGCCCCCCTGCCCCACATATTAAGTAGTATCTCCGGCATATTAGCCATCTGTGGCAACCTGTCTGGGAAGCTTGGAGTTTGTGCAAAGCATTCAAACTGGAACAGTTCAGATGTGTGAGAAACAGCAAAGAAAGGGTGGCCAAAGCAGAATCAATAGGGAGAGTGGTGGTCATGAGGTCAGAGACATTGCTAGGGACCAGATCATACAGTACCTTGTAAATAAGATAAGGATCAGATTTTATTCTAAATGTGATAGAGCATTACATAGTTTTAGGCAGGGTAGTGATAGGATTCAACTTACATTTTATAAAGCTCACTTTGGCTGCAGAGAATTGTTAAAAGGATGCAAGTGTACGACAGAGAATTGTAGTAGTCCAAGTGAAACATGGCAGCTTGGATTAGGCAGTGGTAGGAGTGGACATATTTGTGATAATTTTTGAGTAGAAGTAAACAAGACTTGCTGATGGACTGGGTAAAGTGAAAGCCTGGGGCTCCTGGGTGACTCAACTGACTAAGCATCTGCCTTTGGCTCAGGTCATGATCCCAGGATCCTGGAATCGAGCCCCACATTATCATTTTCAGGCTCCCTGCTCAACAGGGAGTTGGCTTCGTCTGCTTTCCTCCACCTCCCCCTATCCCCTGCTTGCGACTGCTCACTCTCATAAGTAAAATCTTAAGAAAAAAAACAACAACAACAACAACAACAAAAAAAAAAAACGAACAGTGAGAAGGACTAAGGTAGACTCCTAGTTTTTTGGGCTGGCCAACTTAGGTGAAAGGTGGTGCCATTATGGGATAGAGAAGACTTAGGAAGAGCAGGGTGGGGGTGGAGACTAAGAGATCTATTTTTAACTTACATTTGAGATGTCTTTAAGGAATCCAACAGGGGTGTAGACAATACAAGTGAGGGTGAGTAATGTTCTGAAAATTATTCTATGTAGATCTATTTCCTCACTGCTTCTCAATCCTTTACCACAACCGTAATCTATCTTTTGCCCTGCTATTCAACCAAACCTACTCTAATATGGGCCACCAGAGACTTTCTGCTATTAACTCTAATGCGCACTTTGAGTCCTCTTAATCTCCCTGAAAAAGTGGCTCTTCTGACACAGAACTCTCCACGGTCTTGATTTTTTGACACTGCTCTCTCCTGGTTTTCCTCCAATAACTGGCTATTCCTTTTTTTGTGTAATCCTCTACCATTTCAAAAACACTGATATTTTTTCATGGCTCTATACTTACTTACATTCTTTCCTGAGTCACGGTGAGTAACAGTGCCTCCCATTCTCTTCCCTTTCAGGCTATAACTTCTCCAAGAAAGCTGTAACTCACATTGATTGTTCCTTCCTTCCATTATCTGCACACTCAAGTCCCATTAACGTTGCCTTTAGTGTTTCTCAATTACCTTCTTTCCAACCACACTGACAAGGCCTTCAGTTGAGGTCTTCAATGTCTTTTGGCTAGAATGATCCTGCCGCTGAGCAAGCTCTGCCTCTCCCCAAACTGTCGTCTTCTGTTGACAGTACCTTTTCTGAAACAAAAATCTAGTTGTCATTCCTCTGCTCCCCGGTCCTCAGAACAAAATCTAACTGCTAAGCAGAACATTTAAGGACCCTAATATAACTCCTATTTGTATTTCACTTGAGTAACTTAGATTTAAAAATGTTCCTCTTTTACATTAGCTTTCCCACAATCATGAGTACTGCTCCTTCTTTCTGGACCCAACCCCTAACTCTTTTGGCTTTCTCTTTCAAACACAAGCTCAGCCTTCCCTTTCTTACCTGTCACCTTTCTGCTCTCTCCACTTCACTGGATGTTCACGGACTTCTTGGGATTAGATTTTTGCTTTCAGTATTATTCATCCAGGCTAACATTTATTAATAGGCTAGTTATTGTGGTGGTTTGTAATGTGTTGAGTGGGTTACACGAAATTACTTTCCAGAATTCTCTTCCCTGAATATTTCTGTTAGAGTGAGCAATCGGTCCCTGAGCAAGTTTACAGAGCAGATGTGAAGCAGCAACTATTTAGGAGCTCATATGTGTTGTTGGTGATCTGTGGCTCCCAGTTGTTAACTGGCCGACAACTTCCCCGTCTTTCCCTGGAGCACTCTTCAGCTTTTCTAACCTTTGGCCACCGTAATATGTGTGAAAAAGGACCCAGGCTTTTCTGGAAGTCATACCATCAAAGTCCGAGGTAATAAAAATGACAAGGGTTTCGGTCTGTGGTTGCGATTTCTACTTGTTCCTGTGTCTCCCTCTTTACAGCCATCTTCCCCTCTTCCCTGCCTACTCTTGGACTTTGAGCTCCTACATCAGAAACAAAGGTTAACAGCCTCAGAGAGCCATGCTTAAGCAGTTCCCACAACAGTGCCAAGTCAAATTCCGTACAAACCTCTGTCCTAGTAGTTCTGCTTCTCCGACTGAACGCTTACTGATAGTTCTATAAAAGGAAAACGAGGCTAGTGAAACCACCTGAAGTGCCATTATATTCTCAAAGCACCGGTGCTAAAGTCTCTATTGTTCACATACTCTTACTGCCTTTTCTAGATTTTTAACTTTCTGAGAGGCAATTTTATCTCTGTATGACCAGTGAAGAATGGTGCTTAGCACAAATTAGGTATTTATAAATCCTTTGTTAAACAAAGAATTTGGAGCACCTCTGCCAACCATAGCAAAATCTCTTTAATAACAATAAAGATGTCAATCTGATTTCTGTAGCAGATGAATATATTAGCTACCAATAAATACTGACCCTACATCGGCTGTTACATGAATTAAAATCCTAGGAAGTGAGAGAAAATAGCAGTTACCCAAATGGTACACATTTTCAAATATTTCCTATTATGTAAGTTGCCCTTTGTTTATAAGTACATCCTTAAATAAGTATGGGAGAATTAAATACAAACAAGCCTATGGGGGAACGTAGGTGGCTCAGTGGGTTCAGCCTCTGCCTTCGGCTCAGGTCATGATCTCAGGGTCCTGGGATGGAGTCCCACATCAGGCTCTCTGCTCGGCAGGAGCCTACTTCCTCCTTTCTCCCCCTATGCCTGCCTCTCTGCCTCCTTGTGATCTCTCTGTGTCAAATAAATAAATAAATAAAATATTTAAAAAATAAAAATAAAACAAAAAACAAAACAAGCCTATGGAAGGGCAGAATTTTTTGACATATCTGCTGGACTCTTTAGGTTAATTTTATAACACATTGGGTCCATAATATATCCTACAGACATACTAAAATAATAAAACCAATGTGACTGGATACACACTTCCTTTAGTTATTTTAATAATAAAAAGCTTTAAATTTCCTGTAACTTGTCAGTAGCCAGAAACAGCTTACCACTAAAACATCAGTTCAATGATGCGTTCAATTTTTAGCCATATGATGTTAAAATATTTCAGAATATTATACAACCTGAAAAACCTAGTTTCAACTATCACTTATACAGTGCAAGATGGTAGAATTAACTACAGATTTAAAGTATAGCTTGGTAATCGTTAGCCACCAACAAGTTTTATTAATAGCAACTTCTCATTCAAAAGTGATCATGGAAGGATGAAAAACATCTCGTTCACCAACAGACTGTTTTAATTCTCTCACTCTAAGAAACAAACTTTTCATTTTTAGGGAAGGTGAAGTGTAACTTCAGTAGATAGCAATACAGAAAGATTGTGTCACATGGACTAATTTCTTCAGTCAATTGCTTCTAGCTGTCTCCACTGGGACAGATGCATTTACAGAACTGGCTGTGCTTGAGCCTTCTTTGCAAGCAGCTTTAGATCTGCAATGCACTTGGCGATTGTCTCCTTTTCCTATGATAAGGAAAGAGAACTCTAGTTAGACCTCTCCAAATAACAGAAGTACGTATAAATACTGTAATTCTAAATGACAGTTCCTGTTACAAGATCTTGAGGTTCCTACAGACTCTCAAGATGACATGACAGACCACTACACATTTTTTACGTATCAAGGGGGGATGCAATTTACTCTAAGCAAATCCAGGGAATTAGTTAAAATCTCCTGGCTCACAGTTTTTATGAGTGAAATCTAAGTAGAATTTGAAGCCAGGCACTCCTATAACCACGTGCCACTTGTTAGCTTGTATAGCTAAAAGCTGCATGAGAAACAGCAACCTAACAAACATTAACACAGAAATGTTAAGAATAAAAATTTTATCTTTTTTCTTTAGGGTTTTCCCCATTTCTTAATTATGTTATTTTTAGGTAAGACAATTTACTTAAAAAAAAAAAATCACTAAATGTTGGTAGACCCTGTTCTTCTAGTCCCTGATGGCTATATAGAAAATTATCAGAAATGCCTATATATTCCATATATTTGGGAAAGAAAAAATCAAGTCCTAATTAAAAAAGGAATATAACCTTTAAAAAGGAAAACAAATTAAGGCAAGTAATAAAAAAAACATTTCTCTTCTGTTCAAGAACAACAATGTAAGCAGCTGGGAAGAGGAAACCGAGTAGAGATCATGGTATTAGGGAATGGAAGGGACTCAGAAAGTTTTATCCAGTCTGCTGTACAGAGAAATGAACTATGTAGGTTAACGTTTCCCACGTGATGGAACCTGAGTACAAGTGTGCCACCATCAGTGTTCTCAATTATCTGCCACTGTCTCAGACTGTGAGGGACCCTGTGGAGACCACATTGTGAGGAAGAGGAAAGCCACCAACATAGCTGTGCAGTGTCTTCCACGTTACCACTACCCACAATGAACCAGGGCAACCCCAGCATCTCTAGGCTAAAGACTCCTTGACAGCTACTCCTATCCTAAGAGAGCAACAGCAAAGGCCCATTAAGAGAAACCAGTACAACTCCAGAAGCTTCTGAACGCCAAATACCTGCTGTGCAGAGATGCTCTGCACCACATGCTTCTCCACCCAGTTTATCATGTGCTCTTGTTCCTTTCGACGCATCATGTTCTGCACAGAGATGTGATAGTCCAGGCGATTCTTCACCTCCCTGTATACCTTGTGCAGCCGCTCCCGGTAAGTAAGTTCCAGTGCCATAGCAATGTTATTCTGAAGCAAAATTCAGAACCGATGAAATACTTGGCATCACTGAAGGATCACTTCCACTCTGTGGATTCTGCGATTAGAATACCTCACCACTTTCTTGTATTTTATGATAATATTTTATTTAACATGAACAGGTAAGAGATGAATGTGGTAAATAAATTCTAATAGCATATGGTAAAAATATACTTAAAAGTACATAAAGTGAGTTTCCTCTCATCCACCCACAGGGCACCATCTTCCTGTATTTCTTGTATTCTCTCCCAAATATATTCAGTAAACAAAATACAGGTATAGGCAGGCATGCACACATACCCATGCACACACATCACTTTTACTAATTGTGACATCTAGACCCACCACAATTTTAAGTTACCCTGAATTCTATTACACTGGTGTCCCATAATCCAGAGTTCATTTAGCTAAACTCTATTAATACATTAAACTGCTTCCAATTTTTTCTACCAGAAATAATGCTGCAACTGTTCTGTATGTCTTTGCACCTATGTGTAAATACTTGCTATAAATGGAGTGGCTGGGTGGCTAAGTTGGTAAAGCCTCTGCCTTCAGCACAGGTCATGCTGGGATCCAGGCCCCTGCTGGGCTCCCTGCTCAGTGGGGAGTCTGCTCCTCCCTTTCCCCTCCCCATCCCGCTCGTGCACGCTCTTTCTTTCTCTAATAAATAAAATCTTTAAAATAAGTAAAAAAACAAAGTTAACAAAAAAAATACTTGCTGTAATAATAACATGTACTCAATATAGTACCTACTATATTCTAAAAACTGTGTCAATTCAGCTAAGTCTTATAATCATACTACTGGATAGTTGCTATTATTATATCCATTTTACAGCAAAGAAACTGAAGCAGAAGCTAAGGAACTCATCAAAAGTCACAGAGGTAATACATTGTGAAGCCAAAATCTGAATACAAGGAGCCAGGCTATAAAACCCATGCTCTTAAATTGTGATTAATACTGTCACATTCTACATAAAGCTGAACTACACTTCATTCTCCTACCAGTAACACAAATGCTTATTACTTCAAACCCTAACCAATGATAATTAAACCTTTTACTCTCTATCCTCATAAGCGGAAAAAATAGGAATTTTAATGTCATTATCTAAGAACATTTACATATTCAGAAACCACTTACACTTATTTATTTATGAATGGTCTATGTCCTATGCCTAGTTTTCTACTGGGATGTTGGTCTCTCCTAAGGTAATACCCTTTTGTGTCAGATGGAAAAAACTTATTCTTCCCAGTTTGTCGTTTAACTTAGTGTATGATTATTTTTACATGTAAAACGTTCATGAGATCCATTTAACAACTTTTCCTCTTATAGTTTCCGGGTTTTTAAAATTTTTATTTTTTTTCTCTCTCAAGTTTTATTTAAATTCCAGTTTGTTAACATACAGTGTAATATTAGTTTCAGTGTAGAATACAGTGATTCAACACTTCCATACAACACCCAACGCTCATTGTAGCAGGTGCATTCCTTCATTCCCATCAAACCATTTCATCCAACCCCTACCCACCACCCCTCTGTGACCATCAGTTTGTTATCTACAGTTAAGAGTCTGTTTCTTGGTTTGCCTCTCTTTTTTCCCCCATGCTCATTTATTTTGTTTCTTAAATTCCATGAGTGAAATCATACGGTATTTTTCTTTTTCTGATTTATTTCACTTAGCATAATACTCTCTAGCTCCATCCATATTGTTGTAAATGGCAAGGTTTCATTCCTTCTGAGGGCCCAGCAATACTCTATTGGTTGTGTGTGTGTACACACATCTTGATCCATGGACTTCATAAAAATTGAGGTGTAATTTAAAGGTTTTATGAACTGAGGTATAATTTCAGGTGTTTAACACAGATTCAGTACTTCAAATATACTGTGAGACGACCACCACAGTAAGCCTAGTTAACATCTGTCACCATTAAGTTTGTGGATTTTTTAATCTTTATTAGAAAGGCTTTGTCAGGGGCGCCTGGGTGGCTCAGTGGGTTAAGCCTCTGCCTTCAGCTCAGGTCATGATCTCAGGGTCCTGGGATCGAGTCCCGCATCGGGCTCTCTGCTTGGCAGGGAGCCTGCTTCCTCCCCTCTTTCTCTGCCTGCCTCTCTACTTGTGATCTCTGTCAAATAAATAAATAAAATCTAAAAAAAAAAAGGCTTTGTCAACTCCAAAGGTATTTTTTTTGTGTGTTTATGTTCTCTTTTTCTACCTTATGACTTCATTTCTTACAAAGATCTTTAATTCATTTGGAATTTATTTTAGTAGAAAGTGAAAGGTAGGAAACCAAAGCTGTGTCTATACAGGTGCCAATTCTCTCCCCTCTACAACGGAACTGAGACATCTACACTGAATTAGCGTTCTTAGCATTTAAATGGATCTCTAGATCTTCTCCTCTACTGTGCCACACTGACTTTCCATTCATGCACTGCACCACACTATTTACAACTCCTTATAATCTTATAACGGATTTTCATATTTGGCAAGACTGTTTATTACTTCTCTTTTTCAAAATATTCCTGGATAGTCTTTCTTTCTTTTTTTAACTAATAATCAATGTGTCCAAGTCCCAACATCCCCTCCCTCCAGGCTATTAGTTATTTTCCTTCTAGGAATGTGTTAAGTATAAAGATTAAAGTAAGGAGAACTGATGTCTTTGTAACACTGAGCCTTCCAATCTAAGAACAAGGCTCTTAGAACCTTATACCTCACAAGCATCGTTATGTTTTTTGAAGGAAAAACTCTGCACATTTCTAGTGAAGTTTACTCAAGGCATCTTTTCCTATACAGTTTATCTTCTTCCAGTGTACTGCCTAACTGACTGCTATTTGTATATGGAAGGGTACAGATTTTGCTTATCAGATATTAACGGTGTACCTAGACACCTGACTGAATTTGGTTATTATTTTAATAATTATGTCGATACTCTTGAATCCAGCTACTATCTCCAGGAAAATAATCGATTTAACAACAGTGACAGGGATGTTGTTATCTTCTAGTCTGTAATGAGAATCTTTACAGGTTTGCCTGTTTTAATCTCAAGGAGGCCCTTAATACCTCTAAGTACATTTCTTTAGTCCATTCATCCTCCCGGTCTTTTTTCTCCTACATCTCTGGTATCTCGACTACTTTCACTCTCAGCACATGACCTTCATCCTAGTTCACCAAGAAAAGGGGAGCAGTAAAAGAGCTTCTACAAACTTCTCACACCATGTAAACCAGTCTGAACCCATACTTGTGTACTTTGCCTTCCTTCTGTAACTGCAGCTGAGCTGTCCATGCCAGCCCCGTCACCCGCACCTTTACTCCAAGTCCTCTGGCCTACTGAAGGGCATTACTCCAGCAAATTTCTCTCCCTTTCTTCTGCATCAATTGTTCTCTCTCCTTTTATCAAACACTAACATGTAACAATACTTTCTATCCTTTAAAAAAAGCTCTTGATTCCTATATCCTCCCCTCCTAGCAACTAATTCCTTTTCCTACCATTACAGTAAAACTTTGACAATTTTGACAGTTGTATATACTGACTCCAATCTCTTCCCTTCCATGTTTTCTTCAACCAACTCCCATTACTTCCTAAAACAGCCCTTACCAAGATTACCAAGAACTTCCATGTTGCTAAATCCATGGCAAATTTGTAAGTCCTTTATTTCCTGACCATAACTAGGATGACTACTCATTGGAACTGTCCTTGTTTTCACTGGTTCTTCCCCATCATGTCTTAAAACTTTAAGTACAACCTGTCAGCTTATGACTCCCAAATCTCCAGCCTGGAATTCTGGACTTCTCCTCATAAATTCCAAACTCCTATATCCAATGGTCTACACCTAACAACTCTACTTCACTAACTTGTAGGCATTTCAAGCCAATGCTACAAGACCAAAGGCTATTTGCATCAAGGCAAGTGAGATCGTGTTACTCCTCTGCTTAAAGCTTCAATGTCTTTCTTACTCACAGTAGATTACAGTCCACAGAGAAGGCTACAAGACTCGACCCACTCTAGCCCCTGTCTGACCACTCTCTAATTTCCTTTCTCCTCCTCACCCATTCTGCTTCAACTACACTGGTCTCCTTACTACTCCTTGACTATACCAAATAAATTTCCAGGTGTAGGGCCCTTAAAATTTTTCCTCACTCTGCTACAATACTGTTTCCCTACCAGTCCACAGAGCTTTCACCAATACTTCTTCAGAAATCTGTTCAAGTAACAAATTAGTGGCCTTTCTAGACTGCCCATTATAAGTGACTCCCTTCTTCTAAGATCTCTCTTCCTTTCCTAGTTTGTTGTTCTACACAGCACTCATTATCACTGACATTCCTATCTGCTCAATTATTTTCTATCCTCTCAGCCCCTGGCTAGAAGGCAGACTCCATGAAAGCAGACTTTTCTTTTATTCCCAAACACCTGCCTTTGACCAGAGTCTCTATACAGGAAAAGCTCAATCGAGTCATTAAATATTTCATAAGTAAGTAAAAAGGTAAAGACTACCATATGATTCTTATTAAAGAGATACATCCTGAAAAGTCAGATTTTTTGTATATATATCATGTATGAGATAGGAAGCATTCTCTGGTTGAAACCTAAATATATATGGAGAGGTTCTAAAAAGTTTCCTGAGGTTTTCAAACATTTATGTGCTTAAGAATCTTTAGGGATCAGTTTTAAAAATATCTAACAGTGTTTCTGAGCACACAAGTCTTGGCCTGGGTCCATAAACCTGCACCAAAGAGGACTGATACATGTGATACCAAGACCACACTAAGTAATACTAGCCTAGATCTTTACTATTTCAGATACTCTTTATTTTAGCATCTCACTTTTCATTTCATATGCACTTCTGTAACATAAAATTTCAATATAAGGGCATCTCACTGTAAATATCAGGATAAACCAGGGGCTCAAAGTAAGTAACAATGTGATGTCAAGCAAAAATACTTGATCATATTCCTAAAAATGTTTCAGAAATGAAGCATTTTAGAATCTAATGATGCCCTGACCATGTTTGTAAAAAGCTTCACAGCTATCTGAATTTGCTTTGTGAACTGGAATGTAAGGTCTCAGACTTCCTCATAGCAAGCATACCTGAGTATTTCACCTATGGCCCTAGATAGTATCATTTTTTAGTCAGCTATAATTTAATGGCTACTTTCCTTTTGTGTGGATCCAAAATATGTTCTTTTATAGCTTTTATTCTAATTTTAGAGTAACTATTTATCTACTTGGTAGATATTAAACACCTAAATAGCTGTAATTGCCAAGCCCCACCTGAATCTCATTTCTAAATAAACTATGCTCAAGATATTCAACCATTCCTCATAAAATTCTAACTTTTGTCTTAAATGCACAAAAATGAGTAACTTTATTTTCCTTAGAAGGTTCTGAAACCTACCCTCTGGACATCAAAAAGGTAATGGCGCTTGTCAACCAGTGCCTGCTGTGACTTCTCCATATCAATCGCATCCTGGATCTGTTTGATGGAAGCCTGTTTCGCCTCTTCTAGCTGGGCAATTTTTTGCTGCAATTATTTTACAAAAAAGATCAGCAAAAGCATTAGGGGCAATAAAAACAGCTTCATTCTATGCTTTCTCAAAGTTATATTCTTCATTTGTGAAAACACTCATGAAGAAGCGTATACACATACAGGCAGAAATGCACAAATCCTTAAAAAATAATTGCTCATAATAGCTATGCAATATCTTGTTGAATGAACATAACTATGAAAAAACTGGACAAAGTTTTATAGATTTAAAAGTCTCAAATTAGTAACCAACATTAACACTCTATAATTTTAATCATTGTAATCAGATTCATTTCTATATGCTTGTCCCCTAACATTAACATCAGAAACATCACTTGATGGTACTGATGCTTTTAATACCATCTAAAATGAGAAATCAGGTTTGCAGTGCTTACCTCATTGAGTTTATCAGCAAATTCTCCAATAGAGGCACCGTATTTTTTAGCTACATAGATAAGCAACCCTATTGTTGATATGGCAGAGAAGGTCTCTGCAGTAATCACATATATTTCTTTGGACAGAAAATACAGGATAAGTCCAGTTCCAAGCACATACGGTCCTGAAAAAAGGAAAAGTTACTTTATGATGGATATACTATATCTGAAAGGAGAGACAGAAAGTTCTACATTTTGGGGTGCCTGGGTGGCTCAGTGGGTTAAAGCCTCTGCCTTCGGCTCAAGTCATGATCCCAGGGTCCTGGGATCAAGCCCCACGTTGGGCTTTCTGCTCAGCGGGGAGCCTGTTTCCCTTCCTCTATCTCTGCCTACTTGTGATCTCTGTCAAGTAAATCTTGAGGAGCAGCATGGTAGGGTGGAAAAAAAACAAGGATCTGGACTCCAGGAAATCTGGCTCTGCAACACAGAAGAAACTAAGCAAGTATCTGAGGTTTAGTTTCCTCCTGTAAAACGCAAACAGTACTTTCTTCACAGGATGGAAGAAACTGAGAAATAAGGTATGCAGAGTGCCTGGCGTGACAGATTAAGTAATTTGTGCAACTAAATATACTATAATGGGAACACTGGTCAGGATAAAATTTATCCATTCCTGCCTACCTGACACTGGAAATAAGCAAGCAAGAAAACAAACAAAAAAACCCTAACAGAAAATAGTATATATGTAAACGGATGAATTCAATATTAGGATTCTCAATTCCTACAATGCCTAATTACAATGCTTCAAATATAACTATCTTCTTTAACCAGGCTGTGAGCTCTGAAAGGACACCATGATTATGCCTCAGAAGATATGAGAAACAGACAAAACTGCTCCCTAAAGGGCAGCACTTTACAAGTGTTTCTGAGCAACACAAGTACCAAAGGATGTTACGATATATTACAGGAATAAAAAGCATTAACAGTTTCAAACGTATTTTATCCAGTTTTCCATAAAAAATTTCAACAGCTCTTTTTAAAATTTGCCTCCATTACATAAACTTTAAATTTGAACGAACATAAATTAAAAATTTTAACTGTGAACTTGCAAAAAAAAAAAGCCTATCATAGGTAACTTTTTTTCTTTTAAATCTTCTTTGGGGATCTGAGGACCCTAATGTTTCTTGCAATTTCAGTTACAGAAATGTTCTTTTCGGCCACTCCCTGGAGGGGTAAAAAAAAACAGACAACAATCACCTTGGTTTCCAGTGTTTCCTAGTCACAGCAGTAGCTGGAGCAAGAAAGGCAATGGATACCATAAAAGAATATTGAATTGGAGAACCTGGATTTAAGTCCAACCCAGTCACCAAAGAGAGACTAAATCTCAGCAAATTCTTTATTTTCTAGTTACTCTTGGTAATAAAAATCTCTTACAGACTGCTGTGAGGATTAAATACTGTAAGTGAAGGCAGATTGCATTATAAAAAATGTAAGATCTCAGAATAGTGTATGCTTTCTTAAAAGGAAAAAAACTGGTAAATATGGCTCAATTTCTGTTTTCCACTTACATATACAATATAATAACCTCTACTACCTTACCTAGCTTTATTTTAACCCACAGCTCTTTCCACTACCTGACAATGTATCATACAGTTATTCATTTCTTTACGGTCTATTCTATGACAGAACATGTGTTCTGTGATGGCAGCCACCACAGCTCACCACTGTATGCCCAGAAGAGTACCTGGCACAGAGCAGGCATTCAGTGGATGTGTGTACCAACAAATGGAGACAATGTTATAAAATCAAGTTAAGATCCCAAACACTTTACTTCATAGACAAGTTAGGGCAACCAAGTCACAACTGTTCCACTGAATTACTTCCACAATTTACTGCTGACTTCATTTTTCTGTGTAAGTGGAAGAGGTAGAGACCACTAAAATCCTACGTACACCTAAGCTATACCACCTAAACATACTATCAAACACGGGGCAAATGCTTACCTGTTACGCCAGTTTTGGGATAAAGGAACTGAAAGAATTCTTCAGGAATCAGGCCCAAACGAACTTTTCCTCCATGCTCAGGAAGAGGTGGTACAGGGGCAAGACTTGGCTGCCCTGTGTGGAAGATCCTTGTTGCCTGCAATACCCTACGGGTAGCAATTAGACAAAATTAAAGGCTATTCTGCAGGTCTAGGTCATCTGTCTAGCACTTTATATGTTTATTATTAGAATTACAATATGTAGGAATGTAGACTTTGCAGACAGATTATCTGGGTTCAAATCCTACACCAGTCACTTGAGCAAGTAGATGAAGCTTCTGTAATTGCAGCTTTCTCTAGGTAAAATGGGAATAAAGAATATGATTTTATAGGGTTGCTGGGAGGATTTTAGGTAAAATGCTTTGATTGGTGCTAAGCATACAATAAAGTTCTATGTAAGCAATTAGCTATTACGTATCCAATGTATTGTGAGCACCCTGATGGTCAGAACTCCGACCTTTATGAGTATAATCTGTGATGGGGTGCTAATTAACCACAGTGTGAAACAGGACTTTCCAGTGTTGGGTAGCTCTACTTATGTTCTGAGATGCTGTGTATATACTTGATACCTCTATCCATTAGTTCTAATTTTATTATTATATGTAACATACAAAACGCCCGTTGCGGGTTAAACATGTGGGTTTAAATATGTGGGTTAAACATCTGTTCTCTCATAATCCTAACTGTCCACAAGGAGCTGTCTGATTTTGTGTCCTACAATAAGGTATACAGAACAAAATTACTCTAACTACAGCTTCACCAATTCATTCATTCATTCTACAAATATGTGTTGAGAACTTGCTAATTACTGAGCTTGAATTATTGTACTATTACTGTGGATTTGTAAACTATTTGCATAGTCCAATAGCCCAAGACTGCATTTTTAGTAGTTACAGCAGTGACAGTTCATTAAGATTCTGATGAAATAAAACCCTCTAGTCTTTTATACATATGCTGTCAAGCTCAGACTCCTTCAAATTCTCACTATGTTTTTGTCCCACACAGCCCCACTCTACCTCTATCCCTTCAAAGTGTAAGAATTTATATTATTTCATTCATTTTGGTTTCTTTTAGCTTCTGAAGATTATTTCTGCCTCCTAATATATTAGCTAGCCCACCAAGTTTTGTAATTTAGGAATCATGCTCAAGATTCTTTCATTTAAATCAGGGTTTCTCAACCTCATCACTATAGACAATTTTTGTTATAATGGAAAGCTGTCGTGTACACTGTAGTGATCAGCAGTATCTCCATGGCCTTTATGCCACTAAAAGCCAGTCAGCATCCCCCCACCCCACCCCAGTGGTGACAACCAAAAATGTCTTCAGACATTGCCAAATGTCCCCTGGAGGGCAATACTGTTCTGGAATGAGAACCACTGATTTATACAATTTTTTTTTTCTTTTCATTTTTTAAAGATTTTTATTTATTTGACAGAGAAGACAGGGAGAGAGGGAACACAAGATGGGCGAGCAGGAGAGGAAAAAGCAGGCCTCCCCTCCAGCAGGGAGCCCAATGTGGGGCTTGATCCCAGTGCCCCAGGATCATGACCTGAGCCAAAGGCAGATGCTCAATTCTTTTTATAAAGATTTTAATTTATTTGATAGAGAAAGAGAGAACACAAGCAGGAGGAGTGGCAGGCAGAGGAAGAGGGAGGGGCAGGCTCCCTGCTGAGGAGGGAGCCTGATGAAGGGCTGGATCCTAGGAACCCGGGATCATGACTAGCGACAAAGGCAGACACTTAACCCACTGAACCACCCAGGCACCCCTTTTTTATTTTTAAGTAGGTTCCATGCTCAATGTGGAGCCCAACATGGGGCTTGAACTCAAGACCCTGAGTTGAGACGAGCTGAAATCAAGAATTGGATGCTCAACCAACTGAGCTACCCAGGTGCTCCAAGAACCACTGATTTAAATCACAGAACTAGAGAACTTGCTTTAGGCCAACTCAAATCCTCTCCCGAACTGGCTGTCATAGTTCAAGCCCTGATCATCTCTTGCCTTAACTACTTAATCCAAAACCTGGTATTCCCGCTTCTCAACAAATACCCTCTTTAAACCTAGCCCCTCTACACTAGTGCCAATGTTTTTAAAATGCAAAGTTGACTTTAAAGCTCTTCAGGCTCTCCTGCCTATAGGAAAGAAACTTAACAAAGTATACATGACAACTGTCAGATTCTAAATCCTCCTCTTTCTTCATTCTCCTATCCTCTAGCCATATGAACTACTTAGAGCTCTCAAGAATAAACAAATAAAAAAACCCAAACACATGCCTCATGCTGCTCCTTCTGCCTGAAATGACTTTCACTAAATGGCTGCTAAGCCCAACCAGCCTTCAAAGCATCTCAAGCATATATCCTTTTAAATAAAGGTCTCCCCAGTCTTACATTCATTCACCCTTATGGCAGGTGCTGAGGGCACAGCAACGAGCAGACAAGCCCCAGCCTTCACATTCTAGTGGGGTTGTGGATAGTGTTAGCGTGTATGTCTATACACAACTTCAGGCAGCTGAAAGTCTACGGAGAAAAATGGGGTAAGGTAGGTGCTAAGAAGCAATGAATGGTAAAAGTCTTTTTTGATGTGAGGTCAGATGACATCTAAGTCAGTGACCTGGGGGAAAAAGAGGAGAGCAAGTACAAAGATTCTGAGCAACAATAAGCTTTTCACAGCAACAGCAAGGAAGCCTGCATGGCTAGAGAGTGAAGCCAAAAAGAGAATATAAGGAGATAACTTAAGAGGTAGGAGGAGATCAATTCATGTTGGGCCTTCTGGATTATGTTAACTTTGGATTTTATTTCACTGAGACAAGGAGCTCTGGAGGGTTTTGTTGGTGTTGGGAGCTCATGTAATCCCTACAGCTACTAGGAGAATGGGCTATAATGGGACAAGAACAGAGATGCTAGGAAACTAGTTAAGAGGCTGCTGAAACAGACCAGGAGAAAGTTGACCGTGGTTCATACTTCAGTAGCACTGGTATTGGAAGAGTGGTTACAAGTCCATATATAATTTGGAGAAAGAGCCTTGCTGATATATTAGATAGGGAATGTGAAACAAGAGAAATCGAGTATGTTCCTCTTACCTATGTAATTATTTTGTTTATGACTTCTATTAAAATTGTTTACCTGTATGTATGGAATCTTTTTTCTCTGCTAAGTTGGAAGCGACTGTAATCTCACTTTACTGCACACACAAAAACTAATTACAAATGAATTAAAAGCCATTTTTTTTCAAGGCAAAAATAGTTGTCAAATGTTGTCAAGATTTAGGTCTAAGTCTGGAAGCAAAAAGACAAAGTCCAAAGGAAACTAACATGATTTATGATTTATGAAACATTAGTAACAGATGTCAACACTGAGCACATACTCTATATCCAGTGCTGCTTTTCGAGTTTTGCAGGAATTAAGTCTCTTGGTTCTAACTATAATGTACTATTATCTCCATTTTGCAGAGGAGGAAACAGCTGGTACGTGAAGGAACCAGGTGTAACTCTAGCTTTACAGTCTTTGCTCTAAACCACTACTATCTATAGCTGCTCCTCTCGGAGACTGAGCTCCAGGGCAGGCAGGTTAGCCTTATTCATTTTTCTATCTTTTGTTAAGTAAGTGGCATGGTAAGATTGACTGAATCAATGAATTTCTCTGACTCTTACGATCCGGAAGTAAAAGTCGGAATATGGGAGAGACACTAAAAACAACATGCTTCAATATTTTATTTACTAAAACTTGCTTCTGGGTATGCAATCTCGAAATTCCGATTCCCGCGGCTAAGTCCAGACGAAGGTCACAAGAGAAAGGGGCGGGGCTTAGAAGACACCAAAACCAGCTTCCAGTTTAGTTAGAACACATCACATACCCTCTTAGTCTTTGCCAGAAGATGACCAGACAACGTTCCGGGCAGTTTCAATGAAGCTTTAAGCCTTTCAAAATTACCTAAAGAAGGGTAATTTCAGGCCTAAAGCTAAGACGGTGTTACACAGACGTGAAATGAAGTGATAAAACAAGGACGAAGGGGGGTATTACACCCCTCTTACTTACCCTGGACCGAGAAGGGCTGCGTTCTTCAGACAGGGGGCTGCAGAGAAACAAGGCGCAGGTCAGCAGGGTCAAGGTGAAATCCGGTCTGTCCCTTCCTCGTCCCCGCGGAGCCCGCCCACTAAGGCCATGCACCTCCCTCTCCAGTACTCCGAGACCCCCACGCGCGCCCCTTGCGAGCGGCGTAATTAATTCCCCACCCAGGCCCAAGTCTTGCCGCGCCTTTCTACACCTCCTTTCCTCCCACTTCCTCCAGTTACCCTAGACACACTCCTTTGCAGTCACTCTGATGGCCCCGACCAGGGTCTAGACATCTCACCCGCTGCAGCAGCCGCAGAAAAAACCACCCGGGACAGCATGGTCAAAAGGGTCCGCGCAGTACGCTCTGCGTCCCAGTGACCCCAACAAGACACTCTGTCAGGGGCAGGAGCAAGATGGTCGCTCACAAATCTCGCGAGAAGAGAACATTGTGCCCTCTGTCCACTAACTTTGCCTCGTATTGTTTTTCTCGCGATAAGACGCGCGGAAGGCGGAGAACTTTTTGCCAGAGGGCCGCTGCCGACCGCGGAATGGAACCGTAGAAGCAATTCTCGCGAGATGTAGAGTGGCTGCAGCCTGTGGAGAGGGGCGGAGGCCCAGAGGGGCACCACGTGGGGCTGCGGGTGCCGTATCTTGGGCTGTCGTCCAGTTTGGGTCTAGGTTGGAGCTGGAACCGTGGAGATGCGGAAGGAAACCCCGCCCCCCTTAGTACCCCCGGCGGTCCGCGAGTGGAACCTTCCCCCTAATGCGCCCGCTTGTATGGAACGGCAGTTGGAGGCTGCGCGGTATCGGTCCGGTGAGCGGAGATCCCGGGCCTGGGGGCTCCCTCACCCTGGCTCGGGTTGCCCTTTCCCGGGACTGGCCTTTCCAGCCTGCCCCCGCCCCGCATGCCTTCCCGACCCCTGCCTCGCGTCTCTTCATTCAGTCCCCACCCTTGCCCCGGGTTCCTGAGCACAGATCCAGACTCGGCCCGCGTGCTGGTCTGTGCGGTCACCATGGAGACGAGCTCTTTCACTCCTCCCGCGCTGACAGCTTGTACTTCCTTTAGATGGGGCGCTTCTGCTCGGGGCCTCCAGCTTGAGTGGCCGCTGCTGGGCTGGCTCCCTCTGGCTATTCAAGGACCCTTGTGCCGCCCCCAACGAAGGCTTCTGCTCCGCTGGAGTCCAGACGGAGGCCGGAGTGGCTGACCTCACTTGGGTTGGGGACAGAGGTATCCTAGTGGCTTCCGATTCAGGTGAGTCACTTTCTACTCAACCCCACAGGTGGAATGGACGATGGGGTACAGATCAAACCGGGTTCAATCTTTAATTTTCCATACTCAGTGCTTCGGGTGTTGGCCCGAAGGAGAGCTCTTGTGTAGCGGCAAAATAACGTTTCCGAGATTCCAATTTGCCTCATGAGAATTTCTAACAAAATTAGGAAGTGAATTGGAACCATTTTTCTTCCCTATAACCTTCCCAGTATCACCCCCCTCAACCCAGACCAAGGATGATCTTGATCTTAAAGATGATGCTTAGATCAGTCTGTGCTGTCTCTTTCCATTTCCTCCCATTTTCTTCTTTTTAAATGTCTTCCTTCTGCTTTGTTTGTTCTGAAAGTCAGGTTCAGCAATGGAGTCTTTGGAGTTTAAAAAAAAAAAACAGTGTTTGGATATCGGCAGGCTTTGCATGGAAGGATAAGTGGGACTTTAAAGACTGAACCTCTCTGACAGTTGAGCTTGAGCACTACCTACTTAAGACAACTTTTGGAGGGCTCTCTGTACTTAACCTGTCACTGTGCAAGACATTCAGTTATTCACAACATTTCTAAAGAAGCTACAGGGCATTTATTCAAATTGTTCAACAAATGCTAATGTCCAAGCAATTGGAAAGATTTAACCACACCAGACTGTATGCTACATAGATTGTTGAGACTTTGTCCTTGTCTATTGGGACTTATTTTCCAGTGTTTTCTCAAAGAAGCCAGATAATGGATTTTGCCAGCCATTCCATCTTTCCCTGTCTTCCTAGAAGCTTTCCCTGCTTAATTGTCTGGACTGTTATTAAGAAACAGTAATGCCAGCGTAAAGCCAGATGGCTTGGAAATAAGCTAAATCCTCTAGTAATAATGGACTTTGCTTTTATAGTAATAGTTTACTTTGTTAGTTTAGTGACAGTGGACTCACTTGAAACCTGGAAGTGACTTACTGTATTATTGGAATCCACACTCATTTTCCTCAACCTTCTCCACACTCCCAACAGGTGCTGTTGAATTGTGGGAGCTGGATGAGAACGAGACACTCATTGTCAGCAAGTTCTGCAAGTATGAGCATGATGACATTGTGTCTACAGTCAGTGTCCTGAGCTCTGGCACACAAGCTGTCAGCGGTAGCAAAGACTTCTGGTGGGTGCTTATGCTCATTGCTTCTGCATCTTAGACCTCTTTTGGGTGTCTTTATTCTCCTGTTAGCCTCATTGAGTAATGTTTTGGGTGTGCTGTAAGAACACGGTTATTAATTATGACATATCTACAACATTTCTAGAGATACAACAATCCATTGTGAATAGGGCTTAGCAGAAGCCCAGTAGTCAATGACATAGGTCATGTAAGTTAAAGGAAGTTCTTGAACACGTGTTTTTATGTGGATACTCCAGGTCAAAATTAAGAATCTCTTTCCTTTTGCTTCTTAGCATCAAGGTTTGGGACCTTGCCCAGCAGATGGTACTGAATTCATACCGGGGTAAGTGCACATTCTTTTTAGTCCTGGTCTTAGCTGTTTTGTTTTTATTCTCCCCTTGGGCTCTTTGAACTTCAGATATCAGGGAAAACAGTTACTTGCGCTTCTGCCTGATAGTTTTCTTCCAAAACTAGAGTCAGGCACCAATATCTATCCATTGCCTTTTCAATTTCCTTATTTCTGGTAATGGCTTCACCATCTTCTTGGCTACATGAGACTCCGGCTCTCAGTCCTTTTCTGCCCTTGCTGCTTCCTCATGATCAGTGGGTCCCCGAGTTCTTCGGAGTCATTTTCCACTTGGTCAGTGATTTCCCTTTCCATTTCTGATGCTCTCTTTTGCTTTCAGGTTTTACTTCGCACAGATGGTGGCACTTACCTCCTCTCTCCATCATCTTTTGTGGTTCTTGTGGCTTGTGGGTTAATATTCCATTTTCTTCTCAGGGCATTTAAGCCCTTCTGTCACTCCCCCTTCAAACATACTGCTCTAATTGAACCGGATCACAGGAGGTCCTTGACATTCTCCAAGAATAAACCCTGAGACTTGTGAATCTTGAACTTCTGAATATTCACCTGCATAAAATTTCTATTTTTCTGGTGAGAGCTATTACTTTTTATTAATGTTACTTTTTAATTTTTCTTTTACTCAATTTCATTAATAGTGGTAGCCGCTGACTTTATTCGGGGATCCACTCTTCATGAAGATAATACCTGGAGCATTAATGTGTGTGTGGCCAAGAGATGTAGATGTTGGATGAACACCTGGTTCCCTCAATGTCTAAGCGCCATTCCCTGCCAATTCTAACCACAAAGTGTATGGTTCACATGTGTGCCACAGCAAAAATCACAAACTCCTTCAGGGTCCGAGACTTATAAATGGTCAAACAATGTTAAATTGCCAACCTAGCATCTAATACACATGCCTTTTGTTTCTTAGGCCTATGAGGGATTTTTTCCTGCTCTGCCCTAACTCTTTCAGCACTTCCTCTGTTCATCCTTTTTCATTAATTCTTTGTAGTTCTTGTCTTACTTCCTCCACTGAATTGCACATCCCTTGAGGGCAGAGGAACCACTTATTCTATCTTTTGTATCCCCCACCCCCCACCATGGTGCTTATCTCTGAGCTTTGCTTTCAAGTGAGCAATCAATTCCTTTTCATTGTGTGGCTTTCCGTGGATGCTAGGGCTAGGAAAGAACTGTGAGAGGTAGTTTGATTACATCTCCTGTCGGGCAGAGCCATATTCAGGCTATCTCAGGTAGTCTGGCTAAATTGTATGTGGTTTCCACAGCCTGTAATAACAAATAACAGTGATCTTCAAAGTTTTTTACCATGTAGGCCTCCTAAAAATTTTTCAGAAAACTACCCTCTCACCTATTTTTTAATTTGGCATCTAATTTAAGTTTAAGTAGTTGCAAGGGAGGTACTTTCTGGCCATATCATCATTGTGCACTGGATTAGCAGATTAAGCCCCTTCAATCTCTGCAAAATGCTACCAAGTAACCTAACTGGCTAAAAACCAACCTGCATTGCCTGCATTGTTAGGCTAGCTGGCCGAGTTAGACCTAACTTTCTATTAGAAAAAGTCTCACTTCATTTTTAAGTTCAGTTCAGCCTGTCAGATGTGTCCTTATGACAACCATCTGTCATGGTTTTCAAAGTTTTCATTGTTAGAAACAGAGATAAGTCCCAGAATCACCCTAGCGTTTGTGGTAGGATGAAGCAAGGCCAGCCCCTGCAGTGAATTTTACCCAGATGCTTTTCTTTGCTCTTTGACTCTTAGATAAAAGCCTCTTTGGTTTAATACCTTAGGTTTTTGACACCTGGGCATTGTACCGGGGTGCGATGTGGGGTGGGTGAGAGGTGTGTGTCCCTTCAACTGGGAGAAGGGGGATGTGAAATTGGAGGCAGGAAAGGGGCACTGGCAGACCCTGGCAGCTTCTCAGTCAATTTCAGCAAATGTTTCAGTGTGCAGACCTTCTTTGAAAGTGTCTGTATGTTATCTGGAGGGGTGTGGTTACTATTGTATTGGAATTGCTATTCTGGGATGTAAATTCCTTCACTCTTCTTGCGTAGCCTCTAATTTTTCTTTCCTTTTCTTTACTAATTCATTTTCTTCCCCAAGCCTTTGTAGGTTTTAGAACTCCATCAACATCTTCTTTTAGGTTCTTTCTAATCCAGAATCTCTCACAAAAATTTATTTAAATTGCATCATGAGATAAGGCCCTTTTCTCACACCTCCCTGGGTAGTATCTGGGCTGTGCAGTAGTAATGCCTCCAGCTTCTGCTCTGTCATACCTCCCTACCTCTCTCCTTCACAGCTCACTCCGGGCAGGTCACCTGTGTCGCAGCCTCCCCCCACAAGGATTCCATGTTCCTTTCATGCAGTGAGGTGAGATACAGCCTTTCCTTCCCTCCCTACTTCCTGACCACACTTGAACCCTCTGGCCACAAGTCTAGTGTGGAGACTTGGCCAGCAGCTGCTTTTGGGGTTATGAAGCTCTTTTTCTGTTCTTCCTTCTAGGACAACAGAATTTTACTCTGGGATACCCGCTGTCCTAAGCCAGCATCACAGATGGGTGAGTCTGAGAGCCAGTGGTGGGAGGGTGGTCCTAGGAACCCACCTGGAAGAGGCTTCCTTGCCCAGAGACAGAGGCAAAGTCACCAGATGCTCAGTCAGTGTGACATACGGGACATAATCACTTCTTTCCCCACTGAGGCTCTGTTGATTGCATTTTGTGCAGTGGGTACCAAGAGGAAGGGTTGGTTTGTGGGTGACCAATTGACTTTACGTTTCTGGGATGGGTGGGTAAAGGGGCCGGAATTGATGCCATCATGCTTTAGGCCTGAAACCTGCCTGTGACTCATGTCCAGAAAGGCCTGGGGTCCAAAGGATAAATGAGGGTGTGAGCGTCAAAGGCAGGGACACAACTGCCTTAGCAGAGTTTGGGAAGGTGAATAATGGTGTTTCTGGGATTTGGAGTGACTTTGTAGGAGAAGCTCCTTCACAGAGCTGGGCTCTGAGTCTCTCGTTTCAGATCCCTCTTCTCTCATTGCAGGCTGTACTGCCTCTGGCTACCTTCCTACCTCTCTGGCTTGGCATCCTCAGCAGAGTGAAGTCTTTGTCTTTGGTAAGGCAGCCTGTCCCATAGCATTTGACTCTGGGAAGGGGGAGGATGAGAGCACACTGACCCCGTAATGCATGAGGCCCTAGCTGCTCAGTCTCAGCAACATGCTTGGGCATTATGTGAATTATACCAGTGGGAAGGGTGGGATGATCCAAGAGTGGGTTTAGTTTGGCTTGGGAAAACATGATGACTTTTTAGATTTGATTCCTGATTGTGTCCTCCAGCTCCTGTATTCTGGGCATAGCCAGAAGTCAGTGGACCACAAAACAAGTGGATTGCCAAATAGGGCATTCTGTTGGAGAGTAGGAATAACTCCCATGCTCTCATAGCTGCCAGGCTGTACATGTGATGACATAGTTAGTGGTTAAAATGATAACTACCTTGTTCATTAATTTTCACAATCACCAGTGACTAATTACCCTATTTGACAAAAGAAGAAACTGATGCTCAGAGTGGTTAGCTCCTGTAAGGTTGAGGAGCTAGCATTCAGATCCAGGTATGGCTGACTCCAGGGCCCATGTTCTTATCCACTGTGATGGGCTTCCTCTTTTTTCTAGGTGATGAGAGTGGGACTGTCTCCCTTGTAGACTCCAAGAGTGCAAGGTGTGCCCTCAGCTCAGCTGTGCACTCTCAGTGTGTCACTGGGCTGGTATTCTCCCCACACAGGTACTGTCCTTTGTCCCCAGCGGCCTGATGGGTATGAATGGGACAGTGCTGGGTCATGTTTATGTTTGCAGAGCATCAGCTGATTAGGTCATTCCTTAAAGCAGATGGTGCTCTAGCTGAGGTTCAGGAGAGGATGATCTCTGAAGACCATAGTCCTTTTTTGGGTAGTTTGGTTTCTTTTTTGTTTTGTTTTGTTTTGTTTTTGTTTTTTGTTTTTTTAAAGATTTTATTTATTTATTTGACAGAGAGAAATCACAAGTAGATGGAGAGGCAGGCAGAGAGAGAGAGGGAAGCAGGCTCTCTGCTGAGCAGAGAGCCCGATGCGGGACTCAATCCCAGGACTCAGATCATGACCTGAGCCGAAGGCAGCGGCCCAACCCACTGAGCCACCCCGGCACCCCGGGTAGTTTGGTTTCTGCCTGCACAGGGCTAAAATAAGATACTCTTCCTGCTCAACACCCAGAATGATTAATATTGTGTGCTTCTGAGACTGTGTGGTTGGGAAAGTTTCTGGGTTCTTGCTAAAGCTGCAGAGAGGACCAGATGGGGTAGTTGGCCACTAGGATGATTATCCACCCTGGCTTATTCCATTTCCCTCCTCTTTCCCTGGAACTTATAATGTGGACTCGAGAGGTAGCCAGACCTTAACCCAGGGTGGGGATCGGGCCACCTCTTCCAGGTCACTTTTGGGTGGGAGGTGGGGGCTAGACCAGGCAGGATTCATCTTGGGACACTAGCTTTGCCAGTCATAACCCTCCCCTTGCTCTCCTAGCACCCCCTTCCTGGCCTCTGTCAGTGAAGACTGCTCACTCGCCGTGTTGGACTCAGGCCTTTCTGAGGTGTAAGTGTGAAGTGGGATCCTGTGGTCAAGAATTGGGGAGAAGAGCTATGGGTGGCTGGTCCTTTCTGTCTTCATCAAAGTGCATGGTCTCCCTCAAGGGGACCCGGTGGTGGGAGTGGGGAGACACTATCTCCCTGTTCCTGGGGCTGACTCACAGCCAGCTCTGTCCCTGGTAAGGAGGGGTGTGGTGGTAGGTGGGATTTCCAAGTCTGGTGATCTAGCCATCTCCAGAAAGGAACTACCCATCGCTTCTCAGCCTTTTGGCTAAGATCAGGTGCGGAAAGGGACTACCCTTTTCACATAAAGAACACATACGTATATGCAACGTGCTGTGGGGTGAAAGGCAGCAAACCCAGTACTGGAATTAATACTTCCTTCTCACCAAGAGAGCCATGATTTGCTCTCTAATCCTGGCCCGTATTTCTCCCCTTGCTTTAGCCACCATTTCTTTATGGAATGAGGGCACCGGATTGAATGATTGATGAAGTTCTCTGTGGATAACTACATTGCTGTCCTAAGGACAAGGCCACACATATGGTGAAGTTTGTGTCACACATCCAGAAAGGTGCCCTGGTTGTGTTGGATTCTCTCTTCTCCAACTCTGCTTTTTCCTCTTGTCTCTCATCATGCCCAGACTTTCCTTTTTTCTCTTCTAGGTTTAGAAGCCGAGCCCACAGAGACTTTGTGAGAGATGCTACTTGGTCCCCGCTCAATCACTCCCTCCTTACCACAGTGGGCTGGGACCATCAGGTCCTCCACCACATCCTGCCTACAGAGCCTCTCCCAGCCCTTGGACCTAAGAGTGTTGCCGAGTAGAGTGGATTTAAGACAAAAAGCAAATCCCCCTGAGTATCCACTCCATCTGCCCCTGCCCTTTCTTTCTGTAATACCACACAGGAGCCTTACATAGTATATTGGTACAGCAGATCTGGGCAATTAATAGGCTTTGTCTCTCACCCTGAGGGAAGCTGGATGCTGGGATCTTGCAGTCATAGGGAAGAAAAACTTTCTTAAAATTGGATATGTATGTGTGTCTGAGTGTGTGTGTAGATACATAGTTTTTGGTGGTGGGAGGGAATTAAAAAAAAAACCCATCTTACAACTTTCCCAAGCCCTCCCCCCACCAAAAAAAAAAAAAAAGATCCAAAAGGGTTTTATGCTTCCTATGTAGCTGTGCATGAAGAATTGGCCATGACTGGATGAGGTGTGGGATGTGAACATCCCTGGATTCTTGGAAGCAGCTTATATACTACTCATGGAGATAGGAGCAACTTTATTTTTTATAGAACTTAATCTGCCTTTCTTAATGGCAATGCTTCCATTCACAAAAATCCCATCCAGCTCACCTTAAGGAAAAGCCAGGAGACTCATGTGGTTTTGCACATCTCTTTGCCATTAAACTGAGTCAAAAGTCCATTTTCTGGCTGAATAAAATTTTGGCTGGTGCCTGTATAACGTTCCCGCCCCCACCACCCCATGGAATTATATATGTGAAAGATGAGTGTTTTCCTGTCATAGATCCCGTGGAAAAAGGTTGGGGGATGGTGGAGAGCATAAAGGCATTTCAGTTAAATTAAAAACTGACATAGACTTGTGCAGAGAAAGGTCTACCCTCTACCCTGTTTCTCACTGGAAAACAGCTTGGGGCCTGACCTCTCCTGGCTTCTAGACCCTTTTCTCTGGATATAGGAAGTCTGAATGCTGTCTCTAGGGACTCTGAAGATTTTAAAATACAGCATCAGAGAATCAGAAATACTAGTTGGTGAAATAAAAAGCTGAGGCTTTGTTGGCCTATCTTTTGGTGCGTGTATTATGTGTAGTTAGACATACCTCACTTATGGGAGTCATCCAGGTATTAGTCAGAGCCCAGTATTTGTATGTGTCCTTCCCTAGCCCCTTAGAGTAGCAACTTGGGACTTAAATAATGAGTTGCTTGGGTTGGTGGACTAGTTAACCCCAGAAATCATGGCCAATTACTGATTATGAAACTAAATAACAATCCATTATGTGCTTTGGTGCTTTGCGAGTTTAGCTCAGCTAAAAATCACCTGAAACTGGGCTAGTTTGAAGGGGAATATGGACAAAATATTTGTAAGTAAACCTTCCATGCTTCACCCTTGCCAAATGTGAGGTCTGTCATCACAATAACCCTGAGTAAAAATACTGGGATTTGTAGTTATGTGATTACTGGGTTTGGGGTAAGATGGGAAGAAAGCCTTCACTGCTCCTGACCATAACTTCTTGGAAGGTAATAGGGTGGGTGGGTGTGTGGAAACACTTAAGTTCTTCCCAGAGATAAACTTCACAAAAAGTTGTGATGGCTTAGAGAAAGGAGGGGTGAGGTGGTAGGAACTAAGTTTGCCTAGCTCTTTTCCTCCTGAACTCAGGAATGGTGGAAAGGAAAGCAGTGGAGATGAGAACCCAAGGAATTGTCTGTTTCAAGGTGGTTAAAATGACCGCAAAGAAGGAAACCCTAGTTTTTGAAAAACCACATTATCTTACTGTAAAAAAAAAAAAAAAAGTTGGTTTGGATTCATGTCTGTGTGGATGAGAGTAATCACATCTATTAATGATTGCCACCAAGACATTTGCAAATCTGATCAAAATCACCAGCCCAGGTAGGAATGACTGTCCCAATTTGGGTTGAATATCTGTGTACAGTGAGCAAAAAAGGTGGTTTAAAATAGAAAGTGACTCCCCAATGAGAAATGTGATAGCCCATGTGGTTCAGTAAGTCCTGGACAAGGGGAGAGTTTCAGTAGTGTGAGCATGGACTCGACCGGTGACGGTTGGGAATGGGCTCATTTTACTTGGCTTAAACCTACAGGGATTTATATTGCATTTAATTTCACTGGTTCAGAGGTCTAATGCTGGAGTCAGTCCATTTCCCCATCTTCATTGTTCTTACTCTGAAACCCATCATCCTGACCCATGATTGTCCACTGCTGACCTTCAGTCATTGCAGTTACAGGCTCACCTTTCAGGTGGCACCTGGAGCGAAATGCTGAGGGAAGCTCGGTGTGTTTTCAGGTGGCACCAGACACTGCTCTGATTCCCACGGTGTCTCCTGCTCCACAGGACAGCAGGAGGCCAGTTCTTTAATAGCCATATGAACATTACTTGCTGATTCTTCCATCACATTAGAGCAGCAAAATCATCCCAATAGTACTATCGTTATTAATTTATTACAATACTCTGAATTGCCTCAGTTTTTAAACAGCGTCTATGAAATCAGGGATGTGGGGGAAATACACACTTTTTAAATACGTGTTAATATGTTAAAAATCCCTACACAGAACCAAAAATCTCATATCACATATTGGAAAACACTGCTCTAGCTCACTTTTTTTTTTTTTTTTTTTTTTAAGTAAACCTACCACAAGGGGGGCTCAGATTCACAATCCTGAGGTCAAGAGTTGCACACTCTACCAACTGAGCTAGCCAGGCAACCCTGTACTATTTTAAAGATGTAAAATGGGTTTGCACCAATCTAGTCAACACTCTTTGGGCCCTTAGATTCAACTAACTGATTTTATTCAAGTCATATTTGTTCAGTTTATCCACATGTGTATCACCAAAGATTTGGCCAAATGCTCTCTTAAAAGCAAGGTGTTTCGGCTCCACCATCTTGCTTTCATCTAGTTGAGTGTTGTAAAATACAGGAGGTGATGCACTGCTGTAGGTGTTTTTTCCATAAGCCAACTAGAAGACATTAATAAATGTCTTCTCCCTCGTGAGAACAGGCTAAGCACTAGGGAGGAGTATTCTCAAGTATCCAGGTGGGTGTGTAAAATATATAACAATGGTGGTATTTTTTGAGAACAGACAGAGTGACATGGTGCAGTGACTTCGAACATAGCCCTCATTCAGTATTTACTATTCATCATCTGCTGCTATACACATGAGGGTTACAGTTGCCATCCTTGGCATGGTCATTGCTGAACGAAGCAGAGGTCACTCCTGGGTGTCCATTGTTTCACTGCAGTGTTCTTTTCATCCTCAGTCATCATAAGGCATGGGATGGTTAGGTCTGAGATCCAGCCTTACCCACTGCAGCAGAATAGGATCCTGGAGGACTGACCCAAGTACAGATGAAGATGATCCAGACTGGCAGGCAAATTTAGCTCTGTCCAGGAGACAGCTTTCAGAACTAGTGCTTCTGGCAGGAGTCAGGATGGAAGGGCACAAATCTCGTGGGAAATCTAAGTGATATGGAATCTGGGGGACAGAAGGGGCCTGAGGAGAGGCTTAGAAGTAGAGACAGGCAGGCATTCACTTCAAGGGGGGACTTGAAAGATAACCAGCAAGGGCCCCAGGAGGCAAGACTGAGTCAGCATCCAGGCCTGAGGAACAACTGTAGTGTCTATAGTTTACAGAATAGGAAGAGAAATGAATACACAGACCTCTTAACAAGAACTAGGTGACTCAGGCTAGGAATTGGGAAGGAAGAACATGGTCATCAGCATTAGAAACCACACCAGTGGTAACGTAACCAGTGGTTCAAGTTGTTGCCTGGCCTGATCCAGTGTTGCTCTCAGGAAGCTTAATTATCTCCTGATTCAGGTCACTCAGGCCAAGGAATGGAGTATGGCATTGAGCATGTAAGTGGCCCCAGTGATGGTGCAGGGTAAGAACTGGATCTCAAGTGTGTTAAGCAACAAAACTCGTGTTTTCCCCTTTCCCCCTATCCAAGAGAGATGGGAGAGACAAATACTTCTTTAAGATGGAGACCTAACACTAACTTTTGGGGGGGTGATCAGTCTGTTCACTAGACTAGAAGCTCCGTGAGAGCAGAAACGGTGTCAGGCTCACCATTGTACCCAAAGTGCCTAGCAGGGCCTGGTGCATGTTCAATGAATATTTGCTGAATATTTAAAGGAAGACAAGGATGGATGAAAAAATGGAGACACAGTCTCTTTAAGGTGGGTTATTCCATCAGGCTTGCCTGGAGTTTTACAGAAATACCCTTTGCCTAAACATTCTATATCATTTAAGGTTTTTGTTCCACGATACCCAAGCAATCTTCTGATTCAAGATTTAAGATTCTGATTTCTTCATACTGGATGGGATTCAAATTCAATCACTAGTACTTGTGTTTCCATGTGTCATTTTTAAAAAAGATTTTATTTATTTATTTGACAGAGATTACAAGTAGACAGATAGGCAGGCAGAGAGATGAAGGGAAGCAGGCCCCCGTGTCATTTATTATATTGACATCTGGTTAGTACCTCAGTGACATGTGGACCAGGTGAACTATCGGTTTCTGAGAAGATGGGTATCTAATCTGGTCTTCCACGATTGAGCTTTAGACCCTGACAGAGGATCTCTGTAGCAGGAAGAGAAGACCGATATATCATAAAAGCATCTGGCTACAGATCTATATTGTTTATCTCTCATATTGTTGTTGTATTTTTAAACATTGATTCTTAGGTATCCAGAATTATATTCCTTATGTTCCTTAAGTTCTCAGCACTGGCTTATATACTGGATCAAACATTGTTCACTCACACAAAGATTCATATTTTTGTCTTTTCTTAAGGAATTGAGAGGTTAGGATGCCTGGGTAACTCAGTAAAACGTCTGCCTTGGGCTCAGGTCATGATCCCAGAGTCCTGGGATCAAGTCCCACATTGGGCTCCTCAGTCAGCGGGGAGCCTCCTTCTCCCTCTGCCTGCCATTCTCCCTGCTTGTGTGCTCACTCTCTCTCTCTCTCTCTCTGACAACAGAAGGAAGGAAGGAGGAAAGGAATTGAGGGATCTTCCAACATGGGATCTATTTCACTACATGGCCACCATTAGTGGCTACTTGGAGTGCTGTCCCTGTTGATACCAATCTCTGTTGTCTCCTGACCAAGGGGTTTCATGTTATTTCATGTGTATCATTGGGCTTGAACTCTTTTTGTTATAATAAAGTGGAGAGGGCTATTATATTGTGTCCACTTCACCCAGGCATTTGTGTCACCTGCCTGGTGGGTGTCAGTGTGTGAGTTTGAGAACCTCACTCTGTGGGGGTGTGGGCGCAACTCTTTCCGCATCCTTAGTGACATCGACCATTCACTGAGCCCTTATTACATGCAAAGTCCTGAGCTAACAGTTTTTCATACATTATCTTTTTAATTCCTATAAAACCTTATGAGGTGAATATGGGGTATTACTTCCATCTTACAAGCGTGGAAGCTGAAGCCCAAAGATCGAAATAATACCCACGATTATAAACTTCTAACTGATAACACTGAGATTCAAACCTTGGCCTGCCTAGGTCCAAAGCTGGGACTTTTCAACTTTTCATTACATTGCTACCCTAACCAATAACCTGATAACACTGGGATTACTGCCTCCATACAGTGTTTACTCCTCTTCATACTCAATCCCTGGGGGGCAAATCCCAGGAACAGGGCTGAGCACTGCCCTGACCTCGCCATGGCCCTTGGCAGACACCCACTGCATGCCAGTGTCAGACCGAGCTATCACTTTGCAAGCTCTGAGAGCTACAGCTCGACTGGAGAGGGAGGATGGGAGGTGCGGGGTCACTGTGTCTCGGGCAGCAGCCCATTAATCACTGCCCCTGGCTTTGTGTGTGTGTGCAGCTGGGCTATGCCAGCACTGTCCCAGAGCTCTTATAAAGGGGCTCGAGCCCTAAGCTCACAGCTCTCAGACCTCTGAGATGGGCAGACTGTTGCTGTGGATTGGTGAGTGTGGCAGGTCCCAGCCCCCACAATATTAGTCCAGGAGATACCAGGCTTCCTACGTTTGTCACCTCTCGAGTGCCTGAGGAGCAGCCAGGGGCTCGGGGTTGGGTTAGATGGAGGTGGGATGGGACACAGTGAAGGGCTGGAAGGGCCCAGGCAGGAGTGATCGGAGCAGTGGTTCTCCAATCCAGCTACCCATTAAGTATCTTTACGCCCCGTTCCACGTTGGACCAGTGATACCAGAATCTCTAGAGGAGGAGCCAGAACATTACTACATTTTATACTTACAGCCAGGGGGAGAATCACTGGCCTAGAGCTTTTGCTGGGACTTCTAAGTCATCGTTGTCCCCATGCTAATCAGCATGTGTGAATCGATGTGGTGTTTGTTGGGGTGAATAGGAGCTTCGATAGATCTGGCAACAATGGCTCAACTTAGAGAAGAGGAAGCCAGTGAACGCAGCGTGTCTCCATGTGTGTGTCAGTGTCTGGCTATGGGCCCCAGTCCGTGGGTGCCCTGGAGGACCGGAGTGGGGCTGGGGCATGTCACTTGGGGAGAGCATGGGAATTTGAGTGTGATTCCATCCTTTGTTTCCTGCAGGCCTGGTTCTTGTGCTGAAACAGCACGATGGTAAGGACATTGTGTCATCTCCAGAGCTTCTCCGGCTGAGAAGTTCTCTGTGTGGAGTGTCCCCTGCAGATCCTCCCTGTCCTGGTTCCTGTGTCCCAGATCATTGATCTGCTGCAGTTCAGTGGAGGATTTTCAGTCCTGGCCATTTGTGTTGCTCTGTGTGCCAGGATGAGGATCCATTCTGATCAGGACTGCATAAAGCACTCTTTTCCTCCTGGGGCCTCAGCAGTAGGGGTGGGGGTGGGGGCAGACCTCAGGGTTGCTTTGGGCTGCGTTTGCATGGGGGTCGGGGTATTCTGGTGGCCAGGCCTCCCGGGCTGTGGTCACAGCGGTCAGCGGGAGCCAAGCTCCATACCCTCCCTTGGTCTCTGCCAGCTAACACATGTCCTCCCTTGCCAGGCGCTGCCTACAAACTGGTGTGTTATTTCACCAGCTGGGCACAGGGTCGCGCCAGCCCTGCCTCCGTCTTGCCCCAGGACCTGGACCCCTTTCTCTGTACGCACCTGATATTTGCCTTTGCCTCAATGAACAACAATCAGATTGTTGCTAAGGATCCCCAGGATGAGAAAACTACGTATGCAGAGTTCAACAAACTCAAGCAGAGGTGTGTTCATTGGCATGTGGGGATCATTTTTTCAGGAGGTCCTAGCCTCCTCTCAAGTGGGCCTTGGGAGCATCCCCGCCTGAGAACTCCCTGTTGAATAACACCCCAAGCTCATTCTTTCCTCCTTGCCCTTGTGAGGCCTTTGTTGCCTCTGCCTGGTAACCCCCAACTCACCCTTCAAGCCAGTGGGGCGGGGTTCATGTACTCATGCTGCTGGAGTGCTTCAAGGAGAGCCTGCCCATCACAAATGCTAGGGTCTTTATTACCATTTGTCACCTGCACCCCCTAGCCAATAAGCCCCACCCCCCCCCAGGTAAGGAGCAGGGTCTCCAATATGTTTGTATACCAGTGGCTGGGGGAGTGCCTTGGACACAGCGGGTGCTCATTAAGTGCTTGCTTAACTATTCCTCCCCACAACTCCTGGGTTCTCTCCCTGTCCAAGAGGAGGTCTGTCTCTGTGTGAATGATTATAGACAGCCAAGGTAAAAATTTTTGTCACTTGATCACAGGCTCCCTGAGAGCAGGGAGCTTGTCTGTCTCACTCTCTGTCGTATCTCAGTCAAGCACCTAAAGCCCTCAACCGCGCATAGTAATTGCTCAATAAGTACTTGTCACCTAAGAAAATGGAAAAGAAACATTTCAGATTACTTCTTTCTTCTTCTTTATGTGGGAGCATCCTGGGGATGAGGGGGGGTTTTGTGGAATTTGGACAAGCCTGGGGGGAACCTGGGTTGTGATGACCCATGGTTTGATTGTTCTCCCCTCTTTTCCCTCCTTTTCTTCCCTGTGCTTTGCTCTGCTCTCCTCTCCCTCCACCTGCCTTCCTCTTTCACTTCTCCACCCTCCCCCTCTACTTTGCACTGTTTCCCCAGGGACCCACTGCAGTGGGGTCCCAGGTTACCTCCATTTATCCCCCATCACAGGAACGGGGAGCTGAGAACACTGCTATCCATTGGTGGGTGGAATTTCGGCACTACCAGGTGAGACTGCAGCCGCCTCCCTGCTGTTTGAATTCCTCCAACGCAGGTATTTAGCCCCGCCCCGCCCCGTGCTGGGAGGGGCTCCTGAGAAGGGTGGACCCGCCTTCCTTTCCTCCAGCCACAGCTGTGTGCCCTCCGCGGGGCAAGAACCAAAGGGCTTTGTGGAGGTTGCGGTTCTGCAGAAAGCCCTCCTTCCCCGCCTCACCACGGGTCTCCTGCAGGTTCACCACTATGCTGTCCACATTATCCAACCGGGGAAGGTTTATTGGTTCGGTTATATCCCTCCTGAGGAGACATAAGTTTGACGGTCTGGACCTCTTCTTCCTGTACCCTGGACTGAGAGGCAGCCCCAAGAGTGACCGGTGGACTTTCTTCCTCTTAATTGAAGTAAGGCCAAGTCCGGCGGGCTCCAGGATCCAGCAACGATTCTATTTTTATCATATCTGGGCTCATGGCGCAGGAGGAGCACAAGGCCAGGGGCAAGGGCAGGAGAATGGTGGTAGAACATTCTTTTACTACCGTCATCTTATAAGTGTCAGGCGAAGGAGCAGGAGTCTTGTGGCTCTTCCTCTTGGTCACAGCCAGGTCCTACTGCAGCAGGCCAGCCCAAGTGACGCCTCCTTTCGGCAGCGGCCGGGTCTCCCTCAGGCCCACAGTCTGCAGCCGGTGCTCCTGACCCTGCCGGCCACGCCTCTACCCCTCCCTCTATTAAGTCAGCTATCGTGGTGGCTCGAGGCCACCTCCCTCGCGAGCCTGGGGAAGGGCCCGTGTCTGGCTCCCCTCTGTGTCCTCAGAGCCTGGCTCGAGGGGCTCTGTAAATAGTTTAACCGGCTGATACTTTCTTTTCCTGACGGTGCGGACGCCGCGTCCGCGTCTTTCTTGGTAGGAGCTCCTGTCTGCCTTCCGGCAGGAGGCGATACTCACGGCGCGTCCCAGGCTGCTGCTCTCTGCCGCCGTCTCTGGGGACCCACAGACCATCCGGACGGCTTATGACGTGCGCCCTCTAGGAGGGTGAGTGCGCGCTGCCTGGCGGGGCAGGACGTGGGAGGCAAGGAGGCAGCTCACGCTCACAACCGCCGCACCGCCCCCGCACTGCCCCTGAGTTCCCGCACAGGTGCTGGTGGGGGAGGGGGCATCCAGCTGAGGGACAAGGGTGGGGACAAAGGTTAGCTCAGCTCCACATAGCCCGGGCTTGCTTTAGGAGATCAGAGGTGGAGTGTAGAATCAGTCCCAACCATCACGTCCTCTTGGGTAGTGCGTTCCGCAAAGCCTTTTGCTGGGTCTCCCAGGCGAAGCATCCCGTGGGCCCGGCCTCTGCCGTCCCAGGGGACAGCTGTAGACATACGCTCTGCCGCCCATGGCTGGCCTCAGAGGCAAATGAAAAATCACCCATCGCCACAAATAACAAAAATAGGAAAGCCCAACCAGGCCCAGCTTTCCTAGCACCCGTCTTTGTGCAAGTTACAAAGCAGAGCAAAGAATAGCTCATAACTGACTTTTTTCTTTTTAAAAGATTTTACTTATTTGTCAGGAGAGCTAGAGAGCAGCAGGGGGAGTGGCAGGCAGAGAAGGAGAAGCAAACTCCCCGCTGAGCAGGGAGCCTGACCCTGGGCTTAATCCCTGGACCCAGGGATCAGGACCCAAGCAGAAGGCAGTCACTTAACCCATGAACCACCAGGCGTCACCCAGAACTCACTCTTTCTGGACATGCCAGCTCTGGGCTAATTTCTCAAACCTCAAGAATGGAGTATTTTACAGAGGAGGAGCTGAGGCCCGTGCAGAAGGAAAGAGAGGATGGGGTGTTTCTGTGTGTGATGACACCAGAGAGCTGGGTTTCAGTGTGGGGGCCAGGGGGAGAGACCCCGTGCGGCACAGAGTTTGTCAGCAGTGGTGTGGGTAGCCGGCAGGATTGAGGGAGGCTGACCCTCAGGCAGCTGGGTGACCGCAGCAAGTTAGTGAGCCTGTCAGAGTCACACCATCTTCAGCTCTAAAATGGAGACCACTGTGACACTGAGGCCATTGACCAGGTTGAAATTAAATGATGGAATCCTTGTACACCTTTACGCCTGTGACCTGGTAAGTGCTTACTGACACTTGTTCATTCTGAAAGTGTTCTGGAAGACTTGGTTTCCTTGGCGCCTCGAATGGTGGGAGGACAGATGCTCTTTAGCTGCTGTGGGCAGTACTGCCTTCCTCATGACATTTACACAACCTGTTAGTACTTGCGTCAGGCATGAGTGTGTTTCCTTCTGAAAAATTTTAAAAAGATTTTATTTATTTATTTGAGAGAGTGAGCGAGTGTGAGCATGAGCATGGGAGGAGGGGCAGAGGGAGTGGAAACAGTCTACCCCCTGAGCGGGGAGCCCAACACAGGACTCGATCCCAGGACTCTGGGATCATGACCTGAGCCGAAGGCAGATGCTTAACCAACTGAACCACCCAGGCGCCCCACAAATGTGTTTTCATGTCCGACTCCTGCCTACTTCCCTGGAAGCCCTCGGGATGACCCGGGTTCTGAGGCATGGCTGTCCCTGACCAGCAGTTTGCTGCAGCAGCTCATCTCAAGTAGATGACACAGAAGGGTGGGCAGCCTGGGCTGAGATGGGAGGGCAGCTTGGGTGGCCAGGGCACAGTTAGCTGGCTAGTCCCATGGTTGATCTGACTTGAAAATCTCGTTAGCCCAATCTGCTTATCTCCTCCTCTTGGCCTCCACAGACTCCTGGATTTCATCAGTGTCTTGTCTTATGACTTTCATGGAGGCTGGGAAAAGCTCACAGGGCACAACAGCCCCCTGTACTCTCTGTCTGGAGACCCCAGCTCTTCGGTAAGGAAAGACCTCAAGGGGCCCAGATGCCTTCCCTGAGCCCAGGGCATCGGCCCTCAGTAACACGGAGGGGTTTGTGTTCTATCTACCTGCAGGCGTATGCCATGAATTACTGGCGAAAGCTGGGGGCGCCCCCAGAGAAGCTCCTCATGGGCTTCCCCACCTATGGGCGTACCTTTCGCCTCCTTAAAGCCTCTAAGAATGGACTGCAGGCTGAAGCCGTGGGACCTGCATCTCCAGGAAAGTACACCAAGCAATCTGGCTTCCTGGCTTATTATGAGGTGACAGAAATAGGGACGTCTATCTGTTAGGGCTTCTCCATCCTCTAACAGGACAAGAGCAAGGTCAGCAGGGCAGAGGCAAGGGTGAGGACTGGAGACAGGACAAACAAGTGGTTTACCAGTGCAGGAGAAATCCACTATCAGAGATACTTCCTTTTTCTTCAGGGAAAGGTATCTGAGTCCTTTGTAGGGAATAAGGGGGCTCAGTCAAGTCCAAGTGCAGGGGGTGGCCCTTGGAATCTTAACTGATTACACAAGTCAATCCTGACTTATGACTATCTGGCCTAAATAAAAATAATATCTGAAATATATATAATTTCAAACATTTGCAAAAGTAAAAGAATAGTGTAACCCCCCCCTCCCCAACTCCCACCTACCCCTCCCCAGCTTCAATCACTAAGCTCTCCTGGCCAATCTTGTTTCATTTTCACTCCCTGATTCCCTTCCCTCCTACTACTGGATTCTTTAGAAGCAATTCAAGACTTTCCTTCCTACAGATTCTTTCTTCTTCCCCCAGTTCCATTCCCTTATTCTCTGTCTCAACAAAGCTTTCTACTGAGTGGAAGGAAGAGACATGGACCCAAGGGGATATGTATATGAGGGAGGATAATAAGAGAAACAGGGGGTGTGGCTTAGGGATCTGGAAAGGTCTCATGGAGCAGAGCTTTGGAGCACAGGAAGAATCCTGATGCACAAGAATAACAAGAGGAAAGGGCTTCCCAGGTAGAGGACAGCAGGTGCTGGGGCACATGGTGTATGTGGGTGCCTTAGGTAGGAGTGAAGGCACAGGGTCTCCCCAGTCTTTGCTCTCTGCTGGCTGGCTGGAGAGGTTTTCCTGCTAAGCCAGTGAAGGTTTTCCTACAAGTGATAGCATAGTGGAAATAATATTCTTGAACAACATTACAGCCAAAAAGATGTTGACGGAACCTTTAAAAAACCAGAGAGGAAGAAAGGAAAGAAAAAAAGCCTGGGACATGAGCTTCTATAACGGACTGGAACACTTCGACTTATTTGTGGCGTAGGATTTCCAGTACAAGCCCAGGCACCTAGTAGTCACTCGGATGGTCGAGTGGTTGTAATTACCTAGTTCTCCCTACCTATGAGAACTTTAAATTTATTGGAGTTTCACAAGCTAGTGTGATAACTACCGAGACTGGGCCCTTCAGGCTGATTTCTAATGAAGAGAAATTGTTTATGATAAATGAAGAGAAATTGTTTATGGTAACTCTTTGGAAGAGATCCGGGTTTGGTCAAGTGGGATAGGTTACTGTTTGTATTAGCATTGACGTTATTTAGCCAAGACCTGATTTGGTTTCTAAGGATGTTAGCCATTCCTTGGTTCTGTCTCCCTTTCCATCATGGACATTAGAGAAAGGGAACATGTTCTAGTAGGAATTTGTTCAGGAAAGAGAAGGTCCTCTGTGAGTGGCTTCCTGCTACCTCTTTGGTCTGCCTCTTCATACTCCCTGGGGAGGGGCCCTTGGTTTCTTCACCACTGGGAAAAGAGCAGCGTGCCTGCTGGCATTTCTCCCCATGGCTCTTCCCAGAACTAACCTGGTGATCCTCCGGGCAGGTTTGCTCCTTTCTCCAGAGAGCGACAAAGCACTGGATTGATTTTCAGCATGTCCCCTACGCCTACAAGGGGAAGGAGTGGGTTGGCTATGATGATGCCATCAGCTTCAGTCACAAGGTAAGACCTTGGTCCTTTCTTGTTCCGGCATATAGTTTTCTTCTGGCTCCCATGAGACTCTTATCTGTACAATGTGTGTGTGTGTGTGCGCGTGCGCGCGCTCATGTGCACATATGTACACGCATGCGTGTGTGCATGTACTGGTTGGAGGATAAAAAGGTGAGGGTGGCTGGATCAGGTGAGTCTCAGGTACCTGACCAACCTGGGGTTTCCTAATCCCGTCTATTCAACCCTCTCCTTTTGAAGAGAAAGAATTTTGGTTTTGAGGGGAGAAATGACTTCTTTCGGTTTATTTGGCAACAGTTTCTTCTTTTCTGTTTGGACCAGATAATTTCATAACAGACAAACAGCAATACAAGGTAGACCATGCTAAGCGTTCCATGAGTAGCACTGATATGT
The DNA here is from genome assembly GCF_011764305.1 of Mustela putorius furo. Taxonomy (NCBI): domain Eukaryota; kingdom Metazoa; phylum Chordata; class Mammalia; order Carnivora; family Mustelidae; genus Mustela; species Mustela putorius. The sequence continues at coordinate 9,767,311 of NW_025421424.1, forward strand.
GGGGTAGGAGAGTCTGGGAGGGCCTCCTGACAGAGGTGAGCAGCAGGGGGAAATAAGGACATGGGGAGAGGTTCAGTGGGCACTGAAAGCTCATTCAAAGTAGGTTCAAAGAATTTGGGGGGGGCAGAGAATTTTTGTTAAGTGTAAGAGAAGGTGGTGAAGTGCAGGCTGGTTTATAGAGGGACTTGAATCCTGGTGAAGGTGTTTGGCCCACTTCTTGCAGGTATTTTAAGACAAAATCAGGTTTCTGACCAGGCATATATATGATCTGTAAGTTTGAAGCCTTTAGAACCTAACTCTGATCACCCCCTCGCCCCATGCAAGGGATGTTGAAGGGAAGTGAGCCCGGTGGGTTTCCATAGTGAATTACAACAGAAAGGACATGCCTTTGGTGATTTCCAAACCTGCCCGGGCTTTGGAATCATCTGAGACTTGACAAATATAGAAATTCTTGGTTCCATCCCTGAGTATTTAGCAGGTCTTAAAAAGAATTTGGAAACTGTTCTTAGTATGTCCCCATGGGATTCTGGCATTCTGAAAGCACTGGGGAATGCAGAGGTGTGCAGGGAAGATAGTGAGGGCGTGGACCAGGTGGTTGGAAGAGGAGGTAATTTTTGAATAAGAAATGATCAGGACTTGGCAACTGCCTGGATATCAGGGTTTATTAGATGTTCCAGTCTCTGGAAGAGATTATGCTGAGTGAAATAAGTCAAGCAGAGAGAGTCAATTATCATATGGTTTCACTTATTTGTGGAGCATAACAAATAGCATAGAGGATATGGGGAGATGGAGAGGAGAAGGGAGTTGAGGGAAATTGGAAGGGGAGGTGAACCATGAGAGACTATGGACTCTGAAAAACAACCTGAGGGTCTTGAAGGGGCGGGGTGTGGGAGGTTGGGGGAACCAGGTGGTGGGTATTGGAGAGGGCATGGATTGCATGGAGCATTGGGTGTGGTGCAAAAACAATGAATACTGTTACGCTGAAAAGAAATTAAAAAAAAAAAAAAAGAAGTTCTAGTCTCCTCTATTATGGGTGATGTAGAAGTAACAGGTGTCAGCTGTTCTTTGGGAGAAGTTTGGGGTAGGAAGCATCAGAGAAGGGCAGCATTCATGAAGATCCACCATAAGCTCCCCTGTGCCTATCACTGGGTGAAGCCTGCTGCAGGGAGAGAGGTAGAGAGAATGGCTTTCAGCCTCTAGGATCTTACTCTGGTTTGGGACCAGAAGACACACACAGAAAAATTCAATGACTCAGTGGAATTTGGAATGGAATTAAGAATGGATGGAATTAAGTTGGATGGAATTAAGAATATGATCCGCAGGACACGGGAGAAGTAATTGACCTACGTATGCTGGGGGAGGACCCAGGCCAGCCAGGATGGTGTCCTTGCTTTGAGGGGCTGTTACCATGCCTTGTAAAACTAGAGGGGGGCAGAACCCTGTGTGAGGCTGATTAAGGGATTTCATCCCAGAATCCCAGAGCTGAAAGAAACCTGAGAGATCATCATTGGGAGAGAATTATCCCTGGATTTCTCAGTGTTCCTGCGCAGTCTGGGCCCTCTGAGCAAAGGAAGCAGACGAGCTCTAATGAAAATAGGAAGCTGCCTCTCCCTCTCCCTCAGAGCCTTTGCTACAGTCCCAGATGTAGAGGTCCCCTCCTCAGAGAGGGCTTGTCTACGTTCCAGTGAGGCTCTCCCTCTCTCCGGATGACAGTCTGATTTGCTGGCTGTCCTCGATGAGCTCATGAGTTCAGGAGCCTGTGCTGACACCTTCCTGCATGTGGACGTGACTATCTGGCCTTTGCCATGTTATTCTCTGGGCAACTGGTGCACGAGGACCAAGGTCTAGGTGCTCTTCCAACTGTTCTGTTGCAGCGAGCATCACTGGTCTGTTCTCTGAACCAGAGATCCTGTGCGTGCACATGTACACATAAAGCTGGCAGGCTAATTTGTTCATTTGTAAGCAGGATAAAAACCCGGAGTTGTCTTAGTTTCAGCTGAGCTCTAATTGGGTCCCTCCTCCTTCTTATTCTACATTTGGGGAAAGCAAATCCCAGAAAGGAGGCCAAAGTGATTTGGCCAAGTCATGCAGCTATGCAGAGGTGATAGAGTCTGTCTTTTCCATCAACCCTGATAGAGAACACAAGCAAAGAAGTAATAGGACCCGGATTGGAGTCTAAACCCTGCCTTCTAGTTATAGCTGAGGTTTTAGAAATCATGGACAAAAGCCTTTATTTTCTTATCTGTGAAGGTAGTTTCTCTCTTCTTTATAGCATCATTGTGAGATAAGCTACATGGAAGTGATTCTAAAATAATATAGCAACATCTATTTAGAATGATGATAATGTTGATTAGCCATGGGATCTTGGAGAAACAGTTTTAAATATTTATGAACATTTACTTGGTGCAAGGTATTGCTCCAAATATTTTACAGGTAGGAACTCTTTTTTTTAAAATCTATTTTTAAAATTGTGGCAAAATATGCATGACATAAAATTTGCCATTTAACCCGTTTTTAGGCATCCAGTTCAGTACCACTAAGCGCATTCATATTATTGTTTAACTATCACCACCTAACATCTCCAGAACTTTCTCATCTTTTCAGCCGCTGGTAATCCCTACTCTGCTTTCTGTTTATATGCAAGTGACAACTCCTAGGACCCTCTGTGAGTGGAGTCATACAGTAGTTGTTCTTTCGTGATGACTTCTTTCACTCAGTATAATGTCTTTGAGCTCCATCCTTGCTATAGTGTGTACTTGTAGGAATTCTTTGGCCCCTAAACATGTTGGAAATTTTACTATCCTTTTTCACAAGTGAGTCAACTGAAACACATAAGGTTTTTTGTTGTTGTTGTTGCTGTTTTTAAATATTTATTTATTTGAGAGAGAGAGAGAGAGAAAGTATGAGAGAGAGAGAGAGTGCATAAATAGAGGGGAGGGATGGAGGGAGAGGGAGAAACAGACTCCCCTCTGAGCAGGGAGCCTGATGTGGGGCTTGATCCCAGGACCCTGGGATTATGACCTGAGCTGTAGGCAGTCGCTTAACCGACTGAGCCACCCTGGTGCCCAAAGGCACTAAGGTTTGTGTGACCTTTTCAAGATCCCTCAGCTAGGAAGTGGTTAGAGGCTGGATTCAAACACTGACTCTCTTGCTCCTGTGGTGTTTCCTGAGGGTCTGTCTTCAGTGTTTAGCCATTGTACCCAGTCAGGTGGTTGCCCAGCATAGCAGGTTGATTGACTACTACTTTTTCAGGCAATGTTCATAAAGAGAGAGAATTTTGGGGGAGCCATGGTGTGGACGTTGGACCTGGATGACACCAAGGGTGCTTTCTGTGGCACTGGCCCTTTCCCCCTTGTCAGCAAGTTGAATAGTCTCCTGGTGCAGAATGGTGAGTAGCTATTGCCTGGAACTGGGGTTAGAAGTTGTGTAACTAGGCTCTGGCTGGGTCCCTTCTGTTAGATCTGAAGGCTTTGGTGAGGCAGCATGACTTCAAAGGAAGAGAATAAGTTCTGATGTCAGGCCAGTCCATTTTCTTGGTTTAGAGGTGTGCTCCAAGTGACCCCTCTGAGCTTTGGTTTCCCTATCTGTAAAACAGGAATGATCCTTATACTCACGACATTATTACAAGAATGAAAAGAAATGAAGAATGAAAACTACGGGCTCATAGTTAGTGTTCAACATATGCTAGTTTATTTCTCTCTTGCCTCCTCCTGTTTTCATGGGACAAGGGCCAGAAAAGAAAGTCAGATTTCTTTTGCCATCTCATTGATAGTAGAGACTGCCCCAGTGTTTAGGAGATGGAACCTGGCATGCTAGAGCTGAAACATTCTTTGAGTTGGTTTACCCATCATTTTATACACCAAGAAACTGGGGCTCAGAAAGCTAACTAGTCAGGCTAACTAGTGGCCCTGCTAGTCAGGGCCAAAGATAGGACTCCAACCCAGTTCTTTACAAAATGCTGCCTAGAGTGGCCTCCTTGCCCCTTGACATTGTTCCTGGTGTCTCCTACAATGGGGGACACAAGAGGTTTCTGTTATTAGGACTTGGGGCAGCAAGGTCTTGTTGAATTCACAATCAGAGAGGTCAAAGTGAGGTGAGGTCTTAAGCATAAAAGACTGGCAGGCTCCCTAGGGTCATTCACCAGAAATCTAGTAAATGTGCTGAGTCCCCATGTGTGTCTGGGGTCACATTAACGTGATGAAGTCAAGGAGCAGGTATTCCATATGGTGGGATTTTATCTATGCCCTCAAGTGGGTATATTATAAAATCCTTCAACTCTGGATTTTGGGAGCATGCACTTCTGTTGTAGTCCTGCCAGTAATTAATAGGATGGGAAGGAAGCAGTAGGAGTCTCATCCTGTTCTGATGATTTTCTCTAGAGTCCAGCTCAACTCCTTCACCAGAATTTTGGTTCTCAACTGCTATGACTTCTCCAAGAACTGGCCCTGAAAGGCCAGCTATAACCAAAGCTTGGACCGCTGATATGAGGATTTCATTCCCAGGAGGAAAGTCTCTGGCCGCTAATAACCATGGAAAGTTTCAAAATATGACTACAAGAAACAGAGGTGGGACTGTGACCCCTACAAGGGAAACTGAGCCCTTTGGAAGTTTCACTGTAACTCTGGAAGGGAATATTGAGACCTTTAGAGAAACCATGACCAACGGAGAGACGACTATGATTCCTAATTATTTTTGGACCTCTGGAAGAACCATGCCCCGTGGAAAGAGGGCTATAGACTCTGAGATGATGACTATCCCCTCTGGAAAGATGACAGTCATTCCTGATAGGCAGACCAAGACCCTTAGAGAAGAGAGTTTGATTTCTGAGGTGGACACTGATCCCCTGTTGGATTATGTTGTTCCTCACATGGAAGCTGAAAGCAAGAGGTCATCCTCTGGTCCTGTCATCTAGCCCCAGGACACATTCCTCTTGCTTTTGACAATCCCTGTATTCCCATTACAGAAACAATTCCTCTGTCAATCTTATGACCCTTCCAACAAGTGCTCTCTCTCTAAGAAAAGAAAACCCAGAAAATTCTGCTGTGGGTCAAGGAGCCTAGGCTCTGTTGAAGGCAGAAGCTGGGAAAAGCCCTTGTCTTTTCTTGTAGGGAGCTGCTTTTACCCAGACATTCATAAACCCTTCATGGGTATGAGCAAACCCCAATATCAGTGAGATCATCTCTTTTCTGTTGAATAAACTGGAAACACAAGAATCCATCTGAGTTTTCTGGAGTTCTTTTCTTGAAATGACCTGTACAATACAATTGTCAGCTTCTGCCTTTCAAGTTCACTTTCCCCTACAGCTTTTTTTTTTTGGAAAGAGGAAATTTGTGTCTAGTCAGTACCAGTTTTTTTCAATGTGGATTATGTGTTTCCCTCTCTGCCTTGCACAACTACTCCCCTCATGGGTGGTCAGAGACAGGATCTCTCCCAGCACAGTTTCCCATAATCCTCTTTTTGACTCCAGTATAACATCTGCTCCCATGAATATATTAGAACTACTCTTGCCAATGTCCCTGGTGATACACATGCTGCTGATTGCAGTGACCAAAGCTCTGTTCCTACTTTCCTTGAGACAGCAGCAGCATTGACACACTTGGTCACTTTGTCCTCCTTGACACTTTCTTCACTGTACTTCCAGCTTTTGTTTTTACCTGACTGGTCATTTCTTCACAATGTTCTTTGCTGATTTCTCCTCTCATCCCGGATTGCTTCATGCTGAGGAGTACCGAGTCTCTTCTCTGGCTCTCTTTTCTTCTATATTTACAATCATACTTCTGGTGTTGTCATCTAAGCACATCACTTAAACAGCAGCTATAACATTGTCAAGAGAACAAAAGCACAAAAGAACATCTACAGTATCCTACCTTTCATGTAAGAAAAAAGGGGACAGAAAATACATGTGTCTGCTCATTTGTGCCCAAGTAATACAGAAAGGATAAACGGGAAACAATGAGTTTGGTACCTGTAGGAGTTGAGTGGAGATAGAGTGGAAAGAATGGGAGACTAGGGACAGGTTACCAGGGAAGGGTGGATTGATGCTTACCTGAGTACTCATATTTGTGTAATTCTGAATTTAGAACCACGAAAATGCTTCACATGATCCACAAAAGTAAATAAAATCAACCCCAAATTGAAATACAAAGAGTAACAAATGTATTTAACTGTGTTAAAAACACAAGAACAACATAATCACATTGAAGGAATTAAGGAAGGAAAGAACTAATCTTAGTAACTTTGGAAAATAGCATTTTGCCTCTACTGAAAAGCTAAAGACAAGAGGAACTATGAACAAATACAGTACTCTAGAAGATTTGCTGTTTATAGGTATATAAGTTAGCAGTTCTGAAACTGCCTTATGTGTATTCCAGAATTAAACACAGAAGGAAACATACTGTGGGTAAGAAGAGCCATGTTTCTCACAGTCAGAGAAATAGTTACAGATAGGAAAAAAGGAAAGGTAAGAATGAACCCTGGGGTGTTGGATTCAGATATATCAGCAGGAAATCATGATTTTAAAATATTTATGGATTAGTTCATATAGAGATTGATACGGAAATATGTGTATACAAAAATGTATTTCCTGCTTTCACCAATGGAAAGGGCTAGAGCAATGACATCCTAATACACCAACTACCTTGAAGAGAAGGTCCCTGAGCACCCCTTGAATAAGTGGGGATGGAAGACTGTGTATCTTGCTACCCTCTTCCCTCTCCTGGTAGATAATTTTGAGTGATGATTCTGGGTGGAAGGCACTGTGCTTAGCACAGAGGGTGAGATTTCAGAACCCAGGCTTCTACAAGACTTTAAACCCAGAGAAGACAAGTAGTCCACGATTTGTTTCTGATAGAAAGGAGTGGTTGCTCTATGCTTCACAGGCATGGCATCTCGTGCTGAGGAAGCCGACTCAGAGAGCTTATGTACTAATGTCTTGCTGCAGAGAGCTTATGTACTAATGTCTTGCTGCACTTGGTAAGTGCAGTAAGAGAGCCTGCAGTGTTAAGGGATTGACAAGAGGTCAGAGAAGCAGATGTGTGCTGGACATGTCCCAGGAATGGTTCGTAGATTGTAGGTGGGTGGACAAGGGGGCAGGACAGAGGCTCAGTGGGCGTAGCTAATGAGCAGGCACCAGTCATCTCCACACAGGAAAGTGAGCTGTGGACTTGATGTTAGGAGCTTTCGTCACTTTCTCATTAGACTTTTGAAGAGTGCCATGAAAGGTTTCTGTTTCTGCTTCTGTGAAGTTAGGAATGTTGCCACCAGGAGGCAGCAGCATGCAGGGTTACATTGTCTAGGCAGGCAGTGGACAAATAGGAGTGGAAGAACATGTTAGAATCCCTTTCTACAGAAAACTAAGTTGCATGTAAATCTCTGTCATTATCGTTAAAGCTGATATTTTTGTGCACATTGAGGCAGAGAGAACACGAGGACCCCAGGCTTAGAGGAGGAGGCTATGCTGAGATACAGGTTGAGTTGAGGCAAATGGGACTTGAAGTCCCAGATCTGCCTTTGGTTCACTATGTGATCACGGGGAAGTTAAATCAGCTTCTTGGGTTGTTACAATGGTAAATGAAATACGTGTCTGGTCCAAGGTCGATATGTGGGAGTTGTGGATATAAGCATATCTTCTGTAGGTCTTCTAGTTTCCCTCTAATAATTTCTTTCTATAAAGAAATATTAGAGCATGCATGTGAAATTGGAAACTCTTTGGGTTTGTGCATAGCTCAAAGGCTTCAAGGTAGATTCATGACAAAGTTCCAGTAACTTCTCTCGTGCCCGCTACAACTTTATGTAGGGAGTCATTTTGTAAACTGGCTTCTTTCACCACATGCTTCTAGAAGGCTACAATCTAGAAATTAGTAAAGGATATATAAAAAGCATTAAGTGTTTTATTTCCTTGATTAAAACAAATTAATGGCTCCTTATTGCTTAAGGAATAAAGTCCATGTTACTTAACATGGCATATGAGGTCCACCTCACCATCAAGTCATGTCAGTGTAGCCACCTACTACTGTGCTCTAAGAGTTTGGTCCAGATGCTTCATGGTGTGCTCCATCATTATGAGGCTTAATAATAAATAGTTTGATGGAACAAAAGTTAAATACTGTGGAAAAATTTATAAGATATGGGTCGAGGGGAGGGAGCCAAGATAGTGGAGAATAGGGGACCCTATTTCAACCAGTCCCCTGAATTGGGCTGGATAGCTACCAGACCATTCTGAGCACCCATGAAATCAGCATGAGATGTAAGAAGATATATCAGGTTCTATACCAACAGAATACCTCCGGTGGCTGGTTTTGAGGTATGAAGTGGGGAGCAGATTCTGCAGACAGATATCAGAAGATATCAGATATCAGGAAGGTGAGATAACACAGGAGCTCAAAAGCATCCCACGCTGCACCTCAGGCACAGACTTGCAGACTGATAGCCATGGGGAAAGGTCTTAAGGGAAGCCCCCCAAACTGAAACCTAGAGCTATGGGGGCATGCATGTGACCTGGGGGTTGCTGGCAGTTTTAGAAGCATAAAGGGCAGAGACGTGCCTGGACCTGGAAGTGAGGGCTAAGAGTGCTGCTATGGGGTGCACAACCCAGGAGGCTGTGGTTTTCAGCAGTACAGACAAAAGTGGAGTTAGTGTGGTCTGGAGGACTCTCTGGAGAACAGACTGTGATCTCTCTGTTCTGAGACAGAGGCTGGATACAGTCACTTCTGCTCTGACTCTCTAAAAAGACACAGAGAGCCACCAGGGAAAGCCACCAGAGAACCAAAGCCCCCCAAATCAGTTTTCACTGAGTCCATCCCCCCCCCCCCCCCGCCCTGCCCCGCAGGGGGCAAGGCAACTCTGACCAAATAAGGTTGCCTGAGTAACAGCATGACAGGCCCCTTCCCTAGAAGTCAGAACAAGAGGTTGACAACCCTAAGGTCCCTATAAAACAGGTGCATCTTGCTTGGGTTGTGGTCAATAGTTTGGAATCTGTACATTCCCTCAACCACATCTCACCAGAATGATTAGGAGGAGGAACCCCCAACACAGGAAAACTTCAGAGACTGTGACCTCTTCCACAGGAATGGATATCTAATGGATATGGATATAAGCAAGAAGTCAGAAATAGACTTCAGGGTAACGGTTATGCAGACAGTAGTTAGGTTGAAGAAAACCATTAATGACAACATAGATTCTTTAAGGGCAGAAGTGAGAGCTGATCTGGCAGAACTTAAAATCAATGAGATCCAATCAAATCTAGATACTCTGACAGCTAGAGTAAGAGACAGAAGAATGAATTAGTGATCTAGAAGACAAATTGATAGAAAATAAGGATCAGGAGTAGGCCTGGAACAAACAGCTTAGAGTCCATGAAAACAGAATTAGAGACATAAATGATGCCATGAAATGTTCCAATGTCAGAATTACTGGAATCCCTGAGGGGGTACAGAGAGAGAGAGAGAGAGAGAGAACCAGAGATATATTTAAGCAAATCCTAGCTGAGAACTTCCCTAATCTGGGGGATGAAACAAGTATTTATGTTCTAGAGGCAGAGAGAATACCTCCAAGATCAAGAAGAGCAGACTGACCCCCAGGCATGTAATAATGAAACTCGTGAATCTTAAAGCCAGGGAAAATATCTTAAGGGCAACTGGGGGAAGAGGTTCCTTATGTACAGAGGGAGGAACATCAGAATAACATCAGACCTGTCCACAGAAACCTGGCAAGCCAGAAAGGGCTGGCAAGACATATTCAGAGTACTAAATGAGAAGAACATACAGCCAAGAATAAAGGGCTTCCAAGACCAGCAAAAGCTGAAAGAAAATGTCACCACTAAGAAATATTAAGGGGGGGTTCTATAAAATGAGAAAGACCCAGAGTGATATAGAAAAAGAAATATACAGAGACAATCTATAGAAACAAGGACCTCACAGGCAGCATATCTTTTATAAAATCATATCTTTTAATAATCACTCTCAATGTGAATGACCTAAATACTCCCACAAAATAGCACAGGGTTACAGATTGGATAAAAATACAGAACCCGTCCATATGCTGTCTATAAGAAACTCATTTTGAACTGAAAGATACATCCAGGCTGAAAGTGAAGGGATGAAGAACCATCTTTCATGCCAATGGACTGCAAAAGAAGACTGGGGTAGCAATTTTCATATCAGAAAAAATAGATTTTAAGCTAAAGGCTGTAGTCAGAGATACAGAAGGGCACCATATCATTCTTAAAGGATATATCCAACAAGAAGCTCTAACAATTCCAAGTATCTATGCCCTCAACATGGGAGCAGACAACTTCATAAGCCAACAGTTATCAAAATAAAGTGACATACTGATAATAATACGTTAATTGTAGGGGAAGTTAACACTCCACTCTCAGCAATAGGCAGATCATCTAATCAGAAAATCAACAATGAATCAAGAGCTTTGAATGACACACTGGACCACATGGACCTCATAGATATATACAGAACATTCTACCCTAGAACAACAGAAGGCTCATTCTTCTCGAGGGCACATGGAACTTTCTCCAGAATAGACCACATGCTGGGTCAAAAATTGGGTCTCAACCAATATCAAAAGCCTGAGATAATTCCCCACATATTCTCAGACCACAGTACTTTAAAACTGCAACTCAATCACAAGACAAAGTTTGGAAGAAACTCAGACTCTGGGAAACTGAAGACCATCCTGCTCAAGAGTGTTTGGGTCAACCAGGAAATCAAAGAAGATCTTAAACAATTCATGAAAATCAATAAGAACAAAAACACATCAGTCCAAAAACCTACGGGATATAGCAAAGGTGATTTTAAGGGGGAAATACATAGCCATCCAAGACTCACTCACTCACTCAAAAAAAAAAAAAAAAAAAAAAGAAAAAAGAAAAAAGAAAAAGAAAAGAACAATTCTGAATACACAAACTCTATTTACACCTTGAAGAACTAGGGAATCAACAATAAATTAAGCCTAACCCATGCACAAGAAGGGAAATAATTAAGATTAGAGCAGAGATCAATGAATTAGAAACCAGAAATAGAGTAGAAAACATCAATGAAACTAGAAGCTGGCTCTCTGAAAGAATTAATAAGATCAATAAACACTGGCTAGATTTTTCCAAAAGAAAAGAGAAAGGACCCAAAGTAATAAAATTATGAATGAAAGGGGGAGATATCATGACTAACACCAAGGAAATAGAAACAATCATCAGAAATTATGATCAACAGCTATATGCCAATAAGTTAAGCAACCTAGAAGAAATGGATGAATTCCTGAAAACTATAAACTTCTAAGACTTAAACAAGAAGAAATTGACAACCTAACTAGACCAATAACTAGTAACGAGATTGAAGCAATGATCAAAAAACAAGAGTCCAGGACCTGATGGATTCGCTGGGGAATTCTATCAAACATTCAAAGAAGAAATAATATCTATTCTTCTGAAGCTGTTTCAAAAAATAGAAGGAGGGGTGCCTGGGTGGCTCAGTGGGTTAAGCCTCTCTGCCTTTGGCTCAGGTCGTGATCTCACGGTCCTGGGATGGAGCCCCACATCGGGCTCTCTGCTCAGCAGGGAGCCTGCTTCCTCCTCTCTGTCTCTGTCTGTCTCTCTGCATACTTGTGATCTCTACCTGTCAAATAAATAAATTAAATTAAATTTAAAAAATAGAAGGGGAAGGAAAACTTCCAGACTCTTTCTATGAGGCCAGCATTACCTTGATCCCAAAACCGGGCAAAGACCCCATCAAAGAGGAGAACTTCAGATCAATATCCCTGATGAATATGGATGCCAAGATTCTCAATAAGATACTAGCTAATAGAATCCAATAGTACATTAAAAAGATTATCCAACACAACAAGGTAGAATTTATCCCTGGAATGTGAGGGTGGTTCAACATTTGCAAATCAATCAATCTGATAGAACAAATTATTAAGAGAAAAGAGAAGAACCATGGTCCTCTCAATTGATGCAGGAAAAACATTTGACAAAATACAGCATCCTTTCCTGATTAAAACTCTTCAGAGTATATGGGTAGAGGGAACATTCCTCTATCCCTATTCACAAAATCCATCTATGAAAAACCCACAGCAAGTATCATTCTCAATGGGGAAAAGCTGAGAGCCTTTCCCTTAAGATCAGGAACATGACTAAGATGCCCACTCTTGGTACTATTGTTCAACACAGTACTAGAAGTCCTAATAACAGTAATCAGACAACAAAAAGATATAAAATGTATTCAAATTGGCAAAGAAGTCAAACTCTCTCTCTTTGCAGATGACATGATATTTTATGTGGAGAACCCAAAAGACTCCACTCCCAAATTATTAGACCTCATACAGCAATTCAGTAATGTGGCAGGATATAAAATCAATGCACAGAAATCAGTTGCTTTCTTATACACTAACAATGAAACTGTAGAGAGAGAAATTAGAGAATTGATTCCATTTATAATAGCACCAAAAACCATAAGCTACCTTAGAATAAACCTAATCAAAGAGGTCAGATCAAAACCACAGTGAGATACCACCTTACACCAGTTAGAATGGCAAAAATTGACAAGGCAAGAAACAACAAATGTTGGAGAGGATGTGGAGAAATGGGAACCCTCGTACAGTGTTGGTGGGAATGTAAGTTGGTGCAGCCACTTTGGAAAACAGTGTGGAGGTTCCTCAAAAAATTAAAAATAGAGCAACTCTATGACCCAACAATTGCACTACTGGGTATTTACCACAAAGATACAGATGTTGTGAAAAGAAGGGACATAAACACCCCAATATTCATAGCAGCAATGTCCACAATAGCTAAACTGTGGAAAGAGCAGAGATGTCTTTCAATAGACAAATGGATAAGGCAGATGTGGTCCATATACACAACGGAATACTACTTAGCCATCAGAAAGGATGAATAACCAATTTTTGCATTAACATGGATGGGACTGGAGGAGATTATGCTGAGTGAAGTAAGTCAAGCAGAGAAAGCCAATTATCATATGGTTTCACTTACTTGTGGAACATCAGGAATAGTGTGGAAGGAAGGTAAAAATAGGAATAGAATAAGGAAGGTAAAAATGAAGGGGGGGAAATCGGAGATATAGATAATCCATGAAAGGCTGGACTCCGAGAAACAAACTGAAAGTTTTAAGGGAAGGGGGTAGAGATGGGTTGGCCCTGTGACAGGTATTAAGGAGGGCACGTATTTCATGGGCAACTAGGTGTTATATGCAAACAATGAAACTTGGAACACGTGACTAACATAACATAATAAAAAAATAATAAGAATAAGAAGTTAAAATATTGTGTATACTAAACACATGCTGCTTTAATGTAGTTTTGCAGAATCAAGAGTATTCCTATTTTTAGCATTATAGTTCTTTCCTTTGCAACAGAAGCCTGAGTAGAAAATAATTTCCAGAGCTAAGTGGCATGATGAGGACTGTGCAGACCCAGTGCAGGTCCTTTGGATGGGTCTTGGCTTGTGAAGAGCCATGTTGAGAAGTGCTCTTGTGGCCACACTAGTCACAGTGTTCCATGACACCAACTGCACTTCTGGGTGCTATTGCTCAGGCTTTGCTTCTGCCTCCAGTGGCTTTTCCACTTTCCTTACTTTCTCATCTACCAACCAGGAAGATCCTAACTCAAGTTACCTCTTCTCTGAAGGCTTTTCCATGCCTCCAAAGGAGCTGTCACTTCCTGCCTCTGCTTGCTTTATGAATACTGTTCTTATCATTCTCATTCATTCAACAGACATTTGGATGCTAGAGTGATCACATCATCTCATAATCAGATTCTTTGTCAGTCATTAGGCAGGATGCTGACCTTGCATAGGAGGAACATTTCTGAATTTTCTTTGTACTCCCAGAGCTTAGTGCAGAGGTAAGTGCAGAGTAGACAATCCATATATGTTGGCTAATTGTGAACTAAGAAATTGAAAATGAAGATCAGAGTGTCATGGACCATGAGAATCACATTAGAAGACTACAGAGGAGTCTGATGAGAGGAACAGGAAGGAAAAGGAGAAGAAGAAATGTAAATCTACTGCAAATCTCCAAAAGCACATGGACTTTGGAGTCAAAGAACAAATTGTTCCATTTTTCTGGCAGAAGGTGCCAGCACCCATTTTCCACTAGATGTGGGCACCAGGATCCTTTGTCTCCAGTGCATTTCCCATTTGCTATCACATCCTAATCTTTGGATTCCATCAGCAAAGTCACTAATCACTTCTTAAGTTGACTACAGAGTGGATATTAAAGGCCATAATTCTTGCCAGGAGGAAAAACAAACAGAATCCATAGATGTGTAGGGGCACAGGTTGGTACAAGGCTAAGAAGACCACGTGCCTACAGGTGAAAAGTGCAGGGAGATCAGAGTATAAAAGAGAGACCCAGTCTCACTCTGTGTGTCCTACACATTGGGTGTGCCGCTGTGTCTTGTTGTGTGTGGGGGGCCACCAAAATCAGCACCATGAAGATCCTGGTCTTGGTCTTGATTTGTCTACACCTCTCAGAGGGTGTGGAAAGGTATGTATGAGGATTCAGCTGCAGATCTTTTGGAAAGGCAATCATATTTTGTCTTGGTACCATTAACTGAAAACCCAGGGAACCATGACTTAAAATGGATGTATGGATGGATAGATGGATGGATGGATGGATGGATGGATGGATGGATAGATGAATGTGGTGTGTATGTGTGTGTGTGTGTGTGTGTGTGTGTGTGTATGTAAGGGTGGATTGGTTTTGTGTTGGCCAAGAAAGAGGGAAACAGGATTCGTGTCCCAAGTTTATAGGAGGGACTTCAGATAAACAAAAATTTATTCTGTGAAAACAATATGTAAGTAGAAAAACCCAAATATATGTTGCAGTGGATTTTCAGAGTACTAAGGAGATTTGAAAACTCCAGACCAGATCATTGAAGGAATTGCTTTAATGGAGAATGTGAAGGTCACACCTTTTGTTTGTCCTAATCTCTGCAGAATCATTCTGAAGAAAGGCAAGTCCATCCGCCAGGTGATGAAAGAGCGGGGTGTACTAGACACATTCCTGAAGAACCACCCAAAGGTCGACCCAGGTGCCAAGTATCTTTACAATAATGATGCTGTTGCTTATGAGCCCTTCACCAATTACCTGAATGTAAGTGAAGGGGGAGGTGGTGTCCATAACCCTTGGCCAAGAACCATTCTTGGATACTTATTTAGACTTCTCATTAGCTCTGATTTTGGACTTTTTACTAAACCTAAGTCTCACCTTCTATGGAAAGTATCTGGGTAAGTTATGAGTTGGTACCCCTTAACACTGCAGTATTCCCTTTCCTTCCTTCATTCCTCGCATTATTGACTCACTCTCTAAAGCTCCATTTATATGGTTATGAGATTCACAGTGACCATACTGAAGTCAATTGAGAGAGCCAAAGGACATCCTAGTGATGGGCTGCAAGGGAAAGAAGGAAACCACATGCAAAGCTGCCAGGCAAATCTCCAGTGGCTTCAGATGCCATATATCTTCCCATTTGGAAACATATACTGGTACTCAAAGCAAGTGCTTGAGTGTTCTCAAGGCTGCAGTGTCTGCTCAGGGCATCTCAACACACTGGTGTCCTATGGCCTGTGCTTAGTGAGATGTTACATGAGTGTCAGATCTAGAAGCCACCCTAAGTATCTCCTATTTCGACTTTCACTTTCTGTAGCTGGTGGAAGAAGAGGCAGGTATGTTACATAACTGGCCTGAATTCACTTAAAACTTAAACTGTGTCTCAGTGAAGTTCTCTTCTTGCTTTCCATGCTACCTCTCATTCTAGACTTCCTGGTGTCTTAGCTCCTGTGTGACCAGAGTGAGGAGAATGGTGGAGAAATATCTAACACTGGGCAAGAAAGAAGCATGTGTGTGTGTGTGTGTGTGTGTGTGTGTGTGTGTGTGTGTGATGTGGGGAGGGAGGATGGACACTGGAAATGGAGAAAAAGTGATTAGTTCTCCAACTTTGCATGTTCTGGCATAGAATGGTAAATCCATGGAGTTATCATGTGATACAAGGTAGAAAATGGTTTTGGAAGAAGAGATTGGCTTGCCAGACTAATTCTCATCCAGTCAAAGCCTTGAATTTGGGGATGAAAATGGGGGAATATTGAGAGAAATATGGCTCTAGATGGGAAAAAGAGCCCATTGGAGGAGAAGCTACTTATACCCCAAGAAAATGATTTTGCCAAAATGTGGTTTCTAGTGAGTCAGCTTCTTCCCCATTCTTAGGACAAAATTTGTCTGCTTAATGAGAATGAAAAACTTTTCTTTGCAGTCTTATTACTTTGGAGAGATCAGCATTGGGACACCACCACAAAATTTCCTGGTCCTCTTTGACACAGGCTCCTCCAACCTGTGGGTGCCCTCTACCTACTGCCAGAGCCAGGCCTGCTGTGAGTATACCACCATTATCACCCACCCGTGGAGAGGAGCAGAGAGCAGGGCAGAGTCAGGACTGGGCATAATCTCAGCACCCAAGTCCAGAGTTCTTGGTGCATACCCATGATCTCATCCTCCTTAAATTCAGACCATCTGGAAATCTTGACCTTGGTCTACATTTCACCGGTGCTACAGTTCTGGAGAGAGACAGCAGAAATAGACCGAGGCTTCCATTCTTTTCTACATTGTTCCCTTTCCTCAGCTTTCTCCTGTAGGCCCCAATTCCTGGCACTTTGACTTGATCCATCCCTCAGGAAAAGGAAGGAAGGGATGACATCTGTTTCCTAAGGGGACAGACTTTTCTGTGGCTACAGATTATCTTTAGCAAAAGGATCTGAGACTGAAGCCCAGTCCCAGCCTTGTCTGATGGTCTCAGGCCATCAAGGATAAGTGTCCTCCAAGTATTTTGGAAAATGTATTGACCTTAACATTCCATTCTATCCTTGCATAGCCAATCACAACACGTTCGATCCTAGCAGTTCCTCTACCTACAGAAACAATGGGCAAATTTATACACTGTGTTATGGAAGTGGCAGCCTGACTGTGCTCCTGGGATATGACACTGTGAATGTAAGTGCTATTCTCAGTTCTTCTGTGGGTCTGCTCTTTGGCTCCCCTTTTTCAGAGCATAAAGCTCTCAGAGAGACCCATGATTACTAAATAGGTACAAATTCCTGGAAACTGATGTTTGGAAAGGATGTTAAAGGCCATTTAATCAAAACATTTCTCCCAAGACCGGGATTGCTTCCCCAGCAGTCCTGACTGCAGGGAGCTCTTTACATTGTGCCTCCCCTGACTTTGCTCCCTGGTTTTAAGCTGCCCTCTGCAGCCACATGGATCACATCTGCTTCCTTCTCCACATGATTTTACTGTAGGTATTTGAAGACCTTCCTTTCACTATTTTCTTTTCTTTACATCAAGCACTCATAGTTCCTATGTCATTTGTGCACATGGATTGTTCAAAATAAAATCAGCCACTGTCTTTTCACTGTCCATGGAAGTGCAAACTCTAACTCCAGAACACAATGACCTCTGCTTCCCCAATACCCACACTCTTCTTTCCAAGCCATATATGGTTGGGTGATGTTGAATCCCTTCATCTTCCAGACCCCACCCATGGTTGAACTAAGCATGAAAGAGGCCAACTTCCCTAGAAAAGTGTACATTCTATTCCCTGGGCACCCAAGTCTGGGAAGACTTTGTCCACCCGAGTTGTTAATTTTTTCTTTCTGCTTGTCCCAGGTTCAGAACATCGTCATCAAGAACCAGCTATTTGGTCTGAGTGAGGTTGAACCCAGCAACCCTTTCTATTATGCAAACTTTGATGGTATCCTTGGAATGGCCTACCCCAACCTGGCAGTGGGGAGTAGCCCAACAGTCATGGAGAGCATGCTTCAGCAAGGCCAGCTCACCCAGCCCATCTTCAGCTTCTACTTCTCTCGGTGAGCACCCTTGCCCTGGGTAGGTCTCAGAAAATGAGGCAATGTAGGAGCTTTCAGCAAGTTAATATCAGACAAGGCCAAGATTTTAACACATCTTGACACAAGATGTTTATGCATTTCTGAAAATTCATAATTACATTTTTGTGGGAATTTTATTTTGATGCACTAGAGGAGGTTTTTTCCTGAAGAATTCGTTTATTTATTTGAGAGAGAGACAGAGAGACAGAGAGAGGGTATGAGCAGGGAGGAAGAACAGAGGGAGAGGGAGAAGCAGATCCCTACTGAGCAGGGAAGCCCAATGCAGGGCTGGACCTCATGACCTGAGATCATGACCTGAGCCAAAGATACACACCTAACCCACTGAGCCACCCAGGTGCCCCTGCACTAGAAGAATATTAATTTAGGTCACAGCGATAGGATGACCCTTTCCTTAAATGAACTACAGTCCCCTAAGATATAATTAGATAAATGTGGACATTGTTGTTTAGATTTGTGTATCTGTAGAGCTTTAGAACAAGCCACATGATTACTTACTAATATAGTAAAATCAAATTTATAATAAAGATAATTATAATAAATAATATTTGTAATAACATCTTTGAGAGAGAGTACCTGCAGTTATTACTTCACATGACATCTCAAAAATCTTTTCATTAGCCCAATTTTTTCCTGGAGGAAATGTAGGCTTAAACAGGTGGTCAATACTGAGCAAGGTTTGATAGGCATGAAGCCATGACTCAATCACAAGTATTTTGGTCACAGATCCAGTACCTTTCCTACTCTACTGGCTTTGAACTTTCATGGATAAGTTTACTTACTGGGCCAGGGTAGGGAACAGAAGAGGCCCAAATCCCCTAACACTGTCTAGTTACCAACTTGAGCATGACAAAAGCATCCCCTTCCCTGAACACGGGAGATCTCATTCTGTCAGACCATTCTAGGTACCCCCTGAGGTGTTTCTTCTTGTTCTGACTTTGTCTCTAGGAGGGTTTCCCTGGGATGACTTTGTAGTCTCTTTTCAGAGGCATGGTTTTAATTCTGTCTCCTCTTTTATGGACATGGTCTGTGTTTCCAATTCTCTGCTCTTGAGTTTTCCTCTGAGAAGTCTCCTCTCCCTTGTGCCTTGAACCTAGTGGAGTCTAAAGAGCAGACTAGAAGACAAGACCCCTCGACCTGTGGTTCCTGTGGGTCTGAAGAGAGGGATGTTGAGAGGGGAGGAAGGAGATGCCTGATGATGTGTATTGTGGGAATTCATGCTTCTCTCCCTTTCTCCATAGCCAACCAACCTATGAGTATGGTGGAGAGCTCATCCTGGGAGGTTCAAACTCCCAATTTTATTCTGGTGAGATCATCTGGGCTCCAGTCACTCGGGAAATGTACTGGCAGGTTGCCATTGATGAGTAAGTACAGGGGAAAATTCCTATGGATTGTGTATACCTCTAGGATGTTCCTCCAGTGTGGGAATATTTCCTGTTCTTGCATTAGTACACACTTCTGAAAGAATCAGCAAACCCTCAGGCTGATTGTTTCTGAAGCTCAGTAGACTCTGGCATCTAGCTCTTGAATGAGTTTTCTGACTTATCACTGAGCCTTATCATGTCAGCAGGTTGGTTATTCGTTGGCTTCTGTGAATCCATGTCTTTGTTCCTGGAAGCTTCATTGTCCCAAATAGCTCAATCTTTAACAAATCCTTCATCAGTAAAAGTAACAGCTATCACTGATGTTTTCTATGTGCCAGATACTGTGCTAAATATTTTATATGTATTATTGTATGTATATTTCACTAAACACTGTAAAGTGCTCAGTAGTGTATTTCATTGTGCAGATAAAGAAATCAAGGCTCAGAGATTCAGTAACTATACCAAAGTCACACATTTCACAAATTTCTTTTTTTTTTTAAAGATTTTATTTATTTATTTGACAGAGAGAAATCACAAGTAGACAGAGAGGCAGGCAGAGAGAGAGAGAGGGAAGCAGGCTCCCTGCCGAGCAGAGAGCCCAATGCGGGACTCGATCCCAGGACCCTGAGATCATGACCTGAGCCGAAGGCAGCGGCTTAACCTACTGAGCCACCCAGGCGCCCCACACATTTCACAAATTTCTAAATTCTAGTCTAAGCATATCTTCTCCCAGAGCTCAGGGCCATGAACCAGTTACTTTTACACTCCAAGCCTTCAGGAAATCTCCATCACCACCAATTAAAGATATACTTCTTTGGCCTTTATTCAAGACCATATGACCACTTATCAGTTGACATTGCACATGATTGTGGCAGAGGAACTTGATTCTCTTCTACTGGTGTTTTCCTCAGGTTTCTCGTCGGTAACCAAGCCACTGGCTTGTGCTCCCAGGGCTGCCAGGCCATTGTGGACACAGGGACCTATGTGCTAGCTGTTCCCCAGCAGTTCATAGGCTCCTTCCTAAAGGAAACTGGAGCTCAGGAGGCTCAGAATGGTGATGTGAGTAACCAGAAGCCAAGGGTTTCTCTGTACATCCACACAGCCTCAGCACAAGAGGAGGTGTTTTGTGGGGGGAACTGAGCCCTGGTGGGTCAGATCAGGTGGGGACACAGCATGACCTTTCAGTCAAGGAGGGGTAAGGGAGGGGGGAAATACCAACCCCAACTATGAGTATGGGCTGAATGGTTGTCAGGAGGGGTGGCTGTTCCATTGCAAGCCCTAGGAACACATCTCACCTTGGTGTGGCCACTGTCATTTGACTGTACACAACAGAGTCAGGCATATTGTACTTCTCCAGTCCACTTGGGTTTCCTTCTTCCCTAGGAATACTCCATTGGCTTTTACTCTGAGCAGCCTCCTGTGCCCAAACCTGTTCCCTTAAATGTGCTTCTGTAGTTTGCTCCTCCTGCATGCAAGAGTCTAGCTAATCAGACAAAATCTTGGTCCTCGGGGTGTGTGTATGTGTGTGTGTGATTTGAGCACATGGATAGGTGCACACTAGTGTGGATATGAATTGTGTGAGAGCGTGTTTCACACTGAATGTGCCCAGGCTTCTTCTCTGTAAGTGGGACTTCCTGGCAATAGAAATCTGTGTTCTGAAATGAGCCTGACTCCTTATAGCCATATCAATACAACCAAAATCTCAGAGCTGATATGTGTCCAAGGAGGCCCAGGAAAGCAAAAGCTTCTGGGTAGTGTTGTACCTGGGAATCAGGCTTTGCCTTCCACGCTCTCAGTAGACCTCTGCTGGAAGGTCAGGAAAAGAGTTTCACAGGGAATGGGAGACTCGGGCCCTTTGTCTAGGCCCCCAGCCCCCTGGCACTCTACAGCTCTGCTTCCCCTCTCTCTCAGTTTGTGGTCGACTGCAACTCCATACAGAAATTCCCCACCATTACCTTCGTCATCAGCGGGTCTCCATTACCTCTGCCTCCCTCTGCCTATGTCCTCAACGTACGTATGCACCCCAGGCTCCAGGGAAATGGGATTGGATGGGTCCAAACAGCTGTTCCATGTCCCAGCTCACATCTGAGCACCTATGGGGATCCACCAGTGGCAGGACTGAGGGTGAACAAGAAGCCAGAGACGCCACAGGTGTTGTGGAATATAGGGTGGGACGTACCTGTGGGAAAAGGCTCCTCATGCACCTGATTATATCCTCATGTCCTTTGTCTCTGCAGAACAATGGCTACTGCACCCTTGGGATTGAGGCCACTTATCTGCCCTCCCCCACTGGGCAGCCCCTGTGGACTCTGGGAGATGTCTTCCTCAAGGAATATTACACTATCTACGACATGGGGAACAACAGGATGGGTTTTGCCCTCTCTAAGTAGAACAGCAAAAGGCAGCTGTCTCCTCCTTCCCAGCAAGACTCTGGGATTGCCCTGTTGGTTCTCTGGGCTGACAGCAGCATTTTAGACTAGTCTGATCCCTCTGTGTACTAGAATCTTACTTCCTGCAACTAATAAATCAAGAATCTCCAAATAGTCTTTGCTGTTTCTTCTAAATGTCTTCCTTGTGTTCTGCTTGAGTAGTTTATTCTAAGTTCATTAGCAACAATTCTTTGGGGGATCTGTGAATTGACCAATGGGCAAAAACACAGAGCTGCGGTCTCTGAGTGAAGACCCACAGCACAGACTTTAAGGACACAGTAGCACCTACATGAGGTATTCTGGCGGAGGTGACCAGTCCTCCCAGCACGTTCTCTTCTAACACATTCTTCTCTCCATTCTTAAAAGTTAGAGAAGAAAAAGAAACCTTTGAGAATATTCCAAACGGGTGCTCAGAGGCCAGGCCTGATCAGACAACACAGTGGGTTTTTTGGACATTGTTTTGTTTCTAGTTTTGTAGGTTAGCAAAACAATTTTAATGCATGTTGGGATTATCTTATGTTTTCACAGACCCATTCCTCCCTACTCACTATGGGTGCTCTCAGCCTGCTCACGTATGACTTTATCTGCCTGGCCTGAAAGCTTTTGAGCTTTGAAACCCAATCTCATTTTATAGTGGAAGAAAGTGAGGTGTGGATGGGTAATCATACAGTTACTGTTAAAGTCAGATCCAGATTGATGTATTATGTATTTTTATCATGTTGCTATATGATAGTCTGCTCTGTAAGCCACGAAGGTAAGTGATCACAAATGAGACGTGATGTTGGCTCACTAGGAATTTTCTATCAGCCTATTGCTTGTGAGTATGTTTCCTGTCTGAAGCAAGCCCAGGGCCTGAACTTGCAATCCACAGTAGGTTATGAACAATCATCGGCAGTGCAGTAATGCCACCTTTAAGGAGGTAAAAACAGGTACTGCTCTGGGACCCAAAATTCTTGCAAGAAATGTAATTAGAAGGATGTACCTGGGAAGAAAGATGCAAAGAATTCTCCATCTAGATGTGTGGGAGTGATAGTGGTGAATAGAGGTGTACATTTTCCTACATCATTGCATCATTCCCCCGCACCAACACACAATGGAATTGATCTTATGGAGTTGGATAATGTCTGAACTCTGGCCATTCCTTTCTCTTTCTGTTGTGTTTCTCTCATGGGAAGCACAGCCTTTTCTGTCAAAGGGAAGGGAGCTCAGCTCAGCCCCAATTCACCTGCATCCTCATCCCTTCCCCTTCAGCCACCCTTCCTGCCTCGGTATCACCTCTATTCATGCTCTGGTGGTGGTTGGCCTCAATTATACAGAGCAAAGATCTTGAGATAGAGATATAATTGCTAGAAAGTTCTCAGCACCGAGATACACCAAATTCAGGTTATCACGAGTGACCTGAAATTCATCAGCAGGGACTAAATGCAGCCATGGGAACAACATATGGTATTGGTAAAGCCAGAGCTATCAATTCTGTCTGCTCCTGGATTCTAGAAAATAACACCCAACAGAAGCTGTCCACAGATTATGGTCTGTTCTGCCTTGTCTATCACTGTAGGATGGGGACAAGATTTATTAATATGGGAGTGTTCCCCACCTTGCAATATGTTACTCTGTACCTACCCCACTAATAAAGATCTTGCCTGTCTGATTCTTGTATATTATGTGGTAGAAACTGAAGGTCTGTGGACAAAAAAACAGACAGAGAGAGAGAGCAATAAATGAAGAAGATGCTAGTGGGTAAAAAAATGTAAAAGGAACAAGGAGCAAATGAGATTTTAAAAAGTTGGAAGGTAACAGGGAAGAGAGAAGGGGAAGAACTATGGATGGGAGAGGTGAAAATAGAGATTTGGAATTTGGAGTTTCTTGGGGGAAATGTTCCACAGCAACATCTTGGAGGGGAATGTAAGATAAAGATTTTGAGAAATATTGCCTATGCTTACAAATCAGAGACTTTTTAATGTTCTATAAGAGATATAAAGATTGGAATTTCTCTTTGTTTTGGACAGCTGTAACATGGTTTTTAAACATGAATTCATGCAGGAAGTGGTCACATGGAACCCAGTCTATATTTGGGTTCTACTTGTAAAGCACATTCTGAGATTTCTTTCCATTTACTACTTGTACCACCATCACTAATGAAATATCATTAATTAGTAAAATCTTCCCTGATCCCTGAATTTTTCTGCGTGTCCTCTGCCTACCCTCCCACCCCATATGAGAAGTCATTACTCCTCCTTCCCTCCCCCCACAGCATTTTGTACCTCTGACAGTTCACTACACATCCCACAGTATTGTATCCATGGCACATCTGTCTCTCCAACTCAGTTATGATCAAGAGGAAAGAGATTGTTAAAAATAGAGCTACCCTATGACCCTGCAATTGCACTATTGGGTATTTACCCCAAAGATACAGATGTAGTGAAAAGAAGGGCCATCTGTACTCCAATGTTCATAGCAGCAATGGCCCGTCACCAAACTGTGGAAAAAGCCAATATATACAATGGAATATTAAGCCTCCATCAGACAGGATGAATATCCAATTTTTGTATCAACATGGACGGGACTGGAGGAGATTATGCTGAGTGAAATAAGTCAAACAGAGAGAGTCAATTATCATATGGTCTCATTTACTTGTGGAGCATAAGAAATAATATGGAGGACATTGGGAGAAGGAGAGGAGAAAGGAGTTGGGGGAAATTGGAGGGGGAGATGAACCATGAGAGACTGTAGACTCTGAGAAACAAATTGAAGTTTTGGAGGGGAGAGGGGTGACAGGTTGGGTGAGCCTGGTGGTGGGTATTAAGGAGGGAACGTATTGCAAGGAGCACTGGGTGTGATGCATAAAAAATTAATCTTGGAACACTGAAAAAGAATAAAATAAAGTTTAAATTAAAAAAAAGAGGTTGTTTATTTTTCTCTTTACGTCCCCAGATCTGACATGTCTTGTGATAACAAGTCCTTAGCAATGCTTGCTATAACCAAATTCACAGTAATACAAGTGACAGTGACTGTTACAGGGAAAGGTGCCTGAGAGCAGCAGGCAAGAGGAAGGTATCACAAAGGAAACCCTGTTAGATTTCACCCTGAAGCATGTGTAGGAACTCACTAGGTAGAGAGAGTTAGAAAAGGGATCTCGTGCAGAAACTGGCCTAAGGACAAGCAGAGAGGCTGGAGAGAGTTTGTGCAATTGTAGAGCAGCAGGAAATGCCAGCAGGTGGACACAAGGTACCTGGAGGGGATAGCAGGAGAGGAGGCAGCCAAAGGTCAGATGGGTAGGACCTTGCGAAATATCCGGACTTGATTCTTCTGTCAAGGGGACCCATATTGGTTTTTGCAGAGGAGAGACCGATGATCAGATGTTTGAGGAAGAGTGATCTGCTGGCAGGCTCCTCTGCTGTTCCCTAGCCTTCAGCTGGGGTAGCTTCTGTGAAGACTCAACTTCAGATAGAGGCATATCCTTTGTTCCTGGTAGAGCTTCTGCTCTAGAACTCTGTCCATTCTCCTGGGCTCATAGTCATGGCTGAAAGACCTAAACAGAATGAAAGACCCCTTTGTATCTCACCCCTAAATCCAGAATTTAGAGCCAACCAGTAGTGGTGAGGTCTTGGCTTCCCCTTTTCTTAGTTCCACTTTGACCCAGCTCTTACTATGCAAATGTCACCAGAAATCTCAAAATCTGCTTTTTGGCCATGATGGTAGGAGTTTTGATTGAGGCCTGCTTCCATGTGTCATTTGCCATCAAAGCCATGTGCAGAAGAATACTATCTTGTTGAGAAGATTTGATGTGTCATGAGTTCTCTGAAGTTGGCCACAGCAAGTGGGGGCTCTGCCAAGAAAATAGGCTGGGAGGTTAGTGGGGGGTGGCGCTCAGGAGTGGACAAAGGTAGACCCGGAAGCAGGCTTTAGGCTGGATTTCTGGTACTCTGCCTTCTGCAGCTCTTCCCCTTTCACAGAGACACTGAGGCCCCTCTAGGCTCAGACTTTATGTAGAGAGCCTGGGGCCCCAGGCTTTGTGCTGGACGGCAGCCGAGATGGGATGGTGCTGCTTTGAGCTGCTAAGTCACACAGACCCTAGCTGTTTTGTCTCTCCAGCAAGGAGCAGGGAGCAGAGATCCAGCCCCCAGATTTAATGGGCCAAGGCTCAGTTTGGATTTTTCCATGCCATTTCTCTCTTGTCCTGGCTTGTCCCCTGACACCCCCCCCCCCCCACCACAGGCCTTTAGACCTCTGGTTTTTCACACTGTTGCTTTCTCTCCCTTTTCCATGTGCTCAAGGTCCAGAATATAAAACTGAGGCTCCCTGAGGATTGCTAGAAAGTGCTATAGGGACCACATAGAGCATTTCCAGGGCCAAGAGGGTGTGTTCCAGCAATTCAGGCATTTCCGGAATATGTCTACAGCAGGACATTGCTTCTGTAGTTTCCACTCTAAGTCCCACTGCTTCTGTCCGCCATATTTTAACTAATAGTAACATTGCCACAACTCCGTCTTTCCTTTTCTCTCCCCTTCCTCATCACCCATGTCTTTCTGAGTGCCAGCTGCTCTAGAGAGAGAATAGATGTTGCTCTCTGTGCTCAGATCCACCCCCTGCCACCACACCATCTAGAACAGGCTTGGAAGGCTGTGGTTCCCAAGTGGGCTGAGGATGCTGAACTCCAGGTGTGAGCGGCTGGCCTACAGGCTCTGAAGCATTCTGGGCCTCAGCAAGTGATGGCTGTTGCCCTTACTGAACGTGCAGTTGAATTAAGACAAGAGTAGATGGGCTGGAGCTCAGCTCAAGGTAATTGACAAGAGGTAAGTATGCATTTATTTGGAGCCTTGCTCCCTAGTCCAGGTGGATGGCCCAATAGCTTAATGAAGAGATATTTATTCAGTTCTGAGGGCATGTCCCTTCTGTTACCTCACCCCATCCTTGCAACACAATTTTGAAATAGGTTTTACTCCCTCCATTTTTGTCAGTAAGTGAACAGAGGTAGAAGACGTGTGATAAGGTACCCAGCACCCTGAAGCTAGAAGTGGAAGAGCCAGGCTTTAGGTGTAACAGTGTCTGCTTGAAGCCCATGCTCGTTCCAGTTCACCACTTACTTGGTGGGGGAGAACACAGGCCAGGATCTCCTCCTCACCAGGTGTGGTTTAGGTGCAACCTGTGGAGAGGAAAATCTTTTGCAGGGATCACTGTGTGCTGATTGTTCTTGAGAGTTACTCAGCAGAGCCACTGGCCTGTAGCTTCCCTGGGATGCCCCCAGCTAGGTCATGGGGGTCATTCCTAGTGTTTTTACAGATCTTTTTATGCAGCTGCAGCTGAAATGCGCTATGAGTGTCTTTCTGATAAAGGTGTTTCCACCGTCAGCTGACTTTGATATTTGAAAATCTGAGTACTTGGACTTCCCCTATCATATAAGACATTCAAAATTATTACTAAAAATTAAAGAAGGAAGAAAGAAAATGAGAGAGAGAGAGAGAGAGAGAGAGAGAGAGAGAAAAGGAGAGCTTCTTCTGTCTCACTCTCCCCAGTCCCCACATCCTTATTCCTTTGAATAGGAAATGGGAATGAGGGCTACTGAGGATCAGAATGACCCTTGTCAGGCTGTACGATTAAGGTAGCAGTAGAATGGGCTAATTTCAAGAGGATCCATCATTACTTCTGAGAAATTAAAAATCTTCAGGGACTCTTGTGGCCATATTTATCCTCTATTTGTTCTCATTCCATTCCCAGGTCCTTGCGAAGGGGACTTGGCTTGCAGTCTGGCTTCACCAAGCTGGCTCACCTTATGCCTTCCTCACATCCCCAGCCCTAAATCCAGAGGGAGAAATAGCATCTTCACAGTGTTTCTGGGGCTCCTCCTCTGGGAGTCCATGAAAGAGACCAGGGCATAGAGATACCAGGTTTCAAGACTTTCAACTCCTAGTCCTGGTCTTCACATCCAGGTGTAGCCACAAAGCTTGTGTATTACTTTATCAGTTGGCCCCAGGTCCATCCAGATGCTGCCAAATACATGCTGGAGAACATGAAACTGTGCTTGTGTACAGACCTTATCTATGCCCTAACTGCTTAGTCAACCACAAGATCATGCCCTGTAGTGAAGTGGTGATTCTTGTACCCTGGTTCCAGGACCTCAAACAGTAGTCAATACTTTGTTCTGGAATATCTGGGAGAGTCACAGGACAGACACTCTGGGTGAACTTGAAATCCAAAGGTAGTATTGGGGACCATTTCCCCACTCAGGGCTAAAGTACACAGTATTGAAAGGGTGACTCTTGGAGGAGAGGAAATAAAATAAAATAAAATTAAATTAAAAAAAAAAACGAGCTCCTTCTCTTCAGCAATAAATTTATCTACTAGGAAAATTGTTTTTTTTTGTTGTTGTTCTAATCCTCTATTTCTCTTTCTCTACTCTTACTTTTACACTGGAAGTCCCTGTCATGCTCTGGTCTGTGTCTTTCTGAAGCTCCTTAGCCAAGCGCAGTGAGCAAGAGAAAGTCCAGAATTACCAGAGGGACCTAATAGGAAAGTAATTTGGAAATGGACTGAAATTCACCTCAGTTAGAAAACTTTCTAGAAGGATTACCTTTCTCCTGAGATCAGAATGGGAGAAGTCAACCATATTTGGAAGATACCGTTTTCTGTTTTCAAATAAGTGGTGCAATTGACAATTTGGGGGGCTGAAGGGGGAGGAGACAGTCTCCAGAGTCTCATGGGTGTTTTTGGGTAAATGTTCACTGTTCCCTCCAGTCAGAGTGCAAAGTTCTTTACAAGATCCCATACACATGCTGTTTTATAAGAGGAAGGCTCTCTTCCATTCAGTCTGGCTTCTGTCCCTCTGCTCCAGAAAGGATGAGGGGTGGCTTGTTAACCAGGTTCTCTAACCCGACTGATTGACATAAAATTGATCCTTGGAGAGGCAGGAAAAGGATCCCAAGAGATGAGTACCTGGCTCTGGTGGCAGTTTCCTCATGCCTGGCTAAAATGGACTTCACTCTGTCATTTCTCATGCTTCCTCATTAGGAATGAAAACCAGGTTATGCTTCTGGTGATTAACATGTGGAACTTCCCCACCCAGAAATAAAAACCTCTTCTTTCTATGGGGAGTTTGTGTAGGGGCTGATCTTGGAAAGATAAGGCTGAAGCCAGTTTGAAGGTGAAGAAAAAGGTGATTGAAGGTGGCATGAAAGATCCCAGAGGTGTATCGCAGGAGATTTTCCAAGACAGGGAAAGAGCTAGAATTGGGAAATGAGAAATTTATTTATCTTAAAATAGGGGCTGAATGGAGTCATTTTAAAGTTTTTATTATTTTATTATATTTTTTATCCCTTGGATCATAGGTTGAAGAAAGGCAGAGAGCTAGAGGTAGAGTACCAAGATGAAGGGTTACTCTATGGAAGGAATCTGTGACCTGCACATAGTGTATGCTCAGTGTCTATTTGCAATGCTTCAGTTTATTTCAGTAAATGCATTATGTGCTGAGTACAATGGCAGACACTGAAGATATGGATCTGAGATGTACAAGGGTGAAGGAACTATAGAAGTGGAGCTCTTAACAATATCATGTCTCCTCCTATTTTAACTAAAGCAAAGAAGAAGGATGGGGGATATTTGTGAAGGATATTAGATATCATTGATATACTTCAAGGATAATAAATATTTATTAAGTAGCATAAAATACCTCTCAAGACACTGTAAGAAAAAAAAAAGATAAAATAAGAGAGTCCCAGGAAGCTTCATGTCTAGTGGAGAGACAAACATTTCCACACCCAACTGAATACTACAATGATAGAGCATGCACAATGGTGACAAAGTAATGGTAAATTCTGCCATTTTCTGGAGGGACATTGTAAGAGAAGGGACCTGTATGAGCAAAGACATAGAAGTGTGAGACTGTAGAGTGTTTGGTGGAACTTTGAACAATCAAATAACAGGAAAACCAGATCCTAAAAATAGGAAAAGAGAAAGAGGGAGAGAAGAATTAATGAACATTTTGGGAGTGGAGGAGATACCATATTTCTTTCCTTGTCGATGAATTGTCATGCCATTCTTGAAGGGATTTGGAAGTTGAGGAGAGGTCATGGAATGTGACTGATGAGTGATCCTTTAGTTATTGTAAGAAAATCCTAAAATAACTAAAGGATGGTTCATCTGCAAGTACTAAATACCAGTCCAGTTTTGTTGTTCTCTGGGCTCTACAAGAGGATTTTTATGGTATTAGACTAGAGAAAGTAGATGCTAGAGATGAAGGTAGTTTTAAGGGCAGGGATTTTGGACTGCTGATGGTTCCTCTGATATTTCTTGGGCTTGGAGAAAGAAGGAAGGGGAAAGGTGATGGCATTTGAGTGTCAACAAGGACTATGCCTTTCTATTACATCCCAGGCAATCTGCTGGGCTCTGAGGATCAGAGGAAATAAAATATATAAATTTCTTCTTTGTGGCTCTCATAATCCCTCAGAAATAAATCAGCCACAGCAACTTCTTTCAAGATATGTCTCCAAAGGCAAAGAAACAAAAAACAAAAAACAAAAAACAAAAGCGAAAATAAACTTTTGGGACTTCATCAAAATCAAAAGCTTCTGCACAGCAAAGTCAACAAAACAAAGAGGCAACCCACGGAATGGGAGAAGATATTTGCAAATGACAGTACAGACAAAAGGTTGATATCCAGGAATTATAATGAACTCCTCAAACTCAACACACACAAAACAATCACATCAAAAAATGGGCAGAAGATATGAACAGACACTTGTCCAATGAAGACATACAAATGGCTATCAGACACATGAAAAAATGTTCATCATCACTAGCCCTCAGGGAGATTCAAATTAAAACCACATTGAGGCATTACCTTACACCAGTTAGAATGGTCAAAATTAACAAGACAGGAAACAACATGTGTTGGAGGGGATGTGGAGAAAGGGGAACCCTCTTACACTATTGGTGGGAATGCAAGTTGGTGCAGCCACTTCGGAGAACAATGTGGAGATTCCTCAAGAAATTAAAAATAGAACTTCCCTATGACCCTTCAATTGCACTTCTGGGTATTTACCCCAAAGATACAGATGTAGTGAAAAGAAGGGCCATCTGTACCCCAATGTTTATAGCAGCAATGGCCACAGTCGCCAAACTATGGAAAGAACCAAGATGCCCTTCAACGGACAAATGGATAAGGAAAATGTGGTCCATATACACTATGGAGTATTATGCCTCCATCAGAAAGGATGAATACCCAACTTTTGTAGCAACATGGATGGGACTGGAAGAGATTATGCTAAGTGAAATCAGTCAAGCAGAGAGAGTCAATTATCATATGGTTTCCCTTATTTGTGGAGCATAACAAATAGCATGGAGGACATGGGGAGTTAGAGAGGAGAAGGGAGTTGGGGGAAATTGGAAGGGGAGGTGAATCATGAGAGACTATGGACTCTTAAAAACAATCTGAGGGGTTTGAAGTGGCGGGGGGGGGTGAGAGGTTGGGGTACCAGGTGGTGGGTATTATAGAGGGCACAGATTGCATGGAGCCCTGGGTGTAGTGAAAAAATAATGAATACTGTCATACTGAAAATAAATAAAAAATAAATTTTAAAAAAAGACAGAAATCATGTCCTAGATGGGAAAACTCAATATTATAATATCAATTTTCACATATCAGTCTCTAAATGTTTTAAAGTCCCAAAGAGCGTATGTGTGTTTATTTGATAAATTGATTATAAGTTCCATTAAGAAAAATATATCAGTGAAAGTGATAAAGAAACTATTTCTTAAGAAAGGAAAAGTAATGAAGACACATTGTATGAGATATCAAAAATGTTATATAAAGGATTTTCATATTAGTAGAAAATAATAGGAAGTTCAGAAATACTTTTGTATTTATTGGAATCTATTTTTTTTTTATTCAAGCTAATGGTTTCCCTTAAATGATGCACTATTTTTCCTTTTCCCATATGTCAGTGGGTGTTCATGATTCAGTACCTGTACATGGGGATCTTCAGGCAGTGATGGAAGTAGGAAGTGGATGGTAAGCTGATGTTTCTCCCCTAGGGGATCAGAAAGATTTCTGGGCCAATTTTCAGTATACTCTAAGATGGAAAAAAAAAAAAAGGTTTTCTCTCAAGGTAATAAAACATGTCTTAGATGTTAGACAAATTGTAAGGTATGAGAATTTAGGGGAATGCTGAGGATTAATTTTTGTAGAGTTGTAAGACTTTCTTAATTTCCCAGAAAGATCTTGGGCTGGGCTATCTGCACATTTGTATGCCAGTGCATCTCTTTACCTATCAAAGAATGAATGATTCTTGTCTGCCCGTTCCCTCCCACAACTGAGTAAGACTGGCCTCTGTAACTACTAGTATGTTGTGGATATGCTGGAGTGGGACTTCCATCATGCTCTTCCTTGGATCACTTACTCTGAGAGAAATAGCTGCCACTCTCAGAGCTCTAATGAGAGGTCCACAGAGAAGTACTGAGACCTCCTGCCAACAGCCAGCACCAGCTTGCCAGCCATGTCAGTGATTCATCTTCAAAATGGATCCCCTGGACTCAGTCAAGCTTTCAATGACTGTTCCAGCCAGTATCTTGACTGAAACCTGTAGTTTTCAGGACAGAATCTAATCCAGAAACACTCAGCTAAGCTGCTCCTAAATTGCAGAAGCTATATGAAATAATAAATATTTCTTACCATATCAATAGCTAAGCTTTGGGATAAAACCAACCAACTTCTATTAAGTGCCTAGTTTGTGTCAAGTTCTAGGGATCCAAATAGAGGAATTGCACTCTAGGCATATGAATCAGCTCCTTCCAGAGAAAGCAGCAAGATGCACTTAGCCAAGGTCTTGGATTAGCCTGAGGATCTGCTTTCAGGCCAAGCTGGCAGTGGCCCCTACACCTGCGCCCACTCTTATCTGCTGGCCTAGCTTAGTACCAGTTCTCAGGGAGTACAACTGCTGGCAGCTGCAAATCTATGGTCTCGGGGGCATCAAGGTGAGGAAAGACAAGCCCTGACACCTGGGTAGCACTCTCCCAGCACACTTCACCCTCCCCTGATCTGTTTTTCCCAGGAAGTGAGACTCTACCAAAAGTAGGTCACAATGTTCCTCATACCCTACTGCCAATATAGAAGTGTGCATAGGTACAAGGTCCATGTTTCTCTGGTAGCAACTGCCCTCTCCTTCTCCTTGCCCTGGGCTGGAATAAGGGAAGAGACTCAGCAGCTGCGCATCCTGTGGCTGTCCTGTCTTTCCCCTCCAGAGCTGTAGCAACAGAAGCACAAGGGGGAAAGTGAAGAAGATGAGCAGGGCTAACTGTGCCCTTTTCCCTGAACTGGATCCCTTCCAGGACCTTTGCTACTGGCCTTGAGTGTAGGGCCCAGTTCTGCAGAAGGAAAACTACATTCCTCAATTAAATGCTTCAGTATCTCAACTCAGTCCTTTATGTGCTTTCCTGATCTTGGGGCCTGGTCCCTGGGCTTGGGACCATGATTCCTAGCACAGTGCCCTTCATTCTGTCTTTGGGCTTCCACAGGCCTAGGGGGACTTGACCTTAGTGCTGAGTTAATACTTCCTATCGTAAGCAGTTGTGTCAGGCCTGCTGGTGAGGCGGTTCTGCTGGATTTCTCTCCGCACTGTGGGTCAGTGCCTGTTCTCTTGAATCTGGGATGGGTGGATATATGAATGTGAAGGCCTTGGGGACCCGTGGTCAAGAGGTGGCAGCTATGCCGCTCCCACAGTGATAAAGGGGTCTTCTCTTCTATAGACCTGAGCACGGAGGCTGACAGTGACCAAGGGAGCAGGTGTGGAGGCATGATGCTGAGGATGCTGCTCTGGGGCTCTGAGTCTTCTAGTCTTTTCAAACTTCTTCCTTCCCACAGATGGGGAGGGGTAGTTCCCTAGAAATGGGGTAGAGAATGGGCATTTGTGTCCATGAGGCTGTAACATGGAGTCTCTCCCATCTGGTGCCCTGGGCTCTGAGCTGAGGAACTAGAATTCTAGATTTGGGAATGATAAAATGGAGCCCTGGGAAAGGCCACCAATAAATCCAAAGGCCCTTGAGCCCTTGATACCCTGGAAGTCTGTTGGGGGCAACAAGTCCCAGCTGGAAGTCTGTTTGATGACTTCCCGTTTTTGTTTAATTTTTTCATTAATACATAATATATTATTTGCTTCAGGGGTACAGGTCTGTGAATCTTCAGTCTTACACAATTCACAGCACTTACCATAGCACATACCCTCCCCAATATCCATCACACAGTCATCCTATCCCTTCCCCCACACCCCAGTAGCCCTCAGTTTGTTTCATGAGATTAAGAGTCTCTTATGGTTTGTGACCCTCCCAATCCCATTTCCATCCCTACCCACCATGAGCCCCCCACCCTGCCTTTCAAATTCCTCGTATCAGATAGACCATATGATAAATTGTCCTTCTCTGATTGACTTATTTTGCTCAGAATAATACCCTCTTGTTCCATCCACATCATTGCAAATGGCAAGATCTCAGTTTTTTTGATGGCTGCATAGTATTCGTATATATATATATATATATATATATATATATATATCTCACATCTTCTTTATTCATTCATCTGTTGATGGACATCTAGGTTATTTCCACAGCTTGGATATTGTGGACATGCTTCTATAAACACCTGGGTGTGCATGCCCCTTTGGATCACAAGTAGGCAGAGAAGCAGGCAGAGAGAGAGGAGGAAGCAGGCTCCCCGCTGAGCAGAGAGCCCAATGCGGGGCTCAATCCCAGGACCCTGGGATCATGACCTGACCTGAAGGCAGAGGCTTTAACCCACTGAGCCACCCAGGCACCCTGAGTTTGAGAATTTCTTTATAGATTTTGGATACTGGTCTTTTATCTGATATGTCATTTGCAAATATCTTCTCCCATCCTGACAGTTGTCTTTTGGTTTTGTTGACTGCTTCCTTTGCTGTGCAAAAGCTTTTGATCTTGATGAAGTCCCAATAGTTCATTTTTGCCCTTGCTTCCCCTGCATTTGATGATGTTTCTAGGAAGAAGCTGCCATGGGTGAGGCTGAAGAGGTTGCTGCTTGTGTTCTCCTCAAGGATTTTGATGGATTCCTGTCTCACATTGAGGTCTTTCATCCACTTTGAGTCTGTTTTTCTGCGTGGTGGAAGGAAATGATCCAGTTTCACTCTTCTGCATGTGTCTGTCCAACTTTCCCAACACAATTTGTTGAAGAGAGTGTCTTTTTTCCATTGGACGTTCTTTCCTGCTTTGTTGAAGATTATTTGACCATAAAGTTGAGGGTCCATTTCTGGGCTCTTTTCTCTTCTATTGATCTATGTGTCTGTTTGTGTGCCAGTATCATACTGTCTTGATGATAATAGCTTTGTAATAGAGCTTATTATTCTAATATTGTTTTGTCTTATGGTATCACTTAGCTCTAAAATTCTCCCCTCATGGTCCAGTTGTTAGCTGTTTATCTCTCTTTTTCTCAGCTTCTTTATTCTCTATCATTTGGTCTTATATATCACTAAATCTCTCTTCTGCTTCATTTATCGTAACAGTAAGAACATTCATTTTTTATTGCGCCTTATTAATAGCTCTTATGATTTCAACTTGGTTATATTTTAGTTCTTTTATTTCTCCAGAAAGGGATTTTATTTCTCCAGAAAGGGATTTTCTAGTATCTTCCATGCCTTTTTGAGCCCAGCTAGCACCTTGATAATCATCATTCTGAACTCTAGTTCTGACATTTTACAAATGTCTGTATTGATTAGGTCCCTAGCTGTCAGTACTACCTCTTATTCTTTTTTTTTTTAATCTTGAGTTTTTCCACCTTGTCATTTTATCCAGATAAGAAATGATGAATGAGAGAACAAAATACTAAAAGCATATCAATAATCACAGAAAAATAAACACTAACCAAATTGGAAGAGATCTGAAGCTGGGGGGAGAAGAAAGGAGGAAAGAAAATATTTATTAGACTGGTGAATAGAACAGAGCCAGACACTTGATTTTGGGTGTATTTGGTCTGTTAGAAGAAACTACCTCCCAAAATTTTAAAGAAAGAATAACTTTGGAACACACACACACACACACACACACACAATTAAATTAAATTTAAAAAAAAGAAAGAATAACTTATTTATATATAAAAATAAGGATAGGGATGCCTCAGTGGCTCAGTCAGTTAAGCCACTGCCTTTGGCTCAGGTCATGATCCCAGGGTCCTAGGATCAAGTCCCACATTGGGTTCCTTGCTTGGTGGGGAGACTTCTCTCTCTGCTTCTGCCTGCCACTTTGCCCATTTGTGTGCTCTCTCTCTCCCTCTCTCTCTCTCTCTCCCTGACAAATAAATAAATAAATAAATAAAATCTTTTAAAAAAGGGTAAACACGATGAGGAGATGGAATATGGCTGTAAAGATGAAAATTTAAAAAGGTTCTAAAAAAGGAATTGATGAGATAAGAAGTTGGTTGAAAAAAAGAAAATAAAAAGGGGGAAAGAATGTGATCAGGCTGGAGACTAGAACAAAGCCATGCACTAGATTTAGGGTATATTTTGATCTGTTAGAAGAACCTATATCCCAAAATTTCAAAAAAAGAAAAACCTATATGTATACAAAAATTTAAGTTAAATACAATGAAAAGATGGAACATGACTATAACAATGAAAATTTAAAAAGATTTTTTAAAAAGATATTGATAAGATAAAATAGTTTAAAAAGGTTAAAATAGGAAAGAGGAAAAATTGAAATAATAGAATAAGAAAAAAATAACCTTAAAAAATTTAACTTTGAATGACTAAGAATCATGGGGAAAAATGCAGGAATTCTGTGTTACTTTCCCCTGGCTCTGGAGTTCTGCAGTTCTCATTGATCTGTAAACTTTGTCTTGGCTGGATATTCTTACTAATATTCTGGAAGAGGGGCCTGCTGCAGTGATTCTCAAATGCCTTTGCCAGAGGTAGAATTGCACCACCCTTGCCAGGGGCCAGCCTAAGTAATCTTTGCAGTTTTGGTCTCAGGAGGTTTTGTTTCCTGAATGCTTTCCGTAGCTTCAGAGGAGGGGAATGAAAATGGCGGTCTCCAGTCTCCTGCCTGAAGGAGCAGAGTGGTTGGGGCCCCACTCCTCAGTGTAACCTCAGAGAAAAGCAGTCAATCCCTCCTGACTCCCTGGTCTCCAGCCATGCCCAGAACTCACCCAGCCTGTGACCAAGCATTTCAATCTCTGGTGCATGGCCCCGTTTGGGGTTTCCCAAACCAGCAGATTCCTACCTTGCTGCTTCTCCCAGAGGAGGAAGGTGAGTCTCCCCAGATCTGCCACTTATGGGGTTCCTGCTGGAAGAGCAGTGGCCCAAGCACACTGTCCCCATGAGGGCTCCACCCACTGCTTAGCTTCTAGAGCGACAACCCTCCATGGAGCTGACTTCTAAAAGATCCGATTCTGTGCTCCATTGCTCTATCACTTGCCAAGGGCCAGCCCCTTCCCCTGCGGTCTCTCTTCTCGTATATTGCCTCGGATTCACTTCTCTGCATGTCCCACCTTCTGGAAAGTGGTCACTTTTCTGTTCCTGGAATTGCTGCTCTTCTTCCCTTTGATGTCCTATTCAGTTTGTAGCTGTTCAGAATGGTTTGATATCTATCTAGCTGAACTCTTAGGATCTGTTGAAATTTAAGCCTCCTACTCCTCTGCCATCTTGCTCCTCCTCTTGTTTCTGTTTTTTCAGGTGTGACTGTTCTGCTGCAGGGGCACCTGGGTCAGGAATAACATCAATCTTCCTGAAACTTACTCCTTTTTCCTTCCCTTTCTTCCAACTCAGCTGCACTCCCTTCTCCTTCCATGATGAAGTCAGGACTAGAACCACAAGCCACCAGCCATTTTTCTGGATTCCAGAATATCAGAGCTGGCAGAGAACAAAGCCCATCAAATCCAAAATGCCTAACTGATAGATGAAAAAACTAAGACACAGAGAGGGAAAGCGACTTGTCCTTCATTACTCAGTATCAGGACTTATCCATATGTTCTGATGTCAACACTGGTGCAATTTCTATCACTAGCAGTCTATACTTGTTTTGGTGTTGCCTTTTCTCCCCTCAAACCTCACCTTCTTCATGATACCTAGGTGTTGGTCTATGGGTATGGGACAAGACTAAGGTCCAGACTGGGGAACTCAGGAGAGGAGAGTGAGGAGTCCATGAGCTTTGGAGTAAGACTGCCTGGGAATAGTACATGCACAGTAAATATTTGGGGATGAGTAAATGGTATTAAATTTCAATTTTTCAGTTTTGATAAGTTTTTCCAAGCCTCATATAAAAATGAGATAATATTTCCCTCATAGAACCATCGTAGGAATTAAAATTTAAGCAAAACAATGTGTGTAAAGCCTTTACACGAAGCACCAATGCCATCATATGCCATCTACAAAAGTTTTTATTGATAATGAACTTGAACAGTCTGTGAAGTTATTTATACAAGAAACATAAATATCCTGGCTACTTACTTCTGTGACAGCAAATTGATTTTATTCTATGTGTTGTTTCTCGTTGATTTTTAAAGCTCTTTGAGTCATAAGAGATGCTTAGGCCTTGCTCAGATTCTGTTGAAAAAAAAAAAGTGTCATGACTGTTTAACAAGTTGTCCTATTGGCGTGGGATAGGAACATAGTAGTAACTCCTGGGTTCATGCCAAGCTAACTCTGAGGTAGCCCTTCCCCTTGCAGAAGTCATCAGCAAGTAATGCTGACAACAGAGACTTACACTACAGGCAGCTGCTTTCTTCTTTCGGGCCCAGCCTATTAGCCAGTGTACTACTTTGTTGACTGGCCCCAGTATCCACTGGAACCAGCCAAGTTCTTCCCTACAGATGCAGATTCACATCTGTGCACATCCCCGAGATATGCCCTCACCAGCATAAATGACAAGACTTCTCCCTATGAATGTAATGATGGTGATATCCTGTGTCCTCAGTTCTGAGACCTGAAAGAATGGCCTGGGAAACTGAATCCATAGTGAATGGGAGACAGAAGTAGAATGGAGATCCCAAGTTCGGTCCCTATTTCATTCTCAAATATCGTAAGATTCTGGCAGACAAAGCCCTTTGCAGATAGTTTCTTCCTGAAAAGGAGCCATAGATGTCTGACACACATGGTAAGCTATGGTATAAACGTTAATGTGGGCGGACAGGGAAGAGAACTTGTCATGTGGGACTTTAGAGATCATATCTGGGAGCTGCCCATTTCCAGTGGAGAATGAGGGAAGAATGGTCACTTTCCACAATGTCTGTATCCTGCAGACTCACAGAGATGTCACTTGAAAGTGGCCCTTTGTTTCTTTCTGCAGCCATGGACATCTGGTTGACTTGCTGGCCATTGACAGCTGGAACTTTGGCACTTCAAAGTAAGAGTCCTTCCATGGCTAGGGGATGAGGGCGAAGACAAGAGAAAAAGTTCACAGGATTGGGGTGGGAAACAATGGTGACAGAGGGGAGCTGGAAATGAATATTGCAGAGGGGAAAGAGGCTGGTGTCTGGGAGAAACTGACATCTGCTGGTGGGAAGTACTGGTGGCAGCAGATGTGGAGAAAGGGCAATGGTAAATGGAGAGTGGGCCTTCAAACACTCAAAGGATTGTGGAAAACAACCAATGAGTGAGAAGGGGCTTGCATATGGAGAAGCACCCTGGCCAATGAGAATGCAGAGCCCTGGGCTTGTCTTCTCATAAGCAATCAGAAAGGATTAGGAGTCTCACAAGCATTTAGGCTTGAAGTTGGACAAGGGAGATTGTGAGATTAGATCTGACTTGCATGTACAGAGTTGCCCAAGTCTGTGGTAAATCACTGTTTAATTATGAAAATGGTGCATTCCCACAATTATTTTAAAAATTAGGCAGCACAAAATTATTTGACATAAGTGGTAACTTGCCCCTGTCTCTTCTTCTCTTCCTGGGTTCTCCAGAGACATCCATTCTGAAACTGCAATGTTGGAATGAATTGCAGTGACTGCTTTTCTTCTTGATCTAACACCTAAGTAAACTTTCTGGCAGTTTTCCTTATTTTGTCCACAAATCACTCAAATTCTGGTAGCTTAATCTCCCCAAACTTCAACATCTCTCCCCACCACCCTCTCTTAAGTTACCCAATTTGTACTAGTTTACTTTCATTAAAAAAAAAAACTTTCTAGATATTAAATACCTGAACTAGAAAAAAATAGATAAATTAGGGAGGTTGTGATCAAGTTTACAATGGGTTCATCACAGGCTTAGTATAATCAGGAACAAACCTGGTGTTTAAACACGTGTTAATAGGCTATCAACTTGCTGAATATGGCAGAGGAATGAAATATCCCAAGATATTACAAGCACCTTCAAATAGAGGACTCTGAATATATTTAATAGTACATTCTTTGGGCATTAGAAGGGCATCATTAAATGTATTCACAGGTTGTAAATTACATCTTAATTTTGGAAACAGTTAATATAAAACAATGAACGTCTTAGAATCAAAGACATACAGTATCAGCACCATTGTCCCTAATAAAGAAAATATATGTGTATCTTTGATTATACAAATACAAAAACACTCTTCAATGGGTATACTGAAGAAAAAAAGTTTATGTTAAAAACACTTATCCATTGAGTAAATTTCTATTTTTTAGGTCATCTTAACTGTAAAAATCCAATAGGGGTTATTACGAAGTGCATAATAAAAGCTGGTATCAGAGATGGTGTGGGAGGATTTCTAGGGTCTGCTGTTGTTAATACAGGCCAGCTCTCTGCCTAGATTCACCACCATCCACAACCACGAACCACAAAATATTTATCTGTTCTGTCACTGACTTCCTTTGTCACAATGAATTTGATGGCATTGACTGAATATTCAACGCAATCTACCATCTTTATTAAGGTAAGAATGGAGCACTCCTTCCGTGTCTTCTTGTAGAAGGGATGGCGACTTCATGGATTTTCTATAAGGGTTGATTTCCTGGGGATAGCAAAGGGTGCTGTCTTCAGTACACTGGTTAAGGTACTTGGGATTGCAAGCAACAGAAACACTCTTTGGTTAGCATAAGCCAAAAAAAGAATTCATTGGAAGGATTTAAGTTTCTGCAAGAACCCAAAGAAGAAACTCTTGAGTTGAGAGAGTAGAACAATTTCTTATATCTTTCGTCAGTAAGTGTTTTATCAAACACCTGTAATCCATGCACTATGCATCTCTTTGGAGATAGAGCAGTGAACAAGACAAACATGATCCAGCTCTTGTGGGGCTTACAATGTAGTGGAGGAATTAGAGCAAAAGAAAGAAAAGAAAAGAAATAGAAAAGAAAAAAAAAAAAGAAAAAAAGAAAAAGAAATAGGGTGGTCAAGGGAGTCCTCTCAGAGGAAGTCACCTACCTTTGAGTTGTGAAGAATTAAATGGAATCAGGAATACAAAGGAGAGGAAGAATTTCCTCAGGAACTGGCAACCTGGCAACAGCATCAGCGAAGGCCTTGAGATGGTAAAGAGCTTAGCAGGCCACACAAAACAGGGAGATGAGAACTTTAAAAGAAAGGGTAAAGTCACAGCAGGCACGAGAGTTCCTGGACCCTCTACCAGGAGTTCCTGGGCCTTCTCTCTGGAATTGTCATTAAATGTAACTCAGATTCAAGGATTTTAGAGTCTGTTTCTCTTTCTTTCAAATTATACCTCACTAGAACCTACTTCTGTATTTTAGGAGTTATTTCCAAAAATGGGGAGTTGCTATGAACTGGGGAGTAGTCCATGAGGCACTTAGTATAGAAAATAGAAAATGAAAGTAGCCACCCAAATCCCCTTCTCTTCTGTCCCCTGGAAATCCCAGAGGCTTTTGAAGATGAAGCTAAAGAAACAGGATATCTAGGGGCGCCTGAGTGGCTCAGTGGGTTAAGCCTCTGCCTTCAGTGCAGGTCATGATCTCAGGGTCCTGGGATTGAGCCCTGCATCGGGCTCTCTGCTCAGCAGGGAGCCTGCTTCTCTCTCCCTCTGCCTACTTGTGATCTCTGTCTGTCAAATGAATAAATAAAATCTTAAAAAAAAAAAAAAGAAAAAAGAAAAAAAGAAACAGGATATCCAGACTGCTTATCACAGCAGCTGTATCTGCTGGTTAAGGGACCATTGATACAGGATATGGAATTACAGAGATTGGGAAGTGAGTGCCCTGGGTCTCTCAGGGCCCCCAAATCCTGGAGAAGAGAGTTCTAAGCTTTTTGATGGATAGTACCCCACGTGATCACGTAAACGTTGTAAAAGGAGATTTCAAAATGGAGCAAGCAAGCTTAGCTGAGAGAATCTCTTTGAAAATTGGGCTGGGAGGCCATAAGGGAGGAGGAATTTATGCAAGCCCTCATTAGAGGAACCACGAACTTCTTGCCAGCTACAAACCCTCCACTTGGACTCAACTTCCTCTTCGCCATGACACTTGAATGGGTCACATTCTTCCCTTGGACAGGAGCTGATGCAGTTTAAGAATTTCAATCCCTCATTTACACACTAACGCAACCAATCCCAGTTAACCTAGATTCAATCCCTGTTTTGCATGGAGGACTTAAATGAGATCTGCTCTCATAAACTTTCACCTTTACAGGTCTGCCTCCTCTTTGGCTTCCTTCGAAGTCAAGTTTCTACTTGAATCTGTGTCTCCCAAATTACAATTCTAATTGCCCAAATAAATGCCTGTTTGCTTAAATTGTCAGTGAATTCTTTCTTGGTCAACAACATGATCTGAAGAAGGTTTGTACCTTTAGTTGCCAAAGAGGTTTGGGAACTTAGTGACTCTGAAATACGGCAGTGGCCCCTTTAAATTGTCAATGTGGTGGACTTCGGGGAGAAGAGGAACAAGACTCAAGACCATGGCAAATCCTCATACTAGCAATCTTCGTTAGTAATTTCTTTCGGAAAATGCTGTATAATCAAGAAAGCGATGCTCAACAAAGCAATAGGAGAGTGACTTACCTGTGATGCCCATGGCCCTAGAGACATGTTTCTGAGACACATGTTCTAACACCACATTTCCTAACCTTCTGCTTTGGGTTTGCTCTGTTTCTTTCAAGCAGGTAGAGGAAACATCCTGTTTAGCTCTATGGGGGTCACAGAAGATAGGTTCCCTGGAGGTTCTCAGGAAATCACAATGGTGGGGCCATTTGGATTTCTGCTTGACATCATGAGCTTTCCACTGCTACCATTTCCTGCTCCTGAATTGTCTATAAGAAAATGCTGCTTGTTCCTGATGGCTCAAAACATCTTGTTCCAGACTCCTTAATTTAATCAGTGTGATGACCTATGACTTTCACGATAGCTGGGACAGATGTCCAAGACATAACATTCCTCTGTATGTAGGATCCGAGGATCAAAGTAGCATGCATTATTTGAACTGTGTAACAAAGAAAAGGCTCAAATTGTATGCAGAGGGGCTATAGGGAGGGGACTGGGGAGAGCTATTGTGGGGAAAGAGGCTTTCTCTTTGGGGGATTTTGTTAATTAAAAGGGACAATGACTGGCAAGGAAATAATGCCTGTGTTGCCTCCTTCAGGAATATGTCTAAAGTACAGGAGAAACTATGGGTTCCCTGCAGAGAAGCTCATCATAGTGTTCTCTGTGGGTGGAATTTCTGGCACAGCACTTCTAATCCTCACTCTGTGTCCCAGTTTCTGGTCCTTACATATGGGAAACTAGCTTCTAGGCTTACTCTGGAATAACTGGCATGGCTAATGGAGGCTTAAAATACATTGAGGAAAATTCTGTCATTCTCTTAAGTCATCTTGCTACCCTTCTCTTGAGATCCCATATCCTGGCTTCTTGTGGCTCTGAACACAAGCAGCCTGGGAAAAATAGTTGTGGAACACTTTTCACTAAAAAATAAAAACAAAAATCAATCTGAATTTCCTTTTTTGGATTTTGATGTGTGTGACCATCATCTTTCCCACAACCCCAAAGCAAATACTAAATTCTTATTGTATCCATGTAAATAACTAGAGAAGGATTTCAGTATTCTACCCCAGGAATGGCAAATGATTTGATTTTCCTTCCAACCTAAATTGAATGTGTTCACTCAGATTCTGTGCCATCAATCCAGAGAGTATTCTAATACTAATATTAACGCTTTTCTGTAGTCACTGGCAGCTTCTCAGTCTTTGGTATTGAGATATATACAGACTTGCCACCTTTCTGTTAATGACTGAGTGGGCACAAAAGACCTTCCAATTAAAAGATAAGATAGACCACACTTAGTGACCATTCTAAAAGAATTATTTCAGTTAGTGTTGGAAGGAAAGGGCCTACCTCTCAGGCCAGGGTGTCTGATAAGTACTTTGAAGGTGGCTTCTGTGCATTCTGACCTTTATACCTTTGAAAGGCTTCTGGGGACCATTCAGATTGGAGATCAGATCCACTCCATTAGCCTTCTGGGGAGAAATCTGCATACTTCAGGCCAATCTAAGGAGCAAATTGAAGGAGCTAATTTTGATTCTGGCTATATCCCCAGCCCTTGCCACTCTTCCTGACAAATGATAGGAACTCAGTTTATATGACGATTGACAAATGAAACAGATTATATAATGGGAAATTGGGAATTTTGGGTTCTGTGAATTTTATATTAATCTGGGAAAGGTGAAGAAATCAGGACCTTCCTTCCCACTGCACACCAGGACCTCAGGCACTTAGAAGAACTTTTTTTTTTTCAAGATTTTATTTATTTACTTCAGAGAGAGAGAAAGCAAGAGCA
The DNA here is from genome assembly GCF_011764305.1 of Mustela putorius furo. Taxonomy (NCBI): domain Eukaryota; kingdom Metazoa; phylum Chordata; class Mammalia; order Carnivora; family Mustelidae; genus Mustela; species Mustela putorius. The sequence continues at coordinate 9,811,705 of NW_025421424.1, forward strand.
CATGAGACAGACAGCATGAGTCAGACAGCATGAGAGAGACAGAATGAGCAGGGCAGAGGAAGACAGAGAGACAGAAGCAGACTGCCTGGAAAGCCCTGGCCCAGATCTTCACAGGGTGGCTCAGTCTTGTCATTCAGACTTCAAGTCTCATTTCCCTAAAGACCTTTCTGGACATTCTTGCCAAAGTGGCGCCATCCATCCCATCACCACCACCTTGTTCACTGTCTTCACGGTGTATCACCGGGTCACCACACTGTGACAGTCCTAGCTCATGGCTACTGTCTCGCCATAATTAGTAAGCTCTCTCTCAGAAGGGTCACTGTCTGACTGCTAAATTATATGGTAACTGTCCTTATTACCACTGATTTTTTTTTTGAGTGTATTTTCTTCTCATCTGTCCAGACTTGGCAGTATAATTTGCAAGGAATGAGAAGCCTTGTGTGATGGGTTTCATACAAAATCTCTCGACCCCTTGGAAGTGCCTGGCACATTGATAACTATTGATTGACTGAACTACTAGGATTTAGAATTCTATAATGCTAGAGATCTGGAAGGTCAGAGGTTGGCTCTTTAAAGATGGGTGGGTGGTTTCTTATTCAGAGGCATGGTTTGGATGGAACCCCTCCTTTGTGCATCCTTTCCTATCGCTGTTTGATGAAATGCTCCAGAAGAGAGGAGACATACCCAGGATAAGAATTGTCCTTTGACTATGTCTCAAATCAGAGGCAACAAGGCATTGAATGGAGCAAAGTTTTATTTGTGTATTTGCTCCTGAGGATTTGCAGCCTAGTACATGCCTGGGTAAAGCATAATGACCCATTTCCATGAAATAAGTCAACAAATAAGTTAGAGGGTGATTTTACACACACACACACACACACACACACACACACACACACATATGTATATATTCTAAGTAGAGGGGCGCCTGGGTGGCTCAGTGGGTTAAGCATCCGCCTTCGACTCAGGTCATGATCTCAGGGTCCTGGGATAGAGCCCTGAATCTCTGTTCATCAGGGAGCCTGCTTCCCCCCAACCCCCTCCACTTGACTCTCTGACTACTTGTGATCTCTGTCAAATAAATAAATAAAATCTTAATTAAAAAGTTCCAGGTAGAAAAAACAGAATCATCCTCTTTGGGCTGTTGGGAAGGGACAATTTTTTCTCTACCATTCAAAGTCTCCCATCTGGACTAAGAATTAAATTTACATGAAACGAATTAACAGGAATAAAATACCCAACGTTTTATTAAGTTGCAGGGAGGCCCCAAAATAAGATGAAGACCTAAAGAAATGATCAAGGCAGGCACTGTTCAGACAATGAGAAAATAAATTTGTGAGGAATTGATTGGGTAAAGAAAAAAGGTGTTCAGAAGCCTGAATTAGGGAGTTCTAAATAGAATTTAGGCTGAGCTAGTAGATTAGAAAACATAACAAGGTTTGTTTTCACAGCTTTCAAGTCTCTATCTTTGGTGATAAGGATTTTTTTTTTAACTTCCTAGTACAGAGAGATCATTTTCATATGGGAGATTGGTTTCTTGCATTTAGGGGGATGGAGGAGAGTCTGAGTGTCCTTGTACCAGCCATTTCTTAAGTAACTTTTATTTAAAATAATCAACATGTCAAAGTGGCACATTCGGGGACAACATGCCCTTTGCCCCCACAGTGTTCCTGTATCAGCTATGGTTTGACTACGCCAGCTATAGAAATAAGCCTATTGTAAGGAGAAAACCAGGATGAGAGTGGAGTTCAGCTATCTCAAGACACATTTGCTGAGGTTGTATAAAGAGACCTACAGGAGATAAAGAACCAAGGGGACTTATTGCACCTACTGCCCCCATAATTCCACCCAGGGATATTTTATAGCCAGTATCCCTGTCTTTGAGCTCAAGTGTCAGAAAATGTCCAACAAGAGATTAGGATCCTATATTGAAGACTTTCAGACCCAAATCCAATCACACAAAATGGGGAAAAGGCAGGAATTTTTTTCTTAAAAGATTTTATTTATTTATTTGACAGAGAGAGATCACAAGTAGGCAGAGCAGCAGGAAGAGAGAGAAAGGGAGAAGCAGGCTCCCTACTGAGCAGGGAGCCCAATGCGGGGCTCTATCCCAGGACCCTGAGACCGTGACCTGAGCCAAAGACAGAAGCTTAACCCAGGCGCATCAGGAATTAGTTTTTAAGTGACAAGATGATAGGATGCATATAAATAAAGCATCAGTACTTAACGTTAGTTTTGTCAGTCCTGAATCCTGCGTTGGTACCATTTTTTTTGAGAATTATTTCCCACTCTCCTGGTAGATAATTCTGAGTGATGATTCTGGGTGGAAGGCACTGTGCTTAGCACAGAGGGTGAGATTTCAGAACCCAGGCTTCTACAAGACTTTAAACCCAGTGAGAGAGAGAAGACAAGTAGTCCACGATTTGTTTCTGTTAGAAACGAGTGGTTGCTCTATGCTTCACAGGCATGGCATCTCGTGCTGAGGAAGCCGACTCAGAGAGCTTATGTACTAATGTCTTGCTGCAGAGAAGACTTGGTAAGTGCAGTAAGAGAGCCTGCAGTGTTAAGGGATTGACAAGAGGTCAGAGAAGCAGATGTGTGCTGGACATGTCCCAGGAATGGTTGGTAGATTGTAGGTGGGTGGACAAGGGGGCAGGACAGAGGCTCAGTGGGCGTAGCTAATGAGCAGGCACCAGTCATCTCCACACAGGAAAGTGAGCTGTGGACTTGATGTTAGGAGCTTTCGTCACTTTCTCATTAGACTTTTGAAGAGTGCCATGAAAGGTTTCTGTTTCTGCTTCTGTGAAGTTAGGAATGTTGCCACCAGGAGGCAGCAGCATGCAGGGTTACATTGTCTAGGCAGGCAGTGGACAAGTAGGAGTGGAAGAACATGTTAGAATCCCTTTCTACAGAAAACTAAGTTGCATGTAAATCTCTGTCATTATCGTTAAAGCTGATATTTTTGTGCACATTGAGGCAGAGAGAACACGAGGACCCCAGGCTTAGAGGAGGAGGCTATGCTGAGATACAGGTTGAGTTGAGGCAAATGGGACTTGAAGTCCCAGATCTGCCTTTGGTTCACTATGTGATCATGGGGAAGTTAAATCAGCTTCTTGGGTTGTTACAATGGTTAAATGAAATATGTGTCTGGTCCAAGGTCGATATGTGGGAGTTGTGGATATAAGCAGATCTTCTGTAGATTTTCTAGTTTCCCTCTAATAATTTCTTTCTATAAAGAAATATTAGAGCATGCATGTGAAATTGGAAACTCTTTGGGTTTGTGCATAGCTCAAAGGCTTCAAGGTAGATTCATGACAAAGTTCCAGTAACTTCTCTCGTGCCCGCTACAACTTTATTATGTAGGGAGTCATTTTGTAAACTGGCTTCTTTCACCACATGCTTCTAGAAGGCTACAATCTAGAAATTAGTAAAGGATATATAAAAAGCATTAAGTGTTTTATTTCCTTGATTAAAACAAATTAATGGCTCCTTATTGCTTAAGGAATAAAGTCCATGTTACTTAACATGGCATACGAGGTCCACCTCACCATCAAGTCATGCCAGTGTAGACACTTAACATTGTGCTCCAAGAGTTTGATCCAGATGCTCCATTGTGTGCTTCATCAGTATGAGGCTTAACAGTAAATAGTTTGATGGAACAGAAGTTAAATACTGTGGATACTGAGCACATGCTGCTTTAATATACTTTTGTAGAATCAAGAGTATTCCTATTTTAGCATTATAGTCCTTTCCTTTGCAACGAAAGCTTGAGTAGAAAATAATTTCCAGAGCTAAGTGGCATGATGAGGACTGTGCAGACCCAGTGCAGGTCCTTTGGATGGGTCTTGGCTTGTGAAGAGCCATGTTGAGAAGTGCTCTTGTGGCCACACTAGTCACAGTGTTCCATGACACCAACTGCACTTCTGGGTGCTATTGCTCAGGCTTTGCTTCTGCCTCCAGTGGCTTTTCCACTTTCCTTACTTTCTCATCTACCAACCAGGAAGATCCTAACTCAAGTACCTCTTCTCTGAAGGCTTTTCCATGCCCCCACAGGAGCTGTCACTTCCTGCCTCTGCTTGCTTTATGAATACTCTTCTTACTATTCTCATTCATTCAACACACATTTGGATGCTAGAGTGATCACATCACCTCATAATCAGATTCTGTGCCAGTCATTAGGCAGGATGCTGACTTTGCATAGGAGGAACATTTCTGAATTTTCTTTGTACTCCCAGAGCTTAGTGCAGTGGTAAGTGCAGAGTAGACAATCCATATATGTTGGCTAATTGTGAACTAAGAAATTAAAAATGAAGATCGGAGTGTCATGTACCATGAGAATCACATTAGAAGACTACAGAGGAGTCTGATGAGAGGAACAGGAAGGAAAAGGAGAAGAACTGGAGAGTCTTCTGCAAATCTCCAAAAGCACATGGACTTTGGAGCCGAAGAACAAATTATTCCATTGTTCTGGCAGAAGGAGCCAGCACCCATTTTCCAGTAGATGTGGGCACCAGGATCCTTTGTCTCCAGTGTATTTCCCATTTGCTATCACATCCTAATCTTTGGATTCCATCAGCAAAGTCACTAATCACTTCTTAAATTGACCACAGAGTGTATATTAACGGCCATAATTCTTGCCAGGAGGAAAAACAAACAGAATCCATAGATGTGTAGGGGCACAGTTTGGTACAAGGCTAAGAAGATCACGTGCCTACAGCTGAAAAGTGCAGGGAGATCAGAGTATAAAAGAGAGACCCAGTCTCACTCTGTGTGTCCTACTCATTGGGTGTGCTGCTGTGTCTTGTTGTGTGGGGGGGGCCACCAAAATCAGCATCATGAAGATCCTGGTCTTGGTCTTGATTTGTCTACACCTCTCAGAGGGTGTGGAAAGGTATGTATGAGGATTCAGCTGCAGATCTTTTGGAAAGGCCATCATATTGTGTCTTGGTACCATTAACTGAATACCCAGGGAACCATGACTTAAAATGTATGTATGTATGTATGTATGTATGTATGTATGATGTATATATGTATGTATGTATGTATGTATAGATGAATGTGGGGTGTGTGTGTGTGTGTGTGTGTGTGTGTGTGTGAGGGTGGATTGGTGTTGTGTTGGCTAAGAAAGAGGGAAACAGGATTCGTGTCCCAAGTTTATAGGAGGGACTATAGATAAACAGAAATTTATTCTGTGGAAACAATATGTAAGTAGAAAAACCCAAATATATGTTGCAGTGGATTTTCAGAGTTCTAAGGAGATTTGAAAACTCCAGACCAGATCACTGAAGGAATTGCTTTAATGGAGAACGTGAAGATCACTCCTTTTGTTTGTCCTAATCTCTGCAGAATCATTCTGAAGAAAGGCAAGTCCATCCGCCAGGTGATGAAAGAGCGGGGTGTACTAGACACATTCCTGAAGAACCACCCAAAGGTCGACCCAGGTGCCAAGTATCTTTACAATAATGATGCTGTGGCTTATGAGCCCTTCACCAATTACCTGGATGTAAGTGAAGGGGAGGTGGTGTCCATAACCCTTGGCCACAAACCATTCTTGGATATTTATTTAGACTTCTCATTAGCTCTGATTTTGGACTTCTTACTAAACCTAAGTCTCACCTTCCTATGTGTCTGGATAAATAATGAGATGGAACCCCTTAACACTACAGTATTCCCTTTCCTTCCTTCTTTCTTCCCATTACTGGCTCACTCTCTAAAGCTCCCTTTATACAATTATGAGATTCACAGTGACCATATTGAAGTCAGTTGAGAGAGCCAAAGGAAGTCCCAGTGATGGGCTGCAGGGGAAAGAAGGAAAGCACATGCAAAGCTGCCAGGCAAATCTCCAGTGGCTCCAGATGCCATATATCTTCCCATTTGGAAACATACACTGGTAGACCTTAGAGCAAGTATTTGAGTGTTCTTCAAGGCTGCAGTGTCTGCTCAAGGCATCTCAACACACTGGTGTCCTATGGACCACCCTTAGTGATGTCACATGAGTGTCAGCTCTAGAAGCCACCCTAGGTATCTCCTATTTTGACTTTCACTTTCTATAGATGGTGTAAGAAGAGGCAGGTAAGTGACATGACTGGCCTGCATTCACTTAGAACTTAAACCGTGTCTCAGTGAAGTTCTTTTCTTGCTTTCCATGCTACCTCTCATTCTAGACTTTCTGGTGCCTTAGCTACTGTGTGACCAGAGTGAGGAGAATGGTGGAGAAATATTTAACACTGGAAGAGAAAGAAGTGTGTGTGTGTGTGTGTGTGTGTGTGAAGTGGGGAGAGGGGATGGACACTGGAAATGGAGAAAAAGTGATTACTTCTCCAACTTTGCATGTTCTAGCATAGAATGGTAAATCCATAGAGATATCACCTGATAAAAAGTCAAAATGCTTTGGAAGATGAGATTGTCTTGCCAGATTCAGCTAGTCACAGGCTTGTAATTAGGGACAAAAATGGGGAATATTGAGAGGAAACTGGCTGCAGATGAGAAGAAGAACTTTTTGAGGGAGAAGGTACTTAACTCCCCAGGGAAATGATTTCGGCAAGATGTGGTTTCTAGTGAGTCAACTTTTTCCCCATCCTTAGGACAAAACTTGGCTGCTTGAAGAGAGTGAAAAACTTTTCTTTGCAGAACTACTACTTTGGAGAGATCAGCATTGGGACACCACCACAAAATTTCCTGATCCTCTTTGACACAGGCTCCTCCAACCTGTGGGTGCCCTCTACCTACTGCCAGAGTCGGGCCTGCTGTGAGTATACCACCATTATCACTCATCCATGGAGAGGAGCAGAGAGCAGGGCAGAGTCAGGACTGGGCACAATCTCATCACCCAATTCCAGAGTTCTTGGTGCATACCCATGATCTCATCCTCCTTAAATTCAGATCATCTAGAAATCTTGACCTTGGTCTACTTTCGCCGGTGCTACAGTTCTGGAGAGAGACAGCAGAAATAGACCGAGGCTTCCATTCTTTTCTACATTGTTCCCTTTCCTCAGTTTTCTCCTGTAGGCCCCAATTCCTGGCACTTTGAGTTGAGCCATCCCTCAGGAAATGGAGGGAAGGGGCAGCATCTTTTTCCTAAGGGGACAGACTTTTCTGGGGCTACAGATTGTCTTCAGCACAAAGGATCTGAGACTGAGGCCCAATCCCAGGCTTGGTCTGATCATCTCAGGCCATCAAGGATACGTGTCCTCCAAGTATGTTGGAGAGCCATGAATTCTGCTAATATTTCCTTCTGTCTATCTGCAGCTAATCATAACAAGTTCAACCCCAGCAGTTCCTCTACCTACAGAAGCACTGAGCAAACCTATACCCTGGCCTATGGTTTTGGCAGCCTGACTGTGCTCCTGGGATATGACACTGTGGCTGTAAGTGCTGTTCTCAATCCTTCTGTGGGTCTGCTCTTTGGATCCCCTTCTTTGGAGCTTAATGCTCTCAGAGAGACCCACGATTACTAAATAGGTACAAATTCCTGGAAACTGATGTTTGGAAAGTATGCTGATGATGATTTAATTAAACATTTCTCCCAAGACAGGAATTGCTTCCCCAGCAGTCCTGACTGCAGGGAGCTCTTTTTATTGTGCCTCCCCTGACTTTGCTCCCTGGTCTTATGCTGCCCTCCGTAGCCACATGGAGCACATCTGCTTCCTTCTCCACATGGTTTTACTGTAGATATTAAAGACCTTCCTTTCACTATTTTCTTTTCTTTATATCAAGCACCCACAGCTTCTATGTCATTTGTGCACATGGATTGTTCAAAATAAAATCAGCCACTGTCCTTTCACTGTCCATGGAAGTAGAAACTCTAACTCCAGAATACAATGGCCTCTGCTTCCCCAACTCCCACACTCTTCTAAGACATGTACGGTTGGATGATGCTGAATCCCTTCATCTTCCAGAACCCACGCATGACTGAGCTAAGCATGAAATAACCCAACTTCCTCTCTCCACAAAAGGGTCTAGATTCAATTCCCTGGGCACATAAGTCTGGGAAAACTTTGTCCACCTGAGTTGTTAATCTTTTCTTTCTGCTTGTCCCAGGTTCAGAACATCGTCATCAACAACCAGCTCTTTGGCTTGAGTGAGAGTGAGCCCAACTACCCCTTCTACTATTCATACTTTGATGGTATCTTGGGAATGGCCTACTCTGACCTGGCTGCAGGCAATAGCCCAACAGTTCTTCAGAACATGATGCAGCAGGGCCAGCTCACCCAGCCCATCTTCAGCTTCTACTTCTCTCGGTGAGCACCCCTGCCATGGGTAGATCTCAGCAAATGAGGCTATGGGGGCTTTCAGCAAGTCAACATAAGACAGGGCCAAGGTCTTAAAATTTCCTGATACAATGAGTTTAACTAGCTAAATGCAATTCCTCCATCTCTGAAAATTTATTATTTCATTTTGGAGAGAATTTTATTTTAAATGCACTGGAAGTATTTTTTTTAAAGATTTTATTTATTTATTTGAGGCAGACAGACAGACAGAGAGACAGAGACAGAGCATGAGCAAGGGAGAGGGGGAGGAAGAAACAGGTCCTCTGGTTGAGTCTGAAGAGCAGATCAAAGCACAAGACCCCTTGTCCTCTGGTTCCTCTATGTCTGAAAAGAGAAGGATGGTGAGAGGGGAGGAAGGAGATGTCTGATCATGTGTACTGTGGGAATTCATGCTCTTCTCCTTTCTTCCATAGCCAACCAACCTATGAGTATGGTGGGGAACTCATCCTGGGAGGTTCAAACTCCCAATTTTATTCTGGTGAGATCATCTGGACTCCCGTCACCCGAGAATTGTACTGGCAGATTGCTATCGATGAGTAAGTACTAGAGGAAAATTCCTATGGATCATGGACACCCCTAGGATGTTCCTCCAATGTGACATTATTTCCTGTTCTTGCATTGGCACACACTTCTGAAAGAATCAGCAAACCCTCAAGCTGATTGTTCCTGGAGCTCAGTATACTCTGGCATCTAGCTCTTGAATGAACTTTCTGACTTGGTCACTGAACCTTGTCATGTCAGCAGGTTGGTCATTCCTAGGATTCTGTGAATCCATGTCTTTGTTCCTGGAAGCTTCATTATCCCAGGTAGCACAATCTTTACCAAGTTCTTCATCAGTGAAAGTAACAGCTGTCTTTGATGTTTTCTATGTGCCAGATGCTGTGCTAAATATTTTATATGTATTATTGTATATATATATTCCGCTAAACACTATAAAGTGCTCAGTAGTATATTTCATTGTGTAGATAAAGGAATCAAGGCTCAGAGGTTCAGTAACTTATCCAAATTTCACACATTTCACAAATTTCAAAATTTGAGCACAAGCATATCTTCTCCCAGAGCTCAGGACCATGAATCAGTTACTTCTATACTCCAGGCCTTCAGGAAGTCTCCATCACTACCAATTCAAGATGCATTTCTTTGACCTTTACTCAAGACCATACAATAGCTGGGCACTATTTGTCAGTATGGCCTTCTTACCACTTCCTGACGCATAGTGAGGACTTCAACATGTCCTTGCACCTTGCCATGACTTTCTTGCTTCTCTTTTAACTATATCACCTGAAGTGCCTCATGTCCTGTGTGCATCCTTTGGGGCCCAGATTAGCTCCTACTTCCTAGCTCCTCCTCTTTGGAGGAGAGGCCTCTCCAAAGGCCTCTCAGGAGCCCAATCTCTCTTCCAGTCCCCTAGTATTACTGGCTTGTGTCCCAATATCTAGCTCCCCATCTTCAGGTAGACACAGGGTAATAAGCCCAATATGCATGAGTAGAGAGAGAGGTAAGCAGTTGAATGTCTGACAAGTAGTTTTTTGTGCCTGCAATAGAGGCGTCTTTTCACTTGGACCGATTGCACTCACCCCTTAAGCATCTCTTCTCAGAATAACTCTTGTCTGACTGACTCACTCTCACTACCAGAGTAGATCAAGTCCTCTCCTCTCTGGCCTATTGCATTTCTTTCATGGCACTCACCAGAGATGCAATTAAACACCATTTATGTGTTTCTGTTATGTATGTGGTGTTTGTCTTGTTTACCATTACGTTCAAGTAGGTTGATTCACCAACTATACCCAAAATACAAAGGGACTTAAGAGGAAGAGTAGAGCTGCAGAAAAAGCTGGATGAGCGATCGGGGACTGAATCACATAGGACTACATTATGGAGATTGGCAGCTATTGGCTTATGGTGTTGTCTCATGTCTATTAGAATGGGCTGTTTAAAAATAGCAAATACAATTTAGTCCTCTTTATATCACCATAATTTTTGTAAGAGTGTAAGAGTGTGTCCTACATGGTAAGTATCGAATGTGTATTTACAATGTGACTACCAGCTCTAGCTGTTTGGCACTATGTGCTGGGCCTCACGTAGGCAGATTAAAGAGGATAAGACATAGTACTTACTCCCCAGAGCTGAGCTGGAGTAGTCACCAGACCAAGACTGAGGATATTACTCCAATAGTAATTACTATTATTGTTAATTTTCATTACATTATTACATGGATTGCAGTGTCAAGGTATGCCCTGGCTTTTTGGGAGATTAGGGTGGATGTGGCACTTATTTATGGCAAATATGTCTGACTCTCTCCTTCTCTCTCTTTAAAGATTTATTTATTTATTTGAAAGAAAGAAAGAGAGGGAGAGAGAGAACAGGGAGAGAGAGAGTCAGAGGGGGAGAGAATCCCAAGCAGACTCCACGCTGAGTATGGAGCCCAATGCAGGGCTTGGTCTCACAACCATGAGATCATGAATCAAACTAAAAGCAAGAGTCAGAAACTCAACTGACTGGGCCACCCAGCTACCCCAAGAAATGCCTGACTCTCTCTGTATTGGTGTTCCCCTCAGGTTTCTCATCGGTAACCAGGCCACCGGCTTGTGCTCCCAGGGCTGCCAGGGGATCGTGGATACAGGAACCTTCCCACTGACTGTTCCCCAGCAGTACTTAGAATCCTTTGTGAAGGCAACAGGAGCCCAGCAAGATCAGAATGGTGCTGTGAGTAACCAGAAGCCAGGGCTCCTCTGCACATCCAGGCAGCCTCAGCACAGGAGCCTGAGTGCAATGAGTTCATGAGAGACAGAAGAAGGGATTGGTGGAGAACTGAGCTCCTAGTGGGACAGAACAGGTGGGGACACATCATGGCCTTTTAGGCATGAACCTTGAATTCAAGGAGGCATAAGGGGAGGGAATAACATCAACTCCAACTGTGAGAATGGGCTGAATGGTTGTCAGGAGGGGTGGCTGTTCCATTGCAGGCCCTAGGAACACATCTCACCTTGGCGTGGCCACTGTCATTTGACTGTACACAACAGACTCAGGCATATTGTACTTCTCCAGTCCTCTTGGGTTTCCTTCTTCCCTAGGAATACTCCATTGGCTTTTACTCTGAGCAGCCTACTGTACCCAAACCTGTTCTCCTTAAATGTGCTTCTGTAGTTTGCTCCTCCTGCATGCAAGAGTCTAGTTTAGTCAGACTAAATCTTGGTCCTCAGGGTGTGTGTGTGTGTGTGTGTGTGTGTGTGTGTGATTTGAGTACATAGATAGGTGCACACTACTGTGGATATGAATTGTGTGAGAGCATGTTTCACACTGAATGTGCCCAGGCTTCTTCTCTGTAAATGGGACTTCCTGGCAATAGAAATCTGTGTTCTGGAATGAGCCTGACTCCTTATGGCCATATCAGTACAACAAAAATCTCAGAGCTGAGCTGTGTCCAAGGAGGCCCAGGAAAGCAAAAGCTTCTGGTTAGTGTTGTCCCTGGGAATCAGGCTTTGCCTTCCACGCTCTCAACCAGCCTCTGCTGGAAGGTCAGGAAGAGAGTCTCACAGGGAATGGGAGATTCGGGCCCTTTGTCTGGGCCCCCAGGCCCCTGGCACTCTACAGCTCTGCTTTTCCTCTCTCTCAGTTTGTGGTCAACTGCAACTCCATACAGAGCTTGCCCACCATCACCTTCGTCATCAGTGGGACCCCATTACCTCTGCCTCCTTCTACTTATGTCCTCAACGTACGTATGCACCCCAGGCTCCAGGGAAATGGGATTGGATGGGTCCAAACAGCTGTTCCATGTCCCAGCTCACATCTGAGCACCTATGGGGATCCACCAGTGGCAGGGCTGAGGGTGAACAAGAAGCCAGGGACCCCACAGGTGTTGTGGAATACAGGGTGGGATGTACCTGTGGGGAAAGACCTCTCCATGCACCTGGTTATATCCTTATGTCCTTTGTCTCTGCAGAACAATGGCTACTGCACCCTTGGGATTGAGGTCACTTACCTGCCCTCCTCCACTGGGCAGCCCCTGTGGATTCTGGGAGATGTCTTCCTTAGGGAATATTATACTGTCTTCGACTTGGCTGTCAACAGGGTGGGTTTTGCCCTTTCTAAGTAGACTAGCAAGAGGCTAGTTTCCTCCCTCCCAGCAAGACTCTGGGATTGCTCTATTGTTTCTCTGGGCTGACAGCAGCATTTTATTAGACTAGTTTGATCCCTCTGTGCACTAGAATCATACTCCCTCAAGTAATAAACAAAGAATCTCTAAACATCCTTACTGATCCTTCTAGATGTCTTCTTTGTATTCTGCTTGTGTTAAATAATCCAGTCAAAAAATGGGCGGAAGACATGAGCTGACACTTCTCCAAAGAAGACATACAAAGGGATAACAGACACCTGAAAAAACTTCAACATCACTAACCACCAGGGAACTACAAATCAAAACCACAATGAGATATCACCTTACACCAGTGAGATAGAATGGCAAAAATTAACAAGACACAACAAATGTTGGTGAGGATGTGGAGAAAGGGGAACCCTTGTACACCGTTGGTGGGAAAGCAAGCTGGTGCAGCCACTCTGGAAAACAGTGTGGAGGTTCCTCAAGACGTTAAAAAATAGAGCTACCCTATGACCCAGCAGTTGAACTACTGGGTATTTACCCCAAAGATACAGATGTAGTAAAAAGAAGGGGCACATGCACCCCAACATTCATACAGCAAATGTCCACTATAGCCAAACTGTGGAAGGAAGCCGAGGTGCCCTTCCACAGATGAATGGATAAAGACAATATGGCTCATATATACAATGGAATATTCCTCAGCCATCAGAAAGGATGAATCCCCACCCCTTGCATCAGTGTGGATGAATCTGGAGGGGATTATACTAAGGGAAATACATCAACCAGAAAAAGACAATTATCATATGGTTTCACTTATATGTGGAATATAATATCATGGAGGATCATAGGGAAAGGGAGGGAAAATTGAAGGGAGAGAAATCAGAGAGGGAGACAAACTACGAGGCTATGCACTGGAGGAAACAGACTGATGGTTTCAGAGGTGAGGGAGAAAGGATGGGGTGGCCGGGGGATGGGCATTAAGGAGGGCACGTATTGTGATGAGCCCTGGGTGTTATATGCAACTAATTAATCATTGAACACTACATAAAAACTAATGATGTGGCTAAATGGACATTAAAAAAAGGTTTATTCTAAACTGAAAGTTAGCAACAATTCTTTGGGGGAATCTGTGAATTGACCAATGGTGAGAATACAGGGCAGAGCTCCCTAAGTGAGGACCCACAGTGCAGAGATTAAGGACACAGTAGCACCTACTTTCTGGTGGAGGTGACCAGCCCTCCCAGAACTCTCCCTTCTAACACATTCTTCTCTCCATTCTTGAAAGTTAGAGAAGAAAGAGAAATCTTAGAGAATATTTCAGACTGGTGGTCTGAGGCCAGCTCAGATGACAAAATGGTGGTTCTTCTTGAGACAGCATCACAGTTTTAATGAATTTTTTTTCATTAAATGGGGTATTTTTATAGACCCTTTTCCTCCCTACTCACTATGGGTGCTCTCAGCCTGCTCACATATGACTTTATCTGCCTGGCCTGAAAGCTTTTGAGTTTTGAAACCCAATCTCACTTTACAGTGGAAGAAAGTGAGGTGTGGATGGGCAATCACACAGTTACTGTTAAAACCAGATCCAGATCAATGTATTTTTTTTAATCGTGTTTCTATATGATAAAGTCTGCTCTGTGAATGGCACAGAGGCACGAAATGACAAATAAGACATGGCGCTGGCTCACTAGGAATTTTCTATCAGCCCATTGCTTGTGAGCATGTTCCTGTCTGAAGCAAGCCCAGGGCCTGAACTTGCAATCCACAGTAGGTTATGAACAATCATCGGCAGTGCAGTAATGCCACCTTTTAGAAGGTAAAAACGGGTACTGCTCTGGGACCCAAAATTCTTGCAAGAAATGTAATTAGAAGGATGTACCTGGGAAGAAAGATGCAAAGAATTCTCCATCTAGATGTGTGGGAGTGATAGTGGTGAATAGAGGTGTACATTTTCCTACATCATTGCATCATTCCCCCGCACCAACACACAATGGAATTGATCTTATGGAGTTGGATAATGTCTGAACTCTGGCCATTCCTTTCTCTTTCTGTTGTGTTTCTCTCATGGGAAGCACAGCCTTTTCTGTCAAAGGGAAGGGAGCTCAGCTCAGCCCCAATTCACCTGCATCCTCATCCCTTCCCCTTCAGCCACCCTTCCTGCCTCGGTATCACCTCTATTCATGCTCTGGTGGTGGTTGGCCTCAATTATATCTCTATCTTGAGATAGAGATATAATTATATCTTGAGATAGAGATATAATTATATCTCTATCTTGAGATAGAGATATAATTGCTAAAAAGTTCTCAGCACCAAGATACACCAAATTCGGGTTATCGTGAGTGACCTAAAATTCATCAGCAGGGACTAAATGCAGCCATGGGAACAACATACGGTATTGGTAAATCCAGAGCTATCAATTCTGTCTGCTCCTGGATTCTAGAAAATAACACCCAACAGAAGCTGTCCACAGCTTATGGTCTGTTCTGCCTTGTCTATCATTGTAGGACAGGGACAAGATTTATTAATATGGGAGTGTTCCCCACCTTGCAATATGTTACTCTGTCCCCACCACACTAGTAAATATCTTGCCTGTCTGATTCTTGTATATTATGTGGTAGAAACTGAAGGTCTGTGGACAGAAAAACATACAGAGAAAGAGAAAGAGAGAGAGAGAGGACAATGATGCTAGTGGGTCAAAAAATGTAAATGGAACGAGGAGCAAACTAAATTTTAAAAAGTTGGAAGGTAACGGGGAAGAACTATGGATGGGAGAGGTGAAAATAGAGATTTGGAATTTGGAGTTTCTTGGGGGAAATGTTCCACAGCAACGTCTTGGAGGGGAACGTAGGATGAAGATTTTGAGAAATGTTGCCTATGCTTACAAGTCAGAGATTTTTTAATGTTCTGTAAGAGATATAAAGATTGGAATTTCTCTTTGTTTTGGGCAGCTGTAACATGGTTTTTAAACATGAATTCATGCAGAAAGTGGTCACATGGAACCCAGACTATATTTGGGTTCTACTTGTAAAACACATTCTGAGTTTTCTTTCCATTTACTACTTGTGCCATTATCACTGATGAAATATTATTAATTTACTCATAAAGTATTTATTGAAATCTCTTTGTGTAACTAAAATCTTCCCTGATCCCTGAATCTTTCTGTGTGTTCTCTGCCTACCCTCCCACCCACTATCAGAGGTCATTACTCCTCCTTCCCTCCCCCCACAGCACCTTCTACGTCTGACGTTTCACTACACATCACACTGTATTGTACCCATGGCATGTCTCTCTTCCCAACTCATTATGAGCAAGAGGAAGAGATTGTTCATTTTTCTCTTTAAGTCCCCAGATCTGACATGTCTTGTGATAACAAGTCCTTAGCAATGTCTGCTATACAACCAAATTCACAGTAATACAAGTGACAGTGACTGTTACAGGGAAAGGTGCCTGAGAGCAGCAGGCAAGAGGAAGGTATCACAAAGGAAACCCTGTTAGATTTCACCCTGAAGCATGTGTAGGAACTCACTGGGTAGAGAGAGTTAGAAAAGGGATCTCGTGCAGAAACTGGCCTAAGGACAAGCAGAGAGGGTGGAGAGAGTTTGTGTAATTGTAGAGCAGCAGGAAATGCCAGCAGGTGGACACAAGGTACCTGGAGGGGATAGCAGGAGAGGAAGCAACCAAGGTGGGCTGCGGTCAGATGGACAGGACCTTGTGAAATGTCCGGACTTGATTCTTCTGTCAAGGGGACGCATATTGGTTGTTGTGGAGGAGAGACCGATGATCAGATATTTGAGGAAGAGGGCTCTGCTGGCAGGCTCCTCTGCTGTTCCCTAGCCTTCAACTGGGGTCCCCCACATTCTAGCTTCCTTGGAGACTCAATTTCCTTTGTTTCTGGAGGCATATCCTTTGTTCCTGGTAGAGCTTCTGCTCTAGAACTCTGTCCATTCTCCTGGGCTCATAGTCATGGCTGAAAGACCTAAACAGAATGAAAGACCCCTTTGTATCTCAGCCCTAAATCCAGAATTTAGAGCCAACCAGTAGTGGTGAGGTCTTGGCTTCCCCTTTTCTTAGTTCCACTTTGACCCAGCTCTTACTATGCAAATGTCACCAGAAATCTCAAAATCTGCTTTTTGGCCATGATGGTAGGAGTTTTGATTGAGGCCTGCTTCCATGTGTCATTCGCCATCAAAGCCATGTGCAGAAGAATACTATCTTGTTGAGAAGATTTGATGTGTCATGAGTTCTCTGAAGTTGGCCACAGCAAGTGGGGGCTCTGCCAAGAAAATAGGCTGGGAGGTCAGTGGGGGGTGGCGCTCAGGAATGGACAAAGGTAGACCCGGAAGCAGGCTTTAGGCTGGATTTCTGGTACTCTGCCTTCTGCAGCTCTTCCCCTTTCACAGAGACACTGAGGCCCCTCTAGGCTCAGACCTTATGCAGAGGGCCTGGGGCCCCAGGCTTTGTGCTGGACGGCAGCCGAGATGGGATGGTGCTGCTTTGAGCTGCTAAGTCACACAGACCCTAGCTGTTCTGTCTCTCCAGCAAGGAGCAGGGAGCAGAGATCCAGCCCCCAGCTTTAATGGGCCAAGGCTCAGTTTGGATTTTTCCATGCCATTTCTCTCTTGTCCTGGCTTGTCCCCCGACACCTCCCCTCCCCCACACAGGCCTTTAGACCTCTGGTTTTTCACACTGTTGCTTTCTCTCCCTTTTCCATGTGCTCAAGGTCCAGAATATAAAACTGAGGCTCCCTGTGGGTTGCTTGAAAGTGCTAAAGGAACCACATAGAGCATTTCCAGGGCCTAGAGGGTGTGTTCCAGCAAGTCAGACAGTCCCGGAATATGTCTACAGCAGGACATTGCTTCTGTGGCTTTCAGACCGGGAGATGAGGTTATTTTAATTCCTGCTATATTCCCAGTCCTTGCCACTCTTCCTGACAGATGGTAGGAACTCAATTAACATGATGACTGACAAATGACATAGATGAGGTAATGGGAAGTGGGGAGTTTCTGATCCAGTGAGTCTGGGAAAGGGAACAAATTCTTGACCTTCCCATTGTATGCCAGAAACTCAGAAACTCAGAAATCTGGACAGTTTTCTTAAAAATAAAGTTTTCTTAAAAATAAATGTTTACCCTGCCTGTCAGTACCCTCTGAGTGTAGCAAGCCCATGAATAAGTCCAAGGTGGCCATCCAATCCAATCCAAATTGACCATCCAGTCAATGGTGAGGCCAACAGTCCCTGTCCCCAGGTCTCATGGTAGAACACATAAGACTGGGAATTAGAGCGTGAGGACAGAGACCCATGAGTATTTCAGTAAAATGGAGCCACCGCACTGAACATTGGGCAGGACCCCCAGGCCCATCTACATATGTACAAGACAAACCAGCACATGGACACAGAACACTCTGATGTAGTCTCTCTGTTCTTACATAGGAGTTAGGAGCCCCTTCCCTCCCTCGGTCCCATGCTGGCAGACAAGCGAGCACAGCAGTGCAGAGGGGAAGAGCAGCCCTGTCCTCAGTCCTAGATCTGTGGTCAGGAGGGGCACATGAAGGTAGTCACAGCACCTCAATTGTAAAACAGGCTTAGGTAGGCCACACGGTTCCGGTGCTTTCTGAAGTCCTTGTCAGTGGACAACTGCAATGAAGGAATATTGTTTGGGTCAATATTCTGATGCGAACCCTCTGCCTCTGGTCTTCCTGACTTGCAAAATAGAAGTGCACATCACAGCTGAAGCCCACCCCATAGGAACCAAGTCTTAGGATTCTGTCAATGTACAGCTGCTCTCTGTCATCTCCCTGTCTCCAAGAATTCCTGGTAAGCTTCTCAAAAACAAAGATTATGCATTTGATTCCTGAATGTTACTCAGAGGTCTAGCGTGATGATGTTGATACATTAGGCATTTAACAAATAGTTGTGGAATTAACTCAAATTTCCTCTTAAAAAACATCACCTCTGGAATTATGATGGCTCATGTGGGTTGAACATTTATTATATTATAAGTACTATGTTAAATGCTTTTCTACATTAGCTTGATCTTTAAAACCTTATCAAATTGATTCTATTATAATATTCATTTTTTTATTTTTTATTTTCAGCATAACAGTATTCATTTTGCACCACACCCAGTGCTCCATGCAATCCGTGCCCTCTATAATACCCACCACCTGGTACCCCGACCTCCCACCCCCTGCCCCTTCAAAACCCTCAGATTGTTTTTCAGAGTCCATATTTTCTCATGGTTCACCTCCCCTTCTAATTCCCCCAACTCCCTTCTCCTCTCTAACTCCCCATGTCCTCCATGCTATTTGTTATGCTCCACAAATAAGTGAAACCATATGATAATTGACTCTCTCTGCTTTTAAAGAAGAAAAACTGTGGCTTAGAAAACTTGCCTGAGATCACCCAGCCAGCAATATGGGAGCTAGTATTTGAACCCAGGCAATCTGTCCCCTGAATCCATCTTCTTACCAGAATGCTCTATAGCCCCCTCATGATCTGATACTCTAGTGGTATATGGAAAGAGCACTGG
This sequence comes from Mustela putorius furo, assembly GCF_011764305.1. Classification (NCBI taxonomy): domain Eukaryota; kingdom Metazoa; phylum Chordata; class Mammalia; order Carnivora; family Mustelidae; genus Mustela; species Mustela putorius. Next base: position 9,830,603 of record NW_025421424.1, read on the forward strand.
CTTAGGAGTCACAAGATCTAGATTCAAGTTGTCAGCTTGCACAGGTCACTTAATCTATAAGAGTCTGATCTCCCTCCTCTGTCACCAAGATAGAATTGTCCTGTTCCTGTACCAGAACATTATTTGAGGATTAAAGAAAATGCGACTTTCATCAGTCATAGCCACCTATAAAAATCTAACGAAACTGGGCAACTCTCCAAAAGGGTTCTCATATGCATATCTGCACAAAACCGCACAAACTACTGTCAGGGGAGCAAGGACTTCCTGCAGCTCTTTCTGGATAAGAATTCCTGATACATATGAAAGTACCAGAGAGAGGGCTCTACATAAATTCAAGTCTTCTTACCTCAGCTTTTAGGGTTCTTTTCTGTAGACATGGAACCTGAGCCCAGTCTGGAGATCCAAATTTCATTGGCCAAGTGATTTTGGGGGGTGGCTTCATCTCCGGGTTGTATGTGCCAGGGCTAGAAATAAAAATTTAAGCATCATGTGTAATGACTTAGTGACCATATACGAACTCCATCAGTACCACAGCTATCCCTGAACTTGGCCTAATTCTTTGAGAAAAGTCAACAGGCCAATTAGCTTTCTAATGTGGGGCAACTGTGGGGTTTCCTTGCCTCTTAATGTATTTCTGATTAGCTGTGAGTATTACAGATAGTCTTGGGACGCCTGGGTGGCTCAGTCACTTAAGCTCTGCCTTTGGCTCACGTCATGATCCCAGGGTCCTGGGACCGAGCTCCACACTGGGTTCCTTGCTCAGAGAGGAACCTGCTTCTCCTTCCCCCTCTCCCATTCTCCCTCTCCTAATTCCCTCCCCTTATTTATCTCTCTCAAATAAATAAAATTAAAAAAATATATATTTAGTCTTGACATCCCAGTTAAGATTAAAATCGATTCTGGTTTGAAAAATATTTCTGCAACCCAGTATCCTTGGCTGAGATCCCAGGAGGGGTAGGTGAGAAAAGAGTCCACCACCATCATAAGTAAGTACTGCCCATGATTTGAAACTGGGAGTAAGAGAGTGATGATTATTCAATCAGCAATCTCAGGATAAGGAGGAAGAACCAGTTAAAGTTTGAGGTGGCATTATATTATAATTGCCATTGTTCATAACACTTGGTCTTTGGTGTAGACTTTTTGCTGTGTTAGAAATAGTACTTAGGGGCACCTAGGTGGCTCAGTTGGTTAAGCGACTGCCTTCAGCTCAGGTCATGATCCCAGGGTCCTGGGATCCAGCCCCGCATCGGGTTCCCTGCTCAGTGGGGAGCCTGCTTCTCCCTCTCCCTCTGCTGCTCTGCCTGCTTGTGTCTCTTGCTCTCTCTCTCTCTGTCAAATAAATAAATAAATAAATCTCTAAAAAAAAGAAAGAAAGAAATTGTACTTAGAATCAACACGGGGGCCAAGATTCAACACTTCCACTTCCTTAATGCAGCCTGGTGAAAGTTACACTCATTCACTGATCCCTGCATTTCTCATGAACCAAAAAAGACCTTGACTCTTTGCCCCGAAGTTCCACCCATGCTGAGTGGCTTCCTGAAACACTGGGTCTACAAGGGCCACGTGCTCAGCCCCCACCCTCCTGCTCTGTCTTCAGTTCCTCTCTGCTCACCACACTCTAGCCACACCAGCCTCCCCCTTACTCCTCCCACCCATTCCTCCCCAGCTTACAGCCTTTGCACTTGTAGCTCCTCCTTCCTAGGAAGCCCTGGCCCAGATCTTCACAGGCTGGCTCAGTGTCGTCATTCAGACTTCAGGTCAAGTGTCATTTCCCCTAAAGACCTTTCTGGACATCCTTGCCAAAGTGGCGCCATCCATCCCATCACCACCACCTTGTTCACTGTCTTCACAGTGCATCACTGGGTCACCACACTGCCCAGTATGCCTGTGACAGTCCTAGCTCATGGCTAATGTCTTGCCATAATTAGTAACCACACTTTCAGAAGGGTCACTGTCTGACTGCTAAATTATTAATAACTAAATTATTAATAACTGTCCTTATTACCACTGATTTTTTTTTAAGTGTACTTGCTTCTCATCTGTCCAGATTTGGCAGTGTAATTTGCAAGGAATGAGGAGCCTTGTGCGATGGGTTTAATACAAAACCTCTGGATCCCTTGGAAGTGCCTGGCACATTGGTAACTATTGATTGACTGAACCACTAGGATTTAGAATTCTATGATGCCGGAGATCTGGAAGGTCAGAGGTTGGCTCTTTAAAGATGGGTGGGTGGTTTCTTATTCAGAGGCATGGTTTGGATGGAACCCCTCCTTTGTGCATCCTTTCCTATCGCTGTTTGATGAAATGCTCCAGAAGAGAGAAGACATACCCAGGATAAGAATTGTCCTTTGAGTATGTCTTAAATCGAGGCAACAAGGCATTGAATGGAGCAAAATTTTGTTTGTGTATTTGCTCCTGAGGATTTGCAGCCTGGTACATGCCTGGGTAAAGCATCGTGTCCTGTTTGTCAGAAAAAGATAAACATGTTAGAGGGTGAGATATATACTTATAGACTCTAATTAAAGAAAACCGACTCATCCTTTTTCTGTTCATGTATCAGCTATAGTTTTACCACCCCAGCTATAGATATAAGGCTACAGTAGGGAGAAAACCAAGATAAACATGGGATTCAGCTATTGAAACACACATACGCTGAGGCTGTAGAAAGAGATCAGCAGGAGGTAAAGGACTAAAGTGACTTGTTGCACCTGCTGCCCCCACCATCCCACTGGGAGACTCTTTAGAGCCAGTACCCCTCTCTTGGAGCTCCAGTGTCAGAAAAATATCCAACAACTGATTAGGATCCTGTACTGAAGACTTTTAGACTTGAGAACCAAAAGGTTCAAAAGTAGCAATTTGTTTTTTAGGTGGCAAGATAAAAGGATATATAGAAACAAAGCTTTGGTACTTAAACTTAAGCTGTGTCAGCCCCAAAGAAATGGTCTTGGTACCATTTCTTTCAAGAATGTAAAATAATGAGGGGCGCCTGGGTGGCTCAGTGGGTTGGGCTGCTGCCTTTGGCTCAGGTCATGATCTCAGAGTCCTGGGATCGAGTCCCATATCGGGCTCTCTGCTCAGCAGAGAGCCTGCTTTCCTCTCTCTCTCTGCCTGCCTCTCTGCCTACTTGTGATCTCTCTCTGTCAAATAAATAAATAAAATCTTTAAAAAAAAAAAGAATGTAAAATAATGAATAAACCTGAACACCAAGGAGATTGTTTGCCCAGAGTTTCAAAGCACATTGTCTACAAATGGAAATTGAAATAATTTATAAAAATATTGACATTACTATGTTTTTTAAAAAGTTCTTTATTTTTTCACTAAAAGGAGGAAACTATTAGTTTTATTGTTAGGTAGATATTAAAATTCCTCTTAGATGACCAGTGATTCCAATTGTCCCAGCTTGAAATAAGTACCCTGTGAGTATGAGATTAATTAGTGACAATCACAACAAGTTTTAGTAACAGATGTTCAAGAGGAAGTTGCTATTGTTGCATTGATTTTAATATTTGTACATAAACACTGATTTTTTTGAGCATTATTTTGTATTTGTTGTACTTTAATACCTGGTGTACAGTTCCAGAAATAAAAATCTGGAAATCTTTAAAAAAAAAAAAAAAGAACTGTTTTTTTTCCATGCGCCCAGGACTCTCATACACGTTTGAGATGCTAACCCCTAAACGTTCCAGATAGATTTCTTCATAGCGTTCGTCTAAATATTTTTCTGGAATTTCAGGGCACATTTTTTGGTAACTTCCCACTCTCCCCGCTTTGCTTCCCAATGCAAATACATGTAGCAACATGGATCACACGAAAATCTAAGCACATTCAAGCCATTTCTAACCTTGTTGATCACCTTAAACCTCTCAGCTGTTCTGGCACCAAAAGTATATCCTTTTTTACTGGTCGGGATCTTAGAGAGGTTGTATGCCAATCCATATACCTTCAGGTAGTATATTAAAAAGAAGAGAGAAAGAAAGAAAGGAAACACACAGAGAATATTACAGTCATCAAAACAGAATGAACTCCAAATGTTCTTATCTAACTCTTTTGCAGAAGTTGCTCTTTCTTTTTTGACTCCTCTGAGTGAAGACCATAGCAACAATTCTATGAGGAAGACCGGTATACCAGTCTGCAAAGAAATGTGGCTGCCTAGGCAGAGTAAATGACATTCCTGTGCATGCCAGTGAATCCCGTCCTGTAAGCCCCACAGAGCTGAATTTGCCATAATCCCACCCTCAGTCTGATGGCCTTTCACAAACTGATCTAGCAGCACAGCAACATTCCCAGTTTGGACTAATGCGAGGCATTGGTTCGGAGGCTTCAGAAGGTGAGGATGGAATGGGGACTATATAGAGGACTATATGAAGAAAGGCTAGAAAGGCTTGCGTTTGGAGGGTGTTGGAAGTGAGGAGCAAGGGTCTTTTAATTTCCTACATTGGCCCTGACAGCTGGCTGCAGAGGACCAGGGCACCTTCTCATGTTGCCAGCCCAAAGATCACAAATCCCATCGAAATTTTCTTCCACGGAACCTGGGTATTCGCAGACAGGACGCTGAGACCCACCCAAGGGAAGGTGTATACTCACATCTTCTGCTATGTAACACCCAGGCCCTCTGTGGGGCGCTCCTCGAAGAGGGAGAAACTTGTTCCCCAACAAGTTTTGGGGGTGGTAGTGAGGAAAGAGCTTCCTCTGTTGACGTGTACCAAAGGGGTAGCTAACCAGCGTCTCTGAGGATCAAAAAGAGCAGAAACTCCACGTGAGGAAGGCCCCTTCGTCTAAGTGAATGCCCTGGGGGCACGTAGGTTGTGGGGAGGCCGAGACAGGACTGGGCCCGATCGAGAACAAAAACCGGACCGAACCCGGTGGAAGGTACGACTGCGTGCCCCCGCCCTCCAGCCTCCCCACTCTTCCTCCTGCCCTCTACCCTTGATTCCTCCACCCCAGACCCGCGCACCCGCTTTGCCGAAACACATTGCGCGCGTGGCCGGGCTAGCAATTGTGTACCGCGTTGCTAAGGGAACGCAGGGGAACCTAAGGGGAGGGGCTCCGCGCGCGCCTGCGCAGTGGGAGGGGTCTCCGACGCCGCTGAGTGCGCGGCGGAGAGCACTGTGCCCTGTGGCTGGGCGCAGGTGGAGGGTTTGCTGGACCTCAGAGATTGAGCAGAAGGGCTTTGGAAGCTGGGCCACCGGGAATCCGCTGCTGAAGCGGGACACTGGGTTCAGAATGCCCCGAAATCTGGATGCCAGGATCAGGGACCTAGGAAAACTGAGCCCCTGCAGTGGTGGCGGGTGGGGTGGGCTCCCAGGACAACGCCTGCAGCAGGGGAAATGGGGACTAAGTGGAGCTTAGCCCAGACAATTCCCCTATAAGGCCCCTCTTAGACCAATTTTTCCGCAGGTTGCCCCCTTCTACTTCTAAACGTGGCACGCACGAGGCTTTTATTTATTTATTTTTAATATTATACTGACGCGGAGGGCAAAAGTGGGGAGAGCAGCAGGGAGAGGGAGAAGCAGGCTCATCGAGGAGCCCGATGGGGGGCTCAATCCCAGGACTCTGAGATCATGACCTGAGCCAACACCTAATGACTTAGCCACCCAGGCGCCCCAGGCTTATTTAAAAGAGTTGGAAGCCTTGAGTAGAGCAGGGACTGCAGAAGTGCTTAATAGTTGTAAAAATCTTGGGTCGTCACTTAAATGTTTAAGTCCCAGTTTCCTTATCTCCAAATTGGGAATAATTCCTCTTTATTGGGTAAGAGCAGGATTGAGAGAACATGATGAGAGCAATCAGGAAGGTGACAATTCCAACTTTGTGTGTGAGTGTGTGTGTGTCTACATAGTTTTTTATTGGTCTATATTTAAAAAATTTTTATTAACATATAATGTATTATTAGCCCCAGGAGGCAAGTAGTTATTATTAAGATGGTACTCAGCCTCCTCAGGAGCACTCCCATCCTAACCCAAGAAGAAAGGTCATGGTGTATGTTGACTTCTTTACCTTCTTTACATTTACCTGTCCTGGATATTAACACCAATCTGTTCTCTCTTGAGTTTTGGATGGCTTTAGGAGTTATCAGAGGTGGGAGACAGCAGGCCTACAGTGTGACTGGTCCATGTTACCCTTTGGGCTCTAAAGATGACCTTGGGATCCACACACACCCTGGCTTAGAACTGTCCACAGGGATGATTTCATACATTTAATGTAGGGTTTCCAAAAAAGGTGATACTGAGTCCTACAGGATATTTTGGAAACTTGAGGAAGCCTTTTGCTTGTTGGAAATTACTAAGTGGGGGATGCCTGGGTGGTTCAGTGGGTTAAGCCTCTCTGCCTTCGGCTTAGGTCATGATCTTGGGGTCCTGGGATTGAGCCCCACATCCGGCTCTCTGCTCAGCAGGAAGCCTGCCCTCCCCAGCCTACTTGTGATCTCCGTCTGTCAAATAAATACATAAAATCTTTTTAAAAACTACCAAGGGAATGCTCCTGGTGACTGCGCCAGGGAGGCCAGACACCTGCAGCTCATTGTCCCATCACACAGTGCACTGTCACGTGTCCTACATAACATTCAGATGTCCTGCTGGACTTTACAAAAATAATTCGTTGTACCTGACTTATAGGTAATGACACCGAGAAAAATTTTTTTACAAGAAATAATGCATAAAGCCTAGTAACATAGGAGAAGATTGTGTGAGAAACAAAGCTTATAAATAGAATAAGGATACGGTCTCAAAAGTATTGTATAATTTGCTCTAAGCATTCTGTCTACTCAAAATACTCAAAATATAATTGCAGTAAAACTGATGATAAAGAAAATATTAAAATACTGATATTGATTTGACAATTTCCTCTTTCATTAATATTTCAGGTAATAGTAATATTTCTAGATACCCACTGTGCATTTTGAAATTACTGTTTACATTATCAGTGACATGAAACACATCTTGCAAAATACTTTGATATCATGGCACCTAATTTCCTCCATTGATGGGCTAGATTGCTTCAGACTAATCCTCCAGCTGAGAAGAGCTAGAAAAGCTGGACAAAATAAAATACGTATGTTTGGAGACATCAGAGATTTACCACGGAAGAAAGAATAGACAGGGCCAAGAATGCAGAGAGAGGGGAAGCCCAAAATTGTGAGCCACAGTGGGTGCTCCTGTTCTCTTTGAACATCTAATCAAAGAGTGGCTGAGAAGTAGAGAATTTGCGTGGAACTTTGGACATGTGTGTCGCTGAAATCTGGGGACCAAAAATTAAGTTGGCCATGGAGGATGGGAGATTGGAAAACACCCTGGGTTTTTAATTGGGGCCCAAAAGGGATAAACTCTAGGAATAAGAGTAAATAAGAAATAAACTGACTCTCAAAAAAGAAAAAAAAATCCTGAAATCTACCTTTGTATCTACATAGTCTCCAACTGTATTAAGGTGATCTGCTTCTACCCTTACTATACACCAGAAAAAAAAAAAAGTAAATAGTCTCTGAATATAACATCATCTAAAGCTTCAACTAATTTTTACAGTTTTTCATGAAAAATGTTTGGCATTTAATATAAAACAGATAAAACAGCACTCACACCAAAAAAAAAAAAAAAAAAGAATGGAAATAAACCCAAAGGAAAATCTAGATATTAGAGTTATTAAACATGAACTTTAAAGTAACTGTACTTGGCTCCGATTTTGGAGGAAGCTTCCAGACTGCAGGGTAAACATGGGAAGCAAGAGAAAGCAAGGAATTTGTGGCCATCAAGCAAATACTTGGCTTCTGAGGTAAGAGGCTAAAAGAAAAGGTAATCACACCCTAAAGACAAAGTCAATAAAGGTCCCAGTGTATTAAAGAAAGAGAAAATTTCCCCATCAATCTTCCTGTTCATGTTACTAATATAACACACCTCTGGGTCCACCAACATCCCAATTGATGCAAATTATAAACTTCTCATTAAAGCCAATCCAAACATACTACAAAGATGGACTGTCCATATGCTACATGTATCTCTTGTATAAGCATTGTGTAATGGTGAAATTGAAGAGTTAAGGCAGAACCTTAGGCAGCTCTAAGGATTATCAAGGATTCAATGTCTGAATGATGCTCACACACAAAGGAAACTATGCAGGTGATGGTCTAGTACCAGAGAATGTTTAGACCAAGTTTTATATTGGGGCCACTATTGATGAAGACTTGAAGAATTTTGCAGTTCCTATCATGTACATTTCTAACCATAGTTGTAACATCAGAAGGATGCCTGATATTTATGGAGATTGTTTTAGTTTTATGAGACAGTTTATCAGCTCTCCTCATTTGACTACATATGGGCCCATTATAAGAATTATTCTTCTGGGGTCCCCTGGGTGGATCAGTTGGTTAAGTGTCTGTCTTTGGCTCAGGTCGAGATCCCAGGGTCTGGCTCCCTGTTCAGTGGGGAGTCTGCTTCTCCCTCTCCCTCTGTACAAACCCCCTCCCACCTGTCTTGTGCTCTCTTCCTCATGCTCCCTCTCCAATAAATAAATAAAATCTTATAAAAAATAAAAAGAATTATTCTGGAAAACCACCCTCTCTGTTGTAGCGGTCTAATGGAATGGGATAAACAGATTTTATTTTTGACATCAAGTTTTATATAGATTTTTGTCTCATTTAAAAATTTATTGAATTAAGTAATAAATCATTTCAGCAAAGGGGACAATGCTGGTAAGTCAAGAAATTAAATTATAAGTTGGAAAACTTTAGAAACAATAAAAAGGAACCAAATAAAAATTGTGCAAATAAAAAGTGCCATCTCTGAAAGTAAGAACACAAGGTATGAGTTTGCCAGCAGATTGTAAAATCTGAAAAAAAGAGAAGGAATTGGGAATCGAATCAGAAGAAAATATTCAGACTTGAATCTTGGAGATGCAAAAAGAGAATACAGGGTAAAAAGCATGAGAGACAGATGAAAAACAATGAAAAGTTCCAATTACGTGCAGATTTTTTTATAGTACAGCATTGTAAATATTTTCTCTTATGATTTTCTTAATAACATTTTATTTTCTCTAGCTTACCTTATGGTAAGAATACATTGTATAATACATATAACATACAAAATACATGTTAATCAGCACTTTCGGTTATTTGCAGGGCTTCTTATCAATAGTAGACTATTAAGCTTTGGGGGAATCAAAAGTTATAGGTAGATTTTTAACCACACAGGGAGTAATCACTCTTCAGTGTTCAAAGTTCAGCTGGATGTGTGTGTGTGTGTATGTGTGTGGAGAGAGGACAGAGAGAGAAGTAACATCTAACAAAGAATTAGGGTAAATAGGTAAGAGAATTCTTTGTACTGTCTTTACAACTTTTCTTTAGGTTTGAAAATATTTCAAAGTAATAATTATAAAAATAGATACCATTAGAAAAGTGAGAAAGTAAGCCAAGATGTTGAGGAAGACATAAGCACAAAAGCATCAAGACTTGCAGTGTCCATCCAATGCATAAGTCACTACCCATATTAACTCTTGGGCACTTGAAATGTGGTTAATCTATTATTTATTTATTTATTTATTTATTTATTTGACAGAGAGGGAGAGATCACAAGCAAGGGCAGCAGTAGTCAGAGGGAAAAGCAGGCTCCCCAGTGAGCAGGGAGCCTGATGTTGGACTCCCTCCCAGGGGCCTGGGATCATTCCCTGAATTGAAGGCAGACGCTTAATCTACTGAGCCACACAGGGACCCAGAAATGTGGTTAATTTAAATTGAGATTTGTATGAATGTAAAGTACACATCAGAATTTAAAGACTTAGAATGAAAAAAAAGAGTACAAAATATTGCATTAATTAATTTTATATTGGTTTCATGTTGAAATGATAATATTTTGGATATATCAGGTTAAATAAAACAGTAGTATAATTAACTTTGCATGTTTCTTTTTACCTTTTTAATGTGGTTATTAGAAATTTAAAATTAAACACATTGCTCACATTATATTGCTATTGGATAGTGTTGATCAAGGCTATATAAAGCAACAATTACAGATCAATAAGAAAAAACAACTTAATAAAAAAAATGGTAAAATACTTGAAAGGGAAACTCAAAAAGAAGAATATACAAATAACCAGTAAGTGTATAACAAGTGATGAACTTCAGTAGTTATAAAAGAGTTAGAAATTTAAACCACAATGAGCTACCCACAAGATGGTTAAAATAATAAAGACAGTTAACACTTGGGGCTGCTAGATGGAAACTGATGGATTCACCTCAGAAAACTGTTTTGCAGTATTTACCAAAGCTGAAGTAGACATCCCTAGGATCTAATAATTCCAGCTCCTTGGTATTTAGTCAGCAGGAACGCATACAACTGTGCACAAAAAGGCATATATAAGAACATTAAATACAATGTGATCCATAACTGTCCCAAACTGGAACAACTAGATGCCCATTAATGGTAGAATGGAAAAACAAGTTGTGGAATACTCATATGAAGGAATATTATATAGCAATGAATAGGAAAAAATCCTGCACATGTAACAATTTAGCTCAATCTCACAGTGTTGAATGAAATAATTTAGACATTTACATACTGCATGAGTACATTTACATATATCCAAAAATGGGCAAAACTAATTTATGTATTAGAAGTTGAATGGGGATACTTTTTAAGGAGGGTGGAAACAGTAAAAGGGAAGGGACAGGAGAAGAACTTTTGGAGAGATAGTAGTGTTCCATTTCTTGGACTGGGTATACTGCTTACCCTGAGGAGTTCGCTTTGCATATTTCCTTAATCTGTTCAGTTATGATTTGGGCCTTTTTTGGTATGCATGATAGACCAATAAAATATTTTAAAAAATCTGACAATCCTAGAGGAAGAACATTAACATTTGAAAAATAACATAGGCATACAACTTTTCCTTTTTTTTTTTTTTTCCTACTTCACTGGTTTATAATTAGTTGTGTATTATCCCTACTTTACCTAAAACTATTCACCTCTTTTTGTTATCAGGAAACAGTAAGTCTGGAGTGTTATTAATTTTCTGAAACTGGTCTTTGTTCTGATGTCCACTTATAAGTCTGCTTTTTTTATTTTCCTAAACCACTTGTATGAGATGACATTTAGCCTTCTTAATGCTAGGTTTATTCATTGTTTATTATATGGTGCAAAAGCCTGACTATTTCATTGTCTTATAAAGTAGTCATATCTGGGTATTTATATGTTGAAATGCATGTTTTTTTATTAGAAATTTCTTTTATCCTTTACAATTATGGCATTATTTATGAAATTATGCATGACAGGGTATGTTATCCATGAATTTAATTAGGATAATAAAAGGGACATTACCAAATAATGTGTTACTCAAAGTAGGACTTGGGTTTGGATTATTTTAGGATTCAGAATCTCTGATCTAGAGAATAGGGGTTCTGCTGGAGAATGGGTGTGTCTTCAGAAGGTGGACGAAGGAGAGGAACATAGACTTTCTAAATCCCACTTTCCAGACTTAAGTACCAGCCTCTCTCATCTGGTCGTAGAGGAATGAACACAGCCTTTGAAGGCCCTCAGGACGGGTTTCCAACAGGTACTGGTGTGTCATTTACTAGCTACATGACTTTGTGGAAGCTACTTAGCCTTGATTCATCTATAGAAAGGCACTAATTATTTCCTGCCTCCTTAGGGCTGCCATGGGAATTGAAAGAGGTAACACCAGACAAATCTTACACAGCAAATGACGAGCCTATATTGGCATTTAACAAAAGTTAATGCACTTCTGGTCTACCACCTCCTTGCCCAGAGCCACGGGTAAATCCCAGAGCACCTCTGTGGAAAAAAAAAAAAATTGCCCTTTCATCTGTATGGGTGCTGTGCCACATCTTATCAAGGCTCAGGATTTGGTAAGAAGAGCACTTCCCCCTGCCCTGCCTGGATCAGGGCTTTTATGAAATCCTGAGCATACCCCCTCTCTTTCCAGTTAGACTCCCATGTCGAAGGAATGCGTTTTCATAGATGTACTAGAGTTTAAGAACATGATTACCTTCAACAAGCTTCCAAAGATCTGGATGGGTGATCCATGGCAGGATTTTGTCATTCATGTACTCAAATGGATCAGATGGCTTGGACTTTGAAGATCTCCAAGAAGCTTTGTACCCAATGTCCCCATTGGAGGGCCTTTGAACCAAGCTGTTTCCCTCATTTAACAATGGCTCCATGAGTCACCACTCTCATAAGATGAAGTGAGTAACCAAGAAGATGAAGGGTGTAACTCGGACTGGCTGCTAAGCAAGTAGCCCCACCCTTAAAGTCCTCCAGGTCATTGTGACATTGCTCTCTGAAGGGCAGCATTAGGGTGAGAAGGAAGCCAGAAAGCTCCCTCTTTGAAAATCAGTTCTAATTATCGACTGCATAATTTAGGGCAACGTTTTCTCAAAAGATCTCAATTCCCTCACCTGTAATGTGGGGACCGTAGTCACCACACAAGAGATACCTATATAAAATACCTAGTTTCATGCTTGGAATTCTCTCCTTGTTAGTTCCTGTCTCCCTTCCTGAGCTCACTGATTTATTTATTCAACAAGTACGTATGAAACTCTTGGAATACGCCGGGCACAAATCTAGGCAAAGGGAACATAGCAGTAAACGGAAATCCTTATCCTCACAGAGGTTAATTCTACTGAAGGAAGCAGACAATAAAAATGGCAAATATGTAAATTGCATAATATGGCAGGTACCAAGAGAAAAGAAGCACAGGAAGGGCAGAAAGAATAAGGTTTCAATTTTAGGCTGTGCAGCCAGGAAGTTAGCTTTGAGGAAGGACCTGAAGAAAGTGAGGTCAAAAGTCAAATGGAAATCTGAGGAGAGTGTTTGTTGTAGCTTGTACAAAGGCCCTGAGGCAGTAACATGCCTGGACTATTTGAAAAACAGAAAAGAGGCTAACATAGTTGAAGTGGAGGGAGTGAGAAGCGTCAAAGGAGGTGACACGAGAGCCTTCATGGATCTAGAGCTGGGTGGTGCCTGTTCACTTCTTGCATGTAGTAGATGTGTAGTAAACATTCATTTGATTGGCTCATTAATATGGAAAAGTGGCTGGAAAAATGAGGGATACCATTTTTTTAGGCTACAATAATTTCTGTATTCTAGAAATGGTGACAGAATCAATTTTTATGAGAAAATAATGATAACAGAAGAAGGTGTTAGTCTGGGAAACCACTTTGATTCAGAAGCTGGCCACTGTGTTGTTCAAAGATGCTTTTCCTCAGAGTCAATGGCCTCTTTGATGGCCTTCACCAAGTCCAGTTCCCCGCATCCTCATGTCCCCTCCTCAGTGTTATTTGCCATAGTAGTGACCTAAACAGAAACTTCTTCCAAAGAGTAAGCCCAAATTTCTATGCTCTTCTTACTCTACGCTTTCTTGTTCTTTGGTTAGAAATGTAATTATATTAATAATAATACTGAATTTTAAAGACTTTTGCTTTTACCTGCTTATTGAGGACACTCCCATATCTGTTTCTGATCTCCAAGGTATGTCATGTGAGCTCTCAAAAGTCAGTACATCAGCTACAATCATGTGTGCAATTTTCCCATGTTCTGTAACTCTGTTCCAGCCCTGTCTTCTCCATGGTGAATGTCACCACCTCTCCATCCCTGCTATAAACTTCTAATGGCTCCATAGCTCAGTTGCAATAAAATACAAACTTGTAACCATGTTTCAACACCTTGCATCATCTGACCCCTGCCTATTTCTTTCCTGTGTCCACTACCTCAGTGCAGCCCTGTTCTTCTATGTTCTAATCTGCCATATTCATTTCCAGCTCAAGGACTCTGTAGTTGCTGCACCTGTGCCCGAAATGCCCTCTTCCCAAATCTCAAAATGACTGGTTCTTCTCGAATGTCAAGGCTCATCTCATTTGGGACCTCCCCACAGAGGATTTCCTTTTTTTAAAAAAATTATTTATTTGCGGGGGTGGGGTGGCCGAGGAGGGGCAGGGGGAGAGGTTGAGAGGATCTCAAGTAGACTCCAAGCCTGAAACAGGGCTTGATCTCACGACCTGAGCCAGAACCTAGAGTCAGACACTCGTCCAACTGCACAGAGGCCTTCCTGGGCTGCCCAAGCTAAAGTACATTCATGTCCTTGTCACTTGCTATTGCTGTTATTCATTTTTTTATTTCTTTGTTCGCCTAACACTCTCACCATCAAAATATAACCACCAGAAGGGTGGAGTCTTTATCTTATCTACCACTATGCCTTTAGTACCAAGAATATTATCTGGCACATAATAATCACTAAGTGCTGTGAATTCATGAATATGTCACCATTACCCAGAAAGCAGCCTGTGTCTTATCATTATCCCCAAGTGGCCATCTGCTGTGTGAACACGGACGTCTGTATCAAGGGAGGTGACGAAACATTGTAGTTAGGACTGTGAACTCTGGAGCCAGCCTACCTGGCTTGGGATCTGGCTCTGCCACTTATTAGCTGAGTGATCTTGGGCAGGTGACCTAATTCCTCTGTGCCTCAGTTTCCTGGAATCAATGTTATCTTCCTTACAAGGTTGCCGGGAGAATTAAATAATAAAATACATGTAAAACACCTAGAACAGAGTTTTACATACACGAAGCCTGCCAGTTTTTAGGAGCCATTATATTAGTTAGGATTCTGCTAGTTGCAATAAAAGCAAATTTAAGCCAGCTGAAGCAGCAAAGAGGAATGTATTGTATAGGTATAGGTGTGTTTCACAGAGCCCAAATGCATAAATGCATCTGGGTCTCAGGAAGGAGCTGGAATCTAAAGGTGGACAGCTGTCAGTAAGTGTCCTCCGTCTCTTGTGGTAGCTTTTCTCTGTAGCTCCCCTTTGGTCTTCTTGCTCTGGATCCAGAGCAACTGCCCTTCTCCACAGTCTCACTACAGCTCTTGAGTTTAAATATCCCAGGGCAAGCCACTCTGGGGCATGACAGCCACTCCGTGTTGTCTGTTGCAGATTTCATGGCTTGATGATCTGATTAGCGCTCTTGTGTCTGACGTTCATCCTAGTCAGTCAGCCAAGCTAGGGGAGGAGAAGATGCAGTAAAGCACGGCAGCCAGGGACCACAGCCTTGGATTCAAAGAAGAGAGCAATCTCCTGATAGAGGAACACTGCTGGTCCACAGGCTGGGCAGACATCCCCAAAAGGGGTCCATGGCACAGATCTTCACAGCACCTGGTCTAGGAGGCGCCGGACCAGCTTTGGGATCTCAGCAGATAGGGACAGAATGCCCTGGGCTGTTTCTTTTTGAGGAAGCCACACAGGCCTGTAGCCACGCGTGCCACGGAATCACTCTGGCTCTTTCCTGAGGACAGTCACCAGGCTACAGACCTATCTTCTTCATGTCTTCACCCCATCCCAGCACCAAACATTCAGGCATCTCCTCCTGACAGCCTCCATCCCTCATGCAGAAGGCAAATGGATGCAACCTAGGCAAACAGAAGATGGCAGGCTTGCTGGCTCCCCCACTTCCTCACACACTCCCTTTGGCCACCCTCTGCCCCTGAGCAACTTGTATTTTCACATCTAGAAAGCTTCCCCCCCAACCCCTGCAATCACTTACAACCAAAAAGACTCATGTTTAGACTGACTGCTTTTATTGTAGAACTGTAGGTAGGAGCAAGATGTACTAAGTGAGGAGACCCGGGAATGGAGACAGGTCAGGTTCACCCCCAGTTGCAGCAATCACAGCTGGTGTCAAAGATGAGCCCGGCCTCGAAATTCTGCTGGTACGTGACTCCATTCAGGCAGTGCCGGAAGACATTTTTGTTATTCGCCATAGGGTAGAGGCTGTTGGCCTTTCCTGCACAGAATCCCCTGCCCCCAGAACTGCCCCTAGAGCTGCTGCTCCTGCTCCCACTTTCGCTCCTGGGAGGAGTTATGGGCTCCACGGGCTGAGCAGGAGCAGTGCAACCTGAAATAGCACAGAACAGCAGAACAGACTCGTGGACCTGGAAGAGGTTCCCACCGTCGCCTAGAGGCGAGGAGACTAGTGGTCCTGAGGAGAACGTCTGGAGGTGAGGTGTTGTTAGCACTGGTCCCTACAAGTGAGGGGATACAAGATTACTTCATATTCAGGAAAAGTTACAATTTTAAGCCATTCTAGTTTTAAATCTGAAAAGTTCTTTCTTCCCTTAAGATGTTAGCATCATTAGAAAAAAATTACTGAGCACTGGTATGTGCATAATACTTGCCGAGGATCTGGGTATAAGTGGCAAGCCAATAAGCTTAGAGATTATTCCAGAGAAAAGTCTGGAAAAAAATTAGGGATGTGGTATTTCCCCTAAATTACAGATTGGAAACATGTGAGCAGTTCTGAGGGTTTCTTGTTCAGTCTCCAGGTGGCCAGAAAAGACTTTTAATGAGGGAGGAGTCCATAGAAAAGTAAATGCTTATATATTGAAGGTCAACTGAATTTCTTGGGGCTTTTCCACAGACTTTGAGACATAGCTCACATGGAAAACTCATCCAGGTAGGCATGGTTTCTCATAAACTCACAACAAGCCTGACCTGGAAGTTCAAGGGTAGAGGAAGAATGGAGCCCATGTGTCTCCGCTGGGCAAGAGCAGGGAGGTGAAATGGGAAGTGACTCCCTGGCCAGTGGGGGTGAACAGATATTAGATCTGCCTTTTAAGCTGGAGAAGCAACAATTGTATACCCCTGGCATCCTCTTTCACTTACCTGCACTCTGCAGCCCAAGTGCTTTCTTCAGGGTGTTGACAAGGGGGAGCTTGCCCTAGTTACAAAATGTGTCTGTGAAGTCATCCAGGTCAATGGCACAGACCATGGCACCTCCAAAATTGTTCTCCTGAAGCCACTGAGCCTATTCAAAGATAGAGGATACCAGAGGTCATTTTACTTCCCCAGACTCACGGCTGGGCCTGCAGCAGGTCAGAGGGGCTGACCTTACCTTGACACTGAGGCTCTTGATGTCATCATAGCCAACCCACTCATTGCCCTGATAGGCCTAGGGCACAGCCTGAGGGGCATCCCATACCTCAGTAGTTCCATTGTTCAAGAAGGTACAGATCTTTAAAAAGTCAAGAGATACAAATCTTGTAAATAAGATTCCCATGAAAGGAGAAACAAACACTTGCCTCTTTTTTTTTTTTTTTTCTTTTATGTCTCCAATTGGGATTTTCCTGTTTTCTAATTATGGGTTGTTATTTGAAGTAAATAATACGAAGTTGCTTTTGAAATATTCCTGTTATCCTTATCCTTAATGCTCGATTTTGGGAGACTACATTAATTTGAGAAATATCATTCTCTTATTTCCTTACATGCTCATATAAATCACCTTAAATATGTAGTCTGTTGCTTGAAGGGATATGACACATTATAGGTGGCCTTCCTACTGGATTAGGTAAATGAATAGGTTACTTCAACTCTTGAAACATTTAGAACGATAGCTGTATTTTAAATAGATGATTAGTGGACAGGATGAGCATTCATTCTGTTCAGCACAAGACATGAAATTCACAGATTTGTCCAGCCTCATCTCCCTACCTCATAGTAGGCCCAGAACCCAGCCTGCCTTGCGTAGGGCCCAGCAGGACCAGCGCCAGAGGTGGGGACACTGATGCCAGTGTTGGAGGAGTCATTCAGGATGAAGGTGTGGCCATAGGTGGGGAAGCCAGCGATGAGCTTCTCAGCTGGGGCCCCATTGTCCTTCCAGTAGTTCATGACATAATCCTGCAATGGCTGCCTGTTAGCTAGGGGCTCCACCTCGCTGATGACCCCGTGCTTAGTTGTGTTAGTCCACTGTTCTAACAGACACAATTGTATGATGTTAATGACAGATAGAAAGTAGTTTTTCAAAGCATTTTGGCGAAATTATAGTTAATGAGATAGGCCCAGCCGCTAGAAAGGGTAGTTATCCACATGAGACATTTGCAAAATTTTCATTCATTTTGTCCGTGAATTTCCATGTGATGTATAGCCTTATCTCTGCTCTGCATCTGCATGTGTCCAGGGACTCACCACATTGAGGTCGGCATTGCTGCCCATTTCAGTTGGGTATTTGTACAGGGGGATGTTCTTTCTAGGGTAGCCTTCCCAGGAGCCGTGAAGGTCATAGGTCATGACATGGATGTTGTCCAGGTACCTGAGCTGGGGTAAGGGATTTAAAAAGATTTGTGATAGTCATTTCCCACACCTATGTAGGTGAAAGGTACCACTTCCAAAGCCTCCTAAAGGTGGTCCCTGAATAGCAAGACAGACTGAGGACAAGTCTACCTTGCAAAAGCGATAACTACAGGAGTTTGAGGATAGGGTGAATCACTCACTGGGCCAGCTGGGGGATCTCATAGCTGGACTGGATGTTGGAGATGCCAGCCACTACCATAGCAGTGATCATCAGCCTGGGTTTGTTGATCTTCTCGGTCTCCTGCTCAAAAGCTTCACGCATTTCCTATAGAATAATCAAGTACTGTAGGGCATCTGTGCCTCTGATTTCAGCTCCTTAAATAAGTAGGTTTGTATTATCCTTTTCTTTTTCAAAATGCTTTCATATATTTCATCTTCAGTCTCTCAATATCACTATAAAGTAGATAGGACTGATGGTATCAGTCAATGTTATAGCTATCTAATATGAACAGAAGCTAGACAATTTCACCAAAGTCCCACAGCAAATTAGTAGCCAGGTCATGCCCAGAATGCAGGTCCCAGATGACCTGTCAGAGCTCCAGTTATATCCCTATACTCTGAACTTAGAGTTGCTGTAGTAATCTATACTCCGGTTTTGACAATATATATGTTGCTTCCCTTCATCCAGTAAGTGAATTACTTTACAGGACTGACATCTCATCAAATGAAATGCTGATTTGGTCAAAAAGGGAAGTGGTTACAGCCGGGGGATGGGTTCCCATTCAGCACGGGCACCTTTATTCTGGGTGACTCTAATCCCATTTGGAGGACTGGGTTCAGGGTTCAGGGTGGGCGGGGGTGTGTTCCAGTGAAGGGTCTGAAAACTGTCACGGGACATTGGCCAAACTAACTAGGGTGTTTAAACTGGAAGAAGAGGAATTATAGGCAGGATGTTATAACAGTCTGCAAATATTGAATGATAGATTACAAAAGGTGTTTTGTCCTTTGTTATTTTGGTGAGCAGAGCTAGCCCCCATGACCAGAAGTTATAATTATGACTGGAGGTATGTTTCAGCTAAGGACAGAGATGTTCTTTCTTTTTTTTTTTTTTAACTTTTATTTATTTTTAATTTCTTTTCAGTGTTCCAGAATTCATTGTTTATGCACCACACCCAGTGCTCTATGCAATACAAGATGTTCTTTCTGATCTCCAGAGCTGTTCAATAAGTAGATTGACTTTCAACTGATTAGTTATTTAATATTGAAACCATTCGGAGGCTGGCTGATGATCTGGTATATGGGATGGTGGAGAAAGAGTCTCTGTCTTGGGAGAGGGTAAATCTAAAAACCATTCTTGGCTTTTCTTACTCTATTCACTTTTTCTTGGTAATCTCTTAATTATCAGCCTTTCCTGATAACTTCAATATGTCTTGAACTCTAGATTGGTACTCATTCAGGGACTACTGGCCATTCCTATAGGAGGTCCTACAGATTCCTCTCACTCTTGATGTTCAAAGGCACATAAATGAGCCCTTCTTATTTCAAATCTACTCTTCTCCTTGTATATATATTTTAGTTATAGGACCACTACCAAACCAGTTCTCAAAGTCAGAAAACTGGAAGTCCTGTAGTTTTCACTTCCATTTGGTGTCCAAATCCTATTGATTGTATCCCCCTATTGTCCCTTGCTTACTTGCCCTTTCTGTCCTCCCTGTTAGGACATTTGTTTGGGCTATCAGCTCTTTATCCCTGCCTTCCTACCTCCTTGTAATTTATCCTTTATGGTTAAGCCAGAGTTATCTTTCTAATGCGCAAGTTTTGTCATATCTCTCCACTACTTTCAAAGCTACCCATAACCTTGAGAGAAAAAATCCAAATTCCTTAACATCATCTACAAGTCCCACATGATCTGATTTTTGCCACGTATGTAGACTCACAGTCATCCACATGGCTTCATTTGTGTGGTTCCTATCTTCATTGCTAACACCAGTTGCTTTGAAGACTGAGCTCAAGTGTCACTTTCTCTAGAAAACTCTTCTAGATCCTTCCCCAGAGTAGAATTAGTTACCCTCTGTACCCACTACAGCATGCTCAAAGCATATTTTAAATGTCAGTTATTTTTCAACCTGCCACCTCATATTGTATTCCCTAGAGCCAAGGATTATCTTATTCTTATCTTCAACCTGACACCTAACCCAGTGACTGGGACAGAGTAAGTGTTCAGTAATAATAGGCCTTGTGTAATGGTTAGAAGCAGTGGGCTCTTTAGCCAGACTGCATGGGTAGTTCTGACATCTACTAGTTGTGTAACATTAAGCAAGATACTTAAACCTTACTTTCTTCTATAAAATAAAGATTATGATTTGTATAGTACCTAGATCATAGAATAGGTGTACAGGTGAAATGAGTTACAGTTTTAAAATACAGTAGTAGAATAAGGTAGAATAGTGCATGGCACATAGAGCACATGTGTTCTTGTTGTTCTGTTATGAAATGCTGTTGACTGAAGGCATGAATCTTTGTGATGGGAAGATTCCATAATTCTAAATTCCATTTTAGTTGGGCTTGGGAAACACCAGATTCTCCTTGGAAAGAATAGGCTTTGGATTTTCTTGGGTTAGAGATTGCCACATCCTCCCTCACCTGGAGTAGGACAGTGAAGAGATGCTTGTCCTGAGGAGGGCTCCCATAAGAGCCAGTGTACTCCCACTCAAAGTCCAGCCCATCAAACTCATACTGGTGCAGGAATTTGATGACCGAGGCAATGAAAGTCTGGTGGTTTTCAAGAGTGGAAACCATGGCAGTGAAGCTAAAGGAGACCCAAAGAAGGCAATGTGAGGGAACACCTTGGTGGTCCCAACACCCTGTGGTAAAATCAAACTTTTATATTTCTGCCTCAGAGCTCTTCATGGGGACCCACAACCCAGAAATAAGTATGGTTCCGGTTTTCTCTAGTCCTTACTTTGTAATCAGTACGTACTCAGCCAGCCATGGGATTTCAGTGTTCCCTTTATTTGTTATTCACCCAGCTCTGATTTTTTTTCCCCCTAGGTTGCACTTGTTGCTTTGAATACTACCCCACCTCACAGTTCTCTCTCCAAATAGCCCCCAAAGTTCATATGCCCTTAAAGAAGTCTTCTTGTTTATTTGCATGACTTTGTCTTCTCTTCCCCCAGAAGGTATAAAGAAGTGCTATGTAGCACTCTCACAGGGACTGTGCTTGTGAAATACTTTAAGAAGAGGTTGTTTTGCAATCTCAGTAACTAAACCTCTGTGAATGGAATCCCAGAATATCCATCTAAATGCAAACATGTAAAATAAATTGTGTTCTGCTTTAATATTGAGGTCTTGATCGAGTAATTTATTCCAGTTCTCTATTTTTTAATGTGCATCCTTCACAACCTGTCTTAGATTGTGAAGTGTAAAGGAACATAACTTGTTTTTAGTTGCAAATGAACACCAGGCTCTCCCACAGAGGATTTATGGGACAGTTCCAAATTTCCAGCCTCCAATGGCCAGGAGAATTTTAAGCTGGCTGTTCCTATAAAGCAAAGAATAGAAAAGAGAAACTTCAAAATCCATGAGTCCTTTTATTAAAAATAACATTGCTGTGGTATTGAGCCTGGTCATATACTTTGATGTTGCCTTGATAAGACATTCTGTAGGATAATTTTCCTTCACTACCGAAGACTTTCTTTTTTTTTAAAGATTTTATTTATTTGACAGAGAGAGACACAGTGAGAGAAGGAACACAAGCAGGGGGAGTGGGAGATGGAGAAGCAGGCTTCCAGCTGAGCAGGGAGCCCAATGCAGAGCTTGATCCCCTGGGATCATGACTGAGTCGAAGGCAGACACCTAATGACTGAGCCACCCAGGTTCCTTTGAAGACTATCTTTATAAAAATTGTGTTGTTAGCCAATACGTAGTATAATACTAAGTAAAATAAGTCAGTCCGAGAAAGACAAATGCCATATGACTTCAATCAGATGTGGAATTTAATAAACAAACAAAGAAAAAAGATAAACAAAAAACAAGACTCTTAAATATAGAGAACAAACTGATAGTTGTCAAAGAGGAGGTAGGTGGGGGGATGAGGTGATTTATTGAGATGAAGGAGATTAACAGTACACTTACCATGATGAACACTGAGTAATGTACAGAATTGTTGAATCATTATATTGTACACCTGAAACTAATATAATGTTTTATGTTAATTATACTTCAACAACAACAAAAAATTGTGTTGTTATCATAAAGGCACTCAAAGTTCTTTGAGGAAATCCAAATTATGGGACCAGATTTTGTAAAAATAGCTGTATATTGGCAATAAGATATATAAAACTTAAAAACATAATTAAATCATATTCTGTTATAATCAGATGAAATAATAAATGTTGCTTGAGAATAATTACTTTCTCAGGCTCCAAGATAAATGAATAGAGATCAATTGCTTAAAATTATGCACATTTTTCTTAAATAGTGGTTCTCAAGAATGGAGTGCAACAGAGTGGCAAAACATTAAAATTCTGGGTTTATAGCCCCTTTCTCAGAAATTCTGGTTGGGCTGTGGGAAGGATTGACATTTTTATCAGGTGCCTCCATGTGGTTTTGACTCATAGTCAGTGGGTCACACTTCAAGAAATACCACTCTGCAAGCGTTTACTTCCTCTATGTATCATAACTTAAATTCTGACAGCTACATTCAGGATAGTACCCCTACTGATGGTAGCAATGGTCTGTAGCCTTATTTCTCCTAGAAATAGCTTGACTGAGTAAATCAGAAATTAAAAGATACCAAGGTTGTTGTTTCTTTGTTATGCTTCATTGTTACTCTTAAAATACAGCAGACATTTCTGATTTGGGGGGCTCAGTGCTGTCTAATCTTCATTATCTTCCACCTCCTGCTCTCTGATGTTAGCGGCTAAAGTGGCTTGCAGTTTCTTGGGTCATTAAAAAAAAGAAATTGATAGGGAAAAGGAGAAATAGAACTGATATATTTTGAATACTTGCTAGAGCAGACAGTGTGCTATGTTGTCCATATCATTGCTACTTGAAGTATAGCTTCCTGGACCAGAAGCATCAACATCAGAGGGGAGATTTTTGGAAATGTAGAATCTTCATCCTCACCTCAGACTCACTGAACCTGAACTCATTTTAAGAAGATCCCAGGTGATCTGTTTGCACATTAACATTTGGAGAGCACCACCCTAGGAGATACCAAATGAGATATCTCCACCATCTTACTTGTTTTTCAGGCCATTGAAAGCTTGGTAGAAAGCCACATCATCCCATTCAATGGTGGTGATCTCATTGTTCCTCATCCCAGCAAAGGCATAGATCAGGTGAGTACATAGGCAGGGGTCAATGTCATTAGTCATGAAGTGCCCCAGGCCTGGCCAGTACTGGGCCCAGTTAGTGAAGTAGCATGTCAGCTGGTAAGCGGAACCTGAGAGCAGTAAGAAGTGAGAATAATGACTTGATTAAGGTGCCACCGAAATGTGCTGTGGGTTTTGGCTCTGTCTCTGTTTCCCTCTCTTTGCCTCAATGCCTGATCTCTGTGTGGGGATGTTTAATATAAATATTCTTGCAGATAAGTTCAAAGATCTAACTTGGGAACTAGTCACTGACTTGGAGTTAGTTATTTTTGGCTCCAGCAGACTCATCTGTGATGTTAAGCCTAAGAACCGCTTAAGAAAAGATCTCCAGTAGTCCTGTAAAGCCCAGTGAATACCAATTTATAAATCCCAGTGGTCATGCTAAAGAAGTTAGTAGTGACAGCCAATCCAAAATAATAGGTTCTCTTAATATCAAACCTGTCTGTGAAGTAGACAGTAGCTCTTTCCCTCAGATGGCTTATCTCTTGCTATATTTTTTTAAAAATACACTAATCAGACAATTGCATGATGAATAATTTATAGAGATTAGTGGTTTATGGTAGGAAAAGATTGCATCAAAGATAAAAGACAGAGTTCATGACTTACCTAGATGAGCATTCAGCAGAAGGGCCAGACCTAGAGGGAAAGAAAACACATGTATCCTGAATTAATTGTCTATACCCTGTGCAATTTGATTCTGAGGCCTTGAGCACCATCCTATTTGTCATATGTCGTTCCAGCCCAGTGGCATGTAGGGATTATGCCCAAGAGTAGGCTTGCCAATGAAGGCCCCAAGAGATCTACACTTTTCTCCTCTTATTAAAAAATGGCCATGGCACTCTCTTCTTCCACTTTCATGTCAGTAATAAATGTTACTGAATGCAGAGTTCACAGGTTACTATTTTGGAAGATCTACTGCATTTCTACTGAAATTACCCAGAATGGACTCTACTTAATGAGTACACATCCATCAGTGCTTCACCTCCCTGAACCGGGATGTGTAGAGCCTTCCACAGACAAGGCATCCTCCAAAAACAGTGAATTCAATATTTCCTGGAGCCTGAGAATTTTCTTGGAGCCACTGTTTTGGAGCTCTTACAGTAGAAGAGAAGTACCAGGAGCTGTGAGGCAAGACTTCAGATGTCTCTCCCTTGTTCTACCAGAGCACATCTGACTTGAGTATTTTATAAATTGAGCTAGAGGTTTCATTTAGAAAATGTTCTGAAACTATAAAAACTTTGTAAACAACAGCTCTAGAACAACTAATAAACTGAGAATATAGCTTGGTTATAAATAATTTACTGGCTTAACCCCTTTAAATTATTAATTTCTAGCTGAGATCTTTATGATACATCAGCAACTCTGTAGGATAGAAGGAGATAAAAAAAGGAGTAATGCTGAAAACAGTAGAACCAAGATAACTCACATCATTCTCTCTCAGTTCCTACTGATTTTCATCCCTGGAAAAGCTAGACCAAGGATTCAAGCATGTAAATAAAAATGATACCGATTAAAATAAGGTGGTGCAGGAAGATGAATGCAGAACAAGAAACAATTGTTAAGGGATTGGAGAATAAGACAAGCATTGGAAGAAAATAAGTCCTTTCTTTTAGCACCATGCCCATGGGATCAATGAAGGTAGAAATGTTATTAGAGTGAGGCTGAGAGTATAGGAATAAGAGACAGACTGATCATATACGTCAAGATTCTCTTGGAAATTTGATATGATGGAAGAAAAGTGGAAGAGCCGGGAGGTATAATATGAAGACTGCTTCATGGCTCTCAGATCCAGAGAGAAAAAGGAGTCAGGTGAGAGTAAGGCTCTGTCTCTGTCTGCAGACTCACCTGCAAGGAGAGTAAGCTCTTCCATGGCTGTCATTGGTACTGGTCTAGCAGAGCCTGGATTTGCTTTTTTTTTTTTTAAAGATTTTATTTATTTATTGGACAGACAGAGATCACAAGTAGGCAGAGAGGCAGGCAGGGGGTTGTTGGGGAGGGGGAAGCAGGCTCCCTGCTGAGCAGAGAGCCCAATGCGGGGCTCCATCCTAGGACCCCGAGATCATGACCTGAGCCAAAGGCAGAGGCTTAACCCACTGAGCCACCCAGGCACCCCTGGATTTGCTTTTTATACCATCTGAATCCCAGGTTATTGTAAGGGCTTCCAAGTGGAGAACAATGAATTCAGATGTGCATGTAGCTAATCAATAAATCAATAGATCTGCTCCCCTACAAACACCTCACCTTAGACCTGCAACCTATAGAACAAAGCAATGCTATGACCCCTAACAAGGTGGTAGAGACTATCACAATGGAAATCACTAGCTTAATAGCTTTTATGGCAGTTCCCATGGTTGATAAGCATCTGTTTAAACATTCTGGTTAGGTTTTTATGTTGTGGACATTTTGTCCCTGACATCAAAGCATATCTTTATTGGAAAGCAAATAATAAAAACCCTTAGAAGTTATTAGCTGTTTTTTTTTTTTTAATGGATGGCTGTTGGTTAAGCATCCAACTCTTTTATTTATTTATTTATTTATTTAGATTTTTTTTTTTTAATTTACTTTATTTGACAGGCAGAGATTACAAGTAGGCAGAGAGGCAGGCAGAGAGAGAGAGAGAGGAAGAAGCAGGCTCCCTCCTGAGCAGAGAGCCCGATGTGGAGCTCGATCCCAGGACTCCGGGTCATGACCTAAGCTGAAGGCAGTGGCTTTAACCCACTGAGCCACCCAGGCGTCCCTTATCTGCTGTTTTTAAACCCTTTTTCTTTATGGAATTCTTCATGTTTAATTTGTACAATCAGTACAAACTTTCCATCTTTAGGTGCTACTTTCTGAACATTTTACCCACACCTGCTCTTTGGAATGACCGTAA
Organism: Mustela putorius furo; assembly: GCF_011764305.1. Taxonomy (NCBI): domain Eukaryota; kingdom Metazoa; phylum Chordata; class Mammalia; order Carnivora; family Mustelidae; genus Mustela; species Mustela putorius. The sequence goes on from NW_025421424.1 coordinate 9,856,902, forward strand.
GTCATGGTTATATGATAATTTTTTCTAAGAAAGTATGGTTTCAAAAATGTCCTCTCTGAAGGTCAGCAAGAACTCTCTAGTGTCCCATAGTTCCAAATTACATTCAGTTGATACTTTTGTGTTGCTGCTGGGTAGAGATGATGGTGATGATACTGAAAGGAGTCTCTTTTAATAGAAATATTTGCAACTTGACTGTGTCTAGATTTTTATATTTAAAATTAATTCCAATCTACCTTTCTAAACATTATCTACTACCATTATCCTATAATAAATTTCTGCTTTGGCCAAATGGTCCATTTGTTGTCCCCAAACATGTACTTCATGCCTTTGCTTACACTATCTTTCCACCCTTTGCCTGTAACATCTTCTTCTCCTCAGTCCTTACTTGCTTTCTCCTCACTGCCAATGTTACAGTTCTTCAAAGCACAGCTTAGACCCTCTCTATGAAGCTTGCTGATCTCTTCTTCCTCTGAAATACCTTATATACTCTAGTACCTATTGTCCGTATTGCTTATCTGTTACTCCTGTACAATACCTAAAAGGTAGTTGGTGGGTAGATGCGCACCCCTTGTGGGACATCAGCACCTTTTCCAACTTCTATAGATGCAGACTGACTTCTGTATTACATTTAGAAACTAAATTATATCCATTCACCCCCTGATAATTAGGTCCTGAGTGTTTAGTTCTCACTTGCAGGACCAGAGAGTCTGGTAGAAGTGCTGTCAGGGAGGATTTCAGTTGTGAAAGCAGTAATATCAACAAACACTATGTGCCAGAGATTGTTCTTGGTGTTTTATATCACTAAGAACTTATTTTTGCAAGTGACTAATACCAACTATAACAAGCACAGATTGGTATTTTGGAAAAATATGAGGACGTTCACAGAATCAAAGATAAGATAGTACTGTCTGTGATAAGACAGAAATCAAGCATTTTAGGAGGTAGTGCAGTGGGATGAGGTCTTAGAATAAACCTTAATTTTGTTTTTTTAACCATGCTTCATTCCACATAAGAATCAAAACCCCAGGAGAAATAATCTGAGATTTCATCAGACACTTGATTAGTGACAAAAACAGAGCACTTGGATTCAAATTTCCATCAGGACTGATCACAAAATGAAATTCCAGGAGAGTGGAGGGCGAATACTGAGTGACTGAAAAACAATGAATGTTCATCTGAGGGTCTATTAATTATTTCATTTAACCTATGAAAATTATTATTACTCTTACCCCAATTTTGCAGATGAGAAACTTGATCAAACAAATCTTAAGCACCAGATCCAGGATTCAGTGCCAGGACAGCTGCCTCCAGAATGGAATTCTCTTAATCTTTACACAGCACTGCCTCTTCATGTTTAGTTGGTGGTCCAGGTTGAACTGGGAAAAGCATTTTCCTGAGGCACACAGGAGAATATGGTTGGGACAAAAAGCCAGAATTGTGTCAAATCAAGGTTAAGTCAAGGATTTGCAAAAATAGCAAAGTCTCAGGGTTATCCTCTTTGGCACTATTAGGTCTAGTTGCTGTTTAGATTTAGTAAGATATTTTCTCTTGAATTTGGTGCCTCTTACCCTATATGAATGACCTGCGGGTAAACTATCCTTTCTTAATGGTTCCTTAAGGGCTCCGGGTGTGTCCCTATCAAGCCTGCCTTCCATCTGAGCACCTAAGTATTGAAAAGAATTATCAGCATAAGCTTTATAGAATAATAAAGATTTAAAAGTGTGGCATTGTGTATCCTTTGATATTGCTAGATTTTTTTCAATAAGCCCTCATTATTTTTGAATTCTCAAATTTATGGTACAATGTACTACACACATGAGTTTAGATATGCATTTAAAGAAAAATTTTAAAATGAAAACCCATGTTCTACCACCCAGCTTAAACATGATAATACTTTCTTTGAGTATTTTTCTGTGTGTCTCTACCCAGCTTGATGTTTCTCACTCCCCTGGAATAAGCAGCTACATGAATTTTGTGGTAATCATTTCTTTGCTTTATTTATAATTTTAATCACATATGCCTGTATCCCTAAATAATATATTCATTAGTTTTATAATTGTTTATTATAATAAGAATATCTTTATCACTTTTATTATGTTCCTTAATTTTAACTTTAAGTGAAATAATGTCAAATGTATTCTTCTTTCTTCATTTTTTAGCTCAGCATTAAGTCTTTGGATTCACTCTGGATTCATCCAAATTGTTACAGGTAGCAACTGTTCACCTATTTTCTTTTTTTAAAAAAATATTTTATTTATTTATTTGAGAGAGAGAAAACAAGAGTTAGGTGGGACGGGCAGAGGGAGAGGGAGAAGCAAACTCCCCACTGAGCAGGTAGCTCAGGACCCTGGAATCATTACCTGAGCTGAAGGCAGACACCTAAATGACTAAGCCACCCACGTGCTCCTGTTCACTCATTTTCATATATGTATGGTATTCTATTATATGAGTATGCTACAATTTACTTATCCTTTCTACATAGAGCAACAAGTGGGTTGTTTCCAGCTTTTTCCCTTATATGCTGTTATAAGCATTTCTTAACATATCTCCAAAGGCAAGGGAAATAAAAGCAAAAATCAACATTTGGGACTTCACCAAAATAAAATGCTTCTGCACAGCAAAGGAAACAGTCAACAAAACAAAGAGACAACTCACAGAATGGGAGAAGATATTTGACACTACAGATAAAGGGCTGTTAATCTAAGATCTATAAAGAATTTCTCAAACTCAACACATGAAAAACAAATAATCAAGTCAAAAAATGGTCAGAAGACATGAACAGACACTTCTCCAAAGAAGATATACAAATAGCTAACAGACACATGAAAAAATGTTCAACTTTATGAGTCATCAGAGAAATTCAAATTAAAACCACAATGAGATACCAACTTACATCAGTTAGAATGGCAAAAATTGACAAGGCAAGAAACAAGAATTGGAGAGGTTGTAGAAAAAGGGGAACCCTCTTACACTGTTGGTGAGAATGCAAGTTGGTACAGTCACTTCAGAAAACCGTGTGGAGGTTTCTCAAAAAGTTAAAAATAGAGCTACCCTATGACCCAGCAATTGCAACTACTGGGTATTTACCCCAAAGATTTAGATGTAGTAAAAAGAAGGGGTACATGCACCCCAACGTTCATAGCAGAAATATCCACAAAAGCCAAACTGTGGAAGGAGCGAAGATGTCCTTCAAGAGATGATGGATAAAGAAGATGTGGTCCATATACACAATGGAATATTATTCAGCCATCAGAAAGGATGAAAACCCAACATTTGCATCAACATGGATGTAACTGGAGGAGATTATGCTAAGTGAAATAAGTCAAACAGAGAAAGATAACTATTATATGGTTTGATTTATTTGTGGAACATAAGGAATAGCATTAATTAACTAATAACATTAGGAGAAGGAAGGGCAAAATGAAAGGGGGCAATCAGAGGGGGAGAAGAACCATGAGAGGCTGTGGACTCCAGGAATCAAAATGAGGGTTTTGAGGGTAGGGAGATGGATGATCCCAGTGATGGTTATTAAGGAGGGCACATATTGCATGGAGCGCTGGGTGTTATATGCAATCATGGAACACTACATCAAAAACTGATGATGTACTATATGGTGACTAACATAATAAAAGATTATATATAAAAATAGACTCTTCTAACCCATTTGATTCTTACTTGTCCCCAAAGAGGGAGGCAAGCTAGACTTTATCGTTCATATATACAGATGAGGAAAATGGAGAACAAGAATTTCATGAAATTACACAGCCAGATGTATAGCCTGAACTGAAACACAGAGCTGCTAACTCCTAGTCCAGTGTTTATCTTTCTTTTTGATGAATTCTATATTTCCACTAATGAAGCCTAAGATTGCCTTATCTCTTACAACAACTTTATGATGTTGTTGCTTCATATGGAGTTTCTTACATGAAATAGACTCAACTCTCACACATCACATGTGCTTGAGAAATTGATTTTTTATAACCTTATGCATATTTTCATTATATACACCATTGTGTTTTGTGTCACTTGTTTACAGCCCATGTCTCCTACTAATAAGTTAGCTCTTTGGAGGCAGGTACTATTTTTTATGCATCTTCAAATCTCTAGTGAATTGGATAGTTCTTGGCATTTCAAAGATGAGACTACAATGAAGTTGAGGAGTGCTATGACTCCTACTCCACAGCAAGATGACTTCTTTGTATCCAGAATAAATGATGGGCACATAGTCCTGGAAGGGAATACCAGAAAGCTAAAAATGGTGGGATGAACCTGCAGGGTGCAGATCTTATTTGCTTGAGGCTGACCAAGGGAGATGCTCATTCATAAAGGAGAAGACCCCCTCTTGGGCACAGTATACAGACCAGAAAGTATCATGTATAACCAGGGTCAACCAGTCATTGATTGTTCTCCTTACTGATGAACATAAGCATTCTGTGGAGTTGAACAAGGCCCTTATTGGGAGATGCAATACAAAGGTCAAGATGTAACTGAGTAATGACTACAACATTGGTCCCAAGTCAGTTCAAATGGCTATGAAGCCAGTAACATCCCAGAGGGAAGGAAATCTCTCCTGCATGGACTACTAGGCCTAGGACCCATAATCTTTCATTGACAGTGAGTTATACTGGGAGATACTGGGTGGTATAACTCAATAGAATATTCTAAAAGGGCAATGACATTATAAGATACCAAAATGACCTCTTGTCTCTCCCTAGCTGCACCTAGTTCTGGATATAGATTTAATCAGAAAGACAAATACCATATGATTTCACTCAAATGTGAATTTTAAAAATCAAATGAACATGGGGTGGGAAGGAAGAGGCAAATCAAGAAGCAGACTCTTGACCATAGAGAACAAATTGATGGTTACCAGAGGGAAGGTGGGTGAGGGGATGAGTGAAATAGGTGATGGGTATTAAGGAGGGCACTTGTTGCGATGAGCACAAGGTGTTATATGTAAGGGTTGAGTCACTAAATTCTACACTTGAAACTAATATTATACTGTATGCTAACTGGGATTTAAATAAAAACTTGGGGGAAGAAATGGAATCACTAGCATGAAGATTAACAGAAGAGTCCACTACCTGTGAGAGTTGCATCAAAGAACTTGGGACAACCTGATTGAGAGTTCTCCTAGGAGGATCAAATGCAGGGCAGTCAGAATGCATCATTATCCCATATCTTGTGATTTCAGAGGTTTCCTTCCTACCTAGCAAGGGACTTCTTCTACTTCCATAAATATCCATGGCATTTTGCCCATACCTGGGACCATCACCTTAGTGGGAATCCTGCACCAATGTTTTCCCATTCTTGTGGTCATGCAGTAGTTGGACCACTTTATTTGCAACAGCACCAGAATAAGAATGGCTTCTCAGTGCCCACATGGCAGAGTATTGGGACCATAGCAGGTGTTCAGTCAAAGGTAACAGGCAAAGCTGCAATTGGGGAAACCATCAACAACCAGGTAGAGACAGCAGTGACCCATAGTGTTCTCCACCCGTCCCTCAGTGCAGCAGTCCTGATTTCACAGTTGCTCAGACAAGGTTGGGGGAATAAAAAGAAAAAGGTGTGGGAAGGGATATCTGGATTGGGTTCCCAAATCACAGTTGTTCAGCACCAGAAAACTTCCTGTCCTCAGAATCCTGGGTTTGTAACAGATGGCTAAGAACAGATGGACTGTTGCTGGGAATGGCTCTGTTTGGGATATTTATAGCATTGGGCAAGCAATCCAGTTAGCATACCAGTTTGGGTGCATTGTCTTTGTGTATTCTCCTGCTTTCATCCTCTGTGGGTAATAAGAGAAATAGCCATCAGATTAGGTTTGGACATTGTCTTAGCTTGCTCTGGCTGCCATAACAAAATGCCATAGACTGGGTGACTTAAACAACAGATATTTATTTTCTTATAGTTCTGAAGGTTGGAAAGTCCAAGATCAAGGTTCTGACAAGATTCAGCCTCTGGTGAGAGCTCTCTTCCTGGCTTGCAGACAGTCAGCTTCTGTCTATATTCTCACATAGAAGAGAGATAGAGACAGAGACAGAGAAAGATCTAGTGTCTCTTTTTTATAAGGGTGCAGTTTCATTGGATCAGGGCTCCATACTTGCAACCTCATTTAACTTTAATTACCTCCTCAAAGGCATAATATCTCTAGTACATGTGAATGATCCTTTCATGACCATCTTATTCTCAGGAAGTCTACAACAATCTAGCAGACAGTGAATCTAGGTCTGAGAGAGAGAGATCCTGGACCTTAGATGTTGGGGTCTTTAAATTTCTTAATTATTAAAGAACCAAACCTTTCCTAGTGAAATTAGGACATAAGCTCTAACAGCAGAACCCTGGCTTTCAGTTCTACCTACTATCTCAGCATTCATCAACTGGGAGAACTCTTGGCTTTCCCCAGGTGTGGTCTTAACCCTTGTGATTACAGCACTACTACTAGATGGGAACTTGGCTGAGGTCCTGATCCACATGTCAGCTCTCTGCCAGATGGATTGCATTAAACCCTAGGTGGCTAACACTGGTGTCCAGAGGCAGTGAGCTGACTTCCTCTCTAGGAGGCCAGCCTACAAGGCATCAGTTAAGTTAATCATCACCTCTAGCTCTCTTCCATGAAAAATTGATAAAGAACTATCAAAGCCAAGACATAGCTTAGTTAAGTTATTGAGTTCTTCAGGCACCAGGAAAAAAAATATGAAATAACTTGAAATGTATAGATTGATGAAGGGATAGTGGGTACCCAATGGCCTCAAATATCCCCACAACAATATTCAGTGGCAGAGCAAAATGAAGCATCTACTATCTAAGGTTAGTAGTTCTATCCTGGAAGTAGTTCATGTGAAAGTATTTCATTTGGGAGTAGAATCTGGGAAGCAGATTGTTTTTCAGAGTCCATAGTCTCTCATGGTTCACCTCCCCTTCCAATTTCCCCCAACTCCCTTCAACAATCTGAGGGGTTTGAAGTGGCAGGAGGTGGGAGGTTGGGGGAACCAGGTTGTGGGTATTAGAGAGGGCATGGATTGCATGGAGCACTGGGTGTGGTGCAAAAATAATGAATACTGTTATGCTGAAAATAAATAAAAGAAAGAAAAACATATTTCTAACAAGTGCTGAATGTAAATGGAGATAAAGCACAGATATTCAGAGAGTTCAAACATTTGGCAGCTTGATGTTACAATGGTGAGAGGGGTTCATTTTTTCCACATTATGTTCAGTTAGCCAACATACAGTACATCATAAGTTTTTGTTGTAGTGTTCAGCAATTCATTAGTTGCATGTAACACCCAGTACTCATCCCAACACATGCCCTCCTTACTACCCATCACCCAGTCACTCGATCTATCCACCCCCTCCATTCTGTAAGTAAACACATTCAGGGGAAAATTAAAAATAAAAAAGAATCTGGAAAGCAGGAATAAAAGATAAAAAAATGACATGGGAAAAAGGGAAGACCAATACAAAAATATATTATTAAGTTGGTTTTTGTTAGAGGCAACTGGATGCCCAGTCCCTTGGGACTATCTTAGAAGTCTTATGAAAAGTGTTTCTAGACCATCCAGAGAAGAAAAGTGGAAAGAACATGGTCTCTTGACCTCCCAGGGATGACATTAACTCCTCTACGTGAGTAGGTTGTCCATGCTTTAGTGGAAGCCTCTATCTAAGGAGCCTCACATGAGAAGCCAGAAGTGTAGGACACATGTCTGAACAAAGGACAACAACTCCATGAAGGTGGCTCAAACTTATGCAGAGCTGGTTGCTGCAGTTGTGGCTGAAGTTAAAAGTTAAGGCCAACATGACCTTCAACGGACAAATGGATAAGGAAGATGTGGTCCATATACACTATGGAATACTATGCCTCCATCAGAAAGGATGAATACCCAACTTTTGTATCAACATGACATGGATGGGACTGGAAGAGATTATGCTGAGTGAAATAAGTCAAGCAGAGAAAGTAAATTATCATATGGTTTCACTTATTTGTGGAGCATAACAAATAACATGGAAGACATGGGGAGTTGGAGAGGAGAAGGAAGTTGGGGGAAATTGGAAGGGGAGACAAACCATGAGAGACTATGGACTCTGAAAAACAATCTGAGGGGCGGAGGGTGGGAGGTTGGGCGAGCATGGTGGTGGTATTATGGAGGGCACATATTGCATGGAGCACTGGGTGTGGTGCATAAACAATGAATTCTGGTACACTGAAAAGAAATTTAAAAAATTAAAAATTAAAAAAAAAGTTAAGGCAGTGAGAATTTGAAATAGTGCTAAGAGGTTTTGTCTACACCTATAGAGTTCTAATGAAAACAATATATTAGCCTGTTATATAATACTCCACCAAGGAATTTTGCAAGTATCAAAGGAACAGGCAGACATTCTCACTTGTGAAAGGACTCAAGGTCTGCAGCAGCCACAGCACTACTTTAAAAAACTGTTCAGCTGCAAAATCAGCCAACGACAGCAATAACAAAAAGTAAATGAAAAGCCACAGCAACAGAAGTAGCTCAATACACAATGCCAGAAAAAAAGGACTAATATGATATTTTGAGAAAAAGAAAGAGCCAAGAATTTTATGTTTAACAAGCTATTAATCAAGTATAAAGGCAACAGTCAGGCATTTTCATGACTGTGAGAACATGGAAGAGCACAGCTTCAGGCCCTTCCTGTCAAACAAAAACAGAACAAAGGAGGAAATGACCTGGAGAATCCAGTATTAGAGACGCTGTAGTAAGAGCACTGGTTATGAACATTGCATTAATTTAAATATAAGAGTTTAGTTCTATTATAAAATGAAGTGATATTAAAATTTTTGAGTAGATGAAAATTTTAATAACATAAAATCTGGAGGTGGCAAGTACTGGAAGAGTGTTAAATGTTTTTCATACCTCTAGCATTGAAGCACAAGTTTAAACATACAAAGCCAGCTCCTAGTTTCCATCATTTTTTTTCTTAACCTATTTCTTTGCTTTCCTTTGAGGCACATCAGATAGGTTTGTGTATTCTGTCCTCAATTCTTTTCCTTCCATTCTTTCTTAAACCCTGTCCACTCGGGCTTTTGTCATGAAGTGGAGTTCCACCTCTGCCCTTGGTGATGACCCACATGTTGTTGAACCTAATGGTCAGCTCATAGACCACACCTTACTTGACTTATTGGACACAGTATCAGACACAGTTGATCACTTTCTCTTCTTTTCATACTCTTGACTCTCTTGGTGTTCTCCCTTGATGCATCCTTCCTTCTTTGGTCTTCATTACCCATTGCTAGTACTCTCTGGACTACTCATTGCAGCTTCTGGATATTGGAATGGCCAGGGTTTAGTCCTTGGACTCCTTTCTCTTTCCGTATTCATTCCCTTAAAGATTTCACCAAATCTATTGACTTTAAGTACCAACTACATTCCAACCTCCAAAACTTTCATGTCCAACTGCCTTCTCAACATTTCCCACTAGAAATCCAATAGGAATCTTAATTCAACAAGTCCCAAACTGAATTCATGACCTTCTTCCAGAGCTCTCTCTAACTTCAGCCTTTCTCATTCCCGTCAATGGCAGCTCCATATTTGCAGTTTCTCAGGTCAAAATGCAGGGATCATCCTTGAAACCTTTCCTCCCCCAGCCATACTCTACATATAATCCATAAAGAAATCTGTTTAGGGGCACCTGGGTGGCTAAGTGGGTTAAAGTCTCTGGCTTTGGCTCAGATCAAGATCCCAGGGTCTTGGGATTGAGCCCCGATTGGGCTCCCTGCTCAGCAGGGAGCCTATTTCCTCTTCTCTCTCTGCTTGCCTCTCTGCCTACTTGTGACCTCTGTCTGTCAAATAAAAAAGAAAAATCTTAAAAAAAAAACCTGTTTAAAAAAATAGCTTTAAAAAACAGCCTAAATTCAATCACTTCTGACCACCCTCTACTGCTGCTACCCTGTTCTGAGCCATTATCTCTCTCCTGGATCACTGCAGTAGCCTCCAAACTACATTCTCAGCAAAGCAGCCAAATTATTTAAAAATAGAAGTCAAATGATTTGTCCATTTAAAAGCCTTCAAAGATCCTCTTTGTTTCAGAGTAAAGGCAGAAGACTTTATAATGCTCTATAAAGACTTAAATGGGTCTGAAAGCAATTGTCTAAGGGCCACATATGACCTATTGCTTATTTCTGTACAGTAGCCTGGGCACTAAGAATGGTTTTTACAATTTTAAATGGGTGAAAAAAAAACCCAAAAGGACATTTAGTGACACATGAAAATTATACAAAATTCAAATTTCAGCATCCATAAATAACATTTTATTGGAATACAGCCATGCATATTCATTTATGCATTATCTCTGGCTGCTTTCACCACTACTACAACAGCAGGGTTGAGTGGTTGCAGTGAGACCATATGGCCGACAAAGCCTAAAATATTTACTAACTGGCCCTTTACAGAAAAAGTTTGCCAACTGCTGCTTCAAACAATCTGCTCTCTCCTGACCACATCTCTTACAACTTCCCCCACAACTCTCTGTCTTTGCTCCCTTTTCTCCATTTAATATGTCTCCTTCATTTAATATGTCAGGAATTTTTCTTTAGGGACTTTGTACCGATCTTTCCCTCCACAACACTGTCCCCAAGTTAGCCACAAGACTAACATCTTCATTCCTTTACATACCTGTTCAGGTGATTTGTGAGCCCCATATAATTAGAAACAGAAGACACCATGTTAAAAAATGATTAAGAATCCAACATGTTAACAACAGAGCATTAAAGCAAGCACATAGTTCATATGCCTAAGAAACTGGCTTAACACCCCATTTCAAACAGCCACCCTGGAAGCCTCCAGCTCCTCTTCTCTCCATTTTTTATAACATGCTTTAGCATCCAACATACTCTACAGTTTATGTATTTATTATATTTATTATTTAATATCTGTCTTCCTGGCTAAAACACAAGCTATATGCAGACAGGGATCTTTCTCCCTTTCCTTCATTTACGTATTCAATGCATAGAATTGTGACAGGACTATAGTAGGTACTCAGTAAGTAAGCATAATAAATTTTATTGAAAAAATTGTATGAAATTCAGCAATTATCCTGTTCTTATTTTATTCTTATTTTAAACTCAAATAAAATAAAATACACTATTTTATTAAAAAGAACATTTCTGCCTATGATTTACAAAATTATTCCTGTCTGGCCATCTCTTCTCTCACATGTGCAAATAATGACTACTAGGTACATAATATAATATATATAATATTATATTATTAATATATTATAATATATATATTATTAATTTATATTATATTATATATATAATATATAATATAATATAAATTAATAATATATATAATATAATATATTATTTATAATAATATAAATAGATACTAAGAAATATAGTGGATAGAATTAACCTTCTAGGGAACTGCTATTTTTATTATGTAATAGTGTGGTATTTTTGACTGATTCATGTACGTGTATTATTATTATTATTATTTTTTATAAACATATATTTTTATCCCCAGGGGTACAGGTCTGTGAATCACCACGTTTACACACTTCACAGCACTCACCAAAGCACATACCCTCCCCAATGTCCATAACCCCACCCCCTTCTCCCAAACCCCCTCCCCCCAGCAACCCTCAGTTTGTTTTGTGAGATTAAGAGTCACTTATGGTTTGTCTCCCTCCCAATTCCATCTTGTTTCATTGATTCTTCTTCTACCCACTTAAGCCCCCATGTTGCATCACCACTTCCTCATATCAGGGAGATCATATGATAGTTGTCTTTCTCTGCTTGACTTATTTCGCTAAGCATGATACGCTCTAGTTCCATCCATGTTGTCGCAAATGGCAAGATTTCATTTCTTTTGATGGCTGCATAGTATTCCATTGTGTATATATACCACATCTTCTTGATCCATTCATCTGTTGATGGACATCTAGGTTCTTTCCATAGTTTGGCTATTGTGGACATTGCTGCTATAAACATTCGGGTGCACGTGCCCCTTTGGATCACTACGTTTGTATCTTTAGGGTAAATACCCAGTAGTGCAATTGCTGGGTCATAGGGCAGTTCTATTTTCAACATTTTGAGGAACCTCCATGCTGTTTTCCAGAGTGGTTGCACCAGCTTGCATTCCCACCAACAGTGTAGGAGGGTTCCCCTTTCTCCGCATCCTCGCCAGCATCTGTCATTTCCTGACTTGTTAATTTTAGCCATTCTGACTGGTGTGAGGTGATATCTCATTGTGGTTTTGATTTGTATTTCCCTGATGCCAAGTGATATGGAGCACTTTTTCATGTGTCTGTTGGCCATCTGGATGTCTTCTTTGAAGAAATGTTCATGTCTTCTGCCCATTTCTTGATTGGATTATTTGTTCTTTGGGTGTTGAGTTTGCTAAGTTCTTTATAGATTCTGGACACTAGTCCTTTATCTGATATGTCGTTTGCAAATATCTTCTCCCATTCTGTCAGTTGTCTTTTGATTTTGTTAACTGTTTCCTTTGCTGTGCAAAAGCTTTTGATCTTGATGAAATCCCAATAGTTCATTTTTGCCCTTGCTTCCCTTGCCTTTGGCGTTGTTCCTAGGAAGATGTTGCTGTGGCTGAGGTTGAAGAGGTTGCTGCCTGTGTTCTCCTCAAGGATTTTGATGGATTCCTTTCTCACATTGAGGTCCTTCATCCATTTTGAGTCTATTTTTGTGTGTGGTGTAAGGAAATGGTTCAATTTCATTTTTCTGCATGTGGCTGTCCAATTTTCCCAGCACCATTTATTGAAGAGGCTGTCTTTTTTCCATTGGACATTCTTTCCTGCTTTGTCGAAGATCAGTTGACCATAGAGTTGAGGGTCTATTTCTGGGCTCTCTATTCTGTTCCATTGATCTATGTGTCTGTTTTTGTGCCAGTACCATGCTGTCTTGATGATGACAGCTTTGTAATAGAGCTTGAAGTCCGGAATTGTGATGCCACCAACTTTGGCTTTCTTTTTCAATATCCCTTTGGCTATTCGAGGTCTTTTCTGGTTCCATATAAATTTTAGAATTATTTGTTCCATTTCTTTGAAAAAGATGGATGGTACTTTGATAGGAATTGCATTAAATGTGTAGATTGCTTTAGGTAGCATAGACATTTTCACAATATTTATTCTTCCAATCCAGGAGCATGGAACATTTTTCCATTTCTTTGTGTCTTCTTCAATTTCTTTCATGAGTACTTTATAGTTTTCTGAGTATAGATTCTGTGCCTCTTTGGTTAGGTTTATTCCTAGGTATCTTATGGTTTTGGGTGCAATTGTTACATGTATTATTTTGACAAAAACAAAAAGTTAGATTAAAAACAGATAAAATATGATAATTGAAAAAAGTAATGTGTCCTCATATTGAAAGTTAGCATTCAGGGAGGAGAAAGATGGTGGAGGAGTAGGAGACCTAAATTTCATCAGGTCTCAGGCATTCATCTAGATATTTATCAAGCCATTCTGAACACCTACAAACCCAACAGGAGATCCAAGAGAAGAAAAGCAACAATTCTAGGAACAGAAAAGCAACCACTTTCTGGAAGGTAGGATGTGTGGAGAAGTAAATCCAAGGCGGGAGGATAGACTTCAGTGGGGGAGGGGCTGGCTCCCAGCAAGCAGTGGAGCAGCAGAGCACAAAATCCGAACTTATGGAAGTCTGCTCCACTGAGGGAGGTCACTCCAGAGGCTAATTAGGGGATGGAGCCCTTGTGGGGACAGTGTAGTCTCAGGACCCACAGGGTCATAAAAAGACCAGGGGTGTCTGAGGGTGGTAGAGCTCCCAGGTACTGGAGCAGGGAAGCGGGCTCCAGAGATGGGGCCAAGGAGTTGGTTCTCAGCTCGAGCTTACCTTAAACCATGATCCCAGACACAGTCAGGCCACTGTTCTTCAAGCAGGGTCCCCACAAGTGGCGAATCCAGGGAGACCCCCTCCTTCCTCTTCCAGGAGGAGTGGCACAGAAGAGTGTGGCAGGAGTCTGCTGGATTTGGAGACTCCAGGCAGGGCTGTGTGCCAGAGATAGAGATGCTTGGTCACAGACTGGGTGAGCTCAGAGTGTGGCCAGAGACCAGGGAGATGGGAGGGATTGACTGCTTTTCTCTGAGAGCACACTGAAGAGTGGGGCCCCAAGCTCTTGGATCCTATGGGGCCAGAGATTGGGAGGCCACCATTTTCATTCCTATCCTCTAAAGCTGTATGGAAAGAGTTCAGGGAACAAAAGCTCCCGACATCAAAAACCATGCAGATTACTTAGCCTGGCCCCCAGCAAAGGTGGTGCAATTCTGCCTCAGGCAAAGACATTTGAGAATCACAGCAAAATGTCCCTTCCCCAGAAGATCAGCAAAAACATCTGGCTAAGACCAAGTTCACCAATCAATGAGAACTGTGGAACTCCAGAACTAGGGGAATGCAACACATGGAATTCCAGGCTTTTTCTCCATGATTCCTTAGTTGTTCCAAGTTAAATTTTTTAAATGTTATTTTTTTCTTACTCTACTTTTTAAATTTTTCCTCTTTCTTATTTTAACCCTTTTAAACAATTTTATCTTATCAATACCTTTAAAAAAATCTTTAAAAATTTTCATTGTTATAGTCATGTTGTATCCCTTCATTGTATTTAATTTTATTTTTTGTATACATATAGATTTTACTTTCTTTAAAATTTTGGGATACAGATTCCTCTAACAGATCAAAATATACCCTAAATCTAATGTGTGGCTTGTTCTAGTCTCCAGCCTGATCACATTCTTTACTCTTTTTTTTTTCTTTTTTCAACCACCTTCTTTTTTTTTTTTTTAAAGATTTTTATTTATTTATTTGACAGAGATGACAAGTAGGCAGAGAGGCAGGCAGAGAGAGAGGAGGAAGCAGGCTGCCTCCAAGCAGAGAGCCTGATGCAGGGCTTGATCCCAGGACCCTGGGACCATGAATTGAGCCGAAGGCAGAGGCTTTAACTAACTGAGCCACCAGGTGCCCCTCAACCAACTTATTATCTTACAAATTCCTTTTTAAGAATCTTTTTAAAAATTTTTATCTTTATAGCCATGGCCCATCCCTTCATCATGTTTACTCTTATTTTGTATATATACAATTTTTCTTTCTTTTAAAATTTTGATATATATACTATATATAGTATATATAGTATTTTATTTATATAGTTCTCTCTCTCTCTCTCTCTCTATATATATATATATATATATATATAGTTTTTTCCCTCTCTTTTCTTCTTTTCCCAGTTTCAGGGCTCTTCTGGTTTGGTTAGTGTTTATTTTTCTGGGATCGTTGCTACCATTTTGGTGTTTTGTTCTCTCATCTGGATAAAATGACATGGCAGAAAACTCACCTAAAACAAAACAAAACAAAAGAATAAGAGGCAGTACCAATGGCTAGGGACCTATTCAATATAGACTTTAGTAAGATGTCAGAACTAGAGTTCAGAATGACAATTATCAAGGTGGTAGCTAGGCTCACAAATAAGCATGGAAATTACTAGAGAATCCCTCTCTGGAGAAATAAAAGAACTAATAATATATATATATATATATATATATATATATTTATTTATATATATATATATATATATATATATTTATTTATTTATTTATTTTACTTCTTTTATATATAAAAGAACTAAAATATAACCAAGTTGAAATCATAAAAGCTATTAATGAGGTGCAATAAAAAATAGAGGCTCTTATTGCTAGGATACATGAGGCAGAAGAGAGAATTATTGATATAGAAGACCAAAAATGGAGAATAAAGAAGCTGAGAAAAAGAGAGATAAACAACTGGACCACGAGGGGAGAATTCAAGAGATAAGTGATACCATAAGACAAAACAATATTAGAATAATTGTTATCCCAGAAGAAGAAGAAAGAGAGAGGGGACAGAAGGTATATGGGAGCAAATTATAGTAGAGAATTTCCCTAATATGGCAAAGGAAACAAACATCAAAATCCAGGGGGCACAGAGAACCCCCCTCAAAATCAATAAAAAATAGGTTCACAACCCATCATCTAATAGTAAAACTTAAAAGTCTTAGTGACAAAGAGAAAATCCTGAAAGCAGCTTGGGACAAGTGTTCTATAACATACAATGGTAGAAATATTATCTTGGCAGCACACCTCTTACAGAGACCTGGCAGGCCAGAAAGGACTGGCATGATATATTCAGAGCAATAAATGAGAAAAACATGCATCCAAGAGTACTATATCCTGCTAGGCTGTCATTGAAAATAGAGGGAGAGATAAAAACAAACAAACAAACAAACAAACAAAACAAAACAAAAAAACTTCCAGGGCAAACAAAAACTAAAAGAATTTGAAAACATCAAACCAGCCCTCCAGGAAATATTGAAAGGGATCTTCTAAGCAAAGAGAGAGCCTAAAAGTAACAGACCAGAAAGGAACAGAGAGAATATACAGTAGAAGTCACCTTACAGGCAATCCAATGGCACTAAATTCATATACTTCAATGTTGACCTGAATATAAATTGGCTAAATGCCCCAATCAAAAGACACAGGGGATCAGAATGGAAAAAACAAAACAAAACAAAACAAAACAAAAAAAACAAGACCCATCAATATGTTGTCTACAAGAAATTCATTTTAGACCCAAAGACACCTCCAGTTTGAAAGTGAGGGAGGGAACACAATTTACTATGCTAATGGACATCAAAAGAAAACTGGGGTGGCAATCCTTATGTCAGACAAATTAGATTTTAAGTAAAAGACTATAATGAGAGATGAGGAAGGACACTATATCATATGTAAGGGGTCTGTCCAACAAGAAGATCTAGCAGTTTTAAATATCTATGGCCCTAACATGGGAGCAGCCTACTATATAAAAATTAATAACAAAATCAAAGAAACACATTAACAATAATACAATAATAGTAGGGGACTTTAACAACCCCCTCACTGAAATGGACGGATCATCCAAGCAAAAGGTCAACAAGGAAATAAAGGCTTTAAATGACACACTGGACCATCACAGATATATTCAGAACATTCCACCCCAAAGCAACAGAATACACATTCTTCTTGAGGGCACATAGAACATTCTCCAGAATAGATCACATCCTGGGTCACAAATCATGTCTCAACTGGTACCAAAAGACAGGGATCATTCCCTGCATATTTTCAGACCACAATACTCTGAAGATAGAACTCAATCACAAGAGGAAAGTTGGAAAGAACTCAAATACATGGAGGCTAAAGAGCATTTTACTAAAGAATGAACAGGCCAATTAGGAAATTAAAGAAGAATTTTTAAAATTCATGGAAACAAATGAAAATGAAAATACAACTGTTCAAAACCTTTGGGACATGACAAAGGTGGTTCTGAGAGGAAAGTATATAGCAATACAAGCCTTTCTCAAGAAAGGTCTCAAGTACAGAGAACAAACAGAAAAGAAATTCTAAACCCAGCAGGAGAAGAGAAATAATAAAGATTAGAGCAGAAATCAATGAAATAGAAACCAAAAGAACAGTAGAACAAATCAACAAAACTAGCAGCTGGTTCTTTGAAAGAATTAATAAGATTGATAAACCCCTAGCCAGACTTATCAAAAAGAAAAGAGAAAGGACCCAAATTAATGAAATCATGAATGAAAGAGAAGAGATCACAACCAACACCAAATACAAATGATTATAAAAACACATTATGAGCAACCATACACCAGCAAATTTGACAATCTGGAAGAAATGGATACATTCCTAGAGACATATAAACTACCACAACTGAACCAGGAAGAAATAGAAAACCTGAACAGCCCCATAACCAGTAAGGAGACTGAAGCAGTCATCAAAAATCTCCCAAGAAACAAGAGCCAAGGGCCAGATGGCTACCCATGAGAATTCTACCAAACATTTAAAGAAGAATTAATACCTATTCTCCTGAAACTGTTCCAAAAAATAGAAATGGAAGGAAAACTTCCAAACTCATTTTATGAGGCCAACATTACCTTGATCCCAAAACCAGACAAAGACCCCCATCAAGGGGTGCCTGGGTGGCTCAGTGGGTTAAAGCCTCTGCTTTCAGCTCAGGTCATGATCCCAGAGTCCTGGGATCCATCCCCACATTGGGCTCGCTGTTCAGCAGGGAGCCTGCTTCCCCCCCCCCCACCTGCCTCTCTGCCTAATTGTGATCTCTCTCTGTCAAATAAATAAATAAATTTTTTTAAAGACCCCATCAAAAAGGAGAATTACAGACCAATGTCCTTGATGAACACAGATGCAAAAATTCTCACCTAAATACTAGCCAATAGGATCCAACAGTACATTAAAAGGATTATTCACCAGAAACAAGTGGGATTTATTCCTGGGCTGCAAGGTTGGTTCAACATCTGCAAATCAATCAATGTGATACAAAGCATTAATAAAATAAATAAGAACCATATGGTAATCTCAGTAGAGCATTTGACAAAGTACAGCATCCTTTCTTAATTAAAACTCTTCACACTGTATGGATAGAGGGCACATATCTCAATATCATCAAAGCCATCAAAGAAAAACCCACAGTGAATATCATTCTCAATGGGGAAAAACTGAGAGCTTTTCCCCTAAGGTCAGAAACATAGCAGGGTGGTCCACTATCACCACTGCTATTCAACATAGTACTAGAACTCCTGGCCTCAGCAATCAGACAACAAAAAGAAAGTAAAGGCATCCAAATTGGCAAAGAAAAAGTCAAATTCTCACTCTTTGTAGATGATATGATACTTTATGTGGAAAACCCAAAAGACTCTACTTCAAAACTGCTAGAACTCATACCGGAATTCAAGTGTCAGGATATAAAATCAATACATAGAAATCAGTTGCATTTCTATACAACAACAATATGACAGAAGAAAGAGTAATTAAGGAGTCGATCCCATTTACAACTGCACCAAAACCATAAAATACCTAGGAATAAACCTAACCAAAGAGGCAAAAAATCTGTACTCAGAAAACTCATGAAAAGTAAAGTAAAGTACTCATGAAAGAAATTGAGGAAGACACAAAGAAATGGAAAAGCATTCCATGCCCATGGATTGGAAGAAAAAAAAATATTATGAAAATGTCTATGCTACCTAAAGCAATCTACACATTTAATGCAATCCCTATCAAAATACCATCAATTTTTTTCAAGGAAATGGAACAAATAATCCTAAAATTTATATGGAACCAGAAAAGACCCCGAATAGCCAGAGGAATGTTGAAAAAGAAAGCCAAAGTTTGTGGCATCACAATTCCAGACTTCAAACTTTATTACAAAGCTGTCATCATCAAGAGAGTATGGTACACAAATAGTTACATAGATCAGTGGAACAGAACACAGAGCCCAGAAATGGACCCTTAACTATATGGTAAATTAATCTTTGACAAAGCAGGAAAGAATGTCTAATGGAAAAAAAGACAGTCTTTTCAACAAATGGTGTTGGGAAAATTTTACAGCCACATGCAGAAAAATGAAAATGGACCATTTCCTTACACCACGCAGAAAAATAGACTCAAATAGACAAACAATAAGAGACTCTTAATCTCATAAAACAAACTGACGTTTGCTGGGGGGTGGAGTGGTAGGGATAGGGTGGCTGGGTGATGGACATTGGGGAGGGTATGTGCTGTGGTGAGTGCTGTGAAATGTGTAAGCCTGATGATTCACAGATCTGCACCCCTGGGGCAAACAATACATTATATGTTAATAAAAGAAAAGAAAGAAAGGGAAAATTATGATTATGATTAAATTGACTTAGACTTCAATGAATTCTCTTCTTATCTTCAAAACCACTAATGTAAAGCTCTTTGGAGAAAGCAGAACATTCTTCATTATTAGAGATGTGGTTTGGGTGGTAAGCATGGGCAAAATTAGAAAAGCAGCCTTCATCTATGATTCTGTCCTATTGATTTGTATTCCAGTCTGGGATGCTTATTTATGTAAAACTTTGTAAGTGCCGAGGGATCTCTGTCTAGCCAGGTCAAAACAGAATTTTCTTGACTTCTGCTAGAATAAAAAGGTGTGATGTTTATCTGTAATATGCCTGCTAACTAACTTCAATCCTTTTATTTCTGGAGTTGGTATTTCTCATTTTTTGTCATCCAATATCTTTGTACACTATATCTACTATTTGATAATTTCTTCCTTACAAATCCCACTTTTCCAAGTGGAAGTCAGAAACTCACATTTCCTGTCTCACTCAGTGCTAGTGAACAGGCCTGTGACCTAGAATCTACCAATAAGTGTGAGTCTTGGACTTCAACATGAGAGGTGGCCATATGTGAGAGAATCTACCTTCTAAGAAGTGCAGTGATGAAAGTGACTTCTTCCTGGGGAGCAATGGTAACCTGCTGGCACAGCCCTGAGTGTTATTGGTTGTAGACAATTGGACACTGTGCTATCTCAACTAAAGCCACTTCCACAGGAGACAGGCACTGTCTCCATCTCTTTCAGTCTTCCAGAGATTCTGTGTACCAAAACATACTTTAATAAGTTCAATTATTGCTTAGATTAATCAGAGTACAATTTGTTACTAAAAACTAAGAACTCTGACCACGTATAAAAAAATCTATGGCTAGGGAACCTGCATGGCTCAGTTGGTTAAGCATCTAACTTGGTCTTAGGTCATGATCCCAGGGTTCTGGGATCAAGTCCTGCATCAGACTTCCTGTTCTTTGGGTATTCTGTTTCTCCCTCTGCCTCTCACCTTGCTCATGCTCACTCTCTCTTGCACATGCTCTCTCTCTCAAATAAATTAATAAAATCTTTAAAAAAAACCCTGTAGCTAACATCATACTCAATGGTGAAAAGCTGAAAGCTTTCCCTGTAAGATCAGGAATAAGGCAAGGATTCTTCCTTTTGCCCTTCTATTCAGCATACAACTGGAAGTCCTAGCTAGAGATTTTAGGCAAGACAAAAAGTGAAATTCTTCACAGAAGATAAACAAAGGTCACCAGAATGAAAAGGCAGCCTATGGAATGAGAAAAAAAAAAATTGTAAACCATAAATTTGGGTTAATATCCAACATATATAAAGAATTCCTATAACTCAATAACAAAAAAATCCAAACAATCTTAACTAAAAATAGGCAAAACTGTTCAAAGATGACATCTAAAGGGCCAAAAGGAACATCAAAAGATGCTTAACATCACTAATCATCAGGGAAATGCAAATCAAAACTGTAATGAGAAATCAAACCTGTTAGAATGGCTATCATCAAGAAGATAAAAGATAGCAAGTGTTGGCGAGGATCAGAAGAAAAGGAAACCCTTGTGCACTGTTGGTGGGAATGTAAATTGGCTCAGCCACAATGGAAAACAATAAGGGGATTCCTCAAAGAATTAAAATTAGAACCACTAGCAATGCCACTTCTGGGTCTGTATCCAAAGTAAATTAAAATGAGATATTGAAAAGATATCTGCACTCCCATGTTATTGCAGCATTATTCACAATAGCCAAGATAAGGGAAACAACCTAAGTGTCTATTAACAGATGAATGGATGAAGATTTTTATATGTATGTACACAAATACACACACACAAATACACACACAAAGTGGAAAATTATTCAGCTACGAGAAAGAAGGAAATCCTGCCATTTGTGACAACATGGATGGAGCTTGAGGACATTATGCTAAGTGAAATAAGTCACAAAAAAACCAAAACAAATACTGCATGATTTCACTTAAACAAGGTACCTAAAGTAGTCAAACTCTTTGAAACAGAAATTAGAATGGTGGTTGCCAGGGGTTGGGGGTGAGGGAAAATGGGTAATGGATGTTCAATGAGTATAGACTTTCAGTCATTCAAGATGGAAGTTCTAGAGATCTGTTGCACAATAATGTGATTATAGTACTGAACTGAACTATATACTGAACTACATACTTAAAAATGATTAAGATGGTAAATTTTATGTTATATGCTTTTTAAAAATTAAGAATGGATTCCCTGGGGAATTCTACCAAACTTTCAAAGAAGAAATAACACCTATTCTCCTAAAGCTGTTTCAAAAAATTGAAGCAGAAGGAAAACTTCCAGACTCTTTCTATGAAGCCAGCATTACCCTGATCCCCAAACCAGGCAGAGACCCTACCAAAAAGGAGAATTTCAGACCAATATCACTGATGAATATGGATGCTAAGATTCTCAACAAGATCCTAGCAAACAGGATCCAACAGCACATTAAAAAGATTATCCACCATGACCAGGTGGGATTCATCCCTGGGCTACAAGGATGGTTCAACATTCGCAAATCAATCAATGTGATAGAACAAATTAATAAGAGAAGAGGGAAGAACCACATGGTCCTCTCAATTGATGCAGAAATAGCATTTGACAAAATCCTGATTAAAATGCTTCAAAGTATAGGGGTAGAGAGAACATTCCTGAACTTCATAAAATCTATCTATGAAAGACCCACAGCAAATATCATCCTCAATGGGAAAAAGCTTGCAGCCTTCCCGTTGAGATCAGGAACACGACAAGGATGCCCACTCTCACCACCCCTGTTCAACATAGCATTAAAAGTCCTAGCAACAGTCTCACAAAACAAACTGAGGGTTGCTGGGGGGAGGGGGTTTGGGAGAAGGGGGTGATATTATGGACATTGGGGAGGGTATGTGCTTTGGTGAGTGCTGTGAAGTGTGTAAACCTGGTGATTCACAGACCTGTACCCCTGGGGATAAAAATATATGTTTATAAAAAAAAAAGTCCTAGCAACAGCAATCAGGCAACAAAAAGAAATAAAATGTATCCAAATTAGCAAGGAAGAAGTCAAACTCTCTCTCTTCTTTAGAAGTTATTTAAGTTCATATTTCAACTTTATTTTGGATATTAAACTTTATTTGTTTGGGTTAAGTTCAAGAAAGCCTTCTAAACAAGTCCTCTGAAAAGTAGGCAGACTAAAGATGAGTGTCTCTTGAACAAGTGACACATAGAGGATATGGGGACAAGTCTTCATTCACCGGAACAGCTGGGAGATCTCATAGCCAGACTAGATGTTGGAGATGCCAACAATTACTATGACCAAAGCAATGAGCCTGGGCTTGTTGATCTACTTGGCCTCCTGTTGGTAAGCTTCACATATTTCCTATACACAAGTAGAAGAAAGTCTATGAATATCAACTTAGAGTTGACTTCCATGACAACTCTTTGAATTAAATTAATCTTTCCCATTTTTCATTCTCCAGCATTCTCACTGGAATAGGGTCCTTAATCTCCAACTGAGGTCATAAGGAGCTAGGTTTTCTGCATACCTCAGTGATTTTTCACAGGAGACATGTTGTAGGCTTTCCAGTCAAAATGATATGGAACATGGCTCAGGTGCCCCAGGATCCTAGAGAAATGCTTATCCTGAGGAAGACTCCCTCAAGGACAAGTGTACTCCCAGTCAAAGTCCAGCCTGTTAAACTCAGACCAAAGCAGGAATTTGATGACTAAGGCAGTGAAGGTCTGGTGGCTCTCAGTAGTGGAAACCATGGCAGTGAAGCTGAGGGAGACCCAAGAAAGGCGGGGTGAGGGGAATCCTTGGTTTGCCGAACACCTTGTCATAAAATCAGTGAGGGAAGTCATCTCAAAAAAGAGTTCTAAAATTCTAGCCACCAAAAGCCAGAAGAGTTTGCAGCTGACTGTTTTGAGGTGGGGGGGGGGAAGCAAAGATTTGTTAGTACAAATGGAAAGACCATTCATTTCAACTTTAGCTGTTATCGGGATTGAGAAGCCGGGAGAAGTCTGATGCAGCCTCTCATACTAGTTTTCTTCATTCTCAACCATATTCCTAAATTGTGAGAGTGGTTGGAGTAGGTGGCCTGAGGTTGATATGTTTCAATGTCTCTACAGTTCTAATTACACCCCTTGGAGTGGAGCCCCTGACTGAGGACACTGAGTGCTTCATCAGTGCCAGCTTTTGTTGGATTCCAAGTGGAAGATTGTTTTCATCTGAGTCCACAAGTACTTGGACTTTGCTAAATTTCCTTGGCAACTGAGCTGGACTTTAATCGACAACCACGTCTTGTGAGCCAGCCTTTCCTCTTAATGTTAGAGTCACCACTGCACTGGAAATAGTAAGAAAGCTTGGAACTTAACTGTGTGCTGCTTGCTGGCTTATTTAGGATGGCTGCCTAGAGCCTGCTCTGGAAGGTTTTGCTCAAACTGTGCTTGAAGGTTAAAAGATTTTGATCCTTGGTCTTTTTACTATTTACTCGTTTTCAGGTCATTGAAAGCTCGGTAGGGTCACACACTGCATTCACAGCTAGTGATCTCATCCTACATCTCAGCAAAGGCTTAGATCAGGGGAGTACAGTAACAGGGGTTGATACCCCTGATGCTTGAAGTGGACCAACTTGAAGCGGCCCAGACGTGGCTGGTACTGGGCCCAGTTGGTAAAGTAGTGTCAGCTGTTAGGCAGAATCTATTATCTGAGGGGTGAGAAACTATTGCATAAAAGCTCCCCAGAGAGTCATAGGTATCTTCAGAAACTACAGATTCCCAGATAACTTTCCTGTTAACTCTCAGATGGAAGCGGAAATTCTGCATGAGAACCTTGTGTATTGCGACAAACCCATAATTAGCAGGCAGTTCAGGAAGATATCTCTTAGAAGTAGTGCTGTCCCTCCAAGAGAGAATTAAAGAACCTTAGAAATCAGTGCCTTAAGCCTGGAATGAAATCTTACAGCTAGTAAGCTTTGATTTAGATGTATTCTAGCCTCTTCTACATGTTAATAATAGCAATTATTAATGCTGACTTGGCACTTGTTATATACCAAGAATTTTTATGAGTAATTTACTTAAATTCATTCATTAATCCTCACCAAAACCCTATGAGGTGGGTCCTATTATTACTTCCATCTTATTCATTTGGAAACTAAAACACAGAAAGAATAAAGGTAGAAGTCTATTTAGCACTTAAAGCTGTCTCCTGAGGGCGCCTGGGTGGCTCAGTTGGTTAAGGGATGGCCTTCAGCTCAGGTCATGATCCGGGAGTCCCAGGATCGAGTCCCACATCGGGCTCCCTTACTAGTCTTACTAGAAGCTCACTAGTCTGCTTCTCCCTCTGACCTTCTTCCCTTTCATGCTCTCTCTCTATCTCTCAAATAAATAAAGGAAATCTTAAAAAAAAAGAAAAAGAAAAAGAAAAAGCTGTCTCCCTGAGTAATAATTTCACCCAGAGGGAAATGAACCATCTGCTAGTAGTAAAGAATCCTGGCTCCTGGTTTGGATTCTGCCATGAACTCTTTATATTTCTTAGGACAAGTCATACAACTCACCTCTGTCTTAGTTAACTGGTCTGTGAGATAGGGTATGAATGCTTTTCCTGTTCCCCTCTCAGAGAAGAGCTGTTTCAAATATCCAGTAAGATGAAGATTTGAAAATGCTTTAACAGAGCCAAGGACACCATGTGCATGATTTCTCCATATTATTTTTTATTGTTAACATTAATTTTCAAGACCAGTGTCAGTTCATTTCAGCTTTGGGATTTTTAGGTCCATGATCCCAATCCTTCAAATTTGGTTAAAGAATTTCAAACTCCCTAAAAAATTTTTTCTTCTGGGGGTATGGGTGGCTAGGTTGGTTGGGCAACTGCCTTTGGCTCAGGTCATGATTCCAGAGTGTCAGGATCGTGTCCAACATCAGGCTCCCAACTTCCCATGACTTCTCCCTTCTCATGCTCTCTCACTCTGTCTCTCTTAAATAAATAAATAAAATATTTTTAAAAACTTAATGTTCGAAGTAGAAAGAAAAAGGGCCATGCTGAATTTCCAAATTATGAAGACAGAAACAAACAATATGGTAACCCATCCCAAGAATGCATACCTATGCCAGCAGTAAGCACAAGAAGCACATCCTGAAACAACAGAGAGAATAATGAGCTAGATGAAGAGCAGCATTTGTAAACTCGTGCTTCACTTGTAAGAAACTTTTCCTATTTTTCTCTTTGAGTCTCTTTATTTTAATATTTTATTTTTATTAACATACAATGTATTATTTGTTTTGGGGTAGAGGTCTGTGAATCATCAGTCTTACACAATTCACAGCACTCACCATAGCACATACCTTCCCCAATATCCATGACCCAGCTACCCATCCCTCCAACCCCCCTCCCCTCCTGCAACCCTCAGTTTGTTTCCTAAGATTAAGAGCTCTTTGACTATTTTTTAAAAGATTTATTTATTTATTTATTCATGAGAGATAGAGAGAGAGAGAGGCAGAGGGAGAAGCAGACTCCCCACTGAGCAAGGAGACTGATAAGGGGCTTGATCTCAGGACTTGGGATCATGACCTGAGCTAAAGGCAGACGCTTAACCAACTGAGCCACCCAGGAGCCCCTCTTTGAGTCTTTTTAATACTCTCTGTAGACTCTCAACCTACTGAGGCTGATAAACTTCAGGGTTTCTCCTGAAAGCCCACTCCTCTCTGCTCCTACTCACAAGACCATTAAGATGCCATAGCCTTGAGGCTTGTGAAGGGAGGGAGACTGCAGGGTTGACCCTATCACTGGGGATGGGACTATGTCCCTGTACTTTTGCCAAAGGTGACCATCTCAGGAAATTTGTTTGAAAGTTTTAAAGGGGCAAAAAAACAAGAGGGAGAGAGTGGCTCGCAGGCACAGAGAGTTGTGGTAGTTCTTCCCAGTGAGGATGGTGAGGTTGGCCATCTTGCCTCAGTGGTATAGACTACCTCATCCAACTTGCCTTTTAGAGCCTTCTTCTCCTCTCTTATGACTTACCAGATTCTTCTTTGTTGTGATTGCCTCTAAAGTAAATGTTGATCTTGATAGTGCTTACAAAACTCAAAACCATTTAAGAACCCGTTATTGTCTGGGAAACCATGCTATCAAGATTGAGCTTGAGCCCAGGAACCACACCTATAAGCTCCATTATGGAGTAGCTTACATAATTCAAAATGATTTGTGTAGTGGGCTATAATCTGTTTGGACAGTGAAGCAACTAATGGATGATTTCACGCTTTCTTAGACAGAAGAATTGATTAAATTTGTATTCATTCATTATAAGAAGAAGGGGCCCTCCTTAAGCAAAGGCATAGAGGGGTGTAGCCTACTCTGTCTTTTTGCCCCCAAATCCACTACCTGCTTTCCTCCTATTTATTTGCCTGTTCCTATTCTTCCCACTTTGTCTAAGACTTCTGTCACTGAAGCAGCCCTAGTTTGGCTCCTCTCTGCTCAGGCTCCATCCTACAGTCTTGGTTACCCCCAGCAGAGCATACCTGGCCACCAGACCCTGAGCCCAACAGGTAACACTTCCCAGGTGGTTATCTTCTTGAGTCCATCACTCTTCCCATCAATCTATAAAGAGGTTAGCAAACTCAACACCCAAAGAACAAATAATCCAATTAAGAAATGGGCAAAGACATTTCTGCAAAAAACACCCAGATGAGCAACAGACACATGAAAAAGTGCTCCACATCACTCGGCATCAGGGAGATAATTTTAATTTTAAAATACTGTATATGTTCTTATCCCCCTCTTCTTAAGAACACTAATCAAACCATTGTTGATTCTCATGTCACACTGAAATTCTATTTCCTGTGCAAAATAGCCCCTCAAATAAACATTGGACAGCAAATGAATTAATTTTAATAGAAGTAACTATTGTGAATATTTTATATAGAAGAATAGGCTAGTACAAGGGCATTTTTTGGGGCAGGGATATTCTGATCTCTTTCAAGTCACAACTTGTAGAAAACTGTCTCGATATACTGTCTGCCTTAGTGGAAGCACTAGGAATTGCAAGATGAATTTCTCTTGAGTTTTGCAGTCTGAGAAGGAGTTGCCGTGAAACCTGAAGCCATAAAAGTGAGGCATGGAGGCAATGCATATATCAGGTACACCTGGAAGAAAAGCAAGTGTGTTTTCTCCCATATTGTACTCCAGCTCTCCTAGCTCAGTATTACTCTGTCCTGTGTTTCTCTAGCTGTATTTTAGAACGTTCAAACTGTTCCTCTCCCTTAAAAGTAAAATGGGTGAGTTAGGGACCACTAACAGTATAGCATATGGAGAGTTTTGCTGGTGCCTGGGGGTCTGGACTCAGTCCTACCTCTGACTTATTTTGGGTTTCCAATCTGTTGAATGGCATTGTGATCCCGGCCCTTCCAGATCTTATGGCTCTCAAGTGAGTTCAAGAAAGTTCACAATCATTTGTGTTAGTTCAGTAGCGGAGCTGCTTCCTTTGAAAGTCTTCCCATCCTGTTGTGGGCTCCTGGAAAACCCTAGAGGGCTATACTATTCCCTTGTCTGAGTAAGAGCAGAACCCAGCCTATAATTCCAGGGTAGTGCTGTTCAAACCCTTCAAAGAACTCTAAGAACCAGGATCACAGCAGTATTAGGGGTACGGTGACAGAGGAGAGGAAATGAGAGAGAGAGGCAGTCAGGAAATGTCTAGTGTGATCGCTGCCATTAACATGCTGAAGGCCTTGAGGGGGATGTCACATAATCTCTCTGGCTTCCAATCTCATGTAGTTGGAGCGAATGATTTCATTGCTCCCTTCCAGTAACAGATTAGCATAGTCTCATTCTGTATCTCTCTCCCTTTCCCTTTACCGGACGATAGAATATCTAACCCTTTTGAATAGGATAAATGCCCAGATTCTCAAATTCTGGATGTACTATTTGCTAGAAATTATTTGTCTGAAAACTAGTCTTCAGTCTGAAGATTTTCCTTCCTTGCTTTCCTTTTCCAAATTGTTATCCCCTCCAAAGAGGAGAGAAAACAGAATGTAAAACATGTGGGTCAAAAACATTGTAGGTTTTAGCTCTTTCTCTCCAGTGAGGCAGTCAGTCAGCAGATCTTTGTGAGACCTTGATGCACAAGACCACACCCTTAAGGCTGATCCCAGTGACATCATCAAGAGTTTCAAAGCCAAAATTCAAGACAGGGAGGGCATCCCACTTGGCCAGTGGCATCTGATTTTTGTGACTAAACAGCTGGAGAATAGCCATACTTGGGCTACACTATCCAGAAAAATCCACCCTGACCTTGGTGTTCTGCCTCTCAGATGGCATTATTGAGCCTGTCCAGAAATACAACTTGGACAGGATGGTCTGTCCCAAGTGTTTTCCTTGCCTGTACTCCCACGCTGTCAAATGTAATAAGCCACACCAAAAACCCATCAATACAAAGGTGGTCTCCTGCTCAAGCTCCATGGCCCTGGGGTCTTTAAAAAAAAAAAAAGGATTATAGATTTAAACCTAAATATACCAGTAATTGCATTAAATGTAAATAGGTTAAATATCATAGGTATAAATCAAAGATTCCCAATCTGTTTTCTTGTTTAAAAAATACTTATAATTTGAATCTCCCTGATGGCTAGTGATAATGAACATTTTTTCATGTGTGTGATAGCCATTT
Organism: Mustela putorius furo; assembly: GCF_011764305.1. Classification (NCBI taxonomy): domain Eukaryota; kingdom Metazoa; phylum Chordata; class Mammalia; order Carnivora; family Mustelidae; genus Mustela; species Mustela putorius. Next base: position 9,886,226 of record NW_025421424.1, read on the forward strand.
GTATGTCTTCATTGGAGAAGTGTCTGTTCATATCTTCTGCCCATTTTTTGATATGCTTGTCTGTTTTGTGCGTGTTGATTTTGAGGAGTTCTTTATAGATCCTGGATATCAACCTTTTGTCTGTACTGTCATTTGCAAATATCTTCTCCCATTCCATGGGTTGCCTCTTTGTTTTTTTGACTGTTTCCTTTGCTGTGCAGAAGCTTTTGATCTTGATGAAGTCCCCAAAATTCATCTTCGCTTTTGTTTCCTTTGTCTTTGGAGACATATCTTGAAAGAAGTTGCTGTGGCTGATATCGAAGAGGTTACTGCCTATGTTCTCCTCTAGGATTCTGATGGATTCCTGTCTCACATTGAGATCTTTTATCCATTTTGAGTTTATCTTTGTGTACAGTGTAAGAGAATGGTCAAGTTTCATTCTTCTGCATATAGCTGTCCAGTTTTCCCAGCACGATTTATTGAAAAAATGTTCATCATCACTAGCCATCAGGGAGATTCAAATTAAAACCACATTGAGATACCACCTTACACCAGTTAGAATAGCCAAAATTAGCAAGACAGGAAACAACATGTGTTGGAGAGGATGTGGAGAAAGGGGAACCCTCTTCCACTGTTGGTGGGAATGCAAGTTGGTGCAGCCTCTTTGGAGAACAGTGTGGAGATTCCTCAAGAAACTAAAAATAGAGCTTCCCTATGACCCTGCAATTGCACTACTGGGTATTTACCCCAAAGATACAGATGTAGTGAAAAGAAGGGCCATCTGTATGCCAATGTTTATAGCAGCAATGGCCACGGTCGCCAAACTGTGGAAAGAACCAAGATGCCCTTCAACGGACAAATGGATAAGGAAGATGTGGTCCATATACACTATGGAGTATTATGCCTCCATCAGAAAGGATAAATACCCAACTTTTATAGCAACATGGACGGGACTGGAAGAGATTATGCTGAGTGAAATAAGTCAATTATCATATGGTTTCACTTATTTGTGGAGCATAACAAATAGCATGGAGGATAAGGGGAGATGGAGAGGAGAAGGGAGTTGAGGGAAATTGGAAGGGGAGGTGAACCATGAGAGACTATGGACTCTGAAAAACAATCTGAGGGTTTTGAAGGGGTGGGAGGTGGGAGTTTGGGGGATCCAGATGGTGGGTATTGGAGAGGGCATGGATTGCATGGAGCACTGGGTGTGGTGCAAAAATAATGAATACTGTTACACTGAAAAAATTAAATATTTAAGAAAATATTTATAAAATTAAAAAAACTTAAAAAATACTCTTAAGATACATACCAAAAAGATAGAGTCAATCAAAGTAGAAGGAGGGAAAAAGTGTACCATGCAAACGTTAACCAAAGAAAGTTGGTATAGCATACTGCTATCAGACAAAGCAGACTTTAAGATAAGAAGCATCCCTAGAAATAAAGAAGGGCACTTGATAATAATAAGTTGATCCAATAAAAAGATATAGAAATGTGTAATCTTCATAATATAAAATTGACAGAAATGAAAGTTCACTACCATAGTAGGAGAGTTTAAAGAACCTCTCACAGCAATAGAACAAAGAAAATGGTAAGTGTCTAGATCAAAGCGCATGATTAATTTTAACTGACATCCATAAAACACTGTATCTATCCATAGCTGCACAATCCCATTCTTTTCAAGTGCACATGATGAAGTTAAAGGGGTCGGGGATGTTGTTTCCAGACAGCTCTTTCCCTGAAAGCACATACGAAGAAGAAATAATCTATTGAAGAGACACATTCTGGCAGGTGGCACCCTTAAGTGTGTGCACAGAAGGCTGAGAGCATTACCATAGAAATTCACATATGGGAAACCAGGTAGGAGGTATTAAAAGAAGGCATTCTTCCAATAAAAGGTGAGTCACAAATTGAAAGGAGGAAATGGAGAAGGAGCAGTTCCCATCTTCTATAACCTTTTGGTTACATACTGTACTTGCAGTAAATACCATGGGAATGCACCTGCATTACACTATTCATTCAATAATGTTCATTCATGTATTTGATAATGATTTAATGGCTCCCTACCCTGTGGCAGGTACTGCCGCTTCCCCACGGTGCACGCAAGAAGAATGAGGCACAAAAGAGTCAGCAGCAAGAGAACGGGAGCAGGGGGCCACAATAGAAAACACAAAAGACCATCGCCCCAAACAAGTCCTCACTCTCCTATTTATTGGAAAGTAGGTAACAACCAACAAAGAAGCCAGAGTAGGTTACACATTGACCACAGGTCTTGTAGATAAGTAAGAAGAAAGGCAAAATGTCTGATCACGTAGTATGTGACCTACAGTGAGCAAGCCCAAACACAGGGCTTCAAGCTAGGGCAACAAGCTAGGGCATCCTTAGCTGCTTGGCTTCATGGACATCTATCGTCCTCTCCCCCCAGAGGCCTGTTGGCAGTACATGTTTTTCTCAAGGCTATATCTAAGCATGCTTGATGGCTAGTATAATTTATCATGGCTTATATTTTAAGCAGTACGTTGTTTTGAGGGACCATTACAAGGTACCACGTGGGTGCTGAGCTATATGAGTAAACAAGACACAAGGCTCACCATCATCAGTGCAGGCAGATACGTAAGTGGAAAATTATGACCTGGTGAATTAAGTGCTACAGGACAAGTGAGAACGGAGTAACTATTAGAGCCAAATAAAAAGGAGTCTGGCTTGAGGAGTGGGCAACAATGCATCTGTATTTAAAGATTCATTAAAAAAAAAAAAAGCATGACACAGGTAAGCGGAGAGAATCAAGAGAACATTTTTGGAGAATATTTTTTTTAGGATATCCAGCATTTGGATATATATTTGGATATATATTGGATATATATTTGGATACGTAAAGATATAGTAAAGACGTGGAGAGACGAGGGCACAGGAAGCCTTGCAAAGTGATAATGTGAAAATTCACCACCAAAAAGCATAGAGTAATTCTATGGTACTGGTAAGATGGAGAAGGGTTTGAGAAAGTGAAGGAAAGGTACAAAAGGGGATGCTTCTGTATGTAGGAAACACAAGAGACAGATAATGATGGATTTTTCTGGAAGATGGAGTTATGGGACAAGCAAGGAGCATTGTAAAAACGGCCACAGAGCTTTTGAGCTCTTTTCACCAGGCAATAGAGATGCTCACCCCACCCTTTGAATCTGAGCTGGCCTTGTGATTTGCTTCAATTGATGGAATGCAGCTGGTGTGACACTGGTGAGTTCTGAGCCCAATCATGAACAGGCCATGAGGCTTTGGCTCTCACGGTCTCAGAATGCCAAGACTGTCACGTGAGTGAGGCTAGCCTGAGGGAAGATGAGAAGCATGTGGCCAGTCATGCTCTCCGCCTCAGCCCCGAGCTGGGCAATTCCCAGAAACTCCCAGAAACAATCTCCTTGACTGCAGCTGACCATAGATGGGTAAGGGAGCCCAGCCAAGACCAGTAGAAAAAGGACCCAGCTCAACCTAGCCCAAACTGCTGACCCACGGAATTGTGAATGAAATTAATTGCTGCTGGCTTTTTTTTTTTTTAATTTAAATTTTGTTTTTTTAAATTGTGGTAAAAAAAAAAAAACATACGAAATTCACCCTCTTAACCATTTTTAAGTGCACTGATGAGTAGCATTTGTTATAATCAAGCATTATCATGGCACAGAGGTCTAGAAGTTTTTCATCTTGCCAAACTGAAACTCTCTGTTACCCATTTGATGACTACCCAGCCCCTCTCCCCACAGCCCTTGGCAACCATCATTCTACTCTCTGTGCCCCTGCTTTTGGCTACTCTAGATATCTCATGTAAGTGGAATCATACAGTATTTGTATTATTGCAACTGGCTTATTTCAGTCAGCATAAGATCCTCAAAGTTCACCCATGTCATAGCATGTGAAATTGTGGCTGTTTTAAAGGACTGTATTTTGGGGTGGCTTATCATGCAGCCAATGTTAAGATAAAAAGTGTGGTCTCAAAGAATAGGATTCATTAAGTCTGGGGTAAGGACTTGAAATCAGGTGAAAATATCAGTTTAGATGTCAGTTGGAGTAAAAAGCAAGGAAAGACTTCAGAGCCAAACCACAAGCCATACAGGGAATCTGAGGGAACAGGGTAAGGCCCCTGAGTTTTATCCTCCTGGCCAGCGTTCCCTCAACTGCCCTTCAGAATGCCATCAATTGGTGTTGTGTTCATGATGAAAAAGGGTCTTTGATTACCTTGAAGAAATGCTACATAGGAGAAGCTGTTCTTGGAAAATCCCTATTATCATTATAAAGAGTCCCAAGAAGGCCTCTATGCTTATTTTGGCATTTCCCAAGTGTGTTAATTTATGGAATTTTTTTCAAGTTTGTTACATTATCATCCTACAGAACACACCAAGAAAAGGCTAACTTTAGACAGTGTTTCCCAAATTGTTAAACTATGGCATCCTTTGTTCATGCATATTTATTGATATCTTAGCATATGTGGTTTAAGAAACGTTGCAGCTCTGTTTCATAGAAATATACTGGGAGCTATAGATGTAACTCTAAATTTTTTAATAGCCACCTTTAGAAAAGTAAAAAGAAACTAGTGGAATTAATTTAATATGTTCTATTCAATCTAACTTATCTATATTATTATCATTTTTTCCTGGGACTGCTCTACTCATTTATGTAATTTATATGTAAGTCATTGAGATGTTTTACTTTTGTTTTCCCCATAGTGAGTCTTCAAAATTTGGAGTGTATTTCATACTTATATACATACACATCTCAGTTTAGACTAGACAAATTTCAAGTGTTCAGTAACCATCCGTGACTAGTGGCTATGGGATTGGACAGCCCTGCTCTAGAGAGCCCAGCAGAGAGCTCAGACATGGCTTTTCTGTTACAGCCTTCCCATAGGTTTGCTGTAATTGGTTATGGTTTCAACTTAGGCCCTCTCTTTCTTCTGAGAGAAGCCATAGGGACCATCCATATATAAAATAGGCCTTGTGTTTATTTTAAGAGTGTTCATCCTAACATTATACAGCATTCTCTTTACAAACCCTGGGGGGGAGGGAGTATATTTCTTCTCCTAGAATCTAAAATAGTTGTGTTTTTTTTAATTGTCTTGTTGGTTGTTTTTTGTTTTTTTTGTTTGTTTGTTTTTCTTTCTGGACATTATAAATTGTGTAACTCATTTCCTATCTTTCATTAGCTACGAGAAATACAGAATCAAATTTGTGGCCCACACATAGCAAGAAAACAGAATAGCATTTCCCCAAATGTGTTTAGTCTATTACCAGCTTGCAAAACCCTACTGTTATTTATAACCCGTTTTGTGAAATGCCTCAGCTGACGGACCAGCCACCTGTCAGATCCAAATAACTCGGTTAAAGAAGAAGAAGAAGAAGAAGAAGAAGAAGAAGAAGAAGAAGAAAGGAGTGAAGGAGTGAGAAGCTAGAGTGAAGCAAGTATCAGTGAGGTGGAAAAGTGGCACAAAATCTGGGCACCTAGTCCCACATACTTACCTGCCTCGGATCTGGGCACATGGAACTTTGCACCAGGAGGTTTTTAAAATACAGGGCATCGCCCACTTGCCCCATGTTGCTGGGGATGGTGGTGACTGCCCCTGGCTACACCGTGGTGGCCCACGAAGAGTCTTTAGAACCTCAGACGGCAGGCAGTGGGTGCAAGCGAGGGCCCGCAATTACCTGGTGAGTTTCCTGAGTAGGACCTGATGCTCCAACGAGCCCGCTGGAAGCGCAGTATTTCCCTTGGATTCTGGCCAACATCTGTCTTGCTCGAAGGCTCAAGCCGCCTCAGGGATGCTGGATGCTCCTACAGAGGATTTAAAAAACTCCTGACAACCTTTGGCAATAGATCACCCAACAATAGATCACCCAGCCAATGTGTGGGTGAAGGGCGCAGGTAGCAGCGAGAAATAAGTGCAAGAGGCGTTGATCACCGACACCTCCAATGCGCTGAGTGTCACTTTACCGTTAAACCTGAATCGCCCCCTTCGGGAATAGCGGTGGGGATTTCCTCGTCGGGCACACCCCAACCCTGTCGCGTTCTATGCCATCCCGCCTTGCCAGCAGGGCAGCTTCCTGCGGCCATTTCCATCTCTGTAAGCAGAGATTTCGGCGCCGCGGCCATCCCTTCCGCTCAGCTCAAGGGGATGTGGGGTGGAGGGACCCCGCCACCTGCGGGGATGAAGGGTGAATGCGGCAAGGAGGGGAGAGGAGGCAGCGCGGAGTGCCAGCAACTGCGCTCTCCCCGAACGCCGCTAGGGGTCGCTCTGGCTGGGCCCCGGCCGGGAGGGGAAAGGATGTTGGGGTTGGGGACCATCGCCATAGCGGCCCAGCTCCGAACTGGTCACCGAGCACAGGCGGGGCGGGAGCGTAGGGCTGGATCCCAGCGGGATGGCACCGCGAGGGGCTCGTCACTCGCGAGCGATGCTCGATTGTCCCCGCGCCGCCTGCAGGGTCCATGCCTCACGAGGAGGCCGACCAGACAGGCGGTCAGCCCTGGGGCTCCAGGATCTGGGTGGGGTGTACTGAAGTCAGAGGACAAGGTGGGCTTCTAAAATACTGAATGGTGCCCCCTGACCTGTTCCTCTCTGCTTTCTCCCTCGTTCTGAGTAAGATTCAGAGACAGGAGTCGGGGCTGTGAGTGAGGGTGGGTTTCGGGGTGTACTTGGGCCAAAGGAAAGCACAGTGTGGGGCAAGGTCATGCACACCCGAGCCACACTGCCGGCTTTGACAGGCATTTTCCCGCTGTATGACTTTAGGCAAGGCTTTCAGCCTTCCTGGGCTAAGTTTCCTCTCTGTAAAGTGGAAATAATCACCATGACTACCTCAGGGGGTCCTTGTGAAGATTCAAGAAGTTGATGTTTCTTTTCTTTTCTTTTTCTTTCTTTCTTTTTTAAAGATTTTATATATTTTTGATACAGAGAGAGAGAGAGACAGAGACAGAGAGAGAGGGAACACAAGCAGGGGGAGTGGGAGAGGAAAAGCAGGCTTCCCGCTGAGCAGGGACCCTGATGTGGGGCTTGATCCTAGAACCCCAGGATCATGACCCGAGTCAGGCAGGCGCTTAACGACTGAGCCACCCAGGTGCCCAAGAAGTTGATGTTTCTTGAGTGCAGAGCACAGGGCCTGCGTATAGGGCGCTCTGTAAGTGTTGGTTAAATAAGGCAGCAGGAAGGGCCTTGGGGCCAAGGGCTGGGGATTACCAAGGGTGACTTCCTGCCTGCAGAGCCGGGCAATGAGATAAGGAGCCATCCTGGTGTATGGACCCTCAGCAGGAAGACAGCAATACAGATGCCTGTACAGATGTCTAAAGGGCAAACCACAGCGATCACACGATCACGGGGGCATCTGGGGAAACCCTGAACCAAAGATCCTGGGCCTCACGATATGTTCAAGTTTTCCTTTTGTAATTCACTTACAAAATGGCTGGGTCAGCACTTGGCGCAAATCTGTTGTCTTCTATTCTGCGGAAGTAAGAGAACATTCAGTGTCTAATGGAATGTCTGACCAACATTCTGAATCTCATCACATAATCCATCACCCAAAGCCAGACACATTAGAGAGTGAAAGGGACATTAGAATTTTGTCATTTTTGAAAGAGTTAATTTTGATTGTGTTGTTATACAAATAAACTTATCAAATATTTCCATTAAAACTATTTTCAAAAAAATGTTTTTTCTAGAAAGTAATACGTATCTGCATAATAAATCAAAATTTTAAAATCTGAGTAATTATTCTTGTTATATATTGCAGCCACTGTGGGAAACAGTATGGCAGTTCCTCAAAAACTTAAAAATAAAAAAAATAAAAAATAAATTTTTAAAAACCCTTAAAAATAGGGCACGTGGGTGGCTCAGTTGGATAAGTGACTACCTTTGGCTCAGGTTATGATCCTGGAGTCCCAGGACCAAGTCCTACATTGGGCTTCCAGTTCCATGGGGAGTCTGCTTCTGCCTCTGATCTTCTCCCCTCTCATGCTCTCACTCTCTCTCTCACATAAATAAATAAAATCTTAAAAAAATTTTAATACAAACTACCCTACAAACCAGTAATCACACTACTTGGCATGTACCCCCCCCCAAAATACAAAAACACTAATTCAAATGGGGTACATGCACCCCTGTGTTTATAACATTATTTTCAATCGCCCAAATAGGGAAGCAGTTCAAGTGTCCATGAATTGATGAGTGGATAAAGAAGATGTGATGTATATATCCAACAGAATATTATGCAGCTGTAAAAGAGAATGAAATCTTGCCATTTTCAAGAACATGGATGGAGCTAGAGTGTATAATGCTAAGTGAAATAAGTCAATCAGAGAAAGACAAATACCATATGATTTCATTCATATATGGAATTTCAGAAACGTAACAGATGAGCAAAGGAAAAGAGAGACATAGAGAGACAAACCAAGAAATGGACTCTTAACTATAGAGAACAAACTGAAGGTTATGGCGGGTGGTGTGGGGGGCCCTAGGGAGATGGGTAGCGTAGGAGATGGGGAATTAAAAAGTACACTTATGATGAAAATAAAATAAAATGATTAAAGCAACAACAACAAAAATCTGAGTAATTATTCTTGCTGTATAATGACAAACTGATCAGTTTCTTATCCATATTCCTAGTTCAGTATCACTGGCATTTTATGAAGGATTTTTCAATATGGTTTTATTATTTTTAATTTTTTTCATAGTATTTCTTGAAATCTTCAAAGTCGCTCTTCATACTTAATTATTTTGAAAATGCTGATACCTTCTATATTCATTCACCAGGGATCATAACAAAATACCACGGACTGGGCAGCTTAAACAACAGAATTTTGTCTCACAGTTGTGGAGGCTAAAAGTCCGAGATCAAGGTGTCTGCTGGATTGATCTTCTGAGGTGATCTTCTGAGGCCTCTCTCCTTGGCTTGTAGATGACCACCTTCTCCCTGTGTCTTCACATGGTCCCCTGTGTGTGTGTGTCTTGGTCTTAATCTCCTTTTCTTGTAAGGACACCAGTCATCCTGGACTAGGGCCAACCCTAATGACCTCATTTTATCAATTACCTCTTTAAAGCTATCAATCAGTTACTCAGTGTATCTAAAAGTATTTGAAAATTTGACAATTTTTATTTTGCACAATAGACTGTCACAGTTTGTTTTGGACACATCAGTGAGTGATTTGTGGCCTCCACCCAATCCCCTGAGCATTTCTCCTTGGTGTGTTTTTTTAATTTAGAAAAAATTATTGTTTTCACATAATGTTATACTCCACTAATATTTGACCTTTTTTTTAAAGATTTTATTTATTTATTTGACAGAGAGAGCGATCCCAAGTAGGCAGAGCAGCAAGCAGAGAGAGAGGGAGGAGGCAGGCTCCCTGCTGAGCAGAGAGCCCAATGCCAGGCTTGATCCCAGGACTCTGAGACCTTGACCTGAGCCAAAGGCAGAGGCTTGACCTACTGAGCCACCCAGGCACCCCAAATATTTGACTTTATTATTATCACCAAAAATATTTTCAACTTTTTTTTTCACTGACTTTACAATAGCATTTATAATAACGTCTGATGTTTTTATCTTTGACAAAATGAACCACCAAAAGCCTTCCTTTAACTTCATGAACTGGGTGAAAAAATTTCACCCCTTGTTACAATGGATTTATCTGCTTTTCTATTTGAAGCATCTGACGATTTGGATATAAATGAGGTATTACTTAAAACCTAGTGAATCTTATCTGTAAATTGAGCTTCACTTTTATACCTGTACAAACACATACACAACAAGAATGAAAAAAAAGAAACATTAATTTGGCCTGGGTCCCCATTTGTCATCCACATCCCCCCAACCTGTAATGTCCCACATTTCCCATGGATCCCATCACTGATGGCAGGAGGTCTCTGTGCACCTCGAAGCCTACGCATGGTTGGGACCTTGGCACAGGTGAATTGGTCACCAGTTCAGGACTGGTAGCCAGTCCTGGATAGCAGACAGATAGCTGTCCCCAGTCACCTCCACTTGAGCAAATGTCCGTTGATCAGCAAGCCCCCTGCCAGCGCTCACTGCAAGACACTATAATTTAGGTTTGTCCAAAAGGGCCAGGAAAGGGAAAATTGGTTATCCTTCAGGAACATTTAGATGCAGCCCCATGTTAAAGGAAGAGCTCTGTGTATGAAACACGGCAGAAAGTGAAAGTAGTAAGTGGAAGTCTATTGAATCCATTCCAGATCATTTTGATCCAACTAGTAACAAAAACATTCTTATAATACAATTGAAAAACCAGCCAAATCGCTAAGTGAATGGGAGGCTGGAACCACAGTGACCAGCCGGGACCACCCTCAGCAAACCAAGATGGCTGGGCATCCTGCTTGTACCCCAGCTGAGGAGAGGGGAGAGAAAAACTCCCCCTACTGTTTGCTTTTGTCTAGCAAGCATAAGCGGCAGGACCCTAGTGTGGGAGCACCTTCTTGCTTGGTGAGCAGCATTCTTCCTCACCTTCTTCAGCTTGGGCACTGGTCTGCGGATGGGCAGAAGCCAAGCTGTCCTCAACACGGTAGGAAGGAGACCCCACCCCCACCCCTGCTCTTCTTATTTTCTTGGTGCCTTCCCTGAGGGAACTGAAAGGTACATATGGGTGTGGTGTGGCAATAAAGATGATAAGGAGGTGATTTAAAAGTAATTTTGGAATCAGTGCTGAGAATCTTTGCTCCTAACCTTACAGGTGTGGAAGTGGAGTGCTCGGATTCCCCGACATCATGCTCTGTCCTCAGTCTACCAGTACGGCTGCATGGGGTTTGAGCCCTGGAGTTGGGAGATAAAAACTTGGGAAAGGAAGAGTTCTGGAAGGAGGTGAGGCAGTAAATTAAGTGTCCTGAGTCCAGCTACTCTTCTCGGTCCTTCTGTAAGACCCTTTGGAGGCATATTTGTGGGAAGAAGCAGGACTTGATCTCTCTTGTCACCCAGAGCCTCCCATTTCCTTTCCCCTTGTCCTCAGGATGGGCCACAGAGACGCTCAGAGAGGTCCCAGCCACTGCTCTGCCTTCCTTCCAGCCCCAACCTCTGGAGAGCAGGTAGGTGGGCTTCTCTTTTACATGCAGGGTAGAAATGTGCAGATTTATAAATCCAAAGACACAGCTGGCATTCTGAAGCAAAACCGCCATCTAATTATCCTTCCATCCTATAGTCTCCAGTGGACCCAACAGGTAAGTGGCTTAAGACAAATGACAGCAGGAGCAGCTGGCTCAAAGACCAGGCCTGTCTGACAAGCCTCCTCATAGATGTGCCCATTCACGTAGACGTGATGGGGGTGCTGGGACAGAGACTCTTGGACCTCCTGGCACAGAATCCTCCATCACCCGCACTCTAACCCCAGGAGCCACAGTGGTGATGGGGCTGAGCTGGTACCTGGTAGAGATGGGTGCTTGGCAACCTGAAGAGAAAGCAAGTGGCTCCTGTGAGTTCAGGGGTGGACTCCTTTCCCAGGATGAGTGTCATGTCCATAAGGTCACTGGATGTTCCACTCAATGAGGGAACATCCTACCAGAACCAGAGATTAAATGTTCTGGGCCAGAATCTGCTACCCAAGTTCACAGCCCAGCTCTGCCTTGAGCTGTGTGACCATGAACAAATCCCTAACTTCTCTGTGCCTCAGTTCCTCCATTTAATGATGGGATAATAACACTCTTTCTTAGAATTATTATTATGAATATGAATCCAGGAGGATAGTGGGAGGGGGATGATCTAATCATGGGGAGGAGGGAATGGGAGAGTGGCTTTCTCACAGTGACTTGGAGGGAATCACGGGCATGTTTGTTTCCAAGGAAAGATTTTAGGACTGCCAAGTCAGAAAGAATGAGTCTTGGACTCCAAGCATCCCTTTCCCCCTGTCCTCTGTTACTACCAACCATCTTCTGAGAAGGCTTGTCTAAGTTGGAGCGTGGGTGGGTTATTGTGTCATAAGAGACTTAGGGCCCTTCACACAGCAGGTGTCTGGGCAAAGAGATAGGGCTCCAGATGGGGAGGTACGGGGAGAAAGACCCCATGTTGGTCAGCAGTTACCACCCACACCTGAGCATGCAAAGACCAGGGGCAGAAGCCTAATGGCTTCAACGATCTCTCGCCTCCTGTATATATTTGCCGTAAGCAGGATATGAGCAAGGAAGGGGAAGAAACTCTGATCGGCACTGGTCCTTGAGCTGGATCAGGACCAGAGCAGAGCAGGAGAGGAGACCAAAAGGGAGTGTCCAGGAGTTGGGGGGACGGGAAGGTGCAGGAGCTGTGGGAAGGAAGGAAGCCCAGAGGGGCTCCTCCAACTGCCAGACTTTGCAGCTGGGTCATCAGTTCTCCTTGAAACTTAGGGCCTGGGCACCTGGGTGGCTCAGTTGGTTAAGCGACTGCCTTCAGCTCAGGTCATGATCCTGGAGTCCCAGGATCAAGTCCCACACAGGGCTCCCTGCTCAGCAGGGAGTTTGATTCTCCTGCTGACCTCTCTCTTCTCATGTTCTCTCTTTCATTGTGTCTCTCTCCCTCTCAAATAAATTAAAAAAGTATTTTTTTTTTTTTTTTTAAGAAAGAAACTTAGGGCCTCCTTGGGTCTTGCCTCACCTTGCCTTACCTCTCTCAGTTGTTTCTGGGATTGTAATTCACCAAATGCCCTGGTGGGGCATTCTAGCTCTCCCAGCTGAGCCAAAGGAGCCTTGTGGAGGGCCTTGCCTTGAGGGTCACACTCTTATGGTGGACATACACAGTCCACGGGTCCCACTTCTAGACATAGGGTATCTTTAGCGGTTGTTCCACACCTTGGTGGCTCCTTTCAGGAGGAAGGAGCAGACCTGGGGTAGGTGCCGGAGGAAGAGTCTTGACTCAGATGTGCCCTGCTCTGCTCAGTCCACCTTTCCTTTGTCCCTCCCTTTCTTTTCTCTGCACCACACCTATCCTTGCTGGAAATAAGAGTTCATGGTTCCATTTTCACCCCAGCACCACTGCTTTGCTTCTAGTCCAGGGCACAGTGAAGAGGTCACTGGCAGGAAACCAAAATGTCATTTGACTTTTAAGTGATATTGAAAGAAGTTAAGCCATTTGTCTAAGATGACCTAACTAGTAAGGTGGCAGAGTCAGGAAGAGAACCAAATTTCTGTTGTCCCTGATGTCATCCAGCACACACCCAGGTCCTGAGAGCTTGACCTTACAACCTGCTCACTGGATTCCCACCTGGACAAAAGTGTCATTAACCTATCTGATCAGGCATTCCTGGATTCTGCCTCTCACCAGTCTGTGGTCTAGGGAAAGCTTTTAGCCTCTCTGTGGTTCAGTCTCCTCAACTTTATTTTCTTTTTTAAGATTTATTTATTGAAGAGAGACAGAGAGAGATAGCAAGATAGAGCAGGAGCAGGGAAGAGAGGAAGAAGCAGGCTTCCTACTGCGCAGGGAGCCTGACTCGGGGCTCTATCCCAGGATCTTGAGATCATGACCTGAGCCAAAGGCAGATGCTCAACCAACTGAGCCACCAGGCGCCTGTTTGCCCAACTTTAAAAATGTTTTTTTTTTTTAAAAAAACTTTAATATTCCTGCTTCGTGCTATTTGTTGTGAGGGTTATATAAATAATAAATGAAAAGCATCCCACGTAATGCTTGGCACAAGGCTGTCATCGGTCAGTGTGCTAAGTGTTTAACAGGCGCAAGGTCCCTTCAGGTATGTTGGTGGCTAGCTCTGAGGTGGCTGGGAGGCTGTGCTACATGTGGCAGACTCCAGGGCACGGTGTCCACAATGAGTCCCTTGTGGGTAACACCTCCTGGTACATGTTGAATCCAGTGCCAAGGATTTGGGGAAAAAATAATCCAGAAAAATGACAGCAACTGCCTGTCCCGAGAGCCGAGAGCTTGGCTGTTCTGGGAGGTAAGTCCTCTTATTACCCCCATTTGACTGGTGAGAAAACTGGGGCACAGAGAAGGTAAACAACTGGCCCAAGGCTGCACAGCCAGAAAGCTAGCGACAAAGACATGACGTGAATCCAGGCAGTCTGACTCCCACTTGTGCTCTTGATTATTCTGCCTTTCTGCCTCTTGGGAACACAATGACCTGAGGAAACCACTAAATCAGTTAGATGATCAGACAGGTGTGCTGGGGAATGCCTACCTTATCATAAGAAAATCTGAGCACTGAGGCAGTGTTAGCGGGGTCTGAGGACTGAGTTCCCCTGCTCCACCACCGCTGGCCACCCCTATTCTATGGTGCATACATCTGGTGTTTTCTCAGTCATGAGGGAATATTCTAAGCCCCTCGGAAGTAAATCCCTGAGCGCCTGGCTCTCACTCCCCTTAGGATCGCATAGCCACCCCTTGAGGCTCCTCTGTGAAATTCTGGGCCTGATGTTCCCTGAGCCCCACTCGGCTCAACTCCCAATCGGGCCTGTGTGACCGCCTTCATAACCTGTGAGGATTAAATAGACTCATGAAAGTGGGGTTCAAAGTGTAGGTTAAAAAAAAAATCATTTTTTTCTAGAAGGGAAAGGAAGGGAAGAGAAGTGGGAGAATCAGGAGAATTGATGGTGAAATGAAGGTGTCTGGACCCAGGAACAGCCTTACACCCTACTAACCTTAGTGACTGCTCAGGGTACCGTGCTTTGGAGGAAGAATTGCAAACTTAGCTCTATCAAGGAATAGTGTAGTCTTTCCAGGCCATACTGTATCTGTTGTTACTTCCCAACCCTGCAACTGTAGAGAGAAAGCAGCCATAGGCAAAAAACTGGGCATAGCTGTGTTCCCCCCAAAAAATGTATTACAAAAATAGGCAATGGGCTGGATTTGACCTATGGGAGATAGTTGGCTGCCCCCTGCTTTTGGTGGTTCTGCTCTGGTCCTCCTCCAGCTGCACCGTCGTTGTGAGATGAGACTCCAGGGCTAAGGGCATAGCCACCTGGAACTCACATCTCTCCTCTTCTAAACCATATCTCAGGATTCCTGTCCAAACAGCCTAGTGCCCACTGTCAGGGATGAACAGGACTTTGCCTTGGTCCCGTCATCCTGAGTGTGGACCCCAAGGCTGGTGTGCCCATGCTTGTCCCAAAGGGTCGTGTGTGTGTGTGTGTGTGTGTGTGTGTGTGAGAGAGAGAGAGAGAGAGAGAGAGAGAGAGAGAGAGAGAGAAGCCCCAGCTTGGTGAGAAGCTGCAAGGGAGAAGAGGGGGCTGCCCGCAGGCTGAGTGCCGAACACAGGCTTCAACAGAATTCCCAGGAGTCTGAAAATGCTAAATTCAAACCTGATCTTCTCGGTTGTTGTGAAATACTGTTGTTAACACAGAAGTATAAATCATATTTTAACAGTTAGCTCTTTGAAATATTTAAACATACAAAATGCAGACCTCTACTTGTACCCTTGCACTGGGTCCCACAAATAGTAGAAATGGGACAGCTTTACACCACAGAGTCAAGATTGCACAAATGAGGCCACACTTGCTGGAGCAAAATGATTTGTGTGTGAGCTCACATGCCTTAGGGAACAAGTCAGCAACTGCTGGAGAACAAAGCCAAGTCCAAAGTCTGAGAGGAAGTTAAGGGAAGGCCCGGAGGGGGAGATTTGGAAGGCCTCATATAGCCTCTGGGAATCCCACACAAGAATTCCTGGAGAGGAAGCACACAGTGAAGTCACCTCGCCAGCTCTGATGTAAGTTAAGCTTGGAAACAAACAAACAAATATTTCAAAGCCCAAGTTATTAGTAACCTGAGGCCTGAACTGGTAACTAAAACATAGATGCTCAAACCTGGAAGGTGGCTGCCCAGGAGCCTAGACTAGAAGATTCCAAACTGCTCTGGGCCCTACTCCAGGATAGCATGGCCAGTCCTCTCCAGGTATCTGTCTGCAGGGAGCCCCAGCTCTTTGCTCCTCCACTCTGACCATCTTGGCCTGACTGGTGAGTCATCAACAGCTCCTATCTGCTCAAGAGGCCATGGGATACCCACGACTCAGGGACGACAGGGTCAGCCAAAGCACCTGCCTCGAGGACAATCGGTAGGCTTGGGCAGGAGCATAGCAACAAAGATGGTGGGAACTCCTGAATATGTGGGCTAAAGTCCGATCAGTTGTTGGTGGGGGGAATGAGTGTTACTAATAATTGAGGTTGTATTTCTCATCAGTCCAGCAAGTTAAGGGCATAGGATCAGATTTATTCTGATTTAGAAAATTAGAATGATGCTTTTTGTCATGAAGGATTGTGGCAGACTCCATGCTTACCCTACTACACGTGTGAATAAAAGCCCTTAACATGTGCTATGGTGAGTGCTGTGAAGTGTGTAAACCTGGCAATTCACAGACCTGTACTCCTAGGGATAAAAATATATTATATGTTTATAAAAATAATTAAAAAATAAATTTAAAAAGTAAAAAAAAAAAACCCTTAATTCAGACTGCACTCAATAAATGGTAGTCAAAATTATTACAGTTATTATTTTAAAGGTCTATGGGAAACACCCAAACCAGAGTAATCAATAAGAAAACAAGGCAGATGGTTGCAAAGGAACTAAGACTGGATCAGCCCAAATATGTGAAAGTGGTCTCCCCCAGGCTGCCGTGTCCTGCTCTGCCCAGCTCTCTGCCCACCTCCCAGCCTGGCCAGCATTGTGTTACCTTCAAGATCATGACAACGGTTTGCATTCCAGGTTCAAGTTATGGACTCTGTCCCGAGTAAGGTCTTCTGCTCGATTGTTGCATTGCCTATCCCAACTTAAAGCCTGAACTGGACACATTCCTTCCCAGACTTCGGCTCTTTCCCAATCACCGAGGCAGTCATCAGTTCGAAATTCAAAGTTCCACTGAAGAGGAGGAAGAGAATATGGCTGGGGAGGGGGTGGAGTCTAGAAAGGGCGTAAGACTTTTAATCACTCAGTATCCAACAAGTACAGCAATGTTATGGCAATGAGCTGCTAAGAGCTTATAAGGGTTGCATCTGATCTGTGTCAAGGAACTTGACTCTACTTTGGGAGGCAAATATGAAAATACAACTAAATATAATACCGTAGGGAATGAAGTATATGCTTAAATAGAGTATCGATCTTAAAATGTGTACAAGAAAATCAACTCAAAATATATAAATGGATGGGGCGCTTGGGTAGCTCAGTTGGTTAAGCACCTGACTCTTGATTTAGGCTCAGATCATGAAATCAGGGTTGTGAGATCAAGCCCCTCATCGGGCTCCGTGCTGAACATGGAGCCTGTCTCTGTCTCCCCCTGCCCCTTTCTCCCTCCCCACAACCCTCTTGACAGCTTGTGTACATGCCTCTCTAAAATATATATATATATATCTATATAAATGTGTATGTAAATAATATATATGTTAATCTAACAATATATATTTATATATGAATATATATTCATATGGAGTATTTCATATATATATATGAAAATATATATATATGTAGAGTATTCATGCCAGCTACTTTATAAATATAAACATGATTTGGTTCCAGCTTTCTAATAACTTATGTCCTTAGGGGGAGAGAAAAATACATAAACAAATTGTTCCCTTTTCCCCCCATACTAGAAATTTGAAAAAAAATTATAATTGTAGCAAATGCAAATTGCAAAAAACTCTATAGAATACGAAAGTATGTAAGGCAGAAAATGAAAGTAACCATTCATTCTCTCTAAAAAAAAAAAAACACTGTTAATGGTTTAGTATATTACCATAACTTTCTTCTTTCTGTTTATGTCTCTGTCTATCTCTATGCACACATTTTTGACAATTTAAGATAAAGCAGCCTTACATGTCATCAATCTAGATATATCAAGTTAATGCCCTTTTAATGGCTACAATCTCCCACTGATTTTAGTTGTTTCTAAATTCCACAACAACAGGCAGTACTGCAATGAGTCTGTAAAAAAGAACATGCACTTATTATTGCTATACTACTCTTCAAAATGTGGTTCAGTTTGTATTACCT
Organism: Mustela putorius furo; assembly: GCF_011764305.1. Classification (NCBI taxonomy): domain Eukaryota; kingdom Metazoa; phylum Chordata; class Mammalia; order Carnivora; family Mustelidae; genus Mustela; species Mustela putorius. The sequence continues at coordinate 9,904,120 of NW_025421424.1, forward strand.
CCACCAGTGTATAGAGCATGCCTAATACCCCCATTCTAACAAATAATGGGTATTCTCAGTCTTTTATACTTTTTATATCAAACAATGATGGCTTCTTATTTTAACTTACATTAAAATTAAAGGTTGAGCAAGTTATTTTAACATATTAAAATTAAAGTTTAGGAGGGAGGAGTCAAGATGGAGAAGTAGCAGGCTGAGACTACTTCAGCTAGCAGGAGATCAGCTAGATAGCTTATTGAAAGATTGCAAACACCTACAAATCCAACGGGAGATTGAAGAGAAGAAGAACAGCAATTCTAGAAACAGAAAATCAACCACTTTCTGAAAGGTAGGACCAGCGGAGAAGTGAATCCAAAGTGACGGGAAGATAGACTGCGTGGGGAAGGGCCGGCTCCCGGCAAGCGGCGGAGCAACGGAGCACAAAATCAGGACTTTCAAAAGTCTGTTCCGCTGAGGGACATCGCTCCAGAGGCTAAACTGGGGTGAAGCCCAGGTGGGGTCAGCGTAGCCTCAGGTCCCGCAGGGTCACAGAAGGATTGGGGGTGTCTGAGTGTTGCAGAGCTTGCAGGTATTAGAACGGGGAAGCCGGCTACAGAGACAGAGCCGAGGAGTGATCTCTTAGCTCGGGGTTACCTTGTTCTCTGAGGGCGCACTGAGGAGTGGGGCCCCAAGCTCTCGGCAACTCTGGGCCAGAGACCGGGAGGCCGCCATTTCCATTCCCATCTTCTGGAACTCTATGGAAACTGTTCAGGGAACAAACCTGAGCGGATTACTCAGCCCGGCCCCAGGTAAGGGCGGTGCAATTCTGCCTGGGGCAAAGACACTTGAGAATCACTACAACAGGCCCCTCCCCCAGAAGATCAACAAGAAATCCAGCCAGGACCAAGTTCACCTTGGCACTACGAAGGAGTGTGGTTTCAATACCAAGGAGAGCAGCGGAATTCCAGAGGAGGAGAAAGAAAAGCATGGAACTCATGGCTTTCTCCCCATGATTATTTAGTCTTGCAGTTAATTTAATTTTTTTTCTTTTTCAATTTTTTTCCCTCTCTTTTCTTCTGCTAATTTTTTAAGCTTTTACCCTTTTTTTTCTTAATGTTTTTTAACTAGTTTATGATATATATGTATATATATTTCTTTTTTATATTTTCCCTTTATTCATTTTCTTTTTTTAATTGTTTCTTTCTGAACCTTTTTTTATCCTCTTTCTCCCCCCTCATGATTTGGGATCTCTTCTGATTTAGTTAAAGCATATTTTCCTTGGGTCTTTGCCACCCTCTTAGTATTTTACTTGCTCCTTCATATACTCTTATCTGGACAAATGACAAAATGGAAAAATTCACCACACAAAAAAAGAACAAGAGACAGTACCAAAGGCTAGGGACCTAATCAATACAGACATTGGTAATATGTCAGATCTAGAGTTCAGAATGACGATTCTTAAGGTTCTAGCTGGGATTGAAAAAGGCATGGAAGATATTAGAGAAACCCTCCCAGGAGATATAAAAGCCCTTTCTGGAGAAATAAAAGAACTAAAATCTAACCAACTTGAAATAAAAAAAGCTATTAATGAGGTGCAATAAAAAATGGAGGCTCTCACTGCTAGGATAAATGAGACATTTATCCTAGAATTAGAGAATTAGCGATATAGAAGACCAAATGACAGAGAATAAAGAAGCGGAGCAAAAAAGGGACAAACAGCTACTGGACAATGAGGGCAGAATTCGAGAGATAAGTGACACCATAAGACAAAACAACATTAGAATAATTGGGATTCCAGAAGAAGAAGAGAGAGGGGAGCAGAAGGTATATTAGAGAGAATTATTGGAGAGAATTTTCCCAATATGGCAAAGGGAACAAGCATCAAAATCCAGGAGGTGCGGAGAACCTCCCTCAAAATCAATAAGAATAGGTCCACACCCCGTCACCTAATAGTAAAATTTACAAGTCTTAGTGACAAAGAGAAAATCCTGAAAGCAGCCTGGGAAAAGAAGTCTGTAACATACAATGGTAAAAATATTAGATTGGCAGCAGACTTCTCCACAGAGACCTGGCAGGCCATAAAGAGCCGGTATGATATATTCAGAGCACTAAACAAGAAAAACATGCAGCCAAGAATACTATATCCAGCTAGGCTATCATTGAAAATAGAGGGAGAGATTAAAAACTTCCAGGACAAACAAAAACTGAAAGAATTTGCAAACACCAAACCAGCTCTACAGGAAATATTGAAAGGGATCCTCTAAGCAAAGAGAGAGCCTGAAAGTAGTAGATCAGAAAGGAACAGAGACAATATACAGTAGCAGTCACCTTACAGGCAATACAATGGCACTAAATTCATATCTCTTAATAGTTACCCTGAATGTTAATGGGCTAAATGTACCAATCAAAAGACACAGGGTATCAGAATGGATAAAAAAACAAAACCCATCTATATGTTGCTTAAAAGAAATACATTTTAAACCCAAAGACATCTCCAGATTTAAAGTGAGGGGGTGGAAAAGAATTTACCATGCTAATGGACATCAGAAGAAAGCAAGAGTGGCAATCCTTATATCAGATCAATTAGTTTTTAAGCCAAAGGCTATAATAAGAGATGAAGAAGGACACTATATGATACTCAGAGGATCTGTCCAACAAGAAGATCTAACAATTTTAAATATCTATGCCCCTAACGTGGGAACAGCCAACTATATAAACAAATTAATAAAAAAATTTAAAAAAAAAACACATCAACAATAATACAATAATAGTAGGGGACTTTAACACTCCCCTTACTTAAATGGTCCAAGCAAAAGATCAACAAGGAAATAAAGGCCTTAAATGACACACTGGACCAGATGGACATCAAAGATATATTCAGAACATTTCATTCCAAAGCAACTGAATACACATTCTTCTCTAGTGCACATGGAACATTCTCCAGAATAGATCACATCCTGGATCCTAAATCAGGTATCAACCGGTATCAAAAGATTGGGATCATTCCCTGCATATTTTCAGACTGCAATGCTCTGAAGCTAGAACTCAATCACAAGAGGAAATTTGGAAAGAACCCAAACACATGGAGACTAAACAGCATCCTTCTAAAGAATGAATGGGTCAACCAGGAAATTAAAGAAGAATTGAAAAAATTCATGGAAACAAATGATAATGAAAACACAACAGTTCAACATCCATGGGACACAACAAAGGCAGTCCTGAGAGGAAAATATATAGCAGTACAAGCCTTTCTCAAGAAACAAGAAAGGTCTCAGGTACACAACCTAACCCTACACCTAAAGGAGCTGGAGAAAGAACAAGAGAGAAACCCTAAACCCAGCAGGAGAAGAGAAATCATAATGATCAAAGCAGAAATCAATGAAATAGAAACAACAACAACAAACAATAGAACAAATCAATGAAACTAGGAGCTGGTTCTTTGAAAGAATTAATAAGATTGATAAACCCAAGGACCCAAATAAATAAAATCATGAATGAAAGAGGAGAGATCACAACTAACACCAAAGAAATACAGACAATTATAAGAACATACTATGAGCAACACTACGCCAACAAATTTGACAATCTGGAAGAAATGGATGCATTCCTAGAGAAATATGAACTACCACAACTGAGCCAGGAAGAAATAGAAAACCTGAACAGACCCATAACCAGTAAGGATATTGAAACGGTCATCAAAAATCTCTAAACAAACAAAAGCCCAGGGCCAGACGGCTTCCCGGGGGAATTCTACCAAACATTTAAAGAAGAACTAATTCCTATTCTCCTGAAACTTCCAAAAAATAGAAAAGGAAGGAAAACTTCCAAACTCATTTTATGAGGCCAGCATCACCTTGATCCCCAAATCAGACAAGGATCCCATCAAAAAAGAGAACTACAGACCAATATCTTAGATGAACACAGATGTGAAAATTCTCTCCAAAATACTAGCCAATAGGATTCAACAGTACATTAAAAGGATTATTTACCACGACCAAGTGGGATTTATGCCAGGGCTGCAAGGTTGGTTCAACATCCGCAAATCAATCAATGTGATACAACACTTTAATAAAGAACAAGAACCATATGATACTCTCAATAGATGCTGGAAAAGAATTTGACAAAGTACAGCATCCCTTCCTGATCAAAACTTATCAAAGTGCAGGGAGAGAGGGCACATACCTCAATATTATCAAAGCCATCTATGAAAAACCCACTGCAAATATCATTCTCAATGGAGAAAAACTGAAAGCTTTTCCACTAAGGTCAGGAACACGGCAGGGATATCCATTATCACCTCTGCTATTCAACATAGTACTAGAAGTCCTAGCCTCAGCAATCAGACAACAAAAGGAAATTAAATTGGCAAAGAAAAAGTCAAACTATCACTCTTTGCAGATGATATGATAGTATATGAGTAAAACCCAAAAGACTCCACTCCAAAACTGCTAGAACTTTTACAGGAATTCAGTAAAGTGTCAGGATATAAAATCAATGCACAGAAATCAGTTGCATTTCTCTACACCAACAACAAGACAGAAGAAAGAGAAATTAAGGAGTCCATCCCATTTACAATTGCACCCAAAACCACAAGATACCTAGGAATAAACCTAACCAAAGAGGCAAAGAATCTATACTCAGAAAACTATAAAGTACTCATGAAAGAAATTGAGGAAGACACAAAGAAATGAAAAAATGTTCCATGCTTCTGGATTGGAAGAATAAATATTGTGAAAATGTCTATGCTATCTAAAGTAATCTACACATTTAATGCAATTCCTATCAAAATACCATCCATTTTTTTCAAAGAAATGGAACAAAAAAATCCTAAAATTTATATGGAACCAGAAAAGACCTCGAATAGCCAAAGGAATATTGAAAAAGAAAGCCAAAGTGGGTGGCATCACAATTCCGGACTTCAAGCTCTATTACAAAGCTGTCATCATCAAGACAGCATGGTACTGGCACAAATACAGACACATGGATCAATGGAATAGAATAGAGAGCCCAGAAATAGACCCTCAACTCTATGGTCAACTAATCTTCGACAAAGCAGAAAAGAATGTCCAATTTAAAAAAGACAGCCTCTTCAACAAATGGTGTTGGCAAAATTGGACAGCCACATGCAGAAGAATGAAATTGGACCATTTCCTTACACCATACACAAAAATAGACTCAAAATGGATGAAAGACCTCAATGTGAGAAAGGAATCCATCAAAATCCTTGAGGAGAACACAGGCAGCAACCTCTTCGACCTCAGCCACAGCAACATCTTCCTAAGACCATCACCAAAGGCAAGGGAAGCAAGGGCAAAAATGAACTATTGGGATTTCATCCAGATCAAAAGCTTTTGCACAGCAAAGGAAACAGTTAACAAAATCAAAAGACAACTGACAGAATGGGAGAAGATATTTGCAAACGACATATCAGATAAAAGGCTAGTGTCCAAAATCTATAAAGAACTTAGCAAACTCAACACCCAAAGAATAATCCAATCAAGAAATGGGCAGAAGACATGAACAGACATTTCTTCAAAGAAGACATCCAGATGGCCAACAGACACATGAAAAAGTGCTCCATATCACTCGGCATCATGGATATACAAATCAAAACCACAATGAGATATCACCTCACACCAGTCAGAATGGCTAAAATTAACAAGTCAGGAAATGACAGATGCTAGCGAGGATGCAGAGAAAGGGGAACCCTCCTACACTGTTGGTGGGAATGCAAGCTGGTGCAACCACTCTGGAAAACAGCATGGAGGTTCCTCAAAATGTTGAAAATAGAACTACCCTATGACCCAGCAATTGCACTACTGGGAATTTTTCCTAAAGATACAAACGTAGTGATCTGAAGGGGCATGTGCACCCAAATGTTTATAGCAGCAATGTCCACAATAGCCAAACTATGAAAAGAACCTAGATGTCCATCAACAGATGAATGGATAAAGAAGATGTGGTATATATACACAATGGAATACTATGCAGCCATCAAAAGAAATGAAACCTTACCATTTGCAATGATGTGGATGGAACTAGAGGGTATCATGCGAAATTAGTCAATCAGAGAAAGACAACTATCATATGATCTCCCTGATATGAGGAAGTGGAGATGCAACATGCGGGGTTAAGGGGGTAAGAGAAGAATAAATGAAAGAAGATGGGAATGGGAGGGAGACAAACCATAAGTGACTCTTAATCTTACAAAACAAACTGAGGGTTGCTGGGGGAAGGGGGGTTGAGAGAAGGGGGGTGGGGTTATGGACATTGGGGAGGGTATGTGCTATGGTGAGTGCTGTGAAGTGTGTAAACCTGGCAATTCACAGACCTGTACCCCTGGGGATAAAAATATATGTTTATAAAAATAAATAAAAAATGAAAAAAAATAAAGTTTAACTTATATTAAAACTTAAGTTTGAGCAGTTAAAGTGTGTATTTTTGGCCAATACTATTGCTACTCTCAGTGGCCCGCCCATTCCTATCAGATTGTCCATCTTTTTTTATTACTTTTTAGGAATTATCTCTGTATTACATGTATTGATCTTTTTCTCTCATGTTTCTTTCACTTTTTCCCATTTTTTTCCCTTCATATTTTGTTTATATTGTGTTTGTGCAGTTACAAAAATATTTTTATCAAGTCCAAACTGTCAGTCTTCATGTATGACTTCTGATGGAACCTGGAAAGGACAGGGGCAGGAGCCATGCAAGATGCAAGAGGAAGGGGTCCCCTGGGTGGCTTAAATGGTTAAGCATCTGCCTCTGGCTCAGGTCATGATCTCAGACTTCACAGATGGCTGAGTGCTGAGTGTGTTTCTAACTTTTCTTCTGCACCCTGGCAATGTCCAGACCCTCTTTCCAATCCTATCTCAAAGCTTTCTTTCTTTCTTCCTTTTTTTAAAGTTTTAATTAAAATTCCAGTTAGTGAACATACAGTGTATAATTAATTTCAGGGGAACAATATAGTGATTCGACACTTCCATACAACACCTGGTGCTCATCACAAGTATATTTCTTAGTCCTCATCACCTGTTTCACCCCCACCCCCCTACATCTCCTCTGGTAACCAGTTTGTTCTCTATAGTGTTGGGGTCGATTCCACGTTAAAACATGTTAACCCCCTAGGGCCTGCCTGGGCCTACTTAGGCATAGTGACTCCATGTTGCCTAGATAGACATTTTGTTGTCTAGAAAAGTTACTGCTCTCCATTCCAGGTAACTGTTACTAAAACACAACACATAAAACAAGGTAACTGTTACTAAAACACACACCTAAAACAAAGCCATTTTGTTGTTTAATAAACGCCTCAACAGTTACTAGTATTGGTTCCAGGTAACCGTTACTAAAACACACAGGTAGGAGACATCCAATCAGCCAAAGCCACATATGCAGATGTCTGCGATTGTGCCCTATAAAAACTAGCCTGGAAGACCAAGGGGCATCACTCTCTTCGGAGGCGGCCCTGGCTGGTCAGTCTGACTTCTAATGCTTGGCATAGAATAAAGCTTTACATAACTTTCACTTTGTCTCAGCCTCATTTCCCTGGCCAGTCAGCCTAACTTCTAATGCTTGGCATAGGCTTTGCGTAACTTTGTCTCAGTCTCGTTCCTTTGATAACGGACCCAACAATATAGCTAAGTCTGTTTCTTGGTTTGCCCCTCTATTTCTTCTCCCCTTTGCTTTTTTGTTTCATATATGTGAAATCATATGAGAGAGAGGGGGGAGGCAGGCTCCCTGCTGAGCAGAGAGCCTGATGCAGGGCTCGATCCTAGGACCCTGAGATCCTGACCTGAGCTGAAGGCAGAGGCTTAACCCACTGAGCCACCCAGGTGCCCCTGACATTTTAATTTAAATATCCACATGTGGCAAGAGGATACTGTTTTGAAACCTTGGGTTACTCTGAGGTCTCAGAATCAGAATTTAGGGATGCCTGGGTGGTTCAGTGGGTTAAGCCTCTGCCTTCAGCTCAGTCATGAGCCTCTCTGCCTGTCTCTCTGCCTACTTGTGATCTCTGTCTGTCAAATAAATAAATAAAATCTGTAAGAAAAAGAAAAAGAAAAAAAAAAACACAGAAGAAAGGAGCAGAGGATTGAATCCCAGCCACAGCACAGTCCCAATGGGATGAGACTGGTGAATGGAATGAGGGGGCCCTCTGGCAGGGATCAGACCCCATTCCTCTGGAAAGTGAGCTTTGGTAAGAGAAATAAGTCAGCTGAAGAAAGACAAATCCCACAGATTTCACTTATATGTGGATTTTAAGAAACAAAAGAGCAAAGGGGAAAAGAAATAGAGAGGCAAACCAAGAAACAGACTTGACTATAGAAAACAAACTGTGGTTACCAGAGGGGACGTGGGTGAGGGGCTGGGTGAAACAGGTGATGGGGGCTAAGGAATGTTGTATGGAAGTGTCAAATCACTATATTGTTCCCCTGAAATTAACCATACACTGTATGCTCACTAACTAGAATTTTAATTAAAACTTCAAAAAAGAAAGAAAGAAAGCTAGCTTTGAGATAGGATTGGAAAGAGGGTCTGGGCATTGCCAGGGTGCAGAAGAAAAGTTAGAAACATACTCAGCACTCAACCATCTGTGAAGTCTTGGGGGCGGGAATGGTCTCCCTGGGCAGACACAGGGAGCAAGAGTGGCCAACAGGCCTTTAGGGGCATCACAGCAACTGAGAAATGTCAGATGGCCAGAAATGTGAGGATATCCATTTTTTGTTAATAAGGTCAGATTTAAATGCCAGTTCTGAATCACCTTGATTTACAGGGGCCTCAGAAGGCAAGATCTAGCTCTGAAACACCAGGGAAGACTTGGATCCCTAAAAGTGGGGGAAAATTTACTTATTAACCCAAGATTTGGTCAGAAACCATATGCTTTAATGATTTGCTTGAGGAGGAAATTCAGAAGTTTGTTCTGTCAAAGCAGCGAATAAAAATGGAAGATGGCAGTTTATTAGTCAGTGAGGCAACAGAGGCACTTCCACTGTCCAGACAGAAACCTGGCTGGAGGGACCCTCCCACCCCTACCCCCCAGCCTGTGAACCAACCCCTGCCAGAACTGGGAGACAGCCTCCCCCACCAGAGGCCAGGGGAAGCATCGCCCTCTAGTGGTGGCTGGCAGGTGCTCAACACCTGGTAGGCTCCTGTGAGGGTACTGTCACCCACAGCCTCTCAGTCTTTTCTTGGGACAGGGATTGTCTCCGAAAGGTTGGAAGGATTAATAGGGAGAAAGGAATGAATATATTACCTGGCTCACTGCGGAAATACGTACCCAAAAGAAGGAGGGCGTAGGGGAAGAACAACAGGAAAAGTTGAAGGGGAAAATGCAGAAAAAAGAGGAAGGAACACTCTGTTCTAAATATGGCAAGATGGGTTTTCCTTGCTTGACCCAACACGCATGCATTCCTAAGGCTTGGCACCTCCCCGTGTTGCTTCCTGGGACCTGTTTCAGGCCTAAATTTGGTATAACAGAAAGGGGCATATTGTTTATGTGCCTCTAGGCAGAGGAAGGGATGGGCTTTTTCCACATATGTCAGCCTTGGAAACACATGGGAAGCATGCTGAGAAAGGCTGGTCTACAAGACAGAGTACTGGGAGGAAGAGAGGAGAGAGCAGCTTCTGAAAGAAGTATCTGTTCCTTGGTGAGAAGAATGTACTTGCGAGGCCCCCAGATAGCCCAACTGAAAGACCCCACCCAAATAGAACTATGGAGGAACCAACCAAAGGAGATGCCCACCTTGTCTGAGAACCCCTTCTGCATAAGAAGTCACTATCCCACCTGAACTAAAAATCTCTTGTACATCCTTCTGGACACTATGTGTGGGAATGAGCTATACAGTAAAGTAGTTGAATAATGGACAATAACCTTTCTCCCTTCCCGAGGATTTCAAGGTCAAGGCTGCTTCTTGCACCCACCATTTTGTCAGTACGTGTGCTACAGACAAAATAGGATCTCAGTAGGTCATTGTTAAATAAACAAGCATATGAACAAATGAATAGGTGCTTCATCTGTGCTCTTCCAGCCAGCTGGCCCCTGGGCCCCAGTAGGGCCATCACTGCTGGTAGTTCATTGTTGATGAATGGATAAATGAATGAGTGACCTCTTGGGACCCCAGATTTGGTGGTTGCCAGATTGGCGGTAAGCTGAAAGATGTTGCATAAAGTCTTGTTTAGGTTGAACCACCTGTGAGAACTTCGCTCAGATACAGGATGTGGGCTGAAAGTTTCTCATGTTCCTACTTTCAAGTGTGGGGGTTGGGCACTGAAAGTGCCGCTGCTTTGCCAGTGGGGCCAGTGCAGGGGCTGCCAGATGGGCAGAACTGAGAGCTGGGGGAGGAAGGAGAAAAGGGTGGATGTAAACAGCAGCTAGAGATGAGAAGGAGGCCACTGGCAGGGGCTCATGCTGTGGAAAAAGGGGCCAGGACCCTGGAAGGACCCTGAGATTTTTGCTCATCACCTACCCACACACCACCTGCCCCGACACCTCACAGACAGAGGCTAGGGAAGGTCTTTACAGAATGGGGGTGATAGGGTTACCTTTTTCTGTGGGATCTTTTGTGGAGATCAAATGTGATCACATGTGGGCAGCATAGTGTTTTGGCTCAGAATGTACACTCAATACATATCTGATATTTTTTTCCAGTACATTCTGGAGGTTCACTTCAATTTTCCATCACATTCATAAAGAAGGAAGGTGGAAAGTTATGAGGAGCCCACACCTGTTGAATCAGGGTGAAGGTCCTAGGGTGTTACCACCCATCACCTAACCTTGAGGCCATGGCTGCAGGAAATGTGGACTGTATGGCACACCGGTGGTTCCTGGAGTCATGGGTTGGGTTCTCTGGAAACAGATGTGGAGCCAGAACTTGGGTGCAGATCATTCACCTGGAATTGTCACCTGGGAATGGCTGGAGAGGAGGCAGAAGTGGGCAGAGGGAGAAGCTAAGTCATGATGCAGCCCTGACAAAGCTTTGGCCCACCTGGCCAGGAGCTCTGGAACAAGCGCTGCCCATCAGAGTGGTCCTGCTTTAGACTAAAATGCCTGAGGCTTATACGTCCACCTCATTCAGTCCTCTAGTAAGTGTATGACCTTTGGAAAAAGGATGTCTGCCTCAGAGAGGACCCTGAGGAAACCAGCAGCCAAGGCACCCCTGCGGCTGGGCAGCAAGTCCCTGGAACAAGTCTTTTGGGAGAAAAAAGACCTTTTGTGACCCTTATCCCCTCCTCGCCTGACACACAGAAGCAGATGTCTTCTACTCTAATTTTTTTTTTTACTTTAATTATTTTTTGATGAATCCTATTTGCTTAAGTGTTGCTGATCACAACACAATTTCACAGACATGGTCTCATCTTGTTGCAAGCTGGTAAGAGGGGCCTTGGGGAGAAATCTGAGGCAGATGTCAAAGTGGGGAGAATCAGAAAGCTCATCCCACTGGCTCGAGATGGAGTGGGTCTCGGTCTTTTTAAATGGTCTGATGCGGTGAGCTTGAAAGACCTTTCCTAGCTAGTCTGAAAGAAGGTAGGGGAAGGTGTTGGAGGGGAGTCAGTATAGCAAATGTTAGAACACAGGAATTGGGGGGGAGGGGGTACTCAGAGGAGCTAAGCCGGGAAAAGGTGATATGGTTTGAGCATAAAGGTCAGTCTAAGAGCACAAAACACCTGGGCCCTACTCCTAGCTCCTGCAACAGCTTTGTCTTTAGGCAAATTATTTCCCTACTCTGAGTTTCACTTCCTCTGCAACATGCCCATGGACTCACACTCAACTTGGTATCCTAGAAACTAGCACAGAGGCCGAAATATTCGTTTAATGCACACTTAAGAAGTTTTTGTGGTCATATGGAAGTTCCTCAAAGAGTTAAAAATAGAACTACCCTACAACCCAGCAATTATTCTACTAGGTATTTACCCAGAGGACACAAAAATACAAATTCTGAGGGATACATGCATTCTGATGTTTATATTTATAGCAGGATTATCAACCATAGCCAAACGAGTGAAAGAGCCCAAGTGTGCGTTGACTGATAAATGGATAGAGAAGATGTGGTGTATATATACGGTGGAATATTAGTCATCAGAAAGAATGAAATCTTGCCATTTGCAATGACGGGGACGGAGCTAGAGAGTATTATGCTATGGGAAATAAGTCAGTCAGAGAAAGACAAATACCATACGATTTCACGTATATGTGGAATTTAAGAAACAAACCAGATGAACATAGGGGAAGGGGTGGGGGGAGAGAATGAGGGAAGCAAACCATAAGAGACTCTTAACTACAAAAAGCAAACTTAGGGGCGCCTGGGTGGCTCAGTGGGTTAAGCCGCTGCCTTCGGCTCAGGTCATGATCTCAGGCTCCTGGGATCGAGTCCCGCATCGGGCTCTCTGCTCGGCAGGGAGCCTGCTTCCCTCTCTTTCTCTCTCTGCCTGCCTCTCCATCTACTTGTGATTTCTCTCTGTCAAATAAATAAATAAAATCTAAAAAAAAAAAAAAAAAAAAAAAAGCAAACTTAGGATTGATGGAGGTAGGTGGGTGGGGGATGGGCTAAATGGGGGATGGGGATTAAGGAGGGCACTTATGATGAGCATCAGGTGTGATATGGAAGTGAGGAATCCCTAAATCCCACTCCTGAAACTAATGTTAGCATATCATGCTAACTAACTAGAATTTAAGTAAAAACTTGAAGAAACAAAACATGAGATATTCTCTCTTACACAGACTGAACACATATTTGCTTTTGGGGGCTGCTGCACAGGAAGGACCTGGGGACCCCACTCTGGTACTCTGGGTCTCTCTGCTCCTCATAACTTTTTAATTCACTTGAGCTCCATCCATCTCCCAAAGAGCTGTTGCCAGCTTCATCTCCATCTTCAGCATCATTAATCATTTCATCTGATGGCAAAAATGGCAAAATGAAATAAAAAATGAAGAATTTGTTAAAAAAAAAAGTAGTGTTTTTGGACATTTCCAGTTATGACTGAGTAATTCTCATGCCGTCAACTAGAAATCTAGATTCAATCTATGAAACCGTGTTTTCAGATGTTAGACAACACCTAACGCCAGACTGTGAATTCCGAGCGAGTTCACAGGTGGAGAGTGTTGGTTGGACCGGCTAGGAAATTCAATCGGGATCTCAGAAGGTGCAATGCTTAGTAAAGGACACATTGGCCCTTAAAGAAAGTGCTAGCTCTTCCCCAACAAACTTAAACAAGAGCTGCAAAATGCTTGAGTCAATCAGTAAGTGAAGGAACCATCTGCCCACACACACACTGAACAATTGACAACTTAACAGTGTTCGGCATCCAATGTTGATTATTAGATATGCCAAAAAAAACCCCAGGAAATGTGACTCAGAACCAAGGGGAAAAGTTCTGTCTAGAAACAGGCCCAGAAGTGACAGAGATTACCACACAAGGACCATGCAGCTGCTATTATAACTACGTTCAGGGATGTAAAGGGAAACATGACTACGATGAAGAGAGAAACCCAAAAAAAAGGAAGCTCAGGAGCTGAAAAATGAAATACTCAAGGTGAAAAACTCACTGGATGGGCATAGAAGTAGATGAGATGCTGAAGAAAAAAACAGCAATAGAATTTCAAAGCAGAATGATGGAAACTAAACAAAATGACAAAAAAGAAAAAAAAACGGAGCTAGATCACACCAGGTCACTTTCAGGATTTTGGCTTCTCCTCTGGGTAACCTGGACACCACTGGACAGTTGTGATGATGGAAGTGATACCATCTGATTTGCTTTTGAATGGGATCTCTCTGCTGCTGTGTGGAGAACAGACTGCAGAAGGGAAGGTTAGTCGGGCCATGGCCTATTGAGTGAATGCTAGTAATATTCTGAGTGAGAAGTGATGGCGGTTTAATCCAGGTTAATATCAGTGCAATGAGAAATGGTTGAAATCTGGGATATGTTTTGTAGGATCTGTTGTTTTTGTTGTTGTTTTAAGTAAGCTGTATGCCCCTTGTGGAGCATCCAACTCATGACCCCAAGACCAAGTGTCCCATGCTCTACCAACTGAGCCAGTCAGGCACCCCAGGGATATATTTTGATGGTAGAACAGAAAGGATTTTTTCATGCACTGAATTTATTTCATTTTATTTTATTTTTTATTTTTTTTTTTTTGTATTATGTTCAGTTAGCCACTGTATACTACACCATTAGTTTTTGATGTGGTGGTCAATGATTCATTAGTTGCATATAACACGCAGTGCTCTCCTTAATACCCATCACCGGGCTACCCCATCATGCACTGGATATAGAAAGTAGAGTGACGTTAACTTGTATACACTGAGCCACTAACCATTTCTTAAGAGCAATAACCATGTATCATTTAGGACTGTATTTAGGTATGTATAACACAAATCCCAATGACATAAACAAATGGAGATGTATTCATTTTACATGACTTGTTAGACCAACGTTGGTCCACTACTCAAGGTTACCATCAATATCTCAGGCTCTTGCTATCTTTCTATGAAACCATATTTTGACAGATTGTATCTTTGCCCTTGTTCTTGTGCCTCATGGTTCCAAGGTGGCTGCTGTACTTCCAGGCATAGTATCAGTATTCCAGGAAAGAAGAAATGACAAAGGGACAAAAGGGACACTGCCAGTGGAGTTGGTCTCTTTTTAACCCAAGAAAGAAAAAGCTTTCCTGGAAGCCACATCCAGCAAACTTCCCCTTTTATTTCATTGGGTCATGAGGCCAAACTTTGGAGAATGAGATTCTATTTGTGGTCTAGGCCAATTGCAACTCATTCTTTATGGCCAGAGCAGGAGGTCTTCTTTCCCTAGAGTCAAAAGATTGTCGCTGATAGCTAAACACTTGAGGTTCTGTTAGAGTGAAAGGGGCACACTTCAGGAAGAATGTTAGATTAGTGACTGACAATTTCTATCATTGATGGATTGCTTTTTGCAATTTTGTTACAAAACAACTTTTCCCCCTTCCTGTGTTTGGCAAGTGTGTGTGATAAACATATATGGCTACCATGTATTTCGGCATGATGGCGTAGTGACTTTGAAAGACTTCACAAATAAGCTGCTTGAAAGAAAAACGAGAGAGACGTGTAGAGGGACAAGGTGGGTGTGATTGGTCTCAGATTGTTAAAAAAACAAACCTGTGAGAGGAGCAATGCACCGGAGATCAGGAGATCTGTGAAGTAGAAGAGGGTAGGCCCATTTGGCTGTCAGTTTGTTCATCTCATTCATTGTAGGTTCTCTTGGGAAACTCAGAAGTGCAGAGTGCAGAACTAGTATAGTGTAGTGTAGAACTAGAGGGGACATGAATGTTCTGTTAACACTGGAGGCAGAATCCCTTTTAGAAAACTTCTGCTGTTGTCGTCAACAATGCTCTTACCTAGCACTCAATTCTGAAAAGTTAGGTTCCAGGATCCAGCTTAGAGAGCAGCATATGACACAAAGAAAGCAAAGTTGCTTTGCCATATATAGAAGAGTTTTGAGTTTTGGGTGGCCACAGAAGAGGAGGGTGAAGGGATCTTGGGAATCGAAAAGGGAAGGGGAAAATGGGATGGATGGGAGAGAAAGTTCCATGACCCTCAGCCAGCAGGCATTATACCCTGTCCCCATTTTACAGGGAAGGAGTCCTGTAGCTTTCACGTGGTAGAGCCAGGGTTTCCACACAGAAATTCAAAAGCCTGAAAAAAAAAAAAAAAAAAAAAAAAACCAACCACAGAATCAAACAAAAGCCTGTTTCTGTCTCTACCTGCAGCCCCGCCCCAGTCAGCCTGAAGGAGCTCCGGTCTGAGCTGGAGGCAGTTGGCTGGTCATTCACAAACCCTCAGGGGTCTCCATCTAAGGAAAGGCTTTGTGGCAAAGGCTTCAGTCATGAACTCCAGGGTCAGATGCTCTGGCAGGAAGCTCTACGACAACCTTGGGGGAACAGGCAGTTTCCTCTGGTTAGTGCTGTGGGTGACGGTTTCACCTTCTTCCCTAGAGCAAGCTGGTAAACAACCTTGGCCCCACCTTCCACCCCCAGGTCTCCCGGCCTCTGTCACTAGAGCAACTGATACTTTCAATTTCCGGATAAGCCAAGGACTGGTATCTGAGCCCCCCATAAAATAAGTACCAATCTGAATTTGGTTTCCTTTGTTGTTTTTGTTTTTGTTTTTCTTATATATCACAAAAAAAAAAATGATAAAGCAAACTAAAGCAGCTTTAGTTTTCATAGCCCTATTCACCCTGGGAACCTGATGCTCATGGTCTCCCACATATTCACACCTTGATTGCGGCTCAGACCTCCCACCTCTCTTGTGGTCCAGTGGGGGCCAAGGTCTGCAACGTTCACTTCCTCTCGGCGGCAACCTCGCTAGTGAGCCCTATTACACACCCCACCAAAGTACGCGGCATAACATTACTGAGATACTCCACTTGTTCGAAACATTTTCACAACTCAAGGCTCCCCTGGGCTTTGCAAGACGCCCATAGGTTATGTTGGGTGTGAAAACTCTCAGAGCTGAGATGGTGCCTCCTTGAAGCCAAGTTCAGGTCTGCAATCCTGGGCCGCATGCCCGGGACACAGGGGATGCTCAGCAAAGGACGTCTGCAGGGAGAGGTGTTAGACTGACAGGTAAAGCGAGCTGAGAAGAGGAGAAATGGTGAAGTGAGCTTGGACCTTCTCAGCTCTCATTGGGTCTGGTAAGGACACCTGTCGATGCTGAGGCTGACCCTGACTATTGAGTCAGCGTCTAATTTCAAGAGCACAAGCTCCCAAGGGCCCCGAGTTTGAGTGGCTGTGTTCAGTAGAGTCTGGTTCCCAAACATGCGTGAACTTGGTGCCTGTAGTTGAACAGACCCGTGGGCACCTGCGTGAGTGTGTCTATCAGTCCATACACACGTCTATGTGCCTCATCTCTTTAACTATGACCAAGACGTAAGATGAGATGATCTTCTCTGCAGGAGCAAAAGGGGAGAAGAGAGCCGTCTCTGAGACGCAGGTGGGGATTCACGCTTGTGACGGTGATGCCGGTCCTGCCCCTAGCCCCTCTACGCAACCAGCTTTCTCTCTTCCCTCCAAGTCCGGCCCACTGTGACTTTCCCCCTCCCTCCCCCCTTTCTTCACATGCTTGTCTTTCAAAGCCTTTCATCATTTCCTTAGC
This sequence comes from Mustela putorius furo, assembly GCF_011764305.1. NCBI lineage: Eukaryota > Metazoa > Chordata > Mammalia > Carnivora > Mustelidae > Mustela > Mustela putorius. Next base: position 9,921,222 of record NW_025421424.1, read on the forward strand.
TTCTCCCACAGAGACCACAGTCACGGTTTTTCAGCACAGCTCCTTCCTGGCTGGGCAGGAGCAGGGGAGGGGAATTGTGGGGACACGGAGGTCATAACTTCCTGGGCTTTGTAATTAGAGTGAACGTGGACGGCTGGGTGTTGATGTCGTTAATAAGTTAAGGAAACGATATTTACTGATTTCCATGTTCTAGAGTTGTACTAAGTGATCGCTGCTCTCTGTTGCCTTTGCTTATTAAGTGAAATAAGAGGAAAAAAAACAGAAGATAGTTATTCATTAGATTGAAGACAGACTTGGATAAAGCCATCTCAGGTTCTGATCCCGACAGCCGCTAACTAATAGTGTGGTGACAAGATTTCCCCACCACCCCCACCACCCCCACACACACCCCCCTCCACCCCACCCCCTGCCCCTGTCAGGAAGCCCAGGGATGGGCAGACTCTCATTTTATCAAGGCGGGGATTTTCCTATTGTCTCTACTGTGCCCACTGAGGGCCCAGCACAAGACAGGGACAGCCTGGATCATAGGAATGCCTGAGATACTGTCCCTCCCGACATTCTACAATTCTAGGCTTCTTTTGCCAATAAGTGACCAGAATATGGTGGTTAATGAGACAAGTGAGATGCAGGGGGACAGGGACGGTATGGAATTCAAGCTGGCAGTAGAAATATTTCACTGCAATTCAGACAAGGAGAAGAGTTGGTATTCAAATTAGTCCATTAAAATTCATGTAGAAAACTTGGTAAAAGTGTTATAAAAGGTTACCATTCAAGATATCAAAACAGTGATAGGAGATGCACTATATTCTGAGACAGGCATAGGATTGAGAAGACTTTATGACTCTAAGAAGGGTTCAGCTTATCAGGGTAGGGCTTTTCTAGAAGGATCTTGGAATTATTGTGCAAGACTTGTTTCCCCACCCAGAGTCTCAAACCAAACCCTGACTCTGAAATGTCACTTACTGTCCGTGACACTGAGGTGGTTTTTTAGTCAGTCAGATGAGAAAAAAATGTAGCTCTGGGAAATTGTACAAAGAAGCAGAGAGACAATAAAGAAATGAATACAGGATCAGTACCTTCATAAATTGTGTTCATTCAGGTAAAGTAATTTGTCTTTGCGATGCTGCGTTGGTTATGCTCTGTCTGCTAACCACATTTAGCAGGCTGATATGTTTGATTTCTAAGACTTGCCCACCTGCTTGGAAAGATTGTGTTTATTGGGTCAGAAGTTTGGAAGCATTGGAGAACATCAGGTATTTCTCACTTCTAATTGTAGGTGGAAATGTCTAATGATCTTTGATGAATTATAAGCCTTCCCCGATCTTTAAGTCCCCTTCTTTCCTTCTACAGTGGTGGGTGGTGGGCTCATTTCCCCAGCTTTACAGAGCTATATGTCTGCTTTATCTCTGGAGGTATCATGTATATATCAGGACTTCCAGCAGCTGTGACACCTTATGATGAGCCTCTGTCTCATGTAGGAAACAACAATGACAAAACAAAACAAAACAAACAAACAAGCAAGCAAACAAAAAACAAACAAACAAAAAACACACAAAGCCCCTCCTCAAATAGTATGGGGGAATCTGTCAGAGTGGAAGACAGGGCACTTTGGGAGCAGTGAGCAGACTAGCCTGACTGTAATCACACAGGGTATCTGAGAGCATTGTAGAAAACTTTGAGTACTGGACTTTCACAGAAGAGTCCACAGGAACTGCTGATATACTCAAGGCAGAGCCCCCCCACCCCTCCTCTGCCCCTAAGAACCTAGAGATAAGATTTTCATCTGAATGTGAAAGAAAGGTGCACTTTCCCTGCTTTGTGACTTTGGGCAAGTTTCTTAACATCTCTGAGCCTGTTTCTTCATCTATAAAGCAGGGATAGTAAATAAATAAATAAATAAAGCAGGGATAATAATACCTAACACAAAGGATTATTAGTAAAGCTGATTTGAAGTAATGTTTATAAAATGCTTAGCGTAGTGCTTGCACATAGGAAGAGTTCAATCCACAAGAGTTGTCTGTTGCTGTTGAATAAATGGCCAGAAGAACTGAGAAATTCCTAAGTGTAATCAAGTGGTTAACATTATAGCTCAGTTCAACAAATGTGTGTTGTGTGTGTTAATGTTGTAGTCATACAATAATTTATTGGAATTGTTGGAATTTTTATTCCAACAGCTGGAAATTTATTCGTATTTGTTCAGCAAATACTATTGTGCAATTGCTTATAAGAAACCTGAATAGTGCCAGAAAGATACTTTCAAATTCTACTCATTCTATTTGTTCTTTTTCTTCTGAATGTATTCTGCATTTTTAAAAAAAAAAATGTTTTTTTTAAAGTAAATAGATATTGCAAAGTGAAAGAAGCCAATCTGAAAAGTCTACAGAGTGTATGATTCCAATTTTCTGAAACTCTGGAAAAGGCAAAACTATGGAGACAGTAAAAGGATTGATGGCAGCAAAGGATTTCAAGGGAGGGAAGGAGGAATGAGTAGTAGGTAGGGCACAGGGGAGTTTTAGGCAATGAAAACATTCCACCTGATACTACCCACAGAATGTATGGGACTAACAGTGAATTCCAAAGTAAACTATGGACTTCACTTAATAATGGTGTATGGATACTGGCTTACCAATTGTAACAAATGTAGCACACAAAGGCAAGATGTTAACAATAGGGAAAATTGTGTGAAGGTGAAGGTGAGGCAATATACAGGAATTCTCTGCCATGTACTTTTCTTTCAATTTTAATATACCTGAAATTTTAAAATGTGCCTATTTTTAAGTAAATAGAAATTTCTGATTTCATTTTATCTCCCAGTCCTAACTCCTCAAGGTTACACTTTATTTCTCTGGCTGGAATGTATGTTTCTCCTTCATTTCCCTAAAATAGCTGTGTGTTTCTCTTAATCCCAGTACCTCTGCATTAATATACCTTTCCCATAGGAATGGAAACTGTAAGGACAGGGACCATGCTTTATTCATCTTTATGAGATCATGTCAGTTTTCTGTTCAGACCTCCTAATGGCTCCCCATTCCAAGTGCTTTACATGTATTGACTCGTTAAATCTTTAAAACAACCCTAGGAAGTAGGTGTGATTCTTATTCCCACCAGATAGGAGATAAACCTCATCACAGAGAGGTTAAGAAACATGTCCAATTTAATAAAGCTAGTCACTGGCAGAGCTGAGATACTACCCTAGGTAGTCTGACTCCAGAATATGCAGGAAAGTACCAGAAAACTCCCCAATTTTTTTTGTACAGTAGACTACACACATTTTTGGGTGGTATAATCATTTTAGGGTGCCTCAATTATGTCTTCTAATTTTAAGAAATTTATCTATTTTAGAGAGAGAAAGAGGGTGGGGGCAGATAGAGGGAGAGACAGAATCTGAAGCAGATTTCCCACTGAGTAAGGAGACTGACAAGGGGCTTGGTGATCCCATGACCCTGAGATCATGACCTGAGCAGAAATCAAGAGCCTGATGCTTAGCCAACCAAACCACCCAGGAGCCCCACTCAATTACATCCTTTTAAAAATGCAATAATAGAATGGTAGGAAAAAAAGAAGAAACACCTTGCACAGTGATTTTTTTTTATAATTTTTGCAAATTACATGCATGTGTCTTTGTGTTAGATGCCATGTTAGATGCATTTAGAAAGCTCACTGCTGTAATCTGTGAGGAGAACTGTTCCTTTGGGTAACAAGAAGCCCAGAGTTGAAGCACCTGCAGGCTCCTGCCAGTTGCACCAGGCACCTGCCCTTTTACTCAGAGAGCATGTTGGCCCCGTTCTGCGCAGGCCCTGGCTTCATTTCAGCCACTCCTGTCATATCCAAACCTAGTGATGTCTAGAAGCAGAAAAACACCATCCCTTCTAGAGGAACCTGTCCCAGACGTCCCCAGCAGATCGCCCCTTGACCAGAATAGATGTCTCCTTACTGGTCAGAGCTGAGTCGCTTGCCCACTATAAATGAAGCTCGAGAAAGGAGACTGGGACTTCTTTGATCAGATTCTGCCCACGTGATACAACTCTGCCAGCAAAGATAAAAGGCAGAATGGATGTTATGCAACCTAAGTGTTCGCCCTGAGTAGAACCCAGAAGAACAAAAATATTTCAAGTAATTCCCTGTCTCTTTAGAGGTGGAAGTTAAGGGCAGACTATCCTTTCATTCATCCATTCATTTATTCCCTCAAATATTTACTGATTACCGTGTGTGCACCTGGGACATGGAGTTAAGCAAAAGCGACACAATTGATGCTTCTTGGGGAAAACTAGAAAAGGAGAGAATAGTTGAATAATCTCAGAAATATATGTGTAACTACAAATTGTTACAAGTGCTTGTGCAGAAACAAAGGCAATAGTGTGAACTGAGGCTGTAACAGGATCTGATTTACAAGCGGGAGGGTCAAGGTTTGGTCAAGGTTATGCAAATGGAGAACACAAGCTCTTGTCTGAAAGAGAGAGATTGAGAACTTTGGCTCTAGAAGCTCTTTACTATAATATAAAAGGTCATCTTTGTTTCCATTATTCAGATGTCCTTTACAAATCCTGGCCACCATGGCTTTTTCCTGGTAGATGTATCGGTTATTGTCCAAGTCATTTATCACAGGAGATCAGAAGCCCAAACTCCAAGATGGTCTGAAGGCTAGATGGCTGAGCTTCTGTTTACCTCAAGCTCTGAAGAGGAATTGTACAGGACTATCAATAATATTATTCTGTATCAGCCCATCCTTTGGAGTGGTCTTTGATTTTGTTTTTGTTCTGGTGACTTTGTGCCAAGGGGCAAGATCAATCACGTCCTGTGTATGGGCCTGCACTCTCCCCTGAAGGTAATAAACATTGTCATTGTCGGTCATTCTAGAAGAACTGAGTATGAGGCAGGGCTGGACTCCAGAGCATTTCTGTTGCACTCAGGTCATCTGGCCTCTGGAGCATGGGGAGGGGTGGGTGGAGCTGAGGGCAGGCAGAGAAGTATCCAGGAGAGGACCCTGGTGTGGACCCCAAGAGCAGTGATACTTGGCTTCTAAGTTCCCACTTTGGCAATATACTTATCACATCACTAAGCCTTCAGCAAAGTCTTAACAAAACTTCTTTCCTGATCTTAACAGTCACTGTATGGAACTGGAGGTAGGATCAATCTCAATCCCCAGGTTGGGCAAAATGGCACAGGGAGAACAGAGGAAAATGGACATAACTGTGGAAAGAGAGGGCAGTAGTTTGGATCCCTATGACGATGACAAGCAGCTACCAGAATTGGTCTGTAGAACATGTAAATACTTCTTAAGGGTTTCTCAGGACTCCCTGGAAACAGGAGCCTGGTAAAAGATAGTAAGTACTTCTGCCATGAAAGGAGACAGAGTGTAGGCAATGGTGATTTGGGGCATGAGGTTTGGACATTTGGATTACAACGTGTTCTTTCTAGTGCTCGCAACCCCCACGGCAAGGTGATTTTATTATCTCAGAGGAGAGTGAGGCTCAGGGAAATGCCAGCCTCAGGCTTTGGGGCAAGTAAGCGACAGGTAGGGCTGAGTCCAATGTCAGTCCATTCTGCCATGCTACCTCCCTGAATAAAACTCCCTTGGGAACTTCCTTTTAAGACTTCCAAGAAAGGCTCAAGTCATTTTCTTTTTTTTGTTGTTTTAAGATTTTATTTACTTATTTGACAGACAGACATCACAAGTAGGCAGAGTGGCAGGCAGGGAGAGAGGGGGAGGCAGGCTCCCTGCTGAGCAGAGAGCTGAATGCGGGGCTCGATCCCAGGACCCTGGGATCATGACCTGAGCGAAGGCAGAGGCTTTAAACCCACTGAGCCACCCAGGTGACCCATGTCATTTTCTTTCTGCTCCACGACCAGACTCTGGGAGAGTAACCTGTGGAATAATGTGGGAAATGGCAGCTACAGGAAGAAAAGAAGAGAAAAACTTTTAGCAGAAACTGAGGTGTCTTGTTCTATCCTCTAACTTCTCACTTTCTCATCTACAAAGCAGTCAGCATCCTACCCATTCTCATATCCTGCTTTCCCCTTCACATAAAGTTCTCTTTTCCCTTTTGAAGCCAATCTTGTACCGAGGCCGTCTCCCCTCCTCTTAGACTTTGATCCACCTGCCATTCTCTTTACTTTACTTCCCTGTTTGTTCCCATCCCTAGGCTTATATAAACACCTTCTTATCTTTTCCATTTTAACCCAACATTTCAATTAACTTTCCTAGTGTTGTCTGTACTTCCTCATTCTCACCTGGCTTATCCCTTCATTTATGTCACCCTAGGTCCTCATGAGTATTTTAAGAATCCTTTAAAATTATACTCATATAGGGGCACCTGGGTGGCTCGGTCTGTTGAGTAGCCAACTCTTGGTTTCGGCTCAGGTCATGATCTTGAGGTCGTGGGATCCCACCCCATATTGAGTTCTTCGCTCAGTACAGTCTGGTTCAGATCCTTTCTCCCTCTCCCTCCAGCTCAGACACACACACACACACACACACACACACACACACACACTCTCTCTCAAATAAATAAATAAAATCTTTTAAAAAATGAATAAGATTAAATTAAACTCATATGCGTATAGAAAAACACATAAACATGTACAATGCAAAGAATGATCACATAGTGAACACATCTGTGTATCTGCCACTAGGTAAAGCCTTAGGACATTCCCAGCACCCCAGAAGCCCTATGTTGTTCTTCCAATCATTCCTTCCTCCTTCCTTCATAAATCTACCATCATCCTGGTTTCTCATACCATTAATTTGTTTTGCTTGTTTTTAACTTCATGTAGATGGAACCTTACATTATGTGCTGTTCTGTGTCTGGTCCTCTGGCTCAACATCACGTGTGTGTGATGTAACCATGTTGCAGGCAGCAGGGGTTTTACTTACATTTTCATTGCTGTATAGTACTCCATTGTAAGATTATTCCGCAGTCCATACATTTCACTGTTTAGGGACATTCGAGATTATTTCCAGTTTGAGGCTATTTCAGATCAGATTTCCATGAACATCCATGCATGCCTTTTTAGTGTGAACGTGCCCGTATTTCTTCCTCTGTTTTTAAAGGAAGGAAGTAGTTTGGTTAGCACCACCATAAAATAGGTTGGGAAAATTAAGGCACAATAATATTCAACCAACTGGACAAGTTGATCATGAACAATCACAATACTTACACAGAGAAGCACAGGATACCAGGGAAGCCAAGAGAAGATACTTAGGGAAGAGATGTGTCCTTGCACGAGGGTGTAACACACAGAGAATAGAGAACAGAAACTGACCATGTAATTAAGTACAAAATTGCATAGGCCCAGAGTACAGACAACTTTTAGAACCTCCTGGCAAAGACTAGACAGTTTAATACCAGGGCTGGATTCTCCACTCCTGCTCACCCACCCTGTCTATGACAGAAGAGGTACCTGGAGGCCACTCATGGGAGAGGGAAAGGAGCTGTAAGTCCGAGGGTCATTTCTATAGATCCCAGACATATTTCTGGCTGTGTCTTCTGCCCTTTGCCTCCCACCCTAAAACTGAGACTAAAACCTCTGTGAATGGAGACACCTCGGATGGACTTTGCATGCATCCCACCCTTCCTACCCTACAGAGGCCCACCTGGGAGGGAGAAGAGAGCCGGCAGATGGCCCACTAGCCAGTGGGGTTTATCAGATGCAAATTTTTATGTCTGACCACGGAAGCCTGAAGTCTCTGTGTGTTTGGAAGCCAATGAATATAAGGGTTGAGGAGGAACTGAAAGGCTGTATGGGATTTGGGATTAGACCCCGAGTGCAGACAGCTGCCACTGACATCATCATTATCATCCATCATCATCATGGTCACCACCACCACCATCATCATCCCTTACATTCCTATCACAGAAGAGTCTACAAAGAACTTTCTGTTCCTCAGCTTTCACATCTCTGTGGGGGCCGCAGGGCAGGAATTACCCCCACTTTGCTGATTTGCCAGAGAACGCTCCGGAGGGAAGGCAGGGTCAGAACTCGCGAAGCGCCTCTCCAGTCCCTCCTTGGGAGCCCAAAGGGCAGCAGTTGGCTCGATGGCTCGCTGCTTCTTACGGAAGTGAAACAGGGAAAAGAGGGAAGGACACGTGCCCTGCGGTGCAAGGACTCAGAACGCAAAAGTGCTGGAACTGGCCAGAGGCTAAAGCGGCTGCAGGGTGGGGAGAGATGAAAGGTGGAAGCCTGTGCTGACTCCGAGAATTCTGTGCGCTCTGAGGTAAGTCCGGAGCCACCTGGAAGAGGCACGGGTGCCCAGAGGGGTGCCCAGTGGGCACTGCCAGCCCGTCCGCGGAGGTAGGGCGCGACCGCGTCGCACCCGCGCGTTTGGGGACTGCGGACTCCGGCAAGTCGAACTTCCCGGGGTGCCCCACGGAGGGTGGGAGCGCGGTGGCGCCGCCTCCTCGCGGACGCGCGTCGAGCGCCCTCTGTCACCCACGCCACCCCGCCGGGGGCCCGAAGGCAGAGCCGGCCCGCCCAGGTGCGCCGGGGGTTGGCCCGCAGTCCGGAAGGTGCGCCGCCTCGTCCCGGGCCTGTGCCCTCGGCCTCCCCCCGCGTGAAAGCGAAAGTGCCGGGCCCGCGAAGGGCGAGCTTTGGGGGCGGGGCCGGCGCGGACCCGGGACCGGCGCCGGGCACTCGCCGGGCCATGGACGGGCTCGGCCGCCGCCTCCGAGCCAGCCTGAGACTGAAGCGCGGCCGCGGGGGTTAGTGCTGGGCTGGGGCGCGGGGGCGGCACCGACGTCGGAGGCCCGGCCACTAGGCTGGCGGGGCTGGGGGCGGGGGGAGCTGGGCGCGGGGGGGCGGCTCCGCCGGCAGTCCGAGGGCCACTAGGAGCGCAGCCTTGGCGCCAGGTGAGCGGGAGGGGGGACACAGGTGCAAGGGACGGGGCCAGGTGGCCGCGAGGTCGGAGGTCTGAAGAGCGGCCGGGCCCGTGGGGGCGAGGGGGAGGTGGCGGGCCAAAGGAAGCCTTTGTGGGGCCCCGGGGCCACGTGTCCTTCCAGCCAGGAAGCTTGTGGTGCAACCGCAGTGTGCTCGAGGCGCCCTCCGGGAGCCCCCGCCTCAGTCCCGCCCCGCCCCGCCGCTGGGCTCGACAGGAACTCGGCTCCCCGACGTGAACACCCCCACCTGCGGGTGGCGGCGGGGCCGGGGAGAGCGTGGCCCCCAGCAGACTGGGGACAGACCTGCTTTGCTGCTGCCTTAGAGTGTGTTACCCAGACAGGGCGCACCTCCTGTGGCTCCTGACACCCGCCACCACCCCCCTTCTGCCCCCCCCCCAGGTGAGGGGAAAATAATTACAGGGTTGTGGGGTTTCAATCAGAAGTCACTGTTCGATCCCTTTCTTCTTAGCAGGGGCACTGGCTTTGCAAGAACGCCATTAGTTGTTCATTCATGTTTTTAATTCATTCAACAAACATTTATTTCGATTTGCTAGTAGCCCGTCTTGTGGCTGGGCAGCAGGAACCCTTAGATACTTGCCCAGAGGTCCCACCGACTGAGGAGAAAGTAGCCAAGTAGAGAGTAAATTGGGGCCATTCCAAGCTGTCTAACATTGGCAGTCAAAAAGTTGAGTGAGAACCCTTCCTACTCCAGGCCTGGGAAACAGGGAGATCTGGGAATGAGATCAGTGCCCCTTCTATCATCACTCCTGCACCCCCCCCCGCCCCACCCCCACAGACCTTGCTGTTCACCCTAAACACAGGCTTCCAATATCTGGTCCCTTTCAAGGCAAAGAGGTCAGAGACCAGAGTGGGGACCCACTCTGGCACCCCTAGTTTCCTCTTTTCTATGGAGACTTACTGGTCTGCTCTTACTGGGCACCCTTAACTCTCAAGAAATCCATGTGAATGGAAGAGTTCTGCTTTTTGCAGCCACGAAGAGACATTCCAGTTGTTTCCACACACCTCAGCCCCCAAACTGGGCTGATGATTGCAGCTGAAGCAGCGACCTGGGCATGGGAGTAGCTGTGAGATGAGCAGCCTGTATTACCTGTTCTGAGGTCAGCCACCTGTCAGGCCAGGAGAGTATGCCCTTTTCATCTTCCATACCATCCTCCACCTTTCTAAGGAGTTCCCCGTCTTCTTTTGCCCTTTTGTCCTCAGGGCAATTGTGTGATAAGAGGTGGTGTGTGTGTGTGTGTGTGTGTGTGTGTGTGTACATGCATGTGTAAGTCATCCTGGTGGGAAGACGTGGCAGTGGGGGTGGTCCTGAGTTGGGAGCTGCTGAGCTAGAAAAGGAAAAGCCAGCTTTCCAAATAAAAGTTCCAGAAAGTTCCCTCACCTATATTCTAGCTGGTTCTGTAACTTTACTCGGGTGCCTGTGGGAGGAGTTTCCTGGTGCAGGAACAAGTGTAACCAGACTCCTGACTTCCCTGGAAAGGGTGGCTCCCTCCTCAACTGAAAAACTCAGGACAGTAATTTCATTCCAGGGCTCTGGGGATTAAATGAGATGGCCTATATTAATAGGGTAGAGTGTTTTCTTTTCTGCTTTTCTCTTGTGTTGATAAACCTCTTTGAAAGGAAGAAGAAAGCAATCCTTTTCTGGATTTCTTGGGTTGCAGCCCAAAAGTTTAATAACTTCTTTTGTTTGATTTTACGTGTTTTGCTGTTCTCCAGGCTCTCCTGATAATGCAGGAGGAAATGGGCTGAAAATGCAACCCCTAAACCCAGGGTTTAGGGAAAGGAATAATTTCCTGAGGTTCTGGAACGATCAGTGAAAAGATTTGGGTTCTCAAAGACTTTTGCAAACAGGAGGCACCCCACATTGGTGGGATGTTTGGTGTGTACTGCATCCAGAAGGTGGGAACATAGACATGGACCTCTCCTAATTCCTACTCCAAACAGACTCTGTTAATAGTCCCTAAATAGCCCCTGAATTATTCTGTGCCTGAGTTTCCCCATCTGTATCAGGACAATACTTGTTCCTCAGACAGGTGGTGAGGATTGTGAACAAGTCTGCACGTTTTGAGTAAGACGTAGCGACAATTCTGAGTGTTCTGGGTCATTGTCCTCACCATTACAGCTTTTGTGACATCCTTATTTACGGTAATTGGGCTTCTCCCCAGGAGTCATGTCTGGATCCCCAAGTATTGGCTCTTACTAGTCCCACAAAAGCCTGGTCTGGAGCTCTTAAGAACGAGACAGCCATCTCCCCATATTCCAGCAACCCACTTTCTGCTGGAAGTCTGCTAATTCTTTGCTGAAGCACAGACAGGGCCACCAAACCCTTTTGCCTCCTGGCTCTTAGCCCACAGATTTGCTCATTCGGAAGTTTATGTGAGACTCCCAGGTGACTTAGTGCTATTTTTCTTTTTTCCCCAGCCTCCAGACACAGCGTTGAGATACCACTAGAGCTCAAGGGGCCAGTTGCTCTGCTCTTAGCTGACCTGACCCAACAGGGAGAAAAGACTGAGCAGGACTGGGGGTGGGGCCAGGATCACCTCGTAGCTTTCCACTGTCAAGGAGTTAGCCTCAGGCTGCTGATGCAACCAGTCCCCTACTGTGGGCCACGGGGGTGGGGATGGGGGGAATGTCCTGACTCAGTGCTTCCTATCTGGGAGGAGGCATTCTTTGCTGGAGCCCTGGAGTGGGTCCCGTGAGAGAAGTCAGTCTTCGGATATATTGCAGGGGGATGCCTGGGCAACTCAGAGGGTTAAGCATCTGCCTTCAGCTCAGGACATGATCCCAGGGTACTGAGATGGAGTCCTTCAGCGGGGAGCCTGCTTCTCCTTCTCCCTCTCCCATTCCCCCTGATTGTGCTCTCTGTCAAATAAATAAAATCTTAAAAAGAAAAAAAAAAGAAAAAGGATAATCATAGGTGGTAAGAGATGCACCATTGTAGATCATCCTGACATACCAGGAACTCACCAGCTTAGAGATGGATTTGCTCTCTTTTTTACGTCCAGGAGAGGAAGGTTTTAAGGTTTGGATCGATTTCCACAACTCTTTTGCTAGAAAAAATTTTCCATGGAAGAAATTAATGAGCCAAGTCTATTTATCTTAATCAGGAGAGGCAGTGGCATGCTGGCTGTGGGAAAGGTTTGGTATCGTGCGCTTGCTTGCAGTCCTGAAGTTCTGGAAGCTTCCATGTGCAGCAGGGGGGCCTCGCAGGGTTTTTTGGCCATAGTGAATCAAGTTGAGATGTGAAAGGTCAGGAATCAAAGTTACAGGAATACAAAAATCCCTGTCCTGGGGCTGGAGAGGTTCCGGTGCCCAGTCTGCTGCTGCTGCGCATTCCTCACTGTCCCGAGGTTGTCCATAAACCCACGGCACAGTCCGCAGCACAGGATTCAAAGCCCTTAGCCCAGAAACAGCTGGGCCTTAGAGGTGTTTGCTCATGACCTTTTTTCTTGCCACACCCCGGGGCTCTTGGGAGGAGCTGAGGTCAGAGCAGCAGTGCCAGGATGCTGCCTCTGTCAACGCGGGCGTTCAGCTGCCTTCCTGGGTCCCGTCACATCCTTCTTGCTCAATCATTGGGTGCTCAGCATGGAAGCCGCTCTCCTCTCTCTGGAAGGCAGCGCCTGGCGTGGCTTCATGGAGTTGTGGCTGGAGACGGAAGCGGCAGCCACTCCTTAGACTTTCTGTAGCCAGCCTGTGTCCTGAGGAAGGGGAGACGCTCCATGCCCCCTGCAGGCTGGAGGCGATGGAAGGACAAGTGATAGGCGGGATGCTCAGGCTCTTCCACAGCCGGCTGCCTCGACTCCGAGCAGGTCTGGACTGGACTGCCCACTTCCTGTTTTCTAGGGTGACCCTCTCCCACGGGGCTGTTTCCTCCTTGAAATGCTTCTTCCTTCTCTTCCACATAAAGTCTCTATAGCCTGACCTCCACTTGGTCCCCCATGTGCGTAGGCCAGGATGCTTCCCCTATTAGATTGCAGAGCCGGTCATGCCAGCCATAGGGGCCAGTGTGGCCACAGACACATGGCCCTAGGACCTGCTCTGATTCAGTTCCATCTCTACCCAGTCTTTCCTGCTTCGGGTCTTGCCCTGGGCGCCTTTGAATGGGCCCAGTCTCTGCCTCCACAGTGGCTCCCCAGTACATTTCCTTGGCTTCCAAATCAGCGGTTTCTGTTCTCCTCTTGGCTCCCTGTGCTTTCAGAAATCTCCCAGGGCAGGCATGAAAACCATCCGGGTGGCTCTCCCCGTGCTCCGGGCACTAAGTCATTGGGCAGGCTCCGGGCATCTCGGCGTCGGCATGGTGGCCTTGAGGGGCGAGGCTCTCTGGAACCACACAGATCCCTTGGGGCACGGGCCACTGAAATACCAAGTGGGCCTTGGTGTCTTGCTTTCAGGATCTCTTCAGGATAATCCAAGGGACCCTGTAAAGGAGCCAGAAAGGCCCCAGGAGCACTGTCTGCCCGCCTTCGCTGGAGGGCAACACTTCTTTGAATACCTCCTCGTGGTTTCCCTCAAAAAAAAGAGTTCCGGGCCTGACTATGAGCCCACCATCACCTACCAGTTTCCCAAGGTAAGGATGGAAGGAGGAGGCAGGGTGAGGCAGGATTTGGGTGTTTGGGAGGCGGTGGGGGGAGGGATGCCCTCTTCCCCACTCCACCCTGCCAGGGCTTGAGTCTGGAGCCGCCCTATGCTCGGTGCTCCCGTTTCCTTCAGGCCCTGCCCCGTTTCCTGTTATCACCCACAGAATCTAGGTCTGGCTTCTTTGTGAGGAACTGACCTGGGCTCCCTGGCAGAGAAACGAGGCTGGTTCTTCTGCCCCTTTTGGGGGGCCTCCTCATTCTTCTAAATTCTGTCCTCAGCCACCTTTCTCTGTAGAGAGGCCTGCCTTCCCCCAGACCTCCTGGCCAGCATCCCCTCTCTGGGGTGGGTGGGAAGGAGAGGGTGGGGCCAGCTCTCCGCTGGTGGGCAGGCTCGGTCTGCGGCTGCAGCCCAAACACCAGGCTCCTTCTAGTCTGCTCTGGGGGTAGGGTCAAGGGTGGGGATGGGGCGTCCTTCTTGTGCACCCTGACGGTTCGACAGCTGAACGAGTCACTACTCTGCTCTGCTGTGGTCGCTCTTCCACGTGGCCCTCCCAGGAGGCCAGGCAGCCTCTGGGCCTTTCTGTGTTCAGTGAAGCCCTGGCTCCCTTCCTGCCTATGTGGGTCCTTAGGGTCCTGATATCTAACTTGGGCTCATGTAGATTTGGCCTAGGAGGGGCTGTTTCAGCCTTGGGGTGCATCCAGTGCCAGAATGTAGTTTCTGTGGGGAGGGCTGGTTAGAGGCACACTCTGAGCCACCATGCCAGCAGGAAGGCTTATCGTCAAACTGCCCTAGATCCACAAAAGAAGCCTGCCAGCCATGAGGCCCTCTCTGCTGGCCGGCCATGACCTCCACAATTCCCTGGTCTCTTGCTCTTCCTTCTAGAGGGAGAACCTGCTTCGGGGACAACAGGAAGAGGAGGAGCGGCTGCTCGGGGCCATCCCCTTGTTCTGCTTCCCAGATGGCAATGAGTGGGCCTCACTCACAGAGTATCCCAGGTAACTGCTCAGGCCTTGGACCGAGGAATCTGGGACAGGGGGAGAAGAGAGAAGTGCGAGCTCCCTGGGCCCTGTGGCTCCCTCCCTCGCTGTATACGCCAGTTTCTCACCAGCTTCCCTCCTGAAGGGGAGGGACTGGAGTCGACTCACTTATAAACATCTTGCCTGGAGTCCCCCAGGGCCAACGATCTGGGCCAACCACGTTGACCCATCTGTCACCTGTGTCCAGAGAAGGGCAAGAATGTCTCACCTGTCCTGGGAATGACGGTTGCCACGGTTCACTGCTTCTGGCCAAAGCTGGACTTTATGCAAGGCCTTTGGCTTCTGAGAAGGCAGTGTGGCAAAGTCCCCCTCAGCATCAGCCCTGGGATTTGGCTGCCTGAGTTTGGAGTTTGCCTCAAAACATTTGAGTCGAATGACTTTGGATAAGAACGACCTTCTCAGCCTCGACGCCTTTGTCCTTAAAGTGGGGATAACAACTGAATCCACCTCAACGAATTGTTTTGGGAATGAAATGAGGGGGCATGTTTAGAGCTAGCTACCGATATGCACTTAATAAATTATTGATGTGATTATTACTCTCATGATTCATCAGCAGCTTCCGCTGCCCTCCTGACCCCCCTCAGCATCTGTCTGAGGCCAACCACCTTCCTCTCTTAGGATCTGGTGAGTAAATGCAAACCATGTGTCTTCTCTTCCTCAGGGAGACCTTCTCCTTCGTCCTGACCAACGTGGATGGGAGCAGGAAGATCGGCTACTGCAGGCGCCTCTTGGTCTGTGCCACTCAGAACTGCCCCCTCCTCTCTGCAGCCCACTGCGCTCCACAGCTGGGCTTGCTCGAGCTTCAGCTGCAAAAGCCTCGGCTCCCTGGCAATGGCGGTTGCCTGGAGAGTCCCATCCAGCCCCTGCTGTCACGTTAGCGCCCTCTATACCCCTGCAGTACGGGGACGCAGGGCCCTCCTTGCCAACCCACGGGACCTTTGCTGGCCCGTCTGTGGTCTCCGCTGTCCCCAGGCTTCCAATAGCTCATCCTGTGGGAGGTTTCCACCAGATCCTCTCTCTAGCCTCCGTACCCAGGCCTAGCTGCCTTGGCCCCTGGAGCCTCCTGGAGCAGAGACCAGAATTCAATGATACTTGGGTCTCCAGAGGCTTCTCCATGTCCCTTGTACAGTATTGTTGCCTCTAGCCTGTCCCTCATCTCCACAGCATGCTTGCTCCCTCTCTCTGCAGACCCCAAATGGTGCTGGCACTGATGGCAGCAGTGTTTGGCTCCTTCCAAGCCATTAGCTTTTGACTTTGGGGGCTGCTCTGGCCTTCCTGCTGCCCACGCCTTGTACAGAACCTCTGCCCGGCCACGTCTTTCTCCCTCTGACCCCACTTCCCCCTCTGAGTCCCCCAGCCCCCACCTCTGGGCTTGCGCCCCATCAGCCCCAGTAGGGAGAAGCCCTGGGGAAGGCGGTGGCCCTGAGGGAGCCTCTCTGTCCCTCCCCAGCCCACCGGCCGTGGCCCTCGCCTCCCCAAGGTGTACTGCATCATCAGCTGCATTGGCTGCTTCGGCCTGTTCTCCAAGGTACAGGTGCAGCGGGATTCCCCGGGGCCTGCAGGGCCTGTTCGGCTCCTGGGTCTGCCTGGCTGCCTGACCTGTCTGTGCTCCCTGGGCCCCAAGCGGAGCTTTGCCCTCAGCACGGGCGGGCAAACCAAGGCAGAGAGGAGCTTGGGCTCGACTTGATTTCGGAGAAAAGTGGGCACTGAACCCAGGGGACTGTCTCCCCTGCCCTGCAGAGAGCCCAGGCCCCGCCTCGGGTCAGAGAAGAAAGCAGGGGAGCAGGACAGCAGGGAGGGCCCTAGGTTAGGAGGCAGGAGTTTCCCATTCCTCATCTGGCAAAGGTGTGTGACGTCCCTCACTTCCCTGACTCGTGGTCGGGCGTGAGACTCGAATGAAGTGACAGGAGAAACGCGGAACACTGAGCAAATATGAAGACAGTTACTATACGGAGTCATAACATGCTTTTCGGAGACTCGCTCTGACTCCTCCAAGGGCAGAGGTCTCTAGGGCTTCTCCTGCCAGAGTAACTGGAGTGCCTGGACACCTGAGGAGGTCCTGAGAAGGGACAGGGAGTGTCTTGGTGGCCACAAAAGAACTTCAGTGTGCTTTATCTCCAGCAGGCCCTTGGGAGGATGAGTGTGGGACACGGTCGGCCTTTGCTTGCTGGAGTGCTCCTCCATACAGGATTCTGAGGGATGGAGTCTGCCCAGGTTTCCAGGCTCCCACTGCATCCAGCTTGACTGGACATGGTGCTGTCATGGATGATGGCTTACCCTGGGAGGACTCCGGCGGGGGGTGGGGGGGAGGCAGTTTACATGAGGCGCTAGGAGGAATGGGGACTGGTGAAGAGGATAAGAGGAAGAAGGCGGCAGGTCTCTTGCAGCAGGTCAACAGCAGCCTGGGTTCTGCCAGGGAGGAGAGGGGAGCAGTTGGCGGAGGGGTCTGGAAGGTCCTCAAGGATTGGCTGGACCAGGGCAGGGGTGGGGTTGGTGGGGTAGTGGAGGGGGGAAGGCCTCTGCCACCTCCCAGTGGCTGCCTTTGAGCCTTGCCTCCCAAGGTCCCCTGCCTTGCAGATCCTGGATGAGGTGGAGAAGAGGGACCAGATCTCCATGGCGGTGATTTACCCCTTCATGCAGGGCCTCCGAGAGGCGGCCTTCCCTGCTCCTGGGAAGACTGTCACTCTGAAGAGCTTCATCCCCGACTCGGGCACGGAGGTGGGTTACTGAGGGTGTGAGCCCCTCTGTGGCTGGAGAGGGCAGCCTCTGGGGGGTGCCACTCTTTTAGTCCTGCCGTCCAGCCGGTTAGCACAGACAGACTGAGCCAGGCGGGGACAGGGGCCCGACGGGACTTGTTGACAGAGCTGAAAATCAAACCCATGGTTTCTGATCCTCCCAAGCACCTCCTTACTGTTCAAGTCACCGAGACTTGTATTTATAGCGACACACGTAAGCTGAGTTTCCTGGCACTAGAATGGATGCTGCCTGCAGCCCCCAAATTGCCACTTGTCCCCAATCCCCATCATCTTCCCGTGGGTGTCCAGTGTCTCTATCTGATGGCCTCCATCTGTCTTCTTGTCATCCATCCCCACCCCTGCGTCCCTACCCATGCCTCATGGCGATGCTACCGTTGCAGGCACTAAGCCCACTGAGGCCGCAAGTAGGACATTGGTGTAAGCATCCCAGGCCTGACCCTGGGGACTGTGGAAGATCGGTGTGTCCCTCTGAACTTTGGCTCCCCCACATAAAAATAAGGGGCGAGGCTTTTCCCTTTCTCCAAAAATAAGCATAACCCACGTACTGCTTGCCATGCTCCAAGCGGTACTATTTTCTGGATGGAAAGTGGTGAGTACAATGAATGAGATTCCTGACCTCCTGGAGCTGAAAGTCTAGTGGGGGAGACGGATGTTAAATGTTCAACACACAAATGAAGTACAGAATTTATAAAGGTGTGACAGTGGTGAAAGGGAAGAAGCGGGATGCTGCCTGGGTACATGATGGGAAACACGCATCGAATTAGGGGGGCCTCTGAGACGGAGGGGGAGACCAGAAGAGTGACCCGGGGGGCCCAAGCTGGGAAGGCCCTCAAGCAGAAAGTGTGTGCAATGGAGGGGGGCTCACAGCCAGCCTGTGGGCCAGGCTGGGGATGGGTCAGCATAGCCCTGAGCTTGAGGGAAAGGAGGGGAGGGGCAGGATCCGATGTAGGCAGGTGGGGAGAAAGGAGCGGAGGCTGGTGGAGGCCCAGAACTCAAGACCTTGCGATTGTTCAGCGTGGTGATGCCTCCTCTCTCCAATTCCCCTGCAGTTTATCTCTCTGACTCGGCCCCTGGACTCCCACCTAGAACACGTGGATTTTCGTTCTTTGCTGACGTGTCTCAGTGTTGAGCAGATCCTTCAGATCTTTGCATCTGCGGTGTTGGAGAGAAGAATCATCTTTCTGGCAGAAGGTCTCAGGTGGGTCCAGCTGCCGAGCAGCTCTCCTGGGCTGCCTGGCATTCCTGGGTTCAGGGGACAGGCCGAGGGCTCTCTGAGGGAATCAGGCTGTAGGACCTGTGGGTTCACCCTTCTGCCTCCAGGTCTGATTTTGTACTAAGCCTTGTAGAGAAACACCTGTTGCAATTCCCCTGCTTCTGCCTCCAAACTTGACTGCTTCCTGCGCCTGAAGAAAGTTCCAGATTTATCTCTGAGCAGGGCCCGGAGTATTCCTGGGACAGCTGAGCTGGAGACCAGTCAGAGCAGGTGCAGATGTGATGGCTTAGGGAGGGCACAGGACAGGGTGAGAAGGCTTATATGTATGGAGGTAAAGCCTGTCATCCTTAAGGGCAAACACATCTCATCCATCCATTATTCACTCATTCAACAAACATTTATTGTGTGTCAACTGTCTGCCAGATGTCAAACATCAGGGAGATGCAGACAAACTTGACCTGGTCTTTGACCTTAGGGTATGTAGTATTCTATAGTGGTTGAAAGCAGAGGTGTTGAAATCAGCAGAACAGGGTTCCAATCCGATATATTCTTCTACCTTAGCTATGTGCTTCCCCTTAGGTCAGTTTCTTCACTTCTTGAAGTCATGATCTCATCTGTAAAATCAAGATCACGATCGTACCTTCCTCATAAGGCTGTGTCGAGGGTTAAACGAAATAGGGCACACATCAGGTACCTACTACCAAACATACTAGTAAGAGCTAGCTGGGATTTTTTGGGGGGGGGGCTGTTCTTTATTTTTACTTATTTCATGTATTTTTATTTTTTAATTACTTTCTATTAAGTATAGTTGACATCCAGTGTTATATTAATTTCAGGTGTATAACATATTGATTCAACAATTCTATACATTGGGGCATCTGGGTGGCTCAGTAGGTTGGGCCTCTGGCTTCAGCTCAGATCATGATCTCAGGGTCCTGGGATCCAGCCCTGCATTGGGCTCTCTGCTCAGTGGGGAGCCTGCTTCTCCCCCTGCCCCTACCTGCCTCTCTGCCTACTTGTGATCCCTCTATCAAATAAATAAATAAATAAATAAAATCTTTTTAAAAAAGCATTTCTAGACATTATGCAATGCTTACCAAGATAAGTGTAGTCAGCACCTGTCACCATACAATATTATTATAATATTATTGACTGTATTTCCCATGCTATACTTTTCATCTCCATGACTTCTTTGTTTCATAACTAGAAGTCTGTACCTCTTAATGCCCATCATGTATTTTGCCTGCCCTTCTTCACACCTCCTTTCTGGAAACCACCAGTTTGTTCCCTGTAGGTATGAGTCGGTTTCTCCTTTTGTTTGTCTTGTTTTGTTTTTTAAATTCCACATAGAAGTGAAATCACATGGCATTTGTCTTTCTCTGTCTGACTTATTTCACTTGGCATGATATCCTGGAGGTCCACCCATGCTGGTATGAATGGCAAGATCTCATTATTTCATATAATGTATAATAGTCACTGTACGTACTTCTTTATCGATTCATCAGTCGGTCGCACTTAGGTTGTTTTCGTATTTTGGCTATTGTGAATAGTGCGGTCATGAACATGGGTGTACATATAGCTTTTCCAAGTAGTGTTTTTGTTTTCTTCAGGTAAGCACCCAGCAGAATTACTGGGTTGTATGGTATTTTAATTTGTAATTTTTTTGAGGAACCTCCATACTGTTTTCCACAGTGGCTGCACCAGTCTGCATTCCCACCAACAGTGCACGAGTGTTCCTTTCCTCCACATCCTCGCCAACACTTGTTATGTCTTGTCTTTTTGAGACTAGCCATTCTGACTGGAGTGAAGTGATATCTCATTGTAGTTTTGATTTGCATTTCCCTGACTATCTGTGGTGTGGGTCATCTTTTCGTGTTAGGCCATCCGCATGTCTTCTTTAGAAAAATGTCTGCTTAGGTCCTCTGCCCATTTCTTTTTTAGAATTTAGGACTACTACATGAACACTTTTTATTTTTATTTTTATTTTATTTAAATTTTTATTTTATTTTTCATTTCATTTTATTTTATTTTTCAGTGTTCCAAGATTCATTGTTTATGCATCACACCCAGTGCTCCATGCAATACGCGACCTCCTTAATACCCACCACCAGGCTCACCTAACCGCCCACCCCCTTCCTGCCACAAACCCTCAGTTTGTTTCTCAGAGTCCACAGCCTCTCCTGGTTCCTCTCCTCCTCCGATTTCCCCCAATTCACTTTTCCTTTCCTTCTCTTAATGTCCTCCATGTTATTCCTTATGCTCCACAAGTAAGTGAAACCATATGATAATTGACTCTCTCTGCTTGACTTATTTCACTCAGCATAATCTCTTCCAATCCTGTCCATGTTGATACAAAAGTTGGGTATTCATCTTTTCTGATGGAGGCGTAATATTCCATTGTATATATGGACCATATATTCTTTATCCAATTGTCTGTTGAAGTGCATCTTGGTTCTTTCCACAGTTTGGCAACTGTGTCCATTGCTGCTATGAACATTGGGGTGCATAAGGCCCTTCTTTTCACTACATCTGTATCTTTGGGGTAAATACCCAGTAGTGCAATTGCAGAGTCATAGGGTAGCTCTATTTTTAATTTCTTAAGGAATCTCCACACTGTACTCTGCCCATTTCTTAATCACCTGATGGTGATGATTCGTGGTGCTGAGTGGTAGGAGTTCATATATTGTGGATATGAACCCTTTATCAGATTAGATCATCTACACATGTTCTCCCATTCAGTAGGCTGCTCTTTCATTTTATTTATGGTTTTCTTTGCTGTGCAAAAGCTAGCTGCTATCCTTAATATTAAGTTCTCTGTTGACTATATCTCTGGGCATAGTCAAAGAAGGATACTGTCATGTCTTGGTCTCTGCCTCTTCGGGGCTTCAAATGTGAGAATCCTTGGGGAGACATGTGACAGAATGGTGGAGAAAAATAACATGGAAAGAGTGGGAGGCTGACCTTCTGTGGCTGTGTGGGAAGGAGAAAGCCAGTGAGATTGGGCTGACATCCCTGGTTCTGTCTTTTAGGGAAGAAGAAGAAAAGGATGTTAGGGACTCAAAAGTTAGGCCAGAGGGTCAGGTGGATATCATGGGTTTTAGAGGAAAGGAAGTCTGGGCAGGGAGTAAGGGCTGTGGGTTGAACCTTTTGCAAAATCAGTGATAACCAAAAAGGCACTAGTTGTGAGCCAAATCCTTAAGGGAAGTGGTGTAATCTTTTGCTCTGGAAACAGTGCTTCCACTTTCAACCCTGTAGAAAAATGAGAAGGTTCTGTTGTGGCTAGAGCTGGGGTTCCTGCCTTTCCCCTGAGATGAGTGTTCAAGAAGTGAAGGTGATTCCAGGTGCCAGCTAATCTGGATCCAGGCCCAGGCCGGCAGGATTTGTCTCTCGGGTGCTCACTTTCTCCAGGGAGATCCCGAGACTCCCCAGTTCCTTCCCACACTGCGTTTGTCAGGGCCCCGAAGCCCAGGCAGGGAGGGGACTTCCAGGCAGCCTCAGCCTTGGCTGGACCCTCAGAAACCCAATCTTTCTAACTCAGGAAGTACGAGCTCCATACCAAGAACTGAAACAGGTTTCAGCATCCGTGTTTTTATTGGCCTTGGTTTGAGGCTTGTTTGGAGGAACGAAGAGCCATCCATGAAGAGGCTGTGGAGAGGACAGAGAGCGGGGCTGGGTGTGTGTGCTGGAGGGCGGGGTGAGGAGTCCGCCTGAGCCATGACCGAGGCCGTAATCACACAGGGAATGCTTTACTGGAAGGGTGGAGGGCTCACCTCTCTGGGACTTTCCAGCGGGCAGTCGCCGGGCAAAGGTTCCTGGAATCTAGGAATTTCCCAGACTAGCTCAGGCACCGACCTGTTCACTTGAAATAACCTCGAGGGGCCAGAGGGAGCTGTGAGACTTACAGGCTGGGGGTGAGGGTGGAGAGCCTCCAGGAGGAAATGGGGCTTGGCCTCTCTGCTCTGCTCCACTGTTTACATGTTTGTCTCCTTAACTACACTGTGAGTTTGTCAAGCCGGGTCAGTGCCTTGGACTTCCTGGTATCCACATCCTTAGCGCCGGGGCGAGCCTATAGATGGGCTCACCCAGTGATCTGCCCGAGTGAAGGCATTTCCTCTTTCCTCCTCTTTGGGGCCACTAGTTTTGTGCTGCGGGGGTGAGAGAGAAGACTAATGGGGAAAAGAAAGATCAGAGAGAGAGAATCCCTGTCTTTGATGAGAGGAGCCTCAGCCTCTTCTGGCTTCTGTCCCTCCCCTCCCAGCTACTCAACAACCTGCACTGCTCCCAGACTCGCTTCTACGGTCTGTGGGGAAGGGGCTGTGGGCGCTGCACAGGGGTGGAGGCGCGGGCAGGCCTCCGTGACTCATGTTCTCTGTGCCCTGTCCCTAGCACCCTGTCTCAGTGCATCCATGCTGCTGCCGCACTACTCTACCCCTTCAGCTGGGCACACACCTACATCCCCGTTGTCCCTGAGAGACTCCTGGACACTGTCTGCTGCCCCACCCCCTTCATGGTCGGAGTCCAAATGCGCTTCCAGCAGCAGGTCATGGAGAGCCCCATGGAAGAGGTACGGTGTGGGAAGGAGGGGGCGTGACTCCAGGACCACTGGCGTTGGACCTGGGCTCTCTGTGGCTAAGGGCGGCGTCACTCGGAGCAAGTTGCTTCACCTCCTTAAGCCTGAGCTGCTTATCTGAGAAATGGGGACAGTGGTTTTCAAGTGCTAGCTAGGGATTAGAGGGGACATAACATACAGAAAGCTCATAGCCTGGAGCCTAACATAATTGATGCTCAGTAAGCGGCTGCTTCCTCCTGCTGAGCGGTTTCCTTTTGGGTGTAAGAGGCAGCTCATGCAAGGGTCATCCAGCTGTCCTAGGTCAGTTACCAAAGGGCAGGGTCTGGGCTGTCCCGTCTCTCATCTGAACAGACAGGCACAGCTGGTCTATACAACACACAGCCCATTAGAATTCATTCGCATTCCTTGCAAGTGAGCTAATGTAGCCCTCCTACAAACTATGAGTCTTGAAAAATGCAGATTTATGTAGCAAGAGTTACCTTTTTTTAATTTTAATTTTAATTTATTTTAGAAGGGGTGTGTGTGCACGCAAGTGGTGGTGGGGCAGGGGATGCACAGAGGGAGAGGGAGAGAATCTTAAGCAGAATGTGTAGTCCAATGTGGGGCTTGATCTCACAAACCTGAGCATGATCTGAACTGAAATCAAGTCAGATGCTTAACAGGCTGCGCCACCCACGTAACCCAGGTTATTTTTCTGACTACCTCAGTGTTCACTCAGCCAATGAGAATATAGGTCCATATCCCACTTGATTTTGTCATCTTATTTCTTTGCAATGCCCTGGACACACCAGAAGTGTCAGTTGTGAAAATGGGCATTGGTAGCATAAAACTATCTCCAGTGTTGGAAAGACAACTCAAAACGTGCACTCTAGTTTCAGTTGTCAGTAGCCACTTTCCGAAGATCAACTTACTATATACTCTCAAGCTAAGAGGATTCCTTAGGTCTATCTGCATCGTTACCCTGTGCAAAGGGCTGACCAAAGGAAGAGGTGGGATCTCGTCTTAAGCTACTGAAGAGGCAGGAACCAGCCCTGGTGGGAGGACTCCTTCTACTTCCATAAGAAATAAGGGAGGTCCAGAGAACTCAGTTGACATATTCTAGGCCCCACAGGCAATGAGGGAACCTAGCACCCCAGGGAGAACCAAAGCCCTTCTTATACAAAATATTGCTGGGAAGTAAAGAAGCAGGCTGTTTCCCTTCCTGCTTCCTTGGCCTTCCCAGCCCTCCTCAGAAGTGCTGAGTAGACGAGCCCTTTGAGGGAGTCTTTGCCATGTGACTAACTGGGTCAGAGTATCAGCCCCATGTTTGGCAATGACTTAGAATGTCCCAACCCTAGGAATTATGAAACTTGCTGACGATGCAGTTCTAGCTCCTCCCCTGACAGCCAGGCAGGAAGACACCCCAAGGCCAGCCAGACTGCAGCTCCTGCTATCCAAGAGCCTTGGCCCATTTTAGTCCTCAGCAGCCGCTCTGTGAAATGGGCAGGGGATGAGGAACGGGGGAGGGCCAGGGCCCACTGTGGCTGTGGGGGGATTCTCTGCCCACCAAAGCTCTGGAAGGGATTACTCGACAGACAGTAATAACGGCAAATACTAGAAAGATTTGGGGGAACTTCACAAAAAAATTCTTCATGCACATTCTTAGCTCCCTGAAATGAAGAGCCTTCCCTGATTAAAGAAAGGCATCCCAGCCTGTGTATTCAAAGTGGTCTCAGGCCTGAACTAGTTCAGCTTTTCTCCCCTGATGATGAATGATTACACTGCCTGCGCTCTCTTTTGGCACACTTTCCAGTTGCTCTTTTCCTTTATTTGGAAGAAGGGAGCATAGAAGGAGCATTCACCGTACTGACAAGACCAGAGTCTAAAGGAAAAGACAGGATCTGCAGGCATTTAAATGGCCAGCCCAGGCTTTGGGGGATCCTGGTAAACTGTGGAGCACAGACCTTCCTAAGGGAGGCAGCTGCCCTCCGTTCCATCTGAACGCGGTCCTTTAGAAACGTCGTCAACCAACCAGTGTTAGAGCCACTGACTTTTCAGAAGCACCTAAAGCAAACTTGATGTGAAATTTTCCAATTTAAATATTGGAAACCAACTCCAATTATTTAAAAGCACTCTGAGGTTTCGAGAAACAGATCAGCAGGTTGGAATCTAACCAGCAGGATGCCAATTTATAGTGTCAGGTCTAGACGGAGGGCCCCTCGGCAGTGATGAACTCAAAGGCCAGCCCTGTGCTCGCCTTTCGCACAGCCCACAGACACACAGTCTCCTCACTGCCTTTCCTTCCCTGTTCCTGTTGCCCTTGGCACATTTCCTTCTCTTCCTATTTCCTGCGGGAAGGCCCAAAGATCCCAGGGAGTTTTTAAAGTAGGATTCCCAGGCAAGTACATCAAGTTGTTGCAAGCATTAAAAAAAAAAAACAAAAATCATGGGGCACCTGGTGGCTCAGTGGGTTAAAGCCTCTGCCTTCAGCTCAGATCATGATCCCAGAGTCCTGGGATTGATGAGCCCCACATCGGGCTCTCTGCTCAGCAGGGAGCCTGCTCCCGCCAACCCCCCCCCCCCACCACTCTCTGTGCTTGCCTCTCTGCCTACTTGTGATCGCTGTCTGTCAAATAAATAAAAACAAAATCTTAAAAAAAAAAAAAAATCAAAAAGTGTTCGGTGCTGGCCGAAATCTGACCAAGACGGCAGGGAGCTGAAGGCGTGGGGAGGACAGGGATGCGGTATCTAGAACAGCTCCATCTACGCTCGGAAACCAGTTCTACTATTTGTAGGAACTTGGGCGACTTCTTTGCTTCATCTGCAAGATGGGGACAGTGGGAAGGATTGAACGAGAGAAAATCCTTCCTGTGGGAAGGATTGAACGAGAGAAAATGTGCAAAGCCTATCATGTGTGCCATATGCTAACCGTGCCATATATAGAAGCCATTCCTAGGATCAGTGTTTCATTAAGGGAGTGACTGGCTGTGGTTTCCCCAGTTGTATTCCCTCCTACCGTAGCACTCCTCCTCCCCGTTCCTACACCCTCCTACCTTTTCCCAGGAAGGCGACTGGGGGTTTCCAAGGACGGTGAGAAAGGAGGGTATCAGGCGGGAAGGGAGAATTGCTGGTCTTGTTGCCACCTGGGCTGACAGGTGCAGCCACAGGCAAAAATGCAGATGCTAAGTGCTCCTGGGGTCTCTGATGGGAAGAGAGAAAGCCATTCGTTCTGTGTTTATTTCAGGTCCTGTTGGTGAATCTTTGTGAAGGAACCTTCTTAATGTCGGTAAGTGTCTGGGCTCCGGCACCCTGCAGGCCCGCCCCCAACTCCATCGCTCCAGTCCCTCCCATGCTCCACTTACTCGCACAAACTTGAAGTGCTTTTCCTGGGTGAGAACCCGTGCTGACAAGACCTCTCTGGAGGAGTCCTTGGCAAAGACGGCTCTACTACCAGGCAATCGGTTTGGGTGCTTCTAGATCAGGGATGTAAATCGTGTGCCACAGGGATGCAGGGGAAACTTGCTGATGTTTACAGTCCGATGGAAAGCCAAGAAGCAGCTTCTGTTGCTTCTCTCCCACGTGGCCAACTTGGGGTGGAGTTGGGGTGTAAGTTCCATGCCCCCCTCAGGCTTGTACAAACACTGCACCTCCTCCCAGTCTGCTTGACTTCTGAGTCTGAGCTCTTCTCTCCTAGGTTGGGGATGAAAAAGAGATCCTTCCGCCTAAGCTTCAGGATGACATTTTGGACTCCCTTGGTCAGACGACCCATGAGCCATGGAGTAAGTCCTGGGTCCCCCCTATTTTGGGTTTCTCCACAGAACCTGAGGGCGGGATTCCCAACCATCCCAGCCAGAACAAAAATGGACTCACTCAGCAGTCCTGGACTGGTCCCAGGGGCCTAGATTCTAGGGCAAGTATGAGTGTGAGATTTTATTCTTCCCAAGCAATGGCAGAGAACCTGTACCCCGTCTCCCATTTTAATCAGTAATCATGAGCCCGAACCCAGCTGCCTCCCTGGGAGCTTTCTGCCTGCCTTGGAAGCCACCTGGAGGCAGGAGTGGGTGGTTCTTCTGAGACGGCCTCTGTGTGTCCTGCAGCTTCAGAACAGCTCAATGAGCATGTTTCGGGCCCGTTTGTGCAGTTCTTTGTCAAGACGGTGGGACACTATGCTTCCTACATCAAGCGGGAGGCAAATGGGCAAGGCCACTTCCAAGAACGGGCCTTCTATAAGGCTCTGAACTCCAAGACCATCCGCCGATTTGTGAAGAAGTTTGTGAAGACACAGCTCTTCTCCCTTTTCATCCAGGAAGCGGAGAAGAGCCAGACTCCTTCTGCAGGTATACGGTGACAGGTCCCTATCATTCAAAGCCCAGGGAGGGTCCAGGTCAGGTGTGGCCCTGGCTCTGGAGGCCTACAGAAGAGTCTTATCGGTGGGGTTGGACTGAAATAACCTAAAGCCTCAGAAAATGCCTCTGGGATGCCATTTTGTGGAAGTTGCTCTTTGTTTTAATCTGGAGCCAACTGCTATTAATTTGAAAAAAAAAAAAATCCTATTTGTAGCCCCAGTTTTGGGCCAAACTGAATACCCCGCTCTCCAGGGGCCCATGAGGACATGGGGATCCTGACAGGAATGCGGCAGGGGAGCACGGGGAGCAGGGAGGTTATTTCTGATTCTTACCCCTGAGTTTATCATCGTCCACGTGGCCAGGCGACATACCTCTAACACCTGTATCTGAACCTGCAGGCTACTTCCAACGGAAGATACTTGAATATGAGGAACAGAAGAAACACAAGAAATCAAGGGAAAAGACTGTGAAATAAGAGCTGTGGTCAACAGGAGGGACTGGACTCACAGGCCAGTTTTGGACTTTTGGCGCCTGCCAGCACGGTGGGACTGGCGAAGCACGCCACCTCCAGAATCCACAGCCTTCTTCTGAGTCCTGGTAACCAAGTCTTGCTTTGAGCTGGCATCTTGGGTTTGGGATCCCTGGAATCAGTTTCTCTGGACTCTGGAAGGCTCCAAGCTCTGTGCTCACAGGGCCGGGCTCCAAGGGGCATGGCCTGCATGGGAGATGCGGAGCAGCAGACGATAGTAGCACAGGGTTGGCGAGCCTCCGAAGTTGCTGTGACGGTCCTCTTCCAGGAACCACTATTACTAAATCCTCAACACGGAGAGCAGTTGTGGCCCAAAGGCTCAGTCTCTCCACATAAAAAAGAAGTCTGTGGGCATGTGAAGCTAAGAATAAAGATGAATATCTCCTTGTTGTTTATGTGTTATCTTTGGCTTTCCCTCTGGGGGCTGTGGAGAACCGGGAGTATGAGGCTGCAGATGTGAGAGTCAACTGGACTGGGAGTGGGGGACCTAGGCATAGTGACCCAGAACTCTGGAGCTGTGTGCGGAGTGGGAGAACTAGGGGGTCAGCAGCTGAGCTTCTAATAGGAAGGTGGTATAAAGAGCTGGTAGAAAGAGCTACAGCACTGGGACAGGGCAACAGTTCTTCGTTCCAGTCAGGTGTGCCTTCCAGAACCTGGGAGGAAAGCCTGCTGGCCAGGGAAGCATCTGTGGTCTAGGGCAACTTAAGGGTAAGACATTTCAGCTTCCAGAAGCCAGGGAAGAGCTCTA
Source organism: Mustela putorius furo (assembly GCF_011764305.1). Lineage (NCBI taxonomy): Eukaryota > Metazoa > Chordata > Mammalia > Carnivora > Mustelidae > Mustela > Mustela putorius. Next base: position 9,949,869 of record NW_025421424.1, read on the forward strand.
CATTGCCTCCATAGATAGGTCTGTCTGCCCATCACTTCCGGTTTGGAGCCTTCAGTTGTAGACATCCAGCTTCCTACCTGGTTATTTTGAGAAGCCTGGTTCAACTCCTCAGCTGAAGGTAGGGGGATTGTTTCTCTGCCATTTTTCTCCTTCCAGAGAAGAGTATTATAAGCTTAAGAGTCCAAAGGAGTTTAGTGGTCACCTCAACCATCTTCCCTCCATACTTTTTTTTTTTTTTTTTAAAGATTCTATTTGAGAGAGCAAGCGAGCGTGGCAGGGTGTGGGACAAGCAGATTTGGCACTGAGCACAGAGCCTGATGTGGGGCTCAATCCCATGACTCTGAAGATCATGACATGAGCTGAAATTAAGAGTCACCATGGCTTAACTGACTGAGCCACCCACGTGCCCTTCCCTCTATACTTCTAATGACAGCTTCTGTTTCAATACCGTGAGGGATGGGAAACTTTTAGAAACCTCTTGTCTTTCAGAACTTTCATCTTTTTTTTTTTTTTTAATGTTTTAAAAAATTTTATTTATTTATTTATTTATTTGACAGATGGAAATCACAAGTGGGCAGAGAACCAGGCAGAGAGAGAGGAGGAAGCAGGCTCCCCGTTGAGTAGAGAGCCTGATGCGAGGCTCGATTTCAGGACCCTGGGATCATGACCTGAGCCAAAAGCAGAGGCTTTAACTCACTGAGCCACCCAGGTGCCCCAGAACTTTCAACTTTTTAATGTGTGATGTGCCCTGGCATTTTCCTGCATGCACTTCTCTATCCCAGATGCTGGAGAAGTTGCTAGCAAGCAAAAATAGAGAGAGGTTTCTCTTTACTTCAACACTATAGCCAAGAAATTGAAGGTTTCACTGTTACTGCTACTCAAGATTACATGGGATTAATGGAGACATAAAAAGTGCGAGAAAGCAGAGTTCTGCCTATCAGCTGAGGCAGTACAGCTACTGTTCACCCAGGATCATGGCAACAGTATAAACAAACAGCAGTAAGAAGATAATCTTGTTTTAGCCAATATTTTCTTTTCTGCTGTCCCCCTCCATTCAAGCAACTTTACTATCTACATACCATGGAAACAGATCTGGATTATAATTAATGAAGATATCTGGTTCTCATTTCAAACTATAGTATACTGAGGAGCCAGAACAGGAGTACAACTTTTCAATAACTGCCCAGAGAGGCCTAAGCCTCTCAAAAATTTGGGAGAAAGGCCTGAGATTCCTAAAAGACATAATCTTAGGGTGCCTAGGTGGCTCAGTTGGTTAAGCATCTGCCTTCAGCTCAGGTCATGATCTTTGGGTCCTGGGATCAAGCCCCGAGTCGGGCTCCCTGCTCAGTAGGAAGCCTGCTTCTGCCTCTCCCTCTTCTGTTCCCCCTTGCTTGTGCTCTCTCTTCTAAACAAACAAATAAACAAACAATAAATAAATCTTTAAAAATAAATACATAAAAATAAATGATATAGCCTTTAAAAAAAAAGCCATAATCTAAAGGGTGACAAGTACAACAACAACAACAAAAAAACTTGTCAAGAGGGAAAATGAACACAGTTCTCCTATGTTTCATTTTTTTGTTTTCTGTTTTTTAGTTCTCCTAGGTTTTGAGTTAAACAACTTCAACAAAATAGAAAGATCGCAGGACACATAATGACAAAGCAGCTGACCGAATTTCCTTATTTATTAAAGAAGAGAAATAAATTTTGCTTGAATTTTAAAAAATGACATCAAAACTTAGTTATCTTTCCACTGAATAAAATTGAGAAAAAGGCTGGCTTTCAGGTCATATATTTATTTAAAAAAATAAAATGGATCAACAAAGTTACCACATTATTCTGCATGCTAACAGGATTTCCCAAGCCCATGAGAGATACCATTTCTTGAGCAATAAAATAATGACTTCCTCAACAATGTAAAGATAGGAAACCTTTCAATCCAAATTCAAGGTCTTTATCACTAATTCCATCTCACAAGCTCGTGGGATATGTGCCATAAGCTGAGCTCCTTAGTTAAAGAAAGCCTGAGAAGACACTAAACAAGGACGTCACTAAAAGATGATGATTTGTTAAAATTATAAAGCAACCATCTTTTGGCCTGCAAATATTCTACATTAGAAATCTCCACCACTGGGGATCTGCTCCCCAGGACAATTTTATTCTGAATCCAGGATAATTACAAACACATGGCAAATTTTCCTGCATGCTTCCTTGGGCCAAACCCTGTATGACAACATGTACAATTACAGGACAGGACTTGAAATTCCCATTCTCACACAGGATAGTTAAGGAGTGTTACTGATAACGAAAAGTTATACATCATTGATTATTATAAATTATATTTGTTCTTATCCACCCCATTCTCCTCAATATGTTTGGATTCTTTCCTGCAGAAAACACAAGGTTCCTATATAACACCGAGTTAACATCATTAATGATGATTAGAATGAGCTGCAGAGACCTTGATTCTGAAGACATGTATGTGCAGGTGAGACGCAATCTGATTGCAAACACTGACACAGTAGCGGATCAAATCAAAGAAAGAGAAGACCTGGAAAGAAGAGACACTGTTAGATTCTTGGGACCTTCTTAGGCCTTCCCTAAGCTTCCTGAAAGTAAAAAGGATGGGCTTCTCTGACTTTCTTCCCTTCTTTTCAGATTAGACTTCAACTCCATATGATTTAATAATTTCATTTTCTCAAGGGTTTTTCCTTTACACTAAGGATCATTAAACTCTTTCTCAGAGAGACAGTAAATATTTAAGGCTTTGTCTTCATTTCAACTGCTCAACTTTGCCATGCTAGCTCGAAAGCAGCCACAGACAATACAGAAATGAATGGCCATGGCTGTGTTCCAATAAAACTTTATTTACAGAAACAGGTCACTGGCCCACAAGATGTAATTTGTCAGTTCCTGCTTGAGTCAGAAATCTGGAGTTTCTGAGCACTGACGAAGGCAGGACTAATAAGAATAATGAAAAAAATGGCTCAAAGATGAAGCCACAAGGCACTCTTGCCAAGTCCCCTAATTGTGGTTTTTCTGGCATACCAAATCATGATAATTATATGATCTATCTTTCAGGACTGGCTGACAGAAACAAGAAAACAAGTGGCTTCCAAATCATGAAATAGGACACAGTATAATACTTACCAGGGCAATCCAAAGTACAATATATTCATCAATAAAGCTGTTGAAATATTGGTCCAGAAACAAAAGTGCTGGGCCTATGAAAGCTGTGTCGAGCAAATGCATTTCACTTTTAGTCATGTGAGCCACCTGCAAATGAAAGAGAAACCATGATGCAGGTGCTTTCATGCTAGAGCAACTGTGTGCTACACAGTAAATCAGGTTTGTGCTCAAATCACAAGTTTCAAGAATTATTCAGCAATACTTAATAGAAAGTTGCATTTCCAAAACTATAAAACTGACAAGAAGTATGGGTAAGAGCTATACACCAAAGGGACAGCCCAAGCAGCGAAGCCCCCCAAAAGATGTGTTTCATAAAGAGCCTTGAGTGTACAGACTAAGATTGGAGAAGGCACATAAACTAAAGCACCAAATTAAGCTGCAGTAGAAAGAAGTGCTGCGGAGGTCCATGCAGAGGTCCAGGCGGAGGTCCACGGAGCTTCTGATAATGTCAAGCTGTAGCTTCAAGGAGAAAAATGGCCCCCATGTTGATGGAGGAGAGCAAACTTCAGAACAGAATGGAATAAAAACTAGGGCCATAAAACCAAACCAAGATGAATATTAAAAACAAAACAAATAAAAACTCTAGTGCTTACCACAAGCTTATTAGTGATCTTAGCAGATACAAAACCGAATGTCAGTATATAAAGACAGGGATGCTTTTCAAAAAGCTGAACTGCTGATTTCTTATAGATCATTGCAGCAAGGGTAATCACTGATCCAATATGGAGAAAAGGAGAGAGGACGCTTGTTCCCTGTGCAGAGTAAAGAGAGGGGAGGGATTAACAACACTCAATACTGTCAGATACTACTTGGATCTGCTTAAGGCAGATCAGCTCAAATTTTTAAGAACCTCATGGTGCCTGCCAGCCAGCAGTATCTGTAACTGAATACCAGACCAGCTAATGAAGAAAGCAGCAGCAGGGTTAGGCACAAACTGAGGATTTTACTTACACTGCCAGGTTTATTTTACAAAGCAGATCATAGTTCTCTTTACTTTTAAATTTATTTTGAGAGAGCACAAGTGGGGAAGCGGCAGAGGGAGACAGAGAGAGAAATATCAAGCCGACTCCATGCTGAGTGTGGAACCTGATGTAGGACTCGACCCCAGGACCCCCAGATCATGACCTGAGCTGAAACTAAGAGCCAGGGGCTCAATTGACTGAGCAACCCAGGTGCCCCCAATCATACTTTTAAACATATGTATGTGTATAAATGCGCGTGTGTCTGTGTGTGCATACACAAAGAAATGCATGTAGGTGTATAAACATATGCATGTATAGATAAAACTGAGAAGTTTTAGATATCACTTTTATTTAAGACTAAGCAGAAACTCTAAATTAACTAGTATTTTATACAATTCAAATGAAAAAGCAATTACAAAACTAAGTCCTGGTATAAAACAATTGCTGGAAATCTTAAGATGTACTCACTGCTATTGTTGATCCATTTTTTCCAACACCACCTGTGAAGATTACACGGAAGTAATTTGTACAGGAAAATATTGTCCCTGCTACAGTACAAAGTGCAGGAAAAATTTTCATTTGAATATTCAGCACTGGAATCTTTAATGGGTAGAGAGAGAGAACAATTAAAATCTTTACAAGTTAAAATAAGAAAAATACAACAGATGTTTGATTCATAATGCCAAATATCCTCCATTCCCTCCAGTTTAGCAAATACTTAAATTAATGAACATTTCCCTCTTTCCATTATAAACGATATAACCAAGAGAAGAGGCTATATAGAAATTAATCTCACTTCTGACACCAACTTTTAAAAATTACTGATTCAACTTCATTAATTTGTGCCACAAGCTAAGCAGAGTTCAACTAAATCCCAGAAGTCTGGCAACAGTGGAACAGACTGTCTTCTGGACTTTGTATAAATGAAGTGTACTTTGCCTTTTTCTCTGTACATTTTTGGAATTCTGAATTCAAATCTGAAGTTTGTTATGAATTGTTATGGGAGAGAAAGTGTGGAGCATAAAAGACTAGTAATAGTTGCAACTAGATTTTTAAAAAATCTGCAAACTTAGGTGCCTCGTTGACACAGTAGGTAGCGCTCAGTCTCATAAAAAACCTGCAAACTAGGGAATGGAAGATGAAGGTTGTACGATTGTACTCGGAAGAGTTCCCAACTCCCAACTGTTAGGATACAAGCAGCTTGAAAATGCAGAGGGCAGCCAAGAGACATTCATATACAGGGCAAAAAAGACGTCAAGCACATCAAAGCAGATACAATTGTGTATCCAAAATTTTAACATGTTAAGTTTCCTTATATAAGCAATAAGCAAATAATGTATCTTTGTAGTTTACTACAAACACGGGATTGATTTACCTAAAGTAAGGGGTGGGGTGCTGGGGGCATTGGGATAATGTATTCAATCTTGCAAACACAATCTCCACCATTTCAAATGAAATACATTTGTACTAATTTTTGAAAATCATTTAAGATTTTCTTCCTTTTTGCACTTCTCATTCCACTTTTAAGAAGGTTCACATTTTGTCCAATATGGGTTGAAAATAAAGCAACATAAAGTGATATATTCTATTAACAGAAACAAATGACCACAGCTACAAAATTCCAAAAGCCCACAGGGTTTAATAAACAATGGGTTCTTATAATGAAAACATTTTAATTAGGGCTATTTATACTTTTTAGGGATACCATTTCAAAACCAAATAGGAAATGTCACATTTCCTACTTTTTTTGGGTACATATAAAACCCAAGTAATATTGGTAGACATAAATCTTTATCTTTAGATACTCCATTTCTTCAAAACTCTGAAGAACTCAGTTTGTTTACACAGCTCTATGACCTCTTGCAAAACTGCAGCTCTAAAAAAAAATTGTAATCAGCTGTTCAAATTTCAAGCTGTAGTATGGCAGTGTTTAGTTTTCTAAAATGAAGTAGGTCAAATTAAAAATTAAGCCCAGAACATTAAGGAGTATCCTAAATGGTCTTCTTCCTTCCCTAATTCATTTCTAAACCCAACAGCCCAAAACAAAACTTGTTTACAGTAAAGGAGAAAATCAACACCAGGGATCCTTTGAGCTCCAAGAGATTTTTCTGCTCTAGTTCAGAAAACTAGAGATATTGCAATCTTAATCTGATGCACCTGGCTTAAATTTAATACCCTGGATAGTTTCCTTTTCCCTCCAGAGACAAAGGACCTGTATGGCAAAGGGGGAAATACTATACTCCCTCAGATTGCAAAAAAAGCAAAGCATTAATCCATTACAGAGGTATGCCTGTGTTAGGGCCAGGATATCACATGAGTGCCAACCCTGGTGTAGCAGTAATCTGTGCCATAATACTACTACAACTATAATTAAAATTTGGTGAAAATGCTTTCAGGTAAATGGAAACTCTTGCCTGTTGAAAGAAGAAAGAATACATAGAAGTATTAAAGAAGCCAGGCAAATTAGTAAATGGCCTGAGCCACAACATTAGCGAGTTATAGACTTAGGAGGAAGGTATCATAAGCATTCTTAGGACGCTCTCCATTTCCTTCATAGAGGATAGCTATATACACCAAACCATAAGCTCCTGAATGTAGGATTTTGTTTGCACTGATTTTTATATTCTCTCTACAGCCATGCTTATTATAAGTGCTCAATATACACTTGTTGAATGAAGATTAAGATCTCCCTTTCTCTTAACTCTCTATGCAGTCTTACTGTTATGGGAGAATATGAAGACAGATCTTACCCTCATATTAAGAAGAAAAAGGATGTTAGCTACAAGAAAATCTAAGGCAAAGTGAAGGGAAAGCTAGAATGAGAGGAATCCCAAGGCTCACCAGGCAATCCCTTAAAACTTAGCACCAACTGAACCATTTATAAAAAGCTCTAAAATTGTTGCCATTTTCACCTCCCACCCAAGATCGAGGAGGGTGGGCACATTCTATCTTTCTCAATCTTTCCTTTTCTGTCTTCCTCCTCTTGGAACTCATCTAAAGCAACCCACGGGCATCCACTCTACAGAAATAGCAAGAACGCTACATTGAAAACACCTTTATCAGAGCTCTGGGTCTTTTAGACCTTGAGTCATGGTGTCTGCTCTATAGCCAGGGGAAAAGCCTCTGGATTCATGCTGCCACATTATGTGTTTAAATAGCATCATCCAATCTAACTGATCTTAAACAGGGTTAGAGATGGAAAAGCAGTTTTAAATTCTCCGATTTACCAGATTACAATGGACGTGTTTTGGTTCAACAGTTTGGATTAATACAGATTATCAATTATTAATTTGTTAAGACAAGTTTTCTTAGGGACATAATAAAATGTTCTTATAAGCTTTGCAAATTTCAGCAGAAATATAATGTATCACTTTGAGATTAGATACTATTAGCTGTCTTCAAAACAATGTGGCAATGACTGTAAATACTTTCAATATAAGTGATTTCCATCAAAATTCAATATAACAATGATTACAGTGTCTACCAAGTGTTTTACGAGAAATCACCATGTCTGAATTATTTAATTGTAAGGGCACTTTGTCAGTCTTTTAGTTTAAGAATGAGACACAAATAAATTATACTACATAGTAAGTCTTTAGTTCTACCTAAAGAATTCTGAAACTTCACCTGAAGTCTTTCACGACTTGCCTTAACTGGATTCCAGAAGGTATCTCACGGTTTAGTAAATATTTAATAAACTACTACATTTAAAAGAATCAAACATCAGTGAAAGTAACCATGAGGGGATTACATGTGGGTCCCTTTCAAAGTGATGAGATTCTCCTTTAAAAAAAAAAAAGAGTGATGTGATAAAAAATAGTTTCAAGACATTCCAAAAGAATATATACTCTTTCAGGAAAGCAATACAAAAAATCCACATATGGGCTGTTGTTTTGTGTCTTGCAATGTGTTAACCTTGCACTGACTTTTGTGCATGAAAATAATTTCTTTCCTTCGAAAAAAGAAAAAAAAAAAACACAAAAAATAACCAACCAAAACCAACAGAACTAATTACAGACTTTGGTAAAAACCCACCTTCTCTGAAGAAAAAAAAAAAAAAAAGCAGCAGCAAAAAATGGGTAATTCATAAACAGCAGATATAAATCACTTATCTTTGCAAAACAGCTGATCTTTTGGAATCAGCTATATGAAAACATTTGTACTGTTTTTGTTTGTTACCAAAAATCTGCTTCCTATCAGTAGAAGACTTTTAATGATGATTTGGAAACCAATTTCCATTTTATGCCTTCAACTTTAAAAGAGACAAAGATTTCACATTTGGGCCCGAAACCGGTATCTGTCCTCCATTCTGGAACACAAATAAGTCAGAGTATTACATGTAATCCTTCCTAAATTAACATAATGCCATTTGAAACACCACATTCAATGATGAATTATGGGCTATGTAAAAAGAAAAAAATACAATGGTCTGAGGCCAATTATGGGAATTGTACTGGTAATAGCTCAAAGTACACAATATTTTTCTGAGCCTCCAAATATCACCAGAGAAATCAGGCCCTTCCCTTTCAGCTTAATGATGGTAAAGTAGGGCCAGTAACACTAAGACAAAGGCAATCTGTCTCCCTACTGCAACCTAATCTCACTACTACTGAAACTAGATTGCTGGGCCTGGGGATTTTCAATCTTGGATCTGACAGTAACTAAGGTTACTTTTTAAAATATATAATAAAAAAGGATGATTATATTATTTAATTATCAATAAAGATAGGACAAAATATTTGATCCTTTTGAAAAAAAAATCATTCTGTTAAGTACTTTGATATAAATCCTAGTAAAATAAGGTAACAAGTGCACTTGAAGCAAATTCATTGCCAGACACCACCTAAAGAAATAGGGATATATAGGGGCTCAGTCAGTTAAGTGGCTGATTCTTAATTTTGGCTCAGGTCATAATATCAGGGTCGTGAGATCAAGCCCTGAGTTGAGCTGGTTGCTGGGCATAGTGCCTGCTTGGGATTCTCTCTGTCCATCTGTCCCCCCACAACAATAGTGCACTTTCTCTCTTTCTCCTCACACACTGTAAAAAAAAAAAAAAAGATCCTCTCTCCCTCTGCCCCACCCCCCCATCTTACACCTTTTCTCTCTTAAAAAAAAAAGGATGTGTGTATAGCCTATAACTTTATTTGCAATGCTTTATGCATTCCCATACTGATAAGGATAATCAGGTGTATATAACCAACACTGACTTGTTTTCCAATGATCAAGCAAGAAATCAGTTTTTTGGCTATTGGTATGACAAAACTCTACAGGTAATTTATACATGTTTAAGATAAGATACTTAAAAAATTTTTGGAAGAGGGGAGATTTTGGTATAAAGCACAAAGCCTAGGAACATAATAATCAACATGGTCAAGAGATACAAAAAATTTAAGTCAACATACAACTGACCCTCAAATAACACGAGGGTTAGGAGTACTCAAACCCCATTCCAGCTCCATGCAGTTGAAAATCCGCATATAACTTTTGACTCCCCTCAAAACTGAACTACTAATAACATACTACTGACCAGAAGCCTTACTGATAACATAATAAATTAACATGTATTTTGTATATGTATTATATACTGTATTCTTACAGTAAAGGATGTTAGAGAAAAGAAAATGATATGAAGAAAATCATAAGGAAAATACATTTACTGTACTGTATAAAAGAAAATTTTTTTTTTTTGTGGGACGCCTGGGTGGCTCAGTTGATTAAGTGGCTGCCTTTGGCTCCGGTCATGATCCCAGTGTCCTGGGATGAAGTCCCACAATTGGCTCTTTGCTTAACAGGGAGCCTGCTTCTCCCTCTACCTCTGCCTGCCACTCTGCCTGCCTTTGCTCTCTCTCTCTCTCTGACAAATAAATAAAACTTTAAAAAAAATTTTTTTTTCTTATAAATGGACCCTCATAGTTCAAACCTGTGTTATTCAGGGTCAACTGTAGAGAGTAAAAATAATAAAATTCTCTGTATCTATTTATCTCTATGTATGTATGTCCATATTCTATCTATGTCCATATTCTATCCACAGAGCTCAGATTTCACTAGAATATATCTTAGATTTCACTAAAGACCCTACTGGCTTTTGAGACTAATGTGTAGGAAAGATGTGAATTTGAATGATATTATATACATAACTGGATAGTTTCAGAATTTTCCTGGTTGACTATGGATTATTTTTATTCCTTTATCTCCTCCCTCTTCACAACCCTATCCTCCCAACAAAAGGCATTAAACAATTTCTGGTGATGAGTATACAGGGAAGTATGTCAACTACACCTCCTCAAGTAGCTAATTTACCATCATAAAGTGAATCAAGTGTGGGAAAGATCTTGTTCAGTCAATTCCCTTATACCCTAAAATCAATCTGATATATATATATATTTTTTAAAGAATTGTTTGTTTGGAGTAGTACATCTTTTGGTGAGATGTCACCAAATGAACTGTAAATTCTGAAGCAGTGTTGATACTGATCAGCAATTACCTGGACCAGGGCTTACAAACGACTGTGACTCAAATCTGGAAGGAAAAGTTGCAACCGTAAGAACGGCTTTCACTGATACTAGATACACACTGTTCTAAAGGCTTTACATGCATTACTCATTTAACAAAAAAGAATAACAACGAAAAAAGTACTGTGATTGTCCTCATTTTACAGAGGAGGAAACTCAGCCACAGAGAGTTGAATAATAGATGGTGTTCACATAACAGGCAGCAGAGCCTGATTGAACTCAGGCAGTCTGGTTCCTAAGTCTTGGCCCACATATTATATATATTATGTTCCCTCTTTCAGAAATTTGTGGGAAAAAAAAACCAAAAACTGTGTATATGGGTCAGGTTGAAAATCAAAGTCCTGGCTTGTTGAAAAAATTCTATGGCACAATTTCAGTAAGCATTTGTTATTCAGCTTTAAGCATATGACAGAAAAACTAGTAGACTCATATAGCTCAGAAAGAGAGAAAAAAGTCTCACCCTGTCTTTGGTTAAGTTGTTATACCACCTGCTGTTTCCTCAGATGTAAAATGGGTCAACAAATAATAATTGAAATACCCTTCAAAAACAATAGCCAAGGAATGGACCTAATGTACGACCTAACTCCAAGTAATAAAATTCACCATGCCCTAAAGAGAAGTTTGTGTCCTACCATTGCTGTGGTTTTTCATTTTCATAAAGAGTAAAATAATTTTATATATCACCCTTTAACTGGATTATCCTATACTGGAAAACACAAGCGAAAGACAACATGCATTACATGGGATACACAATGTGAACAAAGTTACCATAGATTGCCAAAAAGGTGGTCCTCCAATCACTGCCAGCAAATGCATGATTATTATGAAGATTTGCACTTCAGTCACATCAATTCTGATTAGGTACAAAAAGCCAAAAAAGCAGAATTACTCAAAACAATTTCAAGTTAATTACTTGCAAGCTTAGCAGCATTCCTCTATCATGCACAATAGAAAAAAATCTCAAATATTGAGGAGAGGGGAAAAGGAGGTGTCAAAAATTTGTTATGAGCAAAATTAAATAAAATCCAGAGGCTTTTAATTTAATTTGATGAATTTCACAGAGCAATAAAAACCCCTCCTTTCCATAGGAAATTTCTGACTCATTGAAGTTGGGCTGAAACTATAGCTTCACCTTTCCCACCAAAAATATAAAAACAAACAGACAAAAACAAAACAAAACAAAAAAACACCAGAAACAAGAAAAAAGGGGTTGGGCAGGATATGTGTGTATTAAATTTCGAGTCTCAAGCAGAGAGGACTGCATTGTACTGCTATATAATATGAAATCTTGAAACAAGTGCTTTGTAATACCAAGTGAAGGAAATGGTGAGTTTTTACAAAAATAACATTATCACTGATATCTTACAAAATTTACTGCCCTTTAGTTATATTCAGTTAATGCCTTCCATGGAAGGGGGTTTGAAAAAAACTTTTTTTCACTCAATTCTCAATCAAATTCTTATCCTTAGGTCAACTACTCTAAGATTTCTGGAAAGAAGAACTGAAAGCAGCCAAGAATTAGTTTTGAGGTTGCTGAAAATGATCTTAGAGTCAAGAAAAGACAAACCTGGTACAAAAACAGGGCAGTAGAAATTAGAGGTCTGAAAGTCTGAAAAAAAAAAAAGAATATGGACAAAAAGACTGAGGAGCAAAGCACAAACTGGTATTCCTTTCTTTCTATAGACTAGCACTTTGTATAATCTTGAAATCATTCTCAGATTATTGGATCCAAACTAAAATTCTCAGAACTTATCTTAGAGAAATGATTGCACAAAATGTTTACACAAGGTTATTTATTACAGCATTATTTATAATAGGAAAATTTTTAAAATAGCCCTCAGTGAGGAATTAGTTACAGAAACTCTGGTACTTCCATACAATGGAATATTTGGTAGTTCTTAAAAAAGGAGTGGGCAGCTCCCTACATAGTGATACTGAAAAATATCAAAGGTATATTAGGTGAAAAGGAATGCTGCAGAGTGTACAAATAGTATCTTTTTTGTGTAAAAAGGAAAATAATATTTTCTTTCTTTCTTTTTTTGCCAGCAATTACATAACAAATTTCTGGAAGGAAACATTACAAACTAAGAACAGTGGTTACCTATTCAAGAGGACAGTGTGGGAATGGACAGCTGGGAGATGAGGATGGGAAGGAGACCATACACTGCATACCTTTTTTATGTTAGTTTTAAATGAAGTGAATAATCTATTAAGGTAAATTTTTAAAAAATTAGTCTAAGAAAAATAGGTATCAACAGTAAGGGGATTCAATTCCCAGAATAGAATGAAACCCCCATTTCTAAAATTGACACTTAAAACATGTAACATGAGCTAGATATGTAAGCTTTCATGCCCATAATAAATACTAACCTGAAACCAGTCTCTCACAACTAAAAAAAATTGAGCTTTCTTTGCTTAAGAATGTCTTTTTAACAGAAGCTTATTAAGTTGCAAACAAATTGTGATGTAGTTCTCTTTAAATACACATTTATTGGGGGAAAAAATGGACTGAATTAGGCTAAAAAGAATCTGTAGAGCTGACCTGATGAATGGTGTTGCCAATAAGGGGAATTACACTCAGTAGCAGATTCAGGAGACTAAGCAGGTGTCAAAGATGATCGACTCTGTCTTGGGTGGAGAAGGGCAGACATCTTACAACATTTTGCTGGATATATGAAGTAGCCTTTTGGGAGGGGAAGGGCCAGAAGTATAGAATTACAAAATAAAAATGGAGGGAACCTCATGCAATTAATCTTTGTACCTCGGATGAATGTAAAAGAGAATAGGAAACATGAAAGATCTTTACAAAGCCCCAAATGGGATTCCTAGGTAAAATTTTATGGATTAGCTTGTTCGAAAATTTTGGAAGATAGAATTTTCAAACCCATCCAGATACTGTCATTGTATTTAGATCAACAATGCCTTAATGTTAGGAGGGAGAGTGCAGGAAAGCTTACTTACCAGTTGTAGGTAGTTAGGAATATTTTTTCCTGTTTGCTTATCTGAGTTAGAGGAATACTCAGTACTCCTGGATAAGCCCCTCCTGCTCTGAATCAGAACTGCCTATCACCACTCCTGGAGGTGTGGCTCTAATCTTGACTGTCAATCTAAAAGGTGCAGTAAGAGGCCATCCCCAGAGGCAGAAACTGAGTAAGCGTATTAGGGGACAGGAGGCAGAAGCTATTAACAATGAACAAAAAAGTCAATGATTCTATTAAGGAAAGAGCTGGTTATGTGGCAGTTAACCTTCCCACCTTTCCACTAAGAAGTTTCTTAGTGTGGGCTGAACTTATTGTAACATATATTTGGACAGGGCTCATTTCTCTCCTCTCGGCTGGGGAAGAAAGACAGTTATCCTGAAGGAAGACTGTTAAGGAAAGCCAGGAATCTGGCATTTCTGTAGTCACTTCCTTATTATTATTTTCAAAATAATAACATAGGTGATAAAATTCCCAAATGTTGGGACTACTCAAAAAACAAACAAACAAAATCATCCTCTATAACTATACCAAAAATAAGCCCTTCGAGATACAAAGAATATATGGTACAACAGCATCCAAAACACCAGAGTGATTTCTTTTACAAGACCTATGGGAAAACAGGTCTCTACAGCATTAGATTGCCACAACCTAAAAGTTTCTGAGGGGGGTAATCTGATGATAATCTACTTAATTTTCTATAACCATGAAGGTATTTGAATATCCTGAATGGTACTGCTTTAAATAATTTCTTATTTCCACTTCATTGTAGCACAGGTTATCAAAGTACAAAAGGAACTTCCCCAATTGCTGTGTAAAATCCAACTAAATTGCTACCACAAGCCAGCAATAAGCAACATTCTGATTACTGATAGCTGCCACAGAAGACAAAGGGAAAGAAGCAAGTCAGTTGTGGAGACTAAGCTCCCTCATTCTTCTGGTGGGGAGGCTCTAATATGGCACTTAAAATAACTTTGAATATTCATAATAAATCCCCTGGGCCCTACACTTCGAACAACATCTCAATGGTCTATTGAATGAAGAGGTAAAGAGATCAAGGTATCTTAAATGAATATGAGTAATTTTAACTTCTAACCAGTGAACAGAAACTCTCTAGTTGGACAGAACTCATGGGGCCTTCATCCCAACAGAAAGGCAGCCTAGATCAGTTATTACATCAGAATTACAGGTTTAAAATGTGACTCAGGGGTGTAACAACCCCAAACTACCTATGTTAACTAATTATGAAGAAAATTCCTATTTTGAGTTTTTTATTTCTCAGTGTTTAGTGAGATACCTAACAAATGCATTTGGTTTGAATCCCAACAAGACTCAGGAATAACTGAGGTATGTAAAGGGATTTAACTGACATTCTGTGAAATTCGGTAAGCATGTTAACCATCTTTTCCCAGAATGTTTTATGTATTTCCACTCTAATATCAGAAATAAGACAAGTTTATTTTTCTTGTACAGGTAACATACGCATTCAAAGATATATTTGCAGCTAATTTGCAAACATAATTTGTTTGTTAAACCACACATGGTAAGTAAATATAATTGTGTTATTATAATTTGGGTTGGCTATTACCTTGGTTAACACAGAATTTGCACTAGGGTTAAATTCATAACATCAAACAACCCCAGATTTGTACAACTTGACTTGTGAGCTATTGATTATTTAAAAAGAAGAATTTTGTTTGAAAAGACATTCACTGAGGGTGTCTGGAATCCAATTCAAGAATTAGATTGTTATTAACCACAGATTTGCAAGTATCTATAAATGGATCTGAAGTTCTAGGGAGCTTTTACATAACCAGAATACTTATTATACCAGAAACAGCATGGGTGGAGTGAAATCTTGGTAGACTGCCATGAAGAGTGGTCTAGAAGTTGATCATACTCCCTTCCAATACGTTGCTTCCTACCCTTGATAATGGACAAACTGGGTAAGGCAAGCTAAATGTTAAGTAACATTAACCAGACAAGTGAATGATAGCTATATTTTAAAATCAAGTGGTACATACAGAGAAAGTCTAAGCATCTATTTTTGAGATAAGCTGAATTATTTAAAACCGAATTATCTACCACTTGAATTATTACATGGATCTTTCACTTATTTGAGAAGAATAAAAACCACAAACAATAGTAACCCATCCAGTGGTTTTTGAATAGGAAGACAAAAACACCCAAAGGCTAAAACATAGTCAGTCCTCTAAGAGGAACTAAAATTTAGGTCTCACATTTAAGGGGACAGCAGACCCTTACATCCTTGGAAATGGAAGAATTAGGAGAGTCCTCTCACCTCTTTAGTAATAATGTTGATGGAGTTAAAGGAAGGGATCATGGACCTACTCTTCCTAGCACAATGAATTCTGGAAGAAATCTGGAAACTGTAGGGAATTACTAACACAGGTCTTAAAATTAATATAATAATAGTGGTAACAAACACTATGCACCAGGAACTATAGATAACACATTACATTTTGACTCTTAATCTTCACAACTATCCCAGGAGGTAGAACTTCTGCCACCATTTTACAGATGAGGAAATTCAGTCACACAGGTTAACTGACTTTTCCAAGAAATTGGAAGTGTTGTACCTACAATAGTGCTAAAACTCTTTAGTATGCTGATCAATTGGGGTAAAATCTGTCCTAAGTCTTTAACTTTTTATCACTAAGCAGCCCACATAGGATGATGCTTCTTACATACTAAAACAACTTTCCTTAAATTGGTAGAAAACAAAAGCAACAGAATAAGAAGTTTAAATGCTAATAAATTAACTGGAAACAAAATATAATGAAGAACTAACTCTTTCTTAAGCTTATTTCCCCCGAACTTTGTAAAAAAAAAGAAAGAAAGAAAAGAAAAGAAATACCCACAAAGAAACTATGACAGTCTCATCTCAATGATCAAATCAAAGCAACAAATATTAAAAGCAAATCTGTGCAAGTTAGCAACTGATAAAAGAGTGTATTTCCAAAAGATTTTTTAGGATATTAAAATTAAAATGCATTAGTTTCTAGAAACATTTTAATAGGAAGGCTTTATATATACAGGTACTTTGTTATCAGAAACAAACAAGATTAAAGTAATATGGTCAATACACTGAGTATTTTCATTAAGAACACTGGGGAGAAAGACCTTTGGTGAGTGTAACTAATAATAATCGTAAATGAGCCAACAAAAATGATAAATCTAGACAAATGCAGTAAGTGTAAGCTTCAGGTCTTTGAAGAAAGTACCAGAAGACAGGTTATGGGTAGAGGGGTGCTAACAGTGACACATTCTGAACTATGCACATTATTCCACCCTAGGAAGGACTCCCACAAATAATTGTGCAAATACATTGTGAACTCAAATAAAAATGGCTTTTTGTTTTGCTTCTAAATCATGCCTAGAGTACTTCTCAGTATTTTCCAAATTCTAAGCTTATTTTGTGTGTGGGGGAGGAAGATTTAGACTATCATTATTAATCTGTCCCCAAAGACGTCACTACCACTACTGATTAAATGGATTTACAATGCTACAAGATACTTTTCAGAAAAGAACTCTGCTACTAGACTTTAACTATTTCTACCACATTACTGAAACATTTTTGGGCACGGGGATTCAATATAGGAAACCTAATGCAGCCTTGTATTGCTAGAACGATCTGTAGGTGTCCACATGAACAGTTCCCCAATGTTCCGTGAATGCAAAATAAATGGAATTTAAGCTCTTTTTTTCTTGTGAATAAACCTTTCATACTGAAGTGTGAAGAATTCTTGGCTATTCTACTGGAAAACCATTTTCTAATAAATCTTTCTGAACTTTTAGAATTCTTAAGGTCAAAATTATAATTCTAATATGAGAGGAAAAGGAGAGGTTATTCACTCAGCATTAACTAAGGAAATATGTGTTTATTAAAAACAAACCAAACCTGAAAAAGGAGGGTATTCAAAAGATGGCTAAAGTAACATGAAAAGCGAAGGACACTAGTTTTAAAAGCACAACTAAGAGAAGAAAACAATAAACGATACAAATAGAAATGAGAATAGCTTCAAGCATTAATTTTCTAAAAAATGAAGATCATTGAAAACAGAAGCAGAAATGGTACTAGATTGCTTAAAGAACATATTCTAAAAGATTTAAGAGAATACACAGAATCTCTCCTACTACTGTTAAGAGTCCCCTCAACTTACTAATCTAAAGGGAAACTCTGCTTACTTTATTCTGTTTTCAAAATATAAATATCAAAAAAAAAATCTATTTAATGGTGGAAAGGTATCTGTTTTAAAAAAAATACTACATAGAGCAAAAATTGTATTAGGTATAGTAGGTGAGAGAGAATTTTTTTTAGCATCAAATCACCAGAAATATTATTTTCAAAAAATTTTAATAGGGTGGATTTTTATTGCCCTATATATATTAAAATTATTTTCTATTAACCTGTTTGTCTGTGAAATACCACCAGAAGGCTTTTTATTTTTTACATTTCAATTACTCTGTGCATGACAAAGGTGCTGTCTTTATTGAGTTCACGCCACTGTTCATTGGACAGCATGAATATTCTAGCAGTTACCGTGAAGTTCCAGAACCAAGGTCCCAGGGTTCCTGTGAGAAGCTGGCATATTATAATTATGATCTGGGACTCTGTAACATCGAATCTATGCATAAGGAAACAAACATTTCAAAATAACTTTACTCAGAGCTTTTGCCAAAGAGCCTTACAGGTAGCAAAAACAGATTTAGAAGGTAGCATTACCCATATAATAACATATAAAGATTCAATGATACAATTTATACAGTACTCTTACTATCCTTATGCAAACATGTATATTTCTTACCCACACCAAAATAGTAGAAAAGTTTAAAAATTCTAATTGTAACAAACTGAATAAATGACTTGTTAAAAGGGAGCTGGTAACACCAGAACTAAAAACAGAGTCAACTCTTAATTACCTAAGTAGTGAATACTACTTGCCAAATAATCACACTATCTTTAACGTAGGTCCCGTCCGTGGCAGAACCTACCCAGACTTCTCCGGAAAGGAATGTTTTCCAGAAGTTCCAGTGCACAGTCATCTATGTGTTTGAAGAAACACTAATCTATCCCCTCCACTGCCCCACATCTCATCATACTCCTACCTGTGCTAATCTCAGTAGAATTAGCCCATGTATATGGAAAAGGTAAGGAGAAACTGTGACTACTTCAGATACAATTAGAACCCAATCAAACTGGTCAACTCCTTGTCCTGTTTCCTAATAATCTCTAGTCCAGAATTTTATCCTTTTCACTCTTTCTCTTCCCTTAATTCCAACCAGCATTATAACTCTCTACTATACTGGATTAGTTTATTAGTGGTAAAAATAAGTAAAACATCCAATTCAATCACGAATGAAGTTTTGGAACATAGATGGTGACAGAAAAAGACTAGTGGTACGGAACAGGCTTCAAATCAAAATCGTCTCATCAAAATTAAGAGCTGAGGAATGCTAAAAAAGACAGAAACTGGTCTATGATTTTACCTGATGATCCAAGAGTCCAAACTGCAATCTAGGCTTTAGGTTAATGTAAGTAGGTGTTTTAAGATATGTTCTTTAACAACTTAATAAAATTAAAATGAGCACAGTTCTAATGACTGACTCATTACCAACAGCAACAAAAAAAAATACACAGGGAAACTAAAATCTGCAAGGAAAATCTCTGATATTTCTCAGTTTATGTGATAAGTCTTTAACTTTTAAAGATAAAAATACCCTATACAGGCATTCAATAGGAAGTTTCCTAATTCTTAATCCATAAAGAGTGGATTATACAATAACAGACAGTTTGGATTATAACAGTTTTTAATTAATAGGATATCTGCAAGTATTTATTCTTTAGAGGTTTCTTTGGAAAGAAATGAACTGGATTTGTCAGATTACCAATAGAGCATAGCCTATTGACTTTTCTTATTCAACTAGAAAAGAAAAATTCAGAAGTTATCAACTTATATAGAAATAAATGTGGTAGCAGAGTTATTAGCTAATGTAAATATGAAACATTAGAAGCATGAACTGAAAAATGTAATAAATACTCTGCCTGTTGTAAGTAGTAACTACACTGGAAACAACATCTGTGAAATTAATAGACTCACAGAAGGAACCTTAGATACCATCAAACACAAAACTCTGATTTACAAATTAGGAAATTAAAGTTATAGGCCTTGCCCAAGCTTATATACAGTATTATAATTTGGAGATAACATTTGAGGCAAGATATACTGATCTAGTTCAATTCATTATAATTTTTTTGTCTTGTGAAAAGAGTATCCTCCCCATTCCCCCAAGCTCCCCACACAATGATAATTTAAGTAAGAATTCTACTTTTCAGGGTGGAGGATTTTTTTAAGTCCAGTACTTTGCATAAATAGTTTTATCGGAGATTATTTAGAGTTTCTAAAAATTTAATTTATAAAAATGATTCCATATATATATGTAGAAATTATGGATTTTAAAATATCTAGATACACAGGGTTTAAGCCTTAAGAGAGGAAACATGTTCTCTTCCATTTAATATAATCCATAAACATTTTAAGAAATATTTTACAAATATTTACAAATGAGCTTCAGCTCTTAATTCTTATTTTTTTCCACCCACTTGTTCCTTCTGTGAAGTTCTAGTTCCTCCCCAGTCTTTCAAATTCCGGCTAGTAAATATCCTAACGAGCCCAGCTGGACCTAGAAAGGTCCCAATGAGCAATTCTCATCTAAGTCAGATCTGTACTAGCTCAGTCCAGGACTGTGAGGACAGGGGTCTGTCTAGATGTGAAAGGTAATAATATTCTCTGTAAAAGGCAGTTTCCAGCTGTGATCAGAGCAAAGTGTTGAAAGATTTAGCTCATAATTTCAGGGATAATGTATCCAAATCACATTGGCTTTCTCATAATATCTGACTTTGAAAGGAAATTACTTATAGAGGAATTAAACTATGGAGCCTATTTCTAGTCAAGATATTATAAGCAAACTTAATAGTAACTAAAAATTGTGATATTAAAAGACTAAGAAAAACAAAAATCTCTTATTTGGCAAATACAGTATGTGGTTATTAAACACACAACAACCTATATTGGTTATATATAAAAAGGAAAATCTTGTGATCTTTTTCACTTGTGTGTAAGCATCAAAATAAAACAATTAAAATAAAAATACTTTAAAATAAAGCTCCTATGGTACCTAAAGCTGCTTTCACTTTCTTCCAAAAAAGAAGTAAAAAAAAGCAAGGAATTAAAAAAAAACATTTTTAGTCAAATTCCATTTCAGAGTTTACCTTATTATTTTCTAATTAAACAAAATAAAGTTTGGACTTTCTCCTCCACACATATAAACTTCACTTCAATATTTAGCCTATTATACATCTGCCTATTCTCTTTGTTCTTGAAAAGAACATGAAATCTAAAGAGGCATTTAAAAAAAATTCTTCAGGAATATTGCTATGATTCCATATGCCATTACACTGCTATTTTGATAACTATCTCCTTAAATAAGCACTCACAGCACATTACTATGACTGTTGAGAACTGCTTTTACTTTAAAAAAGAAATAGTGCAGCTTAAATATGAATATAGGATTTCAGAAAATTGTATTCAAATTTTCCAAATGAAAATCAATTCCTCATAATCATAATATGTAATTTAATTGAGATATTAAATTCAAACTGTCCCCAATATTTCTATATATATTTTCATCACAAGGAAGCATGAGAGTCTCAGGGGGAGAGTGTCCTCCATCGAGCCCCTCTGCCTGTTACCCTAAACTCTGGTCCTGCATGTTCAACAATCTAGCTCCATGTATCCATCTCTCTTTTTTTCCCCAAATATCTTCAATCTCTTCTCTAGTCAATTTCTTCTGCATAAATACAAAACCCTCCTTCCTTTGAGCCTAAGTTTTATCTTCTAACAGATGCCTTGCTCCTTCCCATCATCACAGCCATACATTTTGTAAGTCACCTGTATTAATGTGTGCTTATTTATTCTCTTCACTTGTCATACCCTACAATCTGGCTTTTACCCTATCTGCTACAGAGAAACGCCTCTGGAGGGCCTCACACTGCCAAATTCAGTGTAAAATTTTCTGTCCTCGTTCTGAGTCTTGGCAACATTTTGCATTGTTCTCTTTTGAAATCTCTGGCTTTTTATTCTGGTATGCCTCCTCCTCTGACTGTTCAATAATTTTCATAGGCTTCTTTCTAGGCTTGCTTTCTAAGTTTTCTAAGCTATTTTCATTCTATTTGGATGTCTAAAATCCCTCAGATACACATTCTAGGCGGAACTCTCCCTTTCAAATTGGTTCTTCTGCCGATAGGGCCTTTCTCTGCCTTCCATCCAACCACCCCTGGAGGGGAACTGGAGTTACTTCAGTCTCTGCTCCCTCATTCATTCCCCATATGCAGATAGAGATGAGGTCCTACAGTTTCTACCTCTTAAGCCTCTCTCCAACCTGTGACTTTCTCTCTGATTGTGCTGTCATCGCACTAGCTCAGGCATCAGCATTCCTCACAATAATGATGCTGATGACTCCTAAGGGTCTCCTTACCTCTGTCACAGCTCACTCTAATTCATCCTCCGATTACTGCCAGCCTGCTCTTTCCAAACTGTTGTTTTGTCATTTCCCTGGGTTAGGTCCTACTAAGGCTCCCCACAGATTCAGAACAAAAGCCCATATTTCTCGGCAGGACACAGAAGTCCTTGATTCTTTGGATCTTCTCCAGCTTTGTCTCCTGCCACTGCCCTATAAGCATCTTATGATTTAACTGCTGTTAAGACAGAACTACTCATAGTTCTCCAAATACATATTTAATTAAAGGAATACACCACAAGGGACCTTCCAGGACTGGCAAATAGGCGTGATATCAAATTGCTCCTAAAAAACACTATTCTCCCCCTACTTCCATGGTTCCTTCGTCCTCCTTCCTTCAGTACCCGTACCACAAGGTTGGCGCTGCTTTACTTGAAAGGGAGAGATCGTTATATTTCTGATAATTAATCAGAATTTCTAAGCTGGTGATCAATAAGCTTTCAAAATAAGGGCTTGAAAGTTAACTATGAGATAATAACCAATGAAACAAACTATATAAAATCTAGGTACTATAAATTCTGCTATTTTTGAAAACAGTAACATCACTAAAAACTAAAGGGTGAACCACATGTTCTTAGAAGTCTAATATTTTGTAGTTTCACCAATGCAGAGAAATGCTATGAAAACATTACTGAGATAAAGGCTATAAAAACATTGAGAAAAAAACATCTGTACATAATACTTTCAATTACTGCTTTTTTTTCTATCAGAAATCCATAGTATTTTCTGAGCACTGATCATTTTATATACTGCTAAAGAACACAGAGGCATATAATTTTCAACTGGACACACATATCTGCTATTGCACAAAGGGTATTACCTTAAGATGGGCCTTAAAAATGTTTTCTAAGCCTCCAGGACATACCTTTTAATTAATATTCAAAATATTAATAAGTATTATTACTGCTGTAAGTTAAGAATATCTTAAGTTCTATTTAAAAAGTTTAACAAAAATCATTTGAACTAAACTTGTAAGAACAGCCGAATTTCTGTGCATCCCAGCTCTTACAAAACCTAGAAAACTAAGTTTATGTGGGATCTAAAATTGAAATATCCATTAATGATTCATCTTAAAGAGACTAGGTTAAGATGTTCCATCATTTGCAATCAGAGATTTTTATTTGGATATTTCATGAAGTATTTAGTATTTTCTCAAGTTCTTTGTCTTTTAATCCTACACCAAGAAAAAAATAAGACTAACTTGAGCAGTGTAAACAGGATCTGTGATAATTAAACACCGGTTGATGAATTCCATCCTTCACCTCATTCCAAGACTAGTTTACTCATTAATATTTATAGAAAAGTACTGATCACCAGGTAGGAACCATTCATTTTGGAGTTTGAAAGCAGTTTGCTATTTCATTTTTTAAATTCTTGGGCATCTTGTTGGTGGTAGTAATCTACATGGTATGTCATGTCAGCTGAATTATCAAGAGCTTAGATTTTTATAGTCATAAAGAATATAGAAAGAATAAAATTTAATTAAACTATGATATTTAGAGATGAAAGTTGCTCTGTGCTCTCATAAACTATCTTATTTTTCCTGAAAACACATTTTCATGTGTCAAAATAAAACACAGAGTTACGGTGAATAATAGGAAAAATACAGTGAATTTACCTGAGGAAAAAATAAGTGGGTATTAGTGAGGAGGGACTCCTGCTTTTCATGTTATTGAAAAAAACAATTGGTTGGGAGGTTCTAATAGTTCCTTTTAGGCAGTATGATAGAACAACAGACCATTAGGCAGCTATAATAATGAATTTTAAATTTCTTTTATTTGTTAAGCTAAAATTGTGCTTTGATCATTCCTAATATTGAAATACCTAAAAGCAACATTCACCATATCTGAAAGAGGAAACAAACAAAAAATTACCATTAATCGTTACTTACATTCCAAATCGCAATGTTCCAGAAACATATGTCTGCCAGTGTGCACAATAGAACATGAATGTCCCAGCAAAACAACAAAAAAACATCCAGTCAGGATTTGTCCCCAGCTGCACTGCAATACAAGTTCCAAGAACCACGAAAACTGCAAGAGAAAGATCACAATAAAAACTGAATAATCTGAAAAATCAACATTAACTGAGCCGGGAATGTTGTTAGATGAGGCAAAAAGAAGACATGCTATGAATGTACAATTTTCTCTCAGTTATTCAAGGTACCAGAAAAGCAGGATGTAATCTTTTACACCATAATTTCAATTTCTTCTTTCACTACACCACATACTGGAACCAAAGGTAACTATAAAAAGGTAACCAAAAGTAACTAAAATACTTGAGCATTTTTGAAGTATTCTCCCAACTCAGTAATAGTGATACTAATGAACAGTAAAAATTCACAGACCAGAGTTAAAAAAACAAAAAAAGAAAAAGAAAAAGAAAAAGAAAACCACCCCCTGTGCCTTAGTTTCCTCATTTGTAACATGATGATAATAACCAGATAAAATGTATCAGTATTATAAGGGATTTCAAATAGTGCCTGAAACAGAGTAAACACTACATAACTGTTGAAAACAAAAAAAACAAAAAAACCTTAAGGCCTACATAATTCACAAAAGGACTTTTTTAAAAAAGATTTTATTTGTTTATTTGACAGAAAGATCACAAGTAGACAGAGAGGCAGGCAGAGAGAAGTAGAAGCAGGCTCTCCGCTAAGCAGAGAGCCCACTGTGGGGCTAGATCCCAGGACCCTGAAATCATGACCTGAGCCGAAGGCAGAGACTTTAACCCACTGAGCCACTCGGGTGCCCCAGGACTGACTTTTTTTAGATTCATAGCTATTCCAAGTCTGCAACATAATCTTAAACGTCCACAGAATATCCATTTAAATATAAATACCACAAATTTCCTAGTCTCCCACTATTGTACTCATCTATAATTTATGAGACTTTTGATGATGACAATTATGCCCTAAGATTTTAAAAACAAGAGGTACCAAAAGAATACTACTTAGGTTTAAAAATGACTTCAGGAGGTGCCTGGGTGGCTCAGTGGGTTAAGCCTCTGCCTTCAGCTCAGGTCATGATCTCAGGGTCCTGGGATTGAGTCCCGCATTGGGCTCTCTGCTCGGCAGGGAGCCTGCTTCCCCCACTCTCTCTCTGCCTGCCTCTCTGCCTACTTGTGGTCTTTCTCTCTCTCTCTGTCAAATAAATAAATAAAATCTTTAAAATAAATAAATAAATAAAATAAAAATGACTTCAGTAGAAATTAACATAATTTCTAAATTTCCCCTTATAGCCAATAATGAACAAATATTAACTGTATTTATAGTCTTTTGAAAACATTAAAAGTAGATATAAATCACTTATTCTGATAACTATCAAAACACCATAAACCTCTTATTCATTCCAATTTTTTTTCACATTAATTTTATCACTATTAATCATTAACATTAAAAAAAAATCAACAATACCTGTTGATAGTGAATCACAACCATGATCAAAAAGTTCTCCCAAAGGAGAACTGCTATTGGTTCTTCTTGCCTGTTTCCCATCTATAGCGTCCAAAGACTGGTAAATGAAAAGGCCACATGCACAAGCAATATATGCCCACAGAGGAGCCTATGAAACAAAAAGTTAGAAACACAAGAGTTATAAAGACATTCGTTACTATGTTTCGCTGATCT
The DNA here is from genome assembly GCF_011764305.1 of Mustela putorius furo. Taxonomy (NCBI): domain Eukaryota; kingdom Metazoa; phylum Chordata; class Mammalia; order Carnivora; family Mustelidae; genus Mustela; species Mustela putorius. Next base: position 9,975,739 of record NW_025421424.1, read on the forward strand.
ATTTTTACTCACAGGTATTTTATCTTTACTCTCCAGAGAAGAACTGCTGGTTGGAAGCTATAGGAAAGAATGCCAGGGCTATGTAATGGAAAACTTTTTGGGACAATTGGAACTATAAGAGAATCAAATTCTTTGCTTTGTAGGGGTGCTCAAGCAGATGCTGGATAACTACTACCATGTAGGTTATATAAGAGATCACACTAGGTGACCTCCATAACACTCTTCCTAACATTTAGACTCTAAGAGTCAACTAAAAAAATTATCTAGTGTAGTTGTTTCTAAACCGTATATTTCAAGATGGTTCCAGCCCTTAATTTTGTTAATACATACTGTGAATATTCAAGAAGGGGGACACAATATGCTGCCATTTTCCAAATTTATTTGAGCATGTAACGTATTTTTCAACACACCTCTTCAACCTCTTCCTAGAATAACACTAGGAAAATGATGATCTAGTACACAGAATGTTTAGAATATTATTTTTCAAACATTTTTGGACACATTTTCAAGGAACCAATTCCTCTTTTCCCAGACAGAAATCGAACCACTAATACTGGATTTAAATGTGTTAAAAAAGGAGAACTTCTATTTGACATCTTTTTAAGAATGTATAAGAGTGTTTTATATCACTTTTCACTATTTTCCGATGCCCAAGCCAGGAAAAAATTTCTATAATCACAGAGTATTTTCTCGGTATTGGTTATCAAGTTAAGCTGAGTGTTAAATGTCACAGCAGCATATTAAAACTACTCAGAGCTGCAAATAATATTTATATTCTGCATTGCAAAGAAGTTTCTCTCAAAATCTTATTTAGTTCTCAGTATTAAAGGTAAGGATCTTCTCTTAAACATTTTCTTAAAGTCGCATGTTTTAGAACACTGAAGCTGTCAAAAGGACCATAGCATAAACCAGAGTTACAAACCCTGAAAGCAATCACTGTGATTGTGTAATCATACTTTATGTGCAAGCTCACTGTACTGATAAATCTCAACTGACTAAGAACCCCACCTTCTAGACTTTGAGGCTACTACTTCTTGCTCCTAAAGGAATCTAGTAACTCTCTAGAGCTGCTCTGTCCTACACAGTAGCCATTAGTCATATTAGCTTAGATTATTAGATATATTTTTATTACTTTATTTTCAGTTTAGATTATTAGATATATTTGGATTAGTTATTTTAGTATAGATTCACTAAAATTAAATAAAACTAAAGACTCCGCTCCTCAGCTACACTAGGCACATTTCAAATGCTCAACAGCCAGATGTGGCTCTGCGTACCACACCAGACCACAAAGACACAGACAGAACATAACCAGCATCACTGAAATTTCTATTGGACAGTACTGCTTAATAGGACTAGAAAGCTAGGGACTTTTTGGGGTCTAAACTCTGGATTTTAATGGGGGCAAAGTGTTAGTCTGAAACAGAGACAACTTCAACCATCAGTATACACACAATCCTAGGAAATGGTAAAAAAGTAATTACATATATATGAGAAAGCAAAGTCTTGTGTCTTCTGATCGTTCTTTCCTCCTGTGAATCTGCAGAATACTAAAACTAATATTTATATATTTCTTCATTGTTCCCATTGTTTACAACTCAGATTTGTTTTAGGAAGCAAGCTTTCTCGCGGAGCCTGGGTGGCTCAGTTGGTCAAGTGTCTGCCTTTGACTTAGGTCATGATCTCACGGTTCTGGGACTGGATCCAGTCCCGCATTGGGCTCCTCTGCTCAGTGGGAGTCTACTTCTCCCTCTCCCTCTGCATACTGCTCTCTGCCTACTTGTGCATGGGCACTCCCTGTCTCTCTTTCAAATAAATAAGCAAAATCTTAAAAGAAAAAGAAGAAGGAGGAGGAGGAGGCAGCTTTCTCACTCAGGAATAAGCAATGGTTTTAGCTGGTTTAAGAGCCTGAGAGATACACTGCATCAATAAAGGACACATTTATCATTCAGAAAACCATCACACCCTGATAGGCAGGAAGAGAACAATTAGCATAGGAAAATAATCTTATCACAATCAGGCAATAAACTGACTTGCAAAATCTTGCAGAGATGTTCTCATATGAGTCAACTCAGGTGAAAAAATTCTAAGAAACATGGTTTTAGGGAGCTTTTGAAACAGAACTGTGGGGTTTACATACATACAAATGTGTACATATACTGAGCAAGAATGTTTCTTTTCTTTTTCCTGGGAGGACATATCAAAAACTTGTTTACATTATGTACAAAAAAGAGGAATCAGAGGTAAGAGTGTAAAGAAAAGTCAGGTAAAAAAGATTTTACTGTTTTTATACCATTCTGTTTGAATTTTTCCAATATGTAATGTTTCCCCTTTCTTTTTCAATGTCAGTAGGAGTTAACTGGGCAATAAGATTATGTATGCACAATGTGCCACTTTAATTTTCTTTCCAATCTTGTATATTAAAAGGAAAAAAATCTAAGAAATTTCTTAGCAAGTTAGATAAAAAACATTAAATATAGCAATATAAAACAGTAACAAATGAATGTTAATACAAAAAACTCCGTCTCATCATATTCCAAAAAGTTTTATTTAAACTTGATGGGAGCTCCTATTAGTAACAGCACATAGCTCAATTCTGGTTTTCCTGTTTATAAGATAGCTAACACTAATTTCTTTCATCTATCTTATGTGGCAAAGATATGTCAAACATATGTAAAATTAACAAGCTGCAAGATAAATTCTAAATTAACTTATGAAACTAAGACCAAAGTTACTAGCTGATGAGATTTAAATACTTAGTCTCAGAATTAGATCACGAGGATATTTTGGTATCCATAAAAAAAGGGCTAAGTCTACATTTCTATCTTAGAAATATGAAAAATAAGGGCTGATTTTCCTTTCTTATCTACTGTAAAGTTATTTTCTAAGAATGGCAAACTCCACTGAAACCATTACGATGACATTCTTTTCTAGGAGAAAGACTGGTATCTGAAACTATTAAGAAAATATCAGTAACATAAAAAATATATGGAAACCTCACAATACCTGGAGACATGAAATTTAATATTCACCCACTGGGACAAGGCCCAAAGGAATTAGACCTAAAATGAATGAGAATGTCCCTGGGTAATGGAACTCTTTTGACTTATGGAACTCTTTGACTCCAAAACAGTTATTTAAAAAAAAAAAAAAATAAGAAATCAATAAGGACTTATATAATTTGTGATTCCATATATATGTATTTTTAGAGGAAATCAGGAATAAGAGGAAGGTTGTAGGGAAGAACAGGTTACATACTTAATGTTCTTGACCAATGAAATATTAACCATTTATTGAACTTTGTATGTTAGGTACTCTAAATGGATAATTTTATTTCTCTTAATACTACAAAACAAAATTTCAAAGGATAAATAAACTGTGTCTTAGAAAATTCACATAATAGGGCACCAGGGTGGCTCGGTGGGTTAAAGCCTCTGCCTTTCGCTCAGGCCCTGATCCCAGGGTCCCGGGATCGAGCCCTACATCAGGCTCTGTGCTCCGCAGGGAGCCTGCTTCCTCCTCTCTCTCTGCTTACCTGTGATCTCTGTCTGTCAAATAAATAAATAAAATCATAAAAAAAATTAACATAATTTACTGAAGATCACAGAGATAATAAGAACATACCATGGAAGATAGCTATGACCTATTTTAATGCACTGTGATCCAAAGCCTAACTAGGATTTCTACTGTGCAGCTATAAAGCATCCAGGCATAGCCTTTGTGGGACACTACCTTCCCTAGCAGAGCACGAAACAGTGGCTCAGTCATGTTCTACCTTGATTCCTCCTAGCAGCAATTCTAAAAAGTTCTCTGTGATTAGAATAGTTTCCATTCTGGAAGTTTCTTCAAAGATTTAAAGTAATTCGAGGATTACTGTAAAAATTCCAAATCACTTAAGCACAGAGGCTAAAGAAAAGTATTATAGGGAACATGGTACCTGGTACACTCTGGGGTATTCAATAAATAACTATTAGTGGCTGAGCTATCTTTGAACTCGCTCTCAGTCCCTGATCCCCATCATGAAAATAGTTTAGGATTGTGGGAAAAACTTCCTTTGGAATCAACACACCTTCCTGTTGTTCTGCTGTATCTCTAAGGATGTGTGTGATCTGGACCAAGTTCGTCTGAAGTGACTATCAGGTCCTCAAGTAAGCCACAGATACAATAGTCCAAAGGACATGTTATGATAAAGAATCCCAGGACACATTTAAACAATCACACTGGCATTTAAGTTTCCTGATTGATATAAAGGAAGATAGTTAAGAAAATGATAAAAATTAGAAATATATTCATACAATCTGTATGGACAGGATTTGTATAGTAAAAGAGGAATTAAAATAAAAGTATTCAAGGGTGAGGAAGAAATGAACATCTGGAAGAAAACAACAAAAAAGTCAACGTGTTTTAGAGGTAACTGTGATGTTCAATAGCTATTTACTTTAAGAGCGCTATGAGGAAACAAATTAATTGATGATAACCAAAAGGAATAGAGAGTTGGAGGGCGATAATTTTATCACAAAGAACAAATCATCTGAAAAGACTACTTAAATGATTACTTACAGCTTAAAACAAGATAAGGACTATTGTGACCATTACAATTTCTTATGATTCAGAGTCACCTCTGACCCCTTTAGTTGAGGATCACCTTCTATCTTCTTGGTTACCCGGGACTGACCACTTGGATTAATAAAGGCACAATAAATGTTTCTGATTCTCTTCCATTTACCTTACTGTTTAGCTCCCTTCTTATCAAGGAGATTTTAAAACCAAAGAGATAAACATTAATTTACTTATTCTGATGAACAGTTCTAGTTTCAGTTTGGTTTTAAGTAACAGGTACAGAAGGAAAAGAGGGACCAGCAGTAGACTTTTACTTAAGGCGGCCCAGGGAGAAAGTCTTTGTCAGCAATAACTACTCTCCTTCTTAACAGCAGCTGTTGCATAATACAGAACAGGAAATGCATTCTATTGACTTTTTCTTGTATGTCTTTTGCTTTGTTAGTATAACAGAAATATGCCTGAGATCTATCAGTCACAAATATTTATAGGAAGAGAAAAGGGATATTCAAGTAATTCTTAACAGGAATGGAGAGGAAACCACTTTTGATAAAACTGATTTACAGGCGTGCCATCTCACTACTTTTTCTCTCTGGTCATCTTAAACTTTTCTAAGATTTCATTCAGCTATTAAAAAATACTTTAAAAATTCAGTCATTTTTTAAAACTTTTTTTGTATTGAGATTTACTGATTTTAAAAGGACTGTCTTAACATGTTAATCCCTGATAACATTAATTTACTTACTAGAATCAGACTGTACCTTTTGCTTCTGGTTTTCATAAACAGAGGGTATAAAGCAGACTGTAGTTATAACTTTATTAATAGCATGTGTGATACAATAATACAATAATAAAAAAATTTTAAAACAGTTGATAAACAATTGTCGAATCATCTTTTCTTTAGCTAAAATGACCTAAAAATCCCAAGTACAGAGTTTTTTGTATATAACAAATGCTCCTAACTGTTAAGAAATCCATCTTACCTGCTCTGTAGCTGTGGGACAGTAGAAGACTAACAAAACGGTTGTACAGATGTTTATTGACAATCCAATGATGGTGATGAGATTTGGGGCAATCCAGGAGGGAACTCTTCCAACTAGCCATTCCCAATACCCCTGCATTAAGGGCTCCAGCAGGGACCGTCCAGCACTCTGATATCTATGTTCTTCTAGCCGCTTTAGTTGGTGTCTTGATAATGGTGGTGTAGGTAACTGAAACAATTTATTTAATACACAACCTGGAGTACTCATATGCCCGAAGCCCACAGGGGACTCCGGGTGAGAATCTCCACATCGTTTCCTTGTTGATCGATGCCCACTCATGGATCTTGGCTGTCTTATGTGAAGAGAATAATTTATTTTGTTTCACGACTTTTTTGCAGCTGGTCTTTACCTGAAAAAAGAGAAAAAGACACATCTGTCAGCCACCATTTATATCAATGTCAGTAGTAAATTAAAAAGAAAAAAAAACTGGTAACAGTAATATGTATCAAACAGATCAGAACACCAGGGATCTGCTTTTAGTTCTTGTTCTTATTAATGGTATAAGCCAAAAACAAGTCCTATAACTTCACCCTCAGGTGAAAAATATTAAGGGATTTTAACAGTAATATGCTTCCTGATATCTTATAGCTTGTGTGACTTCAAAGCTCTTGCCTTTTTTTTTCCTATCTCACACTGATTTCAGTAATATAAAGGGACAAATCTTAGAAATGACTTAGTCATTTCACATATATGGACACTGAGATCCACAGACATCCCCAAAGACAGCTAGCAAATTAGTATTAATATCAGAGGAATGACTTGAATAATATGGGTTTTAAATCAGATTTTAATTTAATGTTAATAGCTAACACTAGGCACCTACTACACACTAATGCTTCAAGCATTTCACATTTTAAAAAAAAGATTTTATTTATTTATTTGACAAAGAGAGACACACAGAGAGAGGGAACACAAACCAAGGGTGCAGGAGAGGGATAAGCTGGCTTCCCACCTAGCAGGGAGCCCGATATGGGCCTTGATCCCAGGACCCTGGGATCATGACCCGAGTGGAAGGTAGCTACTTAACGACTGAGACACCCAGGCACCCAATAACATCATTATAAGTTACTAAGCAACATAAGAAAATGACAAGTATATTTTCAAGATTAAAGGGTAGTTCTATATATTCATCAGACTGCATGCAAAATGTAGTATTAATACTCAAAAATTAGTATGGTGACTTCAAATGTTTGAAGTGGGGAGTGCCTAGAAGAGGGTGGTAAAAATGGAAATGTGAAAGTCAAATCTCTAAGAAATTTCTATGTAGAACGAGAATCAAAGGAAAGCACTTAGGAATTAGATATGAAAGGTGAAGGAGAAGAAAACACAAATCAAGAGACTAAAAAAGAGAAGTTAGGGGGAAAAAACAGTTATTTTGGCTTGGAAGGCGATGGAAGGGGATCTGGGGATAGAGGTTAGAAAAATATAAAAGTAGCTTTTAAGTAGGTATGTTTTAGACAAGATCAAACACCTGGAGTTTAAGCAAGAGATGAAAATTTCAAGTTATCAACTCTGGATGCTAAAGTCTAGTGTTTGTTTGTTTGTTTGTTTTTGAAAGAAAAGTTCTTAAAGGGATTAAGTAGAAAGAAAAAAGGAAAATAATAAGAACTTGTGGGAAACTTGGTTATAGAGCAGAAGAAAGGGAAGCCATAAGAGGATTAGGGGGGGGGGGGGAGGAATCATCTCAATAGAACTGAAAGGGTAGTGGCATCAAACCAAGAGAGGTGTACTTTGATATTCTGGTAGAAAGCTATCCAGCACACAATATGAAATTCCCAGAAATGTTCCACTATGAGAATACAGAATGTGATACAAGAAGTAGGACATTTCAACAATGGACCCGGTATCAAACATGCCTAAGACTACTTCTCTCTTTTCCCATATACATCAAGTTCTAAAATTTCAGTGTCACCAAGGATCTAGAGTGACAACCAAAATATCGATCATGTGTCTCAATAATTGGTTCAGAAAATAGTTTTTTAATTATCAACTGCCTTAAATAAATTTTCAAAAATCTTAAAAGAATCACCAGTGCCACGATTTACCTAAAGTGTGAGATAAAAATACTGAAATAATTTTCAAACCAAAGCAAATTATTTCAAAGAATTCTGCCACTCACTCAACTATATCACAAAACAACTGATTAATGTCAAACAACTGGTTACAAAATCATTTTAGAGAAAGTGACAGACATAACCACCCAAAACTTAATTTTGTAGTAGTCAAATTTTCTGTAGTTAAATTAAAGGACACAGCTTCACATTTGGTGAGCTATAATAAACCAGCTTTTACAGAATTCAACTTAAACGTGGGAATAAAAAGTTTATTCATCTCAATTTGTACTTTACTATTGTAGTATTCACTTATCCTACTGTAAAAATGAAGTGACATATTGAGGGTGTTGGCTTCCTTTTGGCACTCAACAACTACAAGCAACTGATCCTAATGGTTTTAAGTTTGAGCATTTGGCAGGATTATATGATAAACTGATACCTTCCTTCTGAGTGTTTTCCCCCTCTGACCTAGATTATTATTATTTTTTTTTACCTTTTAATTCTCTCTTAGAAAAGTCTACAGTTTGACAAACCTTAATAGATCCAGCCATTACTTATTTCATACATGAAAAAAAAGCCAGTGAGTTTTTAACTATTTCAATTTGGCAACATTGTTTCTGTGAAGCTACTAGCAACAAGATTGCAAATATAAATTCAGGTACATGTAGCCCAACCTACAGATATCCACTTTGGGTTTTAAATCAGATTTTAAATCGCCTTCAATACATGCCTATAGACATAGACACAGAGGGTGTTATCACTGCTATAGGTCCATCTCCACTCTTCTTCATCTGATTACATCTGAGACCCAGAGGCTACTGCAATTCAAACCATCTCAGGAAAAAACAGGAGCTTCTGAATTTTAGCAAAGGAAAAGCAAGCATATCTCAAGGGAGTGCAACAGGGTAGGTGACTATTATAGGAAGAGTGAACTTTATGTAGAAAAAGGGAAACGTGATGTGGGATGGGAATATGCAGTGGAGGAGCAAATAGTATAAAAATTATTCTAGCCACTTGAGATTTTTTTACCTAGTCAGGCTTATGCCGAAAAGCGTGAAGAGAAAATGTCCTTTTGTTGCCATACTACAAGGACCTAAAACAATTAATGTAAGGAGTTAAAATTTATTGCTGGCTAGCCTAGAAACCACCAGTCACAAGTTTTTATGAGAAAATGAATTCTAAGTTCCAAATGCATTCAGCCAACATTGAGTGCGGTAAGCAAGATAGACATCCTCCTGGTTCCCATGTCCAGCTGGAAAATAACTAAAAACAGGTAAACAAGCAAATAGCATTACACACTGTAATGGGTGCTATGAGGAAAATAAAGTGTGGAGCCAGAAAATAGTTAGGGGTGCACATTTTAGATAAGGTGGTAGGAATCTATGAAGAAGTAACATTTATATCAGATTCAGAGAATGAAAAGGACCTAGTCCAAGTAAAGGTAACAGGCCCTGAAGCAAGAAAGAGCTTGTCTTGATCAGGTGCCTTTGAGATCACTAAGGCTGGACAGCAACAAATCAGATGGAAGAGTGACATAAATAAAGTTTGAAAAGCCAGACAATGCATTTTATAGACCATGATAAAGAACTGAGATTTTCTTTTGATGTTTTGAAAAGTCATCAATGAGCTTATAAAAATTTCTATAATTTTGGTAGCACAACCTACTTATTAACTGAGGATGTGTTTTCAGAAATCGTAATAGTAAAAGTGAGTATTTTAGCTGAAAAACTTCCCATCACCTGGAATTTATTTTAGTATAATACTGTTCACAGGTCTATAGCTATTGTAACCTTTCCACTTATTATCAGCAAATTCCCCTTCTCTGTTATAACCTGGCTCTACTGCAATACTCATTTTATAGCACTTAATACATTGGGTTTTTCTGTTTGTTGTATTGTTTCTGGTCTTCTCCCCACATTGGTCTATAAGCTCCAGGAATGCATAGGCCATGCCTGTCTAACATTCTTTTCCCACACTCTCATACCATACCTAACATTAAGTAGGTAATCAGGACTTATTTGTGGAACAAGGAACAAAAATGGCTCATTATTATTTAATGAGCACCTAGTTCTTCTAGACCCTGAAGAAACAGAGACTGAAATATGGCCATCCACGATCCCAAGAAACTTAAAGGGGGTGGGGAGGAGAGTCTTATAAACAGCTAAGTTATAGTGTGCTGTGAACAAACTGTTGTGGGAGTCCAGAGAAGGGGGGTACATATGGTATAACAAAAAAATTTTCTTTGTGCAGGCATGAATATTTATGTGAAAAGCCCAACAAAGGTACAAAAATATAATCAGAGCTATTTAGTGAATACCTTACTAAAATTACACACAAATTGTGAAGCTAAATCTATGACATAGAACATCTGTGCTTATAGCAGCTGAGGAAAATGGCATGCTGCCTACATTATTCCTGTGTTTAGCTTTGGGGAACATCTGACAAGTATCCCACTAAAAAAGGCATCTCCAACTGCTCAGCAGAGCATAAGGTAATCTTACACAATATCCAACCTGTAGTATGAAATTCCAGAATTCCCATCCCCCACGTCTAAGGGTGCCAAGTTTTAAACTCCACCGATTCAGCAGTGTGTTTACAGTCCTTTCACGGGAATTGGTGATTACACAGTTCTTTCCAACCTTTATGGCACTAATAAAGAAAATTACTAATGGCCAACACTATTTGGAAGGCAGAACAAATTACAAAATGTTTTTTTAAGAAAGGGAAACTAATAGGATCACAGGATTACATTCAGCATTATTTAACAAGTGGTACATAGAACAAGTTAGCAAAAACAAAAGCCTTTTCAGCAGTCTCGGAAGCAAAAACAGTACTGTGTAATACAATTTAGATCTACTGTTTTGAAGAGAAATCTTGCATTCCTTAAAAAAAAAAAAAAAAAAAAAAAAAGGAAATAACTTCCCCCAGAAAAAAAAGAAGAAGAAAAGCAAAAGCCTGGTATTTTATAGATTATTTTCGTATTCCCCTAAAAAAGACAGCACAGCATGACCCTCAAAAGAACATCACCTGCACTTTTAGCCAACTTAAAGAACAACTCTACTGCTGCCTAGAAAACAAACTGACTATGCAATAAAATGTAATTTGGCTTATGGCAAAGTTTAGAGTTACAGATATCAAACATTTAAGTGTTTATAATGTAAATTTGAAGAGATTGGGTGTGGGAAAGGAAGGAGAATAAATTTATGAAATCATAGTTGTAAATATTCAGAACAGTCTTTTAATTGGACAAGAAATAAAGACGCCTCTAGTGGAACAGGTTAATACAAGAGGCAGATTTGTCACACTTATTTCTCTAATGGAAGCATTGCGCAGACAAGTTGTACAAGGGACTCTGAATAGTTTTTCTCACCACAGAACAGATAAGCAGCAAAATAAATGCTTTTAGGACTTCAATCGCTGGAACTTTATGTGACTGCCAATGTTCCAAAGTAGTAAAACTAAATATCCTTACCACAGTCTAACTTGTGGTGTTAGTCAATTAAATACACACAATGAACACAATTCTATCCTACTAGTTCGAGTGCAGAAACTGAATCTTTATTCTCTGCCCACATACAAGATAAGACATTAATATTTGCTGAAAGATAACTATGAATTTGCCTATCATAATATGGATTCATTAATAAACTAAGAGACCTCAAACAAAACTATATATTCGATACCAATGATCCAAAACAGCTAAGTGACATAACGCCAAGCACCAAATTGGAGAAGACAAGTTAAACACAGCTAATTGTAAAGACCCCATCCATCCAGTGTTCCTGGGAACACCTGCAAACACTAGCAACCCTCCTGTCCTTTCTCCTTCCAAGAATACTGCTGAAACAAACCCCAGCTATTTATAAGTAAATATACGCTAGTATTTCTAGAAAAGTTGCTGAACAAGAAGCGTGGCCCAGCCATACGAGCACCGCATTCCAAAAGGCAGGCCACCCCGTCACCGAATGCAACACTGTTTGGGGACCTGGAAGCACCTGAGCAGGAGGGTGTGGACCCGACATGGCACGGTCGGTTCCACGCGAGCAGCGTCCCCACCCGCCCTGCCCGGGCCGAGGTTCTCCGCGCCACGACTCCCAACTCCTATACTCAGCAGTCCCCGGACTCCCGCGCTAGCACTTCGTCACCTCAGTCTCTCCACCTGGGGCCAGAGGGGCAAGCGCCCCTCGCCCTCCCCACAACCCCGCGCGCGAGGCCAGCCGGCGCGAGGAAGCGCTGCGTTCGCCTCGCCGAGTCCATACACACCTATATTCCAATGCCCCACCCCAGAGCATGCAGCGCTCTCTCCACGCCTCTCGAGAGTCGTGCCCCCCAACACGTCCGTCACACCCGGCCATCTTCCCAAGGCCGAGCCCCGCAGCCTTACCCCGACCCCCGAGAGCACACCGCTAGAAATAAGCCCTCCGCCTCCAGACGACTGAGTGACTCCGATCGGCGGCAGCCCGTTCGCGACACTTTCGCGTTGCCGTAAAGGGATACAGGGTCGGAACGAGCGGCGGCGCGGGCGCGCTCCTCGGGGCGGTAAGCGCGCCCCAGGCCTGGCCCGGCTGCTCGGGAGCGCGCCCTAGGGTCCCGCCCTGTCTCGGTCCCGCCTGCCGGCTTCGAACGCTGCGGCTGTCCCTGGCGGGGTCATCCACACAAGGTAGGCCAAAAAGGGCATGAAGGCGGGCCCCAGCCCCCTGTAGGGGTGTGGGTCAGAGAATGGGATCGGGCAGGTTTGGCAAGTGGAAGCCGCCCGGAGCTTCACCCCAGTGGCCCGCGCGCGAGTCGCTTGCGGGCTGGCTCTGCCTCCCGGGACCACACTGCGAAACGCGGGAGAGGGACCCGCTGGTGGCCGGAGCGCAGGCGGGCTCCTGGGGACCTGAGGGACGGGGGCGGGGGCGGGCTGGGCTCAGGTGCCCTTGCTTCACCTTTGCCTCTCCATTCTCGGTGTCTCCGGGTTCCTCTCCCCTCCTACCCCCGCGCGGGCCGAGTCAGGCTCCGCCTTCCGCATCTTTTCCTGGCCGCAGGCACAACCCGGCCGAGATCAGAGTCCCCGGGCTTTGCGCCCCTGGAAGAAGGCAGCCGTGTAAATAATGCCTTGGTTTTCTTTTAAGCGGCTACGGAGAACCCTCATCCCAGTCCCACAAAAACTGCGGTTGGGTACCGTTCCAGTTTTCACTCCTAGGCTCAGATTCCTTGGTTGGGGGGGGGGGTAGGTTTGAAATTGAGATCTGTGGTGTGACCTTGTGTTTATCTGAAGCTCCTCTACCACGCGGAGTTCTGGTCTACTGGGCGCACGTGAGGGGTGTGTGGGCCCAATACCGAAAGGTAGATGGCTGGTCCCTTATAGCCTCACACTGTTCGTTCTTTACATTAGGATACATTTGAAAACCAGTAAACACACCGGGGAAATACTTTTTCCAGTTCTCCCAAATTTTAATTTATAAATCAGTACCCAAATGCAGTTTTGTAATTATTGTGGCATCATCAGATTCTCTTCCCACCCCCTTTTCTCCCCTTGTAATTTTTGATCAAACTTATTTAAAAAAAGTTACTTAATTTTCTAGACTCTTTGGGATTTAACAGTTAAGAGAATATCACATTTGTCAGAGGCCAGCTTAGAGTTTAGAAAAATAACTGTCTTCTCTTACGCTTTGCTTTGGGCCTGGTGGTTTTGTGGACTTTTAAAAAAGAGTTTAAGACTATCTCTCTTTACTTGGAATATCCAGAATTTACTTTCTTATTGTTTCTTAGCAGTCACCGCTTAGAGGAGACAGTAAAAGGAATTAATCTTATTACCAGTGGCTTTCAAATATTTGAGAAATTTAAGAATTGTGACTGCAGTTCTGATTCATGGATCTTCAAAGAAAGCAGAGAAGGTAGGTGAGAGAGCTGGGATAATTCATTAAGCACTCTTACTTCTAGATGGAGGTTATTCTTTCATATTTTCAAAGGCTTCTTAAATCATTAACCGTTAAAATTTTAACTTTGCTTGCTTGGCAGTTAACCAGCCACACTTCTAGCTTTCCACTGTGAAAATGCATGGGCAAAAGTAGTCTTCCTCACTAAGTCAGGGCGCTTAAGTTTTTCAGTTGTCCTTAGGAGACTGGTAAATCATTTCAAGCCTTGCTTGTCTTCTAAACTGTTAGTTTAACCAAGAACCCTCAAAGCCTGAGGAGATGTGAAACCCATGATTCACTCTAGTAAAGAATTAAGTGTTGTTCCCATCCTTGTGGCTAGAATTGACAAATCAGCTATCATTGTTATATTGTATGCTTTCTCTGTTCTATTCGAAGGAACAACCCTTTGAGATAGCTACTTTACAAATCAGAATACTGTAACTAAGAGAAGCTTAGTAACTTTCCAAAAATCATACAGCTGGGACTTGATAAAGCTAGGATTTGCACTTGGATAAAGCCCATCTCACAACTGTATTCTTCCCTTTGCATAACACGGACTAGTTAATGTTTTATTTTGCTTAATAATAAACTATCCTTTCCTCATTTTTGTCTTTCCTTCCATAGGAGGAAATTCAGTGTTTTTCCTTTTATTTTATCTTTTTGATGTCAGTGAAAGGTGTGTGTCTAATGTGAGAAAGGATAGGAAAATTGATATCCTAGATTTGAAATATTATTTAATTTCTGATGGTACAATATCATTATAAAACACACTAGTACACTTAACCCGATCAGCACCAGGTACTGTATGGAAGTTTTGAATCACTGTTTACACACCTGAAACTAATATAACCTTGTATGTTCACCAAACTAAATTTAAAATATAAAAATTAAACACATGTATTGACTCTTTTTAAAAAAAATAACTTATTAATAATTCTATAACATAGTGTCCTACCCATGGACAAATATTGGCGCATTGAATTGAAATTGTACATGTTTAAAAGAATGTGGTTTGAAACATTTTCTTATTTTCTTTGTATGTAGATTTAAGGATTTACAAAGGTGCAGGTTTGTGCAGATTTGAAGACCAGTATCTTACGAGCTTGTAAAACAGGTAATTTATCTTTTACAGTCTAAAAGAGAAACAGCCATTTATTGATCATCTGTGACAATGTTTTACATATATTAACTCATTTAGTTCTTGCATGAACCTCTGTGAAGCGGGTATTATTTTAGACCATTTAACAGTTAGTACTAAAAGCTACCACTTATTATGTATCAGTAGTGTGTTTCTTTACTTGTGCTGTGTCAGTGCAGTCCCTGTAAGAGCTACTCAGCATTGTCCAGTAGAACTTTCCCATGATAATGGAAATGTGCTCTATGTTCACTATCCTTTGGGGTAGCCACTAGACACATGGGGCTTTTGAGCACTTGACATGTGCCTAGTATGACTGAAAGACTGAATTTTTAAGTTTTATTTTAGTCCATTGAAATTTTAATTTTTTTAAAAAAGATTTTATTTATCTATTTGACAGAGATAACAAGTAGGTGGAGAGATAGGCAGAGAGAGGAGGAAGCAGGCTCCCTGCTGAGCAGAGAGCCTGATGCGGGGCTTGATCCCAGGACCCTGGGTTCATGACCCAAGCCAAAGGAAGAGGCTTAACCCACTGAGCCACCCAGGCACCCCTGACATTTTAATTTAAATAGCCACATGTGGCAAGAGGATACTGTCTTGGAACCTTGGGTTACTCGTGAGATCTCAGAATCTGGATAACCTGGAAAAATGACAATACTCTTGACTGAAATAGAAAAGTCATGAATCTTTTTGGGGTTTAAGAATCAATTGGGTTTTGGCTGTGTGTTCATTCAGAAAATATTTTGTGATTAACATGGGGAAGGCCCTCTGCTATGGTTAGGGAAGTGGAGTCTCTCCTCAAGGATTTTATCCACTTAAGACCCTTTACTTATTTGTCATAGTGTAGAAGACAATAGCCACAAGAGATGTGCAAATCGAGTATTCTCAGAAGAAGGAGTGCTTATTTCTGGATGCAGAGAGATTAAGGAAGGTTGCTGTGGAAGATCATATTTGAGCTTGATTTTAAAGAATAAGGACTTGTGCATACAAAAATGGTTAAAGAAAGGGGGGTTATGCTTCTAGCAAAGGGATGGACACAATGTTTTAGAAATCCCTTTTGCCAGAACACCTAAATGCTGAATAAATTATATTAGCCTTTTAAATACACTGTAGGCCTGTAGAACAGAAAGGGAAATCCCCAGGGCTAAAAGGTCAAAGAGAGAATAGAAACCAGAGTAGTAAACTAGCAGTGTGTCTTTTGGTTTGGCTGATAGCAGAAAGAAAGCACAATTAAGGACTAGTAATAGGCTCCTCTTGCTCCCCACCCAAGGTAGAGAGAATTCAAAGCCCTTTGACCTTTCAGGTATACAATTCCAAGAGGCACCATTCACATGGTAGTTTGTATAAATGTGTTTCAGGGGATGATTTTGTTCATAAAAGTTAAAATGTAAATATTTCTACTTGAAATTGTACAACCCATGGCATTGGAGAACCACCTTTCCCCAGATTCAGCCAGGATTCTCAAAAAACTACTCAGTGAAAGGTAGGCTAGGAAAAATATCTCCTTCCTGGCAAGGGGGATCACAAAGAAATTTGTTCATTTTCACCCAGGTCCAGGTGGGTGAGTAAAGCTACTTCTTGAGAACTTGAAACTGCAGGGTTTGCCAACATTCAGATTCAAGGTTCAAATTTACTTATCTACATGGTCTAAAAAACCCGGAAAAAAGTTGGCCCAGGTTGGTAATGCGCCAGACTGTCTGGCAAAAATAGATATAGACCCACCCTCTTTGAAAGAGACCCATTCTCTTTCAAAGAGAATAAAGGAGAAGAAATAAAGATTTTAGAAATAATTTAAAATTTGTAGAAATTGAGAATTATTATCCCAGAAACTTATGCTGGGGAAAACACTATAGGAATGTGGCAAGGAATTATCACGTTTAACTAGACTGATGAAGAAAATTGTTAGAATGTTAAAGACTAAAAAGGAAAAAAAAAACAGAAAGGAGGAGATTTTGATAATTCAAGGAGGAAATTACTCATATCGAGTCTATAATGGTGACTTTAGGGAAAAAGGAAAAGAAACTTAACTTAGCAAGACTTAAATGTATATATTTAGCAACAAGTCAGATGATCAGAGTAAATGATGAGTACAAGTCAAAAGTGGCTGAGATTTCATTATTTGGAAGAAGCTGAGCACATTGGAGGATTATGCAGGTAAGAGTTGTTCTTACAGGGGCGCCTGGGTGGCTTTGTGGGTTAAGCCTCTGCCTTTGGCTCAGGTCATGAATGATCCCAGGGTCCTAGGATCCAGCCCCACATCAGGTTCTCTGCTCAGCAGGGAGCCTGCTTCCTCTTCTCTCTCTGCCTGCCTCTCTGCCTACTTGTGATCTCTGTCAAATAAATAAATAAGCTCTTAAAAAAAAAAGTTATTCTTACAAAGTTCATGGGAAATATTTAATTTCTGTCCATCAAACTATGAGAAGATACTCCTCTAAACATGGTATTTTCATATGCATAGCAATAATTTCTTATAACTTGAGGGTATTTCTGTATTTATTTTTAAAAATTAAGTACCTTCAGATACGTTAGTATCAAATAATCATTAGTGAATTCGGAAACAACATCCTCAGTCTGGAATTTAAGAGAGAAAGTGGTGATGTGTGATATGTGTGTATTTAGGTACTCTTTTTCTTTTCCCCCTCATGCAGGAGCTGGAAATATAATGGTGAACAAAATGGTTGGTTCCTGCTCTGTCAGAAGTTAAGGTTTAGTGAGGAAGATAAAACCAAGCAAACAAGCAACAGTTAAGTGAGATGAATGTCTTGGTCGGGGAAGTCAAGGGTGTTCTTGGAAACAAAGCAGGGACATTCAGCTGAAGCTGTAAGAGTTAGTACTTGAAAATATATAGGAGTAGAGATGTCTGGATGGCTCAGTCGGTTGGGCATCTGCCTTCGGCTGGAGTCATGGTCCCACATCAGGCTCCCTGCTCAGCAGGGAGTCTGCTTCTCTCTGTCTGCTGCTCCCTCTGCTTGTGCTGTCTCTTTCTCTCTCTCTCTCTGACAAATAAAATAAAATAAATTAGAAAAAAAAGAAAATATGTAGGAGTTAGCAGGTGGTAGTGAGGCTGAAGGGTGATAGCATGGTGGTCTGTTACCCAGTCAGAACAGTGTACATGAAGGTCTGCGAGTGTACAAGAGAGCATAACAGATTTGAACATCGGAAAGAAGTTTCCTATAGCCATATAGCACAGTGATTGGTGCTGGAACAGAAATGCTTTAGTTCAAATTCTGAGTCCCAGCCCTGTGACCTTGGACAATGCTCTTAACCTCTGTAATTCTGTTGTGAGAAGTAAATGAGATCATTTATTTAAGGTGATTAGTAATGTGCTGACACAGAGTAGACACTGTGTTTGCATTTGTAATGATGATGAAAGCTAGAGCAAGGAATTGGGAACAAAGAAGTAGCCAGAGATGAATTACCAAAAGTTAAGTAGAGATCAGACAATGCAAAGACCCTGTAGATTGAGTTAAGGAGGAAAGACAATTTATAAGGGCACAGGGAGGCCCTGAAATATTCTTTATAGGAGAACAGGTAGATTGATATTTCAGAATTTTAGAATGATCACTCTGGCTTTAGGGTGGAGTCTAGATTGATCATGGTCCATACTACACTAGAACCATTTGGGAGATTATAATAATAATTGGGCCAAGAAATGGTATTTTCGGTAGAGTAGTGGCAGTGAAGATGGAAAGAAAGGGTAGATTTGAAGGAAACTTAGAAGGTTGAATAAACAATGCTTACTACTTGATTATGTGTGGAAACCTGAGGGAGGAAGAATGTTTCTGGATATGGCAAGTGGGTGAAGTTTGGTTCCATTTACAGAGAAACTGAAAGCAAGCAGGTGTTAGTAGATGGTGTGGGGAATGATATCAGAAGTGGAAAGCTCATGGTGATAAGTATAAGATAGTGGGAGTGGATGGCTAAAGTAGAAGAGATAAAATACTTGTGAATAATTTTCTCTAATTTGCTTTTTCTACCTCAGAAGACCTGTTTGAAATGTGGTGGTTTCAACAAGGTCTCAGTTTCCTCCCTTCTGCCCTAGTAATTTGGACAGCTGCTGCTTTCATATTTTCATACATTACGGCCATAACACTTCACCATGTTGACCCTGCTCTGCCTTATATCAGGTCAGTGAAATGTATTTTTTTATAGGAGATTGTTTATGTATCATTCACATTTTAACAGTGAAGCGAACATTCCATGTTAACATTTTAAAATTCAGGTTTTATGTTCGACATTATAACAACACAAAGAGTCTAAAAAGGAAGTTGTATTTGGTTCTTTCCATGTGATAGAGAAAGGTGGAGACAGGGATATGATTCACTTAGTGAATTAGTGAATTAAGACACTTTAAGTGTCTTGTCTCCCAAATAAATATTTGAGGTTGTCTCAGAAGATAGAAGTAGAATTACTCTCCCTTTAAAATTCAAAAATGCTGCAAACAACAGTAGTAGTATTAAAAGATAATGGTAATGACAACTATTTATTGATCTACTTGCTATGTACAAGGTTATGTTCTAAGCATTCTTCAGATGATAAATAATTGAATCCTTACAACTACCCTATGAAGTAAAAATTGTTACCCCCATTTAAGATAGAAGGAAATAAGTTATTTGTTCAAGGATTCATGACTCAATAAGAGGTGGAACCAAAATGCGGTTTGGGCAGTTTAACTCTAGAGACCTTGCTTTTAATCTTTATGACATATTGTCTAGGTCTTTCTGACACATTAAGTATCAAAATTTATCAGTAATATTTTTGAAATTTCAAGACTAATAATGATATAAGTATGGGTACTCAGTTGCTTGTGCTATGTTTATAGCTCTCTTTTCCCAGTTATAAAGACAATATATACTTATCCTAACAAATTTTAAATAATACTAGATTGATTATAAAAGTAAAAAGTGAAAGTCTGTTTCAGCCCCTCTCCTGCTCCTGCCTGTCCAGAGGTAATTAATGGTTTGGTTGGTTTCCTTCCATAGTTTGTTTTGTTGTTATAGTTGTTTCATTTATTTATTTGTTTATATATAAAAATGACCTCTCCAATGTAGAAAATAGTGAATTTTTAAAGGGTGATGAACCAGAAGGCTAAATTTATCTTTTTTTTTTTTTAATTTTTTTTTTAAGATTTTATTTATTTGTCAGAGAGAGAGAGGGGGAGAGAGTGAGCACAGGCAGACAGAATGGCAGGCAGAGGCAGAGGGAGAAGCAGGCTCCCTGCCGAGAAAGGAGCCTGATGTGGGACTCGATCCCAGGACGCTGGGATCATGACCTGAGCCGAAGGCAGCTGCTTAACCAACTGAGCCACCCAGGGGTCCCTAAATTTATCTTTTTAGAAGTATCAAGAAGAGGGGCGCCTGGGTGGTTCAGTGGGTTGGGCCTCACCTTCGGCTCGGGTCATGATCTCAGGGTCCTGGGATCAAGCCCCGCATGGGGCTCTCTGCTCAGCAGGCATCCTGCTTTCCCCTCTCTCTGCCTGCCTCTCTGCCTACTTGTGATCTCTGTCAAATAAATAAATAAAATCTTAAAAAAAAAAAGTATCAAGAAGAGATCAGAATCTTACTATCTACATTTGTTTCCACAGTGGTATGGTATGGAGCAAAAGATAGCAACAAATTGGGTACACTTTGGGAAGATGTACAAAAACCAAAGATATTTTAGAATTGAAGGTTCCGATTCTAGGAATAATTTGTTGAATAATCACCACTGATCATAGCATGCTGCTACAGAAACAAGTAGCTTAAGGAGACAGTTCATTCTTCCGTAACTTTTTAGAGAACATACATCAGTAATTTCTGAGTGCCTTTCAGCATTTTTATTTCCCCTTTAAAAACTTGTCTGCTTTCACTTTAAAAAGCTTTTAATCATTTAAGAGGCCTTTGGGTTCTTTTTCAGAGTTTCAGTTCTCTGATGGTACTGCATGTGATTTTCTGACAGTACCCTAGACACTTCCTTTTCTGTCCCTGTTCTACCCTTTTATTTTTCTGCTACTGACCTAAGTATTATTACCCTGGGAGCTTTCTCCGATGTTCTAATACATTTAAACTCAGTACTTAATTTTACTTCTCGGGCTCATTTCCTTCATCTGAAGATTGATTAAGTTAGTCTAGATGCTCTGCAAAGTTCCTCTCAGTTCACGGACCCCATCTAAAAGGTTTAATTGTTAACAGTCCCAAAAGACATAACCAAATGTAAATTTCTACATTAAAGACAATTTCACAGCAAGTATGTTTCAGGTGTTCTCTTAGTTTGTTCAGGTAGTGGATGCCTGCGTAGAATGCAGGAGATGAGTACTGGGGGAAGAGAACAAATTAGAATATCTATGTATATTTTAAAATCTCGTTATTTGAGCTTAACTAATAAATACATATATTTTGAAGTTACACAATCAGACTTTTTAATTTTTTTTTCTTTTTGATGGTGTGTGATCAAAATAGTTTGATGATCACTGGGTTGGAGTGCTGTATGATGAGGTGATGGACTTGGCTGATTTTACTCGTAGTCCAGTTTGTATCAGACTGTTCCAGAGCCGAGGCAGGAGCACACTTAGCCAGCCATCTTGGAAATGCATGCTTTTGTTTCCTTACAGGGTGTTTCTAAACTGTAGCATCTCTTGAAATACAACTATTAAAATTTTAGGAAATCAGAAATTTTTTGATTATAGGAATGTATATACATTATTTTTTAAAAATTGGAAGGTAGAAGAAACAAGCAGCTAAACCATAATTCTCACTACCTGAAGATGATCAAAGTAACAGAATCTTTTGTTTCTAAAGATACATCTTAGAGTTGGAAGGAGCAATCCTTATATGTGTTACTTCACTTTCCCTAAACTAACCCAAATTTCACCAAACACTATTGATTCCTTACCAGATGTGACTTTCCCTCTCTTTTTGATTCCAATTAGATTGGGTTAGCTGAGATCCTTATTATCTCTTTCCTTTAGTACTTCAGTTTGTGGCCAAAGACTTTGTCTTTTTCATCTTTACTGTAGTTTGAGGGAAGGGAAAGGAACATTTAATGGGTGTCTCTCCTGTGTCTGCTGCTGTGCTAGATTTTCACATGTATTGTCACTTTCATTTCCTCATGTTGCAGATGAGGCTGGAGGAAATTAATAGCCCCATTTTGCAGACAAGGAACAGTCATAGAAAGATAAGAGAGCATACCCAAATTTGCACAGTAAATGGTAGGTGTTGATCTGGATCTGTGTTTGCCCTGAAGCACAAGCGTGTAAGCTGATACATTGTAATACATTGTGATCAGCAATTTTAACAGAAGTCTGGACAGGTGCTCTGTGATTTCTCATTCTGCTAGAGGAGTTGGCCAAGGCTCTGGAGGGCAGGGAAAAAGTGGTCTCATGTGGAAGCTACAAGATGGGAAGGGCTTTGTCTCTTTTACTAACCACTGTACTCCTGTTCCTAAAATACTGTCGGGCACATAATAGGTGGTTGGTAAATGTTTTTGAAATTAACAGGACATGATTAGGTATTAATTGAGTTATAGACAGGGTCAACAACAGATGACAAAAGCAGAGTTGTGAAAGGATCTGTAGTGTTTCGAGAACATCCAGGTGAGACAGAGGAACACACCTGACCAACTGATGGAAATCAGTAACACAGCCCTAATGTACCCAGGGTAGGTATTTTTTGTTATTTTTTAAAAAAGATTTTTATTAATTTATTTGAGAGAGAGAGAATGAGCAGGGAAGTGGGGCAGAGGGAGAGAGAAGCAGGCTCCCTACTGAGCATGGAGCCTGATATGGGCCTCAATCCCTGGACCCTACAATCATGACCTGAGCCAAAGGCAGCTGCCTAACTGCCTGAACCACCGGGTGCCCACGTTTGTTTGTTTTTAATCAAGTTCTGTTGATTTCTGTTATCTGAAAAAGAAGTAATCTTGGGGTGCCTTGGTGGTTCAGTCAGTTAACTGGCTGCCTTTGGCTCAGGTCATGATCGCAGGGTCTTGAGATCAAGCCCCGAATCTGGCTCCCTGCACAGTGGAGAGCCTGCTACCCCCACTCTCTCTGCCTGCCGTTCTGCCTACTCGTGATCTCTCTCTCTCTTTCTGCCAAATAAATAAATAAAATCTTTTGAAAAAAAAGTAATTTCAAGTGGTAGGAGAAAGAAGTGAATTAGGGCTACTGGGTGGCTCAGTTGGCTAAGCGTCTGCCTTAAGGGTCCTGGAATGGAGACCCACATCAGGCTTCCTGCTCAGCAGGGAACCTGCTTCTCCTTCTCCCTCTGCCATTCCCCCTGCTTGTGCTCTCTGTCAAATAAATAAAATCTTTTAAAAAAAGAAAAGTGAACTAGATAAATACTGTGAGTTCCAACTGTCATGTTCTCATAAAATTATATGAGTTGAACTTAGGAATGTGTAAAAAGATACAGGATTTGAAGTAATCCATTATTTCTTACTCCTTAGAAAAAAATACACATGTATATTTAGTGTGAGAAATCCACATACCTTCTTTTTTTTCTTTCAGTGATACTGGTACAGTAGCTCCAGAAAAATGCTTGTTTGGGGCAATGTTAAATATTGCTGCAGTTTTGTGTAAGTAATGGAAATTGTTTTAAAAATCAAAATTAATAGCAAAATTGCCCTTTCCTTCTTTAAACACTTGTGTTACTTGTTTTACTTTCTGATTATACCTGAGGGAATGTTATCACTAAATTATTGATCCCAGATATGTTCCTTTTCAAAGAAAGGCAGTTTCTAAAAATACTAAATTATAGAAATAAACCTTAAAAAATATCTATAAGGCTATTTGACTACTCATCCAAATAGAAGTTGTAAAGTATGACCAAATAGTTTTTGAGACCTTAAGTGGATTTCTTAAGTGACCAGTAGAGGACAGAAAGCTTATAAACACACTGACTACAACTAAGACCAACTAAATTCATTTAGGATAAACAATTTATAAGTTTAAGAGTAGTGGTAGAACTGCGTTTTGATTTTTGAACGATGTTGTAACGACAAAGGACTGGAATTCTACTGTAATTTACATTCCTGTTCATTATTTATTTTTTGAATCAAACTTGTATTAATGATTAACTAAAATATTTTTTTCATCAATTGTGATTATTTTAAATATTTGCACTTTTCCATATGGTATTTACTATCTCCTTGGTTCAAAAATTGAAGTCAAGGAAATAAATGATTCAGTGCGTAGAAGTTGATCTTATGACTAAAATTTTCAAAAACATGTCAACAAAAGCATATCTCTGTTTCATTTTCTATGCTTTCAAATTATTTGGCAATACTTTTGCAATGGGAAATTTGACTTGATTTGACCCTTTGCTGATAACAACTATCGTAAAATTGGTGTTTTTGTTCCGTGTAATTGACTGCTATATCTGATTGAACCAAGTTACAATAATTTGAAATAAAATGAAATGGGAGTGAGGCAAATCACCTTTTGTTGTTTCTTTTTTTCTTTTTTTTTTTCTTGGTTGGTTGATTTTTGTTTTGTTTTGTTTTTCTGCCAGTACCCGTTTTATCCATATTTTAGCAACAATTACTATAAATGTTAATGCTAATCATCTAGAAAATTTTGTTTTATATAACACTTATCATTAGAGATTTTCAGAAAACATCAAACTTATCTCTTAAATTTTGTCCTAAATATTTGTAAATGTGAGGCCCATGAGAGTGCCCTTCAGTCACACAGAGATATTACTAGTTCCATAATGCAACCTTAAAGGTTCTTAAAATCAACAGCTATTTCTGTTTTTTGGTTTTTCTCTTCTCTCAAATTAACTTTGAAAGGAAGATTTATGTTAGGTGACCTTTGTTAACTCTTTGTTGGCAACTTTATTCCCTGGTTACTTATTACTTTGCTGTCTTTTGGGTTATCTCTTCCCAGGCATTGCAACCATTTATGTTCGTTACAAGCAAGTTCATGCCCTGAATCCTGAAGAGAGTCGTATCATCAAATTAAACAAGGCTGGCCTTGTACTTGGATTACTGAGTTGTTTTGGACTTACTGTTGTGGCAAACTTCCAGGTTTGTATTTTAGCCCAGCATAAGTATTTTCCTGAGGTACATAAATTAATACATGTTCAAAAGGAAACCTGAAACATTCAGTTACACACTGTTATTGTTTCTTTGCCTTAACAAAGTAGAATCCCCTGCCTTTAGATCATTTGACCTTCTTAGGGTTCACTACTTTCACAATTAGAAAAATTCATTCTCAGTAAACTCCTGAAAACCTATAAATTATTCTGACCTTTTAATCATTCACAGGGCTCTATTAGACTCTTCATTACTACTTAGTTGGAGATTACTCCAAGACCAGAGAGAATTGATATAAATTGTAAGTGACACAATTATAGATTTGAACTTTGAAAAAATATATATGGCTAGGGGCACCTGCTTGGCTCATCTGGTAGAGCGTGCAACTCTTGATCTCGGGGTTGTGAGTTCGAGTCCCGTGTTGGGTGTAGAGATTACTTAAAAGTAAAGCTCTTTGGGGAAAAAAAAATATGCTAACAAACTACACTCATTTACCTATTTTATATTCTTGTTTAGATGTTCCCATTGATCACCTCTATTTCTAGAGGTGCTCAGCCCCTCATATGAGGAGGTAAAGGAAGTATATGGAGCTTTTCACCTTTTTCTCAGGGAATTCTTGAAATAGCAGGTTAACTTTCACAAAATTTGCAAACTCTTCACATTCCTTTCAACTGACATTCTTTCCGATGAGTCTTTGGTAATACCAGCTAGGTCCTGGGCATATGGGTGTTTTTTGCTTAATGGCTCTGCAGTCTTCAGAGTTTCAATTTAGACATCTAATAACTATTTATACACCCTCATACAAATACACATATAGAGGCATATTCATGCATCCACTGCAGGTATTTTTGCCTGATAGATGGCTTTCCTCCCACAGCGATTTAAGGCACAGACATCTTTGAGCTCTCGCATTCCCTAAGTCCTTACTGCCTTCTGCATCCAGCCAACTGGAACAGTCAAAGAGAATATGCAGAAATCACACCTGCTTCTTAACAACCTTGACCTGACAGCGACTCACATCATCCTACTAACATTTGCTAGACACAACAAGAGGGACTGGGAAGTGAAGTCATGCTGAGCATCAGTTCCTGAGACAACTCCATACTGTGGAAGGGACACAGGACTTTTGGTGGCTAGCTAGCTAGCGGTCTTTGCCACAAATAGGATTCTGTCTTCACTAATCACTTTCTGAAGCTCAGTGTTAAAAATATGTTTTGGGGAAATTTTAGTATATGGATAGTGATTCTTTGTTCCAGTTGTCCCTTTACCAATTTAACAGTATCTCTCATCCCTGTGTGGTAAGAATGGATCCCAAAGTGACCTCCACACGTAAGATGCTACCTATGTTAATAATTAATACTTGTTTATGCAATCCAGTAAATTCCAATGGGAGTTCCTAGTTGTGGCCTGTGCACTCTGCCTTTCTGCCTTTTTCTCATTTACATATAAAAATGGTTTATATACTTTTATTGCTATGTTCCTTTTAGCTTTAATTCTAATTCACCTTCACCACAGGGGTCCCTGGGCTTTTTAATTTTGAATCAAATTCCTTTTTTTTCTCTTGATCACATCCCTTTTCATGTAGCTTTGCACCTGTTGAATTTCCTTCACATCCTTCACTGATGGCTTCATTGCTGGGTCCTATTTATAAGCAGATTCTGTAACAGTACCACAATATCCTTCCTTGTATAAACTTTTAGTGCTTAAGTGGTGAGCGCATTGCCCCTGTCTCTCCCCACTTCTGTGTTGCAGAGTTTGACTTGGAAGAGACTCTAGCACTGTTTTAAAGTAGGGACTTGTTGGTTTTACCCCTTAAACATTTCTTGAAAACATCTGCTTCTCTGCATTTCCATCTCTGCTTGCTCTCCCTACCATCTCTTCAACCAGTTCAGATTTCATTATCTTTCATACCCTGGTCTAGTACCATAGCCGTCTAAATGCTTCCTCTGCCTTCACTCTTACCTCCCTTTCATCTTAATATTGCAGCCAGTGTAATCTTTTGTAATTATATGTACATCTCACTCTGTTTCCCTGTACCCTGTTTAAAGTTGTACAGCTCCAAGCTTCCATGAAAAGAGATGTAATCAAGAGAGAAAAAGGAATTTGATGAACCGCCAAGCTTCTTAATTAATTCAAAGGTCTTGCATGATCTACTTCTCCAGCCTCGTTCTTCGTCATTCCCCTTCTTAATATCCTCCCTTGTACATAACACTGGACATAACACTGGACTTTCTTTATTCCTTAAATAAGACAAGTTTATTTCACTCCATTTCACGTTTCTTTTGTTGGACATTTCACTACCCCATACCTAAATAGATCTAGGTGTCTTCAGGTTTTCTGTGCAGACCTCTTCCTCAGAGAGATCTTCTCTGTGACTAGACTTGTTCGCATGTAGAGTTTTCTTTTTTTGTATTCTTTGTGTTCTCTTAGCCTCTGGAAACAAATTCTTCACAGCACTTACTATAGTCTAATTTTTTTATCTGTGGTTTTAAAAATTTTTTAGTTGATGTGTTTCTCCATTAATTATAAGCACAATGGTTGTGTTCATCGCTGTATATTCATCACCTAACGTAGTACTTCAAACAAAGATGTTCTCATTGTTTAGTGACTTATTAAAGAGGCTAAAGGGACTAAGCAGGATGAATAAAAATTCTTTTGCTACTGCTGTGGTTGTCGGTGCTTAAAGAGACCTCATGTGATTTGGAAAACTCTGACTTAAAAAATGCAGATTTCATTTCTTTGAAAACAACTCTGTATAATAATATTCAGTAAACACAAACACATGATAAGCATCCTCAGTGCCTACTTAGAGGTATTTTTCCCTTCGAAGGACATTTATCTTTGAGGAAAGTTGGAAAGAATAAGTAAGCAGAAATCTGTATTAATTTCGTAGGGCTGCCATAACAAAATACCATAAATTGAGTGACTTACAGTAACAGAAATTTATTCTTTAAAGTTCAGGAGGCCAGAAGTCTGAAACTAAGGTGTTAGAAGGGATAGTTCCCTTTTGGGGACACATGCCTCTTCTCTAGTTTCCAATAGTTACCAGCCATCCTTGGTATTGCGTGGCTTATGGCAACAAAACTCCATAATGTGTGCCTCTGTTGTCACATGCCATTCTTTCTTCCTATAAACTTTATCTTCAAGGAGACTTCAGAGAGAGGATAAGGCTAAGAAAGCAGAAGATTAGTTCCTAAGTTTCATTAACTGCTTATAGGTAAAGATTACAGACCATTCATTGTATACTTTTTAAGTTCTTTATCAGACATTTGCTCCTGACCACACATATTGCTGTAATTTTTCTTGTCTTTGTCAAAGGATAAGTTTTTGTCTTTGCTTTGTGAAAAGATATATTTTTAAAGAGAATAAAATAATGACTTTTGTACATGTTATTTAACTTAGTAATTAATGAGGGAAATAGTAGGTAGTACAAATCAGCTGAAAAGAGAAGTCAAGGTACCACAGGTTTGTAGTCAAATAAGGAATGCTAAAACAAATTTATGATGTAAAACTGGTCATTATTCACAGTGATAATTAATAACATTCAAAAAGACACAATTGCATTTGTATAGTTATGGGTTATTTGCATTTCTATCAGTTTTCTACAAATTAACTTCTGTCTCTACACATAACTTCTATCATTAAGGAAGTTTTCAGAGCCGAGTAAAACTGACATTCGTGTAGAACCAGTGCCAGAGGCTTTAACATTCCACTGGAGTACTCTCTGGCCTATTTCAAGATCTTTTGCTGTTTCCCTGGTCTCTAAAGTAACAAAACTGAATGTCCAAGCAGAAGTACTGCCAGTTAAAACCAGTTTTAAATGCCTTTATTTTTAATCATAAAAATACGGTAATAAGTGCCCTCCATTCTTTGCTTTTACTTTTTTTTTTTAATTTTAAAAGATTTTATTTATTTATTTGACAGAGATCACAAGTAGGCTGAGAGGTAGGCAGAGAGAGAGGAGGAAGCAGGCTCCCTGCTGAGCAGAGAGCCTGATGTGGGGCTCGATCCCAGGACCCTGAGATCATGACCTGAGCTGAAGACAGAGGCTTAACCCACTGAGCCACCCAGGCACCCCTGTTTTTACTTTTTAATTCACAGGATTTTGTTGTTGGAACTATGTACTGATCACAGTGGGCATCAATCAGGCTATATCAGTATTTAGCTTCATCAATTTATATGATAATTTTTTTTAAGATTTTATTTATTTATTTGACATAGAGAGAGAGAGATCTCAAGTAAGCAGAGAGGCAGGCAAAGAGAGAGGGGGAAGCAGTCTCCCTGCTGAGCAGAGAGCCCGATGTGGGGCTTGATCCTAGGACCCTGAGATTATGACCTGAGCAGAAGGCAGAGGCTTAACTTACTGAGCCATCCAGGTGCCCTATATGAGAATATTTTTAAAGGGGAAATTTATCCATATTCCTGCTTGTGGCCCTAAAATTGTTAATTTTGTTTTTGCCTATATTTTTCTAGCCTTTAATCATATGTATAGATAAATTCTCAGAAGAAGATAGTACCATTTTGTATTATGTTTTATGGGTACTGAAGTTTTTTTTTTTTATTGTTACCCAAAGTGGTAATAGCAATGCATTCTTTTCTCTTTCTAGCACTCGTAACTTATTGCCAGTTAGAACACCATAAACCAAATCAAAATAGCCCTTCTTCTCCAAAAGAAAACCAATGGCTTTGGCAAAAACATGATTACCTTTTACTTACTATAGCTTCAACTAAGAAAACTGGGTGCTATGTTTGTGAATTAGCACAGTCAGTTGTGAAAGAAGGGACCCAAGTCCTAACCTTTCCCCTGTTGTTACCCCGTCCTACACTCTGCCAGGTGCTCTGCAGTGCCTTCTCAACCAAGCGAAATACAGGCTGCATCAGCTTCGAAAACTAGAGCAGTTCAACCAAAAACATTTGTAGAATTTTTGGAGAGCTACCGTTGTCACTTTTAAGCAGAGGGTACATGTAGTAAAAAGTAAAATGTAAATGGGTACTGATAAAAAGGAGGAAAATATTGGAATTTACGGTAATCTCATGTATAATTTATCCAAAACCAATCAATGAGAACCAAGAGAGAATGCTTTAATTTTCTGAGCCTTGAAATTGCACGCAGATTTAAATTAGATTTAAGTTGAAACCCTCCCTGCAGCTTCCCAACCAGCCTGATCCTCCTTTGCCATGCACTATCCTTTTTCTATAACCCTTATTACCATCTAACAAACGGACTTCGCTTATTTCTAAAGTTTGCCACTTACTGTTTTTGCTTCTTCACTTGAATGTAAATTCTGAGGGCCAGATTTTTGTCTGTTTTGTCCACTAATGTATCTGAGTACTTAGAACAGTGCTTGACATAGAAGAGGTACCCAAATAAACATATTCATGAGTAAATGAATAATCCTTGCCATGTTTTCAGTCATGACTACTGATTTAACTGGAATCTTCTGGCTTTTGTGGAGTACTCTGGGAGAGAATTGCTTCAGGAAGTAATCTCTGGAATTCATAGTGTTTTTCCATTCAGCGACTGTTTTTTTGAGATCACTAACCTGTGCTTTTAAATATTGTGTTGGCCATATGTTTTGAGCTTCTTTTATTTATTTCTTCTTTCTACCTCTCAGAAAACAGCCTTTTTTATTGTACACGTATGTGGAGCTGTGCTCACCTTTGGCATGGGCTCGTTATACATGTTCGTTCAGACCATCCTTTCCTACCAAATGCAGCCCAAAATTCATGGCAAACAGGTCTTCTGGATCAGACTACTGGTGGTTATCTGGTGTGGAGTAAGTGCATTTAGCAGTATCCTTTGCTGTAAAACGTAGCTGTACTTGGAAAGGAATTAAATAACAGAATATAAGTGAACACTGTTGGCATATTGTGAGGAGGCATTTTTTGGGGGGGAGATTCTTGGGTTACTAACCCTAAATTAAAGGACGAGATTCAAATTTGACATAGGATCTCAGTAATTGAGCTGGGAACAAAGATAAAATTCAGCCCGATCATACTCACTTCAGAGATTTGAAGGATGAGTTAATGCTCTCCCGAGAACAATTATTTAGCAGAATCTTTGGCTAGTACTGCTGATGTACTACTGAGCGAAGAGGGATTGACTATGCAAACCATTTCATAGTAATCCTCTGGGTACATTTTAATCTTCACTACTACTATATAATATCGAGTCTTTAAGAAAATGGGTTTGGACCTTGGAAATGAATGAATAATCCTTGTGGAACTTTAAAGTGATTTTTATTTTGAATCTAATTTAAACGTACAGGTTTTCTCTGAGATTCTCCTTGACGTACTTTTTGTATAGTGCTGACTTGCTCATCACTTTTGTACAGTGGGAATTTTGGCACAGATATTGTACAGAAACTCCATTGGAACCCTGAGGACAGAGTAAGATCTTGGAATCTATAAAACATACTTTTATATTAAAGATGACTATTTTGGTTGATTTTGATGTATTTTTCATGTCATCACTAAAAATACTACTTTTCTAGAGTAATCATTTTGTTAAATTAGGATTATTTTCTGTGTCTGATAGAGTTTGTGTAGCACTACACAAACAGTTGAGACAGTAATTGAGACAGTATTTTCTGTCTCAATTCAACAATGAACATTTTCAAGACACAAGGAGAATTGTGATGGCGAAGAGTTTTCTCAGAAATTGACTCCTCCAAATATGGATGTAGTGTACAACATACCCAACTGAGCTCTTTTATTATTGGAATACTTGTTTCCTGAATTACCATCTAGAAGTTTATTATTACGTACTCTTTATTTAGGTTCCAGTATAATGCATATCTGAATGGAGATAGCATCTTTGACCCTGAGGGAAAAAAGAGGAGGGACATATACTAACTAGATGACAAAATTAAGTTCATCTGTTTTCACAAACCTCTCAGTGGCATTTCATTTTGAATTATTTTTAAAGAATTAGCCCTGGATAGGACATGTTTGTAAGAATAAAAGAGTGAAATAATTTGCTAGTTTCCCTCAGTTATAATCTATATATTATTTAATGCTTTATTTTTAGTGTAAAAATAACACTAAATTTATTATGAGTATTTTTTACTGAAACATTTTTAGTGACATTTAATGAATCTTATGGCTGTGGGAAAAGCGGTGACTTCCCAAGTATAGAGTAGAGGTTCTCCTGTTCTTAGTTCTTCAGATGGAAATTTTATTCCCTCTAGATGAAGTTACGACAGCTAGATCATTTAGGAAGACTTTCCTAATGCCTTTCTTCAATTCTTGAGATATGTTCATCATCATTAGCCATCAGGGAAATTCAAATCAAAACCACATTGAGATCTGTTCAATACATTAGGATTGTTTTGTTTTGTTTTTTGTTTTTCTCTCCAGAAGGTTTGGATATGGAATTATTTATAAAAGATAAATAGAATTAAGTTTTTAAACAAATGTTATTTTAGACAGTTTTATATTTACAGAAATATTGTAAAAACAGTGCAGAGGGTTCTTTGTTATCAGTATATTCTGTACACACACTTTTTATTAATATCTTTAGTATGGCATGTTGGTTACAATTAATAAACTCACATGTATATAGTTTTTGACAAAAGGCCATAGTATATTAATATGTCCTTAGTGTTTATCTCATGTCCTTTGAATTTCAGAAGACAGATTGGTTTGCAGATTTTATGGTTCTTTTATTTGAGAGAAATTCTAGATCACTCAAGTGAAATTTCAAAAAATTATTCTTTTTTTCCATTGTCACTCAAGGGTTACGTGCTTCACATGATTACCACTGCAGCAGAATGGTCTATGTCTTTCTCCTTCTTTGGTTTTTTCCTGACTTATATCCGTGATTTTCAGGTAAGAAAACACAACATTATATTTATGTAAACTTCCCTCAGGTGGAATAAAAGAAGATGCTATAGTCAAGTCTCCAACATTTTTGAAAATTAACTTCATAAGCAGCGATGCCATAAGAAGAGCTGCTCAGGTAAGTCATTTCTGTGTTTGGGAAAACAGTGTGTTGTTAGTAAGGGGTTCATCGTTGAAAATCAGATTGTAAAACAGGTCAATTTCGTCAACTCTGCCTACGTTTATGTAGGCCAACCTCAACATTTCATTTCACCAATTCCTTTTAGAAACCAAAGAAAAATGAAGAGCTTCTGAGTAGAAAAGCTTGGTTTTCCTAACTCTGTTGGTACTACAGATGATACCTTTGGCAGTACAACATCTGTTCAGTCTTTTTACTCATTGGAATAGATTTACATCTCCAATCCCAAAAATATTCTTCAGAACATTTTGAAGATGGAAAGTTGAAGACGTTGAAGATGTCTTTAAGGAACAAACGCCTATGTATAATTTTCTTTTCTGTTACAGAAAATTTCTTTACGAGTGGAAGCCAATTTACATGGATTAACCCTCTATGACACTGCTCCTTGCCCTGTTAACAATGAGCGAACGCGACTACTTTCCAGAGATTTATGATGAAGGGATAAAATACATCTGTGATGATTACGATTCTCAGGGATTTGGGGGAAATGTTCATGAAAGTTCCTTATTCTGCTTTGAAATTTTTAACCAGTTAATCAAGGCTGACAGTGATATTGATGATTACTGATAATCAAGAGACACGAATAAAGCCATTTGATAAGTTATTTTCAAGGATATCTTCAAGAAGACCCTGTAAAAACATTTATGTCTATACGTTCTTTTTAATCCCAGAAAATAAAACCAAAGGACTACAACAACACTGTAGTTTTTCTTCTAATTTATTTGAGAGAAACAAGATGTGCACCAAGCAATCTACAAAATCCAGCCTTTCATATTTTCTAAATCACTGTAAACCATGTTTTGCTTGGAACACTCTTCTAAGAGACATTTTCCAAGGACCCCGGATAATCATTATTACTCAACAGCTCCTTTAGAATTGGATTTGAAGTAATAGTTTAACCATTTCAATACATTTCTTACAGTCTTTATAAATTTTTTTTTTGGAATCCACTTACTAATGGGAGCAGAACTGAATTCAAGTGCTTTCATTGCTTAAGTTTTGCACAAGTGCTTCTGTAGGTATGGACTTGATTCCTGCCACAAGGCCAAATACTATGCCAAGTGGTCTGTCACAGTTTCATGAAGCTTAGTCTCTGAAAAGAGATTTTAGTTACTATTGCATGAGAGAAGTAGCTGTAGGCAGATTTACTTCAATTGTGTTTTACATAAAACAAAGGTTAGTGTTCATACGTAAGGCTGAGCAATTAGTGAATAACAGTAGATATGATTAATATAAGTAACCACAAACTGTAGTCAGGAGCTTCTTAGATTTTCATTTATAGCAAATTATAATTATTTATAAAAGTAGTCTTGAGTGGGCAGATATTAAGTCTTTTGAGCAGGGTGTGATCTCTGTAGAACCCAGATTCTAAAGGACAAAATCAGTCCCAAAAAAAACAAGGCACAAAATAATTTTGATACCTGTATCCATCAAAGCTGTCTTTTTCCTCTCTCTCTGTCATGCAAATGATCATATAGCTTCTACTTGGATCCCTATCTGGGCAGATAAAGGATGGTTTACAAATCCCAGATAAAATTCATATTCAAATTATTCATCCAGGAGGTGCTCAGTGACTGGTTCTCAAAGGATCTTTGAAGATTAACGAGGTTTATCATTTTAGAAGAAAAGGTTCTGTAGCCAAAATAAAAAATGGTGAGAACAAGTTTAAAGCACAAAGAAGGAGCACTTTTAAAGGAACAATGGATATATGGTGGAACCAGATCTTAATTAGGAATAAGTTGCTAGATATAAGACTGTGTAAATAATATTTCTGAAGACTTATGAGCCCATAAGACAAAATGGAATAAAATACTGTTTACATACATCATGCAGCAGTGAACATGGGAGATATTTCACTAAATACTGATTCATTGAAATCTGGCATCACTAGAAGAAAACGTGGATACAAACCATGAAAAATTTGTCATGCCTCTGAAAATTATGGTGTAGCCTCACCTGAGAAACAGCATTCAGTGCTGACTCCTGTACATCAGGAAGTTGAAATTCAAGTTGTGAAGGACAACAGTGTAGTGAGAGAGGGATTGATAGAATCAAAGTTTACAAATTATATATGGGGAGGATGGCATAGGGAGAAACTTGGATTTACAGGTCCATACTAGAATATTGGGCTTAAAAATATGCACTAACACATTAAAGAAATTATTTTAAAACAAAAATGTTACTTTGATAGTATTTTAATTCCATCCTTTAACCTTAACCCTTAGAGGCTGAAAGAGGCTGAAAATACAAAGTTCAAAGGGGGATTATAAGCAGAGATTTTTGAATGTGTGTTTATCCTTCACTTATGGCTGAAGTAACGGGAAGGTAATGACCCCCTCCCTCAAAATATGCCTTGCCTCCACCACCAGTACAGTAGCTTGGATAAACAGATAAGATATTCCTTTTCAATTCAATCAACACTTTTTTATTGAATGTTTATCCTTAAAAAAAGAAGGTCTTAAGCTGACAAAATTAGTAAGTTCTATGAACTGAGTGTATCTATTCCTTTTTTGACCTGAATATACAGCAAGACTATATTTCCCAACTTCCCTTTCAATTAAGTATGAGCATGAGACTGAATTTTAGGCAGTGAAATGTAAATTAAATGGATGTTCATTATTTTATTAAGATTCTGAGAAATGGTAATGTTCTTATCCAGTTTTTTCTCCTTACACTAAAAGGATATTGATGACAAGATTTTAGGAGATGGCAAAAATCACATGATAAAATGAACCTGAACTAGTCCACTTCTAATTTTAGATTTTAGAAATCAAACGAGATCTTTTATAATTTAGGAGCTCCATTTTTATCCATATCCCAGTTACTTAAATTATATTGTATGTTGCCAGAATAGTGCCATATATTGTAAGTGTTCACTGGATTTGTGAAAGAGAAAGAGAACTTTTCTTATCTCTTCAATGTCCTGTATAGACTCACTGTGAAATGAAGTTCAGTAAACATTGGCTTATTAATAACTTTGTAAATTCATGATGTATGTCTTACTTCTTTTCAACCAGCCAGATTGCTACTTTTAGTAAACTATTCATTTACTAGGATGATAAGAACATATAACAGAACTAAAATAAAGAATAAAATATTTCTGAGACATTGTAAGTGTAAGCAACTGGGTCCTCCAAAAGGTGTGGTAATTTGAGAGAAGTCACCTACTGAGGAAGCCCGAGTAGAATACAAAGAGAATACTTCAGGAAATCTAAAATATGCTATTGAAATGTAGTGCAGAGAACAAGTCCCCATGTTTGGATATCAGGCAGTTTAGCTAAAAAGCACAAAGATTCCACTAGGATCTCATCAGTGCTCAGATCCAAATCTCCACTGAAAGGCAACTCTTTTCATTTAAAATATTTGAAGCAAGTGCTAAAGTTAAACTAAATCAGCTGCAGAGCTCATCTCTACCTCAACTGCGGGTGAGATTAACTCAGTTTCCCACTCTAAGAGCCTGACAAAGGAACAGCCATGCCCTTTTGTGGCAGTAACTATTATTTATTTTCATTTTAGTTTTTATTGTTCTTTTATGGGAAATACCAGCACACAGCAAGAAATTTTAAGACCCGGAGAGAAGCAAAAAGTTTGATCCAGAGAGCAGACAGTCAACAGAAGCAAACTCAGATTCCCCAGATGTTACAGTTATCAGAGGTAGATTAACTATGATAAAAATGCTGAAGGAAGTAGTAAAAAGGGTGGTAAACATGAAGAGACGGGGAATTTTAGCAGAGACATGTAAATTGCGGGAAATAAAAGAATTCTAGAATTGAATATGATAGGATTACACATAGAAGAACTGATTTTTTAAACTTGGAAGACAGGACAATTGAAAATAAAAAGAAAAAGGGAGTGAAAATAAAATGTATAGAGTATTTGAGTTTTGTAGGCAAAATCAAATGGCCTTGAATCTCATAACTGAGTTTCTGAAGGTGAAGATAAAGAATGATACAGAAGAAATGTTTGAAGACATGATATTGACTGAGAACTTATACACAGTTGTTGGAAATTAACACAGAAAAACAAAAGTGAGATTTTGAAAATTATAAAAATTGATAAACACCTATCAAGATTAATATACTGGCTTGAGTAATATTTTCCAAAAGGTCATGTCCATCTAAAACTTCAGAATGTGACCTTATTTGGAAATAGGATATTTGCAGAAATAATTAGTTCTGAGGTCATATTAAATCCAGTGATTTGGTATCCTTATAAGAAGACCATAGAGACAGAGAAACAGTAGGCCAGGTGAAAACAAAGGCAGAGATTGCAGTAATGCATCCTCAAACCAAAGAATGCCAGCAACCAGAAACTATTAAGAGGTAAGGAATAATCCTCTCCTAGAGCCTTTAAAAGGAGCCTTGATTTTCTATTTCAGTCCTCCAGAAATCCGAGAGAAATCTCTGGTTTCGAGCCACTCAGTTTATGGTAATTTGTTATGACAGCATA
The DNA here is from genome assembly GCF_011764305.1 of Mustela putorius furo. Classification (NCBI taxonomy): domain Eukaryota; kingdom Metazoa; phylum Chordata; class Mammalia; order Carnivora; family Mustelidae; genus Mustela; species Mustela putorius. The sequence continues at coordinate 10,012,908 of NW_025421424.1, forward strand.
GGAAACAAAACAAACAAAAACCTGATCAAGTGAAAAAGAGAAAATACAAATACTAATATAAAGAACGAAAAGGAAGGTATCACTACATAGCTTGTTGGACATTAAAGATAATAGCATATTATGGAAAACTTTATGCCATTAAGTTCAACTACTCAGATGAAATGGACAAATTGCCTTTTAACCCATAGCTTGTGAAAAATACAAGAAGAAAATAAATCTAAAAATATTTCCATATTTATTAAAATATTGAATTTGCAATTACATATTATTCCAATAAGAAAACTTCCAAACCCTGATTAATTCATTGGTGAATTTTGTTAAATATATTAGTTAAAAATGACACTGGATTTTAAAAAAGCAAACACTGAATTCTACATAAACTCTTTAAAGAAATAAAGAGGACTTTCACCTTGTTTTATGAGGCCAGCATAATTCTAATAACAAAACTTGACAAATATGAGAAAAGAGAAAAGATTAATATCCCTCATGAATACAGATGCAAAAATATTTAAAATAGTAGGAAACAGAAGTTAACAATGAAAAAAAAATGATATAGCATGACCAAGGTGGGTTTATCCCCGCAATATAATTCACCAACTTAACATAAAGGGGAAATGACAGTAATGAGAATAGTTTGACAAAATTAAACACTGAAGTTCAAAAACTCCCAGCAAACCAAAAATAGAAGAGAATTTTTACCATTCGATAAGGACATCAATGCAAATCTAACAGCTAATATCATGTTTAGTGATTTCATATTAAATCCTTTTCCCCTGGAATGGAAAGGAGGCAAAAAATATCTGTCCTTGCCCCTTGTATTCAACATTGCAATAGAAACCCTACCTTCTAGGTAAGAAAAAGAAATAAAAAAGATTAAGAGAAACAAAACGAAAGTATTTGTGTATTTACAAAGTTATATGAAATTTTCAAAATTACTAATTTTACATGAATAAGTGAATTTAGAAAAGTTACAGGGTACAAGTTCATTAATGATAAACTGCAATTCTATATTAATAATGAAGACTTGAAAACTGAAATAATATGATCTAAGCATAAAATAGTCATATCTAGGAAGAAATCTAATTACATATGTATGAGAACTTTATACTGAAAGGTAAAAAAGTTGCTGTGAATAATTTAAAAATGCCTAAATAAATGGAAAGTTATGTTGCATTCCTATGTTGGAAGACTCAGTATTGTTAAGATGCTAATCTCTACTTGATCTATGGATTCAGTGTAACCCCTAAAAAACCCCAGCAGGATAGTTTGAGGAAATTGACAAGCTGATTATACAATTTGGAAATTTATAACATCTAGAATAGCAAAACCAATCTTTTTCTTTTTAATTAATTAATTTATTTTCAGCATAACAGTATTCATTATTTTTTCACCACACCCAGTGCTCCATGCAATCCGTGCCCTCTATAATACCCACCACCTGGTACCCCAACCTCCCAACCCCCGCCACTTCAAATCCCTCAGATTGTTTTTTCAGAGTCCATAGTCTCTCATGAGCAAAACCAATCTTAAAAAAAATTGGAGGACTAACATTACACTATCCAACTTCAAATTGTATTCTAATTAAAATAAGGCAATATAGTATTGGCATATGGATAGCTAAGTATACCTTGGAACATAATGGAGTCCTAAGTTAGACCACACATTACATAGTCAATTGGTTTTCAACCAGAGTCAAGAAAATTAAACAAGAAAAGGAAAGTTTTCAGAGCGCTTGGGTGGTTCAGTGGATTAAAGCCTCTGCCTTCGGCTCAGGTCATGATCCCAGGGTCCTTGGACCGAGCCCCACGTGGGGCTCTCTGCTCAGCAGGGAGCCTGCTTACCTGCTACACACACCCCCCCCACCTGCCTCTCTGCCTACTTGTGATCTCTATCAAATAAATAAAATCTTAAAAAAAGGAAAGGAAAGTCTTCAACAAGTGATTTGTGATTTTACAAACTACACCATCCAAATGGAAAACAGTGACCTCAACCTTTACCTAGTTCTAAATAGACATTTTGAGGTATTTCATGGACTTAGAGAAAAAGCCCAAACCATTAAGGTTCTAGATGAAAACCTTTGAGGATATATTTGCAACACTGGGAAAGGCAAAATTTCCCTAGAAATAAAAAAGAAAATGATACAGAGGACTTTTTCAAAATTTAACATTTCTGTTCTTCAAAAGATACCTAAGAATCTAAACAGGCAGACCACACACTGGGTGAACATATTCACAGTATGTACATTTTACAAAGAATGTTTTTGCAGAATATATAAACATGAACAAATAAAAAATAAAATGAACCATCCAGATTTTTTCATATGTGCAAAGTACTTAAACAGATACTTCACAAAAGATATATGAATGGACAAACTGCACATGAAAAGACACACAACATGGAGTAATAGAAATAAGGGCCAGAATCAGGTCATCCCCACTGGTGACTTACACAACAAATTTATTTTTTATTACAGTTCTGGAGGCTACAGGTCCATGATCAAAATGTCAGCGTGTTTGTTTTCCTCTGAGGCATCCATTTGGCTTCCAAATAATTGCCTTCTTGCTGTGTCTTCACACATGTCCTCGTGTGCATTCACATGTGTCTCTTAATGTGCCCAAATTTCCTTATAAGGATACTAATCAGATTAGATTAGAGGCCACCCTAATGGCTTCATTGTAACTCAATTACCTCTTCAAAGCCCTGTCTCCTGAGACAGTTTTATTCTGAGGAACTAGGGATTAAAACCTCATCATACGAATTTTGGGAATACACAACCCAATACCTAACAGTCCACCCTCTGGACCACCAAAATTCATGTACTTATATGCAAAATACATTCATCATCAAAACACCCCATCATCATCTAATTTCATCCTGCTAATTTCATCATCAACTCTAAATCTTAAATCTCAACTAAGTATCATCTAAATCAAATGACTTGAAGTATGTATGATTCATCCTCAGGCAAAATTCTCCAGTTGTGAAACTATGAAAGCTATATAAGTTATCTACTTCCAAAATACAATGATGGAAGAGACATAGGTTAGACATTTCCATTTCAAAAGGGAAAAATTAGAATGAAGAAAGGAGTCATGGTCCCATGTAAGTTCAAAACCTAGGAGGGAACATTTGACTAGATTTTAAGATTGGAGACTAATCCTCTTTAGCTCAGTGCTGTGTCTTCCAGGCCCATTGAGGAGTAATCCCACCTTCTTAGCCTGCTAGGGTAATAGTGTGTTCTCCCTGAGTCCCTGGGGCAGTCTTTACAGCCCTGGGCAGCAATCTGGCCTACTGAAAACCAGGAGATGGCTCTGACCTCTGGAATCAAAGGAAACAAAGGCTCCAAGAGGAAACAAAGCCTTGACCTGTGGACCTGTGCCTTATGATCCCATAGTAGCTAACAGACTTACCAATCTCTGAATACCTTCAGGGTCATTGTTCCCTTTTCTTGAAGTATAAAATATGTTCACAGATGGATAGTTCTGAGATCTAGTTCTGTAGTATCCCAGAAGTCTGATAGCCTGCCTCTATATCTTTCCCATCTCTGTCCCCTTCAGTCCAAACTAGCAATATTCTACTAGTATAAGCCCCATCCCTCTATTCCTAGCTACTGTTGAGACAGCTGATTGGATCTATGAGTAACATCCTGTCTTAGTCCTTCAGGCTGCTGTAACAATACTAAATTTGGTTTATAAATAACACATTATATCTCACAGCTCTTCAGACAGCTCCAGTCAATCAAAGTGCCAGCAGTTTTTGGTGTCTGGTGAGGGCCCTCTTCCTGGTTAATGTTTTTTTTTTTTTTTCCCCCTGTATTCTTACATGGAAGAAGGAAAAAGGGAGCTCTCTTGGGTCTCATTTTTAGAAGGGCAGTACTCCCATTATGAGGGCTCTATCCTCATGAACTAATCACCTTTCAAAGGCCCTACCTCTAAATACCATATTGGGGAATAGGTTCAACATTTGAATTTTGAGGGATACAAACACTCTTTATCAGATGAGTACTTAGCCATACCCTTAGTGTTATCTCAAAACATGGTTTCTTGATTTTTGTAAAATGACTGGGCTGGAAATAATCCAAATTATCAAGTTTAGGGGAGGAGCAGGAAATGGAGAGAGAATTTCAAGCTGGCTCCACACTCAGCACAGAGCCTGTATGGGGCTTGATGTCACAAACACTGAGATCATGATCCGAGCTGAAATCAAGTCAGAAGCTTCACTTACTGAGCCCCCAGGTGCCTGACAGCTTCATCTTTTTTCCCCTCTTGTTTATTTTATTATTTTATTTTACTCTATTTTATTTTATAAATTCAATGAATTAACATATAATGTATTATTAGTTTCAGAGGTAGAGTTCAGTGATTCATCAGTTGTATATAATACCCAGTGCTCATTACATCATGTGCCTTACTTATTAATGCCTGTCACCTAGTTACCTACCCCATCAGCCCACCTCCCTCCCCTCTGGCAACCCTGTTTGTTTCCAAATGTTAAGAGTCTCATGGTTTGTCTCCCTCTGATTTCATCTTATTTTTCCCTCCCTCCCTCTATGCTCCTCTGCATTTTTTTTCTTTTTGTTTTCTTTAAATTCTGCATATGACCACTCCATCGTCCATTATCTTTCTCTGGTATTTTACCATAAGTAGTAAGTAAGAGCAGGCCACTTTAGCAGCATTTTGCTTAGAAATCTGACTTAGGGGGGGCACCTGGGTGGGCTCAGTGGGTTAAGCCTCTGCCTTCAGCTCAGGTCATGATCTCGGGGTCCTGGGATCGAGTCCCACATCAGGCTTTCTGCTCAGCAGGGAGCCTGCTTCCTCCTCTCTCTGCCTGCTTCTCTGCCTACTTGTGATCTCTGTCAAATAAATAAATAAAATATTTTTTAAAAATCTCACTTAGGGGTGCGTGGATGGCTTAGTTAAACATCCAACTCTTGATCTCAGCTCAGGTCTTGATCTCAGGGTTGTGAGTTTGAGCTCTACATTGGGCTCCACCCTGGGCTTGCAGCCTACTTAAAAGAGAGAGAGATAGAGAGATCCCTTAGTTAGATATTCAATTTCATCACCTACAAATTCTACCTTCCACAAAACACTAGAAAACAATCTAGACAAGTTCTTTGTCACTTTTTAACAAGGATCACCTTTCCTCCAGTACACAACACATTTCTCATTTCCACTGAAGGCCTCCTTAGAAGCACCTTTAAGATCCATATAACTGCCAATTGTGTCTTCAAAACAGTGTAGGCTTTTTCTAACATGCACTTCAGAGGTCTTTCAGTCTCCAGTCATTAATTAGTTCCAAAGTCACTTCTTTAGATATTTGTTATAGCAACTTCCCACTTTTTAGGATTACAACCTGTATAATTTTGTTAGGGCTTTCTTAACAGAATTCCACAGACTGACATCACGCAGAATACCTTCTTTGACCACAATGGGATGGCATTAGGAATTAATAACAGAAGGAAAACTAGAAAATTTACAAATTTCTGGAAATTTAACAGCATAATTTTTGTAAAAAATGGGTCAAAAGAAATCACAAGGACAATTTGAAAAATGTAGGGATGAAGGAAAACAAAGAAAAAAAACACCAAAACTTGAAGGACACAGGAAAAGAAGTGCTAAAGGAGAAATTTATAGTCATAAATGCTTACATTATAAAATGTAATAAAGTACATTATTACAAAGTACTTCAACAACCTAATTTATAATTTAATGAACTAGAAAAAGAAAATAAAGTAGCAAAAAGGACATAATAGAGATTAGAGATTAGCAAAATAGGAAGCTAATAGAGAAAATCAATTAAAAAAGAAAGTTGGTGTTTCAAAAAAGTCTGCAAATTAATAAGCCATTACCTGGATGGACAAAGAAAAAGGGGAGAAGATTCAAATTACTAAAATCAAAAATGGAAGTGGGAACATTCCAATTGATTCTACAGAAAATAGGATTGAGTCTACAGCCATACAACCCTGAATGCACTCAATCTCGAAGCTAAGCAGGTTCAGGCCTAGCTAGTACTTGGATGGAAGAAATAAACAGGATTGTGAGTACTATGAATAATTCAATGCCAACAAACTAAATAACCTATATAAAATGAACAAGTTCCTAGAAATTCAAAATGCACCCAAACTAAATAATGAAGAAATAGAAAATCTGAATAGACCAAAACTCCTAAGGAGAGTGTATCAGTAATAAAAACATTTTCAAAAAAGAATACCCCTGGACCTGATGGATTCATGGTTCTGCCAAGCACTTAAAGAAAATCTAATACCAACCTTTCCAAAAAGTGAAGGGTACACTTCCTAACTTATTCTAAAGGGCAGCATTACCCTTAACACCAAAGAAACTACAAGAAAACTATAAACCACTATCCATTATGAACACCAATGCAAAAATTCTCAACAAAATACAAAGAAGCAGAATTTGGCAGCATATTTGAATGATTACACAACCTGAGTATTAAAATTTATTCTTGGAATGCAAAGATGGTTCAACATACAAAAATTGATCAATGTCAGGGCACCTGGGTGGCTTAGTCAGTTAAGTGCCTGACCTTGATTTCAGCTCAGGTCATGATCTCAGGGTCGTGAAATCAAGCCCGGGGTCGGGCTGCATGCTCAGTGGGAGTCTGCCTGGGATTCTCTATCTGTCTTTCTCTCTCTCTCTCTCTCTCTCTCTCTCACCCTCACCCTCCATCCTTCCCACCCCTTTAAAAAATATGCTAAAAGTAAACAATCTGAAAAGGAAATTAAAGCAATTTTATTTAAAATGGCATGAAAAAGAATTTAAAAATTAGGAATTAACTTAATCAAGGTGGTAGACAACTTGTATAATGAAAACTACAAAACACTGCTGAAAGGAGACGAATAAATGGAAACACATACTATGTTCCTGGATTGGAAGATTTCATAGTGTAAAAATGTGAGTACTACACAACGTTATCTACAGATTTAATGTGATCCTTAACAAATCTGCGATGACTTTCTTTTCAGAAACAGAAAAACGTATCCTATAATTCATGTGGAATCTCTTGACCCTGTATAATCAAAAGAATTCTGAAAAATAAAAAAGCTGGAGGAATCATACTTCCTGATTATAAAACTTATTATGGAGTTACAGGAACCAAAATAGTGTGGGTTGGCATAAATGCAGAATTATAGATCTATAAATAGATGGAGAATCCAGAAATAAATCTTTATTATATAAAGATAGACATGGCCAAAGGATTTTTTTCCCAATGTTTTATTTAAATTCCAGCTAGGTTAAATACAGTGCAATACTAGTTTCAGGTGTACAATTTAGTGATTTATCAGTCACATACAATACTGGGTGCTCATCATGACAACTGCCCTCCATATTACACATCACCTACTTAACCTATCTCCCCACCAACCTCCCCTCCAGCAACCCTCAGTTTGTTCTCTGTAGTCAAGAGTCTTTGCTGGTATGCCTCTCTCTCCCCACCCACCCCACCAATGTTCATCTGTTTTGTTTCTTAAATTATGCATATGAGTGAAATCATACAGTATTTGTCTCTCTCTGACTGACTTATTTCACTTGGCATAATATTCTCCTGCTCTATCCATGTTCTCACAAATAGCAAGATTTCATTCCTTTTATGGCTGAGTAATATTCCATTCTTTCTCTCTCTCTCTCTCTCTGTGTGTGTGTGTGTGTGTGTATGTGTGTGTATACACAACACATCTTCTTTATCCATCCATTGATGGACATCTGGCCTCTTTCCATAATTTCACTATTGTTGATAATGCTGCTGTAAACATCAGGGTGCATGTGCCCCTTTGAATCACTATTTTTTGTTCACTTTGGGTAAATACCTACTAGTGCAATTTCTGGGTCTTTGGGTAGCTCTATTTTAAGTTTTTGAGGAACGTCCATACTGTTTTCCATGGTGTCTGCACCAGTTTGCATTCTTACTAACAGGGTGAGAGGGTTATCCTTTCTTTGCAACCTCATGAACACCTCTTGTTTCCTGAGCTGTTAATTTTAGAGATTCTGATCAGTGTGAGGTGGCATCCCATTGTGGTTTTCATTTGTATTTCTCTGACGAAGAGTGATGTTGAGCATTTTTTCATTTGTCTGTTAGTCATTTGTATGTCTTGTTTGGAGAAATGTCCACTTATGTCTTCTGTATTTCTTTTTTTTTCCAATTTTTAAAAAAAAATTATTTTCAGTGTTCCAGAATTCATTGTTTATGCACCACACCCAGTGCTCCATGCAATATGTGCCCTCCATAATACCCACCACAAGGCTCACCCAAACTCCCACCCCTCTCCCCTCCAAAACCTTCAGTTAGTTCCTCAGAGTCCACAGTCTCTCATGGTTCATCTCCCCCTCCAATTTCCCCCAACTCCCATCTCCACTCCATCCCCCCATGTCCTGCGTGTTATTTCTTATGCTCCACAAATAAGCAAAACCATATGATAATTGACTCTTTCTGCTTGACTTATTTCACTCAGCTTAATCTCTTCCAGTCCCGTCTATGTTGATACAAAAGTTGGGTATTCATCCTTTCTGATGAAGGCATAATACTCCATAGTATATATGAACCACATCTTCTTTCTCCATTTGTCTGATGAAGGTCATCTTGGTTCTTTCCACGGTTTGGTGACTGTGGCCATTGCTGCTATGATCACTGGGGTACAGATGGCCCTTCTTTTCACTACATCTGTATCTTTGGGGTAAATACCCAGTAGTGCAATTGCAAGGTCATAGAGTAGCTCTATTTTTAATTTCTAAAGGAATCTCTACCCTGTTTTTCAAAGTGGCTGCACCAACTTGCATTCCCACCAACAGTGTAAGAGGGTTCCCCTTTCTCCATATCCTCTCCAACACTTGTTGTTTACTGTCATGTTAGTTTTGGCCATTCTAACTGGTGTAAGGTGGTATCTCAATGTAGTTTTGATCTGAATCTCCCTGACGGCTAGTGATGATGAACATTTTTTTCATATGTTTGTTAGCCATTTGTATGTCTTCTTTGGAGAAGTGTCTGTTCATGTCTTTTGCCCATTTTTGACATGTTTATCTGTTTTGTGTGTGTTGAGTTTAAGGAGTTCTTTATATAACCTGGATATCAGCCCTTTGTCTATATGGTCATTTTATTCATGTTTTCTGCATTTCTTGAATGGATTTGTGTGTGTGTGTGTGTGGTGTTGAATTTGGTAAATTCTTTTTTTTTAATTAATTTTTTATTTTTTCAGCATAGCAGTATTCATTATTTTTGCACCACACCCAGTGCTCCATGCAATCCATGCCCTCTCCAATACCCAGCACCTGGTTCCCCCAACCTCCCACCCCCCACCCCTTCAAAACCCTCCGATTGTTTTTCAGAGTCCACAGGCTCTCATGGTTCACGTCTCCTTCCAATTTCCCTCAACTCCCTTCTCCTCTCTAACTCCCCTTGTCCTCCATGCTATTTGTTATGCTCCACAAATAAGTGAAACCATATGATAATTGACTCTCTCTGCTTGACTGATTTCACTCAGCATAATCTCTTCCAGTCCCGTCCATGTTGCTACAAAAGTTGGGTATTCATCCTTTCTGATGGAGGCATAATACTACATAGTGCATATGGACCACATCTTCCTTATCCATCTGTCCATTGAAGGGCATCTTGGTTCTTTCCACAGTTTGACGACTGTAACCATTGCTGCTATAAACATTGGGGTACAGATGGCCCTTCTTTTCACTACATCTGTATCTTTGGGGTAAATACCCAGTAGTGCAATGGCAGGATCATAGGGAAGTTCTATTTTTAATTTCTTGAGGAATCTCCACACTGTTCTCCAAAGAGGCTGCACCAACTTGCATTCCCACCAACAGTGTAAGAGGGTTCCCCTTTCTCCACATCCTCTCCAACACATGTTGTTTCCGGTCTCACTAATTTTGGCCATTCTAACTGGTGTAAGGTGGTATCTCAATGTGGTTTTAATTTGAATCTCCCTGATGGCTAGTGATGATGAACATTTTTTCATGTGTCTGATAGCCATTTATATGTCTTCATTGGAGACATTTTTTGATATGATTGTCTGTTTTGTGTGTGTTGAGTTTGAGGAGTTCTTTATAGATCCTGGCTATCAACCTTTTGTCTGTACTGTGATTTGCAAATATCTTCTCCCGTTCCATGGGTTGCCTCTTTTTTTTTTTTTTTTTTTTGACCGTTTCCTTTGCTGTGCAGAAGCTTTAGATATTCGTGAAGTCCCAAAAGTTCATTTTCGCTTTTGTTTCCTTTGCCTTTGGAGACATATCTTGAAAGAAGTTGCTGTGGTTGATATCGAAGAGGTTACTGCCTATGTTCTCCTCTAGGATTCTGATGGATTCCTGTCTCATGTTGAGATCTTTTATCCATTTTGAGTTTATCTTTGTGTACGGTGTAAGAGAATGGTCGAGTTTCATTCTTCTATATATAGCTGTCCAGTTATTCCAGCACCATTTATTGAAGAGACTTTTTCCACTGCATATTTTTTCCTGTTTTGTCGAAGATTAATTGACCGTCGAGTTGAGGGTCTATATCTGGACTCTCTACTCTGTTTCACTGATCTATGTGTCTGTTTTTATGCCAGTACCATGCTGTCTTGGCGATCACGGCTTTGTAGTAAAGCTTGAAATCAGGTAACGTGATGCCCCCAGTTTTCTTTTTGTTTTTCAACATTTCCTTAGGGATTCAGTGTCTCTTCTGATTCCATACAAACTTTAGGATTATTTGCTCCAGCTCTTTGAAAAATACTGGTGGAACTTTGATCGGAATGGCATTAAAAGTATAGATTGCTCAAGGCAGTATAGACATTTTAACAATGTTTATTCTTCTGATCCAAGAGCATGGAATGGTCTTCCATCTTTTTCAATTGCTTTTATGAGTGTTCTATAGTTTCTCAAGTACAGTTCCTTTCCTCTTTGGTTAGGTTTATTCCCAGGTATCTTATTGTTCTTGGTGTTATAGTAAAAGGTATTGATTCTCTAATTTCCCTTTCTGTATTTTCATTGTTAGTGTATAAGAAACTATCATATGATCTCCCTGATATGAGGAAGTGGTGATGCAACATGGGGGCTTAAGTGGGTACGAGAAGAATAAATGAAAGAAGATGGGATTGAGAGGGAGACAAACCATAAGTGACTCTTAATCTCACAAAACAAACTGAGGGTTGCTGGGGGGAGGGGGTTTGGGAGAAGGGGGTGGTATTATGGACATTGGGGAGGGTATGTGTTTTGGTGAGTGCTGTGAAGTGTGTAAACCTGGTGATTCACAGACCTGTACCCCTGGGGATAAAAATATATGTTTATAAAAAATTAAAAAATTATATTAAAAAAAAAAAAGAAAGCCACTGATTTCTGTACATTGACTTTGTATCCTGCCACGTTACTGAATTGCTGTATGAGTTCTAGTACTTTGGGGATGGAATCTTTTGGGTTTTCCGTGTAAAGAATCATGTCATCTGTGAAGAGAGAGAGTTGGACTTCTTCATTGCCAATTTGGATACCTTTTATTTCTCTTCATAGTCTGATTGCTGTTGCTAGGACTTCTAATACTATGTTGAACAAGAGTGGTGAGAGTGGGCATCCTTATCGTGTTCCTGATCTCAATGGGAAGGCTTCAGGCTTTTTCCCATTGAGGATGATATTTGCTGTGGGTCCTTCATAGATAGATTTTATGAAGTTCAGGAATGTTCCCTCTATCCCTATACTTTGAAGCGTTTTAATCAGGAACGGATGCTAGATTTTGTCAAATGCTTTTTCTGCATCAATTGAGAGGACCATGTGGTTCTTCTCTCTTCTCATATTAATTTGTTCTATCACATTGATTCATTTGCGAATGTTGAAACATCTTTGTAGCCCAGGGATGAATCCAACCTGGTCATGGTGGATAATCTTTTTAATGTGCTGTTGGATCCTGTTTGCTAGGATCTTTTTGAGAATCTTAGCATTCATATTCATCAGTGATATTGGTCTGAAATTCCCCTTTCTGGTAGAGTCTTTGCCTGGTTTGGGGATCAGGGTAATGCTGGCTTCATAGAAAGAGTCTGGAAGTTTTCCTTCTGCTTCAATTTTTTCAAACAGCTTCAGGAGAATAGGTGTTATTTCTTCTTTGAAAGTTTGGTAGAATTCCCCAGGGAATCCATCAGGTCCTGGGCTCTTGTTTTTTGGGAGGTTTTTGATCACTGCTTCAATCTCATTACTAAATATCAGTCTATTCAGGTTGTCAATTTCTTCCTGGTTCAATTTTGGGAGTTTATAGTTTTCCAGGAATGCATCCATTTCATCTAGGTTGCTTAGCTTACTGGCATATAACTGTTGATAGTAACTTCTCATGATTGTTTCTACTTCCTTGGTGTTCATTGTGATCTCTCCCTTTTCATTCATAATTTTATTAATTTGGGCTTTCTATCTTTTCTTTTGGATTAGTGTGGCTAATGGTTTATTGATCTTATTGATTCTTTCAAAAAACCAGCTTCTAGTTTCATTGATACATTCTACTGTATCTCTGATTTCTACCTCATTGATCTCTGCTCTAATCTTGATGATTTCCTTTCTTATGTGTGGAGTTGGTTTGATTTGTTGTTGATTCTCCAGTTCTTTAAGGTGTAGAGACAGCTGGTGTATTCTGGACTTTTCAATTTTTTTGAGGGAGGCTTGGATGGCTATGTATTTCCCCCTTAGGACCACCTTTGCTGTATCCCATAGGTTTTGGACCGAAGTGTCTTCATTCTCATTGGTTTCCATGAATTGTTTCAGTTCTTCTTTGATCTCCTGGTTGATCCAAGCATTCTTAAGCAAGGTGGCCTTTAGCTTCCATGTGTTAGATTTCCTTTGAAACTTTTCCTTGTGATTGAGCTCCAGTTTCAAAGCATTGTGATCTGAGAATATGCAGGGAATAATCTCAGCCTTTTGGTATCAGTTGAGTCCTGATTTATGACCCAGTACGTGGTCTGTTCTGGAGAAGGTTCCAGGTGCACTTGAGAAGAATGAGTATTCTGTTGTTTTAGGGTGGAATGTTCCGTATATATCTATGAGGTCCATCTGGTCCAGTGTGTCATTCAATGCTCTTGTTTCTTTATTGAATTTCTGCTTCAGTGATCTGTCTATTTCTGAGAGAGGCATGTTAAGATCTCCTACTATTAATGTATTCAAATCAAAATGACTCTTTATTTTGATTAACAGTTTTCTTATGTGATTGGCTGTTCCCATATTGGGGGCATAGATATTTACAATTGCTATCCATCTTGGTGGATAGACCCTTTAAGAATGATGTATTGTCCTTCTGTATCTCTGACTACAGTCTTTAGTTTAAAATCTAATTTGTCTGATATGAGAGTTGCTACCCCAGCCTTCTTTTGAGGCCCATTGGCATGAAAGATGCTTCTCCATCCCTTCACTTTCAGTCTGGGTGTATCTTTAGGTTCAAAATTGGTCTCTTGTAGACAACATATGGATGGCTCCTATCGTTTTATGCAATCTGTAACCCTGTGTCATTTTGTGGGCGCATTTAGGCCATTCACATTGAGAGTGATTATTGATAGATACATTTTTATTGACATCGTGTTACCTTTGAAGTCTTTCTGTAGATTGTCTCTATATTTCTGTTCAATGCTATTCTTAAGATTTTTCCTCTTTTATAGTACCCCCCTTAATATTTCCTGCAGTGTCGGCTTGGTGGTTGCGTAGTCTTTTAAGCCTTGCTGATCTTGGAAACTCTTTATCTCTCCATCCATTTTGAATGTCAGTCTTGCTGGATAAAGTATTCTTGGCTGCATGTTCTTCTCATTTAGTGCCCTGAATATATCTTTCCAGCCCTTTCTGGCTTTCCAGGTCTCTGTGGACAGGTCTGACGTTATTCTGATGGGCTTTCCTCTGTAAGTAAGGAGCCTCTTTGTCCTAGCGGCTTTCAAGAGATTATATCTACAATTATGATTCCTCAATTTGACTATCAGGAGCCTTGTTGTTTTTCTGGAATCTATAATCTTGGGTGGAGACCGTTAGGCCTCTAGTACATGAACGCTGTTTCCATTCCCGAGATTGGGAAAATTTTCATGAAGAACTTGTTCCACTATCTCTTCTAGACTTCTTTCTTTCTCCTCCCATTCAGGGATTCCAATAATTCTGACGTTGGAATGTTTCATGTCATCATTTATTTCCCTGATTCTGTTTTCGTGGCTTTTAAGCTGTTTGTTCCAGGCTTTCTCCTGATCCTTTCTCTCTGTTTGTCCTCCAGATCACTAATTCTATCTTCTGTCTCAGTTACTCTCGCTTTGAGAGAATTTAGATTAGATTGGAACTCATTGAGAGCTTTGTGAACCTCATCCCTGGTAGCTTTCAGCTCAGCCCTAACATTGTGAACATCTTCCCTGGTCGCTCTCAGCTCAGCCCTAATCAATTCCGTTTGGTCATCCATGGCTTTCTCCAACCTAGGTATTGCCTGGATAATTGTTAGCTTGAATTCTCTATACGACATATTGTCTATGTTGATAGCCGTTATCTCTGTTGCAGAAGGCCCATCCTCTGTATTTTTCTTCTGTTGGGCATTACTCTTCCTAGTCATTTTGGTGAGAGATGACTGAATGGACGTAGCTGGATATATCGACTGTGATGCAGTCAAGGTGGACCCTGGAACACTTCTGAGTAATCAGGATTCCCCACCCAAACAAGAGAAAAAAGAAAAGAAAAAGAAAAAAGAGAAAGAGAGAAAGAGACAGGAAAAAAAAAGGGAAGATAAAAGAGAAGGTTCAACCCCAATGGGCCCCAAGGTGAGATTTAGGAAGTATACAAACAAAAACAGACAAACAAAAAGACTGATAAAAGTATATGACTAGAGGCAGTGCTGCCAACGCCCTGGGGGAGAAGCTGAGGTCATCACTGAATTTTGAAGTATTTTAAGTGGATACAAAACTGTTTCAGCAATGCAGACAATTAAGTGTATTGTTGTGGGCGATGGTGCCGTTGGTAAAACATGTCTCCTGATATCCTACACAACAAACAAATTTCCATCTGAGTATGTACCGACTGTTTTTGACAACTATGCAGTCCCTGTTATGATTGGTGGAGAGCCATATACTCTTGGACTTTTTGATACTGCAGGGCAAGAGGATTGTGACAGATTACGACCGCTGAGTTATCCACAAACAGATGTATTTCTTGTCTGTTTTTCAGTCGTCTCTCCATCCTCATTTGAAAATGTGAAGGAAAAGTGGGTTCCTGAGATAACTCACTATTGTCCAAAGACTCCTTTCTTGCTTGTTGGGACCCAAATTGATCTCCGAGATGAACCCTCTACGATTGAGAAACTTGCCAAGAACAAACAGAAGCCTATCACTCCAGAGACTGCTGAAAAGCTGGCCCGTGACCTGAAGGCGGTCAAGTATGTGGAGTGTTCTGCACTCACACAGAGAGGCCTAAAGAATGTATTTGACGAAGCAATATTGCTGCCCTGGAGCCTCCCAAACCGAAGAAGAGCTGCAGGTGTGTGCTTCTATGAACGTGTCTCCAGAGCCCTTTCCGCACAGCTGGTGTCAGCATCATACTAAAAGCAATGTTAAATCAAACTAAAGATTAAAGATTAAAATTCGTTTTTGCAATAATGACAATAATGGCCCTGCACCTACCCACATGCACTCCTGTGAGACAAGGCCCGTAGGTATGGTCCCCTTCCCCCTCTCAGTACTAGTTAATTTGAGTAATTGTGTATTGTCAGAAAAGTGATTAGTACTAGTTTTTGTTTTGTTGTTTCAAAAAAAATTTTTTTTTTTTTTTTGTTTAAAAGCAAGGCATGCTTGTGATGACTCTGTAACAGACTAATTTGGGTTGTTGAAGCTGCTCCCAGGCTCCATCCACTCTGGAGAATGATCTGGGACATTTAGGGTTTTTTGTTTTTGTTTTTGTTTTTGCGGGGGTGGGGTGGGGTGCGGGGAGTGTGTGTTGGGTTTGTTTTTATTTAGTTATGTTTTTAAAATTCATTAACCATCGGATAGCCCTTAAAGGGAGGAGGACTGATTGATTCCACATTCCAATTCCTAGATCTAGTTTAGAAAACTTGTTCCCCACCTGGTGCTCTTAGGAAGGAGTATAGTAAATGCCTCATTTAATAACATACTCCTTTTTGAAAGTTGCCTTTTCTCTCCACCCTTGAGTAGGTCCAGTATTTGATGAAACTCATGAAAGTGGGTGGAACCTCTCTTGCCCCTCCTCTTTTCTAGGATGCACTATATATGTGACTGTGACTTTCAAGGAAATTTGTTTGCCATGTGCTGATTTTTTTTTTGAAGTTAATTTCTAACTTCTTTCACTGATAAATGAAGAAAAGTATTGCACCTTTTGAAATACACCAAATGGATTGAGTACGTAATTAAAAAACTTTTTTTTCCCCCTGTCAAAAAAAAAGTATATGACAGGAAAAAAAATATATATATATAAGCAAATAAAGGAAGAACCTCATCAAAAAGAACACCAAGTGTAAGATTTATATACTATCAGGACAAACACAGAAACACTGGTGGAAGAAAAAGATGGGAGAGTGGTTATAAATTCTCAGTGTGGGAGAGGAAGGTGGTTTTGATTCTTCCTGGATGTATCTTGATTTCTTTGTTAAAGGACTCAACTTTCCTAAGATAAAGGGGGATTAAAAACTGGTTTACCTATAGGGGTAGCATTGATTGGGGAAAGGGAATTACCTTGAAGTTTAACTCTATATGAATATTAGAAAATAAAAATAAAAAAGGAATAAACTCGATTAAACTAGACTAAAATTTAAAAAAATTTAAAAAAATCGAAATGCAAAAGAAAAACACAGGTGTATGAATCAAAAAAATTCAGGTTAGAAGGTTATTATGGAATTTGATGTACTGGACATCTCACTGTGATGGTAAATAGGTTAAAAAATTATCTATCTATCTATCTATCTATCATCCATCTATTTATATCTATCTATCTATCTGAACCAGAATAGTGGGAACGAGTTAAAAATAAAAGTTGTCCTATGAAGTAGAGGTGGTTGTTCTCTTTTCTTTCTTTTTTCTTTTTTTCTTGTTGGTTTTCTGGGGGAGGGGCCTGCCACGTGGGTTTTCAGTCAATGATGTTCCCTGAGTTAAGTCCTCCCTTCCCCCTCAAGGGGGTGGGCTCTGATGAAACCGATTTTTTCAGACTTGTTCTCTGGAGGTTTTTATGTTATTTCACTTTTTTTCTTCTCCTTGCCTTGACCGCTTTTTGATGGTTTTTGTAAGTTTAGAGGAAAGCAAACTGCACCCTGACCTCCCTCTGAGAGAGAAGCCTCAGTCTGGCTGCAGAGCCCCCAATAAATTCCCTCTTGGCTGCTGGCAGACCAGGTCCCGAGTCGAGGTCCCTGGGGATGCAGGATCTTCTGTTTGTACCCAAAAACATGGCAGCTGTGGCTGTCTGGGCAGTTCCAGACTGCCAAAGAGGTTCCAAGCAGCAATCGCATGCTGAGATTTTCCCGGGTGGCCCAGGCTGGGAGTGCCTGGTTTTTATGGGTCTAAGAGTGCCAGGCTTGCACGCACCTCTCTCAGGGGAGTGTGTGGGGTGCGCGCACACCTCTCAGGCTCTGGTGGAATGGCGGGAGTCTGAGAGCACCAGGCTGGGCCTTTGAGCACCACTCTCAGGGGAGTGTGTGGGGCACGCGCGCGTGTCTCAGGCTCTGGTGGAATGGCGCAGGTCTAAGAGCACGGGGTGGGTGGGGAGGGGAGTGCACGTCTCAGGCTCTGTAGCACCTGCCCTCTGGCTCTGGAGCCTCTGCCTTCTGGCAAGGCTCCCAGCCCCTCACAGGAGCCGGACCCCCACGTGTTCACGGGCGCGCTGGCGGCTCAGGACCAAGACCTGGTTTCTCCGCAGCACTCTCTAGCTGGCTCAGCATCAGGGGAGGCTGTCCTGGGTCTGGGGACTTAAGCCCCTGTCCCTAGCTGCCCCGATTCCTGCAATTTCCCCCTTTGGTCCTTTGCTCTCTTTGAGTGCTTTCAACCAGACTCCAAGTTAATGCTGGTCCCCAGAGGCAGGGCACTCTCAGGTTGGGGTATTACTTTCCAATCAGTTGTCTCTGGTGGCTTCCTCCCCCTTTTGTTTATCTTCCGATATCAGTCCGAAGTTCCCACTCTGCTTTACCTGCCCACTGGCGTCTTCTGCCCCTATAGAGATCCAGACATGTATAATTCTGATCTCAAGCTGTTTTCATGGGTGATCGGAATTCTTTGGCAGGTAATCAGCTCACTTTAGGGTACAGGTTGAAAAGGCACCTTCTCCTACTTCCCTGCCATCTTGTCTCCCCCGAATTTGGTAAATTCTTTATAGTCTTTGGATACTAGCCCTTTATCTGGCATGTCATTTACAAATATCTTCTCCCATTTCGTAGGTTATCCTTTAGCTTTGCTGATTGTTTCTTTTGTTGTGTGAAGCTTTTTGTCTTGATGAAGTCCCAGTAGTTTTTTGCTTTCCTTTCCTTGCTTCTGAAGACGTGTCTAGTAAGAAGTTTCTGTGGTCTAGGTCAAAGAGATTGCTTGATGTGTTCTCTCAGATTTTGATGGATTCCTCTCTCACATTTAGGTCTTTCATCTATTTTGAATTTAGTTTTGTGTATGGTATAAGAAAGTGGTCCAGTTTCATTCTTCTGCCTGTGGCCATCCAATTTTCCCAACACAATTTGTTGAAGAGACTGTCTTTTTTCCATTGGATATTCTTGCCTGCTTTGTTGAAGATGAGTTGAGGGTCCCTTTCAGGGTTCTCTACTCTGTGTACATTGATTTATATGTCTGTTTTTGTATCAGTACCATGCTGTCTTGTTGATTATAGCTTTGTAATACAGCTTAAAGTCCAGAATTGTGATCTCTTCAGCTTTGCTTTGCTTTTATAACATTACTTTGGCTATTTGGGGTCTTTTCTGGTTCCATGCAAATTTTAAAATTGTTTGTTCCAGCTCTGTACAAACTGGTGTTTTGTTAGTGATTGCATTGAATGTGTAGATTGCTTTAGGTACTAAAGACATTTTAACAATATTTCTTCTTCCAATCCATGAGCATGGGATGTTTTCGCATTTCTCTGTTTCTTCCCCAATTTCTTTTCTAAGTGTTCTATAGTTTTCAGAATACAGATCATTTACATATTTGGTTAGGTTTATTCCTAGGTATCTTATGGTTTTTAGTGCAATTATAAATTGGATCATTCCTTGATTTCTCTTTCTGCTTCTTCATTATTAGTGTATAGAAAAGAAAGAAATTTATGTACATTCATGTTATATCCTGTGACTTTGCTGAATTCCTGTATCACTTCTAGCATTTTTTTTTTTTGTAGAGTCTTTCAGATTTTCTATATAGAGTATCGTTTCATCTGTAAGTAGTGAAATTTTGACTTCTTCCTTGCCTTTTATTTCTTCTTCTTGTCTGATTACTGAGGCTAGGACTTCCAGTACTATGTTAAATAACAGTGGTGAGAGTGGACATCCTTGTTATGTTCCTGAACTTAGGGGAAAAGCTTTCAGTGTTTCCCCATTGAGGATGATATTAACTCTGGGCTTTTTTGTATCTGGCCTTTATTATGTTGTGGTATGTTCCCTCTAACCCTACTTTGTCACATGTTTTTTTCTGCATCTATTGAAATGATCATATGGCTTTTATCCTTTCATTGATTTATGTGGTGTATCATGCTTTATGACTATTGAACCACACTTGCAGCCCAGAAATAAATCCCACTTCACTGTGGTGTGTAGTTATTTTAATTTACTGTTGGATTAGATTTACTAGCATTTTATTGAGAATTTTTGCATCCATGTTCATCAGGGATATTGGCCTGTAGTTCTGTATATTAGTGGAGTCTTTGGTTTTGGAATCAGGGTAATGCTGTCCTCATAGAATGAATTTGGATTTTCCTTCCATTTCTATTTTTGAAATAGTTTGAGAAGAACAGGTATTAAGTCTTCTTTAAATGTTTGGTAGAAATATCCTTTGAAGCCATCTGGCTCTGGGCTTTTGTTTGGAGATTTTTGATTACTGATTCGATCTTTTTTGCTTCTTATCAGTCTGCCAAAGTTTCTATTTCTTTCTATTTCCCTTTTGATAATTTATATGTTCTAGGAATTTATCCATCTCTTTCAGTTTGTCCAACTTGTTGGCATATGGTTTCTCATAAAATTATCTTAAAATTGTTTATATTTCTATATAGTTTGTTGTTGTTAATTTAAATTCAATTAGCCACCATATGGTACATCATTAGTTATTGATGTAGTGTTCATGGTTGTAGTTTCTTCTCTCTAATTGGTGATTTGATTTATTTGGGCCCTTTCTCTTTTTGATAAGTTTGGCTAGGAGATTACTAATTTTATTAATTCTTTCAAAGAACCAGCTCCTAATTTCATTGATCTTTTCTACTGGTGTTTTTGTTTCTATATCATTTGTTTTCATTTTCATTTGTTTCCCTGTAATTTTTTATTTCTTCTTTGACGTCCTGGTTGACCCATTCATTGCTTAGTAGCGTGTTATGTAACCTCCATGTATTCGTGGTCTTTCCAAATTTTTTCTTGTGGTTGACTTCAAATTTCATAGCATGCTAGTCAGAAAATATTCATGATATGATCTCAATCTTTTTATATTTGTTGAGGCCTCATTTGTGAACTAGTATGCAGTCTATTCTGGAGAATCTCCCATGTGCACTTGAAAATAAAGTATATTTTGCTGCTTTAGAATGAGGTGTTCTGAATATACCTATTAAGTCCATCTGGTCCAGTGTGTCATTTAAAGCCATTGTTTCTTATTGACTTTCTGCTTAATCTGTCCATTGCTTTAAGTGGGGTCTTAAAATCCCCTACCATTATTGTATTATTATTATTAATGAATTTCTTTAAGTTTGTTATTAATTGATTTATATATTCAGGTGCTCCCAAGTTGGGGGCATAATTATTTACAATTATTAGATCTTGTTGGATAGTCCCCTTTATTATGATGTAATATCCTTCTTCATCTCTTGTCAGTCTTTGCTTTAAAACCCAGTTTGTCTGATATAAGTATTGCTACTCCAGGTGAATGTCCATTTGCATGATACATATTTCTCCATTCCGTCATTTTTTTTTTTTTTGAGATTGTATTTATTTGTCAGAGAGAGAGAGAGCACAAACAGGAGTAACAGCAGGCAAAGAAAGATGTGTGCTCCCCATTGGGCAGGACACCCAATGTGGGACTTGATCCCAGGACACCGGGATCATAACCTGAGCTGAAGGCAAAGCAACCCATGCATCCCTCCATTCTCTCGCTTTCAATCTGCAAGTGTCTTTAGGTCTAAAATGAATCTCTTAGAGACAGCATGTAGATGGGTCTTTTTTTTTTTTTTAAATCCATTCTGATATCCTGTGTCATTTGATTGGAGCACTTACTACTTTTACTTTCAGAGTAATTATTAATAGATATATTTTGTGCCATTTTATTACTTGTTTTGTTGTTGTTTCTGGAGATTTTCTCTGTTCTTTTCTAGTCTTTGTCACTTTTGGTTTTTCCTTTCTACTTAAAATTCTCCTGTAGAGTTATTCCTAGAAAATATATTGTAAACCCTAAGGAGTGATTGTGGAAGCAGCTGAAATGTCAGCAGTGTTCCTGTTCTTGGGCTGTTGAACACAATGGCCTGCTAGGAACAGGATCCCATGATCTCCTGGCACAAGGCATAGGTTAAGAGAATATATTGTAAACCCTAATGAGTGACTGTGGAAGCAGGTGAAACATCAGCACAATTCCTATTTTTGGGCTGTTGAACATAATGACCTGGTAGGAGCAGGATCCTATGATCCCCAGGGGCAAGGCATAGGTTCGGAGCTATGAAAGAATGTGACCCTCAGTCCCCCCCTTCTGCACCTGGTGATTGGTAGCCCAAACATGCCGCTTCTCCTTTATCCCGTGACTGACTCCCTGCATGCCTACACGTAGGGGAAGATACAAGACTGCTTCAAGATATTTGCCATCCCTTTGTACTCCTTTGTCACACTTGGAGGCACCTGTCTTTGCTGATAAGTAAATAAGTAAGTAAGTAAGTAAGTAAGTAAATAAATAAATAAATAAAAAGCTATTGCAGGATTCAACTGCTGCTGCTCTCTTTTGCAGAGGCACTCCTGCATGGCTCCTCAGATTGGTGTTTGAAAACTTTATTTCAGTGAGTGATGACAATCTCCTTTAATATTTCTTGTAGGGCTGGTTTAGTGGTCATAAACTCCTTTATTTTTTGCTCCTCCATGAAACTCTATCTCTCCTTGTATTCTGAATGGTAGCTTTGCTGGATAGATTATTCTTGGCTGCAGATTTTTCCCATTCAGCACATTGAATATATCATGCCACTCACTTCTGGCTTGACAAGTTTCTCTTAAGATATCTGCAGCTAACCTTGTGGTTCTTCCCTTGTAAATTAGGGCCTTATTTTGTCACCACTCCTAGGATTTTTTCTTTTCTTTCTTTCTTTCTTTTTTTTTTTTTTAAAAAGATTTTTTTATTTATTTGGATAGACGATGAGAGAGGGAATACAACCTGGGGGAGTGGGAGAGGAAGAAGCAGGGTTCATGCTGAGCAAGGAGCATGATGGAAGGCTCAATCTCAGGACCCTGGGATCATGACTAGAGCCAAAGGCAGGCACTTAATGTTGAGCCAGCCAGGTGCCCCAGGATTTTTTATCACTGTATTTTGCAGATTCAATTACAATATGTCTTCGTGTTGTATGGCCAAGTGATTTTTGAAAAGAATATCAAGATCACTCAATGAGGGAAAACTCTGTTCAACAAATGATTCCAGGAAAACTGGATATCTACATACAAAAGAAAATATTGGACCCTAATTAACACCACTTACAAATTTAAAATAGGTAAGGAATCTAAATATAACACCTACAAATGTAGATCAAAAGCTTCATAGCATTTGATTTGGCAATGATTCCTGAGATATAACACACTAAAGACATGGATATCAAATAAGAAATAGACACATTAGACTTTCTGAAAATTAAAAAAATTGATATGTCAAAAGATACTATCAACAGAGTACAAAGACAACACACTTAAAAGTTATAAATACATTTGCAAGACATCTCTCTAAGAGCTTAATATCCAGAATATATAGAGAACTCCTAAAACTCGACAGCATAAAGCCAAATAAATCAATTCAAAGTTGAGTGTAGGACTTAGATAGACATTTATCCAAAGAAGATATGTAAATATGAAAAAATACTCAATATCACATCATTAAGGAAGTACAAATCAAGAGCAAAATGAAATACCACCTCACTTGCATCAGGATGGCTACTATTTAAAAAACCCACTATTAAAAAAGCCAAAACAAGACTTATTATTGCTTTTTATTCCTTTGCCAAAAATCATTGCATAGTATAAATATACCACATTTTACTTATCTGTTTATCAATTGGTGGAAATATGTGTTCCTACTTTGGGACTATTATGAATATTGTGGTTATGAACGTTTGAGTACATTTTTTGTGTGTGTGGATGTATGTTTTTATTACTGAGGTATATACTTAAGATAAGTTGGGTCATATGGTAAGCATCTTTAGTAAATTTAAGGGTTTCCAAACTTTTTTTCTAAGTAGCTGTAGCATTTCATAATCCCACCATCAATGTATAAATCTTCTAATTTATCCACATGCTACCCAACACTTGCTTATCTGACTTTTCTCTTGTTTGTTTTTTAAGTCATCCTGGTGAATTTGGAGTGTATTTTATATATATGCCACACCTATCCATTTACCAGTCGATGGGCATTTGGGCTTTTGCAATAATTTGGCTATTGTTGATGATGCTGTTATAAACATCTGGGTGCATGTGTCCCTTCAAATCAGTACTTTTGTATCCTTTAGGCAAGTACCTAGTAGTGCAGTTGGTAGGTCATAGGGTAGTTCTATTTTTAACTTTTTGGGGAAATTCCATACTGTTTCCCAGAGTGGGTGTACCAGCTAGGATTCCCACCAACAGAATAAGAGGTTCCTCTTTTTCTGCATCCTTGCCAACACCAGTTGTTTCCTCTATTGTTAATTTTATCCATTCTGATAGGTGTGAGGTGGTATCTCATTTGTAGTTTTGTAATTCCCTTTGGTAGCCTCTTATTTCTGTCTGGTCATTAGAGAAGTACCTTTGATTATTTTTAATTTTAATAATTTTAATCTTGTTTTTCTCATTAAGTTTTGATAGGAGTTTGAATAGGATTGGTGCTAATTTTCTGTGTTTTTTTCTTTCTTTCTTTCTTTTTTCTCCTTTAAATGATTGGTACAATTCAGTAGTAAAGCTATCTACTCCTGGACTTTTCTTTTTTAGAAGATTTTTGATACTGGTTCAATGTCTTATAATAAGTTTATTGAGATTTTCTGTTTCTTCTGAGTCAGTTTTGGTGATTTGTGTATTCTAGGAATTTGTCCATTTTATCTAGATTATCTAAGTGTTTTGTATTATTATTTATAGGATTCTTTCAAAATCCTTTTAATTTCTTTAAAGTTGATAGTAATGTCTCCACTTTCATTTCTAACTTTAGTTATTTGCATCTTCCTTCATTTTTGTTAGCATAGGTAAAGATTTGTTGATTTTATTGTTATTTTCAAAGAACCGACTTTTGGTTTAAGTCATTTTCTTTTTCTATTTTCTATTTCATGTATCTTTGTCTGATTTTTATTACTTTATTCTTTCTATTGGCTTTAGGTTTAGTTTGTTTCTTATTTTTCTGATCACCTGAGGTGTTGGCTTAAGTTGTTGATTTGAGATATTTATTTATTTATTTAAATTTATTTTTAATATAAGAATTTTTAGACATAAATTTACCTCTGGCCCCACTTTGGCTTCATATTTAAGTTTTGAAATTTTTATTCATTTTAATTAATCTCAAACTATTTTCTAATCCCCACAGTAATTTTTTCTTTGACTTATTTGTTGTTTAAGAGTGTATTTACTTGGAAGGTATGTGCCATGGTGAGTGCTGTGAAGTGTGTAAACCTGGCGATTCACAGACCTGTACCCCTGGGGCAAATAATACATTATATGTTAATAAAAAATATTTTATTTAAAAAAAAAGAGTGTATTTACTTTCCTGATAGTTCTGAATTCTACAGTTTTCCTTCTATTATTGATATGTAGCATTTCTGTTGTGTTTTAAGATATTTTATAGATTTAATCTTTAGAATTTTTTTTTAAAGATTTTATTTATTTATTTGACAGAGAGAAATCACAAGTAGTCAGAGAGGCAGGCAGAGAGAGAGGGAAGCAGGCTCTCCGCTGAGGAGAAAGCCCAATGCGGGACTCGATCCCAGGACCCTGAGATCATGACCTGGGCCGAAGGCAGCGGCTTAACCCACTGAGCCACCCAGGTGCCCCTAATCTTTAGAATTTTATTGAGAATTATTTTATATACTTGCATGGTCTAACCTGAAGAAGGTTCTATGTGTACCTGAGAAGAATGTGTATGCTGAAGTTGGATGGAGTCTACTATGTATATCTGTTAAGTTTAGTTTATTACAGTGTTCTTCAAGTCCTCCTTTTCCTCACTGATCTATCTAGATGTTCAATCCATTATTGGAAGAGGTGTATTGAAATAAGAACTATTTCTCCCTTCAATTTTGTCTATATTTGTTTCATATGTTTTGGAGCTCTATTGTTTTGTGCATGTATGTTTATAATTTTTGATGAATTATCTCTTTATTAATATATAATGTCCCTCAGTCTCTTGTAACAGCTTTTTATTTAAAGTCCATTTTGTCTGATATTAGTATAAACATCCAGGTATCTTGGCTGTAATTTGCATGGGATATCTTTTTTCCATCTTTGAATTTTTAACATATTTGTGTCTATATATTTAAAATGAGTCTTGTCCATGCAGCATATACTTGGATAATTTTCTATTGATATGCTAAGACAAATCTGTCTTTTAATTTTGACTTCAGTACATTTAAGTTTAAAGTGATTATTGACAATGGACTTCTACAATTTTACTATTTATTTCTATTTTTTAAAATTTGTTTATTTATTTTCAGAAAACAGTATTCATTATTTTTGCACCACACCCAGTGCTCCATGCAATCCGTGCCCTCTATAATACCCACCACCTGGTACCCCAACCTCCCAACCCCCACCACTTCAAACCCCTCAGATTGTTTTTCAGAGTCCATAGTCTCTCATGTTTCACCTCCCCTTCCAATTTCCCCCAACTCCCATCTCCTCTCTAACTCCCCATGTCCTCCATACTATTTGTTATGCTCCACAAATAAGTGAAAGCATATGATAATTGACTCTCTCTGCTTGACTTATTTCACTCAGCATAATCTCTTCCAGTCCCGTCCATGTTGCTCCGTCATCCTTTCTGATGGAGGCATAATACTCCATAGTGTATATGGACCACATCTTCCTTATCCATTCGACCGTTGAAGGGCATCTTGGTTCTTTCCACAGTTTGGTGGCCATGGCCACTGCTGCTATAAACATTGGAGAATAGATGGCCCTTCTTTTCACTACATCTGTATCTTTGGGGTAAATACCCAGTAGTGCAATGGCAGGATCATAGGGAAGTTCTATTTTTAATTTCTTGAGGAATCTCCACACTGTTCTCCAAAGAGGCTGCACCAACCTTTTTTCTTTCTCACTTCTCTTTTTTTCTATTTTTTTATTATGTTATGTTAGTCCTCATACAGTTCCTCACTTCTTTCTAATAATGCCTGTGTTTGTGTTTGAGTTGTGTATGTGTGTGCATGTGATATAGAATTTTGATTCTTTTTTTATTTACTTTTTGGTGTCTATACATGTTTCTTCATTATTTTCCTAGTGGTTACTGTGGGCAAAGATAAAATGCTAACTTTACAATAATCTAGTTTGAGCTGATACCAACTTAGCTTCAAAATATACATGAAAGCTTCTCCAATTTAGTTTGATCCCTCTTTTGTGTTGTTATTGTCACAAATTACATCTCTTTATATAAATTTATATTTAATCTTTTATGTGTTTGCCTTTTCCATCTTATAGGGTATAAAAAGAGGGCTTTGAAACTAGAAAACAATAACACTTGCTTTTATGTTTACCAGTGTAATTACCTTCACCAGTGATCATTATTTCTTTGAATGACTTTGGGCTACCCTCTAGTGTCCTTTCATCTCAGCCAGAAGGACTCCCTTTATCTTTTATTTATTTATTTATTTTGGTAGGGTGACTCTGATAATGACAGCCCCTCTTAGCTTTTGTTATTGTGAGACTGTCTTATTTTTTCCTTTATCTTTGAAGAGTAGTTTTAACAGATATAGATTTCTTGGTTGACAGATTTTTTTTTCCAAATTTTTTTTTAAGATTTTATTTATTTATTTGACAGAGAGAGATCACAAGTAGGCAGAGAGGCAGCCAGAGAGAGAGAGGAGGAAGCAGGCTCCCCGCTGAGCAGAGAGCCCGATGTGGGGCTCAATCCCAGGACCCTGAGATCATGACCTGAGCCGAAGGCAGAGGCTTTAACCCACTGAGCCACCCAGGCGCCCCTTGGTTGACAGATTTTTTAAAAAATTTTAAGCTTGTTTTAAATATATCGCCCAACTATTTTCTTTTTTAAAGATTTTATTTATTACTTTAAAAGAGAGAGAGAGCACAAGCAGGGGGAGCAGGAGAGGGAGAAGCAGGATACCTATTAAGCAGAGAGTCCAATATGGGGCTTGATCCCACCATCCTGGGATCAGGATCTGAACTGAAGGCAGACACTTAACCAACTGAGCCACCCAGGCACCCTCATTCTACTACTTTCTTGCCTCCATAGTCTCTGATGAGAAATTGGCTGTTCTTCTTGAGGATTCCTTGTACCATGATGAGTTGCTTCTTTTTTAAAAGATTTATTTCTTATTTAGAGAAAGGGGGAGGGCCAAACAATGAGAGAGAATATCACACATACTCTGTGCTCAGCATGGAGCCCAGCATGGAATTTAATCTCCTGACCCTGAGATCATGACCTGAGCCAAAACCGAGAATTGGATGCTTCCTTGAGCAACCCATGTACCCCAATTAGTTGCTGCTTCCCTTCTGCTTTTAAGATTCTGTCTTTGGTTTTGTCTTTCAGTAGTCTGAAATAGAGTGTCTTAATGTGAATCTGTTTATCCTGTTTATAATTTGTTGAGCTTCTTGGATGTGTAGACTTACATCCATCATAATTGGGAGTTTGGGTCTTCAAATTTTTCTGTCTTCTTTTCTTCTCTCTTCTCAGACTCCCATAATATGTATATTGTTAACCTTATAGGTGTCCCACACATGCCTTGGTCTCTGTACACCCCCCTTAATCTGTTTTATTTATCCTCTGAATGGCTAATTTTAATTACTCTGTCTTCAAGTTCTCGGATTCTTTCTTCCTATCAGAATCTGGTACTGAGCTGCTCTAGAGAATTTTTTTTTAACTATTTTATTTTTCAGATGCAGCATTTCTATCTGGAGATATATATATATATATATTTTTTTTTTCTCTTCATTGATATTCACTACTCACCCATACACATATATCCTTTATTTGTTCATTATCTCCTTCAGATCTTTGAGAATATTTAAGACAGAGTATTTGTGTCATCAAGTTCAATGTCCAACCTTCCTCTGAGATCGTTTCTATCACTTTTTCTCTTTCCTTTGAATAAACCATGCTTTTCTTTCTTTGAATTTTTTATTATTTGTTGTTCTTGTTGTTAACTGGACATATTGACTAGCATAATGTGTTGACCCTGGAAATCAGATTCTCTCCTTGTCCAGGGAGTTTAGTTGTTCATTGATGATAAGCAAAATTGTTGTTTCTTTAAAAGGTGACTTTGCAAACCATTTGCAAGTGTTGTATTCTTTGTCATGTGTAATCATGATGTTTCTGCTCTGTTATCTAGATGTTTAGCCAGGGGCTTTACAGAGGTTTCCTTAAATACTTGTACCCAGAAGGAAAATACAAGTGATCTCTTTCTTTAATTCTTTAGACAGTGGGAATCATTTCTGTCTGTATTTGAAATGATCACCCACTGTGCTCTTTCTTATTTGAGCAGCCAGTCAGATCAAAATATAAACCTAGAGTTTCAGAGGACAAAGCTTTTCTGGAACTAAGAAGCCACAGCTGGATATGGATTACTATCTTGATGGCTGGCAACTGCAGGGCTGGGACTGGGGGGATGATAAACACAATGCTAAGCATAAAAATTTACCAATATTTGACAGCCTCTTTCTTCAACAGTGATCCCACTGATGACTTCAAGTTTTCAACAAGAGCAGATTTCCAAAGTCCTTGATTTTGATAGTTTTTATCATTTTGGTAATTGTTTTGCTGGAGGGATGGATTCCTAGAACTTCTTACTGCACCATTTACCATTCTATGACTCTTTGTTTTCTACATTTCTGTATCTTTATTTTTTCTCTATTTCTGTGTTACTGGTTTCTTTTTTATTAAATAGGTGTTGTCAATTCTACCAGCTTAGCTCCTATATATTTTTGTGTCACTTTTAAATTATTTCCTTAGTGATCACTTTTGGATTATAATTATATTTTAACTCAAATCATTTTAGTTCACCTTAGTACCAACTTAATTTCAGTTGTATACAATACATTGCCCTAGTATGGCTATATTATTTCCCCATACATTTGTGCTAACGTTTTCATATATATTACATCTTTATTAGGCCATCAATTTTAAGCCCCTCAAAACAATTTTGTAATTATTGCTCTATGGAGTTATATTTTGAATAAAATTGGAGAGGAAAAGATTTATAAGTCAAATATATTTACACTACATTTTTCTTCATGTAGTGATCTTTAGTAGTGCTTTTTACTTCTTTGTGTGGATTTGACATATTCTCTATAGTTTCCTTTCATTTTGGCCTCATGGTTTCCTCTTAGTATTTATTATATGCCTGGCCTGCTAGTGACAGCTTATCAGTTTTTGTTTGTCTGGGATGATCTTAATTTCACCTTAATTTTTGAAAGATGGTTTTTATGGACTTAGAATTATTGGTTGACAGCATTTTCCTTTCAACGCTTTCAATATGTCATTCCATTGCTGGCTGGCTTTCATGGTGTTTGATGAGAAGTCAGTAGTTAATCTAAACGAGGATTCCCTCATGAGTAATTTTGTTCTCCTGCTTTCTTTTTATTTTATTTTATTATTTTATTTTGTCTTGTTTTATTTTAATTCCAGTATAGTTAGTATACAATCTTACATTAATTTCAGGTGTACAATATAATAATTAAACAATTCTCTATGTCACCCAGTGTTCAGCATGGTAACTGCACTTCTTAATCCCCAACACCTGTTTTATCCATCGCTCTGGTAGACATAAATTTGTTATCTATAGCTAAGAGTCTGTTTCTTAGTTTGTTTCTCTCTTTCTTTTTTTTCCCTTTTGCTCCTTTATGATTGCCTGTTTCTTAAATTCCACATTTGAGTGAAATCATATGGTATTTGTCTTTCTCTAACTGATTTGTTTTGCTTAGCTTTATACCTCTAGATCCATCCATGCCATTGCAAATGGCAGGGTTTCATTCTTTTTTTTTTTTTTTAATAATTTTTTTTTAGTTTGGTTTCATTCTTTTTTATGGTTGAATAATTGTCCATTGTGTATTATACCACATTTTCTTTATCTATTCATCAGTCAATAAACACAAGGTGCTTCCATAATTTAGCTATCTTAAATAATGCTACTGTAAACATAGGGGTTCATGTATCCCTTTGAATTCGAGTTTTTATATTTAGGAGTAAATATCCAATAGTGAGATCATAATATGGATCAAATACCAATATGGTATTTGGATCACAGGATTGCTGTTCTTAACTTTTTGAGGATTGTGTATTCAGCTTTCCACAGTGGCTGCACCAGTTTGCATTCCCACCAACAGTGCAAGAGAGTTCCTTTTTCTCCACATCCTCACCAACAGTTGTTGTTTCTTTTCTTTTCTTTTTTTTTTGGTAAAGATTTTACTTATTTGACAGAGAGAGAGAAATCACAAGTAGGCAGAGAGGCAGGCAGAGAGAGGGGAGAAAGCAGGCTCCCTGGGGAGCAGAGAGCCTGACGCGGGGCTCAATCCCAGGACCCTGGGACCACGACCCGAGCCGAAGGCAGAGGCTTCAACCCACTGAGCCACCCAGGCGCCCCAACACTTGTTGTTTCTTGCATTGTTGATTTTAGCTGTTATGACAGGTGTGAGGTGATGTATCATTGTAGTTTTGATTTGCATTTTCCCGATGTTAAGAGATGTTTTCATGTGTCTGTTGGCTATCTGGATGTCTTTTTTGGAGAAATATCTGTTCATTTCTTCTACCCATTTTTTTAAATGGATTATTTGGGTTTTAGGGGTGTTCTACTGCTTTCAATATTCTTTTGAAAAGTCTTGCATTTGACAGTTTGACTTTGATGTGACTGTGTGAATCTTTTTTAGTTTACTGTAGTTAAAATTCATTGCTTCTTGGATAAGTGTATTACTGTTTTTCTGTAAATTTGGGAACCATTTGGTATTTATTGTTCTTTCTGCTCCTTCTTTCATTCTGGAATTCCTTTAATGTACATGCTGGTGCACTTGGTGTTTCAGTGGACTCTTAGATTTTGTTTATTTCTCTTCATTTTTTTTTTTTTAGTCCCTCAGATTATATAATCTCAGTTTGACCCATGCTCAAGTTCACTGATTTTCTTCCCCGCCAGTTCAAATTAGTTGTTGATCTTTTTTAGTGGCTATTTAATTTCAGTTATTTAAAGTTTCTCTCCAGAACTTTTATTTGGTCTTTTCCCCCCATGATATCACTTTATTGAAAATTTTTATATGACGGGATATTCTCATTTTTCTTTAATCCTTTAAACACAGTTTTCTTCAGTTCATTAAGCATATTTATAATAGATTTTTTAAGTTTTTATCTTGGGGATTCCTGGATGGCTCAGTCAGTTAAGTATATGCCTTCAGCTCAGGTTATGATCCGAGGGTCCTGGGATCAAGTCCTGCATCAGGCTCCTTGCTCAGCAGGGAGCCTACTTTTCCCTCTGCCTGCCACTCCCCTTGCTGTGCTCTCTCTCTCTCTCTGACAAATAAATAAAATCTGTTTAAAAATTAGAAAATAAAATTTTTATCTTGTAATTCCAAAATTTGAACTCCTTGCAGACAGTACCAATTGACTGTTTTGTATTGGCCATACTTTCCAGTTTCTTTGCATGATTCATAATTTTTGTTTAAAACTAGTTACTTTATTTTTCTTATTTATTTATTTATTTATTTATTTTAGTTTTTTAAATTTTTCCCCATTTAAACACACATGCAGCAATGGGTTTAAAACTCAAGCCGTAAAAGCTCATTAATTCAAAAATTCCAAGTTTTGATAGAAAAAATTTCCCTTAAATTTAAAAATACTGAGACCTACATACTCCCAACTTAAATTCCTACCTAAGCAAATTTATAATATTTATAAATAAGTCACAGGCTAATGTTGAATTGCTTTTAACATGAATTCACTCTAGAGCAACAAAGACCAAAATATCATTGAAGCTAATTAATATAATACAAAGTTAAGTTTTAGACTTACAGGTGACAAACAATACCAACATGAGACATCAGAGAAGGTAACCTAACCCAATAAATCTACAGCAGTTTTGATAAAAGCCTCTGGAGTACAATCACAGCTAAGGGGGAACATGCGAGGGTCAGTTCCCTGATGCCACAGGTCTTGATGCAGTGATTTCCTAAGTGGATGGTCTACACAGGATGCAGGATATCCTTACCCCTGAACAAGTCTAGCTTCCTTCTTTGGGTTAACAGCCTGCAAGTACCTGTCAGCTCCAGCCTCTGGGTGCTTACCTCTACCTTGGGAGAACAGAGCAAGGGGCAGGCTAGGTTGGGGCTGTAAGCCCCCTGCTGTCTGCCATCACACCAAAAGCTGAGTATCTTCCCAGTTTAGGCCAATTCTGGCTGAAATCCATGGAAGGATATTTCTGTCTGGACATAATATTTTGCCCTGGTAAGCACCATGGGTGTCCTAGACCGAGAACAAGATGCTCTTTGTGGCCACTGGAGCTGGGACCTAGGCACTATCCACTACTGCTTGGCATCTGCCTGAAAACCTCACTGGTCACTGGATAAATGAGGTCCTCTTAAGGGCTGGACTAATTCTGGCAACTAGCCAGAACCTATCACTTTGCCCATGCAAGGTCAGTGAGAAGTCACCTCAGCAGCTGCTCCATAGGCCCTCAAATGACTCTAGTTGTGGTGGCCACCTCCCAAGACATATGTTCTGGCCTCCTTCCAGTGCCATTGTAACACACAGCAGGTCAATGGCTGCAGCTAAGCTCAGGGGATTCCCTCTTTCCTCTGACAGCATTGTGAGGGAGGTGGGGACCAGTCATAGATGTCAGAGAGCCACAGCTGCACCTCCTGCTTGTACAGGTAGGCCTCTTGTGTCAGTGTGTCATGCTTCTCCAGCATGTTCTCTAGGCTTTGCTTGTGTGTCACCAGGTACTGGTTGTTACAGCCACAATACTTGTATTTGCTGTAGTAGTCTGGGTTTCCAGGCTGTATATTACTGTATGTTCACAGACACCAGCCAGGCACCTGGGAACACCTAGATACTGTGTCACATGCACAAGTGTGGCTGAGTTGCAGGTAATGCATCAGGTTGCTTGAGAATACATAGCCACCCCCCAGCACGTATGGTAGCGAGTAGTTGCAGAGCAGCCAGGTGGCCTCACACTAGCACCCCTAGACTTGACATGGATTTGGCCTGAAAATCAGCTTTGGTAGAGGTGGCTGCAATGCACAGGGTCACACATGTGCAGCTTGGCCAGCTGCCGGTCCAGCTGCAGGAGAAAGTCCACAGTGAGCACAGGCTTGAAGGCCATGTGCTTGGCCAGCTTGCCAGTACCTTCGCTGTGAGGTTCTTGTATGCATTGTGCATTGTGGGCAGCAGCAGCAGGTCACCATGCTGTGCCTGCTCATGCCTTAGGGCATATATTTCCCCAGCGCCCAGGCTGCCTGTGCCCACCATGAAGCATGCCTACACATCATCCCAGCTGCCTTGCCATGCCACTACCAGCCACCCAAGCCCAGTGCCATCTGGTCCCACCATGCAGGCCACAGCAGCTTCATGATGCACATGTGGGAAGCACCCGAGGCCCTGAAGCCAGTGGGAGGGCCATGTTCACTGGATGTGGAAGCAGAGGGCCAGGGAAAAGCTAGTATATAGGAACTCTAGAAATCAGTCCTACTCACCTTTCACCCCCAGTTCCAAAATCCTCTTGTTTTGCATTTAGATTACTTATTTGGATCAGTTCTGCACATTCCATATTTTTTGTTGTATGGAGTCAACAAAATCTTTGGTAAGCATCATAGTCAGCTAGTGACTGGTAGAAATTTTCTTAAATGCCTTAAAGCAAAAAAAATCTTCCACCATTTGCAAAGAAGCTCTGTGTATATATGTTGCAGTATGCCTTCAGTATTCTAATAGTTTATAGTTCTTTCTTAGCTTTCATTTCCTGCTTGTGCAGTAACTCAGTCTCCATAGGGAAAAGATTAAGGTCTTTTAAATGATATTCTTGAGTGCCCATCTATCCTTGCCCATGATTTCTACCATCTAGATCTCTAGGAATAGGGTGTAACCTCTTAAAGCCATTTGTGAACATTTATTCCCTTGATTTTCCCATGTAATTTTCTTGGCTATCTTTCTTTGCCCTAACTAGTTTTTCTGCCTGAGGCAGCTGCAATTTTATACAATTGCTATTATTTGGTTTTGAGTAACAACCAGATGTTTCCTCACTGTGTGAACTCTGAGTCAGTTCAAAGCCCTGTGAATGGGCATTTCCAGGAGCTTCCAGTCAGGTCAAATAGTGAGAGTTCTCTGGCAGTGGGCTTTTTTGGAAACTTCCCAACCTATTGTCCCTTCAGTAGCTACTATGCTGCCGAGGTTTTGTTTTGTTTTGTTTTGTTTCATTTTAAGCTACTCTTGCTCTCAGGCCTCTCATTTTTAAGACTACCACTTACCTGTGGAAGTGAATAGGAACAGAGAATCCTCAAAGCTCACTATTCTCACAGAGATTTAATTGTTGTTCCTGAAGAAATGCTCTCCAGTTTGTTGCACCTTTGGGTAATTTCCAAAGTTTTGAAAAAGCTGATGTTGGCCACTTTGCCAGTGTTCCCTCTATGTCTGTCTTTCTGTCTCTCTCTTTCTCTCTCTCTGTCGCTCTTGTAAAGGAGTGCATATAAGAAGTCCTTACTTGAAAATTAAAAATAGAACTTCCCTATGACCCTGCAATTGCACTCCTGGATATTTACCCCAAAGATACAGATGTAGTGAAAAGAAGGGCCATCTGTATCCCAATGTTTATAGCAGCAATGGCCACGGTCACCAAACTATGGAAAGACCAAGATGCCCTTCAACGGACGAATGGATGAGGAAGATGTGGTCCATATACACTATGGAGTATTATGCCTCCATCAGAAAGGATGAATACCCAACTTTTGTAGCAACATGGACGGGACTGGAAAAGATTATGCTGAGTGAAATAAGTCAAGCAGAGAGAGTCAATTGTAATATGGTTTCACTTATTTGTGGAGCATAACAAATAACATGGAGGACGTGGGGAGTTAGAGAGGAGAAGGGAGTTGGGGGAAATTGGAAGGGGAGGTGAATCATGAGAGACTATGGACTCTGAAAAACAATCTGAGGGGTTTGAAATGGCGGGGGGTGGGAGGTTGGGGTACCAGGTGGTGGGTATTATAGAGGGCATGGATTGCATGGAGCACTGGGTGTGGTGAAAAAATAATGAGTACTGTTTTTCTGAAAATAAATAAATCAATTTAATTAAAAATTTAAAAAAGAATTCCTTACTTGACCATTCCAGAAGTGTTCTCTAAGACACTTTTAAGTAAAATATTTAGAGTTTGAGAGTGTTAAGTGAAAATACTCTGTCAACACAAGATTCTTACTAGCCCCATAATCAGGTGAACCATTTCAAATAAATCTCTTTTTCAAGAATTTAGTTTTGGAAGTAAGGGGTAAGAAAACAAGTCTTGCTTATAAAAAACTATGAAAAGAATACATCACGTATATCTGGCCCAGATATTTTTAACATGGATTCCAAAGAAATTCAGTGGAAAAAAACTATAGTTTTTTAATCAAATAGCACTGGAACACCGAATAGACAAATAGAAACAAAACTGGCACTTAATACCTTGCACAAAATACCTATTTTACATAGACATCTATTTAAGATTTCTAATACTATAAAACTGATAAAATTTATCTATGAGTAATTTCAGCAGTCTTGGGTAGGCAAAGTTTTATATACATTAAAATGTAAAAGACTTCAGCCATGAAAATTGATAAATTAGACTCATCATAATGAAAATTTTCTGGTTCAGACACTCTGTGATGATTAATTTCATGTGTCCAGTTTGGCTAAGCTATGGTACCCAGTTTTTTTTACCAAACACTAATCCAGATGTTGGTGTGAAGATACTGTTTTAGATATGATTAACTTTTGTTTTGGTTTGATTTTGTTTTTGTTTTCAAATATTTCTTTGTTTTTAATTTAATTTTATTTTTTCATTGTTCCAAGATTCATTGTTTATGCACCACCCAGTGCTCCATGCAATACATACCCTCCTTAACACCCACCACCAGGCTCACCTAACCCTCTACCCAAACTCCCTCCAAAACTCGCAGTTTGTTTCTCACAGTCCACACTCTCAAGGTTCATCTCCCCATCCGATTTCCCCCAATTCACTTTTCCTTTCCTTCTCCTAATGTCCTCAGTGTTATTTCACAAGTAAGTGAAACCATATGATAATTGACTCTCTCTGCTTGACATAATTCACTTAGCATAATCTCCTCCAGTCCCATCCATGTTGATAGAAAAGTTGGGTATTCATCCTTTTTAAAAATTTTTTATTTGTTTTTTTTTTAAATTTCTTTTCAGTGTTTCAGAATTCATTGTTTATGCACCACACCCAGTGCTCCATGCAATACATGCCCTCCATAATACGCATCACCAGGCTCACCCAACCTCCCACCCCTTCCTCTCCAAAACCCTCAGTTAGTTCCTCAGAGTCCACGGTTTCTAATGGTTTATCTCCCCCTCCAATTTCCCCCAACTCCCTTCTCCATCTCCCCATGTCCTCCGTGTTATTCCTTATGTTCCACAAATAAGTGAAACCAAATGATAATTGACTCTCTCTGCTTGACTTATTTCACTCGGCATAATCTCTTTCAGTCCCATCCACGTTGATACAAAAGGTGGGTATTCATCCCTTCTGATGGAGGCATAATACTCCACAGTGTATATGGACCACATCTTCCTTATTCATTCGTCCATTGAAGGGCATCTTGGTTCTTTCCATAGTTTGGCGACTGTGGCCATTGCTGCTATGAAAGTTGGGGTACAGATGGCCCTTCATTTCACTACATCTGTAACTTTGGGGTAAATACCCAGAAGTGCAATTGCAGGGTCATAGGGAAGCTCTATCTTTAATTTCTTGAGAAATCTCCACCCTGTTTTCCAAAGTAACTGCACCAACTTGCATTCCTGCCAACAGTGTAAGAGGGTTCCCCCTTCTTCACAACCTCTCCAACACTTGTTTACTGTCATGTTAGTTTTGGCCATTCAAACTGGTGTAAGGTGGTATCTCGGTGTGGTTTTGATCTGAATCTCCCTGATGGCTAGTGATGATGAACATTTTTTCATGTGTCTGTTAGTCATTTGTATGTCTTCCTTGGAGAAGTGTCTGTTCATGTCTTCTGCCCATTTTTTGACATGATTATCTGTTTTTTGTGTTGGGTTTGAGGAGTTCTTTACCGATCTTGGATATCAGCCCTTTGTTTGTACTGTCACTTGTGAATATCTTATCCCATCCCATTGGTTGCCTCTTTGTTTTGTTGACTGTTTCCTTTGCTGTGCAGAAGCTTTTGATCTTGATGAAGTCCCAAAAGTTCATTTTCGCTTTTGTTTCTTTTGCCTTTGGAGACACATTTTGAAAGAAGTTTCTGGCTGATGTCAAAGAGGTTACTGCCTATGTTCTCCTCTAGGATTCTGACGGATTCCTTTCTCACATTATGGTCTTTTATCCATTTTGAGTTTATCTTTGTGTATGGTGTAAATGAATGGTCGAGTTTCATTCTTTGACACATAGCTGTCCAATTTTCCTAGCACCATTTATTGAAGAGACTGTCTTTTTTCCAGTGTATATTTTTTCCTGCTTTGTTGAAGATTAGTTGACCATAAAGTTGAGGGTCCATATCTGGGCTCTCTACTCTGTTTCTCTGGTCCATGTGTCTGTTTTTGTGCCAGTACCATGCTGTCTTGGTGATCACAGCTTTGTAGTAAAGCTTGAAATCAGGCAACATGAAGCCCCCTGTTTTGTTTTGTTTTGTTTTGTTTTTCAATATTTCCTTGGCAATTTGGGGTCTCTTCTGATTCCATAAAAATTTTAGGATTGCTTGCTCCAGCTCTTTGAAAAATGCTGGTGCAATTTTGAGACATCAGAGAAGGTATCGATTCTCTAATTTCCCTTTTTGTATTTCATTGTTAGTGTATAAGAAAGCAACTGATTTCTGTACATTGATTTCGTATCCTGCCACATTACTAAAATGCTGTATGTGTTTTAGTAGTTTGGGGATGGAGTCTTTTGGGTTTTCCATATAAAGTATCATTTCATCTTCAAAGAGAGTTTGATTTCTTCATTGCCGATTTGAATTCCTTTTATTTCTTTTTGTTTTCTGATTGCTATTACTAGGACTTCTAAAACTATGTTGAACAAGAATGGTGAGAGTGGGCATCTTTGTCATGTTCCTGATCTCAAAGGGAAGGCTGTCAGATTTTCCCCATTGAGGATGATATTATCCTGATCCCCAAACCAGGCAAAGACCTCACCAAAAAGCAGAATTTCAGACCAATATTCCTGATGAATATGGATGTCAAGATTCTCAACAAGATCCTAGCTAATAGGATCCAACAGTACATTAAAAAGATCATCCACCATGACCAGGTGGGATTTACCCCTGGGTTGCAAGGGTGGTTCAACATTTGCAAATCAATCAATGTGATAGAACAAATCAATAAGAGAAGAGAGAAAAAACACATGGTCCTCTCAACTGATGCAGAAAAAGCCTTTGACAAAATAAAGCATCTGTTCCCAATTAAAATGCTTCAAAG
The DNA here is from genome assembly GCF_011764305.1 of Mustela putorius furo. Classification (NCBI taxonomy): domain Eukaryota; kingdom Metazoa; phylum Chordata; class Mammalia; order Carnivora; family Mustelidae; genus Mustela; species Mustela putorius. The sequence continues at coordinate 10,052,027 of NW_025421424.1, forward strand.
TATAGGGATAGAGAGAACTTTCCTTAACTTCATAAAATCTATCTATGAAAAACCTACAGTGAATATCATCCTCAATGTTTTTTATAAATTCAAATTTACAATTACCATACAAGTCAGCCGGATATTTACCCAAAATAAATGAAAACTTAAGTCCACAAAAACACTTGTATTGGAATTTCATAAAAGCTGTGTTAATAATCACTATAAACTGGTAATAAGGCAAATGTCTGTCAACAAGTAAAGGGATGAACACATCATGGAATATCTGCACAATGGAATGCTAATAAAAAACAAACTGCTGATATATTCAAAGATATAGATGAAATTTTAAAACAGTGTTTGGCTAGACACGAAAGAGTATGTTAATATAATTCCACTCATATGAAATTTTAGAAAAGACAACAAATTGTAATTTGTAATTATATAAGACAAATCCATCTTTGCCTGGATTTGGGTGTTAGGGGATTGGTTGCATAGGGAATTTGGGGGAAACAATGGAATACTTTTACTTCCTAATTCTAGTAGTGTTTACTTTGCTGTATATAGTTTTCAAAGCTCATCTAACTCTATACTTATAATGAAATCATTTATTTTATGTGAGTTACACGTCAATAAATTTTATACTAAAATGCATAAATATGTTGAAAGGCATCAAAATTTGCATAGATATTGCCAAATTTAGGAGCCAAACTTTAAAAAGAAGAAATGTTCAAAGAAGCAATCCTGACATTGGTGCTGCTTTTTCCTCAAATCATAGTAATGGCCAATTCTGAAAGGAGATACTGAGAGGGTACAAAACCAAGCATCACTTTCTGTGTAGCCAAAAGTAGTATATTGACAAATATTGCAGTATTTGACCCTTATTAGGAGGTAAGACCTTGGGAAATGAGACCACACATTTAGTTGGGACTCTGAAATGAGTGAGGCTGACGTACATGTAGAATTTCTCTTATATAGTTTAAAGCCAATCTTTAGATCATATTATTCTTTGTTGGGTTTTTTTGAAGAGTTTATTTATTTATTTATTTATTTGAAAGAGAGAGAGAGAGATATCACAAGCAGGCAGAGAGGCAGGAGAGAGAGAGGAGGAAGCAGGCTCCCTGCTGAACAGAGAGCCCAATGTGGGGCTCGATCCCGGGACCCTGAGATCATGACCTGAGCCAAAGACAGAGGCTTAACCCACTGATCCACCCAGGCGTCCCTCATATTAATCTTTGAATAAGTCATCTTGGTGTGGGATTTCTAGTTTGTTTAGCCTATCTTCCTAATAGAAGCATGAGCAAACCCTGTCTGGAGAAAGGTCACATTATCCAGAGTCTCAAATTATATCTACAGTTTTTCAGATTAAATCTCACAGTAATATATCTGACAAACAAATGAGTATATGGGTGGAAGATGGGGGAAATCCTAGAGCCAAGAAAATATGTTTTAAGAAAATATTTTAGACCACCAAGAATCCAAATAATGGAGTTAACAGATATGGACTTTAAACCCATACAAAAGGATCAAATGGATTTATTAGATTAAAACATGTAATAACTGGAAATAATATTCACTTAACAGATTAGATGTAGAGGAAAAGAGAATAAGCAAACTGGAAGATTGGTCAGAAGAAAATATTACAGTGATGTCACTATAAGAAGCAAATAGGTGGATATTAATAAAAGGACCATAGGAGATATGTTGGTTATAGTGAGAAAATACTGATTGAAGAAGATGGTGGAGAGAGAACAGGGATGAACAGTACTTTAAGAGACACTGGCAAAAGAATATTAGAAGACTGAAGAAAAATCAACCTACAAATTAAAAATAAAGCACTATAAATTTACAAAGGTAAGTTAAAAGCAAACATACATAGGTACATTATAGCAAAACTAATAAAAATTAATGACAAGGAGAAATCTTCAAAGCACCAAAGAAAAGAAAAGTTGTATTTCAAGGGAGAATGAAACATTTACAAGTGCCTCCTAACAGAAGTGATGGAGATCAGAATGCAGTGGAAGAATGTATTCAAAGAACTAAAAGAAAAAGAAAACAATTGCCAACATAAGCCTCAAGTGAAACTATCAAAATTATAAAATGATGACATTCTATCCTTTTCCCCCTTCCCATATATTCATTTGTTTTCTTTCTCAAATTCCACATATGAATGAGATCGTATGGTATTTGTCTTTCTCTGACTGACTTACTTCACTTAGCATGATACACTCTAGCTCCATCCATGTCACTGCAAATGACAAGATTTCATTCTTTTTGATTGCTGAGTGCTCTTAATGATAGAGAGCCAACTGAAGGTGGAAGGAGGGAGGTGGGTTGGGTATGGGTTAGATAGATCAGTGATGGGTATTAAAAGGTGTTGTGAATCACTGAATTCTACTCCAGAAATCAATATTGCAAAGTATGTTTGTAAAGTTTTTCCAGCGAGATCAACACAACACCAGGCAAAGTGGGTGCAAGGCAAGATTTATTTTTATTTTTTTTTAATTTTTTTTTAAAGATTTTATTTATTTATTTGACAGAGAGAAATCACAAGTAGACAGAGAGGCAGGCGGAGAGAAAGAGAGGGAAGCAGGCTCCCTGCTGAGCAGAGAGCCCGATGCGGGACTCGATCCCAGCACTCTGAGATCATGACCTGAGCCGAAGGCAGCGGCCCAACCCACTGAGCCACCCAGGCGCCCAAGGCAAGATTTATTAAAAACACTCTCCAGTGAAGTTTCAGGGCTCAGGAGAAGGGGAGCCAAGAAAGTTGCGCCGGCAGGAGGTGGGCACCCTCGGGCGAGGTTCCACGACTCTGGAAAGCAGAGTGGCGGAAGTCGCGTGGAAGACAGGGAGGAGAGGGCTTTTAAGGAGCCTCGAGGGGAGTTCAGGGGTCTTTTGGCAAGTTTCCCTTATTTGGATATTTCGCCTGCTCCTCAGGGTCCCATTGGTCCACTGGAGCTCAGGGCGGGAGGGCTTTCAGATTCCTGCTTGGGTCTTTGTTCTCCTGTCCAAGCTCAGGTTTTGTGGTGGGGACTTTCGCCATCTTAAGTAGCCCTTTCTTTCTGCCAGCCCAACATTCCAACCTTTTGCTTTATATAGTGGTGCCAGGGGCGTTGACTCAGTTCTGGCTACTTCCTGCTGACGGGGGGCTGGGAGGCGTCATCATAGGGGTAGTCGGAAGTGGGCAGGCGAGAGTAGGGGTGAAGGAGGAGTTGACTGATGGACACTCGGGCAAGTTCTTGTAGGCAACCCTGCAGGCATCAGAAAAGACAGGGAGCAACTGAGACTAGAAGGAGGATTATGCATACACGTCCTGCCAAAGGGAGCAGCCAGGTTACCCAGGTGTAGGGGTCCAGGCCCCAGGAAGACATGTCTCGCCACCGTGCTTGAATCCGATCCCTGAGTTCTTTAATCCTGGAGGTAACTATACATGATTGTTTAACAAAGTAACAACATTCTTCATTTAAGAATAGGCAGGTCCCCCCTTTTTCGGTGGTCAGAAAGTGTAAGGCCCATCGGTTCTGCAAGGCTAATGTTGCCAGGCTGGTAACTTGCGTCTATAGGGCTGTGAGGGAGTCAGCAATCCGTTCCGTGTCATCATTCAGGGCTTCGGAGAGTTTGTAATAAAAGTCTATGTAAGTTCCTAACCCCTCTGTTCTGGTTACCACCCCTGTGGCTATTCCTGCCCCTATTATGAATGGGAGGAAGGCAGCCCTTCCTCCATGGTGTTGGGGGAATAGGATGGATTGCAGTTGGGATTCAGAGTAGATAGTGGTAGAAGGAGATAGTAGAATGAATATACAGCCTATGGAGTCATTAGTGGTCAGGCAGTGATAGGTTCCCTGAGGGCACAAGAGAAATATTCCCGAGGGAGTACAGTACGGGAGGGAGGAGTTAGTGATGTTGGCAGCTGTGCTGGTAAGGGGGAAGGACACATTAATAATAGGTATGTTTCCCCCGATGGGGCCGATATGGACTGTATTATTTGTGGCCGTGGAGTTGTGGAGTGGCCAGTCAATAGGGAGAGGTATCCCTACAATGTTGGAACGTGTTGAAAAAGGGAAACAGATCCAGCAGTCACTCTCACCATTCTTCAACACATTTCACCATAGGTTGTAACTAGAGTGCAGGAGGGCCACTGTCAGTTGTTTGGTGGTAGGGAATTTTTGGGTGCTACCAAGATTGATGCCCTTATAGACCGGGTCGCTGGGGGTTTGGAGTCGTTTAGTCAGGTCCGTGACCACTGTTTTAATGCGTTCGTGGCTAGCCTGGTCCTGGAACCCCCCCCCCCACCACCGCCGTCAGAGAGACTGGCATGACCCAAATAGGACCAGCAAACTTCCAGACCTGGGGTAGATGTTGCTGTAAAGTTTTTTCCGGCGAGATAAACACAACACCAGGCAAAGTGGGTTCAAGGCAAGATTTATTAAAAATGCTCTCCAGCAAAGTTTCAGGGCTCAGGAGAAGGGGAGCCAGGAAAGTTACGCCGGGAGGAGGTGGGCACCCTCAGGCAAGGTTCCACGACTCTGGAAAGCAGAGTGGCGAAAGTCACGCCGAAGGCAAGGAGGCTTTTAAGGGGTCTCGAGGGGAGAACTCAGGGGTCTTTTGGCAAGTTTCCCTTATTTGGATATTTCGCCTGCTCGTCAGGGTCCCATTGGTCCACTGGAGCCCAGGGCAGGGGTCTCAGATTCCTGCTTGTCAGGGTCCCATTGGTCCATGGGAACCCGGATTGGGAGGGTCTCAGATTCCTACTTGGGCCTTTGTTCTCCTGTCCGAGCTTAGGTCTTGTGGTGGGAACTTTCACCATTTTAAGTAGCCCTTTCTGCCAGCCCAACAGTTGCAGGGGGCAATACCGTGTTTGGCTGTCACGAGGTCAGAGACCCAATAGGTTTTCTGGTCATACATACAGGTTGTTGGTTTCTTTCCCCGGTAGCAGGTTGCAGGCATATAAGTAAAGGCTGAGAAATAGCAAGAGGTACCTGAACCCCTCATGCAGCTAGACTCACATGGATCTGCCTGGTTTGTTCGGATTAGAAGGAATATGAGAAGGGGCCCTAACCAAGCGGAGTTTGGTGGGGCCTGCCATCTGGGAAGTCCAATCAGTATCTGTGGGTGCCCATTTGAGATTGTTGATATGTACCCATGCAGAGTGCCCCAACAGTTTCGCAGCATTTGGGGTGGTAAGGACAACCGTATGAGGCCTAGTCCACTGGGTTTGTAAGGAGCCTGGCCACAAGCTTTTGAGGAGGACCTGGTCCCCAGGAGATAGATCTCGTATATCCCCTTTGAAAGCATGGTGGCTTGGTGCTGGGATGACAGTGTTGGCGTGGGCCCTTAAGAGAGCTCAAGGAGAGTGAGGTAAGGTAGATAGGATAAAAGAGGCAGGGAAATGGCCAGAAGGCTATGATTTATAAGAAATGGCCAGCTGTATAGTAATTCGAATGGGCTTAAGCCGGAAGGCCCGAGGGGCATAGCCCAGAGTCTGGTGAGCCAGGGGCAGAAGTGTGGGCCAGAAAATGCGGGTCTCTAGGGTAAGTTTGGTGAGTTGGGCTTTGAGCAGCCCGTTGGCCTTTTCTACCTTACCCGATGACTGTGGGTGGTATGGAATGTGAAGTTTCCAGGTTATGTTGAGGCTCTCAGCAACCTGTTGGGTTACACTGGAGATGAAGGCGGGTCCGTTGTCTGGAGGGGCAATCCAGACCTCGGGATGATGTGCTCGATGAGTATTGTAGCCACCACGTCCACTGTTTCCCGGGCTGTGGGGTATGCCTCGATCCAGCCTATGAATGTATCAACCAAGGTTAATAGGTAGGAAAAGGTTTTATGGCATGTGAGTGAAGTCCAGTTGCCAGTCTTCCCCCGGCTGATGACCTCGGAGCTGATGGTTAGGCCCTGGTCTGTGGATTCCTCCTTAAGAATTCACAGCTGAACAGGTTTTATAAGCCCTGTGGACAACTTCGATTACCTTAGATAAGGAAGGATGATAGAACAATGGCTGAAGAAATTGGTGGAGAGCCTTTGGGCCAATATGGAGGGATCGGTGGATGTCAGTAGTTAAGGTGTGCGCCAGATTGCCTGGCAGGGCAATCCTGTCCTGAATGTAGATCCACACCTTATCTCCAATCTTTCCTCCCTGTGCCTGGAGGGCTTGTGTTTCCTTTGTAGAGTAGGAAGGCTGGTGAGTGGTGTTAAGAAAGAGGATAGGAGATGCAGGGGTATTTAGGGCTGTTTGTCTGGCCACTGAGTCTTCCCTGTTGTTACCTAGGGAGACCATATTCTTGGCTGTTTGGTGGCCTCGACAGTGAACAACTGCTACTTCAGCGGGCAGACTAAGGGCCTCAAGTTACTTGGCGATGAGGGGTCTATTAGCTATAGGGGTGCCCTTGTTCATTAGGAACCCCGTTCTTGCCAAAGAGTAGAGTGTATGTGAGTTATGAGGTAGGCATATTTTGAGTCAGTGTAAATGATGACTCGTTGTCCCTTCAACAAGTGTAATGCCCTGGTGAGAGCTACGAGTTCAGCCTTCTGGGAGGTGGTTCTGATTGGGAGGAGAGCCGTCTCTAATACCGCATCCATGGTGACCACAGCATAAGCAGCATATCTTTGGCCATCTGAGGCCAGGAGGGAACTGCTGTCCATGAAGAGTATGCAGTCAGGGTTGGATAATGATTGATCAGAGAAACCGGGATGGAGAGGAGTGAGGTCCTCTATAAGTTGTAGGCAGGAATTAACGGGCTCCGGGGTGGGTGAGGGAATAGGCAGTAAAGTTGTGGGGTTTAAGTGGGGGGAGGTAGAGAGAGATATATGCGGGTTTTCTAGGAATAGCAGATGGAATAGCTGGAGACGAGAAGGAGTCAGATGGGCCAGGGATCGGTGGCTAAGGAGGTCCATGAGTCGGTGGGGAGAGTAGACCGTGATGGGCTGCCCTAAGGTCAGTTTGAGGGCCTCTTTTGTAAGAGAAGCGGCTGCCACTAGGGCCCTGAGGCAGGGCTGCCATCCCTGGGCAGTGACATCCAGTTGCTTGGACAGGTAGACTATAGCCCTATGCGTAGGCCCCACCAGTTAGTTGTGTTAGGAGGCCGGTGGCTGAGCTGGAGCGCTCATCAGTGTAGAGAGGGAATGGTTTAGAGAGATTGGGTAGGGCTAAAACTGGCCTGGTGGTAGGGCGGTCCCTTAGTTTAGAGAATGAGTGGTAGATCGAAGTGGGATCAGTTAGGGGACCCTGGGGGGGTTTCTTTAGCTGCCTGGTACAGAGGATGGGCCAGGATAGAGAAATTTGGAATCCAATGTCTGAAGACCCCAACCAATCCAAGAAAAGAGAGTATTTCATCCGCTGTTTGGGGAGGTTGGAGTTCTTGGAGGAGTCGTATGCAGTCCCCGGTAAGAGACCTAGAAGTGGGAGTCAGAAATAGGCCCATATAGGTAACTGAATGGGCACACAATTGGGCCTTAGAGGGGGTGACTCGATATGCCTTGGCCCCCAGGAAGTTAAGTAGGGCGGAGGTGTCGTCCTGGGAGACCGAGAGGGAGGGGCTACAGAGGAGGAGGTCATCCACATATTGTAGTAGAGTACTGGCCTTAAGGACGCACTGCTGTAAGTCTGTAGTCAAGGCCTGGCCAAAAATGTGGGGGCTGTCCCTGAAGCCCTGGGCTAGGACAGTCCAAGTTAGTTGTCCAGAACCATGTGTGCTGGGATCCTCCCAGGTGAAGGCAAAAAGAAAATAGGAATCAGGGTGCAAGGGGACAGTGAAAAAGGCATCCTTTAGGTCCAGTACTGTAAAGTGAGAGGTGTTTGGGGGAGCACGAGACAATAGGGTGTAGGGGTTAGGAATGACTGGGTGGAGGGGGACCACAGCCTCGTTGATAAGCCTAAGGTCTTGTACCAGTCGATAAGCCACTGAGGGCTTGCGTACTGGAAGGATAGGGGTGTTACAGGGGGAACTGATGGGGATCAGGAGTCCCTGACGTTTAAGCCGTTCTATGATAGGTTTCAGGCCCTGACGGTGGGCTAAAGAAACAGGAAACTGAGCTCGAGAGGGAAACTTGGAGTTATCCTTAAGCTGTACTTTAACCGGGGTAAGGTGGGAAGCGATGATGGGCTCTGAGGTGTCCCATACCCAAGGATCTACTACTGGAGTGGGGGTCAAGGGAGTGGAGAGGTGTAGGATGAGACGGGTTGATGTGGAGGGAGGGGAGGAAAGGGAGAGGCAGATAGTTGCCCTCAGTTTCTGGAGAATGTCCCTCCCCAGTAGAGGGACCTGGCAGGAAGGAATCACTAGGAATGAGTGGGAGAAGAGGAACCCATCCAGGCTATAGGTAAGGGAAGGGTCACCCTAGGATTGGAGGAGGTCCCATGGATCCCCATAACAGTAATTGGTGAGGTTTGAGTAAGTCCTGAATAGGAAGGCAGAACAGAGTAGTTAGTCCCCATGTCCAGCAGAAAGGAGATGGACTTACCCGCTACCTGGAGCATGACCCTGGGCTCAACCTGGGTGAGAGGAGTGGCCGAGTCTGGGCTTCATCAGTCGTCCTCCAATCCAAGCAGTTGAAAGGCCGAACTTACTGTCTCAGGGGCTCCCCCACTTTGAGGCGCCGAAGATACCCCGAGGTTAGGGCAGTCGGATTTCCAGTGGCCCATCAAATGGCATTGAGGGCAAGGCCGAGTTGGCGGCTTTGGATTGGGGCACTGGCGAGCCCAATGTCCCTCAGCCCTGCATTTGAAACAGCCCCCGGGGGGGGTGCAATTGGTTGCCCCTCTCTATTGTCTCCTGGAGCCGGCTGGCTGCAGGGCTGCTACCAAGGCTTGGGTCTGCAACTGAACCTTTACCTGGAATCTGGCTTGTCGTTTAAGCTCAGCCGCATTCTCACAGGAATTAAAGACCTTACATGCCATTTTCACCAAGTCAGAAATGGGGGTCTGAGGGCCCTCCTCAGCCTTTTTTTAACTTTCTCCATATATCTGGTGCCGATTGAGAGATAAAATGAGTAGCCAGTACGTTGGCCCCTGCAGGAGAGGTGGGGTCCAAGCGAGTGTACTGGGTTAAAGCCTCGGTTGGTTAAGAAACATGGCGGGGTTTTTGTCAGGGGCCTGGACAATCTCTGTAATCTTGTCGTAATTAACGGCCTTATTAGAGGCTGCCCACATGCTGGTTATGAGACATTGGACCATGAGGTCCTGGCGCCGGCGGTCATCTTGGCCATCCTGATAATCCCAACCTGGTTCTACAGCTGGGACCACCTGGGCTCCAACTGGCATGACAGCATCAGTGAGATGGACCTGATCTGCGTGCTCCCGGGCAGCAGCCTGGATGCGTTCCCTCTCCCCTGTGGTGACGGTGGTGGTCTGGACCACATGTAAATCACGCCAGGTAAGGTCATAGGCTTGGGCCAGACATTGGAATTCTTTGATTTAGTTATCAGGATTGGCCGAAAAGGAGCCCAAACGTTTCTCAATTTGGGAAAGATCTTGTAGAGAGAAGGGCGCATGAATTTGAACAACTCCCTCAACTCCAGCAGCCTCCCTTAGGGAGCAGACTAAATCAGGGGAGGGTTTTTGAGCCCTGTGCAGGTGGAGATGGGAGGGGAGGCTGGAGAGGACGAGGGCGCTGGTTCAGAAATCCTGAGTATAAGAGACCTTGGCCCATCTGCCTTGGTGTCTGCCGACGTTGCCTAGGTCCATGAGAATCTGATAGTCAAATGTGCCTTCCGGAGGCCACTGGGACTGATTGTCTAATTGGTATTGTGGCCAAGCGATGGTACAATAATGTATGAGACATCACCTTCACAGGTCCTGGTCCAGTTCCAGGGTTTTAAGATTGGCCAGCAGGCACCCCAGGGATGTTTTAGAGTCGAATTTGGATTGGGAGGTCCCCATGATTCATTGCCGGGCAACCCGAGGGCTGGAGAAAGGCGTCTCTTCATCCACCACTGGGTTGTGGGAAAACTATGTCGACTGGCATATAGGTTAGGACGTCTCCCAGCCTCTGGGAGTCACGGAGGTCACCTGGTGACCGACGGGGTCTGCCCTGGTGCAGTGGCGATTAAGGCAGGGCTTTCTGGAAGGAGGCATGGAATCAGGGGAAACTCACCACGGCTTTGGAAGTGGTGTTCAGAAAGGCAGGTCCGAGTCTGGTTAGGGAAAGGAGAGAGCCTCCCCACTGGGGTGGGGGCTCAATTTCCTTCCCGGGCTTCGGCACCAAATGTAAAGTTTTCCGGCAAGATAAACACAACATCAGGCAAAGTGGGTGCAAGGCAAGATTTATTAAAAACACTCTCCAGTGAAGTTTCAGGGCTCAGGAGAAGGGGAGCCAGGAAAGTTGCGCTGGCAGGAGGTGGGCACCCTCAGGCGAGGTTCTGCAACTCTGGAAAGCAGAGTGGCAGAAGTCGTGCCCAAGGCAGGGAGAAGGGGGCTTTTAAGGAGCCTCGAGGGGAGTTCAGGGGTCTTTTGGCAAGTTTCCCTTATTTGGATATTTCGCCTGCTCCTCAGGGTCCCATTGGTCCACTGGAGCCTGGGGTGAGGGTCTCAGATTCCTGCTTGTCAGGGTTCCATTGGTCCACGGGGGCCCAGGGCAGGAGGGTTTTCAGATTCCTTCTTGGGTCTTTGTTCTCCTGTCCGAGCTCAGGTTTTGTGGCCGGGACTTTCACCATCTTGAGTAGCCCTTTCTTTCTGCCAGCCCAACAATGTTCACTAACAAAATTTAAATAATAAAATAAATGAAATATTCTTTTATTAGAAATTAAAGAATAAACAGAAAGAATGTATATATAAGTGGGTAATTCTAAATTACTGTTGATTGAAAACTACTTTTTAAAAGATTTTATTTATTTATTTGACAGACAGATCACAAGTAGGCAGAAAGGCAGGCAGAGAGAGAGGGGAAGCAGGCTCCCCACTGAGCAGAGAGCCCAATGCAGGGCTTGATCCCAGGACCCTGAAATCATGACCTGAGCTGAAGGCAGAGGCTTAGCCCACTGAGCCACCCAGGCGCCCCTATTTTTTAAATTTTTAAAATTATTTAAAATTAAAAGACACAAAAATATGGAAGACCATTCCATGCTCTTGGATCAGAAGAATAAACTGTTAAAATGTCTATACTGCCTAGAGCAATCTATACTTTTAATGCTATTCCAATCAAAATTCCACCAGTATTCTTCAAAGAGCTGGAGCAAATAATCCAAAAATTTGTATGGAATCAGAAGAGACCCCGAATTGCTAAGGAAATGCTGACAAACAAAAATAAAATGGGGGGCATCATGTTACCTGATTTCAAGCTTTACTACAAAGCTGTGATCACCAAGACAGCATGGATCTGGCATAGAAACAGACATATAGACCAGTGAAACAGAGTAGACAGATATGGACCCTCAACTCTATGGTCAAATAATCTTCAACAAAACAGGAAAAAATATACACTGGAAAAAAGACAGTCTCTTCAATAAATGGTGCTGGGAAAACTGGGCAGCTACATGTAAAATGAAACTGGACCATTCTCTTACACCGTACACAAAGATAAACTCAAAATGGATAAAAGACCTCAATGTGAGACAGGAATCCATCAGAATCCTAGAGGAGAACATAGGCAGTAACCTCTTTGACATCAGCCACAGCAACTTCTTTCAAGATATGTCTCCAAAGGCAAAGGAAACAAAAGTGAAGATGAACTTTTGGGACTTCATCAAGATCAAAAGCTTCTGCACAGCAAAGGAAACAGTCAAGAAAACAAAGAGGCAACCCACAGAATGGGAGAAGATATTTGCAAATGACAGTACAGACAAAAGGTTGATATCCAGGATCTATAATGAACTCATCAAACTCAACACACACAAAACAGACAATCATATCAAAAAATGGGCAAAAGATATGAACAGACACTTCTCCAATGAAGACATACAAATGACCAACAGACACATGAAAAACTGTTCATCATCACTAGCCCTCAGGGAAATTCAAATTAAAACCACATTGAGATACCACCTTATACCAGTTAGAATGGCCAAAATTAGCAAGACAGGAAACAACATGTGTTGGAGAGGATGTGGAGAAAGGGGAATCCTCTTCCACTGTTGGTGGGAATGCAAGTTGGTGCAGCCTCTTTGGAGAACAGTGTGGAGATTCCTCAAGAAATTAAAAATAGAACTTCCCTATGACCCTGCAATTGCACTATTGGGCATTTACCCCAAAGATACAGATGTTGTGTAAAGAAGGGCCATCTGTACCCCAATGTTTATACCAGCAATGGCCATGGTTGCCAAACTGTGGAAAGAACCAAGATGCCCTTCAATGGACAGATGGATAAGGAAGATGTGGTCCATATACACTATGGTCCATATACACATTATGCCTCCATCAGAAAGGATGAACACCCAACTTTTGTAGCAACATGGATGGGACTGGAAGAGATTATGCTGAGTGAAATCAGTCAAGCAGAGAGAGTCAATTATCATATGGTTTCACTTATTTGTGGAGCACAACAAATAGCATGGAGGACATGGGGAGAAAGAGAGGAGAAGGGAGTTCGGGGAAATTGGTAGGGGAGGTGAATCATGAGAGACTATGGACTCTGAAAAACAATCTGAGGGTTTTCAAGGGGCGGGGGCTGGGAGACTGAGGTACCAGGTGGTGGGTATTATAGAGGGCACGGATTGCATAGAGCACTGGGTGTGGTGCAAAAATAATGAATGCTGTTATACAGAAAATAAATAAAAAATAAAATTAAAAAAAAAAAGATAATCATATACTAAAAAGACTTCAATACCAATATCACAACCCTAAAAAAAAAAAAAGATAAATAAGTTTTCCAGATGTAATGTATGTAATGTGAAGTAAGACTGTTTGTAATACTTTATTGTGTCTTTGAGGGGGAGGAGCAAGATGGCAGAGGAGTAGGAGACTTAAATATCATCAGGTCCCAGGAATTCAGCTAGGTAGTTATCAAGCCATTCCGAACACCTGCAAACTCAACAGGAGATTGAAGAAAAGAATTACAGCAACTCTATGAATGGAAAAGTGACCACTTTATGCATGGTAAGATGTACGGAGAAGTGAATCCAAGGTGATATATGGCAAGACAGACTTTGTGGGGAGGGCCCAGCTCTCAGCGAGTGGTAGAGCAGTGAGGCACAAAATCAGAACTTTTAGAAGTCTGCTCCAGTGAGGGATGTCATTTCCGAGGCTAAGCGGGGGGTGAAACCCTTGTCGGGACTGTGATCTCAGGACCTGCAGGGTCACAGAAATACCGGGGGTGCCTGAGTGTGGCAGAGCTCCCAGTTATCAGAGAAGGGATGCTGGCTGCAAAGACAGAGCTGAGGAGGGGGCTTTCAGTTCAGGGTTGCCATAAGCTGTGATCCCTGGCACAGTCAGGCCACTACTCTTTGAGCAGGGACCCCACCAGTGATAGATCTGGGGAGACCCTCCTCCACCACTGGGAGAAGCAGCATGGGAGTGTGCTGTGGGAATCTGCTGGGTTTGGGGACATGTGCCAGAGATAGAAATGCTTGGTCACAGGCTAGGTGGGCAGAGAGTGTGCCAGAGACGAGGAGATAGGAGTGATTGACTGCTTTTCTCTTAGGGTATATTGAAGAGTGGGGCCCCAAGCTCGTGGCTCCTCTGGGCAGAATACTGGGAGGCCACTATCTTCATTCCCATCCTCCAAACTGGTACAGAAAGCTTTCAGGGAACAAAAGCTATGGAGAGCAAACCTGAGCAGATTGCTTAACCTGGCCCCTGACAAGGGTGGTGCAATTCCACCTCGGGCAAAGACATTTGAGAATCACTGCAACAGGCCCTCCCCCAGAAGATCAGCAAGAACATCTGGCCAAGGACAAGTTTATCAATCAGTGACAACTGCAAAACTCCACCACTAGGGGAATACAGCACATAGAATTCATGGATTTCCCCCCATGATTCTTTAGTCTTGCAAATATAAATTTTTAAAGTTTTCTTTATTTTTTTTCCTGTTTTTAAAATTTTTCCTCTTTCCTATTTGAACCAACATCTTATCAATACCTTTTTAAAATCTTTTTTAAATTTTTATTTTTATAGTTATAGTATATCCCTTCATTGTATTTAACCTTATTTTTGCATATATATTTTTCTTTCTTTAAAATTCTGGGATATACCTTCTACTAACAGACCAAAATATACCCTTAATCTAGTGTATGACTTTGTTCTAGCCTCCTGCTTGATCACATTCTCTCCTTTTTAAAAAAAAATTTTTTTCTTTCTTTCTCAACCAACTTTTTATCAATTCCTTTTTAAAAATCTTTTTAATTTTCATCTTTCAGTTGTATTCCATCAGTTCATCATATTCACCCTTATTTTTGTGTATGTGTGTGTGTCTGTGTATATATATATATATATATATATATATATATATATTTTTTTTTTTTTTCTTTCTTTCTTTCTTTAAAAATTTGGGAGGCAATTTCTTCTGACAGACCAAGAGACACCCAAAATCAAGTCTGAGGCTCCTTTCTATTCATCAGCCTGAATATAGATACATAGTATATATATATATATATTATATATAATATATATATATATTTTTCTTTTTTACCCATTTTTGTGTCTCTTCTGATTTGTTTAGTGTATATTTTTCTGGGGTCATTGTTACCCTTTTAGCATTTTGTTCTCCCATTCATCTGTTCTTCTCTAGACAAAATGACAAAGCTGAAAAACTCATCTCAAAAAAGATGAACAAGAGGCAGTACCAACTGCTGGGACCTAATCAATATGAATATTAGTAAGATGTCAGAACTAAAGTTCAGAATGATGATTATAAAGATACTAGCTGGTCTTGAAAAAAGCATAGAAGATACTAGAGAATGAATCCCTTTCTGAAGAAATAAAAGAACTAAAATCTAACAATTGAAATAAAAAAGCTATTAATGAGGTGCAATAAAAACGTAGGCTCTTACTGCTAGGATAAATGAGGCAGAGAGAGAATTAGTGATATAGAAGACCAAATAATGGAGAATAAAGAAGCTGAGAAAGAGAGATAAACAACTACTGACCATGAGGGAAGAATTCAAGAGATAAATGATACCATAAAATGAAACAATATTAGACTAATTGGAATCTCAAAAGAAGAAAGGAGGTTAGCAGAAGGTATATTAGAGCAAATGATAGTGGAGAACTTACCTAATTTTGGGAAGGAAACCAGCAATAAAATCCAGGAGGAACAGAGACACCCCCTCAAAGTCAATAAAAATAGGTCAACACCCTGTCATCTAATACTAAAACTTACAAGTCTCAGAGACAAAGATAAAATCCTGAAAGCAGTCTGTAAAAAGAGGTCTACAACCTACAATGGTAGAAATACTAGATTGGAACCAGACCTATCCACAGAGACTTGACAGGCTAGAAACAACTGGCATGATATATTCAGAGCTCTAAA
The DNA here is from genome assembly GCF_011764305.1 of Mustela putorius furo. Taxonomy (NCBI): domain Eukaryota; kingdom Metazoa; phylum Chordata; class Mammalia; order Carnivora; family Mustelidae; genus Mustela; species Mustela putorius. The sequence continues at coordinate 10,067,401 of NW_025421424.1, forward strand.
TGAGAAAAGTATGCAGCCAAGAATACTATGCCCATACTAGGCTTCATTGAAAATAGAAGGAGAAATAAAAACCTTCCAGGACAAAAACTAAAAGAATTTACAAACACCAAACCAACCCTACAGGAAATATTGAAAGGGGTCCTCTAAGCAAAGAGAGAGCCTAAAAGTAACAGACCAGAAAGGAGCAGAGACAATATACAGTAACAGTTACATTACAAGCAATACAATGCCACTAAATTAATATCTTTCAGTAGTTTCCCTGAATGTAAATGGGTTAAATGCCCCAATCAAAAGACAAAGGGTATCAGACTGGATTATAAAAACAAGATGCATTGATAATACTCTCTGCAAGAGACTCATTATATTTATGTATTTATTTATTTTTTAAATTTCTTTTCAGTGTTCCAGAATTCATTGTTTATGCACCACACCCAGTGCTCCATGCCATACGTGCCTCCATAATACTCACCACCAGGCTCATCCAGCCTCCCATTCCCCACCCCTCCCAAATCCTCAGATTGTTTTTCAGAGTCCACAGTCTCTCATTGTTTGAAGAGACTCATTTTAGACCCAAAGACACCTCCAGATTTAAAGTGAGGGGGTGCCATTTGCGACAACGTGGATGGAACTAGAGGATATTATACTTAGTGAAGTAAGTCAATTGGAAAAAGGCAACTATCATATGATCTTCCTGATATGAGGAAGTGGAGATGCAACCTGGGGGGTTTGGGCGGTAGGAAAAGAATAAATGAAACAAGATGGGATCGGGAGGGAGACAAACCATAAGAGACTCTTAATCTCACAAAACAAACTGAGGGTTGCCAGGATGAGGGGGGTAGAGAGAGGGTGATAGGGTTCTGGACATCGAGGAAGGTATGTGCTATGGTGAGTGCTGTGAAGAGTGTAAACCTGGTGATTCACAGACCTGTACCCCTGGGGGTAATAATACATTATATGTTTATAAAATTTTTTTAATTATAAAAAAATAAAGTGAGGGGGTGAAAAACAATTTACCATGCTAATGGACATCAAAAGAAAGCTGAGGTGGCAATCCTTATATCAGACAAATTAGATTTTAAGCCAAAGACAGCAATAAGAGATGAGGAAGGGCACTATATCATACATAAGGGGTCTGTCCAAGAAGAAGGTCTAATAGTTTTAAATATCTATGCCCCTAACATGGGAGTAGCCAATTATATAAACCAATTAATAACAAAATCAAACACATTGACAATAATACAATAACAGTAGGGGACTTTAACACCCCCTCACTGAAATGGACAGATGTAAGCAAAAGATCAAGAAGGAAATAAAGGTTTTAAATGACACAGTGGACCAGATGGGCATCACTGGTATATTCAAAACATTCCGTTCCAAAACAACAGAATTCACATTCTTCTCTAGCACACATGGGACATTCTCCAGAATAGATCACATCCTGGGTTACAAATCAGGTCTCAGCTATTACCAAAGATTGGGATCATTCACTGCATATTTTCAGGCCACAATGCTTTGAAACTAGAACTCAGCCAAAGGGGAAAGTTGCAAAGAACTCAAATAGATGGAGGCTAAAGAGCATCCTACTAAAGAATGAATGGGTCGGGGCGCCTGGGTGGCTCAGTGGTTCAAAGCCTCTGCCTTCAGCTCAGATCATGATCCCAAGGTCCTGGGATCGAGCCCCACATCCAGCTCTCTGCTCAGCGGGGAGCCTGTTTCCTCCTCTCTCTCTCTCTGCCTGCCTCTCTGCATACTTATAATCTGTCTCTCTGTCAAATAAATAAATAAAATCTTAAAAAAAAGAATGAATGGATCAACCAGGAAATTAAAGAATTTAAAAAATTCATGGGAACAAATGAAAATGAAAACACAAGTCTTTAAATTTGGGATGCAGCAAAGGCAGTCCTGAGAAGAAGATACATAGCAATACAAGCCTTTCTCAAGAAGCAAGAGAGGTCTTGAGTACACAAGCTAACCCTACACCTAAAGGAGCTGGAGAAAGAACAGGAAAGAAAGCCTAAATGAAGCAAGAGAAGAGAAATAATAAAGATCAGAGCATAAATCAATGAAATAGAAGCCAAAAGAACAGTAGAACAGATCAACAAAAGTAGGAGCTGGTTCTTTGAAAGAATTAATAAGATTGATAAACTCCTGGCCAGACATATCAAAAAGAAAAAAAGAAAGGACCCAAATTAATAAAATGAGTGAAAGAGGAGAGATCACAACTAGCACTAAAGAAATACAAATAATCTTAAGAACATATTATGATAACTATATGCCAGCAAATTTGACAATCTGGAAGAAATAGATGCATTCCCAGAGACATATTAGCTACCAAAACTGAACCAGAAAGAAAATAGAAAACCTGAACAAACCCATAACCAGTAAGAAAATTGAAGCAGTCATCAAAAATCTTCCCAAAAGAGCCCATGGCCAGGCAGCTTCCCAGGGGAATTCTACCAAACATTTAAAGAAGAGTTAATATCTATTCTCCTGAAACTGTTCCAAAAAAAAGAAATGGAAGGAAAACTTCCAAACTGATACTATGGGGCCAGCATTACCTTTATCACTAAACCAGACAAAGACTCCATCAAAAAGGAGAATTACAGACCAATATCCCTGATATTATCAATTTTGTAATGCATGTCATCACCACACTGGTTTTTGCAGGTGGTTGTGTGTTTATGTTGAGAGGCAGGGGTGGGAGTAGGAAATGGCACCTGCCAGGTCGTTTGTTCTGGAGGAGTCTTCCAATGATCTTTGTCCCTCTAGAACATGCTTCCCTCCTATATACGCCAGGATTTTTCAAACTGCCACTTCTATGCTGTATCTCTGGGGGCTGTTTGTTGTGCTGTCTCTTTAAGGGCAGGGGCTCAGTTTCCTCTCACCCCTACCAGCTGTCCCAGAGCTGAGACTGCTAATTTTTGAAATTCCTGGTTTTAAGTCCTGCTGGTTTAAGAAGTCATGAAATTCCATCCCTCTGGTTTTTTCTTTCTTTCTTTTTTTTTAAAGATTTTATTTATTTATTTGATAGAGATCACAAGCAGGCAGAGAGAGAGAAAGAGAGAGAGAGAGAGAGAGAGAGAGAAAAGCAGGCTTCCCGCTGAACAGAGAGCCCGATGTGGGGCTTAATCCCAGCACCCTGGAATCATGACCTGAGCCAAAGGCAGAGGCTTCAACCCACTGAGCCACCTAGGCACCCCCATCCCTCTGGTTTTCAAAGCCAAATGTTATGGCAATTCATCTTTCCCATGTGAGTTCCCCAGTGTGACAGTCTGTTTCTCTTCCCTCTCTGCAATGGGTCCCTCCCTCCTGCAAATAGTCCTGATGGTCCATTTAGCTCCTTCCTGGGTCTCCACCCTTCCCAACTTTTTCAGTGTTGCCTCATTTCTACATTTAGCTATAGAGTTTGTTCTGCCAGTCTTCAGGTGGTTTTCTGGGTAATTTACACTCATGTGAGTGTTATCTAGTTGTATCTGTGGAGTGAACTGAGCTTAGGCTCATCCTGCTCTACCATCTTTCTTATCAACTTAGTTTTTTCATTATTGAAAGTGGGTTATTGAAGTCTCCAACTATTACTGTTTGTGTGTATTCTCCCTTTCTTTTTTTGCTTTATATATTTTGGTGTTCTGTGATTTGGTATATGGATGTTTATATTTTTAAAGTATCTTCCTGGGGCACCTGGGTGGCTCAGTGGGTTAAGCCTCTGCCCTTGGCTCAGGTTGTGATCTCACGGTCCTGGGATCAAGCCATGCATCAGGTTCTCTGCTCAGCAGGAACCCTGATTCCTCCTCCTCTCTGTCTGCCTCTCTGCCTACTTGTGATTTCTCTGTGCATCAAATAAATAAATAAAATATTTTTTAAAAGTAAAATATCTTCCTGATGGATTGACTCCATTGTAATTATAAAATTTCCCTCTTGATAATTTGGTTTTGTGTTAAGGTCTGTTTTAACTTATATTTAGAATAAACATTACAGCTTTCCTGTGATTGCATAATATATCATTTTCACCCTTTTTACTTTCAGTCTCTTGTGTCTTTGTATCTAAAATGCTTCTCTTTAAACAACATAAAGTTGGACCATGTTTATTTATCCGCTTTGAAAATCTGCCTTTTGATTGTATTATTTATTTTATTCATATTATTGGGTTAGTGTTGGAGGCCACGGCATGGTTGGAGTTGAGGACCAAACCAGGCCCTGACTTGTGTCTCCTTTAAAGTCCAGACGCCTTGACAAGGGGTTAAGGATGGGAAAGTTGAGTAACACTGAGAAAGGGTCTGTGCTATGTGTCGTGCACTCACCTACGTGACTTCCCACATGCTCTCCCTACAGAAGGGAACAATGTGGTCAGGGTCATGAATTCTTAGCTGGTCCTTGTTGTTCCTGTACTTCCCATAACCCACTCCCTGGTTGGTTGTCTTGCATCAATAGTAGCTAATGGCATTAGCTATGACTAGCTGGCATCACGAGATTTGCTTGTAGTTAATGTAAACTTGTTATAGGAACTTGCAGTCATCTGATTAGATACTGATGAATTACTCCTCCTATTGTGGTCTGCCTTATAAATGGCTGTAAGATGTGGAATAAAATCGGCACTTTTAGATATCCTCCTCAGTGTTCCTCCTGCCCCCATCTCTTTGTCTCTTAATTTCCTTTCACCATTTTCTTACTCTCACATTCCTGGTCAATTTGTTTTGCCAGCCGTGACAGGATAGTTGGATTTATGTCAGCCATCTTACTTTTGGTTTCCATACATCTCATGTCATGTGTTTCTCTTTTTTTGCATTTTTAATATTTTTGCATTGTGTGAGTATCTTCTAATATAGCAATTTAATATCTCAATAATTTTTCACTCTATATGTATATTTTAAAGATTTTATTTATTAGAGAGACAGAGCACTAGCAAGGGGATCAGCAGAGGGAAAGGGAGAAGCAGACTCCCCACTGAGTAAGGAGCCTGATGCAAGGCTCAATCCCAGGACCTGGGGATCATGACCTTAGCTGAAGGCAGATGCTTAATCAACTGGGCCATCCAGATGCCCACTTTACTATATTTTTTAAGTTATTCTCTTTGCGGTTGCTCTAGGCCTTGTCATATACATGATAACTTAATAGTTATAACTTAATAGTTATAATTTGAGACTTATTCTGGCTTAATTATAGTAATATTCAGAGATATTAGTCCTTGTTAGGAGTTGAATTGTGTCCCTCCACCCCCATTCATACATTGATGTCCTGATACCTCAGAAGGTGATGTATTTGGAGATAGGGACTTTCAAGAGGTTCCTATCTCTGACCCACTATGGTGCACCCTAATCCAATAATCCAATAAAGATAGGGACTTTCAAGAGCTCCCTATCTCTGACCCACTATGGTGCACCCTAATCCAATATTCCTGGTGTTCTTTTTTTTTTTTTTTTCCTGGTGTTCTTATAAGAAGAGGATATTAGGAAACAGACAATACAGAGCAATGACCATGTGAAGATACAGCTGGAAGGCCCATATGCAAGCCAAACAGAGAAGCCTCAGAAAAATTAACTCCATGAATACCTTGATCTCAAACATCTAGCCTTCCCAACAGTGAGAAAATAGATTTCCATTGTTTAAGCCACTTACTCTCTGATACTTTGTTATAGTAGCCTTAGCAAAGTAATATATATTCCTATATAACCCTATTCCTTTCTTTATTTTTGTGATATTGTTAAAATACATTTTATATCTATTAATATTACAAGCACAACAATGTATGATTATAATTATTACTTTGCCATTTGTTACAGTTTTATTAGCCATTAGGGCTTTCCTCTCATTCACCTCCTTTGTGTTTTTGTTTTAAGTTTATTGTAAATATATTTCTATATGTTATACATAATTATTTTTTGCTGATATTTTGACCGTTTGTGCGTGTATTCAAATTCATATCTGGGGTCATTTGCTTTTAGCCTGAAAAGTTCCTTTACTATTTGTTATTAATGGGTCATGTAGGAACAAATTCACTGATTTTGTTATTCTGGGAAAGTCTATATTTTGCCTTCATTTTTTAATAATAGATTTGATAGCTATAGGATTTTGCTTAACAGTTTTTTTTTCCCTTTAAACAATTAAATATGTTATCTACTGCTTGTGACCTCCATTATATCTGCTGAGAAGTCAGCTGATAATTGTTTCCTTTGTCAGTGACAAGTTGTTTTTGTCTTGCTGATTCCAAAATTTTTTTATATTTTTTATAAACATATATTTTTTGATTCCAAAATTTTTTATCGTCTTTCGCTTTCAGCCTTTTTACCATGATGTGCCTAATTGTGGGTCTCAGCATTGTTTATTTGGAATTTATTGAAGTCTTTGTCTGGTTTGGGGATAAGAGTTACAGAGACTTCATAGGATGAATTTGGTAGCTTTCCCTCAGTTTTTATCTTTTTGAAAGTTTGAGAAAAATAGGTATTAATTCTTCCTTTAATGTTAGGTAGAATTCTCCTGTGAAGCCATCTGGCCCTTCACTTTTGTTTTTCTGGGAGATATTTTGATTATTAATTCAATTTATTTACTGATTATTTGTCTATTCAAGTTTTCTATTTCTTCCTGTTTGAGTTTTAACAATGTATATGTTTCCAGGAATTCATCAATTTCTTCCTGGTTGTCCAATTAGTTTGTGTATAATTATTCATAATATTCTCATAATTGTATTTCTGTGGTGTTGGTTGTTATTTCTCCTCTCTTATAGTAATATTCAGAGATATTAGTTTTCTATTTTATTTATTTAGGTCTTTTTGTGATTTTATTTATTTAGGTCCTTTCTCTTCTTTCTGCTAAATCTAGCTAGGAGTCTATCAATTTTATTAATTTTTTTCAAAGAATATTGATCTGTTCTACTGGGGGGTTTTGGTTATTTTTTGTTTTTCATTTCTATAGCTAAACTTATTATTTCTGTTCTGCTGAGCTTAAGCTTCATTTGTTGTTCTTTTTCTAGCTCCTTTACATGTTAAGTTGCTTATTTGAGATTTTCCTTGCATTATGCAGTTGGCCTGTATTGCTATACACTCCCCTCTTAAGACCACTCTTGCTGCATCCCAAAGATTTTAGACTGCCATGTGTTCGTTTTCAGTTGTTTCATGCTTTTTTTTTTAATAATTTTTTATTTTTTATAAACATATATTTTTATCCCCAGGGGTACAGGTCTGTGAATCACCAGGTTTACACACTTCACAGCACTCACCAAAGCACATATGAATGAAAGAGGAGAGATCACAACTAACACCAAAGAAATACAAACTATTATAAGAACATACTATGAGCAACTCTACAGCAATAAATTTGACAATCTGGAAGAAATGGATGCATTCCTAGAAACATATAAACTACCACAACTGAACCAGGAAGAAATAGAAAGCCTGAACAGACCCATAACCAGTAAGGAGATTGAAACAGTCATTAAAAATCTCCAAACAAACAAAAGCCCAGGGCCAGACGGCTTCCCGGGGGAATTCTACCAAACATTTAAAGAAGAACTAATTCCTATTCTCCTGAAACTATTCCAAAAAATAGAAATGGAAGGAAAACTTCCAAACTCATTTTATGAGGCCAGCATCACCTTGATCCCAAAACCAGACAAGGATCCCACCAAAAAAGAGAGCTATAGACCAATATCCCTGATGAACACAGATGCGAAAATACTCAACAAAATACTAGCCAATAGGATTCAACAGTACATTAAAAAGATTATTCACCACGACCAAGTGGGATTTATTCCAGGGCTGCAAGGTTGGTTCAACATCCGCAAATCAGTCAATGTGATACAACAAATCAATAAAAGAAAGAACAAGAACCATATGATACTCTCAATAGATGCTGAAAAAGCATTTGACAAAGTACAGCATCCCTTCCTGATCAAAACTCTTCAAAGTGTAGGGATAGAGGGCACATACCTCAATATCCTCAAAGCCATCTATGAAAAACCCACCGCAAATATCATTCTCAATGGAGAAAAACTGAAAGCTTTTCCACTAAGGTCAGGAACACGGCAGGGATGTCCATTATCACCACTGCTATTCAACATAGTACTAGAGGTCCTAGCTTCAGCAATCAGACAACAAAAGGAAATTAAAAGCATCCAAATCGGCAAAGAAGAAGTTAAATTATCACTCTTCGCAGATGATATGATACTATATGTGGAAAACCCAAAAGACTCCACTCCAAAACTGCTAGAACTTATACAGGAATTCAGTAAAGTGTCAAGATATAAAATCAATGCACAGAAATCAGTTGCATTTCTCTACACCAACAGCAAGACAGAAGAAAGGGAAATTAAGGAGTCAATCCCATTTACAATTGCACCCAAAACCATAAGATACCTAGGAATAAACCTAACCAAAGAGACACAGAATCTATACTCAGAAAACTATAAAGTACTCATGAAAGAAATTGAGGAAGACACAAAGAAATGGAAAAATGTTCCATGCTCCTGGATTGGAAGAATAAATATTGTGAAAATGTCTATGCTACCTAAAGCAATCTACACATTTAATGCAATTCCTATCAAAGTACCATCCATCTTTTTCAAAGAAATGGAACAAATAATGTTTCATGCTTTTTAATTTCTTCTTTGATTTCCTGCTGACCCATTCATTGTTTAGTAGCATGTTGCTTAACCTCCATGTATTTGTGGTCTTTCCAATTTTTTTCTTGTGATTGACTTCAAGTTTCATAGTGCTGTGGTCTGAAAATATACATGGTATGATCTTAGTCTTTTTGTACTTGTTAGGCCTAATTTGTGACCTAGTATGTGAGCTATTCTGGAGAATGTCCAGCTTGCTGGATGTGTAGGCTATTGTTTTTGGTAAATTCAGGGAATTACCTACAGTTATATCTTTTCTTTTTTTCTCTCTCCTTTTCTGCTGGTATTCCCATTGTACATATGTTGGTGCATTAAAGGGTGTCCTACATTCCTTTGATGCAGTCTTTATTTTTATTCATTCCTTTTAATCTCCATTCTTTAGCTTGCTTAATCTCTACTGTTTTAATCTACAGTTGGGTCCTCTAGTACATTTTTAAGTTTTCACTTATTGTAAGTCTTACCATCAAAACCTTCATTGGTTATTATTATTATTATTATTTTTAAGTTATGTTAGTCACCATACAGTACATCATTAGTTTTTGATGTAATGTTTCAAGATTCATTGTTTGTGTATAATACCCAGTGCTCCATGCAATACATTGGTTCTTTTTAAAATCTGTATCTCTTTATTGACATTTACCATTTGACTTGATATTGTTATCATACCTTCCTTTAAACAAAATTCCTTTAATTCTTTTGCACATTTATCATAGCTACTTTAAAATTTTCCACTTTTAAGTTCAATATCTATTTTTCAAAAGTCTTTCCCTTTTTTCCTCCATTTTTCCTGAGGTATGAGTCATCTTTTCCTATTTTTTTGCACAGCTTGTAATTTGTTGGACTTGGTATTGTAGCAACTCTGGATACTGGTCCCTCATCTCTGGGGCTTGATATTGTACGTTCACACACAGCTGTTAAATTTCCACTAATTACTCCATTTGTTCCATTATTTACAACAATGCAGGAATAAAAGTTTGTGTACAAATTAATATAATCAAAGTGTACTTCCTCTGATGGGCTACTTTATGAGGTCAGTGTTGGGTATTTATTCAGACCCAGTAGGACTCCTTTTCCTATCCTATTCTCCAGTTGTATCTTATGAACTAACTGCCTTACAGGCTAGGCCATATAGTCACTAAATCCATAAAATTTCCCCCCAAATCTTTTCATCACAACATCAACTGTTTTTGAGAGGGCTCTTAAGTGTAATCTTTTTCATACCCTGTTACAGATCCTTCAAGGAGAGATTGATTAGGTTCTATCTGTTGTATAGTCTATTTCTCCCCCAAGGCAATATCTCTGAGCCTAGACCCTGGATCTGATGGTGAAGACAATAACAAGTTTCTCTCTGATTGACACCCATGCAGTAATCTGAAGTCCTATGGCTTGCCACTTCTGGTATGGATCCCCAGCCTCAGTATTTTCAGCCCACTATGTTTGAGATAGAGTCTCCAAAATGAGTGGACGGGAGTGGGCAAAAGACAAGGGACTCAACCTCATGATCAAACTTGCCCAGGAATTAGCCTCAGTATGGCAGCTGGGGAAATGACAAGAAATGCCAAAATGAAAGTAACAATTATGCTTGCATTGACTTACTGCAATAGTGGAAACAAGAAAGAGATGTACTGGCTCCTTAGCATTCAGTACCCACCCTCCATGAAATGGCACTGTGTGAAAGTTAGATAACATACTGCACAGATTGAAAGAATTGTTTCACTGCTTAGCAATCCTGAACAAAAGCCTTCTCCAGCATCCTTATGAACCTGTTGGCCAGTTGGTAGGAGAGAGAAAAGGTTAGAAGTAGAAAGGTAGCTAGTCAAAGTGAAGAAAACTGCTTCTGCCAAGGCTTCTGATAAGGAAGCCACCAAATGGAGGTACTTGGGCTAGGAATTTAGGCATGTGTAGGAACCTAGATGGTCCAGGGTTGGGTAAGGGGATGAGCCATTGACAGGAACTCTCCCATTGCAGAAAACTGCGATGAACTTGCTGTGCATCAAATCTGGTATGGGTAGGGTAGCTTCTTCTCATGACTTCTACTAGACCAAGCCTTGTAATTGCCTATAGTTCCTTCTAAAAGATCACATGTAAGATTTTTGGCTTAGAGCTAGACTCTTCAATTAAAAAAAAAAAAACAGAAAATTTAACTAAACTAAGCAAGAAGAAAAATAAGAAGGTTCAAATTTCTAAAATCAGGATTGAGGAAGTGAACATCATTTCTTTTTTTTTTTTTTCTTTTTGGTGAGCTTCTAAGCAAGGTTTATTGAGCAAGAGCAAAGTGATAGTACAAAGCTCCCAAGGGGGGAGGGGACCTGAGGGTGTTGCCTGGGAATATTATTTCTTACGTTACAGAATACTATGAACAACTCTATACCAACAAATTAAATAACTTAAAGGAAATTGACAACTTACTTGAAATATACAATCTACCAAAACTCATAAAAATGGAAAACATTAATACATATATAAAAATAAAGACATTGAGGGGCACCTGAGTGGCTCAGTGGGTTAAAGCTTCTGCCTTTGGCTCAGGTCATGATCTCAGGGTCCTGGGATTGAGTCCTGCATTAGGTTCTGTGCTCGGTGGGGAGCCTGCTTCCCCCTCTCTCTCTGTCTGCCTCTCTGCCTACTTGTTATCTCTGTCAAATAAATAAATAAAATCTTTAAAAAATACAGATATTGAGTAACTAATTTTAAAACTTCCTATGAAGAAATGCCCAGTCTCATATGGCTTAACTGCTGAATTCTACCAGACAATCAAAGAATGAATATCAACCCTTCACAAACCCCTATCAACCCACTGAGTATATGAGGCCAATATTATCCCTATACCAAACCAGGCAAAGGCATTATAAGAAAGAGAAGACCAGTATCTCTGTAGATAGAAAGACACAAATCTTCAATAAAATACTAGCAAGCCAAATTCAGCAGCATATAAAAATGGATTATACACCATGTCCAAGTGAGATTTATTTTAGGAATGTAGGAATAGTTTAACATAAAAAATAAACCAATGTTATAAATCATATTAAGGAACAAAGTACAAAAAATAATTGTGTCAACAGATGCATAAAAATCATTTGACAAAATTCAACATAGCAAAGCAAACTAGGAATAGTAGAGAAATGCCTTAACCTATTAAATAGCATATATAAAAATCTCATAGCCAACCTTATATTTGATGGTGAAAGTCTGCTTCTTCCTATAAAATCAGGGACAAGGTAAGTTTATTTGATCTCAACACTTATTCAACGCTGTACCAGAGGTTCTAGTCAAGTCATCTAGGCAAGAAATAAATAAAAGTCATCCAGCTTAGAAAGGATGAAGTAAAATCTACATTGACAGGTCACATGATTTTGAATATAGGTAATCCCAAGGAATATGTACAGACACAAAAATTTATTAAAGCTAACATATGAATTCAACAATTATTCAGGATACAAAGTATGAAGTAATCAGTAGCATTTCTGTATTCTTGCAATAAACAAAATAAAAATAATATTAAGAAACACTCCCCTTTATGAACCCTCTTACACTGTTGGTGGGAATGCAAGTTGGTGCAGCCTCTTTGGAGAACAGTGTGGAGATTTCTCAAGAAATTAAAAATAGAACTTCCCTATGACCCTGCCATTACACTCCTGGGTATTTACCCCAAAGATACAGATGTAGTGAAAAGAAGGGCCATCTGTACCCCAATGTTTATAGCAGCAATGGCCACAGTCACCAAACTGTGGAAAGAACCAAGATGCCCTTCAACGGATGAATGGATAAGGAAAATGTGGTCCATATACACTATGGAGTATTATGCCTCCATCAGAAAGGATGAATACCCAACTTTTGTAGCAACATGGACGGGACTGGAAGAGATTATGCTGAGTGAAATAAGTCAAGCAAAGAGAGTCAATTATCATATGGTTTCACTTATTTGTGGAGCATAACAAATAGCATGGAGGACATGGGGAGTTAGAGAGGAGAAGGCAGTGGCAGGAAATTGGAAGGGGAGGTTAACCATGAGAGACTATGGACTCTGAAAAACAATCTGAGGGGTTTGAAGTGGCAGGGGGGTGGGAGGTTGGGGTACCAGGTGGTGGGTATTATAGAGGGCACGGATTGCATGGAGCACTGGGTGTGGTGCAAAAATAATGAATACTGTTATGCTGAAAATAAAAAATAAATTAAAAAAAGAAACACTCCTCTTTATGATAGCATTACAAAGATTAAAATACTTAGAGATAAATGTTTTAAAGTAGTGCAAAATTTACACTCCAAAAAGTGCAAACAAGGTTGAAAGAAATAAAAGAAAATCTAAGTAAATGAATAAATATTCCATGTTTATTGATTGGAAAGTGTAATATTGTTAAGATGGCAATAGTCTCCAAAATTGATCTATGGATTAAATTCAGTCCTTATCAGAATTCTGGGTGCCTTCTTTGTACAAACTGACACACTGATTGTAAAATTCATAAGGAATTGTAGGGAACTCATCATAGCCAAAACAGTCTTTTAAGAGATGCACAAAATTGGAGAACTTAAATTTCTCAATATTAAAACTTAACACAAAGATTCAGCAATCAAGATAGTATGGTATTGGGATAAGACCTATAGATCAATGGAAAGAATTGGAAGTTTAGAAAGAGTTTATTAAACTTAAGGTCAATTGATTTTTTAAAAGATTTATTTATTTTAGAAAGAGAACACTAGCAGGAGGGACAGAGGCAGAAGGAGAAAGAATCTCAAGCAGACTCCTCACTGAGCATGGAGTCTAACATGGGGCTCAGTCTCATGACCCTGAGATTACACCCTGGGCCAGAACCAACAGTCAGATTCTTAACCAGTTGCACCATTCAGGCACCCTATGATCAATTGATTTTTGGCAAGGGTGCCATGACAATTCAATAGAGAAAGAATAGCCTTCCAAAAATTGTCATGGGGCAACTGAATGTTAACATGCAGAAGAATAAATTTGGACCCCTATCTCACACCAGATACATAAATGAACTCATATAAATAATAGACTATAAGGGTTAAAATTCTAAACACTTAGAATGAAACTTAGAAGTCTTGCAAACTTGGAAAAGGCAATTACTTATTAAATACAACACCAAAAGCACAGGAACAAAGGACATATAGATAATAAAATGAACCTCATAATACGTAAAAACTTTTGTGCATCAAGGAATACCATTAACATGAAAATGCAGGGGGAGGGAAGTTAAGATGGTGGCAGAGTAGGGGGACATGGAGCTTGCCTCATCCTTCAAACACAGCTAGTTGATATCAAATTATTCTGAACACACAGAAAATCTGGGGACTGAGAGAGCAAGACTGCACAACTAGGGCTAGAAAGGCAGCCACATCATGGAATGTAGGAGCTGCAGAGAGTTTATTTGAGGGAGAAAAGAACTACAGGTGCTGTGAAGGGTAGGAAGCCCTGACCACGGAAAGAAGAGCAAGAGAGAAAGAGTGAGGAGGGCATCTCATAGAGATGAGGGTATCTCATAGAACGAACTCTTTCCCAAAACCCTTGACCGGGAAAAGGTGAGGGGTGAGTCACTGGAAGCTTTTATAAATGGTAGAGACCAAAATCTGAAGTTTTGGAAGTCCATACCATCACCAGGTTCATGGCTGGTGGGCTTAGTGACATTCCACTTGGGAAGAAGGGCAGATGCCCTGGAGTAGACAGTGTAGGCTCAGGGTCCCCAGAGTCATATGGGAAGAAACAGTTCCTCTTTTTGGAGTGCATTTGGGAGAGGTGGCACAGCGTCTCAGGGACAAAAAGACCTGGCGGGTGCCAACATGCTGAACTATTCACTGGCATAGGAACAGAGATGCTGGCTGAGGGTAGCAAACCTTGGTTCCAGGTTTTGTCTGTGCTTTACCATAAACTCTGAACTGATGCACGGTCACATGTTCAATTTCCAGCAAACAGCAAAAGTGTGACAAGACCCTCCCGCAGAGGAACAGTGCAGGTACTTGTCATTCAGATCTCTAAAATTTGGAATTTTCAAACCCAGGCATGTGCCTGAGGTAAAACACAGAAGTACTGTACCTTCTGGCAATCGGAGAGCTCAGATCCAGGCATGGTGAGGGAAGGGGTCTGGAAAAAGCTGGGGATACAAAAGGGTTGATAGCTTGCTCTTCTGTGAGGGCTTCCTGAAGAGTGGCAAGAGTGAACTTCCCACTCTGTGGAGGAGAGAGCACTGCAACACGTTCCCCACTGCCCATCAATAGGGACCTACCTCAGTGAGCAAAACAGCACCACCCAGTGGAGGTATGAGCTGTTTACACCAAGCCACATTCCCCTTCATACTTCAAGGGCATCTCCTTTAAGGCAAGTCCCCCTAAGAATCAGCACAGTAGTCCCCACCTCCAGAAAACCAACACAAACCTCATGCATGCACCAAGTCTACTGATCATAAAATTTTGGAAAACTTAAGCTCTAGGGTAAATAGGATCTAGCTTCCTTTTGTTTAATATTTATTATTATTACTATGTAGCTTTTTTTAACATCTGAATTTAATTTTTTGTCATGTTCCAAGATTTATTGTTTATGCACCACACCCAGTGCTCATGCAATATGTGCCCTCATTATTACCCACCACCAGGCTCACCCATCCCTCCAGCTCCCTCCCTTCCATAACCCTGTTTGTATCTCAGTATCCACAGTCTCTCATCTTTCCTCTCCCCCTCCAATTTCCCCCAATTCACTTTTCCCTTCCTTCTCCTTATGTCCTCCATGTTATTCCTTATGCTCCACAATTAAGTGAAACCACATGATAATTGACTTTCTCTGCTTGACTTATTTCACTCAGCATAATCTCTAGTTCCATCCATGTTGATCCAAAAGTTCGGTATTCATCCTTCCTGATGGCTGAGTAATATTCCATGGTATATATGGACCACATATTCTTTACCCATTCGTCCATCAAAGGGCATCTTGGCTCTTTCTACAGTTTGGCAATTGTGGACATTGCTTCTATAAACACTGAGATATATATGGCCCTTCTTTTCACTACATCTGTATCTTTGGGATAAGTACCCAGTAGTGCAATGTCGGTGCCCAAGGGCTTGTAGCGCATGCGCAGTGATGCTTCTCGCTCGTTGCCTCCGCTGCCGCTGCCTCAAGCTGTTGCCAACAATGGGTGGCGACCGTGGGGAGCTGCTCCCGCTGGGCCCACGGGGGCGGGGGGGGGGCGCCGCAGGACTTTTTCGGTGCCGGAAAGTAAACAGGCCATTAAGATGGCGGCTGGATGCGAGCCAGTAGGTGGAACTTAGGATTTTGTATCTATGTGACTGCGAGTGATTGGTTGTGCAACCTTGGTATATATAGACATGCACGGGCGGGGAGGGAGAGATCCCAACAGCTACGCAGAAATAAAGGTTGCTTCCCTGAGGTCTCCTGGTCGTTCTTGCTGGCGAGAGCGACAGTGCAATTGCATGGTCATAGGGTGTCTCTATTTTTAATTGTTTTAGGAACCTCCACACTATTATCCAAAGCGGCTGTACCAACTTGCATTCCCCACAACAGTGTAGAGGGCACACCAAAACACACATAGGGTCTACCTTCCCCTTATTTTTATTTTTTAGACTTCTTAATATAGCCATTACTATTAGGAGTAGGAATATAACAGGCTTTATTAGCAAAAACACAGTGACCCAGATAAAATGACAAGATGGAGGAATTCACCCAACAGAAAGGATAGGAAGAGGTAATGGTCAGGGACTTAATCAACACAGATGTAAGTAAGATGTCTGAAATAGAATTTAACACAACAATTATAAGGATATTAGCTGGGAAAATAGCATAGAGGACACTAGAGAATCCCTTACTGCAGAGATAAAAGGTTAAAAACTAGTCAAGTTGAAATAAAAAATGCCCTAAACAATATGCAAACCTGAATGGATACCATGACAATGAGGATGCATCAGGCAGAGGAATGAATTGGTGACATAGAAGATAAAATTATGGAAAATAATGAAACTGAAAAAAGAGGGAAAGATAGGTACCAGATCACAAATGTAGACTTAGGGAATTGAGCAACTCTTTAAGTGTAATAACATTCACATCATAGGAGTCCCAGAAGAAGAAAAGAAAGTAAAAGGAGCAGAAGGTTTACTTGAGCAAATTATAGCTGGAAACTTCCATAACCTGGGGAAGGATACAGATATCCAAATCCAAGAAGCACAGATAAATCCCATGAAATTCAACAAAAGCCAGCCAACATCAAGATATATCATAGTCAAATTCTCAATATATACAGATAAGGAAAGAATCCTGAAAGCAGCAAGGGGCAAAAAAAAAAAAAAAAAAAAAAAAAAAAAAAAAAAGGACTTAACTGATCAGGGAAGACAGATTATATTCACAGCAGATCTGTCCACAGAAATTTGGCAGACCAGAAGAGAGTGGAATGATATATTAAGGGTGCTGAATGGGAAAAATATGTAGCCAAGAATGTTTTATCCACCAAGGCTGTCATTCATAATAGAAGGACAAATAGTGTTTCCAAGACAAACAAAAACTAAAGGAGTTCATGACCATTAAACCAGCCCTGCAAGAAATATTAAAGAGGACTCTTTGAGTGGGAAGAAAAGACCCAAATTAAGAAAGACTGGAAAGGAATAGAAAACATCATCAGAAACACCAGCTTTATGGGTAACACAATGGAACTAAATTCATATCTATTAATAATCTTTCTAAATGCAAATGGGCTAAATGGTTCAGTCAAAAGGTATAGGGCATCAGAATGGATTAAAAAAGACAAAAACAAGACTGATCTATATACTGCCTACAAGAGACTCATTTTAGACCTTAAGATATCTGCAGATTGAAAGTAAAGGAATGGAAAATCTTCTATCATGTTATGAACACCAAGAGAAAGCCAGAGTAATAAGAATTATATCAGACAAACTAGATTTTAAATCAAACCCTGTTTGTTTGATTTAAAGAAATATACTAATAGGTTAGATAAAACTAATCACAATGATTAAGGGATCTGCCCATCAAGATCTAACAATTGTAGATATTTATTTCTCTAACACCCAAATATATAAATCAATTAATAGCACACATAAAAAAAAACCTCACTGGTGATAAAAGATAGTAGGGGACTTCAACACCCCACTTACAGCAAAGGACAGATCATCTAAGTCAAAAATCAAAAAACACACTGGAACCAGATGCACTTTACTGACTTATTCAGAAAATGTCATCCTAAAATAGCAAAACACACATTCTTTTCAAGTGCATATGGAATGTTGTCCAGAATAGATCACATACTGGGTCAAAAATCAGCACTCAACAAGTACAAAGAGATTGAGATCATACCATGTGTATTTTCAGACCACAATTGTATGAAAGTTGAAGTCAACCACAAGAAGAAATTCAAAACACCACAAATATTTGGAGGTTAAAAAACATCCTAGTAAAGAATGAATGGATTAACCAGGAAATCAAAGAAATAAAAAATACATGGAAGCAAATGAAAATGAAAACACAATAGTCCAAAATCTTTGGGATGCAGCAAATGCTGTCATAAGAGGGAAGTATATAGCAATGCAGGCCTATCTCAAGAAGCAAGAAAAGTCTCAAATACAGAACCTAACCTTACACTTTAAGGAGCTAGAAAAATAACAACAAATAAAGCCTAAAGGCAGCAGAAGAAGGGAAATAATAAAGGTTAGAGCAGGAAAAAATGATATAGAAACAACAACAACAACAACAAACCCACAATAGAACAGATCGACAAAACTAAGAACTAGTTCTTTGAAAGTATTAATAAAAATGATAAACCCTTAACCAGACTTATTGAAAGAAAAGAGAAAGGACTCAAATAAATAAAATCACAAGTGAAAGATGAGTGATTACAACCAACACCACAGAAACACAATTATAAGAGAATATTATGAAAAACTGTATGACAAGTCATTGGGCAATCTAGAAGAACCGAATAGTCTTAGAAACATATCAACTACCACAACTGAAACAGGAAGAAACAGATAACTTGAACAGACCCAAAACTAGCAAAGAAATCGAATCAGCAATAAAAAATCTCTCAACAAACAAAAGTCCAGGGCCCTTGGCTTCCCAGGGGGAATTCAACAAGATGTTTATTTTTTTCCCCAAATTTCAATATTCATTCTTCCAGCTATTTAATAAATATTGATTTAGCATCTATTACATTAGTTACTATCTGTTCCAGGCACCAAGAACACAGCAAAGAAAAGATGTTTAAAGAGGAGTTAATACCAATTTAAATGAAACTGTCCCTCCAAATAGAAATGGAATGAAAACTTCCAAGCTTATTCTATGAGGCCACTATTAACTTGATTCCAAAACCGGACAAAGATCCCACTGAAAAAAAAGAATTATAGGCCAATATTCCTGATGAATACAGGTGCATAAATTCTCAACAAAATACTAGCAAATTGAACCCAAAAGTACATTAAAAGAACTATTCACCATGGTCATGTGGGATTTATTCCTGGGGTGCAGTGTTGGTTCAGTATTCACAAATTAGTGTGGTATACCACATTAATAAAAGAAAGTATAAGAGCAATATAATCCTCTAAATAGATGCAGAAAGAGCATTTGACAAAATACTAAAAACCCTCAACAAAGTAGGAATGGAACTTTGGAATAGATGGAACATGTCTCAATATCATATATGAATGACTTATGACTAATATCCTCAATAAGGAAAAATGGAGATATTCCTCTATGGTCAGGAAAAAGACAGGGACGTCCACTCTCACCATTACTATTTAACATAGTACTACAAGTCTTAGCATCAGCAGTAAGACAACAGAAAGAAATAAAAGGTATTCAAATCAGCAAGAAAGAAGTCAAACTTTCACTATTTGCAGATGGCAGGATACTCTATTTAGAAAACACTAAAGACTCCACCAAAAAATTGCTAGAACTGATACATGTGTTTATCAAATATGCAGGATATAAAATCAACATACAGAAATCTATTGCATTTATATGTCAATAATAAGGCAGCAGAAAGAGAAATCAAGGAATTGATCCCATTTACAATTTCACCAAAAACCTACAAGATACCTGGGAATAAAAACTTAACCAGAGAGGTAAAAGATCTATACTCTGAAAACTGTAAGACACTTATGAAAGAAATTGAAGATGACACAAAGAAATGGAAAAACATTTCATACCCATGGATTGGAAGAACAAATATTAAAATGTCTAAACTACCCAAAGCAATCTATACATTTAATGCAATCCCTATCAAAATACCACCAGCATTTTTCACAGACCTAGAACAAAGAGTCCTAACATTTATATGGGACCACTAAAGACCCTGAATAGCCAAAGTAATCTTGAAAAAGAAAAGCAAAGCTGGAGGCTTCAAGATTGCAGACTGCAGGCTATATTACATACCTGTAGTCATCAAGACAGTATTTACTGACACAAAAAGAGACACATATATCAATGGAACAGAATAGAAAACTCAGAAATGGACCCATAACTCTATGGTCAACTAATCTTCAACAAAGCAGTAAAGAAT
Source organism: Mustela putorius furo (assembly GCF_011764305.1). Taxonomy (NCBI): domain Eukaryota; kingdom Metazoa; phylum Chordata; class Mammalia; order Carnivora; family Mustelidae; genus Mustela; species Mustela putorius. The sequence goes on from NW_025421424.1 coordinate 10,087,531, forward strand.
ATCCGATGGAAAAAAGTCTCTTCAACAAATGGTGTTCAGAAAATTGGACAGACACATGCATAATAATGAAACTGGGCCACTTTCTTACACCATACACAAAAATAAATTTAAAATGGAAGAAAGCCTAACTGTGAGACAAGAAACTATAATAATCCTAGAGGAGAACACAAGCAGCAACCTCTTTGGTCTGGACTGGAACAACGTTTTTAGACACGTTGCCAGAGACAAGGGAAACAAAGGCAAAAAGGAAATTGTGGGACTTCTTCAGGATAAAAAGTTTCTGCACAGCAAAGGAAAAAATCATCAAAACTAAAAGGCTACTTTCAGGATGGGAGAAGATATTTGCAAACGGCATATCTGACAAATGGTTAGTATCCTAAAATCTATAAATAATTTATCAACCTCAACGCGCGTGCACATGCACACACACACACCCCCCACACACACACACACCAAATAATTCAATAAACAAATGGGCAGAGGACATGAATAGACATTTTTCCAAAGAAGACATCCAGATGGGTAATAGACACATGAAAACATGCTCAACATCACTTATCATCAAGGAAATAAGAATCAAAACCTCAATGAGATACTATATCACACCTGTCAAAATGGCTAACTTTAACAACATAAGAAACATCGGGTGTTGGCAAGGATTTGGAGAAAAGGGAACCCTCTTACACTTTTGGTGGGAATGCAAACTGGTATAGCCACTCTGGAAAACAGTATGGAGGTTCCTCAAGAAGTTCAAAATAGAACTACCTTATGACCCAGCAACTGCACTACTAGGTATTTACCCAAAGAATTAAAAAAATACAGATTCAAAGGGATACATGCACCCTGATGTTTATAGTAGCACTAACAACAATAGCCAAACTATTGAAATAGCTCATGTCTATTAACTGATGAATGGATAAGGAAGATGTGATTTTATTATATGATGATTACTCAGCCATAAAAAGAAATGAAATATTGCCATCTACAATGATGTGGATGGAGCTAGGGAGTGTTATGCTAAGTGAAATAAGTCAGTCAGACAGAGAAAGATACGTGCCGTATGATTTCACTCATATGTGGAATTTAAGAAACCATACAGATGAATATAGAGGAACAAAAAAGAAAGAGGTAAACAGAAAACAGACTTTTAACTATAGAGAACAAACTGTGTTGCTGGAAGTGAGATGGATGAGAGGATGGTTTAAATTTGTGATGTATGTTAAAGAGGGTACTTGTGATGAACAGTAGGTGCCATATGTAAGTGACAAATCAAATTCTACACATAAACTAATAATACAGTGTATGTTAATTAAGTGAGATTTAAATAAAAACTTGAAAAAGGAAAAAAGAACATGAAAATGCAATCCAGAAAATGAGGAAATATTTGCAGAATATATACCTGATAAGGGAATTTCTCCAGAATATGTAGGTAATTCTTACATTTAGCAATACAAAGGCAAATAACCCAATTAATAAATGGACCTGTGATTTTCACAGGTATGTGAAAATATTTTCCAAAGAATGTACACAAATAACCAGTACACACAAGAAAATACACACAAATAATTAGTAATTAATGTAATGCAAATCAAACCACAATGAGATATCATATTACATCCCCTAGAATGACTAAAATAAAAGACTACATAGGTGTTGGCAAGAATGTGAAAAAATTGGAAACCTCACACATTGCTGATTTTAATTTGAAATGGTACAGTGATGTGATGAATCACTGAATTCTACTCCAGAAACCAATATTGCACTGTACGCTAACTAAGCAAAGTTTGAATAAATAAATAAATAAATAAATAAATAGAATTAAGTAAAAATAAAAAATAAATAAAATAAAGTGGTACAGTGCTGTTGGAAAACATATGGCAATTTCTAGAAGTTTTATACATAGAGTTATCATGTGACACCAATGTACTCCTAGGAATATACCCAAGATAAATGAAAATGTATGTTTTCTTGAAAATTTGTAATGTATATCCATACAATTGAATAGTATTTGTCAATAATCAAGGATGAAGTACTGATACATCCTACAATATGGATGAAAATTGAAAACATTATGCTAAGTAAGTGTGTCATAAAAGACTACATACTGTATGATTCCATTAAATGAGGTATCCAGATCAGGCAAATCTGTAGCAACCAAAAGTAAATTAGTGCTTGCTATGAGCTTGGGGAAGGGGGAAGTAGGGAGTAACAGCTTATTGGATATGGATTTCTTTTTGGAATGATGTAAATATTCTAAAATTAGATAGTAGTGCTAGCTGTATGACATTGTAACTATATTAAAGACCACAAATTGCATGTGATGGGATTCCTGGGTGACTAAGTCAGTTAAGTGTCTGCCTTTGGCTCAGGTCATGATGCCAGGGTCCTGGGATCAAGTCCTGCATCAGCCTCCTTGCTCAAGGTGGAGCCTGCTTTTAAAAAAAAAACTTTTTTAAATTAACATATAATGTATTATTAGCCCCAGGGGTACAGGTCTGTGAATCACCAGGTTTACACAGTTCACAGAACTCACCATAGCAACCTTCCCCAATGTCCATAACCCAACCACCCTCTCCCTATCCCCCAGCAGCCCTCAGTTTGTTTTTTGAGATTAAGAATCTCTTATGGTATGTCTCCCTCCCAATCCCATGTTGTTTCATTTTTTCCTTCCCTACCCTCCAGACCTCCCACTTTGCCTCTCAACTTCTTTATGTCAGGGAGATCATATGATAATTGTCTTTCTCTGATTGACTTATTTCGCTCAGCACAATAACCTCTAGTTCCATCCACATTGTCATGTGGCAAGATTTCATTTCTTTTTCTTTTTTTAAGATTTTATTTATTTATTTGACAGACAGAGATTAGAAGTAGGTAGAAAGGCAGGCAGAGAGAGATGGGGAAGCAGGCTCCCTGCTGAGCAGAAAGCCCAATGTGGGGCCCGATCCCAGGACCCTGAGATCATGACCTGAGCCGAAGGCAGAGGCTTTAACCCACTGAGCCACGCAGGCGTCCCATCATTTCTTTTGATGGCTGCATAGTATTCCATTGTGTGTGTATATATTATATATATATATACATATGTATGTATATATATAATATATATATATTATATAATGTCCATTGACATCTAGATGAATGGATAAGGAAGATATATATATTATATATATATAATGTATATATATATAATATATATATCTTCCTTATCCATTCATCTAGATGTCAATGGACATCTAGGTTCTTTCCATAGTTTGGCTATTGTGGACATCGCTGCTACACACATTCAGGTGCATGTGATCCTTCAGATCACTACATTTGTATCTTTAGGGTAAATACTCAGTAGTGTGTTTGCTGGGTCATAGAGTAGCTCTATTTTCAACATTTTGAGGAACCTCCATGTTGTTTTCCAGAGAGGCTGCACCAGCCTGCATTCCCACCAGCAGTGTAGGAGGATTCCCCTTTCTCTGCATCCTAGCCAGCATCTGTCATTTCCTGACTTGTTAATTTTAGCCATTCTGACTGGAGTGAGGTGGTATCTCATTGTGGTTTTGATTTGTATTTCCCTGATGCTGAGTTATAGAGCATTTTTTCATGTGTCTGTTGGCCATCTGGATGTTTTCTTTGCAGAAATGTCTGTTCATGTCCTCTTCCCATTTCTTGATTGGATTATTTGTTCTTTGGGTGTTGAGTTTGATAAGTTCTTTATAGATTTTGGATGCTAGCCCTTTATCTGATATGTTGTTTGCAAATATCTTCTCCTATTCTGTCAGATGTCTTTTGGTTTTCGTGGCTATTTCCTTTGCTGTGCAAAAGCTTTTGATCTTGATGAGTCCCAATAGTTCATTTTTGCCCCTGCTTCCCTTGCCTTTGGTGATGTTCCTAGGAAGAAGTTGCTGTGGCTGAGGTCGAAGAGGTTGCTGCCTGTGTTCTCCTCAAGGATTTTGATGGATTCCTTTCTCACATTGAGGTCTTTCATCCATTTGGAGTCTATTTTTGTATGTGGTGTAAGGAAATGGTCCAGTTTCATTTCTCTGCATGTGACTGTCCAATTTTCCCAAAACCATTTGTTGAAGAGACTGTCTTTTTCCCATTGGACATTCTTTCCTACTTCATCAAAGACTAGTTAACCGTAGAGTTGAGGGTGTATTTCTGGGCTTTGTATTCTGTTCCACTGATCTATGTGTTTGTTTTTGTGCCAGTACCATACTGTCTTGATGATGACAGCTTTGTAATAGAGCTTGAAGTCTGGAATTGTGATGCCACCAACTTTGGCTTTCTTTTTCAACATTCCTCTGGCTATTTGAGGTTTTTTTCTGGTTCCATAAAAATTTTAGGATTATTTGTTCCATTTCTTTGAAAAAAAAAAAAAGGATGGTATTTTGATAGGGATTGCATTAAATGTATAGATTGCTTTAGGTAGCATAGACATTTTCACAGTATTTGTTCTTCCTATCCATGAGCATGGAACATTTTTCCATTTCTTTGTGTCTTGCTTAATTTTTTTCATGAGTACTTTATAGTATTCTGAGTACAGATTATTTGCCTCCCGGTTAGGGTTTTTTTTTTTTTTTTTGATGCTTTATAATGTATTTCTTTTTTTTTTCAGTGCTTTCTCTTTTGTATCTTTCTCTTTTTTTAATTTTTTAAAAAATTTATTTATTTTCAGCATAACAGTATCATTATTTTTTCACCACACCCAGTGCTCCATGCAATCCGTGCCCTCTATAGTACCCACCACCTGGTACCCCGATCTCCCACCCCCCCCGCCACTTCAAACCCCTCAGATTGTTTTTCAGAGTCCATAGTCTCTCATGATTCACCTCCCCTTCCAATTTACCCCAACCCCCTTCTCTCTAACTCCCCATGTCCTCCATGCTTTTTGTTATGTTCCACAAATAAGTGAAACCATATGATAATTTACTCTCTCTGCTTGACTTATTTCACTTAGCATAATCTCTTCCAGTCCCATCCATGTTGCTACAAAAGTTGGGTATTCGTCCTTTCTGATGGAGGCACAATACTCCATAGTGTATATGGACCACATCTTCCTTATCCATTCATCCATTGAAGGGCATCTTGGTTCTTTCCACAGTTTGGCGACTGTGGCCATTGCTGCTATAAACATTGGGGTACAGATGGCCCTTCTTTTCACTACATCTGTATCTTTGGGGTAAATACCCAGGAGTGCAATGGCAGGGTCATAGGGAAGTTCTATTTTTAATTTCTTGAGGAATCTCCACACTGTTCTCCAAAGAGGCTGCACCAACTTGCATTCCCACCAACAGTGTAAGAGGGTTCCCCTTTCTCCACATCCTCTCCAACACATGTTGTTTCCTGTCTTGCTAATTTTGGCCATTCTAATTGGTGTAAGGTGATATCTCAATGTAGTTTTAATTTGCAACTCCCTGATGGCTAGTGATGATGAACATTTTTTCATGTGTCTGATAGCCATTTGTATGTCTTTATTGGAGAAGTGTCTGTTCATATCTTCTGCCTGTTTTTTGATATTATTGTCTGTTTTGTGTGTGTTGAGTTTGATGAGTTCATTATAGATCCTGGATATCAACCTTTTGTCTGTACTGTCATTTGCAAATATCTTCTCCCATTCCGTGGGTTGCCTCTTTGTTTTGTTGACTGTTTCCTTTGCTGTGCAGAAGCTTTTGATTTTGATGAAGTCCCAAAAGTTCATCTTCACTTTTGTTTCCTTTGCCTTTGGAGACATATCTTGAAAGAAGTTGCTGTGGCTGATATCAAAGAGATTACTGCCTATGTTCTCTGGGATTCTGATGGATTCCTGTCTCATATTGAGGTCTTTTATCCATTTTGAGTTTATCTTTGTGCACGGTGTAAGAGAATGGTCGAGTTTCATTCTTCTACATATAGCTGCCCAGTTTTCCCAGCCCCATTTATTGAAGAGACTGTCTTTTTTCCACTGTATATTTTTTCCTGTTTTGTCGAAGATTATTTGACCATAGAGTTGAGGGCCCATATCTGGGCTCTCTATTCTGTTCCACTGGTCTATGTGTCTGTTTTTATGCCAGTACCATGCTGTCTTGGTGATCACAGCTTTGTAGTAAAGCTTGAAATCAGGTAACGTGATCCCCCCGCCCCCGTTTTATTTTTGTTTTTCAACATTTCCTTAGAGATTCGGGGTCTCTTCTGATTCCATACAAATTTTAGGATTATTTGCTCCAGCTCTTTGAAGAATACCAGTGGAATTTTGATCGGAATAGCATTAAAAGTATAGATTGCTCTAGGTTTGTCCTGATAGTATATAAATCTTACACTCAGGGTTCTTTTTGACGAGGTTCTTTTTTTTTTTTTTTTAATTTGGATCAACAACTTTATTTTTTAAAATTTTTTATTTCTTTTCAGTGTAACAGTATTCATTATTTTTGGTTAGGTTTATTCCTATGGTTATTCTTATGTTTTGGGGAGCAATTGTAAATGGGATTGACTCCTTAATTTCTCTTTCTCCTGTCTTGCTGGTGTTTAGAAATGCAACTGATTTCTGGGTCTTGATTTTATATCCTGACACTTTACTGAATTCCTGTATAAGTTCTAGAAGATTTGGAGTGGAATCTTTTGGGTTTTTTAGTGTGGAGCCTGCTTTTAACTCTCCTTCTTCTCTCTCTCTCTCTCTGAAAATAAATAAATAAAATCTTTAAAAAAAACACAAATTGCACAATTTTGACGAGTATGTGACTTCTATCTCAATTAACTGTTACTTAATTAAACTAAAACTGTGAGTTCCTTGTGACTAAAATCTGTGGGTGGTCCCTAGGACCTGAGGGCATTAAGGACTGAGGGTCTGCAGTAAAATCAATTATGTTAAGCAACCAATGAACTTGGAAGAGCACTTCCAAGTCTCAGATAAGATCCCAGTCCTAGGTGAATCATTGTTTTCCATCTAGTAAGACACTGAGAAAGGACCCAGCTAACCCATTTCCAAACTCCTGACCAGAGAATCTGTGATATTAAATTTGTGTTTTTTTAAGCTGCTGAATTTGTTGTAATTGTTATGCAGTGGTGGAAAACTAATATAACATCTAACTGTCAATCCAAATGGAGTTTAGTTCTAAATAGTGAAATACTTTAATAGGATACAAAAACATGATAATCATAAGTGAAAAATATTATAAATTGACTCCATTAAAATTAAGTATTTCTGTTAACAAAGGTCACCATTAAGACAATTCTGCTTCCAGATAGGATGCATAACATAGAAGACCAATAACCCTTCTGTATCAGCAAGAAATTGCCAGATAAATGAAATAATATTTTTCTTAAACCTATTGAAGTGTTGTCATCATGATGAAGTCTAAATTAACTAAATTGCAGAGTGGATCATTATCTTCCTATATGAGTGGAAGGCAGTGCTAACTTCCATTCTTGGGGGGAATTTGCAACATCTAGGAATATGGTCAGGAAAAGGAGAGAGCATCCTATAGGCAAAGGAATTGCTCACATAGAAACTTTTAACAGTTGTATGTATGCTTATAATGTATTAAAATCTGGAAGAGCCCCCATGACATAGCTAATCCTCCTGGACTATTTATTTCCAAGATTTTTTTCTAAGTACGTGATAGTGCAGGACTTGGAATCACAGGTAGAAGTTGAGAAAGACTTGAAATGTCAATGTGGGTAGATACCAAAGTGCTGTTAGAGGAACTTATCCTACTCTCAAAACATTTGAAACCAGAGGTAAACTGAAACTAACCAAAGTTATGAACCAGAACGAACCAAAGTTAATTCCTGATCAGCCATTATTCTGGTTACTTGAAAGAGGAAAATATAAACCTTTTCTGAGGAAAATTATAGACTACTTTATCCTCTATTGTTCTGTTATACAAAATATCATGCAAAAAATAACCAAAAATTGTAAGACTAATGAAGCAATACAAAAGTGACTTATAATCAAGGGAAAAACAAGTAATAAAAATAGACCCATAGGTAATCCAGTATTAAAATCAGTAGACAAATAATTTAAAATGCATACTACAAATTTATAGACAGTATAAGGAAATATTGGACAAAAAGAATGAAAAGATGGGTAGTTTCAACAAGTAATGGAAACTCTATAATCAAATGGAAACTGTTTCTAACAGAAATATAGAGTATTATAGACAGAATAATGTCCCCTCAAAGATGTCCACGTTTAGAATATTTTATCTTATGTGTAAAAAAGACACTTTTCAAATGAGGTTAAATTAAATATCTTGGAGAAAATTTTCCTGGATTATCTGGGTGGGCCTAATATAATTATGGGAGTTCTTAGAAGTGAAAGAGGGAGACAGGAGAGTTAGAGTCAAGGAGAGAGCTTTGAAGATGGTATGCTGCTGGCTTTGAAAATGGAGGAAGGGACTACAAGCCCAGGAACGCAGGCTGTCTCTAGGAGCTGAAAAAGGTGAGAAAATAGATCCTCTTATAGAGCCTCTAGATTAAGCATGGCCACGCTGGTACCTTGGTTTTTGCTAATAAAATCCATTTCAGACTTCTTACTTCCAGAACTGTGAGATTACAGATTTGCATTATTTTAATAAGCTTGTTACAGCAGTAATTTGTTATAGCAGCAATAGAAAAGTAAGCTTCACTTATTTGTGGAGCATAACAAATAGCATGGAGGACATGGGGAGTTAGAGAGGAGAAGGCAGTTGTAGGAAATTGGAAGGGGAGGTAAACCATGAGAGACTATGGACTCTGAAAAACAATCTGAGGGTTTTGAAGGGGAGGGGGGGTGGGAGGTTGGGGTATTAGATGGTGGGTATTATAGAGGGCACGGATTGCATGGAGCACTGGGTGTGGTGCAAAAATAATGAATACTGTTATGCTGAAAATAAATAAAAAATAAATTAAAAAAATACAAAAAAAAAAAAAAAGTAAGCTCTTTACCCAACATGGGGTTTGAACTCATGACCCCAAGAGTAGCATGAGTTGAATGCCATACTGACTGAGCCAGCAACTCAGCAATAGAAAAGTAATACAAGTTTTGGTACCAGGAAGTGGAACATTGCTGTAACAAATACCTGAACATGCGGAGGTGGCTTTGGGAGTAGAGCAAAGGGCAGAGGATGCAAGAATTTTGAGGAGCATGTTAGAAAAAGCCTAAATTGCCTTGAGCAGTGTTGTTAAACTGAAAAACTTTGCTCCTATCAAATGGGCTGAACTATAATCTTTTGAATGACATAAATATCTTTATATTTGTCCTTCCTTGGGTACTGTTCCTCAGCTTGAAGAGTACCATATAGAATTTCCTGTAACTGTCTTTATTCTTTTACTGTAGTTAATAATTTTTTATGTTAAACTTTCTTTTTTAACTTAATGTGTGTTATCTATCTCCTGATTTTGTCTATAGTACAACATCCATAGTAGAAATATGATTGTTAATGACTTTGTTAATTAGGAGTTAGAAGAAAATGAAGAGCACGATAAAAAATATATATATTTCATCTTGGGAAATACCTAAATCATCTTGAGGAGACTGTTGGTAGAAATGTGAGTGTTAAAGTTGCTGCCAATGAGGTCTGAGATGAAAATGAGGAACTTATAATTGGAAACTGCAGAAAAGGGGACCCTTGTTATATAGTGGCAGAAAGATTATTGAATTGTGTCCTAGGGTATGTGCAAAGTAAAACTTACACGTGATAAACTTGGATATTTGCTGAGGAGATTTTTCATGCAGTTTCAAAGGTGTAGCCCTTTTCCACTTCTTATAGTAAGGGGAAAATGAAGGGGGGAATCAAGGGGAGATATACCATGAGAGACTGTGCACTCTGAGAAACAAACTGAGGGTTTTAGATGAGAGAGGGTTGGGAGAATGGGTTGGCACACTGATGAGTATTAAGGAGGGCACATATTGCATAAAGCACTGGGTGTGGTGCATAAACAATGAATCTTAGAACACTGAAAAAATAAAATAAAAAATTTGAAAAATTAATTAAAAAACAAATTGATGTTCAGAGAAAGAAAATTTAAAAACAAGACATTTCAGAGATCTGTGGGATACAAAGGAAGGGAAACAATGAAAGAAACAAATATCTTAATAAATAATAGCCAAAAATTTCCCACATTTATTGAGTTATTACCCCCCATATTAGTTATCAACTTATTGCCTCTGAGCTCTGAAAGCACACTTTGATAAATGCTCTGTGATAAACAATGTGATTCCTTTGATCATTTCTTCTTCCCTACCCCAAATTTTTTGAGGCATGATTGATATATAACACTGTATAAGTTTAAGGTATACAATGTGTTAATCAAACACTATTTCTTTCTAAATGTGAGGACATTTAACATCTGCTTTGTCAGCAATTTTCAAGTATATAAGGCAGTATTGTTAACTATAATCACCATGCTGTACATTAGATTCCCAAAACTTATGTGTCTTAAAACAGAAAGTTTGTACTGTTTGCCCAACTTTCCCCATTTCCCCTACTACCCAGTTCTGATAACCACCATTCTACTGTTTCTATGAATTTGTTTTTTTTTTTAAGATTCCACATATGGTGAGATGATGAAATATTAGTCTTTCTCTGTACAGCTTATTTAACTTAGCATAATGTCCTCCAGGTCCATGTGTGTTGTTGGAAAGAGATCTTTGGATATTTCCATGTCATGGTTTTTGTGAGTAGTGCTATTGAATATTAGACTGTTGCTATCTCTTTGAGATCCTGATTTCATTTCCTGTAGATGTGTACCTATATGTGGAATTGCTGGATCATATAGTTGCCATTTTTAAATGAGGAATCTCCATAGTGTTTTGCATAGTGGCTGTACCAATTTACATTCCCACCAACAGTGTACAGAGAGTCCCTTTCCTCCATATCCTCTCAATGGTTATTATCTCTTATCTTTTTTTAAAAATTAAATTATTTATTTTCAGAAAAACAGTATTCATTATTTTTTCACCACACTCAGTGCACCATGCAATCGGTTTTTAGTAATAGCCATTCTAACAAGTAAGAAGTGATATCTCATGGATTTTATTTGTATTTCCCTGATGATTAGTAATGTTGAGCATCTTTTCATGTACTTGTTGACCATTTCTATGTCTTTTTTTGGATAATGTCCATTAAGGTCCTCTGCCCATTTTTAAATCAGAGTGTTTGTTCCTGCTATTGAGTTGTAGAAGTTCTTTATATGTTATGGCTACTAGCCACTTAACAGACAGATGATTTGCAGATATTTTTTCCCATTCAATAGATTGCCTTTTCATTTTTTTTGTTGTTTCCTTTGTTGTGAAGAAATTTCTTAGTTTGATATAATCATGCTTTTTAAAATGTGAGTATACTGTTTAGATCACTATAGCTTTGTACCATAATTTCAAGTGATGAAGTATGCTGACTCCAGCTTTGTTCTTTCTTGGGATTGCTTTGGTTTTTCAGTCTTCTGTGATTCCCTACAGATTTTAGGATGATTTTTTTCTATTTCTATGAAAAAAGGCCACTAGAATTTTGGTAGAACTTGCATTGAATCTATGGATGGCTTTAGGTAGTATGGACATTTAAACACTATTAGCTCTTTATTCACAAACATGGAATATATTTCCAAGTATTTGTGTTGTCTTTAATTTCCTTTATCAATATCTTATAGTTTTCTGTGCACAGATATTTCACTTCCTTGGTTAAATTTATTCCTAATTATTTTATTGTTTTGATGCTATTGTAAATGGTATTGCTTTATTAATTTATTTTTCAGGTATTTTGTTGTTAGTGTATAGAGTGATTTCTCTAGGTTAATTTTGTATCCTACAACATTACTGACTTTTTTGATTTGTTCTAAAAGATGGGGGAATTGGGGCTCCTGGATGGCTCAGTGGATTGAGCATCTGCCTTTGGTTCAGGTTATAATCTCAGAATCCTGGTATCAAGCCCCATGTTGGACTCCCTGCTTAGTGGGGAGTCTGTTTGTCCCTCCCCCTTTCTCCCCCTTTCCCTCTACCATTCCCTCCACTTGTGCTCTCTTTATCTCTCCCAAATGGATATATAAAATCTTTTTTTTTAATGTTTTCGTGCTGGGTTTTTCATAGATTAAGATTTTATGAAGTTGAGAAATGTTCCATCTATTTATACTTTGAAGCATTTTAATCAGAAATGGCTACTGTATCTTGTCAAATGCTTTTTCTGCATCAATTGAGAGGACCATGTGGTTTTTCTCTCTTCTCTTATTGATTTGTTCTATCACATTGATTGCTTTGCAAATGTTGAACCACCCTTGCAACCCAGGGGTAAATCCCACCTGGTCATGGTGGGCAATCTTTTTAATGTACTATTGGATTCTATTAGCTAGGATATTGTTTTATTTTATTTTATTTATTTTTTTTAATTTTTAATTTTTGATAAACATATATTATATTGTTAAGAGTCTTGGCATCCATGTTCATCAGGGATATTGGTCTGAAATTCTCCTTTTTGGTGGGGTCTTTGCCTGGTTTGGGGATCAGGATAATCATCCTCAATGGGGAAAAGCTGACAGCCTTCCCTTTGAGATCAGGAACACAAGGATTCCCACTCTCACCACTCTTGCTCAACATAGTATTAGAAATCCTAGCAACAGCAATCAGACAACAAGGAGAAATAAAAGGTATCCAAATTGGCAAAGAAGAAGTCAAACTCTCTCTCTTTGCAGATGACATGACACTTTATATGGAAAATGCAAAAGACTCCACCCCCGAACTACTAGAACTCATTCAGCAATTCAGTAATGAGGCAGGATACAAAATCAATGTACAGAAATCTGTTGCTTTCTTATACACTAAAAATGAAATACAGAAAGAGAATTTAGAGAATCAATTCCATTTACTATAGCACCAAGAACCATAATATACCTGGGAATAAACCTAATCAAAGAGGTAAAGGATCTGTACTCAGGAACTACAGAACACTCATGAAAGAAACTGAAAACACAAAAAGATGGAAGACCATTCCATGCTCATGGACCGGAAGGACAAACATTGTTAAAATGTCTATACTGCCAAGAGCAATCTATACTTTCAATGCCATTCTGATCAAAATTCACCATCATTTTTTAAAAAGCTGGAGCAAACAATCCTAAAATTTGTATGGTATCATAAGAGACTCCGAATTGCTAAGAAAATGTTGAAAAAGAAAAATAAAACAGGGGGCTTCATGTTGCCTGATTTCAAGCTTTACTACAAAGCTGTGATCACCAAGATAGCATGGTACTGGCATAAAAACAGACACATAGACCAGTGAAACAGAGTAGAGAGCCCAGACATGGACCCTCAACTTTATGGCCAACTAATCTTTGATAAAGCAGGAAAAAATATACAGTGGAAAAAAGACAGTCTCTTCAATAATTGGTGCTGGGAAAATTGGACAGCTATGTGTCGAAGAATGAAACTCAACCATTTGCTTACACCATGCACAAAGATAAACTCAAAGTGGATAAAAGACCATAATGTGAGGAAGGAATCCATCAGAATCCTAGAGGATAACATAGGCGTAACCTCTTTGACATCAGCCACAGCAACTTCTTTCAAAATATGTCCCCAAAGGAAAAGGAAACAAAAGTGAAAATGAACTTCTGGGACTCCATCAAGATCAAAAGCTTCTGCACAGCAAAGGAAACAGTCAACAAAACAAAGAGGCAACCCATGGAATGGGAGAAGGTATTTGCAAATGACAGTATGAACAAAGCTGATATTCAAGACCTATAAAGAACTCCTCAAACCCAACACAAAAAAACAGATAATCATGTCAGAAAATGGACAGAAGACATGAACAGACACTTCTCCAAGGAAGACATACAAATAACTAACAGACACATGAAAAAAAAATGTTCATCACCTCTAGCCATCAGGGAGATTCAGATCAAAACCACACTGATATACCACCTTACACCAGTTAGAATGACCAAAACTAACATGACAGTAAACAAGTGTTGGAGAGGTTGTGAAGAAGGGGGAACCCTCTTACACTGTTGGCGGGAATGCAAGTTGGTGCAGCCACTTTGGAAAACAGGGTGGAGATTCCTCAAAAAATTAAAAATAGAGCTTCCCCGACCCTGCAATTGCACTACTGGGTATTTACCCCAAAGATATAGATGTAGTGAAATGAAGGGCCATCTGTACCCCAACGTTCATAGCAGCAATGGCCATAGTCACCAAACTATGGAAAGAACCAAGATGCCCTTCAATGGACGAATGAATAAGGAAGATGCAGTCCATATACACTGTGGAGTATTATGCCTCCATCAGAAAGGATGAATACCCACCTTTTGTATCAACGTGGATGGGACTGGAAGAGATTATGCCGAGTGAAATAAGTCAAGCAGAGAGAGTCAATTATCATTTAGTTTCACTTATTTGTGGAGCATAAGGAATAACACGGAGGACATGGGGAGATGGAGAGAGAAGGGAGTTGGGGGAAATTGGAGGGGGAGATAAACCATTAGAAACTGTGGACTCTGAGGAACTAACTGAGTGTTTTGGAGAGGAAGGGGTGGGAGGTTGGGTGAGCCTGGTGATGCGTATTATGGAGGGCATGTATTGCATGGAGCACTGGGTGTGGTGCGTAAACAATGAATTCTCAAACATTGAAAAGAAATTTTAAAAATAAAAAATAAATGAAAAATGAAAGTTTTAGGTTGCCTGGATGGCTCAGTCAATTAAGCACCTGTCTTTGGTTTAATGATGATCCCAGGGTGCTGGGATTGAGTCCCACATCAGACTCCCTGCTCAGCGGGAAACCTGCTTCTCCTTCTGCCTGCTGCTTCCCCTGTTTGTGCTCTCTCTCTCTCTCTGATAATAAATAAAATATTTTTTAAAAAAATAATTAAAAAGTAAAAGGTTTTGGTAGTCTGTAGAATTTTCTATGTATATGAGCATATTACCTATAAACAAAGACAGTTTTTGTCTTTATTTTTTTTATGATTTCAGTGCCTCTTATTTCTCCTCCTCCTCCTCTTCCTGATTGCTGCTCTGGCTAGGACTTCAGATGTTATGTTAAACAGAGATAATGAAAGTATGCATCTTTGTCTTATTCCTGATCTTAGAGGAAAAGCTTTCTGCGTTAAACTTTTGAGTATAATGTTAGCTGTGCGTTCATTATATATAACTATTGTTAAGGTATGTTTCTTCTATGCCTAATTTGTTTAGCATTCTTTAATCATTAAATGGTGTTGCGTTTTATCAAATGCTTTTTCTGGATCTACTGAGGTAATCACGTGATTTTTATCTTTTATTCTACTTATGTCCTATCTCACATTAATTGGGTTTGCATATGTTGAACCACACTTGCATTCCAGGAATTAATCCCACTTAATCGTGGTGTCTGAACCTTTTGATGTGCTGTTGAAATCAGTTTGCTAATTTTTTTAGGTAGGCTCCACACACAGCATGGAGCCCAATGCTGGGTTTGAACTATGAGACCAATATCTGAGTTGATATGTATCTATGTATGTATGTAAGTATGTATGTATGTATGTATGTATGTATGTATGTATTGTAGTGTCCTTATCTTTTTTTTGTTTGTTTGTTTGTTTGTTTTTTTAAGTTTTTTATTTTTTATAAACATATATTTTTATCCCCAGGGGTACAGGTCTGTGAATTACCAGGTTTACACACTTCACAGCACTCACCAAAGCACATACCCTCCCCAATGTCCATAATCCCACCCCGTTCTCCCAAACCCCCTCCCCCCAGCAACCCTCAGTTTGTTTTGTGAGATTAAGAGTCACTTATGGTTTGTCTCCCTCCAAGATGGGATTGGGAGGGTGTCCTTATCTTTCATATCAGAGTAGTACCGGCCTTGTAAAATAAATTTAGGAGTGACTTCTCCTTCTCAAGTTTCAGAAAAGTTTGAGAATTGTTGTTAATTCTTCTTTGAATATTTGATACATTACTAGGGAAACCATCTTATCTTGGGTTTTTCTTTGTTGGGATGATTTTGATTACTGATTCAGCCTTCTAATTCTTATTGGTCAGTTCATGTTTTCTGTTTCCTCATGATTCAGTCTTGGTAGGTTGTATGTTTCTAGAAATTTATCCATTTCTTCTAGGTTGTCCAATTTATTTTTATTTTATTTTATTTTATTTTATTATTTATTTTTTCAGTGTTCCAAGATTCATTATTTATGTACCACATCCAGTGCTCCATGCAATACATGCCCTCTTTAATATCCACAACTGGCTCACACATCCCTCCACCCTCCTCCCCTCTAAAACCCTCAGTTTGTTTCCTAAGAGTCCACAGTCTCTCATGATTTCTATCCTCCTCCAATTTCCCACAATTCACTTTTCCTTTCCTTTTCCTAATGTCCTCCATGTTTCCTTATGTTCCACAAGTAAGTGAAAACATATGATAATTGACTTTCTCTGCTTGACTTATTTCACTCAGCATAATCTCCTCCAGTCCCATCCATGGTGATACAAAAGTTTGGGTATTCATCCATTCTGATGGCTGAGTAATATTCCATTGTATATATGGATCACATCTTTATCCATTCATCTGTTGAAGGGCACCTTGGCTCTTTCTATAGTTTAGCAATTGTAGACATTTCTGCTATGAACATTGGATATATATGACCCTTCTTTTCACTACATCTGTATCTTTGAAGTAGTTTCTTAATATTTATTTGTTCTTAATAATCTATTAGCATCCTTTGTATTTCTGTGGTATTTATTATCCCCTTTCATTTAAAATCTTATTTGAGTCATCTTTTTTCTTGTTAAGTCTAGTGAAAGGTTTGTTATTTTTGTTTATCTTTTGAAAGAAACAATCCTTTATTTTATTGAGCATTTATATTTTCTTTTCTCTATGTCATTTATTTCTTCTCACAGCTTTGTTATTTCCTTCCTTCTTATAGTTTTGGGTTTAGTTTGCTCTTTTTCTAGTTCCTTGCAGTATAAAGTTGGATTGTTTATTTGAGATCATTTTTATATGTAAGCATTTATCATTTTAAATTTCCCCTTATAAGTGCTTTTGCTCCATGCCTTATGTTTTAGTATGTTGTGTTTTCTTTTTTCTTTCCTCAGTATACTGTTTGGTTTCACTTTTGATTTCTTCTTTGATCAATTGTTCAGGAGTGTGTTGATTAATTTCCACAATTTGTGAAAATTTTACATTGTGGTCAGAAGAGATAATATTTATTAATTTTCTTTTTTTCATTTATTTATTTTCAGCATAACAGTATCATTATTTTTTCACCACACCCAGTGCTCCATGTAATCCGTGCCCTCTATAATACCCATCACCTGGTACCCTGACCTCCCACCTCCCCCCAAATTCAAACCCCTCAGATTGTTTTTCAGAGTCCATAGTCTCTCATGATTCACCTCCCCTTCCAATTTACCCCAATCCCCTTCTCTCTAACTCCCCATGTCCTCCATGCTTTTTGTTATGTTCCACAAATAAGTGAAACCATATGATAATTGACTATCTCTGCTTGACTCATTTCACTAAGCATAATCTCTTCCAGTCCCATCCATGTTGCTACAAAAGTTGGGTATTCATCCTTTCTGATGGAGGCATAATACTCCATAGTGTATATGGACCACATCTTCCTTATCCATTCATCCATTGAAGGGCATCTTGGTTCTTTCCACAGTTTGGTGACCATGGCCATTGCTGCTATAAACATAATTTTCTAAAACTTGTTTTTTGACGAAACATATGATCTAAAGGAATATGTATTCTGCTGCTGTTGGATGGAATGCTCTGCTTATATCTATTAGGTCCAGACTGTCTATATCTACAATGGAATATTCCTAAGCCATCAAAAAAACAAAATGAAATCTTGCCATTTGCAATGATGTGCATGGAACTAGAGTGTATCATATTAAACAAAATAAGTCAGCTATAGAAAGACAAATATCATTAGGATTTCATTCATATGGAATTTAAGAAACATAATAGAGGAACATAGGGAAAGGGAAGGAAAAATAAAATCAGAGAAAAGTAGAGAGGGAGGAAACCATAAAAATCTCTTAACTATAGGGAACAAACTGAGGGTTGCTGGAAGGGTGGTTGGGGGGAAGGGAGTAAATGGGTGATGGGCATTAAGGAGTGCACTTGTTGTAATGAGCACTGAGTGTTATATACAAGTGATGATTCACTAAATTCTACTCCTGAAACTATTACTACACTATAATTTAAGCAACTTAAATTTAAATAAAATCTTGAAAGAAAAAAAATATAGTTAAGATCTAACATTTCCTTATTCATATTCCATCTGGATGATCTATCCGTTATTGAAAGTACTACTAGAGCGCCTGGGTGGCTCAGTTGGTTAAGCGACTGCCTTTGGCTCAGGTCATGATCCTGGAGTCCCGGGATCGAGTCCCACATCGAGCTCCCTGCTTGGCAGGGAGTCTGCTTCTCCCTCTAACCCTCCCCCTTCTCATACTCTCTCTCTCTCAAATAAATAAATAAAATCTTTTTTTAAAAAGGTACTACTATTCATATATTATTATTTCTTTCTTTCTTCAAATATATTAGTTGTTGTTTAATATATTGAGATTCTCTGATATAGGGTCCATATATATTTACAATTGATATATTCTCTTGGTGAATTGACTTCTTTATCATTATTAAGGAGCTACCTTGTCTCTTGTTATGGATTATGGTTTAAAATTTATTTTGTCTGATAAAAGTAGAACTTCTGCTGTTTTGGTTTGCATTTACATGGAATATTGTTTCCATTCATTTTGAGCCTATCATGTCCTTAAAGTGACATGACTCTCTTGTTTTCAGCATATTGTTGGGTCTTGGTTTTTAAATCCATTGAGTCACTCTTTGATTGGAGAATTTCACCCATTTACACTTAAAACAGTTATTGATAGTTAAGATCTTCCTAATGACAACTTACTGTTGTCTGGCTATTTTTAGTTCTTTTGTTCCTTTTGTCCTGCACTGTTTTCTTTCTATGTGAAATGATAATTTTCATGGTGGTATCCTTCAGCTGCCTTCTCTTTATCTTGTGTGTATATATAATGCATTTTTCCTTTGTGGTTACCTTGAGACTTACATAAAACATTTATAGTTATAACAGTTTAAGTTGATAACAAGTTAACTTCAATAATATACAAAAACTCTATCCTTTTCTCTCTCCCCAACTTTTTTGCTTTTGGTGTTAGTTTGCATTTTCTTATATTGTGTATCCATTGAAAATTATTATAGCTATAGCTATTTTTTTATTTATTTCAGAGAGAGAGAGATACTGAGAGAGAGAATGAAAGGGGAGATGGTCAGAGGGAGAAGCACTCCCCATGGAGCTGGGAGCCCGATGTGGGTCTCAATCCCGGGCCTCCGGCATCATGACCTGAGCCGAAGGCAATTTCTTAATAAACTGAGCCACCCAGGCGGCCCCTAGCTATAGCTATTTTAATACTTTTTTACTTTAGTCTTTACACAAAAGTGATTAACATATCACTATATTATACCATATCACCATACCACCAATTGAAGGATTCCAAATTTGACCATATACTTATCCATACCAGTGTGTTTTATATTTTCAAGTTTATATGTTACTGGTAGCATCCTTTCATTTCAGCTTTATGAACTTCTTTCAGCATTTCCTGTATTGCAGATGTAGTGGTGATGAATTCCCTTAACTTTTTTCTGGGTAACCTTTATTTTCCTTTACTCCTGAATAACATCTTTGCTAAATAAAATATTATTTGTTAGCAGTTTAATTACTATTTACTTATTCTTATTTATTTATTTATTTATTTAGCACTTTGAATATATCACTCTATTCTCTTATGGCTTGTGTGGTTTGTGATGACTACTCCACTAGTAGCTTTATGGGAGTTTCCTTGTAAGTGACAATCTTCTTTTTGTCATGCTGTCTTCAAATTCCCTTTGTCTTTGATTTTTGGCAGTTGTATTACAACGTGTGTTGGAGAAGAGCTCTCTGAATTTGGGGACCTAGAAACTAGATGAACTTGGATGTCCAAATCTCTCCCCAAGTTTGGAAGATTCTCGCCTATACTTTCTCTCTCTCTCTCTTTCTTTCTTTCTTCTTTTCTTTTCTTTTTTTGTTAAAAGTGCATTCTATTTTTAATTTAATTTAATTCAATTTAATTAATTTTTCCAGTGTTACAAGATTCATTGTTTATGCACCATACACAGTGCTCCATGAAATATGTGCCCTTCTTAATACCCACCACCTGAGATATTACTTCTTTAATTAAGCTTTTTGTTCCTTTCTTCTTCTCTTCCCCTCATGGGAATCCAATAATGCAGTTTCCCTTAACAATGTCTGTAAGTCATATAGACTTTCTTCACTTTTCACTTTTTTAACTTTTTGCTCCCCCAAGTGGATAGCTTATTTTTTTCATTTTTTAATGTTAATTTTTAATTCTGTTCAGTAAGCGAAAATATAGTACATCATTAGTTTTTGATGTAGGGTTCAGTGCTTCATTAGTTGCATATAATACCCAGTGCTCATCACAATACATGTCCTCCTTAACACTCAACACCCAGTTACCCCATTCCCCCACCCACCTCCTTTCTGTAATCTTCAGTTTGTTTCCTGGAATCCAGAGTCTTTCATGTTTTGTCTCCCTCTGGTTTCTTCCCATTCCTCTTTGGTCCTCTGCTCTATTCCTTATGTTCCACATATGAATGAAACTATATGATAATTGTCTTTCTCTGCTTGACTTAATTCGCTTAGCATAATCCCCTCCAGTTCCATCCGTGTCAGTGCAAATGGGAGGTATTCATCTTTTCTAATGGGTTTAGTAATAGTCTAATGTATATATGAACCACATCTTCTTTATCCATTTGTCTATTGAAGGGCATCTTGGTTCTTTTCACAGTTTGGCTATTGTGGACATTGCTGCTATGAACATTGGGATGCACGTGCCCCTTCTTTTCACTACATCTGTATCTTTGGAATAAATACCTAGTAGTGCAATTGCTGGGTCATAGGGTAGCTCTATTTTTAACTTCTTGAGGAACCTCCATACTATTTTCCAGAGTGGCTGTACCAGCATGAATTCTCACCAACAGTATAAGAGGGTTCCCCTTTCTCCACATCCTCACCAAAATTTATTGTTTCCTGTCTTATTAATTTTAGCCATTCTAACTGGTATAAGGTGGTATCTCAGTGTGGTTTTGATTTGTATTTCCCCGATGGGTAGCAATGTTGAACTTTTTTTTTTTTCATGTGTCTGTTACCCATTTGTATATCTTCTTTGGAGAAGTGTCTGTTCAGGTCTTCTGCCCATTTTGTGACTGGATTATTTGCTTTCTGGATGTTGAATTTGAGGAGTTCTTTATAGATCATAGATAATAGCCCTTTATCTGTAGTGTCATTTGCAAATATATTCTCCCATTCCATAGGTTGCCTTTTAGTTTTGTTGATTGTATCCTTCACCATGCAGAAATTTCTTATCCTGATGAAGTCCCCAAAGTTCATTTTTACTTTTATTTCTCTTGCCTTTAGAAATGTGTTTTGCAAGAATTTGTTGCATCCGAGGTCAAAGAAATACTGTCTTTGTTCTTCTCTAGGATTTTGATGGATTCCTATCTCCCATTGAGATATTGTGGCTGTCCAGTTTCCTCAGAGCCATGTATTGAAGAGATTGTTTTTTTTTCCCCCATTGGATATTCTTTCCTGTTTTGTTGAAATTTAGGTGACCACAGAGTTGAGAGTCCATTTCTGGGCTCTCTATTCTGTTCCATTGATCTATGTGTCTGTTTTTGTGCCAGTACCATGCTGTCTTGATGATCACAGCTTAGTAGTATAGCTTGAAGTCAGGCATTGTGATGTCCCAGCTTTATTCTTCTCTTTCAACATTCCCCTGGTGATTCGGGGTCATTTCAGGTTCCATACATATTTTAGAATTGTTTGTTGCAGCTCTCTGAAAAATACTGGTGGTATTTTGATAGGGACTGCATTGAATGTGTAGATTGGTCTAGGCAGCATAGACATTTTAACGATGTTTATTCTTCCAACCCATAAGCTTGGAATGTTTTTCTATCTCTTTGTGTCTTCCTCAATTTCTTTCATAAGTGTTCTGTAGTTTACAGGATACAGATATTTTACCTCTTTGGTTAGGTTTATTCCTAGGTATCTTTGGGTTTTGCGCATTTGTAAATGGAATAAATTTCTTAATTTCTCTTTCTTCATTCACATTGTTAGTGTATAGAGATGCAACTGATTTCTGTCCATTGATTTTGTATCCTGCCATGTTGCTAAATTGCTGTATGAGTTCTAGCAATGTGGGGGTGGATTCTTTTGGGTTTTCCACATAAAGTATCATGTCATCTTATTCACCAATTTGAATGCCTCTTATTTCTTTTTGTTGTCTGATTGCTGAGTCTAGGACTTCTACTACTATGTTGAACAATAGTGGCGAGAGTGGGCCTTCCTGTTCTCTTCCTGACCTTAAAGGAAAAGCTCTGTTTTTCCCCATTGATAATGACATTCACTGTGGCCTTTTCATAGGTGACTTTTATGATTTGGAGGTATGTTCCCTCTATCCCTGTATTTTGAGGAGTCTTAATCAAGAAAGAATGCTTTATTTTGTCAAATGCTTTTTCTAAATCAATTAAGATGATCATATGGTTCTTGTCTTTTCTTTTATTAATGTGTTTTATCATGTCGATTGATTTGCAAATGTTATAACACCCTTGCATCCCAGGAATAAATCCCACCTGGTCATGGTGAATAATCCTTTTAATGTATGGCCGGATCCTATTGGCTAGGATCTTGATGAGTATTTTGGCCTCCGTGTTCATCAGGGATATTGGTCTGTAATTCTCCTTTTTGATGGGGTCTTTGCCTGGTTTTGGGATCAAGGTAATGCTGGCCTCATAGAATGAGTTTGGAAGTTTTTCTTCCATTTCTTTTTTCTTTTTCTTTCTTTTTTTTTTTTTTTTTTTGAAACAGCTTCACCTGAATAGGTATACTTTCCTCTTTAAATGTTTGACAGAATTCCCTTGGGAAACTGTCTGGTCCTGGACTCTTGTTTTTGGGGAAGTTTTTGGTTACTGCTTCAATTTCCTTGCTGGTTATTGGTATGTTCAGGTTTTCTACCTCTTCCTGTTTAATTTTTGGTTGCTTATAAGTTTCCAGGGATACATCCATTTATTCCAGATTGCTTAATTTGTTGGCATATAGTTGCTGGCAATAATTTCTAATAATTGTTTCTATTTCCTTGGTGCTAGTCATGATCTCTCCCCTTTCATTCATGACTTTGATTTCCTTTTTGTTTTAGATAAGTCTGGCCAGAGGTTTATTGCTCTTATTAATTCTTTCAAAAAACCAGCTTCTAGTTTTGTTGATCTGATCTATTGTTCTGGTTTCTATTTCATTGATTTCTGCTCTAATCTTTATTTCTCTTCTCCTGCTGCATTTAGGTATTTTTACTGTACATTCTCCAGCTCATTTGGTGTAACATTAGCTTGTGCACTTGGAATTTTTCTACTTTTTTGAAAGAGGCATGGATGGCTATGTATTTCCCTCCTAGGACCACCTTTTCCATATCCCATAGGTTTTAGACTGATGTGTTTTCATTCTCATTAGTTTACATGAAATTTTTAGGTTCTTCTTTAATTTCCTGGCTGGCCTGATCATTCTTTATCAGGATGCTCTTTAACTTCCAAGTGTTTGAGTCCCTTCCAAATTTATTCTTGTGGTTGAGTTCCAGTACCAAAGCACTGTGATCTGGAAATATGCAGGGAATAATCCCAGTCTCTTGGTATCAATTGAGACCTGATTTGTGACCCAGTATGTGATCAATTCTGGAGAAAGTTCCATGTGCACTTGAAAAGAATGAGTATTCTTTTGTTTTAAGATGGAATGTTCTATATATATCTACAAAGTCCACCTAGTCCTATATGTCATTCAAAGGTCTTGCTTTTTTGTTGATCAACTGCTTAGATGATCTGTCCATTGTTCTGAGTGGAGTGATGAGGTGTCCTACTATTAATATATTATTAGTAGTAGGTTTCTTTATTTTGGTTATTAATTGGTTCATATCATTGACTGTTCCCATGTTGGAGGCATAGATATTTACAATTGTTAGATCATCTTGCTGGATAGACCCTTTAAGTATGATGTAGTGTCCCTCTTCATCTCTTACTACAGTCTTTGTTTTAAAATATAATTTGTCTGATATGAGGATTGCTGCTCCCAGCTTTCATTTTGAGGTCCACTCGCATGGTAAATGGTTCCCCATGCCCTCACTTTCAATCTGAAGATGTCTTTAGTTTCAAAATGAGTCTCTTGTAGATAGCATATGGATGGGTCCTGCTTTTTTATCCAATCTGAAACCCTGTGTATTTTCATGGGAACATTAATCCCATTTACATTCAGAGTAACTATTGAAAGATATGAATTTGGTGCCATTGAATTGCCTGTAGTCCCTGTTTCTGTAGATTTTCTCTGTTTCTTTCTTGTCTATGTTACTCTTGGGCTCTCTGTTCTCTGACAGTATCTCCCTTAGTATTTCTTGCAAGGCTGGCCTGATGGTCAAATAATCTTTCGGTTTTTGCCTGTGGTGAAGATTCTTTATCTCTCCTTCCATTCTGAATGACAGTCTTGCTGGATAAAGTATTCTTGGCTGCATGTTCTCATTTAATACCCTGAATGTGTCTTGCCAGCCCTTACTAATTTCTAATAATTGTTTATTATTGGCTTGCCAGATTTCTGTGGCCAGGTCTGATAATATTCTGATTTTCCTCTCTCTCTATGTAGGAAAATCCCTCTCCCTGGTATTCTCAGGATAGTTTATTTGTGTGTAAAATTTGCAAGCTTCACTATTATATGTTGGGGTGTTGATCTATTTTTATTGATTTTTGGAGGGGTCCTCTTTGTCTCTTGGACTCAAATTTTTGTTTCCTTCCCCTGATTAGGGACGTTCTCACCAATGATTTGCTCAAATATACTTTCTAGTCCTCTTTCCACCCTCTTGAGGTTCCCAATAATTCTGACATTGGAATGTTTCATGGCATCATTAATATCTCCAATCCTTTTTTCATGTGTTACTAGCAGCCTATCTTTTTCCTCCTCAACTTCATACCTTTCCATCAGCTTATATTCTAGATCACCAATTCTCTCTTCTGCCTTATTTACCCTGGCTGTTAGGTATGCTGTTTAGACTGCATCTCATTCATTGCATTTTTTAGTTTGGCCTGATTAGATCTAATTCTACTCTTTGAGTTTCTATATTGTCACTAATGCTTTTTTCAAGCCTAGCTATTGACTTTATGATTGCTATCCTGAATTCTATCTCTAATCTCTTGTTTATATCCATACCCATTTGTTCTGTGGCAAAGGACTTAGTCTTTTGTTCTTTTCTTTGTTGAGTGTTCCTCCTCCTCCTCATTCTATCGAGGAATGGTTGAGTGAATAAGCAGAGCCCAAAATATCAAGCACAATCAAAGCAAGATGCACACTAGCAGAATCTGAAGTGGTCAGAAGCCACTGCCAAAAAAACAAAGCCAACATGAAACACAAGAATAAAATTTAAAAAACAAATTTAAGGGGGGGGTATGGTGAGGAGGACTATAATCTCTCAGTCTGGAAAAGTCAGGGTATTTCAGTTGTTTTGGATGTATTTTGGCTTGTGTGCTAGAGAACACTATGTCCCAAAATTACAATGAATATAAAATTGTATATATATTAAGGTAAAATAGAATAGAGTGGGAAAAGGGCTAAAATAAAGCATATATCCATAAAAAATATAGGTGTGAAAAATTCAAGTTAAAAAGCTACTGTGAGATACAAGTTGCTATAATAAACATCTAGTTGAGCACCAGGTGTGGTGCATAAACAGTGAATCTTGGAACACTGAAAAAATAAAATTAAATTAAAAAATAAACATCTTCTAGTTCCATCCATGTTGTTGCAAATGGCAAGATTTCATTTCTTTTGATGGCTGCATAGTATTCCATTGTGTATATATACCACATCTTCTTGATCCATTCATCTGTTGATGGACATCTAGGTTCTTTCCATAGTTTGGCTATTGTGGACATTGCTGCTATAAACATTCGGGTGCATGTGTCCCTTTGGATCACTACATTTGTATCTTTAGGGTTTAGCGAAATAAGTCAAGCAGAGAAAGACAACTATCATATGATCTCCCTGATATGAGGAAGTGGTGATGCAACATGGAGGATTAAGTGGGTAGAAGAATAAATGAAACAAGATGGGATTGGGAGGGAGACAAACCATAAGTGGCTCTTAATCTCACAAAACAAACTGAGGGTTGCCGGGGGGAGGGGGTTTGGGAGAAGGGGGTGGGATTATGGACATTGGGGAGGGTATGTGATTTGGTGAGTGCTGTGAAGTGTGTAAACCTGGTGATTCACAGACCTGTACCCCTGGGGATAAAAATATATGTTTATAAAAAATAAAAAATTAAAAAAAAAATTAAAAAAAAATAAACATCTTGTTGAAATGAGGAGGTTAAAAAAAAAGAGAGAGAGAGAGAAAGTGTAAGAAAAAAAGAAAAGGAGAATTTTATCTGAAAAATAAACAAGTCATGAGGCCCTGCCTAGAGCTCAATATACAATTTTCTCCCGGCATTGGGATTTTACAGTATTATAGGATCCATAGGATTGTCGTTCACTTGTTTTTCCAGCCTGTCTTCTGGGGAAGGGGTCTGCCGCGCTGTTTCTCAGGTAACTCCACTTGCGGAGTTGCCCCATGCCCCCTCAGGAGGATATGCTCAGTGGATGCTGGTCCTCTGTATGTCCCTTTTTCCCTGGGAGATTTCTGTGCTTCTTCAGAGGATCAGAGCAAAAATGGCCATAACCAAACCTCTGGTCCAGAACAGAAAATTCACAGTCCACCCTCTTTAATAAACTCTCCAGGACAAACAGTATCCACTTCTATTTGCACTCCTGAAAATCGCAGACTTCTGCCTTGCATGCTCAAAACTACTATCTCAGAGGTAGTCCCAGGAGCCTGGGAGTGCCACTGCCCTTTGCTATTCTAAAACCACAAGCAGCTGTGGTCTCAGGCATAGACCTGAAGTTCCTGAACCAGGTCTAGATGCTGCTATAAGCCCTTTCTGGGCCACTACCACTCTACAAGTTTTTGAATGGTTATGTGTGCAGGTTCTAGATTTTTTCAGGCTGTTCAAGAGAAGAGTGATTATTGAATGGCTTGGCTGGAGGCTTATGGTGGCTTGAGCTGTGAGTCCCTTCCTGGGCTCACTGACTATAACCTGCTTCCTTGCTCCACTGGCAACCATCTATTTGCTATCTGTAGTGAAGAGTCTGTTTCTTGGGGCACCCGGGTGGGACGGTGTGTTAAAGCCTCTGCCTTCGGCTCAGGTCATGATCCCAGGGTCCTGGAATCAAGTCCTGCATCAGGCTCTCTGCTCAGCAGGAAGCCTGCTTCCTCCTCTCTCTCTCTCTGCCTGCCTCTCTGCCTACTTGTGATCTCTATCAAATAAATAAATAAAATCTTTTAAAAAGAGTCTGTTTCCTGGTTTACTTCTCTCATGTTTCCCCTCTGTTTATTTGTTGTTTTATCTGAAAAATAAATAAATGGAATCATATGGTAATTGTCTTTCTCTGACTGAATTATTTTATTTAGCATAATACTCTCTGGCTTTATCCATGTCATGGAAGATTTCAAGATTTCATTCTTTTTTATGACTCCATAATAGTCCATTGTATATATATTCACCATAACTTCTTTATCCATTCATCAGTCAGTGGACACTTGGGCTATTTCCATAATTTGGCTATTGTAGATAACGCGGCTATAAACATCAAAGTGCATGTATCCCTTTGAATTGGTATTTTTCTGTGCTTTTATATTTCCTTAAGCAATCCACTATCTTTTTTTTTTTTCAAGTTTTTATTTAAATTCTAGGAGTTAACATATAGTGTAATATTGATTTGGGGAGCATAATTAAAAGCTATCTTTTGTCATTGACTTCTAGCTTAATATCACACCCAGACAGGCTGGAAATATTTCAACAAAGTCAGCCAGTGTATGTTCATCTAGTATGATTCTCTACGGGGTCATGATTTAATGTCCTCTGTTATCATCTACTAGCAACTGATGGGAATGTAAACTTTTTTTATTGAATTAAAATTGGCATATAACATAACATAATTTTCAGGTGTACATTATGATTTGACATCTTTATGAACTACAAAGTGATCACCACAAAAAGTCTTGTTACCATCTGATACCATAAGTTTGACCTCCTTTACCCATTGCACCCACTTTCAACCCAGTTCCCATCTGGGAATCATCAATCAGTTTTCTGTATCTATGAGTTTGTTTTTGTATTATTTTTCTTCTTTTTTTTTATATGCCATATATTTGTGAAGTCATGGGGTATTTGTCTTTCTCCAGTTGATTTATTTCACTTAGCATAATATCCTCAAGGTCCATCCATGTTGTGTCTGTGGGAAGAGGTGAGTTCACGTCCTTTTAGTGCTGCCATTCTGAACCCGTTTCCCTGGAATGCAAATATTTCTTAAATGATTTCAAGTGACCAACTTTTTAAAAACTTTAAGCCAAGAGACTATGAACAAAACTTTATTTTTGAGTGACTGAAATAAGATGGTTTTCAGTCTGGATAAAACCCCTAATATGCTGATGGTATATGAAAAAAAAAATTCTTTTACTGAAAAGAGTAAAAATTAAACTATTATGTGGTTTATTAAACATTGTAATATGTTATTTGATGTAAACTTACACTAGATTCCCAGGATACAAACACCTGTAGGCATTTAAAAACTCATTAGCTAAAGAAAAGTCCAACTTGTTAAGGGATATTTGAACATTGATTAGGAAGTCTCATTAATAAAAGTTCTGTTGATTATAAAATGTGATAGCTTGTCTTTTCCTATTTTAAAGGTATTAAGAAAAGGTATTAAGAAAAATAAGAGGTAGAGAGTTTAAAAAGTGTCAAATTATCTCCTTTTCTGAATGAGAACTTTGCTTTCTGTTAGCTTCCTAGTTCTTGAAATAAATAAAGGTGTTATAAAATAAAATCAATAAAATGTTATTAAGTGACAATTACCATGGTTAAAATAACCTTGATTGATAAATTAAGTATGGGCCTGGAGAGCCATAAATACCTCATGAGAAGCCATATTTTCTGGGGCTCCTTATTGTGGGACTTATAACTGGCAATTTCCCTGTGAGAACCCTAGAAGGTTGGATTTGCATCGTTTCTGAGGATCATCAGGTTTTTAAGCCAGAGAGGCTTCCACATTTTACCCATTAAGTTAATTTCCATTTCTTTGAAACTGAGTTCTTACTTGGGGTGGGAGGGGGGGTTGGAATCAGAGAAAATAGGACCAAAGTTGCTGTGTAAACTACAGCAGGGACTGCTGTAAGTTTTAATTTGCAGTAAACACAGAGCAACACATGGCAAGCTCCGGTGACTGTCTCATAGCCTCTGAGTAGGCCTAAGAGTGGCCTATGATTGTTTTATAAGACCAAATCCTCAGTTAAACCTAAGGAAACTTAAAGTTGGGTGATGAAATCAGCATGATGATGGACTTGGAAATCCTGATATTTGTCTTCCTCACAAA
Source organism: Mustela putorius furo (assembly GCF_011764305.1). Lineage (NCBI taxonomy): Eukaryota > Metazoa > Chordata > Mammalia > Carnivora > Mustelidae > Mustela > Mustela putorius. Next base: position 10,117,017 of record NW_025421424.1, read on the forward strand.
AACAATAAGTAAACAACAAACCAACAAAGACAGCTCTTTGAAAGCTCAGCACTACAGTAAAGGAGCAACAGAAACCTGTGGAGCACAAAAACTGAGGATGGCTGCATAGAAAAGAGAAAGGATTATACCTGCATTACCCCATACAGCAGTCCAAAGAAGCTTAACACCAAGGAGGAGACACTTAGGGGGACTCACCCCACGAGGAAAAAGGGAAAAATCTCTATCATTACATGGGACATCTATAGCATTGCTACCAAGAATCCAATAGACTTTACCAACATTAAATAGCTGATGTAGTTGCCCAAGGTCCCTGTTGATGCATCTCTTCCCCGGGGCTGGTGCTGCTGCTGTGCTGTGTCTCATCCCTTGGGTTCTGAGGCAGGGATTTGACCCACCATTACCAGGGCTGCACTGTCACTACTCTGCACCCCACCAACTAGCACCTAAGTTGTGGCCATAGCTGCACTATTGCTACTCTGTACTCTGCTCCCTAAGGGATAAGTGATGATTGTGACCTTCCACCACCAGAGATTCACTAATTCTGCATCTTGTCCCCTAAGCCCAGGCCACAACTGCACCTTTTAGTCCCTGGGCCCATGCCCTGCTAGATTCTGCCTCCCTTCTCCTGGGGCCCATTACAGCAAGCCCCAAATACTCAGACCACAGTTCCATGAATGACCTGCACATGCCTCTGCCTCAAACACCAATGCCATCACAATAGCAAGTGTGACTGTGACCCAGACCTCAATCAACATGGTAGTTATGCATGTTCCTATGCACAGTTTGGCTGCTGCACTGGAGGCCATTGCTCTAGACTTGATGCCAGAAGAATATTCTGGGCTAGAATTTCCTCCCATGGACATAAAAGAAAAAGAGAACCCCAGCAGCCTTAGCCACCAAGTATCACAACATCCCTAGGTGCCACTATCACCAAAGACACCCATAACATTAGCCACTGAGGACCCTCACAGTCTTCTTGATATTGACTACCCATAATGGAGCTGTATAAATACTACACCGCTGTACTTTCCTTGGAATCAAAGATAATGCACCCCACCAACCACTACCCTCACAACCACAGGGAAGTTGCATGTGAAAGTGTTCCCTACTGAATAGATGATTTCTACCTCAAATGTACAGAGATCAACATAAACCCCCTAGAAAAATGAAGAAGTAAATAAATATGTTACCACTAAAGAAATAAAATAATTATCCAGTAACTGACCCAAAAGAAATGGAGATCTACCAGTTACCTGAAAAGGAATTCAGAATAATTATTTAAAGGAAGACCAGGGATTATCAAATAAACACAAATAAACAGCTCAACAATTTAGGAATATAATATATGAACAAAGTGAGAAGTTCAACAAAGAGATAGAAATACTTTTTAAAAGAAATAACCACAAAAATATACTGGAGCCAAAGAATATAGAGTGCAATGAAAAAATTAATAGAAAGCTTCAACAGTAGACTTGATCAAACAGAAAAATCTGTGAAGGTAAAGATGGATCTCTTTAAATTATCTAGTCAAAGAAAAAGAATTAAAAAGGAAGAAAGTATATGAGATTCTGGGACACCATCACAAGAACAAATATATTCACTATGGGAATCCTAGGAATCAAAGAGAGAGAAAGACAGAGACAGAGAGAGAAGGGGAAAGAAATCTTAAAAGTTAGTTCAGTTAACAAATGTATTATTATAATTAGTCCTTGATGCAGTGTTTAGTGATTTATTTATTTAAGTATAACACCCAGTGCTCATCACAGCATGTGCCCTCCTCAATATCCATCATTCTTCTATGCCCTTCCCGCATCTACTTCCCCTCTGAAACTCCCAGATTGTTTCTCATGGTCCGTAGTTTCTCATGATTCATCTCCCTCTCTGATTTCTCCCCCTTTGGATTTCCTTCCCTTCACATATTGTCTTCTGTGCTATTGCTTATGTTCCACATATTAGTAAACCATATGATAATTGTCTTTTTCTGTTTGACTTATTTCACTTAACATAATCACCTCCAGTTCCATCCATGTTGATGCAAAAATTAACAAAACAGGAAACAACAAATGTTGGTGAGGATGTGGAGAAAGGAGAACCCTCTTACACTGTTGGTGGAAAGACAAGTTGGTACAGCCACTCTGGAAAACAGTATGAGGTTTCTCAGAAGGCTTATTTAAAAAGTAATGTCTGAAAACTTCCCAAATCCAGGGAGATATATTGACATTCAAGTACATCAATTTCAAAGATCCCCAAACAGACTCAACCCGAAGAGATTTTATCCAAGACACATCATAATCAACTCTCAAAATCAAAGATAGAGTGAGAATTTTGAAAGCAGCAAGAGAAAAAAATCATCACTTACAAGAGAACATCCATAAGGCTATCAGCAGATTTTGCAGCAGAAATCTTACAGACCAGGAAAAAGTAGGCTAAAATATTCAAAGGTTGAAAGGGGAGGGAAAGCCAACCAAGAATACTTTACCTAACAAAGTTGTCCTTCAGAAATAAAAGAGAGATAGAGTTTCTTAGACAAACAAAACTTTAGGGAGTTGATTTTCACTAAGAAAACTAGCCAAAAGGTAGCAGAAGGAAGGAGATAAAGATTAGAGCAGAAATAAATGAAATAGAACACAAAGAAAATAGAAGATATAAAAAAAATAGAGTTTAAAAAAAATACCCAAACTGACAAACATTTAGCTATGCTAAAGAATAAAGAGAAATGACTAAAATAAAATTATAAATAAAAGAGGAGACATTGCAACTGATTCCACAACAATCAAAAGGATCATGAGAGATATTATGAACAATTATATGCCAAAAAATTGGGTAACCTAGAAGAAATGGATAAATTCCCAAATATATACAACTTACCAAGATTGAATTATGAAAAATGGCCAAAATTAACAAAACAGGAAACAACTTGTGTTGGAGAGGATGTGGAGAAAGGGGAACCCTCTTACACTGTTGGTGGGAATGCAAGTTGGTGCAGCCACTTTGGAGAACAGTGTGGAGATTCCTCAAGAAATTAAAAATAGAACTTCCCTATGACCCTGCAATTGCACTCCTGGGTATTTACCCCAAAGATAAAGATGTCATGAAAAAAAGGGCCATCTGTACCCCAATGTTTATAGCAGCAATGGCCACAGTCGCCAAACTATGGAAAGAACCAAGATGCCCTTCAACGGATGAATGGATAAGGAAGATGTGGTCCATATACACTATGGAGTATTATGCCTCCATCAGAAGGGATGAACACCCAACTTTTGTAGCAACATGAACGGGACTGGAAGAGATTATGCTGAGTGAAATAAGTCAAGCAGAGAGAGTCAGTTATCATATGGTTTCACTTATTTGTGGAGCATAACAAATATCATGGAGGACAAGGGGTGTTAGAGAGGAGAAGGGGGTTGGGGTAAATTTGAAGGGGAGGTGAATCATGAGAGACTACGGACTCTGAAAAACAATCTGGGGGGTTTGAAGTGGCGGGGCGGGGGGTTGGGGTACCAGGTGGTGGGTATTAGAGAGGGCACGGATTGCATAGAGCACTGGGTGTGGTGAAAAAATAATGAATACTGTTATGCTGAAAATAAATAAATTTAATTAAAAAAAGAATTATGAAAAATGGAAAATCCAAACACACTAATAAGAAATACACATACATATATGTATTTGGTTTAAAATATAATGAAATATATATATTTCAATTAGCCAACAAGTAGTAAATCGTTAGTTTTTGGTGTATTGTTCAATGACTCATTAGCTGCCTAATACCCAGTGCTTATCAGATCACATGTTCCCCTTAATGCACATCACCCAGTTACATCCCTCCACCCCCTCGTTTCTCCAACTCTCAGTTTGTTTCCCAGAATCCAAAGTTGCTCATGGTTTGTCTCTCTCTCTCTGATTTCTTCCCATTCAGTTTTCCCTCCCTTCTCCGTGCTACTGTTTATGTTCTACATATGAGTGAAGCCATCTGATAATTGCCTTTCTCTGATAGACTTATTTCACTTAGCATAATCTCCCCCCATCCAGTTCCATCAATGTCATTGCAAATGGTAGGTTTTCATCCTTTCTGGTGGCTGAGTAACATTCCATTGTATATATGAACCATATCTTATTCATTCATCAGTTAAAGGACATCTCAACTCCTTCCACAGTTTGGCTCATGTGGACATTGCTGCAATGAACATGGGGGTGCATGTGGCCCTTCTTTTCACTATATCTATATCTTTGGGGAAAATATCCAGTAATGCAAGTGCAGGGTCATAGGGTAGTTCTATTTTTAACATCCTGATGAACCTCCATACTGTTTTCCAGGGTGTCTATACCAGCTTGCATTCCCACCAACAGTGTAAGAGTGTTCCCCTTTCTCTACATCCTTGTTAACACTTGTTGTTTCCTGTCTTGTTAATTTTAGCCATCCTCACTGGTGTAATGTGGGATCTCCTTGTGGTTTTGATTCGGATTTCCCTAATGGCAAATGATGTGGAGCATTTTTTCATGTATCTGTTACCCATTTGCATGTCTTCTTTGGAGAATTGTCTGTCAGGTCTTTTGCCCACTCTGTGACTGCATTATTTGTTTTTTGGGTGTTGAGACTGAGAAGTTCTTTATAAATCTTGGATACTAGCCCTTTATCTATAGTGTCATTTGCAAACGTCTCCTCCCATTCTGTGGGTTGCCTCTTAGTTTTTCTGAGTGCTTCCTTTGCTGTGCAGAAGATTTTTATCTTGATGAAATCCCAAAAACTGACTTTCACTTTTATTTCCCTTGCCTTTAGAGACATACCTTACAAGAAGTGGCTGCAGTCAAGGTCAAAGAGGTTACGCCTGTGTTCTCCTCTAGGATTTTGATGAATTCCTGTCTCACCTGGAGGTATTTCATCCTTTTAGAGTTTATCTTTGTGTATGTATAGGAGAATGGTCCAGTGTCATTCTTCTGCTTGTGGCTGTCCAATTTTCCCAGCCCTGTTTATTGAAGAGACTGGTCCCCCCCCCCCATCGGATAGTCTTTCCTGTTTTGTTAAAGATTAGTTGACCACAGAGTTGAGGGTCAATTTCTGGGCAATCTATTCTGTTCCATTGATTTATGTGTCTGTTTTTGTGCTGGTACCATGCTGTCTTGGTGATCACAGCTTAGTAGTATAGCTTCAAGTACTATAGTTTGCCTTATAGCAGGCATTGTGACATCCCAGCTTTGATTTTCTCTTTCAACATTCCCCTGGTGACTTGGAGTCTTTTCTGGTTCCATACATATTTTAGGATTGTTTGTTCCAGCTCTCTGGTGGTATTTTGATAGGGATTGCACTGAATATGTTGATTGCTCTGGGCAGCATAGGCATTTTAACGATGTTTATTCTTCCAATCCATAAGCATGGAATGTTTTTCCACCTCTGTGTCTTCCTCAATTTCTTTCATAAGTGTTCTGTAGTTATAGAGTACAGATATTTTACCTTTATGGTTAGGTTTATTCCTAGGTATTTTATGGGCTTTGGTGCATTTGGGGAAATGCACCAAATGGAATTGATTTCTTAATTTCTCTTTCTACATTCACATTGTTAGTGTATAGAGATGCAACTGGTTTCTGTCCATAGATTTTTTTTAATTTTAAGCATAACAGTGTTCATTATTTTTGCACCACACCCAGTGCTCCATGCAATCCGTGCCTCTATAATACCCACCACCTGGTTCCCCCAATCTCCCGCCCCCCTGCCCCTTCAAAACCCTCAGATTGTTTTTCAGAGTCCATAGTCTCTCATGATTCACCTTCCCTTCCAATTTCCCTCAACTCCCTTCTCCTCTCCATCTCCCCTTGTCCTCCATGTTATTTGTTATGCTCCACAAATAAGTGAAATCATATGATAATTGACTCTCTCTGCTTGACTGATTTCACTCAGCATAATCTCTTCCAGTCCTGTCCATGTTGCTACAAAAGTTGGGTATTCATCCTTTCTGATGGAGGCATAATACTCCATAGTGTATATGGACCACATCTTCCTTATCCATTCGTCCATTGAAGGGCATCTTGGTTCTTTCCGCAGTTTGGCGACCGTGACCATTGCTGCTATAAACAGTGGGGTACAGATGGCCCTTCTTTTCACTACATCTGTATCTTTGGGGTAAATACCCAGTAGTGCAATTTCAGGGTCATAGGGAAGCTCTATTTCTAATTTCTTGAGGAATCTCCACACTGTTCTCCAAAGTGGCTGCACCAACTTGCATTCCCACCAACAGTGTAAGAGGGTTCCCCTTTCTCCACATCCTCTCCAACACATGTTGTTTCCTGTCTTGCTAATTTTGGCCATTTTAACTGGTGTAAGGGGGTATCTCAATGTGATTTTGATTTGAATCTCCCTGATGGCTAGTGATGATGAACATTTTTTCATGTGTCTGATAGCCATTTGTATGTCTTCATTGGACAAGTGTCTGTTCATATCTTCTGCCCATTTTTTAATACACTAACAATGAAAATACAGAAAGGAAAATTAGAGAATCGATTCCATTTACTATAGCACCAAGAACCATAAGATACCTGGGAATAAACCTAACCAACGAGGTAAAGGAACTGTACTTAAGGAACTACAGAACACTCGTGAAAGAAATTGAAGAAGACACAACGCTCTTGGATCAGAAGAATAAACATTGTTAAAATGTCTATACTGCCTAGAGCAATCTATACTTTTAATTCCATTCTGATCAAAATTCCAAAGAGCTAGACCAAATAATCCTAAAATTTGTACGGAATCAGAAGAGACCCCAAATTGCTAAGGAAATGTTGAAAAAGAAAAAACTGGTGGCATCACATTGCCTGATTTCAAGCTTTACTACAAAGCTGTGATTACCAAGACAGCATGGTACTGGCATAAAAACAGACACATAGACCAGTGGAACAGAGCCCAGTTATGGACCCTCAACTCTATTGTCAACTAATCTTTGACAAAGCAGGAAAAAATATACAATGGAAAAAAAAAAAAAACAGTCTCTTCAATAAATGGTGCTGGGAAAATTGGACAGCTATGTGTTGAAGAATGACACTCGTTCGCTTACACCATACACAAAGATAAACTCAAAATGGATAAAAGACCATAATGTGAAGCAGGAATCCATTAGAATCCTAGAGGAGAACATAGACAGTAACCTCTTTGACATCAGCCACAGCAACTTCTTTCAAGATATGCTTCCAAAGGCAAAGGAAACAAAAGCAAAAATGAACTTTTGGGACTTCATCAAGATCAAAAGCTTCTGCATAGCAAAGGAAACAGTCAACAAAACAAAGAGACAACCCACGGAATGGGAGAAGATATTTGCAAATGACAGTGGAGACAAAAGGTTGATATCCAGGATCTATAAAGAATGTCTCAAACTCAACACACACAAAACAGACAATCATATTAAAAAATGGGTTTTAAGATCTTGTTGCGAATTTTTGCATCCATATTCATCAGGGATATTGGTGGTAACATATAATGTATTACTTGTTTCACAGATACAGGTCTGTGATTCATTAATCTTACACAATTCACAGTGCTCACCATATCACTTACTCTCCCCAACATCCATAATCCAGCCATTCTTTAACAGGATTTTTAAAAAATTTTTATTTTTTAAAAATTTCTTTTCAGTGTACTAGAATTCATTGTTTATGCACCACACCCAGTGCTTCATGCAATATGTGCCCTCCATAATACACACCACCAGGTTGGCCCAACTTCCCACCCCCCCCAAAACCCTCAGATTGTTTTTCAGAGTTAATAGTCTCTCATGGTTCATCTCCCCTTCCAATTTCCCTCAACTCCCTTCTCTCCATCTCCCCATGTCCTCCGTGTTATTCCTTATGCTCCACAAATAAGTGAAATCATATGATAATTGACTCTCTCTGCTTGACTTATTTCACTCAGCATAATCTCTTCCAGTCCCATCCACATTGATACAAAAGTTGGGTAGTCATCCTTTCTGATGGAGGCATAATACTCCATAGTGTATATGGACCACATCTTCCTTATCTATTCATCAGTTGAAGGGCATCTTGGTTCTTTCCACAGTTTGGAGACTATGGCCATTGCTGCTATGAACATTGGGGTACAGATAGCCCTTCTTTTCACGACATCTGTATCTTTGGGGTAAATACCCAGTAGTGCAATTGCAGGGTCATAGGAAGCTCTATTTCTAATTTCTTGAGGAATCTCCACACTGTTCTCCAAAGTGGCTGCACCAACTTGCATTCCCACCAACAGTGTAAGAGGGTTCCCCTTTCTCCACATCCTCTCCAACACACGTTGTTTCCTGTCTTGCTAATTTTCACCATTCTAACTGGTGTAAGGTGGTATCTCAATGTGGTTTTTTTTTTTTTTAAAGATTTTATTTATTTATTTATTTGACAGAGAGAAATCACAAGTAGATGGAGAGGCAGGCAGAGAGAGACAGAGGGAAGCAGGCTCCCCGCTGAGCAGAGAGCCCGATGCGGGACTCGATCCCAGCACCCTGAGATCATGACCTGAGCCAAAGGCAGCGGCTTAACCCACTGAGCCACCCAGGTGCCCCTCAATGTGGTTTTGATTTGAATCTCCCTGATGGCTAGTGATGATGAACATTGTTTCATGTGTCTGATAGCCATTTGTGTGTCTTCACTGGAGAAGTGTCTGTTCATGTCTTCTGCCCATTTTTTGACATGATTATCTGTTTTGTGTGTGTTGAGTTTGAGACATTCTTTATAGATCCTGGATATCAGCCTTTTGTCTGTACTGTCATTTGCAAATATCTTCTCCCATTCCGTGGGTTGTCTCTTTGTTTTGTTGACTGTTTCCTTTGCTATGCAGAAGCTTTTGATCTTGATGAAGTCCCAAAAGTTCATTTTTGCTTTTGTTTCCTTTGCCTTTGGAAGCATATCTTGAAAGAAGTTGCTGTGGCTGATGTCAAAGAGGTTACTGTCTATGTTCTCCTCTAGGATTCTAATGGATTCCTGCTTCACATTATGGTCTTTTATCCATTTTGAGTTTATCTTTGTGTATGGTGTAAGCGAACGAGTGTCATTCTTCAACACATAGCTGTCCAATTTTCCCAGCACCATTTATTGAAGAGACTGTTTTTTTTTTTTTTCCATTGTATATTTTTTCCTGCTTTGTCAAAGATTAGTTGACAATAGAGTTGAGGGTCCATAACTGGGCTCTGTTCCACTGGTCTATGTGTCTGTTTTTATGCCAGTACCATGCTGTCTTGGTAATCACAGCTTTGTAGTAAAGCTTGAAATCAGGCAATGTGATGCCACCAGTTTTTTCTTTTTCAACATTTCCTTAGCAATTTGGGGTCTCTTCTGATTCCGTACAAATTTTAGGATTATTTGGTCTAGCTCTTTGGAATTTTGATCAGAATGGAATTAAAAGTATAGATTGCTCTAGGCAGTATAGACATTTTAACAATGTTTATTCTTCCAATCCAAGAGCATGGAATGGTCTTTGATCTTTTTGTGTCTTCTTCTATTTTTTTTTTAAAGATTTTATTTATTTGACAGAGATCACAGGTGGGCAGAGAGGCAGGCAGAGAGAGAGAGGAGGAGAAAGCAGACTCCCTGCTGAGCAGAGATCCCAATGTGGGGCTCGATCCCAAGATCCTGGGATCATGACCTGAGCCAAAGGCAAAGATTTTAACCCACTGAGCCACCCAGGCGCCCCTCTTCTTTGATTTTTTCATGAGTGTTCTGTAGTTCCTCGAGTACAGATCCTTTATCTCTTTGGTTAGGTTTATGCCCAGGTACCTTATGGTTCTTGGTGCTATAGTAAATGGAATCGACTCTCTCATTTCCCTCTCTGTATTATCATTTTTAGTGTATAAGAAAGCAACTGACTTCTGTACATTGACTTTGTATCCTGCCACATTACTGAATTGCTGTATGAGTTCTAGTAGTTTGGGGGTGGAGTCTTTTGGATTTTCCATATAACGTATCATGTCATCTGCAAAGAGAGAGAGAGTTTGACTTCTTCATTGCCAATTTGGATACCTTTTATTTCTCTTTGTTGTCTGGTTGCTATTGCTAGGACTTTTAATACTTGTTGAGCAAGAATGGTGAGAGTGGGCATCCTTGTCGTGTTCCTTATCTCAACGGGAAGGCTGTGAGCTTTTTCCCATTGAGGATGATATTTGCTGTGGGTTTTTCATATATAGATTTTATGAAATTTAGAAATGTTCCCTCTATCCCTATACTTTGAAATGTTTTAATCAGGAACAGATGCTGTATTTTGTCAATGCTTTTTCTGCATCAATTGAGAGGACTATGTGGTTCTTCTCTCTTCTCTTATTGATTTGTTCAATGAGAGATTTGCAAATGTTGAACCATCCTTACAACCAGGAACGATCCCACCTGGTCATGGTGGATAATCTTTTTAATGTGTTGTTGTATCCTATTTGCTAGGATCTTGTTGGGAATCTTAGCATCTATATTCATCAGTGATATTGGTCTGAAATTCTCCTTTTTGGTCGGGTCTTTGCCTGGTTGATCAGGGTAATGTTGGCTTCATAAAAAGAGTTGGAAGTTTTCCTTCTGCTTCAGTTTTTTGAAACAGCTTCAGGAGAATATGTGTTATTTCTTCTTTGTAAGTTTGGTAGAATTCCCCAGGGAACCCATCAGGTCCTGAGCTCTGTTTTTGTTGTTGTTGTTGTTGTTGCTGTTGTTTTTAAGATTTTATTTTATTTTTTTATTTCACAGAGCGATCACAAGTAGGCAGAGAGGCAGGCAGAGAGAGAGGAGGAAGCAGGCTCCCTGCCAAGCAGAGAGCCCGATGCGGGGCTCAATCCCAAAGCCATGGGATCATGACCTGACCCGAAGGCAGAGCCTTTAACCCACTGAGCGACCCAGGTGCCCCCTGAGCTCTTGTTTTTTGGGAGGTTTTTGATCACTGCTTCAATCTCGTTACTAGATATCAGTCTATTCAGGTTGTCGATTTCTTCCTGGTTCAATTTTGGAAGTTTATAGTTTTCCAGGAAGGCATCCATTTTATCTAGGTTGCTTAACTTATTGGCATATAACTGTTGATAATAATTTCTGATGATTGTTTCTATTTCCTTGGTGTTAGTTGTGATCTCTCCCTTTTCATTCATAATTTTATTAATTTGGACCTTCTCTAATTTCTTTTGGATTAGTTTGTCCAATGGTTTATTGATCTTGTTGATTCTTTCAAAAAACCAACTTCTAGTTTCATTGATGCATTCTACTGAATCTCTAGTTTCTATCTCATTGATCTATGCTCTAATCTTGATTATTTCCCTTCTTGTGTGTGGAGTTGGCTTAATTTGTTGTTGATTCTCCAGTTCTTTAAGGTGTAGAGACAGCTGGTGTATTCTGGATTCTTTAGTTTTTTTGAGGGAGATTTGGATGGCTATGTATTTCCCCCTTAGGACCACCTTTGCTGTATCCCATAGGTTTTGGACTGGAGTGTCTTCACTCTTATTGGTTTCCATGAATTGTTTAAGTTCTTTGATCACCTGGTTGATCCAAGCATTCTTAAGCAAGGTGGTCTTTAGCTTCCAGGTGTTTGCGTTCCTTCGGAACTTTTCCTTGTGGTTGAGCTCCAGTTTCAAGGCATTGTGACCTGAGAATATGCAGGGAATAATCTCAATCTTTTGGTACTGGTTGAGCTCTGATTTGTGACCCAGAATATGGTCTACTCTGGAGAAGGTTCCATGTGCACTCAAGAAGAATGAGTATTCTGTTGTTTTAGGGTGGAGTGTTCTGTATATATCTATGAGGTCCATCTGGTCCAATGTATCATTCAATGCTCTTGTTTCTTTATTGATTTTCTGCTTGGATGATCTGTCTATTACTGAGGGTGGCATGTTAAGATCTCCTACTAATAATGTATTCATATCAATATGACTCTTTATCTTGATTAACAGTTTTCTTATGTAATTGTCTGCTCCCATATGGGGGCATAAATATTTACAATTGTTAGATCTTCTTGGTGGATAGTCCCTTTAAGAATTAAGTAGCATCCTTCTGTATTTCTGACTATAGTATTTAGTTTAAAATCTAATTTATCAGATATGAGAATTGCTACCCCAGCCTTCTTTTGAGGCCCATTGGCATGAAAAATGCTTCTCCATCCCTTCACTTTCAGTCTGGATGTATCCTTAGGTTCTAAATGGGTCTCTTGTAGACAATGTATGGGTGGGTCCTGTCATTTTACCCAATCTGCAACCCTGTGTCATTTTATGGGTGCATTTAGGCCATTCACGTTGAAAGTGATTATTGGGAGATACGTTTTTACTGAGATCGTGTTACCTGTGAAGTCTTTGTTTCTATAGATTGTCTCCATATATTTCTGTTCAATGATATTCTTAGGATTTTTCCTCTTTTATAGAAACCCCCCTTAATATTTCCTGCAGTGTCGGGTTGATGGTTGCATACTCTTTTAAACCTTGCTGGTCTTGGAAGCTCTTTATCACTCCATCCATTTTGAATGTCAGTCTTGTTGGATAAAGTATTCTTGGGTGCATGTTCTTCTCATTTAGTGCCCTGAATATGTCTTGTCAGCCCTTTCTGGCTTGCCAGGTTTCTGTGGACAGGTCTGATGTTAAAGTCTGATGGGCTTTCCTCTGGACATAAGGAATTTCTTTGCCCTAGCTGCTTTGAAGAGCTCCTGTCCACAATTAAGATTCATCATTTTCACTATCAGGTGTCTTGAGGTCTTTCTAGATTCTATGATATTGGGGGGAGACCTTTCTGCCTCTAGTACATGAACGCTAGTTCCATTTTCGAGATTGGAAAAATTTTCATGGAGAATTTGTCCAACTATATCTTCTAGTTTTCTTTCTTTCTCCTCCCCCTCAGGGATTCCAATAATTCTGACATTGGAACATTTCATGGCATCATTTATTTCTCTAATTCTGTTTTTGTGGCTTCTAAGCTGTTTATTCCAGGCTTCCTCCTGATCTTTTTTCTCTATCTGTTTGTCCTCCAGATCACTAATTCTATCTTCTGCCTCAGTTACCCTAGCTTTTAGAGAATTTAGATTAGATTAGAACTCATTCAGAACATTGTGAACATCATCCTTGGTGGCTTTCACTTCTGCCCTAATCAATTCCATTTTGTCATCAACGGCTTTCTGCAACCTAGCTATTGCCTGGATAATTGTTAGCCTGAATTCCTTTTTTGACATGTTGTCTATTCCGTATCCAATAGCTCTGATGCAGAAGGCCCAGTCTCTAAATTTTTCTTCTGTTGGGCATTCCTTCTCCTAGTCATTTTGGTGAGAGATGGCTGAATGGAAGTGTAGCTGAATGTATTGACTGTGGTGCAGGCAAGGTGCATCCTGGAACGCTTCTGAGTAATCAAGAATCCCCACCCAAAAGAAAGAAAAAAGAAAATAAAAGAGAGAGAGATACAGGGAAAAAAAAGAAAGATAAAATAAAAAAGAAGGCCCAGCCCAAATGGGCCCCAAGGTAAGATTTATGAAGTATACAAACGAAAACAGACAAACAAAAAGACCGACAAAAGTAGATGACAAGAGAAAAATAAATAAAAACAAAAAAAGGAACTTCTTGAAAAAGAACCCCAAGTATAAGATTTATATACTACCAAGACAAAAACAAATACACAGAAACACTGGCAGAAGAAAAAGATGGGAGAGTGGCTATAAACTCTGTGTGGGCGAGGAAGTTTATTTTGATTCTTCCTAGATGTATCTTGATATCTCTGTTAAAGGACTCAACTTTCCTAAGATAAAGGGTGATTAAAATGGTTTGCCTATAGGGGTAGCATTGACTGGGGAAAGGGGATTACCTTGAAGCTTATCTCTATATGACTATTAAAAAAATAAATTAAAGTAAAATAAGATAGAATTAAAAAAATTAAAAATAGAAAAGCAAAGGAAAACACAGTTATATGTATCAAAAAGTTCAGGTTAAAAGGTTATTATGGAATTTGATGTACTGGACATCTCATTGTGATGGTAAATAGGTTAAAAAGTATATATATATATTTTTTTTTAAATGAAAAGAACCAGAATAGTAGGGATGAATTAAAAATAAAAGTTGTATCTGTGAAGTAGTGGTGGTTGTCCTCTTGTCTTTTTTTTTTTTTTTTCCCCAGTTGGCTTTCTGAGGGAGGCATCTGCCACGTGGGTTTTCAGGGAGTCTTTCTAGAGTCAAGTCCTCCTTCCCCCATCAAGGGGGTGGACTCTGAGGAAACTGGTTTTTCAGGCTTTTGCTCTCTGGACGTTTTGTTTGTTTGTTTGTTCGTTTCTCTTCCCTTGGCAGCTTTTGATGGTTTTTGGAGGTTTAGAGGAAAGCAAACTTCACCCAGACCTCCCTCTCAGAGAGAAGTCCCAGTCTGTTTCCCTCTGGGTGCTCCAGAGCACATAAATTCCCCCTCTGCTTCTGGTAGAGCACGTTCCCAGTCACAGTCTCTGGGGTCACAGGAACTCCTGCTTGTACTCAGGAAATGAGAAATACTAGCTGCAGCTATCTGGGCATCTCCAGTCCTCCAGAGAGGTCCCAAGCATGATAGCGCACTGCGATTTTCACACTGGCCCAGGCTGGGAATGCTCAGACTCTCCGGGTCCAAGAGAGCTCCAGCTGGCACCAGCACACAGCTCTCTCAGGGGACGGTGTAGGGCACAACTCAGACTCTGGTTGCACGGTGTGCATGTGGAGAGTGCAAAAGGCTGTGGTTCTGCTGGCTGGTGAGGCTCCCTCACCCTCACGGGTCCCACCACCCAGATGCTGTCAGGTGCACTGGTGACTCAGGGACCAAGACCTGGCTTCCTTGCCACACTCTCTCTGGCTCAGCACCATAGGTGGCTTTCCTGGGTTGGTGGACTTAAGCCCCTGTCCCTAACCGCCTGATTCCCACAATTTCTGCCTATGATCTTTGCTCTTTTTGAGTGCTTTCAACCAGACTCCAAGTTAATGCTGGTCCCCAATCACAGGACACTCTTGTATTGGGGTATTACTTTCCAATGGGTCTTTTCTATTGGCTCCCTCCCCCTTTTGTTTATCTTCCAATATCAGTCCCATGTTCCCACTCTGCTTTACCTTCCCACTGACATCTTCTGCCCCAGCAGAGATCCAGAAGTGTATAATTCTAATCTCAGGCTGATTTCATGGGTGATCAGAGTTCTTTGGTAGGTAATCAGCTCACTTTAGGATACAGGTTGAAATGGTGCCCTCTCCTACTCCCCCCCCCCCATCTTGTCTCTCCGCCTAGAGGGATGTTTTTTAATCTCCAAGTGTTTGAGTTCCTTTCAAATTTCTTCTTGTGGTTGAGTTTCAGTTTCATAGCATTGTGATTTGAAAATATGCAGGGAATAATCACAGTCTTTTGGTACCTCAATTGAGACCTGATTTGTGACCCAGTGTGTGATCTATTCTGGAGAAAGTTCCATGTGCCCTCTAAAAGATTGAGTATTCTGTTGATTTAGAATGGAATGTTCTGTTTATATTTGCGAAGTCCATCTGGTCCAGTGTGTCATTCAAAGCCCTTTTTTCTTTCTTGATGTTCTGCTTAGATGATCTGTCCATTGCTCTGAGTGGAGTGCTGAGGTGTCCTACTATTAATGTATTATTAGTAGTAGGTTTCTTTATTTTGGTTATTAATTGGTTCATATCATTGGCTGTTTCCATGTTGGAGGCATAGATATTTACAATTGTTAGATCATCTTGCTGGATAGACCCTTTAAGTATGATGTAGTGTCCCTCTTCATATCTTACTATAGTCTTTGTTTTAAAATATAAATTGTCTGATATGAGGATTGCTGCCTCAGCTTTCATTTTGAGGTCCACTAGCATGGTAAATGGTTCTCCATGCCCTCACTTTCAATCTGGAGGTATCTTTAGTCTCAAAATGAGTCTCTTGTGGACAGCATATGGATGAGTCTTGCCTTTTTATCCAATCTGAAACCCTCTGTCTTTTGATTGGAGCATTTAGCCCATTTACATTCAGAGTAACTACTATAAGATATGAATTTAGTGTCATTGTATTGCCTGTAAAGTCCATCTTTCTGTAGATTGTCTATGTTACTCTTGCGCTCTCTGTTCTCTTATGGTATCCCCTTAATATTTCTTGCAGGGCTGGCTTGGTGATCACATATTCTTTCAGTTTCCATCTGTCCTAGAAACTCTCTATCTCTCCTTCCATTCTGAATGATAACCTTGCTGGATAAAGTACTCTTGGCTACATGTTCTTCTCATTTAGTACTCTGAATATGTCTTGCCAGCCCTTTCTGACCTGCCAGCTTTCTGTGGGTAGGTCTGATGGTATTCTGATTTTTGTCCCTTGATACATAAGGAACCTCCTCTCCCTAGCTTTTCTCAGTATATATTCTTCACCTCTGAGATTTGCAAGCTTCACTATTATATGTTGGGGTGTTGATCTATTTTTATTGATTTTTGGAGGGATCCTTTCTGCCTCTTGGACATGAATCTTTGCTTCTTCTCCAGATTCCAGAAGTTACTCAAATTTACCTTCTAGTACCTCCCCCCCCCGCACCCCACCCCACCCCCCACCATCTACCCTCTCTGTGATCCTGATAATTCAGACATTGGTTTGTTTCAAGGCATCGTTAAATCCTTGAAAACTTTCTTCATGGGTTATTAGTTGTCTTTCTTTTTCTCAACTTCCTTTCTATCAGCTTGTCCTCTAGATCACTTATTCTCTCTTCTGCCTCATTAACTCTAGCTGTTAGAACATCCAATTTAGCCTGCATCTCATTCATAGCGTTTTTAAGTTCAGCCTGTTTAGAACTCATTTCTGCCCTTAGAGATTCTGTATTTTCATTTATGCATTTTCAAGTCTACCTATTAACTTTATAATTGCTATCCTGAACTCCATCTCTGACATCTTACTTATATATCTATATATTGATTAACTCTGTGGCAGAGAACATTGCCTCTGTTTCTTTCCTTTGTTATGAGTTCCTCTTTCTAGTTATTCTGTCCAGGGAAGGATAGGTAAGTGAAGTGAGTACAAAATATCAACCACAACCCAAGCAAAATGCACCCTAGAAAAAAATTTGAAGTGGTCTGAAGCTACCACAGAAAAGCACACGAACCCAAAATGCAATAAAACTAACATGAGGAAACACCTGGAACTCAATATACTATTTTCCCCTGGGATCCATAAGCTTTTCATTCACCTGTTCTTCTAGTCTGTCTTCTGGGGGTGGGGCCTCCTGTGCTGCTTCTGAGGTGTCTTTGTCTGAATGGAGTTTCCCCACCCCTTTTTGGGGGCTGGGCTTAATGTAAGCTGGTCCTCTATGTGGCTTTTTTTCCCTGGCAAATTTCGGCACCTCTTAAAAGAGGGTCAGAGCAAAAATGACCATACCCAAATCTCCATCCCAGAGACACAAGATTGCAGTGTCACCTCTTCAATAAACCCTCTGAGTCAGACAGAATCCACTTCTGTGTGTGCCAAAGTCTGCAGACTCCCATGGTTCATACCCACTGCAATCCTCCCCAAGGTGGGGGGGGGGTAATACCAGGGAGCCATGAGCGTCACTGTGCTTTGTGTCTTTGTGACTGTGAGCATGTGTGAGCTCATGTGTGCACCTTGCTCCACTATTCCCAGTTCCTGGCTGAGTGCCACCCTATTGTCCTTTCCAGGGCTGCTACCTCCCTGAGAGCCATTTTCCAGGTATGGGAACACCCATGTCATCACTCCCAGGATTGATAACTGACCCACATGTTCTGGTCCTTTTCCAAGTTCTCAGGCAAAGAGTGGTCTCCCTACCAACCCCACTCATGGTTTATAGCGACCAAAGATGAAATCCCTACTGGGTTCACTGACCATAAACAGTTTCCCATCTCCACTGCTTGGGCACTCTATCAGTTCAGGCACCCTCATTCATTCTGTCTCCTGGGATCTTGAGACCACAATGACCCACATAGAATTCTGTACTTTTAATTTCCTGAGCCCTTTTCAGAAAGGGATGTCTCTCACTGGAGCAGATTTCTAAAGGTTCCAATCTTGTGCTCCAGTGTTATATCACTTTCTGGCAGCAAGCTTATTGAGGCTGCCTCCCTCCTTCACTTATCTTCTGATATTTCCCTGCAGATTTATGACTCCCCTCTTCCTACCTTGCAAAAATCAGTTGCTTTTTTGCTTGTAGAGTTCCAGATATATTTTCTTACATCTCAGGCTGATTTCATTGGTGTTCAGAATGGTTTGATAGATATCAAGCTCATTCAAAGGACCAAATGAAATGCCCTTTACTCTACCACCATCTTCTAGAAGTAAGTATATTGAATCAGTAAATAAAAAAAACCTTCCCAATAAGGAAAAAGTCCAGGGCAAGATGCCTTCTCTGGTGAAATCTATCAAAGATTTAAAAAAGAATTGACAACAGCATTTTTCAAACTTTTCCAGAAAGTTGAGGAGGGAACACTCTCCAACTTGTTTTGTGAAACCAACATTATCTAATACCAAAGCTAGACAATGATACAAGAAAAGAAATTTACAGATCAATATTTTTGATGAATACTGATATAAAAATCCTTTACAATACTAGCAAACCAAACTCAAATGCATGCTAAAAGGATCCTACATTATAATAAAGTGGGTTTTATCCCTGGAATGCAAGGATGATTCAATATAAGCATATTGGTAAAAGGGATATACCACATTAACAGAATGAAGGTAAAATCATTGATCATTTCAGTAGATGCAGAAAAATTATTTTACCAATTTAACTTGCTTTCATACTAAAATATATTTTCAACAGATTAGGGATAGAAGAAATGTACATCAGCATAATAAAGTCCATAAATGAAAAACTTACAGTGAACATAAAACTCAAATGTAAAAAGCAAAGAACTTTTCCTCTAAGGTCAGGAACAAGATAAGGATTCCCACTCTCCAGACTTATATTCAACATAGTACTGGAAGTTCTAGCCAGAACGATTAGGCAAGAAAAGGAAATAAATGTTCATTATAGATCCTGGATATCAACCTTTTGTCTGTACTGTCACTTGCAAATATCTTCTCCCATTCTGTGGGTTGTCTCTTTGTTTTGTTGACTGTTTCCTTTGCTGTGCAGAAGCTTTTGATTTTGATGAAGTCCCAAAAGTTTATTTTCGCTTTTGTTTCCTTTGCCTTTGGAGACATATCTTGAAAGAAGTTGCTGTGGCTGATATCGAAGAGATTACTGCCTATGTTTTGCTCTAGGATTCTGATGGATTCCTGCCTCACGTTGAGGACTTTCATCCATTTCGATTTTATCTTTGTGTACGGTGTAAGAGAATGGTCGAGTTTCATTCTTCTACATATAGCTACCCAGTTTTCCCAGCACCATTTATTGAAGAGACTGTCTTTTTTTTCACTGTATATTTTTTCCTGCTTTGTTGAAGATTATTTGCCCATAGAGTTGAGGGTCCATATCTGGGCTCTCTACTCTGTTTCACTGGTCTATGTGTCTGTTTTTATGCCAGTACCATGCTGTCTTGGTGATCACAGTTTTGTAATAAAGCTTGAAATCAGGTAACGTGATGCCCCCAGTTTTATTTTTGTTTTTCAACATTTCCTTAGCAATTCGGGGTCTCTTCTGGTTCCATACAAATTTTTGGATTATTTCCTCAAACTCAACACACACAAAACAGACAAGCATATCAAAAAAATGGGCAGAAGATATGAACAGAGACTTCTCCAATGAAGACATAGAAATGGCTATCAGACACATGAAGAAATGTTCATCATCACTAGCCATCAGGGAGATTCAAATTAAAACCACATTGAGATGTCACCTTACACCAGTTACAATGGCCAAAATTAACAAGACAGGAAACAACATGCGTTGGAGGGGATGTGGAGAAAGGGGAACCCTCTTACACTGTTGGTGGGAATGCAAGTTGGTGCAGCCACTTTGGAGATCAGTGTGGAGATTCCTCAAGAAATTAGAAATAGAGCTTCCCTATGACCCTGAAATTGCACTACTGGGTATTTACCCCAAAGATACAGATGTAGTGAAAAGAAGGGCCATCTGTACCCCAATGTTTATAGCAGCAATGGCCACAGTCACCAAACTGTGGAAAGAACCAAGATGCCCTTCAACGGATGAATGGATAAGGAAGATGTGGTGCATATACACTATGGAGTATTATGCCTCCATCAGAAAGAATGAATACCCAACTTTTGTAGCAACATGGACGGGACTGGAAGAGATTATGCTGAGTGAAATGAGTCAAGCAGAGAGAGTCAATTATCATATGGTTTCACTTATTTGTGGAGCAAAACAAATAGCATGGAGGACATGGGGAGTTAGAGAGGAGAAGGGAGTTGGGGGAAATTGGAAGGGGAGGTGAACCATGAGAGACGATGGACTCTAAAAAACAATCTGAGGGTTTTGAATTGGTGGGGGGGCGGGGTGGGAGGTTGGGGTACCAGATGGTGGGTATTATAGAGGGCACGGATTGCATGGAGCACTGGGTGTGGTGAAAAAATAATGAATACTGTTATGCCGAAAATAAATAAAAAATAAATTAAAAAAAAAAAAGAAGGAAAAGGAAGTAAATGGCATCCAAGTCAGGGAAGAAGAAGTGAAACTGCCTCCATTTGCAAATGACATTATCTTATATATGGTAAACCCTAAGATCCCACCAAACAGCCATTAGAACTAATCAACAAATCTAGTAAAGTTACAGGATACAAAATTGATGTATCAGTTGCATTTCTATACACTAACAATGAACAGCAAGGCAAATTAAGAAAGCAATGCCATGAGCAGACACTTCTCCAAAGAAGATGTACAAATGGCAAACAGACACATGAAAAAATGTTCATCATCATTAGCCATTAGGGAAATTCGAATCAAAACCACATTGAGATACCACCTTACACCAGTTTGAATGGCAAAAATTAGCAAGGCAGGAAACAATAAATGTCAGAGAGGATGTGGAGAAAGGCGAACACTCTTACCTTGTTGGTGAGAATGCAAATTGGTGCAGCCACTTTGCAAAAGAGTGTGGAAGTTCCTCAAAAAATTAAAAATATGGGGCACCTGGGTGGCTCAGTTGGTTAAGCCTCTGCCTTCTGCTCAGGTCATGATCCCAGGGCCCTGGGATCGAGCCATGCATTGGGTTTCCTGCTCAGTGTAGGGCATGCTTCTCCCTTTCCCTGCCACTCTGCCTACTTGTGCTCTCTCTGTCAAATAAATAAATAAAATCTTTTAAAAATTTAAAAATAAAACTACCCTATGGCCCAGCCAATGCACTAATGGTTATTTACCCCAAAGATACAGATGTAGTGAAAAGAAGGGCCTTATGCAACCCAATGTTCATAGCAGCAAAGTCCACAATAGCCAAAATGTGGAGAGAGCCAAGATGCCCTTCAACAGATGAATGACTAACTTAGTTTTGTTTTTTAACTCTTTTATCTCTTTGGCAGATGACTTCCTGAAGTCTTCCATTCTTTTCTCAAGCCCAGTAAGTAACTTTATGCTTATTGCTTTAAAATCGTGATCAAGCATGTTACTTATATCTGTTTCACTTAGGTCTCTGGCCTATCTTATTCTTTCATTTGGCATGAATTCCTCCACCCTGGCATTTTATGTAAGTCTTATTACATAATAATATGTCTTCTTCTGTTTATTAGAAATTGCCATTAGGTTTCCTGCTCCAGAGAGTAATGGCTTTATGAAGAAGAGGTCATATAGTCTAGGATCTGTTGCTTCAGGGGGTGTCTCTTTGTGCTGTGTGTGCTCTCTGGTTGTGTTTTTGACTGCACTATCCTTCAGGCAAGTCTGCAGAGGTTCTCCTTGTCTGTAGTGGGCAGTGTCTGGACCTTTGCCATAATGTGGTAACTTGTCCTAGTGTGCTCTGGTCTGCTTGTTAAACAAGACCTGATATTACTTCCACTAGAACTGAAGCCCTGCAGAAATGTTTGGATGGGAGAAGTGGTGTGGGCAGGAGTTTCTGCTGGTCTTCTGAGGAAGGGATTTGCCACACTAGGACTTAGACAAATTTGATGAAGAAGGACAGTACTATGAGAGTGCAGGGGTGTGGAATTTGGTGTAAGCAGGCTAGGTAGCCAATTTTGTTACTGTGCTGCTTACTGCAGGTTGCTTTGCTCTTATGCTGAGGGGTAGGAAAATGGGGCCAGTTTCTTTGTCCCTGGAGCAACGTGGGAGGCAACAGAAATAATTTTAATAATTTAAAACTTCCTTTCTCCAACCTGATCTTTCACTATGTTCTCTAAGTGTTCTCCACCCAACTGCAGCTATCTTCTTCCCTTGCCACATACATTCATTGCTTTAAAACAGCCTTCAGCTCCCTCAGAAACATTTCTTAAAATGTTTCCCTTTTATAATTTAGATAAAGGAACCAGCATCAAATGATAGCTCATCATTGTAGCAGGATTCAGCAAGTGTTGTATTATAACTGCTGTTCATAATATTTCAAAGAAAAATCTGTCTTGTATTTAGTTATTTTCCCTTTTTATTCTGTCTTTTGCTTTCTTGTATCTTTTTTGGGGAGGGAGCTTGACCAATCTTGCTAAGTTTATCTTTTCTTTTTAGAGATTTTATTTATTTACTTCAGGGGGGAGGGATACAGGGAAAGGGAGAAAAAAAAATCCCAAGCGGATTCTGCACTGAGTTAAGAGCATGATGTGGGGCTTGGTTTTGAGACCCAGAGGTTCCGAACTGAGCTGAAACTAAGTCAGATTCTCAACTGACTGAGCCTCCCAGGTGCCCCACAACAGTTTATCTCTTTCATTGGTCTTATCAAAGAACAAGCTCTGGTCTTGTGAGTTTAATGAAAAATTTTTCTTCTATACTCCACTTATTCTTGTGTCTTTTGGTTTTGTTTTTCTAATACTTTTCTTTAACTGTTTTTTCTGCATTCCAAGATTCATTGTTTATGCACCACACCCAGTGCTCTATGCAATCCCTGCCCTCCTTAATACCCACCAACAAGTTCACCTATTCTTCCACCCTCCTTCCCTCCAAAACCCTCAGTTTGTTTCTCGGAGTCCACAGTCTCTCATGCTTCATCTCCCCCTCCAATGTCTCCCAATTTACTTTCCCTTTCCTTCTCCTAAGGTCCTCCATATTTTATAATATGTTTTAAATTGAATGCTTAATTCATTTGCTTTAATCTTATTTTATGACAAATGTATTTAAGTCACTTAATTTCCATTATTTCTTCTTTAATTCAAAGGTAATTTAGCAATAGCTTATTTAGTTCCTAAATGTCTCAAAGATATTCTTTATTATCTGAACTTCTAATTTAATCAATTTGCAGCCAGAAAACATAGTCTGTATAGTATTGGTTCTTTGAAACTATCAGGGTTTCCTTTATTACCATTACCATTATATAGCTTATTTTCATACATATTCTACATATGCTTAAAAATAATGGTAAACTAGGTGTCTTACTGGCTCAATCAGAAGAACATATGAATCTTGATCTTGGGGTTATGGGTTACTTAAGTAACAAATTAATTAAGAAAATGGTAAATTATCTAATGAATGGAGTTATTTATGTATCTACTGGATTGACTGGGTTTATTGTTTAGAATTTGTTATCTATGCCAGTTCTTTGTCTGCTTCAACTATTAATTTCTCAGAGATGTGTGTAAAATCATCCTCTACATGTATTGACTTATGAATCTACTCATTTCTGTCAGTTGTTCTTTAAATTTGTCACTATCTGTTATTATCAAAATATATATTTCAAGATGCTCTAATTTCTTTTTGTTCTTACTCTCATCCCTTTATTCTGTTATGTTATTCTCTGTGCATCAGTTTCTTTAACTGTAGTAATTTTTACTAGTTGTTGAGTAAGAGTTAATATTCGTAAAATACTTGAATAGCATTTGGCATAGAATTACATAAGTATTTAGTTAGTATTGCAATGAGTAGACGTGGTAATTAAAGCGATGGGCATGCCTGAAAACATCTGAGGAGACATGACAGTTCAAAAAACATAAAAGGATCAATGATAAATATTTAAGAAACTCATTTAATGGCTGAGAAGGGAGGGATAAACCTCCAAAAAAGACCGAGGAGAAGACAAAAAAGTAGGATGAAAACCGAGAAAGTACATTCCCAAATGGATAAAGAGTGAAGGAATAATTAAGTGCTGCTGAATACAGATCTGAATAAATGTGAGACAAACAGCATTAATTTGAACAGTTGAATGAGAGATTTAATGAGTACTGTGGATGCCGTGATGTAGCTCTAGGACCTCCCTTGAGGAATAAAGTCTTATTCCACCAGTTGCTGGGAGTGCTGCCAGCAGACATGTCTCAGCTGTCAACCTCCTTGAGTAATTGCTTTGGCTAAAGAGATCCTCCTTGCCTAAGGTCATACACCTTGCAAAGCCTGCATTCCTACTGGGAAAACTTTGAAAGTACATCACGTTAGAGGTCTATGTGGGATACCTTGTTGAAACTGGGCATCACAACTTAGCTTCTCCCTCTTCCCAGTTTCACGTCCCCTCACTCCCTTCCCCAAATATTGATACCTAATAAATTCCCTTCACAGCAAAAAGGCATTGAAAAAGTCTGCTTCCCAAGGAAATCAATCTGTGACAATGAGTTTCATTTATAGGAAGAGGTGATGGACAGGAAAACTGAGAATGCGAAAGGTAAGAAATAAATAATAAAAACATGGAAGAACTATGAATGGGCAAATTATTCAAGTAATTTGCTTTCACAGATCAGAGAATGACCAAAATGAAGACAGTATAAAAGGGTCACCACCCTGCTCCTTCTTTAGTATGGGCAATATTCGACTGAAAGATAAATGCCAGTTTCACATACAGGATTGTGTATCGCTGAAACTAACCTTCAACAAAGATGAACAACAATTAAAAAGTATTGCTTTCTGTTAAGGTACCAGGACATTAATAACTATTAACTTTAATAACTATTAACTCATTAAGAAGTTAGGTGAATGAGTAAACAGCATTTTAGAAAGATAAACGTAAAGCTTTGATTCGGCCACCTTATGCCAGCCTTCTAAATTTGAACAGTCCGTTTGAGCCAGTTTACATTTTTATTTTCTATACCTGATAAAACCATATTCTAAACTACTTCTCCCACAACTTCCTTCTAGTCCCAGCTGAACTAGAATGTCCACCCTTTAACCCAGAGACCTAAACGTTTCTCAGCTAAGTGATTCAACAACAGGAATCAAGAGATTTCCGGAAAGGATTTCTCTGGAAATCCAAATGAAGGTGGAAAACAAAAACAAAAACAAAAACAAACAAACAAACAAAAAACCCAAACAACAACAACAACTATGTGGAGAATAAACTTTTGAAGAATTAACGAATTAACTATATGGCCATGAGTAGTAATTTTGACCGAGGAATGAGATGAGCGTGGGGTGGAGGAAAGGTTAAAACTAGAGCCAAAGCTTCAAGAAAAAGTTAAAAAACAAACAAACAAACAAAACTAAACTAAACTAAACGAGAAACCCTATAAAGCTGCAAGAAATACAGCGCTGGCTACACGCAGGCGTCTAAAAGGTTCACACATCACCAGTGCACAGAGTCCAAAAGAGCCTTCCGACCCCTTTTAAAGCACTGGCGGGAAAGGAAAACTTACACTACCGGCTAACACAGAAGGCTGAAAATTTACGAATGACCCCGGAAACATTTTATTTTGCGTAGAAATCTTTAGAATATTCTTTTGTGATTCGTTATTTGATCCGGAAGAAGAGAGGGCAAACGCCACTTGCGATTGGATCCCATCATAAGGGCGGTGCTTCAGCGAGCCAGTCACCTTGGCAACCGGACGTGACGAACCCGGAAGCCAGTCTGAGCTTTGCCCGGCTGGCTACTGCGGTGGGCGGGGTCGGCCGGGCCTGTCCCGCACGGTCTTCTCCACTGACCCGGCACCCCTAGGGGCGGCGCCATTAAAGCCACGCCTTCCGTGTTGTCTCCGGATGGCTCTGAAGCGATGTCGTAGGCTCGCCGGGGCGGAGACTCGGGCCGCTCCTCTCAGAGGCTAGGGCCCGAGCGGCGTCGTCACCCGCTTGGATTCTTCCGGTTTGTGGTGGCTGCGTCGCGTCTTTCCGAAGGCTAGGGATACGCCCTCCCTAGACCCTGCCGTCGCCCTCCTTTCAGCATCGAACCTGAGTTGCTCCGGGACACCTCCAGCCCAACCTAATCTCGCTCAGGTTCTCTCCCTTTGGAGGACCTCGGCCCCCCATTGCCCACTTTCCTGGATGTGCTGGCCCCTCCCACCCCTCTAAAATGTCCAATAACCTACAGAGGGTCTTCCTGAAACCCGCAGAGGAAAAGTCAGGCAACGCCTCGCAGTGGTAAGTACCGGTTTCGAATCTCCCTCGACACACTGCCCCTCGCCCGCCTCTTAGCAGGGTGCCGAGTCGGCCGTCGTTTCCGGACGCCCTGAGAGTCAGAGGAGCGTGACCCCGCAGTGGGGGCGACTGCCGGGCTCGTCCCTTGGGCTACTCAGAGCCCTCAGAGCGCGCCTCGCTTGGAAGCGTAAAGCCTCTTCAGACCCTGACGCGGGCAGCCTCGGCCGCGGTTCCGCAGGATTCCAGCGTCTCAAGTTTCATAGGCGAAGGAGTAGATCTCCACGGGAGAGGAAGACCAACATGGCCGACGCTCCTGTGTGACTAAAACTTTCTGGAAGATTCTCGCGCACTCGCAGAAAAACACGCCGCGCCCAGCACGGAATAATAGCAAGTGCAGCCCAGGTGGCGCTGGACCTTCCGTGGAAATAGCAATTATTTAAGAGTTAGTGAAAAGGGAAGGAAAAATTTGTGCAGATGATAAGTACATGAATTCAGAAACTGAAAAATTGATACAGAGCTGGAATGGATTTTTAAAAAATTTCAAATAGTTTTTATATGCAAAGGAAGAAAAGTAGAGTAATTCTCATGTGAAATCCATCCTTTGGAACAGCGTGTTTGAAGCAGGTGTAATGAGAATGCCGTCTCTAATTGGATGTCTCTATACAGGAACTCTGACATAGGGAGATCGGTATTTCTTTAAAAGACTTAGTTGCACATTTACAATTTTTTTTTTAATCACTCAGTAGTTTCTTTCTTTCTTTCTTTCTTTCTTTTTTTTTTTTAAGGTTATGTTAGTCAAGATGAATTAAACGGGAACAAAACTGTTAGAGAAGATCAAGTATTTTAAGTTGTAGACTCCATGGTCAGTGGATGTGTAATTGGTGAGAAAAAACTTAATGAGTCTCTGCAGAAGGAAAATGTGAAGAAAACATGGAAATTGGAATGTAAAATTCATGGAAGAGGATTTATGTTTGAAGAACATCAGTCTACCTAAATTTAACCCTAGCTTTGACATTTACTGTTCCTGAGGCGAAGTGCGTTCTCTCCAGTCTCCTTTCCAGTAAATAAGAGTGCCTAGAGATATTTTAAGGATCAAAAGAATGAGTATATGTGAAATAGTGTAGGAAAAAAGAAAAGCAATACTTATATGTTATGTATTATTATTAGGAGAATACAACTTTATTTCTGTACAAATTTTAGCCCAGGAAATAGGTTTAATTACAAGTAGAGGCAAAACGGAATTGTAATAACGACTGAAAAAGCACGCACAATATTTTAAGAAGAACTCACTAAATGCGATGAGCCAAAACAATATGAAGAACTGCCAAGAAAGAACCGTTGCATTACATGTTGTAAAAAGAGCCAGCTTGTGTATACGGATAACGTTTGTTGGTTTCCTTTTGGTGGAAGCTGGGGGAGAGGCAGAGATAGTACTCTGTATGGATGACAAAAAAGTACAATTACTTCCTAATAACTGTTCATTTTTTCTCATTTGTTTTGGTATCTGGATATTTGATGACATTTGACTTGCCGTAACTTAACACAATTTGTCTTAGGATTGCATTGTTTTTCAGTATTAGAAATAAGGATAAGAATTTAACGTTTTTGTTTATTGTGTATTTTAACTCTTTTATTTAGTTTCTAAGCCTTTGGCTATCTGTATTTGACTTTTTTTTTTTTAATTACAAACAGTTGTATTTTGATTACATTCACAAGTCATTGGAAGTTCATTAACTCATTGGTTTATGCACTGTTTTCATCATCTTCAAATGCATTTATTTCTTCAGACCACTAAGGTTTGACATCACATTTTTGGAACATTACCAGATGCTTTTCTGAAATTATTTGACTCTTATTTTCGTTATTGCTTGCATATTTGATTCTATTCTGTTTTGTAAGTAACAATTGGCATGATGTACAACTATAACTTAAAAATCATTTGATTAATATCAGCTGTTGGAAGCTTGGTTTCCTTATTTTCCTGATAATTTTAATGGTACTAAATCATCTTCATAAACTTAAAATGAGTATGATTTATTTTCTATAGATGCTTGGATTTTTCTTGAGTTACTGCTGCTTGCTTTATAAGTTTTTCATTATTGGTTTTCAGAATGTTTATTTAATGTATATCTAATTCATCAGGGCATAAAGTATAAAAGTCTTTAGAACAAAGGAAAAATCTGTAAGATATTTGTGATAGAAGGCATTCAGTTTATCTAGATTGATGCTTTATCTGCAAAGAGCAAAGCAGGAGTTAGAATGGTTTAGTGGAAAGAAGGTAAGCTTTGGAATTCTAGCAATCGAGGTTTATGTCCTAGTTTACCATTATAGTATAGTTCAAACATTTGGTTGAAAAACATTCACTGAGTGCCTACATGATAGACTTTGCTAAGTGGAGAGACTGACTAAAGAAGAGAATATGAACCATGCACGAAAAACCTTAGAGTCTAGGGGGAGGTGATGTAATACACTTTTAAAATAGTGTTGTGCATAGGATGCTGTGAGAGCATAGAGAAAGGAAATTGTAGGAAAGGTTTATGGAGCACCTGAGTTTGGGAATGTAAGTGTCAGCTATCCAATTAAAGATGAATGCAGGCTGCATCCAAATGGAGGGAACTGGTAAATAAAGCACCAGTATGACTTATTACCAGGAATCAGTATTTTTGTTTGATTCTGTACTACAAGCAGGATAAATAGATAGCTCTTCGTTTGCTATGCTCTGCTGGGAAGATTAGACTTAAATCTACCTGAGGTCATTCAGAGGATTTTAAGAAAAGGTGGTCATGTTCCTGTGTGCATTATAGATAACTGATGGTAGTGTGGATTTGGGAGTGATGGATCAGGCATATAAAGATTCTATTTAAGTTGTCCTTTCAGATTTCAGAGATTTTGAGGGCCTGAACTAGCTGATGTAGAGTAAGGTTGGATTCAAAGAAATACAGAAGGGAAAATGGGCAGATTTTGTCAGTGAATTGGCATGAGGAAAAGGGGATCAATTATAATGCCAATTATCTGGATAAGTATTGGTAAATTAATTGAGATGAGGTGAACACACCCCAAAAAAATAATCGAAGAGGTATTTGAATTTGAAACTCAGGCAGGGTCAGAGCTGAAAACAGAGATGTAAGTCATCAGCTCAGAGGTATTATAATAAAAGCCTGTGATGATACATGTCAGAATAATGAGAATCAGGAAGTGACTGGCAACTGGCTTCTATCTGCATTTAATCCTTTGTTGTTAGATGGGGAGCTAAAGTTAGTGTCCCCAGCAGTGGGCTTGGTTTGGTCAGAAACTTGATGTTTCATTATCAGTTTATTGTGCATTTCCTTTGTAAAGTGTGTTATATTATCTTTACTGTTTTGGTGTGTAAGAAAGAGACATTGATACATATACCTGATGGGCTAACTGAAATCTGTTTCTCATTAATCTCTCACTTTAATCAGTCGAATATTTTGGATCCTGTTATGTTTGGCTTATACTAAAGCATATTCAAAAAAGTGGATGGGATTGTTAAAGAAAGCATGTAATTTTGAATAACTTATTTAATATTACTGAATCTCCAGCTATAAAAATCATAATGGCAATATCCACATTGCTGATACGTTTATCAGAATTAGAGTTAATGACAACTATTTACAATAATGGATCTGTTATGTATATAATATTATGTAGTATATATTGTTGTATGTTATTACATTATGTATATTGTGTGTGTACATAATGTTAAATCATAGATGGAAAAAAATGTCTGCTAGCAGTTGAAAAAATATATTTCGCAAAAATATCTGCAAAATGTTCATAAGCCTGCAAAATTTTTATCATTCCATTTCTTATATGTGAATGTTTTATGTCAATATTAGAATAATTTAAAATGTCAAGTTATGTAAGTATGTTTAATATACTTTTTATTAAGAGTTCTCATACCTTTTTATTCAAGTTCTTACATTGTCAAAAAACTACCTGATTCATTTACTTATTTTTGGACACCAATTACATATTTTAATGGAATATGATAACTAGCATATATTGGACCTTTATCATAATTCCAGCCAGTTATTTCATTTACTTCTCATTGCAAGCCTTACTGTCCCCATTTTGCAAATGAAGAAACAGATTCAAAGAAGTTAAGCAAATTTACTCCAATTAATTAACAATCGGAAGAGCCAAGATTAGAATCCTGTGAACTTTCTAATGTATTCTTTTCAGTTTTTTTAAAGTCTTAAACTTGACTGTGTTTGCAGTATAGTTCTCAGTTCAAACACCAACTGATCTAAAGTAACTAGCACATTGATGATTTTTCTAAATTTTTAAATAACCACACCAGAACATGGGGTGCAGAATCTGATTCTAATTTTAGTTCTAACATTAGCTAGCAGAATATGATTATTAAGAAGGAGAATCTTTATGAGGTTTTAGTTATAGGTGTTTTTTTTCTCTTTTTGAATTAGTTATAGTTTAAATGGAATGTCTTTTCTAGATCTGAAAAAAAAAGTATACTAATTGAAGAAGTATGAATTTCACCCTGATTTATTATTTTTTGCTTAGCATTCTACACTCCAGTTGAATTTTTAGAACTTATTCCATTTTCTGCTAGGAAATCATGGTGCTGTGGTTTTGTTTTGTTTTGTTTTGTTTTTAATGATGACTTGTAGCAGGAGATAATTCAGCTAACATTTTTACAATGTGCCAGTTGCTCTTTTAGGTGGAGAGGATGTGAATTGGATAATGAATTGGATAATTTACCTTTAAGGAATTTATGGTCTCTTGTAGATTATGTGAATCTGTATTGATACACTGACATAGAAGTTGTATTTTCCTTCGTTTTTTGGGGGGGGGAGGGGAAAGGGAAGAGAGAGGAAAAATGAATGATGAGACTTGAAAATAGTTTGTGCAATATAAATGTTTTCTGTAAAGCAGAAACATATAGGCCATATAATGAAGTATGTGAGTGAGGTATCAGAAGCCTGTGTCCTTTGTTTAAAAACCATACCAATTAAAAATGTACATTCCCATATGCAAATAATTATAAAAACATTATAAAAGTTCTGCTGTGTTGAAGCTTCTAGTCTGTGAGCCAGATATTATCGACAGATTCATTGACAAAAGTGTGTAAATAAACAAAAGGAGACTAAAGAAAAGGTATTGAGATAGTTCAGTTAAAGTAGAAATTTGAAAGAGCTCCATTTTTTATATAAGTTTTTTGAGGGCCTACTATACTTGGTATTGGGGGAATCATTACAAAGTAAATGATATAGTCTCTGTAAGAAAAACAAAATTTTACTTACTTTTTAGAAGACACTATATAGAAGGCATTATATAACTCCTAGCATTAGTGGCATCAGTGGGAGTACTTTAGGCATTTTTTTTTTAAAAGATTTTATTTATTTATTTGACAGAGAGAAATCACAAGCAGAGAGAGAGGAGGAAGCAGGCTCCCTGCTGAGCAGAGAGCCTGACGCGGGCCTTGATCCCAGGACCCTGAGATCATGACCTGAGCTGAAGGCAGCGGCTTAACCCACTGAGCCACCCAGGCGCCCTACTTTAGGCATTTTAAGTTGGAAGAAATCAATGTGAGTTTGACGGACTTGGAAATATTCGTGGAGAAGATGGAGTTGGTCCTCAGTTTATAGCTATGTTTTAGATTGTTGAAGAAAGAAAGAAAATAACCTGAAGTATACTTGGAGTAAATAATATACTTAGGATAATCAAGAATAATCCTCCCTTCCTGGGAGGACCAGAGATTTTTAAGTTGAGAAGTTATAGATGGTACTGTTGTAGAGATTGGTTGGATCTAGATTTTAGACAATTTTTCAAGTCAAGCTGAATTGGCAGTGATGAATCATTGGAATGTTGAGAAAGGAGGTAGCAGGATGAAAATAATGCTTTAATCTTCCAGAGATTAAAAACTTAAAACTAGTTTAAAAGTGAAGCAAAATACAGGGGTGAGATAGTGAGGACTGGACACAAGGTAATGCAGGTCTGATCTAGATAGTAGGAGTGGCAGTGGTGAAAGAGAAGAATGAGTAAAAGCTATAAAAAAAAAAAAAAACTTTACAAACTCAGTGATTCATTCACTATGCATTTATTGAATGTTTACACTTTGTAAGCATCTATACAAGATGTTTAGGGTGAATCAAAGGTCAAAAGGGTGATAAAGGTAAGTCAGAGACGACTAGGTGATTTAAAACCTAAGTGACTTGGGAAATAGTAGTGCTAACCTATGACTGGATAACTGGGTGGTAGGATTAGAGTACTAGTTAACAGTAGAGAGTAATTTGAACTTGAAAGTCATGGTTTTAAAAAAAAGTCATAGTATTAAAAGTGAAAATGTTTGGTAAGACAACACAGATAAGGAACTGAGGTCAATATTAGGGAATAGGAATAAAGGATATAACTATGGGAGTCACTATTGCAAAGGCAATAGTTGAAGCAGTTGATGCAATAGTTGAAGCATTTGGTTTTATGTAAGGAAGAATGTCTTGAGGAGAAATGGGTCAAGAGTTGTGCTTTGGGGAATAGTCATAGTTGGATACTTAAAATGCAGAAAGTGAATAAGAAAGGAAACATTAAGAAAAACAAGCAAATTGTGCACAGTGGAATTCATGTTAGGTAAAGGTCCACAGTGTGTAATTAGCTAGAAATGTCAGTTTCACTAGGGGGCACCTAGACAATGAGGATAAAGACAGATTTAACTGTGAGAACATAAATTGATAATCTTTGAGAATGAGATGTAGTAGAATAATGGGAAAGAAAATAGACTGCAAAAGAGAATGACTTTCTAGTGAACTTTTTGGCATATCAGTAACCAGAAGTTGGTAGATGGTCTTAATTGTGGTTCATGAACATCATCTACCAACTTCCTGTCACTGAATTTGAACACAGGTCACAATCATCTCTCTAATCCTGTGTGACTTTAGCAATTATATGGATAATCTGTTAGTCATCTAGTCTTTCAGTATAAAGTTCTTTTTCTTTGGTGATCTTATTCTCCATTCTGTCGCCATCCATCCACTTCTGTAGTTCTTGTTGTAAGATTCAATTGCTGCATCTATGAAATTCTTGATTCAGGCATTCTCTTTTCTCAACACCAGTTGCTTTATTTCTAGCTTACTTTTTAAAGTACCACACTCTGTGTTTTTTTTTTTTCCTTAACTTTATCTGGCCTCCAGTCCAGTAATCCCTTCATTCTCTACTTTTGCCTTCTACTTTTTCCTTTTGTGTTCTCATTTTCTTCTCCTTCTGTTTAGATTCTATATGTCCTCATTTTAATAATTTTTACCAATATCCTAAATTATTTTGTTCCTCTTTGACTTTGACTTTTTTGCCCCATTCTTCTGAAGCCGCTCCAACCCTGGATGAACTCAGGGATTTGCTTATACTTTGCTTAAACCCGATGAGACAAGGAAGATCTCACAAAAGCACAGACTGGTCTCACTATAAATTCATAATCTGCCTATATCCTTAGCTATCTTAGACTGTTTCAGATCTTTTTGATTCTCCTCAAATTTCTGTTTTTGCTCTCCTTATCACACCTTACACTTAATTAGCCCTCTTTATCCTCTAAATCTTGATTCATTTAACCTTAAAAAAGAGAAAACAGATCCCTTCTTGACCCCATTTAGCCTCCATCTACTTGCCAGTCTTTATCTTCCCTTTGACAGTCAAAGGTCATAAAAGTTGTCTGTACCTTCTATCTTAATATCCGTTTTTCATGTTAATTCCTGTGCAACTTTTGTCCTCCACCAAACTTTTTTTTTTTTTTTTAAGATTTTATTTATTTATTTGACAAAGAAAGAGGGAGACAGTGAGAGAAGGAACACAAGCAGGGGGAGCAGGTGGGAGAGAAGCAGGCTTTCCTCCAAGCAGGGAGCCAGACTCAGGACTAGATCCTAAGACCCCAGGATCATGACCTGAGCCAAAGGCAGATGCCTAACGACTAAGCCACTCAGGTGCCCCCAAACTTTTTTTTCCATGCAAGTTTACATTTTAATCTGCATCCTACTTGGCTTGTTAGAACTTTTAAATAGACTTGCCCATTTTCTCAAAACTCTCTTCCTTTGGCTTCCATTGCATCAAAATCTCTTGGTTTTTGTTCTCCTGCTCAAAGAAAATGGGAACCTGCTGAACTGTTTTAAGCAGGGAAGGATCTGTGGCTGAAGAAGAGTCCAGTTATGAAGCTACTACAGTAGTGCAAGCCAGCAGTGATGTTTGCTTGAATAGAATGGAGAAAGATAGTTTGGAAAGAATTGAAAAGATTAAGGGAAATTTAGGAGATAATACCAACAGGATTTTGTGATAGATTAAGTGTAGATGATTAGAAAGCAGGAAATTCCTTGTTCTGATTTATGATATGCCACTTATCATAGGGGAAGGAAAAAAAAAAAAAAACACTGGTAAAGTCCATGTTGAGTTTTAGGTGCATTTGAAATTCTGAATGGAAATGTCATTAGGGTAGTTGGATGTGTAAGTCTGAATCTCCAAAGAGCTAAGATGCAAATCCTTTAATTGTTGCTGTACAAATGGAGACTTATTGAAGTCATGCACATTAAAGAAATAATTGAGAAAAGCTTAAGAGTAGGAAGAGAATTCAGTCTCAGCTTTGGTGAATTTCAGCATTTGAAAGTTGATTCAGGTAGGATGAGTTGAGTTGACAAGGAAGACCAAGGAACTATTATGGAAGTAGGAGAATGTCCTGTCTAGGAAGCTTTTAAGAAAAGGAGCAAGCAGGGGCGCCTAGGTGGCTGAGTCATTAAGCATCTGCCTTCCACTTGGGTCATGATCCTTGAGTCCCAGGATTGAGCCCGCATCAGGCTCCCTTCTCAGCAGGAAGCCTGCTTCTCCCTCTCCCACTCCCCCTGTTTATGTTCCCTCTCTCATTGTGTCTCTCTCTGTCAAATAGGTAAATAAAATCTTTAAAAAAGGGGGGGGGCAAGCATTTTTGTTCTCATCCAAATATAGTGTATCATTTATCTCACCTAATGATAATTGCCTGTTTATCTGTCCATATAGCCAACAGTTTAAGTTCTTTTGGGGATTGTGGGTCGAACTAGCTTGGAGACAAGCAAATATTTTCTGTAAAGAGCCAGATAGTAAATATTTCAGGCTTTGTGGGCCATATGATCAATTCTGGTGTAACTACTCAACTGTGTTATTGTAGCATGAGAGCAACCATATATAGTACATTAAAGATGAGTGTGACTGTGTACTAATAAAACTTTACTTATGGATGCTGATATTTGAATCCCATAATTTGACAGATAACAAAATACGGCTCTTGTCACTTTTAAAAATCATTTCTTTTTTTTTCTTTTTTTTAAAGATTTTATTTATTTATTGAGAGAGAGACAGTGAGAGAGAGCATGAGCAAGGAGAAGGTCAGAGG
The DNA here is from genome assembly GCF_011764305.1 of Mustela putorius furo. NCBI lineage: Eukaryota > Metazoa > Chordata > Mammalia > Carnivora > Mustelidae > Mustela > Mustela putorius. Next base: position 10,152,641 of record NW_025421424.1, read on the forward strand.
GAGAAGTAGACACCCCATGGAGCTGGGAGCCCGATGCAGGACTCGATCCCGGAATTCTGGGATCATGACCTGAGCCGAAGGCAGTCATCCAACCAACTGAGCCACCTAGGCGTCCCTAAAAACCATTTCTAATAGAAAAAACATTCTTAGCTTATGGGCTGCACAAAAACAGGTAGGGGGCAAAATTTGGCTGAAGGCTGTAGGTTACTAACCCTTTTCCCATAATTGAGCCAGGTGCCTGACCCGTAACAGACACTCAAGTAAATTTTTGTTGAATAAATTAAAGTTGAATAAGTTCAGGCCTTTTCTCTGTTTTTTGGGGAGTGGGGAGGTAACGAAAGTAGGTTTAATTGTATTATTTTGGGTTACAGAAAAGTAAAACTGAGTTCCAGGGCTTCCTAGAATGCATAGAGTTTTTGGCTTTGATTTTTCTAATATGGGCAGTAAAACACACCTTTACATCATTGAGAATTCTAATTATTACTTGTTTTCATTTGGTCTTAGTCATATAAGGTCATACTGTTGGTAGGACATGAACTCGGCATTTCTGTTGCTAGGATTTAGCATGAGAGACAGTCTATATGCAGGTGAACAAATAGATTAGTATATATTGACAACTTGTGATGTGTACCATGAAACTAACAGGTGTAGTATTATACACTAATTATGAAAGATGGGCAAAGATAGTTAAAGTGGTTAGAGAATGCATCTCTTGGGAAGTATTATTAATGCTGACACTTGAGTTATATGGGTGGGAGAGGAGAGGAGTAGCTAGGTAGAGAGCACATGTGATTACTCTGAGTCCCATAAGAACTGAGTATTTTCCAGGAACTGAAGTGGTTTTAAGCATAAATAACTTGAGGTATCTGTATTGAAGAAATCTGCAAATAATTGCTTATAAAATAGAGATTGGTATATTTTGGATTTTTAAAAGTCAGTCTGTACTAAGATACATAAGTATCAGAATCAAAATAGGCTAGTTAAAAAAAAAATCCACTGTGTTCCACGTTCATTGAAAACCACAACTGAAATGGCATTGCTGTTATTTATATGGCTTGACAGGCAGTGGGAACTAATATGAATAATTTCCATACCAAGGGCTATTTAGCACCAAACTTCAAATGTGCTAAAACAATAAGTCAAGGAAGAAAATGATTCCTACATGAGTTACTCCATTTAGTCTCCGAAAATGTGGTACACTAAGGTATCATACCGTAAGAGATTCCTTAAGCAAAAGAAGGATGGCTGACAGTAGGACTTGTGAGTCATTGTCAATGGGAAGAGCACAACAGATTGGAAAGGAGGACAGAAGGAAATAATACAAGTTAAAAAAAAGAAGGGAGAATACTACTAGTTTAAGAGGAAAATATTGTAATAGACATAATTTTATACAGGGTAAAACCTTAGAAAAGTCTAATTTCCCCATTACCTAACCATACGAGCAATTCTAAATCGAAGCTGATCATACCTTTATCTCTCCTGCTTCAAAATCTTTGTTTTGCAGTATTTCACTTTGAAAACTCAAAGTGACAAATTATATACTTTTACCATATTTTATAAATTTTTATCTTTTTAAAATAATATTTGCAAATATCTGTTTTTAAATAAAATGTATATACCGTCTAGTATGTTGTATTGATTTACTCAATGTTCTTTTAAGTGTTTCAGGCTGCATGTACCAAGTAGTTCAGACGATTGGCTCCGATGGAAAAAATCTTCTGCAATTACTTCCAATTCCTAATTCTTCTGGAAATCTTATACCGCTAGTTCAATCTTCAGTCATGTCTGATGCTTTGAAAGGGAATACAGGAAGCCCAGTTCAAGTTACTTTTCAGACTCAGATTTCCAGCTCTTCCACAAGTGCATCAGTTCAATTGCCCATTTTTCAGCCAGCCAGTTCTTCAAACTATTTTCTTACAAGAACAGTAGATACAGCAGAAAAAGTTAGAGTTACTTCTGTGGGAACTGAAAATTTTACCTCATCAGTTTCTAAAGTTCAGAGTCATGGTGTGAAAATTGATGGACTCACCATGCAAACATTTGCTGTTTCTCCTTCCTCAACACAAAATGATTCACCTTATATTTTAGTAAATACTCAGAGTCTTCCAATGACTGTGAAGTCTCCAGTTTTGCCTTCTGGGCATCATTTACAGATTCCTGCCCATGCTGAAGTGAAATCTGTACCAGCGTCTTCATTGCCTCCTTCAGTTCAGCAAAAGATACTTGCAACTGCAACCACAAGTACCTCAGGAACAGTTGAGGCCTCCCAAATACCAACTGTTATTTACGTATCTCCTGTAAATACAGTGAAAAATGTAGTTACCAAGAACTTTCAAAACATTTACCCAAAACCTGTTACAGAAATAGCAAAGCCAGTGATACTAAATACCACACAAATTCCAATGAATGTTGCTAAAGAGACACAGTTAAAAGGTGGTCAGCATTCTCAAGCTGCTCCTGTGAAATGGATTTTTCAAGAAAATCTACAGCCTTGCAGTCCATCTCTTGTTCCTGTTAAGTCTTCAAATAATGTGGCTTCAAAGATTTTAAAAACTTTTGTAGATAGGAAAAATTTGGGAGATAATACTATAAATATGCCATCACTAAGTACTCTCAGTCCTAGTGGGACACAATCCAAAAGTATGCCTATTAAAGATAATGCCTTGGTTATGTTTAATGGGAAAGTCTATCTATTGGCTAAAAAGGGGACAGATGTTTTGCCATCACAAATTGACCAACAGAATTCTATTTCTCCTGATATTCCACCAAGAAAAGATACATCACAAATAGTGAGTTCAAGTCCAATCACAGAAATATCCAGAGAGGTTGTAAATATTGTTTTGGCTAAAAGTAAATCTTGCCAGATGGAGACAAAATCACTTTCAAATACTCAGCCTGCTTCCATGATCAATCTAAGGGCAGAGAAGAATAAAAAAGTGGAGAAACCATCTCTTTCTACCCCAAACCCACATAATATGAATCAATCCATTAACTACTTAAAACAGAGTAAGACTTTATTCACAAAGCCACACTTTCCAGATGGATTTAGTACAGTACAAAATGCCCCCAGAAAAGGAAATATCATCCAAAGCATAGAGAAAATAAGTTCCTCTGTTGATGCAACAACTCTTACTTCACAACAGTGTGTTTTCAGAGACCAAGAACCAAAGGTAATTTTCCCATGTCAGGGTGTTCTTTTTTTCTATCTATATAGAAAATTTTTCTTTCTTAATTCTCAAGTTAGTTACCTGTGATACCTCTTCCCCCCTCCTTTCCCATCCTCCACTCCCATCACACACAAATACCATACACACATGAATGCTTAATTAAGTCAAAGCTTTCATCTGAAAGAAATGTTTGAGGAGCATAATAGAGTACAAGCAGTACCTTTCTCTTAAATCATTTGGCATGCCAAATCTTTAAGACAAAATCAAACAAACAAAAAACTCAGCAACAAAGTTTAGAAGAGATAATGTGACATCAAAGCTTGGTAAAATTCTGTGTGTGTATATATATACATTTGTACACATATATATATATATACATATATGTACATATATCTACTAGATTAATGTTAGTGTATGAAAAGATCAATACTATGCATCTAGGAGAGCTGGGTTTTTTGTCTGTGATGGTGGGTAGATGTCTGGCAGTTTTTTTAGGTAGATGGTAGAAGGAGCAGAATGGGGCTGATCAGTACTGTTTGGTCATTTGCGGAAATAGGATTTATCAACATCTTTTTGTTGTTGTTGTTGTTAGTAGACAAGTTTCCCTTGTTGTTTTTTGTTTTTTTTTTTTTTAAAGCCCTCTCTGACTCTTCAATTATTCAACATATCCACATAGTTACCTTTCTGTTGTACTTAAGGTATGTGTCTGTGCTAAGTATTTGTGCTCACTCTTTCCTTATGGAGTGATCTACTTAATATTGCCAGTGTTTCTCCCCTTCAGTATAGAATTCATTGAATTCTAGATATGTAAGGAGGTAAATTCTGAAGTATAAGATTGATTAAAGGCATAAGACTTTTCCAGAAGACTATAATTTCCAACTAATGTTTTATAGATTATTTTTAACTTGTCATTAGTTTGTATTCTTATTTCAGTTTGAGAATCAACTGTCTGTTAACCTTTCTAGTACAAGAAAGCAAAATAAATGAGAAATTTTAAAGGGACAGTTTAAGTTTGTACTCAGTTAAATTCATTTTTTCAAGTGAGGGTGGTAAGATAAGGGTAATGTAAACCCCATTTAGGACTTTAGAGCATGATGTTTTAAGTAAGATGAGATGAACATTTAGCTGCTAGTCTGATAAAATAGCTTAAGTAATTAGCAGTATTGTTTGTGTGTTTTGTTTTCCTGATTCCAGATTCAGAATGAGATGGCATCAACATTCAAAAAAGTTACTCAAGAAAGAAATGACAAGAACCATTCCCAAGGAGGAAGCAGTAAGGCATCATATCTGAAGAGTGATGCAGAATTTAAAAAGATATTTGGTCTCACTAAAGATTTGAGAGTATGCCTTACTCGTATTCCTGATCATTTGGCCTCTGGAGAAGGTTTTGATTCCTTTAGCAGTTTGGTGAAGAGTGATACTTACAAAGAGACTGAATTGATAGTGAAGGAAGAAAAGAAAAAACAGGTAATAGATTTTTGATGTCCTTTGTAGTTACTCCATAGGTTCATGAATGTATTTTCTTAATTTGTTTTTTTAGTCTGTACATTGATATACATGATAGTTACCAAATTTGCATATGTGTATATATTATATGAAGTCAGTGTTAAAGAGAACCATATATACAAAGGTAAAAATACATCTCCAGTTAAAGATGTTGTATTGTTTCTATTCACCTATTTATTTTTTCATCAAAAAATTATAAGAAAATTCCCATAACTTTTTAATCTAGTTATCTTACTTTGAAGACCCAATGTAAAATAAATAATCCAACATGATCCAGTAAGCACTGGATATTAAACACAACTAATGAATAATTGAACACTACATCAAAAATTAATGCTGTACTATATGTTGGCTAATAGAACTTAATAAAAAAAATTTATAAGTAATCCAAATGTAGGGAAAATATAAGCATGTAGCTGTTCATTGCAGTATTACCCTTAATACAAACATTTTAAGAACTCTACTTGGTCAATAATGGTGAAAAGAAACATCTGTATAATTTGGCCTATTACTCTACTCTACTTTACCTATTACTCTTAGAAGTATATCATTATACTGTTTAATACCTCAACTTTAGATCAGAGACCAGTGAACCTTTGCCAATGAAAATCTTCAATATGTGCTTACTGTGGAAAAGGAAACAAAAAATTAAGTCAATTCTTTTTCTCAAGTACTTTACAAATGGCTGTTATAGTTTGGTGATAAATTGATACATCTAATACTTAAGTAGGAAAATGTGAATTAAGCAGTTTCTTCTCTGTGAATATCAGTAGGACACTGCTGTTCATTTTAGTACTGTACAGTGGTAAACAATTTTTTGCTGTAGTTGTCAGTATATTTTGTTGAGTTTAGTTTTAGTATCTGTTACCTGCAGATCCTGTTAAATTTGAGAGCACACTGTCTATATGGCAATAATTTGTTTTTCTTTGGAATCTTACTCAACATAACAACAGGGTTTTGATAAGAAAAGAAAAGCAAAAACCGTTAAGAAGATGGATCATACAAAGAAGAGAAAAACTGAGAGCGTGTATAACACAGCTGCAAATGGAGGAACTAACGTCACCAATTCCCAACTCATCAGCGGTATTTTACCAACTTCAGATGTATCATGCCATAACATTCTCACAAGCCGCAACAAAACCAGAGAAGAAAAGAGAACTGAGGTTGAACATTATACCCCTGCGAACCAGGAAAAAGGCACATTGAGTTCAAATGCAGCTTTTGAACAGAGTCATTCCTTTAATAAAAATTACACTGAAGATATTTTCCCCATGACGCCACCAGAGTTAGAAGAAACCATTCGAGATGAAAAAATAAGAAGACTTAAACAGGTTCTGAGAGAGAAAGAAGCAGCTCTTGAAGAAATGCGTAAGAAGATGCAACAAAAATAATAAAATATTGCTATACTTAAAGACTGCAGTGAAATAGCTGTGATTTTTTTCATATACTTTTGCATTAAGTTAATTATAGATGCATTCTGAAAGTGTCTTTAAATATGAAACTTGTTTTTTCATCAGTTAATGATTAAATTTTATTTAAAGACTACAAAAAAAGTTGATTCACACATGCCTCTTGTGAATAATCTACATGCGGTATCTGAATCTTTGCCTAGATACTTTTTTGGGGGGAAGGAAAATTTTTCTATTTTTCTATTAATTAGAATTCCCAAAGTTTGAATATTTGTGCAAGGTTTTTTGTTTTTGTTTTTAATTGTCTACATCTTTAGCTGAACTGTACAGGTGTTATTCCAACAGTAGAGAATTTATTGTATACTACTGAAATTACACAGTCCAAGGGAGGATACCAGTACTAACTTAGCCTTGCCAATGGGTTTATATATGTACTCAGACTGTATTCATAAAATGATACCATTGTTGTAAATCTATTTTATTTCATGAAAAAAAATGTATTATAACAATATTATTTAAAAATTCAAACATTTCTGAGTGAGGGACACTTGTTTTGTGGCTTTTACAAAGTAGTTTTATATAATTCAAAATGGGATTTAGAATCCAGGCTATATAGTGTAATGTTTGCTTAAAGTAATAAGTTATTATTCCTAGGTAAATGCTTTTTCTTCTTCTCCATCCTCTTCTTCCTCTTCTCCTCCTCCTCTTTTTTTTTTTGGATTATGTACATATGTAACTATGTGAAAAGTAAATCTGAACAATGGCCTCACTTAATACTTTTTAAAAATTGTAAAGTATACTTTTTCTTAATGGAGGCAAACATTTTTCTGTCTGATTATGTTTGATTTGGAGAGTTCAGGAGTTGTATGGGGATAGGGATTAATGGGAAGAAAGAAAAGTTTACCCCCCCCCAAAAAAAAGATCTCCAGAAGTAAGGTCACATAAAAGTTATACATACTGAGAAAAATGCAAACTGATTGACTAAATTCTTCTGCCTTTTTTTCTTATACCAGTTTTATTGAGATAATTCATTTACCATAAATTCACCTCTTAAAAGTGTACAATTCAGTGGTTTTTATTATAGTCACAAAATTGTGCAACCATTAACATGACCTAATTTTAGGACATTCTCATCATTCCTCAAAGAACCTCATACCCATTAGCATTCACTCTCCAGATCCTCCACCCCCTCAACTGTAGGCAACCACTAATATAGTTTATGTCTCTAGGGACTTGAGGAAATTTTTAAGCATGGTAGGAATTATTCAGGATGTTTTCTTATGTGATTGGCTTCTTTCACTTAGCTTAATGTTTTCAAGGCTCATCAGTGCTGTGGCATGTATTGGTACTTAATTCTTTTAAAATTTGCTGAACAATATTCCATTATATGAATATATCACACTTTGTTTTCCATTCATTGGTTTATGGACATTTGGGTTGTTTACAGTTTTGGCTTCTAGGTTCTTACGTTGCTGTGAATATTTTTGTATAAGTTTTTATGTGGACAAAGGAGTATATACCTAAGACTATAATTACTGGGTCATACCCTAACTCTGTTTAACGTTTTGCACTGCCAAACTATACATGGGTATTTCTTACCCTCCTCCACCAAAATGGATCTTGTCAAGGATACCAGTGACTTCTGTGTTGCTAGATATAGTAGTTATCTTAATTTATCTATCTGGGGAAATACAATTTCACGAATCAGTGCCTCCTTTGAAGAATTTTTAAATGTTTTGTTTTTAAAGATTTTACTTATTTATTTGACAGACAGAGATCGCAAGTAGGCAGAGAGGCAGGCAGAGAGAGAGGAAGGGAAGCAGGCTCCCTGCTGAGCAGAGAGCCTGATGTGGGGCTCGATCCTAGGACCCTGGAATCATGACCTGAGCTAAAGCCAGAGGCTTTAACCCACTGAGCCACCCAGGCACCCCAAGAATTTTAAAGTGTTTTATTAAACAAGCAGTACATGTGCATTGTAAAAAACTTAAAAATACAGCAAACTGAAGTATTAAAAATTGAATCTTCATCATCACACTTTGAAATATTAATGTTGGGACATGGAGACACGTAATTACCTCTTTTATTAGGTTTATTCACAGATATCTTACGGTTTTTGGTGTAGCTGTAAATGGGGTTGATTCCTTAATTTCTCTTTCTTTTGCTTAATTATTGGTGTATAGAATTGTAGCACATTTCTGTATGTTAATCATATCCTGTGACTTCACTGAATTTGTATATCAGTTCTAGTAATTTTCTGGTGAAGTCTTTAGGGTTTTATATATAAGGTATCATGTTATTTGCAAATAGTGAAAGTTTGACTTCTTGACAATTTGGAGGCCTTTTATTTCTTCTTGTCTGATTGCTGTGGCTAGGACTTCCAGTACTGCATTAAATAACGGTGGTTAGAGTGGACATCTCTGTCTTGTTCCTGAGCATAGAGGAAAAGCTCAGTTTTTCCCCATTGAGGATGGTATTAGCTGTGGGTTTTTTGTATATGGCCTTTATTATGTTGAGGTATGTTCTCTCTAAACCTGCTTTATTGATGGCTTTTATTATGTGTGAATGTTGTACTTTATGAAATGCTTTTCTACATCTACTGAAATGATCATACATTTGTATCCTTTTTTAATTAATGTGGTATATCACATTGATTGATTTGTGAATATTGAACCATCCTTGCAAACCAGGAACAAATCCCACTTTATTACAGAGAATGATTTTTTTAATGTACTGTTGGATTCTGTTAGCTAGTATTTTTATAGAGAATTTTTACATCCATATTCATCAAGGATATTGTCGCATACTCTTTGTCATTGTTGTGTATTTATCGGGTTTTGGTTTCAGGGTGATGTTGGTCTCATAGAATAAATTTGGAATTTTTCCCTTCTTATTTTTTGGAATAGTTTGAGAAGAATAGGTAGTAACTCTTCCCTAAATGTTTGATAGAGATCTCCTTTGAAACAAGCCGTCTGGCCCTGGACTTGAGCGTTTTGGGAGATTTTTGATTACTGATTCAGTTTCTTTGCTGGTTATAGGTCTGTTGATGTTTTCTATTCCCATTTCAGTTTTCATAGTTTATATGTTTATTGGAATTTGTCCATTTCTTCCAGGTTGTCCAATTTATTGACATACAGTTTTTCATAATATTCTCATAATTTCTTGTTTATTTCTGTCATGTTAGTTATTTCTCTTCATCACTTGTGATTTTTATTTGGGTCCTTTCTCTTTTCTTTTTGATAAATCTGGCTAGAGGCTTATCAATTTCACTTATTTTTTTTTTTAAAGAACCATCTCCTGGTTTTCACCAATGTGTTCTGTTGTTTTTGTTTTTGTGGTATTTTGTTTGTTTTTCTATATCATTTATTTCTGCTCTATATTTCTTCTGGCTTTAGACTTCATTTGTTGTTCTTTTTCCAGCTTCTGTAGGTTGGAGATATATAATTAAAGGCTTTTAGTAAATAGATATTTGAAGTCATAGGTCTGAATAACATCACTTAAGGAGATTGTATAAACAGAGGATAAAATTTAAAGGTTGGGAAAAGGACAATCATGAACTTTGAGGATTGGAAGAAGTGAATGTTAAATGAATTGTATTTACAAATCCTTGAATAGTGTCTGACACATAGTAAACAATATATCAGTGTTTGTTAAATAAAATAAATTCTAAAATCACCCTGATATATTGCATTCATCTTCCATTTCATTTTCTTACATGTTTTAGCCTACTTTCTCCTTTGATTTTTCTGCTTCTTTATATTAAGGTTTTGTTGATCATGAAATCAACAAGCACCTACATTTCTTCTGATATCATATTCCATTATGCTGAAATGAAATGCTTGAATCCTTTACTGTACCATACCACTAAAACTTAAGGTCTCCAACAACGTCAAAAATTTGCTGTATCTAATGTCAATTCTTAGGCTCTATCTTACTTGACCTGTTGGTAGCGTTTGACAATTTTTATCAGTCTGTCAGTGAAATGTGTTTTTCACTCGGCATCCAAAGCACCATATTCTTGTTTTCCTGCTTCCTTATTGGCTGCTCCTTCTGTCTCTTTGGCTGGTTCCTTACCTTCATGATTTCTTAAATGGCTCAGTGTGTGTATGTCTTTTATTTTACATCTGTACTTGTGTTGACCTCATCTAGTTCTTACACATCAGTGCTTCTGCATACTACTATTCCCTTTGAACTTCAGCGCTATATATCGAATCATCTTCTTGACATTACCACTTAGAAATTTGATTGGCATGTCAAGTTTGACATGATTCAGACCCAGCTTGTGATTATCATCCACACCCCAAATTTGCCTCAACCAAGATTTTCTCTAAGTTAATGACAAATCTAGGCTTTCATTCTTTCAAGCAGAAACGAGAAACCACCTTGATCTCTCTTTTGCTCATAACCTACAGGGTGTCTGTTGGGAAAATTTTCTGATTTACATTCCCATGATACCTGCAGTGTGACCATTGCTCACCACCTCTACTCTGACTACCTTCCTTTAATTCATCTGGATTATTGAAATAACCTTCTCCCTGTTTCCAAAAGTATCCTCCTACAACCTATACTTAGGACGATAGCTGAGTGATTTTGCTGTAAGGAGGGGGAAGGCACTAAAAACCCAATAGAAAAATGGGAAAAATACACGAACAGACAACTCACCATAAAAGATTTTAAAACAAACTGAAACATATAAAAAAAATTCTCACATTCACTCAAAATTGGACAAATGCAAATTAAAACCATTCAAACCATTTCTCATTGGTGAGACTGGAAAAATTTTAAGAAAATGGCAACACATTCTGTTGGCAATGCTGTGAGGAAATAGACATGTTCATATATTGCTGATGGGACTACAGATTGTACAATTCTGAAGAGAAATTTGGCAATGTCAAACAAAATTTTCCTATGTATTGTTTTGACCAATGCAGCCAGCAATTCTAAGAATTCACCTTGAAGATATGCCTCCAACAATATGAAAATATGCACGAGTTTTTAATTACAGCATTGTTTTTTTAATTCCCAAGTATAGGAGGGAGCCCAAATGCCCATTCATAGGAAAGGGTTGAAAAAATCATAGTATATCTACACCATGGAGTACTAAGTAGCTGTAAGAAAAAAAAAGAAGAATATAACTGATACGGAGTGTTTTCTAAGACATGCTGTAAAATGAAAAAAAAAAAAAAAGTACCAAAGAATATATATAGCAATCACCTCTCATATAAGGAAAAAAGAGAAGAAAATAATAGATATCTGTTCATTTGTACAAAAGAAATTAAAGATAAACCAAAAACGAAATAAGGGGAAGAGAAAGAAGAGAAGGGGACTGGGTTAACAAGGATGAAGTACAATAATATCTTTGTGTATATAGCTCTTACTCTTAGAATCATAGAAGGGTTTTTGCATACCCTTTACATAATCCCAAATAAAAATGATTAAATTTTAATCATTTAATCAAATATAATCATTTAATCATTTGAAAAAATCATAGTATATCTACACCATGGAGTACTAAGTAGCTGTAAGAAAAAAAAAGAAGAATATAACTGATACGGAGTGTGGTTTTAATCAAATGATTAAAACCAAAAAGAAAATAGGGAACCTAAAAGGGAATGCAAATACTAACAAATGAAAGGGTATTTTACAAGAGAATAGCGTGAACACAAAGGGATGGGAAAGAAAGCTAACCTAAGTGACTTAGGAAGCAGTAGCTTCACCAGGCACTGGAAAGGCCAAAAGCTTAAATGCTGTAATCTACTTGGTAAAAGTGTTTCCCATAGGAGTATGGGTTTGCAATCCCGACACTACCTTTACTTGTATACTAGAACTGAACAAATAAGTACATATATATTGTAGATAATGAGAGACCACTTTCACTGTTGGAAGATACTACGAGGAAAGGAGGAAGGCTAAAATAAACCCTGTGGTATTGGATTAGAATAAGAGGCATTAGTATAAACTCAGGTTTTTAAATATATATTCAGGCAGATAAATATACATACGGGTGTATGTGTGGGTTATACATACATACATACACTCATATACTTTCTAACTTTGTTCATTGGGATGGCCTAGAAGCAGTGACACTCCAGAACCATGAGCACACCTAACACCAAATCTTGGTTTCTAGACACATTCTTCAACATAAAGAACCAGGACTCCTTGCAGAAGTTGATTTCAGGACAGGCAAGAAAGATACAAAATGAGCCTAGAACATCTTGTCATGTCAGAAGGTAAGGAAATGCCCTCCAAATGATGGGGGAGAATTTGAAAACAGGAGCCAGTTTGAAGGAGTTCCTAATGGCCAAAACTGGAATAACTTGAACAATGGTATTTGACTTTAAGCCCTAGAACAAAATATGCCCAGTGAATCTATACCATATATATATAAATCAAATATGTAAACAAGGGAGAAGGAACAGCTCTTCCTTACAATTGAATTCCAATTACTAGATGTAGACAGAAAGAGGGAATACAGAATTCATCATTGCAATTGCCCTAATTACTTGCAAACAAGATTCACCAATGGATGCTAGAATGATTAGGCAAAAGTTGGGGAAGAAACAGGATTTGCAGTTTCAAAGTATCTTCCCAAAGACGTTTATTAACTGTGAATGTAGAGATAGTCTTTAGTGGAGAAACCTAGCAGACACCAACCCATGCAAATGATCAAGGTAAATATCACCAGTAATAAGACATACCAATATCACAAATCCATTATATGATGCATAAAGTCATGTGTGTGGTAGTCTCTCCAAAAATATAAAACCTTTCTGTTATGAATGTTCGTTTCCCCCTAAAACTCATACTATGAAACCCTAACCCCCCATTCTGGCTGTATTTGGAGATAGGGGCTCTAAGGAAGTAATTAAGATTACATGAGATGGTAAGGATAGGGCCTTAATCCTATAGGATTAGAGTCCTTTATAAGAGGAGACTTCAGAGTGTACTCCTCTCTCCACACCCTCATCCAACACAAATGCACTAAGCCAGCAAGCTGAAACTGGGGAAAGGTTATGCGACGACTATAAGAATGATGCCATCTGCAAGTCAGGAAAAGAGCTCTCACCAGAAACTGAATTGAGTGGAACCTTGATCTTGAACTTCTAGAACTCTGAGAAATGATATTTTTGTTGCTTAAGCCACCTAGTCTGTGTTATTTTGCCATGGTAACCTTAGCAAACTAATATACTTTCCAAGCATGAGAAATTATCAGATAAACTCTACTTTTGGGGCATTCTACAAAATTACTGATTATTATTCTTCCAAAGTGTCAAGATCAAAAGACAAGGAAAAGAGTGAAGAACTGTTGCACACTGGAAGAAACTAAGGAGGGAAAAAAACCCAAAACAACTACATGCAATAGGGGACCCAGGTTAGGATTGTGAAACAGAAAGATGACACAAGTGGAAAAAAAAATATGTGAAATGTAATAAGGCCTATAGTTTAGCTAATAATATCACCTATTTAACCCATCTCCCTGACCACCTCCATTCTGATAACTATCACTTTTTTCTCTATAGTTGAGACTGTTTCTTGTTTTTTTTCTCTCTCTCCTTTTTCCTTTTTGTTCATTTGTTTTCTTTCTTAAATTCCACATATGAGTGAAAGCATATGGTATTTGTCTTTCTTCCACTCACTTATCTTGTCTAGCATAATACTCTCTAGCTCCTTCCATGTCATTGCAAACATAAAGACTTCATTCTATCTTATGGTCCATTATATAGATAGACCACATCTTCTTTATCCATTCATCTATTGATATACACTTGGGTTACATCCATATCTTGGCCACTGTAAATAATGCTGCAATAAACATAAGGGTGCATATATCTTTTCAAATTAGTTTTAGTTTTCTTTGGGTAAATACATAACAGTAAAATTATTAGCTCATATAGCATTTTTATTTTTAATTTTTTGAAGGACCTCCATACTATTTCCTGCAGTGGCTGCACCAATTTACACTTCCACCAATGGTGCACCAGGGTTCCTTTTTCTCCACATCCTCATCAACATTGTTATATCTTGTCTTTTTGATTCTAGCTATTCTGACAGGTGTAAGGTGATATCTCATTGTGGTTTTGACTTGAGGTTCTCTGATGTTGAGTGATATTGAGCATCTTTTCATGTGTCTGTTGGCATTTGTATGCCTTCTTTTGAAATATGGCTATTCGGTTCTGCTCATTTTTAATCAGATTATTTGTGTTTTTTGGTGTTGAATTGTATAAATTATATGTTTTGGATATTAACCCATTACCAGATATATCATTTGCAAATATCTTCTCCATTCAGGAGTTGCCTTTTGTTTTATCAATGGTTTCCTTTGCTGTGAAAAAGCCTTTTATTTGGATGAAGTCTTAATACTTTATTTTTGCTTTTGTTTTCCTTACCTGAGGAGGCATATCTAGAAAAATGTTGCTAAGACCAATGTACAAGAGATTACTGCCTATATTTTTTTAAGGAGTTTTATTGTTTCCAGTCTCACATTTAGGTATTTATTTATTTATTTAATAAAGTTGACATTCTGTTTTTATTTATTTTTTAAATTAATTTAATTTTTTCAGTGTTCCAAAATTCATTGTTTATGCTTCACACCCAGTGCTCCATGCCATACATGCCATCTTTAATTAATAGGTTTTTTATTTCAACTTGGTTAGATTTTAGCTCTTTTATTTCTCCAGAAAGGGATTCTCTAATATCTTCCATACTTTTTTCAAGCCCAGCTAACACCTTGGTAATCATCATTCTGAACTCTAGTTCTGACATCTTACTAATGTCTGTATTGATTAGATCCCTAGCCATGGGTACTGCCTCTTGTCCCTCCCACCAACCACCCCTGAGGTGAGTTTTTCCTCCTTATCATTTTATCCAGATAAGAATAGATGAATGAGAACAAAATACTAAAATGGTAGCAATGACCCCAGAAAAATATACACTAAACACATCAGAAGAGACCCAAAACTGGAGGGAGAATAAAGGAGGGGAAAAAAGTAAACAACAACAACAACAAATATATATATTAGATTGGTGAATAGAACAGAGCCACACACTTGATTTTGGATGTATTTTGATCTGTTAGAAGAGACTGCCTCCCAAAATTTTAAAGAAAGAAAAGCTTATGTATATACAAAAATAAGGGTAAACACAATGAAGGGATAGAATATGACATTCTAAAAAAAGAATTGATAAGTTGATTGAAAAAAGAATGAGAAAAAAAAGAGGAAAGAACGTGATTAGGCTGGAGACTAGAACAAAGATATGAGCTAAATTAGGGTATATTTTGATCGGTAGAAGAAACTATATCCCAAAATTTTAAAGAAAGAAAAACCCATATGTATACAAAAAATAAGGTTAAAATAATGAAGGGATAGAATATGACTATAAAAATGAAAATTAAAAAAGATTTTTTAAAAAAGGCATTGATAAGATAAAATAGTTTTAAAAGGTTAAAATACAGATGTAGTGAAAAGAAAGGCCATATGTACCCCAATGTTCATAGCAGCAATGGTTACAACCACCAAACTGTGGAAAGAACCAAGATGCCCTTCAAAAGATGAATGGATAAAGAAGATAAGGTCCATATATACAACGGAATATTATGCAGCCATCAGAAAGGACGAATACCCAACTTTCGTATCAACATGGATGGGACTGGAGGAGATTATGCTGAGTGAAATAAGTCAAGCAGAGAAAGTCAATCATCATATGGTTTCACTTACTTGTGGAGCATAAGAAATAACATGGAGGACATTAGGAGAAGGAAAGGAAAAGTGAATTGGGGGAAATCAGGGGAAGATGAAGCATGAGACTATGGGCTCTGAGAAACAAACTGAGGGTTTTGGAGGGGAGGTGGGTGGGGGAATGGGGGAACATGGTGGTGGGTGTTAAGGAGGGCACATATTGCATGGAGCACTGGGTGTGGTGCAAAAACAATGAATCTTGGAACACTGAAATAATAAAATTAAAAAAAATAAATTCAATTTAAAAATAAGGTTAAAATAGGAAAAATTTTTAAAATAGAATAAGAAAAAAATAAAATTTAAAAAATTTAACTTTAAAAGGTGAAAGAATCATTGGGAGGGAAGCCATGAATTCTATGTGTTGCATTCCCCTAATTCTGGAGTTCTGCAGTTCTCATTGATCAGTGAACATGGTCTTGGCTGGATGTTCCTGCTAATCTTCTGGGGGAGGGGCCTGTTGCCATGATTCTTAAATGTCTTTGCCAGAGGTGGGATTGCACCACCCTTGCTAGGGGCCAGGCCGCGTAATCTGTTCGCATTTGCTCTCAGGAGCTTTTGTTCCCTCAACGCTTTCCATAGAGCTTTGGAGGAGGAGAATGAAGATGGCAGCCTCCAATTCTCCAGCTGGTAGGAGCCAAGAGCTTGGTCCCTACTCCTCAGTGCAACCTCAGAGAAAAGCAGGCAACTATGCCTGTCTCCCTGGTCTCTGGCCGCACTCCATGCTCACCCAGCCTGTAACCAAGCCTTTCTATCTCTGACATCTGGACCCATTTGGAGTCTCCAAACCCAGCAGATTCCTGCGGCGTGCTCCTCTGCCACTCCTCCCAGAGAAGAAAGGTGAGTTCCCCCGGATCTGCTGCTTGTGCGGTCCCTGCCTGAAGAGTAGTGGTCCACCTGTGCCTCGGATCATGGTCTAAGGTAACCCCGACCTGGGAGCTCACTCCCTGGCTCCATGTCTGCAGCCAGCTTCCCCGCTCCAATACCTGGGAGCTTTGACACACACGCCCCTGGTCTTTCTCTGACCCTGAGGGCCCTGAGACCACATTGTCCCTGTGAGGGTTCCACCACACCCCCACACGGCCCCCTGCCCTGTTAGCCTCTGGAGCCGCTATGCTCCTCAGTGGAGCAGACTTCTAAAAGTTGTGATTCTGTGCTCTGCTGCTTACCAGGGGCTTACCAGGAGCCAGCCCCTCCCCCCACAGTCTTTCTTCCTGTATATCCCTTTGGATTCACTTCTCCGCACATCCTACCTTCCAGAAAGTGGTCACTTTTCTGTTCATAGAATTGCTGCTCTTCTTCTCTTCAATCTCCTGTTGAGTTTGTAGGTGTTCAGAATGGTTGATAACAATCTAGCTGAACTCCTGGGACCTGCCGAAATTTAGATCTCCCACTCCTCTGTCATCTTGCTCCTCCCTGCTCTGTTTGCTTTTGCTGGTTCTCACTCATGTTGCCATGTTTATTGTGTCTATTTCTATCTTTGGCTAATAATTGGTAATTAACCTTGTAAAATTAAATTTGAGATATCCTTAAGGTCTCAGGTAGAAGTTCCTTCAGCTAGAATTGTTTTATTACTTACTTTTCCCTGGTCCTTGTAGATACCATGACTGAGGAATGACCCCAAAATAACTCTACACAGCTTGGACCTAAGCTGTGATTCACTCAGGTGTAAACCTGAATGAGGGCCCAACTGTGGACCCTACTTCTTATGCCCAGTTTTGTTTTTTCTAATTCTTATACTCTACTTTTGCCATAGAAGTTTAAGAAAGTACCTTTCTGTTATAGTTTTGTTAGAAGTTTTTAAGTGTGTATTTTATTCTTTGGTGTTTTGTGGGTTTCTTTTTTTGTTTTTAATTGAAAGATTTTTTTATTGCAGCAAAATATATGCATAAGATAAAATTGACCGTTTTAACCATTTTAAGTGTATAATTCAGTAGAATTAATATTGTTGTGTAATTGTTAAACCTCTCATTTCATATAATAAGACAGTAAAGCTCAAGAGGCCAACTTGTCCAATGTCACACAGGTGATTGGCAGAAGAACTCTACATTGTGCAGTCAGTGCTTTTCCTGGTTTTCCTGTTCATTCATTTTATGGTTAAATAAATCGAGCCCAGAAAGGTAAAGTATCCTTGATCACATCAGGAGGAGGAGTAGTCACATCTACAGACCTCATAGTCCAATGGTCGGCTTTCTCCACCTCACTACTTCAGACTGCCAATATCCCTCACTATTTTCATTTTCCAGTCTTTCCACAGAAATTCCAGGCTTCTGTGCACCAAAATGTGAGTTTCACACAGCCCGTTATCACCTAAAAGTGATTTTCTAAATTGGTGCTTGGCAAGTGTCAAATCCATTGGCTGCAATATGTCTTCATGCCAGACTTCAGTATTTGTCAGTTATGGATTAAAGACACTGCTTGCCACCATTTCCTGCCACAGCTAAAGTTTTTCATGCATTGTTTTTGGCTGAAAATCAAGTTTAAGGTATTGGGAGAGTAATTTAGATTATATACATTGGGATTAATTTGATTAAACATATGGCCATTTACATATGACAACTGATAAATTACTGAATACCACATCTGAAACTAATGATATACTATAAATTAGCTAATCGAATTTAAGTTTAAAAAAATTAAAAACTAAAATGATACTCTCCCCCCCCCCACAAAAGAAAAAGAAACTTCAGAAAATGGGACTTGTCTCATAGTATGGTAGGTTTTCCCCAGTATGAGGGCAAAATAGTCACAAGATTCAAGCTGGTCAAAGAAAGGACACATGCCCACCAAGATTCCAAAGCAGGTCCATGATGATGGTCAAACAGGATTCGGTATCTATGATTATGCTTTGCATTATACCTCTTGTTTTGTTATCAGGAAACTATTACACTTTGTCTTAAATAAAATATCTCTATCAGTACCAACACAGATCATACAAACATGTAAGCTAATATGAGCTAAAGGTTTGAACATGCTTACTTCCTATAGTCCCAGATGCCAATAAGCTTTTAAACAAATAAAAAGAAGTTAAAATTCACATGTAATGAAATCTGGAATTAGACCAAATACCTTTCAAGTGGGAAATGGATAAGCAAACTATGGTACAATACACAATGGTATACAATGAGCTACTTATATAATGCATTAATACAGAACTTTAAAAGTGTTATGCTAAATGAAATAAGCCAGACTGTAAAGGTTGCCTACTGTGTGATTCCATTTATGACACTCTTACAAAAGCAACCTAGAAGGACAGAAATCAGATGTGTGGTTGTGAGTGGACTGAGGAGGATAGAAGGGCCTGACTACAAAGGGGTGTGGGGAAATTGTGGGGAAGTCGTGGTGGTTACATGACTGTAAACACTTGTTAAATCTCACAGAACTGCATACCTAAAAGGGTGAATTTTACTGCATGTATGTTATACCTTAATTTTTTAAATGGGTGAAAAATCAATGAATATATCTGCATTCACTTTTTCCAGCCTATATTTACTGATTATCCACTATGTGCTGGATACTCTTAGGTGGTTTTTTTTTTTTTATGTGAAGTGATGAATGTGTCAAGTATTTTGATCTTGGTAACCATTCCACAATGTATATGTATATCAAATCATCATATTTTATGCCTCAGATATATACAATTATATTTTTAAACTATTCTCCTATAAAGCTAGGGGAAAAAAGGTGTCAGTAGGAATCTTACCAGTAGCAGTTTAGACAATTTCACTGCCTAATTTTTATTAGGAGTATATTTTGAATTTTTTCAGATGTATTTTTAAAATATTGAAATAATTATATAGTTTCTCCTTTAATATGATGTAAATTACATTCATGGATTTTTAAGTGACATGCATTTATTTAATTCCTGAGATAAAATTATTTGAACACAAAATATCTTTTTTATATGTTGCTGTTATTAATTCTGCCAGTATTTTATTTAGAATTTTTGCATCTATGTTCATGAATAAGATTGTGCTCTAATTTTTCTCTCTTATATTGTTCTTGTCAAGTTTAAGTATCATAGTATTTTATTTTATTTTTTTATTGAAATTCAGTTAGCCAACATAGAGTACATCATTATTTTTGATGTGTTCAATGATTCATTAGTTGTGTATAACATTGCCCCTTAGGCAATCTAATTTTTTTCACAGTACATGTCACTTCATAACATACTACAGAATTTAATTGTACACTGCATTTATTTCTAATGTTTACCCCTTTCCAGAAAAATGTAAGCAATTTGAAGGCAAAGATTTTTGTTGCATGCATATATCTCAAGCACCCAAGCTCTTAGCATATCACAGACTTTCAATACTATTTTATGTGGTAATAATTTCACAATATATACATGTATCAAATGATTTCTTTGTATACTTCAAATGTATATAATATCATATGTCAATTATATCTCAATAAAACTGGAAAATATCTTTAAATAAAAGAGTTGAAGACAGATATAGTGACACAAATTACCTTATGATCAGTTTTCACAAATTGTTCCGTGTTCCATGCCCACTTAAAAAGTGTATTTATGAATCAGTCTGTTACAGGGATTTGACTTTACACAATCTGGTTAAACAATCTCTGAAAGGATGTTTTCTGCTCATCTGAGGTTAGAGCTTGAAGTCTGCAGGGGAGGCATTTGGGAAGGAACTATGGAACTAAAGTGGGAGAAAGCAGGAACAAACCTGGAAGTGAGCTGGAACTTACATGGACAGACAGGAATGTATGTCAGTTCTCAGGACTCCAGGAATAATACTGTGTGTCCTGCAGGAGAAACTAATGCCGTTTGTCCCGAAGCTTAGCATGTACCCGACTCAAGAGTTTGAGAAGCTGAAGGGGGATCCAGTCGAAGGTGAGAGCTATTAGACTGGCTGCTGTTCACACCACCAACAAGGTGAGCCAGCAGACCTGTGATATCTGTTGACTCTGCTCATAACTTCTAAGTGGAAAAACAGTATGAGTATTTAGGTTGAATATAAGAAATAGCACTGAGGGTTATAGAGGATGGGAGGGAAAATTGAATGGGACAAAATCAGAGAGGGAGACAAATTATGAGAGACTCTTGGCTCCAGGAAACAAACTGAAGGTTGTGTAAAAGGAAGGGGGAGGGATGGGGAAACTGGGTGATGGGTATTAAGGAGGGCATGTGATATGATGAGCACTGGGTGTTAGATGCAACTAATGAATCACTGAACACTACATCAAAAATTAATGATGCACCACACCCAATGCTCCATGCAATACATGCCCTCCATAACACCCACCCCCTGGCTACCCCAACCTCCCAGCCCCCCGCTCCTTCAAAACCCTCAGATTGTTTTTCAGAGTCCATGGTCTCTCATGGTTCATCTACCCCCCCCCCCCAATTTCTCTCAACTCCCTTCTCCTCTCCATCTTCCCATGTCCTCCATGTTATTTGTTATGCTCCACAAATAAGCAAAACCATATGATAATTGACTCTCTCTGCTTGACTTACTTCACTCAACATAATCTCCTCCAGTCCTGTCCATGTTGATACAAAAGTTGGGTATTCATCCTTTCTGATGGAGGCATAATACTCCATAGTGTATATGGACCACATCTTCCTTATCCATTTGTCTGTTGAAGGGCATCTTGGTTCTTTCCACAGTTTGGCGACCGTGGCCATTGCTGCTATAAACTTTGGGGTACAGATGGATCTTCTTTTCACTACATTTGTATCTTTGGGGTAAATACCCAGGAGTGCAATTGCAGGGTCATAGGGAAGCTCTATTTCTAATTTCTTAAGGAATCTCCACACTGTTCTCCAAAGAGGCTGCACCAACTTGCATTCCCACCAACAGTGTAAGAGGGTTCCCCTTTCTCCACATCCTCTCCAACACACGTTGTTTCCTGTCTTGCTAATTTTCACCATTCTAACTGGTGTAAGGTGGTATCTCAATGTGGTTTTAATTTGAATCTCCCTGATGGCTAGTGATGATGAACATTTTTTCATGTGTCTGATAGCCATTTGTATGTCTTCATTGGAGAAGTGTCTGTTCATGTATTCTAACCATTTTTTGACATGATTATCTGTTTTGTGTGTGTTGAGTTTGAGAAGTTCTTTATAGATCCTGGATATCAACTGAAAAGAAATAAATAAAAAAATAAAGTGGAAAAAAAACCTTAATGATGTGCTATATGTTGGCTAATTGAATTTAAATTTTAAAAAATTTAAAAAATAAATAACTGCTGCTTCCATACCACCTTCCAAACTTCATGCAGAAATGTCTCTTGTGGGGGCTTCCTGGGAGGCTCAGTTGGTTAAGCAAGTGACTTTAGTTCAGATCATCATCCTAAAGTCCTGGGATTGAGTCCCACATTGGGCTCCCAGCTCCATGGGGAGTCCGCTTCTCCCTTTGACCTTCTCCCCTCTCATTCTCCCTCTCACTCTCTCCTCTCTATCTCAAATAAATAAATAAAATCTTTAAAAAAAAAAAAAAAGGAAATGTCTCTTGTGGTCCACGCTAACCAGAAACACACAGGACCAGAAAATGTAGGATTTGTAGTTTAGCTTAGACAGCTTTGAACACAATAACAGAAGGATTATACAAATTTAAAATTTTATATTCATGTGTTGCAAGTTTTATCATTATAAAATGTCTTCATTTCTATAAATGCTATTTGCCTTAAGGTGTATTTAACCGAGTTTGACCACCTTTCTCTTGATTAGTGCTTACCAGTTACAAGATCAAGAATGGAAGACTACTGCCATCCCAGCAGTCCCTGCGTATTCCTTCACATTCACAACTGGCTCCCTTCACACACAGGCATCCACTACCTTGACCTTATAAGAGTAATTTCTTTCCTCTTGGTTTTCTTTTAAATCTCGTAATGTGTTAACTTTCATTGATTTTTAATCTATTGAAAGTTTAAAAAGTTTTTTCTTTTCTTGTGGTGACTACCCTAGAAATTCTATACACTTCCCCTTTCAAGGTATGGATTTAAAAAATATTTACCTCCCTCCTAGATAAACAATAAATACTGAAACTCCATTTATCCTCTTCTTGACTTGCTGTTGTCTAGTATTTTGTATCTACTTCTTGGTTTTATCCCAACAATGCATTATGATAATTATGATAATAATTATGATAATATCCTAACAAGGCATTATGATATCCCAACAATGCATTATGACAATTTCTAGAATCAATGGTTGTTTACACATTTGTATGTATTTAACCATTTTTTTTCTTCTTGGTTTTTCTTGTATTTCTGATTTTCGTCTGAGATCACTTTATTTATACCTGGAATTTATCCTTTAGAATTTTTAGTGAGTGTGTGATGATTACAAATTATCTTGGCTATTTAGTCTTAGTTTTTCTCTGAGAACATTCTTTTTTTTTTTTTTTAAGACTCTATTTATTTATTTGACAGAGAGAGAGATCAGCAACACAAGCAGGGGGAGTGGGAGAGGGAAAGCAGGCTTCCCAACAAGCAGGGAGCCCATTGTGGGGCTTAATCCCAGCTGGAATAGATCATGACCTGAACCAAAGGCACCCAACTGACTGAGCCACCCAAGTGCCCTTCTAAGAACATTCTTATTTCAACTTTAGCATTTTGAGGTCCACACTCTTCTAAGGAGAATTACTACTGATATGTCTATGGTTAATCTATCATTCTTCAAAGATAATCTTTCTTTTCCCTCTGACTGCTTTAAGGTTTTAGTCTCTGGTTTTCTTAAGTTTTCCTATGGCTATAGAGGTGGATTTGTTTTTATTTAACCTTCTTGAGATTGAGTGAACCTTTTGAATCTGTGCATTGGGTGTTTCATCAATTCTCACTCATATTCCCTTCAAATATTTTCTTCGGCCCATTTATTCTCTCCATTCATTCTAGGACTCATCAAATGGACTCAAACTGTATTTTCTACATCTCTCATCCTTTCTACATTTCCTATATTTTTACATATTTGTGCTGTATTCTCAGTATTTTATTTCTGTTCTATCTTCTAAGTAACAAATTCTGTCTTTTGTTTGTATTCAACCTTTTACTGAATTAAAGTTTTTAACTTCAGTTTTTGCTTTTTTTCATCTTTAGATGTTATTTGGTTCTTTTTAAAGTTTGTGATTTTTTTTTCTTTTATGGCTTCCTAGTCCTGGTAGAAACTTTAAAGTTTATGATTTACTTTTATATCATGGTAAGCATAGTTGATAGTTGATCTAAAACACATGTCTGAAAAGCCTCGTCTGGAACAGCTATTAGGCTTGTTGTCAATTTCTGTTGCTTAGAGAGTTCCAGGACCTGGTTCAATATTACAGAGAGACTTTGAGCTTGCTTCTCTCAGTTCTCTATAGTATGTTTAGTTGGGATGACTTCAAGCCAGTTTAAGTTCTAAAGGGTCACTGGTCCAACTCGACCTTGTTTAGCTGGTGTGCAAAGACATGGGAGGTTTGCTCTGTTATTACAACAACATGAGGAGGTTTCCTTTTGCTTTTCCTATTCATTTTCCTTTCCTAGTTGGTTCAAAACCACAGAATTCCATTCTGTAGTTATCAGAATTTAAAGTAACTATAGGGCATCAAGCTCTTGTTTGTTTTGACAGAGGATGGGGTTCAATATAAAGGTCTTCCACATGACTCCTCCCACCTATAATGGTGTGTCCTGACAAAGATTCAAAAGACAAGTATTTGTGATATTAGTTCATACTTTCTTAACATAGGTAATGTTGGTGCTCTAATATTCCATTCTGTTTGCTTATTACTAGAACTACAACTTCTTTTGCTGTTCTTAAATCTACACCCCCATTCACCCCACTCACCATGTTAAGTCTAGATGTGATTCTCTTTTTTTTCCTTCATGAAAGTAGTCCATTTGACTTTTTATTTGTGGATTTCATCTTTCATCAGTTCTGGAATATTCTCAACAATTATGACTTCAAGTATTGTGTCTACTATGCTTTGTATATCCTCTTTCCAGAACTCCAGTTATACTTATGTTAGACTATAACTCTGTCTTCATCATTTCTTAATCTTGCATTCATGTTTTTCACTCCTTCTAAGTGCTACTGTATTACTATCCTAGAGCTGTTGGAATAAAGCACCACAATTTGGTGGCTTCAAATGAAAGAGAATCATTCTCTCATGATTTTGAAGGCTAGAAGTCCAAAATCAACGTGTCTCTGGGTGTTGGTTCCTTCTGGATGCCCTGAGGAAGAATTTGTCCCATGTTATTCTCCTACCTTCTGGTAGTTCTTGGCAATCCTGTGTTTCCTGGCTTTAGACACATTATTCCAATCTCTGCCTCTGTCTTCACATGGCCTTGCCCTATGGGTCTTCTCTGTATCTGAGTTAAAAATATCCCTCTCTTTTCTCTTATGAGGACATAAAACATTGGATTTAGGGCTCACCTTAAATATAGGATAATCTAATCTCAATATCACTAATTTAATCACATCCACAAGGACCCCATTTCTAAATAAAATTTTATTTACTAGTACTAGGGATTAGAATTTGGACATAACCTTTCTGGGACTAAGTTCAACCCACTATAGCTACATTCTGTTTAATTTATTCATATAAATCTTCTCATTTATTAATTTTGCTTTACTTGTATCAAATTTGCTTTCAAATTGTTCATTTAAATTTAAAAAAATTTCAACCGGGGCGCCTGGGTGGCTCAGTGGGTTAAGCCGCTGCCTTCGGCTCAGGTCATGATCTCAGGGTCCTGGGATCGAGTCCCACATCGGGCTCTCTGCTCAGCAGGGAGCCTGCTTCCTCCTCTCTCTCTGCCTGCCTCTCTGCCTACTTGTGATCTCTCTCTGTCAAATAAATAAATAAAATCTTTAAAAAAAAATAAAAATAAAAATAAAAAATTTCAACCACTGTATTTTCCTCTTTCAAAATGATTACTCTTTCTTTCAGTTATTCTCTGCACATAATTTTAAATCTGTTCTTTATTTTCATAAATATTAAAAAATGGCTATATATTTAAGTAAGTATAATATCTGAAGTTTTATGGGTCCATTGCTATTGTTTTTGTTTCCCTAGGCTCATAGTTCCTTGTTTTCTCATATTTTTAGTGAATTTTAATTGTGAGCAGTTCAATTTATCTAAAAATTTGCTTTTTAAGATTCATGGAGACCAGGTATTATCATTACTATTATTATTATTATTAATTTTTCCAAGTTTTAATTTAAATTCCAGTTAGTTAACATTCAGTGTAATATTAGTTTCAGGTGTAAGATTTAATCCCTTTTTAAAAATTTATTTGTCAGAGAGAGAGAGCACACACAGGCAGAGAGAGTGGCAGGCAGAAGCAGAGGGAGAAGCAGGCTCCCCGCAGAGCAAGGAGCCTGATGCAGGACTCCATCCCAGGACACCGGGATCATGACCTGAGCTGAAGGCAGCTGCCTAACCAACTGAGCCATCCAGGCATCCCAGGTGTAGGATTTAATGATTCATCACTTACATACAATACCCAGTGCTTATCACAACAGACCTGATATTAACGTGGGCTCATTCAGAAAGTGTGTGCATTTTGCTTCTGCCAGAGCCTGGGGTAACTTTTTGTTTGGACTACTTTAAACTAAATTTTAGTTTGAGATTTTGAAGATGAATCTGACACTTTAAGTTTTCACTTTGAGTCAATGTAATGGCCAGATTATGGATGCAACTTTTTAGGGATGTTGCTTTCCTTTGCTATATCGCCAAGTTGCAAACAGATTTTCATGCAATCTTTTGGAAAATGAGTGGTATTTCTAGTTTACTCTTATACTAAAGTATAGCACTTTGGTGCCTCTGACTTAAAAGAGGAAAGGTCTCTGCTTAGACTCTCCACCTTAGACCCTGAAATGTGACATGTACCCTATGTGCCATGAAAACTGAAATCCAAGTTCACCTAGTTTGACAAATGTCCTCAAATTTCTCTTACCCCTCTGGTTCCCATCATCACAAAGTTTCTGGCTCTAGTATTCTTTACTTTCATTCCAACTCAACAGTACTCTTAATAAATTGTTTTAAAGCTTTTATATAGCACTTTAGTTGTCTATAGTGGAAGTTTAGTCTATCTTATCAGAAACAGAAATCTCTTTTTTCTATTTGAGTCAATTTGGATGGTTCCTATTATTTTAGAAAAATGTTTATAGCAAGTACAGCTTCTTTTCAAAATGATTGGCCTAGATTTTTTTTTAAATCATGTAGTTTTATGGTTTTTAAAAGTTTAGCTGTAGGGGCACCTTGGTGGCTCAGTAGGTTAAAGCCTCTGCCTTCGGCTCAGGTCATGATCCCAGGGTCCTGGAATCGAGCCCTGCATCTGGCTCTTTGTTCTGCGGGGAGCCTGCTTCCTCCTCTCTCTCTCTCTCTCTGCCTACCTGCGATCTCTCTCTGTCAAATAAATAAATAAAATCTTAAAAAAACATTTTGAGCTGTATTGTGGTTATGGCACAATCTTTATTTTTTCTTTTTTCATTGTTTCCAACTTAGGCCAATAATTAATAGAGACAAATGAATAGCAATTAAAATAAAATGTAACAAGACCTGCGAAGTTTCTATGAGTGCATTATGGAGGTATTCACAAAAGACATTTTGTCAAGATTTAAATGGGGAGATGTGTGGAAAGCTCTTAGCACACTATCTCATACTTGTAAAGACCTCAATAGATGCTAAACTTAATACCAGGGAAACCTTCCTTAGGGCAGAGGAATTATCCAGAGTGATCATTGGCTGAATGGGAAAAATATGTATAAATAAAGCTCAGAGCAACTAAATAAACTTCAATAGAACTAAAGTTGGGATAAAACAGCAAGAACTGGAGGGCTAAGGGTGGGACATATCATATAGGTCCTGGTAAACATAATAAGGAATCTGAATTTTATCCCAAGAGAAACATAGTATTGAAGGTTTCCCTAGAACTACCACTAAAATGACCAATTTTCCTTAAACGGAGGTGAAAGATCCCACACAAAACTTCAAGAACAAAACCCAATTCTTCTGTCCTTTTCTCTGCCTTCTCTACATTTGGTTCTGTTTTTAGATATGTTCTGATTTTATGCCTTATTACATATGGTTATTAGACAATTTAATTTAGTTTATAGACAATCCAATTAAGCTTTTCCTGCCCAACAGACATGTGGCTGGCAACCTTTAAAATGCCCACCAGTGATTTCTGCTCTCTGGTAACCTCCTGACCCTGAGTGCGGGTTGAAATTTTTGACTCACTTCTAAGGAATATAATATGGCAGGATTGATGTGATGGCACTACTGAGTTAGATTGTAAAAGGATTGTGGCTTGTTTGGGGTGCTGTATTTCATGTTCTCTCTTGGATGTTTTGTAATGAGGGAAATCAACTGTGATGTCATAAGGCAACCCTGTGAAAGGTGGCAATTGGCAAAGAACTGAGGCCTACCAAGAGGCATATGAAAGATCTTGAAAGTATATCGTTTTCCAGTTGAGCCTTCAGATGAGTGTAGCCCTGGTTTGACAGAGCTGATTGATTGATTGGTTGATTGTAGTCATGTGAGAGACTATGAACCAGAATCACTCAGCTAAGCTGCTCCCAGATTCGTCACTCACAAAATATGTAAGATAATAAGTACATGTTCTCAGTCCCTAAGTTTTGGAATAGCTTGTTATGCAACAATGGATAACTAATATATCCAGCTTGCTGGCAGAGCAATCAGTCTGAGTCACAGAAAACATCTGAGATATAGGAATGAGAATGTAATGATTGAGGTCATAAGCTGTTTTATTTATTGAGGAGATAAAATAGTACATTAACAAAACCTTATTTGATAGAAAAATAATACCAGAACTCTTACGAATGTGATTATTAGCTAAACCACTAGAGATACCGGTCCTGCTAAGTTCTTCCATAGCTATGTAACTCAAAGGCTAAGAGACTGGCTGAAGTCAGGATACGAATCACTGGGCAGTTACTTCTAGAAAGACAGAAAGAATCAATAAGGTCCTTTAATAAGGAAGTTGCAAAGTTTCTCTTTGGAGAAAGAGTACTCTGTCATTCCTATAGTGAAGGCCCAGGCCCAGTCAAAAGGAAAAAGAGGGTTGTGACAATGATCCAAAGAGTCTGGCCCCAAAGGTCCCTTCAGCTTCTCTTTTGCTTGGTTTTGCAGAGTGGACTGGACATGATTTAGAGGCTGGAGCCTTATTTGACAACAAGCAGATGCAAAAATTCAAGTCCCAAACCCATCCTTTGCTCTTGAGCCATTAGTGCAGGTTCTCTTGGCTTCTCATGTCCAAAAAATGCTCAGGTATTAGTGTCACCACCTTGAGGGACATAGCTGCCCCATAAGTGGGTAAACCAGAACAATTTCTGGTGCCTGAGATGGGAAATGTCTGGCTAATACCTTCTTTTCTGGTTTTATGATACAGGGACCAAAACAGGGAAAGGATGAGAAGGGGACAAAGACACCAGGCCAAGAGATGACCATTTAAGGCTTCATGCTAATAACTGATTTTGGGTTTCCAAAGATGAAATAAGCCTCTCCAACACAAGGCAGTATCATGTCACAGCCCTAGGGCCTGGCTGGTTTTATCAATCTGGCAGTTCAAGGTCAGCGCAAAGGACATCCCCAACACCTGAGAAAAGAGTTGAGAAAATGTGAAGTCTTCATAGGAAGAGCCATCTCTCCCATACCCCTGGGATTAGCCCCAGAGAAAAAGAGTGTCCATCACACAGGAACCACCCTTCATGCCATGATTACCCAATTCCTTCTCTCTTCTCTCCTTTTGCTTTAGAATTGTAGTGGGGGTGATGGTGTCAGAACAGTAGAGGATAGAATGTTGGGACATCTTGGTCTCCTTAAGAAGTCACTTGTATAGTCAAGTACTGCACAAGTCAACACTTTGTGCAATGAGTCATCTTTACCCGTGCCCTGAGATTCCTTAGTTTCCAAGCAAAGAAAAATTATTTCCCTCTGAGCTTCTTGATTACATCTTAGCTCTTCTGTGACATACCCAAAATACTTGGGTATAAAATTAGTAGAAATGTCACATAATAAAAAAGAACACAAAACTATCCCTAATTCACCCCTGACTTACCATGCTAAGCAGAGAAATTATGATTATGATTTTTATCATCAGCTCCTGCTTCCCATACAAGGCTACTGTATCACAAGCTTTTTCACACTAGCTCAGTGAATGACCAAAGTAGAGGTCTGCCTGATGATTTTTAATTTGACTATAAAGCACTCATATCTCTTAGTGTTAAGTTGACCAGATAGATTTTGTAGCATATTTTCTGAGCCTTAAATTGGTAATAACATCATTTGCTACCTGACTGGAGAAACTCACATTTACTGAGCATGTACTATGTATCTGGTACTGGTCTAAAACTTTGACTTACCTAATTTAATCTTCACAATAGTCCCATGATTAAGTTCTTACCTGAATCACACATACACAGATAGTGATGATTCCAATGTGCAGGAAGTTGGAGTGAAACCACAGTTTTGCTTGTGCATAGCAACCCTAGAAAAAATTGCAAATCCAAAGGATACCAGTATATTATTTGACTTGATAAGGAACCTGATTTCAGAAGATAGTTCATATTTTACCTTATGCCAAAAGACTTAGGCAATTTTTATTTCCTTTCTGTGTATGAAGAAATAGGCATAAAGCAGGGAATATTAAACTACAGACTTTTCTGGTCTTGTTATCATCATAGTAGCACCTAGATTTCTACATACAGAGTTAGAATGGCTCCTGAGAGGCATTTCAGCAATAGATGTCTTTATGTTCTTTAAACATCCCCTGCTGACTTGGGACAAATAAATGGGGAGATAGCCTATGCAATTCTAGAGTTGGTTGCATTTCAGCTTCTGCTGAAACCTGAGTCTATCATAGCCCTACCAAGCTCCAGGCCAGAGCTAGTTGGTGAGTATCTCAGTCTTTCTTCATAGACCTAAAAATTTCTGGAGATTTTCAAACAACCCTAAGGTGGATAACACCAGGTAACAGGAATTTAGGAACTTAACCTTGGAATATAATCTTGGCTTCTTCTCTCGCCCTAGTCTGGAGGTCTAACATAACACAATGAAAAAAAAATAAATAAGCAGGCAGGTTGTTTCAGTAGTTCTACCAATTCTCTTTCCTACAACTCCAGACTCTTTTACTAATGATTCATTTTACCAAGAGGCTGGATGTTGCCATTTCCAAGGAAGAAAAGCAGAGAAACAGGAAAAGAGGAAGGTTTTCTACCTCAACTTTATAATTTTCACTTTCAACCAAAATACCTATTTCTTGCTCAAGAAAAATGTAGATATAATCCTCTGCCACTATCACATAAACTTTTCCCCTCTAATGTAATAGTTTAGGGTAGCAAGATTTGTGATGGCATCTCTAGTCTAATGAGCTTTTTCCTTTCTTTTCTTTTGTCTAGTTGTCTGGACAACTTTTGTCTAATTTGTCTAGTAACCTGGGATTTCTCCCTGGCCTCTATTTTATCCAAGGTTCCTTGTTTCTGGTTGGGAGGACTAAGTCCTGTATGACTAGAGTTTCTAAGATAATTGAAAGTTTAACCAAAGAGGCTAATAACAGAAAAGTTGCCAAAAAATTACCTGAACTTGTGGATTTGAGGGACAAGATGCTGGTGGGTGACCGCCCCAATCACTTGTGCCATTTACACCACAACATTGCAGCTAAAAGCCAAACCCCCAAAAAACATGATGGTTAGAAAGTTAACAGAAGGAAAACTGTAACTTGGAGAAAAGGTGGGCCCTTCGGATCTGACTGTAGTGGAAAATACAGAATTAGCTTAACTACTCTGGCTCCTTAGAACAAAATATTTTCAGATCCATTATACCATTTCATTCACATAAATCTCCTTCAAGTATAAAGGGCATGTTTAACTTATCCATATTTTACAGATGAAAAATTAAGTACACAGGGGATTCAGTCTGACATGTTTGGGTCTTCCTTAGATCTTAGTAGGGCGTAGACAGTGAACCTACCTGAGAATGTGAAGGATGAGAGAATGTAGAGAACTTTGTACCAATCAGACAGATTTGTGTTTGTGACTACTAAACATTATTTTGGACCTAGGGGCTGCAGACCTTAGGTTCTGGACCTTTTAAGAAAGGAAGTTCCTTTAGCCTCCAGGCACTGAGGTTGGAAAATTAAGTCTGGGCTAAGCTGAGGAAGATTCCATCTATACTCACAAATGTCTGGATGGAATCCCATGTTGCTCTGGTGCTGTTGTTCGAGTGGTATTGCTGGATGCTCTCAGTCAGGCTTGTAGACACATAATTATTCAACTGGGTGGGACATATTCCAGCAGAGAAGACATTATAAAAAGCAGGTGAGTTCAAGGAACAAGCAATTTCTAAAAATGACTGGTGGTTCCATTTGCTCCTCCCTTCCAAATGATCTCCTCAGAGCTAAGGAAGTGAGGAGCCAGAGTTTATATACAGGGCAAAGTGCTGAGACTGAAATAGCATTGCAGGAAGAAGTTCATAGTAGCCTCTTGTCTTTCCAGAACTCTGGTTTTTCAGAGGGAGACAATCAAAGCATGGGCTCTCTTAGGCATGGAGACAGACATTTTCTACTGCCAGACACATAGAGGGAAGGAAGTAGGTGGAGGATAAACTTGTTTTTACTTTTCTTCCTATTCATCCTTCAAAGCATGATTCAATTGCAATCTTTCATGAAATTCCATCCCCCCCCCATTTACAGTTAATTTCTTTCTTCCATCCTTCCACTTTGCCTCTATCTCTATTACAGGACTTCTTCTCCCCCATCAGAAATACAATAATTTATTCTTTATAGCTTACCTTCTGATCATACACGAAGAGCAGGATGGCCATGGTCACCTCAGCAAGGAGTATAATCAGCAGCAGGAAAAAGAACTGAGGCAAAGTAGAGACATGCTCATAGCACTGATCCTAGTTCTTCCCTCACTCCCACTGCACCCTGGGAGTATCCAAACATGTCTCCACACGTGTACAGAAGTTCCTATTTCTGCTTTCTCAGGCCCTCATAAGCCTTTTGTTTTGTGAGGGATATGTGTCATTCTTGTGCAATTAGACTCCAAGTCTTTAGAGGGCAGATCAGCTGTCTTCTAACTTTATTCTCCTCTTCCTTTATTCTAAGGAAGACCCAAACATGTCATGTGCCTATACAGCTCCATGCACATAATGAGTATGAAATATTATTTGTTGAATCAGTGAAGCAATTTTGGCATCAGCTTTTTGAAACAGTTGAGCAAAAGAGCAGTAAACTAAACTATATGTCTTTAGTTTGGGGTCTGGTCCCTTCTGCAAGATCAGGGTTATTTTGGGGTTGGGATCAGGTGATGGTGGAAGTTGAGAGGAGCCCTATACAGATGTGGAGAAGAGGTATTCTAATCACAGTCCTAATACTTGGTTACCTCTAGCTGTAGATGCGTACTCCCTTTATGCTAATTACACACAGCAGAAAACACATTGTCACTTATCCTGCTTTCCCTTTCTATCGCAATATTATTTTTAACTACTTAAACCTGTTTAATCTTTTCCCTATGTCTATCAGCTCCCATCTTTTGCCATTAATCTGGGAACTGAGAACAGGAACTTTTTATTCTATGTCTTGGTTTCAATTTAAGAGTTGACCCATAAGGGAAAGAAAATTAACCAAATAACCTAAGGAAGAACCAAGGTGACTGGGAACCCTTACTAAGGATGGAGTAGTACTGCTATATCAAGCACTGTTCTGGGTCCACTTAGAGATACAAGGAGCTCTTCTTTCATAGAGCTTACAGGTAAAACCTAAGCCTAAATGTACTCTTCAGGAGTCTTAACTGATAGGGAACAACAGAAAAGCTCTAGCATCTCTCTTGTTAGATCACAATGGCTACCACCTAGGGCCTCACTTAAGTTGGATCATCACACCGTCATGTACCCTGTGCGGATCTGAGATAGAGAAGCATCTTCTGTCATTTTAGGAGGGCCACAGTACTCAGAAGAATCTAGAGACTAGATTTTCCATCAGTTAATGACTCTGATTCAGATCCTAAAAATACATACTGATGTGAAAGCATTTAAGCAGATGGATAACACTTGATTTCAACCAGACATGAAGAAATAAAATGTCATAAAGGGAAATTATGACAAAGGCCATTATTAACACTGTACAATGAATCCCAAGAAAGATAGCAATGTCCTCTTCCACATATCCCTGGGACCCCAGACAGAAACAAAATACTATTGCTCTAGACAGATTTGGCCAGCTTAAAGTGCCAATCCTATGTTCCTATGATTTCCCTGTGCCCATAGGTTAGCTACCAAGGAACATCTTGCCTGGGACCTAAGGTATCATGTCTCTCTACTTAGGGTAGCACATCTGCTGCAAGATACTCACTGACATAAGCAGACACTTGTTCTCCTTGATGGAGCCCATGCAGCCCAGGAAGGCAACCACCATGATAATGGAGCCCACGATGACAAATGCATTGCCCAGTGTGAGGGAGGGGAACAGGCTGAAATTGTTGTGGACCAGGAGATAGATCCCAAAGCCCAAAATGCAGCAGCCACAGAACTGAAAGAAAGAATCCCACAACATTCTTGAATATCTGCTCACATTTTCACTTGAGATTAGGGTGGAGGGTGGGGTAACCATGTTATGGGTATTAAGGAGGGCACATGTTGTTATGAGCACTGGGTCTTCTATGGAACTAATGACTTGTTGAATACTACATTAAAAACTTATGATGTACTATATGTCAGCTAATGATAATAATAATAATAAAAATTTTTTCTTAACTTTCCCACCAAAGAATCAAAAAAAAAATCATATCTTTCCATTGGCTCTATCAAGACTCTCATGAACAACTTCTTTTCCCAGCTTTCCCCTGCACCTAGAAAAGAAGTGATCCTACTTTCCTCCTGTGATGTCCCACTCATGCTTCATCTTACCCATATCAGATACCAGGGAAAGCTCGCTGTGAGTAATATAGTATCTTCAAGCTTCAGCTCTCCTACTCCTTGTTCCCACAACATCTTACACATGGTCTTCCCTTTGGAAAGCACAACAATGTAGAGGGGATGCCTGGCTGAGAACTTTATCTTGCTAGGCAGAAAACTAGAGAGCCAAACTTTTAAGAATCTTCTAATAGACACATGAGTGCAAACTGATCCTATATTTGAAATTCAATTGCTAAATTTGGTGTGGTGAAACCTTCCCAGAAAAGATGATGTCCCTTTCAATCAGTTACTCATCCAAGGGATTAAGGGAGGGAGGGGAGCAGGAAAGTGTTATTTATTCACAGAATAGAGAGTCTCAGGTTTCTCACCCATAGATGTCAGCAGTGAGCAGTAATAGCCTCAAGTCCCCAGAGAGAGGAAGAGCCTGCCAATAGATCTGCACTGGATAAAGATGTGGTACATATACACAATGGAATATTATTCCATCAGAAAGAATGAATACCCACCATTTGCACTGACATGGATGGAACTGGAGAGGATTATGTTAAGCGAAAAAAGTCAAGCAGAGAAAGACAATTATCATATGGCTTCACTCGTATGTGGAACATAAGCAATAGCATGGAAGACCATAGGGGAAGGGAGGGAAAACTGAAGTGGTGGGGGGAATCAGAGAGGGAGATGAACCCTGAGACTATGGACTCCGGGAAACAACCTGAAGGTTTCAGAGGGCAGAGGTATGGGGAGATGGGGTAGCTGGGTGATGGGTATTAAGGAGAGCACGGGTTCTGATGAGCACTTGGTGTTATATGAGACTATTGGATCATTGAACATTACACCAAAAACTAATTTTGTACTATATGGTGGCTAACTGAACATAATTAAAAAAAAGATAACTGCACTGGTACTTTTCGATTTTACAGGCTTAGACAATGGCAAGATGGGAAGAGGGGAAATTATTACTCCCTTGTTTTAAGCTGGGTATGCCATTCAGACATGCATGGGTTGCTCTCCACACCACGATGGATCTTCAGTAGAGGAGAGAGAAATAGAATGGAGCTGGGAGGAGATGAGCTCCACGTGCTCAGAAGAGGCACACTTACCCAAAAGAGCAGGTTGAAGAAAAACAGAACGTACTTCAGCAATTTCAAGCCGCTCATGCCCATGCTGGGATATTCTTACCCTAAAAAGTGAAAGGAAAAAAAGAGGAAATAAGTTACCTGGCTCTGTAACGTGACACTGGTGAGCAGACAGTATAAATGTTCAGAGTTCAAGATCTCTTGGGTTTGAGCTGTGAGTATCCTCTGGGAAGTTTCTCCAAACTCCCTGTTTTCCCCGTCTCTGAACCAAGGTACCAATTGGTTTATCTTGGACACTCACTTTTGCTCCAATTCGCAAGCCAAGAATACTTATCACTGAATTAAGCACTGTAGAGGAAAGCAATAGAGTTGCTTTTGGAGGAGTGAGTCACAGTAACACAAACTAGGCCAGTGCTCAGAGAAAAGTGCTTGGGCATTTACTCAAGAAAGCAGGCTAGGGGTCAGGAATTAATCAGCTGTGGAGGTCAGTGACTTGATCAACCAGTTCCTTAAATGCCCTGAGATGTATATATACTACATTTGGTAAAACTCTCCACATGAAAGTGGGAGGAACATACATATGTATGATTCATTCTTCTACTGAAGAAACATTTATGATGTTTTTTATTCTAGATACTGTGGGAGATATAACTGTGACTAAGTAGTAGCTATCTTCCAGGAGATGTCAATCTTATAGTAGAGATAAAACTAGCTATCAAATCCAATGGAGAAATGAAGAGATAGCAATGAGAACTTGATTTAAAAATATATATGTAATTTCATTTTCTCAGCAAGGTATTAATGTGCAAACTCTCACCCTCAATTCTAGAGATCTGAATACACAATTTTGAATTTTCTCTCAGACATAATTTGGCTTTATAGAGTAACTCGTATTTTAAAACCACACATAAGCCTGCTATATATAAAGCAGAATGCTATTTTATTGGGGGTTTTTCCCATTAGAACTATGCCTTTTCTAGTATATAGATTGCTTACACAATCTATTGCCTGTACTCTCTTAATAGTATCAAGCTATCCAGAAATCAGATGGTCTTGAGGGATAGGTCATCTAGGCTATTAATAAGCCTGATGAGCTATTTGTATTCCACAATAAAATAATCTCTGTTGTAAAGACCAAATATATATATTTATCTCATATCATTTTGTCCTTCTCCTTCCCTTTCCCCTTCTTGTCTTGACCCTCAGTATTATTCTTAATTCTTCATCAATATTTTAGCCAAGTTAAAGTAAAATTGATTATATTATAAGTGTGTTTGTATATACTTGGGAAGTTAATATGATGACTTACTACATAGGCTTTGAGGTCAAACTTGAATTCAACTCTCACATATGCCACTAAAAAGCTCCATGAGATTTGGAAATTTACTTAACATTTCTAGTCACAATTTATTCCTATGTAAAATGAGGGGTAATACTTACACCTCCTAGGGTGGATGTGAAAATGAAATGATCTTACAACAGAGACTGATATACCACTGTACTCAGTAAATGGAACCCATGATTATTTTGTCTTAAAGAAACTCTCTGGGGAGGGAGAAATGGAAGTATACAAAGTTCCACTATGCGGTGTGGTAATGTTATTTGAAGACAGACTGTGATGAATTTAAGATGTACAGTATACACCATAAGGCAGCCTCTAAAATAGCAAAATGGGGAATTAATAAGTCACCAAAGGATAAATAAATAAAACTTAAAAAAATAGGCCAGCAAAGGAGATAAAAAAAAATTTTAAATACTGGATTAGTTGAAAGAAGCCTGGAAAAAAAAAAAAAAGAGGAAAAGGAAACTGCTACGGTCTGAATGTTTGTGTCCCCACAACATTTACAGGTTGAAATCCTAATGCCCATGATGGTGTAGCGACATAAGGTTTTGGGACGCAGTTAGGTCATGAGGGTGGAACTCTCCTAAATGGGATTAGAGATCTTATAAAAGAGACCCCAGAGAGCTTCCTAGCTCCTTCCATCCCGTGAGGACACAACAAGAAGTCTGTAACCCAAAAGAGTGGTCTCACCTGACCACATTAGCATCGTGATCTTAGATTTCCAGCCTCCAGAACTGTGAAAAATATATTTCTGTTGTTTATAAATTACCCAGTCTTTAGTATATTGTGCAGCAACCTGCACAGACTAGGACAAAAACAAAGAACAGATGGGGAAAACAGAAAACAAATAGAAAGATGGGACAAAGAGAAAACAAATATGCTCAATTCTAACCATATTAATAGCAAGTAAATGAAATGGTCTAAGTACTCCAGGTATGCCCCAAGATAGCCAATTGGGTGAAAGAATATTCAGTCATGAATTATCAGAAAAAGAAGAAAACAATCCCACTTAAAAATAGCAT
Organism: Mustela putorius furo; assembly: GCF_011764305.1. Lineage (NCBI taxonomy): Eukaryota > Metazoa > Chordata > Mammalia > Carnivora > Mustelidae > Mustela > Mustela putorius. Next base: position 10,190,772 of record NW_025421424.1, read on the forward strand.
GAAAAAAAAATTCTTAGGAGTAAGTTTAACCAAAGTGGTAAAAGATCTAGACACTGAAAAACAGACATTAATGAAAGAAATGTAAGAAGACACAAATAAATGGAAAGATATTCCATGCTTCTGGATTGAAAAAATATTGTTAAAGTGTCTGTGCTACCCAAAGTGATCCACAGATTAAATGCAATATATGTAAACATTTCTGTGGCATTTTTCACATATACAGAATAAACTATCCTAAAATTTATGTAGGATCATAGAAGACCCTGAATAGCCAAAGGTATCTTGAGGAAGAAAAACAAAACTAGAAACATTATACTTCCTGATTTCAAATTATATTACAAAGCTGTCCTAATCAAAATAATATGACATTAGCATAAGAACAAACACATAAACCAATAGAACAGAATAGGATGCCCAGAAATAAATCCATGCATCTATGGTTAATTTATTTAAAGCAAAGGGGCCAAGAATATATGATGGGGAAAAGACAGTTTCTTCAATAAATGGTGTTGGGAAAAGTGGTCAAGCACAAGCAAATGAACGAAATAAAAGCACTATCTTATACCAGTCACAAAAATAAAATCAAAATGGATTATAGACTTGATATAATAGTGATTTGAAGGGGACACATGTACCTCAATGTGTATAGCAGCAATATCCACAGTAGTCAAAATGCAAAAGATCCTAAATGTCCATCAACAGATGAATGGATAAAGAAAATATGGGAGAGCCATACAATGGAATATTACTCAGCCATCAAAAAGAATGAAATCTTACTATTTGCAACGATGTGGATGGAACCAGAGGATATTATGCTAAGTGATAAAAGTCAGTTGGAGAAAGACAAAAATTTCACCTATATATGGAATTTAAGAAACAAAACAGATGAGTATAGGTGAAGGGAAAAAATAAAATAGGATAAAAACAGAGAGGGAGGCAAACCATGAAAGATGCTGAACTCCAGGAAACAAATTGAGGGTTGCTGGAGGGGAAGTGAGTCGGGGGATAGGATCATTCGGGGTTGAGCATTAAGGAGGGCACTTGATGTAATGAGCTCTAGGTGTTATATGCAACTGAAGAATGACTAAATTCTATACCTGAAATTAATGCACTATATGTTACTTAATTGAATTTAAATAAAAAATTTAAAAATGGATTATAGACTTGAATGTAAGACTTGAAACAACAAAACTCCTGGAAGAAAACATAAAGTGTAAGCACCTTGACATTGGCCTTGGCAAGAATTTCTTGGATATAACACCAAAAACAAATGAAACAAATGCAAAGATAAATAGGTGGGTCTGCACAGCAAAGGAAACCATCAACAAAATGAACAGGCAACCTATTTAGTGGGAGAAAATATTTGCAACATATATCTTATAAGAGATTAACATCCACAATATATGAAGAACTCATGCAATTCAATAACAAGAAGCAAAAACAAATATATGATTTACAAATGGGCAGGGGAAGTGAATAGACATTTTTCCAAAAAAAGTCATACAAGTGGCCAGCAGGTATAAAAAAGATGCTCAACATTACTAATCACCAAGATGGAAAATGCAAGTCAAAACTTCAATGAGATATCACCTCATACCTGTTAGGAAGGTTATCAGCAAAAAGCTACAACAAGTGGTGAGAGGATATGGAGAAAGACAGCCTTCATGCACCATTGGTGGGACTGTAAATTGGTTACAGGCACTATGGAAAACAGTATGGAGGTTTCTCAAAAAATTAAAAATAGAACTATTCTACAACTCAGCAATTCCACTTCTGGGCCTATATCCAAAGGAAAGGAAATCATGGTCTCAAAGAAATATCTGCACCCCCATGTTTATTGTAACATTACTTACATAGCCAAGACATGGAAACAACATATGCCCATTGACATTTCAATTTTTAAAAAATGTGGTATAGGGTGCCTGGGTGTCTCAGTTGGTTGGGCATCTGTTCACTGCTCTGGTTGTGTTACTGGGATCCTGAGACTGAGTCCTGCATTGGTCTCCTCACTCAGCGGGCAACTTGCTTCTCCCTCTGCCTGCTGCTCCCCCTGCTGCACTCTCTCTCTCTCTCTCTGACAAATAAATAAATAAAATCTTTTAAAAATGTAGTATAAATATACAAAAGAGTATTATTAAGCCATGAGAAACAAGGAAATCCTACCATTTGTGACAATATAGATGGACCTTGAGGGAATTCTCTCAAAATTCAGAAGACAAATAATCCCATTTGAAAATGGACAAAAGAGGGGCACTTGGGTGGCTCAGTTGGTTAAGCGACTGCCTACTGCTCAGGTCATGATCCTGGAGTCCTGGGATCAAGTCCCACGTCAGGCTCCCAGCTCCACGGGGCGTCTGCTTCTCCCTCTGACCTCCCCGCTCATGCTCTCTCACTCTCTCTCTCTAATAAATCAATAAAAAAAATCTTAAAAAAAAAAGAAAATGGACAAAAGAATAAAAAGAACAAAAGATCTGAATAGATAGTTCACCAAAGAAGATACACAGATGAAAAATATGTAAATGAAAAATAACTCTACTTCATTAATCATTAGGGAAATGTAAATTAAAACCAAAATGAGATACTGCTGTCTCCCTCCTAGAGTGGCTAAAATTAGAAAAAAAAAAAAAAAGACAAAAAATGACCATACCAGGGGTTGATGAAGATGTGGTTAGTGAGTGTGTAAAATGGTATATCCACTTTGAAAAACATTTTGCCAGTTTTGTGAAAAGTTAAACATATACTTACATGATTTAGCCATTCCACTCGAAGGTATTTATCAAGAGAACAAAAAGCATATGACCATACAAAGACTTGTACAGGAATGTTCATTGCAGTTTTATTTGTAATAGCTCAAAGCTGAAAACAGCCAAAAGGGCCATCAACAGATAAATGGAAAAACAAACGGTGATATACCTATCAAATGGTATACTACTCAGGAATAAAAAGAAGTGAACTGCTGATATACAACACAGCATAAATGAATCTCAAAATAAGTATGGTGGATGAACAAAGCTAGACAAAGAAAAGACTACATAGTGTATGATTCCAGGTATATAAAATTTTAGAGATAAAATGAAAACTAATATATAGCAACAGAAAGCAAATCAATGATTGGGGATTGAGGCAGAGGAAAGCAGTGGTGGTGGCGGGGGTTAGGTAATTAAAAGGAGAGGAGAGACAGGCAGGAGAAAGGGATTACAACAGACTATGACTGATCTTTTGGAAGTGATGAATGGTTTTTATCTTGATGTAGTGATGGTTTTATGTATGTATGTGTACATCAAAAAGTCCTATCTAATTTGTCCCTGTCCATCTCTCCAAATTCATGGCAATATACTCTGGCTTATAGTTTATTTTTAAAATTTTTTAAATTTATAAAAGCACTTTAGATATGCATGACATATGTACATACTAATATATACAACTCGATGAGTTTGGGATAAGTGTACACTCATGAAACCATCACTAGTATCCAAACTGTAGACATTCCTATTATTTCTTGAAGTTTCATTCCATCCCATTATTATTATTATTTTTATTTTTTGTGGTAGTAATACCAAATATAAGATCTACCCCCTTAGCAAATTTTGAATGTACAATACTGTATTGTTAGCTATAGTCACTATATTGAAGAGTATATTTCCAGAACTTACTTATTTTGGATAACTAAAACTTTGTGCCCTTTGACCATCACCTCCCTATTCACCTCTCTCCCAAACTGGTAGCAACCACCATTTGACCCTACGCTTTCATGAGTTTGACTATCTTATATTCCACATGTAAGTGACACCACACAGTATCTGTCTTCCTCTGTTGTGCTTATTTCACTTAGCATAATGTCTTCCAGGTCCATCTATGATGTCACATGAAAACAGAATTCGAAAAATAAATGACTCCATGAAACATTCCAGTGTCAGTGAGGGCATGGAGAAAGAGACGGGGGACTAGAAGATATATTTGAGCAAACCCTAACTGAGAACTTCCCTTATCTGGGGAATGAAACAAGCATGTATGTCCTAGAGGCAGAGAGGACCCCTCCTAAGATCAAGAAGAACAGACTTGAGGCACCTGGGTGTCTCAGTGGGTTAAAGCCTCTGCCTTTGGCTCAGGTCATGACTCAGGGTCCTGGGATTGAGCCCCACATTGGGTTCTCTGCTCAGCGGTGAGCCTGCTTCCCCTTCCCTCTCTCTCTCTCTCTCTGTCTACTTGTAATCTCTGTCAAATAAATAAATAAAATCTTAAAAAAAAAAAAAAGAAGAGCAGACTGACCCAAGGCATGTAATAATAAAATTCACAGGTCTTAGAACCAAGGAAACCACCTTAAGGGCAGTTAGAGGGGAGAGATTCCTTACATACAGAGGGAGGAACATCAGAATAATGTCAGACCTATCCATAGAGACCTGGCAAGCCAGAAAGGGCTGGCAAGACATATTCAGGGTACTAATGAGAAGAACATGCATCCATGAACACTTTATCAGGCAAGGCTGTCATTCAGAATAGGCAGAGAGGTAAAGACCTTCCAGGGCCAGCAGAAACTGAAAGAATATGAGACCAGTAAGCTAGCCCTGCAAGAAATATTAAGGGGGTTCTATAGAAGGATAAAGACCCTAAGAGTGATATAGAACAGAAGTTTACAGAGACAATCTACAAAAACAAGGACTTCACAGGCAACATGATAAAATCATATCTTTCAATAATCACTCTCAACACAAACAGCCAAAATGCTCCCATGAAATGGCACAGGGTTGCAGACTGGATAAAAAGATAGGACCCATCCATGTGCTGTCTTAAAGAGACTAATTTTGAACCTAAAGATACATCCAGACTGAAACTGAAGGGATGGAGAACAATTTTTCATAACAATGGACCTCAAAAGAAAGCTGGGGTAGCAGTTTTCATGTCAGACAAATTAGATTTTAAGCTAGGGACTATAGTTAGATAAGGACACTATATCATTCTTAAAGGGTCTATCCAACAAGATGATCTAACAACTGTAAATATCTATGCCCCCAACATGGGAGCAGCCAACTACATAAGCCAACTGTTAACCAAATAAAGAGACATATTGATAATAATATGTTAATAGTAGGACACCTCAGCTCTCCATTCAGCAACAGACAGATCATCTAAGCAGAAAATCAACAAAGAAGAGCTTTGAATGGCATATTCAACCAGAATGGGCCTCATAGATAAATATAGAACATTCTACCCTAAAGCAACAGGATACTCATTCTTCTTGAGTGCACATGGAACTTCCTCCAGAATAGACCACATACTGGGTCACAAATCAGGTCTCAACCTATAACAAAAGACTGAGATTATTCCCTGCATATTCTCAGACCACAATTCTATGAAGCTGGAATTCAATCATAAGAAAAAAATTGGGGGGTGCCTGGGTGGCTCAGTGAGTTGAGCCTCTGCCTTTGGCTCAGGTCATGATCTCAGAGTCCTGGGGTCGAGGCCTGCTTTGGACTCTCTGCTTAGCAGGGAGCCTGCTTCCACCTCTCTCTCTGCCTGCCTCTCTGCCTACTTGTGATATCTGTCAAATAAATGGGTAAAATTAACAAAACAGGAAACAACATGTGTTGGAGAGGATGTGGAAAAAGGGGAACCCTCTTACACTGTTGGTGGGAATGCAAGTTGGTGCAGCCTCTTTGGAGAACAGTGTGGAGATTCCTCAAGAAATTAAAAATAGAACTTTCCTATGACCCTGCCATTGCACTCCTGGGTATTTACCCCAAAGATACAGATGTAGTGAAAAGAAGGGCCATCTGTACCCCAATGTTTATAGCAGCAATGGCCACGGTCGCCAAACTGTGGAAAGAACCAAGATGCCCTTCAACGAACGAATGGATAAGGAAGATGTGGTCCATATACACTATGGAGTATTATGCCTCCATCAGAAAGGACGAATACCCAACTTTTGTAGCAACGTGGACGGGACAGGAAGAGATTATGCTGAGTGAAATAAGTCAAGCAGAGAGAGTCAATTATCATATGGTTTCACTTATTTGTGGAGCATAACAAATATCATGGAGGACAAGGGGTGTTAGGAGAAGGGAGTTGGGATAAATTGGAAGGGGAGGTGACTATGGACTATGGACTCTGAAAAACAATCTGAGGGGTTTGAAGTGGCGGGGGTGGGGGTGGGAGGTTGGGGTACCAGTGGTGGGTATTAGAAGGGCACGGATTGCATGGAGCACTGGGTGTGGTGAAAAAATAATGAATACTGTTTTTCTGAAAATAAATAAATTAATAATAAAAAAAATCTTTAAAAAATTTTGGAAGAAATTCACACACTTGGAAGCTAAAGATCATCCTGCTTAAGAATGTTTGGGTCAGGGGTGCCTGGGTGGTTCAGTCAGTCGGACAGTTGCCTTTGGTTTGGGTCATGATCAGGGTTCTGGGATCGAGCCCCACATCAGGCTCCCTGCTCAGTGGAGAGCCTGCTTCTCCCTCTCCCTTTGCCTGCTGCTCTGCCTACTTGTACTCTCTATCTCTGTGTCAAATAAATACAAATCACTTAAAAAATCTTCTAAAAAAGAATGTTTGGGTCAACCAGGAGATCAAAGACAAACTTAAACAATTCATGGACACCACAGAGAATGAAAACACATTGGTCCAAAACCTATGGGATACTGCAAAGGTAGTCTTAGGAGGAAAATACATAGCCATCCAAGACTCAGTCAAAAAAATAGAAAAATTCTGAATTTACCAACTAACTTTACACCTCAAAGAACTGGAGAAAAAAACAACACATTAAGCCTAACCCACACACAAGAAGGGAAATAATTAAGATTGGAGCAGAGCTCAATGAATTAGAAATCAGAAACACAGTAGAACAGATCAAGGAAACAAGAAGCTTGTTCTTTGAAAGAATTAGTAAGATTGATAAACCTCTAGCCAGACTTATCCAAAAGAAAAGAGAAAGGACCAAAATTAATAAAATTATGAATGAAAGGAGAAAGGTCATGACTAACACCAAGGAAATAGAAACAGTTATCAGAAATTGTTATCAACAACTATATGTTAATAAATTAAGCAACCTGTGGGAAATGGATGCCTTCCTATAAACCTATAAACTACCAAGACTGAAACAAGAAGAAATTGACAAACTGAATATAGACCAATAACCAGTAATGAGATTGATGAATCAGTTATTCATCAGTTGCCTATAACACCCAGTGCTCATCAGATCACATGCCCTCCTTAGTGTCCTTCATCCCAAAGATTTCATTCTTCTTGATGGCTGAGTAATATTCCATTGCACCTATACACCACATCTTCTTTATCCATTCATCAGTTGAGGGATTCTTGGGTTCTTTCCATAATTTGGCTATTGCTGATAGTGCTGCTATCTAAAAACCTAGCAATCAACATTGACTATTTCAGTGCCTCCTTTTTCACCTGTGCTCACAGGGTTCTTTGCTGAAATTTGCTGTTTTCTCTCCCTCTGACCCCTTAATTTGGTTAGCCACTACTCATCCTGACATTCAACCCCAGTGTCACTCTTCCAGGAACCTCTCTGATTATATCTGTTTCTCTGCACCCAAAAAGGTGTGCCCATAATATCTGCACATCCTGGTTACTGCCCTAGGCTTTTTGTTTTTTTTTTTTCCAAGAGAATATTAAATCGTTTATTGATTACACATGATAATGGATGATACACAAGATTTAATCCTATCTATAATTTTATCTGATACCATAATTCAATTTAGGTATATTGCATAGGATGTGCCAACAATCATATTAATAACCAAATAAACTCCAGGACTTTGCTTGGGTGACCTTTTAATGGTGAACTCCAGGTTACAACACATTAACTGTCAGTTCAACTACACCAAGGTTTGTGGAGACGATGGCTTCTGTGCCCAAGCAGGTTGCAAATAAATTTCGAATGGAACCTGGCATCACCCTGAAGGAATTCTAACTTCACACTGTTGGGGTAGTATACCAAGATGGCTTCAGAGTAGACTAACTTTACACAACACATTTTTAAAAAAGACACATTTATTCAGCGTCATGATCAGACTATTACATTTAGCAATCAACAGCATGGATACAAAAAAAAAATCTACATTAAAACCCTTTGTTGGAATGCTTTACACTTTCCACAGAACAGAAACTAAAATAACCTTTTATACAATTAGTCACAAATATAGTCCTCGAGTTTTTTTGCCCATACACATGAGTATTGTCTAAACATGTCTTCTTTGTAGCAGCTAGGCCCTGCCACCACTGTGCTTGGCTGAGTTCACAAATCTATTGTAACCTGTAGCTTCCCTGTCACGTCTCTGGCTCTCCTCTCCTGCGAAGCTTTGTTTCCTGGCAGTAATTAAAACCTTCTGCCACTGCCATAGCTGCTGCTGGAGCCACCATAGCCACCTTGGTTTCGTGGTTTGGCAAAGTATTGGCCTCCACCACCATAAGGGCCAGTGCTTCTGCCTCCAAAATTGTCTCCTTTCATGGGTCCAAAATTTGAGGATTGATTGTTGTAATTGCCAAAATCATTATAACTTCTACCACCTCCAAAGTTGCTTCCATCATTACCAAATCCGTCATAGCCATCCCCACTGCCACCATATCCACCACCACCTCGACTGCCACTAAAGCCACCTCGACCACTGAAGTTTCCTCCGCGACCAAAGTTGTCATTCCCACCAAAACCACCTCCATGACCACCACCAAAGTTTCCAGAACCACTTCGACCTCTTTGGCTGGATGAAGCACTAGCCATCTCTTGCTTAGAGAGCACTTTCCTTACTTCACAGTTGTGGCCATTCACGGTATGGTATTTTTGAATGACAATCTTGTCTACAGAATCATGGTCATCAAATGTTACAAAAGCAAAACCCCTCTTTTTGCCACTGCCTCTGTCAGTCATGATCTCAATCACTGTTCGAAATAATCTCTTAGATGATGTTCTTCAGTGTCTTCTTTAATGCCACCAACAAAAATCTTTTTCACAGTTAAGTGGGCACCAGGTCTTTGAGAATCTTCTCTTGAGACAGCCCTGTTTGGTTTCACAACTCTTCCATCCACCTTGTGTGGCCTTGCATTCATGGCTGCATCCACCTCCTCCACAGTGGCATATGTGACAAACCCAAAGCCTCTGGAGCGCTTGGTGTTGGATCTCTCATTACCACATAGTCCGTAAGTGTTCCCCATTGCTCAAAATAGCTCCTCAGACTCTCATCGGTTGTTTCAAAGCTCAGACCTCTGATGAAGAGCTTCCGCAGCTGTTCAGGCTCTTTGGGAGACTCTGACTTAGACATGACGGCGGTGGGAGGGGAGACTTTAACGATGCTTACTCGGCAGCGTCCACAGGCAGAAAGTGGCTCTTTGTTTTATAATTATCTCTTCCCTCTCTAGAATGTGAACTCCTTGAGAGTAGGAGCTAGTTTATTCATTTTTTAATCCTTGAGATCTAACACAGTCCCCTGATTACACTAAAAAGAGTAAGATTGTTCAATAAGCGTTTTTGTCAGTTAACTCTGAATAATCTGGTATGGTGGAATGAACATGACACTACAGCATCAGAAGCCTTGGGCTTGAAAATTATTCTACCAATAGACCAATCTTTTGGATGTGGGCAGGTGACTTACATAGAAACTTGGGCCAGATGCCTCCTAGGGTCACCACAGCCCCAACATCCTGGGATCCCGAGATCACCTCTTCAGGTCCCTGTAATCAAATGGTCCACAGAGAACCAACAAATGAAGCGCCCACAGGCCTGTGGGTATCCCTACTGAATTTTCCCCCCACAGATAGGAAGAAGAAACTCTTCTTTCTCCTTCCTTTATTTTTCATTTGCTCAGACTCCCACTGGTTGAAGGAGAAACCTACCCTTTTGGTGAAGATTGTCACTACTTTTACCACGTGCATGGCCCTAGTTTTCTTATTAACCCAGACAGAATGACACTCTATTTCCCCTTCCTTTCTTCACTGTGACTGCGTCAGCTATTGGGCTCTTGCCCCTTCCAGCCCAACTGTCTGGAAGAACTGACACCTCTTTGCAGTCAAAATCTGCTCCATGACTCATGGCTCTGTGAAGAAAGTCCCTGACGTCAGCTTCCAGGAAACCCCTGTGACCAAACTCCAGTTAACTGTGGCCAGGGATGAAGTTCACTTTTCAGTTCCCTCCAAGCATATCTTTGGCTAGTAAATTGTCTTGTGGATTTTTAGCTCAATCGCTCCTTTTTTTTTTTTTTTGGCCCATCCTTGCAGGGCCATCATATCTAGTCCTGAATTAATTCGAACTTAGAAGTAGCTAAGGTTGGGAAAGAAACTTCAGGAAGCTATCAGTTCAATCCAGTCTTATGCGATCCAATCTTGGAGCCACAGCAAGATAGCTTTGGTGTTATGCGGACTATTATATTTATGAGATGTTAATACATGTTCCCCGAATGAAAACAAGCAAACAAAATCATAAGGAATCACTATATTGTGCACCTGAAAGTAAAATTATGCTGTATGGTAACTAACCAAATTTTTTTTAAAAGATTTTATTTATTTATTTGACAGACAGAAATCACAAGTAGGCAGAGAGACAGGCACAGAGAGAGAGGAGGAAGCAGGCTTCCGCCGAGCAGAGATCCCGATGCAGGGCTTGATCCCAGAACCCTGGGATCAATGATCTGAGCTGAAGGCAGAGGCCTTAACCTGCTGAACCAACCCAGGTGCCCCAACTACCAAAATTTAACTAAAAACTTAAAAAAAAAAGGAATAAAAGGAATCCATGGTAAAATAAATTTGAAAATAAATAGGATTAAATAAAAATAAAAGAAAAAGCAATAAACAGTTCTTTTAATGAATGACGTTGGAGAAACTCATTACACGCTAATGTACATTGTTACTACAAACCTATTCTTCTTTTAAAGATTACTTATAACTGCTCAGAGAACATAGTGTTCCACAGAATAGAGTTTGATAAACACTTGTTGCAGAATCAGACGGATCTAATTTTGAATTCTGGCAGTGCTATATGCCAGAAATGTGGCCTTGGGCAACTAGTGTAATCTCTCTTCTTTCACAATTTCCTCATCTTTTTAAAAATGGTGATATCCACATGCAGCTCACATGTGGTTCAAGGGTTTAAAAGAGATAACATCTTCTAGATGGCTCAGCACCAGAGTACATGGTTCAGTGAGCACTGACTAAAAGATCAAGTTTAGAGATTCCTTACCATAAGGGTAACCCTGGGCTTTCTGCTAGATTTTCAGAAATAAAATACAGCAGGGGCCAGAAGGCCTTTAATAACTTTTTGCTTATTTCATTTTTTTGGTAAATACCTAAAAAAAAAAAAATCTGTGCCCCCTCTGTAAAAAAAAAATTCAAACAACAAAGAAAGTACAAGGTTGAAAGCATAAAATCTTCTGAAATCTCATGTCCAGAGAGAACCACCATTGACATTTTTGGTGAACACCTTTCCAGACATTTCTCCCTATATACAGATCGATTTGCCAGCTTACACAGAAAAACAAGGTACTCAGTAAGGTGACTTTTGGCTTCCTATCCTCTTCTACCCAGTGCCTGTGAAGCTTTTTGGTTCATCAGTGAAGAACAGTGGAAACTTGATTAACAAAAGATTTTTCTAAATAAGGAAGAAAATCTTCTCTATGAGGGTCCCCCAAATAAGGACAAAATAAATTTAAATAGATGATAGAGTTCACTGAGCCCTGCAAAATGCTGAATGTTTCATGAATGTGTTTTGTTTATAATCCTTGTATCAACCCTGTAACTTAGGTGTCAAAAGCCCCACTTTGCAAACAGGAAATCCAAGGCTCAGTCAACCCACATAACGGCACAAGTTCACCCAGCTAATGAACAGCAAACACAGGGCACAAGGCAAGGTCTCTCAGCCTCCCATACCACCTTCTTTCCACTGCCCCAGGCCCCATTTTGTGCCTCTCACTTCCCAACCCAACTCACGCCCTGCAGCTTGATGAGCCTCAGGAAGACTCCTTCCAACTGTCAGAGTGAACCTCTGTGAGCAGCGGCTGAGAGGAATGGGGGTTATGCAAGTATGTCTCTCTGAGGGAGTAATAAGCAATCACAGGGGGAAAGGTGATACTAAAATAAAACTAAACCAAACTAACATTTATGCATTGTTTTCCTCTCATCCTTCCCTCATCTTGTCAAAGGCATGTGTTTGTCATCTTAATCCTCCCCAAAATTGTGATCTGGTGAAAGCTTTCCTATTCAAAGCTGTTATCAGGGAGACAAATGGGTGATTTGTGTAGGAAAGAAAGAAGAAAGAAGCAAAGAGGAGAGAAAAAATGAGGAAAGACAAATCCAGATGATCTCGGAAGCTCATTTCCTAGAGGTTCTCTTTCCTTACCCCCAAAATATGTAGAATTTTGCTGTGGAGGATCCCTGTCCTGGAGACCCATCTATGGTGCTTTTAGGCAAGTATGTCAAGTGTGAGCAAGGTTCTCTGTGGGCTAATAAAATCCACTTCTGGGGCACCTGGGTGGCTCAGTGGATTAAAGCCTCCACCTTCTGCTTGGGTCATGGTCCCAGGGTCCTGGGATCGAGCCCCACATCGGGCTCTCTGCTTGGCAGGGAGCCTGCTTCCTCTTCTCTCTCTGCCTACATCTCTGCCTACTTGTGATCTCTGTCAAATAAATAAATAAAATATTAAGGAAAAAAAAATCTACTTCTGTGGTATTCCCATCAAAAGTCTGAATAACCTGAATCTAGTCATGAAGAAACATGAGACAAGCCAAATAAAGAGACATTCTAGAAAATAGCTTGTCTATACACTTCAAGAATATCAATGTCATGAAACACAAGGAAAGACAAAGGAACTATTCCCGGTAGAAGGAGACTAAAGAAACAGGACAGTTAAAAGCAAGGTATAATCAGAGATTTCCAGTCACTGTAAGGATACCAATGGGCAACTGATGGAATCTGAATAAAATCTATAGATTGGTAACAATATTGTATCAGTGTCAATTTCCTGATTTTCATTAATATAAAGTAGTGTGTCAGAGAATGTATTTGTTCAGAGAAAATACACAGTAGGGACTCCTGGGTGGCTCAGTCAGTTAAGGGTCTGCCTCCAGCTAAGGTCATGCTCTCAGGGTCCTGGGATCGAACCCCAAATCTGGCTCCTTGCTCAGCGGGGAGTATGCTTCTCCCTCTCTCTCTGTCCCTCCCCCACCTTGTGCGCTTGCGCTCTCTCTCTCTCTCTCTCTCTCTCACTTTGTCTCTCTCTCTCTCTGTCTCTCACTCTGCACACTATCAAATAAATAAATAAAATCTTTTAAAAAAAGGAAATACACAACAAAGCACTCTGTGGGAAAGGATATCATGCCAGCAATTACTCCCAAATGAGAGAGCGAAGGAAGGTTAAATAAAATGTGATAAAATATTAATACTTGGGAAACCTAGGTGAAGCGGAGTATTCAGAAATTCTTGGTACTAGTTTTGTAAGTTTTCTATAAGTCTGAATTGAGAGAGAATGTTGAATATGAGTAAATGATCTAAGGAATCCTGGTCTTTAAGTCATTACGTGATAATTCCCTGATAGCATAAATACTGAGATCCCACAAGAGCTGTTTTTAGAAGGACAAACCATAGGATAATTCTTTAAGGCCTCTATTTGTTCCTAATAGGGAGTGAGTATCAAGCCACAAGTTCAAACTGAAAAGTTATGAGGTATCAAAATAATTTCTCACTCCCATTTGTCAGTCTAGTTCTCCTGAAATATAAAACGTCAAACAAAATGTGACAAATTAAATATGTTTCAAATATTCCATTTGCTAGCATATTGACTTCAGGTCAATTGGATTTATGATTAGATTGTATTTTTTCTGTTTGCTTATGTTAAAATGCACTGGAAATCTATTCAAACAAAGAACACAGTCTAATGATGCTTATTTAATAGGAGGTTTATAAGAAAAGAAAGTATAGTGTGTAATGGGGAGGAAAGAACATTCCATGGAGAATCTGGAATTATTATTTAACTTGTTTTAAGACTTTGGACAAGTTTCACCTTACCTGAAAAATAAGCAGTTTGCAATGTTATAAGGATAGCTAATGTTTACTGAGTTGAACACTTCATTTGAAACTAATATAATCCCGAATTCCATTTAAGTAACAACATTCTAACACTTGGAAAATAGGGCTCTTATTTTAAGTGGTTATTGAAATGTAGCCTTGTGGCACTTTTCCTTAACAGTTCTTGGCCATTGCTGTGATGTACTGATGTTCCTGCTTGGGAAGGACTGGTCTCATGTGCTGGTGACCTGGGGAATGAAAAGGGACCTTGCCTCTGTGTCGTAACCCAGAGATCCATGGCCTCCACTCTGGGAGTGCTCACCTAGGGGCTTTGGAAATGGCTTCCTTCTTCTCAAAGCCTGTGTCCAGACAGCCTTCCCACACTTGCCCTCCAGCTACAATCCTTGCCTCTGGCCCAGCCTTCACCCCTGCAGGCCTGCTTTGTGTAGCGGTCTCATTTCTCTGTTCCTTTCCTTGGGTGCTCTGAACCTGCGGCAGCAGCTGGGCCCCGGAGCTTTCTGAGGGCATGCACCCAGTTTGCAGGCCTGGGGTGGCCTGCACACACTGGGGGCTAGCTTGGACAGGAAGTAGGGGGCGGGGGTACTAATGTAGGAACACAAACAAAACCACTGTAACTAAATCAGCACAGCATTTTCTGGAACAGAAGCTGAGGGACCGGGGCCAGAACCTCATGAAGAGCTCCAAACTTCACCCTAACTCGGGGGAAATCGAGATTAAGGAGTAAGAAAGCTGCCCCTTCACCCTCATTTCAAGCCACATTCCATCAATTCTGATGTCTCAGGCACAGCCACGGCCAGGCCCAGACCTCGGACCTGCCTGGTTGTTTGGTCTTGCCTCTCACTTCCAGGTGCTAGGTTCTAGAACCAAGTAGAAGAGAGAGATATTCACCTCCTGTGCTCCTGCTCACTTGCCTCAGATGCATCTGGGATGGGGGCAGGTCCCACTCTTTGAGTGTGCATGTGCTGTGCCCCATCTGGAATGCTGTTACCCCCAGTCTCCATAGCAAACTCATATTTCTTTGAAAATGAGCCCAAGCAGTCCCTTCCTCTCCAAGGCACACTCCTACACTCCTCCCACATTTTGTGCACACTCTTTGTCCACTATCAAAAAGATCGCCTTGTGTTATATTGGTGTGTTGAGTCTGTACTCCACACCAGAATCTACAAAGTCTTCGAGATTGCTAAGCACATCAGTTATCTCCGGGTTCTGGGCCTTAACACAATGCCTAGCTGTTTGTAAGCTGTGGGGTGGACAGGAAAAGGGGAAAAGGCTTCATTTCTGGAGTCTGAACCCCTCTGGGTGGTCAGAGATCAACCTGAGGACACCAGAAACCAAAGACCAATAGATTTGACCTTGTCTGTCTGTGCTGGTTGATTACCAAAGATGAAGTGGCTTCAGCAACAGTAGCTGCAAAGAAATGGGCTTTGAATCATTTCCCATGGGTATAAAGGTGCCCAATCCTTTCATTTAAAAGCTAAGTACTCTTTTTTTTTTTTAAGATTTTTATTTATTTATTTGACAGACAGAGATCACAGGTAGGCAGAGAAGCAGGCAGAGAGAGAGGAGGAAGCAGGCTCCCTGCTAAGCAGAGAGCCCGTTGCGGGGCTCGATCCCAGGATCCTGGGATCACTATCTGAGCCGAAGGCAGAGGCTTTAACCCACTGAGCCACCCAGGCACCCCTAAAAGCTAAGTACTCATAATTGGCCCACACAGAAAACAACACAGGAAATCAAGCTTCAGTTCAGTCTCTGCTCCAAACCAACCGCAATTTCAAAACAGTGCAGATTCCGGTAGAGATTGAGAAAGCAACCCTCCTTTGTTTTAACCAGCAGCTAAGACTCCTTTTGCTCAAGTCTCTTCCAAAGCAGTGATATATTTTATCTTCCATAGGAGTTCCTGAAGGGCAGGACTATTTTAGGGAGACAAATCTTGATCTTGCTATTTTTGTCTCCCCGCCAGAATCTTCCAAAGCAGGGTGCTTGGCCCCAGGAGTCACTTAATGCATGATCATTTAAAAAAACTCGTAGGACGCCTTGGTGGCTCAGTTGGTTGGGCAGCTGCCTTCAGCTCAGGTCATGATCCCAGCCTCTTGGAATCGAGTCCCGCATCGGGCTCCTTGCTCGGCAGGAAGCCTGCTTCTCCCTCTGCCTCTGCCTGCCATTCTGTCTGCCTGTGCTCGCTCTCTCTCCCTCTCTCTCTCTGATAAATAAATAAAATCTTAAAAAAAAAAAAGTCTGGTCAGTAGAGCATGCGACTCTTGATCTCAATGTTGTGAGTTAAGGATTACTTTAAAACCCAGTCTTAAAGGGCACCTGAGTGGCTCTATTGGTCAAATGTTTGACTCTTGGTTTAAGCTCAGGTCTTGATCTCGGGGTTGTGGAATAGAGGCCTGCATCTTATTCCATGCTCAGTGCCTGTTTAAGATTCTCTTCCTCTGCTCCTCCACCGTACCCCTAACTTGCACACACACACACTCTCTCTCTCAAATAAATAAATAAAATCTTGTTTAAAAAAATTTTGAAAAAATAAAATATAAAATCTGATCTTTATTTTTAAATTCATGGCTCAATGGCCCCTGAGGTGCTTTGGGAATCTAGAGCCCTTGGAGGTGTTGCCATCCCTCATTGTTAGGTCGGTTAGTAATGGTCCTTGAGGGCTTTTCTCTCCAAGGGTATAATCAATTGAGATTCCTACAGGTCTTAGAAGGAGAAAGCTCTGATTTAGTGTTTCCTATGGTCTCCTGACCTCTAGTAATGACTAGGGTGGTCACAGAAAGCCAAAACCAAAGCCTGACTTTGACCTTCTGAGTCCATGAGACCACAGTCAGTAGTTATAGGGCACAAATTAGAAATCATTACAATATCAAATTTTGTTGGTTGGTGCCTGTCACATTATATTTATCAATATTTATGGTTTGTATACCAAGGACATTTATTTGGCAGAACCCTGAGGACCACAATGTTCTTCCTATTGTTTGAAAACAATCAATCTAAGCATCTCTTTGGAGTGTTCAGCTTTTACCTCTTGATACACAGGCAGTGGGAATGCCCTGCATTCCTGACTCTGAGCTATTTAGTGGCTCTGAAGAATCACAGTAAGAGGCATGAAAATTGGTTGAATGAAGAACTGCCATCTCCCAGCTGCCTTTCTAAATGGCTCTGGCCGTTAGTTCTCTCCTCACTCTAAAATCACAAGATCTATCTACTAAGAGACCTGAGCATGTATGAAATCTCCCCAATGTCATGTCCCGCAGAAGGCTCCAGGCATCAGAAATGACTACACACAGAAATTCAAGTTCTGAAGCAATTTAAGCCCACGAGGTCCTGGCCCAAAGAGGTTTCAGATAATGGTCACCCAGTTAAATGAAAAGTCTCTATGGCCTGCTTGTCTTTTCAGGGGTGCCAAAATCTTAATCTTTTGACTTTCCTGCACTAAATATTTGTGAAATAGAAGTTCCAGGAGATTTTGGACTTACTGAAGAGGCATATAGACAATCCTAAGACAGCCCATCCCACATAATACAGTTCAGGTCTTATCAAGCCAGATCAAAATGTTACCCAACTTACCTTTTGCAGGCACTCACTCTTCCTTAGTCTTTTAGGCAGGATCAGTGATTATCCTTGAGGTGGTCACAATGAGGCTGGTAACACGGATGTCCGGGGCTATTTGTATAAAAGGAGAAGTGAAGGGAAAATAAATGTGCTCACACTGTGACAACAGGAAGCCCAGTTGATGAGAAGGAGGAAGTGAGGCTCAGCCTGCTCTTTTTAGCCTTAGAGATGTAATCCTTCCCCTGTGGCTTTTTAGACACCTACTCTCATGACCCACCCAAATATGTAAACTTGTTTCTATGAAACACTGGAAAAGTCAAAGACCAAGCTGGTCAAGGCACTCATTGGTGAGTCCTGGCGGGTTCTGGGATGATTTGGGCTTTAATTTCTGTCTAGAAAAAGTCAGTGCTTCTCAATCAAGATGGCAACTCAATCCACACTCAATGTGTGGATTGTTCAAGAATAAGTATGCCTGGGTCACCTGGGTGGCTCCGTCAGTTAAGCATCTGCCTTTGGCTCAGGTCATGATCCCACGGTCCTGGGATCGAGCCCCACGCCGGGCTCCCTGCTCAGCAGGGGGGGTCTGCTTCTCCCTCTTCCTTGCTTATGCTCTGTCTCTCTCTCAAATAAATGAATGAAGTATTTTTTTTTTTTTTTAGAAGAAGTATGCCTGGCCCTCCGTTCGGCAGATGGAAACTGGAGTAGAACCCAAGAATAATTATTTTTGGAAGTTTACTAGGACTGAGACAGGAATGTCTCTCTTTCTCTTTTTTTAAATTAATTTATTTATTTTCAGCATAACAGTATTCATTATTTTTTCACCACACCCAGTGCTCCATGCAATCCGTGCCCTCTCTAATACGCACCACCTGGTACCCCAACCTCCCACCCCCCACCGCCACTTCGAACTCTTCAGATTGTTTTTCAGAATCCATAGTCTCTCATGGTTCACCTCCCCTTCCAATTTCCCCCAACTCCCTTCTCCTCTCTAACTCCCCATGTCCTCCATGCTATTTGTTATGCTCCACAAATAAGCGAAACCATATGACAATTGACTCTCTCTGCTTGACTTATTTCACTCAGCATAATCTCTTCCAGTCCTGTCCATGTTGCTACAAAAGTTGGGTATTCATCCTTTCTGATGGAGGCATAAGGAATGTCTCTTAAGCCTCTCGGCCTTCTCCCCACCCTCCCTCCAGCTGCCTTCCAGAAGATCTCTAGTTTCCTGTTGGATTGGGATGCTATTTTCAGACACCTGTGTCTCAGAAGCTGGACTTCCCTTGCATAAGGATATTGCCAAGGGTAAACCCCAAGGCACAATCCAAGGGACACTGGTAGAAATGATTTGGTTAGTAAAGGGAGACCCAGATTTAGAACCTAAACTTCTGAGTTTTGATCCCAGCTTTATGTCTGTTAGCTCTGCGGTCCTGAGCAAATCTCAGCCTTTCAGCTTCAGTTTATTAATGGCAACATCTAATAATAACCCCGCTAGATAGTTACCGTTATTTCCCCATTTATAGATGAGAAAACAGAGGCTCAAAGAAGTTATATATTTAGCACAAGATTATACAGCTAAGAAATAGACGTTGTGGGGTGGGGGGTGCCTGGGTGGCTAAGTGGGCTGTGTGAGCCACTCTTGATTTTGGCTCAGGTCATGATCTCAGAGTCATGGGATTGAGCCCCACATTGGGTTCCATGCTCAATGCAGAGTCTGCTTCTCCCTCTCCCTCTGCATCTGCCCCCTACCCTGGCTTGTGCGCTCCCCTCCCCCCCACTCTCTCTTTAAAAATAAATAAATAAAACATTTAAGAAAAAGTTATAACAGTTGGGACTCAAATTCATAGTCACAGAGAATGCTATTTTAAAAGCCCTATGACCAGTAGACTTTAAAAATCTTATTTCCAGTTTTCTCTCTGCTTTGTCTATGCAGATTTTCTTAGAACGAAACCGTTAAGGGCTAAGTGATAACCCCAACATATCCCAAGTCAGCTGTGAAATGCAGAACCTACCACTGAGCCACAGTTTCGTTTTTTTTTTTTTTTTTAAAATCTGATAAAGGAAGACATGGACATTCTCCCCAGTGATCGACTTAGAAACACGCGTCTGGGAAGGCAAGCTCTCTCTTGTTTTCCTTTACCCTGACACATCCAGATTCTGCAATCACTTCTGACCAGGGCTGGCTTGTGGAGAATGCTGAGTTCAAGGGGAAATGGATCCTGACTGCAGAACGTGTCAGTCCTTAATATTCTCTAAGTGCACAGATTCCTCCAACCTTATGAGATCATGGAACAGCAAGTGTGTGTGTGTGTGTGTGTATAGTTTTTCTCAGGGAACAGTTTTTCAGCATCACTGCTCTGTAGGAAATACTGTCGTCAATTCTCCTCTCTTCATCTGGTATCAGTCTGAGGAGTTGGTGCCCCTCCCTCAGGGCTGCTGTCACCATGACAGATCCCTGCAGTTGGGGGTCTAAGAAAAGATTTCTTGCCAGGCTCCCATTCTCTGTGGCTTCCATTACTATCTCTTTGTGCCCAAGAGTCACAGATCTACGTGTGTGATCCAAGTTCTCATTGAGCTCCACGTATGTGCTTGAAATCCCCTACACGACATTCAGCTTGGGAAGCCAGGCATTCTCCTGCTGAAACCTCCTCCTCTCCTGTATTCACCATCTCAGGGAAAGGCTCCACTCAGTGCCCTGTTGCCCAAGTCAGGCTTCCTCTTGGGCCTCTTTCCCACATCGTGGCATATGACCATCCACCAAGTCCTAGAAATTGTATCTTTCCCTCACTATTTCTCCAGTCAGGCAACTTCTGTCCAACTCCAGAGCCATACACTAATCCTTATCTCTCACCTGGTTCACTGCATCCCAGGCTCCTGCAAGATCAGCCTCGGTGCTTTCTCACTCAACCCTGACAAGGAAATCTTTCTAAAAATGATAATTATCAGTCGTTCCCCAGCTTATAGCCGTTCCCCAGCTTACAGTCCCTCTCTGGTTTCCCCTTAGGTTTTTTATTTGGTTTTGTTTTTGTTAAGTAAGCTTTATACCCAGTGCCCAAGAAGTGTTCCCCTTGGGCCAAAAACTTGTGCTTTCCACATGGAAGTTATGACTGTCTTGTTAGAGCTCTATCTTCTTTGAACTCAAGTGGGGATGGATACATGAGAACCCACCGAGACCGTATGACACTGTAGCACAGATGAAATGAGCCCGAGCTCAGAGAGAGCAGAGTGACAGGTCTGTCTGCAAACACCGTTACTCTCTGTGTTGTCTGAAGTAGCTATGAATTCCCCTCCTGACCCCTCCATCCTGCCTTCCCTCCCATCCATCAGCAAAGGACTGCACTGCCCTAGGACAAGAATCAGGAACTCATAGCTCATTAAGTAGCATCCCCTTTGCTTCTCCTCAGAGTGACAAGAGGCTCCTTTTGCAGGCCAATTCACTGCTAAGCCTCAAAGTACAAATATGTCCAAGTGTGGCCATGCTAACTTGGGGTATCCTGTGCCCCACAAGGACAGGTATCCTCAATAAGCCTGGGAATGTCACTGGCAAATGTTGCTTTGAGACCCGACTTACAGATGACAAGTCAGTTATAAAGATTTTGAGGCTTAAAAAAAAAAAAAATACAGTGCAGGTGGGGCGCCTGGGTGGCTCAGTCGGTTAACTATCTGCCTTCAGCTTGGGTCATGATCCTGGGGTCCTGAGATCGAGTCCTGCATCAGGCTCCCTGCTAAGCTGGGAGTTTGCTTCTACCTCTTCCTCTGCACCTCCTCTCTCTCATGTGCTCACTCTCTCTCTCTCACACATAAATGGATAAAATCTTAAAAAAAAAATACTGTGCAGGTAACTGTGACACAAAATCATCTGTAGAAGCTGGTCACCCCAGAAGCTGTGGCTTTCTTTTTTTTTTTTTTAAGATTTTATTTATTTATTTGAGAGACAGAGATCACAAGTAAGCAGAGAGGCAGGCAGAGAGAGAGGAGGAAGCAGACTCCCTGCTGAGCAGAGAGCCCGATGTGGGGCTCGATCCCAGGACGCTGGGATCATGACCCAAGCCGAAGACAGAGGCTCTAACCCACTGAGCCACCCAGGTGCCCCGAAGCTGGGGCTTTCTGTAAATACTCTCTCCTTATGCTCCTCTCCATCAGGGCATACCAAATGTCCTTGACCTTACAGGGCATAAACTAATTCAACTGTGAACTCCCTGATTTTGTGTATCTTTCCAGCAGGGAAAGTAAGGGAAGCTAAATTGAAAAGGTCTAGCTAAAAAAAAAAAAAAAAAAAAAAAAAGTTGTGTGTGTGTAATGCATGTGTAAGTATACATATTTAGCAGCAAAACTCTCTTCATTCAAATAAAGCTTAAAATGGAACAGCCATAACTAAGATAGAAGAAAGCAGAACTGCTCAGAGAATGCAGGGGTGGGGCTCATCCTATCCCCTCTTTCGTGACTTCTTGGCTTCTTGGTCCAACTCTACGGATAGAAAAGCCCTGGTCCAGGGGACCAGGCTCCTGGTTCCCTTGCCAGTGTTGGGGTTTGTTTTTAGTTGTAGGCCCAGGGCTGTGGCCCCTCCAGTCCTTCAGGCCTCACTAGCTTGGAGAAAGTCTCATTATCATGGCTCAGTGGAAATAAGAAGCCAGTTCCACCCCACAGCTCCTCTTCCCTATTTGGGAGGCTGGGAGTTGTGGCTTCCTGCAGAACAGATAATGGGGAAATGTTTTTCTCAGCTGACAGAAATTGCACTGCCACAAATACCCTGAGGCTTTCTTACCAGATTGGAGGTTGTGAACTCGGAGTAGGTACCATGTGGGGCTTGGGGCGGGTGCAGGATGTTACCAGCTCTGTGCCCCATGATACACTACACTCTCTCCTAGCCAAGAATAGCAAAATGGGTTCCCCTTTCTGCACATCCAGAATGCAAGCTGGTGCAGCCACTTTAGAAAACAGTATGGAGATTCCTCAAAAAATTAAAAATAGAGTTACCCTATGACCCTGCAATCTCACTATTGGGGATTTACTCCAAAGATACAGAGGTAGTGAAAAGAAGGGCCATATGTACCCCAATGTTCATAGCAGCAATAGGCACAATTGCCAAACTGTGGAAAGAACCAAGATGCCCTTCAACACATGAATGGATAAAGAAGATATGGTCCATATATACAATGGAATATTATGCAGCCATCAGAAAGGATGATTACCCAACTTTTGTATCAACATGGACGGGACTGGAGGAGATCATGCTGAGTGAAATAAGTCAAGCAGAGAGAGTCAATTATCATATGGTTTCACTTACTTGTGGAACATAAGAAATAACATGGAGGACATTAGGAAAGGAAAGGAAAAGTGAATTGGGGGAAATCAGGGGGAGAGATGAAGCATGAGAGACTGTGGACTCCGAGAAACAAACTGAGGGTTTTAGAAGGAAGGGGGTGGGGGGATGGGTGAGCCTGGTGGTGGGTATTAAGGAGGGCATGTATTGCATGGAACACTGGGTGTGGTGCATAAACAATGAATCTTGGAACACTGCATCAAAAACTAATGATGTATTTTATGGTGACTAACTTAGCACAACTAAAATAAAAACGAACAGCAAAATCGTAATCTTGCAGGCAATTCTGGCATACCCCGGGGGGAGCTCCTTCTCATCTCTGGGCAAGGAGAACAGCCAGAGATGACAGGTTGTGTGGTATAGGCGGGAGAGGCCTGGACACAGAAACAGAAGTGCTGGATTCTAGTCTTTATTCTATAATTACCCAGGGAAAGTCTGCTTAATCCTCTAAGGGCTCACTTCCCTGTCTGTGGAAGAAACTAGACCAGGCAATCCACACATTCTCTTTGGGTCTTAAGCATTCTGAAAATTTATTACTTTAGAATATCGAAAACAAATTCCTAAAATATAGTTATTTAGTTAGCATCTGGTGTGGAAGGTGGAGCCTTCTAATTCTTATCTAGCATTTGTGTTCTTATTTAGCAGCAGTATGAAAAAAGTACGGCATTTCTGCCCTTACTGGACAAAGGCTAGGATCAGTGAGTTCAGGTAATTTGCCCAAAGCACACTGCTAGAAAGTGGCAGAGCCCAAATGGAAAAACTTGCCCATGACACCAAAGCCTGCTCACCCATTTAGCTATCCAGCTTCCCCCAGAGGTAATCTGACATTCTAAAACTTGCTCCCCTTGGGGATAATTGAAAGCTCACGATGTTTACTTTCACCAGGAATATCGCAAGGTTCTCTCTCAATACTTTCCAGGTTTATAGAAAAGGAGCAAGAAGAGGACAATCCTCCATAAAGCAAAGCCTGAGAGTGTTTTCAGACACCCAGCACAGACTCCTGCGTGCTGTTTCCCTGACAGAGTTTGGAGTAAGCTCCATGAATGGTGCACATAATCTCTAAGTAAAACAAACAAACAAACAAAAAACCACAACAACCACCCAAAATGCTTCAAGAGAAAGGTTTAGACAAGACCTATTTGTATCCTCAGCATTGGGGAGCATAATCCGAGGAACCAGAGGCAGGCAGCATCTCAGTGTGTATTTCTGATGTTAGCTTTTCCACTCTGAAGTCAACTCAGCATTTTAGAGTTGCTTAGAGCAAAAAACAAACACATGCCCACTACACCCTATGTTCTAAGTACTAAGAGTGCTTGCCAGCGGGAAGGGGAATGAGTTTGGGCAAGAGCCTGGCAGAGGGCCTGGCAGAAGGAAGTGACCTTGGGAGACAAAGCCCCAGCTCCTGGCTGAGCCTGCCCCTAGGACAGCATGGGAGATGGATGGAGCCCTGCAGATATCGTTGTGGGTTGTGGGTCCTTTGCCTAGCTGCATCTTCCCAAAGCTTCACTTCCCACCGGGAAGCTCTAGAGTGTGAGGGCTTAGAAAATGCTCTGTCTACACAAACTCTACTTCAGAGAAGGAAACCAAAGCTCCAAAAGCTCCAAATTATTTTTTTTTCCTCCAAATTCTTGATGGATAACTTATACCTTGTGACTAGAGCTATTATTATTTTTAAGTTTATTTTTGGAGTAGTTTAAGGTTCTTAACAAAATGGAGTGAAAAGTACAGAGAATTCATATATATCCCCTGGCTGCTGTGAAAATTAGAAGAAAACCTTGTTTAGAATGGAGTCAGGAGGCCAGCAGGGGGAGCTCTCACACCCTACCACTACTTGTCAATTGCGGCCCCAACAGGAAGAGTTGGCTACTTGGGCTTGGATATTTTTTTACTATACAGGCAGAAAAAAAAAAAAAATACAGATGTAGCGAAAAGAAGGGCCATCTGTACCCCGATGTTTATAGCAGCAATGGCCACGGTCGCCAAACTGTGGAAAGAACCAAGATGCCCTTCAACAGACGAATGGATAAGGAAGTTGTGGTCCATATACACTATGGAGTGTTATGCCTCCATCAGAAAGGATGAATACCCAACTTTTGTAGCAACATGGACAGGACTGGAAGAGATTATGCTGAGTGAAATAAGTCAAGCAGAGAGAGTCAATTATCATATGGTTTCACTTATTTGTGGAGCATAACAAATAGCATGGAGGACATGGGGAGTTAGAGAGGAGAAGGGAGTTGGGGGAAATTGGAAGGGGAGGTGAACCATGAGAGCCTATGGACTCTGAAAAACAATCTGAGGGTTTTGAAGGGGTTGGGGTGGGAGGTCGGGGTACCAGGTGGTGGGTATTAGAGAGGGCATGGATTGCATGGAGCACTGGGTGTGGTGCAAAAATAATGAATACTGTTATGCTGAAAATAAAAAAGAAATTTAAAAAAATAAATAAAAAAGAAAAAAAAATAAAATAAATTAAGAGAAGTAAAAAAAAAAAAAAAAAAAAGGCTCTTCCCTTGCCTGGCACCAGCCCACCCAATGAGAAACTGCCACAACTCAGCCAATGAAAAGTCACTACACTTCTTTTTTTTTTCTTTAATTAATTAATTTATTTTCAGCATAACAGTATTCATTGTTTTTGCACCAAACCCAGGGTTCCATGCAATACATGCCCTCTCTAATACCCACCACCTGGTTCCCCCAACCTCCCACCCCCCACTGCTTCAAACCCCTCAGATTGTTTTTCAGAGTCCATAGTCTCTCATGGTTCACCTCCCCTTCCAATTTCCCCCAACTCCCTTCTCCTCTCTAACTCCCCATGTCCTCCATGCTATTTGTTATGCTCCACAAATAAGTGAAACCATATGATAATTGACTCTCTCTGCTTGACTTATTTCACTCAGCATAATCTCTTCCAGTCCTGTCCATGTTGCTACAAAAGTTGGGTATTCGTCCTTTCTGATGGAGGCATAATACTCCATAGTGTCACTAGATTTCTAACTCCCAGTTTAACCCAATGGATTTTTTGTTTAGGGGAGCCTTCCCAAGTTCCCATTCTCCTCTATAAAAA
This sequence comes from Mustela putorius furo, assembly GCF_011764305.1. Lineage (NCBI taxonomy): Eukaryota > Metazoa > Chordata > Mammalia > Carnivora > Mustelidae > Mustela > Mustela putorius. The sequence continues at coordinate 10,216,733 of NW_025421424.1, forward strand.
AACCTTCCCTCTCTTTTGTTCTTTGGACTTGCGTATGGTTTGCTGTATCTTACTTGTTGGGATTTGCAATTCTGGGCTAGTTTCAAACCCATTGTTGTTGGTGAGATAACTGACAGTTTTATATTTAAGGTTAACATTACGTGGTGATCTGAAGCGGGATCCAGGAGACCCCCAACTCTGAGGCTGGTGAGTGAGCAGGTGCCTGTACCCACAGATCCAGCTGAGCTCCCTGCTTTCTTGCCACTTGTGAGTTCGAGGGTAAGTTTTCTCCTAGATTTCAGCTTTGTTCTCTTTTGTTTGAGCTCTTCAGGCCTGTCACAAGCATGCAAGCATGCTATGAAGGTGCCCACACGGGTTGTGTCTTTCCAGCGTCAGCTTTATTCAGTCATGACACAAGATTAACATAACTGCAACAGGGTCTTATCAGTCTTGGGGCTTTGCAGGTCTCTTCCAGTTCTGGTGATTATCAACTTTGAGTTCTTCCAGGCTGTCTTGGCTTTGCTGGTTATCAGGTCTGGATGCAGTCAGGAGGTGCTGGTTTTGTTGCTTAGCGATCTTGGCTGCAACACCCCTGGCTGCTTATGTCACTGTTTAACATGAGTCACTGCTTGACAGGGGTGACTCCATCTTGCTTTCTACATTGTACCTGGTGATTCCGCATGATTAATCTATCAGGGTCATTCAGGAATCAAGTATATCTTCAACCAGGTCAGCACACAGTTTATTTCGGCTAACTTGGTGAAGGCAAATCTAAGTCATCCAATCATGGTTCCAATCAAACAAAATCAAATCAATCTCAAATCATATGAAATGTCAACTGACATCATAAAATGAAAGTGACACTGAATAAAACAAGTTAGATTGAATTAAATGAAGGTAAATCACTTTAAAGTAAAGCAAAATTAATTATTAAATCAAATATCAATCAAATCAGATTATAAAGTCAAATCAGAATACTCAAACCCAAAGTCACATTTAATAAGAAGTCAAGTAAAAAAAAAGCTAATCTAAATCTGAATTTAATTACCTTAATTACTGTAAATTAGATAATCAAGAAAGCAGTCAAATCAAATGAAAATCGTATCAATAATTACATGTAGGTAGAAGCCCAAAAATACATATGGAATCTTCAACCAAAGAATAGTAAGGGTGTGGTTAACTTTCGTAATTTTTGTAATTTTCCCTTCTTAAGCCTGAATGTACATAACATTCTAATAGCATGTTTAATAAGATATGGAATAGGGGTGCTTGGGTGGCTCAGGGGGGTAAGTCTCTGCCTTTGGCTCAGGTCATGATCTCAGGCATCAGGCTGCCTCTGCCTACCTCTCTGCCTACTTGTGATCTCTCTCTCTCTCTGTCAAATAAATAAATAAAATCTTTTAAAAAAAGATATGGAATATAAATAATAGCTAAAAACAATACAAGGATTTTTTTAATGGATTCCCAAATGTAAGTAGAGAAATAATTTCATTCCATCTTTAAGTATTTTAAAGGGTTGTAGTCAGACCATAAGCCAGAACAAATCATATATTTAAAAGGTTTTGTTAGCAATTCTAGAAACATCTTGGAACATTTCTTAGGTAGATTTTGTGTATCTGTTTACTGCAGCTAGGTTGTTATTAATGAGTGCCAAGGCCACAGGAGCAGCCTGTGCAGCTGGTTCAGAGTGGGTTAGCTTGTGGGTCAAGGTTTCATGGGCTGCTTTGAGCCCTTCTAAGATTTCAACTAAAAGTTTTTCAATAATATCAGTTTTTACCCAAGGCAATTCTGTTATTTAAGTATGATAGGATGTTGAAAAATCTTTACACAAATATTCTAAGATAAAAGTACCCATCTTGGTAACATTATGAAAGTATCACATAAACAGCATACAATAAATTGATGTACTCACTGTCCATGGTAATGGGCATCCTTCATCCTAGTGTGATTAAAACACATGACCTCTGAGAAGTTCTTTACATAAATCATCCAGTTAAAATGTCCCATGTCTAAGAATAAATTTTCCATGGATGTTCTTGTTGAAGGATAAAGATTAGCATTGATTTCTAATTCATGGCAGGCATAATGTCATTAGACCATTGAAATATCATCTCTTTGGGTAGCAAATATCCATCAATCTGTAAGAGTGTTTGGGTTGCTAAAAGAGCTGTGTTGCCACATACTTCTTGTATGTGTATGTGTCATATGCTAGTAGACTTTGACCCTTCCTAAGTCTGAAAAATGGAAGTTTACATTGTCCTGTACTGTCAATACCCAATGGTCGGAGGGTGTCTCACTGTAAAAGAGACTGTCTAGTCCAAAGAATGCATTTTGCTGCCTGTTAAATGTTTCTGATATCATTCCGTGCTCTCAGTAGGTTATTGAGTTTGTAGTGGCAATTTTTATTGAGTTATTGAGTTTGTAGCAGCAATTTTTCAATTGTTCCCTTATGTAGAAATTTCTTTTTTTTAAAGATTTTATTTATTTATTTGATACAGAGAGAGAAAGAGAGCACAACAATGGGGAGCAGTAGGCAGAGGGAGAAGGAGAAGCAGGCTCTTCGCAGAGCAAGGAGCCCGATGCAGAGCTCAATCCCAATACCCTGGGATCATGACCTGAACTGAAGGCACACGCCTAACCTACTGAGCCACCCAGGCATCACACTTAGGTAGAAATTTCTAAGATTGAGTAAATTCTGTTGGAAATCTTGGACCTTATGGTCCATGTCACAGTTCAAGTCCAGTTGGTAGGCACAGTAACCATGCACAGTTGAGACTATAAGATGTAGTTCTCTGAGTGCTAGGGAGATTTTGGAACTTAAATTGCCTACTGCAGTAAGTAGGGGGTTCACATGTTTTGTTTTGTTTTGTTTTTTTAGTGTAAATGAAATGTAAATAACTCCTGTTAATGGCCCGGATTTCCATTTCTTGAATTCCAAAAATCATTAGAGATGATGCCTCTTCCTACTAGGATTGTAGGGGTGCTCTAAATTTAATCTTGTCAATGGGTAGTACATCGGGCAATTCCTGGGTGGCTGTTCCCAGCTCTCTTGCATAAATCTTACATTAAGGTTCTATATGAAACAAATTGAATTGTTCCTTTTGGAAGGTGATTTGAACTCTCTGTGGCATAGGTTTATATCCAGTTCTCATAGGGTTAAGTAATACAGGTTCGAACATACTTGGTTTGAGAATTTTTGGTGTTGAGTTGGTAATGCCTTGTGTCCATTATGGTTTCCAGTGGAGGGTTCTCATACAATGTGTAGTATTCCTATATCCCCTCTCAATAATACATGGGCCTGAACTATTGGGTGATATATCCCATTGGTCGAAGGTAGTTACTTTCGCTGCATAAATTGGTATTGATGAATCAGTTCTGGTTATATTCTCATATATAGGGTGCTGTGCCAATCGTGTGAGTTCTACCCATTGTGCATCTGATGACTGGATCCATGAAAAGACAAATTTTTGCATACCTGGACCAATCTGTGTCACTAGGTCTGCATTAAAATCAATTCCTAATGTTTCCCATCATGCTCATGGTCTTTGTATAACTGAGGTTTTGTTCACCAAAGGATAGTAAAAATATATTGAATCTAATTGTTCTAATGTACATGCCAGTATGATCCCTTCCTTTGTTATGTTATATGGGTTGGCTTTAGATTTGGATATTAAGTAACATTATAGTATTGGCAATTGAGTTGTGTCTAGTTGCTAGGTAGGTGTGAAAGGAGCTAAGGTGGTGGTACTCAGGTGCAAGGCTATGAAAACATCATCTAGAGAATGATCACAGGAAGAGACTGTATTGCCCCATTTACCTCTCGTGTTCTGAAACTCATTTGGGAATGATTGTATAGGTGTCATAGGCTTTTTTGGGAACTGTTTGGCCTTAACTACAGGGTGATCAGATTTCCAACAATTAGATATATCAACCGGTAGTTTGTAAGTTGTGATGTTAGTTTGCAGTAGGGGCCTCATAACAGGTAATCCCTAAAACCATAAACATTATCTCTGAAATATTCCACTACGTAATATTGCATTCAACTTTTGATAAGCCTGGATCATATCCAAAAGTATTATCCCTGGAAGAGATGTCAATTCCATGAAGGTGTGAAACAATAATGATATATTCCGTGAGGATGTCTTCAAGGATTGAGGTATTGTGTGGCATGTGCATGTAACCTTTGTGCCATCATTCCATTGTATACTGTATCCTGGGCTATTGAAGTACAACTTAAATTCAGCTATCTCATTAAGCAGGAGTTGTCTGGTCATGGTATTGTTTAAGAGTTTTTTTGTTTGTTTGTTTTTAAAGATTTTATTTATTTATTTATTTGACACAGAGAGAGAGATATTACAAGCAGGCAAAGAGGCAGGCAGAGAGATAGAGTGGAGGGGAAGCAGGCTCTCCATTGAGCAGAGAATCCGATGCGGGGCTTGATCCCAGGACCCTGAGATCATGACCTGAGCCGAAGGCAGAGGCTTAACACATTGAGCCACCCAGGTGCCCCTGTTCAAGAGTTTTGATTCTGTTCCATTATGATTTGTTATGCAAAAAGTTTCAAAGACTGACTTTGAGGTTATCTTTCCTGCTCTAGGGCAATTTATCCTTCCGGGTAATGTCCATGTCCTGTAAACCAATGTTTTAAAGGGTGAATTGTTCCAAATGGTTCGTTTAGGTGCTGGTTTTCTGAATATTCTGCATAAGAGTGGCCCATCATGTGTGCTGCTATAAGGTTCAGTTGAAAGCATTCACGAATAGGTTTTAAAAAGCACTGGTCTTGTAGCATTGTCCCTGTGTAAATGTGTGGTAAAATTACCTTTAAAGCCCCTTAGGCAGGCCAGTGTCCATTGATGGCATAATGGTTTCATCTAATAATGTGTGTTTTTTGGTTCCTGTAAATCCGGTCTGGCTTGATGTGTGATGTTGTTATCTGGCTGTGTAAGAAGCATTGATCCTATTTTTAATTTTGAATCTAAGTCTGTAGGTGCAAATGTTCCATTTCTTCTTCTCTAAAATTCTTCAGATGTTAAGTAGGTTGATGAAATCTTGGGGTACCAAGTGCCATGTGTGGTGGTGTTGCATTGTGTGTCTTTTTTTTTTTTTTAAGATTTTATTTATTTATTTGACAGAGAAAGATACAGTGAGAGAGGGAACACAAGCAGGGGGAGTGGGAGAGGGAGAAGCAGGCTCCCTGCAAAGCAGGGATCCCAATGCAGGTCTCGATCCCAGGTCCCTTGGATCATGACCTGAGCCGAAGGCAGACGCTTAACGACTGAGCCACCCTGGCACCCTGCTTTGCTAAAACAAAAATTGCCAAAAAATGGTAAGTCTGGAAAACTTGTTAAATAATAGTCATTAATATGTAATGTTGTGGGTATGTTGTTATGATCCTTTGGGTATCTGGTTGGCAATGGAACCTTGTCTAGGGGTGGGTTAAATTATGTTAAATGATATCATTGGGGCTTAGTACTAATAGTACTTTCAGAATATTCATATTTTGTCATATTCATTAATATGAGTAGTATTTTCAGGATATTTGTATTCATCATATATATCTTATTGTTCTAAACCTGGTTAGTCCCCAAATTTATACTTCGTGTTGACAAGGGATTTGTGCAGGTATATTATAACGTTAATGCATGTGATATCTTGGACATTCTGCAGTGTGAATGGCTCTGTGTTGGGTACATATGCTTGTGTGGTGAGATTATGTAGGATGGTACTAATTAATGTTTTTATTTTTTCTTATTTCTGAAAATTTTCTTTTCTTTCCAAGGATAGGTTACATATTATCAAAATTGTCTTTTAGAAGAGGGTGTGTCCATCCCTTTTTGTTTCCAGTAAAAATTTTCTTTTTTAAAACTTTATTTGAATTCCCGTTAGTATAAATTCCCATTAGTAACATAGTATAATATTAGCTTCAGATGTACAATGTAGTGACTCAACACTTATATACAATACCCAGTGCTCATCACAAGTGCACCCCTTAATCCCTATCACCTATTTAACTTGGCCTCCCACCCACCTCCCCTCTGGTAGCCATCGGTTTGTTAAGAGTTTATTAAGGTTTGTTAAGTTTCTTAAGGTTTGCCCCCTTCCTCTTTTTTTTCCCTTTGCTCATTTGTTTTGTTCTTAAATTCCACATATGAGTGAAATCATATGGTATTTGTCTTTCTCTGATTGGCTTATTTTGCTTGGCATAATATTCTTTTGCTCCATACATGTACTGGCAAAAAGCAAGGTTTTATTCTTTTTTATGACTGAGTAGTATTCCATTGTGTGTGTGTGTAGTGGTATGTATATAATATGTAATATATAAATATAATGTATAAATTATATATTATATATGGTATATATAATATAAAACATAAATTATATAATACATATATAAGCTATATATATATATATATATATATATATAAAATATACACACACCACATCTTCTTTATCCATTCATCAATTGATGGACACTCGGGTGGTTTCCATAATTTGGCTATTGTAGATAATGCTACTTATATACATCAGGATGCATGTATCTCTTCAAATGAGTATTTTTGTATTCTTTGAGTAAATACTAGTAGAGCAATTGCTGGGTCATAGGGTAGCTCTACCTTTAACTTTTTGAGGAACTTCCATGTTCCTCATGCACCAGTTTGCATCCCCATCAATAGTGCAAGAGGGTTCCCCTTTCCCCACATCCTCATCAACTCCTCTTGTTTCTTATGTTGTTGATTTTAGCCATTCTGACAGGTGTGAGGTAATGTCTTATTGTAGTTTTGATTTGTATTTCCCTGAAGATGAGTGATGTTGAGCGTTTTTCATGTGTCTGTTGGTTGTATGTCTTTTTTTGTAAGATTTTATTTCTTTTATTTCTTCTTATTGTCTGATTGCTGTGGCTAGGAACTATGTTCCAGTACTATGTTAAATAACAGTGGTGAGAGTGGACATCCATGTCTTATATTCATCCATGACTAAATATTCCAATTGAAAATGGGCAGAAGATGGGCACCTGAGTGACCCAGTGGGTTAAGCCTCTGCCTTTGGCTCAGGTCATGATCTCAGGGTCCTGGGATCAAGCCCCACATTGGGCTCCCTGGGCAGCAGTGGCCTGCTTCCCCTTCCCCCCTGCCTGCCTCTTTGCTTACTTGTGATCTCATTCTCTCTCTCTGTCAAATACATAAATAAAATCAAAGACTTGAATAGACATTTTCCCAAAGAAGACATATGGGCGAGGCACCTGGGTGGCTCAGGTCGTTAAGTATCTGCCATCAGCTCAGGTCATGATCCCAGGGTTCTGACGTCAAACCCTGCATCGGGCTCTCTGCTTCACAAGGAGCCTGCTTCTCCCTTTCCCTCTGCCTGCAGTTCCCCTGCTTGTGCTCTTTATCAAAGAGCCCGGGAGCCAGGGAGCCCGATGTGGGGCTTGATCCCAGGACCCTGAGATCATGACCTGAGCCAAAGGCAGAGGCTTAACCCACTGGGCCACTCAGGTGCCCATCTTCTGCCCATTTTCAATTGGAATATTTAGTCATAGATGAATATAAGACATGGATGTCCACTCTCACCACTGTTATTTAACATAGTACTGGAACATAGTTCCTAGCCACAGCAATCAGACAGTAAGAAGAAATAAAAGGCATCCAAATCAGCAAGAAAATAGTAAAACTTCCACTATTTGCAGATGACATGATGCCCTATGTAGAAAACCCAAAAGACTCCACCAAAAAAATTGCTAGAACTGATATATAAATTCAGTAAAGTCACAGGATACAAAACCAATGTACAGAAATCTGTTGCAATTCTATACACCAGTAATGAACTGGCAGGAAGAGAAATTAAGGAATCAATCCTATTTACAATGGCACTAAAAACTTTAAGATACCTAGGAATAAACCTAACCAAAGAGGTGAAAGACCTGTCCTCCAGAAACTATAAAACACTGACAAAAGACATTGAAGACAATGAAAAGAAATGGAAAGACAGTTCATGCTCATGGATTAGAAGAAGAAATATTGTTAAAATGTGCTTACTTACCCCAAACCGTCTATACATTTAGTGCAATCCCTATCAAAATACCACCAGCATTTTTCACAGAGCTAGCACAAATAATCCTAAAATTTCCATGAAACCAGAAAAGACACAGGATAACTAAAGGAGTGATGAAAAAGAAAACCAAAGCTGGGGGCATCACAATTCCAGACTTCAAGCTCTATTACAAAGCTGTCATCATCAAGACAGTATGGTACTGGCACACAAACAGACACATAGATCAGTGGGACAGAATAGATATCCCAGAAATAGACCCTCAACTCTATGGTCAACTAATCTTCAACAAAGCAGGAAAGAATATCCAATGGGAAAAAGACAGTCTCTTCAACAAATGGTTTTAGGAAAATTGGACAGCAACATGCAGAAGAATGAAACTGGTGCATTTCCTTACACCATACACAAAAATAAACCCAAATGGATGACAGACCTAAATGTGAGACAAGAATCCATTACAATCCTAGAGGAGAACACAAGCAGTAACCTCTTTGACGTTAGCCATAGCAACCTCTTACTAGATATGTCTCCTAAACCAAGGGAAAGAAAAGCAAAAATGAACTATTGGGACTTTATCAAGATTAAAAGCTTCCTCACGGTGAAGGAAACAATGAACAAAACTTAAAGGCAGCCTATGGAATGGGAGATGATATTTGCAAATGACTTATCTGATAAAGGATTAGTGTCCAAAATACATAAAGAACTTACAAAACTCAACACCCCTCCAAAAATCATACTAATGTTTTTTGATTTAATGGATATGGTTAATTCCATGTTTTTAGGTATTTTGATAGAGATAGCACTGAATGTCTAGATTGCTTTGAGTAGCATATGTCCATTAGGTTTTATTTTATTTTATTTTATTTTTTATTATGTTATGTTAGTCACCATGAGTACTTCATTAGTTTTTGATGTAGTGTTCCATGACTTATAGTTTGCATATAAGACCCAGTGCTCATTGCAATATGTGCCCTCCTTAATTCCCATCACCAGGTTAACCCTTCCCCCTCTGTTACCTTTGAAGTCTTTCTTTCTGTAGATTGTCTCTATATTTCTGTTCAATGCTCTTCTTGGGCTTTTTCCTCCTTTAAAGAAGCCCCCTTAATATTTCCTGCAGTATCAGCTTGGTGGTTGCATAGTCTTTTAAGCCTTGCCGGTCTTGGAAACTCTTTATCTCTCCATCCATTTTGAATGTCAGTCTTGCTGGATAAAGTATTCTTGGCTGCATGTTCTTCTCATTCAGTGCCCTGAATATATCTTGCCAGCCCCTTCTGGCTTGCCAGGTCTCTGTGGACAGGTCTGATGTTATTCTGATGGGCTTGTCTCTGTACGTAAGGATCTTCTTTGTCCTAGCTGCTTTCAAGACGTTCTGCCTACAGTTATAATTCTTCATTCTTACTATTAGGTGTCTCGAGGACTTTTGAGAATCTGTAATCTTGGGGGGAAACCTTTCGGCCTCTAGTACATGAATGCTGGTTCCATTCACGAGATTCGGAAAATTTTCATGAAGAACTTGTTCCACTATATCTTTTAGACTTCTTTCTTTCTCCTCCCCTTCAGGGATTCCAATAATTCTGACATTGGAATGTTTCATGGCATCATTTATTTCCCTGATTCTGTTTTCGTGGCTTCTAAGCTGTTTATTCCAGGCTTCCTCCTGATCCTTTCTCTCTATCTGTTTGTCCTCCAGATCACTAATTCTATCTTCTGTCTCAGTTACTCTAGCATTGAGAGAATTTAGATTAGATTGGAACTCATTGAGAGCATTGTGAAGCTCAACCCCAGTAGCTTTCAGCTCTTCCCTAATATTGAAAACATGATCTCTGGTCGTTTTCAGTTTGGCCCTTATCAATTCCATTTGATCACCCATGGCTTTCTCCAACCTAGCTATTGCTTAGATAATTGTTAGCCTGAATTCTCTTTCCGACATATTGTCTATGTTGATAGCTGTTAGCTCTGTTGCAGAAGTCCCATCCTCTGTATTTTTCTTCGGTTGGGCATTCCTCCTCCTAGTCATTTTGGTGAGAGATGGCTGAACGGGTGTAGCTGGATGTATTGACTGTGGTGCAATCAAGGTGAACCCTGGAACGCTTCTGAGCAATCAGGGTTCCCCACCCAAATGAGAGGAAAAAGAAAAGGAAAAGAAAAAAAGAAAGAGGGAGAGAGACAGGAACGAAAGGTGAGATAAAAGAGAAGGTTCAGCCCAAATGGGTCCAAAGGTAAGATTTATGAAGTATACAAACAAACACAGACAAACAAAAAGACTGATAAAAGTATATGACAAGAGAAAAAAAAATATATATATATACAAATAAAGGAAGAACCTCGTCAAAAAGAACCCTGAGTGTAAGATTTATATACTATCAGGACAAACACAGAAACACAGAATATTGGTGGAAGAAAAAGATGGGAGAGTGGTTGTAAATTCTCAGTGTGGGTGAGGAAGGTGGTTTTGATTCTTCCTGGATGTATCTTGATATCTTTATTAAAGGACTCAACTTTCCTAAGATAAAGGGGGATTCGGAATTGGTTTACCTATAGGGGTGGCATTGATTGGGGAAAGGGGATTACCTTGAAGTTTAACTCTATATGAATATTAGAAAATAAAAATTTAAAAAAGGAATAAACTAGACTAAAATAAATTAAATTTTTAAAAAAGAAATTTAAAAAATAGAAATGCAAAAGGAAAACCCAGGTGTATGTATCAAAAAGTTTAGGTTAGAAGGTTATTATGGAATTTGATGTACTGGACATCTCACTGTGATGGTAAATAGGTTAAAAATTTATCTATATAATAATAAAAAATTATCTATATATAAAAAATGAGCCAGAATAGTGGGATTGAATTAATAATAAAAATTGTCCTATGAAGTAGTGGTAGTTGTTCTCTTGTCATCTTTTTTTTTTTTTTTTTTCCTTTCCTGGTTGGTTTTCTGGGAGAGGGGCCTGCCACGTGGGCTTTCAGTCAATGATGTTCTCTGAGTTAAGTCCTCCTGCCCTCCTCAAGGGGGTGGGCTCTGAGGAAACTGTTTTTTTCAGGCTTTTGTTCTCTGGAGGTTTTTATATTTGTTCACTTTTGTTTTTCTCTCTCGCCTTGACTGCTTTTGATGGTTTTTGTAGGTTTAGAGGAAAGCAAACTGCACCCTGACCTCCCTCTCAGAGAGAAGCCTCAGTCTGGCTGCAGAGCCCCAATAAATTTCCCCTTGGCGGTGGGGGACTCGGGATTTTTTGCTTGTACCCAAAACCATGGCAGAGGCACTGTCTGGGTAGCTCCAGACTGCCAGAGAAGTTCCAAGCAGTGATCACACACTAAGGTTTTCCTGCTGGCCCGGGCTGGGAGTGCCTGGTCTTTCCAAGAGCACCTGGCTGGCGCCTGTGTGCACCTCTCTCAGGGGAGGGCGCGGGGCACAACCCGGACTCTGATGGCGAGGCAGGGCACTCGTGTGGGGACTGCAAAAAGGCTGTGCTTCTGTAGGCTGGTGAGGCTCCCAGCCCCTCACAGGATCCAGGAGCCAGGCACTCTCAGGTGCGCTGGTGGTTCAGGGACCAAGACCTGGTTTCCTTGCTGCACTCTCTCTGGCTCTGCTCCAGGGGTTGCTGTCCTGGGTCTGGGGACTTAAGCCCCTGACCCTAACACCCCAATTTCTGCAATTTCCCCCCAGTGATCCTTTGCTCTTTTTGAGTGCTTTCTACCAGATTCCCGAGTTAATGCTGATCCCCAGGCACAGGGCACTCTTGTATTGGGCTATTACTTTCCAACGCATCACCTCTGGTGGCTCCCTCCCCCTTTTGTTTATCCTCCGATATCAGTCCGACTTTCCCACTCCACTTTACCTGCCCACTGGTGTCTTCTGCTCCAGTAGAGATCCAGACGTGTATAATTCTGATCTCAGGCTGATTTCGTTATTGGAGTTCTTTGGAAGGTAATCAGCTCACTTTAGGGTGCAGGTTGAAAGGGTGCCTCCTCCTACTTCTCCACCATCTTGTCTCTCAACCCTTCCCCCTCTGAAACACTGGGTTTATTTCCTGGAGTCCTTAGTCTCTCATGGCTCTTCTCCCCCTCTGATTTCCCCCTCTTCATGTTTCCCTTCCTTCTCCTAACATCCTTTATGCTATTCCTTGTGTTCCACATTTAAGTGAAACCATATGATAATTGTCTTTCTTTGTTTGACTTATTTCACTCAGCATAATCCCCTCCAGTTCTGTCCATGCCAATGAAAATGGTGGGTATTCATCCTTTCTGATGGGTGAGTAATATTCCATTGTATATATGGACCACATCTTCTTTATCCATTCATCTGTTGAAGGGTATCTCAACTCAATACCCAAAAAAACAAATAAAGTTAAAAAATTGGCAGAAGACATGAACTGACACTTCTCCAATGAAGACATACAAATGGCTAACAGACACATGAAAAAATTTCAACATCATTTTCAAATCAAAACCACATTGTGATACCATCTTATACCAGTTAGAATGGCAAAAATTAACAAGGTAGGAAACAACCAATGTTGGAGAGGATGTGGAGAAAGGGGAACCCTCTTACATTGTTGGTAGGAATGCAATTTTTTACGGCCACTCTGGAAAACAGTATGGAAGGTCCTCAAGATGCTATAAATGGAGATACCCTATGACCTAGCTATTGCATTACTACGTATTTACCCCAAAGATACAGGTGTGGTGAAAAGAAGGGGCACACGCACTCCAATGTTCATAGAAGAATGTCCATTAGGTTTTTTAAAAGATTTTATTTATTTATTCATGAGATAGAGATAGAGAGAGAGAGAGAGAGAGAGAGAAGCAGGCTCCCCATTGAACAGGGAACCTGATGCAGGACTCGATCCAAGGACCCCAGGACCATGACCTGAGCAAATGCAGATGCTTAACCATCTGAGCCACCCAGGTGCCCTCCATTAGGTTTTAATACTAACCTTATGGGACTATTAAAATTAGATGACATCCCTGGAATGATTAGGCCCCCTTTTAATAATTCCATTATCTTATCTGTTATTTCCTTATGTTCCATTTTAATGGGCATTGTTCAGTAAATGATCCCCTCTTGGGGTCTTGAGAGCTCTATGGGATCTATTTTCACTTGTGTCAATCATGGCTTCTTATTTTTCATCTCTTTTTAATGGTATCCCTTCTTCATATAACTTTGGAATCAGATTCATTCCTATAATGTTTTCCAGCGGCAACACATTCACAAAGGTGTATTTTATGGCCTCTCCATCATATATTAGCACTTCTGTTTCTATGGGTATTCCTTATTTTTCCTCCCAATCCTCCAGTATTTATAGTTTTTTTCTTTATTGGATCTTTCTCTCTTTAATAGTGATATTTGAGATCCTGTATCTACTAAAAATTTATCTATTATTATCTTTTCTTATTCTTAATGCTAATTGCAGATATGACCTATTATCCCTGATTCTGGTGATGTACTGTTCCACCCTGGGGTTCTCTAGTATTTTGGTAAAAAAAGCTTTGGTAAAGACCCCTTTGTTCCTTTTGTCAGTAATTCTATTCTTCTCTTGATGGTTTTTTTTTTGTTTTGTTTTGTTTTGTTTTTAGATCTTTTTTATTTGAGAGAGAGAGAGGAAGAGAGAGAAAGAGATCAGGGAGAAGGGGTAGAGGGAGAAGCAGAGGACTCCATCCCAGGACCCTGGAATTATGACCTGAGCCAAAGACAGACATTTAACCCACTCGGCCACCCAGGCGCCCTCTCTTGGTGGTTTAAATGAGACGTTTCTTTTCTCTCCTCTTATGTCTTGATTTCTGTATGCATTTCTCTTAACTTTCTCATTTCTTTGTTTCCTGTTCCTTTATTGATTTCTGTTCCCTGTGCTTCCTTGTTGATATTTTCCTTGGTTTCTTCCTGGATATCGGTGGTTAGACTCTCTATTTTCTCTTCTTTGATTATTTGATAATTCTGCGTTCTATGTCTATCAAATGGTCTGTTTGTTTTGTTCCCAGACACCTGCACAGTAGTGTTCAATGTAAACCTCTGCTGTGGTCTCTTTCTCTCAGTGGATGTTTGCATGTATGTTCATTTGTATGAGCAATGCGTGGAGGTGTCATTGAGGGTTTGTGGATGTTCTCACATCTCTTAAAATCCTCATCCAGTGGATTTGAGTTATTCATGGGCCATAAATATTTTCTTATGTGTGACTGATAGCTCAGCCAACGATCTAAATGTGTCTATTACATCTTGAATGTTGTGGCATCATGCTAATGTGTTCATAAATGAATTTTTTTTCATTCTCTTGGGCTCTTTTGATCTCTTCAGGCATCTCAGATGGTTTTGGGAATCTTCCCTGAGTGTTATATCATTGCCAGATTAGCCAATTTTGACAATGTAATCCAACCTGTTCTAGATCAGTCCAATTTAATTTACCTCCAGATTTTTTAAAATTTTTTATTTCTTTTCATCATAACAGTATTCATTGTTTTTGCAACATACGCAGTGCTCCATGCCCTCTCTAATACCCACCAGCTGGTTCCCCCAACCTCCCACCCCCCACCCCTTCAAAACCCTCAGATTGTTTTTCAGAGTCCATAGTCTCTCATGGTTCACCTCCCCTTCCAATTTCCTGCAACTCCCTTCTCCTCTCCATCTCCCCTTGTCCTCCATGCTATTTGTTATGCTCGACAAATAAGTGAAACCATATGATAATTGACTCTCTCTGCTTGACTTACTTCACTCAGCATAATCTCCTCCAGTCCCATCCATGCTGATACAAAAGTTGGGTATTCATCCTTTCTGATGGAGGCATAATACTCCATAGTGTATATGGACCACATCTTCCTTATCCATTCATCTGTTGAAGAGCATCTTGGTTCTTTCCACAGTTTGGTGACTGTGGCCATTGCTGCTATAAACATTGGGGTACAGATGGCCCTTCTTTTCACTATATCTGTATCTTTGGGGTAAATACCCAGTACCGCAATTGCAGGGTCATAGGGAAGCTCTATTTTTAATTTCTTAAGGAATCTCCACACTGTTCTCCAAAGTGGCTGCACCAACTTGCATTCCCACCAACAGTGTAAGAGGGTTCCCCTTTCTCCACATCCTCTCCATCACACGTTGTTTCCTGTCTTGCTAATTTTGGCCATTCTAACTGGTATAAGATGATATCTCAATGTGGTTTTAATTTGAATCTCCCTGATGGCTAGTGATGATGAACATTTTTTCATGTGTCTGATAGACATTTGTATGTCTATATTGGAGAATTGTCTGTTCATATCTTCTGCCCATTTTTTGACATGATTATCTGTTTTGTGTGTGTTGAGTTTGAGGAGTTCTTTATAGATCCTGGATATCAACCTTTTGTCTCTACTGTCATTTGCAAATATATTCTCCCATTCCGTGGGTTGCCTCTTTGTTTTCTTGACTGTTTCATTTTCTGTGCAGAAGCTTTTGATCTTGATGAAGTCCCAAAATTTCATTTTCACTTTTGTTTCCTTTGCCTTTGGAGACATATCTTGAAAGAAGTTGCTGTGGCTGATATCGAAGAAGTTACCGCCTATGTTCTCCTCTAGGATTCTGATGGATTCCTGTCTCATGTTGAGGTCTTTTATCCATTTTGAGTTTATCTTTGTGTACGGTGTAAGAGAATGGTCAAGTTTCATTCTTCTACAAATGGCCATCCAGTTTTCCCAGCACTATTTATTGAGGAGACTGTCTTTTTTCCACTGTATATTTTTTCCTGTTTTGTCGAAGATTATTTGCCCATAGAGTTGAGGGTCCATATCTGGTCTCTCTACTCTGTTCCACTGGTGTATGTGTCTGTTTTTATGCCAGTACCATGCTGTCTTGGTGATCAAAGCTTTGTAATAAAGCTTGAAATCAGGTAATGTGATGCCCCAGTTTTATTTTTGTTTTTCAACATTTCCTTAGCGATTCAGGGTCTCTTCTGATTCCATACAAATTTTAGGATTATTTGCTCCAGCTCTTTGAAAAATACTGGTGGAATTTTGATCGGAATGGCATTAAAAGTATAGACCGCTCTAGGCAGTATAGACATCTTAACAATGTTTATTCTTCTGATCCAAGAGCATGGAATGGTCTTCCATATTTTTGTGTCTTCTTCAATTTCTTTCATGAGTGTTCTGTAGTTCTTCGAGTACAGTTCCGTTACCTCTTTGGTTAGGTTTATTCCCAGGTATCTTATGGTTCTTGGTGCTATGGTAAACAGAATCAATTCTCTAATTTTCCTTTCTGTATTTTCATTGTTAGTGTATAAGAAAGCCACTGATTTCTGTACACTGACTTTGTATCCTGCCACGTTGCTGAATTGCTGTATGAGTTCTAGTAGTTTGGGGGTGGAGTCTTTTGGGTTTTCCATATAAAGAATCATGTCATCCTCAAAGAGAGAGAGTTTGACTTCTTCATTACCAATTTGGATAACTTTTATTTCTCTTTGTTGTCTGATTGCTGTTGCTAGGACTTCTAATACTATGTTGAACAAGAGTGGTGAGAGTGGGCATCCTTGTCATGTTCCTGATCTCAATGAGAAGGTGGCAAGATTTTTCCCATTGAGGATGATATTTGCTGTGGGTCTTTCATAGATAGATTTTATGAAGTTCAGGAATGCTCCCTCTATTCCTATACTTTGTGGAATCTAGATAGGAGATAATCCCTTTCTATGCCAAAAGAATAGAATTTTTGTGACATATTTCACAGTTACTTCCATAATTGTGTGGTTTAATGAGGGGGCTTCCACTAAAAAAGGTACCTGATACATTTCCCCTGATAGTGCTGTATTCACCACCACCACCCCGAATTATTAGTCTTCTGGATCCTCAGGATGGGGGTCCTGTGGTCCCAAGGGTGGTGCATCCTTTAAACTGAAATTATTCATTGATTTCTCCTGCTTTATTTGTTAGTTAACTCTTTCCCCCTTTGTTGATCCTGGTCTTGCTGAAAGATGGTTTTCATCAGTAAGATGGGAACCTCTGCAGTGAGCTCTTGGGACACTCAGAGTTTTACATTTTTATGATCCTTCAGATTTATGATTACATCTCCTAGAGTCCTGTCTGTGAGTTTCTCTTTGACTTCCAACTCCATGGGGTACCCAGGGTCTTCTATACAAAGTAATGACATCTGGCCTCTCTGCCATCTTTTTAAATTATTTACGTAGTGTCAGACATGGAATAGTCAGCATCTGGAGTGTCTGACAGTTTGTTGCAAGAGTCCTCCCTCTTTACAGGGGTTTAATCAGTCTTAGGGCTTTGCAGGCCTTGACAGAGGTGAACTCTATCTTGCTCTCTGTAAGCCTTATTTGGGATCTGTTTTAAGGGATTGTTTTTGTTGTTGTTGTTGTTTTGTATTGTTTTGTTTTGTTTTTGTTTTTCCTCAGAGTACTCATCAGGGCCTTTGGACCAACTTCATTTAGGAATCATACTGTTCCTGATGGAGATGTGCTGGTGGTTGGTCTGATTCCTTCTAGGACTGGGCTGTTCCTGTTGAAACTGTGCTGTTTAGGAATTTGTCTCTTTACTTTAGCGAAAGACCTCTGACAAATGACATCCCAGTGAATGCGTTGAGAGCATTCAGCCCCTTGGGACATGGGCTGGTTTTACATTTAAAAAATATGGTCTCCTGAAGGAGTCAAGATAGCAGAGAAGTAGCAGGCCGAGATGACATCAGGTAGCAGATCAGCTAGATAGTTTATCAAACCATTCCAAACACGTACAAATCCAACAGGAGATCGAAAAGAAAAAGAGCAGCAATTCTAAGAACAGAAAAGTGACCACTTTCTGGAAGGTAGGACATGAGAAGAAGTGAATCCAAAGCAATGGGAAGATAGACCGCTGGGGGAGGAGCCAGCTCCCGGTAAGCAGCGGAACAATGGAGCACAAAATCAGAACTTTTAAAAGTCTGCTCCCCTGAGAGACATCACTCCAGAGGCTAAGTGGGGGTGGAGCCCTCATGGGGATAACATGGTCTCAGGTCCCACAGGGTCACAGAAGGATCAGGGTGTTTGAGTTTCACAGAGCTTGCAGGTATTAGAGCAGGGAAGCCAACTACAGAGACAGAGCCAAGGAGTGAGCTCTCAACTCGGGGTTACCTTAAACTGTGATCTGTGGCACAGTCAGGCCACTGCTTTTTGAGCAGGGACACCACAGGTGGCAGATTCGGGAAGAACCCCTGGAAGAGTGGCAGGGATCTGCTGGGTTTAGTGACTCCAGGCAGGGCTGTGTGCCAGAGACAGAGATGTTCGGTCACAGGCCGGGTGAGCTCGGATCGTGGCCAGGGACCAGGAAAACAAGAGTCATTGAGCACTTTTCTTCGAGGGCGCATTGAGGAGTGGGGCCCTGAGCTCTCAGCTCCTCTGGGCTGGAGATTGGAAGGCCGCCATTTTCATTCCCATTCTCCAGACCTCTACAGAAAGCGTTCAGGGAACAAAACCTCCTGAGAGCAAAGCCGAGCAGATTACTTAGCCCAGTCCCTGGCAAGGACTGAGCAATTGTGCCTCAGGCAAAGACACCTTAGAATCACTAGAACAGACCCCTCCCCTCAGAAGATCAGCAAGAACATCCAGCCAAGACCAAGCTAATTGATCAAGGAAAACAGCAGAATTCCAGAGGACAGGAAAGCAAAACATGGAATTCATGGCTTTCTCTCCATGATTCTTCAGTCTTGCAAAGTTAATTAATTAATTTAATTTTATTTTTTTCTTATTCTATTTTTTTAACTTTTACTCTTTCCTCTTTTAATGTTTTTTCTAAACTAGTTTATCTTAACAATACCTTTCTTTAAACAATATCTTTTTGAACCTTCATTATTATAGTCATATTTTATCCTTCATTGTATCTAACTTTATTTTTTGTATACACATAGGGTTTTTTCTTCTAAAAAATTTTGGGATACAACTTCTAAAAGATCAAAATATACCCTAAATCTAGCACAGGGCTTTGATCTAGTCTCCAGCCTGAGCAAATTCTCTCCACTTTCTTTTTCTTTCTTTTCCCAAAGAACTTATCTTATTAACTCCTTTTTAGAATTTAAAAAAAAATTTTCATCCTTACAGTCATATTCCATCCCTTCACTGTGTTTACCCTTATTTGTGTGTGTGTGTGTGTGTGTGTGTGTACATATATATATAATTTCTTTAAAATTTTGGGAGGTAGTTTCCTCTAAGAGACCAAAATACTCCCAAAATTAAGTGGATGGCTCTGTTCTATTCACCAGTCTAATATATATATTTTCTTTTTCATTTTTTAACTTCTTTTTAACCCCTCTTCTTCTCACGATTTGGGGTCTCTCTGATTTGGTTAACGCACATTTTTTCTGGAGTCTTTGCCACCCTTTTAGTATTTTATTCTCTCATTCATATATTCTTTTTTTTTTTTTTTTTAATTTTTTATTTTTATAAACATATATTTTTATCCCCAGGGGTACAGGTCTGTGAATCACCAGGTTTACACACTTCACAGCACTCACCAAATCACATACCCTCCCCAATGTCCATAATCCCACCCCCTTCTCCCAAACCCCCTCCCCCCGGCAACCCTCAGTTTGTTTTGTGAGATTAAGAGTCACTTATGGTTTGTCTCCCTCCCAATCCCATCTTGTTTCATTTATTCTTCTACCCACTTAAGCCTCCATGTTGCATCACCACTTCCTCATATCAGGGAGATCATATGATAGTTGTCTTTCTCTGCTTGACTTATTTCGCTAAGCATGATACGCTCTAGTTCCATCCATGTTGTCGCAAATGGCAAGATTTCATTTCTTTTGATGGCTGCATAGTATTCCATTGTGTATATATACCACATCTTCTTGATCCATTCATCTGTTGATGGACATCTAGGTTCTTTCCATAGTTTGGCTATTGTGGACATTGCTGCTATAAACATTCGGGTGCATGTGTCCCTTTGGATCACTACATTTGTATCTTTAGGGTAAATACCCAATAGTGCAATTTGCTGGGTCATAGGGCAGTTCTATTTTTTTCAACATTTTGTGGAACCTCCATGCTGTTTTCCAGAGTGGCTGCACCAGCTTGCATTCCCACCAACAGTGTAGGAGGGTTCCCCTTTCTCCGCATCCTCGCCAGCATCTGTCATTTCCTGACTTGTTGATTTTAGCCATTCTGACTGGTGTGAGGTGATATCTCATTGTGGTTTTGATTTGTATTTCCCTGATGCCGAGTGATATGGAGCACTTTTTCATGTGTCTGTTGGCCATCTGGATGTCTTCTTTGCAGAAATGTCTGTTCATGTCTTCTGCCCATTTCTTGATTGGATTATTTGTTCTTTGGGTGTTGAGTTTGCTAAGTTCTTTATAGATTCTGGACACTAGTCCTTTATCTGATATGTCGTTTGCAAATATCTTCTCCCATTCTGTCAGTTGTCTTTTGATTTTGTTAACTGTTTCCTTTGCTGTGCAAAAGCTTTTGATCTTGATGAAATCCCAGTAGTTCATTTTTTTTTCCCTTGCTTCCCTTGCCTTTTGCGTTGTTCCTAGGAAGATGTTGCTGCGGCAGAGGTCGAAGAGGTTGCTGCCCGTGTTCTCAAGGATTTTGATGGATTCCTTTCATACATTGAGGTCCTTCATCCATTTTGAGTCTATTTTTGTGTGTGGTGTAAGGAAATGGTCCAATTTCATTTTTCTGCATGTGGCTGTCCAATTTTCCCAGCACCATTTATTGAAAAGGCTGTCTTTTTTTTTTTCCATTGGACATTCTTTCCTGCTTTGTCGAAGATTAGTTGACCATAGATTTGAGGGTCTATTTCTGGGTTCTCTATTCTGTTCCATTGATCTATGTGTCTGTTTTTGTGCCAGTACCATGCTGTCTTGATGATGACAGCTTTGTAATAGAGCTTGAAGTCCGGAATTGTGATGCCACCAACGTTGGCTTTCTTTTTCAATATCCCTTTGGCTATTCGAGGTCTTTTCTGGTTCCATATAAATTTTAGAATTATTTGTTCCATTTCTTTGAAAAAGATGGATGGTACTTTGATAGGAATTGCATTAAATGTGTAGATTGCTTTAGGTAGCATAGACATTTTCACAATATTTATTCTTCCAATCCAGGAGCATGGAACATTTTTCCATTTCTTTGTGTCTTCCTCAATTTCTTTCATGAGTACTTTATAGTTTTCTGAGTATAGATTCTGTGTCTCTTTGGTTAGGTTTATTCCTAGGTATCTTATGGTTTTGGATGCAATTGTAAATGGGATTGACTCCTTAATATCTCTTTCTTCTGTCTTGCTGTTGGTGTAGAGAAATGCAACTGATTTCTGTGCATTGATTTTATATCCTGACACTTTACTGAATTCCTGTATAAGTTCTAGCAGTTTTGGAGTGCATTCTTTTGGGTTTTCCACATATAGTATCATATCATCTGCAAAGAGTGATAATTTGACTTCTTCTTTGCCGATTAGGATGCCTTTAATTTCCTTTTGTTGTCTGATTGCTGAGGCTAGGACCTCTAGAACGATGTTGAATAGCAGTGGTGATAATGGACATCCCTGCCGTGTTCCTGACCTTAGCGGAAAAGCTTTCAGTTTTTCTCCATTGAGAATGATATTTGCGGTGGGTTTTTCATAGATGGCTTTGATGATATTGAGGTATGTGCCCTCTATCCCTACACTTTGAAGAGTTTTGATCAGGAAGGGATGTTGTACTTTGTCAAATGCTTTTTCAGCATCTATTGAGAGTATCATATGGTTCTTGTTCTTACTTTTATTGATGTGTTGTATCACATTGACTGATTTGCGGATGTTGAACCAACCTTGCAGCCCTGGAATAAATCCCACTTGGTCGTGGTGAATAATCTTTTTAATGTACTGTTGAATCCTATTGGCTAGTATTTTGTTGAGTATTTTCGCATCTGTGTTCATCAAGGATATCGGTCTATAGCTCTCTTTTTTGGTGGGATCCTTGTCTGGTTTTGGGATCAAGGTGATGCTGGCCTCATAAAATGAGTTTGGAAGTTTTCCTTCCATTTCTATTTTTTGGAACAGTTTCAGGAGAATAGGAATTAGTTCTTCTTTAAATGTTTGGTAGAAATCCCCCGGGAAGCCGTCTGGCCCTGGGCTTTTGTTTGTTTGGAGATTTTTAATGACTGTTTCAATCTCCTTACTGGTTATGGGTCTGTTCAGGCTTTCTATTTCTTCCTGGTTCAGTTGTGGTAGTTTATATGTTTCTAGGAATGCATCCATTTCTTCCAGCTTGTCAAATTTATTGCCGTAGATTTGCTCATAGTATGTTCTTATAATAGTTTGTATTTCTTTGGTGTTAGTTGTGATCTCTCCTCTTTCATTCATGATTTTATTTATTTGGGTCCTTTCTCTTTTCTTTTTGATAAGTCAGGCCAGGGGTTTATCAATTTTATTAATTCTTTCAAAGAACCAGCTCCTGCTTTCGTTGATTTGTTCTATTGTTTTTTTGGTTTCTATTTCATTGATTTCTGCTCTGATCTTTATGATTTCTCTTCTCCTGCTGGGTTTAGGCTTTCTTTGTTGTTCTTTCTCCAGCTCCTTTAGGTATAGGGTTAGGTTGTGTATTTAAGACCTTTCTTGTTTCTTGAGAAAGGCTTGTACCGCTATATATTTTCCTCTCAGGACTGCCTTTGTTGTGTCCCACAGATTTTGAACCGTTGTATTTTCATTATCATTTGTTTCCATGATTTTTTTCAATTCTTCTTTAATTTCCCGGTTGACCCATTCATTCTTTAGAAGGATGCTGTTTAGTCTCCATGTATTTGGGTTCTTTTCAAACTTCCTTTTGTGGTTGAGTTCTAGCTTTAGAGCATTGTGGTCTGAAAATATGCAGGGAATGATCCCAATCTTTTGATACCGGTTGAGTCCTGATTTAGGACTGAGGATGTGATCTATTCTGGAGAATGTTCCATGTGCACTAGAGAAGAATGTGTATTCTGTTGCTTTGGGATGAAATGTTCTGAATATATCTGTGATGTCCATCTGGTCCAGTGTGTCATTTAAGGCCTTTATTTCCTTGCTGATCTTTTGCTTGGATGATCTGTCCATTTCAGTGAGGGGAGTGTTAAAGTCCCCTACTATTATTGTATTATTGTTGATGTGTTTCTTTGATTTTGTTATTAATTGGTTTATATAGTTGGCTGCTCCCACGTTGGGGGCATAGATATTTAAAATTGTTAAATCTTCTTGTTGGACAGACCCTTTGAGTATGATATAGTGTCCTTCCTCATCTCTTATTATAGTTTTTGGCTTAAAATCTAATTGATCTGATATAAGGATTGCCACTCCTGCTTTCTTCTGATGTCCATTAGCATGGTAAATTCTTTTCCACCCCCTCACTTTAAATCTGGAGGTGTCTTCGGGCTTAAAATGAGTTTCTTGGAGGCAACATATAGATGGGTTTTGTTTTTTTATCCATTCGATAGCCTGTGTCTTTTGACAGGGGCATTTAGCCCATTAACATTCAGGGTAACTATTGAGAGATATGAATTTAGGTCCATTGTATTGCCTGTAAGGTGACTGTTACTGTATATGGTCTCTGTTCCTTTCTGATCTACCACTTGTAGGCTCTCTCTTTGCTTAGAGGACCCCTTTCAAGATTTCCTGTAGAGCTGGTTTGGTGTTTGCAAATTCTTTCAGTTGTTGTTTGTCCTGGAAGCTTTTAATCTCTCCTTCTATTTTCAATGATAGCCTAGCTGGATATAGTATTCTTGACTGCATGTTTTTCTCATTTAGTGCTCTGAAAATATCATGCCAGCTCTTTCTGGCCTGCCAGGTCTCTGTGGATAAGTCAGCTGCCAATCTAATATTTTTACCATTGTATGTTACAGACTTCTTTTCCCGGGCTGCTTTCAGGATTTTCTCTTTGTCACTGAGACTTGTAAATTTTACTATTAGGTGACGGGGTGTGGGCCTATTCTTATTGATTTTGAGGGGCGTTCTCTGAACCTCCTGAATTTTTATGCTCGTTCCCTTTGCCATATTGGGGAAATTCTCCCCAATAATTCTCTCCAGTATACCTTCTGCTCCCCTCTCTCTTTCTTCTTCTTCTGGAATCCCAATTATTCTAATGTTGTTTCTTTTTATGGTATCACTTATCTCTCGAATTCTCCCCTCGTGGTCCAGTAGCTGTTTGTCCCTCTTTTGCTCAGCTTCTTTATTCTCTGTCATTTGGTCTTCTATATCGCTAATTCTTTCTTCTGTCTCATTTATCCTAGCAGTGAGAGCCTGCATTTTTTATTGCACCTCATTAATAGCTTTTTTTATTTCAACTTGGTTAGATTTTAGTTCTTTTATTTCTCCAGAAAGGGCTTTTATATCTCTCGAGAGGGTTTCTCTCATATTTTCCATGCTTTTTTCGAGCCCAGCTAGAACCTTGAGAATTGTCATTCTGAACTCTAGATCTGACATATTACCAATGTCTGTATTGATTAGGTCCCTAGCCTTCGGTACTGCCTCTTGTTCTTTTTTTTGTGTTGAATTTTTCCCTCTTGTCATTTTGTCCAGATAAGAGTATATGAAGGGGCAAGTAAAATACTAAAACAGTGGCAACAACCCCAGGAAAATATGCTTTAACCAAATTAGAAGAGATCCAAAATCGTGAGGGGGGAGAAAGGGGATAAAAAGAGGTTCAAAAAGGAAGAAAGAAAGAAAAAGAAAAAAAAAAAGAAAAAAGGAAAAAAAAGAATTAAAAAAAAACACCTAAGAAAAATATAAAAAAGAAAAAATATATATATTAGATAAATTAGTAAAAAATCGTTAAAAAAGAAAAAGGTAACAGTTTAAAAAAAAAAAAAAACATTTTACCCGAAGGCGAGAAAAAAAAACAAAAAATGAAAAAGAAAAAAATTAAATTAACTGCAAGACTAAAAAAAAATCACAGGGAAAAAGCCATGAGTTCCGTGCTTGGCTTTCTCCTCCTCTGGAATTCTGCTGCTCTCCTTGGTATTGAAACCGCACTCCTTGGTAGGTGAACTTGGTCTTGGCTGGATTTCTTGTTGATCTTCTGGGGGAGGGGCCTGTTGTAGTGATTCTCAAGTGTCTGCCCCAGGCGGAATTACACCGCCCTTACCCAGGGCCGGGGTGAGTAATCCGCTCTGCTTTGCTTTCAGGAGCTTTTGTTCCCTGAGCGCTTTCCGTAGAGTTCCGGAGGACGGGAATACAAATGGCGGTCTCTGGCCCGGAGGAGCTGAGACCCCAGGGCCGCACTCCTCAGTGCGCCCTCAGAGAACAGCGCCCAGTTACTCCCGTCTGCCTGACCTCCGGCCGCGCTCCAAGCTCACCGAGCCTGCCACCGGTTCAAGGTAACACCGAGCTGTGAGCTTACTGTCGGCTCTGTCTCTGTAGCCAGATTTCCCATTCCAATACCCGCAAGCTCTGCGACACTCAGACACCCCTGATCCTTCTGTGACCCTGCAGGACCTGAGGCCACGCTGACCCCGCGTGGGCTTCGCTCCGGTTTAGCCTCTGGAGCGATGTCCCTCAGCGGAACAGACTTTTAAAAGTCCTGATTTTGTGCGCGGTTGCTCCGCTGCTTGCTGGGAGCCAGCCCCTCCCCCCGGAGTCTGTCTTCCTGTCGCTTTGGATTCACTTCTCTGCCGGTCCTACCTTTCAGAAAGTGATTGTTTTTCTGTTTCCAGAATTGCTTTTCTTCTTGTCTTCAATCTGCCGATGGATTTTCAGGTGTTTGCAATCTTTAGATAAGCTATCTAGCTGATCTCTGGCTAGCTGAAGTAGTCTCAGCCTGCTACTTCTCCGCCATCTTGACTCCTCCCCCGGGTCTAGGTGTTTAATGCTGACAGATTACCTTTTGAGTCCCTGTGATAACTTATAGGAGACTCCTTAGCCAATGCAGGTTTTTCATGGTTTATAGATAGTTCTTATTTAAAGGATAAAAATGGTAAACATTAGGCTGGGTATGTTATTTTAGCTCTTTTTGAAGTCATTGAAACATCACCTCTACATTTGACTGCTTCCCTGACACACTGAGTTATGTGCCCTTACTCAACCTTGTATGTTAGCCAAGGGTAAACTGCATTTCTGTCAATAGTTGGTATGCCTGTGGGGTAGCTCATGACTTTGGAATATTATGGAATCAACAAGGTGTCCTAAACTTCAATGGGAATACAATTTAAAATGGCTCCTATGTTCAAAATTTATTTTATACACACACACACACGCATATACATATATATGTGTATTTATATATATATATGCATATACATATATATGTGTATATACACACACACTCCTATAAATACACACACACACAGTTACCTTTGCAGCTGTTTTGGGCTATTAAGGTTCCTGGGCATTCCAGACTCAACTCCCTGGAGGCCAAAGTAATCTATCTCAGTGATATTTCCACCAAAATTACTAATTTCAAGGAAACTAGTAGTCAAATTTCTGTTATGACCCAAAGGGATAGTCTCCCAAATGATAAATTTTGGAAAATTTGACAAGAGATACCCCATAGTTGGTTCCATAGAGGGAAAAAGCAATTTGGAAACCTAGTCATTGTTAGTTTGATTACAAAAAGGGAAGGGGGCTTTCTCCTGTAGACATGCCAATGCTTCTTTTGTTAGAAAAGATTATCTTTACCCGAGGAACCTCTCTCAAACCTCATTGTAATCAGGGAACCCATTTGACTAGTCAGGTGCTTTGACAATGCTGTGTTATTTGGCTGGTTTTATACTTTCCGTATGCATATCATCCTAAACCCTCAGAGTTAGTCAAATATGCACTAAGTTTAGGCACTAGGACTCAACTAGAAAAATTTGTAGAGACCCTCCAGACACCTTGGCTGAAAGCCTTGCCATTGGATCTTCTAAATCTCAGATCCATCCCCATGGGAACTCATAGTCTCCTCCTTTGAGATAGTCACACAATGTCCAATGCACTTGTCCCCTGTCTCCTTTGACCCACCCACAGTTGATAAAAGGAGATAGAGGTATACTTCAACAGTGTAAGGTTCTAACTGCTTCTATTAAAAATAGTATGTTTGGTGGGTGCTTGAGTGGCTTACTCAGCTGAGCATCCAACTTTTGATCTCAGCTCAGGTCTTGATCTCAGGGTTGTGAGTTCAAGCCATACATTGTGCTCCATGCTGAGTATGGAGCTTACTTTAAAAAAAAATAGCCATGCTTTGTGGCGCAGTCTTTTCATAGTGCAGTCCTAGAAGACAATGACCTTAAGCATCTTGTAACCTAGAGATTTCATCTGTTGGGAAAAAATGCCTCCAGAAAGACTCTTCAA
Organism: Mustela putorius furo; assembly: GCF_011764305.1. NCBI lineage: Eukaryota > Metazoa > Chordata > Mammalia > Carnivora > Mustelidae > Mustela > Mustela putorius. Next base: position 10,243,965 of record NW_025421424.1, read on the forward strand.
CCTCGTTAGACATGCCCTTATCAGGAACTGCTAACCCACCCTTGTGCCACCAAACTCCAGGGAATAGATTCCTGGATCTGTGTGATGCATCTAAAGAAAGTCCCAATGCCTGACTCGAAGCACACACCATCTGGTGATCTGAAAGTAAAGATTTTGAGGAATTGAAGCAGGCATCTGATGAGAGCTTTCCCAAGGTGTCCAGACCAGGCTTGTATACATTTTCTTACTGTGCTTCTTCCCTCTTCTGCATGGGAGCACAGTGCCCTCTCTGCATTTCCCGAGCTCTCGCAAAAGGGGGAAAACTTTTCTTTCAATTATGGCCTTTTGGTAATAGTACAGTCCATCATCCTGGGACAAGTGCAGGGTTAGAAAGTTCAGAATTCACAAAATTCATATGAATTTTCCAAATTCATGGTCTCTGAATTTTCAGTCTTACTATGTTGTTGATAATACATTTGGTCCTAAACAGTTCTTTTGAGATAACAGCATTCTTTTTTTTTTTTTTTAAGATTTTATTTATTTGTCAGAGAGAGAGAGAGAGAGCGCAAGCACAGGCAGAGAGAGTGGCAGGCAGAGTCAGAGGGAGAAGCAGGCTTCCCGCGGAGCAAGGAGCCCAATGTGGGACTCGATCCCAGGACGCTGGGATCATGACCTGAACCGAAGGCAGCTGCCCAACCAACTGAGCCACCCAGGCGTCCCAACAGCATTCTTTTAAAGTGTCTTTGAAGTTTTCAAAAACTTCATTGGCTATGGCTTTATTTATACCTATACTGTATCTTCCCAGATGCCCTTGGTTAACTCCTTCAGGTGCTCTCATAATATTTACTACTCTGCTTTTGTGACTTCCAGGAGGCATTCTATGGGAGTTTGCCTTCATAAGGAGAGTCTTTTCTCCCATAAGTCAGATTAAGTGCCAACGAATATTTCAGTTACCTACTTTTCAGACCTAGAATCCTGGTTTAGAACCATCACACAATTCGAAATTGTTGTGTTACTTCTCCTATTTTTTTCAGAATTATTTTACACTTTATATTTTGTTGCCTGTCAAAACTTTTCTAAATTTTTAAATTTTTAAAATTTAAAATAAAAAATATGATGTACACAATAAAGTGACGCTATCTTGGTGCTCTGAGATGACTGTGACAAGATATGGGCTTTAAGTTGGAGCACCTGAGAGTTTTTCCCTCCTAACCTTCCTTGTTACTCAAATGTGGTCTTATGTGGTTTCCAACTACTATACACTTTACCTCTATTGTAGGATGTGACAACCAAGAAGGGTACTTTCTGGCACTGAGGGGCAAAACCACTAAATATGGAAAACCTGACTCTTGACCAGCGATACTTTGGAAGAGAGAGATCCTGATCAAAAATTTAAAGGGACAAGGTGAAAATAAAAGGAAATCTCATTTGGAATGGTGTTGGGAGACCAGCAGAGGGAGCCTACCAGTCATTATTTGGTGACCCAACTGGGAGAGATGGATCTTGCACATGGATACTACTTGACTATCCATGCAGGAGGAAGAAAGGCTCTCTCCTGCTCCTGCAACAGTCCAGCTAATGAGAAGCCACTGTACTTTGAACTCCCTGTTAACCATGATGGAAGTTTTATTGGTAATAGTCTTCCCAACTTAAAGGAGTGTTCCTCTCCTGTTCTGCAGATTTGGCAATAGCCCTGCCATATCTTCTTTATCTGGATAGCTATCTGCTATTCCCAAATAAACCCATTTTTGCTGGTCAGATAACTGTAAGTTTTATTTTTAAGGTTAATATGCCACACTTGCAGTCTCCCCCATTATCAACATTTCCCACCATAGTGGCACATTTGTTCCACTCAATGAACCTATGTAATTTACATTCAAGTGTCCTCTTGGTTGTGTACATTCTGTTGGTGCTGCCAAATGTATAATGACAGGTATCTGCTCTGTAGTAGCATACAGAATAGCTTCACTGCCCTAAAATCCTGTGTTCTCTATTCATCTCTCCCCTGACCCTAACCTCTGTGAACTACTGGTCTTTTTATTATCTCCATAGTTTTACCTTTTTTCCCTGGCATGTTATATAGTAGGGACCCTATGGTGTTATGATTGACTTCTTTCTCTTAATAACATTCATTTCATATTTTGAGACCTCATTACTTTTTAGCATTGAATAATATTCCACTGTCTGAATGTACCAGTTTATTTTTCCATTCATCCATTGAAGGACATCTCGGTAGCTCCCAAGTTTGGGAAATTATGAATAAAGCTGCAGTAAATATCCATATGAAGTGTTTTTGTGTAGACATAAGTTTAAACTCATTTGGGTAAATACCAAGGAGTGTGATAACTGGATTGTGTAGTATAAGTATATGTAGTTTTATAAGAAACTTCCAAACTGTCTTTTAAAGTGGCTGTGCCATTTTGTATTCCCACCAGCAATGAATGAGGGTTCCTGTGCCTCCACATCTTCACCGGCATTTGGTGATGTCAGTGTTCTGGATTTTGGCCATTCTAAGAGGCAAGTACTAATCATCTTATTTTTTAAAATTTTGAATCACAAGTGTAGTTTTACAGTAGATTTCTGTATGTAGTTTGACATTAGTTATCTGATTAACATTTGTCATTTCCCTAGAGACTGTGGGCTTCATGAAGGCAGGGACTGCTTCTGGTTTTGTCTTTGTTATCACCTATGTGTAGGTGCCAGGGCTGCCTCAGACATAGTAGACCATGATGAATATTTGAATAAATGAGCAACCAGCTGTAGCAGTTCATTTGGAAGGTGAGCTTTTGCACAAGGATCCAGATCTACTGAAGATAAGGGAGCAGAACTTGACCTACTGAAGCCATTCCTGGGACCCGAGTTCACCTGAGGCTATCAGAACTCTGCAGCACCTGCAGCCATGCTTGGAGACATCCTGTCATCTGACTTTAAGAACTGCCAGTATAGGTGGTGTCATTTACATAGAATCTAAATTGCTCAATCCAATCCATTGTCCCTTGGACAAATATCCAAATTTTCCTTTTGCCTTAGCTGAGGAGGAAATCTGGCTTCTTACTCAAGCACATCTTCAGGGCTCCATGGATATCTCTGTTTCTCAGGCTGTATATGATGGGGTTGAACATGGGTGTCAGGATGGTGTAGAGCAGAGAGAATCCTTTGCGCAAGAGTTGTGAAGAATTGGCTGAAGGCACAAGGTACGTGGCAATGAGTGTCCCATAGAACACCGTGACCACAGTGAGGTGGGAGGAACAGGTGGAGAAGGCCTTTCTCCGGCCTGTGCCAGATGGAATTCTTAGGATAGCAAAAAGAATGCAGGAGTAAGAGGCAGCAATGAGGAGAAATGGAACCAGAGTTACTGCTGAGGAGGTGGCAAAGGCGATGGTCTCTGTCAGTGAGGTGTCCATGCAGGAGAGATGGACAAGAGGGGTGAAGTCGCAGAAGAAGTGATCAATCTCTTCTCCACAGAAGGTTAGTCTAGACAGCAGGACCAAAGTGATTGCTGTAAGGAGGAAGCAGCAGAGCCACGAGCTGGCAGCCAGCCTAATGCAAAGGGGGCCAGTCATGAGGACAGGATAGCGGAGAGGTTGGCAGATGGCCAGGTATCGGTCATAGGACATCACAGCAAGCAGGAGACACTCTGTTGCAGCCAGGGATCCAAAGAAGTAGAATTGGGTTAGGCACCCAGCCACAGAAATGGCCTTCTGTTCGGCTATGATAATCAGCAACATCTTGGGGACAATATTGGAGGTATAGCAGATCTCTAGAAAGGACAAGTTCACCAGAAAGAAGTACATGGGGGTGTGGAGGTGCTGGCTGAGCAAAACTAGCAGAACAATAAGGATGTTTCCAGAAACAATTAAGACATAGAAAGCAAAAAACATCACAAAGAGGAAAATATTTAGCTGTTGGTTGGAGGAGAGTCCTCGAAGCACAAATTCCACTATGGTCGTTTGGTTTTCCCAGGGCAGGATTACCATGCCTTGGCTTCCCCAGGACACCCAGTGATAAGATGTGCAAAGTACAGAAAGTTCTACCTTACATGTAGACCATGGTCTGACAGTGGGTGATTTTCATCCCCTGCTCAGGTTTTTGGAAGGGTTTTTATTTAAGTAGAGGAGTATCATCTTTTTTTCCAAAGCCTGAAATGGTAAAGAAAAGAATTTTCAATAAGAACTTATGATGGCTCCAATCCCTCCTTCTTCTCCTGACTGTGTCTTCATTTCATCAGGAGTAATGTCAGGCTTTGGGGAAAGCAGGACATTGAAGGAAGGGGAAGAAGAATACAAAGGGGAGGCAGGACAGAGGAAAAACAAAGGGAAGAAGAATAATCTGCTGTATGCTCATTCTGAATGCACTACAGTATCTTGGGGAATTTTGGAAGGAAAAGAAGATCTAAAAGGAAGGTAGGCACATTCCAAAGAGTTTATGAACAATCAGTCCGAACCTAGAAAATCAAGGGCCCGAGCCAAAGAACCCTCCTCTCCCTCCTCAGGCATTGGTTATACAGGGATCCTATCCTACCTATGGTCCCTATCATATCTGCTATGCATTTTTTCCCTTTCAGCTTCTCAGGGAGTTGAGAAGTAAGTTTCTTTTTTCTGTTAGTTTCCAGAACATTAGCAAGAGAAAATCATGTGCATGCACTTGCTGGTATAACTCAGAGGCAGGGGTACTGTCTCTCACAGTTTTTTTTTTTTTTAAGATTTTATTTATTTATTTGACAGACAGATCACAAGTAGGCGGAGAGGCAGGCAGAGGGAGAGGGAGAAGCAGGCTCCCCGCTGAGTGGAGAGCCCGATGTGGGGCTCCATCCCAGGACCCTGGGATCATGACCTGTGCCGAAAACGAAGGCAGAGGCTTTAACCCACTGAGCCACCCAGGCACCCTTCTCTCACAGTTTTAAAAATCAGGTCATTAAAAAATTTTTGTGAGTGGCCTGGGTGGCTCAGTTGGTTAAGCGTCCATCTTGAGCTCAGGTCATGATCCCCGGTGTCCTGGGAGCAGCCTGCTTCCCCTGCTTGTGCTTGTGCTTCTGCTCATGCTCTCTCTTCTTTCTCTCTCTCATGCACATGCACTTTCCCCCCTCTCAAATAAATAATAAAATCTTTTTTATTTATTTGGCAGACAGAGATCACAAATAGAGAGGCAGGCAGAGAGAGAGCGAGAGAGAGAGGAGGAAGCAGACTCCCCGCTGAGCAGAGAGCCTGATGGGGGGCTCGATCCCAGGACCCTGGGATCATGACCTGAGCCGAAGGCAGAGGCTTAACCCACTGAGCCACCCAGGTGCCCCTAAATAATAAAATCTTTTAGAAAATGGGGGCACCTGGGTGTTGCAGTCATTAAGTGCCTGCCTTTGGCTTAGGTCATGATCTTAGGGTCCTGGGATTGAACCCCACATTGGGCTCTCTGCTGAGCGGGGAGCCTGCTTCTCCCTCTCTCACTCGCCCTGCTTGTGTTCCCTCTCTCGCTGTGTCTCTCTGTCAAATAAATAAATAAAGTCTTTAAAAAAAAAAAAAAAGATTTTATGCTGGGCAGCAGTAAATGGGAGAAGATTCAGAACCAGGTGGCCTAAGGCACTAAGGAGTATAAGGTAGCCACAGGTTCTTCTGAATGAGATAAGAAGGCCCAGGTCTCCTCCTCAATTCCATCTTGTTCCAAGCCATAGGTCCCATCCAAAAGTTCAAGACAGAGAGAGTACTTACACAAGAAATACTGCTATCCTCAGACAGGGCCAGAGGCTGAAACCATTTGATTCTTCTCAACCTCCTTGTACTGGATCTGTTACCTTCTTTTAAAAAAATATATATTTATTTATTTATTTATTTGAGAGAGAGAGAGAGGGAGAGAGCAAGCAAGAGCGCAAGAGGTGGGTTAGGGAAAGGCAGACTCCCTGTTGAGTGGAGATCTCAACTCGGAGTTCAATCCCAGGACGTGGGATCATGACCTGAGCTGAAGGCAGACACTTAACCAACTGAGCCACCCACCCGTCCCTGGGTCCATTACCTTTTAAGAGGAGAGGGGCGCCTCAGTGGTTCAGTGGGTTGGGCCTCTGCTTTCCTCTCAGGTCACGGTCTCAGGGTCCTGGGATCGAGTCCCACATCGGGCTCTCTGCTCAGCGGGCAGCCTGCTGCCCCCTCTCTCCCTGCCTGCCTCTCTGCATACTTGTGCTGTCTCTCTATCTCTCTCTGTCAAATAAGTAAATAAAATCTTTTTAAAAAGAAAGAAAGAAAAAGATAGTTGTGGAGAAAGTGAGTGCCTGCAGGTGGAGATGGGAAGCCCCATGTGCAGGTACAGAAAGCACCGGGGTAATAAAAGGGTGGTTACCAGGCCAGAGAGCCCTATACAAAGCCAAGGGTATGGCTTCATAAGGATCAGACTTTGAAACAAGTTATTTAACTTCTCTGAGACACAGTCTCTCATCCATAAAATGGGATACCAGGAGGGAGAAGAACTTAACATGTGCCTAGCATGTGCAAAACCATAAATACAAAGGCTGCGAGATTGCTGGCTGTTCCGGGCTGCCAACCTAATGTAAGTTCACCAAGGAATTGCCTTTACTTTGAAGGGGCGTTGGCAACAAGTGCCGTTTGTTTTGCTCTTTCCTGCAGTGTTTGTGTATGTAATGGTGGGAGTCAGGAAGCTCTTCCAGCGATCTCATCAAACTAAGAGCTCCTGGCAGTAAATGAATCCCATTTTAAAATTGACCCAGTGCCCTTGGCATCATTTGGTGGGGCCCCAGTCCTAGCTTTCCAAGTGACTTGCAGAACTCACCTGGAATTTGCGTTGACTGAGAGTCCTGGTGCCCAGGGGATGCTTGGCCACTGGTGACTCAGATTCTGAGCCCGTTGAGCGGAGTGTGAGGAAGGCACAAAGAGACACCTTCTCTCCATCCCTGAAAAGCACAAATAAAGATCTGAGATCTCGGAAGGAGGGCTTTGGTCTGACCACTCACAGCCAGAATCCTGGTTGCTGCTGCATTTCCCGCCAATGAGAAGGACATCATTGGATCCCAGGCATGTCTTAAGTGCTGAAAACATAGACTGCTGTCATTGCAGCAACCTTCTGGTAGGTGATTACCCTGACTTGTTTTCCTTCCTTTCCAGATGAAGTCACAGAGAAGTTAAATCACTTACCCATGGTCTTCAGCTAGAAAGTGGCAGAGATGAGTTTGGACTTGACCCCAGTCCTTCACTTCTAACCACAGACACTGCTTTCCTGGGGCCTGGGTACATTAGTTATTTTACACTGTATCACAGAAGCGGGAAGAGGAAAGTTTCCACAAAGCATGGTTTTAACTTTAGGGAAAGTGAGGGCTGCATTGTTGGCTGATGAAGCAGTCATCCCATACAGGGTCATGAACCCTACCAACCTCTACCTGTCACCTGGACTTGCTTTCACATGGCTACTTTGCTGTCCTTTCTTTATAATCTTAAAAAAAAAAAAAAATCAAGTCAGCCTCTTACCTTAAAAAAAATTCAAGAGCACTTGAGAACCAGCCCAGGGAATTACCACTTCCCTTCTACCAGGAGTTTAATGACATTTCTGCTGCGGGGCTGTGGCACCAGCTGGACGCAGTGCAGAGATATGATGAAGAATGGAAAGCCAGTGAAAGGTAGGCCAGAACTAACTGTGGATGCCTTGTTGAGAGTTCGGGCTCTAACACTAAACAGGCCTGGATTCCAGTCCCTGCTTGACCCTGCAGGATGTAAGCAAAGGCATTTTATAACCTTTAAGGGAAGAAGAACTCTGCTGTCTCCAGGGGGTGCAAGTGAGGACTCGTAGGGCAACAGAGAGGTTGGTGATCCTGGCCAACCTACCCTAGCACACAGCCGCTATCTCTTGCTCTTCTCTTCTTAGTACAAGTGAGGAAATCATGCCCTTATGTTAACTCTGCTCCTGTATGCTTCTTGTTCTAGAGCCACAAGCCCAAACAACATGTCTGTAATTCATGTGGGCCCAGGGCTGGGGTCAGAGTAAGGGCTCAGTTAGTGGTAGAGTTTTCTCCCTCCCCACCTCCTCTCCTCTTCACCTCTTTCTCTGCCCTCCCCTTTTTTTCTCTCCAGTTACATCAGCTCTGTTTGTGCTATCTAAACATAGGCGATCTCTTTTAGGAATCCCTTCACTGGAGATATTCAACATGAATAAATATGAAAACAATTAAAGGAGACTTAAGCACTAGAGAATTATTGGGGTTTGATGATTTTTCACATCCCTTCCAAACTTGAGGTTTTTTGCTAATTGGGAAACACTCCATTCCCCCCCAAGACACACCCAAAGCAAATTTGTAAGAATGAGAAGAGGGTTCTCAAGAAACAAAAGTAAAAACAAATAATAAGGAATCACAGGTTTTGCTGCTTCCACTAACCAAAAAGCAAGGGAGAGCCGGAAGGGACTCGTGCTGTCCGAGTGCGATCCTTTCTCTTAGCTGAATTAAGTGGTCGGTCAACTAACAAATCAATTCAGCCAACATTTGGCTTGTTGATGAGGTCTCTTGACTCTTGGCAGCGGCTGGTGAATTCAGGTGAACAGCTGGTCCACCAGATAGACAGATAGTTTGATTTTGTTACTACCACTGATAATTGATTTAATGTGCTAGGAAATTATATCCCCGGCCTTAGTTAGCAAAGAACAGACTCAAAACAGGAAACACGGAAGGCAAGATGAGAGATGGGCAGAAGAGATGAGCTTTACCTCTGCTTCAGAGGGGTCCACTCCTGCTGTGGGGAACCAGGCCACAGAGAAGGGACCATGGCATGTCCACCTCCCCTGGATTCAGAGAATTGGGCTACACATCTGGAATCCTGCTTTTATCCAGAGAGCTACCTCCCTTGACAAAAACTAAATTGGGGCTGTCTTTCCACATGAACGTAGGAGGCCGCTTGAATTTTGCTCCCGCCTCAAGCTTCCTCTGTGTAAAGTGGAGTTCCTCTGTGGGCAAAGCCATCACCTCCCCTGACACTGCTGCTCATGGGCATTTCCCAAATGACTCTGGTGGGGAACTGCTGTTTGTTTTGCAAATTATGTGAAGCCAGGTTATTACCTTCACCTTAGAGGAAATCTTTTTTCCTTTGCTTTGTGTTAAGCTTCTATCTTAATAATGACTATTTGTATTTATAGTGCCTGTATAAAGAACTTTAGTGATTAAAACTGCATAGTTATATTCTTCTTTGGGGGGTGGATTAAAACAGTATTTTGAAAGAAGTATCAATTTTCTTCTATCCTCTGGAAAAAGATGGCTGGGCATTTCCTTATTGCGTCGGTTTGGTAGGGAAACAAAACAAATATCTGTGATAGCAAACATTTATTGTCAAAGCCAGTAGCTAGGATCCTAAAGAAATTGTGTCCTCCTGGATACTTGTCATTTATTAAAAATTGTAACTGGGGCAAGCCCTGTTCTAGGAAACTTAAGTTTGTGATTGGCAACCTTATGGAATTAAAATGATCATCTCCTGGCAGGCATGACAAACTGAAGAGATACTTGCTCCAGCTAACAAATTAATACAGCTGTCTGATAAGTGTAACAAATGAAACGATAAAAATAATCAATGACTTGAAATGACCTCATTTGTTCATTAGAACTGAAGTGTTTTCTCTATGAACTAGTACCCAGACTTCCTGAAACCTTGGTATTTGCCACTATTTGAACTCATGAATGAACAAATATCTGAACCATGACCTTTTGGCTAGGATGTCCTCATCGAAATCTACGGAGTAACCACTGTATGCCAGGCTTTGGGCTAAACCTGTGCTCTCTGTAATCCTTACCACCTCTGTCCTTATCGCCCATCTTACAAATGAGGAAATCCAGGCTTCGAGAGAGGAAGGGACTTGTTCAAAGTTACCCAAGCAGAAGAATGTAAGGGGGCTGGGATGGACCGAAAGCTCTGTGAAGGCAGAGCGTGTCCATTTTCATCACTGTTGTATCTACCTCCGATCCTGGCACACAGCAAGAGTTATAATAAATATATTCATATTTATAAATTTTATAAATGCTGTATTAATAAAAATTAATATTTACAAATATTAATATAAAATATAAATAATACTTATCAATCAAAGGCATAAATCTGTGAGCAAATGTCTGCCTTCAAATACAGTGTTCTTTCTATTTCAGCAAGCCCCTTCCTCCAGTCAAGTTAAAAAGGGGCTGAAGGGCAGACAGTCCCCCCCTCGCTGTCCTGCCCTCTGCCCCTTTGTGGCGTATTCAATAAACATCTGTCTCCTTTAAAAAGGGGCTGGGGGAGGCTCTGGTACCTTAATTAAGGCTATGGATAGGTAATGGAAGTGGTTCTTGATGCTGAAAGTGTTTTTAAACGGCAAATTATACCAAAAAATTGAAAAGGCCACTGATAAAAACAGCAAAGATTATTTTATTTAGAACGAGACCATTTAGAAGAAGCCTTCTTCAGTATTTAAGCCAATTAGTTATTTTGCAGTTTCTAAGAAGTTCTTTTCCCCCCAAAAGATTTTTATTTTATTTATTTATTTGAGAGAAAGAATGAGAGCTAGGGAGAGGGTGATAGAGGAAGGGAGAAGCAGGCTGCCTGCTGAGCAAGGAGCCCGATGTGGGGCTCATTCCAGGATCCTGGGATCATGACCTGAGCCAAAGCAGATGCTGAACCTAGTGAACCACCCAGGAGCCCCACGAGTAAGTCATGGGGATAAAAGGTACAGAATAGGGAATATAGTCAATGGTTTTGTACTAGTGTATGGTGACAGATCACAGCTACACTTGTGATGAGCACAGCATAACATAGAAACTTGTGGAATCACTATGTTGTATACCTGAAACTAATATAATATCATCAACTTTACTTCAAAATAAAAGGAACGCAAGCTTTCGATATGTTCTGTAGCTGGTACAGATTCAGACCTTCAACCATAGAGCATAGCACAAGAAGCGATTGTAACTCTAACCCTTTGAATTCAAGGACTTGATGTCTCTATACTGTAAGCCTTCCAAAAGTGAAAAATTCTAACAAGAAAACATTAAAATAAAAGCATTGAGCCTAATGTATTCATTTGAGTTATTCAATATGATTAGGAATGTAACTTTGTGACTGTAATAGAAAATTAACTCTATGTTTGGCTGCCTTTTACTTTTTCTTTTTTTTCTCCTTTGTCCCTATCCTTAGTAACCCCATGCCCCATTCTATCTCAGCAGCTTTGTAATTGTTGACTCTACCTAGACTCTGTCTTGTTTTTATGTAGGTGTGTTGGGTATCTTTATTTCAGTTTAATTTATTTGTTGACTTGGTTATTAACCATCTCCCCCACAAAACTAATCCTACAAGAGCAGGAAACTCTGTCTTACCTGCTGCTATATCCCAGTAGACAACTGTGTATCTCCATTTAGTAGATAATAACTAGCACATAGTTAATAATAACTATTTACAGTATCAAAAAAGAAAGAACAGGCTCCAAATGGAGTCACTTGTGCTAAGCCCCACCAAGACTCACTGTCTAACCCAATTGCAGTTTCAGTCTCTCCCAGGAGTGGAATTTTCAGCCTTTCCCAGGAGTGGAATTTTAAACCAATCAGTGGAATTTCCTGATAAGCACTAGTGAGGTCATCAGTGTGATAAGACTCCCTGCTTTTCCCTTACAGAAAGATGACCTTGAAAATAATTCTTTCTTTCCTTTTGTTAATAACCTCCTTGCCTTGCCTAACTTCTTTTTTTTAATTTTATACTTATTTTATTTTATTTTTTCAGTGTTCCAAGATTCCTTGTTTATGCACCACACCCAGTGCTCCATGAACACATGCCCTCCTTAAAATCCACCACCAGACTCACCCATCCCTCAATGCCCCTCCCCTTCAAAACCTTCAGTTTGTTTCTCAAAGTCCATAGTCTCTCATGGTTCATCTCCCCCTCCAATTTCCCCCAACTCACTTCTCTCTATCTCCCAGTGTCCTCTATGTTATTCCTTATGCTCCTCAAGTAAGTGAAACTATATAATAATTGACTCCCTCTGCTTGACTTATTTCGCTCGGCATAATCTCTTCCAATCCAATCCATGTTGATACAAAAGTTGGGTATTCATCCTTTCTCATGGCTGCATAATATTCCACTGTATATATGGACCATATCTTCTTTATCCATTCATCTGTTGAAGGGCATCTTGGCTTTTTCCACCGTTTGGTGACTGTGGCCATTGCTGCTATGAACATTGGGGTACATATGGCCCTTCTTTTCACTACATCTGTATCTTTTGGGTAAATATCCACTAGTGTAATTGCCCTGTCTAATTTCTGGTTATCAAATCCTTCCATTTTATATTGCTCATGAGATCTGCCTTTTATTTGCTGGATGTGATGCTGCCCAACTCAGAAATTGTTGAATAAAGCCAATTAGATGTTCAAATTTACTCAGTTGAAATTTTGTTGCCCAACAGATTGGGGGCAGCAACAGGCATCCGTTCTGATGGCATTTGGAGACAATGCGAAACACAGGTATGGCATCCCGGCAACCTTTTGAATTCACTGTCTTTCTCGCTATTTCTGAGGGTCATGAGTCAGTTCTCTTGGTTCTGAGCTCTGCTGTCTTTGCATCAAGCTCCTGATTTAATTGGCTTTCCAGTCAGTATCCCATTTGATTGGCAAACCCAGCCCTTGGTTTTGTCTCCAGAGCCCCAGATTCCATATTGGACCTGCCAGTGGCAGCTGCAATTTCCCATTTGTTTGGAATCAGTTCACATTCCCATTTGTTGAGCTCTGTCGATTCAGTTGTTTTTCCCCCAGTCCAAAGTTCTACAGTACTTGGTGGTGGCTATAGGCTGGAGTCAGACTGGGTCTGATTTAAAAATCGAATTATGTCTGGGGTTGGACTGGGTTTGACTCAAGCTGCACTGGGTCCAGTAAAGCCTGTTGCTAATAGGGATCTCAAAAGCCAGAAAGCTGAAAAAATTGATGGGAAGTATCAAGAACTTAAAGGCTTTTAGAGCACTTGCCACCTCAGGAGCATTCCCATGGTAGGATAAATTGGTCATATAACTGGCCAGATTGGGTTTCCTGCCAGCCTCAAGACAATTTCCACACACTGAGTGTAAAACAGCCCACAATTCCAATGCCCACAGCATATCCCTCTTAGATGTTAGTTTGTCTCTGAGAAATCCAAAAGCCTAACTTTAAAAAGGGGGGGAGGGGCTTCTTTATATCCAGAGGGTTAAGTGTGCCACCTTTTGGCACACCTGTCTATTTTGTGTATAAAGATTTGTCCTGGAAGTTATATATAGTTACAAAAATGACAAAGTCCTACTAAACACAACCTAGAATTACAGTGGCCATTATGAGGAATGTTCCAACTAGATATGATCATTTAAGAAGTACACTTGAGGGGAGCCTGGGTGACTCAGAGGGTTAAAGCCTTTGCCTTCAGCTCGGGTCATGATCTCAGGGTCCTGGGATGGGGCCCTGCTTCGGACTCTTTGCTTAGCAGGGAGCCTACTTCCTCTTCTCTCTCTGCCTCTCTGCCTACTTGTAATCTCTGTATGTCAAATAAATAAATAAATTCTTAAAAAAAAAAAAAGAAGAAGTACACTTGAAAGTAAGCGTTCCCAAATTAAATAGAATGGGATATCTCTTAATTGTCATGCAGAAGCCTCTGGAAGGTTTCAAAATTCCAAAATGGTTTCATTAAAAGATTCATTGCAGAAGGTTAATGAAAAAGAGAAAAGGCACCAGAAATGAAAGACTATGACTATAAGAAGTAATCCCTACTGTTCCCCTCTACCTTCCTTTGAATATTCTGAGTTGCTTTTCCACTTTGAAGCTTTTTCTATTAAAAAGTTATCCTTTAAAATAAGACCACCTGGGGCACCTGGGTGGCTCAGTGGGTTAAGCCTCTACCTTTAGCTCAGGTCATGATCTCAGGGTCCTGGGATTGAGCCCTGCATCGTGCTCTCTGCTCAGCAGGGAGCCTGCTTCCCCTTCTCTCTCTGCCTGCCTCTCTGCCTTCTTGTGATCTCTCTCTGTGTGTCAAATAAATAAATAAAATATTAAAAAAAATAAAATAAGACCATCTGAGGCTACAGTCACACCTCTTCAGGTATATTTTACTCCTTGGTCAAAGACCAAACTAAGGGCTTTAGTTAAAGAACTTTTTTCAACCCACGGAGGATCCTCAAACATTTTTGTAAATAGATCACCTCCTGAGCCCTGTCAAGAGAAGAAAATAAAATTTCACATTGGCCTTTCCTTTCCAAATCCAGACCAACTGGTTATTGATATTCTCTCCCACGCTTAGCTATTGGCTTCTTGCTTGTCTGATTTTATTTCTAAGAACTCGTCTTGGGTTTCTGCCTGCTTGGGGCATATAGGTTGTGGGTTTGTCTTTGGCTATCTTTGGGAGTATCTCTAGATCTTGTAAAGATAGTATTATCTTTTGTACCCTATTTGAGGATGTCTTTTGGTTCTGTAAGGTTAATACTGATGAAGGATAATTGGAAGGCAGGCAGGCAGGGACAAGGGCCCCATCCTAAAAGGAAACCACCCTTAAAAGGATTTTACTCTGCTCTGGAATGAGCCCTCTACCCTCTCCCAGATGACAAAAACCTGATCAGATGACAGGTGCAGGGAGGGTTAATCAGATTAAAACAGCCCACCAAAAAAGCCCATAAATACCCCTAGATTTAGAAACTCTGGTGGCAAACCCTTTGGGTTCCCTGCCTCCTTGGGAGCTTTGTACTGTCATTTTGCTGTTGCTCAATAAACCTCGCTTTGCTGTCTACTACGCTGTCTGGTCTACCTCTTCATTCTTCAAATTGACATGACCAAGACCTGTGGACACTGATGGAGAAAAAGTGGAGAAAAATTCTGCAACAAACTGCCAGAAATATTTACTGTCTGAAACCTGACAAGATATTTGAAAGGATTTAATAACTTTATGATTAGAGGTTTGACCAAATTTGAAACTGGTATTCAGAACCTGTAGGAATATATTTAGGTCTTCTCTCCTAAGCTAAGTGTACACTGAGGGAAAAAGAACTTAGGTGGGTGGGTGTGTCAGACCTTGACATCACTTAGGCAGCACCCCAGTTCTTTGTGGAATTAAAAACAATTGTTCTGGGTGGCTCAGTGGGTTAAAGCCTCTGTGGCTCAGTGGGTTAAAGCCTCTGCCTTTGGCCCAGGTCATGATCTCGTGATCCCAGAGTCCTAGGATTGAGCCCCATGTCGGGCTCTCTGCTCAGCAGGGAGTCTGCTTCCCCCTTTCGCTCTCTGCCTGCCTCTCTGCCTGTTTGTGATTTCTGTCAAATAAATAAATAAAATCTTTTTTTAAAAAAATTGTTCTTATTTGGCAATCTGGTCTTTACAGGACCAGCAATATGGCTCCAGAAACAATTCAAAGTCCACCAATCACTTTTACCAAACCCCAGACCTCCCCTGTTTATTTTGAAAGGCTTATAAGTATTGTAAAAATTCTGGCCTTCAAGGGAACAAAACTTCTTGGAGAAGCTTGCATTCTTTTTCTATGCCTTTGATATGTAAATATTCTACCAGTTTTCTCAAGAATTCTTATGAAGACCATCTTTGTTATGAAAATTTCAAGGAGGTAATTCTTTTTTTTTTTTTAATTATGTTCAGTTAGCGTGCATATAGTACATCCTTGGTTTTTCACATAGTGTTCAACGATTCATTAGTTGAATGTAACACCCAGTGCTCTTCACAACACGGGCCCTCCTTAATTCTTATCAAGAAAAAAAGAGGGGAAAGGAGGTTTGGAACTTGATTTGTCAAAGACAAACACAAATCTTGTTATCTATATATATCTGTCTATGTTAGATTCTAATCTAACATAGACAGATATATATGTTAGATTAGAAGCAGGGGGAAGCAGACTCCCTGGGGCTCAATCCTAGGACTCTGAGATCACGAGATCATGACCAGATCCTCAAATGTCTGGCTAATTTCTATCTCCAAAATAGCATTTCCAATTTTCTCTCAGTATGTGACCTTAGGGTCTGGCTTCTTTCATTTAGCATTATAGATTTTAAGGATTCATCGATGTTACAGCACATATTAGTACTTTATTCTTTTTATGGTTGAATAATACTGCATTGTATAGCTATATCACATTTGTTTATCTATTCACCAGTTGATGGAAATTTGAGTGACTTTAGTATTTTTATTTTAATTCTTTGGATGTCACAAATACTGCTATAAACATTTGTGTACATGTTTCTCTTCAGTTTTTAATTTTCTGGAATTGTTGGATAATATGGTGATTCTGTTTTTACATTTTGAGAAACTGCTAATGCATTTTGACCATGATTGTATCATTTTATATTTTCATTTATATTTATATTTATTATTTTATGAGATTTCCAATTTCTTCACATCTTTATCAACACTTACTATCTTCTTTTTCTTATCATTCAAGCCATCCCAGTGGGAGTGATATAGTATATCATTGTGGTTTTTATTTACACTTCTATAATGACTAGTGATGTTGAACATCTTTTCATGTGTTTAGTGGCCATTTGTATATATTCTTTGGAGAAATCTCTATTCAAGTCCTTTGTTAATTTTTACAATTGGGTTTTTATTGTAGAGTTCTAAGAGTTTCTTGCATATTCTATATGCTAGATTCTTATCAGGTATGTAATTTGCAAATATTTATAATATGCTTTGCAAATGTTATCTCTAATTCTGTGGGTTGATCACTTCCTTGGCAATGTGCTTTGATGCAGAAAAATTTTATTTTCATTAAACCCAATTTATCTTTTTTTTTTTAATCTTTTGCTTTTGCTGTTGTATCTAAGGATGTGTTGCTAATCCAAGGGCAAGGAGATTTATCCCTATGTTTTCTTCAAAGAGTTTTATATATTTAGCTCTTACATTTAGATCTTTGTATGATTTTGAGTTAAATTTTGTCTATGGTGTGAAGTAAGGATCCAACCTCATTCTCTTGTATGTAAATATCTAGTTATTCCATCATTAATTATGGAAAAGATTTCTTTCCTCCATTGAATGGCCTTTGCACGATTCAAAAACCAATAGACCATGGATGTAAGGGTTTATATCGGCACTCTAAATTTTATTTTAGTGACCTGTATATTTATCGTTTTTTTACCAAACTAGACTTTATTTTTAAATTATTTTTCATTAAAATTTTGTATTTAATTTATTTAATTTGCATTTTATTTTATTGATTTATTTAAATATTAAATTTGTTTACTTAATAAAATTAATTAAAATAATTTATATACTAATTAATGGATTATTAATTAAATTAGAATGCATATTTAATTGATTTCTTTTACAATTATTTTAACTTTTTCTCAAATTTTTATTTAAATTCTAGTTAGTCAACATATAGTGTAATATTGGTCTCAAGAGTAGAATTTAGTGGAAAAATAAAAGAAGAGAATTTAGTGATTCATCATTTACATATAATACCTAGTGCTCCTTAATACCTATCACTCGTTTAGCCCTTCCCCCACCATCTCCTTTCAACAACTCTCACTTTGTTCTCTATTGTTAGTCTCTTGTGGTTTGTTTCCACTTTTTTTAACCCCCTTCCCATATGCTCATTTGCTTTTTTCCCTATATTTCACATACAATTGAAATCATATGGTATTTCTTTCTCTGACTGACTTATCTTGCGTAGCATAACACACTGTAACTCCATCCACATCATGGTGAACGGCAAGATTTCATTCTTTTTGATGGCTGAGTGTATTCACCGTTGTACATATGGGATCTCTCCTCTTTCACTTGTGATTTTATTAATTTTGATTCTTCTTTTTTCTTTTTGATAAGTCTGGCTAGGGGTTTACCACCTTTATTAGTTCTTAAAGAATCAGCTCTTAGTTTTGTTGATCTGTTATACTGGGTATTTTTTGTTTCTATATTATTTATTTCTGCTCTAATCTTTATTATTTCCCTTCTGCTGGCTTTAGGCTTTATCTGCTGTTCCTTTTCTAGCTCCTTTAAGTGTAAGCTCAGTTAAGTATTTGTGACTTTTGTTGCTTCTCGAGGAAGGCCTGTATTGCTATGTGCTTCTCTCTTACGACAGCATTTGCTGCATTCCAAAGGGTTTGGAGTGTTGTGTTTTAATTATCATTTACTTCCATCTATTTTTTTATTTTTTCTTAAATTTTCTTGTTAACCCATTCATTCTTCAGTAGGATGTTCCTTAACCTCCATATGTTTGTGGTCTCTCCAATTTTTTTCCTTTGGTGACTTCTAGTTTTATCACGTTGTGGTCTGAAAATATGCATGGTATGATCTCAGTCTTGTTGTACTTGTTTAGGGCTCATTTGTGATGCAGTATGTGATCTATTCTGGAGAAAGTTCCATGTGCTCTTGAAAAGAATGTGTATTCTGCTGCTTTAGGATGAAAAGTTCTGAATATGTGTGTTAAGTCCACCTGGTCTTTCAAACCCATTGTTTCCTTGCTGGTTTTCTGTTTATGTCATCTGAGGGGCATTAAAGACTCCTGCTGTTATTGTATTATTATCCCTGAGTTTCTTTATGTTTGCTATTGATTTATATATTTGGGTGCTCCCATGTTGGGGGGGCATAAATATTTATAATCGTTAAATCTTCTTGTTGGATTTTTACCGTTATTGGAGTATAGTGCTCCTTTTCATCTCTTGTTAGAGTGTTCAGTTTAAAATGTAGTTTGTGTGATACAAGTATAGATACCTTGGCTTTCTTTTGATGTCCATTTACATGATAAATTGCTCTCCAACCCCTCACTTTCAATGTGCAGTTGTCTTTAGATCCAAAATGTGTCTCTTGTAGGCAGCATATAGATGGGTCTTGTTTTTTAATCCATTCTGATACTCTTTGTCTTTTGATTGGAGCATTTAGTCCATTTACTTTCAGAGTGATTGTTGATAGGTATGAATTTAGTACCATTGTGTTACCTCTAAAGGTTGTGTTCCTGGTGATGTTCTCTGTTCCTTTCTAGTTTTTGTAGCTTTTGGTCTTTCTTTTCCCCACTCAGAGAATCCCCTTTAAGACTTCTTGCAGGAATGGGATGCCTGGGTGGCTCAGCTGGTTGGGCAGCTGCCTTCGGCTCAGGCCATGATCCCAGCGTCCTGGGATCAAGTCCCACATCGGGCTCCTTGCTCAGCAGGGAGCCTGCTTCTCCCTCTGCCTCTGCCTGCTGTTCTGTCTGCCTGTGCTCGCTCTCTTCCCTCTTTCTCTCTGATAAATAAATAAAATCTTTAAAAAAAAAAAAAAGACTTCTTGCAGGACTGGTTTAGAAGTCATGCACTCCTTTAGTTTTTGTCAGGGAACTTTTTATCTCTCTGTCTATTCTGAATGGTAGCTTTGCTGGATAAAGTATTCTTGGCTGCATATTTTTCCCCTTCAGCCCATTGAATATAACATGAAGCAGGCTTCTAGCCTGCCAAGTTTCTGAGGATGGATCCACTGTGAACTTGATCTATTTTCCCTGATAGGTTAAGGACTTTTTTTTCCTTTGCTGCCTTCATGATTCTTTCCTTGTCTGTGTATTTTGTGGATTTGACTATGATATATCTTGGTGATGGCTGGCTTGTGTTGAATTTAATGGGAGTTCCCTGTGTTTCTTGGGTTTCAATGTCTGTTTCCTTCCCCACATGAGGGAAGTTTTCAGCTATAGTTTCCTCAAATAAGCCTTCTGCCCCTTTTACTCTCTCTTCTTTGGGAACACCTATAATATGAATGTTACTATGCTTTAAGGAGTTGCCAAATTCCTAAGTCTACATTTGTGATCCAATACCTTTCTTTTCCTCTTCATTTCAACTTCATTATTTTCAATGGTTTTATCTTCTGTATCACTGATTCATTCCTTTGCTTCATCGCTCTCCTCATTGTTATTGCATCCATCCAGTTTTGCATCTTGGGTCTAGCATTTTTTATTTTGGCCTAGCTAGCTCTAAGTTCTTCATCTCTGTAGTAACAAATTCTCTAGTGTCTTTTATGCTTTTCTCAAGCCCAGCTAGTATTATTATGATTATTGTTTTAAATTCTGGTTCAGTCCTCTTACTTGTATCTGTATTGATTTAATACTGAGCATGACTTCTTCCTGTTCTTTCTTTTGGGGTGAATTCCTCCCATCTTGTCATTTATGGCGTTTTGTGTGTGTGTGACTGCTAGGAAAGCCTCTTGTATTCCTGCTCCTGAAAGTAATGACTGTATTAATAAGAGGTCCAGGGTGCCTGGGTGGTTTAGTTGGTTAAGCATCTGCCTTAATGTTCAGCAGAGAGCCTGCTTCTCCCTCTCCCTATGCCTGTTTCTCCCTTTGCTTGTGCTCTCTTTCTCTGTCAAGAAAGAAAGAAAGAAAGAAAGAAAGAAAGAAAGAAAGTCGGTCTTTTTAAAAAAAGAAGAACTCAAATATTGGGGGAGATAGATCCTAGGTATGTTTTGAAAAGAAACTATATCTGTGGTGCCTGGGTGGCTCAGTCAGTTAGGTGTCCAACTCTTGATTTCAGCTTAGGTCACGATCTCAGGACCATGCTCTGAGCTGGGTGTCAAGCCTGCTCTCTCCTTCTTCCTCTGCCCTCCCACTCCAGACCCATGCACTGTCTTTCTCTATATTTTTCAAAGCTTTTATTTACTTATTTTAGAGAGAGAGCAAGAGAGCACAGAGTGGTGGGGAAGAGGAGAGGGAGGAGCAAGCTCCCCACTGAGCAAAAAGCCCATTGTGGGACTCCATCCCAGGACCCTGAGGTCATGACCTAAGCCAAAGGCAGATGCTTAACTAACTGAGCCACCCAGGCGCCCCATCTCTTCTCTCTCTTAAAAATAAAATAAAATAAAATAAAAAAGCTAGATCCAAAAAAATAAAAATTTAAAAAAAGAAAATAAACCAGGTCCTAGCTGTGTTTTGGTCTGCTTGTTCAAAGAAGCTAGATCCAAGAAATAAAAAAATAATAATAATAAAGGGAAGCCAGAGCCTCGGTGTGCTTTGGTCTTCTTGTTAAAAAAAAAAAAAAAAAAAGCTAGATCCAAAAATAAATAAATACATACATACATGCATACATACATACATACCCAAAGGAAGCCAGAACATTTTCCCCCTAAAGCTGAAATGTGGTGGCACCCTGTGATCAGTAGAGTTGGTGAGGGCGAGGGGTTTATGCTGGTCCTCTGGGGGAGGGATCTTCTATGCTGAGTCTCAGGCTGACTTGCCCTAGTGAAGATGCACCCGCAGTTCCCTGAGGGGCAGGGCTTTGTGTAAGTGGCTCCAGCCTCCACTTGGTGGCACTGTTTTGCTCACTGAAATCAGTGTTGATGGGCTTGGCAGATAATGGCAACACCAGCTTTTTCCTCCCAGAAGAGGGGAGCTCTCACCTGCCACTCCTTAGCAAACCCTCACAGAAGTGCAGTCACCCCTCTTCTGTCCCTAGGTTCTGTCAGATCCCTGCCTTCATCCTGCCTATGTCTGAGCCATCCACCTGCCAGGTGGGATAGCCCTCTTGTGTTTTATCTCAGGCATGCGGCTGGGTTTCAAAACTCCAAATGCTATAGATCTGCCCAGCATGGATCTTCTGGGAAAGGGTCTTGTCGTGCTGTGGCCTGGTGCCAGCTTGTCCCACAAAATGATCTCACGACTGTGCAGCAGCTCAGAGTTTATGGTAAAGCTCAGCAAAAGGTCAGCACCAAGGTTCACTGCCCTCAGCTGGTATCCCCTTTCCTGTTAGTGAATGCGGCAGCTAAATGGTACCTGCCAGGTCTTTTGTCCCCAGAGGGGCCATGCCACCTCTACCAGAAATTTTTTTCTCCCTGTGTGATCCAGAGGAATCCTCCGATCATGCTGCCCACTCCTGGGTCTCTGTCCTGCTTCCCCACTGGAGCACTGCTCAGCCAAGGTGAGAACCTGGTGATGGTGTGGACCTCTAAAATTTCAGACTTTGTGCTCCATTACTTATAAAAACCTGAGGTATTCAGCTCCTCTCCTTTTTCCAGTGAATGGCTTTGGGGAAGAGTTTTTCTCATGCATTCCCCTATACATATTTTTCTCTCTCTCTCTCTGCTCTCTCTGTGATCAGGACTCCTTCCTGTCCATAACACCTGCAGCTCTTTTCTATCCCAGATCATCTCTCTGCAGCTCCTATCTTCCACACTGTGGCAGTTTTTAAGTGTCCAGGGTTGCAGTTTGTTCTCTCAGACCACAGATCACTTTCATGTATGTTCAGAATAATTTGGTATTTATCTAGCTGTGTTTGCAGGAGGAGACAAGCCCAGGGTCTCCCTACTCCTCTGTTACCTTAACCTCCTCCCCCATTTATCCTTATGCTAATACCACAATATTTTGATTTACTATTGCTTTGTAATAATTTTTGAGATTGGAAACTATGTGTCCTTCAACATTATTATTCTTTTAAAAATTGTTTTGAGTGTTTTGAGTCTCTTGTAATTTTAAATGAATTTTAGGATCAGCCCTCCATTTCTGCAAAAATACTATTGGAGTTTTGATAAGGATTGTATGAATCTATACATCCCTTTGGGGAGTATTGTCTTAACAATTTAAGTCTTCTAATCCATGAATGTAGACAAATTTTCATTTATTTAGGTCTTTAATTTCTTCATCCAAGTTTTGTAGCTTCCAATTCACAAATCTTGTACTTCTGTGGTTAAATTTACTTCTAAGTATCTAATTCTTTTTTATGGTATTCCAGACAATTTTTTCTTAATTTTAAGAGTTCATTGCTTCTGTCTAGAAATTGATTTCTGTATGTTAATCTTTTATCCTGCAACTTTGCTTAATTTCTTCATTAATTTTAACACTTATTTTGTGTGGATACGTTAGGATTTTTTCTATATAATGTCATTCGCAAATAAAAATAATTTTAGTTCCTCCTTTCCAATTTTGATGCCTTTCCTTTCTTTCTCTTACCTAACTGTCCTGGCCAGAACTTTGAGTACAATATTGAACTGAAGAGACAAGTGTGGACATTCTTGCTTTGTTCTTGATCTCAGGGGGAAATTTTTCAGATTTCATCATTGAATATAATGTTAGGGATGAGTTTTTCATATATGGCCTTTATCATGTTGATGAAGTACCCTTCAATTCTTAGTTTTTTCTTTATCAGGAAAGGTTGTTGGATTTTTTCAAGTGCTTTTTTCTATATGAATTAAGATAACCGTATGATGTTTTTCCTTTATGCCATTAATCAATTGCATTACATTGGTTTTCTTTTCTTTTTTTTTTTAGTTTTTATTTAAATTCCAGTTAGTTAACACGCAGTATAGTATGAGTTTCAGGTGTACAACATAGCGCTTCAACACTTCCATACAACACCTGGTGCTCATCATGATATGTGCACTCATTAATCCCCGACAGCTATTTCACCCATTTCCCCCCTCACCTCCCCTCTGCTAACCATCAGTTTGTCTTCTACAGTTAAGAGTCTATTTCTTGGTTTTACTCTCTTTCCCCTCCTTGTTTATGTTTTGTTTCTTAGATTCCACATATGAGTGAAATCATATGGTATATGTCTTTCTCTGACATATTTTGCTTAGCATAATTCTCTCTAGTTCCATCTATGCCATTGCAAATGGCAAGATTTCATTCTTTTTTATGGCTAAGTAAGGTTTCATTGAATATATATACCACTTCTTCTTCATCCGCCATTTGATGGACACTAGAGCTGTTTCCATAATTTGACTATTGTTGGCAATGGTGCTATACATGTACATCTGAGTACATGTATCCCTTCGAATTAGCATTTTTGTATTCTTTGGGTAAATACCTAGTAGTAAAATTGCTGGATCATATGGTGACTCTATTTTTACCTTTTTGAGGAATCTCCATACTGTTTTCCACAGTGACTTTACCAGTTTGCATTCCCACCAAGACCACAATAGTGTTTCCCTTTCTCTACATGCCAGCCAACAGCTGTTGTTTCGTGTGTTGTTGATTTTACCTATTCTGATGGGTGTGGCGTAACATCTCATTATACTTTGGATTCCCATTTCCCTGATGGTAAATCATGTCGAGCACCTTTTCATTTGTCTGTTGGCCACCTGAATGTCTTTGGGAAAATGTCTATTCATATCTTCTGCCTGTTTTTAAATTGGATTATTCATTTTTGAGAGTTAGGTTTTATAAGTTCTTTATATAATTTGTATACTAACCCTTTATCAGATATGATATTTGCAAATATCTTCTCTCATTCTATAACCTGCCTAATATAACCTTAGTTTTGTTGATCGTTTCTTCACTGTGCAGGAGCTTATTTTGATGTCGTTCCAAAAGCTTATTTTTGCTTTTGTTTCCCTTGTCTCTGGAGACATATCTAGAAAGAAGTTGCTACAGCTGATGCTTGAGAAGTTATTATCTGTGTTCTCTTCTAGGATTTTTATGTTTCATGTCTCACATTTATGTCTTTAATCCATTCAGAGTTTATTTTGTGTATGGTGTAAGAAAATGGTCCAGTTTCATTATTTTGCATGTTACTGTCCAATTTTCACAATACCATGTGTAGAAGAGACAGTCTTTTCCACATTGGATTTTCTTCCCTGCTTTGTTGAAGATTAATTGAACATACATTTGTGCATTCATTTCTGGATTTTCTATTCTATCCCACTGACCTGTGTATCTGTTTTTGTGCCAGTACCATACTGTGTTGATTGCTACAACTTTGTAATATAACTTGAAATCCAGAATTGTGATGCCTTCAGCTTTGCTTCATTTTCAAGGTTGCTTTAACCTTTTGGGGACTTCTGTAGCTCCATATGAATTTTGGGATTGTTTGTTCTAGCTCTGTGAAAAATGATGTTGGCATTTTGATAGGGATTGCATTGAATGTGTAGATGGCTTTGGGTAGTAAATACATTTTAACAATATTTCTTCTTCCAATCCATGAGCATGGGATATCTTTACATTTCTTTGTATCATCTTCAATTTCTTTCATCAATGTTTTATAGTTTCCAGAGGACAGATCTTTCACCTCTTTAGTTAGGTTTATTCCTAGGTATCATAGGGTTTTTCATGGAATTGTAAATAGAATTGATTCCTTAATTTCTCTTCCTGCCACTTCATTATTGGTGTATAGAAATGGAACAGATTGCTGTATTTTGGTTTTGTGTCCTGTGACATTACTGAGTTCATGTATCATTTCTTACAGTTTTTTGGTGGAGCCTTTTGAGTTTTCTATATAGAGTATCATGTCATCTGCAAAGAGTGAAAGTTTTACTTTTTCCTTGCTGATTTGGATACATTTTTTTTTTCTTTTTGTTGTCTGATTGCTGTGGTTAGGACTTCCAGTACTATGTTAAGTTATAGGGTTAAGAGTAGACATCCCTGTCTTATTCTTGACCATAGAGAAAAGGATCTCAGTTTTTCCCCATTGAGGATGATATTCACTGTGGGTTTTTCATATATGGCCTTTACTATGTTGAGGTATGCTTCCTCTAAACCTACTTTGTTGTGAAGGATTTTTTCATGAATGGATGTTATACTTAGTGAAATGCTTTTTCTGTGTTTATTAAAATGATCATGTGGTTCTTATCCTTTCTTTCATTAATGTGATGTATCACATTGATTGATTTGTGACTATTGAAGCACTTGCAATCCAGGAATAAATCCTACTAGAAAACGGTGAGTGATTCTTTTAATGTATTATTGGATTTAGTTTGCTAGTATTTTGTTGAGGATTTTTGCATTTATGGTCACCAGAGATATTGGCCCATAGTTCTCTTTTTTTCATCATATACTTACCTGGTTTTGGTATCTGGGTTATGCTGGCCTCGTAGAATATGGAACTTTCCCTTCCTTTTCTATTTTTTGGAATAATTTGAGAAGAACAGCTATTAAGTCTTCTTCAAATGTTTGGTAGAATTTGCCTCTGAAACCATCTGGTCCTGTCTTTTGTTTCTTGGGAGGTTTTTTATTATGGATTCAATTTCTTTGTTGAATATCAGTCTGTTCACGTTCTCTGTTTCTTCCTGTTTCAGTTTTGGGAGTTTATATGTTTCTAGGAATATATCCATTTCTTCTAGGTTGTATAAGTTGACATATAGTTTCTCATAATATTCTCTTATTTTGTATTTCTGTGGCGTTGGTTATTTCTCTTTTCTCTCATGATTTTTTTGTTTTGTTTTTTCAAATCATATTAAACTTATTTTTGCAAAACCTGTGATTTTATTTATTTGGGTCTTTTCTCCTTTCTTTTTTATAAGTCTGGCAAGACAATTTTTAAGTTTTTTTAAAGAACAAGCTCCTGGTTTCCTTGATGTGTTCTATTGCTTTTTTAGTTTCTATATCCTTTATTTCTGCTCAATCATTATTATTCCTTTCCTTCTGCTGGTGTTAGGCTTTGTTTGTTGTTCTTTTTCTAGCTCCTTTAGGTATAAGGTGTGGTTGTTTGAGATTTTTCTTGCCTCTTGAGGTAGGCTTGTTTTGCTATATACTTCCCTCTTAGGAGCACTTTTGGTGCATCCCAAAGGATTTGGATCACTGTGTTTTCTTTTTCATTTGATTCCATGTATTTTTTTTTTATTTGTTCTTTGGTTTCCTGGTTGACTCTTTTATTGTTTAGTAGCATGTTATTTAATCTCAATGTGTTTATGGTCTTTCTAAATTTTTCTTTTGTGGTTGACTTCTAGTTTCATAATTTTGTGGTCAGAAAAGGTACGTGGATGACTGTAATCTTTTTTTATTTGTCAAGGGCTATTTTGTGACCTAATATGTGATTGGTGTATTCTGGAGAATATTCCATGTGCACTTGTAAAGAATGTGTATTCCTCTGTTTTAGGATAGAACGTTCTAAATATATTTGTTAAGTCCATCTTATTTAGCTCCTTATTTAAAGTTATTGTTTCCTTGTTGATTTTCTGTTAGATCTGCCCATCCACAAAAGTGGGGTGTTAAAGTACTCTATTATCATTGTATTATTATCAATTAGTTCTATTATGTTTGTTATTAATGGTTTTATATATTTTGGTGCTACTATGTTGTGTGCATAAATATCTACAATTGTTATATCTTCTTCTTGTTGTTATCTTTATTGTTATGTAGTGCCCTTCTTCATCTCTTGTTATGGTATTTGTTTTAAAGTCCAGTTTTCCCAGTAGAAGTATTGCTACTTCAGCTTTCTTTGACATCCATATGCATGATAAATGTTTCTCCATCCCCTTAACTTTCAATGCAGGTGTTTTAAAGTCTGAAATGAGTCTCTTACAGGCAGCATATGTATAGGTCTTTTTTTTTTTTTAAATCTACTTTGTCACCCTGTGTCTTTGGACTGTAATGTTCAGTCCAGTTACAGTCAAAGTAATTATTGGTAGGTATGCATTTATTGCTATTTGGTTATTTGTTTTGTGGTTGTTTCTGGATTTTTTCTCTGATCCTTTCTTGTCTTTCTCTCTTTATGTTTTGTTGATTTTCCTTAGTGATAGATTTAGGTCTCTTCCTCTTTATTTTTTGCATGTTTATTTGTGTTTTTTTTTATATTTATTTATTTTCAGCATAACAATATTCATTATTTTTTCACCACACCCAGTGCTCCATGCAATCTGTGCCCTCTATAATACCCACCACCTGGTACCCCAACCTCCCACCCCCCGCCACTTCAAACCCCTCAGATTGTTTTTCAGAGTCCATAGTCTCTCATGATTCACCTCCCCTTCCAATTTATCCCAACTTCCTTGTCCTCTCTAACTCCCCATCTCTTCCATGGAAGTAGGAGGTGGTTTTTTTTTTTTTAAATCTGTGGTTACTGTTGTGTTCGTATATAATCTCTTCTACATATGGCAGTATGTATTAAGTTGATGGTTATTCAAATACGATCCCATTCTTTTTTTCTCTCTTCCCCCATATTTATGTATATATTGTTATATTTTAAAAACTTTTTTTGAGCTTCTTGATGGTCTCCTTTCTACTCAGAGAATCCCGTTTAATATTTCTTTTGAGGCTGGTTTAGTGATCACAGAGTCCTTTAGTTTTTCTCTGTCTGGGAAACTCTTTATCTCTCCTTTTATTCTGCATGATGGCCTTGCTGGATAGAATATTCTTGGCTGCAGATTTTCCCATTCAGCACTTTGCATTATATCATGCCACTCCTTTCTGGCTTGCCAAGATTCTGTTGAAAAAAACCCTGCTAGCCTTAGGGATTTTATCTTATAAGTTAAGGACTTCTTTTGTCTTGTTGTTTTTAAGATTTTTTATTTCTCACTTTTTGGGGGATGAATTTCTCCATCTCTTCATTTTGTTCAGAAAAGAAAAGGAAGAAAAAGAAAACAACAATAACAACAATGACAACAACAACAAACCTAGATCTTGAGTGTATTTGGTATACTTGTTAAAAGAAATTAGATCCCAAACTAAGAAAGAAAGAAAAGAATATATATATATACTTATTATATATACATGTAATATATCTATATAGATATAAATACATCTATTATATGTAATAATAGATATGTAAATATATCTATTATATATAATAAATATAATAAACACAAATAGATATATAATATGTAATAGAATGAAATAAAAAATAAAATATATATAAAGTATATATAAAAATTAGAAAGGAATAAAAAAGAATGGAAAAAATAAGAAAATTAACTGAAAAATAATAATAATAAAAAATAAAGAATAAAAGTATAAAGGATGCTATATCCTATTTCCCCTAGAGCTAAAGCTTCACAACTATCTCTGATCAGTAAACTTGGTGCTGCAAGCAGAGTTTGTGCTAGTCTTTGGGGGGAGGGACCTGTTTTGCTGATTCACAGTAGACTTGCCCTAGTGGAGATGCTCTTCCATGGGGCAGGGAGGCAGGGCTTGGTGTAAGAGGCTTGAGACTACATTAGGTGGTGATGCTTTGCTCTCTGAAGTCTTTCAGCACTGATGATGAGTCAGATGAATATAGTAGTGGGAGCTCTCTAGCAAGGGAGCTGAAAATTTACACCACCACTCTTCATTAAGCCTCACAGAAGAGCAATCAATCTTGTCTCCTTGGTTTCCATCAGAACTCTGTGTTCATCCTGACTCTGTCTGAGCTGTTTTATCTCAGGCACATGACTGAGTTTCAAAACTCCTGTTTTGTTTCCAAAACTCAAGCTCCTGCATTTGGGACCTGTGCTGTTCCTCCCAGGGAGAATTTCGGTACACTTCTGCCTTTTGCTGAACCTGTCTCAGGAAAGCAATCACAGGACCACACAGCAATTTGCAATTTATGGAAACAAAGGGCAGAAAGCCAGCACCTAGATTCTCTGTTCTCAGCTGGCTTCCATGCTCCTATGCAGGAACAGTGCAGAACTTAGGTGACACCCATTCTTCTTGTGAGCCAGGGGATCCTCAGATCATGGTGTCCCACCTGGGAATCTGAGCACCTTTAAGCAAGTATGTCCCCCACTGTAGCAGACTTCTAGAAGTTCTGATTTTGTGCTCCACCGATTATAATACTTTGCAGTAGACTCCTTAAGCAGGCTCCCTACCCACCGCCACCATATCCACAGTTGTATCAGACCAGATCCAAGTCTCCGCACCTCATATCTTCCAAAAAGTGGTCAATTTTCTACTTACAGACTTCCAGTATTTGTTCTCTCAGACTTCTGATTGGTTTCTTGGATGTTCAGGATGATTAGATAATTATCTAGTTGTATTTGAGAGATGAGACAAACTAGGGTCCCCTACACCTCCACCATCTTAACTCCTTGCCCTTACTTTCCAAATGCATGTATCTTTTTTAGGTCTGAAATTAACCTCTTGTAGGCAGCATATGAATGGGTCTTGTTTTTTTATCCACTCTGTCATCCTATGTCTTTTGATTGGAGCATTTAGTCCATTTACATTCAATGTAATTATTGGTAGATACACATTTATTGCCATTTTGTTATATGCTTTGTGGTTGTTTTATAGTTTTTTTCCTGATCCTTTCCTCCCTTTCTATTTTTCATGTCTTTGGTTTCCTTTAGTGATATGCTTGGATTCATTGCTCTATTTTTTCATATCTATTACTTATTTTTGATTTGCAATTTCTATTCATTTTATATAAAAGATCTTTTGCATATAGTGGTCTGTATTAAGCTGATGGTCACTCAATTTTGAACTCATTATTTACTCCTCTTCCCTCCACACTTCAGATATTTGGCATCAGAT
The DNA here is from genome assembly GCF_011764305.1 of Mustela putorius furo. Classification (NCBI taxonomy): domain Eukaryota; kingdom Metazoa; phylum Chordata; class Mammalia; order Carnivora; family Mustelidae; genus Mustela; species Mustela putorius. Next base: position 10,273,991 of record NW_025421424.1, read on the forward strand.
TTCACATCCTTTATTTTAAGAATCCCTTGAGTAATTTTTACAGAAATACTTATTTTTACTGCATGTGTGTTTTTCACTTTTTATACTCTCATTAATGGTCTTTTCACTCAAAGACTCCCCTTTAATATGTCTTCTAGGGCTGGTGTAGTGGTTATGAACTCCTGGAGTTTTTGTTTTTCTGAAAAACTCCTTATCTATCTTCCTTTTCTGAATCATAGCCTTGCTGGATAGAGTATTCATGGCTGCAGATTTTTCCTTTTTAGCATTTTGAATATATAATGCCACTCTATTCTGACCTGTGAATTTTCTGCTGAAAAATCAGCTGAAAGGCTTTTGGAGTTCCCTTTGTATGTAGCAATCTTCTTTTCTCTTACAACCTTCAAAATTGTTTCTTTACCACTCCCCCCACCCCCTCGGCCATTTAATTACTGTGTGTCTTGGTATGCACTTCCTTGTGCTGAATTTGTTGGGGGATCTCTGTGCCTCCTGAATCTTTTTTTTTTTTTTTTTTTTCTGAATCTTGATCTCTATTTCCCTCCCCACATTTGGGAAGTTTTCAGCTATTATTTTTTCAGATATATTTTCTACCTGCTTTCAATCTCTTCTTCTGGGATCCCTATAATGCTAATGTTTTTACACTTGATGGAGACACTGAATTCTCTAAATATATTCTCATTGTGTAGTATTTGTCTCTCATCTTTTCAGCTTGATTGCTTTCTGTTGCTCTATCCTCCGGGCCACTGATGCACTCCTCTGCTTCCTGTAACCTATGCCTTATTCCATGTATTGTATTTTTAATTTCATTTATTGAGTTCTTCACCTTTAATGTGTTATTTTTTATCTCTTCTTCAAAGGTCTAACTGATATCCACCACCCTTTTCTGAAGTCCAGTGAGTATCTTTACAATCATTACGTTAATTTCTCTATCAGGCATGCTACTTCTTTCTATTTTGCTTAGATCTCCTGCTGTAATTTTGTGCTGTTCTTTCATTTGGGACAAATCCTTCTGTCTTGTCATTTTGTCTGTATCTTCTGCTCTTAAAAGTAGTATTTTTATGAGGAAGAGGTCCTGTCGTGCCCTGCAGTGCACTGTCCCATTTACAAGAGTCTGACATTTCAGGGAAATGTCCTATGTGAGATGCTTGCTTCTTGCTGTTTTGGCTGAGTCACTTTCCTTTCAGTCTAGGCTTCTGAGCTGACTCTGCCTGTTGTGGGCTTTTCGTGCTTTCCATGGTGTTACTGAGACATAGGCCAGCCAGCTCTGAAGGGGCATGACTGCAGGAGAGCTTGGGAGCAGGGCATTCATATTAGCAAAATTCACACAGCTGCAAGTCCTCCCAGATCCCCCAAAGAGCAGCTGTGGCCAGAGGCCCCCATGCACATTAGCAGCAGAAGTTGGCGTGCAGCGCATGGCCTTGGTGGTGGCCAGGGGTACCCCAGCAGCTGGGCATTGTGCCTGTGCATGCAGAGGCTAGGTGCTGAGTGCAGCAGCTCCTGGAGGTGAAGATTGGCTGGTTCAGGCATATACTACATTAAAAAATTTGCCCTGAGCTTGGAGCTGAGGCCAGCAGGCTTGGAGTGGGTGAGCCCTCAGGAGAACTCATGGGCGAGACACACTGTTAGCAGGTTAGGTAGCAAGTGTCTATGCAGTGCTACCTTGGGCAGGTGGCTCTGTGTTTGTGCTGGGTGCAGGGGAGGAAAATGTCACTCGCCAGGCACTTTGTTTCTGAAGTCCCCCAGCAAGCTCTGAAATCCTTATATCTCTGTCCCATTTGCCCCACGCATTGTGCAAATTGTTGATTCTATGTTGCCTCTCCTCTGGCTGTTGTCTCTTTAAGGGTGGGAACATAGCTATCAGTAGCCATCCTGGCTCAACCAGTGCTGAGTCCAGCAGCCTTTCAAAGATTTAGGCTTCAAGACCCACTAATTATATAAATGCAGAATTCAGTCCCCTCTGGTTTTCAAGGCCAGACATTATAGGAATTCATTTTCCCTGTGCAGGCTGCTTGGTGCTTTTCCATCTCTGTGCCTACAGAAACTATAGAACACTTAGGAAAGAAATGAAGATGACAGAAAGAAATGGAAAAGAAAAGATCCTGTACTCATGGATTGGAAGAACAAATATTGTTAAAATGTCTATACTACCCAAAACATTCTACATATTTAATACACTTACTACCAAAATACTACCAGTATTTTTTTCACAGAGCTAGAACAAACAATCCTAAATGTTGTATGGAATAATAAAGACCCCAAATGGCCAAAGCAGTCTTGCAAAGAAAAAACATAGCTGGAGACATCACAATTCTGGACTTCAAGTTATATTACAAAGCTATAACGATCAGGACAATATGGTACTGGCACAAAAATAGACACATGGATGAATGGAACAAAATAGAAAACCTAAAAATGCACCTACAATTTATGATCAACTAATCTTCAACAAAGCAGGAAAGAATATCCAGTGGAAAAAAGACAAGTCTCCTCAACAAATGGTGTTGGAAAACTGGACAATAACATGCAAAAGAATGAAACTGGATGACTTTTTTTACACCACAGACAAAAATAAATTCAAAATGGATGAAAGAACTCAATATGAGACAGGAAACCTTTAAAATTCTAGAGAACACAGGCAGCAACCTCTTTGACATCCAGCTGTAGTGACTTCTTATAGGTATGTCTCTGGAGGCAAAGGAAATGAAAGCAAAAATGAACTCTTGGGGCTTCATCAAGATAAAAACCTTCTGCACAGCAAAGGAAACAACAAATAAAATTAAAAGGCAGCCTTTGGATCAGGAAAAGATATTTGTAAATAGGAAAAATATCTGGTAAAATGTTAGTATCATCAAACTCAACAACTAAAAAACAAATAATCCAGTTAAGAAATGGGCAGAAGACATAAATAGACATTTTTCCAAAGACCTCCAGATGGTTAACAAACACGTGAGAAGATTCAACATCACTCATCATCAGGGAAATATAAGTCAAAACCACAATGAGATACCACTTCACACCTGTCAGAAGGACTAAAATGAACAGCAAAGGAAACAACAGATGTTGGCAAGGATGTGGAGAAAGGGGAACCCTCTTATGCTGTTGGTGGGAATACAAACTGGTGTAGCCACTCTGGAAAATAATATGGAGATTTCTCAAAAAGTTAAAAATAGCACTACCATACAATTCAGCAATTGCACTTCTCAGAATATACAGAAAGAGGTTACAAAAATACTTTTTCAAAGGACAGCATTTGGGACGCCTGGGTGGCTCAGTTGGTTAAGCTGCTGCTTTGGACTCAGGTCATGATCCCAGACTCCTGGGACTCAGACCCTCACTGGGCTCTCTGCTCAGCAGGGAGCCTGCTTTTCTCTGTGATTCTGCCTGCCACTGCTCGCTCTTGCTCTCTCTCGACAAATAAATAAGTAAATAAAATCTTAAAAAAAAAAAAGACAGCATGCTCCCTGATGTTTATAGCAGCATAGCAGCATTATCTATAATAGCCAAATAATAGAAAGAGCCCAAAAGTCCACTGACTGATGAATGGATAAAGAAGATGTGGTGGTGTGTGTGTGCGTGCGTGTGTGTGTGTGTGTGTGTATACATTTATGTATACTCAATCTTTTAACTCCTTATACTTCTTTACTTTATTTTTAGTTTTATATTACACATATTATATACACATATTAATATGTAATTTTTTACTCCTTATACTTCCCTACTTTATGTAATTTTTTTATTTTTACATTTTAAGTTTTTATTTAAATTCCACTTAGTTACCATACATGCAATATTAGTGTCAGGTGTACAAAATAGTGATTCAACACTCACATATGACACTCAGTGCTCATCACAAGTGTACTCCTTAATCCCCATCACTTATTTGACCCAACCCCCACCTACCTCCCCTCCAGTAACCATCAGTTTGTTCTTTATGGATAAGAGTTGTTTCTTGGTTTTCCTTTCTTTTTCCCCCTATGACAGATTCCTCATATATGTGAAATCATATGGTATTTGTCTTTCTTTGACTGACTTATTTTGCTTAACATAATGCACTCTACCTCCATCCACATTGTTGCACATGGCAAGATTTCATTCTTTTTATGGCTGAGTAATATTCCATTGTGAATATCTATCTATACCACATCTTTCTTAAAAAATTTTATTTATTTATTTAACAGACAGAGATCACAAGTAGACAGAGAAGCAGGCAGAAAGAGAGGGAGAAGTAGACTCCCTGCCAAGCAAAGAGCCTGATGTGGGGCTCGATCCCAGGACCCTGAGATCATGACTTGAGCTGAAGGCAGAGGGTTAACCCACTGAACCAGCCAGGTGCCCCTATACCACATCTTCTTTTTTAAAGATTTATTTATTTATTTGACAGAGAGCGAGAGCGAGAGAGAGAGAGAGAGAGAGACAGACAGACAGCAAGAGAGGGAGCATAAACAGAGGGAGTGGGAGAGGGAGAAGCAGGTTTCCCACTGAGCAGGGAGCCCGATGCGTGGCTCAATTCCAGGACCCTGGGATCACCACCCAAGCCGGATGCAGATGCTTAATGACTGAGCCACACGGGTGCCCCTCTATACCACATCTTCTTTATCCAGTTGATGGACATTTCGGCTCTTTCTATAATTTGGCTATTGTAGACAGTGCTGCTATGAACATCTATTTCTCATGTCCACTTGGAAAAAAAATGTGTATTTTGCTGCTTTAGCATAGAATGTTCTGAATATATCTGTTAAATCCATCTGGCCCAGTGTGTCATTCAAAGCCATTGTCTCCTTGTTGATTTTCTGCTTAGATGTTCTGTTTGTACATGTGAATGGGGTGTCAAGTTCCCTACTATTATTGTATTATTATCAATATTTCCTTTATATTTGTTATTGTTTAATATATTCAGGTGCTCCTAATTTGGGAGCACACATAATTACAATTATATCTTCTTGTTGATTAGTTCCCTTTATGATGATGTAGTGCCCTTCTTCATCTCTTATTACAGTCTTTAATTCAAAGTCAGTTTACCCAATAAAAGTATTGTTAAGCTGGCTTTCCTTTGATGTCCATTTGCATGATAAATATTTCTCCATCTCCTCACTTTCAATCTGGAGGTATCTTTAGGTTTAAATATGAGCCTCTTGTAGGCAACATGTACATCGGTATTTTTTTTAATCTGTTCTGACACCCTATGTCCTTTCATTGGAGCATTTATCCCATTTATGCTCTAAGTAATGATTGATAGCTATGTACTTAGTGTCATTTTATTTATTTATTTATTTATTTTTAAAGATTTTATTTATTTATTTGACAGTGAGAGATCACAAGTAGGCAGAGAGGCAGGCAGAGAGAGAGGAAGGGAAGCAGGCTCCCTGCTGAGCAGAGGGCCCGATGTGGGACTCGATCCCAGGACCCTGAGATCATGACCTGAGCCGAAGGCAGCGGCTTAACCCACTGAGCCACCCAGGCGCCCTTAGTGTCATTTTATTGTTTTGTTGTTGTTTCTGGAGATTTTCTCTGATCCTTTCTTGTCTTTGTCACTTTTGGTCTTCCTTTTCCACTCAAACAGTCTCCTTTAATATTTCCTGCAGGGCTGGCTTAGTGGTCATGAACTTTTTTGGTTTTTGTTTGTTGGGAAACACTTTATCTCCTCTTCTTCTTTTTTTTTTTTTAAATTAACATATAACGTATTATTAGCCCCAGGAGTACAGGTCTGTGAATTGTCAGGCTTTTATCGCCTCTTCTAATGTGATTGATAGGCTTGTTAGATTGAGTATTCTTGGCTGCAGATTTTTCCTATTCAGCATTTTGAATACACCTTGCCACTCTCTTCTGGCCTGCCAAGTTTCTGTTGAGAGATCTGCAGCTAGCCTAATAGGCCTTCCCCTGTAAGTTAAGGACTCTTTTAGTCTTTCTGCATTTAGGATTTTTCCTTTATATTTTGCAAATTTAATTACAATAGGTGTTGGTGTGGGCCAGCTTTTCTTGATTATGATGGGTTGCCTCTGGATCCAGATGTCTGTTTCCTTCCCCAGTTTAGAGAAGTTTTCAGCTCTTATTTCCTCGAATAAACTTGCTTACCCCTTTCGCTCTTCTTCTTCTGAGACTCATATAATACAGTGTCATATTTGATGGTGTATGAGTTCCCTAAGTCTATCCTCATGTTCCATAATTATTCATTCTATCTTTTATTCAGCTTCATTATTTTCCATTAACTTTTCCTCTATATCACTTATTCATTCCTCTGCTTCTTCCAGACTTGTGTTCATTGCATCATGTCTGTGACCAATTTCAGTTATCGCATTTTTCATTTTTGAGTGATTCCTTTTTAACTTTTATCTCCACAGTAAGGGCTTCCCTTGTGTCTTCCATTCTTTTTGTAAGCCCAGTGAGTATTTTCATGATTGTTGCTTTAAATTCCCCATCAGGAATGTTACTTACATCTGTTTCTCTAGATCTCTAGCCGTGGCCTTATCTTGTTCTTTCATTTGGGAGTAACTCCTCTTCTTTGGCATTTTGTCTAAATCTCTGCCTTCTTCTGTGTGTTAGGAATGCCTGTAATGTTTCTTGTTCCTGAGAGTAATGGCTTTATGAAGAAGAGCCCCCCCATCGGGCTTTCTGCTCAGCAGGGAGCCTGCTTCTCTGTCTGTCAAATAAATAAATAAAATCTTAAAAAAAAGAGAGAAACTATAAACTGTCCTGTGCCTGGTGCCTCAGGGAGAGTCTCTGGTGTCTGCTGCACATGCTCTGCTGTTGAGTTTTGGCTGCTCTCAGGCCAGTTGTCTACAGAGGCTCTCCTTGCCTGCTGTGGGCAATGTTTGGTCCCTGGCCAGAATGTAGTGAGTTTTACCTAGGTGTGCTTTGGTCTATTTGTGAAATGAGATCTGATACTACCACTAGAACTGAAACCCTGCAGAACTTTCTGGTCAGAAGATGTGGTGTGGGCAGTGGTTTCTGCTGGTCTTCTGTGGAAGGGGCCCACCATGCTGGGACTGAGGCAGGCTTGAGCAAGAAGGGTAGTACCACTTGAGTTGGGTGTGTGACTTGGTGTAAGCAGTCCAGGAAGCTGGTGCTGGTACTGTGATGCTTATCACAGGTGGCTCTGTGTTTATGCTGAGGGGCAGGGGGGCCAGCCAGCTTGCTTGTCAATGGAGAGGCACCGCCATGCATGGTAGTTCTCAAGGAAGCTCTCTGAGAAAAGTGAATAATCTCCCCCTGTGTCCCAGGTGCTTTTTAGATTGCTGTTTCCACCCTGTCCCCAGTTGTTTGCCTGCCTTCTCTCCAGGAGAAATGCAGTGCCCTTGAGGCTCTATCCCAGCTAATCCTGCTGACTTTAAAAACTCCAGGCTCCGGGGATATCATGTAGGGAGGGACCTGTGCTGATCTTCTTGGGAAGGGCCCCACCATGTTAAGACCCAGGCAAGCTTGACCAAGAAAATCAGTTGCATGAGAGCGCAGAGGCATGTGACTGGGTGTAACTAAGTTAGGCAGCCAGTGTCAGGGCCAAGCTGCTTTCCACACCTTTCTGGATCTTCATTTCTTTATGGCCCTGGAGATTACTGTAATTCCATTGATGGAGTCATGTTTCCCTGATTTTTCACAATTCCTATAATCTTGCATATATTTGCACATTTGAAAAAGCGGCCACCTCTTTCAGGCCTTTTGGAATTCCAGTATTACTTACTTATTTATTCATCTATTTATTTTGTTTATTTTTAATTTTTAATTTTTTAAATTTCTTTTCAGTGTACCAGAATTCATTGTTTATGCACCACACCCAGTGCACCATGCAAAACATGCCTTCCATAATACCCACCACCAGGCTCACCCAACTTCCCACCCCCCAACCCTTCAAAACCCTTAGATTGTTTTTCAGAGTCCATAGTCTCTCATGGTTCCTCTCCCCCTCCGATTTCCCCCAATTCACTTTTCTTTTCCTTCTCTTAATGTCCTCCATGTTATTCCTTATGCTCCACAAATAAGTGAAACCATATGATAATTGACTCTCTCTGCTTGACTTATTGCACTCAGCATAATCTCTTCCATTCCCATCCATGTTGATACAAAAGTTGGGTATTCATCCTTTCTGATGGAGGCATAATACTCCATAGTGTATATGGACCACATCTTCCTTATCCATTCATCAGTTGAAGGGCATCTTGGTTCTTTCCACAGTTTGGCGACCGTGGCCATTGCTGCTATAAAATTGGGGTACGGATGGCCCTTCTTTTCACTACATCTGTATCTTTGGGGTAAATACCCAGTAGTGCATTTGCAGGGTCATAGGGAAGCTCTATTTTTAATTTCTTAAGGAATCTCCACACTGTTCTCCAAAGTGGCTGTACCAACTTACATTCCCTCCAACAGTGTAATAGGGTACCCCTTCCTCCACATCCCCTCCAACACATGTTGTTTCCTGTCTTGTTAATTTTGGCCATTCTAACTGGTGTAAGGTGATATCTCAATGTGGTTTTGATTTGAATCTCCCTGATGGCTAGTGATGATGAACATTTTTTCATGTGTCTGATAGACATTTGTATGTCTTCCTTAGAGAAGTGTCTGTTCATGTCTTCTCCCCACTTTTTGACATGATTATCTGTTTTGTGTGAGTTGAGTTTGAGAAGTTCTGTATAGGTCCTGGATATCAGCCTTTTGTCTGCACTGTCATTTGCAAATATCTTCTCCCATTCCATGGGTTTCCTCTTTGTTTTCTTGACTGTTTCCTTTGCTGTGCAGAAGCTTTTGATCTTGATGAAGTCCCAAAAATTCATTTTAGCTTTTATTTCCTTTGCCTTTGGAGACGTATCTTGAAAGAAGTTGCTGTGGCTGATATCAAAGAGGTTACTGCCTATGTTCTCCTCTATGATTCTCATGGATTCCTGCCTCACGTTGAGGTTTTTTATCCATTTCAAGTTTATCTTTGTGTATGGTGTAAGAAAATGGTCAAGTTTCATTCTTCTACATATAGCTGTCCAATTTTCCCAACACCATTTATTGAAGAGATTGTCTTTTTTACACTGTATATTTTAAAGGAAACCTTTCACCCATGCTGAATCATGGGTCTAGTGGTATAGGGTGCCAAGTGTGTGGTCATGTGGTGGTACTGGATTCTGGGGGACATGGTGTCTCTTTGACTCAAGCCACTGGGTTTCACAGAATTGACAACTGTGTGGTTCTTCTCTAGCACTGCAGGTGGTTTGAAGTGGCTGTAAGGGCTGCTGGGGTTCTCAGCAGCACCTCCAGGTCCAGTAGCTAGGGACCAGGGTAAGCAGCAGTGGTAGCCAGGGCCAGTAGTATACACGTACTTGGCTGGAGGGGCCAGCTGCAGGTATCTAAATAGTAGTAGGGGCCATTTGCAGACACACAGAGTGATGGAGGCCAAAGCAGGTGGCAAGAGCCAAGCTCAGTTATGGTTGACCAAGACTTACTGGTAGCTGCAGAGGCCCTGGGTGCCACTTGCTCTCCTGTGGCTATATACTCTTCCCCCGGGTGTGAATACTATAGCAAAGTTGATGCTGGGGGGCTGGTCTAGGGGCATGTAGATGCACATCAAGAGGGACGAGTGACAGGTGGGCACAGTGATGCTGGCTAGTGGCAAAAAGCAAGACTGGTCTGGGCCCACATGCAGCTGTGAGGGCCCTAGATGTTATATGTATTCTTTTCCCTGGGACATGTGTGCTGTTGTGGAGGTGGGTGACAGGCCAGTGGGTAGAGGTGAACAGCTGGAGGGGCTGTGAGATGAGCATAAGCATGAGTGTGTTAGTAAGGGTCCGTGGGGGAAATCTCAGGTGACATCTTCCACTCATGCAGCTACAGAGGGCTTGGATGACTGCTGGTGAGGTTCCTGGGGTCCATTGAGGAAGAGGGGAGGGAGCAAAGAGGGACTCAGGTGACTGGTTTTAGTGAATATGAATACCTATGGGGCAGGAAGCTGGCAAAATCTTCAGGGACATCTCTGGTGGTTTTGTTGACCATTGACTTTGTTGGTGGCAAAATGGGCTGAGTTTATCTCCAGGAACAGGTCTCTCTGAACTGCAGTTATTCTCACTGTGCATTTGTCAATAATAACCTCTGCTTTTCTCCCTTCTTCCTAACCAACTGTCTTTGGCCCAGCTCTGCCAGTCTGGCTGCGATGAATACAAAGTGCCCTGAGAGACTGGAGAAGCTTGTTCCTCCTTCAGTATTGCTTTCCTGGTGAGAAGTCTTCCTAGCTGGGAAGTTAGTTCTTGGTGCTGAACAATGGTGGCTGGTCGGATGAGATGATGAAGACAGAATGAAGCTGTCTTCTTTCTCTTTCCAATATTTTTTTGTTCCACTATGTTTCTTTATCTTCTTAAATGGTCTCTGGAGGTCTCCCAGAGATGTTGTTTTTTTTTAATGGATAACTAGTTGTCCAGTTGTTGATCCTTGTGGGGGAACAGGAAAGCTGGGTTCTTCGACATTGCCATTTTTCTACCTCCACATTCTTTGTCTTAATGCAAGTATCAAAATATGTGTGACTGTGTGTATGTATGTTTCTGTGTTTTATCTCTTTTTCTATGAGCCTATTTCTCTATATATTAGCCAACACCAGTACCTTATTGGTAGTAGTTTTGTTTTGTTTAATTTTATTTTTTTCAGTGTTCCAAAATTCATTGTTTATTCACCACATCCAGTGCTAATAGTTTTTATACCTTATTGGTATATATTCGACAGAGCAAGTCCTCCCACCTTGTCTCTTTAAAAATAGAGTCCTGAGTCCTAGATATTCTTGACCATTTCATTTTTGTAGAAATTTTAGGATCATATTGTTATGGTCCACATATATGTATGAGCATACACACACACACACACACACACACACAAAGAAGATTTTTAATTGAGTTTTATGAACCATGAACATGATCTCTTGTTTATTTAGATCTTTATTAATTTATCTTACTAATATTTTATAGTTTTCTTCATACTGGTCTCGTATATTTTTAGAGATATGTTCTGAGGTGTTATATCTTTAAGCAATTTCCGGTATAATATATTGTTATTTTCTTTGCTGCTAATATACAGATACAATTGATTTTATATTTACTGTATCCAGAAATTTTACTGAACTCATTTTTCAGTTCTAACAATTTACCTAGAGTTTCTTTTAGAATTCCTACATAGAAAATGATATCATCTATGAATAACAATAGACTTGTTTTTGTTTCTAAATATACACTCTAAAATAAATGTAATCTCTTTTTAAAAAAACCTTTTTGTAGGGTCACTTGGGTGGATTGATGGGTTAAGCCTCTGCCTTTGGCCCAGGTCATGATATCAGGGTCCTGGGATTGAGCCCCACATCAGGCTTTCTGCTCAGCAGGAGGCTTGCTATCCCCTCTCTCTGCCGCTGCTCTGCCTACTTGTGATCTCTCTCTCTGTCAAATAAATAAAATCTTTAAAAAAAACCAAAAACCTTTTTGTAATGACTAGGGTTTTATCTCAAGAGTGTTAAGAGTTTTGTTTTTTTGTTTTTTAATAGAACTCAATACTGTATTCATAACTAAGACAGGCAGAAAGACAGAAGATTCTGCTTTACTGAATCAAAGAGAATTAAAGGTAGAGAAGTTCAATACCTGGGACAGCTCACTGGAACTGCAACTTGTTTTGGCAGTGTGGAAAACAGATTTTATCTTAAGAATGTGAGATTTTTGTAGCTAACTACCTAACTATAACATCGTTATTGGCGCTATCTAACTATAACATCATTATTGGAGAATTCTTTTCAATTTTTTGCCATATCTTTCCCTTGGATCTATGGAATAATCTTCATAATTTCAGCTGTTCTTTGAAACAGGGGTCAATTTTGTAGACTGAAGGTCAGAGGCAATGAGATTAAACAAAAAGATATTGGTAAATATCAACTGGCATCTTGGAGCGTAGGGAAATTACAGAACTTTATCTACTTGCCTTTGTCCAAACGCAGCATTCAGATTGACATTTTTAATCAGAGACTATTCTAGATGTTATTAGCTAGTTTGTGTAACCCCTGGGTATATATGATCTTAGAATGTCATTCAGACTTCAATAACAAAGTTGATAAAAAGTTGTTTTCTTTCTTCCTCCCTTCCCTTCATTCCTTTCTTTTTTCTTCTATAGTTACTTTCCATTTTCTGAGGTCACTGTGAAAAAAATACTGATGTAGCAGAACTTTTCATGGATTTGGACAAGGACTACCCTAATAATGATGTTATGTCTCAATCACACTAAAGGAGGCCAAAGTAAGCAAGAATAGAGTTTTACATTAACTAGGATTTTAAAAGATTAAATATCTTTTGGGAACCCGAGGGCTATTTAAATATTTTCTTTTTGTAAAAATAAGTTGGCTAATCATAATCATTGTAATTAACAAGAGAGAAATCTAAATTCTCCCAGGAAATATTATTTTAAAAACTATAATGACCTACACATTTCCCCAAGCCATGTTGCAATGAGAATAACCTTATGCTAAGTTTAGTGGGTTGAAGACAAACAAGTCTGGGTCCTTGTGTTGTCTGTGATCCATGGTATTGTCCCTGGATTGCTTATTTCTGAACATTTCAGTATTAGAAGAAATAAACCTGAACTTTTTAAAGGCACTTTAGAAGGTTTCTTAAACTCACAGCTAAATATTTCCCTCTAAGAACATCGGGTAATGTTGAAGAAAATGTTGAAGAGTAGGAGTATTTTAGCTTCATCTCATCCCACAAATACAACTAACTATCAAATCATCCTAAATACCCCCCAGAAATTGACCTGAAGACTGACAGGACAAACTCCACAACTAAAGGGAGAGAAGAGACCACATCAAAGAAAGTAGGAAGTGTAGAGATGTATTTTAGGGGAGAAATGGACTGTGGGGTGCTGTGCAGGTGAGGGAGCCATGGTCACAGAGAAGGACAAGAGTGAGAGGAGCATATAGTGGGTTTCACAAGGAGAATATTTCCCCAAATCCATTGGCTTGGCTATGAGAGGGGCTGCATTTTATTAGTTCTTGAAACCAATGAGGTTTAAGCCTAAAGTTTTAAACATCAGCAAACTTGGCTGGCATAGAGCCTAGAGCCTTATCTTCTCTTGAAGAGAAGGCAGGCAAACAACCCAGGGGTGGACAGTGTGGAAACCCATGGAAACCCATGATCTGAAGACCACCCAGGGCACACAGCTGGAGATTATTTACTCTTCTTGAAGCTGGTCTCTGAGAGTTAGCATTCTCAGAGAGCTTCTCCAGGAACAAAGGAGCTGGCTGGCACCTTTTCCTTCCCCCACTCCTCAACATAAACAGAGCCACATGAGGGAAGCAACACAGTACTGACACTAGCTGCCTAACTTGCTTACACTAAGCTCTACCCCCATGCACTCTGGTGGGACTGCCCTCCTCAGTCAAGCTTGCCTTGGTCCTGGAGTGGTGGGCTCCTCCGAAGAAGACCAGCCTAAACCCTGCCCACACCACATCTCCAGACCAGATGGTTTACCACATTTCCAGACCAGAGAGTTCTTCAGGGCCTTGGTTCTGGTGGAAGGGATGTCAGGTCTCATTTCACAAGCAGATCAAAGCACCCCTAGTTAAAACTCACCACATTCAGGCCAGGAAGCAAACACTGCCCACAGCAGGCAAGGAGAGGGTCTGCAGATGACAGAAGAACAGAATAGAGTGTGTGCATGCAGCACACACTGGAGACATTCCCTGAAGCACCTGACCCTCAATACTACATGACCTCTTTGTCAAAGAGGCCATTACTTTCAGGAGCAGGAAATGTAATGGACTTTGCTGACACAGAGAAGAAGACAGAAACTTAGCCAAAATGCAAAGATGGAGGAATGTATCCTAAATGAAAAAAAAAAGAAGATAAGGCCATGGCCAGAGATCTAAGTGAAACAGATGTAAGTAACATGCCTGACGGAGAATTTAAAACAACAATTATAAGGTTACTTACTGCGCTTGAGAAAAGAATGGAAGACATCAGTGAGATCCCTCCCACAGAGATAAAAGAGTTGATAAAAATCAATCATAGATGAACAATGCAATAAACAAGATTAGAAACACACTTGATACAATGAAAAAAAAACAGGCTGAAAGAAGCAAAGGAATGAAGTAGTGACATAGAAGACAAAACAGTGGAAAATAATAAATCTGAACTAAAGAGAGAAGGCAGATTATGCAACATGAGCATAGATTTAGGGAACTCAGTGAGTCATTCAAATGTAATAAACCTCCTATTATAGGAGTCCCAGAAGAAGAAAAGAGAGAAGAGAGGCAGAAAATTTATATGAAGAAATAATAGCTGAAAGTTTCCCTAAACTGAAGGGGAAACGGACATCCAGATAAGGAAGCACAGAGAATTCCTATCAAAATCAATAAAAGCAGACCCACACCAAGACAAATCATAGTAAAATTTAGAAGATATAGTCATAGTGAAAACATTTTAAAAGCAGCAAGACAAAAGAAATCCCTGACTTACAAGGGAAGACCTATAAGGCTGGCTGCAGGTCTCTCAACAGAAACTCGGCAGGCCAGAAGGGAGTGGCAAGATGTATTCAAAGTGCTGAATGGGAAAAATCTGCAGCCAAGAATACTCAATCCAATAAGGCTGTCATTCAGAATAGAAGGGGAGATAAAGAGTTTCCCTACAAGCAAAAACTAAGGGAGTTCATGACCACTAAGCCAGCCCTGCAAGAAATGTTAGAGGACTCTGAGTGAAAAGGGAAGACCAAATGGGACAAAGACAAAGGATCAGAGAAAATCTCCATGAATGATTAAAAAAAAAGTAATAAAGTAACAATAAATACATATCTACCAATCATTACTTTGAATGTAAATGTAATAAATGCTCCAATCAAAAGACATAGGGTCTTGGACTGGATTTAAAAAAAACAAGACCCGTCTATATATTGTCTATAAGAGACTCATGAAAGTGAGGGGATAGAGAAACATCGGTACATAAATGGATGTCAAAAGAAAGCTGGAGTAGCAATACTTACATCAGATGAACTATATTTTAAGCTAAAGAGTGCAAAGAAATGAAGAAAGGGGCTATATCATAATAAACAGGATTATCTAATAAGAATATCTAACAGTTATACATATTTATGCACCCAAATTCATACAACAATTAATAACAAACATACAGTAACTGTTGATAATAATACAATGATAGTAGAGGACTTTAACACCCTACTTACATGCAGGGACAAATCATCTAAACAGAAAAACAAGGAAACAATGGCTTCGAATAACACACTAGAACAGATGCACTAACAGGTTCATTCAGAACATTCCATCCTAAAGCAGCAAAATACACATTCTTTTTAAGTGCACATGAAACATTGTCCAAAATAGATCACATACTACATCAGGGTTCAACAAATACAAAAAGACTGAGATCATACCATGCATATTTTCTGACCATAGCACAATGAAACTTGAATTCAACCACAAGAAAACATTTGGAAACGCCACAAATACACGGAGGTAACACAGTGTGCTACCAAACAATGAATAGGTTAACCAGGATATTAAAAATTACATGAAAATGGAAACAACAACCACCCAAAACCTTTGGGATTCAGCAAAAATGATCCTACCAACAGCATTTTTCGCAGCGTTAGAACAAACATTCCTAAAATTTGTATGGAACCCCAAAAGACCCTGAATACCCAAAGCAGCCTTGAAAAAGAAAAGCAAAGCTGAAGGCATCACAATTCCAGACTTGAAGTTATATTACAAAGCTATACTGATCAAGACAGTATGGTACTGAAATTAAAAAAAAAAAAATAGACAGTATGGTACTGGAACAAAAGCAGACACATAGATGATAGAACAGAATAGAAAACTCAGAAATAAACCCACTACTATATGGCCAATTAATCTTTGACAGAGCAGGAAAGAATATCCAGTGGGAAAATGACAGTCTCTTCAACAAATGGTGTTGGGAAACTGGACAACAACATGCAAAAGAATGAAACTGGACCACTTTCTCAAACCATATACAAAAATAAAGTCAAAATGGATGAAAGACCTCAGTGTGAGAGAGGAAGCCATCAAAATCCTAAAAATGAAGACAGGCAGTAACCTCTTTGATATGGGCTATAGCAGCTTCTTTCTAGGTATGTTTCCTGAAGCCAGGGAAACTAAATAAATAAGATAAAAATGTAGTTGTTGTCTACATGCGTAAGAGAAGAGACGGATCGTGGATTGTTCTAGAAAATGAAACAGATGGGGTGGGTCAGGGAAAACTTCGTGGAACAGCTCTACTTGCAGCAGCTCCAATCTGATATTGGGCCACTTTGACCAAGAGCATTAGGATCTCAGTAAAAACCTGTTTAGCCCCACTCCAGGATAGCCATCAACTAAGCTGTTGGCTGTAGTAAGGGAAGCACATGCTAGACAGCTGGAGACCAACCCTGAGACTCATGATATAGTGTCCTCATTGTCATCCAGCATCAATATCAGAGAGAGCAGTCACCAGGCTTTCTGTCATGTGTCTGTTTTATACTTCCTGAGGGTGTCCATTAGAAATGCGAGTAACACACTGTATCTTCAAAGAAGGAAGGTCCTTAGCTGGAACTGCTCCACCATTCACAGTCCCTTGGGGACCCAGAGTTCTGTGATTTTAAGAACCTGCCCATAAAAGATTACATTTAATAACTCCAGAAGTGTGTTGGAGAGGAGTTGATTCCTAAATCTTAATTACATATACATAATCATTGGGCCACATTTTCTCATTAAAAGCAGATTAAGTCAAAACAAATCTACATTCCCTTGATGTTTAACAGTCTTGACTTTTAATGAAGTCCCTCAGGCTTTCAGGTCAATTTAAACAAAGAGAAAAACATGAAACTTTTGAACAATGATTCATGGAATTCATTATGATTAAATATCTAATTCCAACTCCATCAAGTTTACCAGTGTGGTCTGAGATAATCATGGGTTAAAAGGTGTCAACTCTGCTCTCTTCTTAGACCAGGTATTCCAGGTTGGCGGCAGGGGTAGAAAAGCCTGGAAAAGATCACCCTCCCTGCCACACACACGCACACAATCTGTGTCATCGTACCAAACTTCCCTCACTGTTCCATAAGCATGAGGGGGGAAGGTTCTGGATGATTATGGGCATTATCCCTTTAGGGTAGAGGTAGGTGGTTATGGGGTTTCTTCAGCACCTCAGCCCTATCAAGGGTTCTGAGGTGCCTTCTCAGCAAGTCTTTGGATCTTTCTCCCCAATTGCAAGACTGCTGCACACATTAAAACAAAACAAAACGAGGGACGCCTGGGTGGCTCAGTTGGTTAAGCAGCTGCCTTCGGCTCAGGTCATGATCCCAGCGTCCTGGGATCGAGTCCCACATCGGGCTCCTTGCTCCGCAGGGAGCCTGCTTCTCCCTCTGACTCTGCCTTCCACTCTGTCTGCCTGTGCTCGCTCTCGCTCGCTCTCTCTCTGACAAATAAATAAAATCTTTAAAAAAAAATAAAATAAAATAAAATAAATTAAAAAAAAAAAAAACGAAACAACTCCCGTGAGCAGTTACACACAAAAGGAGAAATGGAGAGGGAAGTTCTGGCCACATCCCTCATCAGGGAGGAAAATCTTCCTAGAATTCCTCCAGGAGACCCTCCTCCTACTCTCCCAGTCACAAATAGGTCTATCCCACATACACAGCTCTGGCACGTGACTCATCAACATAATTTTAACTTTTATCATTTTATGAAAACTTCAACATCAAAACATCCTAATTTCTTGCCCTTCTTTTTCCTTTGGCCACTTTGACCAGATCTTATTCTTCATCACGCTCCATCTCTGAAAGGATGAATGATAGCTAAAGCCTAATGAATGCCTAGTGCTCTCCCTCTTACCATCATCTCACCTGTGAGCTGATCACGACATCTGATCTCTGATCTTTGTCTCCACTTGGTTTAATAGTGCCCTGCCATTCTTACTTTCACATGTTTCCAGCTGAGACACCTGCTGTGTCACTATGAACCCTCTCCCTGTAGCATCCTCAAGCCTCTTGTCTCGTAGTCTTCTTTGACATCTGCCCAACATGGATCAGTCCGGCCATCTGGCCCTTCTACTCCCATTTGGACTGATGGAAGAACATAACACAAACATGCAGATTGGTGCCACTTCAAAAATATGGTGTCAGTTCTTCACTGCGCTGCTTGGCAATTCTTCTTAACCACCAGAAGTCAACTCTGACTAATATTTTTGGTGGCTATTCAAAATATTTACTTCTCTCCTTAGCCCCCAAACATCATAACGATTTCCTATCTCTTGGCAGATAGGCTTGCTTCCATTTCACAGAAAAAGTAGGAACATCTTGTGTACTGAATAACAGTAATTATTCAAACACATAATTAATAAGATAATGTATCTACAAGTGTCTTCAGTTGGCTATAGGGAAATTTTTGACACTTTTCTTAAAGAAGGTAATCTGTATTATATTTCTGTCAGATCTATCTATAGTTGTCTGTAATTTACCATGAGATGAATAAATAATAAGAAAGATTGCTAAATAAATAGATGAATAGACGTGTGATAAAGTAAATATTGTAACTGATAGAATCTAGATAGTAGCGGCGCCTGGGTGGCTCAGTAGGTTGGGGGTCTGCCTTGGACTCAGGTCCTGATCCCGGGATCCTGGGATCTAGGCCAGCATTGGGCTCTCTGCTCAGCGGGGAGCCGGCTTCTCCCTCTCCCTCTGCTGCTCCCCCTGCTTGTGCTGTCTCTGTAACAAAGAAATGAATAAAAAATTTTAAAAAGAATCTAGGTGGTAGATATATGGATGTTCACTGTAGAAATTATTTCAACTTTTCTATATGATTGAAAATTTTCCTTATAAAATGTTGGAACCTATTTGTATCTTCAGAAATTGGAGATACCCATTTGAATATTATCCAGGAGCTCCCGATTACTGAACAGCATGCAAAAGCAGATTTTAGGTTACATTTTATAGGGCATATAACACTCATTTCTTCAGTAGGCTGTCACAAAAAACATCTCCTTTGGAATATGCACAAAGGAAGATCCCTTTTATTTGTTTAGTTACTAGTTAGTTTTCTACCAGGAAAAGGAACAGAATGGTTGCAGATTTAAACTGTTAATGCAAGTGCCCATAACTAGACAAAATAGTGGGTTCAGTATTATTTTAAGGGTTTTGGTCCTCAGCTTCTATTTAAAAATTTTTTCCTTGGGTGCCTGGGTGGCTCAGTGGGTTGACCATCCAAATCTTGATTTTGGCTCAGGCCAACATCTCAGTGTGGTGAGATCCAGCCCTGCATTGGGCTCCACGCTGGGTGCAGACCATTCACTTCAGATTCTCTTTCTCCCTCTGCCCCTCCCTCTGTTCATGCTGTCTCTCTCTCCATATAATAAAATAAAATAAATAAAATAAAATGTAAAATATAAAAATAAAATAAAAAATTTCCCCTAAATGGCTTTACTGTTTAGAATTCCACTTTATCTTACATCTGCATCAATAGGTCGTTTCTTCCTCTTGTCTTTTCAGAATTTCCATCACAAGGAGCTGCTAATTAGATAAGCTATATTCTCAAAGTTATGCCCAGGAGTTCAGTTTGTTAGCACTGGATGAAAGAGATCAAGTTTAGGGAAAACTGATAAATAAAAGAAAGAAAATGAAAATTTAACAAATGGGAAGGGGGCCAAATACTCTTCTATCTTCACCAGTAGGGTCTGGTCTGGAAGCAATGAGAGAGCAAAGAGGCTTCTGGGAAAGGGTAGAAGAAGGGACAAGTTTGGAGAAGGTGAAGACAGACAGATAACTCTTTACCAGATGGGTCTAGAATGATAACTAAGCCACCCTAAATTATTTGGGGGGAATAAGAGCACATGTACATAGTTGACTTTCATATTTGGTTTTGCTCTTGAGAATCTGATTCTATGAGACACTGTGTTCCGACCATGAGATCGGCCCAGCGTTAGGAGTCGTGGGTCATGTTCAGACAGAAAGGGACAGAGATCGGTCAGGAGGCTGACCAGGCAAAAATAACCTGTCCTTTCCCTCCCACAGGTGAACTTTTTGTGCAATGGAATAATTAGCCAATAGTCAAACTCCTTAATCTGTATCCTTGGGTTTTCTCTCTCATCTTCTATGTATACTTAGGAAAACCTAAGTTTTCATATGGCGAGAAAAGCAGGAATGGCTTAACTTCTCTTGAGTAAGAGGTCTAGATATCTGCAGGATATTTGGGCCTCCAGGCAGCACAGCACAATGGTTAGGAGCTTAGAGCTGAGAGCCAGACCACCTGGACTCAAATTCTGGTTCTACCACCTACTGGCTGGGTGACCTTGGGCAAGTTACTTAACCTCTCAATGCCTCAGTTTCCTCTGCAAAATGGCAATGATAGTAGTGCTAACCACATGAAGGAGCTCTTAGGTTTAAAAGCACTCAGGTCAACAGCTGGCCTGCATATAAAGTTATCTGCCATTGTTGTCTTTCTCCCCAGAAAATGTGCTTTGAATCCCTGAATCACATCACCATTCCTCACCAGTCTGGGAAGAATTTGTCCAGAATGAGCAGCCTATTATCTTAACTTCTCTCTTCCTTCTGACCCAGAAAGATGGCAGTCATGGTGGTTAGGGGACCAGATACTGGAGACCCATTACATGGGTTAAAAACTTCAACTTCACTTCACTTCAACTTGGTGACCAACCATAGGAAAGTTATTTAACTTTCAGTAAGGTTTTAACCTTCAGGACCTCGGTTTCCTTACCTGTGAAATGTGAAGGGTAATGATAATGATACTGCACAAGCTCTAGCAAATGTTACATGAGATCATCCCTGTGAAGCCCTTAGAAGACTACCAGGCATATCGTAAGCATTTATTTTTTATTTATTTTTTTAAGATTTTGTTTACACATCTTGAGAGTGAGATCAGGAGGAGCAGCAGAGGGAGAAAGAGAATCTCAAGCAGACTCTCCGCTGAGCAGGGCCTGATCCCATGACCCAGGAGATCATGACCTGAGCCAAAATCAAGAGTCAGATGCTCAACCAACTGAGCCACCCCGGAGCCACAGGAGCTTAAGAGTTACCAAGTTAGAATTTGTCAGCCATTTATTCTTGTGGAAGCCATTGATTCCAGTCTCATTGGGAGACAGACCCTTAGGGAGGTCCAGCTCAGATAACCCTTCATTGCAACTTCTGTTTCAGAAAGACTACCCAGCCTTGACTTGGTGAGATCCAGGAATCCTGCTGTTCCCTCAGATGGTTCCAGCTGCTTGCACTGATTCCTTGTGCGTATCCAGGCTCTCTGCCTCCACTGACCTCCTATTTTGAGTTATGATAAGTAACGGAAGCCAGATA
Source organism: Mustela putorius furo (assembly GCF_011764305.1). NCBI lineage: Eukaryota > Metazoa > Chordata > Mammalia > Carnivora > Mustelidae > Mustela > Mustela putorius. Next base: position 10,295,288 of record NW_025421424.1, read on the forward strand.
GCAGAGGAATTAAGAGATGGTCTAGGTTTGAACCCCAGCTCTGCTGTTTCTACCCGACAGTTTATTTAAATTCTCTGAGCCTGTGTCCTCATCTGTAACATGGGAGTAAAGCCCCACCTTACCTTATAAGGTGTCGTGGGTATTAAGTGTGTAAACACAGGACAGTAGCCTAAAAAAAAAACTGCCTGGCACAGAGCAAGTCAGCACTGTGGAAGAATTTGCTGTTATGGTTTTTATTCACTATAAAGAGGGTCAACAAAGCGTGAAATCTACCTGATCAGCCTGGAGCATTCCTCTCGCAAGTGTGACTAGCGATTGTGTCCTTCCAATCCACCAATAGCTTTCTCTGAAGACAGGAAAAACTCAAGGGCCAAGGGAAAGAAGGGGAGGTAGAAAAAAAAAAAAGCCGTATGAACACCATTGGCTAGGAACATTCACTGTCTCTCTGTGGCACTACAAGTGTTAGGGAGACGACTTCTTTTTTTCCACTTTTTCCTCACTATCCCCCTGTATGCTCCTTCTGTCTTGCCTGTCTGCAGGAAACGAGCGGGAACAGGGCCCTTTTCTGGAGGCTTTCAAGAGAACCCAGCTCAGGTTTGGGGCTCAAGTTAAGGATGCTCTGGGAATGAGGCTGCCAAGGAGACGTGATCATTTCCACAAATTCACCACTAGAGGGCAGAGTGCCACCACAGGATAGCTTAAGTCAGCAATCGATTGCCCACCGCCTTCCACCAACCCCCACCCCAAGCGTGAGCGGGAGAAACCTCCAGAATGACTGGTTGCAGCGCTTCCCAATTCGGTTTCCCTGGGGTCTGGCCCAGGATCTTGGAGATGACTCTATGATTACAGACATTGCACCTGCACAGGCCTCTCGGGCCAGGGACTCTCCCTCCTGCGCCCCCTGGATAACGTGCCTGAAGGGCATAGAAGGTTAATCAACATGAGGGGTAGTTTGCGCCTCTGTGTTGCGCTGCAGTCTCTCATCAGACACCCCCTGAGTCTTGACTCTAGCTGAGGGCCCTCATCTGAGCAGATTTCGTGGTAGTCCATTTGGGCAGACTCTTGTTAGACCGCATAAAGTAGCGTAATTCCTAAAATAGCTCCCTCATGTCCCTGATCCTCCGCACTTGACCTTTTAGGTCAGCGGATCCTGAAAACAAAGATCAGAAAAGGGGTTGGGATGGAAGGCGACAGAAGTCTTTGTACCCCAGCAGTTCTGTAGGGATTTAATAGATGGGGTTACCCATGGCTGCGCAGAAAAGGTCCAGGGTGGTCCCACATGTGACAGAACTTTCTGTCTTCGCATCACCTCGGAATAGCGCCGTAAGACAAGCATCACCCCCAGACAGGCACAGGGCAGCATGCCTTGGGTCAGGATCCAGGGAGCCAGCTTCCCCTTGCCTCCCTGCTTTCTTCCGGGGGAATTGCTAAGCTGCTCTGGGTTTTCCTTTCTCACGTTTCAAGAGGACAGTTCCTCCTGAAGGGCAGTACTGCTGGGGAGGCGAAGGTTTTGTTTCATTTTGTTCTTTTAATCTGGCACTTGTCCCATTTCTAAATAATTCCTGCTCAAACCCAAGGAAGGTATGAGTGAAGAGTGAAGAATCTTACTTGGCTGAATAAAGGTTAGCTGCCAAGGCATGGCAAGAGCATGAAATGTCAGATTAGGCTGATTTTGTGCTCTTGTAGCGAAGGCATACGTGTACACACACACACACACACACACACACACAACTTCCTGTCTCTGGGGTATAATTAGTTTCTTCTGATACAGGAAACGTGGCACATCTGGAATATGGTTGACTGCTATGCAAATACCTCCTATTTAGTATATCATTCACCTGCTAAGCAACTCCTCTTGTGGTAATCGCCTTCTGCAATGTCTTGTTGTGAAATTTCTGACAGATGGTCCGGAGAGAAGTGTTTCAGCCAGATTCGCACCTCCTTTATCCCAGACATGCTTCTGGGTCATTTTTTTTCCCCAATATGATCTTGGACAAGTCAACTGTGCTCTCTGACTGCCATGGAGTTTACAGTATTCTTATACTGGAAGTCAGAACAAAGTTCTGTTCTGCTCCCTTGCTTCTCTTGGTGCCTCTCCCTTCTCTCTACTTCCCCCACGCCCCGCCATCATAGGATTCCACATGATTCTACGCTCCAGCCATTCCCAACTACTTGTCTTCCCTGATGCAGGCTTTTTTTTTTTTTTTTTTTTTTTTTTTTTTTTTTTTTAAGAGGGGGAGAGAGGAGGGCAGCGGGGCAGTGCAGAGAAGGAGCGAGTTCTGAGCAGGCTCCACACCCAGCCTGGAGCCCCATGCAAGGTTCAATCTCATGACCCCATGGTTGTGACCTGAGCCAAGGTCAAGAGTAGGAGGCTTAAGCAATTGAGCCACCCAGGTGCCCCTGAGGCAGCCATTCGTTTGTGTCCTAGATACATGCAATGGCAACAGCTTCGAATTCCTTTTCTTAAGACATCTATTTTCCCTCTTACCCCTATTGACTCTTCAGGTGTCAGCTTTGACATCATCTTCTCCAGGAAGAACCTCTTGTTCTCAGCACACCACCACCTCGCCTGGGTCAGACATCCCTGTTCTATGCACCCATAAGCACCCGCATGCCCTCCACCATACACTGCCCTTGTCCAGCCAATCTGCCTTTCCTCTGGACCATCAGCTTATCTTCGCCCAGCCAACACCAAGTACAGTGCTGGCCTTCATCTCACTGTCTCTTCTGCTGGATTCAGTCTTTAGTATAGCTTTATACGCTCCTCATCCAGACCCTGATTTGGATGTTAAGTAGAAAGTCAAGGCTACGCTGTTAGATACTCCTGCCACCTGAGAAACTGATGCTTTTAGTCTCCATCCCAAAGGCTGGAGGGATTTGTAACTAGTCTCTGTGGAGCTCTGAGACCTTCCCATGGAAAGGAAGACCACACCCACCTCCCACCTCCTGAAACTGACAATGTGCAAGGAGCTCCCATGTACCTTCTACCATTCCAGGCTAGCCACAGATAATGATTGTCTTCTTTGATACATTAGGAAGCTGAGGCCCTGAGAGGGACTGACTCGGAGTTCCAGAGGCAGGAATTAGTGAAGTTGTAACTGGAAATCAGGTGGCATGCCTCCCTGAACTACAAGCCAGAGAGAGCGGTGCTAATTCTTCTGTCCACACTGCCCCCCACTAACCCAGCAGGCCCTCCAGACAGCAGTGTCAGCACCATGCCTATGGTCCCCAGGGAGAGTTACAAAGGCAGGCTACTGAGGCAGACTGCTCCGCAAGGGCCTGCCCTCTGTGGTCTCAGAGAAGAACATTGTGTACTCTTCCCTTCTCTGTCTCAGCAACGCATCGATCTCACACTTGGAAAAATCAATGTTGGCAAGGACAGGAGAAATTTTCTCAGACACATTTGTCATTGGGGTGCCTTAAAACATACCCGCATAGCAGTAGCCCTCACCCTCTTGCACTCCCAGCATAGCCGCCTCCTGGACCAGAGTACCTGCGGTGGGCAGTCTGGACCCTGGAATGTCAAGGTCAGAGCATGGTCAAGTGGAGACAACTTCCCACTGCACAGGGACAAAGACAGGCCAGGAGCTGAGCGATCGGCTCGAGGTTACACAGCTGGGAGGTGACAGGGCCAGGATCAGGATTCAGGTCTCCAGATGACATTCGTATGCCCTCAAACCTGAATTGCATGATGGACAATGATGAGTGTCAGGAGGCCTCCCTCCCTTCCCCACAGACAGAGCGTCAGCCTGCCCCTGCGTCCAGCTGCCCCGCGTGCCTCTATCAGGAATCAATGCCTTCATGGAGGGAGCAGAGTATAGTGGTTAAGAACACAGGCTTGGGGTCAGATGGATTTGAGAGACTGTTGACCTATCCTACACGAAGATTATTTAACTTTTTATGGATCTTATAGTTTCCATGTCTGTAAAAATCATGTCATGTGCCAGGACTGTTTTAGTTATATGTATTAACCTCCAAAATCATTACGATAGTCCCGTGAGATTGGTTCTGTTGCCTGTGGCTATTTTAGGCACAGAGAGATTCAGAAACTTGCCCGAAGTCACATGCCTGGGAAGCAGGGCCTTCAGCAAGGGCCTCGAACTGGGGAATGCCTGCTCTCACTGGTGTCTTCACGCCCCATCTCCTGCACACCCACCCCACCCAAACCAGAAAGCACAGCACCACCGCTGATGATGATAGACCTCGACCACGGTCACGTCTACTCAGCTGCATACAGATGGTTGGTCAGTTTGTTCCATTGTTGGCCAATAGGCACAGAGAGGGAAAACCATTAGTCAACTTGGCCTCTTCGGGGTGACATGGACTATGTCACTGGGTTCTTCTATAAATGTACATTTCTTTTTATTTTTTAAAGATTTTATTTATTTATTTGCCAGAGAGAGAGTACAACTGGCGGAGCAGCAGGCAGAGTGAGAAGCAAGCAGAGGGAGAAGCAGGCGCCCGCGGAGCAGGCATGCAGATGTGGGACTCAATCCCAGGACCCTAGGATCATGACCAGAGCAGAAGGCAGACGATGCTTAACTGACTGACCTACCCAGGCATCCCTATAAATTCACATTTCTGAGACATTCTTTTCTCACCAGAGCCTAGTTTGTTTGGGGCTGGCTTGTGTCTGAGGACAAGGGATACAGTAGCATTTGGGTATATCCAGGAAAGGCCTGACAAGCAGACATTTTTTTTAATGATTTTATTTATTTATTTGACAGAGAGATGGAGAGATCACAAGTAGGCAGAGATGCAGGCAGAGGGGGAAGCAGGCTCTCCGCTAAGCAGAGAGCCCAATGCGAGGCTTGATCCCAGAACCCTGAGACCATAACCCGAGCTGAAGGCAGAGGTTTAACCCACTGAGCCACCCCTGTGCCCCAAGCAGACATTTTTTGACCCTCATGGTAACTTGGTTTCACAGTGAGGATGGCTAGCTAGGCTCGCCACTCCCAAACAACTCTCCACTCAGACTATTAATTATTCATCACGTCCTTAAATACTCTTCTGTGACGAAATGCTAAGTGACACATTAAATATTCATCACGGTGCACCTAGCGCAGGGCCAAGGGTAGAATTAAGCGGAACAAATGTGATTTCTGATTACATCTTTTTAATTGTAGACACCGAACACCCCCGGACAGCTAGGACTCCATCCCATTCTGAAAGAAAGCCAGGAAACTAGATTCCACAACATCCCTTTATGTGCTGCCAAACTGTCTTTAGAATCTTGGCAAGAAGTTTTTTCCTTTTTCTTTCTTTTTTTTTTAACTTTTAAAAACTGAGGTATAACATATGCACGTATGTGTGCACCCACACAACACCACCCAGATCAAGATATAGAACACTTCTAGCAGCCCAGAAACTTCCCTCATACTTCTTCCCAGTCAATACCACCCCCCCGACACACACAAGAATTCACTATTTTGACAAGAAATTATTTTTATATTTAAGACTACTTTAGACCCTTCCTTCTGTCCTTTCTGTTCACTTCCTCCCATTTTTAATTTGAAGGCAAAAACCAAGTGGCCATCTGTCGCCCATTGATTTGACATGCTCTGGAGAAGAAGCATGGACAAGAGGAGGCTCTCGGGGCTGTCCAGGGAGATGATGCTGGCCTGGTTTGGAGCACGAGGAGGGAAGCTGGGAGAGAGAACAGATTTTGGGGATGGATTTTGGAAGTAGAGGAGATGGGATTGGATGTGACAGAGAAGGGGTAGACTCAGGCATGATAAGGTGTTGACTTGAGGTGTTTTTTTTTTTAAGAATTTATTTATTTGACAGACAGAGATCAGAAGTAGGCAGAGAAGCAAGCAGAGAGAGAGGAAGGGAAGCAGGCTCTCCGCTGAGTAGAGAGCCCAATGCAAGGCTCAATCCCCAGGACCTGGCTTTAACAGAGGCTTTAACCCACTGAGCCACCCAGGTGCCCCTTGACTTGAGTTTCTTGTTGGAGGGTGCCACCATTTGTTGAAGTAGAGAAGAAGACAAGGAACAGATCCAGAGCCAGGACAAGATCAAGAGCTCTGTTTGGATCGTTAACTTAAGATACTTGCTAAGTAGGGTCCAAGCCATCTACAGCTTGGGGAAGATGTCAGGCCTGAAAAGAGAGATTTCTTTGGGAGCCATCAGTCCATAGATGGAATTCAAAGCCTGGAGGTGGCATGGAATTACTCAGGGTAAACAGAGCAGAGGACAACGTACCAAGACAGATCCCTGTAATTATTCTTGCCAATGCTAACACTTGCCTTCAGTGAGCTCTAATTAACCTTAGAGAAGGGAGAACAAGCATTGTCTAATATATAATTCAATCTGAAGATTTAACAGATTTGCAATCAACCTGGGAAAAAATATCTTTAAGGGTTCTGCAGCCTTTCATAATGATACAAGGGGATTCTGATGATGGATTTTGGGCAGATCAGTCATCCTTTTAGGGGTCCAGTGGGCCCTGACCCATCGAACACAGACCTCTAGATGATCTTGCAGGAGCTTTTCATTGTTTCTAAAAGCTTGCTTGAAAATGTATGCCATAATGATCTGTAATCTAATCTCAACTTCAGGTGTTTCTGCCTTGACTAGAATTGTATGGACTGGTAACACTGGATATTTTGAGATGATCAGTTTTGTTAGACAGTAGCACATCTTCAGTTTTGTTCATTTTTTTAAAAATTTGTTCTATTTTTTTATTTTTCAGTGTTCCAAGATTCATTGTTTATGCACCACACCTGGTGCTCCATGCAATATGTGCCCTCCTTAATACCCACCACCAGGCTCACCCAACCCACGCCTCTTCCCCTCCAAAACCCTCAGTTTATTTCTCAGAATCACTGTCTCTAATGGTTCATCTCCCCCTCTGATTTCCCCCAACTCACTTCTCCTCTCCATCTCCCCACGTCCTCCATGTTATTCCTTATGTTCCACAAGTAAGTGAAACCATATGATAATGGACTCTCTCTCTGCTTGACAGATTTCACGAAGCATTATCTCTTCCACTCCTGTCCATGTTGATACAAAAGTTGGGTATTCATCCTTTCTGATAGAGGCATAATACCCCATTGTATATATGGACCACATCTTCCGTATCCATTTGTCTGATGAAGGGCATTTTGGTTCATTCCACAGTTTGGTGACTACGGCCATTGCTGCTATGAATATTGGGGTACAGATCGCCCTTCTCATTTCTAACTGAGCAAATGTACGAGTGCCTTATCAATGCACTTTTGAAAGAAGACCATGATTTCAAAGCCTCGGTTTATTAATCTGTAAAAATGAGAATTATGATGGTTCCTGTCTCTTTGAATTATTCTATAAAATTAAATGAGATTATGTACTTGAAGTGCACACTGTAAGTGTTCAATACATAGGAACAGTGATTGTTAGGATAGTGAATATTCTTGAAATAGCACAGACTCCAAAGGGGAAAGACAATAAAAGCTGTTCTCTGCATGAAAAATGTGGGGCCACACTCCCATTTTGTTCTCAAACACATCCTTTCATGCCCATCATAATATTGCATTGCATGGAGTTACAGGCACTTATTCCTAGGGTACTTGTTTCTGTTCATGTCTGATGGCATGGCCCCATGTCAGACTCAAAGAATCTTCCTTCAGGAAGACAGACCAGTTAGCATAACCAGCTCTCAGCTTGGCTCCCAACTGTAGGAAAAAATCAGTAGCCATAATAAAGAAAAAGATAATCCAATCTTTCCCCAGCTGGGTCAGAAGTTTAGTCAAAGAGCAGTGGTAAGCTAAAGTCATCTGGCCTTTGGAAGTAGTTTCAGCTGATGGGGTTCTTTTGTTTGCTAATACTGTTGCTGTTGATACTCAGAAATAACAACACTAATAATAATATAAGATGGGGCATTTCTACTTCTGTTGTCAGGGCCATGTATCAGACTCTCTGCCCAGAGGGAAACATCATCCACAAGTCTGAGAAATTGTGTGATAGGGTTTAATTAGGGAGGTGGGTGTGTCCAGCCCCAAGGTGATAGGAGTGGCATTATAACAAGATATCTGATTAATGCTTTAAAGTGTTTTAGGCACTTTCACATAAATCATCCCATTCAATCTTCAAAATGGCCTTGCCAGGTTAGTATCACACTTGTTTCAGAGATAAGGATTCGGATTCTCAGAGAAATTAAGAAACTTGTCCAGATGCTGGAGGCAGGACTCAGACCTCTGCTGCCAACCACTACCCTCCACAGAAGCTCTCCTTAATGACCCGGTGGCCTATGGATCTGCCTGGCTCAGTCAGGAATGGGTCTGCATGGTCTGCTTCTATCCTGATCAGAACAGGGCTTCCCTAACCAAAACAGGAGCATGGTCCTCAGCAACCCTTGTTGGTTACTGAACCCATGCTTTCAATGTTTTTAAGGACTTGAATGAATGGAAACATCTAGTTGTAACCCTGGTTATGTTACTCTAACTGAAGTCAGTTACATGGATACCTGTAAAAAAATGTATTTACGGAGCCACCTCTGTTTTTGTTCTGTTTTCTTCCAAATATTTTGGTGTTTAGAACTAGAATAATTCTCTCATTTTTATTTTGGCAAAAATGTAGGTGGGAAATTATGTCTGTTCACAGTTGGATTTGAACTGTTGAATAGTTATGTGAGCCGGGACAATTCTCCCAACTCCCTAGACCATCGTGGTCCAACAGAATCGTTGGAAATGTTCCAGATCTGCACTGTCCAATATGGTAGTCAATAGTCATGAGCTATTGACAAATTGAAATGTGACTCATACAACTCAGAAGCTGACTTTTTAGTCTAAATTAATTTAAATTGAAACAGCCACATGTGGCTGGGGGCTATCATATTGGATAAAACAATTCTGGGCTTATCCCCTTACCTCTAAAATGGCAGTATTTGTGCTAGAATCAATCCCACAAAGATTCCTACCACAACCCTAGCATGGTGTCACATATGAGGCACTCAAGAAACATTTCTGCCACAGATATTGTAGAACAAAAGAATAGCCAAATGAACAAACACATGACTGAATCTTCAGGGCACATCATCAATGGAATTACTTTAGGGTGCCTTCCTGGAACATCTGGAGTTTTGAAGGATGAGGAGAAACACCAGCATTGGCTACAGCTGGATGGGAAGTCTTGGTAGCTGTTCACATGGGAGCAGAGGCAGGTACAGTCCACGTCGCATTTCCCTTTCCTCTTCCTCCATGCCTGGAAAAGCAGCTTCCTCCTTGGGAGTATCTTCATAGCTTTAGTCTCCCAGTGAGATGGGGTCTCCATTCTGGAACTACAGGGTTGAAAGAATGTAAGGAAATAGGGGACAGCTGTCAGGAAACCTCAGGGATAGCTGCCAAGACTTCCCTTCCAACCCAGGAGAAAGACTTCCTTCAGACACAGCTTAAAATAGCCCCTGCCCTGCAAAGTGCTGGTCAGAATGAGTGGGTGAGTCCCAAGTATCCTTCTTGGCTTTGATGCTCCCCTACCCATTTCTGTTCTGAGGAGTTTCTCCCCACTCTCAGGCACACTTCCTCTTCTCAACGTGGATTATGAGAAGTTTCCAGGGGGTTGCATGTTCCCTGTTGATGGAAGACCCAGACTCCCCTCCGGAACATGAGTTTGATGTGGGGTGAGAGCAAGGACACTACTCGACACCCAGCTCCTCCGTGCAGGGTGCTCCTCCTGCTTCTCTCGCTGAGCTCTGCTCTGATCCAGTGCTTGCCCACTTGGCCAGGATCGCCCTCTTGCTCCCTTTTGGCTAACTACATGTTTCTCTGATTTATAGACTTTTTCTTTTTATTTTGGGGAGAGAGAGTTTTTTTTTAATAAATCTAACTTCTTTTTTTAAGATTTTATTTATTTATTTGAGAATGAGAGGGAGAGCATGAAAGGGGGAAGGTCAGAGGGAGAAGGAAACTCCCTGCTCGCAGGGAGCCCGATGCAGGACTCGATCCAGGATCATGACCTGAGCTTAACCAACTGAGCTACTGAGGCGCCCAAAGTCTCTTTTTTTCCCCCCAAGATTTTATTTGACAGAGAGAGAGAGGGAGAGCAGGTAGAGGGAGAGGGAGAAGCAGGCTCCCCACTGAGTAGGGAGCCCGATGTGAGGCTTGATCCTAGGACCCTGAGATCATAAACTGGGCCAAAGACAGACGCTTAATAATTGAGTCACCTGCCCCACGGGAAGACATTTTTTATGGTGGCAAAATACACAGAAGCCTTAGGTTTTAATAATTTTTAAGTGTACAGTTCAGTGGTATTAAGTACAATATTCACATTATTGTACGACCCTCACTGCTGTCCATCTCGAAAACTTTTTTTTTAATTATTCCAAACTGAAACTCTACCGTTAGACAGCGCCCCATGGCCTCTCCATCCAGCCTCTGGATCAACCATTCAGCTTTCTGTCTCTGTGTATTTAACTACCCCGAGTACCTCCTATAACCGGAGTCATACAGTAGGTCCTATGGTGACTGGCTTATTTCACTCACATAAAGTCTTTAAGGTTCATCCATGTTGTAGCTCGTGTCTGAATCTCCTTTCTTTTTAAGGCTGATGAGTATCCCATTATACGCACATACCACATTTTGTTTATCCACACTTGTGTTGTTTCCACTTGGGGGCTATCGTGAATACTGCTGTTGTGCACGTGTGTGTACGAGTATCTATTCACGACCCTGCTTTCTGTCATTTTGGGTCTGTGCCTGGAGGTGGAATTGCTGGATCATATGGCGTGTCTATGCTTAACCTTTTGGGGAGCTGCTTTTATTTTTAAATCATCCTAAATTTTCTTTCCCTTTCTTTTACCTTTTAGCTCTTGAATTTTATTCCTAATCAGCAAGTCTCATCTGTGTGTGTTTCGAGCTTTTCATATCCTGAGTTTTAAGCTTCTCGTTTGAAATCTTAATCTCTTATTTCTTTTTACTTTTCAAAAATCTCAGCTTCTAGTCTTTTATCTTTTATTTTGAACCTAGTCTATCTCATCCAGTCTAACATGTGTTTCTTTAATCTCTAAGCTTTTTGCTTTACTTTAAAGCCATCTCCATGTAATCCTTTTTATTTCTATCATTTAATCTGTTTTACCTAGGGATTCATATGACTGACTTCATAGATCTATGGCATATCTATCCCAACTTGATCGTATCTCTGAGAGCTGTACATGCTTCTCTTCTAAGATGCCACATAAGGGATGTTGGGAAGGGCGCGGGGGAGGCAAGAGCGGTTGAGGTCTGTCACAGGTCAGGTTCCCCAGGAAACAGACTCTGAGGCAGAGATTTGCATTCAGGAGGTTTATGGGGGAAGGCAGTCAGGAACAGTATTTGTTAAGAAGTGAGGAAAGCAGGACAGGGGAGAGAGAAAGAGAAGTTGAACTGGGAGGCAGTGAGCCTGGAGACTGGGCCTTCATTCACTAGAACCTTGTATACAAGCATCTGGAGGGGTAATCTTGGGCAGGAAGTTCCTTCTCTGGAGGGAAATGCTGTGGTGGGAGATGAAGGGGAGACTTGGTTTGTGATGTCAGCAGGTGACAATCCTGAGGGCAGGTGGGGGGCAGGGGCCAGATCTGAGTATACAGCATCCATTCAGGTTCTCAAGGGAAAATAGACCATATCCTAAGAGATAGGATCCCCACAATCCAGTCTAGTGCTGGTCAGCCAGTTTGTCAGTGTGTTAAAATTATCTGGAGAGAAAACTTGAGAAGCCCCTTCCCACCAAGTGTGGGTCATTTGAGAAAGAAAATCTGATCATTATAGGTTTATAGCACCCCTCCAAAGTGGAGAACCTAGGAGAGCCTAGGCCAAAATGACAATACCCCAACTTCTTAGAAATGGCTTTTATAAGGGTTGTGTTGAATCTATTTATAGGACCCCTCAAAAATGTGTTCTCTTTCCTTAACTAGTCCCATGTAAAAGTGGATTCAGTTCAGTAGGGTCTAAAGATTAAATAATCTGGGGGACCTCCTTCAGTAAAACAATAAAAAATTAATATAAAATTAGCAGGCATTTCCCAGAACCTTGGAAGGGTCCCATGTCAGTGAGGAACTGCAGAGGGAAGTTTGTGACTTCATTGTAAATCTCCTCTGGCCTGAGGCCATCACTGCAAAACCTGACTCAGGGGCTACCTCAGGGTTTCAGGCAAAGACACTTCCCTATGGATTTACCTTCTCACACCAGGGAGCTCCTGAAGAATTTGTCCTTGGCTGAGTCCCCAGTAAGTCTTACCTCGGGGCAGGTGACCTGATCTGGACACCCTGAAGATACCTCATTTCCAGGAACTGGTTGGACACTCCCTTCCTCAGACCAAAGGACTGGGGCCAGGCAGAGGTGCGTCATGATTGTTTACTGAAAGGAAGGGGTAAATCAAATAGTAATAAAATTCATAACGATAATAACAGATAACAGTCGCTCACATTTAGCATGTACCACCAGCCCTGGGTCTCAGGACTTCATATGAATAATCACATTTATTCCTCATGAGCACACTAGTTGATGTGGATCATTTCTACTCCCATTTTACAGATGACAGAATTGAGTTTTAGTGAGTTTCAGTAACATGCCCAGAGACACAGCGAGGAGGCAGTGTGGTCAGGATGCCAACCCCAGTGTTGACTCCTAAGTATTAGCCCTGTGGCTACCCCCTTCCCTGTGCTGTGCTGCTCTATGAGAAAGCTAGGGGTAGTGGAGGTGGCGTGTGTGTGTCGGTCTGTCTGTGTCTGTCTTGCTCATTAACCAAAGGTCCTTACTTGCAACATGGCCAAATGAGTTCCTATGGGAAGCACTGTGGTATATTAGGTTTTCTGGGGGCTTTAAAGCTCTGTTCTGGAGCCCAAGTTTAAATGCCCAAGTCGAGTAAAGCAATCAGAATCACCCAAGAGATACTTAAGAGGGAAGATGCTGTATTTTTAGGTATGGATCCCTCAGTGGGTCCAGAATATAGTCTAAAGCATACTTTAAAAGATCAACCCTTTGGGGGCACCTAGATGACTCAGTCAATGGAGCATCCAACTCTTGATTAAGGCTCAAGTCATGATCTCAGGGACATGGGGCCAGGCCCATGTCATGCTCTGTGCTCAGCAGGAAGTCTAATTGAGATTCTCTCTCTCTCTCTCTGCTCCTCTTCGCCACCCCCCACCCCCATAAAATAAACAAACAAATCTTTAAAAAGGTCAACCTTTTGTTCCCCACAAACTAACATGCCTATAGGAGCTTTTCATTTAGAACACTCTTTTCTATGGGTGTGGGCCATTTATTTTTGTGACTGCCAAGAAAAGTGTGTGTGGAGGGGAATTTTGACAGCAGTCCTAATGGATGGGCCATCCTTATCTCAGTCAACCTTTGCTCCGCGGCATGGTGAACAGAATTCCTTTCTCTGGCCTTGATTTATTTCCCTGAGAAGATGAAGACGCTCCGTCTTCCTGTCCACACAGCCCTGTCTCTTCAAACAGTCTTCTCTTGATGATAATCTGTATTTTTTCCCCAGGCCCGAATGGCATCTCTAGAGACCTAAACACCAACAGTGGCATTGCCTCCAGTGAGACCTTATTTCAAGATGTTAGAGAATGAATGGATGCCCACGGACAGTTCTTTTGGAGATAGATTTATTATTCTAAATTTTAAAAAAATCCTTGCTAGGGGCGCCTGGGTGGCTCAGGTCATGATCTCAGGGTCCTGGGATCGAGCCCTGAATTGGGCTCTCTGCTCAGTGGGGAGCCTGCTTCCCCCTCTCTCTCTGCCTGCCTCTCAGTCTACTTGTGATCTCTGTCTGTCAAATTTAAATTAAAAAAAAAAAATGTCTTTGCCAAACTGACCTTCCTTGAAAAATGGTGGTATTAAATGGTAGGTCATGGGACACACTTCAGGGGAATTTATATCTCTATCTCTAGTGTATATTCTATGTTGTCATTAACTTTTTTTTTTTTTTTTTTTGCTGTGGTCTGAGTAAAAATTATACATGTTACCCCTCACTTACCTTTGCATAACTTCCCTGGAGCCCATCTGGGCTTATGATTATGCTTGGGAGGTCAGGGGACCAGCATAAATGCACCAGGTTTTTCCTAGCTCAATTTGAGCTGTTGCTAGCAAAGAATCTTTTAAATCTTGGATGTCTCAGAGGAGAGGTTTCTCCTCTCATCTGTTCTGAAAGGATTACCGTTACCTTAAAATGATTTTATTCACAGTCTGTTCTAGCAAATATAGGACTTTCCCTCCTGGTGCCTTGCTTGACAGGCAGGGGTGTTGGGGGGGGGGGCATGTAAAGCAGAAATCAGAAAAGGCCATCAGGAATTTTTCAAATGAATTTATCTTAGACTTCCATTGCCTAAAGAAACTCAAACCCACAGAAAAGCATCTAAGTGGGCTTCCCTGGACAAGAACTTGTTATGAGAAAAGTTGCATGATCTTGACGTTGACCCTGATTATTGATGCTTGCACAAAACAAGCCTTTCGCTGCTATAAGAGTTGGAGGAGTTAGATGTGATTTTGACGGATCTAATAGCATCATCCAAGTGGAATGAGATAAACAGAGATGTGTTTTGGACTTTTAAAAAAATTGCATACCAATGATTTGATAACAGTGGTGTGATTACTCACACATCCCTATTACAAAAAGGAGGATGTAAGATAGTGGTTTCTTACGGTAAAATGGCAAAGAAAAAAAAAAAAAGATACTTAAGATCACTAGTTCCTAGGGAAATTCAAGGCAAAATGATATCACCTCATACTCATTAGGATGACTGCTATCCAAATGAAAGAAAGGGAAGAAGGAGGAAGGGCGGGACAGCAAGAGGGCGGGAAGGAGAATGAATAACCAGTGTTGGGGACATTTTGAAGAAACTGGAGCCCTGTGCCATGTTGGTGGGAATGTGAAGTGATGCAGACATTAGAGAAAACAGTATGATGGTTCCTCAAAAAACTAAAGTTAGAATCATCATATGATCTAGAAATTCTACTTCCGGGTGTCTATCCAGAGAAATTGAAAGAGTTACTGGTACACCGTGTTCATAATGGCCTTATTCACAATAAGCTAAAACATGGAAGCCACCCAAGTGTCCATCAAAGGATGAACGGATAAACAAAATGTGATCTGTTATGGACGAGGGCATCTTATTCAGCCGTAAAAAGGAAGGGAAGTCTGATACATGCTACAAGATGGATGAACCTTGAGGACATAATGCCAAGTGAAATAAGCCAGTCTCGAAAGGATAAGCACTGTGGGACCCCACTTGTCTCAGGTACCAAGTGATCAAATTCACAGAGACAGAGTAGAATGGTGGCTGCCTGGGCCTGGGGGAGCAGGGACTGGGAAGTTATTGTTTAATGGGTACAGATTTCAGTTTCGCAAGATAAAAAAGAGTTCTGGAAACTGATAGTGGTGATGTTTGCACAGCTGCGTGAATGTACTTAATACTACTGCAGGGAACACTTAGAAATGGTGAGGGAGGCGCATTTTATGCTATGCAGATTTTACCACAATTAAAACATTTTAAGTGGCATTAATATCATGAATTAGGCATACCCCTTCCTAGATGATTATCTCTAACATCTAATTATAGCCGAAAAGAAGGTCACCTGTGCTACAGCAAAAGTCACTGGTTTTGGCAGCAGTCCTCTAGCATTTAACTGCGACTACTTAACAACCATAGGCAGCAGGTGAATTCTTCCATTCCTGAGGCACATGGGTTTTGCGGGAGGCCCCCCTTAGCTGTGGATCCACTTTCCACAGTTTCAGTTTTTTGCGGTCAGCTGCAATCAGGAAGCATATGATTCTCCTGACATCACTACACCTATGTCATTTCCCTACTCCCTCTCGTCATGCAGGCATTTTGTCATTGAGCTTTATCATGAGAAGAAGGATTGTAGGGGTCAGTAAAATATTTTGAGAGCAAGAGACAGAGTCCCACTGATGTAACTGCTATTACAGTATATTGTGAGAGTTGTTCTATTCTATTATTAGTTATGGTTGTTAACCTCTTACTGTGCCTAATTCATCAACTAAACTCTATCAGAGGTACATATGTATAAGAGAAAGAATCGTGTTACATAGGGTTCTGTGCAACTGCTGTTCTAGGCGCCCACTGGGGGTCTTGAGGTCTATGCCCCTCGGATAAGAAGGACCACTGTAATCAGTTTATCTTGAAGGATGCCTCAAGAAGAGTTCTTCTGAGCAAAGTTAAAAGCTCTCTGAAGGTCCTACTGAGAATGAGTTAAGGGGCTGAAGTTAGACCTACTCTATTTTTTTCCCTCTTTGCTAAATTTACCATTGGCCATGCTCAATGGCACGGAGTCCTTGATCATTCAGTTGGCGGCTCATTTGGACCCCAGATTGCTTCTTGTTAGCATGGGGGTGTTGTGACCATCTCCACAGATGTTCCCTTGGCTCATCTTCTAACTAACTTAGAGCAACCTTCTCTTCAGACACACATCTAGGAAGGTTACTCGCTTTCATGACAAGATGCCAATCTTGCCTCCATATGGTTTAATTGTCTAACTGGGCCAGAAAATGCTTCTCGGAGATGGTGACATTTAAGCTGAATCTTTAAGGAAAGAGCAGAAGTTTGTCAAGCAAACCAGGGAAAGAGGGCAGTGAAGTGCCCCAGTCAAAGGAAGAAATTGGCATGAGACATTGAATTTTGAAAGTGCTTGGAACCTTTAAAGAGAGCAAGTGTTGGGGGTGGGGGTTACCTGGATGGCTCAGTAGGTTAAGCAACTGCCTCCGGCTGAGGTTTTGATCCCAGTGTTCTGGGATCAAGCCCCACATTGGACCCCTTGCTCAGCGGGGAGCCTGCTTCTCCCTCTCCCTCTGCCTGCTCCTCCACCTGCTTGTACTCTCTCTCTGTCAAATAAATAAAATCTTAAAGAATTAAAAAATTTTAAAAAAATTAAGAAATAAAAAGAGCAAGTGGGGGTTCCTAGGTATCTGACTCTTGATTTCAGCTCAGGTCATGGTCTTAGGGCTATGGGATCAAACCCCACATCAGGCTCCACTCTGGGTGTGGGGCCTGCCTGGGGTTCTCTCTCTGCCCCTTCCCCACTGTCCTGAAAAAAAAAAAAAAGAGCAAGTGATCTACTGTGGTTACACCCCAAGAGTGGTCTATTTAACCAGTTCAGGTTCAGCCTGTTTAGAAGTTCTTGAGCCCACCATCCCTAAGAGCCTCACTCTGCTTCATTCCTTTGTTGCCTCTTATATCTCTCTCTTAGTCCCACAGAGAGAAAAAGAGAGGCAGAGATAGGGACGGACACACACACACACACACACAGAGGAAAAGAAAGAGACTAAGAGGCTATGTATGCGGATCTGTAATGGCTGAGTGTTACTAGAGAGAAATGGCATGGTCTTCATGTGATTTCTAAAGAAAGGGA
Source organism: Mustela putorius furo (assembly GCF_011764305.1). Lineage (NCBI taxonomy): Eukaryota > Metazoa > Chordata > Mammalia > Carnivora > Mustelidae > Mustela > Mustela putorius. The sequence goes on from NW_025421424.1 coordinate 10,312,612, forward strand.
GCCACGCTCCATCAGGATTGTCCATAGACATGGACAAGAGTGAATGTAGAGAGACTTCTGCTTTATTTAAATTTTGGATGGCTCCCAAAGGTCACCTCGTCTACTGACTCCTTACTCAAGCATTAAGACACCCAGTGATTGGGTGTCTCAGGGGGCTTGGCTCAGGGAAGTTGGTAAAAACAGCTGTGGCATGACTTGCTTAATCCTGAAATTCTCCCCTTCCCAAAAATCTCTCTCCCAGCCCGCCAGCAAATATAACATTTTTTTCATGTTATGTCATTTATTTTGCACCATTACCAGTGGTATAATTCTCTCCATTTCACTGCTGAGGTTTAGACCTAGAAAGGTAAGTGTTGCAAGCTTGTATATTACTTAAAGGTAGGATTAACTACTAATAACAAACATCTGAAAAACAGAAGCTTAAATGAGATAGAAGTCCAAAGGCAGGTAATTCGGGGCTGGCATGACCATTGCATCATTACCACAGACCAAGATTTTTTAGGCTCTCTGCTCCATCATCCCTGCTACGTAGCTCTCCTCTCTGTAGTGCAGCATGGCTGCTGGAGCTCCTGACATCACACCTATGCCCTAAGGAGCAGGAAGAAACAGCAACTATTCCAATGAGGAAACCTACAGAAACTCCACACATTTTCACCTACCTATCATTGGCTAAAAATTAGTCATATGATCAAACAGTCTTTTAGATAATAATGTGTCCATCCAAAAATCAGGTTTTGTTATTTCTAGATACAGGGAGAGTAGAAATCCAGAAGACAACTAGCAACCTCTGCCACCACTGGAAATAGACCAAACAGATACAGATCCGTTGAATTCCACATCTCATCTATTTGCCCTCACTCTACTACTCCGTACTTTGGGATGAAGGAATGGCCAAAGCCCAAAGGTGTGAGAATTCAGGACAGTTCAGAACAGTGTAGCAGTTCAGTGTAGCAGGCACATAGGGTTTGTGACTAGACGGTGTAATGACATTAAAAAGGTAGGAAGGTGTTATGAAGAAACTTGAATACCAAGAAACTTGGATACTCTATCCAGAAGCCAGTGGGAGTCATTGCAGGTTTTTGAGCAGGGGAGGAACCTCTGCTTCTCAACTCCTTGCTGAGGATCATGAGGCTATGCTAGAGGCTAGTGTTCATGGGGGCCTGTCTCTAATATTTGGCTCATCTCTAGTATCACACTAGATGTTTAACCTCTTTGTGACTCATTTTCCTCATCTTTACAAAAGTTAATGTAAGTAAAGTGTGGAAAACAGTACCTGGCATAGGGTATGCTCTGTAAAATTGTCTTATTTATTTATTTATTTATTTATTTATTTATTTTTAATGCTGCTTTTGAATTCCATGAAGCCCAACAGCTGGGGTGAAACAGGAGGCGTTCCCTTGGGGATGTCAGGTTGGGGTTTCCTTGACAGACCCGTGTTTTGTATTTCATAAAAGCAACAGCAAAAGGGTACTGTGGGGTTAGTATCATCACCTTTTTTTAGGCGAGGGAAGAGCCGCTGGGAAGGGTGGCTGAGCTGGGTTAGACTCAGGGCCGGACTTCTGATGCCAGAGATCTCATGATTCCCCCTCACCAGCATGTGGCGCTGTTGGCCATTACCGCCTCTGGTAACTCTTTCGTTGACGTCTAGGATACTAAGTGCCTTTCTTTTCTCTCCTCCGTATTTAACTAATTATTCTCCACAATCTTTACCGTCTCTTCTTCATCTAACTATCCTTCAGAGGCTGCCAAATCCCAGAAGCTTTTAAAGATGTATGTCTTAAATCCGTACTTGCCTCTTTTTAAAATTTTATTTCATTTCATTTTATTTTTTATTATGAAGACAATTTTAAATGTATTTAAACTTTTGCATTAAGATTTAATTTACATTAATTAAAAGTTAATCTGTGTAGTGTACAGTTCTTTTTTATTTTAGATTTTTAAAAATCAAACACAAAATTTTAAAAGGCAAATAGGGCTAACATGTTTGTAACTGGATAGAGCAGTCCCTTTATCACATCAGCCTGCCCCAGTGCTGGTCCTGCCCCCAGGAGGCCGAACTGCTCCATAAGGCTGTGCAGGTTGTGCAAAACTCAACTTTGGGGATACCATTTAAACACTCTGTGAGCTCTGAAATGCACAACCACCATATATAGTAGCCTATGAAGAGTAACTTGTCAATTCTTTAGCCTTTTCTTTTTATATTTACCTTTATGAATTTAAGTAAGTTTGTATTGCTTTTTCTTGATTCTCCAATATCAGTTATTATGTATTGATGTCCTCTATTAATGAATAATTACTTAGCTCTTTCAAACTCCTCCAACCACTCTATGTGACTTCTCTCCTCTTTTATCTTTTTATCTGTAGTTATATCACAATTTCAATCAGTATTCAATATCTACCTTATTAGAACCACATAAAAGTGTTTATTGCTGCATCAAGTAATGTACTATTATAATGGCTCTTCCTTGTTCAACTTTGTTTTCTCAAGTGGTTAATAGTTGCCTTTTTTTTTCCATTTCCTTGTTCAACTTTAGTTTTTCACATTGTTAATAGCTGCTTTCTTTCTTTTTTTTTCCATTTTCTCAGCATTTTTTTAAAGATTTTATTTATTTATTTGACAGACAGAGATCACAAGCAAGCAGAGAGGCAGGCAGAGAGAGAGGAAGGGAAGCAGGCTCCCTGCTGAGCAGAGAGCCCGATGCGGGACTCGATCCCAGGACCCTGAGATCATGACCTGAGCTGAAGGCAGTGGCTTAACACACTGAGCCACGCAGGTGCCCCCATTTTCTCAGCATTTTATGTATCGATGACTGGCTTAATGTCCCCATTTCCTCCAACAACTTCTTTAATGCAGTTTGCTATCATTCTTATCACTCCACTTCTCTTCCCTGCACCCTCCTAAGAGTATTGTCTCCTGGAGTCTTAAGTCTTCCTGTTCTATGTTTACTGTCCAGGTCAGCTACACACCTCTTATTCTGAGACACCCCCCTTGACCAGTAACCTGGGATTCCCTTCACTTCTTTCCTTTCTTGGACCTCATGCTTCCTCTTTGTTTGATGGAGCATATTGTCTAGCAGCTTCTTTAGACATGCTACAGCAGAGTTAGGTTTGTTGAGATTTTTCTAATTCTAAAATATCTTTATTCTGTCATCACACATCATGACAGTTTAGCTGTATATTCCTAGAGTGAAAATAATTTTTCTTCATAGCACTGAATGTAGTTCTCCCCTCTCTTCTAGCTTCCAGGGTAGCTAGCTGCTAATGACTAAACATTTGTATGAAGCCTGTTTTTTTGTCTGGAACATTTTTCCATTAATTCTTTATCGTTAGTGTACTGAAATTCCATGAGGATGTGTCTTGGTGCAACCTTTTTTTAAATTTTATTTTAAAGAACTTATTTATTTATTTGACACAGAGAGAGAGAGACCATAAGTAGACAGAGAGGCAGGCAGAGAGAGAATGGGAAGCAGGCTCCCCACCGAGCAGAGATCCCAATGCAGGACTCGATCCCATGAACCTGGGATCATGACCTGAGCTGAAGGCAGAGGCTTAACCTACTGAGCCACCCAGGGACCCAATGTGCAGCCTTTTAAAAGGTTTGTTTTGGGAGGAACACTTTTTAGACTTTTAATCTAGATTCCTTGGCACTGTGGTTTTCCAAAATCTCATAAAATTATTTCTTTGTTTTATCCATTTTCTTGGTTCCATATTTCTACAACCTATATTGGTTTGCAATCAGAGGCAAAATCTTCCAATTTCCTTATCTTTTCCATATTATTATTCATATCTTTGTGTTCTACTTTCAGTGGGAGTTCTCCAACTTAATCCTCCAATTCTTCTTTTGAATTTTTAATTTTAGTTATATTGCTAATTTGCAAGAGCTTTTTCTTATTCTCTTATTGTGCCTTTTTTATAGCATCCTTGTTTCTCTGAGGATGCTAATTATTGCTTTCTTTAAAATTAGTTTCCTTCTCCTGGTTTTGTTTTCTTTTCTTTCTGCTTTTTATGTTGTAGGCCTTTCTAAAAAATCTAGACCAATTTTCTTCTGTTCTTTTTTTTTTTTTTAAGATTTATTTATTTATTTGAGAGAGAGAGTGCAGGGGGAGGGGCAGAAGAAGAGGAAGAATCTCAATCAGACTGCCCTCTGGGCACAGAGCCCAATGTGGGGCTCAATCTCATGACCTTGAGATCATGACCTGAGCTGAAGTCAAGAGTCAGATGCTTAACAGACTAAGTCACTCACTCACTCCCCTTCAGTTCATTTTTAAGACTAAAATGATTGGAAGACTGATTGGAAGTCTTCTGTGATTGGGCGAGTTTGATGACTACTGGAGTTCAAGCTATGGACTGGATCTTTTTTCTTGGGGAGATATACGTGTGTGTGTGTGTGTGTGTGTGTGTGTGTGTGTGTGTCCCTAACTCCTCTGGCAGGGGCCATTGAGATTCTCCAGTGAAGGTCAATCCACTCTCCTCTCATGAGGGTGTGGCAGCTGGTATTCTGGGGTAGGGAAAGGTGACTAAGGGCCTCAGTATTCAGTGTGCAACCTTTCATGTATTTCTTATCTTTTCAGTTGGCCACCTCCCCCAAGCCCTCTCGCCAAGCTTGATGTCTCTGAACTCAGAGGCCTTCTGGTTCAATTGCTCTCAAGCATAAATCTCTTCTCTCCCACCAGGGTGAGAGAGGGGTAGTCATCTGGCTGGGCAGGGTTGGATCCTAGAGCTCTAACTGATCCTTTTACAGACGTTCAACATATTCCCCTACTCAATTATAACACACATATACCTTCCTTGCACTTAGTACCTCTTGGATGTTCATCTCTCCTGGGTTCTTCAGGGTCAATAGGGTGGCTTCTGACTAATATAGCCATCCAAAGACACTTAAGTCTATTTGTTTTAAGCTTTCTCTGCTCTGTTAAATCAATTCCCAACATCCCACATAGTTTTTGTCTTATTTATATATTGCGGTTTGGGATTATGTATGTTTTCCTAGTTATACCAGTGATGGAATGCTTATTTTATTCAAGTCCTTCTTAGTGCTTCAGTGACTTTTTTTTTTAATAAAATAAACAGAAATGTCAATTTGAAACCAGAAGATCCTGCCCTTTTCTGCTGCAGGTTATGTGGTGTCAGCTCCTGGGTCTCTGACACCCGAAAATTGAGAGCTCCTTCACGGCCCAACAGCTGAACCTAGGGCCCATCCCCATGCCACAAAATGAATATATTGAGTTACACCATAAATATTAGGGATGTTATTTGGATTACCATGAAAAAAAGGTAAAGAAAGAAGGTCAGAGAAGCTCACGAATGTTCAAGGAAGGGGAAAAAGATGATCAAAAAGCTAAGCTCTCCCATCAACATCACCATGCTGAGAAAACACAAATGAAAAAGATTATCAAGATACATGAAGAGAGAAACCCCAAACAAAAGAATGATGTAAAGACTCCACAAGGAGCAGTACCTGCGTATCTGCTGGGGAGATAGGGGCAGTCTGTGCTAAGTGTTTTCCAATATGATCAACAAACATGAAAAGAGATAGTGGGAAATGGGAGTACGTCTGCCAAGAGCTCATGCCCAGGGAGAAACACAGGTGTTCCAAGTTATTTGAACAGGAAAGAGAAAGAAGAAAGCGTGGAAGAGGATGGTTACTAATTGAGCTTTATTGGAATTGAAATTAAATTAAAACCACCTAATTAAATTAAAGTTTAATTAAATTAAAACTTAATTAAAAATTTTAAATTTAAAAAATTTAAAAACCACCTAATTACAATTAAAAACACCACCTAAATACAAATGATTCATTAGGCCAATGGACTTACACTTCAAAAAGGCCTGCAAGACCTCCTAAACTGCAAGCTATCATTTCCCCGCCCATATTTCATGTCAGGGAGAATCCCTCATTCGCACTATGTGCAGCTTTGGTGTTACTACTAAAGGTCCAGCCATCGAGGTGAATGTGAGTAAGTTGGGTGTCGTGACAGGAGGCAAGTTTACTTGGGGAAAGCATGCCAGGTCACCAGCCATCCTGAAATTGATGAATGCCTAAATGCAGTCTTACTTGTGTGAAACTGATGTCAAAGCAGTAACTTCTTAGAATTGTTGAAGATTGGATACCAATCAGGGACACTGCCATGACTCTCATGCTTCTGAATACTACCAAGCAGTTTTATGTGCATGTCAGCCATCGTAAAGAGAGCTATTTATTCTACTGTTAAAAAAACAAACAAACAAACAAACAAACAAAAAAACAATAAGAACAACAACAAAAAAACATTAAAATAGACAAATTTTACAAAAATGGAAAAACCAGGAGATCCCCCTCCGTCCTTGCCCCTTCCGCTTCCACTGCTTAATTCACATCCTCATTGATTCTCACCTGTGCCTTTTAAATAGCCTCTAGCTGCTCTCCTGGTCTCCCGTCTCCTTCCCTTCTAATTCATCCTTCACAGATCACAGATACTCTGATCTGATCGCATCCCTCCCCAACTGAAAAACGTTCTATGGCTACTCACAACAAACAGAACTGTGTCCTTCCCAGTTTGGTTTCAACCATCCTTTCCAGTCTTTCATCTACCCCTAGACTCATAAGCTCTGTGTTCCATAAAGCATTTTTTTAAAGTTTACCATATGCCGGGTCCGTACTAGGCGTTTGTAGATACAAAGATGAAAATACAGTTCATGCTTTCAGAGACCTCAGAGTCACAAACAGGTGAAGGCTGTTTCCCATCCCCATATCTGTTTAAAATTCTGGCCATTCAGGGGCGCCTGGGTGGCTCAGTGGGTTAAGCCTCTGCCTTTAGCTCAGGTCATGATCTCAGGGTTCTGGGATCGAGTCCCGCAGCGGGCTCTCTGCTCGGCAGGGAGCCTGCTTCCTCCTTCCTCTCTCTCTGCTTGCCTCTCTGCCTACTTGTGATCTCTCTCTGTCGAATAAAAAAAAAAAATCTTTAAAATTCTGGCCATTCAAAGTCAACGTTAAACAAGCTTCCTTTATCTTCATTTTGGAATTAATCTCTTCCACCCCCAGACCCCCCTGAAGCATTTTCCCTATACTGTTATTAGAACACTGTACCCAGATTGCCTTAAATATGCCTGTAGATGTGTCTAACCCCCCTCACCTGACGTAGGACTCCTTCACAGTAGGGACAACAGAGATCTCCGTTACATCACCAAACTGTTTTGAATAAAGTAGGAACTCAATAAAAATGCATTGAAAACATCAAGTTTTCCTGGCACTGAATTCAAGGGGAAAAATGTTCAGTTGGCGTTTGTGTAAGGGACACTGAACCGCTTTATTTATTCTTTTGATATCCCGACATTTATTAACCTGCTGTGGACCAGGCCCTGTGCCATACACTGTGGGGACAGAGATGAAAAAGGCACAGTTGTGTCCTGAAGTGGTTCACAGTCCAGTGAGGAGAAAACAGTGCAGACAATAGCAGAAGCCTGAGACAGGGGCTAGCACAGAGGCGGAGCAGGGCAGGAAGAACTGAGAGCCCTGCCTGGGAAGGGGGACAGGCAGCAGCAAGGTGGTGATATCCAGCCAAGATGTGAAGGATGGAGAGCAGTTCCCTGGAGAGAAAAGGAATAAAGAGGAAATCCTAACGGATGTCATTTTCACTTTGGGCTATAGTGAAGGGTTGGGGCGGATACCATATAGTTCCTGTTCAAACAGATTCATCCTTTGAATATTCGAATGCTTGTGAAGGACCTACTGTGGGCCAGCTCCCATGCTACGCAGATATTTTTAATGTAAATTATCTAAAAAGTGGTTTAAAAAAGGAGCAGCACATTTTAGTTCAGGATTTTATAAAGAACTACAATAATGTCATCCAGAGAAGTGTTCTGATGTTTTCTTAATTCAAAGAAAAAGCTTAGAAGAGTGCATGGACATAATGTATCCATTGCAGTTTCCCTCAAATATCTGCTGTCCCCCGCAAGCGTTTGGCAGGAGCTGCATTGCCATCAATTCCTGGTTGAATTCTCTGATGAGGGTCGGAAATGCCATTATTCTGAGTTGTTGATTAAAGAGGGATTCACATGCTGTATGAACCAGATGTGCAGGAGGCGGGGCCGACAGCTTGTGCTGAATTAGGAGCCTGATTTGTATTCTTTCTCAGAGGCAGAGGCAGAGGCAGAAAACTTCTCATAGGGGCTGAGGGAGGAAGTGTGTGTGTCTAATACTGACTTCATACCCAACATCATGCAAGACACATTATCTTCTTAAATTTTCCCTCTAATCCTTTTGAGATAGATGGGTTATGGAGATGTCTAGTGACACAGGAAGTATTTGTTTTCTTTTATCTGGTATTACTGTAATTATTTATTTTACAATTTTAGCAGGGGACCTGTCAGCCAGTTCTGGGTATAAGTAGACACAGTCACGTTGGGACATAGGTTTCCGTCTATGGAATGGTTACTTGAGTCCTCTCTCTTGCTTGTATAAATGTGAGGACAAGTAGGCACTCCATGCCACAGGGAAGGTTATATAACAGCCCCAGTTTTGGGACTGACTCTGTTTTTCCCCTCCTAATCTCTCCGAATCTGTGGCGCTTGTAGGTAGAAAGGGTCTGTGACCATCCAGGAAGGTAAGGGATAGAGACCCTTCTTTTTGAGGTTCAACATTATTAGAACCTCCTTGAATGACTGCTCTGCTAGCTTAAATGTTAGCTTCACAACAGCAGGGTTCATCTCTGTATCCACAGGACCTAGGTGGTGGCTAGCTCTAGTAGGTGCTCAATAAATACTGTTATCTCTCAATTCTTTATCCCATACCCTTGCTCCTAAGTTTTCCAGACTTATTTTTTTTTTTTTTTGAAAGAGAGGTAGAGGGAAGGGCAGAAGGAGAGAGAGAGAATCTTAAGTAGGTTCCATGCCCAGTGCAAAACTTGACACAGCACTCCATCACATGACCTTGAGATCATGACCTGAGCCCAAATCAAGAGAGTTGCTTAACTGAATGGGTCACCCAGCCATCCCCAGACTAAACTTTTACTCTTCCTGTTTTATTAATCCTGTTCACTCATATTCCTGAAATCATTAACCAAAATTTTCAGCAGGCTTTTACAATTACTTTATACATAGACACTCTATTAAAAACAACAAAGTTCATGTCCTCAAATCGAAGAGAATGTTTGTCTTGTTATAACCAGATTCTCTAACATTATGCCAAGCTATTTCAATAAATAATCCAAAAAGAGATGGTGGGTAATAAAAGGGTATGTTAGGCAATTCCTACTTCCGATTATAGTAGTAATTTTTCTTCCTGGAATCTATGATAAATTTGTTGTTTTGAGATGGCAATTTGTCTATTAAAAAGATTTATACCCAAGTCTTCAAATGACTTTAGCTGCATTCCATTCAAAGTGTTTTAAAATGACTTTGCTATCAGTATTTTGATGTTTTTAGAAGTCTTTATAAAACCACAAGATGACGGAATTAAAGAAATTTGATTTTAGCCTGTCAATAATCTGTTATGATTTGAGAGGAAGTCAATACCTTTTCAATTCAATTCAGCAAACACGTAATGAAAACCAACTGTGTGCCAGGCCTAATGACATAAAAAAAAATATATATATATATAAAACAAAGTCCCTGCCTCTAAATTTATAGTGTAGTAGGGAGAGACAGACTAAGGCACTGGTTCCTGTACCAGGGATGGAACCAGATTTAGGGGCTGCTCTTCTACAGGTTGGAGGTAATGTCTACCCACTCTAACAGGAGAGAAGGCAGAGCACACATTTACAAATATATATTGTTTCTATCTTTTTAAAATATAGTTTCTGTTCTGAACTGATGAGAATTTCGTTCCATCTCAACTTCTTTATTCACTTAATTCCTCTATTACTATTATGTGCAGGATCAGATTCAGAGAAATAATATTTACATTTAGAATAAGCTTAAAGAAGAAATGCTGACCTTCAGTCTTGCCTAGAATATCTATCTGAAGAATTGAGATGAACAATGAAGGGCAGACAATTAAACAGCCAATTACACGGTTTCCTTGATTAAAGATATAAAGGAAATTTCTTCCAATTTATTCTATACACTATCATAAATATTTTTATATTGCTATAGTAAAATGTCTTACCTGGGGGAGAAAGTGCTCTTAGGTCTATTTTCATCTTTTGGTCAGGGAATTGTCTTTGGAAAAGAGACCAAGGAAGAGCAACCTTCATACCAGATATTCTAGAAATCACTACTATTCTGACAGGGACCCCTCCTATACTGTTGTGTCAATCAAGAGATGTCTGAAAAATATCAAATTCGGGAAGGTTTTCACATTTTCCTTGACACTTCTATTTTTTAAATATGTTCCAGGGCACTATGCTAAGCACATTCCCTACATTATCCTAGTTCATCTCATAATAATGCTATAAATGTTTTGCTGTCTTTCCTTATTAAAATGGAAAAAAAAATAATAATAAATGGAGTCACAAAGCCACCGGAGTGTGAGGCCCATGTGGGCAGATGTCATTTGTTTGTTTTATTCTTTGCTTTGTCCCCAGTGCCTACAACAGAGCTTAGAATTACACAGCTGTTCATATATACTTGTTAAATGAATGAAAGGATGGATGACTAAATGGTAAAGAATTTTCTCAAGGTCACACAGATAGTAAAGGGTCGACTCAGGATTTCAGGTCTGTTCTTTGATTGCAAATCCTCTGTTTCTATTTCCTGTACCTTATTGCACCTACATGGCTTGAAACTGCTTTTTCAATCCAGACAGATGAAAGATCAGAGTATCCAGTATTTCCAGAGGCACCAATTGGCAGGCTGACCCAGTTAGTCTGGCCAAGAAGCTAGATTTAGGGAGTGGAGGGAGCAGTCCCTGTTTTGAGGGGACCCAGAAGCAAGGATAGTGATGGCTAATTCACTCTTCGATTCCATCAAAGTTGGGGTTTTTGAAGATATGTTGTAAATGTTAAAGAATATCCTATATGTCATGGGCTTGGTCTGTATTTGAGACATAGTAAGCACTAAATACATTGTTGCAGGAACTAACAAGGTGACTATAAATGTTGTAGAACATCCTAGGTGCTTCTACAATTTTGAAACCAAGTAATGGTTGAGCTTCAAATGGTAAAACCAATACCTGACATGGTTATCTGACTCACACGATAAACAATCATTTGAAAGACTGAATGTCTTTTCCTTCCTATTTTAATATAACAAGGATATTGGGAAATGTATTTTGAAAATTCTCTTCTAAGCACTTTACAAATCCAAGCTCACCCCTTGGAAAAAACCTTTGAGATATAGAGATTATCATCACAGATGATTCCCTAGATTTGATTTCAGTCTATCTGGAATTGGTTAATCTATGATTTGAGAGGTAATGGAAACAGAAATGTTAAGTAACTTGCCAAGATCCCACAGCTGGTTGGTGCAGAGGTAGGATGGAAACCCAGACAGTCTGGCTTCCAGCCTGTGCTCTTAACCAGTATGCTCCAGCCAAAATAGGTGTGCGCTCAGGCCTCATTCCTACACTGTCTGGGTCCCAGAACTGGCTCTCTCTCTAGCTTTAGGGTAGAGACAACTAGACAACAGAGCATAGATTTGTAATGCTCCTAATGGAGGCCAAGGTGGGCTCATGGGCTCACCTTAAGCCTTTTTGCACATCTGGAGTAACAATACCTGTACTACCTATTACTCAGAGTAGTTAAGAGCGGTATAGGACACCAATATATACAGAAGTCTATAGTAAATTTTATTTGTTTTTATTTATTTATTTCAAATATAATCAACAGAGTATCATATCAGTTTCAGGTATGCAATATATTCAGGAATGCTATATATTTCTCAGTCCTCATCAAGATAAGTGCTTTATCTGTTTTACCCAAACTCCACCCACGTCCTCTTTGGCAATCATCCATTTGTTCTCTGTCTTTAAGAGGCTTTTTGTCTGTCTCTTTTTCTGTTTGTTTCGTTTCTTAAATTCCACATATAAATGAAATCGTATGGTGTTTGTCTTTCTCTGACTTAATTATTTCACTTAGCATGATACCTTCTAGATCCATCCATGTTGTTGCAAATAGCAAGATTTCATTCTTTTTTATGACTGAGTAATATTCCAGTGTGTGTGTGTGTGTGTGTGTGTGTGTGTGTGTCTACTTTATATATACATATTGACTTTAAAGTGCCATGAACAAGTTGAAAACTCTTTTCCATTATCCTCCTCTAAAATTTTTCTCTTAGTGGTTTTAGATGACTCAGCCTGAGTATAAACTCTTTAAGGGCAGTATCTGAATTCCTGTTTTTTTTTTCAGTCTCTCTCAGGGGCAAGCACAGGTTTCTGCACTCCCAGGAAATCCCCATAAGTGTTCATCAGCTATCCCTCATATGGCTATTTTGGAAGAATACCTGGAGCCTCCGCAGGGTTTTTTTAGGTTTTTATTATTTTTTTTATTATTATTAACATATAATATATTATTTGTTTTGGGGATACAGGTCTGTGAATCATCAGTCTTACACAATTTATAGCACTCACCATAGCACATACCCTCCCCAGTATCCATCACCCAGCCACCTCATCCCTCTCATCCCTCTCCACTCTAACAATCCTCAGTTTGTTTCCTGAGATTAAGAGTCTCTTACGGTTTGTCTCCCCATCTGGTTTCATCTTGTTTCATTTTTTCTCTATTCCCCTATGATCCTCTGCCTTGTTTTTCAAATTCCACATATGAATGAGATCAGATGATAATTGCCTTTCTCTGATTGACTCATTTCACTTAGCATAATACCTTCTAGTTCCATCCAGGTCATTGCAAATGGCAAGATTTCTATTTTTGATGGCTGCATTATATATATACCACATCTTCTTTATCTATTCATCCGTCGATGAACATCTAGGTTCTTTCCATAGTTTGGCTATTATGGACATTGCTGCTATAAACATTTGGGTGCATGTGCCCCTTTGGATCACTACATTTGTATCTTTTGAGATGAATATCCACTAGCGCAACTGCTGGGTCATAGGGTAGCTCTATTTTCAACTTTCTGAGGATCCTCCATACTGTTTTCCAGAGTGGTACAGCCAACAGTGCAGGAGGATTTCTTTCTCCACATCCTCACCAACATCTGCTGCTTCCTGGCTTGTTAATTTTAGCCATTCTGACTGGTGTGAGGTGGTATCTCACTGGTTTTGATTTGTATTTCCCTGATTCTGAGTGATGTTGAGCACTTTTTCATGTGTCTTCTGGCCATTTGGATGTCCTCTTTGCAGAAATGTCTGTTCATGTCTTCTGTCCATTTCTCAATTGGATTCTTTGTTCTTTGGGTGTTAAGTTCTGACTCATTTGATAAGTTCTTAATAGATTTTGGATACTAGCCCTTTATCTGATAGGACATTTGCAAATATCTTCTCCCATTCTGTCATTTGTCTTTGGTTTTGTTGACTGTTTTCTTTGCTGTGCAAAAGCTTTTTATTTTGATAAAGTCCCAACAGTTCATTTTCGCCTTTGTTTCCCTTGCCTTTGGCAATGTGTCTAGGAAGAAGTTACTGCGGCTGAGGTCGAAGAGGTTGCTGTCTGTGTTCTCAAGGATTTTGATGGATTCCTGTCTCACATTGATGTCTTTCATCCATTTTGTCTATCTTTCTGTGTGGTGTAAGGAGGAGCCTCAGGAATTTTGATTAATGTCCCTCCCACCTGTTTGATTTGATTATATTTAAATGAAACCCCAAGGCTATACTGTCTAATAAGGTGAGAAAGAATTAGTTGCTGTCCATCAGCTTTCTAGAAGCATGTTCATGCTACAGGTTCTGGATATTATCTTAGTTCCTTGCTGAGGCCTTTAGAGTTTATTTTTTTGGAAGATAAATGCCTAATTAAAACAAACAAATCAATACAAAAACCAACCAGTCACTTCACTAAAGTGCGGTCAACTTTTGCACATAGCATCTTTCCTTTCCTTATTGAAATGGTGACAAAGTCTATTTAGGATCATAGGCAAACATATCTTATTACAAGCACTCCTCCATCATCCTGCTGACATCTTCCAATTCCTTGAAAAACATATAAGTAGCTCCCAAAATCAAAACCTCAAAATAAATGAAACAAAAGTTGAGAGAAGTAAAGGAAGAAATAGATAAATCCACAATCCTAGTTGGATATTTTAAAGCTCATCACACAGTAATTGATAGAATCAATTAGACAAAAAAGTAAAGATAAAAGAGGTTTGATCACTATCAACTGGACCTAACTGACATTTACAGAATGCTATCCCATATTCAAAAGCCACATAATATACATCATTTTGAAATCCCCATGGAATGTTTATTAATATAGACCATTTTTATTGAAAATAAATTTCAAAGGATCAAAATTATACATGATATGTTCTTTATCCATGGCTAAATTTAGTTTAATCATGGATAATCTAGAAAATTTCCAAATATTTAGAAATTAAGCAATAATAACCACGGGCCAATGAAGCATTCATGAGGGAAATAAGAAAATATTTCTAACTGAATGACAATAATTTCACAACATATCAAAAGCTGTGGGATGTGAGCAAAGCTGTGCATATAGAGAAATTCATTGTTTTAAATCCTTTATTAGAAAAAGAAGAAAGTCCTAAAAATCAGTGATCGAAACTCACTTCCCTCTTAATAAGCTGGAGAAAGAAGAACAAATGAAATCCAAAATAAGTAGAAGAAAATAAATAATAAAAATAAGAACAGAAATTATTTTTTTAAATGGACAAACAGCAAATAAAATTAACAGAATCAAATATTATTTGAAGAGATTAACAAAATTGATAAAAATCCACATACACTGATTGTGAAGGTTATAAAATGTGGCTGAAATCTTATACCCTCCCATCAAGAGCTGTAATCTGTATTCTTTTTTTAATGCCCAAATTCTGAGATCCCCCAAAGACAACCACCAGAGTCCAGAGTCAAAGCCAAACAGCAAAGGTCGTTTATTACTAGTTCGAACCTAGACCTCCATGCACTCATTGCCGGTGACGCTAAGAGGTCCCGAGCTTGGGATCACAACACCTTTTATACACTATTTTTGGGGAGGCAGGGACTTAGCATACATCATAGTATCTTGTAACAAATCGCCACATACCACGGGAAAATCAAAAAGCAAGTCTACTATGACTGGCGCGCTACAGAGCGGGAAAAGGCTGGGAACAGATTATTGGTTAGGTCAAAGGGCTGTCATTCTTCAAACTGCTTAGTTGGCGTCGCTAGGGTATGTGTCACTTCAGGATTGGCCGGATCTCCCTGTCAAGCTGCGGGGCATCAGATGGTTATTATCTCTTGCACCCAGAGCTGGGTGGGGGGTCCAGGAGCAGTCATCTGTCACGTCCAATTCTGGGTGGGGGGTTCTCTGGCGCCTGATGGCTGTTATCTCTCGACCCAGAGCTGGGTGGGGGGTCTGGGAGCGGCCATTCTGTCAGGCTCAATTCTGGGCAGGGGATGTGTGGTTACAGAGTGTCCATAGAAAGTCTGCTGGTATTTTTCCATCTCCTCATGGGTTAGCAAGTGAAGGTACAGAAGCAGAAATAGCAGTAATGGTCATAATTTTATTTCCTAAGCATCTCATTTTCCCTTTATCTGAGTTGGCCTTGGTGACTTTGCTTGTAACCAGTAGAAGTTGATAGAAGTAGCATGGCTTTACTTCCAAGGTACATCAAAAAAATGTCAAGCAACTTCCACCTGATTTTCTTGGGGTCATTGCTCTGAAGGAAGGTTGCTATGCTGGAGGGACCACATGGAGGCACTTCATTAACAGTCCCTCTGCCTGCCTGTGAGGAAGCCATCTTGGACATCCAGCCCAGTGGAATCTTAGTGACTGAAGCCCAGTTGATGACTCAACTGCCTTGAAGACTCCAAACAAGAACTATTCAGTTAAGCTCTTCTCAGATTTCTGACCCATAAAATCATCAGTAAATTGAGTTGGTGTTTTTAAACTGTTAATGCAGGGACAAGTTATTGTGCAGCAATAGTAACCCACATATTGATTAAGAAGCAAAAAGAGAAAATATAAATTTTCAATATTGGGAATGAAGGAGAGGACAACACTAAAGATATTACACACATTAAAAGAAATATATAGCAACATAATGGAAAACTCCATGCCAATATATTTGCCAATTTAGATTAAGTGACTACATTTCTTGAATGACACAAATTACCAAAACTGATACAAAACAGAAAATTTAAAGCCATACACCTCTATGATAATGAAATGAAATTCAAGTCTTCCCATAAAGGAAATTCCAGTCCCAGACAGTTCAACAATAAATTCAATCAAATATTTAAGGGAGAAATAAAACTAATATTTACAAAAACTCAAAAAATATAGACGCTAAATAGGTACACTTTCTAACTCACCTTAAGAGGCTAGCACAATCTTGATATCAAAAATAAAGATATTATTGGGCTGCCTGGGTAGCTCAGTGGGTTAAGCCTCTGCCTTCAGCTCAGGTCATAATCTCAGGGTCCTGGGATGGAGTCCTGCATTGGGCTCTCTGCTGGGCAGGGAGCTTGCTTCCTCCTCTATCTCTCTCTCTCTCTCTGCTTGCCCCTCTGCCTACTTGTAATCTCTCTCTGTCAAATGAATAAAATCTTTTAAAAAAATTAGAAAAATAAAGATATTATTAAAATAAAAAACTTCAGACCATTAGACCTTCATCAACTTAGATCCAAATATTACTTTTTTCACTTTATTTTTTAGATGCAAATATTATTAACAAAATGTTAGCACATAATATCTAGAAATTGATGAAAAGATCATACTCCCTAAGTGAGTTTACCCCAGAAACACAAAGTTGGTTCAATATTGAAATATAAATTAAGTTCAATATATAAAAACCAATTGATACAATAGCTATTCATATATCAGCTGATATAGATATCATTCACAACAGTATCAAAAAGAGTAAACTATCTAGGAAAAGTCTAATGAAAAATGTGCAAGATGCATTCACTGAAAATTACAGAACATAGTCAAGAGAAGCTGAGAAATAAATGAGTGGAGATATATGCCATATCCATGATTGCAGGACTCAATGTTAACATAGACTTTCATTCCAAATTAATCGATACATGCAATGAAATGACAATCAAAATGTCACAGACTTTTTTTTTTTCCAATTTTTTCCCCAGACTTTTTAAAAGAAATGTGTTGGCTGATTCTAAGAGTTTTATGGAAATATGAAGGACCTAGAATGGTTAAAACAATCTTTAAATAGAAGTGAAAAACTGGAAGACTTAGACTACTTGATTTCAAGAACTACAGTAAAAATGTAGTAAGCAAGTTGTATGGTGGCTGAAATAAGGATAGACAAATAGACCCAAAGGAACAGAATGTAGAGTCCAAAAATGGTTTGACACAAATGAGTCAATTGACTTTTGACCAAAGCCCAAAGTTGATTCTGTGAGGAAGAATATTCTTTTCAGCAAGCAGCACTGAATCAATGATGTCTACATGGACTAAAACAAACCTGAACCTCTGTTTCACACTTTACACAAACATAATTTGGGATGGGTCATAGACCTAAATACAAAATATAGAACCATAAAACTTTAAGAAGAAAGCGCAGGAAAATACCTTGAGAAAGGCATAGATTACTGTGGACCCAAAAAGCATGAGGAGCATAAGAAAAAAATAATATTTCATAAATGTTAAAAAAATCAATGTACTTCATAAGTATTTTTATTTATATTAGCCAAGGTGTAGTACCTCATTAGTTTGTGATATAATAAATATTAAAATTTCTGCTCATCAAAAATCACTACTAAGAAAATGAATAGGCAGTCTAGAGACTGGGAAAAAATACTTGAAATCCATGCATGTAAAAAGGACTTATATCCAAAATATGTAAAAAATTCTTACAAATCAAGAGTAGAAGATAATAATTTTTTAAACAAGCAACAGATTTGAACAGACCCTTCACAGAAGAAGATATATAAGTGTCCAATAAGCACATAAAAATGTGCTCAACATCGTGAGTCATCAGAGAAATATAAATTAAACACAGTGAGATACCAATTCACGTCTACTAGAATGGCTAAAAATCATAAAGACTGCTAACATCAACTCAAGAGGTGAAGACATGAAACAGCTAGAATTGTCATGCATTGCTTATGAAGAGAAGCTAAAATGTTACAATCCCTTTGGATAACTGGCTGTCCTTATAAAATTTTTTTAAGGATTGTATTTATTTATCTGACAGAGATCACAAGTAGGCAAAGAGTCAGGCAGAGAGAGAGAGAGAGAGCAGGAAGCAGGCTCCCCGATAAGCAGAAAGCCCAATGCGGAGCTCTATCCCAGGACCCTGGGATCATGACCTGAGCCGAAGGCAGAGGCTTAACCCCCTGAGCCACCCAGGCACCACCTGTCCTTATAAATTTAAACATAAACCTACCTGTTACCCAAATGTTATGCTCCTAGATATTTATCCCCAAGAAACAAAAATACAAAAAATGCCCACAAATGTTTTCTACAAGAATGTTCAGAGCAGTCTTACTTATAAGAGCCAAATTATAAGCAACCATAATGTAACAGGGGAATGGATAAGCCAACTGAATTAGCTTCATCTAGTGGACTACTATTTAACAGTAAAAAGGAATGTACTACTGGCATACGCAGCAGCATGGGCAGCTCTCCAGACCATGCGAGTGAAAGGAGTGAAGCACAAAAGAATACATACTTCCTGATTATACTCTATGATTTCATTCATGAAGTTCAAGAACAGGCACAGAGCATCTGTGGGTATGATGATCAGAAACTGCCTCTGGTGGGTGGGTAGATAGGGGATTGACTGGAAAGGACATGTGGAAACTCTCTGGAGTAATATATCTGGTTTAGTAAATAGGTAGGTGTCTGTAAACAGTTGTCAGAACTCATCATACTTGAGGTCTGGGCCTTGTGTTAGATGCAAATGGTACCTCAACCGAAGATATGCATCCGCGTGCAGGCACACCAGAGCGCGCGTCTCCCTGCGCGTGCATAGGCACGCACGCACGCACGCACGCATTTTGTATCCCAGAGGGATTCCCTAGCCGTGGAGCTGAGGGAGAGGATTCAATCTGACACTCCAGCCAAATGAAAGCAGGAGAATTCATTGTAAAACAGAACCAGAATGCCCTGATCCCACTCCCCCACCGCCCTCACTCCTGGCTCACGGGTTTCTTGCTGGGGTGGGTGAGTGGGCAGGTCTGGGGACAGACACCACACGAGATCTGACAGGGCAGGGCCAGCAGAGGTGTCAGCTCTCATCCAGGGTCTATTAAGGCTCTTCTCATTGTCGAGGCCAGGTGCACTGCATTGGTCTGGGCTCCCACACTGATGTTTTCCTCTTCTCTGTCACCTCCCGCAGTAATCCCTGAGCTAAAGAAAAGCTTTTCTCCTTTTCTCCCATCACCTCATCACAGTGCTTTTCTAGTTAATTTCATGAGAAAATTCATTCCGTTTCACCATAGCTTGACAGACAAAATATCTTTTTAAATGTCCTCCGCATCTATTCTTCCCTGTTTCTCATTTCATGTTCACAAATGTTTTTTTTTTTAAGACCATTCTATGCCTGTGCTTCTCAAATTGAAATGCATATGAGTCACTTATGGATCTTATTAAAATTCCAATTCTGAGTCAGTAGATCTAGGTGGGGCCCAAGACTCTACAATGGGGGGAGAGGGTTATTTATTTTTTTTTTTTTTACTTCTTAGTTTTTGTTTAAATTCCATTTAATTAATATATAGTGTATTATTGGTTTCAGGGGTAGAATTTAATAATTCATCAGTTGCATATAACACCCAGCGCTCATTCCAGCAAGTGCCCTCCTTAATGCCCATCACCCAGTTAACCCATCCCTCCACCCACCTCCTCTCCAGCATATGATTTCACTCATATGTGGAATTTAAGAGAATCTGCATTTTTAAGAAAGTTCAGGTGGTGCAGATGTGTTGGTCTGAGGATCCCACTTTAAGTAGAAGGCTGTCTGTATGTAATATGCTAGCAGTGCAATGGATCCTGTTCTCTCCTGTTTGCAAGGAGGGTAAGTTATTGCAGAGTGTGGTGTCAGAAAAAGATGAGGAGGAAAAAAGCGATTCTGATTCTCTTTAGCTCTCATTTCCTGCATCTCAAAGCCTGCCCTTCATGCTTCTTGCTACATGTAACAAATGGCTCTGTTTTCCTAAGAGCTATACACACCCGCCCCCAGTGACAGCTGTCTTCTTCTAAAGATGTATCAGAGAAGGAGGGGTGGCAGGTTACTCATAGTCATGATTTTCTCTGTCCCACATTGCAGATGGAAAAACTGAGGCACGAAAAGGCGAGTTGTCTGAACTATAAACTACTACAACATAAAGCACTACCACTCACAACTAAGACCAGACAACATCAGACCTAGGTATGTTAGCCAGGATTTTCTTAGTGGCTTATGTATCAAAATGGAAACAGCCCCTTCCTAGATTCCTAGATTCCTAGATTACATCCGAGATAAATCCAGCATTCTAGGAATGCTCTGGATGGCACGGCAAGTCATATCTTTCCACCTCATATCTTCCAGTCTCTGCCCAATACTTAAACTGTTTTTGTTCATAAACGTTCACTAAACACCTACAAGTCCAGGCTTTGCATAATTATTAAAAATAACAAGAACAAGCTCCTTCCTTATCCTGAAGGGGAGACAGACACACAAATTTTAAAAATGCGATAAACAGAACAATTATCAAGCAGCTACCACCTGCCAGAGACGATGCAGCTTTTTCAAGTGGCCTCAGTAGAGGTGGGTACAGGGTGCTTAATTCTTCCAGGGGAAATAGAGAGACTAGAGCAGTTTCATTTGCACTCAGCCTTGAGAAGAGAGTGGAAGTTCATAGGCAGAGAAGGCATGGAAGGACATTCTGGGCAGGGGGAAGACAGCAGGAGCACGGGTGAGAGGGACGCGGTGTGCTCAGGCCTCTGGGTGCTCCTGGGTACCAGGAGTGTAAACCACTTGGGGAATGGGAGCAGTTCTTTTGTGTGCAGTCTTTGCAGTGTCTTCACATGTGTTATCTTCATCGATCTGGGCAGTCTGCGTCTCTGTCCCTAGCCAGAGCACTAATTACCTGTCAGCTAGAATGAGGGAAGCTTAGGGGGCACCTAGGCAGGGCTAGAGAGAATGTTAATCAAAGCCATTCGGAAAAAGTGATTAAAATTTCCAATGTGTTCTGCAAGCCTCAGCTTCTCTGGAATATTCAATGCAATTATTATCTTATTCTTTGGGAGCGAGCGGCTCTCCAGAGAGGCTTCCTGAGCAGCTCTGACATTTCCGAAACAGAGCCCACACTCCAGGCTGGCTGAGATGGCCTGACAGTTCCTCTGCACCTCCAGCCCAGAACTGGCTGAGCCTGGCAGTACCCTTTTTTTCAGACCTGAGGCTCCCAGTGCACCTCCAATGTGCCTCAGAGCTGACTCACACTCACGCAGGCCTCTGGTATGCCTCAGGAATGCAGAATTCTCAGGAACACCTGTTTAAATACAATGGTTCTTTGTGGATTTCATTCCCCCAGAGGGCTTGTTAAGGGTACAGGTGGTCTCTTCCGGACCTGGAGATTTAGATTCGGAGACTCTGAAGCCGACCTGAAAATCTTACCTTTTAAAAGCAAATGTTCCTGATGAGCAGGATAGAAACCCAAGTTTGAGAATATTGGTGTGAGGGTTTGGAAATCTTTGTAAGGAGAGCCTCCAGACTCCCTCTGCCCACATAACGCGTTTCCCCTCACGCAAACCTGGGCTCAGTCTCTGACGGGAGAAAAAAGGTAATAATGTTCTAAACATTATCAAGTTCCCAGCCCACAACAGGCCTCAAAAGTGGAAGAGAGAATGATCTTTGTTATTCTTCCTGAAGCTTTACTTCCGGGCAGAACTCCAGAGTCTAGGCTGTGACACACTCTAGTTCCATCACTTTTGTGACATACTAAGTGACACGGAAGATACCTAGAGCCTCTGCCCCACCCCTTGCCCATTCTGAGAATGCTGTAGCCGCAAGAGGATGGTCTGAGTCTTTCTGTAAGACACAACGCCTCCAAAGGCTGTCCTCGGCTCACCTACAGCAGTCTCTGTGCATCTCCTGCTTGAGCCAAGGAATCCTTGAAAGCCATTTTCAGTCTGGCTAATGATGCCGAGCTTCAGACAGTGCCACCAAGATGAAAAGCAGCTCACGAATGAGGAGTCCTCCTGATTTCTGCCCCCACAGCCGGCAAGTAGCTCTTGCCAAGCAGGATCAAGCTTCTTGGGCATATGCTGAACAGCTGATAGAAACAAGGGTCTTTGTCATGCTCCTGTCACACCTCACCTCAGTGAACGGGGAAAGTTCTCTTGGAACGGATCTTTAATCGGTCTCAGAAACACACAAAATTGAAGTCTCCAGGAATACTGCAATTTTCACTGCAGACTAAAGCTATATCCTCTGGTTTCTAATGCAGAAAGGAAAGGGTTGGAGGAACCAACCAGGCTTTTTCTAAAATAATCAGTGGAAGGCGCTGTCTAAAAAGATGTCTGCCAAAACTCCCTCCTACTCTTATCCACCTGAGCCTGGGCTGAGCACTGCCTAATTACCTACATAATTTCCCTGGCTCCTGTGCTGGGGTCCAGGTGCCCTCTCTGTTCCCTGGAAGTTGAGCCATCTGTCAGACACCTCTCTCCAGCCTCCTCTGGCTTCCCTCTCACGTATGCAACACTGTTAGCTTGGGGACTGACAGTTCTGCTCTGATATTTGTTTTGCCTCTGACAGGTTTTTCAGCTAAGTAGCAAGGAAGGGATTCCCCCAACCAGAGCCAGCTCTCGTGTTGCATGGTTCCCTCCTCCAATCTGTTAGGAAAATGATCCTGCATGCACTTAGAAAAGGAAGAGTCAGTGTTTTATTAGCTGTTGAATGAAGATCAGGTCCTCCCTGCCATCCACAAAACAGAGAATTACTTGTTTATTTCCTCCAACTGGCACTGGTTTGTCATTGTGAGCAGCAAACCCATCTAGAAAAGGGAATTCATACTGTGGATCAGACCAAAGGCAGGGGGAGGGAAAAAAAAAAAAAAGTGTCCTCTGGAAACAAACCAAAAAAACCAAGTTGAATAAAATGACCATCTTTAATCCTATAGTTATTCTTCCCCTGCCTTTGCCACATTACACACCCAGTATTTGAGTTTTCCTGGGATTTAAGTAGGATCTCATGAGACAAATGAGATACGGCATACAGAGATGAGAGGAGAGGTGGAAGGGTGTGCACTCACTTTAAGTCAGCCTGCCAAATAAACCACATAGGAATCAGTGACATGCAGAATGCAATTGCAAAATACAGTAAAAGCCAGAAATCTAGGCACCCTCCACCACCCTCCACATTCAGCTCATCATCCATCTTGCAGAGTCTGACTCGTAAATATCTGTCAGACCCACCCATTTCTCTTCATTCTCATGGCTACGCTCTAGGTCAACACCATCATCTCTTGCCTGAATGACTGTCTCACAGCCTCCTGATTGGGCTTCCTGCCCCTTACAATCTACACTTCATCACATCCAGAGAGACCTTTCATGAGTGCAAATCTCATGCCATTCTCCAGATAGAACGCTTTGAGAAGGTATTTTTCTCCTCTCTTCCCCACACCTGGCTTTTATCTCCAAAGCCCAAGATCCTTCATGGTCCAGCTCCTGCCTATTTCTCTAGCCTCAGCTCTTAAGACTTCTTGCCTCAAACCCTGGGCTCCCGCAAACGATGCTTCTTTTTTAGTGAAATAGACCATATGCTCTTTTGCTTTTGGGTCATCATGCATGCTGTTTTCTCTGCTTGGAACAATCCTTTCTATGCTCCTAAGCTCCCTTAATTAGCTATTTACTGCCTGAACTTTAGGTCTCAACTAAAATGTCATTTCCTCTAAGAAGCCGGCATTCAGGGCAGCTGGGCAGTCTCTCCTTCGTGATCCCACAGCACTTTATGGATCCCTGATTCCATTCTGTAATCTCCAAGAGAGTAGGGAGTATGGCCATCAGGGTCGCCACTGTATCCTGGCCCTGGAGAAGAGAACAAAATAGACCTGATAAAGATTTTTTTATTAAATAAATATCTGTATCTCTTAATTTTTCCCACTTAATGCTGGAAGACTGCAAGTATACTTATGTCTCATAATCATAAAATTCTTCCTCTTACTTCCTGGGATTCAGAATAGACTAGCATCTTTTCCTCTCTCTTCCCTCTTTTCTCCAAAGCCTTCCTGTCAAGGGAATCTCCCATATTGCATTTGGGTGGAAATTTTTTGTTAGTGCCTTCTCTCTAGCAGTTTACCCCTTGAGCTACACCCAGTCCAATTCAATCTCCTGAAATCAATGTATAATATCTCAAAACCATAGCATTCTTGTCTGCACCACTTATTTGGCAATCAATCAGGTGCTGCCTTGTGGTAGCTCTTCTACTCCTGTCTTAAATTGTTCATGTTATTATTCAACATTTCACAGCTTTATAGCACATCTCCCAACAGTTCTGTAAGTCCCTTTAGGACTTAATCATTTCTGGGTACCCTTATAGCTGCCCTATAAGAAATCAAGTGCACCTAACAGAGAAAAATATCATTAAATGTTGAACAAATAAATGAGTGTTAGGAACTCAATACAGATTAGATCTGTTTATTTTTTGCCCAGTATTGAAAGCCAGCAATTGACTTGAATTTAAGAATGACCATGACAGATAACTAACACTTCAAAATTGTAAAATGTCCTGGCTTTAAGATAGGAGGCAGGACTTATCTAGAATAAATTAAGCCTACCAGATAGAATAAATGCACACAAGATAATTGTGCATTTTCTGTTAGCGCTCATGAGAGGAAGAGTATCTCTGCAACTGAAAGGGAATGACTCCTATCAGGAGACATCGCCTAAAGGTCCCCAAATCTCCACTGACCCTATAAGAGCTGCCAAGTGAAACAGCTAAGGTTCTGACATTTTGGTCTTAATTTTGTCTTATTCTTCTATCAAGCAATGGAAAGAACTCTGATCGGAGGTCAAGAGACATCATACCTCTTTTCAAGATTGGCTGAAGTTAACATTGTTCTGCCGACCAAGACATTTAATCTCCCTGAGCCTCTGTCTTACATATTTATGGGAATTATGGTGCTTAGGCTGTCTACCTTGTACGCATATTGTGAAGATCAGCTGGAGTTGGATGTCATGACACTTTAGAAGAGTTTAAAGAAAAACACAAATGTGAAATACTAATATTATCTTGGACCCATTGGCTAATTCTCTTGGGCTTTGGTTTCCCATCCCACCCACGCCCTCAATTAGGCAATAAAGCAGTGATGGGGTTGAGGGTTGGTAAAGTTTTTTTGTTTTTTTGTTTGTTTGTTTGTTTGTTTGTTTTTAATTTATTTTTTATTTTCAGCATAACAGTATTCATTATTTTTGCATTATTTTAGCATTAAAAGTATAGATTGTTCTAGGAAGTATAGACATTTTAACACTGTTTATTCTTCTGATCCAAGAGCATGGAATGGTCTTCCATCTTTTTGTGTCTTTAATTTTAAATAATTTTAAATTTTTAAAAAATAGGGGTGCCTGGGTGGCTCAGTGGGTTTTTTTTTTAAGATTTTTATTTATTTATTTGACAGAGATTACAAGTCAGCAGAGAGGCAGGCAGAGAGAGAGAGGAGGAAGCAGGCTCCCCGCCGAGCAGAGAGCCCAATGTGGGGCTCGATCCCAGGACCCTGGGATCATGACCTGAGCCGAAGGCAGAGGCTTTAACCCACTGAGCCACCCAGGCTCCCCGGTTTGGTAAAGTTTTAATTGTATTTAAGATTGTAAATTATTTTCTTACTGAGGAGATAGTGTGGAGAAAAATAGAATCCTAGTCACTAGTTCTCTCTAGAACTTTTCCACAGATAATCAAGTGTTAACCATTCATTTTTATTTCCAAAGGAATTTACTGGTCATCCGCCAGAGCCAGTAATGTACTAGGTATTGAGATAAGATGAATTAACCCTAATAGGATTTATTATGTGATAGGAAAGATCCATTAACATGTCAACTTGATTCCTCCAAATGTAAATCACAGTCAAAGCATAATGGCAAGGAGCAAGGAAGAGAAAACAGAACATGGTTTTAGAGTCAGGCTTGAGTTTTGTAGTCTCAGTATACTGAGATATGATATACAAAGATATACTTTGTCAGAGGCAAAAAGGAACCTGGAGGAGCTAAAGGCTGACTTTCCAAGCTTCTCCCAAGACCTATGCCAGGTAGGCACATATCTGTGGCATTTTAGTATTGACCACACTATCCCATTCCCAATAAAAGTGGTGTGGAGAGCCATGTGTCACTTTCTCCTCACTTTTCTACCTCCCCCCATCCACCAGCAAGTCTCAGGGATAACTAAGGCCCCCAGTTTACGGGTTTTGTTTCAGCACCAAGGACAGAGGCACACTGCCCAAGCTTCTCCAGCTTCAGAAGGGGACCATGATTTGAAGACTGAATTTAAGATTGCACTCATCAGTTTAACCTAAAACTTGCTGTACTGGTGTTCTTTCATCACTAGGCTGAATAGTCCCGTACCCGAAGCACGGAATAACTCTGATATTGTGTAGCCTACTGACTTGGACCCTGAAATGAAGAAACTATGTGCTTAGTGACCATGTTAGGACTGACATTCTTGCTCACCTACAGCCTAGCTCCTGGCCCTATGCCTACTGTTTAAAATCCATCTGCCTTCCTCAAAAATTGCCTTTCCATGCCATGGTTTATTATTTCTGTTCTACTTTACAAATCACATTTCCAGGGGGCTAAATCCAGACGAATCCTATCAACACAGTAGAATTTAATTTATCCCTGAGGCTAAAGAAGAGATTAGATACCTGGATTATAGGTGGACCGACTAGGTGAGGATTAATCAGTAAGGTCAACAGAGCAAGATGAGCGAGGACACAGGCTCAGTGACCACTCTTCATGTGAGGTTTTTAAATAGACCATGAGCTTCTTGAGGACAGGAACTAAATCTTTTTACCCCTCTGTTTTGAGTAACTGGCTCATGGTAATCATTTATTAAGTGACTGTAAAATAAAAGAATAGTTGTAATGTGTGTCTCAGAAACCCATATAATTTTGATTTCACTTGAATAAGATATGACTCTACCTTCAAGGAGCTCACAGTCTAACCAAGGTAAACAGAATCATAAGCATGCAAGTATAAAACAAGATATAAAATACAAGGCTATGTGCAGGATGTATGGAGGAATATCAATACACAACCTAGAATGGGAGTATGAGGCAAGGGAGAATTCAAATAAATGGGAAAAGCAGTCACTTGGAAACCATGTAAAATTCCCACCCATGTGACCTGGAGAAAATTAATGAACTTCTGGGCTCAACTTCATTATATATAAGATGTTCGTTCAAAGAAGGCAAATCATTCCTGATTCACTCTATTCTGAGAAGAATCAGAGAGCTTCATTTCCTCCAAACTAATACAACTGCAAAGTTTTTTCTGGTTCTCGGCCTATTCCTTCCCCGGGTCACTGGGATTTGACCAGACAGAAAAGAGTCTGTGGCTTGGTTTCCTCATCCTGTCCCCAGAACTGCTGTTCTGATTTCAGGAGTCTCGTTCCTTGACCTTGCTCCTTGATGTGAGCTAGGAGCCAAGAGATTTACATTTCAGTTCTGGCTTTGCCAGTGCTTTCTGTGTGACCTTGGACAAAGCAGTCTTCACTCCATCTATCCTGTTTATCTGCCATTATCCAGTAGGTGCTCTGAGAACCACATAAACCAAGCAGGTATTGTCTGATCATGTCTCGTGTTTTCTTGCCTTTATGTGTTGCTCATGTGGTTCCTCATCGCTAGGGACGGCTTCCCCATCCCAAGTTCCACCTATGGGAACCCAAGCATTCTTCCAAGCTCATTGAATAAAGTCTTGAATTTTCCTTGCTCTCACCGTGGCCCTTAACTCCCTGCTTTCCTCCACTCCCCATACACAGTGATTCTCAATCCTGACTGCCCATTAAGACCACATGGGGAGATTATAAAACACCAATGCCTGGACCTCACCCCAAAACAAATAAACTTCTATGTGTGATGGTAGAGTCAGTACAGAACTGAAGCTTCCCAGGTGATTCTGAGATGCAGCCAGGGCTGAGGGCTTTACCACCTTCCTGCAGCTTTGTTTTCTCCTATAGTATTTGACACCAAATCCTAAATTAGTTGGTGGCAGAGACTGTGCACTCATTTTCTGATTTTAGAACAATGCCTTACCCAGAGTAAGTGCTCAGTAACTAGTGAATTGAACTGTACTGGGTTGAACTGATCACCACGGAAATCAAAATAATTAAGCACTGGACCCAGTTGTGCAATCAGCTCTAGACATGGGCAAATCACTTTCTCTAACACCACCAAGCTATTCTCCAATTTTCAGTGGACACTGACTGGGTGTCCCATAAACTGGACTCAGCTCTGACCCTGTGTACTTGGAGATGGTGTCAGATCCCACAGGTTTAGGGCTTGGACCCACAAGATCACCCCCACTTCAGAAGCCAAGCGCAAGTCCAGGCTGTCACTTGGCTTTGAATTAGAGGTTTCCATGACCTCATCCTTGGGTTCAGTTAATTTACTGTAGAGGCTCACAGGACCTAGAGAAACACTTAGGTTTACTGGTTTCCTTTAAAGGATGTGATCAAGAACACAGTTAAGCAGCCAGGTGAAGAGTTCCATAGGGCAAGATCTGGGAGAATCTCAAGGGCAGGAGCTCCTGTCCCTGTGGAAGTGGAGAACAGGACCCTCCTGGCATGTATATCAACCTGGAAGTTCCCCAAATCGTGTCATTGAGGAGTATGTACAGAGCTTTAATCTGCAACCCTCTTTCCCTGCCTGGAGGTCAGCGGGGAAGGCTGCAAGTTTCAGTCCTCTGATCATGTGTTCTCTCTTGTGAGCAGCTCTATTCTGAGCCTATGTAGAGAGTCATCCTAACTCACTTCATTTGCATAAACTCAAGTGTGATTGAAAGGGCTTGTTAAGAATAACCAAGGATATTCCTATCACTTAGGAAATCACGAGGGTTTTAGGGGCTCTGTGCTAGGAGCTCCTTTTGTCCTCGTGGCAGAGAAGTCTTGGCCCTTTCCCCCCACACCCATCTCTCAGCCCTCCTTTATTTTCTTGCTTTTTTTCAAGATAATACATGTTTATGATATGATTGTTTTAAGTCACTAGTCTGGAATAATTTTTTTATACAGTGTTAGAGACTAATACATTTTCTTTTTCTTAAAGTCTGTGATCATAATTGGTATTATACTTACTAGTTTGTCAGATAAGTAGCAAGTCTTCCAGATTTCTTTAAAGGCAGTGATTTGTTCTTTCCATTTAACCTTTTTTTTTTAAATTGAGGTATAGTTGACATATACATTATATTAGTTTCAGGTGTACAATGTAATGATTCAGTATTTGTATGTATTGTTAAACAATCATCACCATAAGACTAATAAATATCTATCACAGTAAATGGTCATAAATTTTTTTTCTTGTGATTAGAACTTTTAAGATTTATTCTCTTAGCAAAATATTCTTAGCAAATAGCAATTTATTAGCAAATAAATAGCAAATAAGTTAGCAAATAAATAATTAACAAATTATTATCTTAGCAAAATATTCTTATTTTTAAGAGTGATTGATTGATTGATGTATTTATTTATTTTGGAGAAAGATAATGTGAGCAGGGGAAGGGGCAGAGGGGGAGAATCTCAACCAGACTCCCCTCTGACTGGGGAGCCCAACATGGGTCTCGATCTCATGACCCTGAGGTCATGATCTGAGCTGAAATCAAGAGTTGGACACTTAACTGACTGAGCTACCCAGGCACTCCTCTCTTAGCAACTTTCAAATATGTAAAACAGTATTATTAACTGTATTTACCATGCTGTACCTTATATCCCCAGGACTTAACTACTTTAAAACTGGAAGTTTGTACCTTTGGCCCTCTTTCCCCATTTCTTTTCAATCCCCTGGCACCTCTAATCCCGACCCCACCTCTGGTAACCACTAATCTGTTTTCTGTACCTAAGAACTTGGCTTTTTTGTTTTTTGTTTTGTTTTGCTTTTGTTTTTATATTCCACATATAAGAGAGCTAATGATATTTGCCTTTTTCTATCTAACATTTCACTTAGCATAATGCCATCAAGATCCATTCATGTTGTTGCAAATGGCAAGATCTCACTCTTTTTGTGGCTGAATAATAGTCCTGTGTGTGTGTGTGTGTGTGTGATCTTCTTTGTCATTCACTGTTAATCTACCCACCTTTCAGTTCACTCCTACTCTGTGTTTCTACCTAAAATGGGGGAAGGCTATAGTTATTGGTGATGAGTGCCTAAAATGTTGAAAATGTTGATTGGATTACATTTCCCCATAGGCAGAATCACTGTATGTTTAAAGGCATCACTCACTCCTCTTTTGCTTGTCTCTCTACTATGCATATGGGAGAATATTTTGCAGCAAGCTCTGGCACCTTTGGGCTAGCCAAGTTCTCCTCTCTCTCTGCCCCCAACCCCGCCTTTTCTTTCCTTCCTCTGATGTTCCTTTCTTTTAAGAGCTGGCCAGAGGGTGAGAATATCCTAAGGCTTTGTATTCAGACTTTAAGAGGATACTGGCTGTTCTCTTGAGGCAAAAGCCACATTCTCCATTTGAAATTCTTCAAATTTGTGGGAAAGATTTATCGTGAGTCTCACTATCTTGTGACACTCTGTACCCCACATGGTTACTATTTCTTGAGTGTTTCTCTGTCCATACCAACTGATACCAACTGGAGGAAAGATGATTGGAGAATTCACTAGGTCCTGAATCCCTGCCCACAATTCCATCAGAACCCCATTCTTACTCCTAACAGGCCTCCATTTCTCTTTGCAAAGTAGAAGAGTTCTCCTAGACACCCAGGGCTTCCTCCTCTTCTAGGATTCAAGAATTATAATTGCATAAGATATAATAAGCCTTGGGATCAACTGAGAGGAGAGGATAGTTGTTTCTTCCTCTTCCAAAATATTCCTTGCCCTATCCTCATGCTGTGTACCAGCCTAGCACTGCAACACCCTCCCTGACTGTGGGAGGTGTGAAAGGAGCTTGAACTTCTGCAGAGCTATTTTGGTGCTGCCCAAAGGGCACGTGAACTTGAGAACAAAGTAGGTGAGGCTGGAGCCCAACCCACATCCTGCCTCTGCCCCCAAACCCAGACAGAAACAGGCAAGGCTCCATCTCCAACCAATTACATCACCCATGGGAACATTTTGACAACAACAACCATGACCTCCTTTTTCTTATCTTAAAGCCAGATCTGCCCTCCAAAGAGAAATTCAGAATTGTAGCTATAAGCTAATTTAAGGCTAAAGAACTTTCAAATGTCCTCAGGGAAAAAAATGCTCAATGTGTTTATTGTGGTGGTTTGGTTTTATTTCTTTATCATGCATAAGCTTATTTATCTGTGTATTTTGTCACTTCATTATGGTCAATTGTGCACCTTATTTCAAATCTTCATACCTTCCTCAGAAAGCTCTACCAGTTTCACACTGCCGAGAGTTGGTTTATTCTTTTTTTTCTACATATACCTCATAAACATGTTTTTTTCTCTTTGCCACAACACCCAGCACAATAATGCTTATTTATGACTGTGTCATATTAGCTTCCCAGGGCTGCCATAAAAATGTACCACAAACTAAATGGTTTACACCAATAGAAATTTATTGCCTTTCAATCCTGGAGGCCAGCAGTAAAGTCAAGTTGTCGGCAGGGCCACGTTCCCTCTGACAGTGCTCAGCAAGAACTAGTCCCGGTCTCTACTGCAGTTTCTAAAAGCCTCAGGTGTTCCTTTGCTTGTAGCTACATTGCTGCTCTCCTCCATCTGCACCTGGCCTCCTCCCTGTATCTTTACATCATCTTCCAAAGAGAAGAGTCATTTCTGTCTCTGTCCAAACTGCCCTGTCCAACTTTTTTTTTAATTATTTTTTTTAAGATTTTTTTTTTTTTAATTTGACAGAGAAAGATCACAAGTAGGCAGAGAGGTAGGCAGGGGGCAGGCGGGAGGAAGCAGGCTCCCTGCTGAGCAGAGAGCCCGATGCTGGACTCAATCCCAGGACCCTGAGGTCATGACCCATGCATGACATATGCATTTGTGTCCTTGCCAGTAAACACGCAGTTGCTTCTGCTTTTTGGGACCAACCACGGTGTTGGTGGATATCAGGGTCCTGGGGTGCCTCAGAGATCCTCTGTCCCCACCACCTATCTGTGGCTTAAATCTCCCCCATAACACTTAAGACCCGTGGCCACCAGGCTCTTCTCACATACCCACGTGTCAGGGCACATGTTGGGATCCTTTCCTTCTATGACCATTTTTGCCTATGAAGAAGCTGTGCCAGTGGTTCCATCCATGTCTCCCAAATTCTGCCCCCAAGGAGTCTGACCCCCAGTCTTGAGCTACACAGCAGGCCTTCAGGTATTCTGAGGTTGTGCAGGTGGTCATATGTCCCAGCTGTTCTCTCTCCCAGACCCAAATAGCCTCAGTTTCCTCCACCCAGACCACACACAAGCCCAGAGGAATGGTCTGCACAGAGCAGAGTTGAACAGTTGTGTACCATCACAGTCCTCTGAATGCAGCCTCAAATCACGTTAACTCTCACAGCAGACCCATCTCTCACCCCCACTTCCCTTTTACACAGCTGTATTCACTTTCTGTGTAAGAGGATGCATGAGCAATTAGGCTTCATGACCAGTTCATGTATTCAACATTCACTCATCTCAATAAAGCCTTTTGTTAGGTGCTTTTATGATCTTACCTAATCCTCAAGATAGTCTGGATGGTTCAGTAGTTTTTTGTCCTACTCCCCTGAGGAGAGAATCAAGGATACTGTTTGTCACAGGTCTGTTGGGGCTGAGCTCTGGTTCAACAGACTTCGTGTTTAAACTATTAGGAACGGCAGTCTCAGGCACACTGCCTTCAACCCCCTCTTGGCTGTAAGAATGGGAGCTGGGCTGGAAACACTTTCTTACCAACAAAGAGTCCTCACTACTGGTGCTGGACTTGTCACCTTGTATGGGAATATCTTTATCTGTTTCAGTACAGTACACTCTCACTCTCCTGAAGTATGTGTTGTAAGACACCTGGTCAACCCCACCGCTCTATCTGTCTTCTGCAAGAGAGCCACAGGGTCTGCAACACAAGAGGGACGAGCGCAGGCCAGTTATCCTGGGGGTCCCTACCGACCATGGGAGGCCAACTCCCACTACTGAAGCCCATCTTGTTATGTTGCTCCTCTATTACAGAAGCATGTTCCCTCCAGGGCTTGACGGTGTTTATGTGGGGTTTTTTTTGTTTTGTTTTTTGTTTTTGGCAACTCCAATGCCAAGATACGGTGGGGAGAAGCGCTCAGACTTCCACTCCTGATAATAGGCAACAGATGTCACTTGCTTGGTGCAAGCCAAGTGCACTTTACATTACATTGTGCCATCATATCAAAATTCCTATTTATAAACCCCAGTGTGTGGTGACAATGAGTTGGGCACCGTACAGAACAAGAATCCAGCCCTTTCAGATCCTGGGCTATGTCCCAAATGCCTAAGTAAGAAATGTAGGCAAATAATTGTTGAATTGGTGCCATGGTAGATAATTCAGGTCCAAAGTGATTTTTAATCTTTCCAATTAATCTTCTCTATTGGCTAGATTCAATAAATAGTGTATACATCTGGACACGCAAGATGTTAGTCCACTTGGCAGTGATAGGAGCATTTCTGGTCATCTATTCCTTCCACGCCGGTGTTCTGAGTGTATCCACGAGTTGGTATCATGTGCAACTTATAGGCCCTTGGGATGCATATATGAAATATAAATAATTTGCTATCATCGTTATTTGAGTTTTTAAAAAACCACGGGCACTATATGCAACCATTTCCACATAAAAACTCGTTTAATCCTCACAACATCTCTATGAAGTAGGCACTGTTATTATCCTCATTGAAATTATAAGAAATTGAGACTTAATGAGGTTAAACAAATGGCTTCAGTTGATTAAATTATGGTATATCAGTACACTATGCACCAGTTAAAAGAAAGAGATGTATTTATGTACTCACATAGAAAGATATGCAGGATATAGTAATGGGAAAAATAAGTTGACTAGGCATAATAACAGAAGACTGTTTGAGGAAAATATTTTGTATATTATAATATTTGTTTAAAAATACTGGAGAAACATATATTTCAAGACTTCAGTTGTGGTTATCCAGGGCTGATAGGACTTTTAGGTAGTGACCTTTTTACTTTGCGTGTTAAATAGTTCTGTAATTTTTTTTCATTTTATAGGTGCTACTTTTTTTTTTAGTGGGTGTTATTTTGTAGTCAGAAAAAAAATCATTTTAAATAAGTTGCCCACACAGCTAGTAAGTAGCATAGTGAAACTTGGGGAAACCAGTTTCACTAACTCTAAAACTTCAACCCTTAGGATCTTAATGCTTTATTGATAGACGCCATGAAATTACAGCATTAATGCCCCATTTGTGTGAGTTGAGTCAACTTCCTGCTGAGAAGAACAAGAAGTTGAAGGCTAGTTCCTCTCCACTTTCATCAGTTTAGGGCTAGCAGGCTTGGGGACAGGGCAGTGCTGGTCTGCTGAAAATGTGGGCAGGTGTCGGAGTTCAGGAGATGGTCATAATCTGGGTTCTAGAGCCTGTCATCCTTGCATATTTCCTCTTCTTCCAAGCCAAGACTCCTCCCCTCAAAAAAATTCGATGGAAACAGGTCAGGGTCCTTTGGGAAGGACCTCAAGGAAGAGTTTTCCCCAGCTGAAGAGAAAATATAAATGCTACTGAAAATTTATAGGTTAAACTTTCCATCTTCGTTGTGTCTTCCCTAGGTCCTTTGTGGTAAAAAATAATTAACACTCATGAGTAGGAGACAAGTAAAACTAGCTCCCCTCATCCAGAGGGGTCCAGTCCTCTGCACATGCCTTTTTGGGGAAATGGCTTTTCTAGCATCCTCTTCACAGAAGCCAAAATCCTTCAGGCTGGACATTCTCAGGCCTCACTATGCAAAGTACAGTCCATGGGCCCCTCACCTAGGAAAGGGGGTGGAGAAAATCCTGACGTGATTGTCATCAACTACCCAGTTTAGTCAACAAAGTTTTATTGGAACACAAACACACCCATTGGTTACTACTGACTGGGCTGGTCTTGCCCTAGCTACCACTGTTGAGGCTACCTGGTCCGCAGAGCTGAAAATATTTGCTGTTTGGCCTTTGACAGTCCCATAGTCTTTAATGGACTCTTCCCACAGGCCCTTCCTCTTTAACTTTCTAGGCCTTCCCGTTCAGAGCCTTGGCTGGGGCCTGGGGCCTGGCTGTGGGAATGTCACCGTTTCTGTGGAGCCAGCCATACCGGACATTGAGATCCCAATGGGAACAGGCAGTAAAAGCAGCCTCAGTGAGGGCTGTAGGGGACACGGGGATAGGGAGACAGTGGGGTGCCTCTCTTCTCAGCTCTAAGCATCTCATGTTCCTGATTTGTAGACCAGGAAGGGAAAAAAACTAAGTTAAAGAGCTGGCTTTACATTTATTCTTTTTTTTTTTTAAGATTTATTTATTTATTTGAAAGAGAGAGAGAGAGGGAGCCTGAGCAGGGGAAAGGGCAGAGGGAGAGAGAGAGAATCTCAAGCAGACTCCCAGCCCAGTGGCCCAGCACAGAGCCCACCCAGGGTCTTGATACCAGGATCCTGCCATTATGACTGAAGCCAAAATCAAGAGTTGGACCCTTAAATGGACTGAGACACCCAGGTACCTGTGCATGCACTCTTTTTTTTTCTTTATAAACATACAATGTATTATTAGCCCCAGGGGTACAGGTCTGTGAATCACCAGGTTTACACACTTCACAGCGCTCACCATAGCACATACCCTCCCCAATGTCCATAACCCCTCCACCCTCTCCTTATTCTTTTTTTTAAAAGTGGTTTTATTGTTTTATTTATTTACTTATTTTTATTTTTATGATTACATTCAATTAGCTGGCATTGTTGTCTGTTGATGTCATGTTCAATGATTCATTAGTTGCATGTAACACCCAGTGCTCATCACCAAACGTGCCCTCCTTAATGCCCATCACCCAGTTAGCCTATCCCCCCACCTTCCCTCCCTTCCTTAACCCCTTTGGTTCCCAGAGTCCAGGGTCTCTCATGGTTTGTCTCCTCCTCTGATTTCTTCCCATTCAGTTTTCCCTCCCTTCCCCTGTGGTCCTCTGTGCTATTCCTTATGTTCTGCATATGAGTGAAGCCATATGATAATTGTCTTTTTCTGCCTGACTGACTGCACTCAGCATAATCC
Organism: Mustela putorius furo; assembly: GCF_011764305.1. Lineage (NCBI taxonomy): Eukaryota > Metazoa > Chordata > Mammalia > Carnivora > Mustelidae > Mustela > Mustela putorius. The sequence continues at coordinate 10,348,913 of NW_025421424.1, forward strand.
CCTCCAGTTCCATCCATGTTGATGCAAATGGTGGGTATTCATTCTTCCCAATGGCTGAGGAATATTCCGTTGTATACAGGGAACCATAAATGCTTTCTTTATTTGATTCTGGGACTGTTAATTACCCTCTCCAAGGATTTGATCTGAACAGTGGGAAGAATAACATCTACTCTGTGGGATGGTTCTGAGTTAAATACGGAGGCATGGAAAACATACCTCGGTACCTGGTCCACAGTAAATCCTCATCCAAAAGAAGAGAGACTTCTTTTGTCCTGGGGATTCCATGTCCACTTTTCCCCAGTGCTTCCCTTGGCATCTAGTCTCCCTCGAAGAACAGGATGGTTGAATGTATTTATCCCAGAACCCTTATCCTCTCTTCCCAGTTTGACCCTTAGGTCATTCAAAAAGTGGGAAGCAAGGAATGTTTGCAGAGCAGCAAGTGGTTGATAGATAGTAGTGATAGTATAGAATATATTATTATAGATTATATATATATACTATTATATGTTATATACTATTATATGTTATATACTATTATAGTAGAGTAATAGTAAGGGCAATCATTCACTGAGGGCTATTTTATGAATCCTCATGGCCTCCCCAACAGTTAAAACACTGAGGAGGCTGGAACTCTGCCAAGTAAGGAACTTGCCCCCAAATCCCACAGCTGAACTTTGATTTGAATCCCGCCTGACTCCCAAGCCCACTCTTTTTCTTATGTTTTGATGCATCCTAAGATGGGGATATAAGCTAGAGAGGGGCTTGAGGAAGATGCGGTAAGCACGGAAGAAAGGGAAAGTGGTTGGATCTTAGCCTATGAATCTAGCCTTGATCTCAGAACTGACTGACCCTTGCCCCGGAGGGTGGCGGTTTCCCATAGGAGCATCCCTCAGAGCTCCTGCTGTACCAATCCCAGCCTCGCCCTGGCAGTCCTATAGCCTGAGCCAGGTTTCTCTCAAAGACCCTGATTCTCCCTGGGCCTCTGAGGTTGGCCAGACCGGTTCCCATCCTGGAAAATCCAGGGACTGACGCCAAGGACCCAGTCCTGTCCCTCCCCATCCAAACACCCGCACCTTGCAGTGTTGCTCCCAACGGGGAACAACAAGGCAGAAAAGGGAGCAGGAGCAGGATGTAAAGGGTAGATCTCACACTTCTGAACAACCTTTCCGGCCCCCAGGGGAGCTTCTGAGCCTCAGCTCAGCTAACTGCCATGTATCTGCCTTGGGAGAAAAATGGGAGGAAAGGGGCCAAACTCTTGCTGGGAGTCATAACTCTCCATTTAAAAGCTCTCAAACACATTTTATATAAAGATCCACAGAAGAACTATTTTGAAGCTTAGTCTCGATCTCCTTTCAAAGGTTCTTTTGGGCACAGAAGTTGAAGCTACCCTGAAAGGCCAGTGATGTCATGAAGGGTCTCCTCTAGGGGGTGTCACAGCAGCTGAATAAAATATTTGGAGGGGCGCCTGGGTGGCTCAGTGGGTTGGGCCGCTGCCTTCGGCTCAGGTCATGATCTCAGGATCCTGATCTCAGGATCCTGGGATCGAGTCCCGCATCGGGCTCTCTGCTCAGCAGGGAGCCTGCTTCCTTCTCTCTCTCTCTCTCTCTCTCTGCCTGCCTCTCAGTGTACTTGTGATTTCTCTCTGTCAAATAAATAAATAAAATCTTTAAAAAAAAAAAAAAAAAAAAAAAAAATATTTGGGAAGAATGGTTTGAGGTGAGCATGGAGATTGCGGTAAAATTAACCATCTCTCCCTGCCCCCCATCCCCCCATTCCTTCAACCTATGCAAAATGCTGGGGAGATGAAGGCACAACTTCTCCCTCCTTATATTTGTGGGTCAGGCCGGAAAGAGGAGAAAGAGGCAGGAGGTGTCCAGAGAATGATCAAAGAAAGAATTGGAAGAAACTTAGGAAGTACCGTCTTGTCAGTGACTCAGGCTCTGGAGTTTGAGAGACAAGGGTTCCAATCCTGGCTGTGCCACCTAGGAACTGTGTGGCGTAAGCTTCCTGTTCTGCCTTCTCAGAAATGGATGAGCTGTCTTCTGGAGTGCCTTGAGGGTTAGCTGAGATAAGACACTTAGAAGAGCACGTGCTGGCAGTGAGGATTTGGTGTGATGACCAGAGATGGTAAGCCTGCTCTAGACCTGATACCATATACAGTATATAGACAGAGCACTGAAGGAGAAGGCCCTGCATGAGGGTCCTAGCTGTTTTGCTAGGAAGACATAAGGAGCTGGTCTTGAGGTGTTAGCCCCTGGGGGGTGGGAGGTGGTGCTCAGAACTGTCGCACTGACAAAACTCAGAGAGGTCTGAGACTTTGCTTGATCTCCGCTTCCCCAGCAAAACTTACTTTGGGGGCACCTGGGTGGCTCAGTGGATTAAGCCACTGCCTTTGGCTCAGGTCATGATCCCAGGACACCAGGCTCTCTGCTTAGTGGGGAGCCTGCTTCCTCCTCTCTCTCTCTGCCTAAAAGGTTGGTCAATTATTAAAGAAACATAAGGTAGGGAAATATAAGTTAGGAAGAAGAAGTGGAGAAAGTATTTGGAAGCAAAGAGCATTCCCTCACTGATACGTACCCAGTAAGCAGTAGTGTTGATAGGACCAGAGCCCAAAAGAAGGTAGACCCAGATGTGCCAAATCAGGAGCCTCATTAAAGGTTCCTAAAGTGGAGGCCTCATTAAAGGTTATAAAGATGAGGAATAGTGATATGGCCCTGCAAGAGGATTGGCAAAATCGGACAAGACTCCCTCCCCATGTCTACACATCAGTTTCCCCTTCTTGACCTGGTAAATGCCCCCATTTCATTGTGTTTCTTATCCAATGTTCTAACCAGTGGCTTTGAAGTTACTTTGTAAATATGGTTCAGATCTCATTAGGCAGCAAATCCTTCTCTCTGCCCACTGAGCAAGCATTGGGTTGACATTTCTCTGTACCATCAGAGCGCTCGTCCACCCTCCTCACCCCTGAGCTCAGAGCAGCAGCATCTGCCTGCAGCAAACACAGACCTGGCCTCCACAGACTCGGGCCTGCAGGGCTGCCCTATGTGGGACAGAGAGAAAGGAACCTGCTAGGTTCCTTTTAGGATTTCCTACCCCATTAATGAACACCATTGGCAGGCTAGAGATTGGCAGGCAGTTTAAAAGAAGAATAACAACAGGAAAAACTATCCCTACCTTGGATTTAAATAGCATTTTCTCTTCTGCACATTTCTTATCTAGGTTGTCTTCATTTCTCATCTGCTTACTAGGACTGCCATAACAAAGCACCACAAACTGGGTGGCTTGATAGCAGAAATGTATTCTCTCACAGTTCCGGAGGCTAGATATCTGAAATGGAGCTGTCAGCAGGGCCGGGCTCCCTGTGAGAGTGTGGGTAGAACATTCCCTTGCTTCTTCCTGGTTTCTGATGGCGTCCAGCCATCCGTGGATTCCCCCGGCTTGTAGCTTCACTGCCTCAGCCTCTCGCACTGTCATCACATGGCCTTCTTTCTTGGGTCCATCTCTCCGTGTTTTTTCTTATAAAATCACCCCAATCTTTAGGACCTCATCTTAACTAGTCATATCTCCAAAAGCCCTATTTCCAAATGAGGTCAGATTCTGAAGTTCTAGATGGACATATTTGGGGGGGGACGCTCCAATGTTGGATTATAGTACTGCTCCCAGACAACTTGCCTTTCACTATCCTCTTTTAGGCAGCTATTCCGCGGTGATCATTAGAGTGTACTAACCACTCACCTCCCTGCCCCGCACCTTTGTCTCCAGCTGCTCAGCGGTGGAAACTTCCTCCCCATTCTTGCAGGTCCTATTCAAACACACTACAGATTTCATCTTTTAAGTTAGGTTCCCCTCAAAGCAGACTCTGAAATGAAGATTTGACCACGAGTAGTTTATTTGGAAGACCAGCCCAGGAAGTTCCTGTATGAGAGTGGGAAACAGGAAGGATAGGAAGTCAACATTGCAGTTAATCGGGAAACTGTGGGCAACTAGGACTCACTTCCTCTGGGAACGTCTGGAAGACTGTGTAGCGCAACCTCGGAATTGTTCCACCAGAGAGGTGAGGAGGTTGAGGTATCTATGTTGTGACTTCCATCTTTCGGTAGCTGAAGACTACCCCGGGGACCGCTGGCTCACCACATTTTCAGCCCAGCTTGTGCCCAGGCTGAGTATGCTCCCAAGATTGGAGAATGCCCAAAGGCAGAGAGAGAGTCCCAAGTGCTCCCTGACAGGAGCCAGTGGCTTGTTCCAGAAGCAGGCCTATTGGGAGGCTATGGACAGGGTCACTGACAGTATCTTCTCCAACTTGGGGAAACACCTTTTTCTTCCTAGAGCTTTCTAGGTTCCTACTTCATAATAGGTGCTTGTTGGATTGAACTGGCCCAGGTCATTTGAGTAAAGGGATAAAGAATCAAGACCATTCACTCAGTTACTAAGCAACAATTTATTAAGCATTTACCACATTCCATGTACTGTGCTAGACCTTGAGGATGCCAGCCTTGTGTGATTCTGAGCTTGGGACAGAATTATTACCCTTCACAATCAGCCGGTCCTGGCCTTCATCCATTACAATCAACCAACAATGCTGAGGTCTTCCAGAAGAACTGACCTTGGCTGCATCAGCAAACTCAAGCTCTGTGTGACTCTGATGGTAAACATTCTTTGTAGCACCTGGGGATAAAGCTATGCTCCTATGCTCCCTCATTAAACTCTTGTTCTTTCCAGTTCTCAGACTCAGAGAGCAGAAAAGTCCCATCTGGACTGGGTCATCTGGACCAGCTGTGACAAACAAGTCTCAAACATTTGCTGGCCTCTGTCCCAGATTTCTACCAGTTTAGGAAGTGAACTTGGTGAATCTTATCCTCACTCCTGGTAGACACAAAGGAAAACGCTGGTACTTTGGATATTACGGTCTTATCCTTCTGTCTTCCCTCTACCCCAAATCATCCCAGACCAATGGGATTTCATGCTCTTTTTAATGAACTACATCCCATTCCAAAAACTCTCCCCCTCACCGCCCTCCCTTCCTCGAGAACAAATTATTCTTTTAGAGTCTCTACTACGGTTTCTTTCTGCTGTCATTTTAGAGTGCGCCAGGCCCACAAACAATTCCAGAAACACCAGTTCTCCCCACAGCAGAGCAGACGAATGAGCAACATTCCCCAAGGGCAGGCTTGTCAGAGACCAGAACTGACTCGGACAGCGGATCCTGCCTCATGTCAAACCTTGCTCTGTCTCTGCATACTGAGGAGCTCTCTGGCTCCCTGCCTCCCTGGGTACCTTGATGCGTGCTTTTAATATTCATCTCCTTCTCCCTCTCTTGATGTGAATTAAAAGAGCAACTTGCCAGGCAAACAAGAGGAAAATAACAGATTGCGGCTGCTCATTAAAGCTCCAGCTCAATAGAGTCTGATAAGAGCTGTGAGATTGGCTCTTCTTCCAGTCGAGGGTGGGGTGTGCAGGGGGTGGGGGGGGGCACGGTAATTACAGTCCCTCCGATCTGCTCTGAGCTCAGGGGATTCTGTGGATGGAAATGCGAGCTGCTTCCTGAAGACTTTCTGTCTGGTGGAACCCCAGAGTCTAGGCTTGTCTCTTTCATTTTCCTGACATAGAATCTTCGGGAATCCACTTTACCTTTCTGGGTCTCCTGTTGTTTCTTCGCTTAGAAATGGAGAAGAAGAAAAAATTTTTTAAATCTAATAGCCTCCTAGAAGTGGTAAGGCAAAATAAATGAATAAATCTGAAAGCATTTGGGGGAGAATTCTCTTCTGTATTCTGTCTCTTTTCCATCAGCATTCAAACCTACTTAAACAACTTTTGTCTTAAAGAAATAAAGCCCTCCTCTAACCACAGGCCCCACATTTTTTTCCTCCCCTTTAAAGTCAAATGTCATGAAATGTTGTCTGAATCTAGCTTGGTTTCCTCACCTCCCTCCCCCAACCCCGGGGCACCCTACAATCTGGCTCCTCGCAGCACTCCGCAGAGACGCTTCTTGCTAGGACCACCACCGACCCTGTTGCTAAATCCAGTGAATACGTTTCGATTGGATTAAGATTTTAATGCATTAGTTGTTATCTAATTTGGACCCTCCCCCCTTCCAGCTGGTGATTCCTTCCTAGAGTACTTACCTCTCTTTCCCTGGCATCTGAACATCACGGTGTCCGGGCTGCCCTCTTGTGTCTCCACCAGCCCTCCCCAGGCAGCTTCCTCAGTGCCCGGGACGTGGCAGTGTGTCCCAGGCCCTGTCCTCCTCACTGATTTCTCTGGGGATAACCTCTGCATGTAGTCTGTCTACACTCCAGCTCACCTCGGTCTCCGGAGCTTGAGACCCACGGACCCAGCCGCACACTGGATGCCTTCTGCGTCCCTCAAGCTCAGCATCATTTTCTCCCACTCCACGTTTTCCTTTCCTGTTCTGACTCTGGAGAACTTCAGTACTGTAATCTCTGTTCCCCAGCCAGAGGCCCCGGCATGGTTCTGGATTTCCCCCTCCCTGACTCCTTATCAGTGCCCCGGGACCCGCCGTTCTGCCTCCACTCTGTCACTTTCAGTTTTTCCTTTCTTCCATTATCTCTCTTTTGACTCTATTTGATATTTAACGTCGCTCTAAGAACATTGTTTTTAATAATTTTTTTTAAAGATTTTATTTATTTGTTTGACAGAGAGACACAGCGAGAGGGGGAACACAAGCAGGGGGAGTGGGAGAGGGAGAAGCAGACTCCCCGCCAAGCAGGGAGCCCGATGTGGGGCTCACTCCCAGGACCCTAGGATCATGACCTGAGCCGAAGGCAGACACGTAAAGACTGAGCCACCCAGACGCCCCTCTAAGAACATTTTAAAACGTTAACTCTTAGTATGGATTTTCCATTCTTTTTTATATTGTATAATGTCAGTTTTATTTATTTATTTTTAAAAGATTTTGTTTATTTATTTGTCAGAGAGAGAGACACACACACACACAGCGAGAGAGGAACACAAGCAGCGGGTAGTAGGAGAGGGAAAAGCTTGATGCCAGGCTCAAGCCCATGACCCTGGGATCATGACCTGAGCCAAAGGCATATGCTTAACAACTGAGCCACCCAGGCGCCCCTATAATGTCAGGTTTTTTTTTTTTTAAGATTTTATTTATTTATCAGAGAGAGAGAAAGAGGAAGCGAGCACAGGCAGACAGAGTGGCAGGCAGAGGCAGAGGGAGAAGCAGACTCCCTGCTGAGCAAGGAGCCCGATGTGGGACTCGATCCCAGGGCACTGGGATCATGACCTGAGCCAAAGGCAGCCGCCCAACCAGCGGAGCCACCCAGGCGTCCCTATAATGTCAGCTTTAAATGAAACTGTAAGCGCACTTACTTCATATGTAGAATCACTGAAATGACATCATTTGTATCTCCTGGCTCTTCATGCATCTGTATTTCATTTCTACCAGAACAGTAGGAATATTGCACAAAACAGTAGGAATACTGCACAAAATACTGCACAAAAGGAAGTTAACAGTTGCATTTCACTTCTTGATAACGTGCAGTTTCTATCAGTGCTCTGCCTTCAGCTCACCATAGAGCAAGAAGGGAAAAGGAACTTTGGGTTGTCTCATCCTTTTGTCTCCTTCTAGGTCGTCATTTTCAGTGGTTGGTTAATGCAGGGAAACAATGGGAGTAAGAAAGGATATGACAGGCTTCCTTGGTGATTTCTGTTTCTTAGGACACCACTGCTGTCTTTTCACACTGGAAGCAAGTTCAGTTCGTCAATCACATAGGCTACACGCTCGTCTTCTACTCTCTATGAGTGCCCTGGAACTCCCCCATATTGTGGTTCCACGGGAATTCTGTGCTCATGGGACATCAGAAATGCTAAATGTGAATGGATAGGCTAGGAGCCGAGGCAGACGTTCCCACTGCATACATCTTGGCTCACAAACATACCCCAATGTCCTTTAGCCTTTCAAGATGGTGCAAGAGTATTACACCAGGCACAGGCTGTCTGATGGCACAGCTCTGCATGACAGGGGCAGGCTGTGTGCCCACGAAGCTGGCCCTGCTCTCAGTGGCCACGCTGGGACAGATACACAAAGCCAGCCCAGGACACCTACCTGGGTCCCAGACTGTTCCCTCCTTGCTCCTGGGCCTTCCCTCTTCCTCGAGCATATTCTGGTTCTCAGCCTCTGGCTCTTTACCTTCAGTGTTTAGTCTACATTTCTGGCCGTTGTTTCAGGGCTCATTCTAATACCCCTTTCTAGGAAGCCAGCTCCCCGATTGACTCCTGGGCCCTGACTTGAGCACTTCCTTCAACGTCAGATGATGCTTCCTTCCACCTCTGCCCACAGGACTGGTCAGCTGTGCCAGCCTCCCCCTCCCCTCAGCACCACCACCTCCTGGTTGGGGCAAGGAGTTGAGGTATCAGTGTGCAGTACTCAGAACACTCCCACACACCCTCTTTGATTACCTTTCCATCCCTGTCCCTTTACTAAAACAGCTCGCTTAAAGACCATGTTGCAAATTCAGCAATTGTTAACGTCCCATTTCCTTGATGGCTTTGGGGCAACTGCTCATCTTGGATACTCTTTTTCCTCCTCAAATCCCTCTTTGGCTTCCATTGCACTGAACTATTCTTGCTGTCCCGTTTCCGGAAGCACATTTTTGTAGTTTTATCTTCTCTCTTGTGCTCCCAGCTATAGGTTTCCCTCAAGACTCAGGCCTTAGCCGTCATGTCTTGCCCACTTTCTTAATGCCCACCTTCTCTCAGCCCCTGGCTGGGAGCCCCCAGGCCTGCATCTTCCAGTCTGACTCCCTCCCAAAGCCCACCCTCAAGCCCCTTTCCCTCTGTGGCTCTCAGTTCCCCGATCTGTGAGCTGAGAGTTTTGGAATGAATGGTCTTGTGCTATACCCCCAACTTCAACAGTGTTTTCTCTTACCAACCGACTCCCTCCCCACCCTCCACAAATTACCTTAATTCCACTGAAAACTCCTCAAACGTGGAACACCAACATGCATGTTGGTTCATTTGTGTGGTTCTCACTAACTAAGAAAATGAAGGGAGGGGGGTTTCTTTTACATTAGGATCTAGGACCACCACCTTTTATTTTGGGTCCATGGTGAGTTTTTTGCTCCTTAAGCAATTTAGAATAAAGAACACCAAGTAGTGGGAGGGAATCTCAAGTCAACAATACATCCCACGGGGCACCTGGGTGGCTCAGCAGATTGAGCCTCTGCCTTTGGCTCAGGTCATGATCTCGGGGTCCTGGGATCGAGCCCCGAGCCCCGCATTGGGCTCTCTGCTAGGCGGGGAGCCTGCTTCCCACTCCACCCCCCCCCCCGCCTGCCTCTCTGCCTACTTGTGATTTCTCTCTCTGTCAAATAACTAAATAAAATCTTGGAAAAAAAAATACATCCCAGTGTGTGGCTCAATCTATTTTAACACATTTAGTCAATAAGACTATGTCTATACGGTTGACCCTTGAACAACATGAGTTTGAACTGCATGGGTCAACTTCCATATGGATTTTTTCAGTATATACAGCACAGTACTATAAATGTATTTTCTTTTCCTTGCAATTTTCTTTTTCTTTTTTAAAAGATTTTATTTATTTATTTGTCAGAGAGAGAGAGAGAGAGAGAGAGAAGAGCACACACAGGGGGAGCGACCAGCAGAGGGCGAAGCAGGCTCCCCACTGAGCAAGGAGCCCGATGCAGGACTCCATCTGAGGACCCTGGGATCATGACCTGAGCCAAACGCAGTTGCCCAACTGACTGAGTCACCCACACACCCCTTCCTTATGATTTTCTCAAGAACATTTTCTTTTCTCTAGCTTCCTTTATTGTAAAAATACAGTATAGAATACATGTCACACACAAAATATGTGTTAATTGGATGTTTGCATTTGAGGCTGATGTTTGGTTAAGTTTCCACTTGCTGACTGCTTGCCAACCAGCCCAGGTAGCCGAGATAGCAGAGGCGTGCGATTGGATTGCAAGGTAGGGGACGTGATTCTGGGGGGAGAGCATCAGTTTGTCATGCCCCTCGTCCTCTGTCTGTTTTCAGGTCCCTCCTCTGCCTGGGAGTTCCCCAAATGAGCAGCATCTCTTTCTCCTCCTTCTTCTCAGTCCCTCACCAACACCCAGACAGCCCATTAATAGACCACTCATTGATGGAGAAGACAAGCCTGTGCTATTTAACCCGGTACCTAATTAATAAGATCCCCGAGGTAACAGGAAATCCTCTGTTCTTGACCCACATGCCTCTCTCCCAAAAGGCCGCATGGCAGCGTGGAAAGACTGCAGGCTGCTGCTCAGGGCAGTGGTTCTAAACCAAACCCTCACTGGATGGCTCCCCTCAAATCTGTTTCTGCTTAGTGATGTGCCAAGGCACAGTTTAGGAGAGAAGGTCCAGTGAGGAAGGTGAGTCCATGCCCCAAAGTTCTACAGAGGGAACTTGAAAGGGGAGTAAGTATTCTAGGCCGTAGGAGAGTTCAAAGACCAAACACAGAGGAGGTAACCTCAGCCAGAAGTTAGCATATAAGAAGCTCCTTTCAGGAAATTAGCATATAAGAAGCTCCTTTCAAGGCCTGAGCAAGGGGAGGCCAAGATGTCACCTTCTCCCAGGGGCAGGGCCACCCTCTGGGAGCAGGAACTAAGGCAGGGGCTGCCCAAGGAGGCTGGAGTCACAGAAGCGATACACAGTCTCCTTGAGATGCTGCTCAGAACAGCAGCCAGGGTGAAGCACTTGGCCTTCCAGAATCTCTTGGGCTCCAATCTCCTACCAGTCCCTCTTGTTCATTCCCAAGTCAGAGGTCGAGGGAGCCTGGGAAATGGCATTTTCGGGGGTTGGCCCCTGTGATACAGAGCAGAGCAGGGGAAGGACATTGAAAGACAAGTTTCAACAACTAGCATGAGGGGTTGTTTGACCACCCCACTATCTCCGCCAACCCCCATACACCCCAATGACCAGTCTAATATTTTTTTAAAAATGCTTTCTGCGCAGTTTGATCAATCTACTAGTGCGTTCTCCCAGTTAAAGTGTTACCCTTAGTGTTATGCCCAAGTTTTTGCATCTGAGAGACCACCAAGGAGCCAAGCACCGATGCAATCACACGAGGGTTTATTTGACAAGCTTAAGCCTGGGCCCAAGTATACCCTAGACAGAGGAGTAAGGACTTGGACCCCGAACCAGATTACAGTCAGAGTTTTTAAAGGCAGAGTAGGGGTGGACTCAGCAGTGGGTGAGGACAAAGGGGGTTATGGATGATGTAAGTCTCTAAGGAATTCTGGAAGGGAGGTCTCCAGGACCTTGAGGGGCTAGCTGTTGTCTGAGGAAAAGGTTACTCATTACCAATAATAAAAATCTTCCTGTGAGACCCTTTAGATGTATATCAGTGGGTCATATACTTGGGAAAGATTCTCGACACTATCTTGGAGGTTTAGAGATAAAGTTTCCTAAAGGAATTGTTAAAGTAGACTTGCAGGATTCTGGTCAGACCTGTTGGGGTAGGGGGTTGGTCAGGCTAGGATTGTACTTAGCAAAATCTCAGGGTGAGGGCAGGTAAGTCCCCAGGGGAGAGCCACTCTACTCTGTTTCAAGGGCTTGTCAATAGGTGAGGAATTCTAATGATTTTGTTCTCCCTCTGTTTCCCACATCAGCTAAACTTGAGGTGGGATGGCCTTAATTTTCTCAGCCTCCACATTTCCCCCTGAAGAATTTTGACCCTTAAATCTTTAAGGTTGTTGAAGGTGGAAGGTCTCATCTTCTGTAACTTCTTCCTGCTGAGTAGGGGCATAGAGTTGTCCCTACCTACTCGGGTCAACATTGATCAGTTGGGGAATGTGTAGGAAGTTACGAAAGACGGAGGCAGCTGAATCCAGGGGTTAAAATCAATCATTAAAGGAGAGAGGGACTGTTTAAAGTGCTAACCTGAGTAGGTCAGAACCCAAGAAATATTTGTGATAATCTGGAACATCAAGATGGCTACACTTATGTCAGGGCTAGACTCGGGGTGGGTACAGCCTTGTTTTTCTTGGCCTCCACACTTAGTTTCTCCACAGAAATTCTGGAGCTGTCACCTTCCCTGCTACCTCCAGTCTCACGCTACTGGCTTCGAGAGACAGCCTCAGGACTGTGATCTCGCCTCTGCCCCAGACCCCTTCTGGCTCAGCCACCACAGCCTGGCTCCGACAAAGAACTCCATCCCTTCAGAACTTGGCTGCCGGGTGCCTGGGTGGCTCAGTTGTTAAGTGTCTGCCTTTGGCTCAGGTCATGATCCCGGGATCAGTCCTGCATGGAGCTCCCTGCTCAGTGGGGAGTCTGCTTCTCTGTTCCTCCCCTGCCTTGTGTGCTTTCTCTGGCTCACTCTCTCTGTCTAAGTAAATAAATAAAATGTTAAGAGGAAAAAAAAAAGAAAACTCAGTTGCCATGTGGATCTGGGCTTGGCCAGTCAATTGCTTTTCATTTGACCCTTGTAGGTCATAGGATGGGAGGTTTTCAATTATGAGCAGGCTGAGGAGGGCGAGGTTTGGGCAGCCACCAGGAAGTGACAAGCATAGCCCCAGTCTTTCCAGGCTGGGGCACGTCCCAGGTGCAGTGATGAATGTGCTCAGCCTCCTTTGCTTGGCACCAACCTGTCAGTCTTTGATAAAGAGCTCACCAAACATTGTGCTAATATGAACAAGGATAAACGGGATAGGATTTCAGCTCCCTTTGCAACACGCTTCCTGGGAGTCATCTGAACAGGCAAGGTGAGAAGACAGACCCCGAAGGACAGCAGTGCCCTATGTGTCCTTCCTGCTCTATCCAAGGACGTTTCCAGCTCATCCGCTCTGTTTCCTGAAAGTAATCATCTCTGGTCACCACAGCAAAAGGCGCTCCTCAGGGAAGCAATGACAGGGAGCGGGCTGGTAACTGACTCGTCTCAAGCCCAGAGCAGACACCAGGGGGCGACATGAATGGACACAGGCTGCGGTGGCCTTGAAAGCCATTTGGGGGAAGTTGGGTGTGTGTGTTTCTGAGACCAGAGCAGCCACCAGGTGCTTTGAAGGGCGGAAAGGGGGGAGGGGAGTGGGGAGTCACATGATAAATGTAGTTATTTCCTGAAGAGAAATCCAGTGGCCCCATGCTCCTGGTACTGTAGGGGCTGGAGATGGAGACTGCAGAGGAAGACATTTTGGAAATCCAGCCCCATGGTGAGGGAACATGGCTAGGGTAGAGACAGCAGGTGTGGGAAGAAAACACTGGGAGACAGATGTCTAGAAACCATTGTAGTTTCAAAGATACCAGAGAAGTTTCAAGGTCCATAACTTTATTGACTCACAGGAGAGAATCTGTTTCATTCTTTACAACGGGTGCCGGACCTGCTGGCTTTAGATTGGCAGTGATATCCAAGTAGACGTTCACACCAAGGGTTGAAACTTCAGGTAAGAGGACAGAGATAAAGAAGAAGACTTACCTGTCTTAGAGGGGATGACTGACACTCTGAGCTTCTTAATGAAGGCATAATAGGAAAAAAAAATTAGCTTGGTCTGGTCCTCAGCAAGAACAGGAGATTGATTGTTCTTTGGTTTCTAAGCTGATAAATTCAATTATAAAAAACCTCTTGAGATAATATGTTTTTAAC